>NC_137326.1:93372677-103372677 GCF_965287045.1 Carcharhinus amblyrhynchos | reverse complement strand
GATGCTGCAGTGTCAAAGATGCCATTTTTCAGGTTAGGTGGCATGCCAGCGCTTTATCTGCCATTCAGATAGGTGTGAAAATAAACACACACAATAAGAAGGCTCTTTGAATGCTTACATGTGTAGCAATACTAGAGTAGGGCAAGCTGATAACTCCTGCAAAATTGAAAAATGAACCTACTGTCACACTGACAACTCAAACAACAAATCCTCCGAACACGTTATGCTTGGACATTTCTTCACGGACAATAGCTGCATGTTGAGTGTTTGGGAATCACCTGAAAACTGCTAACAAACTGAAAACAGGAGGAAGCACCTGCATTGCAGGCCATTGGAGGCCTCTGCATGGATTATCCCAGGAAATCAAATAATCCGGGGAGGAAGGCTAAGGGTGAAACTTCTGAACTCTTTAAACTCAGGGCGAACTTAAAAGTGTACATCCCTTTTCACTCTCAAGCTCACTGAAACTTGGCCCAATAACTGCACCCAAACTCCAGTCAGGCCATGTGAAACCAGAAACTGGCACTCAGCAGCCAGTTAAACAACAAGTTCGCTGCCTACTGGATTTTCCTCTCCCCCCCCCCCCCCCATTCCGTTTCCACCTGTAAAATTACTTTTCCTGACCACAATTTCTAGCCCACAGTTTTTTTTTGGTCTTTCCGAATTAGTTGAGGCAGTCAGGGCCCAACGTAAAATTTACAGTTTCTTACATTCCAGTCATAACACGTCACAATCGCTCCATCTAGCAATTAAAAACTATTTTTTTTTGACGCGTCCGCCCTCAAAAGCTCCCTAGAAATGCACGTACTAGGCCGCTTTCTCTTTCATCTCCACTTTGTTGACAAGGATCATTATGGCTGTCAGCAGAGACATTACCGCCAGCCACCACCAGGAGCGCCACCAGCAACCCCGTCACAGCGCCACCACCGACCAGGTCCGAAATTACACGCGCGCCCCAAGCACATCCCGGACAACTGGTGTCTTCGGATTTCAGAGGCTGATGGTGCAATTTATCAAATTAAATTTATTTACTTCTCCTTGTCATGTCCTCCTCATGACTTGAGAATTCTTTACATAAAGGGTATAGACCCGATGTCAGCTAGGGTCAGGTCGATGCCATTCACCATCCCGTCTCCAAAGAGTGGGCCAGTTGGTGGGGTGGTCACTAATCATCAAGGCGAGAATTAAGGGTCAGCCTGCCACAAGGGCGGGGGAAGGAAGGATGGTGAAGAGGGTAGGGCAATGGTAAAGGGGGCAGGGATGAAAGCGATGTGTTGCTGCCAGGGCTGCGAGAGCACGTGCACCAGAAGAGAGCGGATACTGTGATGATGTGCAGCAGCAGGCTGGGTTACACTCAGGTTTGTTCCTCAGTGTACCCAAACAGGCGCCGGAGTGTGGCAGCTAGGGGATTTTCAATGGATTTTTACAGTAACTTCATTGCAGTGTTAATGTAAGCCTACGGGTGATTAACAAAATAAACTTTACCTCTATGTTTGTTAAATTTGCTGATGACACAAAGGTAGTTTAAAGAGTTAGTTGTGAAGGAGGCCTAAGGAGTCTTCAAAGGGATATGGATGGCTTGAAGTATCCAGTCATCCAGCAGGTATGTCATTCTGACCCGGTACACACGATTGGTAGGATGCAGCCTCCACCTGTGGTTCTTTCTCTGCTGCTACCTGCCCTCTGAAGACACTTGCTCCTCAGCAGACTGGCTGCCTTCATCCACTTCTTGTGGTTCCTGCCCCTGTTCAGCTGGCCTCTTACTTCTCCTTCTCACTAGAGAAGATATCTCCAAGAGAATAAACTATGCCCATATTGTACTCAGCAGCATTGCTGACGTGATGTTAGATTACAGTGCTAAACAGTTTATCATCAATACCTCTGATACCATCCAGGAACACATGCATTCAAAAGATTTGCCTTTGAAATGGCTTCCTGCTAAAGTCAGGCTTAGATCTGCCTCCAGCCTTCATATCCACCCTTTCCAACAACAATGAAAAAACAATGTTACTACATGATGTGTTTCACATGTAGGAAAAGTATTATGGCATGGGGGACATATTATTGCAGTCAATTGGACCGCTAATAAGCTTAAGCAAGCAACAATTAGTAATTTCAAAATGAATGTGAGGACTTCCAATTTTTTTATCCATCCACCCACCCTATTATTGACCATTGTGATGAAGTCAGGTTTGCCACCTGGGACGAGAGCAGTCCTATTTGCAGAATGTAAAAATTAGCCCTATATGTTTGTCTTTACTGCAGAAGACGCAAAGAACATCCCAGAAATAATGGTAAATCAAGAGGTGAAAGGGAGAGAGAAACTTAAAATAATACAATCACCAGGGAAATGTTGCTGAAAAAATTATTAGAAGACTGACATGCCTCCAGGTCCTTAGGGCCTTATAAGTGGCTGCTGACATAGTAGGTGCATTAGTTTTAACTTTCCAAAATTCTCTTGATTCTGGAAAGGTCCCATCAGATAGGAAAACAGCAAATATATCCTCCACGCAAGAAAGTGGCGAGACTGAAATCAGGAAATCACAGGCCAGTTAGCCTAACACCTGTCAAAGGAAAATGTTGGAATGAATTATTAAGAAGGTTATAGCAGGGCACTTAGAACATCATAATGCAATCAGGTGGAGTAAACATTATATTGTGAAAGGGAAATCATGTCTGACTAATTTATTAGAATTCTTTGCAGAAGTAATGCAACATGGATAAAGGGGAACTCATAGTGCAGTATACTTGGATTTCTGGAAGGCATTTGACAGGGTGCCACATCAAACGTTACTGCACCAAATGAGAACCGATGGTTTACGGAGTATCAAATTATCATGGATACAAGATTAGTTAGCTAACAGGAAACAGGTGGGATAAAAATGGCTCATTTTCAGTTGTCAAGATGTAGTGAATGGGGTACTACAGGGATCAGTGCAGGGGCCTCAACTATTCACAATCTATATCAATGACTTGGAGGAAGGGAGGCACAGTGGCACTGTGGTTAGCACTGCTGCCTCACAGTGCCAGGGACCCAGGTTCACTTCCCAGCTTGGGTTACAGTCTGTGTAGAGTCTGCATGTTCTTCCTGGGTTTCCTCTGGGTGCTCTGGTTTCCACCCACAGTCCGAAAAACATGCTGGTTGGGCTCATTGACCTGAACAGGTGCTGGAGTGTGGTGACTAGGGGCTTTTCAAAGTAACTTCATTACAGTGTTAATGTAAGCATGTTTAATCTTTTACTCTAAACTTACAGATGACACAAAGAAAATTTATAGAATAAATTGTGAAGAAGTCTTCAAATGTATATGTTTAGGCTCAGTGAGTGGGCAAAAAATTGGCAGACAGAGTATATTGTAGGAAATGTGAACTTGTACACTTTGGCAGGAAGAATTGAAAAGCTACATGTTATTTTAATGCAGAGATTGCAGAACTTGGTACAGAAGGAAATGGGTGTCCTGGATCACAAAAGTTATTATGCAGATACAAGTGTTTAAGATGGCAGCTGTAGTTTATTGCAAGGTGGGTTGGATATAAAAGTAAGAGTTTTGTTACAATTGTGTATGACATTGGTGTGATTAAATCTGTACACAGTTTTGATCTCCTTATTTAAGAAAGGATATCATTGCATTGGAAAAGTGCAAGGAATGTTCACATGACTGACTCCAGAGATGAAGGAGTTGTCTGAGAAGGAAAGATTGGGCCTGTGCCCATTGGAATTTAGAGGAATGAGAAATTGAAACATAAGATTCTGAGATGTGCTCACAGGATGGATGCTAAAAGGATATTTCTTCTTGTGGGAGGAACCAGGAGACACAGATAAAAATAGGGGAAATCCCATTTAAGACAGCATTGAAGATGACATGGTGGCACAGTGGTTAGCCTCATCGTGCCAGGGACTTGGGTTCAATTCCGGCCTTGGGTCACTTTCTATGTGGAGTTTGCCCATTCGCTATGTATCTGCGTGGATTTCCTCTGGGTGCTCCGGTTTCCTCCCACAGTCCAAAGATGTGTAGGTTAGGTTGATTGGCCATGCTAAATTGACCCTAGTGTCAGGGAGTTAGAAGGGCAAATATTGGGGTTATGGGAATAGGGACTGGGTGGGGTTGTGGTCAATGCAGACTTGAATGGCCTCCTTCTGCACTGTAAGGATTCTATGACTTATGTAGAGAAATATTTTCTCTCAGAAAGTTGTTAGACTGTTGAATTCTCTTCCCCAGAAAACAGGAGAAGTTGGGCCACAGAATATTTACTTTAAACTTTAAATTTTATGCAAGTCTCTTGAATGATGGGTTAAAGGCAGACAAATTGTGAGGTGGGGTATAAATGCATATGAGTTTGTACAAGATTGGACTTTTAGTTCATATGAGGACAAGTGAAGCATCCATGATTCATCTTTATGGCAGATTTTCATCATCCACCCACAGAAAGATGAGGTCATGAGCCGTTCATCCTCCAGGATAAGAAGCCCTCTGGAGAAACATTCTTGGACATCCCGTCCATCTTTGCTGATGTTTTGAGGTCTGAACTGGATCCTTCCATACCACTGCAGTCTGAAATACCCTTGAACGTGAATTGTGGAAGGTTCACTCCGACAGGTCTATGCCTACTCAAATGTTGCCCTTCTACTGAGGGCTCAGCAGTTCTAGCATCTCTGTGCCTCCATCAAAGAGTTGCAGTTGGGTGTGAGCAGCAATTTCTTTAATGGATAGCCCTTCTCTCCTCTCAGTCAACCAGGTAGTCTCTCAAGTGGCATGAGCAGCTGCTACTCCTGTAATTGCCTAAGGGTAAAGGAGTTGTAGCAGCTGCTCAAGTACGGTGTATAGGTCTGGTGGAAGCACTTTTGGTTGTCACATATCAGTTCAACTTTGAGAGTGGAATCTCTTCCTAGCAATAAATGCCCTGATTGTGTTACCAGTGCCTTGATGGTCATGTGGGTGCAGTCAATAACCCCCAGCACCTGAAGAGTCCAAAAATTATGAAATTTCCCATGTCTTTGTAATCGCATTGGTGGAAAACTCAAAATAATCCGATACCCTGTCCAACAGGAATCCATTATTGCTTGTATGTTGTGATTGACAGCTGACTGAGAAATACCAGTGAGGTCAGCCACTGCCCCTTAGAAAGATTAGGAAGCAAAGAGATTAAGTGTCATGGTCACTTTGACAGCTACTGGCAGGATGTACTAATATGCCCCTCCAACAGTGAACCCAATTCTAATGCCATCTGCCCTTATAGGTTTTTTCTTTGGTAACATTGATATTCTGTTGGATTTAGAAAACTAATCTTTGTTGTTGATATACTTATCTAGAGGGTGTCCCCTTTTTCCCTCTCAGCCTCTCATACGTCACCTTTGTGTGCCTCAGTGCCATTCACAAGCACTTTCTGTGAGAGCAATTATTTCTTGTTGCTGCTCGACCTAAATCTAGTCAGCTCAGCCACAGCTCCATATTTAGCCTTTAAATACTTACTTCTGTTGTGGGCAAAGTTTTGGAAAGAATTATAAGGGATAGGATTTATAATCATCTAGAGGGAAATAAATTGATTAGGGATAGTCAACACGGTTTTGTGAAGGGTAGGTCGTGCCTCACAAACCTTATCGAGTTTTTTGAAAAGGTGACCAAAGAGGTGGATAAGGGTAAGGCAGTTGATGTGGTGTATATGGACTTTAGCAAAGCGTTTGATAAGATTCCCCATGGTAGGCTATTGCAGAAAATGCAGATGCATGGGATTGAGGGTGATTTAGCAGTTTGGATCAGGAATTGGCTAGCTGATAGAAGACAGAGGGTGGTGGTTGATGGGAAATATTCAACCTGGAGTTCAGTTACAAGTGGTGTACCTCAAAAATCTGTTTTGGGGCCACTGCTGTTTGTCATTTTTATGAATGACCTAGATGAGGGTATAGAAGGATGGATTAGTAAATTTGCTGATGACACCAAAGCTAGAGGAGTTGTAGACAGTGAGGATGGATGTTACAGTTTGCAGAGGGACATAGATAAGCTGCAGAGCTGGGCCAAGAGGTGGCAGATGGAGTTTAATACGGAAAAGTGTGAGGTGATTCACTTTGGTACGAATAACAGGAGTACAGAATATAGGGCTAATGGAAGGACTCTTAGTAGTATTGACGAGCAGAGAGATCTTGGGGTACATGTGCATAGTTCCCTGAAAGTTGGCACCCAGGTTGATAAGGTTGTTAAGAAGGCGTACGGTGTGTTAGCTTTTATTGGTAGAGGGATTGAATTTTGGAGCCGTGAGGTCATGTTACAACTGTACAAAACTCTGGTGCAGCCGCACTTGGAGTATTGCGTACAGTTCTGGTCGCCGCACTATAAGAAAGATGTGGAGGCATTGGAAAGGGTGCAGAGGAGGTTTACCAGGATGTTGCCTGGTATGGTGGGAAGGTCTTATGAGGAAAGGCTGAGGGACTTGAGGTTATTTTCATTGGAGAGAAGAAGGTTACGAGGTGACCTGATTGAGGCATACAAGATGATCAAAGGATTGGATAGGGTGGACAGTGAGAGCCTTTTACCTCAGATGGTGATGGCTAACACAAGGGGACATAGCTATAAATTAAGGGGTGGTAATTATAGGACGGATGTCAGAGGTAGGTTCTTTACTCAGAGGGTAGTAAGGTCGTGGAATGTCCTGCTTGCAGCAGTTGTGGACTCGCTAACTTTAAGGGCGTTCAAATGGCCAGTGGATAGGCATATGGATAGCATTGGAATAGTTTAGTTTAGAGGGTCATTAGATTGGTTCCACTGGTCGGCGCAACATCGAGGGCCGAAGGGCCTGTACTGCGCTGTAATGTTCTATGTTCTAAAAGCAATGATCCAGCTGCCTGGATCTTCCCATCCACCCCCCTCCCCCCTCCATGCTCCTGTAGGGTCACTCCTCCCAACTCCAAGTTCTCTGGTCCCTACAGTTTCCTCTATGATGCCTTTGTACACTCACTGCCGAGTAGCTATCTCTCTGCATCATTCTTCTTTCAAATTATGTAAAATGGACCTGTCTCAGTGAGTCTTGCTGGGCTGCTGCATCCTACTCAATTGTACATTGTCCCAGTGCCTGCAATCAAAGATCGCTTTTAGTCCTTTAAGTGGCTATTAATTACCTCAATTCCATAATTAAGTACTGAGCCACAGCATTTGGATTGCTTTCTGGCATCCAGTTTCCAAGGTCTTCACAAAAATCAATGGAAGCCAACCTACTGTACCTATATCCAATTTTGTCCACTTAGAATCTTAATAGTGCGGAAAAAGGCCATTGACTTATGTCAACAACAATCCTACCCAGGTCCTATCCCTGTAACCCATTGTATTTACCCTGCTAATCCATCTGTTACTAAGGGGCAATTTTGCATGGTCAATCAACCTAACATGCAATTCTTTGGAATGTGGGAGGAAACTGGAGCACCTGAAGGAAACCCTTACAGTCAGTCAAGGCTGGAATTGAACCTGTGTCCCTGGCGCTGTGAGGCAGCAGTGCTCACCATTTGTCCACTTACGTCCAAACTTCTGCCCAAAGTTTACAAATATTAATCTCTGCAGCTTTAAACAATACTGGCTTATCTTAGACCTGATGTGGAGATGCCGGCGTTGGACTGGGGTAAAACAGAAAGAAATCCTACACTCACATTGTCTGTACCTTTAAGAATTGATTAGCTA
Source organism: Carcharhinus amblyrhynchos (assembly GCF_965287045.1). NCBI lineage: Eukaryota > Metazoa > Chordata > Chondrichthyes > Carcharhiniformes > Carcharhinidae > Carcharhinus > Carcharhinus amblyrhynchos. The sequence continues at coordinate 103,365,015 of NC_137326.1, read as the reverse complement.
TAAAGACTCACATTCCAATCATTATGCATGTAAATTGAGTTTGTGTCTTTGTGTCCTTTTTACGATCGGAACTCCCAGCCACCTGACGAAGGGACAGGCTGTCCTGAAAGCTTGCGGCTTTTGCTACAAATAAACCTGTTTGGACTTTAAACTGGTGTTGTGGGATTTCTTTCTTATCTTAGACCTGCATACTTCTTGACCTGTTCGAAGGTATGTGACAAAAGCTTTCAGAGAGAAAGATACAAATTATGAAATCTGCCGCAAGTGAAAGTAATATTTAGTGGTAAAGGTATGACTAAACTGATATAACTTCATCACAGACATAAATATCTGAAAAGTGTGATATTTGTAGAGTTCCCATTCCCCTAAGTTTCTGTTGTGTCACACACACATTTACTACATATGTTACGGAAAGGAGAAAACAGTAATTAGATCTTACCTCCCTTGTTGCCCTCTGTGTTGTTGCCTGGACCACAAAAACATTGTAGGCGCTGAACCACCACTGGTACATCTCACAGAAGAGGAGGAAATCACATTGCGTCGAAGGGACCTATAAGGAAAGTTCCTGAAATCAATTAGAATAGACTCATTTAAAAACTCAAGAGTTTTGCAGTCTCTGTGCTTCAGGGACTCATGTCATGTAATAGGCAGTACTCACTGGAAATTTCTCAGAATCTTTTCCCCAAATGGGTGATATTTTTCAAGCAAGGTTGATTTGTTTTCTGATTATTTGATGCAATATGTTCCTGATGAACCCGTTCGCTGCCATAAAACTGAAGTTTCATTATGACTTAAGGCCCCATCCTTCACAGGTTCTCTGGCTGGTCCTGACGGCTGAAGCCATAGCAACGTGATAAGGTGCACAGGTGCTTCTATGCAACAAATCATTGCTCATGTGGAAAGTAAACTTTATGCTTAAGCTCTCCTGTGTTGATTAAAAGCCCTGGTGGACAACAGGGACTAGTGAGAAAACAATGGATTGGTGACAGGGAAGCGCTAGGTTTGTTGAGAGTTTGGCGATTGAAACCAGAACTGTGAGATTTTGAATGTAATTCTGTAATAGCTCATTTTCCACACAGGGACAGGAGCATGACGACATCAATAATAATAGACATCATGATGTGCCGCATTGTCCCAACATCTTTTTTGAGAGCAAAAAATGTCACAGGGATTAAGTACATTTGATGTTTGTAACATGAGGGACAATCCAACAATCACAATATTAAGCTGTTCATTTCTGAGTGCTTTGCTTGAAAGCAGGTCCTTTGCTAATTGTCTATTGATGCTTCATCTTGAGCTGTTTTCATGGCAGTTCTTGTCAGTAGTGCTTTTCCATTGCCTTCCACTCTGAGGACCCGATCAGAAGTCCAACCCACACTGTTGGTGTTATTCTGAACCTCAGGCTGGCCAACTGAGCTGCTCAGCCCCTGTTAAAGTGTATATTTTGGAAAAAGCATTATACTGGGGCAGTGCAATCAGATTTTTGAAAAATATAGGCTCAAATAATCCAATCAGGGTTGAACCCCTGTGTTTTGAATTCTGATTGGACCCACTTTGGGGTGGCATGGTGACACAATGGTTAGCACTGATGCCCCACAGCGTCAGAGACCTGGGTTCGATTCCTAGCTTGGGTCACTATCTGTCCAGAGTCTGCATGTTCTTCCCATGTCTGCGTGGCTCTCCTTTGGGTTCTCCTGTTTCCCACCACAGTCCGAAAAATGTGCTGGTTAGGTGCTTTGGCCATGTTAAATTCTCCCTCAGTATACCTGAACAGGTGCCAGAGTGTGGCAACTAGGGGATTTTTACAGTCAGTTCATTGCAGTGTTAGTGTAAGCCTACTTGTGACACTGAAAAATAAACCAAAAAAAATTAAAGCACTTGCATTCCTCTGATTTTTCAGACAAATCTGATGGAAGATCCTGCAGACCTCAATACAGGAAAGCTTGGGACGCAGTCGGGAGAAACTGGGTGGGAATTGTATAGTTTACTCAGCAATTAGACAAGGATTTTTCTGTCTAACATTTCCTGAATAACAATTCAGTTAAGTAAATAGAACCATTCAAAGTCTTGAACCCTAACTCAGAGTTTAAGACTTTTTTGTAGGGTCCTGTGGAATTATCAATCAGAAGTTTAAACTTCACAGGAAATTTCTACGAAGTCAGTGCTTTGGAGCTTCCAAAGGATCCTGGTGTGCATCTGAGCTTGACCTCTAACGATTCAGAGACTGAAGGATCTGGGCCATAATCTCTATGAAAATAGATTACTAAATTGTGGAATTTTTCTGAATCACAATGATTAAATATCCTATAAAAACTCATATCATATTTATAATGTTACAGCTGTAGAATGGTAGAAGTGTTCTGCAGTCAACAATTTGTTGACTGTGTCAGATCAAAGTCAAACGTTTTCAGAGTACACTGTTCCTGGCTATTGTCTGAAATTGAGCTGCCTCATAATCCAACATCAGACATTGGGGTTGATTTTGGTGTGGAATGTTGATCAAGTGGGGTGTCCTTTCCAACTATCCAATAACAATTGGGGGTGACACAGTGATAAGCACTGCTGCTTCACAGTGCCAATGACCTGAGTTCAATTCCGACCTTGGGTGACTGCCTGTGTGGAGTTTGCGCATTGTCTGCATAGATTTCCTCTGGGTGCTCTTGTTTCCTCCCATTGTCCAATGATGTGCAGGTTAGGTGGAATGGCCATGCTAAGTTGCTCCTTAATGTCCAAAGATGTATAAGTTAAGTGGATTCACCATTCTAAATGTGCAGGGTTATGAGATAGGGTGGAAGGGAGGGCCTGGGTGGGATGCTCTTTCAAAGAGTCAGTGCAGATTTGATGGGCTGAATGGCCTCTTTCTATTCTGTGGGCGATCTATAGTTCAAATGAATTTTGATGCTCGAGCCCCATTCTATAGAACAGGCAAATTCCCAGAGCTTTTAATATGACTTACAGACAGTTCAATCTTTGGGTAGGTAGACTATTTAACAAGACAGATGCTCATCCTGGGTGTTCAGCACCAGGGGATGGTTGATAGCATTGGTGTTTAAGCTAAGCAACGGATATTAATGGAGGGAAATTCCATACACACCCATAGCTGCAAGGAAAATGAATTTATGGAACAAGTCAAACTCTCAAGAGACTGAAGTGAAAATTAAGTACTAGACCTGATTCCAATTTGCCCCGGCAGCAGCTATGAATAATTTTAAACAGTACAGTTCTCCTCCCAACCTGTAATGTCCATGCTTTGTGGACAGATTGAGCAAGTGACATTGGCAGCACTGATTGATATGAAAATGGCTTTGGGAGTGTAAATGCTATCACAAATATTGCATTTAAATTACAGCCTTGCCTGGTAGGACCGCTGATCAATTAAGCTGAAGTCTGTCCAAAAGTGACAATAGGTGAACCTTCAAAGGCATGACAGCAAATTTATCCCTCAATTTTAATTCTACTGCCGACTCATTTACAAGTGCAAACAAAGATAGTAGTAGGATGAAAATTGACCAGTGATAATTGGTTTCTCTTCAAATGGGAAGGCAGGTGTTGGGTATGTTGGGGGTTGAGTAATTTGAAAATGAAGTAGAGCACTCCTGTCTGATTATTACCGGTTTGCTTCTGAAGAGTGTAGACTAAACTGTATTTTTGAAGTAGTTACTTATAATAGTTACTACACCAATGGGCAGATGACTCATGGGTGTATTTTTTTCTAAAGGGGCAACAGCAGCATATTTCATTTTGAGTAAGTTCTTCTAGGTTGCTGAATGAGTGTTCAAAATTTGTTAGCACGGTTTTAGCTTGGTGACGTGTGCGAAACAAATGCTTTAACCCTAGCTGTGCCTTTATTGAGGTCTGCTCAGTGATAGGTTTATGTGGGGTACCTTATTGTTCTGCCTAACTAGGAGCCTTTTGGAAGTCAAGTGTCTCTTTATGCCCAACTGCAGGCATTTGTTAAGAACCTCCACTTCTGCTAAAGGTGAGCATTGAGCTACTTGCACAGGCAGGAGAGGGCAAGTATTTGCTGAATAAACTGTAATTTATAGTTGTATGTAATATTAATACCCTTAGCAACTGATAACATAAGCAAACAAAAATAACGTTTACTCTTAATAAGGTGGAAACATGAATATGTTTGCTTTCTTAATATGACGCAAGACTGTTCAAAATAAAACCTGTATGTTCAATTCCTATCAAACAACCAATAACATATTTAGATTGTGTTCTCTGTTTACTGAGTCAACATTAATAAGAAAAGGAAAACTAAAAACAGAACAAACATGTATAGCTTATGTCAAAATTTGAATGGACTTGTTTTTACACTGTTTCATTTATGTATTGTCTGTTTGTCCTTGTATCTGGTGACTAACCTGTAATTATAATCATCTGAAGAAATTTACATCATGTCACAAAATAAATGTCTAACATTTAGTAAGGTCACAGTCATGGCAAACAGAATCAAATAATACATTCTGATTCAATACGAACGAATATTGCAATAGTAATGGCAGAAAAAAACAGCAGCTGTAATGTACCACATCATTCAAGTGGTAGTAACTGAGTGAATATGAATGAGTCTCTGCTGAAGGTTTGATTGTGAAATGTGATATGTGGTTCAGACTTGACATTTAGCTGGTTAATGGAGAAAGGCTCCAATTTAAATGTATTTGGAAGTGAGAGTGTAAAACTGCTGTGTTATAGAATTACCAGGACCAAAGAAAATGACACACACAACTGCGGAGAGAGCGCAAGGAGAAAACCTGACAAACATCTTGCTATTCCATTAAACGGTGACCAGTAAAAGCAGGCATGTGCAATCTGACATTACCCCATCCGGGGAGCTTTATATCATGCTGCCTCTTTTGCTCCTCACTGAGTGCAACTCAGATGAGAAACTGAGATAAGATATGTCCTCTCTCTCTCTAGCACTCTGTGTTGTAATACAACAATTCCACACCATCCTGTGGAAGAACCCAAAGGTGAATCATGATTGATGGGAGAGCTGGAAATAGAAACCAAATGGATGAAAAACAACAAAGCCCACAGCCCGATGTTATCTCAACTGAGGACATCAAAGCTGACAGACCTTTACTCACCTAACAGATTTGAGAGGAAAAATAACAATCTCCTCTGACATCAGCAAAGAAACAATTCTAAATATATTTAAGAAGGGAGATAAATAGCGCTGTGGAAGCGATCTAGGTATTTCTCTAGCTGGGATATTCCTGACATGGATTCTCTTGAAATGCCCACTTCCAGTAGCTAGGGACACAGTGTGGCTTTAGACCTTCTGGAAGAACCTCCAACACAGTCTTTGTCACCAGATAAATCCAAGAAAAATGTCAAGGACTCTTCATTCATTGATTTGACCAAATCATTGGATACAGATCATGAGGCTCTGTGGATTGTGTTCCAAAGATTTTGAAACTTCATCACAATCCTGCAATTGTTTCATGATGATATGATTGCAATTGCCTTGAATGGGAAATCTTAAAAATTGAACACCTTCAATGTCAGGCCGGGATCAAGTAAGGCTGTGGGATAAAGCCCTCAATCTATTTACAGCCTACATGACAGAGCCTGTTCAGCTCATCAAAGGTCAACTGCCCTCCTGTGTTAGTGGCCTCTTTGCCAACACTATAATGACCATCACAGATTCATATGATCAATAGTTTGCAGAAGACTGTAGTATCATTGCCCACTTTGCACCAGATATATAAGATACTCTCAGCCTCTTTAATCCTGCATTCAAGAAACCAGGCTTGTTGCCAAAACAAAGCTCTAATATCAACGCAAACCTGGTCAGCTAAATGTCCCACCTACCATACAAGTTGAAGGGAAGACCCTGGAACATATTGAGCATTTGCCACATATTGACAGCCACCTATCTCAAACGGTCACCACTGACAAGGAGATCCAACTCCAGGTCAACTGTGCCAGTTCAGCCTTCTATAAATTATGGCAACAAGTGTTTGACAACGAAGATCTGCAACCCTGTAAGTCTTGGTTACAGTGCAGTTTATTACTACACTACTGTTCTGCGGTGAGATCATAAACTGAGAATCACTGGTACATAAGAGTACTAGAGAAATTCCATCAGCAACGCCTCCACCACATCCTCTAGATTTAACGGGAGGCCAGGTGAACAATTAATCTTGATGACAGTTCCATAAGCATTCAGGCAAAACTCTTGCTAAGTCAATTTTGATGGCCTGGACACTCTGTTCAGATGGTTGAACACCATCTTCCCCATGTGGCCCTGTTTTCTAAACTGTCAAATGGCCGACATTCCAAGGAAATACAAAGAAACCTTTCCAAAGACTCTCTGAAACCCTCCTTGAAGTGCAGCAGCATTGACATTAATATTTGGGAGGAGCTTGTTACCAATTGTTCAGAATAGCGACAACTTGCCCATCAAAGCAGGCTTTGAGTCCCAGCGTAGAATCATAGAATCCTACAGTGCAGAAGGAGACCATTCAGCCCATAGAGTCTGCACCACCCAGGTCCTATCCCTATAACCCCATGCATTTACCCTAGCTAATCTCCCTGACACTAAGGGGCAATTTAACATGGCCAATCCACCTAACCCGCACGTCTTTGAACTGTCGGAGGAAACTGGAACACCAGGACTTAACCCACACAGACATGGAAAGAAAATGCAAACTCCACACAGACAGTGACTAAAGCCAGGAGTTGAACCCGGGTCCCTGGCACTGTGAAGCAGCAGTGCTAATCACTGGGCCACCGTGCTGCCCGCATCTTAATAATGAAGCAATGTGGTGGCAGGGCAGAGAAGGAAAGAAAGAGAGAAAGTCCTACAGGCAGGATCCAACTACCTCATAGACATCCTGCTCCATATGTCCAAAAATATGTGGGTCAGGAATTGACCTGTTCATTCATACTTGAGACCTGTGGGAGAAACTCATGACCCTGAGTAGACATCATCCTTAAGCAAAGAGACAGCCAACAACACTACAACTCTATAATAAATTTAAAAGCTGCTGTTGCCATTAACAGCTGATTATGTCATTAATTGATTTGTAAAGCATCTGGTGCAAAGGCATACTGTTTGAACCATATTATAAGCCCTTCAGGCCAACATTTTTTCCATTGATTAAAATCAAAAGAATAGATGGGAATATAATCATAAATGCATTCGATACATCTTGCAGTCTAAAGTTTATTTATTTGCATTCACAAGTAGGCTTACATTAATGCTACAATGAAGTTATAGCGAAAATCCCCTAGTCACCACACTCCAGTGCCTGTTCGGCTACACTGAGAAAGAATTTAGCATGGCCAATGCACTGAACCAGCACATCTTTCAGATTAAAGGAGGGAACCGGAGCACCCGGAGGAAACCCATGCAGACATGGGGAAAACAAGCAGACTCTACATAGACAGTGACCCTAACCAGGAATCAAACTCAGGTACCTGGCTCTATAAGGCAGCAGTGCTAACCTGTGCCACCATGCTACCTTAAAATAATATTTGAGTGAAATCATACCAGAGTAGCACAATCATATTCCATTTAAATTAAAAGGTTTAAGTTATCAACCAATCTAAATGCAGGATAAATGTACAAGCAGCACCAATAAGAATCTATCAAATTAGGAACAAAACCTAATGCAAGGGAAAATTAATTGTATGATATTGGTATTAATTTTAGAATGGGTAGATCTGGTTCAGGTGGGACATATAAAATAATTTAAATTTCAAACCCAACCAGGAACCAGATTATGAAGATTATGGCCCACGTCTCCACAGTTTCCATCTTCCTTCCCTCTATATCCTCAAAATATCTCATCCAATCCTGGTTACGTATCTTATTTTTAAGGACGGCCAATCTACCTGATACTCTTTATCAATTTGAGCTCATCCATGACTCAAATACCTTTTCTTCCACCATGACCTGGGCAGAAATCTTGGCAAAGATTTTAAAAGTTTAAAATTTGAGGAAAATGTTGGACTGTGGGGACAGAGCAAAGAATTAGAATTAATTTTAGATTGTTTCAGCAAAGAGCCACCTTCTCTACAACTAGCTGAATGGCTTCTTTCAGTTTTGTAACTATTATAGATAAAATAATTTAATCACACATACATTTTATCCCTGTATTTTTGGTCAAAGAAGACTCCATTGCAATTTTATTTAAAAATCAATTCAGTTAAGATAATTATTTATATCAACATAATGTTGGATATAATATGAATACTTCAGCAACTAAAACAAGCATTTTCAGGAATGCTAATCAAAACGCATGAGCAAGAATAGTGACACAATGACAGTCGTCTGCTGTTACTCAGTCGGGTAAAATATACCTGAGTTTTAAGATTGGGGGTTCAAATCTCACTTCAGTGACTTAGGCACAGAAGTCTATAACATTACTTTTGCCCTTAGTATGATACTTTTCATGAGTTAAGTTTTTTCTTTCTGATTTGCTGGTAAAGCCTATGTGATTTAAGTAGAAGGTGAGAAAACATTTTTCATTCATCCAGGCTACATACAGGAAATCTAGTGGCACAGTAGTAGCGTCCCTACCTCTGAATCATAAGTTCTGTTGTGCTCAAGTCCCACACCAGAACTTGTTAGCGATGGAATGAGTGTTCAATAGGCTCATAATTGGTTTGGGCATCCTTATGTCATTCCCCAGAAGGGAAAAAGAAGTGTCTGAAGATGTTCTTAAACAAAGCAAGGCTACCTTGAAAAATTAAAATGTAAAAACACTTTTTTTTGTCTACATCATTTCCTAAGAATTTATATTTTCTAAAACAAACCACCAGATTTTATAAATGAGTGGTTGTGGAACTATCCAGTGCAGTTATTGAAAATTATTCAAAAAGAGAGACATACTTACATTATCAACAGGCAGGTAGAAGACTTGCAGGAATATATATTCTGTGGGATATGTAATATATGTGTGTTGAATACATGCATGTATTCAATGTTTAAGGCACGTGGCACTTGCCCCTGGGGAGATAAAGCACTCTTTCTAAATTTCAGAGTTGTTTACTGACAACAGAGTCATTAAAATATAATGAAAAACACCCTCAGGTAACAATCATGATGATAATTCTAAAACAGGTTTTATTCAGACCTGCATCTGAATAGATGCACTCTTTAACGATGAAAATAAACACTAATTCTGGTATCTTTTTTACATCTGCAGCAAACAGCTAAACTTGTCCCCAGGTTTACCATGCTTCTATGGAATAATACAGACTGAAACATGAAGGGGGGAGATTTGTGTTTAAGGAATAATGGAGGTTTACCACCCCCCCCCACCCCCAAATATGCCAACATTTGGTGAGTGTATTCAGTTGGGAACCCTTCATCCCCCTATAGAGACAGGTTATCAATATAAGTCATGGATACGAAAGTGCTGAAATCTCATTGTAAGAAACTCAGTGGTTAAAAGATGATTCCAAAGTTACCTCAAACTGCAGTGTACAGCATGTGGATAGTGAACCTGGCATAAACAAAGTAAACAAACCTGGAAACAATAACGACAAGGAGTTCCAATCTTCAGAAATAAAACACAAAGACATTAAAAAGGGCAGCTCAGTTTGGCTTGCTGGCGAACCCAAAGGCACATTAAATCCTGATAACAAGCAGGCCATTATTATGGACAGAAGGGGCCGAATCTTACGGCTGTTCACGTTGGTGGGATTTTCTGGTCCCCCTGCAGTGAATGGGGATTTGGCCGGGTGCCAAACTCTCCATTCTCACTTGCAGCAGCAGGGGGCGTGAATGGCCGGTGAGGTCTCGCCCAAGGATTCCCAAACCATCAAACCCTGACACTGGTTCACACAGGGATGTTGACAAACTGTGCCCCCACATGTGGAAATATATCTAAGAGAAAGTTCAAGCAAGTAAAGTCTTTACTAGTATCTTACTTCTCTGCATGAAGGGAATATCGGTGTTTTTATCAACTGTAAAATACAAATTGCACAAGCGGCAAGTGTTCTGTTGAGTGAAACCTCCTTAAGCAAAAGCAGCCAATTGTATTGTATCATAATCAATGTTACACGGCAGTTTTGCATGATGTCAATTTGAACCGAAGCTCCCCTCTGCACTTTCATCAGTTAAGAACATTAGCCTGGCAAAGTAAAAAATTGATTTATGGATTTCATCTGACAGGTTTAAGAGAAAAGAGGCAGATGGTTAAAATGGCAGTGAGGCATCAGCAAATAAAACTCAGCACAACAAAAGTAAGCGAAGAGTACAGAGAAAATACAGCGATAAATGCTTAGAACTGGGATTTACTTACACAGGCACTTAAAACAAACCATTGCCATTATGTTCGTGTGTTATGAAGGCCTGTCAAATGAAAGCTTAAAACCTGTTAATCTACACCGTCATCTAGAAATTAAACATGGGGGATACGTAATCAAGCCAATTAATTTTTTTGAAAACAAGCTCAAACAATTTCAGAGTAGTAAGAAAATTATGGAAGTAACATCTACAGGCAGTGAAAATGCTAAGGCGGTGGAGGCCTTGTATTGGGTAGCTCAGCTCATAGCAAAGACAGGGAAATTGCAGACAATCGGGGAGGAGTTGATATTGCCAGCGGCTAAGGAGATGACGGGTGCTGCGCTGGGAGAGAAGGCCTGCGAGTAAATTAACATAATTTCATTCTCAGCTAACATCGTCCAACACAGAATCAATGAGTTTTGACTAATAAAGTGATTGATCAGCTAATAGTGAAAATACAAGCAAGCTGATTTTATGTACTTCAACTGGATGAATCACTGGACATTACAAACCTTTCAGACTTGCTCACCTATGTAAGATATGAACATTACGGAGAGATACATGAGGAGGCCTTGGCTGCAAAGAAAATGCCTGTTGATCTCACGATTATTTTGAGGGAAGCGATTAAAACAGTTAATTTTATCAAGGCCTGTCCACTGGATTTGCGAATGTTTGCAGCTCTATGTGACAAGATGGACAGTGATCACCATCAACTACTTCTGCACACCAAGACCTGCTGGCTGTCCCAAGGACATGTACTCACACATTTTTTTCTAATTGTATGATGAAGTGAGAATTTTTTTACTTGATTCAAAGTTTGAATTCTCACAACGTTTCAGTGATTTTCAGGGCTTTGCCAGATTGGCATTTCTGGCAGATATTGTCGATCACTTGAATGGTCTCAATCTGAGTTCAGGGAAAATCAGTGGCAGGTTTTCACGCGCAGGGCAAAATAGAATTGCTGATCAAGAAGATAGAGACATGGGCCAAATGGCTTGAGCAGTCAAATCATTTGCAAATCTGTCAGATCTTTTGGCAGTGGCAGAAATACAGCTTCAAAGCAATGTGAAATATGACATCAGAGAGCACCTGCAAAGTTTGAAAACACAGTTACCCGAGTACTTTCCAGATCCCAGCACAAGGTTCAACTGGATATGAAATCCCTTTGTGAGCCTTGATGATGTCATCCTCATAAGCCTGACCTCAAGAGAACAAGCTAGTTGTTGAAGCTAGTGCTGCCAAATAAATCTATTGGACTTTAACCTGGTGTTATAAGACTTCTTACTGTGCTCAAGAGTACAAGACAGCTTTGTGGAACTGTCCTGCAACAGTGCTTTAAACCTAGATTTTTCTCAGAACTATCTTACTGTCTTTTAGCTTAAAGTTGCTTCAGAATACCCAGGACTCTCTGACAAGGCTGTAAAATTTCTGATGTCTTTTCCTACAACATATCTTCGGGAAATTGGAATTCCAGGGCCAAATATCAAAATAAACCTAACACTGAACCAGATCTCTGATTGAGACTGTCATCCCTGGAACCTGATATCCAGCATTTGATGTTTATGGATCAACATTAGCCTTCTCATTAGCTAAGTGTTATCTGTTTTCACTAGTTGGCCTACTGCAGGTAAATGTGCTGTATGAGAGCAATGTATTTGTGAGTGTGTATCATAAACTATTAGAAATAACTGCATTTTTATGATCTGTTGTTGTATAGGTTAGAATCCCATCCGCTGTAAAAAAAGCTCCATGAAAGCTTTTGATGACCATCTAGTGGTCCACTCAAAACAAAAGGATGGGAATCACTGCTCTAGCTTACTTGTGAAGCGTAGCCATGATGTGGAGATACCAGTGTTGCACTGAGGTGGGCACAATAAGAAGTCTCACAACACCACATTGAAGTCCAAGAGGTTTATTTGTTATCATGAGCTTCCGGAGCCCTGCTCCTTACCTGATGAAGGAGCAGCACTCCGAAAGCTCATGATACCAAATAAACCTGTTGGACTTTAACCTGGTCTGATGAGACTTCTTATTTATGAAATATACGTCACCAAGTGAAATCCCAGTTATTTGTCTAACTGGACCAATCAAAGTGTGACTATCTACACTGGTGCAAGATAAGCATCAGTCCTGTATTGGTCCATTCTTGGAAGAAATCAACTTCTCAGAGACTACATTATTCAGGAGGTCCAAAAATAGTTCACTGTTCAAAGTCTGTGTAGTTTGTTTCCCAAAATGTTCTGAACTGCAAATGAATTCTTCAATGACAAAAACATTGTTGAGGTCCCTGTCTCACCTACAAGAGAATCTACTCTTACTGACCAACATGAGCTGCCAATCATGTATCTGTGGCACTAGCCAAATAAACTAACCTGATTCCTTTCTGGTTTAGCAGCAAAACAAAGGCTGGTGTCTCCCAGAGCATTAGTGGCTATCTCTGGAAAGCCTTGTGTATTGTCTTGCTCCCAAAAACAAAGACAAAATCATTCCGTTCCAGCTAATTGCAATTAATTTTAAATGATGCTATTGTTTCCTTTCTATTATATATTACACAGATAATTTTTTTTCTGTTTAAGGTATGAGCTCTGTTTTCATGAAAGGCGCCTCCATGTTGTAAAAATTAATTTTTACTGCAGAATCAAATCGTCTAAATTTAACCCCATTTTCTCTAACACACTTCCCTCGCCCTTCCCTATATCATCAAAATTCTTCAATTTCAAATCCTCATACTTTTTTTAGTTGATGTCATGGCGTCTGCCATTATGGCTTGTTAAGTTTAAATTTATTTATTAGTGTCACAAGTATGTTTACATTAACACTGCAATGAAGTTACTGTGAAAATCCCCTGGTTGCCACACTCCAACGCTTGTTCGGGTACACCGAGGGAGAATTTATCATGGCCAATGCACCTAACAAGCACGTCTTTCAGACTGTGGGAGGAAACCAGAGCACCTGGACGAAACCCATGCAGACACTGGGAGAATATGCAGACTTCACACAGACAGTGACGAAGCTGGAATCAAACCTGGGCCCCTGGCATTATGAAGCTACTGTGCCACTTTGCCATTCTATTCTGTGTTCTAATAACCCTCTTCGTGAAAATATTTCCTCTAATGTTTCCCTCTAATTATCTGATGATAATCCTGAGATCATGTCTCTTCAAATGCCTGTTCTTATTCAAATACTGCAATGAATATACATCTAAAACAATTGCAGCAGGAAAAGTGGACCTCGGAAGTACTGAACCTGCAACAATATATTGGTCTTGCATTCATGTGTCAACCTCGAACATGTGCTGAAGTTGAACTGATAACCTTCTGATCCTAAGGGGAGAATTGTACCAAAGGCTTCAGCTGATATTGTCCAAATCTCACCCATGGCTCAGCTGTAAGCACTCATTACTTATAAGGTGCAGCTAAATCTGTATTGAACTTTGATTAGATTTGCTTAGAGTACTGTGTGCAGTTCTAGACACCATGGGGGGGGAATTCTCCTCTTCTGCCCGCCATGGTATCGTAGCGGCAGGGAGGCAGATCACGCAAAGGTCCATTGATCCAGGCCTGGGGGAGGGGGGCGGGCGGGGTGGTGGTCTGCAGTTTTGGGGTGAGCGCAGCCAGAGAATCACACCCCATATATTACAAAAATGAGAACAGAGTCCCATAAGAGGGTGCAGGAAAAATTTACAATACTGATAGCATTACGTGGGTATATATATATCAGGGCAGAATTCACTTGTTGAGTCTCTTTTCTCTTGTAAAATAAGACTGAGGGGCCTTTAAAGTTATAAAATGTTTTGATAAAGTGGATACAGAGAGAATGTTTCCTCTTTTGGGGAAGAGCAAAGCGAGAGACTGTCAACGTAAGAGAGTCACAAACAAATCCAGTTTATCTGGAATTCCAGGAATTCAGAAGGAACTTACTTACCCAAAGAGTGGTGAGAACGTGGAACTCACTGCCAGAGTGGTTGAAGCCACTTAATATGGATGCATTAAAAGGAAAGCTAGAGGAAACATCTGAGGGAGAAGAGGGTTACAGTGATAGATTTAGTTGAGGTAACTGGGAGGTGCCTCACATGGATCATAAGTGCCAGTATGCATTATAGTGGCGCTGAATGGACCGATATCATGCTGCAAATCCTATGTAAGCGTGTTTTTTGGCATTTAATGCAGGAAGAAAATACTTTTTAAAAATTTGCCGTGCTGGGTTACGCAGGTCTTACATTCAAACTCATTATGTGTTATGAAACAAGGGGTATGCTTTGAAAATACCTACAATTCTGTTTTATACTGTATTGGAGAATATATTGTAAAAGTTGTTAAATGTATGATTGACTGGTCAAGTATTAGTTAAGGTCATCTTACAAATCCTAATACAATATCTTCTAAATAATGCTGCTGAACAATAACGTTAGGAACGTTCAGTCGGCAGCTACTGTTTTTTTTACATTAAACGGTAACCATCACGGAAAATAAATGAGATATGATTTTTACTTTGTGCATTAATTTTCTCAGTGGAGCATATTTTCATCTCTTGAGACTTTACACGTGTGTTTCCCACATCCTCCAACAGGATAATCAACCAAGAACACAGGTTTATGAGACTTCCTGTCAGTTCAGGCGGTTGGAACCTGCTCTAAATCTATCAGAACATAAAAGTTTATTTCAGTTATCCACGAGCAGATTAGAAACCCACAAACGTATGTACCTCAGGAGAAGGTTATTCCTGGAACTTAAAAAAAGGTTGAAACTTACCCTATCTTTTTCTGCGGCTCCTTGAGAAAGAAATATGTTTCATCTCTCAGCATGTTATGGTTTGTCTCTGGTTTCGACTTTGCTGCTCTGAAATTCTTGATACTGAAGAAAAGGAAGGGTGGGCATCATTCCAAGCTGAACCAAAAGCAGGAAGTTCTCTTAATGCAGCTGTTAACGTTCTATTTCAACACTCATTATATTATGGCTACATTGAGTGACCATTCTTCTTCCCCCCCACCCAAAAAAAATTTACATCAATATCCTCCACAATTAATCAATTGATTGTGGTGTTGTCATATGTTAAATTAAATTGCAAGGAGGTCTTTTTTTGCTTCAATGAAGCATTATATTAGATTACTTTATTTTACAATGCTGCTTTGGTGTGTCACTACTCCCCTTCACAACACATGCAGACAGAATGATGACATTCCAGGACATTGTGTGTGATTAATATCTGGGCAGTATCAGTGTAAATAGTTTTAAATTCTTTCTTGGGCATCGCTACAAGGCTGGTGAAAAAGGCCCTCAGAAGGCGGAAATCATTGTGCATTCTTCTTCTTCTTTATAGTGGCTGAAATCATATGGATGGCTTGCCAGGCTACTTCAGAGGCTAGCTAAGAGTCAACCTCATTGGTGCGGGACTGGACTCAAGTTTAGTGGGTAGGGGCAGCAGGCTTCCTTCCTTAAAGGGAAATTGGGATTTTCCGGCAATCCAGCAATTTTGCTTATGGTCACTTTTACTGAGACCAGCTTTTAATTTGTAGTTTTTTAAACTGAGTTTGATTTGTCAAACTCCCATGCTGAAAATTGAGTTCATATTCACTGATTTGTTAGTGCAGGACTCTGGATTACTAATCTATTGACATTATTCCTCCTCTACAAATATTTGGTTCACTATAGTACTTGAAACTATAACAAGATGACTGTGAAATTTGAATAATTTTTACATAGAATCCACTTGAGGTCACTAGTAACTAACATTAGTTGTGGAATACAATATTGATAAGACTTATGAATTTAGTAATTATTATCGTTAGCACCTTATCAAATGACATTAATATAATTAGCGTACACTATGCATTTTGTCTGGCTGCATTACTTAGCAGCTATTTATTTGAAACTATTGTGTCCTGGTTAACTCCAGTAGATGTCTCTGTTTCCAAAAAATACATGTTATTGCAATGTAAATATCCAGGGAAGGTAATTGTGACATACCACAAATGAACAAAATGAGTTATGTGCCAGATGATAAAGTTGTGCCATTAAGAATGCTTCAGGCTAATTCCTTAATCATTTCTTGATATATTTTATAAATGATTGAAAGTTGTATGATTTTGTTGCAAAACCTTATTTTGACATTTGTATAGCTAGCCTATATCTTAAAAGAAATAGCTCAACATTTTAAAATGGGCATTTCATTATAAAACAAAGGGGAAGGGATTCTCCAATCAATACGTGTAGTGCCATCTTTAAAAATACTCTTTTTTACTTATAATGGGGCAAATTTCCTTAAAGGGGATCGGCAGTAGATAGAGTTGTATGACACCTACTCAAAGCACTCAGCAAGGTAACATAAACCATTTTGCTTTGGTGTCTTCATCATAATATGATTTGCAAGCTGCCAGTTCAAAGCATGCTTACCAACATGTAGCTTGTTGAAATGGAGGTGGGAAATACACTAGGCCGATAAAGTTCAAAGGGTTGGCACAGTAGCACAATGGTTAGCACAGCTGCTTCACAGTGCCAAGGGCCTAGGCTCAATTCATGCCTTGGGTCACTGTCTGTGTGGAGTTCTCCCCGTGTCTGCATGGGTTTCCTCCCACAGTCCAAAGATATGCAAGTTAGGTTGATTGGCCATGCTAAATTGACCCAAGTGTCAGTGGATTAGTAGGGTAAATATGTGGGGTTACAGGAATAGGGGCCAGGTGGGATTGTGGATGGTGCAGACTTAATGGGCTGAATAGCCTCCTTCTGCACTGAAGGGATTCTATGTCTATGTTACAATCCATTATATTTTATGCAAAACATTATAAGGAAGACTTAGCTTCTTTAAGTGTTGATCATGAGTTCTAACTAAATCTCTGTAACATATGAGAAAAGTGCATTTCATTTGCTGCAAAATTTGGTGTCGGTTTGTACTTTTCCCATGTGGTTAGCAAAAACTAGAAAATCACGCTTGACATTAATCTTGATGACAGCCATCAGGCTAAAGTTAACTCCTGCGTGTTACTTATTTGAGCACAGCATCTTTAGCTAGTGATTGCCTTTTGTCAATTACCCCTTACTGATCATTTAGCCTTTGCCTTTTATTTTGAAGTTTACCTTTCAGGAAGTTACCAGTCCATATTGACATCCCTCCTACTCAAATCCTTACTTTTGGTAATTATTTTCATTTTGACCTCTCCAGTGATATGTTACTGTGCATTGAATGTGCATTCCCTTTTACAACAGATGTTTACGAACTCTTGAACAACGTGAGGGCAATGACTAAAACTGAGGAAGATCTCATGAGCCTGTCCAAGCTGGAGTAGCAAGCAGTGGAAATCAATGGCCCCTCCAGAGGTGTTGGAAGATTTTGAGGTTGAGGGCTTATCTAAAGGGGATCTATTGTTTGCATGCTTTCATGGACCACAGAAAAATCCATTCTAAGACACCTGACTACGTCAAACTGCTTTGTGATGCCTACCATTTGCTGCTGTCTAACTTCTTATTGTCTATTTTTTCTTTATTCTAGGTCCACCTCAGAAATCACAGCCCAAAGATGAAGCGGTCTGGGAGGTGCAAGTCCTTTGGGAAGGCATTATTAAATGCTGCATCACACCTTAGCACCAACCTAAAGACTGCAAAGACTGGCCCCTGACTAGATTAGAGGATGTATTAGGGAAATTGAAAGGTCTGCACATAATGAAGAACTCCACAGCAGTGCCTACTGGTGATATGGGTAGCCGGGAAGATGTCTCAGTAGAGGTTAGGTTCTCTCTTAACTCTGTTGAGCGTAAAGAAGTAGATTGGGGTCCCCAAAACATGAAGATAATTGCTTATAGTTACATAAGGCATAAGGTATTGGGAGGCCTGACAAGAGATTTCACCACAGCAGCAGAAATTGTGGAGTACACTTTCTGTCCCAGGGCATTAGCATTCTGCAGTACATTTTGAAGAGTGTAGTCATCTTTAGAGTTACTGCGGACAGATCTATACAAGAGAGGACAATTTTTCAGCCTTTGCAGCTTCAGTAGAAACTCAAATGTCTGCCATGCGGATTCTGAGCTCCATCTTTGAGAGATGGGTGTCCACCTTGAACAGATTTGTAAACATAGAAACATAGAAAATAGGAGCAGTAGGAGGCCATTTGGCCTCCGCCATTCATTACAATCATGACTGATCATCCAACCCAACAGCATAATCCTGCTTTCTCCCCATAACCTTTGATCCTGTTCACCCTCCAGCCACTTCTTGAATAAATTCAGTGTTTTGGCGTCAACTACTTCCTGGGGTAATGTATTGCACAGGTTCCCCACACGTTGGGTGAAGAAATGTCTCCTCACCTCCGTCCTAAATGGTCTACCCTGAATGCTCAGACTGTGACCCCTAGTTCTGTATTCCCCCACTACTGGGAATTTCCTCCCTGCATCTACCCTGTTCTAGTTCTGTTAGAATTTTATAAGTCTCTATGAGATCCCCCCTCATTCATCCGAATTCCAGTGAAAACAATCCTAACCTAGTTAATCTCTCCTCGTATATCATCATTCACTCCTCATACATTTCCATTTTGTGGTTCTGCACTTTCAAGTACTCACTCATCCTCTGCAGTCTTCTCTCCTGGATCAATGGACATCATTAGTTGTGGTCCTAAAAGACTGGTCCTGGTGCTATAGGAGCAATGAGAGTTGATCCTGCTCAGAGAATCAAAGATTTCCTCCCTTAAAATCCGCTCAGCCAATACCAACGCCGGTGTCAGAAAGCCAGTTGGACCAGACTGCTCAAGCATCTCAAGAGAATACAGCCTAAGAGGTTCTCCTCATGATAGAGTTAGTAATCTTTCATTTAAAAAATGCTGGAAACCCTATCAAGCCAGGCTGCATTTCTGAACACAAACAACTAACAAACATCTCACGCATTGTCTGGCACACATATAATTCCCTAAATTTGCACCCCCTTTATTGTGGAGTTCCACTAGAGGTAGACAAAAACGTCGATGATTGATGAAAGATTTGAATAAGGCACTCACTGAGTGTTAAAATGGGCGGTGCGGGTTTGTAGGGCCGAAGGGCCTGTTTCATGTGCCGTGCTGTTCTTTGTTCTTTGTTCTTGAACAGAGGCTGGTTCCAGAATTTTCTACTAAGAACATAAGAACATAAGAAATAGGAGCAGGAGTAGGCCATCCAGCTTTTCGAGCCTGCCCCGCCATTCAATAAGATCATGGCTGATCTGAAGTGGATCAGTTCCACTTTCCCGCTCTCTCCCCATAACCCTTGTCTGTCAAAAACCCATCTACCCGTGACTTAAATATATTTAGCGAGGTAGCCTCCACCACTTCAACGGGCAGAGAATTCCAGAGATTCACCACCCTTTGAGTGAAGAAGTTCCTCCTCAACTCTGATCTAAATGTCCCCCCGTAATCTTGAGGCTGTGCCCTCTAGTCCTGCTATCCTTTCCAAGTGGGAAGAATCTCTCTACCTCTACCCTATCCATCCCTTTCATTATCTTATATGTCTCTATAAGATCCCCCCTCATCCTTCTATTATCTTGAGGCTGTGCCCTCTAGTCCTGCTATCCTTTCCAAGTGGGAAGAATCTCTCTACCTCTACCCTATCCATCCCTTTCATTATCTTATATGTCTCTATAAGATCCCCCCTCATCCTTCTATTATCTTGAGGCTGTGCCCTCTAGTCCTGCTATCCTTTCCAAGTGGGAAGAATCTCTCTACCTCTACCCTATCCATCCCTTTCATTATCTTATATGTCTCTATAAGATCCTCCCTCATCCTTCTACACTCCAACGAGTACAGACCCAGTCTATTTAGTCTCTCTTCATAGTCCAACCCCCTCATCTCTGGTATCAGCCTAGTGAACCTCCTCTGCACTCCCTCCAAGGCCAAGACTATTATTTAAGAAAAGCACTATGAATTAATCACTTGGGACACAAAATAATTCACCACAATATTGATGTAGGAATTAAAATCATTAGCTTTATTACATTTACCATTTTGGATGATTTATTTCAATTGCAGCTTTGCATTTTCAGAATGGCATCAATGTGCATATTAACTAAATTGTTTCAAAGGGCTGACTTATACAAAGCATCGGATTTCCTGCCTTGGATAAAAACACAGGGGTGGGCGAAGCCTGCTGAGGGGATCACCAACTGCCCCACAGACAATTAGCATCCATTTGACCATTAAGAGACCGGAGACAAGACATACGCTCTTCTGGATCAGGAAGACATGTCTTAAAGAGCTGCTGACCACACAGAGGCTCTCACTCTTCAGCACATTGGGAATACAGTCCTGCATCATATAGGTGAAAAAAACATGACAAACCCAACCTGGCCAATTACTGCCTCATCGTCTACTCTTGATCATTAGTTACGTGATAGAAGGGGTCATCAACAATTATATCCAGCAGCACTTATTCATCAATAACTGCTCACTGATGCTCAGTTTGGGTTTCACCAGGGTCACTCTGCTCCTGACCTCATCAGAGCCTTGGTTCAAACATGGACAAAAGAGCTGAATTCTAGAGATGAGGTGAGAGTGACAGCCCTTGACATCAAGGCTGCATTCGACCAAGTGTGGCATCAAGGAGCCCTAGCAAAACTGGAATCAATGGGTATCAGGGGGCAAACTCTCTGCTGGTTGGAGTCATACCTGGCAAGTAGGGAGATAGTTGTGCTTGTGGAGAGTCAGTCATCTCAGCTCCAGGACATCTCTGCAGGAGTCCTTCAGGATAGCATCTTAAGACCAACAATCTTCAGCTGCTTAATCGATAACCTTCCTCCGTCATAATGTCAGAAGTGAGGATGTTTGCCAATGATTGCACAATGTTCAGCAATATTCAGGACTCCTCAGATACTGAAGCAGTCCATGTTCAAATGCATCAAGATCTGGACAATATCCAGGCTTGGGCTAACAAGTGGCAATTAACATTCACACTACATAATGCCAGGCAATGACCATCACCAGTAAGAGACACGCTAACTATCGCCCCTTGACATTCAATGGTGTTACCATCACTGAATCCCCCACTCTCAACATCCTTGGGGTTACCATTGACCAGAAATTCAACTGGACTCACCACATCAACACAATGGCCACAAGAGAGGTCAGATGTTAGGAATATTGTGGCGAATAACTCACCTCCTGACTCCCCAAAGCCTATCCACCATCTACAAGGCAAAAGTCAGGAGTGTGATGGAATATTTCCCACTTGCCTGGATAAGTGCAGCTCCAACAACACTCAAGGAATTTGGTACCATCCAGGACAAATCAATTGCTTGATTAGCACCACATTCACAAACATCCACTCCCTCCACCATCGATGCTCAATTGCAGCACTGTACTATCTACAAAATGCACTGAAGCAATTCACCAAAGATCCTTAGATAATACCTTCCAAAGGCTCGGCCACTTCCATTTAGAAGGACAAGGGCAGCAGCTACATGGGAACAATGCACCTGCAAGTTCTTCTCCAAGCCACTCACCATCCTGACTTGGAAATATAGCATTGTTCCTTTGCAGTTGTTGTGTCAAATTCCTGGATTCCCTCCCTAATGGCATTGAGGGTCAACCCACAGCACGTAGACTGCAGTGTTTCAAGAAGGCAGTTCACCAGCACCTTCTCAAAGGCAATAAGGGATGGCCAATAAATGCTGGCCTAGCCAATGATGCCTATGTCTCATGAATGAATCAAAAAAAAGGTATAGTTGGGGTCTTATTAAGTGCCAATTTGGCAGGACCTGGCATGAAGATGGGGTGTCTGGGAGATGGTGGAGGGAGGTCAATATGGGAGCGGGGGGTGCGATAAACCTTAGAGGGTTCCTTCTAATGAGCCCAGGGAAACCATGAAAGAGGGCCACCTCCTACTCCCCCTGCCAGTAGCCCACACAGGGAAATTGGCCAGGATGGCTATTGGCCTGAGACTCGCCCATCACCAGTGAAAACCCACTCAAGAGCCTCAGTTAGCCAACTGGCAGGCTTGACACCGTAGGTAGCCTGGACTTTCATTAATATTCTGCCACCCTGCTGCTGGTATAATCGCAGTGAGGGCAGGGGTGAATATGAAGGCAGCAGGCAGGCCACACTTTGAACTTAATGAGGTTCATTACCTTTAAACCCATCGGCATAGGTACATGAAAACTAGGTCAGTATTCCTGATGGAATTAAGACAGTGGTGAAGGAAGGCATGGTTTGTTAATGCAAAAGGGCTTTTCATTGTTTTACAAGGAAAGATCAAGCAGATCACTGAAAACACTGCCCTAACAACTGCTCCTTAGCTTCTCTAGGTACAATTCATTCTATGGTTCCTCCTTCATGTGGCTCACCTTCATCTTAATTCAATTCTTCCTGGTCTGACAATACTGCTTCTTGTTGCTGTGGCTTCTTTAACGCCACTGCTCTATGAATTGCAGCAAATTGCAATGATGCAGCCCACTTTGTCTAGACTTATATGTATGGAGCCATCTGAGCTGTCAAACATTTGAATTTTGGCTTAAAAATGCCATTGACTATGACAATTCATTGGTTATAATTACACTTGTGTTGTTGAGGCAAGATAGGGTTGCAGAGGTTGGGGATAAGGATCTGTGTGTGCAATATATGCATTGCCTCCTAGCAGCCATTGTCTGATCCTGCTGGATGAAAGGATTGAGCATTCCCTAATGTCCTTCAGGGAAGGAAATTTGCTATCCTGACCTGCTCCAACCTACGTGTGACTCCAGAGCCGCAGCAAAGTGGTTGACTCTCAATTGCTCTCAGGCAACTAGGGATGGGCAACAATGCTGACCTGTCAGCGACGCCCATGTCCTATGAATGAATAAAAAAGAAAGGAAGCATGTTTGAATCTTGGATATCTGAATGCGCGAAGCATTAGGAATAAAGTAGATGAGTTGGTGGCGCAGATCGACACAAATGGATATGATCTGGTGGCCATTATAGAGACATGGCTGCAAGGTGACAGGGACTGGGAGCTGAATGTCCAGGGGTATCAAGTGTTTAGGAAGGATAGGCAGGAGGGAAAAGGGGGGGGGCGTAGCTCTGCTGATTAAGGATAGCATCAGGGTGGTAGCGAGGGATGATATTGGAGCCAAGGAGCAGAAGGTGGAATCATTGTGGGTGGAGATTAGGAACAGCAAAGGGAGGAAGACGCTGGTGGGTGTCGTCTATAGGCCCCCCAATAATGATCTGGAGGTGGGGCGGGCTGTTAACGCGCAAATAAGTGCGGCGTGCAGGAATGGGACGGCCGTAGTTATGGGGGATTTCAATCTGCATATTGATTGGTCGACCCATGTTGGACGCGGTGGGCTCGAGGAGGAGTTCTTGGAATGCTGCTGGGATAGTTTCCTCAAACAGTGTGTGTTGGAGCCGATGAGGGAGCGAGCTATCTTGGATCTGGTGCTATGTAATGAGGCGGGTAGAATTAGGGAATTAGAATTGCGGTGAAGGATCCTCTTGGGGAGAGTGATCATTGTATGGTAGAGTTTCTGGTGCAGATGGAGGAGGAGAAAGTGGGTTCCCGGACGCGCGTCCTTTGTTTGAACAGAGGGGAGTATGGTAGGATGAGAGAAGAATTGGTGAATGTGGACTGGGGGAGCACGTTGGAAGGTAGGTCTGCTGAGGAGCAGTGGAGGATCTTTAAGGAGATCTTTCTTGGTGCTCAGCGGAAATTTATTCCGATGGTCAAAAAGGACAGTAGGAGGAGAGGTAATAAGCCGTGGATAACGAAGGAGATGAAGGAAAGTGTTAAATTAAAAGCGGAGGTGTTTAGAGTAGCTAAGAGTAGTGGGCGAGAAGAGGATTGGGAGAGGTTTAAATGTCAACAAAGATTGACAAAGAAGTTGATAAAGAAGGGTAGGAGAAACTATGAAGCTGGGCTAGCGCTTAATATAAAAAAGGATAGCAAGAGTTTTTATAAATATATAAAAAGGAAGAGGCTGACTAGGGTGAACGTTGGTCCCTTAGAGGATGAGAAGGGGGACTTAGTGGTAGGGGACAAGGATATGGCGGAGGTCTTGAATAACTTTTTTGTTTCGGTCTTCACGGAGGAGGACGTGAATAATTTTCCGGATGTTAGAGATGGAAAGGTGGTAGGACTGGAGGGTCGCGATGACATTACTGTTATTAGAGAGGTGGTGCTCGACAGACTGGAGGGGCTGATTGTGGACAAGTCCCCAGGACCGGATGGAATGCATCCGAGGGTCCTGAAAGAAATGGCGGAGGTGATAGTGGATGCCTTGGTGGTTATTTTCCAGACGTCGCTGGATTCCAGGGAAGTGCCGGAAGATTGGAAAACGGCTAATGTTACGCCGTTGTTTAAGAAGGGTGCCAGGCAAAAGGCGGGGAATTATAGGCCTGTTAGTTTAACGTCTGTTGTAGGTAAAATGTTAGAATCCGTCATCAAGGAGGAAATAGCGAGGCATCTTGAGGGGAACTGCTTGATAGAGCAGACGCAGCACGGTTTCCTTAAAGGGAAGTCGTGTCTGACAAATTTACTGGAGTTCTATGAGGATGTGTCTAGGGCGGTGGACAGAGGAGAGCCGGTGGATGTGGTCTTTCTGGATTTTCAGAAGGCGTTTGACAAGGTACCTCACAAGAGGTTATTGCAGAAGGTCAGGGGGCATGGAGTTGGGGGTAGGGTGTTAGCGTGGATAGAGGACTGGTTGTCAAATAGGAGGCAGAGAGTGGGGGTCAATGGGTGCTATTTGGATTGGCGGATGGTGACTAGTGGAGTGCCCCAGGGGTCGGTGCTGGGGCCTCAGCTATTTACCATTTATATAGATGATCTGGAGGAGGGAACCGAGTGTAGGGTGTCGAAATTTGCTGATGACACCAAAATTGGTGGAAAGGCAAATTGTGCGGAGGGTGGGGAGAGTCTACAGAAGAATCTAGATAGGCTGGGCGAATGGGCCAGGAAATGGCAAATGGAATTTAATGTTGGCAAGTGCGAGGTGGTCCACTTTGGTAGGAATAATGGTAGGAAGGATTATTACTTACGTGGAGAAAAACTGCAGCAGGCGACGGTGCAGAGGGACCTCGGGGTCCTTGTGCATGAGTCGCAAAAACCCAGCTTGCAGGTGCAGCAGGTGGTCAGGAAGGCGAATGGGATGCTGGCCTTCATCGCGAGGGGGATTGAATATAAAAGTAGGGAGGTCTTGCTGCGGCTGTATAGGGCATTGGTGAGGCCGCAGCTGGAGTACTGTGTGCAGTTTTGGGCGCCGTACTTACGCAAGGATATTTTAGCCTTGGAGGGAGTGCAGAGGAGGTTTACTAGGCTGATGCCGGAGTTGAGGGGGTTGAGCTATGAGGAGAGGCTGAATAGATTAGGCTTGTACTCGTTAGAGTTTAGAAGAATGAGGGGAGATCTCATTGAGACGTATAAGATGATGAATGGGATGGATAGGATAGAGGTGGAGAGACTCTTCCCGCTCAGAAAGGATAGTAGGACTAGGGGGCATAGCCTCAAGATAAAGGGGGGGCGGTCTAAAACAGAGTTGAGGAGGAACTTCTTCACTCAAAGGGTGGTGAATCTCTGGAATTCTCTGCCCGTTGAAGTGGTGGAGGCTGCCTCGCTAAATATTTTTTAAGACGCGGGTTGATGGGCTTTTGATGAGAGAGGGGATTAAGGGTTATGGGGAGAGGGTGGGAATGTGGAACTGAGCCACGACAGATCAGCTATGATCTTATTGAATGGCGGGGCAGGCTCGAAGGGCTAGTTGGCCTACTCCTGCTCCTATTTCTTATGTTCTTATAAAAGTGCCATGGCAGCCTCCCAATGAAATTGACATAGACTTGCATTATCATTTTGTGATGGTTACATGTGATTTGAATATTGATAAGAGTAGAAGCATACTATAAAAGCATTGTTCCCATCCACTGAACTAGATACAATGGCTGCCTCAACATGCAATAACCTCTTGATCAAGTTTTGAAATAACCAGAATATTAATGAAAATCAATTTACATGCAAAATTCTCATTTGATATTTTCACATAAAAGCTTGCCAACAACCTCTGAATTAATGTAAATGCCATTGATACAAGTTAGTTTAAATTTAATTATTAGTGTCACAAGTAGGCTTACGTTAACACTGCAATGAAGTTGTTGTAAAAATCCTCGAGTCTGTGTGGAGTTTGCACATTCTCCTCGTGTCTGCATGGGTTTCCTCTGGGTGCTCCAGTTTCCTTCCACAGTCCAAAGATACATGTTAGGTTGATTGGCCATGCTAAAATTGCCCTTTAGTGTCCTGAGATACGTAGGTTAAGGGGATTGGCGGGGTAAATATGTGGGGTGTGGAAGTGGGTCCTGGGTGGAATTGTGGTCGGTGCAGACTCGATGGGTCAGATGGTCTCTTTCTGCACTGTGGGGTTTCTATGATTCTATGAGTCACCACACTCTGGCGTCTGTTTAGGATGTGGAGATGCCGGCGTTGGATTGGGGTAAACACAATAAGAAGTCTCACAACATCAGGTTAAAGTGCAGCAGGTTTATTTGGTAACAAACGCCTGTTCAGGTACACTGAGGGAGAATTTAGCATGGCCAATGCACCTAACTAGCATGTCTTCCAGACTGTGGGAGGAAACTGGTGGAAACCCATGTAGACACAGAGGGCCATGCAGACTTCACACAGACAGTGGCCTGACCAGGAATCGAATCCAAGTCCCTGGTGCTGTGAGGCAGCAATGCTAATCACTATGCCACTGTGCCTTGCTGCAAGTTGTATAACTATGCGGCTATATAAGCCATTGTAACATCCCGGGAGAATTATTTTGACAATTGTAATAAGAAGGAGGTACTGGTGAACCTTTTCTCATTTATTTTTAAAGGTTCATCGTTATGACATCAGTACAACCCATGCCATCAATTATGCAATGCGGAGAAGGAAAATTTGCATCATCTGGTCCTTCCTCTTCAACTGAGTTAAGATTGACCAAACATTTTATTCATAGAGACTGAACTCCTTTAACTGCGATATTTTTGGAGAGAGAATTTAAATTAAATGGAACATTGAGAACATGTTAGGACATTTGCTTTTTCTATATTCTTCACTGTTGGACATAATTATGCAAACAGGGCACACATCTGATGGAAATAAACACAAGGCTCATTTAGTTTAATGATGTGTAGTCACAGTGTATAGAACCTACTGTCTTGAACTGCAACCAGCAGAATCTGGTTTATCAAATAATCTGGGCACTAAGTGGTAGTACTGTATATGATTTTACCTCGGTGATTTCCAAGGTATAAAAGTCTGAGGTCACGTACCAACTGACACAAGAACAACTTTTTTCCTGCTGCCATTAGACTTTTGAATGGACCTACTCTGAATTGAGTTGATCGTTCTCTATTCATCATTAAACTAAATAACCTTGTGTTTATTTCCATCACATATGTGCCTCGTTTGCATAATTATGTTGAACAGTGTTGAATGTAGGAAAAGTACCTTTGAGCAAATGCCCCTAGCTATGACTGTAACACTACATTCTGCACACTCTCGTTTCCTTCTCCGTGAACGGTATGCTTTGTCTGTATAGCATGCAAAAAACAATACTTTTCACTGTATGCTAATATGTGTGACAATAATAAATCAAATCAAATCAAACCTGGTTTCCCATGTGGAGTGCCATAAGCTTAGACAAAGGTCATGGGTGGAAGAGGGGACTCACAATGTTAAAATGGCGGTGTGGGCTCGTTGGGCTGAAGGGCCTGTTTCCCGTGCTGTGTTGTTCTTTGTTCTTTGTTTATATAGTGAGTTCTTCATCTCGGCCAAGCTAATTAGAGAGTTGATGGGCAGAGGTTAGGTATTTTCCCTGCTGGAACAGTAATCAGAGGATATCTCTCAGCTCACTCCTCCACATCTAGTGACTGGCAGATGAACAAGGCAATAATAGAATTCTCGCTCTGCCATTGCTATTCTTATATTCCCAGTTGGTAACAGTAGTGCTTGCATTTAAAAGGCAGTTTGTCATCCTAAACAAGTCACCTGAGTATAAACCCTGTTTAAATGCAAATGCCTACGCTGATATTCTAATCAGGTTCTTCTGACTCTCGGCAAAAACAATGCGCTAAATGTGCAGAAGAAACTCCTTTGAAGTTAAGTAATTGCATTTGGGATGCTGGGGGGCAGCTTTAATCCCTTGGATGGAAAGTGTTCCAATGAGTGATCAGCAATCACAGTGGGAAGCCCAGACAATTTTAACAGCCATATCAAAACAACTGTGAAGCCAACAGGAAATAAGTGGGAAATGCACAGACAGGCATTCAAAAGTGGTCAGAAGGCAATGTGGGCAGAGCACGGGGAGGTTTATGCATTCCTTCCAGTGCCCGGAGAAGCATTCCTGGAATGGGTTTTTTAGTTATCTGCCTTGCCACTGGGAATGGTCACTTTATGAGGTTTTGGAGAGGGTATAGAAAAGGTTTAACAGGCTGTTGCCTGGTTTAGAGGGTATTAGCTATAAGGAGAGATTGGACAAACTTGGTTTGTTTTCACTTGAGGCTGAGGGCCAACCTGATAAGTTCACAAAATTATGAGAGGCATAGATAGAATGGATAGTTGGAGTCTTTCTCCCAGGGTAGAAATTTCAATTACTAGGGGACATAGGTAAAAGACAAAAAGTTTAAAGGAGATGTGATAGGCAGGTTTTTTACCCAGAAAGTTCTAAGTGCCTGAAATGCACTGCCAGAGGAGGTGGAAGAAGCAGACACAATAGTAATGTTTAAATGGCATCTTGATACATACATGAACAGGCTGGGAATAGAGGGAAATGGATGGCGTGACGACAAAACATCTTCAGTTTAGAAAGGCGTTGACACAGGCTCAATGGGCCAAGGGACCTGGTTCTGTGCTGTACTGTTCTTTGTTCTTCTCATTGACTTGCTGCTTAAGATTGCATTGGCGTCCTCTTGGTGTCATGAATATATGAATCCCCCCTAATCCAGGTGTACTGCTGGTAAATAAGACATGTAATAATTCTAGCATTACAGAATGCATAACAGAAGGCTATTCTCCCAATCCTTTATCTCCTGTCTGGTTTCCTCCACGTGGGGAGTTAAGATTCCGCCCACTAATATTTTATTAAAACGTTCAATATGATGACAAAATGTTTCTTTAATTCATTTGTGGGACATGGGCGTTGCTGGCTGAGCAGCACTTTTTCCCCATTCCTCGTTGCCCAAAGAAAGTTGAGAGTCAACCACATTGCTGTGGCTCTGGAGACACATGTAGGCCAGACCAGGTAAGGACAGCAGATTTCCTTCCCTAAAGGACATTAGTGAACAAGATGGGTTTTCCTGACAATCGGCAATAACTCCATGGTCATCAGTAGATTCTTAATTCCAGATATTTTTGATTGAATTCAAGTTCCGCTATCTGCCGTTGTGGGATTTGAACCTGAGTCCCCAGAACATTGGCTGACTTTCTGGATTAGGAGTCTAGCGATAATATCACTAGGCCATTGTCTTCCCCATGTAATATAACACTGACCATTTTAAAAGATGTGCACATTGAATATAATACTGAGAAGTGTATCATGGCCCCAGTATAGTTATATTTCATAATGCGATGTTTGATTACTTGAACTGATTCCAGATAAAACATGCCTGGTTCAACCGGAATCTCACTCCAGCTGCAACACGTGAAATTTCACCAGTTGTTATGCTGTCAATTCCTAACTCTCTGAATACTGTAAGATTGCCTTCATGGTAATATCACAGACATGTTGATCATATAAATGTTACATTTACTTTGAATCTAATTACTGTTGGATCAGCAGTAAGTTATTTGTCCAAAAATGCCTTCAGGCAAAAGATTAATGTCTGGACAGAAGACAGGACCCCCATCAAAGCAGCCATGTGCTAAGTTCTATTGTAAACAATTCAGTTTCTGCTCTGTTGCATACATTGTAAACCTTTACTCCCAGGACTGAATTCTAAAACATGGAGAACTAAATCACAAGTATGGGATGCATTCCAAGCTCAATTTATTTTAGTTCTACATCTTGGATGGGACACAAGTTCAAAATAGATTCTTCATGCATGGGTAAATTAAGAACAGTCAAAAGAATTTACAGTTCTCACAGTAAGCAAAAGGTTTAGCCTTAAGATTTGAGTTTTGTTAAGCTAGGTATATCCGCATTTACAGTGTATTCTTGTCAATATTAAAACAGTGGGATTGAAGAATAACATCTCCATGGGAATACAGGTTTGATGTTAGGTCTTGACTCTGGATTGAGGCTGTGTTTGACCATTGGGAGAAAAGTTCTGAACGGGGGAAAGGAGGCAAGGGTGGGAGCTGTCTATAGGCCCCCAAAATGTGACCTCTCAAGAAATCAGAGCATAAATGGGGAAATATTAAGGGCATGTTTGAAGGGAACTGCAATTATCATGGGAGATTTTAATCTGCACATTGATTGGACAAGCTAAATTAGCAGGGGCACTGTAGAAGAGGAATTTGTGGAGTGCATCAGGGATTGCTTTTTAGAGCAGTACATAGTGGAATCTACTTGGGAATGAGCTACTTTAAATTTGGTTTTGTGTAATGAAGAAGGATTAATGAGGGATCTTGTGGCTAAGGATCACCTATGGTGTATTGACCACAATATGGTAGAATTCCAGACATAGTTTGAGGGTGAACTTCATATGTCCATAACCAGTGTCCTCAACTTCAGTAAGGGCAAACATAATGGTATGAGGGAGGAGTTGTCCATGGAGAACTGGGTAAATAAGCTAAGGTACAGGCCATAGATCAACAGTGGCAGACAATCAAACAGCTGTCCAAAATGCTCAGCAGGAGTTTATTCCAATCAAAAAGGGAATTCCGCAAGAAAGAGGCCAAATCCAAGGTTAATATAGGAGGTCAAGGATAATGTGAAGTTAAAAAGCAGGATACAGAAAGGGGCAATGGATAGTGGTGGACCAGAGGACTGGAAGGTTTCTAGAAGTCAGCAGCAAAAGACTAAAAAGCTCATATGAAGGGAGAAAATGAATTTTGAGAGAAAACTTGCACGCAGCACAAAAACATAAGGGGGTGATTTTACTGGCTCGTCCCACCAGTCGATCGGTGTGGCAAGACGTGAAAAATTGGATTCGCGGCCAGTTACTTGTGCGATCAGGGAGGTGTAGGATGTCTGTGGGTTGCAATCATGAGGGGGGTGTGATGTCTAGGTGGGTTGTGGTGGGGGAGTAACATCTTCCAGGGCATACACAGTGCACTAGGAGATTGAAGCACCAGCATAATTGGCACTGAATTATTGGCATGAAGTTGATTTCAATATTTATAAGCTTTTTATTGTGAGTCTGGATCACTATCAACCAGGCTCAGTTGTCCTTAACTGCTCGCTGGGTGAGGTCTTCACCAGTGAGGATCACATATGATCCCCACCAATGTCGATCTGATGTGATGGCCTCACCAATGGGACCGAGCACTGAGTAGTGTCAAAGGCGTGGGGCCTGAGAGGGCAGGGCCTGAAGGGGTGGACCCATGAGAGGGGCAGCACCATGACAGGGGGATACAGGAGGGAGCGTATTGGGCACTCTGCATTGGGGGAGTAGTGATTGGTATCGGTTGGGGTGACAACTGGGGTTGGGTGCAGGGATCAGCCGGGGCAGCGATTGGGGGGGTGTAGGATGTCTGTGGGTGGCAATTATGAGGGGGGGGTACTGATGTCTAGGTGGGTTGGGGGTAGTAACATCTCCCAGGGCATAAGCAGTGCACTGGGAGATTGGAGCGCCTGCACAATGGTACCCCTAGAGCTCAGCAGCTGGCTTCCTGGTGAGATTAAGCTCTCCTCCTCCCCCTGCTGATGTAAGTGATGCACAATTTTGTCTGGGAGCTGGCCCAAAAAATGGGCGCAATTCACTCCCATTTTCAGGCTCATTTGGCACTTATAATATTTTTAGTAAGATTGCTCCCTGAGAGCTTCTGTGGATACATAAATACAAAAGAGGTAGATAAGGTAAATGTGGGACCACTACCAAACAAAGCAAGTGAACTGATAACAGCAAACAAAGAAATGGCAGATATGTTAAATATATTTTTTGCATCAATCGTCACCTGGAAGGCATTGCAAATATCCCTAATTTATCGGATGAGCTGATTTCAAATAACATGGCAGAACATAGAAAAATTTCAATCACAAGGGATTATGTCATAGAGAAACTCAAGGGTCTAAAGGCAGAAAGGTCACCAGGACCTGATGAACAGCATGCTGGGTTTTAATGGAAGTGGTTGCAGAAATAACGGACCCATCAGTTGAAATTTTTCGGAACTCACTAAATTCCAAGAGATAACCAGAGATTTGGAAAACAACCAAGGTGACTGACTCACTTGTTCATAAAGGGAGAAAGGCAGACGGTAGGGAACTATTGGACAGTTAGTTCAACATCTATTCTTCATAAGACACTGGGGTCAACAATCAAAGAGGAAAAAGCTAATCATTTAGGAAGGCTGACTATATTCAAATCTGGTCAACATGGCTTTATGAAAGGTTATTCATGTTTGGCAAATTTGCTCAAATTCGTTGAGGGTGTAACAGTGAGAGAGTAGATGGAGGGGGTTTCCCTTGGAGGCATCTGCCTCTCTCCCTCCTTCTCTACCTCTGACTGCAGCCGATGGCAAAAGGCACAGAATAAACAGCAGCTCCATACCTTGCTGGAATCTTGATGTAATGAACCCCATGAGTCCAGAACAGACCTACTACAAGGGCTTCACCATTGAGAGGAGAAAACAACTGAGCACCTTTGACATCAGTTGCCTCATAATTATTAGTGTATCCCTTTAGTTGGCCACTTGTGTTCACCTTGAACTCTGCTTAACTGAAAAAGGGATCTTACTGTTTAACTGCGTATCAAGGTCAACTTGGAAAAATGGCATGCATCACCTTCCAGACTCACTCTATTACCTTCTACCCTCCCCCCATCACCATTGATTCTAACTTTTCCTCTTCCATCTATCACCCTTGAACCACCCCTGCATTACCCTGAACCCCATCACCATCCACCTCCACGTGACTTTCTTCCCCTCAGAGCCAACTAATGTTACCATCCCCATGCCCACCCCCAACTCTGCCCACACCTGTTAGCCAAGTCACCTGCCTTGTACCCACTCATGGTACACCTGATGATATCTTCACCTGTCAGACTCTCATCTTGGTTCTGCTACTATACTGCATCCCACTTCCTTCGCTCACTGTGGCTGTATGATCAGTGTCCTGAGTTCTCCCCACAGGACCCCACCATCCACACCACTGACACCATCTTCTATGACACTCGCCCCTTTTCCCAGACACTTTCTGCCCCCCTCTTCCCTTAGCATTCTCCCGCCCCCACCCCCACACCTCCCCCAGAGCCTGCCTCCCCTGTCCAGCCTCTGTTTCATTCTTCCAGCCTTAGCCTGGCTCCTGTTTCCAGTTTCTGCTCCACCCTTGCATCCACCTTTTGCATTCCTCACCTGCCTCCTGTTTCCAGCCTTGGCACGGCTTTGGCTCCCAACACCCCATATGAGTGAAGGTATGAGTGGTTCCAAGATGGTAAAAGCAGTGTCGACTGACCTTAAAGTCCATGGAGAAGTCTACCTCACTAGATGCACGTTCCTTCTGTATGTCCGTGAAAGTGAATATTCTAAATTCCCCCTGCTGGGCACTTAATTGGAAAGGGAGAAGCATTCCGGTCTGTTGGCCTTTTAATGAGCATTCATAAGATGCGAATTGAGTTCCAACTTAGCTCCGCAGGATACTTGACCTGCCTTTTATAAGCCAAGAAAGTTGGGAGTTCAAGATTGCAAACTAATTTCCCACTACTAGGAAACAGATTTTTGATCTCCAGCCAAATCTTTCTCTCCCACCCGGCACAATTCATGCTGCTGGCTGGAGCCAAAGATTCCACCTCTGGAGTAAATGCATCTCCATTTACTAAATCGATACTGGTAGAATATCCCTCCACATTTCATAGAATCATAGGACCCCTACAGTGCAGAAGGAGGCCATTTAGCCCATTGAGTCTGCACCGACTGCAACCCAGGCCCTATTCCTGTAGCGTCATATGTTTACTCTGCTAATCCCCTGACACTACAGGTTAATTTAGCATGGCCAGTCAATCTAAGCTGCACATCTTTGGACTGTGCAAGGAAACCGGAGCACCCGGAGGAAACCCATGCAGACATAGGGAGAATGTGCAAACGCCACAGAGACAATGACCCGAGGCCAGAAGCTGGGTCCCTGGCGCTGTGAGGCAGCAGTGCTAACCACTGTGCCACTGCGCCATTAGCAATCAGTGAGTGCTAACAAACTGTCAATGTACAGGGCAAAAAGTTTCTTCTGAATTTGAACACCCATTAAAAATCTCCCACTGCAATTAGATTTCTGCTTCTTTGAATTTTATTTCCAAATGGCTTGAATTCTGTGTAAACTAAATGAAATTAGGTCAGTATTTTATTTGCTAATGGCACAGCTCAGTAAGAGGCTATTCTCAGCTTCTGTGGTGGTGTAGTTTCCCATCTATAGCAACAATTGCCAGAGGGGTTCCAATCATATTGTAGTACTCATTAATTTTCAGCCTGGCTCTTTACACAGCCTTGGGGGTGAAAGTAAACTGTGATTTTCTGTGGTTTTCAGACGACCAAAACATTAAAGAAAGAACTTGCATTTATACAGTTCTGTCACATTTTCAAGATGTCCAAATTACTGTTGAAGAGAATTCATTATTAGTGAATGGGCTCCATGGGCCAATATGGCAACCAATTTCCCCACAACAGGGTCCCACAAACAGGTGAATGACCAATTGTTATTGGGGACTAAATTGGATAGCCCTCGAGACAGGCACACAGATTGTGACATATGATTAATTGATTGAAATGCAGGAAGCATATGTACTTCTTGCTCATTATTGTAATTTTAACATAGTAACTACACAGTTTGTTAGTTACATGCATCAGCAGGGGTCCCAAAATCGTCACTTCCTATCACCACTTAAAAGCTACTCTGCACTGCTTAAAGCTAACCCGCACCTCTTAAGTTATGGCTGGCGCTGATGCTGGGGGGTCACACAGTAATGAATCTGTCCTGAGAAAATGCGAAATGATACAAAATGGAAAAGAGGGTCTAAAGTTTTGGATGTTGCAATGGAGACCTTGGTGGAGGAGGTGGAACGGAAGAGAGATGTCCTGTATCTGAAGGGAGGGATCCTCTAGATTGATCCATGAACAAAAGACAGTGCGGGCAGGTAACCATGAAAGTCAGTGTTAAGGATGAAGCCACAAGGACCTTGATGGACTGCTACAAGAAGTTCATTGGCCTTACACATATGGCCAAGGTCAGTGAATATATCTTGCATCATTCCATATCCTACCCAACTGCACCATTAGCTTCAAACATTTCTGACTTCACTGTATTCACCAACCAATAAACTCAATCAGTCAGGACTTATTTCTGACATTCACATATTATAAAACACATCCATGCAATTAGTGCGACTGCAAGTTTCACCCCCACATCTTGTCAAGGTCTGTACATGCTGGCAGCTATTCAACTATAACAACCAGATCACCCAAACTGATGGCATGGCACTCACTGATACAATTTCCTCTTTCTTACAGGGCAATAGAGGGCAGAAGGCTGCCCATTATGGCTATGACCATTGTTGAGGCCATGACTAGAGTTGGGGCTGAAACCTTTGAAGAAGATAATACCCACATACCTAATCCTCCTTCTCACATCTCATCTCACCCTAATTCATAAGCTGCAGAGAGTATAAGTGTGCACCTCTGATTTTTCCCTGCCCGCTTCACTACAATCTTACTTTTGTGCCATTTTCCTTACAGGTATCCAAGAACCGCAACCTGGTCAGGCAGTAAAGGGACAGTATGAAGGCAGTGATGATGAAGACACACCATCACTTGTCACATTGACAGGAAACTGTGACTGAATGAGAGCGAGCTACAACTTCGCCAGTTGACAATGGACACATTGAACTGTTTAAAGGAGATATGGTTTAAAAAACATGCAAAGGAAAGCACTGATTAAATAGCTGTCAGGAGTCACCTGATGGCTGATACTATGTAGTTGACCATTTCCCTGGAATGTCTATATGAATTGTACAGCAGGCCTGTTACATGGAATTTCACACCTGGAGAGTGTCAAGGCCCACTTCAAAGAGGGGCACTCATGCAAGGAATGCATTAAATTTATAAAGTGCTGGACTTTGATCAGATTCTCAACACATATTCAAAACTCCTGTGGAGGACAAAGCTGATTTATATCTTGCAATGTGTCAAAGGTTCTGTAGATGAAAAAATCGGGAAATGAGACCACTTGATCCACAAAAATGATTGCAAGATGTGCTGATCAAATCTGGGAATATACAGTGAGGAGATTTAAAAACCAGTTCTGCCCAGCAGAATCAGAAATGAAAAAGCAGGAGAAGAAAAGAACATGATAGTCATCTGAAAGACTGCTAGAAAAGAGCAGAAAAGATCATTCTCTTACTCACTTTCTCTTTCTCTCTCAACAAAGTGCAAACCTGAACAAAAGTAACTTTAGAATTCTGCAGGAAACTGCTTAAATTCTAACAGCCACATCATTCACACTCTATGCCTTAAAGACAAGAAAAGGACTTAATGGTATATTGTTTTAAATTTTTTTAGATTCTAACTTTCTTACTTCTGATATCTGTGTGTTATTGTATCTCTTTTATTTTTCTCGGGTTTAGTAGCTAATAAATTTACTCTTTCTTTGACTCAAAAACCTGGTTTGATCGACTCCTTATTAACAAATCCATAATTTGGATTGGAAAAAGCATTTTCAGGAAAATATATTTTTAAACCTTTTGTTGAGTGCAACTGAGGGAGCTGAATAGCAAGAGGGCTGGCTGACTCATCCCCAGCCTGTCATAACACACTTGATTTCACATTCGCAAGCAGTAACACAGATATTTACATCACGCACATTGTAAAGAAATGATGAGAGATGCATGTAGTGACACATTAGGCATAAGTCATCTGCAACTAGAACAGGGGCCAGGAACACACAGGTGTTAGCTTGTTTGGAGAGCGAGGTCCCACACAGGTTCTGCTACAGAGACTCAGATGAGAATTTAGATGAGACAGCCTACTGAAGAACATTGATGGGTACGCACAACAAAATACTTGGTGTACTGGAAAGCCTGCCAGAAAGTCTGCATTTTATATCTAGGAGCAGAGAAGAGTCTAGCAATTTGGCACAGCGATTATAGCTCATCCATTCAAGTGTGGAAGTGGTGGCTATATTGATTCTCTAACTTCCAGATCGAAAAATAATGTTGTATCTGATGGGTGATGCCACAATATCCAATATAGCATTAACTGCAGCCTCCCTATATCTGAGTGCTGTGCTGGACGTTCAACTAACTATTGAGCAAAGTTAACTTGTTGTCATGGAAGCTGAGACACGGCAGTCGTTTGCAGTGAACAAAGGGCCTTTCAGGAAATCACTAGTAGTCTAGCAAACTGGTCTGCAACAAATTACCAGGGTTGCTTAGGTGCTTGCAATGGCTCCATGATGCATTAACTGGCTGTCCTCACATGATCCCAGTATTTGGCCTCCCACACTGCCTCTCTGCCAGTACCGTTACTGTTGTCTGTCAGCCCTCTATCCCAGACTGCTGCAAGCCTGTTCATCGGCAGGCCTTCTCGGCCTGTGGCTGCTCAAGGTCATTCTCCAAGGCCATCTACAGACCCCCTAGTGAACATCAGTGGCCTTCCACCAGTCATACTGTAGCCATTGGATAAGCACTGCCTCGGAGCATTAGGGAAGGCAAAGGCACAGCTAAACAGACAATAAGGGAACGGACACAAGAGATTATATTTGCAATATGGTATGACTTCACTGAGATTTGATTTGGAATGTTGCCCAAATAAAGTGGCTGCCCAACATTAATATCAGATGGCAGGGCGCCATGTTCGGTTTAGATTTTCCCCATCTATTTTCCCACTGCTTCATTGGCAGTGCATATGTTAGCCTGCAGGCTCCATCATGTCATCCCTCTCCCTTCATGAACTGCACAATTTTCCACTTTGTTAATGTGCAACTGCTGTTTGATCACTTGTTGATAAACATCTAGGCCTGTTTCCTGGAATTTTCATTACATATTCCTATTAAAATGATCCTCAATTCCTCCCACACACTGTCCCAGAGTAACAAGTGAGAGATCAGTTATCTGGGAAGAAGACATGTCCCCTGCATACTTAGTTCATGACTTCTCTAATGAACTTTATGGCTCAACTAGATTTTCACTGAGTAGACCAATGGACTCTTCAAGCTTTAATTACCCATCCAACCCTGTTACCCACTTTATCCCTTTACTTACTATACCCCCTCACATAGCCCACTCTCTTAGCCCCCCACCCCTTAACCACTTACTTTACCTATCCTCACCCTTTACCACTTTACTCCCTCAACACTTCACCTTATCTGAAATAGAAACAGGAAATGCCAGAAAATCTCAGCAGGTCTGATAATATCTGTGGGGAGAGAATAGAGCCAATGTTTCGAGTCAGGACAACCCTTTATCTACCTTTTCCCTTATCCACTCTACCCATCAGACATTTGAATGGACATATCATACATTAAGCATCTCTACCCCCTATCTGTAACTGCAACGCTATATTCTACACCCTCTCCTTTTTTTCTCCTTTATGTACTCTATGTATGGTATGCTCTGTCTGTGTAGCGCGCAAGAAACAATACTTTTCACTGTATCCCATTACATGTGAGAATAATAAATCAAATCAAATCAAACCCCCTTACCTACTTACTTCACTCCCTACCCACCCTACCTCTTTACACACATGCCTTACTCACTCTATCCTTTTATTCAATTTTGTTCTGTCCATAGCTTTTTAAAGAAGCTTGGGGACTTTTAAATTCTTACAGCATATACAGGAGACATTGCCGTAAAAAGTGAACTATGCAGATTCCTTTTGCTAATGTCATCAGGTTTTGTACACAGAAACAGTTTGGAAGGGTCCCATCAGATATCCAGGAAAAATTGGACGAGTGTAAGTGTGTATTTTTTTTGTTTGATCAGGCTTGGAAAGAGGTAGTCTGCCCCTGAACGGAAGATTTAGGCTGATGAATCGAGCTCAAACACAAAGGCTGAAATTCTGCCAAAAAAATTCTAAGTGTCAAATTCACATGAAAACTGGAGTAAATCATGCTGTTTTTCTCCAGTGGGAGTTCAGAGAAGAGTCTTTCACACTCTGTGCACTGCTGAGTTCACTAGCGTGTATATCATTATAATTCATTGGGTGGGGCCTATGCCTATACTTCCCCCCCCCACAGCCCAATCGCTGGCCCTCCTGCCTATTCCCAGACTCAGCACCTTGCCCTCCCCTCTGCCCTCCCCGACAGTTACACTTCCCACAGGGCCAACCACCACCCCACAGCCCCAATCCCCCCACACAGCCCTGATCCCACCTCCCGCGGTTCCATTCCGACCCCTCACCCCCACCCCCCCCACAACCCACATCTCGGCCTGATCACTGGCCTCCCTCCTTCCCCACCGATCCCGACAGCAGAGTGGCAGCAGGACCTCCCACCTCCATTGACTGCCCCACCATGCCTTACCCCATTAGGCCCCTCCCCATTGACCCGACCCCTTTGCACTGCCCCATGCCCGATGGGCAATGCCAAGGTGCTCCCTGGATATTGGCACTTTGTCCTTTGGGCAGTGCCAAGAGCCCAGATTGGCAGCGCTAGAATGCCAATGACCAGGGGAAACCCTCCCTCCACTGCCCAATCCTTTGGGAGGCCTCGATTGCCACCCCTCCCCCTTCACTCCACCGGGGTCAGGCTGCTAGCTCCCTGAAAATGGGAAGCTATTGTAATCCCCATTGGAGTGAACTATTCTGTCGGGGTGGGGCGGAGATGCTAGCGGGCCCAGAGGTTTCAGCCCCAGGCCCACTCATCTCATTTAAATGACATGAAAATGGATATGCTAATAATTTCCCTACCTCCCCACTGATTTCTGGCGTGGAGCAGACACCACTGGAAATCTGGCGTGCAGAGACACTATCATGGCGGGAACGCGTGTGTGAATCCCACGATTCGACCGATGCAAGAATTTCCTGGCCCACTGTGCTACAAATTTAGCACAGAAGATGGGAGAATTGAGGCCAAAAGTAACAACATCGAACCAAACCTTTTAAGAGTTTTACTTTTAAAATTAAAGTTTACACTTTCTGTTTATTTTTAGCTAAAATTTAAGACATAAATGAGATTAGCAAACGGGTACCTGAATCTTGTCAGCTTGATTTAGTTGGTAGCTTCCCTGACTGTGGAAGTTGTGGGCTTCAACATTATTCCAGAATGTGAGGAATTCAGACTGATAGTTCTTATTTGTCAGAGTTACAGCTACTTCAAAACCATGTGCCATGATGAAGCCCATCACCATGTTCTGTCAGAAGGACACTATTCAAATAAGAATTCTACTGTCGCAGACAACATTCTGTTGTCAACCATAACTGCCAAAAAATCATTGATTATTTGTCTCATTACTACTTGAGTAGGGATCTTGCAGTGTTGTTTGACTACGTACGCCATGCACTTCAAAGTAATTCATTGTATATGAAGCATTTTTGAAATATGATTGATCATAATTAAATTGCAAAGTTTCAGTGGCATACATTTTGCAAATATTGGGCAGGATACTCTGCCCAATATTTTAAAATTTGCCACACAAGGGGTGGAATTTTCCAGTTCTGTCCTCCACGGGAATGCTAGCAGGTGGGAGTGGACCATGAAAATATCCATTGAGGTTGGGCGGGAATTACCAGCTTTTGGGCGGGCATGGCCGGAAAATCCTGCCCTTTGGTTTATTTAATGGAGAAAAAAATGCAGTTCATAAAACGGGGCAGTGTTACATTATTTTTAAATTATTTATTCAGTGTTTATGATGTATTTTAGTGCCACAATTCTGTCTGTGGCACAGACTCTGATATAAATCAAACTTACGACTTTATAATATTTAATACTTCATATCCTATATTCACATATTCAGAGAATGAAGAGTGGTACAGACAATACACTTGGAATAATGATAGCTTTTTAAAATTGGTCTTTTATTTTTAAATAGGCAGCACAGTGGTTAATCCATGATTTATTTTTGGTTCAATGTAGTTTTGTGCA
Organism: Carcharhinus amblyrhynchos; assembly: GCF_965287045.1. Taxonomy (NCBI): domain Eukaryota; kingdom Metazoa; phylum Chordata; class Chondrichthyes; order Carcharhiniformes; family Carcharhinidae; genus Carcharhinus; species Carcharhinus amblyrhynchos. The sequence goes on along the minus strand of NC_137326.1, from coordinate 103,323,648 downwards.
TTAATCATTCAGATTGCCGGATGAGAGGTTCACCAGCAGTATTTACAACACTTCCAAGAAAAGGCAGCCCATAATCTTCAATTTTAGTGCAGCTTTATTATACATGCTGTGCCCATCTAGAACAAGATGTACCAGTGTTCACTCTCCTGCATCACTTTCAGAAGGTAATTACCAATCATTTCAGCCAGCCGTTGTAACCTGGGAATGTGTTTTGGTAATTTATATACTGCAATGATATTCAACTCATGCGGTGCCAGTTTTATTTGAATTTGCTCTTTTTATGTAAAGTCACACATTTATACCCTCCTTTCAAACAATGAAGATGCAACTTTAAACAATTATGAATAATTATTTAATGCACCTTAATGGCAATTGAAATGCGGTTAAATTAAAACAACAAATAACATTCAGCAGGAGTTCTGCTCCTGCTGAATGAGGCCTGCTGGTTAAAATCAGCTGGGTCTTTTGCAGCTTCTTTTAAACAGGCTGGCTATTCACTGGACTGGTTACCCACCTGGAAGTTAAAATTCTCAGCAGTGTATGTGAAGCAGATTGAAACAAGGATTTCTTTACACATTTCCTAAGTAATACCATGTGCACTCAGTGGAACTCAAGTTGCAATAGGAAACAAGACTTGTGTAGGTTATACTATATTGTTTTAATGTTGCTTCACTTCAATCTCTGTTCCTCTTTCCATTTCATGCTATACAATGAGCACATGTTAATATTGTGGTTATACTTCACTGGAATTGTTCCTTGGCTTCATATATCATAAGATAGACCAGCTACATTCATTCTATCCATTGCCAGACATCTCTTAATGGTGAAGGAAGAAAATAAATACAGTCACCCAGTTGTGAAGTCATACTTTATATTGTAGATGACTTCCTGCATTTATCAACTGAAAATCACTCATTGCGTTTTAAGAGACCAAAACTCCAGTTGCTAAGATGGTCACTGAGTGTCAGGTGACTTAGAATTTCTGCACAGACTCAGAATGACCTCTTAATTAAATGACCATGGGTGAGATGTCATCCTTGGATGGATGTGATGAGACAAATGAACTTGCTGAATTTACACCTCCTATTGTCTGAGTACTTAACAGAATTCAAAATTCAGGTGCAATGTCTCTGAGTGCAACACTTAACAAACAGAGCAGCAGAGAAACTAATTAACATAAGCAGGTATGAGTAACAGTCATGTATCCCTCATAGTATAACAAAGAGATTAAATCATTTTGATTGTTCAGTGGAAGTACTGATCATGATTGAAACTGACTCTGGATGACACTGGCATCTACCCAGCAATATAGAAAATTGCAGTGGGCATGTCCTATACACAAAAAAAGGACAAATCCAACGCAAACAATGCCCTATCAGTCTACTCTCATCATCAGCAAATGATAGACAGTGTCATCAACAGTGCTTTCGAGTGGCACTTGCTTAGCAATAACTTGCTCATTGACGTTCAGTTTAGTTCCATCCTTACCTCATTACAGCCTTGTCCAAATATACACAAAAGAGCTGAACTCCAAAGATGAGGTAGAAGTGACAACCCTCGATATCAAGGTGGCATTTTGGCATCAAGGAGCCCTAGAAATACTGGAGTTACTGGAAAACAAAAGGAAAACTGGTTGGAGTCACTGTCGGCACAAAGGAAAATGGTTGTGGTTGTTGGAGATCAATTATCTCACTTCTAGGACATTACTGCAGGAGTTCCTCAGGGTGGTGTCCAAGGCCCAACCATCTTTAGTTGCTTCATCAATGACTTTCTTTCCATCATAAGGGCAGAAGGAGGATGTTCATAGATGATTGTGCAATGTTTAGCACCATGGCCCGACTCAAAGTCATTAATGATATCCTCTGTGACAAGGTTGTAATCTGTTATCACGACTCAGCCTTCTTGGCCTTTCAACAGCTTTAGGCATGGTCAACTATATTGGACAGAAATTTGGCAGAATGGTGCACTAGGCAGAAAAACTGGAGTGGAATCCTTCCGATTCAAGAGCTGTTTCCCCCACCAGAATGTGAGCCTCTTGGTGACAAATAAATAAGAGATGGATACCACAACATCATGCTGATGGGGCAGGCTCGGATTGAGTCTGTCACCTGCAACTTAGGTTTTTGGGTTTTAAAAGACCAGGCACTGTCTTTAAAGGACACCTCAATTAAAAAAAGTAGAAATAGAAACAACATCCCCCACCTACGCCCTATGGAACTCCCCCACCCTGCGCATCATAGAACTCTGTCCCTATCCCAGAGCACCTCTCACAGATATGCAATCCTTATCCCCAAAGGAACATACCAGCATGCAACTCTCCCTCCCTCCCCCCAGCACTGCCTCTGGCACTGGCTGAGCAGTGATTCACTGTGTTGGCGTGTACTCACACTGATGTTGAACATCAGGATCCCTGTTGCTTCACGGTAGGATGCAGGGGCAATCAACTGGGGAAATCCCATCAGAATAAAAGCCATCTTGGGACACCTTGAGTTGTCCGACCCTGCCACTTCTCTGACCCGCACTCCCGCCTCTAAAAAAGGGAGTGGGAAATCTCTCCCATTGTCTCTGTCTTTCTGTTTCTCAGCTACCTGCCGCTTTTTAGCAACATCACCCACGCACTGCAGATCAGCTTCCACAACCAGTTCAACTGCTCCACCGTATGTAATGGGCGGACCTTTCCCAAAATAATTCTGCGTTCCAAAAGTCTGAAAGCTGGAGTGCTTCACTCCAGTGTTTTCAGCGAGCTACCCCACACAATTTTCCCACACTCATATCAATATTTTTGGCAGTCAGAGTTTCATGCGGTGGCGGGGAGGAGGGGGAGCCTAAATTTCTTGGGTAAGCTAGGCCTGTATCCTGATCTCCCATATACTGTGTACAAGAGTACACAGTATATGGGAGATATGTCAACCCCGCACTATCCACCCCATAGACATCACTGCGCACCACCCCCCCCCGAACCTCCTCCCCAGGCCCCACCAATTACCATCCCTCCCATAGACTGCTCCCAATCGTCACACCTCCACAGATGCAACTGAATGTCACCCCACAGAGATCCGCCCCCCCCCCCCCCCCCATTGCCAACTCCCCCCACCAACTCTCTCCTGATCACCGGGCTCCTGGCTCCCCCACACCCCCAACTGCCGATTACTGACCTCCTGATCTTTGGGCCTGACTCCTGATCAGTAGCTCCGACCCCCGATTGCTGGCCTTAACGCAATTGCCGGCCTTGACTCCCTTTTGCCTCACAGCTAGCCCAACCGCTCCCCCCCCCCCCGCCCCAGTGCAGAGTTCCCTACTGACCTCCCTCCTATCCCCATCTGGCTACGCCCCCGTACCTAGCTGTAGATCAGCTTCTACATTCATGACAACTTCTCCAGCACATGTACTAGGTGGAACACAGTAACACAGAATTACCTACTTCCCCAGGTGCCAGACTAGCACTGTCAAGGTCTCAGGCTGGCAGTACCAGGTTGGCACTATCCAAAGTACACTGCCTGCCCCTGACTATCCAGGGTACTTCAATGGACTCTGATCCCACCAGTGAGGCCATCATGTCAGGTCCAAGATGGTGGGGACCATCTCTGATCCACACTGGGCAGGATATCCACCAGCAAGGGCGGAAAGCTAATTGAGCCGTGATGATTCCATCCCAGGCTCACTAAATGATCCAATAAATATTTAAATCAGCCTCACGCCTGGGAAGGATGCAAGGCTCTTTATGTCAGCAAAAATGGCCTGGGAGGATTGTGAATAGCCTGATGCTGGGCACGATTCATGTTTTTAGCCTCCCGTTCAAATTTCCCACCAGCGCAGCAGGATGAAAAGATGGTGCCTGCTGTATTTGAATAACTTCAATTCACTGACTTGTGTAAATATTAATGCATATTTTGGCCTTCCTTTAGCTTCCCCACCTTCCTCTATGTCCCCACAGTCAAGATGAGCTCACCAAAATGGAAACCTAGGTGTCAGCTTGCACTTCTTTTCAACATTACCTTATTAGTCATATCTGAGGCATCTGCTGCCCTGTGGGAAATTGCCAGGATTTCAATAGCTAGGATTCATAATCTGTGGAAGTGATCTGCCTGAAGGACAATATTGTCCTAATGAAAGATTTACTCCATTAACCACCTGCAGATTGTTATTGCTTAATGCAACAGAAATCTTCAAGGATTTGTGGCTCTGAACACGACGTGCATGTTTAGAATTTTGAGGTTTGGCAACACTGCAACAGTAAATCAAGCCAACTTGGAAAGTAACATGTCTGTGACACAGGGTGAATTCAACCATAATTAATACATCTCAGGGTTACATCTGGTAATTAATACAAGCAGCGAAGTCAAGAGGAAAACATCTTGCAGCCAGTGACATTTTGCAAAAGGTACAAAAGATACAAGACTCAGATGCAAATATTTTGGCTCCTATTGTTCAAGTTATTTAGATTAATGACCCATATTGATTACAATGCACTCCTTCAATGGTGGCACTATGAATTAAATAATTAATCACTTCTTAAGATAATTCCAAAGTTACATATACTGTTCTTCTACCAAAGTTCCACTGGAGAAGCAGAAGAGCTGCTGTGAATATTCACTCCTTCCAGCCTTCCGAAAGGACAATACTTGATAAATTTAATGTCAGAATAAAATCTTGTTGCACCCCAGGATAATATTTTGATGCCAAATGCTGTCAGTCCATGGCCTCCCACATCGGAAACTTATTTAAATACTGGTGGGTAGCAAGGAGAGTGTGAAGCTCAGCAGCTGGCACAGACGTAAGTCCCAAGCTTAACTCTCAGACCTCATTTAGGAAGCGAGGAGATCTGAAAGCTTGAGGGTGCTTAAACCTTCTTTGTTGGATTGAAGCATTCCTGTTCCTCCACGGCTCAAGAAGAAAAGCTTCTTTGGCCAACTCTCTTCCTTCTTCCTGGTGACTCCTCATCGGCCTTTACTTAGCAGGAAAGTGCTTAAGCATGCAGACCTTAGACATTAAGACACAGAATGTCTACATAAAAAGCCTGGGTTTGATTCCCGGCTTGGGTCACTGTCTGTGCAGAGTTTGCACATTCTCCTCATGTCTGTATGGGTTTCCTCTCGGTGCTCTGGTTTCCTCCCACAGTCTGAAAGATGTGCTGGTTAGGGGCATTGGCCTTGCTAAATTCTCCCTCAGTGTACCTGAACAGACGCTGGAGTGTGGCAACTAGGGGATTGTCACAGTAACTTCATTTCAGTGTTGATGTAAGCCTACTTGTGATACTGATAAATTAACTTAAACTTAGCTTTGGTGAACTATCGCTTAGTCTCCTTTTCATCAGTTGGAACAGCAAGTTAAAATCCTGGATGATGGTATCCTGACAGTTTTCTGCTCATAGGTAATGGTAATTTTAATTGTCCACTCATCCATTTTGGCCCTGTATATGGAGTTAACAATACCCCATATATTTGATTCAGTTTCAAGTTATAGTGTAGACTATGCATTTTGATAACTCAAAGGTCTGCCTCAATTTCTTTGTGATTATTACCAGCCAGTACTTTTTTAAAAAAAATTGTGTGCTTGAGCTATTTTGCAGCTTGGCTTTTCTGATATAAAAGTAGCAGCACAGGTTAGCCTTCCTCAACCCTCTGGGTGGAAGTTGTTTGAAAATTATAACGGCTTTTAACTTCATTTGCATGCTTAGCTACAACCTCAATGGCACTACCACATATCCGCTCTCATTCTCGAGGGAAATCTCCATTAAATCAATTTTTCAGGGTTAACGATTTTACAGCACATGTGGGATTCTGCTCTTTGAGAGAGTGGTGGGTGAGTAATTAGCATTCATGTGGAGTAACTGACATTTGAATTGACTGATTGCGTGGGCTGGCTGTCTGTCATGGTTTTATCAATACATAAGTTGTCCTGTTCCACCTATTATCTTATCTGAACAGCCAATTGTTTCAGAATTAACATCCTTTTTATATTTCAAACATATGAATTAAAATGGAGATTTAATGCCAGGCATTTTTTCCTTTTCTCCACTTGTCAGAACAAAATTTAGATCTCCAGGGCATTCACACCTTTTCTAATAGAAACTATAGAAATCTATTTGTGCTGTTTGGAAACTGATTATCCACAGCAAGTTGATTAATTTTATGGAAGTTTCTACTATATCCTAGTGATAATTGTTAATCTCAACTCTTTGCCTTGATTTATTTTTGATTATTTCTCTGAATTTGATGTGAAGCTGACCATATTTTGAGATTTGCTTTTGCACAGTCTTCCAGTTTGTTCAATTATTTATACAACGTTAAGTATTGATGCTCTTACTGTTATAAATCTTCAGACCATTTTGGGGATAGTTGTAATGTTTCAAAATTTACTCTCTCTTCCTGGCCTTTCTTTAATGGGTTTTCCTGTAAATGTAACAACACCAGGGAACACGACATGCAACAGTCTCTTGTTTTGTGAATTCCAAGCAGTTCAGTTTATGTTAAACAATGCTCCTTGTAGGTCAAAGTTAATAAATGATGGTTGGATTAAATATCACGTGCAATGCTGTTTAAGCCTAGATTTTTTTTGGGGGGGAAACAATTTAGATACAATTAGCCAGATTCTAAATTACAGTTGTTGAAGGTGTAGAGGATATAATTCCTACTCACAGGGAGATGCAGATGAAAGCAATTTCTATTTTATGTGTGCTAATTACAAGCATTTATCACAATGGCCTAGAGTTTGTACTAACATTAGTGGTGAAGCTAATAGCATTTGACATTACCATGAAGAAAGTTGAGCAGCAACTTCCAGTGCAACACATATACAATGAAATACAGAATTCCAGAAGTTGCTGTTCAATTTACCCTATTTCTCAACAGGCTGCACTCTTACTGTACCTTATCGATAGACCCAATATTGAAATCGACATAAACGTGCAAAGTCATGGTACTTACCTATTATTTACCCCCTAAACATGCTAGAAGAATTTAAGTTAGGTGCATTCATTTGTAAGTGGATTTTTAGCAGCATGACACATCTTGATTACTGCCAAACAAAGTTCTTGGCAGTGAAAATGTAATTTTCCCAGTGTGATGCCTCATTCATCAACACTTAATTATTGTTGGAGATTTTAAAAAGATTACCTTTTTTACTTTGTCTTTTTGTCGTTTTTTATTTCTCACTTTTAATTCCCTATTTCTTCCCTTCTTTATGGATGATTTTAACATGTATTGAATATTCTAATTTATATGTCCAGGTTTAGACTGTGCTGTCCCAATTGTGGTTAGGCCAGGTTTTCTGTGTAGAAGGAAGGAATTGTAATCAGCAAACTTGCAGGCCCATTTCAACAAAGTACCATGAATCTTTTTGATCTCCAAGTATTCCACTTGCTTGCTTCCCCATTGGGTAGGGAACTCACCAGAAGAGGCTGGAACCCAGGGGCAGGTAGGGGAATTGCATCTATGATATTGATAACATGGGGAATAAGGGTTTTGATCCTGAGTAGTTCAGTTACGGATGCGATTGATAATCCTGTGAAGGAGGTCTGATTGTTGGGGGTGCAGTGGGCAGCTGGAGTTGGCAATTCTAGAGTAGTCTAATCCTGGTGGGGGTGAAGCTAAGCTTATGGGCTGGGAGGAAAGTCTTCTGCTTCCTCTAGCTCACATGCAATTCTGGAAAAACTAATGACCTCTTCCAAACTACAAGATCGCCTCCCTCTACCTGGCAGATTTACTAAGGCTCAGGAAACCTGGCCATCCAGGGTTAAACCTGGAAGACAGATAAATCAGAAATATGCAGTCTCATAGAGTCATAGACGTTTATAGCATGGAAACAGGCCCTTTGGCTCAAATTGTCCATGCCACCCTTTTTTTTGAACACCTAAGCTAGTCCCAATTGCCTGCATTTGGCCCATATCCCTCTATACCCATCTTACCCATGTAACTGTCTAAATGCTTTTTAAAAGACGACATTGTACCCACCTCTACTACTACCTCTGGCAGCTTGTTCCAGACACTCACCACCCTCTGTGTGAAAAAATTGTCCCTCTGGACACTTTCGTATCTCTCCCCTCTCACCTTAAAGCTATGCCCTCTAGTTTTTGACTCCCCTACCTTTGTAGAAAGATATTGACTATCTAGCTGATCTATGCCCCTCATTATTTTATAGACCTCTGTAAGAATATCACCCCTCAGCCTCCTACACTCCAGAGAAAAAGTCCCAGCCTATCCAGCATCTCCTTGTAACTCAAACCATTAAGTGCCAGTAGCATCCTAGTAGATCTTTTCTGCACTCTTTCTAGCTTACTAATATCCTTTCTGTAATAGAGTGACCAGAATAGTACACAGTATTCCAAGTGGTGGCCTTACCAATGTCTTGTACAACTTCAACAAGATGTCCCACTCCTGTATTCAGTGTTCTGACCAATAAAACCAAGCATGCTGAATGCCTTCTTCACCACTCTGTCCACCTGTGACTCCACTTGCAATGAGCTATGAACATGTACCCCTAGATCTCTTTGTTCTGTAACTCTTCCCAATGACCTACTATTAATTGAGTAAATCCTTGCAATGAGCTATGAACATGTACCCCTAGATCTCTTTGTTCTGTATCTCTTCCCAATGACCTACTGTTAATTGAGTAAATCCTGCCCTGGTTCATTCTCTTCTACCAAAATGCATCATCTTGCATTTATCTAAATTAAACTCCATTTGCAATTTGTCAGCCCACTGGCCCAATTGATTGATATCCCATTGCAATCCTAGATAACTTTCTTCACTGTCCACTATGCCACCAATCATGGTGTCATCTGCAAACTTACCAACCATGCCTCTTATATTCTCATCCAAATCATTAATATAAATGACAAATAACAGTGGACCCAGCACCAATCCTTGAGGCACACCACTGGTCACACACCTCCAGTTTGGAAAACAACCCTCTACAACCACCCTCTGTCTTCTGTCATCAAGCCAATTTCATATTCATTTAGCTACCTCACTCCGGACCCCATCAGGTTTAACCTTATGCAACAACCTACCATGCGGTATCTTGTCAAAGGCTTTGCTAAAGTCCATGTAGACAACATCAAATGCCCTGCCCTCATCTACTTTCATGGTTACCCCTTCAAAAAACTCAATCAAATTTGTCAGGCATGATCTTCTACTCACAAAATCATGCTGGCTGTCCCTAATCAGTCCTTGTCTCTCAAAATACCTTCTAACATCCACTACAGATGTGAGCTCACCGGCACATAGTTCCCTGCAGATTTCTTAAAATAAAGGCGCAACATTTGCCACCCTCCAGGTACTTCACCTGTGACTATTGATGATTCAAATATCTTTGCTAGGGGACCTACAATTTCCTCCCACAATGTCCTGTGATACACTACATCACGTTCCAGGAATTTATCTACGTTGATGCGCTTTAAGACTTCCAGCACCTCCTTTTTATATGTATACTCCTCAAGACATCACTTTTTATTTCTCAAGTTCCCTAACATCCATACTTTTCTCAACAGTAAATGCTGATGAGAAATATTCATTTAGGATCTCACCCATCTCTTGTGGATCCACACATAGATGATCCTGTTGATCCTCCTAAGGCCCTACTCTCTCCCTAGTTACTCTTTTGTCCTTTATATATTTGTAGAAGTTCTTTGGATTCTCTTTTGCCTTATCTGCCAAATAATCTCATGTCCCCTTTTTGCCCTCCTGATTTCTCTCTTAACTCTACTCCTACACCCTACTCTCCAAGGGATTCACTTGATCCCAGCTGCCTATGCATGTTATGTGCCTCCTTCTTCTTGACCAGAGCCTCAATATCAAAGAACAAAGAACAAAAACAGCCCGGGAAACAGACCCTTCGGCCCAACAAGCCCATGCCGCCATTTTAACATTACCAGTCCCCCCTCCACCCATGACCCTTATCTATGCTTATGGCATTCCACATTGAGGGAAACTAATTTAGGGACAATTTATTACCTCCAATCAGCCTAATAGCACATCTTTGGAGTGTGGGAGGAAACCGAAGCACCCGGAGAAAACCCACGCAAGCACAGGGAGAATGCGCAAACTCCCACATGACATGAAGTACTAGGCTATTCTCGAACATCCCAGAGCAGCCCTAGTACGACCCATTGTGTGTATGCCCCTTGTTGGACAACAAGGCGGACCGACTTAAAACCTGTGAATTAAAAGAGAAAAACAGTATCCCGAGTCATTCAGCGTTCCCTACTTCTACCAGCCTTGCCCTTCTCTCTAAGAGGAATATGCTTACGCTGAATCTAGTTAACACACTTTTGAAAGCCTCCCACTTACCAGACAGCCCTTTGCCTTCCCACAGCCTCCACCAATTAACTTTTGAAAATTACTGTCTGATACCATCAAAATTGATCTTTGCCCCAATTTAGAATTTTAACATTTGAGCCTGACCTATCATTCTCAATAGCTAACTTAAAACTAATAGAATGATGGTCACTGGTCCAAAAGTGATCTCTCACTAACACTTCTGTCACCTGTCCTTCTTTATTTCCCAAGAGGAGGTCAAGGTTTGCCCCCTCTCAGTTGAGCCATCGACATACTGAATGAGAAATTCCTCCTGAATACACTCAACAAATTTCCCTCCATCCAACCCTCTAATATTATGGCAGTCCCAGTCAATGTTGGGAAAGTTAAAATCCCTTAATATTACCCCCTATTTTTCTTGGAGCTATCTATGATCTCTTTACATCTTTATTCCTCAGTTTCCTGCTGACCATTTGGGGGCCTATAGTACAACCCTATCAAAGTGATTTCCCCCTTCTTGTTTCTCGGTTCCACCCATATAGACTCACTGGCAGAATCCTCAGATGTATCCCCTCTCAGTACTGCCGTGATGTTTTCCCTAATTTATTTTTAAGATTTACAAGGATGTTGCCTGGATTGGGTGGCATGCCTTATGAGGATAAGTTGAAAGAACTTGGTCTTTTCTCCCTGGAGAGACAAAGGATGAGAGGTGACCTGATAGAGGTTTATAAGATGTTGAGAGGTATAGATCGGGTAGATTCTCAGAGGCTATTTCCCAGGGCTGAAATGGTCGCTAAGAGAGGACACCGGTTTAAGGTGTTGGGGAGTAGGTACAGAGGAGATGTCAGGGGTAAGTTTTTCACTCAGAGGGTGGTGGGTGAGTGGAATTGGCTGCCGTCAGCGGTGGTGAAGGCGAATTCGTTAGGTTCTTTTAAGAGACTTCTGGATGAGTACATGGGATTTAATGGGATTGAGGGTTATAGGTAGGCCTAGTAGGTAGGGATATGATCAGCGCAACTTGTGGGCTGAAGAGCCTGTTTGTGTTGTAGTTTTTCTATGTTTCTATGTTCTAATCAAAAGTCCCCCTTCTCTCCTGCCTCCTGTTCTATCTTTCCTATAGCATCTGTACCCTGGAACATTAAGCTGCCAGTCTTGTCCCTCTCTTAGCTATGTTTCAGCAATTGCTATAATAGCCCAGTCCCATGTACCCATCCATGCCCTGAGTTCATCTGCCTTGCCTGTCAGGCCTCTTGCATTGAAATACTATTATAATATTTAACTGCTAACACAGTCCTGGGAGCAATCTTGTTACCTGCACCCCCACACTCCCCCATTCCCTGTCCTACGTTCATTAAAACCAAAAATTGACATGTTTCAGACATCCTACCCAATCCAAACTGACCCAGTTTTGGTGGTTTAAGTTCTTCCCTGTGTATGTCAGTAAGGATACTTCAATCTGATTAGTTGAAGAGCTATAGCTTTATTTGCTACAGTTCCTTTGTGGAAATGTGCAGTGACAGTAAGTTTCCACTTGATAGCCTTCAGAACGTCTGTGAAGAGCTGTAAGCGTAATGAAAGGTAAACGTCATTCGCTCATTGCTGTCTATAAAATCTGGGCCGTTAGTCTATTACATAGTTCTCTCGTGGTAACTTCAGGCTTTTAACTGTTCTGTTTAATTGCTTGTAAATAAAGGTTATTTTCAACATTTCTTTTCTTGATACTAGAAAACATTGTCCCAGATCTTCTGGTTTCTGAATGGCTGAAAGATGTGCTACAGGATTCTTTTGAAGTCACAACGCAAGGACTTCACAGGAAGTTTCAAACTCTGATGGATAATTCCGCTGCTCACTGCCTCTGAAAAAGTCACCGACTCTGAGTTTGAGGGAGAGACTTCAGAGGTTCCCAAACTCACTTACCTGGATAGCTACTCAAGGAAAATTAGACTGAAAAAAATAACTGGTTGAAATCCTGAGAGGCAAGACTGGCTTCCAGGTAAAATAATTTGCTGGGGAGATCCTAGCAAAATTTGACACCAAATGCTATAAAAAGGGGGCTTGGTTGGCTTCTTCAATGATCTTGTATCGTGATGAAAGTCTCCAAGAACAAGAATGCTCAGCATTTCTGGAGAGCACTGGCTCAGAAATCCTAACCAGAAATGCAGAGCTCCAATATGGGATGGCAATCCAATGGTATTTTCCATGCCTCAGAAGATATGCTCATTATTCCAGAATAACATTAAGCACTGTGGAGTTTGTGCTACAAATAATCCTTCACATTCAGTTTTTGGGAGGTTTTGGCACATGCTGTTGCCCACTCTTTTTTTCACAATCTCTATGTATACTTTGTAGGTGATTCATTAGGAATTGTTAATTAGTGCCAAACTTGTGGTATTTCATACTGCACTTCCTATTAACCGCAATATAATCATTAGATTAAGCAGATCCCTTTTAAATCATAAATTTTCCATCATTGTATCAATAATGTACGTCAATAGTGTAAATCACACTTATTTTATGCTTTTCTGTATTCCTTCAGTGGACATGGGTGTTCCTGGCTGGGACATTATTTATTGCACATCCCTAATTGCCCTTGACTTGAATGTATTTCAGGGGACATTTAAGAGACTGGCGTTGCGTCTAGGCCAAACCTGGTACTTCTTTCCCTTAAGGACATTAGTGAACCAGGTGGGTTTTTACAACAATCAACAATGGTTTCAGGGTCATTGTTAGACTTTTAATTCTATATTTTTTTAAATTGAATTCAAATTTCACCATCTGCCATGATGGGATTTTATGTGCAGCCAAATATATATAGCAGGCTTATAACTCTTCATTAGCACCATGTATTAAGTACAATCCCCAATGTCATAAGGCCCAGGGATGTAAAAAATGGCAACTAAAGTTCAGAAGTTCCCTTTCCCTCTGACAATTATTAGTTGACTTGGTGTTTTAGTTATTGTGCATGAAACCATTAAGCTCATTATAATTCACCGTGGAAACCACAACTTAATAGAAGTATGCTAAAATCAGAAGCTCTGCTAAAGCAAACATATCACTGTGGGTAGAAATTGGACCGTAACATTCATACAGTAAAGGGGACAGTGGTGTACATGTTTACCTAACCCCATGAAACATAAGGTTTTCATCTGATATTAGCAAATGAAATGCAGTGAGTCTCTTGCCCGCAAGAGCACATTGTGCTTTTGTTCCTCAAGCTAAGACAGCATCAACGTTACATCTACCATATTTAAAGAATAAGATAAACTGCAAAATTTTTTGTCAATTAAATACTGCGCTTTAAATTTTTTAAAAAACATTGCTTCTTTACCCTTTTACATGTTCTTACCAGTTCAGAGGTATCTGCAATTCTATGTTTCTAGACTCTTACACAGTAACCGCACGAGTCAGAAAATAAAAAAGTCTAAAGTTTTTCCAGATTTTTTTTAAAACGCCTCTAACAAAATCACCTAATCAGCAGTGAAACTGAATTAAAAGCTACAGCCTAATTAACTTTGAGTAGATAATTTGAAAAGTTGTTTTTTTTTCCTTTAGCAGCTTATGATGGATTTGTGATTTCCCACTCCACCTTTTTCTCAGTTATTGATTTCATTTTCGTAATGAACATTAAAAAAATATAGATATTAATGTCCTAGACCTGGATGTACAGTGCATAGTTTCAAAATGTGTAAATTACACAAAACTTTGGAAGTTTTGAATTTGAAAAAAATAAAAGCAAATTACTGCGGATGCTGGACTCTGAAACCAAATGAGAAAATGCTGGAAAATCTCAGCAGATCCAGCAGTATCTGTAAGAAGAGAGAAGAGCTGATGTTTCAAGTCCTGATGACCCTTTGTCAAAGATTGACATTTGCTTTGAAAAGGGCCATCTGGACTTGAAATATCAGCTCCTTTCTCTCCTCACAGATGCTGCCAGACCTGCTGAGACTTTCTAGCATTTTCTCTTTTGGTTATGAATTTGAAAGATAGGGCCTCATAATAATGAAGAAAAGAAACATTGGATTATACCCTAAAACATTGGACTTTAAATAAAACCTAAATATTTTTCAACTCATTACTGCATTGCTGCTGGGTGATTTTCTCAGCTGAGAGCTGCCCCAGCTTATCTGTGTGTCTGTGTGTGTGTGTGTGTGTGTGTGTGTGTGTGTGTGTGTGTGTGTGTGTGTGTGTGTGTGTGTGTGTGTGTTCTGTGAGAACAAATGCTGGAAGGAATAAAAGACAACAAGGAAACAAACACAATACACCTGCAAAATAGCTACTTTTGCAGGTATATCTCAATCTCTCCCTCTTTCCGACAGTGGAAGTCAGCTGAATCAGCAAAAAACTGCAGCTGAGAAGAGAAGTGGAAGCTTCAGAGCACTGGAATTTCAAACCAACTATTTTCCTGTGAAGTCAGCTCAACCAGAATCTCAAATCACAATGGCTACAATGCCCAATCATCTACTCTCCACAAGTCAAGGACTGTTTGATGTACCTTTTAATTAATATTTATTTACTTTAAGCTCAATTCTCCCTTCTAATCTGTATGGATACATATGCATGTGTTTCACCATCTTCTTGCCTTTAGTAACGATTAAACTCACTTTATCTTTAAGTTTAAGTTTATCTATCAGTGTCACAAGTAAGCTTACATTAACACTACAATGAAGTTACTGTGAAAATCCTGTCAAAAAAAGCATAGTTACATTGGCTCCTTTTAAAACAAAACTGTTGGGTCTGGGGAAAAGGGTATCAATAAAAATGAATCCTTTTTAGATTCAATCTTGTTTTGACGAACTGAGGTGTTTATCCCACTTCATCCAGAAATGTAACAATTTGGGGGTATACCAGACTGACAGTGACAAACTGACTGATAAGGACATAGGAACATAGGAATTAGGAGCAGAAATAGGCAAATTCATCCTTTCGAGCTTGCTCCGCCATTCAATCAGATCAGCCTCATCTCTCCCAGTCTCAAATCCACCTCCCACTGTTCCCTACACTGCCTTATCCCGTTTTTTATTAGAAATATGTATATCTGCTTCCTGAAAACCTTCAACAGTTCAGCCTTCGCCACACTATGTGGCAGCGAGTTCCACAAATTCACCACCCATTGTGAGAAATAGTTCCTCCTCATCTCAGTTTTAAATCTACAGCCTGTCAAACTATACCAGTGACTTCTTGTTCGAGATTGCCCCGTAAGAGGAAACATTTGGTCTACATTTACTTTATTAATCCATTTCGAAGTGTTATATACCTCAATCAGATCCCCTCTCATCCTTCTTTATCCCAATGAGAATAAGCCTAAACTGTTTAAATTCTCCCCATACGTCAATCCTTTCATCCCCAGAATCAATCTGGTGAACTTCTTCTGAACTGCTTCTGATGACTGATCTCACCCGGATCAACAACTTTGGGGCATTTCACCTGGGGTGGACCATAACAAGTGACGGACTTCAGGAGCACATAGACAGGCAGATGGAATGGGTAGAGAAGTGGCAGATGACATTTATTGCAGGGAAATGTTAAGCTGAAATGATTCATTTTGGCAGGAAGAACAAGGAGAGACTATATAAAATAAAGGACCAATTCTAAAATAGGTGCAGGGCCAGAGGGACTAGAGAGTATATGTGGATAAATCATAACTCTGGAATGTTTCCAAGGGAATGGATATGATCATCAATTCAACAACTTCGTTTAAAAAAATCATATTACCTATTTTCTCTCTGCATTTGCTGACAAAGTGGTATGTGGATTCTGCAGGCTGCTATCAAAATTACATGAATGCTAGTCAATAAAGATGGAATCATAGAATCACTGAATACTATAGTGCAGAAGAGGTTCTTCAGCCCATCGTGTCTGCACTGATGCATGAAAGGCCCTGACCTGCCCACCTAATTCCACTTGCCAGCACTTGGCCAAAAACCTTGAATGTTTTGGCGTCCCGTACTCATCCAGGTACTTTTTAAAGGATGTGAGGCATCCCGCCTCCATACCACCCAGGCAGCGCGTTCCAGACCAGCACTGCTCTCTCGGTAAAAATGTTTTTCCTTAAATCCCTGCTAAACCTCCCACCCTCACTTTTAATTTGTGTCCCCTAGTAGCTGACCCTTCAACTAAAGGGAACAGCTTCTCCCTGTCCATCCTGTAGTTTAGCCTCATTCTAAGCCAGTTTTCCAATGTAGTCCACTGCAGACTCAATGGGCCGAAGGGCCTTTTCTGCACTTTGCAGCTCTATGACATATCTTTTGGACACAGTGAGAAGCCTCACAACATAGAACATAGAACATTACAGCACAGAACAGGCCCTTTGGCCCACGATGTTGCGTCGACCAGTTAAAAAACAATGACCCACTAACCTAAACCAATCCCTTTTCATCCATAAACCTATCCACGGATCTCTTAAACGCCCCCAAACTAGGCGCATTTACAACCTCAGCAGGCAGGGCATTCCAATCCCTCACCACCCTCTGGGTAAAGAACCTACCCCTGACATCCGTCCTATAACTACCCCCCCTTAATTTAAAGCCATGCCCCCTCGTGCTAGCTTTCTCCATCCGAGGAAAAAGGCTATCACTGTCCACCCTATCTAAACCTCTAATCATCTTATATGTTTCAATAAGATCCCCTCTTAGCCACCTTCTTTCCAGCGAAAACAACCCCAAATCCCTCAGTCTCTCCTCATAGGACCTCCCCTCCATACCAGGCAACATCCTGGTAAACCTCCTCTGTACCCTCTCCAAAGCCTCCACATCCTTCCTGTAATGTGGGGACCAGAACTGCACACAATACTCCAAGTGCGGCCGCACCAGAGTTGTGTACACTTGCAACATGACGCTGCGACTCCTAAATTCAATCCCCCTACCAATAAACAATAAACAACACCAGGTTAAAGTCCAACAGGTTTATTTGGTAGCATGACCTTTCCAAGCGCTGCCCCTTCAGCAGGTGAGTGCAGGATTTGGTTCACAAACGGGCCATATATAGACACAAATTCAATTATAAAATAATGGTTGGAGTCTTAACAGGTAATCAGGGAGATAAGTGTGGCGCCTCTCCTGAATGAGGCGAGTGAATTGATAACAGCAAACAAAGAAATGGCTGGTATGTTAAATAAATTTTTTGCATCAGTCTTCACTGTGGAAGACATTACAAATATCCCCCAAGTTGTCAGATGGGCTGATTTCAAATAAAATAGTAGAACTTACAAAAATCCCAACCACAAAGGATTCAGTAGCAGAGAAACTTGAAGGTTTAAGGCAGACAAGTCACCAGGACCTGATGCTAATGTTCTCACGGAAATTGCTGCAACGATAACGACGCATTGGTTGAAACCTTTCTATAACTTGCTAGATTCCGGGAAAGTACCAGGTGATTGGAAAACAGCCAGTGTTTCCCCATTGTTCAAAACGGAGAAAGGTAGAAGGCAGGGAATTATAGGCCAGTTAGTTTAACATCTATTATTAGCAAGATGGCCAAAGTCAATAATCAAAGAGGAAATAGATAATCATTTAGGAAAGCTGAATATAATCAAATCTAGTCAACATGGTTTTATGAAAGACAAATCATGTTTGACAAATTTGCTTGAATGCTTTGAGGATGTAACAGAGAGAATGTACAGAGGGGAACCTGTAGATGTAGTGTAATTAGACTTTCAAAAGGCATTTGACAAGATGCTACATAAGAGGCTGGTGCATAAAGTAAACGCCTATGGAATTTGAGGAAGTGTGTTAGCATGGATTGAAAACTGACTATCAGGTAAAAAACAGTGTTGGAATAAAGGGCCATTTTCTTTATAACAATCTCTCGACAACAATCTGAGATCCCTACCTGCTTCAAGAAGACAACCATCACCCTGTTACCTAAGAAAAACCAAGCAGCATGCCTTAATGACTATTGCCCGGTGGCTTTGACACCCATCATTATGAAGTGCTTCAAAAGGCTAGTCATGGCACAAATCAATTCCAGCCTCCCGGACTACCTGGGTCCACTACAGTTTGCCTATTGCAGCAATAGGTCCACAGAAGATGCCATCTCCCTGGCCCTAAACTCAATCCTGGAATACCTAGATAACAAGGACATCTATGTCAGACTCCTATTTATTGACTACAGCTCAGCCTTCAACACCATTATTTTCATGAAACTCATTTCCAAACTCCTTGGCCTAGGTCTCGGCACCTCCCTCTGTGACTGGATCCTGAACTTCCTAACTCACAGACCACAAGTAAGGATGAGCAACAACACCTCCTCCATGATCATCCTCAACACCGGTGCCCCACAAGGCTGTGTTCTCAGCTCCCTACTATAGTCCTTATACACCTATAACTGTGTGACCAAATTCCCCTCCAATTCAATTTTCAAGTTTACTGATGACACCACCATAGTGGGTCAGATCTCAAACAACGATGAGACAGACTACAATGAGATAGAGAATCTGGTGAGCTGGAGCAACAATAATAATCTCTCCCTGAATGTCAACAAAATGAAAGATTGCTATTGACTTCAGCGTAAAGGAGAACATGTCCCGTCTACATCAACAGAGATGAAGTAGGAAGGGTCGACAGCTTCAAGTTTTTAAGCGTGCAAATCACCAACAACCTGTCCTGGTCCCCCCATGCCGACACTATAGTTAAGAAAGCCCACCAATGCCTCTACTTTCTCAGAAGACTAAGGAAATTTGGCATGCCCATCATCTATGCACCATCCTCCTATGTGCTTCCCATCCATGCACTTTCCTTCAGTGAATATGTATCTCGAACAGCTCATCCCAGAGGATTGGGAGGTTTTTAGGTGACTCTCACCAACTTTTACACTATAGAAAGCATTCTTTCTGGTTGTATCACAGCTTGATATGGCTCCTGCTCTGCCCAAGACCACAAGGAACTACAAAAGGTTGTGAATGGAGCCCAATCTATCATGCAAACCAGCCTCCCATCCATTGACTCTATCTACACTTCCCGCTGCCTCGGCAAAGCAACTAGCATAATTAAGTTCCTCTTGCACTGCGGATGTTCTCTCTTCCATCTTCTTCAGGCGGGGAAAAGTTACAAAAGTCTGAGCTCATGTACCAACTGACTCAAGAACAGATTCTTCCCTGGTGCTGGAAGACTTTTGAATGAACTTATTTTGCATTAAGTTGATTTTTCTCTACCCCCTAGCTATGACTGTAACATTACATTCTGTACTCTCTCGTTTCCTTCTCTATGAACGGTATGTTTCATCCGTATAGCACGCAAGGAACAATATTTTTCAATCTGTGTTAATACATGTGACAATAATAAATCAAATCAAATCAAATTTTCAGAGCGGAAAGATGTAACTTATAGAGTACCACAAGGATTAGTTCTCTGCTTGCAATTGTTCACTGTTAACATTAATGATTAGGAGGAAGGAGCCGAATGTAAGGTTTTCAAATTTGCAGGTAATATGAAGATAGTTGGAAGATCAGGTTATGATGAGGATAATGTGATTCTGCAACCGGATATAGGTAGATTGGGTGACTGGACATAAACCTGGCAAATGTAACTTAAGGTGGGGAAGTATGAAGTCATACACAGAGAAACATAGAGACTAGAAGCAGCAGTAGGCCACTTGGCCCTTTGAGTCTGCTCCACTATCCATTTTGATCATGGCTGATCATCAAATTCAATATCCTGATCCTCCTCCCCATATCCCTTGATCCCATTAGCCCTCACGTTAAATCTAATTTCTTCTTGAAATAGGCAATATTTTGATAGAAACATAGCAAGTACACTTTGGTAGGAGGAATCAAAAAAGGCAGATCATTATCTAAATGGAGAGATGTTGCAGGTGTGTGAAGTGTAGGCGGATCCAGATAATCTAGCGCATAAATCACAATAGCTAGCAAGCAGGTCCAACAAGTGATTAAGAAGGCAAATGACATTTTGGCCTTTATTGTAGATGGGTTGGAGTTTAAAAATAGGGATGTTTTGTTGCAATTGTACAGGGTGTTCGTGAGGCCTCACCTGGAATTCTGGTACACTTGTGGCCCCCTTTCCTTAAAAAGGATATAGTAACATTGGAGACAGTCCAAAGGAGATTAACCAGGCTAATTCCTGGGGATAAGAGGGTTGTCAAATCAAGAGAGACTAAATAGTTGGTGTCTGTATTCCTTGGAGTTTGGAAGAGTGAGAGGTGACCTTAATGAAGCATGTAAGATCCTGAAGGGACTTGACAGGGTAGATGGTAAGATGTTTTCACAAGTGGTGGTCTTGAACAAGTGGGTATAGCTAGAAATTAAAGGGTCAGCCATTTAAAACTGAGGTGCATAGAAATTTCTTCTCACAGAGGGTGAATCTGTGGAATTCTCTGCCCGAAAGAATGATGGAGGCTGGATCATTAGAGGTACTCAAAGCGGAGATGGATCAATATTTGATAGATTGAGGAATAGAGGGCTATGTGGGAAATGGCATGAAAAGTCATTGAGGCTGGCAGAGATCACCCATAATTATATTGAATGGCAGGGCAGGCTTGAAGTGCCCTACGGCCTACTCCTGCCTCTATTTCTTGTGTTGATCCTACATCAGCACAATATGGTCTTCATCTTTTGAAATTCTGTCAAAAGCATTCAGCATACTTCTGACCTTGGCAATTTGAAAACCTCTAATGTTCAGAAAAATCTATTTCCACATATGTGGTCTGCCAGATGTTTGTCAGAGGGAACTGAGAAAACAGCTGCAATATTAAGCTTTTATTCAGATGGAAAAACAACAAGGTTAATCTCATCTCCATTTCCCTGGGAGCCCCTGGAAACCTTTGCTGGAGAAAATTGGAGTGACTGACACACTCCTAGTTTTAACGGAGGCAAGATAGGGGGCAAACAACCAATTGGCTCACAGGAAGTGGGTGGTCATTTAAATATTATAATGAGGCTGCATCGCTCTATTTAACTTTGGTTGGTTAGGTTTCCAGAGAATCAGGAAACTTGACAAGTAAAGGGAGGTGAGGAATACTTTGCAGAAAAGATAATTGTCTTTTCAGCACTAGTGTGGGCAAGGTGAAGAAGCATTGTTTTCCCTCAGCCTACCCCTAACCTGCTTCCCCATGTTCCATTGGACCCCATCCTTCATAATCCCAACAACCCCCATGGGATCAGAGCCTCCCCAGTCCCCAGGATCAGATTCCCATCATGATCAGGTCAAGCCCTAGAACAATATTCTCACCCTGAGATTAGATCCTTCATGATCAAGCACCCCCACAAGTTGAGATTCCCCCCCCATGTTCAGACTGCATGCCCCATCTCCTCCCCCCCAACACATTTTGAATCACCCTGCAATTGGAACCCACTCCCCGACAACCCCCCTGACAAGTAGAGCCACCCAGTGATAACTGATTCTACAATCTGCATCTCCTGTTTTGTGATCAGAAACTGGCCCCTCTGCATCACACGCTCTGTAATTGGAGACACCCCTGATAGAGACCCCACCACAGAAAGCCACCCCATCCTGTTATCAGGCCCTCTGCAAACAAACACGAACCTGACGAGAGCCCTCTCCTATGATTAGATAGGCCAGCCACACAAATATTGCCCATGATCAGAGCTCCCCTCAAAAGCCTTCCTAAGATCAAACACACCAGACTGTCACACCCTCTTCACGGTAAATCTCTCTGCAATGAAACCCGTCTCCATCTGTTGCAGTTGATCAGGTCAGCTTGCGGTCAAAACCTACTTCTAACATCAGATAGCCCTGTGTTCAGAACCAACCTCGATGATCGGACCCCATTGTGATCAGAACTCTCTTTGCTATTAGGTGGCTCCAGTATGAGGGCCACCTGTGATCAGCAAATCGCCCTGTGTTCAAAACCACCCACCTCAGGTCAAGCTCCATTCCCCCACCACTGTCCACGATTGCCCACCAAGATAAGATCACTATCGCCGCAGGAGGGAGAGAGCAATCCTCCACTTCCATATTTTCAAACTTAACTGTCCCCCAATCCCAGCCACCATTCACAAGAGTAACTCCAATAAATATTAGAGCCATTAAGTGTAAATCTAAGAAAAATTCAATTTACAAGCACCTCATTAGCCTTTCCTGAGGATGTTGTTTTTACCATTGAGCATCTGTCGGCTGCACTAATGAGACCCTGTGCATCAGTGGGTTGTTAGTTCTGACATCCACAATTGGAAGTGGCTGTACTTGAATCAGGTTGCAGTCCAGATCCAAAAAACAATTATCTTAACTACCCAGCCACTCCCAAAGGATGTTAACTTTCCACCTAAAATTGAGAACAGGATTTGAAGGAAGATTAACTTTTATCTTGACTCATTGCTTGCAAGCAAAAATCAGGGGGGGAGAAATAAGTTGGTGTTATTTGTGTTAGGTGCTAAGAGGATGAAAAGATGCTCTTATAATATTTCACATCAGATCATGAAGACAGACCTGTATGGGATAGAATGGGGTTACTACTATTGAAGCAGACAGCTCCAATTCTGATTTTGTTGCATTTGATGACTGGTTGCAAATCAGCTTTCTTCAGCTATAACCAGTCTACAATGTACTTATTGTATTGAAACACAGACAAGCACATTTTGTAAATTATACTGTATTTACCTCACTCTGCCAGCCATGAGCTAAATGGAGTGTAGTGCCACTGCCAGCAGCCTAGAAATAACCCAAGCTTTGTGGCACAGTTTACCAGTCAGCAGAGAGAGCAGTGCACACATTTAGAGACACCTGCGCAGATTACAACTCCTCAGAATGCAGGATGAGAGCATCTGTTTATAAAATATCCACCAGGCCCAACAGTCTAGAAAAATCTTAAACCTGGTTAATCATCATGCCAGAATGATACTCCATACATTGTCAAACCTAAATGGTGTAAGATGCCTCCATCCACAAGAAGCCTTGTACAGATTAGTATCAAGGGATAATATTAACCCCAATAAACAGGTAGGTTTGGTTTGAGTGGGAAGCAATCTGAAACAGGAACTCAGCCCACCTCAATCTTTCAGTTTTATCGGTGGTAGGACAGTAAGTGGGCAACAAATCTGTTTCCTGGAGGCAGATCAGCCACTGAAACCTTTTAAGGAAGTTGCACATCTCCAATTTAACTGCCTATTTTTAATCACAGTTGACCAGGTTTCCAGGGCCTCAGGAAATCTCACAGATGCAAGGAGACAAAAAAGGTTAAATCTCTGATATAAGTGTCCCGACAGCACTGCTTGTGGGCTAGTAGGAGCAGGAATGTTTCTTCAAGACCTAACAAGCTCTCACATCTACCAACACTCCCTCACTGAAACCCCCATGAGCACCAACCCCCTACCTTCACGCTGAACACGTCCACATGATTCTCCTCCCCCTCTTGTCCACCAGCCTTCTGTGATCACTGACTCGCTCCTGACTCCCATCTCTCCCTCAATCTCTCTCCAACCTCCCCTTGCTGACTCCCATCCTTCAAACCACATTGTCACAACCTCCCCAGCCTTGTGATTGCCGAACAAAGGACATCGGCCTTCTCCTGAGCTACGGCCTTGGTTGCAGACTCCCCATCCAACTGGGAGTCAAGCCTAACAATCAGATTGGCTTCAAGGTCAGATCCTGCTTAAAAAGAAAGATGGCCATGGTATGGAGTTAAAGTTGTCAGTGTTTAGAATAACCTTTTTTTCCGGTTTTCTCAAACAAACCGCCTCTCTCCAGGCTTTGAAATCTCAACACCCCCACCCCTGTAAATGTTGAGACTCTATAACCTGGCTGGGAGCTGTGGCAGAGTTTTTACTGTCATTCTTCATCAACGTGCAGCAGAAGTCCTTCAATCTTGCATCCTTACATCATTATGCATGGTTTAGAAAGAGTTGGTTTCTAAATTGCCTTTAAGAAAATTGAATGAATGATGAGACAGTAATTTTGCCGCACCCACCAAGTCAAGAAGTGAATCATAAATGCTGCAACAGGCACTCAAGCATAAAAAACACGTTCTATCAATTCGAAGACTCAGGAAGCAAAACAGCAATATTCCGCAGAAAGAACACTGAGTAAGATGGAATAAGTCATGGTTTCAGCAATCTGTCTAGAATAATAGCAATGACACCCCAGCAATGCAACAGCAAAGAAACATCATAGCCGTTGCCAATAATGACATTATGGTGAGTCAGCAGATTCCCCATTCATTATTGCAAAATGTAAAAAACATTTCTGATCATTTTATGTACAATGTGTGGTCTTTCAGGTAGAATGTGGTGAGGTATTTATTGCACATCCCATATTGGAATGTTACTAGACTGCCTCTTGACCATCTTAAGCTGTCTATGAAATAATCATGAACCTACGATTTCTACAACTCCTGAAAGCCATTTTCTGCAGTCAACCCAACCAAATTCAACAGCGAGAATGTGCATTCTAAGGGAGGTCTATTCAATTTTTGCAACACATTACAAAGTGCTTGAAACATATTTAGATGTCATTTTCTCCTGGCTTAAAGTCCATTTTCTGCTATCTTTTTGGATGGTTGTTAAGCACTTTACACTTTGCAGTCACACCAAAAACAGAATTGATTGCAATATGACCCCCTAGATCTAACGCACTAATCCCAGGATCTGGTGCATTTGGAAATGAATTCCCAGATTTCAGGTGGCAGTGTAAAGGTCGTCTTCTGCAGTTCATGTCCCATAAGCTATAGAAAAGAATTTCTTATTGGTTCTGAAAATTATCCCTCTATTTGTTGTCCTGGGATGGTTTAAATAATTTTAATACCTCCAAAATCTACCTGTTTGTTGTTTATGTGTCACTGTCTCCCCATGAACTCAAATCAAGTTTTGAATAGGGTCTTCAGACCTGATCCATTTACTCCTTCGTTCAATCAGCAAAGTAGCTACCAGAATGAAAGCAGCGTTTTCCCTTTGAATTTCATTCAAATCATTGGTACCAGGGTGGCAATTCCTTGTTGTGGATAAAACTTTCTACACTCAATTGTCCCCTACCAGTCTGAGAGTATTTTCTATTGAATATGGATATGAATTTGACAGTGAAACATTTGCACACAGATATCCCTTGCCTGCTTGTTATACCACAATGTCACAACAGAAAAGAAGTTTATAATCTTTAATAAATAAAAGAAGAAAAGAGCGGTGGAAATCTGGAGTTGAGCAGAAAATGTTGGATATATACAGCTGGTCAATGAACAGGTGTAAAAAGAAAGGACAGGCTAGTTTTTCAGGGTCCTTTGTTAATGTATTGTTGTGATAGCTCATGGAGACATTCTTCTTATCTCTGCACGGTACCAATGGAAAGGCAAAGCATTACACACAGTCACCAACCAAATCTACATTGATATAGAATACATTATTATCTACCTGAATGCCCAGAGACTGAGCCATTCAGTTAAATGGGAAAAAAAATACTGACTTCTCATGAAAGAACAAGCAGTCTTGACATTCTTGCAGGAGACCAATCTTTCCTCACAAAATCCAAGTGAGAAGATTACTGGATTAGATTTTATATAGTTCACTATCTGGAATGTGTTGGATGTTCTTTGAAAAACAGAGGCTGTCATTGTAAACATTAGAGCTCTCAATGTAACTGACATCTACATCAAACTTATGCGATCGATTTTATTTTTACATTTTATGTTAGATGTCCTAAGAACAAGGTGCATCTGGAAGTATTTGGAACGAAGACAGATGATACACAATTTTGCTATAATATTAGCTGAGAGTACAGGAAGAGTTGAAGGAACTTGGCTATGCTATCAATGTATAAAACATAGACTTCCTGCAGGTCTACATGTTCCAGAATCCCTCGTGAAATAAGAAATCAATTCTATACGTACACCTCTGTGCAAAGGAACCAAGTTCTAGGTACATTTCAGACAGCCCCATCTGAAGTGTAACTAATGTTAGTTTTTAAAACATTTCCTCTCAGGAAGTATCTTTGGCAAGGCTGACATATTGTCCAACTCTAGTTATACTGAGACAGTAACGGTGGCGGCTATTTATTGAGCTACCGCAGTTCTGATACTCTTATATAACTCAGTTGCTTATTTGAGAGAGCAGTTAACAGTCAATTTGGTCCCTTAGTGCAGAACCAAAGTTACAGATAGGCCAGATTGTGTAGGAGAGGCAAGTTCACTTTTCTAAAGGGCAATACTGTATCAGTTGGGGTTTGATGAAAATATTTGACTATTTACAGATTTGTGTTCAATAAATTCAAATTCTCGCATTGCTGTGATGGAATTTGAGCTCATATTCTCCTGGATTGCTAAAATCCAGGCCTCTGGATCATTAGGCAAGTCACATAGCTGCAATACTAATGTAATCTTTCATTAATTAATATAAATTAATATTTTGCACGTAACTTCGAGCACACTAAATGCTTATGTGAGATTGGGAAAAATCAATATTGTCTTCCGATGGCTTTGGTAACTCAGTAACCGTGACAGCTCAGTAAAATATCTATAAAGTTAGATGCAAAAATCTCAAAATTTATTTAGTTCTGTTGTGCCAAACTCTCTGATGTAATAGACTTTTGGCTCCTCTTTAAAAGTGAAACAGTTTATTATTCATTTTATATAGTTCCCCACCATGTTCATGGAAGGAGGTGTTTATTGTATAAATGATTGATGGTGAATAAAACACAATGTTTAGCGATGCAGACAGTTGCACACTTCACATACCACAATGAAAATTGGTGATAAAATTGTCGGTTAAAGTGTGTGCTTGATAAATGTCAAAGTTGATTTCTTCACAAATGATAACATAATGATCTAAATGGATGTATGGCACTTCCTACTGATAAATACATGTTCATTTTTATCCATATTCTAGTTGCAGCAACATGATGTATTTCATATGCCATGACTATTAATAAGCTTTATTATTTGATGATTAATTCTTTAATTTTTAAATTGCTTAAGTATTGGAATATCTGTGTGAACTACTCTCATGGCAACAGAGAAAAAAATAATAGCTTAAGGTAAGGATATACTTGTCTGTTAGGACTAATGTCTGCATCACAAAAATCACTATTTACGTTTACAAGCTCTATTTTGCGACCTCACATATGGCCTAGTGTTCCAGTAACATATGGGGCAGGATTTTCCGGTCACACTCGCCCTGAAACCAGAAAATCAGATCTTTCCATGGTCCACTCCTCACCCTCTTCTATTCCCAGGGTAGGCGGAACAGGAAAATTCGCCCCTTGGCTTCTGCTCAATTTGAATCTTTAGTGTGTTTAAATGTTATTGGATCTTTAATTCGTATTAAAAGCAGAAACATGCCTGCTCTGTCTCTAAGTGGGATTAAATTAAGATTGACTGCTGAGTTTGTCCTCACCTTGAACCTCATTTCATTTGGTGCAACTGAAATCATGTTTATAGGAGAGATCAAAATCAGCTTCATTTACATTGATCGAAACTGAATTCACACTCTCTCTGTGGTTGTACGGTGCCTTGTCCTCAGCATGTGATACACACATATTGCTCTATGTATGTGATATCAGTTGCCATGTGTAGCAGATGGTATGAAATGAATATAGGAAATGTCTATTGTTTGGCAAAAGAATAGCACAAATTTGAATCACATCAACGTAGAAGCTAAATTTTCAATCACAAAACATTTATTTTAAAACTACAAGATTAAATGCAGTTGCTCTGCACATTTTAGTTCAGAAAAGCTGCAAAGTCAATGGAAATTTAACTGAACACATTTTCTCTCTTTTAAAATATTCCTTATTAAAAACTAAATTGCTGAAACTGATCAACTTTAACTTAATATAATCTGTTCTTTTAAAAAATATTTTGTGCAAGTATTATGAACTGATAACAACATTGAGAACTGTCTTAGAGGAGTTATGAAATGACTGTGTATAATTGTTGAATTAATAAATGAATCTCGCTGTCAGATCTCTTGGAAGTCAAAAAGTCACTTTGATTTATGAGAAACTATATGTTGAAGATTTAATCTGCAGATTCCACTCCCAATCCACCTTCCTCCCACTTCTGAATTCCCCTAAATGTCTCTAGAGAATCAGTGATCTTAAGATATGTTCCCCTTAATGCTGCCTAAATTCAGTCCTACACTCCTAGTTCTCCCAGCCCCAGTTTGTCCAGCCTATATGTCTTCTGGCCTCAACTTCAAACTTCCCTTCCCACAGACTTCTAAATACTCGCTGTCCTTCACTTGTCCCACATTTTCTTCATACTCCAAGTATCAAGAATTCCAGTCCCCTACAAATGTTTTCAAGCTCTGGTCACAACCTTAAGTGATCCAAGTTCCCACGCCTCGCTCTCTCAAGATATCTCCAACTTCCGTATTTCAAAGCCTGACCACTGCGACTTGCATTCTTCCACAAGCTGTTCCCACTAGGCTCACGCCCCTGCTTCCGACCAACTCCTGTGCTTTTGGTCCTTCTTGGCCAGAACCCATTACTTCCTGACCTAGCCCTTTGACAAGACCTCCGAAACAGTTTCTTTGTGTACAGCTTTTATAATGGCTGGAGTTTGTGACACGATGGCTGTGTACATTCAAGTGGACTTCCCAACATTTTGCTTCAAATAAGATGTACTCTCCTTTAAATACTTCTCTGCTTCTTTCCCAACCCCATTTTCACTTTTTCCTTAATAACTGCCCTTTTTCTGCTTAATTGGGCATTTTTAAAAAATGGTGAGATAACATGAGATTAGAAAGCAAACAAAATATCCTGAATGGGCAACAAAGACTTACAGGATGTGGAAGAAAAGACAAAAAGACAAAGATATAGATATACAGAGAAAGTCACTACAAATGCGTGTTGGCCATGTAGACAGATCAAAGGTGGACTAGTTGATCTTTTCCTGTCCTTCATTTCTGTATCAACACCTTTATCTCAGCAGTTTTTTGCCATATCTAAAGATGATACAGGATTCGCCCCAAAAATTCTAAGTCTCCAATTCGTGTGAAAACAGGAGTAACTCGCGTCGATTTTTTTAGCAGCATTTCTAGAATAAATCTCCAACACTGTGCATCACAGAGTGCCCCAGTAGGATTCACTCTGAAAATCAGGGGGCGGGACCGATTCTCACCCAATAGACCAGCAGCACAGTGCTGAGTGAGCCACTGCGCATGTGAAGATCTGTCAGCACAGAGATTGGTGCATGTGCCGCATTGCTGGCCTCCTGATCACTGGCCAGTCCTGCACCCGCTGTCGCTGGCCTTGCAGACCCCTCACCACCTGATTGCTGGTCTCCCGGACCTCCTCTGGGTGAGCCCCAATGTCCCCTCCCCGCCCCCCACCACCCCGCTGGCCAACCCTAATCACCCCGATCCCCTGCATCCAACCAACCTGGATCTCCCGATCCCTCCCACCCCCATGGCAGCCCCAACACCCACACTGACAGTCCCAAACTTCCCACTCCCTTGCAGTCCTGATCCCTGCACCCCCAGCAGACCCGATGCCCAGATAGTCCCAACCCTCCCCACATCCGGATGACCAGCCCCAATTGCCATCCTCCCTCCTTCTGCCCGTGATCCTGAATGCAGAGTGGCAACGGGATGCCCCACATCCACCGAATGCCCCAATAGGCCTTGACCCCCTCCCCCCCATAAGCCTCTCCCCCTCTGGCCCCATCTCCTTAGCACTGCCCGATGCCTGGTGGGCATTGCTAAGCTGCCCTTGGGCGGTGCCAGATTTCCCCATGGGCAGTGTGAGTTGCCAGGCTGGCACTTTCCAAGAGGCACCCCCCCCCTCAATTTACCCCTGACCTCCTAGGGGGCCTCAGGGGCCTCTGTTGCATCCAGTGGGGTCAGCCGCCTGTAAACCCTGCTGGAGTGAACCATTCCTGGTGGGGGGAATTGCTACTGGGCCGGGAGACTTCTGTTCTGGGCCTGCTGATGACATGGAAATGAAGATTTCTATATTGTAATCAGCTCCACACTGATATCTTTGGTTGGGAGATGCGCAGATGCCCGGGTGCCCAGCAGGAGGCTTGCGAAACAGCCTCCACTGATGTCTCCTCACCAATGTTAAAGAGTCCATATAAATCCAAACTATTATTGCAATGATACAATGTCAACATAAACACCACCATCATCACTCCATTGCGATGGCAAACAATATAACATTTATACAACATGATGATTAATTCCCACAAGGGTTACGTAGCTGCTCTCAGTTTGGAAAACAAACTCAAAACATTGCTAAACAGAGACGTGACAATGATGTCCCTTTAATCGTTAACAAATCACTGAAGTGGCAAAAGCATCTGAGGTCAATGAGAAAGTCATCTGGTACATAGAACAGGAGGTGCTGCTAATGGTATACAACAAGTACCATTACATAATGATAATGGAAACAACTGTCAGCATGTGATTTAACTGGGCACAAATGTTAATTTATAAAGTCAAACTGAGTGAAAAATAAACCAACGTTATAGACAATGATTAAAACCAAAGCACCAAATCATCAAAAAAAGTTTTAAAATTCCGTTCCCACCTTTGCATCAATCCAGGAATCAGCTTCTTTCATATTATGGACTGAATGCCCCCCCGCCCCCCCACCTTGATATCAAGAATGGAGGCAGTGGAAGGTTGGTAGTGGAAAGCAGATCAGAGATGGCCGTGTCCAAAAATACTGGCACCAGTTGGCATGTCAGTCTTGAAATGCCTTTTTCATTGAAACCTATAAAACCTGAGGGGGCACTGATAGACAGTTGGGTCTGAGTCTATGATTAATAATGGACACATAGAGTTTTGCACACAATGTCACTGAATGTTCACCAAAATGGCAGCAAACAAGCCAGCTTTGTCCTTGCATCTGAGATCTGCCATTGGCAGAAAGCTGATTAAAGTTAAGATGAGCCCTTAGTTGGCAGGGAGATGTGTTTTCTGCCTAATTAGGGGCAGTGGGCAGGAGCAAAAGCTGCTCAGGTAAGTAACTGGAAGGGATTAAAGGGAGTCATGTGCCCTGTTCTGCTGACAGCAAGTTTGGGTGGCCTGGGTATTAAAGATAAAAGGGAAGTCCAGGTAGTTTTACTGGTAAGAAGTTTCATGCCTGTAAACAATGGCCAAAACATCTGTGCTAATGGTGGATGAACTGTGAGTCCCTAAATTCCCTGAAACATGTTAAGAACGTCAGGTTTTGTAAAAGGCTATACTTTAAACCGTCCATTTTGTTTCAAGATAAGACAAGGTTCTGAGTTGAAAGGATAGCTATTTAGTCTTTCTACCTGGATACAAGGCCTACGTGATTCACATTGCCATGGAGATGTGCAATGAGAGGGGGAGAGTCCATAGGAAGCCATCGTAGGATTGGCTTACTGGACATTTTCGTAAAATATCATTGAACCTCACAGACAATGTCAGTCTACAACATTTTGAATGAGAGAGAGAGAGAGAGATAAGGCACGGAGATCAAGATCGCAAGTCTCTATGGTTCATCACACAAGAATGCAATGGCTGAGAAAGAAAAAGAGAGGAAAAATTTTCTTAGGAGCTTGGATTCACTTTGGACTGGTTCCAGGGGAATAGAATATTTATCTAAGGGACAGTGTACAGTGGACACAGGTTTTTGCTTATATTAGGTGGTAAATGGGGAAACTTTTCTGTGGTTTGGAGTATAAATTATCAACTGAAATTGTCTTTACTCTACATTTGTTTAAAGTTTATGTGTTATGATAAAAGTCTTAAAACTTTGAATCTTGTAATTTAGTTCCTTTAAATTGATCACTGGGAATTCAAATTTCTTTTAAAAAATTATTGGTCTTTACAGGGATTGTAACAGTCTCTAATTCTCCGATGTGAAAAGGGAAAGATCAATTGCGTACAGGCAGACAACCAGCTCAGCAGATTGGAGTGCAGTGCTCCTGCTAAGCTAACAGGACCTCTCTTCCTGTCTAGTGAGTGCAGCCAAAGATCCTTCAGTTTAGGAGTTCACCACTGGTCCTCCACTCCCTTGCTCTGCCCCCACAGTAGTGGCCAGGCTGTTTTTCTTTGTTTTTTTTGTTTAAAGATTTTAAACATTAGCCGAGAGGACGCCTTCTTGTGGCAAATCCCTTCCAGTTACTTACCTGAGCAGCCTTTGCCCCTCTGATGCATTGAGAGCCAGCCCACTGCCCTTAATTATTCAGAAAACACATCTCCCTGCCAACTAAGGGCTCATCTTAACTTTAATCAACTTTCCGCCCACGGCAGATGCAAGGACAAACCTGGCTCATTTCTTGCCATTTTGGTGAACATTCAGTGACATTGTGTGCAAAACTCTATGTGTCCAATATGAGTCCTCCTGAATATTTGTCTCTACTCAAATTATTTATTCCTTGCACATTTTCAGTTGTTCTACATGACTGGTTTCTGCAATTGGAGGACTGAACATTGCCTTGACTGTGTACTGTTTCTACTCCTCATACCTATCTGCCTGTTCATTTGAGTTGGTATTGTAGAGAAAACTGGAGGGTCTACTATGTGTATGATCTGGCTATCACAGTATAGTTTAAATGTTCTGAATGTGAAGAGTCCAACCAGAAGTAGAGGAATTTATATCTCACAATAGTTCAACCAGTAACACAGTGACCTTCTACATGTTTCCTGGATCAGCATCAGTTAAATAATAATTCAGGTCCACAAAACACCAGTGATTGCATTAAGGGAAGTTACTCCCCTTGGTAGGTAAGGCTTTGCATGTGTATAAACAGCTACCCAACATATTCCCAGCACTGAGGCAGCATTTAGGACAGGGGTTCCCATAAACGATTTTGGGATTTTTGGGAGAAATCATCTAATGATATGTTTAGTGACCAGAATTTTCCACCATTCTTGCTGGTGTGATCTTTTAGTCCCAAAGGCAAACCCCCATTGCAGGTTTCCTGATAGTAGGGGGTGCATTGAATAGGAAACCCCTTGACAGCAGCGGGATCAGACGATCTCACAGCAGCCAATCCAAAATACACCACCTCATGGCGGGCGTGGAAAATCCTGCCCACGGTCTAATGCAAACAATGATTTTTTTCCTGTTTTCCTTTTTAATTCATTTTTTTTCACTGCCTATGTAAGTCTTGTCATAGCACTCCAGGCATTGTCAAGACAATTCAGTCTTTGGCAGGAACAAAAGGAATTTATTAATAAAGAGAAATTTGCAGCCCTAGGCTGCCTTGGAGCAGCCTCTCTGGCTATTCCCATCCTTACATGCTTACTATATGGCTTCCAGATGTATTCTGCCCAAGTCAAAACTCCACCCTCGGGAGTGATCACTAACTCTTGGTTCCGATTGGTCCCTCAAGCCAGGTGAGCCTCCTCTCCAGACGCATAATCACTACATTCTTCCCCTTTAATTTTTTTTATAAATCTTCAAAATCAATTTACTCAAAGCCACGTTTGAATTAAATATTATACAAACAAGTTAGACATTTGTAAATCAATAGAGCAATTGTTCAGTGATGAGACCTCAAGGCTGGAAGTTAACGTAACACTTCTACTAGTTGGCTTCATCTATGCACAATTCCAAATGTAGTCTTGCATGGGATTCTTCCATACAGGCTTACTGCTTTCTGAGTTCTGTCCTAAATTTTGCACTGACCACGGACTATATAATTTACTCTGCTGACGGTGTCACTCTCCAACCCTCCATTGATTCTTTTCTCTATTGAACATCCTACTCTACCATGCATATGAGTACCAACAATGTGTGCATAAAGTGATAAAACATCAGAATATTTCCTGGTGGGTAGTTGGTCTCCCAAATCAAGGCAACAGTGTGGCCCAGGGACAGGCTGGCAGGTTTGTCTCAGGCTAACAGACCTCTTTATCATTGGCCAACAGCAACTCCTCAGTCCACTCTTTGAACTTTCAAGTGCAGCTAACAGGGTTCAAGAGACTGGTGGAGATCAGGGGAAAAGTGAAAGGAATGTATAGGGAATAACTTCCAACCCAACTCATTGTCCGTCGCTCGACTGCTGTGAGTTCCTGAGAGCATGGGACTCCTGGCCAGTGATGGATCTGAGGGGGCCAGGAGGAGCAGGGAATCCACTGCTGCAGAGTACTGACTTCAACCAAGGGTCATCAGCTCCAGAGACACTCATGTCTCCAGGTTGGCTTTTCCAGTGAAGGAGGAGAACATAGTTTGCACTCCACGGAGTGCAACATCTATAGATGTTCTAAGATCCCAGCACTGAACCAGGAGAAGCTGGTAAGATTGGACTATTCCTGGTCCCATTTGATATGGGTAAGAAACTCTGCTGAAAAATTCACTTATTTAGATAAAAGGAATTCAGAGAAAAACTCTTGACATCGTGGAATCAGAAAATCGACACAACATTTAACACTCTATTAATAAAATATATCATTTACCTTTTATAAAAATGTGTGCATGAGCAGACTGACATTTAAAGGACTTTTGTCTTAATGAGAGAAGTTTAATTGTGTCCGGATGCAATAACCTGAATATTAAAATCTTACATTCATATATTCTTTATGAAGAAAAATGCCCCAAGGATCTTCACAAATAGAAGTTGATAGGGAAAGCATTGTGAGCCATGGAGGTAGAAACTAGCAGGAGAGGAACAAAACCTGGACAGAAAGATAGGTTTGAGAATCATTTTAAAACTGCAGAGACTGGTGGATGCACAGTGGTGATTTGAGGGAAAGTGAAGCCAATGTTTTTAAAGCTTATTTATTAGTGTCACATGTAGGCTTACATTAACACTGCAATGAAGTTACTGTGAAAATCCCCTAGTTGCCACATTCCGGCGCCTGTTCAGGTCAATGCAGCTAACCAGCACATCTTTTAGACGTGGGAGGAAACCAGAGCACTCAGAGGAAACCCAGTCAGACATGGGGAGAACATGCAGACTCCGCATAAACAGTGATCCAAGCCAGGAATCAAACCTGGATCCCTGGCACTGTGAGGCAGCAGTGCTATCCATTATGCCACCATGCCACCCCTGTGTAGGGAACAACTCCTACCTCAAACTCTCACCTATCACTTCAAACAGTATGTGCCCTACAAACAATCCAAACAGACAATCTTATCCGTCACACTAATGGTGAGTAGCACTGTTAAATTGTAGGTGTGCATTATCCATTGTATGTTTTGTACAATACATTAAATGAGTGAAATATTAAACTGGCACGCTAGTATGGGTATGCAGGCAGTTAGTAGATCTGGAAACATTGCAGTGAGTAAAATTTGAGAACCTCTGATCAAGCAGAAGCTAGAACTGAAATTTAGGAACCCATTTATTACACACTATCACCAAGATGATGGGCATGGAAGTAAACGGGCAGCACAGTGCCAGGGATCCGTGTTCCTGTCTGTGTGGAGTTTGCACATTCTCCCCATGTCTGCATGGACTTCCTCTGGGTGCTCTGGTTTCCTCCCACACTCCAAAGATGTGTGGGTTAGGTGGATTGGCCATGCTAAATTGCCCTTAGTGTCAGGGGGACTAACAAGGGAAAATGTTTGAGGTTATGAGGACAGGGCCAGGGTGGGATTGTGGTTAGGGCTGACTCAATGGGCCAAATGGCCTTCTTCTACACTGGGATTCTATGAACTACCAGGCACACGTACACTTGACATGTTTTGAGCTTATTGCCCTGAAATTGTGTAAGCAAAGTGTTTTTGCTCAGGTTTGCAAAATAACTCATCAACTTTTCAATTGTAATATGTATAGGCTTGCTGAAAAATCCTAAACATTTTGGGGCAGGTTTTTCTTGCCACACACACTCCCCCAACTACTCCCCCCTCCACCTCCAACCACCTTTCCTTCTGCTCTCCCTTTGCCACCACCTCTTCGCCAAGGGAAACATCTGATGGCAGGGCATCCAATGCTCACTTGCCTGACTTGGCCAGAATCCACCTTGATTTCTGGATACAGAACGCTTAATTGGCCAGACTAATACTTGATGTGAAAGACCTGGTGCCGAGAAATGGAGGAGGAAAGTAAGCCAATGTTGCGAAGCCTGAAATAGCAGTAATTACTGCTGGGCCATTGGGCTGATGTCCAAAACAGCAACCAGAAGCCCTTTACCCTGATTCATGGTCTTTCACTGCACTGACCTTAGGCATGACTCCAACAGCTGGCATTTTAAATGGTGGTTCTCTAATGTTCCGTGGGGGAGACCCTAAGGCAATGTAAATTATACAGTAATGGAGAATTTAATCATATTCAGGTGGTGAGCATTAGTAGGGGATTCATTATGTTCTTTTACAGAGGAGCAGACAGAAATTGTGGTTGTTGGGTTTGGAGGTGCACATTTGTAATGTGCATTCACTGTAAAAACTTACAAACTGTGTAAAGATTCGGTTCCAGTTTTATCCTTCACTGCCTGGGTTTCTGGTGTAGAGCAGGCGACACAGAGGGAAGCGAGCAATGACTGCATAATGCAGTGTTGAAATTACAAATGAGAAGCTGGAATATCAATAGCTGTCGCATTGTGTAAGGGAGCATACAAGGCTGGGTAGTTGCAGTTTATTTAAAATCCCAAACAGGAGAAGAAAATTGTTGGTTTGGGAAATTACTTACACTTTGAAAAAAATGTTAAATTCCAGTTTACTTCTGAACTCTCAGCTTCCCAAACAAAGCAACTTTCTGATTAGAACATTGCAATGTTTTGCAATGGAATTACTTTGCTTCCTCTGTTCAGCAAAACAACCAATCTGTGTGTAGACTAATAAAGGTCTAATCTCTGTTTCAGACTTATCAGTAGTTTCCAAATGGCTCTCTTGCACCACAAAATATTTGAGAACTATTAATAATACCTAATCATTTTAAAACAGGGGAAAGATCTTGATCTCTTTCTCCTTTGTCATCTCCATGCTGGAAGTACACACAAGATATGTACAGATAAGCTGGGCCACTCACTGAAAATCAAATCATTGAAAAACACCTGCCTGCTCCCACATTGTTCATTGAGTTGTTTATTCAAGGAATAAAGGCCACTAATGTCTCTACTTTCTCAGAAAGACTAAGGAAATTTGGCATGTCAGCTACGACTCTCACTAACCTTTACAGATGCATCATAGAATGCATTCTTTCTGGTTGTATCACAGGTTGGAATTGTTCCTGCTCTGCCCAAGTCTACAAAAGATCGTGAATGAAGCCCAACCCATCACGCAAACCAACCTCCCATCCATTGACTCTGTCTACACTTCCTGCTGCCTCGGCAAAGAAGCCAGCATAATTAAGGACCCCACCTACCCCAGTCATTCTCTCTTCCATCTTCTTCTGTCAGGAAAAAGACACAAAAGTCTGAGGTCACATACCAACCAACTCAAGAATAGCTCCATCCCTGCTGCCATCAGACTTTTGAATGGACTACATTCTGCACTCTCTTGTTCTCTTCTCTATGAATGGAATGCTTTGTATAGCTCGCAAGAAATAATACTTTTCACTGTATACTAATATATGTGACGACAGTAAATCAAATTAAATCAAACCATGTTTTTTTTACCTAATGTATCTGGAAGTTCAGTCTAAGTGATCATCACCTCCAATGTGAAAAATAACTTTCTGGCATCAACTTTACATTTTACTTTTGTGACTTTACATCTGTTTAATCTAGCAATTTAAAGTAATATTTTAGGGCCCAGATCCTCTGAGGAGCAGTAATCGTCCTCGATTTCTTGAAAATTCCCCCAACTTGATGCTACTCCACATTTCTTTCATAGCACTCAAAGCCCAGCTATTCCTGAAATAATAAAACTGCGGAGCGCAGTGTCCCTCAAAGACAAGACATATCCTCTTTGTCATTTGGTAAGCTTAAATGTCTGGTTTGAATGTTAGTGAATGGAGAATGAGTGAGTGGGTTGGATGATAAGTTGGATGCATGGTGAGGTAAATGCAAGGATATGTGAGGTAAATGGATAGGATGGGTATGGATAGGAGTAGGTGGGTAAGTGGGTAGAGGGCGAGATGGGCAGGTGGGTGAAATGGCAGGTGGGTGAGGTATCATATGGATGAGGTGGCATGTTGGTAAAGTGATCTGGGTATAGGTTGCAGTGGGTGGGGTGGGTGAGGTGGTAGTCAGGTCTGGGGGTTAGTTAAGCCAGCTTGGAAAGGTAGTTGGATCAGGTCAGATGGCCTAAGGATGAGTCCCTTGACCTTCTGTATTGTATCTAGCATGTGAATGTCTCCTTTGTTCCATTGATTTTGATCCTGTTGTTTGAGCTATGTAGTGTAGCTTTAATTTGTTGATTGTTCTTCAGTGATTGGGTAAAGTTTAATTCTACAAAGATTCCTTGGTCTTTTTCAACACCATTGATGGAGTACGTATGTTGTACACATATTACTCATTTTTCTTCCCTCCATAAAATACTTTACACTTCCGTCTGTCATTGTCCTGACTGCATACATAATTTAACCAGTTCATGCTGTAATTTCTAAGCTACCTTCTCTAATTCCACGGTCCCTCTTAGAGAAAAGCACACTTTAAAATCATGTTTTGTAAAGGACTTATTAGACTATGGCCTGAATTTTTAGGATGCTGTGTGCTCAGCAACCATTATCCTGCAAGTCAAAAAACAAAGAACCAAGAAAATTACAGCGCAGGAACAGGCCCTTCGGCCTTCCAATCACCGATCATGCTACCCGACTTAACTAAAACCCCAGTCAGTGAGAAACCCATCCTCACCGACCCCAACAAACCCAATGTCATTTTAAACTCAAATGAGAATCAATTGGCAGCAGGCAGGACTTCTGTCTGCTCTTAGGTGGAAATTCCTCCAGGAATAGCATTGCAGTGGCCAGAAGAGGTACTGCAGCAGTGTGCTGTACCTCTTCTGGCCACTGCAAATGCTGTAGGCTCATTACTTACTTCAGGTAAGTAATAGGAGGGTAGGGGATGCCTGGGGGTGAGGTGGAGGGAGATCTTGGTCTTGGAGGGTAGGGCAGGGAGTGAGAGGGCTAAAACATCCAGGTCCTGGAAGGAAGGGCATCCCAAATCTGAATGGGCCTTCAGATTGAAGCGCCTTCCCCAACTTTCCACCTGAGATGGAGACTTCTAACTTTTTCAGTTTCCCACCTGGCTCTGACCGGGGCCCATCAGCCTAAAAATATGAGGCTGGGCAGGAAAAGGCCAGCATCAAGTAGCTACTTAAGGGCTCTAATAAGGGCATGGGTGGGTTTCCCACCCAAGGTACTGTCTACCTCACTGTGAAATGATGTTTGGGTCAGGATAGGCGGGTATCCTGAAGGGAATCCCATCCGTACTATTTTATGTTCTCCCCACCTCACCTCAGAACCCACTGTGCTGGGGAGTGCAGGGATGGGAGGAGAGGGAGGGGGCATTGTGGGGGATGGGGAGAATGTAACATTGTGGCCTTTGTTTTCAAATTCTATAGCTTTACCACATACCTGTACAACCTCAAGCACAAGGCTGTGAAGGTTCACTACAAAGTGAATCTTTGTAATCCTAGCTTCCATATCTGCTTCTAACTTACAGAATTGTAATGATAGGGTACATAACTGATAAGATATCTGGATATATGGGAATTCTCTTATTTAGGAATGTTATGGATTAGCAGGGAACAATTAAAGATCATACATGCTCTGGTAACTGGTCAATTGGTTCAAATGACTTATAGAGGCAGGGACTGATTAATTGTTTGAGGTACAAGGAAGGAGATCATAACCGTTAATTGTGGAGTGACATAGTGGCACACCGGGTTAGCACTGCTGCCTCACAGCACCAGGGATCTGGGTTTGATTCCTGGTTTGGATCACTCACTGTGTAGAATCTGCATGTTCTCCCTGTGAATGCATTGGTTTCTTCCAGGCACTCCAGTTTCCTCCCACAGTGTGAAAGGTATGCTGGTTAGGTGCATTTGACCATTCTAAAATTTTCCCTCAGTGTACCCAAATAGGTGCGACGAAGAGGATTTTCACAGTAACTTCGTTGGGGCGTTAATATAAGCCCACTTGTGACACTAATAAATAAACTTTAAAACTTCAACTTTTAATTGCAGCAAAGGGAAGAAATATCCAAAGAGAAGGGATTGCTCCTACCCAGGATCCAAGAATTATAGAAGTCTGAGCAGATCTTATAAGTTTGAAGTAACTATAAAGTTTGAGATGTCTACAAGACAAATCAAGTCCAGATTTTCATGCATTCTGTTGACTGTAGCTGAAATGGGAAATATAATTGTTTAAGATGTTAATTAGTGCCTAGTTTTTTAGGTCATATTTTATGATTAATAAATCTTTCCACTTTGCAACAATTTGACAGCCTTCCTGTTCACTTATTTGTCACACACAAATTACCTACATTAGAGACAGTAATCCAGGATAAAATTAACAGTCATTTGTACAACTGTGGATTAATTAGAAAAAGCCAACACGGAATTGTTAATGGCAACTCATATTTAATTATTTTGTTGTTTGGCACAGAACTTGAGTATTGCTTAAAAAATGCATTTTGTCAAAGCTTTTCTTCTTGCACTAATCAGGATAATTGCAAGAATACCAATGACAGGGGAAACAAAATCTATATTCTGTACAAGAAGAGAATGCTGCTTGGCTGGCTAGTGGGCTGTGCTTGGTCGAGGCATTGCCATGAAGAATGCAGCAGTTAGTGGTGACTGATAGTTAACTTCCAAGCATTGTTTGAAAATTTAAACCAAGCAACTGATTGATTAAGACTCTGCCCTGAGGAATGAACCAGCAAGTGGCTATCATTTATTTTGTTTAGCTGAAACAGGTGCAATGCATGTCCATATTTTTTTCAGTCTATAAAGAACAGGGCCCTGCAGATCTGCTCACATCTGCAGCTTCTGACAGGGAGAAACGAAAATCTCTGCTGCAGAATGGAGTGCTGCAATAATTTAAAAGCTTGCTAGGTGACTAGGGGGATGCATGGAGATTAAAGTGAACTGGCCAATTGAAAAATTTCACAGCTGACAGTCAGGAATACAGATGTTGATCACAGGGCTGCCTGAAATCACCATGCCAGGGTGCAGGGCTAGAAGAGATAAACACTTCCCATTCAGAGGACAGTGTTGAGGTTAATCCCTCGCCTCCAACCCTAGCCCACCCAATCACCAGGAACCTTGAGGGACATTTCTTTTACAACCTGGCAGTGACAGAGGGGCACATGGCCACTGGACTTACTCCTTAACCCCCCTCCTTGGGGCCCAAGGCACAGACCAGGGTGTCAATGCCCGGGTGCTAGGGCAGTGTACAGATTGGGAGCAGTCTGAGGGGGAAGCGGGCCTGAGTGAGGAGTCTGAGGGGAATGGGGGGCTGAGTGGGAGATTTGGCAGGAAGTGTTGGATCATGCTTATGCCTGTGTGGTGTGGGGTGATGGTTACCAGCTTTTAGTGGATGGGAGGGAGGATGCTCCTCTTTGGTGAGGGATTGGTAGTACTCCACTGGTCAGTGGTGGGGGGGCAGCAGCATTTTATTTTTGGGGGAAAGGGGTCTGACTGTTTGTGTGGAAATTAGGGAACCCTTTAGAAATGGCGTCCCAGTGGCTGAATGGTGGGGCTGGCCAGTGGGTCCCCCGAGACAAGATCATTAGCATCTTTCTGGTGGGTAAATCCCACATGACAGGCACTGCCACTGAGAGTGGGAAACATTCCTGTTTTCCCTCTGGCATGGGCACTTCGCCTAAAAACCGGAGAATTCCGCCCCTTGTCAGGAAGATTGAGGAGAAGCAATATAAACTAGATGATATTATACTGAAGGAGATGCAGGAATAGAGTGGCCTTGGATTTAAGTACACAAATCATTGAACATACAAACATAAAAATGTATGAATTAGGAACAGGTGTAGGCCACTCAGTCCCTCAAGCCTGCTTCGCCATGACGGGTCAAATTTTAACCTCAATTTCACATCCCTACCCTGTCCGGATAACCTATTACCCTATTCCTTAACAAGAATCTATTCTGCCTTAAAGATGTTTAAAGACTCTGTCTCCACCGCATTTTGGGGAAGAGACTACCAAAGTCTCTCAACCCCCAGGGATTTTTTTTCCCACATACTTGTCTTATTTTTAAACTGTGGCCCCTCATTCTAGATTGTATTTTTAAGGTGGTAAGGCAGGTTGAAGAAATGGTTAAAATGGCGTTTGAATTTTGGCTTTATAAGTAGAGGCACAGAGTGAAAAAGCAAGAAATTTAGGACTGGTTAGGCTTTAACTGGAGAATTGTGCCCAGTTCTGGGCACCTTGTTAGGGAGGATGTGAAGGTTTTAATGAAGGTGAAGAAAGATTTACAATGATGATTCCAGGGATGAAACATTTTAATTTTGTGGATAGACTGGGGAAACTGGGGTTGTTCTCCTGGGAGAAAAGAAAGCTGAGATAAGATTTAGAGAGGTTTGCAAAATTATGAGAAATGGAGACAAAATCACCAGAGAGGAATTGTTTCCATAACAGAAGGATCGAGAACCAGACGACATAAAGAACAAAGAACAAAGAAAATTACAACACAGGAACAGGCCCTTTGGCCCTCCAAGCTTGTACCAACTATGCTGCCCGACTGAATTAAAACCCCCCAACCTTCCAGGGACCATATTCCTCCATTCCCATCTTATTCATGTATTTGTCCAGATACCCCTTAAAACTCACTATCCCATCTGCTTCCACTACCTTCCTCGACAGTGAGTTCCAGGCACCCACCACCCTCTGTGTAACAAACTGCCTTGTACCTTGCCTTTAAACCTTGCCCTTCTCACCTTAAACCTATGCCCCTAGTAATTGACTCTTCCACTCTGGGAAAAAGCTTCTGACTGTCCACTCTGTCCATGTCCCTCATAATCTTGTAGACTTCTATCATGTCACCCCTCAACCTCCGCTGTTCCAGTGAGAACAAATCAGGTTTTTCCAACCCTTCCTCATAACTAATGCCCTCCAAGCCAGGCAATATCCTGGTAAATCTTTTCTATACCCTTTCCAAAGCCTCCACATCCTTCTGGTATGGGGACCAGAATTGAACACTATATTCCAAGTACGGCCTAACTAAGGTTCTAAAAAGCTGCAAAAGACTTGCCAATTTTTAAACTCAATGACCCAGCTGATGAAGGCAACATGCCATATGCCTTCTTGACTATCTTCTCCACTGGCGTTGCCACTTGCAGTAACCTGTGTACCTGTATACCCAGATCCCTCTGCCTATCAATACTCTTAACGGTTCTGCCATTTACTGTATATTTCCTATCTGGTTCCAAAATGCATTATCTTACATTTGTCCGGATTAAAGTTCAGGTCAATGGCAAAAGAACCAAAAGCGACATGAGGAAAGTCTTTATGCAGCGGGTGCGGTTAGGATCTGAAATGCACTGTCTGAGAGGGTGGCAGAGGCAGATTCAGTTGTGGCTTTCAAAGAACATTGCCATAAGACCTGAGCAGAAAAAGTCCTGTAGTGCTAAAGGGACTTGTAGTGCTAAAGGGACTAGAAAATTACTATTGTGGAGGGTTGCCATGAACTCAAATGGCCTCATTTAGTGCGTAGCCTTTCTATGATTCTATCATCTGATATATTTGGTTCTATGTTTTCTCAATAGTGTACCTGTTTGAGTTATGGAACATGTACATAGAGGAATTAATTCTTGAGTTTCAACAGCTTTTTTTGTGCATACATAACATGGCAGCATATTTGGATGGAGAGGGGAAACATAGGGCAGATCTTACTTCTTACTTTTTAAACAAGAGACGGGACCATTTCTGCATCCAGCCGAAGTAGTTGAAGAAGTCCTGTGTAATTTTACCAGAAGCAGTGAATGAATAGGCCATCTCTTGGAACCCATCCAATGAAAGACAACGGGAGCATTAGCAATTTGCCCCAAGTGATTGCTTATAATTAGCTCGCCATCTCCACCAGACAGGCAGTTGATGTCAGTAACACTCCATCTTTGACAAAATCACACAGAAGTGGGAATGTGTCAGATGGTAACCTGAAGTACTCATTTCAAAAATTCCCTCCCCTCCTGCCACCAAGGCCACCTCGACATGGATGATAAGATTCTGCCCATCATATTTTTAGGGTTGCCTGAGTGTTCATCGTAATGTAGCAGACTGCAATTTATGTCACTGAATGTCGAAAGTAATCTGTAAGAAATGGATACTAAAGGGAACGTCTAGGAGAATAGTACAAAATAAATTTCTCAGCTCACTTGTCTGCGTAGTTGTAACACAATCATTGAAGTTTATTTTTCCTAATTGACTAGGAAGTGTTGATGGCATTTTTTGAAAGGCTGC
This sequence comes from Carcharhinus amblyrhynchos, assembly GCF_965287045.1. Classification (NCBI taxonomy): domain Eukaryota; kingdom Metazoa; phylum Chordata; class Chondrichthyes; order Carcharhiniformes; family Carcharhinidae; genus Carcharhinus; species Carcharhinus amblyrhynchos. The sequence goes on along the minus strand of NC_137326.1, from coordinate 103,279,280 downwards.
TTTCATGGAGGCTCCCAATGTTATTTCAGGTCAACTTAAATTGTTTTACCTGTGATAAAAACTCCTTACTGTCTTAGATGCAGCCTAATATATACACTCATCTGTATCTATCACATGTCGCTACTCATGAAAATCAGATTAATTTTTATAGGTTAAAAGACACCAATGGCTCAAATTACTGTATTATAATTGCACAATCAATTCAGATTTCCGAGTGCATAAAGCCTTTATTTCAATGTCAACTGGAGTCTGTAGGAAATAACACCTGTATGATAAAACAATAGGAAACCCGCTTGCCATTAACAGAACTGCAATCAGCATCCTGGTAGGCTACTAGTCTGTCTATTGGCCGCTATAATGTTCACTTTTGCTTTTACTTGTAATGTTTCACATCTATTCACACAGATAAGAGTAAAATCCCCAAATGCTCTAATCTTGAAATAAAAACAAAATTGATGTTAAATACACATAACAGCCTGAATTCTGCTGTCCCTTCCACCATGGGAATCAGAGCGGGCGAGGGGCGGACCATGGAAAGATCTATTGACCTCAGTCAGGATTTTCCATTTTTGGAATCAGCGAGGGCCATAAAATCTCTCGCTTTTTCCATTTTCAATATTTTTTTTATTTTGAAATGGACAGAAAGACTGGGATGATTAAAGTAGGATTCACTTTAAAAATTCTGTTTTATTTATTTCAAGGTTTTGAGAAATACTTTAATAGACTCAAAAATGAGATGGGCAAACGTCTGAATCAATTGGCAATGATTCTGCATTTCATGTATTTAATATTATCATTTTAATTGTATCCTACAAATTTTGAAACCTATTGAAACCACTGTCAGTCCGTAAGACAGCTCCATGGTCTAATCATGACCATTCTGGATGGATGTTAAACTGTGTATTTGGGTTTTCTTTCCTTCACTGGATGGGATTTTATGGCTCTCGCTCATTCCAAAAATGGAAAATCCCTACCGAGGTCGACGGATCTTTCCTTGGTCCACCCCTCACCCGCTCCGATTCCCATGGCAGACAAGACAGCAGAATTCAGGCTGTTATGTGTGTTTAACATCGATGTTGTTTTTATTTCAAGATGAGAGCATTTGGGGATTTTACTCAGTTAAGCAACTAGAATACTGTTCCAAGACTGCAAAGACACTATATGCACCAATATACACAGAGATTAACCTTGTTGGATCATGACGTCATCTATTTATGTTTTATTAGTGTCTGCTGATGTGTCAGGAGCGCCTGTTGCAAAAAGTGAAGAGTTATTGGCCTTTGCTTTCCTAGTGAAATGAAAGGGGCATTGGGCCTGGGTGAAGGATATGGAATCAGAGGAATAGAGCACACTAATGTTGTGGGGGCAGAGGGTAGAAACCCCCATATTTTTAAAGCTACCTTTGTCTTCAGTACTTGTGTGTGTAGCTTTTCCATCTTCTTATTTTCCTATTCCTGGATTGCAAGGTGCTGGACAGATTTCTATATCTGCTTTTATTGGAACTCAGCATCAAATATTAGATTGAATTGGGCAGTTCTCCCCTTACAGTGTGCTCACCTCCCCTTACCATATTAGGCGTATTTGTCCATAGTATTTTGACTCTTAAAAAATGTTTAAATATCTCAGCTAATGTACAATATTCACACAGCTTAAAAGAGTTCCTTCTCTTTATTATCAGGCATTTTTTTCCGCTTCAGATGCTGTAAGCTAGAAGCCACACAAGCTGCGTCACATTAACATTTCTCAGCCTTAGTCTAATCAATCCTAAAGACTGGGGTATAACGTAATTTCAGTATTGAAGATTTTATGGGACTTCCAAGGGTGTTAATGATATGAATCACAGCAGAATTACTTGTTATTGAATCTAAGCCCTATTATTGATGCTTATTTGAATGAATTACTTTGCTACTTCACCATAAAGCATTGTGTCCCCTTGCATTGTTAATTAATATTAATTTTGGATAGAAAGCATGGGATACTAATTTTCTTTCACTAGAGGTCAGTGCTGTAATACTCTTTGCTAATACTAAATTGTAGTTTGCCAAGAGCAAGTAACAGAGATATCTAAAGGAATGCTTTAATCAAATGTGTAATTTGGAGAGTATAGTTACTGTTGATTTGGTGCCTAAATATTATTGTTGCTGCATTTGCATCTCATAGCTTGGTTGTAATAAAGGACAGGAAAGGTGAGAGATATGGCACATTGAAGCACAAACTTCCTCACTCTGCCTTTCCTAACCTTCTCTTGTAAGTCACTCCTCATATCAGGACACCTTGCAGGTGTCGCTCCTCATTTCCCCATCTGACTACCCAACACTGACCTTCATCTTATCTTGTAGCCATGTCATATTTACCCCTCACAGTGACTCACTGCAAATGCTGATCTTACATCCTCACAAAACATTCACAGCTCACACTCATAGGCCCCTTCTTTCTCTCAATGCAGGAGAAGAGAGCACACTACCCCAGGGAGAGACATAAAATTGTAGGTAGCCTCCAGTCACCTCCACCTTGACAGCCACAGAAGAGGAGGCAATGGATAGGTAGTTGGATTTTGGCATTTGTGACCATTAGAGATGGGGGTGTTCCCAGCTATGTGCTGACAGGATTAAACAGAACACAATCACATGGAATAAAGTCTCAATGATGCTTACTTTATGTCAACAGCCACTGAAAAATGCTGCTCTGCACAATGACGACTTAGAATCCTCTCACCTGCTTGACCCTAACTCATCTTCTTCAGCTCCTTCAAGCATCCCACAGGAGATAGTGCAGGAGGGAAATGGAAAATCTAAAGATTTCACTCACTCCGAGGAATCACAACATAGGCGTGACTTGAACCAAGCTCAAATACAGACACCTTGATCAGGCCTGCAAGGTGGGTAGTTGGGTCACATGGTGAAATGCGCACCACAAGTGAGCAGGAGGAAGTGTTCAGTAGTGAAGAGTCCCCGTTGGAGGGCAAGGCCCTCCAAACTCTGCTCAGCTGGATACAAATGCTGAGCCTTAGGGCCCATTCATGAAAAGAGCTACTTGGAGAGAATTATCCTGGTTCTGCATGCATTTCTAGGTGCGCCGCACGTGATTAGTGAGCGATTGGAGGGGTATCATGATCTCTCAGGAGGCAGAGTGACATAATGGTTAGCATTGCTGCCTCACAGTACCAGGGACCTGGGTTCGATTCCTGACTTGGGTCTGGTTTCCTCCCAGCGTCCAAAAATGTGTGGGTTAGGTGGATTGGCCATGATAATTGCCCTTAGTGTCGGGGGACTAGCTGGGATAAATGCATGAGATTATGAGAACAGGGCCTGGGTGGGATTGTGGTTGGTGCAGACTCGATGGACCGAATGGCCTCCTTCTGCACTGTAGGATTCTACAATTCTATGATTGTGTTTGATATTTGGGCCCATGAAAAGAATGGCCACTGCATGGAGCATCAGACATGACAGGCAAGTTAGTATATGCAGGGTCTCACCAATGGTCTGTGGATTTAGACCTAATGTGAAGAAAATTTCATCCTGGTTGGTTCAGCACCTCACTGAAGTATAGCAAAGTGCTCTTCTGCTCTTGGCTACCAAAGATATGCAGGTGAACTATGAGGGAGAAGATGGGAGGAAAGGATACCTGGATGTGGGCACTCTGCTCAAAGTGCTTCCACCCCTGGATCCTGAACGCAGAACCTCTTGTACTGTCTCTGGCACTGATGGTCAAGTCTGCCCCTGCACAGGAGCAAGTCAGGCCATCTTTAGTGAGGTTGTCATGGGGCATTAGCTAAGAACTTCTTGAATACTCAGAGCAAGCTGCCTCCGGTTTTGCTGAAACCACAGGTAGGGTAGCAGAAAAAGAGGAGGAAATGTTTAATTTCAATGATTTGTCCAGTTGTAGTAGATCTCATGATAACAACTTCTTGCCACTTTGAGTATGCATCAGTTATGACTAAAAACATGTAATCCTCAAACAGACCAGCAAAATGTACATGCAATCATTGCCATGGGATTTTAAGCCACTCACAAGCATGTAAAGGAGATAAGGGTAGTGTATTTCTTATCGTGCATAGGATTGACAGTCCCGCTTTTTCTTTAAACTGAGCATTTGGACCCGGCCACCAAAAATAACTATGTGCTAATTTCTTCATCCAGACTATACCAGGATGTCCTTCACGCAGTTGTTCAAGAACTCTTCCATGCTGAACAGGAGAAATGATCACTCGGATTCCTCACAATGGTCACCCACCTTACATGGTCATCCCAAGTTTTCAAAGGGCAGGATTTTCTACACACACAACAGGAAAATCCGAGTCCAAGGATGTACAGATTAGGTGGATTGGCCATGGTAAATTGCCCCTTAGAATCAGGGGGACTAGCTAGGGTAAATTCATGGAGTTATTTGGATAGGACCTGAGTAGGATTGTGCGCAAACTTGATGGGTTGAATGGCCTCCTTCTGCAATGTAGGATTCTATGAGTCTATGATTCTATGAAACTCCATCCAAGGCCAATGGACCTTTCCATGGTCCACCTCTTGCCTGCTTCGATTCCTGAGGCGGGCGGAACAGGAAAATTTGCCCCTTATGTTTTCAAATGAAGATGCATTCAATACATTCCAGACATCATTCTTTTTAATACAATATCATGGGATCATTTCTGGAATGTTTCTGATCTTTAGAAGCTGTCACAAGGAAATGATTTACTCTTGAAAAATAAAGAATATTAGCAAAACTAGTAGGTGGCATCTGCTCAAAAGGTAGAGGTAAGCATTATAAAATATCAGTATTAGCGTGGCACTCTGACTGACAATACTTTATACGTAGGAGTATGCACATAACATCAGTGACAAACTTTGCAATTGACTAGCAACTAGTGATGGTATGCCTTTATATAATCGAAAAATAGTAGTTCAGGGTCAATAATCAGCCAATAATGTGAAATGGTGACCATATAAATAATGATGAAACTTTAATATGCCAAAAATTATATTCATTTTCCAATATGTTGTCCATTTAACTTTGGAATCAACCAGAATCTATGTAATTCACCCCATATGGATAAAACATTTAGTTGGAGCTTTTCATTGTATTTTTGGACATTCTCTTCACAGTCGTAATTCTTTGCATCCATGTTGTAAATTCTTTTCTGTCGAATGCAACTTGTTCTGCTTCTTGAATTTTCTTTTGAATATTCTCCTCAGGGGAAGCTGGTCTAGCTCAAAAAGCTTTTGCAATGTGACCCATTTTGCCACAATTCTTGCACTGACTATCCTTGCTCCAGCATCCATTCACTGAATGGCTCATTTTGGCAGATCTGTGACATGCTTGTTGCTGTTTTGACTTCCTAAAATCCCTACAGTACAGAAGCAGGCCATTCGGTCCATTGAGTCTGTGCCAATTCTCTAACAGAAGACGGAATTTTACCGGCACATCTGTCCGAGGCCAACAGAGAATGCTATTCTTCGAGCCTCACCTGCTGCCGGGATCAGGGCCGGCGTGCTGGTAAAATTCCAGCCAGAGTATCCCATCCAGGCCCTAATCCTGTAACCCCATGTACTTACTCTGCTAATCCCCCTGAAATTACACATTCAGGGACACTAAGGGGCAATTTCAGCATGGCCAATCAACTTAACCTGCACATCCTTGGACTTCTTATGAACAGTTCTCAACTTGTGGATCATCATTCTGCACCGAATTGTGAAGCCTCTTTAGCAGCCATTTCCATCAACACTATAATTTCTATTGCTGCTTTTAAATTCAAAACATGTTCAGCAAGCAGTCTTCTTTGAATGGCCTCATTCTGAAATCCACAAATTAGACAATCTCAAAGAGTACCTTCCAATGACTCACTAAACTCACAATGATGTGCCGGCCTTTTTGAGGCTGCCACAAACTGAGCAATGCTTTTACCTTCCACTTGATTCCTTTGATGGAACCTGAACTGTTGCGTGATGTCTTTGGAGAGTAATGTTCTTCAAGGATCTTTGTCAAGACATCATAAGTTTGGATTCCTGGATTTGCTGGATGAACCAAGTTCCAGAGTAAATTATATGTCTTACTTTTTATTGTACCGAGAAAAGTTGGTACAAGAAAATCGTTTCAATTTTATTCACTAGTACAAATGACTGAAAACGCTTGAGATAGGAAATCTATGACTCATTGAAAGGGGTAAACACATGTCGATATGCACGATCTTCTTGGAGATCCACTCCAGTTGGGGCTGGCAGTTTGTGGTATTGATTTTAGTAGCCAGTCCAACGCTGGTATCTCCACATCATTGAAAGGGCTCATGGATCCTAATTGACCTGACATTTCTCTTACAGGAACTAGTGATTTGAGACTTCTCCATGTGTATTTTTTTTTACTGTCTTCCCGGTACACCCCTATTTTCTTAGGAGACCATTGACTTTATGGGCGGGATTTTGTGGCCACACTCGCCCCAGAACAGGAAAGTCCCTCCCGAGGTCAACGGACCTTTGTATGGTCCACCCCATACTCCTGTGTCAAGCAGGATGGGAAAATGCCCCGATATGTTCTTTTCTCAACTGACATCTTTTTAAATATGCCAGTTACTGCTTGGACTCTCACCCTTCTCTGATCAGAAAAAAACGTCTTTTATAGCTACATAGAGAGCTTCCACCGTTTGTTTTCTTATATGGCCTTCCTTCACCAGTACTTCAACCTTTAATCCTATTGTTGCTTATCTCCAGCCTCCTAATGTCCAAAATGTAAAGACCCACAATGCTTTTTTCTTTTACTTAGGATCTTTTCTTGATGAAACAAAATCCTGACTCATCGCCAATTTTCTTTTTGTAATTACAAAATAACTTTGTTAAGGTCTGGGTGGGTTTTAAACATAAGAGAAAAGATGTGGTTTGCATACATAGATTGAAAATAACAACAATAGATTTATTAAAGGAGCTGTTGCCTGTACAGAGGACAAATTGAAACTAAAGCTACAGACAACAGCCTGTGCAACACCCTAATGACATCACCATCAAATCATGTGACTGGCTATTAAAACAATTGTGCAAATATTTAAATATATCATACCCTTTCAGTAACACCATGGACTGGCATAGACAGTTTTTAATCTGCCCGTGCTGATGTTGTAAACCATGACTGACAAGATAATCTGTCAATCACTCTGATACATTGTTGAGTCATCTGAATTGGCATAGTGTAGTATCACATGAAGAAAACTTCTCACTTATAGGATACTCATGTGCGTCTCACACTAGATGCATTTCAATGGAATTAAAATCTTTCCTGTTTATAAACTGGGGTGAGGTTGTCACATGGAGCAATCAAAGCAACATGCTTTCTATCAATTTTTCCTTGTACTGGTGGGCACTCTACCAATGTGTGGAACTGAATCACGAGCGCTCCGTGAAGTCAATGTGCCTTCCTTGGGAAAGGACAATAACCTAACCTGAATGCTATACAAAGTAAGCACAAAGTCTCTTACTGGGATTCTCTGCCCAATGTTGTTATCAAGAAAAATCATCTCAAGTCCCTTGGTAGTGCAGAACTCATGTATTTCTGAAACAAGTAACATGCTGTCAAAGCTTTTCATCTTGCACTCATCATAACAGACACAATGGGCAGAATTTTACTGCCTTGCCCCACCCATCGATGGGCAGAGCGAGCCAGTAAAATTGTGCGAAAGCCGAGAAATCAGGATCACGCTGATTTCTCAGCTCTTATCATTTTATGAGGGCCGGATTTCTGGTGAGGTCAGTCTCTCACTAGAAATGGGTAAGAGACCGAATAATTTATTTAAATACATTTAAATTTGAATTTCAATGTGTTTAGTGACCCTGGTGCTCAATCATCTGGGCTCACTTGTCTTTATGGCCTCGCCGGGAGACGTTCTCTTCGGCAAGGAAAGCACCTGCCCCTCACAAATGGGGAACAGTCGTGTTGGCCTTGCTGGTGGATCCGGAGGCCATTGAGGCCCCCTGGGGAGAATGAGGGCAAGAGGGGATGCCCCTTGGGCAGTGCTAGCTTTGCAGTGCCAGCCTAGCAGTTTGGCACTGTCAGCCTGATACCTGGGCATTGCCCATCAGGCATTGGGGATAGGGAACGAAGACAGGCCTGATCAGGGGGGAGGAGGGTGCCTGCTGTTCACTCTGCAACAGCATCAGATGGGAGGGAAGGGGCTGTGCAATGGGCTCGGGGGACGGGATCCCGATCGGGTCTGGACGGCGGGAGGGCAGGGGGCAGGTTAGATGTTTATTTGTTGAGGGGCTCATGATTGGCTGTGGGCCCCTTGATTGCTGGGGGAGGTGAGAAGTAATTGATTAAGGCTGCCTGCAGTAGCATGGGCCTGACATCTTTCTCCCTGTTTATCAGACTCCTGCTGTTGCCATTGAGCATGTGCAGAATCAGAATTAATCCCAGCTCACTGCCTGCAGCATCTAGAAAACAGCCTGGACCATTTTTTTCAATGACTAAGTGCATAAAATTGGGCAAAACAAATGGATCAGGAACTCTCCCATTTTCATGCTAGCTGGCCACATAGAATCAATCTCATAAAATTTCACCCAACATCAATTTCAAAGAAGCAACAATTTATACTGCATGAGAAAATGGTGCTGATTGGTTGCAATCTGACTTTGATTGGTCTAGGCTTTACCATAGAGAATGCACTAGCAAAAAATTCTCCCTTTTTTTGTTTAATTCAAAAAAGTTGCAATGCTGGGACATGTTCCTTTTGCTTGCAAGGTCCTTGCATATGAACCTAGGTAGCTTCTAGCAAACCTAAGTGAGCCATATTGTGAGTCCAAGTGACAATATTAAATTGGTTGTTAGTGAGTTCATAGCATTCTCAGACTTGTTCAACACAGGCTGTCCAATCATGGAATCAAACCTAATATTATACAATGGGGGTGATTTTCCGGTTCTTCCCAGTGGTGGGATCTTCTCATCCTGCTGATGGTGAAACCTCATCATGGGTTTCCTGGTGATGGGGTGTGGAATTAATAGGAAATCCAATTGACAGTGCCGTGATGTTCTGATCCTGCCAACCTGCAGGCTGCCTTCCATCACCAAGAGCCATGTTGTGGCAGCAGGGGGTGGGGGCGGGGGGGGGGGGGCAGAAAATCCCCCTCCCCCATTGTGTTCTTGGTTTTGCAAGTACAGGCTGACTGAGTATGTTTGGTACTTTGCATATTGCAAACAGCCGACCAGTCAGAGCCAACCTGCCAACAAATCAGCACCCATTTCTCATGCAGTATAGATTGCTGCTTCCTTTAAATTTAGGCATGCTTGTGACTGTCCTGATGATTGCAAGACAGAAAGTTTTAACAGCATGTCTCTTTTTCAGCAAAAGTTTAGCGCCTACAATAAGATTGTTAACCATTAGCAGAGAAATAATGTTTTGTTACTTCAAAATAACAAATTTTATTATGTTATTTTGTCAAAGGAAATTATTCCATGTTATTCATTTATTTACATTAAAATTTAATGTTTCAATAGAATGTACGGTAGTGATTGGAGTGTTCTAAAGGAGATTTTTTAATATTCACTGTGTGTAGTTTGTTAGAACATGTGAAGTGAATAAACTGAAGTTTATTATAAACGAGATTAGTTAATAAAGGAGTTATAGAATCATGGGAGTAAGCTGTGAATGATGGATGTTAGTTGAAAGCGAGAGCGTGGGATAGAGCAGAGCTAACTGTACAAGAACAAGGTCAGTTGTAATTTTTTTATTCATTCATGGGATGTGGATATCACTGGGCCATTATTTATTGCTCATCCCTAATTGCCCCTGAACTAAGTGCCCTTGAATTATGGCCACTTTGGAGGGCATTTAAGACTCAACCACATTGAAATAGATATGGAGTCACACATGGGTCACACCAGGTAAGGATGGCAGGTTGCCTTCCCTGAAGGATATTAGTGAACCAGATGGGTTTTTATGACAATCAACAGTGGTTTCATGGTCATCATTAGGCTTTTAATTCTAGCTTTCATCAGATTCAAATTTTTGAACCGGGATCCCTAGATTGCTAGTCCAGTGACAATATCACTATGCTATTGCCTGCCCTATTGTTGGAGTATTGCAAACAGGACAAGGGAAGATTAGGATAATAGGCACTTTGCAGTGCCCATTGGCCGTCAAGGATGGCATGGAGCCAGTATATAAAAACATATCTACTTTACAAAAGCTGCATCTGATACTGCCCCAGTGTTCAAAATATATGATATTTGAGGATGAGAAAATCAAAACCTACCCAAACACAGACATTAGGCGGGATTTTCTGGCCACATTCGCCCTAAGGCTGGAAATTCCTGTCCAGGGTCAATGAACCTTTGCATGGTCCGCACCTGCCCATTACAATTCCCTTGACCGGTGGGATGGAAAAATTCCGCCCATTGTGTTCATAGCATCTGTGTAATTAGATAATAGATTTTGGTTGTAAGCCAGTGATTTAATTTGGTGAGTTTTATTGTTTTTGATCCACACTGAGGTAGAAAAAGGGGCAACAGAGTGAAGCTATGTATGATTCTGCAATCGCATATGTCCGTGCACGCTATATAAGCTTTCTACTCTGGGGAAATGAAAACTTTCACTTGAAAAGGAAAGAAGTATGTGTGTAACTACTTCAAAATGTTTGTCCCAGCATCTGAGGAGATTACCAATGGAAACCATAGTTAAATAGTTGACAGAGGCCAGTTGTATGGAGTGCTTTCACTTGGGAAAAGTTTGTAGAAATCTAAGAAGTTTTTGAGAGTATTTCTAAATGACCAGCTCAGATGAGTATTGCTGCAAACTACTGGTCACAATACCCATATCAATCTGTCAGCATAATTTCTGTGTAGAAATTGAACCTTTGGAGTGTTTTTGACAGATCCTGTGGTCGCTTACAGCCAGCAATCGGATACAATGGACTGATTTTCATTGTTTTAGTCCAAAGGTTATTCTTTAATGGAAGAGCAGTTTGCAATAAAATGAGGGCAACTCGGTGAGGCTAAAGAACAAAAGGCGTTATTGCCACCCAAAAATAACTATATTTACAACAGTGTCAGACAGAATAACAATTTGACTGTACACTACTCCATCCTGACTCCAACTAAGGATCCTCTCTCAGCCTGGGATACGTGCCCTCGCACTCAATTGGCTCGGCTTCCCACCTTGACATTCCACAGAGTCCGGCCTGACAGGTGGTTCTTAGAGAATGCCCACGGAAAGGAACCACATGACCACACGCCATCCACCCTAATTTCTTGAGTCATCTAAGGGGGAAATGAGAAGAAAACAACATTAACATAAAATCATCATATCATAGAATGCTATAGTGCACAAGGAGGCCATTTGGCCCGTCGAGTCTGCACCGATCACAATTCCACCCAGACTCTAGCCCCATAACCCCATGCATTTACCCTAGCTAGTCTCCTTACACAAAGGGGCGACTTAGCATGGCCAATCCAACTAACCCAGACATTTTTGAACTGAGCACCACTTTTCAAAAAGAACATCAGGGAAACTCCCAAGACAACTTGTCATAAAGTTCATTGATCCAGCAACTTCCAAACTCTAGTAAAACATCTCAACTCTGAACTAGGTTCATGTGGAAATGAAAAATCAGGTCAGGTTGATGCAAAATCCAGATCGAGTTCTTTGTCAGTAGCTGCTGTATTCTCAGTTATAGAAACCACTGGGTGTTCTATTCTACATTTACACCTGGGAACCCTGTAACCAATCTTGGTGGATCTAAATTTTCTGCTCGAGTCTCCTGTTAATCTCTTGCATCAGGCACTACTCTCCTCCTGTGTGTTTCTTGACGTGGCATCCTTGAATCAATATAAGATAAGAGACAAGTCCTGTTCACAATCTCACTAGGGACGCATGGTGGTCCTGTTGTAAAATTTCTGACCATGACTAAATCTTCAACATCGGAAAACTCAGAGCTTTGACATAGGGCCATCTGGACTCAAAATGTTGGCACTATTCTCTCCCCACAGATGCTGTCAGACCTGCTGAGATATTTCATCCTTTTTTGTTTCTGTTTAAGCTAATCTTGGAGTTGTACAGAGTATTGGTTAGGTCACTGCTGGAGTACTGTGCAAGGTTCTGGTCACCTCACTACAGGAAGGATGTGACTACACTAGAGGGGATGCAGAGGAGGTTCACCAGGATGTTGCCTGGGATGGAACATCTGAGCCATAAGGAGACTCTGGTTAGACTTGGATTGTTTTGCATGACTTTATTATTTATTTTTATTCATTTGTGGGACATGGGTGTCACTGGCTGGCCAGCATTTATTGCCCATTCCTATTTGTCCTTGGAAGGCAGTCGAGGATTAACCACATTATTATGGCTCTGGAGTCACATGTGGGCCAGACTGGATAAGGATGGCAGATTTCTTTCCCTAAAGAATATTAATGGACCAGATGGGTTTTTCCAACAATTGACAATAGTAATCAATAGATTCTTAATTTGAGATTTTTTTTATTGAATTCAAATTATACCTTTCTGCCGTGGTGGAATTTGAACCTGGGTCCCCAGAACATAAACTGAGTTTCTGAATATCACTAGGCCATTGCCTAGTTATTATTGGTGCAGACTCAATGGGCCAAAAGGCCTTTTCTGCATTGTACGATTATGACCGTAAATGGTCAGGTTTTAACCAAAGCCTGTTTTTGATTTTAAATAACCAGTAATTTGTCAAGCAGGACAACTTTCTCTGTACAATCTTCATACTTGAATTTAGGACTTTAGTCCAAACTGCAAAGGAAATCACTCAACACATGAATTAAGAACATCAGAAAAATCCAGAATGAGAAATGTTCGCCTAGTTCACTGGAGCTCAATTTATCATAGACAGACATTTATTTTGTTGCATCTAGCTGAACACAAATATAATTGTCAGAAAGCGACCAGCTGGTCTATCAATCCAGTGTACTATTTTCATCAACTTCCCTTCAGATTATATGTCTTCAGTGTTCACATCCTCTAGTCTGTTTGCAGGAGATTGCCTTGATCAGCAGGGAACATCCTCTGGCAGCAATGCAAAGTCAGAAAATTACACCTTCAATATAATGGCTGAATTGCTACAACTTAACCTTTTCCAGTGCCAAACTTCTATCCATTTGATCTGCCCCTGACCCTAGTCCAGATCCCAAATCCATTAATGTGGGTGGATGCTTGTGTCTCAAAGGAAAGGGGGGTTTTACTGACTGCTTAGCCTCGGTGTTTATTAAATACAGATTATTAAAAAGTTTAAATGTGGCAATATTTAAAATTTGCTATTTAATCCATAGTAGTTAGCCATTCTATAATTGATTGCCATAGTGAAACCATGGTAAGATGAGGTCCAGGATCCGGTCCTATCATACCAATACTCTTGCTTCATGGTGGGAATTTTGACGGGTGTATCATCACACCAGTCTAACCAATTTTATGATGACTACACCGAAGGGCCAATCACAAAAAGTACCTGGCCCACTTCCAGCCACTAAAAAAGATGTGGAGAGCTGGCATAAATAAGTATCACCTTCCTGCTCATTCTTGTCCAAATAATAGCTGTTTTATGGCATCAGGTTCCAGAAATATCAAGGTTATTTTCATTATGTGTCATTCTGTATGTCTAAACAACAGTTCCAAGGTTGAAACTTACCTTGAAAGATAATTTCTTCATTTATCATTCTATCTCGGATAGAATGAGAAAGCAGAGGAGTTGTTAAATTTGTATAGAACTTCAGTTAGATTGTACTTGGGATATTGTGAACAGTCCATGCCATCATATTATAAAAAGATATTGAAGTGCTGGGGAAGGTGCAAATAAGATTTACTAAAATTATTCCAAAACTGAGAGATTATACCTATCAGGTAACATTGAACAGGTTGGGACTCTGTTCTCTACAAAATAGAAGACTGAGGGGTGACTTGATAGATACCTTTAAGATGAAAGAGTTTGATAGAGAAGACATAGAGATGATGGGTAGAATCTTACAGCCCCCGTGGTGTGTTTTTTGGTGGTGGAGGCAGCTCACCATTTGCCTATGGCATTTTGCGTGGCTCACCCATCACACCACTGGGAGACCTGGGGGTCACCCTCAGTTTAATTAGTAGATCTTGCTAGTGGTAAAAGCTGGAAAATCCCATCCGGTGTCTCCACTTGTAGGACTATTAGAACTATGTGGAATGAAAATAAGATAACAATTACTAAGCCTAACAGGGAATTTAGATGAAACTTCTTTACTCAGGGAGCGGTTAGAAGGCGAAACTTAGTAGTAAAGAGTAATAGAGGCAATTAGCGTTGTTATATTTAAGGGGAAGCAAAATAAACATGAAGGAATAGGAAGATATGTTGAAAAAGTTAGACTATGAAGGATAGGGAAGACTCTGTAATTTATTCCACTGAACTTAGCATGCAACTGATGAACCTAATTCCTTTTGGAATGCAACAGACTGAAATGAATGGACATCTGTAATGTAAGTAGGATAGCACTCCTTGAATTGTATGTAATGTGACCAATGAGTCATCAGCCAGACTCTGTATTTTAACAATAAATATTACTGCAGGGTTTGTGGGTGAACATCTGGATTTATATGTCGAGGGTGAGGGATTTGAAGCATCATGTGTCAAACTGTTGCAACCTGTGGTAGAAGACAAAATGTTGTTTGCAAACAGGCCTATGGCAGTGGAGCTGGTTAGAATTGGTTCAATCTGCAGCCTAGAAAACAATGGAATGGTACTTACTGAGAGGTTGCTTAAATTGCAAAACCCAGTCAGCAACAGAGAGAATATAAAAAGAGGGACATAAGGAAACTTTCTTTGTTATGACACTGTATGGCTGGACTGAACACCATGTGCCTTTGAATTCAAAGTTTGTAACCAAAAGCTTGTGCATCAACACTGACTCACCAAAGAACCAGATGTGAAGCTAAAATCTAACAGTTTGAAGCCAGAATCCAACAAGGGATTATGGATCATACATCTGTGACTCAGAGAAAGGGCTCTAACATTGTCAAAGGGTGGCACGGTGGCAAGGGGGTACCTGGGCTTGATTCCCAGCTTGGGTCACTGTCTGTGTGGAGTCTGCACGTTCTCCCCGTGTGTGCATGGGTTTTTTCCAGGTGCTCCAGTTTCCTCCCACAATCCAGAAGACGTGTTAGGTAGGTGCGTTGGTCATGCTAAATTCTCCCTCAGTGTATCCCAAACAGAATACACCGTATCCTGGAGTGTGACTACTAGGGGATTTTCACAGTAACTTCACTGCAGTGTTAACTATTTGTGACTAATAAATAAACTTAAAGTGCTTCATTGCAGGCATTACAACTGTCACCGTTTTATCTTTGATTCATTCAGTAAATCATGTAATTAAACATTCTGTATGATCTATTATTTCAGCAACCTAGTATTACACAGTATTGTAAAGGATCAATTTGTTACAAATAAAGAAGGGTCTTAACTTGTGGCCCAATGGCAATTGACTCAGACTGCCACTCTGCCCATAGCTACTGACCTGAAAGTCTAGCTGGTCCTATCCCGCCTAACCTTCCAATTCAGGCCAGACAAGACCTGCGCGGTGCAGCAGGTTCACATGCCCTTCTATCCAGGGGAGTTGCATAATCGGAGAACTGCTGTAAAGCAGTTTAAAGGTAAAGCCGCTGTGAAACCAGAGACAAAGTATGTCTATAAGATAAATGGACAGGATTGGCTGAGGGGTAGTGGTGGGGATGGGGTTAGTAGAATGGAGTAGGGGTTGTGTATGGCCAGTGAGAGAGGAAGAAGTCAAATTATCATTGGGGGGCTGTTGGGGTGTGGGGACGGCAGTTGGAGTGGTGGGGTGTAGTCAGAGGGTGGGGGATAGGCAAAGGGATGAGGAGTGTAATCTGGGGCTTTAATCAGGGGGTCCTGTAAATAGATCAAGACATCCCATGTGAGTTTGGGGGATTGCTGTTGGGGTGAAGAGGGCAGTCATGGAGCGGGGGTTTAGCTGGGGGCAGGAATCCAATAGGGGGTTGGAGTGGTACTATTGGTGTTGGAGCTGTGGGCTACACATGGGGGATTGTTGAGTCATTGAGGGGTCCCATAGAACATAGAACATAGAACATTACAGCGCAGAACAGGCCCTTCAGCCCACGATGTTGCGCCGAACAATTAAAAAAGCAATGACCCTCTAACCTAAACCAATCCCTTTCCATCCATAAACCTATCCACGGATCTCTTAAACGCCCCCAAACTAGGCGCATCTACAACTGCAGCAGGCAGGGCATTCCAATCCCTCGCCACCCTCTGGGTAAAGAACCTACCTCTGACATCCGTCCTATATCTACTACCCCTTAATTTAAAGCTATGCCCCCTCGTGCTAGCTTTCTCCATCCAAGGAAAAAGGCTATCACTGTCCACCCTATCTAAACCTCTAATCATCTTATATGTTTCAATAAGGTCCCCCCTTAGCCGCCTTCTTTCTAACGAAAACATCCCCAAATCCCTCAGTCTCTTCATGGAAGTGTTGGTGGAAGGTCATGGGGATAGCAGAGTCCTGTGGCTCGTGGCGGTTTGGGGGTCTGGAGTGAGTTCCCTGAGGAGGAGGATGAGTCAATGCTATAGTTCCCCATGAGCTACAAACAGTTTTAATTCTTCTAAGTTTTTTTGCATAAATATTGCTGTAATACCAGCCGGTAACATCTGTGGTTTGCGATTTAAGTCACATCATGGGATTGTTCCCAATGTAAGGCAATGGCTCATTTGAAGTTCAAACTTCCTGAGCAATTATCATGCAAACCTTACCTGAGAACCTCCAGGGAAGCTCATATCTCTATGGTACATCCCAGATACACTGCCCCAAAGCTTGGAAGTTACGAGCCAAAACGTTATACCTCCATCTGTAATTACTATACTACATGGTAATTTTAACTACTCTGTCCCCATGAAGGGCAGGAGTGAATAGAGGAGGTTTAAATTGGAAGAAATATGAAACATGACCTCAACAAATGTACCTCTTCCAGGTTATCTATGGTGGTGTTGGGATTGTCTGAGTAAACTGCTTTGGAGAGGTGGGTCACTGATTTTAACATTTGGGAACTATTTAAAGTCAAAGACTATTGGCCGGATTCACCTGAGATGAGCAAACTCAGCAGCTAAAGGGAATTACAAGTGTTTCCTTACAGCCCCTGATGCCAGCCTGGTGGATATCCCTTCCCATAATCCAGCTCCTCTCTCCTGGTGATCCAGTCTCCCTTCACGATCTAATCTCTTTGTTCATTTGTGAGCCAAAAAAATTAAAACTGTTAGCAACCTCCCTCCCTGTAATCCAATCCTTCTCCCCGTAATCCAATCCCTCTTCCCATGATCCAATCTCTTTTCCTATGGTCCAATCTCTCTCCCATGATCCAATCACTCTTCCCATGATCCAATCTTTTTTCCCATGATCCAATCTTTTTTCCCATGATCCAATCTCTTTTCCCATGATTCAATTTTTCTTCTCATGATCCAATCTTTCTTCCCATGATCCAATCTCTTTTTCCATGATTCAATCTTTCTTCCCATGTATTAATCTCTTCCCCCATGACCCAGTTTCTCTCTCCGTGATTCAATCTCTCTCCTTGTGATCCAAACGATCTCCTCCTTGCAATTTAATCTCATCTCGCAGATTGATCCCTCTCCCCATGATCCAATCTCTCTTTCCATCATCCAGTCTCTTGCCCTCACCTCTCGTAATTTGAACTTGATTTGATCTGTCTCCCTGTGGTTTGATGACCCGCCTTCTCAGCATAGTGAATGGTAATATCGACAATACTATCGATTGGCACTTATTCAGCAATAACCTGCTCGCTGATGCTTAGTTTGAGTTCTGCCAATGTCACTCAGCTCCTGACCTCATTTGGTCCAAGCATGGAGTAAAAATTGCTAAACTTAAGAGGTGGGTAAGAGTGTCTGTCCTTGATATCAAGGTAGCATTTGACTAAGTGTGGCATCAAGGAATCCTAGCAAAACTGAAGTCAACAGGAATGAGAGGGACACTCCACTTGTTCAACTCATCCGTAGCATAATGAAAAATGGTCCAAGTACATCACTGCAGGAGTTCTTCAGGGCAGCATCTTAGGTCCAACAATCTTCAGCTATTTCACCATTCACCTTCCTTACTACATAAGATCAGAAGTGGGGATGTTCACTAGTAACAGTACAATGTTCAGCAACATTTACCACTCCCCCGAAATTAAAACTGTTCATGTCAATATGCAGCAAGACCTGAACAACATTCAGACTTGTGTTGATAAGTGGCAAGTAATAATCATGCCACAAATAGAAGGCAATGGCTATCTCCAACAAGACAGCATCTTTTCCCCTTGACATTCACTGGCATTACTATCACTGAAACCCTCACTATCAAATTCCTGGGGGTTATGATTGTCCAGAAACTGAATTGGACTAGCCACATAAACACTGTGACTACAAGAGCAGGTCAGTGGTTAGGGATCCTGTGGTGAGTAACTCATCCCCTAACCACCCCCCCAAAGCCTGCCAATAAAGCGCATGTTAGGCATGTGATGGAATGGTCTCACTTGCCTGGGTGAGTGCAGCTCCAACAACATTCAAGAAGCACAATACCATCCAGGACAAAGCGGTCCACTTGATTGGCACTCCACCCACCACCTTAACCATCCCTCCACCACTGACACTCAGTGGCAGCCATGGTTCCTATCTGCAAGATGCACTGCAGAAACTCACCAAAGTTCTTTCGACAGCACCTCTATTGAGTAGAAGGACAAGGGCAGCAGATTCATGAGAACACCACCATCTTCAGGTTCTTCTCCAAGACATACACCATCCTGATTTGGAAATATATTGCCATTCTTTCACTGTCGCTGAGCCAAAATCCTGGAACTCCCTTCCTAACAGCACTGTGGGTGTAACTACACCAGACGAACTGCGGCAGTTCAGGAAATCAACTCACCCCCACCTTCTGTAGGGCAATTAATAATGGACAATAAATGTTGGCCTCGCGAATGAAGTCCACATCCCATGAACAAATATAAAAAAAAATTTCCTCCTCTTTGAGAACTGATTTCTCTTTGTCCACTCTCCCAGCTTTATCCCAGGATCCAATCCTTGCCAGTGATCAAAGGTCTCCTCCTCCTGATCCCAACTGTTCCTCGCAAGGTGATCTTTCTGAATGTCGTGGTCTTCCAGCTCATGATCCACAATCTCTCTCTCTCTCACTCTCTCTCTCCATGATCCAATCTCTGTTTCTCTCCCTGCAATCAGATCCCTCTCTCCATGCCATCTGATCTCTTTCCCTGTTTTCCCATCTGTCTTTATTGTCTGATGCCCCGCCATTCCCTTCCTCTCCAGTGTATGCTGAGCTCCTCTCACCCAGCCGCATCACCAGGACCACTCTGCTTTACCAATGATTCCAGGTTTCCCATCATTGATGGGTACTCCCAGCTCACTCCAATTATTCCCAGAAATTATTCCGGAGATTTGAGTATGCACAATTCCTGATATTTTGTTTGGTAGCTACTGTAAACTGAATATTTTGTGTGTTGTAAAACAGTTCATTTTGACTTTTATAAGTGACCAAGGTTATTCTTTTAGCAAGAGTCCTGACTCACATGCAAAAGCTGGGATTTTCTCATAAAAACCCCACAGTGCAGAAGGAGGCCATTTGGCCCATAAAGTCTGCACTGACAACAGTCCCACCTAGGCCCTATCCCTGTAACCCCACATATTTACCCCACTAATCCCTCTAACCTAATCCCAGAACGCTAAAGGGCAATTTACCATGGCTAGCCCTACACATCTTTGGACTGCGGGAAGAGATCCACGCAGACATGGGGAGAATATGCAAACTTCGTACAGACAGTGACCCAAGTCAAGAATTGAACCTGTGACACCGTGCTGCTCTCGCTCTCAGTCGTCCTAAAGCATAGCCTTTCTTAAACATTTGGATAGTTTTTTAAAAGTTTTGTTATGATACACAATATGGAATAGATTATTCCAGAGTAAAAGCTGCAGCAATGTACATTTTCTTGTTTCCAACGGAGCTCATTCTGCGTTAATTCACATCTGGAGCAATGGCAATGGACGTGAAAAGAGAGGTGAACCAACCATTGTTAACTTCTACAGTAAATGCATTCCAGGAGCATTGACATACTCCTCAAATTCAAACACACTCATTTCATGAGAATCAAAAGTGCTCTTTGCCTTGGCTACTTAGCAAGAATCAATCTGCTATATAAAATGCAGTTTAACTTTATGTTATACAATCAGCATTAATCCAGCCTCAGTTACATGGGGCTCACAGCCTACAGTGATATATGGGGAAGAAAGTATAAAAAGTAAGATCAACATTAGAATTTCTCTTGTAATGCAGATGATGTATTGCAAAAATATTTCTTTATGCTGGAGAGAGATGGGTTGCAGGAGAATCCTTGCTTGAGAAGGCACTAATCTCTGGATAAAGGTCACTGGAATTTCAGAAAACCATAGCATTTGGGTAGACTTTGCCACCCACGTGTGGAAAGCTTGTTTTCCTCCGTTTATTCTTGTTTAGATTCCTTCTGCTCTCATTTTTCACTCTTTCTTTCCCACACTCAGCGATAGACTGCAAGTCCCATAAATCCGAGGCTGGGTTTATGCAGATGGTACAACAGGAAGCAGTGAGTAGTGATGAGGGGGTCTTTCTCAGGTTGGAGGGCAACCTGAGAAAGACCCCCACATTAGTGGAGTGCCACATGACATCAATGCTGGGAACACAGCTCATCACAATATATACTGATGATTTGGAGAAAGAATAGATCATACTGTGTCCAAATTTGCGGATGATACAAAGGTGAAAAGGAAGATAGGTTATAAGGAGGATATAAATAGTTTACAGAGAGATAGCGCCAGGTTAAGTGAGTGGGAGGAACACTAGCAAATGGAATTCAATGTGGGAGAATGTAACGTTGTTCGTTTGGAAGAAAGAATGAGACGGTGAATTATTATTTAAATGGAGAAAAGCTGCACAAAAGGACTTGGGGGTCTTTGTTCATGAAATGCAGAAACCTGGCATAGAGGTGCAGAAGGTAATAAGGAAGGCAAATGGAATGGTGCATTTTATTTCAGGGAGGCTGGAGAATAAAAGCAAAGATAAACAGGTCCTACGCGGATTAGCTGCCGGGGTATTCGCAAACATCTTCAATTTTTTTTACAACAACCTGAGGTCCCTATCCGCTTGAAGAAGACAACCATGATCCCAGTACTTAAGAAAAACCAAGCAGCGTGCCTGAATGACTAGGCCTAGGCCTTGGCTCCTCCCTCTGTGACTGGATCCTGAACTTCCCAACTCACAGACCACAATCAGTAAGGGTAGGCAACAACACTACTCCATTATCATCCTCAACACCTGTGCCCCACAAGGTTGTGTTCTCAGCCCCCTTCTATACTACTTATATACCTATGACTGTGTGGCCAAATTCCCCTCCAAATTCAATTTTCAACTTTGCTGATGTAGTGGGTCAGATCTCAAACAATGATGAGACAGACTACAGGAATGAGATAGAGAATTTGATGAACTGGTGCAGCAACAATAATCTATCCCTCTATGTCAACAAAATGAAGGAGATTATCATCGACTTCAGGAAGCTTAAAGGAGAACATGTCTCTGTCTACATCAAGGGGATGAAGTAGAATCTGTCGAGAGTTTCAAGTTTTTAGGTGTCCAGATCACCAACAACCTACCCTGGTCTCCCCATGCTGACATTATAGTTAAGAAAGCCTGCCAATGCCTCTACTTTCTTAGAAGACTAAAGAAATTTGGCATGTCAGTCACAACTCTCACCAACCTTTACAGATGCACCCCAGAAAGCATTCTTTCTGGTTGTATCACAGCTTGATATGGCTCTGCTCTGCTCAAGACCACAAGGAACTACAAAAGGCCATGAATGTAGCCCAATCCATCATACAAATCAGCCTCCCATCTATTGACTCTGTCTACACTTCCCACCGCCTTGGCAAAGCAGCCAGTTTAATTAAAGGTGCCAGACAGCCCAGACATTCTCTCTTCCACCTCCTTCTTTTGGGAAAAAGATACAAAACTCGGAGGTCAGATACCAACCGACTCAAGAACAGCTTCTTCCCTTTTGCTGTCAGACCTTAGAATGAACCTACCTTGCATTAAGTTGACCTTTCTCTATATCCTAGCCATGACTGTAACACTACATTCTGCACTCTCTTGTTTCCTTCTCTATGAATGGAATGTTTTGTCTATGTAGCGTGCAGGAAACAATACTTTTCACTGTATGCTAATACATGTGACAATAATAAGCCAAATTAATTCAAATCAAAAGGTATTGTTGTAACTGTACAAGGTACTGCGAAGTCACATTCAAAATACTGTGTACAGTTTGGCCCCCTTATTTAAGGAAAGATATACTATAATTGGCAATAGTAATAGGAGGTTTATTAGGGTGGGGCTGCCATTTGAGGAAAGATGAAACAGCTTGGATCTGTACTCCTTGGAATTCAGAAAAATGAGAGGAAATATGATTGAAACATACAAGATTCTTAGGGAGTTAGACAGCGTAAATGTTGGAAGGATGTTTCCACTCATGGGAAAGTGTTGGACTAGAAGGCATGGTCACATAAGTTAAGACAGATGAGGAAGAATGTCTTCTCTCAAAGACTGGTGAATCTTTGGAAACCTTTACTCCAGGAAACTGCAGAGATTGAGACCTTGAACTATCTCATAGCTGAAATTGATAGGTTTTTAACCAGTAGCGGGAATGAAAGGTTCCGATAGAAGGCAGGTAAGTGGACTTAGTAAGTGTTCAACCGTGATCTTATTAAATGGCAGAACAGGCTTGAAGGGCTGAATGGCCTGCTCCTGTTCCCATTTCTAATGGTCTTGTCATTTTAACAGAACTAAAACTACTATATAAGTTACAATTTTGATTGATTCTTGCTGAATGGCCTAGGAAAAGAGCATTTTTAATTCCCATGAAATTAGTGTATTTAGATTTACTGATTATCTCAATGCTCCTGGAATGCATTTATTGTAACGTTAACACGGTGTTTTGTTTTATATTCCTCTTTTCTCATCATTGCTGCAGCTGTGAACTTTCGAAATGCAACTAAGCTGAGTGGTCTTTGTAGGTCAACATGAAAAAGTACACTGATGTAGCTTTTACTCTGCAGAATCCTTAAATCCTCCTGTTAGCCTCTGCCAACTGAAACACATATCTCTTGCTGCCTCAGATATATCGGAGCTGTGTTAGAAAATGCTCCTTATGGTTTCTCTATTTTAGAAGTAATGAAATCTGATGTGGTTTGTGTTCAGAGTTGTAAATCGAAACCTAAAAACAAAACTTGGAAACTGTCACAGAATTGGGTAACAGAGTTCATTTATCAGCACATAAAGCAATGTTCCAGTACAAACAGAAACTATTTTCTCGGGCCTGCTAATGGGTTTCGCAGACTCTTTTGTACCAATAGGATGTAGCCAGAACAGAATATAAACAGCGCTGACCTTTCCAGTGAGTTCATAGGCCTCAAGGCTATGGCTGAACGTAGATAGTGGAGGCATGTTATTAATAGAGCACCAGCACGGCAGTGCCTTCAAGCTGGTATTGTTTTGTTGTATTATTATTGACTATTGTATGGAAACCTGCTACAGCCTGTCTGGTGCTACACACAGTGTGAAAAAAGATGAGTTGTCTCATTCAATTCCACTTGGTTGAGCAGAACATGTTAAGTAGGGCAACTCTAATGTTATGTATCTTGTAAATTGAAGGGCTCAAAAATGAATTCTTAATCTGACAGACCTGTTACAATAGAATCACAGAATTCCTACTGTGCTGAAGGAGGCTATTCAGCCTGCACCAACAACAATCCCATCCAGGTCCTATCCCCATAACCCCCATATATTTACCCTGCTAATCCTCCTGACACTAAGAGGTAACCTAGTACGGCCAATTAACTTAACCCACACATCTTTGGCCTGTGGGAGGAAACCAGAGCACCTGGAAGAAACTCACGCAGACAAAGGGAGAATGTGCAAACACAACACAGACAGTGACCCAAGGCCTGAATTTAACCCAGGTCCCTAGCACTGTGAAGTAGCAGTGCTAACCACTGTGCCACCATGCCACCCAATAGATTGGCAGATTTACTTCACTATGGAAAAAGAGTGTGCACCATTTTCAATGCCATCAATATTTGATGCTGTTTATCTGACATCATTGTGCAGCTTTTATGTAAACATCTCTTTTTGAAGTTACCAAATATTCCTTTGTGAAGATAACAACAAGTATGTCCATGAGAACTTCTAGTTTTTGAGTGGTAGCCCAGTTCTATCCAAAGCTTTATTTGTTTCCTGTTTCTATGTCTTAGAGCACAAAAACCGTAGGTCATAACTTTCCACTTTGACAAGGGTGTGTAAACAAATGATATCAAATCATTCTCCTTTTGAAGTCAATGGAATGAAAAATCAGGCTGAATGTATAACAGCCGTCAACTTGTTATCACCCATTTTAAAAACCCACACAACTTGAAAGTTAAGCCCATGATTTGTTCAGTTTTTAAATCCGTTTTCATTTTCAGCAATGAAGTTCAGAAATTGAGCAGTAATTATAACACTGCTCAAACTCTGGTCAGCCCCACCTGATTTTGAACTTGAGAAGCTTCTGTGAGGTTTTCCCTTCAAAAACACTTGAATGTTAAAATTCAAATTATAATGCATAACCCTGTGCTAATCATTGAACAGAGCTGGCATATAATTGCATAATCAAATTAGCATGCAGAAGAGTTGATTGAGGTATACTGAAGTGTGTCTACTGTCAGGCTGCACAGTAGAACACAGGTTAGCGCTGCTGCCTCGCAACGCCAGGGACCCAGATTCAATTCTGACCTTAGGTCACTATCTGTGTGGAGTTTGTATGTTCTCTCTGTGTCTGCATGGTTTCCTCTGGGTTCTCTGGTTTCCTCCCACAGTCCAAAGATGTGGGGGTTAGGTTGATTGGCCATGCTAAATTGACCCCTAGTGTCAGGGAGATTATCAGGATAAATACATGGGGTTATGGAGATAGGGCCTGGGTGGGGTTATTGTCAGTACAGGCTCAATGGGCTGAGTAGTTTCTTTCTGCACTGTAGGGATCCTATGAATTTAACCAACTTCATGGTAATAGTTGGTGTTTATCAAAATGGAGGTAATATGCTGCACCTATGTTTAATCATAAATCTTCAATGTGTTTACTGAAGATGAGCAGATGTAAATTGTTAGTTTAAAGCCTGCGCCTCCTACCAAAGCTCACATCGTCTCCCAACTCTTTATTTCAAAACTTAGTTAATGGAAAGATAATCGTGTTTTGTGGAAACAATTCAGTTCTGAAAATTCTGCAAAGTCACAGAACACTTGTGCCACCACAGACATTTCTGGGGGATTTTCTGCTCCCATTTGTGGAGGGTGGGATTGGCAACAGGAATCCCAAAACTGGTTTTATGCCGGCAGGAATTCTAGTTGAGATTGTTCCCATCCCTGCCGATGATATAATGGGTATGGTGATGTTGAATGTCAGGATCCCTATTTGAATATATTTGAACATCAGCGTTCCCCCATGTTAAATTGACCATTCACGTCAGCATGTGGGCATGTCCCCCATGATGTGCATCTGGCAAGCAGAACCTGTTGGACCCACACAGATAAGTAAAATCCCTGGGAGAAGGGGGTTATGCCTAGGTGATGGCATGAAGTGCTGCCAGGTGGGCAATGCCAGAGGCAGCACTGGAAGGTGCGCTGTGTAAGGGGAGTATTGGATGAGTGGGTGTTCCGTGGGGGTGAGGATGCTCCATGCTTGTGGGGATGGCTCTGTGGTTTGGGATGAGAGAAGAGGGAGATTTAGTTGTAAGGGGAAGGGGGAGGGGAGATTCATGGCACAGGTTTTCTGGGAGGGGGTGTTCCAAGACGGAGGGGTGTCCTTGTCCATGGGGAGGAAGTTCCATTGCAATCGGGGAGGGTGAATCATCTGACATAGGGCGCAAGGAAGCTTGGGGGGAAGGGTTCTATTTTAATGTTTTAGATCAGGGCACCCTAAAAACTTAGCTTTCTGACAGGGTGGATTCAATCTGAGCCTGCCCTGCCGGTGTGACTATATGGCACCCGCCCCTTACCTTTTTTTAACTATGAGCCTAAAAATGCAGTGGATCACGCCCACCATGATACAGCAGAAAAATCAGAAAATTCTCCCTTTGTCTATTAAGAACATAAGAACATAAGAAATAGGAGCAGGAGTAGGCCATCCAGCCCTTCGAGCCTGCCCCGCCATTCAATAAGATCATGGCTGATCTGTCGCTGCTCAGTTCCACTTTCCCGCCCTCTCCCCATAACCCTTAATCCCCTCTCCTATCAAAAACCCATCAACCCGCGTCTTAAAAATATTTAGCGAGGCAGCCTCCACCACTTCAACGGGCAGAGAATTCCAGAGATTCACCACCCTTTGAGTGAAGAAGTTCCTCCTCAACTCCGTTCTAAACCGCCCCCCTTTTATCTTGAGGCTGTGCCCCCTAGTCCTATTGTCTTTTTTGAGCGGGAAGAGTCTTTCCACCTCTATCCTATCCATCCCATTCATCATCTATTACTTCAGCAGAGGCAATTATTCACTTTTAAAAATGGGACCATTCCTACATTCAAACAGCAGGCAAACAAATGCAATATATCAAAAGTAATCCTTTACTAGAATCTATCGTAAAGCAAACCGTTCAGCTCCAGAGTCCCTTGAGGAGTTTGCTATCCTCCAACCAAAATTACAGCAAGAGACATGATGAAGCTCGCAGAATTCAATGAGAGTTTCCTGGAAGACCCTTTTAATGTGGAATTTCTGGCTAAGTGATTAAGACTAAAAAAAGCAAGGACACTTTGATGGTTTGGGCTGCGATAGACCTGATGTACGCGGAACAGTCCATATGCCAAGTGAGTGGAATTTCAGACAAGCAAAGTGGTCTAGAACCCTGAAGATTTCAGGGAAAGTTTTTTTTAATATTACTCGAAGCGCTAATTTTGATGAGGGGAACAAGGCAGAAATGGTTTAAATGGAAGGGACAGGGATGAAGCACCGGTAATCTTCCACCCTCAAGTGTGGAAATTTGAGAAACCTTCTGTGAGCATTGGGCAGGAAGATGTTAAAGAAGGCTTGACGATGGCCCTTGCAACACTCAATGGAATATCTTCACATTGATCCTACAATCTCTGATTCGGACAGTGCAGGAGGGCACCCTCAGGCTTGATCTCACTGTAACCATCAGTATTATAGCCTAAAGACATTCAGATGTTTTATGCTTTATTTCAGTTTAATAAGATTAAATTCCATCCTAGTGATGGCACATCACAATGCATTATATGCTTTGGTACAAAGCAGGACAGATTACAGTTCAATCACTGAGCCATGCTGAGGTGGACATTCTATGGATGGTGGTGTGGTGCTGCAGTTAGTGTTTCACACATCAACCACTGCCACAGAAGGAAAAACTCTTGCCATTGTTCTTGCCATCAAGTCTGCACTGGCTCTTTGACAGAGTACTTATCTAGGCCCTCTCCCCACCTTATCTAGTAACCCCATACATTTCCCATGGCTAACCCATCCAACCTACACATCTTGGGACACTAAGGGGCAATTTAGCACGGCCAATCCACCTACCCTGCACATCTTTGGATACTAAGGAGCAATTTAGCATGGCCAATTCATCTAACCTGAACATCTTTAGACTGTGGGAGGAAACCGGAGCACCCGGAAGAAACACATGCAGGCATGGGGAGAATGTATCAACTCCACATAGATAGTTACTCAAACCTGGATCCCTGGTGCTATGAGGTAGCAGTGCTAACCAACCATTTTTTTATTCATTCTTGGGAGATGGGTGTTGCTGGCTGGCCAGCATTTATTGTCCATCTTTAGTTGCCCTTGAAACTAAGTGGCTTGCTAGGCCATTTCAATGGGCATTGCTGTGGCTCTGGAGTCATGTGCAGGCCAGATCAGGTAAGGGCGGCAGATTGTCTTCGTTAAAGGACATTCGTGAACCAGATGGGTTTTTCTGATAATCAACAATGGTTTCATGGTTATCAGTAGATTTATAATTCCGGATTTTTTTTACTGAATTCAAATTCCCCAGAAGAATAATTAGTTTCTGGATTAATCATCTAGCGATAATACCACTAGGACATCACCTCCTCCTGAGCCACTTGTGAATTATTGTTATGGATAGGAGGGCAGTTAATTTAACTATTAGTTTTCCTCTCATCGCCCATCCATAAACAGAAAGGTGTTACGATTTTCGTTTCCCCCTTTATAAGCAGTGGTGTATTTTACAGCCCTCCATTTTGGTGTAATCCAATTTTTAATTAATAACCTCCATAGCAAACTTGAAAGGGTAGTTTATTTGCATACTCAAACCATGGGACGAGAGTCGCAACGTAAAAGAGGGATAAAGAATATTATTTGCAAGCATTCCTTAATTTCTCCAATTTACCATCAACAATGTAGAGAGATGTCTTTAAATAACGTCCAAACATCTTGTGCACAAACTGACTTCCTGTTGTCATGATTTTTTTGGTAACCCTTTCATGTTAACAATTCCCAATGGAAGCATTCAATGGAGACATTTCCCTGTGAAAGAATGGGTTAACAGAGCTTGTTCACAAGCCTATTGAATCAATTCAAAGAACATGCTTCCTCCTGTGGGAAAGAGCATATAGAGAGAATATTTCCTCTAGGGGGGAGGTAGTGGATGACTGGAGGTCGTCAATATGAGATAGTCCCCATGAAATCCAAGAGGTAATTCAGAAGAAAGTGTGGTGAGAATGTGGATCTCACTACCACTGGGAGCTGTTGAAGCAAATAGTGTGGATGATTTAAGGGAAGGCTAGAAAGTGTATGAGGGAGAAGGGAATAGAGGGTTATGATGATAGATTTAGATGAGGAAAGATTGGAAAGGCTCTATAGTGGAGCATAAACACTGGCATGGACTAGTCAGGCTAGTGGCCTATTTCTAAGATGCATAAACTATGTAATCCTATATAAATTTCCCAAGATGCATTCATGGCATTTTATTAGCCAAGTGATAGATTGCTTCGCTGTAAACTCTTCAGCTATTTTCCTTAATGATTGAAAAAAAATCAAAGGACAAACTTCAAAAGCTTTATTCAGCAAAAGTTGAGGTTGAGAGCTTTTTAAAGGTCAGGTTTGTCTGCAGTTTTGACAGCAAAATGATGAAATTTGTGTTAGGATACAAAAACCATGGCTGGGATTTTCTACTTACATTTGTGGTAGACATCATGGCAAGAGGGAGCAGAAAATATCAGAAGAAGGCCAAAAATCGGTTTTGCCTACCTTACATCATGCAGCTCCCATGGTAATCAGTGCCGGGCATCATAAGCAGCATCACATTGCTTTCAGGGGTTGTCAGAGGCAAATCTCTACCCTTTAGACCAGCAGCAAGGCGGGGTGGATTTTTAATAGGCTGTAGGGTTAGGTCTGCATTAGAGAAGAGGGAGAACTGGCCTCAGGCATGGGAAAGTGTCCAGAGTGGAGATGATTGCACTCAGACATGTGACTGGAGGCAGGGACCATGAGGATTAGTACCTTCAGCTCCAGGATGGGGAGAGACAGTGTTACAGATTGGCAGGAGCGCTGAGTGAAGAAACTCTTCAGTTTACATTGCTGAGCTTACAAAGACTGTCCTTCTTCCAGTCCAGGAAGGAAGCAGACACTTCAGTCCAGTCTTAGTCATGCCCAGCGTACTGTGTGCAGAGTGAAGTTTTCTGGGGCATTTCTCGGATCATAGTGGGCCGCTGTGCTACAGTCAATCAGGAGAAACAGGAGAAGCGTTCAGTTGGGGAAAAGACATTATGGGGATATCTAAAGATGTGGGTGGTATATGGTTAACCGGGATAAGTGGCCTCAAGATGTGGAAGGATGAGGTCATACAGGGCACAGACAAATCCATGTCAAATGTTTAGGGGTTAACAAACAGATATCCAACACAATCGCAATGGGATCAAGGAATACAGGGGAAGGTTGGGGGACCAGTGAAGCATGGATACCTGAACATCATGCTCTTCCACCATGACTGGAATGGCTTCCATATTTACACAGGGAAGATTTAAACTGTTCCAGCAGTGAGCGTTCAGCACCACCATCTTCCAAATTACAAGGTTAAAATGAAGAAATGCTCTGTTGGTGAAGATTGGAGGGCAGGTGCATGTACTGGGGGGATCGATTAAAGGGGCATCCAGTTGAACTGTGCATCCCCAAATGGGGAAAGGGGAACTGCTGAGACTTGTTAGGAGCCTTTCAATGACAATGCAGGGAATCCGGAAAGTGAAGCATTAATATGCAATCAAATGCGACTAATCCTGCAAAGTTACTGTGATCAATTTTCTTGTTTTAATCGCATGTTCACATGAAGTTCCCCAGAGTCATAGTGAAATTTAGAGCAATTGGGTAATTGAACAAGCTTCAGAAGCTTGTTAGAATTGTGGTGCTACAGGGTTCACAGAAGAGAAGCCACAAATCTCCCCTCAGATTATGTCATTTCCTGATTGAATATTTACTCTCATGTTTATTCGCAAGTGTGTAGTATTAGAGTGCAGTGAATGAGGATCCCAGGATCTGGACTGAAAGTAGCACATCCAAGTGTCTGGCTAAAGCAATGTCATAGCAATTGGTCATGTAAGTGGATGTGGGGAAGCACCTTTTTATGCACCTAATACTGGCTCTCATTTCAGGGGCAAGTACTTACTAACACGGGAACAAAAGCCTTAAACCAACATTCACTGATGAGTTATTAACAGAAAGAGAACCTTTAGATACAAATGCTGACCCTTTTCTGTTTTTCATTGATACTGCAGAGAAGAGACCATCAAGAGCCTGAATTTATCACTACCTGCATTAACTGAAGAATCATAGAATCCCTACAATGCAGAAGGGGGCCATTCAGCCCATCCAGTCTGCACTGACCACAACCCCATCCAGACCCTATTCCCGCAACTCCACATATATACCCTGCCAATCCCCTGACACTAGAATCGATTTAGCATGGCCAATCAACCTGACCTGCACATCTTTGGACTCACAAGTAGGAGATAAGGAGAACGTTGTGATGGGGGCACCTGGTTTACCAAAGGGAGGAGCAGGCGCTGAGGTCAGACCAGCAGAGCATTGTCTGTAGGTGGCCGTCAAGAAACACAGTGCACAGAACCTGCACATCTTATCTACTAGTGAGTGAGAACCACCGACACATCTGCATGTCCAGCAATCACACTTGCCATATTTTCCAGGAATTAATTGTGAGGGCATCCATTGTTCTGAAAATAATGGCTGCAATCAACTTCTATGCTCGTGTCTCCTTCCAAGGGTCCATTGTGGATCTGTGCAGTTTACCTCAAGTATGCATACATTGGGCCAAAGGGCCTGTTTCCCATGCTGGGTTGTTCTTTGTACACAAATACATATGTGATGCCAAAGACACATTTTTTGTCAAGGTCCATAATTATATCAAATCTGGAATCAAGCAAGCCAATACTAGAGCAGTGGGCTTTGCTAAGATTTCCAGAGCCCTACATGTGCAAGATGCCATTGACTGCACTCATATTTTTAAAATATTTATACGGGATATGGATGTCATTGGCTAGGCCATTTATTGCTCATCTCTAGTTGTCCTTCAGAACGTGGTGGTGAGCTGCCTTCGTGAGCCACTGCAGTTCCTGAGATGCAGGTACACCCACAGTACTGTTAGGCAGGGAATTACAGGATTTTGACCCAGTGACAGTGACAAAACAGTGATATGTTTCCAAGTCAGGATGGTGAGTGACCTGGAGGGAACTTCCAGATGATGATATTCCCAGGTATGTGCTGCTCTCGTTCTTCTAGATGCTAGTGGTTGTGGGTTTAGAAGGTGCTGCCTATGGAATTTTGTTGAGTTCCTGCAATGCATCTTGTAGATGATACACATGCTGTGAATGTTTGATAGTGATGGAAGGATTGAATATTTATGGAAAGGGTAGCAATCAAGTTGTTGCTTCGTCATGGATGGTGTTGAGCTTCTTGAGTGTTGGTGGAGCTGCGCTCAACCAGGCAAGGCTATTGCATTACATTCTTAAATTGTGCCTTGTTGATGGTGGACAGGCTTTGGGGAGTCAGGAAGTGAGTTACTTGCCACAGGATTGCTACTTGCTCTGATAGCCACCATGCCTATATGACTAGTCCAGTTCAATTTCATGTGACTTTAAAAGATCCCTGGCAATGGGCACTCTGATACATAAATTGGAAGGTTACCACTTGTTCAATGTACAGCTGGCCTGAGGCTCTAAGAAGCTTATCACGCAGATGTGCTTCAGATACCCAGGAAGTGTCCACAAACAAAAACCCTGGTTAGATCGAAGTTCTCGGATGTTCTGAGGATACAAACAGGATTCAGGGCTGGTTCCTCAATGACAAAGGGTACGTGCAAAGGACGTGGCTGATGACTCCTGTGCAGTAGCCTCAGATTCCTGTAGAGGGAAGGTAAAATGAAGTTCATGCTGCTATCCAAACATTGGTGGAGCACACCATAAGGACTAAAGATGCAATTCTGTCGGACTTGTAAAACCTCAGATACTTCCGCTTAGTTTACTTACTCAGAAGTTTTACCCTGATGCCCTTATTTACAAGATGGACAAAGAACAAACACAAATATAGGTTCAATAAGTTTATTAATAATAACACTATTAACCCTTAAATTACCCACATAAAACAAGAGGATACCCCAGATTCAAGTATACTACCCGCAAAGATAGTTTGGTTAAACTGCAGGCCCAATTCTCTGAATCCCTCTGGCCTGTCACCATGAAGGTGAGTCTCGATAGCAGTTTCTTCCTTCCTTCTTTCTCTGGTCAGTCTTCTGGACGGTCAAGGTCGCCTCCCTCATCGAGTCTTCACTGCTAGTGTGCCTGAAATGTGTACCTATATCCCCCTCCCTCCGCCTTTCCAGAAACTTTTCTGGTTTCCGGCCAATGAGGCCTCAGGAAGGGTTGCCAATACCCAGTGGATTTCCTGATGTCTGCATTATAGGACACCAGGGCAACCTCTCCTCTATCACCTATCTTCCATTATCCAGTTCAGTTATCAAAGATGCAGGGATTGTCAAGTAAGACAAGAAAGGTCCAAGGCACAGAAGTTGGCATTTGTGGTTTTTGTTAAAGTAATTAAAGTACTGTGGCAGGAAAACTATAGAGCTATAAAAATGAAGGTGTAGGGAAAATGGGCATGGATTTGAACTGAAAGTCCAGATTGGACAGATTGTGATCATTTGTAAAGACAGAGGGGTCAGTTGTACTTTCTTTAGGATGGCCTTATTGTGTAAGTTAAAATGGAAGGAAGCAGTGGAGAGAGGTAACTATTTATACTGTCATTAGGTTGGAACAGGAAGCTGGGTGATCAGCAGTTTAATGTGAAGCAAGTTAAGGGAGGAGGAGCAAGATATCAGAGAGGGCAGAGCTGGGGGGAAGGATCAAAAAGAAAGAAAAATGCAAGACAGGTGGCTAGGGCAAAAGAAAGCCTGATGGAGATTTGATTTACAACTTACAGATTCACTTACCAGCCAAAGTGCTGCCTTCTGCATTCATTGTCAACCTCACCTGCTCATAAATCAATAGATAAACTCTTAAAAATCAGGACATTTAATATAAAAATTGAGTTACTCTTTTTCAGATAAAGGTCAATGTTGATTGACAGTTACTTTCTGAACTTTGGCTTTTTTAGCCTCCAACAGGACAGAATTCTTTCCAAAGCCTATATCGCTGCATTTGAAAACTATGTCTAAAAACTTTTTAAAAATCTTGTTATCTCCATAGTATTATGCGGCTCAATGTCACAATGACTCCTAAATAAAAGGATTCCATAATTTGAAAAAATATTGATTGTTTGGTCATTTTAGATAAAGCTATTTTGCATCGTGACAGACATTCCTCCTCCCACATCTCTTCAGTTTATTGGAAGGAATCAGAGACTTGTTTGATTTGTTGGTTTCAGGCTTTACACAAAGCTTTCCGTGTTTCCATATTAAAGAAAAAAATCTTGTGTTGTTTTGTTTCTGAGTGTAAATGTATAATCTTATGCTATAAACTGTGCACTTTGATGGTTTAAAAGTACATTTACATATCAAGAGTTTGGGAAAAGTAATTGTATAAAACAATACACTTTGAGGTCCACTTGTCCAGCGCTCCATGGAAGATGGCTTCTGTAATGAAGAAATTTTGTTGTCTAAAGTTATTTGAAATGTTCTGGACATGACTGGTGACAAACAGATTCTTGTTACCTCACAAAATCTTTGTCAGCCCTAATATTTAAATCAGACAAGTGTCCATTACACAACCCGTTCACTGCTGGCTATTTTGTATCCAAGTGAGAAATCACCAAGGACGCTTCTGTTCAGGCATCTAGAAAAGAAGGTTAGGCAGTGGGGAAGGTAGTGACAGATCTCCCACAGTGCACTGGAAGATCGGGGCGCCTGCACAATGGTGCACCTAGGACTCAGCAGCTGGCTTCCCTGCATGAATAGACTCCACCCACTCCCTCGGCCAGCAAGAGTAACTTTGGGCTCTCTTTTTTCTAAGGGCCGAATGATTGATTCTGGGAGCTCGCCCAAAAAATGGCTGTCTCCCATTTTCACACTCGTTCAGCACTTAGAATTTTATTGATAAGTTCACTCCTTTTGTGGTTGGAATGAAAAGCCTTCAAATACAATATAAGATTGATGAGATCCATTTCATATTCACCCATTGAGCTCTGATGCCTCTAATGTCCATGGTCATTTCTATTGACAGTCCACCTTTAACAAAAGGCATGTGTGACTTTCAGAGGTAGCTGATTGTCCATATGTAAATAGACATTTGCTTGAACTTCAGGACTGTCTGGAGCTGTCTACTGCTGAGTCACACGACATACTACATGCATCTTAAACTAATTTTAGTGTCCATTTTTTAAAAATATAGCTTCAAATTTTGTAATACCTTCATGCCTATGCTGGGAATGACAGTTGCAATCATTGTTCTTATTTCACTGTTCACCTAGCAAGCTTCAAGCAGATTAATTTATTCCCACAAAGATGGCCAAGACATTCAATTGAAATGCAAATATAATTTATTTTTTTTTAAATATAAGATGGTTTGGCATTCCCAATTTAATTTGACGGACACAATAACAATTTGTTTCCAGTCAAATTTATATTGAAGTTAATGGAAATGAGAAATCAGGAGAGACATGTATCGGCAGTTGAGTCAATATCATTCATTTTAAACAATGAATTGAGGTGAGAATTACCCTTACTCATGGGTGAGCACAGTGAAAATATTAGGGATAAAAATGTCTTCAATTTATTTCCGTGTTACTTTAGATTTACTGTAACTGATTCTGAGAGTGATATTCCTCATGCAGGATTAAATAATGGTTTCTTAAAAATAAATATCATCTTCACCATTTAAAAAAGTCCTGTTCTTCTTTTGCTATTTGAGTTGAGTCAGAAATTCATATATTTGTTTGGTGATTATTTAATTCAGTCACGATTTGTGATATAATGAGGTTTGTCACCTTTGAGGCCACACTTTCAGCTGTATGACACATGGTAAATGCAAGACTATTAATAACAGTGCAAAGACTGACAGACAATGCAATATTTTGCTGCATATTTTAATTGTTATCTCCTTTCAAGTTCTCATGAGCGGTTTAAAACACTATTCAAGCCTGTAAGATACTTTATATATTTTTGTTATATTAGTTTACAAAACATCCTTTAGAACAATTGATTTTTCTTAAACAGTACAAAGCAGTATAAAAAAAGGTACTTGAACTTAACAAATGTCTATCATAATTTTCTAGAGATAGTTTCAACTTACGGCACTGCACCTGTAGTTAATTCCAGCATTACTTAGTCAATATTTTACACCTTTGTATAAATTATTTTTAATTGGATGGTTGAAATGCTGATGAGCCATGAAGTATACTGACCTTTAGCAGCAGAGAAGTTAATTCACAGTGGAAAGTTAATTTTTCATTTAACAATATCTCATGCAGCAGGAACACCAAACAAATTTGTCTGAGTGATGATGACTCATCAAAGCCAAATAAAGCAAAACATTAACTAAGCTGAATATGTACTAAAGTCAAAAGAACTGTGTTCATTTCTCTGCAATTATAAGGAAATCACTGTTCTTACTAAAGATTGAAAAAAGGTCAAAGTCCAGTCGAGTGATAGAAAATGAAGAACAGATTATGATTATTGGAACAAATTATACTTTACAAACTAAAATCTTATATTTTCTTTGGAAGATTTTGCTTAGAAATTATTTTCCATTATTGTTTTGTTCTAATGCTTAAAGTGTGTTAGAATATAGCACAAAGTGTTGTACTGTTTGTGTAGGTGTTCTGATTCTGGGGGCAGTACCAGGATGGTGTTACACTTGTTACCTCAACAGGTTTGTTCTTCTTAAAAACTAAGATCTACTCTGAAGAGATTTCCCTCACAAGCTCCATGGGGCTTTGATAGTAGCTCACTCTGAGTACCCAAAATGTGAACATGATCCATTCCCCAATAACCCTTACAAAGCAACGTACCATGGATAAAAAACTGAAAATGCCAGATAAGCAGAGGATGTCTGGCAGCACCTGTGGAGAGAGAAACAGAGTTAACGTTTCGAGTCTGTATGTCTGTTCCATTGAATATATTAGGGATGCTGGAAATTGGAAATAAAATAGAAAATGTAGGAAATTCTGGCAGGCCTGGCAGCATTTGTGGAGAGAAAAACAAGTTGGAATCACTTCCACTGAGAACAAAAATCATTGGCCTAAAACATTGGAGGGAAATTTCCAGGCTCAGATGCAGCACTTTTGATGGTGGGGGGAGGGGTTGGAGGTGGGGAGAGGGAGAGGCAGTAGTCTAAAAATCGATTTCACGCCAGTTTGAAATGACAGCAGGATTTTCCACTAGTGTCATCCATAGGGGGTCCCAATTTCCATCAGAGGCCAGCGTGAAATCAATTTACATCCCATGAGTGGGATGCAGATGAAGGCCTGACCCCTTCTGTACCTGATCATCCATGCTGCCAGCAAGGAATCATGCCGGTTCAGAATACGTCTGGACCTATGTGTTGTGTACATGCTGGAACTTGCCTGAAGAAGGCCGGAAGCTGCCTTCAGAGTATGGGATGGAGGCCTCCAACCGCCATGGACACTGGAACATGCAGTAGTGAGTGAGGGAGCATCTATCAGGCAGATTATCCAGCTTCAGTGCTTTTAAGTAAGTCCACCTTCCAACTTCAGAGTGCTCCTGAAGATCCATTTTCTATCTTCAACAGTGGCTCAGTTGAATGCCATCCAGCCTTCCCCATCATGCAAAACATTGCTATACCCCTGCTGCCACCGCTGTCCCCTACTGCCTCATAAGTACTTAATAAGGCTGGGGTCATGCAATATAGGGACAAATTCCCACCCGCCACCATAGCATGAAACACTCCCACTTTCCACCCTTGCCCTGGGACTTTGTTCTGGCAGACCTACTGAGAATTCCTGCATTTCCTGTAGTTTAATTAACATTCTTTATATTGTTAAGAACAAAAATACATCAAAAATAAATTTCTTGTTTGGTTCATTGGACATTTCATAATTTTATTGTACCAGGTATTTCCCCAGTCATTTCAGCCCATTCACTGGCCATATCTATCAAACAGACTTGTTAGCTTATCATGCAATGAAGCTTCTTAGATTGCAACTTTTGAATATGTTTCTTAACACACAAGGTAATTCATGTAAAATAACATCAATGCTCTCTCTTATGGGATTTGAGCAACTAGCACTGGCTGAAGAGTTGGCACTGGCATTTGTTCAATGGTATGAATAACTGTAACTTCTGTGACTTTGCAACATGAAGAGAAGCTGGTGACTAGACCAACTTCTCAGCAACTTCCTGGGTCTGTATATGTAAATGCTGTAACCTGAATGCGCATTCGCGTTACAACATTTACATATACAGAAATAAAATAGCTTTCAAGGTAGTTAACATAAATTTGCATTTTCATCTCAAGTTGAATTCAGTTTTCTTAGATCGTGGCATATTGATTGACACAAATATTAATTAATCCGTAGCAAGAAAATCTCACTAAGCTAATTAAGCCAGGCAATTTTGCACCGTAACAAAGAGACTGAAATGATAAAAGGCACTTGTTTAACATAACAGAAAAATCCTATTCATTGTCAATATCACAATGTACACAATCTGACATGGTATTAAATAATACCAAACACATTCAAATATGATATTTGAACAACTTCTGCTATTGCAGTCTCTGGGAAATACTCTGGAGTATTTTTGGTTGTGCTGACCTTTTGGATTTGACAGAGTGGCATAGAATCATAGAATAGAATCCTTACAATGCAGAAGGAGCCATTCAACCCCTCGAGTCTGCACTGACCAGAATCCTACCCAGGCCCTATCCCACATATTCCCCCTGATACTAAGGGGCAATCCCATCCAGATCTGTTCCCCATAACCCCAAATATGTCCCCCACTAATCCCTCTAGTTTAGAATCTTGTGACACTAAGGGGCAATTTAGCATGGCCAATTTGCCTAACCTGTACATCTTTATACTGTGGGAGGAACCAGAGCTTCTGGAGGAAACGCACACAGACACGGGGAGAAGGTGCAAACCCTACACAGAAAGTCACCCAAGGCCGAAATTGAACCCAGGTCCCTGGGTGAGGCAGCAGTGCTAACCACTGTGCCACCATGCCATCCCAATCCTTGCAGGGGGGTGGACAGGGAATAGCAATTCTGTGAGCTCAGCAACTATGCATGGTGAAGGTAAACATCAGGAGCAGGAGTAGGCCATTCAGCCCTTTGAGCCTATTCAACATAATCATGGATGATCCTCTATCTCAAAGTCATATTTCCACTTCCCATACCCCTTGTTGCTATTAAAATCTAAAAAACTATGTCGCTTTCTTGAATACATTCAGTGACTTGGTCTCCACAGCCATCTGTGGTGGAGAATTCCACAAGTTCACTGCCCTTTGGATGAATAAACCGTTCTTCATCTCAGTTCTAAATGGTCTACCCCATATCCTGAGACTGTATCCCCTGGGTCTACATTCCACAACAAATGAAAAGGTCCTCCCCAGCATCCAGTTTGTCCACATAAACACACTGCAAACAATTATTCTTAAGAACTAGTGGATTCTACCATCGTTTGCATTGCTTTGTCTCCAATTTAGTTGTGCTACAGTGCACAGCAAATGTATCGACAATTAAAGAGTGATTGTGTGTGTGTCAGAAAGAGAGAATGAGCGAGTCCAGGCAGTTGGAAACTGTTTACATACTGGCAGCAGATTTTATTTTGGATCTTATAAACTTCCTAAGCAAAAGAGCAAGCATATGTTTCATCATGTTACTGTTTTTAAAGAGACGTTGTATTTGAAGCCTGCAGCAATTAAGGGTTTAATTGTCTCACCTGACTCTGAACGGAAAAGTTAACGACTCTAATTATTAACACCTGTGAGTCAGAATGCTCATTCCTAAACCTGCGAGTCAGAGAAATCTCGAGAAAGAGAGGAGAGGGTGGGGAGAGAGACATCACACACAGGTAGGAGAACATTTTAGTCATGGTGGGTTGGGAGAAGGGGCTGGTTAAAATATTTGGGAGCTGTGTTGGAGCTCTCCTCCATTCCTCATTAGCAACCACCTCTCTTCAGAGCTGCCAGACCTCTGATTGGGCCAGCAGCATCAGCTGCCTCCTTAATTGGAGGACACTGGGCTTATGGGCGGCCAATTAAGAGGCGTCCTGCGATAAAATTGGAAAATGTGGACCAGGGACCAATTTTTTGGCTCCAACCTCGGGTCCAAATGTCTATAGTAAAATTGCAGCCTGAGAGGGTGGGACACCCAGTGGGCTAAAAATTCAATTAGGCCCTTGAGAGGGTGTGAAGATCAGAATGTGCAATTATCTCTTGTCCTGGTGAGGTGATGCAGGCAGCACATAAATTTCATGCTGCCTCTTCGTCCCATGATTGTTGCATGCAACCCAATGTGAAGCGCATTGCTGATCTACTGCACACTCAGCAGGCAACCCAGATGTTTGTGCGGTTAGCAAATTAGCCTGCATTTGTTAAAGGCAACCTGTCTCTCCTAAAAGAAATTGCGTTCAGGCTGCAGAAAAGTCTTTGATGGAAAGAAGAAAGTCAATGAAGTAACAGGCCAGAGAGAGGGTTCCCATACCCTCTGTTGCAGCACTCGAAGTCTCAACCCAAGAGGTGGAAAGGAAAAGCGAGGATATGTTTTCACCAGAAAGAGGCCCACAATGCATTGAGAATGGGAGCAGATGGCTAGGGCTGGGAATTATGTGAGTCTGAACCCAAGGACTTGATTGCAAAAGTTCAATTACTTCCCATGAGTGGTCAAAGTCAGAGAATGCATTTTCCTGTGACAGCTACCCATTGCCATCAGCAACTCTCAGCGCTCAGTGCACTTATACCTCGTAATCTCTAATGATCAGCAATCATGTACTCAGAGCAACCACTTCACATATTTACCAATGCTGCAAGACTCAGACCTGCTTTTCACTGCATCTCATTGCTTCCACAGAATTCCAGATTTTCAGCTATGGCAGATACAACAGCCAAACACAGTGCAACATACTCATTGAAACACTCCCCTCTCTCATGTAGAAGAAGGTTGTACACAGACAGGAGGTAGCAACAGAGAATTGGTCAGGGATAGGCACCCATGCATCTCCTGGAGAGATGGTGCTATAAATTAGATATTGCTGTGGTGAAGGAGGCGATTACATACAGTGTTTCCAAAAATATTCAGGGCAACGGTATACACGTTACACAACTTCCAAAATTTCTCTCCACTCTTACTTTGTTTCCTGGCATAAAATGTAGATGTAGGTGGTGTGATCATCAATCTCTCAAATTCCACTACCCATTTCGCTCACCCATGTCCTCCTTCCTCCATTTCTTCTTTCAGATACACAAGAGCTGCCAATTGGCCAGGAATGTCACCTCAACATATAGGGCCTAACCAACAGCAGGCCTTAGAGGAGGAACTACCACCAATAACCCAAAACCTAACCCTCAGGCATCAGCTCTGATAATGGTACATATGGATGTCAGAGAGTTGTGTAGCGATAGGATCTGCAAATAGTGAATCAATGGGCAGGAATGTGTTTTGGCAAGGACAGGAGGAGAGGAAGGAGGAGAGGATAGCTGGTCAGGCAGCTCCCTGGAGGACAAGAAGTTAGACGAGTTCTGCTGCAGAGCACCCAGATCAGAACTGATGGGCATGCAATTGTTACTGTAAAGGAGCATGGGCGACTTCAGCTCCATGCAGAGGCACAGTGACACAGTGGTTAGTACTGCTGCTTCACAGTGCCAGGGACCTGGGTTCAATTCCTGGCTTGGGTCACTGTCTGCAGAGTTGGCACATTCTCCCTGTGTCTGCATGGGTTTCCTCCAGGTGCTCCAGTTTCCTCCCACAGCCTGAAAGACATGCTGGTTAAGTGCATTGGCCATGCTAAATTCTCCCTCAGTGTACCCGAACAGGCGTCGGAGTGTGACAACTAGGGAATTTTCACAGTAACTTCATTGCAGTGTTAATGTAAGCCTACTTGTGACACTAATAAATAAACTTTAAACTGGTTCAAGGCTTGGAGCCCATTCTTTCCTGTGTGGAAGTGGTGGCCAACTAAATGACACTCACTTGCCAATCCAGCAATGGTAGGCAATGCCTCAATTTTCATTACATCGAGGCAAAGGCCTTAGTGTTGCAGTGAAAATTCAGACTGAACTCATGAGGGAATGGATTTACAATGCAATACCTTCCGTAAGTAATTTCCATTCTAAATGTGAACATTCAGGATGGGGAACAGCTGACATAAAAACTGACTAAAATGTGGCAACATGTTAAGCGATGCAGGCAGGCAGTTCAAACTGCTACAAGATTTTTAGTCGATCTCTTTTGGCATTGAGCAAGTAAGCCAGTGAATATAGTCACTCTATCTGTCCCAAATACTCTGGTATTGCTTTTTGTCCTAGTTCTTTTTCGCTCTCTTTAGTATACTTCTTACTTCTCACTTTGCTCTCTTCTACTTTTCTCATTGTCTTTATTTTCCGATAAAGGTTGATGGGCAATTTGAAGCGTTGTAATAGACTATCTGTGTTTTTGCTGCCACTGAGCAGAAACTGGAGCGATCATAGATCCCATCCCTTAATTTTGAATAAATGTAGCTGTGTTTTTTATCTTTCTGAGGTCAATATATTTATATGTGGGTGTGTTTTTTCTTACCCTCAAAGTGGTTGATTTAATTTTTAAGTTTACTTATTAGTGTCACAAGTACATTAACACTGCAGTGAAGTTACTGTGAAAGTCTCATTGTCACCACGCTCTGGCACCTGTTCAGGTAAACGAAGGGAGAATTTAGCATTTCCAATGCACCTAACCAACACGTCTTTCAGACTGTGGGAGGAAACTATAGCACCTGGAGGGAACCCACGCAGGAGGACGTGCAGACTCCACACAGACAATAACCCAAGCCGGGAATCGAACCTAGGTGCGTGCCGCTGTGAGACAGCAGTGCTAACCACCATGCCGCCATGCCGCCCATACCCGCAGCAAATTTTTGTGTATCTAAGAATGAAAAAAGTTACCTTATTTTCTATATACACTTGCCCTGGAGGATAACAAAACCTGTCACCTAAAATTCTCAACTCACCCACACTGTCACACACAGACACAAAATTAGATACAGATGAAGATAAAACAATAATTATAAAAATGGTATTTAAATCATAGAAGACCTACAGTACAGAAAGAGACCATTCAGCCCATTGAGTTTGTACCGACCACAATCCCACCCAGACCCTACCCCCATATCCCTACATATTTACCCACTAATCCCTCTAACCTACACATTTCATTACACTAGGGGCAATTT
Source organism: Carcharhinus amblyrhynchos (assembly GCF_965287045.1). Classification (NCBI taxonomy): domain Eukaryota; kingdom Metazoa; phylum Chordata; class Chondrichthyes; order Carcharhiniformes; family Carcharhinidae; genus Carcharhinus; species Carcharhinus amblyrhynchos. Next base: position 103,236,343 of record NC_137326.1, on the reverse strand, counting down.
TTAGCATGGCCAATCAACCTAACCCGCTCATCTTTGGACTGTGGGAGGAAACCGGAGCACCCGGAGGAAACCCATGCAGACACAAGGAGAACGTGCAAACTCCACACAGGCAGTGACCTAAGCCAGGAATCGAACACAGGTCGCTGGAGCTGTGAAGCAGCAGTGCTAACCACTGTGCTACTGTGCTGTCCAATACAAAATAGTTAAAATTATTTAAAGTTATTAAGAATTTAGAGCCCACTGTTTCTTTACAGTTGATGCTTTGGTTGGAATGAAGATCTAAAAAATCAAAGATTTCTCAGTAGCTGCCAGGAGATGGACTTTCCAGTTGAATTTGAAGTCGGAACCGATAATAGGAGAATCCTTCTTTCTCTTGACCGTTTAGTTGGCTGCAGAGGTCTGATGGCTTTGTTGGTGTATTGTGGGTGCTCTGATGGAATTTTGTCCTGAATTCAGTTTGAATGACATTGAATTGAATCCTGACAGTGCAAAACCCATGCTGCCTGAAAGCAGGCCAGGGTTCAGGCCCCTCCAGGAGATGTCCACCACAGTCAATTCAAACAATAAGACATGGAAGTCAGCAGGCCTCCTCCACGCCAGCTGCGGATCCTGGGGAAACACCTAGACGGAGTGGGAGGGTGAGGAGGATTATGAAATGATAGATACCTAGTCAGCATGGGTAAAGGTAGCCATTCATATAGAGAGGTCACCACTATGCATAGTAACAAATAATAAATCACACCGTTCACTCAGAGAGCCTCGACCCTATCATTTCATGCCGTCAAGCTCAGTAAACCCATACTTATTCCCACGCAGTGCTTCATTCCTGTGGAGTTTGAGAATGGCTGTTCCCTGTCTCCCCCACACTGAGGGCTGAGTAAAAAAGCCCTGCTGCAGGCAAACTTGCCCCCCTACCCCCAATCAGCCCCAAAGAATTGAAACACATTTAAGTTTGAGCAGGCTAGAATCAAAATTGGAAACAAAATGACAGCACAGCGGCACATTGATTAGCACTGCTGCCTCACAGCACCAGGGATCCAGGTTCAATTCTGACCTCGGGTGACCATCTGTGCAGAGCTTGCGCATTCTCTTTGTGTCTGCTTGGGTTTCCTCTGGGTGCTCTGATTTCCTCCTGCAGTCCAATAATGTGCAGGTTAGGTGGATTGGCCATGCAAACGTGTGGGGCTACGGGGATAGGGAAGGGCCTGGATAAGATGTTCTGCTGTGGGGTCACTGCAGACACAACAGGCTGAATGGCCTCTTTCTGCACTATTTTATCATTCAATCTCCCTCGGAGGTGATGGTGCAAGGTTCACACTTATGTACAGCTGTTGGAAATAGTGCCAATATGACACCACACTGGTGCCAGCCGAATATTTAGTGTGGCCTCAATATCCGATGTGAATGCTGATGCATTCAAATTAGGTTCCCGTATTCCGACATCACTTCACTGGTGAGGTTCATTCAACCTCAGAAAATACTATCTCGCTGATGAGAAGCGTGTTTGTTCAAACTCTCTGCATTTTGAGCCCAGGCCGACCTTCCCAGTCACGGAGAGAGGGCTCAAGATCCCGCCCACAGTCATTGCCTCAGAACTGATGGAGAGTAGAACTATATTGTTGGAGGAAGAGGGAAACCAAAAAGAAAGTTTTGGAATAGGTATGGCGACACAATAGGTTAAATGTCAAAGGTATCATGGAAAGATATCATGTAATAGTTGTGGTAAAGAAACAAAGCATTTGTCCAGAATGAGTGCAAATGCCTGAATAATGAACATCTCTGTCTCAAGACTAAAATATGTAGGCTTCCAACATATCAAATCTAATGCTGCAAGGAACAACCTTAGGAGCCACGAATGGATTCCGACGGAGTTTTTTGGTTTCACTAGACTTACCCTTCTTATGGTAATTGGCCACAACATGAGAACAATGAGGGTAATTATACTTCAGACAGAATCCTGTAGCCCAGGCTCAGAAAGCCAGTTTGAAGGCAAGTTAACATCTCATAGCACTGATTTCCAAGAACCTGCTGCAGATATCAGCAGAATTTTCTTTTTAGTCCATTGTGTTAAATTCAATCATTCATTTTAATGCCGCACTGGAGGAAGCTTTCCACTTTTAAATACAAGAACATGATATGTTGAGTATTTTATAATGTGGAGAGGTTACAACAGTACTAACTAAATCATCAATGCAGCAAGAGCTAAGGATATGGCTTACATATTAAGATAACTATAACTGAATAAGAAACATATTGATTGTAATTAATTCTTCTTAATTCTTCTTGGTACGTATTCTGTTAAATATTCCCTCTTTTACCTCCTCTTGAATACCACTTAAACTTTGAACCAAATCCAATGGTGAACATGTTGTTGTTGGATTTAGAAGGAAGACAGCTGGTAATGACATGGGAACACATTGGATCAGGAGATTTAAATGATATGAGTTTTGAAATAACAGGAACTCTGAAAGGAGAATATGGAGCCAATAGAGAATAAACACAAAAAGGCACTCTTAGCAGAATACTTCTACTGTTTGCAATAAAAATGTGACCCTGAGATGGTAATGCAATTGTACAGTTCAGATATTCTTTTCCACCACTTCCTAAAACCATTTAAAGTATATTAATTCTCTCTAACCAAAGGCTTTATTCACATTATCACAATACTGGCTTTAATGCTAGTATTAATACTATTATCATGTTCCAATCCTGGTAGAAGCCAGTAACTTTAAAAAAAGTGGTAGAAATTTGATATCCTAATTATTTACTAAGAAAATGGGCGCAATCTTATGTCCTCATCCCGCCCGGCTTTCGGCAAGGCGAGATGATTAGTACACGCGGGAGGTGAAAAACTCAAAACGTACCTGGATAGCGGCAGAAGATCTCCCAGTACACTGGGAGATCGGGGCACCTGCACAATGGCACATCAAGCACTCAGCAGCCGGCTTCCCCAGTGAGCTTAGGTTCCAATTCAAAGTGTACCTTTCCTCCTACAACCTCCTGGACAGAGAATCAACACTTACATAACTCATCCCAGCATCATGTTCAATTTTTAGGTTGAAGGGCATCAAACTGCAGTGAAACATCCAAAGATTCTTCATGTGGAACTTTTCCAAAAACACAGGTGGATGATGATCAGTGCAAGTTAATATCATTCCTTGAGTTTTCAAAAAAAAACTTCTAATTATTGAAGAACCAAGACAAAACTTAATATTTTCTTCTCAATTATGGAGTACTTTTGTTGACATCTTCAATTTTCTTAAGAAATAACAGATTGGATGTTCTACACCAATATTCTCCTCTCATTGGAACACTGATTCTATGGCTACATCACTAGAATCAATAGCTCTTTTGAAGGGTTTGTTAACATTCAAACAAAGCAGGTTCATTTATTAATACTGACTGCAACCTCTCAAACACTGTCTGATAAGATTCTGTCCAGTTAAGTTTTATATTTTTCTTTAACATGTTCATCAATGGAGTGATTACCATGCTGAGGTTAGAGACAAACATCTGGTAGAGCTGACACGTTCCAAATTATTTTCCATTTTGTTTTAGGGATAGGAAGTTCATAATTGCTTTAACTTTAGCTGCTCTGGGCAACATTTATTTTACCCCATGAAATGTCTCAGATAGATGACTTTGACTTTGGCAAACTCAACTTTTTGCCAGATTTATCACCAAGTCACTGTTTTGTAGTCTATGAAATGGTGCATTTATATGTCTCACATGTTCTTCCCAAGTGTTACTGTGGACCTACATATCAGCAACGTACATAACAAAAAGTATATGAATTACTTGGTTTGTCATTCTTTGAAAGGTAACTGGTGCATTCTTCATTCCAAATGACATAACCTTGCGTGAACACTTTGGGATTTTGAAAGCAGAGAAATCCTTAGCTTGATCTGTTAATGGAACTTTCCAGTAACAAGAAAATAAATCTTGCTAACAAAGTTTGTATTTTGAACTCAATCAATGTAGCCTCAAGTTGGGAAATTGCATAAGAATCAGTTTCTGTTATACCATGGGTGACATGATGGCACAGTGGTTCGCACTGATTTCTCACAGTGCCAGGGACCTGGGTTCGATTCCTGGCTTGGGTTACTGTCTGTGCAGAGTCTGCACGTTCTCCCCGTGTTGACGTGAGTTTCCTTCCATAGTCCAAAAGACGTGCTGGTTAGATGCATTGGCCATCCTAAATTCTCCCTTAGTGTACCCGAACAGGCGCTGGAGTGCGGTGACTAGGAGATTATCACAGTAACTTCATTGAAGTGTTAATGTAAGCCTACTTGTGACACTAATAAATAAACTTAAACTTTATTTACTTTCCTGTAATCAATGTAGAAATTAAGTGATCCATTTGGTTTTGGTACCTATACGACTGGAGAAACCCAGCTTTGACATGATTCAATATGATTGTCCAGCATGAATTTAGTTTCTTCTCTTAACTGAGCATATCTTGCAATATTGGTTTGGTCAGATTTTTGCTTGATCAGTCTATCAATTATCATATGAACACCAAATGCAGTGAAAGGCATTTGCCCTAGTCTATCAATATCAATCATTTATGTTTTTAAACAGCTTCACTATGCCACCCTGAAACTTCTCTGGAAGGTGATGTAATATTCTATCCAAATTTTTTAACATCACTCTATTGGCTAATTTTATCCCTAGAGGTTTGATCTGATCATCTGAAATCTCTGACTTATTGTTGGAATGCTCAAGTGTATTCACATCACCATTTTCCTTCTGTATTTACTTAGAGTGCACTCACTGGTTGATAAGATTCCCTGTCATAACATTATTAAATCATTTCTATATGACACATGCATAGAGTAAAGGGTTAATATCAGAAACAATGCTGATGTAATAATGATGTCAGATCACATGACTGAGAAGTAAGAGATATCTGGAAGGCAAAGGAGCTCCAACCTCATGTAGAAGTCCAATTGTGTAAATATTCACTATGCACAGTCTGTCTGGGATACTAGAACATAGGACATGGAACAGTACAGCACAGGAACAGGTCCTTTGGCCTACAATGTTGGGCCAAACATGGTGTCTAATTAAACTAATCCCTTCTGCCTGCCCTGGGTCCATATGCCTCTATTCCTTGCATATTCATGTGCTTATCTAAAATTCCCTTAAAAACCCCTGTAGTATCTACCTCCATCATCATCCCTGGCAGGGCATTCCAGACACCTATCACTCTCTGTGTAAAAAACTTGCCCCTCACATCTGCCTTGAACATTCCCCCTCTCAGCTTAAGTAGATGCTCCATAGTATGAGACATTTCAACTCTGGGAAAAAGATTCTGACTGTCCATAAGACCATAAGACAAAGGAGCAGAATTAGGCCACTTGACCCATCGAGTTTGCTCAGCCATTCAATCATGGCTGATATTTTTTTCATCCCCATTCTCCTGCCTTTTCCCCATAACCCCTGATCTCCTTATTAATCAAGAACCTATCTATCTCTGTCTTAAAGATGCTCAATGACCTGGCCTCCACAGCTGCAGCAAAGAGTTCAACAGATTCATCACTCTCTGGCTGACAAATTCCTCCTCATCTCTGCTTTAAAGGATTGTCACTTTAGCCTGAGGTTGTGCCCTCTGGTTTTAGTTTTTCCTACCAGTGGAAACATCCTCTCCACGTCCACCCTGTCTAGGCCTCGCAGTATCCTGTAAATTTCAATAAGATCTCCCCCTCATCCTTCTAAACCCTATTAACTTATCAACCTTATCAATGCCTCTGATAATTTTTATAGAATTCTATCAGATCTCCCTCAGCCTCCAGTGCTCAAGAGAAAACAACCCTAGTTTGTCCAGCCTCTCATAGCTCATACTGTCTAATCCAGGCAGCATCCTGGTAAACCTCTTCTGCACCCTCTCCAAAGCCTCCACATCCTTACAAATTTGATTTCTTTTTAGCATAATAAGCTCCATTAAACCTACCCTTCAATTGTTCACTAGGCAAAGGTAAAAAAACTAGTACTTTGACCCAGGTTTAAATGTTTCTTCTTCCTGGGCCATAATTTTCTCTTTAATAAATTTAAGTTGTCCCCTTACTTTGTGTGTATTGGCTAACTCAAAGGATTTTGAAACCCGTTGACTATAGTGCATCTCTAACGGCAAATATTAATAAGGAAACTTCCTTATCACAGTCCTCAGAATATTCAAGAAATTAAAATATAATCATTGTTATTAATGTTCAGTGGCACCATTCCAATGCTCCATGAGGTTGTGGGTGGTTTGCAGATGAGTTAATCACTTTTATTTCTAAAATGTGCATTGATCCTGGAATACTTGTGACATAAAGTTTGATTCCTGAAAAGACTGAACTTCCCTGGCTAACCTGAATGATCCTCCCTCTCAATTGATTCCACTTCACCTTATGTAGTATTCTGAATGTGTCCTCTAGTTACCATACAAGCTAGGGACAATCCAGGACTTTCCTTCTTCAAAATCTCAGTTTCTTTCACCTTAACCAGCTCTCTCAAAACTCTCAGAGATGCTGCAAACCATTATCCAGTATAAAATTTACTGCATTCAATAGATAAACTAGGAACAATTCTTCCTACTAAACACTTTGTAAATTAACTTACTCAAGGGAGCAGGTTCATAAATCAATGAATATCCCTGATCAATACGTTTTCTTTCATCAAAGCAACTGGAAGACAAATTGTATCATTAGCTCCATCAGTGATTGAACCGCCCCTGTATCTCTCAAGTATTGGTTTTTTCACTTGTTTTGCTGTATAAGGGCATACTCCCTTGGAGATAAAACCTCTTTGACCTTCAGTAACCCGACTCATTTGATCTGTGTCCCAGGAAGAAACACCTTGACTATCATGAGCCATATTCATCATTCTAGTAGGTTCTTCAGGAATTTTGCTATTGCTACTGTCTTATCACCTGTTTCCTTCTTTATTGGTACAATCTTTTCCAAAGACTTCTAGGATGTCCCTATCACTACCACTGATTTAACTTCCAGTGTTTGACAATTTGCTTTTACTTGGTTCCCTCACACAGCAATGAAAGCAGATTGGCTTCTTTACATTAGTTTTATTCTTGATTTTTTTATTAACCAGAACATGTTCTGCCTTCTCCTTAAAGCCAGAATCTCTTTTATTCCTCAGTTTACAAGTGGAGATCTACCTATAGAAGCTGCCCAGTTTTGAAGGATGAGTGAGGGTCACAAGATGGAGCTTCTCTGACTTGTTGGGAGATGCTGGCCTAATCTTTGGTGCAGGAATGGTCCCTATCTTCTCCAGCCAGCTATGTTACCTGCTCTTCAAAGGGGGTGTGTGACCTGAGCTCCGGTGTCCCCCCTGCTGTCTGGGATTTCTCCTTCTTGTTGTGGGCATTCTCGTCCTGCATAGAGACAGATGGACTGTGAGCAGAACAGATACCAATGCACATGATGAACATCTGTGTGTACTGGCTTAACCTGCATAATGGCTGAATATGTGACTTGTTGAAGAAGCAACTTGAGATGAAGCTGTCAAAGTCTGTGTGAGAGAATCGGTGATCATGTCCATTGACTTACCCTGGAGGAGCGGGTGAGATCATTAATCGTCTTCCTGCGATCCCCTCTTGAGGTCTGCAGGCACTGACTGCATTGGTAACCTCCTCCCAAGCCTTGGTGGTGAGGTTGCTGGAATTCTGGCTCTACTGATGGGGCAAAGGGCCTCTAAATAGTCCTTGGCTGCCTGGAGGATGTATCCAGATACTTGTCACTGAACTTTGGGGCACCCAAGAGGGATTTTCCTTCCTGGGGAGGTCGTCCTGGGCTGCAGAGAGTTAATGTGAGCATGGGTGGTGCTTAACCATGATGCCCAGGATGCCAATCAGGTAATGGCAGGGCAGACGCAATCTTCCTGCCAAGAGATACAACGTGCTGCCCACATATGCATTACAAAATGGAGTGAAAGACTGACAGTCTATGCAACAGCCTACCCTGCTGGCCAGCAGGAACCACACCGATTCCCGCCCCTCCACCACTGCACATAGCCTCCGCAGAGGAAAATTCCACTCTGAGTCTAGAGCGCTGCCAACTTAGTCGAAGTAACACTCAAACTGTATCAAGCTGCTGCTGGCAGTTAGTAATCCTGTCTCCCAGTTACCTTTTTAATGGTGGTGGCTATGTTCTAAAGTGATTATCTGGTTACTGAAGAATCCACAGTGTCCTTGAAATGAAATGATGAACGAGTTACTCCGGATTATCAAGATGGAAATGGTCCCACTGAAATGTTGTCAGAGTTTTCAATTCCTCTGGACTCCAATTCTCTTCAAGGCACACATCCAAGAGCAATAGGAAATATTTTGTTTGATAATATTTTTATGTTGCTTCTTTGCAACAGGACTCATCTGTGTGTAGCGCTATAGAATCTAATACTATAACATAATTGCATGTGAATACTAATGAAACTGAATCTTGTTAATTAAATTGAAACATGACCTTTTTTTCACGCTGACAATTCTGCCTTATCTGCAGACTATAAAAAGAATACTGATCAACAAATAAATTGAGCCCTGGTGACATGTTACGTGAGTGATAATCATGAGGACTCTGGGACCCTCTGACTGGAAGGCTTTTATGTGATAATGAGGTTTAGTGCGGCTGTTACTCTGCTTCACTAATTGCTTCATGCAGCTGGGACCACAACACTGAACGCAGTTCTGTTAACGGTGAACCATAGTTCAGTTCCTTTTTGATGTCTTAACTGCAGCAATTGCATCCAAATTTTGACCATTTCCAAATGCTAAAAATAGAGAACAGCTAAGCCTTAGAAAGCCAATTTACTGTAGATGTCAAAGTCTTTGCCCTGCCATTCAGACTGTCTAGTTCACCTCTGCAACGTCAGCAGACTTGGGCGCAATTTTCCCAAAATCTGGCAGCGTCGGATTCTGACTGAAAACTGACATATATCTCTCCAGGTGCACTGCTGAGTTTTCAGACCAGTTCGTAGGATCATAAAATCCCTGCAATGCAGAAGGAAGCCATTCGGTCCATCGAGCCTGCACCAACAACAATCCCATCCAAATCCTATTGCCAAAACCCCACACATTTACGCTGCTAACCCTCCTGACATAACAAGACATTTTAACATGTCAATCCACCTAACACACACATCTTTGGACTGTGAGAGGAAACCGGAGCACCCGGAGGAAACCCACGCAGACATGGGGAGAACATGCAAAGTCCATACAATCACCCAAGGTTGAATTTTAACCCGAATCCCTGGTTCTGTGAGGCAGCAGTGCTAACCACTCTGCCTCTGTGTAATCTCGAGCCACTCTGACAAAAAAACGGCATAGTTTACACCCTGGAAGGTAGGCCTACATAGAGCCAGCAAGGCCAACTCCACAAAGATCGGGGCCCCCTCTCTAACGAACACCTCACTCAGCACTGAGGTACAATTTCCCCCCGGCCCACATTCCCACCACAATGGGGCCTCTCCCCAACTCCAACAACCATTGCGACAGCATTGCCAGTACTGTCCCCTCAATGCCAGGGTCCCCCCATACTCACCCACCCCACTCCCTCTCAATGCCAGCCCACCCCATCAATGCCAGCCTACCCCCTCAATGACGTCCCTGCCTTATTGCCCTCTCCCCATCACTGCAAAGTCCCACCTTTCAAAGGCCACGAATCTCGTTTCCACACTCTCGTGAGGTTTTGGGCCTGTGAATGCAAAATCGCCCCACTTGCCTCAGCTCATCTCATACTGAAACCCTTAAACAGAAAGTTTTGTCATCAGATTACACCAACAGATTTCTGACTCACCTCCTCCAATGTACACCCTGTAAACTTGAGGTCATCCTACTGCCCATATTTTAACCCACACCAGATCCTGTTCATCCATCACTCAGGTGTTCACTGATCTGTAACGACTCCTGGTTAAGTAATGCCACAATTTAAAAATGCTCAACCTTGTTTTCAAATTTCCCCATGGTCTCCCCCCTTCCTGCCTCTGTCATCTCCTCCAGCCCTATTACCTGCAAGATTACCTGCACACCACCATATCTGACCTCTTGAACATGTCCAATTTCAAATGTTCCACCATTGGCAATTGCACCTTCAGCTGCTGAGGCTTTCATCTCTGGAATTCTCTTCCTACACCCCTCTAACTCTTTCCCATACTTCCCACCTTTGACAAAGATTTTGGTCATCTGCCCTAATATTGCCTCAACTGGTTTATTGTCTTACTTATTTGATAATGCCCATGCAAAGCACCTTAGGATGTTTTACTATGTTAAAGGCACCAAATAAATAGAGGTTGTTATCATTGCTGAGTGTTAATTTCTTTTACTATTTCCACCATTGTAACATGCTGAACACCAGCAACCAAAGTGGCTTTTAGACCATTATCAATAGCTTGTTCTTAGACATGCAGTGGACCAATAGCAAAAAGTGTAATTTGATCTTTAGAAATAGCTCGGGAGACACCAGAAGGGCAGGCTGTATGATTAATATTTTTTGTCTTTATTCCACAGGTGGAGGTCCACCTCGTGTCAAGCGAGGGGCATGCACACGGTGGGTCGTGCGTGGGCTGCTCTTGGAAGTCCAGGAGTGGCCTAGTACTTCATGTCGGTGTGTGTGCTTGATCCTGGACCGGTAGACGGGCGCCGCAACAGCTCAGTGACTAGCACTGCTAGCTGTGCAGACACATGGATTTGGGCCTGTGTCTGTGGGAGTTTGCGCATTCTCCCTGTGGTTGCGTGGGTTTCCTCCGGGCGCCCCGGTTTCCTCCCACACCCCAAAGATATGCTCTTAGGCTAATCGGTTTTTACCAAATTGACACTATTTCTTCCCTGAATCTGACTGAGTAGGGTTCCATTCGTAGACATGCAGGGTAGAATAGGTGTAGGGTGATGCAGCGGCGCGGGCTCGTTGGGCCGAAGGGCCTGTTTCCCGTGCTGGGTTGTTCTTTGTTCTTTGTAGCTCTGTTTAATGATTTCTCAAGTGATTTGAAAGTTTAATAATTGTCAATTATTTTTGCCAACAGTGGATATTTACTTCATATAATTACATTATAGCTAAGCTGTGATTTTTTGGAATTATTTCATGAGGTAGGAATACCTAAGAAGTTTGGATTGTATGTTCTTAACCTGTATGCGCTCCAGTAAAGATGCTTGGTGACTAGTCCAGTTCAGCTAGGGCTATCACATGTAATGAAACAAAGAAGGCAATGGGATACTCACAGTTGATTTCTTTCTCAAGATATCTGTCTGCCTATGTAGTCATAGAACAGGAATTAAAATCATAGGCACAATTCTTCCAATTGTACTCAAAGTGCTCTTATTAACGGGAAAACTGGAGTGTTTCCCACTGGGTAGTCCTTGTCAGGTGGGATTCACCCTGAACAAGCTTTTTCTCCTTTCTCCTACATATACAGTACTTCTCAAATCTTCCCTCTGAAGAACTGCTCCTAATTGCCTTTTCTCCCATCATTGTATTTTCCCACCTTATCAGCTCTAAGGATTTTTCCTACTTTTCCTCCCAAAATATTTTCCCTACCTTCTCCCAACAAGTTAAAAGTTCAGGTTTTATTCCCACTCTACTGAGGTGGATTCATCCCATCCCTTTCTCACTTCCCCTCTCATTCTCTTTGCTGTCCTCCTCTGTCTCTCTCTTTCTTACTTCTTCCTTCTCCTTCTCCATGGACAACTTCACTACACCTCTCCTTTCCATCCTGCCTCTCCTTGGGCAGGTGGCAGTGATGTAATGGTAATGTCGCTGGATTAGTAATCCAATGGCCCTGGCTAATGGTTTGGGGACATGGAGTCAAATCCCATCATGACAGCTGATTGCATTCAATGAATAAACATGGAATCATAAAGTTAATCTCAGTAATGGTGACCATGGCAGCAATCATCCATTGTCATAAAAACCCACCTGGGTTCACTAATGTCCTGTAGGTAAGGAAATCTGTCACCCTCTTCCTAGTCTGGCCTACATGTGACTCCAGAGCCACAGCAATGCGGTTGACTCTTAACTGCCCTCTGAAATGACCATTCAGTTCAAGAACAATTATGGCTGGACATCAAACGCTGGCCTCACCAGTGATGCCCACTTCCCCTTGCCATCCAAAATGCTGTGCAAGCCAAACAGAAAATAACCAGCGTCACAAGATGTGCCACTGTGTCTCTGTACTACTACCATCAGTAACGCCATGGAAGGGAATTTCAAGCCTATAATATCAGCAAAAGCCACACTCCCTGATTGACAGCCAGAGAATCATTATTTGGTCTGGTGGAATTGTTATTGGTACTAGTTAATGAAATAATTTGTACAATATTTGGTCAGACTATACAGTCCTGTATAATTATCTTTTACATATATTCACTGCCCTGCCTTCCTTCAGTTATCCTCAGAAACACAACTGGTGTCCTAAAATTGATGGGTGAGACAATGAGTATCGTCGTGCCCTGCATAATGTTTCCACTTTAAGTGCACAATTGGGATGCAGATGATGATCATCTGGATTACAAGGCCATGCCACTCAACTTATTCCATCAAAAGTTTGTTTATATTTCGCCCTTTTGCAGTCTAGACATTCACAAACTTCCTGCAAACTAACAGCGATCACATTCAGGTTCAGTGGTCGTAAATAAATCCTTTGTCTAGTTGCTTGAAGTGACTTCACAAAATTTATTTCACAAACTAATCCAGGGTCTGTCGCAGCTGTCAAACTCTTCAAATCAATAGCAACCTGGCTGGATATGGATTCCAGTACGGTGACGTGAAATTGACTTCACATGGAAGCGATCCAATGTTCTTCAGATTGAATTCAGACGCCAGTTGGGTAATGCTGGTACCAAATCAGAATTGTATCTAATCCAAATCAATGTTCAAGTTAAAGTTCAGACTCAGCTTTTGAGAGACAATTGCACTACCCTATTTTTTAAAAACTCCAAATTTTGACACCATTAGTAAATCAAATAGCAATAATTTTTACCCATGTTTGTTTGCTCAAGTGAACTTATTTGTATAAATGTTTCAGAATTGGTTTACTTGTAACTAAGAATATTGGTTGGTGACCATGTTAACTGCCAGGGATCAGACAGACATATTTCTACCATAAGATACATACTCATTTCCTATCTAGAGAAGTATAGCAGTACATGAGGGCCGAGTATCTCCCTCTCTAGCAGACAGTCCAAGATTAAAAAGAAAGAAAATTTATTTTTACAACTGTGTCTATTTTTGTCTCTGTAACTCCCAATAGCAGGAAACAGTGCTTAGCTAATATTCACTGAGTAACCATAGAAACATTCATTGCCTTCCAAAAAATATTGGTGTAAACAGGTATAAAACAGAAAATAAATGTTACGTGAAAGTCCTACAGCAGGCTTGTCCAACCTTTACACTCGGGAGTGGGGAGAGTGGACATCTGCATATTTTTCTCACTCAAGTGGCCAGTAAGCAAATTTCAGAAAGATAAGGTTTGGCATAACAATAAATGGAATTCAAAATATAAATTGAAGTTTTAACGTAAGAAACAATTGCTGAACAAATCCAAAGCAATGTTATAAGAAGCTGTTGAGGTGAAAAAAGAGTGAGCATTAAAAATGACCACAATATTGGAAGGTCAGAGTATGTGGGAGGGAATGTGTGGATCTGTGCATGTGTAGGGGGTAGATTAGAATGAGTGAGAAAACTGAGACTAGGCAAACTCACACTCACCCCCCCCATCTACTCAACCCATCACTCAGTTACTGACTCATGCAGCCACACAACCGCACTGTGGGCCCAATTTTACCATTGCGTTGTGCCCATTTTCAGGCACAAAAACTTGGCAAAGTTCAGCACATGAGGCGAATAGCACGATCCGGGCGTGCGCTTTACCAACGTCTGAAAATGGCCGTGATCAGGGCCTTGCTCGAAATGGGTGTGACAGCCATTTAAATGTATTTGCATGCAATTATATTGACTTTACCGGCATTTTCCCCTTTACTACTGTGTTCGCTCATTCAGAATCAGCACGAAACAGATATGCTCTATAAAAGAATGACTCAGGCATTCCAGTTAGTGAGGAGATAGGTACATAGTTTCTGATGGCTCTCTGCTTGCGATCGGTGGGAGGGGGGAAACGGCGTCAGCTGCCACCCTGCCTGAGATCGATGGAGGAAAGGGGGGGTCCACTCCCACTCTGCCTGTGATCAGTGAGGGGAAAGGAGGGTCCGCTCCCACTCTGCCTGAGATCAGTGGAGGAAAGGGGGATCTGCTGCCAGTCTGCCTGTGATCAGCGGTGGAGAAGGGGGAAGGTGGATCATTCCGCCTGAGATCGGTGAGGAGAAAGGGGGATGGGGCCCGTGATATGTCTGGGTGGTGGAGGTGGGGGAATAAGGGGGTCTATATTGTTGGGGGGGGTGAGGCAATGTCTGTGGGGGCCAGGGGAGGCATTATCCAGCTTGGGAGGGATATAGCAGAGGAACATTATTCTATCATTTTTTTCTGCACATGCGCAGTTGGAGACACTGATCGGAGCTGCAGAATTTTGGGTTCTTTAAGCTCCGCCCACAGTCTTGTGCAGCATGATGCGGAATCGCTGCTACTTTTTCAGACAATGTGCGTATGGAGGCACCTGAGAATGGGTCTAAAAGTTGGACCTGAAACATTCCAAATTTCAAATCAGCCCAGCACTTAGAATCAAAATGGTAAACTAGAGCCTTGTGTCTCACTCCCGCAAACACACAACTGGAATCATAGAATCATAGAAATCCTACTGCGCAGAAGGAGGTCACTAAACCCATCAAGTCTGCACTGACAACAACCCCACCCAGGCCCTACTCCCATCACCCCACATATTTATCCTGCTAATCCCTCTGACCTACTTGCCCCAGGATGTGAAAGGGCAATTTAGCAAGGGCAATCAACTTAACCTGCATATCTTGGAGTGAGTTACTCAGTTACTCACTCCCACACACATCATCATTCAGTCACTCACTCACACACACATTCACTCACTGTGTCGCTCACTCCCGCACATACTCACACACACATTCAGTCACTCCCACACACACAGATCCATTCAATCACTCCCCCATGTGGTGATTGTCATTTTAAGGGTGACACAGGCCATGTGTTACTCCACTATGTTGCCCTTAAAGCAACATACCCCCACACACCTATTCTGTCACTCACTCAGCCCAACGCATCCACTCGATCACTCCAAAACACTCACTCACTCACTCATTCACTCAACTCACTCACTCACTCCCAAATACTTATCCATTCAGTCATGCACTGACTCCAATATATCCAGTCAGTCACTCTATAATCTTTCCCATGCACTCACTCAGTTAACATCTTTTCCTTGGTCCTGCAAAAAGGACAAAATTCCAACCTGCTCAGGCTCAATTCAACTTTGCCCTCTGTGGCCTGCCAAAACCTTGGCCTCCCAGCCCTACCACACCTGGCACCCCCAGAATCCAGCCCCACAATATTTGGTTCCCCGGACTCCACGATTGTCACATCCAGTTCCCCAGTTTCCAGCCTTATCACACCTTGTTCCCAGGGCTCCTCAGTGCATAATTCCCTGGGCTCTAGTTCCCCAGGCTCTAGCTCTGCCATGCCTGGTTCCCGTACTGCAGCCTTTCCACCCTTGTCCTTCTCTTCGGTGAATACTGACACAAAGTACTAATTTAATACTTCGCTCATTTCCTCTGGCTCCACATATAAATTCCCTTCCCTGTCCTTGAGTGGGCCAACCCTCTCCCTGGCTATCCTCTTGTTGTTTATATATGTATAAAAAACCTTGGGATTTTCCTTAATTCTACTGGCCAATGCTTTTTCGTGACCCTTTTTAGTCCTCCTTACTTCTTGCTTAAGTTTCTTTCTACTTGCCTTGTATTCCACACTTGCTTCAAGTATTCCCTATCCTTGACAAATTCTTCCTTTTTCTCTTTGACTAGACTCACAATATCTCTTGTTACCCAGTGTTCCCAAAACTTGCCATACTTATCCTTCATCCTTACAGGAATGTGCTGATCTTGAATCCCGATCAACTTACATTTGAAAGCCTCCCATATGCCAGATGTTGATTTGCCCTCAAACATCTGCCCCCAATTTACATTCTTCAGCTCTTGCCTTGTATTGTTGTGATTAGCCTCCCCCCATTTAAGCACCTTAACTTGAGGACTCCACATCTCTATCCATCAGTACCTTAAAGCTTATTGGAATTATGGTCACTGTCCCCGAACTGCTCCCCTACTGAAACAACGACCACTTGGGCACGCTCATTCCCCAATACCAGGTCCAGAATGGCCCCTGCCCTAGTTGGACTATCTATATATTGTTTCAAGAAGCCCTTCTGGATGCCCCTTACAAACTCTGCCCCATCTACCCCTCTAGCACTAAGTGAGTCGCAGTCAATACAGGGCAAGTTAAAATCTCCCATCACAACAACTCTATTACTTTTAAACTTTGCCAAAATCTGCCTCCATATCTGTTCCTCCATCTCCCATTGGCAGTTGGGTAACCTATAGTAAACTCCCAACATTGTGACTACACTCTTCCCATTCCTGAGTTCTACCCATATTGCCTCGCTGTATGAGCCCTCTGAGATGTCTTCCCGGAGTACAGCTGTGATATTCTCCTTAACCAGTAGTGCAACTCCCCCACCCCTTTTAAATCCCATTCTATCCCTCCTGAAACATCTGTATCCTGGGATGTTAAGCTGCCAATCCTGTCCTTCCCTTAAGAAAGTCTCTGTAATAGCAACAACATCAAACATGGGATAGAAACAGCCTCTGGCTAGAGGCGCAGCTCCAAGCAGAATCCTGCATTAGAACTAAGTTGGCTGACAGGAATTTTGAAAACTGCCTCCGGGGCCACATGGAGGGGCTTTGCAAACCACACCTGGCCCCCAGGAGATACCTTGGTTAAGCCTGTACTAGAGGATATGCTGTAATGTTATAAATGTCTTGTCAGGAGATGCATTGCTTTTTAACATTAGGCAGAAATGCCGAGTGAGTGATCCAGCTCAGCTCCCATCTGAGGTCCCCAACTTCCCATATGCCAAACTTCAGCCAAATTGATTCCTTCAGCATCATATCAAGAAACGGTTGAAGGCACTGGATATAGCAAAGGCATTGGACCCTGGCATCCTGAAGGCATGTTTTCTGGAATTTTCCATGACCTTAGCCAAGCACTTCCAGTACACTGGAATCCACTCAACAATATATAACATTGCTCAGATGTGTCCTATCCACAAAATGTAGGACAAATCCAGTCAGGTCAATCACTGCTCATCAGTGTACTCTCCATCACCAGCAAAGCGATCAACAACGATATCGTTAGTAGTTCTATCAAGCAGAACATACTCACTGATACTTTGTCTGGGTTCTTTTAGGACTATTGGACTTCTTTGAACAGCTTTGTTCAAGGCATGGACAAAAGAACTGAAGTTAAGAGTAAGAATGACTGCTCTTGACATCACGGCAGCATTTGACCAAATGAGAAGAGGTCTTAATAAAACTGAAGTCAGTGAGAATCAGAAGGAAACCTTTCCAATGGTTATTGTCTTACCTACTCCAAAAGAAGATGGTTGAGGTTGTTGGACGTCAATCATTTCAACCCCAGAATATTGCTACAGGAGTCCCTCAGGGTAGTGCCCTAGGTCCAACAATCTTAAGTTGTTTAATCAATAACCTTATATCCATCATTAAGTCAGAAGTGGGATGTTCGTCGATGATTGCAGCACGTTCAGCACCACTTCCAACCTCTGAGATTCTGAAGCAGTCTGTGTTCATCTGCAATAAGACTTGGACAACATTCAGGCTTGAGCTGATAAGTGGTAAGTGACATTTTCTCCACATAAGTGCCAGGCAATGACAAGTGAGAAACTGTCTCCCCTTGACATGAAGCAGTACTACCATCACTGAATCATCCACCAGTAACATCCTGAGGGTTGCCATGGGCTAACCATATAAAATAATATGGACACAATTCAGCAATGTCAATAAAACCCTGGCTGCACTGATGTGAATTCATTTCTGCTTTCCCAAGGCCAGGTGAACACCAGATCAGTAAGACTATGCCAATTCATTTTGTTATTGAGGATTGCTGTGAAGAGGGATTTAATCATGAAGTGAGTGAGTAGTACGGTGCGGTTGATGCAAAAGCCAAATTACACTCTATAATTTTAAGGCAATTCTCCTGAAATTTCTCATGCCGATATATGAGCCTAAATATAGATACCACTTAAGTATGCATACATCCACTTCCTGGATGATAAGGCAGTCTATTGCACCATTTCATAAAAGCATTCAACATCAGATGAATTCAGGCAAGCAATGGCAGTTCTGATGATGATAATAGTGAGGCATATCGATGGGAGGCTGAGGAACTTCACTTTAAAGTGCACAGAGCTAATGGACATACTATTGGTAGTTTGTGAAATTGGGAATTGCCTCTGGAATTTGATGAGTTATTGTTCCAAGTTCTGCAAAGCCCTACAAGGCCATGGGAGGGAAAAGGGAGCTGCGCAGGCTTTTGCTGCCTCTTGTCCTGAATAGCAATGTGAAATAGAGCTGTGATGAAGTTCCCAAGCAAGCTGACACTAAAGAGCGCGTTTGATGCCATGACTGCAGCCAGAAAGGTTGCTGTCATGACTTGCCTTCTTTAATCTCACATTACAGTCAACCTTATCTTTGGATAGTAAATCAACTCTACATTGGCTGCACTAACACAATTCCAAATCTTGACTTCCATATGTTGATAGAAGGAGAAAACAACTTTGAAGCTTTATGCCAGGGGCAGCACGTGGACATGTGTGGCGTTCCAGAGGCCACAATGCAGCAAGAGGACTGCTGTCTCTCTCATTAATGGGGGTTGAAAAGAATAGTGCTTCAGCAAAGGTGGTCACTCATGAGTGCTGGGAAAGGCCACGCTGGGACATCCAGTGGAGGAAGAGAACAAAGTCTTCAAGCAGAAGATAGAACTTCTCACCCATGACATGGACAAAGCCTGCAGGGCCTCACCCTATACCTGCAGGAGCAACTCTGCAGCTGCTCACTGAGAAAGATTCTCACAATCACTGCCTCAATGCCAATGTAATGTAATTCTTATGCATTAAAGGTACAGTGCAGCATCCATGTTGCAGCAAGACAACTTTTACACTTTGTGTTACAGCATGAGTGCCTCGCAAGGATGCCTTCAGGCAACAATCCCCCCCAGATCAACACAGGATGATGCACCAACATCCACTGCTATTGAGTCCAACATCCATCAGTGGATACTATCACTGATGGCAAGGTAATTAAGGCCTGTCACAGTGTACCAGGCATAACAAGAAATCCTGCCTATAATCAAGAAAAATCTTCTATGTGTACAACTCCCTGAGTTGATATGCTGAATACTTCATGTGCTGTATTTCTACAAGTGAACTCCACGGTGACTTTGTCCTCATGAAGCAGCAGTGGAACCAAGTCATTTGCTCCTGTACGAACTCCATCTTTGTCAAGAACATGGCACCAACTGTGTAGAGCTTGGATGTTCTCAGGCGCCTTTCTATCTCTGGCAGGCAGTGTGTCTGCTAAACTAATGCAGCCTCAATAGCCCTGTCAAAGCCTCTGCTAACACCCCTGAAATTGAGTGCTGTTATAGCTAAGACCAAAGTGAATGCCAACTGTTCTTATCTCATTTTATCCCAGCCAACAATGTCATCCTTGATGTAGCGACTGCGCCACCTTCCAGTCTGTAATCTTCAACTGCGTTTCACTCTCTCCATCCTTTCTCCCATTTGCAGCATGCTATACCTGCCACCGGTGGAATATAGGGATGAGGGCGAAGAAGGTGGCCAAGGAACAAAACTGTGTAAGTACATCACAGAGGAGATCATGGATATTAATAGGAAGAAAAGGACAGCCCAGACTCCAAGAATTCAGCCTGAGACACAGAGGCGGTACAGTGATGCTATGCCAGAATCCGTTTTTCTATGTCTCACATATATATTGTTATTTATTTGCATTGTTCCAACAATAAGATAGTGGAGGGGCAGGGGGCGCAATTCTCCAAAAAAAGCTCTAGGTGCTGAATTTGTGGGAAAACTGATGTAAATTATGATTGTTTTTTCACTGGGAGTTCACACTTGAATCTCCCACACTCCATGAAATGCAGAGGTCATAACTGTAAATATAATTAAAAGCTAGGAGGGGATGGGGCCTATTCACTCCAGAGTCTGATGGTTCTGGGCCTCTGCACGTGCGCAGTGGCCCAGAACTGTCAGCCACCTCTTTGCTGGCCAGCTCAATCACTGGCAGCCCAGGACCCCTGCAATGCTGCATGGCACCCTTAGACCCACCACAGCCTGATCGTGCCCACCCCGGTCCATTCGCAGGAGAGCCCTGACCACACCCCCTTCCCAAAGCACCCCAATCTCCAGCCCCTCATGCCCCCAACAATGACAGCCCCCCCATACCCTCCCTGGCAGACCTCCTCCCCCCACTGGCGGCAGAACCCCCCAGCAGACCCCCCCACCCCGCTCACCCTAATTGCTGGCCTCCCTCCAGCCTCGTCTGATCCCAATGCAGAGTGGTACCCCCACTCCCACTAATCTCCCCCAGGCCCCGCCCCATCTGGCCCTGCGCCTGAGGCCCCGCCACATTGCATTGCCCCATGCACAGTGGGCAGTGCCAAGGTAACCCAGGGCATGGGCACTTTGTCCCTTGTATGGTGCCAGGGGCAAAGGCTGGCACTGCCAGGGTGCCCATGCCCAGGGGGCACTACCCCCACCACCTGACCCGATTGCCCCCTTCATTCCAGCGGGTCATCTCACTAGTTCCCTGAAAGTGGGAAGTTAGTCTGAACCCCACCAAAGTGAAATGCCTCCGACAGGTTGGGAGATGCTAGCAGGCCTGGAGAATTCAGTCCTGGGCCTGCTATTCATATTGAAAAGAGATGGGAAATATATTAAAACGACTTACCTGGTGTTCCTGCCAGTTTCTAGCGTGGTTCCGACAATGCCAGATATCCATCCCTGGGAGAAGCTCACACATTGGGAATGCATGTACAAATCCCATGACACATAAAACTAAAGCACTCCTCCACCTTAATATGTTTCAGCCTCAGCACATGTGCTCACAGAACCAAACTGGTCAGACTGGGATGAGTGCTCCCACCTCACAGAAAACACTGTCATCCTAATAATAAAATCTAACTGAACATAAACAATTTGACACAAAATAAATTCAATAAAAAATAATAGTAAAGTAAAAACAACCAATTTTTTTAAAAAACACTTATGACTGAATAATAAAGCAGCAAGGACAGCATGATTAAAACTGGGAGTGCCTACAATCCCTGCTCACATATACCAGTTTAAGTGGGCACAAACCAATGCCAGCTGGAACTGGCATAGTGGTTAGCACTGCTGCCTCAAAGCACCAGGTACCTGGGTTTGATTACCGGCTTGGGTTACTGTCTGTGTTGTTCTCCCAATGTCTGCGTGGGTTTCCTCTGGTTTCCTCCCACAGTTTGAAAGACTTGCTGGTTAGGTGCATTGGCCATGCTACATTCTCCCTCGGTGTACCCAGTAGGCGCCGGAATGTGGCGACTAGGATATTTTCACAGTGTTAATGTAAGCTTACTTGTGACTAATAAATAAACTCTATTTTACTTTTGGTGGCCAAAATCCATAGTAAACTGCTATTCTCTCTTACCAGGCTCTTGATTTGATCAGAGACTGGAATTCTGCGGCGCATAACTCAGCTCCTGACTCCCCAAAGCCTATCCACCATCCATCCACAAGGCACAACTGGGAATGTGTTGAATACTTTGCATTTATGCTACAACAACATTCCAGAAGCTCAACAGCATCCTAGACAAAACAATCTGATTATTCAGCACTTTCTCTATCACCTTAAACATTCACTCCCTCTGCTACTGTGTATAATGGCAGCAGCAGATGCACTGCGGAAACTTGCCACACCTCTTTTGATAGTGCCTCCCAAACCTAACAGTCTCTACTAACTAGAAGGACAATGGTAACAGATCATGGCAGATCATGGCAACACCATCACTTTAAAGTTCCCCTCCGAGATGCACACCATCCTAACTTAGAACTATATAGCTTTTCATTCACTGTTGTTGGATCAAAATCCTGCAACTCCCTCTGTAACAGCACTGTGGCTGTACCTGCATCAAATGGGCTCTAGCGGGTCAAGGAGGCGGCTCACCAGAATCTCAACAAGGGTAATTAGGGGATAGCAACAAATGTTAGCCTGGCAAGCAGTGCCCACAACCCATTTTAAAATGCCTAATTCTGTTCCATTACACAGCGGGAGCAAATTGGGGTACAGCTGCATGAGGAACAGGGAGAACAACATTTTGGTTTCAAATATTGATATCTATTCCCCTGATTAAAACAAAGTTAATGCAAAAACAAATTCCGGAGAAAAAGCACAACAAAATAAACTGGCATTGGCAGAAATAACCAGAATTGCCTTAAAGCAACTTTCCATCTAATCAGCCCAACATTGAATAATAAGTAAACCAATATGGATCTAATATGGATTTAAAAAATTGGTTCAGTGACAGGAAATAGGGAATTGTGGTGGATGACTGTTTTTCCACATTGGAGGAAGGATTATGATGGTGTTCTCCTGCTTCTGAAACTATAGGTTTAGGACCCCCACCAGGGCTTGATGGCCATGGAAGGTGCGTTCATAATAGGTTGATTATCAGTCTGTAAATTTTTCCAGTATGTCTGATGGAGAGGCTCCTGATCTGCAATACTACAGCAAGCAATGGTAAATCATGGCAGTACTTTGCCAAGCATAATCGTTGACCATAATGGAAGTCTGTTGGTGACAACACCCTCTTGGGGAATTGTATCTGAAGAGGGAAGATGATACAGCTAAAGAATTTTGACTTGGATGCTACAAGACTTTTACAATCTCAAATGATGAGGAATATCAGAGACATTTAGAAAAACAAACAATGGCATTAGCAGCCACTGTTTCTTCTGTCACAATGGCACAGTGTTTCACACTGCTGCCTCGTAGCACCAGGGACCCGGGTTCGTGTCTGGCCTCGGGTCACTGTCTGTGTGGGGTTTGCACATTCTCCCCATGTCTGCATGGGATTCCTCTGCCTGCGCTGGTTTCCTCCCATGGTCCAAAGATATGTGTATTAGGTTAATTGGCCATGTTAAATTGCCCCTTAGTGTCAGGGGGACTACAAGGGTAAATGCATGGGGTTACAGGGATAGGGCTTGGGTGGAATTTTGCTTGGTGCAGACTCGATGGACCGAATGACCTCCTTCTGCACTGTAGAGATATTCTATGATTAAAAAAAAAGGAGATAGACAGTAAAATTGCTTTTGTGTAATGATTACACCATGTGGCATGTATAATGTGAACTGAAGTAATCAAAATATTG
The DNA here is from genome assembly GCF_965287045.1 of Carcharhinus amblyrhynchos. Lineage (NCBI taxonomy): Eukaryota > Metazoa > Chordata > Chondrichthyes > Carcharhiniformes > Carcharhinidae > Carcharhinus > Carcharhinus amblyrhynchos. The sequence continues at coordinate 103,212,953 of NC_137326.1, read as the reverse complement.
CTGATCCAAATCAGTTTTCATTTCCTTCATCAGTGAGGTTAATAATAACTGATGAGTAATGCATGCTAAATTTTCATAATCTTTCCACCTTTAGCACCTGGAAAGAAACTGAAGAAGCAGTGTGTGACATTTTGAGCACCGATCCCTTTAACCCCAGTTTAATTTCCACCCAGTGAATGAGATGAATAGAGCGTGAAGAGAGTCATATTTCAAAAATGACATGCAAGTTAGAGACGGAATGCATTGTGTGTGGAGGTGGCCAGTTTTAGATTAAATCAAAAGATCTCCGAATAGATGAGAGGTCAGAAGAGGCCAATAGTGACACTTGATCGTGTCCTGTGATCAATCAAGTGTGAAAACGGCACAATGAAATATTGCCAAGAACTGCAGAGGAAGCAGCAGTCTGTAAAGAATACCACATCTCACAGGAACATCTGCCAACTCTGTGCATGGCAGACATTCCAAACATTTGTACTTTACAATTTTTGAGGATTAACTTGGATTGCTCTGATACACTGAATGCTAAAACATTGGTTCACACCCATGATTTACCTGACAAGATTTTCAATCCCAGCTGCACCAACTAAGTGGTGGGAGGCAGCTAGTGGAGGCTAAGTAGTTTGTTACATTGAGGGAATTTATCTCAATGGATGAGTCAGTGCACATTAATTTTGGTTGTCACTTACTATCTATTTACATAGCAGAGTTAGTGGAGGCCTAATAGCAAGGAACAGTGCAGTGGAGGGCATAAAAATAGGATGATTATAACTGAAATATTAGAATGAACATAGTTTTGTAAAATATCACTAAACATCTTAATAAGATATCATCATTTGTATATTTGTTTTATGAGTAATTTTTAATGTAAAATCCATAGCTGAGCTTATACATAGAAACATAGGGCCTGACTCTCCCCAAAAAATTCTAAGTGCTGGATTAGCAGGAAAAATGGTGTACTTCATGATTGTTTGTTCACAGGGAGTTCAGACTTGAATCTCCCACACACTGCAAAGGTCACAATCATGAATATCATTAAAAGCTCGGGAGACAGGACCTATTCTCGCGCAGTGGTCCAGATCCGCCAGCCTCCCATTTGCTGGCCAGCTCAATCGCTGGCCAGCCCGGACCCCCACAATGCTGCCCCCCGCAACCCTCTCATGGCCTGACTGCAGCCCCATGACCATTCCTGGGCTATCCCCGACCTCCCTTCCTGGAACTCCCCGATTTCCAGCCTCCCCGCCCAGCACTGTTGATTCCTCCCTCCCCCTCAACCCAGCAAACTCCCCCTCACCAATCTGGCAGAACCACCACCTTGCAGACCTCCCCCCGGAAGGCAGACCCTCCTGGCTGACACCCCTGTCCCCCAGCTTGCCTCGATCGCTAGCGTCCCTCCAGCCCCGACTAAATCCCAATGCAGAGTTGCAGTGGGACCCCCAAGCCCTGCCCACTGTAAGCCCCACTCCCTTGGCACTGCTCCATGCCTGGTGGGCAGTGCCACAATGTGGGCACAGGCTAGCACTGCCAGGGTTCTCATGCTTAGGGGCACCATCCCCGCTGCCTGACCCCTGGGGTGCCCTGATAGTCCCCCCTTCACTCCACCGGGTCTCCCGCTAGTTCTCCAAACTAATAGTGGGGAACTATTCTAACCCCTGGTGTGAAATATTCCTGGCGGGGTGGGAGGTGCTATCAGGCCTGGAGAATTCAGTCCTGGGCCCGATAATGACATTTAACATACATTAGAAACAAATTAAAATCACTTACCTGGCCTTCCCCCCAGTTTCCAGTATGGTCTCGACTGTGCCTGCTCGCCAGCATAAGGAGAAGCACATGAGTCGGGAACACATGTGCGACTCCCGCGAAATGGCCATCACGCACATCTCCCAACCTGACACGAGAGAATTGGGCCCGTACATAGAAACTAGTAGCAGGAGTAGGCCATTCGGCTCTTCAAGCCTGCTCCACTATTCATTTTGATCATGGCTGATCATCAAATTCAATATCTTGATCCCACCTTCCTCCTATATCTCTTGATCCCTTTAGCCCTAAGAGCTATATCTAATTCCTTCTTGAAATCACACAACGTTTTGGCCTCAGATACTTTTTGTGGTAGTGAATTCCACAGATTCACCACCCTCTGGGTGATGAAATTTCTCCTCACTTCAGCCCTAAATGGTTTAGCCCTTATCCTCAAACTATGATCCCTAGTTCAGGACTCCCCACCATTGGGAACATTCTTTCTGAATTTCCCCTGTCTAACCTTGTTAGAATTTTATAAATTTCTATGACATCCCTTCCCACTCTTCTAAAATCCGATTAATATAATCTTAACTGATATATTCTCTCCTCATATGACAGTCCTGCCATCCCAGGAATCAGCCTGGTAAACCTTTGCTCTCCTTCTGTAACAAAGACAGCCTTCTTCAGATAAGGACACCCAAATTACACACAATATTCCAGGTGTGGCTTCACCAAAGCCCTATACAATTTCAGTAAAACATCATTATTCCTGTACTCAAATCCTCTCCCTATGAAGGCCAAAATACCATTTGCCTTCTTTTCTAATGCAATATATAAAAATTGATGACCATTTCCAAGATGTTAACACAGTGGGTGCCATCTTACCTGTCGTTCACATTATGCTCCCACTCCAGAGAAGTCGGAAGACTTGGCAGCCAGCCAAATCTCCACTGACTGAGGAAAGATGGCAAAATCCCATCAGCATCCACAGCATAGTATTATCATCTCATAAATCAATTTCTCGGCATCTCTCTCCAATCTGAATTAAACCTGACCTTGATTTAATTCCCGAGCACTGCCCTGAAATCATAATTTGGATTAGCTGCTCAAGCCTATTCAGTGGAGGTTTGAACGCACAACCTTATAAATCAATGGTGAGACTATTTCTATTGAGCTAAGGCTGAGATTTAACTTAGTGGGACCAAGGAGAGGAACCATGTGGAGTGGACCCCTGTGGTTTATTTGAGAAGTGGGATTTCTCGCTTCACTGAAAACCCAGGAAATGCTCATGGGAAGTTGTACACCCAGGGTAAGGGGGCAGTGGGGGTGCAATGGTGAGTTGCTAAGGTTAAGTGGCTGAATTAATGTGAATATTGGGACAGTACAGTCCACCAGGTTCAAACTGAGGGCTAGAAAGTAGCCCTGCCTTCTCCGTCGACAAGGTCATCCCAGATAATCAGACTTGCGCCTTAGACCCAATGAATCCAAGTCCTTAATATAATTTTGTCATAAGTTCAGCAGGAGCCCACAGGATTATCAACCAATTGTTAACACTGATTGTCAAGCACTTTAGTCATTCCTGTTGTGAGCCGACATTTGTCAGCACAGATCACTGCAGGAAATGGAGCATATGCTATCGCTGCTTATAAAGACGTCAAGCTTGTAACCATTTTGAGTTGCTATCTTGTATGTCCATGCATCAGCAATAGAGGGTATATTACCACAATTATCCAAGTTTACCAAATATTCAGGTATTTATTTTTGAGCAGTTCTTTTTATTTTCTCACTGAAATGTATTACATTAATAAATGGAAAACAGCACATGGTAAAATGAATATGTGACCGATTTCACTATGCCTGCTGCGTTGAACTGAATAATGTGAAGGCTGTAATTCATACTGAACTGAGGTAAGCATACTGAAAATGTCATGTCACTACAAGGATATCAACAGAAAGGCTGTGGCAATGTCCTGGGGAATGTTGCAAACACCACATTCTGAAACGTTAATTAACATCGGCAGCGCTTTTGAATTTTTCAGCAACTGGGGCAGAACATTAACATTTTACAAAGTACATTTTGTTCCACAAGGAGTATATTGGTGGAAAATTTGATTCAACGGGTTTCTTGAATTGGGCTCCTTTCAAGGCAGGTTTTTATGCACAATGTTAGATAAACTAATTTTTGAGTTTAAGGAAATTAACTTGATTTCTAAATTTATATCTTTGCTGTTATTTAAAAAGGAAGTTAAAATATCCAAATATTATGATTACAAAACATATCCATAGCTATATGATTTCTTTGTTATACATGTGTAATATTTCTATTACTGTGTAGGTGATAAATCAGTAAAGAATACTTTACTATAGTGTAGACATACAAGTATAAAACACTGGGGATAATTTTTAATATTAACTGCTCAGCTGTGATACAAAGGACATCAAATTTGATGGGTATTTTATACCAGCTATTAATCATAGAAATATGAAATCAGAGCAGGAGTAGGCCACTGGTCTCTCTAACCTGCTTTGCCATTGAATAAAATTTGATAGCGGTCTTAATTCAACTTTCCTGCTTCTTACCATCCTTCCTCCCTGCACCCATATCCCTTGACTCCCTCGTGGATCAAAAATCTGTCTAACTCAGTCTTCAATATATTCAATGACCCAGCCTCCACTGCTCTCTGGAGTACAGGATTCCAAAGACTGTCAGCTCCCAGACAGCTGAAATTCCTCCTTACTCTGTCTTTAATGGAGGCCCCTCTTTCTGAAACTGTGCCACGTGGTTCCAGATTCATAAGAACATAAGAACATAAGAAATAGGAGCAGGAGTAGGCCATCTAGCCCTTCGAGCCTGCCCCGCCATTCAATAAGATCATGGCTGATCTGTCGTGGCTCAGTTCCACTTTCCCGCCCTCTCCCCATAACCCTTAATCCCCTCTCTTATCAAGAACCCATCAACCCGCTTCTTAAAAATATTTAGCGAGGCAGCCTCCACCACTTCAACGGGCAGAGAATTCCAGAGATTCACCACCCTTTGAGTGAAGAAGTTCCTCCTCAACTCCATTCTAAACCGCCTCCCCTTTATCTTGAGGCTGTGCCCCCTAGTCCTACTGTCTTTTTTGAGCGGGAAGAGTCTCTCCACCTCTATCCTATCCATCCCATTCATCATCTTATACGTCTCAATGAGATCTCCCCTCATTCTTCTAAACTCTAACGAGTACAAGCCTAGTTTATTCAGCCTCTCCTCATAGCTCAATCCCCTCAACTCCGGTATCAGCCTAGTAAACCTCCTCTGCACTCCCTCCAGGGCCAAAATATCCTTGCGCAGGTGCGGCGCCCAAAACTGCACACAGTACTCCAGCTGCGGCCTCACCAATGCCCTATACAGCTGCAGCAAGACCTCCCTACTTTTATATTCAATCCCCCTCGCTATGAAGGCCAGCATCCCATTTGCCTTCCTGACCACCTGCTGCACCTGCAAGCTGGGTTTTTGCGACTCATGCACAAGGACCCCGAGGTCCCTCTGCACCGTCGCCTGCTGCAGTTTTTCGCCACGTAAGTAATAGTCCTTCCTACCATTCTTCCTACCAAAGTGGACCACCTCACACTTGCCAACATTAAATTCCATTTGCCATTTCCTGGCCCATTCGCCCAGCCTATCTAGATCCTTCTGCAGACTCTCCACACCCTCCGCACAATTTGCCTTTCCCCCAATCTTGGTGTCATCAGCAAATTTCGACACCCTGCACTTGGTTCCTTCCTCCAGATCATTTATATAAATGGTAAATTCCCACAGAGAGGAAGCATCTTCTCCCTGGCTAGTCTGCTCAGAATCTTTTATGTTTCAATAAGATCATAACTTATTCTTCTAAACTCCAAGGTGCATAAGCCCAACCTGCTCAACCTTTCCTCACAAAACAATTCCTTCGTTTCAGGAATCAACCTTGTGAATCTTCTCTGAACTACCTCCAATGCTAGTAAATCTCCACTTAAATAAGGAGGCCAAAACTGTATGCAGTACTCTAGGTGTGGTCACGTCACCAGACTTCCCTACTTTTATCAAGAGAGAAAATGCTGGAAAATCTCAGTAGGGCTGGCAGCATCTGTAAGGAGAGAAAAGAGCTGATGTTTCGAGTCCAGATGACCCTTTTGTCAAAGCTCGCTATTTTCTAAACTACTTTTCAGACTGTGGGAGTAAACTGGAGCACCCGGAGGAAACCCACACAGACATGGGGAAAACGTGCAGACTCCACACAGACTGTGAAGGATAAATCTTTTGATAAGTTTCCTCAAAAGAACATGTTACAAGAATTCCGACGCATGGTGTAAGTAGAAATAAAGTTTCCTATCCTTATAGTCAATCCTATTTACAAAAGAACGATATTCCATTTACCTTCCTAATTACTTGCTGTATCTGCATGCTTTTTTTGTGAGAGATGTGTGATGACACTCAAAACCCTCTGTACCACAGAATGCTGCAGTTTCTCTCCATGGTCTCTCCCCCCATTATTTCAGATGGTAATTGGTTAGCTCACGTATGGATAGATTATGGCTGTTTTTTATGATCTGGTTAGAAGTAAAAGTCCTATTATAGTCGTTCAATATATATTTGATCAGTTAATGAAACTAAAGATTAACATCACACATGTATAAGTCATATCACCATGACAGTACCCTATAGCTTTATAAGAACATAAGAACATAAGAAATAGGAGCAGGAGTAGGCCATCCAGCCTTTTGAGCCTGCCCCGCCATTCAGTAAGATCATGGCTGATCTGTCGTGGCTCAGTTCCACTTTCCCGCCCTCTCCCCATAACCCTTAATCCCCTCTCCTATCAAAAACCCATCAACCCGCGTCTTAAAAATATTTAGCGAGGCAGCCTCCACCACTTCAACGGGCAGAGAATTCCAGAGATTCACCACCCTTTGAGTGAAGAAGTTCCTCCTCAACTCCGTTCTAAACCGCCCCCCTTTTATCTTGAGGCTGTGCCCCCTAGTCCTACTGTCTTTTTTGAGCGGGAAGAGTCTTTCCACCTCTATCCTATCCATCCCATTCATCATCTTATACGTCTCAATGAGATCTCCTCTCATTCTTCTAAACTCTAATGAGTACAAGCCCAGTTTATTCAGCCTCTCCTCATAGCTCAACCCCCTCAACTCTGGTATCAGCCTAGTAAACCTCCTCTGCACTCCCTCATATCCCTTCTGTGATGGGGTACCCAAAATCAAACAGCCTACTGACCCTTGCCTTCTGAAAAGTTGTCATTTCATCTTACTTTTATATCCCTATACTTAAAGTTCAAATAGCTACTGGCTCTATTTAACTATACTCATCCTCCCAGGGTATTGTTTATTTGAGTTGCTGTTTTGCTAATTTTATCTACACTTGCCAATATTTTTCCTGTGACCGTATACTCCCACTCTTTGATTATCCATATTAAATTACATTCCACTAACTTGCCTACGTCTTCCTGAAACTTTTGCAATCATTTGTTTATTAACAGACTTCCTTCTTTTGTGTTTTAGGAAATTTTAGTATTGTGCTTTCTATGACCAATTCAAATACTTTATATACATGATACAGGCAAAAGTGGATATAGCATTGACTCCTGAGATTATCCAGGTCTAACCTTACTACAATTCAACAAATATCTATCAATCTTGATCTTTTGCTTCTTGATTGTCAACCAGCTTTCTACTCCTACAGCTACATTTCTACTTAAACCATATGTCTGAATTCCTGTAACATTTTCCTTTGAGGAAACTTATCAAATGATTTATCCTTCATAGTCTGGATGGGGTCTGCACATTCTCCCCATGTTTACGTGGGTTTCTTCAGGGTGCTCCAATTTCCTCCCATAGTCTGAAAGACATGCTGGTTAGGTGCATTGGCCATGTTAAATTCTCCCTCCATATGCCCAAACAGGCACCGGAGTGTAGTAACTAGGGGATTTTCACAGTAACTTCATTGCAGTGTTAACGTAAGCCTACTTGTGACACTAATAAGTAAACTTTAAAACTTAAAATAATTTTTAAAACACTTTTCACATCATCTACTGTTTTCGTTTTATCTATCCAATGAACCACTTTTTCACAAAGCAATTTTGTCAAATCATAGAATCCCTACAATGCAGAAGGAGACCATTCAGCCCATCAGATCTACACCGACTTTCTGACAGAGCTATTCCCATAACCCATTTAAAATGCTTTCAATAAACCCATGCTGCCTTCATTTCTAAATGCTTGTTAATAATTATAAGTGTTGGTCTGTCAGAAACCTTACTTGGTGGCAGCTGTCCTAATGGACATCCTACCATAGACGACGCCTGGCCAGGTCCAGACCACATTCCAGCCCCTTCTATTGCATTCGCCCTGGAGTTACACTGGGAGTGTGCCAAAAAAACTGAGCAATTTTGGCTCAAAAATATTAATGCAATATCTCCACCAGAACTTCATTCCCTACTGTTAGATTTCCCCTTTGAGCAGTCCTACATTCTTTTTAATTATTGCTTTACTTATCATATGTTTCTAAGAGCCCTATAATTTCTCTTTTTTATATAGGATCCCTACACTGCAAAAGGAGGCCATTTGGCGCATTGAGTCTGCAATGACTCTCCAACTGACTCCCCTGCCCTATCCATGTAACCCGCGAATCCCCCTAACCTACACACCTTGGGACTCTAACGGGCAATTTAACATGACCAATCCACTCAACCTACACATCTTTGGAGTGTGGGAGGAAACCAGAGCACCCAGAGAAAATCCATGCAGACACAGGGATAACGCGCAGACTCTGCACAGTCACACAAGGCTGGAATTGAACCTGGATCCGTGGTGCTGTGAGGCAGCAGTGCTAACCACTGTGCCACTGTGCCGTCCTCCAAATTTAACAAATAATGTTCAATTTTCTTTACTATTATAAGCTTGTATTTTCCCATTCCTTTTTAGCTGTTTTAAGCCATCCTTTTATTACTTCTCATGGTTTACTTTTACATTGTTTGTCCAAATTTAACAAACGCTTCCTTTTTTCAATTTTCAGTTCAGATTTGTTCTATTTATTTGTGGAATCCTATCTTTTGATGAGCCTCTTTTTGCCTGTTGTCGACTTGGTCTGTTTTTCCCGTTTTCCTTTATGACTGTTTTCCGACTCTGGAGGTCAATCTCAAGGCTCTTTTGTGTGACTTGAATGCTTCTGTCATGTTTCAATGACTGGCATTAGCACAGTACTCAAGAAATAATCTGACCAGAACACTGTACAGTATCACTTACACTCACCAAACTCTACTATTACAGCTATATAGCTCCGCATTCTACTTGCTTTATTGAATCCTGCAGCACAGAAATTGGAATTGCTGATAATATGAATTAACCCCAAAATACTAAGCAACTAAACACTCTAAATATTCCCCAGCTAATGTCAAGAATAGAGTGCTGCCTATTGTTGCACAATGGGGTGGATTGCCCATATCCACTTTAAAATGGAGTGGAGATTGGAGTCTGTTATAGAAACTACATGATTTTAATTTCCATTTAAATCAACCTTAGGATCCACAGACTTTCTCGGCATCAGTTTCATTACTGCCCATATTCCCCCTGCAGCCCATTGAGTTGTTGTCTTCCTGTATGCAATCTGTGGAAGCTTGGAGCCTTTTAAAATTACAAGCACAAAACAACCCTAAATGTATTTAAGCTTTGTGAGTGTTGTATACAGGATAATAGAACAAAGACAATAAAGAATTGTCCACAAGATTAGCTCCACCAAGAACTAGAAAATTATTCCTGCACGTGACATTCAGCTAGTTGCAAAGTTCACTTGTGGAAGTACAAATGGTACATTTATTAATTATAGGTTTTCCTCAGAACCGCATGACTTCCTCCTTACCTTCCTCCCATAAGGAGGAAGAAATGGAGTTTCCTTTCTTTGTAAAAGTGATGTCTTAAATAAGGACACGTTGCACAAAGAATAAAAATTGGAACATAAATCGATTGAAATGTTTATGGAAAAGACCATTCATCCATGTAGTGCTGCACAGGAGGACATCAATTCCTCCAGGACTGGCAGCATGATGGTTTTCAGTGACACCAATGCTGGATGTCATAGTCATAGAGGTTTACAGCATGGAAACAGGTCCTTCGGCCCAACTTATCCATGCCGCCCAGTTTTTTAACGCCTAAGCTAGTCCCAATTGCCTGCATTTGGCCCATATCCCTCTATACCCATCTTACCCATGTAACTGTCTAAATGCTTTTTAAAAGACAAAATTGTACCTGCCTCTACTACTACCTCTGACAGTTTGTTCCAGACATTCACCACCCTCTGTGTGAAAAAACTACCCTTCTGGGCCCTTTTGTATCTCTTCCCTCTCACCTTAAACCTACACCCTCTTGTTTTAGACTCTCCTACCTTTGGGAAAAGATATTGACTATCAGCTGATCTATGCCCTTCATTATTTTATAGACCTCTATAAGATCACCCCTAAGCTTCCTACGCTCCAGAGAAAAAAGTCCCAGTCTATCCAGCTTTTCCTTATAACTCAAACCATCAAGTCTTGGTAGCATCACAGTAAATCTTTTCTGCGCTCTTTCTAGTCTAATAATATCCTTTCTATAATAGAGTGACCAGAATTGCACACAGTATTCCAAATGTGGCCTTACCAATGACTTGTACAATTTCAACAAGACATCCCAATTCCTGTATTCAATGTTCTGACCGATGAAACCAAGCATGCTGAATGCCTTCTTCACCAGTCTGTCCAACTATGACTCCACTTTCAAGGAGCTATGAACCTGTACCCCTAGATCTCTTTGTTCTTTAACTTACCCCAATGCTCTACCATTAACTGAGTAAGTCCTGCCCTGGTTCAATTTACCAAAATGCATCACCTCACATTTGTCTAAATTAAACTCCATCTGCCATTCGTCAGCCCACTGGCCCAACTGATCAAGATCCCGTTGCAATCGGAGATAACTTCCTTCACTGTCCACAATGTCACTAATCTTAGTGTCATCTGCAAACTTACTAACCATGCCTCCTATATTCTCATCCAAATCATTAATATAAATGACAAATAACAGTGGACCCAGTGCCGATCCCTGAGGCATACTGCTGGTCACAGCCCCTCAGTTTGAAAAACAACCTTCTACAATCACCCTCTGACTTCTAACATCAAGGAAATTTTGTATCCATTTGGCTACCTCATCCTGAATCCCATAAGATTTAGCCTTATGCAACAACCTACCATGTGGTACCTTGTCAAAGGTTTTGCTAAAGTCCATGTAGACAACATCAACTGTACTGCCTCATCTATCTTCTTGATTACCCCTTCAAAAAACTCTATCAAATTTGAGAGATATGATTTTCCACTCACAAAGCCATGCTGACTGCCTCTAATCAGTCCTTGCGGCTCAAAATGCCTGTAGATCCTATCTCTCAAAATATCTTCTAACAACTTACCTGCTACAGATGTGAGGCTCACTGGTCTGTCGTTCCCAGGCTTTTCCCTGCAGCCCTTTTTAAAAAAGGCACAACATTTGAGACTCTCCAATTTTCAACCTGTGACTATCAATGATTCAAATAGCTCGGCTAGGGGACCTGCAATTTCTTCCCTAGCCTCCCACAATATCTTGGGATACACTTCATCAGGTCCTGGGAATTTATCTACCTTGATGCGCTTTAAGACCTACAGCACCTCCTTCTCTGTTAGATGTGCACTCCTCAAGACATCACTATTTATTTTCTCAAGTTCCCTAACATACAAGCTTTTCTCAACAATAAATACTGATGAGAAATATTCATTTAAGATCTCACCCATCTCTTGTGGATCAGCACATAGATGACCTTTTTGATTCTTAAGAGACTCTACTCTCTTTCTAGTTATTCTTTTGCCCTTTATGTATGTGTAGAAGCTCTTTGGATTCTCCTTCGCCTTATCTGCCAAAACAATCTTGTATCCCCTTTTTGCCCTCCCAATTTCTCTCTTAACTCTAGTCCTACACCCTTTACACTCTTCAAGGAATCCACTTGATCCCAGCTGTCTATGTATGTCATATGCCTCCTTCTTCTTCTTGACCAAGGCCTCAATATCCTGAGTCATCCAGGGTTCCCCACTTTTAGCCTCCCACTTACCAAACATCCCACAGCGTCCCCCATTTAACTGTTGAAAGTTCTTGCCTGATACTATCAAAATTGGCCTTGCCCCATTTTAGAATTAGGGCAAGAATGGGGGCTATGCGAACACATTTCTCTCCCTATTTATTTAACCACAGAGAAAAGTCACAAATCTCCGAAAGGAAAAAAAAAATCTAATGATTAATAAGAAGTTTGTGGCTTTTCTACTTTGATCATGTGCTAAAAGCAGTAAATTGAAAAGTTGTTTTTAATGCAGCAAAATTTAGTGCATTTAGAGCAAATTTTATGTAGTTCCATGAAATGCAGTCTGAAGTGAAACATCAAACCGGCAAATTCATATTAGGCAGCCTGTATTTTAGATTGACATTAATGTATTGTATTGACCAACTATTTTGCTGAATGCAATTTGTATCAATTAATATTTTACAACAAGACTACCCCATGACGCCAGCTGAAAGGTTTCCCTAACCCATCATTGGATTTCTATATTACATGTTATTGCCAGTAGTGCTGACAATTTGCATTGCTTCAAACGTCTCCCTCTTGGGCCTCAAAGTGGCAGAAAGCCCAATATTCAGCCCAAGGACTAGGTTCCTGATCATGGCCAAACATTGGAATATCCAAATGCTGCTGTTTGCCCTTTACAAATACATTAACATTGAAGATGATGGGTCTGGGGCAGAACACTCACTAGTCGATGGCTCAGCAGTTAGCACTGCTGTCTCACAGCTCCTGGGACCTGGGTTCGATTCCAGGCTTGGGTCACTACCAGTGCAGAGTGTACATGTTCTCCCTGAATCAGCCTGGGTTTCCTCCAGGTGCTCCAGTTTCCTCTCACAGTCCGAAACAAATGCTGGTTAGGTGCATTGGCTATGCTAAATTTACCCTCAGTATACCTGAACAGGTTCCGGAGTGTGGTGACTTAGGGATTTCCACTAATAACACTAAGACACTAATAAATAAACTAAAAACTTTAAACTACCTACATTCCAGGTCATCAAGGGAACTGGGGAAGTCCATCATCAAGGATTTCATAACTCAGCATTTGGAAGGTAGTGATATAATCAAACAAAGTCAGCATGGATTTACAAAGGGGAAATCATGTTTGACAAATCTATTGGAATTTTTTGAAGATGTAATTAGTAAAGTTGACCGAGGAGAACCAGTGGATATGGCTTATTTAGACGTTCAGAAGGCTTTTGCCAAGGTCTCATATAACAGACTGCTAAGTAAAATTAAAGCACATGGGACTGCAGGTAATTTCTCGAAATGGATAGAAAACTGGTTAGCTGATAGGAAGCATAAATGGGTCTTGTTTTGATTAGTAGTCAGTGATTTGTGAGGTTCTGCAGGGATCTGTGCTGGGACCCCAACTATTCACATTATATATTAATGATTTGGAAGAGAGAACTGAATTATCTCCAAATTTGCAGTGTGGGAGGATGAGCTGTTGGGACGATGAGGCTATGAGGAAGTTGCAGAGTTGCTTCAGCATGATTTGGACAGGCTGAGTGTGTAAGCATGTGCATGACAGATACGTGACAATGTGGATAAATGTGAGGTTGTCCGCATTGGTAGCAATAATAGAAAGACTGATTGTTACTTGAATGGGTGTAAATTAAGAGAGGTGGATACTCAGCGAGACCTTGGTGATCTTGTGCATCAATCACTGAAAATAAGTGCACATACAGCAGGAAGTAAAGAAGGCAAATGGTATATTGGCTTTCATATAGAGAGGATTTGAGTATAGAGATAAGGACGTTTTGCTGCAATTGTATAGGGTGTTGGTGAGACTAGACCTGGAGCATTATGTGCAGTTTTTATGTCCTTATCTGAGGAAGGATGTCCTTGCCATAGAGGGAGTACAGCAAATGTTTACCAGGCTGATTCCTGGGATGGAAGATCTGTCATATAGGGAGAGATTAAATTGGTTAGGATTATATTCACTGGAATTTAGAAGAGTGAGAGGGGATCTCATAAAACGTTATGAAGTTCTAATTGGGTTAGCCAGGGTAGATTCATAAAAAAAAGCTCCCAATGGTGGGGGAGTCCAGAACTAGAGGTCGTAGTTTGAGGATAAGTGATAAACCTTTTAGAACTGAGGTGAGGAGAAATTTCTTCACCAAGAGGGTGATGAATGTGTGGAATTCACTACCACAGGAAGTATTTGAGGCCAAAACAGTGTCTGATTTCAAGAACAAATTAAATATAACTCTTGGGCTAAAGGGATCAAAGGATTTTGGGGGAAGGGATATTGAATTCTATGATCAGCCATGATCAAAATGAATGGTGGAGTAGGGTCAAAGGGCCAAATGGCCTACTCCTGCTTCTGGTTTCTATGTTTCTGTTTCTATGAACCCCAGAAAATGGCCAGTTGCATTAAACCTGGTGCGAATAGGTGCACCATTCCAGCAAACAGAGGAAATGCCCATCTATCCAGGCCAGGGTTGTGACTGAGCCCCCAAAGGAATGGGTAGCAATTTTTAAAAATCATTCTTTCAGTGTTGCACCACTTCAAAGCCAGGCCCAACACACATATCTCACTTCAAAACAGCTGGCACCCTTTTGTACAATTCACAAACTCTTTGCTGTGCAGAAGTTTTGAATGTACTTTTTGTGGTGCAGGTACCCAACAGCAGAATTCATGTCACAGGACCTTCCCTGACCCTACAAATTATTGTTGGGTCATTGACGGAGGTGTAGAGTAGGTGCATCTTGGCACTCACATAGGAATGCACCATTTCTACTTTGTGAGTTTTTGATCTGGGTAGTTTTAATCAGTGCAATATATCTTATTGTACTTTAATCAGATTATTCATATTCTACTGACTGGCAGCTTCATTCTCTTCATACTACAAGGTTTTAAATCTCACTGGATTCTTATCCTAAGGCATCTACTTTTTCATTCTTACATATATCAATTTTCACCCAACTCGCCATTGCAGATTCAACTGCTCTGAATTCCTTTCCACAATACCATTTGCAATTTGACAGACAATGTGTACATATAGAATCATAGCATCCTACAGTGCAGACAGAGTCCATTCAGCCCCTCGAGTCTGCACTGACCACAATTTCACTCAGCCCTATCCCCATAATCCCATGCATTTACCCTAGCTAGTCCCCTGACACTAAGAGACAATTTAACATAGTCAATCCACCTAACCCACACATCTTTGGACTGTGGGATGAAACCGGAGCACCCAGAGGAAACCCACACAGACACGGGGAGAATGTACAGACTCCACGCAGACAGTGTCCCAAGCGGAAATCAAGCTTGGGTCCCTGGCGCTGTGAGGCAGCATTGCTAACCACTCTGCCACCGTGCCAACGCACTGCTCCCAGATTGGCTGTGAGTGCATTGGCTGCATGTGACATGATTTGATTTAATTTGATTTATTATTGTCACATGTATTAATATATAGTGAAAGGTATTGTTTCTTGTGCGCTATACAGACAAAAGATACTATTCATAGAGAAAGAAATGAGAGAGTGCAGAATGTAGTGTGACAGTCACAGCTAGGGTGTAGAGAAAGATCAACTTAATGCAACTTAAGTCCATTCAAAAGTCTGACAGCAGCAGGGGAGAAGCTGTTCTTGAGCCAATTGGTACATAACCTCAGACTTTTGTATCTTTTTCCTGAAGGAAGAAGGTGGAAGAGAGAATGTCCGGGTGTGTGTGGGGTCCTTAATTCTGCTGGCTGCTTTGCCAAGGCAGCAGGAAGTGTAGACAGAGTCAATGGATGGAAAGTTGGTTTGCCTGATGGACTGGGCTTCATTCACAACCTTCTGTTGTTTTTTGTGGTCTTGGGCAGAGCAGGAGCCATACCAAGCTGTGATACAACCAGAAAGAATGCTTTCTATGGTGCATCTGTAAAGGTTGGTGAGAGTTGTAGCTGGCAAATCAAATTTCCTTAGTCTTCTGAGAAAGTAGAGGTGCTCACATGACTAACTAGGTTTGCAACTATGATCAGATGCAAGAGGAATTGTACAAAAGGTTGCCTGCTGTTTTGAAGGGAGATATGTGTGTTGGGTTTGGCATTGAGGTGGTGCAACATTGAAAGAATGAGTTTTAAAAATTGCTAACCATTACTCTGGGGGCTCATGTCATAACCCTAGCCTGGATAGATGGGCTGCATTTCCTCTGGTTACAAGGAACATATTGACCAGTTTCACCAGCCTTGCAGTTTTTTTGTGCAAGTGTTATGACACAGAGGTTAATCCCCATTACTTTGCATCGTAATCTGCTATAATTATTTGGGACAGTGTTAACTGTTCTTAATTATCATTTAGAGATTCATTAATACAAAGATCTGACATTCGCTTTAAGTGAATAATTAACAAGGTTATTTATTTAAATAACCAGGAGCTTTAACTAAACAAGGAATATAGTAACAAAGATATGGTTCGACTGAAATGCTGTTCAAATAATACAAGGAACATTCATTACCAAAACAGTAATAGTGGAATTTTAGTCACTTTCAAAGAAATTATACAACCAGGCTTGATGGAATTTGGAAGCCTTTGGAGTTCTTCTGTAGTTGTTCACTGTCTGCAAGGGCTTTCTGACTCGGTATCCTTCTGTTAGATAGTTGGATAATTCTCTTGAGAGCTATTTAAACTATCAGGGGTGGAGGGGGCTCTAGAGATGACTGCTGGTTTTTTGACTGGCTGCCCTGGCCTCTGGGTATGTTCTCCCTAGAAATGGCTGTTGCTTTAGCCGTTATACCTTTAATGACCTCACAATCTCCTCACACCAGGATTGGTTTGATGCTGTCAACACTATCAAATTCAAATCGGATAGGCTCTTAATAGTTGATTGTCCTTTTTAGGCAGATAGGCTGGCAGAATGTAAAAGCCTGCTACCAAGTCCACCCTGATGTTTGGTTCTTTTGAAACAAATGTTGCAACCTGGAGTTTAGTGCATAATTCAAATGCAGCTTTTAAAAGGACCGTGCACTGTTTTCTTTCCCTCTAGCTTTTTTTTACAATTCTTTTATATCTTTACAAAGATTCTTTCCATCTTTACAAACTCAATTTCACAAACATGTCAGACTCATGAAAAGCAGCAGTGTGTCTACAAATAGCATTAACATGGGGCTGTTGAGTGGGTTGTTAAAAGTTTGATAATTGGCATTGAATAGTTTCCATGTGATTTAATGCACTCCAGGATTGCTTTTTAGCAGCATCAACATCAATACACATGGGATTGTGAAATCATGTTGAGCTTGCAAATCACAGAAACTAAATTATAAAATTATAGACCAAAACTGATTTGGATCAATCCAAATACAACTGAAATCATCCCAGATCACTATTCTTAGGTTTTGCACAAATGGAACATTGTTTATAATTATAACGTTTCAACTCTTGTTGTAATTTTCCTATATTCCATTATTGTATTAGAATGAATGTATAATTTTGCATTTATTTCATGATTAAGATGCATAGTATGGAGGCTGTCTGGCAATGTTAATTATTCTATATAATCAACATTAGCTTTTTCTTGTAAGCTAAGAGGAAATTTAATACATGTTCTGAAAATTGTGACAGGTTGTGACAGAATGAATAAGGTAAAACTCTAGTTGGAGAATCAGTATGAGGAATCATCAATTTAAAATGCTTACTAAGAGGGCAAGGTTAGGGGAATTTTTCTTACACTAAGGTTAACCACTTACTCTAAAGACTTGAATGCTTTGTAGGGGGAGGTGGTGGTGGTATCACTAGAGGGAAGGTTCTCAATAGGGATGGTTATTGCAAACAGACTATTGAAGAGGTGTATTGTTAAAAAGCTGTCTTTGGCCGAGGGATGCAGTGAGGGGGGTGTGATGGAAGCTGTGAGCAATGCAGTGAGGTCAGGCAGCAATGCAGTAGGTTGGGGAGAATGGAACTGTCTTTACCAGAGGAATGCAGTGAGGGGGTTGGAAACTGCCTTTCGTGGGGAAATGCAATGAGAGAGGTGTTGAAACTGTGTTTAACCTGAAAATGCAGTCTGGGGTGGTGGAAGCTGTCTTTATAAGGGAAATGCAGTGAGGAGTGTTGGAAACTGTCTTTAGCAGGGGAATGGAGTGGGCAGTGTGGAAATATATTATTTGTTTGGACATAGCTCCTCACCTTTCAGCAGCTGAGCTGAGAACATTGCTGTTTAATGGACTTTGGTCCATTACTCTGCAATTCCACATCTGCTTTTACCCTCAAAATTTGCTTCTACATGCTTCTTCAGCATTCAGTTCTCCAATCCAAACTGTTGTGTACATATTTTTTGACTGCTTCAGGTGACATGGTGCCTCACATTCAACATCCATTTACATAGCTAGCCTTTCTTTCTTCACTGTGGTTGCTGAGTTATGTTAGACTCGAACATGGTACTGCTGCAAAGAGAGAAGTGTTGTTGAAATTTTTCAACTGAACTCACCAAGGCAAATTCAAGAATGTGAAAAGAATGTCAAAATAATAACAGCAAGTTAAACTGTAGGAGAAAGGGGTGTTGATTGTCAACTCTGATTGGCTAAGGCATTGCCATGAAGAAAGCAAAGGTGACCTATAGTCTCCAGATAATTTGAAAAAGTTGCAAGGCTTGAACGTGTTCCTTTTGTTTGCAGAGAACAGGTTCCTGTGCATGAATGTGTCAATTCTAAAAAATGTAACTAAGCCACGTTATGAGCTCAACTAATTATCTTAAATTATTGTTGCTATTAGAACACTCAGGATTATTCAGCAAGTGCTGCCCAATTGCAGAATCACATCTAACAGAAGACATTTTGCTTTGGGTTTTGATAGAGCAGGCTGGTTGAGCGTTGTCAGTACTCCATCTATCACAAACATCCAAAGAAACATGCTATTTGGTTCGTCAGCCAATTGTTAAACCATATGGCTTTCATATGTAGCATCACATTGCACTGCAATTCATACACGGCATTCCTCAGTTGTGACATTCCTCTCTTCTTCCCCTGGCTCTAACTGAAGGTCCCCTTCCCAGGATGCACCCTCACTTTTAGGGAACAGTGGACCTGCATATCCTGATCTCTCTGCATGTTAATGTTCCTAAGGGTTCTGCACTTACAGCATAATTCAAACTTAAACGTGACCCTCTAAAATGCAATAGAACTGCAATAGAATGAAATCAATGGAAATTGAAATCAGGTCGTTTCTTTAACGGGGGGCTGTTTTGCAACAGCAGGTTAACACCGAGGCAGTAAGTTGAAAATCTACTCCAGACAAAATAGCATTATTATTATTTGTTTACAAATGACAATCTGCAGTTATTTCCTGGGAAATTGAAAAGTCAGTACAAATTGTGTTAAAGCTAAACCATGCCCCCCTTAAAGGATCAGTGAGTTTATCCTTTGGGGAGCTGACCAATACATATTGAGAAGGTTTTAACTCCAGCTTTGGTCAGTTCTGAGTTAGCCGATCTCAAACAGCGTGCTACAGTTCAGGGATAAAAGCTAATGTTCCAGCTTGTGATAGTCGGAACCCGCTGCTAGTGGAGGCTGCATATTTCATCAGGTGTAGACAGGATTAGACTCAGCTGCGATGCCCTGCCACAACAAATTATTTGCTGACACTCTCTGTCTCAGCTTATATATGAAGAATGCAGTTCAAGTAAATCCATTGAACCATACCGCAGAAATGAGTCATCCCTTTCGAGTGAAAGGGAAGAAATGTGTGCTGTGTATCAGCTTAATTTTGAAATTTTAAAATGTTTTGTTTTACCTTGCATCCACTGTATTGACATGTGCATAGATTGAAATTTTTTTGAACTAAATAATCATTTTGAGTTTTGATTGAAACCCATAAATTGGGATTCTGACAGCATCAACGTCTTCATTGACTGACCTTTCTGCAACATATAAGAACATAAGAACATAAGAAATAGGAGCAGGAGTAGGCCATCCAGCCCTTCGAGCCTGCCCCGCCATTCA
This sequence comes from Carcharhinus amblyrhynchos, assembly GCF_965287045.1. Lineage (NCBI taxonomy): Eukaryota > Metazoa > Chordata > Chondrichthyes > Carcharhiniformes > Carcharhinidae > Carcharhinus > Carcharhinus amblyrhynchos. Next base: position 103,193,162 of record NC_137326.1, on the reverse strand, counting down.
ATAAGATCATGGCTGATCTGTCGCTGCTCAGTTCCACTTTCCGGCCCTCTCCCCATAACCCTTAATCCCCTCTCTTATCAAAAACCCATCAACCCGCGTCTTAAAAATATTTAGCGAGGCAGCCTCCACCACTTCAACGGGCAGAGAATTCCAGAGATTCACCACCCTTTGAGTGAAGAAGTTCCTCCTCAACTCCGTTCTAAACCGCCCCCCTTTGATCCTGAGGCTGTGCCCCCTAGTCCTATTGTCTTTTTTGAGCGGGAAGAGTCTTTCCACCTCTATCCTATCCATCCCATTCATCATCTTATACGTCTCAATGAGATCTCCTCTCATTCTTCTAAACTCTAACGAGTACAAGCCCAGTTTATTCAGCCTCTCCTCATAGCTCAACCTCCTCAACTCCGGTATCAGCCTAGTAAACCTCCTCTGCACTCCCTCCAAGGCCAAAATATCTTTGCGCAGGTGCGGCGCCCAAAAATGCACACAGTACTCCAGTTGCGGCCTCAACAATGCCCTATACAGCTGCAGCAAGACCTCCCTACTTTTATATTCAATCCCCTTCGCTATGAAGGCCAGCATCCCATTCGCCTTCCTGACCACCTGTTGCACCTGCAAGCTGGGTTTTTGCGACTCATGCACAAGGACCCCGAGGTCCCTCTGCACCGTCGCTTGCTGCAGTTTTTCGCCCCGTAAGTAATAGTCCTTCCTACCATTCTTCCTACCAAAGTGGACCACCTCACACTTGCCAACATTAAATTCCATTTGCCATTTCCTGGCCCATTCGCCCAGCCTATCTAGATCCTTCTGCAGACTCTCCACACCCTCCGCACAATTTGCCGTTCCCCCTATCTTGGTGTCATCAGCAAATTTCGACACTCTACACTCGGTTCCCTCCTCCAGATCATCTATATAAATGGTAAAAAGCTGAGGCCCCAGCACCGACCCCTGGGGCACTCCACTAGTCACCATCCGCCAACCCGAATAGCACCCGTTGACCCCCACTCTCTGCCTCCTATTTGACAACCAATCCTCTATCCACGCTAACACCCTACCCCCAACTCCATGTCCCTCGACCTTCTGCAATAACCTCTTGTGAGGCACTTTGTCAAACGCCTTCTGAAAATCTAGAAAGACCACATCCACCGGCTCTCCTCTATCCACCGCCCTAGACACATCCTCATAGAACTCCAGTAAATTTGTCAGACACGACTTCCCTTTAATGAAACAGTGCTGCGTCTGCTCTATCAAGCAATTCCCTTCAAGATGCCTCGCAATTTCCTCCTTAATGACAGATTCTAACATTTTACCTACCACAGACGTTAAACTAACCGGCCTATAATTCCCCGCCTTTTGCCTGGCACCCTTCTTAAACAACGGCGTAACATTAGCCTTCTTCCAATCATCCGGCACTTCCCCGGAATCCAGCGACGTTTGGAAAATAACCACCAAGGCATCCACTATCACTTCCGCCATTTCTTTCAGAACCCTCGGATGCATTCCATCCGGTCCTGGGGACTTGTCCACAATCAGCCCCTCCAGTCTGTCGAGCACCGCCTTTCTAGTAACAGTAATGTCATTAAGACCCTCCAGTCCTACCACCTTTCCATCGCTAACACCCGGCAAATTATTCACGTCCTCCTCCGTGAAGACAGAAACAAAAAAGTTATTCAATACCTTAGCCATAGCCCCATCCCCTACCACTACGTCCCCTTTCTCATCCTCTAAAGGACCAACATTCACCCTAGCCAGCCTCTTCCTTTTTATATATTTATAAAAACTCTTGCTATCCTTTTTTATATTAAGCGCTAGCCCAGCTTCATAGTTTCTCCTACCCTTCCTTATCAACTTCTTTGTCAATCTTTGTTGACATTTAAACCTCTCCCAATCCTCTTCTCGCCCACTACTCTTAGCTACTTTAAATTCCTCCGCTTTTAGTTTAACACTTTCCTTCACCTCCTTCGTTATCCACGGCTTATTACCTCTCCTCCTACTATCCTTTAATATACTTTAATAGGTGATCAACATGGGGACTTGTTTAAGCAATAAGACAGTGTAGCATCCAATAGTAAACATTTAGGTCGGAATTCTCCAGTCTCGCACGCCTTGCTACAGTTGTTGGCGAGAATGGAAAATTTGGTGCTCAGCCAAAACTTCATTCATATCAGCAGCATCAGAAAATCACAACTGTGGACAAGGTCAGAGAATTCCAGCCTAAATTAGATACAGGATCAAAGTGTGAAAATAGAACTCACTGAGGTGAATACCATAGAGCTCTAATAGACTCATATTCAACAGTGTGTTTCATTTGAAATATTAGCGAGGCTTCTATCTTGCATAACTAGATGTGATCCAAAACTCTGCTGCCTGTGTCCTAAGTTGCACCAAATTCTATTCACCTATTATCACTGTGCTTGCTAAGTTACACTGGCTCCCAACCAAGGAACTCCTCAGCTTTCAAATTCTTATTCTTGTTTTCAAATCCCTCAACATTCTTCTCCACTCCTACCCTTGTAATCTCCTCCAGCCCACCACCTTCTGCAATACTTGAGCTCCTATAATTCGCCTCTTGAGCATTCCCAATTTTAGTTCCACCACCATTCGTGGTTGTGCCTTCAGTTGCTTGGGTCTTAAGTTTTTGAAATTCCTTCCCTAAAGCACACCATGACCCTAACTTCACTTTCAATCTTTAAGACAGCAGCATGGTGGCACAGTGGTTACCATTGCTGCCTCACTGCTCCAGGGACTTGAGTTTGAATCCTGGCTTAAGTCAATGTCTGTGTGGAGTTTGCACGTCCTTTCTGTGTCTGGGTGGGTTTCCTTCCACAGTCCAAAAATATTAGATGCATTGGCCATGCTAAGTTGCCCCTTCGTGTCCCCGGGATGCATAGGTTAGAGGGATTAGTGAGGTAAATATGTGGGGTTATGGGGATAAGTCCTTGGTGGAATTGTCACCAATGCAGACTTAATGGGCCAAATGATCTCCTTCTTCACTATAGGTTTCTAAGACCAAACGTTTGATTATTGGTCCAAAAGTCCTTCAGTGGCTGTGTTTTTCTTTAACAATGCGTTTGTGAAGCACCTTGAGACATTTCATTATGTTAGAAGTGCTATATAAATACAGATTATTGTAGAAATGTTATCAGACCCAAATAATATGCTTCCACGAATTCTGAAAGAGGTTAGCAGCTCATATGAGAGGCATAAGCCATCACGTTTTAAAATCTGGTACACATTCCAAAATCCCTATTTTCCAACACAGTAATATAACATTAAGGATCAATAATATCATCAAACCAATTTGTTGTGAGGAAATTAAATACCACTTACAGCTTTGAAGGCAAAGGTTTCAACATTTTAAAGTCCACGTAATTACCGTAGTCAACATCAGGGAACAGTTTCAGTTAAAAAGCAATAAAAATGCATAATATCCTCCTACTGATTGCATGTTATTTCCAGCGCTTTGAGGTCTGAGAAATTATTGATCTACTGTCAGGGGATGAAAAATAATTGATTTCCATGTAATACTTAAAATCTCTTTTTTACATTAGAGCTTTTACCACCTCAGGATCTGTCAAATGGCAAGTTTTTAAGCTGTGTAAGCAGGCATGAAAAATACAGCATTGTCCTGAATATACAGTCACCACAATTCCAGCAGCAATGCCCAGGTCACATCCACAAATGACCCCGGCACAAGCCCCATGCAGAGGGCTCCTGGGAGCTTTTGCCATGTCAGGCATCTTGGACAACTGCCTGCCGTATGCTGGCAGAATCTCTGGCATCAAGGAAGTAAACTGTGAACTGTATTTCTGTAAACTGTGTGCGTGCCTTTACATGCCCTGTTTCTGATCTGAACTCTCCACTCACCTGACAAAGGAACAGCGTTCCGAAAGCTTGTGGTGTTTACTATCAAATAAACCTGTTGGACTTTAACTTGGTGTTGTCAGACTTCTTACTATCAAGGAAGTATCCAGCCACTCCCCTGAGACACCAGGCAATTCTTCTCTCAATCCTCTGTGAACAAGGGTCAATTCTACAAATTGTCATTGTTTTTAAAGAGTATTTTATTGAAAGTTTTTGAACTGCCATGAAATGCATCAAACCTCCAAAACCTAGTATAGTAGAGTGATCATTATTCAACATAAACATACAGAAAAGACCAGTGATTACTCATTCAAATGATTCCAATTACCCATCATTCCCATTGTTGGAGTCGGCATCTTCTCTCATACGGATAAAGAAAGGATATCAGATAGAGTGGGGGATAACAGGACAACAGGATAAAATTGTGAGCACATGGCCCCAGGATATGTATTCTCCTCTACAGGAAGACATAGAGAGAGCTACAAAATATACTGAATTCCTTATGAGGTAATATACGAGAGCCTAATTCAGCATTGCTGCATCCCAGGACTTCCAAGAAAAGAAAGGATAACCCAGGAAAGGGGGAACAACAGTGTACTACCATTGGTACAGGCCATAGCATAGTAGCATACACTCTCAGGTGTTAGGAATGGGTTAACAGACCTTCCAATTAAGTCCTAATCTGATGTCAATTATTCAACAGAAGTCATTGATATATAATGGGGGCACACGTGGCACTATTTGTTGAAGGAGAATTGTATGTGGAATTGGATCACAGAAATAATGTTAGTTTATGAAGAAATTGAACTCGTGCCCCCTTTACTGAACTACAACCAAGAGGTTCAAATACCAGGCATAGGAGCTAATAATCCGTCGACTCACACACTTCGCCCAGTCTCACAGGACTACAAACCTCCCTCCTCGCCAACCAGATCCAAGGCACTGATCAGACTCCCCATCACCGCAAAATTTAAATCATTTTCCTCCAATGAAACCCTACAAGAAAGGAGAAAAAGCATCGTCAAGACACCTATCAACACAGCATCTCGGGAAGGGATATAACCCTCCTCCTCCAGACAGGAAAAGGGAAATGAGTAGGGTAAACTATAACATATCAGAGCCTATATCAAAACCCCACCTATCCAGATAAAGAGAGGAAGCCCCAGGAGACTTTCAGTGTATACTTTCACAAGAAGAATATCAGGAACAAAACAACATAACCTCACTGTAATAACTGGAGGCAACTCAATGCGACTGCAACAACAAAAGATTTTATTAATATTAAAATTAATATAGCTATATAAAAGATAAAGAAATACTTGCACAGGTCTACTCTCTTCTCCTCCCTGGCCCCAGCTGAAGTCTTCCCCTTCCCAGGACACACACGCATGGCCTAGATTCCTAGACACAAACTTCATAGGGTCAGACCCGATCATGTGGTCCTGAAAGGATCACCCCTTAAAGGGACCAAACTTACCTTGAACAAGCTATTCCCTGCCCCCACCCTCCCAGGGGGACCAAACCTAGAAGGCGGACAGATTGGGAGTCTCCAAATAAGACCACTTTGGAGGGGTGACCCATCCCTCCAACCAGCCCAAAATCCAATCGAAGACCCAAGACTCGTCCCAAAACCATAAAATCCCACCTGACTTCTCACACTTTGCCCCTCGCTCGTTCTGATTCCCATGGTGGGTGGTATGGTAAAATTTCAGCCACCAAATTTCAGGTAAGGCAGGGAGAGAGCATGTTAAGGTAACCTTCCCCCTCAGCTTATTCCCCAAATCAAATAGATTTAAAAAAACAACAGGTCCAAAATTTAAAGGTCCTTGGTCAGGTGATTTCCAGTAAACCACCAATTAAAATAATTGCAGTTCAAATAAATAAAGATCTCTTCTCCCTTCATGCTGATGCTGATCAGGTCACTGAAATCATGTGAAAAACATCCTTATTGATAGACCAGGATGAACCCCTGATCTTAGGTGATACAGTGACACAGAGGGTGGCATTTCTGCAGCAGGGACCCAGGTTCAATTCCCAGCTTGGGTCGCTGGCTGTGCAGAGTCTGCACGTTCTCCTTGTGTCTGTGTGGGTTTTCTTCAGGTGCTCCGATTTCTTCCCATAGTCCAGAAGATGCGCTGATTACATACATTGGCCATGCAAAATTCTGCCTCAGTGTACCCAAACAGGCAGCGGAATGGGGCGACTAGGGAATTTTCACAGTAACTTCATTGCAGTGTTAATGTAAGCCCACATGTGACCCTAATAAATAAACTTTAGCTTCTTTCAAAAAAAAACAAGTATCCAAATAATGCAACATCCTTCCAAATGTTTAAAGAAAAATGCAGTTACTCTCAAGCTCCCCAGTAAGAAATGGCTAAATAAGACCATCTTGAGGTTTACAGAGCCCCCCACAAATTCAACTGGTACCTGTGTTTGAGCCATTGCCTGTCCACGCAGACAAGAGATGCTTTCAGCGATGCTTGATTCTAAGTCCTTACAAACCAACCTGTCTATATCTTCATCATTATTCTCTTAAAAATTGAAGGATTTCCACTGGGAAATCCATGTCTCCAATGCCAGCAGTACTTTGAGCAGCACTGAATAAAATTAGAAGCGCATTTCATGGCTAAATCTCCAAACTGTTGAAGAACAGTATGCAAGCAAAGTAGTACCAATCTTCAAAGGTAGCACACAAAATGAACTCCTCAATGTGGAATTCATCTTACAGCAATCTTATTCAATTATATCGTGGTGGTATTTACTTGAGTGGGTTTGGATTGGAAGTTGTGGCAAGTCAGTCTAAGAAAATGCGATTATTGTTGTTTTGAGATGAAAATTCTGATGTAGGTTTTTTTGGTGTTAGCAGTTAAAAACCCATTTTATTCCTAAAACAGGTGGTAATTCAGATTTACATCCAGCACTTTGTTTCACCATCCACCTCAGAATGTTGATCAATAATATGTTACTTAATTGGTTCAAGCTGAGATAAATATCCCTCTTTCTGTGTTGCATTTTTAATGGGATGTCATTTTCACAGGCTATGTATCCATGATGTTTGTGAATTGCGCACATTTGCAGTTGTATCAGTGCAGCATAGCAACGAACACACTGTGAAGTTTAAAAGGTTGTTATGAAAATGATTCATTGATGATCAAGGCAAAAGGAAGCCATTGAGCATATCACTCTGGAAAAGCCATTCACTTCGTCCCGTTCCTGTGAGCTTTCCCTGCACTGGAAATTATCAACTTGTTTTAAAAAATATAATGCAGTCTGCTATCATTAATATTTCTGTAGGGTATTCTACAGAATAACAATGTCCTAACAATGCCCCAATTCAAAAACCTCTTTGCCTATCTCTTCTACTAAACATGTTCAGGACAGATAAATGCAAATGTAGAGACTAGGGGATTTTCACGATAACTTCATTGCAGTATTAATGTAAGCCTACTTGTGATGCTAATAAAATAAATTAAATTAATTAAAATAAATAAATAATAAAATAATAAAATAAATACAATAAATTATTATTAGCATCACAAATAGGCTTACATTAATACTGCAATGAAGTTATTGTGAAAATCCCCTGGTCTCCTCACTCCAGTGCCTGTTCAGGTACATTGAGGGAGAATTTAACATGGTCAATGCACCTAACTAGCACATCTTTTGAATGGTGGAAGTAAACTGGAGAAACCAGGGGAAACTCATATAGATACTGGAAGAACATACAGACTCTGCACAGACAGTGACCCAAGCTGGGAATCAAACCCTTGTTCCTGGCACTGTGAGGCAGCAGTGCTAACCACTTGCCACCGTACCACATCTGATTTGGTTTTCCAAGAAAATGCCCTTTTGCTGAGCAGTCTGTTATTCAATTATGTTTTTGGCATGGTTAGCCTGACCGAAACGAAAGCACCTCTGTAGTTGAGTAGAAGTATTTATTTTAACCACAGCAGGTTAATCGAGAGAAAGAAAGAGATGTGCTTGCCCATAGATGGGCCCTAAGGAAGAGATGGCTCCTATATCTCAACCTTTGTATTTCACTCTTGAAATTTCTCATTCTGAGCTGGAGCACAATCTTGGAACTCCCTCCCTAACAGCACAGTGGATGTTCCTACAACACATTGAATATAGCAGTTCAAGAAGACAGCTCACCACCGCCTTCTGAAGAGTAATTAGGGATGAGTAATAAATGCTGACGCAGCCAGCAAAGACCACATCCCAAGAAAAAAAAACATAAACAATGCATTCTGTGTATTGATGAGGCCAGATCTTTCTTGACAGTTCTTTTGCATTCGTAAAGTATAACCCAGTTCTGTCCGTATAACAAAATTAGTTTTACTCTGGAGATAACTATTTATAGCCCGAATGATGCTGGCTTTTTCTTGGCTACCTTCCAAATCCACAAGATAAATTTGAAGATAGCTCTGAGAATACTTACTCTGTAGGGCTATCATTTCACACAAAGCCAATCTGCCATAACTTAATGTGTTGGATTACACATGTGTATTCATTTCAAATACCTTGCTCATTTTCCAAGGTCAAAACCTTGAGCTCACTTTCGCCGACTGTGACATTGCCAGCGAGAACATGACTTTGGGTCATCTCAACCGTCGTCAGCAATGTCATCAGGTTCACGTCCATGACAGGAGTGAACCCGCTTTGCATGCATTTGAATGTAAAATTAAAGTTTATTAATTTGTCACAAGTAGGCTTACATTATCACTGCAATGAAGTTACTGTGAAAATCCCCTGGTCGCCATACTCAGGCGCCCGTTCAGGTACACTAAGGGAGAATTTAGCATGGCTATTGCACCTATCCTGTATTTCAATATTGTTAACCTTGACCCCTCGCCACATCTTCAAACTGCATCAACGTGATGTATCCGCATATCCAGTGCTGGTAAGATCACAAGAGGTGAGAACTCAGGTGCAAACCTGATTTCTTGGCTCAGTTGTGATCTTACCAGCTCATCATACCTATTGGCCAGCAGTTCGAAATGGTAAGTTTGTGGCCTAAGTTTTCCTTTGACCTCTAATATTCAAACCACCAGGCTTACTGCCACTGAAAATTACCAAACAGGTCACATGACCCCCTAAATTTAAAGCTACAATCCCGAAGTTAATAATCTTATAAACCTCATAATTGGAATGATACAACAGAGAGAGAGAAAAACATTTCAAATAGGTATCTGCATGATTTTCTTTCTTACAGATTCAGTAATATAACTTCTAAATTTTCTTACATTCTCATCTCTCCTAAAGAAAGAGAAACCCATTGCTGTAATATAATTTCAGTACCTTGCTCAAGAGTTATTTCCAAATGTGACAGTGGAAAGTACTCAATCTATTTTCTCATTGCCGTTTGGATGAGGCATGTTCAGTTTGTCACAGGAGAACAGTTTGTTGGGTGCGTTTTATAATACCTACTACAAGAAACATATCTATTTGCAAAGGATCTGCTTGGAATTTAAAAAATGTACTTTGTTGATTAAAGTCCATTTAACACAATTTTCAGCTGGAGACCCAATTACTTAATGTTTGGCAAAGTGCAAAACATAGCTCAAAAGACGTTGTTACACAGTCTCCAAAAGTTTTCTTGCAAGACATTTCTTTGAACCAAGTGTGGCTCAACAAAAACAACAAAAAATTGATCAAGTAACCAGACTGAAACAACTCCTCCGAGGCCAGTGTCTCTTCACCAAACTTAGATCTATTTACACAGCCAGCAATACTGGCTGTACGAGGTAAACAGATTAAAAACTCAGCATGCCAGTCACCCTGACGCTCCCCATTACACACACTGAAAGGACTCCCTCATTGGGCAAGCCATCACTGCCTTAATCAGGGAATTCGTATTCTAAAGTCCATATCATGGTCCTCAATAAAGTCATTACACATACGGTACCCAGGTCTCACAATGTTGCCATCTTCTCACACACCTCTGGAGCACTACTTTCACACTGTTGGCAGGAGGCCTTGCCTCCTGGGAGTACAAAATGGATAGTTGGCCATGTTTTGCACATCATTTTAAAGTCAGAAAATCATGCCCAGGTTTTTGACGTGGGTTGTTAGTAGGTGAAGCTGCACTCCAGAAATGCAGAAATCTATCAATGTTTTGAACTTAAAATATAACCAGTCCATCTTAGATATTCCAGAATTTAGTAACATAAAATTGTATGCTGCAAGTTAGAAAAATTAAAATCCATATCACAAACAAATTATTCACTGCACACTTCCCAATGAATCACCACACTCCCCAATGAATCACCACACTCAAATATGCCAATTTTTACAACAGGTCAGGACTGGTAACTGGGCTATACATGCATTGTTAGATGATGCAATAGTATTACATCAATATTCAATGGCTCACCAGACATCATTGGGGCTTTTCTTTGCTAGAACAGTCTTGAACATGTTTTATTAATACCTGAACTGCGATCATGTTTGATTTGATCTAACTTATTATTGTCATATGTATTAGTATCCAGTGAAAAAGTATTGTTTCTTGCACACTATACGGACAAAGCATACCATTCATAGAGTACATAAGGGGAGAAGGAAAGAAGAGGATGCAGAATATGGTGTTACAGTCATAGCTAGGGTCTAAAGAAAGATCAACCTAATATAAGATCAACTAAATATAATATTAGTTATACACCTATGACTGTGTGGCCAAATTCCCTTCCAATTTGACTTTCAAGTTTGCTGATGACACCACTGTAGTGGGCCGGATCTCAAACAATGATGAGACAGAGTACAGGAATGAGATAGAGAATCTGGTGAACTGGTGCAGCCATCTCTTCCTCAATATCAACAAAACGAAAGAGATTGCCATTGACTTCAGGAAGCATAAAGGAGAACATGCCCCTGTCTACATCAACAGAGGTGAAGTAGAAAGAGTCAAGAGCTTCAAGTTTTTAGGTGTCCAGATCTCCAATAACTTATCCTGGTCAATGCCGACACTGTAGTCAAGAAAGCCCATCAATGCCTCTACCTTCTCAGAAGACTAAGGAAATTTGGCATGTCAGTTACGACTCTCACCAACTTTTACAGATGCACCATAGAAAGCACTCTTTCTGGTTGTATCACAGCTTGGTATAGTTCATGCTCTGCCCAAGACCGCAAGGAACAACAAAAGGTCATGAACGTAGCCCAATCCATCATGCAAAAAAGCATCCCATCCATTGAATCTGTCTACCCTTCCTGCTGCCATCATAATTAAGGACCCCATGCACCCCAGACATTCCCCCTTCCAACTTTTCTCTTCAGGAAACAATACAAAAGTCTGAGGTCACGTATCAACTGACTCAAGAACAGCTTCTTCCCTGCTGCTCAGATTTTTGAATGGACTTACCTTGCATTAAGTTGATCTTTCTCTGCACCCTAGCTATGACTGTAAAATACACTCTACACTCTCATGAATAATATCAAGTTGACATCTGGGACCAAGCTGATCGTTTATGAGGCCTTTGTTCTCAGCACCCTGCTAAATAGCTGTGACACATGAACGACTTATAACTGTCAAGAAAAGAAATTCAACAATCTCCATCTTCGCTGTCTGTTGTGCATTATGTGTATATCCTGACAAGACGAAATCACGACTGCAGCAATTCTTTCAAAGATAGTGCTCCTAAGTTTATTAGCACATCACAGGAAGGTCTACTGGTTTGGGCATGCCCGCAGGATGGAAGATGGCTGCATACCCAAGAACCTTCTGTGTGGTGAGGTAACCAGAGCCTGACAATCAGTAGGATGTTCAAAGCTCTGCTTCATGGATATTCGAAAGTGTGACATGAGCATTTTGGGCATCAATTCTTACACCTGGGAGTGACTAGCTGACAACAAAGAAAAATGGCGACACATCCTATGGGCTGGCATCACCATGATGACCAGTGGATTCATAACAGATATGAATGCCAAAGATAACAAGATTTGATAGCTTCATGTGCACCACATGATCTGCCTCTCAAGGCTTCAATCAATCTCAAAGGTGCGACTTTGATTAAGACACTCTAGCCGAAATAAATTTGTTTGCTGTTGGTCCATCATCTTCTATAGATGGAAGGTTGTCGGCCAAGCCAAGCCCTCGAGAACGATTTGTTACTCAGAGGCAAAAATGCTATCAAGTGAACCATGGCTAGCACTAAAGAGGAACAGAATTTGCTGTGAGTCAAGATCATAGAATCCCTACAGTGCAGAAGGAGGCCATTCAGCCCATTGAGTCTGCATGAACTACAACCCCACCCAAACCCCATCCCTGCAACCCCACACACCCACCCTACTAATCCCCTAACCCTAAACACCAGGGTTAATTTAGCGTGGCCAATCAACATAACCTGCACATCTTTGGACTGTGGGAGGATATCGGAGCAACTGGAGGAAACCCACGCAGACATGGGGAGAATGTGCAAACTTGAGGCTGGAATTGAACCCAGGTCCCTGACACTGTGAGGCAGCAGTGCTAACCACTGTGCCACCGTCCCACAAGATGTACAAATGTAATGAATAAAACCATTGATGCCAATGTTTTAAATGGTGTTGAAATAGAAAACAAAGAGTTTGTGATTTAACAACCATAAATCAAAGCTAATCACTCATTTCCTCAACTTCTTCTTTAGGTCTTCCCAACTCTTTTCACTATATACTTTGAGTTCTGACTATGCTACTTCCTTCATTAATAAGCTGTGTGGTGATGGAAATGTTTTCAATATCCCTGGCTGACTGCTTCTTGGTAACGTTGTCACACAGTTATTATCCACCTCAGCAAACATAATTTTCATGTTCTGTTATTGCTCATTTTATAGTACCTCATCTGCTCAGTCAATTGTTTCTCTCATCTCTCTGGGGATCCTTAGACAATAAAATTATATCAGTAAAATGAAAATCTAGGTCATCTAGCTACATGCCTTGATTTCAACATTAATACATTCAAGACTTATATCAATCAACTCTCAGCCTGTTTCTCACTTGGTGACCATCAAAAACACCAGGAAAACAAGAACTCCCAGGCTCTGGTGTCACACTCCTGCCTCAATAATGAACCATTCAGTTAAAGATCCTTCTAAAGGAAAGGAATGTTTTAAACCTATGCGGTGATTAATAATCACTAACATCCTGTTTGCTTCAGTATCACCAAATCTCTAATATTTTTGTATGTAATATATCAATAAATACAACAATAATGTTTCTTTTTTATGCTGCAATCTTTATCTTTTTGGTGGTGACGTACAATTCCCAAGGCAACAGATGACTTACATGTCTATCAATGCTGCTTTTGAGGCAACTGGTAAGAGGTGGCCAGGAACTTACTTTCTAATCTTCCTTCCTTTCTTTCCCTCCTTTAGTGAAACCTCCGACCTTTCCACCTGAGAATCAATGGCAACACAGTCAAGAATAATAACAAATGTTTAATAGATATGAATTTCCTGTCATGTTATGCCATGTCATAGCTTATTGGAGTTTCAGACTTCAATAAATGCTATTGCCCATTGCAATGGCAAAAAAATCAAGTCAGGTTAAATTCCATTTTGTTTTTGTAGCCACACACAAAAGTCACATTCCAAATCACAGAATCCCTACAATGCAGAAGGAGGCTAGTTACCCCATCGAGCCTGCACCAATCACAATCCCACCCAAGCCCTATCTCCATAAAACTCTTATTTATCCTGATAGTCTCCCTGACACTAAGGAGCAATTTAGCATGGCCAATCAACCTAACTTGCACATCTTTGGACTATGGGAGGAAACCTGCAGCGAAACAGGGAGAACATGCAAAGTCCACACAGAGGACAGGATTGAACCAGGGTCCCTGGTGCTGTGAGGCAGCAATGCTAATCATTGTGCCACCATGCCACACAAATTCAACAAGAGGCTTGGGATCTGGTTAACCAATCTTGCCCTTACTTTTATAATAATTCCCCTCAACACTAATAAGGTGGCCAGGTTTGTATCTGTAAAGGGAAGTGATTAAAGTGTCCACTTTTCAACCACAAGAGTTTCAGATTTAGAATGTTGATATGGGAAGGACAATGTAGGAGTAGATTCTGGTCTGGGCCCTTTTCAAGCCCAGACTTGACACTGCATTACCTGTGCGCACCCAAATATAGTGGCGTGAGGATCAATGTTAATTGGTCCTGGGATCTTATCAACATATCTGGGCTGAGCTACCATTGCTGGTTGTGTCTCCACAGGCTGCTCACCCAAGCAAAAACATTAACAGTGGACTGGCAAAGGCCCTCAGATAAGTGGCAAGAGGTCGATTGAATGGGCACTGAAGTCAGAAGAGATGTTTGTGACTCCTATGGAGTCAGGAAACCTGCTGATTTCATGGACTGTATTTTTAAAAATAACTTTCCATATTACCTGTTGTTGGTAGGCCTGGCGGTGATAGAAGTATCCGATAAGGGGAAGACATGATGCCTGCTCCACTCATTGTCCACAAACAATAAGAAGGAATCCTTTAACCAGCATTATGTCCCTAATTTATATAATTAAAGGGACAAACACTCATTTTAATATAAATAAAATTCCTACAGGTTAAGCAGTGGGACAAAAGCCTGCACAGCTTGGGTTGCTAAATTACTATTCCTTATTCCTGTTTTACAGCTGTTGAAACATGGGCACAACTTATCGTCGTACATAGTCATGTGGATCTCATGTAAAAGTTGATCCCAGACTTTTGGCCAAAAAATATAAACTCTTTCTATTTTGCATTACTGTCTGCTGAGTCAAATCACCCTGATTCAAATGTATTCACTGATAGAACAAAAGAACAGCACATCATCAAAAGTGGCTATTCAACTGCTTATGTCTGCACATGTCAATATGTGCTGACAAAGTTACCACCTCACTAATGCATGTTGCATTCCCATCAATCCTGCCCTCAAATATGACAATATGGCCTCAGGAAAGAACAGCCAATACTCAGCCCAGTTCAAGTTTAAAGTCATTGAAATTACAGAGCAGACAATTGTGCAACAGTTTGAAAATTCAAGATATCAGGGAATAACGTTAGAGATTGGAGGAATCCCTCTACACAGTTCAGAATAAATGTGCAGAGGATGAGCCTGCAGATGGAAAATGAAGTTGTAAGATGCATTAATGCAAGTCACCAGTACTGACTTTCAGTTTCTCACAGATTTTTCAAATCTTCACCCTGAAACAAGCAAGGAAGTCAAGCATATAATCAAAATTCGACAAACAAAATTGGAGTTTACCGGGAACATGAATAAAGTGTCCATGAATGATAACGTGCCAGCCAGTCAAAAAGTGACTGAGGGAAAAGAATGTTGGTGAAGACACTTGGCCATGAGAGAGTAGATTCATGATGTGCTCTCATGTGTAGCTAATGGAACAAAGCTTAAACTAATGGTGATATTCAAGAGGAAAACCATGCCAATTCCCAAATGGAGTCCACATTCACGATAAAAGGTGGCTGGATGAATCTGGCTTGAAAATATAGCCGAGGAAAGTTTAAAGTTTCTGACCAGGAGAATTATATAAAGATAAAGGTCTTCTCATCAGGGACATGTTAACAACACAATGTGTTGATGTTGTTGCTGAAGTTGGATTGCAAAGCAATGATATTCCCTTTGGTTTAATCAGCCATGTACAACCATTGGATGTTTCTCTAAACAAGCTTTTCAAGGATAGTATGAGGAAAAACCTGCAGTCAATGGATGTTTGGAGGACGAAAGACATTCACCAAAGGAAGGCAGCATATGAACTCTGACGTTAGCAACCCTGTGTGCATGTATTGTCGAGGCCTGGGCTGAAATCAGAACAGGGATTGGTATCAAATTACTTAAGAAATCTGGGATGTCCAATGTCAATGTGATTATTTGAAGAATGAAATAGCTGATGATGATATGCTGCTGCTGATGATGATAATGTTGATGAACCATTTGATGACACAATTGAAGAAACAGATTGGGACATATTATTTGGTACTGAAGGCAAGGAGGAGGATGATTTTTTTTGGAATTTAAAACACATTCTGCGCATGTTCCACTGCTAAGTAATATTCTTCTCTATACTGAGATAAAACTGAATGAAGTTATTTAATTGTAAACATTTGTAAATGCTTTTGTTTTGATGAATTCAGTGTATGCAAGTTAATTATGAATAAAAGTTCAATAATAGAAGTACTTTTTGGCTCATTTTGCTGTAGACTGGGGAGGGATTGGTGGGAGCACTCTCTGACGTGGAAACTGATGTACTACTGTAAATAGTTAGGTAGTGGGATGCAAGAAGAGGGTGCAATTCAATCCCTCAAAAATAATAATCGTGTAAAAGTTAACTTTCTACTTTTTTGATTAAAAATTTTGGAGTCAGAAGCTCAGCTTTTACACAAATATGTACTGTTCTGTCAGTGCTCATGTAAAGATATTATATATCTTTATTTTAATTTTAAAACTGTATTATTTCTAAAATGAACACTAATGAGTGGATAAGATGCCTGATAAGACATCAGAAAACCTATGCAACTTCAACATAGACTATCAAGCTTCAGAAATTTCTGAATGGAATTATAATGGTTGGGGGCCTCCTCCTTGAATGAATATGCCTAAACAGCAAACCTCTGTGGAATCTCACACCTGCTATTCTTGAAATTCACTCCAAAGCACAGAGACAATGCTCTGATAGACTGTATGGCTTGGATATTTGCAGTCAGGGTAACTTGGGAATCTTTTGAAAATGGCATATGGGCCTCAATTCCTGGACTCTTGATCCCATTCCAGAGACTGTGTGATTTTTAACAGTGCCTTTTAAAGGTGTGCACAGGCCAAGGATACACAATGAGGCTTGGCTGAAAGCACAGAGATTCATTATTCTGATAAAATAGCTGAACCCTAGGGAAAATATTGCTTAATTGGAAGCCTTGGCTCTTTGATCTCTGCTGTCAATTTTACAATGTGTATTTATGCAAGGTTAAGAGGTTTCAAGTGTCTGCTGTTTCTGTTATTGATACTTTGAAGAGCCAGGGCAATTGATGTTTTTATTGGGTTACAGTAAAAGGGCTATTTTTAAAATAGTGAAAAGTAATGAACAAGTTACTTTTTTTTACAGCTTTATTTACAGATCCTATTGTCAACATATGGTTCATTGGTTCTGTACAGTGTATAGTGGAGAAATGACCAAGGAAGTGCCATATCCTAGGATGGGAGCATGAGGGGCTATGGAGTTGGTGGACCACAACTTGGCATAGGGAGCATGAGTGGCCATGGGGGATGGGTGGGTGACATTGTTTTGAATAGGGATCAGGAGAGACAATGGATAGGGCATGCGGAGTGTGTGGGATGAGGGGCTATGGGATGAGGGGCTATAATGGTTAAGGATTGGAGGGACATTCTTTATTTTATATAATTGAGATGAAGTGCAAGCACTTAGCTGGGCCTTTCAAGCATCTATGACCACAGCCAGAGTCCTTTGGCTCCTCAGACCCTGTGTTGGGTCAGTTGGTCTCATGCAGACTGCACGTGCCCATGACAATGAAGACCCCATCTTTGTGGGCACAATTTCTCGGGGCTGTTGAGCTAATCCTAGAATTTTCCCAACTCCCAGTACTCACCTCTGTGATGAAAATCCAGGCCAATGTTTCCAGGTTTGCAATATAACATAGGAAGGTTGTCAAGGCAAATTATTCACAAACTAAGTAAAAAAAAATCACAATTTATTATCTATTACATGTCAATGGCTTTTGACCATGTGATTGAAACTGTTCCTCTGATACTGAAAGGCCCCCATCTATCTTATATTTTATAGCAATGGCTGTTAATTATACAATTAAAACTGGTTCTCTGATATTGAAATTCTATCATCTCAAAAATCTGAGACACTTGTGCAATCTGCATAATAACACCAACAATGTAGCAGCTACAGAAAAGGACAGTGCCGCCATTGGCTTTCGAGAGCTAAGAGACTGAAAAGTCTTTAAAAGCCTCCCAGTCTATTTCCAAAGTTCTGCATTCATCTGTAAAGAAATTGCACCTCCTAATTTAGCAGCCACTTGTACTTGGCTACATGACTTACTGTATTGTCTTCTCTGAGAAGACAGCTTGTAGCTAATCCAGTTCTGATTTCAACCATCTGAACTTACCTGGCCCACAGCTCCAGAGTGTGGATATGTTTCCTTCACTGGACTCTCAAAGAACTATTAACTATTCTTTGGGTTTTAAGACTTGTAGAAATGTACATATGACTATACAAAATAGGAGCAGGAATAGGCCACTTAGCCCCCTTTTCGCTATTCATGGTGCTTATTAATTGATATTTGCACCATCAGTTCATCTGTTTTGTTTCTGAATGATAAGTGCACTTAGATACAGAGCCTTAAATTTTGTTCTTTCATCATTACCTGTTGCTTTGCTCTTAGCATTGTACTCCCTGTCACTTCCTGTCACGGTCTGTTTATCATTTCCCACATTAACATCCATCTCTCTCCACTTGTCTTCATTCTTTGACATACCACAGCTGCCCAGATTTGAACATAAGAACATAAGAAATAGGAGCAGGAGTAGGCCGTCTAGCCCTTCAAGCCTGCCCCGCCATTCAATAAGATCCTGGCTGATCCGAAGTGGATCAGTTCCACTTTCCCGCCTGCTCCCCATAATCTTTAATTCCCTTGTCTATCAGAAATCTGTCTGCCCGTGACTTAAATATATTCAATGGGGTAGCCTCCACCACTTCAACGGGCAGAGAATTCCAGAGATTCACCACCCTTTGAGTGAAGAAGTTCCTCCTCAACTCTGTTCTAAGTCTGTTCTAACTCAAACTCCGTTTGATCCCTTGCACCCCACCCACCCCCCCCATTTAGTTTGAAGCTCTCTTTATTTCCCTAATTATGCAGTTTGCAGGAACACTGGTTCTAGCATGGTTGAGGTGCAGACTGTCCCAACAGTATATCCTCTCCTTTTCCCAGTAACGATGCCTGTGCCCCACAAAAGGACCCCACTTCTCCCACACCAGTCTTTGAGCCACATGTTCATCTCTGTAATTTTATGTCACTATGGCAATTTGCACATAGCTCAGGTGATAATCCAGAATTTATCGCCTTTGAAGTTTTGCTTTGTAAGTTAGTGCCTAGCTCCTCATACTCTTAGTACAGAATTTTTTTCCTAATTCTGCCTATGCGGTTGGGATTTACATGGGCCACAACAGCTGAATCATCCCCCTCCAACTGCATGTTTCCCTCCAGCTCTGAGCAGACGTCCTGAAACCTTGCACCAAACAGGCAACACAACCAAGAGGACTCTTGCTCTTTGCTGCAAAGAACAGTGTCAATTCCCCTTACCATACTGCCTCCTACTACCACTACATTTCTTTTTGTTCCCTCCACTTAAGTGGCTTCCTGTACCACAGAGCCGTGATCAGTTTGTTCATCCATCGTGCAGCTCCCACTCTCATCCAAACAAGCTGAGAGAACTTCAAACCTTTCGGACTATTGCAGAGGCTGACTATCCTGCTCTCTGGGTCCCCTTACCTGCCTGACTCGCAGCTACAACCTCCTACAGCTGACCACAGACCAAATCAGAAGACCCTATCCTAAGTGCAGTGACTGCCTCCTTGTTGAATTGAATTGATTTATTATTGTCACATGTGAAAAGTGTTGTTTCTTGTGAACTGTTACAGACAAAACGTACCATTCATAAATTGATGGTGGAGTAGTAAAGGATAGGGTGCAGAATATGGTGTTGCAGTTAGGATGTAGAGAAATTAGCTTAATATATAACAGGTCCATTCTAAAGTCTGATGGCAGCATGGAAGAAGCTGCTTTTTACTCGCTTTGTGCTTGTTTTCAGACTTCTGTATCTTTTTCCTGAAGGTAGAAAAGAGTTATGTCCAGGGTGCGCGGGGTCCTTGATTATACTGGCTCAATCCAAGGCAGTGGGAAGTATAGACAGAGTCAATGGATGGGAGGCTGGTTTGCATGATGGACTGGGTTACATTCATAACCCTTTGTAGTTTCTCGCGGTCTTGGCCAGAGCAGGAGCCATACTAAACTGAGGTACAACCGCAAAGAATACTTTCTGTGACATTCAGCTACCTTCCCCCCACCCTGATGTGTCACAGCGTCTGCAGCTCAGTCTCCAGCTCAATGAAGCTGCAAACTCTTCCTGCAGAAGTATTCACCCTGGATCACAATGGCGTCCAGGAGCGCCCATGTTTGCAGCCTTGACACATCTTTAATGTGTATTCATTAATTACTTAATTAAATGATTCAATTACTTATGTTGCTTTTTTATATATTTTCTTAACTTTACCACCAATTCAGGTATTATTTTAAACCTAGGAATAGAAGAGACTTACCAGATACTCAGCAAATAGTATCCTAATATTTTCCCTGTAGTATTTTCCCTATCTACTACTTTCCCTGCAGTAGAATATGAACCAATTCCTTACGTGGTGAGAAAGGTAGAAAAAACAAGGGGAAATAAACTCCTTGTTCCTACACTTCCTAAACTCTCAGGTATGCACTCAGTTCCTCAGCTCCTCTTTGCTGCCCTCTTTAATTATATCTTTCTTCAATATGCAGTGTTTGACTGATGCAGCATCCGATCTTTGAGGGAGTAATGGGAATAAATAATCCTCTTTCTTTGAATCCATGGGAGACTGCTGCTGTTGACTTTAAACTGACCACACACTAACAGGGGATTAGAAACATACAAATCAGCCTTTTCAAAAATAAACCACACTGATTCTGAACTGAAGGGAAGGGAATTAGAGGGCTTCAGTTTATCTCTCTTCCCCTGTCTGTAACAATGTGGTATACCAATCTCTACCATATAGTATTGGTTGCTTAATGGGAATACAATGATGTAGGCAGAGAGCAGGTAACGCAAATCTCTAGCCGCATAACAGAATACATACATACAGAGTAGGTATCCAGACACCGCTTACAAAATGATAATGAGAGTATCATTTTGGGTTAACATTAAAGCATTTGAAGCAAAGTTTAAAAAGTTGCTTTCACCAGCTTGGCTTTATTTATGATCGATGCCTTGAAGCCAAATGACATAAAACTAACTTTGCGCTGCTTGTCAAAACAAGTTCAATTCTCAGTTACACTGCTACTTTTGTGTTGTGAAAGACAGATTACCTAATCGATGAAAGTAGTCTAACTGAGACATTAATGCTTCAGATCATTATTTGTAGACTAGCTGATGATTTTTCTGAACAATTGCAATTGTTTGAGAGAACATCATGACCTTGGAAACAGAGGAAGTGCAAGTCATACTGTGAAGGGAAATAGCGAAGGGCTAAAAGGAACAATAGATGCGAAACAATCTTCTAGTCTATCTCAATTAGGATCAGCAATTTTTCTTGTTATCCAGTAGTTCAAATCAATGTGCTGGGCCTGTCTTATCACTGAGATATTTATGTTTGGTGTGTGGAGAAAGACGTGTAGTTATTACTGCTCACAAAGACACAGAGTAGTACTTTCCACAGGGCATTGAGCCTGTGCTTTATCAAACTGACATCCAGGAGCAGTGACCAGCTCTCTCAGGGAGCCGGACTTGAACTGTAATATATGTCAGTGCTGCCATCATTCTGAGAACATTATATCCAAAGACATAGCTACTTGCCCACAAAATGCTATTTGACAGCATTTGGTATGCTGTTACATTTTTGACAAATTTACAACGCACATTAGACAGATTTTATTTGATGCCCAATTCATTCCAGCCATGCAAAATTTGTCAACAATGTGCTATTTGATTTGTCACTGTTTACTGCACATTGGGATGATATTACAACTCATGTTGCTGTTTAGCAAATTTTGTTTCTATTAACTTCTGTCAGCCTTTTTTTACTGTTCCTTCACACCCACACTGCTTTACCCTTTGGGGAATAATGGGGGAAGTGATGGAAAGAATTCCAAGCTGATTCCCATTTTACCACATTATTAACGCACCTTCCATGGCCAACAAGTTCTGGCATTGGACTCATACCATTGATCCAGTAGGGGTGTTACCACCTCATCACAAGACTCCACACACATCAGAATTTATACTCCTTTTTCAAGAATGTAAGCAATTAATCTGCTCCTAAGCATCTCTGGGTATTACAGAGTAAAGTATGTGAGAGTGTGTGTGAAAGTATCATTCTCTTTCTGGCTTCCCCCTTTCTAATTTAAGAAAGTATTCAGTCTCTGTCTGCTGTCTCCTCCTGAGATTGCATACTCGAAACTAGGAACTCTCCCTGTCAGAAACTGTGGATTTCACGACTTCATGACACAGGTTGTTGCAGTACCAAAATGCCATCAGGACTTTGTAACCTTCCTGAATTTTTTTTACATTTAGTGAAGTAAAACTAAAGTTTATTTATCAGTCACAAGTAAGGCTTACATTACCTCAACAAAGAAGATACTGTGAAATTCCCCTAGTTGCCATAATCCAGCACCTATTTGGGTCAATGCACCTAACCAGCATGTCTTTCAGACTGTGGGAGGAAACCGGAGCACCAGAGAAAACCCACACAGACACAGGGAGCACATGCAAACTCCACATAGATAGTGACCCAAGCCAGGAATCAAACTGGGGTCCTTGGTGCTGTGAGGCAGCAATGCTATCCACTGTGCCACCATTGCTGCTCCTAGGAACAGGTGCTTGTTCCATGATAGAATCTTATCAGTGGCTGAGAAGCAGTTTTGAAAATGGGAAATTTGCATGCCAGGTTATCCACTTGAAATGTTCCCACCTCTAAGTGATCATGCTAGAGATGGGGATAGCCCAGTACCATCTAATGACCTGGCAGTGGCAGGAATTAGTGGCAGTTAATTGCTCAGTTGGGATGCATTGGGATCTTCCCCCTGATAGTCAGGCCTGCCACAGTAGCAGAAAAGACATGAGGGTGCCTGGAGGTGGCCTTCCAAAGGTAAATGAGAATGGGAGGGTCAGTGAGATCCACCTTACCTCCCTTCCTACAGCTGCCAGGGTGCTATAGCTCAATTCTAGGCCAACTTTGTGGACGAGTTTCTCCTTCACAATGACGACCTGGAGGATGAGGCCATATTTTCTTCACCATTTGTTTTAAGTCTTCAGTGAACACCTTCATTTGGAGTCTCCCACCTACACTGGCAACTCCTGCTTCACCTTATGAGGTTGCTAGCTGCCCACAGCCTCAGCTGCTCCACTTGCCCTTTACCCTGCCCCCCAACTGCAAAGCCCACCCTCCACCCTTAATAAGATAGAATTCCCAGAGGCAGTCAATTGACAGATTGCATAGGCAGGCAGGACATGGATATCATTGGGATGAGGGTCTGCATCTGGTCACAACAAGAGAATGCTGTTATCGAGGGATCTGGGTGTCCTTGTACATGAGTCACTAA
The DNA here is from genome assembly GCF_965287045.1 of Carcharhinus amblyrhynchos. Classification (NCBI taxonomy): domain Eukaryota; kingdom Metazoa; phylum Chordata; class Chondrichthyes; order Carcharhiniformes; family Carcharhinidae; genus Carcharhinus; species Carcharhinus amblyrhynchos. The sequence goes on along the minus strand of NC_137326.1, from coordinate 103,169,968 downwards.
AAGTTAACAAGGTACAGCAAATAATTTGGAAGGCAAATGGAATGTTGATCTATATTGAAACAGATATAGTGTACAAAAGCTGGGAAATCTTGTTACCACAGTACAGGGTATTGGTGAGTCCTCACCTACAGTAAAGTGTACAATATCAGTCTCCTTATTCAAGGAAGGATATACTTGCATCCCAAGCAGTTCACAGAAGATTCACTAGGTTGTTTCCTGGGAAAAGGGATTATTTTATGAGGAAAGGTTGAGCAGATTGGGCCTATATTCAGTTTAGAAGAATGAGATGTGATTTTTTTGAAACATATAAGAATCTTAGGAAACTTCATAGGCTGGATGATAAGAGATGTTTCCCTTATCAAGAACTATGCGCGCTGCTTAAAAATAGGGTATTTATTTACATTGGAGACATGGAAAAATTCTTTTCTCAGAGGATCATTAATCTTTGGAATTCTTATCCCTGGATAGCAGTGAAGGTTGGGTCATTGAAAATACTCAAGACTGCGTTTGATAGATAAAAGTAAATTACTGCAGATGCTGGAATCTGAAAGCAAAAGAGAAAATGTTGGAAAATCTCAGTGGGTCTGGCAGCATCTGTAAAGAGAGAAAGGGGCTAATATTTCGAGACCAGATGACCCTTTGTCAAAAACTCTTAACCAAGGGTCATCTGGACTCAAAACGTCAACCAGACCTGCTGAGATTCCCCAGCATTTTCTCAAGTTAGATAGACTTTTGCTTGACAAGGGAGTCAAAAGATATGGGGGAACAGAAGGAAAGTGAAACTAAGTCCACAATTAGATCAGCCATGATCTGATTGAATGGCAAAGGAGACTCAAGAGGCTGAATAACCTTCACCCACTTCTATTTTTTATGATCTTATGAACACCCAACATTCTTCCAGGTTGAATTTGAAGAATGTGATGACTTTTCTTGACCTTCCTCAATCATCAATAAAACCTGAATTTTCATTTTAAAACACAATCTTTTGTCAGGGACCTAGTTCTTGACAGGATTTGCCTCACAGGGGAGCTGACGCTGATTTTGAGCCTGGAACCCTCCAACCTCCTACCCAATTCAGACCTCAGCTTGGAGCTGCAGGTCAGTCTCGATGACATTGTCGGATCCAATCTACAGATTTTAATTGGGATTCAATTTTCCTTCCTGTGGATGTCCAGCTCACCATCTCCAAAGAGCAGATTAACACTAGAACACAAAAGGAGGGATCAATGGGTGTATGAGGTTTGTATTATTTTGAACAGGTGGAGGTGGTGAGATTTGGATCTATAATTTCTGACCATACCCGTGGAAATATTTGCTTCTTAGCTCAAAACAAATGAGAATGCACATGAATGGGTTGGGGTTGGGGGAGGTTGGATTACAGCATGAGTGATTATTCTCACTCACATTTAATGTATTCACTTGTCCCATGTCATATTTCACTGGTTTGATTAACTTTATGATGCAGCTCTTCAGGTTGTGTAGAAAGTTCTGGCGTCCTTGAGGAAGACCTGTTTGAAGACAAATCCTTGATCTGTGGATCAGGATGACTGGAATAATTACACCATGGCAATTATTGTGGAAATGGTCTTTGACAGTAATTCTAGGCAGTTCTGGTGAAAATGGTGTTTGTGTTGCTGAGCAAAGAGAAAAACTCAACACAAATTCTCCTGTCATTTTTAATTGCAAGGTCAAGAACTAAATCCACCTGAGTCAGCATCTATCGACTGAAACATGAAGGAAACGAGTTGCATCACTATCTATCTCAGCACAGACTTTGTGATCGGCATGATGACTAGCAGCAAGATCTCTGTTACATGATGTGATTCAATATGTTGTTTGCAGAAATGATTCTTCAAAACTCGAGCAAAATGAGTTTGTGCTTGAAGTTGATCTTTAGCATATTTATTTCACATGCATTGCAAGAGACCCCTAGGCATTTACTACTGAAAATTGTATTTTATATAAAGGCATTGTTTGCTGGAGCAGACGAGGAAGGAGCATCAGAGAGAAAGCTAAGACTTTACCTGTTAAAAACCTGTTTAAAATAAGTTTAAAGCACTTTGTTCTTTGTAGAACTGTTTAAAGCATTTACTTATTGTATTTACTGCTTTAAGAATTGTGAGGGAGTGATTATCAGGCAGTTGTGGCCCATCAGCTTTAAATCAGCGCCAAGTTTAAAAGGAGGCCTGGTGTAGATAGCGGGCAGCGTCGGAGCGGGCAGCGGAGTGAGAGGGAAGCAGAGTGAGCTATTAGGGCTTAATATCAAAAAGGGCTGGAAGGTAAAAAGGCCAGGTGGAAAGAACAAGGAAAAAAAAAAAAAATTTTTTTTTCAAAACTACTACAGCAAAAAACAAGGAAAATATTTTTTTCCCACAACAAATTATATTGAATAATGGAGGGGCATGTGATGTGCGGTTCCTGTATGATGTGGGAACTGGTGGACCCCAGGGTCCTTCCCAGTGGCCATGTCTGCAGTAAGTGCAGGTTGCTGGAGGAGCTCCAGCTCAAGGTGGATGAGCTGGCCTCTGAGCTACAGACACTGAGGCTCATCAGGGGGAGAGAGGGTGTCATTGTCAATGGGGTGCAAGTGACATCCACCCCCCCTAGACTGTCTAAATCTAAGGGTCAGGAACAAAAGGGGGCTGCTGGGAGGAAGAAGGGGGGTGAGGAGCGGAGGCCTCAGCCTCTTAATCTGCATAACAGGTTTGAGGTTCTTGCTTCCAGTCTGGAAGAGGACGAGGCAGGTGAGGTTGGTGAGCAAACTGCACACGGTACAGTGATGCAGCAGGACATAGGCAAAGAGAAGGGGAAAAGGAACGTAGTAGTGATTGGGGATAGTGGGGTGAAGGGTATTGACACTGTCCTTTGTCACAATGACAAAGTGCACAGAAGGGTGTGTTGTCTGCCTGGTGCTCGGGTACAGGATGTCGCAGCTGGGCTGCAGAGGAATCTGGAGTGGGAGGGTGAGAACCCAGTTGTGGTGGTACATGTGGGTGCCAGCGACGTAGGCAAAGTGCGGACTGAGGATCTGGGGAGGGAGTATGAGAAGCTGGGAATGGAATTAAAAAGTAGAACCGACAAGGTGGTCTTCTCTGGGCTACTGCCTGAACCGAGTGCAGACGGGCGTAGGGTTGACAGGATAAAGGAAGTGAATGGGTGGCTCAGAGATTGGTGTGGGAGGAATGGGATCGAATTTATGGGGCATTGGCACCAGTATTGGGGTAGGTGGGACTTGTTCGGGCGGGATGGGGTTGGTCTGAATCGTGCTGGGACCAGAGTGCTGGCGAATCGAGTAAAGAGAACTGTAGACAGGGCTTTAAACTAATTAGGGGGGGGGAGGGTGCGAGGGTAGGTGATGTTAGGAGGTCTACAGTTAAGGATAGGGTACAGGTAAGGGAAGAGGCTGAGGATGTCCCAAGTGGTGGCGTTACGGCAAATAGGGTCCAGAAGAAGGCTGGGATGAAAGCGCTTTATCTGAATGCACGAAGCATTCGGAATAAAGTGGATGAGCTGGTGGCGCAGATCGACACAAATGGATACGATCTGGTGGCCATTACAGAGACGTGGCTGCAAGGTGACAGGGACTGGGAGATGAATGTACAGGGCTATCAAGTGTTTAGGAAGGATAGGCAGGAGGAAAGAGGGGGTGGCGTAGCTCTGCTGATTAAGGACAGCATCAAGGTGGTAGCAAGGGATGATATCGGAGCCAAAGAGCAGAAAGTGGAATCGTTGTGGGTGGAGATTAGGAACAGCAAAGGGAGGAAGACGCTGGTGGGTGTCGTCTATAGGCCCCCGAATAATGATCTGGAGGTGGGGCGGGCTGTTAACGCGCAAATAAGTGCGGCGTGCAGGAATGGGACGGCAGTAGTTATGGGGGATTTCAATCTGCATATTGATTGGTCGACCCATGTTGGACGAGGTGGGCTCGAGGAGGAGTTCTTGGAATGCTGCCGGGATAGTTTCCTGGAACAGTGTGTGTTGGAGCCGACGAGGGAGCGAGCTATCTTGGATCTGGTGCTATGTAATGAGGCGGGTAGAATTAGGGACCTTGAGGTGAAGGATCCTCTTGGAGAGAGTGATCATTGTATGGTGGAGTTTCTGTTGCAGATGGAGGAGGAGAAAGTGGGTTCCCGGACACGCGTCCTTTGTTTGAATAGAGGGGAGTATGGTAGGATGAGAGAAGAATTGGCGAATGTGGACTGGGGGAGCGCGTTGGAAGGTAGGTCTGCTGAGGAGCAGTGGAGGATCTTTAAGGAGATCTTTCTTGGTGCTCAGCAGAAATTTATTCCGATGGTTAAAAAGGACAGTAGGAAGAGAGGTAATAAGCCGTGGATAACGAAGGAGGTGAAGGAAAGTGTTAAATTAAAAGCGGAGGAATTTAGAGTAGCTAAGAGCAGTGGGCGAGAAGAGGATTGGGAAAGGTTTAAATGTCAACAAAGATTGACAAAAAAGTTGATAAAGGAGGGTAGAAGAAGCTATGAAGCTGGGCTAGCGCTTAATATAAAAAAGGATAGCAAGAGTTTTTATAAATATATAAAAAGGAAGAGGCTGGCTAGGGTGAACGTTGGTCCCTTAGCGGATGAGAAAGGGGACCTAGTGGTAGGGGATGGGGATATGGCTAAGGTCTTGAATAACTTTTTTGTTTCTGTCTTCACGGAGGAGGACGTGAATAATTTGCCGGGTGTTAGCGATGGAAAGGTGGTAGGACTGGAGGGTCTTAATGACATTACTGTTACTAGAGAGGTGGTGCGCGACAGACTGGAGGGGCTGATTGTGGACAAGTCCCCAGGACCGGATGGAATGCATCCGAGGGTTCTGAAAGAAATGGCGGAGGTGATAGTGGATGCCTTGGTGGTTATTTTCCAGACGTCGCTGGATTCCGGGGAAGTGCCGGAGGATTGGAAAACGGCTAATGTTACGCCGTTGTTTAAGAAGGGTGCCAGGCAAAAGGCGGGGAATTACAGGCCGGTTAGTTTAACGTCTGTGGTAGGTAAAATGTTAGAATCCGTCATTAAGGAGGAAATTGCGAGGCATCTTGAAGGGAATTGCTTGATAGGGCAGACGCAACACGGTTTCATTAAAGGGAAGTCGTGTCTGACAAATTTACTGGAGTTCTATGAGGATGTGTCTAGGGCGGTGGATAGAGGAGAGCCGGTGGATGTGGTCTTTCTGGATTTTCAGAAGGCGTTTGATAAGGTACCTCACAAGAGGTTACTGCAGAAGGTCAGAGGACATGGAGTTGGGGGTAGGGTGTTAGCGTGGATAGAGGATTGGTTGTCAAATAGGAGGCAGAGAGTGGGGGTCAATGGGTGCTATTCGGATTGGCGGTTGGTGACTAGTGGGGTGCCCCAGGGGTCGGTGCTGGGGCCTCAGCTATTTACCATTTATATAGATGATCTGGAGGAGGGAACCGAGTGTAGGGTGTCGAAATTTGCTGATGACACCAAGATTGGGGGAAAGGCAAATTGTGCGGAGGGTGTGGAGAGCCTGCAGAAGGATCTAGATAGGCTGGGCGAATGGGCCAGGAAATGGCAAATGGAATTTAATGTTGGCAAGTGTGAGGTGGTCCACTTTGGTAGGAAGAATGGTAGGAAGGACTATTACTTACGTGGCGAAAAACTGCAGCAGGCGACGGTGCAGAGGGACCTCGGGGTCCTTGTGCATGAGTCGCAAAAACCCAGCCTGCAGGTGCAGCAGGTGGTCAGGAAGGCGAATGGGATGCTGGCCTTCATAGCGAGGGGGATTGAATATAAAAGTAGGGAGGTCTTGCTGCAGCTGTATAGGGCATTGGTGAGGCCGCAGCTGGAGTACTGTGTGCAGTTTTGGGCGCCGCACCTGCGCAAGGATATTTTGGCCTTGGAGGGAGTGCAGAGGAGGTTTACTAGGCTGATACCGGAGTTGAGGGGGTTGAGCTATGAGGAGAGGCTGAATAAACTAGGCTTGTACTCGTTAGAGTTTAGAAGAATGAGGGGAGATCTCATTGAGACGTATAAGATGATGAATGGGATGGATAGGATAGAGGTGGAAAGACTCTTCCCGCTCAAAAAAGACAGTAGGACTAGGGGGCACAGCCTCAAGATAAAGGGGGGGCAGTTCAGAACGGAGTTGAGGAGGAACTTCTTCACTCAAAGGGTGGTGAATCTCTGGAATTCTCTGCCCGTTGAAGTGGTGGAGGCTGCCTCGCTAAATATTTTTAAGAAGCGGGTTGATGGGTTTTTGATAAGAGAGGGGATTAAGGGTTATGGGGAGAGGGCGGGAAAGTGGAACTGAGCCACGACAGATCAGCCATGATCTTATTGAATGGCGGGGCAGGCTCGAAGGGCCAGATGGCCTACTCCTGCTCCTATTTCTTATGTTCTTATGTTCTTATGTTTATTTATTCATTAGTGGGCTTACATTAACACTGCAATGAAGTTACTACAAAAATCCCCTAGTCACCACACTCCAGCACCTGTTCGAGTACATGGAGGGAGAACTTAGTATGGACAATGCGCCTAACCAGTACGTCTTTCAGACTGTGGGAGGAAACCAGAGCACCTGGAAGAAACCCACGCAGATATGCAAAGAATGTGCAGACTCCACACAGACAATGACCCGGGCCAGGAATTGAACCCAGGTCCCTGGTGTTATGAAACAGCAGTGCTGATCACTATGCCACCCGCATATATTTGTGCTGAATGTAATCTAATAATATTCTATCTGGAACCTAGTGCTTCAAAGCTCTTCTCCAGCCTTAGTTATGTTGATGGCTGATGGAGTGTGACGTTTGCTGTAGATTCCATTTCAGAAGCCACAGTCTCACTAATTTAGGTTCTGTGCACCTTCGAGTTATTTGGTAAATAAAAATTACAATACTATTTCAGGCCAGTGCCTGAGTAAAATTGATAATGGCTAACCTTGAAAATCTCAGCCTTTTAAGAGATACAAGCAAGCCTTATTTGCATGAAATGTTGGATTCAATTTTTAAAACATTTCACCATCTCCACAATTCTATTTCATGTGAAGTGAAGCAGTTATGTTTTCTAAAGTTTTCATTTGCAATGTGGTTGGATTAACCCTTTCACATCCTTGGAAAATTAATAAATATTAATATAAATGTAGTTAGCATACAGTGAGGGCAAATTAACTTGCAAATCTTCAAATGAGGGTTGGAAGAGTTCCTCATTGTGGCTGACATCATGATGTATAAAGAGGAGATAATGGGGTGTGTTGGTGGTATTCTAGAACTTTTTTTCAATTGCCTTTGGAGGCGATAGTGGTGTTGGAGAGGAGATGTTTCCCCTTAAAAGGACTGAGGAGTCCTTTCATTTTGCCTTTTACAGGCACGATAGTATAATGGTTAACATTGCTGCCAGGGACTCAGGTTCAATTCTGACCTTGGGTGACTGTCCATGTGAAACTTGCATGTTCTCCCCTTGTTTGAATGCATTTCCTCCGGTTTCCCCACACACTCCAAAAATGTGCAGGATAGGTTGATTGGCCATGCTAAACTAGTGTCAGGGGATTAGTAAGATAAGTACGTGGGGTTATGGGGATAGGGCCTGGGTAGGATAGTTGTCAGTGCAAACTTGATGGGCCAAATGGCTTCTTCATGCTGTGTAGGGGTTCTATGATTCTACTTTTCTATTGGAGATTGTGTGACTGATTGTTGGGGTGGCAAATGGGTTGTACCAGGACTATGCAGCAAGACTAGCTTGATGCATGAATTGACCCTTTCTTGTTCATCATTTTCATACATTGCCTAAGGACAAAATATGTGGCATTCACAGCTTTCATTTAATCACATATGTAAGTAAACATATATATAAAAACATTTAAAGTTAACAGCCTTAGCTGAGCCACTGTAAATGAAATGAAATGTAATTATTTTCATTTCCAAAATGCAATTCATAAAAATTATAAAAACATTGCAACACATCTCACAACCATAAGCTGAGCAGTAAATTAGTTATAAATATCTCATATCCAAATCCTTCAGAAGGGAACTGATGACTTGAAACAGGTACACAGTCTCAATCACTGATATTTTCCAGGTACAAATCCTCCACTGGGATCACTTGTGGGAAATTCCATTCTGCATACAACCTTGCAGAGGTGGAAGCTGTTCAAAAATCTGACCCATTCTCTATCTGGAAAGAATGAATTCATTTAACGACAGACGATTCTTTATCAGCATTTTTAGTGATGTAAAAACAATGGGAACTAAACAGTAGATAATTGATTATAAACTGCAGACAAATCAATCCTTGAAATTATTGTATTATAAAAGTTTGCACTTTTTTCTTGGGTTGTTTTAAATTTCCCTCCCTCTTAAGTTTCCCACAATTATATGCAGTTCCCTGGGCGAGAAGGTGATGGTAACCCTCTTCCATGCCTTGATTTGTTCATGCCAACAGCAGGAGCATAAGAGAGACCCAGAGGAACCGTTGCCCTATCTGAAAACGGTACTTATTACCTTCTTGCAGTAGCAGAGCTGAGACCAACCCTTCATCTAATAGTAGATCAGTTCCATTGTCTACCACTTGGCCCCTGTATTATACCAGGCTATGTTAAACTGAAGCTTTGTGCAGGTCATTCTTGTCAGGGTACATTTTCAACTTGCTGCCCATATATATAACTGGTATTGCTATTCAGCCATCCATGATATCTTGCTCCAGATCTCTTCTCTCCATGATCTCTCCCCAGCTCCCCCCAACCATTGCAGATTCTTTCTCCTAGCTGAATCTCCCCAGCAATCCCTCCCTGCTTCCTCTTCACCATGCTCCAAGTACCACACCCATCACAATCTTTGATCTTCTCAATTTCTGGGGATCACTTCGAGCAGCCTGAACTGCTATCTTATGCTGCAGGAAAAGGAGTAAATAAAACCCATAAGGCTCTGCCCTTAAACCTGATGGGGCCTCTGCCTTTCTCATCTTCCTAGTTTTCCCAGCCGTTTTGGCAGGCATCTCATTCCTTCTCTATATCCCTGTAACTATCAGGATCATTATTTTCAAAGCAAAATCCAAAATATCATGATTAGGGAGATGTAGGCAATCCATGATTAAAATCTTGAGAAGGCCCCACAGAGTTACTCCTGGCACATTTTTCACACCACTGCTATCAGCTAGTAGTTCATTTCATAGCTGTTGATCTTCATTTTGCCACCCTTGAGAATGATCATTCATTGCAGTGAAATTAAACATGATGATTTGCTGCATCCAATTATCGCTTAGTAGTCTGATCTGTGAGACATTGCAAAAACACACTTGAAAGCTCTGAAAATGAACCTATGCATTAGACAAAATATGACTCAGTCAACAGTTATTGGTATTTGCTCATTCGGGTGAAAGATGCTAATAACTAGGGATGAGCATGACTCCAAGTTGAATATGGTGAGTTCAGTCGGATCGAGAATGCTTATATTAAATAAACAAAAGCCACCCAAGCTTACCTGAATTCAAGGAAAAACTAGTCCAGTGGAGCCATATAACACTTACAAAAGTGGAAGTATTAGAAGATGGAAAGTGGCTATTGAACAAGCAGAACGATTGCGATGTTTTACAATTACTTCCAAAATACATGAATAAATAGGTTAGATTCTCAATTTTGTTCTATTGATTTCACCTGATAGTATTCAGCATAAGGCACTTTAGAAATTGATTAGATTTGAGGCAGAAAATGGGATTATTTGGAAAGTTACAAAAACTTTCATTCTTCAATTGTAGGGACTTTTAAGTTAGTAAGTATATGCATGATTAATAGGAAGAATGAAGATTGCGGATAATATGTCACTGTTACAGTGTTATTCTCAAACATACTGCCAGCTGAAATGAAGCCTCAGGACATACAAGCTGGAGCTCAAATGTCACAGTTGATTTTGAGTGTTTACTTATTAAGCTAACAGTGAGGTTTTAATTATAGATGAAATCCCAAACTTGCTTGTATCACTCTTGTAAACAGTCAACAGGACAGGTTTGCTTCAAATTAAATGTTTAAGTTATTGAGAACCTCTGACCTTTTCAGAACTTAAATTATTTAAACATTTATCCATATCCTATTCAGCATCTTTCCTCCCCCATGACAAATGAGAACATATGGATGTTATCCACATGATCTTGGATTACCTTTTCATGACTTCATATACTTCATATAACCTAATTTGTGAAACATATTAAAATGATTGTTTTAGCTGATTTGAAAGAGGAATTGTTTTATAGCAAAAATGATTGTCAAAGCTGTTCCCAGTTGAGAAGAATCAGAGTATCTTTCACGTGGAATTTTCTGACACAAAAACAGAAAGTTCAGCACGACAGGTCCATGTTGGCATTCACATCGATGAAATTTCTCTCACAGTACCCAGTCTATTCACATTATAGAATAATAGCAGCACAGTAGGCCATTTGGCCCATCATCATCATGATGGCCCTCCTATAGAAGAAGTTCATGTTCTATCACATCCCCTGCCCTTCTCCATGTCCCTGTACATTCTTCATTTTCAGAAATTCAGAAAATGTAGAAAAATGTACAGCACAAAAGGAGGCAATTCCACCCATCATATCTGCGCCGGTCAAAAAACAAGCCTTTTTCCAGCTCTTGTTCAATTAGCCTTGGAAGTTATGGGTCCACTGGTCTGAAACTGAATTGGACTGACTATATAAATACTGTGGCTACAAGAGCAAGTCAGAGGCTAGGAATCCAGTAGTGAAGTAACTCACCTCCTGACTTCTCATAGCTTGTCTGCCACCTACAAGGCACAAGTCAGCAGTGTGATGGAATACTACCTTCTTGCTTGGATGAGTGCAGTTCCAAAAACACTCAAGATACTTGATACCATCCAGGACAATACAGCCCATTTAATTGTCATCCTATCCACAAACATTCACTCCCTCCACCGCCCTTGCAAAGTGGCATCAGCGTGTTCCATCTACAAGATGTACTGCGTGAACTCACCAAGTCTCCTTAGGCAGCACCTTCCAAACCCATGTTTGGAAGGTGCTGCCATGTTCAAGGACATGAACAGCAGATACATAGGAACACCACCAGATGGAAGTTCCCTTCCAAGCCATTCACCATCCTGACTTGGAAATATATCGCCATTCCTTTACTGTCTCACTGGGTTAAAATCCTGGAACTCCCTTCTTAACAGCACTGAGGGTACCGCTGACACCACCTAAACTGCAGTGGTTCAAGAAGACAGCTCACCACCACTTTCTCAAGGGAAATTAGAGACAGACTGTAGCTGCTGGCCTAGCAAGATACACCCACATCCCTGAATGAATTTTAAAAATGGATATTCAAACACTTTTTAAATGAGTTCAGGCTTTCTCTGCCTTTACTACCCTTTCTTGCAGTGAGTTCGAGACCCCCTATACCTCTCTGAGTTAAAAATATTTCCTCGTCTTCTCTCTAATCCTTCCACAATTCATTTTAAATCCAAAACCCTCGTGACTGAACTCACAGCTAAGGGAAATGGATCTTTCCCATCCATGCTATCCAATTTCCTCACAGCCTTGAACATTTCAATCAAATCTCCTCTCAGCCTTCTCTGTTTCTAGTAAAACAAGCCCAGCCTGTCCAATCTATCCTCATTGGCAATGACATAGTCTTCCTATGGTGCAAAATGTTTCAGAAAACATCATACTGTTGAAACCTGCTACACTGTAAGATTATAAATAGGTAATCTACTTACAAAAGCCTTATGACATCCACATGTGGCCATTCCCATGTGAGCATCATTGATAATGACAGAAACTCCTCAACTGTTGAGAGTATCAGTTTTTTTTTATTTGGACTAAGGGCCCAATTTTAATTGGAGATAGGTTTGGGTAAAGTGGAACCCCAGCATGAAAGTTAGGTCATTTTATCTTCAGGTGTCATTTCAAAGTCTTCTGATCAAGCGTAGAGGTAATGACATCAAAGACAGTAAGTGGGATTTTCTGGCCGCATTCGTCCCAAGACTGGAAAATCCCTCCCAAAGTCAATGAGCCTTTGCATGATCCTTGTCCCGCCTGCTACAATTTCCATGGCGGGCGGGACGGGAAAATTCTGGTGAATGGCTGGGAGCTGAAAATCAACTGAGGCCAACACCACCAGGGAATCAAGCAAACAGTCTCTTGTATAAAGTCAGTGAGTGGCTTCTCTAAAAGGTGCCAGTTATGGAAGGATGTGGGAAGTCTGACTTTGGGGGAAGTCAATCACAAATATTTCTCACAAAAATAAAAGTATGTCTCCTCTGGCCACTCTACTGTCTCACTCCAGGATATACTGGTAGGTTGGCACCATGCAGGCCTCCCTTTAACATGATGTTAAAATCATATCATGACGCACTGTGCAAAGAAAAGGCCACAATTGCCTTATCAGGGCACTGGGGAGAAACAATAAACGCAGTTTTGCCAGTATCAGCCACAACCGTTTAAAAATACCAAACAATATAAACAGCTCTCTTGGTGACAAAAGTAAAAAGGATCGTCCATTGCTATGCTTACATCAACAAACCAGCAGGATGCAGAATCCATTCATCTGAGCCAGTAACTGACACACTACACTGGATCACTGTTACGTAACTCCTTTTCAAAGCAAGAAGGAAGGAATCAGCTAGGATTTTTGATCGACTTCCGTACAATGAATCGTGTTGGAAATTCTGAATTTTAAAATAAATTATTCACATAATGTCAGCATTCTGTCAAAGCCACCATTTACTAATCACCCAATTGTCCTTCAGAAGGTGATGGTAGGCTGCCTTCTTGAGTCTTCTAGCCCTGGTTGTGAAGGTTTTCCCCCCATTCTGTTTGGTCGCTGGCAGAGGAGATGAATATTCAAGCTGGTAAATGGAGTGTCAATCATGCATGCTTTTTTATCCTGAATGGTGTCAAACTTAAGCCTTAAGAGTTTATTTATTAATGTCACAATTAGGCTTACATTCACACTGCAATGAAGTTACTGTGAAAATCCCCTATCGCCACACTCCAGCCTCTGTTCAGGTACACTGAGAAAGAATTTAGCGTGGCCAATGCACCTAACCAGCACATCCTTTTGGAGTGTTGGAGAAAACTGGAACACCCAGAGGAAGTCCACACAGACACGATGAGAATGTAGATTCCACACAGAGTGTGATCCAAGTTGGGAATCAAACCCGGGTCCCTGGTGCTATCAGGCAGCAGTGCTAACCACTGTGCCACCCCAGCTTCTTGAGTTTCACTGAAGCTGCACTTATTCAGGCAAGAGGAGAGTATTCACACTCATGTCTTGCACCTTGTTTGATCCAAGGCTATATAAAGGTACAGATCTGAATTGTTCTAGTGGAACTGAGATAGAACATCAGTGAGCAGTGAGTAAGTGCCACCTGATAGGTCTTTGGTGATGATTGAGGGTTGACTGATGGGGCAGTAATTGGCCAAATTGGATTTGCCTTTTTTGTGGACAGAACACACATGGGCAATTTATCAGTAAGATATTAAAGCAGAATACTGTGGGAGCTGGGAATCGAAAATAAAAATGGAAAATACTGGAAAAACTCAGCAGGTCTGCAGCATCTTGGAGAGAGAAACAGAGTTAATGTTTCAAGTCTGTATGATCTTCTTTGAAACAATCTTGCACAGTGTCTCTGTATTGGAATAGCTAGGCTAGGCATGCAGGTAATTCATAAGTCTTCAGTACTGCCACTAGAATGTTGTCAGGGCCTATAGACTTTCTGTATCCTAAATGTCCTGTTGTTCACTAAGTCTCCTCTTTTGATGAGTTTAATTGTCCACCACCATTCATGACAGGACTGTAGATCTTTGATCTCATTGGGATCACTTCACTCTGTGTGTTTCATGCTCCTTCCATGGCTTAACATGTAAATAATCCTGTGGAGTGACTTAACCATGTTGCCACTTCATTTTTAGGCACACCAGATGCTGCTCCTGTTATACTGTCCTACAGTCCTCGTTGAACTAGGGTAGATCCCTTTCCTTAATGGTGATGGATCGACTCAGGGATATGTCGGGCCACAAGGTTACTAATTGCGGCAGAATACAATCCTGATGCTGCTGATGGCATCAGTGAGGCTCTATTGACCCAGTTTTGAGCTGCTGTATCTATTCTGAATCCATCTGATTGAGCACAGTGCCAGACAACACAATGGAGTGTGTCCTCAGTGTGTGGATGTCAAATGGGGACAGCAGCTAGCTCCATCACATCGCCTGCATCATTTAATATGCTGCATGCATTTGCTAATTAGGCTCATATATAAAGCATATCAACTTCAATGAGGTATTGGAGAGTTGAAAGTAGCTGGAGTACCATGTCCCAGCGAGAGTCTTTGCTGCCTGATAGCAGAGCAAGAAGGAAATGAGAAAGAATAAAAGTGAGAAGAGGAAACACACACGTCCAGTTAAAACAAAGCAGAAAGAAGCAAAATTGATTAAGAGTTTGCAATTGATTTTCAAAGGAGTACCAATTTTGTTTGCCCTCTGTACTGAAGTTTGTTTTGACCCTTTCTCCTATCCTCTGCTGTTAGACTGCATCCCATATGTATTATTTATGAGTGCTTATCTCATTTTGCTTATGGTTCAGTGACTGAGTAATGTTGAAACCTATTAGCTTCTCTGCCTACAAATTGATGCTCGCAAGTGGAAAAAAAAATCCAAACTGCAAAGTAAAGCATGCACATCTCAATAAAGGGGATCACTAAATGACAATCAATTGGTCTGCTGTAAACAGGAATTTCATTTTAATTTAAACAGGCCAAAGATAAATCAGCTCATTATTACTGTTCACCACAATTGAATCATTCTGCCACTTGTGACTGGGCAATTAAAGCATATCACAGGACACACTCAGAGCCCAAGTTACAAGTTCCCAACTAAAAGCTTTCCACTTCAGTACTCCTTGTCTGTCACAAAGCTTGCTGCTTTATTCAGGTGGATTTGATTAGTTCCTTGGCAGGATGCCAGTTGAAGTGCAAGTTGTCTTGATCCACAAGAGATGTGGGAATGAGAAAGATTGTCTCAGTCTATCCTCAGTAATGGTGAGTAAATGCACCAGATGGTATGGTACCGACTTACACAGACCCGGGCAGATTAATGGAAGCTGTAATTTACTGTGGATAATTGTAAGATCATGCATTTTGGGAGGAAAAGTACAAAGTGGAGATACCCACTCGTGGAAAAGATGCTGAAGTGACCTAGGGTTAAAATCCAATACATCGGGCTGAATTTAATGTTTGCGATAGTACTCCCACGTCCACTAGCAGGAAAACTGGTGCCAAACCCTGTCCATTGGCCATTTGCAGTAGCCCCAGTGGAACTATATGTATCAAGCAGTTAATTGCCTGCATTCAAAATCCCCAGACTTAAAGGTAAAGATCCTTCCTCCAAGAGCTGCCAACCAATCAGAGCCAGCACTTCCTCAGTCCCAGCAACAGCTGGCAGCCACTGGAGCTGGTCCTGGAATAGCAGCCATTGATGAGGGTCCCAGCGGACAGGTACATTAGGCTTGCTGGGGCCAGTCAGGCAGGCTCCACTGATAGGAGAAGGTGTGTCGCAGGGGTTGTTCCTTGGGGGAAGGGAGTGGGGAGCAGGCAGGGACAGCAGCCTGTGGGACATAGGATGCCAAATCGAAAGGGCCCGCTCTGAGCCTGCAGCAAGGCTACCAGGAAATATCTGGTGACATCCTCTTGGGAAGAGGTGGCAGTCAAGCAGGTAGCTTGTCCTGGATGGTGTTGAGCTTCTTGAGTGTTGTTGGAGGCAAGTACACTGTACATTCCTGACGTGTGCTTTGTAGATGGTGCTGGATGAGGCCTTGTTTCCTTATTTGATCTTTAACTGCCCATTTCAGGGCTTCCACTGCTGGTAGAATATGAGAGGAAGGTCAGCTCTGACAGATGGAGACCAGTAAGTAATGAATTCCCCACACTCCATATCTTCCCGCCTGTTTGTGCAGGCCTGCCTTCCTCTCAGTGTATCCCCCAGTGGGCTTCAGGGGTGGGGTGGGGGGGCACAGGTGGTCTCTGGTTGGCATTGAATTCTACCCCACGAAAATGGCCAACAACATTTTGCTTCTCTCAAAAAACAGACAGTGGGGAATTGAACATGAACGGTGGGGAGGTGAGTGGAAATCTACCAGCTGTAAATTGTGAAATCTGCAGAGATTATCCTGCTGCTTTTGGATATCAATCATTTGTTTAATATTCATGCACTGCAGATGACCTGACGTTATTCTCTGCGTGGCAGCTTAGAAAAATTCAGAAGCAAAGAAATCAGACACTGTGGCAGCCTTAAATTAAGTGAGCTCCATGGTAGCCAGAACAGCTTTTCCTGCAGGTATTTTTGTGGAATGTAACTCTGGGCAGAATTTTTCCAAGTCCCGGCCTGTGGGTCAATGGTGGGCATGATGGGAGAATACCATGAGAGGCCCAGAAATTGATTTCACCCCAGCGTGAATTTACCACAGGATCTTATGCCAGTGTCAGCCATTCTGGGTCAGAAAACCTGCCAGAGGCCAGTGTGACCTCACTTTCATCTCATTAATGGGATGCAGATGAAGACCTGACACCACCACCCCCACTGCCCATGCCAGATCCCCCATGATGCCATTGGGAAAACACATCAGCATGAAATATGTTCAGACCAACATGGTGTACAGATGTTGGAACTCCTCTGAACAATGCCTGGCCTGCCTCCAAAGTTCAAGATGGGGATAGCCCACAGCCCAGGACCATGGAAAACCACAGCAGCAGGTCAGGTGTTCATCTGCAGGTGGACCTTCCAGATCCAGTGTCCCAGAGGGAGTCCATCTTCCAGCCTCAGAATGTTTCTGGAGATCTAACTTCATTCTCAGGAGGTCCACCTTCTTTCTTCAATAGCGGGTCAGTGATGTTGGACACCCTTTCCATATCGCACCTGGACACAACACAACTATGCACCATCCAGACTTTTCCTGCCAATGAATACAGTGTATAACCAAGTGCATAACTAATAAGGTCAGAGCCAGAAGATTTGTCGTGTTTTCCCTCCAGCCATCACAACGGGAAATACTCCATGTCCCACCACTGCCACAGGACTTATCCTCAAAATGGGAGAATTCTGTCCTCTGCTTCTGCCTCCCCGGGGAATCAAGCCTTCCTGAATCACAGTTCCTCTGAAAACAGCGGCTATTTCTAAGCCTATGCTTCTAAGAGTATGGATTCCTCTGTTAATGCATGCTCTGATTTGTTTATCATTCAGCTCTGTTTATTCTTTCCAACATTTCCTCTTCCTAGCATGGTCCATCTAGAATGTCTCTATAAAAACAAACTGCTGCAATGTCAAAAGTCCCCCCCACTAAGGCGCAGAGCCCACAATAATGATAAAGTAACTTTTGATAGGGTTAAGAACAATAAAACCATTAGCTAATGCAAGAGAAATAGATTCAAAACTCACATGAAATGATTTACCAACTATAGTTCCTTTACAAGAAAGTTTCAAAATGCCATTTGACAGCTTCCACTGTTAGATGAATTGTCCATGCCAAACTTCCCTTTTGTGTCAGGGGGTCGCTAGGGTAAATGCATGGGGTTGTGGGGATAGGGCCTGGTGAGATTGTGGTCGGTGCAGAGTTAATGGGCCAAAAGGCCTCTTTCTGCACTGTGGATTCTATGATAACATTCAAGGCTATGAGCCAAGTGCTGGTAAATCGGATTAGGGAGGCAGGGTAGGGATCTCTCACATATTGGTGCAGACTGGATGGGCTAAACATGATTCTATGGGAGCGAAGCAGCAATATCCCATCTTTATCTGCTCTTACCCAGTTTTCAAGAACAAATGGAGTATAACTGCTCAAGTATAAAGGATTACTTTTACAAAGGCACATGAACTATTGGAGGGCACGTACATGTTGAGTATTGTAAATAATATTGCGAAAGATGAATGTATGGAGGTTGCCTGAACCAAGGTGACGCTTGTCTTTTTGTACCTTGAGCAACAATACACAAGCCAGAGATTAAAATACACTGACCTAGCTGTTATTCAGCCAAGGCATGTCATAGGAGTCCAAGATAAAGAGGAACAGGTTCAGAGAAATACAAAAATAGGTTTAATAATGGTTCTATCAGCACTGTGTGTTAAATTAGATTTTTCAATCTAGAAGTGTGAAGAAGTGTGACTTTACAAATGAATGTTCGCGTGATTCATCACCTCATAAACATATGAAACAGTCTTGTTAATTCTCTGGGGGGGAATCTTACCAGAATTTCTCTAAACATCAGGCTCAGACAGAACACTGGCGTGAAGCTGTCCAGCTCCATAGACCAGATTTCGCCGCAGGATTTGAGTCTCTTAGTCAAACAAAAAGAGTGGGGGTGGGTTGCATTGTCACTCTGGCAGGATGGATGTGGTGGCATTGGCAAGACCCCCTCCACTGGGATCGGGGTGCCCTTTAACAGAACAAAACGTTAATTCCACTCCTTACTCCACCCCCCCCCATCCCCATCATGGAGATATTAGGCATTCCCCCTGCCAGGACCAGAGCTGGCACCTCTCTCCCCCCTTACCCAACCATCAATGTTGGCACTCCCTCCCCTAATCAGTCACACTTGCACCCTTATCCCTTGTGCCCTTACCCCTAAGGGCAGCAGAGTAGCACGGTGGTTAGCACTGCTGCTTCACATCTCCAAGGACCTGAGTTCGATTCCCAGCTCGTTCACTGTCTGTGGGGAGTTTGCACATTCTCCTCGTGTCTGCTTGGGTTTCCTCCGGGTGCCCCGATTTCCTCCCACAGTCCAAAGATGTGCGGGTTAGGTTGATTGGCTATGCTAAGAAATTGCCCCTTAGTGTCCTGAGATGTGTGGGTTTGAGGGATTAGAGGATAAAATGTGTAGTGATAAGGGGGTAGGGCTTGGGTGGGATTGTGGTGGGTGCAGACTCGATGGGCCAAAGGGCCTCTTTCTGCACTGTAGGGTTCCATGATTCTAAAATTGGACCTCCAACACCCTACTTGAACAGCCATCACTGGCATCCCAGCTATTGCGTCTGCTCCCCCAGCCACCACAAATAAATGAAGTAATGCTAGCCCATGAGGCTGTCACTAGGGTCCACCCCTGACATTACCTGCCTGACACAGGTGTCACTGCCCAGTTGGCAGGGAGGTCTTTTACCTAATCTACGTTGACCCTGGCTCCAACCCATTTTCCTGAGCCAAGGATCATTTGAAATGTATACGGTCCTCCAGGAAGGATTATCATTGCCAGGAGAGAACCATCAGGGCCTTGCCATAAAAATAAGGGTGGTGATGAAGTAGCAGCACAGATGCAAACCAGAAGATGCTAGCATGACCATAATATGAAGTTTAACTCCTGTTTGAGAGTAAGTTAGCGTACAGATCAGCGGTGATACTAGTGAATGGTGGAACAGGCTTGAGAGGCTAAACTGCCCACTCCTATTCCCGAGTTCTTGTTTATGTGCTCCCTTAAATAAGGTCTGATTATTTCAATGTAAATTCTTAACATTACATATGAAAATATAGGCCAAGAAGTGTTGTTGAATTTGGAGAAGACATTGGGTGTCAGATCACACTGCATATAATGATATGCTCCTCATTATAGATCAGCTCACTTTGACATGCTACATAACCTAGACTGAAATATATCACTTATTGACAAATCAGAATATTCAACTACGGAACAACAGTGTAACACTGAGGGAAAGCAGCTTTTTCTTGCTGGAATCATTAAGGCAAACAGAAGTAACATTATTTTAACAACAATTTCAAGAATAAAATCAGTACCCCCATTACTATATATTGTTTATGTCAATTAAATTTAGAATAAAAAGTAATTGATTCTTGACAAAAATTGATTGCAGAAGTCACAAATAAGTGTTGTAAATAGTCCTTTTCAGTTCTTCAGCCTATTTCCTTTATCATTTGCAAAAACCGTGTAGGAGAAGGAGAATCACCATCAGAAGAGAAAAGGGGAAAGTTAAAGCAATATTTTCATGCACAGACTTATTAGAGCAGTGGTCAATTTCTGTCTGACCATCACCTTGGGTTTGGCAAGTGAGAATCCCAAAACAGAATTTACAACTTCCAAACACCTTTCAACCCATTGCAATTTTGGGGCAGTCTCGAATGGGTGGCAAAGACTCCTTACTAACATAGGCAGAAGCTTCATTAATATTTTTAAAAATCTATCTGTTGGTCAGCTTAAACACTAGTCCCTCAAGGAATGGCTACAGAGTGTCCCCAAAGGGGAAATAATGACTCAAATGTTTTGGATGGTTGGAGACCGGACATATACCGGGACTTGCTTTACGGGACCTCTCGGTAATTCCAATGCGAGGGCTCCACTGGAATTGCCCAGAAAGGTTCAACTTCTAATGGGCAAATTCCCCATGTCTGGGAGACTCTGAAAAAGGTGACAGAGTTTGAATACAAGATTTCAGAAGATTCTGACTCAGTTATGTAGTTTCCCAGGAAATATTAGACAAGTCATGTCTAACTCCTGAGTAACTATATAGCTGACTATTGACTTCCCACTGATAGTCCCCTCCATTCCCTCCCTGCCCTCTGACTCTCCGATCTTCCAACTCCCCCCCTCAGCCTCCTGAACCCCTCAAACCCCCAACTGCCCAATCCGACCCTCTGACTGCTCCCAACCCAAACTCACCACCCTACTGCCTATCACCCTGCCAACTTACCCACCCTGTCACTCTTTCACCCTACCCCCTTAACCCACTCACACTCATTTCCTAAGACACAGTGCTGCAATGTTTCTGAGAGGACCTCTCAGAATTCCTCTCTCCTGCTCCTGGTCCCTTCACTATTACTTTCATCTCTACAATCTGCCTATCATCTTCCACAGACTCTCCTTGCCAGCTCAGTTCTACAGAAGAGGTGCCAGATTATCGGCAATAACAGAAAAAAAAGCCTTTTAAAATGACATGTACTCTTCCTTAACAACATTCTCATCTCTTACAGGATTTTTCATGTTTTTTGATTCACTTTCCCTTCCAGTAATATCTAATTAACAGTGCTCCTAAATGCCTTTTATGGGTGCTGCAATAAAGTGGTAGAAAGCTGGCAACATTTCCAGCGTAGGTTATAGCAATCCCATAATGCTAGTCCTTATTTGTCACAGGTCTATATTTGGAACTGAAGTTAGGGACCTAGGCTAAGTCACACTTGCAAGGAGATGGTCCATGGTAACATTTGGTCCTATAGGGGAGGGTTCTGGCAGCACTTGGATGGCCTGCTAGCAATTGAGGGAGAGGGGAGAACCTGTGGTCAGTGGAGTCCAGGTCCATGATGCAATGGAAGAATCTGGATTCAGAGTGTAACAGGGGAATCTAGTATATCTGCTGAAAAGAATGGTAGGACCATCGAGTATGCTGTCAATGCATGTGTACTATCCTGACATCTCTTTGACTTTTCATTAACTACATCTATCAGATACTCCATGCAGACGCTCTAGTTAAGAAAGCCACCAACATCTCTACCTTCTCAGGAGACTAAGGAAATTTGGCATGTCTGCTACAACTCTCAGCTACTTCTACAATGCACCATAGAAAGCATTCTTTCTCATTGTATCACAGCTTAGGTTGGCTCCTGCTCTGATCAAGACCGCAATAAATTACAAAGGGCAGGTAGTAAGGTCGTGGAATGCCCTGCCTGCAGCAGTTGTGGACTGGCCAACTTTAAGGGCGTTCAAATGGTCAGTGGATAGGCATATGGATAACATTGGAATAGGTTAGGTTAGAGGGTCATTAGATTGGTTCCACTGGTCAGTGCAACATCGAGGGCCGAAGGGCCTGTACTGCACTGTAATGTTCTATGTTCTACAAAGGGTTGTGGATGAAGCCCAGTCCATCACTCAAACCAGCCTCCCATCCATTGAAACTGTCTACACTTCCCAGTGCCTCAGAAAAGCAGCCAGCATAATCAAGGGCCCCACGCACCCCGGACATTCTCCCTTCCATCTTCTTCCATCAGGAAAAACATGCAAAAGTCTGAGGACACGTAACAACCAACTCAAAAGAAACATTTTCTCTTTTGAATGAACAAAAATCACATTAAGTTGATCTTTCTCTACCCCCTAGTTATGACTGTAACACTACATTCTGCACACTCTCCTTTCCCTCCCTATGTATGGTATGCTTTGTCAGTGTAGCACACAAGGAACAATACTTTTCACCTTTATACTAATACATGTGACAATAATAAATCAAACAAAAAAAATCAAATCAAATCAAAATACTGCATCTTGGCTCAACGTTTTTAAAACATCTTTAACATATTAGCATCCTGTAACTCTACAGTGAAGTGTAATCAGGTAAGTCAAAGAAAGAGATATTATGAATGCTAACCAAAATCTTGTTCAAAGTGCTATGTATAAGAATCATTTTAAAAAAGGTGGTGAGGTAGAGAGTGGTGGCATGGTGGCACAGTGGTTAGTACAAATGCTCACTGCTGTTGAGAGGGCTAAAATACAAGAGCAGGGCTGTACTTCTGAGGCTGTAAAGGACTCTGGTCAGACCCCATTTGGAGTATTGTCAGCAGTTTTGGGCCCTGTATCTAAGGAAGGATGTACTGGCCTTGGAAACGGTCCAGAGGAGGTTCGAAAGAATGATCCCTGGAATGAAGAGCTTGTCGTGTGAGGAATGGTTGAGAACTCTGGGTCTGTACATATTGGAGTTTAGAAGGATGAAGGGAGATCTTTTTGAAACTTACAGGATCGTGCAATGCCTGGATAGAGTGGATATGGAGAAGATGTTTCCACTAGTAGGAAAGACTAGAATGAGAGGGCACAATCTCAGGCTAAAGGAACGATCCTTTAAAATAGAGATGAAGAGGAATTTCTTCAGCCAAAGAATGGTGAATCTGTGGAACCCTTTGCCACGGAAGGCTGTGAAGGCCAGGTCATTGAGTGTCTTTAAGACAGAGATAGATAGGTTCTTTATTAATAAGGGGATCAGGGATTATGGAGAAAAAGCAGGATGGATGAGAAAAATATTAAGCATGATTGAATGGCAGAGCAGACTCAATGGCTGAGTGGCCTAATTCTGCTCCTATATCTTATGGTCTTATGGTCTCACAGAGCCAGGAACCCGGGTTCAAATCCCAGCTTGGGTCACTGTCTGTGTGGAGTTTGCACATTCTCCTGTGCCTACGTTGGTTTCCTCCAAGTGCTCAGGTTTCTTCCTACAGTCCAAGGATGTGCAAGTTAGGTGGATTGGCCATGCTAAATTGCCCCTTAATGTCAGGGGGACTAGCTAAGGTATATGCATGGGGTTATGTATGCAGGAAAGGCCTATAGCCAGGAAACCCACAGGTGGTGGTACACTACAGGTGAGACAAGAGCATTCCACCGGCAAGAATGCCTAGAGAATTCTAGCCCTTTTGTCTGGAAGAGTTGAGGCAAAAGGAGTGAAAGATATCGTTTGTAATTAGGCTTTCTTGGTCAAGTGGTTTATGTGTAAATAACCTAAATTTAGGAATTTGCATTTAGAGATACAGAAGTACCTGTTCTTTTTTTCAATGTTGAGTATCAAAGGGAAATAAAGAGTATTTCCAGTTTGCAAACTTTCATAAGGAAACAAGGGAAGGTTATTAAATTTTATTTCACCTGAAAGTGGGGGCGAGGCCATATAAAAACTTTTTTTATATATTTTGGTAAAGTTAAGTTCAAAGGAGTGCTGAGAACAATGAAATGTGAGATGAAAAGAGGGAAAGGATATTTTAGAGTCACTGTGGAGAACCTGGTTATTGACTTTGTGAGAGAGACCTGCTGAAAACAGCTCTGGGCTAGGAGAAGAGGTACATATTGAATCAACCATCCAGTCAAGTCAGAAATGTCTTGGGGCTACAAAAAACAGTCTTCTTCTGAAGTCTTGGATTTCCATTATACATTGGAAGTGAGTTTGAGAGGTCATGTGGTATTCCTTATTCAAGCAATTTTGCCTCAGAATAATTACTGGATTTTTGTAGTTAAATTTCTGTAAGGAAGCGTAGGTAAAAGGACTGTGTTGTAGGTAAAAGAGAACCTTTGAGACTGTTAGTAAGTCAAAATACAGTAGTTTTATTACAAAGAATTTTGGGAGAGATCTGGCACCTAGCAGCAGTTTTCCAGGCTTCTCTCTGTACACAAGTAAGTGTGGGTATTTATACATCATGGTTCCCAGCACCAGTCACAACGCAAACTCTGGGATCAGTCAGGACCCACAATGCTTCCGACCCCAGTCAAGATGCAGCCCCCAGCTTCAGCCAGGGCCCTCAGCTCGTCTGGCAGCTTCTGTCACGATGAGGTCATTGGTACAGTCACAATCCACAGCTTTTCCAGTGGCTTCGGCAGCTTCTTCAATGAAGTAACTTGTGTGGTCGCGGCTTCCCAGCAGGAATCCTCCTGTCAAATAGCCATTATCGCACTCCACCATCTGCAATTGTTTAACTATGTTTACTAGTACAAGCAGGTAAGGTTGGCAATGTCTGCAAAATAACATTCACATTTAATTATCTGTCTTTATGGAAATGAAAGTTAAAGAATGAAAGGCATGAACAAGTAAGGAAAACATGAATAAATAATTTTTATTGATGCCAGGAGCAGCATAAGCTTGAGGAGATCAGCAATGAGGAAGGGTTATGTTTGTGATATATGCTAGGTACAAAATTCATTAAATTCATTAACCCTTTCCCTTCTTCATCTGGGAGGTGTTTACATACATGTCTGAACAAAACAGGGAGTCTTTTTGTGGAGGAGAATGTTTCGCAGGACTAATTTTAACAGTGTTACTGTGATCTTGTGCGCTCAAGTTTTCTTTTCTTCTTGTTAATAAACCAAATTCAAAAAAATTTAAAATCAAAACTTATTGCTGTTGAGATCAGTATACTCTCTTCTCTTTGCAGAATACAAATCAAAATATAAGCCAAGTTTCCCTCTAGGATTTGCTTTACTCAGCAATTAACATCTGCTCTGGTCATTGCAGTTGCAAGACTACAGGAGTTTATCAATGCATTATCAGCACCCACACATAATAGATCTCACAGGAACAAATATTGTATTTATTTCACATTGATTTTATTCAAAATATTTTCATATCACTGAAATTTCTATTAATATTAGTTTTATTCTTAAAATTCATTTTGGGGGAGGACGTTTTGCTCCTTGTGATAAGTTACCTCTTAAATTTTCTGGAAATTAGTTGATTACTATCTGTTGAGCTACCAGATAATAGATTTGAAGTGAAGCTGTCACATGACTACAGCAGAACTGATGAGAAAAGCAAGGGCACAAGGAAATGAATTCTCCCAAGATTGAAAGTATAGAATTTCCAGCATAACAACCACGTAAGTGACCTGTGCTGATTTTACTCTGCTACATGTAAATTTCCTTGATCGTTTGCATCACTGCTGTAATTCCACTTAGCTCATTAACATGGTTTCACCCAATGTGAAAAAAATAGAACATAGAACATAGAATATATAGCTCAGGAACAGCTCCTTTGGCCCATGGTGTTGTGCCGACCATGACACCAAATTAAACTAATCCCTTTTAGCTGCCCTTGGTCCATATCCCTCTGTTTCTTGCATGTTCATGTCCTTATCTAAAAGCCCTTTAAATATCCCTAGCGTATCAGCCTCCACTCCCTGGCAGCACATTCCAGACATCTACCACTCTCTGTAAAAATGCACTCCTCACATCACCTTAAGTGCATGCCCCCTAGTATTAGACATTTCAACTCTGGGAAAAAGATTCTGACTGTCAATACAACAAATAAATTCTCACATTTAAATCAATTCTGAATAAATGTAAATCGACAGCCAAAAATGTAGTCACAGCACAGCCTGAATTGTTATTATTAACCTAATGTTTCAATAATGATTGATTTTTACTGAGAACTAAGCAACACTGAAACAAAATGCTGTCAGCCAGTTTCCCCAGCTTGAGAATACCTCTTTCGTTCAAAAAAATAAGCTCTGTAGAATGGCTGTAAATCAAATTTTGCTCTTCTGTAGCTCTTCAGATGAAGATCTGATTAAAAATACAGGTATTACAATTCCTTCAGTGGAAATATCCTTGCAAAGTCACACTTCCTAAAACTTGTCCTTCATCCTGACCAGCTTATTGGCAACTTACAATTTCCATGCATTGTCCATTAACAGCTGTAGGTTATGCAGAGGCTAGCACTTTGATGGATTGAGGGTTGGACACTTGCCATGACAGTAAGAGGAATAATGATTCTGTCAAGACTAAGTCAAAAAATTGTTGAGAATTGCCATTGACATTCATGCCGTGTGTCAAGCTTGTGTTTGTCTCCTGATTAACTACTAATTATGCCTTTTGTTCCAGTGAAATCTTTGCAAGTATAAAATTACATCAGCAAAACGAACAAAAAATGGCCAAAACAGAAGTGAAACCTCAGAAACCGCATCAGATTTTTTTTCTCTTATGCAGCTAAATATACTTAGTTCCAAGACATAAAGAAGAACTTGCCCCAAGTAGGATTGGATATTTTTTCGAATGCAGACAGGGAGGGGAAGAGCAGTGCAAGTGAGGAGGGACTTAAAAAGGACATTCTGCTTCACTTTACTTCCTGCTCATGAGGTAGACTTCACACTAGGGCATCCATCTGTCAGCTGTAACTCTTGAGCTGGTCTTTCTCATCTTGATGATCTCAAAGGGCCAAGCAATAAAGGAAGCTAAAGTTGATAAAATAAGAACATAAGAACATAAGAAATAGGAGCAGGAGTAGGCCATCTAGCCCTTTGAGCCTGCCCTGCCATTCAATAAGATCATGGCTGATCTGTCGTGGCTCAGTTCCACTTTCCCGCCCTCTCCCCATAACCCTTAATCCCCTCTCTTATCAAAAACCCATCAAACCGCGTCTTAAAAATATTTAGCAAGGCAGCCTCCACCATCTCAACGGGCAGAGAATTCCAGAGATTCACCACCCTTTGAGTGAAGAAGTTCCTCCTCAACTCCGTTCTAAACCGCCCCCCCTTTATCTTGAGGCTGTGCCCCCTAGTCCTACTGTCCTTTCTGAGCGGGAAGAGTCTCTCCACCTCTATCCTATCCATCCCATTCATCATCTTATACGTCTCAATGAGATCTCCCCTCATTCTTCTAAACTCTAACGAGTACAAGCCTAGTTTATTCAGCCTTTCCTCATAGCTCAACCCCCTCAACTCCGGTATCAGCCTAGTAAACCTCCTCTGCACTCCCTCCAAGGCCAAAATATCCTTGCGTAAGTGCGGCGACCAAAACTGCACACAGTACTCCAGCTGTGGCCTCACCAATGCCCTATACAGCTGCAGCAAGAGTGAGATTTAAATGAGTGAGATTTAAAAAAAAGACCTCCAAAAAATCATTGGCACTGAATGCTTACCGGTGCTAATTTATCATGAACAACTAAAGTGCTTCACAGGTAATGACCATTACAGTCACTCTCACTTCTGCTTTACAGCTCAAGTACTGCCCAGGGGTAGGTCTACAGTTACAATGGCATTCTGCTTAATCCTTTTGTTTATTCAATCACGGAACATGGGTGTCGCTGGCTGGTCAGCATTTATTGCCCATCCCGACTTGCCCTTGTTCACAGTGTAGCTGAGAGTCAAGCACATTGCTGTGGCTTTGGCGTGTAGGCCAGACAGGATAAGAAAGGGAGATTTCCTTCCCTAAAGGACATTAGTGAACCAGATAGGTTTTTTCAACAATCGACAATGGTTTCAGGTCATCAGTAGGTTCTTAATTCCAGATTTTTAAAATTCATTTCAAATTCCACCATCTACCGTGGTGGGATTCAAACCCAGGTCCCCAGAATATTAGCTGAGTTTCTGGATTAATAGTCTAGCGGTAATACCACTGATTAGCGCCTCCCCATCCACACACAGCTACAACAGGGTGAAGTATTAGAAATTTTACATCCAACTTAGACTGGCTGAAACACAGCTATATGATGATGTTGTTTAAATGAAAAGCTCATGTATTCAAAGAAATATTACATTACATGATGTGACAGTATAAATCAACCACAACACAGAATCTGTGACGCGTGATGTAAGTGAAATGTTTGCAATAAGCAGATGGGCTGCATTGATCTGACTCTTAAATTAGCTAATCAAAGTTTGCTACACAAGTGAGGCATATTTTATCACACATTAATTAGCGCTGTAACTTAATAAAATGTATTAAACACATCAAAATACACAGAGAAATCCATTAGTTATCCTCAAAAGCAGCATAAAGTTTTTCCCACACATAAATGTTTAAATTACTAGCAGATTGACAGTACTGCAAATAATCAAAACATCCTGTGTAGGAGTCTAACGAGTAATATAAACATTGGCAGAACTCCAGGTAACAGTAAAAGTCAGAAATACAAGAAGTGACTTCTTTCCCCCATTAGTCACAACTAATTTGTTAAAATTACCATTCTGTGGGGCTTGACACAAGCCTTTGTAACATCTGGACAACATAGAATCAGTAGCCCTGTTGAATAACAGCTTGGCTACATGGCCATGCTGAAGTCAATAATCTAAACTTACATGAAGTCTTTGTTAAACATTAACCCAACTCCCACCATATTGTTCAGAGTAAGCTGGAGGATACGCAGTTCAATAGGAAGAGGGAGGTTATATCATGTTGTGATCTGCTCTTAAACTGCAGTCAAGGTTAAACAGGCCAAGTCCTTTATGGCCACAAGATCATCTTGCTGCAAGTAAAGATATCATTTAGAAACTAATTGTTGTTGACAAGTATTTTAAGGTCAGTGATACATCAATGTGTATACCCTGTAAGAATTTAATATTGGAACCAATCAAGTGCAGCACTCTAATGTATCTGACGTACAATTTTATATAGGTGAATGAAATATTATCACTTTGACAGTTTTTCAAATTCTTCCACAGAGTGAGCAAGGCCAGCATTTATTACCCTTGGGAATGTGGTGCTGAGCCAATATTTGTGAATTGCTTCAATCCATGTGTGGTGTTGCTACATCCACAGGCCAGGAGTTTCAATTCCAGGCTCAAATCCCATGGCAGAGGCGGGAACTGGGAATGTTTCCCAGATATGGAGATGCCGGCATTGGATTGGGGTAAACACAGTAAGAAGTCTCACGACACCAGGTAAAGTCGAACAGGTTTATTTAGTAGCACAAGCCACTAGCTTTCGTAACACCTCTCCTTCATCAGGTAAGTGGGAGTTCTGTTCACAAACAGGATATATAAAGGCACAAACTCAATTTACAGAATAACAGTTAGAGTGCGAGTCTTTACAGTTAATCAAGTCTTAATGGTACAGACAATGTGAGTGGAGAGAGGGTTAAACACATGTTAAAGAGATTCTGGAGAGTAATCCGTGGTGAGTTTGATGGTGGGATGGAACTTTTTGATGTTATCATATAGTTGCTCCAGTGATTGTTCACCATGAGTCCAAAGCACATGTTTCCCAGCACAGAGTAGCAGGCTGGATGATCCATGTCCTACTCTCATAGCCAAACGCCACATTCAAATAGTGCCCAGAGAGCAACGTTTTTGTTGTGAGCCTGCTGTGAAAGGAGGAGATGACCCGGCAATCGCAGGGAGCTCCGGCTGCAATTCAGCAACACTTTCCTCAATATGCAGTTCAATGCAGTAAGGCTAGGAAGGGAATTCTATACTCCACAGATTGAAGGAGTGGGGTGAGCCGTGTGAGCTCCAGCAATGTGAAGATCTACCCGGTTGATGCTTCACTCACCCACTGCTGCATGTGCAGACATCAGGGATCTCCACTCTCCGCATCCTACCTCAGGCCTTCTTCCAGGTGAGTCCTAACATGTCCACTTTGATCTAGATGTGTTACGGACCGACTTGATTTCCCACTGGCGGTGCGTACAACTGAATGGGAGTGGGGGAAGCAAATTCTGATGGGGCTTCATCTGTATTTCATGAATGGGATGCAACAAGGCTTCACACCAGCCTCCGGTGGGAAAGGTGACCTACCATGCTGGGCAGGAACACACGTTCATTTCATGCCAGCAGGGAACCAATTTTTCAACTCTGGCCTCATTGTCTCTCATCGAAGCCCCCTGCCCTCTCCCCCACCCCAGTGTGACCCTGTGCACCATTAAACCCACCACGATTGGGACTAGCAAATCCCAGCCACAGTGCTGTTAGGAAGGGAGTTCAGGATTTTGCTGTTAGGAATGGTGGTATAGTTCCAAGTCAGGATGGTGGAGTGGCTTGGAGAGGAACTTACAGACGATGGTGTTCCCATGTTTCTGCTGCCCTTGTCCTTCTGGGTGGTAGTGGGTTTAAAAGCTGCGGTTGAAGGATTCCTGGTGAATCCCTGCAGTGCATCTTGTAGATGGTACATACTGCTGCCACTGTGCATTGGTGGTGGGGAGAAAGGGGAAATGGGGTGCCAATCAAGTGGGCTGCTTTGTCTTGGATGGTGTTGACCTTCCTGAGTGTTCTTGGAGCTGCATTCACCCAGGCAAAAGGTGAGTATTCCATCACATTCTTGATCTGTGCCTTGTAGATAGATGGTGGACAGGCTCTGGGGAGTTAGGAGATGAGTAATTAACTGCAGAATTCCCAGCCTGTTGTGCTGGACTTTGCAGAATGAAAAGGGCTGAGTTTTCCTTTGTACTTTCTGGTGCATCGGTCAATCTGACCAGTTTTGGTCCTTTTAGGTTTTGTAGCAGTTTGATGAGAGGCTTGCCAAGTAATTATCTAAGGCAGTTCCAAGTCAACCACATCACTGTTTGTCTGGAATCACATGGAGGTCAGACCGGGTAATTTCCTTCCTTCAGGAGTGTTTCTGTAAACCAGATGGATTTGTGCAACAATTGCCAGTTGGTTTGATGATCATCCATTACTAAGACTAGCTTCTTAGTTCTAGATTTATTAATTGGATTTGCAATTTTCCACCAGTTGCCTTGGTAGAATTTGAACCTGTGGTCACATAGCAACAGCCTGGGCCTCTGAATGACTTGTCCACTGATATTACCACTTTGCCAATGCCTCCCACTTCATAAAATCGTTACTTCAAAAGTAGAATTGTTGTGCTTCCAAATCTGATGGCTAACGCAAAGTAAATTTTCACTAAATTATTTTCAATGTATACCTAATAAATATAGCATAATAAGGTTAGTTGACTGGCCATTCTAAATTGCCCCTTAGTGTCAGGGGGACTAGGTAAGGTACATACGTGGGGTTACGGGAATAGGGCCTCGGTGGGATTGTGGTCAGTGCAGACTCGATGGGCCGAATGGCCTTCTTCTGTACTGTAGGGATTCTATGATTCTATGATTTCTACAAAATAAAGTAGAAATTTCAGTCTATGTTCCAGAATAAATCATTTCTCTTTCAAACAATGTTTATGCTTGCAACATTACAATTTATTCAACATTAAAAAGGATCAGAATAGAAGTAGGAGATCAGCAATCGGGAATGGATGCCATTTTAAAGACAAAATAGTGGCATAATATTCCCAAATCTGTCTTCCATCAGGAAAAAGATACAAACACCTGAGGACACATACCAACTGATTCAAGAACTACTTCTTCCCTGCTACCATCAGACTTTTGAATGGACCTACCTTATATTAAATTGATCTTTCTCTACACCCTAGCTATGATTGTAATACTACATTTTGCACTCTCTCCTTTCTGTCTCTATGAATGGTATGCTTTGTCTGTCTAGCACACAAGAAACAATATTTTTCACTCTTACATATGACAATAATAAATCAAATCAAAATCTTGGTGCCAGGGCAAGCTTACTGTGATTGCGAGGCAAAACATTCCAGAGTAAAGAACAATATTGGCAAATGGGTCCCATGTTTGTGTTCTGCAGCCACAACTGGATTTTGCAGTCCTGGGCAAGAGAAAAAGAAACCTTCTCCCCCAACCCTTGGTCCCTGATTTTTTTTTTCAATCTACTTAGCAAGAGGTCACCTGCTTCCCTCAGCTGTGACCATCTCCCCTGTGATGTTAATGAGGCTTCAGAGCTGGAGGGTCCTTCTATTGGGATGGCAGGATCAGAATCCCGCCTGCTGGCCTTATTGTTACAGAAGGCCCACAGGCAAACAATTCGGAGGCCACCTGAGGTAAAAACAGGAACAAGTGGGTCTTAGGATCCACATTTTTCCCCAACATCAGAGACCTATGATCTGAGGCCTATGGTTCAAGTCAGCCCAAAGATTTAAATAAAATAAAAACAGTACCACTTAGCTTCACATGTAGCTCAACAAATAATATATTTTTAAAATTCCAGGGTTATTTCCAGCAGCTACACAATCTATCATATATTTTATTTAAAACACTGCATGGTGGCTAAAAGTTTTTGTTATTGCACCCGTAGCTGGTGTGTGTGAGTATGGTGTTCTGCTGCATAATGCTATGTGGATAGGTGACTGAAACCAAACATCAGAAATACACCATTGGTGCAGGAGTTTTGTTTATATAAAAAAAGTTCACAGAGCACTTTAAATAAAAATACAAGAGGTTTGAGTTCCTCTGAACTTGAAAGCAGTAACAAGTACATTTGTATTACAAGATGAAATCTGGATAAATCTACTGCCACAAATAGGAATACAGCCTCCCAGCATCCAACCACTGAAGATAATGATAATAACACAATTTTTTAAATTGTGCTGTCTTGTCAGGTAAAAACCAGATGCCAACAACCCATCCCCTTGCCACAGGACTACGACCAGAAAACAGACCCTAGAACCTCACTCACCTTTGAGGGAAAATTCACAAGCATAATCTCACCTCACTAGGAAAACTCCCTTTTGTCCCCTCGCTCCCTTTTCTTGCCACGCTTCCTTCTCCCTTTTTCTCCTGTGCTATCCGTTGTTTATGTCATTAAATCACTTCGAGCGTCCGTGTTCCACTTGTTCCTTTTATGTATTTCCTTCTTGGGTTTAATGCAATTTTTTTCCAATAGAGCCTTCAGTCTGTTTATCTAATTTTTGGGTAAGCACAGTTGATTTCTTCCTCTCTTTAATTTGTAAACATATGGTAATGGTCTGAAATTAGTCATTATTATTTTTCTTTAATTAATACATTTATGGGTGGCTATTGCATTAAGTTCCCAACTGCATTATCATCATGTGACCACTATTATTATTTCATTCTAGCAGAAATCCCTATCTCAGTAAATATACACTTATTTGTTTCATCAATTCGCAGAGAATTTCTAAATTCTTCCAATTTTTGATATCTTTTTGCATTTCTGGAATCAACCTGGTATTTTACTGTTGAGCTATTTCCTCAAGAGATTTGTCCACAGTTCTGATGACCCAAGATCTCCTTAAAGTAGAGGATATTTTCTTTCTTTTTGATTCCCAGATGAATCTACATTGCCAATGGCCCCATACTGTAATAGATTCCCTGATTGTTCTGGGCTGGGGAACCTGAATCATCAGATCTGATTATTAATTTTTACTGCTGGAAGGGAGCTCAAGCTTTTCACCGCTCCTCTGCTACCATCACTTGACTCTGCAGTGTGTCCAATTATTATGTAAAATGAATCATTCCCATTTGTGTTGAGTTGATAACTTGGCATTTGACCAACACTTAACTGAATTGTGTATTGATTCAGAAGCCCTAAAGTTTTGGAGCATGTAACTAGTTCAGTTTTGAGAAAATCCCAACATTTTCATGGGTTCAGTGTTTGGGTTTGATCCTTTCTTCTTGAAAATGTTTAACCCAGCTGATGTAATCTATAATCTTGCATGACTAGATGCAACCTTGGAACACGTGCTTCCCACTTCTTAATTAGCTCAGCTCCGCATTAATTTTTACGTTGCTCATTTGGGAAAGTAGCAGGTTCTTAACCGCATAATTTGTACAAATCCATTTGTGTTAAAAGCGAATGGGCTAAAAATTTGATGGCCCCCGCAAATGTGCGTGAGGATCGCATCTGTTCAAACGCTGGAAGAAGCACACAAACTTTACAGAACGGTGGTACAGTCGTTAGCACTGCTCCCTCACGATGCCAGGGACGTGGGTTCGATTCCTGGCTCGGGTCACTGCCTGTGCGAAGTCTGCACGTTCTCCCTGTGTCTGCGTGGGTTTCCTTCAGGTGATCCGGTTTCCTCCCACAGTCCAAATGACATGCTGGTTAGGTGTGTTGCTCAATTCTGTCTCAGTGTACCCAAACAGGCGCTAGAGTGTGGCCACAATGGGATTTTCATAATAACATCATTGGACTGTTAATGTAAGTCTGCTTGTGACACCAATAAATAAAGTTAAATAATAGTCACATGTAGTCCAGCTCCAAACGTGCTGTTGTGTGCTTACACACTTCAGCTGGGGACCCAAGATCGTCCCAAGTTCATTTAAAGCTAACATATGGAGTGGAAGTTTCCCAAAAAATGACACATGGCAGGATTTCCCGACTGTGTACGCTCCAAGTCTGGAAATTTCCGCCTCAGGTAAATGGACCTTTAAATGGCCCACTGAAGTTTTTGTCTTGCCCGCTATGATTTCTGTGGCAGCCGGGATCAGAAAACCTCACCCTAAGTGTTTTGGGTGAGAAAACCGATGTGATTCATGCCTGCACAATTTTCCCACACAAATGTCATTTTTTGGAAGAGTGATGAATTTTGCACCGCTTCTGCGAGATGCGTGACCTAAATATATCGGTAAGCGTAGGGACTTGGTGCAAAGTTTACAGGGAACCCTAATCTCAAATTGAAATTGAGGACTCCCCATCCTCCCCTCGCGGACATCAAGGAAAGCCCCCCCACCTCCCCCCCACCCCCCCCATCCCTTCATTGAAGAGATATCTAACCTCCCCTCTTCCAACAAAAGTTGCTGGATTTGGAGCACTGGGGCCTTCTCAAAGGATCTGCCTTCATGACCCCCTTCATAATCCCCCCACTTCATGACACCTTCATACCTCAGCCCACCTCATGCCGCAGCCCCCATCACACTGTCCTCGCACCCTGGAAATGCCATCTGGCAGTGTCCACCTGGCAGTGCCAGGGTGCCAGTTGGCATTGTCAGGCTGGCACTGCTGGATGGGCAATGCCCAACCACGTACCTGACCACTGGGGGTTTCAATGTACACTGAGCATCCCACCGCGTCCCCCCCACCCCTCCACCCCACTCTGGTGTAGCAATCACACCTGGTCTCCACTTGTGGACATCAATAGATATTCTTGCTGGTCTCCCACTGTGAAAAGAATGCTAACTTGCCCCTTAGTGTCAGGAGACTAGCTAGGGTAAATACATGGAATTATGGGATAGGGCCTGGGTGGGATTGTGATCAGTGTAGGCTCGTTGGGCCAAATGGCCTCCTTCTTCCCTGTTGGATTCTATGATTCTATGACCGATAGTACCAGCACTATACAGGTGATTCATAGTCCGATACTGGGGCCATTAAATGTATCTGTCACCCATAATTAAAAAGGCAAATATAGAAATTAGTTTGCAAAACAAACGTTACAAGAGAACACTTGAAAGCCGGCACAATCTGGATAGTGGAATACAATCTGATGAAGATGAAACACTCATTTAATTAAAGTAAGTGGTTTGCTGAGAAATTTTGTACAAGGTGCAAAGCAGAAAGAAACGCCTGTACTACTATATTCCTTCAATTTTTAATCAGAGATCATTTGGCAGGAAGTAGAACCGCACTTTGTGTGCTATCATTAGCTGCTATTTGATAGTGTATCACAACCGTGTGAATTATTAATACATGAAAAAGTAATGACATTAACAGACCTTGATCAAAACTGCTGTATAAATACTTTTTTTTAATATCCTAAAAGACTGCAGTTTAGAAACTACTTAGTCAAGGATTTATTCTTCGTTATAATATGTCTCTGCAATTAATTTGCAGGAAGCTAATTGCAGCCTAATGTTGAGTTTGTCCTTGATAATGAATCATGCTACTTAAGAGTAAGGATGCAGTTTTCTCCCTGCTAGCTGCATTTTTGCAAGCCTTTCACCCAGGGCATTGCTTGTACATTTTACAAACAAAAAGCAAGTCACAAGCTCTGGCTACTAATATCCACCAATCCAAGAATAACTGCCGTTACTTTAGCTGACCAATTATTTCCGTCTCGTTGGGCAGTCGCCAGGCAGAAAGTAGGGTTGTGCCTCATGAAGCTTGTTTGTGTCGTTGAGATCCTCAGCTAGCCTCATTTCAATGTGACGCTTT
This sequence comes from Carcharhinus amblyrhynchos, assembly GCF_965287045.1. Lineage (NCBI taxonomy): Eukaryota > Metazoa > Chordata > Chondrichthyes > Carcharhiniformes > Carcharhinidae > Carcharhinus > Carcharhinus amblyrhynchos. Next base: position 103,133,878 of record NC_137326.1, on the reverse strand, counting down.
GAAGTGTTGGTTAGCATGCTTCGTGATTGCAATTCCTTGGAGAGAAGGTTCATGGTCAGGTCATTACACTGGACTAATAAAAAAAACAGATTATAAATTTGTAAAAAATCTATTTCTGAGTTGTCTTCATCAGAGGAAAATTAATTCAATTTATACTAAATATTGAAATGCATTATGAACTCACTTGAATGATTGAAACATTTTATTTTTTTCCAGAATATATGTCAGAGAAGATTCACATTTTAAAATTAAAATTAACAGCTCTGATTATGGTTTCTGGGGTGGGAGCAAGGATAAAAGGCTTTTCCTGACATCAATAAAAAAACTACATTGCAATGCAGCCATTTTAATTATTTTTATTGGCCACTTGGCAATGGTTGTCCAAACAGCATAGCAGAATGCATTAATGATACCAGAGAAAATTCACTTGTAGCTTGATTAAGAAATTGTGTTATTGGGGCAGGTGACATCTTATCAAAAAGAAGAAAGAATTCTGTAGAATCTGATCCAAGACAATCTGAAATGGTCTGAACATCCGCAGGGTGGTAATCAAAGATGGGTTGCCACACCGCCCCTACTTTTATTTCCTGTTTTTTCTCGATCCTAGCTTGCCAGACCTTCTGACTCAGGCTAAGCCAGTTCTGGGCAAGGCAGCATGTGCCTGGGGCCTAGTGTCGAGGACAACTCAGTTAGGCATAAGCAGGCAACACCACTTCCTTTCTTAATGCCACTGGCTGCTTGGTAAACTACGGTGAAGTGAGTGTACAAGGTAAGCAGGTAGGATTTGAGCCAGGGAGTGGAAGGGAGATTTTCTGATGGGGGCTGGCTGGATCAGAACAGATTATACTTTGGGTGGGTGGGTGGGTGGGGGGGTCGGGGGGGGGGGTGGATTTGGAGAGGAGTGAGGAGTTGGGCCAGTTCTTCATGGGTCTTCCAGTCAGGTCAGATGGGTTCTTAGGGTAGGAGATGGGTCGGCTTGGGCCTGTAGGATGTGTTGGTTATATCATGCCTGGGGAGAGGCGACCCGAAAAAATCCCCCTCCCCCGGGGAGAGGCGGGGTTGTGGTGAGCTTCTGGAGAAGTCCTGATGTGGGAGGGTTGAGGGAGGGTGGAAGAATGTCAAGGGAGTAACCTGTGTGTGGAGGGGAGGGAAGGGAAATCCCATGGAGATGAAATCCTATCAGTGTGGGGGGTTTTGTGTGGATTGAGTATCCCCATTGCAGGGTTTAGTTGGGGGGATGAGAGACTCTAGTGGAGAGGTTGGTGTGGGCTTTTACAATAGTTAGCCAGGAGTTAGAAATGGTTTTAACCTGGACTTAGGAATGTGTCAGTCACTCAGACAGGAACATCTCTTTACGCTGGAAGACCAACAAGTTTGGGCACACCAAAGAGCATCTTTTACCAAGTCGATGGTTCTCCAATGGGAATTGATGTGTGATGTGTACATCCCAGGGAACACCCTACAGAGCAGAGAATCTGTGTTACAGACCTGCTCAGAGTAAACCTGACAAAAACCACTGTGAGTCTCTGGTGTATAGTTTCATATTTTCATTATTTCTTCACTCTCCAACCTCAAGTTCGTACCCTCTGTTCTAACAACATTGAGCAACTAATGACCGAACAATTCCACACAGTGGGTGACAATACTTCACTGCTGGCTGAAGGTGAGTTGCAGCTACTAGTGGCATGGAAAGATATTTATACCCGAATTTCAATTCATTTAGATGTACATTAGAGTATTGACTGGCATGAAACCTAAGCAAAATAGGATTAATCTCCTGGAATGGATGGGGATTAGGATGTAATCTTTGATTGGTCAATTTTGATAGAATATTCGGGCACATCTCTGGCAGGGTGAACTTCTATCCATCCCAGGATTGATCCAGCAATATTTCCAGCCTGGTCCATTTACATGCCAGCAGACAGTTCCTGCTCTCCATTGAATACAGTAAAAAGTCTGACAACACCAGGTTTTAGTCCAACCTATTTATTTGATAGTAAACTCACTAGCTTTCAAGGGGTTTCCCTCTTCTTCACCTGAGTGAAGAAATAAATCGGTTGGACTAAAACCTGGTGTTGTCAGACTTTTTACTGTGTTTACCCCAGTCCAACGCCGGCATATCCACATCATGACTCCATTGAATAGCCACACTAGTATAGGGACAGCATTGGTTCTAGTCTTTGTGGTGGGCCTTTTAACAAACTCATCTTGACACCAGAATGCCTAAATGCTGTCTCCAATTAGCATCCACCCCATGGAATGAAAATTCAACCATCTGATGCACTTTCCCCTCAACAGGTTTGTGGAGTCAGGAAATTTCCCAACTTTGCACAGTTGATTCAGGTGTGAAAAAACTTAAAGGACAGGAGATTAAAATGACTTGACAGCTTTACAATCTACTTTTTAGGTACATTCATATCTACTCTAAACAATCCCAAAGGAGTATCTTATGTCTACACGAGGATACCTTGCCTCTCCAGAGAACTCCAGTAGATTCAGACTTTTTCTCACATGTCTAAAAGCCCACAAATGGTATTTCTGAAACATCAATGACCAAGACTGCTTTGTTTGAAGTAGTTTCACTTTAAGTGCTGCCTCTGTGATCTGTGAATGGGCCAATAACATTCAGTCCTTGTTCTCCCCACCCCCATCAACAAAAATAGCTGGTGCTGGGTTTGGGAGAGGAACTTCCAGATTCCAGGATCTGATGTGAGTTTGCCTAAGGCTCGGGGATCTCCCAACTTTAGGAAAATACTGGCACAGTCAATGACATTCTGGATTCACCTCTCTCCTGGAGGAGAAAGTCATCTACAGGCCCAGCCATGGATTCGCACTGAACCATCCCTTCAGAACACTCAGGAGATGGTCCACAGAATCACGGGCACCAATACAATAGAGCCAGTGATATCCATCACTACTGAAGCTACGCTGGGTATTGGTCATTTCTAGCTTACACACCTTCTCCCTTTCATCCTGATATGTCCCTTGAAATGGAAGTTGTCGATGGAGTGACTGTAGGCCTCCTGCTCTTCTCTATCCAATTATCCACCCGCCCCATCTTTTTCTCACCCCTATACCCCCCTAATGCTTTTGTGCTTTCAGATAGTCAAGAACTGCATGCTGTTCAACCACTGCAATCTCAAGTGGGAGGCTGAGAGGAAGAATAGAGCTCCAAGCAATAAACACCACCACCTGACATATCTACAGCCACCAGTTCACTATCACTGCACAGTCTAGTTTACACTGGGGATCTGCACATGCTAAATCACCAGGCATGACTGCAGCCAACACAAGGAACTTCCTGGAGCGCTTTAGGGGACTTGTTTTCTTTAAAAATCATTCATGGGCCAGCATTTGTTGTCCATCCCCAACTGTCCTTGAACTGAGTGGGTATTTTCAGAATCAATCTCAAGAGTAAGGATGGCAGATTTCCTTCCCTAAAAGACATTCGTGAGTCAGATGAGTTTTTATCACAATCAACATCATTAGACATTTATATTCCAGATTTTTATTGAGTTCAAATTTCACTATCTGTCATGATGGGATTTGAATCTAGGTCCCAGAGCGTTACCCTGGGATTCTGGATTGCTAGTCCAGTAACAATACCACAACACCATCCACTCCCCAGTGATGACAATGGACACTGAGATTCTTAATGTATTGGCATGCCTGCCAATTGCCTTGAATCACTGGCTAGAATCAATATTGGTACTGGGGAATTGGTGGAGCTAGGATCTCATTCTTTCTACCATGGCAGTGCTGTCGAACCAATCATGGTGGAGTGCCTGCTGGTTGCTGTGCCACTGTTGCAGTGCAGGCAGAGCCATCAATACTGCAGTGAAAGTTCAGGCAGACATCATGAGATTGCTACCACCCAGTCTCACATATCTGCCATTGTGGATGTGAATCTCAGTGCTCAACAGGGTAAGCAGGTCCTTACAGCAATCCTGCAATATATGCTCCATCAGAATATCAGGTTGCCTGAGATGTTTGGTAGTGGCACCATGGAGCATGAACTTGCTCTCCTCTCTTAGGATGACAACATTCATATTCCCACATAGCACTGCCACTCCACCAGTGCCCAATCTGTTGTTTGTCAGACAACACTGTTGCCATCCATACTGAGATGTTGCAGTCTGAAGCCAGATCATCTAGGGCCAGGGCTGCTTTAGGTTGTCCTGCAAGCTTGCCCGCAGTCTCCCCCAGTAAAAATCAGCAGATTACCAGCATCCATGCTGCCATCACTAGGGTATTACTGCAATCCATCAAATCCATCAAAAATGGATCCATCAAAGATTCATCAAAGATGCCAAAAGACAGTACCGGACCAAGCTAAAGTCCCAGGCTAGACACATGGACCTCTGACAACTATGGCAAGGTCTGAAAGACATAATAGGCTACAAGATGAAGGCATGTTTCCCTAAAAGACAAAAAAAAGATGAAGGCATGTAAAATTGTCAGCTCCAACACAACCCTCCCTGATGAATTCAATGCATTCTACGCCCATTTTGAGCAAGAGGTCAACGAGAGCTTGGCCTCCACCCTGGAAGCCTCAGATGAGCCTGTATCTGAGATCACCATTGATATCAGAGCAGCTTTCTCGAAGGCCAACCCACAGAAAGTGACTGGCCTGGATAGGGTACCCGGCCGAGAACTCAGATCCTGCATGGGTCAGCTGGCGGGGGTATTCGCAGACATCTTCAACTTCTCTTTACAACAATCTTAGGTCGCTGTTTGCTTCAAGAAGACAACCATCATCCCACTATCAAAGAAAAGCCAGGCAGTGTGCCTTAATGACTATCATCCAGTGGCCCTGATATCCATCATTATGAATGGCTTTGAAAATTTAGTCATGCCACAAATCAATTCCAGCTTCCTGGACTACCTGGATCCACTACAGTTCACCTACTGCCGCAACAGGTCCACAGCAGACACCTGGCCCTATACTCAACCCTAGAACATCTAGATAACAAAGAGACCTATGTCAGATTCCTATCTATTGACCATCAATCATTATTCCTACAAAACTCCTCCAAACTCTGTGGCCTGGGCCATGGCTCCTCCCTCTGCGACTGGATCCTGAACTTCCTAACCCACAGACCACAATCAGTAAGGGTAGGCAACAACACCTCCTCCACAATCATCCTCAACACTGGTGCCCTACAAGGCTGTGTCCTCAGCCCCCTACTATACTCCTTATACACCTATAACTGTGTGGCCAAATTCACCTCCAACTCACTATTCAAGTTTGCTGATGATGTTAGTGGATCGGATCTCAAACAACAATGAGACAGAGTACAGGAAAGTGAGAGAGAATCTGGTGAACTGGTGTGGCAACAAGAATCTCTCAACAAAATGAAAGAGATTGTCATCGACTTCTGAAAACGTAGAGGAGAACATGCCCCTGTCTACATCAACAGGGGCAAAATAGAAATGGTTGAGAGTTTCAAGTTTTTAGGTGTCCAGATCATCAACAACCTGTTCTTTTTCCCCGCCATGCTGACACTATGGGAGATGAAAATCATAAATGACGATCGATCCCTCCAGCGGGATTCGTGAAATCCGGGTTTTGCCGGATCTTGAGCCCCTGCAGACAGCGAGAGTGAGCTCAAGCTTCCACCCACTCTCTTTTACTATTGTTACAACTATGGCCGGGGTTCTTCCAAAAATTCTAAGTCCCCAATTTGCGTGAAAATGGGAATAAATCCTGTCGATTTTTTGAAGCGGGATTTTCAGATCGAATCTCCCACACTCTTGAGCACTGCAGTGTGCCTAGCGGGATTCATTCTGAAAATCAGTAGGCGGGGCCTATTCCCACTGGAGAGGCCAGCAGCATAATGCTGAGTGGGCCACTGCACATGCGCCGATCTGTCAGCGCTGGGATCGGCCCATACACAGTGGCTCCGCAGTGCCAGCCTCCCAATCACTGGTCAGCCCTCTGCAGCCTCCTATTGGTGCCTCTCTGGCTACCCTGCACCCCCCCCCCCACCCCGATCACTGGCCTTCCGGACCTCTCTGGGCCAGCCTGATGTTCCCTCGCCCTGCCCCCTGCCCGCCCCAATTTTTCCACCCCTCCACCTGGCTAGCCCCCGATTTCCCCCCCAACCCCCCGGCAGCCCTGACAACCCTCCCCCCCACCCACTTGGCCAGTCCTGATCTCCTCTTCCCTCCCTCTGCCTGCAATCCTCTGGCAGAGTGGCAGCAGATCACCCCACCCTCACCAATCAGCCCTGCCCTTCTGTTCGCGTCCTTGGCGCTGCCCATGCCTGATGGGCACTGTCAAGGTGTCCCTTGGGCAGTGTCAAGGGGTCAGGCTGGCACTGACCAAGAGGCACCAGCCCCCCTTACCCCCAACCTCCTGAGGGGACATCAATGGCCTATGTTCCCTCCAGTGGGGTTGACCACTTGTTGCCTATTAGTGAGGAGCAGTTGTAAACCCCGCTGGAGTGAACCACTCTTGGCAAGCAAGGACACACCAGCAGGCCTGGAGACTTCAGTCCCAGGCCCGCTAATCAAACACTAATGTGAATTTCAATATTGAAATCAGCTCCTCACTGATTTCAGTGCAGAGCTGATTACTCTCAAAATCTTGGAGATGCATGAAGGCTGTTGCATCCAGCGGGAAGCCCGCAAAATGGTCTCAGCTGCTTGAGTAGTGCAGCGGGCTGAGAGAATCACCACCAAATATCCAGATGAACACTCTAATTTCATTCCCAGACCTTGCATTGCATTCTTATTAAAGAATAACTAAATAATACAAGAAAAGTGTAATGTATTGGGGGAACTAGAGATAAGAATATGTGAGGACCATGCATATTATTCTCAATTTGTATTTAATTTGTCAGCCAGATTCAGAAGGTGACTTCTGGTGAAGGCTTATACTGCGAAGATTACAAGACACCTTTTGTCTTTACAGATATTGACAAATTATTGTATTTTTGTAGTATGCTCCATTTTTATGTCAAGTCTCTGGTTTTTGCTGCTTTTTTCCTTTTTATTTGAAAATTTACACATATTTCCTTCAGACCAAAATATGTTTTAATACAAAAGTTTAGCTATATTGGTTAGTGAGTCTACCAGGAAACGTCTTTGTCAAAGGCATTTAATTTCCAAACACATCGGACTTAATTCTTTCTTGGCAACAATGCTGTGACACCACCATTTGAAAATTTAAATTGCCCAATTATATCGATGTCATGACAATCACTTAATATTAAGTTCTCCAGTTTAACAAGCCAAAACAAGCCTTTTGACGTATATAAGAAACAAAGTGCCTGATAATCCAAATGGGCTGCTTCTAAACTTCAGCGCGACGTTTACAAGTATGCATGAAGGCAAGGCACAAAGGGAATCACATGAGAACAAATGCATGGGTTTCACAGGGAAAATCACAAAACATATTTGCTATTCATTCAATTTTCTCAGATCATCTCCTCTGTTAAATGCACCTCTCAGCAGGCAGGGTGGAAACAATAATGTGGATGAGAAAAAGCCAAGAGGATCCACTTTATCCTGCAATTGTCATACACACGTGTCACATTTCATTTTGAGAGTCCAGTTGGCCTGGTGGTTGAATATATCAACCTTGACATCTGCTAAGAACTGAAATGGGCCAACAATGAAATGGGTGACAAATAGGAGATTAAGATGGTATTCAAGAATCTTGTACACATTATTTTCTGTGGTTCTTTAGTGATTCATGTTCCCAAATCTGATCAGTCAGCCAATCGTTTCTGATAGACATGAAATTTAAAATTGTCAGATACAATATTTGAACATTGTAGTCTTTTCCTAGCTGATGAAAACAACATAGAACAACGTGAATCCAAGCAACCACCTGGCAAGAATGAGCTATTGCAAATCAATCACATGAGCATGAGAAGTTGAAGATTAAGGAGAGAAGTCGATGTATTCTTTGAAAGCCTTTCTTTTGTAAAGAGGATTTATTCATATTTTAATAGATTTCCACTCAAGTATTTTAGAGGGAGGGTGTGAGAGAAAGAGAGAGCTGAATCAATTAATATTGGTGAGGTGAAGCAACTGCAGTTCAATTTTAAATTGCTCTTGGTCTCAGCTCAATGCACTTTGATCCGTTCTTTATCACACTGCACAATGAATTGTTTGCAGCAAATTAATACTCAAGGGGCACAATTTAATCAATCATAAAGTATTAGAAAAGTTGCAATTTTATTTCTCTGAACTCATCACTGTCTTTATCTCTAGAAAATACAGAAATAAACTGGGGGCGGTTTTCCCAGAAAAAAACTAAGTACCCAACATGCAGCAAAATTTTCCTGTCCGGTTTTTGGGTGTACTTAGTTGAATTTGAATTTGCTTCACAGACTCTGCTGAGGGTTTTCACAGCGGTAAGGGGAGATGGATCTTAATCCCACCTGAGAGGAGGGATTAAGATCCATCAAGCAGCGCAGTGGGCCAAAAAAAACCACGTCTATTATATTTGAAGTACACAAAACCCTAAATATATTCAGACTCCTTGTGAAAACTTTATAATTTGCTACACTTTACAATATTTTTCTACTGTTACAACATACGTTTTATTGGTTTCTCATTTAAATTTATGGTGTAATTTCAAACAAAAATTTAACAATAAAGTCCATTTGAAAGTAGAATTTGGAACAACAATGATTATCATGCAGAGCTAGTTCTTGGGAATATGGTGATCACATCCATACAAGGGGTTATATTTTGCTGTTAAAATAATGGTGAGGCGAATGGTGTTCTTCATTTTTTGTGTACAGATGGTTCAGCAATTTCGGCTGAGGAGCAGATACAAAATTGAGTTTGACTGTCCTCAGGTTGCTATCAGGGTTGTACCATTCCAGCATTACCTATACACAATCTTCCTCACCATTGCAATGATGTGGACTTGACGGTGTTGGACTGGGGTGGGCACAGTAAGAAGTCTTACAACCTCAGGTTAAAGTCCAACAGGTTTATTTGGCTTGTGATACCAAATAAGCCTGTTGGACTTTAACCTGGTGTTGTGAGACTTCTTACTGTCATCATTGCAAACAGTTGAATGGGGTGAACATGACTTAGTTGCATAAAGTAGGAGATTAACTAGGGGATTTTCACAGTAACTTCATTGCAGTGTTAATATATGCCTACTTGTGGCACTAATAAATAAACTTAAAACTTAAAATGAACACTCTGTAGAAAATTGAGTCCTGTCATTTTAAGTATAAGTTCTCTTTTAACAATGTAATAAATAAAGCTGTGAATAAATATCTTTGACACTGAAAATTGACCAAGTATGGAATCTCACATTCTTTTAAGTTTTAATTGTTGTTGAATATTTTAAAGATGAAAAAAGATTAAAATTTACAGTTCTCTTCTGTTTCTTTTTCTCGCTTAAACAACCATATCTTCCTACTCTTTAATTCTCTTTCTGTAGTTTGACATTGAATTAACAACATAACTTACACTTGCCTCTCAGTCCCTGCGCTGTTAATTTCTGAATCTTTCAATCTGATTGGTGAAGGCAATACACAGTTGTTGCCCTCAGGTCTGAGATGTTTGGTTTCCCTCATGGTAATTTTATCAGCTCAAACTTTCAGCCACTTGCTATGCAATAATTTTTAAAACTTCCAAGGGAGCAAGCTCAAGAAGCCAAATGGCTTACATCTATTTAACCCCTTGAGTCGGCTCCACCATTCACAGAATCACAGAAAGCAGAAAAGGCCGTTCGGCCCATTGAGTCTGCACCAACATGTGAGAAACGCCTGCTCTGCCTCCCTAATCCTATCTGCCAGCACTTGGCCTTGAATGTTATGACATGCCAAGTGGTAATCCAGATATTTTTCAAGGATGTGAGGCAACTCGTCTCAATCGCTCTACCAGGCAGCACATTCCAGACCGTCACCATGCTGTAGGTAAAAAGGCTTTTCCTTTCATCCCCTGTAATGTCCCTCACCTTGAACTTGCGTCGCCTTGTGGCTGATTCTTTACTATGCAGAACAGCTGCTCCAATATGACCATGGCTAATCTGACTTTTGCCTTAACTCTATTTTCAAAAACCTTTAGTTCCCTTGAAGGTGAAAAATCTATCTAACTCAGCATTAAATCTATTTAATAACCCAGCCTCCACTGCTCCCTGGGGAAGAGATTAAGAACCTCAAGAGGCATGTGTCATATTAGCGCAATATTTTGTCCATTCATAATTTTACATCGGCGCACAACCACACAGAAAATGTAATAGGCAAAAAAAAATTCCTATCTACTATCTTGACAGTGGTTTCCTGACGTGGATTTAAAATAAGTGCTGAAATATTTCTCCTGGTGGGTTAAATATAGCAATTAAGGCTTATATGATCCAATTAATTTTAGTCACTCTACATTTTGTGAACAGTTATTTAGTGTATGTAATGAGATATGAGCCACATTGAATGAAGGAGCTCTTCCCATTGTTGTTGCTCAGCAGTAAGGCAGATTTCTTAAATGTTCCAGTTCTTAACAATTGCTGTAAGGTATTGGCCCTATTTTCCACTCTCCATTGATACTGCCTGGCCTCCTGAATTAAAGCCCCATTTCTGTTTATTTCAGATATTTAGCAACTGCAGCTTGTTACTATTTTGTTTTCTTGAATTCCAATGCTTTTTTGCACTATCTATAATAGCGAAGAATCACTGAACAGAACTAGAAACGTTGGTCAATTTCTTGAGAAATTAAATGCCCAGTCTTTTTGGAACCTTTCTCCTAAATTGCAAATTAGTGAAGGCTTCCGTGATAGCTACCGAACATATCTAGAGGAAAGATAGAACACCTCATTTAAACTAATGTAATACAATATTAAGTGGTTTTAATACATTTTAACTGAATTTAACTTAGTGCTTTCTGGAATATTTATGTCTATCAATTCTCCTGATATTCAGTTAATTAACATCATTTTACTGATTGTTATAATCTAGGCGGACAGTCTTTGTTTCTATATGTAAATCATAAAAGTAGCTAAAACTGTGTTTCCCAAATAACATGGCCAGAATTCTTCAGTCTTGCACGTCCTTCTCCTGCTGCCAGTGAGAATGGAGAATGTGGCACTTAGCCAAATCTCCAGCAGCAGGGCCGTAAATCCCAGTCACAGGCGAGCTCGGAAAATTCTGACCCATCTTTCCCAAATGGTTTAATTTCTCTTTCATTCAAAGTTTTTAATTTAACCTTCCATTTCATCTAAACATACAAATAAAATATTACAAGCTAATATAATCATTTTAGAGTATTGAAGCTTCAAGATCTTGTAAAATTGAAACTATCTTGCATTGTTATAAATTGCCTATTTTACTGTCTGTGTGGAGTCTGCACCTTCTCTCCATGTCTGTCAAGGTTTCCTCTGGGTGCTCCGGTTTCCTCCCACAGTCTGAAAGATACGCTGGTTAGGTGCATTGGCCATGCTAAATTTTCCCTCAATGTATCCAAAAGGTGCTGGAGAGTGGCGACTAGGGGATTTTCAAAGTAACTTCATTGCAGTGTTAATGTAAGCCTATTTGTGACGCTAATAAATAAATTTTATTGCAGTTGGATCAGCTACCAAATGTCCAATCAATAAATTGGTCTTTGCCCTCAGAAATATATTTTAAAGGATAATTCAATTTGAGAGCCATTCTGGCCTTTGAAATAACCGAGTTTTCATTTCATTTTTCTTTTTATTTGATTTGTTCATTATGATAGGTTAAATATTTGATTCTTTGATCCCAAATGAGGGAAAAATTAGCAGGCAACCCTTGTACATCACCTACCACATCAGTTAGTGTTTATCAAAGACAATGGTAATAATAAAACATTGTTAAAAGCTTCAAGAATGGAAAACACCATTTATGATTCTGGCTGACTGATATTTTAGCCAAAAAGATTTCAACTTTATCACACAACAAAGTGACAAAAAATTAATTCCAAGATCATATTGCTTTTTGCAATAGGAAACAATGGATATTAGAAGAGTGAAGGCTTGACCTCCACTCTAGGACGTGTTAGCTGATCTCAACTGATGTAGTATCAGAATGCTGCTGTTGGCTTCAGCGAGCATAGGAGCAGGAGTTGGCCATTCAGCCCATCGGGCTTGCTCTGCCATTCAGTAGAATCATGCTTGATCATGCCTTTCGAAGTCTTTTCCCCCACACTATCTTCATATCACTCTATGGAATTGGTATTTAGAAACCTGTCAATCCCTGCTTTAAATATAATTAATTAACAAATTTCACAGCTCTCCCTGGGGAGAGAATTCTAAAGGTTCATAACCCTCTGTGCAAAGAAATACTTCCTCAACTTGGTCCTAAGTGGCTTCTCCCTTATTTTACAATTGTGTCCCTTGTTCTACAGTTCCCAACAATAGGAAAATCTTACCTACCTCCACCCTGTCTATCCCTTCATAGTTTTATAGGTTTCAATCAGATTACCGCATTCATTGAAGCTCAACAGAATAACCCAGTTTCCCAATCTCTCTTTTTGGGCCATCCTGCCATGCCAGGAACAATACTGGTGAACCACTGTTGCAGTCTCTCTATGGCAATAACATCCTTTCCAAGGTAGGGGGAACAAACTGCACACAGTACTCCAGCTGCAGTCTAATAAAGCTTTTATACATTTGAAGCAAGACTTTGCTACTCTTGTACTCAAAGCTGCTTCCTAATTGCTTGCTGCACCTGCATGTTATCTTTCAGTGACTTATTAACTAGGTCATCCAGGTTCCTTTGTACATAGAGTCATAGAGTTTACAGCAGGGAAACAGGCCTTTCGGCCCAACTTGTCCATGCTGCCTCTTTTTTTTAAACCCCTAAACTAATCCCAATTGCCTGCATTTGGCTCATATCCCTCTATACCCATTGTACCCATGTAACTATCTAAATGCTTTTTAAAAGATAAAATTGTACCCGCCTCTACTACTACCTCAGGCAGCTTGTTCCAGACACTCACCACCCTCTGTGTAAAAAAATTGCAGTTAAAAGTCTGACAACACCAGGTTTTAGTCCAACCGATTTATTTGATAGTAAATTCACTAGCTTTCGAGGGGTTTCCCTCTTCTTCAGGTGAATGGAGAGTTCTGGCCTCAGACAGAGCATATAAAGCACAGACAGTTTACAGATTACTGATTAGAATGCGAATCTTTACACCTGACCTGCTGTTCAAGTCCTAAAGTGGCCGACAATGTGAGTGGAAGGAGCACTGATCACAGGTTAAAGAGATGTGTATTGTCTCCAGACAGTACAGTAAGTGAGGTTTTGCAAACCCAGGCAAGTCACGGGGGTTACAGATAGTGCGACATGAACCCAAGATCCCTGTTGAGACCGTCCTCATGTGTGCGGAACTTGGCTATCAGTCTCTGCTCAGCGACTCTGTGCTGTCATGTGTCGTGAAGGCCGGTTGGACTAAAACCTGGTGTTGTCAGACTTTTTACTGTGTTTACCCCAGTCCAATGCCAGCATATCCACATCATAAAAAAATTGCCCCCCTGCACACTTTTGTATCTCTCCCCTCTCATTTTAAACCTATGCCCTCTAGTTTTAGACTCCTCTGTCTTTGGGAAAAGATATTGACTTGTCTATGTCCCTCATTATTTTATAGACCTCTATAAGGTCACCCCTTAGCCTCCTACACTCCAGAGAAAAAAGTCACAGTCTATTCATTCTTTCCTTATAACTCAATCCATCAAGTCCCAGTAGCATCCTAGTAAATCTTTCCTGAATTCTTTCTAGTTTAATAATATCCTTTCTACAATAGAGTGACCAGAATTGCACACAGTATTCCAAGTGAGGCCTTACCAGTGTCTTGTACAACTTCAACAAGAAGTCCCAACTCCTGTATTCAATGTTTTGACCAATGAAACCAAGCATGCCGAATGCCTTCTTCACCATCCTGTCCACCTGTGACTCTACTTTCAAGGAGCTATGAACCTGTACCCCTAGATCTCTTTGTTCTGTAACTCTCCCCAACACCCTACCATTAACTGAGTAAGTTCTGCCTTGGTTCAATCTACCGAAATGCATTACCTTGCATTTATCTAAATTAAACTCCATCTGCCATTTGTCAGCCCACTGGCCCAATTGATCAAGATTCCTCTGCAATAGGAGATAACCTTCCTCACTGTCCACCATGCCACCTACCTTGGTGTCAAACTTACTAACCATGTCCCATATATTCTCATCCAAATCATTAATATAAATGATAAATAACAGTGGGCCCAGCACTGATCCCTGAGGCATACCGCTGGTTGCAGGCCTCCAGTTTGAAAAACAACTCTCTACAACCACCCTCTGGCTTCTGTCAAGAAGCCAATTTTGCATCAATTTAACTACCTCACCCTGGATCCCGTGAGATTTAACTTTATGCAACAATCTACCATGTCGTACCTTGTCAAAGGCCTTGCTAATCCATGTAGACAACATCAACTGCACTGCCCTCATCTACTTTCTTGGTTACCCCTTCAAAAAACTCAATCAAATTCATTTACATTTTCCAATCTCTTAAGATTTAAGGAATATTTTGCACATCCATTTCTTCAATCAAAATGGATAACATCACGTTTTTCCACATTATTTCCACATATCATGTTCTTGCCCACTTGTAAGTCTGTCCAAATTCCCTTGAAGCTTCTTTGCATCTTCCTCAACACACATTCCCACTAGCTTTGTGTCACCTTTGAATTTAGAAATATCACGTTTGGTCCCCAAATCCAAATCATTGAAAGCACCAAGAGCCCTGAGGAGTGCTGCCCCAAATCTGATGGGGCCTTCTGATTGAGATGCAGTCTCTTCCCCCTTTCCTGCCTGAGATCAAAGGTGAAATTGTGGTAGTGTGGCTCCTTTAAAAGGCCTGAGGGTCACATGATTGGGCTGACCCTATGGAGTATCAAGGTTGGAAACTGAGCCAATTGGGAGCAAAGGTGTGTATCCCTGGTTGGGAGAGGACCCTCGGATGGAGCTAGGCAGGAATTTTTTATAGTCGCTTAGTTAATTCTTTCACAACCTTTGTTGCAAATAACTATTCATCGTTGGCAATAATTCCTTTGTCAGTTTGAGTCACATCAAGTCCTTCTCAGCTTATTTCTCTGGCGATGAGGAGAAACCTTCAAAGTTGTTGAGGATTGCAGTGAGCAGCTAGAGGGGGAAGGGACTTGCATGGGAATAAGGAAGGTACATACACATATTACATTGCTTTTGATTGGAAAAACTGAACCATTCAACACAGAAACTGGGGACAGTATATTGAAAGGCTGTGTTATTTCTTTGTAGCAAATGAAATAACAGCTGAAGAAAAGCAAAAAGTTATTCTGCTCCAGTCTGTGGTCCACAGATGTACAGTTTAGTGAGAAATTTAACATCGCCTGATCTTCCAAACTACAAAATCTTACCAAAAAATGCCACTGTTACTTCCATCGTGGAAAAGGGACTGGCATCATCAGCCACCTCCTGGGTGTCCCCAAGGAGCCATCCCTTCAACCTCCACTCTCCTTCAAATTCAGCTGGGATCTGAGAGTACCACAAGGTGTAGCTGTCATAAATATTCCTCGGAAAACATGCACGCACCTGCATGAAGTGCATCATGTCGTGAAGGCGAGCAGCACATTGAGGGATGAGTATCCCTTGCCGTTCATGAATGGAACTGCATGGCACAATGGAGCACACAAGGCCACGTGGATGCAGTTAATCAAATCTTGTACCTGGGGCAAGTCTGCTAGACTGACGAACCCCAAGGCTCCGCCTTGTCCAGGTCCAAGTTGGTATACATGTGAGGCCTCACATAAAGGGCGTCTGTGACCTTTTGGTGTGGCTGAA
This sequence comes from Carcharhinus amblyrhynchos, assembly GCF_965287045.1. Lineage (NCBI taxonomy): Eukaryota > Metazoa > Chordata > Chondrichthyes > Carcharhiniformes > Carcharhinidae > Carcharhinus > Carcharhinus amblyrhynchos. Next base: position 103,118,093 of record NC_137326.1, on the reverse strand, counting down.
TGGGAGATATCGCACAGATCACTCATGCTGCCCAGGCATGAGTCACTCGCATAGAAATTCAGAGAGCTGTGAGTTTAAAGACCACAGGCAGCGGATTTCCACGCATTCCATGTGGTGCCAGCTCTTGCAGGATTTAGCAGTGGTGGTCTACCTTCCCTTTCTACGGCACTGAATCTCTGACATGTGTAGGTACGATGACCAACGTCAGAAACCCTTTGCTGGTGCCTATGCACCTGTGGTGCTGATCCAGGAACAGCGACATGCCCAGCCTCTCCCTCCTCTGTAGGGCACTGGCCCTGGCCCAGTGCCGCAGCATGTCAGAGTCTCTGCCTCTGCTCTATGCCAATAAGTAGGATAGCCAACTTGACAAGCCGCATGATCCTCCAGACCATGCACTGTAAAGAGAAAACGACACATTCCTCTCTGCCAGTACCGTTTGGCACCCACTGGACTTCCCACTGGGGGAGAAGCAGCGTACTGGGAGCTCGGAGCAGCCGCCTCAATATCAAATTATCACCTTATTACAGGTTTAAGCATATTCAAGAGGTTCCAGCTTGCTCTGGGTGGGAATTCATCATTGGGGCCAGAGGATTTAGCTTGGCCAATGCACCTAACCAGCACATGTTTCAGACTGTGGGAGGAAACCGGAGCACCAGAAGGAAACCTATGCAGACACAGGGAGAACGTGCAGACTCTGCACAGTCGGTGATCCAAGTCAGGAATTGAACTGGGTCCCTGGCACTGTGAGGCAACAGTGCTAACCGCTGTACCACCCATTTATCCCTTTGGCCAATTAACAGAATTTATCTATGTTAAATTTTCAACGGCTGAGAATTAGGTTGTGCATTTCAAATGAAACAATAATGACCAAATTCATCTGCTAATTGAAGTAAACAGGAGAATGGAATGGATAAATTGATGTTGCAACTATTATTTACTCTGATTTAAGTTTGCATATCCCTTTCAATTTATTAATATAACTTCAAGATATTCTCAATTGAACCAACCTCTTTTTTATCACAGAACAAGGTTGTTCCCAAATGAATGAGACAGAAAAACTGAGTAAAAAGTCATTGGCGGCTTAGGATTTCTGTTTAAAGAGCAGGAATGTTGCTTTGAAAAATAAATCCATTTTATTTTCATGGGTCTTCTCTTCTGGAGACACTCATCTGGAATTTAATGGAGAAAACCTTTAGAAGAATAGTGTGATCAGCCAGAAAAACAACTTTATACTGCATTCCACTGGTCATCTGCCAATATTTTGGAACTCTGAAAATTCTCCGCCACACATTTTTGTTCTCTGTATAGCTCCACAGGTACTGGCAGTCGGCACCGCCAGACTCAAGTGACCACTCTCTGTGTGGTAGCCAAATAATGAACATCAACAGATCATGTGAGTACTGAGGCCACGACAGCCAAGCCAAGCCCATCCTGGTCTCACTCAAACACAACACAAGCTAACAGGAGCAGCGGATGCAGACTGATTTTATATCTACCCTGGCACAGGGGAGCTGATACCACACCAATGATTGAAACTGGACTTATCCAGTGGGTGACTGGGAAACCTTAATTATCTTAGTAGCCTTCCACAGCAAGGAAGTAGTGTTTATTCTGGAATACAGTGTGTGTTTCATTAAAGTGCTCTCCCAGTCACAGTGCCAATTGGAGCTAGGCCTAGTCTTGCAATTCCCATAAAATCTGACTCTCCTGTTACATGGCACAAATAAACCATTGCGATTTCCAGCGACAGTTGTGCCATTTGGAACAAAAAAACTGCATGCGTTGATAGGGACTTCTCTCTCTTTCAACATCAAAAACATTTCTAGGAAGAAATATACAAATGTAATATTAAATGAGACTGTCTGAATTTGTTTAAAGATGTATTGTCGCAATTATATCTTAAAGAAACTCCTGTTTTGATAGGAAGGGATCATGATTGTGTTATTCAATTGCATTTCCCACTCCAATTCCTAAGGCAGTGCAGTATGACTGATCTTTAGAATAAAATATCTTTTACCTCCAGCCTGATATCTAATTTGAGTCATGGACCAATATTCTTCTTTCAGATTGGCTAAAGTGGGAAGTGTCAGTTTCAGTGAGAAAACCAGAGAGAATTTCACTGATGCTGCCAGTGAGAAAAATCATCAAATCTTCACCCTCTTTAAGGAAAAATAAATTTATATGAGTTTCACGCCGTGCCCTTGGCAGCCTGCCTCTGATTCGCTCGCTGCTCCCACCACAACCTAATCTCTGCAGTGACTGAGATGCCTTCCTAGCATTTGTTCCAAGTCCAACTGGGGGGATGGCTGTGGGAAAGACTGCATCACTCTTCACAGAGGAAGCCTCAGCAAAGCTTCTGGATGGAGTCGAGCAGAGGCAGGAAACCCTCCACCTACAGTCGGGCAGACATCTAAGGAGAATACACAGCATCAATCCATCCACATAGCTGTTATCCCTCATCCCTGGAACCGTTCTTGTTGATCTGCTGTTCACTCTGTCTAAAACCTTCATTAAATCTTCATTCACATCTTTCCTAAAGCTTGGTGCCAATAATAAGCTGCTCACCTTTGTGCTCCATGCTTCTATTTATATAGCCCAGGATGCCCTTTCAACAACTTTTTCACTCTGCACTGCCTCTTTCAGTGATTTCTGCATTTATAAACCCAGGGCCTAAATTTGATGTTCTGATCGAGTGCGTGCTTGACCTGAATAATTATAAAATAGTGCAAAAGGATGTCAGGCGTGCATCCTGACGTTATTACACACGGGTGCAATACTGAGGTTGGTGAGTGTGCACATGCTTGAGTTGGATCCATGCCTGTCAAAAATTGAGGAGCCAATTAAGGCCATAAGGCCTGGGTGGGATTGTTCTCGTTGTATGCTCAATCGGCTGAATGGTCTCTTTCTGTACTATATTCTGTGCTATATATACTATATTCCACTCTCTCTGCTGGGTGGGCTGATGAGGCAATGAAGACCTCCAGTGTAATGCCATCTGCATTGGAGCTTCGATGAGCACTCTTCCTGTAACAATTCCATTTCCGATGAGAGGTCCCCATAATGTTTGCACTCCCCACTGGACTCATACTGCCCTCATATCTTAATCCAAGACCTCTGCATCATCATGATTGGTGGAGTGAGCTGGGCAATGCCATTCCAGCAACGGTGTATCATTCTATATTAGGAAGGACATATCGAGTGGGCATGATAACACCTGTTCTTCAATATTACACTATATCACAGTTTCTCTTCTCCTGAAAGGGAAAAATGGAATTCATCATTAGTGCCTCCTCTCCCTGAGGGTCCACCCCAGTTTGCCCCCAAATCACACCCCTACTACCCACTCCCCCCTCCCCCCACCCACCCCACAGCCATTTAGCAGGATATGTCACAGTGGCACAGCTCACCCTCCAATGCACTGAAGGGTGCTGACATCCTATTGGCAGCACAGGCTTCAATGCCAGGAACACGCACCCAAATACACTTCTCCAATAGTCCCATATCATCACTGCATTTATCCTTGTCAATTGCAGTGGATAATTAAACCTTTTATGGCACTGAAACCACACGTGGCAGACCATGTTGTGCCCACTGACCTGAGCAGCAATCTCTGCCTGAACCTTCTTAGTTAAATGGGATGGCCTTCACATGCCATCCCTGGGCGACATTGCACTGACCTCCGCCACTAGAACACCCAGACAATCATCTAACAAACGGAGGGCCAGAGTGCCCACAGGCCCTCCCACCTTCCATGCCCATCAGGTGCTGAGGCCATTTTTCCCATGGCTACAGAAAACTCTGTCTGCCTCTCCTGCAACCCCTGGCAAACCTCTGGGCACTGCCTGTGGAGTTTTAAAACACCCCACAGGGCACTATTGGACTCAGTGCTCAGCTCGTTTCCACGTCGTCTGCACTGTCAGTCCAACTGGGAAACACATTTCATGCTGGGCCATCCTTAATTGGCAACGCAGCATGGAATCATGTGGCGAATGCGCTAATGGCAGGGAGTGGATTTTGCACACACTTCCCAGTCTGCCAGCTTCGAATGCACTGCAAGTGTAAACTTCAGGCCCAGATCTTTGTTTTCCTGAATGCTTTATCTTATATTATCATTTCTCATTCTTCAGACCAAAATGCATCATTGCACATTGCGTTGAATTTCACCTGAGAGCTACCCGCCCATTCCATCAGCTTGCCTATGTCATCCTGAAGTCTATCAATATCTTCCTCAGCATTCACAATGTTTTCAATTTTTGTGTCATCTGCAAAGTTTGAAATAGTGCCTTGTACACCTAATGCTAAGTTATTAATAAATATGAGGAAAAGCTCTGATTCAAGTAATTATTCCTGAGGAATTTCACTTCATGCTTCTCCAGTTAGAAAAAAAAACTTCTCTAGTATAGTACTCTCTGTTTCTCTATCAGACAACCAATTTTGGATGCATGCAGCCACTGTCCAATTTATTCCATGGGTCTTAACTTTCCTGGCCAGCTTGACTCATCATCAAATCCTTTTTTGGAAGTTTACATAGACTGCATCAAACCCATTATCCTCATTAAACATCTTTGTTACTCCATCAAAAAAACTCAATTTAATTAATACATTTTTCTTTAACAAATCCAGGCTGCATTTATTTATTTCTCATGATGGTAATAACATTGCTCAATAGTGTTTATTGGCAACTTTTGTCTCAGATTTAAACGAGGAAAGGTTGGAGAAACTTGATTTGTTCTCACTGGAACGATGAAGGTTGAGGGGCGACTTGATAGAAGTCTACAAGATTATGAGGGACATGGACAGGTTGGATAGTGAGAAGCTTTTTCCCAGGGTGGAAGAGTCAATTACTAGAGGGCATAGTTTAAGGTGCGAGGTGCAAGGTTTAAAGGAGATATACGAGGTAAGTTTTTTACCCAGAGGGTGGTGAGTGCCTCAAACTCACTGACGGGGGAGGTATTGGAAGCGGATATGATAATGGCTTTTAAGGGGCGTCTTGACAAATGCATGAATAGGATGAGAATGGTGGGATATGGTCCCCGGAAGGGTAGGGGGTTTTAGTTCACTCAGGCAGCATGATCAATGCAGGCTTGGAGGGCCGAAGGGCCTGTTCCTTTTCTTTATTCTTTGACTCTCCCAGTTATTCTTATTTTTTCTACAATTTGATGTACATGACATGTCCCAGTTCTCCAGAATTGTCTCAGCATTGTTCTCAATGGTGAATAAATGTACAAGAGCAGCAGCTACAGTGTATAAAAAATGAGAGTTATTCATCTCCTGCTACATAAATAAAGTTACTTAAACAATCTGTAGTTATCCGCTGTACCATAAATAGGAATAATGCCAGCGAGCTATCAGATCAATGGCAGCACAAGGCCAGGGTCAGGGCTATACTGGTGTTTGTTAATAGCTGACAAACTATTGCAAACACAATGTCTGGCAGATCTATCATTGATCAAGCACACCATTAAACGTATATCACTTAATTTGCTACTACAGGCAAGAAAGGGCAAAAGATTTTCTGAACTTTCATGACAACATATCAGTATCAGAAGTGGGGAGGGAAACAAGGACAATCTAACATAGGTAAAGGGTCACATCTTATTTAGCAAAACACTAAGCAATGGACTGTTCTTCTCTTCAATATAAAATATACTAATCAGATGACAAGATTGATGAAAGAATAATGTGGATTCTTTAATTAAAGATAGGACTATATACAGATAGAGTTAACTAGGAGACTATTGGCAGAATTTTACCAGTACACCCGTCCCGATTCTGGGGGCATTCTCTGTTGGCCTCAGGCAGGATTGTATGAACCTCGGACGGATGTGCCGGTAAAATTCCGCCCAATATGTAACAGTACATCTGATTCCTACTAGGGCTGCTTGTGGACTGAATACCTGTCAAGGGGCTATTAGGTCATTTTGTGTCGAGGTGATAATGACTGACAGGAGTTTAAGATACAGTCCCTTAAAGATACATATGCATCATATCACAACATTTCTTTTCTCTAAACTGAAGGTTTACCTTTAACAAGTGAAACTATTAAAATAACAGCAAAACAAATGCACATTAACATAGAGCAATAAATTTACAAATCTCTGAAACATATCAATGATTTGATTTTCCGTTCAGACTTAATTATGGTGATCTTTGCTGGAGGCTGCCGCATGTTTTCAGAATTAGTTACTTTGTTTATACTGCAATTTAGACCATGTTCTGGTTGTAGCAGGGTTAATTTAGTGTTTTTGGTTGGGGTATGGTGTTGATTGGGCATCTATTTCTCTGCACTGTCGTGCCATGTTGCGTTTGTACTAGATATAATCTTGGTTCTGTGCAAATACTGAATTTGTTTGCTAGATTTCACATGCCGTTAGTTGCGTATTATACTTAAACTTTGTGTCTGAATTCAGGTTGGGTAATTTGCTACTCATATGCTGGTCAAGGGCATCTTTCATCTTTATCTGTCTTTTGAGTAATGCATTATGTACTCCTGGGACTATTGATGAGTGATAACTGGAGAGTGTTGTCCACACTTGTCTGCCAAATAGCAGGAATAGCAATTCCACACTGGTTCTGCAGTGCGTTGAAGTGGGCACATTTGGAATGGGCATACATATTCGGTTCAAATTGTGCTGCTCAGTCTGTTATCTGATGATCTGTGTTGTAGCAGCAGCAGATCTTCTCCCAGCATACGCATGGGATTTTCCAATAGTGCTCTTTGCGACCTGTGATTCTCTTCAGTGCTTGAAAAGTGCCTTGGGTGGTGATCAAAGACAGGTTTGTGCATGCTGCAATCACTGGAACCATGGTGTCCACAATTTCTGTTACAATACTTGAGTTTCATGATCCCAGCGATGGAATCTCTGAGTCAATGAGATTGGTTGATCCATCACTTGCCACTTTTGTGAGGATATACATTTCAGCATATGAAGTGAAAGGATGTTTGCACCTGGTATCCAGTTTTTCATATATTTTATCTTGACCCTTCATCTGCAAGTGTATAAGCTGGATGGTGGCGAAGGTTGCTGTTGATACTGTGTGCCAATACATTCTTTGATGTTGATTGCGCTGGATGTCTGGACACTTTGTGTATCAATCGTCTGGTCATCTTCGGCATCTGACCATATAGTTTGGCTGGACATTTTGTGGATCATGTTATCCCAGTGGTTGGTATGCATTGGTTGGAATGCTGTACCCGTGTGTCCTTTGTGGCGGCTCATGATGTCAAATCACTTGTTTTGGCCATCACATTCTTCATTGCTGCTTCCAGCATCCTCTGGTGCCATTCCCCTTGTATATAGAACCACGGGTAATTTCTGGGCACATGTATGAGGCCACATCACCTGCGCTGTTTACTAGGTTTGCTTGCATTGGCCATTATTCCAATGCTGGCTGAATTACACATAATGTGGATATGCCGGCGTTGGACTGGGGTAAACACAGTAAAAAGTCTGACAACACCAGGTTTAAGTCCAACCGATTTATTTGATAGTACACTCACTCGGGGTTAGTCCCTTCGTCAGGTGAATGGAGAGTTCTGGCAGGGGCAGCGCTCCGAAAGCTTATGGCTTGTGCTACCAAATAAACCTGTTGGACTTTAACCTGGTGTTATCAGACTTCTTACTGTGCTTACCCCAGTCCAACGCCGGCATCTCCACATCATTCTTTATCTGATTCAGAGATATTGAGGTCCAGAAAACATACCTCAAGACTTCGTTGGAATGAGGTAAACTCCAATTGAGTTTTGGACATTTTATGGTTATCCCTTAGCTTGATGCAGGATTTAAATTGCAATTTGAATCTTTAGACAGCTCTTGAGGCTGCTTTGACAGTTTTTCTAAAGTTTGTTTAGCTCTGAATTTCAGTACCTTTAGTGGCCACTATCTTAGCTGGTCAGAGATTGTGCTTGACTGCAGTGGTGGTGCTGTTGAGTTCTTTCTGATATTTCCTGGGTTTACTGAAGCTCTGCCTGCAAAACAGTGATCTTTAGGTGCAAATAGCAACTGCAGACTTCAAAAGCAAAATAAAAAACAGTGAAAAGAACTTTTTTACAGGCTTCATCTGGGGGCAGCATGGTGCCTCGCAGCGCAGGGGCTCGGGTTCGATTCTGGCTTTGGGTCACTGTCTGCGTAGAGTTTGTACATTCTCCCCGTGTCTGTGTGTGTTTCCTCCGGGTGCTCTGGTTTCCTCCCACAGTCCAGAGATGAGTGGGTTAGGTTGATTGACCATGCTCAATAGTGTCAGGGGGACTAACAGGGTAAATATGTGGGGTTTTGGGAAGAGATGGGTGGGATTGTGGTCAGTGCAGACTCGATGGGCCAGACGGCTCCCTTCTACACTGTAGGATTTCTATTTAGCAGGTGTTACTGGATGGGTTCTTCTTCCCATTCCAGTCTGCAGTATTCAACTTTCCCTGAGCTCCTGGGAGGACAGCAAGCACAGTAATGGACTTTCTCCTGTCAAGGAATTCTGCTCAAAGTTAAACTTTTCAGAGTCAGCTATTCAATTTCTATTTCTATTGAAAGTTGTTCTCAGCAGGTAAGCTAAGGCTGATTAATCAAATTCTAACAATCTTACTGGGCCCTAGCGTCTGCTGGCTGTGAGGTGGAATGAAGGTATGATGTGTAGAATTCTGACAGAATCATTTACACCTGGTGAGTTTCGATAGCTGTTCATTTTCACACCTACTGCGTGTGAAGTGTTGAAGCTTTTATAGCTCTCAGCCAAATCCTCAAAACAATATTGCCACCATGTTACGTTCTCTCTTTAAATTTAATATTTGAAGATGAACCGATGTACAGATAAGGTTACCTGGAAGACTATAGATGCCATTTTCCGGGCCCAGTGCACTGCTTGAGCAGCAGTGGACCAGGAAATGTAAGCGGGAGGCCTGTAGTGACACCGGTCATGGCTTTCCTGGGCCTTTTTTTATGCCATAATTAGCCTTGCACCAGGAAACAGCTCAAAGCTGATCACCACATAGAAATTGACATTTCCATGTCATTAGTGAGCCGGGGACAGTTCCCACCAGTGGGGATTAAATCTGGTTGCCAGGAATGGGGAGGAGGCATGATGGCCTCTTTGGTGATGGCAGAGGCCATTGTTCCCCCCCCCTCAGGGACAGGAGGTGCCCCTTAGGTAGTGCCAGTCTGGCACCCTGACACTGCCCACAGCAGGGTCTGAGTAGATGAGCTGATTGATGGTGGTGGTGGGGGAGAAACAGCATAGCAATTGATAGAGGGGTGGGGGGTGGGGGATGGGTCGACCAGAGCTGGCCATCGGGAGGGGATATTGGGGCCGCTGATCGGGAGAGAGGTGTGGGGGAAGCCAACAGGAGGCCGGTGATGGCGAAGCTGGCAATGGGGTGGGAGTGGGGGGGAGGAGGGGGGGGAGGTGCAGTGCGCATGATTCGATCTCCCTACTGGGAAACTGGTACATGTACAGTAGTCCATGCTGCACACTGATGCTGGCCTCTTGGGTGGGATTAAGCCCCCAGCCCCACCAGTGTGAATCCCCCAGTGGCCTCTGTGAAGCACAGAGTGCCAGAAATTCACCTGACTCAGTACGGCCAAGACGTGGCTGGAAAAATCTTCCATTTTTCCGCCCGTTGGGCACTTTGCTTTTTTGGAGGCGGGGAGATGAAACATCGACATGGACGTTGCTGGCTAGCCAGCACTTATTGCCCATTCCTGGTTGCCCTTGGAGGGCATTTGAGAGTTAACCACATTTCTGTGGCTCTGGAGTCATGTGTAGGCCAGACCAGATAAGGACAACAGATTTCCTTTCCTCAAGGAAACCAGTGAAGCAGATGGTTTTTTCCGACAATCGCTTAATGGCCATCAGCAGATTCATAAGTCCAAATTTTTTTTGATTGAATTCAAATTCCACCATCTGCCATGGCAGGATTCGAGCCCTATCCCCCAGAATATTAGCTGAGTTTCTGGATTAATAGTCTTGTGATAATACCACTTGACCATTTCCTCCCTGCTTCTCCAATTACAAATTCTGTCTCTCCCATGCTTGTTATTCCAGCTTCTCCAGTCAGAGATTCCTTTCTGCAGCATTTACTGTTCCTCCAAATACAGGGTCTTTGACTGGAGGCGCAGCAGCAGAAGTAGGAGAGAGGGAATCTCTGGCCGGAGGAGCTGGAACAGCAGGCATGGGAAAGATTAGAAGTGCTGCTCCTTCTCTTCTTTGCTCACTCCTTTTCCAATCACAATTTTGTGGTCAGTTTCTGCTCTCAGCAACTACTAGTTTAACTGATACCTAATGAGTTTTGTAAAAAGAAACTGCGTTGATGAGAGCAGGAAAGACCTTTGGGCAGATTTGTGGTTCGTTGACCAGCTTTTAAGGAAATTAGAACTGCCTGCTACAATTTCTTAATAAGCCAACAGTTTTTTGCCTCTTGCCATATTTTGCCATCTTAAACAATCACCTAGTTTGCCTAATGGTTGCAACAGCCCTGCAAATGCCTCTCAGTTGTCATCTGGCTGGGTGGAATTGTATTTCTTGGCTTCATTTGTATCTGCACTGGCACAGCTTGAGCACAGCTTGAGTATAGGAATATGTCTGAGGCTGAACCAGGTTGTTTTCAACTTTGGCATTAGATTTGACCCTGCAATGAACTTCTGGCACTTCCATCACTAAGAGCCCCTATTTCTACTTATGTAACCTCACCTTATCTGTAGCCCTCATCCATGCTTTGTTGTCTCTAAACTTGACTATTCTAATGCACACCCCAACAGTCTCCCATGTTCTACCTTAAGCAAACTTGAGGTCATCTATTCTAATGCACACCCCAACAGTCTCCCATGTTCTACCTTGAGCAAACTTGAGGTCATCTTAAACTTTGCTGCAGTAACTTGCACCAAGTTATTTGCCTTGATATTAAAATTCTCATTTTCATTTTCAAACTCTTCCTTGCAGCCTTGCACCTTCCATCTATGCAACCTTACACCAAAGTCTTACACTAAATGGCAACTTGGTCCCTGCTAAGATTCCTGTCCTCCTTCAGTTCTGGCCTATCGAACATGCCAGATTATAATCACACCATCCTTCAGCTCCCTATACTCTTCACTTCTTTACCTTTCTTTCCTCCTTTAAGACATTTCAGCTCATAGACGAGGTTATTAGTCATCTGGCCTAATATCTCCTTATATGACTCACTGTTACTCCTCAAATTTCTGTTTTGTTTTATTCACTTATGGGATGTTGGCTTGCTGGACCAACATTTTTTGCCCATCTCCAGCTGCCCTCCATTTCTGGGGCCATTTAAGAATCAACCACATTATGTGAGCCTGAAGTCAACTATAGGCCAGACCAATTAAGGACAACAGATTTATTTCCCGAAAGGACATTAATGAACCAGATGGGATTTTATGACAAATCACAATGGTTACAAGGTCATCATTAGATTCTTAAGTCCAGATCTCTTGTGGTGGGATTTTAACATAGGTCCCCAGATCTTTCTCTGGGTCCCTGAATTACTAGCCCAGTGACAATGCCGCTATGCCTCCACTTGGGATGCTTCATTCTGTGCCATATAAATACATATTGTAATATGATAGTTCATAAACAGTTAATTGAAAGAAACAACCCTTGAATGATGGGCTAAAGGGGATTCATTGCTTTGTTTTATAAAGGATATAAACTAACGACTGACAGCAATTTGACATATTCCATCTATACTGCTACAGTACGATTCCAATACCAAGTGGTTTAATAAAACATACAGTTGCCCGAAGCATTTGGATCACAGCTGCATCCTCTTGTGAATTTCTAGAGCTCATAACAGGTACACAGTGTACTGCATCCAGAAATAGCACACAATGTACTACTGTATGACTACTGAACCTTGAGCTTTTATTTGTGTATGCATTCAAATGCTATTGTCATGCCTTATGAAAACTTTGCAATGTGGCCATCCTGACAACATGGTAAATCTCAGGAAGCTATCAGCATGATCTAAATCTGTAACTTCAATTTATTAACCCATGTGTTTTCCATTTGCCTGAAAAGAGATTCAAGATTCTAAAACAACTTTATTTTTTCTCAATACAGATAATTGAAAATGGCTTTGCTGCCAGTAACGTTGGAGTTTTGCTGTGATGAAATTTTGGTTTTAAAAGCAAGTGCACCATTTCATACTTGATGCATCAACCAGCATACCGTGCCTCAATCCTTGTGAAAGGATTATTATTGCCACTGAAAGTAAGATGGAGAATGAAATTTTTAATCGACATGATGCAAATGACATTATCCTTTATTTCATGAAATCCCTCAGATTTATTGACACTCAAGGATACAGAAAGGCACAGTGCTGCACTGCTGCTTCACAGCACCAGAATCTGGTTTCAATTCCCGGCTTGGGTCACTGCCTATGTGGAGTTTGCACATTTTCCCCATGTCTGCGTGGGTTTCCTCTGGATGCTCCGGTTTCTTCCCACAGTTTGAAAGACATGCTGGTTAGGTGGCCACGCCAAATTTTCCCTCAGTGTATCCAAACAGGCACCAGAGTGTGGTGACTAGGGGATTTTCACAGTAACTTCATTGCAGTGTTAATGTAAGCCTACTTGTGACATTAATAAATAAAGTTTAAACTTTTACGTAAGAGGCTACAACGTTGGCATTTGGTTCAATCAGTAGTTACCCCATAAAGGGGCAAAGAATTCTAATGATATTTGTCAGCCTCTTTCCCATCTTCATTAAACTTCTTTTCCTTCATCCAGCTTTCCAGTCTCATCTTGATGTTGACATTATGGCTGGCTTTCAACTTGTAGTTGGTGTTGTAGAATGGTTGCCTTATTATAGAAATTGCCCAATTTTTATTTCCATTCACATCAAGACCAAACCCAAACAAGGGGAAGAATTACCAAGGGTACCAACAAAATTATAAAGATGTGATTGAAATTATTGAGGAAAGGTTCAGCGTTTGAGCTAACACTCTTACTTGCTGGCAGAACAGACTTGGTAAATCGGCCCCTATAACTTTTGGCACTGAATTAATTCCTGTTTTCTCTCAGAAATAGATTCACATAAAAATAACTACCAAATTATACTTTAAAATTTGTTCTTATATAGCATAATAGAGACATACTGTAAAACTACTGAAATGGCTGACAAAAAATGGATCATTGAACATTAACAGTGTTTCACTGGGGTGTGACATTTGCTGATTGTCTTGATGTGACAAAGGTCCATGTTGTGATACGATGTATATGTACCTTTAAGGAGGCATTCCTTAAACTGCTGTCACTCACTTTATACCTCAACAGGAAGTGACATAGTAGTCAGAGCTTGCTGCTCCTTCAAACACAACTCTGACTGGTTCCAGGTGATTTCCAGTGCATATTTCCCACTGCTAGGCCACCTGCTGGTAGTGGCTAAAGTGAGGACTTTACTATCTCACTCTCAGTATCCAACGCCTGGAGGATATTGTTCCTCTTCTGAAGCAGCCTTGCAGTCAGTGGCCACCACAAAGCTCTTGTCCTCTTGCAGTGGGCCACCAGGTATTTGTTCTTGTAATGTGCTCACTTGTTAGTGTTGAAGTAATTCTTCAGGTGGGCCAAGCCAGTGGGAATTCTTGCATTGTGCCTCCATTTGAACTATCACTTACTCAGTAAGAAATCAATGAATTTGGTCACTATTTTCATTAATAATTAGACTTCAGCTTCCTGTCTGTTCTGTTAATATTGTTATCAAATTTGGTTTATAAGTGAAACTTGAGGTTAAACCAGAAGCGTTATTCACAAAGGTGTGATTTTACAGTCTGCTAATACCACTGGTCATGGAGGATTTGTATGTTTGAGTTGGTAACACTCGTGTGATATAAAAGTGGCTTCAAAATCTCAATTTATAAACGTGCTCCACTTAGTTTCAAGTGAAGTTAAAAGCTTCTTTCATCAATATTCCCTGCGTCCAGTTCATTGTACTGCTGCTCAATGATTCCCCTTAATGTGTGGATTTGCTTCATGGAATAATTCTGGAGGAAATTGTAGTCCTTAACTGCAAATATAGCATGGTCTTCCTTTTTGTTAATGAAGGAACCTCATGTCTCCCTATGTGTATTTGTGCACATTCATGTGCTTGTTTGTTCAGGCAAGACCCCTGATAAATAAACAAACAGGTCACGTGGCATCATAGAATCTACAGTGCAGAAGGAGGCCATTTGGCTCATCAAGCCTGCACTGACAATAATCCCACCTAGGTACTGTCCAATCCCTGTAACCCCATTTATTTATCCTCATGATCCCATTGACATTAAGGGGCAATTTAGCATGGCCAATCAACCTAACCTGGACTGTGGGAGAAAACCAGAGCACCCAGAAAAAACCCATGCTGACATGGGGAGAATGTGCAAACTTCACCCAGTCAATCACTCCAGCCTGGAATTGAACCCAGATCCCTGGCACTATGAGGCAGCAGTGCTAATCACTGTGCCAATGTGGGAGTTGGCGGTGTTTAGGGAGGAATGCAAGGCTACAGGTTTTCCTAAGGTGTCTAATAATCTTGCACTGATCCTGGGTTTTGAAACAGAATTTCATAGTTGACTATATCCAAGGCAGCACATAGGTTGAGGAGGATGATGAGGGATAGTTTACCTTTGTCACAGTCAACTAGAATGTGATCTGTGATTTTGAAAAGAGCAGTTTGGATACTATGATGGGTTCGAAATCCAGAAACGCCTTCTCTAACAGCACTGCAGATATACCTACACACCATGGACTGCAGCAGTTCAAGAAGGCAGTTCATCACCACCTTCTCATGGACAGTTATGGATCAGTGCAGGGCCCCTAACATTTTACAATTTATATAAATGACTTGCATTGAAGGGATCAAATGTATGGTTGTTAAATTTGTTGATGATCTAAAGATAGATAGGAAAGTAAATTGTGAAGAGAGCATAAGAAGGTTACAAGGGGACATTGATAGGTTAATTGAAAGGGCAAAGATCTGGTAAATGGAATATAACATGGGCAAATGAGAAATTGTCCATTTTTTTTAAGATGAATCAAAGAGAAGCATTTTGTCTAAATGCTGAAATTCTGAGGGGTCTGGGTGTCATTGTGCATGAATCACGAAAGGTTAGTATTCAGGTGCAGCAAGTAATTAGGAAAACTAATAGACTGATTATTTATTGAAAAGGGAATTGGATGCAAATGTAGCAAGGTTATACTTCAGTTATACAGGGCACTGGTGAGATTACACCTGGAGTATTATGGGTAGAATTGGTCTCCTTATTGAAGGCTTTCTGGCCTGCCGTCGGGGCCACCACAGTCCTGTCGAAGTTCAGCCCCTGGTTGCCAGTTGAAACATGTCCCAGATTTCCTATAGAGGGCACTGTGCTCTTTGGACTCTAATTTCGAGTGTTAAATTCCATCCAATGTTTGTGGGCAAATGCAACAAACAGCTGGCTCCATTCATTCACAGCTGTGAGCAAAATCCAGACAGCATTCCATCATTTGTCTCAGCATTGAAATACTTCGAATGGCGTGAAGTTGCTGTATTTACACTATACAGACTATGTTTGCTGCAGAAAGTTGTATTGTCTATTTCAATCTAAGTACCTTTTTAATGACATAAAGTCTTAACAATGAAGATCTTTGACACACAACAATTACTGGTATAGGTGTGGAACCACCTTTCTGTCTTCATTTTCTCCATCTCTTAATCAAACCTTCCTTTCATTCAAAGCCGCAAATGTCCAGTTTCCCGTTTGCCTGGTTTCCCTCGGTGCACCTTTATCAATTTGCATTTACAGAAACTGGCCACCAGCCTAAACATATCTAACTAATGGTAGAAAGTATTAGATCCACATCTTAACTTTTATGATAGCCTTTAAGAGTTGGGATGGAATAGGCTGGGAGAACAGCACACATCTTTAAGTTCCTCCAAGACCACAACTCTAAGGCACTGTGGTATAGTTGTTAGCCTCACGACGCCAGGGACCCAGATTCAATTCTGTCCTTGGATGATTGTCTGTGTGGAGTTTGCACATTCTCCTTGTGTGTGCGTAAGTTCCTCCGGGTGTTCCGGTTTCCTCCCACAGTCCAAAGATGTGCAGGTTAGGTGAATTAGCCAGGCTAAATTGCCCCTTAATGTCTCAAGTATAGCTTAGGTGGATTAGCCATGGGAAATGTGTGCAGTTACGGACATGGGGTGGGGGAGAGGGCCTGGGTAAGATGCCCGGTCAGAGAGCCACTGCAGAGTCAATGGGCCGAATGGCCTCTTCTGTATTGTAGGGATTCTGTGATTCCTTCAGCATTGCTGTGATTAACACAGCAAAGCTGAAAGCTTCCTCTGAGAGGCTGAATCCCCACAGGTGTGTGATGCTATTGACATCATGCATGTGGCAATAAAAGATCCTGTGTAAGTCTGTCAATCTCATGAATAGGAGAGGATTTCATTTCCTAGATGTCTAAATAGTCACTGATGCCAGATATTTCAATATGAATGCCTTTGCCTGCCACCTGGAGGGAAGCCATGATGCATTTATTCTCAGCCGATCCAGAAGGCTTATTCTGCCACAACACTGTGACTGGCTTACTGATAGAAGAACAAGGGTACTTGCTTTCATCTCCAGCAGTGACAGAGGCCAAAAGCAGAGTCAATGAGGCCATTGATCCTAACAGGATCATTGTGGAACAGACCGTCAGAATTTTCAAGTCATTTAGTGTCAGCAACCTATTCTACCATAGCAAATATCATTGCCAATTTTAATCTTCTTCGTAACTAATGTCACCATGCAAATAATCAGGAACAGGAAAGCTGGATAATTTCCTTTGCTAACTCAAGGTTAATTATAGTGCCCTTGATCAGACAACTCAATACAGATGATGTTTCAAGGAGCACCATTTCCCTTTCATAGCCATCTTTGTCATACTTCTATATGTGTGCACATAAAAAGCATAGGTTTTAGTTTACAATCAACAATTACAACATTTTAATTTTAAGCACCGGGCCATTCTAATAGTCAAAATTTGAGTTAATGTTTTACTGCAAAGGAGTGTGTTACGTTGAGATAACATCTGCTAGTACAAGTAATTTGTATACAGCGGAATTCCAGAAGTATGCAGAACCACCAATTATTTCTTCATTAGCTGACTTGTTGCATGAATAAATCTGAACTCTATCCTTCCTGTAAGAAACCACAGTACTAGAATGGTTAAAGTTTCAGAGCCCTGCAGTATATTTCGCAATGTTAATTTCACTCAAGACTCTAGCCCTTAAACTCCAACAACAGAACTGCCTCGAGTGGTTTGCATAATCTCTGGTTGAAGTTGTGTATATTCCAATTAACTGAAAAGGTTGCAGTGGGGCAGATAATAGCCAATTATCCAAACATTAAAGTAATAACACATTGTTTGTAGAAAATGGTGTTGTCATTCTTTGTAATGTATTTAATGCAATTCTACATATTGGTTATGTCTGGCATTCTTTTGGGAAGGGGTTGGGGTGGGGGGTTCTTCATATGAACTTTACTTCTTTCATTAATTAGATCTGCTCAAGTTTTGTAAGAAAATACTCTGGCTGTGTATAATGTTATCAGTCGAATCAAAAATAGAGAGCTTGGAAATTAAAACACACTTAATCTATAATCATCAAAATAGTGACTGCTGCACAAAGTGCTTTTTCTCAGCGGAGATTAAGATCAGTTTATACATTCATACCTATGACCTTGTATTGACTCAGGAAACCCAACTGGAAAGAAACACAATTTATTACAGAATCCAAAATAAAACTATTACTGTGATGTACATCCATGAGTCCCTATCTGAGATACAGTCCAGCAGGCCCAGTCCTTGGCCTACCTTATCAAAAATTCAAGTAATGAGTTCCAGCTGGGCAGGCCATTGCCTGCTACCAGGGGAACTCAAAGGCAGGATTTTGCAGCCTCGCTCGTCCCTAAACCATAAAATGCTGCCGAAGATCAATTGACCTTTGCCTGCTCAGATTCCCGTGGATTGAGTCCACAAGTGTTCAGAGTTTGCCACCATCTCCATGTTGGAGAGGATGGGCTCCAAGCTCTGCATAAAGCCCTTTGCCAAGTTAATATCTAACACTTCCTTGCTGCCTGATAGTGACAACAGATTTCCTGGAAGACTTGTCAAAGCACTAAGCATTTCATTGTGCATGCCCTCTATGTGCCCTCTTTTTTAGTTTAAGTGAGCAGCCTCATCACATGTTTTGCACTTGCTATACACAAGGGGTAAGTTAAAGGGACCAACTGATGCACCACCTGACAAGACCCTTTGGGTTACTGCACGATTGAGTGGTCAGGCAGCAAATTCTAACATTGCCCATCAACTTTTATCTATTTGCTGTGTCATCGATGTCCTCATCTGAATCCACTGCAGCAGAACTTGTGTGAAATCTCACTCTGGCGAGGATACAGCAAGCTGCTTGTGCCTGGTTTTGTACCATGTACAGAGCCTGTCTCTAGGCTCCCTTCTAATGTACACACAACATCAATACCTGAGCAGCCAGTTAGCTGCGAATGTGAGATTGAGTGAGGGCGCTTCATCATCAGTCTACTCTTCTCGTTTTACTTTTGCACACCATTGTTTGGCTAGACGTCAGTTCTTGGATATCAGAAGGGTAGGATTGCAGTGAGGGGGGAGGACAGAAACTAGGAGATACACGCCTAGATCACCAGAAGCTTGGAAATTGGGAAGAGATTATGGGAAGAGGGAAATGTGGGACTTGAGAAGAAGGAATAACTGAGTCATTGGCTACATCCTCAGTTATGAGCACTCCAATGATGGTGACTACTATTGTCTCCATGGGGATGTGGCACAATTTTTTGGGTGATGTGGTTTTTATGATTGAATACTTGGCCCTTGGTGATGTGGGCCAAAGGCTTGGAGCAATGCTAAGTGTGCGACAGTGAGATGACATCATGAATGTGGGATACGAGTCATGATTCCTCAAGGGTGATTCTGGGGGGACATTAAGCACTGTGTGAGGTTAGCCGTGCATTTGCAGGCATTGACCACTCGTGTAAGGTCATTGAGCTTCTTTTGCATTGCATCCAAATCCGTCATGGTTACACTTTGGTATTGGCCTGCATGACTATCTGCGCAGCATACCTTACTTGTTTGAAGGGCCTCCTGGCTCACTTTTGTTCTGTCCACTTTCTGCATCAAGGCCTTTTGTGCTATGTTGGAGAACATTGGAACTACTTTTGTGCCATCTCTGTGTCTTTTACAGGCCCATCACTTCTGTAATGAATTCCAACATCGCTCACGTCAAAATGAACCTTCCCTTTAAGAGGTGTAGGCTTCTTTTAAGTGATGCAGGCTAGTTTGATCTCATGCTAGATTCTCACGGTTTTCACCCTTACTTAGGTGTATGACTACTCAACAGTATGCTTCAAGCTGTCTGCATAGAATCATGATAATGAGCAGACAGTACAACATTTGCATGCTCCTTGCATCAGGCTAATCATGCATCACAATCCCCATCTGTTTACAGGCCTTATTGATTGATTTCCCTCAATGACTACAGAATTGGGCAACAAGATGTGCTATCGCAGATTCTTCCATCTCCTGGCTTTATTTAAAACTAGACCCACATTTTTGGCCACATTCCCCATTTCAAGTTTTGCTTTTTCCACTCTTTCATTTTTAGCCCTCCTCCTCTGCTCTTAGCCACATTCCCTCCTGTTTTCTAGGTCACTATTACATGTTCCATATTCCATTTTCCTGGTCCAGGTTCCATTCCCCAGCTCCAGGAATTATATGATTGAAGAACAATGCTTGCTCCCAGACTCCTAGTACCTTGACAGCGTGCCCAACATAAGTTGTTTTCCAGCTACAGACCCAACCGTCACTGTGATGCATGGCTTCCGTAAAAAGCCCACGATGCTCACTATTATCTGTACTTGTGGCAAATTGGTTAAGAAATCTACTGGCACTTAATTAGCCAGTGCGGTGGATGGTGTCTGTGTACCAGGTCTGTGCCAGGAGCATGCCATTTTAGGTTTAAGTTTATTTATTACAGTCACATGTAGACTTGCGTTCACACTACAGTGAAGTTACTGTGAAAATCCCCTAGTCGCTACACACCAGCACACGTTCGGGTACACTGAGGGACATTGGATTCAATTTCCCCCTCCGAAGACATGCGTTAAGGGTATATCGATTTATTTATATAAATTATCTGCACTTACTGTAGGACCCTTTTACAAAATTGGACTGCCCCAGTGTCTGACTCATCAGGTGGGATTTTCTGGCTGAGCTCGCCCTGTAACAGTAAAACCCCACCCGAAGTCAACAGACATTTCTATGGTGTGCCCCTCGCCTGCCCCAATTCCTGTGGTAGGCGGAATGGGAAAATTCACCTCATCATGTGAGAAAATCACTCAGCAAACTGTTGTCATGGTAAGGTTCCTTCTGCATCACCATTTAAAGGATTAATGACTGCACATAAGTTAGTTGCTGATTTATCCTTTCAGGCTGCTGATTAACCTTTAGTTATTTCCTTACCTTCATAACCGATTCCTGATTTCTAAGATGATTTTGCTGCTGCTGCACTGTGTTTGGCTTTTCAAAACAGTATCACTGTAATTGTGGCAGATCACTGGCTACATTTAGGATGCGAGGGATAAAAGGGACAGCCAAGGCAAGAGAGATCAGGAGCAGCTGAGAGGAGAAGGAGGAGAAGAAAAGCCATACGTATTGTGTGTCTTCAGGAAGCACTTCCTGCACCTGAACTTCGGTACGGAGCAATATCTTGGGTGCCTCAGCCTGTCACCGGATTATATCATCTGCTGCAGCCACAACACAAGCCTTGAATGTGGATATGGACACCATTCCCCGTGATGGTCAAACTAACCATAGCCCTTAACCTTTCAGCAACATTTTTATAGATGGATGATTCAGGAGCATCTTACAGCTTGTAGTCTACTGTTTTATCAGGAAGGTCATCCAGGTTCCACCTATAACAACAAAGATTGTGGGGGCATTAGGCTTTGGCTACTTTGTATAAGGAGCTATAGACTGCCTGTGAACAATTCCTTAAGAAATGAGTATGTGAGAACTTTAAAAACTGAGATAGTCACTGCAACTTTAAATTTTAAATAATCCCTCTGAAATTTTACATCCCATTAATTATTTGTCTTTATTTCAGCAATTTCTTCTCTCCTCCTCCTGAAGGTGGTTAAACTGGCTGAGAGGCTGTTCTAAAAAGTTTGCAGCTGTCTCCTATTTTGCACATTTGGTAATTTGACTGTACAGGGCACCACAGCTGGATTTGACTTTGTCCCTACCCAACATTGCATGTTATTATTGAATAAGCTCGATGAGACACTGGAGACTCTGTACTGTCCTTTATTAACATTTACACTTCTTCACCCAGACATTTTGCAGTGTCATGTAGTGTTCCTGAAATATACTTAAACATAGGGGTGGTATGGTGGCACAGTGGTTAGCACTGCTGCCTCACAGTGCCAGGGACCGGGGTTTGATTCCTGGCTTGGGTCGTTGTCCGTGTGGAGTTTACATGTTCTCCCTGTGTCTGCATGGGTTTCCTCCAGGTACTCCGGTTGTGCAAGTTAGGTGAATTGACCATGCAAAATTGCCCCTTAGTGTCAGAGGGACTAGCTAGGTTAAATACATGGGGTTAGGACCTGGCTGGGATTGTGGTCGGTGCACACTCGATGAGCCGAATGGCCTCCTGCATTTTGGGATTCTATGGAAAATGATGGAAGGTGTACTTTCATGTAAAGAATTTAATCAACATTATTTGAACAGTTCCATCTGTGATTTCCTGAGTGCTACATTACTTAAATACATATTTGAGTTTTAAATGATATAAGTACTAACTGCAATATGGGATTCATTGTATTTTTCATTCTCTTCCGTTAATATCTCCCTTAATTCCGCTGCTCGCATTCTGTAACATTCCTTCTTTTTCTCAAAGATACTATAAAATTCAGCTTACATGAATGTTATGTCTTTGTAGTACAGAAAAGAGACTGTGCACAGCACATGGAGCTCAAAATGCCCAACTGAGAAAACATGTTTATGATTTGACTATATATACGTACACATGTGGCCACGAGAGTGTTATTACTGTCTTGCCTCCTCAATGAAAAAGTTACACAGAAGTTCAAATTCTATACAATTTATAGACAGCTGTTTTTCACTTATTGACAAACCCAACTTAATCACTGGTTTCCTATTCCTGAGATTACCTTCTTTCTTGATCCAAACTTCCAAATCTGGGGGAAGAACCCTGAAAGATTTTGACCTGAGTCTAAGGAGAGATTTTCTCCAACAAAGACTAAATCTTGAACTTCAATTAAATTTTCCACTTCACGCCCATCTGACCCTGACTTGATCTGAAATGGTTTCGGGCATAACTTGTGTTGGAATAACTATTGATGCTTTACTCATATCTCAATTATCCAATTAATAAGACTCACTTAATTCTTCTAAAATCCCTTCATCTTTGTGAACATCTAGAAGTAAAACATGATCCACAGGCAGAATTTTGCATTGCCCTGCCAGTGGGTTTGATTTTGATTTGATTTATTATTGTCACATGTATTAACATAGTGAAAAGTATTGTTTCTTACCGTTCATGGAGGAGGAAATGAGAGTGCAGAATGTAGTGTTACAGTCATAGCTAGGGTGTAAAGGAAGATCAACTTAATGCAAGGTAAGTCCATTCAAAAGTCTGACAGCAGCAGGGAAGAAGCTGTTCCTGAGTCAATTGGTATGTGACGTCTGACTTTTGCATCTTTTTCCCAAAGGAAGAGGTGGAAGACAGAATGTCTGGGGTGCGTGGGCTCCTTAATTATGCTGGCTGCTTTGCTGAGGCAGTGGGAAGTGTAGACGGAGTTGATGGTTGGGAGGCTGGTTTGCACACGGGATAGCCATAAAATTTCTCAAATGGTGTTCCCACTGATCTTACAAGTTTATGTTAGGATAGGAGAGGCCTAGGCTGGCCTGCCTACCCTTGCCATCATTGAGGTCCTTCAATGGCTAATTATTGACCACTTAAAGGTGGGTTGGGGCATGTTGGGAATGGGGGTGTGTCTCCATCAGCATCCCCCTTTAATACCACCCCTCCAAACAAGATCCTTTCCCTGCAGGTCCTCCACCTATTCCCCAATCTCTTCACCAACACATCTATGCTCTTGTACCCACCTCCCTGAGCCTCACCTCCCCACGATCCCTGAGACCCTCAAAACTTAGTAGTCCTGGTTCCCTGGGTCCCAGTCCTGTTCGCTGCAGCTACTGGTGCCGCAGGGAATAGCGAACTGCCAGCTAGTCAGATTGGAAAACTAGCCTTGTTAACTAGTTAAAGGCATGTAAGGTAAACTGGAAAGAGCTTTTTGCCTCAAAGCAAAATTCACAATGCAAGGTGACATAATCACCAAGTACCCTCAGGTCTTTAGTGAAACCAGCAAACCAATTCAAGGATGTAAGGCCAACGTATGAGCCCAGAAGCATGCGCATCTTGTGCCCATCCAATTTATTGTAGGCCTCATTGATTATCCAATGCTCCAAAAGGGAAAGTGGAGCAAGAACTGAAAAGACTTGAGAATGAGAATATTATCTCAAAAGTAGATCAGAGCAATTGTGCTACTCCCATTATGGCCGTACTGAAATCATATGGTAGTTTGAGAGCATATGCGGCTTGTAAGATAACCACAAATAAGGTACTGGAATGTAATCTACCTGACGCTTTGCCAAATGTGGAAGATCAGTTCATAATGTTGCCTAGAGGTCAGATTTCCCCAAAGTTGGGTCTGACAAATGCCTAAGTGCAACTTGAGTTAGATGATACAGAACGCACCCAGCGACTCATCATGTTTACCTGAGCTCCATCCAGGATTACTTGGACTATAATGCCCTTAGAATTTCCACCAGACATCTTGTGCTTCAGATCGTATGGGTCTCAGTGGGCTCCTCATTGAGTTACTGCTGTCTGACAATGATATGCAGCAACTGCCTTTTCCTCCCGTCAGTTTTTTTGCTCTATTTACGTTCTTTCAACAAGCCTTGGCAAGATGAGCCGCCTTCTTGTAGCTGCAGCGTTCTGTCTTCACGAATGGTGATCTAAGCACCAGTAACAGGACTTTGTCATACCTCTGCTAGAACTAACTGCTGTTGGTAGGACTTTCTGTTTACTCAGCTGTGGCTTATTTATTTCAGCAGATGACTGGCAGTTTTAGCTCTGCCTTTGCTTGAATCACTTTCCACCATGTCCATAAACAATGCTGTTTGGCAAGCAATGTTGAAAGTTAACTTTGGCAATGTCAGCAATTTATTAAGAATGCATTCATTTCTTAAACTTCACATGGGGCGGCATGGTGGCACAATGGTTAGCACTGCTATCTCACAGCACCAAGGACCTGGGTTCAATTCCAGCCTCGGGTGACCGTCTGTGTGGAATTTGCATGTTCTCCCTTGTCTGCATGGATTTCATCTGGGTGCTCTGGTTACCTCCCACAGTCTGAAGTTCAAAGATGTGCAGGTTAGATTGATTGGCTATGCTAAATTGTCCCTTAGTTTAGCGGGTTAAGGGAATTTGCAGAGTAAATGTGTGGCATTATGGAGATAGGGTGGACCTGGATAAGATGCTCCTTTGGAGAGTAGGGGTAGACCTGATGGGCCGAATGGCTACCTCCTGTGCTGTAGGATTCTGTGATACTATGAAATAGGTTCTGCAATGTTGTGCCTTCAAATTCTCCAAATTTCCTTACTTAGCAATAGATTCCTGGTTACAAAGCTACAGATAGCTTTCTGTAATCTCCAACGGTTTTAGTCAGTAGTGCTGCTCAAGTTTACACAATGTCCAGCAGCAGTGCATCTTTTGGTTTGACTGGTGTGAGCAAATTCTGGAGAATTCCATACACTTCTGGGCCTATTTCCATCAAAATATGACTCTTTCCCTCTCCTCTTGACTGCCTGATTAATAAGTCAGGAATATCGAGGATTTACTCTGTGAAACATATGCTCCATGTACATACTGAAACTATATTCTCCCAATCATCTAATAATGTCTGTCGCTGCAGTTTTCTTCAAAAGTCAATCCACCCATGTGCACAAACAGCCTTTCCGCTAAGACTGGATCTTTAAAACTATTTCTCAGCAAATAAAACCTCAATGTTCCTCTTGTTCTTCCTCTTTAGTGATCAGAAGGCGTTTGACAAGGTACCTCACAAGAGGTTATTGCAGAAGGTCAGGGGACATGGAGATGGGGGTAGGGTGTTAGCGTGGATAGAGGATTGGTTGTCAAATAGGAGGCAGAGAGTGGGGGTCAATGGGTGCTATTCGGATTGGCGGTTGGTGACTAGTGGAGTGCCTCAGGGGTCGGTGCTGGGGCCTCAGCTATTTACCACTTATGTAGATGATCTGGAGGAGGGAACCGAGTGTATGGTGTCGAAATTTGCTGATGACATCAAGATTGGTGGAACGGCAAATTGCGCGGAGGGTGTGGAGAGTCTACAGAAGGATCTAGATAGGCTGGGCGAATGGGCCAGGAAATGGCAAATGGAATTTAATGTTGGCAAGTGCGAGGTGGTCCACTTTGGTAGGAATAATGGTAGGAAGGATTATTACTTAAGTGGCGAAAAACTGCAGCAGGTGACGGTGCAGAGGGACCTCAGGGCCCTTGTGCATGAGTCGCAAAAACCCAGCTTGCAGGTGCAGCAGGTGGTCAGGAAGGCTAATGGGATGCTGGCCTTCATAGCAAGGGGGATTGAATATAAAAGTAGGGAGGTCTTGCTGCGGCTGTATAGGGCATTGGTGAGGCCGTAGCTGGAGTACTGTGTGCAGTTTTGGGCGCCGTACTTACGCAAGGATATTTTGGCCTTGGAGGGCGTGCAGAGGAGGTTTACTAGGCTGATGCCGGAGTTAAGGGGGTTGAGCTATGAGGAGAGGCTGAATAAACTAGGCTTGTACTCGTTACAGTTTAGAAGAATGAGGGGAGATCTCATTGAGACGTATAAGATGATGAATGGGATGGATAGGATAGAGGTGGAGAGACTCTTCCTGCTCAGAAAGGACAGTAGGACTAGGGGGCACAGCCTCAAGATAAAGGGGGGGGTGCGGTTTAGAACGGAGTTGAGGAGGAACTTCTTCACTCAAAGGGTGGTGAATCTCTGGAATTCTCTGCCCGTTGAGGTGGCGGAGGCTGCCTCGCTAAATATTTTTAAGACGCGGGTTGATGGGTTTTTGATCAGAGAGGGGATTAAGGGTTATGGGGAGGGGGCGGGAATGTGGAACTGAGCCACGACAGATCAGCCATGATCTTATTGAATGGCGGGGCAGGCTCGAAGGGCTAGATGGCCTACTCCTGCTCCTATTTCTTATGTTCTTATGTTCTTATTCTCTAATAAGCATGATTGTCCACCTAAGAAGCTCCATGTTACTGGTCCAAGGGTCTGTGGGTCATTTGGCAGCTGATGAACCTGATTCTAGAGCCCACATCTCCAGCCGAACACTTGGCAGGTGTTTCTGGGAGGTGGAATTGGTCCTTGGACTCGAGGTCATTGGCATTCCTTTCTCAGACTCCTTTTCTGGGCCTCCTTTTGCCGCTAAATGCTCTTAAAATCGTATCCCTTCAATCAGGATGGTCTTCCAGGTGGGTTTATTCTGAGCAAGGGTCTCTTCGGCGTCGATGAGGATGTTGCATTTCTTTGTCCTCTTCTTGTTCATGTGCCTTCCTTGAACTGGACAAAGAAAATTTGCTTTGGCAATCGGGACACTGGCACCATAGGTACATGGTCCAGCGAGGTTGGTTTCAGTTAATAACGGCCTTGAAGCTGGTGCTCATGGCTCCTTCAAGGACACTGATGTTACTACGCCCATTCTCCCAGCTGATGCAGAGAATCTGAATCAGTTAGTGTTAATGGTACCTCTCCTGGTCCTTGAGCTGGCGTCTGTATGTAATCCAAGTTTCTTAGCTCTATAGGAGGATGACTGCTTTATAAACAAGGATCTTAGTATCAACATGAATGCTTTGATCATCATTCAGCAGCCAAAGGTGGCAATCATAGATTGGAAATGGTGTTGTATTTCTACATCAAAATCAGCCTTCGATGAGAAGTAACTCTGCAGGTAGGGGAAATGTTCCACATTTTGGAGAGTTTTGCCATTGATCTGGAGGGAGGGAGCAGATCTTGCTCTGGGGCAGCTTGGTAAAGAACTTGAGTCTTCCTGAGCTTGAGGTTGAGACTGATTCTTCGGTATGCATCCGTGAAGACATCAAGCATGGTTTGGAGATTTTCTTCCCAGAGAGCAGAAATAATCTTGTCATCTGCATATTGAAATTCCACAAGCAACATTAGTGTCATTTTCTTCTTGAAGTTCAACCCATTAAGGTTAAAATGTTTTCTATACAACTTGTAGATGATGTCAACTCCACTGGGAAGCTTATTCTTGGCAAGTTGAAGGATGGTGCTGATGAAGCTGGAGTAAAGGATGGGGGCAATGTTGCATCCTTGTTTGACTCAAGTCTTCAAAGGTTTCTGTCATATTTATGTCTGTGAGGAATGTCACCGATATCTTGTTGTGGAAGAGTCAAAGGATGTTGATGAATTTCTCTGGACAGCCAGCTTTTGACTGGGTCTTCCATAGCACTTCACAATTGATTGAGTCAAATTCCTTGGTCAGA
This sequence comes from Carcharhinus amblyrhynchos, assembly GCF_965287045.1. Classification (NCBI taxonomy): domain Eukaryota; kingdom Metazoa; phylum Chordata; class Chondrichthyes; order Carcharhiniformes; family Carcharhinidae; genus Carcharhinus; species Carcharhinus amblyrhynchos. Next base: position 103,090,463 of record NC_137326.1, on the reverse strand, counting down.
TCGATAAAGGCGATGTAGAATGGTTAATGTTGCTCTTGGTATTTCTCTTGAAGTTGTTGAACGGTGAAAATTATGTCCATTGTTCCATGGCGCCACATGCCAGAGGCAATGCCCACGCACTCCCTGGAAGTGACCCTTTCTCCCATGGGGACTGTAGTTATTTTTGGGTCCCCAGTGGGGACTGTTTGCCAGGTTCCCATTTGTCAACAGGTGTTGTAAACCTTGCTGATATAACTTTGTGCCAGCAGGGTGGGAAATCCTAACATGGGGTGTCAATATAAAGGGGAAGACTGCTAATGATAATAGTAATGGGGTTCTCAACCTTTCATGGCAGGAATCCCATGAGGTCATTGGCGAGAATGGAGACAATGGGAATAGGAAATCCCACCAGCGTAAAAGCTATTTGGGGATTCCTATTGGATTCTCTGCCCTTATTGCTTTCTCGCCCGCCGAAAACTGGAGAGAAGAATCTGACCATGGAGGTCAAAATAGTCAAGTGAAGAAAAACTAGTTTGTTCCAGTTTGATTATAAATAAATACGTACGCAAACGGCCACGAGGGTGCTACTAGAACAAACACCTCAAATAATTCATGAAAATACTAACAAGCACAGCATTTTAACTGCTGATGCTGACTTGATTTAAATCAACTGTATTGGTGCTGTTCAGTTGAGGTTGCAGACCACTGTATAAACACAGAAGTTAAGAACTGCAGGCATTACTTAAGTTAATACACCATTGTTCTTCAGCAGCCTAGTGTTGTGATCCACAGCAGTAGATGAATTGGCTTACAACATTTTACAATTTACAAACTAACTTATAAAACGTGCCTGATAGCATGTTTTGTCCTCTGAAGAGAAGAGCCTGAAATTCCTCCACGTGATCCTACGAATACCAGGATCATCTAGACAGAGTTCTGATTAAAAAGCCATAAACCTGACATTTTCACCCTGTTTCCCTCCCTGTGGAAACTGCCTGACCTGCTGAGTATTTCCAGCATTAGTGTGAGGACGGCAGCTATAGCTTCTACTTCAGCTACATCTGTCTAATTCATGGCTGGGCTCCCTGAGTAAGATGGCTAATCATCAAAAAAAATCAAATTCCTTTTCTGCTTGCCTGGCCTGGACCACACTCACGTCAAACTCCTAATTATTCACTGCAGCTCAGCCTTCAACACCATTATCCCAACAAAACTAATCTCCAAACTCCGTGGCCTAGGGCTCGGTTCCTCCCTCTGCGATTGGATCCTAGACTTTCTAACCCATAGACCATAATCAGTAAGGATAAACAACACCTCCTCCATGATCGTCATCAACACCGGTGCCTTGTAAGGCTGAGACCTCTGCTCCTTATACACTTAACTCTATGGCCAAAATCCTTTCCAACTCCGTTTTCAAGTTTGCTGATGACATCACCATATTGCATCAGATTTTGAATAATGGTGAAACAGAGTACAGAAAAGATATAGAGAATCTGGTGAAACGGATTGATGACAATAATCTCCCCTCAATGTCAGCAAAACAAAGGAGATTGTCATCGACTTCACTAAGTGTAGTGGAGGATATGCCCCTGTCTACATCAATGGTGATGGAAATAGTTGAGAGCTTCAAGTTTCTAGATGTCCAGATCACAAACAACCTGTCCTGATGCATCCATGCTATAGTTGAGAAAGCCCACCAATGCCTCTGCTTTCTCAGGAGGCTAAAGAAAGTTGATATGTCCTCTATGACTCTCACCAATATTTACAAATGCACCATCCTTTCCAGATGGATCACAGCTTGATATGGTTCCTGCTCTGACCAAGACAGCAAGAAACTACAAAGGGCTGTGAACGTAGCCCAGTCCATCACTCAAACCAGCCTCCCATCCATTGACTCAGTCTACACTTTCTGCTGCCTCGGAAAAACAGCCAGCATAACCAAAAACCCCACACGTCCTAGACATAATCCATTCCATCTTCTGTCAAGAAAAAGATATAAAAATCTGAAATTATGTATCAACCAACTCAAGAACAGTTTCTTTCCTCCTGCCGTCAGACTTTTGAATGGACGTACTGTATATTGAGCTAATCTTTCTGTATTTCATAGCTATGACTGTAACATTATGTTCTGCACCCTCTCCTTTCCTTCTCCCCTGTGTACTCTGTATATTTTCTCTGTATAGCATGCGAGAAATAATACTTTTTACTGCATCCCAGTACATGTGACAATAATAAATCAAATCACTAATAGGGTCCAATATGCCCCTGTAGGAGGCAGTACTACCTGCTCATATAGGAATGTGTACTGATTTTAGCACAAGGGTGGGAACCTCCAGTTGAATGGATCTCTGCCCCTCTCCCCAACCCATCATTTGTACTGAAGGACATACAGAAGCTCCATTCCTTACAAATCCGTATGGAAACTCCAGAAATGCGGAAGGCCTAACTTCTTTCTCACAAACTTGAAGACTATCCATTCATCTGTTCTTTGCTGTACTTCCCCTTTTGCACTGCTCACCGAGACAAATCTCCGCAGGCTCCTTCTCATTTTTCTCCTTTTCCCTCATGTCCTCTTCAGTTTCATTTTGTCCATGAGACCCACTATTTGTTCCCTTGACTTCATTCTCATTGAATTCTCAACTCCCTTTCACGGGTGCCAATGTAGCTGACATTATCAGTAGTTTCCTCTCCTCCAGTACTGTGCTTTGTGCTTTCAACGCTACCTTTATCAATCCCCCAACTCTCACTTCCTCAGTACTACAATTCCCAAATTAGTCCTCTTATTCTGGACTTTGATGCACTGCCCACTCCTTTCAGTGCACCATTAGTAACTCTGCTTTCAGCTATACATCTCACATTCTGGAATTCTCACTTTGAACACCTCCACTTCTCTATCTCCCTCTCCTCCTTTAAAATATTCCTCTTAACCAAACTTTTGATCACTCCCCCTAATATAAATGATTCTTTTTATAGAATCATTACCACCCAAAAGAAGACTATTTGGGCCATGTCTATACTGGCTCTCATGGGGAACAATTCACTGTCAATTCCCTGCCCTTTTCCTGCATCCCTTCACATTCCTCCTTTCCAGAGATTTAGAAAATGTAGAAAAAATGTGCTGCCCATTGTGTCTATGCTAGCTGCCCAACCAAATCCCATTTTCTAGCACTTTATTCATCGCCCTGGAGGTTACAGAATTCCCAATGCATTTCTAAGCACCTTGTAAATTAATTGAAGGTTTCTGCCTTTGCTATGTTTTCAGGCAGTGAGTTCCAGTCTACCACCTCCCTCTGGGTGAAAAAGCTTTTCCTCATCTTCCCTCTCATCCTTCTACCAGTCACTTTAAGTCCATGCCCACTATTCACTAACCTCTCTGCAAATGGAAATAGGTCCTTCTTATCCACTCTAACAACCTTGTACACCTCAATCAAATCTCCCTTCAGCCTTCTCTGTTCCAAGGAAATCAAAATCAGCCTATCCAGTCTTTCCTCATAGCTGGCAACATTTTCATAAATCTCCCCTGTCTAGCGCAATTATATCCTTTCTGATCAGAATTGCACGCAGTACTCAAGTTGTGGCCTAACTAGTATTATATATGTTCCAGCATAACTTCACTGATCTAGTATTTAATGCCATGGCTAATACAGGAAAGTATTTGATAGTTCTTGACCTTAGCAACCTGTCCTGGTACCTTCAGAAATCTGTGGACTTGAAGTCTAATGTCCCTCACTTCCCTCACTTCCTCAACATCTCTCAGCCTCCTCCCATTTATTATTTCCCCTCTTATCTCAGTGTAAATTATTCTCTGATTATGCTTGATTAGAGTTGTGATAGACAGAATTAGAGGACTCTGAAAGAGGCAGATTTTTTGCTTTGATAGATTATAAGTAGGTCTGCAGTGCATTCCACAGTGTGTACCCTCTACATTGTTGTAGCTTACTTTACCCTACATAACTTTGCCATTCAAAAAGGCATGGACAGGAAAAGTAAAATAACAGTTATACAACTTAGAGGAAGTGTGACGTGAGGGAAGAGCAGGATGGCTGTGCATTCATTTTTTCTCATTCCTTGTAGTAAAGCAAATGCACGTTTGTTTCATGCTCAGTTATTCATGCATTATGACAACAGAGGAAGTTTTTGGCTGACCCATTGTTAAAAATGTGTGACTTTATAAAGTAGTTATGTCTTAAACTATCTCTTTTTCACTTAAGGTGATCATATTGAATTCTATCCAGAGAAAAGCCCATGTAATTTGTTGCCATGGGGACAGAGGCCCAGGTCAAAACTGCTGAGGCCAAGCAGATGACTGCACAATGTTCAGCACCATTTGTGACTCCTCAGATACTGTAGCAGTCCATGTCCAAACATAGCAAGACCTGGACAATATCCAGGTTTGGGCCGATAAGTGTCAAGTAACATTCACGCTACACAAGTGCCAGGCAATGACCATCTCCAACAAGTGAGAGTCTAATCACTGCTCTTTTACACTCAAGGGCATTACCATCACTGAATCCCCCACTTTCAACATCCTGGGGGTTAACATGGACCAGAAACTGAACTGGGCTAGCCACGTAAATACTATGGCTACAAGAGCAAGTCAGAGCCAGAAATCCTGTAGCAAGTAACTCCCCTCCAGATTCCTCAATGCCTGTCCACCATCTACAAGCCACTAATCAGGAGTGTAATGGAATATCCTCCCTTGCCTGGATGGTGCTGCTCCAACAGCAATCAAGAATCTTGACACCATCCAACACAAATCAGCCTGCTTGATTGCTACACCTTCCACAAACATTCACTCTTTTGTACTATCGATACACAATAGCAGCCATGTGCACTATTCAGAAGATGTACTGTAGGAACTCAGCAAAGCTCCTTAGGCAGCACCTTCTAAACACATGACCATTATCATCTAGAAGGAAAAAGGGTAGCAGATACATGGGAACACCAACAGCTGGAAGTTTCCCCTCCAAGCCACTCACCATCCTGACTTGGAAATATTTCACCACGCGTTCACTGTCACTGGGTCAAGATCCTGCAACTCCATCACCAACAGCACTGGGGGTGTACCATAAACTGTAGTGGTTTAAGAAGGAAGCTTACCACCACCTTCTCAAGGGCAATTAGTGATGGGCAATAAATGCTGGCCCAGCCAGCGAAGCCCACACCCTGTGAAGGAAAAAAGGCAGAGGAAAAGATTGTTTTTGTATTAACTACCAAACAGAATGCTAATGAGAATGGATTCCATATTAGAAGAGATAGAACTTGTACAGATTTAATGACTAGGCACCAGGGGTGTCTTCCTGCTGGAATCAGTTAGATTCCCAGGAGATTTAGTGAAGGGGCTTTCTAATGGGCACTGGAAAACTCACTGGTGTGGAAGGGAGAAGAGAACCTGAATAGCCTTTGACATTTGATCTACAGGGCTATATGTTTTCTGAGAGTATGGCATAATGTATCATATAATTGTTGGATATATCAATTAATAAATGGGGGAAGTACTTTTTCTGAAGTCTAAGTGCCTACTAAGGAATGCTTAGTTGATGTTGATTTTATTTTGTAACAGTAAGAGTCTTAAAACTTAATCTTGTTGGTGAATTTGTTTCATCAGTTGCTGGGAAATTTCTATCTCTTTTTAAAAGGTCTCTCTGATAATACAGAAGTATGGTCATGCATTGTCTGATGTGAATACTGGATTTGAGATGTGGAGGGGGCTTCTGACAGTGTTGATAATCGCAGTAAGTAAGTGAGAATATTTTATTTTGTTATAAAGTTCAATTTCAACACCTCTTGTCACTAAGGACTCCAATGATGGATGGTCCTTTTGATGATCCACTCCATGCTAGTCTGACTTCAAAGAAGCTAGGGTCACCGACATAGGAATGATTTATGAGAAAATATTAAATATCCTGGATCTTTTCTCTGTTGAAAAGAGAATACTGAGTTGATTTAATGGGAACATGAGAAAAGGAGTAGGCTATTCAGCCCACCTGAGCTTGCTTGCCATTCAGTGAGATCATGGCTGATCTATATCTTAACTCCATCCATTTGCTTTACGCTAAAAAATATTAATTGAGCTTGCAACTATTATTATTTCTGTGGGAGAGAGTTCGACACAGTCCTCCAGATGTGATATAACTAGGGTTATTTTTCTGATGGCAGTTAAGATTCCTCCCTTGTATCACTGTCCCTCTAATGATCAAGTTTAACATTTCATTAGCCTTTTTTTGATTTTTTTTGTAGATGATTAATGTTTACAATTATCAACTGTTTGGACACATGGAAGGTTTTTTTGCTCTTTGCAGAAATTAAGTTCAGTGGCTCACATTTACAAATTAAGGGCAACACAAAATAGATTTTTCTTCCCTGAAAGAGTAGTAAATATTTGGAATGGATTAGTGATGTGTATGCCGGAATGTTACCACATGTTCACGCCGGCCGGATTTTCCCATCCTGCTGCAAGTGAGCCGAGATTCTCCAGCCCTGCTGCAGCGGGAGTGTGGCGTGAATGGCCAGAAAGATCACTCCCCTTGTGTTCAAGAAGAAATTAGATAGGTTCATGTGGACAATCGGGAAGCAGCCTGGGAATACGATGAATTGGTAGGCTAGGTGGAACGATGGTCTCCTGTTTGAAATGGTTACTGTGCTGTTTGCCATAAGTCTTCATGTAGTAGTTTATATAGCTCTCTTATGCTTCTTTGGTGATTTGCCCTCTTCCCACATAAAGCTCCTGAGACTTTCATAGTATCTGTGTTATCTGTAAATTATTAGCGCAGGATCATTTGTTTTCTCCTCATAGGCTACCTCACATTCTTTCTTTAATCCTTTCTCCTTTGCTATTCTAACTGACAACAAAGAAATGCCCATTCAAATCCCATACCTCTTGTTTAGAACTTCCTAATGTGGGCATGAGGCCAAAAATATCTCTGGCAACCAGTGTTCAAATTTTATTCAGTCTTCAGGCACCAAAGATAATCTGTTACTGGCAACAGAGCAGCCCCGTTTCCATAATTCGTAGTGGAGACCCTGTTGAATTGCAAACATTGTTTCTTGGATTTCACCACACCAGCATCTTAGATCTCATTTAAATATATTTAACTGACTGTGGGAGGAATCAGCAGGTGGATTGCAGACAGCTCAATGGAGATTGAATGAAGAATGCAAATTGGATTGCTGACATTGAGGCAGAATATTGACACAAAATTGTCCCAGCCCAGAATTCATCTGAGAAAATGTATGCATGTGTTAAACTAGCAACCCAGTGACATCAAACAATATGAATAATTTTAGTGCCACAAACTCTATTTAGCTCATATGTGACATTAGGCCACACAATAAAGCCAGGGGAGTTTCTGGATACTGTGGCACACAAGAATCTTTCAAATAGTGCTTGAAATGTCTGCAGTGTGGAGGAGTGGAATTATCAAAGAAAATTACAAGATCACAATCAAATGCAAAGTAAAATAATTGGAATTAAAATGCACCATAATTGGCCACACAATAAAATTCTATGTTGTCATAGAATCCTTACAACGGAAGCCATTTGGCCCCTCAAGCCCACACCGACAACAATCTCTGTACTTACCCCACTAATCCCCCTGACACTAAGGGGCAATTTAGCATGGCCAATCAACTTAACCTGCGCACCTTTGGACTGTGGGAGGAAACCGGAACACCCCGAGGAAACCCACGCAGACGTGCAGACTCTGCACAGGCAGTCACTGGAACTGAATGCAGGTCCCTGCCGTCATGAGGGACAGTGCTAACCACTGTGCCACCGTGCCACTGTAACGTGTCCTCCAGTCTTAGAGTTTTGGATTGGTTTTAAAGAGCATGAAAATATCACCTGTGATGCAATCCTACTGGTGATCATGGAATTATCTGACGTTAGGGTTTATGCTGCTTAAGGCGGCAATGTAACATCATCTCTCATCTCACACTGCCGTTTCCTGTATCACCAGATGTAAAGGTAAACATTGCTATTTGCCAACATTGCTAATTTTATTTCTCCAAGATTCTTAAATGTGGAAGGTGCTTATTTATTATTTATTTGAAGGTAATCAGCACCCTTGTGAAAGCAACTGCTTTGCAGCTATCTGCCTGAAACGAGTAGTGTTGACAGATGTTAGGAGGCTGACAACCTCCTACAACTGTAGCGAAGACAGATCTATCTAGGAAGTGTTACTCATTACCCTGAAGCCACTAGCTAAGCCTAATATGACATCGCCCACGATTCTTCTGGCAGGCGGCAAAAAAATAACTTCACTGTATGATGGGGGAAGGGTGATGCAGTCTGCTGATGTAGTGTCCTTCCAGTCACAAGTGCAGAGGGCTGCTTTTAAAGATGCATATCATTTTCAAGTTCAGTCATAAGCCAGAGCCAATTATGGTGCATTTTAATTCCAATTATTTTATTTTGCATTTGATTGTGATCTTGTAATTTCCTTTGATAATTCCCCTCCTCCACACTGCAGATATTTCAAGCACTACTTGAAAGATTCTTGTGTGCCACAGTATCGAGAAGCTTCTTTGGCTTGCTGCCAAAGCAGTTGTTACAGCATACCAGAATAAGGGACCTTAGGAAAATATGTATTACTTAATAGGCCTTTCAATTTCAGCAATGGAGCAAACATCATGTGTTTCTGTGTTATGTTTTAATCTTTTATTTTGAAGAATGAATTCATGTTTCATAAGACACTATTTACGTTCCTAATATTTCATTATTTGCTTACTATGTTTCTCCTCTCCCCTATCTCCTGAAGTCATTGTGTCCTTGATGACGTTTGATTCCATTGTGTACAGGTAGTCTCCACTACCTCATTCAAGTCCTCCTCTCACACAATGCCTGTTGCCAGGCAATTTGATCATGTGGGTAATCAAAGTTGCATTCACTCAAATTAGCATTTACACATCCAGTTTCCAAATAAGTTTAAGTTTATTTATTAGCATCACAAGTAGGCTTACTTTAACACTGCAATGAAGTTAGTGAAAATTCCCCACTCTGTCGCCTATTTGGGTACACTGAGGGAGAATTTACCATGGCCATTGCACCCAACGTGACTGTGGGAGAAAATGGGAGGAAACCCACGCAGAGATGGGGAGAACATGCAGACTCTGAACAGACAGTGACCCAAGCTGGGAATTGAACCTAGATCTCAGGTGCTGTGTGGCAGCACTGCTAATCATTGTGCCACTGTCCTGCCCCATAGCAACCAAAAATTGAAATTACCAATCAATTTGATCTTTAGTAAAGTAGGAGCCCTGAATATAAATGTGTTGCTTCTACTTCTACTTTGATTTGAGTTCGGCTAACTAATCAGGATCTAGCTTCCTTTCTCAATAGTCTAAGCTAAATCATTGCTCCTTACTGCTCAATACCAATTGCGAAAGGCATGATTTTCTGTGGATAGAGGTGGCCCTTTTCCTGGGCTTCTGAGTCCTGAGGGTGGCACAGTAGCACAGTGGTTAGCACTGCTGCTTCATAGCTCCAGAGTACTGGGCTTGATTCCCAGCTTGGGTCACTGTCTGTGTGGAGTTTGCACATTCTCCTTGTGTCTGCGTGGGTTTCCTCCAGGTACTCCTGTTTCCTCCCACAGTCCAAAGATGTGCGCGTTAAGTTGGTTGGCCGTGCTAAGAAATTGTCCCTTAGAGTCCAGGGATGCGTAGGTTTGAGGGATCAGTGGGCATAACATGTAGGGATATGGGGGTAGGGCCTGGGTGGGATTGTGTTTGGTACAAACTTGATGGGCCTCTTTCTGCACTGTAGGGTTCTATGGTTCCTGAGTTGGACATGGAAGATACTGATTCTTCGTCATGCACTCTTTGGGAGCCTAATCCTGCAAAGATCAAGGTTTCAGTAGACGGCTGATAAAGTGTTTACCTCGGCAACTAATATGAGGGCACAAGCCATGGCTCTTTCATTGGTAGTGAGAATAGGAACTTTGATACCTACTATCAACAGAAGAGAATTTGTAGAATCAGAAAGCCCTTTCATTCTCTGAAAGCCAGCCAAATATCCTCTCTCCAATTGCAAGGTGCCATCATGTATGCTTTACAATCTGGCTAACATTAACCACTCATGATGCCCCTCCAAGATTTAAGGTCTTTCTCCAGTGCTTCCACAATGAGCTGACTGACTGACTTGCCTGGATTTTTCATGAAATGCTTCTATAGCTACAACCTTGTTCACGATGCCCTGCAATTAGAATCATAGAACCCTACAGTGCAGAAAGAGGCCCTTTGGCCCATCGAGCCTGCACCCACCACAATCCCACCCAGGCCCTACCCTCATAGCCCTACATATTTTTACCCACTAATCCCCCTAAAGTACTCATCTCAGGACACTAAGAGGCAATTTTAGCTTGGCCAATCAGCCTAACCCGCACACCTTTGGACTGTGGGAAGAAACCAGAGCAGACACGAGGAGAATGTGCAAGCTCCATACGGACAAGGACCCGAGCCAGGAATCGAACCCAGGTCCCTGGATCTGTGAAGCAGCAGTGCTAACCACTGTGCTACCGTGCTGCCCCATTAAGTGAACCCTTCTTGATGTTGGTACATGGAAGTGTGGTGGAGCCCTTCCTGTATCCCAACTGGTGCATATCTGGGTGAAGTCACATACATAACCTGATGCTCACCTGGCATCTATCTCTTCACGATGGCAACACCGAGATCATTATCTGCTTGCTTCATGGAAAGGGATTGGTATGTTAACTACATCAGGCTCACCTTTCAAATCAAAATCCATTAGTTTCCTTGTGCTCCAGCCTCATTCTTAAGTGGACCATGGTCAAGCATCTCAGTATGTGTCATAGAAACCCTACAGTACAGAAAGAAGCCATTTGGCCCATTGAGTTTGCACTGACCACAATCCCAATATATTCTCATTCCTGAGTGTCGTGGCTTGCTGATAGCTTACATGTCAGTTCTGGAGCTGCTATTAGTAATAAAATCACAGTTCTAGTCAGGGAAATCTATGCCATTTTAATTGGAATGGAAACCCTTGACTGGAGTTTATCTCGGTTCTATATGGTGCTTATTACTCATATGTGCCTGCTGCATGTCAGGAACTTGATTTACCTTTAAATGAAAGGAAATGTTATTGAGGTATAAGTATGCAAATGGTGACATTATTATCCACGTCTGCATGAACCGCCTCCCACACATTTTCATCTAATTCTAGAACATTTAACTCCTTCCCTTTGTATTTATCTAGCTTTGCTTTAAGTGCATTTATACTACTCACCTCAGCTACTTGAGGTCACAAGTTCAATATTCTAACCAGTCTCATCTGAATTCCCTCCTGGATGTAATAGTCACTATCTTACATTTATGGTCCCATGGAAATGGTACTGAATGGTGCAAGGTAAATATTCCAGTTGAAGTAGCTGGTTTTGCTGATACAGATTGGATGCATGACATTTAGCAATTGAGCAGACAGACTAGTCATGAGGAATTCCTGCTTTGACAACAGTATCAAGCCAAAGTGAGAGTCTCAACACCAAAATTCATGCAAATCACAGTTAGCTGCAATTCCGTATTTTTTTCAGAATGCAAAATTAGGAGGCAAGTGCTGAGCTAGGACAGATGGATTTATAGCAGTTTGTTCTGACATTACCTTTTGGTATAGTGGCTCAGTGCTTTTTGAAATCTTTTGCTGCATTTTCACCGCAGCATTATTTGCTGCTCATTAGGCAGTTTCATGTATTCTTGCTTAGTGTTACCCTTGTTTTCACGGCAGAGTAACAAAAAACCTAAAGACATGAATTGCTGTTTTATGGGGTACACACACTAGCATAAACTAGTTGGGTTGTATGACCGATTTCTAGGCTGTAGATTCTACATAATTGTTTTAATTCCTCTGCTTGTTCTGAGAGATGTGGAGAAGGATGCGGACAACCTAAGAAAGGTTTGGTTGCTCCTGGAATGAAGCAGAATGGACCATTTGCAATCTGCTCTTTTTTAATTCAACACTTCAATTTTCTGTTGTGACATTTCCACTTTGCTGTGTTACTTGCATTGATTCATTCGTACTGTTGGATAATTCAGTTTATATTGAGCAAAGGAATTTAAAGGAGCAACATGCCCTGAGAACCAAATGTTTGCTGTCCATTTCATGCTTCTAAGTATGTGTCTTTTGAAGGCGATTCTTCTGAGTCACAAGACTGATGTGAATGTCACAACATTTTCGCAAATGTTTTAAACGTTCTAATCTTAGCAACCGCAAGTTCGTGATATGGATCTTTCGATTTTATAAAATTTAAAGCAGAGAGCCTTTTTAAAATGATTTCCCATGACGTGCACACCACTGGCCCAGTATTGGTACGTTACATAATGCAGATTAAGTGAAGGTTAACATCTCCAGTTTGCGGATGCATGAATTCTAATAACCAGTGCAAAATAAGCCTTTAAAACTTATCTAATATAGAGGGAATCATTACCAAGCAGCCTGACATTGGCAAGCTGCACTTCCTAATGAGTGCATCAAAAAATGGGAAGAAAACACTCAGACTTCAGCAAAGTACCCAGTCCCAGCAATGATTAATTAACCCATGAAAATTACATGAACATCAAGTTGGATCAAATTACGTTTTTTTTGAGTTAGCAATGAGAAAGCATTTGCGATAGCATTGCTGTCATTTCTGAACTTGTTGACTTAATCATCTCAAACTTGCTAAACAATGCACCACTGTAACAGGCTTGGCCTTGGTGTTAAAGAAATTGCTGTACAAGCTGTGGCTACTTCTGCATTATTATATGTTGACAATACTTTTTCTGGCTACAAAATAAACTGTATTACAAGTAATTTTTTTATGAATAAACATTTTGGCTGCAAAGCCGCGCTCCAAAACTACCCTAATTTCAGTGCCTGGAACGTTCTGGAGGAGCCCTCCAGTCATCGCTGGCACACGATTCACAAGTCATGGTGGTCTGCTGTAGCATCCACAACCTGCACACCAGCAATATGTCAGGCAGCTCAGGAGGAGGAGGAGGATGAGAAGCAGGGGGAGACAACTATCTGTCTGTGATTCTTCTTTTGACTTTAGTTCCACTCAGCACAACCAAAATCTCCATTGTATGACATCTCACCATTCTGTTACAGACCATCACAGCGAGCTCTTGACTATAATACTGAAGTAAAAGCCACAACAAGTAATTATTCCAGTCTAACTTTATCAAACAGAATGTTCAATATTCCACTGAAAAATCAATTTTTTACCCTGCTCTGAGTGCCTGCTGCTGCCCTCCCAGTGACCCTATACAATGCTACCCCAGTGGCTCCAACATGGTTGGTGATAGCTTGGAGATTACAGATGATCCTCCAGAGTGCCCTTAAGTAGCTCTGGATCTTGGGTGCCCAACCTCGGACTGCACCATTTCAGCATGGGTGGCAGTATGTCTGGGCTTATTGGCTGGAGGCTACAGCAGGGGCCAGTGGCAAAGTGGTAGTTGTAGGAGCTTGAATGTTGCCATCGTGAGAGAGAACAGAAGGTACTTGCTTGATCGCACCACTGACCATCTCTCAAAACCCTGTTTATCCACTAATAGATTGCCAGACTGATGCGAGATCCTGAAATCCCCTTGAGAACCTGCATCTTATAGCCATGATGGTAACTGACTGACAAGCAGGGCAACAAACTGATATCTTATAAACTCAGTCTGGACTTTCACAGCAACATTTGGAAGTTGGTTGGTTGATTCTGCTTGTACTTTAATGAAAACTGAGACATAGTGATACATCATGATCAGGTCTACATGTGCTCTCATGGAGTTGGCCACCACTCTAAAAGGAATGTTATGGATTTTGTGTGTGTGTGTGTGTGTGTGTGTGTGTGTGTGTGTGTGTGTGTGTGTGTGTGTGTGTGTGTGTTGGGGGAAGGGGGGTAACAGGCAATCTCCTGTATTCTATATTTGCCAAATAATAAATTTGACTTCTCTTTGAAAACACATGCGCACACAAAGTTTGAGCTCCCCGAAAATGAATACTGCTAGAATTCTCCAGTCTGGCAAGACCCGCCACTGCTGCCAGCAAGAATGGAGAATTTGGCACTCAGCCAAATCCCCGTTTACAGCAGAGGGAGCAGATAATTCCAGCCACAGGCCAGGTCAGAGAATTCCGGTCTGGACATTTGCCTTCTATTGTAAAATATTAAGGATTTGCTGTTGAATCTTGGGGGAAAAAAGAAATTTTCCCAGCACAAAAAATAAAAGTATAACAGAAGAGTAGTACCAAATAAAGATTAGAATAATAATGTCTGGGTTTATCAATGGAACACTGAGGTAAAAAAAAAATTCCTCTGTCATCAAATGATAAATTAGATAAACAAAGTTATAACTTCAAAGAAAATCTTGTCACCTTTGCCCCTCCCAGCTCTCCAACACCTCCATTAAAAAAAGAGTAGAAGCATCATAGATTCCATTGTTATAAGTATACCATTTTATATAAAAAAATAAAGTTAGGTCAAAATTGGTTGAATATGAATGCCACAAATATGAAAATCTCTTATACTGGAAGTTTTCCAAGCTATGGAACTAGTTGTAATCATTCCCATCACCAGTTCTGTATGAGGCATTGATTCACATTGTCGCTGACATTTATTTGTACCTGTTTCATAGTTTGCATTCCTTTAGCGGTCAAATTCATTTCGTAGAAGCAAATAGTATTTTACTGCTTGGTGGAATGACATTTTGTGAAAAATAAAAATGAGGACTCACAGATGTGAATCATCCCTTAATGGTTGGTAGCTGTGCAGAGAATTCTAGATTACTTCAAAGGCCATGGTGAATTTCAAGTGATCATTCATTGCCACAGAATAAACAACTTCATCTCCCTGTAGATGGTATGATTTCACATGTTTGAAAATAGTGTCATAACTCATTAATGAAGAAACTCTGTCAAGTGCCATTACTAAAATTTCCTCTTTTTTTTCTCTCAAAATTCTCCTGCCCCCTCTTGTCCTAAAGGTTTTTACATAGTGGTTAGATTTATCTCAATAAAGGGAGGCAGTATCATAGTGGTATTTTATTGGTCTAGTAATCTAAAGACCCAGGTTCAAATCCCACCATAGCAGATGAAATCTGGAATTAAAAGTTTAATGATGACTAGGAAACCATTGTTGTAAAAACCCATCTTTTTCACTAATGCCCTGGAGAGAAGGAAATCTGCTGTCCTTATCTAGTCTCAACTTGTGATTCCATGTGACTCCAGACTCACAGCAATGTGGTGGACTCTTAAGTTGCCTTCAGGTTGGGCAATAAATGTTGGCCCAGTCAGTGACAATCACATTCCATAAATGAATTAAAAAAATAAGCCAGTCATCTGCATTGCCTCTGTTGGTGCCTATTATCCATGAGCAACCTTTGACAATTAATGTTGTCAACCTGTTCAACTGGATAGAGTAGACCTCGGAGTTTAGCATGATCTTAACTTGTCTAGTAACTAGATGAAGGCAATTTTCACAGCACAGTAAGGAGATTCCTGTCTCTCAGTCAATGCCACACCCACATAGACACATCAACTATTATAGTAAATTGCACATAAATGCAAGACAGATCATTTTTTAAAATGGGCTCTGTCCCTGAGAATCATGATTATAGGTGTATCAATTTAGTGTTTGTCTAAATGTGATTATAGGTAACAAATATGATGCTGGAAAGCAAATGCGAAGGTTTTTTTTGTTTCCTTCAAATAGACTTTCCATGACATGGCTATCTGTGATCTTTCTTGAAGTTTATTCAAGGCTCCAGCACTGATGAAAAGCGCATATTGGGCAGTGCCAGATAACAACTGCTTACCATTGAGATGATTGACCACAAGAGATGAAAAAGCTGTACTGGGAACAGAAATAAGATGAGGTGCCTCACTGATGCTCAGCATTTTATGAGTTAAGAGCACAAAGATCCTACATCACCTCTGCATAGACAAATATGCAGTCAAACAAATTTCCATTCGCTACTATGTTCCAATACTAAGTTTTTTTTCCCAATCTCAGTGACAGAGACATTAAGTTAATGCAGGTGGGTATGCCCGTGTCTATTAGGGATAGCAGTGACAGGCCTCCAAAGAAGGAAACCCATAAAGAAAACATTCTCTGATGTAAATGTATTAAAAAATCCAATTGTGGAATTACAAGAGTATGAAAATAAAATGGAAAAGCAATTTACAGTAGTGGTGAGTTTTAGTTATAGATTTGTTAAAAATCACACCAATATTTACAGTTAGATTTAAAATGATGAAAAATCAACCAAATCAGTTTAAAGACAACTCAAACTTTCCAGGGAGGTGAGCTTTGGGAGTGCCAGGCCAAAGTGATTTCACACTTCTTCAGGAGATAAATCTCACGCTTTCAGTACTCGTATCCACTTCAGTCATTACTGAATACACAAATAATGTTATTGCCAGCGTTGTCTTTACTGTAGTTGGGATGTGCTTGGGGCTATTTTTGAGCTGCTGGCATTTTGGATACAAATGCTGCCATGGTTGCTTTACACTAGCCTTATTTGGATGGTTTGTTTTTGCCACAGAAATTGTCACTTTCCTCAGAAAGGTCTCTTTCAATTAAACCTTCCACCTTTATTGGCTGACGGAGATGGTTGAAGAATGTTTCTAGCCATGTGATTCAGCTTGTACAAAAAAAACTTCCTTCCTTTAAGAGTACAGCATTCCTTAAATACCTTGGATATCTTTAATTCCATCTCCCTCATTCCAGACGGTTCAGTAAAGGGAACTTCCCAAACTTATGTCAATGATCTTACCCGCAGATGTTGGATGAGACTGAGCTGCCATCCGATCAGTTTAGGTATGTCTGAAAGTCCCCAGCCAAAGAATCCACCCTGCTATATCATAATGTGGGCTGTGACTCTCCGTCATGTTTAAGTACCATATCAATTCCTGTTAAGTAAGTAAAATAATATTGAATATTGTGCTTGACACCTAGGAGGCTAATGTTTTATTCAATAAGATATTTTTTCCTTTGGTTCAGTATAGTTATGTGCTAGGTCTGTAGGGAAATCCAGGCATACTACTGTGTACATCTACCCACATACCCATTCATACCCACATGACAATATCAAAACTTGTCTGATGTGTGGCAAGTAACATTTGCATCAAGCAAGTGCCAGGCAATGACCTTCTCTAACATTGGAGGGCCCAACCATCTCACCTTGAAATAAATGGCATCATAATTATCAAACCTCCCACCTTCAACAACCCAGGGTCATTATTGACCAGAAATTGAACTGACTGCATGTCGAAAGCTGTATATACTGTGGCAAGTGACTTGCCTTCTGACCCCCAAAACCTTTTCATCATCATTGAGGCATAAGTTAGGACAAAGAAATGTTCCCCACTTGCACAGATGATGCCATCCAAGGTGAATCAGCTTGTTCGATTGGCAGTCCACCCACACCCTTCAACATTCACCGGTGTAGAGTGGCAGCAGCCTTTATCATCAACAAAATGCAGTGCAGCAACTTCCAAGGCTCCTTCAATAGCACATCTCAACCCAGAAAGCAAGGGCAGTCGACCCATGGGAACACTGTCACCTACAACTTTCCCTCCAAGTCACACACTATCCCAGCTTGGAAATATGTCACCATTCCTTCAGTAGCATTCCATCAAAATCCTGGAACTTCTTGCCTACAATTTGGTAGAGGTGCATTCAACATAGAGACTACAGAAATTCAAGGAGGTAGCTCAGCACTACCATCACAAGGGAAATTAGAAACAAAGAAGGGTTTATGGCACAGAGGAGGCCATTTGGCCCAATGTGTCCATGTCTATCAAGAAAGGCCTTTCCTTAAATTCATTTACAGGATGTGGTCATCACTAACTAGGCCAGCTTTGTTGCCTGTTTTTAATTGCCCTTAAGAAAGTGGTGGTAAACTTCCTTTTTGAAACCCAGTAGTCCCTATGATGTAGGTACACCAACAATGCTTTTAGGGAGAGAGTTCCAATATTTTGACCCAGCGACAGTGAAAGAACAACAATATATTTCCAAGTCAGGATGGTGTGTAACTTGGAGGGGAACTTCCAGGTGGTGGCATTTCTATGTGTCTGCTCTCCTTGTCCTTTTAGATGGTAGCAGTCATGGATTTGGAAGGTGCTGCCTAAGAAGCCTTTTTGAGTTCCTGTAGTGCATCTTATAGATGGAACACGCAGCTTTCATTGGTGGTGGAGAGAGTGAATATTTGTGGAAGGGGTAGCAATCAATGAGCTTTTTTTCCTGGATATTGTCAAGCTTCTTGAGTGTTGTTGGAGTTGCACTCATTCAGGCAAGTGTTGAGTGTGAATTCCATCACACTACTGACTTAAGCCTTTTAAATGGTGGACAGGCTTTGGGGAGACAGAAGGTTAGTTATTCATCACGTGATTTCTAGCCTCTGACTTGTTCCTGTAGCCACAGTATTCATACAGTTAGTTCTATATCTGGTAAATGGTAATCTTTAGGATGCTAATTGTGTACGATTCCATGGCGTTCAATGCCTTTGAACGTCAAAGAGCAATGGCTAGACATTCACTTGTTGGAGATGGTCATTGCCTGGCACTTGTGATGCCTGAATATCAATTGTAGAATAGAAACCCTACAATGCAGGAAGAGCCCATTCGGCCCATTCAGCCTGCATCGAAAACAATCCCATCCAGGCCCTATCCCCATTACCTCATGCATTTACCCTACTCATCCCCACGAAGGGGTAATTTAGCATGGTCAATCAAACTAACCCACACATCTTTGGACTGTGGGAGGAAACCAGGGCACCTGCAGGAAATCCACGCAGATGTGCTGAGAACGTGCCAACTCCACACAGACAGTGAATCGAAGTCAGAATTGAACCCAGGTGCCTGGCATTGTGAGGTGACAGTGCTAACCACTGTGCCACTGTTAATTGCCAGTTGTCGGCCCAAACCTGGATATTGTCCAGATTTTGCAGCAGTTGAACATGGATTGCTTCAGGATCCGAGGAGTCGCAAATGGTGCTGAACATTATATAATCATCAGCAAACATCTCCACTTCTCATCTTAATATGGAAAGAAGGTTACTGATGAAACAGCTGAAGGTAGTTGGGCCTAAAAACTTGCTAGAAACTCCTGCAGTGATGTCCTGGAACTGAGATGATTGACCTCCAACCACCAGAACGATCATCCTTAGTACCAGGTATGACTCCAATTCCACCTTACATCTCTTGATCTTTAGGCCTGTAGGTTATAGCACCTGAAGTGTATACCCAAGTGTTTATAAATGCAATGAAGATTTCTACCCGTACTACCTTTTCAAGCAGTGAGTTCCAGACCCTCCACCATGTTCTCCTCTCTAATCCTTAAACCAATTACTCTGCATCTATGGCCCCTAATAAATGACCTTTCTGCAAATGGAAATGTCTCCTTCCCGTTCACTCTATCTAAGCCCCTCACAATTTTATACACCATAATGAAATTGCCCTTCAGCATCCTCTTTTTCAAAGAAAACAATTCCAGCCTAGCAAATCACTTTTTATAGCTAAAATTTTCCATTCCTGGCAATATCCTTATAAATGTGTTCTGTACCTCTCTTATGTAATCAGATGCCAGAACTGTCCATATTACACCAGCTGCAGCCTAGCTAGTGCTTTATACAGTGTTTCTGATAGACAGGGGAATTAAGGGTTATGGGGAGAAAGCGGGAAAGTGGAACTGATCCACTTCAGATCAGCCATGATCTTATTGAATCGTGGGACAGACTCGAAGGGCTAGATGGCCTACTCCTGCTCCTATTTCTTATGTTCTTATATCCTCTCTGCTCTTATATTCCAGCCTTGGCCAAGTATCCCATGGTGCAGTCTTAGACACCTCACCTAACTGTCCTGTTACCTTCAAGTATCTGTGAACATGTACTCCAATGACCTCCTGTTCTTCTATATTTCTCAGATTCCGATCAGTTGTTGTGCATTTTCATGCCCTGTTGTCCTCCCCAGATGCATTACCTCACTCTTCTTGATATTGAATTCAGACTTGCCACTTTTCTGTCCATCTGATTAATCCTTTATAATGCAGTCTATGGCTTTCCTCTGCACTATCAATCACACAGCCAATTTTCATGTCATCTGTAAACTTCTTGCTCATCCCGCAGCGCCCCCCCCATTCCGTCCCCGCAACCCCACACACACAAATCTAAATCACTGATATAACCGACAAGCAGCAACACTGAGCCCTGTCGGATCCCACTGGAAACAGCCGTCCAGTCACAAAAATATCTTTTGCCTCGTAATCCTTGCTTTCTGGGGCCAATCTGGAGTCATGTTCTGTTGGATTCCATGGGCTTTGAATTTTCTGACCAGCCTGCCACTGGTCAAATGCCTTGCTAAAGTCCATGTAGACGAACACACTCACCTTACCACTCACCTTCTTTATCCCCTCAAAAGGCATTTGGGAATGGGAATAACTATTGGTTTTACCAGCAATGTCCACATTATGTGAGTGAATAAATAAAGAGAAACAAGATTCAATTATAATCAAAACAAAAAAGCTGTCAAATTTTAATTCAAGAATACATAAAGGCTGCTCACTGGGATGATCATTTATGCAGTGTCTTGTGCATGAGTATTAATTGCAGTTTTCTGGCAAGAGAAATGAAGCTTTCAAACTGTTAAGTCCTTATGGTTGAAAGGTTAATTGTGTTTTTCCAAACGTTGACTACTGCAGGGGACCTAAAAGCTTTCAGATTAGAAATTATAAAGTAAATATGAATTGTCTGAGGAGTCTTAACTGATCAATGCGTAGCGCGTCAACCATTCCTGAGGGGGTATATTCCTGCATCCTTCACTCTGACGAGCCACAAAAATGTTGCTAAAATTCCATTAGATGCATTGGCGCTCACAATTACATTTTTCCATATGGCCTGTAATATGCTACAAAGACAAATTGTGACGTACCCCAGCAAAATACTCCTTGCAGTTAAGCAAACCTCTTCAAATCTTGGGTTTAATTTTTTTCATTTACAGCTAAATTGTTTTGTGCTCCGGTTCTTCCAATATCTCAGGAGGTTTAGCTGGTTTGCATCCAAACCGTGAAAGTCCTTGATTGAATCTCAGATGCTAAATTATTTGATCTTAGCCAGAGCGTCATAGAGAATGCTACAATTGACATTAGTTATCCTGGGTGAAGGAAGAGAAGAATTGACTGGGGTTTCCACTTCTCTTACATTATCTAGGGAACTCTACTGGAAGAATACACTGTGGACAGAATTAGTATTGTTTTTTTTGTTTCCTGCTCCCCACTAGCCTGTCACCATGCACTGAAAATGCTTACACATGAATAGTAGTCACTTGGGTGAGGTACTAGAGGCAGCTATGCAACAAGTTCACACAAAGTTCCCATGGTAGCATTTTGAAGAAATGCACAGGAATTTTTCCCCAGTATCCCGGTGAATATTTATTCCTCAATCGACATCATTACAAACAAACTGTCGCGTCATTATCACATTGCTGTTGTGGAAACTTGCTGTGTGCAAATTAGCAGCAGTATTTCTTGCATGATAACAGCCATGAGGAAACCTTTGACAAAAAAGGCTGGTTAAAAAAATCAAGGCTACTTGAAAAGGAGGGTTAGTGTCAGCTTGGGGATAAAATTTGGCTTAAGGGCACAAAACAGCAAATTATGGTAAATTGTATACAGTTGTGTTCCCCAAGGTTCAATGTTAGGATCACTTGTTGATAAATATAAATGACTTTGATATTGGAGTACAGTGTGAATTTTCAAAACTTGCCAATGATACCAAACTTGCAGGTGAAGTTGACAACGAGGATGATCAATTGACTCTAATTAGACATAGAGGTAGTAGATTGGGCAGAGCAGACAAGTGTCAGATGGTATTTAATACAGAAAAGTTTGAAAGTGATACATTTTGACATCATAGGGATAGGGATAGGCAATATAGACTTAATGGTACAATTAGACAGAGGGAACTTGGGCGTTCACCTTCTTTCATGGTGGCAGGAGAGATTGAGAGATGAGTTAGCAAAGCATACGGGATGTTGGACTTTGTGATTAGAAACAGTGGGTAGATCTTACAGCGTTGCTGGGGCGAGACTGGAAATTTTCACCCAAAGTCAACAGAGATTTCCGTTGTCAGACCCTTGCCCATTCCAGGTGGGTGAGGTGGTAGAGCTCCAGCCACCAGCCAGAGTTTTGCTGGCATGGTGGCATAGTGGTTAGCATTGCTACCTCATAGTGCCAGGGATGCAGGTTCAATCCTAGCCTTGGTCACTGTCCGTGTGGAGTTTACACTTCCTCCTTGTATCTGCATGGGTTTCTTCCGGATGCTCCTGTTCCCTCCCACGAGCCAAAGATACACAGGTTAGGTTGATTGGTTGTGCTAAATTGACCCTAGCATCAGGGGATTAGCAGGGTAAATGTGTGGTGTTATAGGAATAGGTCCTGGGTGTTATTGTGATCGGTACAGACTCAATGGGCTGAATGGCTTTCTTCTGTACCGTAGGGCTTCTGAGAGTACAAATGCACAGAAGTGTTGCATAAAGCTCTAATGAACCATAACAGAAGTACTGCATCCAGATTTGTCACCACACATTAGGAAGGATATGAGAGGCCATGAGAGGGTGTAAAGGGGACTTTTCCTGCGGTGACGGATTTTAGTTGCAGGCTAGATTGGAGAAGTTGGGGCTGTTCTACTTTGAACAAAGGAGATTGAGGAAAGATTTATATAGTATACAAGATTATGACAGGTTTATATAAGATAGACAAAAGCTATTCCCATTGATTAATTGTAGAAGGACTAGGGGACATAGGTTTTAGAATTTGGGCAAGAGAAGCAGGCAAGATGTAAAGAACAACTTTTTATTTGCTAAGTGGCAATGGTCTGGGACTTACTCCCTACAAGGGTAGTAGAAGGTGAGAGGATGAATGATTTCTATAGGAAGTTAGATAGAAATAGGAGAAATAAACTTGCAGGGATAGGGGATAGGCAAGGAAATGGGACTGATTGGATTTTTCTACAAAGGACAGGCATGGACTAAATGGGCCAAATGGCCTATTTGATGTTGTAATAACTCTATGATTATATGGCAGGGCTTTTAGAGGCAGTAGGAAAGCAGAATGCAAACTGTTTTGGCAGGTGGTGGAACCCAGGGGTGAATAATACTGGCAGCAAAAATTATGAGGGCAGCCATTGCCACTGGAGAGACCCACTGTGGGCCATAGAGTATCACAAATGGAAAGCCTCCCAGAGTCTATTGGGAGTCCACCAATATTCATTTGGTGGTCTTCACAGAGGAACTCACACAATTGATAAAATTCCAGCACAGATATGGAGAGGCTCTTAAATGGCCAACTGGGTTCCAAGTGAGTGGGACATTGGCAACCATTCTCACCATAGGCAAAATTGTCATGGCAGAAAGACATTGAGCATTCCACCTCCCATCTTTCCATGTCACTTTGCCAACTTTCCAACCTCCAAGTCCATCTCCAAAGTTCCAGCAAAATTGTAATGACTAATCTACTTCAAAAGTATTTAATTGTCTGTGAAGCACTTTACAATGTCCAGTCATTGTGAAAAGCATTATATTGATGGAGGTCTTTCTTATTATTCAACTTGAACCTACACTTCTGGACAGACAGGAAAAGCACCAGCCTGAGATCATCATTTCTGTCTCTTTAAATTCAGATCAAGATCAGAATGTTATTTCACATATTGGCCTGAATCAAGGAGTGTTTATGGCTTAACTGCCAGGTTAACCAAGCGTGAAGAATGGTCGATGCCAGAAACCCAAAAGAGAGAAATCTTTTCAAGTTCTTTTTAACGTTTTATATCGAAGTCAATAGGAGTAGGGAGGTTTAGCCCTTCATTAGCCCTCTGCTCTTCACTGCTGGCCCAGAGATCAGTCCAAGTCCCTTCTCTTGACTTATTTGAATTCTGCCGGTTTGCCTTTGGTCCACAGTGGCACTTCTCTGACACCTAACATTGCATTCCCACCTGCTGATGATCTGATGCTTCCTGCCAGGTTCAAGCAGGGCAACTAACCCAAGATATGCAGATGTTGGAATTACCTAGGCTTTAGACTGCTGTGGTCAAGTTATTTTTCTGTCCACTTTGGCTCATAACAATTCAATTAAAATTAGTGCTCAAGTATTTCTCAGAGAAAAAGTGGAATGCAATTAATTGATTCCTTCATTTCTATTGATTCCAAGCACTTCATAGTGATCCAAGAATAGTGGAAAATCAAGATGCAAAAGGAAGGTAGGAACTTTAAAGAATCACCAGAGAGTACCAGGAAAACTAAAGGATGAAAAGTCTGCTAGACCTGAAGGCTTTCATCTTAGGGGCGTACAAGATGTGGATGAGGAAATAATGGATGCATTATTTGTACTTTGCTAAAATTCCCTAGAATTTGGAAAAGTCCCAGTGAACAGGCAAACTGCAAATTCTATTCAAGAAAGTGGGGAGACAGAAAGCAGGGAACTAGGCCAAATTAGATTAACACCTGTAATAGGAAAAATGCTACAATCCATATTAAGGAGATAGTAACAGAACATATACAGAGTCATAATACAGAAAGTCAGCATGGTTTTGTGAAAGGGAAATTGTTTGTGACAAATTTATTAGAGTTCTTTGAGGATGTAGCAAGCATAGTGGATAAAGGAGAACAGTAGATATGGTTGATTTCTAAAAGGCATTAAATAAGGTGCTACATAAAAGGTATCACATTAGATAAGGACTTGTGCTGTCTGTGCTGATAAATTAACATGAGAGAAGATTGGCTAACTAACAGCACTCGGAGAGGCAGGATAAATGGGTCATTTTCAGGTTGGCAAACTGTAACTAGTAGTGTGCCACAGGGATCAGTGTTGGAATTTCAATTATTTACAATCTATATTAATGACTTGGATGTGGGGACCAACTGTATTGCAGCCAAACATTTTAATGATGCAAAGAAAAATAGAAAAGCAAGTTGTGAGGGGAATACAAAGGCTGGAATTTTACCGGCACGCCTGCCCCAATTCTGGGGGCAGGCGAGGCTCGGAGAATGATGTTCCCTGTTAGCCTCACGCGGGATCGTACAAACCTCTGGTGAATGTGCTGGTAAAATTCTACCCAAAAAGTTTTCAGTGAAGTACAGTTAAGTTAAAAGAATGGGCAAAAAATTGGCAGATGGAGCATAATTTGGGAAAATGTGATGTGGTCAACTTTGGCATGAGAAACAATGATGAGACAGAGTACAGGAATGAGATAGAGAATCTGGTGAACTGGTGCGGCAACAATAATCCCTCCCTCAATGTCAACAAAACAAAGGAGATTGTCATCGACTTCAGGAAGCATTAAAGGAAAACCTGCCCCTGTCTACATCAATGGGACAAGGTAGAAAGTGTCAGAGCTCCAAGGTTTTAGTTGTCCAGATCACCAACAACCTGCCTTGGTCCCTCCATGCTGACACTATAGTTAAGAAAGCCCACCATTGTCTTTTCTTTCTTTAGAAGACTAAGGAGCTTCAGCATGTCAGCTACAACTCTCACCAACTTTTACAGATGCACCAGAGATACAACCATCTGGTTGTATCACAGCTTGGTATGGCTCCTGCTGTGCCCAAAACCACAAGGAACTACAAAAGGTCATGAGTGTAGCCCAATTCATCACGCAAACCAACCTCCCATCCATTGACTCTGTCCACACTTCCCACTGCCTCAGCAAAGCAGCCAGCATAATTAAGGACGCCATGCACCCCAGACGTTCTCTCTTCCACTTTCTTCCTTCGGGAAAAAGATACAAAAGTCTGAGGTCACGTACCAACTGACTCAAGAACAGATTCTTCCCTGCTGTTGTCAGACTTCTGAATGGACGTACCTTGCATTGATCTTTCTCTACACCCTAGCTATGACTGTGACACTACACTCTGCACTCTCTCATTTCCTTCTCTATAACGGTATGTTTTGTCTGTATAGCACACAAGAAACAAGACTTTTCGCTGTATATTAATTCATGTGACAATAATAAATCAAATCAAAATAGAAAAGCAGAATATTATTTAAATGAATCACAAAAGGTTAGTATGCAGGTACATGTAATTAGGAAGGCAAATGGAATGTTGGCCTTTATTGGAAGAGTATGAAGTATAAGAGTAGGGAAGCTTTGCTATAATTGTACAGGCCATTGCTAAGACTGTACCTGGAGAATTGTGGACTGTTTTAGTCTTGTTATCTAAGGAGGGATATACTTCATTGGAAATGGTTTAGAGAATGATCATTAACTGATTCCTGGGACGAGGGGGATGTTTTACAAGGAAAGGTTAAGCTGTTTGGACCTACATTCATTTGAGTTTAGTAGAATTGGTTTAGTTTTTAGTTTATCTATTCATCACAAATAAGGCTTATATTAACACTGCAATGAAGTTACTGTAAAATTCTCCTTAGAGATGGTCTTATGGAACAAATAAGATTCTGAGGGGAGCTTGACAGAGTTGATGCTGGGAAGATGTTTCCTCTCTTGGGGAAATCTAGAACTAGGGAGCACGGTCTAAAAATAAAGGCTTTCCCATCTAAGACAGTGATGAGGAAAAATTTCTTCCATCAGAAGAGTCATAAGTCTTTGGAATTCGCTTCCCCTGACAGTAGTAAAGGTGAGTCATTGAATTATATTCAAGAACAAGTTAGATAGATTTTTGCTTAACAAGGGAGTTAAGGGTTATGGAGGAACAGGCAGAAAAGTGGAGTTACGGCCACAATCTGATCAACCATGATCTTATTGATGGAGGAGCAAGTCAAATAGCCAACTGCAGTTCCTATTTCTTGTGGCTTTATGACCAATCCAACACATACAGCCATGGGAACATTTTGCCTGCTAGGGAATAATGGGTCTGTTTTCCTTAGAGTGGAGGGTAAATTGATAGAAACATTACGAAATTGATAGAAAAGTTATGAAAGAATGAGACAGTGTGGATAAAAACAGTCCATTTTTAGTGATTGGGCATTCTTGAATGAGGACATCCAATATTAAATATTGGGCAGGGAACGGCAGAAACCTTTTGCACCAAGGCTTTAGAATGCACTATTAAAGTTAATGATTGAAGCAGAAACCACAGGGTGAAATTCCCTGGGGGAAAATTCCTGATTTCCTGCCTTGACTTCAACACAAGTTTTGCACCAGCTGTAGAGAAACATGAATGATGTTTACATGGATTCTCTTGAGTTTCTGCAAATGGATTTTGGGAGCAATAGGGAGAACTCCCAAGGAAATCGATAGTGAATAGATGCGATGGGCGGTTGAAGGGAAAGAAAATAGGTGGGCATGGGAACAGAGTGAACCCATGAAGATGACTGTTTTTATGATGGGCGAACAACAACACAGACTGAATGAGTCAAACATTCTGCTCCACATTGTATTTCTTATATAACTTTATGTAAGCACAGGGGACCTAGCCACACCCAGTACTCACCACAGGTGACTATACATGCAGATATAAGCGAATAATTCAAAACCCACCATGCATGGAGATGCTGAAACTGCATTTGCTGCTTTGGTTCCTCAATAAATCAGGGCAAATAAATCTGGAAATGGTTAGAATGAAGAGGAGATAGTAAAAATTTCACAAGACTGGAGCATAAAGTGAGAAAAGAAAATACTTTCATTGCTGTAATGTCAGAGGAGTCCAGCAAATCTTACATGCTGTGCCATGTGATCAATTGTTGGCCCTGCTTGTATCATTCAGGCATAACTACATTTTTAAAACATCCACCCAGTTGCAAAATGACATTTTCATCAGTTCTGACATCTTTATAAGATGCTATTGACCAATGGGTTCAGACCCAGTCAAATAGTTGCATCAGAGTTTGATGAACCACCGTAGGTCACTGAGATCAGAAAAAAGATAACCTAACTGAGGCTGGAGCCTGCAATTGCTGATTGAAAATTTTTAAACAGCTGATTTACATCCTTTGACACACCACATTGTAACAATTTGTTACAGTTTTTTTTAGAAAAAGGAACGTATGACTGGTTTTATACTTTAAACAAGTGTAAAAGATCTTAACAAAAAAAGGCAGGAGTGAGTGGTTTAGTTTCAGCTTGGGAGTAGCTGTTTTTTTCCCGTCTTTGATGCCCTGATTTAGCTCTGCAGGAGATTTCACAATCACACCTCTTTCATCTTTCTCCTGGATTGAAGATAAATGGCTTCAGGTCCTTTTTAGTTGCACATAAATCAGAAAGCAATCTACTTACAAAACAGACACTGGCAGCCACTGAAACTGGAATTTAAGACCGTGGGGAAAATCTCCTTTGTTTACATAAGGAAAACCATACTGCTTGCTAGCTCAAATAAATTATTTCCTTTTTATTGTGCATAAAAGGGCTGGCATAAAAGAGATTTTTAACAATAGCTCAGAAATTACAATTACTTCAGTGCTGCGTAACATTTGTTAGAAAATGGAACAGCTATTTATCTTGCCAAGTATACTCTAAGATGATTTACTAAAAAGCACACTCGTATCTTTTCATTTATATAAAATAAATGGAATTTTTTAAAGGAATCACCTAGAATCATAGTCGAGATTTTTTCTCTGTTTATCTGAACATTAACTGACAATTTCACATTGTGGAATATTATTCTTCTTGGGTGCTAAAATTGCGTATCTCCTTCCACCAGATCTTTAACCTGTTGGTAGCAAAGGATTGTTTCCCTGCCAGACTAAGCCATTGATTAATTGTATAGCATGTACAGCTGCAGCCTTAAATGCACATATATTATGTAAAAAAATCTTTTCATTCAATACTTTATGAATTGCTATTACACAGAAACCTAGTTTATTGTGCTGCTAAAGAAGCCCAGATAGTTTATCTTTTTACAAGAAAGAGCTCCAGTCAGTTTTATCATGAGAAACCCTGGACACGATCAAAAAGTCCACAGTCATTCCAGCAGCCTCCCATAATAACTTCAATAAGAGTCTGGTAGAACAGTCAGAAATTAGAGTGGGGTCTATATATGCTGGATCACAGTCCAGTAATGAGATTTACAATGTAACTTTGTATGGACAAAGCTGCCACATGCTCCTTACGAGATCATTAACATGAGAGTTGGGCCAAAGTAAGGAGATTGTAGGCCCTGGGCCGCCTTTGAGCTGATGACACATGTCATCAGTGCAGGTGAAGACAGATATATGAGCCCAGTCATTAGCACCAGAGAGAGGTCAGAATTGTGGGCTGGACACCAAAAAATGTGCCCAATTTCTGTCTAAGCTTCAAATTGACCTCCTTTCGCTAGGTAAGCACCCTGGACTTCAGTTCTCTTCTGGAAGCTGGAATCCAAACTCTCCTGACCCAGGAGTCTCCTGCTTAGCTTTTGGCTTTTCTTGATGGGTCAGTGAGGTGGACCCAAGGAAAACCCCAGTCTGTCATTAGCGTGTTAAGAATGTAGCATTATCTGCTCCTGAAAACCTAGAAAGATTCTGCAGTGGAGGCCAGAAGTGGGTACATGCTGGCTGTTGCACCAAGATACACCATCCCATGAATTTTCAGGGCCATTAAGTTCAATTTTTTTAATTCAATCGTGGGACATGGGTGTCGCCAGCTGACCAGCATTTATTGCCCATCCCTAGTTGCCTGAGGGCAGTTAAAATTCAGCCACATTGCTGTGGCTCTGGAGTCACATGTAGGCCAGACCAGGTAAGGACGGCAGATTTCCTTTCCTGAAGGACATTAGTGAACCAGATGGGTTTTTCCAACAGTTAACAATAGTTGTTTCATTGTCATCAATAGATCTTAATTCCAAATTTTTTTATTGAATCCAAATTCCACCATCTGCCGTGGTGGGATTCGAACCCAGGTCCCTGGAACATTAGCTGAGTTTCTGGATTAATATTCTCGTGATAATACGACTGAGCCATCACCTTTCCAAATTATTACACATCAGAGAACAGATTCTCATATCGATAGTCTGGCGCAGATTTCAATTTTGAGCTTAAGAATCACATTGGATTAGTACAAACCATCACAGCAGTTTCTAAGGCTTTCATCGAGGAACTCTGTCAGTGAACCTGTCGGATGTCTATTATTCAAGTCTGGAAAGCACTGGTGCATGGGTCATACATTCTTTTTTTCTCTATGGTAATATATAATTTGTTTATTATGTTATTGGTGATTTGTTTTCTGTTTATTTTTATGGGTCAAAACATTTCTTCATGCAGCAGCATTGGGTTATTATGCTGTTAAGCATAATTTTAAAATTTGGCTTATTTAAGGTGTCAGGAAATTCCTATTCCATTTATGAGTTAATAATGTTAATAATGAGTTAATAATGATATTTTGGCCTTGGAGGGAGTGCAGAGGAGGTTTACTAGGCTGATACCGGAGTTGAGGGGGTTGAGCTATGAGGAGAGGCTGAATAAACTAGGCTTGTACTCGTTAGAGTTTAGAAGAATGAGGGGAGATCTCATTGAGACGTATAAGATGATGAATGGGATGGATAGGATAGAGGTGGAAAGACTCTTCCTGCTCAAAAAAGACAGTAGGACTAGGGGGCACAGCCTCAAGATAAAGGGGGGGCGGTTCAGAACGGAGTTGAGGAGGAACTTCTTCACTCAAAGGGTGGTGAATCTCTGGAATTCTCTGCCCGTTGAAGTGGTGGAGGCTGCCTCGCTAAATATTTTTAAGAAGCGGGTTGATGGGTTTTTGATAAGAGAGGGGATTAAGGGTTATGGGGAGAGGGCGGGAAAGTGGAACTGAGCCACGACAGATCAGCCATGATCTTATTGAATGGCGGGGCAGGCTCGAAGGGCCAGATGGCCTACTCCTGCTCCTATTTCTTATGTTCTTATGTTCTTATGTTCTTATGTGCTGTTCAGATGTGTAAACACACTGGACGCAAGTGACCCTCGTAATCAGGCCTTGAGTCCTGAAGCCCACTCACTGCCTTGAGCGCAGAGTGTCTAATAATGTGATTATAAGTCTCACCAAAGGCACAAAAAACATTATTAAACATATGGTCCTATAATGTGAATTCAGCACCTTGGCAGCACTGCAGCAGCTCAATTGCAGCTGTCAGAAAGTTATGCAGCATTGCAGCAATGTACGCTACAGATTGATGCCCCTAACTATAGAGGCTGACTGGAACACACTCCAATGATTACATGAATTGCTGATGCTGAAATATAAACTGCTATTGCAAGCAGGCCATGTGAGAGAACACTCAATCTGACCCTTTCACCAACAGACTATGTCTCTTACCTGTGCTTAGCTTGCTTAGTCCTCACTCGTGCTCAGTGAATCACTGCACTTGACTAATAGTTTTATTTTCACTCTTGAGATACAAGCATCAGTGGCAAGACTGGCATTTATGGCAAATTACCAGTTGAAGGTGGTGGAGAGCCTCCATCATGATCTGTGTGGTGAAGGTGTTCCCACAATAGGTAGGGAAGAGCATTTGGGAGGTTTGATCACAGATTCCTTTTTATTATTTTCCTGTAGCACTCACTCCCTTTTTTCTTTTTGGGCTTTCTATGGAGGAAAGTGCAGAATACAAGATAGATAGTAAGTATATGCCTACAGCTATACGTCTGTAAGTATCTTTGAAGTTTGTTACAGTTATGAGGTTCATAACATTTGTGTAAGTGTTGTGAGATCCCAAATCACTGACAGCAAGGACTTTCAACATAGAATAGCTTATTCACTAGCTTAGCGGCTACTTCAACATGTGCTCTGTGTTCCTGGAGATAATTCCCACGCTCCCAGCATGTGAACTCTTTATATCATCGTGTTATCATGTGACCACTCATTCTACATCTTCCCAGTTTAGCCAGAACACCCGGGTGGTATGAGATGTGACACTGCGCGCAAGAGGAAACTATGGCACAGACCATTGTGTAACTTGAGTGAAATGATCTAACAATGCATAACAATTTACATGTACAGTGAGGCATGGACTGAGATATTGCAGCTGATGCATAGGCCATCATATGTCCACTCACCTGCACACCCTCCCCCTTCCATCTTTTTGATGTAGAAAGCTGAAATTTGAAAGCTACTACTAGGTTAAGTGGCAATAAACTCCTGAAACCTCTTGGTTTGCATAGGTGCCCTGAGCATGTGGTTCTCTGGTTGGTGGGTATTGTAGTCTTATTCTGGTTGATGTCCTTTGTGTGTTAATCCAGAACATTTCTGTCATTGTATTCTGTGGGTGCAGAGTTTGCTCTGGAGTAGTCTACATGTCCATTGGTGTAAGGGGCCTGTGTTATAGACCTGATGTCCGAAATGTTATGTCATGTGTTGTTGCTGGTTCTGATATCTATAGAAGTTGTGTACACAGTGGGCACCATCTGATGCTACCACATAGTTGTTCAGTATCAAGGCATGGCTGTGTACCACTGTCAACTGGTCATGGCCATGTGCGGTCTGAATCCTGACCATTTGACCAGGTGTTAAATTCTATGGGCAGCTCGATTATAGTGAGTTGTATGAGGACATCTTTCACATTGGTTCCAAGGTTGGGCTGCAGCAGAGCCTTAGCAGTAGGAATCGTGGTGCTGGAAAAGAGTCATTGTGTTGACAAGGGCAGATATGGTCATGGTAGATTTCAAAGGCTGAGAAGTGCAGCACAATAGTGGATAAAATCCCATGCACATTTTTCTAGGAGATGCTTGGCTGAATGAACCGTATATCCTGCCAGACTCTTTGACTGTGGATAGAGGGAGCTGCTCGTGATATGCTCAAAGTCCCACGTGTGTGTAAAGTTCTGAAATTCCTTGGAGACGAATTGGCAAGCATCATCTGTCATGAGTCACTGCAAGATGCCATTTGTGGCCAAGTGTCTCTTGAGCTTGATGATGACTACGGTATTCGTCATGTTTGGCAGGTAATCAAATTCAAACCAACCGGAATATGAATCAACTAGGATTGTGTTGTTTACCATTCCATTCAAAGATATCAGCTGCTGTGAGTGGCCATGGGAAGTCCTGGACCTCATGTAAATACAGTGATTATTTGTTTGATGTGGATTGAGCGCATTGCATGGTGCATATCTGGAAACTTCCCTTTCCATGTCTGCACACATGGAAGGTCAGTACATTGAGTCTTTGGCCCTATATCTGGTTGTTCCCAACCTGGGATGCCCTTGGTGACGTTGTTGGATGTCATATCTCTGATGAGTGGTGGGGATGACAAATCGTCGGCCACTCAATATTACTCCATCCTGTACAGTTAGGTCAGTTCCGATAGTGAAGAATGTGTGGAGCCCCGTGGGGAAGTTCCGTTGAGGATTCTGGCCAGCCCCTCACAATTATGTCATGCAATTGTCTGCATGTGAATTTCACTTGTAAAGTGCTTCAAGTTCCTACATTTGATGAAAGGATAGGACCTCTATTTTCACAATGACTATACCTTCACCATGATCTGCCTGGTCTGTGGTAGGTAAGAAATCTCTGGAGAGAGTCTCAGCCAAGTACAGTTCCTTACCATCGTTGTAGACAATGCTGCAGTTGTAATGTTACAACTTTAGCATCATGCATTGTGATGTAGGGAGGCTTTGTAAGATAGTTATGAGTGGTTGATGATCAGATTCAACAGTTGCAGCTTATTTCATATGAATTAATTTAGTTCTGGATGATGTTGAACTTCTTGAATGCCATTGGAGCTGCGCTTGTCTAGGCAAGTGGGGAGTATTGATTCAGATTCTGACTTGTGCCTTGTGGACAGGTTTTGTGGATTCAAAAGGTGAGTTATTGTCTACAGAATTCCAAGCCTCTGATCTACTCTTGAAGTACAGTCTTTATCTGTCTGGTGCAATTCAGTTTCTGGTCAATGGTAACCACCAGAATGTTGACAATGTGGGAGTCAGTGATGTTAATTGTTTGAGGTTGTTTGGTGTTTCAAAGTGAGATCTGGAGGCTTGTATGTTGGAACTTAAACCCCCATTAATTGGAGATCCATAAATATGTACATATTTGAGGTACTGCCATGTATGGGTACAGTTCTCTAATCCCACGTTAACTTTTATTCTGCTGAACCCCCTTATCCAACACTTCCCCTCCCCACATCCTTACCAAAATACATCTACAACACAATTGTTACTTGCTACTTCTGTTCCTTACCCCTACCTCAAGAGTCTTACTTCGTAAATGTAGAGAGTCTGGAGACTTAACTGTTCTTCCAGATCTTGTTTTGTCATATTCGGAGGAATGATATTCTCTGTTGCAATGGATTGACTATGTCAGTTTGATGATGAAATTAGGGAACTCTGTGTCTGACATTTGGTTATCTCCATTTGATTCATTTTTTGCAGTCCGTTGAGTTACATTTCTCTTTATCAACTCATCTGCTTTGTTTAGAAGCCATGGATACGTCTATTTCCTTCTGAAGGAAATGTGTTAGTTCCAAGAATTGACATGTATGTTCTTTCTCTGTGAGACCTGCCAAGCTCTTGCTGGATGTTGGCATTTTAAAAATGGAGCCTTCATTCGCACTTGATTCAGCCATGTCATTTTTCAACCATTCAATGGTTCTTATTATGTTTGAGATATATCCACTTCTTTTTCTTCTAGCTCTTTGAGATTCAGCATTGGATTTACATTTTCTGATCTTATTTCTGGCTTTTCTGTCTCCGTCTGCAGCAGAGCTTTGTCCTGGTCTTACACTGTGGTTTCATTATTCACTAGGTCTGTCACCCGCCAAGTCTTAACATGTTTCAGTTCTATAATTGTGCTACTCATGGCTTCATTATCCACTCACAGCTTGAAAAGTTTTATGGCTTTTCCTTTCCTCCTCTTACCTATTCTGTTGGTTCTTCTGCCACACATCCTCTTTCTTATACATCTTGGCTTCCTCCTGGAAATATGAAATGTTACTGAGCCCTCACAGAATAAACTACAGAACCAGCTGGCATTTAATTAATGTTGCTTCTCTTTGTAATTTTCCAGAGGAACAGATTTTGACCTGAGGGGTCCCTATGAATGTTGTTTAACAAGTTTTCCTTCTGTTTGCGAACCTCAATTGCTTTGCCTTGAATTTTCTTGCAATTCAATAGTCTCCTCAAGTTTCTTCTGCTGTTCTTCCTCTGTGCTGTTCAAGATAGTCTCCATTTCTTCATGCTACTGAAGGGTTATATACTCCTTTTGCTTTTGATCTTGAAGGAAACTCAGCTATTCTTTCAACTGTTTATTTTCTTGATGACTTCTTGCTTATTCACTCTGTGCTTCAGTGCATTGCTTTGTTGCTACTGATAGCTCTGACACTGCTTTTGCTGAAGTATAATTGAACATCTATTTTAGCTCCTCATTTTCTTCAGGGCTATGTATTGATTCTTCAAGGAGTCTTTCAGAGCAATAACTTCATACATTTTCTGCCTACTGCTGTGTTGGCTGTATTTAAGGTTGATATCTTTCAACTTAGCTCTAATACCAATATTTTCCAGTGGATTAACTTCATTTTCTTTTTGCAGGTTTTGTTTCTTTAGGGTTATTTCAGATAACTTACCATCATTCATGGCCAATTGCTCAATCTGCACTGTCATCTGTTGTGGCAGTTTGAGTAATGTATCAACATTTTCAAAAAGCTCTCTTTTTAAGCCTTTTAGCTAATTCTTAACCTTTTCTTTCTTTTTCACCAAACTATTTGGCTCATGCACTTTATTGTGCTAACATGGTGTTTCACTATCTTGTGGTTTACTTCAGTATTGTCTCCTTTGATTTGATGGTCTTTTTTCCTTGGTACTTTATTAGGGGTATTCTAGGCCTGCTTTCAAGACCTGCACTTTCCACAACTTGGGGTTTAAATTATTTGTCAAAGGCTCTTAATATCTCACCAAATGTGGTTGAGGATTCATCTATGCCTTGGGTTGACTTACTTCCTCAGCACATATACCAAAGAATTGTAAAATGCATTAACTTGTAATTCTACTGATTTCCTGCTTAATCCTGACATACTCTAATAAGTTAAAAAATGCCTTCTCTAAGACTCCCAATTTTAGGTCAGCTCTGGCCCTCAACTTAGCCTAAACTGATCTGATAGTTTTAATGTTCTGTCCATGGCTTTTTCTTTAAAAAAAGTGAGTACCTTTTTAAAAATTTTTATCTCTCCCTTCAAGATGGCTCTGTAGTTGCCAGTGTTTTTTCTCTCTATCTGTTCTCACACTTTGTCAGTTTTAACAGATTCCCACTGTGCCAATAGGCATTTTTTAAAGTTAATTGATTCTGCTAGAAACATCAAAGGAAGTTGTTTTGGGCTAGAATTCGCTTCTTCATGCCTGGGAACTGACTACTAGGCATTCTTAACTCTATTACCCCTTTTCTTTCTAAGCTGTTTTTGAATTCAGGTTGACTGCCTCATCTTACGGTGCCAACTATGGGCCTCTGGCTGCAGCTCTCTCTCACAGTGGCCCAGTGGTTAGCACTGCTGCCTCACAGCACCAGGAATCAGGTTCAATTCCTGGCTAGGGTTACTGTCTGTGCGAAGTCTGCACGTTCTCCCTGTATCTGTGTGGGTTTTCTCTGGGTGCTCTGGTTTCTGCTCACGGTCCAAAAGACGTGCTGGTTAGGTGCATTGGCCATGCTAAACTCTCCCTCAGTGTACCCGAACAGGCACCAGAGTGTGGCGACTAGGGGATTTTCACAATAACTTCATTGCAGTATTAATGTAAGCCTATTTGTGACACTAATAAATAAAATAAACATTAAATTTTCAACTGCACTCGATGTGCTGATCCTGATGGCTGCCTACTTTAAACAGTAAGTTCAGCTCTTCTACTGTGTGTTTTTTTTTGTTTACTCATCTTGTGACTTGGTTAGATCTCTTAAATTTGCTTTCACTCAGGTCTGGCTTTTTTATCTTATCAGTGGACTATTCTTTTTTCAGCCTTTTCTTCCTTTTCTTTTGAATATTACTCAGCCTTCTTTGTGGTTTGTCTAGCTCCTTTGACATTGCTTCTATGTTTGATCAGGTCTGGCTTTTCATCTGCACAAGTGGATTCTTTTGCTGCCTTTTAGCCTTTTTTTTCTTGTTTGAATTTGACTCAATCTTCTTTTGATCTAGCTAGGTTCCTTGACTCTGTCTTTGATCAAGCCTGGCAATGGACCTAGTGGAGTGCTTCAGCCTCCATGTCTCTAACAGACCATTTTATTTTGGAGCTTCCAAACTGTGCCTCCAGCTTCTTTTTAACTGATCTTGAACAGCCTTCAATTTAGGCATACTTCTCTTAGGTCAGGCTTCACTTTCTTTACTCTTTAATGCTTTGAGATTCTGGGTTCCTACTCCAGCTTCTTTGGGATTTCAGGATGCATCCTTCAATGCCAAGACTATGTTTCTTGGCATTTCACGGAGAAATCTGGAGGCTTGTATGGTTGCATGTAAATCATTTATTTGTAACCCATAACCATGTATATATCCAAGGTACTACCAGTATGGGTGCTGCCTCCATGTCAGCTCCTTCCAAATCCTACTCCACAGACTGTCTATCATGTGACTTTCTATATCATAATGTGGGCAGTACTGTTCTCCAGTCCCACATTCCTCTACTGAATACTTCATACTACAGTAATTCCACCCAAGGAGAGACAATTGAATTCTCTCTTGTTGGAGATGGTCATTGCCTGGACCTTGTGTTACACAAATGCTACTTGCCACTTATCAACCCAAGACTGAATGTTGTCCAGTTCTTGCTGCACGTGGGCACAGACTGCTTCAGTATCTGAGGAATGGTGAATGATGCTGATCATTGCTGATGTTTATCAACGAACAGTCTCACTTCTGACCTTATGATGGAGTGAAGGTCATTGATGAAGCAGCTGATGGTGGCTGGGTCAAGGACACTAACTCTGAGGAATCCCTGCAATAATATCCTGTGACAGAGATGATTGATCTCCAACTTCCACAACCATCTTCTGTTGTGCTTGGTATAACTCCAACCAGTGGTGAATTTTACCCCAAATTTCTATGGGTGTACTACGATTCCTTGATGCACTCTAGGTCAAATGCTGGCTTGATGTAAATGGCAATCACTCTCGCCTCTCCTTTTGCATTCAGCTCTTTTGTCCATATTTGCACTAAGAATGTAATGAGGTCAGGAGCTAAGTGGCCCTGGCGGAAATCAAACTGAGCATCAGTGAATCGGTTATATTTGAGTAAACACCATTTGATGACACTGATGACAACACATTCCAGCACTTTGCCAATGATTGAGTGCACTGATAAGGTGGTAATTGACTGGGTTAAATTTATCCTGTTTTTTGTGCTTAGGACATACCTGGCAATTTTCCACATTGCCGGGTAGATGCCAGTTATGTAGCTGTATTGGAAAATCTTGGCTAATGGCACAGCTAGTTATGGAACACAAGTCTTCAGTATTATTGCTGAAATGTTATCAGGGGCCAGAACCTCTGGAGGATGCCAAGATGGATCATCCACTTGAAACTTCTGGCTGAAAGTTGCTGCAAATGTTTCAACCCTGTCTTTTGCACTGATGTGCTGGTCTCCCCCTATCATTGATGATGAGGGTATTTGTGAAGCCTCCTATTCCAGTTAGCTACTTAATTATCCACTGCCATTTATAACTGGATGTGGCAGAGCTGTAGAGCTCAGATCTGATCCATTGATTTGGGATCGCCT
Organism: Carcharhinus amblyrhynchos; assembly: GCF_965287045.1. Taxonomy (NCBI): domain Eukaryota; kingdom Metazoa; phylum Chordata; class Chondrichthyes; order Carcharhiniformes; family Carcharhinidae; genus Carcharhinus; species Carcharhinus amblyrhynchos. The sequence goes on along the minus strand of NC_137326.1, from coordinate 103,051,922 downwards.
AACTCTTTCTATCACTTGCTGATTCCGCACACAAGTAGTCCTGTTTAGTAGCTTCATCATTGAGTTGATATCTCACTGTTACATATGCCTGGTGCTGCCCCTCGCATGCCCTCCTGCACTTTTCACTGAACAACCTTTGATCCTTCAGTTTGTTGGTAATTGTAGAGTGGGGGTTAAGTCAGGCCATGATGTTATAGATTGTGGTTGTGTACAGGTTCACTGCTGCTGATGGCCCATTGTGCCTCATGGATGCCCAGCTTTGAGTTGTAAGATCTGCTCAAAACTTATTCCATTTAGCACAGTGGGAGTGCCACATAACATGGTGAGGGTATCCTCAATGTAAAAATGGGACTTCATCTCCAGAAGGACTATGCAATTGTCATTCCTACCAATACCATGATGGACAGGTTCACCTGTGACAGGTAGATTGGTGAGGATGAGGTCAAGAAGGCTTTTCCCTCTTGTCGATTCCCTCACTACCTGCCACTGACCCAGTTGAGCAGTTATGCTCTTTAAGACTTGACCAGCTCTATCAGTAGCAGTGCTACCAAGCCACTCTTGGGAATGAACATTGAAGTCCTCCACTCAGACTACGTTCAGCCCCCTTGCACCTTCAGTACTTCCTCCAAGTAGTGTAGGAGTACTGATTCATCAGTTGAGAGGGTGGAAAATGGGAATCAGTAGGTTTCCTTGCCCATGTTTAACCTGAAGACATGAGACTTTATGGAGTCTAGAGTTGATGTTGAAAGCTTCTGTGGCAATTCCTTGATGACTATATACCATTGTGCCACCACTTCTTGTGGTCTGACCTGTTGGTGAGATAGAGTGCATGCAGAGATGGTAATGGTGGCATCTGGGATATAGTCATACTAATAGAATCATATCTTGCAGACAATGTCAGGCTCTTGCTTGATAACCTGTAGGTCATATCTCTGAATTTTGGCACAATCCCTCAGATGCTAGAAGATTTTGCAGTCTCCAAACGGATGGGCTTGCCATTGTAGTTTCCAGTGTCTATGTCAATGTCAGGTGGTCTGTCAGGTTTAATTTATTTTTGTGGACTTTTTTAGCAGTTTCATACAACTGATTGGCTTGCTAGGCCATTTCAGAAGGCACTTAAGAGTCAATAAAAATGCTTGTGCATTTGGTGTTACATATAGGCCAGACCAACCAAGTTCCTTCCCTAAAGGGATTACTGAACCAGATGGGTTTTTACAACAATGGTCATCATTATCAAGACTGGCTTTTCGATTCCAGATGTTATAAATGAATTTAAATACCACCAGCTGCTGTTGTAGGATTTGATCCCTTATCCCAGAAATATTAGCTTTGGTCTTTGGATTACTAGTCCAGTGACTTAACCACTAAACCACTGCCTCCCACATTTAGACTGATGGGGCTCAATTTTACCATCAAGTTGCATTCACCTTCAGGTGAAAAAACTTGATAAAATCGGGCGTGAGGCAAGCAGTACGATCCACACCCACCTCTGCTCTGGTTCCCCTTTTACTAAGGCCCAAAAATGGCCATAATTGAGACCGTGCCCAAAATTGGGGGGAGGGTTCCACGATGGGTCTGGGTGGCGAGGTATGGGGGGGGATAAGGGGATCAGTAATGTTGTGTGGTTGGGACAATGTCTGTGGGGACCAGGAGGAGGCATTATCTGGTCTGGGAGGAATGTCGTAGGGGAGCAGCATTCTGTCAGTTGGAGGCACCAATCGGAATTGCAGGGTTTCGGGTGCGTTAAGCCATGCCCACAAGTTTGAATCAGACTTGTTGATGTTTTGCAGGCAGACAGCATGTGGGAGCGCCCTAAAGCGGGTATAAAAGTCAGGTCTGGAACACTCCCAATTTCAAGTCTGCCCACCACTTCAAATCAAAATGGTAAAATAGGGCCCGTAGATGACTTAGTTGGTTGTTCTTTGAGAGATATTAGTGCTGGGTTCTTTTAAGAAATCTCTGGCTGCCGAAGGGCTTTCGTAATAATGACCGTAAGCTAATTGGGCTCAAAGCTTACCAGTTGGGTTGGGGAAAGAAGGAGGCAACTGGCACCCTGCTTAGGTCATCTCCCTGAACTGTTTGTCCTCAGTTTTACTGAGAAAACATACGCTTGGATTGCTAGTCCAGTGACTTAACCACTGAACCACTGCCGCACCCAATTAGACTGATAATCTCCAAAGTCAAAGAAAGATGCTGAAAATTTTAGGTTGTAAATGGTTATGCTTTAAACTGTTCATTTACTTCCAAGATAAAAGAGAGTTTTAAATCTTAAAGATAACTCACCAGCGTTTCTATCTTAATATAACTCCTTATAAGTGATTCATATTCCCATGGAGATGGGAATTTTGAAAGGGAAATGGTTTCTAAAATATCTCTGAAACTCCAGGCTTTCTGCCAGGATCTCTTAGAGAAGGAGCAGATTGAGGCCAAACATCTCTCTGGTTCACCAGACAGGAATGTGGGTGGGAGCCCACACTTGGATTGAAAAGACTAAATTCATGAAGATGTGAAATGAGGCTGAAAGTTTGCCTCGCATGTGGTAGACGGAGAATTAGTATGAAAATCCCTCACCATGAGAAATAGTTCTGGGGTTAAAACTTTCCAGGTTTGGAAAAGAAAGGAATAAAATAAACATTTTCACCTGGTTCCGGGGCTGGGATTTGCCGTGGACATAAATGGTGGCAGAGGCATAAAATCCCACAGAAGGTCAAAAACAAGTTTCTCACCAATGAGACCTCATGATGCAATTGCCTCTGCCCCTTGCTAGTGATATAATGGGGTTCATACCAGGCAATTGTAAGAACCCCATTTAAATATATTTTAATGTCATTTGCAGGCTTCCCCACTGTATTTTTTCCCCCCATATTCTATCTCCTTCCCTTACCAATATTACATCATGTTGGCGAGTTTACAATAGATTGTGGCCAATGTGAACTTGGCAAAGAGAACCTGCCAGGGATGCACAGGGTAAGTGTAGCCTCCAGGGAAGGGTGGGGGGAAGGTGAGTGACATAGCCGAGCAATTCAGACAGTACCCCGGCACTGTGTACTGACACGGGGGGTGGGGTGTGGCGGGGGGGGGAGCGGGAATGCCAGGGTTTTCTTCCAGGGAGATCCATGGGGTGGGGCAGGGTTCTCCATTTCTATGAAAGCTGGGGGTTTGGGAGTTCCACATATCTGTTCTGATAGGTCGAGGTGTCCTTTCTGATCTCTGGAAGGCCAACGTTGCCGTTGGGGCAGGCTACAGCATGCCAGCATAGGAACTGCCTCCAGCACTTTTCTTAACAAATGTTGGAACATATGGTGGGAAGTGCCAGCGCACTGCACACCGTTTTTATCTGCTGACCCAACATTTTGAAAAATAAAGAAACTTCCACCTCGGAAGAATTAAATGTCTATGCAAAGGATCGTGTAAAGTATAATGATGGCTCATGAGATTTTTGGTTGTTTAAATGTTAGAGGGGGTAAGTTCTCTTTTGTAGCTTAAAATATAGGTTGACTACAAAAATAGTGTTTAGTCAACTTTGTTTTTAGTTTGGATATTGCAGTAAAAGTTGTAAAATGCGAAATCTGACACTGCCACATCCCTTCAGCTATCAAATGGCAATTCAAATTTCTTTCTACAAGTTATTGGTCTCTCTGGAAATTGTAACAGGTTAGGAAAAGGAACTTGCATTTAACTATTAACATAATAGAAACTAAGGAGGGAAGCTTACCAGTCATTTATGCACAGCAATGCCCAACAAACAGCACGCAAAATGAAGGACTGGATAGCCTGTTTTCTGTTGTGATTGAGGGATACTGGGAGAACTCTCAGGCCTGAATTCGGGATAGCAGCTTAGATAGCCAAGGATCAGGTGTCATTTTGAAAGGCTGCCCCAGCACAGAATGAGCATACCAGATCACCCTAGAACTTTGCCTGGCACTCTGCCTTGGAACATTCCTGACATCCCAGGTACTACTTGGCTATCCCTTGCCACTGCCCAGGTATTCCTTTGGCACTGTCCGGGCAGTGCCTTGGGAGTGCCTGGGTCGCACCCAGGCATGTCCCTCTGCCCTGTGAACTCTACACTCACCGGAGCTCCCCCGGGAGGTCTGCTCGCCAGGTGCACACCTTCACAGATCAGTTGTGATTTGTGCTCTTCTGCCGTCACCCCGCTACGGAAGAATGTTCTGACAGGGCCGGGGTGGGGAGGGGAATGATTTTGGCGAAGGGGGCCTGATAATAATGTGGCAATCTATGATTTTTTTTCAAGCTTACTTATAGAAGTTTATTGCCCCATTTGACGAAGAAACTGTTCCGATGAAAGTGTCCATAACCAATTATTCCGATAGCGACTTCAGCTGGCATCAGCTTTGGCAAGCTGTTATCATAATCCTCTGGCTTCTTGCTCAGATTCCAAAAGTTTGAGAACATCTCCCTCACGGACTGGCCCTTTCACATTTCGAATGATGGATCAGTTACTGTCATCCATAAATTCAACATGGACCTGAGTACATTGCCCCTGCGAGCCAGTCCTTCCAAGATGATGGTGCTTCTGATGTGGGAGAGTGGGGGGGAAGGGGAACAACTGCATCATCCAATTGCACCAACTTTGCCGTTCTCATGATATTTTCCGTTCCTTTTGCTGAACTCGCCTGATGCAAATGAGAGCAGCAAATCATGGTCTCAATCGTTATTTAATAGTTCAATAACAATTTTTTTTACATCCATCTGAGCCATCTTAAACAGGATGTAAACGATAATGTTACATCTAAATGTCACTACCTCCAACAATGCCACGCCCTCTGTTTACTGCACAGAAGTAACAGTTTAGACAATGTGTGAAGCCATGGGCCTCGAACCAACAACAATCTGACTCAGAGGCAAGACCAACAGTACTAAACTAACGCTTGTATAAGTAGCTCTGGAGCGGTGAAGTAGAAAACAATGCACTTTTTCTCCCCCAAACAGAACCGGTCTGTGAGGACAAGATTTGCAAACTTTCGAAGGAGCTGTGCAGCTTAAGTAGCTGGTGAGTGGGGGAAGAAACAAGCAGTGGAAAGCAAGTAAATGTGGAGAAGGTCAAAGCAGTTAAAGCTTACATGTAAATTTATTTCTGTGCCTGAATTTGGCAAGAGAGTAGAAGCTTTCAAATCATACTGGCCAGATTCCACATACCTCTGATTTTTTTATGAAGTGGTGACTTCTCCTCAAATGGATCTTTCAAACCCCAGGAATTCGGAAATAGACAATGGCAAAAAAGAATAAAATTTTAAAAGCAGTCAATCCATATTTGCTGCTACAGATCAAAAATATCTGTAATACTACGTTAAAAGTCTTATTTATCACACAAATTTTGCATATAACTTCATAACTTTCAAATCCTGCCATTTTATAGAATTTCTTTTTTCAGCTCAGGAGAAAGCCATCAATCATCCTGCTTCTCTGAAACTCCTGCCAGTCTGCTCCTGCTAGTTTTATGGAAATGATTTCTGAAATTAAAAGAAGTTTTTTTTTTGCTGGGGGCCACTGAATAATCCCAATTAGAAAGGCCAGAATCCCAATCCGCTTGCTACTATTTTTTTACTTGTTCGTGAGATGTGAACGTATGGTTAGGCGAATCTATAATTGCCCTTGAGAAGGTGGTGGTACCCTGCCTTCTTGAACAGCAGTGTGATGTAGGTACATCCACAGTGCTGTTCGGGAGGGAGGGAGTTCCAGGATTTTGACCCAGCCACAGTGAAGAAACGGCGCAATAGTTGCAAGTCAGGGTGCTGTGTGACTTAGAGGGGAATTTGTTGATGGTGGTGTCCTCATGCATCTGCTACCCTAGTCCTTCTAGGTGATAGAGTTCACAGTTTAGAAATACGCTGTTAAAGCAAGTTTGGTGAGTTGCTACAGTACATCTTGTAGATGGTATACACTGCTGCCAAGATGCATCAGTGTCAGAGGGAGTGAACGTTGATGGTAGAAGGGGTAGCAATCAAGTGGGCTGCTTTGTCCTGAATGTTGTCCAGCTTCTTGAGTGTTATTGGAGCTGCACTCATCCAGGCACGTGAAGAGTTTTCCATAACATTCCTAATTTGCACCTCGTAGATGGTGCACAGGCTTTGAGATGCAGGATGTGAGTTGCCCACCACAGAATTCCTAGCCTCTAACCACTCTTTAGTCATATATTTATATAGCTAGTCCAGTTCAGTTTCTAGTCAATGGTAAGCCCCAGAATATTGATATTGGGGGATTCAGAGATAGTAATACCGTTGAATGTCATGGGGCAATGGTTAGAGATTGTTGGAGATGGTGATTGCCTGGCACTTGTGGTGCAAATGTCACATTCCACTTACCTGAATATTGTCCAGGTTTTATTGGCATATGGATGTAGCCTGTTTCAGTATCTGAGGAGTTGCAAATGGCAATGAATATTGTGCATTATTGCCACTTTGGATTTTTCTGATGGAAGGAAGGTTGTTAAGAAAGCAGCTGAAGATGGTTGGACCCAGGACACGACTCTGAGGAACGCCTGCAATGATGTCGTGGAGCTGAGGTGATGAATCTCCACCCACCCCAACCATCTTGCTTTGTGCCTGATATGGCTCCAACCAGTGGGGTAATTTCCCCCTGATTACCATTGACTTCAGTTTTGCTCCTTGATCAAATGCTGCTTTAATGTCAAGGACAGTCAGTCTCACATTACCTATATTGTGTTTAGCTCTACTTTTCCCAAGTTTTGGACAAGATTGTAATGAGGTCAGGAGTAGAGTGACCCTGACGGAAACCAAAATGAGCGTCAGTGAACAAGTTATTTCTAAGTAAGCATTGTTTGATAGCACTGTCAACAACTCTTTCCATCACTTAGCTGATGATTGAGAGCACCAATGCCAGAATGTTCAGGGCCCATAGCTTTTCAGTATCCAATTCCTTTAACCGTATCTTGCTATCATGTGGAGTGAATCAAATTGGCTGAAGATTGTCATCTGTTATGCTGGAGACTTCAGGAGGCGGTTGAGATGGATCATCCACTCAGCACTTTTGGTTGAAGATTATTGCAGGTGCTTTATCTTTTGTCCTGTGTTGCAACATCCACTCAAAATCCATTCCTGGCAATGGGCACTTAAGTCCCCAGCCTCGAGTATGTTCTGTGACCTTGCTACCCTCAAGTGCTTCCTCCAAGTGACATTCAGTATAAATTCAGCTGAGGGGGCACTATAAGGAAGTTTCTTGCCCGTTTTTCACCTGATGCCATGGAACCAGAGTCAATATTGATATCAATGTTAATTCTGACTCCCCGGACAATACCCTCCCAACTGTACACCTGTGCCCCCACCTCCTGACATATCCAGGGATCATGATCGTAGTGTCCTGTCTGTAAATTCTTATACCATGTGTCAGGCTGTTGCTTTTGTCTGTGGGACAGCTCTTTAGCACAAGCCCCCAGATGTTGGAAATGAGAAATTTACATGATCGACAGAACTGGCTTTACTGTTGTCTTTTATGGTGCCTACAAGACACAAGTCAGGAGTATGATGGAATTTGACAACATCCAGGACAAAGCAACCCCTTTGATTGGCACTATACCCACGAACATCCACTCCCTCCACCACCGACGCTCAGTAGCAGCAGTGTATACTATCTACAAGATGCACTGCAGACATTCACCAAAGATCTTTAGACAGCACCTTCCAGATCCATGACCACTTCTATCTAGAAGGATAAGGGCAGTAAATACATAGGAACACTACCACCTGCAAATTCCCCTCCAAGCTGTTCACCGTCCTGACCTGAAAATGTATTGCCATTCCTTCACAGTCGCTGGGTCAAAGTCCGGGAAATCCCTCCTTAATGACATTGATCATTATAAAGTGCTTCAAAGGGCTAGTCATAGAACAAATTAATTCCGGTCTCCCAGATTGCCTGGGTCCACTACAGTTCACCTATCACCGCAACAATTGACGCCATCTCCCCGGCTCTACATTCAAACCTGGAACACCTAGATAACAAAGACACTTATGTCAGTCTCCTATTTGTTGACTACAGCTCAGCCGTCAACACCATTATTCCTACAAAACTCATCTCCAAATCCTGTGGCCTGGGGCTCGGCTCCTCCCTCTGCGACTGGGTCCTGAACTTCCTAATCCACAGACCATAATCAGAAGGATCCACGATCATCCTCAACACTCATGCCCCATTAGGCTGTGGGCTGAGGACACCGTCCTCATCCCCTTACTATACTCCTTATACACCTATAACTACGCAGCCAAATTCCCCTCCAATTCAATTTTCAAGTTTGCTGATGACAATAATTTCCCCCCTACCGTAGTTTCAAACCTCATTGATGTGATGTCAGTAAGGTTTACAATAGGTTCACCCAGACACGAACCTGTCAAGGGAATCCCTCTGGGGGTGTAAAGGTGAGTATTGTCCCAGGGGAGAGGGACATGTCCAGGCATTGCCCTCTGACTCAGCCAGATAGACACAGTGCCAATCTGGCAATGCAAACCAGTACCGGGGGCAGAGTCAGGGGCGGACTCACTTGAGAGCCTTGGAGATGTGGGGAGGCGGGGGGGTGGTGGTCATGTATGTGTAGTAGGGGAGGGAGCATACACTGAAGAGGAAGAAAATACCAGTGATGCTTGGGCTGACAGAGGGAGAAAGAAGGAGATATTGGTGATAATTGGGTGTGGGTGGGGGGGGAGATGCCAGGATATCAGCGATGATGGGGAGGAGGGAGAGGGAGATGCTGGTGATATCAGTGGGGGAGAAGGAGTACTGATGTTGATTGTTTGAGGAGGAGGGAGTGAGGGAAAGACTATTTTTTTTGCCCTGATCACGGCACCCTTTTTAAAGGAGTAGGAATTGTATGCCCGAGGGGAGCATGATCAGTGGGGGTGGTGGGCAGTGAGAGTAATAGGGGGAGGAGTGAGGGTAGGTGCTAGACAGGTGAGTAGATGTGTGAGGACAGTTGTTGGAGGGTCCTGTGGGAGAATGTGCAAACTCCACATAGACAGTGACCCAAGCCAGGAATTAAACCTGGGTCCTTGGCGCTGTGAGACAGCAGTATTAAAATTTCTCTTTGATATTCCAACTAATAGTCCTAATCAACATCTCATCGTGTGCACATTCCTTATTATTAACTTTTTATGGTCCAGATTTACATTTATAACAGCAAAGTAGTATAAAGTGACTTTAAGATCCCTTCTGCACTAAATAAGTAAAAATCTTGAAATGCGAAAACACTCCTCCCACAGTTCTCTTTACTCCTCTCTTGCAGCAAGACCTCTGACTCATCCTGAGCAATGCCACAGATGTGCTAGCACTAATTAAGTTTAATAATCAGAATTAATTTGCATATATAAATTTAAGTTGGCTCCCCACAACCTCGGTCCTATCTTCCTAAAACTGAGGGCTTTATCATTATGCTATTTGAAATAACCTACTTATAAGTTATTCTAATTAGATATGATTTGCATATCCCTCATGTTCTCCTGACTCTGCTATTGAGTAACTCAGAGAAATACTAGGGCCCGACATTCGACTCAGTCTTCAGGAAAGTCATATTTCTCACTGCAAATTGCTTTGCCAACATCCCATGAGAATTAAACAATTATAAGCAATTTTTCATTAACATTTCCATCAAAATGAATCTTTGTCAATATGAATACTTTGATGTTAAGCAAACTCACAGGACCTTATGTTTTGCTGACTTTTAACCTTAGCAAAATAATTGTCTTGTAAGTGGAACTTTATTGCCTGCAATTTGCAATAAATGATTTTAATGGTTTTATTCAACCTTCCCAGACCACAACAAATAGAAAGATAATATATGTATAAAATATAAAAATGCTACTTGAATACAATGTTTAAAGGAAGAATTTCTTTTATTGCATTGAGATTTTGATAAACATATTGCCAGGTGTACAGTATTTGTGGATCAATAATTTGTCACAGTTTAGGTCACTTTGAGATTCAAGAAACATTGTTCATATAGCAGAATTACAGTTCTCTCAATTTCATTAGGAAAATGAAAATATAGTAGCTACTTTTGTGATTATCTATTTCAATGCACATTTTCGCTCCACACGTTTTCGCAGCCAAGCCAATCCCATAGTGGAAGTAGACCTGCAAAACCAGCCCAAGCAATTAGAACAAAATACTCAGGAAAAGTTAAAAAAAAATTTTATTAGTGTCACAAGTAGGCTTACATTAATGCTACAATAAATTTACTGTGGAAATCCCCTACTTGCCACACTCCAGCACCTGTTCGGGTACACCAAGGGAGTATTTAGCATGGCCAATGCACCTAGCCAACATATCTTTCATTCTGTGGGAGGAAACTGGAGCTGTCGAACGAAAGCCATGCAGACACAGGGAGAACGTGCAAAGTCCGCATGGACAATGACCGAGCCGGAAATCAAACCCGGGTCCCTGACACTGTGAGGCAGTGGTGCTAACCACTGTGCCACCGTTCTGCCCATAAGGAAGAAGGAAGGGAAGGAAATTAATGGAGAAAGACAGCAAAGATTTATCCTGAATTTTTTAAAATGTTAAATTGACAGATGTTCCATGCAAAGGATTTGGAGTTGGGTTTTGTTCCATCTACACAGAGTAAATTGCTACGTTATTTCCTTTTACAGTATTTGTACGTGGGAGTTAAAGTCATCAGATCTGTTCTGCCTCCTCTCTTAATATCATCTCCTTTTGACATACACTTTACAAATATCTGTTCTTTTTTTCAATCTAGACCTACTTAGGAGACTGTAAATAGCATCATTAGCAGTCCGGGACTGCCTGCAATTCAGAGAAGAGTTCCATTACTGGAAGGAAGGCTTTTTGATATTCAAAGTGCACCTTGTTGACAGCTGAGGATTCAAACTGAAGTCTGTTATTAGCATCAATATTTTTTCAGAAAATATTAAATGGAAATGGAAAAAGAATCAAATAATGGATAGTTAATGAACGAAGGCATGCACCATTTTTCCAAGAATGAAAGTATAATCTGATCATTCATAGTCTAGTTAATCTAATATCGGTTTTGGACAAACTCTTGAAATCCATTAATCAAGATCAAATTAAATATGGGATAATTAGGACAGGCAGGTTGGACTTGGTTGAATATGAAAATTGTAAGTGTGCGAGTAAACAAAGTAAACAACATCATTATGAATTTTTGACTTCTAAGCTGAGTCATTTTCCCATTGATAGGGAGTGGGGGAGGAGCACTAGCAAAAATACATAGAACATAGATGACTCGAATTTGCACCAAACTGTGCTGTGCTCCTAACATGGCTTTATGGCCACGTGGGCTATTGATCCATAGAGGTCAGGAAATTCTAGGTTCAATCCAGGTCATTGTTGAGTAAGTTAATTTAGGTTGGGACATTGATAGGTGTTTTAATTAGCTGCCTGTAACTAAGAGACAAATAAGCTAAGAATCATATTCTTGAACTTACTTAATTGCTTCCCCCCCCCCCGCCCCCCCACACACACACAATGGAAAGGATTCCATCAAGTAAGAATGGGATTGACCTAGGATATAGGCTGAAATTTTATGTTCCAAAGTCATAAAATCCCACCCAAGGTCAATGGACCTTTCTATGGTTCGCCCCTTGCCCGCTCCGATTCCCGTCGTTACCGGGACAGTAAAATTCCGGACATAATCTCACATATGAAAAATGGTCACTTTGGAGGAGGTACCAATGGGTAGGTAATCCTAGTGGAACTGTACCTAAAATAAATGAGAACCTTCAGTTAAAGAGGACAGCAAGTTGGACAGGTAATCAAAATTTCAAAAATCATTTTAACGCTGATTTGATAAAGACCTGTGCTTTGCAAAAAATTGGAAAAGGGAAGAATGGAATTGGATGGGTCTACCATCCTTTCTTCAAAATTGTTAAAATAAGAAACACCTTGTTAATAAGCAAAATAGTGTGGATGTGGAATCTGAAACAGGAAAGGAGAATGCTGGAAAAACTCAGCAGATCCAGTAGCATCTCTAGGGTGAGAAGATTGACTTATCATTTCAAGTCCCTTTGACTCTTCACCGGAATTAAAGAGAGGGAGAAATATGTTTGATATTAAACTGTAGCTGTGGAAGATTGCAACAAGATGTAACTACTTTAAGGGAGGGGGATGGGGAGGGTTATCATAACGAGACAATAAATAAATGGGATATTTTTAAAAAGTAGTATAAGATGGAGGAGTCAGGTCACAGTCTAAAGTTGTTGAACTTAATGTAGAATCCTGAGGGCTGTAACATGCTCCAGTAAAGCCCAGCTTGTGTTGGGCTTGACTGCAGTATTGGAGGAGGCCAACAATGGATTATGTGGGAATGAGAGCAAGGTGCTGAGATAAAATGACGAGCAGCAGGAAGGGTGGGGTCATTCTTGTGGACTGAGCGTTGGAGTTCTGCAAAGTGGTCACCTGCATTTAGTCTCCCCAATGTAGAGAAGAGCGTATTGGGAGCAGTGACTACAATAAACCAAATTAAAGGAAGTGCAAGTGAAACACTCCAAGTTCCTCTTCATGTCACATACCATTCTGAATTGGAGATATACCACTTTATCTTCATTTTGGCTGATTCTAAGCGCTGTGGCTAACACCATTGTGAAACCGCAATTGCTACTAAGACCGAAGAAAGGACCTATGTCCTTGTCAGAGAATTTCAGGATAGACAACAATTATGACCTTGCTGGAACAAAAAAAACGTATCTTTAAAAAATCGGTATCTACACCACTCCACACTTCAAGCTGTATTGAATTTGGGGAACACACAGACACTGCTCACACCCAGTGTTGTTAGAATAGAAACAACAGACTATTTCCTCAATGGCACGGTGTCATAGTTGCCTGTAAATGAGCAAACATCCAGCGTACGTGTTCAAAATCTGAGAGAAATGCTGATGATCAGATAAAGGAATGAGGCCTTCTGTTACTGGATTATGCCTCAGTTTTTGTCACCACCTGCTCAAAGTGATTGTTCTCAAACCATGTCGGTGAGGATTTTCAAGATCTCTAACTATAATATTAACATGAAGTGATCTTGGCTAGCTGACAGCAGCACCCACCCAAATTTTACACTTCAAACACTGGAATGCCAGTTTGCTCCTCTGGAGTTCATCTGCCAAGTCAAACTGAAGGAGCCCTCTTCACACCTGGAATGGGTCAATCATCCAAACCCAAATCACCTCCTGTAAATTTAGCATTAGTGTAAAGCTGAAAGTGCTTCACACTCTAACACTAAACTGGTCGTGTGAAAGCACAGTTAATTTACATTAATAAAGAAAAACAATATTTTAAGATTAAATCCAGATAGTCAAAAGCATTTACTTTAATTGTGGACATTAGATCATATGTATTGTATGCAGTTAGGATCTTAAATCAGTGAAAGTGACCAACCTGTTTGTGTTTCAACTTATGTAAGTTAGAAAATATCTACTTAATTTTTTTTAGTATTTCTGATATTTCATAAGTTACCAATAGCTCCAGTCTATTTTGTAATGTACAGTGGAAGAAGGATGTAGACTGTATTTTCTAGCTGACTTTATGAATTAAGTGCTCCTCACTTAGAAGGTTATTGGTAGCTAGAAACTAGCAGTGTAATATACAAACCACTGATGATGTCAGCTTGTTATTGACTTTCCAAGTCTGAATGACTGAGCAAAGAAGTGGGGGTGGGGTGGAATGAATCAATTGAAAAGAGTGGCTGGCCATACAAAAATGAGTCTGAGCTGCTTTGTGGGGGGATGGGTACTACAACTATCTGTGGCTAAACTGAATTGTCCTTTAGGAATAAGGTGTAAGTAAGAATCCTTCTGACTATTTAACTGAACGCAGCACAGACTTAACTCATATTTTTTAATTACAGCAAAAATTAAAGCACTGAATATTTAATTTCCATTTTGAAGCCGATACATGTTCTGTGCAGAAGGAGCTGGCATTTGAATTTGGAGTGGGGGGATGGGAGTAGGGAATAGACAAAGAAGCAGTTTAGAGAGGCTCGTAAACCAATACAACCAAATGTTTCTGACAGCTAGGATTCTTAGCCTCTACACTGGGAGGGGGGTAGGGGGAGGGGTAGATAGTTCTCCAAAAGCTAGCTGTGACATTTCTGAGTTGTAATATTGCCTGTTTGTCATAATGGTGAGCTTGAGGAAAATCAGTTGCCCTGGTGTAGGCAAAGGGAAAGCTTCCAGACTTCTAGATTGCTAACAGCCTTTGTATTGTTTTGCAGCAGATAATCTTTTCTTTGTATATTGGAGCCAGAAGGGAAATGAGCTTTTAAATTTCATGCAGCCCATCAGCATTTTCCTCTTTAAATAAAATCCCAATTCATGAATTTGTTTTCTTTTAAATTTTGCCCACTTCCTCTTGTTTTCACTTCTTTCTGGAAGACATTAATACTTCCTGTGATAAATAAAAACAGAAAATGCTGGAAATACCCAGAAGGCCAGGCAGCATCTGGAGAGAAAACTGAGTTAATTCAAGTTGGTAATCTTCCACATACTTTCAGCCATCTGCATTGATTTTGTATTAATATTTTCTGTCACACTAGCTGTGGTTGTTCATGTAGCCATTTTTCCTGTGTGAACCTAAAAGATGATCTTTCAAAAATTATCTATAGCCTTGGAGGGCAGCATGTTAATATTAAGTCAATTATATTGTTACTGTTAAACAGGTAGTGGGTGTTGATTAATTAATTAATTGTCTTTGGGCATGAAAAAAAAAACTACAATTTAATTATTTGAGGTGGCTGCTCCTTGGGCTTTGTTTGCACTTCAGTCCAACACTCCAAGGCCGGACTCTTACCACTGTTCGCGCCGGAGGGATTTTCCCACCTCGCTGCAGTGAACAGAGATTTGGCTGGTCGCCAAATTCTTCAACATGGCTGCAATGGGAGTATAGTATGAATGATGGGTAAAACCGTTCACCTGATCTTTGGCTATTGGTGTGGAGGGGGGTAGCAGACACGACGGAGGACCTCCTCACTCACATGGTCCTGGGTTGGATAAGGTGATCATCAACAGATCCAGGTAGAGTGAGGGTTTTTGAAAGGGTTATTTGACCCAATTGCCTGCCCTCTGCCATGGTTACGTCCACACCCAAGTGTCCTTCGAGAGGAAGCATGCAGTGTCCACTGGAATGCTCAAGGCCTTCTGCGACTGTTGCGCACTACATGGGATGAAGTGAATCATTTCTTCTCCTCCACCTTCTCCTGACCGCCCCTCCCCCCAAAATATTTAATTTAAATTAAATACGTTTCATTCAAAGACTTTTGCTTTTTAGTTGAGTATTAAAGAGACTGCAGGGACACTGGATTGATTAGTAGGTAGGAGGAAGAAATCTGCAATGCTGGCTTCTGTGAATAAACTTACAATAAGAAAAGGATATGCCCGGCTTCAATCCATTTAACACATCACACCTGAACCTGAGTTTGTCGTATCATTTCTTGCATCAGGCATATGTGCACTTTTTAGTGATATAATGGGAGTGCATAGTATTTATTTATTTCCTCCTCAGCCTAAGGAGTACTTAGACTAATGGTGGCACTCATCTCCTGTTTTGGTTAGGTTTAGTTAACTCCACCAAACCAGGAATCAAACACAACTGTGTGTGTGTGTGTGTGTGTGTGTGTGTGTGTGTGTGTGTGTGTGTGTGTGTGTGTGTCTACTTTGTACCACATTCTGTAATGAATATCTATGAGCAACTGAGGGAGTTTCTTATTTAATTTATTTCCACTGACTATTTGACCGTGGGTGGTATCAGAGTTGTAAAGTAATGCTTACTTTGTTGTAGGATCATTGGATAATGATCAGGAAGGGAAATGTGGATGAGCTTTAAGCAGTGAGACTAACTTTAAAATCTAACCACCAATTCCACTGAGATTAGCAAGATCAGCACACAGGCCACAGTTAGAGTACTATGTGCTGTTTTCGGCACAGCACTATAGAACTGGTATTGGAACCATGTGTGAGGTGCAACATAGTTTTATTGGAACGTTACCAGGAAAAAGGGTGGGAGATATATAACTACAGTGGGAAACATGGAATGATGAGACTGCATTTACAAGGGAGAATGTTCATCAAGATCCAATTCAACATTTTAAGAAGATAAACACAATATTTTCACTGGTCAACAAACAGGTTAAATACTTAAAAGGCTGGTGGTTAAAAACATTTATTTACATAACTGCTTATTAGAAGCTGGAATGCATTACTGAAAATGGGCATTTGAATTGAGTCAATTACAAGTTTTGAGGAAAAATACATTTGACGATAAAAGTTACAGAGAAATGGGATTAGTGTACGAGTTACCTCCAACAATGGGATAAATTACTTCCTTTTTTTGCTGAAATTTGTATGATTCTATGACTGAATCCTTGGATCTTTCTGATTTACAAACTAAAACATATGTGTCAACATCGAAAATTTGACTGCCAGCTTCAAAAGTCTAACTGTGCATAAAAGCTGTAGATACAACCAACTTCCATTCCCTTATGTTAGAGTGGGCAAAGAACACAGGTCTCTGAAAGCAGCCTCTAGCGAGTGACTACTAGTGCAAAGTACATGTATGTGCACATGAAGGTAACACAGTAAGAAGTCTCACAACATCAGGTTAAAGTCCAACAGGTTTATTTGGTAGCACAAGCCACTAGCTTTCAGAGCACTGCCCCTTCATCAGGTAAGACTTACCTGATGAAGGGGCAGTGCTCCAAAATCTAATGGCTTGTGCTACCAAATTACCTGTTGGACTTTAACCTGGTGTTGTGAGACTTCTTATTGTGTTTACACCAGTCCAACACTGGCATCTCCACATCACATGACGTTAAGACAGAATTGGGCTTGCCTGTGGCATCCCTCATGATCTACGACCTGACAACATTAACTACCAATCTTTGCATATAGAGACCAGTTGTATGATAAAGTACTGGATAAATTCCAGCACAGGTGGAACCCTACTCACTTCAAATCAACACCTTCAAAAGATAAAGACAGGAGGGTGGGGACAACATTGGCCAAACATTTAAAAATGTAAAAGAACCTGTCATTGCAAGATCTAAAGGAAAAGGAACACATTTTAGAGATTTAAAAATAGCCAAAATGATTTAAAATCAATTACTAATTCCAAGGGAATGAGTTTTGTTTGTTTGAGTTTAATGCTCAGCAGGGAACCATAATAGAAAATATCTCTTTCAATTTCCTACCCTTTCAAATGCAGCAAGTTTGTGAGAAAGAACAGATTGAATTGTATATCATAGATCTGTTCAATGAATATTCTTGGAATTAAACTGAGTTTAATTACATGACCACTGTATCCTTAAACAGGATCCGCCATTTCCACTAAGAAAAGGTGCTGAAAGATGTTTCACTCTGCTCAATTTGTCTCGATTTAATCTTTCAGTTCTGGTCAACATTTTAGGCTCATGCCAGAAGCTAATGGAGTTATTGTCCTTGACCTTAAAATCAAAACATTATTCCCTACAAAACTCTACAATGCCATTTTAGCAACCTATTTTGTGTGTGTGCACACAGTTGGAGATAATCAGTTTGAAGGAACTTACTGACAAGTAAAATAAAAAAAAGAAACTTTATCCTTTTTGCTTTCCACAAACAAGCCTTTGCTCTACCCTGGAAATTGATATTTTGTCATTAATTGGCCTCTGATTTCATTGCTGAGGTAAATGAAGAAAGAGTTTCTCTGTTCCACACATTCACTAAAAATAACAAGCAAAAATTCTTGGAGGCAGAAAGTATCTGACCTCACTGAAAGAATTGCAATATCTTCCAAACAGGTGGCCTGGGTTAACTGAGCCAAATGCACCAAGGTGATCCCCGGATCAGTACATACACCAAATCAGTGAATTTCAGCTGAAACCTCAAGGCGGTTACAATTGGCCTTCATGTTCCTGAGTTAAGGAATAAGAAATTTCTGCTGGAATTAAGCTTTGTCAAGAAAAGTCTGGATTGGCATTTGTTGCAAGAACAACATGCATTCATATTGCAGATTAAATATGAATAAAAATATACACAAATGCAAAGCCAAGCCATCTAGACAAAAGGTTGAAATGGAGACTATGTGGCAAAATTGTCTAGGATTCATTACACACTATATTGGTTTATAAACTGTTTTTATAGAAATACAGGGGTATTTTGGCTGCCTGATCTCACAGACAGAGCAAGAAGTACAGGAGAAACTGCAAAAATGGCTGGGAGAATATAAAATGTCTTTTTTTTCTACTTTTCAAAATAGGTGTTTAAAAGTACATTTTGTACAGTACATGAAACACTATAAAAGATAAAGCTGGGTTGCCCTGCATATAGGGTAAAATGGTAGGATGTGGGTTTACATCACAATTCTCTACACAGGATGTTTTTGATCACAGTCGCAAAGTTTCAGGGAAGCTTAGGTCATGGCAAGGTATTTCCTCACAGAAAGGAAATGTATTGATGATCTGCTGTAGGTATATATTGTTGTATTAGAACATTTAACGTGTTTTTGACTGCAGCTAAAGTATCTACTCGAACCAAAATATTTTTCTGCAGGCCTTTCTTTGTCTAGCTCTGGCAACATACCATGTTGTATGCATGCTGTTGGTGGTGATTCATGATGCTGAATGATTCTGTAGACACCAACAGTCATCCAGTACCTTCTGTAACCATTGTTGATATGAATAAAGAATATTTGACTTTGTAAGCAGCATTGTTGATCCTGATCCTGCCTTCACCTAACATCTCACTCTCTCTGCATTCTGATCAAAAATAGAATTCCAGCTAACTTTGTTCCTTGCTAGTCCATGGACAACATGACCAGATCTAAGCACCCACCATCATAACTCAACAAATACTATCCCAAACTGCACAAATCCACTCACCATAGAGCTCTGAAAGAGATTCCTTAAGTTGTGAAAAGTCCAAAATTAGGTGAATAATGATATCTGCCACTTGAAAGAAGGAAAATACAGATGCTTACATGTAATTGAAATACATTAGCAACTTTAATAGTTATGGTAATGCATGAGTAACTCAGGCAATGAAAATTAGAATGCCAAATCATGAAATTAAATTTAGTAAACATGAATGCTGCAAGATTGTTATAAAAAAACACTTGTCCTTTGTAACATTTTTCTTGGAAATGACCCTACCACCCCCGGTTAATTAACCTATATGTGACTACTCTGCATACGTAGTTGACTCTTTAATACTCTCTGAGGTGGCATAGCAAATTATCAAAGCAAGTAGGAAGGGCAACAAATCTAATAATCTTAGAGTTGGCCAGAACAAATCATCTATCAATTTCTATATTTAGAATTTCTATTTTAATTGTTTTTGTATTTACACACAAGTGGCATGTAAATATAGTCAATCTATAAAAATAATTATATAACAAACTGGATTGCTATAAGCATATAAGAACCATGACAGCAAAGGTTTACGTGCTTTATAATAATCATCTGGTGCTATGATTAGATTATGACCTTTTAATCACATTCAAGTGCTTGTTATTTCATATGTGTTCCGGTTTCAGATAGAGATTTGAATCATTTGATGTGCTATCAGCAGTTATTGATACTATTAACTGAATTCAACCTACACAATTTGTGATGATGTTCATGGAAAATGATTAGTAATTCTGATATAATAGTGATGGTAAATTTGGGATAAATCATTTCGCCTCAGTACTGAAGCCTGAAATAATGTCCAGGATATAAGGAAGAAAAATTGACTATCTTTATGTTGCACTTCATCATATCTTTGGGATATTTCAGTAATTGTTTTAATACAGATAAATGTAAATGATGATTTAACTATTTATGCATAGCAAAGTCCAACAAACAATAAATACAGAAAATGAATTTTACCAAAAGATTTGATTTACTTTGGAGAAGAATATTGACAGACACAAGTCTGATTCTTTTCTCTTAGTTATGTTATGATTGACATGAACACTGATATTTTGTCTTCTTCCCCATCATGGATCTTTTTTCCCTTTTCATCTCCATCTCCCATTTCCTTCCTTTGTGCTTGCAAAAAATGTTGGTGCATCATTAACCTTTTCAAATTCTGATGAAAGGTCATCAACCTGAAATATTAACTCCATCCTTCCCTTTAGAGATGCTGCTAGACCTGCTGTGGTTTTATCTTGGATTTCTAGCCTCTATAGTATTATGCTTTTGTTTTCCAATTCTTTGACGTTAGATGGTGTTTTCAATCAAAGATAAAATCCATAATGCAGTTGTTACAAAATTACCAGTTCTGCTATTGATTTCTGTAAAATGACACTCCAGAATATATTATATGATTACATTAAACTTTGAAATTACGATTAGAGTATTGCTGGAAAAGGGAACATGCAGTCAAAGCTTTTTGTCTTGCATTCAACGGGACAGTCACAAGAATATGAAATTTCAAAGCAAATAACAATAAGTGCGTGAAAAAAAGGTTGTTGATTTGTTGGCAAGGTAACTCTAGTTGAAGTGTTACCACAGAGAATGAATCTGGGAACAATTGTTCCCCTAAGCTTTTGTTTAAATTTAAAAAAGACAAGTTGAATCTAGTCAAGGCATTGCCATGGGAAATGTACTGTGGAACAGTTGTCCCCAAGCTTTTGTTTAATTGGGGAAAGTGCATTGTCTGGCTTACAGAGGACAGGGCCCTGGTTGTGAATATATGTTGTCTCTAGCGAGTATAAGTGAGCCATATTGCAAACGTGACTGAATATGTTAAATTGGTTGTTTGCGTAATTTTTAGCACACTTGGAATTATTCAGTTAGTGCTCTCCAATTGCAGGATTACATCTAATGTTGGACACAATGTTCTGATTTTTGTAAGCATATGCTGGTTGAGTATGATGGGGTTTGCGTGTGGTGAACAGCCAAAGCGACGTATGGCCTACTTATTTGCCATCAGCCTGGAATTCATATGCCACATTACTAATTTGTGTGGTAGACAGACCATCTTTTTTGACTTGACAACAGCATACTGTTAGTGCAGAATATTACTCCTGTTGCTACTTTACCTGGCATATATTTGGCCTTGCAGGAACTCAGCATGTTCCAAAATACTTCAAAACAAACGAATCACTTTTACTTTGGATTCATGGTTGTAATGCTAGCAATGATCTTCAGCAGGACCTCCCAATCTAGTTTTTAACATCTAAAGGATGAGGACGGCCATTCCTTGGGAAAACCAGCACCTCCAAGTTTCTTTTTCTTTTTATTTCACACATCAGGAAACATATTGACATTCCTTCATCATCACTTGGTCAAAATTGTGGAACTTCCTCCTCAACAGCACTGAGAGTACCTTCTGCATTCAAGAAGGCAGCTCACCACCACCTTCTCATGATCAATTAGTGATAGGTAATAATGGCTGACCTTGCCAGCAACACCCACATCCCATGGATAAAACACAACAGCCAATTTTTGTATCGGTATTCACGGAGGAGGACATGAATAATTTGCTGGGTGTTAGAGATGGAAAGATGGTAGGAGTGGAGGGCCTGAATGACATTATTGTTACTAGCGAGGCAGTGCTCGAAATACTGGAGGGACTGATTGTGGACAAGTCCCCAGGACCGGATGGAATGCATCCAAGGGTTCTGAAA
Organism: Carcharhinus amblyrhynchos; assembly: GCF_965287045.1. NCBI lineage: Eukaryota > Metazoa > Chordata > Chondrichthyes > Carcharhiniformes > Carcharhinidae > Carcharhinus > Carcharhinus amblyrhynchos. The sequence goes on along the minus strand of NC_137326.1, from coordinate 103,030,343 downwards.
GAAATGGCGGAGGTGATAGTGGATGCCTTGGTGATTATTTTCCAAACGTCGCTGGATTCCGGGGAAGTGCCGGAAGATTGGAAAACGGCTAATGTTACGCCGTTGTTTAAGAAGGGTGCCAGGCAAAAGGCAGGGAATTATAGGCCGGTTAGTTTAACGTCTGTTGTAGGTAAAATGCTAGAATCCGTGATCAAGGAGAAAATAGCGAGGCATCTTGAGGAGAATTGTTTGATAGAGCAGACACAGCACGGTTTCGTTAAGGGGAAGTCGTGTCTGACGAATTTATTGGAGTTCTATGAGGATGTGTCTAGGGCGGTGGATAGAGGAGAGCCGGTGGATGTGGTGTTTCTTGATTTTCAGAAGGCGTTTGACAAGGTGCCTCACAAGAGGTTATTACAGAAGGTCAGGGGGCATGGAGTTGGGGGTAGGGTGTTAGCGTGGATAGGGGATTGGCTGTCAAATAGGAGGCAGAGAGTGGGGGTCAATGGGTGCTATTCGGATTGGCGGTTGGTGACTAGTGGAGTGCCCCAGGGGTCGGTGCTAGGGCTCAGGTATTTACCATTTATATAGATGATCTGGAGGAGGGAACCGAGTGTATGGTGTCGAAATTTGCTGATGACATCAAGATTGGTGGAACGGCAAATTGTGCGGAGGGTGTGGAAAGTCTGCAGAGGGATCTGGATAGGCTGGGCGAATGGGCCAGGAACTGGCAAATGGAATTTAATGTTGGCAAGTGTGAAGTTGTCCACTTTGGTATGAATAATGGTAGGAAGGACTATTACTTACATGGTGAAAAACTGCAGCATGCAACAGTGCAGAGGGACCTCGGGGTCCTTGTGCATGAGTAGCAAAAACCCAGCTTGCAGGTGCAGCAGGTGGTCAGGAAGGCGAATGGAATGCTGGCCTTCATAGTGAGGGGGATTGAATATAAAAGTAGGGAGGTCTTGCTGCAACTGTACAGGGCACTGGTGAGGCCGCAGCTGGAATACTGTGTGCAGTTTTGGTCGCCGCACTTACGCAAGGATATTTTGGCCTTGGAGGGAGTGCAGAGGAGGTTTACTAGGCTGATACCGGAGTTGAGGGGGTTGAACTATGAGGAGAGGCTGAATAAACTAGGCTTGTACTCGTTAGAGTTTAGAAGAATGAGGGGAGATCTCATTGAGACATATAAGATGATGAATGGGATGGATAGGATAGAGGTGGAGAGACTCTTCCTGCTCAGAAAGGACAGTAGGACTAGGGGGCACAGCCTCAAGATAACGGGGGAGGGATGGGTGGTTTAGAACAGAGTTGAGGAGGAACTTCTTCACTCAAAGGGTGGTGAATCTCTGGAATTCTCTGCCCATTGAAGTGGTGGAGGCTACCTCGCTAAATATATTAAAGAAGCAGGTTGATAGGTTTTTGATAGGCAAGGGGATTAAGGGTTATGGGGAGAGGGTGGGAAGGTGGAACTGAGACACGACAGATCAGCTATGATCTTATTGAATGGCGGGGCAGGCTCGAAGGGCTGGATGGCCTACTCCTGCTCCTATTTCTTATGTTCTTATGTTCAATTTGTGCACAGCAAGATTCCACAAACAGCGAAGAGATAAACTAACAGAGTCACTCTTACAGGAGAGATAGCCCTTGCTATTCTTTACATCTACTTGAGAAGGCACAAGGGGTCTCTGTTTAAAATCCCAACCCATAAAACAACAGATTTACTATGTTTTCATATTTTACTTTGTATTGGAGTCAGATGTTGGTGGTTCAAGTCCTACTGAAGAGAATTGAACACAAAATTTCAGCTGACACTACAATACATACTGAGGGTGTACTTCACTCTCAGGAGTGCTGTCCAGTCACCCACATTCCCTCTGAGTGCATTTTTAAAAGTTCTGTGGGATGCCTTGAGGTCATCAGTGACACCATAGTCAAGTTTTAACTCGTCTCAAAACCATCCAACTAGTGCTAAAATTGGGCTCTGTGTAAATGCATGCATCTTTTTATACCCTACATCATTTTGTTACTTATTTTAAAAATATTTTTCTATCTCAGTTACTTGAACAACTTCTTGTGTCAACCATTTTTTCTGGTGAAAGTAAATCCAGGAGGAATCTCATGTGACTCTACCTATGCCTTTATACATCTGGTTCTTCGCAGGTTTGCAGAAGGGCCTAATGTCATTGGACTTTTAAATTCCTCCTCTCATTAACAAACACTTGGCTTGTAGTTGCTATCTTCTGGCAATGGCATAGCAGAACCCTGTACTGAACTGCTATAATTTTCAACTGTTCTGTTTTATTTAGGATGTCCTAATGTTAGATAGCACTACTGACGGAGAAAAACCGCAATAACATGCAAGATTTACAAGCTACCTAATTTGCTGATTCGACCTACAATTGTTCCCTCCAACCCCCACCCTTGTATTAGTTTATCTTATTGATTACTTTTTTCTTAAAAGAGAATATAATTGTTTTCCCACCCCAAACGCTGACTATTGCAAGTTGAGGATTACGGCCATTTTTGTGTGTTACAAATTTCTGTATCACTCATCGTTCTTCTTTTTTGCTAAAGTTATTAGAAGTTTTTCCCTGTATTGGAAAAATCACAACCCTGTGGCGGTTAATGGAATTACTTCAGAAAGCCACATAGCATTAAAATTAATGTTTCTTCCCTCTTTCAGTTCCTAACGCACAATGTTTCTGGCTCACTGTCTCTATGAATCACCATCTTTGAATGACAGTACGCTAGTGCATCAGCCAGCTCAGACATATACATAGCATATTTTCTGATTGAAGCAGTGATCGGTTTCAGTGTCTCTGCCAGTTACTCAGAGATTTGAAATCCACCACAGCTGCAAAATTGGCCATGTCTTCACTTCATAGTGTTAAAATTCTGTTTAGTCCGTTAACGTATAAAGAAAAAATTCAAATACCCAGAAAAAGCTGACAGAACAACACCTCAAGATTTCCCTTTCTTTAAAAGCAAAACACACTTCATTGTAAACGAAAAGAAATTAAACAAAGTGACAAACAACACTGTGGCTTATAAAGACTTATGCTACAAGCTCAGTTCTAATTTACTCCCCTCTCTCCTCCAAGAGCTTTCTTACTTTACAAACTCTTTAAGGTTCATTCAATTTTTCTGGGACCAACTCTAAAGGGATATATAAATTACAAAATAAGAGTAGGGGTAGACCATTCGACCCTTTGAAACTGCTCCATTATTCAATCTGATCGTGGTTGATCCTCTACCTCAACGCCATATTCCTGTGCTCTTCCCATAACTCCTTGACACCTTTAAAATCTATCTATTTTCTTCTTAAATATATTCAGGGCTTTGGCCTCCGTGTGCTTCTGTGGTAGAGAATTCCACAGATTCACGACTCTGTAATTTACTGTGATTTCCAAGGTACAAGATTTCATGGGGGCCTTCCATTAGCTTTTGGCTAAGCCTACCACTAATGATTCCTTTTAAAACTTCATGGGGGCAATTCTCCCATCCCGATGCACTGCTTTTTTTAGTGCAGCAGGCCGGGAGAATCTAGTGGAGGCCGTTTCAAGGGTTCCCCGCTGGGTGCCGTGGCCTCTCTGTATCTCCCAGTAACAGATTTCCAGAGCTGCCTAATGTATTCAGTAGCTCATTTCCCTAAATTTCAATATCATTAGCGGGCCCAGGACTGAAATCCATGGTCCCACTAGCCTCTTCCCCCCCCCCCCCACCTCCTCCCTTCTCCCCAGCCAGGAGTATTTCACTCCAGCAGGGTTTACTATAGCTCCCCACTTGCAGGGAGCTGGTGGGCTGACCCTGCTGGAGTGAAAGGGGGGAGGGGAAATTGAAGCATCTCCAGAGGGTCAGGCACTTGGGGGCGGTGGTGTGCGTGTGGGCATTGCCACTTTGGCAGTGCCACTTTGGGCTGACTGGCACTGCCAAAGTGGCAAAATGCCAATGTCCAAGGGGCATCTTGGCACTGCTCACTGGGCATACAGCATTGCCAAGGGGGCAGGGCCTAGTGGGGTTTGATAGTAGGGCAATCTGTGGAAGTGGCGACGGGGGGGGTGGTTCCTGCTACCACTCTGCAGTCGGTATTGGTGGGGGAGGGTGGGAGGCCAATGATCATGGCTGGCCATCGAGTTGGGCGGGGGGAGGAGATTGAGATGAGTCAGGACAGGCAGTAGTTGGGTCTGGACCCAGACATGTTTGGGGGGGAATGAGCAATTGGGAGGCTGGCAGCCAGGGGCCACAGCACATGAGCCGATCTTGGCACTGACAGGTTGGCACAAGCACAGTGGCCCACTCAGCGCTAGGCTGCCAGTCTCTTGGGTGGGAATAGGCCCCGCTCACTGATTTCTGGAGTGATTCACATTAGTGCCCTCTGCAGTTCACAGAGTTGGGAGATTCAGTTTGAAACCAGCATGATTTACTCCAGTTTTTACATGAATTCAATACTGAGAATTTTTTTGGGAGAATCGCCACCCCCTGCTCACCACCCTCCGCTCACCACCCTCCCGCTCACTATCCCCCCTACCCACCGAACCCCCCCCCCCCCCGGCTTCGACTCTGAATTCCACTGTTCCGGCACGGGTCTTCCCATGACAGTGCCTTAAAACATCAGAAAACGCTCTTGGTTTCCACTAGCCTGCTGCCATGGTTTCAAACTACAACCAAGCTGATTGCTTCCAGACCTCCAATTGCAACAAGGTTAAGTGCCTTTCACTGAGGGGGTTACTGTAGATTTCTTCCTTTAGCTTCCAGCTGAATAAATCTTTCAGGTTTTTCTTCTTACTGGTACGTCATATACTGAATACCAGCTCTGAATCTGGCTGATTGTAGGTGAGAAATTTAGCATTTCTGTACTTCAGGTGTAGATCTATTTTTGTGATGCATATTTACTGGTTTTTAATTCCAAGGTTTTCTTTAATTTTGGGAAACCAGATGAATGATTTATCCTTTATTAGAATAACTGAAAACATTATGGCTGGAACTTTCTGGCTGTTCATGCCGGTGGTATCTTATCCTGCTGATGGCGCACCCCATCATGGGTTTCCTGGGGGTGTGGGGTGGAGTCAATGGGAAATCCCATTGACAATAGTGGGACTAGAGGAACCCGCTGCCGGCCAATGCACATTGCCTCTGACTGTGAGAAAATGCAGCGGGGACACTAGAGTAGCCCACCCTATGTCTCCAGTTCTTCAGATATGCAAGTCCACTGGCTGCTAATAATCTTACCTTTCCAGCTGTTAATTTCTTAAATCAACATGGCCCCAACCTTTTAAGTGTAATATACTCCAAGCTTGTTTGGACTGCACTTACTTCAGAATTGCTTTCACCAATTATCAACCAGATAATACCACCCCCCCCCCCCCCCCACCACCTCCCCTCTCCATTTTCTATAGGTAATACTTAAATTTCCAAAATGAAACAATATACATTAAACTCTCAGATTCAAGTCCCAGGAGATCTACCTACAAATTCCTGTAATGTGGGGTTTCGTAATAGCAGAGGAAATCCCATTCCTACAAGAATGTGTCTCCAGTAACATGATATAGTTACAAAAGCTGTTTATGTCAAAAACAACAGATTAAAATGCAGTAAATCACTAAGTGTGTGAAAATGTCCCCATTTAGTTTGCTCATTCTTGACATTGACCTCAACTTGTAAAAGACCGAAGCTTTCCATGGAAAAATGCTGGGAATTAGTACCAGGAAAACTTTGTAATCTCCTCTCTGATTAATGTGCTGTTTTTGGACAAGCATAGTACAATCTGCTATGTTGTCAATGCAGTCAAACACGTTTTCAGTTGGTGCTACAGTGCGAATTCTGAGAGCATCTCTTTCATTTTTGTGGCATTACCTAGAGAGAAACAGGCAAACGGGTATACATCGGACTCTTCGGGGTCATCAGTCCCCTCAAGCTCCTTGGTTAAAGAATGTACTCCATCTACAATGGCATCATCTGTCAGTTGTTATGTTATCATCCATCTTTGCATAAGCTTCCATAGTTGTCTCTGCTGGAGTTTCCATGCCAGTGAAAAGTGCCTCATCATCAGAAGCATGGCCTCACCCTGCTCCTTTTTGTTCTCGACAACCTATGCTGTCATAACCTGTTTGAACTCAGTGTGGTGGAGAGAGTTCTCAACTGTAGCTTCTGTCACCATCTTCCACTTCTGCATCACGAACATGGCACCTAGTACAATTGGATTGTACTCCTCCTCCTTATTGATGGCCTCTGTAACCTGAGAGATCAGTTGTCATTGTTACTAATCACCCTAATCCATTGGTTGGAGCTTGGCCATGATGTTGGGAGGCAAGAGCAACTCTTCAGGCCGGTGAAGTTAGCAGCTGTCTGAAATGATGACACTCCCCTTTACTTTTGTTTATATGTTTTGTCCACTTTCCTGATCAATGCCTCAAAAATGCAGACAGACAGTCTTTTGTTAGCCATCTATAGCCTGGGTAGTATCTTGACATTCATAAAACGATGTGACTTTTTGGAATTTCTGTCACAAGAAGTGGCAGTTTTTTGGTGCTATCCATGTTGGTGCAAAACTATAGCAATGACATGTCCCTTGCTTTGCTTTTCACCATTACATGTTTCACATTTAAACATCAGAATAGTCTGGCAGAAGAGGATAAACAGCCCAGTTTCATCCATGTTAAAAATGTTTCTTGGCACATATCCCAGACGTGGGTGAGACCATTTTGGAGCCAATCATCTACCATATGTCATAACCATCACCTTCTTACTGCTTATCACACAGAAGACCAAGCTGTGGCTCAAATTGAATCGTTCCAGCTGTCTGTTGCTCCAGGTGAACTTCATATTTTGCAGCTTTGCCAGGGCAATTTCCCCTTTCTGGCAGGATTGAACCAGAGATAGGAATGTTTTCTGCTTAGGCTGCCTTGCACATGTTATCAGAATTTCTTCAACATCAGCATAGGCAGCGGTTTTCATCCCTTTCCAATCCGGAGTAGACGCCTGCCTGTCGAACTGTTCCAAGGTGTCCGCCTTGTGTTTCATAATGATAGAGAAACTTGGTGGCAGAATCTCCCAATCGTTTGTGATATCTGCTTTCTGCCAAGGTTTTCCACTTGCTGCATCAACTTCACTTTCTCTCTGAACAACAACAGTGATAACACATTGGAGTGGGTTAGAAGCTGGAAGAGTTTAGTTTTTGCACTATTGAAAATGATCAGGTACTTGTATTCTTTCATAATAAAGAATTTCATTTTTTAGAAGTTTTACTATTAGGCCTGTAATTTCCAATGGCTTTACAATCTTTATGCTGTTGCAATAAGGCACCACCATTTTGATGTAGAATTTTGCAAAGTGAATTTGTTTTTTTTCCCTTTTATTCTATCATGAGATGAGGACATCATCTGACGTGGCTAGCCTTAGTAGCTCATCCCAAATTTCCCTTGAACTGAGTGGCCTCTTCAGAAGGCAGTTTTAAGAGCCAACCACATTGTGGTAGGTCTAGAGTCATATGTAGGCCAGTCTAGGTAAGGATGGCAGATTTCTTTCCCTAAAGGACATGAATGAAACAGATTGGTTTGTATGACAGCCAATGTTCATTTCGTGGTCACCATTATTGAGACTGGCTTTATATTCCAGATTTATTAATTGAATTTAAATTCCACCAGCTGCCTTGGTGGTTTTTGAACTCATGTCCCAGGTTCAGCATTAGCTGGACCTGGGTTTCTGGATTATTAATCCAAATAATTTCATTGTTACAATAATCTAGTATACGGACAAGAATAATTCCTGATTTTTTTATAGATTCAGTTATATACAAACAAAGAAAATTACATTTTCCATGTGGTTTCATGTCACTTGACATGAGGGAAAGGGTGGGGATGTAAAAGCGTGATTATGTGTGAGGGTGATTACAAAACTTTGACCAGTGTACTAATGTCAACTAAGACAAGATTGTTGTTTTGTTTCTGTCTTCACGGAGGAGGACGTGAATAATTTGCCGGGTGTTAGCGATGGAAAGGTGGTAGGACTGGAGGGTCTTAATGACATTACTGTTACTAGAGAGGCGGTGCTCGACAGACTGGAGGGGCTGATTGTGGACAAGTCCCCAGGACCGGATGGAATGCATCTGAGGGTTCTGAAAGAAATGGCGGAGGTGATAGTGGATGCCTTGGTGGCTATTTTCCAGACGTCGCTGGATTCCGGGGAAGTGCCGGATGATTGGAAAACGGCTAATGTTACACCGTTGTTTAAGAAGGGTGCCAGGCAAAAGGCGGGGAATTATAGGCCGGTTAGTTTAACGTCTGTGGTGGGTAAAATGTTAGAATCTGTCATTAAGGAGGAAATTGCGAGACATCTTGAAGGGAATTGCTTGATAGAGCAGACGCAGCACGGTTTTATTAAAGGGAAGTCGTGTCTGACAAATTTACTGGAGTTCTATGAGGATGTGTCTAGGGCGGTGGATAGAGGAGAGCCGGTGGATGTGGTCTTTCTAGATTTTCAGAAGGCGTTTGACAAAGTACCTCACAAGAGGTTATTGCAGAAGGTCGAGGGACATGGAGTGGGGGGTAGGGTGTTAGCGTGGATAGAGGATTGGTTGTCAAATAGGAGGCAGAGAGTGGGGGTCAACGGGTGCTATTCGGATTGGCGGATGGTGACTAGTGGAGTGCCCCAGGGGTCGGTGCTGGGGCCTCAGCTTTTTACCATTTATATAGATGATCTGGAGGAGGGAACCGAGTGTAGGGTGTCGAAATTTGCTGATGACACCAAGATAGGGGGAACGGCAAATTGTGCGGAGGGTGTGGAGAGTCTGCAGAAGGATCTAGATAGGCTGGGCGAATGGGCCAGGAAATGGCAAATGGAATTTAATGTTGGCAAGTGTGAGGTGGTCCACTTTGGTAGGAAGAATGGTAGGAAGGACTATTACTTACGGGGCGAAAAACTGCAGCAGACGACGGTGCAGAGGGACCTCGGGGTCCTTGTGCATGAGTCGCAAAAACCCAGCTTGCAGGTGCAGCAGGTGGTCAGGAAGGCGAATGGGATGCTGGCCTTCATAGCGAGGGGGATTGAATATAAAAGTAGGGAGGTCTTGCTGCGGCTGTATAGGGCATTGGTGAGGCCGCAGCTGGAGTACTGTGTGCAGTTTTGGGTGCCGCACCTGCGCAAAGATATTTTGGCCTTGGAGGGAGTGCAGAGGAGGTTTACTAGGCTGATACCGGAGTTGAGGGGGTTGAGCTATGAGGAGAGGCTGAATAAACTGGGCTTGTACTCGTTAGAGTTTAGAAGAATGAGGGGAGATCTCACTGAGATGTATAAGATGATGAATGGGATGGATAGGATAGAGGTGGAGAGACTCTTCCCGCTCAAAAGACAGTAGGACTAGGGGGCACAGCCTCAAGATAAAAGGGGGGCGGTTTAGAACGGAGTTGAGGAGGAACTTCTTCACTCAAAGGGTGGTGAATCTCTGGAATTCTCTGCCCGTTGAAGTGGTGGAGGCTGCCTTGCTAAATATTTTTAAGACGCGGGTTGATGGGTTTTTGATAAGAGAGGGGATTAAGGGTTATGGGGAGAAAGCGGGAAAGTGGAACTGAGCAGCGACAGATCAGCCATGATCTTATTGAATGGCGGGGCAGGCTCGAAGGGCTAGATGGCCTACTCCTGCTCCTATTTCTTATGTTCTTAATTCCTGCATTTTGCCCTCCTCCTTTGAAGTGTTGACTTATTTGGAGTTTGATTCCACAAGTAAATTGCACAATCCAAATGCTACTCCAGTTAAAAATCAAGCAAGAAGTCTGTACTATACCGATTGAAACTGCAGTGCTGTAATACCATACCATCCAAGGACATTGCATTATATTTGTGGGACTGATTGATGGATGATATAACAATTATTTTGACATTGCAAAGGAAATTCTGACTGTTACCAAGACCGTGATATGCACTAGAATTTGGGAATTGTCTTTGTGTTCATAAAAGGCTAATATTCAGGTACAGCAAGTAATTAGGAAAGCTAATGAAATGTTATTGTGAGGGGAATTAATTATAAAAGTAGGGAGGTTATGATTCAGTGCCGCAGGGCATAGGTGAGACTACACCTGGAGTACAGTGTTGGTCTCCCTATTTAAGCAAAGATGTAAAGCGTTTGAAGCAGTTTAAAGAAGATTTACTGGACTAATACCAGGAATGGTTGGTTTGTTTTATGAGGAAAGATTGGAGAGGTTATCCACTAGGGTTTGGAAGAGTAAGAGGTGACTTGATTTAAACCTTTAAGGTCTTGAGGGGTATTGACAAGGTAGATATGGAGAGAATGTTTTCTCTTGTTGGAGAATCTTGAACTAGGGATGGCTTTAAAAATAAGAGGTTGTTTATTTAAGATGGAGATGGGGTGAATTTTTTTTCTGAGGGTTGAGAGTCTCTAAAACAGTCTTCCTCCAAAGGCAGTGGAAGCATAGTCTGAATATTTTAAGGCAGAAATAGACAAATTCTTGATAAACGAGAGGATGCAGGGTTATCGGAGTAGGTAGGAACATCCCAGAAAGAAAATATATAGTTTGGACCAGTAGTCTTATTACCATTTCATTTTCATATATATGAGACCACAGTATTTTAAAAAAATTTTTATTGAGAATTTCCAACATGATACGCAACAACTTCCCAGGATTCAGCACTGTACAAAATGACCATTTCACATGTATACATGGAGATGATCAACAAAAATCAATACAAATGATCAGACATCATAATCCCTGCTGCTGTAGTCAGCACCTCCTTTTGTACAGATATTGAAAGGACAACAGAAAAAGAATATGGTGAATCAGGACAACAGAAAAGGCCACAAAAACATGGCCCTATGGTGCACATCCTTTCAGGTAGCAACAAGATAGAAACACTAATCTCAAAGCCTTATCAACTGTGTTCAGAGTGCACCACCACACACCTCCCCACGCTACCAATGAACCAGAAGCACCAACGGCAAGGAAAAGAAGTCCAGTCCATTCCAGGATATTTAGTTTGTCTACACCACCTGAAGATAAGCACAGGATTACTTAGACCCAGAATAACCAGCAAAAGACGAAGAAAAACATGACACCAATAGATATGGCTTTCCTCTCCTAAAATAGGGTCTTAAGGCCAGACCAACAATCGCTACATCCATCCATTCATTCACTACCCTGCCGTGGCGCGACTCATCTTTTCTATAACTAAAATGGAGGATACTGCAAAAGAATGTACTCGTTTTGTGCAATTGCAAGGCTAAAAACACAAAAAATTAAATATGTATTGCATAAAATCTGCAACCCACTTGAAGTCCTCCCTGGTAAGAAAAAAGATGAGGGCCCCAGTCAGAGAACCAAGGTCCTTTCCCCATCTGGAGCACACCACTGGAAGAACCATCGGCAAGGATATAAAAGAATGGTGATCCTGAATTTACAGGGAAATAGGCATGGGAAAAGGGAAAAAAAAACCTATGTTCAACACATTCCCTTATCAGGATAAAAGACAATATCACATGCTCAAGTGTAAAATCACAAGGGTCCAAAAGAAAAATAAACTGCTGGATTATAAACCATCCATGGAGTTAAAAAGAAAAGCCAAAGTCATGAGCAGATCATCGAGGAACATCCTGGACTCGACACCAGCCCTCACATCCAGATTATGAAAGCATGGCATCCAATTTTCAAAAATCAGCCGGGAATCTCACCACATAGCTTTCTCTTTCGGGGGGCGGGCGCGCGCTACTTCAAAGAACAGTACAGCACAGTAAACAGGCCCTTCGGCGCTCCAAACCTGTGCCGCTCATTGGTCCAACTAGACCATTTGTTTGTATTCCTCCTTCATGGGCAGTCCTCACCTGGCCATGTCCCCTTGATGTAAGTAGGATGTTCGACACACCAAAGAGCAGGACTTCCAAGGATTGAAGATGACCCTTCACCAATGAAACCTCCCTCTCGGCTGAAAGGATCATCGCCTTCACGTCATTCATTCACTGTAGCTATCTCTCAGTTCATCACGGTGAACATTCACAATCTGTGCCGGGGAGCAGAATACATCTTTCACATTTTCACTCATATAAGTAGTCTTCATCTTGACGCCAACTACACCACCCGAGCATGGGCCTGCTTGCTAGGGCTGTGGCCATGACGAACCAGGCCTCACTGAAGTCAGCTCCGATCCCAACACAAACGAGCATTTCTTTAACTTAATTTGGTTTCCTGCAGTCAAAAAAGTTAATCAGGATTTTCCACAAACATTGCACAGAATATAGACACAGCAGGATTAACCAACTAAAGGTTATGTACCAGGATAAAAGAAAGCATTAAAAAAATGATCAGTGCTAGAGCTCGTGAAAAAGTAGCCACTCCCATGCTTACATCTTGCAACCTCCCAGATCCTTACTTCCCTGTTTTACAGTTGTTTTTCCCTTGAGGGGTAGGGTGTGGACCAGGCTCATGCTTATTCCTGCTCCAAATTTTATTTTATTTATTACTGTCACAAGTAGGCTTATATTAACACTGCAATGAAGTCACTATAAAAATCCCCTAGTCATCATGCTACGGTGTCTGTTCAGGCAACAGTGAGGGGGAATGTAGCATGGTCGGCGCACCTAACTAGCACATCTTTTGGACTGTGGGAGGAAACCCACACAGATACAGGGAGAACGTGCAGACTCCGCACAGACAGTGACCCAATCTGGGAATCGAAGCTGGATCCCTGGCGCTGTGAGGCAGCAGCGCTAACCACTGCGCCGCCCCAGAATTGGTATGAGAGCCACAGTTTGTCAGCCGAGGATGCAGGTTCTCACTCTCTCTCTCTCTCTCTTTGGTGGGAAAATAATCACTTCACAACCACCAGACTTCCAAAAATGTTTTTCTTTTAAACACCGGCGGTGCAGAAATTCTTTGGCAACTTATTTCACCCCCCTCCCCCTCTTCTCCTTCCACCGATTCCTTTCAAAGACCATTATTTTGAGTCTGTTGGCAAGTGTGGAGGAGGGGTGCAGGATGAGTGAGAGTTGGTGTTGGGTCTCCTCCTCCTCCTCCTCTCTCTCTCTCTCTCTCTCTATGTGTGATACACACAATAAGAGCCCTGTTGCTGTAAGGGAGCCATTTCCGCGGGCCGGGTCACAGTGGCTGCCAGCCGGGGAGAGAGAGAGAGAGTGTGTGTGTGTGTTGGGGGGGAGGGAAGGGAAGGAAGGCAGACGGTGGATGGCAGTGAACGTTTGGCTGTGTTCAGCTTGACGTTCTCCTCGGCAAATCCTGCTTCGCCTCGGCACTTCAAGCTAACCCGAGCTGCAGTGTGTCTTTCCCCCTTTATTATTATTATTATTTTTTTTAAAAAAAATATATTAATTATTAATAATAACAATAATACACATTTTTTTTTGATCCACCTACCTCCCCGGGACAACATTATCGGTCGGTTGGGCGGGCGCCCTGCTGCAAGCCGCTGGCACGGATGCGGAGTTTTTTTATATCCAGAAATTTCCACCATATAACCGCCTTTTAAAGCCCCGGCCTGCCGAGTGGAGAGAGGGGGAGAGAGACAGAGAGAGAGTGGTGGTGGTGGTGGTAGTGGTGGCGGCGGGGGGGGAGGGGAAGGATCAACAACGGGGGAGGCCGCCCAGCAGCCAGGAGGAGAAGGAGAGGCCGCCGAGTGTCTGCGGGTCCCGGTGAGTGAGCGAGCCTCTTGCGTATACCGACTTCACCCCCCCGGGGGGAGGTGACAGGATGGGGGGGAAGAGGTGTGGGTGAAGCCCTCGGGATGAGGGGGCCTGCGGTACTAGGCCCAGCCGTGTGTGTGTGTGTGTGTGTGTGTGTGTTGGGGGGGGGCGGGGGGGGAAGGGCGAGTTGGCCGACCGACTCCTCTCGGCCCTGGGTGAGTGGCGGGCCTGCTCCGATGCTTGCTGTCGGGGTGAGCCCTCCCCAGGGAGGGTGGATGGGAGGGAAAGAAAGCCCCCCCCCGAGCCCCGGGGTTAAAGGCCCTGGCGGGTGTTTTTTTTAATTTTTAGGGTGGGGGAGGGGGAGGGTCGAGGCCCTGGTTAGGGCTTAGCCTTCTCGTCCCCTCCCCTCCCCCCGGCTTTAAGGTGTGGGAGAAACGCGGTGGTGGTGGTTGGTGGCTCACCCTTGGGCCTGCACTCGTGCTGTGGGGGAGGGGAAGGGAAGCGCTGTGAAGAAAAGCCTGAGAGCCACATGCTGCTTGCTGTGAGTGACACTGGAGCTGCAAGAAGCTCCTTGTCTCTTGCCTCAAATACACGGGGAATGGTCAGGGTGGGAGCATAGTCTGCGCCTGAAGACATCTCCATGCTGTTTACTTGATTTTAAAAGTTGTGGGGCCTTGAACTGCTAGCACCCCTCTTGACCACTCTGTCCCATTCCTTGTAATCCTCTACTAGCAGTGGGGTTGTTGGTTTATACTTTTTTTGATATACATATGTATATAAAAAAATCAAAAGTGATATAACGGATTGCATAACTGGCAGCATACCAGTCGGTTTCCAAAAACTAACACAGAACTTCAGGCATTGACCTCTTTTGTAGCAACTACAAGCCCATCTAGTGTAAAATTACACATATATTTTATGTGTTGAACACAAAATCAATTTGCAATTAGAGCATCTCTTCCTGTTGAACTCCTAAAGAGTTCAGATCTTGGGCGCAACAATAAGCACGATTAATTAATTGTGTTTTCAAAGTGGACGACTTATTTGATTTAGTGGCATTGATTAAATAAGTTTATTAATGCAGGATGTAATATCTGGCTAGATAAAGTAATACATTGATTACCATGAGCTGATGGGTCTTCTGTGTGAAATGGCTGCGGTGGAGGATTGCCATCTCAAATTATATGGTTTTCTGCACAAGCTAAAGAACTGCTAAAGCTCATCATTAACAATGAGAAAACAATGCTGGAATTTAGTTGATTATTTGGATTTGTTTTGGTACATTGGAAGAGTGGAATAACAATCCCATTTCTGTTAATCTGTTTTTGCTTTATGTCGCACTACACTTAGATTCTAAAATGTACTGCACACACACACTTTGCAATTATTAAATGATGTTTTCCTTGTACAGTCCATGAAAATTATTTTGCTGTTTGGTGGTGCTGTGGCGGGTTTAGGTGTGGAAATAGTTTATTGCCATGGACAACTAGAAAGGAATATAATGTAGGCACTATCTTACTACCTCTGCACATCCAATGGTAAATTTTCCTTTGCCGACTTGGTAACTTTTCCTATTATCCATTTACAATGTTGCCCATTTTTTATCTGTTGATGCAGCTTTGCAGCCAACTATGATGGGACATTTGTTCATGCCACTGATTCACCATGAACTGCTAGTTCATTCATGCCTGTTTAGACAGACAGGACTTCCGGTTATTTGATATCAATAACGATTGTATTTATGTAGTGCCTTTAATGAAATATCTTGAGGTGTACACAGGCTCATTTAAGGTAATAGTAGATTTTTGGTCAAGGAAGTAAGTTTTAAGGGATATCTGAAAAAGAGGTAGAAAGTTGGAGAGGTTTGCGGAAGGAACTCCAGGGTTTAGGACCTGGGCAACAGAAAGTATGACTGTCAGTGAAGGATCGGTTAAAATCAGGGCATGTTTAATGGTAGAATTACACATAAGTAGGTATTTCAGTATTATGGGGCTGGGGGAGATTACAGAGGTAAGTGGGGTGGTGAGGCAATGAGGCTGATTTGAAAACAAGGATGAGCATTCTTAAATCCAGGCTTTACTTGACTGGGAACCAGAATATGTTCCCAGTGTCATGGGGGGCATGGGACTTGGTGCGGATGAAGACACAGGCAGTAGAGTTTTGGATGACCTCAAGTTTACAGAGCATACGATTATGGGAGGCCTGCAATGAATATGTTGGAATAGTCAAGACTAGTGATAAAAGGCATGAATGAGAGTTTGAGCAGCAGATGAACTGAAGTGGGATAGAGCTGTGTGTTGACATGGAAGTGAAAATAGATGGCCTTAATCGGGATACAGCTGTGTGGTTGGTAGTTTATCTTGAGCTCAAATATCCACTAAAGGTGGTGGAGTTAATGTTTTTGCCCCTATTTGTAAGCAGTACATCTCAAAAGCTGATGGATGGATTTCAATGAAAGTTGGTACGTAGGGTATGTTGGATGGCACAGTGGTTAGCACTGCTGCCTCGCAGCTCCAGGGACCCGGGTTCGATTCCCGGCTTGGTTCACTGCCTGTGTGGAGACTGCACGTTCTCCCTGAGTCTGCGTGGGTTTCCTCCCAAAGTCCAAAGATGTGCTGGTTAGGTGCATTGGCTATGCTAAATTCTCCCTCAGTATACCCAAGCAGGTGCCGGAGTGTGGCGACTAGGGGATTTTCACAGTAACTTCATTGCAGTGTTAATGTAAGCCTACTTGTGACTAATAAATATATTTTACTTTTACTTTAAGGAAGCTTTGTTTAGTTTTTGCTGTAGATATGGGTCTGGACCTGATCCCTGAAAATTTTCAAAGTATTTGTTAAAGTCGGAAGACAGGGTAAATTGACTTTCTTAGAATGTTTAGATCACTGCTGCTATGGTGCAATTTGTCACTATTTGCATCTGTCCAAACGTGAGCAGAGTTTTCAGAGCAGGTTGTTGGCACCACACACCAGCTTTATAGACTCCTTGAGTTGACCTGAATCCTCGGATGGAAGTTCTTAAAAATATTTCTATTTTCACCTTTCTAGCTACAGAGTTTCAACCAGAAGAACTGCTTAATTGTAATAACGTTGAGTTAATACAGATTTATGGAGTGCATTCTTCACTTGTTTTCTTTGTGTTCATGACATCATGAGTTTTTGATCCCTCTCATATTTGTCATTGGGGGATGGTCTTTTAGAATTCTGAAACAAAACATGGAGTATCCAATGGGAGTGTACATATATGCTGAGCTAACTCTGTATTTAACTTGTTACAGTGGAAGATGCTTAATATGACAATAGATTCATAGACCCACACGTCATGGTCTCTGTGTAGTCTGTTTGGGTAATTTATATTTATGGGTGCAATTCATGTTAGGAGAGCCATACATTTTTGGTTGACTGCATTCCTCTAATGTGTGTCAGAGTCTGTGCAATGGCTCCAACTCTCATCTACATTAGTATTAAATTCAGAAATCTATGGCAGACCTGTCAGATTTGCTGTTAATAAACTTGGATGCCAATGTTAAATTCCAAGTATCTGCAAAAGAATTTACATAAAACCTACAAATGGATAAATCAGTTACAGATGAAATTTAAAGCATGATGGTTGCCATACTTTGGATGATGTAGAAGTAGCAAAAGATGAAATGGAAAGGATTTACAGTTCAGTGGTTAACACGTTGACAGTATGTGTACAAAAGTGCTGTGCTAAAATTGTGCAGTTCTGTAGTGATTACTTCACCTTGAGTATTGTTACCAAGACATAAGGAAACTCTCAAACTATGGAGATAGCATAAGAGAATTTACAAAGCTGATGTGTGGTGTCAAAAGAAAGATGGGGAGAAATTGGCACCACAGGGGGACTTTAAAGAAACATATCAGACACTGATTGCCATGAATCGGGTTAACCTGGAACACTGAATGAATAATGGGTATAGATTGATGAATTGAAGGTTGATGTTGGAAAGAACACTTCCGTGCAAAAGTTCTAACAGCTAGAGTTATTTCCTGGGTTGGATAATGGAGCAAAAATCTTATTGGAGATATGGACTGAATGGCTGTCCTTGTTGGTTCTTGCACAGAATTATTTCCTGGGTAGGATAATGGAGGCAAAACCTTACCTTCTCTCCACTTTCCCTGCCATTTGTTGAATTAATATAACTTTTTATTGTGTGCAAGTTTAGATGGATTGAATGGCTGTCCTTATTGGTTTCTATTTTATAAAACTTCCCAAAATGACACTTACTGGAATTTCTAGAAAATTCCCTAGATTTTATGAATATGCATTCATTTACATTAGAACTTTAGGATGCCACTGAACTTCAAGGGCCATTTTCATTAGTAGTTATACTGCTATGAATTTTAAGATGCCTTCACTGGGTCAATTTCAGCCATTATTTAGGGAAGCTTGCATTTTGCTGTAACCAGGTGCTAATTAAGCATTTAAATTATACAAGTTAGTATCATTGGTTCTCAACATACAGCTTTGAATAAACCTGACAAAACTGCCTTTTTAGCAGCCAGCCTGGTGAGTCCTGGCAGTTTAACTTTGGGCTGCACTACTATGAGATGTTTTGGGAACTAATGATGCAAGCTCAGGACCTTGTGCTGTGTAAAATTAGGTTAAATGGTTAACACTGAATCTTCTGCAAATGTCTTTTTACTATCTTGAGATGTATTCTTGAATACACCTGTCTTTGAGTTTCGAGGCATTGCAATGCAGCATAAACCTTTAAACCTGCTGAATCTGTTGACTTTGATTTGGCGTTTGTAATGCTTTTCCCAACAATCAGTAGGTTTTCATTTATTTTTCCCATAACATTGCTGCATTAATTCTCTGCAGTGATTTTGCACTGCTGTTTTTGGAAAGAATGCAAAGTCACGAGCCATCATTTATGACTGTGACCATTGATATCCCTTGTTCATCTGGAGCCTTTGATTCAATTAACTGCACCATCCTTCTTCCAATGCTTTCCCACTGTTGTCTAGCTGAGTGGAACTGCACTTGCCTCGTGCCATTCCTGTCTATTTTGCCATAACCAGATAATCACCTGCAGTGTCTACTCTTCCAGACTCTTAGCTCTGGTGTCTCACAAAGATTTATTCTTGGCTTCATCAGTGACATCTGAAATCACGAAGTCACGTTCCATATGTATGCTGATGACGTCTGGTGCTTTCTCACTACCATCTCTTTCAATCCTTCCAGTATATGTCAATTGACAGATTGCTTGTCTGACATCAATTACTGTATGAGCAGAAATTTCATTGAGCTAAATGTTGGACAGACCTAAGTTGTTGCTTTTGGTTCTAGCTGTACCCCTCCCTGGCAACTGCATGAGGCTGAATTAAAAATATTAATTTGATTCTTGTGTCCTCTTTGACCCCAAGATGAGCCATCAACAGCATATGCATGCCATCATTAAGACTGCCCATGTCTACCTCCGTAGAATTATCTCATTCTCTTCCTATCTCAGATCATCCATTCCTGAAATTCCTTCATGCCTCTCAACTTGACAATTCCAACACACTCCTGGCCAGCTTCCCATCTTCAACCCTCCCTAAACTTAAACTCATCCAAAACATTGCTACCCTCATCCTAACTTATGTCAACCCCTGTCTGCTTGCAGATCTACACTGACTACGAGCAAAGCAATGTTACATTTGATTTCAAATCCCTTGTGGCCTTGTCCTCCCGTATCTCTGTAATCTCCTCCACTCTTCCGTTCTGATCCCTTGCACATGCCTGATTTTCACCATTCCATTGTTCGTGTTTTGCCTTCAGTTGCCTCTCTCCTTCGAGTGCTAATTGTCTTAATATCTGCTTTTGTGGCTCTGTATCAAATTTGATTGACGATGCTCCTGTGCAGCACCTTGGGATCATTCACTATGTTAAATTCACTATAAGATACATGTAATTACTATCCAATGTTTGCTTTTGCAGAGCTTGAATGGGGCCTCTTCTCATTCAAATTCTGGCTGAACAGTTACAATGCTGATCCTGGATCATTGGTTGACTAATGGAATGGCAGCTCCTACATTATTTAACTTATATACAGTTATGAGGTTTATAACATATTTTGGGACTGTAGTTTTACATTTTGATAAATGCAGGGGGTCACGTGAGATTCATTCAGTCTGCCTGACAGTAAGAATTGGGTGATTTGATTGTTAGGCCATCAAAGGAAGAATTTGATTGTTTAAGTGAGAAGAAGCTGTCAGATATTTATGCTTGGAGACACTGGCAACAGCTTGAATTTATAATAGCAGACTTTTGAATCTGCCTTGGTTATGCCTTTTCCAAGTCAGAATGTATTTAACTGTGTAAGCAACAAACATTAAGGAGTCAGAGTGAGCAGATTTAATAACCCTAAATCTGAAAAAAAAATCTTTAGGATGTGTGCACGCACGCATGCAGATATCAAACAATGGCAGTTAGTCCAGCTTAAAAGAAAGAATGGTTGGTTGTCCTTGAGGTAAGATTTTAAACTTTATGACCAATTTGGGTTAGCTGGTTTCTTTGAGTTCCAAATGAAGAAGATCTTGTAATTATTACAAGATCTTAGTTTGCTGGTAGAGTTGGCTTCTTGAAATGGGTGATATGTTTATTCCAAAAAGACGGATAGAGTGAGCAGCTTATTTCTTCTGCTGAAAGCTGTCTGAACACAGCCTCGTTGGCAGCTTTGCACAATGGGTGAAGTATTTCCAAGAAGTTTTGGAAGGGACTGTCTGCAACTGCCATTGTTTCAATATCCAGTACATTGCACTTTAATGTCTCTTTGTTTATTGTGAGTTTCAGTGGATGTCTGGATTATAGGAAATGTTTCTTCGAGCTCCTCAGAGTGATTTGTTTGTTTTTCCTCTCCACCTTGGAATGTCTTGCATTTTTAAACAGTTTGCTCTGTCTTTGTTCAAATTGCAAAATTTCAGTTAAAAACTGAAAAAAAATCGTATTCTCAAAAGCCAGAGATATAGCTTTGTAACAACTTTCTTCTCTCCTTTTGATCCAGTGACTGCTATTCTATACATTCGGTCCCTTCCCATTTCTCTATTCATTCTTCATTCTCTCCTGATTCTTTAAAATAATAGCTTACCCTTTTCTGTACAATTTTGATATCTGTGTTGAGGGGTGCCTGAAATTTAACACTGCAGGACAGTGTTATACAGATTTGCTTTTGGCCCCTGAAATATGGACTTTAGCCTGGATGTGTAAATGAAAGAGCCAGTCAACATAGTTGTTGCAACCTGTACTCTTGGTTTTAGTGGATGTTTCACAGTGTTTTGAAATCTCCCTCCTGTTTGTTTGTCTGGCAGTGCTGTTTAGTTGATATTTACACTGTTCATTCATGCCTTATTTGTCCACATGAAATACCAATTGCAACTCATTAGTCCATTTCCACCATGGTGAAGATCTTTTCTATTATCTTGCGTATTTTTAGAAATCACAGAACTTGGTAAGATCTGCAATATTAGCTTTTATGAAGCTCCTCAACTTTTGTTCAATTATATACAGTAACTGACAGCGTCCACACCACTGATTCTTATGGCAATGAACACTTGCCATTTTGATGCAGCTCAGTTGACAACCTTGCTATCCCAGTTTTGCAATCCTAGTCAGAACTTTTCCTCCTTTTTTAATATAGTTTTAATGTGGCAGAACAGCTTTTATTAGGCTTCAGCTTACTTCATTTTTCACCACTGTAACTAATGTTTTAAAAGCCATATGGAAGTTTTGAGTTTATCTGAGGTTTAACTTAATTTGTAAGGAGAGGAGGCTGAAGGTTTATGAATTTTTGGAATTGGGTAGGATTGAAAATGGGCACAGTAAAGCAGAATACTGTAGATGCTGGAAACCTGAAATTAGGAGTTGATAATACTTGAGAGAGATTTAGAATTAACATTTCAGGTCATCTGATGAAAAGTCTGACTTGAAATGTGAACACAGTTTCTCATGTCCACAGATGTGACCAAACCCACTGGGTCTTTCCAGTGTTTTGATTTTGGTTTCATGAATTAAATAACCAGCTTATTTTGCCTTAGCTTTAAGAAGATCCCATTTTTCTCAAGGTACACTGAAAATTGACATTTGATGAAGTATGTTTTTAAGTTTCATACTCGGCTCCAGCTTTTGATTTTTCATTTTCTCAAATTTGTCCTGCCACTTTTACCTTTTGATACATTGGATTTTTTTTTACTGTCTTAATGCCACTATTCATTGCTTGCCTGAGATGACAAGTCAGTTATTCATGATTTCCCTATACATTTGACTGTACAACTTCTTAAGTTGTACCACCTTTTGGTAAAGAGATGCATAAACAACAGCTATGGACAGCAGTTACAATTACACAGTGCCTCATATTACAATCTCCATAGACAATAACTTCAAAAAAAATTGAAATTCTGGTTGAGAGTTGAAAGGAAGACACCACAAGATTTCACGTTTAAGACTTTTACTGTAGCAAACAGCTAAATGTATTGTTGTCTAAACACTTCCATAGCCAATATACTTGAAACTACAGAACAGAAAATTCTGTTTTGTTTTCAACACAATCAAAAATAACACTTTATACTTAAGTAGCCTTTTGATTTTCTTGGACCCAATCCAGGTGATTTTTAACTTCCATCGATTCACTTCCATTCCTTTGCTTTCCTAGTCTGGCCACTGTTAACCCCAGAATTGTCTTTAATGGCCAGTTTTTATCCCCCTGAAGTTTCTCTCTCAAGTACGAGCTTGGTGAATTTTTCGATGAACCTTTCTTTCTCTAGTTGCCCTTTGTCTATCTCTGTCTTTCTCTCCTGCTTGTTCTTCCAGACTACCTGTGTCTGAATTTCGTGGATATCTTGTAGGTCAACAATTTGGAAGAAAATTAAAGAATTTACAAAAGTTGTATTCTGATCTGATTATGCTGCAGGGTGGATTCCATTGCACTGGCAGCAGTGCATAAACCGCAGATTCATATTTTAAAAGTTGTCACTATGACTTTAATTCCTGGCAGCCAGACTTTTCCCATTGGCATTGAAAGATCTTTGTAAGCCAGGTGTGAAAAGCAGGAAACAATGGTGGCATGCACTGTTATTTACAGTCAGTGATACTGCTGTTTTTGGAGAACAGCTAAACTCAGTCTCTTGAGATGATTCTTTGCTCCTCATGTCTTCTTTGCCATCTCATTAATGTTGCAGTGCTGCATCCAAAGGAGCTGCCATCTGTGATATTGTTATAATATAAAGGAGACATTATGCCATATTTATACTGGGGATAACTGTTCAAAAGAATCCCCTGCTGGTTTTTTGCAAGCTATTTTATCCTTTGAGTGATTTGAAGAGTGAGGAAAGGCGTGGAGGATATTGTCTTAACTGATTTTCCTGATCTTGAACTGCTGTGATTTCTTTTTCTTTTCATTGTAATATTAAAGAAATTATAAATCTCTACAGATTTGTGTAGTTTTATAATTGATAAACTTACAGTGAATGGAGGGGAAACAGTGCAGCTAAACAAGGAATTGCTGTGTAGGGGATGGTTAGTAATATGCCATTTGATAAAATAACCATTGGACCTTCTGTGGGCTTGTTTGATTTGAATTGCCTCCAGATTGAAGTCACCTCTTCAGGTTTATTTCCTAAATTTAACACAGTTCTAACATTAATTTATGTTATACCAATAACCAGAAGTCACATTTCAGGAGATTGATTTATCAATTGAATGTAGCACTGTGTGAAATGTTTTGAGTACTGGGAAATTTTATTATTTTGTATTTTTACAGAAAGATATGATTCCCTTGGAGGGCTAGATGTCTCCACTCTGGTGTACCCTTAATTCAAAAAATCTGCAATGCTATAGAATCATGATGGAGCCACAGAGTACCCCATTTGGTCCATAATGCCTTTGCTGGCACTTTTGCAGAGCTATCTAAGTATTCCCACACACCTTCTGTTTTCCCAAAGCTTACCAATATTAAGTCTTTGCCCCATTCTTCTAAGTTACTATTGAATCTATAATCCATCATTATTTTTATGCAGTGTGTTCCAGTTCTCTCTCTGAAAAAATTCTTTGCATTGCCTCTGTTTCTTCTGCCAGTCACATCTGTGTACTCTGTCTGCCAATCCCGTTGTCATTGGAAACTATTTCTTATTACACTCAAGACCATTGAACGTAGAACATTACAGCGCAGTATAGGCTCTTCGGCCCTTGATGTTGCGCCGACCAGTGGAATGAATCTAATGACCCTCTAACCTAAACTATTCCAATGTTATCCATATGTCTATCCAATGACCATTTGAACAGCCTTAAAGTTGGTGAGTCCACAACTGCTGCAGGCAGGGCATTCCACGCCCTTACTACCCTCTGAGTAAAGAACCTACCTCTGACATCCATCCTATAATTACCACTCCTCAATTTAAAGCTATGTTCCCTTGTGTTAGCCATCACCATCCGAGGAAAAAGGCTCCCACTGTCCACCCTATCTAACCCTCTGATCATCTTGTATGCCTCAATTAGGTCACTTCTTAACCTCCTTCTCTCTAACGAAAATAACCTCAAGCCCCTCAGCCTTTCCTCATAAGACCTTCCCACCATACCACGCAACATCCTGGTAAACCTCCTCTGCACACTTTCCAATGCTTCCACATCTTTCTTATAATGTGGCGACCAGAACTGTACGTAGTACTCCAAGTGCGGCTGCACCAGAGCTTTGTACGGTTGCAACATGATCTCACGGCTCCGAAATTCAATCCCTCTACCAATAAAAGCTAACACACCGTACGTCTTCTTAACAACCTTATCAACCTGGGTGCCAACTTTCAGGGATCTATGCACGTGTACACAGATCTTTCTGCTTGTTGACACTTGTCCATTAGCCCTATATTCTTCAATCTGGAGGCAATTCAAATCAAACAAGCCCACAGAAGGTCCAATGGTTATTTTATCAAATGGCATATTACTAACCATCCCCTACACAGCAATTCCTTGTTTAGCTGCACTGTTTCCCCTCCCTTCACTGTAAGTTTATCAATTATAAAACTACACAAATCTGTAGAGATTTATAATTTATTTAATATTTACAATGAAAAGAAAAAAGAATCACAGCAGTTCAAGATCAGGAAAATTGGTTAAGACGATATTCTTACCAAAATGAATGACCTCACAATCTTCCACATTAAACGCCATTTGCCACCTCTCAGCCCAGCTCTGCAGCTTATCTGTGTCCCTCTGCAAACTGTAACATCCATCCTTACTGTCTACAACTCCTCCAACTTTGGTGTCATCAGCAAATTTACTAACCCATCCTCCTACACCCTCATCTAGGTCATTTATAAAAATGACAAACAACAGTGGCCCCAAAACAGATCCCTGAGGCACACCACTTGTAACTGAACTCCAGGTTGAATATTTCCCATCAACCACCGCCTTTTGTCGTCTATCAGCTAAAAGTCTGACAACACCAGGTTTAAGTCCAACCAATTTATTTGATAGTAAACTCATAAGCTTTCGAGGGGTTTCCCCCTTCAGGTGAATGGAGAGTTCTGACCTCAAGACAGAGCATATAAAGCACAGACAGTTTACAGATTACTGGTTAGAATGCGAATCTTTACACCTAACCTGCTGTTCAAATCCTAAAGTGGCCGACAATGTGAGTGGAAGGAGCACTGATCACAGGTTAAAGAGATGTGTGTTGTCTCCAGACAGTACAGCAAGTGAGGTTTTGCAAACCCAGGCAAGTCACGGGGCTTACAGATAGTGCAACATGAACCCAAGATCCCTGTTGAGACCGTCCTCGTGTGCGGAACTTGGCTGTCGGTCTCTGCTCAGCGACTCTGCGCTGTCTTGTGCCGTGAAGGCCGCCTTGGAGAATGCTTACCCGAAGGTCAGAGGCTGAATGCCCGTGACCGCTGAAGTGTTCGCCAACAGGAAGGGAACAGTCTTGCCTGGTGATTGTCGAGCGATGTTCATTCATCCGTTGTCGTAGCGGCTGCATGGTCTCCCCAATGTACCATGTTTCGGGACGTCCTTTCTTGCAACGTATCAGGTAGACAATGTTGGCCGAGTTGCAAGAGTATTTACCGTGTACCTGGTGGATGGTATTCTCACGTGTGATGATGGTATCCATGTCGATGATCCGGCATGTCTTGCAGAGGTTGCTGTGACAAGGTTGTGTGGTATTGTGGTCACTGTTCTCCTGAAGGCTGGGTAGTTTGCTGCGAACAATGGTCTGTTTGAGGTTGCATGGTTGTCTGAAGGCAAGAAGTGGGGGTGTGGGGATGGCCCTGGCGAGATGTTCGTCTTCATCAATGATATGTTGAAGACCCCGGAGAAGATGTCGTAGCTTCTCCGTTCCGGGGAAGTACTGGATGACGAAGGGTACTCTGTCCACTGTGTCCCGTGTTTGTCTTCTGAGGAGATCAGTGTGGTTTTTCGCTGTGGCACATCGGAACTGTCGATCTATGAGTCGAGCGCCATATCCTGCTCTTAAGAGGGCATCTTTCAGTGTCTGGATAACCTGTGATCAGTGCTCCTTCCACTCACATTGTCGGCCACTTTAGGATTTGATCAGCAGGTTAGGTGTAAAGATTCGCATTCTAATCAGTAATCTGTAAACTGTCTGTGCTTTATACGCTCTGTCTTGAGGCCAGTACTCTCCATTCACCTGAAGAAGAGGGAAACCCCTCGAAAGCTTGTGAGTTTACTATCAAATAAATCGGTTGGACTTAAACCTGGTGTTGTTAGACTTTTTACTGTGTTTACCCCAGTCCAACGCCGGCATATCCACATCATGACTTCTATCAGCTAACCAATTCCTGATCCAAACTGCTAAATCACCCTCAATCCCATGCATCTGCATTTTCTGCAGTAGTCTACCATGGGGAACCTTATCAAATACTTTGCTAAAATCCATATACACCACGTCAGCTGCCTTACCCTTATCCACCTCTTTGGTCACCTTTTCAAAGAACTCTAAGGTTTGTGAGGCACAGCCTACCCGTCACAAAACCGTGTTGACTATCCCTAATCAATTTATTTCTCTCTAGATGATTATATATCCTATCTCTTATAATTCTTTCCAAAACTTTGCCCACAACAGAAGTAAGGCTCACCGGTCTATAATTCCCAGGATGGTCTCTACTCCCCTCCTTGAACAAGGGGACAACATTTGCTATCCTCCAGTCTTCCAGCACTATACCTGTAGCCAATGAGAACATGAAGATCAAAGCCAAAGGCTCTGCAATCTCCTCCCTAGCCTTCCAGAGAATCCTAGGGTAAATCCCATCCGGCCCAGGGGACTCATCTATTTTCATACTCTCAAGAATTGCTAACACCTCCTCCTTATGTACCTCAATCCCATCTAATCTAAAAGCCTGTATCTCAGTATTCTCCTTGACTACATTGACTTTTTCCCTGCGTGAATACTGACGAAAAATATTCATTTAGTGCCTTTCCTGTTTCTTCAGGCTCCACGCACAACTTCCCACTACTGTCCCTGACTGGCCCTAATCTTGCCCTAACCAATCTTTTATTCTTGACGTACCTATAGAAAGCTTTAGGGTTCTCCTTGATCCTACCCGCCAAAGTCTTCTCATGTCCTCTTCTAGCTCTTCTTAACTCTCTTTAGCTCCTTCCTGGCTAATTTGTAACTCTCCAGTGCCCTAACTGAGCCTTCACGTCTCATCATTACATAAGCCTCCTCCTGCCTCTTCACCAGAGATTCAACTTCCTTAGTACACCACGGTTCCCTTGTTCGACCACTTCCTCCCTGCCTGACAGGTACGTATTTATCAAGGACTCGCAGTAGCTGCTCCTTGAACAAGCTCCACATTTCAGTTGTTCCCAGCCCTTGCAGTTTCCTACGCCAACCTATGTATCCTAAATCTCACCTAATAGCCTCATAATTACCTTTTCCCCAGCTATAACTTCTGCCCTTCGGCATATACCTATCCCTTTCCATCACTAAGGTAAACGTAACCGAATTGTGGTCACTATCACCAAAGTGCTCGCCTACCTCCAAGTCTTCCACCTGGTCTGGTTCATTACCCAGTATCAAATCCAATGTAGCCTCACCTCTTGTTGGCCTATTGACATACTGCGTCAGGAAACCTTCCTGCACACATTGGACAAAAACTGACCCCTCTAACGTGCTTGAACTATAGCTTTTCCAGTCGATATTTGTAAAGTTAAAGTCCGCCATAACAACTACCCTGTTACTTTTGCACCTATCCAGGATCATCTTTGCAATCCTTTCCTCTACATCTCTGGAACTTTTGGAGGCCTATTTAAAAAAAAACTCGCAGCAGGATGACCTCCTTTCCTGTTTCTAATCTCAGCCCATACTACCTCAATAGACAAGTTCGCGTCAAACGTCCTTTTTGCCACTGTAATACTGTCCTTGACTAACAATGCCACGTCTCCCCCTCTTCTACCGCCTTCTCTGCTCTGACTGAAACATCTGAACCCCGGAACCTGCAACAACCATACCTGTCCCCAAATGATGATTTTAAATACTATCAAATATCTTCTTAACCTTTTTCAGGCACCAAATGTATTCCAGGCACCCACCGCTCCCTGCGTGGAAAAACTACCCCTGCACATCTGCCTTAAACTTTTCCCCTCTCATCTTGAACCTGTGCCGTCTTGTAATTGGCACTTCCACCTTTGGAAAAAGTCTGGTTATTCATCTTGTCTATGCTTCTCAATTTTGTAGACCTCTTTCAGAACTCCCCTCAGCCTGCGTCTTTCCAGTGAAAACAATCCTAGTTTATTTAACCTCTCGTCATAGCTAACAGCCTTGAGACCAGGCGACATCCTGGTGAACTTTCTTTCCACTCTCGCCAAAGCTTCCATATCCTGGTAGTGTGAACTGCATGCAATACTTCAAGTGCAGACTAATCGAGGCTTTGTAACTACAAAATGACTTCCCAACTATTGTATTCAATGCCCGACTGATGAAGGCAAGCATACCATTTGCCGCCTTAATCATCTTGGCCACCTGTGTTGCCACTTTTAGGGAACTGTGGACCTGCATGTCCAGATCCCTGTATGTTCATGTTCCTTAGGATCCTACCATTTACAGTTATTTACACCTAAATTTGATCCTCCAAGATGCATCACCTTGCATTTGTCTGGATTAAACTCCACCAGCCATTTCTGTGCCCAAGTCTCCAATCTACATATATTCTGTTTTACCCTCAGACAATCCCCAGTATTATCAACAACTCCACCAATCTTTGTGTCATCTGCAATCTTGCTAATCAGATCACCTGCATTTTCCTCCAGATCATTTTTATATACTACAAACAACAGAAGTCTCAGAACTGACCCCTGTGGAACACAACTAGCTACAGATTTCCATTATGAACAACACCCAGATCATGGTCTCAGATCAGATCATCTTCCTTTTCTAATACAGTGACATTTGCTAACTTAGTGAAGGGACAGAGTGTGTTTGTGTGTGTGGGCTCATCAGTCTGCCAAGCTGCGTTAAAGACTCTTACTAATCTGTAGGTGGTGTCTAAAGAACATGCTTCCATACAATTTCTTTGTATCTAATTTAGAGCTACTCTGTCTTCTATAACCAAGCCAGTTCTGTATGCACCTAGCCAGCCCACCATGTCAGACCTTGTCAAAGGCCATTCTAAAGTCCATATAAACTACATCCACAGCCCTTCTATCAATTTTCTTTGTCACTTCTTCAAAGAAAATTCTATCACGTTGGTGAGACATGATCTTTCCTGTACAAAACCATGCTGTCTGTCACTAACTATTCAATTTTCTTTCGAATGTGCATATATCTTATTCCTCAGTATCTTTCCCAAAAGCTTCGCTATTACTGACATCAGGTTCACTGGTTTATAATTTTCTGGATTATCCCTGCTTCCTTCCTTAAACAAGGGAACAACATTGCCTATTCACCAGTCCTGTGGAACATCACCTGTGGTCAAAGAGGATGTTAAGATATCTGTTAAGGCCCCGGCTATTTCTCCCCTTGTTGCCTGCAGCAATCTGGGATAGATCCCATTCAGCCCTGGGGATTTGTCCATCTAAGTGCAATTTAGGATACTCAACACCTGCCCCTTCGACTATATTGATGTTTTCTAGAGCGTTCACCCTGACCTCAACATCCTTCTCCATGGTGAGTGCTGATACAAAGTACTCATTGAGGATCTCACAGTTCCTGTGGCTGCATGCATAATTTTCTTCCATTGTCCTTGAGTGGGCCTACTCTTTCTCTTGCTACCCTCTTGCTTTAATTTTGCAAAAAAATCCTTGGGATTCTCCTGTTTGCTAAAGACATTTCATGGTCTTTTTTAGCCCTCCTTATTCTGCGTTTCGCATTTAAGTTCCTTCCCACTTTCACTGCACTTCTCTAAGGCTTCATCAGTTTTTAGATGCCTAGACATATCGTATGCTTTCTTTTTTTCCTTTTGACTAAGCTTACTATTTCCCTTGTCATCCATGGTTCCTGAATCCTGCCATTTCTAGCCATCATTTTTGTTGGGACATGCTTGGTCTTTAAAAGCCTCCCACTTGCCAGATGTGGATTTGCCCTCAAAAAGCCACTCCCAATCTACATTCCCCAGTTCCAATCTAATTTGGAGGTAAATGGCCCTCGTCCAATTAAGTACCTTCACCTGAGGGCCACCCTTGTCCTTATTCATGATTACCTGAAATCTTATGGAATTAT
Source organism: Carcharhinus amblyrhynchos (assembly GCF_965287045.1). NCBI lineage: Eukaryota > Metazoa > Chordata > Chondrichthyes > Carcharhiniformes > Carcharhinidae > Carcharhinus > Carcharhinus amblyrhynchos. The sequence continues at coordinate 103,000,056 of NC_137326.1, read as the reverse complement.
GGTCTCTAAGCCCAAAATGCTCTCCCAGTGAAACATCAACCACTTGGCCCAGCTCATTCCCCAACACCAAGTCTAGTATGACCCCTTCCCTGGTTGGATTATCAACCTACTGTATCAAAAAGCCCGCCTGGACACATCTAATAAATTGCTTCCCATCTAAACCCCTGGCTGTAAGAGAGTCCCAGTCAACATGGGGGAAGTTAAAGTCAACTACAACTATCCTGCATTTTTTTCCACGTTTTCAGTATCTGACTACACAACTGCTCCTCTGTCTCTTGTGGGCTGTCGAGAGATCCATAGTACACTCTCAACATTGTGATTTCACCCTTCCTATTTTTGAGCTCCACTCATGTCTTACTGCAAGATCCCTCCAATGTATCCTCCCTCAACATAGCAGTGAAGTTCTCCCAAATCAGCAATGCAACTCCCCCATCCTTTCTGTTTTCTCTTTCTGTCCCATGTAAAACAATAACATCCTGGAAAGTTAAGCCACCAGTCCCATCCCTCCTTTAACCATGTCTCCTTAATTGCAATTACATCATAATTCTATGCAGTAATCCAGGCTCTCAGTTCATCTGTTTTACCTGTTGTTCTTCTTGCATTGAAGGAAACTCACTCCAGAGCTTCCCTCTGTTTGTTCCTTCTCTGCAATGTCTTTATCTCAGTAGCACTTCTTTCCCCACCCCTTAGATTTACTGGCCTGTTGTTCAGTTCCCACCCCTCTGCTGCACTAGTTTAAACTCCTGATCAGCGCTAGCAAACCTCCCTCCCAGGATATTAGTGCCCCCTCCTGTTCAGGTGCAACCTGCCCTTCTTCTACAGATCCCACCTTCTCCAGAGAACATTCCAGTGATTCATACATCTAAAGCGTTCCCTTCTACACCAGCTCTTTACCCACATGTTCAGCTGTACTGTCTCCATATTACAAGCCTCATTGGCATGGGGAGTAATCCTGAGATTACAGTCCTCCTTATTGAGTACATTACTGAGTCATAATCACCTGCACAATTAGAAATCTTGCCCTGTATACGCTAGTCCAGGTTATTAATAAATTTCAGAAGGAACAGTGGCCATAATACTGATGACTGGGGAACATTACTGTGTCTGAAGGGCAACTATTCATCGTTATTGTTTTCTGCGCATTAGCAAATTGATACCATTCTAATGCTGCCACTTAATTCTATGGGTTTTCATTTTGCTAACAAGTATTATGTGGCATATTGTCAAAAACCTTCTGCAGCACCAACCTCATCAACCTCCAGTTATGTAATTAAAGAACTCTATCTAAATCCATGCTGACTTTCACTTATTGGCTACTATTTTTTTTCTAAATGCCCAGTTAATTTGTGCTTATTGTCCCTAAAATGTCTCCTGTACTGACTGACCTGCAATTGTTGAATTTGACCCCTTCCTCTTAACCATAGATGTAACATTTACAATCACCCAGTACGTTAGCACCACCCCCATGAGCCTCTGCAGCCTCCGCTCTTGATTCATTTGGCAATCAAGGATGCATCTCATCCAGATTGCAACCAAAAGAGAAAATGCTGGAAAATCTCAACAGGTCTGGCAGCATCCGTAAGAAGAGAAAAGAGCTGAAGTTTCAAGTCCAGACAACCCTTTGTCAAAACCTTTGGCCCACTGAGTCAATGAGATCATGACTGATCAGATATGATAATCCTCACTCCACTTTCTTGCCTTATCCGCATAACCCTTGATTCCCTTCTCTCAGCTTTGAACATACTTAATGATTCAGTCTCCACAGCCCTCTGATAAAGAATACTACAATTCCTCCTCATCTCTATTTTAAATGGACGACACCTTATTTTTGAGATTTGCCCTTTGGTCCTAGACTGTCCACGATGGGAAACAACATGTTACTATCTCAGATTACTGATATTTGAGTTCCTGCTTAACTTCATTCCTAGCTCCTGAAACTCCGGACTACAGGACCTCAATCGCATGGACCAGGCCATCTTTTCCCCACTTCTCTGCATCCCCAATATGTTTGTGCTTTCTTAGCGCCACCCCATGCGGGGCTTACTCTGGCAGAGTACTTGTCTACTATTATATTGAATGCCTAATGACCCCTCCTCCATTTGTACGTTTCACTGTGCCTTCAGAGCTACTCCACACCTGGCTCCAGACCTTGTCATACCACCATCGGTATTCAGTTCTGACAGCTGCTTTAAGGGTGCTGCACTCCCTGACTCTTATTTCACCGTACGCACTCTTGGTGCCGGGCTGTTTCTCGCGCTCTCACTCTGTCTCTCAACCCCCTGATGGAACTGGTCAAGCCAGCTGTTTCATGCTCATGACATGCAGAGGTGACACAAGTGATACTTTCCACTGATAGGATGCTGTTATCTTCCAAACAATTGAGCAGCATCATGTATGAATACCATTGAATGTCAAGAAGAAGTGGTAATTTCTGTCTTGTTGGAGATGATATTGTCTGAAATTTGCATGATACGCATGTCACTTGACGCTTACTCCAAGTCTGAATATTGTCCAGGCCTCGCTGTATGCAGACATGGAATGCTTCATTATCTGAAAAGCTACAAATGGAATGAACACCATGCAATCACCAGTGAATGTCCTTACTTCTGGCCTTCGTGATGTAGGTCATTAGAACAGTTGAAGATGGTTGGGCCAAGGGCTGTGTTATGGGGCATCCAACAGCCATTATCTTGTATGCCAGTTTTCCCTTCTTGTTACCATTAACTTTAAATTTATGAGTGCTCCTTGATGTCACACTTGGCCAAATGCCTTGATGTCTAGGGGACTTGCTGCTGCCTCATCTCATCCCTGGAAGTCAGTTCTTTGTCCTTGCTTGGACCAAAACTGTAATGAGGTAAGAGGCTACATGGTTATGTGAAATGAAAGCTGAGCATCAGTGAGCAGATTATGGTGAGTAAATACTGCTTTGATGGCACTGTGGATTACACCTTTCATCGCTGTGCTAATGATTGAGATTACACTGGGCTGTAATTGGTTGCATTGCATCTGTCCTGCATATACTGGACAGGGAGTATCTGGCCAATTTTCGACTTCGCTGGTTAGGTTTCAATGTTGCGGTTGTACTGGAGCAGCTTGGCTAGTGGCATGTCAAGTTCTGGAGCAAGGGCTGCAGCACTGCACCCAGGGCCGACGTAGCCTTTTGTTTATCCAGCACAGTCAGCTGTTTCTTACAAGGAAAGCAGTTGTGCAGTGGTATTTTCGCTGGGTTAGTAATCGAGAGACCCAGGTAATGCCCTGTGCATGCTGGTTTGAATCCCGTTGTGGCAGATGGTGGAATTTAATTTCAATAGAAAAAACATTTGGAATTAAAAAATCTAATGATGACCATGGAGCCATTGTTAATTATTGTAAAAACCCATATGTCAATAGGTATTCAGCGCTGAGGACTGCTTTGAGAATGCTGTCCTCCCTAACTCTTACTCAGCTGAAAGACTCGCTTGCTATTTCTCTGAACCTTCTTTAACTGTAGGATTGCTACCCTCTAGCACGTGAACCCGAGGAAATTCTTGTACTTAAACACAGCCATACACTCAATGCTTGCTCACTTCCAGCTGCTTGTGCTCTTGATACCTGTTCACTGATGCTCAGTTAGGGTTCCATCAGGGTCACTCATTTCCTGACCTCATTATAGCCATAGTTCAAACATAGATAAAAGAGGTAAGGTGAGAATGACTGCCCTTGACATCATGATGGCTTTTGACTTGAGTGTGGAATCAGGGAATCCAAGTAAGACTGGAACTGATGGGAATCAGAGGCAAAACGGTCTGCTTGTTGGAGCCACACCAGGTACAAAGGAAGATGGTTGTGGTGGTTCACGATAAATCATCTCAGCTCCAGGATATCACTGCAGGAGTTTCTCAGGGTAGGATCCTAGGCCTAACCATCTTCAGCTGCTTTATCAGCAACCGTCTTTCCATCCTATGGTAAGAAGCGGGGATGTTCTCTAAAGTTCAGCAACATTTGTAACTCCTCAGACAGTGAAGCAGTCCATGTCCAAATACAGCAAGATCTGAATGGTATCCAGGTTTGGATTGACCAAGTGGCAAGAAATATTTGTGCCACACAAATGTTAGGCAATGACAGTCTCCAACAAAAGGGAATCTAATCATCGCCCCTTGTGACATTCAGTGGCGTTACATCACTGAATTTCCTACTATTGATATGCTAGGGGTTATCACTGACCAGAAACTGAACATATAAATATTATGGTTCAAGAGCAAGTCAGAAGGTAGGAATCCTGCAATGGGTAACTTGTCTCTTAACCCTCAAAGCCTGTCCACCATCTATAAGCTGTCACAAACTACACTGATGTTATCTGCGAGGGTATTCCAACTTGAAACACTGATTCGTGGTGGTGTATAGTTTTGGTTTTGGACTGGTGCAAGGAGTCATGTATACTCTAGTGAGAATAACCGGTCCAGTCATTGTATAACAATTATTTAAAAATAATTCACTAAATTAAAGACATACACACAAATAGAATTATAATACCCTACATATGAATTAGTAAACATAGACACAGTTTATGTAGAAATTACTCCTTGTTCCAAAATATACCTATGATCCCTAAACTCCTTAAGACTTTCCCCCTTCCCAAACGACATCCAATTTAAATAAACCTGAAAGTCACATTCAGTTTATAGTTACCACACACCACAAGGTTGGATCAAAATCCTGACACTCCCTCTCTAACAGTGGTGTGGGTATACCTACACCTCCGGTACTGCAGCGATCACGAAGACAGCTCACCATCACCTTTTCAAAGGTAGTTAATGCTGGGCAAAAATACATGCCCAGCCAGTGATGCCCACAATCAGTAAAAAAATGTTAAAAAAACTATCGCTTGGAGTGAATTGAATTGGTTATGGACTAGTATCTGATGGTGGTGCCCTCAGCAGGGAGCCAAAGTGGATCACCCACTCAACGTTTCTGACTGAAGATGTCTGCAGTTGCTTTAACCATTTATGCTGATATGCTAGGCACTAACATTATTAAGGATAGCAACGTGTGGAATCTTTCCTTCCTATTGTTTAATTGTTCACCACCATTCATACTAGGATGTGGTAGACTGCAGAGTTTGAACTCATCAGCTTGTGAGATTTCTCTGTTCTCAGTCACAGTTAATAGAGGGTGTTCCCATTGTGAACTTGGTATTTTATCTCTACTGGTACTGAGGTGGTCTCTCTTGCAAATGCTGTGTTAGTAAAAGTTAACCTTGATCCAGAGGAGATAATAGGGTGGCCAAAAACCTGGCATCGGGATTTGGATTTCAAGAGATGTATGGTGAGGTTTGAAGACTGAATTTCTGGAAGTGAGGCCCAGGTAGCTGCAAGAACAATCAACAAAAGTAGGGGTGGAGGTGAGCATATTATGGAAACATTGTCACTGTTGTGTTGACAGTTGAGAGACAAATTGTGCATAGCAAGATCTTGCAAACAGCAATGTCTGTTTTGATGTTGGTGGATAAATGTTGGCTACAACACCAGTAAACTCCCTTATTTCTTTTTGAGTAGTGTCATAAGGTCTTTTACATCCATCTGAACAGAGAGCATCTTGCTTCAAGTCTAATGTGAAAGTCAGTGCTTCACCAGATTATCACCATAGATTACATGCTTGGGTCTTAAATTTGAGACTTAAACTCTTAATCATCTGAATCTGAAGAAAAATACTACCACTGAGCCAGGCTGATAATCAATATAAATTTAAATGACCATAATATGCAGCCAAGCTATTTTAGCAGTAAATGGTATTTATATAGTGTTTGTGTTGCAAAAGCTAAAATTAATATTTAATGTAGGAGTTTTTTTATAAAAGCTACTTCTAAAAAAAGTAGCTTATAAAATGTAAGCTTGCAATATTTTGCATAATATTTAGCCATTTTTGGTTAAATTTTCTAATTTGCATTTGAACTGTTCACAACTTGTTTTAAACTAACTGGTGGTTGGTTATCCATTTTAACCTTCTATCTCCTTTTGAAAAGAGGTGCACATCAATTACTCTAATGTCCTAACGCCACTTGCCTTTTTGATAAGGAAGATTGAAAAATTGCTGTACAATTTTCTGTTATGATCTTTGACTTTCTTTCACGTTACAGAGTTAATGACATCGAAACTTGGTAACTTAATGAACAGTTTAAAGAATTGTTTAGTTATCTCAACTAACTTCATATCTTCTACATTCTGTTTTCCAATGTCGTTGATGATGCTTATTAGAGTATAACTTATTTTGAGAGGACCAGTGACTTTTTTGAAGTTGCGATATATTTCCTTATTATTAGCCGTGTATTAAATAAAAGTGTGACTAACGAGCTTTCTACGTCATGGAAGTTAATTGATAGGTGCAAGACTTATCTGGAGCTGAACCTATTACTGCCCTTTTTTTGAATGGCGTTTACTTGCATTATATTTTTGTTTACAGCTTATAGGTAGCCATTTTTAATTGTTTGAAAACCTTATGGATACAGAAATTATTTTAAGGAAACCATTTAAGTGAAGCAGAAAATTACAAATGACTGAGTTAATAAAGGACTCAATTTCTAATTTAGTTGTTTTATTAACTTAAAATAACTTCATGGATTATGCAAAATCAGAACATAATTGAACAATGATCAATGCCTGCTACTGCCCGGATATTGAATAATTGGTCATGGCTGTAACAATGTGAGGAAATGTCCAGTACAAATCCAACTAAAGCATAGAGGAAGACCTGATGACCAGACATAAAATGGGAGCACATTACTTGTATTCTTGGCTCGGGCTAGTAGTGGTGTAGGTGTATTAATGTAAAGGAAGGGATGATATGCAAAGTAGTTTTTAAAAAAAAAACACTGGACTCTGTAAATTGAGAATGTAGGCTGGTGACTTTTAATGATTTATGATTTGATTTACTGATTTTAATGATTTGCTGGATTGATCAGCTGGATTTGTGGTGCTGAGTTCAAGTTGAATACAATTAGTTTTCATCCCATCTTTTCTCCTTGAAAAAAAACAGCAAAACAAATTTTAGTAGGATCGCTTTGGAAGTTTTCAAATTTGTGGGACTGTGCCAAACATTCACTTTCTTTAAAATAAATTAAGAGATTGTAAGTTTAGGTTTGAGATAAATGTTTTTGTGTGCTAAATAAACATGATGCCTGTAATATGCATTGTGCATTATTGTCTGTGAATATAGAATTAAATGTGAAGGGTACACCCGAACGTGAAACTTGGATTACTTTCCTGAATGGCACCTTGCTTAATGGATGCAATTTATTTGCTAATGTATGCCCAGAGAATTAAATCATATAATTGCGTGCTCTATTTGTGTTCGTTGACAATTGCCAATATTGTGACAGTGACTGGCAGATCATGGCATTGTTCAGGAAGTAGTAAGGTTATTGATGTGTACCAAGTACTAAATGAAATGAGACGCTAAAATGCTACTTAGCCTTTTGAAGTATATTGCTATTAGTGAAATAGTCTTTTTAAAGCGTATTGCTATTATATTTAGCTGCTTGAAAATACGGACAGAGGTCTAATCTGGGTGCAAACATTGGGTTTCGGACATCACAAAATATCAACAAAGATTCTCATCCTAATTTTTAATTCTGTGGCTCCTGGAAAGATGGTATGGGGTTGAGAATTCTGCTGCTGCAATTGCCTACCGCAGGCTGAAATATGGGAATGCTTTTGTAAAGCATTTAATCCTGGTTGGTAGTACTGGAGTACTTCTGGTCACAGTTTGTTACATGTGAAATGAAGTAGAATTATTTTAAAATCAAGTGGAATGCTTGTGGCAATGTTCAATGTGCCAGTATTTGGGTACAAACACTTTAAGTAACACAAGAATTGTGGAAAGCAACAAATCACTTAGGCTATAGCATACTTTTAGAAATGGCAATATTAGCATTAAAACAATGCAGCCGCTTGAATTTTTTATTCCTGTTTTAAACAGGTCACTCAGCGACTAAGATCTTCTAATTGACCAAGTATAAACACACAGAGATAATGAGCAGGAGTTATGTTGAGGGTAGGGATGCAGGCAATGGACAAGATAGAGGCAAGGCAGACAGTGAAAGTTAGATTGTGCAGAATGTGCATATCACTTAAATGGCATTTTTGTTTGATGTTAGACTGGACTCTCAATTCTATAGAATCAAAACCCCTACCAATTCTTGAAACCATTCTATGAAGATGTAGTAGGCTTATTGACTGGAAATAATGTAAATGCAGTCTTCTACACCTAGCCCACAGCTGGTGTGAAATGAAAAATGCAGAACATCTTTAGCTTAAGAGACACAGTACATGTGTGGAAATAAGAACTATCTTTCTGAGTGAAGGGAAGTCATGGCATCCATTTGCTGTCAGGTTTGAGTGCCCACCACGGTTTTGGCTTTGTTCTTTAAGCAGCTAGAGGTATTTTACTTACATTATAGTTGGTGATTTTGTTACCTGGAGCTAGATATTTGCAAACTTCATCTTCTGCAAATGTTTCCTCATAAATAACCAAGTTGAATTGTCAGACTGTTTATTTACAGCAGTTAGACTTTGACCTTAAACAAGACCATTTAAAGCTAGAACCACTTTGGCTGTATCATCATACATTGAATTTAGTGGCATTATGCCCCTACCATTTGAAATAAAAAGCGAACTGGCTGTGAGCAATTCAAAAGACAATGTATCTAAAGTAATGTGATATTTATGGAGCTAATAACAGTTATGATTTTAAGCCCCAATCATTTTCCCCCTCTACAATGCCAGCAGTTCCTTGATACTGAATTTCAAGGTATTACTGCTACCATAATGCAATTAACGGTTCTGTTTTAAAATCCAATGGTTTAAAACTTGAGTAAAATTAAACATTTCTCTTATGAATGATTTGGAGGAAAAAAGCCACAAACAGGCTAATAGAAACAGAAGAGTATATGTGATGTCAAAAGACCATTCTAGTTCAACAAGCAAATGCCAAGATTAAACAAAAATCAACTTACTTTTCAGTTGATTGCAAGGAAAACTGTTTCAGAGAGAAAGGAAGGAAGAGACAGATAGAAGAGAGTTTGGGGCAGGTTTGAAATGAGCAGTTGCAAAGCCTTGTAAACTTTGCTTTGTTTGTAGCTGTCTCTGTCCTGCAGCCATGGTAAAATGAAATAGTGCTCAAGATAACTTTTCTAAACCATTCTGTAGCTTATGTGTGTCTATAAAGTTCTCTCATTCACCATTTTTCACCACTTAAAGAATCTTGATCATTCCTTGTAACTCAGTCCTCTGACAGCAGACATAATTCTGATGGATTTTTTTTAGATATTTTCCTTTGTGCCTCTGTTCAGAACTGAACTCAGCATTCAAGATGTAGCTTGACCTGAGTATTGTACTCATTAGAGATACTGCCTTCAAATGATAATCTACTGATTTGGCAATGTTGGTTAATTTTTACTGTTGTTGTCAAAAGTTGAAGCTGAGGACATTAATGATTGACTTAAATATGTTAACCATGAATGTTGCACTGCCCCACCCTCCCCTCACTTTTCAGGAGCGTCTGGTTCATCTAGATTTTGTCTTGTGTGAGAGTTTCTTTGATCCTATTTAAGATGACACTTCCAACTATGATCCCTTTCGGTTCCAATAGTTGTATGTTATTCTCTTATGCAAGTTACCACATGACCGTACCTGCTGGCAGAAACTCGTGCTGAGTTTAAAAATAGAGAACAAAGCTGATTTTTCACCTCTTTTCAACACATACCACCTTGAGTACACTGAGACTTGTAACACCTCAATTGCCCTCTTGACCAAAATCTGATAGTCCCACACAAACCAAAACAAGTTTCAAGCTTGATTTGTTTCCTTGGCTGAGAATATCTAACACAGCATGGACCCCGAATGAAACCTGACCTGTGAAATATTGGGATCAGCCAAAGAGTTCGCCTGCATGCCTGTTGGTCCTCGTGCACATGTCTACTGCTGACAAAACACTATATCAATAAAGCTTGCAATGGTACAGAAAGTCACTTCTAGCAGTGAAGAATTACTGCCAGGTGAGTGTGAAATTCCAGCTGTTACATTTTAAACCCATTAATTTAATTCGCTGTGCTCACCATCATTCCTCAACTGGCATGAGTCAACAAAAGTATTGTCAAATGACCCCTACTGCACTGATCCAAAACAGATTGTATTAATCTCATTACTACTTCAGATTCACTTAGTGACAATTTCATCTTGCCTGCTCCTGGTGTTTCTCTTACTGAGGATTGGAAGGTGACACAAAAAAAGCTCATTGAAAATGAATACAGAATCATTAGGGTTTTCTATATCTCCTAAGGAACTTTTTTTTCTCATATCTGCTATTGTAGCATGAAACATGTCAAATTTCAACAATAAAATTATATGTTCACATCGCAGAATATCAGTAATATGAGACATGACATGCGTGCATGGGAGAAATATGATCTTGCATCCATGGTTCCCAAAGCTTTCCATCACTGGAGGATTCCCTGTCTCTTGCCTGACTGTATTGAAGACTGATGGAGTTTGTTATAATTTTTTTACAAGCGACTTCATTTCAAAAGCACTCCATTGACTGTGAATTGCTTTGAGCTGCCCAGAAGTTGTGAAAAACATTGCATTAATAATTTTCCTTTTATAATTAACTAATAAAACTATTATCATTATATCATGTGATCACCAGAGCTTTCTCTGGCATTCAGTTATATTACAGCTGGTCAGTATGTCATCTCCATCAACCTGCCTTTTGTTCCATATTCTTTTACTATCCTTACCTAATTTAAATCAGCTCATCTATTCAGCTTGGTCATGACAATTTCAGTTGTCTCAACCGCCTCAACTTTTTGATAGGTAGATAGAGAGATTGTGTTCCAGATTCAAACTATTATCTGAAAGCAACCCTCTGTTTTGGAGAAAAATAATTTTTATAACACTTAGAAGAACTCTAATTTTTTAAGCCATCAGGGCAGCAGGCTAGGACCATGTATTATATGGACCTCTTATGGTAGGTCACTACTAAAAAGAGAACACGTGTAAATGTTGCTGTTTTGTGTGAATAAATGCTTTCTGATTTCATTTATAAATTGCCTTGCTCTGCTTTTAAGATTATCCCTTTCGTTTGCCAGACAAAGTAATTTCTCTGGTATCTATCCTTTTAGAATTCCTATCATTTGAAATGGTTAGGTCATCTTCCAGCTACCTAAAATTGAGGCAATGGACATCAAAGTGATGCACCCTTTTAAGTATTGGAACTGTTGTTGCAGAACTGCTATTCTGTCTCCCAGGCCAATATATCCACTATATTTTCCTTGAAATTTGGTACTCATGAGCACAGTATTTCAAGTGGGGTCTGACCGACTGTGCAATTGAAGCATCATTGTCTCACTTTGGTATTAAAATCCCTCTGCATAAAGACTAATATTCCATTAGCCTTGCTGATTTTTTTATTGTATCTAGTATATTAGTATTTGGTGACGTATGGATGGTAACTCTTTACTCCTGCATTTGCTGTTAAGACAATATTCCGATTTGTCTTAACTTGATCCAAAGCGGATAATTTCACAATTCTGCACGGAGAACCTCATTTGCCATAGTCTGTTGAGACTTTTGGATCTTCTCTTAATTACATGATTTATTCGCTTCAAACTGTCCTCTGCAAAGCTGGATATGCAACTTATTATTTCTTTTCTTGTAATAACATATTTGATGAAAATATAGATTGTAGATTTCTGGCCTGGTAGTGCTCTCCAAACAGAGTATAAATCTCATTATTTCAGCTCTCTTGCTAGAATTCTACTACCCCACCTGCCAGGAGTGTGAGCAGGCCAGGGACAGACATTGGAAATGTCTGTTGATTTCAGGCAGGATTTTCCGGTCTTGAGTAGAGCTAGACCATAAAATACCGCTCTATCTTTTGTCTCAATTAATTACCACTCTTGTCGCAACGTTGCTTCCAAATGCGTTTTCATTTGTACTCATCAGCTCTCCTGTGGAATCTTATCAAATGCCATCTGGAAATCCATGTCAGTAAAATCCATCCATACTGCCATACAACTAATGACCAATTTGAAATATTCAAATAAACTAGTTAGACATGATCTACTCATTCAGCAGCACCAGTACATGCTGTCTCTTTGGTAGTGACCTAAGTTAAGGGATCACTATAATGGGATATCCTGGTATATTGGAAAATAGAGAATTGTTTAGATGTTACAACAAATTATTTTTCTCTGAAACAGAGGTTGCTTTCAGACAATAGGTTTTACAATGAAGTGGCTTGCTCTCCTTGGAGACCTTTGAGAGTCAACCACATGGTGTGGGCTGTATCAGCTAAATTATGGAAAAGTGATGGATTTTTTTTCCCCTGAAAGATATTGGTGAAGCAGTTGGGTTTTTATAGTAATCAGTAACTTTTATGTCACTCGAATTTTGGTGCTAGCACATTCCATATTTACTGACTCAGTTTCATAATTGACTATGATGGAATTTGTTCGCAAGAAGTCTTGAATTGCCACTATCATTACTGCACTGCTATACCCTTCTGTTACTGAATTACACCTTGTCATGTAGGTCAGTCATGATGGCGTTCTGGAAAAGGAAATGTTTGTGCAGTCAGAAAGATGCTGTAATTTCTCAATCAATAGGCTGTTTTGGCCACCAGTATTAAAGCTGTCAGTCTGGCGATCTTTGGCTTTCCCTTTTTTTTTGAAGATCTAGGCTCTGATAAAGGCTGTTTGCAAATTGTGTTCATTATAGAGAGCTTTAAATTGTCTATTATTGATATAATGTCAAGGCATCGTTTTCCATGAGAGTAGTAGTAACTTTAAATTCTGTTTCTTGGGTAATTAGGAAGAGTCAGCATGGCTTTGTGAAAGGAAAATCATGTTTAATTGATTTAATAGAGTTCTTTGAAGAAGTAGCATGTACTGTGGATAGAAGGCAGCCTATAGATGTACTGTACTTGGATTTCCAGAAAGTATTTGATAAGGTGCCACACCAAAGCTTATTGAAAAAAAATGGTTTGGGAGTAACATATTGGCCTGGATTGAAGATTTACTGTATGGCAGAAAGAGTATACATAAATGAGCCTTTGCTTGATTTGGCAGGATGTGACGAGTGGAGTCCTGCAGGGCTCTTACTGGCGCCGCAACTTTTCACAATTTACCTCAATTAGATGAGAGGAAGAAAGGCATTGTAGGTAAGTATGCCAATGACGCAAAGGTAGGCAGGAAAATATGTTGTGAAGAAAAGGTATTGGATTTGCAGATGGAGTGAGTGGGCAAAAAATCTGGCAGGTGGAGTACATTGTGGGAAAATGTGAAGTTGTTCACTTTGGCAGTAAAAGTAAAATGGAGAAAAAGAGAAAATAGGAGCAGGAGGCAGCCATTCAACCCTTTTGAGCTTGGTCTGCCATTCATTGTGATCGTGGCTGACCATCCAACCCTATTCTGTTCCTTCCACTCCTCTTCCCCTCATTTTCTTTGAACTCTTTCACCCCCAGAGCTATATCTGATACCTTGTTGAAAACATAATTTTTTTGGCCTCAATGGCTATCTGGTAGTGAATTGCACAGGCTTATCACTCTCTGGATGAAGAAATTTGTCCTCATCTCAGTCCTAAAATGTTTACCCCTTTGTCTTGAGACTGGGTGCCCCCAGCATCGGGAGCACCCTTTCTCCGTGTACCCTGTCTAGTCCTGTTCGAATTTTGTAGGTTTCTTTAGATCAGCTCTTCTGAATGGCAGTGAATATACTCGTAGTGGGTTCAATCTGTTGTCATAGTTCAGTCTGATAAATCTTCACTGCACGCCCTTCTATGGCAAGAGCATCTTTCCTCAGATAAGGACCAAAAGTGCACTCTAGGGTGTGGTCCCACCAAGACCCTGTATAACTGTAGCTAGGCATCCTTGCTTTTATGCTCTTTGCTATGAAGACCACCAACATACGATTTGCCTTCTTTACTGCTTGCTGCACCTGCATGCTTAACTTCAGTGACTGGTGTATGAGAAAAATCTAGGTCTTGTTGTATATTCCCCTCTCTCAATTTATAGTCATTTAAATAATCTGCCTTCCTCTTTTTGCTACCAAAATGGATTACCTCCAATTTATCCACATCATTACTGCATTTGCCCACTCGCTCAGCTTGTCCAAATTGCACTACAGCACCTCTACGTCCTTCCCACACCTCACCCTCCCACCCAGCTTTGCATCTTGCAACTGCAGAAATGGAGAAGAATGCTGAGGTGCAGAGCAGTTAGGTGTTCCTGTGCATGAGTCACAAAAAGCTGGTATGGCACTGTGTAATCAAGAAGGCAAATGGAATTCTCTCCTTTATTACAAGAAGAATTGCCCATTAAGGATGTAATGCTTCAGTTATATAGAGCATTTTTGAGACCGCATCTCAAATACTCTATGCAATTTTGATGACCTTGTTTAAGGAAGGATGTAAATGTGCTACAGGTAGTTCAGAGGAGGTTTACTGGACTGATACCTAGAATGAGCAGGTTGTCTTATGAGGATACGTTGGACAGGCTGGCTAGTTCAGAGTGAAGTGACTTGATTGAAGTATACAAATGGTGTTGACAAGATAGAAATTGTTTCAATATTTCCTCCAGTGGGTGAGTCCAACGCTAGAGTCACTTTTAAAATTAGTGGTCGCCTTTATGGGACAGAAGTGAGGAGAATTTTCTTTCTTTTGAAGGTTGTGCCACTCTGGAACACTCTCAAAAGGCAGTGGAAGCCTGGTCACAGAACATTTTAAGTCAGAGGTAGAAAGATGATTGTTAGGCGAGAGAATCAAAAGTTATTGGGGGTAGTTGGAATGTGGAATTCAACACAAACAGGTTCCCAGTGTTAAGTTTAGTCTGCTCATTGGATTTCTTATTTGACATACTTTGGGCTCTCCCTGTTTGTCATTGATTTTAATTCTCTATCTGAAACATCTAGATCCTGTTGCCAAAGGTTTACCTATTTTCCTTTTGAGTGCAGGTGTTGTGAGACTTCTTACTGTGGATAATATGGGCAGTGAGTTGACAGGCTATGGATTTCTAGTTAGAATTTCCTATGGATAAAGCCATTCATCCCCTTCTAGATATTAAAGGATTTGAGAAAATACCCAGGCACTACCCATCTGCATGCTTTTTTTGTGTATTGACACGTAATTCAGCCAGTCATTGGGAGACTGCGCCATTATACTTTGTATCTTTTCCTGTATTTGCAAGAACAGTGACTTGTCACCGTGACAGTTGTTCCTAATCTTTATGTCAGTGGTTGGTGCTGACATTGTGTATCTGGTTCCCAGTGTTAAGTTTAGTCTGCTCATTGGATTTCTCATTTGACATACTTTGTTGGGCTCTCCGTTTGTCATTGATTTTAATTCCCTGTCTGAAACATCTAGATCCTGATGCTAAAAGTTTACATATTCTCCCTTTTGAGTGCAGGGCTTGTGTTTCAGTTTCCTCTTGGCTACTTATATGATTTTTTTTTGAGGTGGAATGTCTCCAAGCAGAACATAAAGCTTAAACAATTCTAAAAAGACTCAGTTACAGCCTCAGCAGTGTGCAGTACTAATGAAGCCAGTCATACAATGATCGTTGAAATTAAAATCCAAGCAACTAAGAGTCCAAACTGTTTATCACTCCCAACCCCACCTGCCCCATCTAGATTAGTTGCACTGATCTAATAATTTTCAGCACACCATATTTTGAACTGCCATTATTCAGCCTGGAGTGCTTTAATATTTTCACCAAGCACCAGTTGTGGTCATTTATAAAGCAGGATGTTGAAAATTTGAAAGATGCCTGTTGTATCTCGAATAGGAGGAATTCTTTGTCTTATATTACACATAAAAACATTTTTTATAGTGTGCCATGAAGGTATGGGCTCACCATTGAGGGACCTCGGGGTCCTTGTGCATGAGTCGCAAAAACCCAGCTTGCAGGTGCAGCAGGTGGTCAGGAAGGCGAATGGGATGCTGGCCTTCATAGCGAGGGGGATTGAATATAAAAGTAGGGAGGTCTTGCTGCAGCTGTATAGGGCATTGGTGAGGCCGCAGCTGGAGTACTGTGTGCAGTTTTGGGCGCCGCACCTGCGCAAGGATATTTTGGCCCTGGAGGGAGTGCAGAGGAGGTTTACTAGGCTGATACCGGAGTTGAGGGGATTGAGCTATGAGGAGAGGCTGAATAAACTAGGCTTGTACTCGTTAGAGTTTAGAAGAATGAGGGGAGATCTCATTGAGACGTACAAGATGATGAATGGGATGGATAGGATAGAGGTGGAGAGACTCTTCCCGCTCAAAAAAGACAGTAGGACTAGGGGGCACAGCCTCAAGATAAAGGGGAGGCGGTTTAGAACGGAGTTGAGGAGGAACTTCTTCACTCAAAGGGTGGTGAATCTCTGGAATTCTCTGCCCGTTGAAGTGGTGGAGGCTGCCTCGCTAAATATTTTTAAGAAGCGGGTTGATGGGTTCTTGATAAGAGAGGGGATTAAGGGTTATGGGGAGAGGGCGGGAAAGTGGAACTGAGCCACAACAGATCAGCCATGATCTTATTGAATGGCGGGGCAGGCTCGAAGGGCTAGACGGCCTACTCCTGCTCCTATTTCTTATGTTCTTATGTTCTTAAAGACAAAGATATAGTCAGCTCAAGAGTATTGATACTCCTTTCACTTCTGACAATAAATGTCCATGGATTCTTTTGTCACTGAGACCATCCGACCAACTGTCTCCCTGACTAGTTTGACATTTGTTTCGTCAGAACCAACCTGCCAACAGAACATTGCCGGGGTCTCACCCAATGCTTTCATTTAGGTTTCAGCTGTGAAAGCCCAGGTAAGTAAGCAACAGCTACCAGCATCATTATTCATTCAAAACTCTTAAACACGATCATGTATGTAGCTCAGTGTATTTAAAGTTTTATGACTTTTTTAAAATCCAAGAGTATGGGAGGGGATGGTGGGGGTCAACTTTTACGTAGAAACATAGAAAAACTACAGCACAAACGGGCCTTTCGGCCCACAAGTTGCACCGAACATATCTCTACCTACTAGGCTTACCTATAACCCTCTATCTTACCAAGTCCCATGTACTCATCCAGAAATCTCTTGAAAGACCCTATTGAATCCGCCTCCACCACCACTGCCAGCAGCCGATTCCACGCACCCACCATGTATAATACTTTTGAGGGATTGACAGATGCTTGATTTGGGGCCCAAAAAGATATTGCAGTGGAATAAAGTACAAATTAACAGTTCGAAAGAATTCATACTAATTTTGTAGCATTTATTTACTTGTTTGTTGGGACGTGAAAGTTATTTGGTGTTCCATCCTTATTTTCTGTGCAGGCCAGTTGATACATTTTTTTTCCTCTATCAGATGACAAAATGGGGGAAGTTCCTGTAGCAGATGCTGAGAAACTTTGATTTTCCGATGGAATATTAAATCATTCCTTTCATTATGCAACATCTGATAGTGGCACAGTTTTCCACAGTATAATTTTTCTTCACTTCTCTGAGGGCACTGCGTCAAATGGCTCTATGGATGGTATCACCCTTTTGCTGAAGTTCGTTGGTCCATTCAGCCACTGTTTTTCCCATGAGAGAAACATAGCACTAGAAAATAGTAAATTATTGGGTGGGTTCAAAGTAAGGGAGAAAGCAATATATTCTAAATGAGCTGTAAATTGCCATGTGGAAATACAATGTTGTGGCTAGAACAGAGATCTGCCTCCAAGAAGGGCAGGACTCGGCCATAAGTAGTCCTGGATATAGGTGTTCAGGGTAGATAGGAAAGGAAGTAGGGATGGGTGGAGTTATTGATGAAGGAGAATATGGCAGTGTTGGAGACTGAGGAGGCCCTAGAGGGATCCAAAGCAGACCCTATTTGGCTAGAACTAAGGAACAGAAACAAGTGCTCGATGTAATCTATGGGCCATTAATGAGTGGGAAGATATAAAGGAACAAATTTGGAAGGAAATTACATAGAGTGGTCAGGAATTACAGAGTAGCTACAATGGGTGCCTTTATTGGAACATAAACTGGGATAGTAGTAGTTTAAAGGGCAGAGTGGGTAAGAATTCCTGGACTGTGCTCAGGAAAATTTTCTGCAGCTGTATGTTTTCAGTTCAGTGAGAAAGGAGGCACTGCTAGATCTATTCTTGGGATGAATTGGGCTGCATGGATGAGTGTGAGGAGCGAAGCACTTGAGGCACAGTGATCATTGTATAATAAGGTTTAGGTTGGCTATGGAAAAAGGCAAAGAACAATTTTACTAAGAATTAACTGGAGAAAAGTCAACTTCATTGGGAAGTAAGAATGGAACTGGGAGCCAGATAAATTGGACTCCAGTGTTGGCAGGACTTTCTTTAAAGTCTTTAAAGAAGAGATTGATCTTTCTCCTTCGGAGAGATGCCTGACAACCAAATCTAGAATTCCCTGGAGGCTGAAAGAGCTAATCGTTAGGTGAAGGAGAAGCATGTTTATGATTGATATCAGGTGGCTAATAGAACTGAAAATCAGGCTGAGTTATAATCAGGGTCTTGGGGAGGTGAAAAAGTAGATGGAAGGAGCATGGAGAGCACATGCAGAGAGGCTGGTGGAGAGCATTAGAGGGAATGCTGAAGTTTTCTGTAGGCGTATAAATGGCCAAAGGACGAGGGGGTCCACTTAGGGACCAAAAATGGAATTTGGACAAGGAGGCAAGGGTATTAAATGAATACTTTATGCCTGTATTGGACATGGTGAAAGGGGAGATCATTCATATGCTTAAAGGATTTAAAGTTGATATGGAGGAGCTATTGGATGGGCTGCCTTAAGTTGACAAGGCATCAGGGCTGATGAGATGCATCCAAGGATACTGTGGGAAGTGAAAGTGGGAATTATGAAGGCATTTCCTTAGACCCTGGGGTGAGGCCAGAGGACTTGTTAATTGCAAATGTTACACTTGTTTAAACAAAAGTGTTAAGATGGCTCAGCAACTACAGGTCAGTCAGTTTAACTTTGAAATCTCCTAGAAACAATAATTTCGGCTAAAATTAATAGTGACTTGGGCAAATACACATTAATTAGGGAAAACCAGCACAGATTTGTTGAGGGCAACTCTTGTGTATCTAATTTGCTGAAGTTTTTGAAGAGGTAGCAAAGAGGGATGATGAGGGTGATGCTGTTGATATAGTGTACATGTTCTTTTAAAAGGCATTTGATATCGTACCGCACAACAGACTTGTGAGCACAGTTCTAACTCCTGGAATAAATGGGACAGTAGCAACATGGATACCAAATTGGATGAGTGTTAGGAAATGTATATTTAATGGATATTTTTCAGTCTGGAGGAAGGTTTATTCTGGTGTTCTGTGGGGATTGCTACTGGGGACCTTCCCCTTCCTGAAATGTATAGAAATGGCCTAGACCTTGGTGTACAGGTAGTGGAATGACATTGGATAAATTGATCACTTGGAGAGCCAGTGCAGACATAATGGGCTGAAATGACTTTCTTCTATGCTGTAAGAATTCTGTGACTTGGAGGTGAGGCCACTTGTAAGTTCATTGATAATTTCTTGATGCGTTAAACAATGTTTATGTGCATATATGTTGTTTTCTCACTACAACAATGCAAATATTCACAGGTCAGTAGTTAGGTGAGGAACTCTTCTTCGTTGGCACAATTCTCATTTTTTGGTGAAAATGGAGAAGTGCAGAATACTTGCTAGTTTAAATGTGTTTATTTAACTCGTATGTGCAAGCAAAATATCAAAATGCAGTGAGAACTCTGGTTTCTAGATATGGCTCCATTTTCTTTTCCCACTGTAATGAATAATAGAACAGTATAGTGATGCAGAATGTTTAAAAGTGGTTCAAAAATTGAACTCTGCTTTACTTAGCATCATCCTTTTATAAGATAGATGTCATCAAGCATTGCAAAGTTGCTGCAGCTATACCTAAGTAGTTGGCAACATTCTCAATTACTGCTTTTGTTCATTGTCTTGGGTAGAAAATTCAGCCTTGCTTGTGTGTCATTTGATAGGGAGTGATGTGGAGTGGGATTTGATGTTCTTTGCTCATGAAAATTTGAGATGTTCCATTCTCGTGGGCACCACTCCAGATTTTGAACTGCTTTGCCTTGCCTTTCATTCAATCTTTCCAAACTTGGTACTTCTGTTTTATTCATATATGGTGAACTTCAGTGCATAGTCGTACCCTTTTTAGGCTTTGGCAATTAAATAGCAAAGTGAATCTAACCATAATACTGAACACTAGAGAGATGGCAAGTATGCCTTAATATTTGTGTTGAATTCTAGAGAGTTAACATACGAGGAAACAAACATAACCATGTTGTTGTGCAATATGTACTCTTTTTTGTTAAAACCCCTATTTTGGCTATAAATTTCATTTTACACAATGAAAATTGTTCAAAATAAAACAAACTTCACACGGTACAGTGATGCAGCAGGACATAGGCAAAGAGAAGGGGAAAAGGAACGTAGTAGTGATTGGGGATAGTGGGGTGAAGGGTATTGACACTGTCCTTTGTCACAATGACAAAGTCCACAGAAGGGTGTGTTGTCTGCCTGGTGCTCGGGTCCGGGATGTCGCAGCTGGGCTGCCGAGGAACCTGGAGTGGGAGGGTGAGAATCCGGTCGTTGTGGTACATGTGGGTGCCGGCGACGTAAGCAAAATGCGGACTGAGGATCTGGGGAGGGAGTATGAAAAGCTGGGAATGGAATTAAAAAGTAGAACCGACAAGGTGGTCATCTCTGGGCTACTGCCTGAACCGAGTGCAGACGGGCGTAAGGTTGACAGGATTAAGGAAGTGAATGGGTGGCTCAGGGATTGGTGTGGGAGGAATGGGTTTGAATTTATGGGGCATTGGCACCAGTATTGGGGTAGGTGGGACCTGTTTGGGCGGAATGGGGTTGGTCTGAACCGTGCTGGGACCAGAGTGCTGGCGAATCGTGTAAAGAGGACTGTAGACAGGGCTTTAAACTAATTGGGGGGGGGAGGGTGCGAGGGTAGGTGACGTTACGAGGTCTAAAGTTAAGGATAGGGTACAGGTAAGGGAAGAGGCCGAGGATGTCCCAATAATAGAGGGAGTAGGGGGCGTGAGTATAGTTGGTGGCGTTACGGCAAATAGGGTCCCGGTGAAGGCTGGGATGAAAGCGCTTTATCTGAATGCACGAAGCATTCGGAATAAAGTGGATGAGCTGGTGGCGCAGATCGACACAAATGGATACAATCTGGTGGCCATTACAGAGACGTGGCTGCAAGGTGACAGGGACTGGGAGCTGAATGTACAGGGCTACCAAGTGTTTAAGAAGGATAGGCAGGAGGGAAAAGGGGGGGGCGTAGCTCTGCTGATTAAGGATAGCATCAAGGTGGTAGCAAGGGATGATATTGGAGCCAAGGAGCAGAACGTAGAATCGTTGTGGGTGGAGATTAGGAACAGCAAAGGGAGGAAGACGCTGGTGGGTGTCATCTGTAGGCCCCCGAATAATGATCTGGAGGTGGGGCGGGCTGTTAACGCGCAAATAAGTGCGGCGTGCAGGAATGGGACGGCCGTAGTTATGGGGGATTTCAATCTGCATATTGATTGGTCGACCCATGTTGGACGCGGTGGGCTCGAGGAGGAGTTCTTGGAATGCTGCCGGGATAGTTTCCTGGAATAGTGTGTGTTGGAGCCGACGAGGGAGAGAGCTATCTTGGGATCTCGTGCTATGTAATGAGGCGGGTAGAATTAGGGACCTTGCGGTGAAGGATCCTCTTGGGGAGAGTGATCATTATATGGTGGAGTTTCTGGTGCAGATGGAGGAGGAGAAAGTGGGTTCCCGGACACGCGTACTTTGTTTGAATAGAGGGGAGTACGGTAGGATGAGAGAAGAATTGGCGAATGTGGACTGGGGGAGCGCGTTGGAGGGAGGGTCTGCTGAGGAGCAGTGGAGGATCTTTAAGGAGATCTTTCTTGGTGCTCAGCGGAAATTTATTCCGATGGTCAAAAAGGACAGTAGGAGGAGAGGTAATAAGCCGTGGATAACGAAGGAGGTGAAGGAAAGTGTTAAATTAAAAGCGGAGGAATTTAGAGTAGCTAAGAGTAGTGGGCGAGAAGAGGATTGGGAGAGGTTTAAATGTCAACAAACATTGACAAAGAAGTTGATAAGGGTAGGAGAAACTATGAAGCTGGGCTAGCGCTTAAAATAAAAAAGGTTAGCAAGAGTTTTTATAAATATATAAAAAGGAAGAGGCTGGCTAGGGTGAACGTTGGTCCTTTAGAGGATGAGAAAGGGGACCTAGTGGTAGGGGATGGGGATATGGCTAAGGTATTGAATAACTTTTTTGTTCCTGTCTTCACGGAGGAGGACGTGAATAATTTGCCGGGTGTTAGCGATGGAAAGGTGGTAGGACTGGAGGGTCTTAATGACATTACTGTTACTAGAGAGGCGGTGCTCGACAGACTGGAGGGGCTGATTGTGGACAAGTCCCCAGGACCGGATGGAATGCATCCGAGGGTTCTGAAAGAAATGGCGGAGGTGATAGTGGATGCCTTGCTGGTTATTTTCCAGACATCGCTGGATTCCGGGGAAGTGCCGGAGGATTGGAAAACGGCTAATGTTACGCTGATGTTTAAGAAGGGTGCCAGGCAAAAGGTGGGGAATTATAGGCCGGTTAGTTTAACGTCTGTGGTAGGTAAAATGTTAGAATCCGTCATTAAGGAGGGAATTGCGAGGCATCTTGAAGGGAACTGCTTGATAGAGCAGACGCAGCATGGTTTCATTAAAGGGAAGTCGTGTCTGACAAATTTACTGGAGTTCTATGAGGATGTGTCTAGGGCGGTGGATAGAGGAGAGCCAGTGGATGTGGTCTTTCTGGATTTTCAGAAGGCGTTTGACAAAGTACCTCACAAGAGGTTATTGCAGAAGGTCGAGGGACATGGAGTGGGGGGTAGGGTGTTAGCGTGGATAGAGGATTGGTTGTCAAATAGGAGGCAGAGAGTGGGGGTCAACGGGTGCTATTCGGATTGGCGGATGGTGACTAGTGGAGTGCCCCAGGGGTCGGTGCTGGGGCCTCAGCTTTTTACCATTTATATAGGTGATCTGGAGGAGGGAACCGAGTGTAGGGTGTCGAAATTTGCTGATGACACCAAGATTGGGGGAACGGCAAATTGTGCGGAGGGTGTGGAGAGTCTGCAGAAGGATCTAGATAGGCTGGGCGAATGGGCCAGGAAATGGCAAATGGAATTTAATGTTGGCAAGTGTGAGGTGGTCCACTTTGGTAGGAAGAATGGTAGGGGGTCCTTGTGCATGAGTAGCAAAAACCCAGCTTGCAGGTGCAGCAGGTGGTCAGGAAGGCGAATGGGATGCTGGCCTTCATAGCGAGGGGGATTGAATATAAAAGTAGGGAGGTCTTGCTGCAGCTGTATAGGGCATTGGTGAGGCCGCAGCTGGAGTAGTGTGTGCAGTTTTGGGCGCCGCACCTGCGCAAAGATATTTTGGCCTTGGAGGGAGTGCAGAGGAGGTTTACTAGGCTGATACCAGAGTTGAGGGGGTTGAGCTATGAGGAGAGGCTGAATAAACTGGGCTTGTACTCGTTAGAGTTTAGAAGAATGAGGGGAGATCTCATTGAGAGGTATAAGATGATGAATGGGATGGACAGGATAGAGGTGGAGAGACTCTTCCCGCTCAAAAAAGACAGTAAGACTAGGGGGCACAGCCTCAAGATAAAGGGGGGGGGGCGGTTTAGAACGGAGTTGAGGAGGAACTTCTTCACTCAAAGGGTGGTGAATCTCTGGAATTCTCTGCCCGTTGAAGTGGTGGAGGCTGCCTCGCTAAATATTTTTAAGACGCGGGTTGATGGGTTTTTGATAGGAGAGGGGATTAAGGGTTATGGGGAGAGGACGGGAATGTGGAACTGAGCCACGACAGATCAACCATGATCTTATTGAATGGCGGGGCAGGCTCGAAGGGCTAGATGGCCTACTCCTGCTCCTATTTCTTATGTTCTTATGTTCAATTCAATTGGAGCAGAATGGGGTTCTGTGGAAAAAAGAAATAGAATTGTGAGAACCAAGGAAAATTAAATGGAAAATGTTTTGCTGGGAATCTACAATGGAAGAAAGAAACTATGGCAAAGAATGGATGAAATGGTCTTGCATGCTCTAAGATTCTAGGATGTTGCAGCCAATTCTACCTCTTGTCTTCACTAGATGCCTGCTAATACATATTTCCAAGAGGAATTTGTTTGAGAATACTGACTGAATAATGTATTCAGTTTAAATCTAAAATGTCCAGTGATCACTAACTGAACTATTCAATCGCATCTTGGCTGCTATTCCATGATGTACAGCTAACCACTAAGTCTACTGTAGTACCTTGACTCTCAAGGCCTGTTAAGCAGCAGCTGATCATCCATCTCTATGAAATTGGTGTTTCAACCTGCCTTTTGTTGGTTTTTCTTAATTTATCCACTTTACCGCTGGGATATTGAAATTCTTTATTGATATCATATTAGAATTCCCAGTAGCCTCTCTGACTTGCCTAAGTGCTTATTGTTTATTCGATTACAATGAACTGACAACTGATAGAACCAATTACTGTGTTATTGTTGCCTTACTTGTGTCTGCTCATTATTCCTATCGTCATTTTTGCTGTTATTTACTCTCTTAATGGATATTTTAGCATGTGTCATCAATGTTACTGCTTCAGCCAGTTTAAGCATTATCTCCTTTTAGCTAAGCTTCATTTGTAGTGATACTTACGTTGTATCTAAATGTAGTTAAAATTTTCACTGGGGTGTGTATTTTATATAAGTTCGTTGTTGGTTTGATGAGTTAATGCTGGTGCGTTCTGCAATACTAGTATTACACCCAGGTAGCTATTCTTCATGTGGGCATCTACGCAGTGAGTTATGGCAGAATATTTCTGGGAATCTGATTTCATATCCGAGACCATCCTTTTGTTTTCTGCTGATTTTTTTTCAGGAAGAGTTATTTGCTCAGGAAGAGTTACCCTGACTGATTTATTCTGGTTTGTTTAAAAGCTAGGGGATATAATTGTACAAATGTTGATACCATGGTTGAGCTCAACTAACTAACTTTGATTAAATTCAAGACCATCCTGTTCCATGTAGATCACTATTAATGCATTTATGTATGTCACCACAAGGGGAGCTCTATATTTGTCTTGGAATCCTGGAATTATTGAAACCTCAGCAATTTCTGGTAGCCATAAAGATCTTCCAGTTTTTCTACTTCAAATTCGGAAAAAAACATGTTCAAGCAGCTTAACCTGTCTGCTTTTGGCAACTGCAAATTACTTTACATTCAGTCAAGTGCAACTTATGTTTTGTGTATTACCTGATTTTGGAAGCTACTAATTCTGTGTTGGACAGGTTTGCCATAAAAGAACTAAAGTTATTTCACCCAGCACAGCAGTGTCCAAGTCCTCACCCACCAATTGTACTGACCATGAAGAATTTGAGATGAAAGATCAGTTCAGTGATATGTGGCACCAGAAGATTAGTTGATTCACGTCATCTAATTTATTTGGATCAGTGGAAGATGAGGGTTAATTCTGCTGCTTGTGCTAATGGCGAACTCTAAATAGTTTCATGGTTTTTAACATGCTTGGTTGATTTAAATTTGAGGTTTTGGGATTAACTGATAAAAACAGAAACATTTGAATGCAATATTTTGAAGTCTCTTATTTTGATAACATTATACCTTGGCAATGCACACAGAAGATATTCAGACTGTTTGTTGTATTTCCACAATTTTATTGGCACCAGGAACTTTTCATGAGTCTATTAACCTGATCCAAACATTTGGTAATATTTAAAGAACAGCCGTTTAATATTTGAATATGATACAAGCTAGCGCCTTGACTCTTTTTTGTGGCACTGAACGCTATTGAAATTTGATGCCACTTGGGTGTTTGTGATGATCACTCTAGTGTTTGATGTGGAAAGGTAGCATTAATCAGTGTCAAAGTTCATTTTGTGGCTTGCAAATATTTGCTGGGTGATTTTATATCATGAAATCAACACTGTGTAACAGCAAATGTTTCAAATCTATTCCCACTAGTTTTTTTCCAGAAACTTGGGTCTGAAATTTTAAAAGAAGCCTGGGTTCAGATTGCAGGCAGGTGAGCCTTTCTGCTAGTTCTTCACCACTATCCCAACCCTGTAACATTTTGAGTGGGTTGCTTGGGGTGGGAGAAGGCCGGTTGCCAAAAATTAGATCTAGTATTAAACCCTATCCCATCCTGACTGGGATTTCCAATGTGATGAACTTGGAGCCGGTAGGAGTGGGGACATGAGGGATCAAACAACTGACCCCTCCCCAACCCAGGTCTGTAATGGCTGTGACGTCACAGCTGCGGCCATCCTCTAAGTACGATATACAGTCATGTTGTAGGCATGGATGGACTCGTCAGGGATGGTCAGCATGGATTTGTTAAAGGAAGCCTTGCCTCACAAATTTGATTGAATTCTTTGAGGAAGTGACAAGAAGGGATGATCAGGGTAGTGCAGCGGATATTGTGGTATGTGGATTTTAGCAAGGTGTTTGACAAGGACTTATATAGTAGATTGGTCAAAGAGATAAAAGCCCACACGATACAAAGTTATGTGGCAAACTGGATAAAAAATTGGCTTAGTAATAGGAAAGCAAGAGTAATGTTTGATGGATGCCTTTATGAATGGAAAGTTGTTCGAAGTGGTTTTCCACAAGGCTTGGTGCTGAGACTTTGTGCTATAAATAATTTGGATATGAATGTGGGGGGGGCGGCGGCAGAAACATGATCAGGAAATTTGCTGATGACAACGATTGGCCCAGTAGTGGATAGCGTGGAGGATAATTATAATCTCAAATGAGATTATATTCTCAAACGGGTTGGTAGAGTGGGCGATGGATTTTGACATAGGGAAGTGTGAGGTAGTACATTTTAGGGAGGTCAAACAGTTATAGAACATAGAACATTACAGTGTAGAACAGGCCCTTCGGCCCACGATGTTGCGCCGACCAGTTAAAAAAAAACAGTGACCCACTAATCTAAACCAATCCCTTTTCGTCCATAAACCTATCCACGGATCTCTTAAACGCCCCCAAATATATAGGGAATATGCTAAGAGGGGTAGATGAAGTGAGAGATCTTGGTGTAAAAGGCCCCTAAACACAGTAGTTCAAGTAGACAAGGTTGTAAATAAGGCTTATGGAGTGCTGTTTTTCATTGGCAGATATGTCAAATATAAAAATAAAGATATAATATTGGAATTGTATATAACACTGAGGCCACAGCTGGAATATTATGTGCAATTCTGGTCACCACATTCCAGGAAGGATGTACTTGTTTTGGAGCAAGCCCAGAGAAGATTTATAAGAATGTTGCGAGGCTAGAAAAGTGTTGATTTGTGGAGTAATTGGATAGGTTGGGGTTATTTTCCTTGGAACAAAGAAGGCTGAGGGGTGACTTAATTGAGGTCAAATTTGGTCTCTTGAGCCTGCTCTGCCATTTCAATATGATTATGACTGATCTGATGGAGTCCTAATAGCTACATTCCGCCTACCCTCAGTAGCCTTTGACTCCCTAGTTAGTTGAGATTCTATCCACACGTGCCTTAAAAATGTTCATTGATCTTTCTTCCACCACTGCCTGGGGAAGAGAATTCATTTATTCTCCTTGGTTGGATGGTGAGCTTGCTCCCAGGCCTTTAGCTGAAGATTTCCAAATTGCAGAAGGTGTCTTAATGCACGCTGTGTAGGTTGGGACCTAACCTAGTCCCCATACATGATTTTGGATCCCTGATAATTAATTCTGGACCCTTAAAGTTGTGAGAAAATGTCTGATAGGGCAAACAATAAATAACCTACAGTAAAGCAAAATACTGTAGATGCCGGAAATCTGAAATCAAAATAGAAAATGCTGGTGAAACACAGTAGGTTTAGCAGGATCTGTGTGGAAAGAGAAACATAATTAACATTTTAGAGTCATTAGAGGTTTACAGCATGGAAACAGGCCCTTTAGTCCAACTTGTCCATGCAGCCCCTTTTTTTTAAAAAACCCTTAAGCTAATCCCAATTGCCCGCATTTGGCCCATATCTCTCTATACCCATGTAACTATCTAAATGCTTTTTAAAAGATAAAACTGTACCTGCCTCTACTACTACCTCTGGTAGCTTGTTCCAGATACTCACCACCGTCTGCGAAAAAATTGTCCCTCTGGACACTTTTGTATCTCGCCCCTCTCAGCTTAAACCTATGCCCTCTAGTTTTGAACTCCCCTATCTTTGGGAAAAGATATTGACTATCTACCTTGCCTATGCCCCTCATTATTTTATAGACCTGTATAAGGTCACCACTCAGCCTCCTACGCTCCAGAGAGAAAAGTCCCAGTCTGTTCCTCATAACTCAATCCATCAAGTCCTGGTAGCATCCTCTTAAATCTTTTCTGCATTCTTTCTAGTTTAATAATATCCTTTCTATAATAGGGTGACCAGAATTGCACACAGTATTCCAAGTGTGGCCTTACCACTGTCTTGTACAACTTCAACAAGACATCCCAACTCCTGTATTCAGTGTTATGACTGATGAAACCAAGCATGTCGAATGACTTCTTCATCATTCTGTCCACCTGTGACTCCACCTTCGAGGAGCTATGAACATATACCCCTAGATCTCTTTGTTCTGTAACTCTTGAGTCTGTATGACACTGTATGGGCTGAGGAGAGGTAGATCTGTGGATTCTGTACTATTGAAGAGGGGGGTGGAGATCAGGGATAGGTGGGAGCTTATGAGAGGTTTGACAAAGTTGCCATGGACACAAAACAAAAAGTGTTAATACTGTTAAATATTAAAAGTACTAATTGTGGCATAATGGTATGATAGCAGAATGTGTTAAAAAGCAGAACAAGGGTCAGCACTCTGTGAAAGCAAAACTAAGACTCAGTTTCCGATGGCCCCCACAGGGCCATCTGTAATTTATAGTTTGCTTTCACAGAGCACTGATCCTCGTTCCGCTATTAACATATTCTGCTATATTATCTTTACAGAAACATAGAAAATAGGAGCTGGAGTAGACCATTCAGCCCCTCAAGCCTGCAATGCCATTTAGTATGATCATGGCTGATCCTCTAGCTTAACACCATACTCTTGCTCTGTTCCCATACACCTTGATGCCTTTGGAATATAGCAATCTGATATTTTCTCAAATATATTCAGTGACTTGGCCTCCACAATCTTCTGTAGTAGCTTATTCCACAATTTCACCACCCTCTGAATGAAGAAATTTCCCCCCAAACCAGCCCTAAATGGCCTACCCCACATCCTGAGATTGTGACCCATTGTCCTAGACCCCCAGCTACGGGGATTATCATCCCTGTATCCAGTCTGCTCAGCCTGGTCAGCATTTTATACATTTCAATAAGATTGCCTTTCATTCTTTTAAATTCTGGTGAATACAGAGCTAGTTGACCCAATCTCCTTAAACCTCAATCCTGCCGTCTCAGGAATCAGTCTGGTGAATATTTGCTGCAGTCCCTTTATGGCATGTCAGTCTTGGCTAAGGGGACCAAAACTGCACACACTGCTCCAGATGTGTCTCACCAAATCCCTGGTGCGGTTATAGTAAGACATTAGTGCTCCTGTACTCAAATCCACTTTCAGTGGAGGTCAATATACTATTTGCCTTCCTACCTGCTTGCTGCAGCTACATGCTTGCTTTTAGTGACTGGTGTGGAAGGACATCAATCTTTCCCAATCTATCACCATTTAAATAATGCTCTGCCATTCTGTTTGGTAACTTCACACTTTTCCACATTATACTGCATCTGCTATGAATTTGCTCACTCATACAACTTGCCTAAATTACCTTGAAGCCTTTTTACAAGTTTCTCACCATTTGCATTCCCACCTAGTTTTTGTGCTGTCTGTAGACTTGGTTTGCAAACTTACATTTGGTTCCCTCATCTAAATCATTGATGTATATTGTTAATAGATGGGGCTCAAGTACTGATCCTTGGACTACTCCAAGGATCAGTGCTTGAGCCCTAGTAATAATATCTCATCATCACCCGCAGTAATAATGTCTTAGAGCAGCGGTATTTGTAAGAGCCTGGGTTGCAGGACACATCTGAGATGGGATGAGAATAACCTGAGCAGAAGTGCGTAAACTGTATGTAAGGGGAGGGAATGCAACACTCTCACCAAAAGACATGATTATTGGGTGTTCAGGAAAGATAGAAAGGAGGATCATTGCAGAGCTGAAGAAAGAGGATGTCCCAGAGAGATCAAGGACAGAATCTATTTGGCTAGATTAAGGAATAAAAAAATGCAGTGCAGCCTATAGGGTGCCAACTAGTGGGGAGAATGTAGAGGAACAAATTTGCAAGGAAATTAGAGGTGCAAAAATTATAAGCTAGTCAGAACAGTGGATTTTCTGCGTGGGTTTCCTCTGGATGCTCCGGTTTCCTCCCACATCCTGAAAGAGGTATTGGTTAGATGCATTGACCCGAACAGGCACCGTACGGTGGCGACTAGGGGAATTTGACAGCAACTTCATTGCAGTGTTAATGTCTTACTTGTGACTAATAAATAAACTTTCTTTAGAATTTGAATAATAGTGTAAAGGGCAGAGGGGACCAAGAGCTCCTAGGATGTGTTAGGAAAATTTTCTCCTTCAGTATGTTTCCAATCCAATGAGAAAGGAGGCACTGTTTGAGGTGACCAAATGTCAGCAGGAGGACAACAGGACAGTGATCATTGTGTCACAAAGTTCAGGCTGAATATTGATAAGGACAAAGAGCAATGCAGAGGAAAACAGTTAACTGGGGGAAAGCTATCTTCAGTGCAATAAGAACAGGTTTGGGCTGAAGAAACTAGAGTAAGAAGTCTCACAACACCAGGTTTAAGTCCAACCAGTTTATTTGATAGTAATCCCAGAAGCTTTCGGAAGCAGTGTTCCTTTTGTCAGGTGTGTGGAAGGTTCTGATCAGAGAAGGGCATATAAAGACACACACAGTTTACAGAATATTGATTAGAATGCAAATCTTTACAGCTAACCTGCTATTCAAATCTTAAAGATGCAGACAATGTGAGTGGAGATAGCATTAGCATAGGTTAAAGAGATGCATATTGTCTCCAGACAGGACAGTAAGTGAGATTTTATAAGCCCAGGCAAATCATGGGAGTTACAAATAGTGCGACATGAACCCCAGATCCCGGTTGAGGCCGTCCTCATGTGTGCGGAACTTGGTTATCAGTCTCTACTCAGCAACTCTGCTCGCAACTGGAGTACTGTGTGAATTTTGGTCGCCGCATTTGCGAAAGGATATATTGGCCTTGGAGGGAGTGCAGAGAAGGTTCACTAGGCTGATACTGGAGATGAGGGGGTTAGCCTATGAGGAGAGATTGAATAGACTGGGTCTGTACTCGTTGGCGTTTAGAAGGCTGAGGGGTGATCTTATAGAGACATATAAGATAATGAAGGGGATAGATAAGGTAGAGGTAGAGAGATTCTTCCGGCTTAGAAAGGATAGCAGAACTAGAGGACACAGCCTCAAAATAAGGCGGGGGGGTGGGGAACCAGTTTAGATCGGAGTTGTGGAGGAACTTCTTCACTCAAAGGGTGGTGAGTCTCTGGAATTCTCTGCCCATTGAAGTGGTGGAGGCTACCTCATTGAATATATTTAAGTCATGGGTAGATAGGTTTCTGATAGACAAGGGAATTAAGGGTTATGGGGAGAAAGCAGGAAAGTGGAACTGATCCACTTCAGATCAGCCATGATCTTGATGAATGGCAGGGCAGGCTCGAAGGGCTAGATGGCCTACTCCTGCTCCTATTCCTTATGTTCTTATGACTCTGCGCTGTCGTGCGTCCTGAAGGCCGCCTTGGAGAATGCTTACCCGGAGATCAGAGACCGAATACCCGTGACCACTGAAGTGTTTGCCAACAGGAAGGGAACAGTCTTGCCTGGTGATTGTCGAGTGATGTTCATTCATCCGTTGTTATAGTGTCTGCGTGGTCTTCCCATTGTACCATGCTTCGGGAAATCCTTTCCTGCAGCGCATTAGGTAGACAACGTTGGTCTCTGATCTTCGGGTAAGCGTTCTGCAAGGCAGCCTTCATGGCACACAGTGCAGAATTGCTGAGCAGAGATTGATAACCAAGTTCTGCACGCATGAGGACGGCCTCAACTGGGATCTGGTGTTCATGTTGCACTACCTGTAACCCCCGTGACTTGCCTGGGCTTGTAAAATCTCACTTACTGACCTGTCTGGAGACAATACACATCTCTTTAACCTATGCTAATACTATCTCCACTCACATTGTCTGCATCTTTAAGACTTGAAAAGCAGGTTAGCTGTAAAGACGCGCATTCTAATCAGTATTCTGTAAACTGTGTGTGTCTTTATATGCCCTTCTCTGATCAGAACATTCCACACACCTGATGAAGGAACACCGTTTCCGAAAGCTTGTGGGATTACTATCAAATAAACTGGTTGGACTTAAACCTGGTGTTGTGAGACTTCTTACTGTGCTTACCCCAGTCCAACGCTGATATCTCTACATCCTGAATAAACTAGAGTCAGAGGTTGGCAGGAAAACGTTTACTGAACAGTAAGTTACCTTCAAAGCAGAGAGTTCAGGCTCTGTCAAGATATATTCCTTTGAAAGAGAAAGGTGCAGCAAACAAAGCTAGAACTCTTGGATGGCAAAAAAAGGATAGAAATTATGATAAGGAAGAAAAAAATGTGCTTATGGATGTCAGGTAGAAAATGCAACTGAGAATGAGGTTGAATATAGAAGGTTCAGAGAGGAGGTGAAAAACATAAAAGCCAAGAGAAATATGAAAAGAGACTTGCTGATGACATAAAAGGTAATCTTAAAGTCTTCTAGAGGCATCTACATAGCAAAATGGTGCTAAAAGAGGAGTAGATCAAAAGTGGGATTTGTGCATGGAGGCAGAGGGCACAGCCAACTTATCAATAAATACTTTGCGTCTGTCTTTACCAAGAAAGGAGGTACAACCCAGACTATGGTGAAAGAGGAGATAATTTCAACACTAAAAGGGTTTAAATTGATAAGGAGGCTCTTTTTGGGATTAGATGAAATTCATCCAAGGATACTAAAGGAAAGTGGAAATTTTGAAGGAAATTAAACTCGGGTGGCAGAGAACTGGAGAATTGCAGATGTTATACCCTTGCTCAAAAAATGGGTGTTAAGAAACTGCCAGCAACTACAAGCCAGTCAGCTTAACTTTGGTGGGGAAATATCTAGAGACAAAATCAGCAGTCACATGGACAAATGTGGATTTATTAAAGAAAGCCAACATATATTTCTTAAAGGAAAATTATATTTAACTTGATGGAGATTTTTGAAGAGGTGACAGTGATGGTTGATCAGCCATAATGCTGTTGATGTAATGTGCAGGGATTTACAAAAAGCATATGATGCAATATTGCACAGCAGAATTGTGAGCAGAGTTATTGTTCATAGAATAAAAAAGAAAGTCGCCATGTGGTTACAGAATTGGCTGAGTGACAGGAAACAGCAAGTAGTGGTTAAAGTATGTTTTCAGGCTGGAGGAAGGCTTGTAGTGGAGTTCCCCATTTGTGAATGGTGCAGAACTACAAAAGGACAGAGACAAGCTGGTGGAATTGGGCAGGTGGCCGCTGAAGTTCTTGTTCATAAGCTAATATTGTGCACACTAAAACAGAACTTTTTTATGTTAATAACTGCAGTTAACTATGAATATTTCATACTTTAATGTTATGCTGTCAACTCTGAAATTATTTAATTTGTATTACTTGTTAATTTAAATTACGCAAAAACAATCTCTGCGTGATTGTATTAAAATTATTTAACTTGAACTGCTGGAAAATTAAAACAATGAATTTTAACAAAAAGCAACATTTTAAGCAGTCCGTCTCAGTTAATGTATTTATCTTGCAATCGTTTACAAATGTAGTATCAGTTATAGGGGGGAAATCAGAATTGATTCCGTAATTGTTTTGATGCTGATATGATCACTCCCAGGCAGTAAGATGCTGAGTGGAGGTGATGGTGCTCTATGTACTGGGGTGGGGAAATCTACTGGAGAAGGAGAGTTACTCATGCACACTTCTCAGCAGTGAGCCATATAAGGGTAAAACTAGGCTCTACCTGTTTGTTGGAAGATACTCTAGACCTATAAACTCAGAAATTTGAGGTGACTTGCTCTTTGGAGCTACAAAAATAATAGAAAAATGCAGTGTCCACGGCTTGTGTTAGGTGGTGTTGACACTCCAATTTTGTTTTCCCTTGGAACCCAGATCTATGCTCAGCTATTGGTTTTCATCAGACCTATAAATCTCTTTCCTGATCAATATACTGCTGCAATCTGAATGGAAACTGTTTATTTTTATATTACCATGTTAGTGTAACTTCCTCCTGCCAATAATATTCCAAGCAGATGCCGACAACGTTAAAGCAAACTTGATAGATTTACTTGAGGATAATGGCTGAGAAGACCCATTTTTTTCTGGTTTTGGCAAATCTGAGTGTGTCAGGACTGCAAGTTTTCTGAATTGATGGTACCATTATATGCCAATTAAGCAATAATGTAAATTCCTGCCTAAAGTTTTTTTGAATGTTAACTATGTCCATTGTGTTCCCACATTTTCTCTCTAACACCCCGCCCCACCCCACTCCACCCCCCTCCACCCTCTCTCTCTTTTCACCCTCTGCCCCCCTTTTCACCATGGAACTAGCATTTTTTAAAAGCAGACTAGTTCATGGTGTCAGAGGAAGCAAATTTCATGCATGTCTGAGATGATTTTCTATAAGCTTCACCTACCATTTGGCTGGATGCAGAGCAATGTCTATAATTTTATACAACGGTGGTTGAGCCAGATTATTCTTCGAGTGGTGGTGTGTACTGCTGTTATATCTCCTTCATATTTGAGTCGTTGTTTGTTCTGAGACATTAAGGAGTTAATATCTCATGCAACTACGTTCCATGGTCTGTACTGGGTGACCATAATTGCACACAGGAGTTTTTGGTTTTCCATTGTGTAACAGGAATTCACAACTGCCCTGGTTTGTATGAATGCAATTTAGGATGTCTGTGAGCTTTGTAGGAGGTCAAAACTGGTGACAACCCAGTGTTGGGCCTTTCATGAAATGTTTGTTCATGGCTTGTTGTGAGCACCATTCATTTTTCAAACTTCAGCGTTGAAATTGCATTGCCTGAGGTTGTTGGGTCCAAAAGGGCTCATGTGATCTTGAGGAGCGGTGAGAAATGTTGGTGAGGTCCTGGTGGATAGTCCTGGTTTCCTACAATAGTATGTCCTATTGCCAACAAGGGCCAGACCGTATTAGATTCAGTAATGAATAGTGAACCAGATTTTAGTTAGCAGCCTAACAATGTGTGAACATGTATGTAATACTAATCATAATATGATTGAATTTGACATCTAAACATAATTTGATTGAATTCAGTGTAATGTTTGAAAGGAAGAAATATTAAACAGCTGTTTAGAGACTAGATTTGGGTAAGGATGACTTCAGTATGACCAGATAGAGACTGACCAAAGTAAACCCGGGGAAGCTGTTATTTGCCGATAGTCATTGGGAGATATTAAACATGATATAGAATCAGTTTAAACCTCCAAAGAGCAAGTGCTTCACACACCAAAAAAAGCCATGAATGAGAAGTAAAAACCAACCTAAGACTAACACAAAAAAATGTATACAAAAACGGAAATAAAAGCACATCCTGGCAGTTGGGAGAGATATAAAGAACAGCAAAAACTGGCAAAAAAGGATGGTAAGAGCTACAAAAAGGGCTATAAAGAAGTAATTTGGAAGGAATATCAAAATTAACACCACTTTTACAGCTAGGAAAAGGGTGTTGTTTGGATGAAATAATACAAGTGAAAATGAGGAAATGGCAGGCATGTTAAAATAATTACTTTGCATGAGCATTTACAGTAGAGAAAGTTGTCAGCATTAAAAAAATCACAGGATATGAACACCTCTGGCTAGGCCAGCATTTATTTCCACTCCTGATTGCCCTTGAGAAGGTGGTGGTGAGCAGCTGCAGTCCCATGTGAAGGTACATGTACTGTGCTGTTAGGAAAGGATTTCAGGATTTTTGACGCAGTGACAGTGAAGGGACATTGATGTGTTTCCAAGTCAGATTGGTGTGTGGCTTGGAGGAGAACTTGCCAGTTACCACCTCGAGCCTGGATGTTGTCCAGGACTTGCTGCATGTGGGCAGAGACTGCATCAGTATCTATGGAGTTG
The DNA here is from genome assembly GCF_965287045.1 of Carcharhinus amblyrhynchos. Taxonomy (NCBI): domain Eukaryota; kingdom Metazoa; phylum Chordata; class Chondrichthyes; order Carcharhiniformes; family Carcharhinidae; genus Carcharhinus; species Carcharhinus amblyrhynchos. The sequence goes on along the minus strand of NC_137326.1, from coordinate 102,963,797 downwards.
CAAAGTGAACTGAACATTGTGCATTAATCAACACACAGCCCGACTTTTGATCTTCCTTCCATCATGAGTCTAGTTATGAAGCAGCTGAAGGAGGTTTGGCTAAAGTCACTGCCCTGGGAACACCCTGGAGTGATGTCCTGCAACTGAGATGATTGACCTCCAACAAGCACCTTGATCTTTTTGTATTAGGTGTGACTCTGACCAGTGGAGAGTTTTCTCCATTGTTTCCATTGATGACTTTTTTGCTAGAGCTCATTGATTCCACACTCTTCAAATGCTACCTTGATGTCAAGGGCAGTTAGTTACCTCACCCCTGGCTTTCAGCTCTTTTGCCCATGTATGCACTAAGGCAGTAATGAAGTCAGGAGCTAAGTGCCCTGACAGAACCCAGACTGAGTAAGGTTATTGCTGAGTAACTGCCACTTGATAGTGCTGTAGACAGCCTGTTGCATAATTTTGCTGATTAAGAATAAACTGTTGGGATGACAATTGGCCTGGTTGGATTTGTCCTTTTTGTGGACATACCAAGAAGTTAACATTAAATTAAGATTGTTTGCGCAACAAAATTTAATGTTGGCAAGTGTGAGGTGGTCCACTTTGGTAGGAAGAATGGTAGGAAGGACTATTACTTACGGGGCGAAAAACTGCAGCAGGCGACAGTGCAGAGGGACCTCGGGGTCCTTGTGCATGAGTCGCAAATACCCAGCTTGCAGGTGCAGCAGGTGGTCAGGAAGGCGAATGGGATGCTGGCCTTCATAGCGAGGGGGATTGAATATAAAAGTAGGGAGGTCTTGCTGCAGCTGTATAGGGCATTGGTGAGGCCGCAGCTGGAGTACTGTGTGCAGTTTTGGGCGCCGCACCTGCGCAAAGATATTTTGGCCTTGGAGGGAGTGCAGAGGAGGTTTACTAGGCTGATACCGGAGTTGAGGGGGTTGAGCTATGAGGAGAGGCTGAATAAACTGGGCTTGTACTCGTTAGAGTTTAGAAGAATGAGGGGAGATCTCATTGAGACGTATAAGATGATGAATGGGATGGATAGGATAGAGGTGGAGAGACTCTTCCTGCTCAAAAAAGACAGTAGGACTAGGGGGCACAGCCTCAAGATAAGGGGGGGGGGGGGGCGGTTTAGAACGGAGTTGAGGAGGAACTTCTTCACTCAAAGGGTGGTGAATCTCTGGAATTCTCTGCCCGTTGAAGTGGTGGAGGCTGCCTCGCTAAATATTTTTAAGACACGGGTTGATGGGTTTTTGATAGGAGAGGGGATTAAGGGTTATGGGGAGAGGGCGGGAAAGTGGAACTGAGCAGCGACAGATCAGCCATGATCTTATTGAATGGCGGGGCAGGCTCGAAGGGCTAGATGGCCTACTCCTGCTCCTATTTCTTATGTTCTTATGTAAAACTGTTGCAAGTAAAATAGCAGTAGTGAAGGTGAAGTGAATGAACATCTTGAAAATTTTCAACTGATACAAGAGAGCCAGCATGGATTTGTTTTAAGTAGGTCTTGCCTGATCTGATTTGTTAATATAATGGTTAATAAGTTCCTTGTTAGTATTGTGGTTAGTATCACTGCCTGTCATGCAGGAGACCAGGGTTCAGTTCCCTAATGGAGAGCTATGAAGTTTGCCTGAAGACATGCCAGTAAGTTGTCTTTGGGGCAGCATGGTGGCTAGTATTGCTGCCTGTCAGCGCCAGAGTCCAGGTTCAATTCTGCCTTGGATGACTGCCTATGTGGAGTTTTCACATTCTCCCAGTGTCTGCGTGGGTTTCCTCCGGGTGCTCAGTTTCCTCCCATATTTGAAAGATGGGCGGGTTAGATTGACTGGCTGTGCTAAATTGCCCCTCAGTGTCGGGGGATTGGCAGGGTAAATATGAGAGATTATGGGGATGGGACTTGGGTGGGATTGTTGTTGCAGGCAAAATGGCTCAAATGGCCCCCTTTTCTGCATTGCAGGAATTCTAGGATTTTTATTTTTGTATGTGCTATCTAAAACAGTGAACCTTATTTATAAGGACTTCCAGACAGCATTTAATAAAGTTCCTGGTAAGAATCTGTAACCAAATGGGTGATAAATTATTGACCTGGTTTGGAATTTGAATGATTGGCATGAATGTTGATGGTTCAATGAGAAGGCTTGCTCTCAACTAAGCGCAGTAGGGGCGAACAACAAATGCCAGCAAATGTTACCTGCATTGATGTGACATTGTACTACTGAATTTATTCATCTCTGAATCTACGAAGGGGTATTGTTTGGTGGAACTCTCCAGTGTGTTTTCACAGTAACTTCATTGCAATGTAAGCCTACTTGTGACACTAATAAATAAACTTTAAAACATTTAGAGGCTTGCTAAATTTAATATAGTAAGGGTGTTCAAATCCATATTTTTTTTTATGTCATAAAAGATCAAGGAAATATGACTTCAAATACAATATTAGTGTTAGATTCAGTTGTAACACTACATATAAAACTATGAAGCTGGGCTAGCGCTTAATATAAAAAAGAATAGCAAGAGTTTTTATGAGTATATAAAAAGGAAGAGGCTGGCTAGGGTGAACGTTGGACCCTTAGAGGATGAGAAGGGGGACTTAGTGGTAGGGGATGGGGAAATGGCTGAGGTCTTGAATAACTTTTTTGTTTCGGTCTTCACGGAGGAGGATGTGAATAATTTGCCGGGTGTTAGAGATGGAAAGGTGGTAGGACTGGAGGGTCTCGATGACATTACTGTTACTAGAGAGGCGGTGCTCGACAGACTGGAGGGGCTGATTGTGGACAAGTCCCCAGGACCGGATGGAATGCATCCGAGAGTTCTGAAAGAAATGGCGGAGGTGATAGTGGATGCCTTGGTGGTTATTTTCCAGACGTCGCTGGATTCTGGGGAAGTGCCGGAAGATTGGAAAGCGGCTAATGTTACACCGTTGTTTAAGAAGGGTGCCAGGCAAAAGGCGGGGAATTATAGGCCGGTTAGTTTAACGTCTGTTGTAGGTAAAATGTTAGAATCCGTCATCAAGGAGGAAATAGCGAGGCATCTTGAGGGGAATTGCTTGATAGAGCAGACGCAGCACGGTTTCGTTAAGGGGAAGTCGTGTCTGACGAATTTACTGGAGTTTTATGAGGATGTGTCTAGGGCAGTGGATAGAGGAGAGCTGGTGGATGTGGTGTTTCTTGATTTTCAGAAGGCGTTTGACAAGGTACCTCACAAGAGGTTATTGCAGAAGGTCAGGGGACATGGAGTTGGGGGTAGGGTGTTAGCGTGGATAGAGGATTGGTTGTCAAATAGGAGGCAGAGAGTGGGGGTCAATGAGTGCTATTCGGATTGGCGGTTGGTGACTAGTGGAGTGCCTCAGGGGTCGGTGCTGGGGCCTCAGCTATTTACCATTTATATAGATGATCTGGAGGAGGGAACCGAGTGTATGGTGTCAAAATTTGCTGATGACACCAAGATTGGAGGAACGGCAAATTGTGCGGAGGGTTTGGAGAGTCTGCAGAAAGATCTAGATAGGCTGGGCGAATGGGCCAGGAACTGGCAAATGGAATTTAATGTTGGCAAGTGCGAGGTGGTCCACTTTGGTAGGAATAATGGTAGGAAGGATTATTACTTACGTGGCGAAAAACTGCAGCAGGCGACGGTGCAGAGGGACCTCGGGGTCCTTGTGCATGAGTCGCAAAAACCCAGCTTGCAGGTGCAGCAGGTGGTCAGGAAGGCAAATGGGATGCTGGCCTTCATAGCAAGGGGGATTGAATATAAAAGTAGGGAGGTCTTGCTGCGGCTATATAGGGCATTGGTGAGGCCGCAGCTGGAGTACTGTGTGCAGTTTTGGTCGCCGTACTTATGCAAGGATATTTTGGCCTTGGAGGGAGTGCAGAGGAGGTTTACTAGGCTGATACCGGAGTTGAGGGGGTTGAGCTATGAGGAGAGGCTGAATAAACTAGGCTTGTACTCGTTAGAGTTTAGAAGAATGAGGGGAGATCTCATTGAGACGTACAAGATGATGAATGGGATGGATAGGATAGAGGTGGAAAGACTTCCTGCTCAGAAAGGACAGTAGGACTAGGGGGCACAGCCTCAAGATAAAAGGGGGGCGGTTTAGAACAGAGTTGAGGAGGAACTTCTTCACTCAAAGGGTGGTGAATCTCTGGAATTCTCTGCCTGTTGAAGTGGTGGAGACTACCTCGCTAAATATTTTTAAGACGCGGGTTGATGGGTTTCTGATAAGAGAGGGGATTTGGAATCTGGAGTGGGAGGGTGAGAATCCGGTTGTGGTGGTACATGTGGGTGCCAGCGACGTAGGCAAAGTGAGGACTGAGGATCTGGGGAGGGAGTATGAGAAGCTGGGAATGGAATTAAAAAGTAGAACCGACAAGGTGGTCTTCTCTGGGCTACTGCCTGAACCGAGTGCAGACGGGCGTAGGGTTGACAGGATAAAGGAAGTGAATGGGTGGCTCAGAGATTGGTGTGGGAGGAATGGGATCGAATTTATGGGGCATTGGCACCAGTATTGGGGTAGGTGGGACTTGTTCGGGCGGGATGGGGTTGGTCTGAATCGTGCTGGGACCAGAGTGCTGGCGAATCGAGTAAAGAGGACTGTAGACAGGGCTTTAAACTAATTAGGGGGGGGGAGGGTGCGAGGGTAGGTGATGTTAGGAGGTCTACAGTTAAGGATAGGGTACAGGTAAGGGAGGAGGCTGAGGATGTCCCAAGTGGTGGCGTTACGGCAAATAGGGTCCAGAAGAAGGCTGGGATGAAAGCGCTTTATCTGAATGCACGAAGCATTCGGAATAAAGTGGATGAGCTGGTGGCGCAGATCGACACAAATGGATACGATCTGGTGGCCATTACAGAGACGTGGCTGCAAGGTGACAGGGACTGGGAGATGAATGTACAGGGCTATCAAGTGTTTAGGAAGGATAGGCAGGAGGAAAGAGGGGGTGGCGTAGCTCTGCTGATTAAGGACAGCATCAAGGTGGTAGCAAGGGATGATATCGGAGCCAAAGAGCAGAAAGTGGAATCGTTGTGGGTGGAGATTAGGAACAGCAAAGGGAGGAAGACGCTGGTGGGTGTCGTCTATAGGCCCCCGAATAATGATCTGGAGGTGGGGCGGGCTGTTAACGCGCAAATAAGTGCGGCGTGCAGGAATGGGACGGCAGTAGTTATGGGGGATTTCAATCTGCATATTGATTGGTCGACCCATGTTGGACGAGGTGGGCTCGAGGAGGAGTTCTTGGAATGCTGCCGGGATAGTTTCCTGGAACAGTGTGTGTTGGAGCCGACGAGGGAGCGAGCTATCTTGGATCTGGTGCTATGTAATGAGGCGGGTAGAATTAGGGACCTTGAGGTGAAGGATCCTCTTGGAGAGAGTGATCATTGTATGGTGGAGTTTCTGTTGCAGATGGAGGAGGAGAAAGTGGGTTCCCGGACACGTGTCCTTTGTTTGAATAGAGGGGAGTATGGTAGGATGAGAGAAGAATTGGCGAATGTGGACTGGGGGAGCGCGTTGGAAGGTAGGTCTGCTGAGGAGCAGTGGAGGATCTTTAAGGAGATCTTTCTTGGTGCTCAGCAGAAATTTATTCCGATGGTTAAAAAGGACAGTAGGAAGAGAGGTAATAAGCCGTGGATAACGAAGGAGGTGAAGGAAAGTGTTAAATTAAAAGCGGAGGAATTTAGAGTAGCTAAGAGCAGTGGGCGAGAAGAGGATTGGGAAAGGTTTAAATGTCAACAAAGATTGACAAAAAAGTTGATAAAGGAGGGTAGAAGAAGCTATGAAGCTGGGCTAGCGCTTAATATAAAAAAGGATAGCAAGAGTTTTTATAAATATATAAAAAGGAAGAGGCTGGCTAGGGTGAACGTTGGTCCCTTAGCGGATGAGAAAGGGGACCTAGTGGTAGGGGATGGGGATATGGCTAAGGTCTTGAATAACTTTTTTGTTTCTGTCTTCACGGAGGAGGACGTGAATAATTTGCCGGGTGTTAGCGATGGAAAGGTGGTAGGACTGGAGGGTCTTAATGACATTACTGTTACTAGAGAGGTGGTGCGCGACAGACTGGAGGGGCTGATTGTGGACAAGTCCCCAGGACCGGATGGAATGCATCCGAGGGTTCTGAAAGAAATGGCGGAGGTGATAGTGGATGCCTTGGTGGTTATTTTCCAGACGTCGCTGGATTCCGGGGAAGTGCCGGAGGATTGGAAAACGGCTAATGTTACGCCGTTGTTTAAGAAGGGTGCCAGGCAAAAGGCGGGGAATTACAGGCCGGTTAGTTTAACGTCTGTGGTAGGTAAAATGTTAGAATCCGTCATTAAGGAGGAAATTGCGAGGCATCTTGAAGGGAATTGCTTGATAGGGCAGACGCAACACGGTTTCATTAAAGGGAAGTCGTGTCTGACAAATTTACTGGAGTTCTATGAGGATGTGTCTAGGGCGGTGGATAGAGGAGAGCCGGTGGATGTGGTCTTTCTGGATTTTCAGAAGGCGTTTGATAAGGTACCTCACAAGAGGTTACTGCAGAAGGTCAGAGGACATGGAGTTGGGGGTAGGGTGTTAGCGTGGATAGAGGATTGGTTGTCAAATAGGAGGCAGAGAGTGGGGGTCAATGGGTGCTATTCGGATTGGCGGTTGGTGACTAGTGGGGTGCCCCAGGGGTCGGTGCTGGGGCCTCAGCTATTTACCATTTATATAGATGATCTGGAGGAGGGAACCGAGTGTAGGGTGTCGAAATTTGCTGATGACACCAAGATTGGGGGAAAGGCAAATTGTGCGGAGGGTGTGGAGAGTCTGCAGAAGGATCTAGATAGGCTGGGCGAATGGGCCAGGAAATGGCAAATGGAATTTAATGTTGGCAAGTGTGAGGTGGTCCACTTTGGTAGGAAGAATGGTAGGAAGGACTATTACTTACGGGGCGAAAAACTGCAGCAGGCGACGGTGCAGAGGGACCTCGGGGTCCTTGTGCATGAGTCGCAAAAACCCAGCCTGCAGGTGCAGCAGGTGGTCAGGAAGGCGAATGGGATGCTGGCCTTCATAGCGAGGGGGATTGAATATAAAAGTAGGGAGGTCTTGCTGCAGCTGTATAGGGCATTGGTGAGGCCGCAGCTGGAGTACTGTGTGCAGTTTTGGGCGCCGCACCTGCGCAAGGATATTTTGGCCTTGGAGGGAGTGCAGAGGAGGTTTACTAGGCTGATACCGGAGTTGAGGGGGTTGAGCTATGAGGAGAGGCTGAATAAACTAGGCTTGTACTCGTTAGAGTTTAGAAGAATGAGGGGAGATCTCATTGAGACGTATAAGATGATGAATGGGATGGATAGGATAGAGGTGGAAAGACTCTTCCCGCTCAAAAAAGACAGTAGGACTAGGGGGCACAGCCTCAAGATAAAGGGGGGGCGGTTCAGAACGGAGTTGAGGAGGAACTTCTTCACTCAGAGGGTGGTGAATCTCTGGAATTCTCTGCCCGTTGAAGTGGTGGAGGCTGCCTCGCTAAATATTTTTAAGAAGCGGGTTGATGGGTTTTTGATAAGAGAGGGGATTAAGGGTTATGGGGAGAGGGCGGGAAAGTGGAACTGAGCCACGACAGATCAGCCATGATCTTATTGAATGGCGGGGCAGGCTCGAAGGGCCAGATGGCCTACTCCTGCTCCTATTTCTTATGTTCTTATGTTCTTATGATTAAGGGTTATGGGGAGAGGGCGGGAATGTGGAACTGAGCCACGACAGATCAGCCATGATCTTATTGAATGGCGGGGCAGGCTCGAAGGGCCAAATGGCCTACTCCTGCTCCTATTTCTTATGTTCTTATATATCCAGATTCATCTAGATATCAACATTTTCTGTTGGTATTTGGTTTTTAAAAACTAGCTGGAAACACTGGAGGTTTTTCCAAATGGGTTATGCATATTCTATCTCCCGTTATGTTGCAGGTACAGTAGGAACCAAAGCATTTAGCCTCATCTACATATTTGACCATTTAAAAAAAACGAAGTGTCACAAATATCAGAGCCTAAAAAGACAAATGTAAATTTTAGGTGAGGCAAGTAAGCCTTTTAGTAGGGTTGGAAAAAAGTGTAACGCAGAGTCACAGTTACTGAAATTAGAGAGTAAGTTCATGGGCTGATTGACCCGCAGCCTGCCCAATAGAAAAGCAAAAAGCTGTTGGGTTATGTACAAGATAATTTTTGACTTAATGGAAGTACCTTAAGTAGGTAGCTAAGATAGTAAAAATCAAATGCTCTCAGGGAAAAGGACAGAGAGTGGAGCGGAATAAGTCAGCAGTTACAAAGAACTCTACAGTTAAAGCTGCAATGCTGAAAGAAAATGGTCTTCCAGCCCTACAAAGGGAAAAAGAAATGATGGGAGGAGGGTTACAGTCTAAATCTGTGTGGCAACTGTCTAACTCCACTTTCTCCTTACCACTGGGGGCAGCACAGTAACACAGTGGTTAACACTGCTGCTTCACAGCGCCAGGGACCTAAGTTTGAATCCTGGCTTGGGTCACTATCTGTGTGGAATCTGCACATTCTCCCCGTGGGTTTCCTCTGGGTGCTCCGGTTTCCTCCCACATTCTGAAAAATGTGCTGGTTAAGTGCATTGACCTGAACAAAGTGCTGGACTGTGGTGACTAGGGGAATTTCACAGTAACTTCATTGCAGTGTTAATGTAAGCCTTACTTGTGACTAGTAAATAAACTTTAAATTGAGAACAAGTATGACTCCCTTCTGCCTAAATTCTGTACTCAACAGTGAGGTTTACATGGATTCAATTTGCCAAACCCTTTCTTAATTTTATACCTGACTGTCATGTTCCTCTCAAAGTTCTAATTTCCAGAGAGAAAAGATGCAACATATTTTATCATTCTTCAGACACTGTTTCCTCATGTTCAGGAATCAACTGTGTAATCCTTCACCTAAATATCCTGTTTGCTATAAGGACAGCAGCACTGCATGCACTTCCACCAGGGTCAGAAATAGTTTAAAAATGACCCCTATATGATTTAGATATTATGCCGCTTGTTATGCATCCCAGTTGTCTATTTATCGTTTAATAGCCTAATGACATTGTGCTGATGGTTTAGTGCTCTGTCCTCTCAAACAGCACGATATTAATCCTCAAGTAACTTTCCATTTAGCATATATTCCACATCAACCTTCCACTTGCCCAATCATTAATATTATCTGTATTGAATTGTATCTGCCACCTCTCCACTTATTGGGCTTGTTGAGAATATGTGCACATTTATATTAAATATTCGCCGTTGCTCCCAATTTGGTGTTATTTGAAAATGTGGGTATTTTGGATGCCTTTCTTTCAAAATTAATAAAATTAAAGCCAAGGGTGACCTAACACTAAATCTTATGCTACTCTACTGGTTATTGGCTGCTGGCCACATAGCTGTCCATGACATAGGATTGCATAGGTATTTGACACAGAACCAGGCTATCTGGCCCAATAAGTCCCACACCTGTGTTATGTTTGTGCTCTGCTCGAGCCTCCTTCCATCGTCATAGAATCCCTACAGTGCAGAAGGAGGTCATTCAGCCCATTGAACCTGCACCGACATCAATCCCACCCAGGCCCTATTCCCGTAACCCCGCATATTTCCCCTGCTAATCCCCCGACACTAGGGTCAATTTAACATGGCCAATCAACCTAACCTGCTCATCTTTGGATTGTAGGAGGAAGCCAAAGCACCTGGAGGAAACCCACGCAGACATGGGGAGAATGCGCACATTCCACACAGTAACCCGAGGCCAGAATTGAACCAGGTCTCTGGCACTGTGAGGCAGCAGTGCTAACCACTGTGCCATCCCACTTTCCTTATTTAAATCTACTCTTGTAACTCTCTAGTTACTTTATCCTCCTATGCTGGTCTAGCTTCCCCATAAATGCATTATCATTTGTCTGCTAAACCACTGCATAGTGGGTCAAACCTGCCTTTTTCTGGGCTTCTTTAAAGTCCTGGGCTTCCACATTTATATTGGAATGGTTTGTGGATCTGTTCCTTTTTTTTGACACTCTCTGATGCAGCTGGATTAACAGATTTTATTTTATTATCAATGAAGGTTTCCTGCTATGATTATTCAAAAATTTGCTTTGATATTTAAATGTAGGACACAAATAATATATTAATATAGCATGGAATTCATTTCTTGGGATTTCTTTATGAAAATGACTCAGGCTGTTAACTTTGTTCCCTGTTAAAATTGCCTGACTTCAAATAGTGTAGCTGAGTAAAGTAGGGGTTTGCAAGATCGCTATATTTTGTGCACTTGTAGAAATCTGAAGCATATTTATGCATTTCGTTGTGCTTCTTAATATACTGACCTTATGTGATTACAAAAGTAAATTTAATATTAGTATTATAATGTTGACATTTGACATCCTTCTACAGATTATGATTCACATCTGGTGGCGGTTTTATTCTAAATTACATTAAAAATAAATTTGAGCAATGAAGCACTTCATTGTCTTGGAGTGGTCTTTAGAAATTGAAAAGTCTGTACCTTCTTGGCTGTGGGTTAATTTTATGTACCTGAGATGACATTTTATGTACCTTTGTATGTATCCTCATGTGCTGGCAGTGCAGATCATAAATTTGAGTTTACATTGTGCGCTATCTTTTGATAGGTACTTTTGGCAGGCTGATTACACCCTGCTTAAATAGAAATATTTGTTTCTAACTGAAAGAACTACCAGGGGCTTTATCTCTGTGATGGCGTAGTGATATTGACACTGGAAAAGTAATCCAGAAACCCAAAGTACTGTGAACCAGAGTTTGGCTTCTGCCAAGGCAAATGGTGGAATTTGAATTAGAGTATAAAATATGGAATTGAAAAATCTATCAATGACTATGAAATCATTGCAGCAAGACTTGAACAACATCCAGGTTTGACCGATGAGTGGCAAGTAACATTCATGCCACAAATGACAGACAAGGGCAGACTGTAACAAGAGAGAACCTAACCATTGCCATTACAGAATCTCTACACTTAACATCCTGGGAGTCGACCATTGACCAGAAACTGAACCGGCCTAGCCATATAAATACTGTGGCTACGAAAGCAGGTCAGAGGCTAGGAATCCTATGGTGAGTAACACACCTCGTGACTCCCCAAAGCCTGTCCACTATCTACAAAGCACAAGTCAGGAATTTGATAGGATATTATTCACTTGCCTGTATTAATGCAACTCCAACAATGCTCACAGTTCAACACCATCCAGGACAAAGAAACCTGTTTGGTACCCCATCCACAAACACTCACTGTCTCCACCACCAGTTCATCGTGACAGCACTTTGTACTCAACAAGGAAACTCAACAAGGCTTCTTAGACAGCATCTTCCAAACCCAATTAGGGATGGGTAATGATGCTAGCCTACCTAGCAACGCCCACAGCCCACAAATGAATTAAAAACAACCTTTAACCAGCTAGTATGTGATACATAAAGGTGGTAAATTTGCCTCTTTCTGGAAAAGCATCTGGATGCATCTAATACTTACGATACTAATATTATGAAGTTACCACAGGCAATCGTGACCTGTGACCATAATTCCATCATATTATAGTACACTGAAACCTCCACTCAACTGCTTAGTTTATTTTTAATTTTCTTTAAAATTATTTTTTCTTTTCTTTTTTGATCCTAACATTTTCTTTCTTTTTTGATCCTAACATTTTCTTTCTTTTTTGATCCTAACAGTATATTTTTATCTTTCAGTGTCTATATATTTAATGTTTAGTTTGTATTGTGTGTTAAGGAAGGTGGAACATGGTTCTAGTTTCATTTAGTTTTTTTACAAGCTTGATGCTGGGAAGTCTGGAGGTCCTATTTGTATACATGTATTTTTCATGAGGTTTTACAAACATTGAAATGAAGAAATTGATTTAATTTAGTGAATTTAGGGGAAAACAAAACAAAATAGGAAAATCTGTGTTGTTACCTATTGATAGGGATCCAGGCACACACATGCACACACGAAAGATCTAAACCCTCCAGTAAGACTGTGGGGAACCTGAGTTAGAGAACCTGTTTGTCTGCTTTGAAGCTAAATTAATAGTGATGAGAGGTCACACGACAGTAGGTTATAGTTGAGCAGGTGAAGCTTTCGGAGCGCTACCCCTTCGTCAGGTGCAGTGATGTTAGATTGCAGATTTAGTTTGGCTCAGGGAGATACCAGCAGGGGAAAATGCATCTGGTGAATGTTCAAAGATCTGCTGGAAGAAAAACTGTTTGCAACGGAGGCATTCCAAGCAAGAAGCCTTGGTGACATCATGATAAATCTTCACTAAGAATTTGTGTCTGTAAGGGAATTGAGTTTCAATCATTTTCTGGTGTTTGTATTGCACTCTTTCCAACCTTTTTGCTTAGCTATTATAATTTGCTTTTCCGGTTTAATAAATCTTTTATTAGTGTATAAAATTATATTGGCAGACTCCTTGTGAATGTGTTCAGTAACTGATCTCCATTGTACCTTAAAACAATGTGATCCAGCTGGGTTACACTCTGGGATCTGACTTGCCCATCAGCTGAACATCAGCTGGGATAGTAACAATAAAATTATGGAGAGAAAAAATATTTTAGGATAAGAATTTACTAATCTTGGTGTTGCGGATCAGTCGTCAGTGATTTAAATGAAAAGTGAAAACCGTTTAAATCGATGAAAGGTGTATTTTTTTTTAATCAATGGCCTAGCTATACTATGGTTTATGCCAGGATAGTAAGATGAGAATCTACTCCATTATGTCTCTCCATGGCACTTTCTCCTTTTTAAGCACCCCACCTTGTTTCACTCTTGCCACTTCCTTTTGACACCCTCACTCTGTACTCTCCCCTTGCCTCACCAAGATGATTGCAGTTTCAGGGAAGGGGTGGTGGGAGTGGAAGTACAAGAATCTGGGACCGGAGGGGAAAAAATCTTTTAGTTTTTCCAATTTTGAAACTTGCCAGTTTCTGTTTGATTTGCATTTTAGAAAAGACTGAATTTGAAAGTCATTGATTAAAGTTCCAACTCAAAGTACTGATTGGTACATTGTATGCACGCTTGAGTGGGGAAGCCCTATGTGTATTAACCTATGTGCATTAACAGTTGGCTATTTTTGAACACCATCTGCTGATCCTGAATATGTCTGTACGGTAAAGAATGTAGATGATTGGTCTGGAATCTGTTGCAATGTTGTATTTTTCATTTGTTGTTTGTTTCCATTGGTTATCTGAGCATGCTGGGTTCTTGCTTTAAAAATGTTTGCGTAAGTGGGAGGGTGGGGGTGGGGAGAAGGGTGTGCAAGGTTAGCTGCTGAATTAAGTTTGAGGGTTGCACATGAAGCACTTTCCTGGCTGATTCATATTTGAAAGCGAGTGGACGTAATTTTTGAATCCACCCAAATATATCCATTAAACTACTTTTGCCATGTTCTCAGTTAAATTTGTATGACACTGCCGCAGACTTAATGAGGGTACTATATCATGGTTGGAATTTAAATGCACAGCCTATGTAATTTTTCCACAAGTCTTTAGGACAGTAAATAACATTATATTCTGTCTCGCATTCTGGTGCTTCAGTAGAATTTGATGTGACTTAATGAATAAAAACTTTTGCAGTAAATTCTATATCACCAATTGACCATTATTTACACATTTTACACATTGTGATAAACCCTACAGATAGTTACACATTTTTGGAAACCAAACCTTTTTGTGAGAATAGAAAATAGTTTTAGTGCAAAAATAAATATAGTAGTAAAATTTTGATCCTGCTAACAAATAATGCACGCAACTGGCTGTTGTTAGATCTGTTGAATGTTGTTCTCGATAAAAGGTACTGGCTTTTGTTGTAAAACAATTGATTCAATTGATCTATCACTATTTTGGATTTGCTGACACACAGGAGCACAAAAAACTGTAGTTCAGTATTTGTTAGTATTATTGCAATATTTGTCTGCACAGATCAATTCCTTTGCTTTGTCTCTAATTCAAAAAATTCCGAAGTTCGTTCAGTGCAACTTTCTGATGGGCTTGTAAATAGTTCATTGCTCCACTACTATCATAGTAACAGTGAGGGAATGTACATTACATTTTGGATTTCTGATTATTTGTAGGTCAGAGGGATTTCAGATAACAATAAACCTGTCAACACTGCTGGCATGCAGCTTTCATCCTTATTCAATTTCTCTTTCATTTGATAAAGTTGCTGTCAGCCCAAAATTACAATTTATGATTACCAAGTACTGTGATACTTTGTTCTTGAGATGCAATGTAGGAATCTTGTCCAGCCAATAGAATGAAAGGTTGGAGATTTTGGATTAGTAATGTTTTGGAGAAAAATAATACGAGATAAGAAGGTTTTAAACAAAAGGCCAACAAAAGCTGGATTTGTAGTAATTCAACTCGTTCCAGTCAAGCATCCAACTACATTTTGAACCAAAGCCTTTGAATGCACGATTCTACAATGTTGATTATTTCAAATTCTGTTGTTTTGTGTAAGCATTTTTCAAAAATATTTTTGAACTTGACACTCATCATTTAAATTCTGAAATAGTAACTGCATCTAGTAGTACAAGAATCTGGTTCCTTAAAATTATGAAGGAATTTATTTTGGAAAGTACATAAAAATACTGCATGGAACTGGGGTGTAATTCAGTTCTGTCTAGCTTGCAAGTAATAGTAGATCCTTTAGGAGGTATTTTTCTGGTTTTTTTCAATTTGATTCTTGTTGCAGAATTTTTTGGCTTTGACTCTTTTGTATATAATTTTGAATTTGACCATCTCTTTGAGAAGCTGTCATAACAGTTTACAATGTTACGTATTTGATAACCTATTTTTATTGTTATTGTGGACATATCTAGTTTTAAATTCCACTGACGTAACTTCAAATTCACTTTTAACCCTTACTTTCAACCTTTTTCCAATAATGCTATAATTGCTCATCAAATAAGCTTAGATTTCAGATGTGTGACAATTGTCAGGTGTGCAAAGCAGCATCCTTTTATGTTTTAATAACTTTCTCCAGTACAAATAAATGCTCAAGTCCTAACAATCTCAGAATGTAAGCACTGCTGGATTGTGATAAAATGGCCCATCCTCCCATCATGCTGGGAGGATGTGTTTACTGCATGTCAACTTTGCATCAGCAATTTCCATTATAAAGTGAGTATGTTGAAGATAATGTTTTTCATTATTACCAGTTGATCTGCAGAATCAATGCACATGGCAAGGCATAACATATCTCTTGCCTATCTTCGTCTCTGGTGTTTCCCTCTTCTGCTTTTCTTGTTTAGCTGTGTCTTTATCTCTGTCCTTGCTGTGTATATAGACGGTGCAAAGGGACCCTGAACAGCAGGAGACTATTGGGGTTGAGAGTTTCAGGAAACTGGCTCTCAGCAACTAACTTCCCATCTTGTTCCCCAATTGCTTGTGCTTCTTGTTATCCTTTTTCATGTACTCGCGTCCTTTCATCATCTCTGTACATATTCCTCTTTCTACAGCACTCTCATTTGCATCACAGCAGCTAACTTTCCCTTTGCTTAACTTCACCTTGCTTTCCACCCTGCCTGATTATCACTCACCTTGATCCTGAAACTTGCATATGCCCCCAAACACATCTACACACATCTGTCCATGTAACATTATGTGAAGCAAGGTGCAATCTTTCCTTCCCATGTGCACACTCCCACTATGTGCTTTCTTTAATAATACTATGAATTTTGAAATTTAAGTTTCTCCTCAATTTTTAAAAAAAGCATGGGGAGGCAATAGTTCCTTGGTATATTCTCCATGGTACCACCTTGACCAATCAGAATTCGATTTGCCAACTGGATTAGCACCCTTCCCTCATTTATTAATTATTGCTCATTTTGAACTTTGGCATCCTTGTATTGATCTTGATGATCAATGTAAGTAAGCCAAAGGGCTTTGACAGCAAGTCTATAGGAAAAAGAAGAAAGCATGTCATTGTTCTTCCGTGGACTGTTTGGTAGATGTATTCTGGAAGATTTGGTTCATTGCACATTTTTAAATGGCACAATCCAAATTCAGCCCACAGTATCACATCTTTTGGCAAACATTCTCTGAGCCTAAGCTTTGACAGAGGTTAATGGCTTCAAAAAAAGTGTCGTAACGAATGCATTAAAACGCAATTCAAAGGATAAATGCAATAAAGTGACTATTGACACCCACTTCGCTAACCAGTGGGTTGACAGCTAGGCGGGACTTGTCATTTTGATTTAGTTTCCAAACCTTTTTATGTGTCTCGTGTACAGCAGAATTATTTCACCAACGAAATGTAAAAATCAATCTCCATTCCTTATTTTCTGGTCTGATTGACTGCTAATTATACAGTTGTTTATGTTCTGGCCATGACTTGTGGTATAAAATGAAATCTTTTTATTGTAAAACAGTTTAATGTTATAATAGTTTTCGTTACAATCTAAAATGATACAAATTTCAGTTTCTAAGTGGAAAAATGGCAGGGGAATTTTATTTTCAATAATCATCCTGAGAGAATCTTTTGGCCAGATTTCAGAATGTGTCATGTTTTATCCAGGTGTTTCCATTGTAAATTTGAATATAGAACTGTACAATGGTGAAAGATAACAAATCATGACAAAACAATATGAGGAAGTTGTAGGTCAAATTATATGCAAATGTATGATCTTTAATATAAATATGGGTTTCAATTGAGTAAAAATAAATGTCGAATTGGCTTCCGAGTGTAAGTGATCTGTCTGGACAGTGTTTGTTTGTTACATGTAGAGCTTTCTCAACAAAGAGGTTGCTATCAAATTTCATTTGCATTGGATATGTAAAACAGCCTGCAGAATGGATTTCTACTTGATAAAATATTTTTGTCTCAAAAGTTTTTAAGCTGAAAAAATTTCCAACAGGAATCTCCTGTTGGCTTTTGGAAGCTTTGCAATGTGTGCTCTGTCTTCACTTTCAGCCGTGCTATTGCTGTGTTTCTCCCTCATCTATTTGTATTAGGTACTAACCTATTCATTATTATTTATATTATTTCAGACCATTGTCTGTTTGAATTAATAATAAACACAGAAAAATGTTTACTGAGCCCACCAATCCTTATTTTAAGCTTGAAAATATGCATATTAACAGAAGTAGAATTCTGCTTTAGTTCATCTATTTTAATGAGAAAATTATTTTCCACTGTTCAAAGGGGTGTACTTTGTATCATTGCTGAAAGGCAGACATAGTGTTTACATTTTATATGCTATATGCTGTATACCAGTTGTCATAATACATGAAGTTTATATCCATGGCACAGTAGAGACAATTACTCACTGGCTGTCCTTGGTGTTCTATTTCCTCAATTTGTTCTTATTATCAACATGCTAGCTCTCTTCTAAACATTGGTAATACTGGAGACAATTCGTTGTGGTCAGAATTTGTTCTATTGTACTCCCTGTGTTAAATAGTACATCTGATTCAGGTATCCAAAGTTTATTATTTTGAGTAAGTCATATTTATAATTTTTTTTCATCTTTTAAATAGGTGCTGCAGAATTGTTAAGTACTGACATTACATCCTTTGCTGGACTTGAGATTTTACACAGCCACTGTTTGGAGCTAGTAAGTTTGCATTTTTGCATGATTTCCTTACAACATCTACTGCAGTAGTGCACTGCAAGGTAATCTTTCAGAATACATGTGTGCCAGTGTAAAGACCATATTCTAACAGGTTTTAAATCAAAAACTGGCAGTTCGTTGACCCAAAGTTGACAGGGGTGTGACTACCATGGAATAATGCCTACATTAAAAGAATTAACTAAATCTAAAGCAGGGACCAAGCATGTCTTTGCTGCCTTCATCTTTAGGCTTGTGTTTTATTTAATGTAGTAAAGCAGAAAGTAATTTAGTGTTTTTAAATAGCCTGTAAAACCTTATAAGGAATGTCAAAAGTATTGTACCTTTCTAACACAACCACTGACCAACCAAGATAAAGGCAAAATACTGCTGATACTGGAATTGGAAACAAGAACAGAAAACACTAGAATATGTCAGCAGATCTGACAGCATAGGTGGAGAGAATCGAACCAACATTTTGAATCAGGATGACCCTTCATCAGAGATCTGACTCAAAACTTTGGCTCTATTCTCTCTCTTCACAGATACTGTCAGACCTGCTGAGTTTCTCCAGCGTTTTCTGTTGTTGTTTCACTAACCAACCACCTCTCTCAGTGCCAGAGCCTTGAGCATTTAACTGTTTGATTTAATACATGTGGAATAACAGCTTTGATTTCTTTTTACTGTGATCACAAGTTTTGCTGAAATAGATTTATTTTGTTAGCTGCTAGCCAACAGAAAAAATCTTGAATACCCTTTTAGCGTGTCATGCTCTAGTTTTCAACAGCAACTGCTTTCAAACGGAAAGCAACACTGGGGACAATTCTCAGAAGCTAAGAATGAAAAGAAACTAGTTATACTTTTTATTTATGTTTCATAGTTAGAATTTCTGTTGGTGGTCATTGACTGACGTTTGAAGACTTATGATCTTGGAAGAGACCAATAACGTAACATTTTGATTATCTGAAAGAATTATGCAAGATTTCACATTTTAATCAACTTGTACTATACAGGAATTAAATAAAGCAAGTACAACTAACCATCTTCAGCTGCTTCATCAATGACTTTCCCTCCATTGTAAAGTCAGAAGTTGGGAAAGTTTAGTCTTCAGTTTGATTTGCGAATCCATAGAGTGAAAACGTAGGAAATAGGAGAGGGCAAACCAGACTTTCAAAGCAATACATGTCCATCGGTAGCAAAATCTGGGCAATAATTAAAATTTGTGCCACATAAAATGCCAAACAATTACCATCTCCAACAAGAAAGAATCCAGCCATCACCCTTTGACATTTAGTGGAATTACCATCATAGAATACCTTGTTATCAACAACCTGGGGAGTTTACCAGTGACCTGAAACTGAACTGACCAACCATATAAATACTGTGGCAGGCTAGGAAATCTACAGCAGGTAACTCACTCCTGATTCCTCCCAAAGCCTGTCTACCATCTACAAGGCACATACCAGGATTGTGTTGGATCACTCTATTTTTTTGATGAGTGCTGCTTCAAAGAAACCCAAAAAGATTTCAACACCAGCTTGGACAAAGCAACCTGCTTGATTGACATCCTCTCCATTACTGTCAGCCCTCCCCCAACAATGCAAAGTGGCAGCAGCGTGTACCATCTGCAGCAACCTGAGTCTCCTTCAACAGCATGTTCCAAATTCGTGACCTCTACCACCTAGAAGGACAAGAATTACATGAGAACACCATCTGCAAGGGTCAGCTATCTTGTTAGAAGAATTGCTAGTTAAACGTGATATTTATTGAGATAGCTGAAACACTGGGGCCAATGCTCCTTGTAGGTGAGTAGCACTGACAAAATATTTTACAATAAACCAGCTTGAACCTAATGATTCTTCCACCATAGCCGTTTATTGTAAGTAACAACAAATTCCCCTCTAAGCCATGCACCATCTAGACTTGGAACTTTATTGCTGTTCCTTCACTGATGCTGTACCAAAATCTTGGAACTGCCTTCCTAAAGAAACGTGAGTGTACCCACAGCATGTGCGTACAAGTGCAATTCAAGGTGGTGGGAAGGTAATCAGGGATGGGAAACAAATGCTGTCCTAGTCAGCAATGTCCACATTGCATGAAAGAATAAAACAATCTGTATTGTACAGAGGAAATTACAAGTTAGATTTCAGACGTCTGAGGAAGAGAAATAATTCGGACTTCATTTTGCATTCTGATGACCTATATTTTAAAATAATACTTTTATTTATAAAATAACAACGTGCAGTTTTACTGCAAAGAGCTAGAATTAGTTGAACCAATAGGATGAAGCACTAAGAAAGAGATGATAATGCCTCTATTGGGAAAGGGGTGCAATTACAGTGCGACTAGTTTATATAAAATGTTTTAATTCTAAACAGGGATGTTTATAAAGAAAGCAAAGATTTGTAAATGAGAAGCGTGCATGTAAGTTATTTCTTTTTGTACAGATTGATCAGAGAACTTACCTTTCTTGATTCTTTATGACTTCCATTGTGACAATGCCTATGTAGAACAGCAGTATAATTGGTGGGCGTACTAAATATGTAGAGCACGAGACAACTCTCTTTGGACTATTTAGATGCTTTGCATCTTGGATTTTTTTGGTTCCCCACATGGCACACTTAGCACTAGACTATCTGGCATAGCATTTGCAACTATTAATTCTAGTGTAAGTACTTAATTTACTTAACTTCTGGCCAATTACTTCATTAGACTTAAGGTAACAATGAACAAATAAACAAGCTCTTGGCGCTATATCTTGTGATGGAAAAACAAAAATCCTGTCAAATTCCCATAATTGGGGATTTAACTACAACTCATTGGCAAGCTGCATCTGTCATGATTTGCAGTTTTGGAAGTGATGTTTGCAAGATTGACATTTACCTTTTTGCTATGATATATTTTGCACTAGAGAATGCATAGCCCATCCATTCTGCATTTCTATTTACTCCAAAATAGAAAATCACCATCAAACTGTCATTCCAGTTAATGATATGGAGATGCCGGCATTGGACTGGGGTAAACATAGTAAAAAGTCTCACAACACCAGAACTACCCCCTCACCTGACGAAGGGGCAGAGCCTCGAAGGCTAGTGGTGTTTGCTACCAAATAAACCTGTTGGACTTTAACTTGATGCTGTGAGGTTTCTTATTGTATTCTAGTTAATACCAGTTGTCAAACGTATTTGTGTGATTTTTCGTAACAGAAAGTAGAAACAGGAAAAAAAGACAATATTTATTTTGTCTTTATTAAAGTTCTCAAAAACAATACTGTTCAATCTTGATTCAAAACTGTATCCCTCAGATTTTGGCTAACACAACATAGGTATTGCTTTTCTTCCCTGATCTTGTCTCATTATTGCCAAGGGAAGTAAAAGCTGAAGTGGGGAAATTGCAGGTTAGCTGGCTGGCAGCATCTCTGATTAAATCAGTTTGTTTGCAATAGATAGGTGGCGATGTTACTATTTTTATCATTCATATATTTCTCAGACTTCTGGATTTCTGCTAGATTGGCTTTGGCATGAGTGGCTTGGTTGTCCTCAATTGATATCTTATCACCAGTGCAGTAATGCAAGAATCGCCTCCAAAAAACGAGAGTGCTGATTTAATTAATTTGTGTGTGTGCATTCAGCAGTACTATAGAAAACTAATTAGTTGCTTCTCCCTAAAACCCTATCTCTAGACAGATTTCCATATTTCTTTCTTCCCTAAGCATAAGCCTGATTTAGAAAAGTTGTGTTCTATTTTAATTTCATAAAAATTTAAAAATCACAATATATTATGTGAAAAATATGTAATCTGTAGATTCTAAGATTTGAGGCAAGGCTCTACTTATGTGATGGCTGAGCCAGACCAAAATCTCACTTGTTTATCCTACCCACGATCCCAACCCCTACCGCACAGTAGCTGGCTGGCAGCTGCCAGCATTGCATGTAAGCATAACATTGCTCCAAATTTACTATTGTTGCAGCATTTAATGGCATGGGCAAGCCCTGTTACCATGATTATAAAACTGAACTGCTCAATGTTGCAATTAGGGAAGATGGGTAATAGCATATCACACCAAGGTTGAGGCATACTGGGGCATGTATAATGTTGACTGCAGCACGTAAGGCTTGACATACTCTGGAGGTTTGATATGTAACAGCTGTGAAATGTTTCAACATGCCCATAAAATGCCATTCATAATTACTGCCATTAAACTTTTATCAAATATATATGCTTGAGACTGGTAACAAACAGTATGATTAGTATAATTATGATCACAAAACAATGGTCACTTCCAAAAGTAATTTTGGTTTGAATGGTCACACAGTAGTTGTTGGCTCAGATTGCTCAAAAGGCAAAGAAAACATTTTAAATGAATACATCATGCCTTTTGACTTTATTGAATTCATTGTACATGCATGTACACTTAGTGCCTCTGCTAATGAAAGTGTACATAAGTGTATTATCAAATTAATTTCAGCCGATAGCGATCCCTTTCTATCTTTATTTAGAACAGATTTTATAGCATAATTTTTATTATCTTTCAGCACATAAGAGTTAGAGTAGACCATTCAGCACTGCAAACTGGTTCCACTATTCAGTTCAATTCTGTTTGATATGTACTCCATTTACGGACCATTGCTCCTTATCTCATTGCCTTCTGTACATTTCTATTTGGAATCTTCCAAATTTTTGATTTGACTTATTGTTGCGTGTACAGGGATGCAGTGAAAAGTATTGTTTCTTGCGCACGATACAGACAAAACGTACCATTCATAGAGTACAGAGGGGAAACGTGCAAAATATAGTGTTGCAGTTACAGATAAGGTGTAGAGAAAGGTAAGCCTTTTTGTTTTTTTTTTATTCCAGTTTAATCAAATCAAGTCCAGTTGAGAGTCTCAACAAGTTGAGACATTCCCAAATCACACTGACAAGACAGGGCTCTCACCTGTCTTGGTCTTGATCTACATGGTCCAAGCTGATTGCAGTAGGCAAAGCCCCTTCTCCAAGGCTTGATCTCATGTGCATCTTAGCCAAAAGGTCAAAATGCCACTTTTAAAAATTGCTTCAAATGAAGCTAAAATGTAACCTAATGACTTCAACCAAGCACCGCATGTCAATACTACACTTGATTTTAGCCGAAAGGAAAGATAAGCTCAATGTATGGTGTCTGATGGCAGCAGGGAAGAAGCTGTTCTTGAGTCAGTTGATATGTGTTCTCAGATTTTGTATCCTTTTTTGAATGGAAGAAGATCAAAGAGACAATGACCAGGGTGCATGGAATCCATGATTATGCTGGCTGGTTTTCTAAGGCAGCAGGAAGTATAGATGGAGTCAGTGGATGAGAGGCTGCTTTTCGTGATGGACTGGGCTACGTTCACAACCCTTTGTAATTTCTTATGGTCTTGGTCAGAGCACAATCCATACCAAATTAATACACCTGGAAAAGATACTAGCTATGGTGCATCTGTAAAAAATTGGCAAGCGTCATAGCGGACGTGCTGAATTTCCGTAAGTCTCCTAGGAAATTAGAGGCATTGATGGGCTTTCTTAATTATAGTGTCAGCGCAGAGGGACCAGGACAAGTGTTTGGCAGATGTACACAAAATATTGAAGCTCTCAATCATTTCTACTTCATCACCATTGACGTAGTCAAGGGCATGTCCTGCACTATGTTTACTGAAGTTGATGACTATTTCCTTCATTTTACTGACATTGAGGGAGAGGTTATTGTCATAGCCTAACTAGAACATCTTTTTGAAGGGAAGAATGTTCCAGGTTTCCATTATTTTTATAAATGGCTTAGTTTTAATTTGAATTGTAAGCCCTAATGTGTGATCAATATTTAAATACATTGTCATTATAGTTTTCACAATAACATGTGGCAGTGCAGTGATCAAATATTTAATAATCAATATACTGCACATCTGATCAGAAAATGTATAAGGTGCTTCAAAGGAGGAACCATCATTTGAGCAGTAGTTACGAGAGATGACATAGCATGGCCAAAATAATTCAGAGGAGGCTTTTACAAATTGGAGGGTATAGCAATGTGGAACCATTTGAGGCAAAATTTTCAGAAAGCAACACCATGACATCTGACTCCATGATTTTTCTGCCAGTAAAAAGATATTGAAGTGTTGTTAGATGCAGTGACTGATCTGGTAGCCAGCGATTTAAGAGAAGGCTTTTGAAGCTGGAGCAAATGTACGCTTTTGAGTTGAAGGAATAAATGTAAGACCGTAGAAATTTGTGAGCCATTTGGCACTGCTGCACATGTTCAGTGTTTTTGTTTATAATTTGAACTGGAAGCTATTATGTTCATTTTCAGCTTAGTAAAACATCTTTAGAATGGAAGAGTGCTGTGAATTTTTAAATGGATTTCTTGATATATGTATTACCATTATATGTCATCCATTGCAAATAACAAAACATCCTAAGCTCCTCCCATTGATGATTGTTTCAAATCTATGCGCTTTTGGAATATTTGTATCTACTGGCAACTGGTTAAGAGATTTGATTTTAAAAAAACCTATTTTCAATTTTGATGTTCACTTGTATAGAAATTTAGTAAAATCTTTGTCACTATGATTAGTTGGCAAGCCATTACAGTCTTTTGTGGGAAAAGTGTACCTATTTGTAAGATATTTGCCCATTTACAGTTATCTTCAAAAATGCTTAGCCATTAATCTGTATTTATGTACTAAAACAAATCAAAGCTGGGTCTCACTGAGACTTGTTTTGTTGTAAGTAAACCTAGTCATTTTTTTAACTCTTGACTTTTGTTCACAGATTTCCCACATTTACCGTACTTGACAATGAATTTGTGACAAAATACACTTAAAAATACTTGATGAATATTGTTGTTATATTGGGAATATTCTCCCTGCCATGCACCAAAGCGCTCTTTTGACAATCGCTGGCTAATCTTCATTATCACAAATGGCTGCAGTTACGGCGTGAGGCTTAACATACAGCTTTTGCTTATTCATCATCAAAGATATTCAAGTCAAGCTGTGCTCATCTGATACCTCCAGCAAGAGTCTCCAGATTGTGATCAAGATGGGAAACTTGGCTGATATGATTAAACTGATAATATTTTGTTCTTGATTAGTTTCAATTAGACAAAACTGGCAAAGCCAGTGAAAGGAACTCTTTCCCCACCCAAAGCGATTGCTGCCACCTCCAAAATTAACTGACAAGCAAAAAAAAACAGTTAGTTACCTTTTCAAGAGAGAAAGGGTTAGAAAGTATAGATATCAATTTAAAAAAAATGAGGATAGAAAAGGAGGAAACTGGTCACTGGACATCATTAGTGTTAAATCCACCTTGTTATTGACATTGAAAACATAATGCGCTGAAGATGTGTGGATTTATGCATTTCAGTTGGATTTTTTAATAGCAAACAGCATGTTTTATTGAATAGTTTGTAAGTAAAAGGGTTTTTCCTGGCTCGGTCTGCAGAATTGTAAATGTAATTAATCAAAGGACCTGCTTTTGGGTGGTAGCCACATAATATGTGGTTGATAAACACTGTTATTTTAGGAGGGTTATTTTAAATAGCTTTATGCAACTTATTTCACTGTTGAGGATTTGGGTAAAAATCTCATAAACTAGTTGACCAACTAAGCTTGGAGTTTCTTGAGCCATGCTAATAGTTTGGGGCTATATTGCCATCTACAGTTAATCATAAAATACATACCAATAGTGTAATAAGTTTAACCTACCAATTAATGGGAAATAATGTATAGTAATAGTATTCATGTATTTCATTTTGTAGAGATGCACCAGGGGCAGCATGGTGGCACAGTGGTTAGCACTGCTGCCTCATAGAGCCAGGGTCCCAGGTTCAGGTCTGGCCTTGAGTGACTGAGTGGAGTTTGCATTTTCTCCCTGTGTTTGTGTTTCCCACAGTCCAGAAATTCGGGGTTTAGGATGATTGGCCATGTTACGTTGTCCATTACTGCCAGGAGGATTAGCACAGTAAATACAGTGGAGTTACGGGAATAGGACCTGGGTGGGATTTTTATCAATGTAGGCCTGATGGACTAAATGGCATCATAGGGATTCTATGATGGCATACTTCATTTACATTGGAAATAACTGCACCAGCTAATATTCACTCAGGATGAAGTCTTTCCTAATGTCATGGAATTGTGTGTATACACCAATATAGGTATCTCCTGTTTAAAGTGCATTTTAATAGCAGGTTTTCAATTTAGTGAGTTTTTAAATTTGGGAAGTTCCCCTGAAAAGCACCAACTCCATTTTTTTTTTGTTTTAGTGCGGTTACTGTGCATGCACAGTCCTTTTTCATTAAATCAAATTGCTGTTTTGCTTGCTGTTTAATTCCAAGCCCTTACTACTCCCATACCCATTCCAGCTTCCCTGACCATCCTGCTCACTGCTTCTCTCTCCTGAGCCATTGTACATCTGCCTCGCTAACTTGCTTGCCATCTCTCTCCTGAGCCCGTGTGAGTGAGGGAACAAACAAAGTGGCAAGAGGGGAACAGTGAGAGAGTTGGGAGAGAGAAGTAGTGAGCAGGAGGTGTGAAGCAGCAGGCAGGATGTAAGTAGTGAGGGGATTTTTGGGCCAGATGGGTTCAAGGCAGCCAATAGGTTTTTACTAGTCAGAAACATAACTCCCTTTATTATATGTTTTCTTGGCAATTGTTTTCATTTAGAAACACATTAGAAGCACTAAATGTGGAATGGCTGTAATGGCAAAAGCATTAGGGAAAGTATCAGCTGGGCTCAACTCGAGAGCAAAGCTCACAGATTATAAAACACACTTCAAACCTGAAGCATATTTTAGATCTAGCCTCTGTTTACCTGTTAATGTGGTTGCAAAAAATCTATGACAATTGATCATGACTAACATGTGACCAATGTTGTCTGAATGGACTAACTTGACCACTTGTAAGCAAATTAACTCCAGAACTTATTCGTTGATCGTAAAGTCGTGAGGATTATAAAATAGACTATGCATGTCAACAAAAATTGTTTCTTTATGCCCACAATGGGAGCATAATCAGTTGTGAACAGAAAATTGGTGGCATTTCTACAAATGAAGATAGTAGCAACTTTTTAACATTGCCCTTGATGGCATTGAGAGAAATATAAACCTTAGAACCTAGAACATTACAGCGCAGTACAGGCCCTTCGGCCCTCGATGTTGCGCCAACCAGTGGAACTAATCTAATGACCCTCTAACTTAATCTATTCCAATGTTATCCATATGCCTATCCACTGACCATTTGAATGCTCTTAAAGTTGGCGAGTCCATAGCTGCTGCAGGCAGGGCATTCCATGCCCTTATTACCCTCTGAGTAAAGAACCTACCTCTGACATCCGTCCTATAATTACCACCCCTCAATTTAAAGCTATGTCCCCTCATGTTAGCCATCACCATCCAAGGAAAAAGGCCCTCACTGTCCACCCTATCCAATCCTCTGATCATCTTGTATGCCTCAACTAGGTCACTTCGTAACCACCTTCTCTGTAATGAAAATAACCTCAAGTCCCTCAGCCTTTCCTCATAAGACCTTCCCACCATACCAGGCAACATCCTGGTAAACCTCCTCTGCACCCTTTCCAATGCCTCCACACCTTTCTTATAATGCGGCGACCAGAACTGTATGCAATACTCCAAGTGCGGCCGCACCAGAGTTTTGTACAGTTGTAATGTGACCTCACGGCTCCGAAATTCAATCCCTCTACCAATAAAAGCTAACACACCGTACGCCTTCTTAACAACCTTATCAACCTGGGTGCCAACTTTCAGGGAGCTATACACATGTACCCCAAGATCTCTCTGCTTGTTAACACTACTAAGAGTCCTTCCATTAGCCCTATATTCTGTAATCCTGTTACTCTTTCCAAAGTGAATCACCTCACACTTTTTTCTGCATTAAACTCCATTTGCCACCTCTCAGCCCAGCTCTGCAGCTTATCTAGGTCCCTCTGCAAACTGTAACATCCATCCTCACTATCTACAACTCCTCCGACTTTGGTGTCATCAGCAAATTTACTAATCCACCCTTCTACACCCTCATCTAGGTCATTTATAAAAATGACAAACAACAGTGACCCCAAAACAGATCCTTGAGGTACACCACTTGTAACTAAAGTTTTTATCATGTCAAGTGTTAATGAGTGTTAATAATGTGACCATCAGAAGAGATCTGCAAATGAAGGGGCATAACTGCAAAGTTTAAATATCAGTAAGAACATATGCACTCCCACACTATTGTCTTTTCCTACATTTCAAATTTTTACAACCCTAATTTTTGGCTGAGTCATTAGAAAGCAAGAAGGAATTAAGTAAATAACTTGGTTTCTTTCCTTTGGAATGTAAACTGTTTGAATCATGTTTATGATGTACTTCCATTTTGATTTAATGCAAAAGGCCCACCACAGACTTGGCTATAGTTGCTGAAGTATTTTTTTAATGGCCATGTCAGAATGTGCCAACCAAGTTGAGACCATGTGCTTTCTTTTTCGGAGATTGAAGATTAAATCAAGATTACAATACTAGTGGCTTTGCATCATGCTAACCCGGCAGAAGGCTGTATGAATAAATGATCTTTTATTTAACTTTTCATCTCTGCTAATTTTCTGCTCAGAACTCATTGTAACGCATGTTTGTAATCTGCATCTGTATAGAAAAACCTGAGCTGAAGGATGGGATGTTTTGATTCACTTAGTTAGACATTTTCTCTATTATTTAAATTTTCACTTCAGCTGTTTTTAGATTGGCAAAAAGCAAAGTGGTAAGAGGTTGCTATGCAAACTGCTATTATGAACGAGTGTGCAATAGTTTTACAATTGTAAAACTGCTGCTGATATTTGAATTTATTTCAACATCATAACTGCAGCAGAACTTTCGACTTGCACACCAGTCATTTTGTCCACATTCTTTTCTAAAGTTATTTTCCTGGAGCAATATTATGCGACTGGCATTTATGCTTGGTAATATGAATGGGCTTTATGGCGAATTAGAATATCTTGCCTATCTCACCTAAAGTCGCACTTTGTTTTTGTACAAACACATTTCTTTGTGACTTCATTTACAACGCATCAGTTGCTATCATTAGTTTGCATTCAACAGTACATTCTCATGCCATATTCTTTCCTCCTCGAGCCCAGAATGGGTGTAATATCTAGCACTTAAAATATTGTTTTAAAACCCTTTTTCAAAAAGAATACAAATTGACAAAATAATGTGGATTTTCGTTCAAATGCTTTTGGCGGCATTAAAAATGTTTAAAAGGAGGATAAGTAGTTGCACGGTTGTTAGCAATGCTGCCTCACAGCGCCAGGGACCCGGGTTCGATTCTCGGCTTTGGTCACTGTGTGGAGTTTGCAAGTTCTTCCCCTGTTAGCATGGGTTTCCTCCGGGTGCTCTGATTTCTTCCCACAGTCTTTAGTTGTGCCAATATAGCTAGCACATCAGTGAAAATCGGCTGTATCAGGAAGAGCAAAAATGTCCCTTGGATGTTCTGATGTCACTAAGAAAGCCCGAATAACCTGTGACGTGTTTCAGACTGGTTTCACAACTGCTTTGTACCAGAGGTACATGCGCATTGTTGGGCAACTGGACTTGAAGAAACCTGTAAAGTCATGTTGCTCCTGGACAATTGTTCAGCACATCTCCTGCTGAACTGTTGGTGAAGAACAATATTTTCAATGTTTACTTTCCTCTCTAAAGGGGTCATGGACTGAAGAATGTCTTGGTCTATGAAATATAAATACAATAGATGCTCACCTGCATAGACTACCGCAGTAGCCTGTATTTTTTTTCTTCCTTCAGTAAATTTGAAGCCGTTTTGCAATGCGTCCTGACTGCTGTACAGGAATCGGATTTCTTTATGGCTAGGCCCCTAACCTGCTGATGTAATGCTTCAGAACTCCTACCCACCTGACGAAGGGACAGCTTGTTCCGAAAGCTTGTGGTGTTTGCTACAAATAAACCTGTTGGACTTTAAGCTGGTGTTGTGAGACTTCTTTCTGTTTTTACCCCAGTCCAATGCTAGCATCTCCACATGATGTAATCCTTCCCAGGCTTTGACCTAGTTTTTGCCATTGTGGGGGTTATTGTGATTCATTGGTGTGAGGGCTAATCAATTCAGGGATTATAGTGAGAGTTGAATCTTTGGGGCTGGATTGTTAATTGTACAATTGCTGTCTGATGTTCTGCAAACTCTTAGGTAGTCTTGGTGCATTAGAGGCCAGGGATACAATATTTTGTATGAATTGAGGTACAGTTCTCAAGTTGGGTATTTCTAATCAACACTGGTCCTCAAAGGAATAAATTGAAAGAAATGTTTATTGTGTATATGTTGTTTTAAGGCCAGTTAGAATTTTTTTCCCTTGAACAAAATCAATTTGATTCTGAAATTTTGAAAATTAATATCTAACCAAGTTCACTTTGCCTCAAGATCAGCACAAAAACTGCAAACCAGTAACCTAGCCAATGATCAGTGCCTATACCCAGGATTTTTGTTTTCCAGTGCCCAAGTTACAAACAAGATTGGTGTCATAGTGGACAGTGAAGAAGGTTATCTAGGATTGCAATGGAATCTTGATCAATTGGGCCAGTGGGCTGACAAATGGCAGATGGAATTGGTCAGTCGAATCAGGGCAGGACTTATTCCGTTAATGGTAGGACACTGGGGAGAGTTACAGAACAAGGAGATTTAAGGGTACAGGTTTATAGCTCCTTGAAAGTGGAGACACTGGTGGACTTAGTGGCGAAGAAGGCATTCAGCATGCTTGGTTTCATTGGTCAGAACATTGAATACAGGAATTGGGACATATCGTTGAAGTTGTACAAGGCATTGGTAAGGCCACATTTGGAATACTGTGTACAGTTCTGGTCACCCCATTGTAGAAAGGGTATTACTAAACTAGAAAGAGTGCAGAAAAGATTTACTAGGATGCTACCAGGACTTGATGGTTTGAGTTATAAGGAGAAGCTGGATAGACTAGGAAGCTTTTCTCTGGAGTGTAGGGAGCTTAGGGGTGATCTTATCGAGGTCTAGAAAATAATGAGGGGCAGAGATCAGCTAGATAGTCAATATCTTTTCCCAAAGGTAGGGGAGTCTAAAACTAGAGGGCATAGTTTTAAGGCGAGAGGAGCAATTTTGTTCATACAGAGGGTGGTGAGTGTCTGGAACAAGCTGCAAGAGGTGGTGGTAGAGGCGGGTACAATTTTGTCTTTTAAAAAGCATTTAGACAGTTGCATGAGTAAGATGGGTATAGAGGGATATGGGCCACGTGGAGGTAATTGGGACTAACTTAAGGATTTAAAAAAAGGAGTGGCGTGGACAAGCTGGGCTGAAGGGCCTGTATCCATGCTCTATGACTTTAGGGGCATTGGGAAGAGGAGGGCTGTAAGGCAGGCAGGAGGAAGGACCAAGAAATCTAGTGCAACATGGTGAAGTACAATGTGGCTGTATCACGGGCTGGAGGCCAGGCAGAAGCCACTCTGTCTTTAGCAGAGGAGAACACTATAGAGTTCAGCCAATGGCAACAGCTGTGTGGAGTATTTTAATATAGGAGACTGTACACTACAGCTACAATAAAGTTCTGGCTGACCAGGGTCCTGCTCTTACTGCTTTCCACAGGCGCATTGGAAGGATTTTCTTCACAGCAGCTTCTGGTTCAGAGGTAAGGATGTACCAACTTTGCCATAAGACTTCCCTTTGCAGAAAAAAAGACTTAACTGAGGGAGAAAGGAAGCATGACACCAGGCTGAGTTAGAAAGGTGCTGGATAGGAAACTACAGAACACCCTGCTGTAGTGGTGACAATAAGATGATATTTGTACATTTGTAAAATGTTTGTTGATTTCGAATTTAGTATACAGTTTCCTGCTGTTGTTTCAAT
The DNA here is from genome assembly GCF_965287045.1 of Carcharhinus amblyrhynchos. Lineage (NCBI taxonomy): Eukaryota > Metazoa > Chordata > Chondrichthyes > Carcharhiniformes > Carcharhinidae > Carcharhinus > Carcharhinus amblyrhynchos. The sequence continues at coordinate 102,932,369 of NC_137326.1, read as the reverse complement.
TTGCCCTCTCCTACATTTACCAATATGGCAACCACTGCTGGTGACTCCACACTGGCACATGATGGCCAGAGCAGTTGTGCAGTTTTTTTTAAAATGCAAAGTTTTTTTTCCAGATCTGTCTTCTAATTGACTTGGGTGTTAAGATGTTAATAACATGGGTGTGACTAGCATTGATTAAGATTTAACCTTGACACAACATTATCTACGTGACATAAGAACATAAGAAATAGGAGCAGAAGTAGGCCATCTAGCCCTTCGAGCCTGCCCCGCCATTCAATAAGATCATGGCTGATCTGTCGCTGCTCAGTTCCACTTTCCCGCTTTCTCCCCATAACCCTCAATCCCCTCTCTTATCAAAAACCCATCAACCCGCGTCTTAAAAATATTTAGCGAGGCAGCCTCCACCACTTCAACGGGCAGAGAATTCCAGAGATTCACCACCCTTTGAGTGAAGAAGTTCCTCCTCAACTCTGTTCTAAATCGCCCCCTTTTATCTTGAGGCTGTGCCCCCTAGTCCTACTGTCTTTTTTGAGTGGGAAGAGTCTCTCCACCTCTATCCTATCCATCCCATTCATCATCTTATACGTCTCAATGAGATCTCCTCTCATTCTTCTAAACTCTAACGAGTACAAGCCCAGTTTATTCAGCCTCTCCTCATAGCTCAAGCCCCTCAACTCCGGTATCAGCCTAGTAAACCTCCTCTGCACTCCCTCCAAGGCCAAAATATCTTTGCGCAGGTGCGGCACCCAAAACTGCACACAGTACTCCAGCTGCGGCCTCACCAATGCCCTATACAGCTGCAGCAAGACCTCCCTACTTTTATATTCAATCCCCCTCGCTATGAAGGCCAGCATCCCATTTGCCTTCCTGACCACCTGCTGCACCTGCAAGCTGGGTTTTTGCGACTCATGCACAAGGACCCCGAGGTCCCTCTGCACCGTCGTCTGCTGCAGTTTTTCGCCCTGTAAGTAATAGTCCTTCCTACCATTCTTCCTACCAAAGTGGACCACCTCACACTTGCCAACATTAAATTCCATTTGCCATTCCCTGGCCCATTCGCCCAGCCTATCTAGATCCTTCTGCAGACTCTCCACACCCTCCGCACAATTTGCCGTTCCCCCAATCTTGGTGTCAACAGCAAATTTCGACACCCTACACTCGGTTCCCTCCTCCAGATCATCCATATAAATGGTAAAAAGCTGAGGCCCCAGCACCGACCCCTGGGGCACTCCACTAGTCACCATCCGCCAATCCGAATAGCACCCGTTGACCCCCACTCTCTGCCTCCTATTTGACAACCAATCCTCTATCCACGCTAACACCCTACCCCCAACTCCATGTCCTTCGACCTTCTGCAATAACCTCTTGTGAGGTACTTTGTCAAACGCCTTCTGAAAATCTAGAAAGACCACATCCACCGAGATATTACAAGTAATGCATCATGGGAAAAGTCACACAAATTACTTTGACCTGCAGTTGTGAGTGCATCTTTAATGGAATTTTAAGACCCATCTACCATTTCACTAGATAGTATTTTTGCACATTTGCACTGAGCAGAAAAAGACCAGCAAGTTTGAACCAACATGGTTGCAGTGCCTTTGGATAGGGAAGAGATTGGAGAGAGGCTAAACTGGACGAGGAAGACTCGAGAGGGAGTTGAAATGTTGTCATGTGTGTATGACATGAAAAAGATCATAAACTGTTTAAATCAAATTGTACTTTCTGCTTTTTAATAAAAGATATTTTAATAATAAAATGTACTTTGGATCAGAATCCTGACCGCTACATATCACATGATTTGCAAGTTGGCTGTTTTCTGGAAACTTTCAACAGTAATTACAGGACAAAGCTCAACCATCATCCTGGGTGGAAGCTCATGCCTATCACTGTGTGGGCCCGTTACAATCAATGAAACAAGGGAGCAGCAGACAGTCTGTCTCCGTAGCTTAACTTAAAACAAAGAGAAAACAATTGGAACTTGTTAGATCCGCTGAGGCATTAACTATCTCCTAAGGTGAAAAATGTATTTTGACCAGAGACATAGAAACTGTTTGAACCTGAAACTGATTTGTCAGTGGCTAATGTCAAATGACCTCAGCCTCTCGGCCTTTGGAAAATTTTAATGTTACCATCGTGGACCCATTGGGCAGTTCGCTGTTAAACACACAGCCTTTCAATGCCAGACTCCAAGCTGACAGCAAAGTGTGCCTCATGTCTTCAAAGCTTCGTTCTCTGGAAGATTCCTGTCATTGCTTGCTGAGTGGGCCAGGTTTTCGTGTACCAACCTTCCCTTGCTTCATCACAACTAACTTTTAAAAGAATTCTGCAACACCTATGTAACCCACCTGAAGCTCAACTCCTCCATGAAGGAACTGTCACTTGATTTGGATATTCATATGAATTAGTATTCATATCTTTGATTCTTTGTTTTAAGTTCGGGGCGACACGGTGGTACAGTGGTTAACACTGCTGCCATACAGCACCAGGAACCTGGGATCAATTGCCGGCTTGGATCACCGTCTGTGTGGAGCTTGCTCATTCTTCCGGTGTCTGCGTGGGTTTCCTCCCAGGTGCTCCAGTTTCCTCCCATGGTCCAAAAATATGCTGGTTAGGTAAATTGGCCATGATAAATTCTCCCTCAGTGTACCCAAACAGCTGCTGGAGTGTGGCGACTAGGGGATTTTCATAGTAATTTCATTGGTGTTAATGTAAGCCTTACTTGTGACTAATAAATATACTTTATCCTTTTGAAGGTCAAGCATTGCAACTCCAATTTTGAAAGAGTAAATTCAGTTGATTGACAGTCACAAGCTGTTACCTGGCACAACATTATATATACACTGTCACAGGCAGCAAAATAATGGCCCAAGTGCCCTCAGGAGTGGAATTATCGTTGAATTGCTGCTGTGCTCTTAGCTTTCTTGGCCATGACAGAGCTCCACATTTCCGGCTTGGTCTTCCAATCCCAGTTTGCTCAGGAATGCAGAATTATCTTCCATTAAACTGCTTCCTGTTAGTGCTCAACTGTGGACCGGAACAAAGAAAATTACAGCACAGGGAACAGACTTCAGTTGGGGACTTTTTCCAGAGGGTCCCAGGGAGCAGTGCAAATGCCCATGAGAAGTTCAAATATCCTAAGCAATTCCCACAGTCATTGCACTGGGTCTACTGCAGAACCCCAAAGCTCATTTTGGAGGGCAATCCAGAGACCAAAAGATCTACTACCTGTTTTTGGTATATAATAGATTTGTAGTTAACATATGCTACCTGAATACATTACCAAGTGGAATTTATTCAGCTTCGTCTTCGGGCTCATCCTGCAAAATGTTAAAATAAAGTCTGTGTATCGGAACTAATAGTGACAATAATTGGTACAGTACTGATATTATAAATCTTGATTTTGGTCCCGTAGACAAATGGTTCACATCAACTGGGCAGTTATGTCTTGCCATTTTGGTTAATTATATTTCATTGCTTTATTAGTTAAGTAGTTTTGTTCCTTTTACTATATTTTGGCATGTGTTATACATGAAACTTGTCTCAAAAATGATTCAATGTAGATTTGAACGTTGAAGATGTATTCCATTGTTTAATTATCCTCTTGGAGATGCACTATGCTGTAGAAGTTTATGATCGATTTGCTTATGCAAAGTGCGGGAAAATTTGAATGATGGTTTTTTCTGTTGTAAGAAAGTGATATAATCCAATCTAAGGGAAGTATTAATGTGAGGAGTTGTATAAATTTAATTTTTACATGCGAGCTTGTTTAATTTGGTTGAATTCTAGCATCCGTGCATCAGCTCTTCTGTTTACACTGCCAAAACCCTATTCCACTGGTCTCTCTTCCATGGTCTGGCCTGTGCCTGGGTGCCTCTGGAGAGAGAAACATGCAATGTCCACCAACTCTCATGATACCTTCCGCCAACAGTAAGGATCTCCAAGGTACATAGTATCTCTGACACTGGTAACGGCATTCTGGTTTAGTTGGGAATGCTTTCATTGCTGATTTCTGCTGCATTGGTTTGAATGGAGGACATATTTAGGGAAACGAGGAAAACTTGTTCACTATAAGTAGAATTGTCTTTATGGGGATGGTAGGGGGGGAAAATGGCATAGAGGTCAATTATCAGCCATTGTCTGTTTGTAGAGGAGCAGGTTCAATGGGCTGAAGGCCGTACTCTTGCTCCTCTGTTCCTAATTGTAAATTCACTTTTGAGATGGTCTGCTGCTAATATAAGTGGGTTAGGTTTACCAGTGAGCTACTCCATCAGTACCTGTTTTGCATGATTATGTAACTCAGACTGATGTCAAAAATATTCAAAGATTAATTCTCCAACGTTCTCTGTTTGCTAGGCACCTTTTTTATAGAGGTCATGTATGTTTTAATTTGATATGATCTAATCGTGGAGTATTGAGTAGATAGGTGAAAATATAATTTTGTTCACTGCTCACCAATTGTGACAATGACTTAGGTTTTATGGTGAGGAGCGATTGCAAACACTTGCTGTCCCATAGTCTTACAAGTGCCCAATGACTTTTTTAGTGGGCTTTTGTGGTAATTTTTCCTTTAATGAATTGTTGCCCACCTAATTGCCGTTGAACTGATTGGCTTGCTTGGCCATTTCAGAGGGGAATTGAGAGTTAACCACATTGCCATGGGCCTGGAATCTCATTGCTTGTAAGGCAGACCAGGTAAGGATTAAAAGACCTTAAAGGATATTAGTTTTGATTTGATTTATTATTGTCACATGTATTGGGGTACAAAGAACAAAACAGCACAGGAACAGGCCCTTCAGCCCTCCAAGCCTGTGCTGCTCATGCGCCCAACTAGACCATTCGCTTGTATCCCTCTATTCCCAGTCTGTTCATGTGGCTATCTAGATAAGTCTTAAACGCTCCCAGCATCTTGGCCTCAACCACCTTGCTTGGCAGTACATTCCAGGCCCCCACCACCCTTTCTGTAAAATACATCCCCCTGACACCTGTGTTGAACCTTGTCCCCTCACCTTGAACTTGTGACCCCTTGTGTTCGTCACCTCCGACCTGGGAAAAAGCTTCCCACTGATTATGCCCTTCATAATCTTATACACCTCTATTAGGTCGCCCCTCATCCTCTGTCTTTCCAGGGAGAACAACCCCAGTTTGCCCAATCTGTCCTTATAACTAAGACCCTCCATATGAGACAACATCCTGGTAAATCTTTTCTGTACTCCCTCTAAAGCCTCCACGTCCTTTGGTAGTGTGAAATACTGCGTCCAGTTCTAGTCGCCACTAGAACTGGACACAGCATTCCAAATATGGCCTAACCAGCATTTTATATAGCTGCAACATCATATGCCAAGTTTTATACTCTATGCCCTGTCCAATAAATGCAAGCATGCCATATGCCGCCTTCACCACCCCCTCCACCTGTGCTGCCACCTTTTAAGGATCTGTGGACTTGCACACCGAGGTCCCTCTGTGTCTCTATATTCCTGATGGTTTTGCCATTTATTGTATAGCTCCCCCCTACATTAGATCTACCGAAATGCATCACTTTGCATTTATCTGGATTAAATTCCATCGGCCATTTCTCCGCCCAATTTTCCAGCCTACCTATATCCTGCGGTATTCTCTGACAATGTTCGTCACTATCCGCAGCTCCAGCAATCTTAGTGTTGTCTGCAAACTTACTGATCACACCAGCTACGCCTTCTTCCGAATCACTTATATATATCACAAACAGTGGAGGTCCCAGTACGGAGACCTGCGGAACACCACTAGTCACAGACCTCCAATCGGAAAAAGACCCCTCTGCTACTAGCCTCTGTCTCCTATAGCCAAGCCGATTCTCCACCCATCTAGTTAGCTCATCTTTTATCCCGTGAGATTTAACCTTTTGCGCCAGCCTGCCATGAGGGACCATGTGAAGTATAGTGAAAGTTGTTTCTTGTGTGCTATACCGACAAAACATACCACATATAGAATACATAGGAGAGAAGGTCAGGAAGGAGTGCAGAATAAAGTGTTACAGTTATAGCGAGAGTGTATCGTTTTCCCAACAGAAGGTGGAAGACAGTATGCCCGGGGTGCATGGGGTCCTTGAATATGCTGGCTGCTTTTCCGAGGCTGTGGGACATGTAGATGGAGTCGATAGTTGGGAGACTGGTTTGTGTGATGGACTGGGTTATGTTCACAACCCTTTGTTGCTTCTTGTAGTCTTGATCAGGGCAGGAGACACACCAAGCTGTGGTACATTTGTAAAGGATGCTTTCAATACTGCATCTGTAAATATTGGTGAGAGTTATAGCAGATGTGTCAAATTTCCTTACCCTTCAGAGAAAGTAGAATTATTGCTGGGCTTTCTTAACTGTAGCATCAGCATAGATGGACCAGGACAGGTTGTTGGTGATCTAGACACCTAGAAACTTGAAGCTCTCGACCATTTCCACTTCACGGTTGAAGGGGCATGTCCTCCACAACATTTCCTGAAGTCAATGACCTATCTCCTTTGTTTTACTGACATTGAGGAATAGATTATTGTCATCACCCCATTTCATCAAATTCTCTATCTCTTTCTTGTACCCCTGTTTGAGATCCAACCCACTGTGGTGGTGTCGTCAGCAAACATGCGGAATTTGTTGCTGAATCTGATGGGGTCCTAATCACAATCAGTGATAGTTTCATGGTTATCAATTCTAAATTCATCAATTGAATTTGAATCCCACCAATTGCCATGGGAGAATTGAATCTATGTCCCCAGCACATATTAGCCTGGGCTTCTGGATTATTAATCTGCCGATGGCACCATCATCCACTGCATTACTACTATGCCACTATCTCTTAGTTAGGGAATTGCCATCTGATGCACTGCTTAACTAACAGTGAGTACTGATAGTCTCACTATTATACTGTAAAATTCAAGCCAATATGTTTGCATGTTTCAAGATCTGAAGATGTGCTTTTTTTTGTTGTTGGTTCAATTGGTAAAAAGTATTTAATACATCAGCAAGTACTTAGAACAAAAGTAAATTGTGAAAACACCATATTTGTTAATGGCAGCCTCCCAAAAATGTCCTGTTTTTTTGGGATAATGTGTTAAAATAGAAGTTGTACCAGGTGCCACAGGTAATCCTGCCAGTGGGATTATTGAGGAGGAATAGATTTTTTTTAAAGATTTAATTGGATGATTCCAGAAATCTCAATTATTTCAAGAAAGGATGAACAACCTGGGTTCATTCTTCTTGAATGGAGGTATGTGATGGAGACCCTTAAACTTTTGAAAGGTTTTTAATAGAGTTAATACAGAGAATATCAATTATGCTAACAACCATGAAATTAAATAGGGAATTTAAAAGAAACTGCTCTTTACCTAGAGAGTGGTGAGAATACACAACTCCCCACAAAAAGGCAAATAGTAAGGGAAAGCTGGATGAGTGAGAAGGGGTGTGAAGGGACTGAAGGATTATGTTGATAAAGTTATATGAGGAAGGATGGGCGGAGGTTTGAACGAAACACAAATGGATTAGTGGGACTGGATAGTATGGTTCTGTGCTTTACAATCCATGTCACTCTGAAGCTCCTAGAAAAGTTCCCAACCCTTCCTCACTTCAGATGTATTAGTCACGACTTGATTTGTCGAATTCACCTGAGTAACACTTGGGCACAAAAATCAAGCTTGATGTTTTGTTGCAGGACTGATAAAATGCTGCAGTGCCAGTGGTGCGTCTTCAAGTGATAGATTAAACCAAGACTCCCCTCTGGTGGATGTGAAAAATCCTACACCGCTACTTTGATGAAGTGTCATCTGGTGTCATGGCCATTATTTATTCTTGATTAACATTTAACATCACAAAAAAATTAATTATTTTCACTTTGCTATTTGTGGGGGCTTGTTTTGTGAATTGGCTGCTGCAGCATTTCCTATCTTCAACAACAGGAACAGAACTTCAATATTATTTCATTGTCTGTAAAGTGATTTGTGACATCCTGTGGTAGTGACAAGCATTAGATAGATGTGCATTTGTCTGTCTTTCATTCTCCCATTTCATGGAGATGGCCTTGACCATTGTGTCATATTACATTCCTTGCCCATTAGAGTTACAAGATAAAATGTTTTGGAATAGCCAGTGAATTGTATTTTTTTTTGTGTAACTTATTGACTTTACTGGCATGTGAAAAAGAATTGCATTCTGTTTCTACTGCATGGAACTTTCCTATTTAAAAATGTCTTGGGATCAAATTTCTTAATTTTCCATAAAAACCAAAATATGATTGTTTCATGCTTTTTCATCTATGTTCAAAAGGCCTCACTGCTGTCCATACCCGTTCCCATCAGACCAAGTGCCTACCTACCCAAAATTTACCTTGTTTTGTAAACATTCACTTCCCCAATTCTCTTGCATTTTCCCATCCACACTCGAATAATTCTTCTGAGTGCTTCTGGATTGTAATTCCACTGAGTACTCTTTCCTCATTCCTATCTTTGTTCTGATTGTACTATCCCACTTGTGGACCCCCATGTAATAGGTATGTTATAATTGGTCAACTCTATTGATTTACCCTCTTTTCTCATGATATCTCAGGATTATCTAACTTCGCCTTAAAATGCATGGACATTATAGCAATTTTGTAGACTGTCTGGCCCTGCCAGATTATAGCTCAATGTGCAGTCAATGGCAAAGCTACTGGGCTTTGTGTTTGCCACACATCACTGACCTCTCAGATAGCTGCCAGCAAAGATCAAGTGCTCTGTGAGTGGCTTTCCCTTTTCCTGATGGCAATTTAAATCTGGTGTCAATCTCCTGGTGTACAGCAGAGCAGCGATGTCTGCAAGCTGCTAAGTAGCTAAATTGAAATATTTATATGGCAAGCCAGGAAGTTAAAAGTTCTTAACCCTCAATATTAATTTAAACTGATGATTATGATTGAATTAAGATAGAAGCTAAAATAAAGATACACAAACTTTTTAAAAAAAGTTCTTTTTAATCATTGGGTAGATTTAGTGGCTCCATTTCCAGTCAATTATTGTGGGCAATGGTATTAAATTGGCCAATGTTGGGATATGTTTAATTGTGAAAAAGCAACACGACTCAACAAATTGAAAAAAAATGGTTGTATTAGGTGTTAGGAAAAAGTGGGACTTGCTTTTCATATGAAGCTGATAACTGGTATTTATAACTATATTTATCAATGCATATATGTCTAATCTAATTTTAAAAAGTATTTAAACTTGGTTTGTGCTAGCTCTGAACTGGTTGGTGGCTGCTAAACAGCTACTCATTCCTCTTGGATGGGAATACGTTACCATTAACTGTTTATTTTTCACTGCCTGGGTGCAATACTGGCTCACTCTGTGTCATTTTTGTCCAGTATCTCCAACACTGGATGTGTAGGTAGTTTTAAAGAGTCTATACTCAGTGGAGTCATGCCTTTCAAAATAAAAATGTTTTCCCCAACTGTTGTGGGCCTCTTATGTCACACCTGATGCTTTCAAAGTGGTCCCTGTTTTAGACAGTATAAATTTGAAGCATTCTTTTATTTTGGTTGGTGTACATTGCTCATTTGAGGGAAAGTGGATCTCTGCTCATAAAAGTGTGCACTGCAATCATAGGAATCTGAAAGCAGATTTTTTTTTCAGTTTCTAACCTGCATCATTGGTCACACTAAAAATTTTAAGTAATTTCTGTGGGAGTTAAGCACCCTAGATGACATTGCTAGAGACTGGAATAGCTCCCATTTTAAATGCCAATTTTAGATCCCAGTTAAAATGGAATAAGTTAGACACAGAATTTAACTCCATTTGCTCTGTCTTAACATTTCATATGGACCCTCATGGCCAACTGTTGGAGCAGATATTTTGCTGATCAAAATTTGAGTTGAGCTGGAAGTTCAATGCTTAACCCACTGCAGTCCCCAATTCTCATGAATAAAGATTTAAGTGTGACTGCTTGCTTTGCATTACTTTTATTGAGATACGAAGCTGAAATAATATGAGACTATCTTGCTGAAATGCACTTACCAACATTTGATGGAATCAACTTGGTGCCTTGAATCTGCAGTCACCTTAGGTTTTGTCAATTCAGTATGAAAACTTCCAGGCAAAGTCTAGTATACATGGTCTTGAATCCTTTGCATGTTGTCCTGATTAAACGTGAGGGGTAATTAAAACATTCTGTTGTTATGGCAGGTAAGTGCAAAATGACTCCCCTATTCTCCCACCCATTTGATTACAATGGGGACTTTTAAAAATGATTAGAGAGGATATGTCAATTCTGTATGTCCCGTGGTTTGTGTGTAGCTAATTACTCTGGTTTTCTTAGGCTAAACAAAGAATGAGGTATGTTGAAATATAAGAAAACCATTCATAGGGCACACATGGTTATCTGGATTTATGCACACGCAAGTACAGATGGGAGGGTAAGAGGATAAAAATGTTCTGGACAGTGTTCAAGTGCCCAAGTCCAGTTAGTCCTCAGGGAAAGACACCATATACTCAAGGAAACTAAGTGAGGTTAGATATAAAATTTGCCAAGTGCTATAAGTTATGAGACGTTCAGTGAATATAGGGAAATCTCACTAATTTCAAAATCAACTACGTTTCACCTAATTTCAAGAAAAGCAATTGAAATAATCAAGGAGGCTATAGACTCATTACTTTCATAGAGGTAATTGGCAGAATAACTAAATTAATCATTAGAAACAAGGTTGATTTCCTCCTCACCTGACTCCAAATTTCAGTAAATCATTGTTCTTTTTTATCCTGTCCCTTTAGTAAGTCCCCCTTTCCCATGGTTCCTGACACATTAAATTTGGAATTATTTTCCTCATTCCAAATCTCCATGGCCAGACCTTTTCTAACCCTACCTCACTGGCTTTACTGCTGCCTGGTTCTCTTATTCTGACTGTTCACGTCAGGATCATCAGACACCTCGAACTTCATTTTTGTAATCATCTCAAATTATTTCTACCACTGTATTTCCCTTCCTTCAAAACCATATTTCCCACCAAAGCCTTCACTACTTCTCTTAATTTCCACTTGTACATTGGTACCTGTTTTATCCCCTTTATTAAAACACCATGGGATGTTTTTCTATGTTTCTGATTCAATTCTGTACTCTGTTAAATTGCATCGCCCATCCTTAGAATGTCATACAAGAATGTTATGAACAACAAACTTCTTGAACTTAAGGTTAAAACCTTGGAAATCTACTGTTTTAAGAAATAGTAAAGCAGCTAATATGAAGATTGTAATGTTTTTAAAGAATTTTATTCCACTGTAGATAAATAGATTGTTGTTTTTTGAAAAAAGCTTAATTTTTAGAAATATGAAAACTTGGAAACCAAAATAAAATTTACAGTTGTACTTGGCCATGGAATTTTGTATCGTCTAGCCAAAGTCAGTAATGTCAGGACATTCCAAAACATACAAACTTACAGTCCAGGCTGTGAATCACATTGAAGCTTGTGGAGAAACTTTTGGCTACATGACTGCATATTTTGTCAATTTTCCTTCAACTATATAAGCAAGCATGTGGACAACATTCTTTGATTTTTTTTCTCTACAAAACTAAACCTTGACTTTGATAAAGCAAACATTTATGGTAGGTATTTTCACTTTTTTCCCCCAAATTTAGTTAGAATTTTCTGCATTTCTTTATTTTAAGACTTTGGACTGATTAACAGTGACTAAAATTATATTATCTGATTTTGGTCATATTTTACTATTTTCACAAGTAAATATCAGAATTTGCTCAAGTTAATGTAAATCCACAGAATTTAGCTCAGCTCAGCACAATAAACAGTTATTGATAAAAGTTGGCACCAGCCAGGTTTTGGGCTTTGTGCCTTTTGGGAAAATAATTAAAAAGAGTAATTTCAATTTTATCAAGTAAATATGGGAAACGGAAGCCTTCAATAATGAATACTAATTTAGAACACTTAACAAGCTTAATGTTGCAATGAGATTTGTAGCAAGACTAAATTTCTAATGAGTTATTTTACTTGTCTGTTTGCATAGTTTTACAAGAGTTGATGACGAAACAGTGTCAAATTGTATTTGGAAACTGCATAGAAAATTCTAATGAGCCCATTTTGATTGCTGTGTTTTTATTACATGCATTCTAAATGTCCTGGTCATAGTATTCAGTGCAAACCTGTCAATTATTCCTCCCACCCACCTGATGATTTTCTGTGACTCAGGAATCTATGTTCTGTTATCTAACCTGTGCTATCCAATTAAACCTCACCATCTGGGTGAGGGTTGAGGCTTATGTTGGGTAGGATTTTTGTTCATTACTACAACTACTGTTTAAGTTAGGATATAGATGTTGAATAAGAACCTGGTAATGAACTTGGCATTTCAATAAATAACCACTGCTAATTTATTTGATATACTAGACAATTGTTGCTTCTGTATACAAAGGATGGATGGGAGATTTTGGTTTTTAGAAACAATTTGTGATGTTGGCGTTGACAGTCAATGCTGCTAAAATGAAAAATGACAGAAGGAAGCTGCTTTTGTTAATGGTGTAGCAAGATCCAACTGTATGATAAGACCATCCATCTCAGTATCAATAAATATTTTGAGTTACAGTTGTAGATACAGAGAAATAAATAGAACTCAAACCTCCAAACGTACTGTTCAGTCCAACCAGTCTGTATTCATATTTACTTCCCACAAGAATGTATGTTCCCATATTATTCTGCCTTGTTCCCATTTCCCTTAGTCAGCCACTCCCTCCACTGCTGATGCATAGAGGTAACATTCTGTGCCATCTGCAGGTTGCATTGCAACAAGATTCCTTTGACAGCACATTGCACATCGACAACAACAAGGTGAGTAGAAGCACCACTGTTTGTAAATTCCCCTCTAACAAGCACACCATATGACTTGTAATTATATCATTGTTCCTTCATGGTTTCTGTGCATCACCTTTCCTGATTTGGATTTGCCAGCGTTGGATTGGGGTAAGCACAGTAAGAAGTCTCACAGCACCAGGTTAAAGTCCAACAGGTTTATTTGGTAGCACAAGCTACCAGATAATCTGCTGCCAAATAAACCTGTTGGACTTGGTGTTGTAAGACTTCTTACTACCACCTTTCCTAACAGCATCGAAAATACCAGAATTGCAGTAGTTGAAGGAAGCAGCTCATCACCAACTCCTTGAGGGAAATAAGGAATGGGCAATAGTTTCTGGCCTACCCAAGAACATTCACATCCTGTGAAAGTATTAAGAAAAAAAAATCCTTCGTTCTCTAAACGGGCAGCACGGTAGCACAGTGGTTAGCACTGTTGCTTCACAGCTCCAGGGTCCTGGGTTCGATTCCTGTCTTGGGTCACTGTCTGTGTGAGTTTGCACATTCTCCTTGTGTCTGCATGGGTTTCCTCCGGGTGCTCCGGTTTCCTCCCACAGTCCAAAGATGTGTGGGTTAGGTTGATTGGCTGTGCTAAGAAATTGCCCCTTAGTGTCCAGGGATGCATAGGTTAGAGGGATTAGGGGGTGTAATATGTAGGGATATGGGGATAGGGCCTGGGTGGGATTGTGTTCGGTGCAGACTCGATGGGCCGAAGGGCCTCTTTCTGCACTGTAGGATTCTATGATTCTAACTATAGAATTGAATTCCGTAGTGTCTCAGTTCTTCTTGCAAAAGAAATGTAACACACTGTCTTTTTAAATCTCTTGTTTTTGGATCTGTGTCCCCTCATTGCTACTGTTTGTAATAATATTTGTGCAAAACCATAATTTCTATCATTGTGATTATATGATTCAGTTCTCCAAAAAATAAAATTTTCTCATTTTCATGCTCTGGCCATCACTGACCTTAAAGCAGAAGAAAAGTTGAGAAATGTATTACACCCATCTTCCGTGCACTTGCTGAAATCCTGATTGCCAAAAACATCAAACAGGGTTTTTATGTGTTTACAGATTTCCCCACCTTCTCTATAAATTTTGGGGTGGAGAATTCATGAATAAAAAGTACTTCATATAGATTATCCTTCCTCTGAGTGCCTTCCTTCCCCCACCTCCACTAAAGGCATGCATTTATGTTGCAGTGCCATTCACATGCCAGCTGCTATCTGGTACCTTGCCAACTGTAAGTCTAAACTGTAAGTATCAACAGGACATCTGACATGAAGAAATCACATACTGTTTGATCTTTTTCTTGGCTGCAGCTGACTTCTCCACATATACTTGCCAATAAGAATTGGTGTTTGCTGTACTTTGGGTAATTTCTTCCCTTCCTTCCCATCAACTAATTTAGCACAAACCAATCTGAGACTTTTCTGCCTGTGTTAAACTGAATAGTTTGTTTTCTATATGTGGCCTCTACTTGCAGTGATTATCAAACTTATCTTGTTGAAGGACCTCTTTTCAAATTGATTATTATTCTGGCACCCCCTCCCACTTTAAATTTTAATACCACATAATAATCATAATAAGAAAATGCTTTGTATAAAGAATATTTTAATTCTCGTAGGAAACAGGTATTTTCTGACAGGTGCCAGTAAGCTAGGTGTGCCTGCTTTTCGCAGCAGAATCAGTCAGTTCTTGGCAGGAGCATGGTAGAAGCAAGGCCTAAGATGAGTGCAACAGAGCATGGAGAAAGCATTAGGTGAGCATAGCCCTATGGGAAGCAATGCTTGGGAGGAAGAGAGCCTCTGGTTGCCAGTCATTTTCTTAACTCTTGACCATGGCACTTCCGCATTATTTTGTAGACTCCCTGGACATTCTCTGCAGAACTTTAGGGCCCCACACACCCCAGTTTGAAAACTAACATGTTTAAAATTCAATCTGAGAAGTATAAAACTTGAAACTTTGATCGTAACCATATTGGTTGTACCTGTTAAAAACGCACCTCAAGTATCTAATGAATGAAATTAGGACCATTGAAGGAACAAGTGAAAAGGGCACTCCAAGTGCATGCCTTCATCATACTGTGTTAACTCAGAATTATGCAGCTCTTCCTTGAGGCTTTTCCCTGCCTGATTGATGCTCTGTAAGCACTAAGCCAGAAATAACATCTTTTTATTAAGTACTTGCGTCCAACTGAGGAAGCTTCAGGCCACCTCATATCTAATAAGCTCCAAAAACTCTGCTCACATGTTGACAGGTGACAAATCACACCACAACATCTAAAGTAATCACCAATAATTATTTTTTATGAAATTGCCCCTCTCCCATTTAAACTCCCCTCCCTTCCCCAAGCCAACGCTTGTAAGGAAATTGCCTAAGAAGTGCAATCTTCCAAATGGACAGTTGCCCTCCATTGGGACCAATTGAAAATGTAATTTAAAGCACAAACTTCGGGTGGTTCCAACTTAAGTGCATCACTATTTGCCCAGAAAAAGTTAGGATTCCAGTCATTCCTCGTTTCTGGGTAAAATGAAAAATGCTGCAGGTACTGAAATCTGAAACAAAAATTGCTAGAAAATCTCAGCAGGTCTGACAGCATCTAGAAAGAGAGTAGAGCCAACCTTTTGAGTCTAAATGACCCTTTGTCAGAGCTGAGAGGTAAGGGAGTCAGCAGAGATTTATAGTGAGAGGGTAGGGAAGGGTTATGGAATTGGACAAAGGAAATGTAAATGAGCTGTTTTTGGGTAACTACTGTACAGGCCCAGGCCTTCCACCCATTGCAGTACCCCATCAAAAAACTATATATAAACTGATCAGTGATAATTCAGACGGAGTGATTATGAAGTGGATTCGATAACAAAGGAGTAAGAGAATGCTATTGACTAAGTCAATGTTGATGAAGCAAGCCAAAGTATTCTAAGATTAATTGAATATTTCCACTCCATGCACCTATATTTCAAGTTGGTTAATCAAATTTAATATGCATCGTGAAATACGGCAAAAAGTGTATGGAGATAAAGCCTCTGCACGTAATGAGGCAGCTGAAAATTACATGGATGAGTTTGAACTTAAAACATTACAGCACAGTACAGGCCCTTCGGCCCTCGATGTTGCAGTGACTAGTGGAACCAATCTAATGACCCTGTAACCTAAACTATTCCAATGTTATCCATATGCCTATCCAGTGACCATTTGAACGCCCTTAAAGTTGGTGAGTCCACAACTGCTGCAGGCAGGGCATTCCACACCCTTACTACCCTCTGAGTAAAGAACCTACCTCTGACATCCGTCCTATAATTACCGCTCCTCGATTTAGAGCTATGTCCCCTTGTGTTAGCCATCACCATCTGGGGAAAAAGGCTCTCACCGTCCACCCTACCTAACACTCTGATCGTCTTGAATGCCTCAATTAGGTTACCTCTTAACCTTCTTATCTCTAACAAAAATAACTTCAAGTCCCTCAGCCTTTCCTCATAAGACCTTCCCACCATACCAGGCAACATCCTGGTAAACCTCCTCTGCACCCTTTCCAATGCCTCCACATCTTTCTTACAATACAGCGACCAGAACTGTACACAATACTCCAAGTGCGGCCGCATCAGAGTTTTGTGTAGTTGCAACATGATCTCACGGCTCCGAAATTCAATCCCTCCACCAATAAAAGCTAACACACCGTACGCCTTCTTAACAACCTATCCACTTTGCACCTACAGGTTATCCACTTTGGCAGGAACAATAGTAGGAGGGATTACTATTTAAAGGGTGAAAAGCTGCAGCATGCTACGGTGCAGAGGGACCTGGGGGTCCTTGTGCATGAGTCGCAAAAACCCAGTCTGCAGGTGCAGCAGGTGATCAAGAAGGCAAATGGGATGCTGGCCTTTACAGCAAGGGGGATAGAATATAAAAGCAGGGAGGTCTTGCTGCAACTATACAGAGCACTGGTGAGGCTGCAGCTGGAGTACTGTGTGCAGTTTTGGTTGCCACACTTGCGTAAGGATATTTTGGCCTTGGAGGGAGTGCAGAGGGAGGCTGATACTGGAGATGAGGGGGTTAGACTATGAAGAGAGACTGAATAGACTGGGTCTGTACTCGTTGGAGTTTAGAAGGATGGGGGGGATCTTATAGAGATGTATAAGATAATGAAAGGGATGGATAGGGTAGAGGTAGAGAGATTCTTCCAGCTCAGAAAGGACAGCAGGACTACAGGGCACAGCCTCAAGATAAGGGGGGCGGTGCAGTTTAGAACGGAGTTGAGGAGGAACTTCTTCACTCAGAGGGTGGTGAATCTCTGGAATTCTTTGCCTGTTGAAGTGGTGGAGGCTACCTCGCTAAATATATTTAAGTCACGGTTAGATAGGTTTTTGACAGACAAGGGAATTAAGGGTTATGGGGAGAAAGCGGAAAAGTGGAATTGATCCACTTCAGATCAGCCATGATCTTATTGAATGGCGGGGCAGGCTCAATGGCCTACTCCTGCTCCTATTTCTTATGTTCTTATGTAACCTTATCAACGTGGGTGCCAACTTCCAGGGATCTATGCACATGTACACCGAGATCTCTCTCTGCTCGTCGACACTACCAAGAGTCCTTCCATTAGCCATATATTCTGTACTCCTGTTACTCTTTCCAAAGTGAATCACCTCACACTTCCGCATTAAACTCCATTTGCCACCTCTCAGCCCAGCTCTGCAGCTTATCTATGTCCCTCTGCAAACTGTAACATCCATCCTCACTGTCTACAACTTCTCCGACTTTGGTGTTGTTAGCAAGTTAATTGCTGATGAAAACCTTTCTGCTGATCAGATCTATAATGCTGCTGAAATATCCCTATACTGGCATTGCATACTAAGGAAAACCTTAGCAATAGCTGCTGAAAAGGCACCCACAGGTATAAAAGTTGCAAAAGGTAGGTTGTGCTAATGAGGCTGGGACACAGATATAAGTTGATATGTATTGGGAAAAATGTCCAACATGTTTCAACGAATTTTTAATATTTCTAGTTCATTAATGTGACAACATGCTTTCTTATTCGGCAAATGATGAACTATACATATTCTCACCCCCTTTGTGGCTAATCAAGCAAATTTGTTTGTACTAGTTTGAGAGGCATTTTGTTGCTCATTCTAATTCACTTGGGTTTAATGAAAAGTTTAAAATATTGATGTTGCTTGGCAATTACTCAGCATATTTTGATGCTGAACCTCATGAAGTACAATTTATTTGGCATTTGTGTACCCCTGGATGTAATATTGATGTAGCCAAAGGCTGTTTGCCACCTGGGCTGCTGCATTTGTGGAACCAAGTGACTAAACACCACAAGACTCGAGCTTGACACAACCTGTAGGTGGCAACTATGTTTGATGTGGATGAAGATGCTGATGCTAATATTGAAAGATTGTGTGCATATATTGAAAAGAAAATGATTTTGGAACTTTTGGAGAATGCAAGGAATTATTTTCTTGAGCTGCACAATCATTGAAAGTAAAAAAAAAAATTGAAGAATTTATGAACATACACTGTTATGCTCCCAGTGTTCCACAATTCCATCATTTATAACAATGTGAACTGGTTTTGTGTCCAAAGTAGAAAAATAAAAAGTGAGGATAACAATGGTGACACTAGTGATCAAGTAGACAGTGTCCATGGACAAATATATAAAAATGTGAGAAGATTTAATTAATGCCCGAGAGCAACATAGCTTCAAAAAAGTGCAAGTGATAATGCTGCTTACCAGATTAAAGAAAAACTAATCAAAGCAAAACCTAAGTTCATGAAGCAAATGAAATTAGCTGATCATTGCATCCTAACAGTGAGCTATTGACTTCAACTTCAAATGCAATTTCCATGCTGGAAGATCCTATTGCTGGCCCATCATCAACCCCAATCTCTCCATAAAGCTGCTCTTAAACACAACTCTCAGGTAGATGTAATTAATCTCGTCTGCTTCTGTCCATATTGTTATGTTTGTTTTCGCGAGACTCTTCTGTCCTTGACACAAAGGCAAAGACCAACCACTGTCCTGTTCAAAAGTTCTTTAATCTTCTTACATATGCAAGCTGGCAAGTCTTTGTACGTAACTTCCACTCAGTGCTGGGAGTCAGGTAGCAAAGGCGCGCTCAATAATGGAACAGCCCCCTTTATGTAGCATTACCATCCTCATGGTCATGTGCGATCTGCTGCAATATAGCTAATCACAAGAACCCTTTGTTCTAGTCAGGTTAACCATATCTAAGGTCACAATATGATTATGTTGAAAGAAAGAGAACTGTTAATGGGTAAGTGGCATTAGTCACAGGTATCTTAAGCTTCTCATTTTACCCAAACTGCTGATTTAGATGGTTTTTGCAAAAGTCATCATTGCATGGGATCGTAACCCCTTAATATCTCATTCCGTCTTTTTATCATTTCATGATAACTTAAAACTTTAGAGAGAAGTTTGGGCTCTTTTATAGGCCAAGCATTGACAAACACATTGTAACAAGAACAGTAATAAGCAAACCACCAGAACAATGATTCCCAAATACAATATCATTCCTCCCCAGTCCCCAAAGAGATTACCAAAGGGCCACCAGCTAGAGGGATTGTAATCCTTAAAATTCTGCCCCTTGGTTCTAATTTTGTCTGCCGTCTTTTTACTATGCTCAGCTAAATCAGTGATATTGCTGGAGGAGTCTGGAATATATGTACAGCACTCAGAGCCTATTCGGGCGCAGGTGCCTCCGGTAGCCGCCAACAAGTAATCTAAAGCCATTCGATTTTGGAATGCCACCATCTGTATAGCTACAACTTCAGCTGAAACTTCAGAGTTAGTGGTGCTCATAACCTCTAATCCATCCGCAGTATCATTAGCTATTTTCTCAAGAGCTGATGCCGTGTTGATCAGCTCTTGAATCGCCTTTACTGTCCCATAGGCAGGAAAGGCTATCATCCAAAACCGTTGAGCTTCTGTGATGGCCCGTTTAGATCTTAACAGGTGTACCTTGGGGTGAAGATGCTGGGAATCATAATGTCGGACGTAGGGGACCACGTACACTAGAGAGCAAGATCCAGACCAGTCCCAGGGAAGGCAAGGAATAGGCATTATCACCACAGACAAAATAGGTGCCATTGTACGCTACCATGCCATTTAATAGAATTGGGTCGAGTTGGACTACCCACAGTAGTCCAAAATGATTTGGCTGTAGGGCAATGGACTTCAGGCCTCAGCTTTACCATACTACTACTGGGACTGGTGACATTAAACTGCTAAACGCAGTAGCTACGGCCCATGGATTTGGTTCCGTTTCTTATCAGGCAGATGGATGTCCTTTGTTCACAATGAAGTGGGGTGGAGAGCCTGACCTATTATAGTTGGGCTGGTAATGTTTCTTAGAAGTTGATAGGGTGCACCCCCCCCCACCCCTTCATTGTAGAGACATCACTGCTGATATCAATTAGCCGATTTCCTCCCTTATCTTATTCCATCCTTAGCCCCATTTTGATACAATGAGAGGAATAGGGAAAAGGGGATCCCCTCTTTGACCCAACACCTGCTTACGTTAAATTTTACAGATACTTATAAGACATGTACAAAGAGGTGTTAAAGTGAAATTGTCCGTTAGTCAGTCCACCTTTCAGGCTTCCTTTCTGTTCATCCCGTTGTCCTGGTGCTGGGAAAATAGCTGAAAAACTGAAGAAGATGAAGATAAACCTCATGATTCATTAGTAGATATTGGTGTCCATCATTTACAGTCACTCAGATGTATCCAGCGAGGTTGTCCTTGAACCTTGATTGCAGTTGGACTTGGGAGGAGAACTTGGAATGGTCCTTTTCCACTGTGGCCCAAGTTTGGATCGATCCCAGTTATTTATTAGCACGAGGTCTCCTATATGTGGTCCAGGGAAGTAGTCCTGTGGGTCAGAATCTTGTTCTAGTGTCCATGGAGTTGATCCAAAGGTGCACTGTACCTGTGAATGAAGAAACTTTAAAGATGAGGTTAGCTGTCAAAAGTACTACTTCATTTTGTTTCCCACATGTAAATCTATCTGGGATGTAAATCTATCTCCAGTGGTAGAGTGGGGTATTATTCTCATGTGGTAGAGGGCTAAGGGTAAGACTTTTAACCAGTTTAGACAGGTTTTAGATGTTTGTTTGGCTAGCTTAGCTTCAGGGGCCCCATTAGCTCTTCCCACTATTCCTGCTGCCTGGGGGTGGTGGGCACAGTAGAACTGCTGCTGAATGTGTCATATGTCATATAGTTTCTTATTAATTTTCCCTACAAAATGGGGGCCAATATCTGAGCTGATCTGTTGGGGTACCCCAAATCTCAGTATTATTTCTGTCAATAGCAACTTTACTACTGTCGAGGCCTTGTTATTTGTAGTTGGGAAAGCCTCTATCCATTTACTAAACACATCAACAATTACAAGACAGTACTTATAACACTGCACAGTCCAACTGAATACAATCAAATGGGCCATCTGGCAAGGGTGTTTTCCTTGGTAAGCATTTTATGCCTTGGCCAGTGTTATTTTGTTGGCATGTTACACATGATGCTATGCGAGACCGAGCAGCCTCGGCTAGTCAGCGGTGCCACCAAGTACGAAGCAATCATTCCCTCCTTCCCAAGGTGGGTGTCAGAGTGTAGACAGTCAAGTAGTAAAGGCAGCAGTCCTCCTGGAATACAAACTTGGCCAGCTGGAGTGACCCAGAGGCACCCCTGCTTCTTGTTCAGAAGCAGGGGCGTCCCCCTGTAAGCGCTGAATAGTGACTATGTCTGGCATGCCCAATCTGTTCAAAGAAGGCGAGCGATTTATCGCCTGCTTATTCATGGAGGGCACTATGTTAGTTTGGGCTGTTGTAGCCTTTTTGGAGGCATAGTCAGCCCTGACATTACCCCTGGTCACTGCCGAGCCAGTTGTTTAGGGAGGAGGATGGCTTGGAGAAGGTTGCGGACATGAGGGCAATTTTGATTGGGGCTTCTGGAGGATGTGAGAAACACCCTTTTGGCCCACTGTTGGCCAAAATCATGAGACAAGCCAAAAGCGTTATGGGAATTGGTGTAGATATTTGCAGATTTCCCGGTGGCCAGGATATACGTGCGGGTAAGAGCAAAGAGTTCAGCCTTTTGCGCGGAGCTGGAAGGTTCAAATGCAGATAATTCCAGTGTTGAAGTAGTGTCCACAATTGTATACCCAGAAAGGGGCCTTCCCAAGGGCGAGAGGGAGGAACTGCCATCAAAAAACATGGTAAGGTCAGGGGAAGGGAGGGGAAAATCTGTAAGATCTGGACGAGGGGAGGTTAGAAAATGATTTCTAAGCAAACAATCATGATGGGGCTCGAGGAGCGGTCAGGAATGTGGCAGGATTAATAGTGGCGGTGTCAGTACTTTGGAACAACAATAGCATGCCAGATATGTCAGGAGGTACCCCCTTTTTTTAATCTTTCCCTTGCTTGGACCGTCGCTCTAACCCTTTTTCTTGGTCTCATCTCTCCCTTTCCAACCTCTCTTGTTCTGCTCTATCTCTTTTATCCTTCTCGTACCTTTCACATTCCCACTTCAACATTTCCTAAGTTTTGGGTTTCCCTTTATCATCACGTTCACTGATTCCTCTCCTATGTGCATCATCCTCCCAGCTGGCCAGCTTTGATTTTTCGGTTAGTTCATCGGCTTTCTTTCTCCATAAAGACATTGAAACTTTCCATCTGTTTCCCATATTATGTTTCCAAATGGCTTCCTCTGCTTTAACACACATCCAAATCCCAAGTTCCCCCTAACAATCAATTCTCCTTCCCCAGTTTTTTGTTTAAACACCCTGACAAGCGTCTGAGTCACTCCCCGTCCTTTGGGTTTTCACGACACATTTTATATAAAGGGGTCCCATCCCATGACTTAGCCAAAGTTTGACACATTGTTGGAAGATTTTGACCACTTGTGCTTCATCTTCAGTGTCCTGTTGTGCCTATGCCCGCCTTAATGTCCTGATCTTTGCATGGGGGATTTCCCCTCTTAACAACCGGTCTAAGGCTGTGCGTTTGAGACAGACACTTCCTTTCAATCGGCACAAGTAGTCATGTCTCCAACTTCACCTAATTCCCACCCTTTACTATGTCTCAGAGGACTGAAACCTCAAATTTTACCAACCTAGGGACTTGCATCCCGGTCAGTTGGAGGACTCAAACCTACCAGTTTTGATATAACAACATAAGAACATAAGAAATAGGAGCAGGAGTAGGCCAGCTAGCCCTTCGAGCCTGCCCCGCCATTCAGTAAGATCATGGCTGATCTGTATACCAAAACCCTAGGGACTCTAACCTCCAGGTACTTGTGGGGGACTCAAACCATCCGCTATCTTACTGAATAAACCTGGGGACTCTAACCATCAGGCCATTCGGGGGATTCGAACCACGCAGTGAAGCACTAGTGCTTCAAAGACGTAAGGCCTCTCCAGGTTCTGTGAATACCGGGCCTCGGGGGATGAGGGGTCGACTGAGTATTAGTTCAGTGAGAGAGACCAAGGTTAATCTTACATTGTGGGCCAGTCACCCAGACAATCGCTTATTCAGTCTACCTTGGAGGACATCTGTATACGTTGCAACCCTGCTCTGCAGCACCAGTTATGTTCGTTTTCATGAGACGCTTCTGTCCTTGATACAAAGGCAAACACCAACCACTGTCTGATTCAAAAGTTCTTTATTCTTCTTACGTATGCAAGTTGGCAAGTCTTGCTACATAACTTCCACTCAGTGCTGGGAATCAGGTAGCAAAGGCGAGCTCAATAATGGGACAGTCCCCCTTTATGTAGCTTTACCATCTTCATGATCACATGTGGTCTGATGGAATATAGCTAATCACAAGAACCCTTTGGTCTAGTCAGGTTAACCATATCTAAGGTCGTAATATGGTTATGTTGAAAGAAAGAGAACTGTTAATGGATAAGTGGGATTAGTCACAGGTATCTTAAGCTTGTCATTTACCCAAGTGGCTGGATTAGCCGGTTTTTGTAAAAGCTCTTATTGCATGAGATCTTAACCCCTTAATATTTCCATCTAACCACAGAAATGGATAGCAGGACGAATAATTGGTTAATACAGTAAAGCCTCTAATATTTTTCAAACCCTGATTATAAATGTCTATTTATTCTTTTTCATGCTTTATTTCATGTATCTATTAGCCATTAAATTTAGCCAAGGATGACTACCTGGTGTAACTAACAAAATCCAGGAAAATCTGAAATCTGGCACGGTTTTGGTCCCAAGGATACCAGATTTTGGACGTCCAACTTGTTGAAAAGATTGAAGTTCTTGTTCCATTTCTACTTTCACTTTGTTTCAGACAGGAGAAACAGTACATGAACTGAGCAGAGAAACAGTACATGAATTGAGCAGCCATTGAAAAATTGTTTAGGTTTTCATCGCAAAATATTTTCATTTAAATTTGACTTCATGACTAACTACAATCGGAACTCTTCGCAAATAAAATGTCACAATATTTCATCGTAAAATGAAACGAAAGGGGTCTTTCCAAAATATTTCTATTTCTGACGCCATTACTAAATCATTTGATATTAAAGAAAGCATATGCAACAGGCAATGGCGGTGGTTTTTTTAAATGTAACTTGTACTATTCAGAACTTGAGCTGCCAAATTAATGGCAGTCATGACAAACGGACATAAATTGAAGTAATTTGTTACTCGGACTGACTGAGAATCACTTTTTTTTCTGCGCCGCTCTCGATTTGAAATTCATAGCTCAACAGGGAGTCCAGGGCTGATCCTAATTACGTTACTTTTTTTATATAGTGAGAAATTAAGGTCCAGTTAATCTAATTGAGCAGGTGAGTAAATCCTTCTCAAGCATCTCTGAATGTACATCAGTGTTAGCTGGCACAGACTTGAGGCTAATTGCGGCCTGAACACAAGTGACCAACATGTTTGTAGAATGGTAACTGAGAACTGTTTAGAAAAATAATAGTGTGTTGAAGGGAAATAATGATTTCTCTATAAGCAGAATAATTTGACACAAGGTTATTAGAGCAATATTTTATACTTCTACATGACTTCTACAGCCCTTGAAGTGTGTTGAGAATAACCATAATAATTTTACTCTTTATGTTGTGATCTTTTGGACCAATTCATTGTAAGAAATCATGTACATGCAAAAATGCAACTTTTCGTTGCAGAATAAAGGAAAAATAACTTCTTCATTTTCCTTTCCTAACTGCTTCCACTATCCCCTCATTTTGTATTGTTCTCTTTGGTGTTCCTGGCTGCCCAACAATTTGAAACACTTGGCTAGTACTAAATTATCTCAATTTAGATGATTCAACACCAAATCTCATCTCCAAACTCCATGGCCTAGGGCTCAGCTCCTGAACAGGATCCTGAACTTCTTATCCCACAGATTGCAATCAGTAAGGATAAGCACAACACCACCTCCATGATCATCCTCAACACCGATGCCCCACAAGGCTGTGCCCTCAGCCCCCTACTTAGACTCCTTATACACCTATGACTCTGTAGCCAAATTCCCCTCCAACTTGATTTTCAAGTTTGCTGATGACACCACTGTAATGGGCCAAATTTCAAACAATGACGAGACAGAGAATCTGGTGAATTGGTGCAACGACAATAATGTCCCTTGGTATCAACAAAATGAAGGAGATAATAATCAACTTCAGGAAGTATAGTGGAGAACATGCCCCTGTCTACATCATTAGAAGAAGCCTCACAACACCAGGATAAAGTCCAACAGGTTTATTTGGTAGCAAAAGCCATTAGCTTTCAAAGCACTGCTCTTTCGTCAGGCAATTGGGAGTTCTGTTTACAAACAGGGCATATAAAGACACAACTCAATTTACAAAATAATGGTTGGAGTGCGAGTCTTTACAGGTAATCAAATCTTAAAAGTATAGACAATGTGAGCGCAGAGAAAGTTAAGCGCAAGTTAAAGAGATGTGTATTGTCTCCAGCTAGGACAGTTAGTGAGATTTTGCAAGCCCAGGCAAGTCATGGGGGTTACAGATGGTCTGACATGAACCCAAGATCCCGGTTGAGGTCGTCCTTGTGTGCAGAACTTGGCTATCAATCTCTGCTCAGACTGATGCAATGTTGAGCAAATTAGAAATGGTCAAGAGTTTCAGGTTTTTAGGTGGTCATATCACTAATAATCTGTCCTGGTCCCCCCATGCCGACATTATAGTTAAAGCCCAATGGGCATCTCTCCTTTCTCAGAAGACTAAGAAAATTTGGCAGGTTTGCTACGGCTCTTGCAGATGCACTATAGAAAGCATTCTTTCGTTGTATCACTGCTTGGTATTGCTCCTGCTGTGCCTAAGACCACAAGAAACTACAGAGGGTCACGAATGAAGCCCAGTTCATCAGGCAAGCCAGCCTCCCGTCCATTGACTCTGCCTACACTTCACACTGCCTCGGAAAAGCAGCCAGCATAATTCAGGGCCCCACGCACCCCACAGATTCTCTCTTCCACTTTCTTCGTCGGGAAGAAGATACAAAAGCCTGAGGTCGCATACCAGTCGACTCAAGAACAGCTTCTTCTCTGCTGCCATCAGACTTTTGAATGCACCGACCTCACACTAAATTGATCTTTCTCTACACCCCAACAATGACTGTAATACTAAAGCTTATTTATTAATCACAAGTAAGGCTTACGTAACACTGCAATGAAGTTACCGTGAAATTCCCCGAACCCCTACGTTCCGCACACTCTCGTTTCCTTCTCTATGAACAGTGTATTTTGTCTGTGTAGCATGCAAGAAACAATACTTTTCACTGTATACTAATACACGTGACTATAATAGATCAAATCAAACCATATCTTCACAAACTGGAATGAGTTCCAAGTTTGCTTTCAGACCTGAATTGTGGTTTGCTATGTTAAAGAATGTGCTACAATGATGCTGTAATCTGTTAGGTTAAATTATAGAAGGAGCTCCTTGCTTCTTTTAAAATTTAAAAATGTAACATTCTCAACTAGAATCTGAACGTGCATTTTGGATCAAGAATTGGCACAGGCTGCACCAGACATTAAACTGGTTGGGATCCCAAGGAAAGAAGATTGCATTTTTCTCTCCTCATACCTACTCTTGGGCTACCTTCCAGTTCTGTCCTGCTACTCTCTGTCCCATGACACAGCTATCAGCTTTCTCTTTATTTTTCTCTGCTCGGAATGCCTGTTTCAATAACTGCAAATATTATCTATTACATTTTAAAGCTTTGAAAATAGAATTCTATTCAAGGATATGCTCTTTCATAATATTTTTGCTGGTTGAAAATTGAGCCAGAAACATCATGAGTTCTAACAGTGTGTGCTTTTTAAGACTTTTTTCATCTGTTTTGAATTTATTTTTCTCTCCTAACCCACACATTGAACTACTCCCAGTCTGGTGGTACGTTTTCATAGCTACAAATGTCCTTGAATAACCTTTAATATTTTCCAAGTACACTGTGTGATTTTAACAAATTGGCATAAAAATGTAATATTTGCAGTTTTGCACCAAAGAAAGGTTTGTGTTCAAGTTTTACTCAAATGTTTTCTCTTGTATTTACTACTTGACCACAATTTCCAAGTATAACCCTGCCCATATTTTCCAGCATGTGTGGATTTGTGTGTCTAGATTTACCAGTTAACCTCTAATCACAGCTTATTGGAGTAGTTACAATAACCTCAATGTGGAAAAGAATGATACAAAGCAAAACCTCTTGGTCTGGCTTATTTACAGTTTTGGATCAAACGTACACAGACTGTTTAAAACAGGAGAAACATAGTACCAAATTCTCATTTGGGTCGCAGTGAGATCTTCATTTTCTTTATTATGTCTGCATGGTTTTCATGCCTCCAGGCCCTGAGGCATGGGTCTCAATCAGCTGGTAATTAGCCCCAGTGTTAACTTCTCCATGTTCTGGCTAACATTTATACCTACCACAGCACAGATTCACTGATCATTTACTGTTTGAGAGGCCTTACTGTGTGTAAATTGGTTTTAAGGACAAAGATTGCTGCATTTGCCTACCAAGTAATGGCTACACTACAAAATAATTTATGAAGCACTTAGGATATTCCAGAGGGTAAGGAAGGCACAGAATGTAAATTCAAATTTTTTTCCTTGTTTTTTTTGTGTACAAGTGCCTTTAAATTATTCAAATGTAGACTTTATGGGGGTGATCTTACCAAAAACATTCTGAGTGAAAACAAGAGAATTTCACCCATTTTTCAGCGAGCTCTGAGGCATGATCTTATGCCATTTGGAGAGAAAAAAATGAGGCAAAGTGCGATTCTTGTCAGTCAGGAGACTGAATAGAGCCTATTCACACTGGGAAGCTGGTTGATGACTGCTAGAGGGACTATTGTGCATGTGCCGATCTCCTAGTACACTAACTGTTTACAAGAGTATGTAGTTCATGCACTGAGATATCTCACTGCCTCAATGGTCTCTGGCCCCACTGATAAGGCCATTACAATAGGTCCTTGTTGCTGGGGACCATACGTGATCCTTGCTGGTGAGGACTTCCACCAGTGAGGCCGTAAAGCAAATGAGCCCGGATGATTGCAGGCTCACTAACGATATTTAAATTAAGATTTAAATAATACAATCAGCCTCGCACTGGCTGAACTGTGCCCATATTGTCATGAGAGGTGAGAAACCGGAGGTGAACCTGGTTTTTCACCTTGTGCGCAATCTTACCAGTCCACCACACCAATTGACTGGTGGGAAAAGCCAGTAAGATGCCTCCCCCCCCCATTTCTTTGAGATATCTTCTATAAACCACCGGTCCCTCCCCCAGACTGTATCTCCACTCCTGTTATTTCTGTATGGATACCCAGTAGCTTGCTATTAGGTTACAGTTGATTCTTCATACAGCAGATTTTTAAAAATCTGAAATTAAACTATGACTATGCCATCTTTCCCCCCGAACACCCCCTCACCATGTGATCCAAAGATAACTATATGCAAATGGTTGGAAATCTCTTGAGGCAAATTCTTATGCCCATAAAATAAGTAATTAGTAAAGTGAGCTTGCTTTCTCTCCATTGGTGAAAATCTAATAAAGTTCTCATTTCAATTTATATTCCTCAGTTTACTGCATGTGAAGGATGCTCCTCTCCATTAGGTTGCAGTTGCTTTTTAAGATATCTACAAATCTGATGTACTAATACATTGCAAAGAGGATTTTAAGTTTTTATATAACAGCACGAATTTACTAACCATAATTTATTGCAAAGCACACAAGCTGAAGTGTACCAACTGGTATAATAGTTTGCTATCTCTTTTGACAGCTGAAGTGTAACAAAATTCCTAAAACTTCAGAGGATGCATTCAAGCAGCTGAGAATTTTCCCCTATGTGCATAACCTGGAAGTTAAACCATAACATTAGCAGACTGGATTTTTTTTAAGTTATGCTGAAATTTTCCACCAGACTACACCCAAATATTAAAATATATAGGTTGGATATCTCCAGCCATTCACACTGACGGGATTCTCCAATCCCGCTGTCAGCACACTCCCACCTGTGGATTTCCCAATGGGAATTCCCATTGACAGTGATGGGACCAGAGAATCCCACTGCTAGCAAACAACGCGCCACCTCCCGTGGGCAAGAAATGTGCGTCTAAGAGGCTGGAGAATCTCAGTAGGAATTGGCTTAAACTACCAGGCTCAAGGAAAGTGCCCAACTCTCTCCTTTTTTCGTGCTTGATAGAAGTTTTAACTCATTTAACCATTAGGCGTGGTTTATAAACCTGTTATTGGGGAAGGTTTTCAATTTTTAATGTTGCCTTTTCTGTCATAAAAATGAATACAGAGAGACAGATGTCAGTGAGGATAATTTAAAAAAAAAACTTGCTCAAAAGTTGCAATAAAACACCCAGAAAATTACTTGGCTTCCTGCTATGCATGAAAATGTGGACATAATTTGAAGAGAGCCACTGACTGAGCAAGCACATAGGTGAAAGGCTTTGGAAATTGGGGCGAGGGCTATTTATTATGTATGGAGAAGGGGTTGGGTAAGAGGGATCAATAGAATATTGTAAAACATTCAGGAGATGTGTATTTGCCATCGCATCTGAAATTAAGATGATCATTCTTGATCATATAGAATGGTGGAGTGGGTTTTAAGGGCTGAAATGCTTATTCTTGCTCCGAGTTCCAGTTCCTAAAATAAAGCCTCCTTTATGTTTGTTATTCAGCAGTGGGCCCAAAACACAAGCAGTGTTTAATACTGAGTTCGGTGTCTAATAAATATGAATGACGTAGCCAGGGGAATGTAACTTGCGTACATCCAAAATTCCACAATCTTTTAGGCTCTCTATTTGAATTGCACCCATTTTGAATGCGTCTCCGAGACCTTTTGTGCTGGAAATTGGAGGTCACTGGGCCATAACTTCCAGGCTTCCCTGTGACGCATTTGGGGTGTACCGCAATGATATGCAGGGGATCTCTCAAAGCAGTTCCCACATACAGGTTTACCCGACAATTAACCAGAAAAGTTGACCTTTTCTGGATCATTGCACTGGGCTGAGCCTGTTTTACCCTCATAGTTTGAAAGAGTTGGAAGGAAAAAGAACATTTCTAACTTCTACAAACCCAACTGAACCCCACATGGGCCATCCTCTGGTGCGTGGTCCAATGTCTGAACCCCCATTTACCGTTGAAATTTACTTTCTCTCTTTCAATATTCCCTTTATCTCAGAATGTATTATGTGTAAAATGAATTGGTAAGTCCATTTAAAAAAAATTGTTGGAGTATTTCTTTTCACCAGCTTTGGCTATTGGTCATAATTGTTGCAGTAATCGCTTATTTGAATGTGAGAGTTGTCATAACTCAAGTTTAAAGGACCAAAAGCAGAAACGATTTCCACTCATCAGACATTGAGAGTCAGTATTAGAAGTTTCTCTAATCTTGGCCAAACTGCTGAACACGAACTATAAAATAAAGGCTTCGTCTTTATTGTAAATCATGTGACTGGAAGCTCTTAGTGCCAAAATATCCTGTTCCTTTCTAATGATGCCTGTATGTTAATTTACAGTTGTATACTTGTATTCTGGAGTTAAATGATCAGAGATCATCTAGAAGGCTGTAGTATTGTAAATTAAGAAGTTCCGCAATGCCACGTTAAAGTCCAACAGGTTTATTTGGAATCATGAGCTTTCAGACTGAAGCAGCAGTCTGAAAGCTCGTGATTCCAAATAAGCCTGTTGGACTTTAGCCTGGTGTTGTGAGACCTCTTTCTGTACCTACCCCAGTCCAACGCCAGCATTTCCAAATCATAGTATTGTTAAAGTTTGTTGTAGTTCTGTTAGTTTTTTTTCTGGTGTTGTGAGACTTCTTACTATGTTTATCCCAGTCCCGTGCCAGCATCTCCACATCAGATTTTTTTCCAACAGAAACAAAGTGCCAGAAGCTATTGTTTGCTGTTAAAGTATATAGATAATAAAAAGTAAAATTAAACACGTTTATATAATGTTTCTGTTATCATTTAAACAGAAGTCGAGATAAAAGCCATTATCTGCCTTACCTGCAAGCATTGAATATTTTGTGACTTATGACCAGATAGTGTTTGGAGGTTCTGTGATTGGCTTTGGATAACTTACTGAAATATTTAAGGTTATTTTTGTTTATTTCCTGACTACATTTCTGCTTCTAATTTAATTGTTAATGTACTGACTAATATCTGTATTCCACCAACATTTATAATGGGTAGGGCGAGTTAAACCAAGAATGACCTGCTGACATGAAAAATTTATAAATGGAGATGGGTCTTAAAGTGATGGGACTGCCTTTGGCAGCTCATTGCATGGTAAGATAATCCTTGGGAAGAAAATCTGTTGATTCATGGTCTTAGAAATAAATGGTCTTTGTATTTTGTTTGGATAGCTACCTCATGTTTTGTCATTGCCAGAGGGCACTAGGTACTTGTTTCTGTCAATCCTCACCAGCCCATTTCATATCTTATTGAACAGGATTGGCCTGGTTTCTCCCTCCTTTGCTGTTGTGATTCTCATTCCAATTCTTTGATCAATGATGTTCCAGTGGTGTTTCCCATCCTGATTTCTGCAAAATTGAGCAGCACGTTTCTGGATCGCTTCATTCTTTTGTCATATAAGGATCCCATAGACAACTTGCATTGTCCTGGATTTTAGATGTACTCAGGAGTTCTCACTAAATGGGCGTTGTAACCCTGAATTCTTTCTTAAGAACTGCATTCAAGTAAGAGTTTAATGAAGTGTTTTTTATTTACATATCTTTGAAACTTACTTTTTGTCTTGTTAGTGTTGTAATCCTCATCGTACATTATATTTTGTACAGTTATTCTCCTGACCAATAGTATGTTACTGATCCAAGATGACAGTCTTAATAGTGGCATTAAGGGAAAGTTAGGTTTGGTAACTGACATTGAAAATACGTCACTTTTAATGTGAGCAAGAAAGCCTATCTGCACACGAGCTGAAATATTAAGAGTATCAGCAGCTAGGATGTTTAAAAGGGTGTAATCTACTGAATTACAATTATTGGGCAAGAACTATAGTGGCCCAGCATTGAAATATATTGTCTCAAGTTACAAATACAAATTGTACTTATTGGTATTATTACGTACTACTGGATTATATCGCTATTTTGTGCGTGCATATTGAGGTTTACCAGAAGTCAAAGATGTGGGCTGCAATTTTCCCATCTCGCTGTGCTCTGTTTTTATGGGGACAAGGCCTGGTGGAATGGGGAGTCCCTTCACCACTCAAGATCAGTGGGGTAAGGAGGGAGTCCAGCGATCGAGGGTGAAGGGGTGCTTTGGAGGTCAATTGGGCGGCTGGCAGTGCGTGGCACAGTGGCCAGTTTTCGTGCAAATTGCACACTTAGACCACAGTTGGAATTCTTCCCAAAAAATTCTATGAAAATAAATGTAAGCCTTTAACATAAAAAGTTGAAGCCTTTGCTCTTTAGGAGTAAGTGAATGTTTGTATTCCAATCTTTAATGCACATGGACAAAAGAACAAACTATTAATCTAAGGTTCCTCATTTTGATACAGCAGATACTCTGGAATTTTGATTCTCAATGCTGTCATTCTTTTACTCAATCTTTACTGAGCTTTTACTCTTTACATCATCCCTTCTTGTCCTTGTGTGCATCCTTCTATTTTTCTTTGTCTTTCTATTGTACTGCAATTTTTATACATGTAACCTCTGGAGAAGCTTTTGTTGATGTGTAGTAGCCCAAAAATGGAAAGTCAAGTTTTGAATTTCTTTCTTGCTCAGTTCAGAGATGTAATTTTCTCAGATTAGAAAGTCTGCAATAATACTTCCCATGAATTTGGCTGGTGGATGATGTTCTTCTGGCATTATGCTTGGAGGAAACCTGAAAACTCGCGACAGTTAAGGTCAAAAAGGGGAAGTTCAGGAGTCTGCTTTGATCGGGCGCTTCGTGCCTTTTCTGTATAATCATGCAATGTCTTTTGGCAGCAGAGACAGATCTTTAGCCCTTTTATTTATTATTAAAGATTCTGTGCATAGCTTAACTGGTGAATTCTCAGGTGTCCATTTGGAGTTTTCTCCCATGGTTTTGCTGCATTTATATTTTCCAGTCAGACAAAAATAAAGGTTCTGTGTATGATCTAAATTAGTTTAATTGGATCTTGGTTGGTAGGATAAAAGTAGGAACACAGGAATGTGCTGAGCCAGAAGAGATTATAATCCTGAATGCTCCCTCAAACATACAAAGGCCAAGCTAGTGCAGGCCGTAAACTTGTGTGGTCTATCACCTTTGTGCTTTTCGAAACAGAGTCCTTTCCTCCAGAAAATTTAAAAATAGGTGCATCGTGTACACTTTTGATTACATACTACCAAGTAGTGGGTACGCTCTTTAAGATTTAAACCACATCACTCATTTTGGATATTTCAACCACTGTGGCTCTCCCTACAGCTTCCCAGTTGTGGTATGCTGCTTCCATGCTGTGTTGGTGCTGCATGCATCCTTCAGCTCCAAACTTTGATATTCCATTTTGGGTTTTGCTGGGACTAGAGTTTGT
Source organism: Carcharhinus amblyrhynchos (assembly GCF_965287045.1). Lineage (NCBI taxonomy): Eukaryota > Metazoa > Chordata > Chondrichthyes > Carcharhiniformes > Carcharhinidae > Carcharhinus > Carcharhinus amblyrhynchos. The sequence goes on along the minus strand of NC_137326.1, from coordinate 102,898,511 downwards.
TGCCTTCTATATTTGATCCTGAATATTTTCTCCTGTAGCAATGTACTATGCTTTAGGTGAAGAGTAGATTATGACTTTCGTTGTTCTCTGGAGCTGCTGCTGAGTATTGAGATTTGCAGTTGTTAGGCCCTCCCCTCCATATAGCCGGGGAAATTGTGGTTGCTGGAGGTGAGGAGATAAAGTACCAGGATAATTAAGGCAGGTCGACATGCATTCATTTGAATTGCTCAGAAAATAACTTTTTTCCCCAATACACAGTAAATTGCTCCTGTTTAAACAGTGATTTTTTTTTTCTTGTTAGATCATCTTGTCCTTTCAGCAAATTTTGTTGAGCATGTGCATGTGTAACTGCTGATCAACATATCTCCAGTAATTAAAAACAGATAATACTGGAAATACTCAGGCAGCATCTGTGGGAGGGTGACGGTCATGGTGTCAATGGATGGTCTTTCATCAGAACCGCTGAGTATTTCCAACATTTTTTGCTTTTATATCCAACATCTGTTATTTTGCTTGTGTAGTATATCTTCTTGTATATGAATGTGCATTTGATTCCAAATGCCTCTAATTCACTCATTCTCTAGATATTCCCTGCAATGTTCAAAATATATGGGGGTGGTCAGCAAATTCATCTTGGCAACGTCACAAGGAGCCCACATAAAAACAAAGATTTTGGCAAATAATTCAAGGAAGGATAACCCCACACAACCTTACATTACGGCTCTTCTATGATCCAACTGGACCTGAACAATTGCAGACGCAGGTGCTTGGGACTGGAAAAATTGGGATTGGAAAAACTCCGCTGGACTCTGGAAAGGTGCCAGCTAATTGGAAAACGGCTAATGTGACGCCACTGTTTAAAAAAGGAGGTAGACAAAAGGCAGGTAACTACAGGCTGGTTAGCTTAATATCCGTAGTTGGAAAATGCTGGAATCCATCATTAAAGAAGAAATAGCAGGACACCTGGAAAAGAATGGCTCAATCAAGCAGACGCAGCACGGATTCATGAAGGGAAAGTCGTGTTTGACGAATTTACTGGATTTTTATGAAGATGTAACAAGTGCGGTTGACAGAGGGGAACCTATGGATGTGGTGTTTTTAGATTTCCAGAAGGTGTTTGATAAGGTGCCTCACAAAAGATTGCTGCAAAAGATTAAGGTATATGGAGTTGGAGGTAAAGTGTTAGCATGGATTGAGGATTGGCTATCTAACAGGAACAGAGAGTTGGAATAAATGGATGCTTTTCTGGTTGGCAGTCGGTGACTAGTGGCGTGCCGCAGGGATCGGTACTGGGACCTCAACTCTTTACCATATACATAGACAGTCTGGAGGAGGGGACCAAGTGTGGGTAACAAAGTTTTTGGATGACACAAAGATGAGTGGGAAAGCGAAATGCGTGGAGGATGTGGAAAGTCTGCAGAGAGATTTGGAAAGGCTGAGTGAGTGGGTGAGGATCTGGCAGATAGAGTATAATGTTGGCAAGTGTAAGGTTATCCACTTTGGAAGGAATAATAGTAAAATGGACTATTATTTAAAAACTCAGTCTGCAGATGATCAAGAAGGCAAATTGAATGTTGGTCTTTATTGTGAAGGGGATGGAGTATAAAAGCAGGGAGATCTTGTTGCAATTGTACAAGGTACTGGTGAGGCCACGACTAGAGTACTGTGTGCAATTTTGGTCCCCTTATTTGCGAAAGGATATATTGGCCTTGGAGGGAGTGCAGAGAAGGTTCACAAGGTTGATACCAGAGATGAGGGGGTTAGGTTATGAGGAGAGATTGTGTAGATTGGGCCTGTACTGGTTGGAGTTTAGAAGGCTGAGGGGAGATCTTATAGAGACATATAAGATAATGAAGGGGCTAGACATGGTAGAGGCAGAGGGATTATTTCCACTTAGAAAGGAAACAAGAACTAGAGGGCATAGCCTCAGAAATAAGGGGGAGTCGATTTAGAAGAGAGTTGAGGAGGAACTTCTACTCCCAGAAGGTAGTAAATCTTTGGAATTCTCTGCCCACTGAAGCAGTGGAGGCTACCTCGTTAAGTGTGTTTAAGTCACAGGTAGATAGATTTCTGATCAGTAAGGGAATTAAGGATAATGGGGAGCAGGCAGTTAAGTGGAACTGAGCCACTATCAGATCAGCCATGAACTTGTTGAGTGGCGGGGCAGGCTCGAGGGGCTAGATAGCCTGCTCCTATTTCTTATGTTTCTTATGTAAAAGCACTGTAGAATTTGATCGGAGAAGCAGAAAGAATAGAAGAGACAAAAATGTGAGGAGTTGCTCCCTCCAATCACAGTTTCTGTCTTTCCTATGCTTGCTGCTCCAACTCCAACAATCACTCATCTCTTGCGGTTGCAACACCTTTCTAATTCAACATAAAAGAAAATAAGAGTATTGGGACCTCCACACCATTGTTAGTGGATCTGGAGGAGGGAAGCTGTCCTTGGCCGGTGTCTGTAAGATGGTGTGAGAAAGACATTGAGAAAGGAGATTGGGGATTGTGGGGAGAAGGAGCTTTTTCAAGGTGAGAGAGAATCATAAAGATTTACGTCTTGGACACAGGCCTTTCGGCCCAACTTGCCATGCCGCTCAGTTTTTACCACTAAGCTAGTCCCAATTGTTCGCGTTTGGCCCATATCCCTCTAACCATCCCATCCATGTAACTGTCGAAATGCTTTTTAAAAGACAAAATTGTACCTGCCTCTACTACTACCTCTGGAGCATGTTGTGGATAATAGATGACGTTGCTCACTTTCAAACGCACACCTTATTTTACTTATTTATGTGTATGATTTACCAATTTCTTTAAAGGATTCTTTTCCTTCTAAACTCTCCTCATGGCCCTGGCTTTCAAATTTACAAACTACTACTGGAACAACAATAACCAAAATGGAAAAATTTAAATTATTTCCTTTCTCTTCTATATTTGTCCAGTAAGTTATTGTGAGTAAAGTTTAAAGAAGAGAAATCTGGGGTAGAGGGAGAAACATATTTTAGGGGAATTTCAGTTTTCTTTGTTCCCCTTGGGTTTTTCTGTAAGTGCTTCCATTATAGAAGTATGGCTCTGTATAAAAGTTCTTCTTGCCTGTTGTTGTGCACGTTTCTTTTTTTAAATTTGATGTGCAGCAAAAGTTGGCAGTCTAGTTGATCTAGAAGAGTCTGATCTTCTTGAGTTTGCTTTAATATCAGCCGCTGGATGAGTACGGAGGGATTGAGTGAATGAAGGAAAGCTGTTAATTATTGTTGGATTCTTGGCTGCCTGCCAGCGCCAAGCCTCTCGTTTCTTTAATATCCTTTAATGGAGGTGTAGAGCGGTTTTGCAAATTCTTGCTTTCAGAACCGTTTGATTTCTAACTTAAATCTTCAAAGCTGCTTTGCCTTCAAGGAGCCCCCGAAGATCAAAAAGTAGCCTTTACAAAAATCTCAAAGAGCCCTTAAAAAAAAAATTAACCCGTGACTCTGAGTGATCTTTCTGACATACCAGTTTTGATTTTTGCTGATTAATTATGACTTGACTGAAAATGATATTCTGTGTTCAGTGATAAGTTCTCTCCTCGCCTTTGTAAGTTAGGTCAATTATTACATCTGTACTGAATCAGGGAATGCACAGGCACTAACAGGTGGATCGCAATGTAAGAAAGTGTAAACCTTCAGAAATGTCCAAATGGCCAAATTTGCAAATTAATTACAGCTGCTATTTATTGCAAACATTTTTTATTTTTGAATTAAATTGCAAAGCTAGAACCCGCTGGCCTGTAAACCAAACATCCGTAGCTTTTGACGTTTGGATTGAAACTGGAGCAGTAAACTTCACTTCAGTTTGACACTGGCAGGAATTCCTGAGGGTAGACGATATGTTCAGTTAACTTTCCCAATACCCATTTTGAAGTTTGGTCTCAGGCACAGTTGCCAATTGGTTACCTCAGACTTGTCATTCCAGGAATCAAGGTTGTGATGAGGAGAATGAAAACGGCGTTATGAAAGCTCTTGGTCAATCCGTTCAAAGCTATCTTGGAATTTGAGTGAGTATAAATACTCAAATATAAATGAGTTTACTGTTTCCGTTCAGTCTTCTGTCAATAGCCTTGTAATGTTTTCGTGCTTGTCTGATATTCAAGATGTATTGCACTCTATTTATGATTTATGAGCATTCTATTTATGAGAGAATTGTAATTGGAGTCACATTTTGTAGAATAATTGTAAACTTAAAACAAGAATGGGAAATGAGGGCTTTTTTTCAGCTCAGCAACTTTTGATTTGATTTTTTAGGGCAGCAAGGTGGCACAATGATTAGACGTAAACAAAGAAAGTTACTGCGCAGGAACAGACCCTTCAGCTCTCCAAGCCTGCACCGACCATGCTACCCATCTGAACTAAAACTCCCTACCATTCCAGGGACCAAATCCTTCTATTCCCATCATTCTTGTATTTGACTAGACGCCCCTTAAAAGTCACTATTGTACCTGCTTCCACTATCTCCCCCGATGGCGAATTCCAGGGACCAAAAGAAAAACTGCTGCCTCATAGCACTAGGGACCCGAGTTCAGTTCCTGCCACTGCCAGTGTCTGTGGCAGTGTGTCCTGCCGCAGACACACACACACTGTCTGTGTGGAGTTTGCCCATTCTCCGTGTCTGCATAAGTTTCTTCCTGGTGTTCTGGTTTCCTCCCATATTCCAAAGATGCATGGGTTAGGCTGATTGGCCATGCTAAATTGCCCCTTAGTGTTTGGGGGACAAGCAGGGCAAATACTAGGGATTCTGTTGTTAGAGAAGGCTGAATGGGCCAAATTGCCGCCTCCTGCACTGTAGAGATTCTATATTATTCAAATAAAAAACATTCATGGAGACTCTGTTGAAACTTGCTATGTTTAAGGATCAATGCGATATGTTGGCATACAACGAGTGAAGATAATTGTTATTGATAAAGCTCTTTATAGGGAGAATTTTGGTTAACTCACACAAGCTTTGCCATATTCTTAAACCTATGTAAGACCAGTGGGAGGATGAAAGAACAGGCCCAAGATGTGAGCACAGTGAGACTGGTGGAAATGTAAAAGAGCGGATCATAGAGCAAAAGTACAACATGAGAATAAAAGAATAGTCCTGAAAGGGTGAAGGAGCTGGCTTGAGAGCAAGAACACAACAGACCAGTGAGAGGATGAAAGGATAGAGCAAGAACACCTGGCCATCGCGATGATGAGAGTTGATGAGCTTGGAGCACAAAAGAGCAGGGCTAAGACCAGAAGCACAAAGAGGACAAATGAATAGGGCCGAGAGTGAGAACACGGGACCAGCAAGAAGATAAAAAGGTTAATGGATTCAAAGTGCAGGAGATTGGTAAGAGGATATAATAGTCAATGGGTTCAGAGCTCACAGAAGACGGGAGAGTGGATAAAGTTATGTTTGGCGCACGATACCAATGAGAGGATAAAAAAATTGCATAGAAACAGAAAATAGGAGCAAGAGTAGGCCACTTGGCCTTTTGTGCCTGCTGCACCATTCCTTATGATAGTGGCTAATCACCCAACTCAGTAACCTGTTCCTGCTTTCCCCCCATATCCTTTGATCCCTTCAGCCCCAGGAGCTATATCTAACATCTCCTTGAAAGCGTACAAGGTTTTGGCTTCAACTATTTTCTTTGGTACAGAATTCCACAGAATGACCACTCTCTGGGTGAAGAAATTTTTCCTCATCTCAATCTAAATGGTCTACCCCATATCCTCAGACTGTGACCCCTGGTGTAAACTCCTTCCAAACCCCCAAAACGTGCCTCTCCTCCCCCCCCCCAATCAAGAACATCCTTCCTACGTGTGACCTACTTAATCATGTTACAATTTTATAGACTTCTGTGAGACCGTGCCTGGTGGGGTGGGTGGGGGGGCTCCCCTTATTCTTTTAAACTCTTAACAGACTCGGATCTCTCCTCGTACATTATTCCTGCCACCCCAGAAGTCAACCTGGTAAACCCCCTCTGCACTTCCTTCATAGCAAGAACATACTTCCTTGGATAAGGAGACCAAAACTGCACACCATTTTAGCTGTGGTCTCACCAAGGCCCTGTATAACTGAAGCAAGCAAGATATCCCTGCTCCTGTACTCTAATCCTCTTGAAATGAAGGCCAACATGTCATTTGACTTCTTCACCACTTGCTGTACTCGCATGTTTACTTTTAGTGATTAGTGCACAAAGACACCCAGGTCTCCTTGCACATTCTGCTCTTTCAATCTATTGCCATTCAGATAATCTGCCTTTCTGTTTTTGCTACTAGAGAATATAAGAACATAAGAAATAGGATCAGGAGTAGGCCATCTAGCCCCTCGAGTCAGTTCCGCCATTCAATAAGATCATGGCTGATCTGATAGTGGTTCAGTTTCACTTAACCGCGTGCTCCCCATAACCCTTAATTCCCTTATTGGCCAAAAATCTATCTATCTGTGACTTAAACACATTTAACGAGGTAACTCTACTGTTTCAGTGGGCAGAGAATTACAAAGATTCAGTACCCTCTGGGAGAAGAAGTTCCTCCTCAACTGTTCTAAATTGACTCCCCCATATTTTGAGGCTGTGCCCCCTAGTTCTCGTTTCCACTCTGTGGAAATAACCTCGCTGCACCTATCCTGTCTAGTCCCTTCATTATCTTGTGTCTCTATAAGATCTCCCCATAACCTTCTAAACTCCAATGAGTACAGGCCGAGTCTACTCGATCTCTCCTCATAGGCTAACCCCCCATCTCTGGAATCAACCTGGTGAATCTTCTCTACACCCCCTCCAAAGCTCATATATCCTTCCTTAAATAAGGGGACCAAAATTGTACACAGTACTCCAGGTGCAACCCCACCAGTACCTTGTACAATTGCAACAAGACCTCCCTGCTTTTATACTCCATCCTTCTCGCGACAAAGGCCAACATTCCATTTGCCTTCTTGATCACCTGCTACACCTGCAAGCTGAGTTTTTGTGATTCATGCACAAGGACCCCCAGGTCCCTCTGCACAGTAGCATGTTGTAATTTTTCACCGTTTAAATAATAGTCCATTTTACCATTATTCCTTCCAAAGCAGATAACCTCTCACTTACCAATGTTATACTCCATCTGCCAGATCCTTGCCCACTCACTTAGCCTATCTAAATCTCTCTGCAGATTTTGTGTCCTCCACGCAATTTGCTTTCCCACTCATCTTTGTGTCATCCACAAACTTTGTTGCCCTACACTTGGTCCCTTCCTCCAGATCGTCTATGTATATGGTCAACAGTTGAGGCCCCAGCACCGATCCCTGCGGCGCCACTAGTCACCGACTGCCAACTGGAAAAGCACCCATTTATTCCGACTCTCTGCTTTCTGTTAGATAGCCAATCCTCAATCCCTGCTAACACTTTACCCCCAACTCCATGTACCTTTATCTTACGCAGCAACCTTTCGTGAGGCACCTTATTGAATGCCTTCCGGAAATCTAAAAACACCACATCCACCGGTTCCCCTCTGTCAACCGCACTCATTATATCTTCATAAAATTCCAGTAAATTTGTCAAACATGACTTTCCCTTCATGAATCCATGCTGCGTCTCCTTGATTAAATCATTTTTTTCCAGGTATCCTGCTATTTCTTCCTTAATGATAGATTCCAGCATTTTCTCAGCTACGGATGTTAAGTTAACCAGCCTGTAGTTACCTGCCTTTTGTCCATCTCCCTTTTTAAACAGTTAAGGGAGTTACATTAACTGTTTTCCAATCAGCTGGCTCCTCCCCAGAGTCCAGCAAATTTTGATAAACTACAACTAATGTATCAGCTATTACTCCTGCCGTTTCTTCCAGTACCCTGGGATGCGTTCCATCCGGACCCGGGGACTTGTCTACCTTTAGTTCCATTAGCCTACCCAGCACTACCTCTTTAGTAATAGTGATTGTTTTAAGGTCCTCATAAGAACATAAGAAATAGGAGCAGGAGTAGGCCATCTAGCCCTTCGAGCCTGCCCCGCCATTCAGTAAGATCATGGCTGATATGAAGCGGATCAGTTCCACTTGCCCGCTTTCTCCCCATAACCCTTAATTCCCCTGTCCATCAAAAACCTATCTACCTGTGACTTAAATATATTTAGCAAGATAGCCTCCACCACTTCAACAGGCAGAGAATTTCAGAGATTCACCACCCTTTGAGTGAAGAAGTTCCTCCTCAACTCTGATCTAAACTGCATCCCCCTTATCTTGAGGCTGTGCCCTCAAGTCCTCACCCCCTACAGTCCCATGACCGTCAGTTATCGGTATGCTATTTGTGTCCTCCACTGTGAGGACTGACGCAAAAAACTTGTTTAAGGCCTTGGCCATTTCATCGTTTCCCATTATTAAATCTCCCTTCTCATCTAAGGGTCCAACATTTACTTTAGCCACTCTTTTCCGTTTTATATATTTGTAAAAACTTTTACTATCAGTTTTTATATTTTGTGCTAGTTTACGTTCATAATCTATCTTTCTTTATTGCTTTCTTAGTAGTTCTTTGTTTGTTTTGAAGCTTTCCCAATTTTCTGGTTTCCCCACTAATTTTGGCCATTCTGTATGCATTGGTTTTTAATTTGATACTCTCCTTTATATCCTTAGTTATCCGTGGCTTGTTATCCCTTTTCTTACATTCCTCCTTTTTCATTGGAATATATTTTTGCTGAGTTCTGAGAAAAATTTCCTTAAAAATCCTCCATTGTTCCTCAGCTGTCCCACCAACTAGTCTGTGTTCCCACTCTGCATTAGCCAACTCCGCCCTTATCCTATCGTACTCCTTGTTCAAGCAGAGAACACTGGTTTGGGACCCTACTTTTTCACCCTTCATCTGTATTAGAAATTCAACTATATTGTGATCACTCATTCCAAGAGGATCCCTCACAAGGAGATTATTAATTTTACCTGTCTCATTACAGAGGACCAGATCCAAGATAGCTCTTTCCCTCGTAGGTTCTGTAACATACAGTTCGAGGAAACTATCTTGACAGCATTCTAAGAACTCTTCCTCAAGTCCGCCACATCCGACTTGAGTTGACCAATCAATATGGAGGCTAAAATCCCCTTTGATTATTGCTGTTCCGTTTTTACATGCATCTGTTATTTGTTTGTTTGTAACCTGTCCCACCTCAATGTTATTTAGGGGCCTATAGACTACGTCCACCAGTGACTTTTTCCCCTTATTATTCCTTATCTCCACCCACATTGATTCCACATTTTGCTCCTTAGAGCCTATATTGTCTCTCACTATTGCCCTGATGTTACCCTTAATTAACAGAGCCACCCCACCTTCTTTTCCTTCCTGTCTATCCTTCCGAATTGTCTGATACCCCTGGATATTCAGTTCCCAGTCCTGGTCACCCTGCAACCAAAGTGGATAACCTCACATTTATCCACATTATACTGCATTTGCCTTCGCACTCAACTTGTTCAAATCACACTGAAGCATCTCTGCTCATCCTCCCACCCAACCTTGTGTCATCTGCAAACTTGGAGATATTAAATTTAGTTCCTTCTTCTAAATCATGAATACACATTGTGAATAGCCGGGGTTCCAGTACTGATATATGTGTTACCCAGCTAGTCACTGCCTGCCACTTGGAAAAAGATCCGTTTATTCCTACTCTTTGTTTCCTGTCTGCCAACCAGTTTTCTGTCCATTTCCATATTTATCCTTGATCCCATGTGCTCTAATTTTGCACACTAATCTCTTTTATGTGGGATGTTGTCAAAAGCTTTCTGGAAGTCCAAATAGACCACGTCCACTGGCCCACCTCACATCAGCTCTACTAGTTACGTGCTTGAGGAATTCTGGTAAATTTGTCAAGTATGATTTCCTTTCGTAAGTCCAGGCTGACTCGTTCCAATCCTGTCACTGCCTTCCAAGTGCTTTGCTATTAAATCTTTTCTAATGGACTGTAGTGGTTTCCCCATGACTGACCAATGTCAGGCCGACTGGTGTATAATTCCCTGTTATCTTTTTACCTTTTTTAAATAATGGGATTACACTAACTGTACTCTAGTCTGTTGGAGAGTTTATAGAATCTTGGAAGCTGATCACCAGCGCATCAATTATGTACTCCGGGATATAGATTATCAGGCCCTGGGGATCTATTGGTTTTCAATCCCATCAATTTCCCCAACACCATTTCCCTACAATACTGATTTCCTTTAGTTCCTCCTCACTAAACCATGTGTTCCCAACATTTGTGGGACTTTATTTATGATGTCCTTTGTCAAGACAGAAGTATGTTTTTGTTGGCCAGCATTTCTTTGTTCACCATTATAAATTCCCCTATTTTTGACTGTAAGGAGCCGTACGTTTGTCTTCAACAATCTTCTTCACATACCTATATTATAATTCAGGTCAGAAACTCCGAAGTGTTTTATGAAGCCTGCCTGGATAGTAAGTTTTGCAGTTTGTTTTTGGCTTGTCAATGAATCTTCCCTCTCACAATGCAGGGTCACAAAAGATACCAGAAAGTACCTGAGGTCCAGAATAAAAATCAACAAAACCCCATTTAAGCCATTGAAGCAGCAATAAAAGGACCTCTAACCAGACAGCCTGGCAACAATAAAAAAAGCCAAAGCTGATTTTAAAAAAATTTCTTAAAGGTACACTAATGTCAAATTATAGATGCTTTTACAGTCAATTTCTAAGTGAGTGAGTGGGTTCAGAAACTGGAGAGAGGATAAAGACAGCATTCAAAATAAAGTGTAATGTCACAGGAAAGCAGGCAAGTATTTGTCTGATGAGTACTTCTCTTTTTTTCTCTCTCTATAAACTAGGGAATTTGTTCAAACTAGGAGCTGAGAATTTTCTTCCCCTTTTATATTGATGTGGCCATTGTTGGTTAGGCCAGCATTTTTATTGTCCGTCCCTAATTGCACTCCAGAAAGTGGTGGTGAGCTGCAGCCTTGAATTGGTACATTCCACCTACAGTGCTGTTAGGAAGGGAGTCCCAGGATCCTGACACAGGGACAGCAATAAAGCAAGAAAGGATGGTGTGTGGCTTGAAGGGGAGTTGCAAGTTTGGAAGATGTTGTCAAGGGAATTAAAAACTTCAACTGAGCAGTTAGAAATAGTGCATGATTAATAAGAATATTAGCACAGAGCAAGTCTAGAGGCATTAATTAAAATTAATTAGCAAGATACAAATTATATTGTAAAAGAGAGAATAGTGGATTTTTAAAAGATTTTTGTACGCACATCTGAGACCTGTTGCTTGCAATTCCTTCACCTTGTGGGGACTTCAGAACATTTTGCAGATCTTGTCAGACCATGTGTATAAAATGTGTGTTCAGCTGCTTAATTGTCTTGAGTGGATATAAAGGGGGATTTGTCCATGCTGTGGCTCAGAGGTGCCAGTCTTGCCTCTGACTCAGAATATTAAGAGAATGTTGTCTGTCCATCATAGTCGATGATGGACAGACAACCTTGACGCCATTAGTCATTTTGAGGCTGGATGCGGTGTGTCCGAAGATGACTGATCAGGCCAGTTCGCGCATGGAATGTCCTGGCACATATTGGACAGACTTGTGTAGGCACTGTAGTTGTTGCACTGGTGGCTGTGGAGTTGTGCTTCAGCGATGCACCTTGCTTTGTAAGCTTGACAGCCCTTGTGGATGAAGCAGTGCCAGATAGGGAGGTTTTGTGCCAGCGTTTCCCAGGTGGTCGTGTCTATGCCAAGTGACTTCAGGGAGGCCTTGAGTATGTCTTTGTAATGTTCCTTCTGCCCTCCATGCAAGCGTCTGCATGCAGAGTGTTCCCCAAAAAGGAGCTGCTTGGGTATGTGCTCGTCCGGCATACGGATGACATGACCTGCCCACCGGGTCTGTGCTCTCATCAGCAGTATGCGGACTGATGGTAGACTTGCTTTAGAGAGAACTTCTGTGTCTGGTACTTTGTCTCGCCATCTGATGCGTAATATTCTGCAAAGACAAGTCACGTCGAAATGATTGAGCTGTCTTGCATGCCTTCAATACACAGGCCACAGGCATCCAGGAGAGTAGTGAGCACCATGGCGCTGTAACCTTCAGTTTTGTTGCTGGGCTGATTCCTCAACATTCTCATACAGTTGAGCACAATCTGCTGAAAGCAGAACTTGCCTTTGCTATTCTGCATTAACTTCTGTATCAATAGTCAGTGCTTGAGAGAGGGTGCTGCCAAGACAAGTGAATTTGTTCATTGCCTGTAGTTTCTGCCCTTTGATTGTGACTGTGGGTTCTGTGTATGGTGCATGACTTCGGTCTCCAGATCGCCTATGTAAATTGTAAACTACTGGGGCCTCAACTGTTTACAATTTACATAGACTATCTGGAGGAGGGGGCTGAGTGTAGGGTAACGAAATTTGCTGATGACACGAAGATGAGTGGAAAAGCAAATTGCGTGGAAGGCGCGGAAAGTCTGCAGAGAGATCTGGATAGGCTGAGTAAGTGGGCGAGGACCTGGCAGATGGAGTATGATGTTAGCAAATGTGAGGTTATCCACTTTGGTAGAAATAATAAGAGGAGGGATTATTATTTAAAGGGCGAAAAGCTGCAGCGTGCTACAGTGCAGAGGGACCTGGGGGTCCTTGTGCACGAATCGCAAAAACCCAGTCTGCAGGTGCAGCAGGTGATCAAGAAGGCAAATGGAATGTTGGCCTTTATAGCGAAGGGGATAGAATATAAAAGCAAGGAGGTCTTGCTGCAACTGTACAGGGCACTGGTGAAGCCACAACTGGAGTACTGTGTGCAGTTTTGGTTGCCGCATTTGTGAAAGGATATGTTGGCCTTAGAGGGACTGCAGAGAAGGTTCACTAGGCTGATACCGGAGATGAGGGGGTTAGCCTATGAGGAGAGATTGAGTAGACTGGGTCTGTACTCGTTGGAGTTTAGAAGGCTGAGGGGGGATTTTACAGAGACATAAGGGCTAGATAAGGTAGAGGTAGAGAGATTCTTCCCGCTTAGAAAGAATAGCAGAACTAGAGGGCACAGCCTCAAAATAAAGGGGCGGGGGGGGCAGTTTAGTTTGGAGTTGAGGAGGAACTTCTTCACTCAAAGGGTGGTGAGTCTCTGGAATTCTCTGCCCATTGAAGTGGTGGAGGCTACCTCGCTGAATATATTTAAGTCACGGGTAGATAAGTTTCTGATAGACAAGGGAATTAAGGGTTATGAGGAGAAAGCAGGAAAGTGGATCTGATCCACTTCAGATCAGCCATGATCTTATTGAATGGCGGGACAGGCTCAAAGGGCTAGATGGCCTACTCCTGCTCCTGTTTCTTTTTAATGTTGATGGTGAGTCCAAAGTTGTCACAAGCCGTGGAAAATTTGTCCATACTGACTTGCATCTCTGGCTCAGAGCCAGTATACAGGGTGCAGTCATCGGCAAAGAGGAAGTCTCTTGGAACAGTCTCCTTCACTTTGGTAATAGCTTGAAGTCATCTCAGGTTGAAGAGCTTCCCATCCACTCTGTACTTGAGGCTGATTCCGGCAATGCTGTCCTGGAAGGCATCGTTCAGCATGGCAGTGAACATCTTGCTGAACATTGTGGGTGTGAGCACAGAGCCCTGTTTGACGCCATTGGTGACTGGAAATGCCTCAGAGGATTCTCTGCCATCCAGTACTCTGGCCATCATGGAACTGGCGTACCGTCTGAATGAATTTGGGGGGTGGTGGTGGGGGGTGCGGGGGGTAGGGGAGGAGGAGGAGATGTGGGCAACTGAACTTCGACATGATCCTCCGCAGGCTTTGTTGGCTGACGGTGTCGAAGGCTTTCGCGAGATCAACAAAGGTTGTGCAGAGCTAGCGATTCTGCCCCTGACACTTCTGAAGTTGGCGCGCAGCAAAAGTCATATCAATAGTCCTGCGACCTTTACGGAAGCCACATTGTGACTCTGGAAGCAGGCCCAGCTCCAGATGATTGACCAGACGATTCAGCAGGACTCTTGTGAGCATTTTTCCTGCGATGGAGAGCAGTGAGATTCCTTGGTGATTGTCACATACTTGTGGATTGCCCTTCCTCTTGTAGAGGTGTACGGTGGAAGCATCTTTTAAGTTCCTGAGGAATGGATCCTTGCTTCCAAAAGGACTGGAACAAATCGGTGAGCTTCTTGATAAATACAGGACCAGCAGCTTTGCAGATCCCTGCGCGTATGACATCTGCCCCTGGGGCTTTGCCACTGGATAGCTGGCTGACAGCTTTCGTGACCTCGGCTACTACCGGTGGGTCATCCATGGCACTGTTGATATCGACCTGGGGAATCCTGCCTATTGCCTCATCGTTAATAGATGACGGTTGGTTGAGGACAGCTTCAAAGTGTTCAGCCCATCTCTGCAGGATCTGAGCCCCCTCTGTGATGAAAATTGTACCATCTGTACTCAGGAGGAGGGAACTCCCGAGAGATTGAGATCGTAGAGAGTGTTGAGGGCTTCATAGAATCATTTCAAGTCGTTTCCGTCAGTGTATCCCTGTATTTCATCTGCCTTGGCGCTCAGCCAGGCATCCTGCATTTTACGCAATTTATTCTGAACTGTCCTGCGAGCACTGGTAAAAGCATTTTTCTTGGCAGCTGATGATGGGTCGTTCTGACAGGCCTGATGAAGATGATGCTTTTCAACAAGTAGAGCCTGTATCTCCTCATCATTCTCATCGAACCAGTCATGCTGCTTGCGGGTAGAGGGCCCGAGCATCATCTGTGCAGATGAATGGACAGCATCCCTGAAGCGTTCCTAGTTGTCCTCAGTGCTGCCTGCGAGGTGTAGGTCAGTAAGCATGATTTCTAAGTCTTCAGCCAGTGCTGAAGCTATGCTAGGGTTCTTTTAGCTTGGCCGCATTTGATTTTTTTTTCACAACCTTGCTTCCTTGTGGTCGCCTCTTGGGTCTGATGCGGAGCCTCATTTTGGGGACAATGAACCTGTGATTTGTCAAGCAGTCAGCACCACACACGGCCCTGGTCACCCTGACATCCTGCCTGTCTTTTCTCCTGACAATGACATAGTCAGTAAGATAGAACATAGAACACTACAGCACAAACAGGCCCTTCGGCCCACGAGTTGCGCCGATCACATCAACACCTACCAATCTATAGACCTATCTATAACCCCCAATCCCATTAAACCCCATATACTCATCCAGAAGTCTTTTAAAAGACCCCAGCGAGTTCGCCTCCACCACAACTGACGGCAGCCGATTCCATTCACTCACCACCCTCTGAGTGAAAAACTTACCCCTAACATCACTTCTGTACTTTCCTCCCCGCACCTTAAATCTGTGTCCTCTCGTAGCGACCATTTCAACCCGGGGAAATAGCCTCTGAGAATCCACCCTATCTATTCCTCTCAACATCTTATAAACTTCTATCAGGTTGCCTCTCAACCTTCGTCTCTCCAGGGAAAAGAGTCCCAGCTCCCTCAACCTAACTTCATAAGGCATGCCTCCCAGTCCAGGCAACATCCTTGTAAATCTCCTCTGTACCCTTTCAGTAGCTTCTACGTCTTTCCTATAGTGAGGCGACCAGAACTGCGCACAGTACTCCAAATGAGGCCTGACAAGGGTCTTATAAAGTTGCAGCATTACCTCCCGACTCCTAAACTCAATCCCTCGATTAATGAAGGCCAGTACACCATACGCCTTCTTGACCACCTCCTCCACCTGCGAGGCCGATTTAAGAGTCCTGTGGACCCGGACCCGAAGATCCTTCTGCTCTTCAACACTACTAAGACTCTTGCCCTTGATAGTGTACTCGTTCATCCCGTTGGTTCTGCCAAAATGGACGACTACACATTTATCCGTGTTGAAGTCCATCTGCCACTTCTTTGCCCAGTCCTGCATCCTATTTATGTCCTGCTGCAACTTCTGACATCCTTCCAGACCATCCACAACACCACCGACCTTCGTGTCATCAGCGAACTTACTTACCCATCCCTCCACTTCCTCATCCAGGTCATTTATGAAAATGACAAACAGCAAGGATCCTAGAACAGATCCCTGGGGCACTCCACTGGTGACTGACCTCCATTCAGAAAAAGACCCATCCACAACCACTCTCTGCCTTCTGCAGGCAAGCCAGTTCTGGATCCACAAGGCCAAAGGCCCTTGGATCCCATGCCCTCTCACCTTCTCAAGAAGTCTTGCATGGGGAACCTTATCAAACACCTTGCTGAAGTCCATGTACACCACGTCCACGGCACTTCCTTCATCAATGTGTTCAGTCACATTATTGAAGAACTCAACGAGGCTCGTAAGGCACGACCTGCCCTTGACAAATCCATGCTGACTATTCCTGATCATGTCAAACCTCTCCAAATGCTCGTAAATCTTGTCCCTCAGAAGCCTCTCCATCAGCTTACCAACCACTGAGGTCAGACTCACCAGTCGGTAATTTCCCGGGCTGTCCCTGTTCCCTTTCTTGAAAATAGGAACTACATCCGCAATCCTCCAATCTTCCGGAACCTCCCCCGTCTCCATTGACGACGCAAAGATCATCGCCAGGGGCTCTGCAATCACTTCCCTCGCCTCCCACAGTATCCTGGGGTACATCCCATCTGGTCCCGGCGACTTAGCTATCTTGATAGAATTCAAAAGTTCTAACACATCCTCCTCCTTAATATCCACATACTCAATCTTTTCCATCTGCTGCAAATCCGTAGCAAAATCTCCCAGATCAGCTTCCACTGTGAATACTGAGGCAAAGTACTCATTAAGCACCTCTGCCATTTCTTCTGGTTCCACACAGACCTTTCCCCCTTCACCTTTTATAGGGCCTATCCCTTCTCTTCTCATCCTTTTACCTTTCACATATTTATAGAAGGCTTTGGGATTCTCCTTAATCTTACCCACCAAGGTCTTCTCATGACCCCTTCTGGCTCTCCTAATTTCCCTTTTAAGCTCCTTTCTACAGTCTTTATACTCCTCAAGATCCTTAACCTCTCTTGGTTCCCTGAACCTTTTGTACACCTTCCTTTTCCTCCTGACTAGGTTCAACACAGCCTTTGTGCACCACGGTTCCCGCGACCTACCAAAACCTCCTTGTCTCATCGGAACGTTGTCATGCTGAGCTCCAGACAAACATTCCTTGAATATCCGCCACCTTCCTTCGGTACTTTTCCCTAAGAACGCCTCCTTCCAGTTTATTTGTCCAAGTAACTTCCTGACTTCTTCGTATCTCCCCTTACTCCAGACAAACACCTTCCTAGCCTGCCTGACCCTATCTCGTTCCAATGCAATTGTGAAGGAGATAGAATTATGGTCACCATTCCCAAGATGCTGTCCTACCGAGAGATCCATCACCTGCCCTGGTTCATTCACCAGTACCAGGTCAAGTACAGCCTCACCCCTCGTAGGCTTATCCACATACTGTGTCAGGAAACCTTCCTGAACACACCTAACAAACTCCTCCCCATCCAAACCCCTTACCCTAGGGATATTCCAGTCGATGTTTGGGAAATTGAAGTCTCCCATCACGACAACTCCGTTATTAATACATCTCTCCAGAATCTGTTTCCCTATCTGCACTTCAACTTCCCTGTCACTATTGGGCGGCCTATAGAATGCACCCAGCAAAGTTTTCGACCCTTTGCTGTTCGTAACTTCCACCCACAGAGACTCTGTAGATAGTCCCTCCACGGCATCCTCTTTCTCTGCAGCCATGACACTGTCCCTGATCAACAGTGCCACTCCACCACCTCTTCTGCCACCCTCCCTGTCCTTCCTGAAGCATCTGAAACCTGGCACCTGAAGTACCCAGTCCTGTCCCTGAGACATCCAAGTCTCCGTAATGGCCACCACATCGCATTCCCAAGCAGCAATTCACGCCCTAAGCTCATCTACCTTATTCACTACACTCCTTGCATTAAATATGTACACTTCAGCCCCTCAGTCTGGGCATTTCCCTTCTCCACCCAATGTCTAACCTCCCTCTCATACTGCCTGCAGTCCTCCCCTACCTGGGAGCTAACCTCCTCCATCCCAGTCTCCCCATCACAATTCCCTCCCCCCATCCTTTCTAGTTTAAAGTCCCCCCGGTAGCCTTAGCCAGTCTTCCCGCCAAGATATTAGTCCCCTTGGGATTTAAGTGCCACCCGTCCTTACTGTACAGGTCCCACCTACCCCTAAAGAGGTCCCAGTGATCTAGGAACCGAAATCCCTGCCCTCTGCACCAGTCCCTCAGCCACACATTCAGCCTCCACCTCATTCCATTTCTTCCCTCATTCTCCCGTGGCACAGGCAGCAATCCTGAGATTACTACCTTCGCTTTTCTGTTCCTCAGCTGCCTACCCAGTTCCCTATAGTCCCTTTTCACGAGTGCCTCCCTCTTCTTGCCTACGTCAGTAGTACCTATATGCACTACAACCTCTGGTTCCTCACCCTCCCCTTTCAGGATGTCTGGGACACGCCCAGAGACATCCCGAATCCCAGCCCCAGGGAGACAAACCACCATCCGCGACTCCCGTCTACGTCCACAAAAACGCCTGTCCGCCCCCCTCACTGTGGAGTCCCCTATTAGCACTACCTTTCTTCTCTCTTTTTTGATTTTTTGACTTACTGGCTCAGCTCCAGAGACCTGGCCACCGCTTCCTCCCTCAGATGAGCTGTCCCCCCCAGTAGTACTCAGGCCGGAGTACTTATTTTGAAGGGGGACATCCACCGGTGTGCTCTCCATCACCTGAGATTTCTCCTTCCTAATAGTTACCCAAGTGCCCTCTTCCCGTTGCCCTGGTGTGACCACTTGCTGATAGCTCCTGTCTATAACCTCCTCACTCTCCCGAATGAGCCGAAGGTCCTTGAGCTGCATTTGCAGCTCCTTAACCTGGTTCCGTAGGGTCTGCAGCTCCGCACGCCGAGCACAGGTGTGGATGCCTGGTAGACCAGGAGCTTCCAAGACCTCCCACATGTTGCATTGGCAACAACATACAGGTCTTACACCCATACTTGCCCCTTTTAGCAACCCAGAGGAAAAAGTAAAAAAAAACTTATAACTTACCTTATCTCTTTGGCCCTGTGAGCCAAAGCCCCTACAGCACACACAAAAACAAAAGCAGTCTTACCTGCTCTCAGACAGAGCCCCTCTCTCTCTCTCTTTTTTAGGTTAGAGGAGGGGGGAGGGCTGGGATACTCTACCTATGTAGAGTATCGGGAATCCCCTCCGGTCTAATTTATAGTAGGGTGAAAAAAAAACTTGACCCGAGTGCCCTCGCAACTACTTCCGGGGTAAAACTTAAAGCAAGCAAAAAAAAACCCCACTAAAACAAAGTTAGTTTTTAAAAGAAAGAAAAAGTCGCTGTACTCACCCACAAACTCTCCACTCGCAAATCGCAGCCTCTCTTCCGTGCTCCCACGGAACAATGAGGCCGGATCCCCGAGGTGAGTAAGCTTTTAAAGGTGAAAAAAAAACTTGACCCGAGTGCCCTCGCAACTACTTCCGGGGTAAAACTTAAAGCAAGCAAAAAAAAACCCACTAAAACAAAGTTAGTTTTTAAAAGAAAGAAAAAGATGCCAATGCTTAGGGCGGAGGTCTTGTTATGGGTAGGCAGACAGAAGGTTGTGTTGGTGATGAGGTCGTGTGCTGCACAGGTCTTCATTAAGAGTAAACCATTACTGTTACACCTGCCCACTCCATGCATCCCAATGAGTCCCTGCCAGATTGCAGAGTCACACCCTACTCTTGCATTGAAATTGCCAAGCAAGATCAGCTTGTCGGTACTGCTCACTGCTCATAGTAGGGCACCTAGTTCTTCGTAGAACTTGTCTTTCATCTCGTCCCAGGTTGTTCATTGTGGGGGCGTAGGCACTGATCAGGGTGGCTTGACTTCTGTTCTGTAGTGGAAGCTGTAATGTCATAAGGGTTGTTCACACCCTTGGGTAGACTAGCAAGTTTCCAAACCAAGTGACTCCTGATGGCGAATTCAATTCCAGCATCACGACGCTCATCGCTGTTGCGACCGCTTCAGAAAAATGTGTATCCATCTCCAGTTTCAGTCAACTGACGTACGTTGGCAAGATGAGTTTCACTCAGCTGCAATGCCAAGTTGTATCTTGCAAGCTCTCTGGCAACTAAGGCTGTTCTTCTCTCTGGTCTTCTGCTGTAGGGTTGTCCAAAAGTGTGCGCACATTCCAAGTGCCAGTGGTGAGCGGTGTCACCTTGTGTCTTATTTTGTTTGTTTGACTGCAAGATGGGATCCCCGCCAGCTGCCGTCAAGTGGCCAGGGTGCAGTGAAGCAGGCAATGTTTAGGGCACCTTTTCTAGCCCCTTCCTCATTTTACGGAGGTGAGCAGTGCGTTCCTGAAGAGGACTGCTCAGCCGCCCAGGTAGACGCTGAGTTTCACTGCTGTTCCAGTCAGCGGAAAACGACTGTTAGACCTGAGCCGCCTGTATGCCGGTCCGTGACTGCAACTCCCAGTATATCTGCATCTGTTGCTTCGTCGCTCGCCCATCGCCACAGGACTTCAAAGGTTGAACAGGACGATGATGATGATGGTGTTGAAACTAGCACTTGATTTGGATTAAAGTGAGGGAGAGTTGCGCAATGTCAGGGTGTATGGGATGTCAGGGAGGAGTAGTACTCTCTGGGGGGAACATGTCGCGACCTTTTCAGGGCAGTTTGTCCATCCTTTGTCTCCACCTGGCACTCAGCTCTAACCTGTGGCTCCCTGTAGTTGTTTGCATGTGACAGCAACCACATCCTGGGCGATGGCTTCAACAAGCCGGCTAAACCAGGTGAGGGTAGCCAACAGGCCTCAACCCTCAGTGAGATAGGGAGATGTCTGTCCCAGCGTGTGAAGACAGACTCTGGCGGATTTGAGCAGATGAGACCAATGGAAGGTCCAGCGGTCAAGAAGGTGGCTCTGCAAGCGTTGTGGAACGCAAAGAACAGGACAAGATACAGAAGACATCCTGGTCATCCACTGCGCCTAGTCCCATCTCCACCTGTCTTGACTCTTGTCTTGCCACTGGATCCAGATGGGAATTGGGAAGAGAGAGTGAGGCTGACGTTGTGCATTGAGAGAATAAGCCCTACTCGAATACGTAGTGCAGGCTGACACTTCAGTCCAGTACTCCATGATTGGTAGGTAGGATGTTGTTATAAAGTGAGACCAACAGAAGTGACAGAGAAGACAGATGTATCATGTGATGTCCTTTTACATACATCTAATATTTAGTAAAATATTGATTCTCTACTTCACCATCCAGCTTCAGAATGAATTAACGTGGTAGCAGAGAATGGTTCTTTAAAACAGTGGTTCCTAATCTTTTGTATGACATGGCACACCTCTATACTGTAAAAGCGTCTGTGCGCAGTATGATGGCATGGTGTTTAGCACTGCTCTATCAAAACATCAGAGACTAGGATTCGACTTCTGGTTTGGGTCACTGTCTGTGTGGAATCTGCTCATTCTCCCCGTGTCTGCGTGGGTTTTCGCCCAAAGCCCGAAAGACATGCTGGTTAGGTGTATTGGCCATGCTAAATTCTCTCTCTCTCTCTACATCTAAACAGTCGCCGGAGTGTGGCAACCAAGGGATTTTCAGATAACTTTTTTGCAGTGTTAATTGTAAGCCTACTTGTGACACTAATAAATAAACTAAACCTAACGTTTTGAAGCACATTTCCAATTTTCTGTCGTCTTCCCTTAGTGGGAATTTGTTTTTAAACTTCTCCTTGTCTCTCGCTTGTTTTTTATTCTCCCTGTCTCTCTCGTTCTCCCAAGGTTTTTGCACCCTTATTGAGTTTTTGATTTTTGTGCAGGTACATGAGATACTTGCTTCAGGTCGAAGTCCTGTTGGTCATGCGCATATGCCTTACCAACATGAAAAATCAAAATCGTGCACGTGTTTTTTTTTTCTCGACCAGCGCATATGTGAGGGGCCCAAAATTTGTTGAATCTTGGCAATGCCAACCATAGAGCTGAAAACTAGGTTTGTTTTTAATGTAATTATCTGAATTTTGAATATTTTGAATTTTTTTTCATGGCACGCTGGTTTGGAATCACTGGTTCAAAGGTAAAGATTTTTCAGGCAGATGATTGTAATCTGATTATTTCTGTGATGAATGGCTAAAAGTAAGTGTAAATCATCAGCATATGATCACCCACCTTTTTTTTTGAATTCTTTGAATTCGAACCTTAGGACCAGTGGAAAAAAATGAAGTGAATGTGTGTTACATCCTTACTGAAGAAAAAACAAAGATATGGTCTTGGCATTTTTGTTCCTCAGTGAAAGTAAAATCAGAAGCAAAGTATGTTGTGAGCTGGTTACCCATCAGCTGGATACTGATGAATGTTAGATCTTCTATTAAGTTTCATGGATGAAATTTACTAGATGACCTACTAGAAACCTACAAGGCATGGTTAGACTTCGATAAATTTCAAAAGATGGGTGGTCATTTCATAGGCTTTAACAGATTGTGTAAGGGATTGCAGAAATTCAACTTGACAAATCTTGATTCAGTGCTCCTACTTAAAATTGCTGAGTTGTACTAAGGAGTCGTAGGAAGCTCCTAGTCTTAACTGACAGTCTGTTCTCAGAAAAAGACATCCTTTTTGGATGAAATGTCTGCTGCTTTAAAGAAAATCCTGGCAATGATTTTTCAACACCCTTATTAGTGCAAATTTCACATTCTACAGTATCATAAAGGGCGGAGAACTCGATTATTGTGGCATTTTAAGATCGTTCAGATACAGGATGCAAGTGCAATGCAAAAGAAGAGTGGCAGACGGAAGTAGTGAAAATGAAGGCATTTTTTATTAGATCCGGCAGACGATAGGATTGGAATAATAATAATAATAATGGATGAATGAACCACAGGGATGCCCAGGGAACGTTAACAAACGGTTCAGATACTACTCAGAGTAACACGATGATGAACTGTCCAATTTGAACAGCAATGTTTTCAAAATGACACATGACATAGAATTTGTCATCATAATGATCAGTCTGAGGGAATTGTACTAATCACAAGAAGCTTTGGTGTACTAATGTGTTGTGGCTGTGGATTCATTTAATTCCATGTTAGATAGTGGTTGCACCTCAACAGTGTGTGGAACTGTTTGTTTAAAATGTTATTTGGATTTACCCAGTGATGAGGATTGAAGTAAGGCCAAGGATTAACAAGAACAAAGAACAACCCAGCACGGGAAACAGGCCCTTCGGCCCGATGAGCCCGCGCCGCCGCATCCTCCTACACCTACCCTGCCCTGTGTGTATGTGAGTGGAACCCCTAACTTAGCCAGATTCAGGGGAGAATAGTGTCAATTTGGTATACCAATCAGCCTAAGAGCACATCTTTGGGGTGTGGGAGGAAACCGGAGCGCCCAGAGGAAACCCATGCAACCACAGGGAGAATGCGCAAACTCCCACAGACACAGGCCCAAATCCATGCATCTGCACAGCTAGCAGTGCTAGTCACTGAGCTGTTGCGGCGCCTGTCTACTGGTCCGGGATCAAGCACACACACCGACACGAAGTACTAGGCCACTCCCAGAACCTCCAAGAGCAGCCCATGCACGACCCACCGTGTGCATGCCCCTTGTTTGACAACAAGGTGGACCGACACCTGCGGAATAAAAAGACAAAAACGTTAACATGCAAGTCTACATTTCCGATGTCGTCCCGAGGCTCTGACCCTATTTAATACCCTCTACTATAACCCTCCATCCTTGTTTCGCTCATGTGTCTATCTAAGTAAACCTTAAACAAGTCCAACGTGCCTGCCTCCACCACCCTACTCGGTAGCGCGTTCCATACCCCCACGACCCTCTGCGTGAAGAACCTTCCTCTCACATCCAAATTATACTTCTCCCCCCTCACCCTTAGATCGTGACCTCTCGTAATTGTCCCCAATCTAGGGAACAGCCTATCACTATTGACTCTATCTATTCCCTTCAGTATTTTATATACCTCTATCATGTCCCCCCTTAATCTCCGTCTTTCCAAGGAGAAGAGTCCCAGTTTCTCCAACCTTTCCTCATAACTCAGTCCTTCCATGCCAGGCAACATCCTGGTAAACCTCCTCTGCACTCTCTCCAGAGTCTCCACATCCTTACGGTAGTAAGGTGACCAGAACTGGACACAGTACTCCAAATGCGGTCTAACCAACGTTCTGTACAACTGAAGCATTAGACGGCAGCTCCTATACTCTATACCCCTTCCTATAAAGGCTAGCATTCCATAAGCTTTCCTCACAACCTTCTCTACTTGTGTCACCACCTTCATAGACTTGTGAACCTGCACTCCCAGGTCCCTCTGTATTTCTATGCTCCTAATCGGTCTACCTTTTATCACGTAGCTCCTCTCTGCATTATTCCTTCCAAAATGCATCACCTCGTATTTGTCAGGATTAAATTCCATCTGCCACCTATCTGCCCAATATACCAACCTATCTATATCCTGCTGTGTCACCTGACATTCCTCCTCGGTATCCGCCACTCCTGCCATCTTGCTGTCATCAGCAAACTTGCTGATCACACCACGTACGCTCTCCTCCAAGTCGTTTATATATACTACAAAGAGGAGAGGTCCCAGTACTGAGCCCTGCAGCACACCACTGGTCACTGGCCTCCAGCCCGAAAAGGTCCCCTCAACAACTACTCTCTGTCTCCTATTGCCCAGCCAGTTTTCAATCCACCTAGCTACCTGTCCTTGTATCCCATGTGCCTTAACCTTTTCTACCAGCCTACCATGAGGGACTTTGTCAAATGCCTTACTGAAATCCATATAGATGACATCAACGGCTCGCCCATCATCAACCGTTTCTGTCACCTCCTCAAAGAATTCTACCAGATTCGTAAGACAAGTCCTCCCCCTAACAAAGCCATGTTGCGTATCCCTAATCAGATCGCAACGCTCCAAATGCTCATACATCCTACCCCTAAGAATTTTTTCCAATAATTTTCCTACCACCGATGTCAAACTCACTGGTCTATAATTACCAGGGTTATCCCTACTACCTTTTTTAAACAGCGGTACAACATTAGCTACTCTCCAGTCTTCTGGGACCTCACCTGTGTCCAAAGAAGAGACAAAGATTTGCGTCAGAGGCCCAGCAATTTCATCTTTCACCTCCCTAAGCAGCCTGGGATAAATACCATCAGGCCCCGGAGCTTTATCTGTCTTCATGCTACCTAAAAGCCTTAGCACTTCCTCCCTCGTAATGGATATTTCCTGCCACTGATCTACAGCTCCCTCCAAGACACTGCACGACACCGAACCCTTCTCCTTCGTGAATACCGACGCAAAGTATTCATTCAGGATCTCCCCCATTCCCTCCGACTCAATACATAACTCCCCCCCTTTGTCCCTAAGAGGACCAATTTTCCCTCTAACCACTCTCTTGCTCCTAATATAGGAGTAAAATGCCTTTGGATTTTCCTTAATCCTATCAGCCAAAGCCATTTCATGCCCTCTCTTCGCCCTTCTAACTCCCCTTTTTAGCTCCCTCCTACTCTCTCTATATTCCTCCAGTGCACTCTCCGTACCCAGTTGTTTTGACCTAACATATGCCTCCCTCTTCTTCCTGACCAAGCCTTCGATACCTCCTGTAATCCACGGCTCTCTAATCCTACCTTTCCCATCCTTCCGCTTAACCGGCACATGCCTTTCCTGCAACATTTTCAGTTTGCCCTTAAAAGCCTCCCACTTGCCAACCATGGACTTGCCAGCTAACAGTCCCTCCCAATCAGTGTCCTTCAGCTCCCTCCTAATCCGGCTATAGCTCGCCTTCCCCCAGTTCAGCACCCTCCCCTTCGGACGGCACTCATCCCTTTCCATTTTTATCCTAAAGTAGACGGACTTGTGGTCACTGTTAGCCACATGTTCGCCTACCTCAACCTCAACCACCTGCCCCGGCTCATTTCCCAACACTAAATCCAGTATAGCCCCCTCCCTAGTCGGGCTAGTTACGTACTGCTCTAGGGACCCTTCCAACACACATTTTACAAACTCCTCTCCCTCGGTACCCCCAGCTCTAGGCCCCCTCCAATCCACTCCAGGAAGATTAAAGTCACCCACTACAACCACCTTATTCTTTCTGCACCTATCCAAAATGCCCCTGCAAATACCTTCCTCCACTGACCTCAGGCTGTTGGGTGGCCTATAGTATACCCCTAGCATCGTAATCTCTCCCTTTTTATTCCTCAACTCCACCCACAGCGACTCAATCCCTAACTCCTCCATATTGTCCTCCCTCTGCACTGCTGTGATGTGCTCCTTTACTAACAGTGCCACCCCTCCACCTCTGTTCAACCCTCCTCTGTCACACCTAAAACACTTATACCCAGGAACAGTCAGCTGCCAGTCCTGACCTTCACGTAACCACGTCTCCCTTACTGCCACCACATCTAACTTCCTCACAAACATCAAGGCCCTAAGCTCATCCGTTTTTCCTGTCACACTCCTCGCATTGAAACAGACACAGTCCAACCCACCAGTGTCCCTCGGAATCTCCTTCTCCCTGATAATTTTCCTTTCACCCAACTCTCTCCCAACCCCAGTAAGGATTATCAAAGTTCTATTTGTTCCAGGTTCAGGGATGACACTATATTGACATCACTGAAAAAATGGTGATTCCATGCAAAATGGACACTTTATTAGTCAAGATGTAGTCTCCAGTGCGATAGCCTTGCTAATTTGTTATGACAAGTTTCAAGTTGTGTGAAAATATGAATATTGTCAAGAACATCACAGCTGAAAATCCTTTCAGTGATGGAGCGCTCAGAAGAAATAATGCAGTGATTGATGAGCTGCTCCATAAAATCTTAACTTGCAGTTTGGTCGATCAGTTAACAATAAGCCTAGCATGGGCAGTCCGTGCAAAAGATTTGTTTCAAATGGTCGGGGACTATAGTCCTTATTAATTTGTCTGTGGGAGGAATCCAAAGTAACTTCTAAGCTCTGTGAAAGACACTGGTCCCTAAAAGGGGCTACAGTTAGTTTAATTTTCCTGCATACCCGAAAGCTTTACATGCAGGAAGAGGGGTGGATGTCTTGGCAAGATTTGGGAAAGCCCTAAGCATTGCATAAGCCCGTTCAAGATCACCTTTAATCCTGGGGATTTAGTGTACAATAAAAGGAATGATCATCAAAAGTTTAAGGGTCATAAAGTGTGGGGAGGGGTCGGTGTGATGGTAGTGCAGTGGTTCTCCAAAATGGTAGTAAACTGTTAAGGTTCATTAATCTTGATCAACTGGAATTGATTACCAGTTTTCAAAATCTGAGCCATTAATAGGTGATGAGGCACTCTGTACCTCATATAATCATATATTCAGCAGTTATGGAGAATGGAATACAGTAGATAAGGGGTCCAGATGGTGATAGAAAGATCCTGACTCATGGAACAATGTTCTTGTTTCCAATGGACAAACTGCCCAGAGTAGGTACCTCAGTGACATACTTGCTTGAAGGGTCCATTGAATGAAGGGATGCAATTATTATGATTGATGTTCAAAAGGTAAGATCAAAGATTGGCAAAAACAAAAGGATTTTCCTTAAAACACATTATTTACTCTGGATGGATCAGCAGCAGCCAACTTTTCACTTTGTCACGCAGACAGGGACAAATTGGCCAATTATAATCTAGCTGGGGAAACATCAGGCTAAGGGATCTCCAACTATCCTGTAAACAATTTAAAAAAAAGTACCTGGAACTGAAATGGAGGTTGGATGTCAGAACAAGACCAAGACACAGTGTCAATGAGCTACGTCCTCGGTAGCTGCTGCCTCTCCGGTGCTGGGAATAGCCATCGTCCCAAGAGTCAATATGCTGAGAGCTCTGTGTCATCCCGCAGTTTCGCCTTCTTAACTTTCAAAAGCTCTGAGGACGCCAGGGATGCGCTGCAGGTTTTGAACAGAAAATTCCTCAAGGGTGGCAGATCTGTGTGGACCGCAATGAGAAATGGGTGGCCAAATGAGAAAATGCTGGAAAATCTCAGCAGGTCTGGCAGCATCTGTAAGGAAAGAAAAGAGCTGACGTTTCGAGTCCAGATGACCCTTCTGTCAAGGCACAGAAAGTGGGAAATATTTATACTGCAGGGTGAGGGAATGAAAGATGAGTCATAGCCACAGAAACTAGGGAAAAAGAGAGAATAAAGGATATGAATGGCCAAATAGCAGGAATCGGTAATGATGGCAGGCAGCTTTCAGCGGTACAACTTTCTGGCTACCAGGGCTGGGAAGACAGCAGCTCCGGAGCATGCAGCTGCTATAACCAGTGATATTGAATTTTGATCTTGTTCTGAAATCCAACCTACTTTCTTTCAGTTGCTTTTTTTTATTGTTTAGGGGGCAAGATAGAGATTGGTTAATTTCCCAGCCTCAAGCTAGATTATAATTGGCCCAATTGCTCCCTTTGAATTAAATAATTCTCATCCCCAAGACCTGCCTGTATTTGGAGGAAATCTCTTCAAAGGATTCACTGCTGTTACAAGTGAAGTTGCTCGAGTCCAGTCTCTCTGCTTTCCTCCACAACTTATCAAACAGGGGAGTGTTTGGTCAAGTGATATCACATGGTTGAGGGGAGCAGATAATGCCAGCTATCAGTTTACAACCCAATCACTTTCAGAAAACCAGCATTTCCAGTAAATTAGTACTATGTAAAAATGGTAAGGTAGGGAACATGTTACAGTTGAGGGTGTTATCAGGGCAAATAAAACATTTAATAAATGAAGAATGGTAGCAAGGTGGCACAGTGATTAGCACTGCTGCCCCACAGTGTCAGGGACCCAGGCTCAATTCTGCCCTTGGGGCTGACTATCTGTGTGGAGTTTGCACATTTTCCCTGTGCCTGTGTGATTTCTCCGGGTGCAACCGTTTCCTCCCACAGTCCAGAGATGTACAGTTTAGGTGGATTGGCCCTGCTAAATTATCCTTTAGTGTCCCAACATGTGTGTGGGATTAGGTAATTAGTGGGGCAAATGTATGGGATTATGGGAATAGGAACAGGGTCTAGATAAGTTTGTTTATTTATTACAAGTAGGCTTATATTAGCACTGCAACAAAGTTACTGTGAAAATTCCCTAAGCCGTGATGTTCTTTCAAAGAGTCAGTGCAGAATTTCCTAGTTCTGCACGTAGGGATCCTTTCCAGTCTTTGGGACCTGAAGGATCTGAAATTGGTCCTTTTTAGTAACACTCCTCGTGCTAAATCCTAGTACAGCTAGTTTTATGACATTCTTGGTATGTGAAAATGGAAACTTTTTCCTTGACCTGCCAAAAAGTCAAGTGTGGTTTAAAGTACTTTACAGCTGGAAGCATTGGCTCTTAAAGAAGTGACAGACATGGGTCTTAATGTTTTGGGGGAAATTCTATAGAAGGGATATTCTGCAAACAGTTTGCCCATTTACTGTTATAGGGATGATTGTTCCCTGTGGGAATTGTACATTAGTCAAAAAGTATGATTAAAAAACGGTTAAGAATTGACCTAGCTAGTGTAAAAGAGATGCTGGAAAGAAATGGGTTGACTAAGCCATCAATTGTTGAATTGCTTTATGAAAAGGAATGCTTGCCCAAAGACACTATTGGAGGCCCGATATAGGCCCAAGTGAAGGGACATCTTGTGCTGTGTACAAATTTGGAAAATATTTTTTCTCTTTTTGGAATATTGTTTTAGTGTTATAATGTTTTGATTTAACGGAAAGTGAGATTTCCAATGTTCGTTGTATTATTAAGGTGAAGGATAGATATATAGATGAGGGGTATTGATTGATTAAGCACTTTGAGCACATAGATATAGTCACTGAACTGGTAAATCCACTGACCTAGAGCAATGTTCTGGGGTTCCAGGCTCAAATCCCACCAAGGTAGATGGTCAAATTTGAATTCAATTTCACAATAAATTGTCCTGAGGCAGGTATGAGTGAGCTGAAAGATTTATTAAGAGGGAATTGTGGGACACTTGGTTAGAGAAGAGGTAGACTTGTGAATTTATTATCTTGATAATAAATCTCGTATGAAGTAAAAGATTGACACCTGGTTTCCTATTTTACCATCTGACTTCAGAATGAATTAATAGTCCTGAACCTGTAGTGGCAGAACAAATTTTATCCCTTTTTAAACGCGCAGTAATGTTCATAGTAGTTGATAGAGTAATAATAAACCATTCAAAATGCAATGCATGCAGCCATCTTAAAAGAAAACTATTTTATCAAAAGTTACAATGGTAAAGTGTCAGTATTGCTATCTCTCTTAAAGGTATACCAATTGATTTGAAACAGAAAAAAACCTCTTTTGATGGAAGACTGTGAAATAAAATTGATACCTACAAAATTTCTACATTTCACTTGCTAGGAAAATCCCCAGAGGAATATGTGAGATGCCTCAATTACTTTTTAAGAGCTGATTTTAAAAAAAAAGCTCGGCAAATAGCTCTAACAGGAAAATTGACAGGTACTTGAGGGACGTGGAAATTTACAGGATTATAGACAAAAAAATGGGTATGTGGGACTAATGCATGACTCCTTTTTCAAGGAGCCTGCATAGGTACAACATCCGAGTGAACGTCTCCTGTGTTGCAATTGTCTACAATTCTATAGAACAGGCAAGTTTCTCCAGTATTCTCTCATTTCCTAGACACTCAACACTAGGCTTTGATCTGTGGTGCTTTGCTGCGTTGCCTTCAGCATCCTTGTGCTTTCCATGTGACTGGATTTTGATCTAGTATTCAAGTTGCAGTCTAAGCAGAGTACTATTGTTGTTGGCCTTAGCTTCAGATGTGTAGGATAAACCCACCATCCAGCTGACAACAATTGTAGAATTGCTTCTCATCTCAGGAATTTTGTGTGTATGATCCATCGCAGCAGTCCCCCAACAGTCTGCCACACTTCTTCCTGCTGGCGGTAACATGAACTTGTTTCTTTGAATAGAAAAATAAAGATTTAATTTGTAGTTGAAAGTAATGCAGGCAAACACTATAAATGTACTTCTATATTTGCCTGCACCAGGCTTTGAAATCCAGCTTTAGCTAAAGGGTAAATACCTGCCTGCTGCAACTCCAAATATTTGGGGTCAGGCTTCAGCACCGGGTTAGTCCCAGATACACCAGGAGATGTAATTGTCAGCAACTGCATTGACCATCTCCCAGAGATGCACAGCACATACACTCCCTCATGGTTCTACTCATAGCGGCAGCATTATTGGATTACGTCTCATCCTGCCTACAATACACGCAATCCCAATCCTTAATCCTGATTGAGAGGATGCAGGTGTTTGTCTGCTGCAGAAGCTACTGGACTAGGATGGGAAGGAGGCATAGAATGGATGGAGAACAGGAAAGGGTGGGGTTAAATTGTTTGAGGATGCAAATCGGAAGAAATAGTGGGAGCAGGGGGTGAACAGACAGACCCCTTTGATCATCCAACCCCCTAACCTGTTTATATGTAAAACTATATCCTATGTATTATGTATATTCTGTGTGTGATGTATTTGCCTATGTATGCATATTTAGATAATATTTTTCTTGAATATTGGGGCTCTAGTTTACCACTTTGATTCTAAGTGGTGGGCGGATTTGAAACGAGGAGTGTTTCAGATCCAACTTTTAGATATGTTCTCAGGTGCCCCTGTACGCACTCTGCCTGAAGAAATACCAGTGATTCCACATCGTGCTGCACAAGCTTGTGGGCGGGGCTTAATGTGCCCAAAGCCTTGCAGCTCCGACTAGCGCCTCCAACTGCGCATGCGCAAAAGAAATGATAGAAAGCGGCTCCCCTGCCACATTGTTCCCGGGCTAGATAATGCCTCCCTGATCTCAAGCAGAGAGCCATCTGATGCTTTATCACTAACTGGAGCGCCCGAATTGGACTTGTGTGGGGCACGTCTGTTTCACATCGTATCTAGATGGGCGAACGTGGTGGTAAAGTGGGAAGTGTTGGTAACATTGGGCAGCCCATTAAGTCAATTTAAATGCATTTAAATTGTCATTCCTATTTCGGGTACGGTCCCAATCGCAGCCATTTTCGGGCTTTGGTAAAGGGAGAATCAGCCTGGATGTGGCGCGGATTGCACTACTCGCCTCAAGCCTGACTTTACCAAGTTTTCACACGTGAAAACGGGTGCAACACGATGGTAAAGTCGGGCTCTTGGTGTTTACAAGTGAGGCAATTTTTTCTTTGCCTGATGAAATTTTTAAACTTTTCTCCAAAATTTCTCTCATTACTCACAGGTCAAATGTAGCATATCCTGATATGAAATAAAAGTATTTTATCATTACATCACTGCAGATGGCAGACCTCAATTTGGTACCAGAACAGGGAGGTGAAATGAAGTGGCTTATTGGTTTTGGAGATGCCCTATTTCTACTTAAAGAATTGATTTTTCTGGATCTCTGGAACAAACTGTGCTGCTGTCAGCAGATTAAAATTGCTGTTCTAGCGGCTGTCTTTTCTTGCCATGTGAAAACTAAGCATGCTTCTTAGTAACATACTGAATTTGCAAGTTTACTTGTGCTGAACTGCTTCTCAATTTCTTTCATATTATAGAATAAATGGCGTGGATTCCATGGCACTTTGAATTTAATATTTATAATTTAATGTGTCAAACTTATCTCCCCCCCGCCTCCCCTTTATGAAGTGCCCTAATACAGCTATTACATTGATCCTCTTGAAGATGTCATATTGATTATGGAGAATTTTAAATTGTGCCTGCAGTTATTTGGAATTGATTAGAATCTTTCCAAGTTGATTTCAAATTTTTAAACAAAATGTTTTATTTATTAGTGCCACAGATAGGCTTACATTAACACTGCAATGAAGTTACTGTGAAAATCCCCTA
Organism: Carcharhinus amblyrhynchos; assembly: GCF_965287045.1. Lineage (NCBI taxonomy): Eukaryota > Metazoa > Chordata > Chondrichthyes > Carcharhiniformes > Carcharhinidae > Carcharhinus > Carcharhinus amblyrhynchos. The sequence goes on along the minus strand of NC_137326.1, from coordinate 102,865,784 downwards.
GTTGCCACACTCCGCCTGTTTGGGTACACTGAGGGAGAATTTAACATAGCTAATGCACCTAACCAGCATGTCTTTCAGACTGTGAGAGGAAACCAAAGCACCCAGGGGACACCCATGCAGATGTGGGGAGAACGTGTAGACTCCGCACAGTAGACTGCCCCAAGCCGGGAATTGAACCCAGGTCCCTGGTGTTGTGAGGCAGCAGTGCTAACCAGTGTGCCATCGTTCCGTCATTAAAGGAGATTTTGTCCGACTTGTCTGAATTGAATTGAAGTTCACTAGCACACTGCATAGGAATCTATGAAAATCCTGAAGTGGATAATAATTTGCTAATCCTCCTTACACTTTTAGCAGTCTTTTCCAATTCACATGACTTCCTTGAAATGTAAGAGAATGTAAAGCTCAGAGCAGCACTATTCCATTTGCCTGTATTTAGACAGTTTAAAATTAACTCAGTTCACATCAAGTGATGAAAATCCTACCAGAATGTGGATGGATATTGTTCTACTCTACAGCAGTAAACAAAACTGAACAGCATCTCTTATTGTATTGTGGGGAAAACAAAGCATCAATACCTGCTCTTGATTCAAGAGCTTTTCCAATTGATAGCTGTTCACACATCAAGAAATGCCCAAGTTTGATCCCAGGGTTGGCTGACCTCTGAGGGTAACTGTAAAAGGCTTGGTGTGGAAAAGTGAACGTTTGGCCTGTGTTCCAGCTCTTGATGGTTGTTCTTGGAAGTGGGTTTGTGTGGACATCAGCTGAGAAGAGAGTTAGGTTTGACTGATGAGATTCACAGGCATAGCTTGCCATCACTCACCATTCAGGCTGACGTGAAGAATAGCCATTGTACGACAGTTTGTTTAAAATATGTAATCCTGTGCCAGAAGGTGTTAGTTGTGGAACAAGCAGTTGGTCAGTTTGTTCACGCATGGGGCTGTAATTGGTGGTTTGAGGGATAGTTGTGAAGCTGCATCCAACTCTGCTGCTTATCAAGTACTTGTGACGGTTACATATTTAAAATAACAGTTGGACTGATGCTTTTTGAGTCTTTCCTATGTCAGGCATATTCTGTAGTTGATTGAGTTGGCAGACAATCTGCTTTAGATCTATTAGCAATTGTGAAAGTGTGGCACAGATTGACTCACTCCCTTGAGTGCATCACTTCTGATTGATGCCTTTGTCCCACTAAGCTGAGGAGCTCAGCTACAACTCAGCGTTCTGCCATATACTACCACTCTATGGCATGCAATCTTCATTTTTCTTTTGGAATTAAAAAAGGATTTTGTTAGAAATGTAGAAAGTCATTGCATTTTATTAGAGTATGAATAACAGCACAATCGAGTAACTTTTAAACAAAAAAAAAGCAAATTACAAGTCAAGACTCAATCATGTATTGGTGAAAATAAGCTGAACAGGTAAAGCTTTGAACTTGCACAACGTGGTTGAGAAATTATATAATGATAAAATGGGGTATAATGTGAACTGTTGACCTTGGGCACCTTGGTTTGGATTGATTTCTGATGATTAAAATATTAGACCACAATGAATGTTTTTTAATCCTGTTCCGTTTCTTGATATTTCTACAAGTTGTTTAACTGCAGCTAGGTTTTGCTTATTTGAAAGGCATTTATCATTTCAGAACACCTGCATTTAAACATCCTACTTCCACAGGATCAGCAGAATGAATGGAGATTTTTAAAATCGCAGGATTTTGATGGAGTGAATAGGGAAAGTTTGTTTCATCAGAGTGGGTGTTAGTAACTGGGATCAACAATTTAAAATTATTTCCAGAGATGGGTTTGGGGAATTTTGTTGATGCAGAGTTGTTAGGGTTTAAAATGTTTTGTAACAGGAGCAGCTGATAGAAACAATTGTATATTTTAAGGGAGATGTACATAGTATGAAGTAGGATATCCAGTACAGAAACAGACCATTCGGCCCAATCGATCCAAGCTGGTGTTTACATTCCAGTCGAGTCATTTCATAGAACATAGAACATTACAGCGCAGAACAGGCCCTTCGGCCCACGATGTTGCGCCGACCAGTTACAAAACAATGACCCACTAACCTAAACCAATCCCTTTTCGTCCATAAACCTATCCACGGATCTCTTAAACGCCCCCAAACTAGGTGCATTTACAACTGCAGCAGGCAGGGCATTCCAATCCCTTACCACCCTCTGGGTAAAGAACCTACCCCTGACATCTGTCCTATAACTACCCCCCCTTAATTTAAAGCCATGCCCCCTCGTGCTAGATTTCTCCATCAGAGGAAAAAGGCTATCACTATCCACCCTATCTAAACCTCTAATCATCTTATATGTTTCAATAAGATCCCCTCTTAGCCGCCTTCTTTCCAGCGAAAACAACCCCAAATCCCTCAGCCTCTCCTCATAGGACCTCCCCTCCATACCAGGCAACATCCTGGTAAACCTCCTCTGCACCCTCTCCAAAGCCTCCACATCCTTCCTGTAATGTGGGGACCAGAACTGCACACAGTACTCCAAGTGCGGCCGCACCAGAGTTGTGTACAGTTGCAACATAACGCTGCGACTCCTAAATTCAATCCCCCTACCAATAAACGCCAAGACACCGTATGCCTTCTTAACAACCTTATCTACCTTAACAACCTTAACCTTAACAACTTAACCTTAACAACTTACCTTAACCTTAACAACCTTATTTCATCTTTCCTCATCTGAATTCATCATCGCCCTCCAGTCTCTTCTCACTCCATATGTTTGTCTCACTTCCCCTTAAATGCATCTATACTATTATCTTCAAGCACTCCACATTCTCACCACTGTCTTTGTGTAGTGATGCTTTTTATGAATTCTCTATTAGATAATTGTCTAATTTTTTCTGGACACTGGGTGATGGCAGAGGACACAATAACTGCCAGTGTTATTCCTTTGTTCAAAAAGGGGCAACAGAATAAAGCCAGTAAATTACACACTAGCCCGATTGACTTATTATTGGTTGGGAAACTTCTGGAAACTATATTTTGGAACAAGTTAGACAAGAGCAGGATAATTAAGGAAAAACAACATAGATTCATTAAGGGAAAGCCATGTTTAACTAACTCGCTGGAGCTTTCGAGGAGGTAACAGCACATGTTGATGGGAATGACATTATTGATGTGGTGTATATGGATTTTCAGAAGACATTTGATACACTGCCACACAACAAACTTGAGCAAAATTCTAATTCCTGAAATAAAAGGGAAAGTGTAGGCACTTGTATAACAAAACGTTGAGTAACAGGAAACAGAGAGCAGTGAAAAATAGCTGTTTTTTTCGATTGAAGGAAGTTTTTAATGGTGTTTCCCAGGGGTTAGTGTTGGGACCCCTGGCCTTCCTGACGTATATTAATGACGTAGACTGTGGTTTCCAGGACATGTTTGCAGATGATATGAAGATTGTAAACATTGTCAACTGTGAACTTCAAAAGCACATGGGCATATTGGTAGATTGGGCAGAGAAATGACAGATGAAATTAAAGTTCAGCGCAGAAAATTGAGAGGTGATCATTTTGGCAGGAAGAATATGGATAGACTGTATAAGATAAAGGGAGACACAAAAAAAAGTGCAGGAACAGAAGGATCTCAGTGCAGAGGTATATAAGGTATTGAAGATGGCAGGACATATTGAAAGAGTAGTTAATAAAGCGTAGAATATATACAGGATATGGGAGACATTTAAGAAATATAGGCATATAGGAGAGTGGGCAAAGAAGTGATAGATGGAATACAATGTGGAAAAGTGTGAGATTATTTACATTGGAAGGAGGAATGGATGCATAGACTATTTTCTAAGTGGGGAATTACCTAGGAAATCAGAAGCACAAAGGGACTTGAGAGTCACTGTTCAAGATTCTCTAAAGGTTAATGTGCAGGTTCAGCCAGCAGTTAGGAAGGCAAATGCAATGTTAGCATTCATGTCAAGAGGGCTAGAATACAAGAGCAGAGATGTACTTCTGAGGCTGTGTAAGGCTCTGGTCAGACCTCATTTGGAGTATTGTGAGCAGTTTTGGGTTCTGTATTCAAGGAAAGATGTACTGGCCTTGGAAAGAGTTCAAAGGAGGTTCACAAGAATGATCCCTGAACTGAAGAGCTTGTTGTATGAGGAACGGTTGACTGAATCTGTACTTGTTGGAGGTTAGAAGGATGAGGGGGAGATCTTATTGAAACTTACAGGATACTGCAAGGCCTGGATAGTGGACGTAGAGAGGATGTTTCTACACTAGAACTAGTGGCCACAACCTCCAGACTAAACGAACAACCTTTTAAAACAGAGTTGAGGAGGAATTTCTTTAGCCAGAGAGTGGTGAATCTGTGGAACGCTTTGCTGCAGAAGGCTGTGGAGGCCAGGTCATTGAATGTCTTTAAGACAGAGGTAGATAGGTTTTTGATTGATAAAGGGATCAGGGCTTATGGGGAAAAGGCAGGAAAAAGGGGATGAAAGAAATGTCGGCCATGATTGATTGACTTGACTTGATAGGCCAAGTGGCCTAATTATGTTCCCATGTCTTATGGCTTAATATCTTAGGCTTTATTAATAGGGACATTGAATACAAAATCAAGGAGGTTATATTGAATTTGTGTAAGATGCTAGTCAGGCCACATCTGGAGTACTGCATTCAGTTCTGGGTGCCATACAGGAGGAAGGATATAAAGGCATTGGCGAGTGTACAAAGGAGATTCACAAGAATCCAGGGATAAGGAACTGCAGCTATGTGGATAGATTGGAGAGGTTGGGTCTGTTTTCCTTGGAGGAAAGAAGGCCGAAGGATCCTTTTATAGAGGTATTCAAGATCCTGAGGGGCATGGGCAAAGTAAATGGTGACAAACTGTTCTCACCCGAGAGCATCAAGAAGTGATGCATTTTGGTAGATTGAATCAAGGCAGGACCTACTCAGTTAATGGTAGGGCGTTGAGACAGTTATAGAACAGAGAGATCTAGGAGTACAGGTTCAAAGTGGGGTCACAGGTGGACAGGGTGGTGAAGAAGGCATGTTGGTTTCATTGATCAGAATATTGAATACAGGAGTTGGGATGTCTTGTAGAAATTGAACAAGACATTGCTAAGGCTACACTTGGAATACTGCGTACAGTTTTGTCACGCTATTACAGAAAGGATATTATTAAACTAGAAAGAATGTAGGAAAGATTTACTTGGATGCTATCGGGACTTGATGGTTTAAGTTAAGGAGAGGTTGGATAGACTGAGACTCTTTCCCTGGAGTGTAGGAGGCTTAGAAGTGACCTCATTGAGGTCTATAAAATAATAAAAAGCATAGATGAGGTAGATAGCCAACATCTTTTCCCAAAGGTAAGGGAGTCTAAAACTAGTGGTTGTAGGTTTAAGGTGAGAGTACAGAGATACAAAAGGGTCCAGAGGGACAATATTTTCTCACGGAGGGTGGTGAGTGTCTGGAACAAGATGTCAGAGGGAGGTGCAATTGTCTTTTAAAAAGGATTTGGACCGTTACTTGTGTAAAATTGGTATAGAGGAATATGGGCCAAATGCGGGCAATTGGGACTAGGTTAAAGGTTAAAAACTGGGTGGCATAGACAAGTTGGGCCAAAGGGCCTGTTTCCATGCTGTAAACCTCTATGGCTCTAGACAGCACAGATTCAAAACAATTGGCAAAAGGAGTACAAGCGAGGATTTATTTACATCCAACAGGGATTGGCATCTGCTACGAATGCCATGAGAGTGATGGAAGCAGGTTTGATTGGGATATTCAAAAGAGAATCGAATTGTTATCTGAAAAGAATATGCAACTTTATAAGGAGTAGGATTAGATAGAATGCACTTTGAGGGTCAGTGTAGATTCAGTGGGCTGAATGGCTGCTTCCTACATCGTAATGATAATAAGAACATAAGAAATAGGAGCAGGAGTAGGCCGTCTAGCCCCTCGAGCCTGCCTCGCCATTCAGTAAGATCATGGCTGATCTGTCGTGTCTCAGTTCCACATTCCCGCCCTCTCCCCATAACCCTTAATCCCCTTGCCTATCAAAAACCCATCAACCCGTGTCTTAAAAATATTTAGCGAGGCAGCCTCCACCACCTCAACGGGCAGAGAATTCCAGAGATTGACCACCCTTTGAGTGAAGAAGTTCCTCCTCAACTCCGTTCTAAACCGCCCCCCGCTTTATCTTGAGGCTGTGCCCTCTAGTACTACTGTCCTTTCTGAGCGGGAAGTGCCTCTCCACCTCTATCCTATCCATCCCATTCATCATCTTATATGTCTCAATGAGATCTCCCCTCATTCTTCTAAACTCTAACGAGTACAAGCCTAGTTTATTCAGCCTCACCTCATAGTTCAACCCCCTCAACTCCGGTATCAGCCTAGTAAACCTCCTCTGCACTCCCTCCAAGGCCAAAATATCCTTGCGTAAGTGCGGCGACCAAAACTGCACACAGTACTCCAGCTGCGGCCTCACCAGTGCCCTATACAGCTGCAGCGATTCTGTGATTTTTTTTTAGTGACTATCCTAGATTGATGGCCCCTCTAGTTTCTCTTCCCCATAACGGGAAACATACGCTCTGCACTCAGTCCCATAAATACCTTTCATGAACAGATGCCTATTAGGTCACCACTCAATTTCCTTTCCTCAAGAGAAGAGATCCAACATGTCCATCCTTTTCAGTGTTTACCCAGGCATTTTTGATTCAATCTTCATAATTCCTCTCTGCACCTCCTCCGTTGTCTATTTCATGACATGGTGACCAGAAATGCATGTAGTCCTCTTAAATATGGACTAACCAAGGTTTACCGTAACTTCCCTGCTTTTCTATTCCTGAAGAAATAAAACCTAGTACTTGGTTTGCTCTCTTAATGGCCTTGCTAACCTGTGGAGCAAGTTCTGGTGCATTTGTACTCCCTTTATTCCGCTACCCTAGCTAGACTCACAACTTCTAAGCAATCAGTGATCTCCCTACCAAAATATATTACACACATCCAGCTGTGTTGAATTTCATTTGCCAATTATTTGTCCATTCTGCAAGTTTATTAATGTCGATAACTATTTGAAGTAGAGGAAGATAGGGACTCTCAGGAGAGGTCAGTGGTTTAGTTTTAGTTTTGGATTGAAAGCTGGTATAGATTGCATAGGCCAATTGGCTCCCTACTATACTGCTAATGAGTTAACATACATAATATGGTTCATAAAATTTCACGTGAACCCGCTGGAATGGCAATCTTGTGATATATTACTGTTCACTAGCTAATGTTATCTGTCCTCCGTGCTGAAATTTACTTTTGTATATTTTACCAGCAAGGAAAACCTTTGGCTAGATGTCCAGGGAAGTAATTAGTTAAAAGCTTTAATCTGTAAAATTTGACAGATTTCCAAATGAGATTTTAGCAGTACAATTTATGTGTATGCGATCTCCGGTCAATCCTGTTTAAACTCTAAATCACAGAATTAGAACAAAAATAATAGTCTGAAATGCATTAAAAATTCCAATTCCTGTGTTGTCTGACAAAGTAAATATATAACATATGTTGGGCAGCGACCCTTTATCATGTGAACTTGGGTTCGAATTCAGGCCACACTTTGAAATAAAACCAAGTTCTTTGTGTCTTAAATGCCTGTACAGACTCAACCGCCTCTTAATGAACTTTACAGAACACCTAACTGCCCAGGAAATTTTAATCAAAAGCTACAGATTAAGAGGAAAAAATGATGCCACACATAATCCTGTTAGTACTTAAAAGATGTACAGGCATTGATGTTCAAGCACATTGTTTGTTTTGCCTTTCCAGCTATACCACATGCCAAGTGATCTAAGGTGACGTGATATATCCATCCTTAATTGTCCTGAGAGTTCAAAATGTGTTAATAGCCTGTTCATGAAAGGTAAGATTTAACTGCCTTCTTTCAAATGAACATGGAGTTATTGATTTTTTTTGTTATCTTGGCTTCAGATGATTTTCTTATTTTGCAATGTGTTTACAGGTTATCTCACTGGAGAGCATATAGTTTAAAGGCAATTCATTGCATATACTAAATTTGTTAACTAACAAAAAAGGTGAATTACTGACAACTATCTTAGAAGACTGTTGGGAAAGCTCATTTTGAATAATATTGCAGCTGTCTTAAATTAAACCAGTTAATACAAGATGAAACCATGCCACCTTCATTTCTAGGCCCTGCTAATTTACAATCCCTGCCATCAAAGCTCAGTCATACTTTTAAGAGGCATTCTTCAACTAAAATGGTGCTGATATTTCGTCAACAAACCTACATTATAATGTTGGTAAATATGATTAATGTCGTTAAGGCATATAAATTAGGAGCAGGAAAAGACCACTTGGCCCGTTGAGTCTGCTCCGCCATTCTGATCATCTGAATGTAACCTCAACTCCACATTCCCACCTACACCTCCTAACCTTTCACCACCTTATCAAAAATCTATCTAGCTCTCCATTAAAAATATTCAATGACTGCCTCAACCATCTTTTGGGGAAGAGACTTTCGAAGACTCACTACCCTCTTGAGCTCCCGGCATTTTTTTCCCTGGATCTGCCGAATCACAAAGACCATGTCCGCATTCGTGGATAACTCCAGCGTGATGGCTCACTCTGTGCAGCACACACAAAGAGCCCTTGACCTCTTCGACACATAGCCAAGATGGAAGTTCTTCACCAGCCTTCCCCAGGCCAGATGAGCATCCTCCACACCATCCATGTAGACAGGATGACTCTAGAGTATGTGCAGCATTTGCAATATCACGACAACTCATTTCCCAAGGGATTACCGTTGATAAGCAAGTCCAGTAATGAGTCTTCTGTGGCAGCGCTGTTATCTTCAAATTGCGCCAATGTGTCTTTGACAACAGAGACTGTTGGAAGCCAACAAGATGTGGACCACTCAGCATGGCTCCACCTGGTCCATCAAAGTGCAGGCTGCTAAGAGGCCCAGCAACTTGACAGTGAGGCAGAATGGCAGCTACAGAGGAGAGCCAACCCAGGGGTGTAAATTCCACTCTCCTGCACAACAACATGCCTCCACTGTGGAAACCTGTGGATCCAGAATTGGACGACTCAGTCACCTAAAAATTCACCAAGCCTGATGGATATCATCCTTGACTTCAAGGGACCACTAACCATCGGAGAAAAAAATTTTCCTCGTTTCTGTCTTAAGTGAGCGACCCCTTATTTGAAAACTCTGTCTCCTAATTCTAGATTCCCCCACAACAGGAAATATTCTCTCCACATCCACCCTGTCAAAACCTCTGAGGATCTTTTACATAGATACTTACTCTCATAAACTCCCATCGATATAAACCTAGCCTGTCCAAACTTTCCTCGTAAGACAACTTGCCTATTCTAGGTATTAGTCTGGTTAAGCCTTCTGTAAAGTGCCTCTTGATTTAAAAGGGCCTGTTATACTTTGAGTTACTTTTTATATTTTTATTTTCAAGACAAAGGCCAGCTTCCATAGCAGGCACTTCCTACAAACTGAAATTTAATTTTATTTACAAAGTATTTAGAATAGTCGGCCTCTAAGTGAATGGTAAACCCTGTTACTACTCTTGGCTTCCTCAAAATCAACATAAAATGTCCAGAATGTGTAGCTCAAAATGGTCAGCACTTTTTTCCTTGACCGCGTAGAGAGATAGAAAATGATTCCAGTGAGAGCTTCTAATTGCTGCATCATTGGAGTCCTGTTTTGAGAGAAGAAATGAGGTCTTCCAACATGCCAAATTGCCTTTGCAACCATGCCACTTAAGGATGCCGTGCTCCTGAGTGACATCATGAGCTGAGGACCCATTCTTTGAAATCAGACCAGCTGAACAGCAGAGAGACACCAGACCCCAAAAGAGAAACACAGGTACCTTTACTGAGATGCACACAAACATATGCACAGATGGAGAGAGGTAAAATCACCAGGCACAGACTGACAGACCGAGAGAGAGAATCTCTCGGTTCACGCTGAGATAGGGAAATAACCCCCCAAATCTAGAGAGAGAAAAATAGAGTGAGTGCGTTGAGACACAGATGGAGATGCAGGCAGATGGAGTGTGTGAAGTCCCAGTCCTGGATGAGAAACCAAAAATCCACTACTGGAGGAAGAGACTGAAGACCCCAGTCCCACGATTTAATAGTGCCAAATCTCCCAGGTAGCCTCTATAATCACTAATATCAGCATTAAGTAAAAAGGCATGAATATCATTGGAATTGGTAGCATTCAGCACTTTCCTGAAGTGGCCCAATGGGACCTTTGGTGTCTGCCATTGTTGAACTGCAAAGTCTGTGTCTGTTAGTTTTGTTTGAGGGCATGTAGCCTGGAAAGAAAATGAATGAGTGCAATAATAGTCTAATCGCATTTATTGTTTTCAAATTGACGTGAACAGTAGCAGCCCTCAAATGTAATTTCATAACTTTGATCATGTGGCTTTGATTTTTAAAAACATGATGTGAGAGACTGTTAGGGAATCCCTGTAATCTCCAATAAAAGTAATCGAGAACCTTGGCTGTAAGGCTGATGTATATCTTTTGGAAATTTGATTGTTTCTTTGCGGCACATAGTATTTTGAATATGCCAGTTATTTTTTACATCAGTGACCTGCAGTGCCATCACAAAATGTGCCCTTGTACAGTGTGTAAATATTTTGGCTGAAGAGCATTATTGAATCCTGAGATGTGTCACATGTGTAACGTTCTTGATCACCAACTGTTTCACAAATGTACTGAGATTATTCAAAATGGCTAATAAATAGTTTAAAAATCCTTCAGTAGATATTTGAATTTTGAAATAGAAGCTCTGGCTTGTGATTTTTCACAGGAAAAACAGAGGAAATTATGATAACTGAACAATTGAAAAGTCATTTTTATTAAATTGAATTGCAGCAACTACTAGGGTTTAGTGTATCATAAGTAAGCAATCCTGAATCTTAGCATAATGGTGATTAATTGAGGAACAGTTTTCTTGCAGATTAGTAAAGTGGAGAATAACAGTGAAATTAATTTGCAAGACTAATTTTCTAGTAATGCATATGCAAAATGATTTTGTGATTTTACCTTTTATATGTATATAGGCTTACCCTGTAATGACCTCATGGTTTAAGTGGGACTGAAGATGAGTATTAGCAGTGATGAGGTCAACTTTCTGGTATATAGATATCTACAGGAGTCTGGTAAGTAAATTAAATATTAAAATAAGGCTTTGAAATGTTTGAATTCCTCCTAGCTGTTCTACTGAGAGCAGAAGTGGGTAGCCAAATGTTTGGGGTGGATCTGGAGGTCATGGAGGTGGAGCAGGGAAAGGTTTGGGGACCAGAGCCTGGGGTTGGCTGGCAGAGCAAGGGTGGTGGATTGTTGGCATCCCAGGATAGCACTGAACAGGGTGGTGCCATTTAGTGGATAATTATTTTTGTTACAGTTTCCCTGAGTGAAGTTAACACTGGCTTAGAAGTAGGTGTTAGGCCCCTAGTTTTCATAACCTGCTTCAGGCAAGGGCAAAGATTGCCTCTTGTTTGTCCTATCAGTATGATGGGTGACATACTTGATGCATGTTATTTTATGCATCCAAGAGATCGTGGTGGCAGCTGGAAAATACCTTGGCTACTACCCAATTTCCAGGTCTTTGTACTTACCACACATGTACTTAGTAAAACAATTGTAAACTTCTAAGATAAAATGTGAACAGCGTGAGCAACAATGTGATTTTACAACTGTCCAATTACCACACCCCCACCCCCTCAAACTCCATTATTCTATTTCGATGTTTGAAATTAGATTGTTAATGTATATGTAGGTGTGGATATTAGAATTGGGTGTGAGGGTGCATTTATCCTCAAAGGAGCTTTAGGCTCTGAGAGCATTGGAAATGTTGGAGTTAGAGGAACATTTGAGGAAGAGGTTTGGAGAAGAATGGGATCAAGGAGAATTGGATGGGGGTGGGGAAATTCTTGGGTTCTGGCAGTGGGAGTGATCCTAGGATTGGGGAACACTGAAAATGTAGTGTTGAGGCTTGTTATTCTGAATACAGGTTTTGTTCTTTGAGCAGAACTTGTTGAATGACTCGCTTGAAGTAAAGCTTTGAGAATGCATTCTCTTAACTTTCATTGGGAGAGAGGGGAGTAATGATTAAGGGATGCACCCTTCTAACCTTCAACTCCATGAATTCGCATGATGCTTTGTGAAAATTTTGAAAACTGCATGCTCAGAACACATATATGGTTGAGCACTCTGGATAACCATTGAGGTAAAAAAAAACCTTCAGTCAAAGTCTAGCTTTTTGAGATAGGTCAAGGTCCAGAAGCATTAAAGAAAAAAGATACAAAAACAATTCAGTGGCTAAATTTAATAATGTTGTGAAGTAATTAATTTTTAATTTGATTTTGTTTGAAGCTGCTCCAGAATTTTTTCATTTTTGAAAGACATTTTTAATATTCCAGTTCATCAACGAACCATGATCTGCATGATCTACATTATAAATCCTGATATGAAATGTGTTATAGCAGATAATATTTGTAAACAGGACATGCACGCCGTTTTCAGGATTTTCAGTATTCAGATGAGGCCTGAAGCCGTGTGACCACTAAATAATTAATCTCGTATTTGACATGAGGAAACAAAGCATGATTGATTACTTATCAATAACCCGTTTACTGCTGTGTGTAATGCAAATTGTTTCAGCTATCGTCAATCATTATTTTTATTATCCAAGGTTTTTCCCATTCGGCGTTCACATTTGGTATAGAGAGTCACATCAGTCAGTCCAATATTAATGGTGCCCTGGTGCCACCAGCAGCTCTCATTTCGATCATACAAAAAGGTTTGCAGTATGTGGAGGCTGAAGTCAGTATCAATGAGGTTCGTATCCAACAAACTTGGGAGGGGATGACTGGAATTGTGGGATGAGCAAAATTGAGCACTATATATGTTGCACACTTCATTGGACTTTATTGTAATAATTTGAGATTTTTTTTTCAATTTATAGTTTTTTTGCACTGAAAATTTCCATGCTGATTTTGGTCATCCCACAGATATATTTTGGTCTACTCTGGAACTGCCTGTAATTTCAAAGTACTGAAATGAAAATGTTGACTGAAGCCTGTAAAACAAGTGAAAGAAATTCATTGGGTTGGAAGATCATCTACACTTGTGTCTGATTTTTTTTTTGTTTTTGGAAAAAGATGTATCGATTAGGTGCAGTAGTAATTTATGGTATTAGGAGACTGGTTTAGTTAGCTATTTTAGTTTAAGTGTGTTTTCCTTAGTTAGCAAAGTGGATTTTACTGTTGTGTATTGATCTTTTGATCATTTTAACTTGGATCTAGTTTACACTATATATCTTTCAACTTTTATCGTATCATCATAAATCCTAAACCATTGATTGTGTTATACTTTACTACTAAAAGCAAAAATGTGAACACCACCTTTGTCAGTAAAGTCATGGTTGACTCACCTTGCCATTTTCAGAAACATGGGTGACAGGTTCACACCTGAACCTCCTTGCTTGCCCACACATTCCTTCCTTCACTTTGATCAGCCAAATAGCCAAGGTGTAGTGAGACCATCATTGCCAAATACTTTCTGATCTCTTCTCATTCCCCTGCACCTATAGTAATGTCTTTTCTTTCTACACCTATGTTATAGAAGCCTGAACCTCCAAGGATTTATTCCCTGTCGCATTTCTTTCTCACCTACATGCTGCCCTGGTTGCATCAGTCGTAAACATGAACTCCATTTCATTATTATTGCAGCTAATATCCAAGTGTACCCCTCTGCTACGTCTCTTGACCCTACATCCATCTCCAAACTATGAGAATGCATGTTTGACATGTTCAGGTTGAGTCCAAACTTCTTCCAACAGAATATTGAGAAAACTGAATCTATTGATTTTGGTTCTTGCCATAAATGCAAGTTTTTTTTGCTGTTGATTCCATCCCTCTCTGCTATTTGCTCAGGCTTAGTGAGAATTTAAAACATTGCTGCTAGCCTATTCAGCTCTGAGGCAAATTTCAAACTTATCATCTAATTTAGCACCAATATCACTTCCTTCTGATATACCACAGTGGCACAGTGGTTAGCGCTGCTATTTCACAGTGCCAAGGACCCAGGTTCAATTCCAGCCTCAGGTCACTGTCTGTGCAGAGTTTGCACATTCTCCCTGTATCTGCATGGGTTTCCTCCTGATGTTCCGGTTCCCTCCCATAGTCCAAAGACGTGCGGGTTAGGTACATCGGCCATGCTAAATTGACCCTAGTGTCATAGGATTAGCAAGGTAAGTATGTGGGGCTATGGGAATAGGACCTGGGTGGGATTGTCGTTGGTGCAGACTTGATGGGCTGAATGGCCTCCTTCTGCACTGTAGGGATTCTATGATTCTATCAGCATTGTTTGTCTCTGCTTTCTGTCTTAATGCCATTAGGTGCAGCACTTATGCATAGTTTTTTCACCACTATCCTCAACTGTTTCAATATTCTCCCATCCTTCACTATATAGAAACTTAAAGTTGCCCAATATTTGACTATCTGTATCATGTCCCTTTTGTCTGTTTCCTGTCTCTGTGCTTACATATGTTAGCTTAATATGCCCAGAATATAAAATTTAAAAATCATACCCACACATTTCTCATCGCTTTGCAACCTGCTTATGGACTATACCACTTCGCTCTCATTTAGTCTTCTGAAATGGTCAGTTGCACAATATACCCTTTTCTCTGCCCCACCCTTAAGCTTCTTGCGTTTTCTTTTCCTGGAATATTTGTAAAAGAACCATGCGAAAGCAAGCTGCTGGGAACTAACTCCTTTTTGCAATTAATAGAAGAGAATTTAAGTTTTGTTTCTGGCCAAATTAAAACACTAAAGCCTTATGGTATAGAATAGAATAAAAAGGATAGGCATGTCGTCTCTCTCCAGCTAGTTTCAACATTAGTTTTACATCTTTTATCTTGAATGTTACATTAGCGCTGTCTGGTCATAGTTGCTAAGCTAACTTAGTTTGTTTTGGTGGGATTATGATTTTTTTCCTAAAGTGCCTTGTATGCGGCTTTCAGTCATCCATATTTCTTAAATGCAATTCTGAATTTGGCACCCTTGGCTTAGCTACTCAATAACTGTGTCATCTAGTCTAATCTGCTGAACCTAAATTTGCAAACAAGAGCATGCCAGATTCATAGAATCCTACAGTGCAGAAGACCATTCGACCCATCAAGCCTGCACCAACAACAATCCCTGCTAGGCTGCTAACACTAAGGGTAATTTAGCATGGCTAATCAACCTAACCTGCACATCTTTTGGAGTGTGGGAGGAAACTGGAGCACTGGGAGGAAACCCATGCAGACACGAGGAGAACATGCAAACATTACACACAGTCACCCAAGCCGGGAATCAAACCTGGGTCTCTGGCACTGAGGCAGCAGTGCTAGCCACTGTGACACCATGCCACCCAAGTGAGTGTTTTTTTCCACCCTAAACTCATATAGCAATTATCTCATTAATTTGTTAAAGAATAACCTTCAACTTACTTCACCATTGATTTGTTGATAGCATTGAAGTACGGTTTTAACAAGAAATTTGAAAATGCGAAAGGCACCACAGTTTAGTTTTGGGATAGGTCTTCAGTTGCGCACGATACTGTTGTACTCTTACATTTAAATATTTTTCTTCCCTGACCTAGCTTTTGTGCTATTTCTTTCCTCCTCCTATGTTCCCCCTCACCCCCACCTTCACCAAAGTAAAATATATGCATCAGAAAGTGTTTGCCAATCTGCTGCATTCCAAAAATAACCTGAAGTAATTTGCTGTCCAGAAGGTTAATATTCAACTTGATTGTAATTTTGTGTGTATTGGAATGATTACTGCTTAATGTAAATTGCAAGCAACTTAATCTTCACTTGCTGAAAATTATCAGCAGTGTATGCTATGATAATTCAGTATCCAATGTGGCTAGCCAAATAGAAGAAAATTCTGCTGATGTATTTTTCCTGTAGCCCTCTGAAGGTAGCTTTTTGTTTTGCAATCACCTTGCCTTGATATTCAATTCAAAACAATATTGGTGGAATGTGCCTTTTTAAATGTTAACGAAAACGAGATGTTTATTCTGAGTCATAGCTTTCTGTTCTAGGATGGCACACTATTTGACGGGAGGCCTATTGAGTCCCTTTCTTTAATTGACGCTGTAATGCCTGATGTGGTGCAGACAAGACAGCAGGCTTACAGAGACAAGTTGCAGCAACAACAAGCAGCAGCAGCCGCTGCCGCCGCTGCTGCAGTTACTCAAGGGGCTGCAAAGAATGGGGAGAATACTGCAAATGGAGAGGAGAATGGAGGGCACACTGTTACTAGTAAGTAGAAATGAGAACAGGAACATTTTCTGTTCTAGTTTTCCATCTCATTTTGTGTATCTTAAGGGAAAAAAGTGCACTTTTAAAAATCGGGCATCTAACACCTGTTTTGGGCCCCTTTGAGGAATAGGACTGTGGCTGACTACAGCAAGCATGTTGCACATTGCAGTCAGTTTCTTCAGGTAATTGAAGCCAAGCCAGTGGTCCTTAAAGGGACCACTGGAGGCTGCCACCTGAAAAGTAAATTTTGACTTTCTTATTTACCATATTAGGGAGCCATGTGGGGCAGAAGTGTTCCTTTTGGCTCCCTATTAAAACCATAGACTGCTGCCAGTCGCTGCTCGCCCCTTTACCGATTGTCCTACCCTTCCCTTCCAGACTTCTCTGATGTCCTCACCTGGCAGACTAGCATCCCCACCCAGCAAGCTACTTCAGGATCTGCGAATGATAGAGCTACCTCTGGATCTGTGAAAGGTGCCCGTTGCTCGCTGATTCTATTCACAACTTGGGCACAGTCCAATTTCTGGGACTAAAATTCATTATCACTGAAACACAGTGTGCCAATCTGTTTGCAAGTGAACTGTTTCTATGACCAGGAATTTAAATAATATTATAAAATATAAAAAGACTTTTTGGTCCCTGGACTCAGATTTCTCAGTGCTTGCCTGCAGCTTCCCTAGCCATTGGATATTTCTTTCTGGCATTACTTGAGACCTTAGAGCTTTTTCTATTCAGACCTGCTGTTAAAACCACTGGGCTTGATATGAGGGAGGTGTCTGAAGCTTGAGGCAACACAAGTAAGCTGATTATTTCAAGCTAAAAAGGAGAGGTTTTAGACATGAAACATTGTCTGACTGACTGACTTTTGCTTCTCCACAGAAGCTGCTTGATCTGAATATTTTCACTTTTTTTATTGCTTTCAGATTTCCAGCATTTGCATTGTTTAGCTTTTTGTTTAAAGTGGGGCAGTGTTTTTCATTGTATTTTGCATTAATTCATAAGGTGAGCAAAGGTGAGAAGTAAAATCCTGAATTTGACATGTCCTTTTAAGGCATGTTTACACCCAGGAGACTGCACAAAATATGGTTCATTTCAAACCAAAAAGTAATTGTTTCTGAATAAAATTCCAGGGAGTAAAAAGACCAAATTACATTTGGTTTCATATTTGAAATAAAACAAACTTGACATTTTTACATTACAAAGAAAGCAGAAAAGGAAAACATTTTTAAAGATAATCCATAATGATGTATAATAATTCCTATTACGGTTTGTGATAAATGATTGTCCCTGGTTTAGCTGCATTGTCCATAATTTATTTAGAGATGCTTTTGACTATTAGAAACTTGAATCAAGCACATTATTTATTTTGTTTGAATGTCACTATTGATTCACAGACCTAGGCATGACTCACGTAACCTATTTCAGAACATCTAATAAATGTTCAGTTTTGTCAGGCGTTTGCATTAATCTTTCAGTCCCATTTTTTCCCTTGTGATTACTCAACACATTTCAATTCTTCCATTCTAAAAAAAACATAGATAACCATACGGATATGATGGAAGTTGATGTAGATGTGGATATTCCATCCAATAAAGCTATGGTATTGCGCGGCCATGAATCGGAGGTTTTCATATGTGCTTGGAATCCAGTCAGTGACCTCTTGGCATCTGGGTGAGCTCTCTCTAGCAATAGCAACTGTGTCATAACACACATCAGTGTCTGGAATGAAATAAATCATTATAAAAAATTGTTGGATGTACTTGGTTCATGACTAAACCTTAACAACTAGCTTGATAAAGGATTGATTGTTTTTCAGTAATTTTCAAATGCACCAGATCTGCAAAGTATCAACCTTGTTAGTTGTTTGGTTTAATAGTAAACTATCTTTAATCATGATACTTGAGAAAGCATTCTGCAGAAATTTGTAACTTGCAGCTTAAATGTGATTAGTTTTTTTCAAATTTACCCCTTAGATCGGGAGACTCAACAGCACGGATATGGAATCTTAGTGAAAATAGTAGTGGTGGTCCCACCCAATTAGTACTTAGACACTGCATAAGGGAAGGAGGACAAGATGTACCAAGCAACAAAGATGTTACATCTTTAGACTGGAATGTAAGTGTAAAATCCAATCTGTACTATGTAAAATTGCTGAAGATTTAAGTAATTTTGTTTTAAACATGTATGTAAGATTTATAAATTCCAATAATTATAACGATTAGCTGTTCTTTATCAGGAAGATTCCTTTGTATCTGCAGATTGTGGCTTTTCTATCAAAGATTGGGAAATTTGTATAATCAGATTTTACAAGGACACACTTCCCGATGTTTGATTGGGCCTCTATGCATTAGAACAAAGAAAGGTACAGCACAGGAACAGGCCCTTCGGCTGTCCAAGCCTATGCCGAGCATGATACCCTAACACTTATTTTTTTAAAAAAAACCTTCTGCACTTATCAGTTGGGATCCCTCTATATTCCCTCCCTCTTTATGTATCCATCCAGATGAATGGATGACATCTTAAATGATGAAATTCTTTGACTCTCGAAGTTCATAATCTATGAATGCAAAACTGTTTCTGTACCCATGTGTTTTGTGTTCACATCTTCAATTACGTTCCTTTGTACTGATGAAAATAGTTTTACCTTCAAGTTGTAAATTGACCATTATCCCAGCTATTGTAAAGCATATGATACATAGGGAGTTAAATTCCAGCTCGTGCACAAAAATAATGCACTGAACTATATGCCGAGGGTGGGCTGCCAGCATCCCAACATAGACATTATAGGCAAGCATACCTCCCCTTAGCTGGCTTGTCCCACTTCAATGTTTTTTGGTTGACATTCCTCAGTTAGTATAAAATGAGACTTCCATCTGTCTCCAGGAAGAGGTCTTAACTCATAATACTCTGGGCAGTTGAAGGTCAGTAGCTGCACACAACAGAACCCCCTTTGGCCATAGGTGGCCACTGCCAATACTGCCCAGGAAGGAGGGAATTATGGAGGGTGAACATGGGGAGAGGCCTCCGATTGGCACTTGTAGCCTGGCAAAAGACATCAGTACCCTTCAGGTTTAAATCTTCTGGGCTGCACATTGACTGTCGGCCTCACTCACCATCTGTTAAATCAGAACGTGGTGGAATAAGGCTGTTAATTGGGCATTAATTGCCCTCAAGCCTCAATTGGGTCATGGGTGAGCGACCCACCGGCTGGTGCTTGTAAAGTCAGGGTGGAGGCAGGTTGGCAAGCACGCTACTGATGGAATGGTACCCTCATTTACACTTCCACCAACTTATCTCTCCTGTCTGCGGGTAGTTGTATAACTTAACCCGCTGTATCTCCAGTTACCCTCAACCCAATGATACTAAACATTTTATTCCATTTACAGGTACCTGTTGTGTGGATTTCTACAAATTTGTCTGAATGATGCCATTTTCTTGAATTTAGCAGTTATTTCAACCTGAATGGGTTCTCAAGCAGTTGGTTAACATTTGTCTCTGAATTGACAGTAAAGACTGTTCATCTATAGTGGGCTTCAAAACGGAGTCCAGACCTGCCTACCTGATGTTAAAGCACATGCATTTCTAACTAGGATCACTGCATAGTCTTTAGGGGCAAAAATAATGACTGACTTTTTTTCTCTCCAACCAATGGCACTGAGCCCAGTTGTTGCTTTTAGCTGCAATTAGCTTACTTCAATAGAATTAGTGATAATGACTCAGCTATTTGCTGAATGTGTACTTTCTTACTAGCTTAGTTGGGTATAATTATTCATGTTATTTTCCATTATCTTAGAGTGAAGGCACACTTCTAGCAACAGGTTCATATGATGGATTTGCAAGAATATGGACAAAAGATGGTGAGATTTATTCTTGTGTATTTACTTGAGCCCTGTTTATTTGATCCAGTTTTACTTTCTGCTATGCATTATACCACAGATAGTATAGATGTGGTCTGTTCCTAGGCCTCATCAATGTTACTCAAGTGGCCTTTAGGAAGGGTAAAACCCAGCCCAGGAAAACTTGCATGTTGTGTGTTTTTCCTTTTCATGCCTACAGAGGAAATCCTTTACTCGTGTTGCTCCTTGTAGCTTTTTATGATCTTGCAGGATTGTCTAGAATTGTGTAGGAAGAATCTCACCCCCACTGATATGTTTATCCCATCAGGTTCCATTAACAATCCAGAATGATTGTCCAATTACAAACAACGGTCATTAGTTCTTCGAACCTCCTTGAGACCCCAGTATCTGATCATCCAGGCTTATCATTGAAGTGGATGAACTTTGGAATCAAATGGTGGATCAAACTTTCTCTCTCCTCCTCCATTCGTCACAACCCCTAAGTGACCACGAGCACACATACATGCAAAGAGGCTAGTTGCTGATTTTGGTTATTAAGCAGCTAACAGTGCAGGGTTTGATCTTTCATGAGATGGACAGCAGATGCTGGGAATTCTTAAGTGGTATGGTGAGATACACAACTTCCGCCTAATTATGCGTGTATTGCTACCATGGTTCTGACTACGTAACATGTACCCAATTGAAGGTGTACAAAATAAATACCAACTGCTTAGTTCTTTGCAACCCTGTTGGGGAACATAATATTAATGTTTCTTGCCCTCCCTGTAATGTCTTCTTCATGTTTACCAATTCTTTGTTACACATCATTTGTTACCCATCCCTAATTACTCCTGAAAAGGTTGTGGTGAGATGCCTTCTTAAGTTGTTGTAGTCCATGTAGTGTATACTCCATGCAGAGTTTCAGGATTTTAATCTAGTGACAGTGTAAGAACATTTCCAAGTTGGAATTATCATGACTTGGAGGAGAATTTGCAGGTGGTGGTGGTGTTCTTATGCATATGCTGCCCTTGTCCTTCTCGGTAGTAGAGATCATAGGTTTGGAAGTGCTGTTGATGGAATTTAAAATTTCAGTCGGGTCCTGGATGGTGTCGAACTGCTTGAGTTTTGTTGGAGCTGGACTGCAAATGGGGAGTTTTCCATCACGGGCAAATGGGGAGTTTTCCATCACTCTCTTGACTTGTGCCTTGTAAATGGTGGCAGGATTTGGGAGTCAGGAGGTGAGTGACTTGCTTCAGAATTTCCAGTCTTCGACTTGCTCTTGTAGTTAGTGTTTATATGGCTAGTCCAGTTGTGTTTCTGGTCAGTGGTGGCCCCCAGGGTGTTGATAGTGGGTGATTTAGTGATTATAATGCCATTGAATGTCCAGGGGTGGTGGTTAGATTCTCTCTTGTTAGATGTTCATTGCATGGCATTTTTGTGGCCCGAATGTCACTTGCCATTTATCAGCCCAAGCCTGAATGTTGTCCAGGTTTTGCTGCATATGGGCACAGATTCATTCCGCCTCGGAGGAGTCATGAATGGTGCTGATCCGTGTGCGTTCATTAAGTGGCCATCCCCATTTCTGACCTTATGTTGGAAGGAAGGTCATTGATGAAGCAGCTGATGGTTGGGTCTAGGACATTCTGGGAATGAGACGGTTGGCTTCCGACAATCACAACCAGCTTCCTTTTGTGCTAGGTAATATCCAACCAGTGGCAAGATTTCCTGCTGATTCCCACTGGCTTAAATTATGCCAAGGTTTCTTGATGTTACACTTGGTCAAATGCAGCCTTGGTATCGAGGACAAAAACTCGAATTTCAGAGATGAGGTGACTTTTGTCCCTGTCTGGACCAAGATTACGATGAGGTTAGGAGCTGGGTGGTCCTGTCAGAAGCCAAATTGAGCTTTAGTGAGCAGGTTATCCCCATGCAAGTGCTGTTTGCTAGCACCATTAAAAATATCTTCTGTCAGTTTACTGACGAAGTCTGACAACACCAGGTTTAAGTCTAACCGATTTATTTGATAGTAAACTCAGACTTCTTACTGTGTTTACTTCAGTCCAACGCGGCATCTCCACATCAAGTTTACTGATGACCCAGAGGAGACTGATAGGGTGGTAATTGGCTGGATTGGGTTTGTTCTTTTTGTGGACAGGACATCCTGCATAATTTCACACATTTATTGGATAGTTTTGTAGCCGAACTGGAATAGTTTGGCTAGGAGCGCAGCTGGTTCTGAAGCATGAGTCTGTAACTATTGTTGGAATGCTGTCAGGGCCCCATAGTCTTTGCAGCATCTGGTGCCTTCAGCCATCTTTTGATGTATGCTAGGCATTTATCATCAGTGACAGATGGATCTGTAGAGGAGAGTTGGCTTTGATTTCCAATACATCTAAAACTGATCCTAACTGTTGGTTTCAATTGTACCCAACAGATGATGTCATTGCAGCCCGACTTTGCAAGTGGCACCACTTTATACCACATCTATTATGTAAAGCTCAGCTTTTGTTTAACTGCTGATGAGTTCTGAAAACAATTGCAGTATGCATCACCTTAAGTGGGCATTTGATTGTTCATTAAAAAAGTAACCAAGTCTGGTATCATGTGGCTTTGCTAATATTTCAGTAATATAGATACATCACCACCAAATGTAAGTGCTATATTACACCTTTGAGTGAAATGATTCAATTATTTCAGATGTTGGCCTCCAAGGAAAGACCTGTAGTGGTTAAAAAATTTGGGTCGTTTGGGTCACCTCAGGTGCTATATAGTTCGTCTGTGAAGTGATTAATATTAATATCAATTTGGCATTAACTTTTGTTGACTATAGATTATTTTATTCACTGTACAAGTTGCCAATGAAGATCTGGTAACTTTTTTTTGTTGTCTTCATGTTTTTAAATGTAATCTTTGTCATTCTTTAAGGTAACCTTGCTAGTACCTTGGGTCAACATAAAGGACCGATATTTGCATTAAAATGGAACAAGAAAGGAAATTTTATCCTTAGTGCAGGAGTGGACAAGGTAGATTCTGAAATAATTTCATTACTTCAACACACGTATTACTTCCCAGTAATTTATTCATTTTTGTATCTGCTTCATGTTACTAATTCTTTGATTTTGTTTCATGAAGACAACGATTATTTGGGACGCGCACACTGGAGAGGCCAAACAGCAGTTCCCTTTCCACTCTGGTAAGCTTTTAGAAAACTTAATGCATTGTTTAAAACTATCTGATTTAAATTTTGTTTCTTTTGGCACAGAATGAGCTTAAGAGCTATTTGATTCCTTCCCTCTCTGCTGAATGAATTTAATGTGTCATTTTTTCATGGGATGCTGGGGATTCTCATTAACTTTGATTGATGGTCTTAATCTTAAGCAGTGACTTGCTCAATGACTTGATTGTCAGTAGGATTCTGTTGAAGTGTATATATAGGTGGGTATTGGCCATTGCCGATAGAAAGGAGAGATTTTAAGTAATCTACAGACCTTTTTGTTGCTGCATGAGGCAGTTTCAGCATGTTTTAAATAAATCACTTCAATAATGGGAAAGCAAAGTCAGGAAATTAATTCTGTAAATGAAAGCCAAGTTCAAAAACACAGGCAGTGCTACAAAAAGAAAACGGTGCAAATACAAATAAGAATCAAGAGGCAGGATGAAACTGCATTAATCGGACAAATTAATTCATTTTTCTCATTAATTAGAGAAAAAGTTTTTGATGCTTCCTTACCTACAGTGTCAGCGGCCTGTCAGAGTTACACATGACATGGAGGCTATTTGGTCCATCATGTTTATGCCAGCTCCATGTGAAGCAATCCAGTTAGTCCCCCGTTGTATCCTATAGTCCTGTAAGTTTATTTCCTTAAGTGCTCCTCTGACTTTATTTTGAAATCACTGATCCTATCAGTTTTCATCACCCACATGGACACACTTTTTAAAAAGGAAGGTCAACTAGATTAGTTAATTAGACATGACATGCCTTGGCTCTCTGATCAGCCGTACCTCATAAAAAGGAAGATGGATGTTTATGGTTGTTGGAGGTCAATCATCTCAGTTTCAGAACATCAGTGCAGAAGTTCCTCAGGGGAGTTCCTAGGCCCAATCACCCTCAGCTGCTTCACCAGTGACTCTCCTTCCATCATAGAGTAGAAGTGCGGATGTTCTCTGATGATTCACAATGTACAGCAGTGTTTGCAATTCCTCAGATACTGAAGCAGTTCATGTCCAAATGCAACAGGACCTGAACATTATCCAAGCTTGGACTGACAAGAGGCTAATAATACTCTGGACATACAATTACCAACAAGAGAGAATCTAACCATTGCTCCATGACATTCAATGGCATTACCATCACTGGATCTCTGATTATCAACATCCTGGGGTTACCATTGACCAGAAACCTAACTGAACTAGCCATATAAATATTGCCTGGATGAGTGCAGCTTCAACAACACTCAAGAAGCTCAATATCATCCAGGACAAAGCAGTCCACTGGGTTGACATCCCTTCCACAAACATTTGTTCTCTCCACTACTGATACACACTGCTGCTACTGTGTATCATCTACAAGGTGCACTGCAGGAACTCAGCAAGGTTCCTTGGACAGTACCTTCTGAACCCACAACCACCACCATCTAGAACCCAACCTTTTCTGTAACCTGGCACAATACACTAAGAAAAACAACTCCATGGCACACTTTTTTTTCAGCTGAATTGATTGTGAGACATTTACAAGCAATGTAGGAGCGAGCCAATCACATACAAGGTATGGGATATAATGTGCTCCAGAATGCAGCAATCTGCAACATTTGTACTGCCATTGTGTGGCCATTCATCCTGTGTGCTTAGTTTAAATCAGCATTTGGACTGAACTTCATTTAAAATACTAAAAGGTATTAGACATAAAGATATACCAATCAATGTGAACCAGAAAACAAGAAAACGTATTGTTGTACTGTCATATGACTAATGCCCACACTATATGAAAACAACCTTTCTTGCATTTATCAAGTTAAATGTCAAATCTAAACACCAATGTTAGTTTATTGTAACACATTGTACATGCTTGTAATTGTGAGACATGAATTTAATTTCACAGTCCTTAACAAGCAACATATGGTTTGCATTGATATTTTGTGTTACACTCTTAACTCTTTAACATTTCCCTGCTATTTGGCAAGTGAGAGCAATATATTTAACTTTTTTTATTTTACAAAAATTGTTTTGGCCATTTGAGTGAAACATAGTATCAATATAATTTTATTGTCACTATTAGATTGAAACTTTCTTTGTCAATTTAAGATGCCTAAATAGAATACTCTGTCAATATAATACCACGCACAATCTTAATCGTGAACTGGATTCTCCATTGCTTCGTGGAGGTGGACTGCAATATTTAGCAGAAATTTGAAATTAAGTGCTCCACACCTAAAATTAACCTTGTGTGTAAGATAACTTGCATCAGGCGATACAGAACATAAAATAAATCAATGTCTAATAGATTTGATATTATGCAGAGGGGAAGTGAAACTGTGAGAAGGCATAAACTTACCTTATCGTATAGTGTTCCTGGTCATATCCTGTAGTGAAAATGGCAGGTGAATGCTTCCAAGGAGCAGAGGAATAGCTGCAGCCTCTGGGTATTTTCTCCATTGAAGATTTGACCACCTTCCCCAATGTTATTTCCTGATGGCAGCCAGTGACCCAACATGTGGTGTGGTCCTACTTTTGGCGCTCTGATAACTCCCATCCCCTACCATGGGGTTGACTACGATGCAAGTGTACCTCAGGGTCAGCTCCAAGGCAATAACCTCAGCTGGTTCCATCAACCCCTGCACCAGTCAGGACCCTACCTCCCTGTCTCCCTCTTCCCCCAGGTAGAGCCAAAATCTGCACCTGAACGAAACTTGCTTACCAAAGATGATTGGTGTGTGTCAAAATTAATATGGATCCTAAATGAATTCAGGATGGTGGATTTGTTCTAAATCCTTTGGAAGGTGTTGATTGGCATTGGCTTAAATAAATATTTTAACTATAACCAAATAAGCTCCATTCAATTTTAGACTGGTAGATGTTTTTTTGAAAGAAATGGTGTAATTGATATAATCAAATGCATGTAGTCAAAGAAACAACAGTGGTTTCTGAAAAAAGTGGTCTGATTTAAGGTTGATTAATTGGTTGTGCTTCTCAATATATATTTCACTACATTAATTTTAAACATGATTTGCCTTTAGAGCAAAATCATGGTAGTACAAGTGCCAGGTGCATTTTTAAATTGTAATCATCACTAATGGTGATTTGGGTCAAGTTATCCCGTTAGGGAGATATACATGCCTAGCCTCCGGAGGAATGATCTTCATAATTGTTTTTGTTGAGTTGGTAAGTAGATGAAATTTAAACATTTAATAGCTCTGAACTATTCGCTAAGAGACCGTTCCAATTTCAATTTAAATCATCAAGTTAATAATTGACTAGCATTTATGTATATGAAATTCATGTTTACATTTCTGTAACCTACCCACTTCATAGAATCATAGAAATCCTACCGTATAGAAAAAGGCCATTTGGCCCATTGAGTTTGTACCGACAACAATTCCACCTAGGCACTATCCCCCAAACCTGATAAATTTGCCCCGCTAATTCCCCTAACCTACACCTCCCTGGAGACTAAGGGGCAATTAGGCAGGGTCAATCAGCCTAACCTGTACATCTTTGATTTGTGGGAGGAAACCAGTGCACCTGGAGGAAACCCACGCAGAGTTGGGGAGAATGTGGAAACTCCACACAGTGACCTTAAGCGGGAATTGAATCCAGGTCTCTGGCACTGTGAGGCAGCAGTGCTAACCACTGTGCTGCCCCCAAATATGTTTCATAGTCTTCTTGTGGCACAGTTAGATATTTGAAACGTTGGGCAAATGGGGTCTGTTAATTTTCGAACCAGCTAGATTGAATTCAGAGTTTTTTGTTCCAAATATTACTCTTGGGCATTACCATAAGCATTGATGCATTTCTAGTTCAAAATGTTTTTTAAAATATATCTGCTTTTGAAAACAATTTCATCATTTTGAAATGTGGTAGATTGTGCAAAAATTTACTTCTGTTGGGATTGCGGTGTGTACTCATTATCAAGAGTCAATTATTTCCCACTTCTCTATTGTGTATTTACAGCTCCAGCACTGGATGTTGACTGGCAAAGCAACAACACATTTGCCTCTTGCAGCACAGACATGTGCATCCATGTCTGTAAACTAGGTGCAGACAGGCCCATCAAGACATTCCAGGGACACACGGTAATGACTATTCAGAACTGGACAGATGTTATGTACTAATCATTGTTTTTCCTGATGGCAAAGTGTATAACTGATGTAATGATCCATTTAGAGCACGAGGCTTTGGTTTACTCTTTGATCCATGCAGAGAAAGGTGACCTTAGCTGAAGTGACAAAAGTGGTGCAGTAGTTTTCATCATGTGGACTAGAGTCAGAGCGAATTACTGTTACCCAATGATCCCTGTCTGAATGGATATGGATTTCAGCTTGGAAATTGTCACCAAAATTTGCCGCTGCTTGCTCTGTTAAGCCAAATGTCCACTGATGAAGAATTGGAAAAATTTACGAAATCAATTTTAAGGATCAGTTTGTGCCTTATGAGATGTAAGGAGTGAATGCGGGTGGGAAAGTAGAACTTTTGACCATTGCAACCTTTTCATCTATGTTAACCTATTTCTTATTTATTTTTTAAATATCCAGCTAGAAAAAATTGTCAGATTGATAATTTGTCATTTGTGTTTGGATGTATCATTGAAAATCATTTATTTCGTAATGCTTTTCACCTCAAGTGACTGCTTTTCTCTAATCATGCATCTGCTGTCTTCAAATGGATGAGGTGAATTGATCATCCATGGCTCGGATTCTCCGGTCTCATTTGGCTTTGCTGTCGGCAAGAATGGAGAATTTGACCCTCGGCCAAAACTCCACTCACTGCAGCGGGACCAGAGAATCCCAGCTTCAGGTGAGGTCAGAGAATCGGGCCAAATTGGTAAACGTAATTTCTAATCAAAACTTGAATGTTAGCTTCAATCAAGGACAAGCGTGAAATTTTTACTTTCCCACTTAAGAGCAGTAGCAGTTTCACATTGCACCTAAAATGTGAATAAAGATGTTAAACTGATTAAAGCATTAACCTCTGTGGTTGTGGTGGGGGGGTGAGAAATGGTTATAAATTGTTTATTCCTGTAAGTGATAGCCATAACATTATACTAATACAGCCTTTTCCTTTGCCTTTAATATATACAGTGAGTCCTCTGTTTTAAGTTGCTCCATTTAAGTTGTTTGGTTTAACGTTGTATTCTTGATGGGGCTGGTATTCTCGTTTAGCATTGAAGATTTACATTAAGATTGTCACGTGTGTGATGCAAGGTTGCGTGACATAATCAAAACCATTTTGGAATGCCCTCTCCCGCTTCTGACTTGTGTCATTTAAAGTTACACCTTTCCAGAATGCAATTACAATGTTGAGTGAGGAATTATTGTATGGCCTTCTACTTTGCATTTTCAACACAATGGAATCATAGTTTAAAATGGTTTTGAATTTTCTTCACATTAATAAGTTTAGGTCATTACGTTAAAGCACAGTCACTTTATTCCGATAGAGGAATTTTATTTTGATGATTCAGCAGCATATATATAATTTTGCCATAATGGGAAGGGTGCTTGTTTCCATTCACTATTTCCCATACAATGAATTCACAGGCTTAAATTATGAGGTTCTGCGCCAATTGGCAGAAGTCAACAATAGATTGCCTTTCGCACTCTTGCAGTCACAGAATATTAGGTGTCATGGGATATCAGAGAAGAAACAAAGCACGGAAAGAAATTTTGTAGCAAGAGTAAATTATGCTTTTGTCTAAATCTGTATGTAATTTCAAACTTGATTAGATTTTGTACTTCGCAGGCTTCTGTTTTTTCTCAAATTTGAGTATTTGTAAAATCAAGAAAATATTTATGTATGAATTTTCACCAAATTTAGCAGGTGACCCTTAACTATGCCTGACATACTCTGAATATGTTATGTGTATAAAACCAAATATTTTGTGCTTGGACTAAACTGCTCAATTCAGTAATACCAATTCAGTTTATCAAACTCAGTGAATAATTTTTCTCACATTCGTGATTCCTTTGGCTATTTGGTAATGTTAAAAACTATATCTTCGTAAAGTTATGGAATAGGAAATATTGACTTGTTGGTTTAGGTTGAAAAATGTGAATGCATTTAAATTAATACTTTTAAGCGACACTTTTTAAATACATGATTTATTCTCTTGAACATTGTCATAAATTTGCACCAATCCAAGAGTGTCCAATGTGTTGTTCATATGAAAATGGTGCACAACCAGTAAAAATAGCAAATATAATTTTGTATTGGATAAAACAAAAGATAAATTGCATTTTTAGCTATGGTTTCTTTTTGCTATGTTATTTGCATGCTTGTTCATTTTATATTCTCCCCCCCCCCCCCCCCCCCACAATTTGCAAGGTTTTTTTATGTTTTAGTTTTAAGTTTTGACTACGATATCATGTTTTCTGTACTAGTTGAGGTTTCAGTAGCATATCTCTACTTTTGCCCCTTTGCTTCAGAATTGATGTTATAATTTTGTGTTAATATTGACTGGCATTTGAAATAAGCAAAGCAAAATACTAATACATAATCTGTTACCAGTGCTGATAATCCTGTGGTTTAGATTTGATATTTCTTGTTGATGTTCTAACATGCAAGAACATATTCTATTTAGATGTTGAATGTCAAGAGTTTACTCTTGCTCCTGATATGAAGGGGGTATCTTATTTATTTTTAATGACCTGTTTTCAGAATGAAGTGAATGCAATCAAGTGGGATCCAACTGGGAATCTACTCGCATCTTGTTCTGATGACATGACCTTAAAGGTAATTAATGTTTCATTTTTGTTGCTGCATCTAATTTGTTATGGATTAAATACTGCATGAAAAAATCTGTCACAGCTGAAAAAAATGAAGATTTAATGTAGAAACCAAAAGGTTGGGGTCAACTATAATGATGGTTGATGTTTTAAAGATTTAACTTTGGGTGATTGAAAAAAATGAAAAACAAATTAAATCAGATGAGGAAAGGCAAGACTCAATTTTCCTAAAGCTCAATTGCTTTTACAATTAATACCAGCTTTTTGACTTCTGTGTACAAGACCTGAGTTTCAGGTATTGACTTTATCTATGATAGTTGCTTAAAAAGGATTAGCGAAATTTGTGGCAGGATGACACCATTCAGCCCATCACGTCTGTATTAACTGAAAACGAGCTATCTGCTCAATCCCACTTTCCAGCTGTTGGGCCATGGCTTTCTAGGTTACAGAATTTCAAGTGTATATCCAAGTACTTTTTAAATGGGATGCAAGTTTCTGCCCCCAGCCCCCTTTCAGACAGTGAGTTTCAGACTTCCACCGCCCTCTGCTTAACAAAAAATTCTCCTCAACTCCCCACTAATTCTATGCCCTATTACATTAAATCTATTTTTTTAAGTAATTGTCTGCTAAGGGAAATAGGTCCTACCTATCGAACTCTATATCTACTTTCATAATTTTGTACACCTCCCCTTTTAAGGCACAGTGTTGTCAGTGACATGGTTCAGAGATGAAAACATTCTCTTTTCCTTAATAGTCCTCAACGCATTTGTGAATTATATAGGTTATGGCAGCCAAACATTGCTGGGAATCTTGGTTTGTGGACACAGCTAACCAGTTTAGAACATTGAAAGACTGAAATTAGATTAACTGCTTTACAGTTGCTTGTTTTCACAGCATCGTACTTTGTGCTTCTGTTCATATTTGTCTCAAATGAGCTAACTATTAGTTTCTTTTCCTGCCCCCATGCAACTACTTTTTGTTATTCATTAATGGGATGTGGACATTGCTGGCGAGACTAGTGTTTATTGCCCATCCCTAACTGCCCCGAGAAGGTGGTGATAAGCCGCCACCTTGCATCAGCGCTTCTTATTGTGTAGATGCAGGGTTCTTAGGATGAGAAGCTCTCAGATATCCGAGGTTGTACACTTGGTTTTTCCCGTAATTATTGTTCACACTGTCCCTAGCTATTAGCAACCGTAGACTAAACTTGTTTGTTTACAGACAATGCCAACTTAATCTTTCTGCATTCAGCATCGACAATCTTGAAATTCCACTTTCAACTTCCATCAGTACTTTTACTTTCTAGTTCAGAATTTGCACTGTTCCCTCAGCCTAAGTCAGAAGGGCTGGTTGATTCCAAGCTAATATGCTTTCTGTATTTGTGAACGTTGGCAAGACCACTTCCTTCCACCTTTTTATAGCCTTCTAACACCATACCTCTTCAGTGCCTGTGCCTTCATCTTTAAATTGTCTCCTGACTGGCCTCTGCCCAGTCTTTCATAGACTTAATTATACAGAATTGTAGCTTGTGCTCTTCGCTGTATATTTGTTATCCATGTCTTTTAAACTTCACTGATTTTCCTTGTCCTCAATAAATCTTTTGGACTTCTTTAAGTCCTTTCATGAAGTTGTTCAATCCTGTCTGAACAATTGTGACCAGCCATGTGTCCCTGCAGGTATCCTCTTCATTGCTAACACCAAAGTCCTGCTTTCTATGATCTGTCGTTAGAAGATAGTCTTTCAGTGCTTATAATTTTCTCCAGAATCACTTTACCTTGCTACTTCCCTTTCTACCTTTTCAATGCCTTCTTGAAACTTTCTTCAAGTTCTCGGGGGCTATTCTCCCAAAAATTCAAAATGTTGAATTTGCGTAAAAACTGGAGTAAATCCTGCTGGTTTTTTCAGCGGAATTTTCAAAATGATTCTCCCACACTCTGTGTATCACAAAAGTGCAGTAGCATGAAAAATCAGGGGGCAGGCCTATTCCTGCTGGAGAGGCCGGCAGCATTGCACTCAGTGGGCCACTGCGCATATGCCAATCTGCTAGCGTTGAGATCAGTGCATGTGCAACAGCCCCGCACGGCTGGCTTCCCGATCGCTGGCCATTTGTGGAATTCAACTGATGTAGGATTAAAAAAAGTTAGATTGCAAAATTGCATCCTGGACTTCTCAAAATGCTAATCTGGGGTACGGAAAGGTTAAAGTTTATACAAATTCATTCAGGAAATTTAACTTTTGGTTGAGCACTCTTTTGGGTGATAAATGGGAAAATTGTTTCATTAATCGAAGAGAACATGGACTTTGAGTAGAATAGCCTTTTCTTTATTTTAATTAAACTTTTTTAGAAGTAGATTTTCCCTTTAAAATGTTATCCATTAATGTACTTATTATGATGCATTCGTGAGCTTAGTGCAATTGATGAATTTGTAGATGAATATTTCCATATGTAGGTTTTCAAGCAATTTTATTTTTAATATAGATCTGGAGTATGAAGCAAGATGCATGTGTTCATGATTTACAAGCGCACAATAAAGAAATCTATACCATCAAGTGGAGTCCAACAGGACCTGGTACTAACAATCCAAATGCCAATCTTATGTTAGCAAGGTATGAAAAAATTTTATCTAGAAAATTAGAACTCCTGACTCTGAATATTTATTACTTCTTTCTCACAGGGAGAAAAAACATCAGTTTGCTTAAGTAAATATTAATAATTTAAGTTTCTACTAAAATAGTTGACTAAATGTGAACAAATCATAAAATTGGAAATGTGTGACCATCAGAAAGTCTAGCAATTAAATCCAAGAGTCTGTTTTTCAGGGTCAGCCTTTACTAACCAGGAAATATCACAAAAACCCACCCATCCGATTGCTGAAGTTAATTCTTGGATCACTGGATTTGTGGTTTTAGTTTTTGTAGAATTATGGTTCCCAGAATATTTTGTGATAAAATCTGTTCACAGCTATGGGGTATGAGTAAGGGGAGATTTATTTTTTGCATTTTATACGATTAAGACAATGTTCTACACATTACAGTGCATTGAGGCAAGATTTACTTTTCATTAAGGTTACAGGGTTGTTCATGAAGCAAGTTGATGCAGCTAAGGGCAACCAGCCAGGTAGTACTGGATGATGGCAGTGGCCACCTGTTTACAGGCTGGCTCCTGAAGCCTCACTATAGGAATTTTTCTCTCTCTCTCCTTAACTGCCAATTATTGTTTTAGGGACTACAAATTGGAGAAGAAAAATAAAAACATAGGAAATAGGAGCAGGAATAGACCTTTCAGCCCTTCTTGTCTGCTCTGTCAGTTGTTATGATCAGGGCTGATCATCCAACTCAGTAACCTGCTCCAGTTTTTTTCCCCATACCCTTTATGAAAAAGAGAAGTTTTGAGAATCGGTAAACTTGTTAAAAAGCTGGAATGATTCAAGATTATAATAAATGTACACCATCAATATGGTATTGAGTTTTACAGCTTGATGTGATGGCTATTGACAGGATTCAGACCCAAGAAACTATTTCAGTCTGAATCATATGGAGTTATTTGTTAATGACTGTTCTTTAATTGGATAGAGAGCCTATCTTACATTGAAAGTATTTTTTGACTTCTGATGAAAGTTAGTGCTGGTGATTTTCAAATACGCTCCGAGACTTTGGAATTTTTTTCTACAGTGCATCATTTGATTCTACTGTACGACTATGGGATGTGGACCGAGGTATCTGCATCCACACTTTGACCAAACACCAGGAACCTGTATACAGTGTAGCGTTCAGCCCAGATGGCAGGTACCTGGCTAGCGGCTCCTTTGACAAGTGTGTTCATATCTGGAACACTCAAGTAAGTACTTTCATCTGTTGAAGTCATGTTAAATTTCTCTTTTCTCAATCTTACTACTCGTCTATGCCAGAGAATTGCATTGGAAGGCTGTTTATAACATACAAAAGTAATAACTTCTGTATATACGACTGCGTGTTATATTTCTCATCACTGAGAAAATGGTAGCTTTAACTATCTTCTCTCCCTATCTGTTAGTGCAAGTGTACAATTGGATTGCTCTTTACAGAAATACACATTGCACCATCTACTTTATATTCAAATTTTAATGATCTGTCTTATTTCTGGTAATTGAAGTAAAATGGTTTCTTTACAGACAGGTGCTCTTGTCCATAGCTACAGGGGAACAGGAGGAATCTTTGAAGTGTGTTGGAATGCAGCTGGGGATAAAGTGGGTGCAAGTGCATCAGATGGTTCAGTAAGTATCACAAATGATATGCACCTATATGTTAGCAGAATTTAGGGTTAATCAAATTAGCGTATATATTTATTAGAAGGTTAATTTTGACTAATTTTCAAACAATTCTTGGAGTTGATTCAAAATTTCACAGGGAGAATTTCACCGTAACTTCATTGCAGTGTTAATGTAAACCATAGAACATAGAATAGTACAGCACAGTACAGGCCCTTTGGCCTTCAATGTTGTGCTGACCTATGTCCAAACCCAAGATCAAGCTATCCCACTCCCTATCATTCTGGTGTGCTCCATGTGCCTATCCAATAACTGCTTGAAAGTTCCTCAAGTGTCTGACTCCATTATCACGGCAGGCAGTGCCCCAACTACACTCTGAGTAAAGAATCGGACATCCTTGGACATCCCTTCTATATCTCCCACCATGAACCTTTATAGTTATGCCCCCAAGTAACAGCTACATCCACCCGAGGAAATAATCTCTGCATGTCCACTCTATCTATCCCCCTCATCATCTTATAAACCTCTATTAAGTCGCTTCTTATCCTGCTCCGTTCTAAAGAGAAAAGCCCCAGCTTCCTCAACCTTTCCTCATAAGGGCCACCCTCCAAACCAGGCAGCATCCTGGTAAATCTCCTCTGCACTCTCTCCAATGCTTCCACATCCTTCTTATAGTGAGGTGACTTGTGACTAATAAATGAACTTTACTTTTAAATCAGAAATAGAATTTTTTTTTTCCCCTGATGTTTAATAACACAAGTTAGAAATGCGTTTTTAAACAAATAATCCGTGGGTTTGTGTGGAATGTAGTAAAAATCTTGCTGTCAACTTTTTCCAAAATATGTTCCTGTTTTCAAATTAAATGGGTTATGGTTAGCACATGTGTGCACATCACACTAATTATATTCTCCTGTCTGTGAGGTAACTACCTTAACTCCTCATTTGTACTAAAACATTGTGTAGTCTGAATATTTACACAAGAATAAGATGATGAATGGGATGGATAGGATAGAGGTGGAAAGACTCTTCCCGCTCAAAAAAGACAGTAGGACTAGGGGGCACAGCCTCAAGATAAAAGGGGGGCGGTTTAGAACGGAGTTGAGGAGGAACTTCTTCACTCAAAGGGTGGTGAATCTCTGGAATTCTCTGCCCGTTGAAGTGGTGGAGGCTGCCTCGCTAAATATTTTTAAGACGCGGGTTGATGGGTTTTTGATAGGAGAGGGGATTAAGGGTTATGGGGAGAGGGCGAGAAAGTGGAACTGAGCAGCGACAGATCAGCCATGATCTTATTGAATGGCGGGGCAGGCTTGAAGGGCTGGATGGCCTACTCCTGCTCCTATTTCTTATGTTCTAGAGTAAGGATAGAATGCATGACCATAAGAGAGGACCATATTCCATCTATGCCAATTGTTCTCTTCCCTAATCTGCTCTCAGCTAAAAGTTGTATTTGGTCTTTGTCCGTACAGTACATTAATAGTATATACTGTACAAAGAGATGAGTAATCAAAGTTGAGTTTGATACTAGAAATTGATTTTGCATAGTAAATTTAAGTACATACGATCAGACTTCTGTGGCATCTTGATCTATATAATTTGTGCAGTCTACAACTAGAGAATTCATTTTTAGTACAGTGTCTCCACCTACTGACTATTCTTGAAGTTCATATTAATGTTTTTAAACGTAAAACTAATCTGAGAATTACTGAAAGTTTTCTTTCTATCCTTTCTTAAATTTATTTGAGTTCAAATATTTTACAGGTAAGTTAGTAAAGGAAATAAAATTATCACACAAAATTAAATGATAGATTTGTTGGTTTGCTTAACTCGATAAGGATTTCAAGCTATATATTTGGGTGGAGTTGGTTTGTTGTGCTGCATTTGAAAAATACTTCTAATGATCTGCAAGCCAAGTATCCAATCTATAGTATGTTGTTTGATGCTGGGATGTTGAAGATACGTTGCCGTGTTCCATTTTCCTATCAGTGTACAAGAATTTAAAAAAAAATGGAATCCAACAAGGATTAGACACCCTCCTGCACCATAGGTGTTTTAGTCATTGAACCATAAGGGAATTGGGGAAACCTGGGACCCAGTGCATTTGGCCAGAAAACTGTCAGGAACTTGGCACTGACTGGGAAACAGTGCTGTTACCCAATAAATCACTGGGCTATCAGTGAACACAGCATTGGAGAAGTACTTTTTTTTAAACAGAGGACAACTTGAGCCTTTCTTTGCAGATTGCTGTAGTATTTGGTAAGATGATTCATCTAGTGATATTTTACATCTGTGACTGACTGTTCAATTAGATGTAGCATTTGTTTATATCATTAAGATTTTGAGTATATTTTGTTCATCAATTCAATACATGGCAGACAGAATAAGGGGGAAGTTCTCCTTATGGCCAAGATATCTGTTAGTTTCTGCCCATGTAATCTGTCTATTCACCAGATGATTTTTGCCTATTGTTCTGGACCTGAACCGGTTGCTGCTATCTTCCAGTTTTGTCTCTTGAACTGTCTGACCTGTTTCCTCCATGGTGTTGCAGTCATAGCTAGTGCGTAGAGAAAGATCAACTTAATGTAAGTCAGGTCCATTCAAAAATCTGATGCAGTAGGGAAGAAACTATTCTTAAGTTGGTTGGCACGTGACCTTAGACTTCTGTATCTTTTTCCCAACGGAAGAAGTGGAAGAGATTCTGTCAAGAGTGCATGGAATTATGCTGGCTGCTTTGCCAATGCAGTGGGAAATATAGAGAGTCAATGATTGAGAGGCTGGTTTGCGTGATGGAATGTGCTTTAACTCTCCATGATAATTTAACCATGCATTTGATCTTTCTGTTTGGGGTTCTCATGCTTTGGATCCTGCCCACTGGGAAGTGGGGTGAAATTGCGCAACCCCAATCCATGCCTGAATGCTGCACTTGAGGGAAAATTGGAAATTATCAATCTAGGCTGGATTTCAACTCTATCCTTGTGTGTTGGACTACTGCTTTGATCGGTTCTTATTTAATTGTGAAAAAAGTTTCACTTGCAAGTTATTTAGGGTTATAAATTAGTATTTGTGTAAATGTGTTTCAAAGTACTGGGTGGGTATTTGCACAAATAAAAGTCTCATTCATAGGGGCACGTATGCTAATGGAGAATGTGGAGTGATTTAATAAAGCTGCAGAGTGAATTTACATGATATATTTTCTCTTAAAAGGTTTGTGTGTTAGACCTGCGGAAATAGCGCTGCTAGCTGGAAGCCATGGACCGACAATGAATGTGTACATAGCCAAAACGACTGTCCCTGCCCCATGCACTGCTACAGTCTCACTTGAACCATGGCCAGTCCACTACAGCCAAAACAAGTCAGAATGCAAAACCCAGGACAACTGAGCCCTGATGTGAAGAGTACCTTGACTGCTTAATGCTGGAAGCTCCACCCACAAAGAAAAGTCAACCTTTCTGGAAGGTTTAAAACAACTTGAAAAAACTTGACATGAGACCATATGTGTACCAAAATGGAAAGATAATATCAGAGGACAAAAATATCTTTTATTTTTTTGGTCCAGAGTCTATGTAGAATGAGTTATCTTGTCAGCAGTTCAGCAGATCTGTGTGCAGACATATCAGCTTCTTTCAATCAGCAGCAAATAGTTTGTTCCCTTGTTTTAAACATTGTTTTATCACTTTAGTTTACAGTTGCATGATGTAGGAGAGTGACTGTATCTTGTTTATCTTGTTTTTTTTCCTACTGACACTTAACACACAACTAGAAAAAAACTTTTTTATGGATACTATAAGCAAAATAACAGTGTATTTGGTATGTTTTTGGTACATTTTGTGGCTCACAACCTAATATGTGGGAAAACATAAAACTGCTCCAAAATTTGACATAAAATTAGTTTCATTCTACATCAGTCATAGGTAACAAGCTGTGGTTTACAGGTGATGTGGCTAAAATGTAGTAGTTTCTTAATGGGGACATGATTCTGCCGATTTATGAGAATTAAACAAATGGGCACAAAGAAAGAGAATCGATGCAGGGATGCATCCCATTGCTTTAAGACCATAGTTTGCATATGGTTGGATTGTGCACTATTGATAGAGCAGCTTATAGAATTTTGAAAGATAACTTTTCTGGACAGAGGATTATTGCTGTTACTCTACTTATTCTTTGGTAGAACTACAGGCATAAATTTCACAGCAAGATTCCAGTATTAAGGACTGATGTCTCGTAAGCAATGTTTTTAAAAACCTATCCAAGTGCAATGAGATAAACCTCCCTCCCCCTCCCTCTGCCACTGAGCAGAAATCATGCAGGCATATGTTTATGTTAATGCTAAGGTAAGGGTTGACTTTGCTTTAATTTTCTTTCCTTGGTGCTCATGTATTACACATGGGTTCATCTTGGCTCAGCCCTCTAAAGTACTTGCACTTGCTGCATTGTTCAGTAAAGTACAGGTAGTATAATTGCAATAGCTTTTTTTAGAATAAAAGTATATTCTATAAAGTATAGCATATCTGAGCTTTTAAACCTCAGGGGACCCTTCTTCAGATGATGAAGTGGTTAAACAAATATTTCTGCTACAAGACACTCAATTACTTTTTCACACGAAGAAATGACGTTTGAGGTTTCAAATCCTTGGATTTAATGCATTGTAAAATGTTAGTCTAA
The DNA here is from genome assembly GCF_965287045.1 of Carcharhinus amblyrhynchos. Lineage (NCBI taxonomy): Eukaryota > Metazoa > Chordata > Chondrichthyes > Carcharhiniformes > Carcharhinidae > Carcharhinus > Carcharhinus amblyrhynchos. The sequence continues at coordinate 102,826,796 of NC_137326.1, read as the reverse complement.
CAAAGGTATTCTTCTATTTCCCATATCCCATGCAACGACAGATCAATGAAATGAAGTTACTGTTGCAAAGACTTTATACCACCACTTCAAACTTGATCTGTTTTCCAACTCATTAAAAATGCAAGGTCAGTTGCTTTTTTGTTTTAAATAGAAGTATGAGTAAGAAGAATTGCTGCACAAGTGTTGGATTTTTTGTCCTTGGAGTATCGTCTGTTAATCACATTTAGAACTGATCATAGGTAACATGGCATAATCAAATAGCTGCTATATTTGCAGATGTTCCATAGTGTCTGCATCACTGAAGTTGACCAACCAGTTCAGAAAGGCTCCTAGATGTTTATTATGGGCTATTTGTCAAATGTAGATAAATTATTAGGCAGCTTTATCACATTTGTAAGAGAAAACTCATTGGTTATGTTATTTACTAGCCTTTTGTTAAATTGCTTCATATTAAGGTAACAAATGAGACTGGTTTTATCATTCTTTCAAGCTCTGCTCTTTGCAAGTTTGTTGGGAAATCCAGGTTAAATTAAAGCCCTTGCATCCCCCGCCCCCTATTAAAATGATGCATAAAGCATCCACTACTGTATGTTGCCCTAAAGAATTAATATTTAGATGAGTGAGCCCTAGCCAGTTTTTATTGAGAAGTTAAAACCTTTCATTTAAATCTTTTAAAACATATATGTCGATGACACAACATTCGAGAGCTCACAATGCAGTGGTAAATAGGCCAGAAGCAATTTTTAAAAATGCAAACAAGATGTCAGTAGCTTTCTATCTGCTGTTTTTTTTTGACACGTTGAGCGTAGAGGTGTAAGAGCAATTTTGATGACCTAAGTCAATTATCTAATTTCATATTTTGGATTGGAAAATGGAAAAAAAGATGGCAGTTACCTACACTGCACTTGAATATGGCAATCCAAAAATGGGGTAGCAGTAGAGCCTCTCACCCAAAGATGGCAATTTATCTGAATGGGTATTTACATCAGTCAGATTTTGTATGGATGGCAACTCTGTTTTCAAATGTGTGTCTATTCTTACCAGTTGTTCTAAGGGCATCCATACTTTATCAATCTGAGGCTTTTATTCACATTTACTAGAACTTTGGGAGACTCAAAACAGCAAAATCATCATCATAACAAATTACATATATAACATTGTTTAAACTAACTGAAGTCAGGCATTATTACACATTAACACAAAATGCATAATAATTTCCAATATGAATTAAAAGCTGCTCCCCTTGCTCAAGTCAATATTGATGCTTACCTTGATAAAACTGTTGCTCATTTGTTCCATTGCAATTGCTGTTTTAGGAAGGGCTGCAAATGAAACTAGATAGTTGAAGCAAGTGAAGTATTTAGGTTGGTGAAGACAGCATTAGGTGCATTCAGTGCTCAAGAATGAAGAGCATAAAAGGATGATTTCAGGGGCTAGTATTACAACTCTAGCACTGGATTTACATGTCTGCATCATTTCTACAGTTCTCACAAATTAAGATTTTAAAAATTGTGAACCTGTAAACCAGGCCATGAAAGTTTTTTTCTACTCTTTGAACTCTTTATTGTTCTGTTTTTATTTGTACCTGTTCAAAAGACTGATTTTTGATGTACCATACTGTCCTGGACCATGTAAATATCACCTGATAATGTATTTAGGTTCCACATTACATTAATGATTTCCCCTTTTCCCCTCTCCCCAACCCTCCTTCCACCACCTCACCGTACAAGTATCACCACCAAGGCACATCTTCTGTTGCAGCTTCCCTTTGCATCGTATTGATCTGACAACCATAATTTGCATCAGATCTGAAAGAGGTCCAGAATAAAATATATTTTGATATTACATTATTTGTTGTCTTTTTGGATTTGTATATTTGGCTTTGGGTAAGTAAAATTTAACTCTTGCATGTTAAAATAGAGATTGTAAAATAATTTAACAGTGAATGTTCCTCTTTGCCCTTTGAGGATTACTACCATAGAAGAATATGTTTGGCGACTCTGTTTTGAGGCTTATAAACCTTTTTATGATTCATTTTTATCCATATAGATGCTTGAAATAACTCTGTCTACACGTTCAGCTCCTTTGTAAAGTAATCACAAGGATGCTTTCCTTTTATGGCTACCTCAAATTCATTGGAGTCACTGATTTAAAACTGTCTGATCCTGGGAAATTATGTTACCATCTAGGTCTGTTTTGATGTTCAGGGAAACACGGGTTTACAGTACAAGGAACTTGGATACATCAAACAATTAAGAAGGGAAATTGCACGTTGGCTTTTATTGCAAGGAGACAAGAGTTTAAGAAGAAAAGAAGCCTTTCTACAAGTGTATGGGACTTTGGAAGACCACACCTCTGAAGCACTGTGCGCTGTTTTGGTCTCCATATTTATTGGCATTGGAGGCAATTCATGAGTTTAGTCCCTGCCTTAGATGAAAGACTGAGGACATTTTGTCATGTTCTCTGGAATTTAGAAGAGATTATCTCATCAAAATATCCAAAATTCTGAAGGGGCTTGACAAATGAGATTATTTCCTCTTCTGGGGAATCTACAACATGAGGGCACAGTCTCAGGATAAGGGGTTGTGGATGCTGCATTGTGGATTTTATTTAAGGGTGGGATAGACAATTTTTTTATCACAGGATATCAAGGGATATTGGTGGGGTAGGGGGGAGGTGTGGAAGAAGCAGATGGAATTGAAGTCCAAGATCACTTATGATTATTTGAATGGCAGAGTGGACTCGAAGGACCGCATGGTATACTTCTGCATCCATCTCTTGTATTCTTATGAAATATGAGAATAATTTACAGGTAAAGATCTTGAGTGACAGTAAATTGTAAATTAACCAATTATTTGCAGCACAGGAAAATGATGCAGTATGAGGGTTTAATAAGTATTGTCTAAAGTGATGCACCCCATTACCTATATACTATTTTAGTTAAACCAATTAAATTAAATAAACCCATTACCTGTATAAATACTTTTGAGAATCTCAGCTTTATTGAAATGACATTTGATGTATTTCAGGCAATCTATTTTTGATGCAAAGAATTCAAGCAAGAATGACAGCTATTGCTTGATGGGGTTTTCTGACCACTCAGCAACCTGATCTCTTCCTGAATTGCCAGTCTAGAATAACTTCAAACAGTTATCAGGTGGACTTCTTCAAAGTGTATTCCCACAACTGGTGCCTGAACAATGGTTTTAAAAGGATAGTAACTGATTGGAAGTGCATGCTAGTGATGCAGCCCCCAGATGAGAAGTAACTAGGGAATAGTGTTCAATACTATAGTAAACCTAAACATTGAAGTACAATACATTAAATTTAAGCTGTTCTCTCTGTGTTGCTAAAATGTTCTCTTCCAGTTTTTCCCCAACTTCCCCTTAAGGTAGTAATAATTCCACAGCTTCCCCCTTCCACAGAGCCTTGTCAACTGACCATTCTTCATTTATGAGGCTAAATTGGAAGTGTCGTGGGATATTTATTTGATCGTAGCCAAATTTTATCCTGTCTTCACATGACCTCTGCAGGGATACTGGCCATTTCTTTGACCCTTTGGTTTAGAAATTAACAAAGGCAATTGTAATGTTCCAGTCGTCACCCTGGTTGAAAACAACGAACTCCGCATATACCAGAGATCAAAGCAGCAACATTATTGCTCCATAGAGCTCAGGTACATTCAATTAGGCAATTACCAACTGAGCTGTCAAGGACCCTACTTTTATTGAACATTTTGCCAGCTGTTATACGTAGTACAGCTATTATTACTTAGACACTTAGTAGCAGGTTCTGAAAATGGTATCAGCGTGGGCTAACTACGTAAATTACTTTAACCATTTTGAAGACCAGATTAAACCAGGAAAATGTTGTCATCTGGAGGATTTCTGTTTGTTATTTCAAACCTTATAGAGGAACTTGCATCCTTGAGTCTGAAAATTTAATGGCATCCTTTATTACATAGTGCAGAAAGATTTCAATATCAAAAAAAAATGCTGCGTTTCTATATGGACTTCTCCACATGCAAAAGAACATTTGTTATGTCCTAAAAACAACAAGGTTTGCTGTAATTGACTATGGTATAAAACTGACATGTTCCATCACTTGTGCTTAACATTAATGTTCTACAATTAGCATTGTATTTCCTTGCCACCCATTTGTCAAAACTGTATATTCTCCCTTTGTGTTAGCTGTGGGGACTGATCCATGTTTTCAGTAACCAGAGTTTCACTACCTGACACCACTTGTGGGAAGATAATGAATCCCCTTGCATCGGAAGCTCATGGCTACATCTTAAGGTTGCCTTGCAGACTTTTTGTAGTGCAATCTGCCCTGACCCAAATACTACGTGCCTCAAGTGAGATTTTAGACCAATCATTTGTTGCAGTTTGTTTGACCATATGCAGCATAATTAAACAGTGCTGGATTACTGCCAGTAGTAAAATGCACATTGAACATCGCTGCATTTGAGACAAATTCAGGCAAAGTTTGGAAAATTGTAGATGTAATTCTATTTGTGGTCTTGCCCTTTGAGTTCTGAAGTGTTTAAATATATATATAAATAACTGCTGTTTGACCGTCTCAGGCTAACTGAATTACGTTGTTTGAATATCAGTGATCACGGTATTTGCTTTCCACCTTTATCATCGACGATGTATATTATTGATATATTTTGCATTTCTGATGATGGATTGCATTTTACGCTCAACTTTTCCTGTATTGCTTAACTCATCAATCATTTAGAACTTCAGTAAAAACATTGGCCGCGATTCTCCCAAAAATGCTGAATTGGTAGGAAAACTGTTCTAAATCCCGACTATTTTGTCGGTTCAGCTTCTCACCTGAATCTCTGCACCCTGGGCGCTGCAGAGGTCCCAGTCATGAATATTATTAAAAATCGGTGGGGGGGGGGGGGGGGGGGGGGAGTGGGAGGGGAGATGAGGTGGCGGCCTATTCTTGCTGGAGTCTGACAGTTCTGGAACTCTGCGCATGTACAGTAGGCCCCATCTGTCAGACTCCCCATTTGCTGGCCAGCCTGGGACCACTGCAGTGCTGCTTCTCCAGCACCCTCCATGGTCTGATCTCGGTCCCCACAACAATTCCTGAGCCAGCTCTGACCCCCCACCCCCCATATATACAGCCCCCTCTCCCCCTCAAAGTGCTGATTTCCCCCCTCATCCCGGCAGGTCCCAGCCTGTCCCAATTGCTGCCCTCCCTTCATCCCAGACTGATCCTGTCTGCACCAATTGCCCGTGGGCAATGCCAAGGTGCTCCCTGGGCAAGGGCACTTTGCCGCTTGGGCAGTGCCAAAAGGCACAGGCTAGCACTGACAGGGTGCCCGTGGCCAGGCGGCACCAGTTGACCCCCGGGGGCCCTGATTTCCCCCCTCCCTTCATTCTGGTGTGATCTCTCCTAGTTCCCCGAATGTGGGGAGCTAGTCTGAACTTGCTGGAATGAAGTACTCCTGGTGGGGTAGGAAATTTGATCGGGACCTGAAAGTTCCTGATAATGACCTGCTAAACTTTTAAAATACATTTTTAAAAGATTCAAATTACTTAACTACCTTTCCTCTGGTTTCCAACATGGTCTGACTGGCTACTATTTGCCAGCTCTGGGAGATGCGCATGTGTTCCCAGCGCATGCGCAAATCCCGGTACAAGGCCAGCAACGCGCATCTCCCACTTCGACACACCAGAAAAGTTGCGGGCCGCAATGGGAGAATTGCAACCATTTCAATATTTATATTTAAGAATAGTATTATGAGAAGATTTGACAACAGCTCCATCAATACTGTTAGTTGCTGATTTCCACTTGTTGCTCCCCTTCCCCCCCCAAACCCCAGCAAGAACACCAGAGTCTTAACCATTTATTACGTTGCCTTTTTTTCATTGCTAATTTTCAGCTATTTTATCTAATTCAATGTTAATTGGCAGAATCAAGCATTGATATTACATGGTCTGTTACTGTGCTGTTTATTCCATTTGACCTAACTACTATGTGCTGGTATTTGCACTACACATGATTCTCCACCAATTACATCTACTCATCTCGGCTTTGCAGCACATCTTTCTAATTCTTTTTCTCTCATGTGGCTGTGTAGTTTTACTTTGAAGGCATTCAAATTATTTGCCTCATCCATGAGCCATATTCTTCCTTTAAAATGTCTTCTGAAGATGCAAGTTTTGATTCATTTAATTATCCTTTTAAGTGAATTAGAAAATTTGTAAGACTCCAAAGCAATGAAAAAAATGCATTTTAGACAAACATCAAATATGCTTCTAAATTTCAGCATTTTTCACTGGTCTTTTAACTTTCATAATCCCATGTTTCATTTTTGATTATTGGAATTCTTTGAATTATTCTATATTGATGTCCATCTTCTGCATTTCAGAAGTTTAGGAAGATCAATAGATCCTTCGTTACTTCTCAAATTTCCCTGGAGATTACTTTGGTCCCAGAAGGCCTTTAATGATTTCCTCTTGCATTCCATTGTAAATGATGGTAGCCATCACAACCAGTTTATTGCTGCGAGTTCCTGGCAACCAATGATATTCTATCCAATTTCCACCCTAAAGAATTCATCTGGATACATAACTGAAGTAATTTCTCATCTTTGCCATTACTATGTTCTTTGTTACTTCATGCCTCTAATGATTAATTAACATATTCACTAACGTATTCACCATAACTCCTCATCAGAAATTGTTTTGAGATTGTATGGTCTACATCGAGGAGAATTGGATGTCTCATTTTGGCTCACCTATACTTTCGAGCATGAATTGGTTGAGATTATTTTAATATGCTGACATCTCTAGGACTAGTAATGTTCTTAAAATTAAAAACATTAAGTATGTGAAATGCAAATTATCTAATTCAGTATTAATTGGCAGAATCAAGCAGTGATATTATGTGGCCTGTTACTGTGCTGTTTATTCCATTTGACCTAACTATTATGTGCTGGTATTTGCACTACACATGATTCTCCACCAATTACATCTACTCATCTCAGCTTTGCAGCACATCTTTCTAATTTTTCTCTCACGTGGTTGCGTAGTATTTTGAAGGCATTGAAATTATTTGCCTCATCCACTTTCAATATTGGTGAGTTCCACATTAGTAACAACGTTGTATTTAAAGACCTGAATTTTGTATTATAGGAGGTCTTGTGGTGCAATAGGTAGGGTAGCTGCCCCTGAACCAGAAACTCCAGGTTTATATGCTATTCTAGGATTTGATGTCCAATAAGTTGTGATCATAAAGTAGTCAAACAAATAAGGTCAGCTTGTAAATCATTCCAATGTGTCAATTGTGTAGTCAGAGCGAGAGAGGTTCCTGGTCAGCTATGTGATGGAAAGAAATTGGAGTCTCTACCATTTGTATTCTTAGCTCTAGGCTACTACAGGCATGTTAAAGTGCATGTTGCCAAAGCAGCAACTTGGACTCCTTGAGGAGCTGGAAACTTGTTTGTCCGGACGGCCAATGTGGATCAGGTTAGTGCCAATCATTCAGCTGTGGTAGATTTGGGATATGTCTCCTTGTCCTACCAACGGTGGAAAAAGTGGCACTGTGGGTCAGAGCTGCCTTTAGGCATAGAACTTGAAAAGAAGTAGTAGTTTTAAATTCTCTCACAAATGGAAATGTTCCAGATCTCCCTGGTATAAACCATTAATATATTTAAAAACATATCAGGTTTCCTCTAAATCTTACCTAAAGAAAAATATCCCAGCATGTTCCATCTTTCCTGATTTGGTACCAATTTTGTAAATCATTTATATTGCCTTCAGTGCTTCAATATCCTTTTTTACAATATGGAAACTAGAACTATGGATAATATTCATAAGTGCAGCCTGACCAGGCTTCTCTACATTTTTAGCATTAGTTAATTTTCTGAGTTATGTATCCCTTGAAAGAAATACCAGTGTCTTACTGGCACTTTTAATTGCTTTGTTGACCTGCAACACTGCCTTTTAGTTTGTTCATCTGTAACCCTAGATCCATTTTCTCCTCTTCGAGTTCCTTATTCCATAAGGTATAGATGATGTTTCTGTTTTTCCTACCTATGTACATCACCTTGCTTTTCTGCTCAAGTTAATTTACCACTCAATTGTTCAGTCTGCAAGTTTTTTTTATGCCTTGAATAATGTTGCATTTTTCAAATGTGTCATAGTAAGGTCAGCATCAACTCACTTCACTTCTTAGTTCATGAGCTGCTATATAGTAATTCATGCTGTGACATTGAAAATTACTGTTTTGGATGGAATTGCCTTTAATGCTAGATTTAAAAAAACACCAAAGCAGGACAAACGTCTGCCTTAAAACAATAATACGCAAGATGTGGATTATGCATGTTTCCATTTGACTAATAAATTTATTGAAGTCTCACTAGTTTTTTGTCTGATTTATGTAGTAACAAAATGCATAATTTCCAATTAATTAAAAAAAACTGGAAGTACTGTACATATACAATCTACTGTTTTCAGTAGTTGATGGATGAGGAATGAGAGGCCAAAGATATTGGACAATACCTCAGAAATTTACAATGGTGAAAAGAATCCACAGAATTGTGAACAAGTGAATTAATTAATGGGACAAGAGACTGTGTCAACATTACTCTAAATTAACTTGACAAAGTCAGCTTAATAATAAAAACAGCAAATGCTGGAACTATTCAGGTCAGTGAGCATCTGTGGTGAAAGGGACCACATTAGCATTTAACATTTCAAGTTGAAGATCTTCCATCAGCTTTATTGATTTGTGGTTAGTCTCTTTATAAAACAAGCAAATCAACAGATTTAGATACCAAGACTATTGGATATATTAAACATCTCACCAGCTTGGGTGGCATAGTGGCAAGCACTGCTGCCTTATAGTGCCAGGGATCTGATTTCAATTCCAGCCTTGACAGGCTGTGTGGAGTTTGCATATTCTCCTTTGTCTGCATCGGTCAATCTGGTTTCCTCCCACAGTCCAAAGATGTGCACTGTAGGTGAATTGGACATGCTAAATTGTGCCTTAATGCTAAAAGATGTGCAGGTGAATTAGACATGGTGAATGTATGGAGTTGCAGAGATAGGGCGGGGGAGGAAGCTGATGTTTAGTTGCTGGTGAGAGCCTAGGGAAGGCATCTTGTCAGTGTTGGTGCAGCCTCGATGGGTCAAATGACCTCCTTCAGTGCATAGGGATTCTATGATTATTACTGATAGTCTGGCTTAAACATCTTTTTCCTTTTGAATTAATGTAATAATTTGGTTGATATCTTTTGGTATGTCTGTGATTTTGTCCACAAATGTGGTTATCAGGTCTCCCTCTTAGATTTTCATCGTAGATTCACCTTGCGTTTCGGTAGCCACATTTGTCGTCTTCTAGTTCAAAAAATGGCATTTGTTTATAATTCCTGTTTGTTACTGCATAAGTTGGACCATGGCAACTTGTGTCCACCAATTTTGTGAAAAGTTCCTTCAGCTAAGCATCTATAGGCATTAACTATGTTTCATAATAAACAAAAACTAAGAGCAGGAGTAGGCCATCAGGTCCCCTGAGCCTGCTCCGCCATTCAGTAAGATCATGGCTGATCTTTTTGTGGACTCAGCTCCACTTATCCACCCGCTCACCATAACACTTCATTTCTTTACAGTTTAAAAATTTATCTATCCTTCTCTTAAGAACATTTAATGAGGTAGACTCAACTGCTTCACTGGGCAGGGAATTCCACAGATTCACAATCCTTTTGTGTGAAGAAATCCCTCCTTAACTCAGTCCTAAATCTGCTTCCCCTTATTTTGAGGCTAAGCTCCCTATTTCTAGTTTCACCCGTCAGTGGAAACAACTTCCCTGCTTCTATCTTACCTATTACCTTCATAATCTTATATGTTTCCATAAGCTTTCCCCTCATTCTTCTGAATTCCAATGAGTGTAGCCCCAGTCTGCTCAGTCTCTCCTCATAAGCCAACCCTCTTAACTCCAGAATCAACGTAGAGAATTTCCTCTGCACCCCCTTCAGTGTCAGTATATACTTTTTCAAGTAAGGAGATCAGAATTGTACACCATACTCCAGGTATGGCCTCATCAGCACCTTATACAGCTGCAACATAATCTCGCTGTTTTTAAACTCCATCCCTCTAGCAATGAAAGACAAAATTCCATTTGCTGCCTTAATTACCTGCTGCACCTGCAAACCAACTCCTTGAGATTCCTGCACAAGGACACCCAGGTCCCTCTGCACAGCAGTATGTTGCAATTTTTTACCATTTAAATAATAGTCCATTTTGCTGTTATTCCTACCAAAATGGATGACCTCACATTTACCAATATTGTACTCCATCTGCCAGCCCCTCGCTCACTCACTCAAATCATCCATATCCCTTTGCAGACTTTCAGTGTACTTTGCACACTTTAGCTTTTCCACCCAACTTAGTGTCATCTGCGAATTTTGACACACTACACTTGGTCCCTAACTCCAAATCATATGTGTAAATTGTAAACAATTACGGATCCAACACTGATCGCTGAGGCACACCACTAGTCACTGATCGCCAACCAGAAAAACACCCATTTACCCCCACTCTTTGCTTTCTGTTAGTTAACCAATCCTCTATCCATGCTAATACGTTACCTGTAACACTGTGCACCTTTATCTCATGTAGCAGTCTTTGGTGGGGCACCTTGTCAAATGCCTTTTCAAAATCCAGATACAGGTTCCCCACTGTCCACTGCACATGTAATGTTCTCAAAGGATTCTACCAAATATGTCAAAAGCGTCTCACCAATGGGACAATTTATATCTAGATGTCTTGCTATTACTTCCTTGATGATAGATTCAAGCATTTTCCCTACTACAGAAAAGTTAAGCTAACTGGCCTATATAGTTACTTGCCTTTTGTCTACCTCCTTTTTTAAACAGTGGTGTCACATTTGCTGTTTTCCAATCTGCAGGAACCACCCCAGAGTCCAGCGAATTTTGGTAAATTACCACTAGTGCATTTGCTCTTTCCCCCGCCATCTCTTTTAGTACCCTGGGATGCATTCCACCAGGACCAGGAGACTTGTCTACCTTTAGTCCCATTAACTTGCCCAACACTACCTCTTTTGTGATAATAGTTTCTAGGAACTCACCTGCCATTGCCTTCTTCAACTTTTGGCATGCTATTTGTGTCTTCCACTGTGAAGACCGACACAAAATACCTGTTCAATGCCTCAGGCATTTTCTCATTACCAGTTATTATATTCCCCTTCTTGTCCTCTAAAGAACCAGTGTTTACTTTAGCATTCCTTTTTGTTTTATTTGTAGAACTTTTGCTATCTGTTTTTATATTCTGAGCTCGTTTACTCTCATAATCCATCTTACCTTTGTAGCCTTTTTAATGGCTTTCTGCTGACATTTAAAGATTTCCCAATCCTCTAGGTTCCTGCTAACCTTTGCCACTTTGTATGCATTTTCTTTCAATTTGATACTCTCCTTTATTTCCTTAGATATCCATGGCTGATTATCTCTTTTCCTACAGTCCTTCCTTATCACTGGTATATACATTTGCTGAGCACTGTGAAAGGTTGCTTTGAAAGTCTGCCACTGTTCCTCAATTATCCCACCATGAAGTTTTTACTCCCAGTTTACCTTAGCCAACTCCTCCCAATGCATTTATAGTCTCCTTTGTTTAAGCACAAAACACTGGTATTGGGTTTTGCTTTCTCACGCTTCAGCTGTATTTTAAATTCAACCAAGAGGATCCCTAACAGCTAAATCATTAATTATTTGTCTCATTATACAGGTCCAGATCTTGGATAGCTTGCTCCCTTGTTGGTTCCATTACATTCTGTGCAAGGAAGCTATCGTGGATGCATTCAATGAACTCCTCCTCAAGGCTGTCTTGACCATCCTGGTTTGACCAATTGATAGGTAGATTAATATGTTTCTCAGTCACAAGCTGCACTCCTTTTTTGTGGGTATATCATGATCATTATATACCATTTTCACTGCAAGCCAAGTGTCTAACTTGGATTCAGGTAATGTTATGAGCCCACTAAGGATATCACGTTCCTAACTTTCAAGATATGAGCTCCATGCCACGTGGATTTTTTTGAAATTGACTTTAAAATAGCGATGTTGTGCTGCTAAGGGTTAGGTGACCTTTTATGATTTCCAGAAAGACACAGGAATAGCTCATGTTGAACAGGCTGGTGGAACTACTGAAACTATAAAAGGCTGTGGGTGGAGTGGCACCTTTGAATGGACATATCAAGATGGAATCTGTGGAATTAACACCTATTTGTGGACTTGTACAAAAATTCCAAGGCAATAGAATTATATGCCCACTGTATTTGAGCTTAATACTTAACAAAAGAGAGCCATAGAAGTCACATCGTGAGTTGGTGTGAATAACCCATCCATTTCACCATTGTTACACAATGGCTTCAGATCTCCAAATTATTCTCAGTGGACAGCAGAAGGATTGATGACTTGATTGAAACTGTCTGCAGGTAACAAATCTTTTACTCCCAAGTACCAAGTGAGAACAGATTGGTCTGGAAACTATTAGGACAAAGGGACCATTCCTCTAACCATGAAAACAACCCTACCTAACAATCAGTTATTTCAGGTAGTGAGAGGGGCTAATTTTTTTTTATTTGAAAAGATTCACTGTACTGGGGATTGGGTGGCTGCTCTGCATTATGATAATTGTAGGGGGGTGCGATTGGTCTGGGTGGGGGGGGGGGGGGCGGTGGTGGCTGGCAGGGGCTGCATTTCGAGTGATCTGCCTTGAGCCCCCTGATTGCTGTTGGGGGCATGGGGGGGGAGGGGTTTGCTGAGACTGCCTGCAGCAGCAACTGCCAGGCAGCTCACTGTCTGAATCAGAGGTCTACACATGCGCAATAGCTCCCATTATGGGCTTGTTGGCAAAATTAAACCCTGCCCACTGCCTGCAGCAGTTCAAAACAGTCTAACCATTTTTTCAATAGCAACTCTTCTGTTTTCATATTAGCTAGACACCAAGGGGTGTAATTTTACAAGATTGTTTCTAGCTCGCTACAGCCATACCATATGTTTATGCAGTCAGGATGAGAATAAAGTATCAAGTCCCTTCATTCAGCTAAGAATCACTACATTAGACAAATAATCTTTACCATATTCCATTGATTATATTATGTTCCAAAACTGCAATTCTTGAACTACAGCTAAGTTAGTCCACTACTACCTCAAATGTCCTAATTAATAGTAAAGTTGCTATTGCTGGGGGTATTTTGGAGAAATGGATTAAAAAAAAGCTGGAGGAAATAGCATGGGTTTTCTTGAATAATAAGCTAATAAGTTTTCTTTTGAAGCTTTTTTTTTGGGAACTGTTTGGACCATGATCTTCCAGAACACAATGTCGCCTCCCCCCCCCCCCCCCCCCAACCCCTCTGACCCCACATGCTTGAGTTCTCTTAATGATCCCAGTAACTATTGAGGAATCTTGTTGATACAATTGGTGCAGATGTTTCATCCATTCTTCACCAGCAATGGAATTGAATACTCTGACTCAAAAAGGAGCAAGTTTGATTTGATACTCAGGAATAAAGATGGAGGATAGCTTAAATGTAATTCAGAATTAAGGGATAGTTTGAGGCTCAAGGAAACCAATCTGCCTTTATCATTTTTTTAAAAAGTCATTCTCTACCACACAGCTCTTAAAGTGCTGGAAGCTGTGGGAGCTCAAAACTTGATTTTAGCAAGCCTATGTACTGAATTCAAAAGTCATATAAAGATGCATGGGAAACAGTGAACTTGTCTCTTTAAAATACAAGGTACAGTTGTTCATTATTTTATCCCCACCTGATGACTTAATGTATTGTAAAACATCTTGAGGTACTTGAAATGCTGCTTTCTGGTATTTCACAAAGTATTGTGGCATTCCTTTTTTTTTCAGATGATTGCTGATAGATTCATCTGCATCTAATATATTTCTGCCAACTAAAAAAAAATGCAACTGATTGTACATAGTGATCAGCATCCCATGTGCAGTTACAGAGTAACTGATGGATGCAGGAGGCATCTATTTAACAAAAACGTAGTCCTTTGAGGCAATACTGAGTAGCAGTCTTTAATATTATAGTATCTCCTCAATGTTAAAACCAGTTGCCATAAACAAGTGTAACATACTGATCCTTAAGCACTTGGTTTGCAAGTGACAGCTGCTGTTGTTTGAATCCACAATACTGTGTTTTGACCTCCACAAGGCAAAATCCTTAAAATTTGATCTTAAAATAAAATGCACTTCCTGTTTGCATGTATTAGTTCAGAAAAAACAAAGCCGTTCCATTCTTGTGCTTTTTTGAAATTGTTTGGCAAAAAATAATACAAGGTCTACAATTGCCAGCAAGATTTATCAATAATGAATAAGTTTATTTATATTTCATATGTGACCAGCAAATGACTACTATACATATTTTGGAAATAAATGTCATTCAGTAATGTACAGGAGACTCATTAACAATTCATTGGAAAACAGTTGTACTGTAACTTTATACATCATGTTCAACTTGCAGGTTTCTTTAATTTCAGTGCAAAACAATATCATAAGCAGTACCTGCAGCTGACTATCTTTTTCTGTAGTACTGCAAATGGAAGATTTTTAAAACTTTTGTCTGCATAACCTGTTTAAGGTTTCGCGATGAGAAAGCACTAAAGCTGTGTGTCAATTAAAGCTACAGGATGGGATTTTATGGCTTTGCTCAAATGAGACCAGAAATTCCCACCCCCAAGGACATTTCCACTGTCCATCCCTCACCTGCTTCAATTCCATGGGTGGAGAAAACGATAGAATGCCGGTGACAAGGTTTTAAACTATGGGGGGGCGATCTTGAGCCTGCACTCTTTGACGGCAGGGTTGAGGGTAGGGGCTCCAGATTCGGTGAAACGTGGAAATGGCGAATCTCGCCGGCGAGATAGCAATCCTTGATTTTTCATTCCTCCCAACGCCGGAGAGAACCTGATTAACGTTCATTTAAACAGATTTTAATGTCATTAACCATTCCCCCTCACCCGATCTTCTCCCGAAATGTTCATGTGACATCACATTGGCGAGGTTTACAACCAGTTGACCCAGATGTGAATGGGGATCCGCCCAGTTCTACAAAGAGGAGTATAGCTCCTTGAGGAGATGGATATGGCCAGGATATGCCATGGCACTGTCCTGGTACAGATTTACGGCCAGGACCCCCATCCTGCAAAATGACAGCATGAAACGGTTTTTTTTTTGACGACGTGTCATAAGATCTGGCAAAAACTCTGGAGAGAAACACACTGGTTTTCAGTCAGACCCTGACACTTTGCCATCTTTTGGTAAGATTCCATCCATAATGTTGTCAATTGAGAGTTGACAGCCCCACCTGAATTGTCCTGGAGAGTGCAGGTATTAAAGATTACCATGGTAGTTTATTCTTCTTGTCACTTCTGAATTGGTATCTTATTCAAGTGTTTTTCATTTTCAGTAAATTACTTCAAATGACATATGTTTTAATATTTGAAGTCAAGCATTTGGTACAATGAACTTCCAGGGCAATTTAAAAACAAGAAATCTACAAAATAGTTTATCTGTACTTTACATAAGATGCACAAAATAGAAATCTGCCAATGAGTAGATGAAGCAACCTTGAAGAGTTTACTGGAAAATCTTGTCACATTTTTATTTGTACAAGTAATACCCAATGTTTCAGTAGTTCTTAAAAATCTCCTGAGTGTACTGTTTGAAACATCAACATCCCTGATGCAGCTGGACTGCAATTACAAGCTACACAACTACAGTATTTCAAACCAGGTAAATTGTGAATTAAGATTAAATAACCTGTGGATGGAATTATCAAATTCCTATTGATCGTATCTCGGCTTAAACATCAAGCAAATGAAAGCTTCTTCCAGTGTATTGAAGGCGGTATGTTGAAAAGTCTTCTACATATAAAAGCTTTACAGCAAAGGTGGCTGCATCACACCCAAGCTGGCTCTCTGGAAAAAACTGCCAAATAAGTTGCAAAGTCCCCACAGTATTTGTAAATGATTATTTATTCATTCCTTTTTAAAAGCTATAATGAGTTCTGCCTCCACTTCTGCATGTTGAAGTATTAACAAAAACCCTGTGTAAATCTTCTAACCACTTTGTTCTTTTGGGGGGTGCTCTTAAGTTGATGCCTTCCAGTTACTGATTTGTAAACTAATGCTAATAGTCATCCAATTTATTTTACAAAAATTGTATGTTTTCCAACATCTCCTCTAAAGCTTGGGACGAGATTCTCCAGTCTCCCAGCCACGTGTTTCCAGTGGTGGGATTCTCTGGTCTTGCTGCTGTCAAAGGGAATTCCCATTGACTTAACTCCACACCGGCAGGAAACCTGGAGGACAGGGGTGTGCTGCTAGCATGAACAGCTGGAGAATTCTGGTCATGTATTTGAACTGCTCTGAACCATTGTGCTCTAATTTCAGTTTTCCTCATTTCTTAGTTAAAGACAAAAGTCTTTTCTGCAATGTACTGCAATTGTTCTCACAGAAGAGTGCCTGACAGTAGACACAATATTCAAATGTGGCCTTAAAGATTGGTGCAGGATGAGGATACCACTTTTGTACGTAGAGAACAAAGCCTCCCTTACGCCATTTTTGTTTACAACTACATCAACTTGTCCTCCAACTTGATTTCTGTATCTGGACAGGTTCCACTCCAATCACTTAAGGGAATGCATATGATAACATGGATATACATTCTATTTATTTTCTTTCACAGGAACTTTTGTACATACTGGCGACTGACAAATAATATAGCGGAATCTGTTTTGATAATTACTGGAGTAAGAACCTTGCAGATTCTTCTAGGCTTCTAATTCATCCTCAGGATGTAAGTTGCTACAAAGCTCACTCCCCCACACCCCGTGCCCCCCCCCCCATACAGCTGGAAATTAATTACACAGGTGAAAAGAGTAACTGACTTTGTCAATACTTACAAACTATAAAATACATTCAATCATTAGCTCGAGTTCTGACTACAATAAATTGTAAAATGAACAGTGAAGATAATAAATACTAAATGGAAACTGCACAGGCTTACATAGATATACATTTATAGTTGATTGCCATAAGCTATATTAGCTATAAAGGAGTGCATAATTATTTCATACATCTTTTGTTAACAAATAACATGATAAAAATTGGACAAAATCTCTCTGCAATAAAGTTCCAGGCTAAACTTTTTTTTTCAAAATCTTAGCAACCGAAATTAATTTGTGAAAGTTTCCTTTATTGCACGTATGTTGAATGTTGCACATTATCAGACTGTACCGTTACCCGATCGTGAAAATGAGTGCTGCCAACCATGTGCTAAAGTTTGATAGATGTCGTATCCCACAGCAAATAGGAAATAAACTGGGAGAAGCCAATGTAACAAAAACATCCTTGAACTCATTGGTAAAGGCACTTTAATAAGCCTAAAAAAGTAAATAATGTGATCAATATTTCAGAATGATTTAGCAGCATATATACATACCTCACACAATCTGTTCTGCAACTTGAAACCATTTTACAATTGCAATCATTTCCACTACATTTGTAATCTCTAACATTTTGAGTCCCACTCAATTTCATATGCTGCATTATTACATTATTTAACTTGAACTATAGAAAGGCTGCCTAAATGTACTAATTATATTGGCATGTATTTTGATTGCAGTTTTAAAAGAATAATTGAAGTAGACTAAAACTTAACATTATTGATCTCACATTAGTTATATGATGAGTATATCCAATTGGGGATAAGAAGAATTAGATTTCCAATATTTATGTATTTTAATTAAAAAAATAAAACAGTGCACAGAAACAGCAGACTTGTTAGCTCCTGAAATAATTACTTAATCCTTTATCATAATGAAATATTAGTGTTGAAACTAAGAGTAAGAACAACATACATGGATAAAACTTCAATGCAAATGATTTAACTGATGATTTAGTTTTGCTTAAAATTATTAACAAAAAGAAGTTGCACTTTTTGATACTGTTACAAAGGCACAAATGACCAATGGGCCAACTACCTATTGCTCTCACAACAACTCTTCACCCCACGTAAACTTAAGCAAGTCTGCTGTCCGTATCCTAACTCGACCAAGACCCCTTGCATTGACAAGGTGCCATACCAAAGACTGCTACATAAGATAAAGGTACATGGTGTTATGGGTAATGTATTAGCATGGATACAGGATTGGTTAATTAACAGTAAGCAAAGAGTGGGGGTAAATGGGTGTTTTTCTGGTTGACGATCAATGACTAGTGGTGTGCCTCAGGGATCAGTGTTGGGACTGCACTTGTTTACGATTTACATAGATCACTTGGAGTTGGGGACCAAGTGTAGTGTGTCAAAATTCACAGATGACACTAAGATGAGTGGTGGAGCAAAGTGGATGAAATCCTTAATGAGTACTTCGTATCAGGATTCACCACGAAGAAGGACACCCTTCTCATTCAAGAAGATGGATGTTGAGGTGAGAGGTGTGTGAATGCTCTTGAGAACATCAATATATCAGAGGAGGAAGTGTTGAGTATCCTAAATTGCATTAAGGTAGACCAGTCTCCTGGGTTGGATGGGATCTACCTCAGGTTACTGCGGAAGGCCAGGGGAGAAATAGCTGGGGCCTTAACAGCCTCCTTGATCACAGGCAAAATTCCAGAGAATTGGAGAATAGCCAATGTTGTTCCCTTGTTTAAGGAAGGAAGCAAGGATAATCCAGCAAATTATAGGCCAGTG
Source organism: Carcharhinus amblyrhynchos (assembly GCF_965287045.1). Classification (NCBI taxonomy): domain Eukaryota; kingdom Metazoa; phylum Chordata; class Chondrichthyes; order Carcharhiniformes; family Carcharhinidae; genus Carcharhinus; species Carcharhinus amblyrhynchos. The sequence goes on along the minus strand of NC_137326.1, from coordinate 102,808,044 downwards.
AGCCTGACATCAATGGTGAGGAAGATTTTCGGCGAAGATACCAGGGGACAGGATATATGTACCTTTGGAAGAAAATGTGCTTAGTTAGTAGCAAGCAGCATGGTTGTACAGGAAAGGTCATATTTCACCAACTTGATTGAGTTTTTTGAAGAGTTGACAAAGAAAATTGATGAGGAAAGGGCTGTGGTTGTTTATATGGATCTTAAGATACTGTTTGACAAGGTCCCATGTGGCAGACGAGTACATAACTAATATCACATGGGATTCGGGGTAGGCTGGCTGGATGGATACAAAACTGGCTTGGTTATAGAATGCAGTAAGAAGTCTCTCAATACCAGGGTAAAGTCCAACAGATTTATTTGGTAGCAAATGCCACTAGCTTTCGGAGCACTGCTCCTTCATCAGGTGAGTGGGGAGTTCTGATCATTACCATGTGTATCAATAGAGAGAAAATCGAAGTAGCGGGCTCGGTTTTGCAAATGTGAAGCTGCTTGACAAACCTCAGAATTCATCATGGAAAATGGGATTGGTAAAGGAAAAAGAAGAAAACTCACTGCAGTTGGTCCTGCTTTACAGTTGCAAAAGGTTTACTCATATATTTTGCTCACACAAAGCAAATCAATGTAACCTTCAGGCATTTCAACAACACACTCCTACGTGCCTAAACTTTCAAATATCCCTACCTCACCATGCAACTTATTTTCAAGTTCTGGTGAAAGATCTGCTATCTCAAGTAGTTATCCCTTCAGACCATGCCACCACCACTCCCCAAGATGTGCTACACATCTTGTTGCATGGCCAGTGATGCGGAGTTCACAGGGCTAACGAACAATTGGGCTTGTCAGCAAACGGAGGCCGGCTATGCGGGTCTACTGCGTATACGCCAAACTCGGCGCTGACAGACCAGAGAATGTACAGCAGCCCCTTCAGCATTATGCTGCCAGCCTCTCCAGCGGGAATATGTCCCGCCCCCAACTTCTTGGAATGATTCACGTCAGTGCACTCTGCAGTGCACAGAGTGTGGCAGATTCACTTTGAAACTCCTGCTGAAAAAAAAAACAGGATTTATCCAGTTTTTATGTGAATTTGACAGAATTTTTTTTGGGAGAATCACCCCCATAAGATTCTGAGGGGACTTGACGACATGAAAAGATATTTTCCCTTGTGGGGGAGACTAGAACCGTAAATAAAAGGTTACCCATTTTATAGGGAGATAAGAAGAAATGTTTTCTCTCAACATCAAGAATCTTTGGAACTCTCTTTCCCCAGAGAGTGGTGGAGGCAAGGTCAATGAAGAGTTTTAAGTCAAAGGTTCTTGAGTAATAAAGGAGTAAAATATCAGGAGAGTGCAGTTGAGGTTACAATCAGATCAGCCATGATCTCAGTAAATATTGGAGCAGGCTCCTAATGCATATGTTCGTACCTCTCCACCCTAACCCCCTTACCTCCCCCACCCATCTCACCTGCCCCTCGCATTATTAACCAGTTAACTCATTCACTGTTACCCATTTACCTCATACACCCTCCTCATCTACCCGACTCTCTTACACTGCCCACCCCCACCTCGCCTACCCTACCCCCTTACATTTCCCACCACTGCCCACTCACCTCCCCTCCCCTTTATGCTTCCCACCCATCTCACCTACCCTACCCACTTACCCACCCACCACTGCCCACTCACCTCACCTACCCTACCCTCTTATAATGCCCACCCGCCTCATTTACCCTACCCCCTTGCATTGTCCACCATTGCCCACTCACCTCACCTAATCTATTTTCTTCTGTAATTACACACTTACCCATTCACACCTGCACTCTAACACTGAGAAGATTTGGGTGATTTAAACTCATACCAGAAAGGGACAGCTAGTACCATAAAGGACTCCCCTTTGCTGATGCCTCTGAGATTTCCTGCGTTGAGTGAGTCCTGCAGCATCCTCCATCAGAAAATGGGAGGAAGGTAAATGGGTAGCTATTGGTCTGATCAGGGTCAGGAATAAGGGTTCCAACCCAGATGGGAAGATCTGGGCCACAGTAACTAATGTGTGTTAAGTCTGATTTGTCCCATGAATTGAATAAACTGGCATGGGTTTATCCAACAAAAGTGCCAAGAAATGCCAATACCTTCACAGTTTATCAATTTCCTGTTTTTTGTACCTTGCTCTATTCCTCGTTCCATAACTCTGGTTATTAAATGCCAATATGGAACCTCATTGAAACCTCTTTGAAATTCTAAGGATGTAACATCCTGATATCTTTTGTCTATCATCAAACTGAGGTCATCTTGGCCAAACAAAACTTTTGAAGACTGGTTACGTGTAACCCCTTCATATAAATCTTAAAAATGGAATTTCTTTAAACCTCAATGTACTACTCCATCATTGAAATTCACCCAAGTTAACTTCACTGTCTTCCCTTTGACCAGGTATTTTGATTAATAGAAAAATTAATAGAAAATACAGACTTACTTATAAGGCTCAGATCGTGCATTCCTCAGCATTAGGAAAATGAATAGACCAGCTTCAAGATTCAATGCAAACGAGGTGACTTTATCAAGCACAATAACAAATCCCTGTGAAAACAACAGCAATGGTGAAATGTAAAAAAAAACTATGCCAAAATTACTGTACAGTTTTTGAGCCAGAGGAGCGGAATCTTATTTTAAGCTTTGCTTGTGATGGTGAGAGAGGTTTTTGCACTAACGTGCCAATTTTCATTAGCAAGGTGAATGTGAAACAATTCTTTGGCCCTTTGTCCAGATATTTGATATATTCGATTATTAAAAGTGTATACAGAAGTGGTTATACAGAAGTTAATTGCAGACATTTTGGGTGGGATTTTTTGGTCGCTTTTGCCCTAAAACGGCAAAATCCTGCCCGAGGTCACGGGACCTTTCTATGGTCCGCCTCTCACCCGCTACAATTCCTTTGAGGGGGTGGCACGGGAAAATTCACCCCATTAAGTACCATTCCTATGCCTAAAAATTTTAAATGCCAAACATCTCACTTTTAAATACGAAAGCAGATACTGTACAAAGGTTAGTCCTGAATACACCTTGTGTGCTGCAGCAAATGGCCAGTTGTGCATAGCAGCTAATCCAATTACAAGGTCTAGATTTTGCAGTGGTATGACACCAAACTGTCTGCATTATAAGACACTAGAAATAGGGAAGGGTCATTCGTCCATTGAAGCTTGCTCTCCTATTCAATACAATCATGGCTGATCTCGGGCCTCAACCCCATTTTGCTGCCCACTCCCCGTGTTCCATAATACCTGAGACACCAAAAATCTGTCTTTTGCTGCCTTAAATATATTCAACGATGGAGCACCCACAATCCTCTGAGATAGAGAATTTTAAAGATTCACAACCTTTCAAGTGAAGTTATTCCTCCTCATCCCAGCATGTTGCCTAACTGAAAGTCACAGCAACTTTTTAGAGTGTACACATGCATGGAATAACACAGAAAAGCAGAAGTTGCTGTCAGCGATTCTATACTTGCTACGCTTTCCCAGAGGATGCACTGTACCCCTCCTCCTCTCTTACATACTGACGTCAGAGAAATTCATAAATTGGCTTTCTTCCAGGGATAGAGTAAAAACCTTTGAAAACATTGCAGCTTGTTGAACTAGGTTTTTGATGACACATTCACTTCATAATTACTGCTAATTATACTGAAATGCTAATCTAATATCAAACTTCCTCATTACGCTAAGAGTTCCAAATTTTAATCTTTTTTGAAGGTTGCTTGCATTGATATTTTGGCTTATGTTTAAACCTAATCATCATTTACTTCACCATCTGAAAATTTCAAAGTGAAGTAAAAGGTTTCTGCTTAGCGGACTGTGAGAATCATTTGATGTGAATGGCTGTCAGGGATTTATCGCGGCCTGTCTAATTAGTGGCTTACAATTTATGGGAGAGTGATATTTGTTAACATGCCATGATTTGTCTTCTATAAAGAAGCTCTTTGTCTCCCACAAGCAGTCAAGCCCAGGGAACTGTTCAGCCACTTGACAATTCATTTGTGTGTGCATGATTATAAAATCCACTTCCGGTCACTCCTCTGGAGATGGTCATTGTCTGATTTCTTCATTAGGTTCTGAAATATGGTTCTGAAATATGGTTCTACCCTTTTTCTCCCCACTCCAGAATTTAAATTGTTTGCCTTGGCATTTTATTTAATTTTCTGATCTGATGACTGAATGAGTGTTTCCAAAAGGGATGGGGAGTTTACTGCCTTGCAGTCCACAATCCTCCACCTTGCGCCCACCAATGTGGTTAATTAACAATTAAGTTCCCAATCTCTCACCCACAGTAAGCACCCAAAATGTGTCTCCAGTGGCAAGTTGTCTCACTGCATTTGGATCTAAGATTTATTAGCCAAGCACTTAGAAAACAGTGACAGGATTGCATAGCATAGATTATGAAAGGGAAATCATGCTTGATGAATCTACTGGAATTCTTTGAGGATGTAACTAGTAGAGTTGATGAGGGGGAGCCAGTGGCTTGCTTGGCCTTTTAGAAGCCTTCAACAAAGCCCAACAAAAGAAGCTAGTGTGTAAAATTAAAGCGCATGGGATTGGGTGTAGTGTATTGAGATGGATAGAACACTGGCTGACAGACAAGAAACAAATGGGTTTTTTCCAAGTGGTAGACAGTAACAAATGGGATACCACAGGGATCAGTGCTAGGATCCCAGCAATTTACAATATATGTTAGTGATTTAGATGAGGGAATTAAACATAATATCGCAATTTGCAGATAACAAAAAGCTGGGTGGGAGGGTGAGCTATGAGGAGGATGCAGAGATGCTCCAGTATGAATTGGACAAGCTGAGTGAGTGGGAAAATGCATAGCAAATGCAGTATTACGTGGTTAAATGTATTGTTATCCACATTAGTAGCAAAAACAGGAAGGTAGATTATTATCTGAAAGGCCATAAATTAGGAGAGGGAAATGTTTAGTGAGACCTGGGTCTCACCATTCACTGAAGGCAAGCATGCAGGTGCAACAGGCAGTAAAGGCCACAAATGGTATGTTGGCCTTCATAGCAAGAGGATTTGAGTACAGGAATAGGGATGCCTTGCAGCAATTAAACAGGCCTTGGTAAGGTCATACCTGGAATACTATGTACAGTTTTGGTTTCCTTATCTGAGGAAGAATGTTCTTGCTATAGGAGGAGTGCAACAAAGGTTTACCAGACCTGGGATGGCAGGAGAAAGGTGAGATTGAGTTGGTTAGGATTATGTTCATTGGGGTTTCGAAGAATGAAGGGGGGTGTGTCTCATATGATCCATAAAATTCTACCAGGACTAGACAAGGTAGATACTGGAAGGATGTTCCTGATGGAAGGGGGGATCCAAAACTCGGAGTCACAGTGTAAGGATATGAGGTAAACCATTTAGGAGTGAGATGAGGAGAAAACTCTTCGCCCAGAGAGTGGTGAGCCTGCGGGGTTCACTACCACACAAAGCAGTTGTGGCCTAAACATTGTATGTTTCCAAGAAGAAATTAGACACAGCTCTTGGGGGGGGGGGAAAGCAGGAACAGGTTACTGAGTTGGAGGATCAGCCATGATCGTAATGAATGGTGGGCAGGGCTGAATGGCCTACTGCTGCTCCTATTTTCACTGTTTCTATGTTACGTCCCCTAAGTCCATACAACTGAGTCAGATCTAATGTGCTAGCATTTAGACAGGTCAAAGGCTGTGGAACTTTAATCCCAGAAATTGCTGGAACTACAGGGTTGATTTGATACACTATTATAATTTTTGTATTTACATGATTAACTTACTAATTCCATTAATATACTTATTCATCCTAACTTACCTTTGGATTAGACATAGCCACCATAAAAATAATACCAAACCCCAGCAGGCAAACTAGTCCACGAGTCACACTGTAGAGCAAAGCAGTTATATTGGTTATTAGACTTGTAAATATATATTTTTTAATACAAATAGTATCACAAATAAGAACAACTTACAGCAACCTTAACATAACACACCCTAATTATTTTATGGAAGTACAAATTAACCTGAGATTAAGAAACGGGGGACAAAATAAAATAGGTGCTTACTGAGAGGAAGACAAAAGAACTAGAGAAGGTTTTTGTAATAGGTGTGTGCAGAAAAGCAAACATTCTTAATTAGTGCTCCTAAGTGCTTTTCTAGAATGCGAGTTTCCAATTCACAGTGTTCCCTTTGTACATCTTTAATAATCATCTTTCCTGCGTATTGACCAGAAGCTGAATAGTCCTTTCTTCAAGGTCATTAAAGTGTCTTGTTCCATCATCTGCACTAGTATTCTGCTCCATGGGCAGCATGGTGGCACAGTGATTAGCACCGCTGCCTCACAGTGCCAGTGATCTGGGTTCAATTCCCAGCTTGGATCACTGTCTGTGCAGAGTCTGCACATTCTCCCCGTGTCTGCATGGGTTTCCTCCCACAGTCTGTAAGTCATGCTGGTTAGATGCAGTGGCAATGCTAAATTCTCCTTTGGTGTACCCGAACAGGTGCCAGAGTGTGACGATTAGGGGGTTCAAACTTTATTGTGCTCATTACCCTTCCAGTAAAATGGTTTCCCCAACATTCCCTATTTTTCATTGCCAACCAGGTTGTGGTTGTCATTGAGTTAGTACCTAAAGATAGGCAAGACCCAATTTCTGGGTCCATGTGCCTGGCTTCTAAAATAGATATAACTCAATTAGCTTTTCTTAATCTTCCATCTTAATTAGCTGTGAAAAATGTTAGCACTTTTTAAAAAAATAGTGTTATGCCATTCACGATATGAAATGCTCCCCAATCTGCAGATTAAAGGTGCTCCCATGTTCATTAATATGCCTGTTGTTTCCACTAGCAGGTAAAACTAGAACTAGAGAACATGGCCTCAAAATCAGGGACAGCAGGTTTAGGATTGAGTTGAGCAGGATCTTCTCCATACAAAGGGTCGTGATTCTGTGGAATTCCCTGCCCAATGAAGCAGTTGAGGCTACCTCACTGAATGTTTTTAAGGCAAGGATAGATAAATCTTTGAACAGTAAAAGAATTAAGGTGAGCAAGTGGGTAAGTGGAGCTGAGTCCATGAAAAGATTAGCCATGATCTTATTGAATGGCAGAGCAGGCTCAAGGGGCCAGACGGCCTACTCCTGCCCCTTGTTCTTATATTCTTAATCCCAACTTTAGAGGTACGCTCGCTATTGCAATGGTTTGAACTAATTTCACTTCCACATCAACCATCCCACAGTCTGAGTTGTCCATCAGTATTGAATTACCAAAAATCATGTACTTTTGATTTCATTTTTTATTAAAAATCACTAATTTATTCTTAACCTATATTTTCAGCATATAATGAAGTGTACCTTCACACTTTCTATCAGACATTTATCATTTTCTGTTGTACGAAGGACTTTAAAACCATTTCCACTGTATAATTTTGATTCTCCACTGCTGTTACTGCAACTAGCTTTTTCTTAAACATCTTGCTTGCTGCAAAGAAATGCTGCCTCATCTCTTATTATTCCTGTTCAAACTCTTCCAATTTCTTTTACAAATTGGTTATCAAATCTCAGAAAGCAGTATCGAATAAAATGACATGTCATGTGGACTGGATATGAATCATGTACCCAAGTCTCAGATCAAAGGAGAAATGGTGATTAGCAATGAAATAGTGATTACACAGCTGAGGTCCACAGTACATCTTCACGGCATAGAGATTTTATTTTACATTCATTGACAAGCCTATCAGTTCTGATGGATTTATTAGATCACTTAAATGAGCAGTTTCATTAAATGTTGAAAGCATTTTCAAATTTCAATCTATGTAACTTTTCAGTCAGAAAGATATCAGCTGACTTTCAAATGCACACATCTGAATCGCTGATAGTAAGCTCGAGTTTCATAAAAATCCAGAACTAATTTATTCCAATGTGAATAACTGTGCAAATATTTTCATTTGTGGTTGCCAGGATGAAAATGAATGAAGAAACCATTTGAAAAGATCTCCTATACAACATAGAATATTACAGCACAGTCAGTACAGGCCCTTCGGCGCTCGATGTTGCACTGACCAGTGGAACCAATCTAATGACCCTTTAACCTAAACTATTCCAATGTTATCCATATGTCTATCCAATGACCATTTGAATGCCCTACATCATGCCTGACTCCTGGAAAATTCCTGAGCTCCTCCCACTGGGAGCAAATGCAGGCTTGGAACCCATACCTGGTCCTGAAGCCAGTGTTAAAACCCTGCACAGTAATCACCTCTCTGAGGATTGTGAATACGAGCTATGATGTTGCATGGCCCTAACCAACAGATGTTTTGTGAACCAGTAACAGGCCATTTTTCATAACAATTTGTAACAGTGGCTTTCTGAGATCATTGCCATTGTAATTGTAAGATCAAACTGTTCCTTTACCTTTTCAAACCACCAATCTTAACTAGGTGCATGCAAGATGTTTCGCACTGTTCAGAAACTTTCTCACATTTTTTGCTCCAGAAGGAATCCACCCAGCCTTCCACTGCAGGTAGAAGGAAGAAAGAAAGAAACAAAATGGCATGCATCAATTGTGTCGGTAAATACCACAAGAATTTCAGATTTTAACTTGTAATCACCATCAGTGACCATTTTAAATTGCATCACTTACAATCAGCTTACTGGAAATATATCACACGTCAAACTGATGACTTTCTAACATAATAGTTGGAAGAGAGTAGCTGAAGTCTGAAATATGTTATGTAAAATAGTGAATAAGGTCAGGAATTTTCTGAAAATTAGACGTTGCCATTATTCCAACACAGAAATTCGAAGACATTCTGGTGCAAATGAGTTGAGCAAGATTTTAATCACACCAGAAGTTCTTGGTCCATTTTCCCAAAGCTCTTGTGACTAGTTAAAAGTTCATTATAACAGCTCTGTCCCTATTAAAGCAGGTGTGGTGATCAGAGGTCTCCTTGCTTCATCTTAGCTTTCTTGCCACCTGTAGGCAGTGATAAAAAAATGGCACCTTTGTTCAACATGCTAGTAAGGTTTGTACTGTTCGAAAAACACCCTACATTTAATTGTTATAGAAACAATCAGATTATCAAGATGTGGCCAATAATCTATTGCCCTAAGACGCAGTAGAATTTAATGGTGATTTTGCGGTCATTTTAGAAACCTCCGACCTCGTCCACGGCTGGGATTCTCCGGTGCCACTACAGTGAATGGAGTTTTGACTGAGCACCAAATTCTCCATTCTTGCTGGCAGCGGGGGTGGGTCAAATGAGACCCAATATTGTTCGACAATCTGCATGGAAAAAACATTCATGTGACTTTTTGTAGGAAATTCTTGAGGGCAAGGGATCCTCCTGAACAGAATTGACAAACATACTGAGAAGTTGAATTGTCCAACTGAGTTTACCCTGAATTAAGCTCTTGATCTGAAGCATTACTAAGAGGGGAAATATGTAATCCTTTACTGAAAATCTGCACCAATCAACAGTGCATCTATAGTGCATGCCAATATTCTCATCCAGATGTTTCAGAGAATTATTGCGTTATGTGACTTATGGCTACTATCAGTCCATAATTTCTTGGGAACCTTTTGCATTACCCACAATGAATTTAGTTACCATAGTTTCAGCTACCATTAAAATAAATGATTATCATGAATTTCCTGAATTAACATCTTTTTCCCTCTGTCACTCAGAAAGAAAACCTAATGGTGCTATAGACCTGTCAGCAGTGACTTACTCACTTTAAATGCATTTACTGATTTCATTTAAATGCCATGCATTCGGTTTGATGATTGAGACTTGTTCAAAGACAGGTTCTTAAATTCTTATATTGTCATGTCAATAAAAATGTATTATTAAGTATGCTTTTAAGTTATTTTTAAAAAATGCTTCCTTTAAAGCATTGATCATCACAACTTTAATTAGCTAAAAGGTCCCTCAAGAATAAATAAATGCCAAAAAAGCCAATTCAACAATTGTGTATTAATGCTTTAACAAATGATACTTAATCCATAGCAGGCAAACCATATATCAATTGGGTTGGAGAACATAGTCAAAGCTGTTACAGAGAATATTCATCACTAAGCAAAACTGAAGGTTCCTTGGCTGAATCTGGCCTCATCTTTTCCTTCCGAATCATTATGACTTCTAAAAAAAATCAATTCAGCATTTAATGCCCCTCCCTAATTGCCCATGAACAGAGTGAATTGCTAGGCCATTTCCTACCACACTGATGTGGATCTGCAGTCACATGTAGGTTAGGGCAGGATTCCTTTCCTAAAGGACATTAGTGAGCCAGATGGGTTTTTATGACAATCAACAATGGTTTCATGGTCAACATTAGATTTTTAATTTCTGTTGAATTTAAATATTATCATCTGTTGTTGGGGGATTTGAACCCAGGTCCCCAGAGCGTTTCCTGAGTTTCCTGATCATTAGTTGAGTGACAATATCATGATGTCACAGCCTCCCCAAAAATGACATTTCAATAACCCCGTCAACCTAAATTTGTTGTAAATTATACATTGTTGGTTCGGGACGCACAATGGTCTCACTTATGTCCAATATTCCTGTCACAGGAAATTACAGATGCATACTTTACTCTCCATCACTGCAGCGCAGGCCTGCTAGGATATGACAGTTGTAGCCACAGGCCAAATTGTAGAGGGCTCCGCTGCCCCCACTCCCCCAATGATGGTCTAACAACTGTGGCTATCGAGGATTTTTAACTATTACCAATGCTGCAGAGAGCACAGCAAGGTGCACTTGCAGTCACTTGCCCCCGCCTCTTCCAATGGGACTGGTGGTTGGGTGTCGCTACAGGAATTCCTAGTGGACCTGCTGCTTTCTTGGTCTGCCCATATCCTGAATTGATGGGTTTCCTCGAGCTGCATTCTGGGAAGGTCATAAGCAATGCCCAAGGTTTCCAACCCAGAAGTGAAGCTGACCTTGGGAATCGTGATCCATACAGGAAAACCCAACACTCTATGTGGATTTCATAGTTACTGATGCTCATTGGCTAATTGGGGAATTTAAACCTTTGATGCTTGCTAATCAAATTTACATTCATCATGACAACAGAATAATTTGTTCTTCCAGTGACTTCTGACAAATGCCATTGGAATATATTTGATCTGAATAATGTTTCTATATTGTCAAAATATCATCACCAATAAGCACGCTCTTCTACGTGCAATCTGTTGCTGATTTTCTGATGTGGATCAAAACAGTGAAAAAGAGAACTCTACTCTGTCATTGTTCTGATGTCAATTCATGGATTGACATTTTGTATCTTTTTATGCTATTCCTTTGTGCTCTGCAATCGACTGACAGTGAGAAATCTATCTGAACCTTCACATTGAACAAAGCTGCCAGCAGTGCAACAATACCCTACATTTTGGCAATTATTCTCAAATGCTAAATGTGTAATAGTCTTAACTTCAGTTTTTTATTATTTCGTCACATCTCCAAATCGAACGCAATATACTTTGATTAAATGTGAGCTCTGAAGTTGAGCATTGACACAATCATGATGTGACTGAGATTCCTTGGACTGGAAGGGGCTTGGCAGAAATCTACTTGCTTTGCATGGCTAGTTATTCTTTAACTTGTCAAGCATGACACTTTTTAAGGCACTTCTTAGAGTTTTGATCTTTACCCAAAACCCATGTCTTTGCCTATTATCTAACCTGCAAGAGCCTTATCTGACAGAGATGTTTATTGCAACAATCTGCAGTCATGGAGGAGCTTTAATGTAGATTGATGTCCCAGAATGTCGGGCAGAAATGTAGTCAAAAAAAGTTCAGAAAAAGTCCATAAAAATTACCTGCGAGACAAACTGATTAATTAAAGTACATCCTGAATTGAGGGTTTAACTGTATATATATATATATATATTCTTGGATAATTAAATTTAATAACATCTAGAAGAGGTGACCTACGTGTATGCTTCATTGCAGATCCAAGAACCAGAAAAGAAACTGTAATGCTGACAGTGATAAAAATCTCTGTAAACCAGGCCACCCAGGCAAATCTTCTGTACTGCTGCATTATAATCTGTCAAAGAAACAGGTGAATTCTATCAACTTTCACAAGTAAAAAAAATTACCTCACAGGATTTCAATACAAAGTTATCAAAGTCCCAAGGTTCCCTGTTATTTAAACCCGACTCAAAGAGCCATCTCTAACTGGTTTGCCTTGGTGCTGTTCGGATCATCTATCTATGGGACATATTTGGCTCCAGTCCACTTCCTGAGAACTGACACAAAGTAACTCCAGAGCAATCTACAGTTTAAATCTTCCTGAGCAATTAACTGAAGGAAGGTGCATTCTTTTTCATTTGTCCTTAGGGTGTGGGGGCACTGATAAGGCTACACTTACTGCCTACTGCTTGACATATGGGCATGGGCCTTCCCCATGACTATCACAGACCCTGCGTTTGTAATGTTCCCACACAGAGCATCTCCACAAAAAGAAACCCAACGATAAGCAGGGAAATGTCATACATGAGGCTTGACTTTAATCCTTCCTGTCCAGTGAAAACTTCACTGGTTGGCAGTAACTGGGCAGACATGCTGCTGATTCACCTACCTGTCTTTGATTTAAACTTGTTCTGAGTGGCCGGCAATGCATCTGCTTTAAACCAGTAGGATTTATTTACAGATCAGGGTTACAAATCTCACTGAGCACTTTGCACTATTTTGTATCAGACCTGAGTAGGAAAACCTAGTCGCGGGAACACTTGTCAGATGAGGGTCGAAATCGGAAGAGCTCATTCGAGTACATCTTTCTTTTGTAGGGTGGAACATTCCAGAATGTATTAGCATGGATAAAGGATTGGTTAACTAACAGAAAAGCAAAGAATGGGGGTAAATGGGTGTTTTACTGGTTGGTGATCAGTGACTAGTGTGTGCCTCAGGGATCAGTGTTGGGACCGCAATTGTTTATGATTTACATAGATGATTTGGAGTTGGGGACCAAGTGTAGTGTGTCAAAATTCGCAGATGACACTAAGATGGGTGAAAGAGCAAACTGTGCAGAGGACGCAGGAAGTCTGCAAAGGGATATAGATAATCTAAGTGAGTGGGCAAGGGTCTGGCAGATGGAGTACAATGTTGGTAAATGTGAGGTCATCCATTTGGGTAGGAATAAAGCATAATGGATTATTATTTAAATGGTAAAAAATTGCAGCATGCTGCTGTGCAGGGGGACCTGGGTGTCCTTGTGCAGGAATCTCAAGGAGTTGGTTTGCAGGTGCAGCAGGTAATTAAGGCAGCAAATGGAATTTTGTCTTTCATTGCTAGAGGGATGGAGTTTAAAAACAGCGAGATTATGTTGCAGCTGTATAAGGTGCTGATGAGGCCATACCTGGAGTATGGTGTACAATTCTGATCTCCTTACTTGAAAAAGTATATACTGGCACTGAAGGGGGTGCAGAGGAAATTCTCTACGTTGATTCTGGAGTTAAGAGGGTTGGCTTATGAGGAGAGACTGAGTAGACTGGGGCTACACTCATTGGAATTCAGAAGAATGAGGGAAGATCTTGTAAAAACATATAAGATTATGAAGGAAATAGATAATATAGAAGCAGGGAAGTTGTTTCCACTGGTGGGTGAAACTAGAACTAGGGAGCATAGCCTCAAAATAAGGGGAAGCAGATTTAGGACTGAGTTGAGGAGGAACTTCTTCACACAAAGGGTTATGAATCTGTGGAATTTCCTGCCCAGTGAAGCAGTTGAGGCTACCTCATTAAATGTTCTTAAGGCAAGGATAGACAAATATTTAAACAATAAAGTAATTAAGGGTTATGGTGAGCGGCTGGTAAGTGGAGCTGAGTCCACAAAAAGATCTTATTGAATGGCGGAGCAGGGTCAAGGGGCCAGATGGCCCACTCCTGCTCCTAGTTCTTATTAATAGGTTCACATCAAAGACAACAGGATCCAGCTGGAAATTTAACAGCTAAGACACCGAGTCGATTGTTAGAACCACAGTCCCCTTGATTGGCTGAGTGATACCCTTCTGCACTCTGTGGATTCTATGATTCTATTCTACTCTATGATTGATTACCTTAGTGTGAACAGACTGCGAAGGGCTACCCAGAATTCTGTAGGCAGCAGATGCCTCCCAATTCTGGGAGGGGGGTGAGCCATTAGTCTGTTAATAAGCTGGCAGTTAAAATTGCCACAGCCTCATTTAGCTTGTTGTGTGAGAATCCAGCTGGAATGAACAGATTCCACTCTTAACTTTACCTGCTACTTGTTTACTCAGGCCTGAATGGAATCTTGGTCCTCTTGTGAGTTGGCAGGCGCTGCTTAATTATCTGACAGGAATTGTGTGGTTGTCAGTGAGCAACCCCACTCCTGATCTTATGATGAAGGAAAGTTCATTGATGAAGCATGTGAAAATATTTGGGCTGAGAACAGGCTACTGAAACATTCCAATAACGAGTGGTTTCTGATAACTACATTCATCTCCCTCTGTGATGGGTATGACTGCAAACAAGTGTTTTTGCTTTGAGCTTCCACTCAGCAATTCTGCTATGCCTTCTTGGCTGAAAGACGATTGGGAGCAAAGTACCAGGGCAACAATTGGCCAAGTTAGTTTTTTTTATGAATGAATATACCTGGGCAACGTTCCACATCGTTGGGTAGACATCATTGTTGTGGATCGTAAGATGAAACAACTAGCTCTGGTGTATAGGTCTTGTAGAAAGCAGATAATCTCGACTCATTTTAGTCACCCAAGCTGTGATGAGGTCCAAACAGTTCTGACAGAATATGAACTGATCAGCATTGAGATGGTTATTGATGAGTAGGTGTTTCTGGATAATAACTGCGTTGACTCTTTCCATCATTTTGAGTCACAGAATCCCGATAGGGCATAACGAGGCCATTCGGCCTATTGACTCTGCACCGACCACAATCCAACCCACGCCCTATTCCCGTAACCCCTCATATTTACCCTGCTAATCCCCCTGACACTAGGGTTAATTTAGCATGGCCAATCAACCTAACTTCATTGATGATTGGGAGCAAAGTACCAGGGCAACAACTGGCCAAGTTAGTTTTTT
Organism: Carcharhinus amblyrhynchos; assembly: GCF_965287045.1. NCBI lineage: Eukaryota > Metazoa > Chordata > Chondrichthyes > Carcharhiniformes > Carcharhinidae > Carcharhinus > Carcharhinus amblyrhynchos. The sequence continues at coordinate 102,792,977 of NC_137326.1, read as the reverse complement.
TTTTAATGAATGAATATACCTGGGCAACGTTCCACACCGTTGGGTAGATATCATTGTTGTGGATCGTAAGATGAAACAACTAGCTCTGGTGTATAAGTCTTGACAACATTACGGCTGCCAGGGCTCAGAGCCTCCGCTGTGGCCAACGGACTCAGCCACTTTTTACTGTCATGAAATGAGAAACAAACTAATTGGGCACTTACGTATGATGGTGCTACCTCACAATGTTTCCTCAGTGCTTAGATGAGCTTTCCCAGAAGTCTGGCACATGCTTTATTTTATAAAACAACAGTCTTGCATCAATCAATTCCAGTTATCTGGGTTCATGCTCTGGGTGGGCACTCACCACCTACAATATAGCTGCCACAGTCCCTATTGATCTCTGCCGTAAAGAACTTCACTAATGTTGTTTAAAGGCTTGAAAACCAAATCATGACATTGTCGTATGCCGCACATTAGAAAAGTGGCATTTTTGTCTGTGGATATATACACAAGTAATAAATATACATATCTATATATCTATATATATATAGAAACATAGAAAATAAGTGCGCGAGTAGGCTATGTGGCCCTTTGAGCCTGCACAACTATTCAATATGACCATGGTTAATCATGTACTTTCAGTATCCCACTCCCACTTTTTCTCCATATCCTTTGATCCCTTTAGTCACAACGACAATGTCCAGTTCCCTCGGACACATCTAGCGAACTGGCCCTGACAGCTTTGTAGTAGAGAATTCCATAGATGCACATTCTCTAAACAAAGAAGTTCTTCCTCAACACAGTCCTGAATGGCTTACCTCTTATTCTTAGACTGTGACCCCCTAGTTCTGCACTTTCCCAACAATGGGCATATTCTTCCCGCATCTAGCCTTTTCAATCCCATCAGAATTTTATATGTTTCTATGAGATACCCTTCCATTCTTCTAAATTCCAGTCAGTTCAAGCCTAGCCAATCCAGTCTCTCTTCATATGTCAGTCCTGCCATTCCAGGAATCAGTCTGATGAACCTTTGCTGTACTCCCTCAATAGCAAGAATGTCCTTCCTCAGACTAGAAGACCAAAACTGCACATAATACTCAAGGTGTGGCCTCACTAAGACCTTGGATAACTGCAAAAAGATATTTTTACTCCCATACTCAAATCCTCACTATGAAGATCAGCTTTCCTCATCTCCTGCTGTATCTGCATGCCAACCTTCAGCGACTGTTCCACCATGACATTCAGATCATGTTACACTTCCGTTTTTCCTAAACTGCACCATTCAGATAATCTTCCTTCCTGTTGTTGCCACCAAAGTGGATAACCTCACATTTATCCACATTATATTGCATTTGTTAAGTATTTGCCCACTCAGCTATCCTGTCCAAGTCATCTGCAGCCTCTTAGCACACACTGCCTCATCACAGCACACACTGCCACCTAGCTTAGCATTGTCTGCAAATGTGGAGATATTGCATTCAATTCCTTTATCCAAATCATTAATGTATATTGTGAATAGTTGGGAGTCCCAGAACCGAACCCTGCAGTACTCCGCTAGTCACTGCTTGCCACTCTGAAAAGAACCCATTTATTCCCACTCTCTGTTTCCTGTCTGTCAATCAGTTCTCTATCCGTGTCAATACATTACTCCTAATACCATGAGCTTTAATTTTGCTTACTACTCTCTTGTGTGGGACCTTGTCAAAAGCCTTTTGAAAGTCCAGATACACAACATTTACTGATCCGCCCTTGTCAGCTCTACTGGTCACTAAAATTCCAAAAAATTCCAGAAGATTTGTCAAGCATGATTTCACTTTAGTGAATCCATGCTGACTTAGATTGATCCTGCCCCTGCTTTCCAAATGCTCAGTTGTTACATCCTTAATAATTGACTTCAGCATTTTCCCCACCACCAGTGTCAGGCTAACCAGTCTATAATTTCCCATTTTCTCTCTCCCTCCTTTTTTAAAAAGTGGGGTCAAATTAGCTACCTTCCAATCCAATGGAACTGTTCCAGCGACTATAGAGTGCTGGAAAATAGTCATGAATGCGTTCACTATTTCGAGGGCCACTTCCTTGAGTACTCTGCGATCATCAGGCCCTGACAACTTATTGGGTTTCAATCCCAGATATTTCCCCAATACAATTTCCTGACTAATAAGGATTTCCTTCAGTTCCTCCTTCATGCTAGACCCTGTGTCCCCTTGTATTTCTGGAAGCTTATCTGTGTCCTCCTTAGTAAAGTCAGATCCGAAGTATTTGTTCAGCTGGTCTGCCATCCCTGTGTTATCCATTATGAGTTCTCCTAATTTTAACTGCAAGGGATCTACATTTGTCTTCACCAGTCTTTTCCTCTTCACATACGTACAGAAGCTTTTGTAGTCAGTTTTAAGTTTTCTGCAAGTCTGCTCTCATATTCTATCTTTTCCTTTCAAATTAAACCCTTTGTCCTTCTCTGCTGGTTTTTAAATTTCTCCCAGTCCTCAGGTTTACATATTTTTCAGGCCAATTTATACGCTTCCTCTTTGGTTTTAACACTATCCCTGATTGTCCTTGCTAGCCATGAGTGAGCAACCTTCTCCTGTTTACAGAGATGTACAAAGATGTAGAGTTCTTGTAATTCAGCTACGTGTTCTTTAAATGTCTGCCATTGTCTATCCACTGTCAACCCCTGAAGTATCCTTTGCCAGCTTATCCTAGCCAACACATGTCCCATACCTTCAAAGTTAGTTTTTCTCAAGTTCAGGATTCTAGTCTCATCACAACCGTGTCACTCTCCATTTTAATGAAGAATTCTACCACATTAAAATGGAGTGTGACACGGTTACTGTTGCCGGAATTTTACTGCTCATCTGAGGCTTGTAAGATCTCACCCGAGGCCAACAGGGAATGGTGTTCTGTGAGCCTCAGAAAAATCCAGCATCTGTGTCACATTGTGTGTGCGTGTGCGTGTGTGAGTGATGATGTTCAGTGTGCATCCTTATCTTGATTCAGGACCCACAAACTCTGAAACCACAGCCTCCTTAACCAAGGGAAGGCATCTTTCCATGTATAAACGCAAAACAATCTGGAGGCTGGAAATCTAAAATAAAAACCAAGTGCTTGAAATATTTGGCAAGTCTGGCAGTATCTGTGGAGAGAAAAAGGGCTAACTTTTAAAATTGAACATGACTCTGTTTCAGAACCTTCTGAAGAGGGTTCCTCTTCTGAAGAAGAGTCATATTTGACTTGAAACATTGATCCTGTTTCTCCCTTCATGGTTGCTGCAAGGCATCTCTGCAGCTTTGTGAACAGCTCAGGTTCTGGAGCAGAACTAACTTGAGAATGGCTTTGAAGATAAACCGGTCTAGAAATTCCACAAAATCTGAAATCAGGCACATGTTACATGCCCTTAATCATGAACAATTTTTAAAATTTGAGCTTGGAACTCTTTAAAATGATTCAGGTGTGCAGCCAAAGCTACCTGGCCACAGAGTTATTCATTAATCATTGCCTGCAACTCCATATTCGCTTGCCAGCTGCACATTAAAAAATACAATGAACTATGCTGGGAACTGTAGTCCATTTATGGAGTAATAGCTCCAAAGGCTCCTCAGATAATTCTTACTTTTGATTTCAGCATGTCTAAACTCTGTCTCTCCAGAGGCAGGCCCTTCTATTGAAGATAGCTGCCAGCTGTCAACTGTGAAGACAAACTTTTTCTAACATGTTTCTAAATGTACTCATTTAAATTTTATGAAACCAGTACTTCAAAAGTTGTTTTTAGAAATTTCATCATAATGGAATACTTACTCGAGAGACTGCCTAGTTTTGAGGAGGAATACATCATTTGCAGGTAGCTGACCTATTTGTCAGCAATAACTTGCGTTTATATCATTTATATTTTAGTCTGTAATTAGCCTGTAGTGTAAACAGATTCCCCAAGGTGTGTCATAGATTCCACCTATAAACAAAGCATGGAGTAGAGAGGGGGAGATTTGAACAGGTGATGAAATGCTTGGTCAAAAAAATGGGTTTCATAATGGTGTTTTAAAGATGGGTTTGTAATTTTTTAAAAAATTCCTTCATGGAATGTGGGCATCACTGGCTGAGCCAGCATTTATTACCTATCCCTAATTTAAAAACCAGTCACAAAGGCCAGATCAGGTAAGAATGGCAGATTTCCTTCCCTAAAGGATATCAGTGAATCAGATGGGTTTTTATGACAATCGACATGGTCATTATTTGACTTTTGAATTCCAGATTTTTATTGAATTCGAATTCCACCTTCTACCATGGTGGGATTTAAACCCAGGTTCCCAGATCATCTGGATTACAAGTCCAGTGATAATACCACTACACTACTGCTTTCCCAAGGATAGGCTTTATAATGGTATTGTAAGGATGGGATTTGTAATGGTGTTTTCAAGGATGGGTTTGTATTGGTGTTTTAAAGGATGGGGTTTGTAATGGTGTTTTAAAATGGGGTTTGTAATGGTGTGTTAAAGATGGGGTTTGTAATGGTGTTTAAAAAGAAGGATGAATAGAATCAGGTAGGGAATGTCAGAGTTGGACCAAAGTAATTGTTAATATTCTGAAAGTGCGCAAAGTCTTAAGTAGTCTCAGATTTATCTTTTTAATTCTGCCATTACATTACATTAAAAAGTCTGACAACACCAGGTTTTAGTCCAACCTATTTATTTGATAATATACTCGCAAGCTTTCGAGGGGTTACCCTCTTCGTCAGGTGAATGCCTGACGAAGAGGGTAACCCCTCGAAAGCTTGCGAGTATATTATCAAATAAATAGGTTGGACTAAAACCTGGTGTTGTCAGACTTTTTACTGTGTTTACGCCAGTCCAACGCCGGCATACCCACATCATGATTACATTACATACCAGTCTTGGACTGTATTCCAAGAGGAGCTAAATGATTCTGAAAGTATTTCTGCTGTGTTTGAAAGGGTTACAGCCATTGCCAAAGTTTTACATTCTGAATTCCTGCTGTTTCTTTTGATAGAATGTAATAATTGTGCCAAATGACGTAATAAAGAATAATCAAATGCCTTTTTTTAACGTTAAGACCTATGATAAAAAACAGTACTGGTATCATCTAGCAAATGCTACCAACAGAGAATAGACCTTAGGTAGAAAGGCAGCAATATATCAAATAGCTATGGTCTGCTGACACAAAAAGATTAAGCACTAATCAATTGAATAATGTTTGGATCTTAACAGATGCAAAGAATGTATATGAAGGAAAATACACTTTAAGAGTGGTAATTTGTATAGAAAATTACATACTAATAAATTAACCAGATATTTAAAAATTTTAGTTTTGAAAGAAATGAAAAACCCAATTATCTCATACAAAGTTTATTTATTAGTGTCACAAGTAGGCTTACATTAACACTGCAATGAAGTTACCATGAAAATCCCTTAGCTGCCACACTCTGACACCTGTTCGGGTACAGTGAGGGAGAATTTTAGCATGGCCAATGCAGCTAATCAGCATGTCTTTCAGACTGTGAGAGGAAGCCAGAGCACCTGGAGGAAACCCATGCAGACATGGGGAGAACGTGCAGACTCCGCACAGACAGTGACCTAAGCCAGGAATCGAACCCGCATCCCTGGCTGTGAGGCAGCAGTGTTAATCACTGCGGATATTTTGAAACAGCAAAAATAACACATCGAAATAAACATCTGTACTAATGTAAAAACACTTATCATTACACTTAAAAATGATTTATGCTGGCTGGTATTAACTGTGGTTTTAAGAGTCACTTTGGAGCTAGACGAATATGTATGTAAAATACATTAGTATAAAATATGGCACAATGCACTCACCAAAATTAGCTCTCTACAAGAAACTATTTTAATTTTAGTACATAACTCTCATTTTTATTTATTGCCTCAATATTCAAAGTGCAGACAGACTGTTGGGAAAGAGATAAAAAAGCATGAAATATCAGATCTAGGAGTTAAGAGTAAATAATAGCCACGCTGTCATCTCTGCAGGGAAATTAATAGAATGATGTTACTGGCATGCTAACCTTGCAGAGGTTTAATGAAATAAAGGCCACTTTTGCCCGCCACTACCAATGAGACATCATGAAATATTCCTATACGAGTTAGTTTCTGCTCTGAAGCCAAGTACCTAACTAATTTGGAAATTCTGCAATTTAACAGTAGGGGGCACTCACACACCATACATTAATTCATTGGGGGGGGGAATGTATTTGGAAATGTAAATAGGTCACATGCATTCACTATTGATTGATTTATAGCATCAGATGTAAGATTTTGTTAATAAATATTCAAAAAGAGGTAATGAATCATTGGAAATACTATTTCAACTGATGCTCCATATGTACATCATTAAAATTAGATCAGCACAAGATTGATAAGAAAACCACCAGTTTCTTTCTTTCTTGTGCAACAGAGGATGCATGGCAATTTGTTTGTTTCTGCTAAATGGACTAGTTCAGTAAATGGCTAGTGTTGTATCTAAAATTATAGGGTGTATACAGAGAGTTAGAACAATACTATCCGCGCTACAAATGTTGAAAGTGGCATTGTATCGATTTTTGCACCAACTACCAAACAGTTTGTTTTAGAAAAATCCTCCCTCAGATATATGTACTGGGCCATTGGAGGTGTATTGATCCCAATAATCTCTGCGAAATGTAACTACCTTCTCCCAGCAACGCTGCCAAAGAACATTTAGGACTGACTACTTTTTGATAGTTTTGCACTCTATTCTTGATTTAGGTAATGAAAATAATTGTAAATCTCTTGCTGCAAGTCTTATTCATGGCTATCCACAAGTGTTATAAGGCCTTAAGAGTTGACAGTGTAAAGTGGATGTGCTCTCTGCCTGCAGCCTTGCTCCCTGATTCAGGAGTGGGGGGGGGGGGGTGCTGTTTATTATAAAGAAATTGTGCACCTTCAGACTTGAACTTGGTGTTGGCATTCTTTTCATCAGTTGACCTTGCTGCTTAAAAAGCACACTCCTGGATGTACATTGCAAGTGGATGAGGTATAATGGAGGGTTACTGTGACAGTCCTTAACCAACACAATACAGCAGAGTTTCCCAAACATTTCCAGCCACTGAAACTTTCTGATCTGAAAAACACTTAAACTGTGTTGAAGAGCTAAATCACAAGTAATCGTTTTTGCGCCATAGGTAAAAACATACAAAAACCTAATTTAGAGAAGTCTTTTCTATTTATATGTATATGTTCATTATAATTAAAAAATGTTCTTATTAACAATGTACAACTCCATTCACTTTTAATAGGGGCAGTGTAGTTGCTGCTGTGGTCACACACACACACACACACACATTCCATCTCTCTCTCTCAGTCACACACACACACACACACACACACACACACAGTCCATCTTTCTCTCTCACATAATCCATCTCTCTCCCTCTTACATACATCCACACACGCACACTCCATCTTTCTCTCTCTCACACATACACACAAGCCATCTCTTTCTCACAAACACATTCTATTTCTTTCTCTCTCTCCCTCACACATTCTCCATCTCTCTCTCTTACATACACTCACATGCACACTCCATCTCTCTCTTACACACACAGTCCATCTTTCTCTCTCACATAATCCATCTCTCTCCCTCTTACATACATCCACACATGCATACTTCATCTCTTCCTCTCTCTCTCACACACATACACACAATCCATCTCCTCCTCCTCTCACACAGACACACACAATCTTTCTCTCTCACACACACACACACACACACACACATAAAATCTCTCTCTCTCACACACACACACATATATAAAATCTCTCTCATACACACATACCATCTCTCTCTCACACACAGGCACACACAATCCATTCTCTCACACACGCACAATCCATTCTCTCACACACACACGCATATGCGCACATGCACTCTCCCATTCGCATACAGACACACACACACACACACACACACACACACAATCCATCACTCACACACACGTGCACATATGCGTGCGCACACACACACATACAGACACACACACACACAATCCATCTCTCTCACTCACACTCACTATTCTTCTCTTGTCCCTGCTCACATGGTGGTTTCTCTCCAGAAAAAAATTTGCAGAATGCAGATGGTTTATTCACGGCTGTACAATACACCTGTCTCCCCTGAATCAATCCAAACAGCAGAATATTGAACTGTCCAGATGTATGTGTTTTGTACAACTCATTTCATTTTCTTTCAACCGCACTCACATGTTGCATAGTATTTATAGCACAGAAACAGAACATTGAAGCCACCAAGTCGATGCCTGTTGACACACTTCACATCAGCCCCCTCCCAGTCTGCTTCATTCTATTCTTTCCTGTCTAGTATTTATCCAGCTTCAAATGCATTGATGCAAGTCATCTCAACTAATTGTGAGTTCCACGTTCTAACCTTTCTCCTTGTATAGAGGTTTCTCCTGAATTCTCTGTCAGATTTATCTCCAGCGCAAGAACACTGAAAGTTTGAAATTTGATTTTTGTGTTAATTGATCATCTTTTTCCTGATGAAGTTGAACTGCAATTGTAAATCCAATGGTTTTCAGAGATCTTGTGGTAAAATGGTACGTTTACAATTATACTGCACAACTGCAACAGAGGTTCCACACAAAATTGGAAGGTCTGACAGCTGTCATACATACTGGTCAGACCCACAAGTGATTCAGATGTAATTTAAAACAAAAACAAACTCCTTCACACGATGTGGGCATCACTGTCTTGGGCAGCATTTATTGCCCATCCCTAATTGCCTTTGAAAAGGTGGTGATGAGCTGCCTTCTTAAATTGCTTCAGTCCTTGTGGTGTAGGTAAGGCTGTTAGCTAACACTGCAAGTAAATTACTATGAAAATCCCTTAGTTGCCACACTCTGACACCTGTTTGGCTGCATGGAAGGAGAATTCAGCATGGCCAATGCACCTATCCAGCACGCCTTTCAGACTGTGGGAGGAAACTGGAGCACAGGGAGGAAACCCACGCAGATGCAGGGAGAACATGTGGACTCTGCATAGACACTGACCCAAGCCAGGAATTGAATCCGGCGCTGTAAAGCAGCAGTGCTAACCACTATGCCACCCTGCCATCCCCCCCAGGAGGGAGTTCCAGAATTTTGCGTTCCAGTGACAGTGGAAATAACAGCAATCTAGTTCCAAATCAGGATGTGTGAGTTGGAAGGAACTTGTAGATGGTGGTATTTGAGCTTTTTAATGGAATGTGTTCAGAAAAATGTCCAGGAAAGTAACTGAGAAATATTTTGCACAATGGTGGTAAGGCCTAATCCTCGTAGGATAGTAGTTCATTCTCACAGGAGAACAATATTTGTGCAGCTCTCAGCATCCATCCCTTTCGTTACCTCTCTTTGTTTGCTCACTGAGCAACTTTCTCCTGATGCCTGCATTACCATCTCCATTATTCTTGCTGGCTCTTCTAAAACTCGCATAATTCTTTCATTTTATTACCATATTCTATTATCCCTTTAACAATGACTTGCAAGGTCGCAGGAGGCGAAATTTATGATGTTACAGTGAAGAAGACCTACTAAAAAAAACCGCTTCAAGCATAAAACAAAGTAACAGGAGACTGCAGTGTTGTACAGATAGTAGTTAAGATTGTGCAGCAACTTTGAAAACGCCCTACTGAAAGCAGGACGCTCAAGGTGCCCAAGGCCATTTTTTAAATAAATTTATATGTAAATTTATATTCTAATTTTTCTTTAGAGTTTTTGGAGAAGATCCACACATTTTTACATTTTCCTCGGCTGTGAAAAAAGATCTAAAGTTCAGATCGATTTTTAATAAACTGCTCTGTATCAAAGAATTTGTACACAGATATATTTAGCAAACACATTCTACACTGGAAAGTACCTACATACATTAATCCGATTATCACAATCCTGTGATGAGCACAATTCTATAATTATCATTATTAATGGTTTTATGACCACACGGGGGAATTTAAGTCATAGATTCCGCCAGTGTAGAAAGCCCGTTGAAGTGGTGGAGGCTGCCTCGCTAAATATTTTTAAGACGCGGGTTGATGGGTTTTTGATCAGAGAGGGGATTAAGGGTTATGGGGAGAGGGCGGGAATGTGGAACTGAGCCACGACAGATCAGCCATGATCTTATTGAATGGCGGGGCAGGCTCGAAGGGCTTGATGGCCTGCTCCTGCTCCTATTTCTTATGTTCTTATGTTCTTGAAAGAGGCCATTTAGTCCATCAAGGCTGCACTGATTCTCCAACAGAAGACCTCACCCAAGCCCTATCCCTGTAATCCCCATGTAGTCACCATGCTGATTCCCCCTAACCTACACATCTTGGGACACAGAGGCAATTTAACATGGCCAATCCACCTCACCTGCACATGTTTAAACTGTGGAAGGAAACCGGAGCACCCGACGAATCTCATGCAGACGTGGCGAGAATGTGTAAACTCCACACAGACAGTCCCCCAAGGCTGGAATCAAACCCAGGACCCTGGTGCCATGAGGCAGCAGTGCTAACCACTGTGTCACCCCAATCATTGAGTTCAAACCTTTGGGTGGGTTGCGGGGTGGAGTTGGATGACATGAATTGGTGGAATGGCCTACTCCTGCTCCTATTTCTTATGTTCTTATGAATGTCTCATCGCATCTCAATGCTTCACTGGTCAGGAAAGCAGCAATTACAAGACCTTTCTCAGTTTTGCTTGGATTTGGTTCTTGGAGCAATGTATCAGGACAGACTAGGCATATAGATAGTTTTCTGCTTCCATTCTTTTCAATCACAGATAATCCAGCTTTCTTTTTAATTCCAGTATAAGTGTTTAATTAACACTTGATTTAATTAATAGCAGGAATCGTTTCTGGCTGAGTTTCCGTACGTCGGGGCTGTGGTGACATTGCAGCTATGTGTAGGTTAGGTGAATTAGCCATGGTAAATGCATGCGGCTATGTGGATAGGATGTCTTTTCAGAGAGTTGGTGCAGATTCAATGGGCCAAATGGCCTCTTTCTTTACTCTCGCATTTCTACAGATACTATGATTCAGAATTCTGTATCATTTGTGAGCATTCTGTGAATTGTTAAGGTCACCCAGGCGGTGATGACAATTTTGAGCCTGCACTCTCCATCTGTGGGAATGATAGCAATGATGGCACATGCTCAAAATCCGGAGCGGGCAATTCACACCGGCAAGTTTCTGATTTCCAATTACACCAGCCCCTTTCTGGTAGAGTGGTGTGAAACACGCCGTGGAACTGCAGGAAGCTCATTTTAACACATTAATACATCATTAGTGTGCACTCTCTCTGGGACTCCACTCCCACCCAGCCACCCCCCCACCTCATCAGATACTCAGCGGGTGCCGGCATAATTGGGCACAGCTTACAACAGATTTACCTAGATGTGATGGGAGGGGGGCAGGTAAGGTTCATTTGGATGTGGTGGTGGCCAGTAGTGAACAGAGGGACAGGGGGTGCAGACGATGGCTGGTGGCGAGGTGGGGGTGGAGGTGGGTGCCCGTGGAGGGCAGGGGGAAAGGGGCTGATGGTGGGTAGGGTGGGGGTGCGGGTAGAGTATTGTCACCTCTGATCGGGGATGGGAGGGGGGGCCCTTGAGACCTCCGTTGTGGACTGGGGAGGAGGTTTACTCAGATTTTGTTGATCAGGGCATCTTTTAATGATGGCGCTCAGATCTCTGAGCAGCTCAGCAAGAAATACATCAGAAATAACACACTGCCATCTTTTGGCAAGGTTTCACCCAATAGTTCCATGAGGTTGAGGAGTGTGGTTTACGTGTGTCATTAAGAAGTGGAAGTCATCAGCCCCTGAAAACTATTAGCTCCCGAGTTTGATTTCAATAGGAAGTAAATACTAGAACAGTAAAGTTCCGGATATCATATACAATCACTTGGGAGAATTCAGCTGTTACTTGCAACACCCTGCTTTGGGAAATTAGATCTTGCCTCATTAACCTTAATTGCTTCTTTGAGGAAGTGATATGTGCAGCTTTTTAAAAATATCATGTAGAATTATAGGAATCACTAAACAGACGTTTGTTATTCATGGGCTTGTATCTATCTGCAGTGCAGTGCAAATATATGTGGAGACAACACAGTCTTGTTTCAAGACAACATTTGAGCATTATTTTTATGGATGATCTCAATAGAATCGTTCTCAAAATTATGATTGGCACAAAATGTCCACAGAGGTTAGTAATTTAGCCAAATTATATAAACCGCAGCAATATTGAGATAAGCTAGGTGAGTGACCCATGTGTGGGTGGGGTCACCTGAAATGAACAAATGCAGTGTTATTCATTTGAAAACTCCTGGTGTATTTACAACATTCAGCACTGACACCATTAGCAACATCATTTGTGCTTTGTATTTTAACCTGAAAGGGTAGGTTTAGAGGGTGACATAAGATGCGGTTACTGAGAACCGTAAATAGTGTGCAGTTACATCCAAAAGGTGTAAAACCAACGAATATAGGAACTTATCAAAGTGTTGAGTGAATTCTCGCTATAGGAGTGTTGAGATAAGTGCTTTTAGCTCCCTTGAGGAAAGTGTACATGCTTCACTGCTTCTAAATTAAACCATATATTTCCTGCTTGATGGAGGTGTCTCGATGCTGACCCTGGAGACATGGATCTGTACAAATTGCACTTTTAATATCCTGTGTCTAACGTCCCACCGAAAGTAACCTACACACTCAGGTATTGAAAATACTCAGCCAGTGCTCCAGGCTTATGCAGAGAACAATAATTGGGCGAACAGAGCATCAAGGTCACTATCATTCACAATAAGCATCTGTACAGTAACGTCCCTCCAACAAAAAGATCCACTGCGTCTAAGAATGCATGAGTTTTAAAGAGAGAATTTCTACTCTAGGCATGCTTTCTAGGGAGAATGTCAATCTATCCCAGCAGTCAGCAATAGGAAAGGCATAGCGTTAAATTTCCTTGCAAAGATGAATTGCTTTATTCCTACTTGACTCTTACTTTCTGTGATCTAAACTGGGCCTTGTTTTTTTCTGCCATAGACAGCTCAATTACCTGGGAGCCTTGTTAATCCGCATCCTAACTCTGATGTCCTTTGACTTGTGTTGCAAGATTTAGATCTTCTCAAATCAATGTAAATGAATCATCTTGTGTTTTTTTTAATTAAAAGATTACCACTATTGACTCCATGGCTTATGCCAAAATCACATCTGAAGCAACTATCCAGTTCTGAGCCCACCAGACATGTTATCAATTTTTTATTTTAAATCGCTGTGTTTGGTGATGCAGTATTCTCACCCTGGCCTAAACATCACCAAGTGCCCCACATCTACCCTTGTGGAAGCCAGTCTGCTTCACCTAATCTCATATAATGGTCTCTAATGATACTCTGCATGTCAGTCCAGCTGGAAGAGTGGGGACTCCCGCGCACCACAACTTCCCTGTTCCTGAATTTATTTCACTGCGCTCTGTCCCTTATATGCTAACCAGAAACATTCAAAACAGCACCGTCTCAGATGAACAAGAGCTCTGACAAAGGATCATCCTGACTCAAAACTTTGGCTCTATTCTCTCCCCACAGATGCTGTCAGACCTGCTGAGTTTCTCCAGCATTTTCTGCTTTTGTAACAAGACATTGCTGCTTTTTTTGAGGGTGTAAGATCTTGGAAACAGTGACGTAGCTGAAGAACTTTTCAACTAACAGAAAAATACTATTTACAAACAGTGAGAAAGATGCTTCAACCCAAGACTCCAACTTGGGAGAGTCCAGACTCAGCTCCAGAATTCACATGCTTCAGCCTGATTGGCTGAATAGGTTACATGTCCCTCTGAACCCTCACCCCATAAAAGAGGCTCACTACGACATGAGGGTTGCACCCCTTGCCTCCCAGAGCATTTACAAAATGTTGTGACCAAAATGCCAGGATTACTTCAAGTAATCATGGCTACAAGGTTTTTTTCCCATTCGTGGGACTTGGGTGTCGCTGGCTGGCCAGCAGTTACTGCCCATCCCTCGTTGCCCTGGCGAAGGTAGTGGTGAGCTACCGTCATGGATCACTGCAGTCCATGTACTGTGGGTTGATCCACAATGCTGTAAGGGAGGGAATTCCAGGATTTTATCCCAGTGAGTGTGAAGGAACGGCAATATATTGCCTAGTCAGGCCGATGAATGGGTTGGAGGGAAACTTGAAGGTGGTGGTGCTCCCATGTACCTGCTGCTCTTGCCTTCTAGCTGGAAGTGGTCATGTGTTTGGAAGGTGCTGTCTAAAGATCTTTGGTGAATTGCTGCAGAGCATCTTGTAGATAATAAACATTGCTGCTACTGAGCGTCAGTGGTGGAGAGAGTGGATGTTTGTGAATGTGGTGCCAATTTGTGCTGGCTGGTGTCAAGCTTCTTGAATGTTGTTGGAACTGTACCCATCTAAGCAAATGAAGAGTATTCCATCATGCTCCTGACTTGTGCCTTGTAGATGGTGGACAGGCTTTGTGGAGTCAGGAGGTGAGTTACTCGCTGCAGTATTCCTAGCCTCTGGCCTGCTTTTGTAGACTTTGTATTCATGTGGCAAGTCCAGTTGAGTTTCTGGTTAATGGTAGCCCCAAAGATGTTGACAGTGGGGGAGTCAGTGATGGTAACACCACTGAATGTCAAGGGATGGTGGTTAGAATGTCTCTTATTGGTGATGGTCATTGTCTGGCATTTGTATGGTGCGAATGTTGTTTGTCAGCCCAAACGTGGATATTGTCCAAATTTTGTTGCAATTGTTTCCCTTCTTTGTTGCCCCGGTACTGGACAAATGGAATATACCCAAAATATGCTCCACCTGCCTAGGCATCAGTATGCTCGAAGTTTGGTGAGGCCTCATCTTCTGACTGAGCTTTTCGCTAGGAAACTGAGGTGGGCACAGCTACAGGACTAAGTATTGATCTTTCAGCTTTCTAACTTACTGATGTTGGTGGGGGTGGGGGGATGGGGGGAGGAAAAACACTGCGGATGCTGGAAATCTGAAATAAAAACAAAGTGCTGAAAAAACTCAGCAGGTCTGGATGTATCTGTGGAGAGAGAATGGATTAATGTTGAGGTGAATTTCAGAGTTCACAAAGTAGCCGGTGTCTAATTCTCCAAAAAGGAGCTGGATCAGAGACGTGGAGTTGGTTTGCTCGTTCTCAAGAGATTTGATCGCAGCCATTAGGCCAATTGATTAGACATGAACAGATCCAGGTTCCAATTCAATGACGCCAGTTAGAGTCCACCTGTATGAACCTGCTGCTTGTCAAAAAGCTATTTTTTAAAACACAGAACCACACAGACGCCGCACTGATGGTGACCCAGGCAAAACACTAGAAGAGCCACTTTGAGAACCCTATGGTTTTCTCAAATTCCAGCCTTGAAGCTTGTACTTCATTCTATCATCTTCTGTTACTTGCAATGGGATTATAACACATGCATTTTTAATGCTGAAAGTTATGATCTAGATTGTACTAGCTGAATGGATGCTGAAAGCAGATTTAATGGTTCGAAGAGTCAAGTAGGTAATGACTTTGTAATGAGAAATTTCAGGGCCACATTGGACAAGTGTGAAGTGGAACTAGCTGGGGAGCAATCATACAGGTACAATAGACTGAATACTCTCTTTCTGTACTGCATATTTCTGTACAGCAGGGTCATACACTGTAACCCATGACTATCAGTTGCTTTAAGAGGTCAGGGAGGGCCGAGTGCCTGAGAACAAAACATCATGACAACTTCCTTCAAAATCTGGCAGTGACACATAGAATTCTTTGCATTTCACACAATCTCTACATTCAGCTTTTCAATTCAGAACATTTAAGCGGTTAACTATGGCTCACAATGGTGCATGAGTGTGAGCTACTGAATCCTATACTCTGGGCAATCCTACAACTTGATGAAAATGCATGGCTGTATTACACTGCTGCAATGTGAACAAATTCCCTATCTCAAGAGGAAATGTTGTCAGTGACTGATGGATGGGTGGCTTGGGTATGTAGGTGCTGTGTGCGTGTGTTTGAAATGGACTAGCGGTATAATAGATGAGAACCATGGTAGCTGTTACTGTTACAGGCAGAGCTGTCCAGCCGTCATCATTCGGCCTGAAACGACAAAAACGTGCTGGAAATACTCAATAGGTCAGCAGCGTGGTGGGAGAGAAATTGAATTACCAGTTCAGGACAACAACCCATCCTTAGAGCTTCATGCAGTCTCTTTGGCACAGTTTTGGCTGAACACCTAACAGAGGTTGTTCAAAGAATTATTTTAGTGGGTAATATCTTGCGCTGGGCATAAACTACCCCGGATCCTCCATTCTATTAAAATAACAACAAAAAGAATGCTCACTAAGAATCCTGTAGCTCAGAACTTCCCGATATGAAGTCAGAAACGTTTCCTGATCGTTTGGGGATTGTGGCACCACCAGAGGCAGGGTCAGTTCTATCCAGATAGGCAACAAAAAAAAAACAAATCTCTGCCCCAAAATTCAACAATAATATTTTAAGTTTCTCCAGGCTGGTCGCTCCAAGGAAGGCATTTCTGCTGACAAAAATGTGCTTCTTTTGTCTTACGAATGGCTCTTGGCATTATGGGGATGTCAATCATAGCAATCCTATGACATTCAAGGTCACTTCTATATATTTGGAGCACATGCACCATTCAGTTGCCCTCCACACCTCCCCCCACCCCCCTCCCACCTCCCAGGTCCATCTAGTACAGGGCAGAAGCCAGTGCAAATGGGATCTGTTCTAATTTGTAAATTTCAATGAGAACATTACCATTTTAGTCAAAGAAACACTGGGAAAATGGAACCGGCTCTGAGCCAGGGTATTAGTTAGAGAGAATGGAGGGGCTAAAGGTGCTTCTGAAGGGAAGTGTTATGTTTGTGACAGTTTCTCAAGGATAATGAACAGAAAACCTCTTTAAATATCCAGCTACTGATCTGTCTCCAGTCTCCAAAGGATTAGCCTTATCTTTGAAAGCAGCACAGTAACACTAACAGATCTTGTTATAGGCTTTAAGTGTCAAATAGATTTATTGAAAAACAGACAATAAAGGAAATCTAATATTTTAGCAGGTCTCCCATGACATGATGAATTGGAGGATGTTTTATAACAATTGATGTGCTTATACCATGCGAGGAATACCACAAATCCACGATTTTGCAATTGCTGAATAAATAAATCCATTGTATTGGGGTCAGATGATCTAAAAGCAGAAAGATGTTGTGCCTATATTTCGGGTTTTACTGGAGTGCTCATTATTAACTGAAAATGCATTGCCTGCAATGTTGGCCTGGGCAAAGGAAGGGAGTCCAGGGCACTTGGCTAAAAGGGGACACTTGTCCCGTCACACATTTAAATGAAGTACCTGCTCGAGTCATCCTCTGGGTTACCTCGAAAGCAATCAACACTGGCTGCTTTTAAGAAAACCAGTTTGACATGCAACCACAAGTAATGCTTTATTTAAAATTCTGAATCTGCTTTCAAGATATTATGGTTGCTGCTGCCAGCGTGACTGCCTGTTGTAACCATGCCAATCCTCGATCGCCATTCACTGCTGACCACCTTGTCCAACTCTGGGCAATACTTGCCCACTCCATCCGATCCCCAGCTGCCACTCACCTTTTTCAATTCCAACCATTGTTCAATCTGACAAGACTTTTTAACCTCACACACCTTCCACATTGAATATCACTATTATTTTTATTGTTCAGAAAAGAACAAGAGGAGATTTTAGAAAAAGTTTGATTTAAAATGATGAATGGTTAAAGCTAGGGTGAATAAAGAGCAATGCCATATTGAACCCTATAGGGAACAATACTCAGCTTGAATAGTCAGTGATGAGGGAGCAGTAATTTCACATTGAAAGCATGAGAGTGATGTAATAATCCCAGACCAGAGGAGATTGCCAAATTTAAAGTAGACAAATTTTGAGGTCCAAGTCACTTGTCCAGTGAATAAAGCCACATGATTCATTGGTTTTGAACAAACAAAAAGAACCTTGCTATACAAGGTCAGAAAGATAAAACAATATGCAATACCTATGTTTTACGAGTGTATTCAGGGTTAAAATGAGGTATTTGTGAATTAACAGATGAACTGTGATCTAATACCCCACACTGTACAATAAACAGCAAATGTGAACAAGGTCTTGCCCTGGATTTATCAGCACCCAGATATCATTAAGCATGTAGTCTCACTCAATCTTTCTCAACGCTGTCTCCCTCATGACAGACTCCAAACTTTTCACTTTTAAAAATTGAGGGGACAATTCTCCCACCTGGGAGAACCACACATCGGCTGGTTCATGGGATTCCCGCGAGCGTTCGCACTGCGATTGCGCCTCCCAGGCCCGGATTTCCAGAGGCATCTGCACAGTGCCGGAAATCAGCTGGGAGGCGGGGCTAATACTTAAATAGTGTTTTAAATACAATTTAGATATGATTAGTGGGCCCCAGACTGAATTTTCTGGGCCCACTAGCACCTCCCACTCTGCCAGTACAAAATCACCCCAGCAGGGTTCAGAATAGCTTCCCACTTTCGGGGAACCAGCGGGATGACCCCGCTGGAATGAAGGGGGACAACTGGGGTCTCCCAGGGGCTCAAGTGATGGGGGGAGTCGCTGCTGACCCCTGGGCATGGGCACCCTGGCAGTGCCAGCTTGTACCCCTTGGCATTACCCAAGGGGCAAAGTGTACATGCCCAGGAGGCACCTCGGCACTGCTCACCATGGATGGGGCAATACCAAGGGGGGAGTTCAAGGGGGCAGAGCCTTGGGGGGGCTATCTGTGGGGGGGGTCCTGCTGTCACTTGCATGGGGATCAGTCTGGCTGGAGGGAGGCCAGTGATCGGGGCAGCCTGAGGTGGTTTGGCCAGCTGTGGGATCTGCCAGGGGGGAGTGGTCTGCCTCCTGTGGGGGTCGTCACCACGGTGGGGAGGGGGGGCACTGGAGATTTGGCAGTCCGGGACGGGAGGGGGTTGAGGCTGGCCCGGGAATGGTCATGGGGCCCACGATTGGGCTGTGGGGAGGGGTCTGGAGGGGTAGCACTGTGAGGGTCCAGGGCTGGCCACAATCGAACTGGCCAGCAAACTGCAGGCTGACAGTTGGGGGCCCAGGACTGTCAGCTTCCGGCGTGAATAGGCCCTGTCCCACCAGCTTTTAATGATATTCCCGATTGTGACCTTTGCATTGCAGAGTCTGGGAGATTCTTGTCTGAAGCTGCACTGAAAAAACCAGCATGATTTACACCAGTTTTCCCATGAATTCAACACTTAGATCTTTTTTGGAAAAATCACAGTCCAAGCCTTTGAATTCCCTCAAACCCGTTCCAATTTAAACTGTCTGACTGCCCAAGGCGAGACGTCTTTCCGGAGACTTCATTCCCTTGTATATCTGAGTCTGCACTCCAGCCTTTATTTAGCGGTGTAATTCCTAGAATCATAGAATCCCTACAGTACAGAGGGAGGCCATTTGGCCCATCAGGTCTGCACCAACCACAAACCCACCCAGGCCCCATCCCCGTAGTCCCACATATTTACCCTGCTAATCCCCCTGACACTAAGTGACAAGTTAGCATGACCAATCAACCTGACCTGCACATTTTTGGAACGTGGGAGGAAACTGGAGGACCCTGAGGAAACCCACGCAGACATGGGGAGCATGTGCAAACTTCGCACAGACAGTGACCCAAGCTGGGAATTGAACCTGGATCCCTGATGCTGTGAGGTAGCAGTGCTAATCACTGTGCCACCATGCAGTTATTTAATAGCCGGTTAGTTTCACTGGGCTGGCACTGCCTTTGGATTTCTCCAAGTTCCAATCTTCCTACCTATACAAATTATGAATATGTCCCAGGGATTCCTCTGAGCCCTAACTCTTTTCACCATAGAGCCAGTGACATTCTGCCACCTTTTCAGTTCCTCAGGACTTCTCCTCAGCCCCAACTACACAGAGCCAACTACCGAGAACAATTTTACTGCCTACTAAAAGCAGCACTTTTTTGGAATGGTTTTTTTTCCCCGTTTGCTCCCCAGCAAACACATGGGTAAATTGAAACCTTACAACATTCTTAAGCTCTACCCATCCCCATGATGATGCTGCCTCTCAAGATTCAATGAATGCTTTTAAATTAATTATACAGCTCCCATTTCTTTGCAAGCAGTGTAGATACCTCATCTCCAATTCTCCATCTAATTAAGTCCAAATGCTGATATACGATTGTTATCGGACAACAAGTTTTATGAAATTGGGCACACAAAATGGAAGCAGACTAAAGTTACCCTCAGAGCTCTCCACTAAGAATCACAAAGTAACAGACACCGATCGGTAGGCAAGAGCATGCTTTTAGAATGCAAATGAGGGCTAGCACATAAGGGAAGCCGGACAGGATGGCAGGAACTAAATCTCCACCCCATCAAAATCAGCACCTTTAAAACAGTCAAACAACCCACAGAGACACCTAAAATTAGCATAGTTAAGGAAACATTCCTGGCCCTGCAAAGCCTCTTTTGAGATCAATGACACACCTATGGTTCAAACCCCAGAGATTCTAGACTATTAAATAACCAATCAGACAAAACAATTAACACACACCTAAAACAATTTCCTCAACACTTGGAAACATCGAGACGGGGTGGCTAAGGTCAAATACTGTAAATAAAGTATTAGCATTTGAATTGCATACTGCACCGAAGTTCAGGTATAACTATAGCCTGCTGCGAGGGATGGGCAGAGCGCTTTCGGGACAGTCCGACTGGATGTCCTGACTGTGCTTCTCCGTCGATGTAAAAGAAAATAAAGCTGTGCCGTTATTGAACTGGACCCTGAGTCCGTAGTGGTCGTTTCGCCCACTCGCGCTAACAATGATCTTACCTGAAATCAAAATGACCCCAAACTTTAAGTCTTACAGACCTGAACTTCCATGCGGTGGCAATTACAGCCAGTTTCCCACTCCGTTCCTATATCCTTATCTTGGAACCGTTTTGATCCTGTCTTGTCTGGCCATCTGATTCAAGCCGCGTAAGAACCATGCAATGTAGCACACTCCCAAGATCTTCAATTGAGGGCTGCTGAATCAGATAGGAGGCCATGCCCCCTTTTTTATGGTACTGGCTACTGTAAATCAGGTGAGTTTAACGATCCAGCCACTTTCACTCCAGGGAAAAGGTAGGTTTGTCAGGTAAGCGGTTAGAATTTGGGATCAGGAGGGTCCCATGACGGAAGCATGGGAGCGGCTGCATTTTCACGAGCTCTGGTGCTACTCATCTTTCAATCCCATTTTTATCCTGATGCACAACACACGATTATCTGATCTTAATGTGTATAATCTGTGCTATGCTCCTGGAATATCCTGGCTAAAATTTGGCCTTGGGGAGTTGAGTTAAGAAAAGAAAACCCTTGTTTGATTCAGGTGGTTGGAAATGGCTGAGGTGGTGCTCAGTTTGCAGTGGTGGTTTCTGTTGTGAACGGGACTATGCTTTGGTGATGCTTTTGGTATTGAGAAGACGGCCGCCATTATGCATGAAGGTATGGATGATGGTCTTGGCTCCCAACACAAATTGTTGGTGCTCACTTTGATGAACTGCAAGATATCCTAAAGAGAATGGATGAAGCAGAGAAGAGAGTCCCGACAATGAGGAAGGCAGTTTCAACAGTCAAGGTTCACCTGCAGTCCTGGCTCATTGTACATCCTGGCTGACTCGGGAGATGGGGCCAGAGGAGTATCCGTGTGTCCTGACTCCTGAGGGGTGCTGGGGATGAATTCTTAGCCGAATTTGAGAATTGGCTGCCACGTTTTCACAACCGTGATTTGATGGCTGGATGGCTCAGGTACGACGGGACACATTGCAACCGGTCTTCGAGGTTTGGGGCCAAATACTCTTACATTGCCTTGTTCGTGTTCGTTGAACTCCGTGTTCATCCAGAAGGGTTACAGATGGCTGGATGGGTCGGCTCCTTGCCACTCATCAGGGCCTAAGCTTTGCCAGGATTTTGGGCTGACAACATGGCAGAGATGCCAAGGATTCTGGATAGATCTTGGATGTTGCTCGATGATCCTGTTGTAGCCTTTTCAAGCTCTGTGGATGGTTAGATTATCCTGCAGTTTGGCACTAATCTTGAGCTTTGTTCCCTTGGAATTATACACCTAATTTTATGATTGTCTTTTATTGTGACAACAGTGTAGGATATATGAGCACTGAGGCGTTTCTCACCTCAAATCACAACAAGATGGAGTACAGGAGTGAGATAGAGAATCTGGTGAACTGGTGCAAAGACAATAACCTCTCCCTCAAAGTTAACAAAACGAAGGAGGTATTCATCAACTTCAGGAAGCACCATGGAGAATATGCTCCTGTCTACATCAATGGGGCCGAAGTAGAGCTTCAAGTTTTTCGGTGTCCAGATCACCAGTAACCTGTTCTGGTCCTTCCACACTGATGCTATAGTTAAGAAAGCTCATCAACACCTCTACTTTCTCAGAAGACAAACAAAATTTTGCATGTCCATTATGACTCGCACCAACTTTTACAGTTACACAACAGAAAACATTCTCTCTGGGTGTATCACAGCTTAGTATGGCGCCTGCTCTGTCCAAGACTGCAAGAAACTGCAAAGGGTCATGAACGAAGTCCAGTCCATCACTCAAACCAGCCTCCTAACCACTGACACTGTCTACACTTCTTGCTGCCTCAGAAAAGCAGCCAGCATAACTAAGGACCCCATGCACCCCAGACATACTCACCTCCATCTTCTTCCATCTGGAAAAAGGTACAAAAGTCTGAGGTCATGTACCAACCGACTCAAGAACAGCTTCTTCCCTGCTGCCATCAGATTTTGAATGGACCTACCTTGCGTTGTCGATCTTTCGCTACACCCTAGCTATGACTGCAATACTACATTCTGCACTCTCTCCTTTCTTTCTCCATGTATGCTTTGTATGTATAGTGCGCAAGAAACAATATTTTTCCCTGTATGCTAATACATGCGGCAATAATAAATTAAATCAAATCAAAATCATCTGTGATATTGTGAAAATCAGGATTATCTATTTTGTTTTCTAGATGCTATTTGTCCACCAGTATGCTCCGATATGGAACGAGGGAGGCTACAGATGAATTGTTTGTGGGTCTCCTTCTTTCCATTGGGGAATATACCATGTTGGTTGTACGGTATGATGGTTGTGAGGTATTTAACCTGGTTTGTTTTTCCCTTTTATGTGCTACATCTACAAGCCTTGCATTTACACTGAGGGAGTACAACTCTTGGTACCCTTCAATTTATTTTTTATGATAATATGAGTAACATCAATGTAGGGTGGGATTGGTGGTTTGGCTTAGAGAAGATTGGTCTTATAAGTCCTCGTTGTGGGTGAGGAAAATCTCCCATTTGAACTATTGGAGTTGCGCTTTTCTTTTGTATATTTATTATTTTAGGATTAGGGAATCATTGCTTGTTTCCTGAGACAGTATATATCATATATCTTGGAAAAGACATGGCTTTTCTCGTGTGGTCATCTCTGGTGTTGTTGGAATAGGAGAATGAGGTTCTGGTGC
This sequence comes from Carcharhinus amblyrhynchos, assembly GCF_965287045.1. Lineage (NCBI taxonomy): Eukaryota > Metazoa > Chordata > Chondrichthyes > Carcharhiniformes > Carcharhinidae > Carcharhinus > Carcharhinus amblyrhynchos. The sequence goes on along the minus strand of NC_137326.1, from coordinate 102,769,432 downwards.
AGGTCCAAGGGTAGCCGATTTATCCTTGCATGTCGAGCCTTGGTAGATTAGTCTTCTATTTTGGTTTGGCTGCATGGGCTTGGCTCATGGAATATATAATGGACAAATAATTTGGTTGTTGTGATTTCTCTGATTGGGGAAATTCGTCAAATTTCATATATGGAAAGGCATAAATTACGCTTTTCGGGTACCTAAAGAAAGGGGTAGTTTGCTTTGTTCAATGTATAAGAATAACGTGAGAATTGTTGCTGCATTGGCCCTTAATTTAGGTTGTTGTTGAACAGGTTAGGACAGTAGTGGCTGTGATTATATAGGTCAGATGGAGGTTATGTTGGTCAGGGAAACAGGTGCCCTCCCCTAAGATGTCCCCATTTGAGAGCTTCCGTTCTGCCCTCTCCCCTGAGTATTGGTTTCCCTGGGTATATACTGTCCTGTTGGTTGCAGGGCCTGAATTCTGGTTGGAGATCTAGGTCGCCCTTCTCCAAGCGCTCTTCCAGACTGTCTATCTTCTGGGTTTGGGCTGCCCTGGGAGGACAGTGTCCTGTTCCTTGTGAGGTTGTGCTGTCCAGTTCCTGATATCTTTCCTGCAAAAGTGTTTATGGAAGAACCGCGTTTTGCGTCTACTGAATAATCCTGATGCTTCCCTCTCTCTGGGGTTTCCTTTCTTCATCCAGGTGGGTGAGGTGTTGATATGGGCTCTGATTTGTTATAGTTAATCCTGGAGGATTTCCATTATCTTATTGTGGGGAGGAGGAGGATTGTATCTCTCCTCGAGATGCCCTTTTGATGGGAGTCGTGATGAATCTTCTTCTCCTTGTTAGTGGAGTTTCCTTGATCTGCCACATATTTGCCCACTCACTCAACTTGTCACCTTGAAACCACTACAGAATTTCACAGAACCAGAGGTAAGTTATACACAGAAGGAAACTATTCAGCCCATCTTATCCATGCCAGATAATCTCGCCTTCCTGCACACTGCCCATAACCCTGTGGCTTACAGCATTTAAGATGCAGATCCAAGTACTTTTTAAAAGAGTTTAGGGTCTCTGCGTCCATTACAACTCAGACAGTGAATTCCAGACACCCACTACCACCTGCATAGAAAGGTTCTTCCTCATGTCCCCTCTACACTTCCTGCCACACACCTTGAATCTATGTCACCTTTTTTGAGAACTGGAAACATTTTATCCTGTCCACTCTATCATTTTCCCTCATAATACTGTGCATCTCAACTAAGCCAACTCTCAGCTTTCTTTGTTCCAGGAAAAATAACCACAACCTCTCTCCTTGCAGCGGCACTTTTCTAGCCTTGCAACATTCTTGTAAATCGCTTTTGCATTCTCTCCAGAGAATTCCATCCTTCCTTTAATGTGGTGACCAAGAACAGCACATAATATGCAAGTTGTAAGCCTTCCCAGTGTTCTTTACAATTTCAACATTATATCCTTACTTTTATATCCTATATGTCTCCAGTGAAGGAGGGCATTCCACATGACTTCTTGACACATGGACACTTGTACACCAAGATCTCTCATTTCATTTACCCCTTTTAGTATACTCCCATTTATTGTGTACTCCCTACAAATGTTTAACCACCCTAAATGCATGAACTCACACATCTGTGTTAAAGTCCATCTGCCACTTTACTGCCCACTCCACCAACCCACCTATATTGTTTTGTAGATTTTAGCTCCCTCTACGCTATCCACTACTTGGCCAATCATTGCAGTGCCTACAAATTTCCCAGTCATGCCCTCGACATTCAATCCAAATTGTTAATAAATAACACAAGCAGTAAGGGTCCCAACACCAAGCCCTGTGGAACAACACTTGAAACAACTTTCCATCCACAAGGGCAACCATAACCTTTTGTTTCCTGTCACTAAGCCAATTTTTGATCCAACTTGCTACATTATCCTGTGTCCCATGGGCTTGCACATTTTTGACCAATCTGCCATGCAGGAACTCGTTAAATGTCATGCTAAAATCCCTGTACACAACAGTCACTGCACTATCTTCATCACCCCTTCTTGTCACTTCCTCAAAGAATGAAATCAGATTTGTGAGGCAAGATTTTCCTTTAACAAATCTTCATCGACCATCCGTGACTAGTCCATGCCTTTCTACGTGGCAGTTAATCCTATTTCTCAGGATTAATTTTACTAATTTGCCCACCACTGATGTAAGATTAACTGGCCTATAATTGTTCGACATTTCCTTTGATCGCTTGTTAAACAATTGAACTTAGTTCACATTTCTCCAGTATCTCCCTTTGCCTAGTGAGGATTAGAAAATTATCCAGGGAAGAGATAACAATTGCTATCTCCTCCCTGATCTTCTTCAGCAGCCTCAAATACAATCCATCTGCCTCTGGCGACTGATCAATTTTCAAGGATTCCAACTCTGAGTACTTCCTCTTACTTTATGATTATCCCATCCAATATCTCACAGTGTTCCCCCGGGTTACTACATCATCAGCATTATCCCTTTCCTTTGCGAGGCAAATATTTGTTTAAAACCCTTCTCACAGCCTCTGCATCTACACGAGTTCTCGTTTCATCTCTTAAAGGCCCCTTTTTTTCCCCTCACTAACCTTTTACCATTCATGCATTGGTAAAGTATATTTGCGTTTTCTTTAACTTCATTTGCTAATCTTTTTAAATGCCCTTTCTTTGATTTCCTCATTTCTTTTGTTACTTTGTCCCTACCCTTCCTATATTTGTCTAGGCTATCTGCAGTGCCTATTGTATGCTTTACTTTTCAGTTTCATCTCCTCCCATACTCCTCTAGACAACTGGGTGAGGGGGGGGGGGTCTAGACTCGGCAGTCCTACTCCTTTTTTAGAAGGGGACAAGTGTACTTTGTACATTTAGGATCTCGCTTTTTAGTGGTTCCCACTGGTTTTCCACTTAATTTCCTCCAGCAGTGCTGTCCGCTTATCTTATACGCGCCTTGTGTAGATTTTATTTAGGTATTACCCACTGTGTAATCCTCTATATTAGGTTGATATTGCCTTGTTTAAAATTATGAATAACTTCACAACAAAAGTAAAACAGCCTCTCTAAACACAGCAGCCACAGTAAAATATGTCACCCAGCAGGAGAAAAAGCAGACAGATATTCAAAAACTGATCTAATCAACAACACTTGCAGACACTGTAAGTGCCTGATTTAATTAGGAATTCACACTAAATACGCAAAGTCTGAGATAATGAGCTAATCATGTTTCCTATCCTAGAAGAATGGATATCAGGAGATGACCATGCACTGTACATGCCTCACCGAGCCAACCAGGGTCCAATCATGTACTACATGGAGCCATCATAGTTCAGGATGCCACTGGTCAGGTTGTGGCTGTGATTTTGAAAGGGTTAATAAAGTTTGCTTTTCAGTGACAGACCATGCCGAGAAAGAAGATAGAATTTTGGAGAGAACATTGCAGCCGACTGATTCAATATTCCACTGCGAGCGACTACGTCAATTCGTGGTTAAGTATCATTTCTGCTGTAATTTTGATAACTTGGAAAATTGGTGAATCTTGTCTGAACATACTTGTACCCACTTGGTCTCATACTTAATCGGACCTGGAGTCTTATGATTAAAGTTTAACTGGGTATCAGAATCCAATAATAGCACAAAATGTATACCAAGTCAAAGTTCTTGTGCACTAGCACAACTTTTCCAGCAACTAAATATTTTAAGGGCTAACCTTTTGAAATACATCTCTAATAAGACAGAGTAAGAAAAAGTAGAAGTCAGCCATTGACAGGCATGTAACTGCTTTGATAATAAAGTACGGGCACATCAACAGCAGAATAATTCATTTCTCAATGATGACACTACAATGCTCCAATAAATACAAGATTGAAGTCATTTTTCATGTGCTCTAGTCCCAAAAGCATCCAGAGGGAGTTTGCTTTATTCCTTATTGTATTCTAAGCTGACAAAGTTTCTTTATTTTAAATTCTAACAGCTCTGAATGAACAAATGGATCAAATAGTTTAGTTGTATAAGCAACCTTAAGAGATAAGCATGTTGTTTGCAGTTATAGCAAAATTGATGACTATATTAGCGCGAGTTAAAACTTTTCTGGTGAAATAGATTGTCCCAATCACCCAATTTCTTATATCATTACGCCTTCCAATGCCATGTAATATCTTGGTAATGTTTTAGTCAGCTTCAATGGCGGCACAATGGCACAGTGGTTAGCACTGCTGCCTCATAGCGCCAGAGACCTGGTTCAATTCCTGGCTTGGGTCACTGTCTGTGTGAAGTTTGCACATTCTTCCTAAGTCTGTGTGGGTTTCCTCTGGGTGCTCTGGTTTCCTTGCACAGTCCAGAAGACGTGCTGGTTAGGTTAATTGGCCATGTTAAAATTCTCCCTCAATGTACCCAAACAGGCGCCACCAGAGTGTGGCGATTCAGAGATTTTCACAGTAACTTTATAGCAGTGTTAATGAAAGCCTATTTGTGACTAATAAATAAACTTTTTCTTTCCTTTCCAGTGAAGACTCTGTGGCTAACAAGACTTCTTAATGAGGGATGGAGAAGGTTGGACCTTCAGTCACTGTAACAAAACTGTTTTGCTTTTTCGTAAGTGCATCTTTGAAAGGACGGCATTAATTTAAACTGATTGGCTTTCACTGTCAGTAGAATATATACATTGCGGAAGATGATTGAAAGGACAGCTGATCATGAAATAATACAGATGAGCCTCAAAACCATTTTCCTAATGATCTGCTCACAATCCCAAGTGTACTGGAAATTGAGAGTCAGGCTACTGCTATTAAATGTGTATTTATATCCTTATTTAAGAGTTGAACAGACTGAAACTAGTTCTAAACAAACTGAAAGCACTTCCCTAAACTGCTAAGGACCTTGAGGTTCATCCTGAGGACCAGAGGGCAAAATCTCAGATGTTTGTCAATTCTACAGAATTATCAAGAGAGGTCTTTGGATTATGCTGTCATGAGAACTGGACCAGATAGGCACAAATAAATGTGACACAGCGATTTTAAAAAAAATCAACAACAGGATACATTAAGCTGTTCTTTTGTTGTAGATAACATTAAATTCATAAGGAAAATAAACATTAGTTTGAGTGCAATGGGGGTTGGCCAGAAGAGAGGAGCAATTGGGAAGTTTAGTGTGTCTGTTCATGCACTGTCTTAGAAGCAGGCTTTCTGGAAATAATCTATCCAAACTGGGTCAGAGTTCAAGATTTCTTCATATCTGAACTCTGGCCCACTGCAGAGCTATCTGGTTTCAGAACTTATTTTAGCCTGGCTGATATATTTCTATGTCTCAGCTGTTACGTGAGAACTGGCTAGAATAATGAATTAGAATACTACCTTTACACATGTGGGACTTGTGTTGAAATCTAGGTCAGACTGAGGAGATGAATGTCTCTATTCTCTCCTTACCACAAAGGTCCTAAATGATTCACATCCATGTATGCAAAATCAGGAGCATTAACGTGCACTGGTGGCCTCAAAGATGGTGAAAAGCTTGGTGTTAGAATTAGAAAATAGGCACGTTGAATTCACAAAATGTTTTTAATCCCAACTTCAGAAGCCGTTCTTCCGATTTTGAGATAAAGCGTGCTTCTGGGTCGGAATAGGGAGTACTTTATTCTAAATCTGATTAACCAGAGTCCTTGATCCTGACAAAATAAACTTGAATTCCCAGCCCTGTTATATTTAATCTCGATGAGTTTAACATGTTGCATAGAAAAAAATAATGTCGTTCAAAACAAGATGAACATATCGTAAGTATGATCCAAACAAACTGAGGAGGATTGCTGAAACTTTTGGGCGGCACAGTGACACAGTGATTAGCACTGCTGACTCACAGTGCCAGGGACCTGGGTTCAAATCCTGGCTTGGGTCACTGTCTGTGTGGAATTTGCACATTGTCTGCATGGGTTTCCTCTGGGTGCTCAGGTTTCCTTCCGCATTGTGAAAGATGTGCGGGTTAGGTGGATTGGCCATGCTAAATTGCTGCTTAGTGTCGGGGGGCTAGCTAGGATAAATGCATAGGGTTATGGGCCTGGGTGGGATTGTGGTCAGTTCAAGTGCGATAGGCCTCCTTCTTCACTGGAGAATTCTATGATTCATTTACCACTGCTTTGCAACAGCTTTTTTGTTCTATACTGCGACAATTATGTTATTAACTTGCTTGATATTCCTGCAGCACTTCCTTATTAAGCCTCTGAGAACAGAGCTGTAACAGTTGGAGCCAGTGCAATGCAAACAGACTTGACTTGCCTTCATTATTTTTAGCAGACAAACCCCAGACTCATGCTGGCAATGAGATTGATGTAATTATTGCTAGGAGAATATGTACATATACCGAGCACTGTTATTTCAGGTCTAACAAGAATCACCACTGCGTTTATGCACCACTTCAGTCATTCCACAGCGACGCTGCTACATTGCTCTTACGAAATAGCAGGCACAGAAGCTTAATCACAGGCCCACTCCAGTTTACTGTGAAGACAGTGTTACAATTCCTGCGGAGACAGATAGCTTCTAAAAAAAACATGAATTTCCCAGTGACCGATCCTTAGAATCACGCGACAGGATTTCACATTTTAAGAGTTTTACTGTAACACACACAGTAAAAGCAACATGGACGAAACAATAGGCAACTATACACTAAACTACAGGAATTATGTACCATAGTAACTGAAAACAACGGAAAACCGTGTTGGGTCTGTACATTACACCATCCTCTCCTTAGACAAGTAGGGAGTGATTTTCTGGCTTTTCCCACTGGCAGGATCTCCTGGTCTTGCTGACAGTGACCCCCTCCCCCCCTCCTCTCCCAGGGGTTTCCAAGAGGTGGGGAAGGAATCAATGGAAAATTCCTAAGATAGTGGCGGGACAGAAGATCCTCATCAGTGGCAGGCCGCCTCCTGCCACCAAGAAGCACACCACTGGAGAAGAGGGTAGAAAATCCCTCCCGATGGTTTAGTCCAAAATTCCTCCTGCCTCTAACAGGATCTCTACCATCTGCTTCATCAAGGTGAATCTTCCAGTTTCACTTTAACCAAAGTCCCTTTCACTCAACCCTTTCAGCATAATTGAGAGGACTTCTAGTTTCAAGATATCCTCTGGTGATTCAGTGGCTTTTAACTCTTCACAATCTTGCTTTCTCAATTATAAGTTCCACCCTCGCCAGCTCCGCTTGGTGGTTGAGCAACACACCTTTCCTTCTGCCCTGCACAGAAACACCAGTTGTGGGACTTCTTCCCCAAACTCCTTGCTCTGACTGCCTCTGAGAGTCTAAGCTGCAATAATTGTGTCCAGGTTTTAAAGCTTGCAAATTAATCAATGTGATTTGATCTCAGCTCATGTTCCAATGTCAACTGGGTCACATGGGCTTGACTCTGGGCAGAGCCAATATGAGGTCACATGGACTTGTCATCATCCCCCTCTACAAATTGCTCCGTTATATCTTGAATTGAAGGGGAGAGTTTAGAAAATAACTATCCGATATAATCCAGCAGTCAAAACAGCAGCAAATTTCGTTAGCGTATTGTCACGCACTGTATTTCCCAGTGGGGAAAGAAGGGTTTCTGGGCTAATTGTATGCCTGAAGAACCACATTATAAGCGTCCCTTCCATAGCCAACAAGTCCTGGTACTGGACTTGGACCCATAGCTTCCGGTTCAGAGGTAGGGACATTACCACTGTGCCACAATAGCTCCTATAGGAATTCATAAAAATAAGCATCTTAATTTACTCCTGTTGATAAATTAAAATATTCAATTAGGTACAGCAGAGCTTTATATATTTATGTCCAATATCTACAGATTTTACTTTTAAATTGCACTGCCAATCTCACTAAATAATAGGCAAAGGAAAAATGAATGTGGTATTGAGGATTAAGATTTTGTGGTGGGAATTACATAAGTCCAACCAGTTCGTGCCAGCATATCTGTCAGGGTTTGCTATCGTTGCTTCTCTGAAAGTGACAGAAACTTCTGGAGTCTACACATAAATGTGAAAATCCAGAAATGATTGTCAGTTTTTCTTTTACTAAGTTATGGGATTTGAGCATCACCAGCTGTAGCCTCCCCAAAGAATACTTTCTTGGATGACGCAAACAAACTTAATGCATAATGGCTCCATTTTTAAACATATTCAAAAAGGCTAACATTTTTATTTCAATGACTGCATATTGTTGATATAATGCATTGTTTTATTTCTCGAGGTTCTATAGAAATTCATACAAAAATGGTTTGTTGGATATGCATTAAGTTAATTATCTCGGCACGATGAACAAAATCAGCCAGAGTATCAAGACTAATCAACACAATCCACAGTTCGCAGAACCGCCTCATCACTCACTGTTCAGCTTTAACAAAGGCATATTGCTATCATGTGGTTCCCCTGTTTGCAAATTGGAGCCAGAATGGACATGAATACAGATCTGCTCCTGACATTACCAAGTTTGTTTAGTGGAACTTGCAGATCCTTCTTTTTCCTAATAATATTAATTTGACAGGAGAGCACGGTGGCACAATGTTTAGCACACTGCTGCCTCACAGCGCCAGGGACCTGGGTTCGATCCCCGGTTTGGGTCACTGTCTGTGCAGAGTCTGCATGTCTGTACCAGTCTGCCACTCTGGGCAAATTCACCTTTGGACCTCGTTTAAATGCTCATATACCAAAAGAACGCCCTATTTCTATTTGCAAGTTAGAGAGGACAAGATGTTGGTTTGTTTTTCTGTGATCTGGTCAGCAGGTCAAATTTGGAGCGGGGGCAGGCCAGATAATTTTTATGCACTTCTGTTTCTCCAATAATAACTATAACCAGTAGATTCCTTTATCCTGGGTATGGTTTTAAACAAAAGACTGAAGGGTAGGAAATTATGCGTACACAATAAAAGAACTGTATTGGTGTAATGGAAAATAATGACTGGGATACTTTTCACACAGGGTTTGGATTAGCAGTGCAGTTTGAGTGTGGGACCAGTGTGGATGCAGAGGCAGGTTGGTAAAAGGACCACCTCCATTCTCTAACATGGTAGCTCAGCTCTCAACATCATTTACTAGCCCTCTAAACCTTACACTTCACACACTCTCCTCCCTCCCCCTGCCATGTCACTCTGTGTTCCCTCAGATTACCTACACCATCTCTGTACCCCCTCAGATCACCCATGTCCCCAACTTGCCCTCATGCATCCCCCAAAGCCACTCACCCAGTATCCACCATGTACATTCTTTATGAACCGTATAACAGCAATGGGAATTATTTTAAAAGTGGGTGTAACAATAAAAATGACATTGTAATAAAACTCTCATTCCAGTATCTGTAAAGTATCTGTCATTGATACTGCACAAAAAAACCTTTTAAGTGAGAAAAATGTAAACATTTTCCCAGATATCAACAAAGGCCAATGTTGGGTAGGAAAAGCAATGTTAAAGCTGCTGACAGCAATGGTGGCTTTCTCTGCCATATAGTCCAGGACACAAAAAAGCAAATCTTCATGGGATGGATCCCACAGCCTAACACTAGCAAGGTGGCCCCCAATTCATCTGTCACATCAGCAACTGAGAAATGCGAGACTCCTGACACCATTTTTAGAGTCTGTCCCAGCAACCAAATCAGTTAACGCTGGAACCACCCTTTGCACTCCATTCGGGCACCTCCTGGCATTGTCCAGGCACTAACCAAGCATTTCTTGGAATAGCTTGAGTGCTCCGAGGGGTGTGCCCAGGTCACCAGGGTATCAAGGGGCGTTTCAGTGTTACCCGGGTAGAACCAGGCATGTCCCTCTCCCCCGAGTGCTGTACTTACCTAAACACCTGGGAGAAGGGGGAGGTTTGCTTGCCAGGTGCATTCCTCCAGCGACGAGTTGGGCTTCACACTGTTCTGCCGTCAAACCACTGTAGATGGAATTTTTGACAGCGGGATGATTCTGGCACACAGGTCTAATAATTACACGTATTCAGGTGAGGTTCCAGACGCTGAACGTCAGGAACCATGCCCCATCACTGACGGAGGAAGGGACAATCACGTCATGCATTTGTGCAAAACATGACATTGCACTTCCCGTGATATTTTCTATTCATTTCATTGAATCTGCCCAACTTGAACTGGATCCGAAAATCCAGGCCTTAATTTTTTTAAGTGGCCGCTAAATTATGTAAACTGTAAAAGTACTCAAACCACATCAAAGGCAGAGAAGATCATTGAACTATTGTGTCCAGAGAACTGAGTACTCCAGAAGTTTTTAGAACTCACCCAGCCATTCATAATAGTCACAAATATTAAAACATTGCCTTCCAACTCCAAAGCTTGAAATTGATAGAACAGATGGTGTCTTTTCCAGTTCAAACCCGATTGCCTGTCAGTCGAGGGAAGCACATGTCTACATGCTTTTTGACCTTTCAAAAGCAGGGATTTTTGTTCACATTCAGATGAGCCTGTATATTTGAATTCTCCGACCAGACGTGGCAAGGAGTGTTTACCAATATATTTTTCTACATTTTTAATGCATTATCGCACTTCTTTCAAGGATAAAGTACTGTAATGCATGTCAATAATTACACAAAGGCTATCAATGTAATGGTTAACTTACATTTTCAGGATAGAGCCCTATGAGGAATCACAGCATTAAAAACATATCTACACTGCTATGCAGCATCAAATACTGACATTTAAAGGTGCAAAACTTTTTTTTAACAGTCATCATTCAGAATGTTCCCTATCTCTCAGCAAGCTTCTCCATTGGCCATAAACTGTCCAAGGAGGTGCATTTTTAGAGCTTCAAAAACCCATACCAGCATAAAAAAGTAGTACAGGAGGAAATACAATTTTCCTGTAGTGCTCGCAAAGAGGACATTAACTGTGTAAGAAGGGAATACCCATTTTCCCAACCTGTGAAAAGGCCACAAGAAAATGGTATGGAGTTGGATAGACAGAGGAAAGTTGTTTTCCCAGTCAAGAAAAACTAAATTCAATGCTTTGCAAACTGATCTTCTTTTGTAGATGATGATTCAGCCATTGTTTCAGAAACTCAATACATGGCCAGATTTGCAAATATCAAATTGGAGGGGGTGGGGAGACGGTGTGCGGAAAGGGTGTGAAAGGGAAGAGAGTGACGGGCAGATGGAATAAGAAGAAGAGTGAGTGGGAGAGGGAGGAGAGGAGAGGGGGAAGGGAAGGGGGGGGGGAAGAGATGGATGGTGGACACAGTAGACTTGGAAGCAGCAGCTCAGATATTACAGAACATGTTAGAAAAAATATTTAAGCATGAAATGCAAAAGATGAAATTTATTGCTGACGCTTCCCTGGGTCCCTGGCAGCAGCCTGCTATAATTTTATAATTAAACATCAGTCATAAAGTATACAGTAATTATCTCTTTATTCAAAATAATCACATGGCATATGACCTGACACGATGACCTTATAATTTCAGTAAACACATCCATCTCCATTTTTGTTAAGCTGCATAGAACATAATAGCTTCCAGTGACAAGTTACTACATCTGATGTATAAGTGAGTGAGGTTGACATGAATGTCAAAGATAAAGATGCCTTGCTCTTCCTACTTCTGACATCCCTCAAATAACACTTATATCTGATAGATCTATATTGTTAATGCTGGAATAAAAATCTCAGCAGGTTTGGCTGCTTTTGTGGAGAAAGAAACAGAGGTAATGTTTCGAGTTGAATATGGCTCTTCTTCAAACAACCCCACATTGCATGGGGAAGTCACCTGGTAGTGACTGTCTCCAATCTGGCCAATCAGTGGCAGCGATAGGGCTTGCTGTCAGTGGGTGGGCTCTCAAAGTAAGAGGATCAACAGAGAGAGACAAAGCCAACAGGAAGCGAGAGAGGTGGATCAGCTAATCATTGTTTCTAGAACAATAATACAGACACAAAGACTAATGCTCTGGAAAGATAGATTCAAATCCCACAGAGCAGCTGCGAGGATTTAAATTCAATTAAGTAAAAAATCTGAAATAAAATGCTCTTCTCCATAATAAGGATTATTTTAAAACTCATTTGTTTCACTAACGTTCTACAGCTAAGGAAATCTGCTGTCCTTATCTGGTCAAAGTGATAGTAGGTGTCATAGACTGCTATCAAATGGCACTGACACAGCAATAACCTGCTCATCAATGCTCAGTTTGAGTTCTGTCAGGGACACTTAGGCTCAAACCTCAGTACAACCTTTCTTCAAACATGGAGGAAAGTTGAAGAGGTGAGGTGAGAGTGCCTGCCCTTGACATCAAGGAAACATTTGACTGAGTATAAGGCAATAAGAAGCCCTAGCAAAACTGGAGTCAATGGGCATACGGGGGAAAAACTCTCCAATGGTTAGAGTCATACCTAGGACAAAGAAAGAAGGTTGTGGTCACTGGAGGACAATCATTTCAACTTGAGGACATTACTGCAGGAGTTCCAAAGGTTAGTATCATTTTCATCTGCTTCAACAATATTTTTCCTCTTTCTTAAGCCTGGATGTGGGGACATTTGCTAATGATTTGTTCAGTAGGATTCACACCTCCTCAGAATCTGAAGAAGGTCATGCCAACTTTAGGGTCAGGGAGAGAAATTATGGGCCCTAAGCTTTGCCTGTTGTTGGATCCCTTATGCACAGGGCTCCTTGGACTTTTAGAATTGGCACTCAGTCACAATTGGGTTGAACCATTTTGTATAGTTTTCACAAAACCTCTTGGCTCTGTCTCTATTTATTAAGCTCATTGAAAGCTCAGGTTTCAATATGATATATCTTACAACCACGGCTTTGTCAGACAACCATTTATAAGTTCATACATTAATTAGATATAGGAGCAGAATTAGGCCATTCAGCCCATCTAGTCTGCTCCACCATTCGATCATGGCTGATATGCTCCTCATCCCCATTACGCCTTCTCCCCATAACCCTTCAACCCATTACCTGTTAAAAATCTGTCTAACTCCTCCTTAAATTTACTCAATGTCCCAAAATCCACTACACTTTGTGGTAGTGAATTCCACAGATTCACAACCCTTTGGGAGAAGTAGTTTCTCCTCAACCTTGTTTTAAATTTGCTACCCCCTATCCTAAGATTATGACCTCTTGTCCTAGAATGCCCCATAAGAGGAAGCATCTGCTCCCCATCTACTTTATCCATACCTTTTATCATCTTATATACCTCAATTTGATGTCCCCTCATTCTTTTAAGTTCCAGACAGTATAGGCCTAAACTCTTCAATCTCTCTTCATACGACAAACCCCTCATCTCTGGAATCAATCCAGGGAACCTTCTCTGAACTGCCTCCAATGCCACCACATCTTTGCTTAAATAAGAGGACGAAAATTGTGCACAATACTCCAAGTGCGGCCTCACCAGTGCCTTATATAGTTGCAACAATATTTCTTTACCTTTATATTCTATTCCTTTAGCTGTAAATGCCATATTGTGCAACCAGCTCCACTTCTTTGAACCTGGCCCTATGCAATATCCAGCCAGCAACATTCAAAAGACTTGAACCTCACAAGCACTGCAAACAACAATCCTATATATAAATGGGTTTGAACCAACAATGACATATTCTATTGGTGTATGACTTCCACTTTCACTTCCAAGTTTGAAAATGGCAAAACCTTCCAGTAAATTAGCACATTGAGACATATTCCAGCCACTTGAGACAGTGAAGCTGCCCGAGCCTGGGCCTCCTGAAGGCACACTTCGCAGTGATTGGCATCTGACTACCTGTCCCTCCCCAGTCCTGGCCTCCTGCAGCAAGACCTGGACAATATTTAGGCTGGGGCTGACAAGTGGCAGGTAACATTCATGCCACACAAATGTCAGACAATGACCATCACCAATAACAGAGATTCTAACCATTTCCCCATGACATTTAAAGAAATTACCATCACTAAATTCTCCACTATTAACATCCTGGAGTTTACTGTTGACCAGAAACTGAAATGGCGTAGCCGTATAAATATCATGTGATGTAGAGAAGGAAAAGTTTTGTAAGTATTAGCAGGGTAAAATTTGGCCATGTTAGCTTAAGCATAAAGCATGTGGCAGGGGATAAGGGTTGACTTAATAAAGACAAGCAGACGTAGCTAACAAAAAAGTTGATTTAATAAAGAGGATAGATGTAGCTAACAAAGGAGACTGTAGGCACACAGTTAATATAACATGCTTAGCTCAGAGAACAGAGGGAACTGCAAGATAACAAATGTATTTTAAAACAATGAAGTTAGCAGCTACACAAATACCACAGCAGGTAATGGTCATTCTTGGCCAAGTATCATGAGGAGATGAGTCAGTCAACTGACAATGTTGCATGGAACCATTGCAACACGAACTGTATAAAGATCAACAGAAATATCTGTGGAGTAGACAGCCTTGGAGACTGCCTTCTTGATCTCTCCCATGTTGCGTTAGTAGAAGCTTGAAATAAAGGCTGCTTTGGAGTTACACACAGAGACTGCAAACTCATTTGTTTCTTCGAGAGAAATCCTCCAAAACCATGGCTACAATAACAGGTCAGAGGCTGGGAATTCTGCAGGTAACTCACGACTTTTCAACGCCTGTCCACCAGCTACAAGTCTGGAGCATGATGGAATACACTCCATTTGCCTGGATGAGTGCAGCTCCAACAACACTCAAGAAGCATCAAGGGTAAATGGCTCACTGACTGGTGCACTATCATTCACTCCCTCTCTTATCAATGTACAGTGGCAGCAATGTGTACCACCTTCAAGATACTCTGCAGGAACTTACCAAGTTTTCTCAGAGACCCACAAACCCACAAGCATTAGAAGGACAAGGACAGTCTAGACATGGGAATAGCACCACCTGGAAGTTCCCTCCAAGCCACGCACCATCCTGATGTGGAACTATATTGCTGTTCCTTTACTGTCACATCAAAATCCTGGAACTCCCTACCTAACAGCATTTTGGGCGTACCTACACTGTGTGGACTGCAGCATTCAAATAGGCAACTTACCATCACCCTTTCAAGAAACATCAGCAATGGAAAACAAATGCTGGGCTTGCCATCTGGGCTCACATCCCATGAATGAATAAAAAGAAACAAATCGCTAAGATTTGCATTGTAGGCTAGAGGCAAACTAAGCACAAGTGTTTATTTCTCAAGGGATAGAATTAAAACTAGAGAACTTAGGCTAAGCTTGTATCAAAGTTTTGTTCAACCACACTTGGGAATACTGTGCGCAGTTCTAGTTGCCTTATTATATAAAGGATGCAGAGACACTTTGGAATGTACGCAAAAGAGATTTACAAGGATGATAACAGAATTGCAAGGTTATACCTATCAGGAGATGATGGATAGGTCGAGTGTCTTTTCTCTTGAAAAGCAGAGGCTGAGGGGGCGACCTAATCGAGGTCCTTAAAATTATGAATGATTCTGTCTGATAGAGTAGAAGCAGATCAATCTTCTGCTTGTGGGAAACACTAAATTAGAGTCCATGAATATAAGATTATCGTGAGGAAATCAAATTGGGAATTTAGATGAAAGCTCTTTGTGTGTTAAGAATATGGAATGCATTAACATCCTGACAACTGATTGCGCTGTTGTTTCGATAGCATGTTCTTACTATTATCAGCCTGAGAAATACTGCCTGCATGCTTCATGCAATTCGATTGCAGTAACTATTTTACATATCCATATGCATTAATCATCTATTTTCTGTGATGGTCATGAGATGGTTTCTCATTTGGATTCTGAACTGTTCCTTGCATCTTTCCCATCGCAACTAACCACACATATGATGTAAAGCACGTATTTTTGCACAGGCATCTTGAGTTGAATTAATCAAGTACTTTGGAAATGTATGTTTTGAGGTTTTCTTTCTCATCATCTATTTCTTTTTCTAAGGTGACGAATGATATTTCGGCAAGAAATAACGTTGGGCAGTTTGAGAAACCCTCAGATATTTTGACTGCCCCCAACTCTCTTCACTGCTTTCTAGTGAGGTAGAATCTTCCAATAAGACA
The DNA here is from genome assembly GCF_965287045.1 of Carcharhinus amblyrhynchos. NCBI lineage: Eukaryota > Metazoa > Chordata > Chondrichthyes > Carcharhiniformes > Carcharhinidae > Carcharhinus > Carcharhinus amblyrhynchos. Next base: position 102,753,453 of record NC_137326.1, on the reverse strand, counting down.
GATGATTGTATGGTATTGTGTTATTATAGCACTGCGCTCAATTGTATCAGCAAACTGCTGCATTTCAATTTAATCACGTCTTTGCCATAAACAGATCATTTATTAGTCACACATTTTCTTCCCTTTGTTTCAATTTTACAAAAATAAGCTTCTGTCTTAAAGATTCGAAATGTGGATTCTATTGCATCTCACAGTGTTCCTTTGTTTTCTATTAACATGTGCAAGAGCTATTTTTACTTTATATGGATGTGGGTATCACTGGCAAGGCCAATATTTATTGCTCATCCTCAACTGCCCTTGAAAGGTGGTGGTGAATCACATTCCTGAACTGCTGCAGACCTTGTGGTACTCCCACAGTAGTGCTAAATAACCAACTTCAGTATTTTCACTGGTGAGGAAGACGGAATCAAAGAACAAAGAACAATACAGCACAGGAACAGGCCCTTCTGCCTTCCAAGCCTACACCGATCATGTGTTCCTAACTAGACCATCCGTTTGTATCCCTCTATTCCCAGTCTGTTCACGTGGCTATCTAGGTAAGTCTTAAATGATCCGAACATGTCTGCCTCAACCACCTTGCTTGGTAGTGCGTTCCAGGTCCCCACCACCCTCTGTGTAAAATACGTCACCCACATATCTATATTGAACTTTGCCACCCCCCCGTCTTACCTTGAACCTGTGACCCCTTGTGTTTGTCATTTCTGACCTGGGAAAAAGCTTCCAACTAGTCACCCTATCTATGCCGTTCATAATTTTATAAACTTCTATTAGGTCACCCCTCAACGTTGTCTACCTAATATGCTGCAGGAAAGGATGTCCCGTGGCATGGTACATTGGGGAGACCATGCAGACGCTACGACAACGGATGAACGAACACCACTCGACAATCACCAAGCAAGACTGTTCCCTTCCTGTTGGCGAACACGTCAGCGGTCACAGGCATTTGGCCTCTGATCTTCAGGTAAGCGTTCTCCAAGGCGGCCTCCACGACATACAACAGTGCAGAGTCATTGAGCAGAGACTGATAGCCAAGTTCCGCACACGAGGACAGCCTCAACTGGGATTCTTGGGTTCATGTCACACAATCTGTAACCCCCATGATTTGCCTGAATTTGCAACATCTCACTTACTGTCTTGTCTGGAAACAATACACATCTTTTTAACCTATGGTTAATGCTTTCTCCACTTACATTGTCCGCACCTTTAAGACTTGAATAGCAGATTAGCTGTAAAGACCCGCATTCTAATCAGTATTCTGTAAACTGTATGTGCCTCTATATGCCCTGTTTCTGATCAGAACTCTCCACACCTGACGAAGGAACAGCATTCCGAAAGCTTGTGACGTTTACTATCAAACAAAACTGCTGGACTTTAACCTGGTGTTGTGAGACTTCTTACTGTGAACACCATTAGTCACAGACCTCCAATCAGAAAAAGCCTCCTCCACTGCTGCTACACTCTCTTCAATGGCCAAGCCAGTTCTGTACCCATCTAGCTAGTTCACCTTTGATCCTGTGAAACTTAGCCTTTCGCACCAGCCTGCCACGAGGGACATTGTCAAATGCTTTACTAAAATCCATGTAGATGACATCCACGACCCTTTTCTCGTCAACCATATTTGTCACCTCCTTAAAAAACTCAACCAAATTTGTGAGGCATGACTCATGATATATTTCCAGGTCAAAATGGAGTGCGACAGGGAAGGAAATATGGAGGTGATGATACTGCTGCAGTTCAAATCACTTTGCGCTCTCTGAGGAACGATTTTGCCTCCAACAATGCCACAACATAAATTGCTCCTATTGTTTATTGCCCATGAGTAAATGTTATAACGTAGCCAATGGTAACTTATGAGAGTCAGCTGATCCAGTGGACTATGTAACCAATGGCAAAACGATATGGTGGTCAGCTGATCAGCTGATTCCGTATAAATAGAAAGCAGATGGGAATAGTGGGGAGCATTTGTAGCCCAGGACATGGTCCAAGTGTGGCGTAATGAAGCTTCTTTATTAAACCTTTTTCTTTGATTAACTCTGTGAAGTTAGTTCTTTCACTGCTTGCAACATAAGTATCCTTGCTGCCGGATAAACAGTTAAAACTATGTATGCAATGACACTTTGACATTTAATGTTAATTTTACTTCCTAAAGTAAAGATCTGAATAATAAAACTAAAACACTTCAATTGGAATACAATGACATAAATATATGCCTTCTTCCCTCCTTGCCATCCCAGGAAGTAGTCTTGCAGAGAAAAAACCCTTCATATTTTTTGTATGGATCATCAGTTTTTTCTCTGAAGAGAATATATTTTGTAACTGCTAGTTCATTGTTAGTGAGGTGATGTTATAACTTTTTTTCTAGATTCATGTCTGCCTGGTATGCATTTTACCTCCACCATTAATAACAACATTAAATCACCGTGTCAATTAGGAGATGTCTAATGTTTGTTGAAGATGCAACATCATCAAACCAACCGTGGGCAATGTGTCACATGATATCTGCTAACGTAAGAAATGATGATGCTGGGGGCGAGCTGCCACAAGTTTTAAAGTTTATTTATTAGTGTCACAGGTAGGTTTACATTAATACTGAAATGAAGTTATTGTGAAAATCACCTAGTCGCCACACTCCGGCACCTGTTCAAACACAGAGAGAGAGAATTTAGCATGGCCAATGCACCTAACCATGTTTTTTAGACTGTGGGAAGAAACCGGAGCACACAAAGGAAACCCACGCAGACATGAGGAGAACTTGCAGACTCCGCACAGACAGTGACCCAAGCTGGTAATCGAACCCAGGTCCCTGGTGCTGTGAGGCAGCAGTGCTAACCTCTGTGCCACCGTGCTGCCCAGAAGGGCCATTGGCTGTGATTTCAGTGGATGAGTCAGGGAAAACCCAGAAAATGTAAACTTTGCTTATGCCACTTTCCCAGGATTTCTGCAGCTCTTCTGAACAATGTTTCATCTCATTTTCACAAAGCTTACTTCATGCAGACTGTATTCAGTAATGAAAAGTGACAGACTGCCAGTAATTGCAGCTAATAATCTTATGCTAAACTAGGCTTTTGTAAGTTTATTGCACAAATTATTTCCTTTGAAGACCAAATCACTCAATCAAGGAAAATGTAAGTGTATCATGAGCCAGAACACAATGAAATAATTGTGTGATACCCAGTGAGTACAGCAATAGATCTCCAATTTTGCCATTATACTCAGGTCAGATATAAACAAGGATTTTCAAGCTGTGTCATCCCAATCAGTCAAGTTATACTCTCTAAAAATTGAAATCCCAGGTTCTTCTGAAATGTACAAAAAAGTAGATCAGGAACAAGTTCATTAGGTTTGTACGTTTTGTGGGAATTCACTGCACATGCAATGTTGAAGGACACTAGTGTAACCTGGTTTTTGCAGCCCATTTCACCTAGCTACACAAGCATAAAATACTTTCAACAATATAAGCGTACTGAAGCATCAGGTTAATGCCAGATAAAAGCAGTCGAATCAGTATCATCACATTGTGATATCATGCATAATAGATTTTGAGGCACTGAGTTAACTCAAAGTGTGACACTGGAGCCAGCACATTACTATTGCACTGTCAAATCATTTCTTTTGGTAGAATTGAAAAGAGATGAGATAGCCAAATTGGAGTGGCAATCAACTACTTGACACTGTGATTTCTGAATTGAATTTACAGCATAGTACAGTCAGGATATTGTTCTGCTGGCAAGACACACAGTTGATAAATCACAATAGAGATAACAAAGCCAAACATGAGGAAGATTTTGTTATTCAGTGAAATGCATTTTCAGTTGAAATCATACGCCTTTTTCTCTTACCTCACCCCGTGCCGTCTTTTCTCCTCACCCCTGAAACTCCTTTCCCCTCACCTTTGAAACTCCTTTCCCTTCTCCATTGTACTGAATTGCTCTATTTTAAAGTGTGAAATTTGAAGCTTGTGTGATGTAATTCAGGAACACCTCCCACAGACATGGCTGTCCCAGTCAACAACTACAACATCCAGCTGCAACTTTCTGATCCAATCCTCGGACTAAGCCCGGGGGAGAATGGCACAGTGCAGCTGGCCCCGGAGGCCTCCTACCATGTATTGCGGTGTCGGGCAAAAGGAAGCCTTGTCCTCTTTTTACAGCACTAACCGTTGCAAAGCTTGATAGGCTTAAAGGTCCCAGCCATATTAAAAAACTGGGGAGAAGACAATTGTGTAGGGCAAGTGGGAAGGAAGGGGACGGGGATGGAGAATGGGTTGGGGTGAGGGAGTTGGGTGGTCATTGGGAAGGTAGGATCAATCAGGTGGTCAGAGGGTCAGGAAGGAAAAGGGGGAATGAGAGGGCAGCCAGAGGGTGGGGATCAGTACTATAGTTACCCAAGAGTAAGAAGCAGTTTTAATGCTTCTAACCATCCAAAATCTCCCATTTAAATCAGAATATCGATGGTTTCTGGTGGAGGGTAATTGCTAATTGCTCATCAGAAGCTTGAACTGCCGAGACAATTCCTATGCAGCCTTTGCATGGGGACATTCAAGGGAGAGTGTCCCACTGTATCTTTCGGGGTACCTCCAGGGTACTGGAGATCACAGGTTATGAGCTGAGAAAAGAACTCACATGGAGAGGCTCTTTGCATGGGTTTCAAGACACAGGAAGAGAACTGAGAAGTTCTTGGAGTCCAGAAGAATGACAGGTGATGTGTTTGAAATGTACGAGATTCTAAGGGAGTTAGATAGAGTAAATGTTGGGAGGATGTTTCCACCCATGAGAGAGGATAGGACTACAGCGCATAGTGACAGAATAAGGAGATGCTCATTGAAGGTGGATTTTGAAGAAGAATTTCTTCTCTAAGAGAATGGTGAATGTTTGGAATTTTTTTACCCCAGGAACCTGTGGAGGTTGAGATCCTGAACATTTTCAAAATTGAGAATGACAGGTTTTTAATCAGTATGGGAATTACGGTTACAGAGATAAGGTAGGAAAGTGGACTTAGTGAGTGTTAGATCAGCCATGATCTTATCAAATGGCGGAGCAGACTTGAAGGGCTGAAATACCTACTCCTGTTCCTATTTCTACACTCTTATGGTCTTAAGAGACACCATGAGCTGTCCAGACGCCTACTGCAATGTGAAGTATAACAGAAGTGTACAATGATGTATATATATTTTTATGTTTCTGGAGCATTTTTTAAAGTTCAGCTTTTTTCTACAGCTATGTCTGTATGCCTGGGAGGAATACAGCTCAGATGTGGGAGAGTAGAATAATTACTCATTTCAACTGTGCAAATGGTTATGTTAAGTAGAGTTAATGGACTTTTGTTTACTTAAGTTCCCCTGGGATTTCAGACTAGATTGATTGACAAGCTCATGTGATAATGTGGTTTCCATGCAGAAAAAGAAAAACAGGTTTTTGCAAGGAAAGGAGTTGGAGTTTGGCTGTTCTGGTTGAAGTTAGGAGAACTTGCCTGCTTCAGAAAACTCTATATCTCTCTAAAAACTCCAAAGCTGCCTACACCCATTATAGTAAGTATATTTGTGATTGTTAACTATATTTTAAGTGGATTTTAAATCTCTAAGAAGAATGTTACTTATTTGCAACTGAAATAGTGATAAGTTAGAAAGTAGAGTTTTTTTCATGTTTAAAGATTGTTCAACTGTCCTTAGAGTTGTATTTGGACTATGAATAAAACTTGTTTCGATAAAATATGTAAAATTTGTCAGTGAAATTACTCCTGCAGTGAATTACTTCTTTCTTCACATTTGTGCCACAATAGAAAAGATGTTGGGGTCTAGTCTGGCTTTGTAATATATCTGGGGATCTAATCAGAAACAAGAACCATCTGAACTACAATATCGATTGTCTGAATTTGTTAATATCACTTTTGTTGCTTAATAACTAGTCCCAATCACACATTAAGTAGCATCTCATCTGAGATTATTTTTGTCTGGTCTTGAAATCTTTTACAATGCAGGGGCATTTACTCCAGAATAAAGCCTGCTGGCCAATGACCTCTGCTGCTGACCCTGCTGGAAAATACAGGATCAGACAGAGGTCACCAAACTAACAAATAGTTTATTGTGCCACCAAGGTTATATCTAGGTATTTTGTCAGATGGCACAAACTGTGCTCAATTGGTCTGGTCTGGAGGTGAGAAGGAAGTCGGCACTTCCATAGAAGTTTACAAACTATGCCCCTATGTGTCTTTGTCAAGTGGCCATGCTTTCAAGATTTTCAAAATTACATTGCCTTCCTCTTGTGCATTGAAGCAGGTGATCAAGAAGGTGAATGGAATGTTGGCCTTTATAGCGAGGGGGATAGAACATAAAAGCAGGGAGATCTTGCTGCAACTGTACAGGGCACTGGTGAGGCCGCAACTGGAGTATGTGTGCAGTCTTGGTCCCCTTATTTGCGAAAGGATATATTGGCCTTGGAGGGCGTACAGAGAAGGTTCACCAGGCTGGTACTGGAGATGAGGGGGTTAGCTTACGAAGAGAGATTGAATAGACTGGGCCTGTACTCATTAGAGTTTAGAAGGCTGAGGGGGGGATCTTATAGAGACTTATAAGATAATGAAGGGGCTAGATAGGGTAGAGGTAGAGAGATTCTTCCCGCTTAGAAAAGAAAACAGAACTAGAGGGCACAGCCTCAAAATAAGGCGGTGGGTGGGTGGGTGGGTGGGGGGGGGGGGGGGACACTTTAGAATGGAGTTGAGGATGAACTTCTTCACTCAAAGGGTGGTGAATCTCTGGAATTCTCTGCCCATTGAAGTGGTAAAGGCTACCTCGTTGAATATATTTAAATCATGGGTAGTTAGATTTCTGATAGACAAGGGAAATAAGGGTTATGGGGAGAAAGCGGGAAAGTGGAACTGATCCACGACAGATCAGCCATGATCTTATTGAATGGCGGGGCAGGCTCGAAGGGCTAGATGGCCTACTCCTGCTCCTATTTCTTATGAAGTCTAAACCCCAACCTGGACCCTATTCCCTTCCCTCAACTGCCAATGGATCCCATTGGCTTCAATGGAAAAGGAAATCAGGATGGACAAAATGAGCTTTGCAATGGTGTGTTTTGGTAATAAAGTTTAAAGTTTATTTATTAATGCCACAAGTGGGCTTACATTAACACTGCAATGAAATTACTATGAAAAATTCCCTAGTAACCACACTCCAGCACCTGTTCAGGTACACTGAGGGAGAATTTAGCATGGCCAATGCACCTAATCAGCACATCCTTCCGACTGTGGGAGGATACCAGAGCAGCCAGAGGAAACCCATGCAGACACGGGAGAATGTGCAGACTTCACACAGTCACTTCAGGCTGAAATTGAACCCAAGTTCCTGGCATTGTGAGGCAGAAGTGCTGACCACTGTGCCAGCATGCCACCCGATGTTCACTTACTCTGTGAGAACTGGGAATGACCAGAGATGTTTAACTGATAAGATGTTCAGACACAGGTTGACTTTATGCTTCCCCAATAGTTATCTCAGCTGTTCTCCGAGAACAAGGTCACACCGTGTAAAGCAAGTGATAACATCACCTGTTAAGGCCTTGTTCATTAATCTTTGTTTTCAGTTGAATGCCAGTTATTCTGGTTAAAACTGCACTTACCAATGCGGAAGAACAGCTAATTAATTGAACGCAGAGGCAGCAATGTTATGAAAGATGCAGATCTTCACACAGCAAGTTGGAGAAATGGGATAAAATAGGGAATGCCAGAAGTGCTAACTCAGAAATGGACAAGGTCACTCCCCAAGCTGGAATATAGCTAATGTGTTGAGTCAGTTAATTCCAGTGAACTCACAATGCTGTAAGTATCTGTCCAATTATTATTGACAATACTTATCTTATATGCGCAATTACCATGATTGGCAAGAGATGCTTCTGAACTCTATTATCTTGACAGGTAACGAATAAATTTATAGCACGTTCTGAACAGATTTGATATCAGCAGTTTTCAGCTTGATTGTAGACGTAATATTTAACTCCATCCCAAACTTTGTTGTTCAGCTTTGCTGCATACAGCGAAATGTAGGAATAATTCATTGCATAATAATCAGAAATAAAGCAGTAACTGCAAAATGATAGCTCACCACTAAATTATTAGCACAACAACTTACTTTTAATTAGTTTAATTGGTATAAAATTGCCGACGTACACTCCATTTTTCATTTTAAAAGTTAGTACAGGTAAGGTAATTAGCCTTAGTCCACTAAAGATTTGATTTGATTTATTATTGTCATATGTATTGGTATACATTCTTGCGTGCTATACAGACAAAGCATACCATACATAGAGAAGGAAAGGAGAGAGTGCAAAATATAGTGTTATAATCATAGCTAGGGTGTAGGGAAAGATCAACGTAATGTGAGGTAGGTCCATTCAAAAAGATGCTACTTTTGAGTCAGTTGGTACGTGATCGTAGACTTTTGTATCTTTTTCCCAATGGAAGAAGGTGGAAGAGGGTATATCTGGGATATGTGGGGTCCTTGATTATGCTGGCTGCTTTTCCAAGGCAGCAGGAAGTATAGACAGTGTCAATGGATGGGAGGCTGGTTTGCATGATGGACTGGGCTTTATTCTCGATCCTTTGTAGTTTATTGCAGTCTTGGGCAGTGCAGGAGTCACACCAAGCTGTGATACAACCAGAAATAATGTTTTCTATGGCGCATCTGTAGAGGTTGGTGAGAGTTGTAATGGTCTGCCATATTTCCTTAGTCTCAGAGATCAGAGGCATGTATAAAAGCAGGATTAGCCCATTGAGTTGGATGATCAGCCATGATCTTAATGAATGGTGGAGCAGGCTCGAAGGGCCAAATGAACTCCTGCTCTTGTCTTCTATGTTTCTATCTCTCTCCATTTGAGAGAGAAATTGGTTGTATATCACGTGAGGGACACTACGACACAAGTGTGAGGCAAAGCAGCGAGGCAGGCCTCTTGGCTATGATCAGGCCCTAAATCAAATATAATATCTGTTCTCATCAGCTTGGATCTAGTACGTTTCATTTGTGGGGACCATGAATTGGACTCAGTTTGATTTTGAATTGGGTTTTGAAGCAAGCAAGGAGATAGGTTGGGGGCTTGCCCTGTTCATTCTGAGCATTGGCTTTGTAACTCTGAGAAACAAATGAGTTACCACAGCCGATACAGGGATTGAGGTTGCAGCATTGGTGTCATTCCCCATCACAGTCTAAGCATTTAGCCAACTGAGTGAACTGACCGCCCCAAAAGTCATTGCAAATTTCCAATAAATATGACCTAAATAACTAGAAGCAGTGGGAGAAGCCCTGATGATTTGAAATACTATAATGTCAGTCAATAACTACACAGTAGCACAAAATATGTTCAAAACTTGGCATAATGACATTTGGAGCTTTTTGTTAGTGACATTTATCATCAGGCAACTTCTTTAGCTTTTATCTCTGCCAGTGATATATTGCTAATTTACATTTCTACATTAGATTGTGGAGATCATGCTGTTAGATGACAAGATCCTTGAGAGCAAAGAATCTAATCGAACGGAGCACCATTATACAGAAAGGATTTGAAATATGCTGACAAATTATTGAGTTTCATTGACAGTTTAAAATAATGACTGCCTGGGAAATTAATTTTTAAATAGGCTTAAAAATCGTAATACTGTATTCTGGGGATCAAAAATAAATTATTAAATTTGTGGGGTCATCAGTTTTTACAGGAAAAAATGTCACTTGACTGAAAAACTAAGACCATTATTCAACTCTGGATGGAAACAATGGTGACAAATGGTAATGGAAGAATGGCAGGTCCTATACCCAGCATTCTGATTAGTTTAAACTGGAAAGAAATGTACATGATGTGTTTTTGATAAAACATTGATCTATTATAATCTGAAGTCATGGTTAATTACACACATCACACAAGTTTCATTCAATCGGTTCATAGAGCCATACAGCACTGCAGAAGACCATTTGGCGAGCATTTCTGTGCTGGTCATTGAAAGAGCTCTCCAGTTAGCCCCACTCACTAAATAGCCCTATTGTTATGCAGGATTACAAAGGTTCCTGCACAGTGGTCCTTTATTCCAATGAAATCACACCTATAAGCACATTAATGAAAAAGCTTAACTTGAAGAAATGAACATTTCACACTGGAGGACTGTGGTCTGACACTTCAGATACTCAAAAGGAAACCTTCAAGAGCTCAACTCCTGGTCTCAGATCAGCTTTGTTGCAGACTTGGTTGTTAAACCATGGGAGCAGGGGTGCCTTTCTTCTAGCAGGAAGGACAGTGATCTCTGTCTACCCTTTCACTTGTACCTATGGTTCCCACTGTTCAACAAATTCTAACTGAATTTGAAGCACAACAAAGCTAGAAAGTTGAAAGCCAGTGGACTTGTAGCACTTGTACTGCTAACTCCCCTCAAATATGAGCCTGATTACCTGGCATGAGGGGTATTTTCTACACCTCGGGGATTCTCAGATTCAGGGTGTTCCTTGCGTCTAGACTATCCCAGCCAAGGTTTTAAATTGCTCTCTTTGAGCTCCTACATCTTTTGCCTGCTGCTGCTTCTTGTGGGTTCTGCTTCTACCCAGCACATCAGCCCATGTTTTCAGAGCTTTTGGCTTTGTCCATCTTCAGCCTGCAGTCAGGGCTTCTGGCTGTAATCCCCCTCCAACCTGAAGATGCCACTCTACCCGATTGCCACCTGCAGATGAAAGCCTACCTGACAGAACTTCTCAGGAGGCATGGGGAATGCTCTGCAAAAGGCACAGTCTGGCGTCTAATCCTGTGTCAATGTTTGGAGTTGGGAATCGGAGTCCAATGCAGCTGCCCTGTTACACTATACACCCTTCGCTTTTCAACTGCATATCCAATTGTCTTTTGATAGTTATTATTGAATCTGCTTCCACCAACTTTCAGGTAATAGACTTCAGACCATAATAACTTGGGAAAAGAATTATTTTTGTTGCTCCCCTTCGATTTTGCCGTAATCTTAAATCAGTGTCCTCTGGCTAACGGAACTCCAAACATCCTTATTTACTCTTTAAAAGCTCTCATTGATTTGATCACCTCTATTAAATCTCCCTTTAACCTTTTCTAAGAAGAACAGTTATATCTTCTCTAGTTTCTCTACTTAATTGAGGTTCCTCATCTCTCGTATCATTCTAATAAATCTTCCACACATTCTCTCCAAAGCCTTGACATCGTGCAGACAGCTGGATTCCCTGAACTGGACACAATACTAACCAGAAATGCATGCTTACCAGGAATGTACATTAACCAGTAATATACTCTTTTCTTTATAAAAGTGTTTTCAATCTGTCATGCCAGCTTCGAAGGATTGTGTATGTGAATTAAAGTCTTTCTGTTCCTGCGTCCCCATTAAACTTGTTCCATTAATGTATATTCTCTCTCCCTCATTTCACACTTCTCTACACTAAATTTCATGTCATGCATTTGCCTGCTTCATCAGTTTATCTATATCCTTCTTAAATCGGCTACTCTTTACTGCATTAAAATATTGTTAGTTATTAGTGGAGGGGAATTAGATATAAATGCAAGGAGCTCAGATTGCTTACAGGAATTCCCACTGGCATTGTATTTGACTTAGTACCAACTCAAAATTATGTGTTTACCCATGTCAGGCTAATTGGTTTGTCTGGCAAGTTTGCAAGTCTTATGTACATATTAACATGGTTAGTAACTTACACAGGTTCCTCCAAACCTCTCCACTGAGTACATTGCGTGGGTTTCCTCCGGGTGCTCCGGTTTCCTCCCACATCCCCCAAAGATGTGCTTTTAGGCTGATTGATTGGGTACTAAAATTGTCCCTAAATTGGACCTCCCTGATCCTCGCACGTTAGGCGTAGACTAAAATCATGAATAGGTCACTGAGATAGTAGGACGGCGGCGTGGGCTCGTTGGGCCGAAGGGCCTGTTTCCCGTGCTGTGTTGTTCTTTGTTCTATTTCTCCAGGCCTTGTTGACCTGATCTCCTAAATTCCTGATTCTCCAGGTCATCAGATACTGATCCAATTGATTCTCTGGCCTGTCAGCATGTATCAAGACTTCATCAAACATGCCTCTGGACAGACTAAACAAATCAGCTCTGCATGGTTAGGTCCACCATGAACCACTTACACTGTTCATGGATTGACTTTCGCACTTGAGTGAGTTTTTGTGAAATCACATCAAAAAACCTTAAAACAAGCCAAAGATTCTGTGCTGACTGTTACACAACATATTAGCTGGAACGCTAGTACCTCGCCCATCGCGGAATCGGAGCGGGCAAGGGTCTGACAACAGAAATCTCCACTGACATTAGGTGGGAATTTCTGGTCTTGGCCAAGCAAGACCGCAAAATCCCACCCATTTTGTTTAAGCTTATATACCCATGAGTACTATTACAAGTGTGAAGTATACGATTATTATGGATTAGAACTATTTCTTTTGGTTTGTGAGATTATCTGCGGGAGTCTGTATGATAGTAAGCCCAATGGTTTAGTTACTCGATCAAAAGGACAATCATCTTCTGTTATTGAAAGGGAAAAGCTAAATGTTAATATCTGGGGAAAATGACAGCTGTTTCTAAATCCACAATGTGAAGGCCCTAAATTTCGAAGATCATGAGGAATCAAACAAGGCTGGAGGACCTGCCTAGCTGAAGCTAGAGGGATTGATCCCAGGAAATTTCTCACTGTGGATAATAACATTGGGAAAGGAAAAGAACAGAAATAATACCCGTAAGAGCTGCAAAACATTTTGAATTGGTTCCAGCAGAAGTGAATTGTTAAGTGACAGAGTAAAATTGAGCGTTTCAATTGTCAGGAAAAGTAGAAAGGGGCAAACATTGTTGGTTGTTTAAAGCATAAATTGCCAAAGAAAGCAAAAGAGTATTTAATTTATAGAGTTTGTCCTTAGTCATTTATATAGTAAAAGGTTCTTTTAAAACATGAGATCTTGATCTGTTATCCTTTCAGCTAATAACTGGAGGCTAGAATTTCTCTTCAAGCCATTTACAGTCTCTCTGGAATTCAAAATAGTACATATTAACTTTATTTGTATAGTTTTATTTGAAGAGATTAAATACTACTGATGCTATATTTAAGTAGGAGAACTAGTTTGTTTGTTGCATATACATATTTAATGAAAACCTCCTGTAGAGGATTGTGTTCTACAGGGAGAATTCCTGTATTCATTAGACCTATTGCAGATCCTGCCATTCACAAAAACTGGGCTTGTGGGCATTTAAAATGAACAGTAGGGCTCACCTGTCAGCATCCCCCAATCTTCCTACAGATTCCAATTTTATTGTTCTCTTCTGAGCAAGTGAAAGGGATGCCAGTTGGAAGCTATAGATTGGGCTTTGAAGAGGAAATTAGAGCCTGATTGCTATTTTAACTGTGTTCCTGAATAGGTGGCACAGTAGTTAGCACTGCTGCCTCACAGTGCCAGGAACGCGGGTTCAATTCCTGGCTTGGGTCACTGTCTGTATGGAATTTACTCGTTCTCTCCATGTCTGCGTGGATTTCCTTTGGCTGCTCCGGTTTCCTCCCACAGTCTGAAAGATGTGTTGGTTAGGTGCATTGACTGGAACAGGTGTCAGAGTGTTGTGTCGAGTGGAATTTCAGTAACTTCATTGCAGTGTTAATGTAAGCCTTGCCTTATGACTAATAAATAAACTTACTTTATTTTAGGTTATGGGTTTGCTGCAAGGTCCAGCTGTCAGGGACAGAGGAATCTCAGTGAGATAAGTCTGTGATTTCTCTCATAAGGCCAGGCAAAAGCAGAGCGTCGCAGGTTTGGTACAAATCTCCCCAATCGACTTACTTGACTTGACAGGATCATTTCTTGAGTCCTCACTGGCAGGTTCCTGCTGTCTGATACAAACAGTACTGTGCCCTATCAACCAGCCAGCTGCCTGCCTGCCCAATTCATGCCCCAAGTAATTATCTTCCCGAGTTTTAGTTACAGAATTACTTCTCACTGATTATACCAGTATTCATTTAGTTTCTCTTTCTTTTTGGAAAATAAGGCAAACTGGCTGAGAAGTATAACATAGCCATGTCTGTGCAATTGATATACTTCCATGTAGAAAGTGACGAAACCCATTCATTTAAAACATTTCCTGAATATTGCATCTGGCTTCAAAACCTTACATTTTATTATATAATGCATCTTTGATGGAACACTAGAGTATTAATTGTAGATGGGTGACACGGTGGCACAATGGGTAGCACTGTTGCCTCACAGCATAAGGGATGTGGGTTCGATTCCTGGCTTGGGTCACTGTCTGTGTGGAGTTTCTACATTCTCCCGTGTCAGCATGGATTTCCTCCGGGTGACCTGCTTTCCTCCCACAGTCTGAAAGATGTGCTGGTTTGATGCATTGGCCATGCTAAATTCTCCTTCAGTGTACCCGAACAGGTGTGACGATCAGAGGATTTTCACAGTAACTTCATTGCAGTGTTAATGTAAGCCTACTTGTGACACTGGTAAATAAATTTTATTGTAACCTCTTGAAAGAGACTGCAAGAGACACAAGATGTAATGGTTGATACCACAATACTGATACTGATGTGGTGAAAGTCCCTGTATCATCAGGGCTGCTAAACAACTTTGGTGCTCAGCTAATATGGTGCAAAAATGTCGATGATGCTAAGAATCTGAATTGCACATCAACACTCATGTAACAATTGCCCCAAAGGAATACCCACCATATCAGCAAAATGGTAGATTAGATAGCCTTAACTTTTTGATCTTTATGCATTCTAGTAACACTGGTTTTCTCAGCATCCAGCACACATGCTCTCAGTGCATGTTTATCACTCCCCCTCACCTACTTAACCCTGAATTTGCTGCCATCTCTTCTGAGCACATGTATGAGTCACTACTTCATCAACTATATTTTCCTTATAGTTCCCAAAATGTTCTTACCAATTTTGCTCAAAAGGCCATTTTTTATAAAGTTAATGGAATGGTAAATCAATAGTTACGCAAGTATGGTTCCCCACCTGATCATTTTTGACTGATATCAACATTTAACAAAATGATATAATGTAACATCTGGCTCATACAAATATATGGACAAGTTAAAAACCTTCTGCTTCATCCAGCATGACCCATCCATTATATAAACACTCGCACCCAAAGCCATTGCTCTTTTTAATTCATTGGTGGAATGTGGGCATCACCGACAAAGTCAGCATTTGTTGCTCATCCATTTTTGCCCTTGAACGGAGTGGCTTGCTAGGCCATTTAAGAGGATGTTTAAAGCATTCAGGATATTGTTGTTGCTCTGGAATCACATATAGGTCAGACCTGGCAAGGATGGCAGGTTTCCTTCCCTAAAGGACATTAGTGAACCAGTTAGGTTTATACAAAAGTCGACAATGGTTTCATGGTCAGCATTAAACTTTTATTGTACCGGATTCAGATTTCATCATCTGCCATGGTGGGATTCAAATGTGGATCCCCAGAACATTATCCTGGGCCTCTGTATGACTAGTCCAGTGACAATACCACTACGTCACCATCTCCTGAGAGAGGCAAAAATCTGAGGCCAATTTCCTCTGGGAGGAAAAGAAGCAGGAAAAATTTGAGTAAAATATTAGAGGAGGAGGACAGGTTAGTGTGACCAAAATTAGCATTCTGTATACAAACACATGGAGCAGATGGAATGAACTGAATAAATTGCTTGCACAAATTCTATCTGAAGAGTATAGCATAGTAGCCATCACAGTGACAAGACTACACAATGGTCAGGATGAGGAACTAACTGTTACAGGCTAAAAGCTCTACAAAAATGGCAAAGAAAATGATATGGAAAGTGTACAAGAAGTACACTTAATGATTAAGGAAGAAATCACTTCAATGGTAGGAGAGGATATAATGAGAGGTAAGCAGACAATGCAGATTTTATGGGTGAAATTAAGAAATAGAAAACCAATCAAGACTGAAGTGGGTGTCATGCACAGGCTCCCTGATAATAGTTATGATGTCACTGCTTTTATACATGGTGAGATTAAATAAGCATGTAGGTTTTAATGGGAGATTTCAACCTTCAGATAGATTAGGAAAAGCAGACCAGTAAATGGCAGAAAGAAATGTGTCCAGGATAGTTTGTGAAACAATGGGTAGTATTTAATGGAGGTGACAGGTTCTCACCAGCCGGCTGCAGAGCCAGTAAAAAGCTTGCATTGTGAAGGCCCACTGATGTTAAAATGCTTCTCAAACCTTTAAGTGGCCAACAGCACACATCTCCTGAATCAAGGAACTATGGAGTGGAATTCCCAATAGGCCGAAGAGAAACCCACAATTGTTCACTGTAGGCAGCACCTTCAGGATCTGAGGCAGCTGTTGGAAGTAAACCCAGGAGGAAGCCTAGGATTGCCGAGGGAGCCAGGCCACAAGTCAGTTAGGCCAGGATGGGGTCATGGGGCTGGAAGGGTGTCGGTGGCAAGGGAAGTGTACCCTCATTGCCCGATGCTGGGTCCTTCAATCAGGCACTGAGTGCCTTTGGACAAGGATCCCTCTGCAGAATTCCACAAGTAAAAACAATAGGGTTTGCTTTTCAGGCTGTGTGGTGAGTGCCTCGCCTGCTGCTGGTTATGTAACATTTAAGGGGCTCAACTGGCTGTGGGAGGGGAAAGTCACTGACCCGTCTTTCCCACTGTAGGCAGGAAGGGAACAGGACTCCTACCTACCACCCTCTCACATGATTAAATGCCCTCAGCTTGTTAAGTCACTTTGAGAGAGGCATTACGTACTGCCCATTATGTCTTAGAAACAATAGGGGCCAGATCATCACTAGAGTTAGTAATGAGTAATATGTCGGATTCAATTAACATGAAAATTTAACTTGTTGCAATCATAATATGATTGAGCTCAATGCAGCGTTTGAAAGGGGAAACATGAAACAGTTCCTAGGTTTAGATAAGACTGACTCATAAGAACATAAGAAATAGGAGCAGGAGTAGGCCATCTAGCCCTTCGAGCCTGCCCCGCCATTCAATAAGATCATGGCTGATCTGTCGTGGCTCAGTTCCACATTCCCGCCCTCTCCCCATAACCCTTAATCCCCTCTCTTATCAAAAACCCATCAACCCGCGTCTTAAAAATATTTAGCGAGGCAGCCTCCACCACTTCAACGGGCAGAGAATTCCAGAGATTCACCACCCTTTGAGTGAAGAAGTTCTTCCTCAACTCCGTTCTAAACCGCCCCCCCCCCCCCCTTTATCTTGAGGCTGTGCCCCCTAGTCCTATTGTCCTTTCTGAGCAGGAAGAGTCTTTCTACCTCTATCCTATCCATCCCATTCATCATCTTATACGTCTCAATGAGATAAAAACTTGGCAAGTTCCTCAATGGTAAATTTGTATCGGGGTGCGGGGGTGGGTGTGTTTAAAAGACAATTGGGTCCTGCCACTGCCCTATCTTTTAAAGTTGGGCAGGCGGGGACAATCGACTGGGGAAGTCCAGCCGGTGTAAAAGCCATTTTCGGTCTCCTGCTTGATTCACTGCCCCTCAGCCATTCCTGACCCCTCCCCGCCCCTCAAAAATAGGGGAGTGGAAAATCCTTCCCCATCAGCTTCACAACTTACTTTTCTGCTTATCTTTGCGTCAGCTGCAAATTTAGCTACCATGCTTTCACTGCCCTCATCCAGGTCATTGATGTAAATTGTAAAATGCTGAGGCCCCAGCACAGACCCCTACAAAGCTCCACTTATCACATCCAGCTATCAAACAAAGACCCACTTATATATACTCTGTTTTCTGCCAGCCAGCCAATCTTCCACCCATGCCAATATGTTACCCGCTACAGCATGAGCTTTCATTTTCCATAATAGCCTTTGTGGCACCCTGGCAGATGGAGTTTATTCCGGACAAATGTGAGGTAATGCATTTTGGAAGGTCTAATACAGACAGGAAATATACAGTAAATGGCAGAACCCTTAAGAGTATTGATAGGCAAAGGGATCTGGGTGTACAGGTACACAACTCACTGAAAGTGGCAATGCAGGTGGAGAAGGTAGTCAAGAAGGCATATGGCATGCCTGTCTTCATTGAATGGGGTATTAAATTTAAAAATTGGCAAGTCAGGTTGCAGCTTTATAGAACCTTAGTTAGGTTGCACTTGGAATATATTGTTTAATTCTGGTTGCCACACTACCTGAAGGATGTGGAGGCTTTGGAAAGGGTGCAGAAAAGATTTACCAGGGTGTTGTCTGGTATGGAGGGCATTAGCTATGAGGAGAGGTTGGAGAAACTTGGTTTGTTCTCAAGGAGCATCGGAGGTTATGGGGAGACCTGATAGAAGTCTACAAGATTATGAAAGGCATGGACAGAGTGGATAGTCAGAAGCTTTTTCCCAAGATGGAAGAGTCAATTACTAGGGGTCATGGGTTTAAGATGCAAGGGGCAAGATTTAAAGGAGATGTACAAAGCAGATTTTTTTACACAGAGAGTAATGGATGCCTGGAACTCGTTGTTGGGGGAGATAGTGCAATTGGATATAGTAGTGACTTTTAAGGGTTGTCTTGACAAGTACATGAAGAGGATGGGAATAGAGGGATATGGTCCCCAAAAGGATAGGGGGTTTTAGTTAAGTCAGGCAGCATGGCTGGTGCAAGCTTGGAGGGCCGAAGGGCCTGTTCCTGTGCTGTAATTTTCTCTGTTGTTGTTCTATCAATTGTTTTCTGGAAATTCAAGTACAATACATCTACAGGCTCCCCTTCATCCACAACTGATGTTATTCCTTTAAAGAACTCTGATGAATTGGTTAAACATGATCTTTTCTTTCACAAAACCATCAGGTAATTTTTTTCATTACCTTGAGTTTTTCCAGTTATAACTTTTTTAATGATCAATTCTAATATCTTCCCCACAATAGACGTTAAGCTAGCAGCCTCTCAGTTTCCTGTTTTCTGCCTCCCTCCTTTCTGGATTGAAGGGTTCCATTTGCCTCTTTCCAGTTTAATGGAACTTTTCCAGAATTAAGAAATATTGGAAAATTAACTCCAACACATTTACTACCTCCATTGCCAGCTCTTTATGACTCTAGGATGTTCAGTGCCACTTCCCTAGGGATTGTAATTTCACCAAGTTCTTTTTTCCCTTCCACCTCCTGATTTACAGCTATTACTGGAATGTTTTTTATATCTTCTATAATGGAGACCAAGAGCAAAATATGTATTCATTTCATCTGCCATTCCCTTATCACCTACTATTAATGATGCATTCTCACTATCAAGAGAACCAACACGCTTCACTGACTCTTTTCCTTGTGAGATACCTATAGGAACTTCTGCTATCCATTTTTACAATTGTAGCCATCTTCCTCTCAAACTCTAAGTTCCTTCTCTTGATTAACCTTTTAGTCATTATCTGGCATCCTTTATATTCTGACCATCATCTGAGTGAAGCTATATGCTTATCCCTTAAGTTGGGAGAAGCCTTTGGTGGTGGCGGGTGGGGGATTCAATCTGGGTTTTACAATAGTTACCCAGAAACTAGAAGTTTAAATTCTTCTAACCTTTTCTGGGTAACTATTGGTGTAACACAGTCGGAACCATCTGAAGCTTGCGACTTAATTTGCATTTTTGGATGATTCGCAGGGCGATTGCCCAAAGGAAGAAAAGGCTGTCAAGAAGGGTGATATGCACTCAAAACATTAACACTGTTTCTCCCTCCTCAGATGCTGCCTGACCTACTGAGCATTCTTTGAATTAAGTTTCAGATTTCCAGGATCCATAGTATTTTGCCTTTCTCTTGCTATGGATTGCACTCCCTGGAATTTATAAGGTTAAGTGGTGATTCAGCTGATGTGTTAGAGACATTATGAGGTACAGATGGAGTAGACTGGAAGGAAGTATTCTCCACTGGTTGAGGAAACTAAGACTGGGGGCAAAGTTTAAAAATTTGAGCTGGACCTCTCAGACCATTGGACCATAAAACCATAAGACATAGGAGCAGAATTGGGCCATTCCATCCATCGAGTCTGCTCCACCATTCAATCATGGCTGATATTTTCTCATCCCCATACTCCTGCCTTTTCCCCATAACCCCTGATCCTCTTATTAATCAAGAACCTACATATTTCTGTCTTAAAGACACCCAATGATCTGGCCTCCACAGTCTTCTGCGACAAAGAGATCCACAGGTTGACCACTCTCTGGCTGAAGAAATTCCTCTTGGTTTTAAAAGATTGTCCCGTTACTTCTGGTTCTAGTTTTTCCTACTAGTGGAAATATCCTCTCCATGCCCAATCTATCCAGACATCGCAGTATCCTGTAAATTTCAATAAGATTCCCCCCCCCCGCAATCCTTCTAAACTCCAACAAGAACAGACCCAGAGTCATCAACTGTTCCTCATACGACAAGCTCTTCATTACAGGGATCATTCTCGTGAACCTCCTCCGAACCCTTTCCAAGGCCAGCATATCCTTCTCTGGATATGGGGCCGAAAACTGCTCACAATACTCCAAATGAGGTCTGACCAGAGCCTTAAGCAGCGTCACAAGTACATCCCTGTCCTTGTATTCTAGCTCTCTCGACATGAATGCTAACATTGCATTTGCCTTCCTAACTGCCGACTGAACCTGCACGTTAACTTTAAGAGTGTCTTGAACAAGGGCTCCCAAGTCCCTCTGTACTTCTGATTTCCTAAGCAGTTCCCCATTTAGAAAATAGTTAGAAAATAGTCTATGCCTCCATTGCATAACCTCACACTTTTCCACACTGTATTCCATCTGCCATTTCTTTACCCACTCTCCTAGCTTGTGCAAGTTCTTCTGTAGCCCCCTGCTTCCTCAATACTACCTGTCCCTCTACATATCTTTGTATCATCTGCAAAGTTAGCAACAATGCCTTCAGTTCCTTCCTCCAAATCATTCATGTATATTGTGAAAGGTTGTTGTCCCAGCACCGACCCCTGAGGCAGACCACTAGGAGTGAAAAGAGAGCCAGAATTTCCCGGTCTCACACAATCCACTATCGCTGCCAACAAGAGTGGAGAATTTAGCACTCAGCCAAATCGCCATTCATAGCAGTAGGACTGGAGAATCCCATGTGCAGGCAAGGTTGGAGAATTTTGGCTAAGGAAACACTTCCTCACAAAAAGGGTGATATAGTTTGGAACTCTTTTCTGCAAATGGCAACTGATGCTAGATCAATTGTTGGTTTTAAAATTGAGATTGATAGATTTTTGTTCATTGAAGTATGAAGGAATATGGGACAATAGTGGATATATGGAATTAGGTTGCTCATCGCCATGATGTCATTGAATGGCAGAACAGGTTCAAGGAGCTAAATGGCCTAATCCTGTTACAATGTTCCTATAGATACCTCAGTATAAACTAAAAAACTATTCCAAAATTACAAAAGGAGCCCGTATTCCTTCAAGTACCCCACTTATGTAAGATGTGGTATCAGCCCCACCCAGAAAAAGGTCCAGATCTCAACAGAGCAAATTCAATGAATCAGCATCCACTACACAGCAGCCTGACCCAAAGACCACTATTCTCTGGAGAAAGGGCCATCTCCTGACATCCAGCCTAGAACTGGCCATATGCAACTTAAAATTGTGACCCCTTGTCCCCCACTAACCAATTTAATTGGAACAACTATTGACCAGAACAGAATCTATTCCCTTCATCAGCTTATAAAACTTGATCGGATCTCTTTTAGGACTACACTTTAGGGTCACAACTCTTCCAGCCTATTTGGGTAACTAGGATGGCTTTACACAGGGAATGATCTCAAGGCCCTTCCTCCACACCCTTTCCAAAAGCCCAAATCTAACCACCATGTGAGGAAACCAAATCTACACACTGTATTCCAAGTGAGACCCGACCAAGGTCTTTCACACGCTTCAAAGGCATTGCAGCATCTTAGGTTGTGAAAGCTCATTCAAAAACGTAACAATTAAAAAATTATATCTATTGTTAAGTTCAAATGATTTAAAGTTTGTTCTTGTGGTTTATGGCACTAGACATCTTCAGATTATTTTGTTATAGTGATTCAAACGTAACTAAGGCTGTACTGTCTATATAATTCATGGCTGCAACTATAAAACTATATATTTGCATAATGAAATAATTTACATGTTATTTGTGAATGACTCATTGACTGCTAATACATAATTGTTTAATAGTGGTAGCATAGAGATCTATTAAAATTAAAATCTGATTTTATGAACAATGTGAAAAAGATTACTGTTATAAAACCATTGGTTTGGAACATCTTTTAAGTATGCGCACCCTGAGGGGAAAAAATGCTCTTGTATTACCATCTTTTGACAATAGATGGCAACAGATGAAAGAGCACTGAAGGAAAAGAAATTCAAGATCTGCTGCCTGAGGTTTCATTCCTGGGTAGGGAGCTCAGAGTCAGAAAACACCCAGCTCTGCAAACCTGACCTGGGAAAAGGTGCCCCAGAAGTTAGGTTTTTGGTCAGGCAGGAGGAAAATGGGATCATGGCGCAAGCCCCTGGAAAGACTTCAGATGCTGCCAGGTGTGGGCGTGAGCTGTTGAAAGGATTGCCTTGATGTTTCGGCACTTTGTTGAAGATATCAAATAATAAAACAAAAAACCAGTCCTCATGCACACATACATTCCATACTCCACCCGTGCCAGCCCCTACAACCTAATGTCCCCTACTCACCGACCACTACACCCATACCCTCCATGCCTGACGTACGGCCCTTCACTCACATTTCTAGCCCTATTCCGACTTATGGCCCTCCACCCACTCCTATGGAACTTTATCACCCCTTTGCCAATTTAGTGCCAATGTGTGCCAACCCATGTCCCCATCCACCACCATTTCTCCTTATATCTATCAATACATACAATATCCACAACGGACAGACGTCAGGACCCATGCTGAGAGTAAATTTAATAATGAGTTCATTATTTAAAAAAGGACTAATTGATAAAACCCATTCACTATATTTAAATTCATTCAACCACTTAATCCTTTATGACGAAGATGTGTAGTTAAGGTCCCACTTCAAAAACTTCATTAGCGGTTGGAGCTCTCAAACTAGGCACCTGTGATAACAAAAGATTGTTGAATCAATCCTGCAGGGGCTAATCTTGTAATGATAACTTGTCAGGTTTTGTCAACAGAGTGAATTAGCAAGCACGGATTTTTTTCAAAACTGCAGTCAGTGTTTTCCAATATTTAAAGGGCAGAACATTTAAATAGCTTCACAGCTTAACAGTTCTCGCAACAGGTTCAATGAATTTGACAGCTCCAGTGAGCTTATGCACTTTTCATGCACATTCTTCTCTAAATTTAACACTCCCAAAGGGCACATTGCCTCTCCTGACTTTTTCCAAAGGTGTCTGGGACATTGGAAAAAGTGTTCTGTACCTCTTCAAAAAAATTGGGTAGCTTTGAACTTTCTCCTACTAGGTCCAAAGTGCACAAGTTGTGTTTCTGGATCCTACAAGCCCAAATCAGATCTAACTAAGGTAGTTGCACTTTAAAATGTCTAGTTGTCTCCATGAACCATGGATGCACACATTAGAACTCGCCCCATGAAAAAGGGGATGATGGGGTGGGAATTCCAGGTCCAGGTCTCTGCCACCATTTTCCATCTATTTGAAAGTTCTGGCCCGCATTTGTATTGAAATCAAGAGACAACAAAAACTTGCTTATAATAATCTGATCAAATCAGATCATGCTCTGCTTTTGGGCAAGTAATGCTCTTAATTATATGTTGCTAAGCAAGTAATGCAAGTTTTTCTTGTCAATTATGCTTGATAATGAACATGAGGTGGAGCACGCAAAAACTGAAGATATTCCTTCATTTTGCACCCAAATTAGTTTTTTTGATCTGGTTTTGTACCTGTTTGCACTCAGTTATTTGGAAAATGCGCCACAGATTACATAATCTAGATATCCAATTAAGTCTTGCATAGATTTCATTCATTTCAAGGTAAAGTCATCAAAATCCCAGATGGCCATAGACTGTGAGTCATGGTGATTTAACCTGAGGGTCACCACAAAGGAAAGAGTTAATCCAACTCCCATTCATCCCTCCATTTACCCGCTCATTCGATAGGTGTCTGAGGTTGATTGTTTACGGAAGTAAGTTTAAAGAATTCTGAAGTAAAAATGTTGAGTGAGATTCTCCAGCCTCCCAGCCATGCCTTTCCCCCCTGGCAGAGAGCGGTGGGATTCTCTGTCCGCCTGTCAATGGGAATTCCCATTGATGTCACCCCACACCGGCGGAAAACCCACTGGCAGGGATACGCTGCTGGCAGGACCGGAGAATCCCACCAGCATGAATGGCTGGAGAATTCCGGCCATTGTATTTCAAAGTTTTATCAATGCCATTTTCAGTTTCTTTTAGTTTATTTTTCTCTGTTTTTAGTCATGAAGTTTTGTGACAAGTGCTCTGGCATTGCCATTTTTTGGTATATTTTCTTCTAAAAGGAAGTGGCATAGGGGTCAACCCAGTTTTACAATCCAACACAATGTTCCCTCCCCTCCCTACCACAACTCTAGAGGTTATCAGTGTAGCATGCCTAGGTGGAGGGGACAGCCAACCTAGTTTCAGCATTTTCCACGTACATAGAAACACAGAAACTAGAAACACTCGGCCCTTCGAGCCTGCTCCACCATTCACTTTGATTATGACTGATCAGCGAATTCAACATCCTGATCCTCCCTTTGTCCCATATCCCTTAATAACCTCTTTAGCCCCAAGAGCTATATCTAAGGTTCTTGCCTATCATAGGCAGTCCCTTCTGATCTTTTCTCTTCTCTCCTCTTTCCCTGAGTTTGTACTTTCTTAAAACCTGCCACATTTTTAAAACTTTTTCCAGTTGTGACACAAGATCATTAACCTGAAACACTGGGTGGAAATTTTCCAAGATTAGGCTAAGTGTCAACTTCAGTACGAAAATCGATGTGCATCCCATCGGCATGGATAGACCACAGCCATTAGGGATTTTCAAATGCCTCAGGCAATGGCATTGGCGGAGCTTTGGATCCTGATTCCTTTTGAGGAAAGAGCCCTTCAACTTTCAGAGGAAGGACAGGAGCAGACCTGTGCAGAGAGCAAGGTGGGAGGGAGAGAGAAAAGTGAGGAGCCTTTGCACTTTTGTTCCATCTGACCAAACACGTGAGTCTGTCTCTCTCAGTCCTTTGCCCTTGCCACGCACTAACATCATGTCTGTTCCCTCATAGGAAAATCACTCTAACAACCTGACTCACCCACCAGCAGGGAACCAGTACCAAACCAGAGCTCTTAAGATGTTGGTGGAGGTCATAGAGAATGTGTCATGGCTGTCACCTGCACCCACTCGACCAATGCAGAAACAAACACGTCACTAGGCGATCTTAGCAGGCAGGCTTCCGGGTCACCATCTGGTGAGCACCACGCTGCTCCTGATCCATATCAGCCCAAGGCAGGAATGTCCTAGGAATTGGACAATCGGAGGTCTGCTGGATCCCAGGACTTAGCTGTGCCCCACCAGGCGCTGTGCCTCTGGTGTTGTTTGTCCTCTGCTGCTGGAGATGCAAAGGCTGATTAGGAAAACTAGGAAGTGGTGTCAGTGACACTAGCTATTGAAGGGTTGACTGGTGGAGTCCCGAAGCCTTCTCTTGCAGGAAGCTGTGCTGTCAATGCAAGGCACCCAGACCAACACTGCAAAGGTGGTGACCGTACTGAAGAGTCTGAGGCTTGATGCCAGAACCATGAAAGAAGGTATCCAAAGCGCGTCTCAGGCCATGAACTCCATTGTTCAGGTATGAACTTAATGGTTCAGGACTTCGACTGCATAGTGAAGACACTGGTGTTATAATGTAACCAATGATAACCGTGGATCTGTTATTATGTAACCAATGGTAACAGCTAGTTACTGACTCAGTAAACAATGTAACCAATGGCAAAATAATACGGTGGTCAGCTGACCTGGTATAAATAAAAAGCATATGTGGGGAGCTTGTGTGGACCATGATGTGTGGCCCCAAGTTTTGGAGTATTGAAGTTTCTTTATCAAACATTTTTCTTTGATTTACTCTCTGAAGTTAGTTCTTCTGTTGCTTGCAACTGAAGTGTCCCCATTGCTGAATGAACATGGCGAGCATTTGGGTCTTCTCAAGATGTATATCTGCTGCCTGGACAGGTCAGGTGGAGTCCTGCAGTATAAACCCCAGAGGATCTCCCTCAATCTGGTGGCATGCTGTGCCCTCCACAAGCTGGCTCTGTAACGGGGTGAGAAGCTCTTAGAAGAAGATCTGGAGGAGGAAGTTGAGGAGGGCACCAAGGAGCAGCCTGCAAAGGAAGCAAAGAAAGATCCTCATCACCACACAGTTCCTGGAGAACAAGAATTAGGGAGGACACTCGGGTGCCCCTTCAGGATTTGGACACTCTTATGTGCCTAGCTAGTGTGGGGTGTGAGGAGTCATAACTCCTGATGATAGGGAGTCTCCGAATGTCAACTGACCATTCAATGCTGGAAGTTGATGGTGACTCACAGTGAGAAACGTTCTGTGATATCCTCAGAGACACTGCTAATGTCTGGAGTTTATACTGCAGGGCTCCATCTGACCTGTCCAGGCAGCAGATAGACATCTTGAGGAGACCGAAATGCTCACCATGTTCATTCGGCAGTGGGAACATTTCAGTTGCAAGCAATAGACAAACTAACTTCAGAGAGTAAATCAAAGAAAAGTGTTTGATAAAGAAACTTCATTACTCTAACACTTGGGGCCACACCCTGGCCCATACGAGCTCCCCACAATTCCCTGTCTGTCTGATGCCAGCTTGCAGACTCCATTGCCTGAGTCATCTCAGAGTGATGGGAGCTCGGTTAAAGGATTCAATAGGTCAGAAACACCATTCCATTTAGAAATCAGTATGGTTCATGCAGTCTAAAAGTGGTGAACGAAAGTGAGATTTAATACAGCTATATTAAATATTAAAACAAAAGTAAGTGTTCAACAGATCTAAGTACCTGTCATCACTGATGCCACACTGTGCAATTACTATTTCTTAACCATACAAACCCTCCTGCTGCATCTAGGTGGGTCTCCACGATCCGCATCTGAGGTGGAAGTGTCCTGCTGTTTACCTGGCCCTGATGCCCAAGGTGCATTTGGCGATCATCTTCTGGACTGCCAGGAACTGGAATGCCTCAACCTACTTGTGGGTACCACAGGTGTTGTTGTGCCATCCTATCCTGTCCACTGTGCCAGAGATACCCAGGTCTCTAGAAAGGGGAGTCAGATGTACTGGACACTCCCAAGATCTCTTGAGGGGAAGATCCTGGACAATACACCGGGACCTTTCTTCTTCCTTGATCCTCCTTCCTTCATCAGAGTTGAAACGTTGGCTCGATTCCGTCCCCTCAGATGCTTTCAGACCTGCTGAGATTTTCCAACATTTTCTGTTTTTGTTTCAGATTCTAGCATCTGCAGTAGTTTGCTTTTATTAAATTAAATATCTTTCACAGTCTCCTCCATCCCTATCTTTGTAAATCTCCTGCAATCCTTCTGAGATTGCTCCACTCTTCAAGTCACATCTCTTAAGCCTCTTGATTTTTATAAAGAATGCCTGTGCCTTCAGCTTGCTGGGCCCTGAGCTCTGGAATTCCCTTCCTAATCCTCTCTGTCTCTCTTTCCTCCTTAAAATGCTCCTTAAGATTTTGATCATTTGACCTATTAGTTTGTGGCTCAGTGTGAAATTGTGACTGATAATACTCCTTTGAAACGCCTGGGCAAGTTTTACATTAAAAGTGCTATTCCAGTGAATATTGTTGCTTGTTCTCTCAGTAAATTCTCCATTCAAAGTAATGAAGCAAAGATAGTGAGCTAAGGCAGTAGCTTAAGAGAAACAGAAACCATCTTCAAGCTCCAAAATGCTTTGGAATTCCCCTCAGCACAATAGCACACAAAACCCAATGATCTGACTGCCCCTTTTGAATAGCCTTTCAAGGGGTCAGCTAATACCTGAAGCAAGTCCTGTGAGGTTTTGATCAGCAGCCTGAGCAGTATTGTGATAGTGTACGAATGAAGCAGTGGCATGATGGGAAAAATGGTCAAATAATTGGTGTAAAGGAGAACTGACCAAGCTATTCCAAATTGCCAGACCCCTGTAAAACTGACTTTGAATAACCTAAGACATGACGAACATCAGAGAAGGTCAAGACCTGATAAAGCTGAATCCACATAACTTAGGGCTGGAGGAGTGAGGTGAGATAAGGTCAGAAATGACGAAGTCATCGGCCTTCTTCTGTTCTACCAAAAGGACAAGATAATGGTATTATTGATGAGACAAAGAGGTCTCAGAGGTCACCGGATCCTAATATAATTGACGACGTATTACTGTTTGTATTACTAATCAAACATGTACACTGATAAGAAAAAGGTATAACTGCGGAACTGATTCTTGTAGCTGGCGCGGTCTTGGTTTAGAATCAGCAGTTTGTAGGGACTGCTCTCTGTCTCCAAGACTCTGCCATATACTGCATGCAGTTTTGTGATAATAAAAGCTAGTTGTTTTTGCAAAGCAAACTTTGTTTAAGTTTTACTATCACAGCTCGGAAAACAAGAAATTCTCTACTACAGCAGTACGAGGGAGTTTCGGTCATCGAGTCATAGAACAATACAGCATGGAAACAGGCCCTTCAGCCCATCCAGTCCATGCCAACCATAATGCCCTACCAACTAGTCCCAATTGCTAGTCCATCAAATTAATACCATGATGGGATCTTAATTATATCTGACAACCTTCATTTGCATGCATTCATGCAACACTAACCCGATTCCAGTATGTCCTGCAGTCTTCAAAATGATGCGGGGAGTTTAAATGGAGGCAGGCACAATTACAGCAGGAAAGGGTCAGTAAATCAAATTAAGAGAATGTTAACAACTCACTTGCTCTGTTTCTGCAGGATGGGAAGTGTTAAAAATTGATCTTCATTCCATCTTTCCTCACTATTTTAAATTTATTACTTTCATTTAATTTTATAAGCCAATACAAGGCTTCCGAATACAATTCTGACAAGTTGATTACGATCATAAAAGATAAATCCATAAAATTAGTTATTAGTTTTGGTTACACACGGTTAAAACTTCTCAACATGTAAAATACGTACTTGTATAAAACATTAACAGTAAGTCCAATTTGATTGGAAAAAAATACATTATATAAAAACAAGCATCTATTTGTAGATGGCACAGGGGCACAGTGGTTCACAGTGCTACCTCACAGCACCAGGGACCCTTCTCAAAGACCAAATCCGGCCATGGATGACTGTCTGTGTGGAGTTTGCACATTCTTCCTGTATCTGTGTGGGTTTCCTCCGGATGCTCCAGTTTCCTACCACAGTCCAAGGATGTGCAGGTTAGGTGGATTGGCCATGCTAAATTGACCCAGAGTCAAGGAGATTAGCAGGGTGGGGTGGCAGGAATAGGGCCTGGGTGAATTGTTGTCAGTGCAGGCTCAAATAGGCTGAATGGCCTCCTTCTGCACTGTAGGGATTCTATGAACCCTCAGAAGATCAGAAGTGTCTGCTGATGACTGCACAATGTTCAGCACTATTTGTGATTCTTAATTACTGAAGTAGTCCATGTCCAAATGCAGCAAGACCTGGACAACATTCAGGATTGGGCTGAAAGTGGCAAGTAGCATTCTAATCATACTAGTGCCAGGCAATGACCATCTCCAACCAGAGAAAATCTAACCATTTCCCCTTCATTCAATGGCATTACCATCACTGAATCCCCCCACTATCAGTATTCTGGGGGTTATCATTGACCAGAAGCTAAACTGGACCAGCCATATAAATACAGTGGCAACAAGAGCAGTTTGGAGGCTGGGAATTTTGTAGTGGGTAACTCACCTGTTGACTCACCAAACTTAGTCCACCATCTACAAGGCACAAACCAGGAGTGTGACAGAACATTCTCCGTGTACAGCTTCAGTAGCAATCAAAAAATTCAACACCACCCAGGACAAAGCAGTTCACTTGTTTAAAATCTCATCCATCACCTCATACACTCACTGCCTCCACCTCAAATGTGCGTTGGCGAGCAGTGTGTACCATGTAAATGGTACACACGGCCGCCAACTGTTCTATGCTATGGGGTGTGGATTTTAATCAAAAGAAGAGGTGTGGTTTGCACACATAGATTCAAAGTAACACCATCACAAGTTTATTCTAGGCCCGCTTGCCTGTACAGAGGACAAACTGAAAGTAAAACAGCAGCCTGCGCAAACACCCAAATGACATCACCATCAAATCATGTGAATATCTCTTAATGCAAATGTGCCAATGGCTAAATATAGAACGTCCCTCCCCCTTTACCTTACTGGTCATGATAAATTACTACGATGTTATACATAGGATCAATAATACTCTAGACAAAATACTGTGCACCATTAATCATTATACACTGTCAGTAAGGAAGTAACATGCAACTGGTTTATTCTAGGAGCACTTGCCTATACAGAGGCCAAACTGAAAGTAACACAGCGACCTGTGTAAACACCCTAATAATATCACCCTCAAATCATATGATCAGCTCTTAAAGCTATCATGCCACCAGTTAACTATATAACAATCTACGAGATGCACTGCAGAGAATCATCAAGGATCCTTGGACAGCACCCTCCAAACCTACAATCTCTACCACCAAGAAAGACAAGAAAAGCACCTGCAAGTTCCCCTCCAAACCGCATACAATCCAGGCCTGGAACTGTACTGCCATTCCTTCACTGTCGCTCAGTCAAAAGCCTGGAACTCTCACCCTAACAGCACTGTGCGCATACCTATACCACATGGACTGCAGTTTGAGAATACAGCTCACTAACACCTTCTCAAAGGTATTTAGGGATGGGCACCAAATGTTGGCTGAGCCAGCACCCCGTGAAAAAAAACTATTTAACCAGATGTTTTTAGACTTACATTTATGAGAGGCAAAAAAAATTCATATCAAGTAGTTCAGACTTGATCTGAATAATATGAGATATGGTTTATCATATCCTGGCTTTATTACACAAAAATACATAAACTCAAGAGTGAATTTCATCATTTAATTACATTTGGAACCCTGTGTCAAAAGACCATTAAAAACTCTACTATTTTCCTTAGCACCTTATCTAGAATATCAAAAGATGCTTCTGAGAAAGATATATATACACCTGTGGCAAGACTACTTAGAGAAGGAATTATTTATAAACAAATCACACTTAATATTTTATCTTCACTGAATTACAATTGCGGAGACTTGCATTAAAGTTTTCACAGTATGACATGGTAATAATAAATCCGGTAAATGTGAAAAGTAATACATAAATGTGTTAGGAACACTAAATAAAACGGTTTTAAGTTACAGCCACTATTGCTGTCACATGCATACAACTCTGAAGGCTGGCCTATAGATTAGCAAGAATTCAAGATTTGTTAAACAGCATGAAAAGAACACACTATTCGTATTGTACAGGAGCGGCAAGAGATAGGTATGGAAATAAAGCAGTAAATGTTAGAAACTGAAGAAATCTGAAATGTTATAAAAAATCTATAACGACGATATAAATGAAATAGCTTTGACCATGATGTTTTATTTTTACCAGACTTTGTAGCAGGTTACTATACACGGCTGATTACTGTCACCTTTTTCTCAAGATGCAGAGCAGATACATGATGGTCTATATTCCAAAGGCATTGGCTATGGATTGTTTACTGGCCTTAGATTATCATAAGTATTTGGAACAGATAACTAGATTCCCCAAACTTGATTCAGTATTCCAGTCAATCAGAAATATCCAATGGAGCAGGGGATTGGGATTAATTCAATAATGCTGTCAAAAAGTTGGCATGGGAATGAGGATGACCGGATAGTTTCCTTCTGTGCTGTATTATTCTATGATTCTATTTACAATACATGTTTGTTTGTTACTTGCCTTTGGGGGAATAAAGATCTCATTGAACCCAATGGATGGCTATCCGATGCTAAGAGAAATGTGAGCACCAATATTTATCCTACCTGGCCGGATTCCAAACAGGTAAATTTGGCCAGGAAAATCACCCATTGACATTCTATGCCGTTCCTGCTACTTATGGTTTCACCTGATCTTCTGAAAATGTAGCATGTGCAACCTGAAGCTGTGTAAGTCCTTTTTCCAATGTACAGACCCAAATCTAATGATGCCCTCAAGCCCTGAATGCAATTTTAGCTGGTGAACAGCTGGAAACCAACCTGCTGCCATTGCGTCTGACACTCCCCACTCCCCCGACAAGCACCCCCCAGAAACCCCATTCTGCCCTCATTCACCTGTGACCTGGGTTCCTGGGTGTAACAACGACAGCTGTCACCACCTCTCAGCAGGCGGGATTTCCACCCCTGGGGTCCTATGGAAGGCCCAGCACCAGCTAGTGAATTGCTTGACAGACACTGAGGCAGGATTTTTACAGAGCCAGTTAAAAATTGTGGAAGTTTCCTCCCACCCCAATTTCCGACAGATTTAATCTTTGCCAGCATGGGAAAGGAGAGTTAAGTAGGAATCACATAGTGGGAAGAGTTAAGTAGGGAATCACATATGGGAAAACCTAAACTCAGTAGGGCTATTTGAACTTATTGCTGCATTCAAATAGAACCCATTTTGGCTGTTGCAAAAGACTTAACCCATAGTGCCTGCGACCACAAACTTATTTATTGACATGATCTGAAGTATCTTTCAATCTTTAAGCATTAAAAAAGATTGCAACTGTCAGTGACAATAACAATACCAAGCCCTCTGTTGCACTATCATGACTGACAGGCCATCTGGTATAGGCCAGAAAAAATAGAATCTGTTCATGCAGTTTCACGAGTGCTCTTGGTTCATACTTCCCCACAAGGACTATGATTATATCACATGAATGCTTGGCTGAATTTCTTAATGCACAGTTTGATTGGCAGCTTAGAGAGGCTTTTAATAATTAGCTGTCTGAATGCAATCTGAATAGAGATTTGTTTGTTTGTTTTTACAACAAATTAACTACTTGATAAGATTGAAAAGCTTTGAATGGATTTCCTGAATGAGAGGTTTTCCATGATCCATTGTAGTTAAATGAGAGCTACATTAGATTGTTAGACATTAATGTATTTTAACTCGACATGACTGCTGAGGTCTGCCCATTGTGAATAATGAATCTTTGGCTATGAGGGGGCGTAAGTTGATATGGAGGATATGAAGGTCAGTGCAGGATGGGTGGGAGGGTGAGAAGGTTTTAGGGCTAGATGGCCTAACAGCTTGTAAGGCAATTGGGACATAGTCCCAGAAAACTGAGCTGGCCTTTCTAACCAGCCCACCTTGATGCACACTCACTTCCATGGCTGGCTATGCTATGCATATGCGCTTGGTGGGCCTGCCTCTAACCTGTCCCCACCCTGGAGTGAAAATTGCATATATTGGAGGCAGGTCTAGTGAGCCTAGCAATGTCTTCTTAGTGGCAGAAGTCCAGTCCTTAACATGGTTGGGTCTCCCCTCAGAGGTGACAAGCCTGAGCTCACATCAATTGCATCAAATTCTGCCCTATATCCTTTTGGTATTACCCAAAAACTGCCATCAATCTGAAGGCCATAGGAAAATGTGATGAGCCAGTTGTTATGTATTTATACATCTTTAAGTTATCTCAGAGCAACGCAGATTAGACTCTAATTCTAAATATTTATCAACAATGCTTTAACACATTTCATGACTTACAGAGTTTCAACACGTTTGCAGAACTGAGTCTGAATTCTTTCTGTAACATTCTCTGTGTGGTGCCAGTACTTAACTCAGTAGTTCCACCCACAGGCTTAAGCAATCAAGCAAGCGTACAAACATCAGTTACCAGACTATCATAATCAAACACAGATGAAACAAACCATTGGACACTACACCAATGACTCTATGATAACACAACTAGGTAACAAGTAAAGGAAATGCACTTATAGGTTTAGTTCAATGTTGGAAATTAACACAAAAATAGCTTCTTCGTTGTTTCTGACTTCACAGGGAACTTATTAAAACTTGCCATTACTGAATATACTACTTGCACTTTAATTTAATTGTTTAATAATCAATAAATTTTATTTTGCCATTGACAGCTTGAGTCATAGTATTCTTCATCCACACAAAGATAAGATCACATAGCATTATGTGATATGCTCCAATAAGCATAGTAATAAAGGATATCTGTTTAATCCGTAGCCTTTGTTCAGTGAACAGATAAAGACACACACAGACCCATAGACAATGTAACATCTACTTACAAGAGCAGCTAATGACATTAAGGAAATATTCAACACTAAAAATGAAAATTATAAAAAGCACAGAAACATGTAAACTTGTGACACTAATAAATAAACTTTAAAAAAGCTTAAAACATTTGCAAGATATAGCAAATAAAGTAATGGAAGTAAAAATACCGAGGTTACATAATTTATTTTATATACACCATGAAGGTGTAGAGAATGCATTTTAGGCAGCAATTATGCTTGTGGAGTCTGTTTTGTTAGCTGTGATCCTTATTGTCAGTAATGGAAATTGTGTAGTTGAGCATGACTGAATTTTCTGACTGTTCATTAGAAAACCATAACCAATGGATGTTAAAATTTCTGATCTGAACTGCTGACAGATGAGAGTCTTTGCTGCAACATCAATTGGGAAAAAAAAATCCTCAATCAGTCACCATTGTTCTTAAGTTTGAAGACGCAGCTTACATATGGTCACGATAGCAGCATGGATCATTTGATGGATCCGCACACAAGAAACCACTAAATTCTTACAAACAAACCATAAGGAGTTCACAAGATCTTGTGCTTGGGCTCTTTGAAGATTAGAAGACAGCAAAAAAAAAAAGCGCTACTGTATTACTCAGACGATGTTCATCATGTTTTCTCACAGTGAAGGACGTGTGACTGCAGGAAAACATTCAGCCAAAATTTTACTGATTTTACTACAAATTCAGGATCCGGAAACCAAACTTTTTCACAATTTTCACTGCTTCACCATATTCTTAATCTAAACAGTACCTTTATTAAAATCTACAGACTTAGAATTATGGAATCATACAGCACAGAAGGGGCCATTCAGCCCATCAAGTTCGCACCAGCACATTAGAAACACCTTAATTCCCACCTAATCCTGTCTTTTATTTAAACTTGTGATGAAGTGGCTTAAAGAAGCAACAAATATATTAACAGGCACTTACTTTCGTGAGTGGGACAGTGGCGATTTCCCCTGCCTTTTCCGAACTGAAAGAGAAAAGAAGACATGAAACATTTTTAGAATCTGCAGGAAATTTTACATTAAAAACGCGAAGAAATATGTGGCTAACAACTGATTACAACTGAAGATATTTTCAATACTTAAATTAAGAAGCAGAGGTAAATTTTCAACTTTAATGCCTGAGTAATAATCTGGCAGAGTGAACTGCTCACTTTACAACCAGCTTTAACTTCATTCCATTAAAACAAACAGAATGGAAATCAGATGGTCAGTGCAACAGACGGGTGGCAGTGAAATCAGGAATTTATTCATACATATGGCTCACATAACCTTCTTAAATGCATGATATTTTCAGGAAAACTGCAAATTGTGAGTATTTAAAACAAGTTACCAGTTGCAGATTGATCTACAGCCGAGTTGGCAGGTTTCAATTTGGAGATAGATTAGGATCTTCCCAATCCAAATCGGTGTGCAGCAGAGGTGAATTGGCAAAAATATGTTGCTGGTGACCTGCCTGCTGCTGGTCTGTTACCTCTGTCCCTAAATGATGATCTTTCCCAGAGTGGAGAGGAGAGATCAGGGGTCTGGGCAGGAAAGTGAAGTCAGCCGCTTCATTAATTGGACAGCATGAGGCCAATAGGGAGCTCATTAAAAGCTTGCCTTTTGACCTCGGGTGACTTTCAGGGGACTGGCGGCTGTTTGGAGCTTTCTGAAGCTGACCTGCTACAACCTGGAGGGAAGAGGGCTGGCAGTGCACTGAAACAGTAGTGTTTAATGCAAACATGTTTGAAGAAAAAGCTACCCTGCAGAAATAGAATTATATTCACCAACCCTACCCTGTCACAGACCCAGGCCTCTGGTTGCCATACATAGATGCACACGTACACACACACGTGCACATGTCCACACACACATGCTACAGCAACGGCTGCCTATTGGAACCAGAATATAGCCCACTTACCTACTGTCCCACCTCCATTTCTGCTCTAAACCACCCCCCTCCCCCACCCTCCCCTGCCCCACCCAACCCATAATTGGGCTGCAAGCCCAACTCTATTGCCATTATGCTGCAGGCACTGTGAAAATCACTATGGAGCATGCTGGAGATGAAAGTGGTTTCGTGACCCAAAATTGAATACACCTCCTGTTTCTTTTCTCCAGTAGGAAAATCTGGCCCTAGGGATCCATCCTTTAAGATAAATAATTCAAAAGGCCAATTCTGGCGATATTCAATATGGCAGTGATAATTTTCATAACAATAACATGACTATGTTGAAAGAGGTCCATGTACGTATTACACAATTTGGCCCCCAATTTCTGAAATCTACAATTCTCCCAGAATGTTTGCTGAATGTTGTAATCACTTATTATTGTCTTCCTCAAGAACTGCAATTTCCAATGTTCAAAACTAGTGTTTAACTGCAATAAATCAACAAACAAGCATGCATTTCACTTCTACAAATCAGTTTATTTATTAGTGTCACAAGTGAAAATCCCCTCAGGCACCTGTTTGGATACACTGAGGGAGAATTTAGCATGGCCAATGCACCTAACATGCATGTCTTTTGGATTGTAGGAGGAAACTGGAGCGCCCAGAGGAAGCCCACAGAGACACGGGGAGAATGCGCAGGCTCCGCCCAAACTGGGAATTGAACCCAGATACCTGTGCTGTGTGGCAGTACTGCTATCCACTGTGCCACCGCGCCACCCATTATCTATTCCATTGTAGCCAGGTCCCACCTCAAATGCTTGCCCACTTGCAATAAATGTTCATGTCTCAAGTGGATTGGGTTTTCATTTTCCTTCTTGCTCTTGCCTACCTACCTTCCCAACAGATGAAAGTCACACTTCCCACCCTGCTCAAGCCCTAGGAGTTTAGGGAGCTCCCAAGTTTAAAAGTGAAGTTACAATAAAGATCCACCATCAACTAGAACCAGCAGGTAATTTTTTGCTATCTAATTCATAGTAACAAATTTCTGTCTTGGAATTCAATTTCAGTTGAGTAATGCTTGTTATAGAGCTGTTGTTTCCATTGACTTTTAAAGTCCACTTTTTAATGTTTGTTATGGATTGATATTAGAAGGACTGGGAAATTTATGGGCATTACTTTTTGGGATCCAGCAGACAAACTGTCATTGTAATCTTTTTATTTTAAATGCTGCATGTTGAAAAGTTTATTGCTGACCTCTGTATTTAAACTTTTATTACATTTATTGGAAGGTTTTATAAAATTGGTTGTAACATAGCGCTGCCCACATAGCTTGCTAAGGTAACAGCAGAAGTCACATTTTAACATTCAGTTGTATTGTTCTATCTTAAAAATGTCAAAGACCTGTGGATGACTGATGAAAGAATCCTACATTCTAAATCGCCAGGGGTTGCAGTTTAACACCAGAAGTCATTAGAGGTTGTCAGAAAAATCAGGTTGGTAGACAACAGCCATTAAAGCACTCCTGGATCTCATAAGCTGTTAAACCATTTCATATATAATGAACAAATGTACAGATGGCAAAAGCACTGCAAATTCACAGGGCCTCATTCAAGGAATGCAGATGGCGTATGTCATAACAAGATTCATAGCAAAAAAATGACCTTCCAGAAGTAGATCTGCATCTCCTGTTGATAACATGACTTCGTAGCTAATGGCATACTCGTGGGAATCAATGGAGTGGAAAACAAGACATTTTCAGTGTTCCATTCAAAGCTTTGCATACCAACAGCATTGCTATTCATAACTTACATTCTCGCTAATGCAAAAAGCTGAACATTATTTTACAACTGAGTAACTTATCTTTTAATAAGTAACTCTCAGGAAGAAAAGACAGTCATTTTGAATCTCCAAACAATGACAAAAGGATATATTCTTTACTTACGCTAAACTTCTTTGATTTATAGATAATTTTTCAATGAACAATCTAATTTGCTCATTTGCAAATTTTACTTAAATTTGGTGCCTGATATTGTCTAACAGAAATAAAGTTTTCATAATTTTAACAAATGAATATTTGAGCTTGGTTTGTGAAGAAATAAACCATGGGTTGCCTTTTCTCATACATTCCCTTATTCCTTTCACAAGTGCCTGGATATTACAGCACAGATCGTCTGCATCTACCATTCTATATCTGCCCATTTGCAATGAATGCACATGTTTTAAGTGGATTGGGTTTTCATTTCCTTAGTGCTCTTGCCTCCAGTGATGAATCATCCTGGATAGTTATTATTCAACAGTATTGTCCCTTTACCAGATTTCCTTTATTAATCAACTCAATTCCACTTCTAAGAGTGCTTCAGGTACAAAGGCAGAATCCAGAGTGTCAGTAGCCCTGACATTCTTCAATATATATATTCAGGTGAGACTCCCTGATGGGATAATCATTACGTCAACGAGGGAGCTCACACTCCAACAGGCCAACCTCATGTGCCTTGTTGGGGTCATTACAGTGCTATAAAGCATACTTCAAATCTTGAGCTGTTTCGTTAGAATAACAGAGGGCAACCCTCAGGAGGTGATTCAGAGTTTACAAAGATGCACAAGTAGGGTCCAGCCACTTGTTACATAAGGGCATCTCAACGAGACATAGTGGCACAGTGGTTAGCACCGCTGCCTCATAGCACAAGGGACCTGGGTTTGATTCCTGGTTTGGGTCACTGTTCGTGCGGAGTCTGCATGTTCTCCCAGTGTCTGCATAGGTTTCATCCGGGTGCAGCAGAGGCAGAATAAATGAAACCCTTAATTGATAGGTAACAGTCCACTCACAGGTCTTAATAGGCCCAAGGGCAGCAGGCTGCCTGATATCATGACATGGGGTACAGATCAGGGGTGCATGGGAAGGTGTTGGTAAACCAACCACTTTATTTTACGCATCCCCTCTATCTTCAAATATGCCAGTAAGGGATTGTAAAATTCACCTCCAAGTCTCAGTCATGTTGGCACAGACATTTAGCCCCTTGAACATGTTCTTCATTCAAAGAGAAGAAGGCAAGAGAGATCATGCCATACACTCCACTTTTGCCCCATGTCTTTAATATCTTTAGCTCTCTTAAATAAAAATTTATTGAATAAATTAACTAAATAAATTAAATCCCTTAAATAAAAATTGATCCATCTCAGATTTAACAATTGGTTTAGCATCAATTATCATTTGCAGAAGACAGTCCAAGCTTGTACCAATTTTTGTGTGTCGAGGTTTTTATTCTAATTTCACTGCTAAAAGATCTAACTCTAATTTTTAGATTATACCCACAGTCTGAGATTCCTCA
Source organism: Carcharhinus amblyrhynchos (assembly GCF_965287045.1). Taxonomy (NCBI): domain Eukaryota; kingdom Metazoa; phylum Chordata; class Chondrichthyes; order Carcharhiniformes; family Carcharhinidae; genus Carcharhinus; species Carcharhinus amblyrhynchos. Next base: position 102,713,990 of record NC_137326.1, on the reverse strand, counting down.
ACCAGCTGAAATAATTTCTCTCTATCTATCCTATCTGTTCTCCTTAGTATCTTGAACACTTCAAACAAATCACCCCTTAATCTTCTGAATTCCAGGTAATACAATCTTAGTCTCTGTAATGCTTTCTCATAAACCAACTCTGAGTCTGGATATCATTCTAGTAAATCTATTCTGCATTCCCGCCAAATCTAATATATCTTTCCTGAGATGTAATGTCTCGAACTGCTCACAGTAACTCCAGAAGCAGTCTAGCTGGGACTTATATTATCTGTAAGATGACTTTTACCCCTTGTATTTAATCTACAAAGCCAGGATCCACTATCCTTTTTAATTATGTTCATGACATTTTACTGAATGTATCTGGACACCCAAATCCTTTTGGACCTTCACTGTTACTAACTCCTTCACAATTTTCAAAGTACCCTATTCTATGCTTTTTAAATACAAAGTGGATGACCTCACATTTGCCAATACTGAAATCCATTTGCCGGGTGTTGCCTGTTGTAATGATGCTGCACCTTTAAGAAATCTATTTTAATCATGTTTCTCTGCAGGGATTTTTCAAACAGGCCCTAGAATTTTATTGGTGACGTGTTGTCTGTAACTTTATTGCTACTGAAGCAGTATAATATCATGCTGATTTTAATATGGACTAATGTGGTGATCTGGGGTTTTAATGGTCCTTTGGAGATTTCTGAGTAGAGCTTGATTGAGGATGATTGACAGATCAGGTGATATGCCTGGGGACAGCAATTTTTTTAATAGAGCATTCCAAGTCTTTCATTTTGATTTTCTCAGTTGCTACTAGAAGCTGGTGGAAGAAGGCAGTGTCTGTCTCTATTCACCCTCCAGAGGCTGTTTGTAAAGTTCCAGGACTGTGAAACCTCAGAGATTTGATCCAACATTCAAAGGGCCAATTCACAATAGGTGCTAAAAAGCTACAAATCCAACATCACATGAATATACTTGTTTCTGTGCCAAGTTTGAGGAAAGGTGCATGATTGTGGGAAAGTGTTTAACATGGAACAATAGAGAGAGCTAGCTGTTAGGAGTAGGCTGTGATATATTTAAGTCTTATAATTGGTAAAATTTATGCTAATTCTTTTCGTTATATTTTACCTGTGTTCTTAAATAAATTTTGTTTAATAAAAGCTTCCAAGTGAGTCACTTGAATCATACCTGGAATGAACCAACTTATGCTCATCCATGCCAAAATCAAATGCAAAACCTAGAGTTTAAGTTAACTTGATAAAACACCTTGGCGTTTCTTGCCTGGGTCTTAACACTGTTTACTGAGCCCATCAATGTCTCTTTGTAACTTTAGGCTTCTTTAGGCACTGCTTACAATGCCAGCTAACTTTGCGTCGTCAGCAAATCTGAATATGTGGCATTCTATTTCATTATCTAAGGCTCAGTCATTAATAAATATGGTGAATAGCTGAGGCTCCAAAACAAATTCTTGCAGCCATATACTGCCAAGTTGAATACCTGTTCTCTATTCCTACTTTCTAGCTCTTGTCAGGCAACCAATTACCTAATACAATCAATAATTTGCCTTAAATTCCTTCGATTTCAACATTTGGTAACAGTCTCTTATAAGGGACTTTGTCAAGTGCCTTCCGGAAATCCATATGAATAATGTCCGTAGATATTCCTCTGTCCACTGTTTTCATCACCTCTTCAAAATTCAACAAGTTTCATCAGGTTTGACCTACGCTTTACAAATCTATGTTGGTGCTTTCTGATCAGCTGAATATTTTCAAGGTATTCATTCACCCTGCCCTTAATTATAAGTTCTGGAAATTTTCTGATAATAGATGTTAAGCCAAGAGGTCTATAATTCCATGATATCCCTTTCTCAATGTTCTAAAATAGCAAAGTGACATAACTTTCCAATCTAAATTAACAGTTTCCAAATCAATATATCTCTGGGAAATTATGGTAAGGGTGTTTACAATGTTCTTTCCAACTTCCTTTAAAGCTTTAGGATGGAAATCCTGTGGGGATTTCTCACTCTTGATATACAGGTAGGGTCCAGGCAGCTGAACTATAAGGACATCTGGACCACAGTTGGAAGTATGCAGCAGATGGTTTGCATGGCCACAGATCAACATAATGACAATCATATTCTTCATTGCGCTTCTTTTGTTTTTGTTAAGTTTGGTAATTCCTTGTCCTTGATTCAATAATATTTTCTTTGAGATGTTTGGAGGATGCTGACTTCTTTCTCCGCTGTTACAAATGATGCAAAATAATTATTCACTATATCTGTATTTTCCCTGTTTTCACTGACAATGAGCTGTATTTAATATATCCCCAGTTGGTTTGTTTTCAGCAGGGGATAGAGGGAGGTGTGTAAAATAGGGCGGGTGCCACCATTTCCCATCCACCTGAGGGCTTACCTCCACGGCACAATAGATGGACAGGTGCTGACATTGGTAGCTCACCCACCTTATTTACATCATTAATCAAAGACAAATTGTGCTAGCTAACAAGCCAATTTGACCCCAATATGCTTCCCATGCCATAATATTGTAGGCACAGGCAGTTGAGTGGGAAAGGACAAATGTTTTCATTAATAAGTTTTTAAAAGGATGAGGAGGTGTCCTTTGCTCATCGAGAGGCAACCCCCTCCCTCCCCCTACTAAGATAGCACTCTCCCCTTTCTTTGTATTTGCTTGCTCTCCAAAACCCAACACCCCTCCGACCCTACCTTAAACTGCCCAGACCGTCACTGCCCATTACCCCAGGCTTATTTTATGTCAGGATCCATTGGGCCTTTTTCTGCTGATTTGTTTTCCTGAGCTCTTGGCACAGCCGGGACTGCTGAAACTGCCAGCTTTTATGAATGACCAGGTCCCTCAGTCAGGCTATTTAGTTTGCTCGTTGTTTGTTACAGCTAATGGGTGGACTGGCTTGGAGTGAGTTGGCTTAGCTTCCAGGTAGGAATGTGTTGTCCATCACTCGTGCAATATGCAGCTCAGTATGGTTACTGTGTGTTTAAGGGGTTCACATTACTCCTGAATACTCTCCTTTCCTTAATATAATTGACATTTGTGTTGATTTTGATATCCCTTGCAAGTTTCTTTACAGACTTCCCTTTTGTAGTTTTTCTTACATCTGCTTGTCACATTTTGCTGCTCTTTGCATTTTTCCCAGTCACCAAGATCTGTGCTTTCAGTTTTACATTTTTCTATGTTTTTTCTCTTTCAACTTTAAGCTATATCTTATCTCTTAAGTTGTTTTTGACAAGTAGACTCTTGCCCTTTAGGCAAACAACTAGCTCTCTATCACACTATATATATATAATTTATTTTATTCCTTTCTCAGAGTTACAAAGGCAATGTGCAGAGTGGACAGGGCAAGCCCTTCATCAATCTCCTTGCTTGCTCCAAAAAACAATTGAAATTCAAATTGAATCCAATTCATGGTCCACACAAGAGAGACATCCTAGATCCAAGCTGACAAGAAAAGGCATTACACCTGATCTTGGGTTTGATCTGATGCTTGATCTTAGCCATAAGGGCAAGACTACATTTGTTTTTGAAAACTGATCTTCTGTTATTTCACTCAGTAACAGAATTAGCCTAGTTTACTGCCTCATCTCATCCCACTGAAGCCAGCCTTCCCTGAACTTGGAATCTTAATACTGGCTTTGTATTTCTCTTGTTCAAATACTATGGCCAAAATTTTCCTGCCCGCCTGCCAAAGGAATCATAGAGGGTGAGACAGATTTTCAGCAGACCATTCAAAGGTTTGTTGAGCTTGGGCAGGAATTTCCATTCTTGGGATGGGTGTGACCAGAGAATCCCACTCTACGTATTTGATCAGATCATTAGATATATGTTGCTGCACCAATGAACTGTTAACTGAATTTTGCTCATTGTCTAATCTAAGGAGACCTGTCCCTTTTTGGATCTGGTACAAATAGCACTGTAGAAATCTATCCTGGACAGTCAAGAAATTCACTTTCTTTCTGACGTGTTTATCCAAATCTATATAAAAATTACAATACCCCATCAAACCACTCTGTCTTTGGTGCATGCTGGTCTAATCTCAGCATCACACAAGCTACCACAGCCAAAACCAGGAGGCCTCTATACAACTCCTGTTACAGACTTAATTGTAAGTTTGAAGTTTATTTATTATTGTCACAAGTAGGTCTACATTAACACTGCAGTGAAGTTACTGTAAAAATCCCCTAGTTGCCACACTCCGGCACCTGTTCAGGAGAATTTAGCATGATCAATGCACCTAACCATCACGTCATTTGGACAGTGGGACAAAACCAGAGCATCTGGAGGAAACCCACGCAGACATGGGGAGAATGTGCAGACTCTGCACAGATTGCAACTCAAGCTGGGAATCGAACCTGGGTCCCTGGCGCTGTGAGGCAGCAGCGCTAACCATTCCTTTTCTATTCCTTAATTCTACCCATAAAGTCTCTGCTGTCTGCTTAACTCAGTATATCCTTTCTAATCCTTAATCACCCAGGCTGCTCCTCCTCCTCTACCATTTTTCTCTACCTTACCTGCTTCTTATAAGCTTTTCCATTTCCCAGTCTTGGTTGTCTTTCAGCCATGTCCCAGTAAAGGCGGCCATATCATACCCTACAAGCTGAATATGTGCCGAACATTCGTTCAATCTGTTCTTTATAATCCATGGCCTGAACTTTCCAGCTGTTTATGCCAGCAGGATCTTCCAGTTATGCCACAGGCACACCCCCATTATGGGTTTCCTGGTGGCAAGGGGTGCATTCCACAGGAAACCCCATCACCAATGGTGGGCCACCTCTGCCACTGTGAAACACTCAGTGGATTGTGTAGAAAATCCCATCCCATAAGTTTGCCCTTCTGCTCTAATGTTTTACTCTCAAATTTATCTTTTTTGGGTTTATTGCTTCGTATCTTTGCATATCTCTTTATCTGTAGTTCTTAAAGCACATTTTTTACTGCTAAGCTACTTCAGTGATGAACGATCTAGGCTAGTGAAAGGGCCATATGAGTGGCCCTCCTTCATTTCAGTGGGCCGCAAGATTGAAATTAGGCTTGTTCATTAACTATGAACTCATGAGTAAGATTGAATATACTTAATTCATGCTGAATATTTCATATGACTTTTGAAAATGCTTAATCATTTATATACTGGCGTGATTCTCCCACTTGGACTCTAAGCAGGAAAACTGGAATGTTTCCTGCTGACAGCGCTATTCTCATCCTATCCAGCTCATTTCAATGAGCCGTGTCTCTCTCTGTAGGAATCATGCTGCACTGAATGACCCAGAAGCATGTCCCTTGGAATTGGGGATCAGCTATTGTCCTGACACTTCCTGCTTTGGTGTTGTCTCACTGGCTGTGTGTCTCCTTTACATATCGCTCACATCTTTCAGCACCACATTAGAGTGGACAGCTCTCAGACACAGCACGTTCCACCTATCTCCAATTACTAAAGTTACGTATATATAATTTTCAGTACACGAGCTGTAACATTTCATTGAGCAAAACACTTGTTTCATCATCCAGGATCTGCAAATCATAGTGGATAGCATGTGGGAACAGCAAAATGACCATGCTGGATTAAAATGAGAGAAAGAATGAAGGCGAGGGAGAGAAGAGTGAAGGGGATGGAGGGAGCAAGAGTGAATGAGAGGGAGGAAAATGAAAGAGAGAATGATTGCAAAAGGGCAAAAAAAGACATGAGGGAGGAAGGATAGAAGGAGGAACATCAATTGTATTGCACATTTTCATGTGACTCAGCATTGTCTCAGCATTTCACAGGATTTAATTCTCACATTCAGAAGTAGCATTGTTTAAGGATAGGATTATAATATTAACGCTAATTACACACTGCTGGCTTTGTCCTATTAGAGGATGAAAGTGCAGTTCCTGCTGTTTTCTGAGCAAATAGTGACAACACAAGATCTCATGATGAGCAGCGAGGTTGGTAAAAAAATTTATTTGTTTATGATCATTTTAAATTAAGTAGAAAACTCGGCATGGATTCTGTAAAATAGTGTCTTGCGATTTTCAGTGATAATGTCATAGCTCTAAGGTCAATTTCAAATCCAAGATAGCCACAGCAATTGTCAGATTTGTGAAACCTCTTGGAGCCAATGAATAACCTCATGAGCCAACGTTCAAATGGATAAGAGCTACATCCTTATCCTGAACGCCATTGGCAACATTATTCCGGTGTCTCGCTTAAGGTATATAAATGGTCCTTCTGAAGATCACATTGGGTGATATGAGGAGACTAGCTATAGATTTATTGAGAATACTAATAATGGGGTGGCCAATCAGCCCCTCAGATGTCTGCCATCTCCAAGACAGACCATTTTCAAGCCCTTGGAAATATCCTTTTCAATCTTGGAACTTCTAATGCATAAGCATGTCTTGCAAGTTTTATAAGCTTTCCACTTATAACCTCCCTCACCACACCTCCCCTGTCACACTCTGCTTCAAATAATTTCCCCCTCAACTCCTTTATTCCTCAAGCCAAACACTTTTAATCTATGCTCCCTGGTGACTCCTCTGCTATGCGAAATAGGTCCTTCCATATCCACTCTGTCAAGACCCCCTCATAATTTTGTGCACTTAAATTAAATCTTCACTCAGCCCCCTGTATGTCAAAGATAAAATTCCCGGCCTAACCATTTTTGAAGGTGGGCAGAGTGATCAAAATACAGTAATTGGAAAAAGCGGCAAAATGAATCTTATGGCTTCAGTGAGAAGCTTTGCAGGCAAGGCAAGGAAGACAGTGGTTAAAAAAAAGTACCGACAAGCCTTCCTTCCTGCTTTCTAGGAAGCCTCAGATAGGTGAAACAAAAGTGCATTGTTTAAAAATGGGCCCAGACTGAACAGCTGTGGAGAAAGGAGGCAGTATTTCAAGGTTAATGAGGCAGTTGTATCAATAATGCAGGCTTCCATCTTTCCTGGGCTCCCAGCCAAGAAAGCTTGCAGCCACTAATGGGCCATCTACTCAATGTCAATAAACAAAGGCTAATCCTTTCTTTGATATGGTTTGAGCAGTCAGTTAAAAAAAGTTGAACAGCTGCTGCTTTTGAAAACAAACAAAGACTAATCCTTTAACTAAAGCAAAAACGCTGGAAAATCTCAACAGATCTAACAGCATCTATGAAGGGAGAATAGAACCAATGTTTTGAGTCAGGATACCCCTTCATTAGAGCTTACCCCTATGCCAATTTCCAGCTCTAATGAAGGATCATCCTGACTCAAAATGCTAGCTCTATACACTTTCCACATATGCTGACAGACCACCTGAGATTTTCTAGCATTTTCTGTTTTGTCTCAAGATTCCAGCATCCGCAGTATTTTGTCCTTGTCTTAGGGCTAATCCTTTGATTTGCATTGGACCTGTCAATCAAGCAGTATTGCAAAAATTAAATGGAGCAGAAGAGGATGTTGCAAACAAACGCGAATGGAGCAAGTGAAATTGATACCGGGAACACAGCAGCGGGGCCTGATGAGAGAAAGCATACTAGTGGGGTGCCACAGGGGATCAGTGCTGGGACCCCAGCTATTCAAAATATATATTAATGATTTGGATGAGGGAACAAAATGTAACATCTCAAAGTTTGCAGATGATACCAAGTAGGGTGGGAGGGTGAACTGTGATGAGAATGCAGAGATCCTTCAGAATGATCTGGACAGGTTGGTTGAGTGGGCTAATCAATGACGGATGCAGTATAATTTGGATAAGTGTGAGGTTATTCACTTTGGAAGCAAAAACAAGAGGGCAGATTACTACCTGAATGGCTGTAAATTGGGAGAGGGGAGTGTGTAGCTGGACTTGGGTGTCCAGGTCCTTGTGCACTAGTCACTGAAGGTAACCATGTAGGTGCAGGCAGGCAGGAAAGAAGGCAAATGGTATGTTGGCCTTTATTGAGAGGAGTTTTGAGTACAGGAGCAGGGATGTGTTGCAGCAAACATACAGGGCTTCGGTGAAGCCACACCTAGAGTATTGTGTGCAGTTTTGGTCTCCTTTTCTGAGGCAGGATGTTCATGCTCTCGAGGGAGTGCAGTGAAGGTTTACCAGGCTGATTCCAGGGACGGCAGGACTGATATATGAGAAGAGATTGACTACGTTAGGGTTGTTTTCAATGGAGTTCAGATGAATGGGGCGGGGGGGGGGGGTTGGATCTCAGAGATCACAGTCTGAGGATTCAGAATAGAGCAATATACTGCATCTGCCATTGATTAGCCCATTGATTAATAGGCTTAATATCACTTCCGTCATACTAGTAGGTAAAAAGCTACATGGACAGAAATCAGCGGAGTGTGGCAACACTGTACATGGGCAACATTCAACAAAATCTCTTGTGTGTTGCACTCTGTTACCATTCATTTGTGACTGCCTATTTATTTTTTCACTGAGATCCTGGTCTCAGCCCAGTTCAGGAGGAACAGTCCTAATGTTGGTGTTAACATTCCATAAAATGGAATCCTGCCTTCCCATACCATTCCTTCAGTTACGTGTTCATATCCCTACCTGATGCCAATTGGCAGAGAGCTTGCTTGGGAAATAATCCAATGATTATAACCCTCAATGTCCTACTCTGTAATTCAGCTCCTGGTTCCTGGTAATCTCTAAACAGGACCTCTTGCCTACTCTTCTCTATATTGCTGGTGCCAAGAGGGGTCACAGTGATTGCCCTTTCCAATATCCTTTCAAGCTCGTTTGAGATATTCCTCATTCTGGCACCAGGCAGCCAACATATCATCTAGGACTCGCAAGCCTGTTTAAAAATGGTGCTACCCTTCTTCCTATGTATTGAATCTTAATGATTGAACGACCATGTTACTTACTCTTTCCCTTTCCGCTCCTTTGGATGGGCTTATGCTCATCATGGTCTGCATTCTGGATGTATTTCTGAAAATCTTTATTATTATAAGAGAGGGGATTAAGGGTTATGGGGAGAAGGCGGGAATGTGGAACTGAGCCACGACAGATCAGCCATGATCTTACTGAATGGCGGGGCAGGCTCGAAGGGCTAGTTGGCCTACTCCTGCTCCTATTTCTTATGTTCTTATGTTCTTATCCTCACAAGTACAAGAACATTGTATTCCGTTGGACAGAATCAGTTTCTGTCAATCCTTGTTTTCTATCTTACTTGGGTTCCCCTTACTCGACACACTATCAATTGTAACAATCCCATTCATTTCCTGCACCTCCCGATAGGTTTGGCTTAAGTCTGGAACCAATAATTTAGATACAGATTTTCTTCCCCATACGTCTTCAATGTCTACAACCCACGCTGCACCTTGATTACTCTTAGTCTGAGAGATGTGAAACAGAGACATCCCCTGAAGACAGTCTCACTGTCCACAACCTACGTTACAGACTCAGAAGCAGCTCTGTCATATCAGATTCTGGGTTACTTATCTCTATCTTTTCATCTATTTGATTTATTCTTCAAATGCTAACTTGTTCCAAGCACTAAAACAATGGAAAAACATTTAAATGCCTCTGTTGATTGGACTGTTATCTAAAGTTAGCAGAGAGAAGCTTAAGGCTTTGTTCCTGATCCCATCTGGAAAGAAACTCACCAATCAGCTCCTTCCCATTGTGCAGTTATCACTGAGTATTTTTATCCTCTCTCCTTGCCCCTCACCCTTCCCTCCAGGCTCTCCAGTTCTTTAAGTGATTTCACTGGTTACTAAGAACGTTATACACATATTATTGCAAGTATACAGATACTTCACCTTAAAACCCTTTGAATAATGCTGTTCTTCCCTCTGCTTTGACTTAAATACGACACCCTTTTTCAGTCCTCCTCAATTTCTGTTGTGCTGCACAGCTGCCGCTGCTGCCTCCTGGATGCCATGCTGTTTTAAATACTTCACACTCCCAATGTGCCGGAGGGAAATGCCTGGGCAATGCCAGGGAGAGGGCTGGTGATTCCATATCAACTTTTGTGCACTGGGGCACAAAAAATGGCACCTTGATTTTTGTTTGAAGTTGCTGGCAGACTCAAACAGAACCCTCCCACCCTCCCCGCACACCGCCAACACACATACCCCAGTCACGATCCCTGCCCCTTTAAGTTTTTTTTTTGCACTGTGTCCCAAACAATACAACAAAGAAAGCTGCTATTCGTACTGGTGAGACAGGCGGGCCACACAAAACTGCATAGATATTGGAGGGACCAGAGATCCCACCACCTGGCCAGTGGCAATGCCTCAAATTCATAAGTGGAAAATTGGAGGTAAGAATTTATCACTCCCAGGTACAATGCACCGGCCGATTGTCAAATTAGAACCTGCACTCATTGGTTGTTTGGTTTTGCTGCCTGCTTCAGTTCTTCTGCAATTAGAATCATAGAATCCCTACAGTGCAGAAGGAGGCCATTTGGCCCATCAAGCAAGCAGTGACTACAATCCAATCCAGGTCCTATCCCTGTGATCCCACGTATTTACCCTGCCAATTCCCGACACTAAGGGGCAATTTAACATGACCAACCTAACCCATGCATCTTTAGAATGTGGGAGGAAACTGGAGCACCCGGAGGAAACCCACGCAGACACAGGGAGAATGTGCAAACTCCACACGGTCACCTGAAGCCGGAATTGTATCTGGGTCCCTGGAGCTGTGAGACAGCAATGCTAACCACCATTATGTGATGCCAATGAACTTAATCGCATGTGAAGCACATACTAACATGCAGACAAGCATGACAATTTTTCTTGTCCTGAGTTATGATGTATGGTAACTGCAATTGCTCAAAGATGGAAGTGTGGGATACTAAAATTTCAGTTAATTTACAGTTCTCCAACAACATAGCACTTGTATTAACAAACAGGAGTAATTCCGTGCCTGAAGAATCACAGCTGCATTCTCTACTGAAAAGCAGCATTGATTAAAACAGCAGGTGTTATGTACCATTCAAGCTGTTGTGTAAAGTATGCAAATTGGATCATTGCTAGATTTTAACCTAATTCTTGACAAATGGGTGTTAAAAATCACACAGTAATATTCATGAGAGTGTGATGCCAAATTGCTGTAAGTGTCTTGTGGTGAATCTTGGCAGGGAACAAGCGTTACAGAAAACTTCTAAGACAAATTAGAGCAGTGCAGAGAAACCCTGTCAAACAGTGGAGGACCTGAAGGAAATGCTACACGTGATGGTAGCACTGGGACGAATCTTTGAGAAATGAGAGTCTTGCAGCAAGTGACAATCATGTCACGGTGAATCCCTCCGAGAAATGATGCCCCTTCAAATAATGAGAACATCAGAGTGGATCCCGACAAGAAATGAATGTGTTATACTGAAGTTCTGGAAATGAGGACATTGCCAAATTGCAATGTAAAACAAATGTGCCATCAAGGATCATGAAAAACTTGTCTAAGCAAAAAAAACATAGCAAATTACTTAAAAAATGAATGCCAGTGTATCATAATCTATACTAAAGAATAATTCCTGCATTACATACGCGCTACTAGACGCCACAGCAGAACAGCTAATTATGGGGGGGAAATAAAATAATTATGGTTGATCTCTGGAAAATCAGGAATGCCTCGGCTCACTCCCAAGTAAAACAGGAGCATTGTGGCTAATTACTGGGAAAAACAAGAGAGTCGTGGTTAAATCACTGAGAAATGAGTGCTTTGTAACTAAAAAGTATTGCACTGAATCATTGAAAGAAATTAGAATAATGTCCCTAATTACAGGGAGAGATGAGACCAACAAATCTAATCACTTCAGAACAACATCACGACAAATCATTACGAGAAACAGTGGTATTGTGGCTAATTACTAGGAAAATACGAATAATTTCATTAAGAAACCTCTCATATTGGATATGATCCAATATGTTGTCTGAATCTGAGCAAGATAGTAGATACTGAAGTCATGGTAGGAAGTTATGACTGTACAATAAAAGATAAATTTACTGTTCCACACTCAAAATGAGAGCTACGCCTCAAGGGAATGCCAGTTGTTGTAGAACTGCATTACGGTGTTCTCTGCTCCATTATTGCTTCTCTGCTGAAAGTGCAGGATTGATTAATTTACCCATAAATCTCTCTGTGGCAAGCCACTGCAAGTGAGTGTCCAAGCGAATATCAGAGAAACTGGACTGTCCCAATGAATGATGCCAAGCTCTGCAAGATGAGCCCATTTATCACTGTGAAAGTAGTTTGCAACAGTGTCACGGTGGGCCATGCCAATGCTCACCTGAATCCTCCCTCCACACTGTATCAATAGGCCATCACACTGATGTCTTTCTAATCACTTGAGAACAACATCACAACTAATCATTATGAGAAACAATGGCATTGTGGCTAATTACTCGGAAAATATCATGAATAATTTCACCAAGAAACCCTCTCGTATTGGATATGTTCCAATATGTTGTCTATGCTACATAAGTGTCGTGAATCTGGTGAACCACACTTGCCTTGGAACTTTTAAAAAAGTTTTTACTCCATCCTTAAAGTTACAAAGACAATGCTCAGAATGGAGTGGGCAAACCAAAATCCAATCCTCACTTGCTCCAAAAACCAAATTCAAAATCCAACTGAATCCAATTCAAGGTCTCCTCAAGAGGGACAAACAAATCCAAGCTGACAAGACAATGCATTGCACCCCATCTTGGGCTTGATTGGATGCTTGATCTTAGCCAAAAGGCTGAGATCCTTGGGATTCACTTACCTACCTTGCTTAGCACTCCCTGCACATCTTTGGAGTGCAGGAGGAAACTGGAGCACCCAGAGGAAACCTATGCAGACACAGGGGGAACATGCAAACTCTGCACAGACAGGCATCCAAGGCCAGAATTGAACCCGTGTCTTTGTGAGGCAGCATGCTAACCACTGTTCCGCAAAAGAGTCCAGTCTCCTCATCTAAAGGCAGCACTAGGTACACTAAAGACAGGAGGTTCACCCTCAGGAACAAGGGGCAGCAGGGCCCCATCCACACACTGAGGTTGAGGCTCCCCGAAATATCATTCATCGGTGCCTTAGATCATCTGTGGGGTCTCTCAGGTTGCCAAGCATAAGTGCATCCAAGGGATAACAGGCACTTACTTTGCCAAGGCCCAGAATTCCATATGCACTGCAAGAGGTCAGGCAAGACAGGACGCCAGGTCATTGGACTTTGCAGCAATTTCCGGCTTCCCATAAGTTCAGGTTGCCATTGACTGCACTCAACTGCATCTGGCATGTGGTCCAGAGAGGTGTCACTAAACTTAGTGGCAGCAGTACCCTTTGGCTTTGGGATCAGTCCTGTTGTGCGCAATTGCTCTTTAAATATGGCAGCCGGGTGAGGCAGTGGCCAGGTTATGGTATGGTGGGTGAACTGGAGGCAGCATCCTGGCCTGTTTCCCATAAATGAATATTTAATTAGCTCTGTAGCAGATGGTATGTGGGCAAACCCGCCATTACAGCTGGTGGGAAACCCACCATTTATCAAGCTCGCTGCAGCACTCAGTGCATAAATTGGAAAATTCTGCCAACTGCAAAAAAATTGTAGCAGGACAGAAGATTATGGGAAATTCCTGTAAAAGCATAAACTCACATATAATCCAACCAGGAATAACGACAGTGGATCGTGCTCAGAACACTGGCCGATACTTTTCCCTCCATGTAGCAGAAGATTAATTCTAATATTGTACTGGTACCTTAACTGAGCTCAGCTAACTCATAACTCACCACTGATTTGAGAATGAACCTTGGACCTTCTTACTCATTTATGGCTCATTTATGCACTGGTAGTGCATTTGTCAACTCAATCATTGTGGGACTGAGTCATATGTGTTTTAAGGTAAGAATCATGTAATCTATTATATTGTAATAGATCTCCCTTGATGAACTCGGCATGAAAGCCTGACATTTGATTTTTAACCATGTTGTTAGCTCAGTATCAATGCCTGAACATAGGGTTCAAATAAAAACAAGGTTCACCTCTCATCACAACATCTGCAAAGTGAAACAATAACAAGAAAACATATCATTGTGAGGCCATTCACCACGGAATTGTCTGGCACTCACATATTGCCTCATTTAGGCAAGGTATTAAAAGATTTTCCAAGCAACTATTCCAAGCAAAAGGGATCTAAATTTCCAATCATAACATACAGATTAAACTTCTGAAACAAATTAGTTACAACTGATGTTCATTTTAGAAACTCTAGGTTCATCTACTCAAGAAATGAGAGGAGAAACGGCTGAAAACAAGTATAATAAATATAACTTTTGATCACTTTATTAATTTATTATTCTAGCTTCCTAAAAGTTCTTTAAACGGGTTTATTTGTACCAATTCTATCTCCTGTGCATCCTCACCAAGATGGCCCTTCTTTTGCAAATTAAAATAAAATAAAGATAAACACCAACTTAGCAATGCAAACACATGCTTAACATGTCTGGTATCAACCTGATTAAAATGTGGTCATTTTTTACATTGCCACTCTAAGCTTCAGATTCATAATCTGAAGCATGTGATTTGGATTACTATTTTCACAAATAAATTATTTTTCCTATTGGTAAACCTCTGTAAGAACATTTCGCAATGCAACTCATTGTTAAAAATGAAATACCATTATTATATTGTCAAGCCCCATGTAATGATATTTTAGAACTCAGCAATCAGTGACACTTTGGTTTAAGCTTACAATTATTCATTGTATGGAAGCCTGTGTTATTCATCCAACCTAAAGTTACATTTCTCCCAGAGCAGCTTCTCTTTCTGCCTTTTAAGCTATGGTCTGAATTTCACTCCAATTGTCACAGCAAGAGACTAGCTCACAGAAGCTGATCCCCTTGAAGTTGTTACTTTGCTGGGTAAAGAACTACCTGGCCTCCAAATTCCCAGGGGTGGGGGTGGGAGGTGATGGCGGTGGCAATACCAGTAACTCACCCACCAACCTTGTAGGAGTGGTAGATTAGAAGCATAAGGAAACTGTGCTTGTTCTTGTAATTAGCTGACACTAAAGATAGTCACGTCACTAAGAACTAGATACAAAAAGAGAATTCATTTGAATGTTGTTTGAAATGGGGTTGTACAAAGAAGGTGTATGACACATGTGCATTCTTTAAGCAAGAATCAGGCCAAATACAATAAGTTCGGAGGGGAAGTGAAGAGGCAAATAAGACAGACAAAAGCTAAATATGCGGATAGAATGGAATTATCAGAATAGGTAACTCAACAATCTGCATGTAAATATTAAGCAGGCTGTAGCTGGTGTAGTAGAACATTTTAAGGACAAAGAGCGGTGGGGGGGGGATTCTCCGACCTCGCAGCACTGTAAGTAGATAGTGCCAGTGCCGGAGAATACCGTGCATAGCCTAAAAATCTGTTTCACAACTGGCGCCAAATAGTTTGCGACTCTCCCAGTCCCTTCCTAATGGCGTGAACTGGATCATGCCCCGAGGCCAATAAACACATTTAAAGTAGCATTTATGTAATGTATAGCTCGTTCACACAGCGCACGGAGGTCCCAGGCCTTCGAGCACGACACAATGATGTTGAGAATGACTACTGGTCAGGCTGGGGGGCTCAAAGACCATTGAAGCCACTGGGTGGTCAGGATCATGGCTGGGTGGT
Organism: Carcharhinus amblyrhynchos; assembly: GCF_965287045.1. NCBI lineage: Eukaryota > Metazoa > Chordata > Chondrichthyes > Carcharhiniformes > Carcharhinidae > Carcharhinus > Carcharhinus amblyrhynchos. Next base: position 102,698,428 of record NC_137326.1, on the reverse strand, counting down.
GTCCATTGGGCAGTGTCTACATACCATTGCCCAACTGGTACACTGGTGGTGTCCAACAGTGGCCACCGGACAGCCTGGCAGTGGCAGTGGCGGGATAGTGCCAAGGGGATTGGAGGCTATAACGGCAAGGTGGGGGTAGGAGGGTGTGGATGGGGGGAAGAACTGATGAGGGGTCATGCATGGGAGGATTATGAAGGCATTCTTGATGAGGGGGCACGTTGGGGTCAGGCAGGGGGACCCTTTGGGAGGGGCCCGATGCACCAATGCCAGAGACCCATGTCGAGAAGGGGAAATAAGCCGCCAATGAGGGAAGGGGCTCCAATGTCCATTGGGAGAGGTGGAGGGGGTCTTCCAGTGCACTCTGAGATTGGAGTGCCCTTGTGCTTTAAAGCTTGGCTCAGCTGGCATGTTTCAGACCAACCCCCCCCACATCCTGCCCCGTACCCACGCAAACTCCTGACTCTCCAAAACAGTGACTGAGTGTGGGAGGATTGTGATGTGGAGCTCACCTGAGAGATCAGCACAGATCACTCTATTGGTCCAACTGTTATGACATTTAAAAATGTTTTTGGGAGAAATCTGAGAAATGTTTACTAAGGAAGAGAATGCCGTTGTATTAACTGTTGAAGTATCCGTAGAAATGGAATTTCCAATGCTGGAACAAATCACTGCAGCTTGGAGGTTGGCCCCCAACACCTTGCTGAGGGAGGCCATCTGACCTCAAGGCTCCAAGTCACAGGGAGAGGCCTAGCAGCAGCAAATGGTGTCCCCATATCTCTTATGCTGCCCCTGGAAAAATTTCCCTTCCATTCTTGGGGTTGGCCCATATAAACATTTATTTAATTCTCACTCTTCGAGGGTGCCTTTGTGACCGTCTTTTTCCAGACTTCGCAGCCTTCTGATTGGACCAGCATCATGGAAGGCGTGAGTACCATTTTTAATTGACTGCCTTCCCTGGCTCTTAATTGCCTCCTCCTGAGCATATCACAGCCTTGCCTCCAGCTAAACTGTGCTGACTATTCAAAAACTAGCCTGATGACAGCAATCCCCTGCCCCCAAACAACGATTCAGCACAAATCACTGCATTCCTACAGGTAGAAAGAGCTTGACCATGCAGAGTTCCAAGTTTATTTCTGCACATGCTGCCAATTGATGACAGGGGAAAAGTAACTTCTGGTTTTTGAAGGGCCTTAGCAGAAGCCTTGGAAAGCGAGGGAATTTTTGAGGAGTAGGGAAGAGGGAAGAATTATGTGGTCAGTTGACCTTTACTTACTGAAATTCTGAGCCATTAGTAGTGCTCTCCTATTGTTACCAACTGGCTATTCTGTTCCACTCTTCCACCTAGTATATGCTCCTCGTACTGTGGGAATGCCCAAGTAAGATCTTCTGTGACTCTGGATCTTGCATGTGAGTGTATGTGTGCAAGGAAGCAATAACTTTGATAAGGCTTTACGAGAGGGTACAGGTTTAAGGTGCTGGGGAGTAGGTACAGAGGAGATGTCAGGGGTATGTTTTTCACTCAGAGGGTGATGGGTGAGTGGAATCAGCTGCCATCGGTGGTGGTGGAGGCAAATTCGCTAGGGTGTTTTAAGAGACTTCTGGATGTGTACGTGGGACTTAATAGGATTGAGGGTTATAGGTAAGCCTAGTAGGTAGGGATATGATTGGCGCAACTTGTGGGCCGAAGAGCCTGTTTGTGCTGTTTGTGCTGTTTGTTTTCTATGTTCTATGACTTCCAACCTAGCCTGTTGTATGTTTTTATCCTCTTCAGAACACTAAATAAATTCCCATTGCAACATCTACGTCTACGAATGCAAAGCAATACTTTAAGCATAGCTTGGTACCCTCCTCAAGAACAACTTGAAGCAGCTCCTATGCTTATAGATGTAGTGCTCTAATTATACAGGGTAGGCTTGTAGAAACAGAGGGCAATGGGTGAGGAGTTAGTCATACCCCTGACCACAATTCGATGTGATGGAAGAAGCTTTGAATGGGTCTTGATGTTCTTTTGTGGGGAATGTAACTGCAGTTGTTTTGTGACAATTTTGAGGCAATTATTTTTAAGATCATATTAAGTTCTATTTACCATCCAAAATCCTCCCTTAACCTACATTTTTTTCAGGCTGGTCTGGCAAACACAACAGACAAGTGAATGGTACAATGAATCTAAAGTTGATTAGATCTGCACCTGATAACTAATTAAGTTGGGACTTTTAACAGTATGCAGTAATCAGTTCCCACCCAACGAAATATGACGATGAGGATCATAGAATAATGGAATCAAAGCATCCCTATTGTGCAGAAGGAGGCCATTTAGCCCATCAATCCTACACTGACAACAATCCCATCCAGGCCCTACCCCCTAGCTGTCCAGCAGTCACCCTTATTTTCTGGCTGACACAAAATCATCTGGAGAATTTATGGACATCTAGGGAGTGGTGTCTTTTCTGTGATGTGTAGTTTCCTACTTCTAATAGTAATGAACATGAAAGCAAACTAGTCATTGCAATGATATATCTGGTGTACTCAAAATTCACCCTGATGTCCAACTTGGTAGATGCCCAGCTGTATATTTTGAGTTGGCTGTTAGTATCTGTACCTCCCTAAAAGCTCCCATTTTGACCAGCACACTCCTAAAATTACAGGTCATTGAATCATTGAATCTCTATAGTGCAGAAGGAGGTCATTCGGCTCATCGAGTCTGCACCAACACTCCGAAAGAACATCTTACCCAGGTCCAGCCCGTGCCCTATCCCTGCAACACCACACATTCACCCCGCTAATTCCCCAAATCTCCTACACATCTTGCAACACTAAGTGACAATTTAGCATGGCCAATCTACCTAACCTGCACGTTTGGACTGTGGGAGGAAACCGGATCACCCGGAGGAAACCCACACAGATACAGGAAGAACATGCAAACTCTACAATGTCACCCAAAGTCTGGCCCCTGATGCGTGATGCAGCAGTGTTAACCACTGTGCTGCTCTCGTTTAAAATGCTCATTTATGTTGAAGAATTATAACTGTATCCATTACAAAACAATCAATTAATTTGTTCTGTGCACTTGAGTACTTGCTGTAAAAATGAACAATATTCAGGCAATACTCACTTTTCCACAGTTAACAAAACCTCATTCAACTGCAAATCAAACTGGAACTCTGTGATCCTAATATAATCTTATCAAACATTTTACATCCATATATCAAAGAGCACATTTAAATGAAGAATCTTGGTCCAACAATAAACAATTCCATAATTATTCATGATTTTAAATCTTGAGTACATCAATTATTGTCAGCCTACTGAATAATTTAGTTGGGGAGCAGGCCATTCAAATTATATTCATTTGCATATAAACACCTTATGAAAGCTATTCTTGATTTCTATTGTAGTTAAGACTTTGGCAATTTTACATTCATTCAATTGTAAAACAAACACGCGAGTTGAGGATTCTGTATTACAAATTTTTTCAAATTCGCGTTACAGCAGCCAAGAGCAAAGGACAGAGGACATGGAATTTTAGACTTGAAGACTCCCCTGGCGCACGTAGCATCATTCATTTATCACAGAAATGTCAACGGTCAGGCTACATTTTGCTACACAATTTTAAAAAAACTACAAAACCAAGACTGGTCCACAAATTCAGAGACATTAAAACTAATAAATGACTGAAAATGGAATCTGATGCACAAGGCAGTGAAATGCATGTGCGAGATAAACACATTTCTGAGATGTTCTGCAGATGGCATTGCAGCACTGCATTTGTAGCAGTGACTGTTGACCCTTCAAAATATGAAACTCAGGTAGATTTCTAGTCACACATCTATTAGCACTTTCAAATTTATAAAGGAACCTTTCACACCACATGAAAGCCAACTTTAATCATAGGAATTAGGCAGCAAATATCATAGTTGAGAAATGCTCCATGATTCCATGCATTTCCAAATGTCAGGAAAATAATTTTGGAACTGCTATTTGTAAGTATTGGTAATTTCTGGAAACTACGTTAGATATTCTTGCAAAAATGCTTGATCAAAAAGGACTGTCTCGTGGGAAGAGACAGAGATGCTAAGGAAAGAAATTCCAGTTTAGGTGCAGGGCAGTTGAAGACATATAGTTATCACTGGGAGTAATGCAAAACAGGCCAGAGGTAGAAGAACCCAAACTACTGAAGGGTTGTAAAGTTTGTTATAGAGATAGCATGAGACAAAATCCTGGAGAGATTGAACACAAGGATTAAAAGTTTAGGTGTTACTGCATCAGGGACCAATGTAGTGAACAAGCACAGGAATGATGTACGCACAAGATTTGGTATGGTGTAGGAAACACAGTAAGAAGTCGGATGAAGAGGGGAACCTCGAAAGCTTATGAGTTTACTATCAAATAAATCGGTTGGATTTAAACCTGGTGTTGTCAGACTTCTTGCTGTGTTTGCCCCAGTCCAACGCCGGCATATCCACATCGTGGTGTGGGAAACCAGCAGCAGCAGATTAGATGGGCTTAAGTTCTTGAGATGTAGATAATGGGACCCAGACAGGGGAACATCAGTACGGTATGAAAATAAGAAAAGCATATATGAAGGTTTCGAAATAGACAGACTGAGACAGATGGAGACGGTCAATATTACAGAGGTGGAAACAGGCAATCTTGGTGATGGAGAGAATTTGGAATTGAAAGCTCAACTCAGGCTGAAGTAGAACAGCAAAATTGGATACAGCAGCCAGGCAGGTACCAAAGACAATGGCCAGGGTTTTCTGGCTCTGTTGTGGCAGGACCTGCCGCTTGATATTCAGTGTCCATTGTGGGACCAGGTCATCCTGCCCAATGTTTTCAGTCCTTCCAATGCATAATCATTAGAAATTTCTGGTCATCCAGTATTGGATGTTGGACCAACAGTCTGACAACACAAAGGCAATAGAAGATTTCCTTCCGGATGGGATGTACCCCAGGTTACTGTGGGAGGCATGGGAAGAGATTTCAGAGCCTCTGGCGATGATCTTTGCATCATCAATAGAGATGGGAGAGGTGCCAGAGGAGTGGAGGATTGTGGATGTGATTCCTCTAGTCAAGAAAGGGAATAGAGATAGCCCAGGAAATTATCGATCAGTGAGTCTAACCTCAGTGGTTGGTAAGTTGATGGAGAAGATCCTGAGAGACAGGATTTATGAACATTTGGAGGAGAAGTATAGTATGATCAAAAGTAGTCAGCACGGCTTTGTCTTAGGTAGATTATGCCTTACGAGCCTGGTTGAGTTTTTTGAAGATGTGACTAAACACATTGACGAAGGAAGAGCAGTAGATGTGGTTTATATGGACTTCAGCAAGGCATTCGATAAGGTCGCCCATGCAAGGCTTATTGAGAAAGTGAGGGGGCATGGGATCCAAGGGGACATTGCTTTGTGGATCCAGAACTAGCTTGCCTACAGAAGGCAAAGAGTGGTTGTAGATGGGTCTCTTTTTGCATGGAGGTCAGTCACCAGTGGAGTGCCCCAGGGATCTGTTTTGGGACCCTTGCACTTTTGTGATTTTTATAAATGACCTGGATGAGGAAGTGGAGGGATGGGTTGGTAAGTTTGCCGATGATACAAAGGTTGGAGGTGTTGTGGATAGTTTGGAGGGATGTCAGAAGTTGCAACAAGACATAGGTAGAATGCAAGACTGGGCGGAGAAGTGGCAAATGAAATTCAGCCCAGGTAAGTGTGTGGTGGTTCATTTCAGCAGGTCAAATGGGATGATGGAATATAATATTAAGGGTAAGACTCTTAGCAGTGTGGAAGGTCAGAAGGATCTTGGTGTTCGGGTTCATAGGACGCTCAAATCGGCTTCGCAAGTAGAGGATGTGGTTGAAAAGGCGTATGGTGTACTGGCCTTCATCAATCGAGGAACTGAGTTTAGGAGTCAGGAGATAATGCTGTAGCTGTATAAGACTTTGGTCAGACCCCACTTGGAGTACGGTGCTCAGTTCTGGTCACCTCATTACAAGAAGGACATGGAAGCCATAGAAAGGGTGCAGAAGAGATTTACAAGGATGTTGCCTGGATTAGGTGGCAGGCCTTATGAGGATAGGTTGAGAGAGCTCGGTCTTTTCTCCTGAGAGAGACGAAGGATGAGAGGTGACCTGATAGAGGTGCATAAGATGTTGAGCGGTATTGATCGAGTGGATTCTCAGAGGCTTTTTCCCAGGGCTGAAATGGCTGCCACAAAAGGACACCGGTTTAAGGTGGTGGGGAGTAGGCACAGAGGAGAATTCAGGGATAAGTTTTTCACTCAGAGGGTGGTGGGTGAGTGGAATCGGCTGCCAGCAGTGGTGGTGGAGGCGGATTCAATAGGGTCTTTTAAGAGACTTTTGGATAAGTACATGGGATTTAGTAAGATAGAGGGTTATAGGTAAACCTAGTAGGTAGGGATAGGTTCGGTGCAACTTGTGGGCCGAAGGGCCTGTTTGTGCTGTAGTTTTTCTATGTTCTATGTTCTAAGAATCCAGGGAGATGGTGGTAAGTTGGAATTGGATGTAACGCTGTGATTTCAGATGATATGGCTGAGGGAAGTATGTAGATAAGAAAAATGTTAACATTTCTATTTCCAATTCAGATTCATAGCAAACAACCTTTTGTGGGAAAAGTAGAGATTCTAATAAATTGAAGGAGCAGACAAGCAAGCTTTGTCTTTGATGTGCTCGCTCTGATCCCCATTTATCTATATGAACAATTTTCAAGTATTTATAAAATGTGTTCGACAGATTCCCATTACCTGTTATCGAAAGAGCTCAAATCTCTAAATAAATGACAGCGGGTAAGAGCTTACTGGCTTGCCACACTGGTTTATTGGCGTGGTGAGCCAGTAAGGTAGGGCGAGAGGCGAGGAATCAGGTTCGCACCCAGTTTCTCGCTTCTCCCAGCTGAATCAGCTACACACCCAGAAAAGGCACAAAGCTGATTTCAATATTAATGACATCATTTAAATGTCATTAGTGAGTCCTGGGCGCTATTGTCCGGGCTCACTTCCCCTTACCTGCTCGCTGGTCAAGATCTTCATTGGTGAGAACTGCAGCTGGTCTCCAATGATGGAAACCGTATGTGATGGCTTCACTGGTGGGACTGGAGACCACTGCAGCCCCCTGGATAGTCGGGGTCATCTCTACTTCTGCCTCCCCCCCGCCTCCCCATACCCTGCCCCCTGCACAGGCTGGATTTTCCGGCCGCTGGTGGGATCTTCCAGTCCTGCTGAAGTCAATGACTCCGACTCTTACAATGACCGCACCACTAGAGGACCCATCATAGACAGTCACTTTTGGCAGGACTGGAGGATCCTGCCAGCAGGAAGGGTGAGGAATCCCACCCTGTGTTCTTCTAATATAACCTTCGCTAACAATTGCCAATTGCTGGGACAAGCTAAGAATTGAAGCTTACTCACGCTTCCAAAGATATGTTAGAATAGGTGATTACGTAGCTAGGTAACATGTGATGTCCAATAGGTACACTGGTGTTCAAATCTCCTTCATATAGAACTTTCCGTACAGACGTCTGGGGAACAATGTCCAATACAGCCCAGCACCTACAAGAGAAAGGTAATTAACATTCTGTTAATCCAAAGGTCTTTAATTTTACCACAATCATTTCAATCACCCAACTGTGAAGACCCCACTGATTTAGACTATCTGTGCTTTTGCCTCCTGTTGCTTCTTGACTTTAGTGACTGACCATTCTGCATATCAGGTGTTATCAGAAAAGCCCACAGCCACTTTGAGTGAAGTGGCTGAATTGGAAAGCAGAAGGGGAAGGGAAGGAGGGGAGAGTGACTGGAATAGAATGAGGAGCATACCAGAACTAGAGGGCACAGCCTCAAAATAAGGGTGTGGAGGGGGGGGGGGGGGGGGGGTCAGTTTAGAACAGAGTTGAGGACGAACTTCTTCTCTCAGAGGGTAGTGAATCTCTGGAATTCTCTGCCCCATTGAAGTGATGGAGGCTACTTTGTTGAACATGTTTAAGTCACAGGTAGATAGATTTCTGATCAATAAGGGAATTAAGGGTTATGGGGAGCAAGCAGGTAAGTGGAACTGATCCACTTCAGATCAGCCATGATCTTACTGAATGGCGGGACAGGCTCGACGGGCTAGATGGCCTACTCCTGCTCCTATTTCTTATGTTCTTATACAGAGAGAGGATTGAGACACAGGAAAGAGTTAGAAAAACTAGCGTAAGAGAAGAGTTTGACAGAGTAAAGGGAGCATTGAGAGAAAGTTTGCTTGACTGAAGGGGAGTTGCATTAAGAGATAGCAAAGGTAATTGAGAGACTGAGAAAGATATGTGTGGCAGAAGACAACACATGAAGGAAAACAGAGTGCGAGTGGGAAGGGGGATGAGAAATAGGAGGAGTGTTGAGTGAGAGGGTGAAAGTGAGTGAATGTTTTTGGCCTATTAAAGAGGTTCTGATGAAGCGAACGGGCTGGACTACCGGTCATTCACACAGAGGTTACCATTGAGGAGTTGCTGAGAAATTAGACTGGTCAGAAACCTGTCACTCAGAGTAACCTGAATCTCAATGAGAAAGAGTAATGTTTAGTTGGAGGTCTCAGGGAACAAGAGGGGAAATTCTAAAAATAGTGGAGGAAAACATTAGAGAAATATATAAGAATTCAAATTCAGTTGAGAAGATTCAAGTTGTGTAAACAAATGGAGTAAATGGCAGGCTGACATTTCTGAAAATGAAGGATTACATTACAGGTCAGCGCATTCAAACTCAACATGACCAATGCTAGCTGCTAAATAATTCCCAAATGATTAAATTTTGTATATTCCAGGATATTTCTACTGAACTACCATTCTCCCAACACCGCAGAACCTCACCAATATTCCCAGACTCAAAAAAAACTTTCATTTCTGTAGCACCAGTCACATAGCAGCATGTTGAAAGGTATTCATTCAAGCGCACTCAAACAAAATTGAACACCAAGTCGCATACAAAGACATTAGTAGAGATAACCAAAAGATTAATAAAAGAGGGAGGATTTAATATATGTTTCGCAGGAGGGGAGAGAGACAGAGAGAAGAAAAGATTTGAGGTATGAACTCTAGAGTTTGAGACTAGCCAGTTAAACACACAAATACCAATGGTGGGGCAATGAAAAGTCAGAAAGTACAAGAGACCAGAATTATCAAACAAATCTTGGTATTTTACTCAAGAAACACATTTGTAACCTAAAGGCTGAACTGCAATGTTACTTTACTCAAGGAATTAAATATAGATTAAGTAACCACGTTGAAAACATGCAAACATGGACCAATCACAAATAAATTCAACCTATAACGGGGAAATGGTGGACAGGATATTAAAGAAGGGGTAATGTTGAATTAAAGTTTGAGTAAACCTACAAACCAATGTAGCATTCCTACGTTACAGGCCCTGAGAAGTTGCATCATTTATGTACTTCCTCAAGGACCCGAGCCATAGTTTCATCGGTGCCTTTCTGTCCTGCATCTCACATTTAGTTAAATTTCACGGTTGTCTTGATTGCTCTGGGTTGGTGGGGGCAACAGGTTTTGAAATTGGGGACATTGCATTAAGGAGTTTCTGGACTTAACACAATTATGAACTCTTCTTGTTTGAAGGGTTTTGAGCTTTATGACATGAAGGTGTCATCCTATGACTGGTGCTAAGAGCCCAAGAGGAGTGGTCAAGTAAAGCAAATAATAATAATAAATATATGTAACGATAGACTAATATTTGTACAGAAATTGAAACTTTTGTCACGTGCTGTGAAATTTTTATAATTTAGGAAGGGGGAGGGGTTCAGAAACAAAAAGGTAGAGAAATCTGTTGTAGAGAAATTCTTGTTCTCCAGCTAACTCCACAGCCAGGGTTTAACAGGGCCTCGGGAACTGTTCTAGGAGAGGTGAAGGGGGTGGCATGTCCGGCTAGCATTTTAAAATGCCACTGACATTTTTGGTGAGGGAGGTGGTCGACAGCCCTCTGACTGAAGCCCTCAAGCAGCCAATTAAGGTTACTTAAGGGCTTCTTTCCACTGGCATTTCACTAGTGTCAGGGGTCCTTTGTCAGTCCAGAGGCTGCCAATATACCATGGTGGGCTTGTGGACTCCGTGGAGGGATGTGGAATGGTCATCTTATTGGACACACCATGTCGCACGGGGGGAGCCCTCGGCAATGTGCCAACATCACTAAAACACCACCTTATTGTCACCCCATTCACAGCCTCACTGGTACCTGCCTGAGTGGTCCTGGGAACCACGAGGACATTCAGCCCCATCCTATGGCCTGCTCCATGAAGCTACTCCTGCCTGGCTTCAGTCAGAATTCCCGGCTGGCTGGCAGCTCTTGCGGTGGGGGGCGCGTGAGACCTTGTCCATTAATGGGTTGAGAGCTCCGTGCCAGGCAATTAATTGCCTGATGCAAGTAAAATTGGGTCAGGCTTCAACAACTGATGGGTGCCAGGCACGCAGGAGTGCATCACCAACACCAGAAACCACATCGTTAAGGTTTCTTTAAAGTTTTTGGTTTGGTTAGGGTGGGTGACGGCATAGATGGCCAGAAGAGCAGAAAGTGCAAGCCGAGGACTTTTCAGAAAGGGAAGTTTGTTCTGGCCAGGAACTGTACTCCCGGAGAGAAGCTGATACTGCAACCATTGCTGCACAAACGAGACCTTTGTCCTAAACAGTACAGACCAGAGATGGGCTGGGTTGGAGGCTACATGCTGAGCAGTTAGTCATAGCACTGCATCAGAAGTGGGAAGCCCACAAATGATAGAACTGTCATGTTGGCCCCAGAGGGGATGCCCGAGTCTCATATTTTACAGTCAGAGTCAGTCACCCCAAAGGAGGAAGCAGCATCAGGGGCACCAGCCACCTGCGGTCCGGAGAGGGACCCTCATGCTGAGCAGCAGAATCTTCCAGAATCCCAGTAGACTACCCCGGAAGATGTTCCTGAAATGAAGAAACAGCCTCTGCGAAACTGCCATCCCTCTGACAGATCCATTACGTCCTTGTGAACGGTCTGAAGGGACTTAACATTGGGAACTGTGCAATGTTCTGTATAAATATTGTATGTGTAAGTTTCTTCCTTGTTACGTAGATGTTTTTGGTTGGGGAAGTTTTGGATTAAAGAAGAAGGGATGTGATGTGTGTATATATTGTATGTTGGAGTTTGGAGTGTGCCCCTTTAAGAGTGCACATCAGATAACCACCGAGCAATTGGCCCCTCCCAGTGTGGGACCCAGTTGGGCAGCCTGAGATCTGACTGTGAACACTGCACACCTCTAATAAAGAGCTCCCGTTATTCAAGTTACCAAGTCTACCTCATGTTTCTCAGAGAACGAGTAGGCTGACAACACAAATACCCATCTTTGCAATTGAGTTATCGCTATGGATGATATCCCAGTGTGTAGTCCTAAGATGGATGTCATAGACCTATAATCAGCCAGAAGTACGAAATGCCTGCCATATAGGAAGTGAAAAAAAAATGGCGCCAAAGACAATACCCAAGTCTTCTTTCTCCACCTGAGCATCCTTTTCTTCAGCCTTCGTCAACGATCTTGAAGCAAATGCAATGGGCCTCTCTTTCCATTTGGCATAATATGGGGCAGGACAGCCCCAACTCCATAAAGTGAGGTATCACATGCAAGCTGCAGCAGTAACTTTAGATTGAAATGAAATTCTGACCTCTTTAAAGCCTGCTTTACTACCAGGTAGGCCTCCTCACATTCTTTTGTCCACTTCCACGGCTGCCCTTTCTCTAGCAACCGATGCATTGTTTCAAAACCATTGCCAGATCCAGAACAATAATAATTAATATGTTCGAAAAACAACCTCAATTGGGATAAATTTTCTGGGTAGCCTGCGGTGGAGCTGTGTCACCAGCAAAATGGTGCCTAATTGGGGCCTCAATTGTTTAAATTACATTGGCCACCTCTATGGAGCAGGCAACTAATCCACATTTCCAGCCCACTCCTGAGAAACTTTTCTGACGGTGGAAATGCACCAGGAAACTGTCGCATTGTGGCTCCCCAACTATTTCCCACCGCAGCTACATCCAGGAGACTGGGTAAACTCTGCCAGTGCAGAACAAGAAAGCAACACCACATTTGTTAAGATGAAAATTTGCTATCATTATCACAGAAGAGGTAGTGTTGGGCAAGTTAATGGGGCTAAAGGTAGACAAGTCTCCTGGTCCTGGTGGAATGCATCCCAGGATACTAAAAGAGACGGCGGGAGAAATAGCAAATGCATTAGGGGTAATTTAGCAAAATTCGCTGGACTCTGGAGTGGTTCCTGCAGATTGGAAAATGGCATATGTAACGCCACTGTTTAAAAAAGGTAGACAAAAGGCAGGTAACTATAGGCCGGTTAGCTTAACTTCTGTAGGAGGGAAAATGCATGAATCTATCATCAAGGAAAAAATAGCGAGACATCTGGATATAAATTGTCCCATTGGTAAGAAGCAGTGTATGGGTTCATAAAGGGCAGGTCATGTTTGACTAATTTGGTGGAATTCTTTGAGAACATTACATGTGCAGTGGGCAATGGTGAACTTGTGGATGTGGTGTATCAGGATTTCCAGAAGACATTTGACAAGGTGTCGCACCAAAGACTGCTACATAAGACAAAGGTGCACAGTGTTACGGGTGATGTATTAACATGGATAGAGGATTGGTTAACTAACAGAAAGCAATGAGTGGGGGAAAATAGGTGTTTTTCTGGTTGGCAATCAGTGACTAGTGGTGAACCTTAGGGATCAGTGTTGGGACTGCAATTGTTTACGATTTACGTGGATGATTTGGAGTTGGGGACCAAGTGTAGTGTGTCAAAATTCACAGATGACACTAAGATGAATGAAAGAGCAAAATGTGCAAAGGACGCTGAAAGTCTGCAAAGGGCTATAGATAACCTAAGTGAGTGGGCGAGAGTCCGGCAGATGGAGTACAATGTTGGTAAACGTGAGGCCGTCCATTTTGGTTAGGAATAACAGCAAAATGGACTATTATTTAAATAGTAAAATATTGTAGCATGTTGCTATGCAGAGGGATCTGAGTGTCCTTGTGCAGGAATCTCAAGGAGTTAGTTTGCAGGTGCAGCAGGTAATTAAAAAGGCAAATGGAATTTTGTCCCTCATTGCTAGAGGGATGGAGTTTAAAAACAGCAAGGTTATGTTGTAGCTGTATAAGGTACTGGTGAGGCCATGCCTGGAGTAGAGTACAGTTTTCGTCTCCTTACTTGAGAAAGGATATACTGGCACTGGGGGGGATGCAGAGGAGATTCAATAGGTTGATTCCAGAGTTGAAAGGGTTGGCTTATGAGCAGGGACTGAGTAGACTGGGGCTATGCTCATTGGAATTCAGAAGAATGAGGGGAGATCTTATCGAAACATGTAATATTATGAAGGGAATAGATAAGATAGAAGCAGGGAAGTTGTTTCCACTGATGGGTGAATCTAGAACTAGGAGGAAGCAGATTTAGGACTGAGTTGAGGAGGAACTTCTTCACACAAAGGGTTGTGAATCTGTGGAATTCCTTGTCCAGTGAAGCAGCTGAGGCTATCTCATTGAACGTTTTTAAGGCAAGGACAGATAAATTTTTGAATAGTAAAGGAATTAAGGATTATGGTAAGCAGGCGGGTAAGTGGAGCTAAGTCCACAAAAAGATCAGCCATGATCTTATTGAATGGCAGAGCCAGCTCGAGGGGCCAGATGGCCTACTCCTGTTCCTAGTTCTTATGTTCTTATGACTGCACTCAAGACAATTTTACTCTCTTTCTCATTGATTTGTTTGAGGAAATAACAATTTGAGCAGCTCGGACTCCATGTTTGATGGATCAATTTTAATTAAGCACTGGAACACAAGCTTAGATCATATTCTACTACCATTTTGCAGTGACATACTTAATTAGGGTCAGACTATTATATGCAGCAGCAGTGTAGAACAATTTAACAGTCATAATACTGGGTACGTTTTGTGTCAAGCTTTTACTTTGAAAAATGCAAATATACTTACTCTTATTATAATCCTGGAAGTTGAATTAGAATACAATATTTAATTGGTGGGCTATTACGAATCTTAATCATAATTGACAAATTTAATTTAAACACCATCACAGTGATTTTGCTCATTTTGTTACATATTGCAGTCATTCCAGGCTGCAGCAGATACACTGGCAACGTTAATCAATCAACTGTGCATGTCTGCATCAGTCAAATGACAGCAGAACTGTTTCCCAATGTCAATGACTTAATCTTTCTTCCCAATGAAAGCCAGGAAGACAGGACTTTGGTAGAAGGAAATGCATTCTTTTAGCACTCCTCAGCTGTTCTTGCAACTCTCAGGTGTAGCAACAAGGGTTACATTATGAGACTCAAAAGACAATAAGATTTCTCCAGATTCCTTTATCACAAACATCAGGGAGGACAGAATGTACGGCTGCTGCCTGATATCAATATCAAACAGACTGGATTGCCCTGCAATGACTTGATGAATCCGTGTCTGGACAGTTCGTTGAGTGATAGGAGTACAGCAAGCTAGTGGTTATGGTACTGGTGCAGAGTTCAGATCCCACCTCTGGCAAGTTATGAACTTTTAAGAGTTAGCAACAGGACATGACCATGAAAGCTGCTGGGCTGCTGTAAAATGCCAACTGGTTCACTAACCTTTATGATGTGGATGTGCCGGCGTTGGACTGGGGTAAACACAGTAAAAAGTCCGACAACACCAGGTTTTAGTCCAACCGATTTATTTGATAGTAAACGCACAAGCTTTCGGGTTAGTCCCTTCGTTAGGTGAATGGAGAGTTCTGGCCTCAGACAGAGCATATAAAGCACAGACAGTTTACTGTAAGTTTACTGCTAAGTTTACTGTAAACTGTCTGTGCTTTATATGCTCTGTCTGAGGCCAGAACTCTCCATTCACCTAACGAAGGGACTAACCCGAAAGCTTGTGCGTTTACTATCAAATAAATCGGTTGGACTAAAACCTGGTGTTGTCAGACTTTTTACTGTCACTAACCTTTTCCAGGGAGGTCAGCCTGTTACTCCTATATAGTTTGTCTTACAGGAGAGTTCAGTCTTATATTACGTAATTGACTCAGAATGCCCTCAAGAAAACTAGTAACAGGCAATTAATATTGTGTTGGCAGTGTCATCCATATCCAAAGAACAAATAAAAAATGAAACAATTACACTGAGCAGTGTCATTAAAATTCAGTGCTGTTAAGTACACTAGTCCCAGTGGATAATATTAACTGCAGCTTTTCATACAGAAGGTGGTACAGTTCTTTCTTAAATTTTACCTTGCACTCCTTTCCTCCAACCTGTATTTCTGCTTCTTTAGTAAAATCATGTATTGACGATTGCATATTGAGAGTTCCATGTCCCTTACTCAGAGCCTCTTAATTACAGAAAAAGAAATATTTCCGAGTGGTATCAAAGGCTTGAGATTGTCAGAGACAAGAGCTGAAATTTTCTGACTCTTCACTCCTCACTGCCAGTGCCAGACAGGACGAAGAAGCTGGCGCTTAGCCAACTCTCCATTCATGGAAACGAGACAGGAGAATCCCGCCTCCAAGCGAGGTTGGAGAATCCAGCCTAGGATAGATCCCCCAGATGACAAGCAAATAAAAATCCCAATCCTCTTTTGTAACTCCAACAATCACTCATCATAATATCTTTACACTGCAGGATCCAAGTAAAGCAGCACTGTCAGTATCAGTTGATACTGGTAATCTGTACAATAACTTGTTAATTACCCTCAGTGAACCAGGGAAGTGAATCATCAGCTTTGGACATTCCACTGCTGTTCATTCTCATTGTAATAAATGCTAACAGATTTCCAATAAGCATTGGAAAGTGCAGAAATGAAACACCCAAGAACTTGACAGAAACACCAGTCCAATCATTAAGGGACTGAAACATAACACAAGTGGGTTTTTCAACATATTTGTTCTTTCGTGGAAGCTGGAAAGACCAGCATTTATCACACAGCCCTAACTGCCCCTGAACTGAGAGGCTGCTGGCAATTGCAGATGGCCAGTGAAGAGTCAACCACATTGTTGTGGCACTGGAGTCACATGTGGACCGGACCAGGTAAGGAGGGAGGACTTCTTTCCTTAAAGGACATTAGTGAATCAGATGGGTTTTTGTTTTAATGACAATTGACATGGTCACCATTACTGAGACTAGCTCTACATCCAGATTTTGTGAATTGAATTTCAATTTCACCAGCTGCCATGGTGGGATTTGAGCTCGTGTTAGAGAGCATTAGCCTGGGTCTTTGGATTACTAGTCTAATGGCACTACCACTACACCATCCTCTTGCCCAATCTGTCATGGATCCACCTTACAACACATCCTAACAAGCTGGCACACACAAATGATGCCTGGAGTTTTGTAGAATCGTTGTAGAATCCTGACAATGCAGAAGGAGGCCATTTGGCCCATCAGGTCTGCACCGATCACAATCCCCCACCTGGGCCCTATTCCTGTAGCCTCACACATTTACCCTGCTAATCCCCTCACACTAGGGTCAATTTAGCATGGCCAATCAACTTTACCTAAACACCTTTGGACATGGGAGGAAGCCAGAGCATCCAGAGGAAACCTATGCAGACATAGGGACGTGTAAACTCCACACAGTCAGTGACCCCAGACCAGAATTGAACCTGAGTCCCTGGCGCTGTGAGGCAGCACTGCCGTGGTGCAAGACGCATGTAAATTCTGGGCCATGGTCTCTATGTGAAACATTTTCCACACCTTCTTAATGCCAGCCATAAATGTGAGTCCCTCATCACAAGATTGCAACCAGAGGAATATTATAATTTTCAAGTACTAATGTGTACAGCATGTACTGCACACATCTGCCCATTTGTACCAGGTAGTCAGTGACCTATACAGGCTTTAAAGGGAACACCCCACACCACACAACCATTCTACGGTCCACCATTGACTTCTGGTTTGCCAGCAGATTGCCAGCTCCCCCAGTCCAACAAACTGCTCACTCACATTCACTGAGCATTGGGAAACTTACTGACTATATTCCAATATGGCCCAAACCTGAAAATGGTTCAAGCTTCCCAATTAATCTATTAAACAGCTGCAGTAGACCTGGAAGGGGTGAATGTTGAAACGAAAACTATCATTTTTTTTCTTATCAACTCTATCAAAATCCTTTGTAAATATAAAAACCTTTGTTATGCTACTTCTCAGTTTTTTTCTATTCCATTGGTTAGAAGTCTCAATATTTCAGAATACTACATCTGTATTCAAAATGTAATTTTGCACGTACACTAACCTTTGTATTTCAACCAGTATTTTTTATTTAAAAAGTACATTTGCTACCTTATTACTGTTATTAGTACCATTTTCTATTGAGCAGTAGATTTTGGATCAAATTCATGACACATTAACTATATAATCTGGGAGTGCTGTTCATTCCAGGTGCACACTGGGGAAGATCATTTTATCTGTGCAGATAAAGATCAACACTCATTTTACACTTTTATACATTTTGAAGAGTATGTAAATTTTAACCAGAGAACATTTTCTTTAGCAGACGTTATAATTATGGAGTAGATTTCCAGTGTGCTGACTCATCACTGAACCGGGATACAGACCCAGAGAAACCTCTCGTTAAATGTTACGTTGAGAATATCACAAGTCGGATGTTTCACTTTCCCCCAGGTATAATCTGGCATTGCACATCAGTCAGAATATGGAAAATGCCCAACTTACACTGATTTCCAGGATGTAAGTTGAAAGTCTAGTCCAGAATGCTGGTTACTGCAGGTGTCAAGTGTTTGTCAAATGTTATGTATCCTTACAATGACTTCATTGGAATGCTAGTTCCCAGTGACATTTAATTTTCTTTGTGGAGATCCCTGACAAAATACTTCCTGTACATGGAATAATTGATTTGGTTAATGATTGAATTTCACACTGGAGATGTTGGAAGCAGGCACACTTGCAACATTTAAGAGGCATCTGGATGGGTACATGAATAAGGAAGGAATGGAGGGATACGGTCTGAGTAAAGGCAGAAGATTTTTTTTGTTTAGTTAGGGCCTCATGAGCGGTACAAGCTTGGAGGGCCAAAGGGCCTCTTCCTGTACCGTACTTTAATTTTTGTTTGGCACACAAGAAACACAGCAGTGGACTTTGCTTCATCTCAAATTTGGGATAGGCTTGTACTTGTTGAATAGCTCATGAATTATTGTTAGCAAAAAAGGTGCTCCAGTTTTTTGAAGGCAAGGGAACAGTTGTTTTGTTCAGGAAGTCGTACAATAATCAACTGTGGTAACTTTTTTTTAATGTGACTTTCTGCTTACATTTGTTACCCAAAATATCGAGATCAAGTCTGAAAGAGATTATTCCAGGCAACCCTGAAGGCCATGACTAATCCACAATGTTTCCACTTGTTTGCTTAAGTGTTTGATATTCCTGCCAAACCCCCCCCCTCAGTACCTGTCTCAGAGAACACTGATACTTTTTGGCCTCATTAAATTTCAAGAACCAGCAGCTGCTCCATTCTGCAACGTTCAATGCAGAACCTAAATTTAGGGCTAAGTAAAGGGGCGCACGATGGCATTATGGTCAACACTCCTGCCTCACAGCACCAGGGACCCGAGTTCAATTCCAGCCTCAGGTCACTGTCTGTGCCGAGTTTGCACATTCTACCTGTATCTGTGTGTGTTTCCTCCTGTGCTCCGGTTTCCTCCCACACTCCAAAGATGTGCGGTTTAGGTTGATTGGCCATGCTAAATTGATCCTTAGTGTCATGGGGTTTAGTAGGATAAACACATGGGGATAGGGTCTGAGTGGGATTGTTGTCAGTGTAGGCTCAAGGGTCGAATGGCCTCCTTCTGCACTGTAGGAATTCTATGCTATCTATGGATTCAACGGGTATTTTTTCCAGTAAAACTCTGCACTGTGGACTTAGGCCAGAATTCTCTGGCCGTTCAAGCCCTGCTACCACTGCCAGCGAGAATGGAGAATTTGGTGCTCAGCCAAATCTCCGTTCATTGCAGCAGGACAGGAGAATCCCAGCCGCAGGTAAAGTTGGAGAATCCCGTCCTCTATCTTTTTGACTGGCAGCAGAGCTGAAGTGACAATAAGACCGTGAGCCAAAGGGATCCAAATAGGTGGATATAGTGAGGGATGGTTATGAAGGGGGATGCAGGAAAGGTAAGAGGACTGGAGAGTTTCAGTTAGAGGTCCGTAAGCAGAAAGTTGAAAATCCAGCTTCTAGTATTCTCAACATCAATCCTAAACATATAGCGAGACATGGTTTTGGGTCTGCACCTAGTTGTAGCTGTGAATCAGTGTGCTGGGTGGGTTGGATTTTACCAGATCTCAAGGGCCAATTTGGGAGATGGAGTGCTTGTATAATGGTGAGGGGAAGGCATACACAAGCAGGAAGGAAGGACAGCCCTCATCTCCAGTGGCCAGTTCAACTTCTCAAGTGGCCAATTAAGGGTCTCTTCTCACCACTGCTGACCTTTTACCAGTGGGGGTAGATTCTCCAATGCAAGGGAAGACTGACTGTGAAACCCTGAAAGCCTCCCTGTTTCTCTCTGCATGGGTTCCACCTAATCAGACACTCGTTTGCCCACATCCCCATCGCTATGGCTGTTGCATGGCAACAACACCACTGCCCGCGCCGACTCCCAAACCCATCATCGCCGGAACCTGTCTGACTGCCTTCAGCGATGTCAGACCCCACTCCACGCACTGATACCTTATTTCCATGGTGTTCCCTCTCTGCTTGATGCAATCCCAGCAGTGGCCACTGCTCCCAGTGGAGCTACTAGCTCTTCAACTGTCTGACAGCTCTTGGAGTCAGGGTCTCATCCTTTAAAGGGATGGGGGCCCTGATGATAATTAATTCATTGGTGAATGGATGAAATATGTGGCTGGGGATTCCAGGTGGGACTGCCACCAGCTTTCGGGCCAATCACTGGGGCCTCCGATGCTCCAACAAAACTGCAGCGTAGTAAGTGAAAAATCAAGTTAACACCATTTTCACCAATTTAAAATCCTTCTGGATTAAATGTTATGTCCCATTCAAAATGTATAAAAGTATAAGTTAAGGAGATTCTATAAGATAACAATGTGAGGAAATGAAAGGATTTAATTGCTAGATATAGAATTTTACATCAATAGCATTGAGGGATTCTTAGAATCATAGAATACCTACAGTGCAAAAGTAGGCTATTTGACACAACAAGACCGCACCAACTCTCTGAAACAGCACCTTACCCAGGCCCACCCCACACCCTATCCTCATAACTGCACATATTTATTTAACCTACACACCTTTGGACCCAAATGGGCAATATGGTGTGGCCAATCCACCTAACCTGCACATCTTTGGAACGTGGGAGGAAACCAGATCACCCGCAGGAAACCCACGCAGACCCGGGGGGAACGTGCAAACTCCACACAGTCACCCAAAACTGGAATCAAACCCAGGTTCCTGGCACTGTGAGGCAGAAGTGCTAACCACTCTGTCACTGTGCATAACTATAAGGTTCATGGTGGGAGATATAGGAGGGATGTCTGAGGTAGATTCTTCACTCAGAGAGTGGTTGGGGTGTGGAATAGACTGCCTGCTGTGATAGTGGAGTGGGACACTTTAGGAACTTTCAAGCGGTTATTGGATAGGCACATGGAGCACTCTAGAATTATAGGGAGGGGATAGCTTGATCTTGGGATTGGACATAGCTCGGCACAACATTGAGGGCCGAAGGGCCTGTAGTGTGCTGTACTATTCTATGTGCCACCACGCAGCCCTTTAGTAGCTTATATAGGATAGCCGATGGAGAAGCGGTGAGTGACCAGAACATGACATGGGTCAAATTGGTATCAGAGTTGTGGATGAGCTGAATTTACAGGTGGTGAAAGGGCGGAGAGGGGGGTGGTTGCAGGCAGAATAAAATAGAAATGGGAAGTGTTTGGGTGGCAGATGGGCTAAGCAACAGTAGAGGAGATGGAAGTATGATGTTTCTGTGTTCTGCTGGAAACTTGAGGGGACTTTGAGAAGGAAACTGAGATCTGGTTCAGTCTGACAGAGAGGTGAATGGAGTCAGTAAGGGAGTGGAGTTCACAGACTGCGATGGAAGACAAATGCTCCACATTACCGTCCAATCTGAAAAACTGGCTAGAGCTCCGTCCCAGAATGTTGCGCAACATTACTCCGATCCAGTGCCTTTTAGACAGGTGCGATACCATTGTAAGTTCAGAAGAATCTCAAGTGCAACTCAGTGCAGATCAAACTGCTCATATACATTTATATTCAAACTGTTCAAGGCAGACCACAACCACCACCCCCTACCCCTCTTCTACCCGCCATTAACTATGTTGTTCTTATCCTTTGATCTTTGCTTGTCGCTCCTGAGGCTAAGCATTGCGCATGTAGCCTTACAAATGTAAATATTTTAATTACAGTAATTGTATTTAAAAAAAACTATTGGCTTTGAGAACAATTTTGCTAAGGATTATTCTTCATGTTTATCTTTGAAATGTATTTAATTTTCCACAATGTCCGTGTATTGTTATTCCAGACACAAAGGCACAAAATACAGTGCTTGGAAATTGATTGACTAGAAAATGTAAAATCAACACCTGTAATCATTATCTTGACAAATTATATTCTCTGGTTCCTTCGCAGAGCTATTATATGTAATAATAAATATCTAATGGAAGGTGAGTATTGCTGGAAACCATCCAGTCTTTTGTTTTTGTAACTGGAGGAACCATCCATCACACTTACACAAACCTTTTAGTTAAAGTAAACCATCATTGTGGAAAATATTCAAATTGACCTCCCATCACAAAGACAAGACTATCCATTGATCTATGCTCCGGGTAACTTAATATGAGCATGAAAGAAAAGTCACTGCCAGATCTAATTAGAATTCATATTTAATATCAGAGAACACCTGCCATGATCTGAGATCCTGGCAACAGCCAACCACCCACGGGTGAGCAATTTAAGTCATTTTGAAGTGACATTAATAAATGACAGATCAAAGCTGCTAGTAAATATGGTTTGAGTGAAAGTCCATTGAAAACTTCATTCCAAAAACAACGATATTGAGCAATAACAGTTCCTGTCTTGTCACAACAGTTGGCCAAAATAGGAAACATAACGTTGAAAATCATTACAGGATTCAGACTGTAGCACATGCTGCTTTCGTTAAGGACAAGGGAGGATGAACAAACTTAAGTTCATCCAAGTAGTGAGTCGATTATGGAACTGTACCATAAAAGAGTCAACCTCCAGTGACGTTCCACATCAGGAATCAACTCGGGAACTCAAAGGCAATTTTGGAGACTGGAACAGGCCACAGAAAAGGAGACGATGGACAAGCAGAGACTGAGAAATGTCCAGTAGCATCTAACAACAGGGAGCACTGGAGGCCAAAGGAGGCTTGGCACAGTGGTTAGAACTGCTGCTTCATAGCGTCAAGGAACCGGGTTCAATTCTGGCCTCAGTCACTGTCAGTGTGGAGTTTGCATGTTCTCTCCATTTCTGAATGGGTTTCCTCTGGGTGCTCGTGTGCAGTAGATTGATTGACCTAGCTAAATTGCCCTTAATGTCAGGGAAAGTGGCAGGGAGAATATGTGGGCTTATGGCAATACAGCCTGGATGGGGTTGTGGCCGATGTGCACCCGATGGGCTGAATGGTCTCTTCCTGAACAGTAGGAATTCTATGAAAAGAAAAAAAACTATCTTAGGGAGTCAGCAGTCAAACAGCAGGGCATTTAAACAGATAGTCGGATTAGACACCCAATATTGGACTCAGACCCACTTCTTCCAATACGGGTTGGTAGAGCGAGATAAACTAATTTCTGACTTTTTGCAGTTTCAGCAACTGATATTGTGTTTGAAGGCAGAGCAGCTGAGATCTCAGGACAGAGGATTTTTTTGCTCAGTTTTCCCATATATGTTCTTTTCACATTTTATATTTTATACAAACGCCAATCTTGCTAATTCAAGGGGCCAATCTACATTTATGTGGCTCATTTGTTGCTTCAAAAGTAAACTATTTCTCTTTCACACAGCCCAAATTTGAAGGCTTACCAGAGAATATTCAGTATAGTGCAAGTAGTGAGTCCTCCAGTGACAGCCCGCCGGAACCACATTACCTTACACAAGAAAAGAAACACATTTTATCGCCTGCAAAATTAAGTGGAAGAACACTCAGTGCCAATGGAACAAACGCATTACGTCTTCAAGTAACAAAAGATCAATAATCTGAACCCATGCATAACATTTATGGTTATGTTGGTGTCACCAGCGGCCGATGCTTGAATTCAATCACACAAATCTTTATCCTCAAGATGTGAGTATAATCGTAATACAGGTTTACATCCTGCATGCAGATTACAACACAGTATAAAATTCAACTTTAACATGAATAAAGGAATAGTCATTTCTTATTTATCATGTCAGCGCATTTCTTTATAGGAAGGTTCTGGTGTTTAGAATGTCAATCTGTCATCTGTTTACAATCAAAAGTCACATCCCGTGTGATTCACTGATAGTTCTACGTTTTGTGTTTTAAATTAGTGCCGCATTTGCCTGGCCGAGATATCTCACTTTCAACATTATCTGACAACCAAAGGAACTCATTTTACATCTGATAAATGTACTAGGAAGCCAGAACTTCCAAACTACAAACAAATGAGTTAGTAATATGGTAATAAAACAAGGCTGCTCGCTATTATGTATTGAAAAACAGGGGCGCCCAGTTCAGAAAACACATTGAATTAAATTCCTACCTGGGACCGGTTTTGTGAAATCTCAGAAAATAACATTGGCATCACATTTACAATACCTCCTGGGGAAATAAAAAAAACATGAAATGTTTTAAGAGAGGCGGGTTTATGTTTGTTGCAGAGTGTCCCTTCAGATCCCAGACTGATGAATATCCACTGATCCTGGCAACTTCATTTAAATTCAGTCTTAAACTAAAACTGCTTATTTAGGCAGACAATTTTATTATTGTTGCTATCAACTTTAACTGCCTGCGTCTGATGTAAATAACACAGCAGTCTAAAAGTAACGTTGGTATACTTACCACCCCATTAACATTGGTACACTGACCACCACCACCATGAGTAGAGTCCTGTGAAGGCCTGTACATGCTGGCGGCCATTTGTATTTTTCAATTCACGATCCAATGTCATATATTGGACACAATTACAATGTGAAGGTGCAAACTGGTGCAGCTTGTGCGGCTGATGATCTATCCATTTAAGCTGGCATTGAATGGGCCAACGTGCAATCCTTAAGGGAAGACCACTCTAAAAGATGGCCCGATAGTTTTTGCATTTCTTCTTGTGGAGTCAGGAGGTGCAGGTTTTGATCTGATTTCCTGCTGTCTGAGCACAGCTTCACTAAGTATCACCCAGTTGATATTCCCAAACTGCTGGTCAAATTAACTTGGACAGGTACATAGGAGAGAGGGGTGTAGAGGGATATGGTCCAGGTGCAGGTCAGTGGGACTAGGCAGAAAAATGGTTTGGCACAGCCAAGAAGGGACAAAGGGCCTGTTTCTGTGCTGTAGTGTTCTATAGTTCTGCAGAGATGCTGGTTGATCTCTGTCGTTCCCAGTTGGAGCATTGCCTCAAGACCGTTGGCTAGATGTAAATGAGATCTGGTCTCTTATCGTTCAGGCCTCATGGCTGCTGCAAACGACAGGCGACGGGCATGTTCCATGCATCAACTGCCTATTGTGTGAACAAACCGAGAGCTAAGCTCGGCTCTGCGCTCTCTGCAAGGTTTGTTCTGATTTTTTTCCTAACCCGCACATCCTTGGACACTAAGGGGCAATTTAGCATGGCCGATCATCTTTGGAGTGTGGGAAAACAAAAGGAGCATCCGGAGGAAACCCACGCAGACACGGGGAGAACATACAAATGCCACACAGTCACCCAAGGCTGGAATTGAACCTAGGTCCCTGGCATTGTGAGGCAGCAGTGCTAATCACTGTGCCTCCATGCCGCCCTATATTAAAATTATATATTTGTAACATGTTCAAATTCTTGAGTGCAATTTTATATGGAGGTAGCAGCCCTGCCCCAGGTTTAAACGTTGTGGCAAGCCCACAACCGGATGGCTGGGAAATACTGGCTGTCAGGTCATAAACCAGCTCAGGGTGAGAATCCCCTCCTCATTTGGAGCAATTCCTACCCTCAAGAGCTGCTGCTCAACCATTGCGGCAAATGTCAATGGGGTGGATGGTAGGCATTAATTGGGAGTGAAGGGGGGGACATGTGAGGGTGAGTAATACTGTGGGGGTCCTCCATTGGGTACAGGGTGCTTAAACAGGAAGTAGGGGTGTGGCAGTGGAAAATTATGTCTGCGTGCATTTCCCATCTAAAATCTTACCTCATGCTCCTGTCACATTTTTGTGCCATATACAAGTTCTTAAATACACATTTATAATAGTAATTGCCTATAAAATGTGTGCACTGAGCTGCAATTTCACACTTGTGCTACTGACTAGTACAGTTTTGTATCTTCCTACGCTCACTATGCACTGTGGTGAAAATCTCATGCTTCAACAATCTCTACTGTCCACGAAAAGACCCTAAGTTTTAACATTTGGCTACAAATAATGTCAAACTTTTCAAAAAAAAACTTGCAATTATGTAGCATCTTTAGTGTGGAATAAGAGCATAATCAAAAAAACTATACACCAAGCCAAAGACACAGAAAACAGGAATGTTGACCAAAGATTGAATGAGAAGATGAATTTTAAGAAAGGAGAGAGTGGGAGGAAACTGAGGGATTGAGGGAGGAATATTACTTGGATATCATTTTGTTTTCACTGAATGAGCAGTAATCTAACAGAACAGATTGTCCATCCATGACAGAAGCTGTAGAGTTTTCACTCCATTAAAATAAACAGAAGGAAAGTTGGGTGAGTATTAGAGCTGATCACCGCTCAGTTGATGAAGAAGAAAATTTACCCCATTCAATATCAGGAATGAAACCGTGGGGCTGATTCTCCCAGTCCGCTCAGTGTGGGAGATATCAGCAAAGGCTGTTTCGCGGGCTTCCCGCTGTGCACCCGGGTCTCTGTGTGTCTCCCAGCCTAAGATTTCATCATCAGCTCTGCATCAGAAATCGGTACAGAGCTGATTCCAATATTTAAATTTGATTTTGCATTTCATTAGTGGACCTGGAATTTCTGGTCCACTAGCATCTCCCTCCCCGCCGGGAGTAGTTCATGCCAGAGAGGTTTACCACTGCTCCCCATGAATGGGGGACAGCCCCTCCAGGAGGTCCGGGATAAGTTGGGATGCCCCATGGGCTGTGCCAGCTTGGCCCCCTGGCACTGCCCACCAGGCATCAGGCAGTGCCAAGGGGATGGAGCCTACTGGGGGCAAGGCCAGCATGGAGATTTGGGGGTAGGGAGGACCTGCTACCACTCTGCAGAGGGATCATGGGGGGGGGGGAAAGGATGGCAATCGGAGCTGGCCATTTGGGTGTGGGGGGCAAAGTTAGGGCTGCTGAGGTGGTTGGGGCAGCTGGGGGGGGGGGGAGCGGGGGGGTGGGGGAATGGACAGAGGGTCAGGACTCTCGGTGACGGGGTGGGCGAATAATTGGGAAGGGGACATCGGGGCTTGCCCAGGAGGCCAGTGATCAAGGGGGAGGTTTGATGGAAGGCCAGCAATGGGGGAGGGGGTTAGGGGGCTGTCAGCAGTCGGGAGACCAGCAGTGCGGGGCTACTGCGCATGCGCTGATCTCGGCACTAACAGACCAGCGCATGTGCAGTGGCCCATTCAGCACTAAACTATTGGCTTTTCAGGTGGGAATAAGCCCTGCCCACGATTTTCAGAGGGAATCCCACAAGGGCAATCTCTGATGCTCAGAGTGTGAGAGATTCATTCTGAAAACCATGCTTTAAAAAAAACAGCGGGAGTTACTCCCATTTTGGGAGAATCCCGGCCCATGACTTGAAGATGGTGACAGAATTTGTTACTTCAAAATGGAGACATGGCTATGTCCCTGTGCTTTGGCCCAGTAATATCCCACTCTCTAAACCAACATCAGTTGAAAGTTGGGTCAGGAAATCAGTGAGTGCAGTGTCACAGAAGATCAGCAAGTGATCTCAAAATACTAGTGCAGGTGCTGTACCAGTAGGTGGTAATGGAAATGCAATGCTAAGTGACAGATAACAAACAGTGGGATGCCAACTGATGTTACATGACATATCCAACATGCCCTCTCAATCACCCCAAGTCCATTCATCTAAAAATAACAATGCTGCAATCACAGAGCAGCCAGACGACGACAGCACATGTTAATAGAAGCTACAAACACAAGAAAAGTAGTAATCAGAACAACCAGAATTATAATTCTCAAAAAGCTTTGCAGCTTTGCAAAGTGGACTTGGACTGACAAGAGTAATGCAATGACACTCAGTCTAGAAAACATTTGGAAGATCTAATCCAATTCAGTGCAATAGAAGAAGACTGAAGCAGTGTTGAAGACCTGTTTGTGGCTTTGAAATTGTGAATGCCAATGTACAAACAAGAAACAGTTAAGTCAACAGCTTCGAATCATTAAAATGATGTGGAACCAATCAATAAGGGAAGTTCACATCCTTCACCAGAACACCAGAGCCAATCCAACACCCATTATATCACTTTGCTGAAATCGATGTTAGTGAGGAGAAGCAATTGTGTTGCAGTTAAAAGCTAAACCCATGGAACAAACAGCTGCTTCCTACTTTCACTCCATTTGAATAAATGGAATCAGAAAACAGTCCGCACATCCCTGATAACTGCCATAATGAATGGAGGGCATGCCACAAATCTTTACACTAAACTCCAATTAGATATCCTTCTGGAATAAGCAGAAATTCCCTCCCATTCACTGTCAGAAGAAATCCAAAGCACAACATCACCTTCAACTCAACAGAAGTATGTCTGTCCACCTTCGATCATTGAGCACAAGGGAACATATCAGTCCTTCCACACTCAACACGTTACCGGCAACTTCACCCATTGAGCTAACATCCTTCCCCCACACTGAACAAATAGAGAGATGCTCCCCCCTCCCCCAACAGCCCTAAAACACAGCGTTTGGGCTTGACAGGGCCAACATTGGACCTCCGGCCCTCACAGGGCTATCAGGCGAGGGCTGCACTCAACTTTTTCCTCATTCCAGGGCTCCACCTCTGTGGAATATCACAGTCCTCCATTTATAAATCCATCTGAGAAGTTACACTATTCAGTAAGGCACACAGTTATGTCCAGTTCTCCCTAAATGAAGCCAGCCAGGCTGGCAGACCAGTGGGATTTGCAATAATCTCCAGCTCCCCACAGTTGCAGGAGCCATCGACTGTATACACGTGGCATTACGAGCTCCCTGGCAGCAAAGATTCTGCACAATGGGAGAAAATGTCCTCTCTCAACATGCGGCTGATCTGGAACCACCAGAAACAGATTGTGCAGGTTTATGCAAGATCCCCTAGGACTCCACGTAACTCTTACCCCTTGAGTTATTTGCAGGTGTCACAAATCTTTGAGGAACCTGAACGCATTCAGGATTGCCTCATCAGTGACAGAGGCTATCCCAAAAAGATGTGGCTAATGACTCCCATTAACTGGCCACAAAATACTTCAGAACAGAGGCACAATGCAGCTCATTTCATGACATGCTTCTTGATTGAGCAGTCCATTGGCATGTTTCCAATCAGTTTCTGATATCTGGACCTCGCTCCCAAGGCAGATAACTGTATTAATGTGTATGCTGTACCCTATCCAACCTGATGCTCCAAAGGAGGGAATAAGTTACCAGATGGAGGGACGGAGGATCTGGATACCCTCTCTGATGAGGAGGACGTCAAATGGGATGAATTCGATGAGGGAGAGGATATTGAACCCCAGAGGATGAGGCCATAATGTGGGCCAGATGTGCCCATGAGGCCCTTTTAGCCACAAGGTTTGAGGAAGATGAAAATGATTAGTTCTCATGAGTCACTTTTCCCTCCTCCTCCATGCAGGCTCGACATCTTGCTATCCTCAGTATCTCAATGAAGATGATCAATCTCTGAATGGGTAATCACAATCTTGTGTGATGATGGTCTCATCTTTGGAAAGCTGGCACAGAATAGGGCATCTGGCCACTCTGTTATAGAATAAGAACTCCAGTGGGCACTGTGAACAAACTAGACATGGTGAAGTCTTTTCAAGCCTTCTACAGGCAGAGGTAGCAATGCAAAACACACTGCACTCACAGCAGTATATCTGGAGTGTTACAAGGCATCGCTAATCATCAATCACTGTTTCTCAAGCGAACATAAAGGGACTGATTTGAATCTAGAATGTGGCATTTCTCCACAGGCTATCCCTCATGCAAGAATAATGT
Source organism: Carcharhinus amblyrhynchos (assembly GCF_965287045.1). Lineage (NCBI taxonomy): Eukaryota > Metazoa > Chordata > Chondrichthyes > Carcharhiniformes > Carcharhinidae > Carcharhinus > Carcharhinus amblyrhynchos. The sequence continues at coordinate 102,669,044 of NC_137326.1, read as the reverse complement.
TCTGGGCTGAACCTCAGCAACAGATTGTTCATTAGGACACTGTGACCTGTCACCCTCAGTCATGGATGCAGGCCTACAAGTCAGGTCACTTCTGTGTCCATAGAGAGAGCTGGACATGACAAATCCTAGCAATGTCCCTCACTGTGTGCATCAGACTGTGACCAGTGTCCCTCACTGTGTGTATCAGACTGTGACCAGTGTCCCTCACTGTGTGTATCAGACTGTGACCAGTGTCCCTCACTGTGTGTATCAGACTGTGACCAGTGTCCCTCACTGTGTGTATCAGACTGTGACCAGTGTCCCTCACTGTGTGTATCAGACTGTGACCAGTGTCCCTCACTGTGTGTATCAGACTGTGACCAGTGTCCCTCACTGTGTGTATCAGACTGTGACCAGTGTCCCTCACTGTGTGTATCAGACTGTGACCAGTGTCCCTCACTGTGTGTATCAGACTGTGACCAGTGTCCCTCACTGTGTGTATCAGACTGTGACCAGTGTCCCTCACTGTGTGTATCAGATTGTGACCATTGTCCCTCACTGCGTGTATCAGATCAAGATCCGCCCACCCCCTTTCTGAAGTCAGTGAAAATGGGGTGGGAATTCCAGATCCAGGTCCTATCACCTGCTGCAGGAGTAAGAGCTCTGGAAGAGAGCTCTCTCTGGGCCTCATTTCAATGTTGACTGCTAATTTTCCCCCAGTGCAGTCATGGTAAGATAGCTTCTTCTTCAAGGTAGTCACTACCTGCTGTTTATGGTACCTGATGCTAGTCAGCCTAGTCAGCTCCTGCTCCATAGCATCTGCAAGAGTTTTTTCAGTTGGAGGGAAGTTCTTACTGGAGTTCAGTATCAACACTGTCACCCCACTGCTTGATTGTGCATTTATGAATAAGGGGGAGGGGGGGGTTCACTGATGATGCAGCTGAAGTTTGTTGTGCTCAGGATGTTTCTCTGAACAATTCCTGCAGTGATGTCCATGACTGACCTGTGATGAATGAAGTCACCTTCCAGCTACTTAGGGGTTTTCTTTTGGACACCCACTGTCTTTGGGTTTTCTAGGATTGCATTTTAGTTTCTTCCGGCACCAATATTTTACTCAGCTTCAGGCAGGACAATCATTGTCAGTGACTGGTTTTATAAACAATTACTGTAATATAAGAAATCATTTCAATAACAATCTTCATCAGAATTTATCTCATGTTCCTTAGGTAATGATCTTACTTCTAAAAGCTGGCACATCCTTTCTAAGCACGATTCAATTGATTATTTATGACTGAGAAAAGATAATCTGGATATTTTAATATGACCCATCTCCATGGGCCACCAATGAACTGTCTGAGTGAAGCTTAAATTGCAACTTAAATTTAATTATCTCAATTCCTGCTCACATTTGCTCTGTTTAAAGGGGATTGAGCTCTAAAGGGAATGGAGACTGCTTCCAAAATAAAAGTCTTTTACTTACTCATTTTTCTTTCAGAGAAGACTGCAGGTGGGGTCTCCTGGCCCTTCCTGCTGGCAGGATCTTCCTGTCCCACCAAAGACAATTATTCTGTGGAGGGTTCCCCAGTGGCGGGATGGGCAAACCAAGCCAAAAAATCATTGACATCGGCAAGCGGGAGGACCTTGCCAGCGGCCAATGGTGTGCTGTCTCAGCCACCTGAAAACATGCCACAAGGGTGCCAGAATATCACGTCCAAAGATCCCTTTACAAAATACACTCTTCAATATCACCTACTTTCAATCACGGTCCTAAAGCTCCATGAATAATAGATTTTGCTGCTGTGAATAACTATCACATTCACTGGTGCTGTCCAGATGTGATCCTGCATGGGTTTGTAGTGTGACTTGGAGGTTCGCCCATCTGTATGGATTTGGTTAACAGAAAGATAATTTGGGATGCTTCTTTAGCCCCAGGAAATTGGGGGAAGATGGGTTGCTCAGTCTTCCCCACCTGGAGCCCTGCCATTATTCCAATAGGCTTCATAACAAGGGAGCTGGTCCAGGAAATATTTACAATTCCACTTTGATGCCTTGCCATGCCTGGACCCTACTGGTGGGACTCACGTGTCCTTGGTGTGGAAGGTATGCCTCACAATTAAGGTCTGTCAGTGTATCTGATACACTGGGACCCATCCAAGTCTGAGAGTCTCCCCCATTCTTTCATTGATCTTGGAAGATGCATCACGTATAAAATAAATTAGAAACCAGCAGAAATAACAGAGACTGATGGAACTGCTCATAGGGGAATATTAAGGGAAGAATTCATAATTCACATCTGTACAGCTCTGCACAAATTCTTGATCAACATGTACACCATCAAAAACAATAAGGGACTGGGGAACATAGGAAAATAGGAACAGGAGTAGGCCATTCAGCCTATCAAGTCTGCTCTGCCATTCCATATGAACATGGTTAATTCAAAAAAAAAGACAGATCCAACTGCAGAAATTACAGAGAGATGCCCCAAATGAGAACGTGCCTCAGATTAAGTGTTTGGAAAACAGAGGTTCTCTACCAGCCCACTCCTGCCACACAGAAGTGTCCCCCAAGACCATCAAGATCCATGGTGACAATAAAAACATAAAATGCTGGAAAATCTCAGCAGGTCTGACAGTATCTCTGGAGAGACAACACAGCCAATGTTTTGAATCTGGATGACCCTTCATCAGATTTGGGGCCAAAGAAAAAATAAGAAAAGATTTATACTATGAGGGTGGTATGGGGCTGTAAAAGGACAAAGTGAATGTAAATGAGATAAAGACAGCTGAGAGAGGTGCTAGAAGTGTCTATTAAGAGATCAGAATGTGCAATTGGCAGAATAGAAATACAGGTGGATAAAGCAGTTGGCCTAAAAGGGTCGGGGGGCGGAGGGGTGGGGCGTTGATGGTGTGTGCAAGGAGAGTGGGAATGGAGAAGCGGAAAATGGAAGAGAGAAAGAAAGATGATAAAAATGGATGAATGAGATTAAAAGAAGAAACAGAATGAAACAAAATAAATGAAAATGGGGTGTAGATAGAGGGGAGAGCTCATACTCTGAAGTTGTTGAACTCAATGTTCAGTCCAGAAGGTGTAAAGTGACCAATCGGAAGGTGAGGTGCTGTTCCTTCAGTTTGCATTGGGGTTCGCTAAGACATTCCCTCCATCTTCATCTTATTTCTTTGCCCTTAGCTCTGACGAAGGGACACCCAGACTCGAAACCTCAGCTCTATTCTCTCTCCACGGATGTTGTCAGACCTGCTGAGATTTCCCAGCATTTTCTGTTCTTGTTTCAGATTCTGGCATCCGCAATATTTCGCAATGTGGGTCATTTCCCATACCTCAGGAGCCTTCTCTCGGCACGAGCAGATGTTGGCGATGAAATCCAGCATCAACTCTAAAGCTGCCAGTGTAATTTTTGGACGCCCGAGGAACAAGAGTGTTTGAAGACTGTGATCACAAATCCAGCACCAAACTCATGGACTACAGAACAGCCATGGTTCCTGCCCTTTTGTACGCAGGCTAGGTGGATTGGCCATACTAAATTCATCCTTAGTGTCAGGGAACTAGCAGGATAAATACATGGAGTTATGGGGACAGGGCCTGGGCGGGATTGTTGTCAGTGCAGGCTCAATGGACCGAATAGCCATATAGGAAATCTATGATTCTATGATCCAAGCATCAAAAACACAGACAACGTACAGCAGACACCTCAAATCCTTGGAGAAAGATATTACCAATGATGCCTCAGAAACCCCGCAAACCCACTGGCAGGATAGGTGTAACAACATGACCGTTCTCTCTCGGGCCAATATCCCCAGCATCGAGCCACTAGTCAGGCAAGATCAACTGCGCTGGGCGGGCCACATTGTCTGCATGCCCGACACAACACTCCTGAAACAAGTGCTCTATTCAGAGCTCTGAAATGGCAAGTTATCGCTAGGAGGGTAGAGGAAACACTACACTCTGAAAAGTTTCACAAATAAATGCAAAATCCCCATCGACACATGGGAATCATTTGCCTTAGAATATACAAACTGGAGAAGGATCCATGAAGGCACCAATGTCTCGAGCATTATCTGGTGGAGCATGTGGAGGCCAAGTGTAAACAGTGGAAAGACAGTGCAGAATCCAGAGCGCTCCACCCACCTACCTCATCTAACACCACCCGACAAATCGGTGGCAGGTTCTGCTGCTCCAGGATTGGACAATTAGCCATCACAAAACCCACCTCCCTGAAGTGGAAGCAAGTCATCCTCGACCCTTTTGACTATGACTATGATCCTGTGGGACTGCCAAAGACCGATCATTTATTTGATGCTTTTTTCTCCACACTGTCCTCATATCTCTTAATGTCTGTGAAATCCATCAACAAGGCTTTAAACATACTCAATGACAAAGCTTCACAGCCCTCTGGGGTAGAAAATACCAAAGATTTACAGCTCTCTCAGAAAGAAATTGCTCCTTATTTTGGTCCTAAGTGGTTTCCCCTTTATTTTCTCCTTAAATCTTCAGACTCCCCAACCAGGGGAAACATCTGACCTGCATCTACCCTGTCTATTCCCTTAAATATTTTATAGGTCTCAAATGAGATTGCTTCTCATTCTTTGAAATGCCAGTGAATACAGGCCCCAGTTTCCCCAATCTCTCTCCATAGGACAATCCCATCATCCCAAGAATAAGCTTGCTGAACATTTGTTGCACTCCCTCTATGGCAGTAATATTCTTCCTAAGATAAGAGGATCAAAATGGTATGCAGCACTCCAGATGCAATCTAAGGCTCTGCACAATTGCTACTCCTTTATTCAAATCTTCTTGCAATAAAGATTAATTACATTAAACTTTCAGTGACTTATTGATGAGGACACCCAGGTAGGTCCCTTTTTATATCTATATTTTCCAATTGTTCACCATTTAAGAAATACTCTGAACATCTGTGCCTCTTACCGAAGTGGATAACCTCACATTTTTACATGTTATATTTCATCTGCCACGTTCTTGTCCAAATACCAAGTCTGTCCAAATCCTCTGGAAGCCACTTCATGGCCACTTTAGACTCACTTGTACTAGAGGATTCCTTGGGTAATTCATTGGAGCTTTAATAATTTAAGCTCCAAACTAAACAATAGGCAGTGTCTAGAATGAACATGGTGGGGCATGAGATAAATATGGACATCAACAATCTCAATGCTTCACAGTAGTTTGCTCCCACGCAGATCTGTGACCATGATGACAAAATGATTTCCAGAGTGTCACTATTTTGATCTGTACAGCAGAAACCTGTGCATGTATGTGCTAACTTGCAGGTTAAAGTTATCAATGGTGGATATTTTAAACTCACTGTCAGAATCCATTTCTTCCCTCTCTTAGTGGGGAATTTTTCCCATTCCGCCTGCTGCTGGAATTGTAGTGGGCAGGAGGCAGACCATGCAACAGTCCATTAATCTTGGGTGGGATTTTCTGGCTGCACTCACCCCAAGACTGGAAAATCCCACCCTTACTCAGCCAAGTTAATGGTGCATCTCCTAGTGCTTGCACGTTATGATTGTTCTATTTTTGGGTAAGGATATGCTGCAATATGTGACAGGTGTGGGAGGCTTTTTCAGAGCTACAGAGCAGGTTGCCTTCCTTCCCATCAAACAGTAGAATCCCCGGTCCTCCTGAATTCAGTAGGCATGTGGAGCATTATGCCTGCCGTCTATGTTTTTTTTCCCCAAAACTTCTCAATGGGATCAACAGTCAATTCTTCAATGGGTATCTTTATCTATTTAGCAGCCATCTGGTGGCACTCCTTCAAAATGAAGGAACCAAAGCTCCATGAGGATTACAAATTGCCTCGCATGTTCCTTGTGGTTCATTACCATCTGCACATCAATATAATAGAATACCTACTCTTCCAATGTGCCATATGGCTGTTGGTAGGAGTTCAGAAAGTCATGTGTCATTGACGAGGTCATACAGTTTGGGAAATGTGCAGTCAACTCCCATGCTGCTGTTATCTCCATTGTAGGAGGGAAAGTGATGAATATGTTTTCCCTGACAAGCGAGGCTCCTGCCATTTATTTGATGCACTAATGCAATAAAGATTGACTGATTTAGCAAATGTGCTCAGTGGTGACGCAAAAGGATCTGGTAGTACAGAAATATGTTAATAACCTTTGCAGTTATAGCTGTGCCTATCCGGGAAGTTAAAAGGAAACTGCAAGACACGGTTACAGGCTCTGTGAATCATGGAGGAAAGAAACAGTTCTCTTTAGGTATACCCAGATAAGTGTGCCTTGGGCTAAATGCACAGCTTCCCAGGTGAGAAAATACTGGTCATTTTTCTCCACATGAAGTCCTCTGTCTTTTCCAAATCTAGGACTGCTTTTGGGAATGTCAAAAGGAGCTTCCATGCTGAAAAATATGATTGTTGCCGGAGAAATAGCAACTCTCAGCAATACTGCTGCAGTGAAGATTTGCAACGCACAGAAACTGCTGAATAGGAGCAGCATTCAGAAGCAGACATCAAAACGTAAAAAAAAATCCCCGCGACAGTAATAATCAATCAAACAATCCTTTGAGAAGTAAACTCCCACGGGTTTAGTGCAGTAACTCCCAGCAATGTGTTTGATATAGGCAAGTATTGCAAAAGGAATGAGCAGATGGTACAATTTATACTTGTTACAGACAAGGAAATAGACAAGTTGCAGTTTTGGATTGGGGGCGAACGGAGTTTAGTAAAATAAGGCAGAGTCTGGCCAAGATAGACTGGAAACAGTTGCTAATGGCAATATCTAGAGAAGAGCAGTGGGGTGGGGGAGGGGAGGGTGCAAGCCCAGCATGTTCCCTCTGGGATGACAGGAAGGAATAACAAGGCCAAGAACCATGGATGGATCAGAGATATTCAGGATAGACTACAGGGAAAAGAAAAGCTTTTAGCAAATACAAGGGCAGCAAATCAGCAGAGTGAAGTATAGAAAGTGAAGCTCAGGAAAGCAAAGAGGGGATTTGATGAAGCTCTGGCTGGTAAAAGCAGGGAAAACCCCAAGATATTCTATCAGCATATCAATGGGAAGAGGATAACCAGGGAAAGAGTTGGGCCCATTAGGGACCAAGGGGGAAATTTGTGGATGGAGCAAGAGGACATTGTTCGAGTGTTGAATGAATACTTCACATCCTTCTTCACCCAAGAGCATGAGGACAATGGTATGGGATTCAGGGAGAGAGACTGTGAGGTTCTTGAGCAAATTAACATAGGGAAAGACAAGGTGTTGGCTGGCTTAAAAGTGGATAAGTGTCCAGGTCCGGAAGAATTGTGCCCTAGGCTACTGTGGGAGGCAACGAAGGAGATTGCAGGGGCTCTGACCCAAATTTTTAATTCCTCTCTGGCAACAAGGGAGGTGCCAAATGACCAGAGAACAGCTAATGTGGCTCTGCTACTTAAGAAGGGTTGGTCTGGAGAGCTACAGACCAGTGAATCTCACATTAATGCTAGGGAAACTATTGGAGAAATTTCTGAAGGAGAGCATCTGTCTCCACTTGGAAAGGCAAGGCTTGATCAGTGATAGCCAGCATGGCTTTATCAGAGGGAGGTCATGCCTAACAAACTTGATTGAATTTTTTGAGGAGGTGACCAGATATGTAGATGAGGGTAGTGCAGTTGTTGTAGTTTATATGGCTTTAGCAAAGCCTTTGAAAAGGTTCCCATGGGAGTTTTATAAAGATGCTAAATGCATATGGAATACCGGGTAATTTGATAAAGTGGATTCAAAATTGGCTCGGTTGTAGGAAACAGAAGACTGCTTTAGTGATTGGAAGCCAGTGTCCAGTGGCATACCACAGGGATCTATGTCGGGTCCCCTGTTATTTGTCATTTATATAAACAAAATAGATGACTATGTGGGGATAGAATTAGTAAGTTTGCGGACGACACAAATATTGGTCGGGTGGTTAACAGTGAGGCTGAGTGCCTTGGGCTACAAGAAGGTATAGACAGAATGGTCAAATAGGCAGATAAGTGGCAGATGGAATTTAACTCTGAAAAGTGAGATGTGCTGCATTTTGGAAACAGGCATTTGACAAAAATGTATTCAATAAATGGCATGGCACTCGGAAGTGAAACAAAGGACCTTGGCATGTTTGTCCACAGATCTCTGAAGGCAGAAGGGCATGTTAGTAGGGTGGTGAAAAAGGCACATGGGACACTTGCTTTTATCAACTGAGGCATAGATTACAAAAGCAGGAAATTCATGTTGGAGCTGTATAAAACCTTGGTGAGGCCACAGCTAGAGTACTGTGTGCAGTTCTGGTTGCCGCATTATAGGAAAGATGCGATTGCACTGGAGGGGTGCAGAGAAAATTCACCAGGATACTGCCTGGGATGGAGCAGTTAAGTAACGAAGACAGGTTGGATAGGCTTGTGTTGTTTTCACTGGAGCAAAGTAAACTGAGGGACGACCTGATTGAGGTATTCAAGATTATGAGGGACATGGACAGAATGGATAGGGAGCAGCTCTTCCCCTGAGTTGAAGGGTCAGTCACGAGGAGACATAGGCTCAGGTGAGGGGCAGGAGGTTTGGGGGGAATGTGAGGAAAAACCTTTGAACCCAGAGGGTGGTGATAGTCTGAAATGCACTGCCTGGGAGCGTGCTAGAGGCAGGTTGCCTCACATCCTTTAAAAAGTACCTACATGAGCACTTGGCATGTCAAAACATTCAAGGCTCTCGGCCAAGTGCTGGTAAATGAGATTAGGTGGGAAGTCAGGTATATCTCGTGTGCCGCAGACTCGATGGGCCGAACAGCCTCTTCTGCACATGATTCCGTGAGGTGGTAAGATAACCACTGGCATTGGCAAGAGACTTGCGTAGGATTGCATTAAAAATAAGAACCTGTATGAGGTTTGTATAGGCACTAAGGAAGTGCGAGATTGACGCAGTTTTTGAATTTGACACCAGGCACTTCCCACATTCAATTCTGCTGACCAGATTCACTGCAGGATGTATGACTCTGCTCCCTCAGTGCACCGTTGCTGAATTGGCTCAACATTTATGATGTTATGTGGCTTCAAAAAGATGGAGCAGTTTAATATTTAATTGCCTGCAGCATCCTTCACAATAGCTTTCATATTTCACTTGTAAGACTGTGTTGCTTTGTAAAAATCTTTTTTTTATTGTTGAACAGTAACCATAGTTTATATTCCTATGACACCTATCTTAATTGAAATGTACCCCATAGTATTAAATTCTTTTCTTTTTAACTGAAAGCTGAGAGTGAGTTAGATTGGCTTACCTTTGCGTCAGGAATAATTTATTTCCATTGTTTCTCTAAGCAACCTAAACTTCATTCTGTGATTGATTTCTTTCAGGTTGTTTTATTTCATTCTCTGAACAGTCGGAAATCAATTAACCAAAATTATGCATTGTGAATAAGAACAGTAGGGATTCCACTGTCTATTCAGCTATGCATGAAATTAGCAAATTATTAGGTCTTCTGGATAATTTGCACAGAATTGTCATGAAATTTAAATGTCAGATGCATTAATTAAATGTAATCGAATTAATTGTTCGTAAATGAAGACAGCAGAATTTCCAAATCCGGGCAAAATGGTTTAAGAATTTGTAAGTAATGTAGGTCAGTAAAGTATGTTATTTAAGAAAGTCAAACTCTACAGAGATAAATGGGGTAAGCCTAGAATCTAAACAAAATAAACATCAGTTTTCTGCTGTTTTATAAACCAAAGTTTCTACTACAGATGATTTATCATTCTGATATACGAGGAAGAATAAATGTGTATTAATTATTTTAATATTAATAACGATAACCGGATCCAATAGTATTTGCAGGGCATTTCACCTGTAAAATATAGAGTTATAGAATAGCTAAACATGTACATCATAATTTCACTGTGGAGAGTACAGGAAGACAATGTAGAGGACACAGTATCACTCAATAAGGGCTAGATCCTGTGTGACTATATTCGGGCAATTTTGATAAAATCGTAGAATCATGGAATAGTTATAGCACAGAAGGAGGCCATTCAGTCTTTCATGTCCAGCTCATTGCAAGAACAAGTCAGCTAGGTCCACACACCTGCCTTTTCCCCATTGCCCAGCAATTCTTCTGGGTGCTGATTCAATTCTCTTTTGAAAGTTATGATTGAATCTTCCTCCACCACATTGTCAGACTAAATTTTAGAACCTAACTACATGTTGTTGAAAATTCTCTACAGATCACCATTCATCGTACATTGGTGTCCTCTCCTTCTCCATCCTTCTGTCAGTGGAAACAATTTCTCTCTATCTGCTCTGTCTCAGCCCGGAATGATTTTAAATGCCTCTATCAGATCTCCTCTCAACATTCTCTTCTCCAAGGAGCCCAAGCTTCTCTAATTTATCAGTGTAATTATTCTTGTAAACCTTTTCTCATCTTCTTCAAAGCCTTCACACCTTTTCTAATATATGACGGCCAGAATTGGGCACAATACTCTAGTTAAGGCCAAACCAGTGCCCTATAAAAGTTCAAACTCCCTTGTCTTTGTAACCCATGTCCCTATTTATAAAGCCTAAGACTGCCATTTTAACTACTTTCTCAAGTTGCCTTGCTGAGTTCAAGAATTTTTTTGCATATACCCCCACATCTGTCTGCTTTGACATCCCTTTAGAATGAATCACATCACAGTTATCTGCATTAAATTTAACACGAACCCTGTTCAACCAACTTGTCCATATCCTCTTGAAGCTTAACATGATCCTCTTCACTGTTCACGCTTCCAAGTTTTGTGTTATCTGTAAATTTTTAAGTTGTTTACTGTACATTCAAGTCTATGTCACTAATATATAACTAGAAAAGCTGTTGCCCTGTGACCAATCCCTGGGGAACTTCATTGTAACCCTTCCTCCAATTCGAAAAGCAATCATTCACCACTACTTTTTGATCCCAGTCACTCAGCCAACATTGTATCCAAGCTGCCACGATCACTTTTATTTCACAACTTTGTTGGCAAGCCTATTATGTGGCACTTTATAAAATGTCTTTTGGAAGTTCATGTCTGCCACATTGACTGCATTGCCCTCATCAATCCTCTGTGTTACCACATCAAAAAGCTCAGTTCAGTCAGTTATTTTTACCCTACTTGCTCACAGAAAGTAGATGAGCAGACAAAATCAGCTGGGAAACGTAACCAACAGTGGCCTGACTCCATTCTCCAATGTTGTCAGCATGGTCTGACTGCAATTTTATCCAAGACGAGGGGACATAGCCTAAAGATCAGAGTCAGGCTGATCGGGAGTGAAGTTTGAAAACCCTTCTACCTTCAAAGGTTGTTGCAAGTTTGGAATTCTCTGTAACTGATGCTTTGTCAATTGAGAGTTTTAAATCTGAGATGAATAGATTGATCATGGTTGTGGTGGGGTGGGGGGGTGGTTGGTTGGAAAGGATAGTAAGTTGGTTAATGCTCACCTCATCTTGTTCTGCATTTAAGCCATGTTTCATTTTCTCTGTACAGAACGGCAAAGGCATTCACATTAAATTTCAATCTGCGCCACTTTAATGGTTTTTCAAATGGACAAGTTAATCAGTGTGTTAAAATAGAGCAGGAAGGAAAGGTGAACAGACTAACCAATGTGCTAAAAATAGCATATTGAACAAATTAAACCCCCAGGACATTTAAATGGAATTTTACAAGGTTCTGCATCTTAGGCTTCCAAATTGGATAAAGCTGTGTAGATTAATGGAAAATCGCCCTCTGGATTGAAAATTGCCTTGGCAACAGCCAGCTGAAGATGATGATAAATGGATGGTGCTTTGATTGTGGGCCTGCTCTCTGTTAAGACCTGTTCTGGATCTTTAAAACAAATGTAATTCTCACAATCATATGGATAAGGTACCATTCAATACAAATACCATTTTGTGACAGTGATGATGTGCAACATTGAAAAAAGTGCCGACAAATTTAGAAAATGAGCTCAGAAATAGCAGATGGCCTATAACATTGATAAATAGATAGTAATCAGATTACTTACAAGAAAGGAAGACAAGCTATAATATGGTAACCTGTCAGAACCAATTCAAAGTGCTTCGCTCACAATGAATTCCTTGGAAGTTCATGTTATTATGCAGGAATACACTGCAAAATTTTTATATATAGCACAATCCCATAAACTATACAACAGGAGGCTAGTTGACTTATTTTTGTTGGCACTGGAGAAGAAAGGGATATTTGCTAACTCATCAGGAGAACAGCCTGATTTTTACAAAGTGCCATGAGTTTGTTAGCATCCGACGAAACAATCAAAAACTTGCATTAAAGGTCTTGATTTAAATTAATTTACTGACTCAGTGGTGAGAGATTGATCGACTGAACTAAGATGCACAATCTCCATGTAATCTTCCAGACAGAATGTTTGGATTTGGATTTTAACTCCGGATGTCTTTTGGACAAATGGATGAAAATTCACCCATTGTTCCAAAAATGAGGCAAGGCAATTTAACCCCCAAAGCTTCATTTCTACTACATTGGTTGACATTCCATCCATCCTAGATGAGATGTGGCAGAAAATTGCGTGGCTCAGAGACTGCCTGCCGACACAAGGTAGAACGGTGCAATCAGATTCCCGCACCATCTCATTATAATTTTACATCAGGAAAGGGGGAATGGTCAGACCAGGGGAAGCCAAAGCATTTCTTGTAAAGTAGGAAGTATATCTGTCCTTCCTCGCCGCAGCTTACCTTTATGGGTCAAGCCACCAAAATCCTGCCCCTGCAAACACTCCCCTTGCACGCTCCCCTAGCCCCCAACCCCCCTTACCCCTCAACCCCCCCCACACCTCTCCACTTCCCTACCCCTCCAACCCCCACTAATTTTAAACAGGATTTTGGACAGATGACGAAATCGTCCACCCAAAGCTGACAGTACATTTTAAAATACGCAGTATCTAATGCTATCATCAGGCCTCAGATGAATTGGCAACATACAGTCAGAAGTATAGGAAGGTTTTAGAGAGGGTGCTGAAAAAGATGACAAGAATGGTTCTAGGAATGGAGGGATTTCAGTTACAAGAGTAGATTGGAGAGGTTTGGGTTATTAGGAACGTAGAGAGGAAATTTCATACTTGTGTTCAAAATCACAAGGGGCCTGAATAGAGCAGATAGAAAGAAATTGTTCCCATTAGTGGAAGGATTGAGACTTCACCAATTTAAGGTGAATGTCAAAACATAAGGGAACAGATGCTCCATACCAATATTGGACAACTTATAGGCTATCAATTGTTGGGAAGTGTTCTCTCATCTTATACAATTGCCACTTCCATTAAGGAGTGAGCACTTCTCATAGCCACTGTCTGAAGCATTAACCTTTGGGGGAACATCATAGATTCATCGAATGCAGAAGGAGCAGAGAGATCTGGGGATATATACAGAAAAAGGCCATCTGGTCCATCGAGTTTGCATTGACTTTCCAATACAGCATCTTACCCACGCCCGCCCCTGCAACCTCATGTATCTACCCCACTAACCTACACATCTTGAGACACTAAAGGGCAATTTAGCATGGCCAATCCATCCAATAAATGGTGGCACAGCAGTCATGTCACTGACTGATAGACTAATGTTTTGGAGACACTGATCCGAATCTGACCACAGCAACTGATGAAATTTAAATTCAATTAATTAATAAAAGTGGAATTGATGGCTCGTTTCAATGATGGCACTATCATCAACTGCTGTAAAAAAAAAACCCCATCTGATTTACTGATGACTTTAAGGAGGGAAATTGGTCATATCTGAAATGTCCTAGCAAGCTCCTTTGTTGTACAACCATTTCAGAAAGGACTGCAGTCATTCAAGAAGGTAGCTCACCACCACCTTCTCAATGGCAATTAGAGAAGGTCCACAAATGCAGTCCCTGCTCAAAATATTCACAACTATTTTTAAAGAATATTAAAAATCTGAGAGAATTTTATCAAATTACATTTGAGAAGCAAGGTGTCACAAACTGCACCTTTGATACAATGCAACTCCAAAATAATTCCTCACTTGCTCGAAAGGATAGCAGGACTAGAGGACACAGCCTCAAGATAAGGGGGGGGGGACAGTTTAGATCAGAGTTGAGGAGGAACTTCTTCACTCAAAGGGTGGTGAATCTCTAGAATTCTCTGCCTGTTGAAGTGGCGGAGGCTACCTCGCTGAATATATTTAAGTCACGGGTAGATAGATTTCTGATAGACAAGGGAATTAAGGGTTATGGGGAGAAAGCGGGAAAGTGGAACTGATCCACTTCAGATCAGCCATGATTTTATTGAGTGGCGGGGCAGGCTCGAAGGGCTAGATGGCCTACTCCTGCTCCTATTTCTTATGTTCTTATGTTTTCTATTCACTCCCTCCAGTTGAATGGTCCCTGTCCCTTGGTGCTGTGATTTTTTTTTATTCATCCTGTTCTCGTCGACAGAGGCTCTAAGAACCTCAATCCTGTTGGAGAATTACAAGGAATGAGGCTCCTCCAAGGCTATCTTCTGGATCCCTTTCCCTGCTTCACTTGCAGTCACACCCTCCTGTGCCTGATGATGGAGCAAATCTGACATACTTAATCTAAGAGTTGTGACCACCTCCTGGAAGAACAAGTGTCTGGGTAAGTGATGCAATACGCAGTTGAAGCTTGCCGATGTGCTTCCTGCGGATCACACTGGTGTCCACCAGATTCCACATTCTAAAGCTGAAATTCATCATATTCCCTAATAAAATTTATACAACCAATTAGGGGCAGGATTTTATGGCCTTGCTCAAGTGAGAATGGAAAGTCCCGCCTGAGGTCAATGGACATTTCTGCTGTCTGCCCCTTGCACGCTCCCATTCCATGGCAGGCAAGGCAGTAGAATTCCGGCGCTGGTGTTTGTAACTGTTAGTGGGGCCTGAAATGAAATGTCAACAATAAACTACAGAGCCTTTCCAGCAGACAGAGAGCAGGGTAACTAATGTGACATTAGTGTGATTTGAAACTGACGTAATATGAAATTGTTCAAAGGTCTTCCAGCAGGCAGAGAGAACACTCGCCACATGAGCCCCAACCCAGCAGCAACCCCAACCTGAGGACATCCAGCCCGAGCACCCCCCCAAGCCCTTGAAGGCTTCCCACCCAAACTTACACCATGGCAGTGGCTGAGCTGCCCTTTTACACCCTGGAGATTAGTGCTGAGCAATACTCAGATCCTTGCTTATCCTCGCACCTATTATGCATAGTCCACACTTTAAGGAATCGGTAGTGATTTGTGCTTGCGCGACTTCCCACATGGGAAAATTCCAGAAGGGGCGATTGCATGTCAGACCCACTAATGAGACTGAAATCAAATCAATTTCATGATAATTAGCCTCGTGATGTTTCTGGGTGAGATCAAGTTTGCACCAATGGAAAGGGACTGGGAAGCACGCAATTTTCCCAAATTAGCTCAATCTGCACCAGGCATAACACGGTTAGAAAATCTCGGTCTCTGGGTGGGATTTTACAGCCTCTATCATCCCGAAACCGTAAAATCACACCCGAGGTCAATAGACCTTCCCATGCTCCGCCCCTCACCTGCTGCGATTCCCATGCCGGGCAGGACAGTAAAATTCCAGCCTATATGTCTGGATCCAGAGTCAACTCCCAATGCTTCGAATTACAAAATTCATAGATGTTTGGTGTGATTTTTTAGCCTGAATGTATTCTTGAGAGATTAGAAAATTAATCTGCACTCTAGACAAATGAAGCGCCCAAACATGTTAAATAAATGTTGATGCACAGTTGAAAGAAAGCCTCTGAAAGAATCGTTATCCTGCTTTCTATCCCACCGAGTCTCTCCTTCCTACTTAAATTAAACCATACATCATATTGTATTGGTATCTCTGGAATTATTGAGAAACTAGCATCATGCAGTTGGAACCGTAATCATCAAGAATGTATCAGTTGTTTTGATTTATGTGCAAATGATTTCAAGTTGATAAGAAATTCCAAATTTCTATTAACAGAGTAATCTGTGGATTAAATTAAAATGTCAATTGATTTATAGACCCCACGGGTTGGACTTTACAGCCTTGCTTGGGCGAGATCATAAAATCCCACCCGAGATCAACAGAGATTTCCGTTTTTGGAGTTCTAACCTACAATCCTCAAAGCAAAAGCGTAGGCCTGCTTGTTTAGAAGAATACGTCCAGTATTGTTTGCCCGATATTCTCCACATTAGAATTTTACCAGTATTGCTCTGTCAAATAATCTTAACAAGAAAGTAAATGCATGTGCACAGTATTGTATATCCAATAAAATCTGATATAGATTATTCGGGTATTTTTATAGTCCCTTGACAACACAATTTCAGTAAGGAAATTATAGGACTGAATTACAGCCAACTGTTCTTGAACTGCAAGAGAACCAGCTAACATTTCACAAAGCTGTTCGCTTCCTTAAGTAAGAAGTCTCACAACGCCAGGTTAAAGTCCAATGGCTTTATTTGGTAGCAAAGCCACGAGCTTTCGGAGCGCTTGCTGCCCCTTCATCAGGTGAGTGGGAGTTCTATTCACAAACAGAGCACATAAAGACACAAACTCAATTTACAAAATAATGATTAGAATGCGAGTCTTTACAGGTAATCAAGTCTTAAAGGTACAGACAATGTGAGTGGAGAGAGCGTTAAGATGCAGAACACTCCTCAATGCCACCTCAATCATTTGGCATACTTAAGCAAAGGACAGAAGACTGTTCCATAAACCAGCATACACTGTGTGACTTCAATACTGCATTTCAACGTGAGGCAAGGCAACTGCATTTACATTTTCAGCAACTTTCTTACTCAAAGGGGGCCCCAAATAATTTATTGAGCCAAATAAGGTATTTTCTTGGGCTGGTGGCTGAAGGGGGTGGGGTGGGGGGGGGAGGCGGTGAAATGGGGAAGGGCTGTAAAATTCAAGGCCGAACACAGATCAAGCCATATTTCACTCTCATTTAATTCTGTCAGAAATCCTGGCTATTCAATGGTGAATCCACAAGACATCTCCAGAAAAGAAAAAGTAGCTTCTATGATGGTGACAATTTCTGCCTTCCATTTCAGAGTCTGGACCACTAAGTCCAGTAAAGACAATGGGGATAATTTTTACAGACAAGGCCAGAGACACTTGGATGCATCCACAGAGATCCTGCCATCATCCAGTTCATTTATGGTTTCAACTGGGCAGGTTGGGAGGTGAGTAGACAACCCTCTTGGAGCTGTTGGGCTAGTTATTTATACATTCTATTAGTTAGGTGAGTACTGTTTTAACCAAGGGTTCTGGCTTTAACCAGTGAACGTATTTCCTGAGCTGTCACCAGGACCTATCAGGTGAGCACATAGTGGGGAGTGCTCCATCAATGGAGCTGACAGGCCAGGAAGCCTTCGATCAATGAAACTGAAGAGTTCCAGCCACGGCCAGGCAGTAGCAGACGGCAGCTTTCTTTCTCCCTGCTTGACAGGTAACTGCTAAGTTGTTGGTCATCACTTCACCTGACACACTTCCCTCACCTTGAATTGCAACTTCCATCTGTCAGCCATTACCACAACATGGGAGCAGATTGTGCTGGTTTACCTTTCACCTCTGATAAGGAGCAAGGGGAGCAGCAACATTAACATCACCAGCTGCATTCTCCTCAGCCACGTTTCCCTCTTCAAGGCTGAAGGGATGGACACAGAGATCAACCTCCAAATAGGCAAGATCTCCAATGCAGGGTGCACAGATAGAGAGAGGATCAGCTCATCTTGATATGTGTGAGCTCCAGTCCCTCAGCTTTCAGAGCAAATCACTACAATCTCCTGATCAAGTCCTTCTTTCCATTATGCATTGCCAGTGGGTGTCAAGTTGGCTGTCATTGGAAAGTCTTCATCTCTTTACCTCTCTATATTATTATGCATGCACAAGAGGTGCATTCTGCAAGGAGAGCAAGCAGAGATGTGAGTGCTGGAAATGGATGGCATGGAGAGGAGGGAGGGTGACTGCAAGGCATGGGTGTGAGAGAGCGATGGGATGAGAGGAAGGAGGAATGGGAGTGTAGTTGTTCATGTGGGTAGACTGAATGTGAGGTACCAGGGAAAGGAGCTGCAAGGTATGTTACCCTGAGGAGTACTGTGCAAGAGGATGCTGGGACAGTCAGAGTGTAAGGCTTACTCCTGAAAGCGTTGTGCACCTCACCTTTTGAGTTTCTGGATCCTCTTGGTACACTGTCTCCCTGATGGAAGAACCACGCTTCTGTTGCTGATTTTCTTGGCCTTTTCCATCCATGCCTGCTTAGTTGGAGAGGCTGTCCGTTTCCTCCTGTCCTTGAGAGAGATCACCCCACTGCAGTCCCTCAGACCCAGCAGCACAACCTGCAGCTGAGAGTGAGACACCTCAGGAACAGCCTTCCCAGGTCTCCTCTCCATTCCTGTGGTTGCTGCAGCCTCAAAGTTCTGTGCTCTGCTAAGCTTTTGTGAATTGTGTCTGGACCCCTTTAACCAGAAATCTTTCCTTTGACAGGTCGGCAACAGATGTTGATCAGGAAATCTGGGTTCCTGACCCACAAATGGTCCCTTGGTTTGGCAGGGCTAAGTATTGAAAATTATATCCAATGTGTTGTTGTGAACTTGATTATTATGCACGGCATGATGGCACAGTGGTTAGCACTGCTGCCTCACAGTGCCAGGGACTTGGGTTTGATTCATGGCTTCGGGTCACTGTCTATGTGGAGTTTGCACATCTTCCCCATATCTGCATGGGTTTCGTCTGAGTCCTCTGGTGTCCTCCCACAGTCCAAAGATGTGCGGCTTAGGTGGACTGACCGTTCTAAATTGTCACCTAGTGTTAGGAGGATGAGCTAGGGTAAATGTACGGGGTTATGGGGATAGGGCCTGGGTGGGATTGTGTTCAGGGCAGACTCGATGGGCTGAATGGCCTCCTTCTGCACTGTAGAATGCTATGATTCTATGATATGATATGATTCTATGTTTGAAACCCTAAAACTCCTAATATTACTGTTAACATCTGAGTTCAGTGATTCAGTGACAGATGAAGAAATGATGAAGGACGACTTATTACAGTAATGTAACAGCTGGCTACTTTTGTTTCTGCTAATGAAATTATAGGCAATGAAATCACTCTTTCAAATCTATGCAATCATATTTGTTCATTAGTTTGTCCCAAGTGCTGAAAAATGAACAATTTTTCCATTTTTGAGCCAGGATGCAAATACAATTCAGGATTATAAATGTATGGTAGAAATAACTTACCAAGTGCAACAGTACCCATCAGGAAGGGTGTTCCAATGCTGGAGAAATCGTTGATTATTTCCTGATGGACTTCGGAGCCTACAACAAAGGTCACAACTACCTGTAAAGGAGAACACAGAATTGTGCAAATGGATTAAGAAACATGGTACAATGGGCTGAACCTTCCAGCCCTGTCAAAGCAGATTTGGGATTGGAGCTGAGGATATTCCGGGGTGGGGGGGGGGCAGTGAAATAGTGAATAGCCATGTTGGGATAGCTACCTGAACCATTTCCATCACCAGGACACTTTCCCAGGTGCAGAGTGGGAAGTGGATTGGTTGCCTTCTCCACGAAGGCAGACAGCAAACTGACATTATCAAGGCCCCATGACGGGTGGCTTTGTGATCTTACTGGCATTTTTACAGCAGAGCAACTACCTGCCTATTGTGTGTGTGTGTGTGTGTGTGTGTGTGTGTTGGGGGGGGGGGGTGGGGAGTGGTGGTGGTGGTGGTGCGTGTGGGGGGTGTCATCAGACTCCTTGTACAAAAAGGGAGCTGCATTCATAACAGGTTGAAATTTGTGCTGAGATCAATCTACTTCTTTTGTATTCATTCATGGGACGTGGGCGTCACTCGCTGGAGGGCGTTCATTGCCCATCCCTAGCTGCCTGAGAGTTAACCACATTGTTGTGGCTCTGGAGACCAGTTAAGGACGGCAGATTTCCTTCCCTGAAGGGCATTAGTGAATCAGATGGGATTTTACAACAATCAACAATTGTTTCATGGTCATCAGTAGCTTCTTAATTCCAGATATATTTTCTTGAATTCAAATTCCACCATCTGTCGTGATGGGATTCGAACCCTGGTCCCCAGAACATTAGCTGAGTTTCTGGTTTAATCATATGGTGATAATGCCCCTAGGTAATTGCCTCCCATGTAGAACCTACTCTTGTTAATTCGGGGTAGGTAGAAGCAGGCTGTTGTCAGTAATTGGTGGGTGAGGAATGAGAAGCTAGAGATATCTGATCATATGCCAGAAATTTAATGTCAACACATTTTCACCTGAGCAGAAGAATTACAAAACCCACCTGGGGGATATGTGTCAGAGGAATTACCAGGTTGAGTCTGATATCTGTTTACTTTTGTCTTTCGCACATAGGAATTGAAGAAAAGAATTCATTTACAAACAAACATTTTAAAAAATGCATTCTGTTCGTGTTTAGACCAAAGTTGCAGAATATTATACTCACAGTGATGATTAACAGAGTTCCTTTTGCGAGTGTCAAAATAGAAGTGATTGGCTGGATAATAACTTGAGCCAGAATAATTGCCAAAGACAAGACCCACGTGAAGAATGGAATGACATAGACATGCCTATGATTAAAATAAAAAGCTTTTATATAATATTAGAACAAAGAAAAGTACAGCACTGGAACAGGCCCTTCAGCCCATTAAGCTCATGCTGATCACGATGCCCTAACTAACCTAAAAAATCTGCCCTCACTCAGACCATATCCCTTTATTCCTTCCCTATTCATGTACCCATCCAGATGCCTCGCAAGTGTTACTAATCTGCCTGCTTTCAATTCTTCATTGTAGTGTCAAACAGAGTTATCTCAGGCTGAGGTACTCCAACATTCAATGTTGGCATGATCTTTAATTGAAATAAATGACCTGGATTTAGAGAATTGAATACAAAGTGGTAAGATTAGCACAGCATATTGATTTAGCTGGGGATGGCAGGCAGTGGAATTGGAAAGGGCAGATAGAATATTACAAAATGAGGAGGGGGTGGGGAGAGCTGTGTCAGACCGGGATGGAACCTACCGAACAAATGTCAAAAATGCTGTACAGTTAAAAACTGCAAAATGTTTTGGAAACCTATGCTTCTCGGTTCCCATCTCTCCCCAGACAGAAATCGCCTCAGAGCCAAGCACCTGTCCAATGTTAAGCGAGCAGTACAATAACAGACAAAACTCAATGCAGACAAGCACAAGGTGCTAACCATAAAAAAGGAAATATAAGCAGCATGCAAATTCTTCAGATAATAATGACCTAGGTAATTGGTGAAGCTGAAAAACATGTGTTTTATCCAATCCATAACAAAGCAACAATCAATGCCAACACTATGCTGAAAGACATGACCAAAACAATAGAACAGAAACCATAGGAAGTAAAGGTCAAGCAGCAACTTTAATACTGTGCCTGGTGCTGGTTGCTAAGAAACGAGAGAGTTTCTACTGCTGGAGGCAGTGCAGAGAAAACCTGTAAGATTGATTTGAGTGTTTTGGTCTGAGTTATGGAGAAAGACTGCACGGACTTGGGCTTTTCCCTCTGGAAAGAAGACACTCGAGAGGTGATCTTTAAAGATATAGGATAGTTACAGATGTAGGAAAAGTCCAGAGGATTAGTTTTAATTGTGGGTGCAGAATGAAAGGACACATATTCAAATGTATAAAAGGTCATTTTAGGACTGATAGCAAATCTGCTTTTTCACATAAACAGTATTTAGGTATGGCATAAACTTGCAGTTAGGATACGGGGAGGGGGGCAAAAGTCAGGGGATAATGAAAAAACAAATGGATATTAAATGCTGTATCATTAACATTGCTACATGGATGAATCAAGATGGATCAAATAGACTTCCTCAGCTGCAATTAATGACTGAATTCCGCCAACAATTTTACATCTCACAATCTTGCATCTTACAAACTCTGACAGAATTATAAAGCCATTGTGCTTTCATCATTTGTCACGTTTTTCACAAAGATTATTGAATAAGACCCTAAGACATAGGAGCCCATTCAGCCTATCGAGTATGCTCTGCCATTCAATGAGATCATGACTGATCTGATATGATAATGATATGAAAATCAAACATAACAGAATAGTTACAGCAGGACTAGGAACTCTGGTCTGAATTGTTGTAAAGGTAGGGAAGTTCTCTGTCTTTGTGAAAATGTCTGCGGAGACTGGACTCCAGGATTCAGGCTCCAAACACAATGGGCAAGATTTTACCGCCTTGCTCGAGCAAGATTGGAAAATCCCACCCGAGGTCAAGGACATTTCCACTGTCCGCCCTTGCCTGCTCTGAATCTGTGGAGGATGGGATAATAGAATTCTGGCGAGAATCTCAGCATCTACAGTGGGGGTGGGGGTGGTTCACAAAGGAAACTACATGTTAAAGTGCAGCTGCTTCAAACAGCTATGATTTTCTCTGGAATGTTCAAAACACGACTAATGCAATTTTGACTTGGTAACAGAAGGTCTACACTCACTAGAATCCATTGGACAGGTAGGAAGCCCTTTTGAAGATGTAAGTAACCATTTGGGATATGACCCCCAGGTCACCTTTGGGGAGGTACAGTGCCCTTCAGAATTGTTCAAAACAATCATAAATGTGCATAAAAAGTACTTAAATCATTGAAACTGTCAAGTTCAATGGAGATGTCAACTTAGTCAAAAATGCCATGAAGAGAGCTCTCATAAGAAGCTGCCAAGATGCTAAGGCATTTTAAACTCCTGCACTTTAAATAATTGAAATAAAATTCTGCTTGCAGTGTTAAAAACAAAATGCTTGCTATTTCACTCTTTCTTTTTCATTTGATATGATTTGATTTATTATTGTCACATATAGTGAAAAGTATTGTATCTTGTGTGCTATGCAGACAAAACATACTGTTCATAGAGAAGGAAACAAGAGAGTGCAGAATGTAGTGTTACAGTCATATCTAGAGTGTCGAGAAAGATCAACTTAATGCAAGGGAAGTCCATTCAAAAGTCTGACAGCAGCAGGGAAGATGCTGTTCTTGAGTCAGTTGGTATGTGACCTCAGACTTTTGTAGCTTTTTCCCGACGGAAGAAGGTAGAAGAAAGAATGCCTGGGGTGCATGTGGTCCTTAATTATGCTGGCTGCTTTGCCGAGGCAGCAGGAAGTATAGACAGCGTCAATGGATGTCTTTTGACATAAATCTGAGTGTTGTCATTGCAGGATTAGTGCTGCATGACTGATTTCACAACCTTTCATTATCACAGTGGGGTGCTAATCATGCAGTTTGATTGCAACCGTGTGAAATATCAATCTCTTTGAAGTGGGTTTTATGAATTCCAATACTGGTTTCCAGAAGGAATTACAGGAAGTTATGAGTAGTGAATTTTTTTTATATCAATTAGGGTGTTGATTTTTAGAAAGAAAAATTTGGAAATTGTGGGCAGAAGTTAAATTCCTCAATGCAGCAGAAGGTTGCACTAAATCTCACTGCAGTCCACCTTCAATACCCAGAGCAAGCAGACCTAACAGGTGGAAGCTGTACATTTAAATTCTTAAACACAAGTCCTTAAAAAGGTTAAGAACTGCAGTGATCAGAAAT
This sequence comes from Carcharhinus amblyrhynchos, assembly GCF_965287045.1. NCBI lineage: Eukaryota > Metazoa > Chordata > Chondrichthyes > Carcharhiniformes > Carcharhinidae > Carcharhinus > Carcharhinus amblyrhynchos. The sequence continues at coordinate 102,645,485 of NC_137326.1, read as the reverse complement.
TTTCATTTAAATCACAGTCCTATCTCTGGAAATAGTCTAGCCATGAATATGAGATTATAAAAAGCCTGATATGTAATTTACACTTCACAAAAAATACACCAATTATTCCGTGAGCCCATTTACACAATGCATTTTGATGATCCTCCCTGATACCTCATTCCACAATTTTATTCTTCTTGGGCAAAAAAGGTTTCACGATTTCCTGCCTTATTCCCAACTATCTAAATTTTAATGCCAGTAGTTGATGCTTTGCAGCAGTTTTATTTTGTTTTGCCAATTAATCGCAACAAGTTTTCATCACATACACAAATTCAGAAGAATGATCCCATTACATACACTCATAAAATTATGCAATACTCTTCAGCTCCAGGCAAGTCCAAAAAATAGTCATTTCAAATGCTTATGCCAAAGTTGACTCACAGCAGGGCAGACTTTTACCGCCCCGCCCACCACAGGAATTGGAATGGATAAAGGGTAGACCGTGGAAAGATCTGATGATCTTGATGGGATTTTATGGTTTTAGGATGAGTGGGGCCATAAAATCTCACACCATATGTCAGTGCAATTTGTTTTTAAAGTAAAATCTAAAATGGCTATCATCACTACAATTTTTTTAAATCACAGAATCCCTACAGTGCAGAAGGAGGCCATTTGGCCCATCGAGTTTTGTACCACTAACAATCCTACCCAGGCCCTATCCCTGTAACTCCACGTATTCACCCTGCATTGAGGACCAATTTACCATGGCCAATCAACATAACCCACACATCTTCGGAGTGTGGGAGGAAATCAGAGTACCCAAACGAAACTCATGCAGACATGGAGAGAATGCGCAAACATAGGGTGGCATGGTGGCACAATGGTTAGCACTGTTGCCTCAGAGCACCAGGGACCTAGATTCAGTTCCAGCCTTGGGTCACTGACTGCGTGGAGTTTGCACATTATCCACATATCTGCGTGAGTTTCCTCCGGGTGCTCAGGTTTCCTCCCACATTCCAAGGATGTGTGGGTTAGGTTGATTGGCCATGCTAAATTGCCTCTTAGCGTCAAGGGGATTAGCAGGGCAAATATATGGGGCGACAGGGGTACGGCCTGGTGGGATTGTTGTCAGTCCTTGTTCGATAGGCTGAATGGCCCCCTTCTGCATTGTCAGGATTTTATGATTCTATGATTCCACACAGTTACCCAAGGCTGGAAATGTACACAGGTCACTGATGCTATGAGGCAGCAGTGCTAACCCCTGTACCATCATGCCGTCCCTGTAGAATATAGCAGTCTTAACACTGTTTAATTGCTTTCTAAATTCAACATTTAAAATTGCAAATCTGGTCACAATTTAATAATTTACAGAAAGAATGTAATTTTGATAGGACCCCTTAACTATGCAAAATACAACAAATACAATGAACAATTTTGAAATACAGTTACAGATGTTGGGCTGGCAAATGGAATCCAAGAATTTGTTTTTATTAGTTGGCAGGACATGAGCATCACTGACAGGGCAGCATTTATTGCCCTTCTCTAATTGCCCTGGAGGGTTGAGAGTCAACCACATTGCTGTGGCTCTGCAGTCACATGTAGGCCAGACCAGGTAAGGACGGCAGAATTCCTTCCCTAAAGGAAATTAATGAACCAGATGGGTTTTTCCAACAATCGACAATGATTTCATGGTCATCAGTAGATTCTTAATTCTAAATATTTTTTACTGAATTCAAATACTTTTCACTGTACACTAATAGATGTGACAATAGTAAACCAAATCAAATCACTTCCACTATCAGCTTCAAGAAGACAACCATCTTCCCGGGAAGGAGAAAAGCCAGGCAGCGTGCCTTAATGACTATCATCCGGTGGCTTTGACATCAATCATTATGAAGTGCTTCGAAAGGCTAGTCAATACATGAATCAGTTCTGGCCTCCACTATTGCCTGGATCCACTACATTTCACCTACCTCTGCAACAGGTCCACAGCAGATGTCATTTCCCTGGCCCTGCATTCAACCCTAGAACATCTAGGTAACAAAGACACCTATATCAGACTCCTATTTATCAACTGCAGCTCAGCTTTCAACACCATTATTCCTATGAAACTCATCTCCAACCTCTGGCCTAAGGCTTGGCTCCTCCCTCTGCGACAGGATCCTGAATTTCCTAATGCACAGACCACAATCAGTAAGGATAGGCGCCATAAAAAGCATTCTTTCTGGTTGTATCACCGCTTGGTATAACTCCTCCATGATCATCCTCATCACCAGTGCCCCACAAGGCTGTGTCCTCAGGCCCCTTACTATGCTGCTTATACACCTATGACTGTGCGGCCAAATTCCCCATCAACTCGCTTTTCAAGTTTTGCTGATGACACGACTGTTGTGGGTTGGATCTCAAACAATGATGAGACAGAATTCAGGAAAGAGATAGAGAACTTGCTGAACTGGTGCAATGACAATAATCTCTCTGTCCGTGTCAACAAAGCAAAGGATATAGTCATCAACTTCAAGAAGCAGAGTGGAGGATATGCCCCTGTCTACATCAATGGGGACAAAGTAGGAATAGTCGAGAGCTTCAAAGTCTTAGATCACCAATAAGCTGCCCTGGTCCCTCCATGCTGACACTATAGTTAAGAAAGCCCACCAATGCCTGTACTTTCTCAGAAGACGAAGGAAATTTGATATGTCCACGACAACTCTCACCAACATTTGCAGATGCACCATAAAAAGCATTCTTTCTGGTTGTATCACAGCTTGGTATGACTCCTGCTCTGTCCAAGACTGCAAGAAACTACAAAGGGTTGTGAATGAAGCCCAGTCCATCACTCAAGCCAGCCTCCCACCCACTGACGCTGTCTACACTCCCGTTGCTTCAGAAAAGCAGCTGGCATAACTAAGGATCCCGTGCACCCTGGACATACTCTCTTCTGCCTTCTTCTGTCAGGGCAAAAGACACAAAAGTCTGAGGATACATACCATCCGACTCAAGTACAACTTCTTCCCTGCTATCATCAGACTTTTGAATGGACCTACCTGGCACTGAGTTGACCTTTCTGAATACCCTAGCTATGACTACATCACTACATTCTGCACTCTGTCCTTTCCTTCTCTATGAACAGTATGCTTTGTCTTTACAGTGCGTAAAAAATGATATTTTTCAGTGTATATATGTGATTATAATAAATCAAATCTGCTGTGACAGGATTTGAACCTCCCTGCCCAGATTCGCTGAGTTTGTGGATTAATAGTCTAGCAATAACACCACGAGGCCATCACCTCCCCTTTAAGGCAACCCGTCACCATTTCTTTTCAAAATTGGTTAATCGTTGAGTTTTAGTGGAATCTTTTTTATCTCACTGCCTTTCAAAATTCTGCAAAGCTGGGTGAAATCTAAGATGAATGTCAGCAACATATCAATTTTATTGTGGATGCAGCAACTTTCACACTATTCAGTCATTCAAATTTTATGCACCTAACTTTATACCAGCAAAATCCTTTTTCCTCCTACTTGAACCATAACTGAAAACTACATGGCCACTCAGGAAGCATTCACTTTTATTATTACATCTGCATGCATGCATCAAACCTTGGATTACATATACCTTGTGGAGTGCAGCAATGTTGAAATCACAGGGCCTGATTTTACCATTGCGTTGTGCCCATTTTCAGACACGGTAAAGTCAGGTGAGAGGTCATTAACGTGATCCGTGCAAATTGCCACTTTACCGAAACCCAGGAATGGCAGCAATTCGATTGGCGTCCAAAACGGGCACAACGGCCATTTAAAGGCACTTGCGTGCATCTAAATTGAATTAATGAACTGGCCGCCACCTTTATCAGCATTTCCCCCTTTACAACCACATTTCCCAATCCAGAACCGTGCAGTAATGGACCTGCTAAATAAAAGTCTGGTGTTCCAGCTGCTGAAGAGCGCATTCAGAGCTTCCAATGGCTCTCTGACTCAGATCAGTGGTGGTGGTGGTGGGTGGACAGGGGTGGGGGTGGGGGAGGTAGTGAGCCCATGTTGTTGTCTGCTGGTGGGGGAGGAGAAGGCAGGTCAGATGCATCTCTGATCGGGGGGCGTGGAGGGGGAGCTGAACATTTTCTGGTGGGGAGGGAGAAGGAGGCGGGAAGGAGGGGTGAGTGAGGCTAGATCGTTGTCGGGGGTGGGGGGGGAGAGGGGGGAGGGGGAGGGAAACGGGTCACATGTATCTCAGGTGCTGGGGGGGCGCAGATGAATCTCTGCTGGGGGTGCAGAAGGGGCAGAGGGGTTTGCTACTACTCTGCGGGTGATCGGTGGTGGGGGTGGGGGGGGAAGGAGACAGGGGTGGCTATTAGTCTGGGTGGTGGGGGCGGGTGGATAAGGGGGACAGTGATGTGTGTGGGTAGTGGGTGGGTGGATAAGGGGGACAGTGATGTGTGTGGGTGGTGGGGTGGGTGGATAAGGGGGACAGTGATGTGTGTGGGTGGTGGGGCAGGTGGATAAGGGGGACAGTGATGTGTGTGGGTGGTGGGGCGGGTGGATAAGGGGGACAGTGATGTGTGTGGGTGGTGGGGCGGGTGGATAAGGGGGACAGTGATGTGTGTGGGTGGTGGGGCGGGTGGATAAGGGGGACAGTGATGTGTGTGGGTGGTGGGGCGGGTGGATAAGGGGGACAGTGATGTGTGTGGGTGGTGGGGCGGGTGGATAAGGGGGACAGTGATGTGTGTGGGTGGTGGGGCGGGTGGATAAGGGGGACAGTGATGTGTGTGGGTGGTGGGGTGGGTGGATAAGGGGGACAGTGATGTGTGTGGGTGGTGGGGCGGGTGGATAAGGGGGACAGTGATGTGTGTGGGTGGTGGGGCGGGTGGATAAGGGGGACAGTGATGTGTGTGGGTGGTGGGGCGGGTGGATAAGGGGGACAGTGATGTGTGTGGGTGGTGGGGCGGGTGGATAAGGGGGACAGTGATGTGTGTGGGTGGTGGGGCGGGTGGATAAGGGGGACAGTGATGTGTGTGGGTGGTGGGGCGGGTGGATAAGGGGGACAGTGATGTGTGTGGGTGGTGGGGCGGGTGGATAAGGGGGACAGTGATGTGTGTGGGTGGTGGGGTGGGTGGATAAGGGGGACAGTGATGTGTGTGGGTGGTGGGGCGGGTGGTTAAGGGGGACAGTGATGTGTGTGTGCAGTGGGGTGTGAATGAGGGACAGTGATGTGTATGGGTACGAGAGGGTGGATAAGGGGGACAGTGATGTGGGGTGTGAATGAGGGGGACAGTGATGTGTGTGTGCACCATCGCTCCTGCTTTTCACTCCCAGGTTACTTTCTCCTCTTTCAGCAGCTCGGGAGTGACCTGACATGGGTGCGCTTTTTCAAATTTTTTTCCAAAAGCACATGCACCGTTCAGAGCTCCAATCGTTTCAGCCGCGCTAAGCTCCGTCCACAGCGTGAATGGGACCGGAGATGGCTGAGTGCACATGGAAGCAGCTGAAAGCAGATTTCCAGGTCGGATCTGCATTACACCCAGATTCAGCACTTAGAATGAAAATGGTAAAAGCGGGCCCAAAGAGTCTGGTGCAGTGTTAAGGACGGGGGAGGGATGGAGTTTGACAATGTCATCTTTTAGACAATAAGTTCCCAATCTCAGTAGTGACTTCAGAAGAGAACAAAGCCCAGGAATGTCCAAGCAAAAAGGAAGAAAATTCTGAAAGAAAATCATCCTGGTTTCTAAAATGCAATCAATTTCAGAAGCAGAATGGAAGGAATCCTAAAAGAAGCATACGTGACCTTATCACTGTAGTTGATTGGAGTGAAATGGAAAACTGAAGGGAGAAAGTCCTTTCAAAATACATCCATGAAAAACTCACCTTTCTGCATGAAAGAAAAGAATATTGTGTGGGTCACAAACTGGAAATGTGACCATTCTAATGTCGAAAGTAATATTTCCCCAGCAACACCATCCCCTTTGCCAGCATGCATTGAGCAATACTATACTTCTTTTGTTAATTCTCCAATAAAGTTTATACATGTTTTGAAAGCCAATTTAAAATATAATGGGAAGAATATTCCCATCCCAGGACATGGACCGTGCAGATATCCACTGACCTCGGATGGGATTTTTCATTCTTGGGGCGAGCGCGGCTGGAAAATCCCACCCAGTGTTTCACATGGCTGTAAAACAAACCATTAATTTACCAGCAAATGAAAAAGAAGAAAACAAACATTTATGCTGGCAGAATCCTGGCAAAATTTCAAGGTGCCTTTTGCCTAAATTATATTTTCAACCATTTTTATAAATTGGCCAGTTATCAAAATATTATAGTGGAATGTTAAGGTAGAAATCAACAACCCTCAAAAGCTTGTACCTATCCGGAGCTGTCAATATATTTTACTTCGGACAGCATTATAATGATTTGTCTGCAAAATCCATCTGCACCCCATTAGAACAGAATGGGTTTTTTTCATAGAGAAGAAATAGATAAATTCACAAAAGATCTGGGTCATCCTTTTTCCTGTTTAACCGTACTGTTTTTTTCCCTGAATAAATTCATGGTTTCATTGTACAATTTAAGCAAAAGAAAAAAAAGAAAAAATCAGATCCATGTAAATTCTAATTGAAATATATGATTAATGAAGTATTGTGAAATGTGGCATATGCTTCATATTATTATAGCACTGCCTCAAATACAAACCCATAATTTACATGGAACATTTTAGCTGGACCCTCAAAAGCACAATGCATTCAAATTGACTGCATTTGTGCTTTTGAAAAAGTCATTGTGCTTGCTAACCTTCAGGAGAATGAAAAACTAAGACAGCGTGACAACACAAATTTATTTTACCAATGAAGAAATAGATTCAATTTGTACTTCTGCTTGCCCTAGCAAGATTAAAAAGCTTATTGATTGTCTATTCATCTACTTCAAATTAAGTTCAATGTAGCATTTTCAACAATCTGAACTGGTCACTGAATTTGCCAATAAGGGAAATTCCTGATTTATGAGCTCGTACAATAAATTTTTTACTGAGACTATTCCAGCTTTATATGTTTCTGCTTGTCTGGTTTTACACTCAAGTCTGCTCTGGGGCAATAAGGGAATTCCTTAACAAAAAATATCATTACAGTAAATATTACAGGTGACAAAAGTACTTCAACTGAACATAACTGCCATGGTTAGTACCATCATAAATTCCTAAACTTTGCCACAATGAAATAAAGAAAGTCATTAAGCTTTCATGCTGGAACTTGAATCTTAACTTAAATTACCACAAAGGCTGACTTTAAGACACACCTATCAACACTTCTGTGTTAACATTTCCCATATAAGACCATTTTCAATAAAAATGCCAGTTCTCTATTTCAAGGAGACTAGGACAGATTGTCACAATGTCTTCGTACATTTTCATCTTTCAATCAAAATCTCAAAAACAGACTACTGGATCATCACCACAATGCTATTTGTAGGACCTTTCTGTACACAACCTGGCAGCCATACTTCCATAATTACAGTGACTATTTTATCAATCAAGCATTTTTGAACTGAAGTGATTTGGCACAATTGAAGTTGTGAAAAGTGTTATAATAAATACAAGTTCTTTGTTTTGGGAATATGACACAAATTGTATCGGCACCAACTTAGATATTTTTATTGTTGTCTTCCCATAAATGGAAATGTCTATGGTCTAACTGACTGGTAGTAATTGTGAATAACCGTGAATGCTGGATATGTATTTTTCTTAAGTTTCTTGTGGCTGCTGGTAGTACCTACCCGAAGAGATGGTAACTTATTTCAAAAGGATCTGGGCTAAGCATAATGTGATCCTGAGCTCTACAATATTTCTGTTTGAAACACCCAAGTACACTCCTTTGTAATTTTGTAACTCGAGATGCCAATCAACGCCCATTTGAGTGGGAAATGGCACTCAGGGTGCAGTCGCGCATTAGACACCAACTCTCGGGAAGGCGAGCATCAATCATCCACTATCCTTAAAATTCTATATCATGATTTTGACCCAGTAAAAATGAAGGAACAGCAATGTGGTTCCAAGTCAGGATGGTGAGAAACTCGCAAGTGGTGGTGTTTCCATGCATCTGCTGCCTTTGTCCTTCTCTGTGATAGAGGTTGTGTTTGCTAGGTGCTGTCAAAGGAGTCCTGACAAGTTGATGCAAGGAATCAATCTAGAATACTGACTGGCAAAATTTCTTCTGGATCAGAGCTCCAGAAGAAGGGTTATCCAGACTCGAAACGTTGGCTCTATTCTCTCTCCGCAGATCCTGTCAGATCTGCTGAGATTTTCCAGCATTTTCTGTTTTTGTTTCAGATTACAGCATCCACAGTACTTTGCCTTTATCGCAGTACATGCAGTGTTGCTATTAGTTTCCAAGGGATTCACATTTCTCTCCACTTCCCTTTTTCCTTCATAAAATTGAAATATTTTTGTACTGATTTCCATTTCCCTTGCAAATTTCTTTTAATTCTTCACATTGTGGGTGGCACGGTGGCTCAGTGGTTAGCACTGCTGCCTCACAGCGCCAAGGACCGAGGTTCAATTCCCGGCTTGGCTCACTGTCTCTGTGGAGTCTGCACATTTTCCCCGTGTCTGTGTGGGTTTCCTCCAGGTGCTCCCGTTTCCTCCCACAATCCAAAGGCGTGCAGGTTAGGTTGACTGGCCATGCTAAACTGCCACTTAGTGTCAGGGGGACTAGTAGGGTAAATACATGGGGTAATGGAGAGAGGGTCTGGGTGGGATTATGGTTGCTGCAGACTTGATGGGCTGAATGGCCTCCTTCTGCACTGTAGAGATTCTATGATTTGTTTGACACTCTTGGTTGTCTTTTGTATCTGTCTTAGTCATCAGGATCTGTGCTATTTTTTGCCTTTGTGTCTGCTTTTTCTTTTAGGTTTATATTGTCTCTTACCTTTTAATTACCCATTACCTACTTGGCCAGTAGGTTCTTCGTCTTTTGCAGCATAAACTGGCTCTGCAACAGATTAAATTTGTCTTTGAGCACCTCCTACTGGTCTTCTGCCCAGTTTAAAGTGGACAATCTCCATCTCATCCCATTGAAGACTGCCTTACCTAAATCTAGAATCAGAGCAGCTGTTTTGCATTTCTCACTTTCAAACACTACATTGAACTGAATCATATTACGATCACTATTAGATAAATGTTCACACATTGTGTTAGGCTGTTAATTATATCCGATTCATTACTAAATCTGCTTGAATCCTAATTGGTCAAGGCACATTGTCACAGAGAGCGGCCACAAGCAGACAAAAAATTAACTACCTTTCTGACATGAACTCATCTAAAAAAATTCAACCCATCCCCCAATTAAAATGACTCTGCCTTAGCTATTTTTAGCATTTACGTAAGCTACTATTTCATAGCTGTTACGGGGTGCCTATGCACAACTCTCACTGCAGTTTCAGTCCTTCTTATTTTTTAGTTCTTCTCATTAAAACTTCTCTGCCAGCTTACCTCACATTATATCCTCTCTTATCAATGAAGTGATTCCATCCTTAATCACTGAGGCTGCACTTCAGTCTCTACACCATTTTCCTTTTCCTTCCTGTAGCTATCATAACTCGCTGTATTTGGTTCCCACTCTTGACTGTTGCCACGGTATCTTAGTGAAGACTACTATGGCAAACCCTCCAAGTTGAGTTTGCGCTTGCAATTCATTCAATCTCTTCCTTCTATCCTTTACACTTGTGTGAAGAATGCTTATTAGGATCATACACCTAATCTGTCCCTTCTACACTGTTTTATCACACATTTCTTATTTCTCTCTCCGTGTTAATTACTTTACATCTTTTAGGTTTTCCTTTGCCTGTTGTGCATAAGCCACGTTTTTTTGACCATTACTCTATTGTCTTCCCTTTTGTTTTAGAACCACGGAAAGATAACAAACTGCAGCAAAGAGATGGCTTGAAGTAATCTTAAGCCCTGTCACAAGATAGTCTGCTCTGACTCTACCACTTCCTCATTTCCCTTTGTCTGTTTTCTGGCACATGCTGATTGGAGGAGAATTCATAATAGTGCCATTTAAGGGTCATCTAGACAAATACATGAATAGGACAAGAATGAAAGGACTCCGAAACTGCATACGTTTCAATTTAGTCAGGCATCATGATTGGCACAGGCTTGGAGGACCTTAGGGCCTATTCCTGCGCTGTACTGTTCTTTGTTCTTGTTCTTTGAGAGTGGCAGGTCGGCGAATACAATAGCGGGATCTGGATGAGCTGTTACTGAGACCTGTGTCTCATCATGTCCACTAACCTGCACAATAGCAAATCAGATGGCAGTTCAGAGATTATTGAAGCAATGAGGCTTTTGAAACTCTAATCAACAGCTCTCTTCATCTGTGGTTCAAAACCTTCAGGAAGGAACCAGTCACAGTGCAGCCCTAGGTCTCGAATGGCATGGTGAAAGACTTGCTGAGAGGTCTCAGGGTTCCAGAAAGCTCTCATTTTCCTCTCCTTTTGTGGGAAAGGAGAGCAGGAATACTGTGCTAATATTCCATCCAATGCACTAAGGTGGACTGGAATGCTGTGAAACTATGGACCGTAGACGAGGGTACACTGGTCTTGGGGCTGGATTTTCAGGGACTTGGAAATCGGGCCCAGTTCCAGGTTCTGATCCTGCACAGTGCATTCAAAGGGCTGGGACTGAAATTGTTGTGATCACTGGTGCTGTGGAGAGTTACAGTGGATGGTGCCTTGTGCTGTGAGGTAGAGACGTACTCAGTGTCACTGGACCCTTACTGTGCTGTCTCTACTCCAGTATTTTTCAAAGTAGAGGTTGCGACCCACAGGTAGGTTGTGGAATGTCAATAAATGGGTCACCAAAAAGGATGCTTTCATTCTGTTTGCTCTCTGGGTAAATTCTTGCTGCAGCACAATGTATGACTAAATGAGACAAGAATAAACAGGTCAGCATGCCCTGTACATGGACTTGGCATCAATTTTCTTTCCCTTTCTGTTAAGCCATTTGTGGACATGGATTGGTTTGTTACGTGAAAGAGAGGGCCAGAGACAAATAGTAAATGGGTTATGGGGGAACGGCCATTTGATAAGAGTGGGTCACCAGAAAAAAAACTTTGAAAAAGACTTCTGGGGGCAATTCTCCCATTCCGCCGCGCTAATTTTTTTTAGTATGTGGGCCGATTTGTGGGAATTACGCATCTCTGAGCTCCAGATATCCAGCGCAGTCGGGACCATGCTGGAAGACAGCGGGGCCAGCAGGTAAGTCATTTTAATCTTATTTTAACGCTATTTAAAGTCATTATCAGGCTAGGACTGAATTCTCCAGGCCTGATAGCATCTCCCATCCCATCAGTGTAATTTCACTCCGACGGGGTTCAGACTCATTCCCCACATTTGGGGAACTAGCGGGAGACCCCGCTGGAGTGAAGGGGGGGGGGGGGCAATCGGGGCCCCCCCAGTTGTCGGATGGATGGGAGGTGATGCCTCCTGGGCATGGATACCCTGGTCTGTGCCGCATGGCACTGCCCAAGGGATGAAGTGCGCATGCCCGGGGGCACCTTGGCACTGCCCATTAGGCATAGGGCAGTGCCAAGGTGGTGAGGCCTGGGGGGGGGCAAGTGTAGAGGGTGGGGTTTAGGGATAGTGGTTCCCACTGCCACTCTGCATTGGAATTGTTTGGGGCTGGAGAGCAGGCCAGCCTTCCAAGGGTGGGGGGTGGGGTTGGTCTGCTGGGTGGGGGAAGGGGGCTCTGTCTCCCTCGGGGAGGCGGGGGGGGGCGGATTGGAGATCAGGGTGCTCTGGGACAGGAGGGGGATCAGGGCAACAAGGGTCCCAAGCTGGCCACTGATTGAGCTGACAAACAGGGGTTGCTGCACATGTGCAGAGGCCCGGAACAGTCAGACTCTGTTGTGAATAGGCCCCGCCCCCTGAGCTTCTAATAATATTCACGATTGTGACCTCTGCATTGCACAGAGTGTCGAAGATTCTTGTCTGAAGTCGCACTGAAGAAAACAATTGGGGTTTACACCAGTTTTTCCCTGAATTCAGCACTTAGAACTTTTTTGGGAGAATCGCCGTTCCCCCCACCCTCTACCATTGCACACCTAAAGGAGGAAAGGAACTCTGTCCTATCACACCACTTCAGACATAACTTTCAGCGGAATCCGTAAACTGATACTGTCCTTTACTGTTTATCTTGGTGCAATGGAGTGAGGGAGATGAAAGGGTTGGAGGGAACAAACCCATCGAATGGAATTTCTCTACCTGCTGCCCCACTGACATTGTCTCATCCCAAGGGCTATGCTTCATACAGGATGAGAACAATTCTGAGATCCTCTTCCACTGAGAGCACTCCTCCTGCTGCAATTGCTGTCCTCTCTCGGATACAGTGTATAAGAGTCAGATTTATACTGGTCGAAGGGCTGACAGATATATTCAACTGTCAACATGCAGCTCATTGTGGGTGTGACTGAATGTGTATGCATTATGCATCACATGGATAGATTTGTTCGGAGAAATTTAATTCAGAGTGTGAGTAAATGATTGCTTACAGGAAAGTTTACTACTGCAGAGTGCACCCTGCTGTTTAATGTGTATTCAAGGTGGCACTAAAAATTGATTATGAGGGAAGATAATTAGATGTGCTATTCATGCTTAGTATAGTGCATAACATATAACTTTATAGTAGCTAATCCAAACTTGTCTAATCTGTTGAAGTCATTAAAATGTCCACTCAAGGGTAGCAGAATGCTATTAGTGGCCATGTCTTTCACCCAGATACTCAGCGGTAATATTTCAAAAGCTGCTCCCTCCTCTGAAGTCAATTTTCCCCCAAAGCATTTCATACAATCACAGAAACCCTACAATGCAGAAAGAGGCCATCTGGCCCATTGAGTCTGCGCTGACCACAATCCCACCCAGGCCCTACCCCCATATCCCTGCGTATTTGCCCACTAATCCCTCTAACCTACACATCTCAGGACACTAAGAGGCAATTTTTAGCATGGCCAATCAACCTAACCTGCACATCTTTGGACTGTGGGAGGAAACTGGATCACCCACAGGAAACCCACACAGACACAAGGAGAATGTGCAAACTCCATACAGACAGTGACCCAAGCTGGGAATCGAATCCAAGTCCCTGGAACTGTGAAGCAGCAGTGCTAACCACTGTGCTACCGTGCCACCCTTGACTCTCCCTCCACGTGTTCCCAGGTCAGAACCATCTCAACTTCTCAGACATCTGTTAAGTTTCATCAAACTTCATGCTGGCAAAGGTAACCTTCTCCTTCCAGCACTTTAAGCCTTTAAAGGATGCAACAGCACATAATTCTCTGCCTGCAAATGGGTTCATTTACAATCAGAGTTTTTGTCCACCCATGTTACTGTCCAACTTGGTCCTTAAGTAAAGGGGTAGCATCACTATACCAAAGCAAATTACTGCAGATGCTGGAATCTGAAACCAAAAGAGAAGCTTTGACAAAGGATCACCTGGACTCGAAACATCAGTTCTTTTCTCTCCTTACAGATGCTGTCATACCTGCTGAGATTTTCCCAGCATTTTCTCTTTTGGTGTTGCACTACTCTCTTCTGGTCCCTGAACAATGACACCCAGCAAGAACGAAAGTAAGGTGGGTTCCGTCTGGAAGGGATAGGAGGCAGGGTGACAGGATTGCTAAGTGAGACTCTCAGGCCCCACTTCTTACATAAGAACATAAGAAATAGGAGCAGGAGTAGGCCATCCAGCCCTTCGAGCCTGCCCCGCCATTCAATAAGATCATGGCTGATCTGTCGTGGCTCAGTTCCACATTCCCGCCCTCTCCCCATAACCCTTAATCCCCTCTCTTATCAAAAACCCATCAACCCGCGTCTTAAAAATATGTAGCGAGGTAGCCTCCACCACTTCAACGGGCAGAGAATTCCAGAGATTCACCACCCTTTGAGTGAAGAAGTTCCTCCTCAACTCCGTTCTAAACCGCCCCCCCTTTATCTTGAGGCTGTGCCCCCTAGTCCTATTATCCTTTCTGAGCGGGAAGACTCTCTCCACCTCTATCCTATCCATCCCATTCATCATCTTATACGTCTCAATGAGATCTCCCCTCATTCTTCTAAACTCTAACGAGTACAAGCCTAATTTATTCAGCCTGTCCTCATAGCTCAAGCCCCTCAACTCTGGTATCAGCCTAGTAAACCTCCTCTGCACTCCCTCCAAGGCCAAAATATCCTTGCGTAAGTACGGCGACCAAAACGGCACACAGTACTCCAGCTGCGGCCTCACCAATGCCCTATACAGCTGCAGCAAGACCTCCCTACTTTTATATTCAATCCCCCTCGCTATGAAGGCCAGCATCCCATTTGCCTTCCTGACCACCTGCTGCACCTGCAAGCTGGGTTTTTGCGACTCATGCACAAGGACCCCGAGGTCCCTCTGCACCGTCGCCTGCTGCAGTTTTTCGCCACGTAAGTAATAGTCCTTCCTACCATTATTCCTACCAAAGTGGACCACCTCGCACTCGCCAACATTAAGTTCCATTTGCCAGTTCCTGGCCCATTCGCCCAGCCTATCTAGATCCTTCTGTAGACTCTCCACACCCTCCGCACAATTTGCCGTTCCACCAATCTTGGTGTCATCAGCAAATTTCGACACCATACACTCGGTTCCCTCCTCCAGATCATCTATATAAATGGTAAATAGCTGAGGCCCCAGCACCGACCCCTGGGGCACTCCACTAGTCACCATCCGCCAATCCGAATAGCACCCATTGACCCCCACTCTCTGCCTCCTATTTGACAACCAATCCTCTATCCACGCTAACCCCCAACTCCATGTCCCCTGACCTTCTGCAATAACCTATTGTGAGGTACCTTGTCAAACGCCTTCTGAAAATCAAGACAGACCACATCCACCGGCTCTCCTCTATCCACCGCCCTAGACACATCCTCATAGAACTCCAGTAAATTTGTCAGACACGACTTCCCTTTAACGAAACCGTGCTGCGTCTGCCCCATCAAGCAATTCCTCTCAAGATGCCTCGCTATTTCCTCCTTGATGACGGATTCTAACATTTTACCTACAACAGACGTTAAACTAACAGGCCTATAATTCCCTGCCTTTTGCCTGGCACCCTTCTTAAACAACGGTGTAACATTAGCCGTTTTCCAATCTTCCGGCACTTCCCCGGAATCCAGCGACGTCTGGAAAATAACCACCAAGGCATCCACTATCACCTCTGCCATTTCTTTCAGAACCCTCGGATGCATTCCATCCGGTCCTGGCGACTTGTCCACAATCAGCCCCTCCAGTCTGTCGAGCACTGCCTCTCTAGTAACAGTAATGTCATTAAGACCCTCCAGTCCTACCACCTTTCCATCGCTAACATCCGGAAAATTATTCACGTCCTCCTCTGTGAAGACAGAAACAAAAAAGTTATTCAAGACCTTAGCCACATCCCCATCCCCTACCACTAAGTCCCCCTTCTCATCCTCTAAGGGACCAACGTTCACCCTAGCCAGCCTCTTCCTTTTTATATATTTATAAAAACTCTTGCTATCCTTTTTTATATTAAGCGCTAGCCCAGCTTCATAGTTTCTCCTACCCTTCTTTATCAACTTCTTTGTCAATCTTTGTTGACATTTAAACCTCTCCCAATCCTCTTCTCGCCCACTACTCTTAGCTACTCTAAATGCCTCCGCTTTTAATTTAACACTTTCCTTCACCTCCTTCGTTATCCACAGCTTATTACCTCTCCACCTACTGTCCTTTTTGACTATCGGAATAAATTTCTGCTGAGCACCAAGAAAGATCTCCTTAAAGATCCTCCACTGCTCCTCAGCAGACCTACCTTCCAACACGCTCCCCCAGTCCACATTCGCCAATTCTTCTCTCATCCTACCATACTCCCCTCTGTTCAAACAAAGGACGCGCGTCCGGGAACCCACTTTCTCCTCCTCCATCTGCACCAGAAACTCTACCATACAATGATCACTCTCCCCAAGAGGATCCTTCACCGCAAGGTCCCTAATTCTACAGGCCTCATTACATAACACCTGGAACATACACTCCCTTGTTGGGACCATTGCAGCAAACAGAATTCAGGTCAGTTAAAAAGGAGAAAGACCTCGTTGCCCAAGAAGCAACGGAAAGCTGATCATTTCCTTTAGCGTTGATAAAGGCATAGATGGAACTCGCTGGCTTCAGAGCAAAATCTCAATATCAACACAGTATAAGGTGGGACCACTGTAAACACCAACAACCACACAGATGAAGAATGGAGAATTCTGCCCACAGTTTTGATTAGATTTTACTCATTTCAATTACATCTAAACCTGGTGTGGGGGATTTGCTAGATATCAGCTAAAAGGGCCTGAGCCACATACGGTTGCAGGTTTTTGCCAATGGAAAACATGATAGCTTTCTCTAAGTGCTTTTTTTCTCATTTCCCATTATTATAATCCAGATGCAAACAAGTTAATTGGTTACTACAAGGTGCCTAAGTCACCTCTGTCTTTCACCTCCATCCTTCATCCAAATTAAACCTTGTCCAAAGAATGAACTTTGCTCTTGATTCTCAAACATATGTGTTACTCAACTACTTGTTCAGGCATCCCTTAACATTGTCACCAGAATCGAGACACAGCAGGAAACACCTTCATTTTGCTGGTCTTTTAATTGTATTCTTTGAGCATTTTAGAAAACTTTATCCGACTGAGACAGGGGACAGGAGTTTACGGCTGCGCTTGCCCCGAAACTGGAAAATCTCGCCTGAGATCAATGAACCTTTCTGTGGTCTGCCCTTTGCCCACTACACTTCCTGTGGCAGACAGAATAGGAAATTTCACCCCAGGCTCTGTGTTTTCTGTTCCTTTTGACACTTTTATATTGTACGAGTATAAATCACATTAAAAATTCATAAGCTTTCCCAATTGTATGTTCTTAAGCATGTTGGGCCTGATATGTATGAATGATGATTAAAATTAAAACTTCAACTTATTTATAACTCATAAAAGGGACATATTGGACTGGGTGCATTATTTCCTTAGGCTCTGATTTATGCCCATTTGTGCTGAAAAATGTGTACAGGATAAACAGGTCTTTTGGCCCAATCAATTCATGCCTGAGTTCCACTCAAACTTCCTCTAATCCTTCCTTATCTAAAGATATAATTATAATCCTCTATTCCCTATTCTCTCATTTTCTTGTCTACATTCCCATTAAATACATCTATTCGCTTCGAGCATTCCCTGTGGCAGTGAGTTCCACATTCTCACATAAAGAAGCTTTATCTGAGTACTCTATTGGATTTTTGGTGGCTATCTCACATTGCTGGTCTCGTGTTATGTCATGTTCTTTCCCACGAATGGAAACATTCTTCTTGTATTCCCCTATCAAAGATGTTCATAATTTTAAGGACTACTATTCGGTCATCCCTCAGCCTTCTTCTATAAGAGAAAAGAAACCCAGCCTATGCATCTTTTCCCTTTATACATACCCACACATTTCTTGTGTCATCCTTGTAAATCCTCAACACCAGTGCCCTGCAAGAATGTGTCCTCAGTCCCTTACTATACTCGTTATACACTTATTACTGCATGGCCAAGTTAAGTTTGCTGATGATATCACTGCTGTGGGTCGGACCTCTTACAACAGTTTCAAGTCAGGGTAGTGTGTAGCTTGGAGGGAACTTGCAGGTGGTGGTGTTCCCTGATCCTTCTAGATGGTGAAGGTCATAGGTTTTGATGGTGCTATCAATGGAGCATTAGTGAGTTGCTACAGTGCATCTTATAGATGGTACATACACTGCTGCTACTGAGGCAGTGATGGAGGGAGTGCATGTTGAAGGTGGTGGATGAGGTGCCAATCAAGTGAACTGCTTTGTGCTGGATGGTGTCAAGCTCAGTGTCATAGAAACCCTACAGCGCAAAAACAGGCCACCTGGCCCATCGAGTCTGCACCGACCACAATCCCACCAGGCCCTACCCTCACAGCCCTACATATTTATCCACTAATCCCTCTAACTTACACATCTCAGGACACTAAGGAGCAATTTTAGCATGGCCAATCAACCTAATCTGCACATCTCTGGACTGTGGGAGGAAACCAGAGCACCCCAGAGGAAGCCCACGGAGACACGAGGAGAATGTGCAAACTCCATACAGACAGTGACCCAAACCGGGAATTGAATCCAGGTCCGCTGGAACTGTGAAGCAGCAGTGCTAACCACTGTGCTACCATGTGTTTCTTGAGTGGTATTGAAGTTGTGCTCATTCAAGCAAGTGGAGGGAATTCCATCACTCTCCTGATATGATGGCAGACAGACGTGGTGTTGAGGAATCAAGAGATAAGTAACTCACAACAGAATTCCAACATCTGACCCGTTCTTGTCGACATGGTATTTACATGGCTAGTCTAATTCATTTTCTTGAGTTTCTGGTCAAGATAATCCCCAGAATGTTGATCATAAGGAATTCAGCAATGAGAATTCTATTGAATGTCAAGCAGATATTGTCAAATTTTCTCTTGTTGGAGATGGTCATTGTCTGGCACTTGTGTGGCGTGAACATTGCTTGCCACTCATCAGCCCAAGGCCAAATGCTATCCAGGTCTTGGTCCATTTGGACATGGACTGCTTCAGTACCTGAGGAGTTGCGAACGCTGCTCAACGTTGTGCAATCAGCCATAAACATCCTCAATGCTGGCCTAATGATGCAGGTATGGTCATTGATGAAGCAGCTGAAGATGGTTGGCCCTGGGACTAAGATAATTGACCTCAAACAACCAGAGCCATCTTCCTTTATGCTAAGTATGACTGCAACCAATGGATATTTTTCCAGATCCCCATTGACTCCAATATTGCCAGAGCTTATTGATGCTATAATTCATCAAAAATTGCCTTGATGTCAAGGGCAATCATTCTCACCTCACCTCTTGAGTTCAACTCTTTTTTTCCATGTTTGAATGTTGGCTGTAAATTTTTTATTCGTTCCTGGGACATAGGCTTCACTAGCTAGTCAGCATTTATTGCCCAATTCCTCGTTACCCCAAGAGCAGTCAACTACATTGCTGTGGCCCTGTAGTCACATGTAGGCTAGACCAGTTAAGAATGGCAGATTTGCTTCCCTAAAGGACATTAGTGAACCAGGTGGATTTTCCTGACAATCGATAATGCTTTCATAGTCATCAGTAGATTCTTAATTACAGATTTAAAAAAAAATTGAATTCAAATTCCACTGGGATTCAAACCTGTGTCTCCAGAACGTTAGCTGAGTTTCTGGATCAATAGCTTGGCAATAATATCATTAGGCCATCGGCATAATGGTATTATGGGATAGTATTTGGCCTTGGGCTGATGAGTCAGGAGTTGAGAGGCCCTGGCAGAACCCAAGCTGAGCACCAGTGAGCAAGTTATTGATGAATAAGTGTTGCTTGATAGCACTACTGATGACTCTTTCTATCAATTTACTGATGATCAAGAGTAGACTGATGGGGCTATATGGGATTATCATATTGAAGGATTTTCCTGAACTTGGATTTTAAGTATTATAATTAAGAGTCACTATACAGATATTGCATCGCACTCTGTTAAAGTGCCATAATTATGCATGATTTGATCTGAATCCATTAAAATATATTGTGTTGATTCCTCGCAGTGAGGACATAAGAAGAATTTGTATTACTTCTACAGCTCTGCCACGTACCTTCAAGCTCAATTATATTGAGAAATAATACATTATTCTCATTGTAAAAATGAAAAATGCTTCTCTGTTATCCTTTCGCCTAGAGAGTTTCAAACGCTCCATCAAACTGCTTTGGTTACAGTACCATGTACTGGGAGCTTGAACCTTTATCTTATAGATATGACATGTGTTAGAGCACAGCTACTTCAGGAGCTATTGAGCAGTCTGGTGACTCAACAGTGTTATTTACAGGGGAAAAAAAACATACATTTTATAGTTCACCAAATAAACACATTCCGTTGCGTTCTCTTTCTCTTATAGCTGTTACAAGGTCCTATCATCTCATAGCCACTGTTCCTGCAAAGTTGAAGAATCCACATTTCAAATACAATTTTTCTAATGCACAACCGCAGTACATCCCTTAGCTGTCACCTTCTTTAAACACAGTAAGAAGTCTCACAACACCAGGTTAAAGTCTAACAGGTTTATTTGGTAGCAAATGCCACTAGCTTTTAGAGCTCTGCCCCTTCGTCAGGTGAGTGGGGAGTTTTGATCACAAACAGGGCAGATAAAGACACACACTCAGTTTACAGAATACTAATTAAAATGCGAGTCTTTACAGCTAATCAAGTCTTAAAGGTATAATGTGAGTGGAGGTTAAGCAATAACTGGAGAAGCGCTTCACTCGGTATTGCAATGAATTAGGTCTTGTGAGTAAGAATAACAAGAACCAGGTGAGCACCTTGCCATGCGCTGGGGGTAAATGAGGAGTTAGCCTCATACCTGAGTGTTATCAGAGACTTTGACTCATACTTTAGTCTCTGTCAAAACATCATAACAGATAGTAAAATTTGATCAACGAAGCCAAAGACCAGGTGAAATAATTGATTCATTCGTAAATGATTTCTGTAGTTTGGTCGACAATTGGGAATAAACATTGAAAGATCAGTTAATTAAAGACAGGATGGGTTTGATGTTTTAGCCGAAATCTTGTCAGACTTTCAAAAATCTTGGGGATGTTTGCTATTGAGCAAATCTGCACCAGCGGCTAGGCAGACCAAAGAGTGGAGACAAAACTGATTCTCTGTGAGGGACAAGAAACAAAATGCCACAGGAATAGCCCAGTGAAGCCAACCAGTTTGTTGGGAACATTACTGAAAGTACCTTACGGTAGCAACCAAGATAGCACACTGAAAGTGCGACGACCATCATTTCCCAATGTCCCTGTTATGGCAGGAAGATGGTCCAAAGGTGCGACAAATGTCCCATGTGAACTGCACAAAATCATGGGTGTGCCAGGGTTGATAAGTTTAAAATAGTGGGCAGAACTTTCCTTCTAATGTCTGGGCATGGGCCTGACACAGAAGTGTGGAAATTTGTGCGAGAAGACATTGGGCGTGCGCCCCAATGTCATTGCGCGAGATTCTGGTCATCCGAACTCAAAAATGCATCCACCGACAATCAAGAAGCCAATTTAAGTTAATTAAACAGGAATTTACTGGGATTTTACATTGCCCGTCTGTCTTTACAATTGGCAGATGGGCCAACTGGCTAGATAGCCTTCCTATTATCCTGCAACCTCAATGCAGAGTGGGATGAAAGGTCAGGGCTCAAATAAACTTGACAGATGTGTCTGGAGACAGAGTTCTGATATGCTTGTGTTGCCTAGGCACGGGTGGCATAGTTTTCCCACTGATATTTGTATTTTAACAAGTCAGCAACTCACTGAGACAACTCCGGAGTGACTGTCCTGTTGACAGAACACATTGGAAGCCGCAGCACACACCCTCTTTCTTTGGTGCCCGTACTCTGACTGCCATCCTTGGCAGTGTTCAGTCTTTCACAGGGCTGACTATTTTCACACCTGCCTCTGGGCCTGCCGAGTGCGCGCAACCAACAAGTGAAAAATTCAGGCCAGTTTCTCATTCAAAGAAAGCGTATTTATGCAAAGCATAAATTCCAGACTTTTGACTTTTAAACAAGGGAACTTTAACCAAAGACTAATACTAAGAACAATTCTGGACTGCTCAGTCTAAAAAAATAACCATTCACCACATCTCTCTGTTTCTGCCTAAGGCACTGTGGAAAGAAAAACAGATTAACCCTCCTTATTTATTGACCAATATATGTGTCCTAATCAACAACACTAACACAGATTAGCTAACTATTGATCTGGTGTGTGTGTGTGTGTGTGTGTGTGTGTGTGTGTGTGTGTGTGTGTGTGTGTGTGTGTGTGTGTGTGTGGTGGGGGGGGGAGGGGAAGGGAGGAGGTTTGGATTTGGTTGTGCATAAATTAACAGTTCCAGTTTTGCTTACAAGAAGGTGCGGTGAGTCGGGCACCTACCTCTGAGCAAAGAGCTCCACGTTTGAGTCCTATCCTAGGACTCAATAGCCAGGAAATGTGTCCATAATGCAGGTAAACAAGTTGACTATCAACAGACAAATCCTTCCAAAACACGCCAACGGCAGGAGGTAAGAATGGAAGATATTCCTGGTCTGCCCATGTAATGAAGAGAAAGTTGGAATTTCTATCATCAGTATATCCAGAACTCCAAACTGCAACATACATGTTGTCACAGCAACTTTGATTCCTAGAGTGAACTGTAACACAGGGCACACACAGACCAGAATTTTACATTGCTTGGATCCAACTCAGAAACACATGAAATTGCACGAGATGCGCATTCTGATGTCCCAGCGCACTTGCATGATATTTCAGTCAGGGGATGCACCTGACAGTCAGAAGCGAGCCTGCCACCAATTAAGCAGCCAATTAAGCCTATTAAGGGGCCAACTGAAATCTATTTCATGTTGCTGATCAACTTTTACAATTAGTGGACAGGCTGACTGGCCAGACGGCCTTTACATTTTAGCTGCAGCCTCAGTTCAGAGCTGAAATAAATTTTGAAAGGTGCCAGGGGACTGAGGTTTGTGTTTAAACATGCTGCCTGGGCACAGTGTGCTGTGCTTTTCCACCAGGGTTTGTTTTGGGGAGGTCTGCAGTTCCCAGAGGCAGCTCCACAGGAGTTGCCCACCAGGGAGCCATTAGAAGTGCAGCCACACCCAGTCTTATCTGGGTATCTGTCTCCTTCCCTCCTCCCTTGGCAACGCTGAGCTCTTCTCAACTTGTGTTTCTCACTGACTTCCTGGTTAAGGCCATTCAACTTGATAGTGTGTCTTTTGATCGATATCGGATGGAAGTGGAAAACACATTTGCTTCCCGTCCACTGGCTATGCGCGCCTGACATGGATAAAATTCAGGCCACAGTTTTGCACATTCCAATATAAGTGTGTTGAACATGTCCTGGGGATGTTGAAGATGCTGTATAAAATCATGCTTTCCTTTTAAAGAAATAATTTTGTCAAATGGTTGGATAGAAAGAAAATATGATCGTGTATTATATTAAATTTATATATGTCGAGATTCCTTTAAATCTCAATGTTTTAATAAGGAACATTAGTTAGATGCAACTTGACACGGAGTGAGTTTCTAAGCTAACAGTGAACAGCTTAGCTATGCTGCATGCAACCTGAAACCTGATCTTTTCTCATTGGATGCTGGATTATTAGGAAACGATGGAAGAGCACAAGAGAGATGGAGTATTTTCATACTCATCAAAATGAAGGACATTTATTCTATTGTTCAGGAATTCTACTGCAGAGCATGAAGGTACTCAATTTTAATGAGAACAGAAATACAATCTTGCCCCATAGGGGAAAAATTCAGTAATGCTTTAATGCAGCAGTTCAACATTAAGGATATTATTAAACTAGAAAGAGTGCAGGAAAGATTTACTAGGATGCTACTGGGACTTTATGGTTTGAGTTATAAGGAGACGCAGAATAGACTGGGACATTTTTCCCCTGGAAAGTAGGAGGCTTAGGGGTGATCTTACTGAGGCCTATAATTGATGGGCATAGATAAGGTGGATAGTCAACGTCTTTTCCCAAAGATGGGGGAGTCAAAAACTAGACAGCATAGATTTAAGGTGAGAGAGGAAAGATATAAAAGAGTCCGGGGAGGCAATTTTTTCACACAGAGGGTGGTGAGTGCCTGTAACTAACTGCCAGAGGCAAGTCAGGTACAATTTTGTCTTTTAAAAAGCATTTAGACAGTTGCATAGTTAAGATGGGTACAGAGGGATATGGGCCAAACGCAGGCAGTTGGGACTGGCTTAGTGATAAGAGGGCTGCATGGACAGGTTGGGCCAAAGGGCCTGATTCTAAGCTGTAAACCTCTATACTCTAACATAATGATCAACTAATTATTTTTGTATTCATTCATGGGATGTGGGCACCACTAGCTAGGCCATCTCTAACTGTCTTTGAGAAGATGGTGGTGAGCTGCCTTCTTGAACCACTACAGTCCATGTAATGCAAGTACATCTACAGTGCTGTTAGGATTCTGACCCAGTGACAGTGAAGGAACGACAATATATTTACAAGTCAGGATGGTGAGTAACTTGGAGTAAACTTCCAGGTAGTGGCGTTCCCACGTGTCTGCTGCCCCTGTCTTTTTAGATGGTAGTAGCTGCAGTGCGAGTTCCTCAGAGTAATTATTTGAGGATGGGATATCAATCAAGCAGGCTACTTTGTCCTGGATGATGTTAAACTTCATGAACGTTGTTGGTGCTGCACTCATCCAGGCAAGTGGAGAGTATTCCATCAACCTCCAACTTGTGTCTTGTGGAAGTTGGACAGGGTTTGGGAGTTACTTGTCTCAGGAATTCCCAGCCTCTGACCTGCTTCTGTAGCCACATTATTGATATGGCTCGTCCAGTTCAGTTTCTGGTTGATGGGAACACCAGGATATTGACAGTGGGGGATTCAGCAATGGTAATGCCATTGAATGTCAAGGGGTGATAGTTAGATTTTCTCTTGTTGGAGGTGGTCATTGCCTGGTACTTGTCAGCCCCAGTCTGGATGTTATCCAGGTCTTGCTGCATTTGGACATGGAGAGCTTCAACATTTAAGTTTTTGAATTTAAGATATTGAATATTGGGTGGAATTTAATGCTTTCCCCCAGGAAGATTTTGGTGGCAGGAGCGTGTCGGAAAAGGGACCTGCTCTCTATTGCCTTCATGTCTGTGCTCTGATTGAAACCAGGGCAGGAAGGCACATGGAGGGTCTTCCTGCACCATGGCCAATTGAGACCCAGAAGTGAGCAACCAGTACTCACTCGAAAGCCTCATCCTGCCACAGTTAGAACATAGAACATAGAACATTACAGCGCAGAACAGGCCCTTCGGCCCACGATGTTGCGCCGACCAGTTAACAAAAAACAACAATGACCCACTAACCTAAACCAATCCCTTTTCGTCCATAAACCTGTCCAAAGGCCTCTTAAACGCCCCCAAACTAGGCGCATTTACAACTGCAGCAGGCAGGGCATTCCAATCCCTCACCACCCTCTGGGTAAAGAACCTACCCCTGACATCTGTCCTATAACTACCCCCCCTTAGTTTAAAGCCATGCCCCCTCGTGCTAGATTTTTCCATCAGAGGAAAAAGGCTATCACTATCCACCCTATCTAAACCTCTAATCATCTTATATGTTTCAATAAAATCCCCTCTTAGCCGCCTTCTTTCCAGCGAAAACAACCCCAAATCCCTCAGCCTCTCCTCATAGGATCTCCCCTCCATACCAGGCAACATCCTGGTAAACCTCCTCTGCACCCTCTCCAAAGCCTCCACATCCTTCCTGTAATGTGGGGACCAGAACTGCACACAATACTCCAAGTGCGGCCGCACCAGAGTTGTGTACAGTTGCAACATAACGCTGCGACTCCTAAATTCAATCCCCCTACCAATAAACGCCAAGACACTGTATGCCTTCTTAACAACCTTATCTACTTGATTCCCAACTTTCAGGGATCTATGTACACATACACCTAGATCCCTCTGCTCCTCCACACTATTCAAAGTCTTCCCGTTAGCCCTATACTCAACACATCTGTTATTCCTACCAAAGTGAATTACCTCACATTTCTCTGCATTAAACTCCATCCGCCACCTCTCGGCCCAGCTCTGCAACCTGTCTAAGTCTTCCTGCAAACTATGACACCCTTCCTCACTATCTACCACACCTCCGACTTTGGTGTCATCAGCAAATTTACTGATCCACCCAACTATACCCTCATCCAGATCATTAATAAAAATCACAAACAGCAGTGGCCCCAACACAGATCCCTGAGGCACACCACTTGTAACCGAACTCCATGATGAATATTTACCGTCAACCACTACCCTCTGTCTCCTATCCGCTAGCCAATTCCTAATCCAGTTCCCTAGATCACCCCCAATCCCATACATCTGCATTTTGTGCAGAAGCCTACCATGGTGAACCTTATCAAACGCCTTACTAAAATCCATATACACCACGTCCACTGCCTTACCCCCATCCACCTCTTTGGTCACTTTCTCAAAAAACTCAATAAGGTTAGTAAGGCACGACCTACCCGCCACAAAACCATGCTGACTATCTCCAATCAACTCATTACTCTCCAAATAACTATAAATCCTATCCCTAATAATTTTTTCCAAAACCTTGCCCACAACAGAAGTGAGACTCACCGGTCTATAATTCCCGGGGAAGTCTCTGTTCCCCTTCTTAAACAATGGGACAACATTCGCTAACCTCCAATCATCTGGTACTATACCAGAGGCCAACGACGACCTGAAGATCAGAGCCAGAGGCTCTGCGATCACTTCTCTTGCCTCCCAGAGAATCCTGGGGTAAATCCCATCCGGACCAGGGGACTTATCTATTTTCAGACCCTCCAGAATATCCAGCACATCCTCCTTATCAACTGTAACACTGTCAATTCTACTCCCCTGCAACCTAGTGTCCTCCTCAGCTATATCCATGTCCCCTGCGTGAACACCGAAGAGAAATATTGGTTCAATGCTTCACCAATCTCCTCCGGTTCCACACATAACTTCCCTCTGCTGTCTATAACTGGCCCTAACCTTGCCCTAACCAACCTTCTGTTCTTGACATACCTATAGAACGCCTTAGGATTCTCCTTAACCCTATCAGCCAAAGTCTTCTCATGTCCTCTTTTAGCCCTTCTTAGCTCGCTCTTCAACTCCCTCCTAGCCAATCTAAAGCTCTCTAGTGCACTATCCGAGTGCTCACGTCTCATCCGAACATAAGCCTCCTTTTTCTTTTTAACCAACGAATCAACTTTTTTGGTGCACCACGGTTCCCTAGCCTTACCAATTCCACCTTGCCTGACAGGGACATACCTATCACAGACTCGCAGTAGCTGCTCCTTGAAAAAACTCCACATTTCGGACGTTCCCAATCCCTGTAATCTCCTAGTCCAACCTATGTTTCCTAATTCTCTCCTAATAGCCTCATAATTACCCTTCCCCCAGCTAAAACCACTGGCCCGAGGTTCATGCCTATCCCTTTCCATCACTAAGGTGAACGTAACCGAATTGCGGTCACTATCACCAAAATGCACACCAACTTCCAAATCCAACACCTGATCTGGCTCATTTCCCAGCACCAAATCCAATATAGCCTCACCTCTAGTTGGCCTATCTATATACTGAGTCAAAAAACCTTCCTGCACACTTTGCACAAAAACTGACCCCTCTAACGAGCTAGAGCTATAACAATTCCAATCAATATTAGTAAAGTTAAAATCCCCCATAACAATTACCCTATTACTTTCACTCCTAACCAGGATCGTCTCCGCAATCCTTTCCTCAACCTCTCTAGAACTTTTAGGAGGTCTATAAAAGACTCCCAACAGGGTGACCTCTCCTCTCCTATTTCTAATCTCCGCCCATACTACCTCAACAGACAAGTCCTCATCAAACCTCCTCTCTGACACTGTAATACAATCCCTGACCAATAATGCTACCCCTCCCCCCCTTCTACCTCCTTCTCTACTTCGACTAAAACATTTAAACCCCGGGACCTGCAGCATCCATTCCTGCCCCTGCTCTATCCATGTCTCTGAAATGGCCACAACATCGAAGTCCCAGGTACTGATCCACGCTGCAAGTTCACCCACTTTATTGCGAATACTCCTCGCATTGAAGAATACACATTTCAAACCCTGCTCCACCCCACCCCTGCGATGCCATGCATTGCAGTCCCCATCCATGCACCCCTCACTTTCAACCCCTCGACTCAGGATCCCTCCCCCCCTCCGAATCAGTTTAAACTTCCCTGCATAGCCCTAGCAAACTTACCCCCCAGGATATTGGTCCCCTTCTGATTCAGGTGTAGACCATCCCTCTTATAGAGGTCCCACCTTCCCCAGAACGAGCCCCAATTGCTTAAGTACCTGAACCCCTCCCTCCTGCACCATCCTCTCAGCCACAAGTTCAAACTTTCCCTTTCTCTATTCCTCTCTAAACTATCTCGTGGCACAGGCAAGAGTCCGGAGATAACCACTCTATCAGTCTTGGCCTTTAGTTTCCACCCCAACTCCATAAATCTCTGCTTAATATCCCCTTCCCTTAACCTCCCTATGTCATTGAATACTGTTGGTATTGAACCAACAGTAGATGGGGCAGTTTCCATGCAGGAAGGCTGAAAATCAAAGCCTGTTGGAGTTGCTTGCAGACTCCCGGGCTAGCTCATCACATTTAGTCAGTCACTGCCTGACCAATAGACCTGGCATTGTTAGGGCAACTTCCCAAATGCTGCTCAGGCCCACTCCCTGCCCTTGTTGCTGACCCCACTCATTACCCTCCCCAGCAACCCCAACACCACAACATCCCTCCAGCCATTATTCACCTATGACCTGGATCCCTCGGCAAACCTTGACCTTGGTTGGGTACACTACTAACAGCAGCCATAAAAAGTCGGTCCACCGCCATTATAAAGAGACAGTTTGATTTTTATTCTGTATATTCCGGTTCCAAATTGGTAATAGTTCTGCATTGTCCATTTGCTGCTGATATTTTATATTTCCAGCATTTGTGCTTTTTTTAAATCAAAAGACTTCATATTTAGTTAATGCAGAACTCTTGCATTTATTTCTGGGATCATGGAGTCAGCATGGTGGCTTCTGCCAAGCAATGCACAACTGCTGACCTCTGATGGGCTAGCAGCCTTTATAGGCAAGATTTCCATGCTTGCCCCTACCCAGTTAAATGCCTAACTGACATTATTAAATGGGCCTTCCTGAGAGTAGATGGTGCAAATCTGTTACCCATTCTCTGGTTGACAATGAGGACTTCCATCTCCTACATTAACTTCTGCCCATTGTAATCTCACTACCATGGATGGCATAACGGCACAGTGGTTAACACTGCTGCCTTAAAGAGTCAGGGACCCAGGTTCGATTCTCAGCTTGGGTCTGCGTGGAGTTTGCACATTCTCCCGTGTCTGCATGGGTTTCCTCTGCGTGCTCCAGTTTCCTCCCACAGTCTAAAGTGTTAGGTGGATTGGCCATGCTAAATTGCCCCTTAGTGTCAGGGGACTAGCAGGGTAAAAGCAGGGGCTTATGGGGATAGGGCCTGTGTAGGGTCGGTACAGACTTGATGGGCTGAATGGCCTCCTTCTGCACTGTAGGATTCTGTGACTACACTCTTCACAGTATACATTTGACAGTTACCTAACAAGAAATGAACAAAAACCTCAAGCTTTGTAACATGAGAAGCAATGGCAGAAAGCTATTCAGCTTAGTGTAAATTTTGAAGCCGTTTCAGTTTTTTTTCTATTTGTCAACATGCTGCTGCTAAATAATAGAACATATTCTACATTCTTTCATGTGGGAATTTAAACTGTTTACCTTATGCCACAATAATGTGTCATTATTTTTCCTATGGACATATTGGACTGGGTTCAAGGTGGAAATTGCAAGACGGGCTATTTCCTGAAGCTGCAATGCCATCTCCCATACGGCCCGACCTGCCCACATAGGTGATGGATTTGGGACCACCTCATGAGGCCAGAGGCAGGTGGGTGTCATGGCAGGGAGATTAGGACATTTACCTCTATTCAATGGAACATCAACCAAGTTCTCCACATGAGCGTCAGGCACCCTAACCCTTACCCAGCCTTACTCCACCCATGTCCCATGTCACTTCCATAACATCCATTTCCCCCACTATATCCTTGAATTCCTTCATGCCCCTTCCTATCCACTAATGTCTCCTCCATTCTGTTCTTGCCAACTCACCAAGTATCTACTATGGTCAGAACTCATGAGTTTAGTAATAACATTGGGAAGTCTTTTGAGATGAAGTATCATCGATTGTCATCAACTTCCAGAAGCATAAAGGAAAATATGTTCCTGCCTATATCAACAGGAACGAAGTAGAAAGGGTCATGAGCTTCAAGTTTTTAGGTGTCCAGATCAGCAATAAACTGTCCTGGTCCCCCCACGCCAACACTATAATTAAGAAAGCCCACCAACTCCTCTGCTTTCTCAGAAGACGAAGGAAATTTGGCACATCAGTTACGACTCTCACCAACTTTTACAGATGAACCATAGAAAGCATTCTTTCTGGTTGTATCGCAGCTTGGTATGGTTCCTGCTGTGCCCAAGACATCAAGGACTACAAAAGGCCGTGAATGTAGCCCAATCTATCATGTAAACTAGCCTCCCATCCGTTTGACACTGAATACACTTCCCGCTGCCTTGGCAAAGCAGTCAGCATAATTAAGGATCCCAAGCACCCTGGTTATTCTCTCTTCCACCTTCTTCCACTGGGAAAAAGGTACAAAAGTCTGAGGTCACGTACCAATCGACTCAAGAACAGCTTCTTCCCTGCTGCTGTCAGACTTTTGAATGGACCTACCTTGCATTAAGCTGATCTTTCTCTACACCCTAGCTATGACTGTAACATCACATTCTACACTCTCTCGTTTCTTTCTCTACGAATGGTATGCTTTGTCTGTATAGCGCGCAAGAAACAATGCTTTTCACTGCATGTTAATACATGTGACAATTATAAATCAAGTCAAATCAGATCAAATCAAAGTAAACAAATAGCTACTGAAAGGCCTCTTAAACCACTTTAATCCTCTAATGAGCTCATAAAACTGTCAAGCAATCATGTAGCCATTCAAACATTATTTGAAAAAAGTTAATCCTACAGAGCCTCTGATTTAGTGTAACAGAGTCATATGCCAAAGTGCTTCAAAGGTTGAACAGATGACTGGGCTCAACACATTAATATCTTCTGAAGTCGTGGAACAGGTGGTCATTTGTAGCACAGCTTCAAACGTGACAGTTGGCTGGGCTGAATATATTAAAGCCTGATAAAGTAATCTGAGCAGATGTCCATCTGTTGCACTGCTCTATAGGCTGAGCAGATGGCTGGGCTGAGCACATTAAATCATTTCAAAATAGCTTGAACAGATGGCTGTCTCTGTTTCAATGCTTCAAATGTTCAACAGATGACTGGACTGTGAATCGATGTACAGATTAAAGCACTGGGTCCAAATGGCACATTAAGATCTAAATCTCAATCATGCTAAATGCAGATTAACACTTTATCCAAATGATAAAGTACTTTAATGCATCTGAACACTTTCATGATGCTGGCCAATTTATTGGTCACTTACCTTTTAAAAGCATAGTCCTACACGATGGTTTTGTAGCGGGTAGGTCGTGCCTTACTAACCTTATTGAGTTTTTCGAGAAAGTGACCAAAGAGGTGGATGGGGGTAAGGCAGTTGACGTGGTATATATGGATTTTAGTAAGGCGTTTGATAAGGTTCACCATGGAAGGCTTCTGCAGAAAATGCAGATGTATGGGATTGGGGGTAATCTAGGTAATTGGATCAGGAATTGGCTAGCAGATAGGTGACATAGGGTGGTGGTTGATGGTAAGTATTCGTCATGGAGTTCAGTTACGAGTGGTGTGCCTCAGGGATCTGTTTTGGGGCCACTGCTGTTTGTAATTTTTATTAATGATCTGGATGAGGGTATAGTTGGGTGGATTAGTAAATTTGCTGATGACACCAAAGTCGGAGGTGTGGTATATAGTGAGGAAGGGTGTCATAGTTTGCAGGGAGACTTGGACAGGTTGCAGAGCTGGGCCAAGAGGTGGCGGATGGAGTTTAATACGGAGAAGTGTGAGGTAATTCACTTTGGCAGGAATAACAGATATGTCGAGTATAGGGCTAATGGGAGGACTCTGAATAGTGTGGATGAACAGAGGGATCTAGGTGTATGTGTACATAGATCCCTGAAAGTTGGGAATCGAGTAGATAAGGTTGTTAAGAAGGCATACAGTGTCTTGGCGTTTATTGGTAGGGGGATTGAATTTAGGAGTCGCAGCGTCATGTTGCAACTGTACACAATTCTGGTGCGGCCGCACTTGGAGTATTGTGTGCAGTTCTGGTCCCCACATTATAGGAAGGATGTGGAGGCTTTGGAGAGGGTGCAGAGGAGGTTTACCAGGATGTTGCCTGGTATGGAGGGGAGGTCCTATGAGGAGAGACTGAGGGATTTGGGGTTGTTTTCGTTAGAAAGAAGGCGGCTAAGAGGGGATCTTATTGAAACATATAAGATGATTAGAGGTTTAGATAGGGTGGACAGTGATAACCTTTTTCCTCAGATGGAGAAAGCTAACACGAGGGGGCATGGCTTTAAATTAAGGGGGGGTAGTTATAGGACGGATGTCAGGGGTAGGTTCTTTACCCAGAGGGTGGTGAGGGATTGGAATGCCCTGCCTGCTGAGGTTGTAAATGCGCCTAGTTTGGGGGCGTTTAAGAGATCCATGGATAGGTTTATGGATGGAAAGGGATTGGTTTAGGTTAGTGGGTCATTGTTTTTTAACTGGTCGGCGCAACATCATGGGCCGAAGGGCCTGTTCTGCGCTGTAATGTTCTATGTTCTATGTACACGGAAACACAGAAAATAGGAACATGAAAAGGCCATTCAGCCCTTTAAGCCTGCTCTACCATTCAATATGATCATGGTTGATCATCCAACTCAACAGCCTGATCCCACCTTCTTCCTCAGATAAGGAGACCTAAACTGGACACAATATTCCAGGTGTGGCCTTACCAAGGCCCTCCATAATTGGAGTAAGACATCCCTCTATTCAAACCCTCTCGCTATGAAGACCAATATGCCATTTGCATTCTTTGTCACCTGCTGCATCCACATGCTTACCTTCAGAGAGTGGTATACAAGTCTCATTGCACATTCCTGTCTCTCAATGGTTAGCCATTTAGATAATAATCTGCCTTCCTGTTTTTCCTACCAAACCTCACATTTATCCACGTTATGAAGAAGATAAGGTGTGGGATAGAAGAAAATTTGGCCAATTGGATAAGTAACTGGCTGTCTCATAGAAGAGGGTGGTGGTGGAAGGAAAATTTTCAGACTGGAGGCCAGTTACCAGCCGCGTACCACAGGGGTCAGTGCTGGATCCTCTGCTATTTGTGATTTTTATCAATGACTTGGAACAGGGGACTGAAGGGTGGGTTAGTAAATTTGCTGATGACACCAAGATTGGTGGAGTAGTGGATCAGGTGGAGGGCTCTTGCAGGCTGCAATGAGACATTGATAGGATGCAGAGCTGGGCCGAAAAGTAGCAGATGGAGTTTAACGCTGATAAGCGTGAGGTGATTCATTTTGTTAGGACAAACCTGAATGCAGATTACAGGGTTAATGGCAGGGTTCTGAGGAATGTGGAGAAACAGAGAGATCTTGGGGCTCATATCCACAGATTTCTGAAGGTTGCCACTCACGTGGATAGAGCCGTGAAGAAGGCTTATAGTGTGTTAGCGTTTAGTAACAGGGGGTTTGAGTTTAAGAGCCGTGGGGTTATGCTGCAACTATACCGGACCTTGGTGAGACCACATTTGGAATATTGCGTTCAGTTCTGGTCACCTCACTATAAGAAGGATGTGGAAACATTGGAGAGAGTGCGGAGGAGACTTACCAGGATGCTGCCTGGTTTGGAGGGTAGGTCTTATGAGGAAAGATTGAGGGAACTAGGGCTTTTCTCTTTAGAGTGGAAGAGAATGAGAGGCGATTTAATGGAGGTTTATAAGATAATGAGGGGGATAGATAGAGTGGACGTGCAGAGACTATTTCCTCGGGTGGATGTAACTGTTACTAGGGGGCATAACTATAAGGTTCATGGTGGGAGATGTAAGAGAGATGTCCGAGGTAGATTCTTCACTCAGGGAGTGGTTGGGGAGTGGAATGCATTGCCTGTTGTGTTAGTGGAGTCGGGCACTTTAGGAACTTTCAAGCAGTTATTGGATAGGCACATGGAGCACACCAGAATGATAGGGAGTGGGATAGCTTGATCTTGGGTTTGGACATAGCTCGGCACAACACTGATGGCCAAAGGACCTGTACTGTGCTGTACTGTTCTATGTTCTATGTTATACTGCAACTGCCATGCATTTGCACATTCACTCAAGTTACTGCATCAGTTACTGCATGAAAACATATTCATTTATCATACCACATCTGTGAAGTTGTAGTGAAGTTGGCAACAGTGTTAGGCATTGACAAATTGTAAATTTAAGTTTTAGAAGGTTCCAGAATAGGTGTCACCTGATTCATTATCCTTCTGACCTGAAGTGGTTCAACAGGCTTCAGAGACCCACCAGCCATGCTGAAAGCTTCAACACCAGAAATACAAAATTGAGGCAGGCAGCAACATGGAAGTTCCAGTGTCCATTTTCCTGCACATCAGCTCCCTGCTTACCTGTTACTTTTCCTGCACTGGTCTAAATGGTGAATGGAGGGAATCTGAATTCTGCTTCCCCCCCCCGCCCACTCCTTTTCCCATCATCGACTGCAAGTTTCCCCAATTCAAGATAGCGCAATGCAGCCTATCCTCTTCAGGGACTGATTTCTATCCAAACTCAGGCTATGTGTGAACCTTATAACACGATAAAGGACTCTACTATTAATCTAGTATCTTTGTGAACATAGGCTCTGGTGCATCAGTGACAGTATATTAACCCAGCCAATAATCTTATTACAAAAAGGTTATTTACCACCAATGCTGCATATTAAACTAAAATCAGATCAGCTACTCCACAATCTGTTTACTCAGATGGGAAGAGAATGATCGCTTAAATAATATGACTAGTTCAATAGAAGTCAAA
Source organism: Carcharhinus amblyrhynchos (assembly GCF_965287045.1). Classification (NCBI taxonomy): domain Eukaryota; kingdom Metazoa; phylum Chordata; class Chondrichthyes; order Carcharhiniformes; family Carcharhinidae; genus Carcharhinus; species Carcharhinus amblyrhynchos. Next base: position 102,610,799 of record NC_137326.1, on the reverse strand, counting down.
CTGACATGATTAATGCAACTGAATTAAGAAAAAAATGGAACATTGCAAAAACAGAATGGTAAATGTTCATTTGTTCTGTTCAGAGCAACATTTTGCTGACAACTTAATTTATTCAGCTTTTTGCAAGTTAATTGTTATCCGAGTAGTATAAATCTGCAGCCTTCAAAAAAGGTGGGTTGGTGGCGGGGGGTGCAAAGCCATTTAATCATCTCAGCCCCAATTGAGTTCTTCAGGCAGTGCATTCTAGGCCCAACCACCTTCAGCTATTTCATCAATGACCATTCTGCCATCATAAGGTCAGCAGTAGGATGTTTGCTGGTGATTGCTCAATGTTCAGTTCCATTCACAATACTGCTGATTATGAAGCAGGTCCCTGTTACACGCAGCAAGACCTGAACCACTCACAGGCTCAGTTTGACAAGTGGAAAATGACACTCACACCACACACATTTCAAGCAATAACCATGTCCCACAAGAGAAAAGCTAACCATCTCTCTTTGATGGGATCACCTCTGATGAGTCCCCCACCATCAACATCGTGGCATTTATGATTGACCAGAAACTTAATTAGATTTGGTACATAAATGCTATGCCTACAAGAACAGGTCAGAGGCTGGGGATTCTGCAGTGAGTAACTCATCTCTTGGCTTCCCAAAGCCTGACTGGCATCTATGTGACATGTCCGAAGTGTAATGCAATACTTGTCATTTTCCTGGACAGGAACAACTCAAGCAATACTCAAGAAGCTTGACTCCATTGAAGGGGGAGCTTGTGATCTTGGCGTTGATTATTAGCTTGATTACCATCCCTTTCCTCCCCCTTTTTTAATATCCACAGCTTTCCCTCTGTTCCCTCTGTCACCCTGTCTCTTTCCATCCCTCCCCTTTGATCATTTTTATCTCCCCTGAATGGCAAACCTACAACCTATGCACATTGCAAAATGTCTTTGCCGAAATGTATATTGGTGTACCTCAGTGGAAGGGCCAGTATGTACTGTGGTTCAGAACACAACATTGCAAATTCATATCACTGTTTCATAAGTCAAACACTCAGCAACTTGGAGACATGGACTTTGATTTTTCAGGTGAAATCCTCCCAATTTAGTGCCTATATATGCAGTCTAAAAATGGAAATGAGGCAAGGAAGCCTTCCAGCAATCACCTGTCAAAACGTTTGATATTAATTTGGTTTGATTTATTATTGTCACATGTATTAGTATACAGTGAAAAGTATTGTTTCTTGCCAGCTATACAAGCAAGGCATACCATTCATAGATAAGGGAAGGACAGAGTGGAGAATGTCGTGTTACAGTCATAGCTAGGGTATAGACAAAGATCAACTTAATGTGCGACTGGTCCATTCAAAGGTCTGATGGCGGTAGGGAAGCAGCTGTTCTTGAGTCTATCCTAAAAATGGCTAACTCGAGAGACAAAAAATTCATTAATTTTAGGATGGCACATTTTCATTTGTGATTCAGAAAAAGTTTGTGGGCAATGATCGGAAGCTTCTTAAATACACAACGGGCAATTTTGTAATTCTTAGGCAGTTAAAATCATCAACAGGATTTGTTTGCCAAGATCATCTTCTCATGGCTTCCGAGTTTAACTTGCTCCTCTGAGCAAGTGGAAGCCAGAAACCAGGACCATTCTTTAAATGTATTTAGTTCAGGCAACCTCTTCAGGGCCCATTTAATGAAAGATCTCCATGGGGAGCTTTTGTGACCTTCCTTCAGGGCCAACTTAAAAGGAGATGGAGTCATCTGGGGCCAGAGAGGGGAAAAGGTTACTTTACATGAAAGGACAGCTTTACTACAGCCTGAAGTATAATTGATTGAGTGAATATATAAGTCAAAGGGAGTATTACAAATTTGAATTATCTCTAGACACAAATCCTAGATCCAAATCCTTGTTGGCATTTTGAGCATCTTGCTTTTCAAACTGATTTATCAAACAGCATGAGATTTGAGTTTGCAATTCCATGCCTTTTTGTTCCCTCGGGTTCAGTGAAAGTTTGTATGCCAAGAGACCTTTTTCAAATCACATTTTTACTGGTGGCCTTCATGTTCTATTGAATTTTTGGAAATGATTCATTTGCAATCACTTTCTTAAGATTTTGCAGACAATAGTCTGGATTGGGATTTGCTGAACTGTACCTGTTAGAATGACTGACTCCATGAATTATTAACACACTCTTTGAATGGTTATTTTTCTGCAACACACAGCATTTATTTCTCAAAAAAAAACTGTCATCCTGGAATTATAGAAGGAGGTCATTCAACTCATTAACTCTGTACCAGCTCTCTTGAAGAGCAAATCAGATCATCCCAGTCCCCAGCTCTTCCCTTTACACCTGTGATTTCTCTTCCTTCAAGTATTTCTTCAACTTCTTTTGAAAGTAACTATTGAATCTGTTTGAGTGTCAGGCTATCAGGTAGCACAATCTAAAATCTCAACCACTCACTGAAAACAAAACGCTTCTTCAGGATGTTATGTCCCTTTTGCTATGTTACAATCTGCTAGGGACTGCTAACATTTAAAGAAATTCAAACATTCAGCAATTAACCACCAGAATTATGCCACAAGATTTCACTTTTTTTTAAACAAAAACAATCTGTCTTAAACTTATAATGAAAAACAAAACAAAGCAAGCACCATTAACTTAACATAATAGCTTATAAAGACTTAAATTTTACTCCCCCCCCACATCCAAGAATTCCCTTATTGCAGCATTTTGAAGTTTCATTCACATGTCCTGGGGCCAACCCAAAAGGTATGCCACAGCTCTCTCAAATTTATTTTAATTCCCCTTAGTTATTCCTCAAGGAACAAATAACAAGAGGATCATTCCATAAGTTTTTGGTGAATATGCTGGTACTCCTCAGGGTTAGAACATACCGGTGGTTACCGGTAAGGTTGTTTCTTTTCTTATAGGTGAAACAATGTTATATTTTTCTTCTTCACATTTCGTTCAAAGTTTATGTTAGTGTCCGGTGTTGTGCTCATAGAGTCAGAGGTTTACAGCATGGAAACAGGCCCTCCCCCCGCCCTTTTTTTTAAAATCCCTAAGCTAATCCCAATTGCCCACATTTGGCACAAATCCCTCAATACCCATCGTACCCACGTAACTATCTAAATGCTTTTCAAAAGATGAAATTGTACCCACCTCTACTACTACCTCTGGCAGCTTGTTCCAGACACTCACCACCCTCTGTGTGAAAAAATTACCCATCTGGACACTTTTGTATCTCTCCTCTCTCACCTGAAACCTGTGCCCTCTAGTTTTAGACTCCCCTACCTTTGGGAAAAGATATTGGCTATCCAGCTAATCCGTGCCCCTCATCATTTTATAGACCTCTATAATATCACACCTCAACCTCCTATGCTCCAGTGAAAACAGTTCCAGAGTATCCAGCCTCTCCTTATAACTCAATCCATCAAGTCCTGGTAGCATCCTAATAAATCTTTTCTGCACTCTTTCTAGTTTAATAATATCCTTTCTATAATAGGGAATTGCACACAGCATTCCAAGTCTGGCCTTACCAATATCTTGCACAACTTTAATGTTCTGAATGATGAAACCAAGCATGCCAAATGCCTTCTTCATCACTCTGTCCACCTGTGACTCCACTTTCAAAGAACTATGAACATGTACCCCAAGATCTCTTTGTTCTGAACTCTCCCCAACACCCTACCATTAACTGAGTAAGTCCTGCCCTGGTTCAATTTACCAAAATGCATCACCTCGCATTGTCTAAATTAAACTTCATCTGCCATTCGTCAGCCCACTGGCCCAATTGATCAAGATCCTGTTGCAATTGGAGATAACTTTCTTCACTGTCCACTATGCCACCAATCTTAGTGTCACCTGCAAACTTACTAACCATGCCTCCTATATTCTCATCCAAATCATTAATATAAATGACAAATAACAGTGGACCCAGCACTGATCCCCGAGGCACACCGCTGGTCACAGGGCTCCAGTTTGAAAAACAACTCTCTACAATCACCCTCTAGCTTCTGTCAAGAAGCCAATTTTGTATCCATTTAGATACCTCACCCTGGATCCCGGGAGATTTAACTTTATGCAACAACCATGTGGTACCTTGTCAAAGGCCTTGCTAAAGTCCGTGTAGACAACACCAATTGCACTGCCCTCATCTACCTTCTTGGTTACCCCTTCAAAAAACTCAATCAAATTTGTGAGACATGATTTTTCACTCACAAAGCCACGCTGACTGTCCCTAATCTGTCCTTGCGTCTCTAAATGCCTATAGATCCTGTCTCTCAAAATACCTTCCAACAATTTACCTACTACAGATATGAGGCTCACTGGTCTGTAGTTTCCAGTCTTTTCCCTGCAGCCCTTTTCAAACAAAGGCACAACATTTGCCACTCTCCAATCTTCAGGTACCTCATCCGTGACTATTGATGATTCAAATATGTTGGCGAGGGAACCTGCAATTTCCTCCCTAGCCTCCCACAATGTCCTGAGATACACTTCATCAGGTCCCGGGATTTATCTACCTAGATGCGCTTTAAGACTTCCAGCACTTCCTTCTCTGTAATATGTATATTCCTCAAGACATTACTATTTATTTCCCCAAGTTCCCTTGTTGAAGTGGAAATTTTCCTGCTTCTTGGCTGTGGTAGAAAGACTCAACAAAGTTCGTTCCAACAAAATAACTAGTCTTTATTTATGAAAGACTGCATGCAGTATTGGCAAAACTTGAGTTCAGAGAGCTGTCGTTATGACTTGCTAATTCTTCCTCAAGTCCACCCTAACATAAAGAATCAGTTCAGTATTTATACATAATCATTATCAGTTTGTGTGACCAGATCTCATTAAGGAATTTGATCAGTAATAGCGTCATAAGCAATGTCACAAATCATGGTACAACCTGCTGACTTCCTAGAACTCTTTATCTCATCAGTCATACCTTTATCTTGTCCTTTGATAGAACAGAGGAAGTCGATGACTCTTTTATCCCTGACCTTATCTTGTCATAGTCATACAGCTCGAGGTCATGTGGAGTCAGCCTTATCAGGTCTTACCGAGGGTAGGCACAGCTTAACCTTCTCTGGTCTTATTCATGTCTTAAGTTATGTGGGGTCAGTCTTATTAAGTCTTACAGGGGTCTGGCATTTTGGAATAGCTTGATCAGTTTTCCTTATTTTGTATGAAATGCTTGACCAATTTTCCCATCATGCCACTACTTCATTCATACAACTTCACATCCTAACATCCATACTTTTCTCAACAGTAAATACTGATGAGAAATATTCATTTAGGATCTCGCCCATCTCTTGTGGACCTGCGCATAGATGACCTTGTTGAACTTTAAGTCATCAGAGACATGCATACCCTCCTTCCTGTGCATTGTGAAGGGCATTATCCACAGTCACTCTCAATGGAGATAATAGGTGAAATCAAAGCCCTGTAAGAACCCTACCAAACAACAGCCTGAGATGGACCCACATTTGAAAAATGACACTGCCCATGAGACCTCTCTTTTATTACTTTGGCTGACTGTTTCCACTACCTCTCCCCTCATTATAACCAAGGTGCCAGGCCCTTCTTTTCACACTTCCTCCTGTCCCCAAATACACCCTCTGTCCTCCCCCAGATCCATCTTCCACTCCTTCGTGTCACTGAGCCCACTCCTCACCTCCCCTCCACCCTGTACTACTACTGACACAGCCTTGTCACTTCCAAGCCTCCACTGCAAGCTACCATTCTCGTCTTCACTTTCCTTGTGCTATTGAGTTAAAGGAGGAAAGTTGCTGACTTTATACACAACTACACAAAACCAACTGGTGCATGATGCCTTTAAACAATTGTGAACTGGATGCCATGAGATTCTTGTGTCTATCTTGAAGAGTCACAGGTCAACGGGAGGTTTCACATGCGACAAACGTATTGCTGCCTTTATCTCTGTATCACAAACCTGCTGTTTCGTATCCCACTTAATTAATGCACACACCACGGCCGTGATTCTCCCAAAAATGCTGAATTGGCGGGAAAACTGTTCTAGATCCCGACTGTATTCTCAGTTCAGCTTCTCACCCGAATCTCTGCACTCTATGCACTGCAGAGATCCCAGTCATGAATCTCATTAAAAACCCAGGGGGGTGGGACTGATTCACACCGGAGTCTGACAGTTCTGGAACTCTGCCCATGTTCAGTGGTCCCAATCTGTCAGTCGCCCCGTTTGCTGGCCAGCCCGATTAGGCTGGTCAACCCAAGACCCCCGCAGTGCTGCCCTTCCAGCTCCCCCCATGGCCCGATCACGGCCTCTACACCAATTCCCGGGCCAGCCCTGACTCCCCCCGTGCCAGAGTGCCCCGATGCACAGCGCCCCCCCCCACCCCCCTCCCGAGCTGTGGCGATCCCCCCACTCCCCTCACTCCAGCAGATTCCCCCACGCTGACCACCCTCCACTGTCAGATTCCTCCCCCAAGACAGGTCTCCTCCGGCAGACCATCACCATCCTCCAACCTGCCCCAATTGCAGCCCTCCCCCCATCCCAGACTGATCCTGAGTGCACTGTGGCAGCAGGATGCCCCCCTCCCCCCCATGCCTCTGATCGTCCTGTGGCCCCACCAACAACTGGTGCTGCCCCGTTGGCACAGCCTGATGCCCAGTGGGCAGTGCCAAAGTGTCCCCTGGGCATGGACACTTTGCCCCTTGGGCAGTGACAAGGGGCACAGGCTGGCACTTCCACAGTGCCGATGCCCAGAGGGCACCATCCCCCCACCATCCAAACCCGTGGGGGGCCCCAATTGCCCCCCCCTTCTTTCTGGCAGGGTCTTCTGCTCATTCCCCGAATGTGGGGAGCTCCTCTGAACCCCGCCAGAATGAAGTACTCCTGGCGGGATGGGAGATTCAATTGGGGCCTGAAAGTTCCTGATAATCACACTGAAAACATATTTAAAATACATTTTTAAAAGATTTAAATTATTTCCTTGCCTTCCTGCTGGTTTCCAGCATGGTCTGATGGCGACTGTTCGCCGGCTCCGGGACACGCGTATGCATTCCTGGCGCATGTGCAATCCCAGTACAAGGCCGGCAATGCGCATCTCCCACCCTGACCCACCAGAACAGTTGCGGGTCGTAATGGGAGAATCACAGCCCATGTTTCCTGCTCTTGAGGGCTTCATAAAATCCTCTCCCCTTTGATTCTCCAACCCACCTAAATAATTTATATTGATAGTGCAGTTTTACTATTTTTCCAGTCTCCCTGGCTTCATTACAAGCTTAGAAATGGACCATTTATTGTTCAGGTTTTTCACTATCGACCCTGACTTTCTGAGATAAATACAGGCTACCTTTAAAGTGTAATAAACCCGGACTTGGTTGAATTGCGTTTACTTCAGGGTTGCTTATCAGTTTCACAATCAGATTCTACAGTTATAACTTTAATTCCTAAATCTAATAGTTATATCCCAAAACATATAAATTACAGAAACTAGGTATTCATAACAACTTAAATCTATGTCCTCCGATCATCGATCCTTCAGCTATTGGAAACCATTTCACTTTACTTACTCTATCTGAAGCTTTCATGATTGTAAACACCCCTATCAAAATTTACCACTGCCTTCTCTGCTGCAAGATGAACAATTTCAACTTTTCCAGTCCAATCACATAACCATAATCCCTCATTTCTGGAATTATTCCAGTAAATCACTTCCCTACCCTCTCTGAAAGCTTCACATCTGAATGTGCAGAGTTCAGGTTTGGACACAACTCCAGCTGGGGTGAAATTATGCTTTAACTTAACTTACTGGCTAGTCCAGACTATGCATCCATTTATAAAGCCCAGGATTCTACATGCTTTATTAAGTGCTTTCTTAACCTGACCTTCCATCGCCAAAGATTTGCATACATAGACCTCCATTTCTCTCTGTTCCTGCTTTAAAATTGTGCCATTTAGGTTATATTATCTCTCCTCACTCTTTCTACAAAACATATCACCTTACACTTTTCTGTATTAAATTACATTTGCCATGTCTGCCCACACCAACATCCTGCCGATCACCTCCTGAATTCTCATGTTATTTTCCTCATTGTGTCATCTGTAAATGTTAAAATTTGCCCTTCACCCCATGACCTTGTCACTTTTGCATTTCAAAAGCCACAGTTATGAATAATGAATCGTGGACAGCACAACTGTATATCTCCCTCCAGTGGGAGAGGGCAAATTCTCAATCTGAAAGGGCAACACAAGCTCTCAGAGAAGGAGAATCTCCACTGATGGGAACAAGAGACCTCAGACAGAGGACAGCTCCAGTAAGGGAACAAGGTAACCCAGAGCGAGGATAGCTCTCGTGAGGGAACAAGAGACCCAAGAGAGAGGACAATGAAGGAATAAACATTTGAAAGAACATTGATTGCCCATCAAGATCAACTATCAAAGGAATGAAGAATTGAAAACTGTCAGCATACTGGAAGCACAGCAGAAGGAACTCTACTGAATCACAGGAAACCTCAAGACAAAGCAAGCAAGCTTCACAAGGTAAAGGAAAACCTTCATATGTTACAATAATTCCTTAGGTCAAAGTTTATTCCTCTGGAGGGTTGCAAAGAGAAGTCCCTCTGAAAAAACTGATAACCCAGTTGGCAGAGAAGACTCAACAATGTTCCATATTCCAGGAGAAAACCAAAAGCTACAACAAACAGACTGAAGGGCTGCAGAAGCAGTTGAATGAAAAAGGAGGCAGTGAAAGGAAAAGGCACAGAATTTTCTTAGCTGCGAGCAGATAAGCAGTAGTTACATAATTGAATCAAGGTCAGGCTTCACTGTTCGCTCTGCAGGTAGAGAAAGAAGAGACAGAAATGAGATTGGAAAATGTAAATCAGGCACTGAAGTATAAGGCACCAGGAGAAGGAAAAGCGCTGGATCTCCCTGCTCTACTGGAAATCATTGAGCTGAATTCAAAAAATCAGAAGCTTGCAAAGTAAGTTGAAAATACAGCAGCGAACAAATGTTTGTCTGAAGTTATGAATCTAGTAGAAATGAAAGTTCAATGTGTAAAACATCCATGCCCAGCAACAGCACGGTGCGAACCACAGATAAAGGATTTTCAGAGGAGTGATGCCACAGAAGATCATCCCCGGGACAACATTTTCATCAGCTAAATATTGAGAGAGTGAAAGCCTTTTCCATTCAGAAAGACTGCTGGCTTATTGGGAGATGAACAGATGGCTATGTTGATACGTGGAGGTCAGTGTAGCTCAGTTGGTTGGACAGCTGGTTAGTGATGCGGAGTGAAGCCAACAGCACAGGCTGAGTTTCCTTACTGGCTGAGGTTATTCATAAAAGCCTCACCTTCTCAACCTTGCCCCTCAACTGTGGTGACTCTCAGATTAAATCACCACCAGTCAACTCTCCCCCTCAAAGGAGACAGCAGCCTATGGGCATCTGGGACTGTGGTGATTTTACCTTTACCTGACACATTCAATCATGACCTGAACTTGAGCAAAGTGACCAACTATTGTTCTTTCTTGCTACGTAAGCATTGCCAACCACAGGAAATACTGACTGGCCTTTACAAAGAAAGTATCAATGATGTCTTCATGGACTACCAACAGACTAATGACTTAAAAGAAATTGAAAGTTGGATTTACTATCACTGTTACGTTCAATGCAGAAGAAAGCCAAGGATGTGAGTTGCAGGTCCTTGTGTAAGAGACCGCACAGATCTGTGAAACCATCTCTAAACTCTGCTGCCCAGAATGCTAAAGACTTAGCGAAAGGAGCAGGGTGTCTATGATCAGCCCTCACCCTTTGCAATTCCCCTTCAACCTCAAATACAGATCTGTGAAGTCTCCCGAACTGTTGCTGCTGCTCTTCTTCGTCCAACCCAAGTAGCAGGGTTAGGGTGACTTGCAATATAACAAGTACAAAACAATGTAATGAGGAAGGGTCACTGATCACAATTCACCCACCATCAATAGACCATTAATAATGTATTGGCTCAGTAATTAAGCATAAATGTTGGGTGCTGGCAGAGGGGAAGGGAGGAGAGAAATTTAAATGCAATACATCCATGCTTGACAAGTGCTTGATTTATGATATCTGAAAAGGTAATGATAACAGCTTCCAATTATCAACTTTACCATAACACTGACCTGTAAAAGAAAGATTTAAATGTTCTGTTTCAACTGTCACAAAGCAATTAAACTGAGCCAATTACTCAGCACATCTGAGGTCATTGGCCAGCAGAAAATTGATGTGTGCATGAACTTTAACACACAGTACTTCAAAATTACATGTAAAACGGGCATCAAACAGAAATTATATTAAGATCAATGGTGAAAAAGTTATTTAAATAATCATGCTAAGATTTCAGCCACCGAGTACTAGCCATCGAGAGAACTAAAAACATGCCAGGTTTATATAGACCATATTGTCAAGTGTGGCTCACTGGTCTATTGCCCAATCAGATATGAGCTTACAGCAGTTCTTTGCAACAATATACCTCCATACTATTGTGAAAAACTGAGGAAACTAAGCAGGACATGGAGATTTGCATCTGCGTACTGCCTTTCTCAACCAAAGGACACCTTAGTTTAATTTTGTTTATTTATTACTGTTACAAGTAGGCTTACATTAACACTGCAATGAAGTTATTGTGAAAATCCCCGAGTCACCACCCTCCGGCGTCTGTTCGGGTACACTGAGGGAGAATTTAACATGGCCAATGCACCTAACCAGCACGTCTTTCGAACTGTAGGAGGAAACCAGAGCACCCAGAGGAAACCCATGCAGATACAGGAGGAACGTGCAAACTCTGCACAGACAGTGACCCAAGCCGGGAATCGAACCCAGGTCCTTGGCTGTGTGAGGCAGCAGTGCTAACTACTTCAATATTTTACAAGTGCAGTCACTCTTGTAGAGAGATGAGCAATGTAAGAGCTCTTAAATAAAAAAAAATCATCAAAATAATTAAAAACCCTTCCATTGTTGAGGAATTTTGTGTGATATCTTCATTCAATCAAAATCCTAGTCACAACCAGACGTCATTTAGCATGTGACTGATTGAGATTTTGACACTCGATCAAAGGTTCTTTCTTTCTTGTCTTATTCATTTGTGAATCATTCTAAAAATATGAATATTATTCAGAGATATTAATCTGTGTTGAAGCTACAAATGCTTGGTTCGCAGAACTGTTGAACTGAAGCATCAAAATGAAAACACATTGTGATACAGTAGATGTATCAAAGTTAGATGTAAATAAGATCAATGACAAAAAAAGTATTCAAATAATCATGCTAAGATTTTAACCAGAGTATTAGCCATCTAGAGAACAAAGAACATGCGTGGTTTATATGGATCGTATAGTCAAGTGTCGCTCACTGGTTGATTGTGTCAAATATAATGTAAAAAGCTTCACTATCTTTCCTATATCGTCCTTGTACTTTAATCTGATTTTATATCCATCTGACATTTACATCAAACTAGGTTAAGCTGAATCAGGATTGAAGTCATGCAGAACAGTTGTGTGGATGGAGAAAACGCATGTTTATATTTCATGGAGAAAACACATGTTTATATTTCACTTGCAGTTATTTCTATAGTATGGGACACATTGATGATAATAGATGAGTGACTTCCCCAGTGGCTGCTGTTAGTGAGGTGTCCCACCACTACTGATGCATGTTGGAGATTCACTGGTAAATATTGGAAATTCAGGATGTGGACTTGGAGAACTACCCATTACTTAAAGGTCGGAAATTTCCACAATGTGAGTACAAATTGAATAAGGGGAAATCACAGGCCAAGGATCACACAAGCATTGAACCAAGTTCAATTGTAATGATTCTGAAGATTTAAAATATTAAGAAACCTCTTTCATTAAAACCTTTCTAATAAATTACAGAAAATAAATATTTCCCCACAGTCCGAAAGATGTGCTGGTTAGGTGCACTGGCTAAATTCTCCCTCAGTGTACCCGAACAGCCTACTTATGACATTAATAAATCGACTTTAAAAAAATAAGTTAGCACAATAAGATTTGATTTCTTTCACAGAATTCAAGCAACAATTGGAAACTTTTGTGTTCTAGCACAGGTCTCAGCTGTAAAGTGCCATCACTGTGAGGATATTCTGCTTTCTGATCCTATTTATTCACATGAGCAATAAATTGCTGCAACTATAGGAAACAAGGGTACTCCATCAGTGTTGTCATTTTGAGTTGTGAGAATTCCCGTGGCTGTTCTCCAAATTCAACAGCTGTATCACAAGTTGGATCGAAAAAAGAAATCAGCTTGCTGATGTGCTCTTAAAGATGTGTTCAAAGGGAAACCATCTCAGGGTATGATGATAAAGGATGGGATAGATTATTGTTTTACCGCAGTACTTGGCTGGAACGCAGAATGGAAAATCTGGTGGGATCAGTAGCAGAACCCATCTGATTTTCTTTCCATTCACATTAAAGCGGGTTCTGTAAGCACACAATCCTCTTTCCTCTCTGTGCTTCACCCAGGTGATATTTAACTGCCAGGCTGTAAAAACAGTAATCTATCCCAATGCCTTTTAACAAGCTAATTCCAGGCTATGTTTAATATTCACACAAATTAACTGACTGAAATCTTGGTACTTGTAAGAACATCAATCTCACATTGAATTTCTGTTCTATTCTAATTGGCCACGTTACTAAGAGTTTGAAATGGGTCCAATGTTATCCACAGTGAAATATGTACTGGTCATTCTGAAAATTTTATCAAGGAGTTTAAGTTTCTCATAAAAGACCAAAGGCTGTAAAATTCACATTTGTGTAGCATCAATAATGAAAGAATTAACAGGCTGTTCTTTCACTTCCATCTGAAGTCAACAGAATAGACTTGTCACCAGCTTAAAGCCAGTGTTATGATCCCAGTTGTTGTTATAACTGAATGGGAAGATCCCAGAATGGTTTACAAGGATGTTGCCGGGGCTTGACAAAATGAGTTACAGAGAAAGGTTGAATAGGTTAGGATTTTATTCCCTGGAGCATAGAAGAATGAGGGGAGATTTGATAGAGATGTATAAAATTATGATGGGTATAGATAGAGTGAAAGCAAGTAGCCTTTTTCCACTGAGACTAGGGGGGAAAAAAACTAGAGGACATAGGTTAAGGGTGAAGGGGAAAAGTTTAAAAGGAATATTAAGGGGGGCTTCTTCACACAGAGAGTGGTGGGAGTGTGGAATGAGCTGCCAGATGAAGTGGTGAATGCGGGCTCACTTTTAACATTTAAGAAAACCTTGGACAGGTATTTGGATGAGAGGGATGTGAAGGGATATGGTCCAGGTACAAGTCAGTGGGACGAGGCAAAAAAAATGGTTTGGCACAGCCAGGAAGGGCCAAAAGGCCTGTTTCTGAGCTGTAATGTTCTATGGTTCTAATGGAACCCAGAATATGACTTGTCCTTTTTTCAGTAAATATGGAGGAACAGAGTTACAGGACCACTAATTAATTTTAACAACAAGAAAGCATTTACTAAACATGAAAAGTTGGATTACACCTTTACATCTGTCTTAGCTGAACAAATGCACATATTTGAAGGTTTATATGGGCGACAAAGTACATCTTAAGCTACAATAGTCTCAGTAACAAGAAGTCCCAGTTTTAAACACACAAACTGGTTGTGGCAAACCACATACTCCACTCCAAACCCACCTAAATGTCTGCAGATTTCTCCTCAAAATTCCACCCCCTCCCCGCCCCGCAAACCCCAGATGATCTTTAGACCATGAGTTACCTTGTCTCACTGAACTCTAGTTTCCACACGAGTGATTTCAAATTCCATTTTCAAGAAGACAGATTTGCAAATCTTCTTTTAACCAATGCTTTCTCTCAATTGCATCCATTAAGGATCTGCTTACAGATTTTATATCTTTCCTCTTCAGGAGTTCTTTGTCTTCACAGCTGTTTTAACTATCGATTCCCAGACTGAATTAAAATGGCATCAAATCTTTGATTAATCTCTGAAGCCTGCTTTCCCATTTTAAATCTGTTACTACAGCTGTCTCTTTCACTTTGTTTGCTTTTCTCTTGGATTCTCCTCTAAACAGTATCTTGTTCAACTTCTTTGTCTCCATTCCCTTAACTTCATTCTTCCTGAGACATGGACTGAAATTTTCCCATCCCGCCTGCCACAGGAATCATAGTGGGCTGGAGCAGACCATGTAAAGATCCACTGACCTCGGGGAGGATGTTTCAGTTTTGGGGAGAGCACGGCCCATTATTTTTGTCCCAATTCCCTGGTTGTCTGAACTTTATCTGGCTCTTTGGGAAGTCTGCCTTTTACACTCCCTCTGTCCTGTCCAATCTCTCTTCTGGCAGAGTTGAAAGATGTTCGTTCCCCAGTGTCCTATCTCCAACTGCAATACATCCAACTAAAAACTAAACCCAAAAGCCTTTCTACCTTAAAAGGGGCGCAGCAAGTGCTCCTGCTAGTAATTTACTTTTTAACGCCATACCCTTTCTGAGCACAATAGAAGCACAGTTGGAATTGAAAGCAAAACCCTTACAGAAACATTTTTGTCCAGCAGAAATTTAATTATAGGCTTACCCTTTATACCAAAACACTAAATTAAACCTACTTAAAACTATACCTTATTTCTAATGTTTACCAACACAAATGTAAATCCCATAAAACTACCTTTGTTCTCCTAAGACAAGCAGCAGAGGTTCTGAACCGTTTTAACTTCATGTTTCAGTTAAATACTGCCAGTGAGCTGAGGATGCAAACTGAGCTCCTCAGTGCAGCTTAGCAGTTGTTGGGAGAGTTCCAAAACAGAGCCAACCAACTGGTCAGACCTAGAGTGGAAGGGGACAAATCCTCTTGCACTGACAGAGGCCTAAAGTGATTTAGTGGAATCAGGGCAAACAGAAAACAAATATAAACTTTCTGAATGACCTTTAGCAGCTCCTTCATGCATCATTTGCAAATTTAACCAGTAAACACATGGGACAGAATTTTCTTAAGAAAACTCGAGGGGTGGAATTTTCCCATCCCGCCCACAATGGCAATCACAGCAGGCGGGACACAAACCATGCAAAGACCTGTTGACCGCAGGTGGGATTTTCTGGTCTTGAGGTGAGCAATACCAGAATATCCCAAAGTATTGAAAGGAAAAGATTAGATTTTCTTCTCTCCATTTTTTCAGCAGGATAAGTTCTGGGAGTTAACAGCACTAGAAGCTGTAATGTGAATCTCACCAATGGAGTGGGGGTGCAGTCTCAACTCACCTGAGAAACCGGCTGCTGAGCTCTAGGGGTGCCATTGCCCAGGTGCCCCAATGTCCCAGTATATCGTGTACAGAGTATGCTGAGAGATGTCACCGCCTGCACCCCCCCGTCCCCGGCCCCGGCCCCACCAAATCCCCACCCTGGACATGGCCCCCACCCCAGCTGATTGCCACTCCAGCCAGTTGCAACCTCATCCCGACAGCTGCCTGAACTCCTGATCACCACTCCCAGTTCCCCAGTCCCTATCCCACTGATCAGTAAAATATGTAATTCATACTTAAATCAGCTTTGCACCCTTCCTGAGCACGAGGCTCATTTCGCCGGCAAAACGGGGCCAACAAGATCTCGAGGCGCTAGAAAAGCGGCATGAATCCAATTTTTTGCCCCTCTCCTACTGATCAATGTGGCGAGCCAATTAGATCATTCTCATGGTAATTTTAAATGTGAAAATTGCAATCAGAGTCGTAGCACAGACACGGGACTCTGATATGCACATTTACACAGTCCCCAGTAATAGCAGCCAAGTCTTGGCGCATCACTGGAATGGGAGACAAGTGTCAACTGGTGACTGTATATTTCTCAGTTAAGAAGCTGGCGCTAACAGTTTCAAATGTTCACATTGTGGCAGGTTGGTTCCTGCTGTTCTAGAACAATTTTGTATGTATATTAAATGTAATGTCTTTAGAAACAAAGCAGGAAAGTAATTTACTTAGTTAACAATGCTTGCCCAATTATACTACTGACAACACATACACATGTGATAGCGTCATTAGTAATATGACACAAGATAATTTACCTCATACAGTACCCCTAGCTCTTTGTAGACCACAGAATTAAACATAAGATGCAAAGATTTTTAAGAAACACAGGGAGGTTATTTAACCAACAAATTCACCCAGTTTTGATCATCTTCATCCCCACTCCCATCGCCAATCTCTTTCTAATTAAAAGTCTACTGCTGAAGTTAGATAAGAAAAGATCATTTTAAAAACTCTGAGCTTTGCCTTGGTGTTGCATTCAACTGACATAAAGATACACTCCTCAACTTCAGATACAGAAAGAAAAGTGTAGCCTGAACTGCCAGATTAATCAACAGCAAGCACAATTATTATACATATTCTAACTTCACGGACAAGCAATACAACCAAAAAAGTATTTTGAATTGCACAAGGTCATCAGATGGCTTTATCCTGGGGTATGCTTTTACAAAAGTACGCTTTGATTCTTTCAAACAAAATGCAATGACTTATCAAATCTAAAAAGAAAACCAAACAGAAATGATGAAATGTGTACAAATCAACTTCCACTCACCTGGTCTGCAAAAGCTCAGCAAAAGCTTCACTACCAGCCAAGACATAACTGATTCCAATTGAAATGCTGCACAGAAACAGAGAAAAATAAATTGAAGGTAAATATTTTGTTCAGTTATCACATACAAGGTCCTTGTGATTTCAATGTATCACAGTGCTTCAAGCTTTGGAATAGTCATGGTTCATGTTAGAGGATGTACCAGGGTCATTTGAACCGTTGCAGGAATCAAGCAGTTAGAAATGGACTACAAATTGTCCCGCCCATCACAGCATGAGACTTACCTCCATAAGTACGAATTAGTTTCTCGTGCAAACTTGGGAGAAAGCAGTATCTATCTGGATTTCAGTTGCAAGGAGATGTTAAGGAATATTTCTGAGCAACACATGATGTTATGGATATTACAGAGACTTAGTTAAGGGAAAGGCAGGATTGGCAGCTTAACATTCCAGGATACAAAAGGTTTCAGGCAGGATAGAGGGGGATGTAAAAGGGTTGGGGGAGTTGCACTACTGGTTAAGGAGACTATCATAGCTGTACTTCGGAAGGACACCTCAGAGGGTTCATAGAGCAAGGCAATATGGGTACAGCTCAGGAATAGGAAGGGTGTACTCACAATGTTGAGGGTTTACTATAGGCCACCCAACTGCCAGCAGGAGATAGAGGAATAGATATGTAGGCAGATTTTGGCAAGGTGGGAAAATAAGGCTTGTTCTCAGTGCAGTGACAGGGGTTGAGGGGCAAACTGATAGAAGTCTACAAGATTATATGGGGCATGGACAGAGTGGAGAGTCAGTAGCTTTTACCCAGAGTGGAAGAGTCAATTACTGGGGGCATAGGTTTAAGAAGTGAGGGACAAGGTTTGAAGGAGATGTAAGAGGCAAGTTTTTTTACACAGAGGGTGGTGGGTGCCTGGAACTCACTGCCAGGGGAGGTCATGGAAGCAGATACGATAGTGTGTTTTAAGGGATGTCTTGACAAGTACATGATTAGGATGGGAATGGAGGAAAATGGTCTCTGGAAGGGTAAGGGGTTTTAGTTCAGTCGGGCAGCATGG
This sequence comes from Carcharhinus amblyrhynchos, assembly GCF_965287045.1. Lineage (NCBI taxonomy): Eukaryota > Metazoa > Chordata > Chondrichthyes > Carcharhiniformes > Carcharhinidae > Carcharhinus > Carcharhinus amblyrhynchos. Next base: position 102,593,197 of record NC_137326.1, on the reverse strand, counting down.
TTGATGCAGCTTGGAGGGTCAAAGGGCCTCTTCCTGTGCTGTCATGTTCTTTGTTCTCGTGGTAGGTTGTGGTCATTGGGGATTGGAAGGGGCCTGCAATCATGAAGGAGTAGTCGAACACAGAGGTGCTCCTGCCACCTTTTGCCACAAAGTTTTCATGTTGAAACTGGAGGAGGTTAAAAAAACACTCTTTGTGATCTGTTTCAGCCCCAATTCCTCTTGTTTCCAATGTGGCTTAGAAGGGAAACCACCGCATACTCCTTGAAATGGCCTCCAGTTAAAATTGCAGCCAAGCCTTAGGGACTATCAAGTAACAATATTTACTAATTATTTCCTATTCAAATTGTGAAGTGACTCAGTTAACAACTATTTACATTTACAAATAATTTGTATATTCAGTGCTTTAGAGGTGACAATTTTGATTTAGAAGTTAAATAATTTTGAGTCCATGCTTTTCTGTCTGACTTCTGTTTTGGCAAGTTAGCAGAGAAGGATTAGTTTGTTCACTAGGTACCTGGTAGGTATCCTGTTTGAGGGTTGCTAAAATGAATTCATATTGCATCTGGGGTTATGGGAATAGGGCCTGGGAGGGATTGTGGTCGGTACAGACCCGATGGACATAATGGCCTCATTCTGCACTGTAGGATTCTACTATTCTAAGGTGGGATTTCCTGGCTGCGCTCACCCCAAGGCCAGAAAATTTTGCCCGAGGTCAAGAGACCTTTGCATAGTCCATGTCCCACCTGCTACAATTCCAATGGAGGCCGAGATGGGAAAATTTCGCAATAAATCCCAGTTGAATTCTCAGTGGAAAGGCCAAGTGAAGAGTTAAATATTTTGCTGGTTCCTTGACATTTATTTATCTGGATACCAAACGCCAGAATCTTTACATTGTATTCCTTACAAATCTTTGTTTCAAATTATCATAATTAAAACAGAGCTAAAAATAACAAGCAATAGTGGCATCATGTCAATAAATACATGATCATAATTTCAATATACAATGGTATTTCTCAGGGATTAGTGCTGGGACCACTGATACTTCTGATACATATTAATGAACTGGACCTGTGTATAAAGGAATAATTTCAAAGTTTATGGATGTTGTGAAACAGTGGAAAGGAAGAGATAAACAGACTGATGCACCAACCACAACCCCATCCAGGCACTATCCCCATAACCCCAGATTCAATATGAATTCATCTTACCAACCCTCAAACAGGATACCTACCAGATACCTAGTGAAAAAATTAATCCTTCTCTGCTAAATTGCCAAAACAGAAGTCAGACAGAAAAGCATGCACTCAAAATTGTTTAACTTCTAAATCAAAATTGTCACCTTTAAAGCACTGAATATACAAATTATTTGTAAATGTAAATAGTTGTTAGCAGAGGAGATAAACAGACTGATGAAAAGGGTAGACATGTGATAGATAGAATTAAACACAGAGAGAGAAGCCTGACATGACACTGTTAGCTTAGAAGAATGGAGAGAGATGATATAAACCAAATGATATAATTTTAAAGGTGGTGCATGAACAGAGAGACATGGGTTTGTATGGGCACAAATTCTGTGCCAGGACAAATTGGGAAGACTATTGGAACAGTATGTGGCATTCCTGGCTTTAATAACAGAAACAGAGAATACAAAAAAAATGAAGTTGAACTAAATCTTTATAATCCATTGGTTACATCTCAGTCAAGTATTGTGTTCAAATCAGGCCGATTTAGAAAGGATGTCATGGCCTCAAAGAGGGTGCAAAAGTGATTAACTAAAATGAACCAGGAAATAGAGACTTCAGTTATGTGGAAATCGAGGCTTCAGTATGTGGAGAGAGTTGGAAAATCGGGGTATTCTGCTTTGAACTAGGAGATTCAGAGGAGATTTGACAGATGTGCACAATGTGATGAAAGGTTCCATGAAATTTATTCCAGTGATAGAAGGTTTGGTAATCAGAAGACACAGATTTAAGGTAATAGACAAATGAAGCAGAGGTAACATGAGGATTGTTTAAAAAAGGCAAGATGTTATGATTTGGAATGCACAGCCTGAAAGGATGATAAAAGCAGATTCAACAGTAACTTCAATAGTAGCAAAAGGGAATTGAATCAAAAGCCAAAAGGGAAAGAAAACACAAAGCTATAGGGACAGAGCAAGGGAGTAAAGTTTAAAGTTTTTATTTATTAGTGTCACAAGTAGGCTTACATTGATACTGCAATGAAGTTACTGTGAAAGTGCGCAAGTCGCCTGTTTGGGTACACTAAGGGAGAATTTAGCATGGCCAATCCATTTAACCAACATGTCTTTCGAACTGTGGGAGAAAACTGGAGCACCTGGAGGAAACCCACGCAGACCCGGAGAGAACGTGCAGACTCCACACAGACAGTGACCCAAGCTAGGAATTGGACCCAGATACCTGGAGCTGTGAGGCAGCAATGCTAACCACTGTGCCACGGGACTAATAGTTAATTAGTTGGACTAATTGGACAGTTCTACAATGAGCTGACAAAAAAATGATGAGATGATCAGTGTCCTGTTTTGTGTCCTTCCATGATTCTTTAATTCTTTGATTCCATCTTGAGTGAGGTTGTCAAACAGCTTGCATTTCAACAGAGAAATGACTAAAGAATCACACAAAATGAGCAAGGCCAACAGAAACTAAGCCCATTCTGAATTGCAATGGATTCCACAAAGGTTTCTATCTAGGTGGTTTTCAACACTTGGATGGTGTCTTGTTTAAAGGGGAAAGTTGCACATAACCACAAGGAGCTGGACCTGCACATCTCAGATAGCAATCTTGGATCAACGTGATGACTACTGCAGCACCCTCTGTGATGCAATTCTTCAAAGCTTTGGTGCCTTTTGGTAAATGGCACTTTCTTAATGCTCAGGTCTACTGTCATTAAAATATTTTAATTTTATTAATGGGTGTACCTCCTACAAAGTACATTACAGGAACACACCAAGATTCCTTAGGCAGCGCCTTCCAAACCCATAACCATTATGATCTAGATGGACAAGAGCAGCAGGTACCTGGGCACACCACCACCTGGAGATTCCCCTCCAAGTCACCTGCCATCCTGACTTGGAAGACCTGACGAAGAGGGAAACCTCGAAAGCTTGTGAGTTTACTATCAAATAAATCGGTTGGACTTAAACCTGGTGTTGTCAGACTTCTTACTACGTTGGAAATATACTGCCATTTCTTCACTGTCTCTGGGTCAAAATCCTGGAACTCCCACCCTAACAGCACTGTAGGAGTACCTACACCTTAGGGACTGCAGCGATTCAAGAAGGCAGCTCACCACCACCTTTTCAAGGGTAATTAAGGCTGAGCAATAAATGCTGGCCTGGCCAGTGATGCTTACATCCCATAAATGAAGAAAAAACTTTTGCCAGTTGAAATGTTTTAATTATCATCTTAAAAACATATGCAACATTTATTGCTTTAATTCTGTCAAGTGTAATTAAGCATGGCCACATTAGCACAAGTGCCATATGCCTTTTTAAACCCTGTGAATGTAGTGTTACTTATTTAATTAGTTTGGTGCTAATTGCTTAAGTCCGACTCCAATAGAAAACCTTACGCTGGACTATACGGAGTATAATAAGTTCTCTTACTGTTCCGGCTGTCATATTGTGCTTCACAGTAAGTGAAGTTTCATTGTAAATTCTGAGAATAAAGAAACACAACGCCTGCCAATCACCTACGGAAATAATATTCAGAGGTAATCCTAAAGTGATGGGGCCCTCAGTGCCATAGTAATTTCCCAGTTTAGGAGATATTGCATGGCCCCTGTGGCAGAGCAAATGAATAAAAAAGGATTGGTAAGGAATAGTAATAAAGTGAAATTAAAATGTTTGATGCTAACATTAACAGTTTTTTTAATACGCGTATGTTTTGTGCTGTATTAACATGTTTTATGCCAATATGTTATGCTACTGCTGTTATGGAAAATGCAGTTTAACAGCTGAAGAAAGCAGCAAATATGATAGTTGCAGTATCCCAGGGGAGACTTGGAGAAATGACAAACAGTTACACTGAAGATTGTGGCATCTGTCAGCTTCAGAAAGCGCACACTTAATGAACTGAATATCGATTCCTTCGCTGGAGTAGATTCTTGTTTGAATGTGCCCTGAATAATTTGTAATGACGATTCTCGGCAGGATTTTTCTCTTTGGTTTATGAACTTAACGCGCACAGAAGAAGCAGTCGGCAGATATTTAGTCAGGTTGATCATTTCCAAGTAACCTCTCTTTAATAATCTCAGTTTGAAAAGAAAGAAAGGTAATGGTGTCTTGACTATTAGCTTAAAATAAAATGCTTGCAAGGTCAGGACACGATGAGTTTGGCAGGAAATGCCGAGAAAGAATTTTACTGCTTCTATTACTGCTATGTTTTCATTAACCTTTTCTCAAATCAACAAATCAGCTGCAGTGTGAGCCAGTGCAGCCCGGGCAGGAAACTGCAATGATCTTTTGAATGCTGACAGGGTGATCGTAAAATTTTATTGCAAGCTTTCGTCATTCACAGCAGGGAAAGGCGAAGATGCAGCAGATATGATGGTGTCAGGTATACTGAGAGAGAATATGGTCTCCTATGTTTTGGGTGTGGAATTCATACTGGGGGAAATCAACTGGGGTTAAAGTCCCACGCACAATCATCACGCCTCAGCTTCTCCCAAAGAACGGTGTTTGGTTGCGAAAGTTATAACTGGTGACTTTTAAGTGGTCAGGATGCCTGCCCGAAACTGATGGGAGGCTTCACCAATTATCTATTTGGTGACCTAATACCTGTTTTAGAACGTTACTGCCAAAAACAGCAAGAATATAGATTTTCATGACCTAACCAGCAATCTCAAAGGTAGATCTGCTTAGATCTGCTAATTGGAGCTAGAAGGAGCAGCAATTAGAATCCCCAGAGAAATCATGTAAATTGTAATTAAGGGGCACTCTCTATTGCTGGGGAGCAGAGAATTCGTGTTAGAGTTCAACTCCAGAGTCCTGAAGAACATAAACAACAGGAGGTGTCGGTCTTACAGCTCTTTGAACCTGCTGTGCCACTCAATATATACATCAGCTCCACTTCCCCAGACTACCCCCATATCTCTGGATTCCCTTGGTGCCCAAAAATGTAGACAGTAGTCGACTATTGAACAGGCATAGCTCTCTGGGGAAGGAAATTCCAAAGATTGATAACCCTCTGAGTGATGAAGTTTTTCCCTAATTTCATTGCTAAAAGGCTGATCTCTTATCCTGAGACTATAACCATGACGAGGGGAAATAGTAACTTGGCATTAAGCCTCTAAGAATTTTAAAAGTTTCAATGAGAACCCCTCTCTTTCTTCTAAACTCCAGAGGATATAAGCCCATTCTACTCAATCTTTCCTCATAGGACAGACCTCTTAGGAATCAGGTTGTTGCAGCCTCTTTAAGGCAAGTTTATCCTTTCTTAGGCAAGGAGGGCAAAACAGTACATAATACATGGGGAGGCAATGGCTTAGTGGTGTTATCGCTAGACTATTAATCCAGAAGCTCAGTTAATGTTCTGCAGACCCAGGTTCATATCCCACCATAGCAGATGGTGGAATTTGAATTCAATAAAAAATATCTGGAATTAATAATCTACTGATGACCATGAAACCATTGTCAATTGTCAGAAAAACCCATCTGGTTCACTAATGTCCTTTAGGGAAGGCAATCTGCCATCTTTACCTGGTCTGGCCAGCATGTGATTCCAGAGCCGCAGCAATGTGGATGACACTCAATTGCCCTCGAAAATGGCCGAGTCACTCAGTTCAAGGACAACAAGGGATGGGCAATAAATACTGGCCAGCCAGTGATGCCCATATCCCACAAATTAATATATAAAAATTAAAACACCAAGTATGTTCCTAACTGTTTGATAAACCCACTTGTTATCTTTGAGTTTCACATACAAGAATACGCAAATCCTTCTCAACATCAACGTGTATTATTGGAAGATCGGAATAGGCCATTCAGCCTGTGCACCCTGATCCGCCATTCAGTTAGATCATGGCCAGTCATCTACCTCCATAACTTTTTCCTGCAATACCTCCATAGCCCTTGATGTCATTAGTCTCCAGAATTCTATCGGTTTCTGTTTTGAGCATATTCTTTGTTTGAGCTGCCACAGCCCTCTGGGATACAGAAATGCAAAGCTTCACCATCTTCTTCATGAAGAGATTTCTCCTGATCTCAGTCTTAAACTGTCTACTCCTCATCCTGAGATTATGTCCCCTGGTTTTAGACTCACCAGCCGGGGAAAATATTTTATCTACATCCATTCTGCCATGCACGATAAGAATTTTGCTAATTTCAATTAGATCACCACTCATTCTTCAAAATTCTAAGGGTTACAGACTTAGTGTCCTCAGTTTCACTTCATTAATCCCAGAGATTAATCTGGTGAACATCTGTTGCACTCCCTCTATGGCAAATACATCCGTCCTTATATAAGGGGACCAAAACTGTACACAGTACTCCAGGTGAGATCTCACCAAGGCTCTAAACAACTATAATAAGATAGCTTTATTAGTGTACGCTCACATGTCTCCTCACTGAAGGCCAACTTTGCAATTCATGAACAAGGATAGCCACGTCACTTTGGACACTTACACTTCCCAACCACTCACTATTTAAGAAATGTTCTGCCTTCCTGTTTTTACAACTGAAGTGAAGAACTTCACACTTCTGGCCAGCTCCTTCAACATTCTGAGCTGAAACTTATCAAACCCAGGGGATTTATCAATCTTTGTTATACATCAACTGGTAGCTACCACACTGAAGTAATGAGGCCGTAGGGATTTTATGATTCTAGATGCCACGCTAGTGGGTTGTAATGAAACATGGTGCAGGTTTATTAAGAAGGTTTTGCTTGATCCAGGTCTAAGATGGAAGAGCCACAGAAGCCCGTGAATCTCTCTGCTTACGTCAATACAGATCACATGATGGTATACACAGAGCGATGCAACCACTTTCATTGCATAACATCCTTTTACCTTTACTTCTTTATTCCCCAAACAACTTTTTCCAACGTTTCAACAACAGACCCAATTAAGCGGTTGGTACATTACTTTGCGCCATTATTTCCCATATTCATATGACAGACGTCCACCTGAGAGATTATTTCTTTTGGGTTGAACTCAATGTTCTAAAATTTAGTTATCTGAGACCTTTGAAGTGTCCTCTTTTTCTTATGTTAATTCTTCATGTAAAACTGTTTCAGTGTCAGGTTCCATCGGATTTGAAGATTCTTCAGAAGCAGTATCTGAATCTATCTGGGTGGTTAGCTCCTGTTCAGGTGTATCACTATTTAACATTTCTGATACAAATATTTCTGGTGAAGTTGCAGTAATTTCACTTCTTAAGGCTAGTATGTGATCAGCATGGTGTTGCCAAACTCTCTCACCATCCATCTCTATGGTATAAGATATCAGACCTGTTTTTGCTGAGATAATGGCAAGTACCCATTTTTCACTGGAAGTATAGCTTCTTGCTAAGAACATAAGAAATAGGAGCAGGAGTAGGCCATCCAGCCCTTCGAGCCTGCCCCGCCATTCAATAAGATCATGGCTGATCTGTCGTGGCTCAGTTCCACATTCCTGCCCTCTCCCCATAACCCTTAATCCCCTCTCTTATCAAAAACCCATCAACCCGCGTCTTAAAAATATTTAGCGAGGTAGCCTCCACCACTTCAATGGGCAGAGAATTCCAGAGATTCACCACCTTTTGAGTGAAGAAGTTCCTCCTCAACTCTGTTCTAAGCCGCCCCCCCTTTATCTTGAGGCTGTGCCCCCTAGTCCTACTATCCTTTCTGAGCGGGAAGAGTCTCTCCACCTCTATCCTATCCATCCTATTCATCATCTTATATGTCTCAATGAGATCTCCCCTCATTCTTCTAAACTCTAACGAGTACAAGCCTAGTTTATTCAGCCTCTCCTCATAGTTCAACCCCCTCAACTCCGGTATCAGCCTAGTAAACCTCCTCTGCACTCCCTCCAAGGCCAAAATATTCTTGCGTAAGTACGGCGACCAAAACTGCACACAGTACTCCAGCTGCGGCCTCACCAATGCCCTATACAGCCGCAGCAAGGCCTCCCTACTTTTATATTCAATCCCCCTCGCTATGAAGGCCAGCATCCCATTTGCCTTCCTGACCACCTGCTGCACCTGCAGGCTGGGTTTTTGCGACTCATGCACAAGGACCCCGAGGTCCCTCTGCACCGTCGCCTGCTGCAGTTTTTCGCCATGTAAGTAATAGTCCTTCCTACCATTATTCCTACCAAAGTGGACCACCTCGCACTCGCCAACATTAAATTCCATTTGCCAGTTCCTGGCCCATTCGCCCAGCCTATCTAGATCCTTCTGCAGACTCTCCACACCCTCCGCGCAATTTGCCGTTCCACCAATCTTGGTGTCATCAGCAAATTTCGACACCATACACTCGGTTCCCTCGTCCAGATCATCTATATAAATGGTAAATAGCTGAGGCCCCAGCACCGACCCCTGGGGCACTCCACTAGTCACCAACCGCCAATCCGAATAGCACCCATTGACCCCCACTCTCTGCCTCCTATTTGACAACCAATCCTCTATCCACGCTAACACCCTACCCCCAACTCCATGCCCCCTTACCTTCTGCAATAACCTCTTGTGAGGTACTTTGTCAAACGCCTTCTGAAAATCAAGAAAGACCACATCCATCGGCTCTCCTCTATCCACTGCCCTAGACACATCCTCATAGAACTCCAATAAATTTATCAGACACGACTTCCCCTTAACGAAACCGTGCTGCGTCTGCTCTATCAAGCAATTTCCCTCAAGATGCCTCACTATTTCCTCCTTGATGACGGATTCTAACATTTTACCTACAACAGACGTTAAACTAACAGGCCTATAATTCCCTGCCTTTTGCCTGGCACCCTTCTTAAACAACGGCGTAACATTAGCCGCTTTCCAATCTTCCGGCACTTCCCCGGAATCCAGCGACGTTTGGAAAATAACCACCAAGGCATCCACTATCACCTCTGCCATTTCTTTCAGAACCCTCGGATGCATTCCATCCGGTCCTGGGGACTTGTCCACAATCAGTCCCTCCAGTCTGTCGAGCACTGCCTCTCTAGTAACAATAATGTCATTGAGACCCTCCAGTCCTACCACCCTTCCATCGCTAACACCCGGCAAATTATTCACGTCTTCCTCCGTGAAGACCGAAACAAAAAAGTTATTCAAGACCTCAGCCATTTCCCCATCCCCTACTACTAAGTCCCCCCTCTCATCCTCTAAGGGTCCAACGTTCACCCTAGCCAGCCTCTTCCTTTCTATATATTTATAAAAACTCTTGCTATCCTTTTTTATATTAAGCGCTAGCCCAGCTTCATAGTTTCTCCTACCCTTCTTTATCAACTTCTTTGTCAATCTTTGTTGACATTTAAACCTCTCCCAATCCTCTTCTCGCCCACTACTCTTAGCCACTCTAAACGCTTCAGCTTTTAATTTACTACTTTCTTTCACCTCCTTCGTTATCCACGGCTTATTACCTCTCCTCCTACGGTCCTTTTTAACCATCGGAATAAATTTCTGCTGAGCACCAAGAAAGATCTCCTTAAAGATCCTCCACTGCTCCTCAGCAGACCTACCTTCCAACGCGCTCCCCCAGTCAACATTCGCCAATTCTTCTCTCATCCTACCGTACTCCCCTCTGTTCAAACAAAGGACGTGTGTCCGGGATACTCATTCCCCTTTAGCAAATACTCTCCTTTTCAAGTTTTGTTCTCTCCAAGCAATCTGTGTTTTTTGTTGTCGTTTGACAATTTCTGAAGTATTAGTTGGTAACAAAAGGTTAAATTTTGTTCTAAACTTCCTTTTTAGAAGCAGCACCGCTCGTGAATTCTGTGTCACTGTTTACACAATGTTCCTGTCGGATAACAAAAATTTATTTACTCGTCTTGACAACGTACCTGGGTTCTTTGATGCCTTTAGTGAATGTTTTAGTGGCTATACAAATTGATCAGCCAACCCATTTGCTGCTGGCTGGTACACAGCTGTCATGGTATGTTGGATACCATTTCCTTTCAAGAATCTTCAAACTCCTTTGAAGTAAACTGTGTCCATTGTCACTTACTATTTGCTCAGATCTAGCAAATACTTCATCCATCTTTTCAATAATCTGTGCTGTTGTTGTGGATTTCATGATCCCTACTCCTGTTCATTTAGAATGTGCATCTACCAAAACTAGGAACATGAGTCCTTCTATTGGACCAGTGTAATCTATGTGGACCCTCTGCCTGGCTGTTTCGGCCATTCCCACAGATATATGGGTTTTAGTGGAGGAATGTGGCTTAATTTTGCACATTATTGACATGGTCCCACTTTCCCTTTGATTTGTGCATCCAACCCTGGTTACCAAAACTGACTACATGCCAGTTCCTTCACTCTTACCATACCTGCATGTCCTTTTTGTAGCCGTTCAAGGATTCGTCCATGCAAGCACAGAGACTTAAAACTTGGATTCCCCACAGTAAAACTCCACTCTAGACTGTCAACTCAAGCCTTTCTGTGATGTAAAGCTTTCGATTGGGGTTTTTTCAATGTCTTTCCATCATTGTTGCTTTTGGGACCACATCCATTAACTTCCCCATCACTGGACTGGTTCTTATGCATCTCTGAATTTGAGGTGATGTCACAGGTGCACTATCCACTTGTGAGAAATATAAGATGTTAACAAGCTTTTCTTCAGGTTCTTGCTTGATCGATAACAGCAATCGTGACAAAACATCCACATCTGTATGTTGCTCCGACTGACGGTATTTCATTGGTTTAGCTGAGTTAGTTGGACAGCTGGCTTATGATGCAGAACGACAGTAACAGCAAAATACAATTCCTGTACTGCTGAGGTTACACATGTCCTCAACCTTCTCAACCTTGATGACTCTCAGATGAAATCACTCCCAGTCAGCTCTCCCTCTCAAAGCAGAGGAGAGAGCAGCCTATCATTAGCTGGAGCTGTGGCAACTTTATCTTACTTTTTATTTAATATCAAAGACCATCTCTGTAACCTATTGGCTACTAAAGAAGGAATAATTTTACATGGACCAAGGATTGTCGTTACGGGTCAATTGTCCGTCAAAAGTGTAAAATGATGCCCCTAAGGGGAGTGATGAAATCTTTTTACTCAGAGTGTAATACTCAAAGGTTCTTTTTCTATCTGAGCATATTTGTTTCTGCACTAGTAGGTGTTCATGAAGCTAAGGCTATGGGTCGCTCTTTTCCCAAACGCATTATGTACCAGACAAGTGCACCCACCCCACTGGGTGATGAATTGCAAGCAAGCTGTAATTTCAATTTGGGATTGAAAGGGACCAATAACTCTGACTTCCTTGAGGTTCCTTTAACCTCTATGTAAGCTCTTTCACATTCTTCTGTCCAGGTGCCATCCCTGTTTGACACATAGCAAAAAGTGCGCAATGGCTTCAATAGCATTGCTAATTGGAAAGAATTTGCCATACTAGTTAATCAATCCTAGAAACTGTGGCCAAATGGCCAACAGGCTGAGCAATTTGACCCAACCCAGAGTTGGACAATCTAAATTAAACAGCAGTCAACAGCCTCCACATCCAGGCTTGATGGAAATTCAGATAGGCCAAGTTTAACCAGAGACACAGGTCAGAGGTGAGCAAGCCCTGGGGGTTGGAACTGGAGGTGCTCAGTCCTGACTAAATAAGGACAGTTTGTGTGTATTCCCCCATTTCAGCCAGACTCTCTGACATCTCAGATTACTTTATTTGGGAATGAACTAAGTGCACCCTGTACAACTGAGGATGGAGCCTGCCAATCTCCATACATGGAATTAGTTGTTTGTCCATCGTCATCGATGGGGACCTCAACACCATTAGTCATTTTGAGACTGGATGCGGTGTGTCTGAAGATGACTGATCAGGCCAATTCGGGCACAGAATGTCCTGGCACATACTGGGCAGACCTGTAGTTGTTGTGCTGGTGACTCTGGACTTGCGCAGTTTGCGCCTAAATTGTGCTTCAGCAATAAACCTTGCTTCATAAGCTTGACAGCCTTTGTGGATGAGGCAGTGCCAGGTAGGGCAGTTTTGTGCCAGCATTTCCCAGGTGGTCGTGTCTATGTCAAGCGACTTCAGGGAGGCCTAGAGTGTGTATGTGAAACATTTCTTCTGCCCTCCATGCGAGTGTCTTCCAGCAGAAAGGAGCTGCTTGGGTATGCACTCATCTGACTTACGGATGACATGACCTGCCCACCGGGTCTGCACTCTCATCAGCAGTGTGTGGACTGATGAGAGCTGGATCTCTCCAGAGCAAGTATACTTCTGTGTCTGGTACTTTGTCTTGCCATCTGATGCATAATATTCCGCGAAGACAAGTCATGTGGAAATGATTGAGCTGTCTTGCATGCCTTCAATACACAGGCCACATTTCACAGGCATACAGGAGGTAGTAAGTACTGCAGTGCTGTGAACCTTCAGTTATGTTGCTGGGCTGATTCCTCGATGTTCCCATATAGTGGGGCACATCTACCGAAAGCAGAACTTGCCTTTGCTATTCTGCAGTTAACTTCTGTATCAATAGTCACTGCTCGGGAGAGGGTGCTGCCAAGATAAGTGAATTGGTCCACTGCCTGTAGTTTCTGCCCTTTGATTGTGATTATGGGTTCTGTGTACGGTGCATGAGGAGCAGGCTGGTGCATGACTTCGGTCTTTTTAATGTTGATGGTGAGTCCAAAGTTGTCACAAGCCGTGAAAAATTTGTCCATACTGACTTGCATTTGTGGATCTGAGCCAGTATACAGGGTGCAGTCATCAGCAAAGAGGAAGTCTGTCAGAACAGTCTCCTTCACTTTGGTAATAGCTTGAAGTTTCGTCAGGTTGAAGAGCTTCCCATCCACTCTGTACTTGAGGCTGATTCCAGCAACACTGTCCCTGGAAGGCATCATTCAGCATGGCAGTAAACATCATGCTGAACAGTGTGGGTGAGAGCACACAGTCCTGTTTGGCGCCATTGGTGACTGGGAATGCCTCAGAGGATTCTCCGCCGTCCAGTACAATGGAATTGGTAATCCCCTTTGTATCTAAGGACCCCTGCTTCTACACCTTAGGAAAGGTGTCCTTTCTTTTCCTCTCAACCGATTCAATTTTTATCTCATTCTATAGCACAGCTTCTGTGTCTGTGAAACTCTGTGTGATGGTAGCTGCCCTCTTTTCCCCATTTACGCCAAGTAGAGGAAATACACCAACTAGCTCTGTCTCTAACCACAAACTCTCTTATCCTAAAAAATACCAAATCAAACATGGGGGTATGACCACAGATGGACTCCAAACTCCAAATTTTGGGATGAAACCCCCAAAAACCTCCAGTCAGACTCAGTTTTCTTTTATACCAGACACAATTGGCGTACTAAAAGAAAAAGGGAAATTGGGAGAATTGGATACAAAAGCAGTTTTGGGGGAAGATTTGGCAGATGAGCATTAAACAGTTCCCGACAAAAGTTGGTTTGAATTTCCACAAATGGTGTAGAGATGGAGGGATATTTAAACCAAGCAGATATTATTTAAGAATGATAACAGATGCAACCTTGGCTGTTCCCCAGAATGATCTTGAGCATGCAGAGTATCACGACAGTCTTCATTGCGAGCTGGACAACCAGGGTAGAGCCTTCAATGGAGTCAACTGGACAGGAACTTGCCTACTCCGGATATATGTGGTTTGCTCCACCAGAGGCAGGGAAATGTGAGGATGGTATCCTCTGGGTACACCACAGTAAAAGTTTAATGTTTGGATGTAACATTGAACAGGCAGTATAGAATCCATGGGCGATCTGGGATTAGAGAATCTCTACCAATGTACCGATTTAGGGCATTCCAGAAAAGGAGCTGGAATAAGGACAATGTTGCCCCAGAAAGCTTATAGAGGGGAAATATATCCTGTATGAAATAAGTAATGGGCTGAGGCCATCCCCATCCCCTTTGTCCTGGAGCCATTCAGGTACCCCAGAAGGGGTTGGTCTTAAAACACATGGGCAAAATACTATCTGATAACATCCACCACAAATTGCTGCCTATGGTGGTGAATCTAGCTGGGACTCAGTTGACAGAGTAGCGCCCTGCCCAACTGAGGAAACTATACCTCCAATCAACCCGTAGGTAATTGAGGCAGGAAATGGGAATTAATGAGGGAAGAGATAGACGCAGATCAAAAGAACGCAGGAGGAGAGAACCGATAAACGATGTAGTAACAGTGTACGGGGCAGGGATATCCACAATCAATGCCCTTTAATTGGCTGATTCAGACAACAAACTCAGAATTTTAACCTGACAATTAAACAGGCCTTGGAGAGTATAAGTGAGGATAACAGGTGGAATACCAGCAGAATTGCAAATAAGGCTACTAAACACAAGGTGACTGTGCTAGAGGTGCATGCTGAAACAATAAACCAGGCAATGAAAGGAAAAATAGAGGGTGCTAGCAGGCAGCAGAGGCAAACCCTGTGCAGCTCATGCAGACAGTGAATAGTACAGCTGTCAGGAGAGAACCTTGACTAGGTAAGCAGGGAATGGGTTCTGTCCTGGATTAGTGACAAATAAATAGAGCACTTGTTCTGTTGGGAGAAACACCCAAATATATTGTGACTGACTAAGGTCTGGTTTGATGATAGCTGTAAAGAGATACCGGGGAAATCCTGGGGACAGTGTTAGGATTGCAAAAATCTCAGATAACAAAATCAGGTGAAGCATCTTTCAAGTTGGAAATGTACACCTTATCCAAGAGTCTGTTGGGAAAGAAGGGAGGTTCATTGGCATTTCTTCAGAAGATACATAAAGGGGCTTAATATCGCATGAGACTTCCCACCACCAGCAGGATTCGCACTGAATTACCCACTGCAACCGACACTTGGAAAATATGGTAAGATTTTGTCCTTGATCAATTTCTTGGTCTTTTCTTTGCTAGGTCTTAAAAAAACCTGACAATCCTCTTTTTGGCAACAAAAGCTTATTCTTTAATTTAATCCTATTGTTATTTCCTCTGGTTGGCTACAGCACTTTTTCAGTGGTTGCTTGGTTTCTCAAGGGAATGCTTATTAACTGCAACCGATGAATTATTTATTGAACTGTTTGCCTACTTAGTGTCATATCTTCTAATTTAATTTCCCAATCTATCTCAACCAACTCATTCCACATAACTAATTTGCTTTCCTTAATTTAAGACTCTAGTTTTGGACATCCCACAGAAATTAATGTGAAATCCCATCATATTATGACTACTCTTCTTGAGAATCCGTTAACATTACATTACTAATTGGCATGTCTCATTGCACAGCTTTTGATCAAAACTAGCCTGTTAGTAATAGGTTCCTCAACATACTGGGGGCGAGTCTCCCATCCCACCGCCCTAATATTTTAGTGTGCGGGCTGGGTGAATTGCGTATCAGCTGATTTTCGTGCGCATCGCCCAGCACCGGATATTCGGCACCATCTGATTTGCGTTGGAAATTGTCAGGAAGACCAGGTAAATTATTTAGATGTAATTTCAATGTTATTATGGGCCCAGGACTGAATTCTCAGGGTCTGCTAGCATCTCCCACCCTTCCAGGAGTATTTCACTCCAGCGGGTTCAGACTAGCTTCGGGGAACCAGTGGGATGACCCCCACTGGAGTGAAGGAGGGCAATCAGGGCCCCCTGGACATAGGCACATTGGCAGTGCCCAAGGGGAACCTTGGCATTGCCCACCAGGCATGGGGCAGTGCCAAGAGGGCAGGGCCTATTGGGGCAGAGCCTAGGGGCAATTGGTGAGGGTGGGACCAGGGTGCAGGATCTCACTGACACTCTGCCTTTGCAATCGATGGGGGCTAGCGATCGGGGCAGGCAGGGGGGCATCTGCCGGAGGAGGAGAGGGGGCTCTGTCTCCTGGTCTGGACGGTGTTCTGGGGGTGGGGGGAGATGCAGGGGATCATCACTGCTGGGGGTTGGGTCTAGAGATCGGGCAGTCCGGGATGGCACAGTGGGGGTTTGGGGCTGGCCTGTGAATGGTTGGAGGGCCATAATTGGCCCATGGGGATTTGGGAGTGTAGCACTGCAGAGCCCCAGGCTAGCCAATGATTGAGCTGGCCAGTGATCGGGAGGATGACAACTTGGGGCCACTGTGCATGCACTGAGGATCATTGGTTTCAGCCTGTCCAGCGGGAATAGGCCCTGGTACCTGAAATGTAATGTTATTCAAGCTGGTGGCCTCTGCATTGCACAGAGTATGTGAGATTCTAGTCTGAATTTCCACTGAAAAAAAAGCGTGAATTACTCTAGTTTTCCCGCAAATTCTTCGAATTTTGTTTTAGAATTTATCGTACAAAAATAATTTCACAAAATGTTGAAAAATATGTAAGGGAAATATTAGTTTCTCTACCTCATTCCAAAAGAATCTCTTGCTGAAAGTATATTATGAAAAAGTGTAAAACTTGAATTCAAAAAGCATCTGAAATTTAAATTTTATTTCATATCATTTGGTTTTATGCTGAGGACAGGTACAACTTCAAATTTAATTTTAAAATCTGTACCAAGAAACAGAAATAGATTTCCATTGAATGATAATTGTTATAAAATGTACTGATAACATAATCACAGATTTACTCATCTATGTCTCTTTTGGGTAAGTTTGATTTATGAAATAGCATTTAGCCACGTAACAATTTAAATCTGGAACTTCGAACAAGGTTTTTTTAAAATTCATTCTGCAGCTTGTTTATTGCATGCTTTAAATGGCTATTCTTGCTGACAACTGACAATTTCTAGAATTTTCTTCTGATAAACATTATTTATGTTCAGGTAAACTGGAATGCTGACGGTTTATGTTATTCTAGATGGACTTCTCCGGCTGGTTAGGCCAGTGAGATTCTCTGGTTCCACTGCAGTGAAGGGAGGTTTGGTTGAATGCCTAATTCTCCATCCTCAGCGGCAGCAGTGGCCAAGATTTCACATGCAAAGAATGTTATGCTTTTTGTCTGCGCTGAAAGGGAATGTGATTCAGTTTTCTCTCTTAGGTTGCACAATTAAATACTTGTTAATTGTTTAATTGTTAAACGTTGACTGTTAAAAAAACTAAAACATGAATACTAATTACCTGAACAAAGAAAATAACTCAAGTGGGAAGAGATGCTAAAGAATCATGCTGACACAAGTTTTCTGAGCTGGATTCATTTCCAGTCATTTGAAGGCAAGGTGAAATTACTGGGAAGTATATCGCTGGGGAGCCTAATCTTTTAAGCAGGCTGAAGACTTCAAGTAAAACAACTAATAAAGACACTGACAATTTTAGAGGACAACTTCACCACTCCCCTGTCCACCCCATTGGTAGAATCATCATAGAATCCCTACAGTGCAGAAGGAGGCCATTCAAGTCTTTGAGCCTGCACCGGCAACAATCCCACCCTGGCCCTATCCCCGGAACCCCACATACTTACCCTGCGAATCCCCCTGACATTCCCCGAACACTAAGAAGCAATTTACTGTGTTTACGCCAGTCCAACGCCGGCATTCCCACATCATGACTACAATCGACACCGCAAACTGCCGGATCCAAGTGGAGAGGATCTCCAAGAAGATTGCGCATATCGACACAGACATCAAGTTTTTACAGAGATGCAAGAAAGCAGACAAGATAATCAGTAATCTCTAAACTGTCTGTGCTTTATATGCTCTGTCTGAGGCCAGAACTCTCCATTCACCTGACGAAGAGGCAGTCCCCTCGAAAGCTTGTGAGTATTATCAAATAAATCAGTTGGACTAAAACCTGGTGGTGTCAGACTTTTTACTGTAATCAAACTAACCCATTTTTGGACTGTGGAAAGAAACCGGAGCACCTGGAGGAGACCCATGCAAATTCCACACAGGCAGTCACCCAAGCCACAAATTGATCCCGGGTCCCTGGCACTGTGAGGCAGCAATAAGAACATAAGAAATGGGAGCAGGAGTAGGCCATCTAGCCCTTCGAGCCTGCCCCGCCAATCAATAAGATCATGGCTGATCTGAAGTGGATCAGTTCCACTTTCCCGCTTTCTCCCCATAACCTTTAATTCCCTTGTCTATCAGAAATCTAACCTTATCTATCAGCCACGCTAACCACTGTGCCACAGTGCCGCCTCACTGAAACTTCACAGCATGGAAAATGTGTCAGGGAATTGTACACACAGGGCCCGATTTTACCATTTTCATTCTAAGTGCTGAACCTGGGTGTAATGCAGATCCGATTTGGAAATCTGCTTTCAGGCGTCTCCACATGCACTCAACCTGAAAAGAAAATCGCGAATCCAGATCGTGCCGTGGGCGGGGCTTAGCGCACCCGAAATGATTGGAGCTCTGAACTGCACATGCACAGTTAGAAAAAAATTTGAAAAAGCGCACCTGTTTCAGATCACTCCCGGGCTGCAGAAAGCGGAGAAAGCAGCCCTGGGGCGAAAAACAGAGCGATGGCCCCCCACAGGCATCACTGTCCCCCTTATCCACCCACCCCTCCGCTACCCACACGCATCGCTGTCCCCCTTATCAAACCCTCCCACTACCCACACACATCACTGTCTCCCTTATCCACTACCCCCCCACTACCCACACACATCACTGTCCCCCTTATCCACTACCCACACACATCACTGTCCCCCTTATCCACTACCCCCCCACTACCCACACACATCACTGTCCCCCCTTATCCACTACCCACACACATCACTGTCCCCCTTATCCAAACCCCCCGCTACCCAGACTGATCGCCCACAGAGTGACAGCGGACCCCCCTGTCCTCCCCCCCCACCCCCACCACAGATCCATCTGCCTTCCCCTCCTCATCCCCCCAAGACAACGATCTGGCCTCCCCCCGCTCCAAGAGAATGGTCTGGCCTCAGTCACCCTCTCCCTCCAGACAACGATCTGGCCTCACTCATCCCCCCCAGAGAATGGTCTGGCCTCACTCCCCCCGTTCCCCCAGAGGAACATCTGACCTGCCTCCTCCTCCCTTCACACCAGACAATGATCAGCTCTCCTCCCCAAGATGATGATCAGTCCTCCTCTCCCCCACCAGGGACACATCTGACCCGCCTCCTCATTCTCCTCCCCAACCAGACAACGTCTGGCCGCACTCCCCCACCCCCCAACCAAAGAATGATCTGATCCGCCTCCCTCTCCCCCCACCCCACTGATCTGAGTCAGAGAGCCGTTGGAAACACTGAACGTGCTCTTCAGCAGCTGGACCGCCTGATTCAGACTTTGATTTAGCAGGTCCGTTAAGGCACGGTTTGGATTGGCAAACACGGTGGTAAAGGGGGAAATGCTGATAAAATTGGGTGGCCAGTTCATTAATTCAACTTAAATGCATGCAAATGCCTTTAAGTCTCCATTGCGCCTGTTTTGGGTGCAAAGCGGATCATTGCCATTCCCAGGTTTTGGTAAAGTGGCAATCTGCACAGACACGGGATCGCATTAATGGCCCCGCACCCGACTTTACTACGACTCAATGGTAAAAATTGTAAACTGTGGGCCCGATTTTTCACACAATAATATGAATGGATAGAAAAATGTTCAGTAAAAACGAGGCAAGTGCACAGGTTGACAAATGGGAAATGTAAAACCTGCCTGTCCCTGTCATGAGCACAAATCAGTAGCATACGGTCAATTTCTGCAACGCATAAAATACTAAGTGCTGTTACTTGCAATGGAAGTGCCAATTGGGTTGCTATTAGTGACTAAGAGAAACAGAGTGTCAGAGAGAAGGCTAGGGACCGAGGGCCAGAAAGGATAAAGAGTGGAATGAGAAGTGGACTGAAAGACAGAGGACACAGATGGAATGAAAGGGGGAACAAAGCACAGAGGGAGGGAGGAAGAAAGAAAGAGAATGGTGGAACATGATAAAATACAATCTAGAAGTTAGAAACAAAGATTGTCAGATGTTACATGCCTCTGCTAAGGCTGAAACTTGCTTATGATTGTATACTGTAGAATCGATTGTTAAATAATTGAGAATAGCAATGAGAATCAATGTTCCCTGCAAAGGTTTGTTGGTTAGTGTGGCCAGCTGTTTCAGCAAGAACAGCTATTTCAATGCATAATACGTCTTACATTTTTGTTTGCTTAGCCACTGTAATGATGTCCATGTGATTCCTTGCAGGAACCTTTTGCATGGCTTTTGAATTTTGAAGTGTTTGCTTAACTGGGATAAAATTTTTAAAAGACTATCAGCTTTCGTGTCAGAAAAAGTATTTTGTTTTGTCTTCCCTCACAGGAATGGGAATGGCACACCTTTGTGTAATTATCACGTTATTTTAAATCTGAATGTGAGGCAGTGTAATCATTTATTGTTTACTTCTGGCTTCAGTGCAGCAATGACAAGTTATAAAGTGATAAAATCATGCTTTTATAAACTTTTCTGAGAATAGTATTGTCTTTATTCTCTTTCAAGTCACGGTGAGGCTAATAGGCCAAATTTAGAAAGGCCATTCAGAAAACCACAATGAGGAATTAAAAGAGTACTCAGAATATTCCCCAGTGTTCTCTATCAAATTTTATCAGGAGCTGAGGGACTGGTAGACCTGTTCAATGTTAAAATAAAGGTAACAGATTGTTGAAAACATGAAAGGACACTGGTTTATCAATCTATGAAAAGTAAAGTTATCATTTCAGCTAAAGACACATCATTAGAATTAACAAAAGGACTTCCCCTGATGCAACAACCAGAAATATTTACCTGGCATTTCCCTTTTAGCCCTGATGGATCTAGTTTGATTTTCAAGCATTTGCTATTCTAATTTCAGATTTGCTACTTTTGTAAACATTTTTTTAACCTCTGCTTGAATGATACTTTCCACAGCTGTTATTTCTTCATTATGTGATGAGAGATGTTGTTATTTTTATTATTTCTGGTGTTTATTTGGTTATTCTGTGAAGCCGGCTTATGTAGAACAAATTTAATTACGCTACGGACAGACTGTGTGGTAGGTTTGGAGACTTGAATGAGTGTAGTTGTGAAAGTCATGCATTTGAAGTAGATATAACAAGTGAATTTTCTCTACGTAAGCAAGCAGAAGGTGGAAATTTGCTTGAGGGGTTAAGTTGTTAAATGTGAAAGGGAAGTAAAAATATTTTTACAGTTTGCAAAGGTTTCATAAGCAAGGATGGAGAGGATATTGATCTGAAAGTGGGGGCAATTGGGAGAACAAGAAAGATTTTATACTCAAAGTGCATTTCAAAGAGGGACCAAATACGAAAGAGAAAAAGGTACTTCAGGAAAGGTGTTGAGAACTGTGTTCAGTTGGTGATGTGAAAACTCCCTGGGGTGGACTGAAGATCACCTGCAAGCAACAGCTCTGGATTGGAAGAGATTAAATCAGCCACCCAATTAAGCCACAAAATTCTTGCGGCTGCAACAAGTCTGTGTTTTGAAGAGTGGGACAGTGAGAAGTCATGTAATATAACTTTCCTACAGCAACAGTGGGTAGCGTTGTGGCAACATTACTGGAATTTTGATAGATAAACATCTACGACGGGTTGTTGCCTAAATGAATTGTCGTGCGTCTGACCAATTATGAAATCTTTGTGAGGGAATATTTTGTAAGACTAATTTTAATTCTGTCAATGTAATCGTGTGTGTTGAAATTTGATGTTTAAAATCCCAAAAGTGGTATTGGAATTCATGGCTTCTGAATTCAGCAAACCTATCTTCTCATTGTCAGAATACAAAAAAAAAGTTATGTGTGTGAAGTTTTCCTCTGGGATTTAGTTTATGCAAACAATTAACATCAACTGGATCATGACAACAGAGTACATTTGTGTCATAGGCTGATGATGATTTTCTAATTATACAATGAAAGATTCAGGAGTGCAAACTATCGCCGTACTTACGCAAGGATATTTCGGCCTTGGAGGGAGTGCAGAGGAGGTTTACTAGGCTGATGCCGGAGTTGAGGGGGTTGAGCTATGAGGAGAGGCTGAATAAACTAGGCTTGTACTCGTTAGAGTTTAGAAGAATGAGGGGAGATCTCATTGAGACGTATAAGATGATGAATGGGATGGATAGGATAGAGGTGGAGAGACTCTTCCTGCTCAGAAAGGACAGTAGGACTAGGGGGCACAGCCTCAAGATAAAGGGGGGGGCGGTTTAGAACGGAGTTGAGGAAGAACTTCTTCACTCAAAGGGTGGTGAATCTCTGGAATTCTCTGCCCGTTGAAGTGGTGGAGGCTACCTCGCTAAATATTTTTAAGAAGCAGGTTGATAGGTTTTTGATAAGAGAGGGGATTAAGGGTTATGGGGAGAGGGCAGGAATGTGGAACTGAGCCACGACAGATCAGCCATGATCTTATTGAATGGTGGGGCAGGCTTGAAGGGCCAGATGGCCTACTCCTGCTCCTATTTCTTATGTTCCTCACTGAGGTAACGTTGCCTCTTATTGTGAGGATTGACAGCCCCTGAATAGTGATAAACCACTCTAAGCTTGAGCCCAGATATGAATCAGATGAGAGACGGGGGCCATCCATCTTAGTCTTTGCTTCCTCAAAATGGATGCCACATGCTATGAAAGAAGCATCAACCAACAAGCCAAGTTTCCCATTGAGATCTGTGTTTGCGCAGCAACTAACATCTGCTGAATCATAACAGCAAGCTATGACAGCATCCCTGCACTCATTTTGCTGTTAGTGTCTGAGGTAATATTCTACCAATGTTAAAGATTTAGGTGAAATATTATGGCACAAGATTTGCTCGTAGCAATTACCAAACAGAGTTTATGGCTAGCTTCCCTTGCAAGTTACCAAAAGCTCACTGGTTCAATTATGTGACCAATCTAAGGCACTATATATGAAGCAATTTAGACTAGGAATTAAATACACTCAAAAATGTTTAACAGTAACTCTAAATGTGGTCCATAGACGACTGATGGCTTTATAGCTAAACCTGTTGATTGTTTTACTTTTCTGAAAATGTTCTCATTTGTTTCAGATAAAATAATGGTTTCTAAGAGAAGAGAAGAAAAAAGTGCTTACAATTGTAGGATTAGAAGGAGATTGAAGGCACAACTCATATACTTGTTCAGGAAAAGGACTCCCAGTATGTGCAAGTTTGGCATTTGTTCCTCCTCAGAATGGTCAACTCCATTATTTTGGTGCAACAACACATGATCTGCAATTTAACAAAGGTTACAATGGTGATTAGATTAGCAATGATTTAAAAGGCACTCTCATAGGAGTTGTTTTAAAATTAAGAAATATTCCTGGAAGCAGTTGGAGTAACTGTAATAGGAGTAACAAAAATACATCTTAAAAACAGCAAAATGCACAGAGAATTACATCACAAATAGCAAAAATGATTATTTTTCTTTTCAAACAAATCTTTTGAATGATACGCTTAAGGAAAACCAACTAAGATGCACAAAAATATCTGGTGGGATTTTACGGCCTCACTACTCCCGGAACTGTAAAATTCCATCCGAGGTCAATAGATCGTTCCATGTTCCACCCCTCAGCCACTTTGATTCCCATGGTGGGCTGGGCAGCAGAATTTTCTCAGTCTCACTACCAAAATAACAGCCAGAGGGATCTTCTCGTCCCACCGACAGTGCATCCCTGCTGTGTGTTTCCTGGCACCAGTCAATGGGAAATCACACTGACAGCAGCAAGGTTGGAAGATTCCGTTACCAGCAAACAGCGCGCTGCCTTCCACTGTGAGAAATACTCTGTGCGGAGGCCAGAGAATTCGACCGCCCCCGCCCCCCATCTCCATCACTCTCATAACAAGTTTGTTGTTTGTTAGAGAACATTGTAAATGATAGGAGTTGGAAAAATGAGACCTGTGATCACCTTTTCTCCAGTTTTAAAAATTCCCTTGAAACTTACTTTGTTGACCATGCCTTAACTTTCTACATCCTGTTCAAAGTGAACATAAGAAATAGGAGCAGGAGTAGGCCATCTGGCCCTTCGAGCCTGCCCCGCCATTCAATAAGATCATGGCTGATCTGTCGTGGCTCAGTTCCACATTCCCGCCCTCTCCCCATAACTCTTAATCCCCTCTCTTATCAAAAACCCATCAACCCGCGTCTTAAAAATATTTAGCGAGGCAGCCTCCACCACTTCAACGGGCAGAGAATTCCAGAGATTCACCACCCTTTGAGTGAAGAAGTTCTTCCTCAACTCCGTTCTAAACCGCCCCCCCTTTATCTTGAGGCTGTGTCCCCTAGTCCTATTATCCTTTCTGAGCAGGAAGACTCTCTCCACCTCTACCCTATCCATCCCATTCATCATCTTATACGTCTCAATGAGATCTCCCCTCATTCTTCTAAACTCTAACGAGTACAAGCCTAGTTTATTCAGCCTCTCCTCATAGCTCAACCCCCTCAACTCCGGCATCAGCCTAGTAAACCTCCTCTGCACTCCCTCCAAGGCCAAAATATCCTTGCGTAAGTACGGCGACCAAAACTGCACACAGTACTCCAGCTGCGGCCTCACCAATGCCCTGTACAGCCGCAGCAAGACCTCCCTACTTTTATATTCGATCCCCCTCGCTATGAAGGCCAGCATCCCATTAGCCTTCCTGACCACCTGCTGCACCTGCAAGCTGGGTTTTTGCGACTCATGCACAAGGACCCTGAGGGCCCTCTGCACCGTCGCCTGCTACAGTTTTTCGCCACGTAAGTGATAATCCTTCCTACCATTATTCCTACCAAAGTGGACCACCTCGCACTTGCCAACATTAAATTCCATTTGCCATTTCCTGGCCCATTCGCCCAGCCTATCTAGATCCTTCTGTAGACTCTCCACACCCTCCGCACAATTTGCCATTCCACTAATCTTGGTGTCATCAGCAAATTTCGACACCATACACTCGGTTCCCTCCTCCAGATCATCTATATAAATGGTAAATAGCTGAGGCCCCAGCACCGACCCCTGAGGCACTCCACTAGTCACCAAGTGCCTCAAGCAGCAATAACAAACTATCCCACAGATCTTACTATCTCTTCAGTTGAAGCTCAGTGTCTCTCTACTGAACATATAATCTAATGCTCAGAGAGTGTCAGTGTTAGTAATCTCCTTAACCCAGAATTGATGAAAAATCATTGGCTCTGTTTCTCTCTCCCACTCAGATGCTGCCTGATCAACTGCATTTTAAATTTTTATTTCAGGCTTCTAACATCCTCAGTACTTTGCTTTTATTTAGGATGCAGGAACAGATGAGTTCGATGAGCTTTATTGGTTGAAATTAAATCCACTGTTGTTACAAACAGATTGAAGGATATTTTGCAGTATTAATCATATTAGTATTAATTTCTGAACAGTAGAAAACATTTAAAATGACAAAGTTTGTTTGACACAATACCAAACTATAACTAAAACATACCAAGAGTTTATATTTTCTTTTTAACACCCAATTTAGGATTAACTGGGATTGATAAATTAGGAAGCGACAGGAAAGCTTTTTTATTTGTCAAGAGCTGTAGTTTCAGAGACACCCTGTACCACTGCATTTGAGTATGAAACTGCATGGATTAAAGCATGAACTTCACATTTCATGGATATGTATGTTTAAATGGAGATGTTTGGAATCTTAAAGTTTAAGGTTTATTCATTAGAATCACAAGTAGGCTTACATTAACACTGCGATGAAGTCACTGTGAAAATCCCCTAGTTCCTACACTCTGGCACCTGTTCAGGTACACTGAATGAGAATTTAACACGGCCAATGCAGCTAGCCAGCACGTCTTTCAGACTGTGGGAGGAAACCGGAGCATCCGAAGGAAATACATGATACATGCAGACACGGGGAGAATGTGCAGAGTCTGCACTGTGACCCATGCCGGAATCAAACCCGCCTCCCTGGTGCTGTGAGACAGCAATGCTAATCACGGTGCCACCCTGCTGCCCAATGAGCAAAATACCAATGAAAAGGATTAGTTTACAGATATATCACTTTGATCTACCAACACTTTAGACAAGTTCTGTAACTGTGAAATTAGTCAAAATGTGTGAAACAAATCGCTCTTTGTACATTTTCACTGGCAAGGTTGACTACAGCATCCTAGCCAACATTTTGTAAAATGAGTACTAGAAAACACATCCAATGGCAGATATTCATACCAGTAAATCATCAAATGAATTAGCAGAAATAGGACTCATACAGATGGTGGAACAGGGATCGGGGCAGTTCCCATTGTGTTCATCATTATACAAATCTAAATCCATTTTTGGAAAGCTGAATCGAACACGTGAAAATTAACACTAACAAGTTGTTAACCATAACAACAAAGGGTAGCTCCTAAACAATGGACCCCAGAGTGAGCAAAATAAGAGTACAGCATGCTACTAAAATTACACCTTAGAAAAAGCACTTTTCACAACCGCAGACAGCTCAAAGTGCTTTACAACTAACAATGTACTTTGCAAATGTAGTCAATGTTGTGTATGAAAGACAGCAGCCAATTTGCACTCATCAGGCTCCCACAAACAGCAATGTGATAATGACTAGATGATCTGCTTTTGTAATGTCGCTTGAGGAATAAATATTGGTCAGATGCTACATTTTCATTTGCTTTTTGTTACAATAACACTAGGGATTTTTTATGTTCATAGAAACATGGCCCTTCCGAGTCTTCTCCACCGTTCATTATGATCATGGCTGATCATTCAACTCAATAGCCTGATCCCACCTTCCCCCTTATCCTTTCATCCCATATTCCCCAAGAATTGTATCTAACTCCATCTTGAATACATAAAAGGGGGGGGGGGGGGGGGGGGAGTTTTCCTGTTCTGCCCACTACAGGAATTGTAGCGGGCGGGGGGGGGAGGGGATCATGCAAAGGTCCATTGACCTCAGGCAGAATTCTCAGGTTTTGGAGCGTGTGTCCCCGGAGAATCCCACCCACAATATTTTCACCTGTGAGGTTTAATGTCTCACCTGGAAGATGGTACCGCTGACAGCTCCTTGAATACTGCAACCTGGATTTTTGTGCTCATGTTCTAGAGCACGACTTGAACTTGGAATCTTGTGACTCAGAGGTGAGCAGATGATCAAAGTTAAACAGAGGTGAACAATTGCAAAAAAAAAAGTGTTTTATATTTGCTGGCAATTATAACCTAAACTTCCCAGTAGGGAAAGTGACAGGAATGGATTGGCCAATCATTTTAAATCTCGCCTGGTTTTATTTTCTATTGAATTATCCCTCTAGAGGCACTAGGGGCATAAAACAGGCACAACAATGTCCAATTTCCACTTCACTGCCATCTTAGTTACAAATGGCTTGCGCTATATGCAATGGGTATACTCAGGCTTGTGCTGTTTTTGGTGCATTTTACATACGACTTAATATAAAGCATGACATGCATAGAAACAAGGCAGGATTTTACGGCCTCACTTGTCCCAAAGCTGGACCTTCTCACTGACCACCCCTTGCCCCGCTCCGACTCCCGTGGCAGGCGAGGCAGTGGAATTCCGGCGACAGTTTCCCCATTCTAAATATTTGAGTAAGCAAGAGTTTCCATTGTGTGGACACAAAAAACTAAACTAGAAATAAAGCTTCTGAACAGAACTATGTACCATAATCATGATTTTCTATATTACGAACATTTTTATCCGATTAATATGTTAAGCTACAGATACTTAAAATGGAAAATGTTAGTGATTGAAGTGACAAGGATTTGGGGCATTTCAAATATTTGGGAACCACCAACCTTTTAGCAATTCAATCAGAAAGATGGTGGGGAGGAGGGATTAATGACCTTACTGGCTCATCGTGCTGGTCAATGGATGGGGCAAGCTGGTAAAATTGCGCAAGAGGCGAAAAATCGGATTCACGCCCTGTTTTTTGCCTCTCACGATCTTACTGGCCCCAGTTTTCCAACACGATCAGCCTCATGCGCTGAGGTTGATTTAAATATTAAAATCTGCTTTTCCACACAATTAGTAAGCCCAGGATGCAATTGTATGGGCTCATTTGGCAAGGTACATGTATGGCCCCCATCAATGGGGACTTAAAGTGGTGGCCTCACCAGTAGGGCCTGAGGCCCTCGAGGCCCCCCTGGTAATCGGGAGGCAGTGCCAGCCTGGCACCGCCCACCAGGCACTGGACAATGTCAAGGATGGGGCCATGATGGGGCAGAACCTAAGGGGAGGTGGGTAGGGGAGCTGCGTACTCTGCAACTGAGGATCAGCTATAATCGGCTGGGTCAGGGAGGGAGCGGCACACTTTCAACTGGCGATCGGCTGAGGCGACAATCAACTGGGTTGGGGGTGGTGGGGGCAGCGATCGACTGGATCGGGGGGGATTACCTAGGGGGATGGGGGGGGCGATTAGCTGAGGAGGCCAGCCATCGGAGGGTGGGGGGGGGGAACGTGCAACATCAGAGGGGAGGGGGGGCATGACTGACACAGAGCAGCTAGCTTTCAGCGAGAATAGATTCTGTCTACTGCCTCTACTGGCAGAAATTAGATAGTGACTGTGCACCAAGTGGCATAGGATTTCATTTGCACTCTCACCAAAAAAAATCTGAAACTCTCCTGTTTTCACACTCGTTTGGCAGAATTTGTTTGGTGAGATATTGGTAAGAATGCAAAGTGATTATCTTAACTGGTTTTCCAGTCCTGCCCACCCATCCAGAGGAAATTTCTACCTGAGGTCAACGGACCTTTCAATGGTCCATTAACTAATCCATCCTGCCTGTGATGATTCACAGAGTGGGCAGGATTGGAAAATTTACCCCAAATTTTTTTTTAAAATGGGTTTTTGAAATAATGAGGTTTGGTATATTAACAGAGTTCCCGAAATATTAAAAGAATTGTAAATCATTTAACCAGGGGCTTGTGTGCAAGCTTCTCAGGTGAGTTAAAATTAGAATGAACCCCAAGGTTAGAGGTGCTGAGTAGATTCGATTGGCTGAGATGGGAAGACGGCTGTAGAGGCAGATAGGGGATCATGAGGAATGCAACCCAAGCAGGAAAGAAGCACAAGGAAGGAGGGGAAGTTGTCCTCTAGAATCAAGCAAAATATTGAAAATAACATTTGTGTTATAGTTCAAAACAAAAGGAACATATCTGAAGAATTTTAATAATTTGTTGTATCTGTTACAAAAACATAGTGTGATGAAATCAAGGAGCTGCGATAATGCCATCTAGTGCGAGGGGCCTGTTTGTTGTAGCATGAGGTAAATGTTGGCACAAGGCTTTTCCGTTATCAATAGTCACATAATGGCGTTATTCCAAAATATTCCATTTGATTTATTATCACCACAGGTATTAGTATGAAGTGAAAAGTATTTTTTCTTCCGCACAATATCGACAAAGCATACTGTACACAGGGATGGAAAGGAGAGTGTGCAGAATGCAGTGTTACAGTGATAGCTAGGGTGTGGAGAAAGATCAATTTAATGCAAGGTAGGTCTAATTAAAAGACTGGTAGCAGCAGGGAAGAAACTGTTTTTGAATCGGTTGGCACGTGATCTCAGACTTTTGTATCTTTCTCCCAATGGAAGAAGGTGGAAGAGAGTATGTCTGGGGTGCGTGGGGTCCTTGATTATGCTGGCTGCTTTTCCGAAGCGGAAAGTATAGACAGTGTCAATGGATGGGAGGCTGGTTTGATGAACCTTTGTAGTTTATTGTGGCTTTGGATAGATTGAGAGCCATACCAAACTGTGATACAACCAGAAATAATGCTTTCTAAGGTGCATCTGTAGAAGTTAGTGAGAGTTGTAGTGAAATGCCAAATTTCCTTCGTCTCCTGAGAATGTTGAGGTATTGGTGGGCTTTCTTAACTATAGCATTGGCATGGAGGGACCAGGACAGGTTACTGGTGATCTGGACACCTAAAAACTTGAAGCTCTCGATGATTTCTTCTTCATGCCCATTGAGGTAGACAGGGATAAAAAAGCGTACAGAAAAACTTTTAGTATACCTTAGATAGCCATTATATGGATTATACCAACATATAGATATTATATAGGATTGAGAATGACTTGCTTCCACTCAATGGGCTTGGAGAAATCTGATAGTTCAATGCGTGATCTGCAGACTTGGCACATGGCAGGGCAGGACATGTGGAAGTAGAAACTTGCACAGTCATGCACTTTTAAAAAATAATGCTATACAATATACTTGCTGATTACAACTGTGCACTCACAATATATTCAAGCATCTAACTAACTTAGCAATAATCAAAAAAAAGTGCATGACAGATTTGTTCTTAAAACAAAGATCATGGCATTTGCACAATGCAGATTTATATTTATGAATCAAGTAACCACAAGCTCAAATGAATATAGTCTCACTGCGTGAACACTTGTTTCCTGCATAGATCCTTGCAAGTGATAATTAACTCTTCATTCGAGTGGTTTGAAAATATCACTCAGCACTGAGATTGTGACAATGTTCCTGCTAAGGTGCGCACTCATCACGCAGGGATAAATAACAGGTGTGCGCAGTGGTGCAAAAAAAAAGGAAGAAAAAGCAGGCTGCCTGCATAAACCATAAGACATAAAAGCAGAATTAGACAACTCGGCCCATCGAGTCTGCTCTGCCATTCAATCATGGCTGATATTTTTCTCACTCCCATTATCTTGCCTTTTCCCCATAATCCTTGACCTCCTTGTTAATCAAAAACTTACCTATATCTGTTTTAAAGACACTCAATGACCTGGCCTTCACAGACTTCTGCGGCAAAGAGTTTCACAGATTCACCACTCTCTGGCTGAAGAAATTCCTCCTCATCTCTGTTTTAAATGATCGTCCCTTTAGTCTGAGATTGTACCCTCTGGTTCTGGTTTTCCCTACTAGCGGAAACTTCCTCTCCACATCCACTCTATCCAGGCCTCACAGTATCCTGTAAGTTTCAATAAGATCCCCCTCAACCTTCTTAACTTCAATGAGTACAGACCCAGAATCCTCAACCATTCCTCATATGACAAGTTCATCATTCTAGGGATCAATTCTGTGAACCTCCTCTTTCCAAGGCCAGCACATCCTTCTTTGATGCTCACAATACTCAAAATGAGGTCTGACCAGAGCCTTATACGGCCTCAGAAGTATATCCCTGCTCTTGTATTCTAGACCTCTGGACATGAATGCTAACATTGCATTTACCTTCCTAAGTGCCGACTGAACCTGCAGAATAACCTTATGAGAATCTTGAACAATGACTCCTAAGTCCCTTTTTGTTTCCTAAGCATTTCCTAAGCATTTTCTCCTTTAGAAAATAGTCTATGCCTCCATTCCTCTTTCCAAAGTGCATAATCTCACACTTTTCCACATTGTATTGCATCTGCCACTTCTTTGCCCCTCTCCTAACCTGTCCAAGTCCTTCCGCACTCCCCCTGCTTCCTCAATACTACCTGTCCCTCTACATATCTTTGTATCATCTGCAAACGTGGCAATAGAGCCTTCAGTTCCTTCCTCCAAATTGTTCATGTATATTGTGAAAAATTGTGTCTCAGCAGTGACCTCTGAGGCACACCAGACTGACATCCTGAGAAAGACTTCTTTAACCCCACTCTCTGCCTTCTGCCAGTCAGCCAATCCTCTATCCATGCCAGGATCTTATCCTTAACACCACAGACACAACATGTTGAACAGTCTTCTATGCAGCATCTTGTCAAAGGCCTTTTGGAAATCTAAATAAGTCACATCCACTGGCTTTTCTTTATCTAACTTCCTTGTCACCTCCTCAAAGAACTCTAACAGATTTGTCAGACATGACAAAGCCGTACTGACTCAGTTCTATTTTATCATGCACTTCCAAGTACTCTGCGATCTCATCTTTAGTGTGGGTTCAGCGATGGGAGCAGAAAATAGCACAAGGAGGTCAAATTGTGTTTTACATCGGTGTGAAAGTTTGCTATTATCACCTTCCCCCTATCAGTGTCAGGCTGCATTTCCCAACATTCAACATCATTATAATAAATGTGCATCTCATTATCAAACCGATATGCCAGAATCAGGCCACCCTCTCATTCATTTAAAAAAAAATCCATGGTGACATACGACAGAATGGTGCAAATCACATCTAGCTTCAAAAGACATGCACCTGGCGAGAACAGCAAGGAGGTGAACGTAGCACTCTCGGAATGATTGTGCACATTAAGGAGCCTGACTCAGGGTACCAGCTCCGAATGGGGTTGACCAACCTGTCACCCAGAGGTATTGGCTTGACTAGGCAGTGGGGGTTGTGGGGGGGGAGGGCGACCAGTCTTTGCCTCAGAGACAGCACAGATTTGAATAAGGAGCTGTTGAGCTCACACTGTTGGGAGACAAGTCAAATACTGAGAGACAGCCTAACCAGAGGGTACCAGCAGTAAGACTCTAGGTCAGCAGGGGTAAGAGTCCAGTCCATGGTACCAGGGCAGGAAACAGAAACAGCTCCAGGGTACTGAGGGGTGGGGGTATGTTCCAAGGTAATGGCGGTAGGGAAGACTCCAGGGTAACAGTGGGGTGGAACATTCCAGGGAATAAGAGGGGAAGACTCCAGGATAACTGGGGATGGGGACAGGGGAGTGGAGAAAAGACTCAAGGTACCATACTCTTTGGCATAATATTCTTATAAAACATCCAATTCACCATTTTATATGAGGTCTGCTAGCTATGTCTAAACTTTCAAGCTCAGATGAATAAAGCTAGCATCACAAGCCTTATAATTGTGTAGACTTAGAGACCAATTACCAAAGCTGCCCATTTTTTTCTGTAGATTTCAAACATTAAACCTCAATATAACATCTGCATAAAAGATCAGACAAGTACACAACACATTCTCGAGTATTAATAATGTCAATAACAAATCTCTCTTGTCATCCGTACCAATGGCTACGCTCAGAAACACATTCATTTATATGGATGTGTTATCAAACTTTGCCTATCAAAGGTCATTAAAAATTGAAGCCTTAGTCCTTTTATGACCACAAATTCTGTCTAGGCTTTAATGAAATACAATATTTAACACCTTGACAGAAATTAATTTATGAACTCATCTCTGCTTTGTACATTCATGCCAATGTTAAGTTATTCATTCATGAACCGCATTAATAAATCTGCCATTAACCAACAAAATGCCCACCGATCGATATTTATTTATCTAGCAAAAATCCATTAAAGCAATCATGTCTGTAAAACTGTTTGACATGCTATATAACATTTTTTGGCCTTACCATCAGTTTCTCAATCCCAAATATACTTTCCTCAGCAGAAATTCATTAATTTCTATTAATTCCATCCAGTTTAAAATATTGCAGAATTTAACAAGTTCTCCCCACTGACAGATGAACATTGAAATACGGTGAACTATTGGAAGTGATGATTTTGTTAGAAATTTTCCAGTGTAAGATTTTGTGACAAAATAATTCCATTAAATATGGATATTACAACCAACACATTCTCTGTGTCACTGTAGTTGTATTTTATTTATCAATCCAACGTAATCAGTGGTGTTCTCAGCTTCCCAGTTGTATTATTACGTTTTATGCCTTTCTCTGCATCTCCAACTCCTCGTTCCAGCTTTAGATATTTGAGAGGTTAAAAAATGTGCGTTATACTGAAAATACTGGCATCCATCCTAACCATGTCGCCACTCTTTATCCTTCCAATCTTCATTACTTGATTTTGTATCTTGAATGTTTCAGAAGCAGTTGCTATTGTGGATCTAATGTGATGTTATCATTGAGAGTTGAGAGGCAGATCCTCTTAAAACAGTTAGACTGTACAACAGAAAGTATCTTACCAGGGCCACTGAGTTACATTTTGGCCTACTGTATGGACGAGATTTTACAGCCTCGCTCTGGCAGGACCAGAAATTCCCACCCGAGGTCAATGGCGATTTCTGTTGCCGAACGCTCCCCGCTCCAATTTTGTGGCGGCGAGGTAGTAAAATTCCAGCCGCTGTGTTTTTACTCCGAAGTTATACTGGTACTTTGGACATTAAAATTAACTTAGCCAAACATAAAAGCAAAATATTGCAGATGCTGGAATCTGAAACAAAAAGAGAAAATGCTCAGCAGGTCTGACAGCATCTGTGAAGAGACAATGTTTTGAAACGTTGGCTCTATTTCTCTCAACAAATGCTGTCAGACCTGCTGAGATTTTCCAGCATTTTCTGTTTTTGTCTTCAATTTAGTCCATTGGTTTTGGTAGTTAGTATATCTTCTTTACTGAGGCACTATACTGAATTTGCATCTCAACATTATAAAATCCAGAATATTTATCAAGATAATAGGCAAGATATGTACAGCATTAAGGTGGATACTTGGGCCTGGAACGAAACCAATGTAGGAGATCATGCAAATCGACTGGCAACTTTCCCTCATTACAACAGTCAATGTGCTTCAAAAAAGTACTTAATTGGCTGCAAAGTTCCATCAAGTATAAACCAAGTTTCTGCAACCTTTAATGCTGCTTTAAAAACATTCCACTGGAATCTGGTTCCACCCACAAGACTGGCTACACCCCACAGATTGAAATTATGAGCATGGTGAATCTCTGTGGACTGAGCCAATTTGCAACCAAAGAAGCTCTTCAAATTAAGTTAGTTTTATATTTTAGGCACAGAGGCACATCTTAAAAGCTTTGAAACTTTAACAAGCATTAAATTTACAAATAAACCAATTAGTATACACCAATGCAATTAGTAATGGTTAAATACTTTTTTAAAGTGAGTTTTTTTCATGAAGCACTTGTTTGATTTGAGTTATTATTGTTTTACACCACCTAGTTTCATGAATTTTGGCTCCGTGAGAATCTCTGCACCCGCCTGTCACCAAACGCACCGCAGGCAGGATGGGAGAATTCCACCCATCCACGTATGTTCTAATTAACCCCTTCCACTCAGAAATTGGGAAACTACTGCAAATTTAGGAGTATAAATTAACACTGCATATTTCTGTAGCCCCAAAATCCATGTTTTTGTATATAGTTAGTGTATGAGGGTCGACCCCTCTTTTCTGGTACAACATGTTACACTTACATTAGAAGAGAAATCAACTTTAATTTTTCACCCCACAAATACAAGTTTTATGTACATTATTACTGAGGGAAAGGGATTAAGCAGGCAATACAGACAGTGTTGCCAAAGATGTGTTGGTATTTAAGACACACTCTCTTTTTGCAATGGATGCCGACAACATTTCATGGCATGAGGTGGCACAGTGGTTAGCATTGCTGCCTCACAGCGCACAGAGACCTGGATTCAATTCCCAGTTTGGGTGACTATATGGAGTTTGCACGTTCTCCTTGTGTCTGTGTGGTTTTCCTCCAGGTGGCGAAGTATTCTCCCACAGCCTGAAAGACATGCCAGTTAGGTGGACGGGCATGCTAAATTTTCCCTCAGTATGTCCGAACAAGCGCCGGATTACAACAATTAGGACATTTTCACAGTAACTTCATTGCAATGTTGATGTAAGCCTATTAGTAACACTGACAAATAAACTTAAACTTTAAATGGCAACCTCCATGCTAGCAGTTCACTTTTACATTCTGCATAGAAGTTGACTCCCGTTTCTGAGGTGTAAATACAGTATGAGCAATTTCAGGACTGAATTAATGTGTGGAATTGGAGAAACAATGCCACCCACATTCATAGAATCCCAACCGTGAGAAGAAGCCATTTGGCCCAATGAATCTGCACCAATTCTCTGGCGGGTATCTGACCTCTCTCTCCCAATCTATCCCTGTGACCCCACACATTTACCATGATTAATCCATCTAACCTACACATCTTGGGACACTAAGGGACAATATACTATGGGCCAATCCATCTAACCTGCACATCTTTGGCCTGTGGGAGGAAACCAGAACACCCAGAGGAAACCCACGCTGAGACAGGGAGAACATACAAATTCGACACAGACACTCACCCAAGACTGGAATTGAACCCATTCCCCGCATGCTGTGAGGGAGCAGTGCTAATCACTGTGCCACCATGCTACCCCATGAGCATGAAAGACACAGTCGCTTGACTGAAATTTAGTCGCAGAAAGCTCATGGCTTAGACTGAGTAAGATGTGTAGGGCAGAATCTTCTGCTCCCATCAGCAGTGAGAATCATGGTGGGAGAAGGAGCACAGTCTGGCAGGGGCAAAGTAAAACTTGATTTGGAATTCTGTTCCCCTGATTTTCATGACAGTCTAAAGGTGGGTCAAGTATCACATGGAGCTAAGTTGGGAACTCCATTTGCATCTCATGAATGCTCATTAAAAGGCCAACACACTGAAATCTCATTCCCTTCCCTATTAAACATCCCACCAGATAAAATTTGGAACATTCACACTTACAATTGTACCTAAGTGATGTGCGCCAGGCAAAGTAGTCTTTTTCCTGGACCATAAGCTTGGTAGACACTGCCTTCCTTTCACACTGTCAATGGGAGATAGCGTCTAGGTGTCACACATGCTGTAACCAAGGCTGGGCACAGAGGGGTGAGAACAGGTCAGGGGGGGAGATTAGAGTCAAGAAGCCAAGTGGAAGAGTAAATGGCTCTCTGTGTGCTGTTTATGAAGCCTACAGGGCAAAGGTGGGAAGGGCCATTTTCTGCCCTCCATGCACAAGTTTCGATGTACTCCTCCCAGACGCATCACTAATATGCTGAACAGCACACGATCTCGTGTTTAGTCACTCCACTCATCTGCGGCAGTCATTGTGACTGCCATTCCCGAAATCGGACTTAGTCTCCAGAGTGGAAAATTCCACCACAATCTTTTATATCCGTAAAGAGTTATGTTCATATAATAAAAGTTATTGTTCAGTCTTATCTGTCTCCGCAATTGTTTCTTAGCTAGTGACACTCAACATACAGCTTCTATAGTCAAATTCTACAGTATCTTTGTTCTGTAAATTTGTGTTCATACCACAAAGCATTAATTAGCAACACATTTATTAAAATATTTTTGAAATCTGCCTTCATCAAATGTTTCTGTAACAGCACTAAAAGGTGATGCTTAAATAATTCCATTGAAATTCCACTTAAAATCTGATTAATGTTACCATTGGATTAATGTTATCAAGAGTCCACAAAATCATTTAAAAGGTCTTTAGACCATCTTAGGAACATAGGAACAGAAATAGGCCATTCAGCCCTTCGATGCTGTTTCACCATCCAATTAAACCATTTACCCCAACCTATCTCCATATCCCTAGATGCTGTTAGTTACCAGAAATCTACCATTTACTGTCTTCAGCATAAGCTTCCACCGCCCTTTGGTGTAGAGAATTCCAAAGGTTCACCACCTTCTGAGTGAAGAAATTCCTCCTCATCTCAGTTTTAAATGGCCTATCCCTTATCCTGCGATTATGTCCCCTAATTTTAGACTCTCCAACCAGGGAAAACAGCCCATCAGGTCTTGAAAGAATTTTGTAAACTTCAATGACGTCAATCCTCATTTTTCAAAACTCAAGGGAATACAAATCCAGTCTCTTCAATCTCTCCTCATACGGCAATCCCATCATCCCAGGGATTAATCTGGTGAACATCTGTTGCATTCCTTCAATGGCAAGTATGTGATGAAGGCCAGCATTCCATCAGCTTTCCTAATTGCGTGCCGTACCTATGTGCTGGATGATTTTAGTGACTCATGACACCCCTCACAATCTAAGAAATATTCTGCCTTTCCATTTTTTCTCTGCCAAAGTGAATGACTTTTAGGGCGGGATTTTCCAGCTGCGCTCACCCCAAAACTGGAAAATCCCACCCAAGATCAACGGACCTTTGCTTCCCGTGGTGGGCGGGACAATAAAATTCCCCACCTTAATTTATTCACATGAAATTCCATCTGCCATGTTCTAGCCCATTCACTTAGTCTGTCCAAGTCCTCTTGGAGCCTCCTCGCATCTTTTTCACAACTTACTCTGCCCAATTTTACCATTATTTTCCAAATGTCCAGTCATCACATCCTTCAAAATAGATTCAAACATTTATCGTATTACTGACATCGTCCTAAATCAATTTGCTTCTTTCCGGTCTGCAGCAAACTTTCCAGAATCTGCAGTGTTGAAAGATAACAACTTGTGCATCGACTATTTCTCTAGCCACATGGTCTGGTCCAGGGGATTTATCAATCTTCAATCCAGCTAACTTCTCAAGTACTACCTCTTTGCTAATAATTTTTTTAAATTAGTCTGTTTCACAAGTCTGTTGTTCACTGAATATTTCTGGGAGATTTTCTGTATCTTCTTCCATGAAGACAGATATAAAGTAACTGTTACTTTCTCTGCTCTCCACTATAAATTCTCTGTCCCCACCTATAATGGGCCTAGCCAATCTCTTCCTTTTTGCATACCTCAGAAAGTTTTTACAGACCGCTTTTACGCTCCTTGCTAGTTTACATTCACATTCTCTTCTCCCACAAATTATTTTTTGGTCCTCCTTTGCTGGGTTGTAAATTGCTCCAAATCCTCAGGCTTACCATTCTTTCTGGCATCCTTATCAAGCCACTTCCTTTGATCTTATGCAATGTTTAATTTCTTTGAGTAACCATGGTTGATTTACCTTTCCCACTGGGTGTTTGTGCCTTAGAGGAATGTATATCTGTTGTAGACCATGTAGTATTTCTTTAAATCATAGAAAACCTATAGTGCAAAAGGAGGCCATGTGGCCCATCGAGTCTGCACCAACAATCCCACCCAGGCCCTATCCCAATAATCCCACATATCTACCCCGCTAATCACTCTAATTTACGCATCCCGGGACACTAAGGGACAATTTAGCATGGCCAATGCACATAATCCGCACATTTTTCAACCATGGGAGGAAACCAGAGTACTCAGAGCAAACTCATGCAGACATAGGGAGAACATGCAAACTCCACACATTGACCCAAGCTGGGAATCAAACCCAGGTTTCAGGAGTTGTGAGGCAGCAGTGCTAACCACTACGCAACCGTGCCGCTCGATGCTAGCTGTTGCCCTGTCTACCACCAAATCTTTTGATGTACTTTCCCAATCCACCATAGGCAACTTGCCCTTCGTGCATTCATAATTTCCTTTCTTCAGAGTTAAGAACCTAGTTTCAGGATTAACTATATCGCATTCAAACCTAATGCAAATTCTATTATGTTATGTTCACTATTTCCCAAAGGCTCAGCAACGTTATTAATTAGTCCTCCCTCACTGCACAACACTAAATCCAAAATAGCCCAATTCCTAGTTGGCTCCTCGAACCCATCTTGTACAGACTCCAGGAATTTATGCTGCAACATTAGTACTGATTATATTAACCCAGCCTATGTGTAAATTGAAGTTGCCCAATATTACTGTATTACCCCTGATACGGGCATCTGTTTTGAAATTTGTAAATGTTGAATTCTAGCTCTTCTTAAATTTTCTCTCTAAATAACACAAATACAATACAAATACAGCAGCAGTGTGTACTATCTACAAGATGAGCAACAATTCATCAAAGATCCTTAGACAGTACCTCCTAAACTCATGACCACTTCCACGTAGAAGGATAAGGGCAGCAGGTACATGGGAACTCCACAACCTGCAAGTTTCCCTCCAAGCCATTCACCATCCTTGTTTAGAAATATATCATTGTTCCTTCACAGTCGCTGGGTCAAAATTGGGGAATTCCCTCCCTAACAGCATTGATGGTCAATCCACATCACATGGACTGCAGCGATTCAAGAAGGCAGCTCACCACCATCTTCTCAAGGGCAAGGAGGGATGGGCAATAAATGCTGTAAGAAGTCTGACAACACCAGGTTTAAGTCCAACCGATTTATTTGATAGTAAACTCACAAGCTTGCGAGGCTTCCCTCTTCATCAGGTGAATGGAGAGTGCATCTCCACATCAATAAATGCTGGCCAGCAAGCAATGCTCATGTCTCATGACTGAATAAAATTTGCTGTCATTTGGAAATAATTAGAAAATATAAAGATTAAATATTGCCAAATTGCAAAATTCTGTTACTTTTGATACACTTTAAAATTTTATATTTGCAAAATAATTAATCTTTTACTATGTTAAATTGCTACTTTTTCACAAAGTTTGAACAAAAACAAACTGAAAAAGCTGAATCTCCTCAAGCCTAATTCCAACATCGGAATGACCTCATGTTCACGTCATCACCAAAATTGCCCACTCACACATCCAGGATGTGAGGCTTTGCTTAAATTTGCTGTGAAAGTGGATTGAGTTGACAATTCTGCAAAGATGGTGTGGCTTGTAAAACGGCTTTTCCCAAAGAATGGCTACAGCTGCATTTTCTCAAATGGCCTCTGATACAGAAAAAAACTCTTGATTCAGGGGCAGTGAGACCGTTGGAACTCAAAGACGACAAAAGACTTGAAACTTAAAATAGTTAATAAAGCTGTTGGACTTGCACTAAAATGTCAGTTGTATTCTCAAATATTTTAGATAATATCACTCATCTCTGGCCTGCAGTGGCTCATCTGCACTAAAACCTATGCCTTTGTTATCTTTAGATTGAACTATTGGCTGGTGTGGACTGAGAAAGAACGGCTACAACAATGATTTAACAACAATACTGGCAATAGTGGCTTTAAAATGGCTATTCTGGCTGAGAGCTAAGTATGCTGGGATTTTTGGTCAATTTATAGATTAAAAGCAGATGCAGGTTGTAAAGTTGCTCTGGTCTGAGTGCTGTGATCTGATGCTTCCTGCGTTGGCCCAAATAAGGGAAGTTGTTTACATTAACCAAGACAGCGTGCCTTTGATTTATATGGCTGCTATGTATGGGAAATGTCAAATGAACTAAGTGTAATGTGTCATTCATTGGATATTCGAGCCTTGTGATCGATCTCTGGCTACACGGTTGGTTGGATGACAGAGAATCTTGCAAAGCGAGTGGAGAATTGTGGATAAAGACATGGGAGTCCATTGTTTGGCAGTGAAAGCTCAAAGAGACCAACCATCGCAAGAAGACCTGTTTTCTGAAGCATCCTTCAGCTTACAAGAAGATAGATTCTACATCGAGGATATTTCTTAGCCAAGGATTTCCTAAACTCGAGTCTGGAGGTAACTGAAGCTTGGACGAGAATTTCCAGCAGCAAATGGGCTGAGAAAGGCCACAAAAAGGCTTGATAACAGAAGTGGAAGCAGGTGCATATATGACAGATATGCAATTTGAACCAATTTCTTGTAATGGTTTTGCTATTACACTAATGTCTTTACTTTCAGTGCCAAGTTTTTCAAACACAGAGTTAAAGATGAAAGGCAAAGAGACGGTTTGAAAAAAGTACTTTGAAATGAATGAATTCTATTGGTTTTTGGCAGCTTTGTGGGATTGATTATTTTTTATAAGCTCTAAAGAGATGACAATTTTTATTTACTTGCATCTTGTACATTTAACACGTTAACACGTTGCTTAACTCCTAAGCTGTAAATTGTACATGTTTTACAAATATGAAACTTCAGCCAAACAAGACCACATGTGGGATTTAAAAAACATTGAATATTTGAACAAAATGTTCTGTTACATCCTGTAACACTTTCCCATCATAACAGTCCAGATAATCCTGAAAAATTGTGCCAGAAATGATACCCACATACTGTTGATCCACCAGAAGGAACTCTTCTATTGTAGACAATAAAATAAAACAAGACTTACTCTAACTTATAAATCAAAGAATAAGGTTTAATAAAGAAACTTCATTACTTCAACACTCGAGGCCTCATCCTGGGCCATTCCAAGCTCCCACAAACACCAGCAGCTTCTTATTTATACTGAGTCAGCTGGTCACATCATTTTGTCATTGGTTACATCATTTAGTGGGTCAGCTGATGCTTACAGCATGTTACCATTGGTCACACTTCAACAGATCCAATGTTATCACTGATTACATTCTAACACGTACTGCTTGAAGTGATAAAAAGATTGAGGAACGACAAGCACCCTACACCTATTGTTATGCTCTGCTCACACTTCCTCAGTTTATTTTGCTGATTCTGTGAAAGGTCTGCCAAAACCTTTCCATAACATAATTCTCTGCCCAGCGAAAACATTCTGCTAGCACGAGTTTCCTAAATCCGTATGATTCCAGTTTAACAGGCAGCCAGCCTCAAAAGCTTGCTCCAGCCAATATCGACTCCATTTGGATGAATGCCCAGTGAAAAGCAGTCAGCATGGCAAAATAACGTAAATGACCACAACGGTCAAAGATGAGCAAAGATCAGAATCAAACGTCGATAGTGGGCAGAAATCCCACAGCACTAAAGATGCAGCTCTATTCTACACTAGTGAACAATCTAGACCTTGACAGTTCGTTCTTTCCTGCCACGGTATTTGCATCACTGCTGCTTCTAAAATGAGATTTGCATATAGCTTTAGATGTTCACCTAAAGTATTGCCTAGTATTCCTGATGCTCGTTTGTCTCTGATTATTTCTTCTTTTGACGTAAGTCATCCAATAGCAGTGTCCTGTTGATTTGTGAAAATCAATTAAGAATGCTTTTGCAGGCTCTGAGTGTTCCTGTTTTATATTATGGAATGAACCCTTGCATAAATCACACCTTCCTTGCTGGTGAAATGCCCATCGCACTATCCTTGCATTGTGACGTGCTTTTCATCTACATCATCCGTCGGATTGAATGCTATGGGAATATTCTTTATTTTTATCACCCAAGCAGTAAATCAGCACAATTCATTGCCTATCAGCTAGTCCTGGCATTATACAATAGTATTTCCATCTAATTTTCCAGTTCAGCTATTCTTCAGGCTCGGAAAAATTAAGTTTCCCTGGAGTAACTATAGCAAATCACTTCTGTCATACTTAGTTTTGCTTGACACAAGCACACGTTTCAAACATCCTGACACTGTTACAATCACCAGCAGCAAATCTAGATTTTGACCTTCCTGCTCACTGATTACATTGTCTTCTATTTTATTTCTCGTTTAAAGTTGCACATTATCTTACCCAGTAAGAAACCCTTTGGTCTCATGACAAGAAAAAAGACGATGGATTATGAAAGACGGTGAGGCAACTGATTCAGAAAATGCAGAGATTCAGACTAAAATATCCATTGCATGTTATTTGCTTCTGAGGAGATGGGAAAACTTTATTTAAAGGTCATGCTGGTCTCAAGCAATTTGACTGCTGTCAATTGAATGGTTATTGAACTGTTCTGACATGAATGATGCTGGTGGCATAATTGTTCTCACAGTAGTTTTTCCCAATGAGAGGGGCTTCCAAGTCTAAACTCAGAATGATAGCGCCAGCCCAGCTTTGCTCCACCAGCTTCACAGTTCCCACCAAAATAAGCTTGGGCATTCTCAATTAGCTGATACTTTACCAGTACTGGAGTCACCCCCACAAATCCATCACCCCACCCCCAAGCACAGTGGAAGGCCATCACCCACATGGGAAGCCAACAGCATGGGGGTGGCTACCCAGCCGCTTCCCGAGGGGCTCAGCTCTCCGGAACAAAGAAAGGTCCGCAGACAGGGGTAGGGAGCACTCCAATAACAGAACATAGCCCTTCAGCCCTCGATATTGCGCTGACCTGTGAAACCAATCTAAAGTCCATCTAACCTACACTATTCCAATATCATCCATATGTTTATCCAATGACCATTTAAATGCCCTTAATGTTGGTGAGTCCACTACTGTTGCAGGCAGGGCATCCCATGCCTTTACTACTCTGAGTAAAGAACCTACCTCTGACATCTGTCCTATATCTATCACCCCTCAATTTAAAGCTACGTTCCCTCGTGCTAGCCATCTCCATCTGAGGAAAAAGGCTCTCACTGTCCATCCTACCGAATCCTCTGATCATCTTATATGCCTCTATTAAGTCACCTCTTGACCTTCT
Source organism: Carcharhinus amblyrhynchos (assembly GCF_965287045.1). Classification (NCBI taxonomy): domain Eukaryota; kingdom Metazoa; phylum Chordata; class Chondrichthyes; order Carcharhiniformes; family Carcharhinidae; genus Carcharhinus; species Carcharhinus amblyrhynchos. Next base: position 102,549,401 of record NC_137326.1, on the reverse strand, counting down.
CTCTAACAAAAACAGCTCAAGGCCCTCAGCCTTTCCTCATAAGACCTTCCCACCACACCAGGCAACATCCTGGTAAATCTCCACTGCGCCCTTTCCAATGCTTCCACATCCTTCCTATAATGCGGCGACCAGAACTGTACGCAATACTCCAAGTGGGGACGCACCAGACTTTGTACAGCTGCAATATGACCTCATGGCTCCAAAACTCAATTCCTCTACCAATAAAAGCTAACGCACTGTATGCCTTCTTAACAATCCTATCAACCTGGGTGCCAACTTTCAGGGATCTATGCATATGGACACTGAGATCTCTCTGCTCATCCACACTACCAACTAACTTACCGTTAACCCAGTACTCTGAATTCCTGTTACTCCATCCAAAGTGAATCACCTCACACTTTTCCACATTAAACTCCATTTGCCATCTCTCAGCCCAGTTCTGCAGCTTATCTATGCCCCTCCGTAACCCGCAACATCCTTCCACACTGTCCACAACTCCACCGACTTTAGAGTTATCCGCACATTTACTAACCCATCCTTCTATGCCCTCATCCAGGTCATTTATAAAAATGACAAACAGCAGTGGCCTCAAAGCAGATTCCTGCAGTACACCAATAGTAACTGAACTCCAGGATGAACATTTCCCATCAACCACGATCCTCTGTCTTCTTACAGCTAGTCAATTTCTGATCCAAACCACTAAATCACCCTCAATCCCATGCCTCCATATCTTCTACAATAACTTACCATGGGGAACCTTATCAAACGCTTTACTGAAGTCCACATACACCACATCAACTGCTTTACCCTTGTCCACCTCTTCGGTCACCTTCTCAAAGAACGCAATAAGATTTGCGAGGCACGATCTACCCTTCACAAAACCGTGTTGACTATCCTTAATCAAATTATTCCTTTCTAGATGATTATAAATCCTATCTCTTATAATCCTTTCCAAAACTTTGCCCACAACAGAAGTAAGGCTCACTGGTCAATAACTACCAGGGTTGTCTCTACTCCCCTTCTTGAACAAGGGGACAACATTTGCTATCCTCCAGTCTTCTGGCACTATTCCTGTAAACAAGGTCAAAGCCAAAGGCTCTGCAATCTCCTCCCTAGCCTCCCAGAGAATTCTAGGATAAATCCCATCCGGCCCAGGGGACTTATCTATTTTCATACTTCCCAGAACTGCTAACACCTCCTCCTTATGAACCTCAATCCCATCTAGTCTAAAAGCCTGTATCTCAGTATTCTCCTTAACAACATTGTCTTTTTCCTGTGTGAATACTGACGAAAAATATTCATTTAGCGCCTCTCCTATCTCTTCGGACTCCACGCACAATTTTCCACTACTGTCTTTGACTGGCCCTAATCTTACCTAATCATTCTTTTATTCCTGACATACCTATCTTTTTCCTTGATCCTATCTGCCAACGACTACTCACGTCCCCTCCTGGCTCTTCTTAGCTCTCTCTTTAGGTCCTTCCTGGCTAACTTGTAACTCTCAAGCGCCCAAACTGAGCCTTCACGTCTCAACTTAACATAAGTCTCCTTCTTCCTCTTCACAAGACTTCTTTAGTAAACCATGGTTCCCTTGCTTGACCACTTCCTCCCTGCCCGACAGGTACATACTTATCAAGGACACGCAATAGCTGTTCCTTGAATTTCAATTGTGCCCATCCCCTGCAGTTTCCTTCCACATCCTATGCATCCTAAATCTTGCCTAATTGCATCATAATTTCCTTTCCCCCAGCCTTGCCCTGAGGTATATACTTATCCCTTTCCATCGCTAATCCTAGTCGTGGGCAAGATTGGGGAATTCCAGCCCCCAAGTTTCTTGACCAAGAAATAATGCAAGTCAGTCAGCACAGGGTTGAGAGGGGGCCAGGACTTAGTGCGAGTAGGAATATAAGCAGCAGAGCTTCGGATGACCTCAGGTTTACAAAGAATGTGGACAAACCCAACCAGAAGTGTCAGTGAAGTCTAGAGAGAACAGAGGCATGGATGAAGATTTTAGCAGCTGGAAGTTACAAAGATGGAAACAGACAGTTTCAGTGATGGTATGGATATTTGATCAGGCGCTCATCCTGGAGTCATATAGTGCAATCAGACTTCAGGGGTCCAGAGGGGCATTTTTTTTCACTCAGAGGGTGATGAGTATCTGGAACGAGCTGCCAAAGGCAGTAGTAGAGGCGGATACAACTTTGTCTTTTAAAAGCATTTGGACAGTTACATGGGTAAGATGGGTATAGATATGGCCCAAATGCGGGCAATTGAGATTAGCTTAGTGGTTAAAAACTGGGTGGCATAGACAAGTTGGGCCAAAGGGCCTGTTTCCATGCTGTAAGCCTCTATGACTATTCTGTTTAGCCTGAGACAGTTGTCAGAAGGAGGAAGGACTCAGTAACTAGGAAGCAAAATTTGTAGCAGGGACTGAAGACAAAATCGCTTTGGTTTTCCAAATATTTAATTGGAGAAAATATATTTCTGCTCGATATCGGATATCGATTGAATTTAGGAGGATTGAATTTAGGGGGATTGAATTTAGGAGTCACAGCGTCATGATGCAACTGTACACAACTCTGGTGCGGCTGCACTTGGAGTATTGTGTGCAGTTCTGGTCCCCACATTATAGGAAGGATGTGGAGGCTTTGGAGAGGGTGCAGAGGAGGTTTACCAGGATGTTGCCTGGTATGGAGGGGAGGTCCTATGAGGAGAGACTGAGGGATTTGGGGTTGTTTTCGCTAGAAAGAAGGCGGCTAAGAGGGGATCTTATTGAAACATAAAAGATGATTAGAGGTTTAGATAGGGTGGATAGTGATAGCCTTTTTCCTCGGATGGAGAAAGCTAGCACGAGGGGGCATGGCTTTAAATTAAGGGGGGGTAGTTATAGGACGGATGTCAGGGGTAAGTTCTTTACCCAGAGGGTGGTGAGGGATTGGAATGCCCTGCCTGCTGCAGTTGTAAATGCACCTAGTTTGGGGGCGTTTAAGAGATCCGTGCATAGGTTTATGGATGAAAAGGGATTGGTTTAGGTTAGAGGGTCATTGTTTTTTAACTGGTCGGCGCAACATCGTGGGCCGAAGGGCCTGTTCTGCGCTGTAATGTTCTATGTTCTAAACATTTCACTAGTTCAGCAACAGTAGTGTCATTGATAAATATGAAGCTAAGCCAGGGCTGGGACAGCTTACATGGAAAAGGTAACGATAAATAAAAACAAAAACTGCTGGAAATACTCAGGTCAGTCAGCATCTATGGTGGAAAATAGAGTTAAGGTTTCAGGTCATTGACCCTTCATCAGAATCCTTCCTTTAAAAATTAACACTGTGTTAACAAGATGACGTTGCCAAGGGGAAGCATATAGATGAGAAAAAGGAGGGGTCAAGGAAAATCTTGGGGGATTCAACAGGCAGGTTTCGAGCACCTTTAGTAAAATAAAATTCCAAGACTTTCCCATGACTGAGTTAAAATATTTCATGACCATTTCTTCTTTCAGATGTCCAACAGACTCTGGTATGTGTAGCTTTCCACAAACATTGGAATCTTGCATGATGTGTCAGTTATACAATAACCTCAATTTCTCACAGGACTATCTTGTTTTGTAGAATGTTTGTGTTCTGCGGAAAGGGCTCCAGGGGTCACCAGTCTATTTACTCGTTTAAAAGAAAAAAAATGAAAAACTCAGACAAACAACAAAACAATTCTACCAGAAGGACACATCAAATCTAGTTCCGCTTTATTTACTAGAACATTACAAGCAATCTGTTTTTCACGATCTGAAGAGGTTTTGTGTGTACTCAGAGCTTCCACATTATGCACAACCTCAATGTTTCGCAAAGTTTCATCTCTTTATCTTTTAAAGGGTGGCTCATTCCACTGGATTGGGCAGGCAGAGTGAAATCATTGGTGCATTCTTCAACTTCAGCTTTTTCATCTGCATCAGGTTGTGTATTTTGATATCTGTCTCAATCTGATGCTTCCTTTTTTTCCATGATGTGGAGATGCCAGTGTTGGACTGGGGTGGGCACAGTAAGAAGTCTCACAACACCAGGTTAAAGTCCAATAAGTTTATTTTGAATCACGAGCATTTGGAGCACCGCTCTTTGAGTGGAGAGGTAGGTTTCACAAACACAGCACACACAGACAAACACACAACTGCAAGATAATGGTCGGAATGGTTTTTTTGTCTGCTTTCCTACACTTTTGTAGAAACTTGATGTCTGTGTCGAAACGCGCGGTCGTTTTGGAGACTCACAGCACAGTTAACGCCAGGGGCCCGGGTTCGATTCCCGGCTTGGGTCACTATGTGGAGTCCACATATTCTCCCCATGTCTGTGTTTTTTTTCCCTGGGTGCTCTGGTTTCCTCCCACAGTCTGAAAGACTGTTAGGTGCGTTGGCCATGCTAAATTCTCCCTCAGTGTACCAAAACAAGCGGTGGAATGTGGTGACTAGGGGATTTTCACAGCAACTTCATTGCATGGTGATGTAAGGCTACTTGTGACAAGTAAATAAACTTTAAAATTTTACTTTTTTCCAACCATTATCTTGCAATTGTGTCTTTGTCTATATATGCCGTATTTGTAAAACCTACCTTTCCACTCACCTGATGAAAGGGCAGTGCTCCGAAAGCTTGTGATTCCAAATAAACGTGTTGGACTTTAACTTGGTGCTGAGAGACTTCTTATTGTACTTTTTTCCAGCATTGAACTTTCCTCTTTAATTCCTTCCTTGTGTTCCCTCTACAGCTTCCCTGTGTCTTGGCTGGATTCTATAGCTCTGTCAGGCACTACTAGCTGACTTTAAAGTTCTTTAGTGGTTATTACATTGCAGACAACTCCTACATCGCTAATCTGGGCCTTAATTAGTCTCTTTGAAAGATGCAATTTTCTTTTGGTTAGCCAGATCCAACTCTTTGTTCTCAGAGAATGATGGCTCCACTGTTGCCTAGTCATGTGACAAGGGAAGTGGTGGCTTTATTACAACCCATAAATACTTGCACATTTGCTCTCCTCCATTGCAAAAAGTATCAAACCAATCTGTTTCCTTGCTGTAAAACAGAAACTCAAAGAGGACTTCCTCATTTCAGCACTTGTCAACTAGTCTCTGGAATTCTTTGAGAATTGTGCCGTAATAACGAACCCCAACGTGGCCTGTATCCACAAAAACTGCAAACATGTTAAGGATGTGATCGCACTGGAGGGGGTGGAGAGGAGATTCACCAGGATGTTGCCTGGGATGGAACATTTAAGTTATGAAGAGATCAGGTGAGCTTGGGTTGCTTTCGTTGGAGCAGAGAAAACTGAAGGGCAACCTGATCAAGGTGTACAAGATTATGAGATACTTGGACAAGGTGGATAAGGAGCAGCTGTTCCCCTTAGTTAAAGGGACAATCACAAGGGGGCATAAGTTCAAGGTGAGGGGCAGGAGATTTAGGAGGATTGTGAAGAGAAACCTTTTCACCCAGAGGGTGGTGACGGTCTGGGAGGGTGGTGGAGATGGGTTGCCTCATATCCTTTAAGAAGTACATGAATGAGCACTTGGCATGTCTCATAACATTTAAGGCTGTGGGCCAAGTGCTGGTAGGTAGGATTAGGTGAAAGTTCAGATGTTTCTCGTGTGTCAGTGCAGAATCAATGGGCCGAAGGGTCTCTTCTGCGCTATATGATTCTACGTTGATTGTGATGCCTTGCAGTTCACTGGTTGAGAGATATGTGTAATAGAGGATAATTGATGGGTGAATTCTTCATCAAATTTTTATTTATGTATATGAGGAATGCTCGGCATTCCTGTCTGAACTAAAAGTAGAGCTTATCTTTTACTACCTTTTCCACATGTAATAAGTTTTTCGCAACAAATTCTACATCTATGAGATTCCTTTGAGATTCTTGTTTATGACACGAATTTGACTCAAATTTAGTTGCATCAGCAAATGCATTTTCTTTCATGAAACACTCCAAACAGTTTTTCATTACACTGTGGAATTCAGAAGAAAGATGATGGTATCACAGGGCCATCAATCTGATCATTTGCCAGAAAGAGCTCCAGTTCACTTGCTACAAAGATTAAAATTTTTCCTTTTGCTTCAAACAGCAAATCTTTGACTGCTTCACCTAATGTTTTTAAATTTGTTCTTTGTTTTGGTAATTCTGTCACTTTTGGTGGCCTCAACATATTGCTGTATTTGTGGTCAGGCATTTTCATGCCATGCCTGCCTGCAAAATTAAAATGGGAATTCTGATGAATTAGTGATTGATGTCATACCATCCCAATAGTGCAAAAGGAGGCCATTCAGCCCATCTCTTTGCACCAACTCTACGAAAGAGCTCGTTACCCAGATCCCCTGTGTAAACCTGTGCATCTATAATGGCTAATCCACCCAACCTACAATTTGGACTATGGGAGGAAACTGGAGCATCCAGAAGATAAGGACAGACCTAGGACAATACGGAAATTAGCCATAAATGGGAACGGGAATACATAAATGCAGGAAAACCAATTACTGTATGAATAGACTGAAACTAAGTCAATGATAGTCACTGATAGAGGAAATGTATCCATTCTATGAAACAATGCAATGTTAAATGCCAATGTCTGTACATGTTTGGCTATAATGATGTGTTAAACTATCGATCCTACTCAACTATAACGATGTGTTAAATGGTTAATGTCCAGATATCCATTGTCTGAAAGATATAAAAATAAACTGCTCCTATTGTATTATTGAGAGAAGGTAGCTGCCCAGTACTACAGAGTGCCAGTGCCTTTTCTCCACAAAGCTTCATTAAATAAAACTGTATTGTTGCACTCACAGTCTGACTCCTAAGTGGTAATTTCCCACAACAGTGGCATATATAGACCCCTGAACTGCAGTGGTGATGTTGGGAATGACATTAAACACAAAATTAGAGATGCGTGTGATAAGGGAATATCGGTGATCATGGGTAATTTTAATCAGCACATAGATTGGGCAAAGTAAATTAGCCACAATGTCGTGAAGGAGGAATTCCTGGGGTGTATACGGGATGGTTTTCTTGACCAATATGTGGAGGAACCAACTAGAGGGCAGGCCATCTTAGACAGGGTACTGTTTAATGAGAAGGGAATCATTGCCAATCTAGCTGTACGAGACCCCTTGGGGATGAGTGACCATAACAAGACAGAATTTTTTTATCAAGATGGAGAGTGAAGTAATTGATTCGGAGACTAGAGTGCTGAATCTTAATAAAGGAAGCTATGAGGATATGAGGTGTGAATTGGCCTTGATAGATTGGGGAGAGTTACTTAAAGGGATGACAGTGGATAGGCAATAGCAAACATTCAAGGAACACACGGATGAACTGCAGCAACAATTTATTGCTGTTTAGCACAAAAACAAAATGGGTAAGAGGGCCCTTCCACGGCTTACAAAGGAAATTAGAAAGAATCTGATCTAAGGAAGAAGCATACAGATTTGCCAAGAAAAATAGTAAGTCTGAGGATTGGCAGCAGTTTAGAATTCAGCAAAGAAGGACCAAGGGGTTGATTAAGAAGGGAAAACTACAGTACAAAAGTAAGCTTGCAGGGAACATAAAGACTGATACTAAGAGTTTCTACACATACATGAAGAGGAGGAGGTTGGTGAAGACCCCTACAGACAGAAACAGGGGAATGTATAAAAGGGGACAAAGAAATGGCTGAGCAATTGAATACATACTTTGGTTCCGTCTTCACAAAATCAAATGCAAGAAATGTTGGCGAATGCAAGATTTGGTGAGAAGGAAGAATTGAGGGAGATCAATACTAGTAGGGAAATGATACTAGGAAAATTTATGAGATTGAAGGCAGATAGTCCCTATGGTCTGATAATCGAAGAAAGTGGTTCTTGAAATAGTGGATGCATTGGTGACCATTTTCCAGGTTCTATAGACTCTGGAACAGTTCCTGCAGATTGGAGTGACATTTGCTACCTTTCAATGTTAAGAAGGGAGGTCGAGAGGAAACAGGGAATTATAGATCAGTAAGCTTAACATCAGTAGTGGGGAAAATTCTCAAATCCATTATCAAGGACTTTATAGCAGAGTGTTTAAAAAGCAATGTCAGCATCAGACTGAGTCAGCATGAATTTATGAAGGGGAAAATCATGCTTGACAAATCTGTTGGAATTCTTTGAAGATGTAACTGGTACAGTTGACAAGGAGGAACCAGTCGATGTTATATATTTGCTCTTTCAGAAAGCGTTTGACAAAGTCCCACACAAGAGATTATCATGCAAGATTAAAGTGCATGGGATTGGGGGAAGTGTTTTGAGATGGACAGAAAACTGGTTGGCAGAGAGGAAACAAAGAGTGGGAATTAATGGGTGCTTTTCAAATTAGCTGGCAGTAACTAGTGGGATCGGTGCTGAGACCCTAGTTATTCACAATATATATTAAGGATTTAGATGAGGGAACAAAATGTAACATCTTAAAGTTGGGTGGGAGGATGAACTGTGATGAGGATGCAGAGATCCTTCAGCATGATCGGGACAGGTTGGTGAGTGGGCAAATCAACGACAGATGCAGTAAATTTGAATAAGTGTGAGGTTCTTCACTTTGGAAGAGAAACAAGAAGGCAGATTACCACCTGAATGGCTGCAAGTTGAGGGGACTGTGCAATGGGACCTGGGTGTCCTTGTGCAGCAGTCACTGAAGATAAGCATGCAGATGCAGCAGGTGGCAAAGAAAGCAAATGGCATGTTAGCCTTCATTGCGAGAGATTACGAATACAGGAGCAAGAATGTGTTGTTGCAATTATACAGGGCCTTGGTTAGGACCCACCTAGAGTATTGTGTGCAGTTTTGGTTTCCTTTTCTGAGGAAGAATGTTTTTGCTCTCGAGGGAGTGCAGCAAAGGTTTACCAGGCTGATTCCAGGGATGGAGGGAATGATATATGGGAAGAGATCAGCTAGGTTAGGATTGTTTTCGCTTAAGTTCAGACAAATGAGGGGCGGGATCTCATCAAGACTTATGAAATTTTAACAGGATTAGACAGGCTAGATGCAGGGAGGATATTCCTAATGTAGGAGAGTCTAAAACCCATCATTCTATGAGTCACAATCTGAGGATTCAGGATAGACCATTTAGGACGGAGGTGAGAAGACATTTCTTCACCCAAAGAGTGGTGAGCCTGTGGAATTCATTACCACAGGAAGTGGTTGATACCAAAATATTGAATGTATTCAAGAGGTGGCTGGATATAGCACTTGGGGTGAATGGGATCAAAGGTTATGGGGAAAAAGCAGAATTAGACTATTGAGTTGGATGAACACCCACGATCGTAATGAATGGCATAGTGGGCTCGAAGGGCCAAATGGCTTCTCCTGTTCCTATCTTCTATGTTTCTATGCTAGATTATTAATCCAGAAACTCAGCTAATGTTCTGGTGACCTGGTTTGAATCTTTCTACGGCAGATGGTGGAATCTGAATTCAATAAAAATATCTGGAATTAAGAATCTACTGATTGAAAAAAAATCTGGTTCACTAACGTCTTCAGGGAAGGAAATTTGCCATCCTTAGCTGATCTGGTCTACATGTGGCTCTACATCAGAGCCACAGCAAAGTGGTTCACTCTCAACCATCCTCTGAAATGGTCAAAGGCAACTAGGGATGGCCAATAAATGCTGGCCAACCAGTGATGCCCATATCAAATAAATGAATAATAAAATATATACATATGTATACCTTTCAGATCAAAGGAAAAGTGAAAATTAAAGATAATTAATTTGCATTCCATGAGAGGCGGCACGGTGGTACAGTGGTTCGCACTGCTGATTCACAGCGCCAGGGACCTGGGTTCGATTTCCGGCTTGGGTGACTGTCTGTGCAAACTCCACACATTCTCCCTGTGTCTGCATGGGTTTCCTCCGGGTGCTCCGGCTTCCTCCCGCAGTCCAAAGACATGCGAATTTATTGCATTGGCCATGCTAAGTTGCCCCTTAGGCTGCTTAGGTTAGAGGAATTAGCAGGGCCAGTATGTGGGATTATGGGAATAGGTTCTGGGTGGGATTGTTGTCGGTGCAGAATCAATGGGCCGAATGGCCTCCTTCTGCACTGTAGGGATTCTACAATTCAATGAAGACAGGCCACAGATGTCACTGCTATGGAGGGGGTTTGAGGGGGCTAAGCTCTGGTTTGATACATCTCCAATGAACAACCAACACAAAAAATCCAGTTGTCAAACATCCTGCTACGCAATACGATAATTAATAAAAAGAAATTAAAAACATGCTGTCAATTACATTGTTGCACCACCAAATTCTATAACAAGTAACTTTTTTTTGCAATATCAAACTTACTTCTACTTTTCCAAGAATGCAAAATTATTGTCATGCCAAAGAAGTTGTGACAAATCATTTTTACATGGAATTGTAGAAATGTATGCACCAAGAATCAAATAACCAGTAAATTAAACTATATATATTCATTGCAAATTAATTCTTCGTGCAGACTCAATCCCTAGACTGTCATGAAATTTTTTGAAGTTTCAATTCCTTTTTTCTTTCACTTCTGTAATCAGAGTTTCAAATTAAATGCACCAAAGAAAAACATTTACAGCTGTACTCACTATAATTTACCAGAAACTCACTAACAATTTAAAAGCAACTCTTTGAATGTATGTAGCATTTTTAACGTAGTCTAATGTTCTAAGGCATTGCACAGGAACATGATCAGACAAAAATTAACAGTGGGCCAAAGGAGACATTTGGACTGGTGGCAAACAACTTGGTCAAAGAAGCAAATTTTAAGAAGAATCTCAAAGCAGGAGAGTAACACAGAGAGGTTTAGGAAAGCAATTCTGGGAGTTCTGGTCTAGCCAGCCATCAGCATGGCTTCTAATGTTGTGACAAAGGAAGTGGAGGAAATATGAGAGGTCGGAGTTGGAAGCAAGCAAAAATCTTGGCAGTGTTTTAGTGTTCTAACAGCTTTGAGAGATGGGGAATAGAGATTTGATAGAGGAACTATGCACGCAAGCACTGAGGTGGGCAAGTTGGAAAGCCCTCCCCACTTTCCTTGGACTTCATCCTTTGGCATTAGGTTGTTGGGCCCTCAAGACCTCATTCCTCACACTCACACCCAGACTCCATGCTTCTCCAATGTCCCCTCCATGCTTCCTCATATTTCTCCATTAATAATGCTTGGAGCTTAGCCAAGCTTTCATAATGAGGTCATTGGCAACTGCACCAATAGAAACATGACGTGGATATGCCGGCGTTGGACTGGGATAAACACAGTAAAAAGTCTGACAACACCAGGTTTAAGTCCAACTGATTTATTTGATAGTAAACTCACAAGCTTTCGAGGTTTCCCTCTTCTTCAGGTGAATGGAGAGTTCTGGCCTCAGACAGAGCATGTAAAGCACAGACAGTTTAGAGATTACTGATTAGAATGCGAATCTTTACACCTAACCTGCTGTTCAAATCCTAAAGTGGCTGACAATGTGTGTGGAAGGAGAACTGATCACAGGTTACAGAGATGTGTATTGTCTCCAGACAGTACAGCAAGTGAGGTTTTGCAAACCCAGGCAAGTCACGGGGGTTACAGATAGTGCAACATGAACCCAAGATCCCTGTTGAGACCGTCCTCACGTGTGCGGAACTTGGCTATCAGTCTCTGCTCAGCGACTCTGCGCTGTCGTGTGTCGTGAAGGCCGCCTTGGAGAATGCTTACCCGAAGGTCAGAGGTTGAATGCCCGTGACCACTGAAGTGTTCGCCAACAGGAAGGGAACAGTCTTGCCTGGTGATTGTCGAGCGATGATCATTCATCCGTTGTCGTAGCGGCTGCATGGTCTCCCCAACATACCATACTTCAGGACAACCCTTCTTCCAACGTGTCAGGTAGACAACATTGGCCGAGTTGCAGGAGTATTTACCATGTACCTGGTGGATTGTATTCTCACGTGTGATGATGTCATCCATGTCGATGATCCGGCATGTCTTGCACAGGTTGCTGTGGCAGGGTTGTGGGGTATTGTGTTCACTGTTCTCCTGAATGCTGGGTACTTTGCTGCAAACAATGGTCTGTTTGAGGCTGCGTGGTTGTCTGAAGGCAAGAAGTGGGGGTGTGGGGATGGCCCTGGCGAGATGTTCATCTTCATCAATGATATGTTGAAGACTCTGGAGAAGGTGTCGTAGCTTCTCCGCTCCGGGGAAGTACTGGACGACGAAGGGTACTCTGTCCACTGTGTCCCTTGTTTGTCTTCTGAGGAGATTGGTGCGGTTTTTCGCTGTGGCGCATCGGAACTGTCGATCTATGAGTCGAGCGCCATATCCTGTTCTTATGATCAGTGCTCCTTCCACTCACATTGTCGGCCACTTTAGGACTTGAACAGCAGGTTAGGTGTGAAGATTTGCATTCTAATCAGTAATCTGTAAACTGTCCGTGCTTTATATGCTCTGTCTGAGGCCAGAACTCTCCATTCACCTGAAGAAGAGTTTAACCTCGAAAGCTAGTGAGTTTACTATCAAGTAAATCGGTTGGACTTAAACCTGGTGTTATCAGACTTTTTACTGTCAATAGAAACATGACAGCTGTTTCGCCAGATATTTTCATTATGAATGTTTGGTTGAGCTCCAAGTAGGGGTATGTTAGCGTAGCCCCCTCAAACACCTCCATAGCAGTGACATCTGTGGCCTGTCTTCATAGAATCATAGAATCCCTACAGTGCAGAAGGAGAATTGGAGTGTTGGAGCACTTGATTGACTGACATCTTTTTGAGGTTATACTGTTATTCTTTGCTCCTGTCTCCGCCATGACAGGGCCGCAAAATTCTACCCAATAATTTGCTTGTCATATCCTAAATATTTATTTTAGGCAAAAGCCGCTTCTGCAATAATTCGAAACAGACATATCAGACAGATCTACCATGCAATTGCATGAACCGAGATGTGGTTTAAGTAGATGCAATTCAAAATTTGTGCCAAATAATGAAAATATATTTGCACGAAGGTTAATGGTTATTAGTAATCAGTGGAAATATTTCTTTATAGCTCTACAAATGGGGTGGCACAGTGGTTAGCACTGCTGCCTCATAGCGCCAGGGATCCGGGTTCGATTCCTGGCTTGGGTCACTGTCTGTGTGCACATTCTCCTCATGTCTGCGTGGGTTTCCTCCCACAGTCCGAAAGATGTGCTGGTTAGGTGCATTGGTATTTTCAGTTCAAATTTAAAACCTCCAGCAGTGAAAACGCGTTAACATCTGTTACGGTTGTGATTTCTGGTGAAAACCATTGGAATCCGAGGTTTCTTAATGCATTTGTTAAAAATAGCTCTGTCAGTGGCTCAAAGACAGAAAACATTTCAATATGGACGCATCAAAGTACAGCAACATTGGGCCCTATTGGTAGGGCAAAGCTTAACATGTGAAAACTCTATCAGAATGAGCTTAGAGGGGCACAAGAAGAAATAGAGAAAGCAAATAATACTGGCTCATCCTCACCAAACCAAAATAGTCCTATGAAACAACATAACCTGAATAATATTCTTTACCTGCATCCTCAGTTTCTTCCTCCTCTTCAACGGAACGTGGAATGGGGTCTTCATCACCAACATCCTGCATTACGATTCTTTCCAGCCTTAAATGCTACAAAACAATGATGATATGAATAAAATATGACATGGCGAGGAGGTGTCAAGCAACCCACGAAGTCAGTAATCGCCAGTTATACTGTATGTTTTGTTTCTAAAAGGTACGTTATTCATTAATTGGAAACAAGGTCTACACTTTACTGGCCCCAAATAGGGTGGTAGATAAAATAGGGCAGGTGTCCAGCCCACTACCCTTGCACCCACCCTTGAGGTTACCACCATAGTATTGGACAGGGGAGCACCAAAATTGCCAGCCCCCCTGCCATATTTAGATAAATAATTAGGGATTAATTGAGTGTAGTACCAAGCTAATTGACCCAATTAATATCCTGTTCATTCCATAAGACAGTTGGAATGGGCAGTCAGGTGGATGTGGGCAGGCCGCTTTTAAAAGATGTTTTCAAAGGATGGGAAGGAAGGAGAGGTACTACCTTCAGAAGTGTCCTTTGTCCTTTAGGGGGCAGCATCCCTAAAAATAGTACCCCTCCTTTCTTCCTGTTCCATTAAACACACTACTCGTTCACCCTCTCCCTAAATGCCCAAACCCTCCCTGCCTTGGACCCAAACTTACCTGTCTCTAGGGATCCATGGGCCTTCTTCTTGAACCCACTTGCAATTCCAGCAGTGTCCACTAATGCTGTCATGGCACTGCCAAGATTGATTGGCCAACAGCTCCCGAGGATGGGATTTCCTTCCCAGTGAGGGGCAGAAGTGCCACCCTGGCCCAATTTACTCCACAAACAGTGCATCATGGCTGCAGGGCAGGCTGATGTGGAGCAGGTTAGCTCCACGCCGACTTTGACTCTGTGAGCCATCCACCCCCTCTCCCCATAATATATTTGCCCACTGCAATCAAATATAAATCTCTAAACCTTTAACAATATAAACATGCTCAGTACAGTAATCCTACAGAGCAAGCACCAGGATCTCAAAACATATGTGGCAGAGTCAAAATGTCCAATAATGTCCTTTGTGACTATTACTGGTGAGAACAGCAATTTTTTTATCAATCAAAATGACTAACAGACTCTAAAAAAGGTGCGCACTAAAGGGAACCTATCATTTCCTTACTGCATTGCAAGATTCAAAGAAACAGGTTTTCCTTTCCATTGAACCCACGATTGCTCAGTGTTCAAATGTAAAAGATAGGAAAAAGGGACAGAGACCCCTAAAGGTGGCTGAGTGGGAGTGGGGGGGGATGTGGTGGTGGTGGTGTTGCATCCATAACAGGCATAGGTAAATAACGGAGATGAAAGGATTCCACTACCTGAACGTCTAGATCATTTTGAACCAGAAACCTACTCCACCATCTCTTGATGCCTCTCAACTTGTCTGTGGATGCTTCTGCTATCCGGATGAAACAGCAGCTCCCTCCTTCAGGTTAACCTCCTTGTCTCAGCATCTTAGTTTGCTATTTCCAATGTCCAAATTAAATTGTTTTTCTGTTCATTTATGGGATGTGAACATCGATGACTAAGTCACCATTTATTGGCCATCTCTAATTGCTGGTGAGCTGCCTTCTTGAACTGTTGTAGTCCATGTGTGTAGATACAACCACAGCACTGTCAGGGAGGGAGTTCCAGGATTTTGACCCAGTGACAGTGAAAGGATGGCAACATATTTCCAAATTGGGAGGTGAGTGAATTGGAGGAAAACATCCAGATGGTGGTGTCCCCACACATCTGTTTCCCTTGTCCTTCTAGATTTGGTGACCGTAGGTTTGGAAGGTGCTGGGTAAGGAGTCTTAGAGAGTTCCTGCAGTGTATCTTGTCAATGGTGCACATGGCTGCCACTGTTCGCTGGTAGAAGAAGAAGTGCATTTTTTGTGGATGGGGTGCCAATCAAGCAGGTTGCTTCATCCTGGATGGTGTCAAGCTTCAAGATGCGCTTCTCTTTATGAGGCACATGCTGCCATTTAACTGGCATGACTGATGCACAATATTTCACCCACCGAAGCTGAGAGAAATGTTGGCAGCTTGCCACTGTGTTTAAACACAGTTCAATTTTGCACTGTCCTCTCAAATCACAAGGTGACAATCTCAGTGTAACATTAGTTTGCATCTGTTTCACCTCTGCTTGAATTCACTGACTATAATATTCTGTTTCCTTGTAAAATCTTAAAACAAAGATATCCATTCAAACAGTCAAGAGTGGATTCCTGTGAACATATCACACCTGCATAATGGCAGCTGTGAGCAGCATCTGCAAGATGCATTGCAGCAACTTGCCAAGGCTCCTTCAATACCCTACTCCAAACCCATTATGTCTACCAATCGAAGGACCTTTTGACTGAGATCAAGTGCCAGATCAAGCCTTATCTCGTCAGCTTGGATCTTACACGTCTTTCTCATGGGGACCATGAATTGGATTTTGAATTTGTTTTTTGGAGCAAGAAATGGGAATAGATTTGGGCTTTCCTTGTCAACTCTGCTCATTGGCTTTGTAACTTTAAGAATGGAGTAAAAATTTAAAAAATAGACATAGGAACACAACCACCTTCAAGTTTCACTCCAAGAAATACATACTCCAACTTGGAATTATATCTCTGCCCTAAGTTGTCACTGGGACAAAATCCTGGAACTCCTTCCTGAACAGCCCTGTGGCAGTACCCACACCAAATGGACTGCAGTGGTTCAAGAGGGTGGCTCAACACCACCTTCTCAAGGGCAAGAAGTGATATGCAATAAATGTTGACCAACTAGCAACGTTCACATCCCAAGAGCAATTTCTAAAAAATGTAATATATTGACTGGCCATCGACTTAAATTCAACAGCATTTTGTTTTTTGGATAAACTTTGCAAGGTTTGAAACAGCTGACTGCTTTAACTTCATTTTTTTAAAAACAGGGGCTTTTCAAATATTATAGTAAGCGAACAAAAGCCAGAATCTAAGGAAGGCCTGACGCTATAGTGGAAGAACTGTCTCCGCAATGATAAAGCCTTCCAAAGTTAAAAACAGTTCTATGGTAATTTTGAAGATTTACTCTTTTATTTGAAACGGTCATCCCCTATTTACAAAGGAAAATTGGTTGAACAGAAAATATTACACATCAGTGAAACGTAAACAATTATGGAATTCAATATTGTTGCTTATGAACCTAAAAGGTAATTTTAAGAATGGTTTACACACCTGAACTTGCCTTGAACATGGTACTTAAAGTATTGCTGATAAAATCACCGTGCCATCAATGCTGATTCCCAGACATTCTACATCAAAGGGAGCATTGTGAATTTTACAATAAAGATTCCTCCTCCCTGCTGTGTATAATAGCATAGCCATTGTTGCCATGGCAATAGTCTGTCTCTCTCACTCTCTCCTGCATCTGTCTGATTTAGTCAACCATGTACATTAACTTGCAATCAAGTACAGTTCTCCAGGAATCCTGTGGTCAGTATCCAATTACATTTGCATATTCATATCCTCAAGGTAACAATAAGTTACAAAAATACAGTCATATCAACTTAGTTGATGCAAAGTTAGTCCAAATTGTTCGTAACAAATGTACTATGAAACATATTTGTTGAAGGATGTTAAGTAATACATAAGCACATTGCAATTTAACACCTTCAGAAAATAACAGACCTCCAGACTGAAGCTAAACAAAAATCTGAAGACCAACAAAGAAAAGTACAGCACAGGCCCAGGCCCTTCAGTCCTCCAAGCTGAACTAAACTAAAAAAAATCTTCTGCCCTTACTCGGTCTGTAACCCTCTATTCCCTCCCTATTCATGTTAAACAGAGGTTCCATTTTACCTCTTAGGTTGATGTAAAAGGTTCCCACGGCACTATTTTAAAGACAAACAAAGGAGTTCACCTGGTGTCCTATTTATTCCTCATTCAAAACCACTCATTATATGGTCATTTATTTCTTTACTTCATTCAGTTGAAACACATTAAGTTGAATCTCAACAGCAGTAACTATAGCCAGCCTTTAATCTATTAATACGCATTAAGAAATAACACAATGAAAATTAAAAGGGTAACCTAATTATAACAGTAAATATGCAAACTTTCCATAATAGAATAATGCGATATACTGATACAAAGACCAAAGAAAATTACAGCACAGGAACAGGCCCTTCGGCCCTCCAAGCCTGCACTAACCATGCTGCCTGACTGAACTAAAACCCCCTAACCTTCCGGGGACCATATCTATTCCCATTCTGTGTATGTATTTGTGAGGACGCCCCTTAAAAGTCACTATCGTATCTGCTTCCTCTACCTCCCCCGGCAGCGAGTTCCAGGCACCTGCCGCCCTCTGTGTAAAAAACTTGCTTTGATACTTCCAATTCTATGCACGGAATTCAGTCTCGGTATATTGGCTTACCTTCGCAGCTTCAATCTGAACCAAGCGACATCGTTGCAGTAAATCAACAAAAAGATAAATCAACAGCACCTTGAAATGGAAAAAAAAGACTAAAGTCAGGCCAGTACGATGTGGCCACCTGAACGTTTTCTGCCAAGATGTAGCTATGAAAGGATCTGTAATATTTGAGCTCTTGCTCAATTGAATTTTTCACTCTTACAATCAAAACATTACAAATGTGGCTGTCAGAAGAAACATCAAAACCCATTTTACTTGCTCAACCTAAGTGGTCCAACCCTCCTAATTCCAAGAAGAAAATGTTACGTAGTGTACTGATTTCTTCTTTTAAATGATTTACAAAAGCTGTGACAAATGATTTGTAAAGCAATTTCCATTATTTCAATTTTGAATATTTATAAAGATTGCAATCATTTGAGGTCATGAGTAATTTTGAGTGGCAAACATTTTTGCGTAGATATTTTGTGATGCTGAATTAATCATCATTCATTTTGCTGGAACAAATATAAACAAGAAATTAGCAAGGACAGAATTTTAACACTATACCTGCACACCCAAAAAACTATATTAATTAGACAGGATTAAAAGTAAATAGTGGAAAGGCCAACTAACCAAGATAAGCAAATAAATCAATGGATTTCATGAACAAATTCTGAAAGCAACTGCTTTAATAATGGATGATTGTCTATTAATGAAATTTGGACACAAGATAATTAAGAATCAGATAGTCACTGAAATCCAAAGATGTGCAGGTTAGGTGGATTGGCTATGCTAAATTGCCCCTTTTCCCAAAGGTAGGGGAATCTAAAACTAGAGGGCATAGGTTTACGGTGAGAGGGGAGAGATACAAAAGTGTCCAGAGGGGCAATTTTTTCACACAGAAGGTGGTGAGTGTCTGGAACAAGCTGCCCGAGGTAGTAATAGAGACGGGTACAATTTTGTTTTTTAAAAAGCATTTAGACAGTTACATGGATAATATGGGTATAGAGGAATATGGGCCAATTGTGCACAATTGGAATTAGCTTAGGGGTTCAAAAAAAAACGGCAGCATGGACAAGTTAGGCTCAAGGGGCTATTTCCATGCGTAAATCTCTATGGCTCTACGATTCTAGTGTCATGGGGACTAGCTAAGGTATATGTATGGGGTTTTGGTGGGATTGTGGTCACTGCAGACTTGATGGGTTGAATGGCCTCCTTCTGCACTGTAGGATTCTATGATGCTATGAAATTCTACAGAAGTTGGAAGCTAATGCTAAATAGATAGGTGCTTGATGGCCAACGCAGACTCAAGGGGCCAAATGGCCTCTTTCTGTGCTGTAAACCTCAAAACCATCAATGCCACTGTGTGTGTGTCTGTACAATCAAGTAATTAATTTATTGACCACAGAATTACAGCCATTCATTGACCTACTCTATAGTCGATGAAACAAAATATCGTGACACAGCCTGCAATTTTCTCCACTCTCCTTGGCAACCAATTAACTCTACAGGTCAGTCCTCTGCACTTGTCAAGAGTTTATGGAAAAATTAATACTTAGAATCTTGCAAAGTTTGCTACAATTGGATGGTTGTACAGATTTTAGCTTTTACTTTTTGTAGGATTAAACTTTTATGTTCAATTACTGAAAAAAATTCCTCAAATGAATGCAAAATCAGAACAATTTTTATTAATGTGATTCTAGTACTGAGATGCACCTGTCGCATTGCTTTCCACAGTCCCAAAACAATAATAAATTCAACTGCTGTGGCTCTCGAACTTTGAAAATAAAAATTGTTCACAGCGGCATTTTTACATACAGTACGAATGGAAACATTTTAACCCAGTAGGACTCGAAAGCATTTCCTTTTATAAGGAATATTACTTAGGCTGGGACATATCCCCTCTTGGTGTTGAATGTCAAGTCAGTTATTTACAGCATTCAGTTTCTGAATTGCCTACCTGCATAAAGAATCCAATTATGAATGAAACCAAAAATGGCTGCAGTCCAGCGCGTGCAACAGTCCCGGGCAACCCTGCAATAAAAATAGGTGTTCATACATTTTCAGACATACTAGTCCTGATATTTATGTGGAAGCAGCTGACTGCCAACTCCTGGGAAAGCGGTTCACCTGATCACTGCAAGCATTTATCCCGGTCTGAAGTTTCTGCGCCCACGAGCGTTCCCCCATGCCCTGCCACGCGTGTTTCACTCCAGTGGGGCTATAACAGCTCCCCACCGGTGGGGAGCTGGCGGCCAGACCCTGCCGGAGTGAAGGGAGGCCATGGAGGCTCCCCACCCCCACCCCCTGCAGGAGTTGGGGGTAAGGGGGAGAAATGCTCAGGGCTCCCCCTGGGCATTTCCAGCTTGGCAGTGCCAGCTTGGCCCCCTGGCACCACCCAAACATCGGGCTGGGCCAGAGGGGGCTGGGCCAGAGGAGGCAGAGCCGAGAGGGGCCGGGCCTCTGGGGGGAGATAGACGGGGGTGGGGGGGGGGTCCCTTTGCCACTCTACATTCGGGATCAGTGACAGAGCGGGAGGCCAAAATCAGGGCTGGCCATTGGGTTGGGGGGGGGTGGGGGGAGCGGAATCAGGAAATTAGGACTGCTGCGGGGGGGTTGGGGTGGGGATAATCGGGACAGGCTGGCGAGGTGGGAGGTTGGGGCTGTTGCGGACACATCTGGGGAACCAGTGATCAAGCAGTGGGGAGAGTCGGAAGGCCGATCGGGAGGCCAGTGATCTCGGCGCTGACAGTTTGGCGCATGTGCAGTGGTCCGCTCAGCGCTATCCTGCTGGCCTTTTCAGCAGGAATAGGCCCTGCCCACTGATCTTTAGCATGATTCATGCTAGGGCACTCTGTGATGCACACAGTGTGGGAGATTCATTCTGAAAATCCCATTGAAAAAAACAATCAATGGGATCTACTCCAGCTTTTATGCGAACTTGGCACTTAGAACCCTTTTGGGAGACTCCCACCACATATCTCCAATTCTTTAGATAAGAACTTTTACCCTCTGAATTGTAATTACCTTAACTCTGTGTCCTTTGTCAGCTTCTAGATGTTAACCAGGACTTCCCCCTCCCCCCACCTCTGAATTACATGCAAAATTCAATTCGTTAAAATAAAAAGCCATACCTCTAAAACATATGACATGAGACATATCTAACACTATCACAATATGGCTGAGCACCAATGCCTCACAAGTCCCATCAGCCTGCCCTGACAGGTTACTGCTGACATCTGCATCTTCATACAGCAAGGCTGCCTTCCTGTTGGACCAGACAAACAAGCGTTGCCGAAGGACGACAGGGGTGCCCGTCACTTGAGCTAATTCCCCTGCTTCTACAACTCTGTAGTTCTGATTCTTCCCAACTGGTGCGATCTCTTCTCCACTGAGGACAAAAAGCAGAAAGGGGGGAGCGCTGGGAATGGCTTGTGTTCAGAGGAGAAGATTTGTGTTATGATGACTGTGAGGCATGGATGCAAGAATGCAGTACCCTGAAGGTCACTGCGAGTGTTAAGCTGTAACATTAATCAATGTCAGGAGCTTTGATCTTCCTGAAATTTAGTTGGAATAAATGTAGAGAGAGAGTGCAGGAGTTGAAAGAAGAGTTGACGAAGTAGACTTAAACATCATCAGTGTCCATGTAGAAGTCAATGTTCAATTTTCAGATGATGGGGAAGCATGGAGATTAGAAATAAAAAGGAGCCAAGGATAAATTCCTGGGGGAGCAACAAAGAAAATGGAGCAAGAAAAGAAAGCAATGATTTTGTGGCTATGACTGGGAAGGATGGTGGCACAGTGGCTAGCACTGCTGCCTCACAGCTCCAGGGACCTGGGTTCGATTCCCACCTTGGGTCACTGTCTGTGTGGAGTCTGCATGTTCTCCCCGTACGTACAGGGGTTTCCTCCCACATTCCGAAAGGCATGCTGGTTAGGTGCACTGGACATGCTAAAATTCTCTCTCGGTGTACCTGTACAGGTGCCAGAGCATGGCAACTAAGGGATTTTCGCACTAACTTAATTGCGGTGTTAATGTAAGCTTACTTGTGACACTAAGAAATATACTTAAACTTAAGTAGATAGTAATAAATCCTAGGGAGTGCAATCCCACCCAGCAGGATGAAAGTGAGGAGGCATTTGAGATGGATGGCCTAATCAGTTTGGCCACAGTTTGAGCAGAAGGAGAAGCAAACGTTTAGCTTTCCATCAATCACAGAGAATTTAATTTGTGTATCTGATAAGAGCGGTTTTGATACTGTGGCAGAGACAGAAACCTGATTGGAAAAAAATCGAACATGGAGTTCTGGGAATATGTGGATATGGGGCGCAGCAGCACATTCCTGGGCTGAAAAGAGAGCTTGGAAATGGAGGCAGTGACTTGCAACAATGGAAGGATCAAGGGTTGCTTTTTAGGAGACAGGTGATGATAACAGATTTGAAGGAGTGGGGAAAGGATCTGCAGTGAGAATGATATTAACAATTTCAGTTAATTTTGGAAGCCAAAAAGGGGATCTGGGTTTTAATGGTAATTGGGTAAAGGCAACAGCAGGTAAGTCTCATGGACAGGATGGGCTTGGAGAGGAAACAAAGGGGGAGGAGAAAAACTAAAGAAAGATGCAGGGTGGGATTTAATGCCCTCCCTGTGGTGAAGTTGGGGGCACGGAGCATTTAATTTAGTAGTAGGGTGGTTTGTAGAGATCCTGCTGCCTTCCCACATTTGCCCCATAGGCAAGCAATTAGGAAGGCAAATGGCATGTTGGCTTTTATAGCAAAAGGCCTGAAGTACAGGAATACAGAAGTCCTGTTACAGTTGTATAGGGTGGGGCTTTCACTTCACCTGTCCTGTCATCCAGGGTGCTAATTTTAAAGGCTGTTCCAGTTTACTCAAGTTGTCCCCACCCTTCACCCCCACCACTACCTGGGAATCAAGCAGGCACCGCCAGGGCAATATCCAGGAACTGGTCAGTCATCGAGTGGGCACTGCTCAGATGAATCAGTATCAACGTTATATGTTAAATCAATTGTTTTCCAAGCCCCAATGCTGTTAGCAGCATTCTTTAAAAAAGTGACATTTCTGATAAATAAATACAACCTTAAAGCAAATGTAGCAAAATAAAAGAAGGGTTTTATTATGGAGATGCTGTCAAAATTTGTTAGAAATACACACAACGATGGATACATCATACCAAGATTAATTGTAGGAATGCAGTTCACCAAGAGCATGTTGGCAGCATGTTCCAAACACATGAGCTCTACTCTCCAGAAGGGCAGCAGAGGAACACCGCCACCTACAAGATCTCCTCCAGGTCACACATCTTACTGACTGGGAACTATATTACAGTCCCTTCACTGTCACTGGGTCCAAATTCTGGACCACCTTCCCTAACAGCACTGTCGGTGTACCTATACAAAACAGACTGCAAAGGCGGCGTATCACTGCTTTCTCAAGGGCAGTGTGGAATTGGCAATAAATAGTGGCTTAGCCAGTGATGACCACATCCTGTGAACAAATATGTAGAGTAAACTTTAAAATTAAATAACAGACTTACCTAATATTCCTGTTCCCAAGATGCAGGCAATTGAAATGAAATCTGAAAAAAAAATTAAAGTGTTTAAACACTAACGGCAGGATTTTCCAGCCCTTCCCACTGGCAGGGTCTTCCAGTCTCAAAGGCCCTCCCCCATCACCCCCCAGCCTAAATTTTGCCATTGAAAACAAGGGCTGAATTTTGCAGTCAGTAGCAAAGTAATGGTGCTTGCTGCTGACCTCAAGGAAGCTGCGAGCACAAATCCAGCAATCTCTGTGGCAAGCTTTACCCCTTTGCTGACTGCAGTTCAAACTTAGCGCCAAGACAAGGTGATCTCTTGGTGATGCCAGCAAGCAGCCAATCACACTGAAATATTCACAAATAGCAAACGAGGAAGTTAAAACCACCTAACCCCTTCAAGTTAATTTTTCAAATCACCAACAAAAATTTCAAATCAAATTGAGATAGAAGCCAAAACAGACTAAATTTTATATTTTTAAATTATGCAGAATGCAACCTTTTGAATTCATTTGAGAATCCACAAAGATAAAATTAACATCCCAAGACTGGTGAGTTTTTAGCAGCAATTAAGGAATTAGTACACTGTGAAAAAACCCAGATATAGCCAATTCAACATGGTGTATCGTTTTTCAAGACATGTTGCAGCAAGACTGACAGTTTATGGATGGGAGTTCTCATCAATTTAATTGATTTCCCATTGATTGTAGTCTGGCATCAGCTCAACATCACATCCCATGGACAAGCACAGGTTCACCACACATGTGTAGACTCCAGAGGTTGCTATCAGCTTCAGTGGCATAATGATGGTGAATGCTGTCAGTTTCATCATTATTACTGTTGCAAAAACTGGGCCAATGCAACACAATTCTCACGTAAGATCAAAATCAATCCACAATTACCAGAAAGTTGGCCAAGAGCATATAATATGTCAACTCCATGCAATTCCACAATGCCCAGCTTTTACCTTGAATACTTTAGTTGAAACACAAAAGAAAATGCAGACACCTAAAGTTAAATGGTCATAACAGACAAAAACATTTCTTGGGAGTTTTGAAAAGATAGAAAAGACACTTGGAAGTCTTTGGGGAAGAAAGAAAGGGACGAGCAATACTGACCCAAAATGTGTCATCACCAGACTGAGCCTGTAGGCAAATGGCAGGCCGTACAGCACCCATGTGTGGTTCATGGTGAGTGGTGCTGCTGATGTGGAGGGTTTGCCCTCACTGTCCTATCATGCAGCACCTTTAGAAGGTGGAAGTAAATTAAAGGATGCAGTTGGCTCTTACTGTAATTTGCTGTTTCTTTCCACTGATGGGCGGCACAGTGGCTAGCACCGCTGCCTCACATCGCCAGGGACTGAGGTTCAATTCCAGTCTTGGGTAACTGTGTCTGTGGAGTTTGCACGGTCTCCCCGTGTCTATGTGGGTTTCCTCAGGGTGCTCCGGTTTTCTCCCAGAGTTCAAAGATATGCAGGTTAGGTGGATTGGCCATGTCAAATTGATCCTTAGTGCCCCAAGATGTGTAGGGTTTGGTGGATTAGACATGGGTGGAGGTTACAGGGATAGGGTGGAGGGAGGGTCTTGGTAGGATGTTCTTTTGGAGAGTTGGTGCAGAACCGATAGACCAAATTAGCTCTTTCTGCACTGTAGGGATTTTATGGTTCTATGTCATTGGCTGTTTCTGTCCTCTAATGCATGCTAATCACAGCGTGATAAAGCAGTCTGACCAGTTTTGTTGCTTGTTGTGAGATGAGTTCCCCACAATCACCACCAAGCTTTGCAGTTGGGGTTGCTGGATTAGTTGTAACACGGCTACTCAGAGTTTACTGACTGCTGGTTTCCCTAATGTGCCTTTTTTTCCACTAATGTCTGGGGCAGTTATTCATGTTGTTACAGCCAGATGAGGACGTGGTAAAATGGATCCGCTCTTTTTCCACTCCTCACTTGACCACGACGGGTATTTTTTTAAGAATTTGCTTTGCAATTTAGTGAATGTTTAACTGCTTGATTGCTGTGGCTGTAAAAGACATACACAGAGAGATTTTCTTGTAAATTTTTAAAACAGAAAGGAAATAGAATGTATTATATTTAACACAAACTAATGGGAAAATAAAAATGCATCAACTCTCAATCATGCATTCATTCTGTAGTACACTGCACATTTGCACACATGCACTCACACGCATGCATTCACACACACACACGCTTAAGTTACAAAGTGGAAAGGAAAGTTAAATTGTTTCAGAGTCTAAAAGTTGTTACTTGTATACAGGTCCTATAGACCGATGACTTGGATGGTTTCAGATTAGGCTCAATGACCTTTCCAGATTCTGTGGAGAGATGGTTTACAGATGTTGATGGACCATTTCTATCATTTCTCCTGGAGTCAGCAGCTGCTGGGTTGATTTTTCTTTAAGATGCTACCCAGAGTGTATGACCAGTCAAATACCAGGCAGAGTACAGGCTGGCAGGATGGCTGCAGAGTGCCAGAGAGCCCACTTAGGGACCTTCTGATCTCATACTGGCCTGGAGAAAAGCAATTTCTTCAACAAAAAAAAGTGTTATGTTTGCTCATCACACTCTCTCACAAACTGGCCAGTTTCTCAAATATGGTCATAGGAATCTGCTTCTGGGTCCATTGTTTAAAAATAATTAGATGATGACTGGAGGAGTTATTTTTCAGTGGGGTCCATTGCCCAAAGCAACTGAGTTTAGCAGCTTGTTCTATACCCAGTTGAATTCATAGGCAATGTCTGGACATTTGGTGAATGTTTCAGGTGAGATGGTCATTCATACTCATCTGAGCTGACTGTCTCTGGTGGGCTATCTCAGGACAACCTGATTCCATTCTAATGGCTTTGGAATATGTAGGGTACTGCTATGTTTGGCCATCTTAGAAGCTGCTGTTTAAGTCATTTAAAGTGCTTTTGTTCAGTTTTTTTACTTATGTAGTGGTTTCAACCCACTGAATGGACTGAGTCTTTCTTGATATAAAACATTTCATATAAAAATGTTCAATGCATAGTTTTGCAAGTCGGAAATGGCTATCGAGCTGTATTATCAGATAAAGCTATCTTCACACAATTTCTGCAAAACTCAGCCATTAGGCAATTGGGAACTTATGAAATCATCAGTTTAGGAAGAAGCAGCAGCAGCCAGAATACAAGGTTCATGGCCCACAGCTGAAAGGGACTTCACAAGCTGCTTCTTTCGCATTCCCTTCTTTGCAGTATATGGGACAGGATTTATTCCAGTCTGTCATGGTGGGAAACACAGTAGCCTGGCCCACTTAATACAGGATAGGCTGCACATCAATTTCTCAGCGATGGAAAACTATCTGCAATTAAATTGGAGGTGGACAGGAAACTCACTCACTCAAGGCAATACGGCAAAAAGGCACATTGATAAGCACAGACATTTGAAGGTTGTGCGGTGAAGGAGATGAGAGGGATAGGGAGGGAAAAGGCTAGGGTGGAATTTGAAACTACAGATCAGAATGTTAACATCGTTACGCTGGGAACCAATGGGGTCAGTGTGTACAGTGGGAATAGGGGAACAGGACTTTCTGTGAGATAAGGCACGTCTTTTTAAGATACAAAGGATTGGCTTTTCCTGATCCCACCCTGAAATGTGATGGGTTTGAGCTTCTCCCTGGTCAGTTTCTGGATCAGACACATATGTGTAGATCCAGGTGGAATTCCTGCCAACGACTTTAAGGAAAATTCAGACACTGCTACAACAGGGTCTATGCCATAGCACCCAATATGATAGGGCCAAGCTAAAAGGAAGGGGTGGGAAAGGGCCACAGGGACCTTTGCTGGAAAGGGAACCTCCCTCTTCCTCTATTTGCCAAAAGCTCAGTGATTCCCATCTCAACTTTGGCCTAAAACTATGATTTGCCAGGTGGACCCAGGGAGTGTTGGGAAAGAAACGAGTCAACATCTGGAATCTCACTGCCATTAACAATATGGATGGGGAAAGGGCAATTTATCAACTCTTAGCACCAGAGGGAGGAAATTAAGGTTAGGCCAAGTCAGGTGATGGATACCCCCTTCCTAATTATGTATCTTTCCCATTGCTATCCTATCTTACAACAGAGCACATCTAGTCCAAAATATCTGGTTTGCAAAGGGAGATTATAGGCTGCAATAATCAATGACTCTATAGACCACAATGGTTCCTGTGATAATCAGACCAAGAAAATGCATTTTGTGGGAATAAAATTCAGGTTTGAATAGCAAATGTATGGGGTTAACTGATGTTCAAAAGTTCCATTTCAATTGGAAGTCAGGAAAAGTATGCAGAGTTTGCCTTCAGTCTAAATGGTGAAGGAACCACAATTGTTTGCACAAAGTCTATGCAAGCAGCATGCTTATTAGAGTGCACAGCTTTTCTCATTTCACTCTGGCCATATTCCATGATTTTGTTTCTACAGGAATAGTTTGACAAGGATCTCAAGGGTCTGACTCAAATGGATATACCTATCACCCTGACTGAAGCCTCAAAGAAAGGAATACACTTAACAGGCACAGTGTTTGCTTCTGTGTAAACCATGTTCTCTCTCAACAGATACCTTCAAGTTTTGAGTGGCTGTCAGGTTTCGTAGACGTGGCAAAAAGTTAGCAATATCAGATTACAAAGTTCCATTTTAACAGTTCCATCACATTTTGTCTGGAGAAAAAAATCATCCCTGAAACAATACGTCCTGTTGAGCTCAGAAACATCCTTGCAGAATACTTCAAATGTGCATCAGTACAAGTCAATTCATTTTTTAAATGCAGCATGATAATGAAACCATTTTGCCTTTTAGCACTTTTTGGATAATTAGCTTGCAGATGTGATTATGAATTTCACATACTGACTGCACGGTAAGTATCTCATGCTATCTCTGTTGGTTAAATTAAGTTGGAATTAGTAAAGTAGTTATGCAGGAATGCAGCCCAAACACTGTGTTAATAATATTACCAAAGCACATATTAAATATTCTTGGTACTTCAAGAAACCCCATATAGTTGTACAGAAACTGCTACAGAGAAGAACAAACATTTAGTTCAATTCATTCAAAAACAAGCCCTTTGGCCATTATAAACTTAGTTGGTATAACGTCACGGAGAGGAGGGGGATTAACTTAAATAGCCCAGATTTCTTTTCTCATTACTCATCAGTAAACAAAGGTTTTTTTCCTGAACATTTTGATTTTCCACTTTATAAGCGGTGGTGTATTTTCCCCATTCTGTAAAGACGGAGTGTTCAAATCCTCTATGAAAACTCATATGGCAAACTCAAGATAAAAGGGTTGGTTTATTTCTCACACACACAAAACGCAGGAAAGGGATTTACAACGTTATCTCTTTTGTACATGTACAATAAAAGAAGGATAAGGGAAAGAACAGGGATACAGGGCCAGACCACAACAGCTATCATTCCGCCTAATCAGATAAAGCTATCTTTGTACAATTTCTGCAAAATTCAGCCATCGGGGGTTTATGAAACAGGTTAGACAGAAGCAACAGCAGCCAGAAAACAGGGCTCAGTAACAGTAACAATACAAGTTATGCTTTCATGTATGCCCAGAATCCAGAATCAAAAGTCGAATGGAGGTTTTCTTTGTAGGGAAGGTTATTTAACTGTCGCAGTGGGATCCATCTTACCAGAAGTGAGAGTTACACGTGGGGAGAAGAAACACAGAACTGAAAGCACCAGCTCCAATGTTCCAAAGTAGATGAGGGCCAGGCAACTGTACCTGGACAGAGCTTATTCTGCTGTTTATTGGTAAGATGGTAGAGAGCACAGGGTGCTTGCCTGGATTTACTTTCTCTTCGGAGGTCAAACAGAAAGCTGAAAATTAATTACAACAGCTTCAGTCTTGGTCATGTGACAGCACGGTTTCTGGTAACTATCAAGGCCCTTGATTGAAACTCATTGTGTTTGGGAGCAGGTAACAGGTCATTAAAACCAGCTTGGGATATTAGGAGTCCCAAGTAGCAGCCTTTGTCCATAGCTGGCTGGAACAGGCATATCCATTCCAGGGTTGGAATTCTGGCCTTGGAAATGCAAAAGGGTTGATGTATTTCTCTGTGACTGCTGACAAATTTGGTTGTCAGCAATCACAGAGGGCACTGGCACCTCCTTACAGATATTCGCTGGAACTTTACCACCTCACTCACCATAGAATCGGCACGGGCGAGGGTCCAACAAGAGAAGTCTCTGTTGACCTCGGGTGGGAATTTCCAGTCTCGCCCGAGCGAGGCTGTAAAATCCTGTCTATCCAGTCTCTTTTGGTTTGAAATTCCTCTGCTATGTGTCATGGCTTGTCCTGGAAAGCCTGGTCTGTTCAAAAAAAAGATAATTTTTATGGAGCAGTCTGGGTGATGGAGATGTGTATTTACTTTCAGTCCTATGTCAGCCAGGATGGTAAAATGAATTGCTGTGAAGTTAAAAGCCCAAGTCAAGTTTCACCTCTTTAGGCCATTTTGGTGATTTCCCTCTTCAGAGTACCCTGGTACTTGTTGGGGATAACTGCCTTAGCACATGGTGGCCCCAAGAAGTGACCATAAGTGGCATGGACAGCAGAAATTCCAAGAAATCTTCCTACCCTAGTTTGCCTCAACATGCCCCATTTCCATTTGCATGCAACAGGAGGGGATGGAAGACAGCTGCAGTCTTCCCAATGGTAAAGGGGGGAATACCATGGTTGAGAAGGTAATGCTGTCGAGGCTCCATCGCCTAAAATTTCCCTCTTTCTCCAAAATAAAACTAGGACTGATAACAGACCTTCCAAGACCTAAAGAACTTTCTGCCTAAACAGATGGAGTTTAGAATCATAGAATCCCTACAGTGCAGAAGGAGGCCATTCAGCCCATCAAGCCTGCACTGACAACAATCCTACTCATTTCCTGTAACTCTACACATTTACTCCACCTTGGATTCAAGTCCCACCCCAGGACCTGATGGCCAAGGAAAATCTGTTCATATGAGTATCAACTTGTAGGTTCTTTCAACACATGCAAATGGCAGGCTGTAAGAATGGGAGACATTCCAATCAGCCAGGAGCTCCAGATGGCAATGCTAAGCAACTGACACTAAAGGGCAATTTAGCACGGTCAATCCACCTAACCCACATATCTTTGGAGTGTGGGAGGAACCCACGCAGGCACAGGGAGAATGTACAAACTCTGCATAGACAGTGACCCAAGGCCGGAATTGAACCAGGGTCCCTGGCACTGTGAGGCAGCAGTGCTAATCACTGTGCCACCATACCGCCCTACAGTTGTGGAGAGCCAGGGTGATCATTCCTGCTCCTGCTCAGACAACGCTATTACAAGAGTTGCACTGTGCATGTTAAAAATGAAAATGTCAGCCTGGAGTTACATATTGTGGCCCGGGATCGATAAAGGCATCAAAGGCCTCATTAGACACTGTGGCTAGCGTCAAGTACAGCAAAGTTTGCCACCATTATCTCTTCTGCACCCGTGGGAATAGCCATGTTGGTCGTGGGTGTGACTTCTGTTGATTTTGTGGACTCTTTCATGGGCAGCATTATTATTGATAATCACTCTAAATGGATAGATATTCATGAGGTGAAGACCACAACCTCCTTAGCCACAACTGATAAATTACTGCAGACGTTCGCCACACATGGGTTGCCTGAAGTGCTGGTCCCTGACAACGGGACTGCATTCACCAGCAAGGAATTTCAACAATTCATGCAAACCAATGAGATTCAACAGCCACCTAACACCCAGCCTCAAACGAGTTAGCTGAAAAGGCCACCCAGACATTTTAAATCCCCAGGAAGAAATAGTCCCCCGTGCTTCACAACTTCGACTGGCCCCTGGTCAGGACAGGAGTTACCCTGGCTGAATTGCTCATGGGAAGACGTCTTGGGATAAGACTTGATGTAATATTTCCAACTTT
Source organism: Carcharhinus amblyrhynchos (assembly GCF_965287045.1). Taxonomy (NCBI): domain Eukaryota; kingdom Metazoa; phylum Chordata; class Chondrichthyes; order Carcharhiniformes; family Carcharhinidae; genus Carcharhinus; species Carcharhinus amblyrhynchos. The sequence goes on along the minus strand of NC_137326.1, from coordinate 102,518,028 downwards.
GGCAGGAAGGGTGGAGGCAAAACAGAATGCAAGGAAGAGATATTGTAACTCTACAAAGATTGAGAGGGCTTTTCTGATAAATGATTTAGTTTGTGGAAGAAATTTCAATGCTGCTCTAAATTGGGTCCCTGAGATGGTTGTGGCCAAGACAGATCCAGTGACATACACAATTGATGTACAAGGGAAGAGAATGAAAAAGCATGTAGACTGCCTGAGGAGAAAGGACCACGCACTGCACCAAGTGAGCAATCTGTCCCTGCTATGCGTGTTAGTGTGGCTCCAACAACTGCCAGTAGAACCAGATCCAATATCCCCGAGAACAGGTCAAGTAACATTCCAGTGGGAACTGGAGAGGTAATTTGCACTTGAGCACCTTCGCAAACTGAAAGCCTCCAGCTGTTGTTCAAGAAGAAACTACTTCAACTGATGAAGCACTCACTAAAGAATTATGGCGTTCTCAAAGAATTAAAAACATCTCCAGATAGGTTTATTTTATGAGACACTGTTAGGTTTCCTCCTTTTGCTGTACAGTATTGTAAATACCTTTGTTGTCATTGTGAAGTATTAATAAAGGACTTAAGAGGGGGAGGTGCGGTTGCTTGCCCCTTCACATGACCTATCAGGCCAATTGCAGCAAGACGTGTGAATCAAGAGCAGCCGCCTGAATGTTGTAGCGATTCGAGTCTGGGAGTCATGGTATTCGGAGCCATTCTTATCTCTGTCTTGTATATAATTATTTTCCTGTCAGCGCCTCAAAGTTATTATTGATCGCAAGCCAGATAAGGGTGTTGTCTTAGTATGACAAAGAATTAATAAGAGATAAAATGTCTAACCCCTAGAGACAGGAATGCTAGTCACTAAAGGAATTTTTGCACTCAAAGTTAACTGGAGTAATAAGGAAATCCCAGATGGAGTAGAAGCACAAAGCTCCAGAAACCAATAACTACAGTTACCCACAAACAAAGCATTTATCATGGGAAAGAGTACCTGAACAGAAAGTTTGTCAATGTGTAGAATGCCCCAACCAAAGCATCCACAACCAAGGTTGCGAGCAAGAACGCTATTAGGGGTAGTAATTGGTCCAGATGAAAGTGGCCAGCTTATTGGAAAAGGAACAACCTTATGTTTTAAAACAAAATTGCTGACCAGAGTTTCTGCAGTTGTGAAATAATTGCCAGAGATGGTTAGCACAACAGGCTCAGGGGAAGAGTCTTCACCACCAGTGATAATCTTCCCTCTTACATTCAAATAAAAATGATTCATATTTTACTCCTGACACAAAGTCACAAAAGGAGATGACATTCTGACCTGAGGCAAAAGATCACTACATTTGGAACAGATGCAATTACACAATTTATACATTTCCAATGTCATTTCTCCATCTGAATGGAGGCATTTATTGGATATTTAGAATTCATAGAATCCCTACAGTGCAGCAGGAAGCCATTCGGCCCATCAAATTACACCAACTCTCCAAAGGAGTATCTTACCCAGAACCATCCGCCCAGCCTATCCCCATATCCCCGCACATTTCCCACAGCTAATCCATCTAACCTATATGTCCTTAGGCACTAAGGGGCAATTTAACATGGTCAATCCACCTTACCTACACATCTTTGAACTGTAGGACAAAACTGGGATACCCGGAGGAAACCCACACAAACATGGGGAGAACAAACAAACTTCACACAGTCAGTCACATGAGGTAGGAAGTGAACCTCGGCATGATGAGACAATTGGGATTACCACTATGCCACCGTACCGCCCACTGCAGATGAACGGCTGAAAAGAAAATTTTACATGTTATATTTATAAGAATTTGACTGCTCTGATATTTGTTGATGGCATGGTATGGAACACTCATTATTTTAGTTGGCTAAAATTTAAAAGGAAAAGCATTTTTAACATTTATATTTATCAACTAAATTAAAATGAGAATGGTTTCATTTAGGATTAACACTGAGATATTGGTCAGAACCCTGCAACCTTTGGAGTAATGCTGTAAATAGTAACTGGCAAATAAAAACATCTCATTTAAGCACCAGTTTACTGTTTCTCAACATTTCCAGTGACCTTCCAACAAAAAAATCAATTTTTTTTATATAAAACAAGTTTGATAAAAAAAAATCCCTGAAGGCAAATGAAAATGTGGGAAGTTATTACAATGATTAAACCTCAGGACAAAATTTGAGACTAAACCTGGAGATCCATTAGATCTGCTGACTATTAAAATGATTAAAACCAGAGGGTCCAGTGGTGAAGCCAAAATTGTTTCCAGGACAAAAATTGTACTGAGCAGTACAGAACGGGAAAGACAGATGGTTCTATTTCTAACCAAAAGTGCACAGATTATCTCAATTGCGTCAGCCATAGAGCCACACAATAGGTATTTCATGATTCTGCTGGGAGGAAATGTGGATGAGCAACAGCTAATTAGCAACTCTATTGTGATACCACTCTGGCTGAGCACATGGTCCTAGGGCTGTGCACTTATGCCTTAGCATAAGCCATTGATTGCAGAAGTGAAAGTAAAATGACTAGTAGATTGGGAAAAAAAATCAAATTTACCATTCAATCCCTGAAAAAGGAGCAATGAATCAGGCAAGTACAAAGCCATTGTCAAGATTCAAAAGTTAGTACTTTACAGACACAAAAGTTATCTAAACGGAAAAGTTGTTGGTTCCTCTGAGCTCCATTTTGCAATTTTCTGTCCAAAAAATTCCAACCAGATTTAAAACGGAGGACTAGACTTTTGTCTTCTGTGCAAAATCAGCGAATAGGACCCTTTCCTGATGTTGCAAGTCAGCCCACTCAACCAGTATTTTGACTCCCGGTGTTGACTGCAGGCTGAAATTGCAGCCTGCATCCCTATGAAGCAATAGAGGTGGGAAGATGGTGAAGCTGAGAGGTTAGAATACCCGCCTCCATTTACTGGGACATCAGCCCAATTCAATTCACAGCTGTTTGTCCCTCTAGCCCTCAGTTTCATAATGAGACCATCTGTGAACTGTATCAACAGGAACAATCCAAACAGAAAGCAAGATACTTCTGTCAGACAACCTCATTATTAATGAATTCAGCCCTAAGAATAGTTGTTTACATTGTTGCAAAATGGACTGCAGGCTTTGTTTGCTTTACAGTTTTATTAGTTTGTAATAACATGATCTTTCATTGAAGTGGTTTTTTAATGCCTGTGTGTTTATTTGGACAGAATTAAAAGTTTTTTCAATGAGGCTTTCATGGCTGTGTTTGATCCCAAGTCATAACTTGGGATGGAATCCTATAGAACAGTGATTCCTAAACTTTTCCTTTATGTAGACCATTAGATCATTACCAAAAGCATTTGCAATCCACAACATGCGCAAACTGTTCTAATCTTTTCTTTTTACATAGCCTATGGTTGTCAGGAGTCAAGCTTATATATCAACAGGTACTAAAAATACACTATTTCTAATAGTTTAGAATGCATAATCACAAATACATTGTTCTCGTAAAGCACATTTACCTGCAGTGGGCCTACCAGTGGAAACAGATAACATTTACCTAATAAGAAGGCTGATGTTGATTTGCAAACACCAAATAATGGATACCAGGTTCCAGGCATGAGAGTCTAAATACAAGGTCTGGTTCAACGTTAAGTTTATTCTGATATTTGATCTTCAACATGAAAAGCCCTGGAAATCCAATTTCCCGAAGGTAGGTTTAGGAAAAGGCATCAGAAACTTCACTGCTTTTGCAGACAGTTCTGGGTATTCTGAAGCTACTTTAAACCAAAGGTCAGTCAGGTAGTTCTGAGAAAAATCCAGGTTCAAAGTATTGTCACAGGGCAGTTCCACAAAGCTGTCTTGCTCTCTCAAGGTCAGGCTTATGAGGATGTCACCATCAAGGCTCGCAAATGGATTCTGTATCCAGTTGAACATGGGCTGGGGTCTGGAAAATACTCGCATCGGTGTGTTTTCAAACTTTGCAGGTACTCTCTGATGTCATGTTTCACACTGTTTGGGCCAAAAGATCTGACAGATTTGCAAATGATTTGACTGCTCAAGCCGTTTGGCCCATATCACTATTTTTTTTGATCAGCACTTCTATTTTGCCCTGCGCATGAAAACCTGTCACTGATTTTCCCTGAACTCAGATTGAGACCATTCAAGTGATCGACAATATCTGCCAGAAATGCCAATCTGGCAAAGCCCTGAAAATCACTGAAGTGTTGTGAGAATTCAAACTTTGAATCAAGTAAAAAAATTCTCACTTCATCATTGTTGACCTTCAAACTGGGGTATCATCTGACATGGCGGACAAAGAAACACTTACACAATATATTTCATGTAACTTATTCTTTATTAAAGTGTTGAAAACGCGGATAACCACTGAATTCCTCTTTATTCCACTTGTTTAGAGTATTGATTACTTGTCAATTACAACGAATCATAAAACTCATGCCTGGACTCAAATACTACCCGTTGCAAAGTGTGGTTATCAGTGTCCCTCGTCTTCTTCTCTGAATCCTGGACTCAGGGCAGTTTTCATGGTGATTGGTCCTGCAGGTCTTCATTACTGAGGATGCTAGCTTCTCACTTTTTATCCAGTTTCTTCCAGCATCCAGAACATTCTAAGTAATGTACACCCTTGACCTGGGGTCATCAGTTTGCCCAGCACCAGCTGCAAAACAGGTTGTTCTTATCTGTCTTTACCTACAGTCTTACAGCTGCAGCATATCATATCACACACTACTTACTCAACAGGCTGGTTCTGCAACAACAGCTATTGTCACAGCCCTTCTGCTTGAAGACTTTTTCCATCGTGCTTTGTCAAAGGTTAGCTGTTAGCCATTTGGCTTCATCACGCAACTCTGAAAGATGTACGAGTACCTTTTCTTGGGAGAATCACATTGACATTATAAACACCTAATACAGCATCTTTCATGTCCTTGGACATATGATACTGTGCCTTTAAGAAATGTAGTTTTATCATGTTTAAATCATGCTTCTTGCATGGGGCATGTTTAAAATTCAGCTGTTTTATCCGGTGCTGATTTGTCTGCACCAGGCAACTCTCATCCTCAGAATGAAAGAACAAAGAACAGTACAGCACAGGAACAGGCCCTTCCAAAGTTAGTACCAGCAATGGTGGAATAAGGCCCATACGTGGGCATCGATTGTGCACGTAAGCATCTCAATTGGCAATAGGAAGCGACGGGGCAGCCAAACCACAGACCTTCTCACCCAGGCATATTCAGGAGACAGGTGCCACCCATTACCCTCCTACTGGATTAAATGTCTTCACCCCCCCATCTATAAAATGTGCCATGTGGAAGGACATGGAATTGTACCATTGACCTTTCTTCAAAGTTGTTTGATTTGATATATTATTGTCACATGTATTAGCGTACAATGAGAAGTAATGTTTCTAGCGCGCTGTTCAGAGTATACCATTCGTAGAGAAGGAAACAAGAGAGTGCAGAATGTTGTGTTACAGTCATAGCTAAGGTGTAGACAAAGATCAACTTCATGCAAGATGGGGTCCATTCAAAAGTCTGACTGCAGCAGGGAAGAAACTGTTCTTGAGTCGGTTGGTACGTGATTTCAGACTTCTGTATCTTTTTCCCAATGGAAGAAGATGGAAGAGAGCATGTCCGTGTTGTGTGGGGTCCTTAATTATGCTGGCTGCTTTGCCAAGACAGCGGGAAATATAGACAGAGTCAATGGATGGGAGGCTGGTTTGCGTGATGGATTGGGCTACATTCACAACCTTTTGTACTTTCTTGCAGTCTTGGACACAGCAGGAGCCATACCAAGTTGTGCTTTCCATAGATGCTTTCTGTGGTGCATCTGCAAAAATTGGAGAGAGTTGGAGCTGACATGCCGAATTTCCTTAGTTTTCCTGAGAAAGTGGAGGAGTTGGTAGGCTTTCTTAAGTATTGTATTGGCACGGGAGGACCAGGAGAAATTGTTGGTGATCTGGACACCTAAAAACTTGAAGCTCTCGACCCTTTTTACTTCGTCCCTGTTGATGTAGACAGGGGCACGTTCTCCTCTGCACTTTCAGATGTCAATGGCAATCTCCTCTCCTTTGTTACATTGAGGGAGAGATTATTGACGCTGCACCAGTTCACCAGATTCTCTATCTCATTCCTGTATTCTGTCTCGTCATTGTCTGAGAGCCAACCCACTGTGGTGGTATCGTCAGCAAACTTGAAAATCAAGTTGGAGAGGAATTTGGCCACACACTCATAGGTATATAAGGAGTAAAGTGGGAGCTGAGAACACAGCGTTGTGGGGCACCAGTGAAGAGCATGATCGTGGAGGAGGGGTTGTTGCCTATCCTTACTGATTGTGGTCTGAGAATTAGGAAGTTCAGGATCCAGTCGTAGACAGGGGTGTCCAGGCCCAGGCCATGGAGTTTCGAGAGGAATCACATAGGAATAATGGCGTTGAAGGCTGAGCTGTAGTCTATGAATAGGAGTCTGACATAGGTGTTCTTGTTATCAAGGGTTACAGAGTTGAGTGCAGGGCCAGGGAAATGACATTTGCTGTGGACCTGTTGCCGTGGTAGGCAAACTGTAGTGGATCCAGGCATTCCGAGTGGGGGATAGATTTGTGCCATGACTAGTCTTTCAAAGTACTTCGTAATGATGGACGTTAACACCTACTGTTTGCCTACTGCTGCAACTGCCTCAGTACTCAACAGTGACAACTGCCAGTTTCCAGATGCAATTTTACAACTCATCCGCTTCATCCTGGACCACAATATCTTCACCTTCAACAAACAGTTTTTCATCTAGACACACGGAACAGCCATGGAGACCAAATTCGCAACTCAATATGCCAACATCTTCATGCACAGACTTGAACATGACTTCTTCACCACACAGGACCTTCAACCGATGCTATACACTAGATACATCGATGACATTTTCTTCCTTTGGACTCATGGTGAACAATCATTGAAACAACTATATGATGACATCAACAAGTTCCATCCCACCATCAGACTCACCATGGACTATTCTCCAGAATCAGTGGCATTCTTGGACACACGCATCTCCATTAAGGATGGTCACCTCAGCACCTCACTGTACTGCAAGCCCACAGATAACCTCATGATGCTCCACTTCTCCAGTTTCCAACTTAAACACACTAAAGAAGGCATCCCCTATGGACAAGCCCTCCATATACACAGGATCATGACAGACACTTCCAGAAGCTGAAAGATGCTCGCGTAAGAACAGGATATGGCGCTCAACTCATCGATGGACAGTTCCGATGCGCCACAGCGAAAAACCGCACCGACCTCCTCAGAAGACAAACATGGGACACAGTGGACAGAGTATCCTTCGCCGTCCAGTACTTCCCCGGAGCGGAGAAGCTGTGACATCTTCTCCAGAGTCTTCAACATATCATTGATGAAGACGAACATCTCGCCAGGGCCATCCCCACACCCCCACTTCTTGCCTTCAGACAACCGCACAACCTCAACCGTTGTTCACTGCAAACTACTCAGCCTTCAGGAGAACAGTGACCACAACACCACACAACCCTGCCATAGCAACCTCTGCAAGACATGCTGGATCATCGACAAGGATGACATCATCTCACGTGAGAACACCATCCACCAGGTACACAGTACATACTCTTGCAACTCGGCCAACGTTGTCTACCTAATACACTGCAGGGAAGGATGTCCTAAAGGATGGTACATTGGGGGAGACTACGCAGGCACTATGACAACGGATGAATGAACATCACTTGACAATCACCAGGCAAGACTGTTTTCTTCCTGTTGGCGAACACTTCGGCGGTCATGGGCATTCGGTCTCTGATCTTTGGGTAAGCGTTCTCCAAGGTGGCCTTCACAACACACGACAGCACAGAGTCACTGAGTAGAGACTGATAGCCAAGTTCTGCACACATGAGCACGGCCTCAACCGGGATCTTGGGTTCATGTCTCACTATCTGTAACTCCCATGACTTCCCTGGGCTTATAAAATCTCTTACTGTCCTGTCTGGAGACAACACACATCTCTTTAACCTGTGCTTAATGCTATCTCCACTCACATTGTCTGCATCTTTAAGATTTGAATAGCAGGTTAGCTGTAAAGACTTGCATTCTAATCAGTATTCTGTAAACTGTGTGTGTCTTTGTACGCCCTTCTCTGATCAGAACCTTCCACACACCTGACAAAGGGGCACTGTTTCCGAAAGCTTGTGGGATTACTATCAAATAAACTGGTTGGACTCTAACCTGGTGTAGAGAGAATTTTTACTGTGTTCATTTGGACAGGATTAAAGTTTTCTACAATGGGAGTTTCACTGGGAATGGGGATTTTCTTTCCAAAGATAAAGGTTGACTTTTTAAATTTTTCGTGAGCACTATATGGTTCACTGATGCTTTACACAGTTGTTTGTGTTAAAGGCTTAGAAGACACCATGACATTAAATCAATGAGAAAAATCAAACCACTCGGCCCCCTATAATACATTCCTATCTGATTCTCCATACTGTGGATTGTCGAAGAGGACTTTATCCACTAGAGAAAGGACTCTGATACATCTGAACGTACACACAGTGATGGTAAATTTAATGATCTCTTATATTTTAAGGACAGAGGCCCGCGATCAATTACTCCACTGAAAACATAAGTAAATCGTCATCATAAACCATTACATTATGATACCTGAAGTTGAGTTGAGTTTTTAAATTTACCTGTCAAAAAGGTTCCAGATTCAACAGAAGGCTTGGCAAGGTTCACAACTGACTTACCTGATGTATTTCCCATAAATGTCAGGGACATGCAAGCCTCTATGAAAATAGCAATGACTGAGAAACTACAGAGAAACTCAAATTTGCAGCAGGCATTTAAATAGCAAATCCAATGTCAGCAAGTGTAAAGTTGCGACCTGCCAAATGCCCCAATCTAATAACAATGGCCACATGCCTCCCATTTTTGTCCTCTGATAACTGTTTGCTCATTATTGTGAGGCAAAAAAAAAATCAGTCCTGAACATCTATACAAAGATTAAAAGTTGATCAAATACTGCAGTCTGTAGCAGAGAGCCTCAAGGTATCTTGCTTTCCTATCTCACACAGATCTCTGCCTCCCATACTGATGAACCTTTTAATACAAGTCTACAGGTTTTACCTAACAAATTGACAGCAGTTGCATAGGTCTGGTTTATTTGGTTTGACAGCAAAGAAAAATAAAGTACCAGATGTCATGACACAAGACAATCAACAGCGTTTGACTGATATCATCGTGACAGTTGTATGAACGTTAATGCAGTAACAAGAGATCTAGTATTGCAGACTACAATCTTGATATGGTCAAACTGACAGATGGAGGCACATAAGCAACAGAATTGAAACATGTTAGAGCAACAGGAATGTCAGGGTTTATGACCAAGTATCAAGTGCCCAGGACAGAATTTGTTAAGTCTACCAGAATGCAACATAAGAACATAAGAAATAGGAGCAGAAGTAGGCCATGTAGCTCTTCGAGCCTGCCCCACCATTCAATAAGATCATGGCTGATCTGTCGTGGCTCAGTTCCACATTCCCGCCCTCTCCCCATAACCCTTAATCCCCTTGCCTATCAAAAACCTATCAACCCGCGTCTTAAGTATATTCAGCAAGGCAGCCTCCACCATTTCAACGGGCAGAGAATTCCAGAGATTCACCACCCTTTGGAGTGAAGAAGTTCCTCCTCAACTCCATTCTAAACCCCCTTTATCTTGAGGCTGTGCCCTCTAGTCCTACTGTCCTTTCTGAGCGGGAAGAGCCTCTCCACCTCTATCCTATCCATCCCATTCATCATCTTATATGTCTCAATGAGATCTCCCCTCATTCTACTAAACTCTAACGAGTACAAGCCTAGTTTATTCAGCCTCTCCTCATAGTTCAACCCCCTCAACTGCAGTATCAGCCTAGTAAACCTCCTCTGCACTCCCTCCAAGGCCAAAATATCCTTGCCTAAGTGCGGCGACCAAAACTGCACACAGTACTCCAGCTGCGGCCTCACCAGTGCCCTGTACAGTTGCAGCAAGACCTCCCTACTTTTATATTCAATCCCCCTCGCTATGAAGGCCAGCATCCCATTTGCCTTCCTGACCACCTGCTGCACCTGCAGGCTGGGTTTTTGCGACTCATGCACAAGGACCCCGAGGTCCCTCTGCACCGTCGCATGCTGCAGTTTTTCGCCACGTAAGTAATAGTCCTTCCTACCATTATTCCTACCAAAGTGGACAACTGGATGCAAGGTAGACAGCAACATTTTGTTTGGTTTGCAATCATTCACCAAAGACAGAGGGACTACATTTAAGATTCTTGCTTCTTTCTCCACAATTTATCTTTTATAAGACTTGTTTCAATATTGAATTTCCAAGTATAGACTAATAGAGTTTTAGTTTTGCAACTTGACAAAAAAATTTATAAAAGGTGCATCTAGCATAATTTCTATCCATATATTTTCATCAGTTCATTTGACTACAAATGAAATTTGACTAAGTGACTTGCAAGAGAATGGTTTGCATTAGTTGACACTGTTAAAATCACCTACAGAAGATGTTTATTGGCCAACAAATGGGAAAAGGCAGCATGTAACTGAACAATGGCAATGTCAATGGGAGTCATGAAGAATGATAGCCTCCATCCCCTCCAAAAAAACTAGAGATTAACCAACTTTGTTACGTCAGGACATGATCCAAAATTTACTCAATTTCAAAATTCCAGCTCATGACTGTTTGAATCTGACATGAGCAGCAGCAAAGAATGTTGGCACAGCTGTGACGTGCAATATGACCATGAGACATTAGCTATCTTGGCCAAGGACCTCACACCTTTGTTTATGCCCCTAGGGACAAGTTGGACTCAACTCTCTAGTCCTTCAAACCCGGCTGCAAGCCTGTAGCTGGGTAATGGCGAGGAAATTATGAGGTGGGAGGCTGGGCAGAAGAAAGTATGAGATGGAAATGTGTATTTGTTTATGGAAATGCACAGTTCAGTTAGAATAAACAGCCTGCTGCAATGCTCCAGTGTAGCCCAATCCAAGCTGGAAGAGCAACGTCTTATCTTCTGATTAGGCGTGTTACAGCTCTTGGGATTCAAAACTGACTTTAACAACTTTAGACCGTGACCTTTCTTCTCCATCTTATACCCCCTCCTTTTAAATATCTGATTTATTATCTCAATGTAAAAACCTTCCCTCCTAGCCCCACTCACCAGGCAATCTATCTCCAGCTCTTAAGTTTGTTACATCTTGTTGCAATCTCTCCCAGCTATAGTCCAACATATTTTCCTTTTCCTTATTTCTGATGATGAGCCAAATGGACTTAAAACTTTAGCTCTGTTTTCCAGCATTCCCTGTTCTTGTTTCAGATTCCAGTTTCTGCAGCATTTTGCTTACATTAGAATATGTAGCTTGTTTCACTGGTATAATGAGAGGAAATCTTGGGAATAGTGTCAGAGACAATTCTTTAATATGCTTTAACGTCTTCCTTCTGTGGTAAGTAACGACGCTTGCTCCTGCTACTTTCCAAACACAAACAAATAGCGTTGCTAATATTTGCAGCCAGTCTTTCAAAATGCTTCCATTAATCAGAATATAGGTGAAAAGATTAGTTTGCTGCTGATTGCAGTGATAGGAATCACCTCTCTCAAAGACAGTTCAATTTTGCAGGAAAAGAATGACAGTGTGAGGTTCCAACTCACTCCAGGACTAGAGTTTGACCTGAGGCTCATGAGTAGAGGGTGTTCCTCCAAGCTTCGGCTCAACACCTCCAGCATATAACTTTTACGCAGTGGCGGTGGGCCACGAGCAGAGACTAGGAATAAAGGCACAGACCACAGCCTCCAGCCTGCAAATCCCCAAGCAAAAGTGACTACAACTCGATGGTATTAAATCAATATGGCACACTGTGCAGCTGCTATTCATAAACATTTTGTTAAATTTAAGTAATAATTATTGAGGAAATATCAGATTACATTAGCACTGCTCTTGTGGCATTGGAAAGCTTAAAGCTAGAAGAAACCCCTAAACTAGCAATTGTCAGACAATTAAGAATTTATAATGCCCGCTTTAAGTAGACTGCTGCATGGTGCTGAAACTTGGACTACATAGAAACAGAAATGCAGACTGAATTCATTTCATAGGCATTGCTTAAGAAACATCCTTGGAATCCACTGGCAGCAGAGAGTCTCCTATGCAGAACTACTACAGCTGTCTGCTTTTGATCACAACGGCCAGGACACATTGCTTTAAGTGGAGATGGTGGGGTAGTAGTAACGTCACTGGATTGCTACTCCAGAGACACAAACTAAGTGCCCTGGGGATGTGGATTCAAATCCCACCGCTACAGATGATGAACTTTTAAATTTGATCAATAAAAAAAGCTAGAATTGAAAGCCATAATATAATAATACATTATAAAATATAATAATAAAAACCTACCTAATTTGCTAATGTCCTTTAGGGAAGGAAATCTGTCATCCTTACCTGGTGTGGCCTACGTGTGACTCCAGACTCAAAACAATATGGTTGAGTCTTAATTGCTCTCTGAAATGTACTCAGTTTAAGGATGATTATGGATGGGTAATAAATGTTGGCCTTGCCAGTGAAAAAGTTAATGTAAAGTTTACTTATAAGTCACAAGTAGACTTATATTAACACTGCAATGAAGTTACTGTGAAAATCCCCTAGTCACCACACTCCGGCAACTGTTCGGGTACACTGAGGGAGAATTTAGCATGGCCAATGCGCCTAACCAGCACATTTTGGAGTTTGCGAGGAAACCAGAGTACCCGGAGGAAACTCAGGCAGAAGTGGGGAGAACGTGCTGACTCCACACAGACAGTGACCCAAGCCAGGAATCAAACCCAGGTCCCTGGCACAGTGAGGCAGCAGTGCTAATCACTGTGCCACCGGATGCTCACATCCAATGAAATAATAAAAAGAATGGATGATGGTTGCTCACCGAAAGAAGAGAAACAGAAGGCTTAAGGTTGTTAAGAAGGCGTACAGTGTCTTGGCGTTTATTGGTAGGGGGATTGAATTTAGGAGTCGCAGTGTAATGTTGCAACTGTACACTACTCTAGTGCGGCCGCACTTGGAGTACTGTGTGCAGTTCTGGTCCCCGCATTACAAGAAGGATGTGGAGGCGTTGGAGAGGGTGCAGAGGAGGTTTACTAGGATGTTGCCTGGTATGGTGGGGAGGTCCTATGAGGAGAGACTGAGGGATTTAGGGTTGTTTTCGTTGGAAAGAAGGCGGCTAAGAGGGGATCTTATTGAAACATATAAGATGATTAGAGGTTTAGATAGGGTGGATAGTGATAGCCTTTTTCCTCGGATGGAGAAAGCTAGCACGAGGGGGCATGGCTTTAAATTAAGGGGGGGTAGTTATAGGACGGATGTCAGGGGTAGGTTCTTTACCCAGAGGGTGGTGAGGGATTGGAATGCCCTGCCTGCTGCGGTTGTAAATGCGTCTAGTTTGGGGGCATTTAAGAGATCTCTGGATAGGTTTATGGACGAAAAGGGATTGGTATAGGCTAGTGGGTCATTGTTTTTGTAACTGGTCGGCGCAACATCGTGGGCCGAAGGGCCTGTTCTGCGCTGTAATGTTCTATGTTCTATGTTAATGGTGCCAAGAGACCGGCTGGGTGGTCAAAACTCAGGTACAAGGATTCATTCAAGTGAGACCTTGGATGGAATTCCCCCTTGCCCCCGCAGTCGGGTTCAATGACGGGTGGGTGTTGGGAAGAGTTCAGTGGAAGACCAAAAATTGATTTTACGCCAGTGTGAATTTCCCGCAGGACCTACTGCTGGTGTCCGTCATGGCGAATTGGAAGACCCACTGGGGGCTGGCTTGCACCTCATATGCATCCTTGTAATGGGACACAGATGAAGGCCAGACTGGAAATTCCACCCATGTCCAATTCTCTGTGACACTTATGGGAAAACACACTGGTGTGAAACACATTTGGAACAACATGGCATACAGATGCTGAAACTCATCTAAACAACACCTGGGGCTGCCTCCCGAATCCAGGTCCCCGGAACACCACAGTAGTGGGTAGGGGTAGGATCTGCAGTTCGACATACCAAATACAGTGTCCTGGAGTGCCTCAGAATGTTCCTCAAGATCCACCTTCTTTCTCAGGAAGTTCATCTTCTGTTCTCAGAATGCTCCTGGAGATCCATCTGCATTTTCAGAAGGTCCACCTTCTTTCTAGCACACAACCAATTCATCCATCCATCACCGCCATTTTTCAGCTGACTATTTTGTGTTGAGGGGTGAAATTCAATTTTGGTTACATGCAAAACAGATGGGAATGGACCAAATACTACTGAAGTCAATGAAATAATGTAGTTATCTGCCCATTATTCATCTAGAAAGATTTGGCACTGCTAACCAAGTGAGGTCCATAAATTTCTTTCAACACTACAAGGGTGTCTGAGGTGAGTCCCACTCATAGCCACAGCCAGTTCTATCCACATGGTCATGCTCCTGCATGCAACAGCATCTGCCCTATCCCACCCTATCCCAAGAATTACACCCATCCTCTCCCTGATTTGCAACAGCAGTACTCCTACATCAACTTCCAAAACATTTGAGGGTCACATATTCACTCCTTTAACTCCAGATCTTTTAGGCATTCTTCCAAGAGCTGATTCAGCCCTTTAACTATAACCCTACTCTGCATTTTTTAAATGCAGAAGCTGCACCCTTGCATCTGGTTTATTAAGTGTAATTAAAGGAAAGCACAGCAAGGACAGTAAAGTGTATCAAAAATATCAGATTGCTCCATCAGTAAATTAAACCAGTTAGAAAATCACCATCTCAAAATTTTCATTTTGCAACTGGGAACAGTGGATTTATGAAGAGATGCTTGTACATGAAATTGGATTGTGTAGAGTGTTCCCAGAGTCACAGTTCATTCAATGCCTGGCATAAAGTAGAATCACTTGAGAAATGCTAACATATTTGAACAATTATACTCATTTTATTCCCTGAAGTTTGAACTGAGATAAAAAAGGAATACTGAAAAGTTATATTTCATAATTAAACACTACTGTCTATCACAGTGGCATTTAAAGGCATCAAGGTGGTCTTTAAGAATCTCAATCAAGCCAAAGCAAAACTCAGAATCTGGTAAACAAAAATGCTCCCATATTTCATTTTGGCTTTTGACAAAAGTGCCACAAAATGAACTTGTTGATAAAATTGAAACCCATGGGATTAAAGGGTCAATGATTACAAAGATACAAAACTGGTTAAGTTGTCAAAAGCAGAGATTAGTGATGTGGTTGTTTTTCATACTGCATGGAGTATACAGTGTTGCTCAGCAGTCAATATTAAAACCTCTTTACCCTTCCTGATACACTTCAATTACCAGGACATAGATGTACAAGACATACAATTTCAAAGCTTGAAAGTAAGACAAAACTTGAAATGTAGCAAACAGGACAGGGCTTTGGGGCAGAGGAGGGGTGGTGTGGTGGTGATAGTGTAGACTTTAAAACATAGACCAGGAAAATTGACACACTTGGCTGATGAAATTTAACACAGTAGTTTGAACTGATACACTTTGAAAGGCAGAATGAGGATAGAGAATATAAATTAAATGGCACAATGTTAAAGGAGTTTAGGAACCAACAAACCTGGTGGCAAACATACACATATCTTCGAAGGTGATGGACAAATTGAGAAGGCGACTTAAAAGGCAAAGGGGATCCTTGACTTTATTAATAGAGGTATACAAAAGCAAAGAGGTTACAGTCTGATTTGGTTCTAGCTGAAGTAATGTGGCCAATTCTGGCACCAGACTTAAGGAAGAACATTCAGGCGTTGGAAGGGAGATTTACTAGAATTGCATGAGTGAGGCAGGCATTCAGTTCTGTGTGGAGGTGAAAGAAGCGGGTGTTATTATCTTAATAACAGAGGAAGTTAAAGGGTGATTTAAAAGATGTATTCAAAAGCTTGTAAGCAGTGGCACAGAGTCAGTATCCAGAAGAGAAAGACCGAAGGGAATTAGCAGAGGAACCTGAGATGACAAGGAAAATATATTGTACAGCATGTTGCTGTCATCTTGAATATACTGCATTATATGGGGAAACAGATTTAAAATTAACTTTCAAAAAGGAAATGGATAAATTGTTGAAAGGGGCTATAGGGAGAAAGCAGTGGATATCACTTTCAAAGGTCTGGCACAGGCACAATGGGCTGAACATTGAACTGTGTTGTAAAATCTGATAAACACATTCCATAAGATTAGCTTGGATGCATTTTCACGCCCAGTAATTCTGAGGTACAATTGTCACCTATTTGGCCATGTCATATTTCTGCATACTAAGCTGTCAAATTAAGGTACTTCCTTTGCTCTTTGACATGACTATGACACAAGACACTTGGCTCCCCAGGGCATGAAAGGTTCAGAATTATCAGAGGAGCATGCAAAAATTGGAAATGAGGAATGACCCAATAATGACTGATCTCCTCCACAAATAAATAATCACAGTAAGTTCCAAATGGGAGGGATGTCGCTGGCTAGGCCAGCATTTATTGATCATTCCTAATTGCCCTCAAGAAGTGGTGCCTTCTTTGACCACGGCAATGACTGTGGTGTAGATATATCCACAGTGCTGTTACAGCGGAAATTCCAAAATTTTGACTTCGCGACAGTGAAGGAATGACACTGTAGTTCCAAGTCAGGGTGGGCATTAGCATTAGCTTGGCGGCAAACTTGCCAGCAGTGATGTACCCATTCATCTGCTGCCCTTGTCCTACATGGCAGAGGTCACAGATTTGGAAAGTGCTACCAAAGGAGCCTTGGTGAGTTGCTGCAGTGCATCTTGTAAATGGTGCACACTGCTGCCACTGTGCCTCAGTGGTGGCAGGAATGGCAGTTGACAGTAGGGAAAGGGATGCCAATCAAGCAGGCTGCTTTGTCATGAATGGTAGCAAGCATGCTTCCAGGTAAGTGGAAAGTTTTCCATCACACACCTAACTTGTGCCTTGTAGATGTGAACTGGGGAGTTAGAAGATGAGTTACTTGTCACAGCATCCCAGCCTCCAGCCTGTTCTTGTATTTACATTAATTATATGACTAGTACGTTCATTTTCGGCTCAATGATAACCCTCAGGATATTGGTGGTGAGGGATTCAGCAATGGTAATGCTGTTGAATGTCAAGGAGCGATGGTTAGATTATCTTTTATTGTAGACGGTTACTGACTGACACTTGTCTGCTGTGAATGCTACTTGCCACTTGTCAGCCAATGACTGAATATTGGCCAGGTCTTGCTGCATTTGGACAAGAACTGCTTCAGTATCCAAGGAGTCATGAATGGTGCTGAGCATTGTGCAGTCACCCACAAACATCCCTAATTCTAAGCTCATAGTGAAGCGAAAGTCATTGATGAAGCAACTAAAGACGGTTGGTCCTAAACACTACCCTGAGGAATTCCTGCAGTGACATCCTGAAATTGAAATGATTGACCTCAAACCACAACCATCTTCACTTGTGCTGGATATGACTCCAACCATGGAGAGTTTATCCCTGATTTTCATGGACATAAGTTTTACTAGGGCACCTTGATGCCATGTTCAGCAAATGCTGTCTTGATATCAAGGGCAGTTATTCAGCCCACACCATCTGAATTCAGTTAACTTGATTTGGATCAAGGCTGAACTGAGGTCAATGGTGCTTAATTTGCCATTCTGTATCTAGTGGTTCATCCAGTTTCTTTCATCAGCTTTGTGGCAGTTTGATGCAACTGAGTGGCTTGCTTTGCAATTTCAGAGTACTGTTCTGAGCCAACTATATTATTGGGGGTCTGGTGTCACACCTAGGCCAGATCCAGTAAGGATGGCAGATTTCCTTCCCTGAAAGGGATTAATGAGGGCGGGACAGTAGCACAGTGGTTAGCACTGCTGCTTCACAGCTCAGGGACCTAGGTTCAATTACCGGCTTGGGTCACTGTCTGTGTGGAGTTTGCACATTCTCCTCATGTCTGCGTGGGTTTCCTCCCACAGTACAAAGATGTGCGAGTTAGGTTGATTGGCCATGATAAAATGGCCCTGCTAAAATTGTTCTTAGTGCCCTGAGATGCATAGATTAGAAGAATTAGTGGGTAAATATGTAGAGATATGGGTGGGATCATGGTCAGTGTAGACCCGATGGGCCGAATTGCCTCTTTCTGTACTGTAGGGATTCTATGAACCAGATGGATTTTACAACAACTGATAATGGTTTCACGATCACTATTACCAAGATTTGCTTTTGTTTTTAAATTCCAGATTATTAATTGAATTTAAATTCTATCAGCTGCCATTACTAGTCCAATGACATTACCACAATGCCCCCGCATAAGGTGGACTGGTAAAATCATAGAATCCCTACAGTGCAGAGGTAGACCATTCGGCCCATCATGTCTACACCAATCACAATCACACCTAGCCCCTACCCCCGTAACTCCACACATTTGCCCTGCTAGGCCCCCTGATACTAAGTGGCAATTTAGCATGGCCAATCCACCTAACCTGCACAACTTTGGACTATGAGAGGAAACTGGAGCACCCAGAGGAAACCCATGCAGACACGAGGAAAATGTGCAAACTTCACACAGATAGTGATCCAAGCAGGTAATCAAACCCAGGTCCCTGGCGCTGTGAAGTAACAGTGCTAACCACTGTGTCACTGTGCCACTATAGCATCATTCATTGAAATTTTGGCTTGTCTTATCTTATGTGCCAATGTTCTGCATGTTGGTAAGATGCATTGATATATCATATTGTAATATCGAAAACGAGGCTAGCAAAAGTATTTGAGGTCAAGCTCTCATCCTGGAACACTGAGAAGTAGATAACACATCTCAGCAACCTTCAAGAAAGTGATCCGGTAAAGACATATTTTTGTTCCTTCTGCTGGACAAGCTGACTTTAAGCAAACTCAGGGTCACATTTCACTAACACCCCAAAACGTTACTCAAGATACACCAACACTGCCATAGGCTTTTGATTTCATATAAAGTTAGACAACCTTGAGAGCTGACTGAAAGGCTCATAAACTGGACTCCTGCTCCCGCTCAGTTACAGCAGCGCCGCAGGATCATAGATTTCAACCGCATTATGCATCTTTCAGCAACACAAAGACTATTCTCAGCAAGTGTTCCATCATAACATTGGCAGGAGATTCGCAAAAACCTGCTGGGAGATGACATGAATGGTGCTTCCTCTTTTTCAATGAGGTTACAGATTGTCAGTTGCTGTTGAGGAAAATCTTTATGCCAATTCGACCCCAGAGTCCTTTAAGGTTTTGAACTAGAAAGATCTCCATCTGTCATAATACCGTCTAAACTCTGTGTGACACAAATAGCTTTGCAGCTCTTCAATGGAATATATAGTCCTTTTGAAAGAAATAATTTCAGTATGGCAGAGAATAACAGGCAAAACAAATTATAAAACTTAATGTTTAGTGCTGCAAAGGCATCACACTTCATTAGCAATCAAGTTCCCAGTCACTCCATCAGGGAGCTACTTAATCACACCGATCTTATTGCGGAAAGTCGCACTTCACCAGCAGTTTCCACAGTTCCCCTATCCGTTTAGAGCATGCCTATGTTGTTTGTTCAGCCATTTTCCATGAGTTTTGTCTTGTAACAGCTATCATGTCTGTTGCTGCTTTCCTTGAATGAAAATCCACATCAGATCTCTGGTAAGACATTGAGCTCAACCAGTACCCTGCCCATCCCCTCCCTGTACAAAACCCAAACCCCATGGTGAATACACTGGCAGGCATGTTTAATTGTACAGGAGGATTGATAGGCATCCTGCCCCTGCCTCCACTTGAGGCCCTTAAGTGCAAAAGTAATACACACTTAAGGGCCTCATCCCACTGCCACTGAGTGCAGCATCAGGCTTGGACTTGCCACACAAGGGGTGCACAACAAGCAGACCCATACCGACCCAACAACGGGAAGAGGAGATTGAGAGCCATCCCCCAGCTCTTGCTGCAGACCCTCTTCTGCCACAACCCCACCCCGTCATCACTCACCCATGATCTGGTATCCAGCAACTATCTTGGGCCTTGGGGGTGGTGTCACACCAGAAGCAGCCACCACCTTCCCAGTGGTGCTGCTGTTCTGAGTGGCTAAAATTATTCTGTGGGCAGGACCTCTGACCCAGGGTCCTTGATCCCGGGTAGGCCTGCTGGTGTCCAGTTATATTCCTGAGTGGTGCTTAATTCAGCAGGTCTTCCATAAAAGAGGTGATACGGGACTCTCACCAGCTTCCATTAAATACTGCCATTGTCCGTCATGATTTCATTCGAGTGTCCAGGTGGATCCTGGCAAATACGTAGCCAACAACAAATAGGAAGCCTGTGCCATGGTTGCCTTTCACACTCAAAATGATCACATTGATGGTTAAGCAAAGTGACTGACAACAATAGGACTTATTCATTTATTCTTTCACAGGATGCAGCTCTTCAATGGAATATATAGCCCTTTTGAAAGAAATAATTTCAGTATGGCAGAGAATAACAGGCAAAACAGATTAGGCACAGGATTGTTCCTGTTACATAGTGGAGGAGGTGATTCTGGAGGCATGTGTCATTTTTGGTGAAGACTTTGTTGATCTTGCACTGCTGTCAAATGGGAATCAGGCTAATCATAGAAGCATAGAAACTAGAAGCAGGAGTAGGCCATTCTGCCCTTTGAGCCTCCTCTGCCACTTGTTCTGATCATGGCTGATCATTGAATTCAATATCTTGATCCCCCCTTCCCCAGATCCTAATCCTTGAAGAAGATAAAGTCAAATTTTAAAGGACTTTGTGACTGAGATTGATTACATGTATTCTGAGTGTGCTGCCAATCCAATTCATAAAGTGTCTTTGTTGTTTTTTATTCATTTGGGGATGTGGGCATTGCTGGCTCGGGCAGCATTAATTGCCAACTTCTAATTGCCTTTGAACTGAGTGCTTGGCCTCAAGATTCAAGATCAGGAGTCACGTGTAGGCCAGACCAAGTAAGGATAGCAAATCTCCTTCTCTAAAGGTCTTTGGTGAACCAGAACGATTTGTACAACAATGAACAATGGTTTCATGATCATCATTAGACCTTTAATTCCAGATTTTCATTGAATGCACGTTTCACCCTCAGCCATGATGGGATTCGAACCCCAGTCCATGGAACATTACCCAGGATCTCTGGATTACAAGTACAGTGACAATACCACTATGCCACTGCCTCCCCGTGTCAGTTATGCATAACATATTATCAACCACAATGGTGCCTGGTAATTCATGTTTAACTTATGTTGATTCTGGGTTTTAGAATATAGGTTGTTAAGCAAGGTAGTAGTTTGTGTATTTTTTGTCTGACTCTCGCACAGTTAAAATTATTTGTTTTAAACTGTGGGATCCTCTGGCTTAGAACCATTGAAAAGTTACAATACAGAAAGAGGTTATTCAGCCTATCATATCTGTGCTGGTCAAAAAAGGGAATAAAGAAGCTAGCCATTCATTTTAATTCTATTTTCCAGCACTTGATCCATAGCCTTGCAGGTTATAGTGCCTCAAATGCAGATCCAGGTACCTCTTAAACAAGTTGAGCATTTCCACCTCAACCACCAGCTTTGACAATGAAGTCCAGACATCCCCCACCTTCTGGGAATATTTTCCCTCACGCCCCCTCCATTCTTCTACCAATCACTTTAAATCTATGCCCCCGATCGGTGACTCCTCAGTTAGGGGAAACAAGTCATTCCCGTCGACCCTGCCTAGCCTCTCATAATTTTGTACACCCCAGTTAGGTTACCTTTTTTAACTCATTCATGGGACGTGGGCATCGCAGGCTGGCCAGCATTTATTGCTCATCCCCAGTTGCCCTTGGACAGCATTTGAGAGTCAAGCACATTGCTGTGGCTCTGGAGTCACATGCTGGCCAGACCTGATACGGACAGCAGATCTCCTTCCCTAAAGGACATTAGTGAATCAGATAGGTTTTTCTGATAATTAACAATGGTTTCATGGTCATCTGCAGATTCTTAATTCCAGAATTTTTTTTTATTGAATTCAAATTCCATTATTTACTGTGGGGGGATTTGAACCTGGGTCCCCCGAATGTTAGCTGAGTGTCTGGATTAACAGTCGAATGATAATACACTCAGCCATCACCTCCTCTATTCTAAGGAAAATGACTCCAGTCTATTCAATTCCTCCTCATATCAAAAGTATGCTCCTGTTCTTGACCACGATATAAAAAAATCCTAAAGTACTTCAAGGATCTTTATCAGGCAAAAATTTGTGATAAGACCAAAGGAGGAGATATCAGGACAGCAGGAGAAAAAGGTATGTTTGAGAAGCTGCCAATGACACCAGTGCAAGCAACCAGATGTCTGAACAACAGAGTTTTGAATGAAGTGAAGTTTGAAGGGGAAAACAGAAGGTTGACCAGCACAGCATGGGAAAAGTTGAAGCACTTGTAAATCTAGGGATAATCGTTATTGTGGCAGATGACATCTGCCAACGACTTGCATGAACAGGATCACAGCCAACTAGACATCCTCCTGAAGCAAAAGCATTAAACAATATCAAAGTAAACAAGTACTAAACAAAGTTCAAGAAATGAAAAGTGAAATAGAATCATAGAAGATAGGAACAGGAGGAGGCCATTTGGCTCTTCGAGCCTGCTCTGCCATTCATTACAATCATGGCTAATCATCCAACTCAATAGCCTAATCCTGCTTTATCCCCCATAATGTTTGGTCCCATTCGCCGCCAATGCTATATCCAGCGCCTCTTGAATACATTCAATGTTTTGCCATTCAAATGTGTCACATTCAAATCTGTGATATGATTGATTTTTGAAGATGGAAGTTCAATATGTAAAATATCTCCTTCTACCAACAAACCGCAAGGACAGAGAATTTACCTGGAACTGTCACATGAGAAGCATCTGGTGAGATCAAGAAAACATCTCAAGTGCCAGTACAATGAGAATATTATTCCACAAGCAATGTTGTGAAGACATGACTGGGTGCATTTCACATGGAAGGACATAGCCTGGGGCTACATCTCTAACCATCTACTGCTATGTTTGGGGCTATTTTGAAAAATAAACATTGTATTGCAGTTAAATGCTGTACAAAATGATGCCATCTCCTCAAAACAGTTATTTGGATGTGTCCAACAAAGGGAATATATTTCTGATGGAAAGTCGAGCTTAGTGTACCTCTCTCACGTGATCAGGAAGGTCGCCAACGCGAAAATCACATGGTGCGTTAGCACTTTTTATTCCAATCTTATATGAAGGGAGTTTGGTTTGTAGAATTATGAATCTTTTACCAGGACAAATACTTCATACAAGTATCTTTTTCATTGTCCCCGAGATTTTTTTGAAAAGAGGTCTTCCAATCTTATTTTGGAGAGCTACAGACTGCAAAATAAAATTCACGTTGTATGATTATAAAAGATTGCCAACAATCGTCCCCGTTAACACTGAAAACAAAGTATGTTTTAATCCGGGGTTGCACTGAATTGTAGTTTAATTCAGGGTAAATAAAAACTGCACTTCCCAGAATACTCAACCAATACCATGGATGCCACGTAGTGTATTTACAACAAACTGTCGCCAATAACAAAATACATTTTTTTATATTTATATTAACTGTGGGAGCCGCCTAAAAACCGACGGCTGAATAAAGCGTGTGGACAGTATTGTGTACATTGCAGATACGCTGCAATTAATGACTTACAGCATTGCAGATAGATGAGTCGGAGTTTCCATGGTCTGTCCTCGTTCTTCCTGGTGGTTTTCAGGGATAGAGGTGTGTAGGTGTCTCTGGAGGAGGCGCCCTGCCTCTGCTCTGGTACCATGGCTTCTCCTGTGTAGCTCGGCGCTCCAGCCGGAGGGAGCAGTCCAGCAGCAGCGTGACAGCGCTCACAGCAGCGGCAGCGGTTAAGGGTGCACCATCCTGGGCGGCACCACTTCAATCACACACTGCCGCCCTGGGCTTCCTTATCCATCCTCAAACCTGGTACCTCCGCTGGAAGGGTAGCCCTTGGAGATTAAACGGTCAGAAGTGTTTGCAACGTGCTGCCACTTCAGTTTACGCACCCAGCATTAACGTAAATTGTTATTTCTGTATGTACACAGCCATGGTCGCAAATGTGGGATCTGCTGGTGTGGAGACACTGGGGAACCTGAACACAGTACAAGCTGGGGAGCACCCTGACTCACAAGACACCAGCATGGACATGTGTGTACACAAGGACACCAGCACAGGCATGTGGTGTGTACACCAGCAGGACATGTGGTGTACACCAGTATGGGCATGTGGTCTGTACACCAGGACACCAGCATGCACATAATATGTACACCAGCACAGGCATGATGTGTGTACATCAGCAAAGGCATGGTGTGTACACCAGGGCACCCGCACGGGCATGTGGTATGTATGTTAGCATTGACATGTGTGTACACCAGGACACCAGCACAGGCATGATGCGTGTATACCAGCACAGGCATGATGTGTGCACATCAGCATGGGCATGATGTGTGTACACCAGGACATCTGCATGGGCATGTGTGTACACCAGGGCATCAGCACAGGGGTACACCGCACTGCCATGTGGTGTGTACACCAGGGCATCAACACAGACATGTGTGTACACCAGGGCATCAGCATGGGCATGTGATCTGTACACCAGCATGGGCATGTAGTATGTCGACCAGGGCACCCACACAGGCATGTGGTGTGTACACCAGGGCATCCAGAGGCAGCAGATTGTGACATCAGTCAGCCTTCTCAGTTGATTTGATTCAGATTCTGTCAGTTTGGACTGTCCAATTCCTGATATTACCCTCCCTTCACACAGCGCCAAATAAAGGATATACCTCAGGGTCAGCCTTCCAACGTGTAGGTAAACATGTCTTTGGCTTCCTCCTGCAAAGTCTATGGAAGTACTCTGTTCTTGGAAGAGTTTTGGTGACTTGAATTTTGAAGGAAGTATCGTTGCATTTTGACTGGGAGAAGTTTTCTATCCCATCAACAAGAACATCTGCTTTCATTAGAAGGGATATTTGCAGTCAAAGAACAGTACAGCACATGAACAGGTCCTTTAGCCCACCAATTCTGAGCCGATACAGATACTTCTCTAATGTTTTCTTGCCTGTACATGGCCCATGTTTCTCTATTTCTGCCTGTTCACGTATCTGTCCAGATGCCTCTTCAATTTTGTTGCAGAATCTACTTCCACCACCTCCTCTGGCAGCACATTCCAGGTATTCACCACCGTCTGTGTTAAAAACTTGCCCCTTACATCTCTTTTAAATTTTATCCCTCTCACTCTCAACCTATGCCCCCGAGTAATTTATCATTTGACCTTGGGAAAAAGACTCTAACTATCCATTCTATCCAAGCCTATCATAATCTTGTAAAGCTCTATCAGGTCCCCCCTTATCCTCCAAAAATAAATCCAAGTTCATTCAATCTTTTCATTTCAAGACTGGGAGGTGTGGTTGGTGGTGGGTGCCTTTTAGAAAGCATTTTGACAGTTACATGGGTAAGATGGGTGTGGAGGGATATGGACCAAATACGAGCAATTGGGACTAGCTTAGGGGTTTAAAAAAAAGGGTGGCATGTACAAGTTGGGCCGAAGGGCCAGTTTCCATGCTGTAAACCTCTATGACTCTGTAAGTCTGTGGCACCCATTGGTAAACAAAGAGATGCACAGCAATCACAAGGGCTAGAGCAACATGCAGCTGGTGTGTGGCCATGCACAGAGCATCATGCTCACTATTCTGAAAGCAGTCTTCATCCTGAAGCAGTTCCCACAATCTTTTGGTCATTATGATAAATCATTATGGCTGCTTAGGGACAAGTGGTAGCCTCTTGCCCCTAAGCAGGCTATTATTTATCCACTTTGGCAGAAATAATAATGGGAGGGATTATTATTTAAAAGGCGAAAAGCTGCAATATGCTACAGTGCAGAGGGACCTGGGGGTCCTTGTGCACGAGTCACAAAAACCCTGTCTGCAGGTGCAGCAGGTGATCAAGAAGGCGAGTGGAATGTTGGCCTTTATAGCGAGGGGGATAGAATATAAAAGCAGGGAGGTCTTGCTGCAACTGTACAGGGCACTGGTGAGGCCGCAGCTGGAGTACTGTGTGCAGTTTTGGTCACTGCACTTGCGGAAGGATATATTGGCCTTGGAGGGAGTGCAGAGGAGGTTCACTAGGCTGATACCGGAGATGAGGGGGTTGGCCTATGAAGAGAGACTAAATAGACTGAGTCTGTACACTTTGGAGTTTAGAAGGATGAGGGGGGATCTTATAGAGACGTATAAGATAATGAAGGGGATGGATAGGGTAGAGGTAGAGAGATTCTTCCCGCTCAGAAAGGATAGCAGGACTAGAGGACACAGCCTCAAGATAAGGGGGGGGGGGGGGGGCAGTTTAGATCAGAGTTGAGGAACTTCTTCACTCAAAGGGTGGTGAATCTCTGGAATTCTCTGCCCGTTGAAGTGGTGGAGGCTACCTCGCTGAATATATTTAAGTCACGGGTAGATAGGTTTCTGATAGACAGGGGAATTAAGGGTTATGGGGAGAAAGCGGGAAAGTGGAACTGATCCACTTCAGATCAGCCATGATCTTATTGAATGGCAGGGCAGGCTCAAAGGGCTAGATGGCCTACTCCTGCTCCTATTTCTTATGTTCTTATGTTCTCTTTACACCTGGCTTATCACACCCCTCCATTATCCAACCGCATGAAGACAATATGAGAGCTATGTAGTCACAATAAACTGTGGAACAAACCATCAACAGCAAAAACAATGGTTTCACTGCGTGGACCATCCAGGGTGTGTTCTCCAGTATTCATCAGAGCCATTCTCCAGGTTTGCTGTGGTCTGCTGCATCCTCAATATCATGAAGGCACAGCTTTGCCACAAGGCACTTAGAAGGCACCTCATGAGGAGACAGGGAGAAGACATCTAGGACTCCTTTGTTCTGGGTGTGCATTCCCCTAAGACCTCACTCCATCATTACCACTGTTCCTTACAACCACATCTTTCAATCCATCTTTTACCTCTTCTCACAACATCCTCTTGCTTAACACCCTGACAATAAAACCAGCAGCAGACTGTACCATGACTGGCAGAAAGCTGCTGACCTTCACTGGACAATGGCTTTGCAGGACATTCTCAAGCAGTTGGGCCTAGTTTCAGATGAAATAATCTTGGCATACATGAATCTGGACTGGCTCGAGGCAACAGCAAGGGCAGTGGTGAAAAATTAATGCTGTCTTACTGAGAGAGGACAGTAGGTTCTTTCTTCATTGGACAACAGCCAATCCACAAGATGGTGCCTCAGTAATCCTAACAATCAGTTACAGGGCAGTTTGCTGTTTGAGAGCTTGCACAGCCTTTTGAGCACATGGACTTTGGCCACCCATGTAAGATCATTAAGCTTCTTGCAGCACTGCTGCCAGGTCCTCTGATCAGACTTTGGCAAATGATCTCCCTGTACACTTGCTCCCATTTCCTTCTCAGGGTGCGTCTTGAGGACCTCCTGGTCCCACATAGGATGGAGGCACAGTGGTGCATTGGGCAGGAAAAATGTTGTGGAAGCCGCCAGCTGCTGGATCGGCTTCATCTACTGTATTTTTAGGGGCAAAGAGAAAAAGTATTAAAGGGTGGGTCCCAAGACATCAGAGCCACCCTACCAGCAACTTAGCTTGTAAGAGATCAATTTTTAAAGGGTGCCCCAATTTTAAAAAAATAAAAATAGAACCCCCCCCCCCCCCTCACACCCCCCGTCCCCCAACAGTCAGTATCTTTTCTCATTTCTAAAGTCTACAGCTCCTCTTCAAACAGTTCGGAGTTGAATGACCCTGGTGGAAACCATACTGAGCGTCAGTGAGAAGTTATTGCTGAGTAAGTGCCACTTGATAGAACTGTTGATGACTCCTTCCAACACTTGTCTGATGATCGAGAGTAGACTGATGGAGCGATAATTAGTTGGGTTGGATTTGCCCAGCATACCTGGGCAATTTTCCACATTGCCGGGTAGATGCCAGTGCTGTAGCAGTATTGGAACAGCTTGGCTTGGGGAGCAGCAAGTACTGGAGCACAAGTTTTCAGTACTATTGCCAGAATATTGTCAGGGTCCATAGCCTGTACAGTATCCAGTGCCTTCAGGCATTTCTTTGTATCACATGGAGTGAGCTGAATTGGCTGCAGACTGACATCTGTGATGCTGTTGACCTGAGGAGGTGGCCAAGTTGGATTAACCACTCAGCATTTCTGGCTGAAGATTGTTGCAAAATCTTCAGCCTTATGTTTTAACTTATTTTCCAGGTTCCGCCATCATTAGCAATGGGGAAATGTGTGGAACTTCCTCCTCCAGTGAGTTGTGTGTTGTTTACTTTTACACCACCATTCACAACTGGATGTGGCAGGACTGCCGAGCTTAGATCTGATCATGCATTGTGGGATTGTTTAACTCTGTCACTTGTTGTTTATGCTATTTGAACACAAGTTGTCCTATATTAGGGTTTCACCAGGCTGACACCACATTTTTATCTATGCCTGGTGCTGCTCCTAACATGCCCTTCTGCACTCTTTATTGAACCACGGTTGGCTTGGAGGTAATGGTAGAGTTGGGGGTAGGGGCAAGCCAGCCCATGAGGTTACAGATTGCGTAGAGTACAATTCATTAATCCATCATTATGAAGTGATTCGAAAGGTTAGTCATGGCACAAATCAATTCCAGCCTCCCGGACAACCTGGATCCACGACAGTTTGCCTATTGCCGCAGCAGGTCCACAGCAGACACCATTTCCCTGCCCAGCAGAAACACCTGGATAACAAAGATACCTATGTCAGATTCCTATTTATTGGCTACAGCTCAGTCTTCAACACCATTATTCCCACAAAACTCATCTCCAAACTCCATGGCCTGGACCTCGGCACCTCTCTTTGCAACTGGATCCTGAACTTCTGAACTCACAGACCACAATCAGTAAGGATAGGCAACAACACCTCCTCCACGATCATCCTCAACACTGGTGCCCCTCAAGGCTGTGTTCTCAGCCCCCTACTATACTCCTTATACACCTATGACTGTGTGGCCAAATTCCCCTCCAACTCAATTTTCAAGTTTGCTGGTGATACCACTGTAGTGGGCCAGATCTCAAACAATGACAAGACAGAGTACAAGTATGAGGTCGATAATCTGGTGAACTGGTGCAGCAAAAATAATCTCTCCCTCAATGTCAACAAAACAAAGGATATTGTCATCGAATTCAGGAAGCTTAAAGGAGGATATGCGTCTGTCTACATCAATGGGAACGAAGTAGAAAGGATTGTGAGCTTCAAGTTTCTAGGTGTTCTGATAACCAGCAACCTGTCCTGGTTCCCCCCCTCCCCCCACCCATGCCGACACTATAGTTAAGAAAATCAACCGACGCCTTTACTTTGTCAGGAGACTAAGGAAATTTGGCATGTCAGCTACGACTCTCACCAACTTTTATAGATGCACCATAGAAAGCATTCTTTCTGGTTGTATCACAACTTGGGTCCTGCTCTGCCCAAGACTGCAAGGGACTACAAAAGGTCGTGAATGTAGCCCAATCCATCACGCAAACCAGTCTCCCATCCATTGACTCTGTCTACACTTCCCATTGCCCTGGCAAAGCAGCCAGCATAATTAAGGTTCCCACACATCGCAGACATTCTCTCTACCACTTTCTTCCTTTGAGAAAAAGACATAAAAGCCTGAGGTCACGTACCAACCAACTCAAGAACAGCTTCTTCCCTGCTGCTATCAGACTTTTGAATGGACTTACCGTGCATTAAGTTGATCTTTCTCTACAACATAGCTATGACCGTAACACTACATTCTGCACTGTCTCATTTCCTTCTCTATGAACAGGATGCTTTGTTTGTTTAGCATGCAAGAAACAATACTTTTCACTGTATGTTAATACATGTGACAATAATAAATCAAATCGAATAAAAAAAATTCAAAATCATTCTGCTCCTGTTGATGACCCATAGCACCTCATGGTTGTCTGGTCAAATTGCTAGTTGTGTTAAAAATCTATCCCATTTTGGATGGTGGTAGTGCCACACATGATGGAAGGTATCTTCAATGTATGCCTCCACAAGGACTGTGTGGTGGTCATTCTTGCTGATACCATTATGGACAGCTGCATCTATGGCAGGCATACTGGTGAGGATGAGAACAAGTATATTTCCCGCTTTTTGGCAACCTGTCAAGGACCCAGTATACAGTCAGGTCTCAGCCAGCAGTGGCGCTACCAAGCCACTCTTGGTGATGGATATTGAAGTAATCCACCCAGCGTACGTTCCATCTGTGGTGTTTAACATGGAAGAGTACTGGTTCATTAGTGAGGCGAGAGATGGTGGGGACCATGGATGGTGGTGAGTACGTGGTAATCAGCAGAGATTTCCTTGCCCATGTTTGACCTTATGGGGTCCAGGGACAATGTTGATAACTTCCTGACTGTGCTGCTACCTCTGGTGGGTATGTATGTACTGTCCCATTGGCACATGGATGGTGATAGTATCTGGGATATGACCTGCAAATTTTGTTCCAGTGATTATGACTATGTCAGTTATGTCAGGCTGTTTCTCGATGGGTTTATGAGACAGCTCTCTTAATCTCATCACAAGTCCAACTACCCACCCCCCCCAACCCATCCCAGAAGGAAAAACAGTAAAATTGGGGAAATAGGAACATTAGTCTGAACTGCTCTTTTCTACTTTAAAATGGAACACCAGTAAAATGGTAGAAAAGAACACTGATCCAAACTGTTTTTTTCTTTCTGGGATGTTAGTAAGGAGAACTTAGTAAGGTTGACAGGGCTAGGTTTGCTGTTGTCGTTTCCAGTCAATGCCAGGTGGTCCACCGAGTTTTATTCCTTATCCAGTTTCCTGCAGTTTGATACAACTGAGTGGCTGGTTGGGTTATTTAAGAGTCAATCATATTACTGTGGGTTTGGAGTCACATGTAGGATGGCAGACCCTCTTCCCTGGAGGACATCAGTGAACCAAATGGATTTTTATGGTCTTTTAATTACAGATTTTTATTGCATTCAAATTCAATCACCTGTCATGGTGGGTTTGAACCTCGGTCTCCTGAGTCTCTGACTTATTAGTCTAGTAACTATGCCACCGCATACCCCAACATTTAGGTAATCAACATCGCTATCTCTATAAAAGATGATTCACATTGTCATGAAATAGGCTTTGAGAGGAGAAGGATTTCTGAGACATCCCTGATGTCAGGAAACGGGTAGTTTTAAATAATTTATATTTGTATTTGTGGTATTAGAAATAGGGTATAGCTTAAAGTAAATTTAGTTCTGTGTATGTCCATTTGATTTCAGGTTGGTTCAGATGCTTGCCTGGTAATGTGTGTTTACGATGTGAAAGCAAACAGGGTTTAAAGAAAAACTCAGCCTTTGTTTAGCAACTGGGGCCACCCTTGGACAGAAATAATTTTTGAGTTAGTTGTAAGCTAGTGACAGAAGAAGTTGGACATGGGACAAGTGAGCGGCTGGGAGCAGATTTCCCAAAAGAACAACAGTAAGACCCAAAAACCAGAGAGTACAAAAGTATGCCTCAGAAAAAGTTAAGTTCAAGGAACAAAGAACAAAATGTTCAAAAGATCCTGTTCATTTAAATTAAGCAGAGAAAGAGCCCCAAGTTAAGGAGACCTCTGCAGGAACCAGGGTTGGAATTCTCCGGCCACGCTCACCCAAAAACTGGAGAGTCCTGCCCAAGGTCAATGGATTTTTTTGTGGTTCCCCCCGCCTCCTCCTGTCCGCTATGATTCCTGTAGTGGGTGGGACAGAAAAATTCCCCCTCTCCCTCCCCCACAAGATTTAAAGTTGGCTAGGTGAGAAGCTGGACAGGACTTTTCTCCCACCCTGTGGCATGTTTCGCAGCAGCAGGATGTTATGGTCTCACAGTTGTCAACAGGGTCTGCGGTTGAATGCAGCCCTTGCTGCTGGGAAACCCACAGTGAGCGTGTGTTATTGGTAGGACTGCACGATCCCACCAGCATCAACAGGAGCAAGATTTCAGCAGCCATATATCTGAAGTGATCAAAAGTTTGGTAACACCTTAATACAACCAGTGAAGCACTGGTGTTCTGTTGACATGGCTGGCTATCTGAGAGATCACATGGAAATTTGAATGCACATGGCTAACCAGAGCGGAGAAATACTGAAAGGAGAGGCAAAAATCCTGACAGTAGATTCCTGGTGAAGCCATCTGAGAGAAAGCATTATGTGGGACAAGCTTGTAAAGTGCATTCTTCGAGAGCAGAGATTGACTTTCTCATGAAGGTTTCCAGAGCTCCAGTGAGACCAGTTGGCTCACAGTGTGACAAACATCTGGGGGGAGGGGGTGGATTTGATGAAAATTCCATAGAAGTTGTAATGAGTGGCATCTGTCACTTGGCTTCAGAGTGTGGTGCGTCTGACCACAGTTTGCCTATCGGTTGATATGGACTGCGTGCATGCTAAGAAATTTTGTAACTTACGATTCTGTATATATCTGAGAAGGTATAACTGGGGTGAAGGAATAATGTATTATGGTTTGTCTTTTCTTGTTTAATAAATGTTTAATTTCTTTTGTTATAAGTTAATCCTCAGTCTTGTTCATCCATATCTCTAAACGAGAAATAAAAGTTAGGATTCATCAATCAGGCTCCATTCTGGGATCTGACTGGTCCAGGAGTTACATTAAATAGGGTTGTAATACTGAAAACTCACAGCTACAATTAGTCTGCAAGGGACTGGGAGACAGCAGCTAGAAACTAAAAGTTCCTATGGTCCACCATGCCAGAATATGGTTCGGAGCTTTCATTCAGGTGGGAAAGACCAAATTCAATAGGAGTTAAAATGAGATTGGAAGATTTGCCCAGCTTTACTTGGAGTAGAAATCTCTAGAAAACCTGCACCATGAAAGACTATTCTAGAAATAGAACTTTGGGGCTGGAAAATGAAAAAATTGGAAGTAAACCCTTCAGAGCTAAGAATCATTTTGGATTGATTCTGGGAGCATTGAGTATCGACTTAAAGAATAGTGTAATTATGCCCAGGAAGTATATTTTTTGGTTGTGCTAAAACTAAGAAGGAGGGTGTTTATTCCATTCTAGGAATTAAAGTATAAGTTGCCTCCAAAGGTAGTGTATATTCAACAGTGTTTTTAGTTACAGTGCACATCTTCGAATATAAGCTCTTGTTATGTCAGCTTTTTAACTGGAGGTTTAAATTTAGTTTTAAAAGTTAATGGTCTCTGTCAAAATCATAACAAAAAAATAAAATTTGAGAGTTAAAGAGGCTGTTTGTTTTTAATGAACACACCTTATTGTTAAAAATTCAAATACTCCTTGATGTACCAACCCCAACCTTCTCAGGCATGGTTAGTGTGTACCAGTACCCCAAATGTTGCACTTATTTCAATTCCAAGTTTATCACTGAGATCCTGGAGAAACCGGTAACTTAAATCACAACTTCCAGATTATTACATTTAACTGTACATCCATTATTGTGCATGCAAAATAAAGGCACTAGATTGTGTGTGTAAGATTACATGGAACATGCTATCAGAACAATAAATTTTGCAAGAAAGATTAGATGATGACACCATGAATATTTGGTCACTGACTGGAGCATATTTATTGCTACAAGTTTGGATATTGGCAATTTACTTTCACAGACAAGGAAATATGAAATATTGCTTTCCTGGATGCTTTATGATTAAAATATTTTGTTTTCACTTATACAGCTTGTATCAAATAGATATAAACATTTATATGGCAACCAACAGCTAATACAACTTAAAAAATATATATTTAGTGAATAAATTGCAGGATAATTTAAGTTTTCTTGTGAGTCATTAAATATTTTTAAGCAGCTGTCAGTTTACAATCAAAGCTCCAGATCAGTGCTACCAATATGTTGAATTATTTTAATCAGGAAACTAATATATTTTGTTAAAGGGCAACATATTATTTAAATGGGAAGCAGATTCAAAGTGCATCAGTGCAGAAGGATCTGAATGTGTTTGTGCATGAACCGCAGAAAGCGGGTATGTAGTTGCAGCATATAATAAGAAAGGCAAATTGGAAGTTGGCATTTATTGTAAAAGGACTGGATCTGAAAAGTAAAGAAGTGCTGTTACAATTGTATAAGGTGTTGGAGTATTGTGTCCAGTTTTGGTCTCCTTACTTGAGGAAGAATGTGGTGGCAGTGGAAGCAATTCAGAGGAGATTGACCAGCTTGATTCCGGGGATGAAAGCGCTGTTGTATGAAAGGTGGCTGAATAGCTTGGGCATGTGCTCACTGGAGTTCAGAAGAATGAGAGAGGGAGTGTGAGGGAGCTGGGGCAGGGGCGGGGTCCTGATCGAGGTATATAGAATGCTAAAGGGGATTGATAAGGTGGAGGTTGATCAGATGTCTAGAACAAGAGATCATAGATATAGGGGGGAATTTTCCCATCCCATCCACCATGGGAATCGTAGCAAGCAGGTGGGGGGGGGGGGGGGGTGCGGAACCACGCTAAAGCCCATTGACCTCGGGCAGGATTTCCTGATTTTGAGGTTAGCACAGCAGGAAAATCCTGCTCATCAAGTAAGAGGGGCTAGGTTCAAAACAGAGTTCAGGAGAAACTACTTCTCTGAGGGTTGTGAATCTCATGGAACTCACTGCCTCAGAACGCAGTGGAGGCGGAATCAATCAACAGAGTCAAGAAATAGATAAATAAGTTTCTGATGAAAAGCAGGATAAAAGCAGCTCAGGGGACCAGGCTGGAGAGTGGTGTTAAGACCAGGATAAGATCAGCCATGATCATGTTAAATGGCAGAGTGGGCTCGAAGGGCTGAACTACCTATTCCCACTCCTAATTCTTATGCTGCTGTGTACTTCCAAGCTGTGTGTGTGTGTGTGTGTGTGTGTGTGTGTGTGTGTGCGCGCGCGCGCACTTGTAGATGTATTTAGCTGCTCAATGTTCTCTATCCATACTTTAATTTCCCTTTGAGAATGGCAAAAAGCACAATCTTAAATACTCAAAATATCTGTAAAAAAATCTTTTTAATTGAAAATAGAATCCATTACCAACAGTACCTTGTATACATTTTGTGATGTATAAATTGTATATTCCTCTGATAGTACCCACATGTTGCATTTTAAAAATATTTTAAATTTTCGTATGTGCAGCAATACAAGGTTCAATCAATCAATCAAGCTTTGGAACTTGCTGAAATAGTACAATTACTGTAATGCAAGGAAAATAGCTGTTTGATCATATAACAGTACTATTCATCAGAACTATTTAGTCAATCAAATCTATTTGTGATTCAATTTACAGTGGGAAGTTGCATAGGCAATCTTTCTATCATAACTTTTATCAAAAATATACACAGTATGACAACAGAACCGTGTTGCAATCTGTATGTACTGTAATAAACTTCTAAATCAAATCAAATTCAAATTATTTGTAACAATCCATGCCCTTTTTCATATTATACATTTATCAGAGAAGTCTGAGTCTCTGACATATGAAATCTTCCTGTTCCTTTGTTGAAAGGCTGGTTCAAACTGATTGCCTCAAGGGAGATTATGCCGATTACTAAACAAAAAGTCAATTATTTATGTGAGACATCAGGCCAGATTTTCCCATCCCACCCACCATGGGAATCATAGCAGGTGGGACATGGATCATGCAAAGGTTCGTTGACCTCAGGCGGGATTTCTGGACCTTGGGGCAAGCGCGACTGGAAAATCCCACCCATGATCTTTAGCTGGTCTCAATTAACTACTTTAGCCCGCTGTGGGCTGCTGGTAGCTTCTTCTTCCAGCACTACAACTCCTGACTCTGTTTGCTCTTGGAGCTTCTGGAATAACTCCCAATTCAGCAAAGCTATCTGCTGAATGGACACTGGGCAAGATGGCCTGAATCCAAAAATGGTTTCAGCCTTCCACTGAACAGATGAACCAACTTTCGTTCAATTTAGGAAAAATTTGAAGATTACCTCCCATTAATTTTCTTCCCCTGCCCTAGATTTAAAGTAATCTGCCACAAGGTAGTTGATCAATAACTAATGCCAACATATTAACCACTTCTCAGGAATCAATGCCAGTAGCTTCTGGATTAGGAAGTAAATGCAATGTTTTGCTTTGTCAGGACTATGCCACTTTTGAACAATATATACAGAAACAGACCCATTTTATCCCAACACCCTGGATGTTAATATTAGTTTTAATCACACTTAGATTATTCTTCCTTATCCAGTCAGTTTTTGTAAACAAATTTGGCCTGTAAAGCTTTTACCATGGTTTGAATGAACCAGAACTGTTCCATATTGACCAACTGTACCTGTGGTCTGCAGATAATCATACAAGTGCTGTGTTATACTCCTACATTGACAACTCAAAGCAATCCTATTTGCATTTCTTAAAATCATCTGTCAGTCAGAACGTGACTCCATTTTGACATAGAATTCTCTTTAACAGCAGTTCTATTTTTATAAATCAAAGTGAAGATATATAAATAGATTGCTTTTCTCAAAATGCAATTTGGAAAATACTGATAGCCAATACTCTGAAATGGTGGCATTGGTTGACAGTGTAAGAATGCTTAATATAGATTTGTGAATTCCCTCCTCTGTTATTTTGGTGCAGGAATTCATTTGTTTTAAATGATTGGAGTAACACTTCCACAACCTTTTGTACACTAGTTAATACACAGCGTAGTTTTACTGTGAATACAGTAAAAGATCACTCAATGTTACAGTAATTGTTTTTTTATGAAGTGAGTTCATCTAAAGGCATCAGAAATTGTAATCCAATAATACTCCTGAAATATCAAATTGTTCATCATTCACATTTTAAAAAAAAATCAGTAAAATGCTTTCACATTAGTTCTTGATTTTGAATAGCTAATCGAATATAGGAATTTTAACATTACTGTTATATTCATGTGTGAGGGCTTATTAATAATTCTATTCAATTTATCTTTCATTTTTACTTGCACAACTTCCTCATTGTTGAATCCCCTGAAATATCCATGATTCTTCAAGCAAGGAGATATGTATGTAGACAATTTGCTGCCTAGAATTTTATTGTGATGTCTTGATCTAGCTGTTGGGAGTGTATTTTCCTGTTTGATGATTTTATTAAAGAGTACAAGTGCATAAACAGGAGTGTAATCCCAAGACAAAGCACCAACAGATGTTTTGTGTTGTAATGAGAATTTATGACTTAGGGAAAACTAACAAGTTTTAAAAAACACAGCTTGTTAATGTTTTTGTGAAAATCAATTGTGAACAACTCAAATGACAAGTTATGAAATTGGTGGGGTTGGGGGAGTGGTGGGGTGGAAGGGCAAGAAGATGGTACAGCAATAAAAAATGAGTTATAGACCAAACTTGGCATGAGTGAAAGGTGTTTTAAAAAGCTAACAATAGAGCTGCAGAGATACTGAAAAGATAAGCAGAACAATGACATGGTGAACTCAATATTCAAAAAAATCATACCAGTGGAAACATTTGTGAATGTTCAAACCAGGGGCAGAATTTTCCTGTTCCACCTGCCACAGTAATTGTAAGGGGGGGGGGGGGAACATGCAAAGGTCCGCTGGTCTTAGGTGGGATTTTCTGGTTTTCAGGCGAGAGCAGCAGGAAAATCCCACCCAAAGTCTCAAAGGCAAAATGTCTTCCTGAAATTGCTGTTTAGCCATTTTTCTAAAACATTACATCCCTCCATCATTGGAGTAATTAACTCGTCAGTCAGGTAACTTGCTTTGCTGATCAAAGCAGTATTACAGGATCATAATTTCAGGTCTTTAAAACCAGCTCTGGTTTTGGCCAAACTAGGAACTCAATTGTTTGATGATAATGGCTGCAGCCTCATTTGTTACAATTCTGCCCTCAGTTTTTCTTATGAACAAATAGGTAATAATTTACATGGGGTGATCAGAAGAACATTCCTTTTCACCATTTTGAAAAAAAGTCAAACCAATGGGATAGCATTTCCAGCATATTTAGAGTCTCAATGGGCCTAAAGAAACATACCATATGGCCTTTCAGTTCATTCACAATTACAAAATAAGTGCACTTCAAGTTTAAGTTGAGTTAATAAATGAAAAATGACGTAACAACATTAAAACTTTTGTACACATTGAGTATAGAAATGTTACAGAAATACATTAAAGAATAAACAATAATTTGTCACATTATTGAGTAAAAATCATTATCCTATTGTCTCCCACCGCATCTCTTTTAAAAGCGAGCACTTCTTGATTTAAAAAATTAAATAGGTACCGAATATTCAGTTTCTCAAACTGCATTCAACTGTCAAAATGTAATGGTACAGCTATGTCAGAGAATACTACAATGATACACTTTTACAGATCAATCCAAAAAATACATTTGTTCTTGTCTGTTCCATTTGACAGATGAAGAGTGGTCATTCTGTTTTAACAAAAAGCATTTGTTTCACACAGATCATACCAGCTTATAATTCCACAGGTTGCAATGAATAATAATACTCTTACATACAAGATAACATACACCCCAATCTGAAAGGCACATTATGCATTTAGAACCTAATAAACGCTTTTTAAGACTTTGTCAATGTCAATAATCGTCCACGTTGAAGGTTTCTTATAATGAAAGTAAGTGCTTATACAACATTCAATGTCTTCACTGCTTGGTCTGCTGCATGGATTGCATGAATTATTTCCTGTCAATGTGAATTTCTTTTTCCAAATCTTTCCAGTCAGCCTTTAACAGCTTTAGAAGGCTGGAAATATCCAGTTATTCTAGACCAAGTCTCCCCCTAATCATTATCTATTGGCACTGGATTATTATCCAATGGATTGCAAACAGATAGTAGAACCATTGGCCATGATTTTAACTCTGTAAGCATCATCATGGACTTTGAATGAGTGTCTGGCTCAGTTGTTAAAATAACCACTAGCCATCAGTGAAGATAACCATTTAATGGCATTCTGCTTTTGTACTTGAAATTGGCCCCGTACTTAATTTCTGTTGGAAGTAACTAGATATCCTTTGGTAAATTCAGGTATCATTTTTCGGTATTGTAGCTACCACTGGAGAGAAAAAAAACGTTCCCCCCTCAACATTGCACATTTCTAAACGTCAGTTTGTTATTTTTGTATTTTGAATACTTTCAAATACATCCAAGCCTGCCTTTAAATAAACCTGAGCAGATCTGATGCTATTCAGTACCATAGATGAAACCGCAGATAGAGTTTGATTTGTCTGCTGAAGTCTGCAGTGGTTAACAGCTTCTTTCATGACAGAGAATTGGTTCGATGTCTCATTGAGGTGATATAGAATATTTCTGAAACACAAAATAATACATGTTCATGGTAATAAAAAAACCCAACATTGAAATGTTTAATAATGCTCTTTATATATTCTAAAATAATGTGTACATTAACTGCATAGAATGAGTATTGAATTTGTAATGATGGAAATATAAATACTTATATGTTGGATTGTTCATTGACAGTAATTGCGAGCAGTAACAGCAAGGCTAACAATGCTCACACATATCACAGAATCCCTATGGTGCAGAAAGAGGCCATTCAGCTGCATCAACTATTTGACAGAGCATCTGACCCAGGCCCACCCATCTCCATAACCCCACGCATTTACCCTGCTAATCCCCCTAACCCACACATCCAAGGACACTAAGGAGCAATTTAGCATGGCCAATCCTACTAACCTAAATCTTTGGACTGTGGGAGGAAACCAGCTGCCGACAGAGGGAGAATGTGCAAACTCCACACAGACAGTCACACAAAGGCAGAATTGAACCCAGGTCCCTAGCGCTGTGAGGCAGCAGTGCTAACAACTATGCCACTGTGATATTCCTACAGGCTCTCTATGGCAAATCAGGCAACAACTTCTGGCGAACATATACGCTCAGTTAAACACAAAAATCCAGCCGATACTGTCTAAGATGTCCTCTTTGAACTGCATGGAAATGGCATCTCACTGGCTGCCTCCCCATTCAAATGTCCTGAACAGCCTACACTTACATCACAGATATGGGCTAAACTTGGCATTCAGGTCTGTGCATATGTTTAATTACTGCTAAAGAACCTCTCAGGCACCAGTATTTATTTTAACAAGTAAGTCTAATTCCTTCTGAATTTAAATAATTGTTGGTGATTTTTTCAAAACTAAAAATTTGTTTTTACTCTTTCTTTGCCTCTTTCTCTTTTTCATCCTGTCTTTTGTTCCCTTTTTAAATGTTGCCTTTTGTATCTGGCTTGACGTTGAATTCATCATTCTGACTGTGCTTTGGTTCAGACTCTACACCGCTCATGAATGATTCCTCAGTCTAATTACTCAAGGAGACACCTTCTCAAGGGCAATTTGGGATGGACAACAAATGCTGGACTAGCCAGTGACACACACAGCCCATGAGTGAATAAAAATATAGTTACATGCCTTGTTCATATACGTCTCAAATACCCTGCAGGCAGTCCAACTGACAACAGGATGCCATGCAGAACTCTTAGCAAAGTCTCTGGGCAAGTGTCAGGCACCATCATTCTCCATCCACAGCCACATGCAGTCCATTATGTTGATTATTTTTCATGTAAGTGCACTTGCTGCCCCTTTAAATATGGTCACTGTTTGGCTTTCAGGCTCTGTATTTTGTATGTACAGTTTTACCTAAAATCAACTTGGGTGGAAACATACACTCACCGCATACATAGTGACCTGGGGCTGGAATCGAACCCAGGTCCCTGGCGCTGTGAGGCAACAGGGCTAACCACTGTGCCACCGTGCCACCCATTAAAATAAAGATTAAAAATATCCATGACTTCATTCTGATGCAAGTGGGCAGGAATCAGCAATGAAAATCCCCACACCCAGATGTATCCTAATTCTTAGATTAAGGTTTCAACCTACAAATTTATGACTTAGGTGTGAGTACTATTGTTGTGTGAAGCAACGTGGAACTGCTATTTGTAACTCAGAACATAAACAGAATAAAGGTTTAAATTATAGAAGCTGACAGAACAGAAGCAGACCATTCGATCCATTTTGCTACTTTGCAAGAGATAATCCATTGCCCCACATTCTCTCCATACCGCTTATGTTCCTCTAGTTTAAAAGCACATCCAAATTACTATAAAACACAATGGTCACTTCTTCAACCATTCCTTGTGGCAAGGCATTCAGTTCTCCAAAACCTTCCCCTCACTTCCTTGGTGACAGTTTTAAATCGGTGGCTCCTCATCATGAACTCCACCACTAAAAGAAAAATGTTTTATTTTGTTTCTATTTTAAAAATCTAAGAAATCTCCTTTTGAGCTTCTTTGTTTCAACAATAGTAATCCCAGTGTCTGGTCTTAGACAAAGTGCAGTGTAGGTTTAGCAGAATGATACATGGACTCCAAAGTTCAAAGAGAGATCACGCAAATCCGAATATAAGTTCCAGTTCGGATGTTAGGCCAGAGACCTAACTCTGTTTCTCTCTCCACAAACTGTTTCTCCCTTCACAGATACTGCCCAGTCTGCTGAGTATTTTCTGTTTCTGTTACTCAAATTTGCATTGTACTCCCTGGAATTTAGAAGGTGATTAAATTGAGGTTTACATGATATCGTGGGACCAATAGAGAGAAAATTATATCCACTGGTTGGGACTCTATAACTAGGAGACAGAGTTTAGTAATAACAGCTAGGCCTTTCAGGAGTGAAGTTAAGAACCACATCTATTCGTAAAGAGTGACAACTCATGTAAACAATGGCTCTTGCATGACCAATTGTTAATTTTAAGGCTGAGATTAATAAATTTTTAAATAACAAATGGAAACAAGATACATACTGGATCAGCAGTGCTTTTATTGAATGATGGAATAGGGTTGAGGGGCAAATGGCCCCATCCTGTGCCTATGTTCCTAAATTCTCTTCATAACTCTATTTTTCATATTTGGCATAGTTCTACCTTGGGCTCATGAGTGGAAAGAAACATTTGTGCCGCACAAGTGCCAGCTAATGATCATATCTAACAAGAGAAAATCTCCCCTTGACATTCATTGGCATTACTATTGTTGAATCCTATACTATCCTGGGAATTACTACTGAGCAGAAACTGAACTGGACTAGCTATAAAAATACTGAGCCTACGAGAGCACGTCAGAGGCTAAAAATTTTGAGGCAAGTAGCTCACTTCCTCAAAATCTATCAATTGTCTACGAAGGTTAATTCAAGAGTGTGATGGAATATTCTCTACTTGACGAACACCACTTACGAAGTTCAACACCAACCAGGAGAAAGCATCCCATTAGACCAACCGACTCAAGAACAGCTTCTTCCCTGCTGCCATCAGACTTTTGAATGGATCTAACTTGCATTAAATTGATCTTTCTCTCCACCCTGGCTATAACTGTAACACTACATTCTGCACTGCCTCCTTTTCTTTGCATGAACAGTATGCTTTGTACAGTGCACAAGAAACAATACTTTTCACTATACACCATTTCATGTGACAATAAATCAAATCAAATCAAACCAAACCCCATGCACCACCTTAAATATTCATTTTCTGCAACCACTGACATACAATGGTAGCAATGTGTAAAATCTACAAGGTGCCCTGTGGCAAGTCATCAATGTTGCTACAGCAGCACCTTCCAAACCTGCAATCTCTACCACCTAGAAGGACAAGGGCATCAGGAGCAACACCACCTTCAAGATCTCCTCCAAGCTATACATAATTCTGACTTGGAACTAGATCACTATTCCTTCACTGTCACTAAACCAAAATCCTGTAACGCACTTCCTGATAGCATTACGGGAGTACCTTCCCACATGGAGTTCAAGGTGACGGTTCACCACACTTTCTCAAAGGCAATTAGGCTTGGAGAATAAATTTTGGCTGAGCCAGAAATGCCTACATCCCAATGAAAGAATAAATAAAAAGAAATTCATGCTGTAGGGTATATATTATGGCTATTATATTCTCCCCGTAATAGCAAGCTCAAAATTGCACAATGCTCTAACTGTGGCTTAACTAATATATTGCATAGTCTGTGGAACTGAATATTATCCTGACAATCCACAATAGTTTTCTCACAAAATGGCAGCCAGTCTCGCGGGCTGAAGGGCATGCTCCTTGTGTTGCTATACACAAACCCAAGTAAAGTTCTTTGCTGGTTACTTACATAAATCATTAATTCTAAATAATCACTTGGCTAACAAGATGCATTAAACTGTGATAAGACACCAAAAAGGAAACAAATACATTATTGATTGAATGTTAATGAAATTAGAATGCATGTGTCATTTTAATGAGTTTTTCGCAGTGACTGAGAAGAGTCTAGTTGTGAACATTGAATTTGATTAATAACCTGGGGCCACATTCCTGAAGGAGATGAAGTGCCTTGTTATATGTGACAGACCAGTCTTAATACACTGCCTGGAAGACCTGTGCAAAACAAGTCCAAAAAAAAGTCATTTTCCTCCTTTATGAATCATTTACAAGCAGATAAGTGCATACATTATTGATGGAAATGCTGGCTTCATCGTCAAATATTCTCTTTGCAAGATATTCTGATTTCCATTATTTACTACAATAACTGCCAAAATCATTGGGATATTTTAACAGTTTCTGTGCCCTATGTTCATTATCCTAATGAGCCTTCCCGCAGAAATAATTATGTAGATCTGCAATACTTAGTATTGCAATAAATCTGTACAGAAATGGTAGTGTATGGATCACAGGTTGTGGCGTTGCTTTGCAGCATTCTCCACAAACCTCTGAATTTGTGCCATTTATTTTCCACTGCAGAATGTCACTCACCCTATCTTAACATTTGATCAGAGAATGTCCACAAATATTAAAATATTAAATAAATGGAGGTAAAATACATCAGACGTTCATTTTCATTCTTAAAGTTTGCTTTTATCGGCTTACACATCTTGTTATATTTTATCGCTTTCAGGTGATCCTGGTTTGTAGAAGTTAAAACATTACTAAAAGTCTACAGATTTTGAATTTTATTATAGAATCATAGAATCTCTGCAGTGCAGAAGGAGATCTTTTGGCTCATCAAGTTGCACTGACCACTATTCCGCCCAGGCCCAATGCCCATAACCCCATGCATCTTCCCGAGCAAATCCCCCTGATACTAAGGGGCAATTCAGCATGGCTAATCCCCTAACCAGTACATCTTTGGACTGTGGGAGGCCACCAGAGCACACGGAGGAAACCCACGCAGACATAGGGAGAATGTGCAAACGCCGCACAGACAGTGACCCAAGCCGGGAATTGAACCCAGGTCCCTGGCACTGTGAGCAGCAATGCTAACTACTGTGTCACCCCAGTAAAGGCTGGATTTTCCTATCAGGGATGGGAATCAGGAGGTGGACCAATCCTGCATGACATTCCTGCCTTTGTGTCTAGCCTGCCAGGAGGCCAGATTTTGGTGGTGTTGGGATCTTAATGATCCGAGAGAGGAAATGGACACCATATTGGCACAGATTAGCAGCCATCACTGTAGCTTCTGCC
This sequence comes from Carcharhinus amblyrhynchos, assembly GCF_965287045.1. Lineage (NCBI taxonomy): Eukaryota > Metazoa > Chordata > Chondrichthyes > Carcharhiniformes > Carcharhinidae > Carcharhinus > Carcharhinus amblyrhynchos. The sequence goes on along the minus strand of NC_137326.1, from coordinate 102,473,447 downwards.
TATGCATGGTTTTAAAAAAGAAATCCTCATCTTTATCTATGGTAGCATAGTGATATTGCCACTGGGCTAGTAATCCAGAGACCTAGGGCAATGCTCTGGGGACCTGGGCTCGAATTCCACCAAAGCAGATGGTGAAATTTGAATTCAATGAAAATTTGGAATTAAGAGTCTGATGATAATCATGAAACCACTGTCAATTGTTGTAGAAACCTATCTGGTTTACTTATAACTTTTAGGGATGGAAACTTTTCACAGAATCATTCGGCCCATTGAGCCTACATTGACAACATCCCATCCTATCCCCATAACTCCATGTTTTTACCCTGCAAATCTCCCAACAACAAGGGGGAGCTTTGCATGTCCAATTAACCTAACCTGCATATCTTTGAAGTGTGGGAGGAAACAGGTGCACCCAAAGAAAACCTACGAAGACATAGAGTGAATGTGCAAACTCCATACAGACAGTCACCCAAGGCTGGAATTAAACATGGCGCCATGAGGCAGCAATGCTAACCACTGTGCCACTACGTCGCCATCTGCCATTCTTATCTGGTCTGGTCTACATGTGACACCAAATCCACAGCAATGTGGTTTTCTCTTAACTGCCCTAGCCAGCCATTCAGTTCAAGGTGGTTTACACAGACCTGTAGATATGGGGAGAACAGAATCTGCTCAGACAGTGACTCTAGCTGGGAATCGAACCCAGGTCCCTGGCACTGTGAAGCAGTAGTACTAACCACTGTGTCGCCAAATTCAGTAACCTATAAATCTGTTTTAAAAAAAATTTACTTGAATAGGAACATGAGAAACCATTAACCAGAAGCTCATAAGTCTGGTAAAACCATGAAAGTTTCTGGACAAATAAAGAAACAAGCTGTGTAGCACAGAATCCATTTGTATTTTGAAAACAGCCAAAAGCTTATACATCTGTCAAAGTTATCAAACAGCCAAAAATATTGTCTGAGCAATTTTGTTAAAAAATAATGAAAGCAATGGTGAGAGTGTAAACTATTAGACCTGGATCTCACATTTTGCTAGTCTTTCAATATTGTACAATGCAGAATAGCAGTTTATTCAGTGGATAATTTATTCTAAATCATCTTTTTCACTTTAACAATGCCATTCTTTCACTTGTCAGTTTGCCATTTGTCAGAGGTAATAATCTGACAGACACATTACTTAATAGTCACTTACCTCTTCCAATCACAACAGTGTGACCACAGATATAACTCAGGCCCCAGAATTTCATCTTTGGACTGTGGGAGGACACCAGAGCACACGGAGGAAACCCACGCTCCTCTTCCTCCCCTCACTATCACCCGTACCCTTTATGCAGGAAGAATGTGTAGACTTCACACTGACAGTTTCCTCCGGGTGTTCCACTTTCCTCCCATTGTCCAAAAGATGTGCTGGTTAGGTGCATTGGGCTTGCTAAATTCTCCCTCAGTGTACCCAAACAGGTGCCAGAGTGTGGCAACTAGGGGATTTTCACAGCAGTGTTAATGTATGCCTACTTGCGACACTAATAAATAAACTTTAATTTTACCTTTATCATAGTGTCTCAATGTTTTCCACGTTTATTTTGACTGAACTGAGAGCTTTTCAATGACTTCCGAATATTATGATGAGGTTTGTAAGTTCTGCTAGGAAAGTAAATATGGGATGAGTTGGGAGGTAGGGAAGTGATGGAACCATGTGGGGGGTTGGGGGCAGTGGAAGGTGTTGATAGTGAGGGAGGTGAGGGGTTTAAAGGGTGAGTGTGACAGTGAGGGGGGGTTTTTACATTGATCGTAGAATTGTCAATGTTTCTGTCAGTGGAGATAAACCTTTCAACCTGGCCACCTTGGCATTGACCTGCCTCTGTCTTCAGCTAGACAAAGAATCCCTTTAAGGGACAAAAATCCTGTCAGCCAGGACAGAGACACAATTCCAACATCGGCAAAACTCCCAACTCCTGACTTCTATGATGAAAATCGGCCATCTTTGTGTCTCAGTGAGGATTTATTGATATGATGGGCTGAACAGCCTCACTCAGCGGAATTTTCCCTATTTCCTTCTCAGTGCTGGACTTGGTGGGAAAAGTGTTGTGTAGCTCTCCAGCTGCTTTGCTGGATTTCCTCTCCATATTATCCAGCACTTAGTGAAAGAAATTACTGGAGGCATCACATTTGGGGGGTTGAGGCCTGAAAGTGCTGTCAACAGCTCTTAAAAAGGGTGCCCCAATCTCTGAAACAAAAAAAACTTAGAAGCCCCCATGGACATAGAGACCACCCCCACGGACATGGAGACCTTCTCCTACCCCACCCCCACCTACATGCTCCCCTTCTATGTACATGTGGACCCCAGACCACTGAAGGTCCTTAGAGGAACTCCCCTGGTAGCAGTGCCAGAGGGAGTGCCAGGGTACTGGCTGGGCATGTTTCTCTCCTCCCAGGACCTATACTTACCTGTGTGCAGAGGAATCCCTTCGCCTGGTTCCCCTTTCGGAAAACCAGTTGTAAACCTTGTCGGAGTGTCGGGGAATTCCCAGTGTGGGGAGATGATACAGTGGGTAAGCCCGCTAATAATATTTAAATGTATCGAAATGACGTTCCTGACGTTCCTGGGTAGTAACCTCATTACGTCATTGGCAGGGCTTGGGGGCGGTTGAGGAAATCAGAACCCTAGATCTCGTTGGCGAGATTCTCGGTTTTGGGCTCTGCTGGATTTTGCGCCCATGTTGCCATTGCCATGGGCACAAAATCCCCTCCTTCCCTCCCCTGCCTGCCCATTACCCTGTTCACAGATACCACAGATCCCCTGTAGAGGGTGCCAAGCTGGAAGAGATGCTGGATTAAAGGAAATCTCTACTGACAAGCCACAGAAAATCTGTGGGCAGCTGCTGGCGAGATGAATGGCAAATGCCATTCACTCAGTGCTCACGCATTGCCTGAAATTCAGAGTGTTATTTGCATCCCCATTCTATGGGCTGTCACTGTCTGCCTGGAGAATTTGATAGCTGCATTTCATGTTATTGCAACAAACCTACAACGATGTAGCAATCACCGCATGTGGTGTTCAATTTAGCAGTCTGGCTGCACTATGTGCTCATCGCCTATGGTGTAATTAAGACCACATTTTCCACAACATTGAAGCCCAGAATGGCATGTAAAAACCTGCTGTGGCAGGAGCTGCTGTAAAAGCAGCAGAATTCATGCTGTTAAGACACTAAGGATGCTGAACTGAGCGTCAAGCCAGGGAAACAGTCCATGCAATCAAAGACAGCAAGGATGTTTCATGTACCAGTTACCACAGATCTAAATTCAGTAAGCAGTTATTCAATTATCTCTGCACAGTTAAAATTATTTGCAGTGTTATTCCACAAATGACTTCTGACCAATGGCTTGAAGGTGACCAAAGGCATCAGTGCTTTTCAGAGCTCAGTAGATAGCACTGCTGGCATGAGTCAAACAACAGTGTGAAGGCAAATCCCTTCAGGTTACTTCTGTTTTATGTTGCTGAGCTTATTGCTACATCTGATTTCCTTTGAACTATATCCTGTAACAACTGAGAGCAAACATGTTTTTCTTTCATTTTAGGATTTCCCAGTGAGTTGGGACCGGCTGACTGCCTTTATGTCATCTTTCTTTAAAGTTTATCAACATTGATTAACATCCAAAGATGTGCGGGTTAGGTTGATGGCCATGATAAATTGTCCCTTAATGACAGGGAGATCAGGAGGGTAAATATGTGGGGTTACGGACAATACCTGAATGGGATTATTGTCAGTGCAGGCTTGATGGGCCAAATGGCCTCCTTCTGCACTATAGATTCCATTTTGATAAAGTTGAAACAACCACCAGGAAACTGAAAACACAGGAACAGCCCTTATGTGGAAAATCAAGTAGTTACAAGTTTCTGGAGCTCAGCAAGTTGTGCTTAAAGTTTATTTTGTTTAAAGTTTACTTATTTATTAGTCACAAGTAAACTTACATTCACACTGCAATGAAGTTTCTGTGAAAATCCCCTAGTTGCCGCACTCCAGCGCCTTTTTCGGGTACACTGAGGGAGAATTTAGCATGGCCAATTCACCTAACCTGCACATCTTTGGACAGTAGGAGGAAACCAGAATACCCAGAGGAAACCCACACAGACACAGAGAGAACATGCGGACTCCTCACAGACAGTGACCCAAGCTGGGGATTGAACCCAGATCCTTGGTGCTGTAAGGTAGCAGTGCCAACCACTGTGCCATTGTGTGTGCACATTTTGCCAGAAAAAGAAATGCAAGACATGGACAAGGTATCCAAACATCAAAACTCAAAGTTGGCGATGCATTTTCAGGGCTGTGTGACTTCCCCAAGCAAGTTGAATTTTTACATGAAAATACTTCATATTTGAAAGACTTTTCATGTAAAACAAGGATTTGCTGCAGGCTACCAAGGACAGAAACTTGTATCAGTGAGGCACCTGAAATATAGAAAACATCTCAAGGTTCTTCATGGAGTCAAAAGAAAGGCAGAATGCGCCAATCCTGGAAAATAGCCTGCTGGCCTCAAAACAGGTTTTGCCCCCAAGCAGATTGCAGTCACCACAATCTCTTTCAACTGGCACAAACCAGATTGTGCCCTTTGGCATGAGATTGACTGGATTTCAATCTCATTAGCGAGTTTGGCACACAATCACTCCCCCTCTCCTAGATTGTTTCCACCTCTCTGGTGGGCCATCACACGGACATGAATCATGACTGGTGCCCCGAAGTGTGGTCCAGGTGCCACAGTTGCGAGAGTGAGCCAAGCGGTCAGTATCACTCAGCACCAACCTCTAAGAAGAAGAAGAGCGAGTCAGACACTACCATGGTGTGAAGTTGCACCTTCAAAGGTGCAGGACTTGGATGAGTTTGGGCTGGGCCGGAGGTCCTCAGGTTGGGGGTCGTGGCTGGGTTAGATCTGAGTGCAGAATACCTGTTGAAAGTCCTCAGAGGGGTAGCATGTGAGCTTGAGTTCAAATCCCACTAATGTTCACAAATCCCACTAGAAAAATTTGCAAGTCGTGCTGCAGCTGTACTGAACCTTAGTTAGGCCTCATTTGGAATATTGTGTACAATTCTGTTCACCACACTGTCAGAAGGGGAGGGTATAAAAGAGTTTGCCAGGATGTTGCCTGGTCTGGAAGATATTAGCTATGAGGAGAGGGTGGATAAACTCGGTTTGTTCTCACTGGAATGAGCTCCATTGCTCACTCCTCATAGGGGGCTTGGAGATTCCAATTGGGAATTCCCCAGCCTGCCTTCTCTCAATCCCATTTATTATGGGCTGTCTTCTCCTGCGGTGACAAGGGGGGATGATTGAAAGCCTGATGGCTGGTCGGCCATGGAGGGCATGTCAAGGCTGGGGAACAGGTGGCATTTGTTGACCTTGTCCCTGGACAGGAAGTGATTATGACGAGGTGTGCCAGAGGGGTTTGAGGATGATGCTGGGGTGGGGGAAGGGGTTGGGTGCAGGAAGGCCATGGGGCATCAAGAAGTGGATTGCTGTGGCGTTCCAGCTGTGACAGACGGGACTGATGCCAGGATGTGACAGATGGACCCTTACCCTTGAAGCTCAAATGAAGTCATTCATTTTCTTGCGGCATTGGGTGCCAGTCCTCAGTGTCAGGTCGCGGGCACTGACTGCTGCAGCCACTGCATCCCAGACTGCATTTGCTTCCCGTCTTCTGGGTCATCGACTCACCTGGGGGTACAGGGTGGACTGGCTCTCCTCCACTGTGCGCTGAAGCCTTCTAAGATCTGCCTCCATGACGCTACTCTCCGTGCTGCCATGCTCCTAGTGTGAGTGCAGAGGGAGCGTTTAAAAGTAGCTCCCCCTTGCTAACTGTGCACAGCCTGAGCCAGTCGGGGTGAGTCACATGGCTGGGAATTCCGTACTGGCTTGTTTCACGTGTGGGTTCATTCAGTGCACTGAGTGTGTGATGATCAGGGTCCAGTCATGCTGGGCCAGACTGATGTGGACAGCTTTGGTTTTCTTGTCCTTATGACACTTGCAGCCCGATTTTTACCATTGCGTTGCGCCCATTTTTGGTTGCGTCTGGTAAAGATGGATGTGAGGCAAACAGCACGATCTGCGTCCACGCAGATTCCCACTTTACCAAGGCCCGAAAATGGCTGTGATCGGGACCATGCCCAAAACGGGTGCAACGTCAATTTAAATGCATGCAAATTTAATGAGCTGGACGCCCAGACTTACCAGCATTTCCCCCTTTACCATTGCATTCACCCACCCAGATTCAGCGTGAAACAGACATGCTTGGCAAAGATGTGTTTTGGGCGCTCCAGCCTCAGAAGAGGTAAGTTCAGAGTTTCCAACGGCTGTCTAACTCAGGTCAGTGGCGGGGCGGGGTAAGGAGGGAGGCAGGCCAGGTCATTCTCTGGTGTTGTTGCGGGGGGTGAGGAGGGGAGGTGGAGGCCAGATCTTTCTCTGGTGGGGCGGGGTGGGGGGGGGGGGTGCGGTGACAAAGCAGGCAATATGTTTCTCTGTTGGATGGGGGGGTGGGCGCAGATGGTTCTCTGGTGGGGGGAAGGAGGCCAAATCATTCTCTGGCAGGGGGATGGGAAAGGAGGAGGCCAAATCGCTCCCTGATGGGAGAGGAGGGAGGGTGCGGGGGGACAGGAGTACAGTGGGGGGGGGAGCAGTCTGCTGCCACTCTGCAATTGTGGGGGGAAAAGGGGGCAGGGGATCGTGATCAGTTTGGGTAGCGGGGAGGATGGGTGGATAAAGGGGACACATGTTGTGGGGTTGGGGTGATACCTGTGGAGGCCTTGCTCTCAGCCCGCTTTATCCACTTTTTGTAGCCTGGGAGCGATGTCACGGGGAGCATTTTTCAAATTATTTTTTTCACTGTGCGTGCACAGTTGAAGGCTCCCATTGGAGCAGCAGCGTTTTGGGTGGGATAAGCCCCATTCACAGCGTAATTCAGATTAGCGACTTTTTTTCAGACTAAGTACATATGGGGGCACCTGAGAACAGGTTTCCAAGTCGGATCTGAATTGTGCCCAGATTCAGCACTTAGAATCAAAATGGTCAAATCACCCACTTTTTATTTTTTGGGAAAACTCCCCCATGGAGTCTGAGTGATAGGAAATATTAAGAGGAGAAACAAAATTGGAGATGTTTTAGTTTTTACATTGTTTCACATTATAAATATTTTATACATTTTATATGTATATATTTGAGCCAATGAGCTCCATTTGTGCATTTTAGAGGTATTTACATCTGCAATGAGTATGTGGCTTTACTTCACTGAGCACAGCATGTTTTTTAAGCTGAAATATAGGAGTCAATAGGGGTGGGGGAGGTGAGAAGTTAACTGCAACCTGTTGGTAATGTTTAAAGTTTATTTATTAACGCTACAAGTAGGCTTACATTAACATTGCAATGAAGTTACTGTGAAAATCCCCTAGTCGCCACACTCCGGCGCCTATTTGGGTACACTGAGGGAGAATTTAGCACAGCCAATGCACCTAACCAGCATGTCTTTCGGAATTTTGGAGGAAACTGGAGCACCCTGAGGAAACCCACACAGACACAAGGAGAACGTGCAGACTCCACACAGACAGTGACCCAAGCCGGGAATTGAACCTGTGTTCCTGACATTGTGAGACAGCAGTGCTAACCACTGTGCCATGATCATTTGAAACTGAAAGGTAGTGAATTCTTTCTCTGAAGATGTCCAGCAAATCCTAGCTTGTACAATGAAGTGAAATATATATTCAGGGTTATGTTTTGCATGATTTATAATTTTTGATGTTATGAAGCGCAAAGGGAATAGATAGAATTTCAATGAGAACTCTACGCTGTTCAGTCGTGCATATGAAATATACCAATTAGTTAATTTACAAATGATCTCAACTAAGTAGAGTGCTCATTAATCCACCTTCTGGAAGATGGGAGAAATACACTTGGGACATGTAGGAGATCACAGATACATACAGACCAGATTTCTGTGTCAGGTTGTTATAAGACTGTGGACAATAAAGGTCAAGTTCTAATCGTAGAGAACGCAGTGTCCACTTAATTGAGTGCTTGCAGCCCTAGACCATAAGAACAATGAATGGAAACTCAAAATCTGAAACAGGAGATCCTGCTGATATCTTAAATTTACAGCTCACAGGATATTTACGTTAGAAATATAAGGCGGGATTTTCCAGCCGGTGCTCGCCCCAAGACTAGGAAATCCTGCCCAACATCAACTGGCAAGGTCCATGTCCTGCCCACTACGATACCCGCAGTGGGCAGGATGGGAAAATTCCCCCCATTATCCTGAGTTTCTTTTCCAATTTACTCAGTCACTGTGGTGCATTTAAGCAGGTTTGATACCAAAATAATGACTGGAATTGAAATCTATGCTATTACATTACTAAAAGCACTGGTGTTAATTGGAGAGTATTGTTTACAGCTTTGGTTATAGGTTCCGAATTACAGCAAGATAGATTACCAGTAACATTTATGTAAATTATTTTCTGCAGGATGGTCAGATTATTTGTTTTTCAAAGAAATCAAGGTTATTGACTTATATCTCTGACTGGTGAGCTTTGAACCCAAAGAAATGGGAAAGCCTAAAGGAAAAGAATACTTTGATCCAAATTAAAGACCGAAGTTAAATTATGGATGTAGCCTTAATGATCTAAACTTGCTTTGTTTTCTGAAGGTCACTGGCTGTAAATTACACCTAAGCCTCCCTGTTTACAGATGAAGAATTGCCTTATTTATAATGCTCCAGCTGACAGATCTGGTTTAACCAAATCAATACTCACTGCAGTGCTGTGAAGAAAAATGTCCCAAAGCTTTCTGTTCTTTGTCCCACAAATGACTGCACCTCTGCGACTGGGACTAAATACGTCTGAAAGGCTTTTGTGTGGGTATCTTTCAAGAGTCATCATGATTGATTCAAAAGCCCATTTCATCTGACTTACAATACATTCTTGTTTTTAAATATGATAATAAATTTATAAAATGCATAAAAGATCAATTTCTCAGAAAGTAGAGCTATTCATCAAAAGGAGATATTGATTTATCGAAAATGTTACCTTTTTTGCAGAGTCTGAAGTCCCACCAAACAGAAGCTGTAATCAAAGCTATTTATAACCTTATTCCACATCCCACAGTGGAATATAACTGCTTATTGACTTGCTTGTGTAACTTCTATTATTCCAAAATCCTTAATTATCCAACGTATTTTGGAAAGAAGGAACTTAACTCATGTCTTTTGGAAGTTCCAAAGTGTTTGATATATGTTGTATTGCTTTGAAGTGTTGCCACTACTGCTATATATCGTAGATGAGTATGCCAACAATTTTATACATAATACAAGATCCCACAAACTGCAGTGAGATCAAAGACCATTTAATCTCTTTCTGATGGTGTTGGTTGAAGGATAGAATGTTACCCAGAGTACAGGGAAAACAAAGCACTTCTTTAAACACTGTCACAACATCTATAAAATCCCCCTGAACCACAAAACATGAAGGCAGGGCCTCAGTTCAATGCCAGCACTGCACTAGTGTGTTAGTATGTCAGTCCAATTCATTACATTGACATCCTGGAGTGGATGAGCTTGTCATTGTCCACCTCATGGTGAACATAAGAAATACGAGTAGGAGTAGTCCATTTGGTATTTTGACTGGGATTTTACAACTGGGATCGTAAAGTGGGGGTTTCCGCGACTGGTGCCATTTTATGACAATAGGATTTCTGGCGTGACCAGCCCCTCGCTGGAAATGGGTGAGAGGCAGGTTAATGTACTGAAATTTATTTAAATAAGCATTTCAATGTCCTAAGCGAGCCCAGTGTTCAATCATCCGGGCCCGCTCCCTTTGTGACCTCGCTGGGAAAGGTTCTCGCCGGCGAGGATTAGACATGCTCTCCATGAATGGGGAGCAGTCAACTTGCCCTCGCTGGTGGAACTGGAGGCCATTGAGGAACGTGAGGAGAGCAAAGGGGAGGGTGCCCCGTGGAGAGTGCCAGACTGGAGTACCACCCTGGCACCAGGGTAATGCCCACCAGGGAGTGCCAGGAGAGGGTCAATGAGGGAGGGGTCGGTGAGATAATGGGGGAAGGGTCAGTGAGAGCGGGGCTCAAGTGGAAGGGGTCAGTGGGAGAGAGGGCTAATGGGGGGGGGGGGAAAACGCCTGCTGCCACTCTGCAGTGATCAATGGGGGAGAGCAGCGGGTTTGAGATAAGTGGAGGGAGGGAAATGGGGCCCGCTGCCTCTCTGCAGAGATTGGTGGGGGAGGGAGGTGGTCCACGATTGCTCTGGGCAGTGGGGGCATCAGCAGGGGCTGCATCAACGAAGAGTGTCCTTCACCAAGTTGATGATCCTCTATCAGCAGTTGATTTTTGTCTTGATGTGATTTCTGTCTTGATGGGAACAGCCTATTTATTTGTAATGCTCTCATCGGGGCAGCATGGTGGCACAGTGGTTAGCACTGTTGCCTCACAGCAGCAGGGACCCGGGTTCGATTCCCAGCTTGGGTCACTGTCTGCACATTCTCCCAGTGTCTGTGTGTGTTTCCTCCAGGTGCTCTAGTTTCCTCCCACAGTCCAAACATGTGCAGGTTAGGTGGATTGGCCATGCTAAAATTGTCCTTTAGTGTCAGGAGGACCAGCTAGGGTAAATACATGGGGTTATGGGGAAAGGGCCTGGGTGGGATTGTGTTCGGTGCAGACCTGATGGGCCGGATAGCCTCCGTCTAGACTGTAGGATTCTAGGATTACTGAATTAGAACATAGAACACAGAACACTACAGCACAAGCAGGCCCTTCAGCCCACAAATTGCGCTGATCATATCCCTACCTACTTGGTCTATCCATAACCCTCAATCCCATTAAATCCCATGTACTCATCCAGAAGTCTCTTAAAAACCCCAACGAGTTCGCCTCCACCACCACTGACGGCAGCCGATTCCACTCACCCACCACCCTCGGAGTCAAAAACTTACCCCTGACATCTCCTCTGTACCTACTCCCCATCACCTTAAACCTGTGTCCTCTCTTAGTGACCATTTCAGCCCTGGGAAATAGCCTCCGAGAATCCACCCGATCTATACCTCTCAACATCTTATAAACCTCTATCAGGTTATCTCTCATCCTTTGTCTCTCCAAGGAGAAAAGACCGAGCTCCCTCAACCTATCTTCATAAGGCTTGCCTCCCAATCCAGGCAACATCCTTGTAAATCTCCTCTGCACCCTTTCAATAGCTTCCACATCTTTCTTGTAATAAGGTGACCAGAACTGCGCACAGTACTCCAACTGGGGTCTGACAAGGATCTTATAAAGCTGCAGCATTATCTCCCGACTCCTAAACTCAATTCCTCGATTAATGAAGGCTAGAACACCATACACTTCCTTAACCACATCCTCCACCTGTGAGGCCTTCTTAACCACATTCTCCACCTTCAATAAGAATTGAATCACCTCAGAGTGCATTGTGATCTCTGGAGAAAATGTGAATATTGTTGAACTTTCCTGTTGTAACAATTTGAAATGCTTTGTAATGTGTCTTTCAGGTTTTATATGAATAAAATACATTTTTACAAAACAAAGTTCTAGAGAATATAGACCTAATCGACTCAATCTCTCCTCATTAGACAAGAGCCTCATCCCACAGATCAGTTTGCTATTCATTTGCTGCACTCCTTCCAAGGCAAAGTACATCATTCTTTTGTTAAAGAGACCAAAATGTTATACACTACTCCATTTGTGGTGTTACCAAAACCTTATATAATTGAAGTAAGACTTTGTTACTCTTATATTTAGGGGGAAGCGTTGTGGTAATGTCACTGGACTAGCTCCAGGCATACCTCAAAATGGGGTGTCAACCTGGTGAAGCTACACCACAGGACCAAACAGTGAAACCAGCATGTCTTAGGCAGAGCAAAGCAATCCCACAACTAATGGATTATTCTGAGCTCTGCAGTCCTACTGTGTTCAGTAGGGAATGTTGGTGGACAGTTAAAAAAATTAACTGGAGGAGGAGGCTCCACAAATACCCCCATCTTTGATGTTGAGGCAGCCCAGCACATCAGTGTAAAGGATAAGGTGGAAGCATTGGTAACGATCTTCAGCCAGAAGTGCCTGTGGATGATCCATCTTAGCCTCTGTCTGAGATCCCCAACATCACAGATGCCAGTCTTCAGTCAATTTGATTTACCACATGAGATATCAAGAAATGGCTGAAGGCTCAGGATACTTGTAAGGTCCATAGGTACTGAAAACATTCCAGCAATAGTACTGAAGACTTGTTCTTCACAACTACTTGTACTCTCAGCTAGCTGTTCCAGTGTAGTTATAACACTAGTATTTGTAGAAACTACCCAATTATGTCCTGTACATAAAATACAGGACATATCCAACCCACCCAATTATTGCACCAAAGGAAGATGGTTGTGGTTGTGGGAGGTCAATTATCTCAATATCAGAACATCACTGCAGGAGTTCCTCAAGGTAGTGTTCAAGGGCCAGCTATCTTCTGCTGTTTCAGTGATGTCCTTTCCTCCCTCTAAAGATCAACAGTGGGATGTTTGCTGCTTATTGACAATGGTTAGCACCATTTGCAACTTCTCACAAACTGAAGCAACCTGTGCCCGTATGCAACAATACCTGGACAATATATAGGTTAGGGCTGGTGAGTGGCAAATAGCCTTCATGCCGCAGAGGTGCCAGGCAATGGCCATCACCAACAGAGAGAACCCAACCATCTCTCCTTGACATTCAGTTTTACTATTACTGAATCCCCCACTATCAACATCCTGGGGGTTACCATTGACCAGACCTGAACTGGACTAGCCGTATAAATACTGTGACGACTACAGCTGGTAAGAAGCTGGGAATTCTGTGATGAATAACTCACGCATTGACTCCCCAAAACTTGCCCACCATCTAGAAGGCACAAATCAAGAGTGTGATGGCACATTCTCCACTGGCCTGGGTGAACATATAGCTCAAACAACACTCAAGAAGCTCGACACATCCAAATCAACCTGCTTGATTGGCACCCCTTCCAGCACCACCAACATTCACTCCCTCCACCATTAACACAGCGGCAGTAACATACCATCTACTAAATTTACTGCAGCAACTCAGTATGGTTCCCATTGTCAGCACTTGCCAAATCTGCAACCTCTACCACCTGGATGGACAAGAACAGCAGATGCATGGGAACACCAGCACGTGCAAGTTCTCCACCAAGTTCCACCAGCTCCAAGCTACACATCAAACTATATCACTGTTTCTTCACAGTGGCTGGGTCAAAAATCCTCAAAGTTCTCCCCCAACAGTACTGAGGATGTAAGTGCATTACATGAACTGAGGTGGTTTAAGAAGATGGAGCAATTAGGGAGTCACAATAAAAATTCTGGTCTAGTCAGTAATGGCCATGTTCAATAAAGGAATTTTAAAAAGTACTCAAATCCCTTTGCAGTAAAAACAAATGCATCATTTGCCCTCCCAATTGCTTGCCATAGTTGCCTGTTAACTTTTTGATTTGTGTACAAGAACATCCTCTGAATATCAACACTTCCCAATATCTCGTTATTTAAAATTGTACCCAGTTGACATTTTACAAAAACAGTTGGGATGTGTTTATCAATATACAGAAGTGCAGACTCAAAGAATCAAGTTATAAAGTAAAGGCTGCTCAACAGTCCCAGAGCTAATTAGCTATCCATCAATGCTTGAATATTGGATGAGGTCTCTTTGCAAGGTGCACAGAGCATCATTATAGTTTCTTTTATATTGTTTGTTTAGGTTGGATTCGGAGAAATCCATGAGTTTTATTTGGATTTGTACTACTCCCAGACAGGGAAGGTAACAAGAAGCAGAGGCTGTGGCAGTATTGATGGAAGAACTACCACAGCACTGCAGAAGCTTGATGTTTTGTGAGAAGGCATAATCAGAATTCATTTGTTTAGAATTAAGGAACAGTAGGTGGACTATTAGGCTACTGCACGTATATCACAGACCACTATTGGGAAAGTGAGGAGCAAATTTGGGGCAAATTACAAAAAGATGCAGAGTAATGTTAACTGAGGATCTTTGATTATTCTAATATAGACGGGAATATAGTGGCACAGTAAAGGACAAAATGGGGGAGACATTTTTGAAATGTGTACAGGAGAATTCTTTTCGTCAATGCATTCCTAGTCCAATGAGGAACAAAGCAGCTGGATCTAGTTCTGGGAATTGAGCTTGAGTACGTTTTTATGTTTCAGTGGGACAGAATCTGGGGACCATTAGGAATACTTGATGCAGAACAGCCACGGAAAAAAGTAAATCAGAATCAAGTGTTAAGTTTCTTAACTGTAGGTGGATTAGCTTCAGTGATTTGAAAAGGAATCTAGCTCAGGTAATTGGGATCAAAAATTAGCGGACCAGCCAATACTTGAACAGCAAGGGGCCTTCAAAGAGGAGATGGTTTGGGTGTATGTGCATTTTCATGAGAGGAAAAGAACGAGCATCCTAAGCTGTTGAGCCCTGGATGGCTAAAGATATTGGGTGGAATTTTCCCATTCCAGCCACCATCACGCACAGATCCACTGGCTGTGGGCAGGAATTAAAGGCCTTGAGGTGTGTGTGACCAAAGAATCCCCCCCATAGAGATTAAAATGACACAAAATAGAAGGCACATGGCAATAAATTTAAGGTTCACAATGCAGTGGAGAACCAAGGTGAATATAATGGACTTAGCGCTGAAAGAGTTGTTTTTTAATTCATTCACGGGGTGCGTGTATCTGATAAGGCCAGCATTTAGTGCCCATCCTTAATTGCCCCGAGGTGCTGATGGACAAGGTGCCTTCAGAAATCACTGCATTCCTTGTGGTGAAGGTATCCCCAACACAGCCGTAACATTCCCACAGAAATAGAGGGGTTTTAAAATTTCATTTATGAGATGTGTGCATTGCTGGCTAGGCCAGCATTTATTTTCCATTCCTAGCCACCCTTCAGAAGATGGTGGTGAGCTGCCTTCTTGAACTGTTGCAGTACCTGAGGTGCAGGTGAACCTGCAGTCCTGTTAGGGAGGGAGTTCCAGGATTTTGATCTGGTGACAGTGAATAAACGGCAATATATTTCCTGGTCAGGAGGGTGGGTGACTTGGAGGAGAACCTCCGAGTGGTGGAGTTCCCAGATATTTGGTGCTATTGTCCTTCTAGATGGTAGTGATCGTGGGTTTGGAAAGTGCTGCCTAAGGAATACTGGTGCTGTGCACCTTTTGATGAAACACACAGTTGCCACTGTTCTTCAGTGGTGGAGGGATTGACTGTTTGTGGGAGGGATGGAAATTAAGCAGGCTGCTTTGTTATGGATGGTATTGAGCTTCTTGAGTGTTTTTGGAGCTGCGCTTATCCAGTCAAGTAGAGAGCATTCCAATACACTTCTGACTTGTGCCCTGTAGGCAGTGGACATGTTTTGGTGAGTCAGGAGGTGATTTACTCAATGCAGGATTCATAAACACTGACCTTCTCTTCTAGCCACAGTATTTATATGACTAGTCCAGTTCAGGTTCACATCAATGTTGATTGAGAGTGATTCAAGATGGTAATGCTGTTGGATGCCAGGGGGCAATGGTTGGATTCTCTCTTGTCGGACATGCATATTGCATGCATACTTACAATCAATGGCATAAAATGTAGATTTGCTGTCATTGCTATGAGGAAACCTTTCTACTCAATGATGCTCCTGCAACATTTGACTGACTTGTTTATTTCAGTTTGTAATGTAAAGAAAACCTGTAATGGTTAAATAAGGTGACAAATATTGTTTTACTGTTACAGCTCTTTGTCTGGAGTTTTTTTTTGAGAATTGAAACAACATATAGCAGGTGCAATTTGATCATACATGCCTCCTTATCTGGTAAAGCCTCAAGGCCTCTCTGTGCCCACAAAAATAATATGCAAGTATTTCTCACAGAGCATGTTTTAGCTGGATTAAATCTGGTGAGATTAGGGGCGGGATTTTATGACCTTGCTCATCCCGAAACTGTAAGATCTCGCCCGAGGTCTACAGACCTTCCCATTATCCACCCCTTGCCCTCTCCAATTCCTGTGGTGGCTGAGGCAGTAAAATTCCGGCCCACGTCTGGAATGCTGTGTGCAGTTTTGGTCTCTATATTTGAAAAAATATGAGGGGTGGGGGGATTGTCCAAGTCTGCTCGCCCTTGACATGAATTGGAGAATTGGACATCAGTTGAAAAAAGGGTTTTGCGGTAGTTGCTGAACTCAGTCTGATGTTCCTGTTCTGCCATGCCAGTCCTGATCTAGTTTCCAGCCAGTGGCAGCAGGAATCTGATAAATATTCAAATAGCCTCCTTAGCCTCTCATTAGAATGCTTGGAGACTGATTCAATGGCCTCCTGAAATGCTCCCTTCTTTCCAGCTGGGAATCATGCAGTCGGGAATTGGTACAGGTCCTGAAAAGCGGATCCTGGTGAACTGAACATTGAGGGGGAACAAGGAGGTACGTCGTCACTTTAAAGTTGTGCCGGGGTGTTCGGGTGTCTTGCAAAGCATCTGCAAGTCAGGGTGTCCATGCTTGATGGCAACGGCGTGACCTCAGGAATTCCCCTTCCAACCCCACCACAGCTATCCCCAGAGATGGGAGTGGCCTGGCTGAACACCGTCATGCTGAGGGGGAAGAGTTCGGAATAATCACTACAATGGCACTCTGAGGCAACTGACCTATCATTGCGTAGCTTAGAGTCGGTTGCATGTCTCGCCTGTGAAGTTTCCTTCCCCAGTGATAATGTCATGCACCCTGCCCATCTGGAAGTCTGTGTCACTCTCTGAAGAATCCACGGGTACACTGGGTTTGCCCATAGTTCAGTCAATGACCCATGGCACGTCTCCATGAGCTGCTCCAACTCACAGGTGTTGTAAGTCTCAGTCGGGAGTTTGCCCTTTCAAGTCTGACTGTATACAAATCCTCTCAATGCCTCTCAGTCACAGTTGCTGGCCTGGTGAAGGAGGGGATCAGGCAAGGAGAGTTATCTGAATGAGCACATCAAGCAGCATCAGCTGGATCAGTGCTCTGCCAGTCAGCCCATGTGACGCAGAGGAATTGCTTGTTGAGTTAATCACTCAAGGCCCCGTTAAAAATTTCACTCTATGTCTCAGCCCCGCAGCTGCTAAATCTGGTCACATCTACAGGGCAGTGGATAGGATTTCTAAACCTGCCAGCCCTCACCCCCCGAGATGTGAGGCACTGCATGACAGCCCATAACTCCTCGACACTTACTTCATTTCCCTAGCACCCAAGTTCCTGACACAGTTCATACAGGAATGTGCCAGGGTCCCTCTATTATTTACCACATTCTTTCCTTCCAAAACAGCAACTGTACTTTGTCACATTCAGAGATTTGAAAGTTCTACATCACAAATACTACTTATGTTGGTTCATTCTGTAACAGATGCATTTGGATTGATCCAAGGGGGAGGTGATGGCCTAGTAGTATTATCATTAGATCTTACTCCAGAAACCCAGATAGTGTTCTGGAGATCTGGGTTCGAATCCCACCATGGCAGATGGCGGTATTTGAATTCACTTAAACAAAATCTGGAATTAAGAATTTACTGATAACCATGAAACCATTGTCAATTGTCGGAAAAACCCATCTGGTCCACTGATGTCCTTTAAGGAAGGAAATCTGCTGTCCTTACCTGGTCTGGCCTATGTGTGACTCCAGAGCCACAGCAATGTGGTTGACTCTCAATTGTCCTTGGGCAATGAGGGATGGGTAATAAATGCCAGCCAGCCAATGATGCCCATGTCCCATATAAAAAAATTTTAAAAATCCATACCTATAATAGCCTGAGGGAGCTTGTTGGATGAGGAAGTTTTTCTCTAAGCTCTGAAGCACATCATTCAGCATTCTCAGATGGGCAGGGTCCCGCTCCATTGGATCATTAGCTGGGCGCATTTCATCTGATTGAAAAAGTTGTGCCGTTTCCCTCAGTGCATTGGCCAATGCCAACATTTGACTCGAAACAACACTGTCATCTTTGAAAAATAAAATATATAAAGAATTTACCAAAAGAAACACTGAACACAACATCAAATACCACCTCCTATAAATTAAAATGCTGACATGAGGCCCTTGTTCACTTTGATAGGATGGATTGATTGAAAAATATTAGTCAAACTCATAAGAATATCAACACAGTATATATATCATGGAATCATAGAATCCCTACAGTGCTGAAGGATGCTTGAACCCATAACAATCCTACCCAGACTCCATCCTCGTAACCCACTTATTACCCAGCTTATCCACCTGAACACCAAGGGTCAACTTAGCATGACCAATCAACCTAACCTGTAAATCTTTGGAGTGTGGGAGGAAACCCACACTGACACTGGAAGAACATGCAAACTCCACACAAACAGTCACCCAAGGCCAGAATTCAACCCCACAGTGCTAACCACAGCACCACCATGCTGCCCTAAAATATAACGTGCAAGAAAATATTTAGGATAAATAGAGCAGAAAATAATTCTGTGTCAATTAGTTCCAAAGTGAATGGAAAAAATATTAATCTGTAACTTTGGGCAACACAGAATGGAAAGGATTTGTAGCAATATTAACATCTTCTAAAAATGTAAATGAATAATAAAATAACACTTGCACTGTCAAGAGGCCATAGAATGAGAAAGAAACACAACCTTTAAGGTGTTCTTGAACCTCCAGGGCTACATCCAGGACACTGTAGGGGAGAACTGGCTCATTGGCTATCCGCAGAATCATCTCAGCCGTCAACTGTAAAAAACAAACCAAAAAGTGTGCTTTAGGAAAAAATCTAGTAGGCAACTTATTTTATTACGTATGCTGATGGTGAAGTATTCGTATTGTAAACAGTGCAATAATGCAGCCGAACTGTACATTATCCCTGCCACAATGAACAGTGACAGAAAAAGGGGATTTTTCCTGTTCATAAAAAGTGTGCTAAAAGACACCTGTAACAGATGTCTCCATGCAAATCTCTCTGGGTCAGAATCATTGTGCCAGACTGTGAATTGGATGCACATAAACGAGAGGGTGCACAATCTAGTCATTTTGCTCCAGGCTTTGGTCATGACTTGTGGAGCTGCTGCTGAGCCTGCAATGAGAAGGAGAGGGCACCTCATGTTAGAGAAACCCACAAAGGACAGTTCCAGATGTGCTAAGGGCAGGCAGGGTCTGGCAAGTGGAGGTGTGAACTACTCAGCGGAGGTGTCGGAGCAGTGGGAGTGGGCCATTGGTGCTGCAGGGGGCCCCTTCTTGGACCAGTGTGTATGCAGAAAGGAAGGCCTCCCCCACAAGTGAGAAGCTGCCTTGATGTAGTTGGTGGATTCACCGTGCGGCACAAGCTGTTCTGATGCTCATAATCTCGGTGACCTTGTAAAATGGAATTCTCAGTGGTGGTGGGAACATGTCCGGTTTCTCTTCCCTCTGCCATTTTACAACCCAAACAGCTGGTAAAATTCCAGCCATCGTCAATGCAAATAAAGAAATGCAGACACACCGATTAATTTCTTTATTATTGATAGTAATGGAAGAAGTCATAATTCCCAGTATCCCAGGAAAACTAGCGGTGACAGAAAAATTAAGCTGCACAAAATAAGAGTGTTCGAAGAGATACTAAGGAGTGACAAAACCTTGAACAAAAAACAACATAGCATGGGAAACAGGCCCTTCGGCCCAACGAGCCCGCGCCACCTTTACAACACCATGAGTCCCCTCTCCACCCACGACCCCTGTCTATGCCCATGGCATTCCACATTTAGGGAAGACTAATTTAGGGACAATCTGCTACACCAATCAGCCCAACAGCACATCCTTGGGGTGTGGGAGGAAACCGGAGCACCTGGAGAAAACCCACGCAAGCACGGGGAGAATGCGCAAACACCGGCCCAAATCCATGCATCTGCACAGCAAACAGTGACAGCCACTGAGCTGTCGTGCTGCCCAGCATCTGGTCCAGTTCAAGCGCACACTAACGACGTGAAGCACCAGGCCACCCCTGAAACAACCAACAGCAGCCCTCGCACAACCCATCGTGTGCATGCCCCCCTTAAGACAAGATGGTTTCCATCCAGATTTTACAAGTAGATGAGAATATTGCAGATGATCTAACTATAATCTTCCAAAGTTGTCTTGGTTCAGAATCTGTTCTTTTTGATTTAAAAATTTTGCATGTCATTCTGCTATTTAAGAAAGACAAGAGGGAAACAATGATTTATAGACCAGTTAGTCTAACATCTGTTGTTGGGAAAATGCTCGAGTCAATGTTTAAGTCAAGGTGACTGAACACCTCCAACATTTTCAGTTGATCAGAGAGCCAGCACAGATTTGTAAAGAGTAGTTCAGACCTTGTGAAGCTGATTGAGTCTCCTAAAGAGGTAAGCGGTAGGAACAGGGAAATGTTTATGCATGTTATTTACATAGACTTCCAGAAGGCTTTTGATAAAGTTCCTCATAAGAGCCAGTTTGCTAAAGTTAAAGTTTATGGAATTGAAGGCAAGTTATTGGCCTAGGTAGGAATTTGGCTAAGTGGCCGACGACAGAGAGTAGGGTTATTGGACAGATCCTCTGATTGGCAGGTTGTGACTAGTGGTGTCAATCAGGATCTGTGTTGGAGCTTCAGCTATTTACCATTTTCATTAATGATTGGAATGGGAAGACACAAATTCAAATTTGTTGATGGATCAAAGATGGGCAGTGCAGCTGGGAACACACAGCGATATTGATAGGTCAAGTGAATGGGTAAAACCGGCAAATTGATTTCAAAGAGGGCAATTGTGAATTAACTTTAGACTTAAAAAGAGTCTAACAAGGTACTTCAAAATGTTGAAAAGCTAGAAACAGTGACGGTCCAAAGAGAACTTGGATCCAGGCGCACAGATCATTAAAACATCATGAACATGTAAACAAATAATCAAAAATGTGAATTGAATGCTGGCCTTTACACCAAGTGGAATAGAAGAGGGAGGAAGAGGGGGCCCTGGTTGGACCAAACCCGAATACAGTGAACAATTCTGGGCAATACACATTAGCAAAGCTTTAATGGCCCCAATGGCAGTTCAGTGTAGTTTTACCAGAATGATTCCTGGACTTGCAAAGGTAATTCACAAGATGAGTTTATGCAAATTAGGGTTGTATTACTTGGAATATAGAGGATTAAAGGGTAATTTGATCAAAGTGTTCAAGGTCTTGAGGGGATTATGTTCTTAAGGATTTTTATTTAGCCACGGATATCAAAGGGCGATGTACAATGGTGGGTATATGGGGTGGAATTTTCCCAGAACTTGTCAGAGTGTCACACTCTGACTGAAAACTGGTGTGTATCTCTCTACAGACACAGCTTGTTTTCAGACCAGATCTTGAGCCAATCTGACAAAAAAAATCTGTCATTGTGGCACTGAGATCAGGGCACCATCTTTAAAGGGAAACCCCAGCAGAACAGAGGTTAAACTCCCGGCACACATGCCCCCTCTGCCCCTCACCGCACAATTATCTGGGACTCTTCCTCACTGCTAGAGAATTACCTGGCCCTTCCCCGCCCACAACTATCGTGGCAGTATCGCCGGTGCTCCTTCCCCTCACTCCTCACTCCCCCTGTCAGTGTCCGCTCCCCTGTCTTCACCAAACCAGTCCACCACCCACCCCCACAAACATCGCCACCCATAACAGGAACCAACTGGACTCCAAAGGGCTGTCTCTGGCACTTTCCTTGGCACAAGCTGGCAATGCTCACCTGGTAGTGCCAACCTGTGCCAGGGCACTGTCCAGGCATGTCCCTCTCCCCTCCCCCCCCGGGGCTATAGTGACCGCGGCACCACCAACAGGTTACCCCCAGCTGTTATGTGTCTCCATAAAGCTGCTGTGAACCTTGCCGATGTGACGTTATGTCAGCAAGTTTTGAATATTCAATGATGGGGAATCGTGTGGTGGGTAGACCCTTTAATAATGTGTAAATTCATTAAAATGTGTTTAAATGAAGTGGGCAGGAATCTCGGTATGTCACTGGCGAGGGGCAGAGAAAGTCGAGAATTGAGATCTCACCGGCGAGAATCTCGTTTCCCAACTCTCATGAGATATTTAACCCTTGTTGCCGTTTACATTCACAGCGAACGCAGACACAAAATTACACCTCTGGAGTTAATTCCCAGATCAGCCATGATCTCACTGAAAGGGTGGGATAGACTTAAAGGGCTAAATGGCCGACTCCTCTTCCTAACTTCCTGTGCTTTTTCCTTTGGATAATTTCGCAACAAAATGTTCAATGGCTTCTCTCGGAATGAAATTATTGAGGCAATGCCACCTCAAAAAATACGATTTCAGCTCTTTGCTGAATAATTTTAGATAATGTAATTCTGAATGTAACCAGTATTGCGCAAGTTAAATTGCAGAACAAATTTCACAAGTCCAGAGTTTAATGCCACTTGAATTAATTTAGCAGTTAGTAAGTGCACTTATCTTTGGGGTACTACATGTACACCAAAAGGATAAAACATCAAACACAAATCATTTGCAATTATTCAGAGACTATTATTGTCTCCTATCAGTCAGCTTGCAGGCACACGCGGAAACCCCACACCATGCCTAGAAACCTCCAAGTCAGTGGAAACTCAAAAAAGCAGTGTTTCTGTCTGCCTGCATATTTTCTCTTTCCAGTGTAATTTGGCAATTGCCAGAAATGTAAGAATGCCGAGAGCTACTGCTCCAGTTTAACCAGAAAATTGGTTAACTTACTGCTAGTAATTCAGGGTGGCACAGTGGTCAGCACTGCTGCCTCACAGCACCAGGGACCCAGTTTGATTCCCAGCTTAGGTTACTGTTTGTGTGGAGTTTGTACATTCTTACCGTGTCTGCATGGTTTTCTTCCACAGTCTGAAAGATGTGCTGGTTAGGTGCATTGGCCATACTAAATTCTCCCTCTGTGTACCCGAACAGGCACCGGAGTTTGGCAACTAGGCGATTTTCACAGTAACTTCATTGCAGTGGTAATGTAATCATATAGAAACCCTACAGTGCAGAAAGCCATTCAGCCCAAGAAGCCTACATCAACACCAATCCCACCCAGGCCCCATTCCCACACATTCACCCCGCCACTCCCTCTATTCTACACATCCCGGACATAAAGGGGCAATTTAGTATGGCCAATCAACCTAACTCGCACATTTTTGGACTGAGAGGGGAAACCGGAGCACCCGGAGGAAACTCACGTAGACTCCTCACAGACACACCCAAGCCAGGAATCGAACCGGGGTCACTGGAACCGTGAGACAGCAGTGCCAACCACTGTGCCAATATACCACTGTAAGCCTACTTGTGACTAATAAATAAACTTTTACTTGAACTCGAACCACCTAACCTGATTTAGAAAGAATGGAGATAAGGAACCCAAAAGCCTGAGTACTGATGGAATGCATCACCAGATACTCAAAGAAACCGGAGACGAACAAATGTAGGACAGAGAAACGAGCAGGGCCAAAGGTGGCAACAAACAGGGAATGCGATTCCTATCTTTCCAAAGCAAGGCAGAACTACCTAAGAAAAGTGTGAGGTTATGCACTTTGGAGGGCGGAATGGAGGCATCGACTATTTTCTAAATGGGAAAATGCTTAGGAAGTCAGAAACATAAAGGGACTTGGGAGTCATTGTTCAAGATTCCCTTAAGGTTAGCATACAGGTTCAGTTGGCAGTTAGAAAGGCACGTGCAACGTTAGCATTCACGTCGAGAGGGCTACAATACAAGAGCAAGGATGTACTTCTGAGGCTCTGTAAGGTTCAGGTCAGATCCCATTTGGAGTATTGTGAGCAGTTTTGGACCCCATATCTAAGGAAGGATGTACTGGCCTTGGAAAGGGTCCAGAGGAGGTTCACAAGAATGATCCCTGGAATGAAGGGCTTGTTGTATGAAGAACGGTTCAGGACTCTGGGTCTGTACTCGTTGGAGTTTAGAAGCATGAAGGGAATCTCATTGAAACTTACAAGATACTGAGAGTCTTGGAGAGGATGTTTCCACTTGTAAGAAAAAGTAGAACCAGAAGGCACAACTTCAGGCTAAAGGGATGATCCTTTAAAACAGAGATCAGGAGGAATTTCTTCAGCCAGAGAGTGGTGAATCTGTGGAACTCTTTGCCACAGAAGGCTATGGAGGCCAGGTCATTGAGTGTCTTTAAGACAGAGATAGATAAGTTCTTGATTAATAAGCAGATGAGGGGCTATGGGGAAAAGGCAGGCAAATGGGGATGAGAAAAACATCAGCCATGATTGAATGGCGGAGCAGACTCAATGGGCTGAGTGGCCTAATTCTTCTCCTATGTCTTATGGTCTTATGGAACAAGAAACTCGTTAACGTAGTAATCTAGCAGATTCTACCATTTTTATCATAAAATCTGATGATAAAACATATGCATTTTGGGGATAGTGACCACAATTCGATTACGTTCACCTTAGTGATGGAAAGGGATAGGCATGAACCTTGGGTCAGTGGTTTCAGCTGGGGGAGGGGTAATTATGAGGCTATTAGGAGAGAATTAGGAAGCATTGGTTGGACTAGGAGATTACAGGGACTGGGAACGTCCGAGATGTGGAGATTTTTCAAGGAGCAGCTACTGCGGGTCTGTGATAGGTATATCCCTGTCAGGCAAGGAGGATTTGGTAGGCCCAGGGAACCGTGGTGCACTAAAAAAGTTGATTCGTTGGTTAGGAAGAAAAAGGAGGCTTATGTTCGGATGAGGCTTGAGGGCTCAGGTAGTGCATTAGAAAGTTTTAGATTGGCTAGGAGGAAGTTGAAGAGGGAGTTAAGAAGGGCTAAAAGAGGACATGAGATGACTTTGGCTGATAGGATTAAGGAGAACCCTAAGGCGTTTTACAGGTATGTCAAGAACAGAAGGTTGGTTAGGGCAAGATTAGGGCCAGTTACAGACAGTAGAGGGAAGTTGTGTGTGGAACCGGAGGAGATTGGAGAGGCGTTGAACCAATATTTCTCTTCGGTGTTCACGCAAGGGGACATGAACGTAGCTGAGGAGGACACTGGGGTGCAGGGGTGTAAAATAGATAGTATTGCAGTTGATACGGGGGATGTGCTGGATGTTTTAGAGGGTTTGAAAATAGATAAGTCCCCTGGTCCGGATAGGATTTACCCTAGGATTCTCTGGGAGGCAAGAGAGGTGATTGCGGAGCCTCTGGCTCTGATCTTCAGGTCGTCGTTGGTCTCTGGTATAGTACCGGAAGATTGGAGGACAGCAAATGTTGTCCCATTGTTTAAGAAGGGGAGAAGAGACTTCCCTGGGAATTATAGACCGGTGAGTCTTACTTCTGTGGTGGGTAAGGTTTTGGAAAGGATTATTAGAGACAGGATTTATAGTTATTTGGAGAGTAATGAATTGATTAGAGACAGTCAGCATGGTTTTGTAGCGGGTAGGTCGTGCCTTACTAACCTTATCGAGTTCTTTGAGAAAGTGACCAAAGAGGTGGATAGGGGTAAGGCAGTTGACGTGGTGTATATGGATTTTAGTAAGGCGTTTGATAAGGTTCACCATGGTAGGCTTCTGCAGAAAATGCAGATGTATGGTATTGGGGGTGATCTAGGTAATTGGATCAGGAATTGGCTAGCAGATAGGAGACAGAGGGTGGTGGTTGATGGTAAATATTTGTCATGGAGTTCAGTTACAAGTGGTGTGCCTCAGGGATCTGTTTTGGGGCCACTGCTGTTTGTAATTTTTATTAATGATCTGGATGAGGGTATAGTTGGGTGGATTAGTAAGTTTGCTGATGACACCAAAGTCGGAGGTGTGGTAGATTGTGAGGAAGGGTGTCATAGTTTGCAGGGTGACTTAGAAAGGTTGCAGAGCTGGGCCGCGAGGTGGCGGATGGAGTTTAATGTGGAGAAGTGTGAGGTAATTCATAGGAATAACAGATGTGTTGAGTATAGGGCTAACGGGAGGACTTTGAATAGTGTGGAGGAGCAGAGGGATCTAGGTGTATGTGTACATAGATCCCTGAAAGTTGGGAATCAAGTAGATAAGGTTGTTAAGAAGGCATACGGTGTCTTGGCGTTTATTGGTAGGGGGATTGAATTTAGGAGTCGCAGCGTCATGATGCAACTGTACACAACTCTGGTGCGGCCGCACTTGGAGTATTGTGTGCAGTTCTGGTCCCCACATTACAGGAAGGATGTAGAGGCTTTGGAGAGGGTGCAGAGGAGGTTTACCAGGATGTTGCCTGGTATGGAGGGGAGATCCTATGAGGAGAGACTGAGATTTGGGGTTGTTTTCGCTGGAAAGAAGGCGGCTAAGAGGGGACCTTATTGAAACATATAAGATGATTAGAGGTTTAGACAGGGTGGATAGTGATAGCCTTTTTCCTAGGATGGAGAAAGCTAGCACGAGGGGGCACGGCTTTAAATTAAGGGGGGGTAGTTATAGGACTGATGTCAGGGGTAGGTTCTTTACCCAGAGGGTGGTGAGGGACTGGAATGCCCTGCCAGCTGCAGTTGTAAATGCGCCTAGTTTGGGGGCGTTTAAGAGATCTGTGGATAGGTTTATGGACGAAATGGGATTGGTTTAGATTAGTGGGTTAGTGTTGTTTTTTTTTAAAAAGCTGGTCGGCGCAACATCGTGGGCCGAAGGGCCTGTTCTGCGCTGTAATGTTCTATGTTCTATGTTCTAGAAATGAGATTTACATTTCTGAAAAGAAGGTGCTTAAGGAATCATGTTGAATGATTTGAAGACATTTGGCAAATGAACTTTGGTATCCCACAGCCAATGCTTCCCAATGTGGGCTCTGGGAAATTGGAAGCTGATGGCAAAATGGGATTTCCAATCAGCTTCCCTTCTGAAACAGACACCTTGGAAATGGTAGTGAGGGCATAGCATCCGTTTTCAGACTCCACTCCCCACATTCGCCATAAACTGTACACAGCATCTGCCACACGTGCACCATTCACTTTGCCCACATCTACTTTGGGTTAACCAGGGGAGGCGGCCGATAAAATGGTTTCTTCTTAAAAACGTACCTTAATGCAGAGTCATAATGGGCAGGAGTGGTTTCCTTACAACAGTATTGTAGACGACTGCCAGTCTGGACTCACCCTCTCCCCCATCCCTCTTCCCATTTGATTGTCTCCCCAGAGCCCACTATTTTGGAAAGCACACAACCTGGGATATCTGATTGGCATCTGCAACTTGCCTGTTTTAGGAACATGATGCTTAATTTGGAGAAAGATCAAAGCCAATATATTCAGGTACTGTTCCACTTCTCACTAACTTGCAACACAGAACCAAATTCTTGGCCAGTAAGAGCAAACAAGAGCAATGTTAGAAGGCTAATTCAATAAGGTGACACATAGAAGATTCACTGCAAAGCTCAGAGTACGTTGTGTCGGGGACCACGTCGAAAAACATAATGAAAGGTAGTTACAAAAAAAAAACACAGATAGAGTTGGAATTCTTCTTGAAGGTAGTGGCTCTGCCCACCTGCTGAAAACAGTAAGAAGTTTCACAACACCAGGATAAAGTCCAAAAGGTGTATTTGGTAGTAAATGCCACTAGCTTTCGGAACGTTGTTCCTTCGTCAGGTGAGTGGGGAATTCTGATCACAAACAGGGCATATAAAGGCACACACAGTTTACAGAATACTGATTAGAATGCAAGTCTTTACAGCTAATCAAGTCTTAAAGGTGCAGACAATGTGAGTGGAGATAGCATTAAGCATAGGTTAAAGAGATGTGTATTGTCTCCAGACAGGACAGTTACTGTTACGAAGTTACAGTTATGAAGGAACAGCATTCTGAAAGCTAATGATGTTTACTACCAAATAAACCTGTTGGACTTTAACCTGATGTTGTGAGACTTCTTACTGTGTTTACCCCAGTCCAATGCTGGCATCTCCACATCGTCACCTGCTGAAAAGCCAGAGGCAAGATCACCACTGCTGGGCCAGGAATCCCTGATTTTAAGCACACTCTAGGCTTTATTTTTAATATATTCTTTCACAAAAACACAAGAAACAAGAAATAGAAGCAGGAGTAGGCTACCAGGCCCTTCAACCTGCTCCACCATTCAATACAATCATGGCTAATCTATGCCAGCCTCAACTCCTTCACATCTCATGGATGTCACTGGCTAGATCACATTGATTGCCAATCACTAATTGCCCTGGAGAAGGTGGTGATGAGCTGCATTCTTGCACTGCTGCAATCCACCCACAATGAGGTTAGTGGGTAGTTCCAGGATTTTGACCTAGCAGCAGTGAAAGAATGGCAATGTGGTTCCAAATCAGTACTGTCAGTGGCTTGGAGGGAAATCTCCGGTTGATAGTGTTCCCATTTTTTTTGCCCTAATCCTTCCACATGGTAGTAGTTATGAGTTTGGAAGATGCTGTGTAAGATGCCTTGCTGAGCTCTCACAGTGCATCTTGTAAATGGTATACACAGCTGGCAAATTGCAGTGGAGGGAATGGATGTTGAAGTTGGTGGATATAGTGCCAATCAAGTGGGCAGTATCAGTATCAGAGGAGACACAAATGGTGCTGAATGTTGTGAAGTCATCTGTGAACATCCCAGTTCTGATGTTACAATGGAAGGAAGAACATTAATGAAGCAACTGAAGATGGTTGGGTCTAGAAAACTACCCTGAGGAACTCCTGGCACTTGAGTGGCATGAATGTTACTTGCCACTTGTCAACTCAAGATTGAGTATTGCCCAGGTCTTGCTGCATGTGGGCATGGACTGCTTCAGTATGTGAAGAATCATGAATAATGATGTACAATTCTTGGAGAAGGGAGGAGAAACATTCAGAGGCAGTAATTACCTTTGAAGGGGGCCCCTGTTGGGAACAGAGTGCCTGTACAGGAGGTCCCTACCACCACCCTGCCCCACAGCCGGGCTGCGAGAGTTTACATGGTGGCTTCATTGCATGGTCCCAACTTCCACCCACTCTATTTAGCCTTCTTCAAGAATCCTCTCTCTCTATCTGCAGCCTCAGCAATAGTGACTGCTAAAGATGGTGCTACGTAGAGTGTTGCATTACAAGCCGTCTAATTGAGCTGGCAGCTCTTGTGGGTGAACCACAGTCCTTAATTAGATGATGGCTCCACATTAGCCCATTGCTGCCAGCTCCTACCTCCAGCTGAAGTGGGGTCACCTCTCGCTCTTGGGCCTGGCAGAGGGACCCCTGTGTCTCAGGAAAGCTGTTAAAGCTTTCAGATCAGAACAAATTGTGGAATATGGTTAATGATGAGGAGGATTTTAGCAGGCTGGAATGGGTAGAAAAATGGCAAATAAAATGCAATATTGCAAAGTGTGAGGTTATTCATTTTAACCGTATCCAATGGGTGGATTGGGTTAAAAAAGATTGCGGTCTTGACATCTTGATGGAATTTGAAAATCTGTTGTTACTAATTTAGGGAAAAAGACTCATCTCCACCGCTCGATTAAATAATATTGCCATACTGCAAACTGAAATTTGCCATTTTCTGTCAGAAGTGTTGATGTGAGAGCGATATCTAATACAAAGCAGCGATAATCAATAAGGTAATATAGCACTTTCAAGTTGAACAGCTGTAAAACATGTATGTTATTTGGTGAACCAAGAATTTTGATGTATTTTTGCTTGGATCATTACATTTAAGAAGATGATATGTTCAACTCTCTCACTTCACAGGCAGCGATTAGTTTGCATCATTACTGCCTGATGGTAACCTAGCAGAGGACAATGTAAACCACATTATAGAAACCATTTCATTTTTATTCACTTGTTTTCAATTGGGTGATTCACTCTGTCAGATTACCACCAAGACGGTGAAAGATGCTGACTTATCCCATGTCTCCTCCAGGACAGTTAACAGTTTATTTTTTGCTTGTTTCTTCGATGATCTAACTTTTTGAGTACGTGGCCATGGATTATTGTGGCTCATAAATCTATTTTCTATTGGATAATTTCCATCCGGTCGAGGTAGCTGAGGGAATTCACTCTGCATTCAGGGAGAAGTCAGACCAGCACCATCTACCAAGAAGTGGGAAGGGGAAGATTGGGTGTCAAAGAGCGGTAGCCTGAAACACTACAGTAGTGTTTCCCTCCCTCCCTCCTTCTCTGAGCTAAAAAAAGGCCACTGTGAGAAGGTAAAAGTGAAGGTAAGAGTTTTATAAATTTTCTGAAATAATTTAATTGATGCTCGAAATGTCAGTCAGTGGGGTGCTGTACTTGCGAGATGAGGGAGATCCGTGACGCTCCCAGCGTCTTGGGCAATCACATCCGCAGGAAGTGCACCCAATTGCAGCTCCTTACAGATCGCATGGATAGGTTGGAACGGCAGTTGGATGCACTTAGGAGCATGAAGATGGTGGAAAACATCATAGATAGGAGCTTTAGAGATGTGATCACACCCAAGGTGCAGGCAGATAGATGGGTGACCACTAGAAAGGGCAGGCAATTAGTGCAGGAATCCCCTCTGATCATCCCGTTCCATAACAAGTATACTGTTTTGGGTACTGCTGGAGGAGATGGCCGATAACAGCAGCAGCAGCCAAAGCAGTGGCACCATAGCTGGCTCTGTTGTTAAGCTAGGAGGGACAAAGGACTGGAGCAATTGTTATAGGGGACTCTACAGTTAGGGGTGCAGATCAGTCCTTCTGTGGACGTGAGACTTCAGTATGGTACGTTGCCTCCTTGCTGCCAGGGTCCAGGATGTCTCTGAACAGGCAGAAAGCATTCTGAAGGGATAGGGTGAACAGCCAGAGGTTGTGGTACATATCAGTGTTAACGACATAGGTAGGAAGAGTGATGCAGGAGCAGTTTAGGGAATTAGGTAGAAAGTTAAAAAGCAGGACCTCTAGGGTTGTAATCTCAGGATTAGTCCCTCTGCCACGTGTTAGTGAGGCTAGGAATAGGAAGATAGTGCAGCTCAACACGTGGCTAAACAACTGGCGCAGGAGGGAGGGTTTCAGATATCTGGACCATTGGGGTCTCTTCGGGGCAGGTGGGACGTACAAAAAGTAGGGGGTTGCATCTAAATTGGAAGGCATAAATATTCTGGCCGGGACGTTTGCTAGTGTCACACGGGAGGATTTAAACTAGTTTGGCAGGGGGTGGGAACCAAAGCAAAGGTGAGTTAGCTGAAGGGGAACCAGAGAGTAGGGCCAGTAAGACTCAGAGAAACAGCAGGCAGAGTGGGGTTGCTAATCAGAGAGGGTCTTGTGGACTGAAGTGCATTTGTTTCAATGCAAGAAATGTAACAGATAAGACAGATGAACCTAGAGCTTGGCTTAGTACTAGGAATTATGATGTTGTTGCCTTTACAGAGACTTGGTTAAGGGAAGGACAGGCTTAACATTCCAGGATACAGATGTTTCAGGTGGGATAGAGGGGGATGTAAAAGGGCTGGGGGAATTGCACAACTGGTTAAGGAAAATATCACAGCTGTACTGTGGGAGGACATCTCGGAGCACTCAGACAGTGAGGCAATATGGGCAGAGCTCAGGAATAGGAAGGGTGTAGTCACAATGATGGGGGTTTACTACAGGCCAACCAACAGCCAGTGAGAGATGGAGGAACAAATATGTAGGTAGCTTTTGGCCAAGTGTAAAAGTAACAAGGTTGTTGTGAAAAGAGATTTGAACTTCCCCTATATTGACTGGGATTCACTTAATGCTAGGGGTCTGGATGGGACAGAGTTTGTAAGGGGCATCCAGGAGGGCTTCTTGAAACAATATATAGATCGTCCAACTGGGGAAAGGGCCATACTGGATCTGGTATTGGGTAATGAGCCCAGCCAGGAGGTCGATGTTTCACTAGGGGAGCAGATCAGAAACAGCGACCATAATTCAATAAGCTTTATGGTACTGATGGATAAAGATAAATGTAGTCCTCAGGCTAAGGGCTAAACTGGAGGAAGGCTAATCACAACAATATTAGGCAGGAACTGAAGAATGTAGATTGGGGGCAAATCAACATCTGGCATGTGGGAGGCTTTCAAGTGCAAGTTGATGGGGATTCAGGACCGGCACATTCCTGTAAGGATAAAGGGTAAGTATGGTAAGTTTTGGGAACCTTGGATAATAAGAGATATTGTGTGCCTAGTCAAAGAGAAAAAGGAAGCATTTGTCGAAGCTAGGAGGCTGGGAATGCACGAAGCAAGTGTGGAATACAAAAGAAGTAGAAAGAAACTTAAGCAAGGAGTAAGGAGGGCTAAAAGGGATCACAAAAAAGCATTGGTCAGCAGGATTAAGGAAAATCCCAAGGTTTTTTATACATATATAAAGAACAACAGGGTAGCCAGGGAGAAGGTTGGCCCACTCAAGGACAAGGGAGGGAATCTGTGTGGAGTCAGAGGAAATGGGTGAGGTATAAAATGAATACTTTGTGTCAGTATTCACCAAAGAGAAGGACTTGAGGGATGATGACTCTGGGAAAGGATGTGTAGATTGTTTGAGTCATGTTGAAATCAAAAAGGAGGAGGTATTGGGGTTCTTGAGAAACATTAAGATAGACAAGTCCCCAGGGCCTGATGGGATATATCCAGATTACTGAGACAGGCAAGGGAGAAATTCTTTCAAGGGCCTTGAGAGAAATCTTTGTATCCTCACTGGCTACAGGGAGGTCCCAGAGGATTGGAGAATAGCCAATGTTGTTCCTGTGTTTAAGAAAGGTAGCAAGGATAATCCAGGTAATTAGCTGGTGAGCCTTACATCAGTGGTAGGGAAATTTTGAAGAAGATTCTTTGAGACAAGGTTTATTCCCATTTGGAAATAAGTGGATATATTAGTGAGAGGCAGCATGGTCTTGTGAAGGGAACATTGTGTCTTACTAACTTGATCAAATTTTTCGAGGAAGTGATGAAGTTGATTAATTAGGGTAAGGCATGGTCTACGTGGGCTTCAGTAAGTCTTTTGACAAGGTCCCTCATGGCAGACTGGTACAGAAGGTGAAGTCATATGGGATCAGAGTTGAACTGGCAAAGTGGATACAAAACTGGTTCGGTCAAAGAAGACAGAGGATAGCAGTGGAAGGGTGCATTTCTGAATGGAGGGCTGTGATAAGTGGCGTTCCTCAGAGATCAGTGCTGGAACCTTAGCTGTTTGTAATATATATATATAAACGATTTGGAGGAAAATGTAACTCGTTTGATTAGTAAGTTTGCGGACGACACAAAGGTTGGTGGATTTGAGGATAGCGATGGGGACCATTAGAGGATACAACAGGATATACATTGATTGGAGACTTGGGCGGAGAGATGACAAATAGAATTTAATCTGGGCAAATGTAAGGTAATAATGCATTTTGGAAGGTCTAATACAGATAGGAAATATACAGTAAATGGCAGAACCTTTAACAGTATTGATAGTCAGAGGGATCTGGGTGGCCAGGTACATAGGTCACTGAAAGTAACAATGCAGATGTAGAAGGTAGTAAAGGCGGCATATGGAGTGCTTGCCTTCATCACCTGGGGCATTGAGTTTAAAAATTGGCAAGTCATGTTGCAGCTTTACAGAAGCTTAGTTAGACCACACTTGGAATATAGTGTTCAATTCTGGTCACTATACTACCAGAAGGATGTGGAGGCTTTGGAAAGGGTACAGAAAAGATCTACCAGGATGTTGCCTGGTATGGAAGACATTAGCTATGAGGAGAGGTTGGAGAAACTTGGTTTGTTTCACTGGAACGATGGAGATTGAGGGGTGACCTGATAGAAGTCTACAAGATTATGAGAGGCATGGACAGAGTGGATGGTCAGAAGCTTTTACCCAGGATGGAAGAGTCAATTACTAGGGGGCACAGGTTTAAGGTGTGAGGGGCAAGGTTTAAAAGAGAGATAGGAGGCAGATTTTTTACACAGAGGGTGGTGGGTGCCTGGAACGCGCTATGGGGGGAGGTAGTGGAAGTGGATACAGTAGTGAGTTTTAAAAGGCATCTGGACAAATACATGAATAGGATCGGATTAGAGGGATACGGTCCCCAGAAAATCAGGCAGCATGTTGATGCAGGCTTGGAGGGCCGAAGGATCTGTTCATCTGTTCCTGTGTTGTAATTTTCTTTGTCCTTTGTGATTATCAGAGATACATGGCAGATTACATTATCTAAATTACAACTGGTCTATGATGCTAACATCAAAAACTTGAATGGCTCTTGGGAAAATGATGGAGATAATCCAGAGACCCCAACTAATACTCTAGGGGCATGGCTTCAAATCCCACCATGGCAGCAATTAATTACTATAGGGAATAAAAGCTAGTCTCAGTAAAGATGACCAGCAAAGTATCATTCATTATGGTAAAAACCCAATTGGCTTAGCAAGCACTTTTAGGGAAGGTGAACTGCCATCATTGTTTAACATACATGTGACTCCAACAATGTGGCCAACTCATAACTGTCCTCCGATAATGCCTAGCAAGTCAATCAATTTTTTTCTATTCTTTAACAGGACATGAGCATTGCTGGCATGGTCAACACTTTCATTCCCATCCCTAATTTCCCTTGAGTAGGTGGTTGTGAGCCACCTTCTTCAACTGTTGCAATCAATGTGGAGCTCAGAAGGAGATGAATCATCCACAAAATCAAAGGTTCTACACCCTTCCTTTCAATTCTTCATGGCTAAGATTCTTTGAAATCCAGACAATGGATGCATATCATTTGTCAAAGATGGTGGAAATATTCGAGTGACGTGATATGGACTTCTGGCTTGTGGAACAAGTAATGTTACCTTGCTGAACTGCATACTGCTGTCTGCGTTTAACATCTGACAAGCAGGCCATACCAAAGAGGTTCTGGCCCAGGTTGGACAACTGGTCTCATCTGACCTTCATCCGCTGGAAGTTCAGTACTATTGTCTACAAAACCAACTCATCTCTGCGTGCCTATCTAATCATGTGAAGTCAGCACCAGTGAATTAAACACCACTGGTTTTCATCCTGATGACCTCCATGAAGGAATATCTCACAGGACTTTGATTCTAGACATTGGAATCCACATGAACCAATACTGATTTTCTCTGTTGTCTCTGTATTTTCTTTATCCTTCCCTTTACTGCCTGACTGCAAAGGCGAGGTTGCGGCCCTCCTCCCACATTTTGAGTGCATGCAAATAATCTAACCCTTTGAATTCATCCTACCTCGAGTTTGCTGTGAGATTATTACAAGAAAATTGAATCATACAAAAACCGAGGGTTTGAGGAAGTACACCACCACTTATAAAGAGGGGAACAAATATAAACACCTTACTGTATTTGGACAATGGGTGGAGAGAGGAGAAAATAGTAGTGTTTAAATTAACCCCCTCTTTTGTATGTAACAAAGGAAAGTTATGAAAGAGTGCTCCTTCTGGCAGCTTTTATAGTTGATAGGAGGGTTACACTATTTTGAATGTGTTCCCGTACTTCAGATCACATTACGTTTGGTTGTGTGAAGGTTGTAACAGCTGAACCATCAAAAGCTCAGCAGGGTCACAAATGGAGAACATAATGCATTCCCACTCAGCTTCATCAGTGCTCGCTTTCTTTCATTCCCACCCAGAAAAAAATTTGTGGCACAGTGGTAGGCATTGCTGTCACATAGCTTCAGGAACCCGAGTTCAATTCTGACCTTGGGTGAGTGTCCGTGTGGAGTTTTCACATTCTCCCTGTGTCTGTGTGGATTCTCTCCAGGTGCTCCAGTTTCCTCCCACACTCCAAAGATGTGCATTGGGTGGATTGGCCATGCTAAATTGCCCTTAGTGTCCCAAGATGTGTTGTTTAGGGGGATTAGTGGGGTAAATATATGGAATTGCAGGGATGAGGCCTGGGTGAGATGCTCTGTCACAGAGTCAGTGCAGACTCGATGGGCCAAATAGCCTCCTTCTGCACTGTAGGGATTCTATGATTATTGATGGCAATAAGGATCTAAATGATTTTGATCCAAATAAATTTCACCTTTTTAATTATTATTACTTCAGGATATACAAAATGGTTGAGCAGAATTCCACTAATGTTTATTTCGAGGTAAGCATTGTGTGCAGTTATACTGATTCTCAACTTCTTTATCACCAGTAATTTCCCCATTTGAATTTGATGTTGTCATTTCCTGCTAATTCATTTTAAAGAATGATCAAGCTTTCCATAAAATTCTAATGGTGTCTCTCCTCTTTAAGGTTTAATCTGTTCAATCTAGAACCAAGTCACACATCATCAAATAAAAAATGGACAGAAAATGAACAATTAATCAATTATTCTAGAACTGTCATGATTCACTAACAAATAGCAACAAGTTGCATTTATATAGTGCCTTTTAAACAATGACATGTCCAAGGTGCTTCACAGGAACATTCTAGAACAAAGTACAATACCAAATCACATGGCATGGTCAAAGCGCTAGGTTTTAAGAAGCACCTTAAAGAAGAGTTACTGTGGGGCAGCAGAGTAGTACAGTGGTTAGCACTGCTGCCTCATAGCGCCAGAGACCCGGGTTCAATTCCCAGCTTGAGTCACTATGTGTGGAGTCTGTACATTTTCCCAGTGTCTGCGTGGGTTTTCTCCGGGTGCTCCAGTTTCCTCCCACAGTCCGAATGACGTGTTGGTTAGGTGCATTGGCCATGCTAATTTCTCCCACAGTGTATCCAAGCAGGCGATTAGGGGATTTTCACAGTAACATCATTGCAATGTTAATGTAAGCATACCTGTGACATTAATAAATAAACTTAAACTGAAAGCAAGGTGTTCAGAGGGAATTCCAGAACTTGGGACCGAGAAAACTGAAGATACCAGGCAGAATTTTCCTCACCTCAAGACTGGAAAATCCTGCCCGAGGTCAATGGATCTTTGTATGGTCTGCCCATGCCCACTACTATTCCCCTGGTGAGCAGAATGGTAAAATTCCACCTAGTCTTCAGTGGTGGAGCCATTATGATTGGGAATACACAAGAGGACAGAAGAGGAACTTGATAGCTTGTGGATATACATTCAAAGCAACCATCAATAGCACCATGTGAAAATATCTCCGTTTTATGTTAAGCAGTACTAAAAACAGCTCCTATGTTCCTTTAAGTACTGCAGCCACACACATATTGACAATTTTTTATAATGCTATCATCAATTCCAAAATGCTATATTGCACTGCTGTGTACTAATCATTCTGCTGTGTTGCACTCCATCAATGTAATCAGCTGAGTTACCAAGTAAAGAAAAAAATTCCATCACATAACGACAGTGCTGAATAATATTTATGGAAGCAGCCATGTGCGATCGCAAGAGATAAAATTTATTCACATAATTACACAAAAATATATTATTGCATTAGCAAGCATCTTCTGACACTCCACTCAAGCTGTTGTTTCATTAAGATTAATTAATAGTGCAAGTGGCTTCCCTCAGGTATCATTTCTAAACTTTAAACAGGGCCAGTATTGTCACAATTATTCAATGCAGTGCAACAGCCAGATGAAGGCACACTGGGAAGAGAAGGGTGGAATACTTCATTGATCACAATACTTCTCATTATTATGATCTCTTTAATTCATCTTTCAAATTGGACATGAGGTAACTGATTAAAGATGATTCCTAGGCCCTTACTCAATGATGCGGTTCAAAGCCACTGCACTTACAGTTTAATTATTTTTTTGATTCATGCAGGCAAAGTGAATGAGAAGATTGCCAATCCTTGCCAGACTACATTTACAATTAATAGCATGTGGAGCCAGATGCATGTAAAATTATGTAATTTGTCTATTAAAAGCTACTTTTTACTTAATTTATTTGTCACAGCTATTGAACAAACCCATATCAAAACCATTTGCAATAAAAATGATATGACTTTACAAAAGCGTGTTAAGTGGAATAAGGTTTTGGAGTAACATTGGAAAAATCTGACGCAAGTAATGAATTGAGATTTTTGTGCATTAAATTCTTGACTGGAGAATGTGCCTGAGCAATAATGTTATGAGTTAAATATCCATTATAAGTACCAAGCACTGTCAATTCAGGGAAATATTATGAATCATACAGCGGCATTAAAAAGCCAAGGTGGCACTGTTGTGGAGAGTAGCAAATAAACTACCATATTTTTACAAAAATACTATTGTAGAAAAACCAAGTGTGATATCAAGGAAGAATTATTTTGGATTTTCATCCCACAATAAGGATATTTCCCTCCTAAACATCATCCTGGAACAGAAGCTACATATAGAAGTTTTTAAGCTACATAGAATCCCTACAATGTGGAAAGAGGCTATTCGGCTCATCAAGCCTGCACTGATAACAATCCCACCCAGGCCCTATCCCGGTAACCCCACATAATCTCCCTGACACTAAGAGGCAATTGGGCATGGCCAATCAACCTAGCCTGCATATCGTTGGACTGTGGGAAGAAATGGGAGCACCAGGAGGAAACCCACGCAGACACAGGGAGAATATGCAAACTCCACACAGTCACCCAAGCCTAGAATTGAACCTGGACCCCTGGCACTCTGAGGCAGAAGTGCTAACCACTGTACGACTGTGCCCCTCTAAACATAGGATCCTACAGTACAAAAGGAGGTCATTTGGCCCATCCAGCCTGCAGGGACAACAATCCCAGCCAAGCCTTATACCAGTAATCCCTCATACTTACCCTGCTAGTCCCCCTGACACTAAGGGGCAATTTAGCATGGCCAACCTATCTAACTTGCACATTTTTGGACTTTGGGAGGAAACCAGAGCACCCGGAGGAACCCATGCAGACACGCAGAGAACATGCAAACTCCACAGTCACCCAAGACTGGAATTGAACCTGTGTTCCTGGCACTGTGAGGCAGCAGTGCTAAGCACTGTGCTATCGTGCTGCCCCTTTGTGTCCTCTCTATGCAAAGTTATAAAGTTAAAGAAAAATACTGTAAAGTGCAAATACATTTATAGACAGTACAGAGTATGCTCCCAGCTATTTAATGACTGCAGCCCCACTTGGATTAAATAACAAATGATTTGAAATCCGAATGTCAGGAATAGTAAAGAATGAACATATGGAAAAGTCACCCTGTCATCTGCATCCACAGAGTTGAAGAAGAGTAGACATGTTCTCTCATACATACCTCTTATGTTTATGGTATACACGTTTGTTCTTTATTCTTAATCTTACGTAGCACAATATTTGTAGGTGCTGAAGATCTATCGAGATTCTGGGGGAGTTTGCTGAAACAGTAGTATTGATTTAATTGGCATTCTCACAATAAGATTCTTTACTAAACTTAAGTAAAGGAATGAATTTTATCACTTTGATCACTGCTGTAGGAGTTCCTCATGGTAGTGTTCAATGCCCAACAATTTTTAGCTATTTCATTACTGACCTTCACTCCATCATAGAGTTAGAAGTAGAGTTGTTCACTGATGATTGCACACTTTTTAGTCCATTCATGACTCCTGAAATGCTGAACCAGCCTGTGCCCATATGCATCAAGACCTAGACAACATTCGGGGCTGACCTGACAAGTAATCTTTCCACAACAAAAGTGCCAGGGAATGACCATCTCCAGTGAGCGCCAATCCAAGCATGTCCCCCTGATATTCACTGAGTACTCCACAATCAGAATCCTGAGGTCACCACTGACTAGAAATTTAATGGGAGCAACCTCACAAATATTGTGACTACAGTGGTGATCAGCTTGGATTCTGTCAAGGCAACTTGGTTCTGGCCTCCAAACATGATCAAAAGAGCTAAACTCAAGTGGTGAGGTAAGGGTTATTGCCCTTGATGATAAGGCTGCATTTAAATGAATGCAACATCAAAGAGCCCTAGAAAAACTGGAGTCAATGGGAACCAGGGGAGAAACTCTCCTCTGGTTAGGCTCACATCTAGCCAAAGGAAGATGATTATAGTTGTTGGCAGCCAATCATCTTAGCCTAGAATATAACTGTAGAAGTTCTTCAGGGTTGTATTCTAAGCCTAAACATTTTCATCTGTTTCATCAATTACCTTCCATCCAACATAAGGTCAGAAATGGGGATATTCGTTGATGATTGTTCAATACTATTCATAATTCCTCAGATGTTGAAACAATCCATGCCCACGTGTAGCAAAATCTCAAGCTTGTGCTGATAAGTGGAAAGTAAAATTCATGCCACGTAAGTGCCATACATTGTCCAACTCCAACAAGAGAGAATCCAACCATTTCCCCTTGATATTCAATGATATTACCATCACTGAATTCTTCTGCCGGGGATTATCATTGACCAGAGATTGAACTGGACTAGTTATATAAATGCTATTGTTACAAGAGTTGGTCAGAAGCTGGGAATTCTGCGGTGGGTAACTCACCTCCTGACTCCCCAAAACTTGTCCATCAACTACAAGTCAGGAGTGTGACGGAATACTCTCCAATTGCCTGGATGAGTATGGCTCTGACAAATATTGAGCGGCTAACACCATCTAGGACAGCAGCCCACTTGATCAGCGTTCCATCCACCAGCTTAAGCAACCTCTGCACCATTGCCACTCAGTGTCCCCATTTACACAAACACTGCAGCAATTCGCCAAAGGTCACTGCCTTCCAAACTTACGACCTCTGCTACTTAGAAGGACAAAGGCAGCAGGTGCATGGGTGTATCACCCTCTGCAAGTTCCCCTCAAAGTCATTTCACATCCTGACTTGGAACTAGATTGCGGTTCCTTCACTGTTGAGCACAAATCCTGGAACTCCCTTCCTAACAGCACCATAACTGTACCTACACCAGATGGACTGCAGTGGTTCAAGAAGGTAGCTCACACATCACTTACTCAAGAACAATCAAGGATGAGTGATAAATATTGGCCTTGCCAGCGACAGCCATGACCCATGAGTGGCAATTAAAATATCTCTTACCCTCACATAATTCCTGTTAAGGAGCTCAGACGTTTTCTATTTGTTCACAACCCTTTCAGTATAATTAGTTCGGTTCACCAGGTCATGCTGTTTATTTCTTTTACAGAATCATTGGTAAGTAATTCATTACGTGCGGGGGTTGAAGCTAACAGCTCTTGTCAGTATGTAACAATATCATAAATACATTAATAAAATGATTATAATGTCACAATACATGGTGGCTAAAGCTGTTCGCTCCCCAAAGTTCCCAAGGCCATTCCTTTCATTCTCAGTGAAGTGTTATAACTAACATAGCCTGAAATTGCCACAAAAAATATTAATTTTCAGTCATATATAATTCACCAGTAATTCTAAACAGAACAGCACATCTTAATAGCCCAAAAATAAGCTTTCATTGAACACGCTCAACATAAAAATACAATTCTGAAGCAGCCAAATAGACAGAAGAGTGAACAACACAGTAAAATAAATGCCTTTGCTACTCTAGTTTCATTTCCCTTGAAATTTCCATTCAATATCATTTCATTTCTTCTCAAAACATCCTAGAGGACATTTTAAAGATTACAGATGCTTGGTGAAAGATAACATTCACATTTGCTGTCACTTATCTGCACTTATTTACTTTTCTTTCCATTTTAAATTTGATACTAAATCCAATTCCAATTTGTGGTGAATATCTAGTTCAAGGCCCATGTTAATATTTCATAGGGAATATTTAGTTTGGGAAAATTGTTATTGTGAAAGGAAGACAAGTAAAATGCTGGACTTTAAGAACTACTATAATACCTCATTGAATATGGCAGTTCAGAAAGTTACCCTTGTTAATTCAGATAGATGCCAATCAGGCTCAGAGTCTACGTAAACATTGTGGTTAGGAACAATGGGGATACTTAAGATGAATTCAAGTGTGAAGGGCAAGGTCAATAAATACAACTGACTGGAGGTTGAGTAGAAGTCCATTAAGATGTTGTTGAAAGCCTATTTTAAAGCACTGAACTATGAAATTGGAAAAGATCAAAGGTTTCCAATTAATTAGAGAGGGTTTCAAAGATTTCAGCTTGCAAGGAAAGCAGAGAGACTTTAAGTGAAAGTTCTGTAAATACATTTGGGTGAGTGAACAGCTGTGGAGAAGGAAACCGCCTATCTACGCTCCCTTTCCCCCGGTGAACTTGACATCTGATCTCTATCAGAGAATTCAAATGGGTCTGCTTACACTTGTAGCTTCTGACGGAGAG
The DNA here is from genome assembly GCF_965287045.1 of Carcharhinus amblyrhynchos. Lineage (NCBI taxonomy): Eukaryota > Metazoa > Chordata > Chondrichthyes > Carcharhiniformes > Carcharhinidae > Carcharhinus > Carcharhinus amblyrhynchos. Next base: position 102,431,401 of record NC_137326.1, on the reverse strand, counting down.
AAAGGGAAAACAGTGCTGCAGAATGGAGTGCAGTAGTGATTTAAAAGCCTGCCACGTGACCAGCAGGCACAGAGATTAAAGTGACCTGGCCACTTCAGAATTATGACAGCTAACATGCAGGAATGCAGATATTGAACACAGGATAGCCTAAAATCACCATGCCAGGTGATTTCATGTCTGCCAGGGCTAGAAGGGGCAGTACAGTCACAACACTCTCATCTCAGCGGAGAGCGGCAAAGTCAACCCCTTGCCCCCACTCTGAGTCCAGCCAATACCCCAGGCTCTTGGGGAACCCTTCCTCTGCACCCTGGCAACAACAGAGAGCACATGGGCACTGGACCTACCTCCATGACTCCCTTGAGGTCAAGGGTGCCAGGCCAGAGTATCAATGCCAGGTTACAGTACACTGTTGGCACTGCCAAGGTACCTGGCCCGATGGTGGGTTTGAATGGGGGTCTGAAAGGGGGAGGCAGGCTATGTGAGAGACTGAGGGAGGAGGAGGGGCTGAGTCGGTGTTTGAAGGGGAGAAGGGCTTGGGTTCTGAGGGGGAGGTTGAGTGGGGATCTGTGGGGGAGGGAGACTGAGTGGGATTCTGAGGAGAGCTGAGTGGAGATCGGGTCAGGTCACCCTCATGCCTGCATGATGTAGGGGGGTGGTGGCCTGTTATTTGCATTGGAGGGTAGGATGCCCCTCTTTTCTTACGGGTTGGTAGTGCTCCCCTGCTGAGCAAGTGGAGGGGAGGGGAACCATTTGCCTTTCTGAGGGAAGAGGGTCTTTCTCTGATCTCCGAAAAGCTGGGCTGGCGGCAAGTTCCTTGGGGTGCATTAATTTGCATCCATCTGTGGGACAGAGGCCTGATGACACTCCCAGTGCCAGCCGGAAACATTGGTTTTCCCATCAACATGGGCATTTAGTTCCAATGCAGGAGAATCGTGCAGTGAAGAATGAAAATCCCTCATGAGGGAGGCAGAGTATTAATGTGCTTTTGTGACTCAGCAGTCACTGATGACTGAGAGGGCTGCTCTGAACTCCATGGAAGTTGTTCTGGTTGCATTTGCCAGTTAATACACAGTGTGACTTATTCGACTGTAGCTTGCCTGCTAATTCCTATTTATTTCATACTAATTCTGAATGTTAGAGCATAAGATAGGTTTGTAAATTGCTTTGCTTTGCTGACTTTGCATAGTAATGTTTATCTTGTAATGTTTAAACCAGTGGAATATTTGATGTTTTAATCCTAGTGAGTAACTGTGATTTCAAACGTTGATTATTTTAAACTGATGTTGAACCAGATTGTACAAATTCCCATTAGAAAGGCATGACTGAACTTATATCCACCGCACACTCAGGCATTGTATCCCAGAACCTAACCACCGCTGTGTAAAAAAACGCTTTTCCATATGTTTCAAACAAAGGCAAAATGCTGCAGAATGAGAGATATCGGAAATAAAAACAGAAAATGCTGGAAAAACTTAACAGGTTAGGCAGCAAGTGTAGAGAGAGAAACAGAGTGAAATGAAAGGGTGGAAGAAAAATGGATATGGGAACCTCTGTTTTCTAAGACTATTAAAACAAAGTAGATTAGGGACCACAGGGTGCCTTACATATTAATCATATCACAATGTGCCTCACTTATATGCCTCGAAAATATTGTCTGTATAAGCACATATATAATCATTTCTGAACAAGTATTATAGATTTAAACTGTATTTTTGTATTTTGTTGTAGGCTTTGGCCAATGGGCAGTTTATTCTTTGGCATAATGGGAAATAGGTTGAAGCAGACAGACCACATTCTTTTGAAATAAAGAAGTTTAAAATAGTATACCCGATTATCAGAGGCAGTCTAGGCAACTGCAGTCCCAAGGAGTTTGAAATGAAGAGAAGGATTCAGTTTCTAGCTGTAATGAATAGCTATGTTGAGCCTCTACAGATAAGGGGGCAGGGAAACAGACAGGGAAGATGACTCCCTTATTGTTCTCAGTACTGCAGGTGTTAGAGGTGACCGTGGAACCTATCGGATTTGCGTAGGTAAAGTTACTAGGCAAGGGGAGAGGGGGAGGGACAGTCTATGGGTTCGGTTGACCAGTGAATTTCTAATTCAACTAGACGATGAATGTAATTGGCCAAAGTAACTGAAGCATATTAATGTAATTGGACCATCCAGTTTGGATGACAGGTGGGGTGGGAAGATCAAATCTTCAGAAATATATATCTGTTGTGCCCATGTGATGCAACGTCAGAGAGAAGCTAGAATCCTCTGACCATCTCTCTCCCAATACATGTTGGTTGAAGAAAATGTCTTTTAACTGCATGCTGTTTTTCACAAGTCTTTGTGTTTGCTGTGTTCAGCTAATACAAGACTCCCCCCCAGGGGGATACCCTGAGAAATTCCCCTTTCAATTATCTTTCAATTGAACTGGGGAAATTTATAACTGTAACCGGTTTTAAGCAAGGAAAATGAGAGTCGGGGAGAAAAATGGAACATTTGCTTATGTCTCTTGTGGTTCTTTTGCCATTCATCATAAATGGGTGTTCTGTCTTTCTCAACTCTTACATTAATGGCAAGAATTATACTCTTGATTTCTGAACTGCTCAACCTTCTTTTCTCAAAGGAGAATACTCCCAGTTTCTCCAGTGTTTCCTGATAACTGAAGGTCCTCATTGCTGGAACCATTCATGTAAATCTTTTCTGCACCTTCTCTAATGCCTTCACATCCTTCCTAAAGTGTAGTGCCAGAATTAGATGCAATGCTCCAGTTGAGGCTAGACCAGCGTATTATAAAAGTTCACATAGTTACCTTGCTTTGTACTTCACCCTTCTATTTAAAATCCAAGACCCCGTATTCCAACTTAAGGCCTTTCTTAACCTGTTGTGCCAGTTTCAATGATTTATGCCCATATGCTGCCAGGTATTTCTGCTCCTGCACCATCTTTAGAATTGTATCTTTTATTTTATACTGCTTTTCCTCATTCCTCTAATAAAAATATATCATTTCACACTTTGCATTAAATTTCATTGACCCATTCTATTAGTCTGTCTATGTCTTCTTGAAGTCTATGATTAACATCTTAACAATTCATAACACATGGAAGTTTTGTGTCATCTGAAAAGTTTGAATTTCACCCCACACATTGAAATCTAATTCATTGACATAGTCTAGAAAAGCAGTGGTCCTAAAAGAGAAACTTAATAAATCTCTGGCCTTCCAATATTTCTGTGCAGGAGTTAAAAAAAAAATCCTACTGACTATCTTTAAGTAAAATTATTTTGACAAACAGATTCTGTTCTATGTATGTTTGTGGTAAAGCATACAGAAAGGTCCGTATAATGAAATAATTGTGCAGCATGACATTATATGATGTTATGATGCATTAGAAGCATTCAGTTATTAATAAAAACTGAATAGCTAATGAGCCGTATGTTGCAGTCAGAATCAACAAATGTAATAGATGTGTGCTTTCATTATTTTCCTTAATGGCTTTCAAATTCATGCATTATTTACAAAATTTCAACAAGAAGTTGCACAAGGGATAGCTTAGAGATGGGAAAAATGGTTCAAGACAATTTTGATCAATTGGCCATTCATGGCTGTAATATAAATGAAACATTTTTTGTTGAAGATTTGGTTTGGTATTGACTTCCTCAATTTTCTTGAAAGCTAACGTGTTCAGTGGATAAAAAAGACACAACTTAGAGAAATTATGGACAGAATTTAGTTGAAGTGACAGTAGAGTGCACATCTGTTCAAGAACTGACATGAACCCCATGTTGCCTTTCCATGGAAGGTCCAAAACACTTTCATTGCAATCAGCCATGGACCTCGACAACATCAGGCTTCACGTTGGATAAAACCCCAGCAGAAAGGAAATTCTGGTCCCGAGAACTACTGACCAGAGGCCAGCAATCTTCACTGCTATTGCTGCTAACATATTGGGGCCTTCACCAGGGATTGTCATTGGATTCCAGGAGAGAGGTAAATGGGGAGGGATGGGGTCAGGGGGAAGGATCATTGGGGATGGATGCAAAAACTGGAGATTCCTATTCTATCTGATGATGGGTCTCTTGATCAGGCATTGAGTTCCTCTGAATGAGGGATCCCTGGCAGGGTTTGTTGTGCAGCTTTATGTAAGCAAGGGAGACTCACGCGAGTCCAGTTAAATCCTTGCAAGCTCAGGGATAGTTAGCCTCAAGTGGTTTGTTAATGAGCCTAAATAACATCCTGATGCCAGTGGGTGGTTTTCCCAGGATAGACCATTCCCACGGTCACTAAATGTGGAACAACTCTCCCATTGCTGGGGATCGGATATGTGACATTCACTCCCAATTCTCCCGATGAGCCCACCATCTTGCCTACTTCAGAGGGCTTCACCCTCTTACAGTGCTGAATACATATTTCTTTTGGTTTGTCTCTTGAATGAAGGAGGGAGACAATCCATTCAATTCAAATGCGATAATTTTGACCCTGCATTCAAACATTTGATTGGCAGATCTTCTGAATTTAATAGGCATATATTCCTATATAAATAATATATATGTATATATATCATACACATTATATATGTGCATTATTTTGGTCATCCTTTGAAGGTATTATCAATGCATCTTGTTCTGTCTGACGCATTTAAAGTAGGTTCACTTGGAAATTCCTTGGGGTTTCTCTGGCTCTGCAATTGCTATTTCAGCAGAAATTATATCGAAGCGCCATTTAGACTTAAGCTGATTTGAGGGAATTCTTGGTGTTAGACCAGATAGCTCTTTTTAATTCTAACAGATATATAGGATGGGATCTTCAGCCTGTTGGGCCTGGGAAATCCCGACCATCATTTACGGTTAAATCTAGATAGCTCATCCATACAGAAAATAATAAATATTTCTGTTGTGGCAAGTTATGGTACAAGCAATATTGTTGCATCAAATTTCTTTTCCTTTTCTCAGTGTCTGAGCCATTCTGGTTGAACATCAATATCAGAGAAATCGCCATCTAACATGTGTGGTCAGATTGTGTTCATTTGTGTAATGCCACTGGCACCTAAATGAACGCAGCTCACCCAAGTACCCAACACTTAGTGTTCATGCGCACAAACTTTGGTTAATCGAGGTTTGAGAGGAGGTTTCATCACATAGTCCAAAGTTGTGCAGGTTTTATCCCATAGTCCAAAGTTGTGCAGGTTTAATCCCATAGTCCGAAGACGTGCGGGTTAGGTTGATTGGCCTAGTATCAAGGGAATTAGCGTGGTAAATACATGGGGTTGCGGGAATGGGCCTGGGTGGGATTGTGGTTCAGCTCGATGGGCTGAATGGCCTCCTTCTGTACTGTCGGGATTCTATGATTCAACGATCATAGTGACGACTTTAAAAAATTGCATCTACAAACAGTTTTCTTCAGAAGTACTACTCCCCAAAAGAATGAAACAGTGATAAATCAACATATACCTCACATGAATTTGAGTTGGAAATTGCTTTACAATTCCACTCTCATGTGAGGTTCATCTTGTCTGCTATTTTGTGTTGTAAATGACATCAACTAAACAAGATAAGTTCACTTCGAAGAGCAAATTGCAGAATTATGGCCCTTCGTTTTATGAAATGAACATTCTTAAAGAAACACATTTTAAAGTACGTGCTTTTATATCACTCAACTGTTGAAGTTCTTTTTAATGGAATAGTATTGGAACTTAATTCAAGCAATTACTTGCTAAAATTCTCCTAGTTAAACCATAATGTAGTTATAACTGTCAACCCTGTGAAATCTTTGAAATCTTTACCACTCTTACACTATATCACAAGCACAGACAATAACATGTATTATTCACAATTAAGCTGCCTATCACCCTTCCAGTAGCTATTGAAAAGATAAAATTTGCCAAACTATATGCATAGTTTATAGCAATACATGCAAGGTGCTTATTCCAATATAGTCTGTGAATATAACCTCACAGGTAGCAGTTTTATACCAAAACAAATATATTTCTAAAATTACCACCATTGATCCCTCACATTCACTTCCCAATATTCCACAACTATAGTCCTACCTATTCCTAAAAGTGAATGGGATCGAACTTTGATTGAGTGTAAAGTACACTAATCATCACAAAACTAAACATAACTATCAAATTTGACACTCTGGCGGAGGTAGTGCATTTGAATCTTCAGAAGGTTTTCTATAAAGTCCCACGCAGGAGATTGGTAAACAAACACACAGCACATGAGATAGGGGGTACTATAATGGCATGGATTGAGGATTGATGGAGAGACTAAAACAGAGGGTAGGAATAAACATGTCATTCTCAGGTTGGCAGGCTGTGACCAGTTAGATATTAATTGGGAGAATTTGGCGCTCAGCCAAATCTCCGTTCAGCAAACCCTGCCAGCATGAATGGCCAGGGAATTCCAGCCAATGTAGATAGGTGCGAGATTATTATCTACTTTGGCTGGAAGAACCGAGATGTAGATTACTTCTTAAAATGGTGACAGATTGAGAAGTGTTGATGTCCAAAGGGACAATAAAATGAGCAAGGGTCAGAAACAAGATGGCCTACAATATGCTTAGCTAACTGCATAATTCTTTGAGCTGAATTTACATTTCAATAATTAACAAACATTCTGAGCATTGCATTGGCCTCGAACCAACAAGTAGGTTAAATAGGGTTGTGTGAAATCAGAGCAGCAGCTCAAAATTTAAATAGATAAGTGCTCTTAAAAGTAAATGGCTGTACATAGGGGAAAATGTTGGCAGGGACTTTCTCTGAAGAAGTTCAGCCTTAATGTCAGGGCCATCTGCAGGTGCCAGGCCTTCACGGCAGTCCCTGGGACTGCAGCAATAATCTCTCCCAGAGGCAGCCTCATAAATGGCGGTAGTTTACAAGTGGACTGGCCTGCCATGTTGCTGACCCAGTCAGAGGATGCTACTGAGAGATGGAAAGAGAACAAAAGGATGGCTCCATTTGAAGGCTCCCTCACAGGCAGCCTGAAATTTACTTTCTCCATCATTGCCAGATAGGCAGATCCCAGCGACTGGAAGGATAATCCCTCTATGGGTCAGGACTCTGGAGACAGCCTTTGCAATTGAGACCTCTGTTTTCGAGCCATAGAGTCTCCAGCATCAATTGCATCCCTCCCAAGAAACCTCCCGAGCTGGCAGCCTCCTCAGGCAGCAGGGGCATCCCACCACTGGCAAAATGCCAACAACCCCTTAAAATGGTTCCTTGGTCGGCCCTTGATTATTTATATTAGCTGCCTTCCTATGGTGGGCAGGCATCTGTAACACTGCCAGCCCCACTGCTGGTAGAATGGCTGGGTACAGTTTGCATTGAGCAACCAACAGACCCTGCTCCCAGCATTTTACTGCCTTACCCCCAACACCAGCAGTCCTCTCCTCGTCCAGAACCCGGGAATCTTCTCAAGGGTAACTGGTGATAGTCAATAAACGTTGGCCTAGCCACAGATGCTCATAGCCCACGAACAAATAAAAATAAGATACAAAGCATGGGACTCGTTTTTATGTGAATTCAGTTTGGCCATATGCCATAATACAGTTTTATCCAGTTTCCCATCTACCGACATGTCCAAAAACATAAATGGGAGACAGGAAATGTTCTGAGAAAACCATTCAAATTCTGAAATTTCCTTTGCCGAAGATGAAAATTCATTGATACGCTTCATGATTAATGTCACAAGTATTTTTCAGAAAAAATATTGAGGAAGCAGACAGCTTGCTCAATATTAGATTGCCAAGTTCAAAAAGAGCAGATGGCACCTCGAACTGCCTGGACTTCAGCAGAAAGCATTTGATGAAACTTTGCATGCAGTTACATGTGAGGCATAAATGAAATCGAAATGTACAGTAATTGATCGAGAAAGAATCTGATTCACTTTCCTTTAGGTCATGATTTGAAGCCAAAATGGTAAGTATGAGCAGTGCCAGTAACGGCCAGACTAAAACATTATTATCTAACAATGAGCTAAATATTGTGCCATGTTTTTGGTGGGCAAAATCTGCACCTGGAGACGGGTAGCTCCTCAAATCCCATCCCCACTGTTGTCTTCCTCCATCTACCATCTAATTCACGGGCGCACGGTGGGTTTGCAGCACCTTAGGTTACTGAATTGTCACTTCCTTACCCAATTGGAGATGGAGGGCAGGGGGCCCAGTACCAGAACTTGAAGCCATGAGCCAAAAGTCATGGCCATTGATTTAAAGGGGCACTGCATGGGATAATATGACTGTTGTTGGAAGAAAGCAGGACATTTTTGACAAGCACTGGCTAAAATGAGTTTATTAAACCAAAGAATGTGTGAATTTCCACTGTAGATTATGTGCTTTTAACACTGAATAGATGTGGCATAAATGCTGATCATCTGTAAAATGTTAAGATTTGAATATTGAGCAGCTGAGTCATATATTCTTCCACAAGTGACTGAGCAAAGGGAGGGAATAAGGTGCAGAACTGCCACACATTTTGATGATGACCCTTCTCCAGGCTTCGCCCAACAAGCATGAGACTCTAATGCCAGTAAATGAGAAGATGTACTGCAGTGGTTAGAGCTGTCTGGAATGGAGGTGGCTGCAGAGGTCAGCCACATTGGTGTGGTGCTTTGAAGCTGAAGGCAACCATCTTTTGAGATCCGCAAGGGTGAGTAAGTCTGTACTGTGTCTACGAATGTAGACGGAAGGTGTAGGGAAGGCACAATAAGAGTCATGCCTTGTGAGTGCCTCACAAGTCTGAGGCAGCAAATAACACTCTTCACTGGTCAAGATACAACAATAGCGAAGGCTTCGAGATGTTGAGCATGTTGACAGGAAGACATCACTATATAGATAGAATGATGCTGATCACAGGTAGTACATGCACCTCAGAGGCCAAGAATAGTTGACCGACTGGAGCATCAGCTTTATTAAGGCCTCCCTGTCATCCATGCGTTCCAGTGCACGCCTTTTCATTTCTCCATTGGGGTGTTCCCTCAACTCTTCATCATCAGAGAAATGACTGCAGCTTGAGTCTCCTCTCCCTGCAGGGCATCCCACCTATGAATTGTGAGGTTGTGCAGAGTGCAGCAGAGTGACTATCAGTGACATTCTGAATGGAGCTGACTGCAATGCTCTTCCTGATCTACACAGGAACTGGGACCCCAACATTAGCAGCCCTGAACCATCGAGAAAACTACCATCACTGCAAGGTGTCTGGCTGATTCAAGTGAACTGAAAAATGCAATATACTGATCTGCCCTTTGGAGCATTGTATGGGTAAATACATAATGCATGGTGGACAGCAAGCTGTTTAATGCCAGTGAGGTCTCCAGAGGCAGCCTGAAAGGGTCCAGTCATAAAGAAATTCAATGTTATACTGACCTTGATGGCTACTGGCACTGGGTAACCAACTGTGCAACTGGAAGCTATCTCATCCGCCGTCATCTCACAGGGTGGGGTCACTGTGGTTCTAAACAGCCTGTGCCTCTTGCAACACTGTGTGTCAGGCATTTGAAGGTAACTCATTCTCTGCTTATACACTTGACTGGCAACATACTTCCTTGTATAAATCCTGCCTTTAGCAGCTCCTTGCTCAGGTGGAGCTCTGCTACCCTCATGCACCTCCAGTGTATCCTGCCCCTGATCATCTGACCTTCCCCTTCTCCCTCTCATACTCTTGCTCCTCACTGGGAGGTGTGTCTCCCAAAGAGATCACGATCCCCATCTTCTTAACACCGAAAGGACTGAGGTGCTAACAAGGTACTAACTGCACACCCCTGCCGACTCATTCAAGTCTTAAAACGGCAAAGCGATAGCCTGGAATAGTGAAAGAGAATGTACCAGTGGCAGCTGGAACTGCTGAGGTCAAACAAAGAACCCAGCTGCTGCCCTTAAACCCATCCTTACAACTCTTCATTGCAAAAAATAAGTTCACAACCTGATGTGCTTCACATCATTTCTAAATGTGTTATAGACCCCAGCATGTATCAGTGCATTCAACTGCATCTTTAATAAGCTTCATGATATGATTTAAAACAATTTGTATACAGTGGGTATGCTTCCAAATTCTAGGGCCGCCCACCTGGCGCATTCCGGCGTGTTGACATCAGGAACGTCACCCGATTCCATGATGCTCAATAATAAATCAGCATGGGTGAGATACATTTTTATCACATAACACTCAGCCCAATATGCAGCAATGACATGCAGCATTTATGCAATATTGAGGATACAACACATAACGGAGTGTTCACAGATTTCCCTCACATCCTTTTCTTATAAAATTGAAACATCTGGCAATTCTTATAAATCTCAAATTATTCAGGTTGTGATTATTATTGTGGGAATTTGTGCTTCACAAATTGTTCTGTACTCTGCTTTGTGGATCACAGCATTGCAGTTATGAATTGCAACTTGCCTCTTTGTCCTATATCAAGGAAAGATTGCCATTAATTAAAAGAAACACTGATGCTACAATCTAGTAGTTCATGCCTTACGAATAGAGATTTTTTTTTGCGTTTGGAATCAGCAAAGATAAATGAACCACAAATGAATTCCATCAGCATCACAAATTCCATTAGCATGAACTAAATGGAAAATTCCTTGTTCACAGCATGATGAGTTCTTCAAAGGTGTGAACAGCTTTTCTTGGCACAACACTGAGGAAATCAAGAAAGGCAAACAACAGCTTAGATTTGATAATCTCAAATAAAGCAATTTAAAAGCTCTTCCAGCAATGTGGCCAGACCCTACCACGCAGTCATCTTTCAGAAATTACTTTGGACATTGCTGGTTGTTCCAACAGGAGTCTGAAAGATGACTGACAAGGTGAACATTGGGGTCACTGCAGTGAGTATATTTGATGTTCGGTTGACATTTCTTATTTTCTGTTAGTTGCTCACACAGGCCCCTCCAGACTGTCAAAACAGAAAACATTTCAGGTATATCAGCAAAACCTCTGTCACACTGTAAATACTGAGGGATACTCGCCTTTCCTGGATGTTGTTACCACCAATAATTCATCAAATCGGAAATAGTCGGATATAAAAAAATGCCGTTTGTCTCAAATGTTAATCCAGTGCGGAATTGAATAAAGGCCATGGATATATTAAGCTAAAGCTTTTGTGAATGAAATCAGGTTGTATGGCAAACAGGAAAATGTCAGCTTGCACAATATTAAGGAACATTATATTGTAAATATAAAAACACTTTAAAAGATAGCAAAATCGTTTAGATTTTCTGGCCCTCGCTACTTGCTTTTATGGTTGAATGGGCAATTGCGATTGGAGTTGTGCTTAGGGATGTGCTGCTGACCCTTGTCCTGGACAGCTTGCCCAGCAAGGTGAGATCTGGGCTATAAACCCTTTAGAGATTTTCCTTACTCTGGGCCAATAAGATGGGTCTTGTGAAAACCAGCTTGTGTGGAAAGCACAACAACACAAGGATGTTACAAATAAAAAACATAGAAAAATGCTGTCGAAAGGCAAATGCAGTGAGGTGAACAAGACAGGTTAGAGAACTAAAAGAAAAATGAAAAGCAAAACAAGTGATTGGAATATCTGCGTGTAGCTAGTCCCAGATTGTTGACCATTTTTACATTGTACGGATAGAATTGGGGTTACAAAATGCATCAGTGTAGGAAAAGGTTTTTGGACCCATCTGATCCATGTAGATTCTTTGTCAGAGCAATTTAGTTAGTCCCAATCTCCTGTCCTTCCTCCATAGCCTTCCAAACGCTTAATCTTCAGTTCCCTTTGAAAGCTATAATTAAATCAGCTCCATCACTCTCAGGCAGTGCATTCCAGGTCCTGACCTTGCACCATGTAAAATGTTTTGTTCATGTCATCTTTGCTTCTCTCACTTAAACCTCTGCCCTCTGGTTCTCGGCCCATCCACCAATGGAAATTAAAATGAGTTTGGTCTGGATTTGGAAGTTCCACCCCAATTTGCTACAGATCCCATTTTCATCAGTAAGGGGAAGGGAGGGGGTTGTGACTCACATGAGGGAAATCTGAACTCACTTTATTTTCACTGTAGCAAGGGTCTTAAGCCACAGTGTGGGAGCTCCTAAATTTTATACCAGACTGAAATGATCTTGAAAAGTGGATAAGATCTATGGAACTGTCATGATATAAAGTTATTTCAATGAATCCCAGTCCTTCAAAAATGAATATAAGCAGGCTGCCTCTGTTAGTGAAAGGTTTTAAAAAATCCTCTGTTCTAACAGTTACAATAGCTGTTAATTGGCATTCTTCCAATGGCATTTTGTGAATGCTATACACAACCCACAATTATCTCAGCAGGGGTTCTAAACTCTGTTCTAACTATTTGACGAATAGATGTCTTTGATGCAGGACTATGAAGAGCAGTCTGTTTTTATAGCAATTCAGTGTATGAGGAGATGTAAAACATCTGAAAGGATTTTAATGAACGGAATAATTTCTTATTATAGTGAAGCTTGTTGTAATAGATAGTTTGATCTTTATTATTCAATGCCATGTGGCTCCTGAGATCTATCCACAGTTAGGTTAACACGAGTTGGAATCACATTGGCATGGTGTCTATAAATGGCAGTGAGGTGTTTGGGATGTGAGTTGCGATTAAGTTAAAAAAGGGGTGCAATGCATTTTCTTGTCAGTTTGGATCTTGTTTGTCTCTTTTGTAAGTTAAGAAGCCATCGGGTGGGTGTGGGCATGCATTTGCATGAAAGGGATATGGGGAATGGATGGGGAGGCATGAGCGGATTTGAGGACTGAGAGCTAGTGTGCACACAATGTAATCCAGGAACTGGGAAACTGGAACTATGTCTCAGAAAACTGAGGTAGGTCTTTAAACAGCTCACCTGACACTTGGCAGTCCCTGTGTTCTCCTCCAAACTGTGTTGTGTAGACATTCCACATACTTCATACCCACCCCCTCCCACCAGAACAAGGAACCCACCAGTCACTGCAGTTTCTCCCAAGGTGGTCCCCCACTCACACTAATTGCCTCCAGGCCTTACATTGAATGTTGGGATTTAAAAAATTTATTTAAAGGGCACCTGGATGGAAGATGGTGAGTATGACCACTGAAATTGGGTTCCCCCAGAAGCGAAACCATAGCTAAATAGTAACAGCTCATTATTGCCTGGCCTACATTACAGCAGTGGCTGCGTTTTATAAGTCTTTCACTGGCTGTGAAAAGCTTTGGGACGTTCTGAAATCTGAAAGGCATTATTGTTTGCCCTTTCTTTTAGCAATTGAAAAACACCTCATAGCTATTGTGCTGGGAAGTCAAATGCCCGCTGTCCATCTGCGAGGAAGCGATAAAAGGAGAAAGCCACGGACACTCGCGGAGAGGATTTTTTGAAGCCGGAATGCTGCAAGGGCAGTCAGGATTTTAATCAGGGATCTGAAAAGCTTTAGGCAGGCTTGAGTCAGAAATGCTGGATAAACATTTAGAAGCCACGTTTCTCAAGTCAAATCATAACATTCCATTTAGCGCACATCATATCACAAAGACAAGTTGAATTGTTAAACAAAATGAATCTGCTGTTTGTGAAATAAAGCATTCTGATAACTTGGTTCAAGCTTTGCTTCACCAAGTGTTCATTTAGGCTGTCTTTGAATGACACAACCACTTTTTTTTATTTTCACACCATTTTTAAGATTGCAAAGCCAATGTGCAGAGTAGACAGTACAAGTCCTTAATCCACCTCCTTGCTTGCTCCAAAAACCAATTCAAATTCACACTGAATTCAACTCCCACAGGAGAGACAAACAAGATCCAAGCTGACAAGAAAAGGCATTGTGCCCCATCTTGGGCTTGATCCGACGCTTGATCTTAGCCAAAAGGGCGAGAAGAGAAAACACAAGCATCTGGTTCAAGTCACAAGGGGTTCTGCCCTAAGGCTACGCTATCTTACAAACAGAAATAGGACAGTGTCAGTCAGCTCAGACCACTTCCAGGAACAGCTGACAACATTCAATCAGAAAAGGTATCTACAACGGACTCACATTTTAACAACTACCTACTGCACAAATCTGCATGAATTCATTTATAACTGAGAGATTAAATGCATCTCGTACCATTGGCTTTTAATTAACAATCCCATATATTACTGTACCTATATTAAATGGGTGATTAATTAATTGATAGTCATTACCCAGGATGCAACAGAGGTTTACTTTGTATTTCACTGTCGGTGATTAGGTAGAAACCAAATATAAAAGATGTTAATTCTTACAAATAAGGGGCTCAAAGTTGGTTGCTACAGCATCAGTAGTGGCGACACAACAGGAGTTTGGCATCCTGATAATAGTGGCTGAATGACTACCAGACACTTCTGTTGCTGCACACATTTATGGACACGGTGGGAGAGAACAACTGAGTTCCTTGTTCCCTTCCCAACTGTCTGTAAAGAGTAAGCTTTTGCAAGGAAGACGAGTGTATCCTTTAATCCCTGAACATGTGGGAAATTTGAATAACCAGCAGTGTTGGACAGTTTTGAGACCTTTTGAACACTGGTATCCGCATTTATGATGCTAGCAATCTGAGGCTGCATCACAGCAAGCACAGATCTCCTAATCCGAGTCAGAGCTAACACTGACACCCTCTCAAACACTGGGGAATTCTGTCAGCACTGATGTGTAAGCTGAGATATTGGCCATCAAATGCTGCACTATGGAAGGGTCATCCGGTGCTGTCATGGAGCTGCACGTCACTTTTACATTGAAAAGGATCAGCTCCAAGTTCAGCAGAAACTGTCCCAGGTTGGAGGAAAACTCCTCCATAACCCTTGACAGTGACAAAAGGCTCTGTGACAGGCCTGCCAATGTACCACCCATGTCAATGGACAAGACTGTCAGCCTTCTCCTATATGCCATCTCATCCAAGGCCATGTCCGAATCTTCTGCAACAGGAATTGGGCGTGACCTGGCCCTCTAGAAAGCTGGCACTCACACTATCAACTCATGCTTGTGACTCATCTCACGCAGAACACAGCTCTAAACTCTAAACCCTCTAAAGTACACAGTGCCAGTATCTGAGCTGGTGGTTACAAGGGTCAAATCAAATGATGGTGCGTCTTTGTCAGATGTGTGCCCTTCTTTGCACCCTTCATCATAAAGCCAGGTGGCAGGCCTTTGGGTATCTGAAAGAATCAAAACAAAAGGGGAGGGGTGGAGTGAGGAAAGGAGGGGTGGGATGGAAAGCTAGCAGTTCATGACCACACCTTCTGCAGCTTCCACTTCTGAGGGTGAAATAGAACTTGAGAAGGTTTGAAAGGCAGGAACATACCATCCTCCTGGATATTCTCCACAACACTGACTGCAAACAGCATCAGTCACTGCTGGCCCAATAATTGACTAGACCATCTCCTTCAGGCAGTCTGTACATCACCAGTTCTCTGCTGGTTCCTCCTGCTATACGTGACTCTATTCTATAAGAGAGCTGGAAGTGAGTCAGTAGGTGCTGAAACATGTTTGGGCAATCAGACTGTCTTAACTGAATACATGGTAGCCGAGAGATAGGGGTATGAGAATTGCAGCATTGAGGAGGGGGAGCATCTGAATATTGGGTAGGAATGTTAACTGGCAGCGACTGTTGAAGGGTGAGTAATGGGAGTGTAATGCATTTTGCAGTACGTGAAGTTAGTGATGTGATCAGTAGGATATTGCATTGATCAGTAGGATATTGCATTGACAATAACTCTCCTTCACACAATCATGTGAGGTCATTTAGCTTCTTCTGACAATGCCCTTGGGGTCAGACTTCTTGAAATGACCTCCATTGTTACCTGTTCCTAGTCCCTTGAGTGTGTGTTGGAGGGAGCACTCACCTCCTTTCCACCCCCTGCACTCAGGCCTCCAGTGCCACATCAGAGCATCTGGGAGCTCTCTCTCTGCCAGCTGCTCCATTGATAATCTAATCCCTGCCTTGAAACACATTTGGTGACAGTTTCACCAGCTGCAAAGGTGTGAATGCACCTCCTCTTTTAAAGACAAATGCTGCCTTCAAGAAGACTAGCCTGAGTGCAGGTCATGCCAGCTGGACCCTGGCTGAGTACACAGGCAGGGAGCTAACATGTTCAGTACCGGGCTGCTTTTCACAGTCATTGATATAAACAGGCATGTTGTCTTCATGATTTCAAATGAATGCGAGGCAATGGCGTGTTGCGGTGCCTGCATCCTGAGACAAGCCGAGTTGAACTTTTAGTCCAGGGAGCCTGAACTTTCTAATGATTCCACAATCAGGCAGACCTCAATTAGTAACTTACCCCGATGTAGTCAAAACCATACCCAAAGAAAACTATAGATTTCCTGTTAAAAGGAAAAGCTTTTTACTTTCTGCTTGAGCTTACGACTTTCAAAATCAGCAGTCTTCTGAGTGTCATCACAGCGTGCAATCACTCTATTGACTATTTCCTTCTGAAAGGTAAGACAGGAAATTGCTTGCTGAAGTGTTTTCATTACTCCTCTAATGTTACAGCAATAGGACTGGCGCAACAAACTATTTAAAAACAAACTGGGAGAGGGAGAATATATAGACAAGTTCTAGCTTACTGATTCAGTTGCTATTTCATTTACTCCATTGTACAGTAATCTAAATATAAAAAATAATGTTTTTGCTTCCAATGATAACCTCTGAAAGGGAATGTTTGAGCTGATGTAAACTGATCATCATATATATGAATTAGCAGCAGGCCATTTGGCCCCTCGAGCCAGTTCTACCGTTCGATAAGATCATTGCTGATCTGATTGCAATTTCAATCCTACAGTCCTGCCTATACCCTGATAACCTTTCACCCCCTTGTTAATCAGGAACCTATCTAGTTCAGACTTAAAAATATTTGCTTCCACATAAAATTCCATCCTTAGAGTTAGAAACTCCAGAAGCATTTTTGGGATATCAATGGCATTGAAGAAATACATTTGAGTACATTTATCCATCTGGCATTCATTTCAATAAATTATACATCACATTACGCTGAAGATCTGCTTGAAATGATAGAACGTTAGGCTCCTCGAGTTAGGCAGGAGTAAACATCAGCGGTAAACATGAGGAATAAATCAGATAATACTGGCAGGTAATTTTTTTACTATTTACTCTTTTAATAAATGGCAGAGCCAGAAGTGTCTACAACAGATATCACATTGATTTCCATATATAGATGGGTAGTCTTTCACAGAGGCATAGTTGCAGGGTACTTCAACAATTTACCTTGTCTCAGTAACCCAGTGCTTTATATGGAAATATGGAAAGAGGCATTGGCTATATAAACTTGTGTTGGCATAGTTAAAAGACCCCAGAAGTGATTATCAAACAAAATTAGATACCAAGTCACAGAAAGAAATACAGAAACCTGCAACAAAAAAGCTTGATCAGTTTGGACCATCTCGTTTTAAGGAGCACCTTAAAATAGAAGAAGAGGTTTAGTATGGGAATTTCAGGTATAGGACCTTGGGTAGCTGAAGACACAACCACCAAAGACAGATTGAAGAAAATTCTTGGTCTTTTGGTTTAGATCAAGCGACAAGCCCAAGTTGGGTGCCTTATCTTGTCTGCTTTCAGATCTCTCTTGTGGGGACCATAGGGGCGATTCCTCCCAGCCTGCTGCACTGTTCTAGCAGCACAACAGGCCGGGAGACATCAGCGAGGCAGTTTAGCAGACTCTCGGCTGGGCACCATGGCCTCCACGCGTCTCCGGCTCCAAGATTTTTGGAGTCATTATCTCTGTGCTGAAGATTTTAATTTGATTTTCAATGTCATTATCAGGCCCGCTAGCGTCTCCCTTCCTCCTTTCAGGAGTGGTTCCCTCCAGCAGGGTTTACAACAGCTCCCTATTAACAGGGGACAGCCCGACCACACTGAGAGAACAGAGACTTTGGAGGAGTCCCCAGGAGGTCAGAGGTAAGGGGGGAGTGGCCCGATGTCAGTACCAACCTAGCCCCTTGGCACTCCCAAGGGGCAAACTGGCAATTCCCAAGGGGTGCACCTTGGCATTGCCCACAGGGCATCAGGACTGCTGGGTGCGGGGGGGGTGGGAGGGGGAGGTTTGGTCTAGGAGAGGACAGCGATTGTGGGGGAGGTCTGGGAGGCCAGCAATCAGGGTAAGGGTGGGGTCGGCAAGGCCAGGGATGCAGGGTTGGGGGGCTGGCCAGCAATCGGGAGGCTGGCAGTGCAGGGCCACTGTGCAAGTGCCAATCTTGGCACTGACAGAGTGGTGCATGCACAGTGACCCGCTCAGAACTAGGCTGCTGGCTTCTTCAGTGGATAAGGCCCGCCTCCTGATTTTCAGATGGAATCACACTCGGGCACTTAATAGTGCTCAGAATGGGGGAGAGTCATTCTGAAAATCATGCTAGAAAAAAATCGACAAGAATTACTCCAGTTTTCACACAAATTTGGCAACTAGAATTTTTTTGGGAGAATTGTCCCCCCCCCATGAATTGGATTCAGTTGGAACTTGAATTTGATTTTTGAAGCAAGGAATTGATTTGGGTTTGCTCCGTCCACTCTGGCTTTGTAATTATAGGAATGGAGTAAAAATTTTTTTAAAAAAGTTAAATTAAACAAGGGCCAGAATTCTCCAACCTCGCCTGCAACTGAGCTCTCTGGTCCCATTGAGATGAATGGAACTTTGGCTGAGCGCTAAATTCTCTGTTCTCGTTGGCAGTGGTGATGGGGCAAACGAGATCGGAGAATCCCAGGGAAGATGTCAGAATTAGCGGAGCACAGAGACCCTGATGGGTTAGCTGGCCGCAGAAGATTACAAAGTTAGGTAGGGAGATTTGAAAATAAGAATGAGAATTTTAAAATCGAAGTGTTGCCTGACTGGCACTCATGTAAATAAGATTAGGATAAGTAAACATTTTTATCCATTAAATGTGGTGCTATCTTCTAAACTCCATGTGTTCATTTTCTCTTTAAACGGAATTATGTACATATATGAGAAGTAGGGATGATGTTATAATGAGCTCTAAGATATGTAATGTGTCTATTATGTGCAAGTAAACCATTGTACTGAAAAAAATCACGCAGAGTTAGAAATTTGAGAAATATAGTGCAAACATCAGAATGCAGAAAACTGAAATAATTTAAGATTGATGAAATAATAAATACCATTCTGTTCGAAATTCTTGAACAATTGGTTTCACTGTGTTGCTGTCACTACTTTCCACTTGTAAAAAAATATTTTGCTTCGTATGCTCTTCTAGATTGGAATTTATTCCAAGAAACAACTGGGGCAGACTTTCATCTGCGCCACCTGGGTGGTAATCTGACCGGGCAGATCACTCACCCACCAGGGAATCTGTCCCATTTGAATTTCATTAGTTTTAGCTGGAGTGAAAATCATTTCTGGATTCTACAGCGGACTGCAGCAGGCTACTGCCCAGGGTGGTCAAGATGAAAATCTACTCCGTTAGGCAAAGGAGCACAAATTAAAACATTAGGAGGCAAAACATGCAGAGCGTTTAGCCCATGGCGTAATTTGGCAGGATGCCCATTACAGCAGATAGGATTTCAGAGACAACTGTAATTCACTTGTGGACAGAAAAGGTTGAAACATTCAGGGAAATGACAAGCCTGTGAGGTTGAGCTCAATTGTTTGATCTTTGATCTGTTCTTAAAAATGCTTACGCAAGTTGAAAACTGCCAGTAATTATTGTTACCTTTTCATCTTGTGGCCTGCCTAATGAAGCTGCCTCTTACACATCAAGTATCGGAATCCTTCATCTGTTAGAGACAGAGACTCCTGGGATTGATCTTGAACTTTTTCCAAGTATCAATACAGTGTAAAGTACTTGGCACAGCTTTTAGCAGCTGTTCAAACAAAACAGACTTCTGCATTAGGTATGCCAAGTTAGAACATTTCAATTAATACAGGGGTGCTCATCACTTTTAAAATACATATACTTGCCCCAATTACCCATTCCTATACAACACACATTCCCATGAAGTGAGAGCAGGCATTTTTGTTTCTTTGCCAAAGCTGTTGTTGACTAAAAATAGCACGTTTGCAATAGTGGGCAAGGTTGATTCAACTAATTTTCTTCTTTTCCACTAAATAGCCTGAATAAGTTTGGAACTCAATCGTCATAAGACATAAATCTGCATTCGATCATATTGTTGCAGCTAGTTAGTGGACAAACACTCTTCTTTATTAGGAAGGCTTTTTACATGGTGGCAATTACTGACAGAGCAACAAACATATGATGGTATAATCACCACATAACTGGGCGTGCTGGTTGGTACTGGCAGGCTAGACTTTTTCCTGCCCTTAGAATTAAAATGTCAGGATTGGTGGCAGTGGCTTAAAAATTAAGTTTTTAGACCATCTGCTCCTTGTATGATCATCTGGAAAGAACAGTTAAAGTCTCAATTGGAACACTGCCAAAAAGCAGCAATGGGACATGCCAGAAAAGGTTAATAGAACTGAGGCACACTGCATCAGTAATTGGAATGCTGTGAAATAAGGGATGAATAATGACCTGGAACTTGTGGTCAGGTATGAACAAAAAAAAAATGCACTTCCATTTGCCCACACTTGCGCTGCAACTTGTGGTAATTAGGGAACCAAAATCACAGGGTATTGGAAATTCTTGTCAACAGGGCAAACAATGATGTGTCTTCCTGCCTAATTAGATTGAAGAGTCTGTACTGAAACATTCACAGCTAAACGTTTGATAAGTCTGCTGAATGGGTGCCGGGACTGTAATGTGCGATTACTCTATCGAGGTAATGAAGGCAGCATGCAAAGGTGAAGTTGCTTGCTCGTCACTATGAGGCTGGTATACAACCTGGTGTTCAATGTGCTGCTGACTGGCTGGAACTCGTGCAGGTTTAAATATGGCTCGCCTGAGTTACAGCTGGGCTGCACTGCTTAAAGATAGCCTGCACCTCTTAAAGGTGCAGTCAGCTTTAAGGGGCTGGTGGAACTGGCCCCGAAAGTGTTTCAGAAAAGGAATAAATGTTCCAATGGAGCAGTAGACCATTGAAAAGGCTCCCAGTTTTTCTCATGTGGTAGTGCAGACCTTAATCCAGAAGCTGGAAAGGAGGAGCGATGTCCTGTTTCTGCAGGGGGGTTGGAAGGCCCTCCAGGTATAGTCTGTGAGGACTGGGAGTAAGTAGCTATATATTTAATGAGTCTGGCATTCGGGTCTGGCTGTAATACCACAAAAAGTTCAACGGCCCTGCACAAGTGGTCAATGCATCGCCAAACGCCATCTCCTACACACAAATCAGCAATTATACCTAACATTCAGATACTCCACCTTATCCCCACACACACTTACCAATACTACAAGCCTCACACCCACATCTCTCAGATTCAACACACTTTCAGATATTCAACTATGACAGGCATATCGCCTGAACACTTTGCAAAACATTGACACTCTTCCCCTTCTCTTGCAGGATAAGCAACTGAAATAACATACAAGGCTATGGACCAAGTGCTGGAAAGTGGGATTTGAAAATAGGTAGGAGCTTGATAGCTGGCGCAGCCACAAAGGGCCTCTTGCTTTGCTTTAAATTTGATGACTCCATGGTCAGACATAGCAGGAGGAAGCAGCAAGGAGCTGGCGGGGACAGTCATATCTGCACGTCCTGAGGCCTTTGGTGGAAAGGATGCTGCGAACTATTGAGCCAGCAGTTAGTGAAACTGCTGTCACCAAGAATATCCAGGTGATGGCATGTTCACGTCTTATGCACCGCCACAGGTCCCACGTTGCTCACTGACATGATATACAAGTTGCAGGTTGTGTGACAATAAATTTCTTGCTTTTCATCCAACTTCCCTTCAGTTCTGTCTGAATTCTCTTAAGCAGATGTGGCCTTTTATTCTGAGCCTTCTCTCAGTGTGCACAGCTCTCGCTGTCATGCTGCAGCCAAGTTTAAACCTCCACGAGTGAGAGAAATTTCTTTGTTCAAAATCAACTGAACTCGTTCTCAAAGTCCAGCACTAGTCCCTCCCTGACTCCAATCACTTGTCAGGACTCCTCCAACAACACGGTATAGATCACTTTGATCAAACTCTGCAGCATTCAAAAGTTCTATGCTGATTCCTTTAAAGAGAATTAGTGGGGGACATGCAGCTGAGTGAGATTGCATACAACAGGATGTTAACAGGATGAGCAAGATCCAGATGAACATTCAGCACTAATCAGTCCGAGACACTAAGTAATATAACAATCTGTCCACTCTGCATGCTTCTCGTGTGTGTACGGTGCATCTGTGCTAGCCCCCGATGAGCATTGTGCTGGAAGTGACTGAAGGCATACCAATAGTGTGATGTTGCAAATTTTGCAGTCAAGGGACAGAATTTTTCTGCAGCGATGAGAAGGCATGGATATCCTGCCCTGTATAATGATTCAAAAACACGTGGTTGGTTGGCCTGCGTGCTGAGCATAAAATTGCATGGGCCACTCAACATCACATAGAAACGTAGAAGATAGAAGCAGAAGGAGGCCATTTGGCCCTTCGTGCCTGCTCTACCATTCATTACAATGGCTGATCATCCAATTCAATAGCCTAATCCTGCTGATCCTAATCACAGTGAACTGGAGTTTTAGTGGCCTTAACTGATTCTTTAATTGTTGGCAAATGCATTTCCGATTTCCATGCACATCGCCAACTGAAATATCAACAGGTGACGTGATGATGATGGGATGCCTCCCAAAATCATCATACCCAATGTTATGAAGCATTGGGTCTGCCATGTGTCTGCACAGCAAAGGTTTAAGGTGCAAGGGGCAAGGTTTAAAGGACATGTACAAGGCAAGTTTTTTTACATAGAGAATGGTGGGTGTCAGTAATTTGCTGTCGGAGAAGGTACTGGAAATACTTACAATAGTGACTTTTAAGGGGCATCTTGACAAATCCATGAATAGGATAGGAATAGAGGGATATTGTCCCCAGAAGGGTTGGGGTTTAGTTCAGATGGGCAGCATGGTGGGCGCAGGGTTGAAGGGCAGAAAGGCCTGTTCCTATGCTGTAATTTTCTTTGATATGGAGTTGCCAGCGTTGGACTGGGGTAGGCACAGTAGGTAGTCTCACAACATCAGGTTAAAGTCCAACAGGTTTATTTGGTAGCACGAGCTTTCGGAACATTGCCCCTTCATCAGCTGCAAAAGCTCATGCTATCAGATAAACCTGTTGGACTTTAACCTGGTGTTGTCAGACTACTTTCTGTAATTTCCTTTTGTTCTTTGTTAAATTCTGAGCATTGCCTTGCATTTATGAGTTTTATTAAAACTACCCAACTGTGGAATTTAATTCCATGCACAACAATAGCTAGAAAACCCTGCTACAATGGAATCTGGCCTATTTGGTCATTGTAATCCTGATTAAACGTTGCTTAGATATGTGATGCAGTCCATTAAATCAGGCCACTTGTTCTCCTGCTGCTGGAGTCTTACTCCTGGGATTGCAGCTCACCATATTTAAATGTAATTGGGAAAAAATACTGCTGTAATTCAATTGGTAGCATATTTTTGCATAGTTAAACATAAGCACAATTTACAGAAAGCTGATTTACTGAAAAAACAAGAGGTATGATTCAATTATCTGTAGTTACAATTACCGTTCTGCTTTATATACCTCAACACAAGTTTGGCACAATAGCCTATACAGTTCTGAAGCAGACTTCAGTCCCCATTAAGATGAAAAATGTACATTCATTATTGAAGAGCTTTGCCCACCATTGTGCTATTTTGTGTCTAGTATACAGAATGTGAATGTTAGACACAAAACATCCTGCAAATTAAAATTGTTTGATCTTTCTTTCATTTTGCTTTGACAAAATGAGGTCCAAAACATAAAGCATTGAAGAGCTACTTTAAGATGGGTGTGAGAATGAAACGATTCTCGCAGATCCACAAAGCTTACAGCACCTAAGTACAGCCCCAATTCTTGACACACTCACAAGAACACCTAAGCACAGCAAGACATATGGAAGAGGTGTGGCCTTCTGCATGCATCATAGAAATACCCAC
This sequence comes from Carcharhinus amblyrhynchos, assembly GCF_965287045.1. Lineage (NCBI taxonomy): Eukaryota > Metazoa > Chordata > Chondrichthyes > Carcharhiniformes > Carcharhinidae > Carcharhinus > Carcharhinus amblyrhynchos. The sequence continues at coordinate 102,407,455 of NC_137326.1, read as the reverse complement.
CTTTTCATCAATGCCACAAGGCACGAGACCGAAAGGGCCGTTTGCAGTGAACTAGAACAAAGGCTAATGCTGCTGCAAAGAGTCATGCACAGATCCAAACAGACTGTGCACAACAGGTACATTCAAGCAGAAAAATTGACAGTCCAGTATCCCATCAGAAACAAACATGTGAGATGACTGATGAAACAAAGCATGACCATGATGTGCACAACAGAGTGGTGAACATATGTTATGAACAGTAAGAAGTCTCATTACACCAGGTTAAAGTCCAACAGGTTTATTTGGTATCATGAGCTTTCGGAGTGCTGCTCCTTCATCAGGTGAGTCATATGCTGTGAACACATATATATGAATATGGGGAGGCAATAGTCTAGTGGTATTATCACTAGACTATTAATCCAGAGACTCAGCTAATGTTCTAGGGACCTGGCACGGCAAATGTTGGAATCCCATCACGGCAAATGTAGGAATTTGAATTCAATTTTTTTAAAAATCTGGAATTAAGAATCAACTGGTGACCATGAAACCGTTGTTGATTATGGGAAAAACACATCTGGTTAACTAATATCCTTTAGGAAGGAAATCCACCGTACTTAACCAGTCTGGTCTGCTTGTGACTCTAGAGCCACAGCAATGTGGCTGACTCTCAACAAGGGAAATTAGGGATGGGCAATAAATGCTGGCCAGCCAACGATGCACACGCCTCTCAAAAGAATAAAAAAACCTATCAATCTTATGGAAAACATAAATGCTGTCACACCACCCAAAGTGTTTGCCAAGATTCAAACTATCTATCCTAAAAAAGTTGGTAACTACTTGTAATCAGCCAAGATGGACACAAGGACAAGTGCCAATATGCAACCTCTGTGAATTCTAATGACGTGGAATTTTAATTCTAAAAGATGGTGAATCCTACTTCTGTGAAATTTTCAGGGTACAATTGTTCATTGGCTCCTGCATATGAAATTAATGAACACTCTGCCACTGTGATATATTCAGCAGGTCTGATTTTACTTGCAGCCCTGGGCTGTGGCTCCTGCATATGAAATTACAGTCTGGGGCTGCAAGTAAAATCAAACCTGCTGAATGTCTTATGGTGGCAGAGTGGTTAACACCGCTGCCTCACAGCACCAGGGACCCAGATTCAGTTCTGGCCTTGGGTGACTGACTGTGTGGAGTCTGCACATTTCCTCGTGTCTGTGTGAATTTCTTCCCACACTGCAAAGATGTGCAGGTTATATTGGTTGGCCATGCTAAATTGTCCTTAGTGTCAGGGGTATTAGTATAGCAATTATGTGGGGCTACAGGAACAGGTCTGGGTCAGATTGTTCTTGGTGTAGGCTTGATGGGCCGAATGGCCTCCTTCTGCACTGTAGTAATTCCACGATTCGATGATCCACGTTGTGGAAACTAAAGACCCAACAATTGCAGGTCTACTGGCATGTTGGTACATCACACTTGTAATTATCCATGGAATCAGTCAGCCACAACAAGACAGATCGACCTCTGAAACTCCTCCTCTCACCTCAGATTATGACCTAATATTGAAGAGTAGAGAATATTTTGAGAAAATTTGCAGTTTCAAGGGAGCTTCAGCATTACACTTGCAGGAGAACGCAAATCTGTCAATTGTGTGACAGGGCCATTAAAATACAAGGCAAGTTGAAGGTCAAACTAGACAAAATGGAGAAAGATGGGGTCATTTGAAGGATATATGAACAACAGCTTGCTACAGTTTGCTCACGTATCAAAATGGAGGATAGGTAATTGAGATATTAGACCATAAGACATAGGAATAGAATTCGACGACTCGGCCCATAGACTCTGCTCTGCCATTCAATCATGGCTGATATTTTCTCATCCCCATCCTCCTGCCTTTTCCCTATAGCACCTGGTCCCTTTATTAATTAAGAACCTATCCACCTCTGTCTTAAAGACACTCAATGATCTGGCTTCCACAACCTTCTGCAGCAAAGAGTTCCACAGATTCACCACTCTTTGGCTGAAGAAATTCCTCCTCATCTCTGTTTTAAACGATCGTCCCTTTAGCTGAGGTTGTGCCCTATGGTTCCAGTATGATCCATGAATCTAAACACAGCTTTGAAAGACTGTCCTTTCAAAATACCTACATTAGAAGAGTTAAATCTGAGATTTGTAGGTACAAAGTTCTTCTCAAAGCTTAATGTCAGGTCGGTACATTGCGCAGAGAAATTTCAAATGTTTACTACATTATGTACCCCAATCAGGTGATATTGTTATTCATGACTCCCCTTGGGGCTGTCTCGTAGCTAGAATCTCTTTCAAGCTCACAGGGACTGCACGCATGCACTATACCAGGAGGCATCTGCATCGCAGATGACACTGCTGCCATGGGAAGAAAAAAAAGTGAAAGCATGGCCACAGTCTGCATTTATTGATATGAGCAGCACATAATGAAGGATTGATGCTCAACAGTCATTAACAAGTAGCTGATCAATTTCCTCAGTTGTAGTTATTCTTGTGCTGGCATTTGTCTTGATCTCAGTAAAATAGAGCTTTTTAAAACCATGCCAACACTACAAGGTAAGAATGATCTTTGAAGATGTCTAGGTTTCATAATTTCTTGTCTCCATATATTCCCAATTTCACTCAAAAATCTTCATTGCTAAGGGAATTTTTGAGAAAGGATATATCTTTCCTGTGGCACAAAGACCCATTTGAAGCACTGCAACAGTCATTATCAAAAGCATCCACATTGCAATTTTACAATCCTGGGGAGATAACTCTGGAGATAGACACCTCACGAAAAAGTGTGACAGCATGCAGACTACAAAAAAGCAAACTGATTGCATTTGCTTCAAAATCCCTGTCCGCTAGGGAATCCTACTCCAACATCGAGTGGGAAAAATTAGTTTTGGAATTTGGAATCATGTGTTTTAAAATGACCTATTTGGCAAAATATTGGCCAGTGTGCTGCCAAGACTGCAACGTCTCTTGATAAAGATTCAGCGTTACAACTGTGGCATTAGATCTGAGCCAAGTGCCTTGATGGCCTCATCCGATACGACTTAGCAGAATGCCTAACCAAGTGAAAACACAGGATGTATCCTTTGATCTACATGATGATTTCATTGACATTGACCTTGAAGATATTCTCCAAGTCGATCTGGCAAATTCTGTGCAACACAAATGCCAGCAGCTGTGAGAAGAAATGGAAAAAAACACTGCAAAAACAATAGAAAACCATCATTGAAAGATGTCCTGATTCACTTCAACATGTCCATGAACACAAGGGACTATTTTGGTCTTATCAGGACAAGCCAGCTATCACCTGGGGAGTCATTTTTAAAGGCTGGCAGATCATCTTTGTGACCTGATATTCTTCAGCAAGTTCATCACTCACACACTGGTTAGGTTAAATGAGAAGTCTCAGAAGAGAGACAGTTAATTGGCTGTGTATGAACAGTGACAGTGGAGTTATTGCCAAGGAGTGTGAGTCATGTCAGGAGCATATGCCAAATTAGCACAAAGACCCATCAATTCCACATGATGTTCTTACCCATCCTTGATCCAAAATCATACTTGATCTTTTTCTTATCCATGGAACCAACTTCAGCATCAACTATTTACCAAATACCCCATCATTCAACAATTGCACAATAGATCATGTGCAACGGTTGCACCTACTCTATGCTATTTTCAGTTCATTTGGTGTGCAATTTATTGGTAAGCCAAAATGTGGGATATGTGCAAGAAGTAGAATATTGATTACATTATTTGTTCATTTATGTTTGGTAGAACAGTGCAAACCAATCTACCTGGTGTCACCCATTCTAATCTCTCAGAAATTAGGTGGCTATTTTTAAAATTGCAAGAGGAGGCGGTCAAAGGTCACAATAAAAATGCAGGTACAAAATTGCCAGGTTGATAGTTGGGACAACAAGTACGCATCCAGGTTCCCATAGAAGGTATGTAAGATGACAAGGATTTATCCAGAACAAAGGTGCAACTGTGAGGCATAACCAAGGAGAAGTCAGATCCATTCCAGCTTCTCAACCACCATACAATCCTATTGCAGCTAGAACAAGATCCTATATGTAACCAGGACCAGGGAGAGAAATCAAGGGCCCCGGTGCTTCTCCTGGTTACAGGCTCTCATGTGTCTATATACAACACAACTTTTAAGAGGCTAACGAACAACGATTGAATGGTTCACAATTATATCTGTTTTGCGATCAACAAGTCTGAAGACTGCTGATTGCTGCTTCTTACTACAATAACTTTTCAATATCTACAATGCAACACAATTTTATCACAAAATGTCACCACCTCCGAAAACTCAAAAAACAAGATAGAGCGGGATAATAGATAAGTGGATAAAAGGGCAAGATTGAAGTCAATTGAAACTCTTGAAAATCATGTGCAGAATAAAACAGATTCCGCTCATAATAAACGTTCACCAGCAGCAAAATAAACTCAACTCCAGCAATGATTCAATCCTCTATTTGCAAGGTAGTTACGAGCGATAAAGGTAGGCTAGCCCCGTTCATGTCATCTATCTCAGAATGGCATAGGGACATATGCATTATGAGCAGGGAAAGGCCATTCGGCCCCTCAAGCCTGCACTGCCATTTGATAAGATTGCCTACGTATACCGGTGACTACAACTTTGTGGCTGTAAAGTGATTTGGGACATGGCAAAGGGCATTATAGGTTTGTGTTTCTTTTATTAGGCCTGTATGTAGTAGTCTGAATGACTGTAACAATGGTGAAATTGGAGGTCAATGCTGATTCTGTAAGGACAATTAATCTCAGAACAATCAACTGATGTTGAGAAAACAGTTACAAAGAAATTACTACATTTACAAACCATTTAAAATCTGTAGCTGATCTCCCCTGAATTTCCCCTTAATCACCCACCTCCAAGTCCAATTCCTCTTCAATTTTCCCAGTAACGACCCCCAACTTCTCGCCCCAAGAACCTTCCCCTCATTCCTCCCAACCTTTACCCCAAATATCTCTCCAAATTTCTTCCCAACACATTGTTCCAACACCCTCTAATCCCACCTCCAACCTTTACCCCAACTCCCCCCCAGCCTTCTTCTCTCACACTCTAATCTTCCTTCCAACCCCTCCTCCAGTTTATACCCCAAATCCCTCTCTAAACTTCCCCCTCCAACCTTCCTCCCCACCCACCCTCAACCCACCTCCAACCTCCCTAATCCTCCTGCAACCTTCTCCAACGCCCCTCCAATCTCCCCAAAACCTGCACCAACCTTCCTCCCAACCCTTCCCCAATCTTCCTCCTACTCCACCAACTCTCAATCAAATCTTGCACCTAACCCTCTCCAACCTACCTGAAATCTTCCGCCTAACCACACCACCTCACTACACAAACCCCCTCCCCAGCCCAGCAGCCCCACCTCCTCATCCCTTATAGCATCCAACAGCTTCTAAAACTACAGGGATTTGACTTACCATTTTTTCAAACAGGAACACCCTCAGTAGTTGCTGCTGTTTCTCAACTTTGGGAAGCTTTGTGGTTTATTGACTGGCATTTTTTAAAAATCAGAATCATGAAGCTACCGCAAGTTAGAAGCAGCAGCAACTAATGAAATTGACCTGATGTTGACAGACCAGTTTAAAAGATGATTGGAATTCTCAATCTTACAGATGGTGTTTGAAAGTGGTCTTTCAGATCGGCAGTTCTAGCTGCTCACCGTTGATGTTGAGAAACTTTTAAATTGCAGAATCCAGACCCAGGCCCCTCCAGTCCCTCGGCACTGATGTACAGCACTGTCTGGACCCATTTCATCCAGGTTCTGCACATAGCCAGGAATATCCAGGAATGAAAATCTCACAGAGATCACTGTAAGCAATTAAAGAAACCTCCAGACAAAGTTACCATCACAAGATCTGGGCATCACAGCAAGTTTCCTCTACATATTAGAGACTCATAGATTTATCAGTTTAATGGACTTTTGTAGTTATAATGAAACATGAACATATGTTATACATAGTTATACTTCTTTTGGGGGGGGGGGGGGGCAGTGGGGGTACAAGTATCCTTGAAAAGAAAGGGGATGTTGTAATTCTTATAATCCATGTCAGAAAATCCAAGATGTTTACAAAGTCAGACTAGACTATAAGTTTTGCAATTTGAATGTAGCACAGGTGAGCTTATGATGTTGCATTCCAGATATGATTCAAGTGACCCACTGGGGAGCTTTTATCAAACAAATCTTATTTAAGAATACAGCTGAACTATAATAAGAAGTCAGCAATAACTTTCACTAATTACAAACAAGAAAAAGAAGACAACAATAGTATTGTAAAACTTTTAACAGTTAAATATACTGTTCCAGCCAAACATCTATACAAACATACACCCTGTTCTAGGCTTAGATCAGAAAGCAAGTATGCTGACATGATACTGGGTCATGCAGCTTTGCAACACCTGCTGTGAATTAATCATTTGGATAATGGAATAGAAATGTTGAGGCTTTCCGGCCCTGGAACTTTCAGCACATCTCAAGAGACAGAGACACCACCTGCGTCTAGCTTCTTGCCAGCCAGTCACCAACAGCCAAATTTCCAGGGAGGGAGGGCGGTTTAGAACGGAGTTGAGGAGGAACTTCTTCACTCAAAGGGTGGTGAATCTCTGGAATTCTCTGCCCGTTGAAGTGGTGGAGGCTGCCTCGCTAAATATTTTTAAGACGCGGGTTGATGGGTTTTTGATAGGAGAGGGGATTAAGGGTTATGGGGAGAGGGCGGGAAAGTGGAACTGAGCAGCGACAGATCAGCCATGATCTTATTGAATGGCGGGGCAGGCTCGAAGGGCTGGATGGCCTACTCCTGCTCCTATTTCTTATGTTCTTATGTTCTAAACACACTGCTTTCAACCTGCATCCAAACAGCTTCTGCCAGCCTCAAACTAAAACCTTTTGATTTGCCCTTTGAGAAAAAAAACTGTATAAAGATATTTGACCTACCAAACAGTCGCAAATCAACGATATCCTAAAGGGTCATAAAGGTCCAGGACACTGTATTAGGCCCAGGTTAAAAATAAACAAGATGCCCACTATACTGCTTCAGCAACCATAAATAATACTGGTACAGACAATATGATGCCAAAATGAACAACCAGGCCTGCACAGAAAAACTTGTGCAGAGAACACAACTAAAATACATTTCTTAAAGGCACACTAGTGTAACATAATATATCTTCGCGGTATATCAGCATGACATCACTGGATATTAAAGGTGCCACGTGATCCAGTCTTACTTTCATTTTGCTTTGAGCAGAACACACACACATAGCTCTGAGGTCTTCAAATTTTATAACCTACTTATATGTGTTGTATAACTTGTTTACATATGTCAAGTCTTAATAAATGAACCCACAATGCTGCCTTGCGTCTCTTTTAGTAAATAAGCCCAAGGTATTATATTGTTATAATAACATGACACACTCCAGATCCTAACTACTCTTTTCATCCTGTCACCATTGTTTCTTTTGCCATTCATCTTAAAACAGCCCCCTCTGCCTTTGACCCTCCTGCCAATGGGAATGTTCTTTCAATCTGCTCTGTTCAAACCCCCTAGGGTTTTGAACACCTCCATCAAATAACCTCATAATATTCTGCTCTTCATGGAGAACAGCCACAATCTGTCCACATGGCTGAAATTCCTCTTCCCTTTTCTGAACCTTCTCTAATGCCTTAATCCTTGCTAAAGTCTGGTGCTCACACAACAAAAAGGAACTGAGGAGCAACTTCTTCACGTGGGGGGTGACATGTATATGGAATGAGCTGCCAGAGAAAGAGGTCGAGGCAGGTACAATAGCAACATGTAAAAAGCGTTTGGATAAAGACATAGATGGGAAAGGAGTAGAGGGAAATGGGCCGAATATGGGCTGGCTGGGATGGCACCATGGCTGGCATGGACTTGTTGGGCCAAAGGGCCTGTTTCCGTGCTATGTTCCTCTATGACTCTATGCCTCTAACACTCCAGCTGCAGCTGAACTGATGTTTCAGAAAGATAGACTTTTTTTGGGGTTGGGCCATTCTCTTGTCTGTCTGCTGTAACTTTAATGGTAGGAATCTTAGAAAAACTGCACAAACAAAAATTCACACCCTATAAAGAAGGATGACACAGGATTATGTGAACATGTAGTTTAACAACTTAAGCAAACTATTGTCACTTCTTTCTTCTTGATTAAATAATACATTTTGAAAAGTGACAGAGTAGGGTCATAATACTATAATTCCATTAGTTTAAGATTGCTATGGAGAATGATAGGTCTGGTGCAAAAGTTAAAATTCTAAACTGGGGCAAGGTCAATTTTGTTGGAATTAGAGAAGAATGTGCAAAAGTTTTCTGGGGGATTTGTTGGCAGGCGAAGGGACTTCTGGTAAGCGGAGGGGGGCTCGGGGCTTTCAAAAGTGTGTTAACCAAGATTCAGGGTAAGCACATTCCTTTTAGAGTGAAGGGCAAGGCTGCTACAAGTAGGGAATCCTGGATGACTTGGGATATTGAGACTCTGGTCAAGAGAAGAAGGCATATGACAGGCATAGGCAGCTGGATCAAGTGGATCCCTTGAAGAATATAAAGGGTGTAGGAGTACATTCATTTAACTTAAACTCCGTCTGCCATTCATCAGCCCATTGGCTCAATTGATCAAGATCCCATTGCAATCCGAGATAACCTTCTTCACTGTCCACTATGCCACCAATCTTGATGTCATCTGCAAACTTACTAACCATGCTTCCTAAATTCTCATCCAAATCATTAATATAAATAACAGTGGACCCAGCACCAATCCCTGAGGCACACCGCTGGTCACAGGCCTCCAGTTTAAAAAACTACCCTCTATCTTCTGTCATCAAGCCAATTTTGTATCCAATTGGCTGTCTCATCCTGGATCCCGTGAGACTTAACCTTATGCAACAACCTACTGTGCGGTATCGTGTCAAAAGCCTTGCTAAAGTCCACGTTGACAATGTCGATTGCACTGCCCTCATCTATCTTCTTGCTTACCCCTTCAAAAAACTTAATCAAACTCATGAGACCAAGATTTTCCACTCATAAAGTGAGATTTAACCTTATGCAACAACCTACCTTGTCAAAGGCCTTGATGCTCAAACAGAAAATGCTGGAAATAATCAACAGGTCAAACTGCATCGCTGAAGGGAGAAGTAGAGTTAATGACTTAGGTGAAAAATGGTTTCTTTCTCCACTGGTGCTGCCTGATCTGCAGAATATTTTCAGAATTTTCTGTTTTTATTTCAGATTTTCAGCATCTGAAGTATTTTACTTTTAATAAAGATCATGTGGTCAGCAACAAATCTGACCTCCTACATTTAATCAACTGATTTTATCAAAGGCCTTTAATTACCTCCTAGACTTTGGAAAGGAGTGGAATTTACATGCTATCAAGCCACATGTTGAGTCGTAAACTAAGGAACAGGTTTATTAGAAATTAACTGGGGCGGATTCTCCGGGCCCCCTAGTTCCTGGCGAGTGTCGCGATGGCCCAGGGAATCGGGTATTGAGCACAGAACTGGCTTTGCACTCGGCACCAAACCTGTCGTAGTGCTCCCAGCCCATCCTGCCAGCCCTGATCAGGTGGGAATCCCATACATAATTCAAATTAGTTACTTTAAATATAATTAACGGGCTTGAAGTTTATGTGGGGAAATGTTCCATTCCGTAGAGCCCCAACATATGCACACGGCTTTGATTTGAAGTTGGTGAGGCTTCCCAGCAAGTTGAAACCCTGTCCATTGCACCTGAAGCCTTCGATCTATAAGAAGGCTGATTGCAACTCACTTAACAATTTTGAATGGGTGCGTTTGGAACCAGCTCAATGGATTTCTATCATCCTCCAACAACCTCTTTTGCAAACCACTTCAAAGAGAAAGTTAAACCACAAACTGCCAATCAGACTTAGGCTCTGTCAACATTGGGTCAGGATCAACGGAGTACTTGAAGTGCTTTCAACCGTGAAGGGAGATGAAAATAAACACAAGTGGTTGGAAAAATCCACTGAGTTGGCAGGTGAATCCTTTATGAGGCACTTCATGTTGAATTTGTTACATATCAAAGGCTTTAAATGCAATGGGGAGAGTTTCAATGGTTTTAGCTTGGGGCTGAGTGCAGAGCTGTGCAAACTGGAACCCTTCCCCAGTTGACCCCCTTCTCCCCTGATGAAATTGACATCTCCTCTCTGTCACAGGGCTTCAAAGGGGTCTGATCTCACCTGCAGCTTTTGACAGGGAGAAAGGGAAATCTCTGCTGGATAACACAGAGATGCAGTGATTTAAAATCCTGTCAGGGGACTGGGGGAATGGAGATTAAAGTGATCTGACCACTTCAGACTTTGCCTAGCTGCCAGGCAGGAATGCAGGTATTGATCATAGGACTTCCTGAAATCACCATGATCATCAGATCTGGCTAGGGCAGTCCAGCCATGTGACACCCATCCTGGGGTAGAGTAGCAAGGTCAATCCCTTGGCCCCAATCCAGCTCAGCAACCTCCAGGATCCTTGAAGGACTCTTCCACTGCAGCCTAGCAGCAGCAGAGATGGTCACTGGGCCTACCTTCTCAAGCCCATTTCAGAACCCAAGGCACCAGGCCAGGGTGCCAGAGGGTAGTGCATTGTGGATACTGCCAAGATCCATGGACTGAAGGAAGGCTGAGTGGGAGGTCTAAGGGGGAAGGGGGTTGAGTGGGGGGAGGGGTTTAGGGAGAAGAGTAGCTGAGTGGGGGATCTGAGAAAGAGGGGGTGGGTCACTCTCTTGCCTGCCTAGTGTGGGGGGTGGGGTAACCCATTATTTGTGAGTGATATGGAAGATAGCCTTCTTTAATGAGGGGTTGGTGGTGCTCCACTGGTCAACGGGGAGGAACACCATTTGATTTTCTGTTGGGGGGAGGGGGAGAAGCTGTTTCTGAGCACGGAGATTGGAGTGCTCTTTATTAATGGTGGCCTGGTATTGGAACTGTAGGGCTGGCTGGTGGGTTGCTCAAAACGAGCTAATTAGAATTTTTCAGATGGATGAATACCACATGAAGGATGCTGTTAATGCCAGTGGAATACACTACCATTTTCCTGCGGCCATGGGCACTTAATCCCAATTCAGAAGAACCGCAGCCAACAAAGTATTTTACAAATGCAGCATATAATCAGTGAATTTTTATATTCTTCCTTTAGGGCAGTAGATCATTAACTTAGCAAGTCTTTGCTTTTAACATTAATGGACAACAGCTTTACGTAGTTCTTTGCCTATTTTCCCTGAACCACTTGAGTCATCCTCTTGATGCTCTCAAGAATTATTGAGCTGCGCTGTCTGTGATGCGTTTATCATCCCTTTTGAACTTCAACCGCAAGGAAAATTAAATAGGCATCTTTTGCAATTGTATCTGGTGGTCAAACATAATGCTGGCTGGAATTTACTTCACACACCTGCTGACGTTAAAATCTGAGATATAGGTAAACCAACAAGTATCAATTCAATTGGCCGATAATCCACATGATTAAGTGGGAATAGTTCCAAAAGCACCCATTCGAAATTGCTAAGTGAGTTGCAACCACCTAATAACAAGATATAGATCCACTTGCCACCTAGCTCGAAAGTCCCACTGGATTCATTGGACTCTTTGCAGAACAAAGCAAGCAGGTACGCCTGATTGCAGTTAACTAAGATAAACCTCCAGTTGCATGTCTTTACGAATCTCCTGGGGTTCCGTACTGTAATCAATTACTTGGAATGATTTATGGAGTAAAGGTGTTACTTAACGCACTCTACACTTGTGAATTTCCACTTCATATGCCTCATGTTTTAAAATACCAACAAACAATATCACACATCAGTCAGGTGCATTTAACTGAATAATTCATACCTTCAGTTCCTGCTATTTTAAAGATCGTTCACAACTATTTCATCGCAGCCTCATAAGTCACTCCTTATGTTAGTGCTTGAACAATTAAGTGATAAGAGTGTATGGACCCAATAGTTGATAAAGATATCATAGAATCTATAGAATCCCTACAGTGCAGAAGGTGGCCATTCGGCCCACTGAGTCTGCACTACCACAATCCCACCCAGGCCCTATTCGTGTAGCCTTACATATTTATCCTGCTAATCCCCCTGACACTACGGTCAATTTAGCATGGCCAGTCAACCTAACCCACACATCCTTGAACTGTGGGAGGAAACAGCAGCAGCCGGGAGAAACAGATACAGGGGGAATGTGCAAACTCCACCCAGACAGTAATCCGAGGCCGGAATTGAACCCGGGTCCCTGGCACTATGATGGGCTACCTACAATTTAAATGGTTATTCTGTACATGAATCAGATTATGTAATGTGTTTCATTTTTACATATAAGTGGCTTGAGAAATTTTGTAAAGGGTGGGCAATAAATGTGGTTAGGTCAAATTTATTCTGACAGTAAGATTAACATTGTATTCTGAAATGCTGCTTCTGCAAACAGGAAACATTTTTTTCCACCTCGTTTAGTGTCTGGGATGACAATGGAAGTCTTTTTTGTCTCCCCTCTCACGATGAAAGGGTGTGGTAGACAAGTAAAAGATCAGAGTGGAGGTGTAGGAATACAAATAAATTTGGTCACCTTGCATTTGATCGTTCATATTAAAATTTTGATAGATTATTTTCATTACTTGTAAATTTACAGTATATCAAACATCAAAATAATTACATAATTCCACACAGCGGTTAATCCGATCCCCAGTCTGAATGAACAAAACTCAGTCAACCAACTTCTTAGCTCCGTTTTTACATTCGATAACAAAAATTGTTCCAACCCATCTTTCCGTAATCCTAAATCATATTTATGTATATAGCTATACTTACATTGTACAAGTTCCTCCTGACCTTTGCTGCATTCTTTATTACCTGTTCAAGCAGTGGTGAAGTCTCCCGAGAGAGGTAATAGCACTGCTAGGAAGCCTGCAAGGGCTAACATCACCATTTTTAAATGGCCATAAAAAGAAGTGAAAGTAGTGACCTTATTTCTTTTTGTGCAGTGTTCATCATTTTACTGACACTGCTGGTATTCTAAGGAAAAGCTGGTGCAGCAAACTTTCCAATTGTGGCAATTTTTTATGGGTGCTTCACATTTTGCAACATCAAAATATGCAGTGGGAGGAAATGGCCTGGTGGTATTATCGCTAGACTATTAATTCAGAAACTCAGTTAATGTTCTGGGGACCTGGATTCGAATCCTGCCATGGCAGATGGTGGACTTTGAATTCAGAATCACAGAATACTACAGTGCAGAAGAGGCTCTTCAGCCCATCGGGTCTGCACCGACGCTTAAAATGACCTGATCTGCCCACCTAATCACACTTGGCCCATAGCCTTGAATATTATGGCATGCCAAGTACTCATCTAGGTACTTTTTAAAGGATGTGAGGCATCCCACCTCCATCACTCTCCCAGGCAGCGCATTCCAGACTGTCACCGCCCTCTGAGTAAAAAGGTTTTTCTTAAATTCCCTCCTAACCCTCCCACCCTCACTTTTAACTTGTGTCCCCTTGTAACTGATCCTTCAGCTAAAGGGAACAGCTGCTCCCTATCCACCCTGTCCATGCCCCTCATAATCTTGAACATCTCAATCAGATTGCTCCTCAGTTTTCTCTGCTCCAACAAAATCAACCCAAGTTTATCCAACCTCTCTTCATAACTTAAATGTTCCATCCCAGGCAGCGTCCTGGTAAATCTCCTCTGCACCCCTCCAGTGCGTTCATGTCCTTCCTATAACGTGGCGACCAGAACTGCACACAGTACTCCAGCTATGGCCTCACCAATGTTCTATACAACTCCATCACAACCTCTCTGCTTTTGTAATCTATACCCTGATTGATAAAGGCGTGTGCCACATGACTTTTTCACCACCCTATTAACCTGCCTTTTTGCCTTCAAAGATCTATGGACAAACAGCCAAAGCCCCTTTGTTCTTCAGAACTTTCCAGTGTCAGGCCTTTCATGGCATACTTTCTTGTCAAATTACTTCTTCAATTCAAATAAAAACTAATATTTGGAATTAAGAATCTACTGATGACCATGAAACCATTGTCGATTGTGGTTGACGAATGTCTCTTTAGGGAATGAAATCTGCTGTCCTTACCTGGTCTGGCCTATGTGTGACTCCAGGGCCACAGCAATGCCCTCAGATATGGGCAATAAAAGCTGGCCCAGCCAGTGACATCCATGTCCCATGAATGAATTTTAAAAAAAGTTGCAGTGAGAGGAAACAAAATTGATCTTAATTGTAGACCATTGTATAAACTGACAGCTTCGAACGATTCATTCACACGTCCATTATTATTTTCATTTTTCTTCTGAGTTTTCAATCCATCAAATATTTTTCAAATCAAGACTATACCTGTATTCATCTTCCAGTTACAAATAAGGTATATTTTAATGCGTATGGGTGTAATTTTTTCATGTGGAGGGCTAAGTACCAAAAAAAGGTTTACAATGGATCCTTTACAGAGTGACAGACCTATAGCAATAATGTTCTTGTAGCTTATTGTATTTTCAGAGCCCTATTAGAACGTGGCCACAGGCTGTCTCTGAAGGAAGGTAGGCAGCTTGATGAAAATAAATAAAATTAAGTTAACAGGTAAGGCACAACACCAAGAAAACGGGCACTTGTCTTTGATTCCAGTGGCTTCACAGCCTGGTGTAAGACAGGAACCTCAGAATTAATACTCAAGATTATATCAGATTCTAAGATTAGTTCAAACTTTCCAGGAAGGAAGAAAATATATTGCCTTAAGGTTTGTGTTGCGAGTGAGTGAAAAATGGAAAATGCTCTCTTCCAGCAATGGACGATCATAATGAGGGAATGAGGTGATACATTTATACAAATTCATCACCTGTCTAAAATATGTGGCGGCTCCATGATGAATGAGCTGCCAAACTGAATCTGGAGGCAAAGCAATCAATGTCGCACAGAAGCTAGCAAACAGGTTTTAAAGTTTTAATAAACAGATCCTGACGATATTTAATGTAGCTCCGACACAGACATGACACCACCAAATTTAGGATCCTGACAGATGAAAGAAGTTTAAGAGGAAATAGGAGAAACGGCTTTTTGCCTTTGTTACGATCTTGAACCAAATCCTAAGTTTTAGTACAAAGCAGTTCAGGATCAAAGACTCTGTTTAAAATAGATAAAGTTTGACATCGCAGGGATTTACTAAGAGTATAAATCACCAAACTCTATCATTTTCAAATGAACCAAAATAAACTTTACTGTCAGAAAAGTAAACAATTGACAATATCCATCTTATACTCTAACATTCTGAATTAAGATGAGAGACATGTAAATTAACAGGCAACTGGTCTAAAATGGCAGATATGACCCAGGCAGATTTTGTGGATTTATTAATAACCCATCCAGGCATCAATGTGAGTTAGACTATCTCATTAAAATTCTGTCCTCCTCATGAGGGATTTCAAGTCTTCATTTTTGAAGATCTCATCTCTGAATTCCCTTCAAAAGCCACCCTTGACTTGATCTGCCTCAACGATTGCACATCTCCTGATGGCTTCTGAGACAGAGTTCAACTGGCTTCCCACGGTTGCACCCAACAGCACTGACTCACAGGCTCAACTCCAGACTCTTCAGCCACACCAAGCAGAACACCACTGCCATGAAGGATTTGCCCCAGTGGCCTGCAGCATGGAATCAATGACCTTCCACTGCTTTTTCAGCTCTCCAGCACTTCTCTGAGCCCAGCCTGTAGGGAGCCAACACACATCTCTTTCACCGCTTGGAGTGTCTTCCTTTGCTCCTCTCCCCTAATGGTTCCAACCGGTGATCTCCTCTTGGGGATCTGCTCCTCCAGATGGCCTCTTCCCAGTAGTTCCTTTTCCAATAGTCTCTCTCTCTCTCTCTCTGTGTCCTCCATCCCCAGATCCTCTTCCTGGTAGTTCCTCCTTGTGTGGAGCACCCCCTGCTTCCTCTTTCCCACCCCCACTCCAACGATGCGTCCTTCTATCATGGTAACCCCCTCCACCCCTTCATTATGGTGCCATATTCACTGTTTTCACACTGTGGAAGTGCACTGGTGATCTATCGCACAGCCTCTGAAGTACCCAGGACATTGGGCTGAGCATGTATAGCTTTTCTGCTGGAATTTCCAAGGCATGCCGGGGCTCACAGTCCTCAGCCGCTGCCTGGAAACTGCTCCAGAGACCGGTAACTTTGCATTTCTTAACACCCTACCTACGGTGCAACAATAAGTAACACAGATAATCAGAATCAGCGAATTTTAAAGACCTCTATTGATTTCAAAACAAAGAAAGGCCTGGCAGCAGCATATCTAAAGAGTCTTCTTTGTAATTGAATACAGAATTTATACTCAGGCATTAATAAAAAGGAAAAAAGATCTCACTTTTGCATACACATGCAGGGCATCTCTAAACACATAATAACAAATGAGCTTTTTGGAGTGCAGTCACTGATGTAATGTACAAACGTGACAGCCAATTTCTTACAGCAAGCTCCCAGAAAAAGAATGTGATAATGACCAAATCCATCCGCGTTTGTGATATTGATTGAGGGATACATCTTGGTTCGGACATTCAGGATATCTCTCCTACTCTTCTTCAAAATAGTGCCATGGGATCTTTTGGGGGGGAATTCTCTGGCCCCACCCACCACAGGAATTGTAGCAGGCAGGGGCTGCGGACCTCGAAAAGGTCCACTGACCTTGGGTGGGATTCTCCGGTTTTGGGGCGTGTAGAGCCAGAGAATTCCATCCTATATGTCTACCTGAGACGTTTCTCATTCTTTCAAGCATTGCTGAGGAGGTCAGCATTTGTTACCCATTCTTAATTGCTCTTAAGAAGACTGTGATGAATCACTTTCTTGAACTGCTGGAAGGCAGGCAGACAGAGCATCAGTTTAACATTTCATCCAAAAGATGGCACCTCTGTTAGTGCAATACTCGCTCAGTGCAGCACTCAAGTGACAACCTTCTGCTCAAATACTTGAGTGGAACTTGAACCCAGAACCTTGTGACTTGGAGATGAGAGAGTGACACGCTGAACCATGGTTGAGCACAATTCAATGATAAATTTATGTCTGCATTTTAATAAACAAATCCATGCATCAATTTAAAAAGTCCACAAGTTATATTCATGTTCAGCAATTACTGGATTCTGGCAGGATACAGAGCTAGAAACAAAGATTAATGTTCCTACATTTTCTGTTTGGTTAGTGGTCTGTGCATATTCTTAAACGGTATTTCAAATTGTAATGTCTGATTCTATCATTCATTCTGTCTTTCAATCTGTCTGTCGTGGCTGTTTCCTCAGCTAAATCCAACATGTTGTGAATAACAGCAATTTCCTTTCTAAGAACATCCGTAGTCATAGCCTTGTATAGAATTTAATATTCTATATACTTTGTTGTCAACTTTATTATGCAAAGTAATCTGTTCGTCATGTTTCCCAGTGTCTAACTGAATCATAGTATTCCTATAGTGCAGGAGGAGGCCATTTGATCCATCGAGCCTAGACCAACATTAATCCCACCCAGGACTTATCCTGGTAACTCAACATATTTACCCTGCTCATCACCCTGACACTAAGGAGCAATTTAGCATGGCCAATCCACCTAACCTGCACATCTTTCTGACTCTGGAAGGAAACCCACACGAACACGGAGAGAACATGCAAACTCAACACAGACAGTGACCGAAGGTGGGAATTGAACCCAGGTCCCTGGCACTCTGAGTCAGCAATGCTAACCACTGTGCCACCACGCTGTCCTATTTGTAATGTGGACCTTAGAATTACAGGTATTACTGTGTACAAGTTGCCAACTCACCCCCTCCCATCCTCCCTTTGAAAATCTGATCACATTACCAAGGGTTCGGGAACTAGTGGCACCTTCTATATTTGTGATTTTCCTGGCCTGCCTGCACGAGAACACACTCCAAGAGAGAATGGAGAATTCAATCCTTCGTGGAATTAATTGTGGTATACCTTTAAGGAGTGTATCTAAAACTGCTGTGTATCATGGATATGACATATATGCTCATGTAGTCATCAGACAGAAGGTAGGAGCTGAAGTCTCTCCTCAGTAACTACCCCACGGACAGGCATCAGAGCACCCAGCCCTTTATTATGTCTACTCGCTCCACACACCAAACGTTGACTGCCCACTCTGAGCGGATCCCAACAGCTCACCCAATGCCTGAGGTCTAATTAACCTATTCCCTTAAAGGAGCAGTAACAGGAGCAGTCTTAGAGGTCAGGCATGTTAATAAGCCTCCCAGATATTGTTGTATGTAGTTACATCTCTTCAAATAAAGAAACCCACCCAACTGAGTTGCTAATCCTCTTTGTGTGGTTGATGTGCAAGGTAGAGAACACTACACAATTTATCCAATTTTTATACTTAAGTGAAAATCTAATAGACTTAAATTAAGACCAAAAGTAACTAATAAATTGTTACTCTGTTGCTGAATGTGGAAATGTCTAAATAAGGCATGACCAGGGAGCACTGGTGTACATGAGCCTATCCATTCATGGAAGCAAACTGAGCTACTTACAGAAATGGATATAAAGGCTTAGCTTTTGTTGCCAGTGGCAAACAAACAGCAACTGTGGGCTTTATCGCTGTGATTTGTGGTTATCTGGCTGTCAAAACAGTGCACTGCGCTTTACTGGGGATCTGGCAGCTGTGTGAACAGGGCCAAGAAGCAGTGAGTCTCTTCAACCATTCACATTGAAAAGCTTTTACTGAGATACACAGGCCTAAATTTTCCTAATGTGTCAACAGGAATGAAGGTGGGGAGGGGTGGTGCCAGTAAAATAGAGGGTGAGCAGCACCCTGACATCCCAACAAGGAGGTTACCCAGGATGACCTGTGGACTGGTTACATGCCTGCTGCAGAGAGCCATACTGACCATTTCAATAGTTAAGGCTCTCATTAGGGCTGACTTTGCATCATCACCAGCACTTTTTTCAGCAGCAGAAAGTAAAGTTTATTTGTTAGTCAGCCTACATTAACACTGCAATGAAGTTACAGTGAAAATCCCCTGGTTGCCACACTCTGGCGCCTGTTCGGGTACACTGAGGGAGAATTTAGCAGGGCCAATGCACCTAAACAGCATGTCTTTCAGATTGTGGGAGGAAACCAGAGCAACCAGAGGAAACCCATGCAGACACGGAGAGAACATGCAAACTCCACACAGACAGTGACCCAAGCTGGGAATTGAACCCGGGTTCCTGGCTCTGTGAGGCAGGTGTGCTAACCGCTGTGCCACCTTGCCAAGACTCCCAGCCGCAGGGAGGATACCAGCTTCATGATGGCAGACTCCCTGCAGCTGGCCGGGAGGCAAGTGGAGCCAGGGCATCATTCCCCAAACAAGCAACTGTAGGCAGAAAATATAGCCCCCTGCTGCTCCAAAGGTCCCTCTAATCCAGGGAGCCTTTTACCTTTCTCTCTCTGAAAATATTTAATTGTGTTTACACCACTGACTGAGTCACCTTTTTGAGGTGCCCTTCCACACTCCTTTGTATCTTCGCAGCACCCACCGTGCACACTGGGACTGCTGAGTCTCTAAACCTGTTGGCCTTGTGGTTGGACAAGCAGCATTGGGAGCCCAGATGCCATCTTTAACAGGGTGGTGGGCATGGAGGCAGTTAAATAGGGAGAAGCCTCCAGAAAAGTAATTCTTATCAATTGACTTCTGTCAATTGTGGCCTTGGGACCAGCATTTGGCCCTGGCACTGGGGTCTCAAAGCCAGTGGGAAACCCCTATCTGTAGATCCTGAACCAGGAGGTGTAGTTTTGAATATCCTTATCTACGTCAAATCATGTACTGCAAGTGAAATAAAGAGAGGGAAAAAACGCTGGAATGAAGAAAGGAAACAAAAAAAAGTGAGAAGCAAATAACTTCTTAAAATCTCTAACTAACTAAAATCTGAAGAAATTAGCTTCTACAGTCTTAAAATTAAACGCTCAGCAGTGGAGAAGTTGTTTGGCAGTAATTTAAGACTTATCTCACTGTTAAAAACTCATCTACGCTTGAAAGGACAGGCGCTAACATTTTCTGGCATGTTTATTGGGTAAGTACCGTAATTTAAAACACTGCTTGCATTGTACGTCGAGTCCCTCAGTGAAATACTGTTATCACAAAGCTTTTGGAGGAGCAGAGCAACTTAGATAGCAACTTCCAGATTCCCCTGTTTAACTGTGTAAGTCAGGATGCCACAAGGTGCTGTCTGATTCAGTCCTCAGTGAGTGAGTGCACATAGATTCATCAGTATTCTAACTGCAAAATCCAGGACCTTACATGAATAGATGTATTTTCATTAATAAGAAGGATAAATTATTTCAGTATGTCTTTGGGAGTCATATAAAAATGCATGTGCAGAAGGACTGGGTAAGTGCCTTTTATGCCAGGGATTAAATATTATTACATCAGGCAGTATAATGGGAGAACAGTTCTTCAGAAAATGTTTGGGATTAGCACCCTTACGTTATTGGCAATTCATCTTATAATAAATGCATTTATTTCACATTAATAATAAACTGTTGGGAAACATTAAATATCATAGGTATCAATAAACCTGCATGAACATTTTTTAAAACCAGAAATAGCATTTCATAATTTAAATATTAATTCCATCTTAATTGTAATTTCATGTATCCTCAGAAGGGTTGTAACTATTTTTTAATGTTGAATTGAGTACATTTTCTGATGTTAGAATCTGCAGCTCATTCATTGGGTTTTAGGCTTGGGTGCCACCAGGAAATTGCATGAAAAACTATTTCCCTTGCTTGCATCATATCCAAAATACCATTAGCTTGGCTTTCACTTCCTAGAGTTCACACAACAATTACCAATTATCCCAGGAATTTGTCCAAGTCCCAGGAACCTGTACTCTATCCTGAGTCCAGCTGATAGCAGATGTATCTTACAATCTAGTGAGGACTTACCTCACGTTTTTGAAACATCTTTTAACACCGATAATTGCAGCAAGATCACATAAACATGCTCATGTTACTGTACTCCAGGCATAAAGGCATTCTGTTCACTTTTGTTTTTGATCTTTAGTAATTTTCTGTTTGAATATCGGAGTAGATTGCAAATCTGTAGACTGCACCCAGCACATAAATCCTGCAGTGTGTTTGTATTGTTGAGAGTGGAATGGTGCAGCACCATATTTGAATCTTCTTAATACAATATGAAATTGAGTGCCCAATTCCACTTTCCTTGTAGAGATTAAAAATCTGTTTAAAATCTAGAGGCAATGTTCATAGTTACATGGAGACATTAATAACATACGTACTTGGTGCAGTGCTGCCTGGCAATAAATCCTTTGTTAATAACCCCCTTGAGCATAAGCAAGTGTTTATTTTATTCGAACAGAGGTGCAGGCCAACATGAAAATGAAATATTTATTTTATGCAACTTCAGAATGTCAAATTCCAAACGCTTAGAGCTTAAGGTATCCAAGGGCAGCATGGTAGCCCAATGGTTAGCACTGCTGCTTCACAGCTCCAGGGACCTGAGTTCAATTACCGGCTTGGGTCACTGTCTGTGTGGAGTTTGCACATTCTCCTTGTGTCTGCGTGGGTTTCTTCCAGGTGCTTCGGTTTCCTCCCACAGTCCAAAGATGTGCGGGTTAGGTTGATTGGTCATGCTAAAATTGTCCCTTATTGTCCTGAGATGCGTAGACTAGTGGGTAAAATGTGTAGGGATATGGGTGTAGGGATATGGGGGTAGGGCCTGGGTGGGATTGTAGTAGGTGCAGACTCAATTGGCTAAACAGCCTCTTTCTGCACTGTACAGTTTCTATGATTCTATGAAGTCAATGTATACATGGGAGGTTGTCCTTTGCCCAATCCCTCATATCGAATCCCTTTTTAGTGTAGTTCCTGATTTCACTCCTCTACTTACTGATACTGATCCCTGCCAGGAGTACGAGGAACTATCAGGAATGGGGGCTGCTCACTAGCTGAGGACAGTAGCTAAAAGGGTGAGGAGAAAAAGTGTGGATGGTACAGGCTAAGGAAGAATGCCAGCTTGAAGGGCAGGTGAAAGAAATGGAGAAAAATGTCCTGGACATCCTAAATCGATTTCCAGTGCTCATAGCTGTGCTGTTGGTAGTAGGTTCCCATTTATCAAAACGTTCCAAGATTAGCAATTGAATGAACTGAAGTGTAACGTTTGGACATTTCAGCAAATCAGAGCATTAAAAATCACTGTGAACGGAATTTTTCATTTTGTGACTAAGTGCAATGAGGGGCAGCTCTGACAGCACCTTTCCCACTGCCAGAATCTGGGGGATCCCGCACCAAATTCTGCTGCTTTGAAGTTTATTAATTATGCATAGGTGAGTTCAAATCACCTGGCGGGCCAGCAGCGTATTCATTCCCACTTGTGTATCAGCTGTCGGTTTCGAAGTTTCCGGCACGCTCATATCACTGTCTCCAGTGCGCTCGTGTTCACCAGACTCTCCAACATGTCAGGAGGCTTTCACTGACGAGGCCCTCAACAGGCCTTATTCGAGGAGTCCTGACTACCTCAGGGGCAGCTCAAAAAAGCACACCAATCGCACCTGTCCAGCCTTAGAGGCCAATGCCCAGGGGGTCAGCGCTATGAGCACCTGCTCATGAAGTGCCATATAGTACAGGAAGTGGAGAAATAACCACGTCCGCTCTGCCAGGGTAAGTACTCTCTCAGCTCCCTCCACTGTCAAACTCACAGCATGGCAGTATGTGCTCAGATGGCTACTCTCTTCACGGATCTCTCACGCTCAGTCACAGGGGACATGCATCAACACTCATGCTCTCAACAGGACTTTCACAACACCACGCATCACATCTGTCTTGTTGCTTGACTTCCAATCTCTGTCCCTCTGGGTTGGGCACACCACACACAAGGGACATACATTTCACCCAACCCCTGCTCCATCCCCTCTGATCACATCTGTTTCTTACAAGGTACAAATCGTTCATCTGGAATACATGAATGTGTACGGAAACAGCTCCATTTTTAAATTCAAAGCAAGCATCACATTCAA
The DNA here is from genome assembly GCF_965287045.1 of Carcharhinus amblyrhynchos. NCBI lineage: Eukaryota > Metazoa > Chordata > Chondrichthyes > Carcharhiniformes > Carcharhinidae > Carcharhinus > Carcharhinus amblyrhynchos. The sequence continues at coordinate 102,384,394 of NC_137326.1, read as the reverse complement.
AATTTGCACAGGTGTATTTATTGTCAACCGCTGCTCTGCATTACAACGAATCTATATTATAGCCTCTTTACTAACAATGAATTCTTGTAATAATGACTACATACAATAGCCAAAGCTGACAGCTAAATTGCATGATTAGCCTTCAAGATTTCATGGAGTTTTTTTTACTTCTTAAGAAATATTAACAATAAAAAACGCTGGTGCAATGAGACAGAACATTGTCAGGTCACATTCACTTTGGGAAGTTTAGCAAAAGAATTTCTGTTGATACTCCAGTGCAGTGCTGACTGAGTGCTGCACTGTCAGAAGTAATGCCCTCCAAAGATGGCCTAGTGGTGTTATCACTAGACTATTAGCCCAGAAACTCAGCTAATGTTCTGGAGACTTGGGTTCAAATCCCACCATGGCTGATAGTGGAATCTGAATTCAATTAAAAATGGAATTCTGGAATTAAGAATCTACTGATGACCATGAAACCACTGGTAATTATCAGAAAAACCCAGGGAACGAAATCTGCATCTTTAACCAGTCTGGCCTCCTTGTGACTCCAGACCCACAGCAATGTGGTTGACCATTAATGGCCCCCAGGCAACTAGGGATGGGCAATAAATGCTGGCCAGTCAACTATGCCCATGTCCTATGCACGAATTTTTAAAAACTGACATATTAAATCGAGACCCTGGGCAGGATTTTCTGGCCGTGCTTGCCCCAAAACTGGAAAATCCCATCCGAGATCAATGGACCTTTGCATGGTCCACAACCCCCCCGCCACTACAATTCCCATGGAAGGTAGGATGGGAAAATTCCCTCCCCTGACCCCGTCTGTTATCTCAGGTGGATGAAAACGATCACATTGCATTATTCAAAGACTACAGGGGAATTATCACCAGTTAGAATACTGTAAAATATCTGGTCATTAACTGATTGCTGTTTTTGGAGCTTAGATTGTGCAAGTTGCTTTTTACAACAGTGACTACAATTCAAAGATTATTAATTAGTTATAAAGTGCTTTGGGATGTCATAAGGTCATGAAAAGCACTATGGAATTGCAAGTATTTCCTTCTTTCAATATTACCAGCGGACTATTCATCTGTTTATGATGCTGCTCCAAGTATTACTCCTATCATAAGTTAGGGAATATTTCAGTAATCATTCTTTCTTTGGACATTACTCTATTAAGAATGCAAGTGAAGCCCTGCATTTTCATAAACTGAACCTCAACACGTTGGTAATGACCACTGGTAGAAACAGCATAGACAAGTAAAGGATCACCAAATTGGAATATACAGTGTAAGTTTAACTATATATTCATGCCCCTGCAGAAAACCCTTCAGTATTCTACAAACTGGTAAACAGAATGAAAGTAATGACAGAAAATAATGTACATCAATACAAGGGACACCGACAAAGGTGATAGTCATGCACACTTTCATTCTGAGGCGATCACAATACAGCTTTTCAATTTAAATATTTGGTAGTGATTATCATTATCACATTTTGGGATTTTGGATTATGTTGCCATGAGACATCTTTTTGGAAATTTAAGATTTGAAGTTAAAGTTTAGAAGTTTATTTATTCATGTCACAACGAGGCTTACATTAACACTGCAACGAAATTACTGTGAAAATTCCCTAGTCACCACACGCTGGCACCTGTTCGGGTACACTGAGGGAGAATTTAGCACAGCAAATGCACCTAACCAGAACATCTTTTGGACTGTGGAAGGAAACTGGAGCACACAAAGGAAACCCATGCAGATATGGGAAGAACATGCAGACTCTGCACAGCCAGTGGCCCAAGCTGGGAATTGAACCTGGGTCAATAAAGCATGAGCTGTTTGTTTCCACTCACTTGCAAAGTGTCCTGATGAGTGCAAGACAAAAACCTTTGCCATGTCTCTTTTTCAACAATACGCAAGCTCTGTATTACCAAATGACAATTCATGAAAGATAATTTGGTCATTTTAATTATTGCTCATGCTCAGTGCTGCTGTGGCAGTGTGATTCAGCTGATGATGGAATCAGGCTTTATTTTTGAAAGAGAAGGCCTTGTGAACCCTTGAGGCAGCAAGGCCACAAAGTGCTGCAAAAAGGACAGAATACCAGAAGGAAGTTTTGGAAATTAATTTTAGTTTTAATAACAACACATGCTGAAGTGACATTGAGTACCCTTAGTTCATTATTTCATACGTTGAGCAAAGGCATGGTGTATTGCTTGAAATAATTGGATCTGCTTTTAACTCCTGTCCTACATGCTTAACTGATGGGAAATAAATAGCTCTACGATTTAAATCAAGTCTCATTTCACCAGATGTTTATTCAGTTCACCTTGAGAAAAATAAAATTACGCGCAAATGTCATGAGTATCTGATCCAACTCATAATTGGGGATACTATAGTGATATCCCTGAGTAACACCAAGTGATAAGCAGAGCAAGAGCCACCTCTTTTATAAGAGAAATGCTCGGACCACTTATAGGAGTGATTAATGCCTGTCAATCCAACAAGGAATTTGCAATAGACCCGCATTCAAACAATCAACTTTTAAAACGAGACATGCATATCAAGAGGTCTAAAAAGTAAAGCAAACTATTCGCTACTGTGCGTCAAATACACACAATACATTTCAATAATGATAGACTGTTACATTGAAGAAACAAACGCTTCACTAGTTCATCTACTGTGAGCCATGTGCACAGAATCAGACCCTGGTCTTCTAGTTTCCAGATTGTGAGAAGCCTTCTTACCTTAGCAATAGTTTCATGAAGACTAAAGGAGGGATCCAAGACTTCCACCTTCGATGCATCGTGAACCAAATGTGCTTCAGATAGAAATCCTGGGCCCTATGAAAAAGCAAAGCCAAATACAACTGAGATGAGGCAATTCATTTTGTTGGTATTTACATATTATTTGGAATGCTTTAAAGCAATGCCCCATTACATAATTCCTTAAAAACAGAAGATGCTTTATGGATAATGATAAGAATCAGTAACAACATACACAGGAAAATATTCCATGGTGATTCACAGGAGTATAGTAAACGTGCAACACTTAGTTACATAAGGAGATGTTAAGTCGGAGACCAAATGCTGGGTCAAAGATGCAGGTTTTAACAAATATGTTAAGGATGAAAATCCAGAGAGATGCCTATCTAGCTGGAGATGGTGTGGCAGAGGGTATTCCAGAGCTTATGGCCTATAGATAACTGAAGGCAAGGCCAACAACTATAACTGGAAATAATTGAGGCCAGAATTAAATGAACGCAAAGATCTTAGAAGGTTGTGGGGCTGGACAAGGGAGGGTGAGGCCATGCAAGAATTTGAAAATTTCTAAATCAAGTGCAAACCAATGTAAGTCAGCAAGCACAGTGGGGCAAGGGGAATCAAAGTTGGTGCAAGTTAAGACCCCCACAGCAAAGTTTTAGAATTCTTTATATTTAGGGAGGATATTGGAATAGTCAAGTCCAGAGGTAAGGCACAAGGGTGTCAGCAGCAGCTAAACTGGGACAAGGCCAAGGGGGCCAATATTGCAGTACACAGTTTCACAGGACACATCAAAATTATAAAGAGCAGCATTCATCTTTCATTTTGTGAGGAGGTGACATAGTCTGTTTCCCATGCAGGATGGAAAGTGAATGATAAAACTGAACTGTAAAGCATTTCTTTTTCTCTGATTTGACAACCTTGAGTGTGTACTTGTGTAGCATTGCCTAAAAATAACACAAAGCTCCTTTGATGTCAAGAAGGCAGACAAAGTACTTCATGAAGGAAATTAGAGCAATTTTGAGACAGATTGAAAGCTTTATGTACATGTCATACTTATTGAGACACTGCTACATTAGAAACAACTTGTTTAATGGAAAACATCACTTTTTGCACCTTGTTCCCAAATATGTAAATGCAGCAATTTGGATTTTTCTTCTATTTGACATATTTTTGTCAAGTTCTACGGTCACAGGCTAAGCAGATTGAACAACATTTGAAGAAAAATAATGGTGTGGTTAACCTTTCAGGTCTTATGGTCTTTTGCCAGTTTTGATGAATGTGGTATAGAGAACAAATAGACCTGAGGTGCTTATACTACTGCGGCTCAGAAGTTAATACCAGTGGTAACCCAGGTGCTCACTGGAGAATTTAACTGAAAGTTTGGGCTGAACAATGCCAGCAGGGGCTCTCAGGTAACTCTTCAACATAGACTGGGAGCTTTGTTTTATGCCTTCATGATGTGCAGAGATGACCAGGTTTCTAGGTCTGAGCAGGTGTTTTTATTCAATACTTTAAACCGTCTGCTTTCATGCTTACAGCATCTTATGTTCAGTTTCTCTGTTTTAGTCATGACACTCAAGCTAGTCTAACAGCACAGACAGAACAATTAACAGACTGGCAGAATCAAACACCTAACAATTGAACAACTGAATACTGCAGGGACAACCAAGAATGCTCAGCATTGGTCGGTGTCAATCAGGAAATGTGGGTAGACAAATTAAATGGCCAGGATTAGGTGGGTAGCAGTGCTGCTGGTATTGTGGAAGGGGGTGTGATGGTGGTTGAATAGCTGAAATACAGCAATCGATGTTGTTTGAATTTACAGACAGTCCTCCTGGCTTCATGTTCATGCAAGAATTATTTTAAGCACTTACCTTGCTGGTAACAGCCTCCAGCGGTTGTTTTAAGCATTACCTGTTAAGCCTCATATGAATCTGTGGTTTACTGAATGAAGCCAACTCAATGCCACTACTCAGAAGAGTGCCTCAACCCAGGTATTTGAATCTTTATTTCAATGTGTAAAGCATTAAATGCCTATTTGAAGTGCGGGACCACAAAACTGATACTTTTTGTCTAAACAAATATGGTAGGCAACACACCTCCAGCTTGTAATAAGTGTGTGAGTCCTGACTGACATATTGGAGACTGGGCAGGTTACTTATGAGCAAGAGTGAGCCCAAGTCCAAAATCCTTTGTAGCTTTTTCTGAGGAAGGGTTGAGCAGGACAGAAACACCAACAGTGTATTTGGAATAATGTTATTTTGTGATTCCATATCAAATGAGATCTCTATTTGTAATTTATTGTCCACTGTTTTCACATTCAGCAATAAGCTTTAACCATATGGCAGACAGATTGCAGAATTACCTATGTGAAGTCTTGAATGTACTCAATGTTCTTACACCTGTAAGATCAATTGATGTTGCTTATGGAGAGCATTAGTTCAACTTTATATCTCATGAACTGTAATCACATATTTACTTTCTCATTTATTCTCTTGTTTGTTGATGGTGTGATTTTAAAAGGTTACAAATAAAATAAAAGTTAATGGAATTTACCCATAAAGTCATAAGATTTTCCAGCATTGAAATATGACAGATACAGCTCATGGAAGCCACAATATTACATGACAAACAATAGTAAACCTATTGATGCATCCAAACTGGAAGGAGTACTGAATGTGATAAGGGCACAAAATGTACTCTGGGTGGGCAATTTCACCAGGATGACTTGATAGCACCTGTAATGACAGAGGTGTCTAAGTCCTGAAGGGCATAGCTGCTAGACTGGATTTGCAGCAGGCAGGAAAGGAATCAACAAGAGGGAAAAATTTCCTTGACCTTGTCCCCACCAAACTACCTGTCACAGATGCATTTGTCCATGACTGCATTGGTAATAACGACTACCCCACACACCTCCTAGAGTCAAAGTCCTGTCTTCACACTGTGGATACCCTGCATCATGCTGTGTGGCTCTACCCCTGTGCTAAATGGGATGGATAGATATAGCAACTTAAAACTGGGTATCCACTTGGCGGCATCAGCAGCAGAATAATGTTCAACTATAATCTGCAACCTCATGGTCGGGGATAGCCCCACTATTACCATCATGCAGGGGGCTCAACCCTGATTCAATGAAGAGTGCAGGAGGACATGTCAGGAGTAGCACACACATACCAAAAAATGAGGTGCCAACCTTACGAAGCTACAACACAAGACTTGCACGCCAATCAGCGGAAGCAGCATACAATTCCACAACCAACAGATCAGATCTAAGCTCTGCAGTCTTTCCACATCTACATGAATGGTGGTGGAAAAATAAACAATTCACGAGAGGATAAGGTTCCACAAATGTCCCCTTCTTCACTGATAGGGGAGCCCAGCACATAAGTGCAAATGACAATACTGAAGAAATTTCCACCATCCACAGACAGAAATGCCACGTGGATGAACCATCTTGGCCTCCTCCTGAAATCCGCAGCATTCTCGATGCCAATCATTAGCCACCTTGATTCATTCCAGTTGATAAAGGCACTGGATATTGCAAAGGCTGTGGGCGCTGACAACTGCTCCAGAGCTAGTTGCTGTTCCAGTGCAGCTACAACACCGCAGTAAGGTGGCAATGTGGAAAATTGCCCAACTATGTCCTTTCAACAACAAGCAGGTCAAACTCATGACCACCCCTTCAGCTTACCCTCACTCATCAGCAAAGCAATGGACGGGATTACTGACAGTGCTGTCAAGCAGCACTTACTCAACAATACCCTCAGTCTGGGTTCCATCAGGGCTATTCCACTCATGACCTCATTAAAACTGTGTTCGAAACATGGACAAAATAGTAGACACAAGGCATGAATTGACAGTGACTGCCCTTGACATGATGGAGGCGTTTAGCTGAAGGTGTCATCAAGAAGTCCTTCTGCTGGTTGGAATCAGCTAAGCACAAAGGAAGATGGCCGTTGTTATTGGAGGTCAATCATCTCAGTCCCAGTATGTTCCTTCAGGAGTTCCTCAAGGTCGTGTCCTAATTCCAACCAACTTCAGCTGCCTCATCAATGGCCTTTCCTCCACCATGAGATCAGAAGTGGGGATGTTCGTTGATGATTACATTACATTCAGTATCATTTGCAACATCTCAGATGCTGAAGCAGTTCAAGTCCAAATGAAGCAAAACCTGGACAATATCCAGGTGCAGACAAATAACAAGTTACATTCATGCCACAAAATGCCAGGCAATGACCATCTCCTATAAGACAGAATCTAACCATTTCCCATTGATATTCGACAGTATTACCATCACTGAATCCACCACCATCAGCATTCTAGAGGTTAACATTGAGCAGAAACTGAATTGGACCATGTAAATACTGTGGGTCCCAGAGCAGGTCAGAGGTTGGGGATTCTGCAGTGAGTAATTCACTTCCTGAATCCCAGAGCCTGTTCCATCTACAAGACATATGCCAGGGGCATAATGCAAAACTTGTCACTTGCCTGAATAAGTGCAGTTCCAACAACAGTCAAGAAGTTCAACACTTGATCGACACACCATCCACCACCACCTTGACAATTCAATCCCTCCATCACTGATGGACAGTGGCAACAGGGTGAACCATTGACAAGGCGGACTGCAGTAACTTGCCAATCTCCTTTGAGAGCACCTTCCAAATCCACAACCTCCACTACCTGGATGAACCAGGGCAGTGTTTACACGGAGATGTCACCCCCTGCAATTTCTCCTCCAACATACCACCCTGATTTGGAAACATATCGCCATCGTTCCTTCACTGTCACTGGGTCTAATTCCTGGAATTCCCTCCCTAACAGCACTTTGGGTCTACACCACATGGACGGCAGTCATTCAAGAAGACAGCTCTCCACATCCTGCTTCTCAAGGGTAATTGGTAATTAGGGATGGACAATAAATTGCTGGTCGAGCCAGTGGGGCCCACATCCTGTGGTCGAATACATATTTTAACGATCTTAACTAATTACGTTAAAACTCAATTTTGCAATTTGTGTAAGTATTTGGAAAAGAAGTACAATTTTCTGGATTGTGAGAAATGGTAAATATTAAAACACTCACTGACTAGTTAAAGGATAAATTATAGTCTGAGTGAACCCAGAGTGAAAGCATAGGCTGAGTGAACTCTGTACATCCTGTAATGTAACTTTGATCACTGTATTCTTTCATACATTTTCAGTAATTAGTACCACTGTTGAGCTTCTAATCAGGAATCTGATGCACTTTCCCACAGAATTTCATATTCATTGATGCTATACATAGATCATTCAACAAAAATGAAAGTGAATATTCTGAACTAATTTAACATTATATTTACATACAATTTGAAAAGCATACATTCATTACATTTACAGCAAAGTATCTGTAAAACACCTCTATCTCCCTGCCTCAGGTCTTAGGATCTTTGGCAGAACTCTGACGCTTCATTCTGAAGTTGAAATGTTAACTCAACCTTCTTCCTCTCTCGATGTATATTGCCTGAGTTGCTGAGAATTATCAATGTTTCTGGCTTTATTTCAGATTTCCAGCATCTGTATCTTACCTCTTACTCTGGATAAAATATACCCAAGTTTTGAAAAGTTACCCAATATCCCTCTCCTTTGTTTTCTCATTTGTGTCTGCTCTCTATCTGTCAGCTTTCATGTTTTTCAGACTAGGACGCCATTTTTGGGCATTCAGTTTCTTCTTTGTGAAATTAGCTGGCAAATTCTTGGTGAACTAGCATACGTACAGTGACCATGACTTTCCAGAAGTCTTTGCAATGCAACAGCAGCTTAATGCATTTTACTGCAGAATACTGCTCAATTTCATGGTCCTATAGCCACAAATAAAGATTGTGGAATGCAGCTGGGTGGCACAGTGGTTAGCACTGCTGCCTCACAGCGCCAGGGACCCAAGTTTGATTCCCAGCTTGGGTCACTGTGCGGAGTTTGCACATTCTCCCTGTGTTTGCGTGAGTTTCCTCCGCGTGCTTTGGTTTTCTCCCAGAGTCCAGAAGACATGCTGGTTAGGTGCATTGGCCTTGCTAAATTCTCCCTCAGGGTATCTAAACAGGTGCCAGAGTGTGATAACTAGGGGTTTTTCACTTCATTGCAGTGGTAATGTAAGCCTACTTGTGACACAAATAAACTATATAAATAAACAAAACAGCAAGGGCATCAGTAAGCAAGGATTGCACAGCAGTTACTGTTTGAGATAACAGCATTATTAATCACTAAAATCTCATTATTTTGCCTAAAATCGTTAAAAATGTTCTAGTTAACCTGAAAATCAATGATCACCCATTAGATAATCTTGTTACATGGGGGCTGACTAAATTGTACGTTAGAGTAAAATTACAATGTTTTCCAAAAACTAGATCCCAGTGATGTCATTCATGGAGAGTAATACGTGCACATTTGTCTGGATAGTTGCTTACAGCTTCGGGGTGTCTCACTATGCATCACCTTTTATTCACATGAATCCAGCTGGATTTCCTTCCTTCTCTATTGTGTTGGAAAGTCACCTCAAATGACTTTGTTACACTAGGGTGATGTATAAAATCCTGTGCAAACTATGTTCTTTGCTTTTACTTTTTGACCGTTGCAATGCCCAGGAATATTCCCATTGGAATCCTGACCACAGTAAGCAGTTCTGCAAACGTCTCCCTTTGCTTCAATCTACTTATCATCCGGGATTTAATTGGCACTAACATAAAGTTTTTCTTCGTATGTAATTCATCAAGCAAACAGTAACTGCTGCGGAATCCTTGCTTACAGCTGCCCTTGCTGCAGAAGAGCACAAGTAATGGATGAAAGTTGTTGAAATTCACGAAGGGTCTTTGAGTTATATTTAAAGCAACATTTGTATTTGATAGCAATTGTAACACATGCTTGATATGAATTATTTTGAGTTTGACGCAGAGTCCTGAAAGACGTCATCGGTCAACAGTCACTTGTCTGGTAATTGTAATCTCCGTAAAGAAGTTATTTTTGCAGTTTCCAAATCTGGCTAATAAAAAATTAGGAAAATATCAAGGAGCACTGACCAATTAATTTATGGAATAAACAATGTTTAACAGCCCTAATCATTTCTAATTTTGAAGTAGAAACTTAAGACTCAATTTTCCAAATACTAATGAAGTAACAAATTTGTTATTAAGCACATTTTTAGACCATGGATTTATTAAACAATGAAGGAAATAGGTACAAAAAGCAATCTAAGAACACACATCGAGTCTTGTCAATGCTTTGACTGAAGAGATAACCATTTTCGTTCCAGTATAGCCTGCAGTAATGTACTCATTCACAGACACAAGATGATGAGGAGATAACAAGACTTCGAGATGTAACTCTGTGTGAATAACATGTATTTTATGCAGAGCCAATTAATCAGCGTAGGAAGATAATTAACTGCCAATATGTATGGAGCTACGTCATGACATAGGATGAATGACATTTGAACAGAACTAAATCAGAATTAAACAATCTTGAATTCATGATCAGACGATAAGCAGCATTTTGCTGGGAATCTTACCACCGTTCACACTGGCAGGATTTTCCCTTCCCGCTGCAGTGAACAGAGATCTGGCAGACCACCAAATTCTCCAATTTTGCTGCAATGGGAGTGTGGCATGAACAGCAGGTAAGATCATGCCCTTTGTTTCCTCAGAGTGGAATTCCAGGTCAGGCATCTTTCAGGAACCACAGTTTGGGATGAACACAGATTGACTGGATTTCTGCTTCATTAACAATACTACAGAACATTCCAACAGAGGAGTGGGTATTATTTCTCTCTGCCCCAATTAATAATGGCAGCAATCTGAGGTAATTCCATTTGTATTCCTGGCTACACTCGGTATCCTGCCAGATGCAGCCAGTGGCACTGGGAGCACACACTGATTGTTGCTGTGTGCTTAATATTACAGATGGGACCTATCACCCTGCGCTGGGCACACCTTTATCTGGAGCTCAATGTGGCCTCTGTCAGTCCTACTCTCAGGGGACAATGAAAATATTCAGACTTTGGATAGTAATGGCAGATTTATTTGCTATTGTTTTCTTGTCTGCATCCAATTAGTTTTGTCTCATGTTTAAAAAATGGGCAAGTAACTTATACAAATAGCTATAAAATCTTTAAACGCTTTGCAGAAAATTGATATTAAATGCTGAACTATTTCCATTTATTTTTGTGGTGAAATAAGTATTTATTCTGCATAGTGTGGATTACATGGGCTGCACACTCTGTGATAGTCACTGGTTTGACTCAATAATTTACAAAATATTGAGAATTGAGAGGGAAATTTGATTCATCCCAACTTAGTTATCCAGAAAAGAACCTACTATTTCCCTATCACAGCAGCCAGCTAATTTGTCATTGGCCTCAGGGGAACTCAGACTGGGGGCTTTGTAGCACCTGTGCTGGCAAGCAGAATCCCAGGAGCTGTAAAGCCTTTGTCTTTTACTGCTGGTAATATAAAATAGTGATACTGCTCTATTTTTCATTTATCTGCAGAAACTAAACTCCAAAGCAACGATTGCTAGCACATAGAGCTGGAAAGACAAAAGAACCACAGAAGCATAGAATCCTTATTGTGCAGAAGGAAGCCATTCGGCCTATTAAGTCTGCACCAATTTTCTGAAAAAGCATTTCACTCAGGCCCTCCCCTCCACCCTATGTAACTCCATGCATTTACCATGGCTAATCCATCTAACCAACACACCTTTGGAAACTAAGGGTTAAGTTAGCATGGCCAATCCACCCAATCTGAACATCATTGGTCTGTGGAAGGAAAGCGGAGCACCCAGAGGAAACTCACACAGACGATGTCAGAATGTGCAAACTCCACACAGTCACCCAAAGTCAGAATTGAACTTGGGTCCAAAGCACTGTAAGGCAGCAGTGCTAAGCACTGTACCACCATGCTGTCCTAATGAGTGAATTTTCACTCATGAGTGAAATTTAGTCCTTGATCACTCAAGGTGACTCAGTGTGGAAAAACAAGAAGATTTATTCAGAGAGAAGGAACTATTAACAATTCAAAGATTTGCAGCACAACAACACAGGTCTGGTCCCAACAACTCCCCAACTCGCACTGCCAACTTACAGCCCAGCTACGTGCTCCCCCTGATTGGCCCAGGTTCATGGACTCACTTTCCATTGTTTCCAACCCAGTCACATGGCCATGTGACCTTAAAGGATTGCCTCTTAAAGGGGCCACGCTACCTTAGATAAGAAATAGTCTGAAAGTTATCTAATGCTGAGTATGATTATTTACTTGTGAACTTTAGTTGTGTTTTGCGTTACAGCATATCCCCAGTTAACAACTCAGTCACCCAATTAGTTCAAATCAATTGGAAATCAAATGATTTACATTTTGTCAGATGCAAAGTTTACTTCTGAAAATGCTTTGATTCGATGCTTGGTATTTTTATTGGGAATAAATTGCTTTAGGTTGTTTTTTAACTTTGACCAATGTTCTTCATCTTGTTAAGTCCCATGGTGCTAATTAATTGATTCAATTATCTGTCAGCTAAATAAGTTGATCCCCTATAATTACAATCTGGTGCATCCCACTGAGAACCGATGCTTTAGTAAATCTCACTGCCAATTTTCTCATTTGCTCTTCAGTTTCAAATTACTGTTTTAGATTACATATATTAACAAGACCCCTCTGGGATTGTTCATGAGTATTGCTGTGGTGCCGATTCTGAGGCTTGTGTCCAACTATTGCATAAACGTGATACCAATTTTCCCACTATTGTAATGCAGCGACTATACTGTAGCCACATCATATATCACTGACATAAGATAATAATATTACTCGTCTTTCTGAAGGTGAAAATAATATGCCTAACTAGAATAATATTTATAATACTATTTTCCTACCACTTTACAAAGCCTGCTTAAAGATGCAAGGAATCTGGTTTAGACTTTTCATCCCCCAAATCTCTTATTTTGAGTTATATATCACATTATATATCTTTCTGTCCTACATTCCATGGTGGAATTGCAATATTGATGTGTTCTTAATTACATGCAATCGCAGGATCATCGAATCCCTACACTGACATTTGGCCCATTGAGCCTGTACTGACAACAGTCCCACACAGGTCCTATCCCCGTAACCCTACCTATTTACCCGAGCTAGTCTCCCTGACAGTGGGGGAAATTTAGCATGGCCAAGCAACATAATGCGCACTGGGCTGTGGGAAGAAACAGGAACATCCGGAGGAATGCCTGCTCAAAGAAATTGATTCAGTGATTTGATTGGCTGTTACTGGTTTGTAAATGGTACTTTGGAAAATAAGTGAGTGGTTTTACCCAATTGATTTTGTGGTGATAGCTGTTATTGATTTGTAACTCACCTACCTGCCCGCAGAATGGGCTTAGCTTTTGATTTATTTGTATTTAGTCACTAGAACATTTGAACCAAGAGGCATTTTTAATTTAACACAGTTGGTATTTATTCCTATTATGGCCATGATTTTCCGCTCGTGTTGTGCCTGGCGCAGACTGCATTAATCTGGAAAAATTGCATGTGGGCCCAAAGATGGGTTTTGCGCCTGGTACCAAACAGTTTGCAATCTTCCCAATCCCTTTCTGCTGATGTAAACCGGATCTCACCCAGAAAGGACGTGTGGCTGATTAGCATGAGACTGACTTGATTTCAACCTCATTAATGAGTTTGGCATGAGATCATTCTCTCTCCCAGAATGTTCCCACTCCTCCAACAGGAAGTCAATGGGTGCAACTCACTACTGATCCCTTGATGTGTGGACTAGCTGTCTTGGATTGCACCATGGACTGCACCCCCCCTTCTAAGAACTCTGCCAACCTTCCAGAATCCTTGTCCACACCCCCTAGAGTGCTTCCCCGTTCAAGGGTCACACTGATATCACGCCGGGGTCTTAGGCCTGGGTTGGCTGTCTCAGCAAGTGATTTGTCCAGGCAGGAGGGTGATGACAACTCGCTATCAGGCAAGCTGTGATGTTGCTGTGGTACTGCTGAAGTCTGACTCCTCCCTGTCTTCTAACTGCACACAGACTTCTGGGCTCATATCCTCATGTCTGAGTGAGAGTTGAGGGCATCATCATTTGGCCTAACGCTCTAAGGTGGAGAGGTCTAGGGTTCAGTGAGTGGCGAGTTTGTCATTCCAGGAAGGCGGTTACCATGGGTCTCAATGGCTCGCACTCTCTCACTGTTGGCATTGCTTGGGGTAAGAGATTCTGAGTACAGATGGGAAGATACACTCCCTGTAGGAAATGGGACCAAGACAGAAGAGTTGTAGCTTTGGGGTGCAATATTCTTTAATGCTGATTATTTACAGTTCAATTACCCTATCCCTAACTGTGTCTGCCTTTATCCATGTCCTCTTGGTGCTCCCTGAATCTTTTTAATCTTGCGTGGCCTGGTGCTTCATCCAGGTGAATACCCAGGATGCATAACAGGGGTGGAGGTGGCCTGGTGTCTTCTTCACCCATGGTCTGGTGTCCTTGGCAGGCAGCCTCTGTAGGGCTGGAACCAGAAGGGTCCCAGCCAACTTTTGGGTGTCACGGATGTAGCCGTACCACCCTATTCAGGCTGCTGCCCTTGAAATGCACTGATGTCAGGAGGAGTGGGATTCAGAAGGATTGGGGACAGCCAGGGTCTCCTGGTTAGGAGGCCCCGGGATGGCTCAAGCACTTCCTCCTCTCTTGGAGTGCTCATAGGTCCCTGGGACACTCCATGGGATGAACGGGCAGCTGGAGAGAGCCTGTCTGTCACCTAGCACTGCCAGTCTTGGAGGCCTAACATCATATGCATTATGGTGTGAGAGCCCTCAGCATTGGACCTCTGCTTCTGGACCAAGCTCTGGAGCCCTAGTGCAAATGCGCCCTATGACTGGGCCATGCTCTCAAAGCCCACAGCCATGGCCCTGTGTGTCTGGAGCATGTTCCGGAGGTCCTCAGCCATGGTCCTTCAAGGCTCGGCCGTGCCTTTTACCCTGCCACTCACGGCTACAAATTCCTGCCGCAGGCGGTCACCACTTTTGCAGTATTGGCTTGGATGCCATGCAAAGCCGGCACCATCTCCTGCAGCTGAAGGCTGTCGGATGGGATGATCATAAGGGCAGATAAAATTTAACCCTGAAAAGTGTGAGGTGATACACTTCTAAGGGAGTAATTTAACAAGGAAGTATTCAATTTTTGGTAGGACACTAAGAAGTTCTGTGGAACAAAGGGATTTTGATATGCTTGTTCATGGATCTCTGAAGATAGAAGGACATGTTAGTCGGGTAGTGGAAAAAGCATATGGGAAAATTGCCTTTATCAATCAAGGCATAGATTACAAAAGCACTGAGGTCAATTTGGTGTTGTATGGAACTTTGGTAGGGCCACAGCTAGAGTCCTGTGTGCAGTTCTAGTCGCCACATTACAGGAAGAAAATGATTGCACTGGAGAGGGTGCAGAGGAGATTCACCAAGGTGTTGCTTTGGGTGGAATATTTAGGTTATGAAGAGAGATTGGATAGGCTTTGGTTGTTTCCTCTGGAGCAGAGAAGACTGACAGGGCGACATGATCGAGGTGTACAAGGTTATGAGAGACATGGACCGAGTGGACAAGGAGCAGCTGTTTCCCCTTAGTTGAACTTGCAGGGAATTTGCACCAGCATTGAACCAATTTTTGTATTCCTGCTGAGTATTTCCCCCACTCCTGCCTGCCATTGAACCCACCAGCAGGGGCTTGGGAGAATTTCACCCTTTGTCAGGTTATTTACCTGCCCTGGAAGCTGAGTGTTTGGGATTTTAACTGGGCCAGCTAAACAGATGATCGTGCATCCAAAGCAAACTGGCCCTTTTTTTACTCAGGCATGTCAAATCCCAATGGCATTATTGGCATTCTATTTCAATTTAACTCAGATGTGTAAATTGGTGCTAAGGTGAGTTTCCCACCAGACCATTCCAAGAGGATCTGGGTCCCTCGCCCAATCTCATCCAGCCTCGCTGATAGTTTTGTGAGCTCACCCTGCCATTTATTTCAAGGGATGGGTCTGTGAAGCCTGTATTCCTGTCATTCCCTGCCTGGTGCTTGCTATGGTGGATTGGGAAACCCACTGGTGGCTGGCGTGAATTTTATTGCATCCCGCTAATGTGCCCTGGAATGAGGGCAGGCAAGGCTCGGAGAACAGTTGGCCTTGGCCTTTGTTGGCCTTGCGTGGGATCTTATGAGCCTCGGGCGGGCATGCTAGTAAAATTCATGAGGGGAGAAAAGTTCAAGCTGAGGGACAGGAGATTTCAGGGGATGTGAGGAAAAACGTTTTTATCCAAAGGATTGGAATGCATTGCCTGGGAGGGTGGTAGAGGTGATTTACCTCCGCACTTTAATAATACCTGGATGAGCACTTGGCACATCATAACATTCAAGGCTTTGGGCCAATGGCTGGTCAATGGAATTAGGTAGATCAGGTGTTTCTCAATGGGCCAGAAGTCCTCGTCTGCACTGAGTGATTCTGTGACTCCTCCAAGCAACTTTCAAGTTACTGGAATGTTGCTGAACCAACTTCTGCCGTTCCGACTCCTCCTCTGCGTTTAAATGCAGCTCCCTCTTGTAAACGGTGCACAGTTGCGAGCCAGTTCAGGCGAGTCACATGCCTGGGGGCTTCATATTGGCATGTTTCACAATGGAGGTTCATTCAGTGTACTAAGCATGGAGCGACTGCTATCTGATTCGTGCCGCATCGCACTGGTTTTCCTGTGCAAAATGACACTTAATCATTTCTTGGAAAAATTCCACCCCATGTTTCTTTCCATCATGCCACCCCTTTAAGATCCATGAATATATAAAACTTTAAGTAGATCAATCTCAAGAACAATACTTTCTTAAAGATATGTAGAAAAAAACTGCAAGGAACAGAATTCTGAAATAAAAACAGAAAATGATGTAGTTCCAGTATTACGTATTGTTACAATTCCTAATGCTTCACTAATGAAGACTTACTTGTCAGCAGCTCTTGAAGAATTGTCCAGGAATAATGTCATGCAATTTTGGCTGCAGCAGTAATTAAGCATTTGGTACCAACAGAATCATTTATAGTATATAATCACTCATAATAACTGCACAATACTATAACAAATAATTACAGATTAGGTAACTGGCATTCAAGTAATTTTGTATTTAATACTTTAAGGACAAATCACTGGATTAATCATCTTTGGTGTGTACAATTTGTCTTTGTTACGCAGGGTAAGAATTCAACTTGAATACAACAGGTCGAATCACACAATGAATGAATATTCATGACAGGTGCAACTGATCAAGATAAAAAACACTTTTTGGGCAATCCATAAAGATCTCCTGAAGCTCTACCATGGAGAGAATAGATCGGCATAATATAATTGTTGAGATTAATGACACCAAGTACAGCGAAATAAAACCATCGTGGGTTACACTGCACAAATATCCAAGTTCTGTGCTGAAATGTGAGATAGAAAGCTAATTAAGAGAAGAGGTTAGAATCTCATGCTTTAATCATCTGCCTGTCTCCTGTTCTAGTGTCAAGTTTGCGACACCGAGTATTATAGTCATTAGTAAATGGATCCATTTGGTTCCTTTAAAGACAAACGTGACACTTGCCAGAGCTCAACTAATTGTCCATGTTCCCTCTGGTAAACTGTGGTTATTGTTATTTGAATGATGACCGCAGTGACTGTAAGACAGCTGTCATTATTTCTTCCTCTGTTTTCTAGCCTTGTTTCTGATACTGCTGAGATTATTAGTGAAGACTATTGCAATAAATGCATCACTGTGGCAACCGACAGGAGTGATCAGCTGTTTGGAAATGTCTGTAGTTGCTATAGTGTTAGCAGTCCTAGTTCAACATTGTAGCAGGCTGCTGGCACTTGGTATTACGATTGCTGAACAACTCATCATGAGATAGTTGATAGAGACAGAAAGGTTCATTGCACTTACTTGTAGTAATTGGCTTGATTTTAGCACCAGGCTGGTTTTCAGTAACTGAGTATCTCACAGGCTTTTTAACTGCTGGACCTCAATCAAATCCCACTTTCCCATCAAATTCCACTCCCCCATTCCAGGCAGGGAATGACAGGAATCCAGGCTTCACAGACCCATCCCTTGAGATAAATGGCAGGGTGAGCTCACAGAAAAAATCAGTAAGGCTGGATGAGATTGAGCGAGGGACCCAGATCCTCTTGGAATGGTCTGGTGGGAAACTTGCTTTAGCACCAATTTAGGCAACTGAGTTAAAATTGAAATAGGATGCCAATAATGCCCTTGGGATTTGACATGCCTCAGTTAAAAAAAAGTGCCTATTTGCTTTGGATGCACGACATGATCATCTGTTCAGCTGGCCCAGTTAAAATCCCAAACACTCAGCTTCCAGGGCAGGTAAATAACCTGACAAAGGGTGAAATTCTCCCAAGCCCCTGCTGGCAGGTTCAATGGCAGGCAGGAGTGGGGGAAGAATTCAGCAGAGGTGCAAAAATTGGTTCAATGCTGGTGCAAATTCCCTGCAAGATCTTCCACTGGTACTTGCTATGGTGGATTGGGAAACCCACTGGTGGCTGGCATGAAACTTATTGTACCCCGCTGATGTGGCCTGGAATGAGTGCGGGCAAGGCTCGGAGAACAGCTGGCCTTGGCCTCTGTTGGCCTTGCGTGGGATGTTACGAGCCTCAGGCGGGCATGCTAGTAAAATTCCGGCAGTGGTGTGCAGATGAAAGCCTGACCAGATTCTTCTCCCCATGCCTGATTCTCCATGATGCTAGCAGAAAAAACACGCCAGTCCAGAACATGCTTGGAACAGCGCAGCATGCAGAAGTTGGGACTTAGCTGAAGAGTTCCTGGGGTTGTCACCCGAGTTCAGGATAGAGGTTGCCAGCAACCCTGGACCTGGAAAACCACAGCAGCGGGAGGGGGAGCAACTATCAGACGGATCTTCCAGCTTATGTGTTATTGAGAAAGTCCATCTTCCAGCCTTAGATTGCCTCTGGTGATCCATCTTTTTCAGGAAGTCCATTTTCTTCCTTCAATGATCGGTCAGCGATGTTGGGCATCATTTCAATATGGTATCCAAATATAATGGCAATCAGCCCACTCTGCCATGGAATGTGGCGTTAAACTCCTGTTGGCCTCCATAGTGGGAGAACTCCCCACCCCCACTCCTGCCACAGGACTTTGTTCCAGAAAGGAGACTTCCACCCAAAGATAATTTGAACTGAAATTGCCACCATTGAGATGTCTAATTGTTTTAATGCATAAAATTACAAAAACAATAAATCAAATTAAACCGATACAATCAAAAGTCAGAAATAAAATATGCAACATGTCAAGGAAAATACCTGAATAAAACAAACTCAGAAATATGAAATATAAATAATGAAAAAGCATAAATAAATAAAATCAAAATACTAAATAAAATATAAAGTAAATATTGAAATATCACATCAAAAGTCGCATGAATATAATGTCGCACCCCATGACAATTTGCATGTGCTTTTTTTGCTGTGCCTCACATTCTTTTTTGATAATATCATATTTGAGGCATTTTATGGTGGTGTTGAGTAGAAATGGGATACTTCCCCAAGGACAGCATCAAGCCTCAAAACCTATGAACAAATCAGTCTACATTGGGGGGATTTTTCCACTCCCATTTTCAGGCAGCGGTAGCGGGAGATCCCAAACGAGTCCCATAACAAGGTTAATGTCAGCAGGATTTCGTGTAGAAATTCCCCCCTGCCCCACCCTTTGCCAATGAACATCAGGATCCCCCATTTTTATGCCTTTTAACATTGTTATCCGGCCTCTATGCCTGATAATCTCCCCCGTTAGATTGTCTATTAACACTGGCATGAGGACATGTCAAGATGAATCACAACAGATCTCCCAGAGCATGTACCTGGCACTCAAGTGAGTGCATCATTTCTCAGGGGGAGAGAGTGATGCCCAGACATTCCCCTCGGGGGTGACAGTGGTTGTTCCTGGGGGTAGGAGGGTGGGGAAGGTGGGCAGAGAGATAGGTGATTATTCGGTGGAGTAGTGAGGGTGTCCGATGGGGGTTGTGTCATAAGTGGGGGGGGGGGGGTGGTTCCTTGAGCTGGAGGGGGGTTGTTTGAGGTGGTACTTTGGGGGGGGGGGTGGGGGTTCTATTTTTAATTCTTGTATCTGGGCATCCTTTAAAACCAAAGTTGCTGTTGGGCAGGTTAAGCCAGTTTGATGTTTTTGGACCCGTCCCTTCATTTCTTTTCGGCTATAAGTCGAATGATAAGGCAGAGATGGACGCCTTTGGCTGCTGGTGGCTTCCTTGCCATTTTTCCTGCCTACTGCCCGACTCTGCCCATTTTTGGGAAAATTCCATCCACTGTTACAATCCAGGCTCTCTCAATTCTTCTTTTTCATTGTTATTATTTCCTAAAGTGTACCTTTATCTCCCATGTGAAGGTTATCACTTTTCATGCACTGTGAATGGGAATTGCATCTTCTCTCTGCCAAGATACTTAGCACTTAACATTGCACAAGTTTCCATTATTCATGTTTTATCTCTTTATATGTGGAGAAACAACATGATGTTGGACCATTTCATTCCAGCTAAAATTGCACATTGGAATAAGATTAGGATTCCACAGAAATAAAGGAAGAACACATCAAGAATCTGACAGTATGAACATACTTGCAAACCAACAAAGATTGAAATCTGGCCATTACATGTGTTTAATGAAAATCTTTCACAGAGCATAATTTTCTTACAGGCCAGTAAACCTAAACAGTTCCTGATAGATTATGTGTGCAGGAAAGGTAAATGTTCCTGCCTTCTGCAGAAGGTCGACACATTGCTTTTCGACAGCAGTGAAGATAAACTGGAGATGTGTCAGACAACTTGCAGTCCATATTTCTTATTAAGAGGCCTCAGGACATAGAACTGTAAAACCAGATTGCGGAGACAGTGATGCAAGGTGCCATACATACAATGTCAAAGTAGAACTGACACTCAATGTTTGTTTTACTCAGGTCGTTAAGCAATAGATAACTGGACTCGGTTTCAAAGAGATCTAATTTTAATGGCGCGGCTACCAGAGAAAGTTTAGACAGCTGTTACTTTATCTTCCTTTGTATATATTGGACAACAGAAATGATTTCAGTTTGATTATAATTTACAAATAGGATAATTATTGTCCTTCAAAGGATCAATAAAATTATAGCTGGAGTTCAAGATCTGCTAAAACTTTAATCCAGAAACCCACATGCACTCCCAAAATCCATCTTGAATTCATAGCATAATGAACTAAAATTTTACAGTAAAAAAAATATAAGACAGACATTTCACGCAAAAAACCAGAAAAAGAGTTTTGCTTCCATCACAAACTGCACAAGTCCATTCAGAAAGTGAAAGATACTTAGGAATGAAAAGCCAGAAATCTAACTGAAAATGCAAGATCTACATATCCATCTACAAGGCTGCAGGCCAATGCCTGGTCAATAAGAACATAAGAGCTAGGAGCAGGAGTAGGCTATCTGGCCCCTCAAGCCTGCTCTGCCATTCAATAAGACCATTGCTGATCTTTTTTGGACTCAGCTCTACTTATCTGCCTGCTCACCATAACCCTTAATTCCTTTACTGTTCAAAAATTTATCTATTCTTGTCTTAAAAACATTTAATAGCCTCAACTGCTTCATTGGGCAGAGAATTCCACAGATTCACAACCCTTCGTGTGAAGAAGTTCCTGCTCAACTCGGTCCTAAATTTGATTCCCTTTATTTTGAGGCTGTGCCCCCTAGTTCTAGTTTCACCCACCAGTGGAAACAACTTTCCTGCTTCTATCTTATCTATTACCTTCATAATCTTATATGTTTCTATAAGATCTCCCCTCATTCTTCTGAATTCCAGTGAGTACAGCCCCAGTCTACTCAGTCTCTCCTCATAAGCCAACCCTCTCAACTCCGGAATCAACCTAGTGAATCTCCTCTGCACACCTTCCAGTGCCAATATATTCTTTCTCAAGTAATGAGACCAAAACTGTACACCATACTCCAGGTGTGGCCTCCCCAGCATCTTATACAGCTGCAACATAACCTTGCTGTTTTTAAACTCCATCCCTCTAGCGATGAAGGCCAAAATTCTATTTGCCACCTTAATTACCTGCTGCACCTGTAAACCAATTCCTTGAAATTCCTGCACAGGGACACTCAGGTACCTCTGCACAGCAGCATGCTGCCATTTTGCTGTTATTCCTACCAAAATGGATGACCTCACAGTTATCAACATTGTACTCCATCTGCCATTCACTTAGATTATCTACATTCCTTTGCAGATTTTTAGTGTCCTCTGCATCTTTTGCTTTGCCACTCGTCTTAGTGTCATCTGCGAATTTTGACACACTACACTTGGTCCCCAACTCCAAATCATCTATGTAAATTGTAAACAATTGTGGTCCCAACACTGCTCCCTAAGGCACACCATTAGTCACTGATCGCCAACTAGAAAAGTACACATTTACTCCCCACTCTTTGCTTTCTGTTAGTTAACCAATGCTCTATCCATGCTAATACATTATCCGTAACACGGTACACTTTTATCTTATGTAGCAGTCTTTGATCTTGTCAAATGCCTTCTGGAAATCCAGATACTCCGCATCCACAGGTTCGCCATTGCCCACTGCACATGTAATGTTCTCAAAGAATTCCACCAAATTAGTCAAATGTGACCTTTCCTTCATGAACCCATGCTGCATCTTACCAATTTATATTCAGGTGTCTCGCTATTTTTTCCTTGATGATAGATTCAAGCATTTTCCCTACTATAGAAGTTAAACTATAGTGTGCCTATAGTTACCTGCCTTTTGTCTACCTCCTTTTTTAAACAGTGGCGTCACATTTGCTGTTTTCCAATCTGCGGGAACCATCCCAGAGTCTAGCAAATTTTGGTAAATTACCACCAGTGCATTTGCTATTTCCCCTGGTATCTCTTTTAGTACCCTGGGATGCATTCCATCAGGACCAGGAGACTTTAGCCCCATTAACTTGCCCAACACTACCTCTTTCATAATAATGATAGTTTCTAGGTTCTCATCTGCCATAGTCCTCCTCTCATCAATTTTTGGCATGTTATTTTTGTCTTCCACTGTGTCGACCGACAGAAAATACCTGTTCAATGCCTCAGCCATTTTCTCATTTCTAGTTATTACTTCTCCCTTCTCATCCTCTAAAAGAACCAATGTTTACTTTAGCCATTCTTTTTCATTTTATATATTTGTACAAACTTTTGCTATCTGTTTTTATATTCTGAGTTAGTTTACTCTCATAATCCATCTTATTTTTCTTATAGCTTTTTTCATGACTTTCCGCTGATCTTTAAAGATTTCCCAATCCTCTAGTTCCCACTAATCTTTGCCACTTTATATGCATTTTCTTTCAATCTGATACCCTCCTTTATTTCCTTATATATTTGTGGTTGATTATCTCTTTTTCTACAGTCCTTCCTTATCACTGGTATATACTTTTGCTGAGCATTGTGAAAGATTGCTTTGAAAGCTTAGAAGCACATTGAACTCTTTCAATCTGTGTAAGAACAAGGAACCATCCAACAAAAATGCAACAAACCCTCCATTGTCCACTTATACAACTGGAATCTAACTCACCAATATTGTGACAATCACATACATCTTAACTATGACTGTAAGACTACACTCCTCACTCTCTCCTTTCCTTTGCTATGAATGATATGCTTTGCCTGTATAGTGCGCCAGAAACAATACTTTTCACTCTATACTAATACATGTGACAATAATAAATTAAGTCAAATCAAATCAAATCAGAAGAATCTCGCTCCCCTTTATCCTTGACAAAATCTTCGCTAGAGTCCTTCTGAACCTTTTAATGCAATTTCTTGACCAGGAGGGTTAAGTTGTTTCAGAAAAGGTTGAGGAACCACTGATGTGGTGTTTGTAGTTAGACAGCTCCAGGGGAAATGCCAAGAACAGAACATGGCCATCCTCACCACTTTGGTTGACCAGGCCTTTGACATCATCAGTTGTAAGGGACTTTGGAAGATAATGGAGAAATCTGGTTGCCTTGAGAAATTCATCATAACAGTTTGACAGCTCTAAAAGGAATGCTCATGCATGTCTTGAATGATGCTGAGTCTTTCACCTATCCCCAGTCACTAATGGAGTTGAGAAAGGCTGTCTGCTGGCACGTTTCAGCATTTTTTTTTCTCTCTGCCATGCTCTTTAATGTCTTCCATGATGGTAAACCTAGCACCAAAATATGATATCACATTGTCAAGAATCTATGATGATTCCAGGAAAATACCAAAGGTTTCTGACCTACTTCAGGATTTCCTGTTCACTGTTGACTGTGCATTAGCTGCCAGTTCAAATCTGAATATCCAACATAGCATGGACTTGTTCTCCAATTCACGCAACAACTTCAGCTTTATGATCAGAACAAAGAAAACACTTGCAATTCCTGCTCCAGGAAAGTCCTATTAAAGCCCTGGTTTTCAACCCATGACCAGAACTTGTGAGCAGTGAATAAATTCATTTACTTCAGGTGCACACCCATCTATATTGATGATGATGCACGTGCAAGAATTGCCAAAGGAAGTGCAGCCTTTGGCAGACTTCAAACATCAGTTTGGGAATGAAGAGGAGTAAATCTGCCTGCCAAGCTGCAAGGCGATAGAGCGTTAGTCCTGCTCTGTGTGTATGAGATCAAGTCTGAAAGCTCAACCACTTTCAATGAACTGCTTTTGGATATTTCTGAAGATTAGATGGCAGGAAAAGTATGACCAAATGCTGGGCTGCTCTTCCAAACTAGCAGGCCAAGTATCTACATCGTATTGAAACAGTCACAAATGAGTTGGGCTGGTCATGCGGCCAGAATGCTTGACACTTGCTGACCAAAGAAAAAGTTCAATGGAGAGCTTAAGGCTAGGGTGTGCTCCGATGGCAGTCAAAGGAAGCACAACAACGACAATCCAAAGGATTCACTCAGGAGTTTTGATATTAGCCCTCGGTCCTGGGAGAAGCTCATCCAGGATTGATATACTTGCACAAACTAATAAAAAAATGTGGCTTCCTCTGACATCAAGTGCACATCAGCGATGGAGAGGAAAGGTAAGGAGCCCGAGCCAGCAACTTGTCCACCACTCAATCATCTGCAGCGTCCTGTCCTACCGGAGCAGAACCTTCCTTCCAGATGCAGATTGGCCTTAGCACTTAACTACGTATCCCGCAGAGATCTACCAAGCACCCCAATTAATGACCGTGGTCACCCTCATCTCAAAGGATGAGCAAAAGAAATAGAATGGAACAAGGGAAATTAAAAATGTATCTCCAAAAATCAAATAGAGCAGCCAATCACCACAAAAAGACCCACACCTGTGTTTGAATTGATCTGTTTCAGGGATCAAATTGTCCTAAATACTGCTGGAAAATACAAGTAATGTCCATTAGTGGGAACATTTTATTAACAATGGCCAGAAAAAAACATGTAGAAAGTAACATTTTACATAGGTAAATTCCACAATATTTATCATCCAACTTTGGGTTTGGTGTATATTGGCATCATTTTGTTTAATGCAACTTACATTTAATGCTATGCATACACTGGCCAGCAAGATGGTTGCAAATAATCTAACTACTAGCTACTGAGCTGAGAGTGCTATCCTTAAGACGGTATTCCGTCAAGTGTGGCATCAAGGTGCCTGAACAAAATTTAAGTCAATGAGAATTGAGGGGAAACCCCTCTGCTGGTTGGAAGGTCTTCAATCTCTCCAAGAATATTTTCATAATAAAAATTGAATAAACTGGGGGAGAAAACACAATCATGTCTGACATGTCTTAATCTCACATAATTCTCAAGCTTTGCAACTGCACCTTGTTCCCAGTAAAGATTTCCTCTCACTGTAAGATCCTTGCCATCAAGAACAAGGATTCTCACATGATCATCAGTTCTTCATAGTTCACCTTATCAAATGCCTTACTATGTTCAATAAAATATATGAATGCATCTTTTTTCTTTTCTATGGCTCTTTCTGATAGTGTATGTACCATAGAAATAGCGGGGGCGATTCTCCCATTGCGATTCACAACTTTTCTGGTGGGTCAGGCTGGGAAATGCACGTCGTTGGCCTTGTTCCCAGATTTGTGCATGTGCCGGGAATGCATGCGCATCTCCCAGAGCTGGAGAACAGTTGGAGATCAGACCCGCTGGAAACTGGCAGGAAGACAAGTAAGTTCATTTGAATTTTTTAAATGTAGTTTAAATATGTTTTCAATGTCATTATCAGGAACTTGCTGATCTCTGTATAATCTCCCAAACCTTCCAGGAGTACTTCATTCTGGCTGGGTTTAGAGTAGCTCACCACATTTGCAGAACTAGTGGGAAACCTCACTGGACTGAAGGGGAGGGGCAATCGGGGTCCCCCAGAGGGTCAGCCGGCAGGGGAGTAGTGCCTCCTGGGCATGGGCACCCTGGTAGTGCCAACCTGTGCCCCCCTGCACTGCCCAAGGGGCAAAGTGCCCATGCCCAAGGGCACCTTGGCACTGCCCATTGGGCACTGGGTAATGCCAAGGGGGCAGGACCTATTGTGGGCAGGGCCTCGGGACAATTGGTGGAGGTGGGGGGTCCCACTGCCACTCTGCATGGATATTGGTCTGGGATGGAGGGAGGCCAGCGATCAGGGTGGGCTGAGAGGGATGGTCTGCTGGGGGGGGGCCTGCTTCACTTGGAAGAACGACATTTCTGGCTTTATTGCCTTCCAAGCACCAATCATCAATACCTCAAGGAAGATTCTTAGTCATGTAACTGCTCTGGGCTTTTTAGGGAGTGGAATAAATGTTGATTTATTTCTGGGATTTCTCCCATGTCATAAGCTTCATTAAAGATGAGAATCAGTTTGTCTATTCCAAAATCTTCTAAACTTTTCATTTCTTCAGTGAAATGGCTGTATCGTTTTTCATGTTATTTATTGTTGTTCACCTTTCATGATCTTTGGATTATCCATGTTTTTCTCAACTGTTGGCTTTTTTCTCCTGTTGAGTTCAAATAAGTTTTGCATATATTCAGTCCATCTTGAAAGTACTTAGTCCCTTCCCCTTGACGCCATCCAGGACAAAACAGCCAGCTTGATTGGCACCCCCTTCATTATTTTAACGTTTGCTCTCACTGCCACTGACAGACAGTGGCAACAAAATGCATATGCAAAATACATTGCAACAGCTCACCAAGCCTCCTTCAACAGCAGCTTCCAAACCATGGACCTTTACCACCAAGAAAGACAAGGCTAACAGACGCATGAGAATACTGCCACCTGCAAGGTTCCCTCCAAGTCACTCGCCATTCTGACCTGGAACTTTATCACCATTTCTTCACTATCATTGGATCTAATGCTGGAATACCCTCCCTAACAGCACTGTGGATGTACTTACACCACATGGACTGCAACAATTCAAGAAGGCAGTCCACCACCACTTCTCAAGGGTAATTAGGAATTAGCAATTATTAGCGATGCTCACATCTCCGACATTGAGCTCAGGTGAGAAAAGAGATTTCAGAACATTTTCAAACAAAACACCATAGTCTATCTTGGGCTTTTGGTTTAAAGAATGAACAACCTGTTAGGTGTTTAACAATTGGTCATCACACTAAAAGAGTGAGGAAAAGACCAGAAGCAATGTATTTATACATCGATTTATTTGAGGCAGAAGAGGATGTAGCACTAACGGGGAAAGAGTTACATGGTTGAATTAGTTTGGGATTTCTCTAGAAAGACAAACCCTGAAAGAGACAGTGATGGAAACAATGGACCAAATGGCCTTCCCTCTGTGCTGCCAGCATCTGTGGTAATATGATTAACTTAAACAGGCAGAGTTCATAGCAAGAAAGGACTGTAATGGCCAGCAGAAAAAAAATGAATTCAGTGATGAGAATGGCATTTGCTCAGTACACGCTTTTTTATAATCTTCATAAATTCTTTAGAATTTTAAAAGCCCTTAACTCATCAGCACTAGATGTTCTTTATAAACTCATTTGAGGTTTGTTCATCAGAACATTTTGTACTTATATTTTGGCTCACTTCCTGTTCTTTTGCAGGATTATTGTAAATGTGTACAATCTTAGTTTTAGAAAGCTCCTGTAGATGGAGTGAATTATACACAATTCAGTGGCTGGCATTAGTAGGCAGCTGTTCTTTGAATAAATATGATCCTGGCATTATTGCTTTGGCCTTAATTAAGAAGCATCTGTTTTCTTTTGCTTTGTTTTCATGAATATTATGGGTTTTTACGCCTTCTGACGTGTAGAAGAAAACAGCTTTACAGATTAATTGTATATTGACCTTTTTACCTTCTAGAGCCTAAATTAGAATTTGAGCTTGCTGTGATATTAATTTTTATCCAAGCAGAGAATGCTATTTTGAGTTCCACTTCTAAAGGCTTGAAATTTTAAATCTTAGTCACAATAGAGAGCTTGCATTCACAGCGCATCTTTTAACATTGTAAAACCGCCCCACAGCAATCAACAGGAGAATAATTGCATGGGCTTTCATACACAGGCACAGAAGGAGATACAAAGATAAGGTTGCTCAAAGGAAGCAGCTTACGGTAGGAAAGAGAGGGAAGTGAGATGGAGAGGTTTAGGGGGTGAATTGCAGAGTTTAGGGTCTAAGCAAACAGAAGGCACAGCCGCTAATGGTGAAGAGATTAAAATGAGGAATGGCCCAAATTGCAGGATCGGAGATCTCAGGCACGTAGGGTGACAACAACTTATATTTATTATTGAATCTTGTAGCACAGAAGTAAACCAATCGGCCCACTTTGATTGTTCTGGCTTTTTGAAAGAGCTATCTAATTACCCCATGCTCATTTTCATGGTTCTTTAAAGTTCTCTTTTTGAATGCTGCCATTGAACCTACTTCCATTGCCCTTTGATTCTTCTGCCAATGATCTTATTCTGTCTCCTCTCATGACTGACCCTTGTAGCAATTGAAAAGCTTTCTCTTTATCTACTTAATCAAATGCACCCCCATTTTTGAACACCTCTATTAGATCTCCCTTAACCTTCACTGCTTGAAAGAGAACAATCCCAGTTTCTCCAAGTCCCTTCACATAATGATACCATCATCCCTGGTAACATTTTGTCTTTAACATCTCAAAAGGCTTTGACATCTTCCTAAAGTGCAGCACCCAGATTTGGACACAATACTGCAGTTGGGGTCTTTAGGCTAACATGAACATCCTTATATTTTTACTATATGCCTCTATCGAAGGAGAAAATAAATATTCATCATGATCAAAAAATTACTCTGGAATATTTTCCATATTTATACAACATGGTCCCTGTTGAGTCATTTGGGAAATACCAGAAATATTCAGTGCTTTTTCCAAATAAAACCAATGCTTCTATAGTTGTCAAGTTATTGCTCCCAAAATTTAAGGGAAGGTGATGGCATTGTAGCATTATCATTGGACTAATAATCTACTGAACGAGTAATCCAGAAACCCAGAGAGACCTGGGTTTGAATTCTTCTGCAGCCGTTGGTGAAATTTGAATTCAATAAAAATCGGGAATTAAAAGTCTAATGATCACCGTGAAATTGTTGTCAAATGTCCTAAAGACTGAATCACTAATGTCCTTTAGGGAAGGAAATCTGCCAACTTTACCTGATCTGGTCTACATGTGACTCCAGATTCACAGCAATGTGGTTGAATTAAAGGCCCTCTGAAAAAGCTCTCTCTTCCAAGGGTAATGAGGGATAGGCAAATAAATACTGTCCCAGTCAGTGACAACCACATCCCATGAATGGGTCATAGAGCCCAATTTGTCCATGCCATCCAGTTTTTTTACCACTAAGCTAGTCCCAATTGCCCACGTTTGGCTGATATCCCTCTCTACCCATCTTACCAATGGAACAGTCTAAATGCTTTTCAAAAGACAAAATCGGACCTGGCTCCACTACTGCCTCTGGCACTCATTCCAGATACTCACCACCCTCTGAGTAAAAAGATTACCGTGCAACAATGGCTGTAGTCTCAATCAGAAACAATAGCTGGGACTTCACAAAGAAACTGAGGC
Organism: Carcharhinus amblyrhynchos; assembly: GCF_965287045.1. Lineage (NCBI taxonomy): Eukaryota > Metazoa > Chordata > Chondrichthyes > Carcharhiniformes > Carcharhinidae > Carcharhinus > Carcharhinus amblyrhynchos. Next base: position 102,354,558 of record NC_137326.1, on the reverse strand, counting down.
AACAGAAACTGAACTGATTATAAGCAATGCCTTTAACCCATGGAAGGTGCCAAGGAACTTCACAGCATTCTAAAATAAAAATGATACTGAGCCACAAAGGTGATATCAGGCCAGATTACCTAAAGCTTTATCTAAGAGGTAGAATTTTAGAGGTAGGATTTTAAAGGTGGAGAGACAGACAGGTGTGGTGGAATATTCCAGAGCTTGGGGCTTAGACAACTGAAGGCATGGCCACTCATGGTGGAGCAGCTAAAATGGGGATGCATAAGAAATCAGGACTGGAGAAGCACAAGCGTGGGGCTGGAGCAGATTACAGAGACAGAGGTTGAGGGGTGGGGCGATGGGAGAGAATCAAAAACAAGTATGAAAATCTGAAAATCAAGATGTCGCTTGAGTGGGAGCTAACGTAGGCCAGTGAGCACAAGAGTAATAGGGGAATGGAACTTGCTGCAAGTTAGGGAGGAGCGAGGCCCCATGGAGGGATTTGAAAGTAAGGGTGAGAATTTTAAAATGGAGGTGATTGACAGACTGGGTGACAGGGTAGTTCAGTGAGCACAGGGATGCTGAGTGAATGGATCTCAGTGCAAGAGTTTTGGGTGAGCTCAAGTTATGATGTGGATATGCCGGTGTTGGACTGGGGTAAACACAGTAAAAAGTCTGACAACACCAGGTTTAAGTCCAACCGATTTATTTGATAGTAAATTCGCTAGCTTTCGAGGATACCCTCTTCGTCAGATGAATTCTCCATTCACCTGACGAAGAGGGTAACCTCGAAAGCTAGTGAATTTACTATCAAATAAATCAATTGGACTTAAACCTGGTGTTGTCAGACTTTTTACTGAGCTCAAGTTTACAGAGGTTGGAGTGTTAGAGGCCAGCTAGTAGAGGAGCCAGGTTGGAAGGAAACAAGGGCATGTTTGAGGGTTTCAGAAGAGGTGAACCTATGCATGTTGGAGACGGTGATATTAAGAAGATAGAAGGTGGTAAACATGGATATAATCTGAAGATGCAAACTTACTTCAGGGTCAAAAGTGACACAAACAGTCCAGTTTAGTCTCAAACTGGCTAGGGAGAATGAATGGGGTCAGTTGTTGGGGAACAGAGTTTGTGATATGGGTCAAAGGTGAGATTCCTTTGGAGGGCTGTTTTTTAAGCTGAAATTCTATACTGGTTTCTTTTCAGGCTCTGTAGATTTGAAACAGGAAGCTTCCAGCACTGTTTGTGACCACAGATCGGAGGACAGCTCATAATGCCCGAGATAAAAGACAACTAAAGAAAACAGAAAATGCTGGAAAATCTCAGAGAACAGAGCCCAATATTTCAAGTCTGGATGACGCTTCTCTCTGATGAAGGGACATCCTAACTCAAAACATTGGCTCTATTTTCTCTCCATAGGTGTTGTCAGACTTGTTTATGTTTTTGTTTCAGATTCCAGCATCTGCAGTATTTTGCTTTTAAAGAAAACAGAAGTGAGGATATTGAGATGAATTGTGAAAAAATTATTTGAGTTATTTTACGCGTACAGACTTACATTTTATACTCACTCCAGTGGGTGAGCAAAACACAAAGCAGAGTTTGTTTAACCTACAGAAAGTTGATTGCACTTACATGTATTACTGGCTTACTTTTGAATACTTAAATTTTACAAAATGGATGAGGGCAATCCACTTTAGTGTTGATCTTGAATTGGAAATCAGAACAGCAGAATTTCCATGAGGACTAAGTGGCCTGTGCATCACCAAATTTCTGATCCTAGCTGACCCTAATTGCACCAGTGGGAATGATTCTACCAGTTAGAAAGTATACAACTACACAAAATAACAACTTGTCAGAATACAGTGGTATTTTATAGCAGTGTTTCATTCTGCACCCTCTCCTTCATTTTGATTTGTAAATTCTTGAAATATTTTGTGATTCTAAAGGTATTTCCTAAAAGATATGGACAGCTAGATGAGTTTTCCATATTATCGGTGCCAATCTAATGAATTGAATGAGATATCAATGTTGTCTATTATGTGCTATTGCTGTCAGATATTGATTATCCTTCACTGAAGTACTTCCAGCAGAAGCTTGCTGGAAGGCTGCAACTGCCAGACCAGTACTCTTTCGATCAGAGCTGTATTGTACTTTTAAATTCTGCCATTCACACACAGAGGAGCATTGAAGCCATCAAGAACAAAATGACATTCCACATGTCGTATTCATTACATTCAAACTGGCCCAAAATCTTTTCATCAAAACAAAAAGAATCCAGCTCCATGACGAGCTTACTGATCTAGCTGCTGTTGAATACACAGAGACTGCGGTGAGTTTATTTACTGAGTTGCTGCTACATTTACTCATGCTTCCAGATACAAAGTGTTCAGTCTCGTGTGGCATTTCACACAAGACCAAGCGTAGGTCAAGCAGGGTTAAAGGATGGAGGATGGGGCATAACTGGGCAACATGTGGGGAGGGAGAGAGGAAGGAAGGTTACAGATGAAGTCCAGGGGCACTCAATTTTAAATGACAGCAGCAAAACTGTAACAATTCAGCCAAATGCCAGTTTCCAGCCACCAACACCTTTTATTGTACACCAAAACAAAGGGCCGTACATGCAGCTTACAGTCAGGTAGTCTCCACCTGGGAACCTATGGGGGCGGCATGGTGTCATGGTGGTTAGCACTGCTGTCTCACAGCACTAAGGACCTGGGTTCAATTCCAGCCTTGGGCCACTGTCTGTGCGGTGTTTGCACATTCTCCCCGTGTCTGCTTGGGTTTCCTCTGGGTGCTCCTGTTTCCTCCTACAGTCCAAAGATGTGCTGGTTAGGTAGATTGGCCATGTTAAACTGCCCTTAGTGTCCCAAGGTGTGTAGGTTAGAGGGATTAGCGGGGTAAATATGTGGCATTATAAAGATAGGGCCTGGGTAAGATGCTCTGTCAGAGAGTCGGTTCGAGAGCACTGTAAGGTTTCAATAATTCTTTGACCTCTAGTCTGGGTAGAGTAACAGGCTTAGAAACAAACTGCTGATGGCTTCTCATTGGACGAGCCTCCGCTCACTCAACAAGGAAGCTTGTATTCCATGAAACCCATGAGGAGATTTATTAATGATCCCCTGTGGCCTTTGTGACCCTCATACCAAAAACAATTGCCATTTTATACTTAAACTGTTAATGCAGAAGGTTAATTTTTAAAACTGCAGAAGCGACGTAAATCCATCAAATATTGAGGGGGAGAGGCTTCTGGTCATGTTTAAATCCCTGTCAGAATGCTTTCAATTTCTATTTGGAACAAAGGCCTGAGTATATTCCAGACGAGGTGTGACATCTGAGACTTTGAAAGCTTTTATCACAGTGCCACCTTCAGGTATAACTGGCTCTGCAGGCAATATTATTGCTTTGATTGTCGGGAAAGGTAACCATTAGGAAAAGGTGTGTCCTACATACTGAATTAAACACAAGTAGGTACATTGGGTCGAATTTTCTGTTATTTTTTCAGGAATTGGTTTCAGTGAGAAAGCCGGAGAGAATCCTGCCAGCATGGTCAGGGAGAAAAATCGCATATTTCAGCCACTTTGTAAAAAAAATCATTTTTCCCAAGTTTCACAACGCACTCATGGCAGCCTGCCTCTGATTTGCTTACCCCAGTACCACTTGGTCTCAGCAATTGAGTGGCCGATCCTTTTAAATGTCTCAACAGTACTCACCAATGCTTGTTCCAGGTCCAATCGGGGAGAAGGCAGCCTGAGGAAGATAGCCCCATGATTCTCAGATGGGGTGGAGCAGAGGCACAAAATACTCAACCTTTACATTGGCAGATGGTCTGCTAGCAAGGTCACCAACCCTGTGTGGGAGGCGGTGGCAGCGAAAGTGAGCACCAGATCACTGCATAAGAGGATGTAGATCCAACACAGGAAGATGATGAATGACCTTCTTTGTGCAACCAAGGTGATTCACCCTTCACAGGTGTCTACCTAACACCCATTAATACATCCATCACACTTCCATGTGACCTAACAGCAAGCCACCTCACAGGTACCCAACACTCACCCTGACACGAGTCTCCCCCCTGTGCCTGCACCTTATCCTTGCCACTGCTTTTCTCCACATCCTTGCTCCCACTCACCTATCAGGTATCCTTAACATCTGACCTGGTATGAATTCTGCCTACACTCGCCCCATCTGCTTCATTGCAGATTAAGCTTGAGCACAATTGATGTGAGCGGGCACAGTCAGCGGATGTGATGCCTGAGCTGAGGAATGAGCCCTTGAGCAGATGGGGTTTGAGCAGGAACACACCTCTGCCAAGGGCGAGGTGGGAGGCAAGAGACAAAAATGTGAACCCTCAGCAAATCCAGCCATGGCGCCATCCACACTTCAGGCCAGTTTCTTCTATCCTTATGCTCCAGCCCTGCATTGATGCCAGCTCACTTCCCATGCAGGTCAATCAGTCATCCAGCCCGACCTATCCTCTCACCCTTTGGACATGACAGACCTGAGCAGCTCCATAGGAAATATCTCAGAGATGAGCATTGAAGAGGAGTCACCCACACTCTACACCAGTGCAGACACTCACAGCTCAGTGGGAATAAGCAATAAGCAATAGGCAGCCTCTGGGTCACTCACTGCTGAGTACCTCACAGATGATGATGACAGCAGATGGAACCAGAGACATCCCAGAGGTCCAGCACTCACAGAGATCGTGGGGACCAGGATTCTGCTGAGCCCAATCCAATGACACCCCCCTGGGTTCAGTTGTCCCACATCTGCTGGAGCTACAAAGGCAGAGTCATGAGCATCAGGAAGGGATGACAGCTTCCCTCCCCGGACTGTATGGCCGACTGGAGGCCTCTTATCATCTTCTGTCCAAGGAGATGCTGCCAGCACTCTGAGGCAGCCAAACCAACACTGCGAGGGTGGCATCTGCAGTGGAGACCTCGGTGCAGGACGTATCACACTCCATGGCAGGAGGTGTCCGCTCCAAGGTTCAGCTCATGCACTTCATGGCCAAGGGCATGGACCATATGGTACAGAACCTCAACCGTATGGTGCAGGTCCCAGCACTAGATGGCTGGTATCTGAGAGCGTCCAAGAACATAACTGTTGTGGAAGCTCCCCAGAAAATGGTCACAGGTCTGCATAACGCACTTCACATTGGTGCAGACAAACTGCACATTAAGGGAGTGGAATCCCTTGCAGTTCATGAAGTATACTTCATTGTGGGGAATGCAGAGCCATGTGTGTGCAGTCAATGTTTCCTGCACTCAGGACAGGCCAGGTTTGCGAGTGAAGCCCTGGTGTTCTGGCTAGCCTGGTCCCGATCAAAGTTTATGTCATTATGAGCCCTTGCAATTAGCACATCGGTCACCTCCCTCATGCAGACATGTGCGGCCTGGAGATGTCGCAGAGGTCACCCATGCAACCATGAAATGAGTAGCTGACACAGAAGTTTACAGCAGTTGTGACATTCAGGGCCAGAGGCAATGGGTGACTTCCCAGCCCATGTTGTGCCAATTCCTGGTGACCTGGTACAGGTGGTCCACTGTCCCTTACGACAATGCAGTTGCCTCCAGTATGGGCTCTTGATCATCTGAAGTTAAGTTGTTCTCTAGTACAGCCACGTACTGTCTCCTCCAAACCACTTCACTGTGTGGCCCTGTCCCTGGTAACTCAGCAGGTCCTACCATCCCCTCCTCTGCAGGGTGCTGCTCCTGTCCACATGCAGCTGCACATTGACATCCTCTCTCCTGTTTCACTGCAATCAAATTCACAGCCAACTCCACTGGCTCCATCACCCTCACCCTCATAGAAGTGAAAGGGAAGAAACAGATCTGTGAGCAACTGGGAGCCCTGTCAATGACCTAACACCACCCCCCCACCTGCCTCCAGTCACATAGGACACCCCCCTTCCAGTCACTTTCTCTTATGTTGGCCCCTTTCCAATGACCTTCACTCTCTTACTCTCGCACACAATGTCCATGACCCTACACAAGCCTCTGCTAACTCTGGGAGCATCTACGCAGGGTATCTACCTTAGTGGCTCGCAGAACCTCCCCAAAGGCGAGGACTGAGGACACTTGCGTACATTGGCCTGACCTGTTTGCTGACATACCAGGAGGCTGAAATGCTGCCACAACACTTTTTGTTTCAGGTTGCCTGCTGAGCTTTGAAACCTTTGCCCCTTGTATTGGGAGTGAACACAGTGTCATCGGTCTCTTACTGAGAAGTGAGTGCAAGCATGGTGTTCAATGCCTGGGAGCTCAGCTCCCAAAGGGTTAACTAGTGGGTGCCAATTAGTGGCATAATCATGTATTATAATACGCATAACTGACCTTTCAAGGAAGGGTCAGGGATGTTATCAAAGGAGTGGCTTTGCTCCTCCTGTGGCCTCGTGGTCTAGGTCACAGAACTAGTAAACCACAAATCTACAGCAATGCTCTGGGGTCCCTGGTTCAAATACCACCATGGACGATGGTAAAAAATGGGGTCTCTCCTGTGACCAAGAATTAGAGCCAAGGAACTGGTAAGCCAAAAAATTTAGAGCAACGTTTTGGGATTCCAGGTTCAAATCTCACCATGGTGAAATGGTTAAATTTGAATTCTATAATCATCCTCCTGTGACTGGCGAGGTTCACCTGATTTTTGGGGTCTCGCTGGCAAGAACCTAGTTTCCTTATTCTCTTGAGATTTTGGGCCTGTGTTGCACTTTATGCTGACGATGAACACAGGTTCAAAACTCCACCCATTACATACCGACCTAGTCAGATTCACTGACTAAAAGTCTGGTTTTCACAATATCTTCTCACTTTCAAATTGGAAGGTAAAACTCTCAAGAAAGCAGGAAAAACATTGAAAAGAGTAATGGGGTAGAAAGGAAGTAATATACTAAAATAGGTGGAGAAAGTAAAGTTACAAAACTGAAATAGAATAGAAATGGAACAAAGGCTGACACCAAGATGAGTAGAAATATTTGTTTTAAATTAAAATTGTTCTTTAAGAGTTAGAATTGATTATCTAAGTAAGCTAAATATATCAGTCCATTTATTGGTAAACTCCTCAGAAGTCCTTGGACAAATCTCAACCAAACACGGTGTGTTAATAATATCTTGGATCAAAGGGAATGCTATAGGAGAGGAATCATCAAACCACCCCCACCTGAGGGCCCTTGGCCTCCTAACAGGAGACCCTGCCCACACTATAATCCAGATATGCTTTCACCAACTTTCCAAGAATAAATGCAATACATTTACATTATAACTTCCCGACTTTCATTTGCTATTCATTGTATTTTTTTTCATATTTTGTTTCATGCAAGTTATTTTCTGAGATACCACACATGATTATTTGGTAAGGGAAAGTAACAGGTGACACACAGCCAGGAAAGATGAGGACACTAGGGCAAAAAGGCAAAAGGTTGACAGGCAGCATTTAGAGAAAAGGCAGATATAGAGGCTGGAGCAAGAAGCTGGCAGAGAGTGACAGGATTTAAGAAGAACCAGTGCCACAACTAAGCGATCAACACTCTCAAAGGAAGCTTTCATCTGTGATCCAGATCCTAATTATGCGTCAGACCCAGGGTACGAAATTGGCAATAGGTTAGTGATAAGTGAACGTTGTGATGCAAAAACATGGGAAGAGGAGCCACCTTAAAAGTGCTGCACAAATGGTAAAGTATGACTATCACCCTTAAGTAAGTCACCTAACCCAATGAATATTCTTTTCATGGGAATAACAAGCCTTCCTGAAAAACATCAGAAAACATAACGGCTGAATGGGATCGCCAAGTAATCACTTCACTTTGGCTCAAGAAGGAAGAACATCTAATGTGGTCTATCATGAAATATTTAATGTTTCAACAAACACTGAAAATGTAGACAATGACACTGAAGATGTAGAGAGTGATACTACAGATGTTGCCTTTGACACTGATGAAATATTCAGGGTATGAACCTGCATTGAACAAATGGCTGTAGATTTGGATTCTGATGCTGAGGATTTTGATAGTGATTCTGAATCTGCAGAGAATGATTGATTCAAGTCTTAGAGCAGGAAATTATAAATCTCATTAAACTAGAGTCAAGCCAGGTAAAACGTTTGAAGAAAATGGAAGTGAAATCATTGTGAAAAGAAATTTGTTTTGCCAAATAATGATTTTGGGTATAATCATCTCGTGTGAATTAAAATGTGTGTGTTTCATAATTGTTAATTAAATAGTTCATTAAAATAATTATACAGAAGAAGATAATCGAGTGAAATGTTGAATGAACTCTGTTGGATATTCAATCCATTTGTCCATAGGCTTATTACTTCATTCAAATCTTCTATTTATCTTTCGTTTAAAATCTTAATTTTTACTTTCAATCCTTTATTTCTCAGATGTAGGATGAGCTAGCCAGCTAGTACAGCAAAACCACTACTCAACAATAACATAAAAACAGGACCAAGTGAATGAATGCCTACTTTCCAAGCAGCAGTAATGATGCCATTATTTATGTCAGCAACAGAATTATTTACTAAACGAAAGTGCAAGGATGACTCTTCTGATTATGAGTCAGAAGAAGTGGCAGAAGTATGAAATGAGTATTATAAATCTGTCCTTACCAAGTGTCTCAAGCAAAATGTGTGTGTTTCTTACTGCCCATGATCAGTATGTTTGATATGTGAAGGGTGTGTGTTTTCTTACCCTGAGTGATTGTCCAAATCTAAGTAATTCCAGCAGCAAGTTTTTGTGAATTTAAACATAAGGGTGGTTTTCATTGTCACACAGTTGCCCTGGAGTTTTAAAAGCATAACTCTCACTTGAACTCACCCACACTATCACTCACAAAAAATTTAGATACAGATGAGGGGTGGCACAGTGGTTAGTACTGCTGCCTCATAGCGCCAAGGATAATCTCTTTTATAACAAGTGTGTATGAGTTGATACTTTGGCTGAAGTGAGGATATTTCTTCTCCTACTTTCAAGACATGACTGTTCATTGCCTAGTTGAAGGTTTGATAACTATTTGGTGGATTAATCTGTCTTCAGAACAGCTTACTACTGTTTTAAAAGCAGGCAACAAACGAGGTGTCTTACCATATGACCCATTACAAGTCCAAAGTTGTTAACCAAATAAGAATACCGACTAGGTTGATTGTACATCCTCTATGATGTCTTTCACAACTTGAGAGTTTGAAACAGTTAGTATCTTTGTATCTGAATGGCCTATTCAATTTGAAATGGCCCTTTTTAATTAGTTATAGAGAAAAGCACTGAGTTACAGAGAAAAGACTGGAAAGTTTTCCTATTCCCTCTTGAAACAGGGAGTCTTTCAAACCACAAGAGAAGACAGGTGATCCTTGGGCAGCCATCTTTTTGTAGCTTTTGTAGGTTTTTGAATATATAAAGTATTGATTGAAAGTCCATTAGTAGACTGGAATATGACACAAGCAAGAAGGTGCTAACAACATTGTTGTGGAAGAGATGTTCAAGGTACTGGATGGGCTAAAAACTGATAAGGAGGAAACATTAGAAATGTTGGCTGGGCTAAAATTTTTTAAGTCACCAGCGCGACTGGATGGGATGCATCCTAGAATGCTAAGGGATGTGAGGAATTGCCACTATCTTCATATCCTCCTGGACAGGTGCCAGAGGAGAATTTCAAATGTTACACCTTTGTACAAAACAAGTTACAAGGATAAACCCAGCAAATAGAGAGCAATCAGTTTAATCCTGATGGTGGGAAAGCTTTTTGAGACAATAATTTGGGCCAAACTGAGCAATTACTTGGACAAATATTGATTAATTAAGGAAAGCCAACACAGATTTATTAAGGGCAAATTGTGTTTAATTAAACTGATTGAGTTTTTTTGATGAGGCAATGGGAATGGGATTGATGAGGATAACTTAACTGATCTAGTGCTCCTGAGCTTCCAAAAGGTGTTTGATAAAATGCCACATAACAGACTTGACAAGAAAATTTGCAGCCCACAAAATAAACCTGGGCTAAAGCTTCATGGATACAATGTTGGCAGAATGACGGAGGACAGAGTTGTGGTGAGTGACTGTTTCACAGGCTGTGTAACCCAGGGCTTATGCTAGGGCCACTGCTTTCCTTGATATATGGCTTATTTGGACTTGGATGTGCAGGGCAAAATTTGCCTATGTCAGAAAACTTGGAAGTATTGTGAACTATAGGCAGGACAATGATTGATTACAAGAGGACATAGCGAGGGTGGTAAGAAAGTAAAGTTTATTTATTAGTCACAAGTAAGGCTTACATTAACACTACAATGAAGCTATTGTGAAATTCCCCTTGTTGCCACATTCCTGTTTGGGTCAATGCAGCTAACCAGCACATTGTTCAGACTATGGGAGGAAACTGGAGCACCCAGAGGAAACCTACGTAGACATGGGGAGAAATATGCAAATTCCATACAGACAGTGGCCCAAGCCAGGAATTGAACATGGATCCCTGGCGCTATGAAGCAGCAATGCTTACCAGAGTGGCATAGACTATAAATAGCAGGTAAGTTATGATGAAACTTTACAAAATATGGACTTGGTCTCACAGAGTACTGCGTCCAATTCTTGATTCTGCACTTTAGGAAGAACGTGATGGCTTTAGAGCAGGTGCAGAAAGGATTTATGAAAATAGTTCCAGGGATGAGGGACTACAGTTACAGGATAGATAGGGGAAACCGAAACTTTTCTCCTCAGAGAAGTCTGAGAGTAGCTTCGATAGTAGTGCTCAAGATCATGAGGAGTTGAGACAGATCAGATAAAAAGCAACCTTTCCCTCTGGAAGGGAATCGAAAACCAGAGAACACAGATTTAAGATGAGTGGAAAAAGAACCAAAGGCAATATATGAAAGTTTTTTTTACACTGAGCGGTTATGATGTGGAATACACTGTCTGAGTCATGGTTTTTAAGAGTGCTTTAATAAGCACCTGAGGGAAAAAAATAGTGGACTTATGGGAAAAAGGTAGAGTTGTTGAATTGATTCAGTTACTTTTACAGAAAGACATCTTAAACTTGACAGGGCAAATGGCTTCCCTCTGTGCTGGAAATACTCTATGATTATGCTTGGCCACATAATGGCCCAGCAGTTCATGTCATCATGTCCATTACTGTGGTCAGGTTGTTTGGCCTGCATACTGTTCACTACATCTGTTATTTGTAGAAGCCTGGTCTGGGGCAGCACACTGAGGGCCAGCAGGATTGTAGATGCTGATTCTTATCATGCTTCTCCTTTCCCAGTACGTTTAGTAAAGCAGACAGTGAAACATCTCCAGCATGTTGAAAATAGACTCGCTCACTGGATTTTGGAAATCAAGGCTCCTGTAATAAGTCTGTTTTCCTTTGAGCATACCTTCCCACCCACACTGTTTTTACCCCTCTGTGGAACAGTGGGGCAAATGGTGGAGGAATTTCTGAGCTGATTATTAGCCCTACTGAACATGTTATGAATGCTCCCTCCATGGCCAACAAGCCCTGATGTTGGATGTGAACCCAGAGTTTTTGGTCCAGTCACAGGGGCACTATCACTGTGTTACCAGGCCTCCTTTATAACAGTCTGTGAACTTACAAGAAATACTCCAAGTGAGCTTGCTGCATGTGCTCCATTCTAGACTACAGTCTCGTTAAATGGACTTTCAAGTCTGCAGTTGTAAATAGTTGGCCTCTCTCAGTTGCTAATGGACTGTGCCATGTGCTGATATAATCTTTTAACTCAGTTAGTATCTACCTCCTAAACACTGGCCAGATAAGGTTTGAATTTCAGGTCTCTACACTTGATGGTTGATATGAGTTGTTTCAACACATAGATAAAGGAAACGTCGCTGGAGCTTAAACTAAAATCTCCCGCTTTCTGTCATAATCAGACGAGCTGTTGGCCCTACATCCTACCTACCACCAAGGTTGTCTGTTTCTACCTCTGTTACATCACCCATCTTTGCCCATCTCAGCTTATCTGCTGCTAAAACCTCATACATGCCTTTGTTACTTCCAGCCTCAACCAGTCTGATGCTCTCCTGGCCAGTCTCCCACATTACTCTCTCCGTAAACTTGAGGTCTTCCAAAACCCTACTGCCCTTACCCTAAGTTGCATCAAGTCTTCAATCCTCCAATGCCCCTGAACTCACTGACTTACATTGGCTTCAGGTATGCCTCAATTTTAATATTCTCAACTCTATTTTCAAATCTCACTATGACCTCGGTCCTGTCTTGTGGCACTATTTCCTCAAATCTTAAAACTCTCTTCAGATATGTGTTCCTTAAAAAGGGGAATTCCACAATTTTAATCCCCCCACCATTGACTTTGACTTCAACTACCTGGGCCTTAAACTCAGGAATTCCCTCCATAAAATCACTTTGCCTCAGCATCTCTCTTTCCTCTTCGGTCAAGGTTTTGGTAACATATGATTGGTATCAAATTTTGTTCGGTAATAGCAACCGTGCTGGAGCTGGGGCCTCAGCTATTTACCATTTATACAGATGATCTGGAGGAGGAAACCGAGTGTATGGTGTCAAAATTTGCTGATGACACCAAGATTGGTGGAACGGCAAATTGTGTGGAGGGTGTGGAGAGTCTACAGAAGAATCTAGATAGGCTGGGCGAATGGGCCAGGAACTGGCAAATGGAATTTAATGTTGGCAAGTGCGAGGTGGTCCACTTCGGTAGGAATAATGGTAGGAAGGATTATTACTTACGTGGCGAAAAACTGCAGCAGGCGACGGTGCAGAGGGACCTCGGGGTCCTTCTGCATGAGTCGCAAAAACCCAGCTTGCAGGTGCAGCAGGTGGTCAGGAAGGCGAATGGGATGCTGGCCTTCATAGCGAGGGGGATTGAATATAAAAGTAGGGAGGTCTTGCTGCAGCTGTATAGGGCATTGGTGAGGCTGCAGCTGGAGTACTGTGTGCAGTTTTGGGCGCCGTACTTACGCAAGGATATTTTGGCCTTGGAGGGAGTGCAGAGGAGGTTTACTGGGCTGTTGCCGGAGTTGAGGGGGTTGAGCTATGAGGAGCGGCTGAATAAACTAGGCTTGTACTCGTTAGAGTTTAGAAGAATGAGGGGAGATCTCATTGAGACGTATAAGATGATGAATGGGATGGATAGGATAGAGGTGGAGAGACTCTTCCCGCTCAGAAAGGACAGTAGGACTAGGGGGCACAGCCTCAAGATAAAGGGGGGGCGGTTTAAAACGGAGTTGAGGAAGAACTTCTTCACTCAAAGGGTGGTGAATCTCTGGAATTCTCTGCCCGTTGAAGTGGTGGAGGCTGCCTCGCTAAATATTTTTAAGACGCGGGTTGATGGGTTTTTGATAAGAGAGGGGATTAAGGGTTATGGGGAGAGGGCGGGAATGTGGAACTGAGCCACGACAGATCAGCCATGATCTTATTGAATGGCGGGGCAGGCTCGAAGGGCCAGATGGCCTACTCCTGCTCCTATTTCTTATGTTCTTATGTTCTTATGTGAAGCACTTTGGGATATTTGACTATAAAGCTGCAATATAAATGCAACTTGTCACTGTTGCCAGATTGACATTAAATATAGTCTGGAATTTGACAAAATTAATGCACAGCAAATAAATCTGAACTTATTAAAATCACGGCGGACAGTCTAACATACGGCTTGCCTCTTTTATGAGGAGGAGGATAGACTTGGAACAGTTAATATTTTATTCAGGTTTAATTAAGTCTGGCAAAATATGGGCTTCCCTGAGTTATCAAAATTGATTTAAGAACTGAGTCTTTATTCAATGACACAGTTACACTGCACATTTGATGTTACTGCTTCACTACACCCTGTATATCCCTCTAGATTTCATAGCAACACAAATGATGATGCCAGCAGTGAAAACACCTCCGAAAGATGGTGTTTGTGATACAGATCACTACGATTCGACTGAATTTGATGTGATGGCGGCAGTAAACTGTTCGCATTGTACGGCCACAGTGCATCCACATGAATTAACAGTGCTGCTGAACTTCACGTAAATGCATTTGGTTTATAAATTATTGTCGACTGAATGTCAGAGATTATTTTCTATCTACCGACAGATAGTTCAGAGAGGAATAATACAGAATATTTGTTCAGAATTTTAAATTTTCAAAAGAAGCTTGCTGCAGCTCCCCTGAACCTCCTCGGAGTGGCTACCAGCGTTGTCACATTGTCACTTCGTGCCCAATTGCTTATCATAGGGCTCCTACAGTGCAGAGGGAGGCCATTCGACCCATCGAGTTGCACTGACAATAATCCTGCCCAAGCCCTATCCCTGTAACTCCATGTTCGTACTCTGCCAGTCCCCCTGACACTAAGGGGCAATTTGGTATGGCCAATCAACCTAACACGCACATCTTTGGAGTGTGGAGGAAACCTGAGCACCTGGAGGAATGTGTGGAATTTTTTTCCAATGTGTCTCACATGGCTACCAACTCAAATCGGGTGAGACCTGGACAGTACAGCAAGTTGTTGGGGCTCAGGTCGAAGTGCAGGAGAGTCAGAGTGAAGAGACCACGACCCCTCTTCAATGGCATTAACTGCTGCAAGCTGGGTAAGTTTAAAGTCTAATGAAGTTGACAGGCAAGGGACAAGGTAAGCGGATAAGATTTGGAGAATGGGTGGATTGGTGATTGGTAGGGGACTTGGAGGTTGGGGGAGGAAGGTCATGCCTCAGTAGGAAGGGGAGTGGGGCGTCAAGCCTCGGGTCGAGTGAGCCTGGGGGTGCTGGTGGTTGGGGGTGGGAGGAAGGGGAGGGCAGGCCGTGAAGGTTGAGAAGGAGAGTGCCCAGTCGATCTGGCTTATGGGTGGAGGGGGGAGTCATATCAGGGCTCGTGGGGTGGTTGCTTATGCCTGTGTTGTGCAGGTAGGAGGAATCCAGGGAAAGTGGGGGATGGGGCAGGGGGGGTTAGTTAACGGGTTATGGGATTCCCCTGGGACGTCAGTGGTTAGGGACGGGGAAGTTCTGCATCCAGAAGTTATAAGAGTTTTAATTTTTCTAGATAATTACTGGTGTAACTCAGTCAGAACCATCTAAAGTTTGCATCTTAAATCACGTTTTTTGGATGGTTCTCAACGTGGGACAATTGTCCAGAGGAAGTTTGCTCTTCTGGACATTTGCAGTGCAAACTCTTACCTGGGAAGTACTGAGGGATTTGCCAGAACATTTTCAGTGTACCCTCCAATCCGATGCTGGGGAGCTTGGAAAGTTATGCCCCTAATATCATAAATTACGGAGAGATTTAAGTTTGTAGCACAAAGCAGGAGTTAGTATATTGGCAGCCAATCTCACACTCTGCCTGAGCTCTTTTCCATTGTTGTTTAGAAAAGAAAATTGGGTGAAATACAAAACAGGCTCCAAGAACAGGTTCAAATGCACTATTGCCATTTTAGACTACTGAAAAAAAAACGTAATTTCAGCCCAGTGTACATACAAACAGATAGATAACTCCAGCTCTGTGTCTTTTCATTGAAGGGGATGGTACATCAATCAGCATGTACCTCAAGTATATGGCCGGGACTTGTGAATTATATGAGTAGACGTTATAGCTGTAAACCTCACCACCTCCCTCCACCCCCCCCCCCCCCCCCCCACCCCACCCCACTGCTTCAAAAACGCCAATACTGCTGTAATATACTTGAGTATTCCTGCATTGGGGAATCAGGATTGGGTGTGCGGGTTGGTGGCAAGCAACCGTGCACCATTAGGTCCACAAGCTTTCTGCAAATTGTTTTGGTCCACAATATACAAGAGACTAACACAAGTTAAACTCAATGCTATGATATAAACAGAGCCTGAGAGTAGGGTAATCCAGGTGATTGGAAGCTCCATCCTGGTGTATGCAAAACTATTCATAGAAAGTAAGGAAGGGTTAAGGATTAAAAAGCTATGGATATGTATCTGCTAGTGAGCTCAATTTAAACTGTAAGTATATATTCTAACAAGCAAATCTTTCTTTGTTTCCAAGAAATGTATTTATTATGACTAAATACAAACTAAACACCAAGACCGCAAGAAACTACAAAGGGTTGTGAATGAAGCCCAGTCCACCATGTAAACCAGCCTCCCATCATTGACTCTGTCTACACTTCGCGCTGTCTGGAAAAAGCAGTCAGTATAATCAAGGATCCCACTAACTCCAGACATACTCTCTTCCACCTTCTTCCATTAGGAAAAAGATACAAATATCTGAGGTTACATATCAACCAACTCAAGAACAGCTTCTTCCCTGCTGCCATCAAATGTTTGAATGAACCTTCCTTATATTAATTTGATCTTTCGCTACACCCTATCTATGATTGTAACACTACATTCTGCACTCTCTCCTTTCCTTCTCTCCTATGTACTCAATGAATGGTATGCTTTGTCTGTATAGCATGCAAGAAACAATGCTTTTCATTATATCCCAATACATGTGACAATAATAAATCAAATCAATTCAAATAAAATGCATATCAGCAGAAAACAACTCACCATTTCACTGCAGCAGGTTCTCCACTATATGGAAGCGAACATAGTAGAGGAAGGTAATAAATTATACTTTTTTTTTCCCTATTTGAACCATTTGTGCAATAAATTGATCTCCTGGAGGATATTCAGCAAATTTGTGAAGTGACATAAACGGCTTCTGGTGGGATCCAATGAGACAAGCAGCACAAGTCAAACCACAAAAGGAATAATTACCATTGACGTTTGGGTCTCCTGATATGCAAATTGAACAGTTGGCACTCCGAGATGATTTATGAAGAAATCGCTGTTTCCTTCCACCTGCACTGAATTGATCTTTCGTCCCGAACAATTTTCTTGACTTGTACAGTTTAACGAAAATCTCTGCAAAACAATGAAAAAAGCAAGCGCAATGTGTTGGATTTGAATGCTACATTCTGGCAACCTGTAAACATAAGCAGAAATTGAACTAAATCAATGTGAGCAATGCCAAACTTTATATGAATAATTCACAAAGATCCAACTGTTCTAAATTCTTGGATGACAGATATTTCAAGGGCACTAAGCATGTTCTTCTAAGAAGTGGCTGACTGCTTCATTTGTATATCTATATCTCACAAGAGGTTTGGAAGTTGAAGGAACTGCTGTCTATGTTGATAGATGTTTAAGTCTGAGATTTTGCCATAGCAACAGGAAAATAAGAACAATCAATAATTCCACAACAAATATCACACTTCTAACAATATGAAAGACAAGGCACAAAGTAGTCATTGCTTCATTTCTCAGAAGCCATTTCACACTGAGAGATCTTTGACAATAAAGGTCTTTTTCATAGACGAGGCTTCTGAGCAGCCCACTAAACACATACATATGGAAATGTATACAGCTCAAAGTTCTTTACATTTAATGTTTCAAGTATTTGGATCAGTTAGAATTTTCTGATGATGGAGCACTTATAAGCACTTAATATCTAAATCTCAGCTTAATAGAGAAATGAACATGGGTAAGCTGGTAAACAAAGCCATGAGAACCATCGGTACAGACCTTTCTTCCATTTTACAACAGTTCATGGCTTTCACGATGTACACATCATATGTTATTCAACAAAAGTTGACCAACATTGCACCAAAAGTTCTCAAAAGTTAACCCCACAAGTGCATGAGACACAGGATTAAGCCGCTGGTCTACCCAACTTGTTTTAGTAACAATGGAGAAAAAATGTCAATGAAAATATAGGGGGAAATTTTTTTAAGGGACATTTGAATCCAGTCATAGGCGTTTACAGCTCAGAAACAGGCCCTTCAGCCCAACTTGTTCATGCCATCCAGTCTTATTAAAGAAAATCAAGGCTGCAGTCAGCAAATTTAAATTTATACATACTCCATCCAAACGCTATCTCAGTGGATCTTCTAATGCCCACATGTTCACCTCCAACACTCTCCAATTCACAAAAATACTCTATCTAATCAACACCCACAGGTAACAGAGATGTACGTCCCCTCAATTACATGCTAGAAGAAAAGCAAAAAGTAATTGTCCTCAACATCCAACTGAATATATCATCAAGAAGTCTTGGTAAAACTGAGCATGCTGGAGCCAAAGGAAAAACCATCCAGTGGTTCAAGTAAAACCTGAAAAAAGGAAGGAATTCCAATTGTCAAAGGTCAATAATTAGAGCACCAGGACATTGCAGTATAGTATCTTAGGGAAGATTTCTCGCTTTTGCCACCTTTAGCTGTTTCATGAATAACCTTTTCTTAGTGAAAAAATCAGGTGTGCGGCTGCTCACTGATGATTCCATTAACAATTCCTCATACAATAACATTGCCCATTCAAAACTACAACATTCAGTGTGAGACTTCAGCAAGGAGAACAGGGTATCAGTAGGAAGACTTCAGTGATGAGATGTATAAACAGCAAAACTTCAACAATTTTGATTTGATTTGATCCATTATTGTCACATGTATTAGTCTACAGTGAAAAGTATTGTTTCTTGTATGCTATATAGATAAAACATACCATCACAAAGAAAGGGAAAGGAGAGAGTGTGGAATGTAGTGTTATAGTCATAGCTAGGGTGTTGAAAAATTAGGTCCATTCAAAAGTCTGACGGCAGCAGGGAAGAAACTGTTCTTGAGTTGACCGGTACGTGACTTCAGACTTTTCTATCTTTTTCCCAAGGTGGAAAAAAGGTGGAAGAGAGTATGTCCAGGGTGCGTGGGTCTTTGGTTATGCTGGCTACCTTTCCAAGGTAGCGGGGAGTGAAGACAGTGTTAATGGGTGGGAGGCCTTTCCAAGGTAGCGGGAAGTGAAGACAGTGTTAATGGGTGGGAGGCAAGTGTGATGGACTGGGTTTCATTTGCTATCCTTTGTAGTCTCTTGTGGTCTTGGACAGAGCAGGGGACATACCAGGGTGTGATTCAACCAGAAAGAATGCTTTCTATGGTGCATCAATGAAAGTTGGTGATAGTTGTATTGGACATGCCACATTTCCATAGCCTCCTGAGAAAACACCATAGAAAATATTTTTTCTGATTGTATCACAGCTTGATACAGCTCCTGTTTTGTCCAAGACTGCAAGAAACTACAAAAGGTCATGAACAAAGTCCAGTTCATCACTCAAACTAGCTTCTCACCCATTGACACTGTCTACACTTCCCATTGCCTTGGCAAAGCAGTCAGCATAATTAAAGACCCCACACACCCTGGCCATTCTCTCTTCCACTTTCTTCCAGTGGGAACACGATACAAAAGTGTGAAGACATGTACCAAACGACTTCTTCCCTGCTGCCATCAGACTTTTGAATGAATCTACTTTCTCAACACCCTAGCTATGACTATAACACTACATTCTGCACTCTCTTGTTTCCTTCTCTATGAACAGGATGCTTTGTCTGTATAACATGCAGGAAACAATACTTTTCACTGTATACTAATACATGTGACAATAAATCAAATCAAAAGAGAAATTAGAGATCATTAAGGCCTTGTTTAAAAAAAACAATCCACATAATATCTTATCCTAGTTGGGGCTTAAAAAGGTTTACTTGTAAAAGCGGCTTGTTGAGTGAAGGGTGGGGAAGATATCAGCATCTTTCTGCAGCACCAGCAGAAGAGGAACAGTGAGCAGTTTTCAGCAGCAGCCAGTGGCAGCACACAAATCACTGCACCAGGGGAAAGCCATTAAGAATAGACTCATTGCAAACAGCTTCTTGTGCATTCTGCAGCTGAGGACCATAAAAGACTATTGGCATATTTATAGTTAAGGAGCCGCTCGTTGCTCTACCTTGTTTCTAACAACTGCCTCAGGTCAAATTTGGTGTACTTTTAATAAAAGCTTTTTTGTCAGTTGCTTTTCAATGTATTTGAAGAATGACAAGCTACAACTATTCCAAGTAGCATTATTTTTATTTAGTGAATGAATAGTTGTGGTGCTTGAGCACAAGCAAAATCACAGTGCGTGTGATGGAAGAGATCAATGTGCTTTTCTCCGGCTCTTAAAAATGCTTCGAAGATTTGCGAACTTCAACTTTCTGCTTCCTCACATTCTCTCTGCTAAGATGTTCTCCTGACTGAGGGAACAGCAATGGGGATTGACGATGGTTGGAGCAACGAGCTTCCTGGGGTTTAAATGCCCTGCTATTTGGATACAGGCTAACCCTGGCCCAGAATCTCTGATTTCTGGAGGGTTGTACCCCCGAGGTACACCAGAAGATGTGCCGGGGGGGGATGCGCTGGAAATAGGAATTTCAAACTTCTGATCAGCTACTGCTCTGCACCAAAACCATCCGATACTCTGATTTAAACCAGAGACCTGAATAGTTTTGGCTCTATTGGCAGAATAGTTACCCTGGAAAAGTTAAAAGGATCAAAACCACTTCTAACTCCAGGGTGAATATACTATTGATCCCCCACCATTGCCGTGATCCCCACTGGAATACCTGACTACACACCCCACTTCCCCATCCCCAACCACCATCTCCAGTCTCACCCTCTCCAAACCCACCTAACTAGCATCACACCCCCTCAGTAGCCTCCAACCCCAGCCATTTCCTCCATGCACCAACCATCCTCCCCAGCCCTCGACAACAACCAACCCTATCGCCCCCAATCACAATCACACTCCCCACCCTCGACGACTCCCCTATCTCCCCCACCACCACCTGAATACCCAACCCCTGCAATCAACCGACTCCCCTGATACCACTGACCACCCGACTCCCTCAACCACCCAACACCCCTCCCCCCGCCCGCCCTAGTCTAACTCCCCAAGACCACCTTAACCATTCACCCACTTACACATTTACCTTCTTTGTGACTTCTCAAAATGGCTTGACTTTTAAACTTCCATTTTATGGTGGGCTGGTGGGCAGTGCCAAGATACCCCTTGGGCATGGGCCTTTACCCCTTGGGCAGTGTCAGGATGCCCTTGCCGGGGGCACCATCCACTGCCACCCAGTCCTCTGGAGGGCCCCTGATTGCATCACCCCCCCCTCCTCCATTCCATCATCGTCTCCCACTAGTCCCCTGAATATGGGGAGCTACACTAAATCCTGCTGGAATGAAGTACTCCTGGCAGGGTGGGAGATGCTGTCGGGGCTGGCAAGTTCTGTGCCAAGCACAATAATGACATGCAAAATATATTTAAATTACATTTAAAAAGATTCAAATGACTTAACTCTCTTCCCGCCGCTTTCCAGCGTGGTCTCAACTGAGACCATTCTCCGGCTCTGGGAGACGTACATGCGTTCTTAGCGCATGCATGAATCCCACAAAATGGCCAACACACAATTCTCCCTACCAGACCTGCCAGAAAAGTTGCAGGTCGCAATGGGAGAATCCGGCCCAAATCCTCTGACAAACGCCCATTGATCCGAGACTGAACTTTGTTTCTCCAAAGATACTGCCTGGCCTGCTGAGTATTTTCAGCATTTTCTGTTTTTATTTCATTGTTTAAGAGACTTTGACACATTTTTATTGTTACCTAAGTACAAGTATCATTTTATCCTGAGGTAATTCGGAAGGGTCATGGAGCATGCTTGACTTCCATGTGTGAATGTCATTAAATAATGAAATCCCAAGGGTTTGTATCCCCTTAAACACATTAACATCTTTGTTGATATAATGGAAGGGGGTATTTCAAACATATCTGCATTCGTTATTCCTTAATAATATTTTAGGGTTTATGCAAATCAGTAAGAGACATGGCAAGACGATTTTGTTGATATCTGCATTTAAATGATTGCACCGAAAAATGTGTAACTACATCTGCCAAATTCTCCCTTATTAAGGAAGGTCAATTTTCTTGCCTTCCCTTCCCTGCAACATTTTGCAGACCTCCCCCCTCAGCTGACATGTTGTTGGATCCCAAATCCAACGGCAGCGATTCAATATCCTCACCGGTGGTTCCACTAATCTATAAATACAACAAACCTCTGAATGACAGACTGATTATTGAACCTTGCTGCACAAAACATCTACTTAGCCATTCCCTTGAGGAATGGCAATTGGAAAGAAGAATACACAATGTAGATCAGAAATTTTCAGGCCTAATGTGAACGCGACATGTTCAGGCAGAGTGACCGCTTGACTGGTTCATTGCTGCAAACTGAAGTAGATTTGAAAAAGATGGAAACCATTGGCATAATTTTAACTTGCAGGACAGTGTGGGTTTGGTAGCATGACTTTGGCAATTAACTGCAGCTTGTCCAGCTTCATGGGAGCAACTCCTTTAGGAGAGGTAGGCCGTTAATTTCTATGTGTTAATTGCTCAATTAGAACAATATTAACACGGCGTCTGGAATTAACTGTGGATGTGAGCTGCCTTGATCTTTCCAATGCAAACAAGGTATGAACACATTGGCAAAGGAGGGGCTGAAGATTTGACAGGGAAATATGCTGTTTTCTTGTCTCATTGTATTAGAGGCTTTGTTCACAGTACCCGTGTAGAGAGGTTACTTTCATAACATTTAAGGTTATTTGTCCATTCTCCATTTGGAGCTCTGATCTTTATAGTACAATAGTTGCCACTAACATGGTTTGAATTTGCATCTCAGATGTAGAAGAGCGATCAGCAGAAATGGAAGTCCTTTGAAGTGAGCTCTCATCTCCATATGCACTTTTACCAGCTTCCCTGTCAGTGTCCAACACAATTTAATGCTAACAGTGAGTTGAACAGGTTTATTTGAAATCACGAGCTTTCAGATGATGAAGGAGCAGCGTTCTGAAAGCCTGTGATTCCAAATAAACCTTCTGGACTTTAACCTGGTATTGTGAGCCTTCTTACTGTGCCCACCCTAGTCCAATGCCAGCATCTCCATACCACTGCAACAATGTGTTGAAGAGCACTTTACTGCAGACCAATGGAGAGTTGAGACCAAGATTAGGGTTCCTATTACATAAGCATTTATAACATGCAAACCACTGGTGAAGGCCTGTATGCTTTTGATCGTCTGTCGGGTTTTTAGTTTTCTACGAATAACATATCGCAAATGCCTGCAATATTATTCCATTTGCACTCAAGGTAAACTCCTTCAATGTTTCTGCAAGCATGCACAATGTGGTTTGAAGATGTTTCAATTTATTCCACATTTGTTGCTGCTGCTCCAGAATCTTTTCTGGTTTCTCCTAAAGTTCAGCATCTGCATCCAGTTGGACAGAATTTGATGCATCATGTGGCTTCTGATGTGGAATCTCAGCTATGTTCTCTGTTTCCAGCAGCCGCTCTTGTTCACTTGTGATATATAGTCACCAGGTGAACTGTCATTACTGCTCCCACTGCAGTGTGAGAACCTGAGCTGGTACATGACCCGCGTGAATCCTGTAACTGTGCACACTCAGAGTGGACGATCTCTTCTGAGGAGTCTTCATTATGCACATGACTGAATTTCACTCAGCGCGGACATCAAGTTAACAGAAGCTAGTGTTGTATGCCACGGGACTGTCTGGCTCTGTTCAATCCCTGTTCAGTCCCAAGTGATTGAACGACCACATCTCTGACTGTCAAGAACACCGAGACTCCACTCATGTCCCACGGTTCCTCATCCATAGATGTTAGTTGTGATATGGCTGAAGGACAAACTTTGGTTTTCTGTTTGTCTCTCATGTTCTATCCTCTCTTCTCCTGTAATTGAGAATAAATGGTGCATGCTACATGGGTGAATTAGGAGCATTTTTATTAAGGGTGACCATGAAGAGAGGCAAGGTGAGGGTGAATGTCATGGTGAATGAACAAATGAGGATGTGAAGAAGAGATTGACAGAGCGCGATGAGTACATGTATAAGAGGTGTGAGGAGTGATGTGCTGGGGAAGCTTTGAGAGTGAGGGGATTCATGTGATTCTTATTTCTCCTGCTCTACATTCCTGGCATTGAAGCCATGAGCATGGACATACAATCTTGATGCTGACATCCAGGGATGCCACCTGCATTCTTGGGTCTTGGTTTCCTTGACAGTTTTGTCCCTCTAGCCAGTAGAACACAGCATCTCCTGTGGGTCCTCACAACCCTCAGCATCACAATCAGGGAGGTGTTACTAAAATGAGGTAGTCTTTGAGAACGGACGTGCCATCCTTCCTTTATTTCTGCTTCCAATCCAGAATCCATCAGATTTCAAATTTACAATGTTCCTTTAAATTCTGGAGTTGAAATCAACCTGCTCAACCTAATTGGTCAGGAAATCCAAAAGAAATGGTTAAAAAGGAAGTTGCTCGCAGATGTGCTGTACTGCCCTAGTATTTCCCAAATATTATCAAATACCTCCATCTCCCAGGAAGCTACAATTCAAAATCAAAGAGGGCGATTCTCCCAGCCTGCTCTGCTGCTCTAGCAGTTCAATGGGTTGGGTGAGATCAGGGGACGCTGTTTCATGGGCTTCCCCTGGCCTCCATGCGTCTCCAAGTTTTGAGTGTCATCAGTTCCACTCCAGAAATCTGATTTCAATATTGCAGGCCCAGGACTGAAATCTGTGGGCCAGGTAGCATTCTCCCCCCAACCCCAGCTCGCCAGGAATGGTTCACTCCAGCAGGGTTTACTACTGGTCCCCATTAAAGGGGAACACGTGGACTGATCTCATTGGAGAGAAGAGAGGCCTCCCCCCAGGGTGTCGGGGGTAGGGGTGGAGAGTGTCCCTGGGCAGTGCCAGCCTTGGCCCTGGCACTGTCCAAGGGAAAACCTGGCAATGTCCAAAGGACACCTTGGCGGTGGTGGATCGGGGAGATTGGGGTTGGCCGGGAGGTGGTGAGTGGCGGGATGGGAGGGGAGGAGATATTGGGCTGGCCCGGAGATGCCCAGAAGGCCAGTGATTGGTGGGGTGGGGGTGCTGATTGGTAAGCCAATAATGGAGCATTGCAGGTTTAGCCAATGATCGAGTTGGCCAGCAAGCTGGGGGTTGACAATGGAGTGGGGGGCGGACTGCACTGCGCGTGTGTAAGTCTCAGCGCTGACAATCAGCAATATGTTGCCAGCCTCGAGGGCGGGAATAGCCCCTGCTTTTTGATTTTCAGAGGGAATCTTTGCTGGGACTAACGGTGATGCACAGAGTGTGGAAGATTCATTCTGAAAATCCTGCTAAAAAACCCAGGAGGAGTTATTCTAGTCTTCATGTGAATTCGACACTTTGAATTTTTTACAGAGAATCCTGGCCATAATTTCAAAATAGCATGCAATTGCCATTTTAAAATGCTACTAAATACATATTATAATCCATACTTTGCAAAAAGTACAGAGTGCTAAAAGGGTCTGGCATATATATGGTTAATGTGTGACTGTGTACTGTACCACCTAGTCAATGCATGACCTGCATGTGTAATGTTGGACAGAGGCATGTGCAGACCGTGTGAGCCTTTGGATTCAAAGAATTTAAGGGGGAAGATGGGATAGTAATAATGTAGACAATGTAAATGCATGATAGTGAACACAATGTAAGAAATGAAGATAAACTGTAATCCCTTAAAATAGATTGGATAAAGACATGGGGGAGGTGCAGCATGAGGATCTGGCACATATAGGGCTAAAGCGGGGCTGAGAACAGCACTACCCACACAGTGATGTAGGGGCCACACCCAGGGTCAAAGTGGTGTTGGACAGAAACATGGAAGCAGCTTCTAACTAGCAACCTTTTTTGTAAGTTTGTAAGTAGCTCTAGTAGTTAATAAAGACCTACAGTTAAGCTGCTAAATATTACAAAGACTTCATTAAATGTGCCTAGGTGTATCCAATGCTCCAGAACAGTACATGCAAAGCAATACATTGAAGAGGTTGTGACAAGTAGTAGATTATCAACCCATTCTGTGGTATGTACTTTCCTTGACATCAATTAGTGATATTCACTTTTCATTTATATGATCAGGAAGTCATTTAACTAAATTCCATTCCAATGTGCTTCAACGCCTTATCCTTGGCACAGTGAGGTATCCGTTGACTCTTTGAAGCATGAATTATTCTGGCTAATGTGTACATTTTTGCTTTATTCTGTTTTGTTTCTGTCCCAAGTAGAAAGCTTTACAGATATTGGGCCAGGCTTTCAATTGGCCACCCAGAAAAATACCGGTGTTGAGGATCTGCCACGCAATATGGACAAAATCCAATTTTCCATTTACAATCTATGCCATTGATTCAATTTGCAGGAAAACAATTTTAAAATCACTATATTTGTCCTCGATATTTGTACCACAGCACTCTCATCTGTTATGCTGAATCGGTGGATAATGCCAATTGCTTTTTTAAAAAATTGTGCCAATTTACGAGCAACGCAAAATGAATCTACTGCTTGGAATTTGTGAATTTTCCATTATTTTTCCCATTGTTCTGAGAACCACTGTTTTAAGAGTTTGTGACTTACTGAGGAAATGTTGATGACCTACATAATAATTATTTAAAATAAGATTGAATGTCTGGTTCCTCCCAATTACACACAGCCACTATCAGCGTACATTGCTTCTCCAGTGACATTTTTCAAATACATAATTATACAATCATGTCAAACATGAATTTGGAACAATTTTTTCATGTATCCACGTAGAAAGAAACCTTATTATAGCAGCTTCCAAACATCTGTGAGACTTGTCACACTACTAATGCAGAACTAATTGAAGCTTTATTTTCCATCGCTGGCACCCTAATGCTTTGATTTCCATTTGTAGTACCCACATACTCATCCCTGTTGACAATTCACACACCTACATTAAGAGGTCTCTGATAATGCAACAGGGAAGAGCATCAACACCGGCCCAATCAAATGCTTCCCACTCTTTGTAATTCTGACTTTACTACATTGGAGAAAAGGGAGAAGGCAAGGGTATCATCCCCAAATGCATTCCCCACAGTCTCTATTTTCAACCATTTGCCAATGTTACTAAAGAAGGTATAACCCACCCTAAAGTGTTCCTTGTGTTGGACAGTTTATGGGCACTATTGTGCCCACCATGTGGGCATCTGCCTGCTCTCTCAACGTTGGATGGTGCATAGCAAGTAAAACCAGGGCGACGCAGGGAAAAGGAATACATGTATTATTTTAATTTAAACTTAATGATAGATATTTAATTTATATGCCCTTATTTGAAAGTCTTTAATATTAAGGCAAGTCTATTTTGCAACCATTAAAAGTTCTAAAGAAAACTCAAATAACAAGGACGGCATGATGGCACAGTGGCTAGCTCTGCTGCCTCATAGCGCCAGGGAATCAAGTTCAATTCCGGTTTTGGCTCAATGTCCGTGTTGAATTTGCACGTTCTCCTATGTCTGCATGGACTTCCTCTGGGTGCTCCAGTTTCTTCCATCAGTCCAAAGGTTAGGTGAATTGGCAGGCTAAGCTGCTCCTTAATGTCCCAAGGCATATGGGGTAAGTACGTGGGGTTACAAGGATAGGGCCTGGGTAAGATGCTCCGTCAGAGAGTCAATGCAGACTCGATGGGCTAAATGGCCTCCTTGTACGTTGTAGGGATTCTATAGAACATAGAACACTACAGCACAAACAGGCCCTTCGGCCCACGAGTTGCGCCGATCACATCAACACCTATCTATAACCCCCAATCCCATAAAACCCCATATACTCATCCAGAAGTCTTTTAAAAGACCCCAGCGAGTTCGCCTCCACCACCACTGACGGCAGCCGATTCCATTCACTCACCACCCTCTGAGTGAAAAACTTACCCCTAACATCACTTCTGTACTTTCCTCCCCGCACCTTAAATCTGTGTCCTCTCGTAGCGACCATTTCAACCCGGGGAAATAGCCTCTGAGAATCCACCCTATCCATTCCTCTCAACATTTTATAAACCTCTATCAGGTCGCCTCCCAACCTTCGTCTCTCCAGGGAAAAGAGACCCAGCTCCCTCAACCTATCTTCATAAGGCATGCCTCCCAGTCCAGGCAACATCCTTGTAAATCTCCTCTGTACCCTTTCAATAGCTTCTACGTCTTTCCTATAGTGAGGCGACCAGAACTGCGCACAGTACTCCAAATGAGGCCTGACAAGGGTCTCATAAAGTTGCAGCATTACCTCCCGACTCCTAAACTCAATCCCTCGATTTATGAAGGCCAGTACACCATACGCCTTCTTGACCACCTCTTCCACCTGCGAGGCCGATTTAAGAGTCCTGTGGACCCGGACCCCAAGATCCTTCTGCTCTTCAACACTACTAAGACTCCTGCCCTTGATAGTGTACTCGTTCATCCCGTTGGTTCTGCCAAAATGGACGACTACGCATTTATCCGCGTTGAAGTCCATCTGCCACTTCTCCGCCCAGTCCTGCATCCTATTTATGTCCTGCTGCAACTTTTGACATCCTTCCAGACCATCCACAACACCACCGACCTTCGTGTCATCAGCGAACTTACTTACCCATCCCTCCACTTCCTCATCCAGGTCATTTATGAAAATGACAAACAGCAAGGGTCCCAGAACAGATCCCTGGGGCACTCCACTGGTGACTGACCTCCATTCAGAAAAAGACCCATCCACAACCACTCTCTGCCTTCTGCAGGCAAGCCAGTTCTGGATCCACAAGGCCAAAGGCCCTTGGATCCCATGCCCTCTCACCTTCTCAAGAAGTCTTGCATGGGGGACCTTATCAAACGCCTTGCTGAAGTCCATGTACACCACGTCCACGGCACTTCCTTCGTCAATGTGTTCAGTCACATTATCGAAGAACTCAACTAGGCTTGTAAGGCACGACCTACCCTTGACAAATCCATGCTGACTATTCCTGATCATGTCAAACCTCTCCAAATGCTCGTAAATCTTGTCCCTCAGAAGCCTCTCCATCAGCTTACCAACCACTGAGGTCAGACTCACCGGTCGGTAATTTCCCGGGCTATCTCTGTTCCCTTTCTTGAAAATAGGGACTACATCCGCAATCCTCCAATCTTCCGGAACCTCTCCCGTCTCCAGTGACGACGCAAAGATCATCGCCAGGGGCTCTGCAATCACTTCCCTCGCCTCCCACAGTATCCTGGGGTATATCCCATCTGGTCCCGGCGACTTATCTATCTTGATAGAATTCAAAAGTTCTAACACATCCTCCACCTTAATATCCACAAACTCAATCTTTTCCATCTGCTGCAAATCTGTAGCAAAATCTCCCAGATCAGCTTCCACCGTGAATACTGAGGCAAAGTACTCATTAAGCACCTCTGCCATTTCTTCTGGTTCCACACAGACCTTTCCCCCTTCACCTTTTATAGGTCCTATCCCTTCTCTATATTAAAAAAGAGAAAACAGAGGGACCTTGCTTCCTTTCAAAGATTTGAACTTCAGATCATTTAGCTGGAGAAGTGCATTTTATTAATTTAGACCCAGTATCCAATGTTTAATTTAAGTTTAGACAAAGTTCTATTAGTCTACCCGCTGAACGACCTACTCCATAACCAATGTGACGTGTGTGTGTCTTTGTACATTGCAAAATATTGGGTATTTTTACATGATATCTATTCTAAATAAAATTCCCCTCATGATTTGAAATGCTTCTGGCTTAGTTGCGAATATCTTGTTAAAAACAATGGTTAGCACTGCGCCAGGGACCCAGGTTCGATTCCTGGCTTGGTCACTGTCTTTGTGGAGTCTGCAGGTTCTCCCTGTGTCTGCGTGGGTTTCCACCGGATGCTCCGGTTTCCTGCCACAGTCTGAAAGACGTGCTGGTTCGGTGCATTGGCCATGTTAAATTCTCCCTCGGTGCACCTGAACAGGCACAGGAGTGTGGCAACTGGAGGATTTTCACAGTAACTTCACTGCAGTAATAATGTAGGCCTACATATCACACTAATAAATAAACTTTAAACTTTAAAATATAAAAGTCAGCATTAACTGAAGGGATGAGATGGTGACTCCATAATTAAGTCATTTTTCTTTTTCAGCAAGCTCTTTCCTGCAACTGGAATATATATTCTAATTAAAACAAAATATTGTGGATGCTGGAGATCTGAATTAAAAACAAAGTGCTGGAAAAATTCAATAGGTCAGGCAACATCTGTGGAAAGAGAAAGTGTGTCAATGTTTCAAATCTAATATGACCCTTTGTTAGAACTGAAGAGAGATAGAAAAGTAAAACTAGAAGTAGAGAGGTAACTAAACAGGGGAAGGGTCAGGTAGAACAAAAAGAAAGGACAAGGGTAGGTTAGAGGACAAAAGAGATTAAAAAGATGTAAAGTTTTTTTTAAGTTTTATTTATTAGTGTCGTAAGTAGGCTTACATTAACACTGCAATGAGTTACTATGAAAATCCCCTAATCACCACACTCCACCGAATGAGAATTTAGCATGGCCAATGCACCTAACCAACATGTCTTTCGGACTGAGAGAGGAAACACACGCAGACACATTGAGAATGTGCAGACTCCACACAAACAGTGACCCAAAGCTAGGAATTGAATCTGGATCACTGGCACTGTGAGGCAGCAGTGCTAACCACTATGCAGCCCCAAACAAGGTGAAAGAAGCAAACAGAAATCCAGTCAAAGGAGGAGCAGAACTCCTTCAATGTATGTATTCCTGGGAGAGAAGTGGCAGGGCCAATTTTGATGGTATCAGACAGGAACTTTCAAAAGTTAACTGGGGGAGTCTGTGGGATGGCAAAGGGACGTCTGGTAAGTGGGAGGCTTTCAAAAGTGTGTTATAACCAGGGTTCAGGGTTAGCACATTTCTCTTAGAGTGAAGGGCAAGGCTGGTAGAAGTGGGGAACTCTGGATGACTCAGGATATTGAGGCCCTGGTCAAGAAGCAGATGGCAAATGAAATGCATAGGCAGCTGGGATCAAGGCGATCCCTTGAAGAGTATACAGGCCGTAGGAGTAAAGAGAGAAATCAGGAGAGCAAAAAGGGGACATGAGGTTGCTTTGGAGCGTTGATAAATGAGAATCCAAAGAGCTTCTACAAATACATAAAGGGCAAAAAAGTAACTAGGAAGAGAACCTCTTAAGGATCAACAGGGTTGTCTATGTGTGGATCCACAAGAGATGGGTGAGATCCTAAATGAATATTTCTCATCAGTATTTACTGTTGAGAAAAGTATGGATTTTAGGGAACTTGGGAAAATAGTGATGTCTTGAGGAGTGTACATAGAACAGAGGAGGTGGTGCTGGAAGTCTTAAAGCATATCAAGGTAGATAAATCCCTGGGATCTGACGAAGTATATCCCAGGACATTGTGGGAGGTTAGGGAGGAAATTGCTAGTCCTCTAGCAGAGATATTTGAATCATCGACAGCCACAGGTGAGATGCCTGAAGACTGAAGAGTAGCAAATGTTGTGCCTTTGTTTAAAAAGGGCTGCAGGGAAAAGCATGGAAACTATAGGTCAGTGAGCCTCACATCTGTAGTAGGTAAGTTGTTAGAAGCTATTCTGAGAGACTGGCTGTACAGGCATTTTGAGACTCAAGGATGAATAGGGACAGTCAGCATGACTTAGTGAGTGGAAAACCATGTCTCTCAAATTTGATTGCGTTTTTTGAAGGGGTAACCAAGAAGGTAGATGAGGGCAGTACAGTTGATGTTGTCTACATGGACTATAGCAAGGCCTTTGACCCTTTGACAAAGTACTGCATAGTAGGTTACATTTCATGGGATCCAGGGTGAGGAAGCCAAATGGATGCAAAATTGGCTTGATGTCAGAAGACAGAGGGTGGTTATAGAGGGCTGTTTTTCAAACTAAAGGTCTGTGACCTCCAGTGGAGTCATATATGGAGACGCTGGGTCTACTGTTATTTGGTATTTATATTAATGATTTGGATGAGAATTTAGGAGGCATAGTTAGTAAGTTTTCAGATGACAGATTGATGGCATAGTGGACAATGAAGAAGGTTATCTTGGATTGCAATGGGATCTTGATCAATTGGGCCAATAGGGTGACGAATGGCAAATGGAGTTTAATTCAGATAAAGGCAAGGTGATGCATTTTGGTGGACTGAACAAGGGAAGGACTTACTCAGTTAATGTTAGGGTGTTGGGGAGAGTTATAGAACAAAGAGATCTATGGGTACAGGTTCATAGCTCCTTGAAAGTGGAGTCACAAGTGGACAGAGTGGTGAAGAAGGCATTCAGCATGCTTGGTTTCATTGGTCAGAACATTGAATACAGGAATTGGAACATCTTGTTGAAGTTGTACAAAACAGTGGTATGGCCACACTTGGAATACAGTTCTGATCACTCAACTACAGAAAGGATACGATTAACCTAGAAAGTGTACAGAAAAGATTTACTCGGATGCTATTGGGACTAGATGGTTTGAGTTATGAGGACAGCTGAATAGACTAGGACTTTTTTCTTTGAAGCATGGGAGCTTTAGGGGTGATCTGAAAGGGGTCAATAAAATAATGAGGCATAAATCAGCTAGATAGACAATTTCTTTTCCCAAAGGTAGGGGAGTCTAAAATTAGAGAGCACAGATTTAAGCTGAGAGTGGAGAGATACAAAAGAGTCCAGAAGGGCAATTTTTTCACACAGAGGATGGTAAATGTCTGGAACAAGCTGCCAACTGTAGTAGCAGAGGCAGATACAATTTTGTCTTTTAAAAAGAATTTGACAGTTACATGGGTACGATGGGTATAGAGTATATGGGCCAAACACGGGCAATTGGGATTAGCTTAGTGGTTAAAAAAAGGGGACAGCATGGACAAGTTGAGCTGTATTCATGCTGTAACCTCTATGACTCTGAGTACATTAAATAATAAAATGAAGTCAAAATGCAAGGGATGCTGAGAATCTGATATATATTTGATTGGTATCTAACCTAAAATGAGAAGAAAATTGATATGTAGTTAACTGTGTCTGAAAATATCAAAATGTTTATGCCTTCAATCAACTATTATTATCTTATTGATGATACAGGACATCACATTTTCAAATTCTCTTTTTGACTTTTTTTGACTTTGCGGGACCTTCACATTTGTCTTCCATTAAATAATTACCAATTAGCAATTCTCAGCCTTAGAGTGAATTTCTGTACCCTGTCTCATCTTGGAAGTCGCCAGGGCTATTTCAGATTGTGTAGCATTGTTGAAATCACTCATAAATCCACAATAGCTTTGTTATTAATTTTCCTTCTGAAGGATAACTACCTGCGATTTCCACCTGTATAACTGTGCAGCTAATAGTTTACTGGCCTTATCTCACAGATCACACTGTTGTTGTTTCATCTGAACAACCTGAAATCTACCTTATCTGTGAATATTCAGTGCAGGTTGAATCGAGCTTTAATCTGCTGGGTGTAACACACTGCAATGTAAAACACACAGCTCACTGCTAGTCGCTTGCATGCTGATGGCTGTCTGAGATAATGCAGTTTGCATAAATACTTCTCCCGTTATTTGTCTCGTAAAATGTTCTTTTCAATGATATTTTGATGCATTTACTGTTTACAAGCCAAAGCTTGTCTTTATTGAGTTCTTTGAAAATATTTGCTGATGAGTTGAGACTGACAATATCAGTTCGGGACACCTCCAGTGTCCAGGGTGACTACATGAGTAGGAAGTGTCTCCAACTGCAGCTACTCAAAATCTGCTTTTCGGGGCTGAAACTGCAACCAGGGTTACCGTTTAGCATCCGGTAGGATGAGATTTTCATGGATAGTATGAACAGTGAGCTGGTCACTCCAGAAGTAAACAGTGCACAGGCAAAAAGTGACCAACAGACAGCAAAAGCATTAGGAAAGTAGTGCAGGAGTGCCGTGGATACATCTCCCTCTCTAACAGGTTTTCCGTTTTGGACGCTGGTGGAAAGGTGGTTTCTCAGGGGAATGCAGTGAGACACATGTCTGTGACACCACAGGTGGTTCAATTGCACAGGGCAGAAGAAAAGAGAGAAGGAGAGTAATAGTGATAGGGCAGATGCTGGTGTAAGTGGAACAGATACATATTCCTGCGGCCGCAACGTGACTCCAGTATGGTATGCTGCCTCCCTGGTACCACATTCAAGGAAGTCACCGAGTGGTTGCAGGACATTCTGAAGGGGGCAGGGGTGAACAGCCAGATGTTGTGGTCCATATTGGTACCAACGACATAGGTAAAAGGGATCAGGTCCTGAAAGCAGAATATTAAGGAGCTAGGAAGTAAATTAAAAAGCAGGACATCAAAGGTAGTCATCTGAGGATTACTCCCAGTGCCAAGTGCTAATGACAGCAGGGATAAGAGAATGGACCAGATGACTATGTGGCTGGAGAGATGGTATAGGAGGGAAGGATTTACATTCCTGAGGCATTGGGACTGACTCTGGCGAAGATGGGACTTGTGCTAGCGGGACAGGTTGTACCCCAACAATCGGGACCAATATACTCACAGGGGTATTTGGTAGTGCTGTTGGAGAGGGCTTAAACTAGAGTGGCAGAGGGATGAGAACCTCAAACAGGGAGACACAAGAGAGGGAAAAAGATTGAAATGAAAGACCAAAAGGTAGAAAATGAAATGGAAGGCAGAGGAAACAAAGACTAACAGCAAATAGAGCAATTGTATAAAAATTACATGTAAAAATGTTAAAAAGACAAGGCCAAAGGCACTGTATCTGAATCTATGGAGCATCTTCAATAAGGTGGGTGAACTAACAGTGCAAATTGGTATACAAGAGTATGATTACAATTACAGAGACATGGGGCTCGATTCTCCCATCGTGACTCATGACTTTTCTGGAGTGTCGGGTCGGGAGAATCGCATAGTCAGCCTTTATTTGGGATTTGCACATGTGCCAGGAATGCATGTGCATCTCCCAGAGCCGGAAAACATTTGTAGTCCAGACCAAGCTCGAAACCGGCGGGAAGACATTTGAATCTTTTTTAATATGTTTTGCATGTGATTATCGGGAACTTGCTGGGCCTGATTGAATCTCCTATCCCACCAGGAATATTTCATTCTGGTGGGGTTTAGAGTAGCTCCCCACATTCAGGGAACTAACAGGAGACTCCGCCAGAATGAAAGGGGGGCAAGCGGGGGCCCCCCAGGGGGTCGGGCAGCAGGAAAGTGGTGCCCCGGGCATGGGCACCCTGGCAGTGTGAGTCTGCACCCCCAGCACTGCCCAAGGGGCAACGTACCCATGGCCAGGGGGCACTTTGGCACAGACCAGCAGGCATCGGGCAGCACCGAATGTGGGCAGGGCCTAGGTGAGATCGGTGAGGGTGGGGGGGAAGGCCAGCGATTGGGGCAGGCTGGGGGGTGGTGGTCTGCAGCGGGCGGTGTGGGGGGGCGGTGGTGGTGGTCTGCCTCCAGGGAGGTGGGGGGGGGGGGGGTCTGCATCCCAGGGAGCGCTCCAGGGCAGAGGGGTGTCAGGGCTGGCTATGGGGAGGGAGCTGATGGTCTGTGGGGGGGGGGGGGGGTCTGCCTTCCGGGGGTGTGCTCCAGGGCGGGGGGCTGGCTGTGGGGAGGGGGCTGGAGGTGCAGCACTGCGGGGGTCCGGGGCTGGCCAGTGATCGAACTGGCCAGTAAACGGGGAGAATGACAGATCAGGGCCACAGCACTTGTGCAGAGTTCTGGAGCTGTCAGACTCCGGTGCGAATAGGTCCCCCCTACCCAGGTTGTTAATGAGACTTGCAGTTGTGACCTCTGCATGGCACAGAGTGGGGAGATTCGGGGCTGAATCTGCACTGAAAAAATAGTTGTGATCTAGAACAGTTTTTCCACCAATTCAGCACTTTTGGGAGAATCGCCCCCGCCCCCGCCCCCCCCCCCCCCCCCCATGGTTTCAGGGTGGCCGAGACCAGAAACTGAATATCAAAGAGTACATGATATTTAGGAATGACAAGTAAAAAGGAATGGTGTTGTTAGCCGAGGATGAAATCAGTACAATAGTGAGAGTGGATATTGGCTCAGAAAATCTGGATGTAGAATCAGTCTGGATGGAAAACGAGGTGGGAATTGTCAATGCGCCTCCAAACAGTAGTGATAATATAGGGGATGGCATTACATGGGAAATTACAGATTCACGTAACAAGGGTCTGACAGTAATCATGAGTGACTTTAATATATATATTGCCCCCATCCCTGTCAAGGTACAATCCGACCTCATCCTACAGCCTGCTCCTTAACTGAGGGGAAGCCATCAGCGAGGGAACCCGGCAGTGATACAGAGAAGCAGGAGTAGGCTATTCAACCCTTCAAGCCTGCTCTGCCATTCATGGCTGATCATTGAATTCAATATCCTGATCCCCCTCCCTCCCATATCCCTTGATCCCTTCAGCCCAAAGAACTATATTCTAATTTCTTCTTGAAATCAGACAATGTTTTGGCCTCAACTGCATTCAGTGGTAGTGAATTAACATGCAGAGCACACTGAACCCTAATTTTCTGATCTCCTGCGCTGTACAGGCAACTGCCACCATCCACATCCCCACACTGCACTTGGTGGGTCAAGAAAGTTGAAATTCTCCCTCATAGGGCCCTGATTCTAAGTGCTGGGTGGGCTTGAAACTGGGAGTGTTCCAGGTCCGTTCTCAGGCACCCCAATATGCGCTCTGCCTGCAAAAATATCTTCGATCCCAAATTGCGCTGCACAAGCCTGTAGTGACGCTTAATGCACCCAAAGCCCTGCAGCTCCAATTGGCACCTCCAACGGTGCATGTGTGGGAAAAAAAGATAGACTCCCCTGCCACATCGCTCCTGGGCTGGATAATGTCTCTCCCACAGACATTGACCCATTCCCACAACATTACAGAACCCCTTATCCCCCACCCCCGCATGCCACCAGATCATGGGTCCCTCCTCTCTTTTCCCTCCACTGATCTCAGACGAAGTGGCAGCAGACCCACTCTCCCACTGCCACCAACCCCCCCCCCCACACCCCCAACCCCCCCCCCCCCCCAACCACCACCCCCCCACCCCCCACTGATCACAGGCAGAGTGGCAGCAGGCACTCCTCTTCCAACACCCCCCCCCCACCCCCCCATAGATCTCAGGCAGCATGGCAGCAGACCTCTCCCTCCCACCCCATTGATCTCAGGCAGCGTGCCAGCCTGAGGTAAAATCGTGGTATCGGGCCCATAGTGTCTGATCAACCCGAAAATAATTTTCATAGTAACAAAGCCCTGATAACTGAATGATGCTGAGTGCCTCAAATATAAGTGCACAGGGATAAAAACTATCAATGAACAGCCAATCGCAAAGATCACTCAATAAAGTCATTCAAACATTTATCAAAATGGTTTCAGCGGCTATCTTCATTCTGCAGCTACCCGAGGGATGGTTCTAAAAATAACATTTTAATATTCATGGCTTCTTTGCCAAATGTTGCTCTGTGCAGGCAGGCCTCAGCAGTCTAATTTCAAATCTATTATATATGGCATTGCAACAGAATTATATTAATCTCAGTGTTCTAAGCCAAAAGGTCATCTTTGTTTTTATAAATAAAGATTCCTTGGAGGATGGGGGAGTTCAAGTGCTTTAGTCAAGTGTAATAGAATTATCCACTGTTAAATGGTTCGGCACCAACACTTAAAAAACATTTTATGTCCCCTCCATTCTTATGGCAGGTGAAGAGGTGAACAAATTGAGGTGTTACAGACGATAAAAGGTGTTGATAAGGAAAAGAGGGAGAGGTTATTTCCTCTAGTGGGGAAATTCAGAGAGAAGAGTGATAACTTTGAAAATGAGAACTCGGCTGCTCAGGAGCGATGGCAGGTTTCATACAAAGGGGAGCAGAAATCAGGAAATCTCATGTCTTAAAAAGCTCAATTGAAAATTTCAAAGCTGAGATGATTAATTTTTATTTAGATAAGGCTCTGAAATGTTATGAAATCAATGAGGCCAAGGCAAGTAGATGAGAATAATATACAATACACCTATGATCTAACTGAATGCTATACCTTCAATTTCTTTGACCTAGGCAATCTTCCTCAAAAACAAAACATATAAATAGTATTTTCAAAAACCATTAATATCCTCCCCCCGCCCCCGCCACTTGCTATGATTCCCATGGCAGGTAAGAACACAAGAACATAAGAAATAGGAGCAGGAGTAGGCCATCTAGCCCTTCGAGCCTGCCCCGCCATTCAATAAGATCATGGCTGATCTGTCGTGGCTCAGTTCCACTTTCCCGCCCTCTCCCCATAACCCTTAATCCCCTCTCTTATCAAAAACCCATCAACCCGCGTCTTAAAAATATTTAGCGAGGCAGCCTCCGCCACCTCAACGGGCAGAGAATTCCAGAGATTCGCCACCCTTTGAGTGAAGAAGTTCCTCCTCAACTCCGTTCTGAACCGCCCCCCCTTTATCTTGAGGCTGTGCCCCCTAGTCCTACTGTCTTTTTTGAGCGGGAAGAGTCTCTCCACCTCTATCCTATCCATCCCATTCATCATCTTATACGTCTCAATGAGATCTCCCCTCATTCTTCTAAACTCTAACGAGTACAAGCCTAGTTTATTCAGCCTCTCCTCATAGCTCAACCCCCTCAACTCCGGTATCAGCCTAGTAAACCTCCTCTGCACTCCCTCCAAGGCCAAAATATCTTTGCGCAGGTGCGGCGCCCAAAACTGCACACAGTACTCCAGCTGCGGCCTCACCAATGCCCTATACAGCTGCAGCAAGACCTCCCTACTTTTATATTCAATCCCCCTCGCTATGAAGGCCAGCATCCCATTCGCCTTCCTGACCACATGCTGCACCTGCAAGCTGGGTTTTTGCGACTCATGCACAAGGACCCCGAGGTCCCTCTGCACCGTCGCCTGCTGCAGTTTTTCGCAACGTAAGTAATAGTCCTTCCTACCATTATTCCTACCAAAGTGGACCACCTCACACTTGCCAACATTAAATTCCATTTGCCATTTCCTGGCCCATTCGCCCAGCCTATCTAGATCCTTCTGCAGGCTCTCCACACCCTCCGCACAATTTGCCGTTCCCCCAATCTTGGTGTCATCAGCAAATTTCGACACCCTACACTCGGTTCCCTCCTCCAGATCATCTATATAAATGGTAAAAAGCTGAGGCCCCAGCACCGACCCCTGGGGCACTCCACTAGTCACCATCCGTCAATCCGAATAGCACCCGTTGACCCCCACTCTCTGCCTCCTATTTGACAACCAATCCTCTATCCACGCTCACCCCATTTAGATTACTGTAATCTTTCACAGAATTTTTTTGGAAAATGTTAAATGTATATAATTAAAACTTCTGTGTCTTGGGGGTATGACTGCCACACCCAGAGAAAGGGCACGAGAAAATAACTGAGAATTATAGACCAGTGAGCCTTACTTCTGTTGTGGGCAAAGTTTTGGGAAGAATTGTAAGGGATAGGATTTATAATCATCTGGAGGGAAATACATTGATTAGGGATAGTCAACACGGTTTTGTGAAGGGTAGGTCGTGTCTCTCAAACGTTATTGAGTTTTTTGAAAAGATGACCAAAGAGGTGGATAAGGGTAAGGCAGTTGATGTGGTGTATATGGATTTTAGCAAAGCGTTTGATAAGGTTCCCCATGGTAGGCTATTGCAGAAAATGCAGATGCATGGGATTGAGGGTGATTTAGCAGTTTGGATCAGGAATTGGCTAGCTGATAGAAGACAGAGGGTGGTGGTTGATGGGAAATATTCAACCTGGAATTCAGTTACAAGTGGGGTACCTCAAGGATCTGTTTTGGGGCCACTGCTGTTTGTCATTTTTATAAATGACCTAGATGAGGGTGTAGAAGGGTGGATTGGTAAATTTGCTGATGACACCAAAGTTGGAGGAGTTGTAGACAGTGAGGATGGATGTTACAGTTTGCAGAGGGACATAGATAAGCTGCAGAGCTGGGCCGCGAGGTGGCAGATGGAGTTTAATACGGAAAAGTGAGAGGTGATTCACTTTGGTAAGAATAACAGGAGTACAGAATATAGGGCTAATGGAAGGACTCTTAGTAGTGTTGATGAGCAGAGAGATCTCGGGGTACATGTGCATAGCTCCCTGAAAGTTGGCACCCAGGTTGATAAGGTTGTTAAGAAGGCGTACGGTGTGTTCGCTTTTATTGGTAGAGGGATTGAATTTCGGAACCGTGAGGTCATGTTACAACTGTACAAAACTCTGGTGCAGCCGCACTTGGCGTATTGCATACAGTTCTGGTCGCTGCATTATAAGAAAGATGTGGAGGCATTGGAAAGGGTGCAGAAGAGGTTTACCGGGATGTTGCCTGGTATGGTGGGAAGGTCTTATGGGGAAAGGCTGAGGGACTTGAGGTTATTTTCATTGGAGAGAAGAAGGTTACGAGGTGACCTGATTGAGGCATACAAGATGATCAAAGGATTGGATAGGGTGGACAGTGAGACCCTTTTACCTCAGATGGTGATGGCTAACACAAGGGGACATAGCTTTAAATTAAGGGGTGGTAATTATAGGACGGATG
Organism: Carcharhinus amblyrhynchos; assembly: GCF_965287045.1. Lineage (NCBI taxonomy): Eukaryota > Metazoa > Chordata > Chondrichthyes > Carcharhiniformes > Carcharhinidae > Carcharhinus > Carcharhinus amblyrhynchos. Next base: position 102,314,370 of record NC_137326.1, on the reverse strand, counting down.
TCAGAGGTAGGTTCTTTACTCAGAGGGTAGTAAGGGCGTGGAATGCCCTGCCTGCAGCAGTTGTGGACTCGCCAACTTCAAGGGCGTTCAAATGGTCAGTGGATAGGCACATGGATAACATTGGAATAGTTTAGGTTACGGGGTCATTAGATTGGTTCCACTGGTCGGCGCAACATCGAGGGCCGAAGGGCCTGTACTGCGCTGTAATGTTCTATGTTCTATGAGAAATCCAAATGGCAAAACTTCAACATGTTCACAAGACATGATGCATATTGATTTATTAAAATTTCCTACTTGTCTGCCTCCTCTGCATGTTTGATTTCAGTCACAGTCATGCTGTTGCACATCATGAGCTCAAATAAATAACACAACAAATCAATGGAAACCTCGCCAGGCTGACTGTCTGCCATACGAACAGAAGTAGGAAAACTAGCAGCAAGCAAAAAACAGCAACCCTCAAAAACAACAAAAAAAAAAGCAAAAACAGCAGTAAAAGATGGCTCCCAACGAGCAATCAACAGGAGTCACAAAACTAACCAATCCAATTGTTCAAATTGTTTGGCAGTCATTAGTTGTCTTCAAGCTGCTGGCAATTCACTGGGGTGTGTAGCCTGTTAAAAGAATTCCTGATAGTGACCTGTCAGCAAACCTCTCAAGTTCCTAGATTCTTTCGTTACCCCCCCCCCCACCCCCACTGTGAGATTCTCCTGGAACTTTTACCTACCTTCATGCTGACAATTTTTTTATTCATTCATGGGCATTGCTGGCTGGCCAGTATTTATTGCCCCTCCCTACTTGCCCTTGAAGGGCAGGTGAGAGTCAACCACATTGCTGTGGCTCTAGAGGCCACACCAGGTAAGGCCAGACCAGGTAAGGACAGCAGATTTCCTTCCCTAAAGGACATTAGTGCACCAGATGGGTTTTTCTGACAATCGACAATGGTTTCATGGTCATCAGTAGATTCTTAATTCCAGACTTTTTTGTAATATTGAATTCTTCCGTGGAGGGATTCAAACCTGGATCCCCAGAACATTAACTGAGTTTCTGGATTAATAGTCAAGCGATAATACCACAAGGCCATCGCCTCCCTCTCCAAGGGCAGGTCTTTTATTTGAAAGTGGCAGGCAATTCTCACCCACTTAATACATGAAATTGGTGGAAAAAGGGTTGACAAGATGCCAATAAAGCCCAGGAGTTAAATTACTCAGTGATTTTTATTTTGCTGCTAAAATCAAGTTTATAACCACCACCAACCTGCCCAAATCCACCAGGGGATAGGCAGGGCATGGCTCTCAACTGTATACACAGAGCCAAAATGTTGTCTCCCACGTCCAATCTAGAATCAAGTTCCACTCCCCTCTCACTTCTGTGCTGGCTGATCTACAGTTAAACAATGCCTCAGTTTTAATATCCTTATCCTTGTTTTCCAATAGTTCCATTGCTCGTCCTTCCCCAACTCTTCGATGTACCCTAGCCCTATGGCCGTCTGAAACATTCATTCTCCTATAACACCTACCTCTTCGACATCCCCAGTCTCAACATCCCTGTTGCTGGTGGCCTGCAGCAGTCAAGAGAATTCCAGAGCTCTAAGCTCAGGAATTCCCTTCCTAAATCTCGCAGGGTCCCTATATCCTTTCCTTCCTCTAAGACAGACCTCAAAAACCACCTCTCTGACCAATTTCTTTGCATGACTCAGTCAAAGGTTTGTTTGCTAACACTTTGGGATATTTTATGATGTTAAAAGCATTACATTAACACTAAATCATTGATATTGTTGTTCTACAGCTACCTTGGATAATTTTTCTCTGCAGAGCTTTCTCTACTCTGCATCACTTGGAACTCTGCCAGGTTTCCATATCTTTCATTTCTTATTTGAGCTTCTCTTTAATGTTTTCTGGACCCTGAGCTGGCCTCATCTCAGTTCATAGCTTTGACAATTATAAGTCTGCCATTTTTATATCCAGTAAAATCTTCCTCACCACTGGTGCAATAAATGAGGTTAAGGGTTTATGCAGCTTGACTTAATTTATTTACTTTAACAATGAAGATTTGAAAAATAAAGTTGAAAATTCATAGCCCAATTTTGTTTATTTATTTCTGCAATTTCCACTCTAAATAATCCAACTCCTGACTTCATTTCCTTCCCCCTCACTACTGTAATATCTCTTAAAGACATTATTACAATTCCTTAAAGATATTTTACAACACTTACCCAGTGCAATCCAAATAGACAGAGGGTGAAAATGTTTGTAGCTAAACAATAACCTTGATGAAATTATCTGCATCAGGTCCAAGTTTTATTGTTTCCTTCTTTGAACACATACCAATCCAAACTTTACATAGACATTTTATTTCATCTCTGGGCAGGAAATGGGATTACAGATACTAGGAGAACTCCCTCCACTCAAATTGTGCCAGACTTTAATGTAGTGGGCAGAATCTTATCACCCTTGAAAATATTTCCTTTCTCCCTAAGGCTTTACTATTGGATGGAGCATGAAGCCTCCAAAGGCCACAGGGTCTGTTACCAGGAGGTCACCTCCATCCTGCTGCCAAGCTCAACACTCAGTGGAAGGGAACACCCTGTTAGTTCTCTCCATGATTAATCAATCTCGTATTTGCTACTTATTGGCAACCTACAACGACTGGGTGGGTAGCTGCCGCCATATGAAAAGCCTCCAGAAAACTCACCCAGAGGAGGGAACACAATGGATTGTGGTTCATTATGACATGGATCTCTTTTCTCTCCCAATCTCTGTCTCCAAACCCACTCAGAAAATTTGGCATGTCTGCTACAACTCTCTCCATTTTTTAGAGATGCACCATAGAAAGCATCCTTTCCAGATGTATCAAAGCTTGACATGGCTCCTTTTCAGACCAAGACTGCAAGGAAGTGCAAAGCGTTGTGAATATAGCCTAGTCCATCATGAAAACCAGCCTCCCACCCATTGCCTCCACTACACTTCCTGCTGCCTCAAAGACAGCCAGCATAATCAAGCACTCCATGGGTGCTTGGGATCCAGGGTGAGGTATCTAAATGGACACAAAATGGGCTTCTTGACAGAAGCCAGAGGGTGGTTGTAGACTGTTGTTTTTCAAACTGGAGCCCTGTGACAGCGGTGTGCCTCAGGGATCAGTGCTAGGTCCACTGTTATTTGTCATTTAAATTAGTGATTTGGATGTGAATATAGGAGACATGGTTAGTAGGTTTGAGATGATACCAAGATTGGTGGCATTGTGGACAGTGAGGAAAGTTATCTCCGATTGCAACGGGATCTTGATCAATTGGGCCAGTGGGCTGATGAATGGCAGATGGACTTTAATTTAGACAAATGCGAAGTGATGCATTTTGGTAGACTGAACCAGGGTGCACTTACTCAGTTAATGGGAGGATGTTGGGGACAGTTACAGAACAAAGAGATTTAGGGGTACAGGTTCACAGCTCCTTGAAAGTGGAGTCACAGGTGGACAGAGCAGTGAAGAAGGCATTCAGCATGCTTGGTTTTATCGGTCAGAACATCGAATACAGGAGTTGGGACATCTTGTTGAAGTTGTACAAGATGTTGGTGTAAGGCCATACTTGGAATATTGTGTGCAGTTCTGGTCACCCTATTATAGAAAGGATATTATTAAACTACAGAGAGTGCAGAAAAGATTTACTAGGATGCTACCAGGACTTGATGGTTTGGGTTATAAGGAGAGGCTGGATAGACTAGGACTTTTTTCTTTGGAACATAGAAGGCCTCTATAAGATCACCCCTTAGCAGGCTATAAAATAATGAAGGGCACAGATCAGCTAGATAGTCAATATCTTTTCCCAAAAGTAGGAGAGTCTAAAACTAGAGGGCATAGGTTTAAGGTGAAAGGGGAGAGATACAAAAGTGTCCAGAGGGGCAATTTTTTGACACACAGGGTGGTGAGCACCTGGAACAAGCCAGAGTAGTAGAGGTGGGTACAATTTTGATTTTTAAAAAGCATTTAGATAGTTACATGGATAAGATGGATATTGAGTGACATGGGCCAAATGCAGGCAATTGGGATTAGCTTAGGGCTTTAAAAAAGGGCAGCATGGACAAGTTGGGCCGAAGGGCCTGTTTCCATGTTGTAAACCTCTATGACTCTATGCACCTTCTTCCATCAAAAAAAGATACAAAAGTCTGATGTCACGTACCAACCGACTCAAGAACAGCTTCTTTCCTGCCGCTATCAGACTTTTGAATGGACTTATCTGAAATTAAGGTGATCTTCCTCTACACCCTAGCTATGACTATAACACTACATTCTGCACCCTCTCCTTTCCTTCTCTATGAATGGTATGCTTTGACGTATAGCGTGCAAGAAACAATATGTTTCACTGTATCATACTTCAAGTGACAATAATGGCTGCTATCAGGTGCGGTCCCGATGGCAGCCATTTTCGGCCCTTGGTAAAGGGAGAATCAGCCCAGAGGAAAGCACGGATTGCACTAATCACCTCACACCCGACTTTACCAAGTTTTCGCGCCTGAAAATGAGCGCAATTTGATGGTAAAATCGGGCCCAGTGTGTCAGAAGAGAAAAAAAGTAGATTCAAGATAGGAAGAAATAGGTTTAGTGAGGCAGGAACTGGCTGAAACAATGAGCCTACCAAAACCATCCTATTTGTGGATTTTAAGAAGGAGTTGAAGTGGGATATTCAGCGTTAGGAGACTGAGGTGTGAAGCTATGGAGGGAAGGTCTCCAAAGCAGATGAGGTCAGTGAAAACAATGCCTTGATTGTTGGTGGTGGGGTCATGGTTTGGAGAAGGGGAGAAGCAGTGTCTGAGAATTGGCACGCACCCTCTGCCAGAGATTAGCATGCTAGACCACCATAGCACCAGCTTTATCAACTGGGTTGACAATAAGTTGGTAAGACCTGAGAGAACAGATTGCAGAAAATTCGAAGAGAGATAGGTAAGAGTGAGCAAGGGCAGCAGAGAAATTAAGATGGCTGATGTTATACTGACAGTTCTCAGGTAAGAAGCAGAAGAAGGGATCTAGGTGAGGGAGAATATTGAAGCAGGTGAAAGGCTCTGCTGGTCATAGGAAGGACACCTAATCAAAGAAGTGAGCATAGAGGTAAAACCAACATAAGAAGAGTTCAACGTCATGCCAAGTTTGAAGTTTATTGAGATGGGGCATGAGGGGATAATCTCCTACACCCTTGAAAATGCAAGCAGTCTATGTCCAAATGTAGCACTGCCTGGGCTATATCCAGGCTTGGGCTGACAAGTGGCAAGTAACATTTGCATCACAAAGTGTCAGACAATGACTATCACCAGCAAGACAGAATCTAACCATCCCCTTTAATATTCAATGGCATTACCACTGCTGACTCTCACTATAAACATCCTGGGGAGTTACTATTGAACAGACACTGTACTGAAATAGTCATATAAATACAATGGCCAGATGGGTGCAACTCCATCAACACTCAAAGTTTAACACCACCCAGGACAAAGCAACCTGTTTGATTGGCACTGGCACCCTCATCCACAAACATTTACTCCTTCCACCAGAAAGGCATAGAGGCAGCAATGTATACCATCTGGAAGGTGTACTACAGGTACTCATTGAGGCTCCTTAGACAGTACCTTCAAAACCTACAACTGCTACCATCCAGAAAGACAACAGCAGCCACTCATCATCCTTAACTCGGAAATATATTACCATTCCTTCACTGTCACTGGAACACCCTGTCTAACAGCACCGTAGGTGTATCTACACCACATTCACTGCAGCAGTTCACAAAGACAGCTCACCACCACCTTTATAAGGCCAACTGGGGATGGGCAATAAATTCTGACTGAACCAGCAAGGCCCACATCCCATGAATGAATACATTCTTAAAAATGTTTCCTTTGCTAAGTAGAGATCAACCCATCTGGTATACTAATGTCTGTAAGGAGAGGACATCTGCTGTCCTCCCCCATTCTGGCCTACATCAGACTCCAGAAATGTAGATGACTCTTAACTACCCTCTGAAATAGCTTGGCAAGCCATTGGGAATGGGCAGCAAATACTGGTGATAGGGTAGTGACCTGTTCCAGGAAAGATTTGTTATGGGAACAGATGGAAGTCTGCCTTGTGCACCATTAGGTGCAGGAAGAAAAATAACAACAAATGTTGGATTTAGCAGTGATGCCCGCATCCCATGAAAAAAAAATTAAATCATTCAGCATCAGGAGAGGGGAAGGTCAGAGAGTTTTGTGAATACATGGCAAGAGCTGAGATAAAAGGAACGTATGGGTTCAGAGGGAAGTAAAGGGGAAGAAAGATTTTGAAGGAACATTGTTAATCCTGTTAAAAACATATTTTGACCACACACCCTTGCAGATACTATCAAAATGCTATCTCCAGCTGCCTCATTCAAGCGCTGCCAGAGTTACTGGGGCAACTTTAACCTAACCTTGCTGTTGGGTACCTGGTGGGATTGGATGGGAATGCTGGATTTATATTCCAACCAATATTAACCCTTCACTGAAGCCAATGGAGTAATGTCGAGTAGGGTGAAAGTCCAATGTTCCAGCACGTGAGTTAAGTACAAATTGCTTCTATTTTCTCACACCATGTAACTGCATTACATAGATACGAACATATAAATAAATACAGTAGGAGCACAAGTAGGCAATTCGGCCCCTTGACTCTTTGCCGCCATTTGACAAGATCACGGGTGATCTGGTTGTAGTCTCAACTTCATTTTCTGCCCCCATAACCCTTTAATTCCCTTGTCAATGAAGAATCTATCTGACTTAGCCTTAGAAATATTTAATGATCCTGCCTCAGCTGTTGCTCTCTTGGCAAAAGAGTCCCTCAGACCAACCACCTTAATCTCCATCTTAAATGGGAGACCCCTTATTTTTAAACAGAGTCCCCTCATTCAGGTCTCTCCCAAAAGGGAAATATTCTGTCAGCATCCATGTTGTCAATTCTCTCAGGATCTAATGCATTTCAATAAAACCCTTCAACTCAGGAATCAGAACATTCTTAGAACTGCTTCTCATGCTGTTGTATCCTTTCTCAAGTAAGGAGACCAAAAGGAAACCCATGTATCCCTAACTCAACTACTTGATAGCCAACCAATCCTCTGTTCATAATAATGTGTCCCCCTCCAAAATAACTGCTTACTTTGTATAACCTTTGACGTGGCCTTTTGGAAATCCAAAATCTACAAGGTGATGATTTGTGCGTTGATTCCTTGATATCATCAGGCTCTTGCTCTTTGTATTACCATCTGAGTTATTTTTTGCTTTGAAACATACTTGTATGAATAACTGCAAATTAAGTGCATCTGCCACACAGTGCAACAAGTGAAATCCAAACCAGCCTTTTCTCACAGAATACAGCTAAATCTAGGTAAATGTGAAAAAGATAATGAGTTGTTGGCGCAGGGAAGGGAGGTGAAGGTGGGGGAAAAGTTTCGTATCACTGAAAGTAAAGTCTACCATGTAAATACACTCAGCATATAATTGCTGACTGGAACTTCAGCACCAGTCATTTGAATGAAGTGGATACATTCCAAAGGTGTCAAACATAGGAACTCCTGTGGAGTGCATCTGTCAGCTTTTTATACACTTCAACCTGGAGCTGTTGCTTTATATTTAAATATGCACCTGCTGAGGTTTAACTAATAATAAAACTCAACTGGGGCATGCTTAAAAACAAACCAGCTCCACACAGGCACATATTCATGGAACACTGTACAAAACTCAATGGCAATTTACTGTCCTGAGAATTTCCCCAACACTCTTAGGTCATCAGGGTCTGTCTACTTCACTCAGGTGACTGATAACAGGACTTCGCAGCTGAGATCTGCAGCTGTTTTAAACAATACCATGTTTTAAACACGGTTTGGACACTTCCATTTAAATACTACTTCTCCAGTATTATATTTTAAACAGGCTTTTCTTTCCACACTCTCATCCCTAGTCACCAGTGACGTATGACTTTAACTTTGATCTTTCAATGCTTTCAATTCACTATTCCTGTCATTTTAGAATCATAGAATCCCTGCAATGCAGTAGAAGGCCATTCGGCCCATCGAGTCTGCACTGACAACAATCCCACCTAGGTCCTATTCCTGTAACCCCACACATTGACCCTACTAATCTCCCTGACACTGAGGGACAACTTAGACAATTAACCCAACCTGCCCATCCCTCCTCTACTGATGATCCGCATATGATTCCACAGTCACCTGTTCCAGTAGTTTTCCCTCCAGTGCTTAGGGAGTAGCTTGTGTTTTGTCATTGTTTTTGATTCTTGTTTCACTCCTGTCTCTATTCAAAATATTGTTTATAAGAGGCATTACTCTTTAGTATAGGATTCATTTTCATATATATGTGGCCATAAGCAACTTTACCTTTTCATCACCACTATCCTTGACCAGGATGCTGTTTGACAAACTCTGTGTCATGGATGATCTGAAATCTCTGGCAGCTCAAGATCTCCACCAGACATTCGACACTTTATCCTCTGATCCAAACCCACCTTTCCGGATGTCTAATCAAGAACAACCGTAGTGACTTACAGCTGCAAACCTCGCATCCTATTCCTCACCAGGGCTGTCTGCATTTACCTCCAAGACGTTGTCTACCTCCATTCCTTTAGTACCATTGAAACTATTATGCACATACTTGATCTGGTGGGAATATTTTTTGAATGGCTGCCTCTAAAGCACCACCTCTCATATTTTACAAATAATTTTTCGTCTTGCCATCCTTTCTGAAATACGAGCCCCAGAATTGGACACAATATTCTAGTTGAGGTCTAATCAGTGTTTTATAAAGATCCGGAATAATTTTCTTGTTTATATATACCAACTCCCTATCAATAAAGCTAAGGATGCCATTTGTTTTCTTAATTGCTTTCTCGACTTGTCCTGCTACCGTTAAGGTTTTTGTACATCTACCCCCGTATAGCTCTATTCCTGTACACCCTTTAAAATTATCATTGTTTATATTGCCTCTCCTCATTGGTCCTACCAAAATGTATCGCTTTACTCTTTGCTGTATTAAATATCATCTTATCGTGTGTTGCCCACTTCACTAGCCAATCCTCCTGAAGTATCTTCTTATCTTCCTCTTTGTTTATTATATTTCAAGTTAATTTTAAAATTATACCCTTTATGCCTGTCATGGACAGGATGAATCTGCTTCCTTACTACCCATGATCAGTATATTTTATATGGAAAGAAGGATGGTTTTCTTACCCTCGCCATGTGCTTGCCAATTAAATTATTCAGCAGCAAGCTTTTGTAAAATTGAAATAAATAGGGCTATTTATTCTCATACACTTATTCTGAATTAACAGAACGTCACACACACACACACACACACACACACACACACACACACACACACACACACACACACACACAAGGTACAGATTGCAGTTAATTCAGTTCCTGGTCTCTCATGAGATAAGCCTGTGGTTTCTTGAAGAATGTGATGACCTAAAGTTGAAGTGAGAGTCTTGCAAAGTGAAAGGTTCAGAGCAGGTTACGAGTTTCCTTGTAGTCAAGTATCTAGAAGGTTGGTTCTTGGGTGGACTTTGAAACTGAAACAAGTTAAGTACTTCGGCTGTTTGATGATTTGCAACTTATTTCAAAGTCTGGTTCCCAGACTGGCTGATAACTGATGGTTATAATGGATCTGTTAACTCCTCCATAATAAAGGTATAGTCCCTGCAATTAATTTCCATCACATTACTGCTGGCTTAACAACTCTGAGGTGCACCCAATCAAGTTTAGTTTGGGCAGGCCTTTGTAATACAATGGAAAGTTGATAGGAGAAAATGAGTTTCAATTTTTGTTTTTGTCCAGTCTGAAATGTGGAGGCAGTTTAGAAACTTCATAATCTTTAGGTGCTGGCCATTCTTAAGCAATGAGGGTAGCGATTTTCCCTTGGCAGCATAGCACCGAGCGGGCCACTGCACATGGCCGATCTGTTAGTGCAGTGATCGGTACATGCGCACTGGCCCCCTAATTGCTAGCCAGCTCAATCGCTGGTCAGCCCCACAATTCCCCCATTTGCTGCCCCTCCAAACCCCCCACCCTACAGCTCAATCGCTGTCCCTGCAAACATGGCTGGGCCCAGCCTCAGAGCCCCTCCCCTCTGCCCCAATCTCTCACCTGCCAAATTCTGCCCCCCCTCACTAGTAGTCCCAACATGTGCTCACAGTGCTGGCCCCCCTGCAGCCCTGATCTCCCAGCAGGCTGCCCCCCCATCCCGATGGCCAGCCTCGATTGCTGGCCTCTCTCGCCCACTGATCCTCACTTCAGAGTGGCAGTGGGACCCCACACCCTCACTGATAGCCTCCACAGGCCCAGCCCTCCATCAGCCCCACCCCAGCATGGCCCAATGCCCAGTGGGCAGTGCCAAGGTATCAACGTGTAAGGGGCACCCCCCCACCGCCCAATCCTCTGGGGGCCCCCAAATGCCCCCCTTTACTCCAGCAGGTTCTAGCCGCTAGCTCCCAGAAAGTGGGGAGCTATAGTAATCCCCGCTGGAGTGAAATACTGCTGGTTGGAGGGGAGAAGCTAGCAAGTCTGGGGATTTCAGTCCCAGACCCGCTAATTACATCGATATTAGATGTAAATGATGGGCTGCATATATAATGCAGCTCTGTGCCTATTTCTGGCGTGGAGTTGACAGCATGGGAAATCCAGCACGGGGAGACACATTCAGAGTCGGACGCCCAGCGCGGATTGTGCCAATCCGGCCCTGCTTAAATCTCTTGTTCTGCTGCATTAAAAAAATCAGTGCAGCGGAATGGGAGAATCGCCCCCAAGATGTGTGAATTTCACAAATAGCTGTAAGGTACCAATTTAGTTAGGTACCATCTGTAGCCAAAAATCATATGATTTGTGGCAGCCATCTTAATAGCTTGCTTGTGCCCAATTTTTAAATGCGTTGACTGAAAGTTCATAATCTGATATACCAGAATTGGCCCAAATACAGGAGCAACAGCACTGTTTAAGTTTTATATTTACGTTTGTTTATCAGTGTCACAAGTAGGTTTACATTAAAGTTTATTTATTAGTCACAAATAAGGCTGACATTAACACTGCAATGAAGTTACTGTGAAATTCCCCTGGTCGCCACACTCTGGCATCTGGGTCAAAGCACCTAACTAGCACGTCTTTCAGAATGTGGAAAGAAATTGCAGCATCCAGAGGAAACCCACGCAGACACAAGGAGAACATGCAAACTCCACACAGACAGTGGCTCAAATCAGGAACTGAACCTGGGTCTCTGGCGCTGTGAGGCAGCAGTGCTAACCACTGCACTACCGTGCTGCCATTAACACGGCATTGAAGTTACTGTGAAAATCCCCTAGTCGTCACACTCTGGCACCCGTTTGGGTACACTGAGGGAAATTTTAGCATGGCCAATGCACTAACCAGCATGTTTTTAGGACTGTGGGAGGAAACCTGAGCATCTGGAGGAAACCCACACAGACACGGGGAGAACATGCAGACTCCGCACAGACAGTGACCTAAGCTGGGAATAGAACCTGAGTCCCTGGCACTGTGAGGCAGCAGTGCTAACCACTGTGCCACCTTGCCACCTGCTGTATACTTAATTCAAACCTGAAGAGCAACTGTTCACCACTATTCTTTGATTTCAATTGCTTAGTCAATTTTACATCAAAACTGCCACTGCCATTTAATCCCATGGGTTTCAATTTTGGAAACAAGTCTATTGTGTGACACATTGTCCACCACTTTTTAAAAAATCTATATATTCAACACTGACCCTAATAGCCTGAACATTCTGTTACATTGTGAAAGAATTGGATGTTCCCAAATTCAAAGTTACCTCCTCTGCTTGTTTTCAGGTTAACTGTCCTTGAAGATCTGGTTAATGTGAAGATGAAAACTGGGGTTACCAATACACGTCCTACTATTCGCTGATGTGGTATGTCAGTGCTATAACGCACAAGAATCAAAGCACCTCCCTTCTTATCATTTCTTAATTACAATTTCTATAAGTAACTCAATATAAAGGCTCAATGAAACTAAGCTCTCTTATTTAAATTCACCGTGGTCCATTTTCCCTAAACAGGAATTGGACTGAGTTGAATTTGATTTAATAACAGGAAGGGCAACAGCTGAGACAAGGGAAAAGATTTCCTCTCTATGCTGTTATGAAAATACCTTTACAACTTTGCTCCTCTTGATCCACAAAGGAAATCTTCCCCTGGCTCACTTCCTTTTACCACATTATCCACTAAAGACTAATAAAGTGTTATGTATGTATTTTCTGAGCCTTCCTCCAAGAGTTCCTTGTTAACTCAGCAGGTTGCGACAGCGAGGAAATTTAAATTACATAAAGACAAAAATATCGCAGGTTCAATCTCCAGAATTAGTTGATCTAAGCGGAGGTAGAGTAGGAGTGTTTCAATTGACCTCAAGCTCTTCAAGTAGGGAAATAAAATTCAGATACGATTCGTGTCACTGATCACTAAGTGACCTGTGCTGAAAGGGCATGTGAGGAGAGGATTCCACTTGAATGTGATTTCTCTTTGATTGAACAATTTGCAAATATCAATCTGAAAACTCTCACATAAATAACAACTACTTGAGTTAGGTGCTAAAGGTTGTCCTGGCAATGAACAGCAGGAGGTCGACACCTTCAGGAGAGGTGTAGAACAACTGAGTAAATGTATCATCCTTCTATAAAATTGGCAATATCTACAATTTGTTAAATTTTGATTCAGTTGCTGATCAAATGTTAGATATCCTTCATTGATAGTTAACCTTTGTGGCTAATTTATTTTCTGTGGAAAATGAACTATGCAAGGTGTCTGCAGAGTTTGAAAAGAAAACAGTGTGGTGAAATTTGTAGGCAGTGTTAGAACATAAGTGGGGGTGATTTTTCCCAGCCTACTGCACTGTTCTAGCAGCATAATAGACTGGGAGACATCAGCGGAGGCCGTTTAGTGGGCTCCCAGCTGGGCGCCCAGGCTCCTGCAGCAAAGCTTTTTGGAGTCAAATCCCCATTTGCAGCCCATTAGTGGGCCTGGGACTGAAGTCTCTCTCGGTGACCGGACCCACCAGCCCCCAGCCTCCAATAGTTTAAAGATAGTTTAATTAAGGTTGTTCAACGTTTGGGTCGGAAGTGAGGTCTTGTCTTTTTCTAACTCAGCAACACAGAGTTGCTAGCTGAGAAAGATAACGGATGGAAGGAGGTGAGAGTGGAGAATGTCCTCAAATATCATAGTGGCTACAAAAGATGGTGGGCTTTGTGCTCAGGTTCTGGGGCGGCAGCACAGCAAGGCATGGCCAGGTTTGGGGGCAGATTGAGAAGGAAATAGTGTCTGAAGAGAAGGAGATTTGTCATTGCAATGGCCTCATCCTGTGTGTCCAAGTGAGAACAGTCAGGGAAGGGAATTTGACTTTGAAGCAGGAAAGATCCAGCTGCAAGTTCACAGTGTTAGCATCTATCATCTTGGCTGCTAAGATGATTCAGGTTCAGATGTTCAGGTACTGTGAGAAAATTCTTACCTTGTAGGAGATCAGATTGTTCTGTGGTTGGAGGGATGGGGGCGGGGCAGTTCTGGCTGTGGTCAACTATGGCTGCTCTGGAAACAGTAGCCATGTCAAGAGGAGTGCCCATAACACTGCCTCCCTTCTTTACACAGTTCAATTTGTGGATCTGCACATCTGTGCTGGATCTCACACCCAATTTATCGTAACCCGCCACAATGGAGGCGAGAATTCACCAGATGAAGGCCTTGGTTGCACAACAACATAGGCCACAAGGCCCAGATGTTGGAGTAGGGGATGGTCAGGGGGAATCCAATCAGAGTTGTCTTCATTGCTAAGTAGTGGTGGCTCATCAATGGGTGTTCGGAGCATGAACCAATTATCTCCAGTTGTCTGACAGGCAATGTGGGAGGTGGGTAAAGTTTTTTAAGAGAGATTTACTGACTTGTCAGTGCTCCTACAACAAGACCAACAGCCCAATGGGTTTGCAGGGGACACAATTTCAGGGCTTCACAAGGGTTCATAGAAACATAGACGGTCGGAGAAGGATGACGCCTTTTGGCCCTTTGAGCCTGCTCCGCCATTCATCATGATCATAGCTGATCATCCAACTCAATAGTGTAATCCTGCTTTCTCCCATAATCTCTGATCATATTTGCCCCAAGTGCTATATCTGGCCACCTCCTGGATACATTCAACGTTTTAACATCAACTACTTTCTGTAGTAATGAATTCCACAGGCTCACCACTCATGTGCAGCATTTCCCAAGCTGCAGTATATAGGTGCATATGAGAAAAATTCCCTGTATAGAAAGGCCAACAAATATATCAGATTCTGAGCAGATGATGACAGCCAGGACACTAGAGCATGAGGCTATTACACGGTGTCCACAGGTACAGTGTACAATCAGCCTCACACAAGTGGCAGTTAAAGGTCCCTGGGAACAGTCAGCTGCATTTGTAAATCGGAAGGGGCTTCACTCCCTTAACATTCAAGTTGCCTGTGACCTCCAGCAAAGAATAATGTATTGTGCGCTTGTTTCCCAGGATGTTCCCATGATGCATGCTCTTAAGGAACTCCCAGCTGCCACAGCTATTGGAAGCCCCTGCTCAAGTGCAGAGTTGGATCAGGGTCTTAGAATGGGGTTCGAGACACACCATCCCCAAAAACCCTATGGTGGAGCATTACAACACTGCATGCTGATCAAAAGCACAGTTGTACAGCACATGACAGGAATGCTCATAATGCCCTCCCGATGCTTTGGATGATGCGGAGATGCCAGTGTTGGACTGGGGTGGGCACAGTCAGAAGTCTCACAACACCAGGTTAAAGTCCAACAGGTTAATTTGGTAGCACAAGCTTTCGGAACACTGTCCCTTCATCAGATGAATGAAGAATAGAGTTCACTAAAAGGGCATACACAGGGAAAGACTCAATTTACAAGATAACGGTTGGAACGCGAGTCTTTACAGGTAATCAAATCTTTACAGGTACAGACAATGTGAGCGCAGAGAAAGTTAAGCGCAAGTTAAAGAGATGTGTATTGTCTCCAGCCAGGACAGTTAGTGAGATTTTGCAAGTCCAGGCAAGTTGTGGTGATTATAGATATTGTGACATGAACCCAAGATCCCAGTTGAGGCCGTCCTCATGTGTGCGGAACTTGGCTATCAGTTTCTGCTCTATGTTGTGGTGTATCCTAAAGGCCGCCTTGGGGAACGCTTACCTGAAGATCAGAGGCCGAATGCCTTTGGCTGCTGAAGTGTTCCCTGACAGGAAGGGAACACTCCAGCTTGGTGATTGTCGAGTGGTAGCCATATATCTGTTGTCATAGTGTCTGATGGTCTCCCCAATGTACCATGCCTCAGGACATCCTTTCCTGCAGCGTATCAGGTAGACAACGTTGGCCAAATAGCAAGAGTATGTACCATGTACCTGGTGGATGGTGTTCTCATGTGAGATGATGGCATCTGTATCGATGATCTGGCACATCTTGCCGAGGTTGCTGCGGCAGGATTATGTGGTGTCGTGGTCA
Organism: Carcharhinus amblyrhynchos; assembly: GCF_965287045.1. Classification (NCBI taxonomy): domain Eukaryota; kingdom Metazoa; phylum Chordata; class Chondrichthyes; order Carcharhiniformes; family Carcharhinidae; genus Carcharhinus; species Carcharhinus amblyrhynchos. The sequence continues at coordinate 102,298,827 of NC_137326.1, read as the reverse complement.
TTGTTCTCCTGAAGGCTGGGTAGCTTGTACAAGGAACCCCCAGCTTCTGTCACAACATGATGGACTTCTTACAGAAACTCAGCACCAATGGAAGAGTTGAACCAGAGACACTCTGTCACAATGGACGTTTTGGCACTCTACACCAGCATGACGATGGCATTGCTGCAACTGCCTCAGTACTCAGCGCTGACAACTGTCAAACTCCAGACATGATTCTACAACTCATCCGCTTCATCCTGGACCACAATGTCTTCATCCTCAACAATCAGTTCTTCATCCAGATACATGGAATGGCCATGGGGATGAAATTTGCATCTCAATATGCCAATATCTTCACGCACAGGTTCATTACACAGAATCTTCAACCAACACTATAAACTAGGTCCATTGATGACATTTCCTTCCTTTGGGCTCATGGTGAACAATCATTGAAACAACTACATGATGACATCAACAAGTTTCATCCCACCATCAGACTCACCATGGACTACCCTCCAAAATCGGTTGCATTCTTGAACACAGGCTCTCCATCAAGGAAGGTCATCTCAGTACTTCACTGTACCGTGAGCCCATGGATAACTTCAAGACGCTCCATTTCTCCAGCTTCCATCCTAAACATATTAAAGAAGCCATCGCCTATGGAAAAGCCCTCTGTATAATCAGGGTCTGCTCAGATGAGGAGGATCGTAACAGACACCTACAAATGCTGAAAGATGCAAATTTCACCCCCATGGCTGTTCCATGTATCTGGATGAAGAACTGGTTGTTGAAGGTGAAGATGTTGTGGTCCAGGATGAAGCGGATGAGTTATAGAATCATGTCTGGAGTTTGACAGTTGTCGGTATTGAGTACTGAGGATTGTAGACACCCTGACTTATGAATGTCTGCTAATTGTTTAATGTAAAACGTAAAAGCAAACAATGTTGGAACGTAAGTAATGTCTTCCCTATGTTACTTACAATCTATAAATATTGTATGGTTCTTCAGCTGGGCTGGCTCTTCAGAGGCCCTTCTCTGAGGTTATGCTTTCCCAATGTGTTGGCTAATAAACAATCATTCTGCATTGGGTTGCCTGAGATTATGAGGTATAATAATCAGCTCCATAGCACATGGCATGAAAGAAGGTGATTTCCCTCAGGAATACTGGCTTTGCACTGACATGCAAGTAAGTGAAAACATCGTAAGCCATCTCTCTACTTCCTTGGCCTCATTGCCAAGGCAATTATTGCACAAACAGCATATCCCTTCTCATGCTCACCAGTGACCTTGGCCAATCTGCTTGAAAAGTCATGGGAAAGCTGATGCTCAGTCACGTTGCATTGCCTTGAAAATATAATGCCACACACATGCGCATCCAACAGAGACTGACCTCAAACACACTGCCATACTGTCGCCTACACAGGTGAGATTTCCCTCAGTGCCATACATTAAACACGACCGATAAATGTGAAACAAAATGGTGCAAGATGAGAATGTACCAACACAATGGCCAACCGAATAAATATATCTATGTACGTGCTGAGAACAATCCCCCACCATGTGATTGCATGGGCAACACATTCCCATTGCACAAATTTAAAATCTGCATTTTGATTGTGTGCATTGTGACTCCTGATGTTTAGGGGAAAGTGGCATCCATTTACTGTCCCACTGTCAGCAGCCAGGCTCTTCTTGTTAAATCCCATCCTCCGACTGAGAATTTTGCCACATATCATGTCGTTGGGGTAGTTTTTGGGTGGCTAACATGTTCCAGTGTGAGGCAAGACCACCCTGCTATGTTGCCAGGACACAGAAATTAAGAGTCGGTGGGAGCGAGAGCTGGTCAATGAAAGTTGGCAGTCGGACCTTCAGCGCCATTGTCCCAATCAGAGGTCTGGCAGCTCTGAAGCCTTAGTAGGACCACTGACAGAGATGGATCCTACCAAGGCTACCGGGGAGACACACTGAAAGGGAGCTGTGAATTAAATAACTTTTACGTGGGCTACACACGCAGGGTCTGAAGGAGACGGTGGAACTCCTACAGCAGCAGCACTGGGGTCACTTGCGGCCGGTGGCTATCCCCGCCCTGTGCTCTGGAGCCTTCAGCTCCTGGGGCACATCGCCACCCTCCCCCCCCAAGTCCCCCAGAATCAGCGGGAGGCTGCCTCCGAGCAGCTGGCGCCCTCCCCTTTGCAGCAAGGGGTATGCTCCACCACTGGCAAAATGCGAGCTGTCTGGAAAACCGCCATTAATTGGGCCATTAATTTTTCAAATTGGCTGCCTTCATCTATTTGGCAGGGAGCCAAGTTGTTGCTGTTCCCACCACTGGGAATCCTCCTGGATGGTGGGACTGAATCAGGAGGATGTCCTGGTGTTGCTCCCTGGCATTTTATTAATTCCCCCTTTTACCCACCACTTACCCCCTCCCCCGGCCCCATTCCCATCACACAGGGGTCAGTAACTTATCCTTATGATCACACATAGACGTGTATTCAATACAACAGCCACAAAACACGTCCACATTCACTGAAAGTACTCCTAACGCTTTTAGATCTAATTTCTTCACAATGCAGGTCTTATTTCATAACAATAGCTTAAGCGTTTTGTTGAAAACAATAAATAAATAAATAGGTTAAATTGCAAGGTGAATAACAGCCTGTATTTTTTTGAATCTCCAACAGTCACTAATCCTATAATAACTTCTTACTAACTTTAGTATATTTGGCACAGTTCTTTGATTTCTCACACCGACCTATCGTTGCTGCCTGTCTCCAAAAATGAGAGATGTTTAAATTTTACTTTGTTGTTTAAATATCATATGATACATAGGATTTCAAAAACGCCAACTGAGGAACCACATTCTCATTACAGTTAAAATAAAATCACCATGTTTTCAAACTAGTTGATGGTGCTGGGATTAATAACGTCAACCAAGTTGAATCATAACCGAGAAGTTGGAAGTAATATTTCAAAAGGCCAGCACTTCAGTTACACTCTCAATGAAGTGAGTTGGGGCGTTATTGTTAGACTGTGAATGCTGTGAATGAATAAAGCTGTTGTGAGTAATATGGTTGCCTCTCTTGAGTACACAGCCATCTGTCAGTTGCTGATGCTTATGTTCCACTGACCTTGGCATCCTTATGCAGCCTTTACAGATAGGAATTGTCAGTGAAATAGGTGATTTAGGGAAAAAGACTGCTCTGGGCAATATGGTGAAAATTCCAACCAAAAGCTTGGAATGTTAAAGAAGAAAGCTTGTATCGGCTTGACGTGTTTAATTGGCTTCACGAGTATGGATTTGAAATATTGATTTGCTTGTGTAATCACAGGCAGCGTACCGACAATTTCTGAAAACCTAAAGGACATCTAGATTTACCCAATAAGTCATGGCAGGCATTATATGTATAAGTCTCTTACAAATTCAGACTTTCATCATGAATAGTCACAAAATTAATTCAAATCCTGGTAGCGGAAAAAGGAAGAAAAATAAACAGGTTTCATTTTACTTATCAACTTAAAACACAAAATTTAATTTAGAACTGGAATTCTTCATATAAAATGAGGCAGTGCAAGATGAAGCAGAAAAGGTGAAGAGCAACGTTGGCCTCTATTTATGGTGATGTTTGCCTATTGGAACATTTTGAAACATTTGGAGAGTTAACACGTAATGAGATGGTAATTGGACACTGGATCATTGCTACAACCTGCCACACAAGTGTAGTGACTGAGTGTTTTTATTCACAGTTTAATATCTCATCACCTTAAACTGGGATGCAGCAATAGGTATTATTTATGCAGAATTTATAATTCCAGGCTAAAAATATCAACACAGTATTACTTCATGCAATGGCACATAATCACTTCACTGCAGTTAAGGGATTCAATGTGGTAGAGAAAAGACCCAATCATTGTCGTTTGAAATAGATCAGACAAAAGAGATGAGACTAAATAGGGAAAATAAAGTTCACACAAGTACTTTTTTTAAAGAAATAAAGTCAAAGTGAACTGGTGGAAAATGAGGTGGTTCTGCACATTAAGAAACTATTACACAAGACAACAGTGGTGCTTCAGTCAAGTGCAATAATGAAATCTTGAGGTTCTTGAATGATGGGGAAGATTAACTGCCAAGGAGACACATTTTTGGCTGCAAGGGTTAAAATCTTCCAAACAAGACATGTGACCATCCTGCACTCTTCCAGGTTTTACCCGGGCAGGTCTGAAAGCAGATTGGGCACCACCTCAGATGTTGGGAAGTTATTTGAATATACAAACAGGCAATTAAATCTCGCTGAAGACCAGATCTGGCATATGGTCCCAGTCACAATCCTTGGCTGGTTGGGGACACTAATATTGTGGCTTATGGAAGGCTGTCGGTGATTCCTGAACTGCCACAGGTCCCACTATTTCGGCAGGGATTAACATTTGAAATTCTGCCCATTATGTATGTAGCAGCTAGTCTGATTTGCGCAACTCTTTTTAATAATAAGAGCTAAACCATAACTATTATACTTTAAAAAAAGACAAAATACTATAAGATATAAATTGGTATGCATTGGGAGTAAAATAAGAGCAACATATTAGTGCCGGGACAGTTCACATCCAATTTATGCAGGTATTGTGTGTCTGGGAGGAACTCTCTTCAATTTGACAAATGGACAATCATAGCCCAACAACAGAATGAAAGAAACTTGAACAATATTAGCTTGGCTGACTATTACAAGTGGAACTCATCTTTGTTGAACATATCCAATCCACTATTGATTTTGCTGCCACTTCTATCAACTGCTTTTCCAAGCATAATGCAGATGTGCTTACCAAGTATTGGAAGCTGGGTGGGCAAGCTCTTGCAGCAGAGGTATTGACTTGGTCTTCCCAGCACTAAAGATAACACACTAATTGTCAACCTGCTGTCCAATTCTGTCTATACCTGTTTGTAATGAGATGGTGATTAAACATTTTGTAGAGATTAAAACGTGAAGTCAGACTTTCTAAATGCGTGACCTACCTTCTTCCAGAAAATAATTTGAATATTGCTGAATAGGGAGGTGTTGCTAAAGCTTTTCATCTTGCACTCATCATGGCAAAGATAAGAGTGTCAAATTTTAAATGGTCACAACAATTCATACTACAGGAGAAAAGGGCACTGATGAGTTCACAAGTCGACACAGATTGGCAGAGATGTTGTCATGGAGAAAGGAATTGGGAACTATAGGCTCCCTAACCTCCCAGGAAATTAAAAAAAAAAGTGTTCCTGTAAATAAATGTATGCCACTTCTAATAGGTGCAAATGACTAACAAAAAGCTGTCAATCCAAAAAGATGTTCCGTTGACCACACAATTGAGAATTTCAGTGGCAGGTACGTAGGCTTTATGTCCCAATGATTGCCTGATCAAATCAAGCCTCATGTTCCTTTAGTTATTCTTATTAAGCAGAGAATAATGAACAGACTGTACTCAACTAGCCCACGCTCACAAAACCAAAAACAAAATGTCTATTGTTAAGCATGATGCTGCAATTGGGCAGCACTTTCTGAACAATGCTGAATATGCTAATAGGTACATTAATGACCAATAGAAAATAATCAGTTGAGTTTGTAACGTGGCTTATTTACGATTGTTAGAACTGACATACATTCATACGCAGGGACCCACTTTCTTCAAACAAAAAGAAAATGTTCACTTTGTGCATTTTTTAAAATTATCCAGGAGCTTGGCGATCCTATTTGGTGTCATTGCATTTACCCTGATGAATGCAGGACAAAAAGCAATGACTCTCTTTTCAAAAGTATTCAATTTCTGTTGCTGAACTATCTCTCTGGGCCTAAAAAAAAACACATTTTAGAAACATAGGCCAGAACTTTCTCATAGTTTATGCTGGCATGATCTTCCTGTCCTGCCGAATGTGCACCCCCACGGTGGGTTTCCCAGTGGCAAGGGGTGCATTCAACAGCAAACTCCATTGACAAAGGCAGGAACAGAAGAGCCCACTGCCCATCAATGGCAGGCCACATTCACAGTTGTGTGGAAAATCTCACCAATGGAGTCTCATTCTCTCAAAAGAACAATTGAAAATGACATGATTTTTAAAATTATGAAAAGAATTTGAGTTGATAGTATTCAAGTTCTCTGTCACCTCCACTTGTTGTCCCAATCATGGTTTTACTTTCTACACAATGACTGAAGTGCGAAGTACAATTCCTGATATATACTTCCAACATTGCTGTCTGTGATAATTCTTCTAACAGATTGGCTGATCAACAGCCTGCTGTCTGTCCTATTGTTGGATGCAACAGATGGCAGCAATTCTAAGTCACATCAGAATAGAGAAAATCCACGCTCTAAAACCTGGTAACTCTTTGTGGGCAATCTTTCTTGACATCAACAGCAACCGCCGCTTACTTCACTGCTCACTGAAATGTCTGGACTATAACAGTTCACCTCACCTATCCCCACTTTTTAAATCTAAGGATCAAATGATTTAATATTCCCAGAAAGAAAAACCATTAAAACTTGGAAATAAACTTGCATTGTCCAAACTGGTCATGTATACGTACCATAAAATGGAAATCCAACTGGGACTAGTACAGGGCATTTCAACATTTTACTTGCTTTTCCTTTTGGGTTACCAGGGCTTGTGTGATTTTTGATGTTATATTTTAAATTTTGTAATTAAATAATTACAACAGTGCCCACTTTATTACAATAAAATTAGTGTTTCATCAGAACTGAGAGTTAAATTAACTGCAACATGTATAACTGTATAACTGCTCTTATTTTCCCTCAATTGCATTAAATAGGGAACATAACATGTGATGAGCAGGTAAAATACAGACACAGGCTATATTAACAATCTAATATAATCAAAACATTTTAATTGTTTGTTCACTAACCTCACAGTAATTAAAAGAAAAATCACCATGAATTTTTTTTTGAATCCCTGCTCTATTGCCTAATTTTACACTAAATCTTTTAATTGGAACAAGCAAGATTTGCAAGCTTGAAATGCAGTGGATCCAACATGTGGCATCTGCTGGTATAATTAAAACTGAGCAAATTAAACAGAATCTAGCCATTGCCCCTTTAGTCCTACCAGCAGCATTTTCTATTTTTTGCAGAGACAGTTAATTTAAATTGATCCCGAATAAAGACTGGTTTAATTGATTACAAAAGACTTCAATGACGAAAGCGAAACTGCTCCATGTGCAATCTCTTCAGGCAGGCAGCTATGTAATCTTCAAACTCATGTGCTACCTTATTCACCAACTGAATTCATCTTGCCCTAAGGGCAGCTGTCAGCTTCCAAATTTATGCGCAGAAGGAGAAGCTCATTCCATTACATTCACGCTCTGTAGAAAATGAGTATTAAGTTGTCGATTTTGCACAATCGAAACATTTGTCCACTTTGTAACACTTCTCTTAAAGTTCTCCTCTCTCAGAAATTATTGCAACAATAGTTAACAAATATTTTGTGAAAAGGTTCCTTGGTCTCTACTGTTGAGTTGCAATGAAAGGAAATCTTGAAAAAAAATCCAGATTATTAGGCTCACTGTGTACCTTGTGTATTGTTGTGTTTAAACTAGGTTGTTACTAGATTGGTGAAAGCAATGGAGAAACATGTCAATGTTGAACAGTAGGGAAGCAGCAACAAGAAATCTTTGTAACCGAACCTATTTGACTTCAATCAAATATAAAATTGAGTGTGTTGTAAAACATGAGACTGATCTGATTCCTTCAGTTTCCACCAGGGTGACCAAATTAAAATTGCCCCCATTGGATGGAGAACATCTCAGGCTGTTCTGATGACGAAGTGTTTCATATGTCAGCATGCGGCGCGCCAGAAGTGTGTTAGCACTGACACTAAATCCATGAGATACATTTCTAAAACGCTACATATCACCAGAAGATAGAATTGAAATGCACTACTGCACAATTCGATAAACATGACACATGTCATTACAAATGACAAAGCTACATACAAAAAGGAGGTGATGGCCGAATGATATTATCACTAGACTATTAATCCAGAAACTCAGCTAATGTTCTGGGAACCTGGGTTCGAATCCTACCACAGCAGATGGTGGGCTTTGAATTCAATGAGAATATCTAGAAATAAGAATCTACTGATGACTACAAAATCATTGACGATTGTCGGAAAAATATATCTGGTCCTTTAAGGAAAGAAATCTGCTGCCCTTATCTGGTTTGGCCTGCATGTGACTCCACAGCCACAGTAATGTGGTTGACTCTGAAATGGCCTAGCAAGCCACTCCATTGTCAAGAAGGCAGCTCACCACCACCTTTTCAAGGGCAACTATACTGGCCAGCCAGTGATGCCCATGTCCCATGAAAGAATAAAAAAAACACATCTCCACATACTAACTGAACTCTCAAATGTAGTAAAATCACCAATATGGTATGATTATAGTTTACTTTGCTCCTGCTACAGAATTTCAAGTTCAGGACCCAAAATGGATTCCAGGGAATCAGATCTATTTACAAATCATAATGTGTCAAAAGAGTTTTCTTTCTACAGTGGCCACAAGACTTGGTGCTACTGATAAACCTTTATCTTCCAATTTAATGAAAAATAGTGGACAGGACAAAGCACGCATTGGTATTCCTCCAATCAAATATTCTATAAAAGGCCTATGGAATCCTTTATTTTAATTATGAAGTATGAGTGCAGGTCTAAAGTTAAAGATCATAAAAATAAATATTTCTATATACTTACGATGATCATAGTGCAATTGATATAGATCTGTTCTTTTTGTTTAAGGGGAATGTTTAAAAATTCAGCTTTATTCTACAGGCAGTTCACATATCTGGTGGGAATGCAGTTCTGATGCTGGGAGAGCAGGAACATTACTCATTTTAGCCTTGCAAGTGTTTACACAAAAGGTCCCCTGGGGTTTTGATTAGAGGAATGGAATGGAGATGTGGATAATGGGAGGAGCTGGGTCTGAAGCAGAAAAACAGCTTTTCAGTTCTAGCTCCAATTGTTTGAAGACATAGACTTCTACAAGCTGCTCTGAAACTCATTTTCTCTCTGAAAGCTTCAAGATACAGGTTCAATTCCGATCTTGGATGACTGTGTGGAGTTTGCACATTTTCCCTGTATCTACATGAGTTGCCTCTAGGTCTTCTGGTTTCTCCCCACACTCCAAAGATGCGAAGGTTAGGTTGATTGGCCACGCCAAATTACCCCTTCATGTCTCATGATGTGGAAATTAGAGGGATTGCCAGGGTAAATGAATGGTGATCCAGGGATAGGGCCTGAGTAGGTTGCTCTGCCAGAGAGTCGATGCAGACTTGATGGGCCAAATGGCCTCCTTCTGCACTGTTGGAATTTCATGAAAAGAATATAAAATACTAACCTAAAATACCATGTTCCAAGCAGCAAATGACATATCTTGGTAACTTCTCCAGTGACTCTGCATAATACTGTCAACTCTTTAGATTTCACAGTATGAAATATTTGCAAATAATGATTAATGCCGAAGCAAACTTCTAAGGCATGACAGTCTGAGCTGTATGTCCTTTGCCGCTTGCCATATTATTCCTATTAAACCATCTGATCTGATTTTCTTCTCATAGTTTATGGTTAACCATTCCAGGAATCAGGACATATGCATCATGACACTGTGGCAGAAGGAACAGTCTCATCAACATTGATGTCAACAAAGATTGCAATTCTATTAATACTAAATACAAGGGCTGCCAATACAGTCTACATCTGTTACTCCAAGTTGTTTCATTTGAATTACTGGATAATTTATATTACTCATACAAGGTTCCTGTGCCATTTTATTGCATTTGCTTAACATGAAATACAGGATATTTGAATTTTTGGGTCAAAAACAACTTTGAATTATAAATAAACTGTGCAAAATTGAAGATATCTCAGGATTTGTAGGCACATCTAGATTATCAAACTTTTATCCAAATCAGAAAGCACAAAATGTACATACTATCCAACTTCACTAATAAAACTTTACATACTTTTTATCTCATTAAGTATCTTGTTAAATAGTTTAGCATTGTTCATGCATTTTCCTCAGTCAGTTGCTGGTGATTACTAACAAAGTCAAACTCACAAAGACCACATTGTTCAAAATAGTGCATTCCCGAAAGTTAATAGCCCTGATCATGTTTTCTTCATTAATTAAAAAAAATTCCCAGAATTGGCCATTTGACTTAACTGAGTTAAGTTAATAGATTAATGGTTCTTAGAAAAAAGTACACAGTTTTTTCACATCCAAAGATCATGGGCGAGATTCTCCGGCCTCCCAGCTACGTGTTTCCTGCCGGTAGGAGGTGGCATGTTGTTTGCTAGTGGCGGGATTCTTTTATTCTGCTGTTGTCAATGGGAATTGCACGCTGGTGGAAAACCCACAGGCATGGGTGCGTTGCTGGCGGGAACGGAGAACCCGCTGGCATGAACCGCCAGATTAACAGGACTTTCCATATAAACTATTATTTTCTAGGCTCTTTAACTTTTTGTAAAACTCTACTCCAAACACCAGAGACCAAAATGAGGTAACACATTAACATACTGCTGGTAGGAGTTAAAGCAAATTACGAAACGTGTAATTTGTGTTGTGCTCAGAAAGATTGTAGCAGCTGAATCTCTGCCCACATGTCAATAAACCTGACAAGTTTCACGTTCAGCCTGCTGTAATAAGAATGTTGGGTTACATTTTGTAAATCCTGTAAAGTTAAAAAAATGTTTTGACAAGCAGTCTTAGCAAGAGGCCCAACCAACTGGTGGAATATGTCAATACTGCCTGAAGTGCTGACATAGCACACAGATTTTGCTGAACTGCAAGATTAAAAAAAATCCACTGAACTGAACGCCATAAAACAAATTAATATTATCTGTAAAAGTATAATAATGTGCAAAAATTGAGCATTAAAAAAAGCATTAAAATGATTAAATGATTTAAAAGGAATCATGAAATTAAGAGACATAAAAGAATAATTTGTTTGTCTTTAACCATGCTTTCATTGTTTTTTTTAGCATTGGTTGATATCCCCCTCAGTGGGTTTTCTGGTGGTGAAGGGGGCTTGCAATTGGCCGCCAGCAGAATCTTCGGGTCCTGTCTATGCCGAAGGTGTTTTACTTGGTACACAAGTCCTGCTGACGGGAAAACTGCTGCCCTTCAGCAGGACCAGAAGACCTTGCCAGCGGGAAAGGCTGGAAAATCCTGCCCACTGTTTTAAATATCTACTATGATATTATTAGTGGAATTAGGAAACTATGTGCATCAGTGAAAGGAAAAGGAAATAATAACAAACACTAATGAATCCGGAATTAGGAACTGCACTTATTGATGATATTGCATAATTAACTGAAATAAACCTCAACCTGTGGGTTTATTGCATGCTGTCATTATTGGATTAACTTCATTTACACCTCCTCTACAGAGGAGGGCAATAAAATGGGCAGTGTAACTATGATAACCCCCATGACTTGCATGGGGAATCACTGACTGACCTTCCTGTAAGACTCATTGAATACAAGCTCCCTGAAGACTGGTAATAAACTCATGAGGTGGAGCCCATATACTGAGCCCTGTATAAGCAGGCCCCTGAGTGGGTCCATTATTGTACTGTCCGTTTGGGACCTGTTTGTGTTCACCATAGGCTTGTGGTTTTGCTTTATTTTGTGCAATAAAGCACGGTTCCTTTACAACTGTCTCTTGGAGTTATTATAGTAACAAAATGTTCAGCTTGTATAATATTTTACAGTCCCTCACAATTCCATCAAAAAACTTATACATTAAAATGCAAAATGGTACATGTATGTAATTTCCCACAATACATTGTGACTAAACCAATACCAATCAAACTGTAACTTAACATGTGGGTTTTATATTTGCTTTTACTGTGATCACAATTAAGTTTATAATCGATACTGCCAGAGTAACTGACTTGTAAAAAAATGTTTTTCCTTAACTCCAGCATGTCTTTAACAGAAATATCACTATTTAACAAGAAACAATGAAAGTAACTTACTTCTTTTTCCTTCCTACAATTTCAATTAACCTATCAGACTTCTTTCTCTTCCTGTGTGGGAATCTACTTCAGTTCCATTAGTTTGACTCTACTCTCTTAACATCTCTGACTGTTGACTATCAACTTAATGTTTGGAGCTGTGACATTGAGTGATTTGTTTTCATCAGTCTGACTCACTTTGCTCAATTGGTGGATTCGGCAATACCAGTAAACTTGCAGTTTTCTTTTGACTTTCACTTTGGATTGCAGGAGGAATTTGGAATATAGGGGGTTAACCAAGCTCTCCTTTTGTCAGATTTCCTCTTTCAAGCAAACACTAATAGGGCCTTCATCCAATCTTTATTAGATGTATGGATGCACCTAGCTTCTTTACAACAACTTCAATCAAATATTTCTCCTTATCATCTCGATTGTTTTGCAGCATGACCTCCTTGGGACAGCATGGTGACACAATAGTTAGCACTGTTGCCTCACAGCGCCAGGCACCTGAGTTCAATTCTTGGCTCGGGTCACTGTCTGTGTGGGTTCTGCATGTTCTCCCTGTGTTTGCATGAGTTTCCTCTGGGTGCCCCGGTTTCCTTCCACAGTCTGGAAGACATGCTGGTTAGGTGCACTGGCCATGCTAAATTCTTCCTCGGTGTACCTGAACAGGCGCCAGAGTGTGGTGACTAGGGGATTTTCACAGTCACTTCATTGCAATGTTAATGTAAGCCTACTTGTGACACAATAAATAAATCTAAACTGAATAACACTGAACCCTGTTAAATTTCATGTATCATGACTCATCTTCATTTTGTCTTGCTTTTCTTTTACTTTGCTATTGATGTCAGACCTAAACAAACCAAACCTCAGAAATAACTGTCTAATTTATAACCTAGCAAAGACTCAGCAAAGACTTCTTCGCAATCTGTGTAGTTCTTCGTGCAGCACCATTCAATGCTCGTGATGTGGTGGTATTAAGATGTGCTCGACTCCATTCTTACTCAGAAATATTTCACGTCCTTCTGATGTAACTATTTGATTTCACAATTAGCATTACTGTAGAAGATAAGTATTAATTCAGTAATTGATTTTTAAATGTAGATAAATGGAAACAGTTGGGTTGAGAAACTGGTAAACAGACCTGGGTTAATCATAGTTTAAAGAGTAACCTGTGTTAATTTAGTAAGGTCAGAATTGGAGGTAAGATAACTGAAACAATGAATGACTCATCTCCAAATTTGTTAGGGACAGGAAATATACAGTCATTCCACAAGGGATTTTAATTATTCATGTAGTTCCCAGGTCAAAGAAGCTAACAGCCCCTTTGTTCAAAAAAAGGAGCAAGTCCAGAAAGAGGGCTATTAATTCCAGTAGAGACAGTAAGTATTCATATGAGTCCCAAAATCAAAGAATTCTTTTGAAATTAAAAGATAGTTAATTTACCATTCTGCAGGCAACATCCACAGTATGCTATGTTGCCATGGAGATTGTCTCTCCAATGAAGTACTTCCTTGTTTTTTGTTTTTCCTTTTACTGGTTCAAGGATGTGGGCATTGCTGGCTAGACCAGTATTTATTGCCTATTCCTAATTGCCCTCAAAGGTAGTGGTGAGCTGCCTTCTTGAACCGCTGCAATCCAAATGGTGCAGGTGCACTCACAGTGCTGTTAAGGAGGGAGTTCCAGGATCTTGACCCAACAACATTGAAGGAAAAGCGATATATTACCAAGACAGGATGGGCACAGTAAGAAGTCTTACAACACCAGGTTAAAGTCTAACAGGTTTATTTGATAGCATGTGCTCTCAAGAGCACTGCTCCTTCATCAGGTGAGTCTGTGCAGGGTCTGCATGTTCTCCATGTGTTTGAGTGAGTGAATTGGCTCACCACATGAAGGGGCAATGCTCTGAAAGCTCATGCTACCAAATAAACCCGTTGGACTTTAACCTGATGTTGTGAGACTTCTTAATGTGCTTACCCCAGTCCAACGTCGGCATCTCCACATGAAGTCAGGACGATGAGTGGTTTAGAGGGGAATTTCCAGGTGGTGATGTGCCTGGGTATCTATTACCCTCACAGAAATATAAAAGCATGGAAAATAGGAGCAGGCATAAATCATTAGGCCTTTTGAGCCTGCTCTGCCATTTAATATAATTCTGGCTGATCCACTACCTCAATGCCATTCTCCCGATATCCCTTTACGACTTTGGAGTCTAGAAATCTATTTCCCTCTTAGATATATTCAGTGACTTGGCCGCCACAGGTTCACCACCCTCTGAGGGAAGATGTTTCTCCTTATCCCAACATTAAACAGCCACCCCGTATCCTGTGACTGTGATCCCTTGTAATAGACCCTACAGCCAGAGGATGCAGTATCCCTGCTTGGGGTCTGCTCCTCACACCCTGCTTCCTTTAAGCACTCCATCTCATTCTCCACTTCCTCCATCTCTGTCACATCTGTCCCAGTGATGCCACTTTCAAAAACAGCACTTCTGACATCTCTGACTTTTCCTTAAGAATTCCCCCCGCTGTGGTTAACAGGCATTCAATGGTGTCTGACCCATCTCCTGCAACTCTGCTGTGATCCCTTCCCCCTCCCTCCCAAAACCAGGATAGGATTCCCTTTGTCCTCACTTTTCACTCCAACAGTTTCTATCATTTTCGTCAACTCCAACATGCTGCCCCCACAAAACACATCTTCCCCTCACTGCCCCATCCCCGCTGAAGAGACCACTCCCCCATGATAACCTGGTCCACTCCTCTATCAACCCAACTCATCATCCCATTCCCATGGCACTTCCAACGTAATTGCTGTAGGTGAAATGCCTTCCCCTTTTACCGGCTCCCTCCTCACCATCCAAGGCCGCAAACACTCCTTCCAGGCAAAGCAACATTTCACTTGCACCTCCTTCAGTTTGGTCCACAGTATTCACTTCCCCCCTTTAGTCTTCTCTACACTGAGGAAACTAAATCAGCAAACTTGCCAATATTACATTTGACTCTCTCATCCAGCCCATTGAGGCATTTTGTGAACAGCTGGGGCCCAGGCACTGATCCCTACAGGATTTCAATAAAGGCCCATTTATTTCTGCTATCTGTTTCTTGTCTGCTAACCAATTCTCAATCCATGCCAATACATTAAACTCAATCCCATGTACTTTAATTTTACACACTATTCACTTTCTGAAAACCATGTCCATTGTTTCTCCCTTATCTATTCTACTAGTTATGTCCTCATAACACTCCAATAGATTTGTTAACCATGATTTCTCTTTTATCATTCCATGTTGACTTTGTCTAATCTTGTTGATATTTTTTAAGTGTCTTGTTATCACATTCTTTTTAATAGATTCTAGCATTTTCCCCACTACTGATATTAGGCTCACTGGTCTGTAATTCCCTGTTCCCTCCTTTTTAAATAGCAGGATTATATTTTCCACACTTCAATCTGCCAGGACTGTTGCAGAATCTATGGAATTTTGGAAAGTGACAACTAATGCTTCCACTATTTCTATGGTCAGCTCCTTTAGTACCATGGGATGTAAATCCTATGGTTGTTGATAGTGGGGGATTCAGGTCTCTTGGTTCAAACCTCCATGTTGCTGTTTCTAAGTCGATTGGATGGTGTTGTATAAACCCCTTTATCTATACAGTGTCTAACAATTCATCGTCAGTGACCTCGAGCTAAAGTGATGAACAGGATAGAGGTGTCCATCCTGACATCTTAGATACTTGTTTTGTATGCATTGTTTAGAAAGGTTCAAACAAGTGATTGATAAAGGATAAACTGCCAGCCCCTAGAAATAAAATACATTAACAAGTTCTCAGAGGCAAGGGCTGGCTTCATCAGTGCTGGGGACTTGGGTTCAATTTTGTTCCAGCACCTTTTCCCCGTGGGTTTCATCCAGGTGCTCTGGTTTCCTCCCACACTTCAAAGATGTGCAGGTTGGGTTGACTGGCCAGTTAAATTGCCCCTTAGTGTCAGGGAGATTAGCAGGGTAAACAGATGAGGACAGGGTCTGTGTGGGATTGTGGTTGGTGCAGGCTTGATGGGCCCAATAGCCTCCTTCTGCACTGCAGGGATTCTATGATTCTGACACACTCTGTGCTAACCATCTGTTTATCCTCTGGGATCAGTAATCTGCTCTCATCTGTCACAGGTTGCATATCATTCCTGTCTGTTTAGCTAATGCAGTCTAACTAACCTGTTGCTTCCTAATAAACTTAAAATACCTTAAAATTGCTTCAGTGTTTTTAATTGCCTATCTTAGATAATCTATGATGCTTGAACTGTAAATCTCATAGTGAAGGGCAGTTATCAAACTGGGAGAAAGCAGCCATGACAATGTATGTGGAACCATTCGGAACCATGGGTGCTCCGAGTTTATAAATCACTGAGCATAAACGCAGTGATGCCCAAGCTTGAGCTCAGTAGTTCATAGTCATGTGGTTTGAAGGAAAGTTCGAGGGCTGTTGAACCAAAAACTAATGAAAGGGCCCACATTAAATCTCATATCTCAGAGAATAGCTGGTCATGAAGGAGAAATTAAAGTGAATTGCTGAGAATTGTGGCATTCCTGGTTTCTTTCCAGAAGGAGAAGTAATTGAATACTCAAGATACCATAATATATAAGGGAAATCACAGGAATTAGGAGATAAAAGTGGAACTGTATTTATATTCTACAGTGTTTGGTTAGTAGGGCCTGCTTTGTTTATTTTTTTGAGATATAATAAAGATTGCATCTGAATTTCCCTTTCAACATTCATGGCTCTACAGAGATTGTAACACTGACATAAACTGTGGACCATGGATTTGACACCAACACCTCTGGCAATCCATAAATTGTAAACCAGCTTCTTAAAACCTCAATAGTTTGGTCACTCATGGTATCGGGCATAGACTTGACACAAAGCTATCGGCCAAAACTAAGGAGCGTTCCTTCCCTTCTGTTTCAAAAAACTTGACTTGTATTTGTTGCCATGTTTTCTTCTGTTTGATCATGGAATGAAAGAAATCTTGGTTGAATCACTTCTCATTCTGAGACACTTCATAGGTTTTCACAAACTCTTCAATATCACTCTTTACCTTTGGATATCAAAAATAGCTTCTCATAGAATCTGAATATGCTGAAATTCTCAGCCAGTCTGACAGCATCTGTGGAGAGAGAATAGAGCCAATGTTTACAGTCTGGATGACACTTTGTTGAAAGGTCATCCGGACTCAAAACGTTGGCACTATTCTCTCTCCACAGATACTGCCAGACCTGCTAAGATTTTCCAGCATTTTCTGTTTTTGTTTGATTCCAGCATTCACAGTATTTTGCTTTTCTATTACAGGATCTCCTTGTGTGCTCTTTAGGAAGTTCCTTGAACAATCTGTCTTTAAACTTTGGCTGAATAATGATTCTTAAACCAAGAGGCAGCCTTGGTTGACATGGTTCATTTATGTGTGTGAAACACTCTGGCAATTTCTCAACATTACACTCTTTAGGCTAGCCATTCATAACATAATTGAGTGCTGAACACGACATCCTTGCGGGTTTCTTCACTAATTTCTCTATCAGACACCGGCATGTCATATGTGTCTGGAAAGTAATTCACAGGTAACTCAGTGGCTAAAAATGAACAAGTCACCATGGGAACTCTCGACAAGACATCTGCATTTGCATAATCTGCTGATTTACATTAGTTAATATTGTTCTGATGGGTCATCAAGATCAGTGCCCATCTCTGAAGCCTTGCTGCTGCTAGGAATGACAGTCCCTTCTTTTAATCTAATACGATTGTAAGGGTTTGATGGTCAGTTAACAAAATCAGTTTTCTACTGTACAGATATTTGTGGAACTTTGTAATATATTTTTATGATAATGCCTTCTCCTAAATTTGTAACTAATTTTGCTCTGACTTTGTGAAGGACATGAATCATTTGCTATAAGTTTCTCCACACTGTCTTTCAATGTATGTGATAACACCACACCTAAACCTTGTGGGGTGGCATCAAATGCTAAAACCAACAGTGCCTTGGGATCATAGTGGATCAAAACAGCACCGTAGAACCCCTACAATACAGGAGGAGACCATATGGCCTATCAAATATGCACTGACTTACTATATAGTTTCTTCATTGGTCACTTTTGCTCTGAAAATCCCTTCAAGCTTCCCTATATTAAGTGGATACATTCACTTTTTATTTGGTGGCTCAGCTATGTTATACTTGACCACCCAATCCCACCCAATCTTTTGTGCTTGCCGCTTTTCTCTTTGCCTCTCATATTCGTTTTTCTCATTCCCACCTGAACCTTCTATCTTCAGCCTAATTCTCAACTACATTATTCATCTGACAATTGTCCTAAACTCACTCTTTCTGCTCCATCTTAATCTCTACCTCTTTCTTCATGCAGAAAGTTTTGGAGTTGCTTGCCCCATCTTTCTCCTTTGTGGGAAAATAGCTTGACTGCACTTGATCTTCTTTAATGTTCTGTTACTGTTTTGCCTGCTTATCCTAAATCCCAATTACCCAGGCCAGATCCACTCCCATCCCATTTGCCTTTACACTACTACAATCCCAATAAATCCCCCATTAGAACTACTCCTTAATTTTTGTACTTTTCTGTAATTTCCCTGCTAATTCATTCTCCTACATTTTTCCCATGAGTTTGTGGCCAATAGATTATAACTTTTTTGATATTTGGCTCTAGCTAAATAGATTCTGTCCTTGACCCCTCTGACATATCTTTCTCTACAGCACGGCAGCTTTCTCCTTAATCAATACAGCCATCTCATCTTCTTCTCTGCCTTTCCTATCTTTCCTAAACACCTTTTTATTCAAAAATCTTTAATACCCAGTCCTGCACTTGTTTAAGCCAGGTCTCTGTTATCATCACAAAATCATATTTCCATGTGATTATCTGCATCTGCAACACACAATCTCATTTATCGCAATCTCATTTATCACAATCTCATTTATGCACTCTAACTCGAATACTACATTCCCACTTGCACTGAACCCATCTAATAACTTTTTATTTTCTACTCTAGGACAATTTATCTCTGATTATATTCTTTTCACATCGGTAGTATTACCTCCAGATTCCCACAGCCCAACCAAGTTAATTCAAACTCCCTCCAATAGCACTAGCAAATCATCCCCAAGGAAATTGGTTCTGGTTCTGTTTAGTTGCAACCCATCCAACTTGTACAGATCCCATCTACTGCAGAACTGATCCCAATTCCCCAAGAATCTAAACCCTTCCCTCCTGCACTCTCTCCAGCTACATATTCATCAACTCTATTCTTCCATTTCTATACTCAATGCACACAGTGGCTGGGAATAGTCCAGAGATTACTACTTTTGAGTTCCTGTTTTATAATTTTCAACTGACCTCCCTAAGTTCTGACTGCAGAACCACATCCCCCTTTCTATCCATGTCACTGGTATAGATGTGGACCATGACTGCTGGTTGTTCCCCTCCATTTCCACCACCTGTCCCCCCACTCTTCCCCCAATCCCTCTCCCTCCCCCTCCCAGGTGCTCTTTAGCCATTGAGTGATATCCTTGATCCTGCATCACACCATCCTGGATTAATGTCTGTGGCTACTGAAACACCTGCCTATTTCACTATCGAAGCTCCTTTGACTTCGTCTAACGTGTAATCTTCATTTGTACCTGCACCTGCATGCTCTCTTTGTTAAGGTCGAATTTCTCCATTGTCCCCAAATCACGTACCCTGTTAAGTCATCATGTACCCAAATATAATGTGGATGTGCAGCAATCCTTCAAATTGTTCAAACATCCTCAAAATTAATTTTAGGAGTTCACAAAATAAGACAATATTCTTCAGCCCTTAGTTTCTTAAATGAAACGTAAAATAAAATTCCATCCCATCTTCATTCTGTTGTGTTCCACCAAGTAAGGCTAACACATACCCAATTGCAGGCAACCATTATTAAACTAACTTTATTTACACCTCCCCAACAGAGAAGGCAGTGTAATAAAAAGCTCAGCCCTTACACTACACGACAGGTCACACTTCAACCTCTCTTCTGGTAGGCTTGCCATTTTTCATTCTTCGTAAACTTGTTGTCATCCATAGCTCTGCTGCCCATTTCATAACATGTCCCTTTAACTCATCAATTTTGTGCTCGCTAACTGATAGTGACTCTAGGTTTGGCAGTGCCTTGATTTTTAAATTCTCACCCTTGTTTTCAACGTCTTTAATGGCCCACCACCCTACCTCCATAACCTTCACCTGCCTCAACTTCCTCTACAATTTTGGCTTCTTTGCACATACCCCATTTTCTTGACTTCACCATTGGCTGCTGTACCAATGCATGTTGTACATAAGCAAAAATCAAACCCCGAGATTAATGGACAAACATTGTCACGATAGCAGACAACCCGGGAGATGGAGCTTTAATACAGTACAGTCTGACAAAAATCCGTAATCATGAAAGGTGCTACATAATGCAAGTTCTTGTTCTTCTCCTACTTCACCCAATTAATCTCAGTACCTCTTACTAATCATTTCTCCCAATGACAACATTACCTTTTGTATAAAAGAATTCAGCATCACTGAAACAGTCACACAAATTGTAGGAGTTTAATATTGTTTGCACTTTAATAGTGCTCTCCTTAATAGCTCAGCTGTTAGAGAGGATGACTGTAGATAATTCAAACTGACATCCTTAGATCACTGGTTTACTCCTGGCTCGAAGGAAGCCCAATATCCACTTTATCGGCAGCCTGGTGGCACCATGGGTGGCATGGTGGTACAGTTGTTAGCACTACTGTTTCACAGCGTTAGGGACCCGGGTTTGATTCCTGGTTTGGGTCACTGTCTGTGTGGAGTTTGCACATTCTCCTCGTGAATGCGTGGGTTTCCTCCTGCATTCTGAAAGACGTGCTAGTTAGGTGAACTTGACCCGAACAGGCCCCGAGTGTGGCGACTAAGGGAATTTCACAGTAACTTAATTGCAGTGTTAATGTTGGCCTTACTTGCGACCCTAATAAATAAACTTATAAACTTTCCAGTTGTTTCATTTTCAAGTCAATCGTTTTTAACTTAATCCTGTGCAGTGAATATAGCAACACATTTACAACAATGTAGCTCCAAAATTGATCATAAATGAAATCAATTATAATAGATTGCACTAAACAAATTATCAGAGTGCCGCTGATAAGGATTGATCAATAAGCATTTCAGCAAGTGTTTAAATACACAGTTCACCCTTTTTTGGTTAACTAATTGCTTGTGGGCCCCATACTTGAATCATGGTGATCTGGGCAAGATTTGTGAAATAATGTTCCCAGCAGTTTAAAGAGTGGCATGGTAGTCCAGTGGTTAACACTGATGCCTTCAGTGTCAGGGACCCAGGTTCGATTCCTGGCTTGGGTCACTGTGTGTGTGGAGTTGGCACTTTCTCCCCCTGTCTGCATGGGTTTCCTCCGGATGCTTAGATTTCCTCTCACAGTTCAAAGATGTGCGGGTTAGATGGATTGTCCATGCTAAAATTGACCTTAGTATCAGGGGGATTAACAGGGCAAATGTGTGGGGCTATGGAAGTAAGGCTTGGGTGGAATTGTGGTCAGCACAGAATCGATGGGCCAAATGGAATTCTATGATTCAAATAAGAATGGCAGGACCATAAGTGTGATTATCTGTGGAGCGCATGCAACTTCTGGATCTTAGCATAAGAGAACTCGCTGGAAGTTGTAATGCTGCTGTGTCCCTCAAAAGCAGCAAATATCCCATTGCCATTAAGAAAAGAAAATCTGGGCCAGTCTAAGAATGGAAGCAATAAATGTTGTGTTTTATGGGTATCTTCACACAAAGTAAAGTGAACACTAAGAGTATGCAGTCCTGCTGGATGAGTAGCACCCAGGTGAAATGTGCCTGGATCAGAAGTGTTGTAACATTTACATCTTCCTGAGAAGCACTTCCACTCCTGAGCTAACCTTGACCACCTGCCTGCATAGAATGGACATCATGTTCTTCTGTATCTTCCTCCTCCCTTTCTTCCAGGAGACCATGTTGATCTGGTACCCCACTCCTCTCCGCCGTGTTACGGAGCGCTCAGCAGACCACAATGCACGAGGGCCCTGCTAGATTGTACTGCAGGATGCCACCTAACTGATGGAGAAACCTGAGCCACATTTTCAGAAACCCAATTTTTGTCTTTAATGTGGCAGTAATCACCTCGCCAGGCAATAGCTTCAGCAGTGGCTAAATGGAGCTCTCTGAGTCCTCCACTGAATCTTGTCTTCAATGATGTCATTGATTGGGATGCACCATAGTTTCAATCCAGGTTCCCTGCAAGGCCGCACTGTGCATTGGCCAGTACAGTGAGAGTCAAGAAGTGCCCAATGTTGGTGTGCCAGGTTGAAGCCGGGTGGGCAGGTTATGGGACCTGTAATGAGGAAGTGGTTTTTAATGGCAGAGTGTTGGTTCCATTCCTGCTGCCAGAGTGCCTCTGCTGCTATTCTATGACACAATGATCTTAGCCTTACAGTTTGATGTGAGGTGAGCTGCAAGTGGATTGGTAAGGTCTTTGAGTAGCAGCAAGCTTGGATTGATGTAAACTTTTTCCAGAAGTTTTCTTCTACAATATCTGTCCTTATGTGAGGAAGCGGGACATTATTCAGGACCTGGGAACCAGGGGAGCTGAGTTGATCAGAGGGTACCTGAGATGACACGCATTGTTGTGTTGAGCTGGATAGCTACAAGACTAGTGTGAGCTGAGGTCTTTAAGGTTTGAGAATCTGCAGCTCATGAAGAACCAGCAGGTTTGCTGAAAAGGTTGTTTCACATTTTCATCTTTATAGTTGTCTTACTCAGATGTTTATTGGATGTCAGTGCTCAGTCAAGGATAGCGCCAAGATAAATGGGATTTTGTTTGTGATTCAGTTTCTTGTCATTCAAGGAGATGTTGGGTTCCTTCTTGGCACTGGCATCGTGAAGTGGAATAGACTTGAGACTGTTTTGTTGCTGCTGGGTTGAAGGCTCCATATCTTACCAACACATCCGGCCATATTGGCCAGCTTTGCAATATCATTGTTTAGCATTGCCTCTAGTCCCCGTCTGAGAGGCACATGAGATATGATTAGCGCAGGTGAACTTCTGAGACTGGATTGGAGTCAGATCGTCTACAGAGGCAGTCAATAGAGATTGAAAAGGGGAAGAAAACAGTGTGCCTCCATGCCTCGACATCACGTAAAGGAATATCACTCATCCCTGAGAAGGCATTCATGGGGTCTTGGTGATGGCATGAAGAACTGAAGCACCCCGGACTACAAAGGGATAAAGGTGTCTTGGCAGCTGCCTGGATAATGAGTACACACATGCATAAAGCACCTGTTATGTGTTCTTACCAGATGAACGTTAAGGGAATGGAAACCTTTCCTGTCAATGAATCTCATTTAGTGCCTTTTTTTATTCATTTGTGGGACATGGGCATTGCCGGCTGGCCAGCATTTATTGCCCATCCAAGTTGCCCGAGGGCAGTTGAGAGTCAACCATATTGCTGTGACTCTGGAGTCACATGCAAGCCAGACCAGGTAAGGATGGCAGATTTTCTTCCCTAGAGGACATTAGTGAACCAGATGATCAACAATGGTTTCATGGTCATCGGTAGAACCTTACTTCCAGATATTTTTTATTGAATTCAAGTTCCATCATCTGCTGTGGTGGGGTTCGAACCCAGGTCCCCAGAACAATTTCTGGATTAATAGTCTAGCAATAATACCACTAGGCCACTGTTTCCCCAGCCATAATAGCCATATGGATTAAATTGATGATCCCGCACCTGTGGGAATCCATCACTGCAAACAAATTCCACTGTCCTTTGTGTCTGTGAGGCCTCAACTATTTGAAATTGTATAAATTTCTGCATCAAACAAGATGCAAAGGAGTGCTGCTGATTGAGGAATACCATAAAGGATTATAGCTGATCCTTGGAAGAGTCCAGAAATCTTCAAGGCCACAGTAACTTTGATAGCTACTGGTAGGGTATGGCCATCAGTACTGCGAGTTCAAATGTCAATGGCCAGTTGGAGTAGGTAGGCCGTTTATTAAACATAAGTGATCAAAAGGTGGAAAAGAAGGAGGAGGATATAATTCGATAGATGCTCTGTGTACATTGGGGAGACCCCCTCCCCAAGATATTACTCACCATTGTTCATCCCTGCCTGGCCTCTAAAAAGGGAGTTACCTGGTTCTGGGATCTATTGAAGTTCTGCATGGGTGTACCTGCAGTCCCACACTGCCCACCACTGTGTTCTGGCACTGCTGGAACCACTAAAGCTACTGTGCAATCAGATTGGCTGTCAGCTCTCAAGCCTGGAACTTGTTCCCACACTGAGGGGTGGAAGTCCCATTCTCAGTGTGTTTAGGCATCAGCAGCATATTATAACTGCAGGGTGGACTTTCTTCTTAGATGCAGCAGTTGCTGGCTGACTGTTGCAATGGATGGTGTGGGAGGAAGGTGGGGCTAGCAATACACCCCCCCCCCCCCCGCCCCTCGCCAATGAAATCTAGCTGCATTTGCCCTTGGGGCATGAGACACACAGCATTGAGAAACCAGAGATTAAGGTCACCATTCTGTGCCTGCACGGTTCAATTTCTGCCCCATGATCTTTAAATTTTATCCAAGACTGTTGGAAGTATTTCAGAAAAAAATCTCCACAAAGAGTAATGGAAATATGGAATCCAACATCCTGACAAGCCACTGATGTAAAATTGAGCTGTAGAGATAGATGTTTATTTAGGAAATAGAGATAATAAGATATCACGAAAAAGCCAGCAGATAAAACTGGGGGGGCAGGTTCAACAGATCGAACTCTGCTCTGATTGATCTAAAGGCTGAAAATACATTGTTGGAATGGAAGTTAGCCAATCAAACAGCAGTTATTTTGGTTTTGTTTGAACCTCTTTCTGGCAGCCCATAAAAAATAAGTCAGCATCAAAGTGGAAAGAATTATGACCTCAAGATAACTGAAAATGAATGAGGCCATACCTTGGTGTCTTCGCCACCAAACTGGACATGCCCCCAGATCAGAATCAATCCTATTGCAAGTCTCCATTAATTGTTCCAGTCCATGAACCTTCAAGGAAGCTCAAAAATTCATCCTTTCTCTTTGGAAACAAAGAGACACATTTTGATTTTTTTTCTCTATATAACAAAGAAACTGCCTGCTCTACAAGCACCGGGATAACTAGAAAATGGCCCCGCATACATTTTAAAAATTAATTTCAGTTATTTAAACTGAGTTACTCTCAGGTGATGGATACCACATTGATTAAAATTTGTTTTATTTTTAAATGTTAAGTCCTTTTCAGTAGTATCAATCAAACTGCAGCCGAGTGCCACTTTTAAATACGGCAAAGATATTTTTTAAAGGAGTCAATTCTGTTGATTCGTGGCAGATTTTACACGCAGTGATATGCAAATGAATTGAATGGAATTTTGATGAAAAAACAGGAGGGCAATTTGGAAGCCATATGTATACTGGACTGAAGTCCCTCCTTAACAGCCACCTTTTTAGACCTTACCCTCTACAGGTTCTCTGCATACTTTATCACTTGCACTGGGATTAGCCATATTGCTCATTTTTGTACCCTTTTTAATGGAAGTTTTTGCCTTTGTGGAATGGCAATCCAATTAACATACATTATTCCATCACAAAGTATGAGCAGTTCATTGTAAAGCCTGTGCATAACCTCCATGTTTATATTCATATATTCTGCGTATGTCTATATTTTAGCATTCTCTTATCTTTCAAAATTACTTTGCCACATTGTGTGAGCATTTAATTTGATTAGTGGTAATCACAAATTCCTTTCCAAATCTCCCCACATTAATTCAATTACATTGTATGCTTATGTCCCCTGATTTGTTCAAACTGCATGCAATTCTTGACAATTATTGGTCTCGCATGTCATTTGCATTTGCTTGCTGGATTGCATAAGCTGTCCATATGCTGACACAAATCTTTATGCTTCAGACTGTGTCTCTGATGTTTTGCCTAATCAGCAAATTATGATAGCTTAGAGTTGGATTTGATAATCGGATCCTTTTGTTGAATTGGAGGGAACGAAAAGTTAAGAAAAGCCACAAACAAACACAGGAATTAAAAAATTTAGAACTTGATAGAAAACCCAAAGAAACAAAACAGCAAAATAAAAGCAATACAGACTGGCAGAGGAGAAAATACATCATTATTAAGAAGAAGCAAATTCACAGATAAAAGAGAGAGCATGGAGGAGACAGGCCTTGTTGTACCAACTGGCCGAGTCCTGCTCTCAAGCTATTATCTTTGACTACAACATCTGCCAGTCTGCTCACTGCACACAAATCACAAAAATAAATCACCATACATAGTATTTTGGTTATCTGCTGAATGTGGCTTACCGTATTTATAACATCAGTCGCCAGTTGCCGAAGGGAAGTTGACACAACCGTATTCAGTGTTCCGTTTCCCACAACAGGTTTGAATAGGTTAATATAGGCCACAGCGTTACTCTGCAGAACCTGTTTCATCTCCTGAAAAATAGCAATATGCCAACTGTTCATTACAAAGAAACAACCCAATTTATTTTCCAGTACATATTTGTGTGTTTTATATCCGGCGAGAAAATGGGATCGTTAGCGCTGGTTTCTTTTGGGAACGATAAGTGCCTTGGAGTTTGAAAATGGTGCCTGTATGACGCATGCACACTTGAAGGGTGAACTGCACATGGCTCCAAATTAGAACTTGCGACAGAGGACAAAATGAATGTCAGTCAGAAATATAGCATGCAGAGCCAGCAGGTCAGTCATTTATTGTGCAATATTGATTTGTGTCAATGGTGCCATTATGGAGCCCAACACTTTGTCTAACACTTCCTCTTAAATATTGTACAGATGAACATATGTACCTCAGAAAGAAGGATGTACTCAGCAACACTACTTAAAGTGATCATCAAGTACTTATAGGTTAGTTGTTGGTTGGTCTCTTCCCAATGTTGCTATGATTCAAGAAGTGTTCAGTGTTTTTCACAGTTGCTTCAAGTTGCCAAAGTTTACAAGTAGTGATGTAGAAGGTGTTCTGGTACTGTGTGTTGACTCCAAGGCATCTGTACAGAATAGTTGAGCCAAGGTGTAGATGTACAAGTAGACATTGCCCTTGGAATACAGCACGACGGAGAGTCACTCAGAGCAAGATAATCTGCAGGAAGGGACGAGGACTGAAATAGGGTACTCAGCGGGAGACCATACATGTCTAGTATGTTCTGGAACAATTCTCCTACCTGAAACTCAGCAACAAGTAATGTGTAAATTTTGGAACATTTTGCTGAAAGGTCATTGACCCGACAGATTGGCCGGAATTTTACTGTCCCACCCTCCATGGGAATTGAAGCAGGCGAGGGGCAGACCATGGGGAGGTCCATTGACCTCAGGTGGGACTTTATTGTTTTGGGGCTGGCAGGCCATAAAATCCTGCTTATTAACTCTGTTTCTCTCGCAACAAAATCAGGAGCAATGGCTAATTAGCTTGGCTAGAATGACACTGCTCTTTCCTATTGCAATTCAAGTCCAGATAAGACAAGTAGTCCTGAATTCAAGCACAGAATAAAATGAAAATATGGAGAGCTTTTCACCTTACTGGCTGTTAGAAGTCTAAATTCCAAACATAGTGGACATGTTTCCCATAAAACCGGCCTTACACTTCACAATTCATAACCAATGGGCTAATAAAATGCTTGTGCTTCAATGTGTTCGGATAATATCTATGTTCAAAAAAGAAGCACGAGCCTTATGAATAAATTTAATGAAGCTCACTGAAAATGTTTCTAAAGCAAGGAGAAACGATATGATTGTGAGTCCATGTAGCACAAAGCACTCCAATCGTGTGAATTTATAAACCTGGGGACAAAATTCAATCACACTTGAAGCCAATGCAGGCAGTTGATTATAATGTGCTTTCTTCTTTCCTCAAACCAACATTTACTCTTTACCCAAATTCACAGTATGAAGCATCAGCCCAGTACTCCCAGGCTCCAGGCCCTACTCCCAGATACCAACACCCCACATCTTCCCCAAGTATTCCAACAACTGAGTCTCTCTGTTCACCCATGTACATCAAGACCTCATCAACCTGCTCCCAGCCCCAATGCTTTGCATCCCAAATGCATTAGCATTTCCTTCTGATGTCCATGAATAGCCCAGATGCAAAAAACCCAAATTGCATAGATTTAATGTCTGCTGTGTTGCATGGATGCAAAACAATTGTGTGGTAGGGAAGCCAGCATATGCATTGTGATATCCTTGCAGGACTACTGCATACACATGCACCCAACTGCACTTGTTTGTTCTGGCTTTGATCTTTCTACAAACATGCACAGATGGTCACATTATACTCCTCCCTCCCACCTCAATGAAGAAGTTAAATATTCGCCCCACCCATCGATGGACAGAGCGGGCTGGTTAGATCGTGCAAACGCTGAGAAATCAGGATGTTGACCAATTCCTCGGCTCTCACGATCTTACCAGATTTCCAATGTGGTCAACCTCTTGCCCATTTCGGGCGAAAGGCTGAATAAATTATTTAAATATATTATAGTGATGATTTGCATGTGTTTAATCAGCCCAGGGCTCGATCATCCAGGCTCACTTGCTTTTGTGGTCTCGCTGGATGGGATTCTTCCAAAAAAATTTGAAGTGTTGAATTCATAGAAAAACTGGAATAAATCCAGCTGGCTTTTTCAGCCGGATTTTCAAAATGAAGCTCCCACACTCTGTGCACCACAGAATGCACTCATGTGAATATCATTAAAAATCAGTGGGCAGGGCCTATTCTCACCGGAGAGGCCGAGAGCATAGCGCTGAGCAGGCTGCTGCACGTGCGCCAATCTATCATAGTGGATCCGGTGCATACGCAGTAACCCAGCGTTACTGGCCACCCAATTGCTAGTCAGCTTGATCTCTGGCCAGCCCCACAGCGCTGCCCCACCGTTCCCTTGCCCCCATTCTCTGCGGAAAGGAAAATACCTGCTCTCCACGAATGGGGAACAGTCATGTTGCCCTCGCCAGTAGAACTGGAGGCCATTGAGGTCCCCAGGGGAGGCCAAGGGCAAAGGTGGGCCTGAAGGGGGCAATGGGGGAAGAGCCAATCAGGAAGGGAGGGAGGGCTTGCTGATGCTCTGCAGTTGTGAGCAGTGTGGGTTGGGGGGGAGGGGGCTGGCTGCCACTCTGGCTGTGATTGCTACATTTTTGGGTAGTGTGGGGCTCGCGGCTGGCCACAGATCAGGGGACCTTCGTTCAGGCTCTCTCTTTCTCTCTCTCGGTCAGGCCCCTACTGTTGGAATTGCATGTCTGCAGACACAGAATTTGAACATGCGCAATTTCTTCCTCTGCTACTGTCTAGTGAATCAAGACTCACTGCCTATAGTAGCTAGAAACATTTTAGCCAAATTTTTTAATGCACTGGGAGGGTGCCCAAGATTGGCAGTAAATTCTCACCCAAAAAAAACAGATCTGCAACTTTCCCATCTTCATGCTAGCTGGACAATTGGAATTTTTTTTGTAAAATTCTGCCCATAAAGTTCAAATTGCATACAACTTATCTATGTTGTTTCAATTTATTGACAAATCCCACTGAACCACTGGTTTCCTATTCCGAAGAAGAAGTTGCCTTTCTTGACCCAAACAGTAAGAACTTGGGGAATGACCTGAACTTATCTGGGCCTCTGTGTGAGGAGAAGCTTTCTCCAACGAAAACTGATTTTGTCCTTGACCTTCAATTGAATTTTCCGCGGGAATGTGGAACTGAGCCACGACGGATCAGCCATGAACTTATTGAATGGCGGGGCAGGCTCGAAGGGCTAGATGGCCTACTCCTGCTCCTATTTCTTATGTTCTTATGTCTGTCTGACTCTGAACTGAACTGGTTTCAGGCACAACTTGTGCTAGGGTAACTATTGGCATTCTACTTGCATCCCAACTTCCAATTCATCAGACTCATTTGGCTCTTCCCAACTTCCTTTTTGTGAAGGTAAGACATGATCCCTGGATATAAACCTCAACTTTCCACTGCCAAACATCTATGTTAACCTCTTGGTTGAACTACAGGCTCCTCCTTCTCACTCTAAACCTTTAGGCTCTCTTACTGCCTGGATTTTCTATTGACCGTGCTAAACGTGGTTTCTGCGATGGAAAATTTTTTTGAGGCTGTCTTCTCAAAAACAATACAACTGGTCTGCTGCTGGTAACTGCTGAGTGTATCACTATAAACCAAGGGCCCCTGACCTGTGGCTAGTCGCAGGCGGAATGCCAGTTTGTAGTTCAATGAAACTGATGTTCTTTCCAGTTCGTAAAATTTGTTTAACAAGGGTGTGTGTAACAATTTGTTTTGTATGCTCTTCTGCTTCATTTAAAGCAGGATGATAGGATGGAACTCTGGTGTTTATGTCCTTCTCATGAAAACTGATCAGAACTGAGGTCTGCTGACAGACAAATTTTCCTCTGGGGCCCATAAGTAGCAAACAAACAATGTCAGATGTCTAGAGTTTTGCTGGTTCTTGTCCAATTAATTGAAAACCCCTCGAGTCTTTCTGAAAGACCATCAATCACAATGAATAGCTATTGCCTTACAAATTCTGCAAGATCGAAGTGCAGCCTCTACCATCCTCTGGCTAGCCATTTCCATGGTTGGAAAGTTACTAGTGATGGTTCCCTGTCCACAACCTGATGTGCTCTACCCTGTTTCATTATGCCTTCTATGTTCATACCTAACCCTGGTCACCAAAGACTGCTTCTCGCTATACTTGGGGCGGCAGTGGCGTAGTGGTATTGTCAGTGGGCTAGTAATCCAGAGACCCAGGGTAATCCCCAGGTGTTTGAATTCCATCATGGTAGATGGTGAAATTTAAATTCAACAAAAATCTGGAATTAAACCAACAAACCATTGTTGATCATCATAAAAACCTATCTGGTTCATAAACGTCCGTTAGGGAAGAGAATCTGCTGTCTCTACCTGGTCTATACGTGACTCCAGAGCGAGGTGGTTGACTCTTAAATGACCTAGAAAGCCAATCAGTTCAAGCGCAATGATCAACAAATGCTAGCCCAGCCTTTGATGCCCATATCCCACGTCTGAGTGAAAAAAAAACACCTCTTTGTCAAGCCCTCAGTGCTGGTTTGTCATCTGGACCTTTCAGGAATTCCAACTCTGGCTCCCCACCGCCCCCCACCCATACAAACAACCATTAACTGACAACTTCTTCTTCCACATAAAGAATTGTCAGAACTTCTAAATCTTCATTTACAGTGCACCCTAATGCTCTATGAATTCCAACAATGTCACCTGATGAGATTATATGTGAAGAGAGAAACACAAACTCCAATTGAACTCCACCTCAGGTGGGGATGGTAACCTAGACAGTGCATCGGCATTACAATGATCTTCCTATCAACCGTACTTAATGTCGTATTGATAAACAGACAAGACGCAAATCCATCTTTGTACTCAGGCTGCATTTAAAGTGGGTACTGGAGACTGGATTCAAATTGGCTGTCAGTGGCTTATGATCAACATTGATTGTGAAACTACAGCCGCACAGATATTTATGAAATCTTCTCGTTGTAAAAGTAAAAGGCAATGCTTCCTAATCTAAGTATAAAGCTCAAATGGTACTAAGGGTGCACAAGTCAAATGCAATCTATTTCCCCTCACCATTATTCAGCACATGAGATATCACGGCACCTTCGCTATATGGAGAGGCATCACATGCGAGCTTAATCTTTTTGGACATATCATAATGTACAAGCATTTAGCAATTGACCTTTACACAACTGGAATGCCTTGTCACATTCCCTTATCTAATTCCACAGAATACTCTTCCCCACTGCCTGATTATCAGGGTTTTTAAAGATAGTACTGGCAGTGAAATACATCTCCAGCTGCTCCACATATGCACCTAAAGACTCCAGGCCAAGGCTGCATTCTCCCAGGCGCTGGATAATATCAGTTGATGCAGTCCACCCTTGAACAAAACCAGCCTTTTCTCCAAGAATAAATTTCTAACCCTATTTATCGCCGAACAAAAACCACACACTGCTGGTTTTCTGGAAGCTTCCTCAATTTATTTATTTTTTATTTTTATTCCAATTCAATAAAATCAAGTCCAATTCAGAATCTCAACAAGTTGAGACATTCCCGATCCAAGCTGACAAGACAGTGCTCTTGCCTCTTGTCTTAGGCTTGATCTACATGATCCAAGCTGATTGGAGTAGGCATAGCTCCTACTGCAAGGCTTGATCTCATTTGCATCTTAGCCAAAAGGCCGAGATGCCGCTTTAAAAAATTGCTTCAAATGAAGCTAAAATGTAACCTAGTGACTTCAACCAAGCGCAACATGTCGATACTACACTTGATGTTAGCCAAATTGACAGACTCGGTTATCTTGTATAGGGACTGGTGCATGTACATGGAGTTCAAGTACCCACCCAAACTGGTTTATTCCAGTTTTGATCGATAGGCAAACATACACAAATGACTTTTACATTCAGCAGCGCTGATTTTGTTTTTGATGGACCCACCTTAAGCCCCATTTGCTACAAAAAAAAATTTACAGCTCATCTTTTTAGTGTTTTCTTCAAAGTCAAAAGACCCCTTTAACCACCTTAAAATGCCCCATTATCTTTAAAAAAGGTCAATATTCCAGCCAGTCAGCGATTGGCTCGCTAAATAGAACAGTGGACAATGTTAACTGGTGGTAAATCAACTAATCCTAATTCTGGCCAATCACACCGATTTCAACAAGTTGTAGTCAACCCAATACAATTACTCTCAAAACACTTTGACAAGAAATGGGTTCGCCCAGAGAGACTTTCTTTAAACTTGCTGATAGTTTAAATGCCAAGACTTAATGTCACGTCTGTTTTCTTCCAAAATCATGAACTTAGGAGTGTTAACAATTGAGATACATGCATTATTTCAGTATTTCAATTGCACTACAAAAAAAAAGTGTGGCCAATGTTCTTGTTAATTCAGTGGATTGAATCAGCTTTAATTTTCACAGAAATGTATAAATGGTGTTACTCAATCTGTTTGAATAAAACATTCTGATTAACAAGTCGCCATTATATGCATCTTTTTCTGAGTCACCGCTGTTAGTCACACAGATATCACCCTCTGACATTCTTGATAATATCACATATACTGTAACTTTTTACAGCCCTATTTGTGACTGTGGGGATGAATAATATTGGTGACGAATGCATCACTATTGTCCAATTGTACAGATGTCATATTCTTTGCAGTTTTTGAACTATCAGGTGTACTTTTTCTGTCATTCAGCAGGTTTTTAAGTGCTTTCCACATTTTCTTCAAGGAGGTAAAGGGCAGAATCTCCCTCTCCCACCAGTAGAGGAAATCATGATGGGCATGGACACTTGATTTGCTGGGAGGCAAAAACCCTGTTTCCTGAGGGAAGGATAAACTAAATTTTAAGACAGGTTAAAGGTGAGTCTTGACAAATAATGTCAGGAACCCCACTCGCATGCTTTAGTATCTCATGCATGTTCACTAAAAGTAGTCATGATGTGGGGATGCTGGCGTTGGGCTGGGGTAAACACAGTAAGAAGTCTCAAAACACCAGGTTAAAGTCCAACAGGTTTATTTGATAGCAAATGCCACTAGCTTTTGGAGCACTGCCCCTTCATCAGGCGAGTGTCACCTGACAAAGGGGCAGAGCCCCGAAAGCTGGTGGCGTTTGCTACTAAATAAACCTGTTGGACTTTAACCTGGTGTTGTGAGACTTCTTACTGTGCTCATTAGAAGGCCACCTTGCAGGCATTAGATTGCCCGTCCAAATTAACATCCTTGCCAATAAGAATTTAGAATTTTCATTTCTTTGACTATGTAAGTGTTGTGCACCTGGCAAACTACACCTCTTCCACAATTGTGTGCGAGTAGATGCTGATTTCACCTTCTTGGGGACCTCGCATTAGTTTAAGTTTATCTATTATTGTCACAAGTAGGCTTACAGCAACACTGCAATGAGGTTACTGTAAAAATCCCCTTGTCGCCACACTTCAGCGCCTGTTTGGGTACACTGAGGGAGCATTTAGCACGGCCAATGCACCTAACCAGCACATCTTTCAGACTGTGGGGGGAAACCAGAGCACCTGGAGGAAACCCATGCAGACATGGGGAGAATGTGCAGACTCCACACACACAGTGATCCAAGCCAGGAATCAAACCTGGGTCCTCGGTGCTCCCAGGCAGCGGTGCTAATCACTGTGAAACTTCACTTATATCGAGTGCTGATTGCAAAAACTGGACCAAAACTGGGCATGGGAAACAGGTGAAGTGAGGAAGTTGGGAGAGTGTCTCTGAGGAAATGGGGTGGGGGGAGTTGTGTCTAGGGAGGGAGGGAAAAGCCAATGTCTGGGGAAGTGGGGAGAGAGAGTATCTTAGAAACTGGGGTCAGTGATGTCGATGGTCAGAGAGGAGGAGGAAGTGCATTAGAGTGGCAGGTCCAGTGTGAGAGTTTGGTAGGTGAAGGTCTCATTGGGTGGGTCACAGAAGAGGACTAGACAGGTGGCTTGGACAGTGAGAGAGGGCAGGGTCAAGGTGGGCATGGGACTCAAAATGAGTGTTGGCTCTGAGGTGAGGGAAAGCCTGTGGAGTTGGATGGTAATAGGGTCCAGTGCAATGGGGCAGGGTTCAAGTCTGACAGATGAAAGAGAAATGATGATATTGGAAGAATGTTGTAAGGAAGTTATTGAGTGATGAGGGTATAAAGTGGTGGACTGAACCTGGAAGGTGATGTGCACCATTTTTCAAATCTGATCTTGACCACGCAAGTTAGTCAGTAACTGTTATCCCTCAAAGTGGATGGGTGGAGCTCAAGGTCAGTGCAAGTGCCCGACTTAAGGAACTCCCTAATAATTGAGGCAACTGGATGTCAACCATACTCAGTTGTATTCTTTTCTCCATAGTGAGTCTGTACTGTAGCAATTTGGCTCCCATCTCAAAGTCCCATAACATTGAGATCAGAGTAAGGTGTGGAGCTGCCATCCATTCTGTGCCATCTCCTATCAGCTGCATTCACAGGCAGGAATGGAGGCAGGGAGGGAGGGAGGGAGCTGGACGCCTCCTGGGGCACAATGGTGATCAGCAGCCAACTCAACATTCCAAACCTCCATTTTCCTGGTGAATAGTCATGGCTGACGAAGACTCATGCAGCTAGTATTCCTATGCTGCCAAGGTAATGGTTTCTCTACAGAGTCTCAGGTGTAGTGGAGGTAAGTGGAATAATGAATGAGCTAGGCTTCTTGCACATGTGAGATGAGGAGGAGGAGGAGGAGGACCCGTCACAGTCTGGCACAGGGCTAGGGTGAGCAAGGGTCTGAGCAGCAAGAGACAGGAGGATCTCAAGAAAATCAAGTTGCTGGTGAACAGGGTCCATTGCAATGGTGAGCATTGGCCTGACCACGGGTGTATCGCAGGCTGTTCAGATCTAGAAATGTGCAAAAGGCAATACCAGAGGCTATTTTGTATGCCCCAAGCTGTGGATGCTGGAGGAGGAATGCAGAGCTCCTAGCCTGCCTTAACTGAATGGCTATCTGAGCGCTGATTAAATATGGCAGCAGGACCCTAGGAGGCAATGTCCTTTCTGCCCCACAGCAAGATTTTCCATTTTTATTGCAGACACGTAATTAATGTGCTAACCAGTGGAAAATTGCATGTCCAGTGAGAATCAAGCTGGCTTTCTCACCTGCCACCAGACCAAGACTTCAAGTGGAAAATTCTGCTCAAAGTCTTAGGAAAATAGATCTTAGTGGAAGCTTTCCTCCTATAACTGGATAAATCTCCCATCTAACATTAATTTAACTCTCACCCTTGAAGCCAAACATTTAAGCATCAAACTTTCCATTCTAAAAACTATGCTTCATGCTTGTAGCAGACTGGCTTAATTTTATTTAATGAATTGCCATTGAAAAACTAGCAACCACACCAACTGGAACAAACAGGTATTTAAATCTCCAATAAAACTGGAAGGAGATTTGAAAATAAGGAAAACAGTAAAGTTTATCGATCTTTACTGCAAAACCTTTGATTACCAATTTGGACTCCGTGTAGTTCGAAACTGAGTGCAGGAAATAAAGTTTGTAACATTGTAAACACTTGTGACTACATCTCTTGGGAATTTTATATGACCCACAGCATTCACACAGCACACCAGCTGCTGTTTGGAAATCTTGCAAGGCTAAGATACTTGTGGCACAATGCCAGGAAACCATAATGTGCGGTTTCAAATTAAATATACATTTATTTCATGTTGAATTTAAACAACAAAAATAACATGAAAGGATTTTTTTGAAATTAATGGGCAATCTTTGAAAGAAAACATGCTTATGATGTTTGTAAAGGCGGTGATTTATTTATACAACTTATGCTTATGGAGCAGTCATGCATTTATCATTTCAAAGACAGACGGGTATGCTCCCATTCTTCAATTAATTCTTCTTATCCTCTGGAACAATTCTCTAGTTTCATCTCCAGCTATAACATAGAGACCTCCATTCAGGTTTCTAAGGACTCTCTTGCATTATTTTGATAAGCAAATTACCATATTGCCACATTTCTTTGATCCCTTTGTATATTCTATGAGGTAAACTAACAAAGCAGGCATATTCCCAAAGCAGGAGAAAGGCAATACGCCCTTTTCTTCCATATTACATGCAGAGATTTATTAGGAAGAGAGAGAAAAGAATTATTTCTTGATCCCTTGCAAAGAGTAAATAAAATACTATTTTCCTGGAATAAATCAAAAGGCACTTCCTTCAGATCTCTTCTTTCCAAATTCTTCAGGTTGAAATCTGCTTCCTTCTTTTAACCTCATCATGAACAACATTATGGGGATTTAATAGTTTCTTCACTTATAAAATTTTGCCTATCAAAATCTATACATCCTGCCACCTATAAAGTCTTTCTCTGAACTTTTCAATATTAGTTATATCAATTGTGATCACACTTCCAATAATGCCCACCCGTTGAGGTATAATCGAGGTTTGCAATCGTGTATAGACATTAATACCATGTTCGTCACACACTGCTGGAAGTAAATATATGCGTCACATGGTGTGAATATTTAAATAAAATAATTGAACAAACTTAGGTATGCAGGTGTCTCCTTCCCATCAGTATTGTTATCTGAGAAGCTTTTAATAGCTGGTCTAAATAGGTGGTAGAAACTTCAAATATATTTTAAATATAAAATTATTTGGCCTAAAATGTAATCTCCTAAATTTCCTTGCCCTGTAAATTGTGCATTATAGTATTGAAGAGGGGCAGATACAAGATCATAGACTACTTCTCTATTCATAGTGTTCCTAAAATAATAAACTACTGTAAAATTTATATAGTATTCTATTTTCAAGCAGAAATGCTATTGAAGCCCTTAAGGAATTAAACCCACTCTAGTCTAAAAAGCCATCTCTGTCAAATTGAGTTTAGGCCTTTAAGCTATGAGGTTTTGGCAGGTTAGCTATTAAAACCTAAGCAAGAGCAATTCTATCACAACATGCTTCCCTGGTGCCTGTGACAGGATAGCACAGGAGTTAAGTCAGGCCAGATAATGAAAATCAGTAGCAATTGAAGGCTTGTAAGATTGGTAATGGAACTGCCGGCAGAAAGACATTGCTAGTGTTTTGAGCTGAATCAGCCTTAGACTGACTGTTAGCAGAGTGTTGGAGGTTTACAGCATGGAAACAGATCCTTCAACCTAACTTATCCATACTACCCAGTTTTGACCATTAAGCTAGTCCCAATTGTATTTGGCCCATATCCCTCTATACACATCTTGCCCATGTAACTGTCTATACGCTTTTTAAAGGACAAAATTTCACCTGCCTCTATTACTGCCTTTGGGTGCTCGTTCCAGACCTCATCACCCTCTGAGTGAAGTCATCCATGACTCTTCTTCCTGTATCCTACTCCAACCAAGTCCCATTCACCTATCACTCCAGTGTTCACTGGCTTCCAGTCAGATAAATTTCAAAATTCTCATTTTTGTTTTCAAGTCCTTCCATGTCCTTGCCCCTCCCTATCTCTGAAATCTCCTCCAATCCAACAAGCCTCTGAGATATGTACGCCCTGCTAATTCTTCCTCCAAAAGCCTCTCCAAGTTAAATCATGCCATGTCTGTAGTTGTCTTGGCCTTAAGCTCTGGAATTCCCTCCCCATACCTCTCTACCTCTGTACCTTTCTTTCTTCCTTCAGGATGCTCCTTTAACCAAGCCTTTAGTTGTCTGCTCTAATATCTCTTTATGGACTTAGTGTAATATTTTGTTTAATAACACTATCAGGAAGCACTTTGGGGTTTTTAATGTTAAAGATGCTATAGAAATACAAGATGTCATTGTCACAGTGATTTATGACACAGAAGGACTCCGCTCAACCCACTTAGGCTAAGCTAGCTCTCCATGGGGCAATGCAGTCAGTCCCATTCCCCTGCTCTATACTGCAAATCTGCAGGTTTAAAGTGCCCAACCAGGCACCTTGATTGATTATTGTTCATCACTGCTTCCACCACCTTCATGAGCAGCGAGTTCCAGGTTTTAAAACTTGCAGTTTGAAAAGGTTCCTTCTCACATTCCCCCTTCATCTCTTGCTCAAAACTTTGAATCCTTTTTTTTCCTTCTGGTCCTGATACCATAAATTAACATGAACAGATTTTCCTTGTCAACATTACCCAAACCTAAGAGAATCATGGCCGGTTCCATTAAATCTCCCCTCAAAATCTCTTTTGCTTCAAGGAGAACAGCCCCAGCTTCTCCAATCTAACCTTGGAGATAAAACTCCCATCCTTGGAACCATTCTGGTAAATCTCCTCTGCACCCCCTGAAGGATGTTGTCCAGAATTGGTGCAATATTCTACATATGACTCAATCGGAGTTTTATAAAGGTTCAGCATAACTTCCAACTTCCCATAAATACCTCTATTTATGAAGTCCAAGTTCCCATGCAATAAGATCTGCCTCTCCCTCTCTCTAACTGTTCTCTCAATATGTCCTACCATATTCAAAGATCAATGTGTGTGCAACTACAGGTAACTCTGTTTCTGTATAGTCTTCGGAATTGTGCCATCGACTCAATATTGCTTCTGTCTATCCCTTCAAAATGCATCACCTCATAATTTCCTTAATTAAATTCAATCTGGAACTAGTCTGCCCATTCTGCAAGCCTATCTATGTCCTGTTGCAGTTAATTACTATTATCCTCACATCTCCAAGCATCATGGGCAAATTTTGAAATTTCACTTTGTATTCCAATATCCAAGTCATTTATGCATAGTGTAAAATATGCATAGTGCTCCTATGACTGATTCTTGCCCACCATTCTCTTGTCTGAAAAATAACCATTTACCATAACTCACTGTTTTCTGTCTTTCATTCAATTTAAAAAAAAATCCAGGCTGACACAGACCCTCCTATTGCATGAACCTCAAAAAGACATTCAATTTCTTTTCATTCCCATCAAGCATGCTTGGCTAGGAGAATATATACAAAGGATTGTAATTATATTGGTGCAGAGAAAGGTTGACTTTTCTTGATTGACATTTCAATGGTGTTATAGTAAGTTATTTGTCCCATGATCTTGTTTGTCAATAACTCAATGTTTATTTGCGCAAGAGGTATCAAAAGTTTAAAATTTATGTTGTTGACACTTATTGCTCTGTTTGATTGGCACTTTTATTGGGTTGTCGGGACACCAATTTATGCTACAAAAATGAGAATAGGTATTTGTTTAAGCAATTTTACACATTCCATTGTTAGATGGGCTTCATTCATAGTGTATACTGGGTGAATGGGCATGAAAGATATGAGGGGCCATCAAGGGTGGATGGGTCTGTGAGTTGGCATGGGTGCTAGAACGAATTGTAAGGGTGGGTAGGAGATGAAAGTTGACATGGAGACTATTGTAGTGAGTTAAAGACATGCCTTGGCATAGAGGGGGCACACAAGACCTCTTTACCTTCCAGGAAGCTCTCAAATTCAAGACTCTGGTTCATAAAATCCCTAAGGAGTCATGAACCACAAATCTTGGTGAGGCTGACCCCAATCCATGACACTTACAGTGGAATAGGAGATGCCTACTCCCATGGCGGGGGGGTTGGCCAGATCAGGAATGCAGGGCATGGGCCAGCTATCCGCACATACTCTTACCCTGAGGCAGCAAAACGTAGGAATGGAAGTGGGAATCTTAGAATTGAGCCCCACCCTCCAGTTTTAAATAGTCAGGAGTCCTTCCATCTCTATGAAAATCTAGCCCTTCAGACAAGACAACCTATTTAGGACAAGAAATGATAGCAGATGTTAAATTCTGCTTAATAAAAATGTAATAAGTCCTGTGGTCCAGATTATGAGTCTTTACACGGCCACATTTAAAAAAAACTAAATATTTGTTTATTTTCAGTCAATGCTTTTCATCATCTTCCTAACTTTACATGGCAGAGTACCAAATAATGGGATTGATTTCTTATTGTTAAAGCTAAAGGAGGTTATTGTACTGTCAAAGAAAAAGGTTAGATTTGTTAAGCAATGAAGTATTTCTGAATAATGTTTTCAAGCAGGTCAGTATCTACTTCTAAACCCACTGGAATCCCTTATCCAAGCTTCTGTTTTATTCGTATCTGATCTGATGTACTCTTAGTGCTGTGGAGCTACCCCTATCAGAAAACACAACTTCACTCTGACAAGTAGTTTAACTCATTTAATGCAACTACATAGACTATTCCTTTTTGTGAAAATCAGCTCAGAGCTTTAATCTCCAAAATTATGGAGCCTCTTGCTTCCTTTTTCACATCAATAAGACCAGACCTCAGAATCTCGGGAGTTCAACATGCATACACTCTTTCATCAGTGAAACAATGAAATGCCAAGTGTTTGCAGTGAACTCTTTCATTGAACAGATGGTAAGAGCAGTCAGAGAGGCAGTATTGACATCAACAAGTTGGGCAATTGGTTCCAACATCTCTCATCAACACTCCCACACTACAATGGAAGTTGTGAGGTCCAAACTCCAAGTGTATGATCATGGCTGGGTTCAACTTGCTTAAAGAGTCATTACAAGCACTTGTGATAAAGGAATTCTGGGATCGCATTGGTACCTACTGTTAACAAAAGCAGTTGTCATCAATAAGCAGAACTCCCAAGGAGACAAGAGCTGTAAAGTGTAAAGCCGTAATTTCCATATTTCTATTCAGTCCTCTGTTAAACACAAACTATGCCAGGGTATTTTCAATCTTGGCACTGTAAGACCCCACATTCAAACTGAAGGAAGCACCACCTTCTTTCACAGTCTAGCTAACACCAACACATCCTACAGCAGTTTCTCTTCCAAGCATCATTCAGCCAAAACATGGCTTTCACTCATTTTCACTGTTACATTGTTAAAAGTGATGCTGTTTCATATTGCTTTAAATCTTTAAGATGCTCCTTCTCACAGTTTAATGAAGCTTAGTGAATGAACAAGCAGGGGTCTCAGCCCCATTTCTAAATCAAATTCCAACAAGAGTTCATCACAAGGCAGTCAGTCAGTCAGTCACACACTCTAACATGGGATGGCCATGGGCCCAAGCTGTGGCGGGTTGTTCTACTCTATTGAAACAGCAAGATTAGGTCTAATTGAAGCTTTTAAGGTAATTTGCTACTGACAAGAATATGGAGTTTCAAAAATTTACGCAAAAGCAATTTGTGAAGAAGTGATACAGCTGAAAGAACGTGGATCACTTGGAATCTGCAAAGGGCACTGAGTGCTCTGAGGGATGAAAACCCATATTGTAGGAAACTGACTGCTAGACAGGTTATGGGCTTAATTATTCTCTTCAAAAATTGAAGGCAGTTTAAACTTTTCTTGCTGGCGGTAAACTTTAAAACAAAATCTTGACCTTAACGAAGAACATCAGTGTCAAGATTTTCTTCTGAATTATTTGCATGAGATATGAGAAAGCTTGGGAATATAAAAGGGCTATTTGGGCATCCTGCTGACATCTTCTATGTTGCGTGTACATGCTACACCTCACTGCGCCCATTTAATCTCTGGCGAAAAAGTTCAGCATAAATATCAAGTGATACTCTAGAGTATCCCACTGTCCAACTTTGAGTTGCTCTTTCCTCCACAAACATCCATTCTAGTAGCAAACAAAACTATTCTACCATGTAGAATGGGAAACATTGGATAAGATTTACAAACGAGCTTGGGGATTATCATATATAATCTACCTGGGCTTGTTGGTTGTGATGCAGATAGCAGCCTTTGTATTGTCTGCTAAGTTAAACCTTAGTGACATGCAGCAAAACACTGAATGCCACAGAAAGGGGGCTTAGTTCAAGTGAGGCTAGCACCATCTAAAGCTACTCTGCACTATTTCAAATCATCTTACCCCTACTGATTATTATCGGCCAGCCCAGCCTGTTGTTCTCCATGCTGACAGTCTGAAGCTGGGATTTCTAAGGGCAGAGCTGCTTAAGGGCATCTTGAAAGATCATCTGCAGTCTCCCCTACAGAATGTCATGAGTTGAGTTTCAGCCACTGAGTTAGCACTGTGCAACTGCACTAGACTAGACTAGATTAGACACAGGCAAAAGTAAAATTAACGGTAAAGGAATGCCCAAGTAATTTGTCTGTTTGATATAGCTTGGAATAGCTTTTTATGGTGGCTTTTACTTCAGCATTGTGGTCAAGACCAATAACAGAAGGATGATAAGGTAGGTAATTAGGGTTATGTCCAGTTTGGCTGGGTGCCAAATTCTCCAACCTCGATGCAGCTGCAGTATGGCATGAATGGCCAGTAAAATCACGCCCTATGACTTGTTGATTTGGGTAAATTTTTGTCGTCAAACATTTGCTGATGTAGCTTGTAGAAAGCTGAGCTGGTGCATCTGATCTGGCATTGGATATCCTGGTTAATGTTGGCCTTTCGAGAGAGGTGTCTGTCAAGATGTGGCAAGTGCTCAACACATTCCAGAGTCTCTCCTTCAACATATATAGGAAGCGGAATATTTGAATGACTAGTTGTGGAATGATATGTGTTTAATGTTCAAGGTC
The DNA here is from genome assembly GCF_965287045.1 of Carcharhinus amblyrhynchos. Lineage (NCBI taxonomy): Eukaryota > Metazoa > Chordata > Chondrichthyes > Carcharhiniformes > Carcharhinidae > Carcharhinus > Carcharhinus amblyrhynchos. Next base: position 102,255,759 of record NC_137326.1, on the reverse strand, counting down.
TGGCTAAGACGTGTACACAACTGAAGAGATTGACTATGGCTTGCAAATCTGGTGCTGTATGGCCAATTACACTGCCATAATATGCAAACTGTAGATTGTATATGCCCATGATGAGTTTTGGCACACAGGCAATCGAAATTAAAGTGTTTCTCATCTAGATGACATTTAATATTGACATCAAAAGGCAGTTGACCTTTGATGAAATGAATGGCCAGTGTCAGGTAAATTGTAAGAGCATGCGAGCTATCAGAGATCCTTGCTTGACCCTGGTTCTGATTTTCTAGGCATTTGTTTCAAACCTTCCTCTCAGGCCAACTACAACAAATTATACAAATGCTGAAGAAGCCAGTCAAAGTTAAACAATTAACCAGAAGAGGTTGAAGACTTAATGATCATGGGGACGTCATGGCCTAGTGGTATTATCCAGAAACTCAGCTAATATTCTGGGGTCCTGGGTTCAAATGCCATCACAACAGGTGGTGGAATTTGAATTCAATAAAAAGTATTTGGAATTAAGAATCTACTGGTGTCCATAAAACCATTGTCAATTGTCAGAAAAGCCTGCCTGGCTCACTAAAGTCCATTGCAGAAGGAAATCTGCTGTCTTTAACTGGTCAGGCCCACATGTAACTCCTGAGCCACAGCAATGTGGCTGACTCTCAACTGCTCTAGGGCAACTAGGGATAGGCAATAAATGCTGCCAGCCAGCAACACTCATGTACCACAAATTAATCACTCATAGGAGGTCCTTTTTGCTCCTGAACTCATGTTCAGCTATGCATGTTTGGGAGATGGCACTGGTTGGGGCAGCGAGGTCCAAATTGGCAGATTGATGTCACAAACTGCTTACACCGCATATTTCTGACATCTGCTCCTAATACCTATGCCAAAGCCCTCACCAAAATAGCACAACTACAGGTGCTCTAGAGTTGAATCCTGCAGCCACAGTATTTGATCACCTTATTCTGAATCCCTTCTGATAACTTGCAAACGCGTATGCATGTTTTAAAATTCATTCTCATGAGTAGTTGGCAAGCCAGTTGCACCTAGTTGCCCTGAGAGAGTGGTGGTGATAAGCTGTCTTCATGAATCAATCCAACAGCCTTTAAAAGAGTAATATTATTTATCCAGCTTTTGTTAGGGATCCATTTAACACACTCACTATATTATGTGACAAAGTAACAATGCCCAGTGTCCCATTTAAAATTATTCCATTAAAAATTATGTTATTTGCTTCAGTGTTCACTGTCCTTGTTAAATTACTTGCTTACATGTACTTTATCTACTGCTCTCTGGTCAGGAGGTAGGCCAGATTCAGCCTTAGTTAAAATGGGGCAGTGGCTTTACTCATTCATTTCTTGCCCTAAGCTGACTGACTGAAATTTTAAAATAAAGTCAGCGAGCATTCATACCCAAAGCTGGGTAATGAAAGCTGGTGGAGGCCACTGTAACCATGTAGATCAGACATTGATGGCATCATCTTTGCCCAATCTTATGATTTTAACCTGAACTTTGAACAAGGTTGCAGTAGTGGCAGGACCAGAAGAGGCCTCATTTCCTTGTGGGTCTAGAAGAGGCGTGCTCTTCTACATTCCGCAACTAAATCTTCAGCCTCCCCTTTTCCAAGATTCTGCCAATGCATTGATTCAGAAATCCTTTTTCTCATTGACAATGCACTTTAAGATGTTTCATTACACTACAAGCTCTTAAAAAGGGTACACAGTTGTTGCAGCTTTTATGATCTACCATAAAGACACTACCAACCTTAACAATCTGGTACAATATCCTGAGAAGTGTCATCTAATTGCAATCTTCACCTCATTTGAGCTGCGTGGCAAAAAAAAACATGTTTGCCAGTTACATACAGGAGTGGGTTTTATTTCTACTTCAGTGCTGCAAAACCTCTTATGAATGCAATCTTGCCGCATACAATATGTAATTAAACCCAGACTAACTGTGGCTTGCTGCTATGTATAGAAGAATTATAACCAGGATTTTGAGGTGAAATATAAGCAGTACATGGCCCTCAGTTCCTAAAGTGCCTCTGCTGCCAATCTGGAGCAGTGTTAAGGTACAATATGGCCATTACTCAAAAGAAAATGCTCATTAAAATCCAATTTTTAAAAAAAGGCTTGGTATCATCTTTTTCAATTTTATCATTGGCCTTTGTTCTACGATAAGAGAAAAAGTCTTTTCCTTTAGCTTTTCTTCTCTGTGCAAGACCATTTCATTCCCATCAGACAAATCTAATTACATACCTCAGATGAGAAAATGTGCTATAATCGCAAGTAAATTAACTGATGAATATCAATGTGGAGGAAGAAAACTGCTCCATGCGACAGAAAACAATCCAATTTTTTCACCGAGCAACAGTGTGTCAATATGCAACCCTTGCCTTCCAATTCTGCTCCTAGAAGCACAGAATATAAGAAACTAAGGGGCCTAATGTTTAACTGAAAACTTCAGATCACATCAGACATTGTGAAGGCAACAGTTAATTGCTTTTATGGTTGACACATCATCCCACATTTAATTTGCTGGTCCCTCTTTGAATAATTCTTTTGCACGTTACGCTATTGTCTCAATGACATATTTGTTGTACACCTCACAGGAATGTCAATTAAAGGTGGCACTGAAATTAATTGCATTAAAGGATTTGAATTATCTTTAAGTTCTCATCAATGCGGAATAACACCAGCTCAGACAGGAAAAGAAAGGCATTATTTACAATGGAATAATATAGGTCGTATATTTGAAAACAATAGATAGCAGAAAGTAATTACATGGCTGTAATCCAATCAAAGGGAACAGAAGACGTCATAAACCACAAGAGCATAGCTCAAAGGGTTTAATGAAAGTCATCTAGATTCAATGATTAGATTACAACCATGAATGCAGTCTCTCTATCTATTATTATTTGTAATAAATGCTGGACATTTTAGCTCTCTGTAATTAAGTTTGTATTTCCTCATGTTACAGTGGCTGATAACTGTGTAAGGTAATGTTTAATGTTCGTGTTTTGTTGTCTTCTTTTAGGTTGCAAATTTCCTGCTAATGGATTTAAAAACTAATTTTCTTATCTTGTGAAGAAAAGTCATTTCATAGTTCTTTTCTTTGCTGCCCGCAGTAAAAGTATGCTCTTTTAGCCCTTTGTAGAATTCTCATTGTGAATATAAAATTGCACGCTCTGATTTGGCAAAGAGAATTAAAGGCCAGAATTCTCCGGTCTCGCACACCCACTGCAGCGGGACTGGAGAGTCACAGCTGCAAGTGAGGTTGGAAAATGCTGGCCCCAGAAATTGCCAAGATCTTTACCACAGATTGACAGAATATGGTCTTCAATTACGTACAAGAAGGGGGAGAAATATGATTCTGATGGTGCAGCCCTTTCATGACCCTTGGAGGTCTGAACCAGACCACAGTTTGTACCTTGTTACCAAGTTGCCACTGAACTATGAGCTCAGCAGCTTGCTAGGTCCAGACAGCGCAATATCAGGCAGCCCAAAGGCTGGCCTAAGGCAGAGAGCTGGTGGAGGATATATGGAGGCTCACGGAAACGTCAGCCTGGTGGAGCACTCTCCATCTAGCCTTAAATAGGTATTCAGTTGCTTTTCTCTCTCCTTTCACTGCCTGCCATAGCAATGTATGGGTGAATCCTGTGGCCCTTTAACATGAATTTTGCAATGGATCTTACAACTGGCACATTATACTGGGCACAGTATACCGATTTGCCAGTTTCACTTGGGCGGGCTGTTCATTCATTCACAGGCCCACTTGAATATTGCATCAGGTAAATCTTGGGTGTCAGTCGTCTGACCTGAGAAGCCCCTCCCTAGATTTCTACTGTCAAGTGCCTGTTTTCCAAGGTCAAATTGGGAAGATGTGTGTTGAATTTCTCTTCCTATCTTTTCTGTATAAAGTGTAATGGATATCTGAGATCGATAATAAGAAAAGCTGTAGGACAGGTTATAGTCCTGAAATTACTGTAGGCACTTGCAATTATTGGTAATAGAAATAGTTTTAATTTCAATACATTTTGGGTTCATTTTTGAGCATGCTGCTCAGCTGTTTATTGATGGCTTGGTGAAACCAGATATATGGTTGAGTTATCATAGTCTTATCAGCTGCTTAAGAGAACATTTTCTGTTTGTATTAAATATTAGTGAGCATGATGAAAAAAAGATTCAGCACAGGAGGAGACTATTGGCCCATTGCGCCTGTGTCAGCTCTTTGATACATGCAATGAATTAATCCTACTCCCTTGCTCTTCCCCAGTAGCTCTACAAAGTTTCCCATTTCAGTTACTTCTATTGTACATTGCGCTCCATCCCTTGTTACAAGAGGCATGCTTCAAAAAATTCAGAGACTGTATGAATGTAATTAGTTCTGTTGAAGTGCGCACTTTCTTTATGTCTGTAAATTGATGAGAAAACGGAACAATAAGTTAGAATACACACTCTTTGACTAAGGTCAGAAAATACTGTTTCTTACTTTTAGCTGAAAAGAAAACACCATTCTATTGACAAAACCCTTGGCATCTGCAGCAGCACACATCTTTAATTCCAATTAAAGGGATGTGTGGTCGATGTAGCAAGTGGAAAAAGAAAGGTCAGTCGACAACTTAAGATCTAAATACAGGAAATTCTATGTTCCTGGTGTCAAACTGTCTTCCAAAGGAAACATTTTGTGGAGAATGGGGGCCACAGTATTCCTAATCCATGTTCACTGCAAGAATGTTATCTTCCAGGCTAATTTCCCTTATACTACTATACATGACAAAATTATAAATGTCTTTAGGAGATCAACGCAAATTGAAGAAGTCAATTTTATTTTGGAATTGTATTATTTTGTGAAATATCTTTTTCATCGTGAGTCGCCGTGATTTGGAATGTGCTGCCTGAAAGATGGTGACAGCAGAGTCAATAGCAACTTTCACAGAAAGAAAACCATTTAATACGGCTATGGAGAAGGAGTAGGGAGAGGAACTAATTGGATGGCTCTAGACAAGGGCTAGCACATTCACAATGAGTAGAAAGGCCTCCTGTGCTCTATCATTCTACATACCCATAACCCCCCAACTGAAAGGTGTTGGCTATTGAATAATCATGTTTTTAATCTGTAATAATAAGAAACAGAGACTCTCATTCAGTTACTCAAGAAGGGAATATCTGGCCATGTGTCCCATCTCTGATCTTTTCTAAATTGATTGGCATAAAAACATAATAAAAATAAGTATGATCTGTTTACTTCTACTTTTTTGGACTCTTGTACCTTTGGTTTCTATATTATTTCTGTTTTTTCACTAGAAGCAGCTTTCTCCTGCTACAATCTCGATTTCTTGTTTCTTCCCATTTGTCTCTACTTCCTCCAGTCCTCTCTCCCTCTCACGTCGCTGGTTTCTCCTAATTCCAGTCTGCTCTATTTTCCTCTTTTTAACATTTACTCTTTTCTTCCCCCCCAATTTTCCCATTTCTTCAGTGTCCTCCTTTGTCCCTTAATTCTCTGTTATAGACAATTCAGTTCCTCCTTTTTGCCTACTTCTTGTGCTTTTCTTCCTCATGCTGACCACTTCCAGAGTATCTTTTACTTTTACTGTTGCTACTGAATTCTATTGACCCTGCACCCCACCCAAATTTTCTTTCTCCGCTCCCCTCTAGTTCCCAATTGCGCCATTTCCTCCTCGATTTCTCTCCGGCTTTTATCCATTTACTCAGTTTCCTTACATTTCTCCTTAATTCTTTATGGATTATATCAGGTGGGATGGTAATGGCCACCTCAGGGAAGGACAATGGTTCTACCAGAAGCTCTTGAGGTAATTACACTGCACAAAATGCTTTCAAATTTCACTCTGAAAACATGAGGGAATGTTACTGAGAAAATGAAAATGTCAAGTATGTAGAAGAATAGAAGTTGTTCTTCTGACAGTGCTGCACCTGAGGCATGTGTACTCAATGCTAATATTGGATACCTGAAGTGAAAACACAGTTTGGTTTTCTGGCATTGAGATTCCTCAACTTGATTGTGCAGGAAAATTAACCGAAATATCTGAATTTAAATTGAACGGGATCCCAAACTCTATTTTATACACATCACAGTTTTAGAGAGATAACAACTGGTGCAGAAGAGTTGTGTTATTTTCATATAAATTATTCATTCAGTAGGCTTACTTAAACTAAAAGTGATTTGACAGCTACTGCAAACATAGTCAGGTCACTAAGTGAAACTGCATATAAAGGAGTAGGATTCAAAACACATTAATTCTGACATGGTGGACAGGATTTTCCCAATTGAGAGAAAGTCCCAAAGTTGGGGTCAGCTTTGGGTCAAGCAACCACATGGGCGAGTGGCAGGAAGTCCTCAGGGATTTTATGTCTGTAGCCAGCTGCAGGCCTAGGGAGAGAACAATAAAGGAGCAACCAGATGTGTTTGCATATATCTACCTAGTTGCCCTTGGGGTCTCACTGGGTGTAGTCTTGCTGAATATCAAGTGTTAGGTTTATGTGTCACTTTAAATACTAAATCTCTTTCAGTGCATTCTGTAATGGTGCATCTGGTTATTTCTGTATTACTGTGCCTATACTAGATAGTGAGCACTTGAGATCGATGTTCACTTGACTGATACATGGGATGGGAGGCTGGGGGTAGAGGGGTAGGGTATTCCCTTATGAGGAAAAATTGGCCAGGTTGGGCCTAAAGTTTAAATTTTTAGTTTATTTATTTGTGTCACAAGTAGGCTTACATTAATACTACAATGATGTTACTGTGACAATCCCCTAATCGCCACACTTTGGCGTCTATACAGGTACACTGACGGAGAATTTAGCATGACCAACACACGCTCAGACCATGGAAGGAAACCAGAGCACCTGAAGGAAATCCACAAGACACGGGGAGAACATGCAGACTCTGTACAGACAGTGACCCAAGGCGGGAATCAATCTCGGTTCTTTGGCACCGTGACCCAGCAGTGCTAACCACTGTGCCACCGTTCTGCCAATACTCACTGGAGTTTTGAAGAATGAGATCTTATTGAAACACATTATCCTCAAGATAAGGGGGGGGGGCAGTTTAGAACGGAGTTGAGGAGGAACTTCTTCACTCAAAGGGTAGTGAATCTCTGGAACTCTCTGCCCATTGAAGTGGTGGAGGCTACCTCGCTGAATATATTTACAACGCGGGTAGATAGGTTTTTGGTAGGCAAGGGGATTAAGGGTTATGGGGAGAAAGCGGGAAAGTGGAACTGAGCCACTTCAGATCAGCCATGATCTTATTGAATGGCGGGGCAGGCTCGAGGGGCTAGATGGCCTACTCCTGCTCCTATTTCTTATGTTCTTACATTAGATTCTGATGGCACTTTACAGGGTGGATGCTGAAAGACTGTTTCTCATTATGGGAGAGACTGCAGCTAGGAGACACTTTAAAAATAAGGGCTCTCTCATTTAAAAGAGGTGAGAGTTTTTTTTTATCTCAGGTGAGTTGTAAATCTTTGGAACTTTCTTCCCCAGGGAGTAGTGGAGGCAGGACAATTAAATCATTTTAAGGTCAAGATAGATCAAATTTTGACTAACAAGGGAGTCAAAGGTTTTTGGGTGTGGATAGAATGTGGAATTGAGGCCACAAATTGGATCAGCCATGACCTTATTTAAGAGCAGGTTCGAGGAGTGTAATGCCCTCTTCCTGCTCCTCATTCAAACGTTTGTATGAAATGGAGGACATGGAAAAGTGTACGCAGTATGACGGCAATAGTGAACATTTCCTATGGAAAAGGGGCCACTGAGATAGTGAGGGTGTTTAATGAAGGGCCATCAAGGCTACCTCAGGCAGAAGACTAACACAAAAGCAAATCACTGCAGATGTTGGAAATCTGAAACAAAATAGAAAATACTTGAAATACTCAGCAGGTTAGGCAGCATTTGTGATCAGAGAAAAAGAGTTAAAGTCAATAACCTTTACTCTTCTCCAACTCTTCTTCCTCAGAGGGGGAGATGGTAGCTATCCCCTCTGCAATGCCTGCATGTGCAAAACGCAGCAACCTATGCGTGTATTGCAGAGTTCCCCCAGATCTGTCCAGATATCTGAATCTCACTTTCAGAAGGCCTATACTCTTTTCAGTGGTTCTCCTTGTAGTCATAGTTGTTGGTGTCCTTTGTCTCTGTGTTGGAGGTTCACACAGATACAAGCAGCCTTGTCTTTAGCACCTCCTTGTGACCAGAATCCATTCACAGAGACATTCAAGTGTAGTGAGGAGCTGAGGCACATGGGATAAAAGAGTCACAACAGTTCTTGCACAGTGGAACTCCTTGCTGTTCACAAGGGTTCTTGCCTGCAAGGGCCTTGGTGGTCCTTAACTCCCAAACCTCATGGAACCCTGGCATGTCTCCATACCTAATTACCCTAAAGGCCTGACAGGCCTGATTATTGTGATATCTGACGTATTGCCTTGCTTTCTGTTAAATGACTCGAATCACCTACTTGATACAGCACTGGCTCGCTGACTGCGGGATCCCATAAATATCTCCAGACAATCCCTGGAAGGTGCCTGAGGAGTAAAGGGTGAATGCCACTGCGCTTTCGTTACCATAGGCAATGAGTGCCCATCACTTTCCACTAGCCTCACTTCCCCTCCAGCATTGCACACAGCTCTACCACCACTTGACTGGTCGGATGGAGTTTTCCAATGCTATTCCAACATCTCCAAGCAGCTAATCTTCTGTTTGTATTACCTTTCAGCTGGATAGTGCTTACTCCGAACATTACCCTGAACTCATGTCTCTATGTATCCCTCAGAATTTAAGGCTGGTGCTCCCCTGGCCTTGAAGCCTCACTCCTTGTGGCAACACTTGTCTCTTTCTCTCCCCCAGTATCCACCTCACGGGAGCAGTCAGACTCTGAGTGCAGCCAGCCTCCCGATTCCACCAGGTGGTTTTGACACACACTGTGCAATCTTTAATCCTTTGCTGAACTGAACCTTGGCCTGCCTGTTTCACAACGCAGCTGTAATCCATGGCTACCTCTTACTCATCATTCAGCTGCCTCCGAGTTCTCACCATCTCAGTGAGCCACTGATGCTCCATCGAAGCTGTGCACTCCAGGAACAATTGAAAAGACATTTTCAACTCTTTGTCAATTAGCTGCGTAATAGCCTCAATTGTTAGCCTGAGGCTGTGCCATCCTCTGTGTTTCTAACCCTGCTTCCTTTCCTTCACCTCCTACACCACCAACCCCCCTATTCCAAACCTATTGCCATGGGGCTGGTAACATTCCCCCCTTTGTTTTGCATATTATTTTCCTAAGTAACCTGCCTCAATACATTTTGAGTTGACCAGATATGTCTGCGCAGAAAGTAAATATTGTTTGAGTATGTGACGATCCCTACCTCTGCCCATTCATATGAGCCAATATTGCCAAATATACTTCCTCCCCAGGAACAAAACACAATACTGCGGTTTGGCCGCCATCTTCTCTTCCGAGCTTGGGACATCATGGCCTTGATTATTTCTGTAATGATGGAAGTGCTGCTGGTCCAAAGCTCTTCATTGTTGCCATGGTGACTGCCAACAATAATGTATTTATCTGGAAAATAGAAAGAGTTTGTCCTGTTCATTGAATGGTACCACAGGACTCTTAATCCAGTACTTCACATGTGGCATACAGGAAAAACATTTCATTAGTCATTGAACAACCAAAGTTTATTTCTGATGTTATGAAACATTTGATGAATGTCTGCCTAAGTGAACAATGCTATTTGTAGATGATGGCGTACAGCATTGCGAATTGGAACATCTACCACAGATTTTCCTGTGAACAAACATGTGTCATGTCATGAATGAGAGATAATATCTTAATTATCAACTATCATTGTGCTTTCAGCCACTGGAGATCACTCTGGATGTTCGTCAAATCCCCCTTACTCCTTTGGAAGGTGAAAATAACACACTGTCAGAACAATAATTTGATTTGACTTTGATTTGATTTATTATTGTCATATGTATTAGATTACAGTGAAAAATATTGTTTCTTGTGCGCTATACAGACAAAGCATACCATTCACAGAGAAGGCAATGACAGAGTACAGAATGTAGTGTTACAATCATAGCATTGTTAGAGAGTTTAAAAGAGTTAGAATTAAGTTTTAGAAGCATACAACAAGAGTAAAAGATAGAATTAGAAGGTATGCTGGGCACAGTTTTCAAGAAGTCATCTCGCTCTGGTGCCATCTTGGGAAAAGATGTGCTCGTGCATGGGGTTGAAACTTATATTCAGCTTCATTTACAGATAAAATGCACAGTAGAGTAATATGCAATGTTATTCAGCTGAGCTGCAAGTGGCAGAACAGGATGGGGAATCAGGTTGAGGAAATGTTCCATCCATTCAGTGCGGTTCAGTCAACCACTCCCAGTTGATTGGGACATCTCTGTTAGAAACTCTCGCTTTAGATGAGATCTTCATTGAAATATCAAAGTAAGGAGATATTGTGTACAAGTGAGCATACATCACAGGTTCAGCCTGATCAAATGAGTGTTGTTGATTGCTGAGATGTTGGCTGTCAATACTTTCAGAGGAGGTTGTCATTTCTGTCAGACAAATCTTTGATTTTTTTTGATGATCTTTATTTCTGGTGTTCCTTGCAGATGATTTTGGTAGACTCACCTAGTTAACTCCACCTACCACACCGAACAATCTTGTAAGACCCTGGACATCAAAGCAGCAGTTGACCAAGTATTGCGTTCAAGGTCAATGAGAATCAGGGGCAAACTCTCCACTGGTTTAAGTCATACCTGGCAGAAAGGAAGACAGTTGTAGTGGTTGGAGGTCAATCATTTCAGCTCCAGGAGATCACTGCAGGAGTTCCTAGGCCCAACCATCTTCAGCTGCTTTAGCAATGACCTTTCCTCCATGAGGTCAGAAGTGAGGACTGCACAATTCTCAGCACCATTCACGACTCCTCAGATACTGAAGCAGTTCAAACGCAGCAGAACTATGACAATATCTCGGCTTGGGCTGGCAAATGGCAAGTAACTTTCACGCCACACAAGTGTTAGGCATTGACCATCTCCAACAAGAGAGGATCTTACCATTGTCTCTTGACATTCAATCACATTACCGTAACTGGATCCCCCACTATCAACATCATGGGGTTACCATTAATCAGAAACTGAACTGGACTAACCATATAAATAGGTCAAAGGAATCCTGGGGAGAATACCTCACCTCCTGACTCCCCCAACCTTCCTAAAAGCCTGCCCACCATCTACAAGGCACAATACTCAAGAAGCTTGAAACCACCTAGCACAAAGCTTGCTTGATTGGCATTCCTTCCACAAACATTCACTCCCTCCACCACCGACAAATAGTGGCAGCAAAGTGTACCATCTACAAGATGCACTGCAGGAATCTTAGATAGTACTTCCAAACCCATGACTATCACCACCTAGAAGGACAAGGGCAGCAGATACTTGGGAAGACTACCATCTGGAGGTTCCTCTCCAAGTCATTCACCATCCTGATTTGGAAATATATCACCATTCCTTCACTGTCACTGGGTCAAAATCCTGGAATTCCCTTCCTATCAGCATTGTGGATGTACCTTCACCTCAGGGTTTGCAGTGGTTAAAGAAGACAGCGTACCACGGTGAACGGTGAGTAGGGATGTGCAATAAAATGCTGACTTAGCCAGTGACACCTACATTCCATAAATGAATTTAAAAAAATAGAGCTGTGAATTACAAGGTACAGAGTATCTGCTGACGTCCTGGAATACTGGATATAGCCTTCCTAGAACACAAGGAGAAGAGTCAATGGCCACTTTGGTATCGTTAACCTTGTTTCTATTACGTTAAAGGTGCTACATGAATGCAAGCAACTGTTGCTGTTTCTTCAACGACCTTAAGTTCCGAGAACTCAACCACCAAGATGGCAGGCCCGGGGATGCAAGACTGGAACTAAGTGATCCCTCTGTGGCAGATTTGGTAATTTAACACCAGAATCAAGCATGTCTGGTGATAATCAATTGGTCAGTCCAGTTTTCTATTAGCATCTGGAGAGGTAGGTCTTTTGCTGGAAATTGGCATTTCCTCCACATGGCAGAAGTCTGATAGTAAGGTGGCTGTACCTCAACAAGCGACAAGAATTTTCTCAGTGTTCTGTGCCCTGTTTCAACTTTAGCAGAATCCCTATGCACATTTGCACATTTCTGAACCTTGGTTCTGCCAAATTGCACCAAAGCATTCTGGATTCAGGGAAATTGGATGTTTTCCAACAAGAGTGTGTAAACAAATTGGCTAACTAAAGACTTGTTAATTCTCACAGCAGCTTGAATTAGACTCTTCAACATTGAAATAAGATTCTGACAAACAAATACCAAACACGTAAGACCAACAAAATTCTATTTATTTGAGGTTTTTTTTAATGTTGGCAGGCAAGTTCAGATGAGTCTGCTGGCATCAGATGCGGACAGTCTTTACCCACCATTAAAATTAATCCTGGGTCATATGTAGACATCACGTACATGGGCTATGATTCTCTAGACAATAAAAGAGAGTTCTATACAGAGAGCAAAACCCCGGTCAAACTCTCCCCATCTGTATGGCCCTGCTAATGGTGCTAAAAGTCACAATATTTTTAACATGTTCATTCTGGTATGCAACAGGGCACTAAAACAGTGTTGCTAATTTGCCATTCACAGCTCCAGCCAGTCTTTTTAAGATCAGAACAGGTAATTATATCACATTTCCCATGGGCACTAAGCAATCACATAAGATTCCATACTTTTTCCAATGGTAACACTCCGTAGCTCAAGGGTGCTAGTGATGACACTCGTGTCATCTTATCAGCTTCTGCACTCAATAATTACGCCGTTAATGACTACATTAATGTTCATCCTACTTTTGACCATGAATGTAGGATGACTTTGGTGACTGTTTGTTTTCGAGGCAGCAGTTACAAAATGTTCATCGGCAATCTGTTGTGCCCTCATTATTTGACTCATAAAGGAGAAAGCAAGGTTGGTGTCACAGTGACCAGCAACACTGTCTTATGTCCTAGTTAATGAGATTTCTACAACGCCCACAAACAGTTACCCAGCGCAGGTACAATGGAGTGCTTTGAACTCAGGAATAACCAAGCAGCATTCCACAGATACCTTGAAAAGGCAGTTTGAATGACTTCCCAGACTGGGCGTGTCCCTTTATATAACACCACTCAGGTCTCCAAGATCACCGTGATTTGCTACACGTTACATAAACCTGCGATCCAAAGCATCAATTATAGAGTATCTACCAGAAAACAGGCAGTCGGTTCATGCTATCAGACCAGAAATGCGCAGTGCAGCTACTAACCTCTGGAAAATTTGGGAAAGGATGTTTTGGGGAGACTGAGGGGGCAGGCTCAAGAGGGGAAACTAGGTAGGGGAGGTTTAAACTTTTACAGGGCTCAGAGAGCACTCTTGCTCTACTTATCTGCAAAATTCATAAATAGAGTATTTCTTAAAGGCGAACAAGGTGTCAAACTGCAAATGAAAATGCAGCTTGGCACTGTTTAACTTGCATTAAAAGTTGATGACATTTTTTATATGATGAATGAAGGAGACCTTACTGTTATGAGGGGCACGGGCAGGGTGGATAGGGAGCAGCTGTTCCCATTAGTTGAAGGGTCAGTTATGAAAGGATACAAGTTTAAATTGAGGGATGGGAAATTTAGGGGGAAATTTGAGGAAAAACTTTTTTACCCAGAAGGCAGTGAAGGTTTGGAATGCACTGCCTGAGAGGCTGGCGGAGGTGGGATGCCTCACATCCTTTAAGAAGTACCTGGATGAGTATTTGGCATGCCATAATATTCAAGGCAACAGGCCAAGTGCTGGCAAGTGGGATTAGGTGGGTAGGGTCAGGGCCTTTCAGGCGTCAGTGCGGGCCGAAGGTCCTCTTCTGCACTGTAGTATTCAGTAATCCCTCCCACCCTACACTCCTTAATTGCACAGCTACCCCTATCGACTGCTGGACATGTGGCAGACTTTTACTGAAGTTGTTGCAAGTGAATATTCTCCTCCTCCTCGATGTTATCATTCCTTCTACTTGATAACCTGGCTGAAATCTTCAGCAATAACAGAACCTGTGGGTGCAAACCTATCAAATTAGCAATCACCCAATGCTGCATAACAGTACGCCAAACACACTCGTTAATCCGTTTCTGGCATAACAACTTGCGACAGCACTTCAAAAGCAATCCATTGATTTTATTGCATTTTCTGATGTTCTGAGGAAATGAGAGGTGCGATGTGGATGAAAGCTTCATTTTTTAGTCTTGTGCCCATTGAATTTAGAGATCATTTTTATCAAAGTGTATGAAGGTGGGGATAGACAGCTGATGTAAAAGAAGGTGGATCAGACTTGTCCAACCTTGTGGGGAGGGTCACTTCTCAAATTTCTCATGCTTTGACGCAATACACAATTTTGGAAAGATAACTTTTGACATAACATTAAACATGACTTTTTTAAAAAAAAGATTACATAGGAAAAGAAACAACTTGCTGAAAGCAAAATAAATTTGAACATTAATGTGGAAATTAGAAAATGAGTAATAAGTAATGTCGGCCGTTAGAGTGGGGAGGGGCAAGTGTGTGTATCCAGCTCACTCCCAGCCGGAGCTCAGTCACTCACCCTCACCACTGTGAGAGTGGGCAATCACACCATTTGGTGTGTGGGGGAGATGGTGAATGAGATCCCGAAACTAGGCGTGAACCTGACACACATTCTCAACTCCCTCACACCTCTCTCTTACAGCCACAAACACATACACATGCACTCACACACACACCCAGCACAAACACTCACCCTTCACACACATGCATTCACCCCCTAGCACAAGCATACCCCCCAAACACATATACCTATCCCTCACACACATACTCGCTCATCCACTGTCAGACCCACTCACCCACCCACCCTCACAATCACTCACTCACCCACCCCCACCTGCTCTTCCTCCTGGCCCCACCCTCACACCTGCCCAACCTCATTCACTCACCCTCATTCTCACCTGCCCATCCTCATTCATCCACCTTTACAATCACACACATACGCACACTCACTCACCCTCACTCTCGCACACACTCACCCACCCTCACTTCTTGCACACACTCACTCAACCTCATAATCACTCACTCTCACTTACTCACACTCATTCACCCACCCTCACTCTCATATTCACCCGCCCACACTCTCTCACTCACTCACTCACCCACCCCATGTCATGTGGATTCCCCTCCATGTGGTCGCTGGTGGCTTCAGCTATGCCCAGAGAGGCACGGTGGCTGAGGAATGGGGGTGCCTCAGAGAGAGCCTTGAGCACTGACTTTCCAAGTCTATCCTCGGAGGGGCTACAGGTCTCACGTTACAGATGCTGCATGGGGCCCAAAGGCTCACTGACTTTAGTTGGTCTTTTAACTGACTTAATTAATAACCCACTTCTTACAAGGGGGTAAGTAGTTTGAAAGCCTGGTCTGACCTTCAGAATAATGTTTGGTGGTCAGGGCCATGGCACGCTGACTGGGAAATTCTGTACCCGTCTGCCTCCTTTCCTGTCCCATATCAACGCCAAAAGTCCTGCCCAATATTGCTCAGAAATACAAGGCAGTATTGCTTTCCTACCAGCACTTTGACCTGTGTTCTAAAAGTTTCACATTGGCATGCTGTCAAACACACACCAAACTGATGAGCCCATTTAAAATTCCCCAAACGATGCTGAATGCAAAGCAGTTTCCCACTGGCAGTGTGAAAGCTAAAGCAGCACACTGTATCAGAGAATAAAATAAGGTCCTTAAAGATCTATTATCTTCACAACTCCAGCAATTTTTAGTCTTTCAAACGTGTGCTGTGTGCAGTAGCGAAATCAGTAGTGATCATAAAAAGATGGTGTTCTGTGTAACATTAGAGGTGTAAGATGATCCAATGATACAAAACGTCACGAGTGTTAACAATATCTTAATTAGACATCAACTATATAATTGCACAATTAATTTTACAACCATTATTCAAATGTGTATGCATATTATATTACAAATTAGTTTGCCATAATTATGTTTAAAACAAACTTACATTAATGAAGGACAATTATGATGCAATTTAATCACATTTTCAGATGTAGGTGGTAAGCACATAATGATATAAAAAGTAGGAGCAGGAGTAAGCCATATGGCCCTTTGAGCCTGCTCTACCATTTAACAGGATCGTGGCTGACTTTAACATCAATTCCACCTTCCTTTCAAAGCCCCATATCCCTTGATTCCCCGAGAGTCCAAAAGTCCATCTATCTCAATCTTGAATATATTCAACAACTAAGCATGCACAGCTTATGGTGTACGGAACTCCAGCAATTCTGAAATTAAACTCGTGAGATATATTAAATAGTAAGTCTTGTCTCATAGAGCCTATATTTAAATAAAGTTTATATATAAACAATAAACCGAGCTGATGCCGATCCAGTTTTTTTACTTAAATGGAACTTAAATGTATTTAACATTGCAGTTTGGGTTCTGGCAAGGTGAAACACTATTTACATTGCTTGGTTCGTGCATGGTTCGTTGCATCTCCAATATCTTGTAAAGCATGTTCGATGCCATGCTGGATTTAAACTTTACACTGAGTCAAATTGTTAATAGTGTTCTATGTTCTAAATTGAAGTAATGTGAGTTGTTCATAGAATCAGAGAATTCTACAGTGCAGAAGA
Source organism: Carcharhinus amblyrhynchos (assembly GCF_965287045.1). Lineage (NCBI taxonomy): Eukaryota > Metazoa > Chordata > Chondrichthyes > Carcharhiniformes > Carcharhinidae > Carcharhinus > Carcharhinus amblyrhynchos. The sequence goes on along the minus strand of NC_137326.1, from coordinate 102,239,037 downwards.
AGTCTGCATTGACCACAATCCAGCCAGGCCCTAATCCCACAACCCCGTGCATTTACCATAGCTAGTGGGCAATTTAGCATGGCCAATCTACCTAATGCACACATCTGTGGAAGGGAACCAGAGCACTCTGAGGAAACCCACGCAGAGATAGGGAGAATGTGCAAACTCCACACAGACAGTGATCCAAGCCGGGAATTGAATCCTCGTCCCTGGCACTGTGAGGCAGCAGTGATAACCACTTTGCCACCCCATTAAGTGCCTCATCACGAAAACAATGAAAAGGAAGAATATTTTACATTTATGTCCCACAAGTGCCATGCAATGTCTAACAAGAGAGAATTCAACCATCTCCCCTTAACACTCAGTGGCATTACTATTGCTGAATTCCCTGCTATCAACATCATGGGGGTTGCCAGTGACCACAAACTGAACTGGCCTAAACATATAAATACAATGGCTACAACAGCAGGTCAGAGATTGGGATTTCTCAGGCGAGGAGCCTTTTGACTCCCCAAAGACTGCACACCATCTACAAGGCACAAGTCGAGAGTGTGATGGGATAAGCTGCATTTGCCTGAATGAATTTGGCTTCAACAGCGCTCGAAAAGCTTGACACCATCCACGACGAAACAGTCCAGTTGATCCTTTTGACCAAGTCTGCTGGTCCTGTTGACAACCCAAACATTCGTTTTCTCTTCACCAATGCACAGTGACAGCAATGCGTGCCATATACAAACGCAGTGCAGCAACACGCCAATCCTCCTTTGATAGCACCTTACAGAAGAACAATCTTACCACCAAGGGCAGCAGATGCATGGGAACACCACCACCTAAAAGTTCCCCTCCAAGCCACATCATCTTGACTTGGAACTATATTACCATTCCTCAAACACTGTGGAATCAAAATGCTGGCACTCTCTTCCCAGCAGCACCCTGGGAGTACCTGCACCATATGGGCTGCAGCAGTTTAAGAATGTGGGTCACTGCCACTTTCATAAGGACAATTAGTGATGGGCACCAATTATAGGCCTTGCCAGTGACACCCACATCCCATGAAGTAAAAAAAAGGAGGACTGCTATGACAGCAAATGAGGTCACAGCAATAGGATTGGAAGAATTATAGCAATGTTTAAAAAGGGAGTGATTAAATACTTGCAGGCAGAACAATGAAAAGCTTCTGGGGAAAGGGTAGGGGAACATGATTAAATAAACAGCTCTTCCAAAATGTAGCGTTCATACGATGGACTGTGTAGCAAAGTTCCATAATTATTTTAAGTCTCTTCTTAATTTGCTCAGGAATCAAAATAGGTTCTGAATCTGGAGTCACAGTCAGGGTTCCCAACCCTCCTGCTTTAGTTGGGAGTCTGTCAGGATGGGTGATTGATCTGCCAGGAACTTTTGCTGGAAGTTCCAGAGAAACATCCCAAGGATTGCAGGTTGTGCAGGATCAATACTCTGGCTTGCGACCAAACCATACTGTCTGAGCCCCACAGTTCTTCCAATGTTTCAGAGATACAATGGACATGAATTTTGTTCTGCCGTCAGGATGAAATGCAGGTTGGAGCGCACAAATGTTGGTGGCATGACCCAGAGGATGATTTTGGAAGAGACAGTCTATTAAGTGTTCACCTCTGGGAGCCCCAGGTTGGGAAGGCTGTCCAGCTGTCCTGCAGGGAGGGCACTGTTGGAGTATGTGGGGTGATGAGATGGCATTTCTGTTCTGATTGCTGGTCAAAAATAGGTTAAATAAAAGGGCAAGGAGGGTTAGGGCCATCAGACATGAGGGGGAAATGTCCCCCATTCCCTCACAGTAATATGGCACTGCCTCAATTACAACTGAGATTGGGAGCAAGGCCTTTGCCACTGATTGGAGACTCCAGCTCTGATGCTGTGGACAGGCTATTGCCTTTTCATGGATGACCACCCTGCGTTAGCTGAAGAATCCAGTCAGCATCATGAGAGTGCCTAAAATTGAACCCTCAAACAAATTAACAGGTTGAACTCGGTGGCCAGGCAGGCAACCATTTCTATCACCACCCTCTACGTAGTCCCATGGAGATGGGAACATGTCATGGAGCTGATCCAAAGGAATTTCCTTCTCATTTCCAGGCCCACTCGCCTCCATGGGCTATTGAAAATTCTACTTCATTGCCAGCTGTGAACTTGACAGCATTGGGGTTATCAAAAATCAACTTGAATCTCCCTGAATCCTAACACAGCAACTGGCGGGAGAGAGAGAGACAGCAGTACATCCTGGGAAAGGGAGATACAAAATACAAACTGAAGGAAGGGAGGGAGCAACATTTTCTGCAGAGAGGGAAGGAGTGTTTGGGTACCAGGTCAGAAACCCCAAGGTATATTATGAAGCCAGACTAGACCCCCAACTATTTAGGCATTTGTATGATGATAAGACGTTTCATTCCAGGCTCAATTCTATTGAGACACTGGAAAGCCTTACTCAAAATAAATGTTATTTAAAAACAAAGTTTAATTATTACAAATGAATTAGATTATCATTTAACAATTAAACAATATTTAAACATAACAGGATAGAAGTCTTAACCTCTAACCTATCACAATGAATTCCAATCCAGCAAAATTGCCTCTTATAGACTTAAACATTGCATTAAAATTAGTTAGCAAAACACTGGCTTAAATGCTTTGACTTAGGTTACCAGTCCTGGAGCTTTCAGAAAACCTTTGGGGAGAAAAACAAAGAGACACCATTTTCTTCTGGTAGCCCAGGCAGTAACTATCTGTATTTTAAAATGAAACTGAAACTGTTTCTTTCCTGCTCCTCCCATTAATCACATGACTATATCGCTGTCAAACCTAATCAAAACTCTACTCTGAAGTCCGAGGGGGAACCTAAGTAAATAGAAATGCATTAGCTCTGCTTAAACAAACACTCTGGGCCCGATTTTACCATTTTCATTCTAAGTGCTGAAACTGGGCGTAATGCAGATCCGTCTTAGAAATCTGCTTTCAGTGCCCTCATATGGAGTCAGCCATCTCCAGTCTCATTCGCACCGTGGGCAGGGCTTAGCACGACCAAAACGACTGGAGCTCTGAACTGCGCATGCACAGTTGGAAAAAAATTTGAAGAAGTGCGCCCTTGTCAGATTGCTCCTGGGCCACAGAAAGCGGATAAAGCAGTCCGGGAGTGAACAGCAGGAACGATGGCCCCCACACACATCACTGCCCCCCTTGTCAACGCCCCCGCTATTCACACACATCACTGTCCCCCTTATCCAACACCCGCTACCCACAGACATCACTGTCCCCCTTATCCAAACGCCCACTACCCAGACCAATCACCACCTTTGCCCCCCCCAACCCGAACGGCCACAGAGTGGCAGCAGACCCTCCAGCCCCCCCTGGACCCCCACCAGAGATCCAGCTGCTCCCCCACCAGAGATCCATCTGCATCTCCCCCCCCCACCGTGCCGGAGATACATCTTACCCATTTCCCTCCTCCCCCCACTCCGCCGGTAACGATCCGACCTCACTCACCACCCCCCCTGCAACCCCAAACAACAATCTGGCCTCAGTCATTTCCCCCAGAGAATAGTCAGGCCTCACTCACCACCACCACCCCCCTGAGGAACATCTGATCTGCCTCATCCTCCCCCCCCACCAGACAACGATCTGGCCTCACTACCCTCCCCCTCCCCCCAACCAGAGAATGATCAGGCCCGCCTCCTTCTCTCCCCCCCCCCCCCCACCCCACCCACCCACCCACCCACCCACCACCACTGATCTGAGTCAGAGAGCTGTTGGAAGGTCTGAATGCGACCTTCAGCAGCTGGAGCACCCGATTCAGACTTTTATTTAGCAGGTCCATTATGGCGTGGTTCCGGATTGGCAAATGCAGTGGTAAAGGGGAAAATGCAGATAAAGTTGGGCGGGCTGTTCATTAATTCAATTTAAATGCATGCAGATGCATTTATGTTCTCCCAGTTACTAATTTAAAGGTTTTCCTTGACAAACCGTCACCCTGCAAAACAGAGCTGAATTCTGAACATACTCCTTACGTGAAACATAATACAAGTACATTTCTTAAAGGTACAATATTATTGCAAGAGAGAAACATAAACAGGAAAAGGAGACAGTGTAATAGATCCTGGAAGAGGGAGAGAATGAACACAAAACTGGAGAAACAAAAACCGAAACCAAGAAAAGTTCATGAAATAAAATGAAAAATTGCTGGAAAACTCAGCAGCAACTCAGCCTGGCAGCATCTGTGGAGAGTTACAGGGTCATCTTTTCAAGTCCAATATGACTCTTTGGTTTCAGCTCTCCAGCATCCATGTATAAAAGCAAAATGATGTGGGAGAGTTCATGATGGCCTGTGATGTGTACTGATACATAATATAGTTTGCTTTGGGAGTTAGGATCCACAATGATTCTCCTTCACAGGAAGGAGGACCCTTTGAATTGTTTATAGGCTTTAACAAACCTATTCCAAAATGTAGCACCGAATGTAAAACCTCAGATTATTTTAAAGCCTGGCTGACAAAAGCAGATGGATGACAGTTCACATTGGAAATACAACAGTTTGGGATGAGATTTATAGAAACCTCATCATAACAAAACAAAAGTTTCCTTTTTAAGGAACTTTATTTTGTTCATTTCTTTTAATCCACTTGCAGGACATGGTCATCATTGGCTGGGCCAGAATTTATTGCCCGTCCCTAACTACCCTCCATTTCAGAGAGCCAACCACATTGCTGTGGATCAGGGGTCACATGTAGGCGAGACCAAATAAATACAGCAGCTTCCCTTCCTTTATGTTTTTATGACAATGGATAATAGTTTCATGGTCATCATTAAATTCCAGATTTTTATTAAATTCATATTTCACCACCTGCCATGGCGAGGTTCAAATCCCAGCCTCCAGATCTTGCCCTGCGTCTCTGAAATTACAAGTCTGGTGATAATACCACTGCCTACTCTAAAACCCATCTGATCCACTTAGAAATAGAATTACATCTAGAAATAAACCAATGTGTTTGATTTGGATTTGAATTATTATTGTCACATGTATTGGCATAGTGAAATGTATTGTTTCTTGCACGCTATACAGACAAAGCATGCCGTACGTAGGGAAGGAAAGGAGCGGGTGCAGAATGTAGTGTTACAGTCATAACTAGGGTGTAGAGAAAGATAAACTTAATATAAAGGTAAGTCCATTTAAAAGTCTGATGGCAGCAGGGAAGAAGATGTTGTTTGGTGAGTTAACCTTATTTGGACCATGCAGATAGAATTTGGGAACAGTGGAGAAATAGGAATCCATGTGTTCTAAAGTAGCTACTTGGATTATATGAAAATGTGTCTCTATCACCTGTGAAGCACATTTTCATTCAATTTAATTAGCAGCCCACACACAAAACATCTGGTTATCTCCAATCAATGCTTGTATGCAAAAGATTTAGTCTTAGCCCATTTAGTGAGCCAAATGTTCATTCAGATTAAACTATGAAGGTAGCAGAAGGAAATGGTTTTGTTGGTTGACAGTAATTACATTAGGATTTGCTTCATTGCTACACACTTACTCTGGAAATATTAAGATAAGTAATCTGAAATACTGAGCTCAAAGAGTTAGAAGAAAAGTTTTAGCAAAATTGTTCAAACAGAAAGTGGTTTGTGCTGGATTTATGTATCTTTATCTTTTTGAAATACATCCTTGATTTATTGCATGAATTTTCATGCTGTCAAAACTTAATACTCTGGCAAGTAAGTACATTTTGCTGGTTCTGTTCAATCAGTATCCTGTTGTTTATCATTGCCATGAACATGAACTTTAAAAAGGAAGGGAAATTAAGTGGGGGAACATTCTGTTCAAATGTCTATTTGAAGAAATTACTGAAGCTATTCTGGGATGCCTTTCTTCCTCAGCAACATAACAAAAGGGAATGGAAGGAGGAAGAATTCCTCTGAGGAGCAAAGATGAAAGTTCTTTAAAACATATCACAAATGTTTTTACTCGTTTCCTTAACTCAGACAATTTAACAGAAATAATTGCCTCCAGACTGTTTTTGTCCTTCTTGATTGTGATTATTGCTATGAAAACACAATGTACCCAATGCTGGTTGAATTGTTGACCAAAATTAATTCCATCATCGGGCCCACTGCCATCTGTAGCTCAGCAGCAACAGATTATGGGTTCAGGTCTCACTTCAGACTTGTGAGCATAAAATCAGGATTGGCACTTTGCCTGTGCTGCAGGAGTGCTGTACTGTCCAGACATCTTTTGGACAAAACATTAAACCACGGCAAAAGCTCGACAAATAAAGATTAAGGTCCAACTACTGACTTCTACTGACCTGGTGCTCAGATAATACAATAATGGCGTTGTTGACTAATCACAACAATCAATCTCAAGCAAGCAACCTGCAGCGGAGTCAGATGTAACATAAGGAAAACCCAAATGGCGGAGAGTTTTGGGGACAAAAGCTATCTGCTCCTTTCAGGAATGCTACACTTCCCATACGTCATAACTCAAATTACTCATATACTGTATTCCAAAAGGTTACTTTTGGAAAGAAATCTACCTCATTTGCATTTAAATGAATCAATACTAACTGCATCCACCATCTCCCCGAGGAGCTTGTTCCATAGATTGACCACTCGTTCACTGAAACAAGGGGAGAAAGGGGCACCAGTTCCAGAGGTAATGAAGTAATATACATGCGACTTTCTTAAACAGCTGGTTATTCATGGAAAAAATTGGAGTGGACAAAGCACTTCAGTTGCCTGACAGATTCAATTTTAATTTAATGGTCATGGCAGAACACACCATTTTTCAGACGCTCACTTGCGATACACTTTCTCTTGGTTAATCACATTTGGTCTAAGTGCTGCACTCAGTGAAACCTGCTCCAGCAAAAATGAAACGTAGTGAAAAGTCATTTTATACTTGCAAAGAAATTATTTCATGTGAACAGGGATACTGTAAAACACAGCACCAATTACTGTCACACATCTGAAAGATGACATTGCGCATATCTGATTTTTTATAGGCTTTTCTGTAACCAAATTTCCCCTCATTCCATGATCTATCATTGAACTGAAAATGGCATGCAAAGAGTATCTTACACAGAAAGCACAACAGTTTGAGGCCATACTGGGGCTGGCACAGTGGTTAGTACTGCTGCCTCACAGTGCCAGGGACCCCGATTCGATTCCCGGCTTGGATCACTGTCTGTGTGAAGTTTGCACGTTCTCCTGCGTCTGTGTGGCTTTCCTCCGGGTGCTCTGGTTTTCTCCCACAGTCCAAAAGACATGTGGGTTAGGTACGTTAGCCATGCTAGATTCTCCCTTAGTGTGCCTGAACAGGCGCCAGAGTATGATGACTAATGGATTTTCACAATAACTTCATTGCAGTGTTAATGTAAGCCTACTTGAGACACTAATAAATAAACTTAACCAGTACCATGCAATTTGATAAATAAGTAAGGAACTTAAACAGTAAAAGAAAACTTTCAACATTGCAGAATATCTGTCACAGTTGCAGAATTACTAATCATGTTAAATCATTGTGTATGTTATACTAAGAAATCCCACAAGTTGGCCCGCAGCAATGAATTACCTGGGTTGATAGATCCTTTCAGGTAGCCAATTACATTTTGAATCGTCCTATACTCCGAGATTGTTCCCACCTCCAGCCTGATGGTTTTACTGACTGCATTCAAAATAAAACACAAACATACTTTAGTTAAGGAGCATTAGAAAAGATGATGTACATATTGTAAGGCATTCTGAACAAATTTTGACATTGTGATAATCTGTAGCCTCAATGTTACCACCAGTTTAATTACAACAATTGATACAAGTCAAATGAATAAGAATTGTCGGCTTGTCAAAGTATCAGAATGAGACCAGCACAACAGTGAATCTGTCAGCCTTACCTTCAACAGTATTTGCATAAACATGGAGTCATGTTTTCCATCTGAAGTTAATTTGCAGTTGTATTTTACCATTCTACATTTTTTACAGAGCTCTAATTACTTGTCTTTTTTGCAATTAAGTTGACACATGTTTGCTCAGTTCAAAGCATCAACTTCACACTACTGAGAAAATTTGGAACACTGGTGAAAGTGATGGTGTCTCTGGGAGTTCCAGCAGAGCCAAATCCATGACACCATAGGTGGCTCAGTTACATAGCGGGTGAAACAGCAAAAGTGATATGGGATTCCACAGGGAGAAGTGATACAGTAAGAAGTTTGCAGATGATATAAAAATTGGCCATGTGGCTGATAACAAAAAAGAAAGCTGTAGATTACAGGAAGGTATCAATGGACTAATCAGGTTGATGAAACATAGCACATGGATTTTAGCCTTGAGACATGTGAGGTAATGTATTTGGGAAGGCGACAAGGCAAGGATTACACAATAAACAGTAGAATATTGAGAACTGTGGAAGAACAAGGCAACCTCTGACAGTGGCTGGACAGGTAGATAAAGTGGTCAAAGGCATTTGGATACTTGTCTTTACTAACCAAGGCATAGAGCAGGAAGCCTTTGCTGCAACTGTCATCATGAATCTTTGAGTGTTTTGAAATACACAGTTAACTGAAAATAAAGCAGAATTTTGGATGAATATCTTAGCTCAGAAGCATGCCCATGTGATCCAGTTGCCATGGGGAGAGTGACTCAAACAGAAAGCCATGGAAGTGGGATAAGCATTTCTGACACCTTTTCACAGGATCTCACAGAAGAAGAATAGCTACTCTTTGAGATGTGGAAACAAAGAGGCTACTGCTGTGGAAGGGCAGAGACGGAGTGCTTTTGTGTTAACAACCAAGCAAGATGTTCTTGAGAGTTTGGTTTCTGTTCAAAGGAAGTGCTATAGAACAGATTGGGCTCTTGGAGGTGTGCCTTGCTTGTTAAAATCATTTCAGGGGAAACTAGGGCTGAGTGGAATAATTGTCTAAGTATGCTGGAAATTTGACCTGACACACTGGGGGAGAAGGGAATCTCTGCAGTTGAGTTGGGAGTGACTGTTGGACTGTCCTTGTAATGCTACATTTGGTCACAAGTATGAAGTGACATCAAAGTGTTTTGTATGACACATTTTGGTTTTGTTAGTCAATAAAGGAAATTTCCCTTTTTCTTTAGTTTGCTGTATTAGTTGCCAAATTAAATGCTTCATCTTTGTTGATTTTAGGTTGTTTTTACAGTAAAAGTCTTCAAAAAATAATCTTGTCCAACATCTCACTCCCACTGGCTCTTTAGAAAACTCATCTCTTTTTAAAAATCGTCAGTCTCGACAAGGATTGTAACAATGAATAAATCACTGGTTAGGGCACTACTAAAGTACAATGTACAATTCTGGTCACCACAATGTAGGAAAGATGTGGTTGTACTGGAGGGGAGAAGATTTAAGAGGATGTTACCTGGGCTGGAGAACATTAATTATCAGTAAAGTTTGGATAGGCTAGGGTTATCTTCTTTGGGAGAGGGGAGGCAGATGGCAGACCAATTGAAGTGCAAGAAAGTACAAGGGATCTTGATAGGGTGGACAGGATGGTCTTTATTCCTCTTGTCTAAGAGAGCCATAACCAGGGGACATATATTACAAGTAGGAGGTTTGATGTGGATTTGACCAGAAACCTTTTCATCAGGAGGGTGGTGGGCACCTGGAACCCACTTCCCAAAAGGGTTGTAAAGGCAAAAACTTTCATCTTTAGAAAATACTTGAAAACTATGTGCGCTTAAACTGCCATTGCAAGAGCTGCAGAATGGAATTATACCCCCATCCATGCAGGAACTTTTCATGATTTCTAAGACAAAATTGCCTCGCAACCATTGTTTTCAAATAATCAGTTTGGTTTTTGAAGTTCCACTAGCCCACTGCGTTGGAAAAACAGCCAGCATAATCGATGACCTACGCATCCCTGATATCCTCTCTTGTACCTTCTTCTGACAGGGAAATGATACGAAAGTCTGAGATAACGTATCAACCGACTCAAGAACAGCTTCTCCCCTGCTGCCATCAGACTTTTGGATGGACCTACTTTGCATTAAGTTGATCTTTCTTAACACTCTAGCTTGGACTATAATTTGATTTAATTTATCATTGTCACATGTGAACAGTATTGTTTCTTGCATGCAAAACATACTGTTCATAGAGAAGGAAATGCGAGAGTGCAGAATGTAGTGTTACAATCATAGCTAGGGTGTAGGGAAGGATCAACTGAATGCAAGATAAGTCCATTCAAAAGTCTGACAGCAGCCTCAGACTTTGTATCTTTTTCCCATTGGAAGAAGATGAAAGAGAAAATGCCCAGGGTGTGTGGGGTCCTTAATTATGCTGGGTACTTTGCCAAGGCAGTAGGAAATGTAGACAGAGTCAATGGATGAGAGGTTGGTTTCTGAGATGCATTGGACTACATTCACAACCTTTTGTAGTTCCTTGTGGTCTTGGGCAGAGCAGGAGACATACCAAGCTGTGATACAATCAGAAAGAATGCTTTCTATGGTACATCTATAAAAGTTGATGAGAGTTGTAGCTGACATGCCAAATTTCCTCAGTCTTTGGAGAAAGTAGAGACATTGATGGGCTTTCTTAACTATAGTGTCGGCATGGGGAGGACCAGGACAGGTTGTTGGTGATCTGGACACTAAAAACCTGAAGCTCTCGACCATTTCTACTTCATCCCAGAGCAAAGTGTGCAGGGGATGCTGAAAGTCTGCAAAGCGATATAGATAGTCTAAGTGAGTGGGCGAGGGTCTGGCAGATGGAGTACAATGTTGGTAAATGTGACATCATCCAATTTGGTAGGAATAACAGCAAAACGGATTATTATTTAAACGGTAAAAAATCGCAGCATGCTGTTGTGCAAGGAGAAGTTGGTTTGCAGGTACAACAGGTAATTAAGAAGGCAGATGGAATTTTGTCATTCATTGCTAGAGGCATGGAGTTTAAAAATAGTGAGGTTATGTTGCAGCTGTATAAGATGCTGGTGAGGCCACATCTGGAGTCCAGTGTACAGTTTTGGTCTCCTTACCTGAGAAAGGATATACTGGCACCAGAGGAGGTGCAGAGGAGATTCTCTGGGTTGATTCCAGAGTTGAGAGGATTGGCTTATGAGGAGAGACTGAGTAGACTGGGGCTCTACTCATTGGAATTCAGAAGAATGAGAGGAGATCTTATAGAAACATATAAGATTATGAAGTAAATAGATAAGAAGGAAGTTGTTTCCAATGGCGGGTGAAACTACAACTGGGGGGCGTGGCCTCAAAATAAGGGGGAGCAGATTTAGGACTGAGCTGAGGAGGAACTTCTTCACACAAAAGGTTGTGAATCTGTGGAATTCCCTGCCCCATGAAGCTATTAAGGCTATCTCATTGAATGTTTTTAAGGCAAGAATAGATAAATCTTTGAACAATAAAGGAATTAAGGGTTATGGTGAGCAGTCGGGTAAGTGGAGCTGAGTCTACGAAAAGACCCCCTATGGTCTTACTGAATGGCGGAGCAGGCTCAAGGGGCCAGGTGGCCTACTCCTGCTCCTAGGTCTTATGTTCTTATACCCGCATTGATGTAGACAGGGGCATGTTCTCCTTTATGCTTCCTGAAGTCGATGACAATCTCCTTTGTCTTGCTGACACTGTAACATTACATTCTGCACCCTCTCCTTCCTTTCTCTATGTATGGGATGATTTGTCTATGCAGTGGGCAAGAAACAATACTTTTCACTGTATATTAATATATGTGACAATAATAAATCAAATCAAATCAGTGATGAGTACAACAGCACAGGGAGCTTCTTTTTTCAATGACTTTTTCCATCTTGTTCAGAAAGACCTTGTGGGTGAACAGTTAAAATGCTGTTCATGTAAAATGATGCTTTCATGAAGCATTGACGCTCTAATGCATAAAATATCTGGCTTTTAACATTTTCAGACAGCAGCAATCAGTTCATTCAATTGCTGTCCCATTTCTGTTCTTTAAGGCGCTGTCAATCAGTCGCCATTTCACTCTGAAGCAATGTTCACTGATTGACAGCTTACAGCTGGTCACGAACAATAAAACAGCTCTTCCACCTCTGCTCACATCTGTTTAGATGGAAAAGCTGACGGCTGTTATTAAAATTTAATATAAAGAATTCATTTAGCAATGCATTTTATGAATAGCCATTAAAATACAAAAAAGGAAAAACTTCATTTCTTTTCTTGTTAATTTCCGGTGCTTTTGGAAGTGAATAATGAGCAGGATTTTATGGTAGAAATAACAGAGGTTATCAGCGCTCACCGTTACTCAAGCTTAAAATCAGAAAGTAACTTCTGTCAGCCGCAGCTGCGCAGTTTGCATTGTCTGAACTGCCACGTTCCTCCAGTAGCTGATCTACGCTGAAGACTTGCCAAGAGACTTGACATAGAAACACATGGGACAATGTGAAGTTGCGTATCATACAGGCAATATTATCACTAAACTCACGAAAAAACACATTAGGCCTTTCCCATTCCAATGAGAGAAAATTTAAGAACCTGATGAGCCTCAATTATTACCAAACAATAACCTGGGTTTGTGCTCCAGCATCAGGGAAAGACTTAGCACTACATACCCGATTCATGGCAAACTGCCACGGATGGTTTTATTTCGGTTCCGGGGCTGGGGGTCTTAAAGGAATCTGGCCCATTAACCCTGGAAGCAGGCAGGCCCAGCGTTGGTCATGTGCATGAGTCATGAATAAATAAATGGAGGTCTACTTGCGAGACTGGAAGCCAATGATGACGTTGCTGTGGCTTTGGGGGAATATCATTGAGCAGTTAGTGGAGTAAAAATTGTGATAGCTGTCCAACTGGTTGATAACACAAACAGATAACCTGGCATGAACCTTCCATTGGAATAAGGAGTCATTGATGCTATATATTTACATTGTAATGAAGGAGTACCACAATAAGGATAGGAAGGAGACATATGATACAGCCATGGAGATGGCAGCCTCTTGGCACCATCAGCTGCTCACAATATTCAGCATTGATACATGTAACTGTTATGCCTCAGAGGATGTCAGTTACACCATTCTTGCCACAATTGTTTGCTTATATACCTACCTTACTGCCCACTTATCTCTCAGGTACACCCATTCAATTGACCCTTGACCAGGTCCCTCAAAGCTGCACATTACTCCAGAGGGAGTAATCCAAAAGGTTAGAACACAAAATGCCTTCAGAGTGACAGCAAGAAAATCCAGCTAATCACATATTTGTAAAGATCCAGTTTCTCCCTGTCCACCCAATGACACTAGTCACTGATGAGATGGAGAACATGGTTAGTACATGAATACACACAAAAGTGTGGGAAACTATTCAAAGCTAGATGTCTTTTTGTTTTAGATTCTTCCTGCCAGAATGTCTTACTCAGGAGAGAGTGGAGATGAAGTGGGAATTGCTGCAATGTGCTTCAGTGAACTGAACCGCTTGATACAGGTGGCGGAGGCCCAGATGGCAAGAAATACTGTACCCAATTGGCCACCATAACCTGGCTACAACCATAAACTTGGCCTGGCAAGATACAGCAACCGCTGGACTATGGAAGGCCCCTAGTGTAGAAAGTGGATTCATGCCCTGCTGAATTCCAGCAAGGTGAGTTGTTTGGCACAAGCAGTCAGAGGTCCAAGTGATGGTTCACAACTGAATGCTGCACCTAAGCTGTGAGAGCTGGCATATACATCTGCTAATAACATAGAGGTTTGTATATCTAAGCTGCTCCTTTAGGAGTGCACAGTGGGGATGTGAATGAACATTGCGATGCGTTCAAAACATTTCTCCCTGGCAGCACTGTGAATCAGCCTAATATTACTTTCCACTGTATTTGCAGATGAAGGCCCAGAATGTGAGGGAAACAGTCTGGGCTGGGGGTTGTACTGTGAGGCTATGGGTGGTTCGGAATGTGGAGGAGAGGCTCATGCCATGATCACGCCAGATTGCATTTTTGCTGGCCAGTGGGAATGAAGAATAATGTGCAACAGGTGATAAAAGTGATGATGAAGGCACTTTGGACAAGATGGTAATGAAGGATATGATGTTATTAGTTTATTGAGTGCAAGGGGGCATTGACATGCAAGAGAGTGCAAGGATGGGGTTGCATGATGTGGACAGTGTGAGCACAGGTAAAGGCAATGGTGTGCATCAAAGCTTGCTTTCGCATGAGACAGCGGTTCAATGGCGAACATTGCTTCCTCACAGCACCAGGGATCTGGATTCAATTCTGACCTTGGCTGACCGCCTGCATAGAGTTTGCTGTTTCTTCCTGGGTCTGCTTGGTTTTCCTCCCAGAGTCAAAAAGGTGTGCAGTTTTGGTGGATTGACCATGCTAAATTGCCCCTTCATGTCTAAAGTTGTATAGGCAAGGTAGATGAGGGGTTAAGAGAAGTAATGGGTTGAGGGTGTAGGGACCTGGGTAAGATGCTGAGTTGATACAGAATGGATGGGCCGAATGGCCTTCTTCTGCACTGTACAAACTCTATGATGAGCTACCTATTCCTTCTGTGTTTCACAGAGCTCCCTTGGGCATCACCAGGAAGAAGAGATGTCTAAGAAGGCAGCATCACATCTAGGCAGTCCCCCTCAGAAAAGAGAGGAGAGTCATAATGATGCTCCAGTTGGAAGTAATGTGGCGTCCAAGGAGTTACTCTTTGGGACACAGTATTTGGACCATCAGCAGCAGATGTGTAAACAGCTGGCACAGTGCCTGAGGCAGTGTGAACTCACACTGCAAGTGAAGCAGTCCATCCCAGTGATGAGCTCCATGTTGTCTTAGGAACTTGAGCACATGAGCTCGAAACCACGAGAGAATGGCCAATCTCAGAGAGATACACATACAGCATCGCTCAGAGTGGATGCAAGAGCAGTGTGAGTGGATGCAAGAGCAGTGTAGCTGCCTGCAAAGGATGCAAGACTCACTCTGTTAGCCTGGAGTAGCCCATCAGAACGTGAGCACTGACATACATGTGGAGCTGAATGGCATGGTCACACTGGAGGCACAGAGATTCCCAGAAAATACAACTGCTGTTCCCCAACTGCCAGTTCCATCAACTCAACTTTTAGCCCAACCTAGGCTGTGGAAGTTTGTGAGGAGGGTGAAAATACTAAGAACTCCTCAGCATCTTCATCTTCTTCCAATTCCCCAATTTCCCTACCTGAACCCTTGTCTGCTCCACAGGGGCCAATGGAAAAGGCTACCCATGCAGATATGTCGAGGCTACAGTCTGACGGTGGTTCCAAATGGGTCCTTGCATGATGATGCTGGCTGCCATGCTCCTCAATGCCACGTAGAACATAGAACATAGAACATAACAGCGCAGAACAGGCCCTTCGGCCCACGATGTTGCGCCGACCAGTTAAAAAAAAAACAACAATGACCCACTAACCTAAACCAATCCCTTTTCGTCCATAAACCTGTCCACAGACCTCTTAAACGCCCCCAAACTAGGCGCATTTACAACTGCAGCAGGCAGGGCATTCCAATCCCTCACCACCCTCTGGGTAAAGAACCTACCCCTGACATCTGTCCTATAACTACCCCCCCTTAGTTTAAAGCCATGCCCCCTCGTGCTAGATTTTTCCATCAGAGGAAAAAGGCTATCACTATCCACCCTATCTAAACCTCTAATCATCTTATATGCTTCAATAAGATCCCCTCTTAGCCGCCTTCTTTCCAGCGAAAACAACCCCAAATCCCTCAGCCTCTCCTCATAGGATCTCCCCTCCATACCAGGCAACATCCTGGTAAACCTCCTCTGCACCCTCTCCAAAGCCTCCACATCCTTCCTGTAATGTGGGGACCAGAACTGCACACAATACTCCAAGTGCGGCCGCACCAGAGTTGTGTACAGTTGCAACATAACGCTACGACTCCTAAATTCAATCCCCCTACCAATAAACGCCAAGACACTGTATGCCTTCTTAACAACCTTATCTACTTGATTCCCAACTTTCAGGGATCTATGTACACATACACCTAGATCCCTCTGCTCCTCCACACTATTCAAAGTCCTCCCGTTAGCCCTATACTCAACACATCTGTTATTCCTACCAAAGTGAATTACCTCACATTTCTCTGCAGGTGAAGGGGGCAGTCTGCCTCCACTGCCTCAGATGCAATATCTGGGACACTTTGTAGCAACATTCATAAGCACAGAGCACTGCCTCACCTCGATTACCAATGGGTTTAGCATGGTTACACTACAGTCAAAAATATCTAAGTCTACTTTTATATGCTAAAAACCTGAGAATGTTAGCAGAATAAAGGCATTTTTTAAATCCTTTCACAGGATGTGGGAATCGTTGGCTAGCCCAGCATTTATTGCGCATCTCTAAATGCCCTTGAGAAGGTGGTGGTGTGCTGCCTTCTTGAAATGCAGCTGTCTGTGGTGTAGAAACACCCACACTGCTGTTATGGAGGGAATTCCAGGATTTTGACCCAGCAACAATCAAGGAATGGTGATACATTTGCAAGTCAGGATGGTGTGTGTCGAGGAGGGGGACTTTCAGCTGGTGGTGTTCCCATGTAACTGCTGCCCTTGTCTTTTTAGGTGGTAATGGTCATGAGTTTGGAAGATTCTGTCTATGGAACTTTGGTGAGTTTCTGCAGTCCATCTTACAGGTTGTACACACTGCTGCCACTGTGCATCAGTGGTGGAGGGATCGGATATTTATAGATGAGGTGCCAACCAAGTGGGCTGCCTTGTCCTGGAGTTTTGCTGGAGCTGTACTTGTCTAGATAGTGGAGAACGTTCCATTACATGCCTGACCAGTGATCTGTGGGTTGTAGAAAGTCAATAATCAGATGGAATTTGTGAAGTGCACTTAAAATATGAGTGCTGGGTCCAAAACAGTCAGTCATCAGCACCTGGTGGTTTGCAGTGGATGCACATCAGGTCAAGGTACCATCTATTCTCCAGGGATGAATACCTGTGAGCTGTCCCCACTGCACTGAAAGCCTTTAGCTTACAGCTGGTGGAAGCTGGTTTGTTAAGGAGCCAAAGTTTGTGGTGTCATAGCCCGTTGCAGATGTTCCAAACGCTTGAAACCGCACCCTAAAGCTGCATGGATAACATGATAGTTGATTCAAGGAGCTGGTTTATCACAGTTATTGCTGCATCGTGTGCTATGTGTATTAGCACCAGTACTTTCTGCGCATGCAATCATATCTGTAGAGATTGGAGGCAATCTCAGCATAGTGGGCATGGTTTGCGTACACACAGATTGGTGTCTTGCTGCCTCACTGACAACCATTGTCAGAAAGGTGAAGGGTGCAGGTTGTGAAGGATTTCTGAGGTTGTTTTTGTACAGCACACTAAAGCCAAGGGTTAATGGTCATTGTTTCAGCTACGTTTATGGAACTGACTGTAATTCTTTAATGGCAGCTTTCTCCTTTGTAGGGGATGGGCATTTTCCCTGAGAAACCGCAGCTTCCATGTTAAAGGTTTGTTACGTGGAAGCTGCTCACCAGAGATTGGCTGGTGTTGATTCTGAACTTTGAAGAGTATAAGTGACTCTGTTCTCGATTAAGAGCTTCGGGTGATTATGTTTCCTGCAGAGTGTCAGCCATGACCACGTAGATCTCCACCATAACTGCCCTGCCATTTCCACCTGCTCCCTCCTGCTCCGTGAGCAGGGACAGGAGCTCCTGCCACATGTTCCTCTTATTCTTCATCATCCTCCTCCTCTGATGTTGTAGCTAAGAGCACGGCTTTTTCCTCTTTCAGTTGTAGGTCCCTCTGCAGCACACAGCACACCACTGCTATTGAGATACCCATATAGGGCTGTACTGTAGAATGCCAGCTGCCTGCTTTATTATACTGTGAGTCACCACATGACTGTTGTAGTTCTGTTCAACTTCCATTTGCAGCTGCTGAGGGGATCATCAGCCACCTCGTTAAGTGATACCCCTTGACCCTCAGAGGCCAACCTCTGGTCTGTGTTGGTGTGTGAAAAAGCTGAGGCAGTTGTGAATTCCTCAGGATAAATAAGTCAAGGCAGTGTCCAGAGTAGTGTGCACAGACATGCTGAAACATCTTATTGTGGTTACACACCATCGGCACATGCAGGGAGTGGAAGATTTCCTGTTCATGAAATGTCAGATTGATGTGTTGAAGCTCTGATGGTGATGTAGACACACTTGATAACCCCCTACACCTTAGAGAATCCTGCTAATAGCACAACCCCAAAGCTCTCTGTATCTGACACATCCACACCCATCAGGATGTGCTCCTGAGAAAGGGGATTTATCTTGAGGTATATGTGGTTCTCTCCTGCCTTCTCCTCCTTAGCTCCCTCTGGTTTTGTGTTGGTCACATTTACCTGCCTCTATGGAGTGAAATCAAGATGGTGCCATCCTCATTTGGACTTGGCACAATGCGCAGTGTTCCCTTCTCTGGCACGGTCTCCTTCCGGCCAAGAACTTTTGCCAAGCTACAGGCTCCACCCTCCAACTCCTTCAGATGTCAGCCAAACACCTTTGATTGATTTCTTGAAATTCTGTGGCAGTTGGTGCAAGGTCTTAACACTCTCCAAAAAGGATGCGGAGCTCTCCAAAGAGGTACCTTATCTTGCCAAAGAACTCCAATAAGCTTAGACCTCCTGCAAATTGTAAAATCCTTAAGTCTTATTTCACATTCTTTGTTAGAATCATCGAATCTCTAGAATGCAGGAGGCCATTCATGCCATCAAGTCTGCTCCAACTTTCCAACAGAGCATTCCACCCAAACCCTATCCTAGTAGCTACACGTGTTTATCCCACTAATCCACCTAGGCCACACATCTGCAACACTAAGTGACAATTTAGCATGTCCCATCCACCTAACCTGCACATCTTGCAACTGTGGCAGGAAACTGGAGGATCTGGAGGAAACCCATGTAGACATGGGGAGAATGTGCAACTCCACATAGAAGTCACCCAAGGCCAGAATTGAACCTGGGACCCTGACACGGTGAGGCAGCAGTGCTAAAGCACATCAACTCGCCCGCCTACTGTCCCCCTCCCACCCCCCCATACTCTCCCTTCAGCCCACCCCCTACCCTCTTTCACTCTCCCTGGAGTAAGGGTGGTTGCCGTGTTCAGAGTTGAGACTTTTGGAATCATAGTTCCAGCGCCATTTTGGCTAAGCTGGAGACCTGCTCAGATTTAAACTGATGTCTTTGGCACTAACAATTTACTTTTACAAGCATGGAGTCTTATTCCTCCAGCACTGAATTATTGTTGGGAGTTAAAAAATGTATTTTTAAAAAGTTTCCTTTCTATCTGTCTCTCTTTATCCATCTTTCTTTCTGTTGTGATTTTATGCTTTTATACATCACTTGGCAATGAATTAAAGTTTTTTCAATTTGAAAGTTCCAGGTTCAGACGTGCTGCTCAGAAACAATTGTCTAATCTAACTGGCTGAGGTGATACACATTTTTTTGTCCTGTTTGCAAGTATTCAATATATTCTGCAGAGAATAGATACCAAAATGGTTTACAAGGCACAAGTTACAGTCCAAAAGTTTGTAAAGGTCCATGGGCAAATATGAATGTAAAGAACCATTAGTACTATTGACCACAACAATCTGTCTTAGTAAACAAAGAACAGTGCAGCACAGGAACATGCCCTTTAGTCCACCAAGGCTGTGCCGACAGAGATGCCTCCCTAATCCAATATTTTCTTACCACTACATGGTCCATATCCCTCTATGCCCTGCCTATTCATATGTCCATCCAGACGCTTCTTGAATGTTGTTTTAGAATGTGCTTCCACCACTTCTTCTGGCAGTGCATTCCACGCATTCATTACCCTCTGTGTGAAAACATTGCCCCTTATGTATCTTTTAAACTTTCCCACTCTCACTCTCAACCTATGGCCCCAAGTAATTGGCCCTTCAGTCCTGGGAAAAAGACTCTGACTATCCACTCTATCCAAGACAGAATCTTGTAAACCTCTATCAGGTCCCCCCTCATTCTTTAACGCTCCAATGAAAACAATTCAAAATTATTCCATCTTCCTTCAGAGTCTATGTCCTCCAAACCAGGCAACATTCTTGTAAATTTCTTAGGCACCCTTTCCAATGCATCAACATCCTTCCAGTAGTGTGCTGACCAGATTTGTACACAATACTCCAAATGCGCCTAACCTATGTCTTATACTGCTGCACGTGATTTTCCAATTCCTATACTCAATGCTTGACCAATGAAGGCCAGCACACCATATGCCTTTTTGACCACCAAGTCCATCTGAGTTGCCATCTTCACAGAACTGTGGATTTGCATACCCAGATCCTTCTCTATGCTAATATTTCTCAGAGCTCTGCCATTTACTTATACTCTCCTTCTGCAGAAGAGCTTCCAAATCGCATCACCTCACATTTGTCCAAGTTAAATTCCAACTGCCATCTTCTGGCCCAGGTCTCTAGCCGATTTATATCCTGCTGTATCCTCTGACAATCCTCCTCACTATGCACTACTTCCCAATTTATGTATGATCTGCAAATTTACTAATCAGGCCATCTACATTTTCCTCCAAGTCATTTATATATATTATAAACTACAGAGGCCCCAGCGCTGATCCTTGTGGAACACTGCTTGTCATAGATCTCCAGTTAGAAAAGTACCCTTCCATTGCTAATCTCTGCTTTCTATACCGAAGCCAGCTTTCTATCCATCTTACCAGCTCATCTCAGATCCCATCTGACTTCGCCTTCTGTATCAGCTTGCCATGAGGAACCTTATCGAAGGCTTTACTAAAGTCCATGTATACAACATCCACTGCCCTGTCCTGGTCAATTTTTCTTGTCATTTTTCTTGTCATTCGAGTCCCTCAAAGGACTCAATCAAATTGGTCAGACATGACCCCCCCCTTCATAAAACCATGTTGCCTATCACTAATAAGCCTACTCTTCCCGATGTGAGTACATCCTGTATCTAAGAATCTTCTCCAATAATTTCCTCACCACTGATGTAAGGCTCTCAGGCGTGTAATTTCCTGGATTGTCTCTTCTGTCGTTCTTAAACAGAGGAACAATGTTAGCTACTCTCCAATCCTCTGGTACCTCCCCTGTGGCTAAAGAGTATACAAAGATTGTGGCCAAGGCCTCAGCAATTTCTTTTCTTGCCTTTCTCAGTATTCTGGGATAGACCGTATCTGGCCCTGGGAATTTGTCCACCTTAATGTTTTTGAAAATCTCCAGTATCTCCTCCCTTTTTACCTCAACATGTCCTAGAATGTCAACATTCTCCTTTCTATACTTACCATCCACCACATCCTTCTCCTTTATGAATATTGATGCAACATTAAGTCAATAGAAATGAATAGAAAGCTAATTGCATTTCAAATATAATCTGTGATATCAGGGAACACAATAAAAGGACAGCATCACTCCAACTTTAATAGACTACCTGGACAAAGGAAAACAACTTTGATTTATTGAAGGGTTGAATTTTGTGAGATTCAGAAAGCTGTCTCTTATCCATTTATTTGAAATATGTTAAACATGGAATTCTCTGTAAATTAAACATAAAGAGGTCAAAGATTTCATAATTTCTGGGGGCTTTTCTTTCCACCCTTTCATCCCACCCATGCACCAGCCAGCCGCAGTAATTCCAAGATGTCCTATATCCATGAAAACCTAGGTGCAGCCAAATTTTCTACCCGAGGCAACGCCCACAGTTCAACTGCACCCCAAATGCAGGTATGCTCCCCAGTGAGGTCCTGCCCTTGAAACCAGATTAGATGTGGTAGTACAGCTGCAGGCTAAGGGACTCATCACTTTGCTTAGGTTCTTTCTAGGTATTCCTGAAAAGCAGCAGCTAGAGGCACAAAGAACCTTCAAGAAGATAAGAACAAACAGAAAACTGCTGTCAGTCTCCTCATTATGTTGCTTGGAGCATTGCTTAAGATTCACCTTTGATCAGAGATCTATCTTTTCACGGGCCAGTCTTTGTTTGGGTAACCCATTCCTCAATGTAATGTAAGATAAGTGATTCATTCCAATGTGAATCCATTGCAAGTGCATGCAGAGTTACATCCACTCAAGTAGGCCCCAGGAATCCTGGAGCAGCATTGTGGTGATGAAGTCCCATTGCAAAAGGAATTTTCTTCCTTTTTATCTTCCCTGCCCCTTTCCTAGGGTAATGTCGAGAAACCTTCATTGACTTACATTTTTGTTTTCACAACGTGAAGTGCTATAAATTGATACCTTGATTCCAGAAGTCCTGATAGTGGTCGATTAATATTCTAGGTGGTAGGAGCGGAACGTTACAAACGGACGTAGACTAATGGGCAAAACTATAGAAGATTAAGTTTTATGTTGGGATAAATGATGGAAATATTATCTAATGATAAGAAATTAGAAACTGTGGAGAAAGAACTGGGTTTTGTCAAAAACAAATAAATAAATCACTGGTACACAGGTTAAAAAAAACTGAAATCTAAAAGGCGAAGGTTGAATTTTATCTCAAGGGAGTTGGAATAGAGGAAGAAGTGATGCTACTAATGTAGAGAGCCATCTGGACTGCTGGACAATGCATCACAGGAAGAATATATTGGCTTTGGAGGAGATCTGGCAGATTCACCAGAACCATATCAGGTCTTAAAGAGATAAGCTATAAATATAGATTGCAGAATCATGGTCTCAAGTTTAGATAGTTGATGGCTGGTTTAATTGATGTATATAAAGTGATAGAGATCTGAGCCAGGAGATGCAAAGCAATTATTTCCTTTGGTTGGGGCTGGATTTTGCTGGCTTTCAGAGACAAGATGGTGGTTAGCTTCATTCTCTTGCATATTACTCCTATGTGCTTATCTCTCCTTTACAAACCTTGTTTTGCCCTACAGTCCACCTATTTCCCTCAGCTATGTTGCTTCTTTTCCTTCCAAATGGCACGTAAAATTTAGTTTCTACGGATGCTGATAGGTGCTGTTTATCAGTCAGTAAGAGGGGAAACTGCTGTACAATACTTTCATTCACCAGTGACACCTGCGGCAGGAAACTAACTGTAAGACTGGCACTCTGCTGTAACCAAAATTCAGGTCAGGTTGGATCAATCCGGGGCAAGTAGGGGTCAAAGGTCACCCTTACCACTCAAAGCACAGGAAACGAACGGTGCACAAAACTGCATTGTTTTGTTCTTCATTCGATGACTGGCTCGAGCACATATTTGAATTTTGCCTCCCACTGTGGATTTATGGTTAAAACTCACAAAATAATACAAATCTTTTGAGGGCTGAGTGCTTGAATTTTTAAACTTTTAATGATACACTTGTCTCCATGGGACAAGTCTTCTTGCATGGCTCTCTTTAAAAGAACAAAAAAAGTACAGCACAGGAACAGGCCCTTTGGCCTTCCAAGCCTGCGCTGATCATGATGCCTGCCTAAACTAAAACCGTATGCACGTAGAGAGTCTGTATCCTTCCATTCCCATCCTATTCATGTATTCATCTAATTGCCCCTTAAATGCCACTATCGTACCTGTTCCCACCACGTCTCCGGGCAGTGCGTTCCAGACATTCACCACCTTAGGTATAAAAAAAACTTGCCTCGAACATCTCCTCGAAACTTTTCCCCACGCACTCAAAATTTTCTCCCCTAGTACTTGACTTTTCTACCCTAGGAAAGAGCATCTGTCTATCCATGCCACTCATAATCTTGTAAACCTCTGCCAGGTCACCCCTCAACCTCCGTCGTTCCAGTGAGAACAAATCCAGTTTATCCAACCTCTCCTCATAGCTAATACCCTCCAGACCAGGCAACATCCTAGAAAACTTCTTCTGTACTCTCTCCAAAGCATCCACATCCTTCTGATAGTGTGGCAACCAGAATTGTACACACTATTCTAAGTGAGACCTAACTAAGGTTTTATCTGTTTTTTTGGGACAGTACCTGTTTTTGAACAGCCAGATTTCAAGTGCAATCTTAAAACTAGAGTTAGGCTATTCAGAAGCAAAATCAGGTCGCGGTGTTTCAGACAGAGGGTCGGGGACAACTGGAACTCTCTCTGCTCCAAAGGGTTGTAGATGCTCAGTCAACTTAAATGTTAATGCTAAGACTGACAGTTCTAAAACATTTAGTAATGATATCAAGAGTGCGGATCAACCGTGATCAAAGAGAATGAAAGAACAGGCTCAAGGGGCTGAATAACCTCCTCCTGTTTCTTTGTACACAATGTGCACATGCTGTCATGAATAGTTAATTTTGGTTTTGAAAGAAGCAAAATTAAATCATCTGGTTAGAGGACCTTTCAGTCCTCTCACTGTAATAATTATTGGATAGCTATTAACTGCTGCTAATGCAAGAGAATGAAAAATATAGTGACATGGAAAACACATTAAAGGGTAATTAGAGGAGCACAGAGAGAACAAAAATAAAGAATTACAACACCAAGTACTTTGAAGCAAAATACAACAGTATAACACGCTTACAGTCGTTCACTGTTGAAAGTACAGATGAGAATCACAGAAGCAGCAAGCGAGTTTGAATCTGATGAAGAAAACATAAGAACATAAGAAATAGGAGCAGGAGTAGGCCATCTAGCCCTTCGAGCCTGCCCCGCCATTCAATAAGATCATGGCTGATCTGTCGTGGCTCAGTTCCACATTCCCACCCTCTCCCCATAACCCTTAATCCCCTCTCTTATCAAAAACCCATCAACCCGCGTCTTAAAAATATTTAGCGAGGCAGCCTGCACCACTTCAACGGGCAGAGAATTCCAGAGATTCACCACCCTTTGAGTGAAGAAATTCCTCCTCAACTCCGTTCTAAACCGCCCCCCCCTTTATCCTGAGACTGTGCCCCCTAGTCCTATTATCCTTTCTGAGCGGGAAGAGTCTCTCCACCTCTATCCTATCCATCCCATTCATCATCTTATATGTCTCAATGAGATCTCCCCTCATTCTTCTAAACTCTAACGAGTACAAGCCCAGTTTATTCAGCCTCTCCTCATAGTTCAACCCCCTCAACTCCGGCATCAGCCTAGTAAACCTCCTCTGCACTCCCTCCAAGGCCAAAATATCCTTGTGTTAAGTACGGCGCCCAAAACTGCACACAGTACTCCAGCTGCGGCCTCACCAATGCTCTGTACAGCCGCAGCAAGACCTCCCTACTTTTATATTCAATCCCCCTCGCTATGAAGGCCAGCATCCCATTCGCCTTCCTGATCACCTGCTGCACCTGCAAGCTGGGTTTTTGCGACTCATGCACAAGGACCCCGAGGTCCCTCTGCACCGTCGCCTGCTGCAGTTTTTCGCCACGTAAGTGATAATCCTTCCTACCATTATTCCTACCAAAGTGGACCACCTCGCACTTGCCAACATTAAATTCCATTTGCCATTTCCTGGCCCATTCGCCCAGCCTATCTAGATCCTTCTGTAGACTCTCCACACCCTCCGCACAATTTGCCTTTCCTCCAACCTTGGTGTCATCAGCAAATTTCGACACCCTACACTCGGTTCCCTCCTCCAGATCATCTATATAAATGGTAAATAGCTGAGGCCCCAGCACCGACCCCTGAGGCACTCCACTAGTCACCATCCGCCAATCCGAATAGCACCCATTGACCCCCACTCTCTGCCTCCTATTTGACAACCAGTCCTCTATCCACGCTAACACCCTACCCCCAACTCCCTGTCCCCTGACCTTCTGCAATAACCTCCTGTGAGGTACCTTGTCAAATGCCTTCTGAAAATCCAGAAAGACCACATCCACCGGCTCTCCTCTATCCACCGCCCTAGACACATCCTCATAGAACTCCAGTAAATTTGTCAGACACGACTTCCCTTTAACGAAACCGTGCCGTGTCTGCTCTATCAAGCAATTCCTCTCAAGATGCCTCGCTATTTCCTCCTTGATGACGGATTCTAACATTTTACCTACAACAGACGTTAAACTAACCGGCCTATAATTCCCTGCCTTTTGCCTGGCACCCTTCTTAAACAACGGCATAACATTAGCCGCTTTCCAATCTTCTGGCACTTCCCCGGAATCCAGCGACGTCTGGAAAATAACCACCAAAGCATCCACTATCACCTCCGCCATTTCTTTCAGAACCTTCGGATGCATTCCATCCGGTCCTGGCGACTTGTCCACAATCAGTCCCTCCAGTCTTTCGAGCACCTCTTCTCTAGTAACAGTAATGTCATTAAGACCCTCCAGTCCTACCACCTTTCCATCTCTAACACCCGGCAAATTATTCACGTCCTCCTCCGTGAAGACAGAAACAAAAAAGTTATTCAGGACCTCAGCCATATCCCCATCCCCTACCACTAAGTCCCCCTTCTCATCCTCTAAGGGTCCAACGTTCACCCTAGCCAGCCTCTTCCTTTTTATATATTTATAAAAACTCTTGCTATCCTTTTTTATATTAAGCGCAAGCCCAGCTTCATAGTTTCTCCTACCCTTCTTTATCATCTTCTTTGTCAATCTTTGTTGACATTTAAACCTCTCCCAATCCTCTTCTCGCCCACTACTCTTTGCTACTCTAAACGCCTCCGCTTTTAATTTAACACTTTCCTTCACCTCCTTCGTTATCCACGGCTTATTACCTCTCCTCCTACTATCCTTTTTGACCATCGGAATAAATTTCTGCTGAGCACCAAGAAAGATCTCCTTAAAGATCCTCCACTGCTCCTCAGCAGACCTACCTTCCAACGCGCTCCCCCAGTCCACATTCGCCAATTCTTCTCTCATCCTACCGTACTCCCCTCTGTTCAAACAAAGGACGCGTGCCCGGGAACCCACTTTCTCCTCCTCCATCTGCACCAGAAACTCCACCATACAATGATCACTCTCCCCAAGAGGATCCTTCACCGCAAGGTCCCTAATTCTACCCGCCTCATTACATAACACCAGATCCAAGATAGCTCGCTCCCTCGTCGGCTCCAACACACACTGTTCGAGGAAACTATCCCGGCAGCATTCCAAGAACTCCTCCTTGAGCCCACCGCGTCCAACATGGGTCGACCAATCTATATGTTATTCTGAATGATAACTTCCATTAAATATTGTCAAAGAATGACATGAGCAATATGCATTTTCAGAGGCGAACTGAATGACTTTAATATCAAACTGATTGAAGTATCAAGAGCTCAAGACTAAATGCTATTCTGCAAGTGAAAGCTATTTACCCTGAAGTGTAAAAGAGTCACCATCAAGGAGACTTAGGAGGCACTAACAATCAGAATGAGGACACTGGGGAAGTTTCAGGAGAAATGTTACAAGAACGAAGAAAAGTACAGCACAAAAACAGGCCATCCAAGCCTGCACTGATCATCATGCCTGCCTAAACTGAAACCGTATGTGCTTAGAGTCTGTACCCTCCCATTCCCAACCTGTTCCTGTATTCCTCTAGATAATATGCTGCACCCATTCAAAAAACAACACAGCCAAGTACAGACTGAATAATCTTGGTTCAATCCATCATAATATAATTAAGTCAATTCTCACCAGTATATTTGAGAATTATCTATAAAATATTGAATCTGGTAAACTGCAAGAAATGATAACAGTGAGATCCTAAACTTTTAAGGAAGTGAAAATCCAAGGGTCACCAGAAAGAACAATGATATGCTACACCTAGGCTTCACAAAATTCCATATAAAAATTGCTGAACATACTTGTCTGGTATAAGACTTTTAGACCATAAGACATAGGAACAGGAATAGGCTCTTTGGGCCCTCAAATTTCATTAGGATCATGGCTGATCTGATGACATTCCTCATGTCCACTTTCTTGCCCTTTCCCCATAACCATTCATTCCTTTACTGATCAAAAATCTACCTATTGACGGGTAGGGCGAGCTGGTAAGATTGCGAGAGAGGCAAAAAATCAGGTTTGTGCCAGATTTCTCACCTTTAGCAATCTTACCAGCGCTGTATACCCAGTGAGATCAGCCTTGTGCCAGAAAAGGGCACAAGTCTGATCTCAATATTTAAATTCTATGGTAAATTACACAGAATAGAGAGATCCGCACATGAATTGTGCCCTCTGTTGCAAGCTGCTGGCTTTCGGGTGAGTTTATTCCCCACTCCTTCCCCTACTGGTAGGAAACAGATCTTGCTTCATTTATTGCTCAGAGTGTGGTAAGATTGGATTTTCAACTCATCCAAAAAATTGGCACAACTCTCTCATTTTCACGCTCATTCAACACTTGGAATTGTTTTGATAAGATGGCCTTCCAAGGACTCTGCCCCCACAGCTCTCTGTGGCAAGAAGTGCCAAAAAAATCACAACCCTTTAAGGGAAGAAATTCCTCCTCATCTCAGTTTTACATTGGCACCCCTTGATTCTGAGACTGCGCCCTCTGGTCCTAATCTCTCCCATGAGGGGAAACATCCTCTCAAACATTTAACTTGTCAAGCTCCTTAAGAATCCTTTATGTTTCAACGAGATCACTTCTCATTTTTCTAAATTCCAATGAGTAGACTTTCAACCTGTTTAACCTTTCCTCATAAGACAATCCCTCCATATTGGGGATCATGTTAGTGAGCCTTCTCTGAACTGCCTCCAATGAAATAATACCTTTCCTTAAATAAGCAGACCAAAACTACTCACAGTACTCCAGATGTGGCCTCACCAGTACCTTGTACTGTTGTTGCAAGATTTCCCTACTCTTATACTCAAATATCCTTGAAATAAGTGCCAACATTCCATTAGCCTTTCTGATTACTGCTGCACCTGTGTGCTAGCCTACTGTGCTTCCTGCACATATCACCCAAGTCCCTTTATGTTGTAGCTTTCTGCAGTTTTTATCCATTTGGTTCAGCTCAAAGCTGACAAAGGAAGAGCGGTGGACGTGGTTTACATGGACTTCAGCAAGGCGTTTGATAAGGTCCCCCATGCAAGACTTCTTGAGAAGGTGAGAGGGCATGGGTTCCAAGGGCCTTTGGCCTTATGGATCCAGAACTGGCTTGCTCGCAGAAGGCAGAGAGTGGTTGTGGATGGGTCTTTTTCTGCATGGAGGTCAGTCACCAGTGGAGTGCCCCAGGGATCTGTCCTAGAACCCTTGCTGTTTGTCATTTTCATAAATGACCTGGATGAGGAAGTGGCGGGATGGGTTAGTAAGTTCGCCGACGATACAAAGGTTGGTGGTGTTGTGGATAGTCTGGAAGGATGTCAGAAGTTGCAGTGTCACATAGATAGGATGCAAGACTGGGCGGAGAAGTGGCAGATGGACTTCAACGCAGATAAATGTGTAGTGGTCCATTTTGGCAGGACCAGTGGGATGCAGGAGTACAATATCAAGGGTAGGAGTCTTAGCAGTGTTGAAGAGCAGAAGGATCTTGGGGTCTGGATCCATAGAACTCTTAAATCAGCCTCGCAGGTGGAGGATGTGGTCAAGAAGGCGTATGGTGTACTGGCCTTCATTAATCGAGGGATTGAGTTTAGGAGTCGGGAGGTAATGCTGCAACTATATAGGACCCCACTTGGAGTACTGTGTGCAGTTCTGGTCGCCTCACTACAGGAAGGATGTGGAAGCTATTGAGAGGGTGCAGAGGAGATTTACTGGATTGGAAGGCATGCCTTATGAAGATAGGTTGAGGGAGCTAGGTCTCTTCTCCCTGGAGAGACGAAGGTTGAGAGGTGACCTGATAGAGGTTTATAAAATGCTGAGAGGAACAGATAGGGTGGATTCTCGGAGGCTATTTCCCAGGGCTGAAATGGTCGCTATGAGAGGACACAGGTTTAAGGTACTGGGAAGCAAGTACAGGGAAGATGTTAGGGGAAAGTTTTTCACTCAGAGGGTGGTGAGTGAGTGGAATCGGCTGCCGTTGGTGGTGGTGGAGGCGAACTCGCTGGGGTCTTTTAAAAGACTTCTGGATGAGTATCTGGGATCTAATGGTATTGGAAGTTACAGGTAGTTCTATGGCTTGTTAGGTATAGATGTGATCGGTGCAACTTGTGGGCCGAAGGGCCTGTTTGTGCTGTAGTGTTCTATGTTCTATGTTAAAGCAAGGCAGATGCAAGATAAACCTTGGGAACAGAGAAGACTTTGGCTTAAGAGTAAGAAACAAGTATTCGCTGAATGATTTACCTCAAGGTGGAATGGAGATAGAGTGGAGTGGGAGGGCAGCAGGATCACCACCCCATACCATCATGGATCTTGTGCCCCACACACTTTGGATTCAGAAGGTGGAATTTGATGCCCTCCCGCATGGTGAGTTGAGTGGCAGAGAGGGTATTTAATCAGGCAGGAGGGTAACAGTGGCACCAACATCCTCCCTCCAGCCAGATGAAGTCTGTTGTGAGAAAGCCCATGGATGCCCTTTCCATCCTGCCACCAATTAAGGCCTTTAACGGGTCATTTAATGCCAGGAACAGCCTCATCTTGCTGTCACTGGTATTAATTGAACAATAGGCACGGTCTTGCTCTGCAAGCACGTGACAAGCAAACACATGTGGGGTAGTCCCTTGTTATCAGGCACTCAATGCTTGATCAAGGACAAAGCATTGGGAAGGTCAATACTTCCTGGGAAAAATATCCTACTGTTGCCAACCATCCTCTTTTCCTCCCTAGTGATCTCTGCCCCACTCCTGCTATCACTCACCTATGTGCTGGGTCCATCCACAACCCCCAGCCTCTAGCTGGCAGCTCTCAACAGGCATGACCCCTGCCCCAGGGGTCCTTGATCCTGGGAGAAGGCCTGCCAGTGCCCTGGTGCAGCAAACTTTCCATAAATCAGGCATCACAGAGCTTGAGTGAGATTCCCATCACCTCCATTAAATCTAGCACAGAAACTCAATGCAAATTAATTAAATTAATAACTTATATCAAGCTGGAAGAGAACGGTTGATCCAAATGAGGCAGCTCAGAAATTATCAACTAAACTGGAAAACATACACAAGTGATCAAAATAATGGCATTTGAAAATTTATACGAACAAATGTCAAGGGCTACGTATGAGAAGGAAAAATGGGAAACAAACATAGACCGTGAATTTTACATGAAGTAACTCATGGGTGGCATTCACCTTCACCCACAAGTCTTATCAGACTTAACATCATTACGTCTAATCAATACAAAACAATAATTAACAAAGTCAATAATTTAAGACTGATATTGCTCAAACTACATAATTCAAGAAAGAAATTGGCATAACCGAACTCTGTAATCACACTTCAACTATTGTTTCTGACCACTTTATGCAGGAGAAACATTTGAGTGCTGAAGATACTCATAAGCTTGATCCCTATGTTGGACAGAATTGGAAAGCAAGGCTGAATAACAGGGGCTATAGCAAGCATCTGAAAGATAAAGTGAATAATGGTATGGAAATGGTAAATCCAGTAAATTGCATTCATGTTTTAAGAGTAAAACAAGATTCAAGTAATCAAAAGATAAATCTAGGCTTTATTTCTGGAAGTTCTCTGTCACATGAAATTTTTGTATGCAAATATGAATCAATGAAAGAGATATCCAACTAGAAAAGTGAAAAACATGTAATAATTTAAAACACACTGGGAAGACCTAAAGGGGGACTTTCTGGATGGATGATCTAAGGCCAAATAACCAACCTCATCTATAACAGCTAAGGATCCTGCAAAAAGAATGGGTTCCGACAAGTAATTTAACTGAAGTATTATCAGAACATAAGTTGAAAGGCACACCCTAACAAGCTAACAAATATTCATTGAATTCAGGCCATTGTTTCCCATAAAATGTTGAAGTAAATCCTCAAAGAGGATCGAACACTTCATGCCATCATCCATTACATGTGAAACAGTTGTAAATGTTGCGCATCAAATTCTACACAAGAAATATGAAATGTCATAAGCAGAAATTCAAATAAACTTTTCATCATCCAAAAACATGAAGACTGAACTTGAGCTTGATCTTCATTCCTTTTTTATATTGCTGATGAGAATCTTGGGATCTATCATTCAAACTTCTAACTTCAGCCTTTGGTTTAGACTTTTGAGCAATTAGGTTGAATGGAAAATAATTTACTGCTGACATGAAGGACAGGGAGACTGTTCAGGCCAGTTCTGAGGTACAAGAGATATGTTGAGACAACATGGCCGAGAATGCACAGGGATAAACTCAAAACCAGGTATTGTTTGATTCACAAAGTAAGGTCATTTTTAAAGTTGTATGACCTTATTATGCACATCAATTCCACCGTCTGCAATGGAAATATCCACCACTTTAAAAACTAAGTAATACCTTCTCAGTAACTTTCTTCCTTATTCACAGTTCTATCAATATCTGCTGATTTAATTAAGAAGATTTGATAATTTACGGAAATGACTGCTGAGAAACAATACAACCTCTAATATATTGCTACTGTCTGATGATAGGCTTTTCAAGAAATTTAAAGATCTGACCATATTGCAAATGATAATAACATTGTTTCTTGTTCGCTAATTTTTAAGTTCTTGGTATTTACAGATTCTAGTTGCACAAATGAATCTCTCTTCCTGACCCATTCTCAAATATTCTCCTCTCTACCAATTTTATTGAGAAGAACAGGTAACTGATTGTCTTGGCCTAATGCTGTTGATTCAGCCTCTTGAAATGCAGAAACAACCCCACCACTTTCCTAGTCTTTGTGAAAGCAATTAATACCATCTTAAATAATATGATCAAAAACTTGATGTCCAAGAATCTACACTTTATTGCATAATTATGCAAGGGCACCCATGAACTAGGTCACTTACTTTTAAAGGTGATTGCTCAATAATAAAACTTTGACTAATTGCCACAGCAGAGATGGCACAGTGGCACATTGGTTAGCACTCCTGCCTCACAACGCCTGGGACCCGGGCTCAATTCCAACCTTGAGTGACTGTGTGGGTTTCCTCCGGATGCTCCAGTTTCTTCCCACACTCCAAAGATGTGCAGGTTAGGTTGATTGCCATACTAAATTTTCCCTTAGTGACAGGGAGATTATCAGGGTAGATATATGGTATTATGAGGATAGGGCCTCGGTGGGATTGTTGTCAGTGCAGACTCAGTGGAGTGGGCTGAATGGCCCCCTTCTGCACTGTAGGGATTATATCATTCTAGATATTATGTAGACTGAAAGAGTAATTCAATAGTTAGTAAGGAAGAGGTTACCTAGTACAAAATATTACTGAATTTTACTGCCAAAAAGAATCATTGATCTACCTTTCTCAGATTCTATAGTTATTGTATCTGCCACGCAGTTTTAATTTGAGGGCTTCTATAATAATTTTTCCTTTGGAGGTGTTTTAATATGAGGAACTCAAGTGCAAGGGAGCAGTTAAAATTAAGCAATTAAACAAATGTGTTAATCATAGCTATTACCTGCTGACATTTCCTGTGTGCATTAAATTTCATGGAAGATGGACAAGAATTGTATGCAAAAATAAGAATGAGGGTAAAATTTTAAAATCCACAAGTTTAACTCTATTGACAAAAGCAACTGCTAAATAATCAGATCTAAAATTTAAAAATTAATCGCCTTTGTTTAATTATGTTAGATGAACGCAACATGCAAATGTAATACATTGAGCCAAATCTTCCTGTAGATATGACAATGAGGTGAACAACACCCATCTTTATGAATGTATAAATTAGAGAGCAAATTCCAATGAACGCACACTTGCAGATAAATGTGTAAATCAGGATGTTGCAGTCCGGGATGCCCTTCCACTCCAGAGGCCGCACTGTAGTATTATCTTGCCAAAATATTTGACATTGGCGTGCACAAAATAGTGTGAAGTTCGTGAACTTAACAGTTTCAAACAATAAAACATGTTTTACTTATTCATTCTGTCGCTTGTATCTCTTTATCTAACCTTCCTTTCTCCATTTTGCTTGCTGTACATAATTTGATAGTGAACAAAGTATTCTGGCTGACACTGGTTCAGACTCTGTGCTGTTCATTTATCAATCTGATTGCTTAGGAAGATACAGTTGTTTGCCCTGATCACATGTCCCAGATGTGGGATGGCACAGTGGTTAGCACTGCTGCCTCATAGTGCCAGGAACCCAGGTTCAATTTCCAGCTTCGGTCTCTGTCTGTGAGGAGTCTGCAGGTTCTCCCCATGTCTGCATGAGTTTCCTCCAGGTGCTCTAGTTTCCTCCCAGTCTGAAAGATGTGCAGGTTAGGTGCATTGGCCATGCTAAAGTCTCCCTTGACCAGGCGCCAGAGTGTGGCGACTAGAGGGTTTTCACAGTAACTTCACTGCAGTGTTATTGTAAGCCTACTTGTGACAATAATAAATAAACTAAACTGTTGTCGAGGGCACTATGCTTCATAAGTTGCTGGCTGACAGAAACTCCCAGTGCAAAGATTCATAGAAAGTCCATGGACAATGCAAGTGTCACAGACTGCTAACAGTAACATCCTGCCCAATACTTTTGTAAAGATTATGCTTCGAGTTAAATCTGCTTTGACTGTCACAATTTTACAGACTATTTTCATGGGTAACATAATTTCCTGAATAATAATTCATAGGAGACAAAGGAGGATAAATTCAATGAAATTGGAATTATGCTGTGATATTATCACATTGTGCAATCACATTGTGGATTATTTCATCTTCACAAAGCAAAAGCCAATAAAGAGCTCAACATTCAAATGCATGGCTACAAGTTAAAATGTGAGTCAACTTGAGAAGTGACTGGAACACCTAAAAACAACTGCAGCTAACCACAAGCCCAGAAACACTGTGACACACACACACACACACAAACACACACACACACACACACACACACGCAGTTGACATCCAGCTGAATGTTACCATGCATATCATCACTGAAACAATACTCAAAACCACTCCCTTGGCTCCCTGTCTGACAAAAATCACTCCTCCACATATTCACCAGCTGGCAACAACCTACAAAATGATACAAAAACTTTGCAATGAGCCCACCAGCAACTTCAAGTTGATCTATTCAGCCACCCACAGTACAACTCCCATCAAGAGTGTGGTGTCACTTTGTGGTATTATCATGTTGTGGTATAGCACTCCGATGCTGGGTGGTCTCTGCTTGTGCTGCAATGGAAAGTGAGTGACCAGCCATCAGGCATTGCATCAAAGTGTGTCCACAAGTACTGTAATGGAGAGACCACTACCTCCAGACTGAAAAGGATGGGCTACAAGATCTCTGCAAAGAACTGTATCAAGTTGAATCTGGACACATCCACGCTCTCTGACAGTGGCAACAAGCTGCCTGACAGGCCTGCCAATGCACCAAATGTTTTTAAACAGCGGCAAAAACCTTTTTCTGTATGCTGGCCCACTGAAATGCTCCTTCGAGTCCTCTGCGGCAAGATTCACCTTCTGGTTTGCTGACACATGCACTACTCTTTCCTCTGGCCTTGTTGCAATGCGTTTATGCTG
Organism: Carcharhinus amblyrhynchos; assembly: GCF_965287045.1. Classification (NCBI taxonomy): domain Eukaryota; kingdom Metazoa; phylum Chordata; class Chondrichthyes; order Carcharhiniformes; family Carcharhinidae; genus Carcharhinus; species Carcharhinus amblyrhynchos. The sequence continues at coordinate 102,203,746 of NC_137326.1, read as the reverse complement.
AGTGACTTGCCACATGCCGTTCTTGCCTCTGTACTATCCTCTAAGCTTTGTGAATGTCACTTAGTGGCTGATCTAATGTGGTAGATCCAGTGACACTGCTGCTTCATCAGTCTTTGCGGCACCAATATTCCATTGTGGTGGGGATGTGCAGCCATCCCACTATACCTCTGCTCCTCTCTCCATTGATCCAGTGACACTGCTGCTTCATCAGTCTTTGCGGCACCAATATTCCATTGGGGTGGGGATGTGCAGCCATCCCACTATACCTCTGCTCCTCTCTCCATTGATCCAGTGACACTGCTGCTTCATCAGTCTTTGCGGCACCAATATTCCATTGGGGTGGGGATGTGCAGCCATCCCACTATACCTCTGCTCCTCTCTCCATTGAAAACTATAGTTAGAATATTTTTGTACATACAGGTTATCTGGAGCTGGGATTAATCTCAGAATATGACTGGATATTAAACAATAAACAAGATTTAATACTAATGTACTCCTATTTAACTTTATGAATGTCATTGCATTCTGTTTACACAACTGCAATATATAAAGCATCTTTCATCTTCAGAGCAATCAATGTTACACAGACAGTGTTTTGGTCATTTGACACATATTCAAGCTTGGTTTAATTTCCTTTCCTCTAAATTCACCGGAGAAGTTAGTATCTTTGCTTTAGGGATTGCCACCTGTTTGATTCCGGGATCAATGCAAGTCTGTAAAACAATATCATGATGGGGTCTGTTTATTGAGGACTACGGTAAAACCACAGTATTTGTGTAACATTATTCCAACAATCCAGTCCTCAGTTTGAGATGTGTTGTGAATCAATTTGTAGTGACATTTTGCATAAAGCCTAGTCAGCAATGGGAGATTGAATTTTCAGGATTATGAAAATTGAGAGTCACAAGGAACTATTGCAATGAAGGAGGAACAGAAGAGCAATACGGAGAAGATGAATTACCAGTGGAGAAGTGGGAGGTGTCAGCAGCAACTTACTTAGTTGAGCCCTGAGGTTCATTTTTGCACAAAATTACATAGCCTTATCACCTATTCCATCCCACCCCCTTGAAGCTGAATACCTTTGTTATTTTTCCATATTACTTCCTTCCCTGGCCAATCTGTACCCTATGTTCATAAGCATCACTAAAACTGTGCAACATCTCTGTTAAGTTTGAGCAAGTCTCCTCGGGGTTCAATTTAACTTTTCCTTTCAGGATCTTGAACACTTGAATTATCTCCCCTCAGTAATCTTCTTCAGAATAAACATACATTAGGTTCTTCAACCTTTCTGCAAAGATCAGGCACCCATATAAGAACATAAGAAATAAGAGCAAGAGTAGGCCATTCATCCCTTTGAGCCTGCCAATGAAATCATGACTCATCTTTTACCTCAGCACCATTTTCCTGCGCTATCCCAGTGTCCTTTGATGTTTTTAATACAACTAAGTACATATCAGTTTTGCTGTTCTTTTCTACACAATCTACTATGCCTGAATCTATTTGCTGTATTAAAGATACCAGAATTAAATATAACATTGCAGATTTCACATCCCAGTTTCTTGTATGGATTCATTGCCAGCTCCTGGGATTTGTGTCCTATTCCACTGTCTATAAATCCCCAAGACCCCTTCTTTATTGCTTTCTTCATTGTGGCTGTAAATTGCACTGTGCATTCAGTGTGCTGTGCACCAGATCACTCTCCTCTGGCGTATACCGTTGCCTACAGCCATTTGATTTATATTTCTCAACGTTGACTTCCCTTCCTTGGTTCCTTTTCTTCTGTTAAAATACTGTAAGTAAAATATGAAATGAAAAGGATTTTGTGCTTGGTAAAGTGTCTCCACGTAGCTTACTATAAAGTGTATCACTATACTTTTAGCAGCAGTGATTCGTCGCTGAAATTTTTTACTCTAAGAATGTAAAATGTCTGCTGTCTTAAATCATCGGTGACTTAAGTTTTACTTAGAAGGAACTCGCTTGAAAATAGTGTGCATTTCAGCAATCATTTACCGATAGTTATTAATAAATCCTTAACAGGAAAAACAGTTTAAAGTCTACTGACCTTCAGAAGTTAGAAGGATTAAAAGATATGTCCTAGCTCTACGCTGAAGAATACAAATAAACCTTGATATAGGTACTCAGCATGTTTAGTATTCTGGTTGCAATGGACTAGATGCAATTTCACTATAGGGAAATGCAAGCTTCACGATCAAAGAGGATTCCCACTTATCATCTTTGACAACAGGGAGACAAGTTCTGGGTAAAAACTAGGATGGCTGAATGCAGCACAACAGCGAAGGACGACAGTAGTAAAATTAAACTGGTCAACCATATCAATCGCTCTGTAATAAGAAATAACAATTTCACTGCAACATCAGCGTTGACTCCCAGATGTTAAGAAAAGGAGATGAATGCTATTTAGCAATCAATACTGAAAATTAAGGTTTAATACAAAGGATTAGAGATGTCCATACTGCAGAATTCTAATCACAATGTGAAAGAACAGTCCACAGCTACATTTTGATTGTGCCCTGAACAATAATAATAAAGAGCGCAGCATGCTAAACAGGGCATCATTTTTGACTGTCAACTTATCCGAACAAAGCAAATGCAGAAGTACAAATTTGTTGAGGGTGGGGTTGATGAGGCTAAGAAAGCCAACAGGGAGGCCTTTAATTATTCCACATGGCAGCAGCATCTGTCAAATTGGTGAGCATAATTCGATATTTTGTACAACAATACAAAATACAGATTTATAAACAATTAATAGTGTCTCTAGTGCTTTAGCCTGTTTGGGGAAAACAGAATGTTCACAGAAACAGACAGCATGGCATATATATCAGTTCTTGGTTTGGGAAAACACCTTCAAACAGTGGTCTGGATCCTGGTCAAACAACCATTCACTCTGACTGCAGTGGTGATTAGTGACCTTGCATCCAGCTGGTATAGTACTTAAAGCAACACTTTGCGGTTGCAAAAGTAAAGGAATTTGAGCTCATTAATCTTAATTTGATCAGTGAATAACTTTAAAACCTGATGTTGGGCAACCTGATTTATCTGAGAATATCTTAATAACACAGATGGTAATCAATTATCTCCTCAAGCATGTTGATGGAACTGGAATGTACTTTGTGCCTTAAAGACCATAAGAAACAGGAACAGGAGTAGGCCATTCACTCCCTCGAGCCTACTCTGCTATTCAACAGGATCATGGCTGGTTCGACATTCCTCACATCCACTTCCCTGTCCTTTCCCCGTAACCCTTGATTCTCCTACTGATCAAAAATCTGTCTCAGCCTTAAATATACACAAGGACTCTGACCCTACAGCTCTCCATGACAAGGAGCTCCAAAGACTCACAACTCACTAAGGGAAGAAATTCCTCCTTATCCCAATCTTAAGTTGACACCTCTATAGTCTGAGACTTAGCCCATCCTAGACTCTCCCATGAGAGGAAACATCGTTTCAGCATTTATCTTGACAGGCCCCTTAGAAATCTTTTATGTTTCAATGCAATCCCCTCTCATTCTTTCCAATGATTAGAGTCCCACAGGTTTAAACTTTGTTCATAATACAATCCTTCCATACCAGGGAACATTGTAGTGAACCTTCTCTGAACTGCTCCAATGAAGTAATATCTTTCCTTAAAAACGGGACCAACACTACTCAAAGCACTCCAGATGTGGTCTCATCAGTATCTTTTACAGTTATAGCAAAGATTCTGTACTCTTATATTCCAACCAGTCTGAAGTAAGGGCCAACATCCCATTAGCCTTCCTGACTACCTGCAGCATCTATGGACTAGCTTTCAGTGTTTTGTGCACAAGTGCGCCAAAGTCCCTTTGTGGTGCAGATTTCTGCAGTTTTTCTCCATTTAAACGATACTGTTGTTTTGTTCACCCAAGATGAACAACTTCACATTTTCCCACATTATACTCCATTTGCCAACCGTTTGCTCACTTATTTACCTAAAGTTGTTAAAGTTTAAAGTTTGAAAAGTTTATTTATTGGTGTCACAAGTATGCCTACAATTAACACCACAATGAAGTCACTGAAAATCCCCTCATTGCCACACTGCAGTGCCTGTTTGTGCACACTGAGGGAGAATTTAGCATAGCCAATGCATCTAACCAGCACATCTTTGGAACGTGGAAGGAAACTGGAGCACCTAGAGGAAATTCACGCAGACACAGGGAGAATGTGCAGACTGCACACAGACAATGACCCGAGCCGGGAATTGAACCCAGATTCAGGGGGAGAGCACACATTGGTCAAAAAAATGGTTGGACCAGGAAGTTAGAAGAGAAAATGTGGTCAGGCTTCCAACTTTGAATTATTATCTAGTAACCCTTCTAGAAGTTGTGTTGGTGGGGATGTTATGTGCTTTTATGTGTCACAGATCAATTGTTTCCTGATGGTTATCATGTAGATTTTCACATATAGAATGGATAGTTGGATCAAGTGCCAGAGTGCAGAAAGTCTCTGTTGAACCAAATCTCAGTCAAAGTTCTCAGCATCAAAACGTGAGTGGAAGGGGAGAAAAATTATTTAAAATTAGGGAAAAGAGGAAGATTTACCTAGCCATATAGCATTTAACTGTGCCATGGTATCATGGCAGCTTTGACATTTTTTAAATCAGAAGTATATAGATTGGCTCTGGGGTTGTTGCCATGGTTGTGACTGCAAAAGCCATTTTAATTCTTTAGCTTTGTGCCCTTGTTCATCGGCGGCAGCACGGTTGCTAAGGGAATATTTGTGCAGTGCGTGGGTGTGAAGAGAACACAGCTGTTACGAGTTTAAGCAGTAAGCGTGCTGTGTTGTGCTTTCATAAGGAGTGAAAATAGACCTGTAAAATTCATGCCTCGTGGGTGTTAACTCATAGGCTCAATAATGCTGCCCGTGGCATAAAATATAATCCCTCAAACAGGGGCAGAAAATTGGATTGAAAAGTAATAGTAGGTTCTGTCTGCACTGAATTTAATAAGATATCAGGTCAAGTGAATGTGTGTCTTCAGTTACTCAGTAAATGTAAAATATACAGCATATCTGTAATCATTTGTTCCCAACTTTATTCATTTTGAATAAAGCATTCTTCCAACTATTTCTGCAAGCTCATCATTTGTCAATCTATTCATTGTCTGTTACATTGTGTACAAAGTGAATTTTATAAATGGTTCCATGGATTTTTTAATTTGCCTTTTCTCCTTAAAGTCTCCTCAATCTTCACTTTATTTTTTAATCAAATCACCTGATAGATTGAATATCTCCAGCTAAACCTTCTTGAACCACTGGATACCAGATATCCATGAGATTTCACCACATACACCAATCTCCATCTTCAACCTCAGAAGCATCATCCCCATCAGAACTGAGACCTGCGACAGGATTTTTCCAGCGAGATTCTGAACTTTGTCTTAAGGCTGAAATAGGGTTCAGATTCCCACACTGTGTGGGAAAGTCACTCATCGTTATTACAGGGTAAATAATTAATGGCCAGAGGGCAGGCAGACCTTCTAATTAAAGGGGGTGGGTGGACTCGATGTTGAAGGTTCAATTAGATAGGCCTTCCAGCTTAAAAGGACAGCAATTTTTGAAGGCAGGTAAATGAGGAGAGGGTGCTTCAGAATGGAGGCACCTTCTGAACTGAATTGGTTTATTATCACATATATTGGGATACAGTGAAAAGTATTATTTTTTGTGAGCTATACAGACAAACCGTACTATTCATAGAGTACACAGAGGAGAAAGAAAGAAGAGAGTGCAGAACATTGACTGGGATTCTCCCAGCCACATGCGCTGTTCAGGAGACACCACCAGGGGGCGCCTGTAGTGTCTCAGGCGCCGTCCCTAAGCTTAATCAGCGCCGTGCCAGAAATCGGTGCAGAGCTGATTATCATATTGAAATTAGGATTTCAGCATGATGAGCAAGCCAGGAACAGTGTTCTCCAGGCCCACTTGCTTCTCCCCCCGCCGTGAACAGTTACCTCCTGCTCTCCACTAACAGGGAACGGGCGCACTGACCCCACTGGAGGGAACAGAGGCCACTGAGCGTCTTCCCAACTCCCCCTCCAGGATGGTGGAAGGTAAGGGGCTGAGATGTCCTTGGCAGTGCCACCCTGGCAGTGCCACCCTAGCACCCTGGCACTGCTCAAAGGGCAAACCAGCACTGCCCACCAGGCACCCTGGCACTGCCTACCAGGCACCAGTAAGGGTGAGGGGCCCTGCTGCCACTCTGCACGTGGGGTTGATGGAAGACTGAGTGAGCGGCAGTCATGGCTGGCCACCTGGGCTGGGTGGGGTGGGGAAATCGAAGCTGGCTTGGGAAGGTCCAGGAGGCCAGTGATCAGGGATGGGGGGGGGGGGAGGGTGCAGAGTGGGTGGATGGCCAGTGATCGGGGGGGGGGGGGGGGGGGGGGGGGGGGGGGTGGTTGCAGGGCTGGCCAGCGATCGGGAAGCCAACAATGGGGGTGAGTGGGGGACACTGTGCATGCGCCGATCTTCACACTGACAGATTGGCACATGTGCAGTGGCCTGCTCAGCACTATGCTGCCAGCCTCTCCAGCAGGATGAGGCCTTGCCTCCACATTCCAGCATGAATCACTCTAAGGCACAAAGTGTCAGAGATTCACTCTGGTAACTACACCCAAAAAACGAGCAGGGAATACTCCCGTTTGCCCGCGTGTTGGGTGCTTAGATTTTTTTGAGAGAATCCTGGCCCTAGTATTGCAGTGACTAGAAAAAGAGAAAGAAAGAAAGATCAGAGGGATTTTAAAACAGCATTATTAGAGAGTTTAAACGAGCGAGAGTACAGTTTTAAGACTGTAGAACAAGAGCAAAAGATTGACTTTGAGTGTATGTTGGAGACAGCTCTCAAGAACTTGCCATGCTCTGGTACCACTTGCCTCTCATCTTTAAAAAGTTTAAAATAAAAATCGCTTCTGCAGCCAGGCCATGGATGGAAGATGTGGGACACACCCTCTATATGGCTGTGGGTATTCAGGCAGGCAGGAAGGGCTTCTACTTGCCCAGTGCACCAGCCCAGCCTGTCACTGGAAGGCCATGTTCAAGCAGTTAAAGTCACTTCATCCCCTCCCGCCCAGTCAACCTTCTTTAATTGGCTTTGAATGGCCATTAAAAACCCTAATTAGCTACCTGTTGCTTATGGCCAGGGAGAGCCAGCCGAATCCCCATCTTGCCTTGGTGTTATAGGATGGAGCTGGGGTCAGCTCTGCCACTTTTAGCCCCGGAATCTATTTTTCTATTACTCAGAAGTGCAGCCACCAAGCAGAAATCAAAAGGAACCAGGATCACAGATTTTTCAACCCTGAGTACTTGCAGCTCCAACTAACTGAATGATTTAGCAAACAGTCATTATTTTTCCTGAAAATATCCCAAACACTTACTTTCTTTTTCCCAGATATATGCAATTATATTCAGTGACTTATACCTGGATTTGTACAGCCATTTTTTCCAAAAACCTCCTGTTTAAACAGAACTGCTCTGCTGATATTTCACAGCCCAATTACTGGCCACATCTTGTACATTTTTGAAACAGGTTTTCTTCTGTATTCTGAATCTGGTTTCCTTGGAGCTTAACTCCAATTTGTTTGTTTCTTAAGCTTGTCATCAAAACAGCACAGAGTGGGTGAGTGACAAATGATGTTCAGTCTGTCACCTCTCCAACACTAGCTAGTTGATGTGTGATGTACCATCAGTTTTGATCACACCACCTTGTCTCTGAGCAACCTTCACTCTCCTCACCAGTTATGGGATTTGAGCCTCACCGGCTGACACAAGCTGCCATTCAGCTGTAGGCTAGGCCCGTCAGACTCTAACATCTACTTTCAAGAGCAGAATAATTAGGTGAGAATTACAAAGGGGTAATAGTTAGTTTTCTTGATGCTAAGTTTGTTGTTCGTATAACAGGACCATCACTGCTGACCTAGCCCATTGTAAATTGAGGTCAGTTGTAGGTTTAAAGGTGCCAACTGTTCCCACGAGGGATTTGTGTGTCTTACCTTTATGGTAGTTCATTCACACTGCCCTCAGCTATTTGCATGAAAGTGGGACTCAGGGCAATAACACTGTGAGCTGAACCTGAAAGTCATGCTGTTAACTCTCTCCGAGGACAGGCTGAGTAAACACTAAAGAAGTTGAGGGCTGGTTTGAATTATTCAGCTGGTTTACCTCAAGATGAACATACTGAGTAATAGTTATGACCAGCTTTATTTAGTCCAGCCAGTACGACTTGGCTCCGACAATGATACACATGCCAGGCTATGCAGTTCCATGGGTGGCCTTGCTTGGCCTAAGCAGGATAACCTCTCTGGACTCTGCCTGTTTTGCTTTCGTCTTTCCTGAGGACTTTCTACCTCAGGTGCATTTCTCTTTGTAAAGTCTAGACAGGTTTTTAAGTTGTCTGACATTGTTTTATTTCCTGACTGGTCACGTTGAAAAGATCAAAAGTCTTCCAACAAGGATTCAGGACAACAAGGATTTACTAATTATGGAGAAAAGTCAGTAAACTGTTTACGATTTCATCAATGGAGAAATCATAGGCATCCTAGCTGATTAACATCTCAACTGTCCTCCACCAGAGGTAGTAGTAGAGGCAGATACAATTTTGTCTATTAAAAAGCATTTAGACAGTTACATGGGTAAGATGTGTATAGAGGGATATGGGCCAAATGTGGGTAACTGAAATTAGCTTTGGGGTTTAAAAAAAAGGGCAGCATGGACAAGTTGGGCCGAGGGGCCTGTTTCCGTGCTGTAAATCTCCATGACTCTATGACAACACAAACTCTCACCTGTCTATTACTCGCAGTTAAAACAATGTGCTTTTAAAATATTCAAAATTACACTTCTGTGAATCTTTCCTGCGGCGAAATAAGTCAAAAATTTCTGAAATATTGACAATGCAAGAGGGATTTACAGTAATTAGATGCAAAAACAGAGAATGCTGGAAAATCTCAGCAGGTCTGACAGCATCTGTGGAGAGAGAATAGAGCCAACATTTCAAGTCAGGGTGCTATGAAGAAGGGTCACCATGACTCACAACATTGACTCTATTCTCTCTCCACAGATGCAATCAAACCTGCTGAGCTTTTTCATAATTTTGTTTTTATTTCAGATTCCAACATCCGCAGTAATTTGCCTTTATCGTAGTAATTTGATGCGTTTCTTTTTGGCCACTCATTTTTAAATGGATTTACAGAAATACAGCTATTACCAATAAAACTAAGATTGATTCCCAGCATGGTACACAAAATGACATTTCCATGTTGCTTAGCACAGACATAATTGCATACTTCAGAGCAGTTTCAATCCTACAAAACACTATAAGTTAATTCTGGAGGCTCAGATCTTGCAATTGGTGTGTAAGCGATTAACACGAGCTGTTTATTACACATACTTGCACATGGATATCTCTGGGCTTTTGCACTCTAAGTTGTGGTAATTACAGAGTGCAATGCTCTTTTCAGAGGATCCTAAGACCAAGCAACTTGTCCCCTTAACCAAGCGGTCAGAAGAATCCTGGCTGGGGCACGCAGAGCCAGGAACTGTCAGTGAGAATGTTCCATTCAATGTCAAATCATGCACAGAAATCAAAATAGAGTGAATGAAAGGTAGAATCAATAGACATAAGAGAGACAGAATAAACTCTCTAGCAATAACTCAAATCTAAAAGGAGGAGGCTTCACGTGCCAGAAAGGTTGCTCAGCAGTGATTTATTGCTTCATCATGCCATTAAAAATTACTTGAATGGACACTCCCCTGAACTTCACTGTCATATTTTGTAGGTAACTATCACATAAGTATTGCAAACAGGGGATGTTATACAGCAGCTTCCCAATTTACATGTTTAACTATGCATGGGCAGTCATTGCAAGTTGTTGTCCAATTTTCTCCTTAATAATAGTGAGTACTCAATATAAATCCGGCCAGCGTAATTAAAAGTACAATGATAGATGAAAGTGTTCAAAATAGTAGCAAAGGTAGAAGAGGGTGTTGAATATTTATAAAAGATGCAGCTAAATAGAAGAGGTGAAAGAAAAAAAGACTGAAGGAAAAAGGAAAAATAGTTTAGGGTGTCTTTCACTATGAATAAATGTCAATGCAGAAATATGTGATATGTTGACTTAGAAAATGTTAATAAATCAAGAATTATCATCAGTTACATTTATTTAGCATGAGCAAGGCGAGGGCATTCGAAAGACTGAGTAGAATGGAAATGATGGGAAAATCAGCACAAACAATGATAACTATTGCCCTACTTCTGTGGAGAATTTAATTCCACATATAACACATAACATAGACTACGATTATGCTTCTCCAATTCTTTCCTCAATTACAGTTATGAAATGAAAATTTCTTTTGTCCTTCTGAGCTCTAACCTCTCTGGCTGTACGGAAAGACAGTTGTGTGGATTTAATGCTACTTGTCATGGCAGGAATGATGGTGCTAGGCCCAGTTAACCATGGGAGAGACCCAGCATCATTCTCCCAGTGGTGACAAAACTCCCTCCAATTAAGTTATGAAAGGAGTGCTAGCTATTAGCCTCATTAATTAGCCAAATCACATCCATTATCCAGTGCCTCAGGGATTCAATGGGAGTTGTGCGGCTTTCCTGTAGTTCCCAACCTCTTTCAGGTTTGTGTGTGGGAGGGGGTTTGTGCATGTGCGTGGGGAAGTGGGGGGGTGGGGTGTGGTTGATTTTACTACTGGCTCATCCCGCCAGTCAAATGGCATGGCGAGCCAGTAAGGTTGTGAGAGGTGAAAAATCGGCTTTGTGCCCAGTTTCTCTCCTCTCGTGATACAACCGGCACTAAAAGCTATGTCAGCAGCTGGCTTCCTGGCAAGAATAGACTCCATCCACTCCCCCTACTGGTGTGAATCACACTTTGCCTCTTTTTTTTCCCCTTAGTGGCATAAGATCATGTCTGAAAACTCACCTAAAAATGGACGCAATTCTCTCCCATTTTCATGCTCACATGACACTTAGGATTTTTTGGAAAATCACCCCCAATGGCCTCATCTTGGTGAGGATGGGAGGGGGAGAGGGGCACTAGGAATGGAAAGAGGCTGGAGGACCACTGGAAGATCTTGTTTTCGACCCTCTCACCATCCATCATTGGCTTCGTCCATCCTGGTGGATACATTGTTGGAAGCTGTCCCAGATCCCACTGGTAATGTGAAGCTGCTGATCTCTGATTGGCCTATAGCTCTCAGCAGCCAAGACTTCTGCCACTCCTAGTTGCCCGAGGGCAGTTGAGAACCAACCACATTGCTGTGGCTCTGGAGTCACGTGTAGACCAGACTAGGTAAGGATGGCAAATTCATTTCCTGAAAGGACATTAGTGAACTAGATGGGTTTCCGACAATTGACAATGGTTTCATGTTTATCAATAGATTCTTAATTCCAGATATTTTTATTGAATTCAAGTTCCACCATATTCCGTGCTGGAATTCGAACCCTGGTCACCAGGATATTAGCTGAGTTTCTGGACTAATAGTCTCAAGATAATACCACTAGGCCATTGCTTCAGAACAATTCCCATGGACAGCCCAGCAGTGGTCACTGACAGGTCTCTTCAGTGGAACTGACAGGCTTCATTGCCAGTTCTCTGAGCGGTGGGTGAGACCTTGGCCCAGTCATTCAGGAGGAAAATAATAAAGTGCAGATTTGCTAAACTGCCTATGCAAAAGCAAAATCATATTCAAGCAATATACAGCATCACTGTTGGCAAATGCATGGTGAATTTTAAAATGTGACTTTAACAAGTAATGCCCCTGTACTAATACCATTCATTCATACTTACAGTAATAAAAATACAAACACATCTATGGTTAAATCATAAAATATAAACATGTATTTTTCTATGCATTGAAAAAGAGCCCTTCCATCATTTTAACATCACTCAGTTTCTTATTTCCCCAGTTGGTATCAGGACACACAGAACATTTCCTTTCCAAATATAGAAGAAATTAGTTCGGCTTCTGCTTCTTTTCCTTCTCACTGCATTTGCATAGAATGGTAATTAAGCAGATCTGCTCAAATAAGCTAATAATTGATGTTACCTCAGTCCACATCAGTTGGGGAAAGAAAGCTCATTACTTCAGGTCTGCAATAAGAGGCGACTGCTTTATGTAAATCAAAGCAGGAAATCTGCACCAGCCGATTACTAATGGGTGTCTGAGAACAGACCTGCAAGACTCATTCCTTTCCCTCACCAAAAATGGGCATAAATCATGCCATAATCCTTATCACAGTACAGCTGCAAAGAAGGCTTTCTCAATTACATACAAACAGACGTATATCAATAAAAAGATATGAGTTGCGTAAAGAGATGTGAAACTGCAGTTGTTACCTGTGCTTGAGTTGGTGAGGTGGAAGCATCCATCTCCATTTGCCTGTCCAGTTGATGAAAGAAGTGCTTTAGCCAGGGATGCAGCAATTGGTTGAACCAGCAAAGATGTTAAGTTTGTCCGATGCTCCCTGAAACCTCCACCTTTTAAAATCACAAAACACAAATTAAAGACAACACGGAGGACAATTCAAACTGTTCACCACCCCACTTCTCAGTGAAAGGATGCTCAGTGAAAGTAAATTTATTTACTTCTTTAAAAACTTAGTTAACAGCGCTGTTCTCAGGTTTGTCATGATTTAAACAGGCCTTTAACAGGTTGCAACTAAGAACAAAGAACAATACAGCACAGGAACAGGCCCTTTGGCCCTCCAAGCCTGGGCTGATCATGTTTACTGATCTAGACCAATCGCTTTTTTCCTTTATTCCCTGATTGTTCATATGTCTATCAAGATAAGTCTTAAATGTGGCTAACATAAACACCCCAACCATTTCGTTTGGCAATGTATTCCAGGCCCCCACCACCCTCCACGTAAAAAAAAACTTCCCCCCACATCTCCACTGAACCTCCTCTGCCCCCCCCATCTTGAACTGGTGCCCCCTTGCAATTGAAACTTCATTACAACACTTAAATCGGAATCCTGTGACATTGCGACACCTCAAAGTCCAAAGATGAGTGGATTAGGTTGATTGGCCATGTTAAATTGCCCCTTAGTGTCAGGGGAATTAGCAGAGGTTACGGGGATAGGGCCTGGGTGGGATTGTTGTCGGTGCAGGCTGAATGGGCCAAATAGCCTCCTTCTGCACTGCAGGGATTGTATGATTCTGGGGAGATTTGGTGTAGATGCTCAAAACTATGAAAGGTTTTGTTGGAGTAAATAAGGAGAAACTGCACCCAGTGGCAGAAGACCCAATAATCACAGGACATAGAGTTAAAATAATTAGTAAAAGAATCAGAGGCAAAATGAGGAAAAGTTATTTGGACGATGACCTGAAATGCAGTCTTTGAAACTGTGTGTGGGGGGGGGAGCGGGTGGTGGGAAGGGGGGGAGCAGAGTCAATAACAGCCAAAGGAGTATTGGATAAATAGCTGTAGAGTAAAAATATGCAAGGCTACAGGAATGGCAGGATGGCACAATGAATTGCATTGCTCTCCCTAAGAGCCAACAGATTCAATGGAACAAAGGACTTAATTCTGTACAGCATCACGCTATGACTCTAAGGTAGTGTAAGATAGTAGTTTCAGTGAAGAAGTCATCAGCTAAGAGGGAATATGTAAAATGGGATATTTATGCTTGCTTTGTGTTCAGAGTGGAATGGGGTGCACGCTATGGATTTGAGGCACCGATTTGGAATGGAGTTGAGAGCATTGTCCTGGACTTGCACTGTGCAGTGCTTGAGTCTAATGCTGGCCTGGCACAGTCACCCAAAAATAAATAATCCTGGACTTACTCTGTGACTGTTTTCATATTTATGGTCTCCCTTTAACTACATAACAGCAGTGATTGAACTTCCAAACAGAATTGATTATGTGAAATGTTTTGAAGCTTCCTGACATGATAAACTGCAATATAAATGCATTATTTATTCTCATTTAATATAATATTACACTGCTTTTAATATTTTGATTTGGTGCTTTTTAAAAACTCCCAAGTCTCTTAAGTTCAGGATCTTTAAAAATTCTTTCTTTTTTTCCTTTCCTTCTATCTTTTTCAGTTTGTTTAAAAATTGCAATGAAAAGCCCAGTAACTATATTATATAGTCAACTGGTCGAAACACTTCATACATTTCTAAGTGTGGTGTCAGGCAACAAAAGCAGGGTTTCTCCCACCAGCCATAATAACAGGTTTCCGTGTTACATAATTTGTGTTCCACCTCATTGTGTATACGTCAGGAAGGACATCGGTTCTTATGGCAGGGCGGGCTACGATTCACCCGCGCCACTGTGACCGAATCGGACCATCTTTCCAAATGCCAGATGTAAATTGCACCCATGCACAGTCTTCATGGTCTAAGCTTAGGAATGCTGGAAGGGAGTGGTCCCCAAATCAACCAAGAGTAGTTTCCCCAAGTTTAGTGACAGAGTACTGGGGCTACTTCCAGATGTGGTGGAGGAAAGCTGGGAACATCTTCTACACCCTTGATAGGTGAAGGAGGTCCACATACCTCACCACAGTGGCTTTGAAGAAGATGGCCAGTGCAGTCAATGCCAACTCAGCCCAGAAGAGATCAGGCATCCAGTGCAGGAAGATGACCTTATCCGTTCTGCCAGGGTGAATCAGCTCTCTCACAAACCCATTAAGCAGTCACAACCTAACAATCCACACAATACCAGCAAAAGGGAATCACCACTGACTCTCTCACACATCTTGACATTTCCAGCTGGTCTCACATCATGTGCAGCCTGCGTCCTCAGCCCTTACACAAGTTCACTCAGCACCCACACAAAGCCGGCATCCCTATCAGCTGCCTTGGCATCCTTCCTGCTCACAGTCGCTCCATCTGTCTTCATGCAGGGCAAGTTCACCCACAGGAAGAATTGCCAGATTAGTGGGTGCATGCTGGAGGTCAAAGTCCTCACTCCATATCAGAAGCTTGTTGTTGAGCTGACCAGTGGGGGCCAGGACAATGTGTGAGCTGACAATGAGGCTGGTGTTTCCCAACTAAATGTGGAGCTTGCATCAGTTCATCATTCTGCCAATGGTACTGTGAGTGCATTGTAATATTGTTGATGATGCAGCAATTCACCAACTATCTCATCATGTTGACAGGCACCAACATGAAAGACAATGAGGACAATGGAGCCAGCCCCTCAGCTTCAACCCCAACCTAACCTCAGACAATGTAAAACCAGTTGAAGACCCACAACTGTATTCATCATCATTCCCTCGCAGTAAGCCTCACATCTGTGGTGAATAAGTTGTTGGAAAGTATTTTGAAAGATAGGATCTGCAGGCATTTAGAGACACAAGGACTGATTAGGGGCAGTTGGCATGGCTTTGTGAGTGGAAAATCAAGTCTCACAAATTTGAGTGAGTTTTTTGAAGGGGTAACCAAGAAGATGAGGGCAGTTGTCTACATGGACTTTAGCAAGGTACCGCATGGTAGGTTGTTGCGTAAGGTTAAATCTCACGGGATCCAGAAGCCAGAGGGCGGTTATGGAGGGTTGTTTTTCAAACTGAAGGCCTGTGACCAGTGGTGTCCCTCAGGCATCAGTGCTGGGTCCACCGTTATTTGTCATTTATATCAATAATTTGGATGAGAATTTAGGAGGCATGGTTAATAATGTTTGCAGATGACACCAAGATTGGTGGCATAGTGGACAGAGAAGAAAATTATCTCCAATTGCAACAGGACCTTGACCAATTGGGCCAGTGGGCTGAAGAATGGCAGATGGAGTTTAATTTAGACAAATGCGAGGTGGTGCATTTTAGTAGACTGAACCAAGGCAGGACTTATTCAGTTAATGATAAGGCATTGGGGAGAGTTAGGGAACAACGAGATCTAGGGGTACAGGTGTATAGCTCCTTGAAAATGGAGTCACAGGTGGACAGAGTGATGAAGAAGGCATTCGGCATGCTTGGTTTCATTGGTCAGAACATTGAATACAGGAGTTGGGACGTCTTGTTGAAGTTGTACAAGCCATTGACAAGGCCACACTTGGAATACTGTGCGCAGTTCTGGTCATCCTATTATAAAAAGGATATTATTAAACTAGAGAGAGTGCAGAAAAGACTTGCTAGGATGCTACTGGGACTTGATAGTTTGAGTTATAAGGAGAGGCTGTATACACGCTAACTTTTTTCTCTGGAGCGTAGGAGGCTGAGGGGTAATCTTATAGAGGTCTATAAAATAATAAGGGGCACAGATTAGCTAGATAGCCAACGTCTTTTCCCAAAGGTAGGGGAATCTAAAACTAGAGGGCATAAGTTTAAGGTGAGAGGGGGAGAGATACAGAAGGGTCCAAAGGGCAATTTTTCCACACAGAGGGTGGTGTGTGTCTGGAACAAACTGCCAAAGATAGTAGTAGAGGCAGGTACAATTTTGTCTTTTAAAAGGCATTTAGATAGTTACATGGGTAAGATGGGTAAAGAGGGATATGGGCCAAATGCGGGAAATTGGGATTAGCTTGGAGGTTTAAAAAAAAGGCATGGACAAGTTGGGCCGAAGGGCCTGTTTCCATTCTGTAAACCTCTATGACTCTTCACCAGCGCAGAAACACACATTAGTGGGACCCAGTTCAACAGCAGACTTGGGAATCACAATCTGGTGAGCACAGCACAGATTCTGGTCCAACACATCCAAGACCTCTGACATTCAGGAAACTGCTGGAGGACCAGATTCTACTGAGACCCAGTCAGGTGTTGAGCTTCTGGACTCAACCCTAACATGGATGTGAGAGCTGCAGCAACTTACACAGGAATATCAAACTGGGTTGTCAGAATTAGTCACCAAATTGAAACTGACAATGGAGGAGTCTGTCCCCATTCAGTCTGTAGTCATTGTACTTCATCAAGGTCAACTTTGATAGGATGACAGCTGCCATGGAGATCCTGGTCCAGGCCATAGGGCCTGCTGTACTACAGGTATTGCGTATTGCACTCCATTATTGTCGGCAAAGGTAGGATCCATCAGTGGCCAAGTGAGAGGAGGATAGAGCGTTTTGATCTCACTCTAGATGCCCTTTCTCCTCAAGGCTCCTATTGACAAGGGTACCAGCAACAGGACACGTGGGACTATCCCATCCTTTCTCTCCCTTCCCACCCCGGTGACCGCATCAACTGCATCTCCATAGGCCAAGGAGAGTGTACCTGACCCACAGCAAGAATTCTAAAGCAGGCTGTTTTAATTTCAAATTTAAAAGCTTTAAAAGTTGTATTACGATTCTCGTTCTTGACTTCAATGCATATATCACCTCGTAATAAAATAATAGGGCAGCACAGTGGTTAGCACTGCTGTCTCACAGCATAAGGGGCCTGGGTTCAATTCTGGACTTGGATCGCTATCAGTGAAAAGTTTGCATTTTCTCCCCATGTCAACAGTGGGTTTCCTCCGGATGCTCTGGTTTCCTCCCACAGTCCACAGATGTGCAATTTAGGTGGATTGGCCTTGGTAAAATTGCCCCTTAGTGTCCAAAGGTATGTAGTTAAATGGATTGGTCATCTTACATGTATAGGATTAAGGGGATGGGGCAGGGGGAGGGGTCTGGGTGGGATTGTCTGTCGGAGAGTTGGTGCAGACTTGATCGGCTGAATGGTCTCCTTCTGTACTGTAGGGATTCTATGGAAATACAAATTGCAAGTCATTGTGATAGCTTGTACAAGTTTCCCTTTGGGATTTAGGCAGACCAACAATTAATACCTACCATATAATAACACATGGCTTATTTTTACTGTAGCCCTTTCAGAATTTCCATTAAAGATTTTCCTGTGCTGTCCTCGTCCTGCAATTGTTTCTGTTGCTGCTTCTTCCATTCACTGGGCTCTTCACCTGTTGTTTCTTTCATTTTGTTTTCCTTTGTCACCATATGTTATCACTGCTGTGGGTCTCAGATGGGATTATTTGTGATCTAAACTTAATGATAATGCTGAAGGCAAGTGGCATACTTTATCTTTTATTGAAGATTATACTAGCTATGTGCAGTACAGGATGGATGTATCTTTCTCCAGGGGCTGGTGTCAAATGATCTTATGTCACTGATGATGCAGCCAATATATTTAACAATTAACATTAACCTTTTGTATTACAAAAAGTTGACAATATCTTCTTCATGTGCAAATGTACTTTTCACACACTAACATGCATGCACGCATACACAGATGGACATATGCATGCATGCATGTCAGGACTGTGTTGGAATACTCTCCACTTGCCTGGATGTTAGAGTTTTGGACCCGAACTCCAAGGTACGTTGTGAAGCCAAGCTAGACCCCAACAATTTTTTTTATTTTGGCATAAATGCGAGGAATGGATGCTTCATTCCAAGAGTTATTTCATTCACATATTAGGGATCTTTTATCAAAACAAGTTTTATTCATTACCCAGTTTAACTCTAACAAAATCATAGAATCCTACAATGTAGAGAGAGGCCCTTTAGCCCATCGAGTCTGTACCGAACACAATCTCACCCAGGCCCTATCCCGCATATCCCCACATATTATACCTACTAATTCCTCTAACCTACGCATCCCTAGACACTAAGGAGCAATTTATTAACATGGCCAATCAACCTAACCCACACATCTTTGGACTGTGGGTTACAGGAAACAGGAGTACCTGGAGGAAACCCACACAGACACGAGGAGAATGTGCAAACTCCACATAGACAGTGACTCGAGCTGGGAATCGAACCCAGGACCCTGGAGCTGTGAAGCAGCAGTGCTAACCACTGTGCTACCATGCCACTCAATGAAATAGCTTAATTCATAACAGTTGAACAATCTCTAAACATGAAAGAAGACTTTAATTTCTAATATCATTATTTTGGATCCTAATAAATAGCAGTCTTTTTATAGACTTAAAACCTACTTCGAATATAGTCAATAATCACAAATATACTTGCTATAATGAGTATAGATGCCCTTGGCATTTTCAGAGAGAACTTCAACCAGAACAACCAAACTTCAACTACTTTCTGCAAGAACCTGTTTCTCTCTGCATTTAAACCATATTATCATACCATTCTGACAATCAACCTAGTCAGAAATCCCAAGAGGACTTCTTGTACAAATACCAGCCCATTAGCTCTATCAAAGTAACACACTCGCAGCTAAAATGAGTTATTAACTTGTTTTCACAACCCTTGGGCTAAGCATTTTCCAGACACCTTGGCTGCTTGCAGAATAAGCTGAATTTTAAAAACATTTCCCTTAAACAGAAAATATATCAATGGCACATTATCATCACAATGCTTCCAATAATACTCAAAAAACTCAACACCATTCAAGATGAAGCAATCCACACGCTTGACATACTGTCCACTACCTTAAATATTCACTCCCTCCACTGATAGAAATCTGTGTTTTATATGCAGCATCTCATCAAGGCGCTTCAACAGCACCTTTCAAACCCACTACCTTTACCACTTAAGAGGACAGAGGCAGATGCATGTGAACACTGTTCCCAAGTTCCCCTCCAAGCCGCATTCTATCCTCATTCAGAGCTATGTTGCCATTCCTTTTCTTTCACTGGATCAAAATCTTGGAACTCCTTCCTAGCAACACTGTGGGTGTACTTGCACGAGATGGATTGCCGTGACTGATGGCACCAGCTCATCACCACCTCCTCAATAGTATTTCGGATGGATAACAAATGCTGGCTTTGCTAGTCACGTCCACATTCAATAACAGAATTTTCAAAAACATTCTGACCTGATGAACTAAAATGACCTAATTTCTAACAAGACAGTATATACTCTTGGTAATTAAAATTAACTGCTGATTTTTTCTGTTCAATGATCAGTAATTGCTGACTCAATGTTGACAGGATCCCTTTCATGTGCAAATGTATCATTTGCACAATAAATAACTGCATACACACACACATGCATGGACACATACACACGTGTACACACACGTATACACACACATGCACACACATATGCAATCATGGAACTAATTTCATTAAAGCTGCAATATGGGGAAAGTGAAAGGTGTGCAGACAATATAGATGACAGCAAATTAGTAATATATTGTTATTTTTGCATCGTGCATTTTTTTTTAGCATTCCCGAATCCGTGACATGGTGATATATTTTAAAAATCAGTCCTGTTCAACAGTTACATAATTAACTGACAAGCTAACTGCAAACATCACGCCTCTGCTGTTTGTCAGCACTATTCAGAATTGCTCTTCCAAATATGATGAACATTACGCTACTTGATGTTAATCTTGTAAACAACAAATACTTGCAAGGTCGCGACTGAATGTAAATTTTATCCAACAAAATGCAATCATATTTTAATCAATTTTGTATAATGCATTTTAGGGAAGTGATGGCCTAGTGTATCATTGCTAGATTATTAATCCAGTAACTCAGCTAATTTTCTGGGGAACCAGGTTCAAATCCTACCTTGGCAGATGGTAAATCTGAACTCAATAAAAAAAAATCTGGAATTAAGAATCTACTGATGACCATGAAACCATTGTTGATTGTTGGAAAAACCCACCTGGTTCACTAATGTCCTTTAGAGAAGGAAATCTGCCGTCTTTACCTAGTCTGGCCTACATGTGACTCTGGAGCCACAGCAATGTGGTTGACTCTCAACTGCCATCCAAGGGTAACCAGGGATGGGCAATAAATGCTGGCCAGCCAGCGATGCCCATGTCCCATGAATTAATAAAAAATAAATAAACTGAATGTAATATTCTTGAAGGAACAGATTAAGAAAAGTAAAAGTGTAAAGATTCTCCATTAATATCCAGGGTATATAACCTGAAGGAGTGACAGATCATACTTTATAAACGCAAGGCACAACTAGCAGTAAACTTAGCAAGGGAGATTATATTTATAAAATACTTTGTGAATATTTCATCTGAGAATTGGGATTCTTTTGGGAATTGCGCAATTCCTTTTTAATTTTTCAGAAGCGTTTTTGTAATCCAAAATTGATGTACCAATGAAGCAATTTGGTAACCCTTGACAGGTATGATGCAGTCTGCTTTGAGCTAATTGTTGATCGTTGCACTGGAATGGATTATGTAGTGGTGGCAAAGTGATCGTGTTCACTGCTGACCATGAAGAAATTTACCCTCAAAGATTTAGTGATCTATGTGAAGTGGATTACACTCTTCCCAACATCAGTCTGAAGCTGGTGCCATCTTGAGGAGTCTCCAGGTGGCCAGTATCTGGATGCTGTTATGCACAATGAAAAATTCTCACCTCATGCAAGCCTGGAAGTAATTATCCTCCACTTTTTATAAATTTTACAGCGAGTGGAAGAATAATTGGGATATTGAAACATCAAAACTGAAAAAAGTCCTTATTTTGTTAAGAGGCAATGGAATTTTTAGTAAGGAAAAAAATTAACATTACACAAGCAAAACTAGACTTCCCAACCAGAGAGATTTTTCAGCAGTGTTTAAAAGAGTATGTTATTAAAAACCCAATTGCAACTCATTAAGTAGGCGTGGCTTTCTTGAAAGTTTGATGATAACTTTCCATTTCACACTTTCTTGATTAGCGTGAAACGGAAAGTTATCATCAAATCAGCGATCTTTAGAAGACTGCTGTCTGCAGGGACCTCGACAACACATTGTGAATGAGCAGGGAATCATTGAAAAGAACTGGAT
The DNA here is from genome assembly GCF_965287045.1 of Carcharhinus amblyrhynchos. Classification (NCBI taxonomy): domain Eukaryota; kingdom Metazoa; phylum Chordata; class Chondrichthyes; order Carcharhiniformes; family Carcharhinidae; genus Carcharhinus; species Carcharhinus amblyrhynchos. Next base: position 102,182,091 of record NC_137326.1, on the reverse strand, counting down.
TTTCGCATTTAATTGCACACGTGCTGATGCTGGAAGTTGCCATCAATTTCCCAGTTGTAATGATGGTAACTGTTTACTCATCATAGCAACCACAAATCTGGGCCATTGTCCTCCAAGGACCATTATGGAAACATCTCTAATTTATACATTCAAGCTGATGTGGAACATCCATTTACTGAAAATAATATTTCTCGTAGAAGGTTTTGACAGTTACCGAATTTGGTAATATGTTTCTTGTTCTTCAGGCAATAACAATAGAATATTTCTTTCTGGGAACTTCTATTTTTACAAAAATGAGAGTTGTTTCTGGCTATTGAAGGGAGAAAAAATTTTGGCTGCTGATAGATTATCTTCCAAGTGGAAACCTATTGAAAGTTTCTTAGCACTTCAAATTCAAAGAGAAAAACATCATTGCTTTAATCTTGTGCAAATACAGATTATACCATTATTATAGATGAGTTCATCACATTCTGTGATTGAAGCACATGTCACAGTAAATATTTTGCATTATAATAGCAATAAGAATATACATTCTTATTTCTGATTCATATTTATATTGCATCCCAAAAGGAACTTGCTTCCCCTTTCGGAGGACTAAGCTGACTGAATATCATTTTCTTATTCCATACATATGGGTTAGCTTCCAGCTTTAAGCTTTCAGGTCTCTTCAATATTTCAGTTATTTTCACCTCATGAAAATTAGAACAAGTTATGAATACTTTGAAAGTTTGATGAATGAGTTTGGTAGAAGCAAAAAGAATGTACAGCCTCAGAAGATGAAATCTGTAGCATCGGGGCTGCAAAGCTCTCTGGCACAACCAGTCACCTTCGATGACTCATAATGGCGGCAGGCAAATGCAATGGAGACTTAATTTGAAATGCCAAAAGTTTTTTATGTTTGATAAGCAATTCTGTAACCCTTGGAGAACTAATTAAGTATCGTGGAGTATAAGATGTGGAAAACTTGCATCAGATCTTTGGAAAGGTTATCTTGCAAAAAGCATTAATGAGAAATATCATTGTGCAGTAAAATTCAAAGCAATATTTTTAATTGCAAAGCCGCTCAATGAATTGAATTGCATATTCAACTGCTGTACTTCTGTAATAAAGAACAAAGAGACAACAAAGAACAAAGAAAATTACAGCAAAGGAACAGGCTCTTCGGCCTGCCAAGCCTGCACCAACCATGCTGCCCGACTGAACTAAAACCCTCTACCCTTCCAGGGACCATATCCCTTCATTCCCATCCTATTCATGTATTTGTCAAGATGCCCCTTAAAAGTCACTACCACATCTGCTTCCACTACCTCCCACAATCACGAGTTCCAGGCACCCACCATCCTCTGTGTAAAACATGCTTTGTACATCTCCTTTAAACATTGCCCCTCGCAGCTTGTATCTACGCTGCCTAGTAATTGACTCTTCCATCCTGGGAAAAAGCTTCTGACTATCCACTCTGTCCATGCCCCTCATAATCTTGTAGACTTCTATCAAGTTGCCCCTCAACCTCTGTTGTTCCAATGAGAACGAATCAAGTTTTTCCAACCTCTCCTCATAGCTAATGCCCTCCATACCAGGCAACATTCTGGTAAATCTTTTCTGTACCCTCTTCAAAGCCTCCACATCCTTCTGATAGTGTGACGACCAGAATGGAACACTATATTCCAAGTGCGGCCTAACGTAGGTTTTATAAAGCTGCAACGTAACTTGCCAATTTTTAAACTCAATGCACCGCCCGAAGAAGGCAAGCATGCAGTATGCCTTCTTGACTACCTTCTTCACCTGCGTTGCCGCTTTCAGTGACCTGCGTACCTGAACACCAGATCGCTCTGCCTATCAATACTCTTAAGGGTTCTGCCATTTACTGTGTACTTCCTATTTGTATTAGAACTTCCAAAATGTATAACCTCACATTTGTCTGGATTAAACTCTATCTGCCAACCCTCTGCCCAAGTCTCCAACCGACCTATATCCTGCTGTATCCTCTGATTGTCTTCATCGCTGTCCACAATTCAACTAACCTCTGTGTTGTCCACAAATTTACTAATCAAACCAGTTACATTTTCCTTCAAATCACTTATATATTACAAACATTAAAGGTCCCAGCACTGACCCCTGAGAAACGCTGCTTGTCACAGCCCTCCATTTAGAAATGCACCCTTCCACTGCTACCCTCTGTCTTCTATGACTGAGTAAGAAGTCTCACAACACCAGGTTAAAGTCCAACCAGTTTATTTGATAGTACCTATGGTTGGACTTTAACTTGGTGTTGTGAGACTTCTTACTGTGTTTACCCCAGTCCAACGCTGGCATCTCTACTTCTATGACGAAGCCAGCTCTGTATCCATGTTGCCAGCTCACCTCTGATCCCATGCAACTTCACCTTCTGCACCAGTCTGCATGAGGACCTTGTCAAAGACCTCACTGAAGTCCACGTCGACAACATCCACTGCACTACCCTCATCAATCATCTTTGTCATTCCTCTAAAAACTCCATCAAGTTAGTGAGACACATCTTCCCCTTCACAAAACCATGTTGCCTCTTGCTAAAACGTCCACTTATTTCTAAGTGGGAATAAATCCTGTCTTGAAGAACCCTCTCCACTAATTTCCCTACCACTGACATAAGGCTCACCAGCCTGTAATTACGTGGATTATTCTTGCTACCCTAAACAAATAAACAATATTGACTATTCTCCAATCCTCTAGGACCTATCCTGTAGCTAGTGAGGATACAAAGATTTCTCTCAAGGCCCCAGCAATTTCATCCCTTGCCTCTCTCAGTAATCTGGGACATATCCCGTCAATGCCTGGGGACTTGACTATCTTAATGTTTCTCAAGAACCCCAATACCATCTTTTTGATCTCAACATGACTCAAATTATCTACACACCCTTTCCCAGATTCATCATCTACTAAGTCCTTCTATTTGGTGAACACATAAGAACATAAGAAATAGGAGCAGGAGTAGGCCATCTAGCCCTTCGAGCCTGCCCCGCCATTCAATAAGATCATGGCTGATCTGTCGCTGCTCAGTTCCACTTTCCCGCCCTCTCCCCATAACCCTTAATCCCCTCTCTTATCAAGAACCCATCAACCCGCTTCTTAAAAATATTTAGCGAGGCAGCCTCCACCACTTCAACGGGCAGAGAATTCCAGAGATTCACCACCCTTTGAGTGAAGAAGTTCCTCCTCAACTCCGTTCTAAACCGCCTCCCCTTTATCTTGAGGCTGTGCCCCCTAGTCCTACTGTCTTTTTTGAGCGGGAAGAGTCTTTCCACCTCTATCCTATCCATCCCATTCATCATCTTATACGTCTCAATGAGATCTCCCCTCATTCTTCTAAACTCTAACGAGTACAAGCCCAGTTTATTCAGCCTCTCCTCATAGCTCAACCCCCTCAACTCCGGTATCAGCCTAGTAAACCTCCTCTGCACTCCCTCCAGGGCCAAAATATCCTTGCGCAGGTGCGGCGCCCAAAACTGCACACAGTACTCCAGCTGCGGCCTCACCAATGCCCTATACAGCTGCAGCAAGACCTCCCTACTTTTATATTCAATCCCCCTCGCTATGAAGGCCAGCATCCCGTTCGCCTTCCTGATCACCTGCTGCACCTGCAAGCTGACACAAAGTACTCATTTAATACCTCATCCATTTCCTCTGGCTCCATGCATATATTCTCTCCTGTCTCAAGTGGGCCAATCCTCTCCCTGGCTACCCTCATGCTCTTTGTAATATGTATAAAAAGCCTTGGCATTTTCCTTAATCCTGCTGGCCAATGCTTTTCCGTGACCCCTTCTAGCCTTCCATAGTTCTTAAGTTTCTTTCCACTTTCCTTGTATTCCACACTTGCTTTGTGTGTTCCCAGCCTCCTAGCTTTGACAAATGCTTCCTTTTTCTCTTTGGCTCGGCTCACAATATCTCTTGTTATCCAAGGTTCTCAAAACTTGCCATAATTATCCTTCACCCTTACAGAAAGCCCTATTAATTTACACTTGAAAACCTTGCAAATGCCAGATGTTGATGTGCTCTCACACTTTTGCCCCAATCTACATTCTTCAGTTGTAATTAGCCTTCTCCAATTTAGCACCTTCATTTGAGCACTACACTTATCTTTATCCATCAATACCTGAAAGCTTACTGAATTGTGGTCATTGTTGCCAAACTATTGAAATATTGCTCACCTGATCGGGCTCATTCCCCAATGTCAGATCCAGTAGTTCCCCAGTTGTGCTATCTACATACTGTTTCAAGAAGCCCTCATAGATGCTTCTTACAAACTCTGCCCTATCCATGCCCTGAGCACTAAGTGAGTCCTAATCAATATAGGGGAAGTTAAAATCTCCCACCACAACAACACTGTTACTTTTACACCTTACCAAAATCTGCTTACATACCTGTTCCTCTATCTCCTGCTGGCTGTTGGGCTGCCTATAGTAAACCCCCAACATTGTGACTACACGCTTGCTATTTCTGAGCTCTATCCATATTGCCTCTCTGTATGAGCCCTCGGAGGTGTCCTCCCGCAGTGCAGCTGTGATATTCTCCTTAACCAGTAATGCAACTCCCCCACCTTTTACATCCCCCTCTATCCTACCTGAAACATCTGTATCCTGGAATGCTAAGCTGCCAATCCTGTCCTTTCCTTAACCAAATCTCTGTAATTGGCGCACTATCATAGTTTCAAGTACCAATCTAAGCTCTAAGTTCATCTGCCTTATCTGTTACACTTCTCACATTGAAACAAATACACTTCAGTCCACCAGACTCTCTTTGATTAGCATACTTCATCCTGCCTGTGCTTCCTCTGAGTCTTACTGGCCCTACTCTCTGATTCCCCTTCAGCTAATTCAGCTTTGCTTTGGTTCCCAGCCCCCTGCCAAACTAGTTTAAATCCTCCCATGTGACACCAGCAAACTTCCCAGCCAGAATATTGTTGGGAAAGGCAAAATTTATTCAGACTGGAGAGCATTAGATAGATAATTTATAATTTTTCTCAAGTTCTAAGGTACTTCTAAATTCTTACGAGATATTAGCCATCAGGATCTTTAAAGATCAATTTGAGTTGACAGGTCAGATAGTTATTTCATTGAAGGAATATTCAGGTCACAGCCAGATATGTAGATATGGACAGACGTGTGAAGAATTTGTATCTCAGATACATACTTTCATATGCAAATCACATCTAACAATACTGGGCCTTCAAGATAGCAATGCATTTCTAAAGTGTTCATGATTTGAGCAAGGTTTGTTGCTAGCAGTAATGGGTGTGGTTTGGGGAGAAGGTAAAACTCATTGAAGAATTAGTTTTTATGGAGGATGAAAGGGTTTGGGATAGATTTCCAGAATCATAAAATTCCTACAGTGCAGGAGGAGGCCATTCGGCCCATCATGCTGCACCAACAATAATCCCACTGAGGCCTTATCCCCTTAACCTCACATATTATCCTGCTGATCTCCTGACACTAAGTGATATTTTAGCATGGCCAATCAAACTGACCCACATATCTTGGGAGGAAACTGGAGCATCTGGAGGAAACACGTACAGACAGGGGGGGAATATGCAAATTCCACACTGACATCTACCCAATGAACCCAGGTCCCTGGTGCTATAATACAGCAGTGCTAACCACTGTGCCAATGTGCTGCCCCGAGAGTGTGGGGGCTAGCAGCTGAAGACTCAGGAATAGAAGGTTGTACAGTAGACCAAAATTGAAAGGTCAAAAGACATAGAGAGAGGAACAGGGCTTGAAGAGGTTGCAAATGTTGGAAGGGGTGAAGCTGTAAATGGATCTGAATATATGGATCAGTATTTTGCAGTTGATGCACTGGGGTTGGAAAAACATTGATAGTTGCCAAAAATCAGGGTGATAGGTGAACAGGATTAGGGCAGCATTGTTCCATGTAAGTTTTGGTTTATGTGAGTTGAATTTCACAGAAGTGGAGTTATTGTGATGTGAAGTCTGGAATGACAATGTGGTGAGCACTTAAAAACTCAAGTCAAAAATTCAGGACATTTGTGGGAGTTTCAGCAATAATTGGAATGAGTAATTTCTAGAGTTTTTACCAGGAAATAGAAGTTCAAAGTAGGAAAATGGAATTATATATAATATACACATGGCATTTTGGCACAAGAAACGGAGAGTTTCCCGACAACTGTACCAGTTTTCAGGCTGAAATTTCACTTTGTTCACCCACAGAGCTTCCACCCTGTTCATGCCACCCAACTTGGGAGAACCACCACGCTCACCTGTGGGGTGTGAGAATGCCAGTGCCATGTTCCTCCCACCCTCTTGTCAGTCCCCACTAAGCAAAGATAATCATTCAACTGTGATATGGACAGGAATCCAGGAAGGAGGACACAGGAACATAAGACCTGCAAGTAAATCCTCCCAAACCGTCTCCCCAAAATGATTATTCTGAGACTCCCACCTCCAACCCCAAGTTAGACGTATCTGTATCCCGTGAGTCTCTTCCAGCGCCCCGAGCAGTGTACACCGCGGAGGGTGCTGGCTGCCTGAGTGCTCACAAGGTGGAGACATCAGGTTCATGCTTACATAGATCTGTTGTAAATGATGCTGGTGATATCCCAGAGAGAGTGCTCACTAATGTATTAAATTGAGCTTTCTGTGGCCCTGCAGTGTGTTTCACACCACTCCATTGGCAAGGGGTCAGTAAGATCAAACTCGGAAACTCGCTGGCATTAATCATGCTTTCTGGATTTTGAGCATAACATCCTGAAATCAGAGCAGAATTAAACCATTTGGCTCGTTGAGTCTGCTCTGCCATTCAATCATGGCTCAAGTGATTCTCATTCCCATTCTCCTGCCTTCTCCCCATAACCCTTGGTTCCCTTATTGTTCAAGAGCTTATCTATCTCTGTCTCAAAGACACTCAATGACCTGGCCTCCACAACCCTCTGTGTTAATGAGTTCCACAGATTCACTACTCTCGAACTGAAGAATATCCTCCTCAGATCAGTTCTAAAGGAACTTCCCTTCACTCTGAGGTTGTGGTCTCCAGTTCCAGTCTCTCCCACTAGCAGAAACATCCTTTCCACGTCCACTCTATCTCAACCTCTCAATATTATGTAGGCATGCACTACCATTCCTGCAGATGGAGAGTACGGACTCAAAGTCACCTCTACAGATACTGTACACAGAAAGTGAGATACAATCTATTTCTCCTTGACAGACTGCCATGGATCAATTCCTGTTTTGCCGTTGGGCTTTCACATAAGTGCTAAAATACTTAGGAAGGCATCACTTTTCTTTTTGGCTACATCTGCCTCCCATGTTGCCTATGTCTGCACATTATCAATAATTAAAGTATTAATGATGTGGTAGTAAGGAAAACTTTAAGCATCTTGCAAAACTTACGAATGAACTACACCTGTGGAAGAAGAAACTTACAGGAGCATTCCAAAACCTGCAGTTATAATGAATGCTCTTGCACTGTGAGACAGCTGAAATTTTCAATGAAAATTGTCAGCAACTGGATTCATTACTATTTCAAGTCCACGACACCAAACAAATTATTTGTGACCATTCAATAATTTGCAGGAAAACAGTAACCATTTATTTTCACTCCACAAGGATTGTGAGTTAATTGAGTTTGCACTCAGTTCCTTGGCTTGGTAATCATATCTGGAGAATACTTGCACAAACAAGTCATAGCAGTAATTGGAAAGCTGGAAATGAGTGGGAATCTTGCTGAAATGTAAACAAATTGCAAAAACGTGATTTGTATTCCCATGAGTTTAAAAGATTGAGTGGTGATCTGATTAAGTACCTTGAGATATTAAAAGGGATTTGATTGGATATATAGTATCTAATGAAGGAGGTAGTCATCAACTTCAGAAAACATAGAACATAGAACACTACAGCACAAACAGGCCCTTCGGCCCACAAGTTGCGCCGATCACATCATCACCTACCAACCTACAGACCTATCTATAACCCTCAATCTCATTAAACCCCATATACTCATCCAGAAGTCTTTTAAAAGACCCCAGCGAGTTCGCCTCCACCACCACTGACAGCAGCCGATTCCATTCACTCACCACCCTCTGAGTGAAAAACTTACCCCTAACATCACTTCTGAACCTCCCTCCCCACACCTTAAATCTGTGTCCTCTCGTAGCGACCATTTCAACCCGGGGAAATAGCCTCTGAGAGTCCACCCTATCTATTCCTCTCAACATTTTATAAACCTCTATCAGGTCGCCTCTCAACCTTCGTCTCTCCAGGGAAAAGAGTCCCAGCTCCCTCAACCTAACTTCATAAGGCATGCCTCCCAGTCCAGGCAACATCCTTGTAAATCTCCTCTGTACCCTTTCAATAGCTTCTACATCTTTCCTATAGTGAGGCGACCAGAACTGCGCACAATACTCTAAATGAGGCCTGACAAGGGTCTCATAAAGTTCCAGCATTACCTCCCGACTCCTAAACTCAATCCCTCGATTAATGAAGGCCAGTACACCATACGCCTTCTTGACCACCTCCTCCACCTGCGAGGCCGATTTAAGAGTCCTGTGGACCCGGACCCCAAGATCCTTCTGCTCCTCAACACTACTCAGACTTCTGCCCTTGATAGTGTACTCGTTCATCCCGTTGGTTCTGCCAAAATGGACAACTACACATTTATCCGCGTTGAAGTCCATCTGCCACTTCTCCGCCCAGTCCTGCATCCTATCTATGTCCTGCTGCAACTTTTGCCATCCTTCCAGACCATCCACAACACCACCGACCTTCGTGTCATCAGCGAACTTACTTACCCATCCCTCCACTTCCTCATCCAGGTCATTTATGAAAATGACAAACAACAAGGGTCCCAGAACAGATCCTTGAGGCACTCCGCTGGTGACTGACCTCCATTCAGAAAAAGCCCCATCCACAACCACTCTCTGCCTTCTGCAGGCAAGCCAGTTCTGGATCCACAAGGCCAAAGGCCCTTGGATCCCATGCCCTCTCACCTTCTCAAGAAGTCTTGCATGGGGGACCTTATCAAACGCCTTGCTGAAGTCCATGTACACTACGTCCACGGCGCTTCCTTCGTCAATGTGTTCAGTCACATTATCGAAGAACTCAACTAGGCTTGTAAGGCACGACCTGCCCTTGACAAATCCATGCTGACTATTCCTGATCATGTCAAACCTCTCCAAATGTTCGTAAATCTTGTCCCTCAGAAGCCTCTCCATCAGCTTACCAACCACTGAGGTCAGACTCACCGGTCGGTAATTTCCCGGGCTATCTCTGTTCCCTTTCTTGAAAATAGGAACTACATCCGCAATCCTCCAATCCTCTGGAACCTCTCCCGTCTCCACTGACGACGCAAAGATCATCGCCAGGGGCTCTGCAATCTCTTCCCTCGCCTCCCACAGTATCCTGGGGTACATCCCATCTGGTCCCGGCGACTTATCTACCTTGATAGAATTCAAAAGTTCCAACACATCCTCCTCCTTAATATTCACGTACTCAATCCTTTCCATCTGCTGCAAATCCATAACAAAACCTCCCAGATCGGCTTCCACTGTGAATACTGAGGCGAAGTACTCGTTAAGCACCTCCGCCATTTCTTCTGGTTCCACACAAACCTTTCCCCCCTCACCTTTTATAGGTCCTATCCCTTCTCTTCTTATCCTTTTACCTTTCACATATTTATAGAAGGCCTTGGGATTCTCCTTAATCTTACCCGCCAAGGTCTTCTCATGACCCCTTCTGGCTCTCCTAATTTCCCTTTTAAGTTCCCTCCTACAGTCCTTATACTCCTCAAGATCTTTAACATCTCCTAATTCCCTGAACCTCTTGTACACCTTCCTTTTCTTCCTGACTAGGTTCAACACATCCTTTGTGCACCACGGTTCCCTCGACCCACCAAAACCCCCTCGTCTCATCGGAACGTTGTCATTCAGAGCTCCAGACACACATTCCTTGAATATCTGCCACCTTCCTTCGGTACTTTTCCCTAAGAACGCCTCCTTCCAGTTTATTTGTCCAAGTAACTTCCTGACTTCTTCGTATCTCCCCTTACCCCAGACAAACACCTTCCTAGCCTGCCTGATCCTATCTCGTTCCAACGCAATTGTGAAGGAGATAGAATTATGGTCACCATTTCCAAGATGCTCTCCTACCGAAAGATCCATCACCTGCCCTGGTTCATTCGCCAGTACCAGGTCAAGTACAGCCTCTCCCCTCGTAGGGAGATAGTGGAAGATGTCTACATCAATGAAGATGAAGTAGAAATGGTTGAGAGCTTCAAGTGTTCAGATCACCAACAATCTGTCCTGGTCCCTACACAACAATGCTGTAGTTCAGAAAGTGCACCAATGTCTCCACTTTCTCAGGAGGTTAGGGATGTTTGGCACGTCCGCTATGACTCTCACCATAGAATGCACCTGTTACGGATGTATCACTGCTTGATATAGTTCCTGCTCTGACCAAGACCACTAGAAAACTACAAAGAGTTGTGAACATAGCCCAGTCCAAATCAGCCTCCCATCCATCGACTCCGTCTGCACTTCCTGCTGCTTCGGAAAAACAACAAGCATAATCAAAGACCGTACACCCCGGACATACTCTCTTCCACCTTCTTCTGTCCGGAAAAAGATACAAAATTTTGAGGACACGTACCAACCGACTCAAAAAAAATTCCTCCAGATTTTTGAATGGACCGATTAAATATTAAGCTGATCTTTCTCTACACCCCAGCTATGACTGTAACACTATATTGTGCATCCTCTCCTTTCCTTCTCCCCTGTGTACTTAATGAATGACCTGTTTTTGTCTGTATAGCACACAAGAAACAATACTTTTCACTGTACCCCAATATACCTGACAATAATAAATCAAATCAAATCAAGGATAGATATATCGAGGGGTGCAGCTTTCCTGTGGGGCAGTGTGGATGGTGTACATAAAACAGAGCAGGTACCCATCCCATCACCTTCTCGCTCACCACCTTCTCATGCAGATGTTGAAGATCCTATCCCGGGGGGGGAAAGGTAAAAGTGCAGGGGTGTCCTTATTCATTCCTCAATGAAAATCACAAAAAAAAAGGTATCGGGTCAGATTAAACTTTGTTGTTTGCGAGAGCTTGCTGTACACAAATTGACTGCCTTGGTTCCTACATTCCAACACTAACTACACTTTAAAAGCAATTCACTGGCTGTCCAACAGCTTGAGATATCTGGTGTGCTGAAAGCTGTGATATAAATGCAAGATTTTCATATGTTTCTAATTATGACAGGCTGAGAAGGATAAAGGAAATCTCAAACCAGCTTCCCCACCAGCCATTGAATCCCTACAGTAGATTCTGGATCGACTGAAATTCTTAATACTGAGGTTAATAGCTTTTTTTTAAGGAAGGTTATCAAGTAATAGTCATCAAGGGCAGGAAAATAGAGTTGATGCACTGATTATCCACAATCTAACTGAAGGGTGAAACAAGCTTGAAGGACTGAATGCCTTATGTCCATTCCTTTATGCCCAAGTGTTAAAGATGGAAGCACAGTTTAACTTATCAATGGCGGGTAAGTATTTTGCAAAAGTTTTATTTACTCAGTAAAGGAATATTGTAACTTTAGAAAGCACCAGAGGAAAATAAATCGTCCTTTACTCCTTGATTCAATACAATTAAAAAAACCAGTGAACTGGATCAGATAGCCTAACCCAAGACACGCTGAATTTTCTTTCTTCAACGTGAGGCAGAATTGACTGACCTGTCAGTCTGATACAAGATTATGGCTGGAGAATCACCAGAAGAGTTCTCAACACCTACGTTTGACCTCAGTGTTAATATAGACACACAAGTTTCACTGCTGTTACATCTCAGAATCATGTACTAATCCAAAGTCTCCACACTGAATAGTTACAGCTTGCTTACGCAGCTTCTCCTGCTGTGGAATCTGCTGCAATACTTTGTTGATACATTAAACAGGCTTCCATAAGTAACTAGGCTGTGGAAAATCTGTCATCAGAAATACCAGAACGCATGGAGAAAGATCACAAGGTTCATTCAGCCTGCTCCTCATGGAAAACATATTGACACAGAGAGAATTTGTGCTTTTCTTATTATCCATGGTGTATTTTTACTCTTAGAATAAAATTGCTGTCCCAATTGAAATAGTCCCAGCAGCGAGTTGTTTTGTGGATTTTAAAATAAAGCTGATTATTAATTTGTCCTGAAGGTTTAAAAATGTGACTTCTTGCACACACCATCAATCAAACAAAGACGAGATACAGAGGAAGAAATAAACAATACAATTACAATGTATAATCATCTCAATCTCACTTTCATAGCAGGTGTGTAGTTTCTTAGATGATGTTTTTAGTTGAAATAAATGCCTTGTAAGCAGAGGATTTTCAGTAAATTGTGAAGCTTCTGATTGTTGTATTTCCAGGAGGTTGGTTCTCGAGTCAACTTGAAGTCAGAACAAGTTGGAAAAAGTTCTTCTACCATTTTCAAGGTATTTGTGTTTATTACCTTGGCTGCTTGGTCGGCTGAAACTGGTTCAATGGCTGTCTGTGAGCCTCTTTGTCTCTACAGATTTGACTCCTGCTGTTTTGAAAGCAGGCAACAAACATGGCCGTCTCAAGCTTGTGACCTGTTATAAGTTGATGTGTTAGGTTTGATATTCATCTTGTGTGGCTTTTCAGACACTGAGAATGTGAGACAGCCATGGTTTTTGTATTTGAATGATGGGTGATGACAATAAAATGAAAGGTCAATGGGATACATTTCACATTTGTCTAACACGCAGTGCATTTTGATGGCACTGGTGAAACAGGGAGACAAGTTGTCTGCAAACTCTATTGTCTGTAGGTTTTGGTCCATATATAATCAGATATTTCTATCTACAGACGTTTCTATCTACAGTTCAAATGCCAAAAGTTACATGGTTTGCTGCAGCCAACTTAATTTTTGAGTTAATTTCTTACAATATAGCTTTAACATTTATACTATATTCATGCCAGTATATGGTTATACACTAACTATGTATTCTCCAGTGGGAAAGCTGTTCAGAATATCATTCTGTCCTTGATTTCTCCTAAAGGTAATCAAGTGAAACTTAAAATATCTATCGATCTCTAGTATTCAACTCTGGTTGATAGCTTTCGAAAACAGGGCAGTAGCTGTTGTGTTCCTTGGAGCGTTTGATTGTTTTGGTGACTTCTAAACACTTCATCCTTTAGAAGAAAGGTTGGCACACACTATTTCAAATGGGAACTCATAATCAACAATGCAAAGTTACAATAACTTATGACTTATAATCATATATCATCAAATTGTTTTCCAGTCCTTGTTAGCTACATTAATAACATCTTTCAAACGCACTGGAAATCACAAATGCAATTTGTAAGATATTCATTATAGTTACAGTTGTCTCTGCCTGCATCTTATAACTATGCACAAAAGGCACAATTCATACTCATAGAATAAAATCCCAACAGTGCAGAAGGTGCCATTCGGCCCATCGAGTCTGTACTGACTACAATCCCACCCAGGCCCTATTCCCATAACCCCACATATTTACCCGACTAATCTCCTGAAACTAGGGTCATTTCGCATGGCTAATACCCCACACATTTTTGTGCAAGGAAATGAACTGAAACAAACTCTGGACGCTGTATGATGACTGCTAATTAAGTGAACTGGAAATTTAAGTGAAATTATAAACATTAGTTGACAAATGGAAATGCTCAGGATAGACCCTTTCAGGCAAAAGCCTAGTTGCTATTTCTATTTCCATATTTGCATATTTTGTTTTGTTTAATGATTTGGAAAATATGGAATTTATCCCTATTAGATCAATCACTTCTATTACACAGCAGGAGATGCCAAAGACCTAATACTTGTGGATTTAGGGGCACCATGTAACACCCACTATGGAAAAATGATGACAAAAAATATTGCATCAAATGTTGTATTCTGAGTGCAGACAGTTTCTTCAGACACTAAAATATCTATCAGTTGTTCATTACTGCCATTCTCCTTTAAATAAGAGGGAATTCAGTCTTTTGCCAACTGCTTCATGAATCGCAAAAACATGAACCATTTAGATGCAGAACAATCTGTTCAAAAATCTGGGATTCAATCACATTCCCATTGTGAAGTGAAACAGGCCAGATCAAGTGTCATTTTACTTGTATTAAGCTTGAATATATCAGTCTCAGAAAACCATTAGAATTGTGCTAAAACAATCATTTGAGGTTTGTGCTGTGGTCACATTGAACACTCCTATGATGAACACAACTATATAACTATGAGTCTGTTACTTGGAACTAAGCCGTGACAGAGAAATTACCATCTGTGTTGTTTTCCACATTTAAAGCAATAATCAAAGAAATCCTTGAGCAGAATGTTATATCACAATGTATCATAGTGATTAATTCTGCTTGGCTTTGCATGTAGCTAACTGAAGGAGAAAAAAAAGTCTAGGTAGTTGTTGGCTCCTGGAACCATGAAAATATTTGTTTTTACAGAATGTGATGCACACCCTCCAATAAAGCATTATACGAATAGGCTGCTTATGTCTGAAATAGTCCCTGAAGATTTAAGGCTTTTCAAATCATTATGTACCAAATGCTTTAAATCCGCTTCCAGTGTAAGTACAGAGGAAGTGACACTAATTGAGAACGTTCTTGTTTTGCTAACTGCTTTTGGTGTTACAGTTTTGCCTTAGTTCCTCCTATATAAATTTGAGCTTGACAACACTCTTTGGACAATGCTTCAGGTACTGTAGGAGAGAAACACAGTTGCTCTATTACTGATTCACCTGAAAACTTTTAAATGCAGATTGCTCAATTATGCTGCTACAATTCTCACAGTTCTGTCATTACAGCACACAGCAAGTGAATATATTTTCACATGGTATACAATCCATTTTCTACACAAATGGTCAAAATTCAGTGGAAATTGTGACTAATCAATTAATTTCACATCAGCTATGTCGCCCCACATTCAATTATTTAATAGCATAAGCTTATCTTACCCACAGGAACTTGCATTACATTGTTACACACCAGTAACATACTTGAAGTATTGATACAATCCCCATAGAGACAGACAACTTTTAAAAAGAGCTTTTAATTTTCTAGTGACTGACAGAAAGCATTGATAAGAAGGTTTCACATTTGTAGATTTATATAATACAAAACACACTAAAACACTGACTAAACATGATTTATATGCAACTTATATACTAACCTAGGTTCTTCCCAATTAACTAATTAATGAAACCAAAAATACATCGTGCCCATTTTCACAAATGGGCAACCTTTGTAGATCCAAATCCCTTCTGGCCATTCAGCAGTTTCCTTCTCCCTGCCAAATCAGGGTGAATTTTCCAGGGTCCCTTGGAAAGTCCCTTCAATCAATCAGAGCATCATTGAGCTGCTTTTCATCGGTAAGGCACCCTTTGGTGATTCCTTGTTCTTTAAATGTTGAACGGTTCCATCACTTCATACAGATATTTCTGTTCTCACTGGCATTCTGCTTGTTGCTTAACACAAAAATGGTTTACCTGTCTCTTGGCAAAACATCAACCGTTTTTGAACTTCCTCCCCAGGTCTTTCTATCTGGCTGGGACTAAGGGTGGAATTTTGTGCCCCAACCCCATGGTGAACTTGCTGGTGGGGCATTCAATCAGGTGGGAGGGTGGCAGGCAGACCCAGCCAGCTTCCTAGCTCCATTCCAATTAAGGCATCCTTCTCATCCCACTGCCAACTGAGATCCTTTGCTGGATAATTAATGCCCACTTAAGGGCTTCATCTTGCTGCTGATGGTATTAATCAGGCAGCAAGTGGGGTCGCTCGTTCAAAGGCACTCAAGTGCCTAATCGAGGGAACTGGCATTGAAAAATCATATGAGGACCTAAGAGCCATCTCTTTGCCCTCCCTGATAATTGCCCTCTCCACAGCCTCCCATCTGGACACCATCCTGCTTCACTCACCTGTGTCTCAATCCAAAACCACAGGCGGGTGTCATACAAGCATCAACCACCACTTTCCCAGTGGCACAGCTGAGTACAGAAGAAATGTCAGCTTCAGATTGGCTGGAAACTCTGGGCAGGCAGCACTCTGACCCCTGGGAAGCTTGATCCCAGTGGAATGGACACCACTGGCTGGTCAAGTGCCTGAGCAGTGGGCCTTCTTGAAAATAGACAACACAGGGATCTCACTGCCACTCTGGCCAGCGGCCGTGACCCCGACCTCCATAAAATTCTGCTCCGAGAGTCTGCACTGAGCAAAATCAGCTGCCTTTCTTTTGTATCAAGGTATAAAACTGACATTTGAGTTGCTGTGACTTTCCACCTGGGCCTCTGTCCCCTTGGCAACCACAACACAGGGGCCTGTTTCTGGGCAGAGTTCAGTATGATTACTAAACCCCGTTTAAGGACATTCCATTTTATCTTAAATTAAAAAAGATTGTTAAAAATATAACTGTCTGATAATGTCTGGCATTCGTAAAAATATTGGCCTAGATTTGAGTTTAAAGATGCATTCTATGGAGGATGGGACGGGTCTGCTGTTGTGAGGAAGAATGGGTTTCTTGAATGTCCCAGTATTTAACTGCTGGCCTTCTTTACGTGGGGTTCCAGCCCATGGGCAACCTGATTGACAGGTTGAAAGCGCTTCCAGCAAGAGATCATGAGGCCAGGTTGGGGATGGAGGATAGGGTCCATATCAAAGTCCGAGGATTGCTAGATGATCTAAGGGGAGCAGGTGCTAAAAATGGATGAGGGACTGGAGCTGTGTGGAATTTACTGGTTGGTTGTTGGCCCTGGAGAAAGCACTTATGATCTCATAGGAGCAGAATTAGGCCACTCGGCCCATCGACTCTGCTCTGCCATTCAATTGTGGCTGATAATTTTCTCATCCCCATTCTCCTGCCTTTTCCCCATAACCCCAATCTGCTTATTAATCAAGAACATATCTATCTGTCTTAAAGACACTCAATGTCCCAGCCTCCACAGCCTTCTGTGGCAAAGAGTTCCACAGATTCACCACTCTCTGGCTGAAGAAATTCCTCCTCATCTCTGTTTTAAAGGATTGTCCCTTTCGTCTGAGTTGGTGCCCTCTGGTTCTAGCTTTTCCTACTGGTGGAAACATCCTCGCCACATCCACTCTATCCAGGCCTCACAGTATCCTGTAAGTTTCAATAAGATCTCCTCTCATTCTTATAAACTCCAAGTACAGATCCAGAGTCCTCAACTGTTCCTCATACAACAGCTCTTCATTCCAGGGATCATTCTTGAGAACTTCCTCTGGATCCTTTCCAGGGCCAGCACATCCTTCCTTAGACTTTGGGCCCAAAACTGCTCACAATACTCCAAATGGGGTCTGACCAGAGCCTTATACAGCCTCAGAGGTACATCCCTACTCTTGTGTTCTAGCCCTCTTCACATGCATGCTAACATTGCATTTGCCTTCCTAACTGCTGAATGAATCTGCACATTAACCTCAAGAGGATCTTGAACAATGACTCCCAAGTTCCTTTGTGTTTCTGATTTCCTAAGCATTTTCTCATTTAGAGAACAGTCTATGCCTTCATTCCTCCTTCCAAAGTATAATCTTGCACTGTTCCACATTGTATTCCATCTGCCACTTCTTTGCTGTCTTTCTGCAGTCACCCTGCTTCCTCAATACTACCTCTCCCTCTACATATCTTTGTATCATCTGTAAACTTAGCAACAGCGCCTTCAGTTCCTTCTTCCAAATGTATATTGTGACAAGTTGTGATCCCAGCACTGACGCCTGAGGCACACCACTAGTCACTGCCATCCTGAGAAAGAACCCGTTATCCCACTTTCTGCCTTCTGCCAGTCAGCCAATCCTCTATCTATGACAGATTCTTACCCTTAACACCATAGACACTTAACTTATTAAACAGATTCTTATGCTGTACCTTGTCAAAGGCCTTCTGGAAATCTGAATAAATCACAACCACTGCTTCTCCTTTATCTAACTTCATTATTACCTCCTCAAAAGAACTCTAACAAATATGTCAGACAGGACCTGCCCTTGACAAAGCCGTGCTGACTCAGTCCTACTTTACTGTGCACTTCCAAGCACTCTTTGATCTCATCTTTAATAATGGACTCTAAAATCTTACCAATGACCGAAGTCAGGCTAACCGGCCTATAATTTCCCATCTGCTGCCTCCCTCTGTTCTTAAACAGTGGTGTTACATTAGTACTTTCCAGTCCTCTGGGATCCTCCCTGCCTCCAGTGATTCCTGAAAGATCACCACCAATGCCTCCATAATTTCCTCAGCTATCTCTTTCAGGACCCTGGGGTGTACTCCATCCAGTCCAGGTGATTTATTCACCTTCAGACTTTTCAGTTTCCCCAGAATCTTCTCCTTCATGATGGCCACTACACTCACCTGTAACTCCTGACTTTCCTGGAGCTCCGGCATCCCACTGGTGTCTTCCACCATGAAGACAGATGCAAAGTAACTATTCACTTCCTCCGCCATTGCCTTGTTTCCTCTTATTACTTCTCCAGCCTCATTTTCTTGTGGCCCATAAACATTGCTGCAAAGGCACTTAACTCATGGAGTCAACCCCTCTGTACATCCTTCAAACAGCTGAATTGCCCAAGACCCAGGAAAACCAAACTACACTCCCCCCCCCCCCCCAAACCCTGCCTCATATCATTAAAAATAGCATGACTGTTAAAATGAGATAGCTTCACTCTAAAACTTAAATCACCAATCTGCTCCCTAATGGTGGCATGCTCGTACCTTCCTTGCCCAACTCTGATAAATCTGAAAGTGGGTTTTTTACAGTTCCTGTTCCAGTTTAACATCTTTATAACTCTGACATAAGCCCAACCAATCCATTTTGAGGAGTTAAGATTCTGCCCTCAACACTTTTCAAAAGAACAAACATTATTTCTTCTACAAGATTTTAAAACTATCTTCTTGGAATTATTTTCTCAGTTTCCAACAGTAAGCTGATTACAGAATTGTAACAACTGCCAGTCACAAAAGGGAGTTCAGGTATTCACATATAATACCTTAGTGCATCATACTTAACTGGTCCAATTAATTGATTGCCTGGGGAAACAAGACAGTCCAATTGCTTAGTCTGATCCATACCATCAAATTAAGAGCTAGTACTCACTGAAACGGTGACTACAGTGTGGGTCAGAGGCTGGGAATTCTACAGCAAGCAACTCATCTCCTGGCTTCCCAAAACCTGTCACCAACTACAAGTCATAATTCAGGAGTGTGACAGAATACTCTCCACTTGCCTTGATAGGTGCAGCTCCAACAATACAAGCTCAACATCAAGCAGAACAAAGCAGTCCTCTTGATAACCACCCAACATTCACCACCAACACACCATGTCAGCAGTGTGGGCTATCTGCACGATGCACTGCAGTAATTCAACAAGGCTCCTTTGACAGCACCTTCCAACCCACGACTGCTGCCACCAAAGAGGACAAGGCCAGCAGATGCACGGGAGTGCCACCATCTGTAAGTTCCCCTTCAAGTCACATATCATCCTGACTTGGAAATGAATTGTTTTTTTCTCTGTGATTGGATCACGATCTTGGAATTCCTCCTCACAGCACTCAGGGAATCAAACCTTCTTATCTCCTTCAAGCTGTTGAATTGACCAGAGGTTTCAGTGGTTCAAGAGGACAGCTCATCACCATCTTCTCAAGGATAGCTATGAATGAGAAATAAATTCTGGCCTGTCCAGCGATGCCCACATCCCATGATTGAATAAACTGAAAAAAACTAAAATTGTTGCGATACTTAACTGTTTCACAGGATGTGGGTGTCAGTGGCAATTTGTTACCCATTCCCAAATGCCCTTGAGAAAGTGGTGGTGAGCTGCCTTCTTGAACCGCTGCAGTGCATGTGGAGCAGGAACACCCACAGTGCTGTTAGGGAGGGAATTTCAGGATTTTAACCCAGAAACAAGGAAATAACCACCCTCTCATTCCAAATGAGGATAGTCTAAGTCTTCGACAGGAATTTGCAGATGGTGGGGTCTCCATGCACTTGTAGTCCTTGTCCTTCTAGGAGGTAGAAGTTGCAGGTTTGGAAGCTGCTGTAACAGGATTCTGGTGAGTTGCTGCAATGCATATTGTAGATGGTACACAATGCTGCCACTGTGCACCGGTGGTGGAGGGAGTAAATGTTTAAGTTGGTGGGATGAGGTGCTGATCAAGCAGGCTGCTTTGTTTCAGATCTACTCAGAACGAGTAAATTGTCTGAGAAATGAAACCTAACCTTCACATCAATACTTCCAGCATTTCAGGTGAATTTCATCAAACTCATTGACCTGAGATGTTAACACTGTTTTGGCGAGATTTGCCAGCCTATCTCACCCCAAGACTGGAAAACCCCACCCGAGGTCCGTGCATGGTCCGTGTCCCCCCCATTATGATTCCTGTAGCGGGCGGGATGGGAAAATTCCACCCTTTTTCTCCCCACAGGTGCTTGCAGACCTGCTGAATACTTCCTTCACTTTCAGTTTCTATTTTACAGCATCTGCAACATGTTGCTGTAGTATTAACATTCTGACTATAATACTGACACATTTGTTTCAATATTCATTGCGGTGGTGCTCCTGAATATTCATAATTTATAAACACTGTCCCTACTATGAGGTTGTGGGCTTAATTACAAATCAAAGGTAAATTGTGTTCTTTGATTTAAGTTCTGTGTACTCTGCAGATGAGGATATTAACTAACAGATAGTATGTTTGAACAACAGCTTTCAAGAAATGATCTGTTGAAGGTCCCAGTGGCTCATTGTCAATCTTTTCTCTGACCGTTTTAAGCAGATTTATATCATTACAAGCACGTGGTGTTAATTAACAATTCTCTTTGAAGTTAAAAATCTTCCATTGGTTGTTTTGACAGGTGCTTTCTGCTACATTACAATGCCAGAATTCAAGACGGAATCTTGAAATCACGAATTAAGAAATTTGATACCACTTGTGCATTCTGGCTCGGAATTTTAACCACCAATGTCACGCCACGATCTTCACCAGATGTGAAGCTGACTACATCCAAGTATCTAGTAATACAGAGACCCAGGGTAATGCCCTGGGGATCCGGGTTCAAATTGCACCACGGCAAATGGTAACAATCTGGAATTAAAGGTCTAATGATGAGCTTGAAAGCATTGCTGATTGTTGTAGAAACTCATCTAATGTCTTGTTTAAGTAATTTGTTGGAGTTTTTTGAGAAAGCAACAAAAGGGGTTGATGAGGGCTGTCAATATGGTGCACATGGACTTTCAGAAAACATAAGAACATAAAAACTAGGGGCAGGAGTAGGCCATCTGGCCCCTCGAGCCTGCTCTGTCATTCAATAAGATCATGGCTGATCTTTTCGTGGACTCTGCTCCACTTACCCATCCACTCACTATGACCCTTAATTCCTTTACTATTCAAAAATTTAACTATCCTTGCCTTAAAAACATTCAATGAGATAGCCTCAACAGCTTCACTGGCAGGGAACTCTACAGATTCACAACGCTTTGTGTGAAGAAGTTCCTCCTCAACTCAGTCCTAAATCTAATTCCCCTTATTTTGAGGCCATGCCCTCTATACTAGTTTCACCTGCCAGTAGAAACAACTTTCCTGCTTCTATCTTATCTATTCCCATATAATCTTACATGTTTCCATAAGATCTCCCCTCATTCTTCTGAATTCCAATCAGGATACCCCAATCTACTCAGTCTCTCCTCATAAGACAATCCTCTCAACTCCAGAATCAACCGAGTGAATCTCCTCTGCACTCCCTCCAATGCTAGCATGTCCTTTCTCAAGCAAGGAGACCAAAGCTGTACATAGTACTCCAGGTCTGGCCTCACCAACAGCTTACATACCTGCAACATAACCTCGCTGGAGTTTTTAAACTCCATCCCTCTAGCAATGAAGGACAAAATTCCATTTGCCGTCTTAATTACCTGCTGCACTTGCAAACCAATTCCTTGAGATTCTTGCACAAGGACACCCAGGACCCTCTGCACATCAGCATGCTGCAATTTTGTGCCATTTAAATAATAGTCCATTTTGCAGTTATTGCTACCAAAATGGATGACCTCACATTTACCAACATTGTACTCCATCTGCCAGACCCTCGCCCACTCACTTAGACTATCTATATCCCTTTGCAGACTTTCAGCGTCCTCTGCACAGTTTGCTCTGCTGCTCATCTTAGTGTCATCTGCAAATTTTGACACACTACACTTGGTCCCCAACTCCAAATCATCTATGTAAATCATAAACAATTGCAATCCCAACACTGATCCCTGAGGCACACCACTAGTCACTGATTGCCAACTAGAAAAACATCCATTTAGCCCCACTTTTTGCTTTCTGTTAATCAATCCTCTTTCTATTCTAAGATACTACCCGTAACACTGTGCATCTTTATCTTATGTAGCAGTCTTTGGTTCAGCACCTTGTCAAATGCCTTCTGGAAATCCAGATATACCACATCCACAGGTTCACCATTGCCCACTGCACATGTGATGTTCTCAAATAATTCCACCAAATTAGTCAAACATGACCTGCCCTTTATGAACCCATACACTGCTTCTTACCAATGGGACAATTTATATCCAGATGTCTCGCTATTTTTTCCTTGATGATAAATTCATGCACTTTCCCTCCTACAGAAGTTAAGCTAACCAGCCTATAGTTACCTGCCTTTTGTCTACCTCCTTTTTTAAACAGTGGCGTTACATATGCTATTTTCCAATCTGCAGGAACCACTCCAGAGTCCAGCGAATTTTGGTAAATTATCACTAGTGCATTTGCTATTTCTCCCGCCATCTCTTTTAGTATCCTGGGATGCGTTCCATCAGTACCAGAAGACTTGTCTACCTTTAACCCCATTAACTTGCCCAACACTACTTCTATCGTGATAATGATAGCAAATTTTCATCTTAACAAATGCAGTGTTGCTTTCTTGTTCTGCACTGGCAGAGTTTACCCAGTCTCCTGGATGTAGCTGCGGTGGGAAATAGTTAGGGAGCCACAATGCGACAGTTTCCTGGTGCAATTCCACTGTCAGAAAAGTTTCTCAGGAGCGGGCTGGAAATGTGGATTAGTTGCCTGCTCCATAGAGGTGGCCAATGTAATTTAAACAATTGAGGTCCCAAGTAGGCACCATTTTGCTGGTGACAGAGCTCCACCGCAGGCTACCCAGAAAATTTATCCCAATTGAGATCATTTTTGGGACATATTAATTACTACGGCAAATTTGTTCTGGATCTGGCAATGGTTTTGAAACAATGCATTGGTTGCTAGAAAAAGGGCAGCCGTGGAAGTGGACTGAAGAATGTGAGGAGGCCTACCTGGTAGTAAAGCAGGCTTTAAAGAGGTCAGAATTTCATTTCAATCTAAAGTTACTGCTGCAGCTTGCATGTGATACCTCACTTTATGGAGTTGGGACTGTCCTGTCCCATATTATGCCAAATGGAGAGACAGGCCCATTGCATTCCATCAGGGCCAGGAGACTCATCTACCTTTAACCCCATTAACTTGCCCAACACTACCACTTTCGTGATAATGATAGTTTCTAGGTCCTCACCTGCAATAGCCTTCCTGTCATCAATCTTTGGCATGTTATTTGTGTCTTCCACAATGAAGACCAACACAAAATACCTGTTCAATGCTTCAGCCATTTTCTCATTTAAAGTTATTACAATCCCCTTCTCATCCACTAAAGGACCAATGTTTACTTCAGCCACTCTTTCTCATTTTATATATTCATAGAAACTTTTGCTATCTGTTTTTATATTCTGAGCTACTTTACTCTCATAATCCATCTTTTTTTATAGTTTTTTTGTGGCTTTCTGTTGACCTTTAAAGAATTCCAATCCTCTAGGTTCCCACTAATCTTTGCCAATTTGTATGCATTTTTTTTCAATTTGATACCCTCCTTTATTTCCTTAGATATCCATGACTGATTATCTCTTTTTCTACAATCCTTCCTCATCATTGGTATATATTTTTGCTGAGCACTGTGAAAGATTGCTTTGAAAGTCTTCCACTGTTCCTCAATTGTCCCATCATAAAATTTTTGCTCCCAGTCTACCTTAGCCAGCGCCTCCCTCATCCCTTTGTAGTCTGCTTTGTTTAAGAACAAGACACTGGTATTGGATTTTACCTTCCTACGCTCCATCTATATTTTAAATTCATCGACTTCAGGAAGCATAAAGGAGAACATGCCCCTGTAAACAATGGGGACAAGGTAGAAAGGGTCGAGATCTTCAAGTTTTTAGGTGTCCAAATCACCAACAACCTGTCCTGGTCCCCCCATGCTGACACTAGAATTAAGAAAGCCCACTAATGCCTCTATTTTCTCAGAAGACTAAGGAAATTTGGCATGTCAGCTATGACTCTCACCAACTTTTACAGCTGCAACATAGAAAGCATTCTTTCTGGTTGTATCAAAGCTTGGTATGGCTCCTGCTCTGCCCAAGACCACAAGAAACTACAAAAAGTCGTGAATGTAGCCCAATCTATCACACAAATCAGCCTCCCATTCATTGACTCTGTCTACACTTCCTGCTGTTTTGGCAAAGCATATAATTAAGTATAATTAAGCACCCCATGCAGCCCAGACATTCTCTCTTCCACCTTCTTCCTTGGGGAAAAAGATACAAAGGTCTGAGGTCAGGTACCAACTGACTCAAGAACAGCTTCTTCCCTGCTGCTGTCAGGCTTTTGAGTGGACCTACCTTGCATTATGTTGATCTTTCTCTGCACCCTAGCTCTGACTGTAACACTACATTCTGCACTGTCTCGTTTCCTTCTCAATGAACAGTATGTGTGTCAGTAAAGCACGCAAGAAACAATACTTTTCACTGTATATTAATACATGTGACAATAATAAATCAAATCAAATATTCAACCATACTGTGATCACTTCTTCCAAGAGGATCATTAATTATTCCTGTCTCATTACACAGGATAGCTTGCCCCCTCGTAGGTTCCATTACATACTGTTCAAGGAAGCTATTGCGGATACTTTCAATGAACTTCTCTTCAAGGCTGCCTTGACTGACCTGGTTTGACCAATTGATATGTAGGTTAAAATCCCCCATGGTAATTGCTGTACCATTTTTACATGCAGCAGTTATTTCTTGCCCCACCCTGATGTTATTATTTAGTAGCCTATAGACTATGCTTATCAGTGACTTTTTCTCCTTACTATTTCTAATTTCCACCCAAATGGATTCAATTTTTTTTCCATAGAATCTATATCATCTCTCACTATTGGCCTGATGTCATCCTTAAATATCAGAGCTACACCACTTCCTTACCTTCTTGTCGGTCCCTCTGAACAGTCTGATACTCCTGGATATTTAACTCCCAGTCATAGCCATCCTGCAACCGTGTCTCTGTAATGGCCACCAAATCATACTTGTTCACAGTGGTTTGTGCCGTCAACTCATTTATCTTGTTTCAAATGCTACGAACTTTCAGATAAAGTGCCCTTGTGCTAGTTTCTGTACCTTCTTTTTGAATTCTAACACTTGCATTAATAACGTCTCCTGAGTTCTCCTTTCTTTTAACTTTTTTCCTGATGTTTGATGTAGTTGGAAGATTCTCCCCACATTTTGTCCTTGCTCCCTCCCTCTCAGACTCCTTACAAAGGTTCCCATCTCCCTGGCGTATTAGTTTAAATCCTCCCCAGTCGCTCTAGCGAACACTCCCTCTAGGACAGCAGTCCCAGTCCTGCCCAGGTGTAACCCATCCACTTTGTATGGGTCCCACCTCCCCTAGAACCAGTCCAATCGCCGCAGGAATCAGAAATCCTCCCCTTGACACAATCTCTTCAGCCACGTATATACCTAATATATCCTGTCATTTCTACTCTGACCAGCATGTGGCACCGGTAATAATCCTACCTTTGAAGTCTGATTTCTTAACTTTCTTCCGAGCTCCCTGTATTTTGTTTTTAGGACCTCATCCCTTATTTTACCTATGTCTTTCGTACCAATATGTACTACGACCATTGGCTGTTCGCCCTTCTGCTTCAGAACGTCCTGCAGCAACTCCCAGACATCCTTGACCCTAGCGCCAGGGAGGCAACATACCATCCCGGAGACTGGTTCGTGACCACAGGAACGGCTGTCTATTCCCCTTATAATTGAATCCCTTATTACTATTGCACTCGCAGACTTTTTATCCCTCCCCTCTGCAACAGGGCCAACTGTGGTGCAACATTTGATACATGGAATAAAAAGGACAGAAGCAACGTGGAATCAAAATTGACTGAATAATAGGAAGTAGAGACTAATGGTCAATGGATATTTTTTGAGCAGGAGGAAGCTTATAGTGGCGTTCCCCGTATAAATGATCTTCTAGATCTTGGTGTGCAAGGAACAATTTCAAAGTTTACGGATGACACAAAACTTTGAAGTATTGCAAACTGTAAAGAGGACCGTGTAGAACTTCAAAATGACATAGACAAGTTGTGGAGTGGGCAGATGGATGGCAGATGAAGTTCAATGCAAAGGGGTGTGAGGTAATACATTATGGTAGGAAGGAGATGGAGAAACAATATAAAATAAGGGTTAAATTCTTAAGGGGTCCATGAGCAGAGGGACCTGAGTGTATATGTACATATTTCATTAAAGTTGGCAGGATAGATGGAGGGAGCAGTTAATAAAGCATTTTGTATTCTGGCTTTATTAACTTTAGCATCTAGTATAAGAAAGTTATGCTGAACTTATACAAGACACTAATTCAACATCAGCTTGTGTATTGTGAACCGTTCTGGGTGCCACACTCGAGCAAAGATGTGAACACATTGGAGGGAGTGCAGAAGAGTTCTATAAGACTGGTTCCAGGGATGAGAAACTACAGTTATGCTGATAGACTGGGGGGGTTTCAGACTTGATTGGCTCAATGGCCTCCTTCTACACTGCAAGGATTCTATGAGGTTCGAACTGTTCTCCCTGGAGAGAAGAAGGTTAAGAGGACATTTGAGAGATGTCCAAAATCATGAAGGGGCTAGACACAGCAGATAAGGAGAGACTGTTCCTGTTTGTAAAAGGCTCAAGAATGATAGGACATAATGAGTTGTTTGGGTCTAGAATGCACTGCTTGGAAGTGTGGTGGAGGTAGGTTCAATTGAGGCATTCAAGAAGGCATTAAATAATGACTTGAACAGAAACATTGTGCAGAGATAACAGGAAAGAGCAAAGGAAAAGGCAATAAGTCATGATGCTTATTTGGGGAGTTGGTGCAGGCATAATGGGCCAAATGGCCTCCTTCTGAACTATAATGATTCTGTGAGAATGCTGTTAGAGGATATAGCAATCTCTGTGGAAGATTAATGAAGGAAGGAAAGAAAATAATGTTAACACAGACAGGAAATCAAAGAAGAGCGAAAACATTGAAACAGTTTTGTTTTACTAGCACATTTTTCTCAGCTGTACCTTGGGCCGGATACAAGCTGCATTAAGCCTCAATATAAACAATAATGCTCTCAACGTGTGTTTTGATCGACACATTTGATTTCAATATTTGACATACATTATAACCCTGAGATTGAGCCCCGAGAGAATATAATTGTGTCAAACAAGGATCATGTCTAATATTCTACATTATTAGAGATTACAGCCATTAGAGCCACGAGAACATATCGCTCTCAGTTTTTGGTAGCTTGTCCTGCTGTGAATAACCATTATTTTGGTGAACAGGTTAAATCCTACAACATTTCTAGAAAGTAAATCTAATATTTACTTCAATTGTACATTCTGCAGATCATTCATTCCTGAATGTGAGTTCACAGCCTAAGTATTTTCCACATTTAGCATCGTGTACAAAACATAATGTATTCTTACCTGCTTATCTCCACTTGCAAGGTTGATATCTCTCCATTTTAGATTATAGCTCTTTACATCCTAAAGTTTCCACTACAGGCCAAAAATAATGAATTTATAATGGTTTGTGTCCCAGGAGCTATTTTTCATGTAGTTATTCAATGATTTCATCAGACAGTTTGTCAGCCCTTCATGCCTCATGCCCTTGTGTTTTTTTTTCCAAACTACTTTTGTTTGATCTTCAAATGCCTTCTGTCTTTGGCAAAAATTGACTTAGTTGTTTTGCGCTGTTCATAGATTTCACTCATTTATGCATTGGAACCATTAGTTGTTTTGCGCTGTTCATAGATTTCACTCATTTATGCATTGGAACCATTTATTTCTTATCCTCTATTGCCCTTGAGAAGTTGGTGTTGAGCTGCTTTCTTGAACCATTGCAGTCCATGTGGTGTAGGTACACCAACAATGTTGCGAGGAGGGTCTACTTGTGTCAGATTTCAATAATTTGCATTTACATAGTGCTTTTAATGTGGGGAAATACACCCTTAGGTAAAAATCAGCCCATGTACCATATGGGAGAATCAAGAACAGTAATGGAGAAGAAGGTCCTTCCTCCTTTATGGAAAAAAGTCTCCTTACATGTTTCATTCATAATCATACTCCAAACACTAGCCTGGAAGTCAAAGGCAATGGTTGCTATACTGAAACTGATGGTCAGGAACCATGCAACGCTAGTCCACAAGTCACCACGAGGCAAATGGTGTACTGTATGTGGCCATTAAAATCACTCAAAATAGCAGTACTAAAACCAAAAGACTAACAGCAGTACTAACACCATCTGAAAACTATGGCAAAAGCAAGTTTAGGGCAAATCTAGAAGTTTCCTCACACAAAGAAATCAAAACATGGAATAGTATTCTTAAAGGGGAGATGAAAGCTAAAGTGTTTGATTGAGCTCAGAGAAAGCTGAATATTGTGACGATTTACTAACTGGGTGTATTAATAGGAGCTGAAAGACTTTCCTCTCCCATATTCCTCTTGAGTGTAGCAGAGACTGGACTATGAAGAAAAATACGTCTAATATATAACTCATACTTTCAAACATTAACTATATAAAAACTTACTGAACGTGAATTCGGCCTTGTGTGGCTCCTTGCACCCTAACCATCTTCTGCAGAGCCTGTGCATCAGATTGTGAGGAAAAGGGCACTCATCTCTCTTCTTCCTTGAGCTGCTCTGACTGGGTGGCAGTTTTTGGGTGTCAGAGAGCAGAAACTCAGAAGCTAGCTCTGAGATTCAGACAACCATCTCCTCCATAGGGCTTGAGGGGGCATGTGCCATGTTGCTTGAGCTTTGCTTCCTTCTATTGTATGCATATGGGTCTTCAAAGGAAAGCACTGCACAATCATTGATATTCTGCAATGCGTTTCGGTGATGTTTATGCATTTGCCGAAAATCCGGAAGTACGAGTGGGTGTGAGCTTGGCTGCCTAGGTTAAGCTTGTGAGAGTAAAGTGGAGAATTAGGCCCTCGTAGGATGGGGTGTGTTCAGTGAATAATGGGAGAGTGATGGGGGTACATTGAGGAGAGTGAAAGGTTTGTGGCCTGGTTGGTCGGTTATGCCATATGAAGATGTATTTATTCATTATGAGCACCCACATGAGGTCATGAGACTTCTTGTGACTCTGTTGCCAAATCTTCAAGTCCAGGCTTCAGGTGTTTACCTCCCTTCATTAACACTGCAATGAAGTTACTGTGAAAGTCGCCACACTCTGGCACTTTTCCGATACACAGAGACAGAATTTAGCATGGACAATGCATCTAACCAACACATCTTTCAGACTGTGGGAGGAAACTGAAGCACCTGGAGGAAACCTACACAGACACTAGGAGAACATGCAAACTCCACACAGACAGTGACTCAAGTCGGGAATTGAATCTGGGTCCCTGGCACTGTGAGTTGGCAGTGCTAACTATTGTGCCACCACAACATTGCTTCTGAGGATGGTCCTTGATAGAAACCTGAATTTTTACAAATTCATAGCATCTCTCCTCCTGCCCATCCCCACCACTGGAATTATCATTCTGGTATCTTCCCTCTGTCCTGGTATTCAATTTGCCATCATTTAAATTGCTGGAATATACTTCAGTGAACCTTCCCCTTAAGACGGGCAGCATGCCTTTAAGAAGAGCAGACTCGCTGCATCATGTGGCTTCTGAACAATGTTACTGGGTTCCCATTCTGAATGTACAGATTGCTGGCAGCATTAGGAAGAAGACAGCAGTGCAGCACCCATTCAACCCAGTGATACAGTAGTGTAGAACAGATGGGTACAAATTTGCATGCTGCCCACTTCAATCTGAAAGGGATGGGACAGCTTACCAATCCCCCATGCCCTAACAAGGAGCGATCAAATTAGTAGTCCATTCAGTTAAAATTAGGGTCTGAATTTTAGGGCACACCTGAAGTTGGCGTGGGTGAATCGGCATGGGTGATAGAATTGAACTTAAGTGGGGAAGTGCAGCTGCCAGGTAAGATATTCAAAGGGACTCATTAAATTATCTTTCAATCAAGTATTCCTGCTTAGTGGACCAATTTCACAAGCTGCCAGCAACTTGCCAGGGTGACTGAGTTGAAAGCAGGGAGTGTTTCTTATGTGAAAATAACAGGCTGGGAAGCCTTCGAATAGTGAAAATGGTAAGTTCTAGCTGTAACCAGGCGAGTGTTGCTGCTCACAGCTCCTTCTCAGAGAGTCCTTTTGCTGCTTGTCAATGTTCTGGGTGTCACCCCACCTATTGCAGTTCACTCACCAACAGTCACAATTTCCAGCCGTCAGCTTTCTCCGTGGCACACAAGCAGCTTATAAAACTTAACCTTCCATACCCGATGAAGAACGAGGCAAGCAGCAACATCAAAAACAACAGAAGCAACAGCCGCTGCGTTCTCCTCAGCCGCCTGCTTCTCCACAGTGTGGAGGAAATAAGCACACAGGTCCAGCTCCAAGGGAGCATGACCCTCAGCGCAGGCTCTACAAGCAGAAGATCTCCATGTGCGTGAGCACCAGTGCCTCAGGAAGCTCAAATTTTCACAGAAGTCATGGCTAACCTCTATACCCTCCTGGAGCAAGACCATAAGACCATCATATATAGGAGCAGATTATGCCATTCAGCCCATCAAGTCTGCGCTACCTTTTCCCTGTAATTGATTCACTTACCAATCAAGAACCTACCTATCTCTGTCTTAAATGCACTCAATGATTTGACCTCCACAGCCTTCTGTGGAAATGAATTCCACAGATTTACCACGCCATTGGCTGAATAAATTCCTCATCTCGGTTCTAAATGAACATCTTCTCCATGTTCACTCTATCCAGGCCTTTCAGTATTCTGTAAGTTTCAATGAGATTCCTGCTCATCTTTCTAACCTCCATTGAGTACAGGCCCAGAGTCCTCAAACGCTCCTCATTTGTCAACCCAGACATCTTTCCCAGTGGGTCAGATGGACAATGGCACTGCTGATGTCCATCTGTTTTTTGAGTGACTGAAAGGAGAAATTCTGCACAGCAGTACAGTGTCCAATATTGAACATTTAACATGATGCCTAGGTGGAATGGAGATAGCTGGAGGGAATCAAGAAATTGCCATTGATTAATTAATTAATCTGAATGATGGGGTATTTGCCTGTAAATTGTTTTCAACACTGTGCAGTAATGTTATCCACAGATCAATTCTGGCTCTTACAGAGCTCCCTACTCCCATGCTTGCTATAAACCTTAATATTCATGGATCTCCTCCATTACCACATCATGAAATTACAGAGCTGCAAAGTGAATTGCTAATGATTGTGGGCCACGTTTCCATCAATATTTCACATGCACAGAAACTAGTTCAGTAAGGTTTGACTTTAAAATCAGATACAAATGGTATCTGATCTCTTCACATCATCAACCATACAATCTACATTTAGGAGAATGATGCCATATATTTGATCATACAAATTTGCAGACATTAATGCATAAAGTTTGCAATTTGTTTTGTCATGGTAGAGCATCAAGAAGTAGAAAATATTTTGAACCACAAAGCTTTTAGATATCAGTGCAATGTCAGAGTATGATTATATTTACACGCAGGATTTCATTCATGTTACATTAGCATCCTCACTCATAAATCATTTTTTGTCTAAACAAAATTATTGAGAGTGACATTAACTCTGCTTTCATCCAAAATGTGAGTTTTGCCTTCATAGTAAAACTCGAGTTTTGTGCCATTTATTTGACATTTGCTGCAATTTTTCAGCCCAAGGGAAAGTTACAAATTAAAAGGTACGCAAAAAGGTTACAGTAAGGGTTCATAAAAAATAAATACTTGCCTTTATATAGCACCATTTCACATGCTACAGTCTGTCCACAATTCTAAGATGGCAGCCTCCAATTATTTTCAGCTAAGGCTTGCTCTGGTATTACTAGCTTATTTACCATAACAGAAAAATTACATTAGTAATGAGTGTTCATCTACAATATCCATATTCATTACAGAACAAAGACCACTCCACTGTGCAAAATCATTTATCAATAAAGTACTTTACGGGGCATCTTGCACATCAGATACAATTTGTTTTCATTATGCAGTCTGATATATCAGCCCCTCCAATTCTTAGCCATTTCAGTACACTGACATCTACCGTGGAGCAGGCTCTCTTCAGCATTTCGACTGTTATCCTGATAGCATATCTTCTAGAGAAAGTGACATGAACAACATATCATGCAGACACAAATAAATATGGCTTCATTAAGCCATTAACTGAACTGTATTCAGCTTCAGGTCATCCAGATACATTACTGTCCATTTAATGCAAGTAAATGAGTGCTTGTGGTATAGATAGCTCTTTCTTTTATTGCGCTCTGCAGTGAATATTTTTACATTACAATTAGTTATACTTCAGCCAGTTTTTCACTGAATCCATAACAGTTCGTTCACAATCTTTTTATTGTTGCTGCTATGGTAACGAGGGTGAAGTGTTTCTAAAGAAACTCTATTAATATTTTTGTGATATGAAGAATTTCTGTCCAGTAATGACACAACCAGTGGACGTAATAATACACTTGTGGACAAAGTGGTTGCTTTGACATACAAGTATAATTATTATGTGCAGTGAGGCTTGATAATATAATACAATAACTATTCATTTTAACGAATAACATTTTGAATACCTCTTTGAGCTCTAATTTGGAACAGCCAACATTTATTGAAGGAAAAAAAACGATAAGGGAAGAAATGGAAATAAGAATTAAATATTTTTAAGCTGAGTACAAATTAAGAAAAAAGTCCCGCTCAATGAGGGAAGCAAAAGATTTGTTTGGAAGTAATCTATTTAACTGTTGACAAAACATTAGGGCGGTATGGTGGCAGCCTCACAACGCCAGGGACCCAGGCTCAAATCTGGCCTTGGTTGACTGTGTGGTGTTTGCACGTTCTCTCCATGTCTGCGTGGGTTTCCTCTGCACTCCAGTTTCATTTCACAGTCCTTTAATGTGTGGATTAGGTTGATTGGCCATGATAAATTGACCCTAGTGTCAGGGGGATAAGCAGGGTAAATATGGGGGTTACGGGAATAGGATCTGGTTGGGATTGTGGTCAGTGCAGAATCATTGGACTGAATGGCCTGCTTCTGCACTGTGGAGATTCTATGATTTGGTGCACAATCTGTATGCTTGCTCGTACCTTCTTAAACATAAGATGAGCTTGGAGAAGTGGTTTCATTGTCAAACATTGCTCAATAAAACCAGAGGCATGTCAAACGACAAATATGATGCAAATCAAACATGACAATTTGATATGCACATGTCTTTTTGTAAATAACTTAACATTTTCAGCCAAATTGACCTGAGAGAATATTCAATATTCAAGCTCACAACAACTTTCTTTGGCAAAATCTCTAAGTTTACACATAACCTGGCATGTTGCCTTGACAGAATTATTTTCTGTTAAGTTACATTGTTAGAAAGGAATGAAGTTAAATCGATAGCAAGAAGTGATATAGGATCAGAAGGCATAGAATCTCTGTGGGTACGGTTGCGGAATTGCAAAGGTAAAAAGACCCAGTGGGAGTTATGTACAGGCACCCTAGCAGTAGTCAGGATGAGAGGCAGAAAAGGCATATAAAAAAAGCAATATTACAATAATCATAGGGGACTTCAATATGCAGGTGGACTGGGAAAATTAGGTAGGTAGTGGATCCCAAGAAAAGGAATTTGTGGAATGTCTAAAAGATGTTTTTTTGGAGCAGCTTGTGACACAGCCTACTAGGGAACAGGCAATTCGGAATTTGGAGATGTGTAATGAGGCAGACTTGATTTGGGAACTTAAGGTGAAGGAACCCTTAGGGAGTAGTGACCACAATATGATAGAATTTACCCTGCAATTTGAGAGGGAGAAGCTGGAATCAGATGTAACGGTATTACAATTAAATAAAGGTAATTCAAAGACTTGAGGGAGGAGCTGGCCAGAGTTGATAGGAAAGGGAGCCTAGCAGGGAAGACAGTGGAACAGCAATGGTAGGAGTTTTTGGGTGTTATTCGGGAGGCACAGCAGAAGTTCATCCTAAGGAGGAGGAAACATGCTAAGGGGAGGACAAGGCATCCATGGCTGACGAGGGAAGTCAAGGATAGCATAAAAGCAAAAGAAAAATCATAGGAAGTGGCAAGGATTAGTGGGAAGTGAGAGGATTGGGAAACATTTAAAAGTGAGCAGAGGACATCTAAAAAAACAATAACGGGGAAGAAAATGAAATATGTGTGTAAGCTGGCTAGTAATATGAAAGAAGATAGGAAGAGTTTTTTTTCAATATATAAAAGATAAGAGAGAGGCAAAAATAGCCACTGGACCACTGGAAAATGAGATTGGAGAAGTAATAATAGGAAACAAAGCAATGGCAAAGGAACTGAATAGTTGCTTTGCATCACTCTTCATAGTGGAAGACATCAGTGGGATGCCAGAGCTCCAGAAGAGTCAGGGGGCACAGGTGAGTGTAGTGGCCATCACTAAGGAGAAGGTCTAGGGAAACTAAAAGGTCTGAAGGTGGATAAATCACCTGGACCGGATATACAGCAGGGTTCTAAAAGAGATAGCTAAGGAAATTGTGGAGGCGTTGGTGGTGATCTTTCAGCAATCACTGGAGAGGGAGGGTACCAGAGGACTGGAAAGTAGCAAATGTAACACAGCTGTTTAAGAAGGGAGGGAGGCAGCAGATGGGAAATTATAAGCCGGTTAGCCTGACTTCAGTCATTGGCAAGACTTTAGAGTCCGCTATTAAAGATGAGATCGCAAGGTACTTGGAAGTGCATGAGAAAGTGGGACTGAGTCAGCACAGTTTTGTCAAGGGGAGATCACGTCTGACAAATCTGTTAGAGTTCTTTGAGGAGGTAACAAGGAAGTTAGATAAAGGAGAAGCAGCGGATGATTTCCAGAAGGCCTTTAAGATGCCACATAGGAGACTGTTAAATAAGTTTAGTGCTCTTGGTGTTAAAGGTAAGATCCTGGCAATGGATAGAGGATTGGCTGACTAGCAGAAAGCAGAGTGCCTCAGGGTTCAATACTGGGACCACAACTTTTCACAATATACATTAACGATTTGGATGAAGGAAAGGAAGGCATTGTTGCTAAGTTTGCTGATGATACAAAGATATGTAGAGGGACAGGTAGTATTGAGGAAGCAGGGGGCTGCAGAAGGACTTGGACGGGTTAGGAGGGTGGGCAAAGAAGTGGCAGATGGAATACAATGTGGAAAAGTGTGAGGTTATGCACTTTGAAAGGAGGAATGGAGGCACAGGTTATTTTCTAAATGGGAAAATGCTTAGGAAATCCCAAGCACAAAGGGACTTGAGAGTCACTGTTCAGGATTCTCTTAAAGTTAACATGCAGGTGCAGTTGACAGTTAGGAAGGCAAATACAGTGTTAGCATTCATGTCGAGGGGCTAGAATATAAGAGCAGGGATATACTTCTGAAGCTGTATAAAACTCCAGTCAGACCTCATTTGGAGTATTGTGGGCAGTTTTGGGTCCCATGTTAAGAAAGGATTTGCTGGCCTTGGAAAGGGTCCACAGGAGGTTCACAAGGATTATCCCTGGAATGAAGAGCTTGTCATATGAGGAACGGTTGGGGACTCTGTGACTGTACTCACTGGAGCTTAGAAGGATGAGTGGGGGATCTTATTGAAACTTACAGGATACTGCGAGGCCTGGATAGAGAGAAAATGGAGAAGGTACTTCCACTAGTAGGAGAAACTAGAACCAGAGGGCATAACCTCAGGCTAAAGGGATGATCCTTTAAAACAGAATTGAGGAGAAATTTCTTCAGCCAAAGAGTGGTAAATCTGTGGAGCACTTTGCTGCAGAAGGTTGTGGAAGCCAAGTCATTGGGTGTCTTTAAAACAGAGATAGATAGATTCTTGATTAATAAGGGGAACTGGGGTTGTGGAGAAAAGGCAGGAGAATGGGGATGAGAAAAAAAAATCAGCCATGATTGAATGGTGGAGCAGACTCCATGGGCCGAGTGGCCTAATTCTGCTCCTATGTCTTATGGTCTTATTTTCCCCGAAGTTTGAAGCACAGAGCAGTTTATTATCTTATGGTTCAAGAGATCAAAAAAGTTTAATCAAGATAATAGTTAGTTTACATCCCAGTTATTATTCAAAGTACATATATGATTTAAATAATACTCAAAGGATTGTAAATGTTATCAGCCCGCAACACAATTGCATTTGTGATATCCTGGCCAACAATCTTTTTCATTTCAATGAACACAAGCAGCTTATAAAGCCATTCCTCTCAGTTATGTTTGGTGGGACCTGTGTAGGAATGTGGCTTCAAATTCCACCTATCTCAATATCCTGGACTGTCTGGGGATCAGCACATAATGAGTTAAAACAGCTTTCAGGAATACTAAGCAGGGATGCCTTATGAAGCAAATATCATTAAAAGGTCATTCATCCACATCTTGAGGATCTGAGGAGACATGATAGTTTACTCACTCTTTATAGTAATAAAGGTTTGAAGAGCTTAGGTGGATTCTACAACCATGGAATTGAATAATTGGGAGAGATTGAGATGAATGTAATGTATGTCCTTGGCTCCATGTGATCTGAATTCTGAAATATCCATCTTTTGAAGTATTGTAATTTGCTGTTCATATGCACAGAATATTTGATTAGACCTCTGTTTACTGTAGTCATACTGGAATTGTGAAGCATGGTTCCTGAGTTCTTGCAGTGAATTGTGAACTCAATAAGATAGGATCATATAAACATATGGAATCATACTGTACGATTTAACTGAGTACTTGATTTGGATTGTGTGACATGAGCCTGAGAAGGACAAAGATCTGGTTCCTTGGTTATTACAACCATAATTCTGTTTAAAGTGAATAGAATAGGAATTCAGTTCAACACCAAATAAAATCTGAATTGCATTTTCCTGAGAACAATTGTGACTGGACTTCAAAGTTTTTTTTATGGGCTGTGAAATACTTTGGGTTATCCTATAATGTAATAAGACCACCTTATAAATGCATGTTTGATTCTTTGATTCTTCCACACAATGATTTTCCTCGATATGGAATACAACAGAGTAGAATTGATACAATTCAAAATTTCTAAATGAATTGACTGAGACCTTTAATCAGGATGGATTTGGAGGAATGTTCAAAGTAAATGAAAAAATTATTGTACTGGGTTATTTACAAGTGTTCCTTTTGTCACGTTGACTGTTAAAGATCTTGGAGCTTCCTGCTGAATTACTCAGCGATTACTGAAAATGTCACAGGATTTAAGGTTCAATGCTGGAACCTGAAGCATGCAAAAAAGAAAACTTCTGGAAAAGGGAAAACCTGATCAACACTTTATCATTGTTCTCTCAATTATCTTAGAATGTGGGAACAGAGAAGTCCAGATTAAAATTACTTTTACTTAACACCGAGAATCACCCTGGTACAGTGAACTATTTTCTCTCAGTTTGAGACAAAAACCACATTCAATAATTAGAAAATAACATAAGGAGTAGGGGGAGTAAGTCATAAGCCCCCTTGAATCAGTAGTGTCATTCAATAAGATCATGGCTGATCTACATTAATTCCACTTTCCTGTCCTATCCCCATATCTGTTCACGCCCAAAGTTCATTCACTTATGAACATACTCATCCAAGACCCTCTGAGGTAAAAGGCAGAATTTTCCCATCTTGTCCGCCACAGGAATCGTAGCAGGCAGAACGGAAAATTCAGCAGCCCATTGCAAAGACCCATTAACCTCGGGTGGGAATTTCCGGTCTCGGAGGTATGCACGGCTGGTAAATCCCACCCAAAGAATTTCAAAAATTCCCAATCCTCTGAGTGAAGAAACATCTCCTCACAGCCTAAACAGCCAACCTTTAACCCAAGTTTGGGATTCTGCAGCCAGGAAAAACAGTAACTCAGCATCTAACCTGCTATGTCCTCTTAAGAATTTTATAGGTTTCAATGCGATTACTGCTCGCTCTTCTAAACTCTAAAGAATTGAGGCCCGGTCTACTCAATCTCTCCTCATAGGAGAGGGTTCTCATATCAGAAATCAACTGGTAGATGTTTAGTACACCCTCTCTAAGACAAGTATAGCCTTCCTTCAGTAACGAGACCAAAGCTGTACACACTACCCTGGTTATGATCTCAATTAATCTCTTTAAAATTGCAGCATGACTTTTCCTCCTATTTTCTTATCCCTTAGAAGAAAAGCTATCATTTGCCTTCCTAATTGTTCAGCTGTATATTAACTTTCTGTGATTTATGTACTAGGAATCCCAAATACCCCAGAGTACCAACATTTACTAGTCCCTCGCCCTGTGAAAAAGTCTGCATTATTATTCTTATCAAAGTGGATAATTTCACGCTTCCCCATATCATACTCCATCTGCTAAACCCTCCCCTACCCAACAACTTAACCTTAAATTATTTGTGAAAAGGCCAAATAAAATATCACACACTCTGGACAAAGTAATTAACCTTTCTCAATCACGAATTCCATTGGTCTAGAGCGACCGATCACACCTCCCTGCCTCTGGAGAATTACTCAGCTTCTGATTGGGAACTCCCCATGGAGGTGTGGTTGCCATCAGGAATAAATCATTCAGGAAATTATTAAAATGAACTGTTGTTTTACCACACTGTGTGCAGAATGCTGCAATTCTAACACATCTTAACAGCGCAATACTGAGACGTTGAATTAATATATTTTACTTGCTCAAATTGTTCCACTCTTTCTTACATGGTAAAGGGAAGAAAATATCAAAAGGGTACAGTCACCAAACATATGGTCAGCTCATGATCATATTAACAGTTTATTTTTTTTTACATAAGATGGAGAAAATCTAATGTTAAGGGAAAACAAAATAATTATAACCGTTTACTAATCATGGATAAGTTGTTTTCGTTGTTTTTGTAAATATACTTTGAAAAAATGAATTATAATGATTTAGGATTATCATAAATTTAATTTCTTCTACCTATAAATAAAATATAGTGAAATTTCAGGTCACAATTTCAAAGAAATTGTCAAGTAATTTGCAGACTTGAGTAGATGGCTACACGAAGATTTACAATGAGATACTTCTGAAGTGTAGCTGCTGTTAATTTGTAGTCAAATACAGCAACCAGTTTATTCACAGCAAAATCCACAAAGAGCACTGAAATAAATAACCAACTCTTATATTTTAGGGATGGTGTTTGAAGGACGATCTAATGGTGTATCCATGCCTCTGAGCCAAAAGCTTCAGGTTCAAGTCCCACTCCAAAGTTTTATGGCCAAGGATGATGTTTTCATAAAGTGGCCAAACAGGTTGAGTGTCAACTTGTTAGTCCTTACAATATAAGCCATTAGCTGGCGTAAGAGTCTGGAGAGTTTCCTGTTCAACTATGTGATGACAAGAAATAGGAAACTCTATCATCATTATCCAGGCTATAACATGCATGTCAAAGTATATGTTGCCAGTTGACTCAATTTGCTGGATCATATTGATTTACAGCATAGTATTTGATCCCCATCCCACTTGGGGTGGATTCAGGACCTGCCTCTTTACCCTACCCATGGTGGAAGTCATGGTGTTGTGAGTGGCACCTGGCCTTGGGCATCGAACTGAAGATGAAAGTTGAAGATCAAATTTCAGCAACGATATTGCAACAACTGCTCTTCCTGAGAACTGCTGAGATTTATTTTCAGAAAAAAAATCAAAAGGTTATCAAGGGTAGAAGGAAATTGAATGAAATTGGAAAAGGCCTACATACCTGATATGTTGGGAGGTAGATGA
The DNA here is from genome assembly GCF_965287045.1 of Carcharhinus amblyrhynchos. Classification (NCBI taxonomy): domain Eukaryota; kingdom Metazoa; phylum Chordata; class Chondrichthyes; order Carcharhiniformes; family Carcharhinidae; genus Carcharhinus; species Carcharhinus amblyrhynchos. The sequence continues at coordinate 102,141,944 of NC_137326.1, read as the reverse complement.
AGAGATGCCAGACTGCAAAAGTTCAATGGTTAGCGGGCTGTAGGAAGTTAGGGCTCAGGAGAAGTCCTGGGGAACCGAAGAAGTGGAAAATGGTTGCTTGTGCTGTGCTGGCAAGAATGACAGTCCAGAAAAACCCTGAGAGCCATTTGTACCTTGGTGTAGCTGGGAGATTAGAGTTTAGACGAACCAATGGAGCATGTAAGCTTAGTGAAGCGAGCAGTCTGTTATAGAGTTGGCATTGTTCCAGTAATTACATGTTGGAGTGCAGCTTTGTGAATCTCATGGACAGTAGTCTCAGAGAAGAGACTGAACCATCAGGTGGTGTGCAGTTTTTGAGGCAGTCTGAGTCGAAATAAGTTTTGAGTGAATTCAGAGGGTCGAGCTTTGAAAATGGAAACTTGCAATCACTTGTGAGGGGGACCAAATTTTCACAGGATTGTGTAACACTCAATGAATAATAACATATGGGTGAACTGCTGGGACCTATCTTGGTCATATTTGCCTTTATCATGCAGTTTGGTGTATTCAACCACAGGTTTCCTATTAATTCATTTTTATCTGATTGTTAATTCTGAATGGTAGAGCATATAATAAGCTTTTGTTTTTCTGTCTACGTATCGTAAAGTTCATTCTGTTTAAAACTTGAATCTTGTGGCTTTATTCTCAAAATACCTGCAATTTAAACTTTGTCTACTTTAAACAAAAAAGTTGCTGGCCTCAAATCAGATCATAACACATTTCAACTGGAATGAAATATCCAAGTTTTGCCAATGATGTAGGTATACCCAATGGGAAAGCCTGTTTGTAAATCAAATAAGTACAAGTTTTAGATGACAAGAAAATGCTGACTCGAGCACTTGATCATGATTCACTGGTTTGGAACTATAACAGAACAATCACAAATTCACTTGCATTATCTTGGCAGAAAACAAGCATTAGTTTTGCCAACCTCCATGACCTCAAGTAGTCTCAACAGGCACAACCCAAAGTTAGACGTTAAATTGCAAGTTATTTTATTTGGATCAAGATCCCATCGGCCTTCAATGAGCAGCTTAATATCTGTTCCAAAGAACCATTAAAGTTAAGAACAATGAAATTGGAGTGACTTCCTAGGAGGTAAGTAACCTGGGCCATTTTAAGTGCACGTATGTCTGGTTTAGATTAAAATCTGTCCTTCCCAGACAAAGGTGAGGGGACTATTTCTAGAATCACTCAACTTTCTCAAAGACCAGACTTGAAAATAAATGTACTTTTGGATGTTTTTCAGGTTAGATGGTTAGTTTTTGTCTTATAAACACAATTACAAGAAGCAAATTCAAAAAACATTATGTTGATCCTTTAATTCTTAAAGCATAAATTTCGTAGTTAAGCCATAAAACTGCAATCGATTAAAAAGAAAGCTGTTGCAATCTGTTTAAAGAGGCCAACAAATTCCAACAGCGAATAACAATATCATGCTGGTGAATCTTGAGCTGACAGCTGACAGGGGCTTCCTAGCAACAGGGACCTTTTAGATGCTAACTGGTGACATAGTGGGCATCAGTCAATTTACCATATTGAAGTATCTGTCTTAATCAATGCTGCCACAGTCAAGCACGTTGATCAATATGTACCCTTCCCAGGAGAGCTCAACAACAAATTAAGAAAATACAGCCTGTGCGGATTCATTGCACATCACGAAACAAAGAGATCATACCCATGTCACCCGCTGCTGGGAATGTGACAGCACATAGGATTTTGAAGCAATTTGATTTCCCAGACAACTGCAACATGACAATTGCCAGCTGGTTAATGGTATTGCCATGTAGGTTCCCCGTGCTGCTGTTATAACTCATGCATTCTGTCCAACCCAGATTAAGGACTAGAATTCATAGAATAACACAGTGCAGGAGACCAATCAGCCCATCATTCTGCCTGTGTCACGTCCTTAGTACAGGTGTCCAATTCATCAAAGATCCTTGCTCATTTTCCACAGCGTTAACTCTTTTTCTTTTGAAATATTATTCAGTTTCAAGAACAGTTTCTTCCCTGCTGCCATCAGACTTTTGAATGGACCTACCTTGCATTAAACTGATCTTTCTCTGCATCCTAGCTATGGCTGTAACACTACATTCTGCACTCTCTCGTTTCCTTCTCTATGAACATAAGAACATAAGAAATAGGAGCAGGAGTAGGCCATCTAGCCCTTCGAGCCTGCCCCGCCATTCAATAAGGTCATGGCTGATCTGTCGTGGCTCAGTTCCACTTTCCCGCCCTCTCCCCATAACCCTTAATCCCCTCGCTTATCAAAAACCCATCAACCCACATCTTAAAAATATTTAGCGAGGCAGCCTCCACCACTTCAACGGGCAGAGAATTCCAGAGATTCACCACCCTTTGAGTGAAGAAGTTCTTCCTCAACTCCGTTTTAAACTGCCGCCCCTTTATCTTGAGGCTGTGCCCCCTAGTCCTACTGTCCTTTCTGAGCGGGAAGAGTCTCTCCACCTCTATCCTATCCATCCCATTCATCATCTTATACGTCTCAATGAGATCTCCCCTCATTCTTCTAAGCTCTAACGAGTACAAGCCTAGTTTATTCAGCCTCTCCTCATAGCTCAACTCCCTCAACTCCGGCATCAGCCTAGTAAACCTCCTCTGCACTCCCTCCAAGGCCAAAGTATCCTTGCGTAAGTGCGGCGACCAAAACTGCACACAGTACTCCAGCTCCAGAACGGTATGCTTTGTCCGTACAGCATGCAAGAAACAATGCTTTTCACTGTATATTAATACATGTGACAATAATAAATCAAATCAAAATCTTGGACGTTACTCTTGAATCTTTCTCCACCACATTTTCAGAGAGTACATTCCTGATCACAACAACCCACTGAGTAAAAAGACTTTATCCCACAACACCTTCAGCTCTTTTACCAATCATCTTAAACCTGTGCCTCCTGTTTATCAACCCTACTGCCAGCTGAAACATTTCCTCTTTATTTACTCTATTCAAAACAATTTTGAATGCTGAACATTTCTTTTAAATCTTCTCTTAAGCTTTCCTGCTCCACAGAAACTAATCCGAGCTTTCTCCATGTGCTGAAGTCCCTCATTCCAAGCACCATTATAGTCAATCCCTTCCGCACCCTCTCAAAAAACAATGACGTTGATCCTGAAGTGTAGTGTCAGGAAATGAATATGATACTCCAGCTAAGGCATAGTCAGCCTTTTATAAAGTTTTAGTATGGTTTCCTTGCTATTGTATATTGTGCCTCAAATATAGCCAAGGATTCCATTTTTTAAGCAGTATTAAGCAGTATGGTATTTTTTAAGCAGCTTCTCCAGCTACTTTCAAAGATTTGTGTCCATACACTCCATGTTCCTGCTATCGCTTTGATATTGCACCATTTAGCTTAAATTATCTTTCCTTATTTTTCCTTTCACAATGTATCACTTTATTGTGTAAAATGTCATTTGTCAACCCAACTACATCCTCCTAAAGTCTGTGAAGAGCTTCCTCATTTACTACATTTCATATTTTTGTACCATCTGAAAACTCAAAATTATCCACTGCATAAGGAAATCCAGGTTATTATTAATTAGCAGAAAGATGAGTGATCCTAGTATTGACCCCTGTGGAACACTATTGTACAAACTTTTCTCCAGTCTGAAAAAAACAACTGTTCACCCCTCCTTTCTAAGGCTTAGCCAATTTCTGTATCAATGCTGCCTCTTCAATCCCATGTCGTTTGGTTATGTTAACAAGTCTATTAATTGGTAATGTGTCAAATGCTTTTGAAAATCCATGTACACAATATCAACCACTTTACCTCATCAACCCTCTCCATTACTTTATCAAATAGGGCTGAAGGGCCTGTTTCCATGCTGTAAACCTCTAACACTCTGCTAATTCATGTCAGTAAAATACAATACGTCTTTAACGAATGTGTGACTTTAATTTATTAGCCATATTTTTCCAAATGCCAATTGATTTTGTTGCAGATTGTTGTCTTTGAAAGTTTCCTCGCATTTGGCTGTTAGGCACATTGTTACCCTGTTCATCCCTCGTCCTTTTTGAACAAGAGTTTGATATTTGTAATCCTCCTGTTCCCCATATCACCTCCATATTGAAGGAATATTGTGGCCACAAACTTTGTAATTTTCAGCCTTGCTGCCCTTAAAAGAGAAAGGTGCACATTTCAAAATTGGGTGATTTTTCTACTTTGAAGACTTTCAATATTTTAACAACTGCCCCGAACCTAAATTGTCTTTTAACAAGGACTAAATTGTCAGGGAATGGAAAACACTTATCTTTTGGATTCAGAAGTATTTTGAAAATAGGCATGACTTAAGTTATTTTATACTAACTAGTCGATATCCTGCTCACAGTGAGTCATGGGCATGATGAACACTGTGGGCTGGATAAGCAGGTGGCTGGAAGCAATTTGCAAAGTGGTTTAAAGGGGTGAAGAAAACTTGGGGTTAGGGAATGAGACCAGAATCGCAAAGAAACGTGAAAGTCATTCAAGCTTGCGCAGGACCTGTGACAAGATAAGATTCTTCCCACTCAAGCCAGGTAACCCTCCCATGGTATGACCTGGAGAAACAGTAGGAAATTTGCCAATTTATTAGTTTGGCTTGAAGACATTGTTTATAAGTTTCCATACATCGCTATCTGCGTATTGGCTCTCTTCCTCAAAAAACATTCCTGTTTTACATTTTAAACCGATAGTGCACTTGGATTTCCAGAAGGCAATTTGACAAAGTGCCACATCAAAAATTACAAAATAAGAACTCAAGATGTTGAGGATAATTTATTTATAAAGGATTGATTAGCCAAGAGGAAGCATAGAATAGGCATAAATAGTTTTTTTCAGGTTGGCAAGCTGTAATAGAGTGCAACAGGGATATGTGCTGCGACCTCAATGGGTTGGATGAAGGACTGAATGTTTAAGTTTAGTTTAATATTTATTTACTTGCGTCACATGTAGGCTTACATTAACCCTGGAATTAAGTTACTGCGAAAAGCCTCGAGTCGCCACACTCTGGCGCCTGTTTGGGTACACTGAGGAAGAATTTAGCATGGCCAATGCACCTGACCAGCACACCTTTCGGACTGCAGGAAGAAACCCATGCAGACACATGAGAGAACATGCAGACTCTGCATAGACAGTGACCCAAGCCGGAAATCGAACCCCACATGCCGCAATGTATGGTAGCTAAATTTGCCAAATGACACTAAGGTAGATAGGACAGTTAGCTGTCTGGAGGAGGTAAACAGTCTACAAAGTGATATAGATAGGTTAAGCAAATGAGCAAAGTTTTGGCAGGTGGAGATGTGAGAAAAGGTGAACTTGTTCGTGCTGTCAGGAATAATGAAAAAATATATCCTTTTAATGGAGAGATTGGGATGTTTGTGTCTTGATACATGAATAACAAAAAATGGTATGCAGATACAGCAAGTGATTGTGTAGGCAAATGGAATGTTGGCATTTATTACAAGGGGAATGGAATATTAAAACAGGGAAATTTTGTTGCAGCTATACAGGGCTTTGGTGAGGGCACATCTGGAGTAGTGTGCACATGTTACGACGGAGAAGGAAGGACTCGCAGTTTGACTAACCTCATTAGCCCACAGGTCACACAATGGCCAGAATTTTATCACCTCATCTTCCCCCCACCGGAATTGCAGCAGCCAAGGGGCGGGCAATAGAAGGATCCGTTGATCTTGGGTGGGATTTTACAGTTTTGGGATGAGCGAGGTTACAAAATCCGGCCCTATGAGTTTAATAGTTTAATTCACTCACCATAACTGCTAATTATCTATTTTTACTACTGTTAGACCCAGAATAAAAGAGAGTTTAATCAGGTGTCTTAGAGTAACTCAGAGATACATTTTTCAGTCCCAGCCACTGGGGGAATTGTCACAGGCAGGACAGAAAATTTCATGGAACGTTTAAAGGTCCATTGAACTCAGGCAGGAATTTCCAGTCTTGGGATGGGCGCGACCAGGAAATCTCAATAGAATAAAACAAAACTCCGCTTTTTAAAACAAGTTATAAGAACTAGTGAGTACATAATTGTACTCTGGAAGTAAAACTAACTATTGTTTCTAAAATCCCCCAGCACACATACCAACAAAACAGAGGACAAACCCAGAAGAATCGCTGCAGAGATGGGCAGTTGAAGAGTAGATAACGAAAAAAAGAATGAAGTTCAAAAGGTTTAGTCAATTTGGATGGTGGTGGCCTGTATGTTCTCATCAACCAAGCAACAGCATGCAGGAGAATTTAGGCAGCTCAGTCCTTCCTGCATCAGTCTCTTGGATTTTCTCAAAGGCAGAGAAGTTCTACTGAGATGAGGAATCCTAGCTGGATACTGTTAACCACTCTATCTCAGGTAAGGTAAAGAGAATGCAAGTTGGGCAGCTTCTCAGTTCAAACATCACCAAATCCAAAATGTAAAGTTAATTTCCATCAGGTGATTTGCAATAAATGACCAGTTTTTGCTTTAAATCAGTTTTGTTTAATTAAGAATAATTGCAGTGCAAAGAAGCAATTCTTCCCCTCTCAAGTCCCATGCTGGTCAGGTAATTGCTTGGAAAAGGTATACTTGCTCCCAGTCCAGGGGCTGAGAGTAAAACCTATTTTGTAAAAAAAAACTGTCTAAATAATGTAATGTCCTCCCAAATTTTAAAAAGAAAAACCCAGCTCATGAAAACATGGTTCTCCCAACACATGGTATCTTTATTTTAGAACATAAGAACATAAGAACATAAGAAATAGGAGCAGGAGTAGGCCATCTAGCCCTTCGAGCCTGCCCCGCCATTCAATAAGATCATGGCTGATCTGTCGTGGCTCAGTTCCACATTCCCGCCCTCTCACCATAACCCTTAATCCCCTCGCTTATCAAAAACCCATCAACCCTTTTAAAAAAAGATACGACTGTGCTCGATGCGTTCTGAGAAAGTTCACTTAGCTCATTCCTGGGATGAAGAACTTATTTTATGAAGTAACTTTGAACTGGTTGGGCCTATCTATATCCACTGGAATTTATAAGAATGAAAAGTGATTTTATTGAGTGATCTGATTTTCCCTCTTGCGGGAGAGATTAGAATTAGAGGGCCCGATATAAAAATAAGAGGTCTCCCTTTTAAGAGAGAGATGAGGAAATTTTTTCTTCAGAAGATCAGTGTGTGGAATTCTATTCCCCAGAAAGCAATGGAGGCTGGGGTCATTGAATTTATTTGAGGCTTTAAGATTTCAATAATGCCCTATTTTTAAGATATTATTTAGGGCCAACATTCTGAGATCTCATATTGACCACACTTCAAATAGACCAGCTTGGTGCCTGCTGAGAAGAGAGATAATTAAACAGTCAAGACGGGCTGCTATCAGTTTGCAGCTGTGAGACAGCACTGACAGTCTGAACTGATTTGAACTATGAGAAACAGTGATTGATAAGAGTTTGGTTGGTTGCCTGTTTCTCTGGTGTTCACAGCACCGCTTAGCTTTAAAGTCACAGTAAGATCCAGCTCAAGGCCTTTTTAAAAGAATAATAATCCGACCCTCAGCGTGAATCCTTCCCTATAATGATTGGGGCTAGTACAACATGCATATCTTTAATTAGAATACTTTTCCAACACACTGATCAATTCAATACATCAGTAGGGTAAGTTACTTCAATTTGCAATTTCTATCTGTATGGAAAGACCAGAGACGGCCGATTAGCTATATTATGCGATGAGGATTCAACATGGTTTACATGGCAATGCTATTGTATTTTAATTCATGTCACATCCAGACATTGCGTTGGGTACAAAGAATTAACATCTGGTTTGCAGTTACTGGTTATTTGGCTTGGAGATAAAGCCAATGACCTCACTTTTAACCAATCAGAAGGTTTAATACAAGTCATGTGCAAATATGGTACCAGGAAATTCGGAATTAAGGATAAGCATCGAAAGTTTCATGACTTATTGGCACAGTTGCACGATCATTCCTATGGTGACAACTCTTCTGAGACAGAACTCAACAGCAAACAGGACAAAGTGTTTGTGCTGTCAGCATTCAGAGGATTTGTGGCCTTTGGTGGTCAATCCGTGCTGTCTTCATTGACTTTTATGAAATAGAGTAAGTTCGTGCTTAATAAATTCTACTCTGATTCACTTCATCTGATTGCCTCCATAACTTGATTGTACCTTATAGGTCATCTCAATACCTGAAGAAATTGTGAATTTGGGATACAAATTGACCAGAGACCCTTGTTTATGAATTTCAATCAAGTCCAAATTCTACAGACTGAGTTAGAGAAGATTTTGACCATGAACGTGTCAATGATTATGGGGGGACAGATAGAAAGGTAGAGTTGAGGCCACAGTCAGATTAGACATGATCTTATTGAATGGCGGAGTAGCTCAAAGGGCCAAATGGCCTATTCCTGCTCCTAATTCCTTTGCTCCAATGTTTAAGTGTGAGCTTGGAATCAATATACGACAGATTTACATTAGGTTCACTGTTTACTATCAGGCTAATGGATAACACTGAAAGGAAAACTTCTTAATAAATAGTCAAGAAGTTTAGACAAATGACAGGATCTTGTCCTTAATACAGTATAATAAGAATAAGCATCATACCTTAGATTTTTTTCCAAAATAAATTGTCAGGGTGCAGCTTCACAACTCATTCAGTGGATGTTTGTTTCATTTGCAACATGTTCCAGTTTTGACAACAGGCCATTAACCTGGGCTGGATTTCAGCGTTATCTTCCCTTTGCAGCAAGGGAACCCAGCAGTGCGTTGGAAACATGGGAGGTTTTGACAGGCCATTTGTCAATGTCTTTTTAACACAGATGAAGCATTTGCACCTGACTTACAGTTTTTCTGACCAATTGGAGCCAGTGGGCATGACGACAACTAGGAGTTTATTTCGGCAGGAATATTTAAAGGGGTCATGCGATGATCATATTTGAAACATGGTAGAGCTCTTCAGACAGAACCAAAAGCTACAGGAATGGAGACGTGATGACACAATCAGCACTGTACTTCAGTAATAAGTCTCTGGATATGATGCTGTAAGCTTTAGGGTTGGCAAATGATTCTGTTCCCTAGGGATGGGAAGAAAAAGACTGCCTCCCAAAATGAGCAGATGCAGTTTAAAGTACAGAGCAGGTGAGGAGCAGGAGTATTGTTTCAAACATCTGGAAATAGTGTCTGTTGCAAGAGGATCAATGACCAAGTCAGGGCAGGAAAGATGAACTGTCTGCTACTTTTAACCATACACTAATATATGTCCAAACCCAAGCACCCTCACTCGACTTTGACGAGCCTTCTCCTGCATGTCATTCCTTAGAATTTGACTTGCCCAAATTCCCATCTGATCAGCAACCACCGACAACCAAGCCTCATCTTGATGTAATGTCACACCCGTCACTCACAGTAACCTTCCACAAATGTTATCTTTCTCTCCTCACAACATCTGCCATTTCTCACATTCATAAATCCCTTCTTTCTCTCCTTGGAGAAGAGAGCACTGATTACCAGGGCAAGGCTGAGAATTGGATGTGGTGTTCCAATCATCTCCACTTTGATCAGAGCAGAGTAGCCATCACTGGACATAAAGCAAATGGAGAGATGAGAATCTCCCAGATACTTTGTGACAGAACTATCAAATAGCCACATGGCACACAGCACTAATTCACATTGACTTAATGTCCACAACCACTGAAAAATAATAAAGTGCACACTAATGAGATTTACCCTCTCACCTCGTGCTTCATCTTTTTCATCTCCCACAATCCCTTTAAATGCTGAGGAGGAAACTGTTGTTCTTCATCTTGTTCCTCATCCAAGATAAAGCAGTTGAAGTGGTGCCTAGGGTGATCTGAAGATTCAAGGCTGGGAAGTGTAGATCAAAACAATAAACTCTAAAGATAGTAGAGATGGCCTCCAAAGAGTTTGAAATCATCCCAAAAGCAGTGAAAGCACACGTTTAAAACAAGATCAGTGAGTGAAAGCCTTTCACCTAGGCAATATTAAGTTGATCTTTCTCTATACCCTCGCTTTGACTGTAATACGACATTCTGCACCCTTTCCTTACCTGCTTTTTGCTTTTGTCTACATAGCATGCAAGAAATAATACTGTTCACTGTATACCAATACATGTGACAATAATAAATCAAATCAAATCAAGGAAGCAGGTATGTATATCATATTTAAGGCATTTCTTGTTTGTTAAATTGTTCGGACTCCTCAACCCTGATGCTCTTTTGCCTTGTTTCCCTGGCAAGTTCCAGAAGCCCTCAGAAACTCTCACATACGATGTTAAAGTCGGAATTCAGCATTAAGGGGACAGATAATTATCCATTTATGTATATAAATAGTCAACACACTTGCCTGACTGGAGTTTCCCACCTGCTTCAGGTTGCACTTGGATTATCAGTGGACGTTGGCAGATTCTATCAACTTCCTAACGCAACAAAAATTGATGCTCTTTTAACCTGCTGCTTACCTACAGACACACCCACCTTATCACAGTAAAATTCCCCCCGTAAACTGTTTCTCTCTCCACAAATGTTACCTATTCTAAGTCCAAAGATGTATGCATTAGGTTGACTGGCCATGCTAAATTGCCCCTTAGTGTCAGGGGGATTAGCAAGGTAAATATGTGGGGTTATGGGGAAAGGGCCTGGGTGGGCTCGGTGACAGTGCAGACTTGATGCGGTGAATGGTCTCCTTCTGCACTGTAGGGATTCGAGAATTATATTCTGTGATTCAAAAAAGTTTCATCATTTTCTGTGATATATGTGGCACAATATGAGAAACTATTGCCTCTCCCAAAAGGTGAAGCGTCACAAGCAAGCTGAAATGGTGGCTTTAGATTAAAATGAATCAGTACTTCAGACTTCTGCAGAGCATCTTTGATGTCCTTGGATGCTTTCTCACATTCTGTTGTTCAGTCCCATGAGCACTTTACATATAGTAAACTATGCAATGGCTTTTATAGTGTAGTTAAGTTAAGAACAAACTTGCCATAATAATTTACTAATCCTAGAAAGGACCTCAATTGCATTACGTTCATTGAACATGGTGCTTCGAAAATAGCTTCCATCTTTTTAGGTGCTTTATGTAAACATTTACTGACAATAACATGACCCAAATACTGAACTGATGTCTGCAAAATGTCACACTGCTCTTTCTTGATATGCAGACCATATGCTCGAAGACATTCCAATGTTGTTTCTAAATTATTCAAGCACTCTTATTCACCAGATCCTGCAATCGGAGTATCAGCCCAGTAACACTGTACACTAGAGAGGCCACTTAAAATCTGATCCATCAATCTTTGGAATGGTGCGGGTGCTATTCCAAAAGGCAATTTTTTTTTACAATGGAAAGGAACTTTATGAGTTACAATGGTAAGTAATTGCTGTGATTCAGCGGCTAAATATGCTTGTGAAAGATCAATCTTGTTGAATTTCTGCCCACTTGAAAACCCAGTAAACAAATCTTCAATTAAAGGAAGTGGATATTGATCAAGGCACAACATTGGATCTATGGTTGTTTTAAAATCACCAGAAATACAGACTGAACCATCTGGTTTCATAACACTTATGATGAGGCAGCCAAGTCACTCATTGTAACTGGCTCTCACATCAGTGTTAACAAGCCGTACTAATTCTTCTTCGTTCTTGGGGCGAATTGCATATGGCACTGCTCTTGCTTTGAGACTTTCTGGTTGACTATTAGGCTTTATTTAAAGCTTCACTTGAGCTACATGCCTCTTTCAAAACACTCATATTTATCCAAAAAGTTCCGTAGGCCTGTTTTAACATTGGTAGAGCTTCGAAACATTCACTTTATTCTCTTTACAGAGATGCTGTCAGACCTGCTGAGATTTTTCCAGCATTTTCTGTTTTTGTTTCAGATTCCTCATGTCTGCCTGATTTGCAGTCACACCCTCATGTCCCTGACCATTGTGAAGTTTCTGCCTAACCTAAGGGGTATGACTGCTTGGAGCAGATAGCTCTTTCCCTCCCTGATACCCCACAACATCCACAGTTTAGACTCCACCTCAGAAACTCAGAGCCAAAGTTGCCCAAGCTGCGAACACTTAACTGCAGATTTGGTCGTCCAGAGCTGCAATGAATTCCACAGATACTCACATGCTGCTCACATGGCACATCATCAACCTGCCATTTCTGTCCAACCTTATTTATTTAATAAGTCAAGCAGTTAATAATTTACCCTGTTAAAGTAACAGAAAGTCGCACTCACCTAGCTTGGAGACAAAGTAATAAAACTCACCAACTACTGGAGGTGGAAAAAGAAGTAGAAAAAGGAGCACCTTTTTGCCTCTCTGCACCAAATCCTCGCCTCAACCACATTCCAAACCACATATACCGTCTACGTCTCACTACAGCGTAGTCACCTCTCCGTGCAATGAATTATCTGACAAATGATGGCTTTGTCTATCTGAAAGTACACATCATAATTTCCCTAAAGGATAAGTATCGATCTTAACCAAGTTGCATAATGATGTATCAGATGTATTATACATCAGTAAGCAGTGCTATGGTATACTCAGATTGTGCCATGTAACCTTTCCCTGGTAATTATATTCAGCAGTATGTACTTGGAAGTTTCCCTCTGGAATTAGTATTGTTGTAAATGTCACTTGTCTTTAGTTACCACTGTAGATGTGAATTCACATTCTATTAATAATGGATATCATGTGGTTTGTGTAATCCAAATAGGCCCCAATTTATTTAAACTTTCTATTGCTGTAGTCTATTAATTTCCTCCATTTTGGCCCTCAAACTAACAAGGAAAAATGGTTTGGAGCTGTTCTTAATGCCCAGAAAGTAAAAGAGCAAAGTGAAAAATGCTTGATACCTTTCGAGAAAAAAATCCAGTAATTTCCTGTCTGACTCATGGTAAAATCCAGAAAACAACTACTGTCCTGATGCATCAATAAACAAAATCCTCTTCACTAAAGATTTGTGAGGTCCATTCTGAAAGGAATGCAACATCCTATATATGGCACATTCACTGGTAGCCTATTCCAGACAGCCTAAGCCAACAAGAGGGGCGGCACAGAGGTTAACACTGCTGTGTCACAGCTCCAGGGACCTGGGTTCAATTCCCGGTTTGGGTGACTGCCTGTGTGGAGTTTGCACTTTCTCCCCGTGTCTGCTGGGATTTCCTCTGGGTGCTCCAGTTTCCTCCCACAGTCCACAGATGTGCAGGTTAGGTGGATCGGCCATGATAAATTGTCTCGTAGTGTTAGGGAGATTAGCAGGGCTAATACGTGGGGTTATCAGTGCAGGCAAGATGGGCCAAGGGATCTCCATCTGCACTGTAGGGATTCTGTGAAGAGAAATAATTCCTGAACCCTGTACTGTGTGCCAACATTTTTGTAGGCATATCATTGACTATTATTACCTCACATATCTTGATTATTTAAGTTTTCTATATTCAATGCCTTCATATTTCTAAATGCTCAGATAGATTTCTTCTGAAAGAAAAATAGAAAATGCTGAAGGGAGCGCCTTCTTGCTTCCCTGCACCAAATCCCTAGCTCAGGCACATTCCCAACTACACACTCTATCTATGTCTCACTCCAATATAGTCAAAGCAAATTTTAAAAATCACAGCATGATTTACATCAGCAGGTGATGCAGAATGTTCTTTGGGTGATTCACCAAGGTGAATAACTGTTGAATGCAACAATTAATATCACTTAAGTCAACTGGCCTTTAACTTTGCATTCAAGATAGTGATAATATTTTGCCCATATTTATGCTATAAATCATAAAGCCTTGATTTTTAAACGCACCCAGATAAAATTTGCTGCGCGTGATTGTAATTATTGCACATAAAATAATCAGGTATCGAGAGCAAAGAAAAGTACAGCACAGGAACAGGCCCTTTGGGCCTCCAAGCCTATGCCCATCATGATGACTGCCTATCCTTCCATTCCCATCCTATTCATGTATTCGTCTAGTTGCCCTTTAAATGCCGCGATTGTACCTGCTCCCATCACTTCCCGGGCAGCGTGTTTCAGATATTCATTATCTTCTGTGTAAAGAAAAATTGCCTCGCACATCTCCTCTAAACTTTTCCCCATGGACCTTAAACATATGTCCCCTAGTATTTGACCTTTCTACCCTAGGAAAGAGCATCGAGCTATCCGATGACTAAGTCAGTGACTAAATGTGAGATATTGCACTTTGGAAGGACAAACCAAAGTAGAACATACAGGGTAAATGGTAGAACTCTGAAGAGAGCAGTTGAACAGGGGGATCTGGGATTACAGGTACAGAATTCCCTAAAAGTAACGTCCTGGGTGGATAGGGTCGTAAAGAGTGCTTTTGGTACATTGGTCTTTATAAATCGGAGTATCGAGTATAAAAGTTGGAGTGTTGTAGTAAGGTTATATAAGGCATTGGTGAGGTCGAATTTAGAGTATTGTGTACAGTTTTGGTCACCTAGTTACAGGAAGGATGTAAATAAGGTTGAAAGAGTGCAGAGAAGGTTCACGAGGATGTTGCTGGGACTTGAAAAGCTGAGTTACAGAAAGAGATTGAATAGGTTAGCACTTTATTCCCTGGAGCGTAGAAGAATGAGGGGAGATTTGATAGAGATATTTAAGATTTTGTTGGGTATAGAAGGAGTGAATGCAAGCAGGCTTTTTCCACTGAGGCTAGAGGAGTAAAAAACAAGAGGGCATGGGTTAAGGGTGAAAGGAGAAAAGTTTAAAGGGAATATTAGGGGGGGCTTCTTCACACAGAGAGTGGTGTGTGTGTGGAATGAGCTGCCGGATAAAGTGGTAAATGCAGGATCACTTTTACCATTTAAGAAAAACTTGGACGGGTTCATGGATGAGAGGGGTGTGGAGGGATATCGTCCAAGTGCAGGTCAGTGGGACTAGGCAAAAAATGGTTCAGCACAGACAAGAAGGGCCAAAAGGCCTGTTTCTAAGCTGTAATTTTCTATGGTTCTATGACTCTATCCATGCCACTCATAAACTTGTAAACTTCTATCAGGGCGCCCCTCAACCTCCATCGCTCCAGTGAGAACAAATGAGTTTATCCAACCTCTCCTCATTGCTAATACCCTCCAGATCAGGCAACATCTTGATAAACTCTCTCTCTCTCCAAAGCATCCACATCCTTCCAGTAGTGTGGCAACCAGAATTGTACACAATCTTCTAAATGAGGCCGAACTAAGGTTCTGTGCAGCTGCAGTATGACTTGTGAATTTTTATACTCAATCAGCCTACCGATGAAGGCAAACAAACAACATAAAGACTTACATTTCAGTTCTTGTCACTGCTGTTAGACAAATATTTCCAAATATAACCTAGATTCAAGGTCTGTATGGTTACATAAAAGTACATATTTAAAATATCTTACACCTTTATGCCTGCCATGTTTCGAGTTTTACCAGCAAAGCAATATGATCCTTGCACTACATTTCTGTTATGGGGAAACTTGAGCAACAGGCTACATCTATCTCAGATTGCAGATAAAGTTTTCCTTCCTCAATGGAGGGTGTTTTCTAACTGTCTCGGTACTGACCATTAACATCTCCTCTTAACACTGCGACATTCCTTTTTTCCGATGTGCCTGCTGTAATCCAACTCCCTTTTGCACACTTTACTTTCAGAGGAGCTTTACTATACTTAGAATCATAGAATCCTACTGTGCTGAAGGAAGCCATTTGGCCATCGAGCCTGCACTGACCACAATCCAATCTAGGCCCTAACCCCATAATCCCATGTCAGGGGGCTAGCTAAGGGGCAATTTAGCATGGCCAATCCATCTAACTCA
Organism: Carcharhinus amblyrhynchos; assembly: GCF_965287045.1. Classification (NCBI taxonomy): domain Eukaryota; kingdom Metazoa; phylum Chordata; class Chondrichthyes; order Carcharhiniformes; family Carcharhinidae; genus Carcharhinus; species Carcharhinus amblyrhynchos. The sequence goes on along the minus strand of NC_137326.1, from coordinate 102,126,137 downwards.
CACATCTTTGGACTGTGGGAGGAAACAGGAGTCCCTGGCACTGTGAGGCAGCAGTGCTAACCATTGTGCCACCCCAAGCAGATGGAGCCCCTTTGCAAGCAGCATTGGTAAGCAATAATGATGCAAACTTTCACTCAATGTATTGTCTTCCTTTCCGCATTCCAAGTTATTCAACTTGCAGGTCCATGAACCCTTTCATAACCCTTTCCAATCTCAGCATTTCTCAGTAAAGCATCTGCACGCTGTCTAATTTATTTCGGTGATCTCCATTACCACATAGCATCATCTGCTCAGGAATTCCAGACATTGATTGGGTATTTGTAAATTTTTGTGACCTAAATTCCAATAATAATAGTCTCTAAAAGAAAGGTTAACATTGAACCAATGCAATGATACCACATAATAGGTCTCGGGAGAATTAATCAGATCTGTTATCATGACGAACTCTTTAAATTTTAGCCTCTTACATTAACCCAAAACTGTTATCCCAGTTAACACGAGCATGGCTAGAAGAGATAAGCTATACCTTTTCGCACGTTAAACTTCACAATCCGCTTACATCTATAAAATTAGAATGAGTCCCCCATGTTGACTTAAGCGAGTCTGAGTCAACCTTTTGGTTCTGTAGACCCTGTGTTTACTTCCCTCCTGAAACACTTGTGGTGGTTTTGCTATTCACCTTGGGACAGCAGTGACACTTCTGCGGCTTCACAAGTGGCTCCTGTTTTAGGTTCCAGCCACAGGTGCAGGTTACTATCACAAAACCAAGTTTGCGCATGCCCCAGTATTTCTATTTCAGCAAGGGACCTAAAATATACATGGGCTATTGCAACAATGAAACCTACAGTTGGCATTACAGGAATACTTTGACAATAACAACTTGTGCTTTTAAACTGCCCAGGGAGCAATGCTAAGGGGTCAGGGCCTGATAGGGGGTAGCGATCGGTGGGGATAGGGAGGAAGCCTGTGATTGGGGCTGGCCATCGGGGTGGGGTTGGGGTTTCAACCTGCTTGGGGGGGGCATGGGGGGGGGGCAAGGGGTGTTGGCACTGCAGGGAGGTGTAGGCACTGCAAGGGAGAGTGTGGGGTTTGGGATTACCAGTGGGCAGGGGGGTCAGAAGAGGGAGATTGAGGTGGGCCGGAATGGGGGTAGGGGTGGGGGGTGGTCAAGGCTGACCTGCACAGGCCGGTCCGGGAGACCAGCGATCAGGCCAGCATTGCAGTCACAGGGCGAGCCAGCAATCCAGCTGACCAGCAATTGGGAGGCCGGTGGACAGGGGCATGCACCATTCTCGGCACTAGCAGATTGGCGCAAGTGCAATGACCCACTCAGCATTATGCTGTTGGCCTCTCCAGTGAAAATAGGCCCCTCCATCCGCTTTTCAACAGGATTTACACTGAGGCATTCAGCAGCGCACGGAGTGCAAACTCCCACAGGAAAAAAAAAGTGATTTACTCCAGTTTTTACGCAAATTCAACACTTAGAATTTTTGGGGGAGAATCGCTCCCCATATGTATCCCAAATTTGGATTCATCCCCCATTGGGAATTTACTGCACCAACTCCTGCACCAACTTTGGTGAAAGTTTAGAGGAAGCTAAGTTTGCGTGAGAAGCTTTAGGGAAATTCCCAACACCTATATTGAAATGGAACAAGAATTATGAGCAAAACAAACTGAACCCATTTTGGATTAAAGGTGCCTTCAGTGATGCACCAATAAATTCAATAAGGCACAAGACCAATTGAGTCAACAGTGCGGATGGAATGAATTAAAAAGAATCCAGAGGGAAACTAGATTTTTTTTCTGAAAGACTGTTTTTAACTCCTGTTTGGAATAAGTTGAAAGGATAATGATGATGTTGTTCACCTTTAATTATGCCTCTCATATTTTTGAATCATAATTGCATGTATTACTTGGATAGCTAGAAGTCAAACAAGTGCATTTTGGTTAATAATGAGTCACTTTCCCACCTTGAGCTTCTAACGCTTTGCTGGCTCAAATCTGAAATCCTCAGTCTTGCTCTTGTACCACTGAATACTTACGCATCCAATCATATTTCTTCCGCATCTAGATTCTTTTGGTTTTAGCTTCTTTCTTACTTCTTTTGGCAGCAGAGCAATGGAAGCAGTGGCATAATAGTATTGTCACTGGGCTAATAATCCAGAGACTTTGGGTAAGAACTGAGGACCCAGTTTCAAATCCTATCACAGCAGGTTGTGAAATTTGAATTCAATAAAACAAAAATCTGGAGCAGGAAGTCAAGCAATGTGGTATTCAGCATGTCCTTTATGACTCTCACCAAATTTTATAGATGCACCATTGAAAGCATTCTTACTGGCTGTATTACAGCTTAGTGTGGCTCCTGCTCTGTCCAAGACCGCAAGAAACTACAAAGGGTCGTGAACGAAGCCAGTCCATCGTGCAAATCAGCCTCCCATCCACTGACTCTGTCTACACTTCCCTCTGCCTTGGCAAAGCAGCCAGGATAATAAAGGACCCCACACACACCCAGACTTACTCTCTTTCACCTTCTTCTGTTGGGAAAAAGATACGAAAGTCTGAGGACACAGACCAGCAGCTTGTTTCCTGCTGCCATCAGACTTTTGAATGCACTTACGTTGCATTAAGTTGATCTTTCTCTACATCCTAGCTATGACTGTAACACTACATTCTGCACTCTCTCCTTTCCTTTTCTATGTACAGTATGCTTTGTCTGCAAAGTGCACAAGAAACAGTACTTTTCACTGTATACTAATAAAAACCCAGCTTGCAGGTGCAGCATGTGGTCAGGAAGGCGAATGGGATGCTGGCCTTCATAGAGAGGGGGATTGAATATAAAAGTAGGGAGGTCTTGCTGCAGCTGTATAGGGCATTGGTGAGGCTGCAGCTGGAGTACTGTGTGCAGTTTTGGGCGCTGCACCTGCGCAAAGATATTTTGGCCTTGGAGGGAGTGCAGAGGAGGTTTACTAGGCTGATACCGGAGTTGAGGGGGTTGAGCTATGAGGAGAGGCTGACTAAACTAGGCTTGTACTCGTTAGAGTTTAGAAGAATGAGGGGAGATCTCATTGAGACGTATAAGATGATGAACAGGATGGATAGGATAGAGGTGGAGAGACTCTTCCCGCTCAAAAAAGACAGTAGGACTAGGGGGCACAGCCTCAAGATAAAGGGGGGATGGTTTAGAACGGAGTTGAGGGGGAACTTCTTCACTCAAAGGGTGGTGAATCTCTGGAATTCTCTGCCCGTTGAAGTGGTGGAGGCTGCCTCGCTAAATATTTTTTAAGACGCGGGTTGATGGGTTTTTGATAAGAGAGGGGATTAAGGGTTATGGGGAGAGGGCGGGAAAGTGGAACTGAGCCATGACAGATCAGCCATGATCTTATTGAATGGCGGGGCAGGCTCGAAGGGCTAGATGGCCTACCCCTGCTCCTATTTCTTATGTTCTTATGTTCTTATGTGACAATAATAAATGAAATCAAATTAGCAATGACCATGAAATGATTGTTGTAAAAAACGATCTGGTTCACTAATGTCGTTTGGGGAAGGAAATCTGTCATCCTTACATCCTGGCCTACAACAATATTTTAACATTATTAAAGGGCTTGACACTGTAGTGTCCCAACTAAGCCTCCCCCAGGCAGAATGATGTCATGCCAGCACAATATCATTCCAGCATGAGTCAATACTGGTTTTCCAAAGACAGTTCATGTTTAAAAAATGATTTCTCTCCAGAAATTGCAATTTGTATGGGCTTCAATTCCACTGAAATTTCAAGAACATGATGGAGAAATTCTGCCTCAGCCATGGGGAGGACTCAGAAACAGTGAAAACTTTTTTTTTTGCCTTTTATCATTAGGTTTTAATTTGGCCAAAAAGCAATCTCCTATTGCATAACATTTAATTTTGCATGCTTGTGCGTCTATGTTGTGAAGGTCAGGACATGGGTTTATGTTTTAAATTACCTTTATAACTTTACCCAGTGGATTTTCAGCGAAAAAAAAACTCACCCCTTTTTGTTGTGAATTCAAGAAAGCCTGTCAGACCAAGTTCTTTGCAATCAGCACTTCAATGGTTCAATACAGACTATTAATTAATACCTTCTTATAAATTACAAAAAAAGCCCTGTTACAATCAGCCAAGAAGTAGAAAAGGAAAGACAAGTCCTGACACTTGTCCTCACCACTCGTAACAATGGGAAAAAATAGTAATCGTTTCTGTCTATTCACATGGTAATGAAGGAGTGCACTCAATCACAGTACGAATAAAAAAGTCACGACACAGCCATCGAAATGGCACCATCTTAGCATCATTAGCGTCTCACAATATTCTTCATTGATGCAAGTGACTATTATGCCTAAAGGGTGTCTGATACACATCATTCTTGGCAAGATTCTTTGTCTATATACCTAACCTCTTGACGTACGCCTCTCAAATGTGCCCATTCACTTGACCCTTGCTGAGGTCGCTCACAGCTGCACACTGCCATTGCACAACCCTAGATTCAGAGGGGGCAATCCAGAGAGTTCGGAGGACATCATGCTTCCTGGGACTGACAGCAACTAAATCCAGACTTTTATGTATGTATCAGATTCAGTTTGCCCCATCCACTGGAGTTAATGATGAGATAGAGAACATATTTAGTGATATGCGGTCAATTAGCAAGAATATTGCAGGTCAAGATGAATAACCATGTGCTATCCTGACTACTTTGAAAGCCTTTGTCTTACAAGTGCTGGAGGCTGGTTTGCAAAGGAGCAGACGTTTATGGCACCATAGCCCATTGCAGATGTCGCAAACTCTTGAAACCAGACCCTAAAGCTGCATGGATAATGTGGTAGTTGATTCAAGGAGCTGGTTTATCACAATTATTGCCGCACCATGCACTACGTGTATTAGCACCAGTACTGTTAGCACATGCAATCATATCTGTAGAGATTGGAGGCAATCTCAGCATAGTGGGCATGGTTTGCGTACACACAGATTGGTGTCTTGCTGCCTCACTGACAACCATTGTCAGAAAGCTGAAGGGTGCAGGTTGTGAAGGATTTCTGAGGTTGTGTTTGTACAGTATGCTAAAGCCAAGGGTTAATGGTCATTGTTTCAGCTACGTTTATGGAACTGACTGTAATTCTTTAATGGCAGCTTTCTCCTTTGTAGGGGATGGGCATTTTCCCTGAGAAACCGCAGCTTCCATGTTAAAGGTTTGTTACGTGGAAGCTGTTCACCAGAGACTGGCTGGTGTTGATTCTGATCTTTGAAGAGTTTAGGTGAATCTATTCTGGATTAAGAAGCTTCGGGTGATGATTTCTTCTGCAAAGTATCAGCCATAACCACATGGATCTCCATCTTAACTGCCCTGCCATTTCCTCTTCCTCCACCTCCACATAGATCAACGAGCAGGGACAGGAGTTTCTGCCTCATGTTCGTCATCGTCCTCCTTCTCTGATATTGTAGCTAAGGGCATGGCTTCTTCCCTTTTCAGTTGTAGGTCCCTCTGCTGTGTTTTACTGTGCAGCACACCACTGCTATTGCAAGGGAATAGGGTAGAGCTCCTCCCGAGTGGTCAAGACACCTGAATCACATTTGGAGAACGCGAATAGCCTGCTTTATTGCACTGTGGGTCACCACATGACAGTTTTTATCATTCCCTTCAGGCTCTGCTTGTGACCAGTAAAGGGAGTCACCAGCCATCTCTTTAAGGGGTGTGTACCCTTTATCCCCCAGAAGCCCATTCAGAGAATCAAAACCTACCATGTGTTCTGTGATCTCTGTGGCTATATAGTAGGTTAACATTCCTAAGCATCCTGCCACATATTATTCTGTTGTTCATACAAAACAAGTCTAAAGGAAAGTTGCATACAAATTCCAATTCGTCTAAGCTGAAATGCTGCACTACTACGGTCGAAAGATCCAGCAATTTCTTGTCCAAATCTATCGTCAAAGAATTACAATCTTCAACCAAGCTTACCTGAACATTTTCATAGCTGCAAACATTTTGGATCAATACAAATACATTGGAATTGTGTTTACCAATCCAAAATCATAAAAACATGTTGTAGATATATATCTCCCCTTGTCCTAACCACAACATGATCACACTTATTTTATAATTTACATATTTTAAATCAATTATTATGCATTCTTATAAGGGTAGAATTGTACTTACATCAATAAGTATGACTGCAAGCACTTTCTGACATCACTGTTCATATTGGTGTGACAGGATTGATTTAGAAGAGACTAGACACTCAAGGTGGAAATCCAGTTCAGGAAGGATGAATATGGAACAGTGAACATTCAAAAAGATGAAGATACAGAAAAGGAGAGAGAAAAAGATTTAGTTTAGAATGGAAATGACAGTACATAATACTGAGAGCATATAAGATGTAGGAAACATAAAGCAAGTTGCATAGCATGGTTTCATTTTATAACATTTCTGAAAGTATCTTTCTGAATAAATGCTTGTGTTCACTTACACAGTGAAAGAATATTAAATGCACAACTAGAAAGTTGCTGACTTGAAGAAATGTTACATATTAAATATGTATACATATATAAGTATATTCAAAAGCATTTTCATTTTATTATTCTATTGATGTCATAAATACAAATATAGGACCATGACTTTGACATGTAAGTAAAGTCCGATATTCCGCAGAAAGTTTTAGCATATTTGTACATGACTTGAATTGATTATAAAAAAATTTCCATTGTGGGCATTTAGAATTCTGGCAACTTAAATTTCTAAAAATAAAGTTTATTTATTAGTCACAAGTAAAGTTTACATTAACACTGCAATGAAGTCACTGTGAAATTTTCCCTAGTGGTCACAGTCCACCACTTGTTCAGGTCAATGCACCTAACCAGCACGTCTTTCAGAATGTGGGAGGAAACCGGAATACCTGCACGAAGCCCACACAGACATGGGGAGAACATGCAAACTCCACACAGACAGCGACCCAAGCCGGGAACTGAACCCAGATCTCTGGTGCTGTGAAGCAGCAGTACTAACCACTGTGCCACCATGCCACCCCTGAGTGCAATCATTCACATGTGGAATGAATGCACTCAGGGGCGGCACGGTAGCATGATAAATCTGGCCAAGGTGAAACCCACCAATGTACAACTGGAGTAAATTTCATACCTAAAGGTGTTGCCATTTGGACTTCCTGTCTGCAGTAGAAACACAATGGGCAGAATTTTATGCCCACCCTTCCTCCCCATAGATAGGTTTACAGGCTGGAGAGGAGTTTGTAAAATTCCACACATGATTTTCCTGCTGCTTATCCATTTATTCCCCCACATCTGCCCTCAACCCAACGGAGGCCAAGGTCAATTCACTGCTATTTAACGGTCATTTCCTCTGCCATGCCTGATTGGCAAAAAGATGTTGCTGATATGGGTTTCAGACAGGAAAGGGATAAGGTATGTCACTCCCTCTCCCCCACCACCGCTCCCCCCAGCAGCGTCAAGGCCTGCCTATCTCCAGGTCTTTCCTCCCACCATGGTCTTTGAGCCTCACAGATCCCACAGCGATTCCTGTCTTGGTCCCAGTAAGAAACCTCCAGCTTTACCTTTAATCGATGTCCTTGCTTTCTGGTACTGGATGCAGTCCCAGGGGGGATCATCATTTCCATTGGTGCTGCTGGAAACTGAGAGCTATCATCCAATCAGATACGTAATTCTCAACTCTTGGAGATAGGATGTCCTTCTCAGATGGGCAAAGGTGAAGGCATCCTGTCTCCAGCTCCTCAGAAGAATAAATGGCTGCAGGACAGCCATTCAGTGCTGGTGGAGGGGAAGGCAAGGGGCTGAGATAGCAAATGTAGTGAAAACATCCTGTAAAGTACCATAGAAGTTATCAGTTAAAATCTGGCACCGAGCCATACAAAGAAATATTAGTCCAGATCTTAAAGTCCCAATATGAAGAAATACTGAAATGCTTGCTGCCATTGACATCGCAAAAGCACCAGAACTTCCAGGATCCTCTATTATACCGAAAGCCAGAATGCGCGGTTTGCCATTGGTGGCTCTGTCGGAGCCTACACTAATGGTTCTCTCAGGACCTGTCAGCCTGTTTGCCTGATAGTTACTTTGGCATTTGGCCTAATTTATGAGTGTTGTTCCCTGTTGATATAAAGCTTGTTGGGAATGGAGCCCTTTAAACCAAGAGGGGGGGCGTTAAAGTCATCCAGCACAGCCAACACAGCTTACCTCTCCATCCCAAACATTCCCTGACAAGGGTTAAACAGGGCGCCAAGGTTGCAAACTGCCTGGCTGAAGTTTAGGAAATGGTCAGGAAGGGGGATGGAGTTGATCACGAGGGAAGAGGGTTGGTGGTGATGACCAAAGACAATGGCTTTGGCCTTTCCAATACTTTATTGGCGGAAATTTCATCAAAGTACCATTGAGTTACTTATCCTGGTAATTTTGAAATGCTATTTAGTCAGGCTTTCAAAAATAGGTTATTTTGTGATAAGATCAATCATTGGAGCAGAACTTACAGAACTCAACATGAAATTTACATTGTCGCATTTTTCTGCTTCAACCTTTAATTTTGTGCATGGTCTACTTAAACCATGTTGGAAAATATCCTTTGATCGGCTGCCTTCTGCTAGCTTCCCCTGGCAATTACTCTATTCAAGCTTCAAAGCTCAGACATTGCATCGGACTGAGTTCGATCTCAAGCTCCTGCTTTGTTTCGGATCTCGTGTGCGCCTCACTTTCCAACAGCCATTCCTCCGCCCCTCTCTCTTGCACTGATCCCATGCCCTTCACTCTCTCCTGGCTCCCTGGACTTCATTGCTCCCAATTAAAAGCAATATAAATACAAGCTGGGTTTGTTGGGAAGTAGTTATTTGGTTTCCGACTGCTTCAGGCACAAATTGTCACAATTGTTCTGTCAATCCCTCACTAAAAGACTTCGAGAAAATAAGTCAGGAAACAATAATATGGGGTGCATTCAAGGTGCCTCTGAATGCAGGCTCATTGTGCACATGTTAAATAGTGCAAAGGGGATGTGTAAAATCCTAAAATAGCATTTGCCAATGTTCAGATTATTACCAGGCAATATTCTGAAGACAATGATAATGAAGCATTTAAAATCACAAGGGAGAAGTAATGAGGATATTTAGTTCAAAATCATAGAGGTAGATAACAAGAGCCTATTCATTTGAAATTAACTGGAATGATGGAAATTTGCGGGGTTTAAATATTTGAAGCTCAAATAGGTGTGTTCAAAGCAAAAACAAAGACAGATAGCAAGTTCTTCTGTGGAGCAGTGTCAACTTTCTCATTCTGAATTGTTGACAGCTCACTGGTTGATCAAAATTTGCACTGGGATTTACTTGCAAAATGACCTTCTATTAGATAATGCCCACTTAAATCTACCTTTGTTGTCAACTGCTGTTCCCTGTGGAATTTCTCACAAAGGAAAGTCCTCAGTCAGAAGACAAGAGATGACAGATGCTGTGGATAAGGCTGCATATACATGAACAATGCTGTTTAATCAAATGCTTTGGAGAAAATTCCCAAGCATGATTGTTATCATTTTGAAAATCAAACTTTGCCAGAGCTAATAAATAGCTGAGACAACTGTGTGTTTCCTGCTTTCATTGTCACAAAGTAAATTCATGGTTCAAAATGGTCTCTGTCATTTTTAGGTCGTGGGATATTGTGATTACTGATCTTTGCCATGGCAATAGGCAACACACATATTTTGCTGCTGCCTCCTCACATACCCAGTTGCAGCGTTGGTCTGAGCAACGGTCTACACTGCTGGCTGCTTGAGTGTTCAGCGGGGGCTCGAGCAGCATTTACTAATTTCATGTGGCATGATCTGCTCCTCTTAAAGGCAGGCTGCCCCTCTGAAAGAGGAGCTGCTCTCAGTGAAAGGGAGCAATGTTGGGCCTACACAAAAGAAGCACTAAGAACGAGAGAGGATTGCAGATCAATGGATGTGTTGCTGGAGGCCTTACTGATGCAGGTAAATAGCAGGAGAGATGTAATCTTTCCACTAGAGTGGGGACGGGATATCACAAAACCCTCAAAGGTCACTCTCAGAAAGAATTGGGAGAAGGAACGAGGGAAGCCACTGCCACAGAAAGTGTAATGACCTCACATGATTGGTCATCAGTGAATCCATCTCCAGAGAATTATAGAATCCCTACAGGGCAGAAGAGGCCTTTTGGCCCAACAAGTCTGCACTGACTTTCTGACAGAGTATCTTACTCAGGCCCTCTCCCCCCACTCTATCCCTGTAACCCCACACATTTACCATGGCTAATCCATTAACTTTTACATCTTGAGACATTAAGGGAAAAATTTAGCATGGCCTATCCACCTAACCTACCCATCTTTGGACAATGGGAGAAAACTGTAGGAAAACCACACAAACACTGGGAGAATTTGCAAACACCACACAGTCACTCATGGCTAGCACTTGTTTGAGTCAATGCACCTAACCTGCACTTCTTTTCCACTGTGGGAGGAAACTGGAGCACCTGGAGGAAATCCATGCAGACACAGGGAGAATGCGCAAACTTCACACAGACTGTGACCCAAGCCGGGAATCGAACCTGGGTCCCTGGAGCTGTGAGGCAGCAGTGCTAACCACTGTGCCACTTCACATGAGGCCACCCATTTAAGATTTCTTTTCTCTCAGAGGGTAGACAGTCTTTGGAACTCCCATTTCTCAAGAAGTAGTGTTTCTCCATAAGTTTCCTCCACATGCTCTGGTTTCCTCCCACAGTGTGAAAGATGTGCTGGTTAGATGCACTAGCCACGCTAAATTTCCCCTCAGTGTATCTGAACAGGCACTGGAGTGAGGTGACCAGGGGATTTTCACAGTAGCTTCATTGCAGTGGTAATGTCAGCCAATTTGAGACACTAATAAATAAACTTAAAACTATGGGCATTGCAGTTCTATGTCACACACAGATAAGGACCCGTGACATAAGTGATAATAAGAGAAGCCTTTAATACTGTTGGATCTTAAAAACAAATCATTGAGTTAAGTGTGCCAAACTTTATGTTGTTGACATTAACATACATGGTAAACTGCCCACGGTACAGTGATGCAGCAGGACATAGGCAAAGAGAAGGGGAAAAGGAACGTAGTAGTGATTGGAGATAGTGGGGTGAAGAGTATTGACACTGTCCTTTGTCACAATGACAAAGTGCACAGAAGGGTGTGTTGTCTGCCTGGTGCTCGGGTCCGGGATGTCACAGCTGGGCTGCAGAGGAACCTGGAGTGGGAGGGTGAGAACCCGGTCGTTGTAGTACATGTGGGTGCCGGCGACGTAGGCAAAGTGCGGACTGAGGATCTGGGGAGGGAGTATGAGAAGCTGGGAATGGAATTAAAAAGTAGAACCGACAAGGTGGTCGTCTCTGGGCTACTGCCTGAACTGAGTGCAGACGGGCGTAGGGTTGACAGGATAAAGGAAGTGAATGGGTGGCTCAGGGATTGGTGTGGGAGGAATGGGTTCGAATTTATGGGGCATTGGCACCAGTATTGGGGTAGGTGGGACTTGTTCGGGCGGGATGGGGTTGGTCTGAATCGTGCTGGGACCAGAGTGTTGGCGAATCGAGTAAAGAGGACTGTAGACAGGGCTTTAAACTAATTAGGGGGGGGGAGGGTGCGAGGGTAGGTGACGCTACGAGGTCTAAAGTTAAGGCTAGGGTACAGGTAAGGGAAGAGGCCGAGGATGTCCCAATTGGTGGCGTTACGGCAAATAGGGTCCAGGTGAAGGCTGGGATGAAAGCGCTTTATCTGAATGCACGAAGCATTCGGAATAAAGTGGATGAGCTGGTGGCGCAGATCGACACAAATGGATACGATCTGGTGGCCATTACAGAGACGTGGCTGCAAGGTGACAGGGACTGGGAGATGAATGTACAGGGCTATCAAGTGTTTAGGAAGGATAGGCAGGAGGAAAGAGGGGGTGGCGTAGCTCTGCTGATTAAGGATAGTATCAAGGTGGTAGCAAGGGATGATATCGGAGCCAAAGAGCAGAACGTGGAATCGTTGTGGGTGGAGATTAGGAACAGCAAAGGGAGGAAGACGCTGGTGGGTGTCGTCTATAGGCCCCCGAATAATGATCTGGAGGTGGGGCGGGCTGTTAACACGCAAATAAGTGCGGCATGCAGGAATGGGACGGCAGTAGTTATGGGAGATTTCAATCTGCATATTGATTGGTCGACCCATGTTGGACGAGGTGGGCTCGAGGAGGAGTTCTTGGAATGCTGCCGGGATAATTTCCTTGAACAGTGTGTGTTGGAGCCGACGAGGGAGCGAGCTATCTTGGATCTGGTGCTATGTAATGAGGCGGGTAGAATTAGGGACCTTGCGGTGAAGGATCCTCTTGGAGAGAGTGATCATTGTATGGTGGAGTTTCTGGTGCAGATGGAGGAGGAGAAAGTGGGTTCCCGGACACGCGTCCTTTGTTTGAATAGAGGGGAGTATGGTAGGATGAGAGAAGAATTGGCGAATGTGGACTGGGGGAATGTGTTGGAAGGTAGGTCTGCTGAGGAGCAGTGGAGGATCTTTAAGGAGATCTTTCTTGGTGCTCAGCAGAAATTTATTCCGATGGTTAAAAAGGACAGTAGGAGGAGAGGTAATAAGCCGTGGATAACGAAGGAGGTGAAGGAAAGTGTTAAATTAAAAGCGGAGGAATTTAGAGTAGCTAAGAGCAGTGGGCGAGAAGAGGATTGGGAAAGGTTTAAATGTCAACAAAGATTGACAAAGAAGTTGATAAAGGAGGGTAGGAGAAGCTATGAGGCTGGGCTAGCACTTAATATAAAAAAGGATAGCAAGAGTTTTTATAAATATATAAAAAGGAAGAGGCTGGCTAGGGTGAACGTTGGTCCTTTAGAGGATGAGAAAGGGGAGCTAGTGATAGGGGATGGGGATATGGCTAAGGTCTTGAATAACTTTTTTGTTTCTGTCTTCACGGAGGAGGACGTGAATAATTTGCCGGGTGTTAGCGATGGAAAGGTGGTAGGAATGGAGGGTCTTAATGACATTACTGTTACTAGAGAGGTGGTGCTCGACAGACTGGAGGGGCTGATTGTGGACAAGTCCCCAGGACCGGATGGAATGCATCCGAGGGTTCTGAAAGAAATGGCGGAGGTGATAGTGGATGCCTTGGTGGTTATTTTCCAGACGTCGCTGGATTCCGGGGAAGTGCCGGAAGATTGGAAAACGGCTAATGTTACGCCGTTGTTTAAGAAGGGTGCCAGGCAAAAGGCGGGGAATTATAGGCCGGTTAGTTTAACGTCTGTGGTAGGTAAAATGTTAGAATCCATCATTAAGCAGGAAATTGCGAGGCATCTTGAAGGGAATTGCTTGATAGGGCGGACGCAACACGGTTTCATTAAAGGGAAGTCGTGTCTGACAAATTTACTGGAGTTCTATGAGGATGTGTCTAGGGCAGTGGATAGAGGAGAGCCGGTGGATGTGGTCTTTCTGGATTTTCAGAAGGCGTTTGACAAGGTACCTCACAAGAGGTTATTGCAGAAGGTCAGGGGACATGGAGTTGGGGGTAGGGTGTTAGCGTGGATAGAGGATTGGTTGTCAAATAGGGGGCAGAGAGTGGGGGTCAATGGGTGCTATTCGGATTGGCGGATGGTGACTAGTGGGGTGCCCCAGGGGTCGGTGCTGGGGCCTCAGCTATTTACCATTTATATAGATGATCTGGAGGAGGGAACCGAGTGCAGGGTGTCGAAATTTGCTGATGACACCAAGATTGGGGGAACGGCAAATTGTGCGGAGGGTGTGGAGAGTCTGCAGAAGGATCTAGATAGGCTGGGCGAATGGGCCAGGAAATGGCAAATGGAATTTAATGTTGGCAAGTGTGAGGTGGTCCACTTTGGTAGGAAGAATGGTAGGAAGGACTATTACTTACGTGGCGAAAAACTGCAGCAGGCGACGGTGCAGAGGGACCTCGGGGTCCTTGTGCATGAGTCGCAAAAACCCAGCTTGCAGGTGCAGCAGGTGGTCAGGAAGGCGAATGGGATGCTGGCCTTCATAGCGAGGGGGATTGAATACAAAAGTAGGGAGGTCTTGCTGCAGCTGTATAGGGCATTGGTGAGGCCGCAGCTGGAGTACTGTGTGCAGTTTTGGGCGCCGCACCTGCGCAAGGATATTTTGGCCCTGGAGGGAGTGCAGAGGAGGTTTACTAGGCTGATGCCGGAGTTGAGGGGATTGAGCTATGAGGAGAGGCTGAATAAACTAGGCTTGTACTCGTTAGAGTTTAGAAGAATGAGGGGAGATCTCATTGAGACGTATAAGATGATGAATGGGATGGATAGGATAGAGGTGGAGAGACTCTTCCCGCTCAAAAAAGACAGTAGGACTAGGGGGCACAGCCTCAAGATAAAGGGGAGGCGGTTTAGAACGGAGTTGAGGAGGAACTTCTTCACTCAAAGGGTGGTGAATCTCTGGAATTCTCTGCCCGTTGAAGTGGTGGAGGCTGCCTCGCTAAATATTTTTAAGAAGCGGGTTGATGGGTTTTTGATAAGAGAGGGGATTAAGGGTTATGGGGAGAGGGCGGGAAAGTGGAACTGAGCCACAACAGATCAGCCATGATCTTATTGAATGGCGGGGCAGGCTCGAAGGGCTAGATGGCCTACTCCTGCTCCTATTTCTTATGTTCTTATGTTCTTATGTTAAATATTTGATGTTGTGTGGAGGAAAGACTCGGAATTCTCTTTTAGTTACTATAAGTGAGGTGTCAACATGAACCAATTTCAGATAATTAGGAAGGTCAATATAATTTAAAATTATGCATGTTGTTTCATTTCAAAAAAATAAGTCATTTCTGTACCATCAGACTAAATCGAGCATGTGTAAAAACAGACAATACTTTCAAGGTATGAAGTCAGATTACACGGTACACTGGGAGGTTTCATATAATTTACTCCTGTAATCAAATAGAGGTAGTATTTTCTGAATTACTGTGTCCGCTCTTACTCCTTTTAACCTTGATGCTATCCTGCACATTAGCCCTTGGCTCTTCAGCTTGGCTTCTCAATGAAACAAGATGTGTTTTAAAGCCAGAAAACTATCTTTAGAGCATCAGCCACAACCACATCAATAAAACAACTACATGTGATAAAATATTAACAAGTATACTGTATATATTAGCATGCCTGGGGGATTAGTAATTTCTTACATAGTCAGTACATTGTAAGTTCAAATATGTCCCAAAGCCATTGTTCCTGTGTACTTAGTGATTTAATTTTGCTAACAAATGGGGTTGCTAATTTTCAACATGTTTTTTGGAAGAGGCAGCAATAGCTGTTGTGCATGAACAATTTTTGTCCATTGACTGTCTGAATGTGGGCATTACTGTTAAGGGAATTTGTCCTTCATTGATGAGCCTTCTTCTTAAACCACTGCAGTCCATGTAGTTAAGGTTCTTCCATAATTCTGGAAGTATAGTGGCGCAGTAGTTGGCACTGCTGTCTCACTGCACCAGGGACCCGGGTTCGATTCCCAGCTTGGGTCACTGTCTGTGTGGAGTTTGCATGTTCTACTCGTGTCTGCATGGGTTTCGTCCAGGCGGTCTGGTTTCCTCCCACAGTCTAAAAGACGCGCTGGTTAGGTGCATTGACCTGAACAGGCATTGGAGTGTGGCGACTGGGGGAATTTCACAGTAACTTCATTGCAGTGTTAATGTAAGCCTTACCTGTGACTGATAAATAAACTATACTTTTAAGTTCTAGAGGTTGAGGATTTTGATGTTATCATGGTGAATGATGATGTGTAGCAACAGCTGGTGCCACCTCCATGCAACCACTTCACTTCTCCTTCTAAGTAATGGAGATTATGGGTCTAAGAGGTGATGGTGAAGATTCTCTGCCGATTTCCTGATGTGTACTTTGTAGCTAGTACACACGGCAGCCACAATATGTCAATGGCAGACTGAGTAGATGTTTATGACAGATGGGGTGCTAATCAAGCTGACTGCAATGAGTACTGTCGCATCTGCACCTATAGAGACACTCAGAGGCTTTGGGGAATCCAGAAATAAGGCACTCGCTGCAGGATTCCCAGTAATTCATGCTCTAGTAGCCATGGCATTAATGTGAACCAATCGAGTTTCTTGTCAATCCTGAGGGATTGGGGTCTTAAGCTCGGAAAACTTGCCAAATTCATTTGAATTTGAATTGAGCCCAAATAAGATATTCAGCAGTCAACATACACTGTCATGATAGGTGATGGTGTGGTGAAACAGGATGAAAATCATGTCTTGATATATTGGAACATTTCAGTTCAGCATAACTCACAACTTTACAATGTAATAAAAACAAAATACTGTGGGCGCTGGAAATTCAAAATAAAAATGTAATTTGGAAATTCCTACAATTGTAAGTGTAGAAGTATAGGAGGTGAGTAATAGCTCCTTTGTGACTGCTCATTGTAATGACCTATTATTGGAAGGGGGGTTTCCTCCAACAATATGCACCTTGTCAGCAACCACTGGCAATAATACGCAGGTCGGTGCTGTTATTTACACTGAGGAAGACTAACAGATGCTTAACTGCAGGCAACCATTGTTGGACAATGTTTCACCCCCCCCCCCAAAGAGAAGCAAACAAGATAATATAACAGCATGTAATATACTGCACTCCCTCTCCACTCAAATAAAAACTTACATATTAAAATTTAAAAGAGTATATGTAAGTAATTTCTCAGCATACAATATGATGAAACCAACAGCGACAATACCTGAAAATTTAACTGCTTATTTTTTCGATGATAAACACAATCAAGATATACATGAACAATACTTCCAGACTAATGTACGTGTAAAAACAAATGCTTTTCCCTAACACTAGTCTGTCTTTAAAAAAAAACAGAAATAACCTTTTTCTTCTTTTTTTCTATATACGTTCAATTAGGACTATCTTTTTTTTCTGTCTGGATACCTACTTCCGCTCCAAGTAGCTTGACCCTGCTCCCTCAACATCTCTGACTGTATCAAATCTGAACTTTGATTACCACTCCACTTCATGTTTCAGACTGTGACATGCATTGATTTGGCTTAATCAAAGAGCCTGGCTCATTTTGCTGTACTGGTTGTTCTGTGATACCAGCCAAACTCTCAGTTTCTTTCTGACTTCCACTTTGCACAGTAAAGCATGGAAATTATTGCCTAGTTTGTCATCTGGCAAAGATCTCTTCACAATCTGTACGCTTCATTCTGCAACACCATTAGAGCGCATTTGACCCTAATCTCACTCAGAAATATTTCAAACTCTCTGGTGTAACTGTGGACAATTATCGGAGACCAACACCTCTGGCAATCCATAAATTGTAAACCAACTTCTCAAAACTTCAATAGCCTTGGCACTTGTGGTATTGGCACAGACTCAACACTTATCCACTTGCTTTAGTTATTGACTAAAACAAGGCATTCTTGCCCTTTCACGTCAAAGGGATTGACATGTACTCATTCCCACGGTTTTCTTGTGTTTGATCATGGAATGAAAGGAACCTTGGTTGGATCATTTCTCATTCTGAGGCATGCTTCATAAATTTTCACCAACTCTTCAATTTCACTACATATCTTTTGATTACAAAAATAGCTTCTTGCCACTGCTTTCATATTAACTATCCCTATGCGTTCTTGATAAAGTTCCTTTAACAGAAGTTCCTCTCACAATCTCTCTCTCAAACCCTGGCGGAACAATGATTTTTAAATCCCTTAGGATATCATGACACTTCATTTCTATGTGTGAAATACTCCTGCATTTTCTCATTGACACGCTTTTTAGGTCACCCATTCATGATATAATTGAACACTCTACTCAGCACAAGACCCTTGTGAGCTTCTTCACTACTTTCCCTGGCGGACCTGGCATGTCATTTATGTATGTAAATTAATACCCATGTAACTCATTAGCTAGAAATGAACTGGTATTCATGAGCAATCTTGAAAGAATGTTTGCTTTTGCACAAACTATTGAGTCACAATATTTAATATTGTACTGATGGGCCATCAAATCAATGTCCATCTCTGAAGCCATGCTACCACTAGGAATGGCACTTCTTCATTTGCACCAAATATGATCAGAAGTATTTGGTGATCAGTTAACAAAATGAAATTTATAGAGCGCGAGTACTTGTGGAACTTAGTAATACCATATGCGATCGCAAAGGCCTGCCAGATTTCAGTGAGATCCAGATGATTCCAATCTAGTTCACAATCTCAGAGTCAAATATTTAGATGCTACCATTGCCATGATCATCATCAACTATATAAATGCCCTCGTTTCTAATCAGAGTGCAGTTCCTGTGGATGAGTCATTGTCCAGAAGGTGTGCAGGAGTACAGGAAACAGTAATGCTCCAGATTGTGGTAAAGCTCCAGGTCACAGCCATGAAACAGGTTGAGGTGTGATAGATGTAAAGAGTCTGGTATGTGCATTTGATAGATGCATTTGACAGAAGTTGATGTGATTGAACAGGAAGGTCAAAAGTTGTCCTCAGCCCAAGAGGAAGGAAAACTGTACACGGATGATGAGGACAAAATGAGTAAGATGAGGACTGAAGATATAATTCCAGAGCCCATTGTGAAAATGAAAGGTGGAGGTTAATGAATTACCTTCATCATTGATACAATGTCTTATCTCAGAAAGAGAAATCAAGAAGTCCGTCAGTGAAATTCTCTTATGCAAAACTGACTAGTTATTCCAATAACAGTATTCCAGTGTTAGGTGAAGTTAGTGTTGGAGTAGAATATAATGATACATTGTATTACTTGTCATTCATAGCAGTATGAGGGCACAAAGTCTCCCTGATGGGAAGAAATTGGCTATAGAAGATATGGATAAACGGGGGCAAGTCACTTTACTAGAACTCCTGTGCCTATGTTCCTATCTGCAAGGTTTGCTGCAGCAGTCAATTCTGTGGATGGTGGCCTGTGTTCTACTTCTCACTTCCGGCAGCATGTGCTCTAGTGTAATGCCAGTAAGTCTGGCAATGGGTAATTCATAAGCTGCAGGAATTCCTTAAAACAGCGTCAGTGGCATTCTGTTCTAATGGACGGTCCATTGTGCAAATTCAACCAAATGTGCACATCAGAAATATCAGGAGAAAATGATAATAACAGTCATCACAAAACTGCACATGAAGTACTACTCGGCCTTTTTTATTGCCTAAGAATGTCCCTTCCCGAGAAGCTTGTAGATAATGGTGACAAATGTTGATTATTTTGAAAGCTAAAGAGAAACTTTGATCTACAAAATATTATGGCTAAACCAGTATCAAAATAGCTCTGCTGTTAACATTCCTATTTCCTCTGTCACAAAGATGACTTCTGCATCTTTAGGTGTACAATAGCATTTATCTTGTGTCACATTCAATAATTGAAATAGTGTGTGTAAATTCTGAGAGGAATGACACCACTGCTAATTAAGTACATTGCATTTGAAATGATCAGCTGCTACAATCAAAACATGTCATTAGCCTCCCTGAAATATGTGCAAGTTCAAAAAAATACTTTAATGCCGGAACAGTAAAAGAATGAAAAAACTAAAACAAGACAAATGGCCTAGATTTTGTAATAGGAATAATGATAAAGTTA
The DNA here is from genome assembly GCF_965287045.1 of Carcharhinus amblyrhynchos. NCBI lineage: Eukaryota > Metazoa > Chordata > Chondrichthyes > Carcharhiniformes > Carcharhinidae > Carcharhinus > Carcharhinus amblyrhynchos. The sequence continues at coordinate 102,106,546 of NC_137326.1, read as the reverse complement.
TCAGAACTCCATTATTAAGAATTAAATTGGACAGTAATCCTGGTGCCCTCACATGCACACTTAAACACAGAATCCGGTTATTTCTATCTGATTTGCCCTGCTCCTCCATAAGCATTGCTACACGTGTTTGTCACAGAGAGACCTGGCATTCACTACAAAAAGGGCATGAAGTTGCAAAATTTACCTGTTACAGACCCACTAAATACACCAGAAAAGATTAGGGTGTGTCCACTGGATGTGAATTTTCACATGTTTTAAAATACTAACAATTTCTTTCCATGCTGATCAGATATTTTACTAAGTGTGGAGTCTCATTCCTTCAGATCTTAATTATTGTTGATGATTATAAAAATGTAGAAATGTTACTACATTTCTACATTATCTGTTTTCAATCCCTCACTTCCAATTTTTAAATCTTTTTATTTCACTTTCTGTAGATTCTTTTCACATGTAATTAAATATTCTAACTTGCATTTCCTAGTTGCTTGGTCACCATTCACTACAAAATGCTGACCAACAATAATTTGCAATTATATACAAGATTATAAAGATCTAAGTAATATCGGTTTTGCAGAACAGCATAAACTTGCATTTATTTGGCACCTTTGATGAGTTTCTTTTCAGATAAAAATGGATGGTGTGACCAACAGTTTGAAGAAAAAGCTAGCTTAAGGTCTTAACGTAGAGTGATAGTGGTGTTTAAGGAGGGAAGACAACCCCTCTCCTTTCCCAGCACCAGCACGCAACTTACCACTCTCCCATCCACCGTGGGACGATTACAGTTCAGAATGTGCATGGCAGACCGGCACAGATCATTCCGGTATTCTCGCTGTTTTGACACTTAGGGTGGGATTTTCCGGCCACGCTTGCATCAAAGCCAGAAAATCCTGTCCGAGGTCAATGGACCCTTGCATGGTGTGTGTCCTGCCTGCTACGATTCCCATGGCAGGTGGACTGGGAAAATTTTGCCCTCAGTTTTTTGTTGGGAAAATTCCATCCATGATTTCCGAATGATGAGGAAGTACAACAGCAGGCAAGAATGTTCTGCATGGTGCCAAGATGAGCATATATGCACCTTCTTGGCCCAGAAAAGATATTCAAAAGACAAAAATATATATTTTGCAGTATAACCTTTAAGAACCGCCAGTTGGGCTACTCAACACCTGGCTTCACATAGTGTATGCCATTCTATTGGCACCTATAAATTGTGTCAGGGTCCTATGTACATCATTGTACGTTTATTGGTTTTGTAGATAATTCTGAAACAGACAGGCCTCTGCTCATGTCCAAACTGAAATAACGAATGGGGGACGGCTATGTTCAAATTATTTGCCTGGAATTATAACATCGAGCTACATACGCCAGCTTCTTACTTGCTTTCACAACCACAACCTTAGATTATGGATAACTGAACTCATAGTGAATGATTGTTGATTATATGGTTTCTCTCTCCCCACCTTCTTAAAAGATTAAACCCCCTAATTATAAGTAACAAAAATCAGCACACTTAAGGCTTAAGTGTTGTTTGTAACTGATCTACTTGGAGGTAAGGTTTTGAATATCATTCAGTGAACTTTCATTGAGAATGACTGGCACATCCTGGCTTTCACACAATTACACATTAGGAGCCAAGGTAATGCTCTTTTGATTTACTTCATCAAGGTCATTGTAGCAGAAGAGATCAGAAGAGTAATCCTTTGTGATTTCACGAGACCAAATGAACAATTATAACTACTGGTAGTTTCTATTGTCAAGTCAATTTCCAAACTGACAAGTAACTTGGCCTTGATCTATTACTTCATCTGTGAGCTTTTGACAAGTGCTTTCTTGATATAAAATTGCAGATCATCTGCTGAATTTCTTTCAGAGTTATATTCAGTTCCAATAAAATGTTCCATTAAGAAGCTCCTCTGTGGATAAACATTTCACTGTTGAATCAGGTCCAGGTCAGTGCTGAGTTATTGCATCTCAGCTGAGCTGCTACAATTGGTCTCTATGTTTTTTTAGGATTGGGAGCAGTATCACCGTTACCTGCTGGGAAGTGTGTGCATGTGGAACATGAATGGAAACATGACTGTGATCCCACTATCGTTAAATAGTATGCCAATGCATAGTTAGAGAACAGCCACAAGGAAAGGTTGTCAATGAATTGCTGGCACCAATAAAACAGTATTAATCAATGCCCAGTAACTTCAAGCAAAGAACAAGCAGCATGCAGGAAAAAACACAACATAGATTATTAAGGCACATACCAAATGTAGTGAACAACATCCCAGAATACATCAGCAATAGAGACAACCATGTGTCAGAATTTAAGATAAGTAAGCACCAAAAAAAACATGGTTCATAATGCTGCCATGTTGTTCTCCATGGCTCACCTTGAAAGAATGCAAGGCATCCTGACTTCTTCCAGAACAGTGATGTTGAATGCTGCCGTACTGGTGTGGCACACTTCTGACATCACCAAGACACTTCAGATTTAATTAGGACCAAAAAGTATTTATTGAAGCTAGGTACAGGAGTCACCTTGGGGCAGCCTCCCTGACTATTCCAGTCCTTACGTGCTTACTACATGGCTTTCAGATGTATTCTACCTGAGAGGACTCTGCCCTCTGAAGTGATCATTCATTCTTGTTTCCCATTGGTCCCTCAAGTCAGGTGACCCGCTTCTGCTGCGCTCTCTTACTGACCCCACAATCACAACATTCCTCCTTTTTTATATAATCTTCAAAATCAATTTACTCAAACCCACATTCACAATAAACATTATACACACAAGCTAGACATTTGTAAATCAATAAAACAATTGTTCAGTGATGAGTTCTTGAGTCTTGCATTTAACATAACACTTCTACTGTAGACTTCAACTAGACAGTTCCAAATATGGTCTTGCATGGGGTTCTTTCATACAGGCTTACTGCTTTCTGAGTTCTGACCTAGACTGTGCACTGGCCAAACTACATACTATGCCCTGCAGACGGTGCCACTCTCCAACCCGCTATTGATCCTTTTCTCTGTCAGGCATCTGACTCTACCATGGATGCAGTACCATCATCACAATACAACACAGTCTTTTGAATGGCAGCTCATTCACAATCTTGGTCTGTTAGTTGTGAAGGAAATGGTCATGGAACTCCATTTCTGGAATTTCAGTCATGTAATAAAGTTCCTTCTCTCTCTACCATTTCTATTCATGTGACCATTTCAGCAACCTTCTTCTGGCATGCAGAGTGGGATTTTACGTGCTTGCTCGTCCTGAAACTGCAAAACCTTGCCCAAGGTCAATGGACTTTTCTATGATCCGCCCTCGTCTACTCTGATTCCTAATGCAGGCGGGACAGTAAAATTCCAACCATAATCTCAGTTTCCTTCTCTGCCTGAATTGCTTTATCAAGTTCTCTTCAGCACAACGTTCACAGCCAAGTGGCTTCATTTTCCAATTGCTTCCTTTCATCTTCTGCATCAACTAATCTTCTTGTTGGACATGAGTAGTTTTTTACTCCATGCATCCGCTTTTGCAATCCATCCAGTTTGTGTTTCTGAGATTCTTCCAAAGTAAATACATCATTCTCTACTAATAACATTTGCTAATGATCTCTCCCTTCTCATACTCTGCAAGTTTTCTGACAACTGCCGCATTCTTTGTACTTGCAGGAACTCTACTTCTACGTTCAACATTTCTTCCTTCTTCTTGTTGTATTTATTAGATAAAACTTCTGACTAGTGAACTTCTTCCAACCTTCTTTGGATTTGTCCAATGCCAACTCCTCCTTAGCACCCTCAAGCATTAGACAGTTTCTGCCTCTCTGCAGAATGTCAATTTCTGAAGCTCATTTGTATTTTCCACATGACTGGTAGTTTGATTGTTCAATTGGATTTCTAGAAAATTCCCGATAATGGCTCTGATAAACAATAGCTCTGCTCTAACGTATACTTCAACAGTATGGCAACGCTTGCAGTAAATGGTACAGGATGTCCTACATGAGCATCATGAATCAAATCTTTGATGTGTTTCACTGAGATGAGCCGTTCTCTCAGCCATCACAAAACTGACAGCATCATTATATGGGATTTCATTGGCTCTTCTCCAGTTCCATGCAATGACCTCTGTGCTGAGTGCTTTTTCTTTCAACCCTTTTTACTCACATCTTCATGTTCTAACTCCAGTTCCTTCACTGCTTGCTGGTGAATGTTGTACTATTTTTGATGAATAAATTTCCTGGTTACTTGCATCTTTTTATAGCTTTTCCCCCTCAGCTTCAATATAGCTGGGCTGCTTCTCTTTTGGTTTAGGGTCACAAAATTTAACCTCATTTTCCATTATCTGCAGCCCTTGGTTATATTTATCTAAATATTTTCTCTTCACTCTTACTTCTTCTTCTGCTGTGGCTTGTCTGACTTTCTGACTGATTACAGCTTTACTGTTTGCTCATAGTTTAATGCTAAAACTTACAAGGAACTTCTCATTACAGTACAAAAGGATTGAACACAACTGAGTCTTGTTGCTTCAGTTCTTCATTTAGTCATTCAGAATCTTCTGTTGCCCTCTTTCTGGGTTCTCTCCATGCCTCCCTCCCACAGGTTTTCCAGTGCTCCCTCCTCTCTGGGCTCTTTTACTACTTTCTCTGAGTCTGGCGTTGCCTCTTCTTTAAGGCCTTAATTTCCTCTGCTGAAGTCTTGCATTGCTTATTTTTCAGATTTGCCTCTATCTGGGGTCTTATGTTTTTCCTGTCCCTTATCCTTTCTTCCTTCTTGTGGCTGTTGCATTGAATGTTGCATAATTTTAAATGTACTAATGCTCGAAGATTGTCAATTGCCATGGCCACTATTTGTCTCTTTCTCTGGGTTTTTCCTTTCCTTCTGCAGTTTTGGAGGGAGCTGCATCTCCTCCTCCTTGGACCCTTCTTAAACCGTACAACTTATATTTTTTAGCTGGTAGAAGATTTCTACGTCAATTTCTAGATTTCCCATTTTTTCTGCCAGCTGGAGAGTCCACTTTTCTCTTTGTTCCATCGATCTTTTTGTCAATTTCACTCGTGACTCAGGCATGTCCAGCAAGGTCCAATACCTTCTTTCAAAAACTTCTCAAACTTATTTTCATTGTAATTCTGAAACACAGCTCCAGTATATTTTTTTTACTTCAAATACTGCTCTATTTCCTTTGTTTTCTTTTCATCCAGGGAAAAAAAACTAACAACTTCTGTCCTTTCCTCTTAAGCTTAACTTTTACCCGTCTTGTTCCTGTTAATTTTCTACATTGTTCTAAACCTCTTGACTCAGTGGCCACACCAAGTTCGTTACTTTGTCTGCTCCTACCTTAACAACTCCCTCAGAGTCTATCTGCCCTATAGTAAGCACTCAGGTGAGTATCCCACTTTTCCAACTTCAATTAAACCGGATTCTCACAGGTAGATTGTGCCTTCAAAATTTATCCATCTTGTCGCCAATAGGCAATTATGCGGCACACTTCTAACATCAAGACACTTCAAGTTTAATTAGGAATAAATGTTAATTACTGAATAAGAGAAACTAAGTACAAGGATTTGTTGCGTTGAAGCAGCCAGCCCTTACATGTTTACTACGTGGCTTCAAGATGTATTCTGTCTGAGTGAGGACTCTACCCTCTGGGGTGATCACTCACTCTTGGTTCCCATGGATTCCTGAAGCCAAGTGACCCACTTCTGCTATGCTGTCTGGAAGAGGCAGACCCCACAATCATTAGAACTAACAAGACAACAATTTATACAAGGCAGGGAAAAGCAGAACATTTCTAAAGAAGCTGAAATGTGATTTATAATTAATACGACATTTGTCAACAGATTCGTAATGCAACAACAGCTGAACAAACAATTATCACTTTTTATCTTTGCTGCCCATTAACTCTTTGTATGTTTTATTCAGTCTAAATGCACCATTGGCCAACTTAACTTGGACTTTCAATCTTTCCTTTCTAAATCTCTGCAGAAATACTATCGAGAGTACACTTGTAATTTTCGTTACTCTCTACTACTTTTATTCCTAATTAAACTTGAAGTGTCTTGATGTCAGAAGTGTACCACATAATTGCATATTGGTGACGAGGTTCATAAATTTTGAAGGTACAGTCTACCTGTGAGAAGCTCAGCTTCTCTCTCACTCTCTCTCATGTCTGCTTTCTCAATCAGTCTCTCTACAGTCATTCTCTACCGTATGCCACTGCCATTGTGACTCATGGTTCATTTAAGAATTATTACATACATGTTTAGTTAAGAATTAGAGCTATTGCTTCTCAAGTCTTAAACTTATGATACCGTGACCTGGCACTCCTGGCAAACATCCGTAACTTTTAATTTGGGAGTCACAGATTACCCAAAATAGGTTGTCAAGAATTCATAGGTGTTTTTAAAACAGCTTTTTAAAGTCATTAGGAAGCAAAAGTTTAGATATGATACATGATCTAAGTAGACAGGAAATACATACAATCTATGATAGGTGAGAATGGTTTACTGGTCCCAGAGTGGACAAATGGATGGATGAGTTTCTCCATGGTTGGAAGCCATGGACTGAGTTGAGGAGGAATTTCTTCACCTAAAGGGTTGTGAATCTGTGGAGTTCCCTGCCCAGTGAAGTAGTTGAGGCTACCTCATTGAAAGTTTTTAAGGCAAGGATAGATAAATTTTTGAACAGTAAAGGAATTAAGGGCTATGGTGAGCGGGTAGATAAGTGGAGTCGAGTCCACGAAAAGATCAGCTATGATCTTACTGAATGGCAGAGCAGGCTTGAGGAGCCAGATGGCCTACTCCTGCTCTTATGTTCTTACGTTAGTCTTCTTGAGCTAAATAAGGTTTTTGGCTGGAGGCAGCATGGATAATTTTGAAATTCGTTCCTCTGCCCGAAGTCCCCTAGCGCGAACCAAGTTGTTGGAGCCACCTTGAGAAGCTGGCTTTTATCCAAAGTGATTTTCCTCACTCACTTCAGTGTTTGTTTATACCTTATTTCTAGGAGGCTTATTCCAATCATTTGTTCAGTTGTCCATTGGCATGGGACTGAAGTCAAGATAATTCCTCTATTTCCGTCATAGGACAATAAAGTCATCTTGCGTCTCATGCCTGTTCAGATGTCCTGTTAAATCTTCTGACAGCTCGTTTATGTATGGGCCATGAGGTCACCTCCCGCCCCTCCATCAGGTCTAGCAATGTCTTGTTTTAGTTTGTGCTAGAGACATGACCATTACAGAGATAACGGCCTTCATTGTCTTGCATTTGTTGGCCCAGGAAGCTGCTGCAGAGCTTTCACTGAGAGAAAATGAGTTGTTCCTATAATATTCAATACATTTCTTAGGATTTTATAAAGTTATTACGTGGTGGTTTCTTTCAAGGTGGCTCAGAGACGATAATAAGAACGTGCTATATTTTGAACTGCAAGATATATATTACATGTAAAACTTTAAAACCGCAAAAGACAATGAAGCAAATAAAGTTGAATCAATTTATAATATTGTTATTTGAGCACCAGGACTAGTTTGGAGAACATGGTACCAAGTCAATTATTAAAGGTTGCTAGCTGCATAAGTCACATTGAATTGGATTTATAGGCAATTAAATATAGAGAAATTACCATAAATATAACGGTTGATGCAGAGGAACTCACTGGAATTAATGAACATCAGATCATATGAAATAACAGCTTCCACTGCACTCACTTAGAATGAATCTTTAAAGGCCCCACTGTGTTAACATGAAATCATTCTGGACTAGCACTGAACAATCAGGCAAAATAAGGTCAAATACGACACTTTTCATGTTGCTTTGAGAAAGCAACTTGAAATGAATTTAATTGGCAACAACAACTTGCTTTTGTACTGCACCTTTAATGCCTTAAAATGCCCCAAACTAATACACAGGAGCAGCACGAAACAAAACGTGACACCAAGCCACACAGCAAAATATTAGAGTAGATGACTAAAGGTTTGGTTTTAAAAAGGTAGATTTAGAGAAGCGAGAGGAAGAGAGGCAGAGATGTTTACAATGAAACTAAATTCCCATTAACATTGGCAGATTGAAAGATGCATCTATTTAAATAGTGCCACCTACATATCCAAAAATGTGCATTTCACAGACTACCTACAGTGCAGAAGGCGGCTATTCAGCTCATTGGGTCTGCACCAACAATAGTCCCTCCCAGGCGCTACCCCCGTAATCCCACATATTTACCCCACTAATCCCTCTACACATCCCAGGATACTAAGGGGCAATTTTAGCATAACCAATCAATCTAACCTGCACATCTTTGGACTCTGGGAGGAAATCCACTCAGGTACATGGAGTATGTGCAAACTCCACGCAGGCAGTGACCCAAGCCAGGAATCGAACCCAGGTGCCTGGAGCTGTGAGGCAGCAGTGCGAACCACTTTGCCACCCTGCCGCATTTATTCATAATGAATGTCATGCATGGTTATTCAGGCCTCTACACTTTAAGAAAAACACCTGCCTTCATTAGCTGGGGCATAGAATGTAGGAGCAGAGAGGTCTTGGTATTTTCTACAACATTGGTTAGACCATAGGTGGAATATTGTGCGCAGTTCTGGTCGCCGCACTATCAGAAGAACGTAATTGCACTGGAGAGGGTGTGAGTGAGAATCATCAGGATTTTGTCCTGAATAGAAATTTTCAGCAATGTGAAGAGACTGGATAGATTGGGTTTGTTTTCCCTGGAGCAGAGGAGGAATATGACAGAAGGTTTACAAAATTATGAAGGCATAGATGGAGTAGTCCGAAAAAGAATCTTTTCCTCATGGCAGAGGTACCTGAGATCAGAGGACATAGGTTTAAAGTGAGGAGTAAGTGGTTTACAGGGAATCTGAGGATTTTTTTTTCACCCACAAGGTGGTGGAAATATGAAGTACACTGCCTCAGAGGATGGTGGAGGCAGGTACTCTCTCAACATTTAATAAACATGTGGGCCAGCACTTCACTCACCATGGCATAGTAGGCTCCACCCTCAGATTTCTCACTTAGCACTGGGTGACTGACATTCATGGGACAAACTACTCCTGATCCAACAAGTCCCCAGCTGTGCTATCCTGCCAAATTAATTCCTAATCCTGCTGGCAGGCCAGATAATCTAGGGAATTTTATGGGAGTGAGGCCTGCTGGAAGATCAGCCAGCCTTCATGTGCCAGACTCTCCATGTCTGCGGCCTACTTCAGGGCTTATGGTCACCCAGCCCTCCCTTTTAAACTGAGCCAAAAACTTCCATCCATTTCTGATCTGTGCTTCAAGTTTGATGCATATTCCACTGAGGTTGACGAGAAAATCTAACTGAAAAGTACCTAAATTTCAAAGGGAATTCATGGTTATGAGGCAGCTTCAGATGTCCCCTGGGTTTTTATAAATGAAAGTTCTTGCTTTGCCTCTGAGAGAAAACAAGCAGGTGGTGTTTGATTTCTGACCATTTTAGCAAATAGAATTCAGCGAATAATATAACTTGACAGATTGTATTGAGTGAAATTTATTTATTCTACTTCTGACTAAAAGTAGATACCCAAGTACAAAAAAATACATGAAGCAGTGGTATTATCACTGGACCAGTAATCCAGGGATACAAGAGAATGCTCTGATGACCCGAGCTCAAATCCCACCATGGCAGGTGATGAAATCTGAATTTCAAAAAATCTGGACTTGTTGATTGTCACAAAAGCCATCGAGTTCACTTGTATCCTTTAGGGAAAGAAATCTGCTGTCCTCACCTGGTCTGGCCTACATGTGATTCCAGACCCACAACAATGTGGTTGACTCTTTAATGCCCTTAAAGGGCAATTAAGGATGGGCAATATATGCTGACCAGCCAGCAACACCCAAATCCCATGAAAGAGAAAGGCAATTGCAAGGCTAAGTCAAAAATTTTAAATCAGAATTTGAAAGCAAACATTCTTTCTTAGCATTGTTCATGTGTCGTTTCTGGCCTGGGGTACTTCTAACCGGCAAGTTGGGTATGTGTCTTTAAAGCATACCTCTGAACAGCTAAAGTCAGATAATTGCAGTCACTTGTCGCCTGTTTCATTCAGTCAGTGGATAGAGGATATTGTTGCTGCTTGTACAATCAGGTTCCAGGTCAGTGACTATCTTCTTACTCTCTAGTTTTACCCTTGTGATGAAATGTGTAACATTGTGAACATGATGCATCTAGTATGCTAAATGCAAGGCCTTTTATATATGTTTAGTTCAACGGTGAAAAGATATTTTTCTGGGAGAAAAAGAAATTTTAGTATTTCTTGTTTTTGTAACTATTTATAGAACTTCTTTTGGTATATGCTGGAAAAACTGCTGATGGGGGCCTGGCTGCTTTAATGGGATTAGAGATAAAAAGCCTGCAAAGGACAAACATCAATAAGAAAAGGTTCAAAAGCAAGAGGTTTAGTATGTTGATGAACTGAGGGTGCTAGGAGAATTTGTATAAAAATTTACGTAAGGCTAAGAGAAAAGTGCTTTGACATTGGCTATTGCATTTCAAAAGGGAACTATAATTGGATGAATGTAAATAGATGAGGAAAGATATTGTAAGTTTACTTTTAAAATGTAGCTGGCATAAAATTATAGAAAAAAGTTAAAAAATTCTGGGAAAAGGGAACTTCTAAACATATGAATTAGGAAGAGTAGGTATCCCAGCCCCTCAAGCTTGCTCCAACATTCAATAAAGTCATGGCTGATCTGATTATAAACTCAACCTGCTTACCCTCAAAATCCTTGTTAATCAAGAATCTATCTAGCTTTACCTTAAAAATATTCAAAGATACTACTTCCAGTCACTTTTCAGGAAGAGAGTTCCAGAGATTCTCAATCTTCTGAGAGAAAATGCTTATCACTATCTTAAACAGTGACCCCTTGATCTACATCCTCCGACAAAAGGAAATATCTTTTCCACGTCCATCCAGGCAATAATACCCTTTATGATCTTAAAAGTTTCAATCTTACTCTAAGCTCTAGCAGATCCACCCATTCCTGGTATATATAAGGTCTCCCTTTTAAAAATGGACATGAGGAGAATTTATTTTCTCTCAGAGGGCCATTAGTATCTGGAATTCTCTTGCTCAGAGAGCAGCAGCTGGCTCACTGAATTTATTCAAGACTGGGTTAGGTAGATTTTTGATGGGCGAGGAAGTCAAGCATTATGGGGGGCAGACAGGAAAGCGGAGTTGAGACTACAACCAGACAAGCTGTGATCTTACTGAATGCGGAGGGGTTTCAAAAGGCCGAGTGACCTACTCCTAAGTCCTACGCTCCTGTCAATGATTATAGACAGTGAAAAATACATCCATGGCTGGGATTTTCCAATCCTACTGAAGGAAAGGAAAGTTACCCAGCAGCGGGACAGGCGAATCACATAAAACATAGTAGACATCAACAGGACTGGAAGATCATGTCAGGGAAAGCATCCCATGGTGGTGATGATGGGGGAGGAGGAGAGGGGTGGGGTTCGTTGAGGAGTAAATGGGCACTATTAAGGGGTTAATTTGATTGTGATTATTAAACTACTCTTATCCATCTTCTTGGCTTACTCTTCTGTCTTTGCTGTGAAGGAAACCTTTCTGGTAGGTTCACCAGCATATTAGGCTATTATCAATTACAATGCTCATTCATATTCTCTGGGATTTTTTTTTAAAGCAGCCATACATTCAATGAAATGGGTTGGAATGTCAACTCCCAAAAGTATGCAATATTCAAATAAGAATGCAAATTTGAAAGTATAAGGCAATGGAATTTCACAACACAGTACAAGGTTTCTAAATAACCCAAGAGACATCTTTTTCCCACTGAGCAAGCATATCTGTCAATGGTGTTCAATTAACATGCAAAGCCAGCATGAATTTCTCACATCTTGTGATAAATTGAACCAATTTAAAACAAAGAGCTAGAATTTTCAAGGCTTGATTAAAATGAAATAGATTTCAAAAATGTTATCAAAAGGGGAAGCATACAATTCATTTTGCTTAAAGAAGCAAAGTGCATCTTAAAAGGTCCTCGTTGACCACTGGTCTTAATAGACAAGGCAGTTCCATAATCATCAGCCCACGTATTAAAAATGCACACAAATTCAGTTGTCAAAATATCTAAGTCATCTCCCAGATTAATAATGTCAGCAATCAGAGACACTGATTTCAGTAAGAAGACTTGTGTTAGGTGTGTTACCAGAGGTATCACATCCCAAAAGTTTCAATCATATTAAAAAATCTTGATTGGTTTAAATATGCCACAAATGAAAAAACACACAAACAATTACGAACCATGATGACAGGTTCAGGTTTACCATTATTTTAAAAAGCACTAAAGGCAAATCTTATGGGAAAATTTGTTTTTATATCCCTGCGCAATCAACTGATCTGCTCGCAAACAGAAATAGAATGTATGGAACATCTACTAATTAAAGACAAAATTAATCAACCAAATTGCTCAATTTGTCCCAAATTCTTTGACCAACTCTGTAAATTCCTTACTCAGTCAATTGTATATACCAATTGCAGGTTATAATTGTACAAGCAGACAGGAATTTCTAATGTACAAAAATATTTGACTTATTATAAAACTGTCATTGAAATTTATGCACCCTCATGGGTACCTTTTCTGAGAGACCTGGGAATTAAATGATATTCTGATCCTGACACTTTGTTCTATTGACTTTGATACCTGTCAAAACATAGGACAATAGGTCCAACAACATCTAGAATGAATTTATTTCTTTGATCCAAGTTAATAATACTAACCAGTTATTTAAAAGAGGAAGCTCAATAAATAATTGCAGATGTCAACTTGGGAAAAAAAGTTTCCTCTGGACTGTGACAGTCTGCTTTCGCTAATTTCAGCCCTGGTCCGACAAGAAAGGGAAGGGAAGACAGAAAGAGAGTAGGTAGCAAAAAGCCGTCAACTTATAAAAGAAAGAGCTAATTTCATGCTGAGTGCTGCTCAACTGGCCTGCATCCTCCTGAATATTAATTCCCTCCACTTACTTTTATTATTTAAGAGGAGCTTTCTATTGTGTGTGTGCAAGAAGTCTTGAGTACAGCTTCAAGTGCTTCTGAATCTATGAAACCTATGATTTACTTCAGAGCGTAGACAGTGTACTTAAGAGTAGCAAAGTTTATTTTATACGCCAGTCTTCATTGTTAAGTCCTGAAAAGATAATTTAGTTTTGACATTTTACAAAATAAACATTAGCATATCATTAACTAATAGTGAATGACTGCTACTCAGCATGAGAGCCCATATTATATTTAAATCCTCAGCGCTCTGTTCAATCTTTCTATTCTTCACATGTTGATTGGTCATAGGAATTGTGAGAGTTCAGGTTTTATCAGAGAACAGGTCACTGCCGGATTTCCTTTGTCCAGATTACACATTTAAACACCTTGGCTAATTTTGAGGTCATTATGAAGTCAAAAAAATGTTGTCAAATAATTTCAACACAATACAACTAAATTCATGTAGGCTCCAGCTTCTTGGCTCAATGGCAAGTCATTTTCTTAATCTCTTCTCTCCCATTTCCTCAACCAACAACTGCAACAAGCTCGTGGGTTACTTTATCACAAAAATTGAAACCATCTGATCCATTTCCTCACATTCTTCCCTCTGTTCCCCTGGCCCAGTAGGCCAAACTTCCTCGAATGTTCCTCCCCATCCTAGCTTTGAACTCTCATTTTTCACTAATTTCTTTCCTCACTCTCCTCATGCTCTCTTTCAGCTCATCATGCCCATTAGATTCAGCTCAAGCTCACTCCCAGTAAACTGGTGACCACCCAATTTCTCTTCCTGGTCCCATGAGCGAGGTTTTCTGACTGCGCTTGCCCCAAAGCCAGAAAATCCTGCCTGATGTCAACCAACCTTTCCACGGTTCCACCATCCCCCCCACCCTCACCTACTCCGATTCCTGTGGCGGACAGAACAGGAAAATTTGTTCCCATGTCTGCTGACATTATGAACAGTTCTTTCTCTTCAGGTACTGTTATTTTCTCTCACAAATCTGCGAAAATTAATCCACTTGTGGAAAAAAAAGAAACAACCCATGACCACCACCCCCCCCTCAACCCTTGCAAGAACTGCCATCTCATCTCCAACTTCCCTTTCCTCTCAACACATCCCATCTTGCCTCAAATTCCATGTTTGAAGCTCTCTAATCAGGCCTTCATCTCTGCCTCTGTAGTGAAACAGCTTTTACCAAAGTCATAAATGACATCCATTGTGACTACGACAAAGGTAAACTATTATTCCTCATCCTTTTCAACCTGTCTACAGCCTATATAGTTGGCCACACCATCCACTTTCAACCTGTTGACTAGCTGGATGGAACGCTCCTTTGTCTTGTTCCATTCACCTTCCTTGGCTTTGTTTCCCATACGCACACTGTTTCCTACACTGTTCTCCAAGGATCTATCCTTGGCCAACTCCTATTTCTCATCTACGTGCTGCCCTCAGTCACATTATTTGGAATCACAATGTCAGATTTTAGGTGCGCACTGGTGACACCCAGCTCTACCTCAGAATACATCCCTCTTGACTCCAAAACTGTCAAACTGTTTATCTGACGTATTACACTGGATGAGCAGAAATGTCTTCCAGTTAGATATCGGAAAGTTTGAAGTCATTGTGTGGAATTTTCCCAGACAAAGGGAGTTAGTTGGGTCTATGTGCAGGGAATTAAATCCTCAAAATTGACATTGGTTTGGGATCCTGACATGATCCCACCTCTTTTGGTATTCAACAGGCCAGGACTGAAGCCAGGGCACTCACATGCAGCTGTCAGGTAAGTAATTGAAGTAATTAAGTTGGTTATTTAGTACTGCTTTAACCCTCAGTTATTCACTTTTCCATCCTCAAGTTGTCATCCTCAAGTTTTCCAACCGCAAGTTGTCAGGGTTAACCAGGTAAGTGCGCAATGGGAACAGCTTCTTCAGTGAAATGGAAAAACTGGAAAGTATTTGTACATTAAAACTGAGGAGCTCCAGCCATGACCAAGTGAGGAACTGCACTCTTTCTCAGAGAATGCTTTCACTAGCTGACAGGCAATTTCCAACAACTTGGAAGTCACCTGCAGCACTTCACTCACCTTCAGTGTGGCATTGGGAGCAGCATCTGTCACTGCACCTTGTGTCTCTGATGTGGAACAAGGAAACCATTAGTAGAAGCAGCAGCTGTGGTCTCCTCAGCCACATTCCCCTCCATAAGGCAGAGGAAATGAACACTGAGATTCAGATAGAAAAAGGTGTTTCACCCCTCCCGTCCATACCGCAAAACAGCTGTAGGATCAGCTCCTTTGACACAGGTGAGCACCAATACCTCAAGATACTCAGACTTTCATGGCCTGTTGTTACTGATATTTCTGAGAAGCTTCTTGGAACAAGACCTCCTTCCCGGTGGCCTAAGTGGGCACCTTGGCTGCCAAGGTGCCTAACCCCTGAGGGTACCTCAGTGAACACCCACTGCACCCCCCCCCACCCCCTCACCCACTTCTCCCTGCCCCCAGTCAGAACATAGAACACTACAGCACAAACAGGCCCTTCAGCCCACAAGTTGCACCAATCACATCCATACCTACCAGGCCATAGAACTATCTGTAACTCCCAATCCCATTAAATCCCATATACTCATCCAGAAGTCTTTTAAAAGACCCCAGTGAGTTCGCCTCTACCACCACCGACAGCAGCCAATTCCACTCACTCACCACCCTCTGAGTGAAAAACTTACCCCTAACATCTCCTCTGTACTCGCTTCCCAGCACGTTAAACCTGTGTCCTTTCGTAGCGACCATTTCAGCCCTGGGAAATAGCCTCTGAGAATCCACCCTTTCTATTCCTCTCAACATTTTATAAACCTCTATCAGGTCGCCTCTCAACCTTCGTCTCTCCAGGGAGAAGAGACCTAGCTCCCTCAACCTATCTTCATAAGGTATGCCTCCTAATCCAGGCAAAATCCTTGTAAATCTCCTCTGCACACCCTCAATAGCTTCCACATCCTTCCTGTAGTGAGGCGACCAGAACTGCGCACAGTCAGGGCTCAGGTTTCTACCTCATTGCAAAGATATGCAAGATGAGCTTGGGCTGAAACTGGATTCTTAAAGTTAGATTTCTACTTAAAAAAAGAACAAAATTCTAAGCTGGTGTATATTTTTTGAACCATTTGAAGTAGCATTGACATTTAGTTACATTTTGTTCCCTATATTAGTTTCCATGGCTGAGGAGGGCATTCATTTTTATATATTTAAGTTTTTTGAAACAATAATATAACTAAATTGCAGCAGTTAAATTGCTGAAGGTGGTAAATGTTTTTGGAGGTTTCTACAGCACTCTAATTTCGATGAGCAAGATGATTTCATGAGACAACACAGCATAACGGTATTTTGTTTTATTCATTCGTGGGACTTGGGCATCACTGGCTGGCCAGCATTTATTGCCCATCCCTAGTTGCCCTTGGAGGGCAGTTGAAAATCAGCCACATTGTTGTGGTTCTGGAGACACATGTAGGCCAGACCGGGGAAGGACAGCAGATTTCCTTCCCGAAAGGACATTAGTGAACCAGATGGGTTTTTCCGATAATCGACAACGGTTCCATATTATCAGTAGATTCTTAATTCCAGATTTTTTTATTAAATTCAAATTCAATCATTTGCCATGGCAGGTTCTGAACCTGGGTCCCGGACACATTAGCTGAGTTTCTGGATTAATAGTCCAGCGATAATACCACTAGGCCATCGCCTTCTCTGGTAACACTGGTCGCATTATTTCCACACCTGTCAATAACCCAGGATCTTCATTTGCTGACCCAGGGGGTCCTTCAGGGGAGACCAATCATCAGATCCTCTGCTTTACTATGTAAATATAGCTTGTAAATGAACTGTAACTGAGGAACATTATGCAGGACAGCTCCAGCATTGTATTAAACCATTGCACAATATGTTTCCAACAAGGCACTTTTGCCGGTTACCATGTATAATCAGTGTCAAGTAAAAATTGTGATCATGCATTAAAAACACAAAGGGTTGAAGTTTACAGTACCAATGGGAATGGGTTCAGAGGCAGGAATGTTGTGTGAAAGTGTTGATGGATTGCTTGCTGCTTTCCCGCCATTATACCATTTTGCCCGCAGTGGAAATGATGGCAGAGAGTCTGCTAGAACCCAATAGAGTGAGTTAAGTGGCTAACTAAGGGCCTCTTCCTGACTCTGCTGACATTTTACAAGTGGCTGAGGTGACAGCTGGCCCGCTGTGTGGGGAGATTTCCAGCAACCTCTAGGAAAGGCCTTTCCTTTTGAGCACTCTTTGGCCCGCAGTGACTCCCCTTCACCCCTTGCCAGAGACTGCCTGATTGGCCCAAGGTGCCCCCTGGCTTTGAGTCTTCTTCTTTTAGGTGCAGCCTCTGAATTGGCTGTTGCTCATGATGGCACTGTTGAGGTTGCTGAGCTGCCAGCCCTCTGACTGTGCCAGCAGTTTGGGAATATAGGCCACTGTCCTATGCCACACATAAAATGTGGTACTGTGTTCTGCTGCCAACCAATGCAGTTTTCCCCTTGCTTTATTCCTTAGCATCAGGGGCACAGTCAATCCTACCAAAGGCTCCATTTATATAAAGTTCTCACAGTTTGCAATTTCTTTCTCAACCATTTCATAAATTATTTCCTTTCACTCCCCAATCCATTGAAACACACGTTACCCCAACCAGAAACGGTCGACTTCCTGCTGGGGCACCATAGAAACTCGTAAATGAGGCACAACATAATTTTTAATCATATTTCTCTGCTCATCATCCTCTCATGCTAATAGAAGTTTGCTGCACAGAAAGAGACAATACAATACTTTGATGGAGCAACCAAAACTATAATGAGGAAGCTCTTCATTATATTTTAGAGAGTCAGGTTTCTAAATATTGGATCAGCCTTCTGAACTTGTTGCCAAGGAGTAAAATGTGTTATGTTACATTGAGAGTAAACACTTTTTGGTATTGTTCTTCATTTATGTTTGAAATATTATGCAAAAAGCAGGTCAATACAATTAAAATGTATTTGAAACCATTAATATCACTATTACATTGAATCTTTCACAAGCACAATTATAAGATCAGTAACAGGGGAAAGGCAATCTACGCACAAACTGTGCAAATCTATACTTGACTCTTTATGAAAGGAGCTGTTTTATGTAAATAATAAGAGATATAGAAAGATCAAACACTATACAATGTTATTATTTTGTCACAATAGTAATGCGATAATCATCAGGATGAAGAGAGAAAATTCACAAAAAGTTAAATATTTCAGCTACAAGTAACTTGTTCCCAGTTTGCTTCTCACCATCTACTCGAGTGAAAGGTAAAATTGCCATTGTCCCAGGTGACTACAGACTCCTCTTTGAGGAAGAGAGCTGACTGGTGGTGATTTAACCTGAGGATCACCACACCTCAGGTGAGAGGCCAGGTTGAGAAGACTATCTGGAATAACCTCAGCTAGTACAGGAATTGAACCCATACTGTCAGGGCACTGTGCATCACTAACCAGCCATCCAGCCAACTCAGCTAACCAACCCCTGCCACCCCCATCCCCATCTACATGAGTAACCAATGATAGAGCAAGTGCAGCTCTATTCTACCAATTTCATGAAGCATCAAGCATCCTTTCATTGTGTTATATGAAGGTTATTCAAGTATTTGGGTAGATAAAATATCTCCAGTTGTGGGTGAAAGTACATGTAAATGTCATTTGCAAAGAATCCTGCCTCAATGAGAAACTCCATCCTGAAGTCAAGGGGCTGGGCTACTTCTTTTTTAGTGTAATTTACCCACAATTTGCCAAGCCAATGCAAAGGTTCTGGAATTTCAAGCACAATTTAGATCCAGCACAAATTGAGTTTGATCCAGAGCTGGCCTCATCCACAAAGTTGGCTATGACCTTATTAATCATAGTTTGTGGGCTTTTGAGGGATCTTATAGAATAAGCACTATTTAAGGTGTAAGGGACAAGTTAAAAGATTTTGAACACTTTAAAAAAATGCTGAGTGATTTCGTACTGTACACCAATATAATGAACAAATGTTTCTGAATAGTTTAATTGAAGTTATTTAAAATAGGATTAAGATAGTGTGGATCAGATGCTGATTAAAATGCATTTTCTCTGTGATAACCTATTTTCTGATGCAATTAATAAAGCTACGCTGAGTAACTATTCCTAAATTATATCATGGAGTATTTTTAAAAGCAAACAATTAAAAAAAGTACATTCTGAAATGCTGACCAACAGCATAAGTTCATGGCAACTCGTCATACACACACACATTTGAGCAAAATCAAGGTTAAAAAGAGCAGCTTGGAAAATGAGTGTAATTTTGGGTGAAATTGTACCTAAGTTGTTAATGACATCTAAAGCAGAAATTCTAGATTATTCAGGAGCCTCAGGGATGGCCATCCAGTTAGATATTAGTAGGAAAGTAACACCAACTGCCATTATTCATCTAAAATGGACAACCTGCTTTGTGTATCTTCGCTTTTCCCTCTTCTGTTTTTCTTTCCCTTTGCTGCTGGAGAGATGATTTCTAGACTCCTAGAAAGTCTAGACAGATCTCGGTTTTAAAACCATAGTGTTTATACAGTATAGACAAGCTTTTGAATTTCTCAAAGTTTTAACCTTGCATTGTAGATGAGTTATTGTAGTTTGTGCTTACACAGAATATGTGGGTGTACAAATGGATGCAAAGAATCTGTTAGCACAATTGCATGTGATTGTTATGTGTTACAAATCACGTGCTTTATGACATTTTATTGCCATTGGCCATTCAAGCAAGTTTTGTCAAGATTGAGGGCTTTTATTCATATTATCTTTTGTGCCTTTCTTTATCAGGATACGTTTTTGTGTTATGTAAACAGGAAGAGGTGAATCAAAGACATAGGACACAGCAACATAGAGATGAGAGAAAGGAAAATGTATAGCAAGCTAGTGCCATGCCTAGGTGTATAGGGATCTTTATCAACAGTATTTTGAGTTTGTTCTGTTCAGAACACATTTGGTAGAATTGGTCATCAATTTGGAATTACTGTTTCCATGTTAACTAATTTTCTAAATGTAAATAATTTTTTTTTGAGAAGGAATTAAATACTTTCATCAATTTGAGGAGATATAGTTAACAAGATTGCAAAAGACTGCAACAATTCATAAAATGTTCAGATCAAGATAAAGAACACAGAGCAACAAGGGAGGCCAGAAGAAAATGCTGTGGATTGCCACCAAATAGACTGCCGACTAAAGCTGGGAAGTAAGCAATCCCTGACCTTGGAAAGGGTCAATAGAAAATTACTGCAACATTAAAAAAGGAAGCACACCCTGTTGTGCATTAAAACACTGGGGTTGAAAGTAGAAAGTACCAAAGTAATTACAGCTAAATTGCTTGAAATGCTGCAATAATGAGGCTGTGATTAGTCATCTTTCCAAATGAACTACTTGTTCTGCAGGAGTGACTTTAACTGTTACGCAAACAGGGCTACATCATAAAGAAGCTTTCCACGCAACCAAAACTATCAGGTTTGAATGCTGTTAAGTAATGACTATTGAAAATGCTGAAGGGTTGATAACATTGTGCAAAAATCCGTGTCTCACACATTCATTTGAATGACTGACAAACTAACTCATTATAGTTTTGTTTACATGGATAATTTTTGCTGAAGAGAAAGGAACTCTTTGGATATACTTGAGGTTATGAATATATTACACATACTCTATAATTGCAGAAATAATTCTGAACAAGATTTTTTTTAAAGTTTCACTTTCATAAACAAAGATGGGAATTAATAAAGAAATACATTTTCACACCAAAAATATAGCTTATACATTTATGGCAAGTCTGAGCGTTTCATAGTTGGATGAGTACTCGCACAAGTAAGTTGTTGCAACAAATTATTCTATAACTATGACATCATGCATTTCAGAAGTCTGGAAATTTACAGCAACATCATCATAGATCTTTGCAGGACAGTCAGAAACAAAATGGCACAGTAGTCAGTACCGTTGCCTCACAGTGCCAGGGATCCGGGTTCAATTCTGGCCTCAGGTCATTGTCTGTATGGGATTTGCATATTCCCCCCATGTCTGCGTGGGTTTCCTCAGGGTGCTCCGGTTTTCTCCCACACTCCAAAGATGTGCAGGTTAGGTTGATTGGCCATGCCAATTACTGTCAAGGGACTGACAGGGTAAATACGTGGGGTTACAGGGATAGGACCTGAGTGAGATTATTGACGGTGCTGGCTCAATCGGCTGAATGGCCTCCTTCTGTACTGTATGGATTCAATAATTGTAACTGCACTAGCATTCTGACAGGGTTATCTAACTGGTCCCAATAGCCAGTTCTTTTCCCATAAGTTTTAAATGTTTCTTTTTCAAGCATTTATTCATTTCCTTTTTAAAAGCTATTAGAAATTCTGGTTTTGTTTTTGTTTCTGTTAAGACGGAAAATGACCTAATAACATTCCACGCTATAAATTCTTCCAGTCTTTCTAAGAATGACGACTATAAATTTATACTCTCTACTTGCCAACTCACCATCCAGTGAAAATGATTTTTCCTACTTATCTCATCAAAACCTTTTATAATTTGTATATCTCTATCAGATTTGACAAAGTGCCTCACAAGAGGTTATTGCAGAAGGTCGAGGGACATGGAGTTGGGGGTAGGGTGTTAGCATGGATAGAGGATTGGTTGTCAAATAGGAGGCAGAGAGTGGGGGTCAACGGGTGCTATTCGGATTGGCGGATGGTGACTAGTGGAGTGCCCCAGGGGTCGGTGCTGGGGCCTCAGCTTTTTACCATTTATATAGATGATCTGGAGGAGGGAACCGAGTGTAGAGTGTCGAAATTTGCTGATGACACCAAGATTGGGGGAACGGCAAATTGTGCGGAGGGTGTGGAGAGTCTGCAGAAGGATCTAGATAGGCTGGGCGAATGGGCCAGGAAATGGCAAATGGAATTTAATGTTGGCAAGTGTGAGGTGGTCCACTTTGGTAGGAAGAATGGTAGGAAGGACTATTACTTACGGGGCGAAAAACTGCGGCAGGCGACGGTGCAGAGGGACCTCGGGGTCCTTGTGCGTGAGTCGCAAAAACCCAGCTTGCAGGTGCAGCAGGTGGTCAGGAAGGCGAATGGGATGCTGGCCTTCATAGCGAAGGGGATTGAATATAAAAGTAGGGAGGTCTTGCTGCAGCTGTATAGGGCATTGGTGAGGCCGCAACTGGAGTACTGTGTGCATTTTTGGGCGCCGCACCTGCGCAAAGATATTTTGGCCTTGGAGGGAGTGCAGAGGAGGTTTACTAGGCTGATACCGGAGTTGAGGGGGTTGAGCTATGAGGAGAGGCTGAATAAACTGGGCTTGTACTCGTTAGAGTTTAGAAGAATGAGAGGAGATCTCATTGAGACGTATAAGATGATGAATGGGATGGATAGGATAGAGGTGGAAAGACTCTTCCCGCTCAAAAAAGACAATAGGACTAGGGGGCACAGCCTCAAGATAAAAGGGGGGCGGTTTAGAACGGAGTTGAGGAGGAACTTCTTCACTCAAAGGGTGGTGAATCTCTGGAATTCTCTGCCCGTTGAAGTGGTGGAGGCTGCCTCGCTAAATATTTTTAAGACGCGGGTTGATGGGTTTTTGATAGGAGAGGGGATTAAGGGTTATGGGGAGAGGGCGGGAAAGTGGAACTGAGCCACGACAGATCAGCCATGATCTTATTGAATGGCGGGGCAGGCTCGAAGGGCTGGATGGCCTACTCCTGCTCCTATTTCTTATGTTCTTATGTTCCTTCTAAATGTTTTCAAAGTTCTAATAAAAGGAATGTCAGTTTCTCTAATCATTCCTTATATATAATACCTCTTTTCCTTGGTATCATCCCAATGAATTTCTTTTACCCATTTCCCATGGATTTGGCATTTTTTTCTAAAACAGGACATCAAAGAATGGACGCTATAATTATAACGTGGCCTACCCAATGATTTGTACAGATCTGATAAAATCACTAAAACTGAACAAGCCAGTGAACAAACTTGCCATTCTGTTTGATTTGAGCTAAGTGACAAAGCCTAGTTCCTCTCCACCAGAGCAAGAGTCTACTTTCCCTTCTGCATAATTGGCCGTTTCTCCTGTAGCCTGCAAAAACAAAAAATGCTGCTAAAACTCAGCAAGTCTGACAGATTCTGTAGAGGGGGAATAAAACCAACGTTTCTAGTCTAGATGACCCTTTGATGAAGGGTCACGTCTTTATCTCCTATAGCCTGCTGCAGACATTTCTGTCACTGCAAATTCATTTACCACTATGTTTTCTTTGTCGCTACCCCATTGTTGATATCCATGAATGAGGCTCTGCAGGTTGACATAAGGGGCAGGATTTTATGGCCTCACTCGAGACCAGAAATTTCCGCCTGAGGTCAATGGACATTTTTGTTGTCCGCTCTTCGCCCGCACCAATTCCGTGGTGGGCGAGGCGGTGGAATTCTGGCGAAGGTGTGAAAATGCATCATGCCAGAAGACTTTTTAATATTGTTCACTCGATCATGAGTTTATTTGTGCTTTGCTCCAAACGCCAATTCAATATTAACAGGAAGACTTTCATCAAAAAAAATACATTTATAGCACAAATTATTTCTTCAAAAACACAGTGTGGAACACAAATACCAAAGGGTGATGTCTATGATCTGAGAATCTTTTATTCCTTTTAAAAAGAGACCCATGAGATCACTGAACATTTCAGGTTTGGTATGCTATAGATCAGATGGAGATTTAAGCACCCTGCTACAATAATTATCAGGAATTTTTGAGTTTCTCACACTCCACCGAAACTTCAACACCAATCGTGGAAATAGGGTTTTGGCTTTAAGTATGTCAGAAAATCCATCTGAAACCTGGGGGAAATTACAACTTCAGTACATTCTGTATCACATCTGTCTGTCCACAGCAGTTATTGTTGTGTCTCTGAGACTAAAGAGATTAACCAGGCACCAAGTCTACACAAAATCAAACGTATCAGTAACCTTGAAGTAAATTTGTTGAGAATTTTGACTCTTAACTCCAGTTGCTTAGCAAATGTTAAAAAGTGTATTGTTCATAAACAAAAAAAAGTAGCAAGATTGTTTTAATTTATGTAATTCAATAACATTGCAATGGAGACCATGAGCACTATAAATTGTGGAAATTAAACTAGAAGCATTAGACATGGTCATATATTTTATAGATAATTTGGTACTTGCCAATAGAGGTCTTTTTTGTTTTTTTTATCAGTTTTATATTCAGCATTGTATGCATGGAAATAGTTGATGATTCAAAACAATAAAATATGCAATACAATTATTCAGGAGCATAGAGTACTGCTGTCTCACAGCTGGGAATATAATTCAAAAGCAATTGGGACTGAATAAGTAAGCATTCTAAGTTAAATTGGTTGGACAGTCAGTTCCAGCCATATGTAAGTACATAATGCTGAACTACATAATTTAGCAATAATTGGCACTAAACAGTATTAGTCAGGAGCTCAGTGAGGGAAATGGGAATGTCACAAAGATTCAACATGGTTTCTGTTTGAAAACTGACATTAGTACTATCACAATCTAGTTTAAGGAGAAAGCTTTTCACTGCAGAGCCTGTTGCAGATGCAGCGTACCAAAATTGGAAAAAAATTTCATTTCTCAGTGCTGATAAAATGTTAATTTCCTCTATCATGAGCAAAAGTGCGCATCAACCACAAAATAGATAATTTCCAGGGATTTATACTTTTTTTTACATAATTATTACAGCACAAAAGGAGGCAATTGGGCTACAGTGTCTGCACCAGCTCTCCAAATGAGCATCATGACGCGGTTCTTTTCCCTGTGCCCTTCATCTAATGCGCTTTTGAATGCCTCAATTGAACTGTCTCCACCACACTTCAAGGCAGTACATTCCAGATCCAAACCACAAAATGTGTGAAAAGGGTTTTTCTCATGTCACATTTGCTTCTTTCACCTTCTTCCAGGAGTTGTTACCGAGCTAAATGATTTGCCTTTACAAGTGATTTGTTATTCCACTCAGATGCTGATTTTTTCATTGCTGCTGGGACTTTATATGCAGAAAAATTTACAGAACCTAGGCATCAACTCATACTGCATGTGCTAAGTATAGACTATCACAGTATTTGCCAAAAAGATGGCCATGGAACCATTTTCCTATCTAGTCAATGATGAATATCAGGAGTTCTCTTTGACTCACCAATACTAGGATATCCTGGTGTGGATGGATCTCCTCCAGGGTTCAAAGAAATCCAAAACGTTTCATCATCAATCTTCTCCTTTTGGGGTGAATCGCAGGGGTCAATGTAGACCAAAGCTCCTCCAAAACCAACCTCCAATAATAACGATAACTGCAAATGACAACATAGAATTTGATTAAATGGTTTGATTAAAATTTGATTAACATTTCATTGATGCAAAATATTTCAGCTAATTTTGTGGAATAAAATGCCTAATTTGAAATGCTTGCTGGCCTTTCCAACTAGAATTCAAATTTACATTCTAATTAGTCATATGTCACATTAATCTAGGTCATTCGACTTATTTCAAGTGTGTTTCTAATGACTTGCTACTTTGTAAGTCATGGAAATGGCCTCATGAAAACATGCTAATGTGTTGAAAACAAATTGTCCCAATAGTCACTGCTTACTTATTCCACGATTTCAACCTGGAAGACAAATATATTTCATAGTCCATGAGATATGCTTAGGAAACCCAAAGATGCACCAGACATGAAATATATCTGAAATTGTTTGTCAAGTCTCAACAGTTTCCAATGAAAAATGCTTCACTCGGAGCTGACTGCTGAAGAAGAGTTACATGTAAGACTGTAGTGTAGGTTTCACCTATGACTTAGCTCTTAGCCATGACAGCTGCACACAGGCTCCTTATTATTACTGACATATGGAGCACTTAAAACATTTGCTAACTTTTATGTATCTGGTTTATTCATGACAGTGATATTACTGTGCCATCAAGTTACACTTGTTACAGAGCCAGATTTGAACGCGTATGAGTCCACAAGAAATGTTTGCAAATGAGATTGCAAGAAAGGAACAGTTAACAAGATTCTTTCACTTTACTAAAAGCAAAACAGTTAATGTTAAAATTTGATTAAAAGTTAAACTGTATTGTAATTAACATACTTCTGAAGAAAGATCATTGTGATCTAGAGGATGGACTTAATTTGTCTTCACTGATACAAATCAGATTTAATTACAACCTTTCCATGTTCAACTCATTCTCTGCTTTCTACAAAGGCTAACATTTCAAATAATGCAACAATAGCCAATACTGATCAATATAAGAATCACATTCAGAATATTTTTATCGCGCTGCCCTTATAATAGATTTTGCGCATACTGAAAAGAAAATGAAAAATGGATTAACTTAACGAAGAGATTTATTTTACATGAAATCCATTTATATGCTAGGATTAGGGGAAGGGAATGTTGATATTACTGAAATCAATTCATTACATGGATTTTTACCATTTTAATCCTAGGATCAAGCGGCTCTTCCAGAAACAAGATCTGGTGGCGAGGGAAGACAATTAGTGCTCTAAATCTCAAGCCAAATAGGTCAAAGGATGAGGAACTGTTTAGGTAAACTAAGAACAGAAATACCTAACATCCAATTAAGTCAAGTTTGAATAAAACAACTTCACAATCAATTTGTGGAGGAAAATGAAAGCAAAACACAGCACAAAAGATTTTCCAACAAAACAGAATATCAGTGAGAAAACAGGAGTGTCTTGTGTTTTAGCAGAAGGGGAAAATGCACTGAGTGCTGGAAGTCCAAAATCGAAACAGAAAATGGTGAAAAATACTCAAAATCTGGAGAGAGAAATGTATTAACAGCTCTGATGGACTGATGAAAGATGAAAGGCCTGATTCTCCTTCTGGGGACTGAAAACCAATGTTGAAAGGGCCTGTCTGGGGGTGGGTGGGTGGGGGGGGGGTGCGGGCGGAGAGAGGGGTGAGCGGGGTGGGGGGAGGTGGGTGCGGGCGGAGAGAGGGGTGAGCGGTGGTAGGGTGGAAGAAGGGCAGTGGAAAGAAACAAGTCACTTGATTTTCACAGTGGAGAGCCTTTAGCTAATGAAGGTTGGGCAGCCAATTAGCAACCGTGGGGGCAGGAATGAAGGCCCAACCGAATGAATCCAAACTCAATTCATGACAGCCATGATTGTGGCCTGAAGGAATGGATGTAGCGGTGATGGGAAGGGAAAGGCAGAAGGCTAGAGCCCAGGGCAGGGCTGCCCCTCACTGTGATCACGAGGGAAAGGAGGGAGGTGCTCTTTCCAGCAAAAAGCAAACTTCCCAGACAAGGTGGTCACAGGTTGAGGTTGCTGAAACTGACTGCAGATGAAGAGCTCCGGGGTTCAGGGACAGAGAAGGATCAATGACTTTATTTGTTCTGGCAAGGTGAGTGTAGCACCCAACTCTCAAGAAATCCTCTGGGCTTCTAGCTGAGTTGTCCTGAGAATGTATATTTCTCCAGAACAT
Organism: Carcharhinus amblyrhynchos; assembly: GCF_965287045.1. Lineage (NCBI taxonomy): Eukaryota > Metazoa > Chordata > Chondrichthyes > Carcharhiniformes > Carcharhinidae > Carcharhinus > Carcharhinus amblyrhynchos. Next base: position 102,079,018 of record NC_137326.1, on the reverse strand, counting down.
AGAAATGTCCACATTATCTACCAATCCTCAACAAGGCACAAAGCTCTGACACTGCTGAGAACTTATTAGCCTTGGTACAAGCAGTTTCCTATATACCACTGGTATAGGACATAGTGGCTAACCATTCTTTATCTCTTTTGTCTTTTTTCCTTGCAGGAGAAGAGTTTATAATGTCCAAGAAGCGATGCTGACAGAGAAGGATGCTTCATTTCCACATCATCATCATCATGTCTCTGGGCTCTTAGCTGTTCCAATGAAAGAGTGTGGCCAACCTCATGGTGAGCCATATGTGGTAGCACTCCTGTAGCACTGATTGAACCACCAGTGCCACTGACCAGAGATGCATGGAATGGATGCCATTTGAGCCCTAGCTGGTGGGCACAGGGAATGGCCATCCAATGGCTGAAGTAGACACCAAAGAGGATGAGAGTACCACCCCCCCATGGGGCAGTTTCATCATCATCAAGCTTTATAGGCTTCTCTGACTGACGGACCATGTGCATAACAGGACCTACTGATGAAGCTTCTGGAAGTGCCCCGACTGGCATGATGAGGATGACCGGTATGTGCATCTCAATGGCAAACAGAAACATGCTGGTATGCGGTCTCCAGCTCATCCAAAGCCATAAGGGGAGCACTGCAGCAAAGTGGCCAATAATAGAGGCCATAGTATCAAGTGGAGCACTGAACGGGTTTTCCTCTCTGTTAGATGTACAATACGTGTGTTAAGACCCATGCTAGATAATCCAAGGTGCTGTGTGAAGTTAGCCTAGATCCTAAGTTTTATATTTGATTTTGGCATGGGTGAACATATGATGTTTCACTCCAGGTATGATTCAAATGACTCACTAGGAAGCTTTTATCAAACAAAGCTTATTTAAGAACACAGTTAGAGTATAATAAAAAAAAGCATAACTTTTACTAATTGCAAGACTTAAACACGGCACTCTTAACAGCTAATCATCTCTGTTGTTCCAAGGTAAAGCAACATCCTACAGACATGGACCTTCTTCAGACATAGTTTAGCACAAAACAAGTATGTTCCCATGATGGTGAATTAACATTAACTGTTCTTTTAACACTTCTAGACAGCAAACCTGATAGCCATCTTCAAAGAAGGCTATATCCTTCAAACAGTACAATCTCAGAGGTAAATCCAGTCTCTGGCAGCTTCCAACACAGCAGCACTTTAACAGCAAAACTCTAACACCAAAGAGGGGGAAAGACACTGCTGTTTCTCCCAACTTCAAGCAGCTTCTGAAAGCAACACTAAAACTAGAATGCTCCGTGAAAAGTACTGTCCCTCAGTCATATGACATGACCTGCCAATCACCCCCAATCAGGCTCCACTTAGGGGAACATTAAAAACACAGAACATTGCATTAATTCAGTTTAAAATCAACATGATGTAAATTAGAATGAAGTTTTAGAAGCATAGAATGAGAGTAAAAGATAGAATTAGAAGGTCTGCTGGCCACAACTTGCAAGACGTTGCCTCGATCCAGCGCCACCTTAGAAAAAAAACACTACTGTAACACTGCATTCTGCACTCCCTTGTTTCCTTCTCTATGAATAGTATGTTTTGTCTGTGTGCAAGAAATAATACTTTTCACTATATGTTAATACGTGACAATAATAAATCAAATTAAAAATTACACTTTCAGTAACCATAAATAACACTGCCTACAGACAATGTGGTGCCAACAAAACATCCTGCAGTGAAATATCATTAAAATACACTTAAAGGCAGCGTTATCAACCAGCCATTTCTTCAAATGACAGGCTACCTGTTCAATGGGTGTGAAAGATCCTATGGCACTAGTAGAACAGGAGGCAGTTTCTCCTAGTGTCATTCAATAGCTTGACTATTTTTAAAAATAAACCCAGGAACCAAAAAAAATTGTCCCTTAAAAGTTACCTTCCTCTTGACATGATACTAGTGCTTGCCTATATTACACTTCAAAGTAATACATAGGATGATCCAAAGTGTTTCACATCCAAAGGATACAAATGCTTTGAAAGGGCAAGTTCTTTGCTTCTATTGCATTCCAATTTTAACTAAATTAAAGAATTGTCAGAAAACTAGTAACCGTGAGTTGGTGTTTTGAGATAGGTGCAACACCCTGCTCACCACTTCAATTGGTAGCTGCACCTATTTTGAACCACTGAAGTCTCAGGTCTAATCTGGATTGTCTCGCAGCAGATCTATACACAAGTATACAGTGGATTCTCCATGTCAGTGTGATCTATCAAGTGTCCAATGAAGTGTGGAATATCACGTGGGAACCTGGTGGTTGTTGAATCAACTAGAAGATACAATGGATATGTTTTGTTCAAGTCTTAAATGTACTTTTGACTTTATGTTCAATCAACTACGTTTTTTTTAAAATGCAGAGTGCAATGTATGAGATGCTGTCATGGTAGCTAGATGTCATGCAATTTCTTTATTTGGCAGACTGATCTATTTAAACACAAACATCAGAAATGATACAGCAGAAAGGCTTCTGAAATCTGACTTGCTCACAGTTCAGACACACAACTGTAGAATCTGAGTGACTGCGCACACAGACTGAAGGACATCAATCTCTTGGACATAATTAGGTGAAGGAATTCTACTGCAGCACTGCACTGTATACCATGGATTGACAATCACACAGATACAACTACTTTTCTACCTCAAAACTGTGTTAACTACTTCATGCAAAATATTGATTTGCAATCTGCAAGTTAGAACATTTCCTAACTGGCACAGTTCCTTCATCAAAACAGCAGTTTAATTCTGATTGACCTGTATTTAATTAATAAAAATGATAGCTTTACATCTTAAAGGAACACAGCTCCACCTAGGCAGCAGAAAGATACATTGAGCATGACATTGCATAACTCTCCTTTCCTCACAACATAATTTTTTACTCAACTGACCATCAGCAATGTTACAAGTAGATATGCTACGTATGGCACGGTGGTTAGCACTGCTGCCTCAAAGCACTAGGAACCCGAGTTCAATTCCTCGCTTGGGTCACTGTCTGTGTGTAGTTTTTCATGTTCTCCCCGTGTCTACGTGAATTTCCTCCAGGTGCTCCAGTTTCCTCCCAAAGTCTGAAAGACGTGCTGTTTAAGTGCATTGGAAATGCTAAATTCTCCCTCAGTGTATTCGAACAGGCGCCGGAGTGCAGGAACTCGGGGATTTTCACAGTAACTTTACTGCAGTGTTAATGTAAGCCTACCTGTGACAATAATAAATAAACTTTTAAACTTGTATTTATGTCATACATCTGACGTAATAAAACATTCCTCAGAGCCGCAGAGGAGTGTTAACAAACAAATCTGACAATAAGTCGCACAAGTATCTTGGGTTCGGACATAGCTTGGCACAACATCGAGGGCCGAAGAGCCTGTACTGTGCTCTACTGTTCTAAGTAGATTTTGGGACAGATGACCAAAGCTTGGTCAATGGGATATGTTTCAAGGAGAACCTTAATGGCAGCAGAATTTTAGATGACCTCAAGTTTACAGAGGCTAACGCGTGGGGGTATGACAAGGAGTACATTGCCAAGTCTAGAAATCACAACAGCATGGGAAGGTTTCAGCAGCAGATTGACTGAGATAGGAACAAGGTTGAATGATGTTATAGAGGTGGAAGTAGGTGCTATTAATGATGATGTGAATTGCTAGACAAGTAATTTATATTTGCATTGTGTGTATTCGGAATAATGGTTAAGTTTAGGTAAGCTTAATTTGTGTTTCTGCATTTGTATGGTAAGAAATTGTTAATAATTTCAGTTTAGTTTCATGTTAAACAAAAATGCCTGAAAGTCTGTAGGTTTGTATTCCTTTTAAATTTTGCAATGATGTAACAGCAATTACAGGGTTCAAGAAAAAAAGTGAAACTGTTGCTTAGCAACCAGAGGCCCACAACGAAAAGCAGAAGCACTTGAGTTTCCATTTGAACAAGGTAACCCAGAAACAAGAAACATTCCTCAGGTACTGCCAAAACAGGCCAGATAATATACTGGGACAGACTGCCAATCCCAGTCTAAAGAACAAGAAGTTCCAGAAAGCAGGGGATGGGAGAGAGGAAAGCTCCAGGAAGACAGTTGAGTGAAAGGAACAAAGAACAGGAATCTGAACAATAGAATCCTGAAGTCTTGTTCAGGAAAATTAAAGCAAAGAGCCGAGAAATGGCTCCAAGTTAAGGCAGCAGCTGCACAAAGCAGATTTAAAGTGAGCAAGAAGCCAAACATCTGTGGTGATCCCAAGACTTTAATACAGCCAGTGAAGCAGAGGTTTTCTGTTAGCCTGGCTGGGCACCTGAGTGATTGAGTGGAATAGTGAATGCATGTGGCAATCCAGGGCAGAGGAATAGCAAAAGGAGAGGTTGAAATCCTTGTTGAAGATAACTGAGTGAAAGCACTATGTTGGAGAAGATTCCAAGGCATGTTCCTCGAGAGAGGAAATCGGAAGCCCTTATTTGAAAAGCAAATTTCCAATGAGATCAGTCAGCTTAAAGTATGGCAAGTGTCTGGGGGAATTAATGAGAAATTTGCAGAAGTTGCGTTGAGTGGTTTCAAGGTATGGTGTGTCTGATCACAGTGTGCCTATTGATTCACATAAACTGTACGCCTACGCAAGAGACTACAGTATAAGTCAGATTGCCATATTGTAAGTTGTGTTATCCTGTAAAACTGTATACATCTGTAAAAGGTATCCACGTCTCAAAACAAAAATTAAACATTAAAACCAGGTCCAAGCAGGGATCTGACATGTCCACTAGTAACATCAAGCAGGATCATAACAGGATATATAGTTTCATATGCATCTCAGGGTTAAATAAGGCACCATGGATGTAAACAGTTTGGTTCAGCCTTAGACAGTCACTGGGTAAAAGGATGGAGCCAGCAGCTGGGAGAAATAACTATTAACAATATCAGCTCAGATGGGGACCAGGATGGGAAGTTGGGAAGCTAGCAATTTATTTGCAACAGGATTGTGGGAGCATAAGACGAGTCTCATCGACAAGATGAGCTCAGAGAAGACATAAGGAGAGAAACATAGAAACTAGAAGTAGGAGAAAGTCATTCAGTCCTTCAAGCGTGCTCCGCAATTCATTTTGATCATGGCTGATCATCAAATTCAACATCCTGATTCCCTCCTTTCCTCCATATCTCTTGATCCCTTTCGCCCCAAGGGCTTTATCTAAGTTATTCTTGAAATCAGACGTTTTGGCCTCAACGACATTCGGTGGTAGTGAATTCCACACATTCACCGTCATCAGGGTGAAGAAATTTCTCTTCACCTCAGTTCTAAAAGGTTTATCCCTTACCTTCAAACTATGACCCCTGGTTCTGGACTCTCCACCATCGGGGACATTCTTTCAGAATCTATCCTGTCTAACCAAGGGAAATTGCAGGTGCAAATACCTAATTCCCAAGTATGTGTTGTATATCATATTTCTATACATCCTGGAATCGGCAGCCTGTCTGCCACAAATGATTCTTTTTTTCAATTCATTTGTGGGACAGGGGCATCGCTGGCTGGCCAGCACTTATATTGCCCATCCCTAGTTGCCCTTGAGAAGTAGTGAGCTGCCTACTTGAATTGCTGCAGTCCATCTGCTGTGGGTTGACCACAATGTCGTTCAGGAGGGAATTCCAAGATTTTGACTGCGAAGGAATGGCGATATACTTTCAAGTGAGGATGGCAAGCTGTTTGGAGGGGAGCTTATAGGTGATGATGTTCCCATCTGCTGCTCTTGACCTTTGAGATGGAAATGATCATGGGTTTGGAAGGTGCTGCCTAAAGGAGCTTTGGTAAATTGCTGCAGTACATCTTGTAGATAGTACACCCTGCTGCTACTAAGCATTGGTGGTGGAAGGAGTGGATGTTTGTAGATGCAGTGCCAATCCAGCGGGCTGCTTTGTATTGGATGGTAGAACATAGAATATTACAGCACAGTACAGGCCCTCGATGTTGCGCCGACCAGTGGAACCAATCTAATGACCCTCTAACCTAAACTATTCCAATGTTATCCATACGCCTATCCACTGATCATGTGAATGCCCTTAAAGTTGGTGAGTCCACAACTGCTGCAGGGAGGGCATTCCACGACTTTACTACCCTCTGAGTAAAGAACCTACCTCTGACATCTGTCCTATATTTATCACCCCTCAATTTAAAGCTATGTTCCCTCATGTTAGCTATCACCATCTGAGGAAAAAGGCTTGAGGAAAAAGTGTCAAGCTTTTTGAGTGCTGTTGGAGCTGCACCCATCCAGGCAAGTGGGGAGCATTCCATCACATTTCTGACTTGTGCTTTGTAAGTGGTGGACAGGCTTTGAGGAGTTGGAGGTGAGTTACTTGTAAGTGTCAATTGAACTTGTTAACAAGCAAATTGATGCCATTCTGCAGTTATCATGGGCAGGCGGGTGGGGCTAGATAGCCCTGCTTTATATCAAATCTTTTAAAAGGGTGGGAGGGAAGGGGAGATACTCTTCTGGAGGTGTGGGGGAAATCCCAGTTCCTTCCTACATGCTCTTCAAAAGCAACCCTTGCCAGCCATCTTCCTAAGTTGGCAGTATCCTGAACATACCTCACAATGTGTGCGTAGGTATGGATGTGTGAGTGTAAGTGTGTAGGTATGTAAAGCTAGAGGCCATAAGCCCCTGTCACCACTATGCAAATTGCAGCAGGACTATAATAATTAACGTCACTCTCCCATTTTCGCTGCTCCACAGAATAATGCCCAGAATTTTGGAATCAAATTCCCAATACATCAGTAAAAATTACAGAATTATTTCAGTTATACACTACAAATCCATGGCACTGATGTTAGCCCCTGCAAGTCATAAAGACATTGGTCTGAATTTTATGGAGCCTGCAAGAGAGAGGCAGTGACTCAAGGCATTATCACTGGATGAGTAATCCAGAGACCCAGGATAATGCTCTGGGGACCAGGGAATCCCTCCATGGGAAAATTTGAATTCAATGAAAATTGGGAATTAAATGTCTATTGATGACCATGAAATAATTATCAAAGGTTGTAAAAACCCATCTGGTTCACTAATGTCCTTCAAGGAAGAAAATGTGCCATCCTTACCTGGTCTGACTGCAGATCCTCAGTAATGTGGTTGATTCTTAATCACACTCTGAAATGGCACAGTAAGCCACTCAGTTCAAGGGCAATTATAGGTGGGAAATAAATGCTGGCCGAGCCAGCAACACCCACTTTTCAGTGAAATTGAATATAAGGATTGGAAAGTTAGGCTCCAAAGTAATGAATAGAGTTGCAAAGAACAGACTTAGAACAAAGTGGGCTTCCAGGAAGTTGAAAGATCAGAAGAAACAGCCAAATGTGAGCAACGCCTTACTGTGGGTCTGTGCAGCAGTGGAGCTCTTTTGTAGTAATTGTGAATCTGAAGTGAATGTAGAAGGTGAAGCTTGAATGCATGTTACGATCCAGAGAGGGAAACATCTGAAGGAGAGATCGAAATCTTGGAGGTGAATCTTTATTGAAGACATCCAAGAGAAAGCATAGTTTGGAAGAAGGTTCCAAAGCATGTTCTGAGAGTGGAGATTGGAAAGCTCTGTGTGAAATGCTGAGGTCCATTGAGAGTGGTAGATCCATTGTGTGGTAAGTTCCTGGGGGGAGTTGATGCAAAATCCGTAGAAGTTGCTTTGACAGGCATCTATCAGTTGGCTTCAAAGTGCTACGTATCTGACCACAGGTCGTCTATTGGTTTACTAGTCTGTGTACTTGCTGTGAACATTAAAGTATAAGTTAGATTTTATAACTCCTGTTATCCTTATGAATCTGTGGATATCTGTTAAGGTAGAATTGGGTTTGAGGAGTAACATAATATCGTTAATCTCTTGTTTAATATAATAGTGAAATATAAAGTTCACCAGCAGATGCTGTGTCTGTTGAGTAACCACTGTCCATGTTTCTCAACAAATAAATAAAAGTTAGGATCTACCAGGTCTTGATCCACCCTGGGATCTGACTTGTCCCGCAGGTCTGACTTCTCCAGTAGTAACTGGGATCGTATCAGTACTGTAATGCACATACACAATTTATAAAAACATAAGTACAGATTCCTAACTCCATTGCTGATGGTAACAGCTGAAAATCCCCTTTTTATAAAATGAAGAGCGTTATAGTGTGTAATAATCGGAGTCTCTTATTTACAATGAATCAGGAAAATTCTGGTTATTTTCCATGGCATTCTTGGATTCTAATATTATTTTGAAACTTAAATGTTGGAAATGTTCAAAACTGAAAAGCAATATTAACTACTTTTATATTCATAAAGGACATCTTTTAAATACAACTATACTTAAAAAAAACCTTTAATTTCTTACTGCTGACAAAATAAAGATAATAAGATGTACCGAGTTAAAACTGGTACAATAGGACACAATTTAGCTTCTGGCAGTACTGCCTTTCCCAGCTCTCTATGAATAGAGAATTAATTGATTTGCAATTGGCTCCTGGGAAAAATATTTTGTTCATTAAATAATTAAAAAGAACAACTATATTGGATGAGTAAAAAAGCACAGCTCCATTAATAAATATATAGATTGAACTCTCAGTCACTACCTTTCTGGAACAGTTAATAACATTTATTTTAGTTTCAAGCACTGAAGCTCAGTCAGCAATTTTTAAGTCTATTGGGAATGTGTTATGCAGAGGATGGAGCTTTTAACCAACATAAATAGACAGTCTTGTGTCAATTATTCTTTTATTCTTTCCTTGAGATGAGGATATTGATGGGAAGGCTATTTACTCTCCATCCCTAACTGACCTTGAACTGACCAACTTGCTCTGACATTGCAGACAGCAGTTAAGAGTCATTCACATTGCTATGGGGTCTGGAGTCACATGTTGGCCAGCCCAAGTAAGGATGTCAGATTTCCTTCCTGAAAATAAATCAGTGAACTAGACTACTTTTTATGACAATTGATGATAGTTTCATGGTTGCCATTACAAGGCTAGCTTTCGATTCCAGATTTATTAGCTGAATGTAAGTTCCACTAGCTGCTGTGATGGGATTCAAACATGTGTATACAGTGTATTAGCTTAATGCTCTGGAGTATCAGCCTGGTAACATTGCCATCTCCCCAATAATACTTCCAATCACATCAGAAATCATTGTTTTATTCATGTAAAATTACCCAATTGTTTTCAGAGAGAAATAAACCTCAAAATAACAATATGTGCTATTTAGTTGTCAGATTATAAAAAGCTTTTAATATCTTCTACTCAAAATCACTGCCAACTTGCCAAGACTGATGAACGTGGTATGAAATCAGAGGAAGCGTTCTACAGCTGGAAGGAATGAAAGAGATGCAACCACCCATGTGCATATGCATACAGGTGCACATATAAACACACATTCTTAGCATATTACTTTTATTTCTTATACCTATCCATATGTTTTACGCAATAACAATTAATTTAGTGTTCTCCAGCTCAAGAATGTGTCCATTTTTGATTCTCAGTGAGTAGTCACACTCTCTAAATGCAGAGAAAGTAGATTGCCATTTACACCTGAACCCCAAAAGCTGTGCCACTACAAAAACTCAAATATCTGTTCAATAATTATTAATGACAAAACTCTTTGCTTTCCTTCAGAAGTAGACTCGAGGCCTTTCCTAATATGATGAAGGATTATAAACAACTTGAGTTTTGACTACGATGTTAGAATCACGTTATACCTTTATTACTGAGTGTCGGAGATTCTGACTTCAAACCATCTGTCCCAGCTCACCTGCCTAATGCAGTCATCAAATGTACGATCTGAAAATCATCATGCTGAGGTAGAGTGACAAACATGAAAGATATACCAGCAAGAATAAAACTGGTTGGCAAGACAAGTATGGCCATTCAGTTTTAATTCATATGTTGAAAATGTAGTGTTGCTGTTGATTGCAAAAGATATTGAGCAGTTGAGTAGAATGGGGTTATCTACTCTGGAGTTTTGAAAGAAAGAAATTATCACATTGAAACATTCAAAGTCATTAGACAGCAAGACAGTCAAGATGCTGACAAGTTGTTCCTCCCTGGCTGCATAGACTAGGACTATATTTCGTAGTCTTGGACTAGAGATCAGCTAATTACGACAGAGGAGATTTTTTTCATCCAGATGATTGTGATTCTTTGGATTTCCCTGCTCCAGAGTCTGTGGATATTCAGTTACTGAGTATGTTGAAGGCTGAGATTGGCAGACCTTTGGACACAAGGAATGTCAAGGGACGTGGGATAGGACAGGAAAGTGGAATTAAGGTAGATCAGCCATGATCTTATTAGTTGGCAGCAGAGACTTGAGGGTCATATGATTTATTCTTGTTCCCACTTCTTATGCCATGTGAAAGTGATGATTGCACTGATCTACAAGATCTTGCTTCTTGAATTTCACCATTTTGTACTGTTGCCTCTCATGTACTAAAAGTAAACGTCAACGAGACAAAAGTGCCTCCAACATACCATAAAAAACACAAATCATTATGTACTTCACCCACTTTAAATATGCTACACTTAAAGTTTTTTTCCCTTCCTTAAAGAATGCTTTGATTGTAATAAATCAATGATGAATACATAACATGACAATGTGTTATGTATCAGAGCAATGATTGCCTTTTGTAAGCGAGAGGAAAACACGAGTAAAATGATAAATGATGTTGTTCACAAGGTTTTAGTCTCCACTTCCCAGTTCTGTTTCAAACAAATCATGATATGCCTGGGAAAGCAGTTTTCAAAACTACATACGCAGATACATTTTCTGATGTTAATTTTTGAGAGCCAAGCAGTGTATTGTCATTTTTATGTTCTTTCATACATAGAACTAAAAAGCATCTTGGTATAAAACAAAAGTAAAATGTTATTTTGATTCCTTCACTGGTGACAAATGTATACTATTGGAGTGGGTTCAGTCATCGTACCATGAGATGAATATAACTGAAACCTACTACTGATAAATAATGCAGTTAATATTTACGACTACTCTTGTTATCTTCTGATACTCATCCATTTATGCGCTATCCACTTAAGGAGCGATTAGTACTGGAAAAACTTATGTATCTGCCTTTCCGATTGAGCACAAAAATATTGATTAAGATATATAAATATGTTCACAATTTCTTGTAGTTACATTTCAACCATTACACTATTTGATGCCTGATAGTTCTGATGTTGACTGCGTAGTTGCTTCATTTGCTGGACTATTACTGGATAATGCAGCAGTTATGCCTCAATGGTTAAAGTTTCAGTTAGTTTTCTATCGTAGAAAAACCTGCAGTTAAGTGCATTTGGTGGTCTCTGAGGCTTCAACTCACTGTTCAACTCACCTCCAATGTTACTTCTGCCTTTGAGGTCAATTAGATGCCACTGCCTCCCTCCAGTATTCAGGCCCCACCTGCATCTGGAAATGGGTTTGCACCCAACGGGACACCTTTGACTGGCGCACACTTCAAACAATCAAATGAGCAGTGACCCAAATTACCGGCACTGATCACTGCTTTGTAGTCGAGTGCACTTTGCATATGCTCTGCTGATTTTGAGTAGAAGTCTGAACAATATTGAAGGCAGTTCTTTTCTCCATTGTCATTATCCCTTTGGAGATCAATGGACTGAAGGAACTAACTTTACTAAATGACCCTAATGAAAAGCCAATGCACAATACTTCATCTTTGTTGATAACTTTTGCTTTAACAATATAAACTAAAATTAACATATATTAAACATGAATTAACAGGCACATTAAATTGGAGGTACAACACTGATAAATCACACAGGTTTATCTGAAAGTCCCTTCAGTATACATGGCACTAATTCCAGCCGTGGACAGGATTTTATGGCCTTGCTTGACCAGAGACCGGAAAATCCCACCCAAGGTCAACTGACCTTCCCACTGTTCATCCCTTGCCCACTCCAATTCCTGTGGTGGGCAGGGTAATAGAATTCCGGTGAATATCCTTCAAGACTCTGATTTTCCTCGGGTAGAATTCTGGCTCTTTCTAATAGAATCGTAAAATGTTAACTTTGTAATGACTGACAACAGGAGCAGCGCAGGAGAGAAATATCCACTCACATATATGGGAAAAATTTGATTCCTAATTGACAGAGCTGTTTACAACCAGGGTTACCAGACCCAGGAAATTATTTCCCTCCCTCCCATCCATGATATCTTGCAGTCTATTCCTGGATTTTAAAATTGGAATATGTAAATAAACACTATTCATTGACATCTGTCACAAGACAATGTTCAGGGTAGTGGAACACAATCCTCAGAGTTTTTTAAAGCTTATTTATTAGTATCACATATAGGCTTACATTAACACTGCAATGAAGTTACTGTGAAAGTCCCTTAGTCGCCACACTCCAGTACCTGTTTGGGAACACCGAGGGAGAATTTAGCATGGTCAACGTGCCTAACCAGTAGGTCTTTCAGACTGTGTACAAGTGAAAATCTCAGATTATGTAATGAAAATGGAATTTGGCTCATTCTGTCACAGTAGATCAGTGGCCTTGGTGATGCCCTCCATAGCATAAGCACCCACATTACTACAGAATTGCAGTAATCTCTGATGTACAATGAGCAAAGTGCATATATCACATGCTTCCTGTAGGCTTCATGTTTATTCCTTTCACATTTTAGCTATTGCACATCTGTGATATGTGAGAAATTACAAGGAAGATCTGCTATTATTTGTATTTTCCCCTGCAATAAACAATGAAAGACTAAATAATCATACCATTGAAACTAGCCTGTGCAATATCATCCTTGTAGTGGAAATCAAAAGGCAGCATCATTCTTATTTCCTCATTGAAGATATGCATAATCTCTGCTTCAATTACTTTTATGTTTAAAGTCAGAAAATTAAAAATGAAATCACATTTCTATCCATATTACAAATCTGTTCTCACAATTAGAGAAAAAAAAAGTAGTGCTTGTTGAACTCAGCATTGTCTTTCCTGCAGTATGATGACTGATCAGACTATAGATATTTCTGACATTGCATTCGCAATGCCCCTTTCCATTGGATTTAAGTCATTACAGGCATCACACTTCAACTGCACTTGTGTGATTGTTTCCATTTCTTGTACCCAGCTGTAATTTATGGCACCTGATTGTCAGATTTAGTGCTAATTTGTACTATCTGGAGTGTTTTCATGCCCTGACAAGCATTTGGAATCAGAGTGCCTAATTATCTCCTAACTTAATCATATCAGGGTTGAGAAAGGTAGGTGACCTCTCTGCCTCAAGTGCTCAATTTGTCTTTTTATGAGCTGGCATTGTACTCAGAAAATGCTCGTTACTAGTTGATGATTGGGGTCAAAGCAAAACTGAAACATAGAAGCCAGCTCATTCACTATATCTGGAAACAATAATGTTCTTTTGTAATTTAACAGCGAATTTATGAGCACTTTTTAATCTTCAAAATTAATAATTCAAGATCATTCTGAATTTTTTTTGATATCCCACCACAAAATCTATTCCATAATTATTGAATCTATTTGTTTTCCTGGTAACCAATTGAGGCTGGACCACAAAGTTCATCACTTTGATGCCCATATCTGGTCCTGAGATGAGTTTCCGACCACATATTGGTACCATTACTAAGATCAACTATTTTGATCCTGTAACATCATCTGACTCCACCCATCTCAGCTCATTGGATTCTGAAACACTCATCCATATCATTGATAGATCAAGATTTGACTGTTACAATGCATTCTATTCTCCCATGAATTTGAAGTCATCAGAAACTTTGCTTCCTGTCTGTACCAAGTCTCATTCGTCCATCACCACCTAGTTCATCGACCTACACTAGCTCCTGGTTAAGCAACTTCTTTCGTGTTTCCAAATCACTCCATAGGCTCATCCCTTCCTACCTCTAACCTTCTCTAGTGCCAGAATCCTCCAAGATATCTGTATTTCCCCCATTCTGACTTCTTTTATGCCCTGGATTTTAACTGATCCACCATAGGCAGCATTGCTTTCAGATGGAATTCATGATCTAAATGTTTCTGATTCTCCAAGTTTTCTTATTCCACCTCTCAAACAGTCTTTTAAAACTTCTTTGCCCAGGCTTTCAGGCATCAACCTTACTATTTCCTTATATGGTTGGGTATGAAATTTTGTTTGATGATCATAGAATCCTCACAGTATAGAAGGAGGCCATTCAGCTTATCGACTCTGCACTGACAACAATCATGCCCAGGCCCCATCCCTGTAACCCCACATATTTACCCTGCTGATCCCCCTGACAGATAAGGGTCAATTTAGCGTGGCCAATCAACTAACCCGCACATCTTCAGAGTGTGGGAAGACACCGGAGCACAGGGAGGAAACCCACACAGACACGGAGGGAACATGCAAACTCCCCACAGTCACCCAAGGACAGAATCGAACCCGGGTCCCCTCCAAACCACTCACCATCCCTGGTGTTGTAAGGCAGCAGTGTGCCTTCATGCAGCTCCTCATGTGAATTGTGTTAGACTTCTGAATATGTTTAAGATATATAAATCCCAGCTATTGTTTTGTGAACACCAACATATAAAATATTATACTACAGTTTAGGCTTTATTGAAAAATAACTTCCCCAATGATCTTTCTTTATATTTTCTTCAGCTGACCAAAGGACTTAACCGACATTGTATCCTGATAAACATATTTAGCATTTTATTTCTTTAGTGAGAACCAAGAATACTTCCTCGCAAAAGTTTTAATTGCACATTGAAAAGCTTAGAGATCGCAGGAACAAACCTGCATGGGCATTATACAATGCAACATTGTCCCCTCTACCGCGGCTACATTCGCAGCCAGGTGTCCCTGGAGAGGGAGCATGCAGTGTCCGCGGGCGCAGTTGACACCTTCCGTGCCCGCTGGGCACCGCAGGGCCTGGGGTGCGTTATAGACCCCGACAATCACATTTTGATTTGATGTGTCTTAAGTTTCCTTTGTACTTTTGTTTCTGTTTGGGCTGTTCCCCTTCCTTTTGGGGAGCTGCCCCTTTTACATTGTCCTAATTTACTTTGAGTTTGTCTTTTTGGTTTGACCTTCAAAGAGGACAATGAAACACTGATGTATTAATTTGCTGCTGGAATGAAAAATTCTGTCCCTTTAAGATGAGGAGGTCTTAAGGCTGCACATTCTTCAAATGATTGCTTGAATTAATTATAAATCAGGCTAGCTTTCTTTCTCTTATAATATGTAGGAGGTAATAAAAGTCTGATTGTTGAAGTGAACAAAGGCTGAGATCATTCAGAGATTATATGCTTAACAGTGTGACCATCTTTGACCTGGAAACAGTACAGTTAGGACAATTTGTACTTTCTTTAAAATGTCTGTGAGAATCTGTAGTTCTTTTAAGAATGTTTGAAAAGGTCCTTTTTCATCAGCAAAGTAAAGGAAGGGGTTATCAACAGTGCTATCAAGCAGCATTTACTCTGCAATAACCTACTCATCAACAAATTGGATTCTACCAAGGCCACTCACCTCTTACAGTTTTAGTTCAAACCTGGATAGAAGAGCTGAGGAGTGACTGATTGCCCTTGAAATAAAGGCAGTAGTTGTCAAGAGTGTGTCATCAAGGAGTCCTAGCAAAACAGGAGTCAAGGGGAATCATAGGGAAAACCCTCCAATGGCTGGAGTCATCCCTATCACAAGAGATGATGACTGTGCTTGTCGGACATCAATCTTCTCAGTCCCAGGACATCATGGCAGCAGCACCTCAGGGTAGTGTCTGAGGCCCAAACATCTTCAGCTGCTTTATCAATGACCTTCCCTCCATCATAAGATCAGAAATGGCGATGTGCATTGATGATGGCACAATGCTCAGTACTATTCATGACCGCTCAGATACTGAAGCAGTCATGCCCATATGCAGAGAGATCTGGGCAATATTCAGGTTTGGGCTGATGATTGGCAAGTAACATTTGCATCACACAAGTAGCCCACTTAATTGGCTCCCCATCCACCACGTCCAACACCCCTCCCTCCATCATCAATGCACAATGGCAACACAATGCAGCATCTACTCACCAAGGTTCCTTCAACAGCACCTTCAAAACCCCTGACCTTTACCAGCCATTAAGAACAAGATGAATGTGAACACCACTACCAGCAAGTTCCCCTCCTAGCCACACACCATCCTGACCTGGAACTATATTGCCACTCCTTCACTGTTGCGGGCTCCAAATCCTGGAACTGTCTTCCAAGACCTCAAGAACTGCAGCAATTCAAGAAGCAAAAAAAAAAGCAGCTCACAAACACCTTCTCAAGGGCAGTTAGAGCATGCAGTAAAATTGCTAACCTAGCCAGCAATGGTCACATCCCCTAAAAAAATCAGAGTACATCAATTATAAAGAGATCAGTTGTAATTTTCTCACATCATAAGAAATGCAGGTCCATCTGGCTTGGCAACTCTCAACCTGGAAGTAGAAAGGAAGTTAACCATGAGGCCAGACACAGAGGAAAGCCATAAGCAGGAGAAAGAAAGTGATCAACACACATATACAGAACTCATGAGGTGAAAGCAGCAAAACTGTTTACAAAAAGATTGGTTTTCTGTTAGGCAAAAAAAAAACACAATGCCAGAAGTCCTTTGGGCAGTGATTAGGATTGAGCTAAAAGGAAGTGAGTTGTAAAAATCAATGTGAATAGTTCAGGCATGCAGAAGAGCTGAGAGTTTGTGTCAAAGGACCAGACCGTGAATTGAATATTGTTGGTGGTCTGTTGCAAAGGAAAGCTTTGCCATCAGATCTGAACCAGCCTGAGTGAGAGAGGGTTCGTAGGTAACGAAGGTCAGCCTGACTTGAAACATTGGCTCTACTGGCTCTATTCTCTCTTCACGGATGCTGCTAAACCTGCTGAGATTTTCCAGCATTTTTCTCTTTTTGTTTCAGATTCCAGCATCCGCAGTATTTTGCCTTTATATTTGTACACAGGTGTCTTTCCGATGATTATTACATCCAATGATCTTGGATAGAATACAGCTGCCAGTAGTTGTAACTCGAGGGCCAAACTGATTGAATGGGCAAGTGGGAGATCCTACATACTGGAGCTTGTGAAAACACTACGAGATTGCATTTGGTTCTGCATTTGTTGTGTGGATGCTTGTGGTTGTGTGAGTCCATCTTCATTCTATCCACTACTTAAAGTGAAGTTTACCTTTCCCCTTGAAGTATCTTAGTTCATGTGCAATTTGTATCGGTTTTGATTTGTGAGAAGCAAACACTACAGAAGGTGAAATCCTGTTGGTAGTTTCTTCATTTGGGCGTCTTTCAGGAAATTTGGTTACTTTGGTTTACCCACAGCGATTGTAACAGCAATTGCAGGCTGGAGTTTAGAAGAAAAATAACTTTTTAAAAATTGTTTCAATCTGCAATGAAATGTGACCTTTAGCGTAACAGCAGAACATACTTTATTTTACTTTGTTTTAGCAGATCATTAATAGCATTACTCACAGTAGGTCAGATGATCTGCTGTTTTATAAGGGTGACTGCTTTATCTCATGCAATGTACTATTCTGCTCAATATGAAACCATGATTATCACCATAATTAAGATTTGCAGTGGTTTGGGGTGGGGATAATGTGACAATTCACATATTGAAATATTTCTGGAGTATATGTACTTCTGAACACAGAAGAGGGCAGAATATTAAAATAGATGGATCCCTTTTCCAAATATTAAATGTGATAAACATAAAAGAACAGAAATACACAGATTAGCTATTTTCAAAATGCCATCTATCAAGAATAAGGGTGATCCTTCATCTCAGACAGAATAGTGCCATCCACAGCAGTCCATTTCAATTTTGCAAATTTACCAGTGTGTAGTAAAATGCCATCACTCAGGCACTAGAAATATGCTTTAAGCACTCTAATTATCCCCTCCATTACTTTGTGAATCATTAAATAAATGCGGGTGCACCTTTTCTGTGCTGGCAAAGCTGAAGGGGATCATTGGCTATTTTTCAATGATTTTCAAAACACCCTCTTCCGTCAGGGAGAAGATACAAAAGTCTGAGGTCATGTACCAACCGAGTCAAAAACAGCTTCTTCCCTGCTGCCGTCAAGACTATTGAATGGACTTACCTAAGTTGATCTTTCTCTACACCCCAGCTATGACTGTAACACTACATTCTGCGCTCTCTCCTTTCCTTCTCTATGAACAAGTACACTTTGTCTGTATAGCATGCAAGAAACAATACTTTTCATTGTATACTAATGCATGTTACAATAATAAATCAAATCAAATCAGAAAATGCTGGAGAAACTCAGCAGGTCTGACAGCATCTGTGGACAGAGACTAGAGCCAACATTTCAAGTCAGGATGAGCTATGACGAACGAGCATCTTGACTCAAAACATTGACTCTATTCTCTCTCCACAAACACTGTCAGGCCTGCTGAGTTTCTCCAGCATTTTCTGTTTTGGTTTCAAATTCCAGCATCCGCAGTGTTTTGCCTTTATTTCAAAGAGTGAACATTGTCCCCTGGAACAGCCCATCTCCTTTCACACTTCATTGAAGAAAAATTATTCATCCAATGAAGGACAACAGTGCCATGAGCATTTTTCCAATGCTCTAAGTTAACATTCAGAATCATCAGTTGAGCAACACAATTAGTGCATTTAGCAAGTGGTTATCCTTCTTATTGTTAGTTGACAGTGACCTCATATGGAATCATCCATTTTATAGATTTATCTGACTTAGTATGTTTGCCTAAACATATCCCAGCGCCAGAATTCAAGAGCTTTGAATCAGTCATGGACCTTTTTGAAAGTGGTGTCAACCCTTTGGAGTTTACTTGCAGAATCTTCTTTAACAACAGGCTAATATTGTCTAGTACATACTTCCAGCAAAACAGATGCTGCACCAATTGGATTAATTAGACCACTTGAATGAGAGCACAGGTTTTTATTCAAATATACCCTTATGCAAATAAATCAAGGCTGAATTAATGGATAGCTTTTATGTCATAAATGTTAAAGTAAGCACAAAATGTAGAGGTATTATCATACAAACCAAAACAGTATTTTTTTCATCAAGATACTTTATTAATATTGCATCTGTCAGGTTCATATTTTCAATGGTTATTGTTTGGATTATTTGCCATTCTGCACCATAAATGAACCCAAATAAAAACGATGAACATATTAGGAATCCTTTCCAATTTAAAAACAAATCCCAGAATAATGTTAGTTGACCTTACCTTATACAATAAAGGTGCCTTTCCAAGTTTAATTAGTGCAATTTTTTTGGTAAAATTGGTATTTGATTGAAGCCGGAGCAGATCATCAATTGTTCCGTACTGTACATCTATGATCTCCGCCTGAAAATTAATGTTTTCAATATTCATTAAACAGATTCTGCTGTTGTATTTGTCAGTATACCTCATTAATTGCTTAGTTATCAGCAACTGAACTGAAACAGGTAACGGTATTAGTTGAATACTCACGCTTTATGAGCAGTGGAAAATACCGAAGGAGTGTTTAGAACACACTGTTTAAAAAAAAGCTTGGCCTTCAACTCATTTTAAGTATGTGAAAGTTAAATACTTCAAATATTCCATCTCATTTAGAAAAGAAAATTACACATAATACTTTTTATTACCCATTTAACATCGCTAATACAACCAAATCTTGCATATTTGCAATTTCCATTTCAATGCAGCCATTTCTTGTCCTGTTTTCCCCTCATATTTCTAATTGTGAAAAGTTCACTTGCTTGCAATTTCACTTCTTGTGATTCCTATTTATATGCAAGTTTAGTGCGCAGACATCATCTTCATCAGAGATCAACTTTGAACTTCAAGAACTGAGCAAAATGGAAACCAGGATTAAAAATGACCGTGGAACGTAAGATGGCCAATTTTGATGAAGCCCTGTTTCGTTAGTTTAATTCTGAGAGAGCTCAGAAAATCCTACTCAACAGCTGCCTGCCTAGAAAGCTAAAGTCATTAAATGCACACAAAAACACAACGCAAGAAATAGGCCCTTCAAGCTTGCCCTGCCATTTAATACAATCATGGCTGATCTATGCCAGCCTCAACTCCTTTTCTGTGCCATTTCCCCAGAGCCCTCTATTCTTCAATCTATCAAATATTTACACATCTTCACTTTTAATACTTCTAATGATCCAGGCTTCACCATCCTTTGCAAGAAGAAATTTCTACGCACCCCAGTTTTAAATGACTGTCCCTTTAACTTGTAGCTATGTCTCCGTGTCCAAGACTCTCCCACACTGAAAATGTCTCACCATCTACCCTGTCAAGCCACAGAGGATCTTATAGGTTTGAATAAGTTTACCCCCTCACTCTTCTCAGCCTCAAGGAATTTAGACTCAAACTATTTAGCCTCTCTTGATTGGACAACTCTCTCATCCCAGGACTTTGCCAGATGAATCTCCTTTGGACTGCCTCCAATGTTACTATAACCTTTTTTAACTAAGGGGACTATACACTGTATTCCAGGTGAGGCCTCACTAACACTCAGTACAACTACAACAAAAGCTCCCTATTTTTAAACCCTACTCCTTTGCAATAAAGGCCAAAATACTGTTTGCTTCTTATCTACTTGTTGGATCTGCTGCTAGCTGTTTGTGATTCATGCACTAGAATATCCAGATCCCTCTGTACTTCACTCACCTGCAGTCTCTCTCCATTTAGAAAATAATCTGCTTTTTCATTCCACCTACCGAAGTGCATCACCTCACACTTCCCCACATTAAACTCCATTTACCAGATTTTCACCCAGTCACCCAATCTATCTATATCCCATTGCACAATCACAATATCCTCATCACAATATTCCTTTGCAGTGGCACAATAGCACAGCTGCCTCTCAGCTCAAGGGACCTGGGTTCAATTCTAGCCTTGGGTGACTGTGTGGAGTTTGCATGTTCTCCCCATGTCTGTGTGGGTTTCCTCTGTGTGCTCTGGTTTCTTCCTACATTAGGGGTTCCACTCACATACGCACAGGGCAGGGTAGGTTTAGGAAGATGCGGCAGCATGGGCTCGTTGGGCCGAAGGGCCTGTTTCCCATGCTGGGTTGTTCTTTGTTCTTTTGTTCTTTGTTCTTCCCACAACCAAAGATGTACAGATTGGGTGGATTGGACATGCTAAATTACCCTAGTATCTAAAGATGTGTAGGTTAGATGGGATTAGCCATGGTAAATGTGTGGGATTATAGAGACAAGCTGGGGGAGAGGGCCTGGGTAGGTACTCTGTCAGCGAGTCGGTGCATACTCGATGAGTCAAATGGCCTCTTCCGCAGTGTAGGGATTCTATGATTCCATCTTCGGATCATCAGCAAATTAAGAAACCTTTCATCCTGTTCTGTCCTCCAGATCATTAATGTAAATAATGAACAATTGTGGATCAAGAATTGATCCCTGCAGTACTCCACTAATTACATATTTCCACTCTGAAAAAGACCCATTTATTCCAATTCAGTTTTCTATCTGACAGCCAATTTTCAATGCATGCTAACACACTTGTTTCAATTCCACAGCTTTTTACGCACCAGCCTCTAATGCAGCATCTTGTCAAATGCCTTTTGGAAATCTAATTACATTACACCTACAGGTTCCCCTCTATCTATTTTCCTTGTTACGCCCTCAAAGAATTCGAGCAAATTTGTCAAACATGATTTATCTTTCATAAAACCTGACTAAGTTTGGTTATATTCAGCTTTCCTAAATGATTAGCTATCTTCTCTTTGATTATTGACTCCTGTATCTTGCCAATAGTGGATGTTAAATTAACTGGCTTATATTCCCCAGCTTCTGTACTTTTTTTTGAGTAAGTGAGTCACATTGTCTGTTTTCCAATCCTCTGGCGCCCTCCCAGAATCTAACAAATTACAAAAAATTTCAACTAATGGACCCACTATCTCTGCCTCCACTTCCATTAAAACTCAAGCATGCAGTTCATCAGGTCTGGTGACATGTCTGCCTTTAACCCCTTGAGTTTCTCTTATACTCTGTCCCATGTGATTGGGATCTTTGTACGTTTTACCACATTATTTGAAATTATTCCATCTGATATCTTAGAAATATTTGCAATGTCTTCCATGGTGAAGACTGATACAAAAAAAAATTTAGCATATCCACCATTTCTTTGCTTGTTGTCAATTCACCAGCCTCATTCAGTTGAGATCCCGTAGTTATCTTAGCTGCCTGGTTCCTATCTACAGAAACTTCTTTCTGTTTGTTTTTATGCTGCATGCACGTTTTCTCTCAAAATTTATTTGCTGCTGGATCCTAAAAACTTTCCAGTCCTCTAGTCTGCTACCATTCCTTGCCAGTTTGTATATGCTGCTTTTCAATTTGACATTGTCTTTCACCTTCTTTGTTAACAATGGATTTTGCCTCTTTCTTGTGGAAATCCTCTTTTTGATTGGGATAAACTCCTGCTGACCATTTTGGACCAGCTGTTTGAGTATCTGCCACTGTACATCTACTGACCTGTATCTTAGCTTGTTTACCCAATTCACCGTAGACATCTTCTCCCTCATACCATTATAATTGTCCTTATTGAAGTTGGAGACACTGGTTATGTACCTGTGGCATTCACCCTCAAACTGTATCTGGAATTCTATCACAGGGCCATTTCTCCCCTGGGGGATCCTTAACAACAAAGTCATTAATCCTTCTTCATTGAACAAAACCAGTTTAAAATAGCTCATTCCCAAGTAGATTCCACTACGTACTGCTCTGCAAAGCAATCCCTGACGCACTCCACAAATTCCTCTTCTACGCTACCCCTGCCAGTTTGGTTTGCACAATCAATGTGCAGATTAAAATCTCCCATAATAGGTGCAAGTTCCTTTCAAACATACCTAGATATTTTCCCATTTATGTTCTGACTCCTTGAGAGGTCATATTTTGGAGGTCGAGTGATTAACTACTCCCACCCTGATATTCCCTCCCCTTCTGTTCAGGATTTCAACCCAAAACAATTCTACATCACTATCCTTTATATCTTGACTTAGCGCTGCTCTGAAACCTTCCTTGATTAATAGGGCGCTATCTCACCTCCTTTCCTCTTTGACCTGTTCTTTTGGCACATTATATGCCTTGGAATGTCAAGCACCCAGTCCTGGTCACATTACAACCACATTTCTATAACAGCTAATTCATCACATTCATATGTTCCAAAATGTACTATCAACTCATCTATCTTCTTGCAAATGCTTTGTGCATTCAGAAAGAGAACACTTAGCCTTGATTTTTTACAGTTCTGTGTCACATATTTTTGTTTGTGTTTCCTCCTTGGCCTGTTACATTATAAACAGTAAGAAGTCAGACAACACCAGGTTTAAGTCCAACTGACTTAAACCTGGTGTTGTCAGACTTCTTATTGTGTTTACCCCAGTCCAACGCCAGCATCTCCACATCACTGTTACATCATGACATTCAGGTTCCGCCTCACCATTCTCTGTGTCACTGCTTCCTTGTAATCCCTTGATTTTCTAAACCTTCTATTCTTGGAACCCTCCCCCTCCTAGTTAGAGCTCTTGTATGATTCCCTGGTGTAATATAATGTTGATATGATCTGTCGCTACCTGTAGTTTTCTGTTTCCACTCAGACTGACTACTAACCTGCACTCCTACCTTTAACTTTGGTTTCCTAATTTTCCAAGCAGCTGAACCCTCACCCCCACTCATTACTTTACAGCCCTCTCTACTTCCCTAGTTGTACGGTCCACAAGAACACTGATCCCAGCATGGTTCAGATGTATACTGTCCCAATGGTACAGTCCCCAATTTCCCCAGTACTGATGCCAATGTCCCATGAACTGATAACCACTTCTCCCAGACCAGCCTTTGAGCCATGTATTCATCTCTCTAATTTTACATATCCTTCACCAACTTGCATGTGGTTCAGAGGACTTAGCAACCCAGCTTGGAAGGTGAGCCATAACTTAGTCTACAACAACCTGTGTGAAGAGGAAGCAGACAATGATGGATGCATTTCTGATGCATGGACTGAAGAAGTATTGCCAGTTTTTTTTTAGCAGAGTAAATGCATTTAAGATGTTACAAGGAAAGATTTTTTTCCATTTTTCCTTGCCTCATCAAACATATGCAAAAAATGAGACAAGACGAGTGTGAGAAAAATGAGAAAAAAACACTTCATTGTCATTGCAACATAACATGCTGGCTTGGATTAACTCAAATCTTCCAGGATCAGGAAAAACAATGTACTAAAACAAATTTGATGAAGAAAAAACTTTCAATAACAACATGCAAAAAAAGATAAGATGATGGCAGCAGAAAGAAATGGAAGGTGACTGTTACAACTTTAAAATTTTAATTAAAGCAAGTGTCAACCTTGGTTCAGTTGGTTAACCAAGTAGGCTTCTGCACGATTTATCAGTGACATTGAGGCTATCCCTTTAGTGTGTTACTAAGGGACTGCTACACTGTCGGATATATCATCATGACACATTAAACTTGGATATCATCTGCCCCCTCGGGTGGACCTAAAAGATCCCAAATCACAATTCCAAGAACAGCAGGAGAATTTGCTCAACACCACAAGAACAATTAAATTGGTTATTTATCTCTCTGTTGACTTTGAGACAATTAGTTGTCACATGCATTACAATGGTAACTACACAAAAACAGGACTTAATTGGCTACAAAGTACATTGGGAGGTTATAAAAGGCATTATAAAAACGTTACGTTCTTTCTTTTAATTTGGTTTCATTTTAAGGGAACAATATCAATACTCCATGTAATTTAATTCAATAGCTTTCTTCCCGACAATATACAGTGGGAGGCATTTTCACAGTTAGGATCAAATCATGAGGCTGTTAATTGAGTATGTGTTTGGCAAGCAGTATCAATCACCAAGGAACCATTACATCTTTAAGAAACTGCTATTCAACTAATCTATTTGTTGATTGGTGAGAAAATTAAATTTTCTTTGCTCTTGCTTTGGTAACAGATATCTCTCACCTTCATGCTGAAATAGCCATTATTAGATGCATCACAATGTAGCGTGAAGACTGCCTATGGCTGAGTCTCCCTTACCCTTTCCGAGAGAACTGCCCAAGTTGTGCTCAGCATTTCTTTGCATGGGCATGACTGAGATTGAAAACTTAGTTAGTTGACAGTGGGCATAAACCCACTGTGACGCTAGCCATGTTTTTCTAACACATCATCCAGTTAGAACAGCTTTTGATTTATGTCTACTCTGATTCAGCAGTTTTTTCCCCAGCAAATAAAAAGATTAAAAGATCCATCTTACAACCACAGTATTACACCACAAAGGACATTTCCAGCGAGATCAGATGCAAGTTACTCATACTTCACTGTGTCTATTATGACAGTTTGCATGAAGAGTCATACATCACTAATTTGCTGACTATGAAATCCGCTACCATATTGGCTGGTAATATCTCCTTTTATTTCTCAAGTCCTGTACTAATGCTGTTTTACACACAGAGTTATTTTATGAAGAATAACAATTATCCAGGAACAGCTGGAAGGATTCTTATCCGGTTGAAGCAACTGGGGCTCAGCGGTATGCCACTGACTGACTTCCTGACCAAGTGGCCTGGCAATCACTGGGAGGTGGCACCATGGTCATTAAAATGGGAAGGTAAGAGGTTAATGCCAGAAGTGCAATTTCAAAGGGATCATGGCAGGGATCAGGGGTGGGGTGGGGGGTGGCAAAACCCAGAGTCCAAGGTTTCTGGAGTCCTGAGAAGCATTTGGTATTTGTGGCCTTTCTAGCCCACTAGAAAATTTAAAGTCACATCGAATGCAACTGCAAAAATAAGTCCTTCCCAAGTATTTTGAATTCACTTCCCAGCAACGTAGGCTCCCCAATTAAAACTTCAAGTTAATATTGCACTTTGGGAAGCCACAGGGTAAATCCCCCGTTCCACTATAACTGCCCCAGGTCCAGTTTCCATTAGATGGGGGGGGAGGGGGGGGGGACTATGGAGAGGCAGGGGTTAAAAGTCGCAATTAGGTTGAAGGTAAATAAAGTATAAATTTGAAATTGGCTAGATTTCTATGTATTTCAATAAGTGTCAGCAAGTAATGCATCCAGCAAAAAATGCCAGTCATTGCTCCAACACAATAAATGATGACTTTTAATATAACTTTCAAATATCTATTGGCTGTGCCATTTCCTATGTCCTTTGGCTTTGATCTATGGAATGGGCTAATGCCTAATATAACAGGCTATTGTAATAAGCTATTTAGCATTGCTCTAACATGTCACCATGTCACTAGTAGCCCAGAGGAAACATTAATCTCCACATTCAGTGATCAGATTTAGCAGGATGCTTTCATAATATGAAACTGATGTGGGTTGAAAGCTGGACTTTCTAATTAGTGTTATCCATATTGTCTGAGTTTCAGCACCAGCTTTAAAGTACTAATGTTAAGAGTTCAAGATCTGGTTTTGAAACTATGCTTGATAATTTTGACGTTAGCTTTGTTCAAATCTGCTGAACCAAATTTGTAAAACTAGCCACAGTTCATTCATCAAAAATGCATAAACACAAATTTTAAAAAAGCCAATATTTTAAAAGTATATTAAAACTTTTCATTATTTTGAAGTTGAACATTTTATTATAAGCTAAATTACTTACTGTATCAGGGGACTTGCTTAGTGGTCAGAAATATTTTAACCAGAATTTCTTCAGCATCAAAAGTCAAGTACAGTGCAGAAATAAATGTGGCACCTCTGATATACAATAGTAAAATAAGTAATTCTTAACTCTTTATGGATAATGTAACAATATAACATCCTTCAGAAAAAAGGCCCAAGTCTTCCAATCTCTGGATTGTCTGAGACTGGATGTACAGCTAAAGATGCTTATCGGGTCTCTATAGAAATCCTGACGCAGGGTGCTCCATTTTCCCAGTGAGTTTCACTTTCCGATAGGGAATTCCCCTGCTCTCTGGGATTGTTTGTGAATGTCTCTCTACGAGTTAGAGTCAAAGACTTTGGACAGTTCCACAGGACTCATCTGAATAATTACCCAGGAAATGTTACAGATTAAAACCCAGTCTAATACCTGAGTAACTCCCTAACCAACTCCCTAATTAACCCTACCCAACACCTCTTGACCCTGGATAACCTCTCAAACCTATGCAACTTCATCCCTGATCTGACCAGTCCTAACTACCTGCCCTACCCCCAAGACTCTGACTACCTTATCACCAGCTACCATTGCACTCACCTATGAATTCACTCACCCAGCCACCAGTATTCATTTATTAACATTCAAATTGGAACTTTAAATGGACTGTAAATTTATAGCTGGTGCTATAAAAAGGTGTCCTGTGTGCCCCCGACTCTGCTCTGCTTCGACAGAGTTCCCAAGGGGACACTGTGCTCCACATAACTGTGGAAGCTAGACTCAGAAGGCCCTGCTTTACACATGCGTCAGCGTTGAGTTAGAGGGATTTTCAATCACAGCACAAATCTGATGATCACTGCTTGGAAGATCCAGGCAATATCTCTATATCAATATAACTGTTCCAATCATTAACTTTCTTATAGCAGCTAGTAGTAGCTAAACTGAAGATTAACCATCAGCTTACAATTAAATGGAACTCTTTAGGAGCCTGCTTTAGCCTATTCTATTTCTTAACATATTATTCATGGTATTGTTTTGGTGGTAAGATCTTGTGTCTCTATCCTCCATATTATAAGTTTTTTAAAATTTATTTATTAGTTCACAAGTAGGCTTACATTAACACTGCAATGAAGTTACTGTGAAAATCCCCTCGTCGCCACACTCCAGCACTTGTTTGGGTACACCAAGGGAGAATTTAGCATGGCCAATGCATCTAACCAACATGTCTTTCAGACTATGGGAAGAAATTGGAGCACACAGAGGAAACCAACGCAGTCACGGGAAGAACATGCCATCTCTGCACAGGCAGTGACCCAAACCTTAAATCGAACCTGGGTCCCTGGCACTGTGAGACAGCAGCGCTAACCACTGTGCCACCATACTGTTGCTAGGGAGGCAGCGATGTAGTGTAACTGTCACTGGACAAGTAATCTGGAGGCCGGGGTAATGCTCTGGGCACCTGGGTTCAACTCCTACCATGGCAGATGGTGGAATTTGAATCCAATAAAAAAAGCTGGAATTAAAAGTTTAATGAGAACCATGAAACGTTGATGATTGTCATAAAATCTGATTCATCAGATTCATTAATGTCCTTCAAGGAAGGAAATCCATTGTCTACATGTGACTGCAGGTACATAGCAAATTG
The DNA here is from genome assembly GCF_965287045.1 of Carcharhinus amblyrhynchos. NCBI lineage: Eukaryota > Metazoa > Chordata > Chondrichthyes > Carcharhiniformes > Carcharhinidae > Carcharhinus > Carcharhinus amblyrhynchos. The sequence continues at coordinate 102,050,761 of NC_137326.1, read as the reverse complement.
GTTGACTCTTAAATGCCCTCAGAAATGACCTAGAAAGCCATTCAGTTCAAGGGCAATTAGGAATGGGCAATAAATGCTGGCACAGCCACTGAAGTCCATATCCCACGAATGCATTTTTTTAAAAAATTGGTATCCATCACTCAGAGGCAAGTTGGCATGCTCCACTGGGAATGTTATGCACGTTAATCTTGATTTTATAGGAATTGTGCTTGATTTCGCTAGTGGGGAATTGGTTGGGTTGCAGCTGATGGCCCTGGTAGGACAGTGTATCTGCTCCAGAAAGCAAAGCAGAAGATGGGTAAAGGGATGAGGAGGGATATCAGTTGGAGGGAGGGGATGGAGTGAGGAAGATTTGGCCAAGAGGGTTAATTGGGAGAGAGAAACAGTCAGAGTTGGAGAGTGATTCTGAAATCCAGGGGTTGGGGAGCAGTATGTCAGAGACTTAGAGGAACAGGAGAAAGGGGAAATGAAAGCCTTCAGGATAGAGAGATTGAAGATGGAACCCTGGGGTGAAAAATAAAACTAGAGGCTTTTTGATAAGGGAGAACTGGGTAGCCTGGAGAGGTGTGGGGAAAGCAGAGGACTGGGCTGTGGAAGGTTGGGAGGATATCTCTTGTGGGGGAGGTCAGGGGTTTGGGGGAAGATGTCTGATGTGGGAGCCTTGTCCAGGCAGGCATTTATGGGTCTAGCAGATAGGTGCAAATGCACTTACTTCTCGGGGTCAGCAGCCCTTGTCCTGAAAAATGGGGCTCACAGCCTAAATATCATTTTTAGAACTTTTTTAAGTTTTAAGTTTAACTATTAGTGTCACAAGTAGGCTTACATTGACGCTGCAATGAGATACTGTGAAAATCCCCAAGTCACCGCTCTCCAGCGCCTGTTTGGGTACACTGAGGGAGAACTTAAGAATGGGTGGATCACCATCCACCTTCTCTCCTATATTAATGCTGGAAGTGGGAAGGCTGGAAGAGGGAAGGCTGGAGGTGGGATTGAATCAGGATTCTGGTGTAAACCTGCCTGTTTCTTGCTGTTAAAATTCCCCCTTTATTTTACAGATAGAAAAAGGACTCTCAATACTTATTTTTTAAAGCATAGTAATTGCAAATATCAATGTGGCTGGGAAGCAGGGCATCAACTACAGAAACTCTGTGAAAAAATCTCAAATGTTTTCTTCTGCTGACAGTGACAGTACAAATTAAATGTTTTAGTTCAGCATTGACAGTTCGCAGGTATCTGTGTCAACCACTTGCTGGTGTACACTGTAACAAAGTCCCAGCCATTGTTTTGACAGAGAGAAAATAGATATATCGCAGTACGTTAAAAGTTACTTTGTTCATCCACAGAGCATGGGTGAATATAGGCACTATTGTAAATGGTCACCAGAGCATTGAATGCTTGTCACTAAAGTTCGCTTCATTCACCCAGAGAGCCTCCACGCTGGCTGCTATCAAGTTCCGGGAACCTGGCGCCTCATCCCAGTGGAGTGTGAGAATGGGAGTGCTCTGTTCCTCCCAAACCTTTCCTCAGTTGTGAAATGGACAGTAATCTCGGAAGGAGGATACAGGAATTGCTGCCTGCATACCAGCCTTCACAGCCCCTTTAAAGCAAGGGTCATCCTAACATGAAGGGAAGCGAAGCCTGAAAGTGATCCCTCCAGATCCCTCTCCCTGAAATGGCGATTCTTAGACTCCCACCCTCCAAGTTGTACTTACCTGCATCTCCTATTTCCTCTCTGGTCCCCCCTGAACAATTAACACCCTGGAGGTTGCTGGCTGCCTGAGGGCACCTCTGAAATCCCACTCGGAGGTGAAGATATTTATGTAGAGTTGAATATCCAGTGGGGGGGGGGAGAGGCGGGAGGAATGTCCTGGAGAGGTTCCTCACTAATGACATGCTAATGCATTAAAATGAGCTTCCCGGGGAAATTGCCACAAATGTATCGATTACAGTCACACACTGCTCTCATTTATAATGTACCAATTTCTGGGTGGTAAAATCCTCCCAGTTGCACAAGGAGTTTGCATGAAATCCCAGCACTAACTCTACTCTGGTTATGTTAACATCACAGACTAAAATCCATGTTCCGCCAACATTTAATTGGGCAGCACTAGGTAAACCAAGTATGACCTGCTGAGATGGCATTCCTGAAAATAAAAGACTTACAAATGGGAATAAGAGAGATGGGTTTTGAAAAGTTAAAGTGATGGGGGTTGTGATTATTTCCTTTGGCAGCTTGTTCCACTGTGGGGAATGTCCTTGGGATAAAATAAGTACACCACTAGAATACAAACAAAATAAAAATGTTGTCAAGGTGATCCAGTGAGAGCAGTGATTTAATTTCAAATGTAAAAGCGAGTGCTCTTGACCTTTTGAAATCAAATGATTTGGAACACTGAGCATTCTGTTAATGGACTTGCTCTTGTTAACCCATTGCCACGGTTTAATGTAAATTCTAACTGCAGGCCGCATTCAGAAGAATCATTTCTGTAACTGGAAATTGTGTTTTAGTCTATGTTCTGAACCAAATACATCCTCAGTTGTCAAATTTGAGTGCAGCTCCTACAACCCCATCTCAAGAAAATTATTTTATTATTTCTATTCTTTCCATTGGCCAGGTAGACAATGACAACCAGCATCACAACACATGATGAAATAAATTTGCAGGTAGCTTTCCAAAATTGCATGTATTCTGCTTGATTGAAAAGAATAACTACCAAATCAAACACAAAAGACTGGGCCATTTCATGTTTTTCCACAATGCTCTCAGAGATATTAAGACTTTTGAAAATTCGCCTCAGAAAATTCCTTTCATTATTTTCCCTTTTGCCAAAAGACTCTTCATACTACTTACTGTGTCATTTGTCACTATCACCATGCCTTATCGAGGAGATACAGAGCTCAAATCTGGACATATATGAGGCACTGTAGACTATCAGCAGAATCAGAATTGTATTCACCCATTGTCTGGATCCTGGGGCCTGGCATATTCTTCACACTACAATTAAAATCAAGCCAGAAGACCAACCCTTGTTCAACGAGGAATGTAGGAGGGTTTAGCAGAAGCAGCCCCAAGTGTATCTAAAAATGAGATACCAAGGTGGTAAAGCTACCACACAGGACTACTTGCATGCCAGATAGTGGAGGCAGCATACAATAGACCAAGCTAAGTAATTCCACAACTAATGTATTAGCCCTAATTTCTGTATTCTATCACATCCAGTTGTGAAAGGTAGGAATCAATATAACAATGAGTGGAAGGAGAAGGATCCATGACTATCTTCATTGAAAGAAATACTCAGCATGTGATTCCAAAAGATGAGTGAAGGATTTGCAACCATTTTCTACCTGAAGTGCTGAGGGGCTGATCTATCTCATCTTTTAATTACATTCTGGCATGATAGACTTCAGAGAATTAATGCACTTCATGTAATAAATAAGCACACTGAATACAGCAAAGGATGTGGGCTCCAACAACACCATGGTCATCAAGTCGAAGGCTTGTGCTCCAGAACCAGCCATACCCTCTAGCCAAGCTGCTCCAGTACAGCTACAACAAAGGCATCGATAAATCCAGTTTAAATCATTACTACCCCATCAGCCTACAATCAAACATCAGCAATGCGATGGAAAGTGTTGTTGACATTCTTATCAAGCTACACTTGCTCACCAATAACTTGGTCACTAATGCTTAGTTTAGACTCATTCAGTTCCGAACCTCATTAAGTCCAAACTTGAACAAAAGCATTCATTTTCAGAGATGAGGTGAGAGTTACTGCCCTTTGCATCAAAGCAGCAGTTGACCAATTATGGTGTCAAGGAGCCTAGTAAAACTGAACTTAATAAGAACCAGGGGAATAAAAGCAGTATGATAACTAACACAAATGATAGAGGTCAATCATATCAGTCTAATAATCATTGTGTAAGGGTTTCTCAGCACAATGTGCAAGACCCAGTTGTTGCATAACGACCTGCCCTCCGATGTAAGATCAGGGCTGGAATTCTCCAGCGGTTCACACTGGTGAGATTCTTCGGTTCCGCCGGCAGCACAGTCGCGTCTGCGGGTGTGAACCGACACCAATGGGAATTCCCATTGACAGCTGCGGGACCATTCATTAGCTTTGAACTACAGTCATTTTAACTGATGCAGAAATGAATTATCGAAGGCGAGTGATTTGCTGGAAATCACATGGCAGAGATAAATTTAAGTTTTGAACCTATTGTTTCGAACTCGGTGTTTTTGTGTTCAGAAAGTTACAAGCTGCTCAGCTCACCTGCCTGCCTGGTTCTCAACTTGCAGCGAGGGGATCCTTTTCTGGGTGGGGGGATAGACCAGAGATTGGGGGATGTCAGGAGGCCAGCGATCAGAGGTGTTTAGAAAGCCAGTGATCGGGAGACTGGCGATGGTGGGTGCAGTGCGTATGCGCCGATCTCCTCACTGACAGATCAGCACATGCACAGTGGCCCACTCAGCACTACGCTGCTGGCCTCTCGGGCGGGATTAGGTCCTGCTACCACTTCTCAGGGTGAATCACGCTGAGACACTCTGCGATACACAATGTGTCAGAGATTCATTCCGATATGTAGGTGCAAAAAACGGGCAGGAAATACTCCAGTTTTCCCACCCATTGGACACTTAGTTTTGTTTTGGGAGAATCCCGGATGGTGTGCCTATTAGGTTAGACAAAAGTTTATTTAAACCAGCTCTGTAAACCTTGTGAGTTTTGTTTTTAGAAAACAGTGGCATACTTCCAACAAAATGAAACGTGAAAAACCTACCACAGAGCAATGTTTGTGTGGAAGAGATACCAGTAAAAGCAATTAATGCAACGTTATTCATTTCTTTGAAAATAAAAAATCTAAGAATATAATTCCAAGTTATAAAGATAAAAATAATATTCTATAGTAGACAATTGTTTATAGAATGTTGCCATTGTAGATGATGGGGGCGATTCTCTTAACCTGCTGCACTGCTAGAATAGCGCTGGAAATTGGCACGGAGCTGAATATCATATTGAAATCGACATTTCAATATGATTAGCGGGCATGGGACACAATTCTCCGGGCCTGCAAGTGTCCCCCCCCCCCCACTGGAAGTGGTTCCCTCCAGCAGAGTTTACTCCTGCTCCCCAAAAACAGGATATAGGTGCCCTGACACGGCTGGAGGGAAGGGAGGCTATTAAGGCCCTGCCAGGAGGTTGGGGGTAAAGTGGGGTGCCCCTTGAGCAGTGCCAATCTGGCACCCTGCACTGCCAAAGGGCATCTTGTCACAACCCACTGGGCATCAGGCAGTGCCAAGGGGACAGGCCTAATGGGGGGGGGTGATCAGAAGGCAAGGACCTTGCTGCCACTTTGCACTTCGGTGACTGGGAAAGGGGAGGAGTGAGGGCAATTGGGGGCTGGCCAATGAGGGGGAGGTTCAGGACTGTGATGTGGGGGTGAACACTGTCAGTGGGGGGGTTGTCGGGAAGATCGGGTGGGGGGGGAGGGTTGGAAGGCCAGCAATTGGGTTTACAGGTGGCCAGTGATCTGGAGGCTGTGAATGGGGGCGCCACTGCGCATGCACAAATCTTCACGCTAACAGATTGGTGCATGCACAGTGGGCCACTTGGTGCTGTGCTACCAGCCTCTCCAGCAGCATAAGCCCTGCTCCTTGATTTTCAGAGTGTATCCCACTGGGGCACTCCACAGTACTCAGAGTGTGGGTGATTCATTCTGGAAATCATGCCAAAAAAAACCAGTAGGATTTACTCCCATTTTCCCCACAAGTTGGGAACTTAGAATTTTTTGGGGAGAATCCTGACTGATGTATCATGAAATACTAGACAGAATTTTAAGGAACCATTAATAACATGGACTTTTGGTGATTAGTTTTTTTGGAAGAGGAGCTAAATCTATCTCGCTTTATCTTTTCAATGATCATATATGGTTATTTACTTCCTCAGGACTTAAATGAATTAATATTATTCATAACCTTTGTTGGAACTAGAATCTGTGGACTGAATGGCCTGTTCTCAATGTAAACAAGTAACTGGGTCATTAATGCCATTTGGGGATAGATATCTATTGTCCCTTCTCAGTTTGTCTTTGGTTCCTACAATGTTGTTGATTTTTTATCCCTGGTTTTCCAGAAAGCATTTACAAAGAGTACTACCACACCAGCTGCCCACATGTCAAGAATAAAAAAATTTCCAAACTTACAAAGAGTTGCCATCAATTCATATGAACATATTCATGAAGCAAGATTGTTTAAAAAAACTAAGGGTGCAAAATTCAGTTCTGGATCTGCAAATTAGAGGCTCCTACAAACCAGACAATGGGCGAGATTTTCCAACCATGCTCACACCGAAACCGGAAAATTCCGCCCAAGGTCAATGGACCTTTCCATGTACCGCCCCTCACCCGCTCTGATTCCCGTGGCGGACGGAACGGGAAACAATACTTCAATGTGCGGAGGTGACTGTGGATCATTGGTGATACCTGGTGTCAAAAAAAAAACTAAACAAAAAACCTCTTGCAGAAATAAAGATTGTGAAACAATGAATAAAATGCAAATATCCACAAAATACAAATTTGCAATTTTTTTTTACAAGAACGTCAATGATTAAAGGACCAGATGCCCCATCCAGAAAGTTTGGGAACTGAGCTATGGAACTCTTTGCCGCAGAAGGCTGTAGAGACCAGGTCATTGAGTGTCCTTAAGATAGAGATAGAAAGGTTCTTGATTAATAAGGCGATCAGGGTTATGGGGAAAAGGTAAGAGAATGGGGAACGAGAAAAATATCTGCCATGATTGAATGGTGGAACAGACTCGATGGGCCGAGTGGCCTAATTCTGCTCCTATTTCTTATGGTCTTACGGACATGTACCAATATATGGATTTTCTAGATTTTGACATGGAGTGACATGGATGCTGGAATTCTGAAGTAAAACACCCTTTCCTACATTTTTGTACTTTTATTTCTTATTAAACTACATGTTTTTACATAATTGTTAGTTCTGCTGAAGGTTAGACCTAAAATGTCATGACCTGTTTTACTCTCTGATCTGATGTTGACTGATTCATTTGTTTCAAATAAGCTCATTATACTTCCCGGCACACAATATAGTTTTTGTGTTCTTCCAAATTTTGGGATGCCGGATAAGGCCAGATAAGGTACCTCTGCCAAAAACTTGGCACATTGCTCTGATCTACTATTTTATTCCTGCAGCTACCAAGGCTTCTAATTCAAATCAATCTTTTCACAGACATGCAATTAAAAACAGCAAGAATTAATTGCTTTTTAAGTTCCAAACACCTTGTCGTGCTGGTGTTATTTTACAAACTTTCGGTACAGAATCCTTTGGTACCAACGTCCCTACTGTTTACAGCTGTTATGTCAACTAAGTATATCCCAGTCTGTGAAAGCATTTGAAAGTAATATCAACTGAACTGTTGGAAGAATAACACCAGTAGCTTTCACTGTGATGAATGGGGTTACTGACAAAAGAACCACTTTGCAAAAGGGATCTTCTTTTGCTTACAGCCAAAATAAGTGGGGGATTAAGTTTGAGTAGACTGGATATTAGGCCAAATATACATAGTGGATACAATATTAGCACCCACATTCTGATAGCAATATATTTTTTTCCTGTGCATAATGTTTTACTGTTAAATATGAATGTGAAGTCAAATTGCTGCATTTTGATTATGCTTAGTAAGTAGCATCCAGAAAATATCTGTGTTCAGGTCTGAGTACCTCTTCTGTCATTAAAATAAAGGCTCAGGATATTACTATATTACTAATTACATATTTAAATTTGAGGTGATATTAGGCAGGGAGGAAAAGAGACACAAAATTGGAAGGTGAGACCATGCACTGGTTGATCTTAATGTGTGAGAATTGAGCTATTTTGGAAAAAACAATACTGCAAATAGGTGAAAAATCTGGATGATGTTATTGGAGAAAGTAAGGGAGAACTGCGCCCAAAGGAATTAGGATGTGGGGTGCAATAAGCAGTAAACCACCCTCAAACTGCATGATTGCCAATGGAGTTATTAATGAAAAAATGGTCCACAGTTTAGCCTGCCCTGCGAATAATGTGGAGAATTAAAGAGACAATGGGAGCCATGATTTATGACTAAAGACAAAGGAAATGTAATAGTCTCTATTTTCCAAAATAGTCACTGAACTGCAGAAATTGTTAACCAATATGATACCCAAAAAGCAAATCAATATACCCATAGACTAATGTGACCATCTTACGACAATAATAACTTGTATCTATATAGCATCCTTAATGTAATAACAGTTTCCAAAACACTTCACAGAGATATATTGAAACAACATATGACACTGAGCTACATTGGAGAGATCAGGGCAAAAAGAGGTAAGTTTTAAAGTAGGACGGAGAGGTAGAGCGATAGAGATATCTTGGAAGGTTGCCAGGCTAGAGAAAATTTCAAAGATAGGGAAGAGCCTGGTCGTGGGCCAATTTGGAAACAAAGATTAGAATTTTAAAACAGAAGCATTGTTTGACCGGGAGCCAGTGTAGCTTAGTGAGCACATGGATGATGGGTGAATGACACTGGATCCAGTTATGACAAGGGCAACAGAGATTTGGATGACCTCAAATTTATGGAGGGAAAATTATGGGAGGCTGTCCCATGCATGTATTTGAATAGCCAAGCCTGGAGGTCACAAAGACATGGATGAGAGTTTCAGCAGAAGAAAAGCTGGAACACGGCCTGAGAATGGTGACTTTACGGAAATAGGTGTTCTTTTGTAGTGGCACAACTGTGTGGTTGAAAGCTTATCTTGGGGTCAAATATGACACTTGCAAACATTCTGGTTGCGCCTCAGGCAGTTGTCAGAGAGAGGAATGGAGGCGACAAGGATGCAGAGTTTGTGACAGGAACTGAAAACAATGATTTTTGTCTTCCTAATGGAAATTTCCAGCATGAGATTTCAAATAAGCAGCATGATAACTTAGAGATGGTAAAGAAGTGGCTGGGAGATAGAACTGTAGGTCATCAATGTACACGTGGAAAACGACATTGGGCCTCTCAACATCCAGGCTCCTGAGCTTGGGATTTGAAGTGGGGGGGTATCCTAAGATACATTGCAGTATTCCTCTTGGAACTTCCTACGTAGCATTTACAGCACCCAGATGCACTAAATTCCCCTGGGCAATGGTGCTGTGCTGGAAAACATCTGAATATGCGATTTACATCAGTAACTCTGGATGGTTCCACTAGGGTTACAGTAATAGTTGTACAGAAAAGTGAAAAGAATTAAAACCTCTTCTGGTAGCTACTGTAAAATTCAGGCCCAATCTCCACATGCGACAGCCCCCACAATTAATCCTCCACACCAGCCAATCACTCCTCCATGTTATTCCCCACCTCCAAACCCTCAGCCACATGGCACTCTGCTCACCACCCACAGGCCTAACTCTTATTCCTCATCCCTGACCTGACAACCCTCTGGAAATGACCCCTCTAGACTCAGCTCCAATTTAACCTGGCTGAGTCTGGGTGGGTCATTTCCAGAGTGTCTAACTCTAACCTCGATCTGATCTTCCTCCGCGCCAAACCCACCCACCACCCATCTCAGTCTTCTCTAGCCCCTCAGTAACCTGATCCCCCACGCTTCCCGTCCAACCTCCAAACCCTCCCTGTACCTTCCGACCTCCGATTCTGCTTTCCCCTGATGTCTGGGTCCTTGTGCATGAGTCGCAAAAACCCAGCCTGCAGGTGCAGCAGGTGGTCAGGAAGGCGAATGGGATGCTGGCCTTCATAGCGAGGGGGATTGAATATAAAAGTAGGGAGGTCTTGCTGCAGCTGTATAGGGCATTGGTGAGGCCGCAGCTGGAGTACTGTGTGCAGTTTTGGGCGCCGCACCTGCGCAAGGATATTTTGGCCTTGGAGGGAGTGCAGAGGAGGCTTACTAGGCTGATGCCGGAGTTGAGGGGGTTGAGCTATGAGGAGAGGCTGAATAAACTAGGCTTGTACTCGTTAGAGTTTAGAAGAATGAGGGGAGATCTCATTGAGACGTATAAGATGATGAATGGGATGGATAGGATAGAGGTGGAGAGACTCTTCCCGCTCAAAAAAGACAGTAGGACTAGGGGGCACAGCCTCAAGATAAAGGGGGGGCGGTTTAGAACGGAGTTGAGGAGGAACTTCTTCACTCAAAGGGTGGTGAATATCTGGAATTCTCTGCCCGTTGAAGTGGTGGAGGCTGCCTCGCTAAATATTTTTAAGAAGCGGGTTGATGGGTTTTTGATAAGAGAGGGGATTAAGGGTTATGGGGAGAGGGCGGGAAAGTGGAACTGAGCCACGACAGATCAGCCATGATCTTATTGAATGGCGGGGCAGGCTCGAGGGGCCGGATGGCCTAGTCCTGCTCCTATTTCTTATGTTCTTATGTTCTTATATCTGAATACCCCACACCCACTCCCTCCATCTCCTAAATCCTATCCACTTATCTTCTCGCTGGCCTGTCATTTTCAATCGGACCTTTAAAGCAAACTGCTTTACAGCAAGTGATACCGTAAAAAGGGGGGGGCATGGCCTCCTTCACTCAGGCACTCTTAGACTTTGATGCTGGGTCTCAGAGACAGTTACTCTGCCTGGGTCTCACTGGACTGAGTCCAAAGGTCACGTGAAACAAACACAGAAGAAATCTGGCACAGGTAAGCTGGCACAGAATGGCAATCTGACACTCATTGCCACTCCTAGGATGTTACGGCCTATTATGTTTTCAGATCATATCATTGAGGGGCAGCATGTAAGTAAGAAATAGAATCATAAATGTTCCACCATTGGCCATGCCTTTAGCTGTTCTAGGCCCCAAGCTCTGGAATTATATCTCCACTGTGGCTCAGTTTCATACTCCATTTTATAATGCTCCTGTGAAGCGCCTTAGGCATTTCATTATGATAAGGCACCAAATAAACACAAGTTGTTGCTAGAGACCAAGCATAGATCTCTGAAGATATACACTCATAGCACAGCACATAAACAAAGCCATATAGATGGAGCCTGTCCTCAAATGTTGGATTACTTCAGATTCTGCAGTGCTGCAACTGATGTTAAAATGTTCAAATCAAGGGACTTACAAATTTTGCAAGTTTATTTTAACTTTCTGTCATGATTAACATAAAGTAACACTCTTAGTTTTACAAATATAGACATAATTATCAGAGGGAGAATACCTTCTTTCTTTGTAGATATATTTCTGTCTCCTATCTATAACCCAGCATCTCGATCTAGTTTTGAAAATTCCCCACTCATCAAGTTTAGAATATGCACAAGATTTTTACATTCTTTGGACATTGTTGCTGATTAAGTAGAAAATACAGATATTGGCAGGAATGATATTGTTGTCTGTGATGTTGTTGTTTTTATATTTTGTAACTTAACATATTATGTTTGTGAAGGTGTTGCATTTTAGTGCATTGCTGATCACTCCCAGTGGAATTGTACAAATCTTCCGTATTTCAGTCTAAAAAACTAATAGGTATGGCTTGCGTGGAAAAGGCTGTTGACCTATATTTTGCTATCGTAAGATAAATGTCACCTTTCTTTGCACAACAAATTACAACTAAGTTCCACTGTATACCATTTATCTTGATGGCACAAAGTAGGTTTTTGAGGTGGATTTTAGGAATTATGAATACTACTTAGACTGTTACCAGAAACCACAAATTGGATCTCTCACAAAGACCGACTTATGATAGATGTGCATGACTGGACTGCAAAGGCAGATCAGGCAGCGCTGCTATGCAGAACAAATAACCTTGTCAAAATATTTGGAGCAATTCAGATTTTACCAGGCAAATGAAATACCCTAAAATGACAGGGAGAATTGGTTTCTAACACTTCCATTACCTCCAGAGATCCTTTGGCAGAATATGCAGCATAGAAATAGAGGTCATTCTTTTCCTTCTTCCCACGTGGGGCTGAAGGTGGAATACTGCATTGCTGTCCACTGGGATAAAAGCACTGGCTGCTATTTGTCAGAATGATTTTGTTTTGGTCCGGATCAGGCAAGCTGAGAAGAACTGTGTAATTTACTAAGCGGATTTCTGTTAAACCAGATGCAGTCCATTGCTCCATAACACGTGTGGCAGAACTCCCCCAGCCTGACTCAGCAGCAAACGGTGCAAGGTTCCTAAACAAATGAAATAGAATAATTACTTTCAATACTGCTAGCATTTATCACACTTGCGTAGAAAAATCTACACATATTGATAGAGAGAAAGATTAATACGCACAGAAATTAACATTTACATCAAGTACAAATTGCAATATATTTACTGCCATTACGTTTTATTTTCATGCTGCAAACACCAAAACTGCTTATCTAAAAATTTCACTTGTCAATTTCCCATGGTATTGCACAAGGGAAGAGAAGACAATATGCAAATCAAGCATGCAGGGTTTGACAGCAGACAAAATATTGGAATATAGTGTTGAAAAGGATGGAAAATGGGGGAGGAAAAGTATGTAGGGAGGGTGTATGGGAGAAAAGGAGAGGAAGAAGTACAGATGGGGTAAACGGGAGAGGGAAGAGGGAAAGAGATGAGAGTGGTAGGTTAGAGCGAAAGTAGAAGCTAACAGATGGAAAAGAGGATTGGGAAGTGAAACAAAAGGAAGAAGCAGAGGGAGAATAATAGGAGGGAAGCAAGACAAGATAGGCTAGAAAATAACTGTGGATCAGGGAATTCAAATTGGCAAGTCAGCAAATTACTCATTGATGGGGTGAGTCTGGGCTGGGGGTGTAGGTGGAAGAATCGCCTTCAAAATGACAAACTCTTGTTGTGGACGAAGGATAGTGCACAGTGAGGAAGACAAGAGAGTAAATTCAAAGATTCACAAGTAGGGGACTTAAACACTAAGCATTCAACACTATTTCTCTTCAAGTAAAAGGGGAATGGACTAGTGTTTGGTATTACAAAGTCAGTAAAAGATTTGACATTATTGCCCATCAAATATCAGATAGGGGTAACCTCTAGGATGTAGAATAGAGATCACATCAATAAAGTAATGGTTCTGGAAAACATTTCTGCTTAACATGAAGGTTTACCTTAACAAGAAAAAAATGAATCTTTATTTTATTGTACAAAATTCATACCCAGCTTGTAGGTATTACTCTAATCTACCCTGTGACCATTGCAAACACATGGCTGGAAAACTACTTTAGGACCAGACTGCAGGAATGTTTCAGGCTCACAGCAGAACTGTACAGTGCTTGAAACATTATATAACATCAATATTGAAAGAACCAGTCACAGTACCACCTACAGGCACAAAAGATAACACAAAAAATGTCAACCCTTGTATAATGAAACTTTCTCCATGGAGATTGGGGTTTTCAATGTTATTTTCAATGGAATGTAGTGACCCACCTGTGGAATTTTATGATATATTTGATGTTTACAAATAAAAGTTAGGTTTCTAGAATAGTTACAATCTTGCTGTTTAGTCATGTTCTCATTCAAATCTGGATGTAGTTGAAGTAAGTGGCTGGATTGCAAGGGAATTCTTCCATAAAGATGATTCAATTGAGTCACCGGGTGAGATTTTAACTCACTCAACATACATGGAGTTAAAATTGGGGCAGTGGTGGCAATTGGCAAACCACAACTCATGTTGCCTTGAAAAGAATATCATTTGTGTGGAATAGCATCAAACACTAGCATAGCACTGCAGTCAACATTTACCAAGATTTATGTATCTGTCAAAAGCAATGGAACAATGATCAACAATGAGAGAATTGGGAACTTTGCTAGGCATTTTTTCAGCTATATTTCACAGCTCAAAATGTTAATACCGATTAGTTACTGGCTGATTGAAGAGCGAATGAATTATGTTATCCAAAGTTGAATGACTAGATTTCAACAGCACTAACCCAAAGTGAAAGGCAAGCTTTTCCTTCAGTTATACTTGTCAAACAAACCACAGTATAGGAGTCTCATCTATTGCAGATTACCATCTTTTCTGAAACACTCTTTGATGGCAATATCTGCTAACATGCTTTCTTTGTTGCAGGACTCAATCTGAGTAATACAGAACAGTACTGCGGCTGTGCTTCCAATGCTGTGCACTGAATTAGCACTGAGTGCTGTGAGCAGTTTTGCACAAAACGATCAACTACCTCAGACATCTGTTCTTGTTTATTCTCAATTCTTGCCACTACTGTCACTTTCCAGGTTGTGATCTCCTGGGAGCAGCACAATGGCTACCGTGACAGCAATAGCAGCATCACAATAAAGGTTCAGACAGCAAGAGAACTGGGATCACAGGAGGGAGAGAATAACACACAGATAAAGCTCCAGTGTTTCCAAAAAAAGTGACTAATTTGAAACAAAAGAGAACCAACTTCGTCCAAGGCTGCAAAAAAGGAAAAAAACTCCATGCGTTCAAATGCTTTGCTCACATTTTGTGTTTGCAATCAACACATTTATCCAAATGCGAATTTATTAATGGCTGGAAGACTAGGAACTGCAGAGGAGAAAAAGAATGTAGCTGTTTATGTGCATCTAAGCCAACTGCATTGGTACAAATGTAGCCAAAAAGCCTAATGCAGTGTTGACCAACATCTCAAGGGAATTTGAATTCAAAAGAGAGGTCATGTTCCAGTTGTAAAGACTTTGTCAGACCTCATCTGGGGTTTCGGGCACTGAGCATCCGGAAATGTATATTGGCTTGGAGGATGTACACTTCAGATTAAAGGGTTATATTCTAAGAACATGTTACATTAAAATGACCTGCATTTCCTTGAACTTTGAAGGTTGAGGGGGTGACCCAATCAATGTACTTTAAAGATTAAGGGGCTTACTACTGTTGATGCAGAGAAACTATTTCTTCTGGTGGACACAGCCAGAACATGGTGGCACTATCTTAAAATTGGTGCCAGCTCATTCAGGAGTGAAATAAATAATATCAACAGTGAGTGCAAATCTGGAATTCCCTCCCTGATAAGGCTGGGTCAAATGAAATTTTTAAAACTGAGATTGACATCTTACAAAAAACCCATCAAAGGATATCGATCAAAGCCTAGTAAATGGGACTGAGGCCCAGGTTTTCCATGATTTAATCGAATGGTGGAAGAGGCTCATGATCCCAGTTTTCCAATTACTCTGACATGGATTAAACAGTATTCATGGCAGGGCCCAGCTCACAGTTAGTAGATTCCCACAATCCATATTAAAAGAACAGCACTTCAAAAGTGGGTTAGGGAAAGTACTTTCTGTGTTTAGATATTTGAAATGGAGGGGAACCCACCGCATGGACAAATTGGAACACATGGTCAAGAAAATGACAATAAAAAGCGGAATCATCCTCTTGAGATTCATAGGGTTGACCCACAGAGGGAAGCTATCATACTTCCTTTAAATTGCCCTAATTAGAAGAATGATCTCCGATCAGGGTGAATAATTATTGAGCCCCAGTGATCATGGAAACACAAACTGAGCTGTTAGACATGATCCCAAAATGCTAAAAAAGCATCATACGAAGAATCAAAAGCATACTAAATCCAAAGTAATAAAAATAAATTTAACTCTGATTTCTTGAAGCAGTGGACCATGCTTGATTTCAGTTGGAAATTGTTTTTTTTTTAGTTGAGACCTTTTTTTGGACGTGTTTGCTAGCCTTTTCTGAATTCTGAAGGTTGGTGTGAATGGATGGGTATGCCCTGCACTTTTGACTTAATTATAGAAAGGAATATGATAAGGAAATCTTTGGGAAAATCCATGTGTTCTATCCAAGGAATGCAACAAGCCAGTCAACGAAGCAGCAATTCTTGCCAAGACAAAAGAGAACACGCTTTAAGATGTCAGGAGAATTAACGGCAAAGGTGATAGAAAAACAAAAAGCAAACATTAACTAGTCAGACAAAAAACAAAAGCCCAACTCAGAAGGCAATTGTAAATCTGAACATAGGTAACCTGATTAAAAAAGAGATTCAAAGCCTTGGAGCCATTAATTTGCTTTGTTAGAAATGATGACGTTTCAAAGGTCAGTTTTCAGATTTAATCAGCTTTTATTATCCTGAATGAGAACCCAAAGGGACAAGTCATTTACAAGACCTGCTAATACAATCACAAATAAATAACACGCAGAAATTTAATTTTAAAAATACCAATCTTTTTCACTAATGAACATTTGAACTGTGAGGCAGTCAAACATATAACAGCTTCTGCCAAATTTATTTGTGTGCAGTTGCAACAGTTCAAGATGACACCACATTCATCAATGTAGAACTTTCAAACTAATGCGTTTAATGCATTGTATGGGATTCTATACTGTACAGCAGATTTAACAGTTGCAAGTACTAACTGGAAAATTACGTTGGCTCCCAAGTATTGGAAGACTTTTAAATTGCATCCTGATAGAGAAGAGTGGCTCTATCAACATTTACAGAGCAAAGATAATCTGTCACTGAAAGGCAGTGAAGGGAAAAACAAATGAGATGAAAACCTAAATGTTTCTGAAAGTCAAATAGATATGTCTCAGATAATTATTAATGAAATTTATAATAATTCCTGTTCACCAGTTAGGTGAATAACAATTGCAACATTTATTCACATATAATACAGAGGCTTGCAGCCTCATTGCTGCCGAATCAAACCAAAACAGAAGCACATGCTTGCCAGGGTAATCTCCCACCCTGGTCCTTGACTGGTTACCCAGGTCACATAACCCTCTTGGAGATTGCTCTATAAAGGGTTCAAATGTCACAAAATTATAATAGGTATTGCAACAGGAATCGGTGAAAAACAAAGTTTGTAGTCAGGTATGAGAAGTGAAGAGAGAGGGCCACGATAACTAACTGTAAATGTCAAAGAACTTGTCCGCTAAATATGTGAACATTTCAAGAAAATTGAATTAGAATATTATGATTTTGCAGATGTTGTTCTCTGTAACAAGGAACACTAACGTTGAATGATCAGCAAAGATATGAAATTTGGAAAATTGCCCCACAGCTTTCTTCTCAAAAATGGGGAGACCAGTGTTTAGATTTTAGTTTTGATGAGGTTCAAATTCTGAGGCATAACATTTCAAAATAAGTACTAACATTAAACAGTTTGTATTATGTGAAGAAGCATTTACTGATAAATCTAGTTTGTTTTGTAGAGAATGGTCCAAAGTTTACTTTCACTTGTGATGCAAGTATCCTCGTGACTGACCTTGAAGGAAAGCTACCTGAAATATCAAGTGTGGAGATAGAGCAAGGTGTTAAAAACTCAATTACACCTCATGCAACTTTTTCAACGTTTTTACAGGGAGACCAACTGTGTAAAAATTGAAGTTCACATCAATTTACTGATTGCTTAGAGATTGGACTTGGTAGGGATCTAAAACTGCATCCTCTGAAAAGACTTCTAGAGACCAAATGTGGTGCTGGCAAGTATGTTTTGTGGTCCATTTCCCGCTGGACAGAGTGGCAGGATATTTCATACTCCAAAGCTCATTATTATGCATTGGCAAGTAGTCTGCCAAATCAGATGGAAGGGTGGCATCTATGGAGTCCACCTGCACCACAATATCCTCAATCTGAGGGATGTTTCCAGAAGGCACACCAGACTCACCTCATCCGCCTGGGTGGCGGTTGCAAGAGAGGTCAGCTTGTCAGGTATCTGCCCAGAAACGCCATCCAGTGCTGGAAGAGGATAAATAACCCCATCCACTCCACCAGGGTAAGTCAACCTAATCTTACTCACTCCAACATTACACTCTCATAATAGCATGACGTGCTTAAAGGGTTACATTGCTCAAGGATCTCAGCCTACATCTGGAAACATCAGCACTGATTGTCTGCTAGACAAGGAGACAGTGGCGCAGTGGTACTGTTACTGGATTAGCAATCTCAAGACCCAGGGCAATGCATGTGACTCTAGATGTGACTCCAGACCCACAGCCATGTGGTTGACTTTTAAATCACCTCTGAAATGTCCCAGCAAGCCACTCAGTGGAAAGGCAATTAGTGATGAGCAATAAATGCTGGCCCAACCAGCGACGCCCACATCCCATGAAGGAATATAAAAAAAAGACATTGAATATCACCAGCGTCTCATCTATCATGCTGCACAAGCACCATCCTCAGCCTTTACTGGGCATGGCTCAGCACTTTCCGCAGGCGTGCATTCTTGCCAAAATCTCCTCCATCTCCTTTTGTTACGGTCCAGGCAGGCCAAGCTCACCCACAAGCGGAGGGTGAAATCCCAGATGGGAGGAGGGATGGTAGGCATCCAGGAGCTCTCTCACTTTGAGGAGGATGTTGCTGAGCTGGCAGGCACATACAAATATTGTTCTAGTGCAGAAGCAAGACCAGTCTCTCCCAGCAAGCCAGTACGGACGAGCCCTCCACGATCACCTCCTGATGGCTGGTCACAGAGTGACATGCGATGTTGCATTCTGAATGCGAATGACCTACATGAATCTTTTTTGATTTAATTTAATTTATTATTGTCACATCTACTAGCATACAGTGAAAAGTATTGTTTCTTGCATGCTATATAGGCAAAGCATACCATTCATAAAGAAGGAAACAAGAGAGTGCAGAATGTATTGTTACAATCATAGCTAGGATGTATGGTTAATGCAAGGTAGGTCCATTCAAAAGCCTGATAGCAGCAGGGAAGAAGCTGTTCTTCAATTGGTTGGTACATGACCTCAGACTTTTGTATCTTTTTCCCGATGGAAGAAGGTGGAAGAGAAAATGTCCAGGGTGCATAGGGTCCTCAATTATGCTGGCTATTTTGCCGAGGCAGTGGGAAGTTTAGACAGAATCAACGGATGGGAGGCTGGTTTGTGTGATGGATTGGGCTACATTCACGACTTTTTGAAGCTCCTTGCAGTCTTGGGCAGAGCAGGAGCCATACCAAGTTGTAATACAACCAGAAAGAATGCTTTCTATGGTGCATCTGTAGAAGTTGGCGAAAACTGTAGCTGACATGGTAAATTTCCTTAGTCTTATGAGAAAGTAACAGCTTTGTCAACTATCGTGTCAAAATGAGGAGAACAGGACAGGTTGTTGCTGATATGGACACACAAAAACTTGAAGCTTTCGACCATTTCTATTTCATCCCATTGATGTAGACAGGGGCATGTTCTCCTTTACACTTTCTGAAGTCGATGACAATCTCCTTCGTTTTGTTGACATTGAAGGAGAGATTTTTGTTGTCACATCAGTTTTCTCACTTCTCCAGGCACCAGCAGTCCCAGCCAGAGCTCCAATCCAACCATAAGCCCCAACCCATCTCAGGAAAATGCATTAATGAAGACCCATCACTATATTCATTAGCAGAGAGACATACACCCCCATGGGTCATGGATCTAAATTAGGCTCAGAATCACATTCTGTGGAACTCCTCACTGACATATCTCTGCAGCAGCTGGAGGCAGTGAAAGACCACGTCTCTGGCACAAGGAAGGCGGCTGGAATCAGGAACTCATTGAGTCCGAGTTAGGTGATTAGCCCCTGGAAACAGTTGTCTCTAACATGCTGCAGATGCAACAAGTGGTGGGCGGAAAGAAAGTAGAATTGCGAGAGACAGTCAACAGGCCAGAGTGAAGGATGGACAAGTCTGTCCGCTTTATGTTTGATGGGTCATGTCTCTGACATTTGAGCACCTCAAGGCCTCCGTGGGAAGGGTGATAGTTGCCTCAGAATCCTGGTCCAGCAGATCCTGCCAGATTTGCACTTGGACCTATAGTCCATTGCTATGGTATTGATGGGATCCATCAGTGGTCAGGCAAAGGGGAGGGGAGGGTTTAGCACCACCACCCCACCCCCCAGGGGTCAAAGGCAGTGGGGATTAAGATTGGCTGAACAGTCACAGGATGGATGCCCTTGGGATCTCCAGCTACTGGTCGTCCTTCCTCTGAATGCCTGAAGGCCTCTACCTGACTCCCTAACAGAAGGAGTTCAAAGCTGAATCTGAGTGGTGCAAACATTGGAAGTGCATCTTCAGGCTGCCAAAAGTCTTCTCGAAGATGGATCACATCAAGATGTGCACTATGTTGCTTCCATCAGAAGCTCCAGGCTAGAGACCATGACAGTCTGTCAATGAGCTCTCCTATTCCTTCATGGCTGATTACTACACAATCTCTCTTTCCCATGAGTCTCCAGGTAACCCATTTCTCATGCACAAGCCTTTCCTCTCCCCACCTCCATGAGTGTCTGAGAAACCTATTGCTCTTGTGCCACACTAACCCAAAACCTCCCACCTATTCTTATTCTAGAATCAGTCCCTCTAATACAAATAATGTGATCCACTTCTTTCTGTGTCTACATTCTAGTCTTCCCCACCCTCTTTTCCTCTACTGCCTGCCATCATTCCCCATCTTGTTACCCCCATTGCCTTGTATGTCTCTGTCATCCTACCCACAGTTCAATCCTCCCCCAACCCTTCCTTCATGCCCCAATGTCCCTCATGTCTCTGACTTCCTCAACTCCCCTCCCAGGTTTTAAATGTTACACTCATGAGGGAAAGTGATGACCTAGTGGTATTATCACAAGACTCTTAATCCAGAAATCCAGCTAATGTTCTGGAGATACTGGGTTTGAATCCCACCACAGCAGATAGTGGAATCTGATTTCAATAAAAATATCTGGAATTAAGAATTTACTGATGACCATGAAACCATTGTCGGAAAAACCCATCTGGTTCATTAATGTCCTTTAGAGAAGGAAATCTACTGTCCTTACTGGTCTGGCGTACATGTGAATCCAGAGCCATAATAATGTGGTTGACTCTCAACTGCCCTCCAAGGCCAACGAGGGATGGGCAATAAATGCTGGCCAACCAGTGACACCCATGTCCTATGAATGAATATATATTTCTTAAAAATTGCACCTCAAATTCATGAGGGAAGTGAGGGCAAACAACTGCATGTCACTTACTGTGAGTTGGAGTTGTAGAGTCATAGAGGTTTACAACATGGAAACAGGCCCTTCGGCCCAACTTGTCCATGCCTTTCCTTTTTTTAACTCCTAAGCTAGTACCTATTCCTGCATTTGGCCCATATTTCTCTACACTCATCTTATTCATGTAACTGTCTAAATGCTTTTTGAAAGACAAAATTATACCTGCCTCTACTACTATCTCTGGCAGCTTGTTCCAGACACTCACCACCCTCTGGATACTATTGAATCTCTTCCCTCTCACCTTAAACCTATGCACTCTAGTTTTAGACTCCCCATCTTTGTGGAAAATTATTGACTATCTAGCTGATTTATGCCCCTCACTATTTATAGACCTCTATTATGTCACCCCTAAGCCTCCTACGCTCCAGACAAAGTCGTCCCAGTCTATCCAGCCTCTACTCATAACTCAAACCATCAAGTTCCAACAACATCCCAGTAAATCTTTTCTGTGCTCTCTCTAGTTTAATAATATCCTTTCTATAATAGGGTGACCAGAACTGTACTCAGTATTCCAAGTGTGGCCTTACAAATGTTTTGTACAACTTCAACAAGACGTCCCAACTCCTGTATTCAATGTTCTGACCAATGAAACCAAACATGTTGAATGCCTTCTTCACTATTCTGTCCACTTGTGACTCCATTTTCGAGGAGCTATGAACCTGTACCCCAAGATCTCTTTGTTCTATAACTCTCTCCAGTGCTCTACCATTAATTGAGTAAGCTCTGCCCTGCTTCGATCTGCCAAAACGCATTAGCTCACATTTATCTGAATTAAACTCTGTCTGTCATTCGTCAGTCCACTGGCCCAACTGATCAAGATCCTGTTGCAATCCGAGATAGCCTTCTTCACTGTTCGCCATGCCACTAGTCTTGCTAACCATGCCTACTAAATTCTCAACCGAATCATTAATGTAAATGACAAATAACAGTGGACCCTGAGGCACACCGCTGGTCACAGGCCTCCAGTTTGAAAACCAACCCTCGACAATCACCCGCTGTCTTCTGTCATCAAGCCAATTTTGCATCCGTTTCACTACCTCATCCTGGATCCCATGAGATTTAACCGTATGCAACAACCTACTTAGACTGATATAATTTCCTGCTGGCGTGGCAATTCCGCCAAGGTGTGTTTTTAATGAGAATTCATGATATGCTAATGCATGCAAATGGCATTCACGACATGGATCAGCAGGAAACCTGACCTACCATGAAAGTGGTGAGGAAGGAGAAAATTCTGATTTAATTTTCTGCCAGTGGGATTTTGACTTGTGGCCTCTCTCCAACTTTGCGCTCTTGCCCACCATGAAGCCTGCTGCTGGCAGGACCGGAGAATTCTGCCCCTCCTTTCTGCCAGTGATTCTTTCAGATTCCTGTTCATGTGCAAGCTCCATCAAGACAGCATGCTAACTGTGAAGCAATGACGACAAATGCTGACAGAGTTGCCATCGTTATCACTGCAAATTCTAGGTCAATATCAATAATTAGTGGGAGCATTGTCAGAGATTTAGCAGCACTTTTCAAGCTGAGGAAAGGGTTATAAATAATGTCACAAGGCAGCAGTCTTTAACATCACCTACATTTTGAGGTTGTGATTTATGAGACAGAATTTTATTTTAGCTCTGCGACAAATAATTAAAATGCAATTACGGCTTGTCAAAAGATCTCATTTTATTTCAATTCTGTTATTTGCTAAGAGGAATTTTCAATGTTAAGCCAAATGACCTTTGTAAAGAGTTGTACATCAGTTCCTGTGAACATGCAGAAGTATATTCATATCCCCTCAGCACTCAATCATATACATAATTGGAGGTGGTAAAGGGCAGGAGAAAAGTGAATCACATAGTGAATAATTCAACTGTTTTTTCACCTCTAGAACCGAGGCATCAATGTAGAATAGTTGAAATGATAAAAACATTCCC
Source organism: Carcharhinus amblyrhynchos (assembly GCF_965287045.1). Taxonomy (NCBI): domain Eukaryota; kingdom Metazoa; phylum Chordata; class Chondrichthyes; order Carcharhiniformes; family Carcharhinidae; genus Carcharhinus; species Carcharhinus amblyrhynchos. The sequence continues at coordinate 102,027,921 of NC_137326.1, read as the reverse complement.
TTCTTGCAAGGTGTATGAGTTATGATCCCTGTTGAAATCAATAACTTTTGAAAATAAATTCTGGTGGGTTGCTGAAAGGATCATATAATAAGATTTCAGGTTTTAAGACTTTTACTGTAACAAACAAAATAAAAGCATTTTGACGAAACATTATTTCAGTAGACAATTTACAAGATCCTTTAACATTTAATTAGACACTCCTCTCCTGGAACCAGTCCAAAGTGATTCTTTGCTCTTGAGGGCTTGCTGTTCCCCTCTCAGTGAGGGAACTCTGACTTCCCGACTTAAATTCAGGGTGAAGGAAGAATTGATGATTCTCCCCTCAAGCTAAACCTGATCCCTTCAGTCTGAGCATGAGCTTCCACCAAATCTTGTGTGGTGACTTATTGCCTCTTTCAGTTCCTCACCGACTGTGACAGTGAGGTTCAGTGATATTTTGTCAGCCAATCCTACAATATCTTCCCCTCCCCTCTAAAAGCCAGTTTCCATGGCAACATGAATGGCATACACCATGTATCTAGGTAGAAATATTAATTAGCTATCCTTCAGACTTCCAATGCAATTTATCTTCAAATTAAATAGACAGTTTAAAGGATATAAATTTAAAAAGCTGACATTTCTAACACTTTCCTGGGACTTTGGAGACCAACATAATTAGCAGATATCTTCTCGTCATTATCCCTTTATGAATACTTTACATCTTCTTCCCTGTAAAGCAATGGGTTCCCCTTGAATCTTTAAACAACCATACCACCTTGGCTTGCTGTCAGCAGAATTCAGAACTGGTTATAAAACCCCCTCCCGTTTACCCTGAATTAATGAGGCAGTTTCAAAATTCTGACAGAATTTCGGGCACCAATGTTAGAGAAGGTATTTGAGACAGGAAGTGGTATTCAATGGAGGCAATAGAGGTCTCATTCACCAGCTGGAGAGGTGACACAAGTCCTACATCGCCTCGTTTCAGGAAGGTCTGCTTAATAAATTGCCAATTAGGCATTAAGCAGCAGCAGGCCATCCCCGGGATCAAAGACCCCACTGGGAGCATTTGGTCAATCAAAAGTTTGAAATACACCTCTGACCCTTCTGTACACCAAAGTCAGCCTTTTCTGTCAAATATTTGTTCTTCCAGTGGTCAAAAAAAGGATTAGAATTTTTGTACAATGCACAGCATTTCAAAATAATTTCAAAAAATGTATCCTTTCCAAAATTATCTATTTTAATCTTCAAGTGACTGCCTTTATCTTTCAAATGTAAATACGCAAAAAGAAGTTCAAAGCCATCACTCACAAATGCTTAGACTTGTATTCATTTCCACTGATTTAATTATTTTCAAATGTGATATTTAACTTCACCCAATTGTGGAAATGTAATCAAATATCATAGAAACTCGAAACAGGAGTAGACCATTTGGCCCTTTGAGCCAGCTCTACCATTCATCTTGATCATGGCTGATCATCAAATTCAACATCCTGGTACACCCCCCTTCCTCCCATATCCCTTGATCCCTTTAGCTCCTACAGCTATATCGAATTTTTTCTTGAAATCAGATGTTTTGGCCTCAACTAATTCGGTGGTAGAGAATTCCACACATTCACTACCTCCTGGATGAAGAAATTTCTCCTCACCTCAGGTCTAAAAGGTTTACTCCTTATCCTCAAACTATGACCCTGAGCTCCTCCACCATTGGGAGCATTCTTTCTGAATCTACCCTGTCTAACCTGTTAGAATTTTATCAAAATAAATTGGAGCAGCACAAAGTAAATATACTGTACTCTTGCGAGTGTTGAGCAGTCTTAAAAGACAAAGAAAGATTTATTTCCAAAAAACGTATCACAGTTTTGAGTATGCACTTTGACACCAGCCTTGCATTTTCAGCAATTCATGGTGTGTGCTAACAGGCCTTTAAATGGGGTATTGAATGCCACTATGTTAAGGCAGATAATACATCATAACTGGATCTTTGCTGTTGCACTTTCCTTTGTTCTATTGTCCTTGAAAAGTCTGTTTTTTTTGGGAAATGCAGAAAGAGACATTAGGCACCCTTCAAAATGTCCTCTCTACAGCTATAAAAAATAATTCAGATACACAACTCTTCCTTCTCAATCTTTCAACATATAAGGCAAAAAGGGAAAAGACTTTGATAATCTAATCCTTTTGGGTTACTGGGCAGTGAAATACTGTTACATACAGTTACAATTTCAGAAGCCATATAATCATAATTAAAATCAATTGCTGTGTTTCCATTCCTCAACTAACCATCCCATTCCATTCAAAACAGATGGGTTTTGAAACTGAATGCTAAGTAGAGTTGTAAAGAATAAGGCTAGTATTACTCAAAGTTGCAGTTTATTTATTAGTGTCAGAAGTAAGCTTACATTAACACTGCAATGAAGTTAGTGTGAAAATCCACACTCCAGCGTCCGTTCAGGTATGAGGGAGAATTTAGCATGGCCAACACACCTAATCTTTCGGACTGAGGGAGGAAACTGGAGCACCCAGAGGAAACCCATGCAGACACAGGGAGAACATACAGACTCTGCACAATCACTGAAGCCGGCAATTGAACCTACGTTCCTGGAGCTGTGAGGCAGCAGTGTTAACCACTATGTCACCATGCCAGCTTTTCACCATCCCTGAACCCAGTGCCCATCAGATTCACTGACAGAGAATGGTGGTTGGTTGTCGTTTGCCTTCAACCCGATCAAATATTTGTTAATGGCATGTCCAGAACATACCTTGTGGGCTTTACACATTTTAGGAGTCAGTCTAAACTTTCATGAATTCTTTGGGAATGGCTAGGTCCCCTTTTGGGTAGATCCATGGACACTTTTGTGATAGGTTAAATGCCCTTTAGGGAAAGGTAAAGTGCCCTTTGAAATTGCTTAAGATAGGCATGAATGTGCATGAAGTGAATAAACTCACTGGAATAGACAAGCTGTCAAGACATTTAATCCCCTTTAAATTGACAAGCTACCAAGTTATTTCAATCTCCTGCCCTTGAAGTTAAAATAATTCTTCATTTAAAAAAAACAGTGCTTGTTAATTTTATCTGAAGCCAAAAGCCCGAAGACTTTCATTATAGGAATTGTGCTGCATGACTAGTTTCACAACATATCTTATCACAGTGCAGTTCCTGTCAATTTGATTGGCAACTCCATGTGGTTGTAAAGTTTTTGGTGTGGGACTAGTACAAATGATTGTTCTTATAGAGGATGATAAGGAAATGTTTGTTTCCATAAGGTATTAATTAGTTGGGAAAATTTAAATTTTGGTGATAGATATAGGACAGATGTCAGAGGTAGGTTCTTTACTCAGAGTAGGAAGACGCGAAATGCCCTGTCTGTAATAGTAGTGGATTCACCAACATTAAGGGCTTTTAAATGATCATTGGATAAACATATGGATGATATTGGAATAGTGTAGGTTAGATGGGCTTTAGATTGGTTTCACAGGTCGGTGCAACATTGAAGGCTGAAGGGCCTGTATTGTGCTATAATGTTCTATGTTCTATAAATTTAGTGAACAGGTTTTTTATCAACAAGAACCTTTTTTTTAAATTGTCATCAATAGGCACTTGGAACTTTATTTCATCTTACCATGATTCCTGAGGCCTTCCCATGCTGGACACTGGGTGTGTCAGCCTGAAAGGTGTAAGAGCAAAGATGGTGAATGGGGCATGGGTTGGCATTAAGTTGGCAGAGGCTATGAAGAACTATTGGAGGTGGATAAAGGGGCATAGGTTGGCATATTGGATATGAACAGAGATGGGATGTGGAGAGGAGGAAACAGGTGGCATGGATGGGACCTGAAGAGTGTTTCAGGGGCTGAGGGGTTTGGGTGCTAAGGGCTTGAGGGATTTTTGTTGCTTACATCTTCTGTTTACAAATCCCAGAGCAGTGTGGCACCTCTTTTATACAGTCTGCCTTAGGCCTCAGCAGCCTTTGTTGCTTCACCAATGCTGTTTCCGGGGGCAGTGGGCCCGAAGCTTGCTATGACTCCCACCCCACTCTTTCCTCTGAAATTAAATCTGAACATCCGGGGCAATTTTTCAGGATGTGAGTTTCCAGAGCTAGGAATTTTCCCAACTCTGCTCCTAGCACAAGAGTGAAAATGCAGCCTCAGTATCCCATTGAGGTTGAACCAAGCTTCTGGAGAAATTTATCATAACTACTCTCCTTGTTAATTTTATCCATGGAGAGATGAATTCTAGTTCTTGTTTTATTTAAAACAGTTTTACTTAATAGCGTCACTTCTTCTAGTGATTTACATTTTTTACTTGCAATGAATAGAGTGGGACTGGATGAGACTTCAGAACAAAAAGATTTTATTGCCAATGTAACAATTAACTGTATATACAAACAGGGTCTGACAGAATAACAATGTGACTGTACACTACTCCTCCATGTCTCCACCTGCCAATCCTTCCGGACCCAGGATACACACCCTTGCATTTGATTGGCTCAGCTTCCTGCCTTGACTCTCCATAGGGTCTGGCCCTCAGCATCCCCTTAAAGGGGCCACACTACCACAGTACTCCAGATCCCTTTTGCTCCTCTACCCAGTTACAACATTCTGGAGTAAAGATTTGTCTCAGGCAGTGGGACAAGACTGATGATAGCAGGTGAATTGCTCATTGTGCACAGTGTCCAATATTTAATTCCCCAATGGAACTGAATAGCAATTGCTGTCCATAACCACCAGCCAACTGGATATCACTCATCTTGCACCACTGCCCAAGAAGAATTTCTACATCTTATTTTCCAACCTCCATGTGGCTTCCTAATTTCTCCTCCCAAAATGTTTGCTGTATTGAAACTTGTTTGTCAATTACATACATGCCCTTTCTGCAAGCTTACTCACATCTGTCTGTACTCTCATGTATTATATTGCCAATTTAGATTCCTGCAAATGTTGATACTCTACTTCTCATTCCCAAGTCTAAATTGTTTGTGGGAATGTGGAACCACAGTAGTTCCAGCACCAGTCGTCCTTGTGTCAGTCTTGCTAACTATCTTTAATCTCCACTCCGCGCTTTATTTTACTACCCATTCTTCTCCTTGCCCTCCAAGTCTGCATGCTCTGACCTTCATTATAAATTTATTATGCAGTACCTTAGCGAAATTATTTTGAAAATCCAAAGACGTTACATTGACTACAAACAATTCAATAAAGTTAGTCGAGCAGGACCTTGCCCTTTGAAATCAATGCAGGCTTACGTTTATTATATTTTTACTTTCTTGGGGTGGAATTTAATGTCCTTTCTCAAGGTGAATGTGGAAGCAGGGGTCATGGAGTGCCTGATTGCGGAACCTGGCACCTTACCTTAGCTTGCCTTTTATTGTCATATTAGTTGCACCAGAGCCCTCCTCCCCATCTTATTAATTTAAACTTTCAGCGACTCCCCACTCTGGAGCCCATTCCAAAAGCACTGCTCCTTTCCTGTTCCAGTACTGGTGCCAGTGTTATGAAGGAAAATGTCAGACAAACAACCTGAATCTTCCAGAAGATCCATTCCTAAATCTAATTCACTCATTTCATTGTGGTACTTTACATATTTAAGCATCAGCACTCTGGCTGAGGGTGTCATCACTAAGTCAGAGTGTACATCACTGGGTGAATCCCCTAAGACTGTGAGTCAGAGAAGTTCAAGTTTATTTATTAGTGTACTAGTAGGCTTACATTAACACTGCAATTAAGTTACTGTGAAAATCCCCTAGTCGCCTGTTCGGGGACATGGAGGGAGAATTTAGCATTGTCAATGCATCTAACCAGCATGAATTTCGTTCTGTAGAAGGAAACTGGAGCACTTGGAGGAAACCCATGCAGACAAGGGGAGAACGTGCAGACTTCGGACAGGCAGTGGCCCAAACCGGGAACTGAACCTGGGTCTCTAGTGCTGTGAGATAGCAGTGCTTACCATTGTGCCATCATGCTGTGCCAAAAAGCTGGGGGGAATGGTAAAGCAATAGCTATTTCTCCACAGACAGGGCAGAAATTACAAAGCATTTGAAGGCAAAAGTCTGCAAATCTGATGGCTCCTGATATAATCCTAATCTAATTGAAGCAAAGGACCCAGGCATTGATTCTGAACTTGGAGAATCGTGGTCTCAGTCTCCTCTGGTCAATTCAACCTAGGCCTAAATGGGGAGGAATCTGTGTCCTCCATAGCACAACAACTGATGATCAGAGCAAGCTAGTTGGTAGGACTGAGTAGGTGGAGGGAATTCCCAAACCAGATTATGCTGAGTGAGGATATATCAGATTCAACTAGCAGACTAGTTCTTGGTCCATATTAAGTGCGGCCCCATCTAGATCAAGGTTCGAACACTGTCCTAAACCTCAAAGAAAATAGCATTCTGCAAAGGAGAGCTGAGAGTCCTTCTGAAAGGAGCTGCTGATAGGCACTTTGACAGTCTGGGCCTGGGCTGCAACATTACATTCTTAGGCAGTGGCAAGAACCTGAGATATGGGTATAGTTGCACGGGTGCCAAATAGCAATTTCAAATTAGGGTATATTGCCTGGACTCCAGACATCCTGGAGGTACTGTATATTTTTACAGTAACACTTACATAGGGAAAGCAAGCCTGCAGATTGTTGGATCAATTGAACTTCATTTCTCTTATTCCCAAAGCCTGACAGAAAGATTTACAATTCAACACAGCGATATCACTTGTCAGAGTAGAAGTCATTTCTAAACAGAATCTATTCATGTACCAGGGTGACGTGTGACAGAACTACCCCTTAGTTTAAACACACATAATTCCATTCTTCAAATCGAATTGAACTCTTGAGAGAAACAACAAACATCGAAGTTGGAACATACATCAAACTCACGAGTAAATCTAAGATGTTGTTACTGTGCTATCGAATTCTCAAAAGTTCCACACACCATCAGACGCAAATCAACAAGTCAATCAATAAACTCAATAAACTGCAGTTATCACAGAGGGCACAAAAATCCTAGCATCTGCAAACTAATGATTCCCTGTCTCTAAAGATCAGTTTGAATTAGTCAGCTTCTGAATCAGAAAAGAAAATCCTCATAACTTTAATCAAAAGGAAACACTTTGATGGACTAGGCTGAAAACACATTTCCCAAAAAACATCTAAAAATTGCATAAAATGCCTGTAATGAATATACTAACCAAATCTGAATGCAATACCTTTATGTTAACAGCTGCATATAAAAGATAACAACTTAGTCACACTTAGTGACTGGCAACATGCCATAAATGTAAGTGGTGTCTAGTCAGTTAAATATTTTATTTTGAATTAAGATGGACTGTTATTTAGTGCTGTTTTTCACTGTCAGAAGCATAAAGTATGCACTCAATCATCTCTTAAATATGTAAGTCATCACTGCTGTATCTATCTGACAGACTGATATGAGAGACTGATGCAACAAAGATAGCTGTACACAGAGCAGAAAGCAGTAAGTGTGCGTAATCTTACTCCAACAGACTTTGTAACATAATTATGGGAGAAGAAACAATCATAATGAACAGCAGAGGCTGATATTGGAGCAAATTTTAAATTGTAACAAAATACTCACTGTAATTTAATGCAGATCTTGATTTTAAAGAAAAGCCTGTGTCTGAACTGAACTAGATAGAATAAGAATAATGTCTGCCACAAAGCTAGGTTGTTGAAGTTGAGACAACTATATAAGCATTGCCTTCATAAGACTAAAAGCACCCTTGTTGCTATCACCAAAGAGAAACTGATAAATGGTTCACACCCCAGCACCCAGTCAACCTTAACAAGGACATGTATCATATCCGAGAACCATTGCATATTGCATTTCCACATATATTTCGCAATTTGTTTGACAGTGGGGGTGGATGAACAGGAAAACATGCATTGTTGTATCACTGCAATGCTAAAAAGCAATCCCAAATACCTCCTAATGAATTTCAGACATGCATCCACAATAAGATCATTGTACAAGGAATATCTGAAGGTAATTGTTGTAGTTTTACATTGGGATGTTTATTTAAAGGAAGTAATATCAGTTATGGTTCAGAAAATCTAAATTTAACTTTCTAGGTCTTCTCAGTATTTGTTCTTTTAAAACCATGATGCTGTTTAAGACGCTATGGGCAATCATATAGGCAGGACAGTTACTTATAGAAATTTATGTACATTTTACAAAACTTTACTATGAAATACGTCATTTTGTTGAAAGCAGTGAGTAAATCCAATGCCCGTGTGGAACAAGAAGATCTCATTTCACTGATGTTGATCAAGAAACAACGGGATATTCAACATCGCTGAATGCTGGAGGCTGCAGTATATGTTAACATATGAACTCTGCGCCCTACCATGGTTGAATAGTTGCCAACAATTAGTGTGGGACACATGCATACTAAATATCCAGTCGGACGAGAATGAGCTGGAACTGCCCACAAAACCATTGCTCTGCATGATCTGGGTGCCATATGAAACACATATATTAATTTACACAGTTGAGCTTTAATGCAACCTAGCTTTGCTGAGATTTAATTTGATAACGATATGTCAGTTCTAAATGTTTCATTATGATAGATTAGTTCAATTTTTTTCTGCTAAATGTTGGTCAAATACACTGGATTTTGCAATTGTGATGACAATGAAGCTAACTGCAGTCCACACATCTGCTGTTCAATGCAGAAATCTATTAGCTGCTATCAGCGATTCTCCACTGTTAAAATTAGCAAACTCTACAATCAATTAGTAATCACTAAACTGACAAATGAACTGTCCATTTTCTCACTGCAAAAAACAGAAACACATCTTCTCAAATGAGATGCAACTCAGTTTTAAATCTCAAATGTAGTTCATATTACTGCTGAATGGCCTCTTTGAACCTGAAAAGATAATCTTACATTTGTTGAATGCCAGTAGTGTCCTAACCTTTCAAATTGCAAGTGCATGTTTCAACAAGTCTATTAAGATAAAGACTGAACATATTTGGATGTTGTTGCAGTTCCCAAACTGCCAAAATTGCATACTTCAACCCTCACTGGCAGCCATGCTTCACTCTCCGTCATTCACACACCTCAACTGTCTTGCAAAAGCCACAACTATCAGCGGAACAAAGTCAACTTGTTCACCTAGCATCCCAGGTGTCACTGAATTCTGCAATAAAATTGAGAGCACTTGGACTACTGTCCTTCCAAAGTCTGGCCTTGCTGATTAAATGTATTATCGCTGAAAGACACCCAGCGTGAACAGAATTGGACGTGGTAACGAAGAGCGGATCATTCCTTATTTCATTGAGCAGGTGCTCCTTCACCTCGCAGGTTACTAGAAGCCCAACAACTATACTGCATTTTGATAAACATAGTTGTGGTCTGACCAATATGGGACTCCTGTCTAACAGCAAAGTGGATGATTCTTCCTTGCTCAATTAAGGATGAATTGTGGCTGAGTGAGTGACACCTTTACTCATACCCACTGATGCAACTTTAACACAATTTAGTATTGCGTGGTTGTAAAATTGAACAGCGTCACATGTCTGAGGATGATTCGCCAATGTATTGAACAACACTGGGTTAGAGGATAATTTTTATTTACAGTTAGATGCTCGATTTATTCCTCAAAATCTATAATGTACTTTAAATGTTCAAGTCTAACATTTATGGATTTATTAATTATACACTTAAAACATGTAAAACTGCATTTACAACTACGCCAGATGGTTGGAGTTTAACAAATTACAATTGAGCTCATCATTCAGGGTTGATCAAACTATTCTAATTTCTGCCATTATCATCTCTGTACTCTCTTATGGTTCATGCTGCCTTGTTACAGATGCAGATATCTACTTGCCTCAATTTCTCTTTCGCAGAGGTGGAACAGTGATTCATTGCCTATGAGTCACTGAGTGCTCAAGTTAAAACTCTGAATTTCAAAACATTTCAGACCTGTATCTTCTTACATATTTTGACCACCAGCCCTAATTAGTCTAGTATTCACGGCTACCACAAAGTGCCAAAAATATGTTTTCCGCTGAGAAAAATGCCCAATATAAATGTAACATTCAGGGTCATCAGCTATCATGAAATTAATTGGATCCATTCCATTCATACAATTGCCTAAAATATTCATCTTACTGCTGTAATTTTCCCCACAGTTTAAATCCATCTCGCATTTTTGAAAATATATTAACATATGATTTTTCACATAGATTCCCAGCAAGTGAAATGATGGGGAACAATCAAGCTTCCATCATATTTTAGGTAAATTCCCTTTATAAAGGAGCTCCAGTAAGTAAAATAATCTTTTGCTCAACTGAAATTCCATTCATGTCTAGTGGTTATTTTCCTTCATGAACACCAATAAACAGAAAAATGTAACAGATGGGCTCTGTTGTTCATTTCTTTAATTGGTGCTTCATTTTGGGAGATCTTAAAAGCAAATCAAATTTGAGAATTAAGCAAGGATTTCAGACAAAATTAAAAATGTCTTCCTCCTACAGGGCAAATTTATATATGGACTGGAACAGAACTAAGTCAGCGGGTCATTGATCTAGGATCAATGCTAAATGATCACTTCAGCTGCCACTGTAATATATTTTTCATAAACAATAACTCACTACTTCTATCTCAAAGGTGATTGATTATTTGCTTCACAATAGTTTCAGGAAATCAGTGTCCCACACATGTTTTAATAAAGACAAAACTTTCAAGGCAGTACATTTTTCTTGAACATATTCATAGAAATAGAAACCCTACAGTTCAGCCCATTGAGCATGCACCAACAACAATCCAACCTAAGTTCTATTCTCATGACCCCACACATTTACCCTGCTAGTCCCCTGACACTGAGGGGCAATTTAGCATAGCCAATCATCCTAACCTGCACATAAAGAACAAAGAATATTACAGCACAGGAATAGGCCCTTCAGCTCTCTAAGCTGCACTGACCATGCCGTCCAACTGACCTAAAACCCCCTACCCTTCCTCTATTCCATCCTATTCATGTATTTGTGCAGACGCCCCTGAAAATTCACTATCGTATCTGCTTCCACTACCTCCCCCGGCAGCGAGTGCCAGGCACTCACCACCCTCTGTGTAAAAAAATTGCCTCATGCATCTCCTTTAAGCCTTGCCCCTTGCAACTTAAACTTATACCACCTCGTAATTGATTCTTCCATATGCTCCTCATAACCTTGTAGACTTCCATCAGATCAGCCCATAACCTCCATCGTTCCAGTGAGAACAAACCTTTTCTCATAGCAAATGCCCTCCATACCAGGCAACATCCTGGTAAATCTTTTCCATACCCTCACAAAGCCTTCACCTCTTTCTGGTAGTGTGGCAACCCAGAATTGAACACTATATTCCAAGTGCAGCCTAACTAAGGTTCTATAAAGCTGCAACATGACTTGCCAATTTTTAAACTCAACATTTTTGAGTGTGGGAGGAAATCGGAGCATTCGGAGGAAACCCAGGCAGACAGAGGGAGAGCGTGCAAACTCCACAGACAGTGACCTGGAAGTGCTGAGTTATTGTTGTTCATGAAGATTGTATTACAGTGACAGCTGAAGTGATCATTTTTGTTCAACTGAAATTCCATTCATGTCTAGTGGTTGTTTTCCTTCTTGAACACCAGTAAACAGTAAAATGTAGTAGATGGACTCTGTTGTTTATTTCTTTAAGAGGCGCTTCATTTTGGGAGATCTTAAATGCAAATCATATTTGAGAATTAAGAAAAGATTTCAGACAAAATTAAAAAAGTCTTCCTCTTACACAGCAAACTTATGAATGGACTGGAACAGAATTAAGTCAGTGAGTCATTGATCTAGAATTGAATCCAGGTCCCTGGCACTATGAGGCAGCAGTGCTAACCACTGCGTCACCATGCCGCCCCTGATCTTATCAATCTCATTATCAAGATTAATTTTGCTGTGTACTTAGCTATTTCCAACTCCTGGCCTTAAAATATGGAACCTCAGCTTCCAAGTTTCCTTGTCCCAAATATCAAAGGGCAATAAAGTGCAGTTGGCGGGAGGAGGTGAAAATTCAATCAGTTCATTATTTGTAAATACTCTGCCTGAGTTTTAAGAAGGAAACATCTTTTGATATTCGGGGCTTTGTTGTTCAAATTAGTGGCATTGAATTTCATCACTCAAATAATATTTTCAATGAAAGAAGAAATTGAATTATTTTCATGGGTCAAAAAATACAATCTAGTTTGCAGAATAAAACCATTTGCAAACTAGTGAGAGGGATTGAACAGCATTCTAAATTGGAAACAATGCAAAGAAGATGTCAGGAAGATTAAAGAGACCTTTACAAATTTATTGTCCCTTGCTTTTCACACAAAATACAATTTTTGTGTAGTGTAGGAGGTACCAAGCGAAGCCTATTGACTTCTCTGTACATGGAGATGGGGAAAAATAATGGTTGCTGTTATCTGCCAAAGCCATTTTGAGTTGGGTGTCAAGTAACTTGTGGACAGTTGTATCTATCTTTGCTCCACAATAATGATGTTTCTGATCTCTCCTGAGCTTGCTTCCTGAGCAGCATGCCAATCATTTGGAATTCACTGGAATGGAGTTTGAGCAAACATAGTCATCTTTTCTGATGCTTTGCAGCCCTGACAAGATGTAGCTTCAATGTGTTTTAGAAAGTTTATATGCTGAACTGTACAAAAAAATTAAGTCAATAAATATTACCCAAAGATTGCACTTGAACACATACGTCAATACTTCATTATGAATTTGTACAGCTGAGCAGAAATAAATTAGCTCCTTGTGCTTTGGTGATTGAAGTTAAATCTACAATTGATAGAATGAATAGGGAGACAGCTGCAGTAGTTAACAACCAGTATTTGTGTGAAAAGCAAGGGATCATAAATTTGTAATGGCCTTTTTAATCTTCCTTACATGTTCTCTGCATTATTTCCAACTTAGTGCGCTGTTCAGTCCCTCAGTCCCTCTTTTTTTTTCCAAATCATCTTTTATTTCCTTTCTTAGCTTTCCAATGTCATTAAAGAAAGTCTCCTGTGTTTTCACCTGTTCATCAGAACAGAATCCACTCTCAGTTGAGAGCGATGGTAGACCCAAGTGATATGATCAATTTGAAGGTGGAGCTGAATGTTCATTTACTCTATCCAGGAGAGGAATTTAAATTAACAGCTTAGAATTCAAGACTACTGGGGATTTGTGCTTGTTTACTAGGTTTTAAGGAAATGTTAACATCTGTGCATGGTGTGCTTTTGTCTTTTGTTTCCATATTGCAACTAAATGAAGAAAACAACATATTTAGTTTCAACTCAGGACTGGTTTTTTGACATTTTAAAATGTGTTTGCTTCCTGAAAATGTTGCAGGAACACAGATCTCTATTTTTTCAACAAAAGCTGCTAACACTTGATTGCAAGTGTTCAGGAACAGAAGCACTTTCAGATATTTTAACTAATTTCTGACTCTTTTGTAGCAATGCAGTAAACTATCATATGCAAATTTTGGTGTGTGCACACTCATATATATGAGGTTATATTACATAAGTGACTAGATTCCAAAAACACTTCCAAGGCTATAAATCTTTGCTTGCATTTGCTGATGCCCCAACTACAGAGGACGCATCCTCCACACAGAGTTGCATTGCCTGTGCCATCACTGGCAATGATGTCCCAGGCAGCTGTCTGCAAAGACAAGAAAGATAAGAATATCCAACACTTCTCTTGCTTGTGCCCTCCCACTCACACTGTCTGCCTCCTTCCTCTGCTCCCTCCTGCTCAGCAGTTCCTCCCTCCCTGTTGCCCACCTCCCACAATTTCTGTCTCCAGCCCCCAACCGCTGCTGCCACCACCACTCTCTGTTGCTCGCCATTTGGTCCTGCTGCTTTTTCATTTCCTCCATTGTTGGCTACCTGCTTCCCACTCCCTGCATTGCACCCTTCAGCATCCCCCCATATTGCTCTCTTCACTACTTCCTTCTGCTTCCTGCGCCATATCCCCAATGTCCTCCACCCTCTGCCACTTGCTTCGTTACTTTCTCCTGCTCGCCATGTAGGACAGAGAATGTAGAACAGAGCCTGATGTAGGAATGAACGAGAAGGAGCAACGAAGAGAAGAGGGCAGGAGACATTGGCAGCAGAAGGCAGGCAATGGCATGGGAGGGAGTGGCAAAGGGAATGAATGGTGGAGAGTGAGGAATGGCTAATGGGCCACAAGGCGCAATGAGCAGATGGCTATGAACGAGCACACAAGCAATAATGTCAATGACAGGATAAACCTAGCATGCACCAATAGACAAAGTGGGAGCCATGCTCCTGTTTAACAGTCAGAATTAGAGCGCACATCATTTTGGGCATCCAGAAATCATGAAAGGCACTACATAAATGCAAGTTTTTGTTTCTCTTAGTTTGGCCCAATCTACTGTATATCTAGAGAATACTCATTAGGGATCACTGGATACGATACATAATTGGTCAATAACCAAATAATACATGAGGAACTAAGTTGTGAGTGCACTATAAACATTGAGATCTCCTGTACATTGAAAAGCAAATGGAACTTGTCCTGACATGTATCCATTTATATTCTGGCTATAAAGAGAAATTATTATAAATAATATATTGGTCAGGGAATAGAAATAGCTTTGAAGTAGAATATCTGAAGATTAAGATGATGCAGGAGGTAATCACGAGAGATGTGATATCTGCCAAAAACATAAACAAATCATTGAAGGACGTTGGTACATAAAATTTCTCAGCACAGAAACAGATTACGCGGCCCAATGGATTTCTTTTGGTGTTTATGCTCTACACATGTCTCCTTGCACCTTATATGAACTCATCCCATTATCATATTCTTCTATTCCTTTTGTCCTCATTTGCTAACCAGACTTCACATAACTAACTGTGGAAGGATTTTACTTGGTCATCTTTTACCTTTTCACTATTAGCACTGTTGTTAATAGGGGTTCGTTTATTGTTTAGAAAGCAATTTTTCAATTAGTTGAATGAAAAGCAGAGTTCACCTTCTGTATGAATCAACGCTGCACAATAATAATTTCACATTGTTATGTCCTAAAATGAAAAATGCCACTTATGGTAACAAATGAATGTTCTTTGCAAGTTTTTATTTTTTATTTAGCATCCAGATGACTTGCAGAATAAAGACTACATGTAAACGAAAATATTTCATAGTGGGGTTATTGCTGTTCTTCACTACTTTTTATTGGCTCCAGCAAGTGGTCCTTCCGGCTGTATATATTCCACAGTTGACAATGAACATCAAAGGAAATATTTTATTTGTATTTTTTTTCATGACTAGATTATACTCAAAAAGGCAATTTGTAGTCAAGTAGCCTCAGGAGTAAAGAAACCTTCGAAAAGCATTTTCAGATGTATACAAAATCTATCATTTTCCACAGTCTCTAAATCACACGACCAGTTAGTCTCATTTTACTTTTGGAAAAGAAACAAATCTATCAGTGCAATAACCCATGTTTAAAAATGCTCATCCCTCTCCTTGCCTGAAGCCATGATGTGCCATATTATTACATGGATCAGTGGATAATAATGCCAGAATACAATTTTAAGAAGCTATGACAGTAGGGGGAAATATGTTATGTCCATCCACTGGGGTTTTGACTGCCAAAGTATATTCTGCCACTCGGCATACAGACAATAAACATAATCACCATATTAGACAGTTGATTTGATGGTCAGTGAGATTAGAAAGACAAAGATGGAGAGGTAGGGTGCAGGACAGAGCGCTTCAGACTCTTGAGGCACTGGGGCCAAGGTTGGGGTAAGAGGCACTAATTCAAATGGGACAGATTGCACGTCAACAGGACTGGAACCAATGCTCTCTTAGGGAGGTTTCTGATTGCAACTAGGAAGTGCTTAAACAAAATACCAGAATATAGAAATAGAAATGAGGAATAAGCACCACAAAGGAGTGAGAATGTTGGACAGTCCGAGAGAAGGAAGCAGCAGCATATTAAATTAGGAGCAGACTAGGAGAGACAATAGGAATACAAAGGCAGATTTAGAATCCCTGAATGTAAATGTACAAAGTGTGATAAAGAAGGATGTGGAATTATGTCGCAGTGGCAGTAATGGAAATGTAGCTTAAAAACGGTGAGGACGTGGAGCTTAATATTCAAGAATACAAAGTATTCAGAAAAGAGGGGAGGAAAGTAAGGCGGGTTTGCTGTACTGATTAGGGAAAAAGCTGTAGCCTTGGAAAGAGAGAATGGCTTTAACGGGCAAGGACAAAATCCATTTGGTTGAATTGAGAAACAAAAGGAGTATAAGCACACTACTGATAGTATTCTATAGGCCTCCAAAAAGTGAGGGACAGTTGGAGGATCAAATCTGCAGGGAAGAAAGAAAGATACATCTGAACTATAGAGTGGTGATACTGAAGAACCTTACCCAAATATCGGTGGGCTAACAATAGAATTAAGGGGAAGGAGGGCGTGAGTTTTTGAAACGTGTGCAGGAGAAACTTCCTTGGACAATATATTCTTGGTCCAAGTAGGAAGGAGGCATTTCTGGATCTGGTATTAGGGACAGAGGCGGACTAGGTGTCTGCAGAAGAAAATTTGGTTCAGGACAATCGTGGTATCATAAGAGAAATGCAATTTACTGTGGATGCTGGAATCTGAAACAGAAACAGAAACAGAAAATGCTCGGAAATCTCAGCAAGTCTGACAGCATCTGTGGATACAGGATAGAGCCAACAATTCCTCCTTACTTTTGTGTGAGCTGCAACGTATCATGCCTTTGCTCCCCTCGTCTAAGTCACTGACATAAATTGTAAAAAGTTGAGGCCTCTCTTGTTACATCCTGCCAGTCAGAAAAAGACACATCTATGTGTACCCAGACAATCTTCTATTCATGCTAATATGTTACCACCCACACCTTGAGCTTTTATTTTCTGCAATAACCATAATGTGGCATCTTATCAAATTCCATCTGGAAATCCAAATACTGTACATCTACAGGCTCCCCTTTATCCACAGTGTATGTTACTCCCTCAACAAGCTCCAATAAATTGGTTAAACATGATCCCCCTTTCACTAAAGCATGCTGACTCTTCCCGATTACGTTATATTTTTCTAAGTGTCCAGCTATAACCTCCTTCATGATCAATTCTAGCATCTTTCCCACGAGAGGCACCAAGCTAACTGCCCTATGGTTCCTGTTTTCTGTCTCCTTCACTTCTTGAAAGAGGGGGTCACATTTATTACTTTCCAGACTGAAGAAATCTTTCGAGAAGCTAGCAAATTTCAGAAAATTAATACTAATGCATCTACCACTTCATTAGCCACCCCTTTTAAGATTCTAGGATGAAGTCCACCAGGATCCAGAGACCGGTCAGCCTGCAGCTCCATCAGTTTGCTCAGTGCCACTTCCCTAGTGATGGTAATTTCATCATTACCCAAAACCAAGTCTGATACAACCTGTTCTCTGGCTGGTTCTAGAATGTGCCACTCCAATAAACTATCTTAAAAGCATTCTATGAACTCGTCATCCAGGCTACTGCTGCCAATTTGATTTTTCCAGGTCAAATGTAGATTAAAATCTCCTCTCATTATTGCCACCCCTTTATCACAAGCTTCTAATATGTCTTCTTGTATACTTTGTTTTATATTACAATTTCTGTCAGGGGCCTGTAGACTATTACTAGCGACTTAGTTTCCCAGCTAGTCCTCATCTCCAACCAAACCAATTTTACATCCTGATCTCCTGAACCAAGGTCATCTCTAACTGCTGCACCAATGTCAACCTTAATTACTGATGCTACCTGTGGCCAAATGGCCAACAGCCTGAGAAATTGGGCCCAATATAGTATTGGACACTTTAAAATAAAATACAGCTAAACTGCTTCCACAGGGCCTGATCAAATGTGTGATGATTTTAATCAGGCAACTGAGGTTGCCCTGCTTGAATATGAACTCCCTGATTAAGGGCCAAATTGATGGTCTAGTCAGAGAGCCCCATGCACTTATTTAAACAGGACTATCAGTTCCTCTTGCACTCCAGATGTAGACTGCATACTAAGAACATTCTGTATAGTGTTGTTAGACCTTGTAAATAAAGGAATTTTGGTGAAGGGACTTCCACCTCCGAGGACTTATTACAGAATGCGGATAAGGTTACCACAGGTCAAAAGTCAACAGGAACCAGCCCAGACCTGTCTTGCATATTGAACAGAAGCACTTGACCTTTGCAATGGGGAAGTCGTTATGACCCAAAATCCATCAAGAAGTACTCAGCCATATCTTAATAAGAGAATCCCGACCTCTTACATATTGAACAGAAATGCGCAACCTTTACAACAGAAAAAGTTATTCTGACCCAAAATCCATCAAGAGGTACTCAGCCAGAGCAACTGAAAAAGACATTATGCTTGTATATTCCCCAGTTTCATCCAGACTCCCTGCTATTAACTATATCTTGGAAGGGAATACGTGCACCTAGAATGACTGGGCTTACCTTATTATGTGCTGTGACCCCCACCCCGTGACCTCACTGGCTGAAAGCCAGAGAACATTCCAGAAGGGCTCGAAGAGGGGGATTAAAATGGACACATTAAGGCAAACCCCAGAGAAGACTTGACCTGCCTACTGTGACCTAGGACAATGGAAGGGGGCATGCGAGATCCAACTTCATACCCTGAGTATGTCTGTCAATATGAGCTTATTAAATTGAATCCAACAGCCCAGTCAACTTCACCAGAATGGCTAGTATATTATTTCAGGCAGCCAGCCTAATTGGGGAAAAGTTAACTTAATTTCATTGTCTATGGACTGTTTCTTTAACTTGCAAGTGTTTTAATAAAGCTAAGTTCGAACTGCTGTCCTTTGTCTGAAAGTAGGAGCATCTGGGTAAATGCGTTTTGAATGATAAACCGGTCGAAGTGTCTGTATAGAATATTCCACAGGCAACATACCCCTCCACCTTTACCTGGTTGCCTATTCTTCCTGATGGTCATACGACCCTCAACATTCAGTCCTTATCATCCTGCAGCCATGTCTCCATAATTGGTAATAGATCAATATTTGTTTACTGCAATGTGTGCTATCAATGCACTTACTTTGTTATGAATGCTGCATACATTTAGATACAGAGCCTTTTTCTTTTTTTTATTTTTCGTCTCTTTCTTATCTCTGTAACATCTAGTCTAGACTGTTGGTATATTCTTGGGTTTTATCTCTCTGTCCCTTCTAATTATTCTATGACTCTCATTACCTATATCACTATTATGTTTCCCTGCTGTGAACCTGCCCTTGATTTGTTACATCTTCTCAAGCTTATTCAGTTTAAATCCCTCTCTACTTCCCTAGATATCCCACTCACTAGAACATTCATCCCAACATGTTTCAGGTGTAGACATCCCAACGGTGCAGCTCTCAATTTTCCCACTCCTGGTGTCAATGACCCATGAATCAGAATCCACTTCTCCCACATCAGTCTTTAAGCCACACATTCACCTCTCTAATCTTATTCGCCTATGTCAGATTTGCACATGGCTCAGGTAATAATCCAGAGATGATCACCTTTGGAAGTTCCGCTTCTTAATTTAGAGCCTTGTTCTTCATACTGACTATGCAGAGCCTCTTTCCTTGTCCTGCCTGTGTTGTGGTACCTGCATGTACCATGTCAATTGGATTCTTCCCCTCTCACTCTAAATTCCTCCCCAGCCCCCGAGCAAATGTCCTAAAGCCTGGCACCAGACAGGCAACACAGCCATCTGAACTCTTGTCCTTTGCTACAGGGAACAGTGTCTATCCTCCTTACTATATTGTTACCTACTAGCACTACGTTCCACAATTGGATGGTTTCTTGTACCACAGTATCTTGCTTTCATCGACACCACTTGTGAAATAAAAACAGAAAGTGCTAGAAATATTTGGCCAAAACGTCTCAACTTTTAGTTCAGTTTTCCAACATCCACAGTATTTTGTCCCTGTATTAAAAGTTCTGCTGAACCTTTATAAAGGTCCTCTTACGCCTCAACTAGAGTTCGAGACACCGCACATTAGGAAGAATGCGAAAGTCTCTGAGAAGGTACAGAGATTTACCAGAATGGTTCAAAAAATGTAAAAAATTAGCTTCAAGTTTAGGTTGAATAAACTGGAGTTGTTCTCCTTGAACAAAGGAGGTTGAAAGGAGATGTGTGAGAGACACGTCTTCAAAATCATGACAGAATTGGATAAGAAAAGCTCTTCCTATTGCCTAAAGCACTAGAGCTAGAGGCACATATTTGATGTTTAGACATCAAGGTAATGAGAAAATACTTTTTTTTTCTGAGTGGTAAAACCAAGAACTCACTGCATACAAGGGTGGTGACACTGAGAGAAATAAACTTGTGGGGCGACAGGGTAGAATGGGGGAAGAAGACTAGCTGGTTTGCTCTACAGAGAATTGCATTGACGCAAAGAGCTAAATGGTCTCGTTCTGTGCCTCAAGTTCATAAACTGATTTGTGACATCAAATGGAAGATTGCAGGACTCACTTGCATTCAATTCTAAAGTTTCAACTCAGCTGGAATATAATGACAAACAGAAGAAAAAGCTTAGCCCCTTCTGTAAAAACAATCCTGATGTTGCACTGAAAACATCCAAAATTTGAGAGTTCATTTATTCTGCAGAATTTCTATCCATATGTTCCAGCACCGCTGAACATAATCTGACATTCTGAGTATTGACTTGAGAAGTGTAAGGTGGCATTGTCAGTCTGGAGAGTCTACTGCAAGTGCTGCAAATATTAAGCAGCTTAGAAAGTCAATCAATCCAGAAGTCAGGGTTTGTCAACCAGAGGCAGTCACAAAGTTCAACAGAAGTTTAACAAATGTCACAAAATTCATTTTCTTTTCCAAAATTCAAACTTTAAGAATGCATGGATGCAAGCACTATTAAAGATGATTATCTTAAGCAAAGATGTACATCAGATTTCTAGTGTATCTTTGTCAAAAGGGAAGGTTTGGGTAAGACTGCTTGATAGAAATTTGCCAGGAATTTTACAATAGTAGCATTTATACAATGCCGTATCAAATTAAAATATCTCTCAAGTGTTTTCGAAATACAGCTATTTTGAAGTTTTCTAGCAGTTAGAAATTTGAATGTGTGATGTCAGGGATGTATACTAACCTTTGAAAGCCTTTTAGATGATGGTGTAATAAGGAATAAATGGTCAGCATGGTATCAACCAAGGCAAGCCTCGAGTTCCAGCTGATTCACTCATCCTCAAACAAATGCACAAGTAGTTGTGGCCATAACTACTCGTGTTAAGAATCAGCCCTCATGAGCTATAATACAAGGAAGGATAACTCAGATTATCATTGATCACTGTGCCTTTAGTAATTTATTTCAGAATCTGATAATCCAGAAGGCTCCAAATAAAGTTAGCCATTAATGATCAAAGCTGTACACACTGTCATGAAATGTGAATTATTGCCTAATTCCCAGATGGAAAGAACAGTTCAGACCAGCATTCTGATTTCCTGTTTTACTGTTTTTTCCTTTCCGGGGTACTCTGTATTCCCAGTAAAGGTCAGGCTGAACACGTTGCCTAGAATTAACTGTGAACCCCAATCCTTGAGGCCCATTAAATTAGATCCCTTCAACAGCATTAAAACAATCTTTCAATTCAGGTACCCTTATAATTAGGTCTTCACGCTGCCCACAATCAATATATTTATCACACATATTTACTGTATTTGATAGTTTGGCAAAGAAGAAGCTGTGAAATGTTGCTGTTACATATGTGCCATCTTAAGTCCAGTTTATATCAATCAATGCATTATTCTCTGAAGGGTGATTTAGAAAATCAGCACTCAAAATTTCATCAGATCCATTAGTGGACGCAGGAATCTTGATGCATGAGATGACGCAGGCAGCAGGCAAACTTTATGCTGTCTGTGCATCTCAATGATTGTGATTTGTGGCACAGTGCTATACATGCTGCTGACTGGCTGTATGCTGAGCAGGAGGCCCCGGCACATGCTTGGCAAAAACAGGTCATAGTTAGTCTGCACCTCTTAAAGGGGAGGTGCATTCAGGCTGCAGTAGCAGGTGGGGTCGTTGATAAGAGCGTTTTAGGAAATGAATAAGACCACCAATAGAAAACAGTTCAGAGAAAGGGCTTCTTGGTTTTTTGATGCAGCACTGGAGCCGTAGTCCCGGAGATACAAAAGGAGAAAAGAGCTCATGTTTCCATAGAGAGGCCAAGCATACACTGCACAAAGAATGGGAGTAGACAACCATAGACTCAATGCAAGCAGCCTGGCTCTGAGGGCTTGATAGCAGGTCAGATAAAGAATTGAACAGGCATTTGCAGTCACTGCCTCAGGTATTGGCACCGTGTGTACTTTACAGGGTAGTACTGAGGAGGGGTCAGCACACAGTCAGTCATTCGGCACAACTGGGCTGCAGCCAGGGCAGGGGAGAAAGCAGCCTGGGTAAGGGCACAGACAATTCAAATGAAGATTTGACTTTTGCATGGTCTACCCCCCCTGCCTGCTACAATTCCTGTGGCAAGCAGGACAGGAAAATTCCCTCCAGTGATACGATAATGTGCCCACCCCATCTAATTTCAGTATGCACACAGACAACTGCATTAGCAGCCTTACAAGCATGCCATGCAGGTCCTGACAGAAATGGCTGGAAGCTGAATGGCCACCATTTCGGGAACTCTGGGTTCCCACGCACGGACACCAATGCTGCTACAAACTCAAATTTTGTTGTCTCAATGTGAGTGTCAGGACATAGCATTGGAAATATTTCTTGATAAATATTTAATATTTTTGGTCTAGTGTGATCAAATCCCCTGCCACACTCTAGCATTACATGCCATCGTTATCTGACACAGTTGGCAGAACCTTCACTCAAAGTGACATATCTGAACATATCACTAAAAATGGTGCATGGAGGAAAATCATTATACCATAAAGAAATGTAATCCATTTTCCATAAAAAATGGAAATAGCAAGATTAATAAAACATCTAAATGAAAAAATAGATTAACTGATCATTTAATCCACTGCTATTTGTGGGATTGATTTGATATTTGTGTCTACATAGTGATTGTCCTTCAAAAGTGCATCAGCATCTTTAGCATGCTTGACCATTCCCTGACAATGCAAATATGTTACTTAAGTGTTTTCTTTCTTTAATCTAAAGTGGAAGAGAAATAGATTTTACTGTGCTTGCAGTCAGAATTTTTTTTAAATATGCCTTCATGTGGCAATAGATTGAAGCATGTTGGATTGAAATGATGCATTGTGTACCAGTTTGTGACAAAAATAATTGCTTGTTTTCGTTGAATTTTTAACTTGTATTCTTTATTGCTAGAAGCAGCAGCAGCAATTAAGAGAACGATCTCCAAGAGTATTTCTTAAATGAAAAGACAGAAACTCAGTGACCAGACAGGTTGACTGTGGTAGGCTTTGTAGCATGGTATATGTTTTGTGAAACTCAGTAATGTGTCGAAATTCCTAAGTGTTTTAGATTTTACAACCTATGGGAAAACATCATCACTCACTTGAGGGGATGGTGGGGTTATGGTAATGTTGCTGGACTAGTGATCCAGAGAACCAGGCTAATGCTCTGGGGACATGGGTTCAAATCCCATCATGGCAGCTGTTAGAACTGGAATATAAAGGTAGTCCCAGTCATGGTGACCTTGGAGCTATCATCGGCTGTCATAAAAACCCGGCTGATTCAGTAATGTCCTTTAGGTCCTTAACTGATCTGGCCCATACACAACTCCAGATATGCAGCAATGTGATTGACTCTGAGGTTCCTCTGCAATGGCCAAGCAAGCTGCTCAGTTCAAGGGCAATTGGAAATGGGCAACAAATACTGTCCTTGCCAGTGACACCTACATCCCATTAAAGAAAAAACAAAAAACTGGATAAGTGCCAAATACTGTTTATTCCTTTTGTTTTAGTTTCACATTGAAGATGTTTAAAATATATAACTCGTGGGAGTTTGTTTCACCAGGGAGTCAGTTTTAGCTCTCCAGCTCACAGAAAGGTTCTAGGTTCAATGTAATGCTGGTCAACAGAGAAGTTAACTGTAACATCTTTCACAGTTTAAGAAGTGAGCTTAAAGTACTTGGGCAGGGAGAAAGCAAGTGACTTCATTCATTTTTCAACAAGGACCATGCATCAATGTAGGTCATAACGGGTGGAACATCCCCTTTGGAAGAAGCCAGTGATGCCAACTCTGAGAAAATATGCAACATAAAAAGCCGTGTGTGCAGGTGAATCAGGAGTTCAGAAAGAAAAACAAAAGATATTTGCTATTGAGAGCACAAAATGTAAGTGCACTGCAATGAAGATGTATTGAAGTGAGGCCACAAATCAGTACATTGACTTTAGAAATATCGCACAGACAGCTAAGTTTCTTCCTTATCTGCTTCCAGGTTCAAAAAACAGGTGAGACAGATTTGCACGCAGCATCACCTTCATTCAAAGCTGCACTGGTTAGGTGCATTGGCCATGCTAAATTCTCCTTCAGTGTACCCAAAAGGTGCCTGAGTGTGGCAACTAGGGGATTTTCATGGTAACTTAATTGCAGTGTTAATGCAAGCCTACTTGTGACTAATAAATAAAACTTAAAAAGAAAACCTGTATTGCACTTGGGCTGATCTTGGTTGCAGGGCTACCCTCTTCACCATATCATTCCTGTCTCTCCAAGATCTCCAAAATCTAAAGGGCAGTTTCCTTCCAGTTTCTTCCCACCCCACCTACCAAAGCTCTGAGATAGCTCTAAGGTAACAGAGCTTCTCGCTAATAGTTGCTGGCACCCAAAAAGGTGTCCCCTGCTCCACAATATTTAAGTAACCATGAACTAAGCCTCAGTTATTTATTCCTACAACTGACTTCCTCAAAGTCAGCAAGATGTGCCAGTGGAGTTTGCTGAGCCGTGGTTCTGTTATTGCCTGCAATAAATGTGTTGGATCTGTTTGTTGTATGCATGTTTTTTGGTGAATTAGAGTGTGAAGTTATTCTACTTATTGAAAAGAACACACTTCAATACAGATTTTGGAACGTGTCTCTGAACGATTACATCTCAGGTGACTTCTATGTCTTGTAACTCCCTGGTTAAGAACAATGTTATAGTAAATGACAAAGCAATTTGCTCTCAACAAGACAGTCCTGAGCTCAGCAGCCCAGAACAAAGTACCTGCACATTGCATTCACATAATAAACCGCACTCAAAATCAAAATTATTAGGTTTACACTTTATAAAACATCCTCAAGTTATAGAGTGGAGTTTAAAAATTAGCCCTCCTTCACAAATGTTCTTTAGCCATTACTTCAATCATTCAAAATTTACAGTATGGCAAATGGCCCTTGTTTAAGTTTATTCATTAGTTTCACAAATAGGCTTACATTAACACTGAAATGTAGTTACTGTGAAAATTCCCCAGTCGTCACACTCTGGCACCTGTTTGGGTGTACTGAGGGAGAATTTATTATGGCTAATGCGCCTAACCAACATGTCTTTCAGACTATAGGAGGAAACCAGAGCATCCAAATGAAACCCATGCATACACAGGGAGGACGTGCAGACTTCGCACAGACTGCGTCTCAAGCGGGGAATCGAACTCAGGTCACTGGCACTGTGAGGCAGCAGTTCTAGCCACTGTGCCACCATGCCACCTGGGCTGAAGAAGTTAAGCATAGCTCTGTTTGACTACAACAAATACATTTCAGGAAAAATAGCTGAAAGTGTATTAATAGATTTACTCATTTTTTTAAAAAATGAATATATTAGTATGCTAACAAGCATAAAACTGTTACCAACAATCAAGAAAATAGAACTGAAGGAAGCGTAAACTGATAAACACTGGGCTGGAATTATTCATCTGGTTCCAGTTGCTTCAATTTACACTGACACCACTGTATAAAAGTAAAAGTATATCAAACATCTATTTTTGTCCTTTGCCTTTTGTCAGGTCTCTGCAGGCTACTTATTTTATGGGCAATCCACAGACAGTTTCTTCTCCCATTTCCTCTGTGTGGCAAATAACTTGATACCTCCTTCGGAGCGACCAGGGAAAATCAGGAACTTTGGGAAATTGCAGGATACAAGCCACATCTTGTAACATGAGAACATAAGAACTAGGAGCAGGAGGAGGCCATCTGGCCCCTCAAGGCTGCTCCGCCATTCAATAAGATCATGGCTGATCTTTTTGTGGACTCAGCTCCACTTATCCACCTGCTCACCATAACCCTTAATTCCTTTACTGTAATGATCATCAATACAGCACAGCAACACAACACAACACATTGTCTCTTAAAACAATTGTCCTATCACACAGAATTCCATCCAAACAATACTATCATTGGCATGTATTATTTTACAGGTTGCTACATTTCACAGCAAGAATTTGGCATGGTTTAATTTTTAACAGATTAACTCAGCATATAAACACATTAATCTGCACATGTACATGCGTATACAAATGTGAGCAATCTCAAAACCATACTCTGTGTTCATTTTTCATTGTTGTACTATTGATCTGGTGATACAGTCTGACTTTGATTTGATTTGTCAGATATAATAATGTACAGTGAAAAGTATTGTTTCCTGCGCTATACAGACAAAGCATACTGTACATAGAGAAGGAAAGAAGAAGATGCAAAATATGGTGTTGCAGTCATACTTAGGGTGTAGAGAAAGATCAACTTCATACAAGATAGGTCCTTTCAAAAGTCTGATGACAACAGGGAAGAAGCTGTTCTTGAGTCAATTGGTACGTGTCCTCAGACTTCTGTATCTTTTTCCCAATGGAAGGAGGCGGAAGAGAGAGTGTCTGGGATGCATGGAGCTCTTGATTATGCTGGCTGCTTTGCCAAGGCAGCAGGAAGTATAGACAGAGTCAGTGGATGGGAGGCTGGTTTGCATGATGGACTGAGCTTCGTTCATGGTCCTTGGTTGTTTTTGCGGTCTTGGACAGAGCAGGGACATACAAAGCTGTGATACAACCAAAAAGAATGCTTTCTATGGCGCGTCTGTAGAAGTTGATGAGAATCAAAGAATAAAGAAAATTACAGCACACGAAGAGGTTCTTCGGCCCTCCAAGCCCACATTGATCATGATGCTTGATTCAACTAAAACCCCTCACCCTTCCGGGAAACATATCCCTCTATTCCCATCCTATTCGTGTATTTGTCAAGATGCTCCTTAGAAGTCACTATCATATCTGCTTCCACTACCTTCCCCGGCAGTGAGTTCCAGGCACCCACTACCCTCTGTGTAATAAACTTGCCTCGTAAATCTCCTTTAAACCTTGCCCCTCTCAACATAAACCTATATCCCCTGTCATAGTGGACATGCCAGATTTCCTTGGCCTCCTGAGAAAGTAGAGGCATTGGTGGGCTTCTTAACTATAGCGCTGGCATGGAGGTTGTTGGTGATCTGGACATCTAGAAACCTGAAGCTCTTGACCATTTCTACTTCGCCTTCACTGATGTAGAGAGGGACATATTGTCCACTATGCTTCCTGAAGTCCATGACTACCTCTTTCATTTTGTTGACATTGAGGAAGAAATTATTGCCTCCACACCAGTTCTCCAGATTCTTTCATCTCTTTCCTGTACTCCGTCTCACCGTTGTTTGAGATCTGACCCATGACGGAGGTGTCATCAGCAAACTTGAAAATCGAGTTGGAGGGGAATTTGGCCACATGGTCAGAAGTGTATAAGGAGGATAGTAAAGGGGCTTAGGACACAGCCTTGTGGGGTACCGGTATTGAGGATGATCCTGCAGGAGCTGTTGTTGCCTATCTTTACTAACTGTAGTCTGTGGGTTAAGAAGTCTCGTATCCGCAGAGGGAGGAGCTGAGCCCCAGCCACGGAGTTTGGAGATGAGTTTTGTAGGAATAAATGGTGTTGAAAGCTGAGCTGTAATCAATAAATAACAGTCTGACATAGATGTCTTTGTTATCCAGGTGTTCCAGGGTTGAGTGTAGGGCCAGGGAAATGGTGTCTGCTGCGGACCTATTGTGGCAACAGATGAACTGTAGTGGATCCAGGCAGTCTGGGAGGCCGGAACTGATTTGTGCTTTAACTAACCTTTCAAAGCACTCCATAATGGTGGATGTCAGAGCCACCGGACTATAGTCATTAAGGCACACTGCCTGGCTTTTCTTTGGTACAGGGATATGGTCGTCTTCTTGAAACAGATAGGGACTGCAGATTGGCATAAATAGACGTTAAAGATGTGTGCAAATACTCCCACCAACTGGTCTGTGCAGGATCTGAGTGCTCATCCAGATACCCCATTCAGGTCAGTCTCTTTCCGTGGTTGACTTTCAAGAAGGCTGCCCTGATGTCTGCAATGGTGACCTCGAATATGGGTTTGGCCAAAGCTTCCAGGGCAGAGGGCATGCTTTAGCTGACCCCTTGCTCAAACCAGGCAGAGAATCCATTGATCTCATTGGGGATGAGTGCACTGGTGCTGGCGATTTTACATGCCTTCACTTTGTAGCCTGTTATATCTTGCAGACCTTGCCTTCATCGATGGGAATCTAGCTCGGTCGGGTACCGTCTTTCAGCATATTGGTGGATCTCTGTAGATCATATCTGGATTTCTTGCATCGGTCAGGGTCACCTGACTTGAACTTCACAGGCCTGGACTTCTGCAAGTAATGGATATCCCTATTCATCCATGGTTTCCTGCTGGGAAACACACAGACTTGCTTCTTGGGCACTTAATCTTCTACATACTTACTAATGAAGTCAGTTACTATTGTGGCATGCTTGTTCAGGTTGGTTGCTAAGTTTTTAAATATTGATCAGTCTACTGACATGGAGTAGTCCCTGTAGATCATCTGACTGAATTCTATGTCCTCCCCCATCCTGCAAAATCCATTGCTCCCTTTTGCTGTTCCTGCAATAGAATTTCAGGCAAGTCATTAGTTTATTTATTTAATCCCAGCAGCCCATTTTCAATTTATGCTAATTTGCAAACACTTCTTCCGTCAAACACCATCAGCCTGCTGTGCTTCTCTGAAGTTCACTCTCTGCACAACCTCTGCCTGCATTGGAGCAGTTACTGGTTTGTCTCAATCCCCATTCTGTACATGTAGGCTCCATTTCACTTGCTACAAATGGCCCACGATTAGTGATAACCACACCTGCTACCATCCATGCAACAGTTAAGGAGAGATAATATTAAATTGCCATCAAACTATAAGATAATGACCTGTTTGATTCAAGATGAGAGAGTTCGACAATCTTGTTTTCATTACCTTGGCCAGACTTTAAAGAATGCATTCTACTTATAACATTGGTTCCCCTTCAATATCTGTCTTCCTTCTTCTCCTATCTACCCTCCCCTCTCAATATGAATGCTGCCTTCTTGCTCCTTCTCCCTCGTCATACCTGTAAATCATTTAGCTGCTGAATCGCTGATCACAGCCACATGCTTGGCCACGCAGGGAGCACTGCAGCACAGTGTCTGTACAACATTTATGACTGTTAAGGTTTCTACCTCCTGTAAGTTGGTTCCATTTTGCATCAGTCATTCAATACAGCTTAGACTTTTATATAAAAAACCTCTGCCTTTGCATGCTATTAACTATCCTTTGGAATGTCTGCCACCTTCTGAGTGCAGTCATAAAGTGCCAGGCCACCTGCAGTAATAAATATTTCCTGTGAGTACGCCAAGTACTGGACTCAAAGTTTATATTCTGAACTGTTTCTTAAATACCTATGAATATAGATGGCAACAAGATATCATGGCACTACCAATATCAATAGCACAGTGTCTCAGTGCACAGAATTCAGATAAAAAGGCTGCAGTGTGATAATGTTTGATGATTTTGCATGCAAAGGTAGTCAAAGCAACTAAGTGAGTAAGGTCTCACTGGGAGTCAATGTTAACTGTTTTTCTCTCCACAGATGCTGCCTGATCAGCTCAGTTTTTCCAGAATGTTCTGTTTTTATATCTATCACGGCTGCCTTTGATAAAGGAAATCAAGTAATTTTTAGGTAGGAAACCACGACCTAAGAATGGCCTGAGGGATAATAAATTGTCTTACTATCTGTGGTTGCCACACAAGTTCTGTTTTGCCAAAATCCTGACTGTTATGTCATTAATGAGCTATATATTGCTCAAGTAAAATAAAAATAGATTAATCAGAAGAAATCAATTTCTCTGCAGCAGTATAAAATCTGTTCTCTGCTTAGCCTTTTATTGAATATGCCTTTTTATAAGTCACCAGAATGGACATTGATAAACAATAGCAATAATTAGCACAGTATGAAGGGAGGGATACTATAGCCTGCATCTTTTGATAACTGCTTGACAAACGTGCACTTGGTGATCAGTAGCGATCTTGCATTGAATCACAGATAGCAGGTGAATTAAGTTTCTGATTTCAGTAGTCTTGTATTACTGGGAACTACACAGTTTCAGTTCAGATTGAGAACTGAGGTTTCCACTCAGTCGCATTGGTTTTCTCACCACAATTCAGCCAAAACCAGCACAACAGTTGGCAGAATTGTAAGCACAAATTATATCCTATGCAACTCAAGTGTCTGCAATCTAGTGTTAGAAATTGAGGTTTTAAATGAATAGGTAATTTCCGCATCCATTGGATTTTCTCAGCAACATAAACAGTCTTAGTTTGAGCTTCCACATCGGCATCTTGTGAACCCCCTTATCTATGCAAGTGCTTAGAAAAGACCAAGATATGGCCCTCAGCAAGACGTCAACTAAAAATCTGACTGGGAGCAGAGTGACACAACAAGGTGAGTGGTGACCACTCTGAACGTATTGAGCACGTGTGGTGTCTATTAGTTAGGATAGATGATTGACAGTGGGTAAGCTACCAGAAATGTATCAGTGGGGGTGTGCTGCTGAGCAATGTGATATTGCTGCTTCTGAGGTGCTAGGGAGGTGGCAATGCTCATTGTGCAGCTGTCTTCTTCAGACGGAACATGGGCCAGAGGGGGAGGAGGAGGAATGGAAGAATTTCCTAACACTTGGACTGAGATCAACACACTGTGCCAACTGCTTCCTACTGTTACAGGTTGTCTATTTTTTCCTGTCCAATTAGTTAAAGCATCATAACCAAACGGTTGCTTCTTAAGAAATTATCTTAAAATTCCTTAATACTAATCGACTGCCTACTTAGGTACCCGTGGTCCCCAAATGCCAGGAAATCTTCCTCCAGTTTAAAAAATGTGATGTTAGAAGTTGGTATTGCCCACACAGCTGTTCACACCGCCCAGATCAAATTACTCAACACTGAAAGCTTGCACTAATTACGCTCATATACACTCCTTCAAGAGGGATCAAAGAATTCAGCTTTTTTGGATGGCATAGGGACATGAAAAAGAAACACTAAAGCTTTTGAATTGCCTTTCTTTAATTTCCTGAGAAACTGATTATTGTCCACCAATGTAGTTACTAAATGATTCTATTTAGCTTTTTAAAAATACATTGTTATTTAAAATATGGGTTATTCGTAA
The DNA here is from genome assembly GCF_965287045.1 of Carcharhinus amblyrhynchos. Lineage (NCBI taxonomy): Eukaryota > Metazoa > Chordata > Chondrichthyes > Carcharhiniformes > Carcharhinidae > Carcharhinus > Carcharhinus amblyrhynchos. The sequence continues at coordinate 101,996,479 of NC_137326.1, read as the reverse complement.
AATGGCCTGTTTGACAAAATCATTTTCAGTCATATTAATCCAACTGTACCAGGGACTGAATCTTACACAGGGCGTGGTGTCCCTTTGGGCTGGCAATTAGGGAAGGTGATGACCTAGTGATATTATTGGGAGACTATTAATCCAGAAACTCAGTTAATGTTCTGGTTCAAATCTCATCACGGCAGATGATGGAATTCAAATTCAATTAATAAAAAATATCTGGAATTAAGAATCCACTGATAACCATGAAACCATTGTCGACTGTTGGAAAAACCCATTTGGTTCATAATGTCCTTTAGGGAAGAGAATCTGCTGTCCGTATCTTGTCTGGTCCTACATGTGACTCCAGAACCACAGCAATGTGGTTGACACTCAGCCCTCTGAAATGGCCTACCAAGCCACTCAGTTGTTTCAGCATTTCGAGAAGGCAGCTCATTACCATCTTCCCAACAGCGATTTGGGATGGGCAATAAATGCTGGCCCGCCAGCGACGCCCATGCTCCACGAATGCCCATGACCCACAAAAATAGCTTGAGGTGGACTTTCACCCTCATTGAGGAGCAAGTCTTGTCTCCAAGAGCTGCTGGCCAATCAAATGGCTGTCAGCTCTTTTGCCCAGAGATAGCACTTGGAGCAGTGGCCACTGTGGGATTGTAAGCAGTCCTGATGCCATACAGTGGACGGTACAGTGGTAAGTAGTGCTGCCTCATAATGCCAGAGACCTGGGTTCAATTCTGGCCTTGGGTGACTGTGAAAAGTCTGCACTTCCTCCCCATGCCTGTGTGGGTTTCCTCCAGATGCTCCAGTTTCCTCCCACAGTTCAAAGGTGTGGAAGTTGGGTTGATTGACCATACTAACTCGCCCCATAGCCTCAAGGTGATTAGCAGGGTAAATACATGGGGTTACAGGGATATGGCCTGTGTGGGATTGTTGTCGATGAAGGCTCGATGGGCTGAATAGCCTGTTTCTGCACTATAGGGAATTCTATGAGCTGGATTCAAGGAAAATGCTGGCTTTCATGGGAGCTAGGCTGGTAGGCCCAATTGGAATTGACGGTCCTTTGCCCAGACACCAATGCTCCAGGTTGCATTTGGCAGGGTAGCCATTTGGCTCCAGGCTCCCCCACTGCAGCTAAAATCCAGAAAGAGCAGGAAGAGGCCAAAATGGCCTTTTGTTGCTCAGTCCAACCTCACTTCGTGCTGGTAACATCACAGTGGGGTAAGGTGAGGGTAAGGGGAAAGTGAGAAATCTTATGTATCAGAGGCTGAGTTAGTGGCACCCTCGTACTACCCAAGGGGCAAAGTGTTAATGCCCAGGGGGCACCTTGGCATTGCCCTCTAGGCATTGGGCAGTGCCAAGAGGGCACTGCCTAATGGGTCAGGATAATGGAAGTGGGGTCTCGGGGTGGGGGGGGGGGGGGGGGGGGGGGGGGGAGAAGGTATCCCATTGCCACTCTGCCAGGGAGACCAGTGATCGGGGCTGGGCATCAGGGATGGGAAAGAGATTGAGGCGGGCCAGAGGCACGGGGTGGGGGGATGGTGGGTTGGTCAAGGCTGGCCTGGGCATGTTTAGGAGGGCCAGCAATTGGGCCTCAGGGAGTCAATGATGAATGGTCGGGGGCTGGCCAGCGATCAGGAGGCAGACACTGCGAAGCTATTGCACATGTGCCGATCTCAGCCCCAACAGATTAGTGCTCGCGCAGTGGCCCGCTCAGTGCAATGCTGCCAGACTCTCCAGAGGGAATAGGCCCCATCTCCTGAACTTTTGTGAAACTTAGGCCAGTACACTCTGCAGTGCACAGAGTGAAGGACATTCATTTTGAAACTTCCGCTGAAAGAAACAGTGAGATTAACTCCAATTTTTACACAAATTCGACACTTTGAACTTTTTGGGAGAATCACCCCCTTTGTATTTAGAATGATCACTGAATGGTGCTTATCTTTTCATCTTAATATAAAATTGCCCTAAGTGTCAAACCTTAACCATTACAAGGTAAAGTGGCTAACCCCCATTTCTAATCTTTTGAATGTTAAGATTTTCTTCTACTTTGAAAATTATTTAATTCTTATTTTTCCAAATCCACATAGAACATGGATACACAATACTTCCACAAATCTCACAATTTTAGAAATTTGCAATTAGATATATGCTGAGACCTCAAAAAATATGATATTCAGAGTGTTCTGTAAACATTATGCGAACTTGGCAGCATCTCTGACGTTAATGATGCAATTCCACTGCTTGATAGATCTCAAGGGGTGAAGAAGGAAGTCTGCTTCTGACAGAGCTTACAAGATGAGCTGTCGAGCTTCCTTCTGTTGATGCACTGAGCTTCTATACAAATAAGACCCACTGTTATCTTGAAGCTTGGGACTTGCAGGAATTTACAATCCAAACATCAAGTCAAAGGTGTATCAAGTATGATAAATTGTTGTCAGTAACTGTTATAAGTTTTGTCTAAAAGAAAGATCTTTAGCTGAGAGTTAATTGAACTCAGTGCTTGAATTTAAATAGTATTCAATCCTCCCTCTAAATGGTGTTTAACGCTCCAATGTTTCTCCTCCCCCCACATCCTCCCTCCCCCCGCCAGCCCCCACCCACACCCACTTTGTGGGTCACTTGCCTCTTGACCAGTACCACAACAGCTGAAGACGCCCAGGTTGCTCTCTTCTTCCTGTGCAGGATGATGTCTGACCTTCAGTCTCTCTTCCTTTCTCTGTCCCTGCTTAGCACGGCTCTAAGCAAGCACCAGAGTGTCACATTGAACCGACATCCTTCACAGTGCATACTGATGGCCCAAGCCTTTTTTATATTTTTTATGAATAACTTTATTTGATTTACAGCCAGCACTGTGGCACTGGATTCAATCAGAATTGATTCTCAGAACAAAAATAAAATTCAATTTAATTCAACTGTGGGAGAAATGTTTCCATGAGAGTTACAGGCTGTGAGATTCAATAAAGGTTTTACACCCTCTGCTCCTTAAAATGTATTGCGGGTAAGAAAAGCCATTTACTGTGACCACAAGCAAAACGTAATAATAAGCTCTTCATTTTCAGACCAAACCTGGAAAACAGAATTAATGCTCATTCGATATGAATCAAATCTGTTAAACACAGCAGGGGTGTATTCACAAAAAGCTATTTTACAATACAGAGAATGCTCAAGGCTTTGAAAGAAAGGGCAAGCCTGGAGAGGGAGAGAGGAAGAAAAACTGTGGGAACATAAACCTCCCAAATGAAGAGGTACAGAAAGATCCGAGGTGGGATTATCCGGCTGCACTCTCCCCGATGCTGGAAAATCCTGCCTGAAGTCAATGGACCTCTGCACGATCCGTGTCCCGCCTGCTATGATTCCGTAGTGGGTGGGACAGGAAAATTCTGCCTCTGGAGTTTCCTATTTGGGTTGCGTTCAGCCATCTGAGCACAACGTGTTCACGTTGAGAAGAAATAATTTTCCTCAGGTTTATGCTCAAACTAGGCGTACATATTACTGAATACAAAATCTGACATGAACCAGCACAACTGGACAACAACTTGGCACATTACTCTTGCTTTTCAATTTTCCCATTTGCAAACATTCTACAAGGTGGAAGCCCAATATAGTTCCAACAATACAACTGGAAATGGGTTTATCAGAAATTTCTACTCAGCGTCTTGTGCAACATCTTTCAGTAACCTGATTTTAAATAACTCAAAATGATTTAAGAGAAACTGTACAGAACTGTTTACTAGTTGCACTGGTGCCATCCGTTTTAGTAAATTAAAAAGAAACTGTATTAAAAGCTTTAAAGTGTCTGTGTTCTTGCAGCAAAACAAATTTTGAAGCCTGCAAACAGATGCAATCAGTGGTGATTAATGCAATCTGGCAGTTGTCACAATTTGCTTTCAGCATGACATCACTAGAAGGGAAACTTGTCATGTGCTCCAGTTTTAGTTTCACTTTTGCTTTGAGCAGAGAACACAGCCGTGTCTCCCAATGTCTCCAAGCTACACAACAATGTAAATCTGTTCTCACGTGCCTAGTCTTAGTAAAACGAACCCATAAAATGTTTACCCAATCCCTTAAGAGTGATTGATCTCTTGTGCCTTATACAGCATATAAGCTCAAAGACTAACATCATTGTAAGAACCTGACATGGTGATCAGAAGTTGTGAGACAGCTGGCAGCAAGATTAAATATAGGTATGGCATAGTGAACAACATTAGATCATGCTGCATGAGTAGACCCTTTATGTTTTGGCCAGACCACAATGAAGTTCCAGAGTTGGAGAATGTTGAGAACAAAACATGTTCACTGGAGAAAAGCTTTGGCAACACAGTGCTGATCTGCTGCTCAAATAAAGAGCTGGCAGTAGATAGGTCCCTCATGGTGAGATTCAAGTCTTTAAGTTTATTTTAAAAGATACAGAATGGATAAACACATTCATCCATAATTAACAATCACTATTGCTTCAGGAATCGCAGGAATTTATGGAGATCAGAGATACATCAGTATTACCCTGTTTGATTTTTACCGGAACCTGGGGGAATAGTTTATTGTGGACTTGATGTAAAGTCTTTTGACCCCCCCAAGGAAGTTCAATCCATTTCAAAACAGCTGAAAACAATATTACTGGTAGTATTTTGACTGGAGTTCTGTTCTTTATTCAAGTGGTTAAATGATTGCTTTAAGGGTTGGTCACATGATTTTATGGTGATTTGGGTGTTTCACTAGCTCCAACTTAGTTTCATTTTGTACTTTGCACAGCTTTCTGGAAAAACCTGTTGTTATTTTGAATCTCCATGAGTAAATCTCGTCTTATTTCCAGCTCACCGTCTGGCCCAACTTCCCATTCCCCAACTCACCATTTGGCTGAATTCCCCCAACTCACTGTCTGGCTGAACGTCCCGCTCTCCAAGCCATCCTCTGTCCACTCCATCTCCTGGATTTACGGTTCAGTTTGAAGAAACACTGGTCTTGTCCAAAGTCAGAGCTCCAATATTGTGAAAGTGTGGGTCCCAATAATGCTGGAATGCTCAGCTGGATCCGCCACAATCTATGGTTTGTTTTTAATGTAACTGTCTCATCTCCTGAGGCCTCGCTGACCACAACCATTAGCCTCAACCAAAATGTTCAATAACCCCCGACTGAAAAGTTCCATTACCCCGACTGAAAAGTTCAGTTGCTTCCAAGAGAACTGTTTAACTGGTCTTCAAGGCAAATCTCATTATATAAAATGAAAGGAAAGAAATCCTGTAAATATGCAGTTCTGACAGCGGGTAAAAATTTAGGCAAATTAAATGGGTGAAAAGCCTCTGTTCTTGACAAAAGCTCTCATTTATTACTTTATCTTTCCTGGTGATGGATGGACTCGCTCCGATTTATGTCAAATTTCTGGTATTTCCAGCCTTTTCCTCCCCTGCCTTCAGATTTGATTCTGTTACCTTGAGAAATTGTGGAAGGTTAAGCTTTAGGAGCAACTGTCCTATTTTGGAATCAAATAATAGGATTAATCACCTCTTTTTCAGAGAATCACAGCACTGTTACAGCACAAATGAAGGTCATTGGGCCCATTGCATTTGTGCCAGCTGTCTGCGGGAGCAATGCAACTTGCGCCACTGCCCTGTTCTGTCCCTAACCCTGAACTTTCTTCCTTTCCAGATAACAATCTACTTCCCTCTTGAAAGTCTCGATTGATTCTGCCTCCACCACACTCGGGCATGGCATTCCAGATTTTGTGTTTTACACATTGAATGGCTGCATTTCTGTACGGACACTAGAGGAGGAGAGTTGTGACTCTGCATAAAAATGTTTCTCCACGTGTCTTCATTGCTTCTTTTGCCAATTAACTTAAATCTACACATTTCTGTTCTCAATCCTTCCACTGATGAGACCCTGACCCTTTTTTCACAAACTGTAGATGTGTTGAAGGGGCTCGACAGGATAAATGCTGAGAGGGTGTTTCCCCTCATGGGAGAGTCTAGGGCCAGAGGGTATAGTCTCAGAATAAAGGGGTGGCCCTTTTTTCTGAGATGAAGAGGAATTTTTTCCCTTACAGGGCTGAGAGTCTCTGGAACTCCTTGCCACAAAGAGCTGTGAGCCAGAATCATTCTGCATATTTAAGGCTGAGACAGATAGATTTTTGATCAATAGGGGAAAGGGCAGAAAAATGAACATGAGAGAGGTTGGATCAGCCATGTTTCTATTGAATAGCAGAATAGGCTTGAAGGGCCAAAAGGCCTATTTCTGTTCTGATTTCTTATTGTTTTGTGGAAAGGACAGCACAAGCAGGTGGTGAACCCTATCAATCAAGCTCTAACCCATGATCAAAGGCCTAGATTTTCCCATTTTATTTATTGTGCTTGAACTTAAGCATTACAGTATAAAATATAAAGGGATGCAGGCAGATCTTCTGGCAGTTATAAAAGACCTACATAGGTGTTCTTTCTTGGGAGGCAAAGGCCCCAGAACTGTTCCTCCTTTCCTCTTCTTTGTTCCCACATCTTTATCATTTTAGACTTTGGGGTGAGATCAGATGTTAAAAGAAAATCACGTGTTTATGTTCGGAACCTTTGCCTCATGTCTCCTGGTGTAGACGCTGCTGTCACACTGAAGCATTGTTTTCCATCTTTGCAGTTACAAGCTCCCCCTGGGTGACAGGGTTAACAATAACATCCTGAAGCATAGACCAAAAAACCTAAGTGTTGGTCAGAGCAGAGTAAAGCAGTGGAGAGGAGTCACAACTCTCCTCCTCTAGCGTCCATACAGAAATGCAGCCATTCAATGTGTAAAACACAAGAGAATTTGCCACCGTTACATATCCTCTGAAATGCTAACACCTTCGGTTGTTGCAGTTGGTCAAATGGCACCTCTACTTGGTGGTCAAATGTGGAAATGACGACGACAATGTTGAAAATGATCCATCAATCATTACTGTGCAAGCTCCATTCAGTAATAATCATTCACTCCTTGGCCTTCCGATCAAACCCGAGCTGGCAACACTTGAAATGTAAACATCCTGAAAGATTTCTAACCATTCATTTGCTAGACTGTGTAGGAACTTAACTTTTACTTCTGCCGTAAAGATACATCAAAACCATGGCAACCAGTGACTGGTCTGACAGTGTAGAACACTACTTCATATTAGAATTTAACAAATCATGTCTGAGTTTAGAGTTTTGAAAAAGGTGTTGGTACTTAGGCCAGGCTCCTCAGCCGTACTGGAAGGCTGAGGAGTGAATGATTACAAGCACTCGCATCACTCTCTGCACACATGGTACTGTGCGTAGCTTCAAAGTTGGCCACTGGTACTTAATGATCCCTCACTTTTCGTAGTCAATCCATTTGGCCCTTGAGTCATCAGCAGCAATATTCTATCAGTGGTTTCCAGATATGGTTAACACAAATAAGCTGCACATCTACCAATCCTGTCTCACACAGGTCACATCAGCCTTGATGACATAGTCTTTAAGAATTCCATTTCAACTAACCAACCAACACCCAGTTCATATTCTTTTCCTTTTGACAAAAACTCCCAGGTCGTAAGCATGTCTGAGCTATTCGCACCACTTTTAAGATTCAGTGCCTTTTTAGCTTGCTTGTACATCACTTCCCCAAAAGCATCTGGGGTTCTATGTTAATTCTTACAGATAAACAGAAATCTGACCTTTTCGTCAAGAGCTTTGCTTGCTTTGCCTTACAAGAATTCTGTGTTCTGCAACTGCCCAGCTTCAGCCAAGAGCTCACCACCCCAATTAGTTTAAATTAATATTTCTTTTCAGCTTTCATCCCCATGGCAACTTCAGCCAGAGCTTAACTTCGGCCCTTTGCAAAGTTTATTTAGCTTCCTTTTGGATTCATAAATACAAGCCTCTTTCAAGTACTGAATTCATCAAAGTACAAAGTTACTACATGATACAAGAGGGTCGAATCACAATGGTTATTTGTGAGGCCCAGAACTTGCAAGATATTAATAAGCAGGACATTTGTGGCTTAGTTCTTCTGGATCAAAATTAAGTCTGAGTTTTCTTTTAATTGTTTCCAGAATTTTGTAGTTGAGTATGAATGCAGCAACATAAGAAATAACAAAATCAAAAATATTGGAAATGTACTAGTTTTATCAATATTTGAAAGGTTAGAATAATGTTCCAACTTCAGAGCAATGATGCCAAAGCATCAAGTTTTTTTTTCTGATGAAGTCTGATGTATATTCTCAACATTCTTTGTAATGTATGCCTCTACTGTTGTTTTTTTTTATTTCTAACTTATTAATGTATCTCAGCAATATCTTTGTTTTATCACTTCTTACTCTGATGTTCACCTTCTATCCTCAATTCACCATAGGCTTCAATACATGTGTATCTCTGATGTCAACTTCCTATTCTGCACATCCATCACGCCTTGCCAGATGGACCCACATTGGTGCCTCATTCATCAACATCTCAAATTCTTATCTTAATGTTTAAATTCCTGCACACAGTGTGAACTGTCCACATTTTTTTCTTAACAACAATCTCATACACTTCATTTTAAATTCAATGATCATTCAATAATGCACTTCTTCCACTGGTTTCACTGTTAATTTTTTGGCTTCTTTCACTTTATTCACCCGGATGTGAAGATGTTGGCAAGATTATTTGCCAAGATTTCCAGAGAACTTGCTGACAAGCTTCTTCCCATGCCACGTCAATAAGTATCATGATTTGTACTCTGGAAACGTAGCATGACTTTACCTGTCCATAAATTTTTGCTCTCACAACATGGTTCCCAGCCTCTAGGATTAACCTAGGGTCCCAGGAGTTGAAAGTTAACCTTTAGGACACTGCTGCCAGTGACTAGGGAGTAAAGTCATGATTTTTATTTGACAAACCTGGCTTATTAGTTCTAAAAGAACTGGAAGATGGGGGCGAGAAAGGTTCTTCAATAGAGTCATAAGTCATCCATCCGGAACCTTTGGAAAGACGAAGCTTAATCCACCATTGTCAGCATGATGGATAGTACAGAACCTATGGATGTGATACATCTAGACTTCCGGATGGTGTTTGATAAAGTGCTGCATAAAAGACTGCTACAAAAGGTGAGATTTCAGGGGATTGGGGATCGTACTAGATTGGATTGAGGTTTGGCTGACTGACAGAAAACAGAGGGTTAGGATAAAAGAGTCCTTCTCTGGCTGGGGAATTGTAACTAGTGGGGTGCCGCAGAGGTCAGTCCTCAGACTGAAAAGTTTAAAACTGAGATGAGGATCTACTTCTTGCAGAGGAACTTGCTGCTCTATAATGGGTGGAGTTGAAATCATTAAATGGCTTCAAGAAGGAGGTAGACATATTTCTAATAAAAAAGGGATAAAAGGACATGGAGAACAGGTGGATTTGAAACCAGGGAGCAATCAGCCATAATCTGATTGAATGGCGGAGCAGGCTTGAAGGGCTGAATTTTCGTATGTCTGCTCCTAATTCCTATGTTCATAATAATTCTGCTTGTTTTCCAATTGGCATGGGAAGGTGGTGTACCATGTTGGACAACTGGTCACAGGAATATGGAGGCATAATGATGAGTGGCTAGAGGTCATGTAATGAAACCTCCCAGAATATTTTACACCTCAGTGGACAACCCCATCTCCTAGAGTCCTGGCTTAGTGGTAAACTGTGTGGTGACAATGGATTCAAAGTCAAATACCACTGCGTTGATGGGGTTTTTTCTTCAGTTACTACTTTCTTTTTCTTTTCAGTTACTTCAACTCCCCTATCACTGGCATGATATATTTTCAATAAAGGGCCTAACCTATTTCATTTATAATAGATTAATAGGTTTTCTAGAAGAGATTCATACTCCCAGAACTCTGAACTGTTCTGAATCAGTAAACTCTTTACTTTTGCTGTTCTTGATATAACCTTGCAACTTATGACAAGTGGAAGAGTCGTGTGAACTCTGGGAATTCAGAGTTATTGCTCTATTGACACATACACAGAGCCAACAGTAACTTGGCAGGCAGGTAATAGAAGGCTCAAAAGCATGAGGAAACTCAGAGGAAGCATTTTAAAGGCACACAAGTGAAGCAAATACAGTCCACCTTAATTTCCTCACCTAATGGGTGGGATTTGGCACTCACCCCAAGACCGGAAAACCCCATCCGAAGTCAACAGACCTTTGCACAATCCTGGCCCACAATTCCCGTGGCGGAAGGGATGGGAAAATTCGGTCCAATATGTCTAAATAATCTTTGCACAGCAAGACTAAGAAAATTCACCCACATAATGTATTACAATTAATAAACTTGCTTTGACACAATGCAAATATCTATATGTCAAGTTAACTCTGCACATGGTCCCCTTATTCAGCTGTTACATTGTTCACAACAGTAATGCTGATTTGTTTGACGTTCTTGAACTTGCAAACTCATAATTCTAGCCGGCGCAAGACAGCAGCTGATTTTATCCATTCCATGGTGCTCCAATTCTCACCTCAATCCCATTAACAAAATTTACAGCTTGAAGAAGTGCATCTTGGCACTTCACATGCATCACTTGCATTCAGTTGCAGTATCAAACATTATTTTACACCCAGCTCCTAATTCCACTGAGATGGATTACAACAACCAGTGAGACAAAAAAAAACGCAACAAAGTACAAATTTAATTCAAAGCTGAACACAGAATCCAACTCCACAACCTATTTTGCAAACTGAGAGTGGGGGTAAGGATAGTATGTCAATAGAGCATGCCAGGCAAAATTGAGCAGGCCTCACAAAATGAAGTTGATCTACAGCAAAGCTTCAACTGCACTCCTTAAACCCAGTTAATTCTATTTTGCATCATTTCCCAGCAATTAACCAGGATTGCTACACTACATGTCAGTGTTTGCCAGGAGACCATATTAGCATAAATGGGACCTGCTCATGAACTCACAATGCATTATTACAAAAAGATATAAATGATTAATTTTGCACTTTAATTTCATCTTGCAGTTAAATGACTCAATTTTTCTGCCACCTCAAATTCTTGATGAGATGATTCATATAATTGCTTCCATTTATATCACTTTCTCTTTACCTGTCATCTTACTTGCTTGTGGGCTTCACACTCGATTTTTCAGCTAATATTTTACTCCCAACGCTCACTACAAGGTTTGGATGTTCATATATTACAACTCAACACTAGGTTAATAAGCTTCTCCCCATTCAATGCCAATTCTTCTTCCTCTTGCCACATGAACTGACTTATGCCAGGGCACAATTCCACAGGCAGCAAGCCTCCAGTTGAGTGACCATTCTTCATGTTTTGAATAAAAACCACAAGTGTTAGTCATATATTAATTGTGCTTAATTGGATGCAGTTGGTGGGCATTCATTAGTAATTAACTTGGACGCCTATAACTAGGAACAGATTGGGACTGGGGTGTGCCTTCATTGGTGTATTGCTTGTAAAAGGCAACTATAAATATTTACTCAAATGGTGTGCAAATATTTTCTTCAGTTCTATTCTTCACCAACTGGCTGTTTGGAGTATAGCACGTTTCTGTGGACTATCAAGGGCTATCACAACTCATCCCAACAGGAACATTGGAAGGATTTCCAGTGGGAGCCACCCTAACTGAATTTACCCCTTCCTAGCTTTTGCAATGAGCTCAGCCATATTCACCACATTGCTCACCTAACTGAGGTTCCCTAATATTGACTGGAAAATATACCTGAGGGCTGGAAATGAATGCTGTGCAGTTGTTCAACTTGAATAAAAAAGAAAGCCCACCTATTTTTGCAAAATCGCTGTCAGTGCCTGTATTACTTTCCAATCGTTATTTTGATAGCCATGTTCTGACCTGGGGAGCTTATGAATCTCAACTGCAGCTCATCAAAGGAATGAGTTTTAGCTCCACACGCTACATACATTATCAATGACATTTAAAATAGTCCTAAAATTACTTCTCCACTTTTATTTGAAAGTTAAATGCTCAATAACCTTAAATATAACTGCCAAAATAAGGTTTCATTTTACACTCGAGATGGTAAATGTGTTTGAATTTATGAAGCAAACAGGAACAGCATGCATTTTATAAAATAGAAGAAATATTCCATGGTGCCTCACAGATGTAGAAAGCAAAGATAAAATAGATCATTAAACAACAGGCCAGGTTCAGGAGGGTCTTCAACAAGGGTGGCACGGTGGCACAGTGCTTAGCACTGCTGCCTCACTGTGCCAGGGATCCAGGTGCGATTCCCAGCTTGGGTCACTGTCTGTGCACAGTCTACACATTTTCCCCGTGTCTGCGTGGATTTTCTCTGGGTGCTCCGGTTTCCTCCCACAGTCCAAAGATGTGTGAGTTAGGTAGACTGGCCATGCTAAATTGCCCCTTAGTGTCAGGGGACTGGCTAGGGTAAATTTGTGGGGTTATGGGGATAGGGCCTGGGTGGGATTGTGGTCAGTGCAGACTGGATGGACTGAATGGCCTCCTTTTGTACTGTAGGATTCTATGATTCTGTAAAAGGAGATGGAGCCAAGGCAGATATTTAGGGACAGAGTTCCAGAATGTGGTACCAAGGTTGCTGAAGACATGGGTCTTAGTAATGAGGCAAAGGGATGGGAGTATGCACATGAAGCTGGGTTCAGAAGCAGTACTGTTGAAGAGGCGAGGGTTTTTTTTAAAGGGCTAGAGGAGGTTACAGGGAAACAATTTAAATCATAAAGTATGAGAATTTGAAATCTGAAGCATTGGGGGACCCAGATCCAATTGGTAATTGCAAATATGATGGATGAGAGCATGGCTTGGTGTGAGATCAGTCGGGGCAGCAGATCTTTGGATGAGAGTAAGTAAATAGATCACGAGTCAATCAGTCAGAAATCATCTGGGAAAGACTAAAGCATGAATAATGAAAAAGCTATTGATCTAAAACTTGAACGGGTTCTCTTCCCAGAGATGCGATCTACTTTCAGCATTTTCCCTTTTTATCAATATCTTTAAAGGTCCCTCCAGGAGAAGGAACCAATATAAAATGGCTAACAATAAGATACCAGGGTAAAGAGAATTATACATACAGGGAACATGAGTATTCACGTTCATTTGCCACCTGCAGGAAAAATTACAATGTCAAAAACAAAGGTAGCTGCATGATAGACTATTAACAAGCAATTTACTGTCCTGAATACTAAACCATGTCATTGGTGATGAGGGCAGAACTCATTAGCAATATTCGAAGATTGATCTTATATAGATTCAGTCTTTGTAATGATAAATGTGACATGTGCTTGTCTGTATGCAGTCATTAGCATCAAATTTCAGTGTGGTTGGCAAAAATCAATCAAGAATTTGTCACCATCATGCCTACTTTGTTGCAATTTCATTCATCAATAAAGGGTCACAATTGGCTATCTGACCAACTGTAACTCAATAATTGATGCTGGATGTCCCACAGTAGAAAGTAAAGCTAGCTAAAAACAAAGTTCAGTCAGGCAGAAAGCTATAAATCAAACAATCATTCAGCTATGACTACTCTGTAAAACACAGGGACGTTCCATTAATGTGATTAGTATTTCTGTTACTGCTGCTACTAGGTTCACTGTTACAATTGATGCTGCCATTGCTACCATGACTGTTACTATTTCAACCTGAATTTATATTGTAGCTTAACATAGGAAAACATCCTGAAGCTCTTCACAGAGCTGCAAAGAAAAAGGTGGATGTTGAGCCAAAAGAAGTACCTATCAAAAAATCTCAAAAACATGAGTTTGAAGGAGGTTCTTAGAAGAAGGAAAGAGGGAGAAACAAAAGTGTCCTCAGAGAGAATGCTACATTGTGGGCTGTAGGTATTCGAAGTTAAGACTGACAATAAGAGAACAGTGAGAAGGGGTGCACAAGATACTCCAGTTAATGGAACTATCAGTTCAGGAAGGTTGTCACACTGGAGTGGGAGAAAGGTGGGGATTATATAACAGAGATTTTGATCAGAATTGTAAATTTGAGATGGAGACTAGGAGCTAAGATATGGGTGCAAATTCAGGGGGGAGGAGGGTGAGTGTGATTTTTTTTGTCAGATAGAATAAAGATAGTAGAATTTTCAGGAACTAAAGTTTATGCAACATGGGCTTAGCAAAGGGAAGATGGTGCCTTAGTGCTAATGTCACAGATGACCTAAATAGGCCTAAGCTAATGGGGACATGGGTCCTAATCCCACCATAGCACTGATGGAATTTAAATTCAATCAATAAATCTGGAATTGAAAATTGTGGCCATGAAACCATCAATGATTGTGGTAAAAACGCAACTGGTTCATTAATATCTTTCATTATGTGCCATCCGTACCTGGACTGGCCTAGACATGACTCTGGGCTCACAATAATAGAAGCTGTCCCCTGGCTGTAACTGTCCCTTGCAATAAGCTAGCAAGCCACTCAGTTGGGAATGGGCAATAAATACAGGATTTCCACTGACATGCACTGCCTGTGAAAGGATAAACAAAAATAAACAATTGACACAACATTGAAGTTTCAACAGCAGACAGGCTGAGGTGGGCAAGGAAGTGGACAATGTTGGAGAAATTGAAATAGCTGGTCTGCATAATAGGGAGGATATGGGATCAGAAGTTCAGTACAGGGTCAAATAGAGCACCTATGTTCCAACTAGTCTAGTTTAGATGGGTGTAACCTATGATAATGTTGCCTACTTTGTGGAGTGTATTCTGAGTTCATGGCTTTGGTTTTCCCAGTGTTTAGCTGGAGATACAAAGGCTGTTATTTGGGGATATGTTTTTACTCAAGAATATTGAACAATAGTTTGAATTAATTACTGAAGAAGCCTCAAGTAGTGTCTTCAGAAGTAAATGAATTTCTGACAGATGAGGATAGACAATGATTTGATTTTACACTGACATGGGGAAAGGTTGGACCCATTGCAAACACATTAAACAGGGAACTGGCAAAACAAATCATTACAACACAAGCATTTGGGAAGATGTTTGCGGATAATATTATTGAACCCAGCTCAGCCGTGGGGATGTTTCCCGTAGCCATAGCTTCAAGGTCATAAGGGGAAACTTCATTTCACAGCAGATTAAAATATGTGATCACAAAAGACAAACCTAATGACACAAATGGATTACTCTTTATCCTTTCTGTCAAAGGCCAAGTATATTATCGTACTGGACTAGGCTTCTCAATATTGATATGTGGTGATGCATTCTGACAACAACTCCAAGGCAATATTCTCCAACCAAGTGTTGCCCTCAGGTTGTGCAATGTTCCTTCTGTACTGTGCCATCTTATGAACATTTGCTGGCTTTTCTGATTTTCAATTACTGTTCAGTGTGCCTAGCTGATATTATTGTGGCATCACACCCGATTTTAAAAACCCTTAATTAACTATAATTAACTTCCTTCTAGTTGCAGAAAACAAGGCAACAAAAAAGCCCCTAAACTAAATTTGTTAAAGGAAATATCATTCTTAAGACAGGTTGGGGGTGAAATTCAACCTTGCTGGGGCAGAA
Organism: Carcharhinus amblyrhynchos; assembly: GCF_965287045.1. NCBI lineage: Eukaryota > Metazoa > Chordata > Chondrichthyes > Carcharhiniformes > Carcharhinidae > Carcharhinus > Carcharhinus amblyrhynchos. The sequence goes on along the minus strand of NC_137326.1, from coordinate 101,981,023 downwards.
AACAGATGGAAGCAGATCAGCCATCTATTATATGCTACACCTGATTTTTTTTCCCATCGAGCTCTGTTAAAGGTAAAATCAACGCTGATTTTACAGTAACTGATTTTATAATGAAAAGAAGGTCTGGAATTTTGGAGAGCTTATGAAATTCCAATCCATCAGCTAAAGTGCAATTAGTGACTTGATTTCAACGTTGCTGGTTCCAAACTAGCCTATCCATTTCAGTCACCTGTTTCAGCAGGTCGTCTGTTCAAATCCCACACAAGAGACTTGTGTACATAATCTTGGCTAAAAGTTTACAGCAGTACAGAGTGCTGCTCTGTTGGAGGTTCCATCTTTCGGATGGGGCATTAACACAACGATACCATCAACTCTTTCAAGCATAAACATTTCCACTGCAGTATTCAAAGAAGAGGGGCTTTGCATCCCTCATATGACTGATCCGCTGATGACATGCTTCCCACTTTACAACAACAGCCAAACTTCAACAATTGTTTGGTAGCACAGGATATGAATATTGCTGAGAAAAGAGACATGTTGCCAAAGCTTTTCACCTTGCACTCACAGAACAAATGCAAAATTTTAAACAAGCACAACAATTTATACCACAGAATAAAGGTGGTGCTGAGGTGCTGATTGGTTAACAAATTGACTCTGATTGGTCAAAGCATTGTCATGGAAAAAGCAATGGGGAACTCTAGGCCCCTCATCCTCCTGGGTAATTCCAAGGCTCCATCGACAACACCTTCCAAACCCATGACCTCTGCCATCTAGAAGAACAAGGGAAGCAGATACATGGGAACACCTCAAGTTCCTCTCCAAGTAACCCACTATCTTGACTTGGAACTAAATCACCGTTACTTCGCTGCTGCTGGGTTCAAATCCTGGAACTCTCTCCCTAACAGCACTGAGGATAATCATGCAACATTTGGACTGCAGCAGTTCAAGGCAGGTGAAAATCATCACTATCTCAAGGACAATTAAGGATATAAATGCTGGTCTAGCTAGCAATGTCAACAAAAACAACAAGATGCAAGGCTTGAATATATTTCATTTGTTTGCAGACAATGAGTCACTACATTTTCAATGAATCAATCTTGGTTCATCCATGCTTGCTAGAATTGACATATATACATATGCAGGGACCCATTCTCTGAAAAAAAATATTTCTTAGCCTTGGATATTTTTTGAATTACCTAGAAGTATAGGACCCTTATAGTTCTCTGTTGCTTTCCTCATAGCAACACCTCAACTAGTCAGAGTTGACTAGACAACAAGTCAGCACCCTTTTCTCCTGCAGTAGGAATTGGTGTTTTTGTTTAAAATTTGGCATTCTTATGTTTGTCCTGATGAATGCAAGGCAAAATGCTTCAGCAACTTGTCTCTCTTTTCAGCAATACTTCAAAACTACTTCATTAGTTCTAAAGCACTTTGGGATATCTTGAGGTTGTACAAGTTTTTTTATTTTCTATCTTAGTTGGACAAATCACTTGTGACATTGTCTTTCTGCCACTTCCTTGCTTTTCCTATGTTTTTTGTTCCATGTACCTTGAAAGACGGAATCTTGAAAAATTTTCTGTTTTCATTCTTGAAACTTTTCCAAAGCATTATATTTTCTTTCCTGGATCTTCACATAAGCAGGGTTCCTTGCCCAAGTTCTGTACTCATTATACTTTTCTTGGTTTATTTGCAAACTAGATAACAGAGTGACCACCACACAGTCCTTCTGGAGACAAAGTTGCATCTTCACATTGAGGATACCCTCCAACATGTTTTGTGGCACTATCACTGTGCTCAATGGGAACAGATCCAGCAACTCAAAACTGGACATCTATGAGGCACTGAACGCCTTCAGCAGAATTGTATTGTACCACAATCAGTGACCTCATGGCCAGGTATATCCCCACTCTGGCATAACCCACTAAACCAGGGAATCAACCCCGATTCAATGAAGACTGCAGAACGGCATCCTAGGAGCAGCACCAAGCATTCCTGAAAATGAGGTTTCAACCTGGTGAAGCTACAACACAGACTACTTCTGAGACAAACAGCATAAACAGCACGTTATAGATTGAACTAAGCAATTCCACAACCACCAGGTGAGATCTAAGCTCTGTAGTCCCTCTTGGCCTCCTCCGGAGGTCGTCAGCTTCAGGGATGTCAGCTTTCATCCAATTCGATTCACTCCATGTGATATCGAGAAATGGCTGAAGGAGCTGGATACTGCAAAGGCCATGGTCCCAGGTAATATTTCAGTGACAGTACTGGAGACTTGTGCTCTCGTACTTACCATGACCTGGCCAAGCTGTTACAGCTACAATACTACCCAGCAATGTGAAAAACTGCCCAGATTTGGCCTGTACACAAGAAGCAGGACAAGTCCAATATGGCCAATTATGCCCCATCGGTCTACTTTAATAATCAATAAAGTGATGGAAAAGGTCATCAACAGTGCTATCAAGCCACACTTACTCAGCAATAACCTGCTTATTGACACTCAGTTTGTTTGGGTTCCATCAGGGTTACTCAGCTCCTGATCTCAATTCAGCCTTGCTTCACACATGGACAAAAGAGCTGAATGTCAGAGATGAGATGTGAGTAACTGCCTATGACAACGAGCCCTTGCAAAACCAGAGTCATTGGGAAACAGGGGAAAATCCTCTGCTGGTCGGAGTCATATCGAACACAAAGGAAAATAGTTGTACTAGTTGGAGATCAATCATCTCAACTCCAGTTCATCACTACAGGAGTAACGTCCTGGGCCCAACATCTTCAACTGCTTCATCAGTGACTCACTTCCATTATAAGGTGGAGATTTTCACTTATAGTCGGACAATGCTCAGCACCATTCACAATTCCTCAGATATAGAAGTAGTCTGTTTCTAAATGAAGCAAAACCTGGACAACATCTAGACTTGGGCTGAAAAATGGCAAGGAAATTTTGCACCACACAAGTGCCAGGCAACAATTACCTCCAATAAACAAGGATCTAATTATCTCCCTTGAAATTCAACGGCTTTACCACCATTGAATCTCCCACTATCAACATGCTGGGGCTTACCATTGATCAGAAACTATTAGGACTACCCCTATAAATAATGTAGTTACAAAAGCAGCCCACTTGATTGCTCCACCTTCAATAAACATTCAAGCCCTCCATCACCAATGGACAGTGGCAACAATGTGTACCATCAATAAAATGCACAGCAGCAACTCACCAAGGATCCTTAGGCATCACCATACAGACCCATCGAAGGGCAAGGGCAGCAGATACCTGGGAACACCATCATCTGGAAGTTCCCATTCAAACCGCTCACCATCCTGACTTGGAAATGCCGTTCCTTCATTGCACAGGGTCTACATCCTGGAATTCTCTTCCTTACAGTATTGTGGGTGTACCTACACCTCAGGAGCTACAGCGGTTCAAGAAGGCAGCGGACCACCACCTTCTTAAGGGCAATTCAGAATGGGCAATAAGTGGTGGCCTGGCCAGTGACACCCACATCACATAAATCAACAGAATAAAAATTACCAGTATCAGAATCATAAAATCATAGAATACCTACAGTACAGAAGGAGGCCGTTCAGCCCATCAAGCCTGCACTGACAACAATCCCACCCTATTCTTCTCAAAAACTCATCTCTGCTGTTAGTATTTTTTGCTCGTCAATTTTTCTCGTGTCCAGCATTGTCTAGAACGTTGGTACTTAAACGCTACATTTTGATCTACCTGAAACTTAAATGCAATGTTTAAGTTCTGTTTATATTCGCTCAAACCAATAAAATGCTTTAATATGCTTAACCTGTTTGTGAGACAGGAGTAGTCCAGCTAGATTCCAGCAACACCTTTCAAACAGGTAAACTGATATCAATATTTTATACAGAAATCAACAGTAGTTATAAATGACAAGCCATCTTAGAGGCACATTTGAGCGATGGGCACCAGAATAATGAAATCAGATATCATTTCACACAGGCAGCAGCAATTAATTCAAAGATATTTCATTTATTCTGATGCATTCAACGCTAAGATAAATCAACATTATCACCCCCAAAACGCTTCTGCAGACAAGTAACATGTTATTGCATTAACCCAATGTTATTACAAATACACTTTCCAGGTACATTATGTGTATTTAATAGCTTTTTTCCCACACACAAGCATGATGCAAGTTTGTTTGAGCAAACCTACTCAAAAACTAATTGAAAGTGGAATAAAAGGTGTCCAAATGGTGAACTTTCAATTGTCACTTGATCTCAATCATGACAATTTGTCTGGCAGACCAAGAAACTTTCATTTGAAATTACATCCCTTGGAAACTATCAATTTACCCCAAGAGCAAATTTACTGTTCTCATTTGCAATGCATCTCAGCAGCTTTAGGAGCTTTCAGATTTAATTATTTCAACATCTCTTCCCCATTCCTTTTAAAAATGCAGACAATTAGCACAACAGTACTCCATTAGATGCAATCCTACATTGCAACAGCATCCATCATTTATTTTTTATTTGTAGTTGTATTCATTATCAAGGATAATACATAAAATTAGGCAGTTCATGGTCAGCAGATAGGTATATAACACGGAACATCATTGTGAATGCATGAACCATTTCATCTCATCAACAGAACTGTTGCTAGACTGAAGTTCTTAATCTTCTCACTACACAGGGTCATACAGTACAGCTATAAAACTGACAAAAGGTTTTGATCAACCGAAAGATTACCATCACAACTTTGAACCAGCATTTACTGGTGGAAGTCTAATCCAACATCCTGTGATCTAGAGGCCTGCTATATGACAGAAACCATCGATTCACAACTTCCAAGCATTTATGAAATAGTAGTGCATGTCCCATTCATTACATTTTTTTAAAAAGGGGTTTTGGTCAGAAGGTTAGCATCTAAGTTATCAATAGATTCCTGTAAGTATAAATTCTTCACTTCAAAACCAATACATCATACTGCAGCTGCTACTTCCTTGAAAATAAGCCACCTTACGTTCACTGCCAGTAAAACACAGAGTATACATGCAATCCTCTCACGTGGAAAGCTTTAAGCAAAGAGGAGTGGCAGCTTCTGTGAAGACTGCAACAGAGTTAATTCTTTGAGTATGTATGACTTCTTCAGAGCTCTAAAGAGGAGGAATATGGACCCAAAACATTCTCTTGATTTTCTCCCTCCGCAGATGCTGTCAGATCTGAATTTTCCCAGCATTGTTTCATATCCAGCATCTGCTGTATTTAGTTTTTATTTAAATAAAAGAGCTTGGTGAGACATGGGTCAATCTATTAAACGCAATGTCTTGCTAAACAGAGAGACAGCAGAAACTTGGTGAGAGTGGGATGTCACATTTAAGTAACAGGAGAGTTGTAATGTGTAATTTTAATCAAACTGAAGTTTAGACAATAGCAATCATGATGAACATAGACAAGACAAAGACCAAGTGATAAAGCGGCCAATTTTAGGGGAAGAGACTAGAATATGAAATAAATTGGAGAGATTTGCTGAAAGAAAAAGAAACAGCAGCTGATAAGAGTAGAGTAGAAATAAACCTTTTAACTAAGGTCAAGTGCCAGATCAAGCCCAAAATTGGGTGCAATGCCTTTTCTTGTCAGCTTGGATCTTGAATGTCTCTCTAATGGGGGCCATGAATTGGATTCAATGTGAATTTGAATTTTTTTTTGGAGCAAACAAGGAGATAGATTAAGGGTTTGCCCTGTCCACTCTGCGCATTGGCTTTTTAACTTTAAGAATGGAGCAAAAGTTCCAAAAAAGAACAAACAAATCAATAATGGCATAACATGAGTGAATAACAAAAATAAGGAACTGAAAGCAAAAACATACATATTGAGCAAAAGCAAAGAAAGGCAAAAGGAAATATGAAAATATTATGAAATAAATGGAAAGAAAACTAAAGAGGCAAAGATAAAATACAAAAACAGGGTTTTTTTTGGAACATTAAAAGAAAAATATAGTAGAGGGACACAATTAATAAGAACTCTAGAACTCAGAGCAAGAGGAGGCAATTCAATCCCTCGAGCCTGCCATTCAGTACAATCATGGCTGATAGTGTCTCAGCCTCAATTCCACATTCCTGTCTGTTCTCCTTTAATAAGTCTGACAACACCAGGTTTCTCCTTCAACCCATTACTAATTAAAAATCTGTCAATCATAGAATCCTACAGTGCAGACGGAGGCCATTTGGCTCATTGAGTCTGCACCGACAACAATCCCAACCAGGCCCTATACCCATAACCCCATGCATTTATCCTAGCTAGTCCCCCTGACACTAAGGGGCAATTTAGCATGGCCAATCAACCTAACCCACACATCTTTGGACTATGGGAGGGAACCAGAGCAGCCAGAGGACACCCATGCAGACATGGGGAGAATGTGCAAATTCAACACAGACAGTGACTCAAGCCAGGAATAGAATCCAGGTCCCTAGTGCTGTGAGGCAGCAGTGCTAACCACTAGAAAATACAGGCCTGAACTGCTCAATTTCTGTTCAGAAGACAAACCCCTTTGGTGTGATCTTACCTGTTCATCACAGCAGTTGATTAGTGTAGCGAACTGGTAAGATCACAAGAGAGGCGAAAAACTGGATTTACACCCGGCTTCTCACTTCTTGCAATAATACTGGTACTGTGAAGCCAGCACATGGGAAGGGTGTAAGGCTAAGCCCAGGGTGGAACTGTGGAGCAGAGACCATTTAGCACCCCCCCCCCCCACCCACAGTGGTTGGGGGCAAAGGGGAGGCAGAGCCCCTTGCTCATTAACAGCCTGGCACTGCTAGCCTGGGACCCTGACATTGCCAACATGGCATGGCCCACTGGGCAACCTAGCACTGCCCACCAGGCACCAGGGAGGAGACAGGCCCTGAAGGGATGGGGCCTAGGGAGAGGCAGCAGGAACTGCATACTCTGCAATTAGACAACACCATGGCAGCGATATTGAAGAGTATGGTTCAAAAGAGAGGAATAGTGCCACTGGTGTTCCTGCTGGCTCACGATGGAGGGCACTTGTCCCAAAAGACTACTCGCTGCTACTCATCATCTTCCTCGTGGAACCTGCTGGCTGTCAGGGCCAAATGTGTATACCCGCCCTGTCTGCCTCCCCTTTGCCCCCAACCACCGTGGGGGGGGCGGGGGGGGGGAGCGGGGGGGGTGCTGCTAAATGGTCTCTGCTCCACAGTTCCACCCTGGGCTTAGCCTTGCACCCTTCCCATGTGCTGGCTTCACAGTACCAGTATTATTGCAAGAAGTGAGAAGCCGGGTGTAAATCCAGTTTTTCGCCTCTCTTGTGATCTTACCAGTTCGATACACTAATCAACTGCCGTGATGAGCAGGTAAGATCACACCAAAGGGGTTTGTCTTCTGAACAGAAATTGAGCAGTTCAGGCCTATATTTTCTGTCCGGCCCACGCTGTGTCTTCTAAGTCTGCAGCCTCAAACTCATCATTCGCATCCTCTTCAAGGTCCTCCTCATTGGAGGAGACTTGCAAAGGAGATTGAGGGAAGATCTAACAGGGATTTACAGGATCATGACTGATAAGGTAGACATAGAAATGCTGTTCCCATTACTGAAGCTACAATAACTGGGGGACACAGAATTAAGAAATGCAGCTGTGAATGGTGGGTGGTGTTTCTTGCTGTGGAACGTCAGAAATCCTATTTCAATATATTTGTATCTCATTGTAAAAACTCCCCACCGGAAAACATCCTCCACCTGCACTGGATCATTCAGCCATGCTGACGTACAGTTCAAACAACGTGTTTTACAAAGGTACAAGTGGCAGATGGAATTTTATAGAGAGGTGTGAAGTGATCCCACAGAGAAGCCCTTGAAGGAGACATTACTTTTACAGCCAATGCCCATGGATGCCCTTCCAATCTCAAAGGCACCAATTCATGGAGAGGAGGGCCTCAGGCTTCTCCTCAGTGAACCATCCAGTGCCAACAGGCTTCTCGAGCTTGTCCAGTGATCCAATTGCTCTGGAGTTTGTTATGACTCTGGGGAATTTCCACAAGGTGAACAAGGGGTTACTGCAGTGAAAAGCCACCCTTACTTTAATGCTGATCTGGTGAGTAGAGGCTTGCCTGTGACAGTTCACTACTGAAAGTGATGTGGTGCTGTCTGCGGAGGCTGGCACTGATTCCCATGAGCGCTTTATGATGCAAGGTAGGTGAACTTCTGTCCACTCTGCTGGCTTATGTCCTGTTGCAGTCAACTGGAAACTCACCATTTACCACATTTCCAAGTCTGGTATTTAGAACAAATTTTGAAATTTTACTCTGCATTCCATTTATTATCCAAGTCAGTTATACATATCAAAATAGCCATGGTCCTAGCTGACCCTTGGGAGGCTGTCAACCATCGGCCAGTCTGAAAAACAATCATTTATGATGACTCATTGTTTTCTATCCTTAAGCCATATTTTTAATCCAAACTGACATTACCCTTCAATTCCATTAGTCTCAATTTTTCTAACCAGCCTTTTAAGTTATACTTTCGTAATGCGTTCTGGAAATCCATATGGACAACAGTCACTACATTTCCTTCATCAACATTCTCTATTACTTCATCAAAAAATCCAACGAGTATAGTCAAACACAATCAGCTTTTTACAAATCCATGTTGGGTCTGCTGAATAAACTCAAATCTCCACAAGTCCAAAGATATGCAGATTAGGTTGGCTAGCCGTTCTAAATTTCCCATTAGTGTCAGGGAGATTAGCGGGGTAGATACATGGGGTTACAGGGATAAGGCTTGAGTGGGATTATTGTTGGTGCAGGCTCAGTGGGCTGAATGGCTTCCTTTTTTTCATCTTTTTCTCCCTCTGCCCTGAGTATTATTTCTAAAGTCTTACTCATCACTGATGTTAAACCACCAGTCTGTAGTTACTAGGGTTGTCCCTTTATTGAACAAGGGATCTCACATTTGCCATTTTCTAACCTCCCGGCACTTCCCCCTTGGAAGTTGTACTATCACCCCATGTTCCCCTTAGCAACCTGGAATGCAAGCCCCAGCAACAACTCCCTGCCACCCCTGCGACGATACCTCAAAATAGAGGTGCCCTGGCATTTCCCTTGTTGCCTTGGCAGTGGCTAGGCTCTCTCAGGGGCTTGAGCTGCCAGCCCTCTGATGGGCCTCGCAGAGTAGGAGGCCCACCCTCCATTCTTAATTGTCTACCATTGTCAATTCTCAATTGCTTCAATACAAGTAGCTGAAGGAATAGCTTCATCCCTGGAGGGGGAGACTTGAATGCAGCTGCCATGCACATCATTTCTTCCATCTAACTGGAAGAAGCACATGGTTAGGAAGTAGAAGACACGCACCTTAGAGTACAACAAAGCAGAAATACTGAGTACTAAGTATTGCGCCACCCACGGCTAAGCTCAATAAAATTTGACACATTTTAAACTACAATGTATTGAGTGTGGGTAGATAAATATAATCACACAGAACAGATCCTGTATTCAGGAATACTGATGAAAAGCTGTAAGTATTTCTTGTGATAGTTTATTTGGCATGGGTATATGTGGGAGATGAATGTTGTGCAACAGATGTTTCAGGTACTTAAATGAATGTGTCATCTATTACAGCATGTTCTGGCATTTTAGGTGACCAGTTGGCTGGGTGTCTATCCCTATAACTCTTAGTTATATTCTGACCAAAGCACACTCTTCTTGCTGGCCTGTCCTGTCATATGTGTCTTTTACTGATCACAAAGATCTGTAAAGAAATGAAAAGGCGGAAGTTGTCTGATCTGTGTGGTAAACATTTGATCTGGCTTGAAAGGATCCAGGAAGTCACATCTAAAGGCAGTGCTTAGTTTACAGCCAATAACACAGCCATCTCTATGTGAGAGTTGTCTGAAACGTGAGGCTACAGCACTGTACGGTAATAAATTCCTTCAATTTCCAAGTACAAATGTATAGGATGATACTAGTGGGGCAGGTTTGTTACTTTTGGGTCCAATCTGAATGGCCTCACTGTGAACAACCTCACCCTAACCGGCCTCACCCTGACCAACCTCAACCTTTCATGATTTCACCACTCACTTCTGTCTCTTTGCCACTTACTGCTCCTGAACACAATGTACTGTACCTTCCAAATTGCTGCACTGACAAATTTTCATACGCAGCACTTTTGCTATTCCTTTGTTCTTGCCAAGAGATAATTCGAAATGAGCAATAAATGTTGGCCTTGCAAGTGATGGTCACACCTTATCAATAAATAAAAGAAAGACTGGTTGTATCTGCAGCAGCCTGACAGGTAAATCACACACTCCTAATCCAATGACCCTCAGTCACATTAATGAAAGTAACTCATGCTCATAGACCCTAAAGATTGGGAAAGCACTTCCCCTCATCTGTCATCTGACATGCTCACCTGATGCTCCTCTTGACTGTTGTGGCTGTTGCTGCCACTCTTGCAACTATTCCTCCATTCAATGCCACGCTGTATTGATCAGGTTATGATAAAAAGAAAAGTAGAAACAAGCAATCTCCAAACTCAAAAACAAAGTACTGGAAAAGACCAGGAGGTCTGTCAGCATCTGTGGAGAGGGAAACAGAGATAACGGACGAGATCCTCCAGCTTCCCAGCCACGTGTTTCCCGCCAGCGGGAGGTGGCATGATGTTTACTAGCGGTAGGATTCTCTAGTCCTGCCGCTATCATTGGGATTCCCATTCAGAAACCTGTGGGCGGGAGTCCACTGCTGGCAGAACTAGAGAATCCGACTGGAATGTACAGCCAACATTTCAAGTCAAATGACACTTCAGGGCTGAAGAAGAGCAGAATATAGGGGCAGCAGTGCATCATTCATCCCTTCCAGCCTTGTCCACGATGCAATAAGGTCATTGTTGATCTGGTTGTGGTTTCATGTCCGCTGTCTGCCCCTATAACACTCGACTCCCTTTCTTGTCAAAAATCTGTCCAGTTCTGCAATGAATAAATTCAATGACCCCCACTGCTTTCTGGGGAAGAGCGTGCTGCATAATAATGATCCTCTGAGAGAAACAATTTCTCCTGATCTCCATTTTAAATGACAGACCACTTATTTTTAAACTGTGTCCCTGGTTCTAGTCTCTCCCACAAGTGGAGACATCCTCTTGGCATCAAACCTATCAAATCCCCTGAGGATTTTATAATAAGATCACCTCTCATTCTTCCAAACTCCAATGGTTGTAGGCCCAATTTGTTCAACCTTTCTTTGGAAGAGAAGCTCTTTGTCCCAGGAATGATGTTACCATCACTGAATCCCCCACAGTCAACATCCTTGGGGTTATCATTGACCAGAAAGCCAACTGAACTCACCACATAAACACAGTGGCTGCAAGAGCAAGTCAGAGGCTAGGAATACTGCAACGAGTAACTCACCTCCTGACTTCCCAAAGCTATCCACCATCTACAGGGCACAAGTCAGGCATGTGATGAAATACTCCCCACTTGTCTGGATGGGTTAAATACTCAAGAAGCTTTGACATCATCCAGGACAAAGCAGCCCGCTTGATTAGCATCACATCCACAAACACCCACTCCCTCCACCATCAGCACTCAGTAGCAGCAGTATGTACAGCACCTTCCAAACTCACAACTACTTCCATCTAGAAGGACAATGGCAGCAAATAAATGGGAACACCACCACTTGCAAGTTCCCCTCCAAGCCACTCACTGCCTTGACTTGGAAATATATTGCTGTTCCTTCGCAGTCGCTGGATCAAAATCCTGGAATTTCCTCCCTAATGGCACTGGGGGCCAATCCACAAAGTGTGGACTGCAGTGATTCAAAAAAGCAGCTCACCACCATCTTCTCAAGGGCAACAAGGCAGTAAATGCTGGCCAGCCAGCAACACCCATGTCCCATGAATCAATAAAAAAAAGGAATGAGCAGAGTGAACTTTCTCTGAACTACTCTGAATGCAATTTTTCTTTCCAAGTAAGGAGACCAAAACTGTACACTGTATTCAGATGTGGTCTCACTAAAGCCCTGTACAACTGCAGTAAAACTTCTTTGCTTTTGTATTCCATGTCCCTAGCAATAAACACCAATATTCCATTTGCCTTCCTAATCACGCGCTGTACCTGCAGACTAAATTTTAATGATCGCATACCAGGATACACAGGTCCATCTGAACCACCAAGTTCTGCAACATAGAAGATAGGAGCAGGAGGAGGCCATGTGGCCCTTTAAGCCTGTTCTGCCATTCATCACGAACGTGGCTGATCGCCCAAGTCAATAGCCTAATCCTGCTTTCTCCCACTAACCTTTGATCCCATTTGCCCCCAAGTGCTTTATCTAACCGCCTCTTAAATACATTCAATGTTTTGGCATCAACTACTTCCTGTTGTAATGAATTCCACAGGCTCACTACTCTTTGGGTGAAGAAATGTCTCCTCACCTCCGTCCTAAATGGTCGACCCCGAGTCCTCAGATTATGACTCCTGGTTCTGGACACACATCGGGAACACTCTTCCTGCATCTTGTTTGTCTAGTCCTCTTAGAATTTTATAAGTCTCTATGAGATTCCCCCTCATCCACCCGAACTCCAACGAAAACAATCCTAACTGAATCAATTTTTCCTTATACATCAGTCCCGTCATTCCCAGAAACAGCCTGGTAAACCTTTGCTGCTCTCCCTCAAGAGCAAGAACATCCTTCCTCAGAAAAGGAGACCAAAACTGCACACAGTACTCTAGGTATGCCTCACTATGGCCATGTATAATTGCAAAAACACATCCCTGCTCCTGTACTCAAAACCTCTCACAATGAAGGCCAACATATCATTTGCCTTCTTTACCAACTTACTAGGTTAAGGCTCTCTCCATTTAAATAGTTATACTGCTTTTCTATTTTTCCTGCCAAAGTGGACAAGTTCGTTTTTTCCCATTTATCCTTCATATGCCAGACTTCCATCTATTCACTTAACCTGTCTATATCCCTTTGTAGGCTCTCCACCTTCTCTTGTTAACTTAATGTGAAGAGAAAGATAGGTGAAGACAAATGTCAGTCGCTCACAGTCAGAAAGAGGGGGATTTATAATGGGGGACAAAGAAATGGTTGACCAATTGAAAGCATACATTGGATCAGTCTTCACAAAGGTGGACACAAATAACATACCAGAAAGGTTGGCAAACACAGGGTGTGAGATGGAGACACTGAAGGAAATCAGTGTTAGTGGAAAAATGGTGTTGAGGAAATTGGTGGGATTGTCAGCTGATAAATCCTCAGGGCTTGATCATCTACATCCCAGAGTACTTAAAGAAGGAAGTGGCCCAAGAAATACTAGATGCATTTTTCATCATCTTCCAAGATTCTACAAACTTTGAATCAGTTCTTACAGATTGGAGGATAGCCAATGTAAACCCACTATTTAAAAAGGCAGGTAGAGAGAAAACAGGTAACTATAGACCAGTCAGCCTGACGTCGATAGTGGGGAAACGTCCATTATCAAGGATTTTATAGCAGAGTACTTGGAAAAAAGTGGCAGGATCAGATAGGTTCGGTATGGATTAACGAAAGGGAAATCATGCTGGACCAATCCACTTGAATTCTTTGAGGATGTGGCTAGGAGAGTTGACAAGCAGTTTATTTGGACTATCCATACAAGAGATTAGTGTATAAGATTAAAGTGCATGGGATTGGAGTAGTGTTTTGAGATGGGCTAGAAAACTGGTTTGCAGATAGGAAACAAAAAGTAGGAATAAACAGGTCTTTTTCAGAATGACAGACAGTGACTAGTGGGATCAGTGTTAGGAACCCAGCTATGTACGTTTACATCAAATGATTCAGGTGAGGGAACTATATTTATATCTCCAAATTGCAGATGACACAAAGCTGGGTGGGCGGATGAGCTGTGAGGAGTATGCAGAGATACCTCAATGTGATTTGGACAAGTTCAGCTAATGCATGGCAGATGCAGTATAATGTGGATAAATGGGAGGTTATGCACTTGAGTAGCAAAAACAGAAAGACAGATTATTATCTGAATCACTACAAATTGACAGAGGATAATGTGCAACGAGACTTAGGTGTCCATGTACACCAGTCGAAGAACATAAGCATGCAGGTCCAGCATGTGATAAAGGAGGCAAATGATATGTTGGCCTTCATAGTGAGAGGATTTGAAAACAGGAACAGGGATATCTTGCTGCAATTACACAGGGCCCTGGTGCAGCCGCACCTGGAATAGTGTGTATTTTGTGTCTCTTTATCTGAGGAAGGATGTTCTTGTTATAGAGGGAGTGAACTTAAGGTTTATCAGCCGGATTCCTGGGATGACAGGACTGACGTATGAAGTAACGAAGAGAGACTGAATCGGTTCGGATTATATTCGCTGGCGTTTAGAAGAATGAGGGAGAATCTAATACAAACATATAAAATTCTAAAGGATTAGCCAGGGTAGATGCAGGAAGGATGTTCCCAATGATGGGGAGAGTCAGGAACTGGGGCTCATAGTACAACGATAAGGGGTAAACCTTTTAGGACTGAGATGAGGAGACATTTCTTCACCCAGAGGGTGGTAAGCCTGTGGAATTTGCTACCACAGAAAGCAGTTGAGGTCAAAACGTTATGAATTTTCAAGAAGGAATTAGGTATAACTCTTGGGGTAAAAGGAATCAAAGGATATCTGGGGAAAGCAGACCAGGCTATTAAATTGGAAGATCAGCCATGATCATAATGAATGTTGGAGTGGGCTAAAAGTGCCAAATGCCTACTCTTGCTTCTATCTTCTATGTTTCTATATTCCTAATTCCTTATCTATCTTGGCAGCATTGGTAAATTTAGCATGCAAACATTTGGCCTCTTCATTCAAATCATTGATGTGGACTGCAAATAGTCAAGGCCCCTGCACTTGACATATTCACTCTGTTTCTCCCTTCACAGGTGCTGCCAAACTTGCCAAGTTTTTCAATCATTCAGTTTTTATTTTATCACTGAACATCAGATTTGTTTTTTCTCATTATCTATTACCACTGTTTGCAAATTACCTTTCCAGTGAAGCTATTAATCCTGAAAACAATCCTGCAATGTTTTACTCAGGTTGAACAGTGGGTGGGACTTCTCACCTACCCAGTTGCAATCTCACTGCAAACCCAGTTACATCATGCCTCAATGCGTTCAGGTAGCACCTGCCTGCTTTTGGCTCAGGCACCTCCATAAGTAAAATGATGGCTAGGCTGATTACTGTGAGTGGTAAGTCAAACTGGTCAATTTTAACAGCCCATCACAGTCCTGCTGGGTGGGCTGATTTAAAATTGACTCTCCTAAGTGTACATTGCAATACGCTAATCAGATGTGAATCAAACTGAATTTCATTCAATGCACTGGACTGAAAATTGCTTTGACCCATTTCTGGACATGGATGTTATGATTCACAATTCATCTGTGCCCGGTTTGTTGAAGCAGGCAGTACTCAAACCTTCCTCTGCCTTCTCATCAGTTTGATTGAGTCGCTGTGGGTGGAGTTGAGGAATAAAAAGGGAGAGATCACATTGCTAGGGGTGTACTATAGGCCACCCAACAGCCCAAAGTCAGTGGAGGAAGGCATTTGCAGGGGCATTTTGGACAGGTGCAGGAAGAATAGAGTGGTTGTAGTGGGTGATTTTAATTTTCCCGGAGTGAATTGGAGGGGGCCTAGAGCTGGGGGTACGGAGGGAGAGGAGTTTGTGAGATGTGTTATGGAAGGGTCGCTAGAACAGTATGTAACTAGCCCGACTAGGGGAGGGGCTATACTGGATTTCGTGATGGGAAACGAGCCGGGGCAGGTGGGTGAGGTAGAGGTAGGCGAACATGTGGCGAACAGTGACCACAAGTCCGTCTACTTTAGGATAAAAATGGAAAGGGACGAGTGCCGTCCGAACGGGAGTGTGCTGAACTGGGGAAAGGCGAGCTATGGCAGGATTAGGAGGGAGCTGCAGCAAACTGATTGGGAGGGACTGTTAGCTGGCAAGTCCACGGTTGGCAAGTGGGAGGCTTTTAGGGACAAAATGAAATGGTTGCAGGGGAGGTATGTTCCGGTTAAGCGAAAGGATGGGAAAGGTAGGATTAGAGAGCCGTGGATTACCGGGGATATTGAAGACTTGGTCAGGAAGAAGAGGGAGGCGTATGTTAGGTCAAAACAAATGGGTACGGAGAGTGCGCTGGAGGAATATAGAGAGAGTAGGAGAGAGCTAAAAAGGGGAATTAGAAGGGCGAAGAGAGGGCATGAGATGGCTTTGGCTGGTAGGATTAAGGAAAATCCAAAGGCATTTTATTCCTATATTAGAGGCAAGAGAGTAGTTAGAGGGAAAATTGATCCTCTTAGGGACAAGAGTGGAGAGTTGTGTATTGAGTCGGAGGGAATGGGGGAGCTCCTGAATGAATACTTTGCGTCGGTATTCACAAAGGAGAGGGGTTCGGAATCGTGCGGTCTCTTGGAGGGAGCAGAGGTTCAGTTGCAGGATATAGTTATTACGAGGGAGGAAGTGCTAGGGCTTTTAGGTAGCGTAAGGACAGATAAAGCTCCGGGGCCTGATGGTATTTATCCCAGGCTGCTTAGGGAGGCGAAAGATGAAATTGCTGGGCCTCTGACGCACATCTTTGTCTCTTCTTTGGACACAGGTGAGGTCCCAGAGGACTGGAGGGAAGCAAATGTGGTCCCGTTGTTCAAAAAAGGTAGTAGGGATAACCCTGGGAATTATAGGCCGGTGAGTTTGACGTCGGTGGTAGGGAAGTTAATGGAAAAAATACTTAGGGGTAGGATGTATGAGCATTTGGAGCGTTGCGATCTGATTAGGGATACGCAACATGGCTTTGTTAGAGGGAGGTCTTGCCTTACGAATCTGGTGGAATTCTTTGAGGAGGTGACAAAAACGGTTGACGATGGGAGAGCCGTTGATGTCATCTATATGGATTTCAGTAAGGCGTTTGACAAAGTCCCTCACGGTAGGCTGGTAGAAAAGGTTAAGGCGCATGGCATACGAGGCCAGGTAGCTAGGTGGATTGAGAACTGGCTGGGAAATAGGAGACAGAGGGTAGTTGTGGAGGGGACCTTGTCGGGCTGGAGGCCAGTGACCAGTGGTGTGCCGCAGGGCTCAGTACTGGGACCTCTCCTCTTTGTAGTCTATATAAATGACTTGGAAGAGGGCGTAGGTGGTGTGATCAGCAAGTTTGCTGATGACACCAAGATGGCAGGGTTGGCGGGTACGGAACTGGATTGTCAGGTGATACAACAGGATATAGATAGGTTGGTGCAGTGGGCAGATAGGTGGCAGATGGCATTTAATCCTGACAAATGCGAGGTGATGCATTTTGGACGGAATAATGCAGAGAGGAGCTATGTGATAAAAGGTAGGCCGATTAGGAGTATAGACGTACAGAGGGACCTGGGAGTGCAGGTTCACAAATCCATGAAGGTTGCGTCACAAGTGGAGAAGGTTGTTAGGAAGGCTTATGGGATGTTAGCCTTTATAGGAAGGGGCATAGAGTATAAAAGCTGCCGTCTAATGCTTCAGTTGTACAGAACGTTGGTTAGACCGCATTTGGAGTACTGCATCCAGTTCTGGTCACCTTACTACCGGAAGGACGTGGAGTCTCTGGAAAGGGTGCGGAGGAGGTTTACCAGGATGTTGCCTGGCATGGGGGGACTGGGTTACGAGGAGAGATTGAAGAAACTGGGGCTATTCTCCTTGGAAAGACGGAGATTGAGAGGGGACATGATAGAAGTATATAAGATACTGAAGGGAATAGATAGAGTTAATAGTGAGAGACTGCTTCCTAGGCTGGGTACGAACACGAGAGGTCATCATTTAAGGGTGAGGGGGGAGAGGTATAATTTGGAGGTGAGAAGAAGGTTCTTTACGCAGAGAGTTGTGGGGGTCTGGAATGCGCTACCGAGTAGGGTGGTGGAGGCAGGAACGTTGGACTCGTTTACGATGCAGTTAGATAGGCACATGAGTGAAACGAGAATGGAGGGATATGGTAGGGGCTATTAAATAGGGTTAAACCTCGGGAGACACCGGAAGGGCAGGCTGTATGATTAATATTTTTGTCTTTATTCCACAGGTGGAGGTCCACCTCGTGTCAAGCGAGGGGCATGCACACGGTGGGTCGTGCGTGGGCTGCTCTTGGAAGTCCAGGAGTGGCCTAGTACTTCATGTCGGTGTGTGTGCTTGATCCTGGACCGGTAGACGGGCGCCGCAACAGCTCAGTGACTAGCACTGCTAGCTGTGCAGACACATGGATTTGGGCCTGTGTCTGTGGGAGTTTGCGCATTCTCCCTGTGGTTGCGTGGGTTTCCTCCGGCCGCTCCGGTTTCCTCCCACACCCCAAAGATGTGCTCTTAGGCTAATCGGTTTTTACCAAATTGACACTATTTCTTCCCTGAATCTGACTGAGTAGGGTCCCATTCGTAGACATACAAGGTAGAATAGGTGTAGGGTGATGCGGCGGCGCGGGCTCGTTGGGCCGAAGGGCCTGTTTCCCGTGCTGGGTTGTTCTTTGTTTTGTAACTACTCCAACTCAGAATCCCTTCTCTCAGTCCAACCTTTTCTTCTAATTCTCTGCTTTCAAATATGCACAAACTGTTTTCTGGCTAGACACAGAAGCTCAAGAGAAAGAGGAAGAGACTAACAACACACTACTGTGCATAAACTGGAAACGTGCATCAAACCAGATGTAATCAACCGTTCCTGATGATTCCAGAGCTCATGATAATGTCCTTCACAGCACTTTGTGGCTTCAGTAGCACAGGGAAAAGCATTGCTATAATGTTCAATTTCACAATCAGAAGGTCACTTCATGGTGAGTTGTGATTCATGACACTGTTCCCTGACCTTGGCTATACTATCACTGCCACCCACATCAGTCATTCTATCATTAACTAGTCAATGCAGCATGGTGCCCCTTCCCAGACTGTAAACGGTATGATTAAGGCCTTTAGAAAAGGATGCTGAGAAAGGACGAACAATGGCCCTTGCTGTGGTAAAATGAGGTAAAATGCTCTCTCTGCAACACAATTACACCTTTATTGGCACCATCAGCCATTAGCATTAGCCCACAAGAGCCCTTTGATCATGATACACAATCCATTTTGGCTTACAAAAAAATAATAATTTGCCTTTCATTTTATGGAACCCCATGAATTCAACCCACTGATCCTGCTTCATGTCCCTCATGACCCATCCAACTGAACAATGCATTGGGCTGCAATCAATCTTTGCAACAGGTCATCATTGGGTATGATTGAAGCTTCAAGCATGAAAATGTACAAAACATGATTCGGGCAGAGGTTGCAGGGGTCGAATGGTCTCCTTTGCCGTAACCATTCTATGATTCCATTCTATAACTACTATTTCAAAAGCTCTTCACTGTTTTCTCCTTTATATTTACATTAACAGGGGTCAGCAAGGTTGAAAAATAATCAGTTTCCGGCCTGTCCATTTGTGGTTTTGGCTGCAGAGGCAAGGGTACCATTCCCCACGATATCTGCCAATAAATTCACCTGAACAAGTCACATGGACCAGTTTCCTTCCAGGACATCTACGTGAAATGAATTTGGGTCAACTGTGCAAAATTCAACACCAAATTAGCAGTTTATTGATGATTTTTGTGTGGGAATGAGCAAAAAATGCATAGATGGAGTGACAGATGCAAATTTGAGGTTGAGTTTAAGGTACATTATGAGAGCAGAGTCAAAGAAGCTTTCTGCATTTGATCATCGCTATATATTCTATATGGGGAATGCTTGATGCTGTCAACTAGTGACAATTATTGCGATTTCCTCATTTCCCAGTCCTGCCACACACACACACACCTTGATTTGTTTAAAACACCTCAGCATTAATAATGCTATTCCAATGTTAGAACAGTACAAACACTCACCCTAGGGTTCATTAGTACAGGTTCACACAGAAAAAGAGATAGCGAAAACATTTCCCAATTCCACACTGAATATTAATAACTCACCAGTGCTGCCTGAAGCTGCATACTTGCAGTTTAGGCAAATAAGAATGGGACAAGATATTAGTAGAATTCCAATATCAACCATAAATTACACATTGTCATGAAGATGTGCATTTCCTTTGCTCTAATTTGTCGGTTTTTAACCAAAAAGACTGACCACTATTCCTCAATTTACCAGTCATATTTAAGCTCATCATTGTGGAACAGTGTGATCCAGAAACATTCCTTATTGTATTTTAAAATCTAATGGATTGACACAATTTACCCTCCACAGTGCCTTCTCTATATGTTTTTTATTTATCTGTGAGGCTTAGCTGATTATTTGACTTGCATTTCGCGATCACAGCTGGAGATCAATTTCGCTCTCACCTGAAAGCCACAAATGCAGCATTTTCTAAACAGCTTTTAATATGGAAGTTGTGGCAGAGGACTGAAAGGTTGCCTGTGCAACAACAGTGTTCAAAAAGGCAGATAACATCTGTTACAAACGTGGTCCCACCGTGATTATGTTCTTGGCATTCCTAAGCAAGCTGAGTCACAATATTGGCCCATATCCACTCGTATGAAAACATAATTTGGAGTTTACTTATTGTGATTCTGATATGAACTGGACATTCAAGTCTTTCACACATATACTTATGTGAATCCCCTCCCCTCAAAGGCGGACCAAGGAAATTTCTGATGAGTTGAGGCCTGATATGAATCAATGAGTTATTGTATTTCACAGTAAGGTACAGCAAGAGGTGTGATTGGACTATTTGATGGACTATGTACAGTTTATTGGAATCTAATGATTAGAAATGGAAATTATACCTGGTTTCCCAACATCAGTCCCATCGAACAAAACAAGATGACTTCTGTTTTCCAGCATTTCTAATCTCTTAGTCCAAGTCTTTGCTAGCTATCTCACAGCATTTTGTTTCCAAATCTGACTAGATGCTCATATTCCTGTCTTTGTGCTCTGTTTTCATCTGTTTCAATCTAGGAGGATATCAACTACTATCCAACATGGTGGATATCAGGTGCCGACTGCAAAGTTAGACCAGTAAATTAGTTACTGTTTACAGTTGTTGTGAAAGCAACATCAAAGCCAGCGATGGATGTTTGGATAACTCACTGCCTCAAAGTTTTTTTTTCAAATTGCATGATCATACTATGCTTTAAAAAAAATGGGTAAATTTCCTTCCAAGTACTTTGCGAAAAAAAATGTGACACCACCTAACTGGAGATTTACTCAGTCTAATTCAATTGCATTAAATCTCCCAAGGCAATTTTACAGATCAAAATTAATAGTCACCTAGAAAAACAACCATTGTGGACATGTAAAAGGAAAGTTGTGCCGAACAAATTTTGATAGAATTCTTTGAAAAAAACAATAGAGTGCACTGAAGAAAGAGATGGACCATTGTATGTATGGATTTCCAAAAGATTTTGCTGCATTGAAGGCCTGTTGATCCAATGAATGCGCATGTTAATGAAGTGTGGGAACAGGACAGGAACTTCATTAAAAGACAGAAAAGAGAAACTGATGGTTAATGAGTATGTTTTGGACCAGAGGCATTTCAAAAGTAGTGTCTTTTAAAAGTCAGTGGATAAGATTTTTATTTTCCGTAAATGAATGGAAATGATTTAGACTGGAGTGACAGACACAATAACAGCATTTTCAGAAAAAGTTTGGTCAACTGTGTCAAAAAATATAAAGTCCCACAAGACAACCCAGGCAGGTTAATTTAGCATATAGATGCCAGATGAATTTTCATGTAAGGAAATGTTGCAATATGCATTTAAGGGGCTTATAGCATGACATCACCAGAAGAGAGTGCATCACGCAATCTAGTTTTAATTTCACTTTTGCCTGAGAGCAGAGCACACGAGAGACATGTCTGCTGCTGATGTTCTTCGAAGTTTCCACCTCTGAATAAATATTCCCACATATCTAGTCTCAGTAAATGAATCTACACTGTGTTTATCCAATCCCTCATGAATGATCAGTGCCTTTATACACATTACAAAAATACGACAGGTAATAAATACATATTTTGGGAGGATGAGTAGGGAGATAACATCCAAATGGTAATATATTAAAAGGGATAGAGGAACAGAGAGCCTGGGGGCAGGGGGAGGAGGAGGTGTGGTTCAGCTGTAATACAGGATGTTAGGTTTATAAATAGGGCATCAAATACAAAAACAAAATGCATACGCTGTAGTTAAATTATTATGCTCAGGTATGGATGCCATCCTTTTGGCAAGACATTAAGGACAAGATTCAGGTACTGGAGAGGTTTAATTGATACAAGGCATGAGAAGGTATTGTTGTGAGAAACTGTTTTGCTATTGGAACAAATAACTTTAAAAGATGGTCTCAGAATTAGTGTTCAAAACTATGGGAAGTTCAAACAAAGAAAAGTAAGAAAAAATATTTCCTCTTGTTAGTGTGCCTGTAACTGAAGGCCATGAATCTAAGATCCCCAGGAAAGAACAAAGAGAGAGAGAGAGAGAGAGGTTAGAAATTTTGAAAAACAGAGGGTTGCTGCGATGCAGCAATGAAAGCAGAATCTACAGCGGTTTTTGAAGGGAAAGCGCATAAATATTTTAAAAAGTGAAATTCAAACAGAATACAGGTAAAATGCAGGGGAATGGGATAAAATGAATAATTCTTTCAGATAGCTCACAGGGCATTATGGCTGAACTGCCTCCTTCTGTGCAATCAAATTCTGCAATTGTACTCTGACTTCTTCCAACATCCAGAATCACAGGAACAAAACCTGAGTTCCACCACTGCTTTGCATAACAACTTGGGTGTCAGAGTGCAGCATCTCAACTTAAAAACGGAAAAGGTTTCATGTCCTTCGTATGAAGTGTAACATTATTCCAGTGCAAAGTCAATTTCAGAAATCGTCCAGACTGCCAAGCAATTAAACTGTCTTTCACAATGTGAGACAGAATCTGGACACACCTACCTGAGTTTTCAAGCATTAAAAATTTAAGAGGGAGCAGAGGTCAGAGTATGCTTTCAGTCTGTCGCTGTTCAATCACAACATTTTTTTTAAATGCACAGTCATTTGCCAGTAAAGCAGCTCTGCTTTGATGCCTCTTTAGACAAAGGCAAAGAAAACAGTTCCAACAACATCTTCCAGACCACCAGTGTCAAAACATTAGTATCCTGGGGATCACCAATAACTAGCCGCGTTGATGACATGTATACAAGGTCAGGACATAAGTGTACACATAGGTCATTGCCTAACCCCCTCGATAATTTCGCCATCATTTACAGAGCTGAGGAAGGGGTATTTAAATGCTTACTGCTCACCCCATGATTGATTTAACTGCAACAACACTCAAAGATGCTTGATATTATCAAGGACAGAG
The DNA here is from genome assembly GCF_965287045.1 of Carcharhinus amblyrhynchos. NCBI lineage: Eukaryota > Metazoa > Chordata > Chondrichthyes > Carcharhiniformes > Carcharhinidae > Carcharhinus > Carcharhinus amblyrhynchos. The sequence goes on along the minus strand of NC_137326.1, from coordinate 101,957,701 downwards.
CACTACAATTGTTTGACACCATAGCTAACATACCCAATGTCCTCTCACTGTAGCATCTGGACTACTTAGTATTTACTGCCTGCAGTATGAACTGCAGCAACTCACTAAGCATCTTCCAGGACTGCAACCTCTATTGCCAAGAAGGTCAAGAGTAAGAAGATCACAGAAACATCATTAATTCCTTCATCCTGACTTTGTATATATGTATCTGATCTTTTAGCTGTTACTGGGGCAAAATAATAGGGTTTATTATGGGAGCACCATTACCACAAACACTACTTTATTCATGAAGACATACCACTACCAGCTACTTAAAACAATGGACAATGGGAACTAAATCCAACTTGCGACCAAGATCATATAAAAATACAGCTTTAAAAGTAGCAAAAAATGTAATGGTCACATCACGTCATCGCAGGAAATAATCATAATTTTCTTTACACCTGCTGCTAACTGACGACTGTGACAGATCAATTATAAAATCCCTGGCAATTCTTTGAATATCCCTACTGTGCAGGAGGAGGCCATTTAGCCTATCAAGCTTGCAGTGACAACAATCCCACCCAGGCCGTAACCCCATATATTTACCCTACTAATCCCCCTAACACTAAGGGGCAATTTAGCACAGCCAATCTATCTAACCCACAGGAAACGGAGAGACGGGGAGAATGTGCAAACTCCACACAGTCACTCGAGGCTGGAATTAAACCTGAATACCTGGCACTGTGAGGCAGCAGTGCTAACCACTGTACTACCATGCCACCCATGATTGCACAATACTTTGATTTTAATTTAAAACACTATGGGTGGAATTTTCTGGCCATTCACGCCAACGGGATTCTCAGGTCCCACTTCAGTGAATGAAGATTTGGCTGAGTGCCAACTTCCCCATCCTCACTTGCAATGGTAGCAGGGTGTGAATGGCCGGATAATTCCGGCCAATAACACAATGGAAAATGTATTAACGAACTAAACACGTCTGTTCTTAAATATAATCTATACAACTACCTCAATCTTTTAAAAATCCTCAAATTTAGACTCAAATGTAATTTGATTTGATTTAGTATTGTCACATGTATTAGTATACAGTGAAAAATATTGTTTCTTGCGCACTATACAGACAAAGCGTACCATTCATAGAGAAGGAAACGAGAGAGTGCAGAATGTAGTGTTACAGTCATAGCTAGGTTGTACAGAAAGATCAACTTATTGCAAGGTAGGTCCATTCAAAAGTCTGACAGCAGCAGGGAAGAAGCTGTTCTTGATTCACAAAGAGAAACACAACTTTTACTTACGTTATTAACAATAAATGTGCTAATCTAAGAAAACTGTACGAACAAAAATTAATTTAACCTTCTATTTTGGTAGCAAAGATGTCAAATACAGCATTTGGCATCGTAATTGCACTCACCTGAAAAAGTTCTTGATGCTGTAGCCTTCAATTGCCTGAACAATGTTCTGGAGGACATTGCCATCGTCAGGTTCAGCAGTTGACGACTCAGATGGTGTTGATGTTGTTGCATTATTCGATAAAATATTTTTGGAGCTACTTTTCCGGCCATAATAACCTATTAGCAAACCACAAATAAATATAATAAGCCCTGCAACTAAGAGTTTTGCCACTTTAGAAAAGCTGCCCTTTGGTCCTGGTCTTGAATGCACCATATAATGAGATTCTTCTTCCAGACGTGCAAATCTTCCTCTGGGTGATGCTGAAGGTTGCATGAATTCAAAGTCAAGATCAGTGTTTCCAGCCGAGTTGCCCAAATGATGCTGAGCCGAACTGTCTGGTTCAAAGCCATCAAATCCACTTTCTTCCAACTCTTTCTCCATGTCCCACTCTAACTCCAGTGAAGTGACTGGAAGCTCTTCAGTGTCCTGATCTTGAGGGTGTACTCGAAATCTCTGGTCCACTTTCTGATAGGCCATTTCTGTTCCTGTAGTCAGAAATTAAAATCAAAATCAAGAAGGCATTTTCTTTAAGCAAAGTCAGTGATCAAGTTCCAGACAATGTAATGGTGTGGCATCTGTCCCATGAAGGCAAGTTATTTTCACATTATACAGTCAGAATTTGCCAGCATTTTGAAATGGGTATCCAGACTGTCTGGCAAAGCAATTGATTCAATGAAAATAAGGTGTTCATTCCCTTCCCCATTAAAATTTTGCAATAAACAAGCAACTTTCCACATTACGGGATAATTTAGCATGGCCAATCCATCTAAGCTACACATCTTTGAACTGTAGGAGGAAACTGAAGCCCCCAAAGGAAGCCGTAGCAGCAATCTTACCATTGCTCCCAGCTGACCGATGGATGGGGTGAGCCATTAGGATCGCTCAAGAGCCATGTTATCAGGTTTGTGCCTGATTTCACTCCCTTACAAACTTACCGTCACCAGATATCTGATGAAGTCGGCCTTGTGCTCGTTTCTGGCATCAGGCTGAATAAATTATTTAAATTTATTGAAATCTGATTTTGCATGTAACTGACGAGCCTGGGACACAATCGTCCCAGCTCACTTGCCTTTATGGGCTCACTGGAAGAGATTCTCTCTGATGACAATCACAGCTGGTCCCCCACAAAGTGGACTGAGGTCATGATGGCCTCAAAGTGGACTGAGGTCATGATGGCCTCAGTGATAGAATGGTATACTACTGAGGCCTGCCAGGGAGGTCAGGGGCAAAGACAATAGCTGGTGGGGGTGGTGGCTGGTTGTAGCAGCAGAGGCCTGACAGATCTCTCTTTCTGACCTGTATGGCCTCTGTTGGTTGCCATTGTGCATGTGCAGCCACAGAGGTCTACACATGCACCATGGCACCCTCTGCTGCTACAGTGGGCTGGCAATTTAACCCCCACCCTTCCAGTATAGGTGAGGAATGGTTTAGCCCATTTTTTTCCTGCACCGAGTGCATAAGATTCTGGATTTGAACTCACCAAAAAAGCAGGTGAGAAACTCTCCATTCATCCTGGTCCCTAAGATACAAGGATGTTGCTGGATTGGGAGGCATGCCTTATGAAGATAGGTTGAGGGAGCTAGGGCTCTTCTCCCTGGAGAGACAAAGGTTGAGAGGCGACCTGATAGAGGTCTATAAAATGTTGAGAGGAATAGATAGGGTGGATTCTCGGAGGCTATTTCCCAGGGCTGAAATGGTCGCTACGAGAGGACACAGGTTTAAGGTGCTGGGAAGCAAGTACAGAGGAGATGTTAGAGGTAAGTTTTTTACTCAGAGGGTGGTGATTGAGTGGAATTGGCTGCCGTCAGTGGTGGTAGAGGCAAACTCGCTGGGGTATTTTAAAAGACTTCTGGATGAGTATATGGGATCTAATGGGATTGGGAGTTACAGATAGTTCTATGGCTTGGTAGGTATAGATGTGATCGGCGCAACTTGTGGGCCGAAGGGCCTGTTTGTGCTGTAGCGTTAAAAAAAAACCAAGCAGCGTGTCTTAATGCCGGTGACTCTGACATCCATCATTATGAAGTGCTTTGAAAGGTTAGTCATGGCACAAATCGATTCCAGCCTCCTGGATCCACTACAGTTTGCCTACCGCCGCAACAGGTCCACAGCAGACGCCATTTCCCTGGCCTTGCACTCAACCCTGGAACACCTAGATTACAAGGACGCCTATGTCAGACTCCTATTTATTGACTACGGCTCAGCCTTCAACACTACTATTCCCATGAAACACATTTCCAAACTCCGTGCCCTGGGCCTCGGCACCTCTCTCAGCTACTGGATCCTGAACTTCCTAATTCACAGACCACAATGAGTAGGGATAGGCAACAACACCTCCTCCACGATCATCCTCAACACTGGTGCCCCACAAGGCTGTGTTCTCAGCCCCCTACTATACTCCTTATACACCTATGACAGTGTGGGCAAATTCCCCTCCAATTCGATTTTCAAGTTTGCTGACAATACCACCGTAGTGGGTTGGATTTCAAACAATAAGACAGAGTACAGGAATGAGATAGAGAATCTCATGAACTGGTGCAGCAACAATAATCTCTCCCTCGATGTCAACAAAACAAAGGACATTGTCATTGACTTCAGGAAGCGTAAAGGAGAACATGCCCCTCTAAACATCAATGGGGACGAAGTAGAAAGGGTCGAGAGCTTCGAGATTTTAGGTTTCCAGAATAAGCAACAACCTGTTGTGGTCCCCCCATGCCAACACTATAGTTAAGAAAGCCCACCAATGCCTCCACTGTCTCAGAAGACTAAAGAAATTTGGCATCTAGCCAAGACTCTCACCAACTTTTACAGATGCGCCATAGAAAGCATTCTTTCTAGTTGTTTTAAAGCTTGGTATGGCTCCTACTCTGACCAAGACCACAAGGAACTACAGAAGGTTGTGAATGAAGCCCAGTCCATCATGCAAACCAGCCTCCCATCCATTGATTCTGCCTACACTTCCCGCTGCCTTGGCAAAGCAGCCAGCATAATTAAGGACCCCACACACCCTGGACATTCTCTCTTCCACCTTCTTCCTTCGGGAAAAAGATACAAAAGTCTGACGTCATGTACCAACCGACTCAAGAACAGTTTCTTCCCTGCTGCCGTCAGACTTTTGAAAGGGCTTACCTTGCATTAAGTTATTCTTTCCCTTCACCCTAGCTGTGACTGTAACACTACATTCTGCACTCTCTCATTTCCTTCTCTGTGAACGGTATGTTTTATCTGTATAGCACTCAAGAAACAATACTTTTCACTGTATGTTAATACATATGACAATAATAAATCAAATCAAATCAAATCTCTCTTTTTCGCACCTATCCTAGAGTTAGAATTGTTTTTGGTAAGATTCCCCTTCCCACCACGTGCCTGCATAGATCTCCTCTGGATGCTCCAATTCCTTCCACAGTCTAAAGATGTTAGGTGATTGCCCATGCTAAATTGTCCCTTAGTGTTGGGGGACTATCAGAGGTAGGGAATGGTTGGGATTGTTGTCCAATGGGCTGAACAGCCTCCTTCTGCACTGTTGGAATTCTATGATTACATGACTTTTCTGATTCCTTCATATTAAATTTTATTTTGAGATGTGGAACAAACATAATATTATTGATGTAAATATGCATTACCTCTCATCTACACCCGGGCCCACCAAAAGAGTTTATTGCACCATAATGTATTCAACATAGATTTTTACTCATACAATGTCTTATGCAATGATGCAAATTATGTCATGATACCACATGGAAAATTAATAGCTTTTGGCAAACATCTAGGGAGTCAGCAGACAGCTCCTGATAACTTTCTAACCTTGAAAACTAATACTGCATATATTTATATAAATTAATCAGTAATAAGGAGGGAGTTCCAGACTACAATCTAACTGCAGGATTCAAGTGACAAAAAAAATTATCATCAGCAAGTTTAGATTGAATTGTTTCTGAGGCTCAAGGAGTTTTATCATTCTATATCTACACATCTTATAAGCTTGAACTGCAGCACAAGTCTTGGTGTGAGGACAATAATCTCTCCTTAAATATCAGTAAAACACAGGAGATAGTTATCGACTTCAGAAAGCATAGTGGAGGGCATGCCCCTGTCTACATCAATGGGGATGAAATGAAAATAGGTGAGAGCTTCAGGTTTCTAGGTATCCAGATCACCAACAACCTGTCCTGGTTCCTCCATGCTGATGTTATAGTTAAGAAAGCCCACCAATGCCTTTACTTTCTCAGGAGGCTAAGGAAATTTGGACGTCAGCTATGACTCTCACCAACATTTACAGATGCAGCATAGAAAGCATTCTTTCTAGATGTATCACAGCTTGGTATGGCTCCTGCTCTGAACAATACCTCATGAAACTACAAAGGGTCGTGAACTAAGTCCAGTCCATCATGAAAACCAGCCTCCCATCCATTGACTCCGTCTACACTTCCGCAGCCAGCATAATTAAGAACCCCATGCACCCCGGATAGTCTCTCTTCCACCTTCTTCTGTCGGGAAAAATGTACAAAAATCAGAGGTCACATCCCAACCAACTCAAGAGCAAATTCTTCCCTGCTGCCATCGGACTTTTGAATGGACCTACCTCATATAAGTTGATGTTTCACTACACCCTAGCTATGACTGTTACACTACATTCTATACCCTCTCCATTTCTTCTCTGTGAATGGTATGCTTTGTCTGTATAGCGCACAAGAAACAGTGCTTTTCACTGTATACTAATACATGGTGACAATAATAAATCAAAATAAATAGAAGAATGAGGACAAAGACAGAAAAAAAGAAACTCGCAGCAAACCTAGCACCAACTGAGGAGAGTGAAACAGAGTTAACGTTTCCAGTTGTGACCTTTCATTAGAGCTGTTTCTGGAAGATTTTGGGTAATATGCAATATTTATTGATTTTTATAAATCTACTCCACAGATGTCAAGAAAGAATTGAGAAATTAAGTGCGTATTTCATTTGGCTGAGATTGTCTAAATCATTGATCTTAAGAATTTTTTAAACAGCTTATAGAGATAGAAGGTCTTAATGATGCTTTCTCCAAGCTAAATCCAATACACCTTTCCAAAGAAGCCCAATGTGACCACAGGGAATGCAAGATACACAGTAAACTATGGATGGAATTTTCTGCCATTTGCACAGAGTGCTGGCTGAGGTAAGCCAACTGGCCTGCAGCTCGCAGGATGTATGACGGGCTTTTCCCACCACATTTTGCAGCACTGTGTGGGGAAGCAATTCCCTGGCGTGGATCACGCCTTCACGCTGACAGGGCAGGGTTCAACGGAACTGGCAACACTGCCTCTGGAGAAATCAGGGCAACTTTTTTAAAGGGCAGCCCAATCTGCAACAAAACAAATATCAGCCACATGACCTAGACTGTTACAGTGAGTGTACTTCAGAAAATACTATCGAGGTCTCTGGTATGTCCTGAGATCATGAAATTCAGACTACTTTTTCTTCTTTGAGACTTGTTACCCATAAGATGCCATGTCATCTCCTGGAAGGGCCAAAAAATAGATTAAAAGAAAGCTCAATTAAGCTGAAAAAAATCTACAAAATTCCTCTATTACCCAAGTCTGGATTTCCCAAGTTGCATTGGCCACAGAAACCTTTTGACCTCCCAAGAACGCTGATGAAGCCCTGAGAGACAGTCTTATTGAGTTAAAGAGTTTAACCACAAAAAAAATTGCTTTTGTGCAACAGATACAAACATATGAACACATTTACAGAAGTATTTTCTATTTCTTGATTAAAATTAAAATGCTCTCTTTTCAACTAAATACATAAATCTTGCTTTCTTTGTGCCATTTATGACGGGAGAAGTGACGCTGCTTATTTTGCTCACACATTTACTTAATATTAGGAGTGCAGCTGGAGAGCTGGATTCTGAGTAGATGCACCCTCTCTCTTCACATACACACTCACCTTCCTCTCTCTTGCTTTCCTTCTCTTGCTCTCTCTCTGACACATAAATGCACATACCTCACACAAATTTGCATGTTCGTACCTCCCTCTTTCTCTCTCTCACACACGGTCACACTTTCATTTCTCTCACTCCTGCCCTATGGCTATGTCCCCTTCCATCCCATAGCTACTGCCTACCCTGCTCATCTATCTTCTGTTTTCCTCACTTCCTTCCTGGCCAGGACATTTTTGTTACTTTCCCACCATTTCCAACTTGTCCAATCAGAGGCTGCCTTCTCAGTGTATTGAATGCTCATAGGTTCACTGATGAGCTGATCAGCAGCCAACGGAGGGAGAAGCTAGCCTTCGACAGGATGAGCAGCTTCATAGCATTTCCCAAGTTCTATACATCAGTCTGGTCGACACAGGATCTCTGGATATATCCAGTAGAACTCTGTTTTGGAAACCCTGACTTAAATGACCCTCGATGATTCTATGAAGTGATCGAAACTGACCATGTCTTAAACCACTCGGCACCAACTCTTACATACAAGTAGTACAGGGAGTAAGAGAAAAACCAACATTTGCAAGGGTTTTATTACTTTAATCTGGCCTCTTCTAATGGAGAGAATGAAAACATCCATCTGCAAATATTCTTGGGACATGGTTACTGAGATTGAGATCCCCATAAAACACACATTCTGTCTTCTTAAAGATACAGACCATATAAAACAAAATTCTACCTGTTAGTCCCTAAATATTCCAAGGGTCTCCACAAGAGATTGTCTGATTTAAAAATACTGTTGCATTTCTTTAGCCAAACTATACATCAATTAGCTCATCAGTGCTCAATTTATATGCACAATGCAAACAGAACATATCGAAGCATATTCCTTCGCTGCCATGTATAATACAAAAATAAATCTCTGCAATGTCTCCCTGTCGGCACAGAAGTGCTCACAGCAGCTGGCACCTTCATCCGAGAAGAGTACGCGTAGCAAAATTAATCACAAAGATTCGCTTTTAACCCTCTGGTCTAATATTACCTTCATTCTTCCAAGAAAATGTTCTGAAACTAGAAATTACCTCTTGATTACCATGTGCCAATTATTGAAAACATTACATTTTGGAAAATGACAGTGAAACTATTAATGCTACAGTTTAGCGTTCCACCTGTAACACTGTGAGAAGCCCTAACAGCACACCAAAACACAACAGTCACCACACAAAACTATTCTAATACATCAATTCTCTTTTATGTCAGAACAAATAGATAAAGAACATCTTGCTTTTTCTTGCAGTGTAACACTAACAGGAATTACTAGTTTCCTTGATCCAGCTGAGTTAGTACATGGAACTGACATCTCAAGCTTTTGAGTTGAAACTATAGACTGGATGTTAGGGTGACCAGTGTTGTGTGCACAGCACCCACCCTACCCTCAACTAAAAGTAGGCCCACAAAAAGGCAGCTATCGCACAACCATTTGACCCTCAGCAACAAGACCCATCCACACCTGGGGAAGAAGTCACACATTAGGGAGCTGCCAGCCAATCGGACTGGAGTATCATCCCAACAGCACTAAGTTCGAGTGGTGTCCACTGCTGGGACCACAGACAGGAGCCAAAGGAGGAGAGGTTATGAAAGGTGCATTGAAGTTAAGTCTGGGCTATTGTGAGTGGGGTGAGGGAGGTGAGCGGCCGGGTTCGAGAGATCAGGATGTTGGGGGTGAGCGGCCCACCACCTAAAGGAGGTCTCCCTCTTCCTGCTGATACCAACTCAGCCAATAAAAGCTGCTGGACTATGGGCCCGCTAGGCCTGGGCCTTCTGTCATATTTCAAGTAACGGTGAGGCAGGATCAGGCACATAATTGGCCACTTTAAGGACGTCAACAACTCAAGAGTGTGAAGGTCATCCAACACCTCCACTGTGTCCCGCTAAATGAGAGACAGTTCAGGGATGAGTGAGAAGAGCACAGGCGCACAACCCACTGCATTTTATGAGCCTTTACACCTTCAAACACATTGACAAAGGGCTAGTCCAATATATACTTTATGCCTTGGGCAAACCCACTTTTGTTTGAAGGTTTGTTGGCTGACTGAATTATTTTTAAAAATGTTTTCATCAGTAATACTTCACCCATTTCCTTTTCTCTTTCAGTGCGCAGAATTTAACGACGGGGGATGCGGTTATCCTGTGTCCACCACCAAAACTGATAAAACTCCACCTATGCACTCTCTGGAACACCCAGAGGATTAAATCTGGCAGCAGGAACACTGCTGCTGGAGCCCCTGACTCCATGGGTGCCATTGAATTGCTGCACCTCCCCCAACAGGGTGGAAATCCCACCCCCAAGAACTGTTGGTGAATCTCCAGTGCTAGCAATGCAACCAGAAGAAGTGGCTGCTGCCAATAACTATCAGATGCTTGGGTCTCCACAAACGTTTATCGCTAAATCCCTGGAGAAAGGTAAAGTGGTGGGGGATGGGGGGGGGGGATGTTGGCTGATGTGATTGTGTGGAGAGGGTGATCGATGAAAGGGTTGTAAAGTATTGAGGAAAAGGTGAGGGACACCTTCTGAAAACCAGGTCCCTCAATCAGGGTCTGAGTGCTTTTGAATGAGGTATTTCCACCCCCTCCTCCCACACCAACCAGGCCATAAGCAAACCTGCCAGTTTCCTGCTAAGCAAAATCCCACCAACCGCTGGTTGAATACAGGCGTTGGTGGGATGAGGCTCTGAAGTGGGCATTCATTTCCCGGCAAAGGGCTTCAAAAAAGGGGGGCGGCTACGAAGTGGAAGGACCCCGTCCCAGCATCCTCCAGCCTGATCTAATGGCTAACCAACCTCAGAACCCGTTTTGGGTACAGCAGAGTAGCAGGAGGTGGGACATTGAATTCTGTCCTGCATGTTTGAAGAGGCAGGAAGGGGAATGGGGGGTAATATTGTGAAGGAAGTAGACAACAAAATAGCTTGAAGGATTTAATGACATCTTGGCAGTGATTTCTGCCTTGCCTGTCAAAAGATTCCAACATACAAAACACAAGCCGAAGGCAATAGCAGCCAGGCAAGCATGTCCTAATTTTACAAAGTAGAGGAACGATGTCAAAAGCCTTTACAATGAATAGCATTGTTGAAACTGTTCAAAGGGATGGTTATGAAGATTACAGAGGCCTCAAACTGCCCACTTTCATCAACAGTGCCTCATAATTGGCGCATTCACAAAGCAGTATTTCTGCTTTGAGAGTTGGAAATGAAGCCAGCAATTCCCCTGTGCCCCATTCAGTGAGATGGCTTCTTGCCTAGTTGCAGAATATGCACTTACATAAAAGTAACCAAAATTCAAATGTCAGACACAGTCTGCAGAAAGTCAAGCTCCATTCACAAATATCGGAGTTGTTTTATATGGCTAACCTAATTTTGTAATAGGGACAAAAATGACTTGCATTTATATAGCACTTTTCACCACCACAGGACATCACAAATGCTTTACAGCCAATGAAGTATTTTAGAAGTGTAATCACCATTATAATGTCAGAAATATAGCAGCCACTCAAACCTCACAAAGATCATTTGTTTTTGTAATGTTGATTGAAGGATACATATTGTCCAGAACACTGGGGATAACTCTTCTAGGTAGTGTCAGGGGATCTTTTATATCCACCTGAGAGAGCAGATGGGCCTCAGTTCAAATTCTCACTTGAAAGACAATGCTGCTGACAGTGCAGCATTCCCTCAATATTGCCCAAGAGCGTCAGCCTAGATTTTAGAGAGCGGGACTTCAAACCACAACCTTTGAACACAGGGGCAAGAATATCACATCACGGCTGACGCACAAAATATGGCAAATAAAAAACACATTTCTCTTTCACCTGAAGCCTGTCATCCTGAACCATCTACTTATCCTGGTAATCATTGCATGAAATTAATTATTTACAAAGAGCGTGTGTGAACGGTGGCCAGGACTGAATTGTGAATGATGCCAGTGTAGCATGGATAATAGGGAACAGTGGAAATAATTGTATTAATGAGAAACAAGACGTTTCTTGCCAATAAGGGTTGTGTCTCCAGTTCATAAACAGAATGTAATTTGTGCAGCCCCTTTAAACAAGTTTGCAAAATAGTTGATTTCACTTATTCTTTACAATTATTGGGCTGGATTTTAAAACAAAAAAATAGTGAGTTTGAGTAGGAGGGAAAAGATCTTTAGTTTAAAAAGGCGTCAAGTGTCGGAGGAGGCTTGGTGAGCCAAGGGGCCTGTTCCTGTGATGTCGGAACGGGCTTGGTGGGCCAAAGGGCCTGTTCCTGTGATGTCGGACAGGCTTGGTGGGCTGAAGGGCCTGTTCCTGTGATGTCAGAGCAGGCTTGGTGGACCAAAAGGCCTGTTCCTGTGATGTCAGAGCAGGCTTGGTGGGCTGAAGGGCCTGTTCCTGTGATGTCAGAGCAGGCTTGGTGGACCAAAAGGCCTGTTCCTGTGATGTCAGAGCAGGCTTGGTGGACCAAAAGGCCTGTTCCTGTGATGTCAGAGCAGGCTTGGTGGGCTGAAGGGCCTGTTCCTGTGATGTTGGAGCAGGCTTAGTGGGCCGAAAGGCCTGTTCCTGTGATGTCAGAGCAGGCTTGGTGGGCCGAAGGGCCTGTTCCTGTGATGTCAGAGCAGGCTTGGTGGACCAAAAGGCCTGTTCCTGTGATGTTGGAGCAGGCTTAGTGGGCCGAAAGGCCTGTTCCTGTGATGTCAGAGCAGGCTTGGTGGGCCGAAGGGCCTGTTCCTGTGAAATGCTGTTCCTTATTCTTGGGGGATGTCAACAGTTCACCCAGTATCACCCTATGGTTCAGTGGGAGTTTACTGCATGACTTATTCCAGGCAGTTTGGGACCTCCGAGAGATTCTATTTTCAGATGCTGGCCGGAAAAGTCCTTCACAAGTGAACAAGGCAGCCTGAACAGATGTTGCCATGAACCGGCCACTGTTCACACACGCTCCATCCAAGGGATTGGGTCCAGTGCCGACAAAGGATGAATGAAAATGTTTCATGCTGCTAGGGCGAGTTTGAGTTTCTAACCATCAATAAATGGCTGAAAGGTGGGAAATCGATCATGTGCTAGCCTGAGGTCACAGTCCAGTGAGCGCCGCCTATTCACACAGACACAAATGAGGGGGGCAGTGACAGGTGAGGCCACTGACAGTCAGGGGACTATTTAAGGAAGAGGCCCTGTTGTAGCTCACGTTGATGAGGGCCTCACTCAACCTGGAGTTGCAGAGGCAAATAGGAGAGAACTTGGCTGGAGCAGCCAGGCATGACCTCGGTCATGTTTTGGATAGGAAAGTGCATTGCTACTTCCGTGGAAAGGCATGCCCAGACCACCACACAATGGATAACATGTGTCAGCAGGGCTCTGCTGGATTTTACTGGTGCCGTGAGCTCACTATTGCACTGTTTAAGTGAGAAGTTGTGACGGACACCTATCCAGGAATAACAGAAAGTAAGGCGCAAACCATGTTGCCACAGGGGAGGGGGAAATGCAGCCCGACGGATGTGAGGGCTCTTCTCAATCGTCAGAATCTCTGTCGGTGACTCAAACTTTGCATGCGGCAGTGGCCACACAGGACTCTCCAGATACGGTACCGGAGAGGTTTATACGTCCTGGCTCTTTCAGATCTAGTGCTGCCACTGGAAAACAAAGCCACTGGTCAGAGCTAACACCAGCCTGCTATCGCCACAGGGAATGCATCTTATTGCAGCCTGTGGAAGTATTTTAAAAAGTGCATTTTTGTGCAGTAAGTTAGTACTGGTGTTAAACATATAAACTTGAAACTTTAACTCTGTTTTTCTCTCTCCACAGATGCTGCCAGATATGCCTAGTTTTTATTATGTTTACTTTGTAATGTTAAGAAAGAAGTGTTAGTATTACATTATAACATTAATGTGCTTTATTCAGCATGTTTTTATTTTGACAGTTTAATGATTTTTTCCTTTCAGATATGTATGATGCTTATTATTATGTGTTTAAGGGACAGTGGCTGTTCCCTCACAGATTGAGATGGAAGTCTTTGTGCGATGACCAAGGAAGACTTTTTAAATGCAAAAATCTTTGCATCCATGAAAATGGGTAAGGCTGTTGATTTTATATGGGTTAATGGTGACCAGATGGTTGGAAATGGGTCAGTACGTGATGGTCCCTTGCCAAATGTGTGTCAAATTACATGGCTTAGCGATTAGCTGCAGCCCACTGATGTGAGTCTCCTACCATTTCACCCTCTACCACTTCGTCAGATGAGGCTTCTGCCTCCTCCTTCCTCAGGTTGATGTTGTCTCCTCCTCTGCGTGATGCTATTATGCAATGCACAGCACACAATGACTGGATTATGCAAGAACAACCCAGAATGATCAAAGCATCAGAAGCACATTTTCAATACACCAATGGTTTGCTCTATACGCACATGCAAATTAAGAGCACGAGTAGGTGAGTCGATCCCTCAGGCTTGTAAAGTTCATGACTGATCTGATTGCAGCCTCAACTTCACATTCCGCTTTCACCTGATACCTTTCGACTCCCTTGTTAGCCAAGAATCCAACTCTGTCTTAAAAACATTTTCATTGACCATCTTTACCATTCTCTGGGAAAGTTCCAAAGATTCATGACCCTCTGCATAGAAAAACGTTCTCATCTCCATCTTAAAATGTTTATTTTTAAACTCTGTCACACAAGGGGAAACATCTTTTTAGCATCCATCCTGCCAAGTCCCCTCAGGATGTTATTTGTTTCAGTAAGGTCACCTCCCAATCTTCTTAACGCCAATAGACACATACCCAGCCTGTCCAACCTTTCCTTGTAGTTACCACCAATTCTCCCATCCCCATATTATTAAGTGAACCTTTTCTAAACTGCTATGGTGCTCTTTGCTACATTATGACTGGAACTGAACCTCTCTTCTGCCTCACTGCAAGTGTTTCTGATGGGCACCGTCAGCCATATGTGCTGAGGGGAGCCCTTTTCATCTTGGATTCACCCCTCAACTTGTGGTCTTGGTACAAGCAGGTGCAGCACTACCATGTTATGGCACATTAGCAAGATGGCTGCTGCCAGGATAGTGAGCACACATGCATGATTTACATAGATTAATTGCTCATTGTGCAAATAGAATACTTTTCTGATAACAAATACAATTGGCTGCTCAAATGATGCCTTGCTAAGAACATGGCTTAAGTCTAGTATACCACAAACTCACAGAAAATGGGAATTGGCTGCAAATCCCATTGTCCTCCCCACCTAGGTATTGTTGTCCATTAGAATGCTATAAAATTCTCCAACCCCTTGTGTGCAGTGTATTTGTCACCTCTGGTACAGTGATGAGTAGCTGCATGGAAGATGCCACTGATGTCACCTGTAGAGTCACTGAACTGGCCTCATTGAAGTTATGGACTGTGGCAATCTTCAATGCACTAACATTGGGTGCCCATTGTATCTCTATGGATACAGGTTATCCTGCATTATCATAATTCTGTGACAGTCCCCCTGGAGAGATGCATCTCTACAGCCACTATCTCTCCTACATTTATAAGTACTTAATCATTGGGCTGTAAACTCTCAGATGTACCATGTATGTATGTATCTGCCTTACTACCGTGCCTCCTGCCATTGTGTTCCCTCCTGCTGCTGTTGCTGGCTCCTGAATAGCACAGCATTCCTGCATAACATGGTGTTCCTGCATGGTACAGTGTTCCTGTGCACCTTTGAGCCCTTCCAGCACTCAAAGATGAAGCAGTACAGGGTAAAAGATTCCCAATCTGCAACATCTTCTCGCTTTCAAGGCAGCCGCAAATTCAATTCTTGCCTCAAACTCTGTCCCTCAAAGTGCCAGATTATCAAAGTTGAGCACAAGAAATCTATCCAAAGTCAACACAGATCCCCATGTCTCGCCAATGTGCAAATCAGAAGAGCTCTCACAAATTAGTCAGGTAAGCCGAGGCAGATTATTCAAATCAAGGGAGAGTCATCTCGATTTCATGTAATCGGGGAACCTGCACTAAATCCTTCTGAATTAACATCTAAATTGCATGCAATTGCTCGATTTTAAAGATGGATGAGGCTCCTGCTGCTAATGTGTGAGTTTCCTACTTGGTTACACCCCTACCCACTGATATCAGAAGTGGTTTTCCCACTGCCGGGGTTCTGACACACAGTATCCTAAGCGATTCTTTGACTCAGTGGCAATTTAGCATGGTCAATCCGCCTAACCTGCACATCTTTGGACTGTGGGAGGAAACTGGAGCACCCGGAGGAAACCCACGCAGACATGAAGAGAAGGTGCAAACTCTGTACAGACACTGACCCAAGTCTGGAATCGAACTCAAGCCCCTGGCACTGAGAGGCAGCAGTGCTAACCACTGTGCTGCCCATATTTGATGGCATTTTTAACCATTGGCTACTTTGGAGTGATATTTTATTTCAATCCTGACATTTCGTTTCAGTGTCCAAAGTACTAAAATACACCACATTACACATAAAGTAATGTTCTATACTGATGAGCAAATAGCAGATGTAATTCCATTCTGAATATTTTTTTAAAAGTGCAATTCCATTGGGGCATTGGCCTAATAGTCTTAAAATATCCACAGATACTTCAAAGGGCAAAAAGCTTCTGATGTAGACTAATACAAGGCTTCTTCAATTATTTGGATGTGGGGATATAAAGCAGGTCTTTACAATTAGAATCACCATATGTCACCACAGCATGATGGTGCAGTAGTTAGCACTGCTACCTCACAATGCCAGGGGCCCAGGTTCAATTCCAGCCTTGGGTCACTGTCTGTGTGGAGTCTGTACATTCTCCCCATGTCTGCATAGGTTTTGTCCGGGTACTCTGGTTTCCTCCCGCACTCCAAAGATGTCCAGGTTAGGTGGATTGGCCATGCTAAATTACCTCTTAGTGTAAGGTGTTTAGCAGGGTAAATATATGGGGTTATGCGCTTAGGGCATGGGTACGATTGTGGTCATTGCAGCCTTGATGGGCCATATGGCCTCTTCCTGCGTTGTAGGGATACAATGATAATTTACATGTATATTACATACATAGCTCTACTAATAATCCAAGTGGAGACTACACTTTGGTTAACTTTTGTTGTTAGAAATTATAACTTCAGTCACAGCAATAAGTATCACTTAAATGTTATTCCTGATCTAATGACTGTATGAGCTCCACTGCCAACAACGGGAAACATCTGCTACAAACGGAAGAACAGTTACAACTAATGACAGATTTGATTTTCATAATTAAAACTGAATTGCTAATATTACATTAAAAACTTGGTGTGAGAAATTTTAATGACAAACATCTTTGCTGTATTCGGATGGTAAGCCCCTATTACAATGTTATTCCTGTAGTTCATGACTTCCTCAAAACCCCTTAATGAGAATTTTGTTTCTCTGGGAAGCACATCAATCATTAGTCTAGTTCTGTGTGTAACAATGAAATAGCGCAATGTATATTTTGTTCAAAAGTATGCAACAGCATGAATGTGGCACTTTTTTACAAGCAATATATTAGCTCCTGTTACAACTTTCTAAACTCGATTTAAAAAAAATTAACTGCTCTATGTTATTCTTTGCACAGAGAAAGATTTTCCATGGGCTGGATTTTCCACACCCCAAGGTGGGAAGGAGACATCAAATCCAATGGGTGGTCTTCCCCGACACATCTGAAACTCTAGAGGGGGTGAGAGAGATGTGAGGGAGTCTGCCTATCTTTGGGTCTACTGAGGCCCTAAAGTGGCCAATTAATGGCCGCTTAAGGATCTCTTCCCACCCTGGCCAATATCTTACCTATGGTGGAGTGAGGCCCACACCATTCGGGAAGTCCTGTGGCTTTAGCTGCATGAGCTGGTATCGAGCAAGGTAAGGCCTCCTTTGCTGTCCTCCTCAGACCATCTGATGCACCCCTCCAAGGTCACATCTTCTCCCTTTAACCCTCACATGCCAGGGCTCTCCAACTCAGGCTGCCAGCTCCCTCACTAAGACCCCAGAGCTGGGCTCCTCAGTGTGGTGGGGCTGCCTGGAGTCTCAGATGTGATCACAGCTCCCAGGTGGCGCTACTAGGACTACAGAGCAGCCAGCCATCTGGTTGACCACCAGGCTGCTATGGTACACCTTCCTCCAGAGATAGAGACAGAAATATTGTCATAAAGCAGTTAACACTGCCCCCACCTTTAAACTGTTACAGGGCTGCTTTTGGGATCATGAGTGCACTGCCCATATATCTTTAGCTGGTGAGAGCGTGGGTGGGGACTGGTGGACAGTGGAGGAAAGGGGCAGGGGCAGGGACCGTGGCTCCATCCAATGTCTCATATTTTGACAATATGAATACATTTTTTAATAAAATCAGTAGATTTATATAATGATCCAGGGCTACTCATTCCAGTCTTCACCTTTGCATAATTAGCTGCAACAGTGCCTATATACAAGCTGAAACAAAGACAGCTAACTCTATCACACTAACCAGTTTTATGGTCATTCCAGGAGAGCCAGTTCACTGTTAATTTATGCCTAGTTGTGCGCAGTTTTGCTTTTGATTCCTACATTCTCTAGTTGCTGGGTGGAGATGGGTAATTACTACTTTAGGCTTTCAAAAGCATCAAGGAAAAATTATTTTCAATCCAACTTTTTGGACTGGATTTGAACACAATTTCCAATGAGGAGATTTGTGTTCTGTACCAGTCAAAAGCATCTGGTTATTTTATATTTCGTGCCCTCAAAGGTTAATGCAATATTTATGATTTTTCAGAAATTCTTTTAAATAAATGCTGTTAAATGTAAAATGGACCCCGAGTAACTATTTTATACAATTATAACTACAATTGTAACGATTTTGTATTTTGTGCAATTTTAAATGCAAAGCAAAAAGGGGAAATGAAGGCAGGGAACAGATAAACCAAGATACCAACACAAAGTGGAAATGAGGATAAAGCATCAAAAATGTCTGTTTCGTTGCTGCTACCAAGATTTATTCAAACAAGAATTCAGTTTTCTGGCAAAGTTCCTTGCAAGAAGCAGAAATCTTTCTTCCTATTTCAAGATGCAAATACACTGTCGCTGAATTCCCTGGAATTCATGTCAACCAGACAGCCACAAGGCATGGCTGTGATATTATTTTATACACTCATATAAAAGAATGTATTATACCCCAAATGATATAATTTCAAAAAGAATGTACTTTGGTAAAACTTGGCTTACTTTTTAAAAAAAGTTGCCTTCTATGCAAACACATGACTGAATTACCTTATTACTGATCATGATAGATAACCTACATCCAAAGAAATTATTTGCCAATTTCAGCCCTCTTGAAGGCACTGCTTCCTACTGACCTAGGGGCTCTAACTGAAGTATTTTGAGCAACAGTTTTCAAAATATCTGTACCTGCATTAGTAACTGTCAGGTCAGCATCAACGTACCTCACAACTCATTATTTATTGTGGACCTGTAATGCATTGCCACGTTTGAACAGATAGAGCTTATGCTCAACATTTTCCCTTACCCTGTAACAAAAACCATTGCAAAATTAAGGGTGGAATCATCTTCTCGCAGCGAGCACAGCACTTCTGCTCGGCAGTAGAGTGGCTGCCATGTGCAATTACCATCCAAATGAATACGCAGAGGCAAGTGTCCTGACCAACTGTGCAACGGGATTGTGCAGGAAGTCACTGGACTTGCTGTCACTTCATGGGGTTGAGAATCTTGGCATCTAGACAGGCAACCATTTCTTGCCATCCAGCTGAATCAATCTGGCTGCCTGTGGGGAGGTTGTAGTCTCTAGATCTCCAAATCCCAGTGAATAATGAAAAGCATCCTAATGCTGTCTTGACTACATTATCTACTTGTGCTCCTACCTTCAGGGATCTGTGCACATACACCTTGAAGACCCCACGTTCTTCCAAACTTCTCAGCATCTGTCATTTATTGTGCATTCTCTTGCCATGCTTGTCTTCTCCAAATGCATTACCATTCACTTCCCACTTGTGAACTCCATTTGTCATTTTTCTACCCACCTGACCAATCTACTAATGTCTTCCTTCAATCGTTAGCTATCTTCCTCATCACGAAACATAGGGACAATTGCTGTACTATCTGCAAACTTCTTAATCATGTCCTCACAGTGTTTAAGTCTGAGTCATAAGAACATAAGAACATAAGAAATAGGAGCAGGAGTAGGCCATCTGGCCCTTCGAGCCTGCCCCACCAATCAATGAGATCATGGCTGATCTGTCGTGGCTCAGTTCCACATTCCCGCCCTCTCCCCATAACCCTTAATCCCCTCTCTTATCAAAAACCCATCAACCCGCGTCTTAAAAATATTTAGCGAGGTAGCCTCCACCACTTCAACGGGCAGAGAATTCCAGAGATTCACCACCCTTTGAGTGAAGAAGTTCCTCCTCAACTCCGTTCTAAACCGCCGCCCCTTTATCTTGAGGCTGTGCCCCCTAGTCCTATTATCCTTTCTGAGCGGGAAGAGTCTCTCCACCTCTATCCTATCCATCCCATTCATCATCTTATACGTCTCAATGAGATCTCCCCTCATTCTTCTAAACTCTAACGAGTACAAGCCTAGTTTATTCAGCCTCTCCTCATAGCTCAACCCCCTCAACTCCGGCATCAGCCTAGTAAACCTCCTCTGCACTCCCTCCAAGGCCAAAATATCCTTGCGTAAGTACGGCGCACAAAACTGCACACAGTACTCCAGCTGCGGCCTCACCAATGCCCTATACAGCCGCAGCAAGACCTCCCTACTTTTATATTCAATCCCCCTCACTATGAAGGCCAGCATCCCATTTGCCTTCCTGACCACCTGCTGCACCTGCAAGCTGGGTTTTTGTGACTCATGCACAAGGACCCCGAGGTCCCTCTGCACCGTTGCCTGCTGCAGTTTTTCTCCACGTAAGTAATAATCCTTCCTACCATTATTCCTACCAAAGTCGACCACCTCGCACTTGCCAACATTAAATTCCATTTGCCATTTCCTGGCCCATTCGCCCAGCCTATCTAGATCCTTCTGCAGACTCTCCACACCCTCCGCGCAATTTGCCGTTCCACCAATCTTGGTGTCATCAGCAAATTTCGACACCATACACTCGGTTCCCTCCTCCAGATCATCTATATAAATGGTAAATAGCTGAGGCCCCAGCACCGACCCCTGGGGCACCCCACTAGTCACCAACCGCCAATCCGAATAGCACCCATTGACCCCCCCTTTTCTGCCTCCTATTTGACAACCAGTCCTCTATCCACGCTAACACCCTACCCCCAACTCCATGCCCCCTGACCTTCTGCAATAACCTCTTGTGAGGTACCTTGTCAAACGCCTTCTGAAAATCAAGAAAGACCACATCCACCGGCTCTCCTCTATCCACCGCCCTAGACACATCCTCATAGAACTCCAGTAAATTTGTCAGACACGACTTCCCTTTAATGAAACCGTGTTGCGTCTGCCCCATCAAGCAATTCCCCTCAAGATGCCTCGCTATTTCCTCCTTGATGACGGATTCTAACATTTTACCTACAACAGACGTTAAACTAACCGGCCTATAATACCCCGCCTTTTGTCTGGCACCCTTCTTAAACAACGGCGTAACATTAGCCGCTTTCCAATCTTCTGGCACTTCCCCGGAATCCAGCGACGTCTGGAAAATATCCACCAAGGCATCCACTATCACCTCCGCCATTTCTTTCAGAACCCTCGGATGCATTCCATCCGGTCCTGGGGACTTGTCCACAATCAGCCCCTCCAGTCTGTCGAGCACCGCCTCTCTAGTAACAGTAACTGATATATATGAGTCATTGATATATATAACAAAATGCAAGGGACCCAGTACAGAGGTCTGCAGAATCCTATTTGAAACAGGCTTCTAGATGCAAATATGCCCATTTGTTTCTGCCACTCAGCCAATTTTGGATCCAAATTGCAACTTCCCGTGGATACTTTTCAGACACTACTTCCATATGGGACCTTGCATAAACCTTGCTAAAATTCATGTAGACTTACGTGCAAACCCCATCCATTTTCCTTATTACCACCTCAGAAAATTTCAATTAAGTAAGTTCAGCATGATCTTCCATCAACAAATCCATGCTGTCTGTTCTTGATTAATCTGTACCTTTCTAAATGGTGAATCCCTGGTCCCGACTTGACATTGATAAACATGCCATTAGAACTGGAGTAACTCAGCAGTAATTAGTAGTGGGAATCATAGGCAATATTCCCTTCCTTAATTCAAAGGTGCTACAACCAATTATTGCGCTCAACTATCACCCACTACGAGATCACCAATTTAGTGTAGTCCTGGGGTATATCTGTACGGCTAAGGTCTTCTCCTGATTGAGTTACTGAAACATTATGGAAGTTGTCAGAAACATCTACAATGAAATTCAAAATAAAGAAAAAAACATGCTGCATAAACAATAACTACAGTATTTATGCACTTTAACACAGAAAGACTGCTTCACAGAATTGTCAGAAATTAATGGACAGTGAAACAAGAAAGCAGAGATTTAGAGGAATAGAGGTTTGTTTTAAGGAGGGTTTTACAGGAAGAAACAGAGTGGTAGAGGGGCATGTGAATCCCTCAACACAGGCCTTAGAAAGTCAATCATAAAATATAGAGTGGAGACATTGCTGAAAGCAATGGAACAGAAGTATAATGTGTATTTGCCAGGCTAAGACATTTCAAACACCATTGATGAATTTAAACACAAGGATGAGTATATTCAATTTGAGGCATGAGGGGACTAGGAGTCGATGTAGGTCAGTGACAATAGGGATGATGGATGAGCAGGAGTTTTGTGTGGAATAAGATATGAGCAGTAGAGTTCTGAATAGCAGTTATTGATATCGGGTGGATAATGGAAAATTAGCCAGGAGAGCATTGAAATAGTTGTGCCATGAGATGTCAAAGGCACAGAAGAAGGTATTAGAGGCAGATAAGCAGAAGGAGGGGAAAAACAATCAGTTTTAGATGTGAAAATCAGTTGTCTTTGTGATTGAGGGGATGAGTCAAAAGCTGGGGGTTAAAGTAGATGCTGAGATTGGGGAAAGTATAATTCAGCTTGAGACAAAACTGGCAGAGAGGGTGGAATCAGTGGTGGCTGATGACTTTAGTCTTTCCACTGTTTCAAGCAAGAAGGGATGGCTACATTAAATTAAGGGTGTGATTAAGTAAGAACAGTAAATGCTGGAGAAACTCAGCAGGTCTGGCAGCATTTGTTGAGAGAGAATAGAGTCAACATTTCAAGTAAGGATGACCTTTCACAGTGCTGACAAAGGGCAGGATTTTCCAACCGCACTTGCCTCAAGGCCGAAAATCCCACCCGAGGACCTTTCCACAGTCCATGCCCTGCCTACTACAATTCTCATGGCGGGCGGGACTGGAAGATTTCATCTAAAATTTTTACTGCAGATGGTACGGCGATGATGTCAAAGGCTCCAGCTAGGTCATGGTGGATAAGACAGGATCATGCATCACAGATACAAAGAATGCTATTTTTTAATTGTTGTTTATGGCAGCATGGTGGCACAGTAGTTCGCACTGCTGTCTCGCAGTGCCGGGGACCCGGGTTCGATTCCCAACTTGGGTCACTGTCTGTGCGGAGTCTGCATGTTCTCTCCATGTCTGCATGGGTTTCCCCCGGCTGTTTCAGTTTCCCCCCACATTCCAAAGATGTGCAGGTTAGGTGGATTGGCCATACTAAATTGTCCCTTAGTTTCAGGGTGACTAGCAAGGGTAAATGCATGGGGTTACGGGGATAGGGCCTGAGTGGGATTGTGGTTGGTGCAGACTCTATGGGCCAAATGGGCTCCTTCTGCACTGTGGTCTGCTTGTTTTGATGCTGTGGCAGGTGCCCAAGACTGATTGGTGGATTCAAGCAGTTGTAGGACTGATGGCCATGGATGGAAAGCGTATCGATGCATTCAATCCTCGAGAGGGTGAAGAGGCTGGAAATGGGCAAAAGGATCCAGGTTGTTTGACGAACAAAAGGGTGGGTTGAAAGAGATAGTAACAGTACTTGAGATAAAAGAACCATTTAGATTGTTGGCTGGCATGGACACAGAAGAGGAAGTTGTGTCAGCAATTGAATGAAAATGGGGTCAAGAAAGCACAATGATTGTCTTATGGACTAAAAGATCTCAGTGCGTGCGTGGGAGAAAATGTTCCATTTAAAGAGTGCTATAAGAATCATTTGAGTTCTCCATAATGATTTGATCAGTGCAGACAATATTGTTCCGTGGCATTTAAACTTAGTAACACTGAATATATTCAACTATTATAATTAAATGGAATTCCAGTCCAATATTGAATTGCAGTGAAAGATTTGAAGACCGACAAAAATGTCCTTGTGCAGAGCTCTTTCTCTGCAGCACGATTATGTCATCAAAGCAAGCTTTCATTTTCAGCTACTAAATCCATCTTGTATTGTAGCTCTCCACATCGATCAAATGACACACCTAAGTATACACAACAAATGTCAAATTTAATCCAGATTTCAATCCTTTTTCCTCTCAGCAGAATCACTCAATCTAAAAATGCCCCCAGCTTGCACACAATAATCTGGGGTTTCATTATTCTGTCAAGAGAGACCTGGACATACTCAGAATGAGTATATCAGTAGTTATCTGTCAATCAGCACATTTGACAGTGGGTAACCAGCTATATTGCAAAAGTCACAATGTCACAAATATGAGTAATTGCCATTTAATTACAATCAGATACTAATATATTCTACACATCTGTCAACAGATTTCCTATGCCCACATTGTGTGCCACGTTGCCAATTTGAGGTCAGCGCAAAACCCCTTCTGCCAAATACAATAAAACAACTGACTGCAGCAACAGCTGTTTTGGCACATTAGTTAAGTTGCTGTAATGATTAGTACTATGTTCTTTTTTCAATCATCAAATAGTGAACAAAGATCCAGGAAAAGAATGTCTACCTAACAGCAAGTCACAACCTGCCAGCTGTTGATTTTTGGTCAGCAGATCCACATGAATATAGCTATGAGTAAAACCGTGCGTCTTATTTTTAAATAGCCCATTTTTACATCTCAGTGACTTGGGGTTCTCTCATTCCAGGTTCCAGAAAAACATTATCCTTTAAGCCAAAGTTTTCTACATCCATTCTTCACTTGTTGGTTTGCTGTTAAGGAGTATGATAATTTTAAAAAAAAAGACACAACTTTGGGCACAATTCATTTAAAAGAGTGCCTATTTTTTAATGGAGAATAATATGTCAAAAGTAAATAGTAATTATTATCAAAAAAAATTCTGTTACTATTGACATTAATTGAGCACTTTTTCTATTTAAAAAGCTATATGCGATGATTACATTAACCTATTGCTGCCCTTGATGTATTGTAAATTTTATGAAACTGTGGTGCAAAGTACATATTTGCATTCAACCCAAAGGATTAGCTGCCACAATCGGTTAGATTTGGAAGATTTGGGCAAATTATTTGCTCTGAGCAATAAAAGTACACTGTAATACAGCGTCAAACTTTAAATTCCCTGCAATTGCACAGGACTTCCAAGGTCAGACTAATTACCTGCACACAGCAAAATCCCAAGCTGGATTGAATCTGCCTGTGGGTGGGTGGGAAAGTATGGCAAACGGTGCAAAGCTGTAGCTGTTACTTAAAAGAGCCACATGAATTGTTACTGGAGAGTGCAGAAGCAATGACCTTAAAATGCACATTCTGAGATGTAAAAAAGAAAATCAAGAAAGTGCCATTTGGGTTTGAAACAGATATGTCATCAATTGCTTAAAAGTTATCTCATAGTCAATCTCCCTCATCCCACTCCAGTACAGCACTTTACAAAGTCACTGTACTCTATCACACAGTCACAGTACTCACTGAACCCTATTCAACTGCTTACTCTTGCAGACACAGACTTCCCCAGTTCTCAACGTCCCCCTCAATTTAACTTTGTATTCTTCTACTCTGCAAACATGATTATAGTGGCATTCTTCATGCTGAAGCTCAACTCTTCCCCCAAAAATGCCTCTAAAAAGCAATCACTGCCCAGCACCAATATCTCCTGTACCACCCCCACATTTCAGACTGGAAGGCCAGGATTCTCCCAGCCTGCGTAATGGGCCAGGTGACATCAGCTGGGGATGAGCATTTCAATATGATTAGCAGGCCTGGGACGGTCGTCTCTGGGTCCATTTGCATCTCCACCCCCCACCCCCACACCCCCCGCCAAGAGGGGTTCCCTCCAGTGGCATTTATGACTGCTCCCCACTAACGGGGATCAGATGCCCAGACCCCACTGAAGGGGACAGAGGCCATTGAGGCCCCCTGAGAGATCAGGGGTAAGAGACAGGGTGCCACTTGGGCAGTGCCACCCTGGCACTGCCCACCAGGCACCAGGCAGTGTCAAGGGGCCAGGCCAGAAGTGATGGGGCCTACTGGGGGGGACATGCTGCCACTCTGCAAGAGGATCAGTGAGGGAGAGAGGGCTATCGGGGCTGGCCATCGGGATGGGGGAGATTCAGGGCTGATCATTGCAGGTGGGAAGGTCAGGACTGTCAGGGAGGGAGGGGTGGGGGGGGGGGGGGGGTTGAGGGAGACGTCAGGGCTGGCCATGGCAGGGGGTGGGGTGGGGGGGGGGGGGGGCAGTTGGTTGGTGGAAGGGTGACATGGGGCTAGCCTGGGGAGATCCAGGAGGCTAGCAATAGGAGGGTAAGGAGCGTCTGCAAGGCCAGCGATCATGGGGGTTATGCGGCTGATAGTCATGATGTGGAGATGCCGGTGTTGGACTGGGATAAACACAGTAAGAAGTCAAACCTGGTGTTGTGAGACTTCTTACTGTGGTTATGCGGCTGGCCAGTGATCAGGAAGGTCAGCAATGGGGTGCCCACTGCGCATGCGCCGATCTTCGCTCTGATAGTTCAGCACATGTTCAGTGTCCCACTCAGTACTATGCTGCTGGCCTCTTGGGTGGGAATAGGTTCCACCCCTGCTTTACCAGAATCCTGCTGAGGTACTCCGCAGTGCCCAGAGCATCAGAGATTCACGCTGGTAATTATGCTTAAAAAAGTGGGAATTACACCTATTTTCCCACACGCTGGGAACTCCAATTTTATTTTCAGAGAATCCTGGCCAAAATTTTTCCCTCCAAGGTACTAACCCAATTTCACTCCCCTTCTCCACCAGAGTTCTGCTCCCATCTTAAAACCCTTCTCTCTTTCTCCTTCCCCTTCATTATTGACTGTTCATCTCTTTTCCATTGTGACCTATTTCACATTTTCCCATTCAGTTTCTTGCCATTCACTTTCTCTTTCCATTCAACCTATCATTTCACTTTTCGCTATCACTCAATCACGCTTTCATTGCCATGTCATTATGTCAGCTCATTTTTACTATTATCGACTTCTGTTTGTCCCATTTCATTGCCACCATTTAGCACCCTCTTATCTCTGTTCAGATCCAAGGCAGACTGCAAATAAACTGAAGGGGTCCCCTTATCCTCGAAGTGAAGCACCTAGTGGTAATAGCAAGGATTATGACTTCTGTGGATAACATGTAAAAAGTACTGCTTTGGAAAGGATTACTGCCTGCAGTGTGTGGAGTCTGCAACCCCACTGGTTGGGAACAGTGCTGAGAGGAGTGAGCAACTAGATATTGCAGTTAATAGCAAGTTCAAGTAAGGAGTGAAGATTGTACTGCTAACTCAGCAAATGCTACGGTATTGAGAAGGTCCCAAAATGTTGAGTTTGGTTGACATGAATGGCTATTAGATTCAGTGACTCAGAAGAACATCGCCAATTGCATAAATAAATGACATATAATAGATTTACTTACAGAAAGCAACTGAACTAAATTGGTCTCTCCATTCTCCCCTTTTTCATTAGCTTGCCAAGGACTGTTGAAAGCTAATCTCAGTTGTAAGTGATGCATTCACAAAGGTAGCTCTGGGACTCCGATTATCAATCATCTGTCTGCACGACAGGTGTTGTACCAGCTGCATCACCAGCCTGCTATAAACCATGTAACCTGGATAACTAACTGCTTGTGGCTATTTTGAGCTCAGGGTTTTAGATGCATTTTCACTCAGAAATATTACATAATAGCAGGAAAACTGAGGAAGTTCAGGGTCTAGTGGCCCGTGGGTATGAGGTTGAGATGAGTAATTTGTCATGAAGAGCAGGTAGTGAGGGAGCAGCAGGAGAACAAGTCATGGGGAGGGTGATTCCAATCTCATATGGAGACAAGTAATGGAAGTGACCCCACCACCCCAGTCTGAAACCCGAAAATCAAATATCTTATTCAATAAAACATTACAGAGCTCCAGATACAATGTCAGGAACGCAATAGTGATAGGAGGTTCAATAGTTAGGGCAATAAACAGATATTTCTGTGGCTACAAATGCGACTGAAGGTTGGTTCGCTGCTTCGTGATGCCACTAAGGGGTTCCAGAATATTCTGTGGTGGGGTAAGCATGAACAGCCAGCAGTCATGCTCTGTTTGGTACCAATAGCATAAGTAGAAAGAACCTGTAGGTAGACTTCAGTTATTTAAGAAAGTAATTAAAAAGTAGGATCTCAAATTATTCCTAGAGCCACAGTCAAGTGAGTTCAGAAATAGGAGGATAGTGCAGCTGGAGGAGCGATGGCACAGGAGGGAGGGCTTTAAATTCTTGCGGCCTTGAGACTAGTTTTGGGAAGTTGGACCTATAGAAGTTGTGTGGGTTTTACCTCAACAAGTCAGGAACAATATCTTGGCAGGGAAGTTTGTCCTTTCTTATGGGAAGAGATTAAATTAGCTGGTTAGGAGATTGAGAATCCGAGCGTATATTCAGAAGGAAAAGAAGCAAAGCTGGAAACAGAACGCTGAAAAGTGAGTAAAGAAGGGCCAAAATGACCCGACTAAAAATAGACAACAAAGAAGTGGTTCACCGAATGATGACTAAAGGTTATTATTCAGATAGGGTAGAGAGGGAGATAAAAACATAATGTTTGGAGCAGGAGACAGTTCAAGCCCCTTGAACTTGATCTGCTATTCAATAAGGTCTTAGCTGATCTGCTTTTAATCTCAACTCCACTTTCCTGTCTGTTCCCCATAACCCTTGACTCTAATTTTATTCAAGAATCTGTCAAATTCAGCCTTAGAACATAGAACACTACAGCATAAACAGGCCCTTCGGCCCATGAGTTGCGCCGATCACATCATCACCTACCAATCCATAGACCTATCTATAACCCCCAATCCCATTAAATCCCATATACTCATCCAGAAGTCTTTTAAAAGACCCCAGCGAGTTCGCCTCCACCACCACTGACGGCAGCCGATTCCATTCACTCACCACCCTCTGAGTGAAAAACTTACCCCTAACATCACTTCTGAACTTCCCTCCCCGCACCTTAAACCTGTGTCCTCTCGTAGCGACCATTTCAACCCAGGGAAATAGCCTCTGAGAATCCACCCTATCTATTCCTCAACATTTTATAAACCTCTATCAGGTCGCCTCTCAACCTTCGTCTCTCCAGGGAGAAGAGTCCCAGCTCCCTCAACCTACCTTCATAAGGCATGCCTCCCAATCCAGGCAACATCCTTGTAAATCTCCTCTGTACCCTTTCAATGGCTTCTACGTCCTTCCTATAGTGAGGCGACCAGAACTGCGCACAGTACTCCAAGTGAGGCCTGACAAGGGTCTTATCAAGTTGCAGCGTTACCTCCCGACTCCTAAACTCAATCCCTCGATTAATGAAGGCCAGTACACCATACGCCTTCTTGATCACATCCTCCACCTGCGAGGCCAATTTAAGAGTCCTGTGGACCCGGACCCCAAGATCCTTCTGCTCTTCAACACTACTAAGACTCCTGCCCTTGATAGTGTACTCGTTCATCCCGTTGGCCCTGCCAAAATGGACGACTACACATTTATCCGTGTTGAAGTCCATCTGCCACTTCTCCGCCCAGTCCTGCATCCTATTTATGTCCTGCTGCAACTTCTGACATCCTTCCAGACCATCCACAACACCACCGACATTTGTATCGTTGGCGAACTTACTTACCCATCCCTCCACTTCCTCATCTAGGTCATTTATGAAAATGACAAACAGCAAGGGTCCTAGAACAGATCCCTGGGGCACTCCACTGGTGACTGACCTCCATGCTGAAAAAGACCCATCCACAACCACTCTCTGCCTTCTGCAGGCAAGATGTGGGTATGCCGGCGTTGGACTGGCGTAAACACAGTAAAAAGTCTGACAACACCAGGTTTTAGTCCAACCTATTTATTTGATAATATTCTCACTAGCTTTCGAGGGGACAGTTTGATAAGGTCCCCCATGCAAGACTTCTTGAGAAGGTGAGAGACGAAGAGGCTGTCCCCTCGAAAGCTAGTGAGAATATTATCAAATAAATAGGTTGGACTAAAACCTGGTGTTGTCAGACTTTTTACTGTGTTTCTGCAGGCAAGCCAGTTCTGGATCCACAAGGCCAAAGGCCCTTGGATCCCATGCCCTCTCACCTTCTCAAGAAGTCTTGCATGGGGGACCTTATCAAACGCCTTGCTGAAGTCCATGTACACCACGTCCACTGCACTTCCTTCGTCAATGTGTTCAGTCACATTTTCGAAGAACTCAACTTGGCTCGTAAGACACGACCTGCCCTTGACAAAACCATGCTGACTATTTCTGATCATGCCAAACCTCTCCAAATGCTCGCAAATCTTGTCCCTCAGAAGCCTCTCCATCAGCTTACCAACCACTGAGGTCAGACTCACCAGTCGGTAATTTCCCAGGCTATCTCTGTTCCCTTTCTTGAAAATAGGAACCACATCCGCAATCCTCCAATCTTCCGGAACTTCTCCCGTCTCCACTGACGACGCAAAGATCATCATCAGGGGCTCTGCAATCACCTCCCACAGTAACCTGGGGTACATCCCATCTGGTCCCGGCGACTTATCTATCTTGATAGAATTCAAAAGTTCTAACACATCCTCTTCCTTAATATCCACATACTCAATCTTTTCCATCTGCTGCAAATCTGTAGCAAAATCTCCCAGATCAGTTTCCACCGTGAATACTGAGGCAAAGTACTCATTAAGCACCTCTGCCATTTCTTCTGGTTCCACACAGACCTTTCCCCCTTCACCTTTTATAGGTCCTATCCCTTCTCTTCTCATCCTTTTACCTTTCACATATTTATAGAAGGCCTTGGGATTCTCCTTAATCTTACCCGCCAAGGCCTTCTCATGACCCCTTCTGGCTCTCCTAATTTCCCTTTTAAGCTCCTTTCTACAATCCTTATACTCCTCAAGATCCTTACCATCTCCTAGCTCCCTGAACCTTTTGTACACCTTCCTTTTCCTCCTGACTAGGTTCACCACAGCCTTCGTGCACCACAGTTCCTGCGACCTACCAAAACCTCCCTGTCTCATTGGAACGTTGTCGTGCAGAGCTCCAGTCAAACATTCCTTGAATATCCGCCACCTTCCTTCAGTACTTTTCCCCAAGAACGCCTCCTTCCAGTTTATTTGTCCAATTAACTTCCTGATGTCTTCGTATTTCCCCTTACTCCAGACAAACACCTTCCTAGCCTGCCTGATCCTATCTCATTCCAATGCAATTGTGAAGAAGATAGAATTATGATCACCATTCCCAAGATGCTCTCCTACCGAGAGATCCATCACCTGTCCTGGTTCATTCGCCAGTACCAGGTCAAGTACAGCCTCTCCTCTCGTAGGCTTATCCACGTACTGTGTCAGGAAACCTTCCTGAACACACCTAACAAACTCCTCCCCATCCAAACCCCTTACCCTTGGGATATTCCAATCGATGTTTGGGAAATTGAAGTCTCCCATCACAACAACTCTGTTATTACTACAGCCTTGAATGCATTCAATCAATCAGCCCCCCTTACATTTGAGGGCGGAGAACTCCAAAGATGCATAGCATTCCAACAGTGCAGAAAGAGGCCATTCGGCCCAATGAGTCCATTCAAAAGAGCATCTTACCCAGGCCCAACCTCTCTTCCCCCTATCCCCATAACCCCACACAGTTATCATGGTCAATCCACTTAATCTGCACATCTTTGGAGTGTGGGAGGAGACCAGAGCACTGGGAAGAAACCCACATAGACACAGGAGAATGTGCAAACTCCACACAGACAGCGACCCAAGGCTGGAATCAAACTCGGATCCCTGCTGCTGTGAGACAGCAGTAGTAGCCCTAAGAAAGATGTATCTCCTTGTGTCTGTCTTAAATGGGTGATCCTTTATTTTGAAACTATGTCCCCAGTTTTAAATTCCTCATGAGGGATCGGACCAGGTTGCTCCATTTTATTTGACACAAATGCAAGAAGCCAAGTGGCCTGTTTCTATACTGCAGATCTTTCTATGTTTCAAGTTTATCCAACAGTCAAAGGATAAACCTTACACAAAAAGCTCAAAGAAATAAATACACGCAGCACCACAAAGCCCCAGATCACCAAACCTCCAACAACCGCAGTCACAACAACCACTGATCAGTATGAGATCACCTTCCCTTTCTCCAATTTCCAACCACATAGTCTTTCCATAATTAATAACTAGCCTTGCAGCAAGTCTCCTCACAGAACATGAATGTGTAATACAAAATTGATTGCACATTCATGAAGAGGCATCTCCTTATAAGCGTTATGCAGTTTTGTAAATAAACATGAGGCAGGGAACATTTTGTTTCTCTGGGTAGGCAGATGCATATTTGCCTTACGATTCTAATTAATTAGCATTCACCTTAGCATAGCGTTGCCTCAGTGAAAAATCACATCACAGTCCTTTGAGAGGAAGATCTGCACCCACTAGCCTGCGAAGGGAGTGACACACATTACCTGGTTCTGCTCACTTACATTTCCAATGTTGTAGGCAAATGGCCGAACAACATTTGAACACCCTTCCAAAAAATGATTCAGGCAGTGTGTTTTGCAGCAGTCTGAAGGTTAAACAGGTAAGACATAAAGAATGTTTGGTCATTTCACTTTGTTACATATCTCAGCAAATTATTCTAGTCACAGCATCAGGACTATTTAGGGCTGGATTTGATGGGTTTTGGGGATTTGCAGTTCCCACCCATCACCCCTCCTCCCTCCCACCCCCAGATAGATAGTTGACAGGGAGCCCACACAGTGGAAGGATGGTTGCTATCTAATGACTCAACTGGCTGCTGATCGGCTCCAGGTGGGATTTCAGCCTCTTATGGACAGGATGTCCCACCTCACCAATCTACCTGACAACTGGATGACTGTCAGCGCTATAGTCAAATCAATGTCAGATGGGGCATTAGCCACTGCATTCCACAAAGGAGAGTGTCACAGGAACCAGACACTAAGGTTGCAGGGTGGTGGGATTGGTTGGGGTTCCAAGGGAACAATTTCGCCAAAGAAAGTACGAAGGGTTGGGTTTGAGAAGGTCAGGGGATGGGTGAAATAAAGGGGAAGTTGAATTTTGGGGTGTGGCGGGGAGGGGGTTAAGATGGGCACAGGGGACTCACTAAGAAGTTCCTCTCCACACCATTTGGCCGACAGCAGCCTGCACAGCTAAAGTTGCTGGGCCTGCTACATGGTGTCGGTCTCTCCCTGCCAGGGTTAAAAAACAGCAGATACAAAATTAGGCCTTTAACTGACAATTAACTGGCCACAAGACCTCAATAGGCTCACGGGTTTGCGGGCCCTCTAATGCCTCTACTTCCCCAACAAAATTCCATACAGGTGAGGGTTGGGCAGGTAGATGATAGGAAAGCCACTGGCTGGATTTTACAAGCTCCCTGTCTTCAAACCTGCTGGCAAGGGAGCATAAAATCCCTTGCATAAAATCTTGCCCTTAAAGATTTTCTGGCATAACACTGTAACAGAGAAGAACTCATAGCTATCTCATTCAAATCTCCGGCCCCGCAGGAGGGCACTGACAGACAGGATGACCAAACTTTAGTATCTAATATTTGCATTACCCAAGTGCCAAGCAATGGTCAACAAAAAGAGAATTTAACCATCTCCCCTTGATGATCAAAAGCATGACCATAACTGAATCCTTTACCAAAACTCTGGGGGTTTACCAATGACAGGAAACAGAACTGGATCAGTGATATAAATACAATGGCTACAACATCAGGTCAAAAGCTGGGAATTTTGCAACAAATAACTCACCTCCTAACTTCTCAAACCAAAGCCAGGCCTCATCTTTGCTTTCCTAGATGAGAATCGAGTAGCTTATCATTGTGGCAGAGAGGCTGATGTTTAGTGGGGATTAATGAGATCTGGTGAGATTTGATGCATGATACTTCTGATGCAGATGCTCAACTTTGCTTCACTGAGGAATTGTGGAAGTGAAAATGGACAATGAATTAGATGGGGGACAGAAAATCAAGAGTATGTGTATTACACAGATGTAGAAATTGGTCCTGCCACATTCATTCCGGCAGTTCAGCAATAAAACCCAGAAGCTGAAATTCTGAAATCTGCTTTTAAAATCCAGTACACGAAATACATTTATGATACCATGGCGTACAAGGTGTTCTGTGGTCTCAGGCACCACCTAAGCTATCTCAAACTGTTAGTATACCTTCCTTTGAAGCTTTCAATTTTCTTGCTGGTTCAGAACTTGCAGGAAATTGGCTAGAGGCTTACCGAGAAATCGGATAAGCTGGAGTACTGTGTGCAGTTTTGGGCGCCGTACTTACGCAAGGATATTTTGGCCTTGGAGGGAGTGCAAAGGAGGTTTACTAGGCTGATGCCGGAGTTGAGGGGGTTGAGCTATGAGGAGAGGCTGAATAAACTAGGCTTGTACTCGTTAGAGTTTAGAAGAATGAGGGGAGATCTCATTGAGACGTATAAGATGATGAATGGGATGGATAGGATAGAGGTGGAGAGACTCTTCCCGCTCAGAAAGGATAATAGGACTAGGGGGCACAGCCTCAAGATAAAGGGGCGGCGGTTTAGAACGGAGTTGAGGAGGAACTTCTTCACTCAAAGGGTGGTGAATCTCTGGAATTCTCTGCCCGTTGAAGTGGTGGAGGCTGCCTCGCTAAATATTTTTAAGACGCGGGTTGATGGGTTTTTGATAAGAGAGGGGATTAAGGGTTATGGGGAGAGGGCGGGAATGTGGAACTGAGCCACGACAGATCAGCCATGATCTTATTGAATGGCGGGGCAGGCTCGAAGGGCTAGATGGCCTACTCCTGCTCCTATTTCTTACGTTCTTATGACTTGTGGCAAAACAACATTCGGTGAATTTCTACACATTTTGCTGCTCGAATGTCAACATTTTCTGCAGATTCCAAACAACTTGGAAATGCTGCTTTCGAAGCAGATCAAAGTAAAAGCAAATGACTAAAGTTTATTTATTAGTGTCACAAGTTGGCTTACATTAACACTGCAACGAAGTTACTGTGAAAATTCTCTGGTTACCACACTCTGGCGCCTGTTTGGGTACACTGAGGGAGAATTTAGCATGGCCAATGCACCTAACCAGCACATCTTTTGGATTATGGGAGGAAACCAGAGTACCCAGAGGAAAGCCACGCAGACACTGGGAGACCGTACAAAATCCACACAATGACCCAAGCCGGGAGTTGAATCTGGGTCCCTGACGCTGTGAGGCAGCAGAGCTAAACACTGTGCCACTCGACTAGCCTTACTAATCATACTGGTCATACAAGAGGTTCCGCAGCTCACTGCACTAGAACTTCATTTAATCTTCTCGACAAATTGGGTTATAATTGCTGAAGACTTGATCTAGCTGCATGATGAATGGGACAGAAACGAGAGAGACAAACGAATACGTAACTGCTGAAAACAGCAAAATTAAATGACTGGAAAATGAAAAATAGAATCAAAGGAGCAGGAAAAAAAATAGAGAAATAGAGAAAGTGAACAAGTACAAGACAAAGAAGCTCTCACAACAGCACAGAGAAAATAAAACCTTCACAAAATATTCTATTTCACGCTGGATTAACAGCAGACGATGAAAAACGCTAAACTGAATAAAGCAGCAGCAACATACTTAGTTAAGGAGGGGGGAAATCTAAAGCAGCAGGCTTAATACAAATTAGGATTTTCTGCTAATAGGTCACAGGGTATAGGAGCAGCTGCCTAGCAAATAGCTCAGTTGTCACTGTTTAGTTATACTGATGATCAATCATCACATAAATCTTGGGCAGTACTGTATGTCAATAGTCTTACTCAGCAGCAGTACAGATCAGTATTCTGGTTTCATGCATACAAGTACACAGTTGTCAGCTGCGCTGTGCACTGCATGTAAACTAGAAAGATTGCTGGTTTATGCAGAGCTAACTAATCTCAGCTACCAACACAACTATCTGGAAGAATAAAAGCCTTTTTTTTTTAAGATTTTTAAGTTATATTTTGCGTTTTCTCCCCAACTTTAAATATTGAATTGGTGAGAATCATGGAAAAGGCAGTGTAAATGTCACTAGGTCTAGAATTGGAAGTTAATAAATTCTCATGACAAAATTTCTCCTATCCTTTCGACAGATGACAAACTTTGATGAGAGTTGGTGCTGCTTAGGGAGTGAACTCCTTCAAGAGAGGCCCAAAGGTTTTTTTTTCCCCCCAGTTAATG
Organism: Carcharhinus amblyrhynchos; assembly: GCF_965287045.1. Classification (NCBI taxonomy): domain Eukaryota; kingdom Metazoa; phylum Chordata; class Chondrichthyes; order Carcharhiniformes; family Carcharhinidae; genus Carcharhinus; species Carcharhinus amblyrhynchos. Next base: position 101,921,741 of record NC_137326.1, on the reverse strand, counting down.
TGCTGGTGCATTACCTGAGCTGAATTCATAATTTCCATTTTGGAGACAACTTATTCCTTAATTATATCCCTTAAATTATTCATTGGCTGTCAGAAAAATGGCTTGACTTACTCCCCTATTCTTGTGCGTGTTTAAAACTTGTGTTTTCATTTGGCTTTTTTGTTGTTGAAGATTAATCATGTCAGTCTCAATGCAAGAGTTCCTGAGGAGACCACCCTGGCCCAGCTATCATCATCTGCTTCAAAAATGACCAACCCTCCATCGTAACGTCGGCAGTGGGGATATTTGCCGATGGGTGTACAATTTTCAGCACATTTTGGCAACTACTCGGAGACTTAGGCATTCTGTTTCCAAATGCAGCAAGACTTGGCACAGCATTCAGGCTTGTGCTGGTAAGTGGCAAGTGACGTTCATGCTGCACAATTGCAGGGGAATGATCATCTTCAGCAGGACAGAATCAATCCTTGAGATTCAATGGCATTATCATCACTGAACTCCCCAATATCAACGTTCTGGGAGTTATAATTAAACGGTGGGTAGTGCCAGGGTGCCCCGTGGAAAGTGCCAAGGTGAGAGCACCTGCCCCCCGGCCCACCCCGATAGTGTCCTGGGCTTGCTAATTACATGTTAAATATATTTGAATTTAATTTTAATGACTTGTTCAGCCTCGCACTGGAAATGGGCTGAATACTTGGTGCCGGTAAGATCCTGGGGGCGAGAAATTGGGCGCGAACCTGATTTCTCAGCTCTCTGGCGATCTTACCGGTTTACTCCCCCCTCCCCCATCGGCCAGCGGGGCGCGACGGTAAGATCATCACCATGGTGTCTAATCTCACTCTGAAAAGGACAAAAAATGAATTCAGAGGATTGTGAATAAAAAATTGGTTTTAAAGACCAACAAAAGATGTGATTGAATGCTTTCACAACCCCAATTACAGCTTTGAAGGCAACAAATCAGAGTCTCCTAGTACAGGAGTGGCCTTTCAGCCCATCAAGTCTATGTTAACAAAACTCAACTATATATACACTGCTCCCACTTTCCAGCACTTGGCCCATGGCCTTGAATATTATGACATTTCAAGTGCTCATCCACATAGATTTTAAAGGTTATGAGGTCTCCCGCCTCTACTACTCTCCCAGGCAGTGCATTTCCAGACTTTCACCACTCTCCGAGTGAAAAACTGTTTCCTCAGACCCTCTCTAAATCTTCTACTCCTCACCTGAAAATTATGTCCCCTCATTTTTGATCCTTCAGCTAAGGGAAGCAACTGCTTCCTCCACCCTGTCCATACCTCTCATAATCTTATGCATGTCAATCAGGTCCCCTCTCAGCCCTCTCTACTCTAAAGGAAACAATAATGTGGAGATGCCAGTGTTGGACTGGGGTAAGCACAGTAATAAGCCTCACCACACCAGGTTAAAGTGCAACAGGTTTATTTGGCAGCATAAGCTTTCGAAGTCTCAGGCTCCTTTTTCAGGTGAATGAAGAGTTGTGTTCACAAACAGGGCATATACAGACACAAACTCAATTTACGAGATAATGGTTGGAATGCGAGTCTTTACAGGTAGTCAAGTCTTAAAGGTACAGACAATGCGAGTGGAGAGAGAACCAAGCACAGCTTAAAATGACGTGTATTGTCTCCAGCTAGGACAGTTAGTGAGGTTCTGCAAGCCCAGTCAAGTCGTGGGGGTTACAGATCGTGTGACATGAACCCAAGATCCCAGGTGAGGCCGTCCTCATGTGTGCAGAACTTGGCTATCAGTTTCTGCTTGGCGATTCTGCGTTGTCATACGTCATGAAGGTTGCCTTGGAGAACCCTTACCCGAAGATCAGAGGCTGAATGCCCGTGACTGCTGAAATGTTCCCCGACTGGAAGGAAACACTCCTGCCTGGTGATTGTCGAGCGATGTTCGTTCATCCATTGTCATAGAGTCTGCATGGTCTCACCAATGTACCATGCCTCCGGACATCCTTTCCTGCAGCGTATCAGCTAGACAACGTTGGCCAAGTCACAAGAGTATGTACTGTATACCTGATGGATGGTCTTCTCACATGAGATGATGGCATCTGTGTCAATGATCCGGCACATCTTGCAGAGGTTGCTGTGACAGGGTTATGTGGTGTCGTGACCACTGTTCTCCTGAAGGCTGGGTAGCTTGCTATGGACAATGGTCTGTTTGGGGTTGTGCGGTTGTTTAAAGGCAAGAAGTGAGGTTTTGGGGATGGCCTTGGCAAGAAATTCGTCTTCATCGATGACACATTGAAGGCTCCGAAGATGATGCCATAGCTTCTCTGCTCTGGGGAAGTACTGGACGAAGGGTACTCCGTCATGTTCCATGTTTGTCTTCTGAGGAGGTCGGTGCAGTTTGTGGCACGTCGGAACTGTCGATCGATGAGTCAAACACCACATCCTGTTCTTATGAGGGCATCTTTCAGTATCTGTAGGTGTCTGTTGTGATTCTCCTCAGCCGAGCAGATCTTGTGCATGCGGAAGGCTTGTCCGTAGGGGATGCTTCTTTAACATGTTTAGGGTGGAAGCTGGAGAAGTGGAGCATCGTGAGGTTATCCGTGGGCTTGAGGTACAGTGAGGTGCTGAGGTGACTGTCCTTGATGGAGATGCGTGTGTCCAAGAATACAACTGACTCCAGAGAGTAGTCCATGGTGAGTCTGATAGTGGGATGGAAGCTGTTGATGTCATCATATAGTTGTTTCAATGATTGTTTGCCATGAGTCCAAAGGAAGAAAATGTCATCGATGTATCTAGTGTATAGCGTCAGTTGAAGGTCCTGTGCGGTGAAGAGGTCTTGTTTGAACGTGTGCATAAAGAGGTTGGCACATTGAGGTGCAAATTTGATCCCCATGGCTGTTGTGTGTGTCTGGATGAAGAACAAGTTGTTGAAGGTGAAGACATCGTGGTCCAGGATGAAGCGGATGAGTTGTAAAATTGCATCTGGAGATTGGCAGCTGTCGGCGTTGAGTACTGAGGCAGTTGTAGCAATGCCATCATCATGAGGGATGCTAGTGTAGTGTAGAGTGCCAAGACATCCATTGTGACGAGAAGCATTCCTGGTTCAACTTCTCCATCTGTGTTGAGTTTCTGTAGGAAGTCCATAGTGTTGCAACAGAAGCTGGGGGTTCTTTGTACGATGGGTTTCAGGATGCCCTCGACGTAGCCTGAGAGGTTCTCACACAGGGTCTCAATGCCTGATATGATGGGACGGCTGGGTGTGTTGGCCTTGTGCATCTTTGGAAGAGAGATCTCCAACGCGGGGAGCACGTAGAATGAGAGCACAGAGGGTGCTCTGAAGAACAGGATCAAAGGTCTTGATCAGTTTTTTGAATTGATGGGTGTGTTCTTTGGTCGAATCTGCGGGTAACTGTCCGTGGTATTCCTCATTGTTCAATTGTCAGTACACTTCTTTGCAGTAATCCATCCTGTTCGGTACGATGGTGGCCTCTCCTTTGTCAGCTGGTTTGATGACAAATGTTGCAATTGGTCTTGACAGTGCGTTGCGTTGTGCTTGGGTAATGTTTGGGGCTGTCTTGTGAGTGCAGTTGATGAATCTGGCATTGATGCACCTCCTGACGGCTTAGGCATTCATGTCGAGTTGAAGGCAACGGCCTTCCGGAGGGGTCCAATTCAATTCTTTCCTCTTTGATTGCTGCACTGCGGATCCCTCTGTCGACTGTTCCGGTTCATTGGCTGTCTCATTGTGTTCACTGTTGGTCACTTCGGGTTTGTGGAAGAATTCCCACAGCCTCATTCACCAGATGAATTCCTCTGTGTCTGCTGCAAGACTAATGGGGTCCATTTTGGTGGTGGGGCAGAAATTGAGAAATTGGGCTTGCAAAATCTCACTAACTGTCCTGGCTGGAGCCAATACACCTCTCTTTAACCTGTGCTTAATCCTCTCTCCACTCACATTGTCTGAACATTTAAGACTTGATTGCCTGTAAAGACTTGCATTCAACCATTATCTTGTAAATTGAATTTGTGTCTTTATGTACCCTGTTTGTGAACACAACTCTTCACTCACCTGAATAAGGAATCTGAGAATCCGAAAGCTTGTGCTGCCAAATAAAGCTGTTGGACTTTAACCTGGTGTTGTGAGACTTCGTACTAAAGGAAACAACCCAAGCCTATCCAGCCTCTCTTCAAGGCTCAATGCTTCATCCCGGGAAAATCTTGGTGAATCTCCTTTGCATCCTCTCCACTGCAATCACATACTTCTTACAGTGAGGTAACCAGGACTGCATGCAGTGCTCCAGCTGTGGCCTAACCAAAGTTTTATGCAGCTCCAACATAACCTCCCTATTTTTATAATCCATGCCACGAATGATAAAGGCAAGTGTCCTGTATGCATTCTACTACTAACCTGTCCTGCTGCTTTCAGGAATCTGTGGACAAGCACCCCAAGATCCCTCTGTTCCTCTGAGCTTCCTAGTGTCCTGCCATTCATTGAGTACTCCCTTGTCACATTACTCCTTTTTCACACCTTTCAGGGTTATGCTCTATCCGCCACTGATCTGCCCAACTCATCTATATTTTCCTGCAAACTAAGGCTTTCTTCCTCATTATTAACCACGCTGCCAGTCTTCATGTCATCTGCAAGCTTACTTATCATCCTCCCACACCACATTCTCACCTCTATCATTTATGTATACCATGAACAATAAGGAACCTAGCACTGATTTGTGTGGTAGGCCACTGGACAGTTGTCTCCAATCATACAAACAGCCTCCTACCAACATCCTGCGTCTCCTGCCATTAAACTAGTTTTGCATTCAACTTGCCAAGTTACCTTGAATCCCATGTGTCTTCTTTGTCAATGTCCCATGTGGGAACTTGTCAAAGGCTTTGCTGAAATCCATATAAATTACATCAACAATACTGCCTTCATCGAGATACCTGGTCACCTCGTTGAAAAATTCAATCAAATTTGTCAACTGAGTGGGCAAAGCTCTGGCAAATGGAATATATAATGTGCAAAAGTGAAAATTGTCCATTCTGGATGGAAAAGTGAAAAAGCATATTATTAATTAATGAGAGATTGCAGTGCACTGAGATGCAGAAATTTGAGACTTCTTTTGCACAGAATCAGAAAATCCTACAGTGCAGACGGAGGCCATTCGGCCCATCAAGTCTGCACCGAACACAATCCCACCCAGGCTTTATCCCCATAACCCAATACATTTATCCCAGCTAGTCCCTCTGACACTAAGATGCAATTTTAGCATGAATCGGAAATGGCTCATATGTAGGCTCAGTAAGTAATTAGCAAAGCTAATAAGATGTTATCATTTGTGAGGAGAATTGAATATAAAAGTAAGGACGTTATTCTTCAGTTGTACAGGGCACAAAACATCTGGAGTACTGTGTACAGTAATGGTCTCATTTAAGGAAGGATATAAATGCATTGGAGGAAGTTTGGAGGAGGTTTATTGTACAAATATTAGACTAATATCTGGAATGGGCACGCTGGCTTTTGAAGGAAGGTATGAATAGGCTAGGCTTTTATCCACTGGAGTTTAAAAGTGTAAGAGGCAACTTGATTTGACAGGGAGGATGTGGGGCAGATGGTTCTTGATGTGGAGAAGCTAGGTCTAGGGGCCCTATGTTACCATTCTGATTCTAAGTGCTAAGCGGGAGTGTTTCAGATCCGACTTTTAGACCTGTTCTCAGTCGCCCAATACACACTCTACCTGCAAAAATATAAGCAATTCAACATCGTGCTGCACAAGCCTGTGGGTGGGGCTCAACGTAACCAAGACCCTGCAGTTCCAATTAGCGCCTCCAACTGGGCATGCACAGAAAAAAGAATGGTAGAATAACGCTCCCCTGACACAGACCTCCCCAGTCGGATAATGCCTCCCCATGGCCCCTACAGACATTGCCCCACCCCCACAACATTACTGACCCCCTTTGTCTCCCCACCACCCAGACCAATCGCGGGCCCCTCCCTCTTCCCCCACCACCAATCTCAGGACCCGCCTTACCTCTCATCAATCTCAGGCAGAGTGGCAGCAAACCCCTTTTCCCCTCACCGACCACAGGCAGAGTGACAGTGGACACCCCTTCCCTCCCATTGATCTCAGGCAGAGTGGCAATGTACCTCCTGTTACCCCCCCACTGATCTCAGGCAGAGAGATCCACCCTCCCCCCCCTCTAGATATCAGGGCAGGGTGATTCCCATCACCCTCACCCCGGACCCTTCTGCACAAAGCCCTCATCTCCTCCGGACTCTGATGGCTGAGTGACACCTCCCTCTCTCTCCCCTGTTCCCAATCATTGATCCACCACCCACCACCCACCCCCTTCCCCAGCAACACATCTGCAAGTGCTTACTTGCCTTCCCCTCAATACTAACAAGCAAACTGCATGGAACTTGCTGGAATGCTCTGCCAAGCTGCCTGCAGCTGATCTGCCCTAAGGAGGGGCAGCTCCATTGAAAACTCAAGAATGGACAGGCAAGCAGGCAGTACAGGACAATTGGTGCATTACCAGCGCCTACCGCCCCCCCCCCCCCCAAACCCCCCTCGCCTCTGCCCCCGCCCGCCAACCCTCCCCGATTTTCTGAGGGTGATCTGGGGAGGCTACTGGATGCAGCAGAGGCGAGGTAGGATACCCGTTTCCCCTCCCCCCCGGAGGACGCAGACCCAGGGAGGGCTGATGGAAATGCAGCCTGGGAGACAGTCGCCACCTCAGTCAATGCCAGGGCACTGGGCCCCCAACCAGGAAGCAGTGCCCGAAGAAAGTCAATGACCTCATCCAGGCAGCAAGGATGAGTGCTGAACCCCGTCTTGCATCTTGCCCCAAATTTCCCCCAGATCCTCCCATCCCCAGCACCTTGTATTCATCCAGCTCCTGACCCCAAGCAGCTCCTTCCTCTCCCCCCAGGAGCCCCACTGTGCTTGCCCTCTAAGGGCCACCACTTGATACTCTGAAGGAGTCACGCTACCATTTCTTTCATGGCTCCTTCTGTCACCACAGGAAAAGATCAACCATAACAACCTTATAAGGGCGAAGGGCGGGGGGGGGGTGATAAGCCAGACCTCCGGGTCCTCACCCCCTTTGAGGAGCGGGCGCTGGAGCTCTCAAGAGAAGGAGAGATGTGGGCTATCAGCGACAGCATGGTCGGGTTGCTGTCAAGACATGAGCACCTGTCATTCCTCCACTCACTTTGAGGCAACTTCTTGGGGGCACAAGTTTCAGGTGCAAGGGGCAAGTTTTAAAGGAGATGTACGAGGCCTGTTTATTTGCACAGAAAGGGTAGTGGATGCCTGGAACTCACTGCTGGGGGCAGTCATGGATGCAGATATGATAGTGACCTTTAAGGAGTATCTTTACAGCTATGTGAATGGGATGGGAATGAAGGCATGCTGTCTCCGGAATGGTCGGGATTACAAATCAAATGGGCAGCCTGGTCATTACAGGCTTGGAGGGCCAAAGGCTCGTTCCTCTGATGTAATTTTCTTGGTGCTTTGTTCTATGCTCAATGGAGAAATGTGAATCATGTGTTTGGCATCCTGGATTTCTCTGGGGTCTCTGCTCCCTCCTTTTCCTGCACACAGCTCCCCGCCCCACCCCAACCCCTCACCCAGGTGAACGGCGGCCATCTCCTGCCTCTGGTGGTTGTCTACCTCCACTCCCGGGCCTCCTGTGCCCGCAATTCTTCCTCCAGCTCCCTCTCCTCAGCTCTTGCAGCAACAAAAAGAACAGCAAGATCGATTGGTTGTACTGCAAAAGCCATCTCATCGCTCTGAAAGGGGGGGGGGATGAGATGGTGAGGAACACATCTAGAGGTTAAAGGACACTGCTTGCTCCCAGCACATCAACAGTTAATGTCCATATCCTCCGATTCCCCCAGCCACATGCTCCCCACAATCAGACGCTCCCCCCCCAATCCCTCAGCCACATGCTCCCCACAATCACAGACACCACCCCCACATTCCCTCAGCCATATGCTCCCCACAATCACAGACGCTCCCCCCCCCACATTCCCTCAGCCACATGCTCCCCACAATCACAGACACTCCCCCCCACATTCCCTCAGCCACATGCTCCCCACAATCACAGCTCCTTGCAAAGTTGCAAAGAGGCTGCAGCAGTACAAATTGCAAGGGTTTTGTGCACATCCTTCAGCTGGAAGTGAGCTGAGTGCGCTTGGACCCAGCAGCACCGCAAGACCTGAGGTCGGTGCTGAGACCCAGACCTGTGCTCAAGTCAGACATCGGAGACCCTGCTGAGAAACAGCCCCCCACCCCCCACACAATTGCAGAGCCGCCACCAACCTGAGACAGAAAATGGCTGCAACAAAAGGACACTCGCAAGCAGCAAAGAGCCGTCGGATGCTATGCACTTACCTCCTCACTAACCCTCACTGATAGAATGCCCAAATCAGACTTTTGTAGAGCATGTCTGTTTCGTGCTGATTTCAGATTGGTGAATGCGGTGGTAATGGGGGAAATGCTGGTAAAGTTGGGCGTGCAGCCCATTAATTCAATTTAAATGCATTTAAATGACGATCCCACCCATTTCAGGCATGGTCCCAATCACGTCCTTGGTAAAGGGGGAACCGGTGTGGAAGCGGGCACAGATTGCATTACTCACCTCACACCTGACTATACTAAGTTTCCACACCCAAAAACAGACACAACTTGATGGGCCCAGATGTCACCATTTAGAAATAAGTGCTCATCTATTTAAGACAGTGGTGAGGAAAATTTTTTTTCTCTAAGACGGTACTGGGGTCTGTGGAATTCGCATCATCAAATGTGGTCAAAGCAGAGTCTTTGAGTATCATTCTGGAATCACTAAGGTATAGCAGAAAACACATTTTCAAACTGATGTATATCATCCATAAAAACAGTCCTTCTCTCTTGAGAAAAGATGCCCGTGTTGTCCTGAATCTCCACAGCAGAGGTTGTCACGCAACCATTGTGATTAATTATTTAGGACTGTAAGTTTTCGCAAGTTCAAGCAAGAAAGATTTATCCATTTTCATTCCAGATCTGGAAAGCCCTCTTTGGTCAGACCAGTCAGCCAGTCACAGAGTTACTGAACGCCTCCAGCAGAGCATAGACAAGAGCAACCAGCAACAATAACAGCCTCAAACTCCAGCTCCAACAACTGTTGATGAAGTCAACATTGCAACCTTGGGGTGGCATGGTGGCACAGTGGTTAGCTCTGCTGCCTCACAGCGCCAGGGACCTGGGTTCAATTCCCAACTTGGGTGACTGTCTGTGCAGAGTCTGCACATTCTCCCTGTGTCTGCGTGGGTTTCCTCCAGGTGCTCCAGTTTTCCTCCCACGATCTGAAAGATGTGCTGATAAAGTGGATTGGCCATGCTAAATTCTCCCGAACAGGTGCCGGAATGTGGCAACTGGGGGATTTTCACTGGAATTTCATTGCAGTGTTAATATAACCTTACCTGTGACAATAAATAAATTTTAAATAAATAAACCATAGAGCAAAACTATAACTCTTAGTCAGCAGAATAGTGACACAGATGATGCAGAAGCCAAGTAACAGCCGAGCACAAAGATGAGCTTCCTAAAAACCCACATCCCCATAACAGGAATGACCATTTTCCGTCACAGAGAACATCACCATGACCCACACAATGAAGGAAGAGAAAGACAATGAACAACATGGAGTTGAGCACAATGTTTGCATCCTCCACAGGAAACGGGATGGAACAACAACTATGCATCACCACAACGGCCAAATTGCCATGGAGCTGTTCAACACCAAGGCTTGGAGAAAAAGATTAAAAAGGTACCCAGTTGTCATAATAATCCCCAGATCAAAGAACTGGACCAACCGAGCTTACCTTTCCACTGATAGGAGGTATGGAAATGGAGGAAGCCCATGGCCATGGAAATGGGGGTGTTGGTTTTGTTAGGGGGAAGGAGGAGGGGGGTTGGCGTGGTGGGGGGGGATTGGCATAGTGGGGGGAGGGAGGGCGGGGATGTTGGCATGGTGAGGGAGGAACGTATTAACTCAGAGATTTGAAGGCAGGAGATGGCATAATGATAATAATGTAAATACAAGGGATTCATTGTAATAACTTGAAAAACATTAGATAAAAACTTGGGCGGAGACGTATTATCAGGGCTTATCAGATAAAGAGTTAACGTGAGCCTGCATACAATTCTGCCCACACAGTGGTACAAAAGACATGACACACAGCTAGGGTTCAGTCTAGTGTTGGACAGAGCCGTGTGCATAACCAAGCATGGAGACAGCTCCTAGCTTGAACTCTTTACCATATATATGTACATGGTTCTTGTAGTTAACAAATACATACAGTTAACCTTCTTGAGCCTATGAGGACTTCATTAAGGCCGAGCAAATGATATCCAACATCCTACAACAATGCTTACATTCCATAAAAGAATAAATAACAGTTATACGTCATTTAGCTCCCCGCCCCAAGCCTGTTCCGCTATTCTATTAGATCATGGTTGATGTATTTGTACCTCAGATCCATTTTTCTAACTTTTCTCCAAGTCTTGACACCATTAACTAACAAAAATAATGTTTATTAACTCAATATCCATAGCCTTTGAGGGACAGAGTTCCATATTGTGGTTACCATTAGTGTCCAAAACAAAACTACCTGCTTTCACACCAAACTGGCCACTTATCCATTAAAGCAATTTTTCAAGTTTTGTCTTAATTGGTTTGCATGCATGATGCTGTTTAAATTTGGCCGCATCAACTATTTTGAGAGTTGGAAATAAAACCTGCTGAACAAAATAGATAATTAAAAAATGTAAATTCATGGAAATCGCAACACAACACAGGATCAGAACACCAGTGAGAATGCTTAGTTTGCAAGTGGCAAATCGTTAAAGGAATTTTAACACAAAGGTGATAAAGTTCTATATCTGTACTTTTTATTGTAAAAGATTACATTAAATGTTTAAAATTATTTGTTACTTTCTTGAAAAAGCTATAGATATATATGCTAACCAGTTTTCTATTAGATATTATGTTTACTTCTCTTGTAGCCAACTGAATTTGGGTAATAAACAAATGTCTAATTGCTGTCTTCCTCCAGAGAGAATAACTTAGCTGAAGAGATGATAGTTATGGTTTGGAATAGAAAATTTCAATTATACATCAGTTTTATTATTCCTGTTGCATAATACAGGTTTAAATTTTTAGCTATTATTATCACAGTTGTTTGTTTTAGAATCATAGAATCCTACAGTGTAGGAGACCATTTGGCCCATCAAGTCTGCACTGACAACAGACCTACCTAGACCCTATCCCCATAACCCCACAAATTTACCCTGCTAATCCCTCTAAACCAAGCATCTGTGGACACTAAGGGCCACTTAGCATGGCCAATCAACCTAACTTGCACACCTTTGGACTGTGGGAGGAAACCAGAGAACATAACAACATAAGAACCAGGAGCAGGAATAGGCCATCTGGTCATGCTCCATCTTTAACTAACATCATGGCTGATCTTTTTGTGGACTCAGCTCTACTTAACTGCCCGCTCACCATAACTCTCAATTCCTTTACTGTTCAAGTAGCCTTAACTGCTTCACTGGGCAGGGAATTCCACAGATTCACAACCCTTTATGTGAAGAAGTTCCTCCTTAACTCAGTCCTAAATCAGTTTCCCCTTATTTTGAGACTATGCCCCTAGTTCTAGTTTCACCTGCCAGTAGAAACAACTTCCCTGCTTCTATCTTATCTACCCCCTTCATAATCTTGTATGTTTCTATAAGATCTCCCCTCATTCTTCTGAATTCCAAAGAGTATAGTCCCAGTCTACTCAGGGTCTCCTCATAAGACAACCCTCCCAACTCCGGAATCAACCTAGCGAATCTCCTCTGCACCCTCTCCGGTGCCAGTGTATCCATTCTCAAGGAGGGAGACCAAAACTGTACTCAGTACTCCAGGTATGGCCTCGCAAGCACCTTATACAGCTGCACCATAATCTCGCTGTTTTTAAACTCCTTCCCTCTAGCAATAAAGGACAGAATTCCATTTTCCTTCTTAATTACCTACTGCACCTGCAAACCAACTCCTTGAGATTCCTGCACACGGACACCCAGGTCCCTCTCCACAACAGCATGCTGCAATTTTTTACCATCCTGCTGTTATTCCTACCAAAGTGGATGACCTCACATTTACCAACATTGTACTCCATCTGCCAGACCCTCGCCCACTCAGTTAGATTATCTGTATCCCTTTGCAGACTTTCAGCGTCCACTGCACACTTTGCTCTTCCACCTATCTTAGTGTCATCTGCGAATTTTGATACACTACACTTGGTCCCCAACTCCAAATCATCTGAGTAAATTGTAAACAATTACGGTCCCAAGACTGATCCCTGAGGCACACACTAGTCACTGATCGCTAACCAGAAAAATACCCATTTACTCTGCTTTCTGTTAACCAATCCTCTATCCATGCTAATATATTAGCCGTAATACTGTGCACCTTAATCTTATGCAGCAGTCTTTGGTGTGGCACCTTGTCAAATGCCTTCTGGAAATCCAGATAAACCACATCCACAGGAGCACCCAGAGGAAATCCACGCAGACACAGGGAAAATGTGCAAACTCCACACAGACAGTGACCCGAGGCCTGAAATCAAACCCAGGCCGCTGGAGCTGTGAGGCAACAGTGCTAACCACTGTGCCAAATTTTAATAATGTAATTTTGCGTGATGGTGTCTGCACTGCACTCCCTCAGAAGAGTCTCATTTGAGTTGTACAATGAAAGCTCAGTGATGGAGGAACTTGTTTCGTGCAATATTGCTGAAAAAAGTTCTAAGCTGTGTACATTGAGTAAAGGTGAGGTAAGCTATGTTAGTTCCACCCCTATGTGCACACTAAAAAGCTGTCTCATTATCTATATAAAACGAGTCTCCCAAACCAGAAAAATAGATTAGCTGGACTGGAAGAAAACCAGATTTGTTTAACTAATAAGTGTTGAAGGTTCTTGCAAAGAAACGCAGATGGTATAAAATCATTAAAAATTTATTTTAAAGGCAGTGAGCCTTGATACACATTCTTTTGAACTACTGCAGCTTGTAATCCAGTAACACTGTTCCAATCAGTGAAGTGAATCCAACGGCATTTCAGGCATCTGGCTTACATTTCCTAACGAGCACAATTTAATCACTCATTAAACTGCAGAACACAGTGAACACAGAAAATACAGCAAGGATGACCATTAGGTATAAGAAGATTAAAGATACTGTTTTAAACCTTAAACTTAACATATAAATGAGCAATCTGTGATATTGACAATAAATGTCACCTCACCTAAAGGATCCTTTTAGACAATGTGGCTTGAACAATTCAGTACTTAGAATGCAGAAATATAGAAATTACCAACACAGCCATTCAGTTCAACATGCCATAGAAAGCACACAACTCAAAACATAGGCTGGAATTTCCAGCCATTCTGGCTGACAGGATCAACTGCTTCCACTGACAGTGAAATCCTGCCCTGGGTTTCCCAGCAAAGGGAAGTCCATATGGCAGGAAATCCAGTTGACAACAGCAAGAGATCCTGCTGCTGACAATGGCAGGCCGCCTCCACCTCTGCAAAATACACAATGGTGGCATGCAGAAAATCATGCCTACAGTGTTCTATATTAGATATGATCAGCAACACTTCTTAAGCAATCCTGATTATGCCAAGAATTACATTGACGAGATTATCAGTGAGGCTTGTAGTGTCACACACATGTGCAAGAAGCTACATTTATTCACTCACAAGACTTTGCAGATAAATGAAGCATGTACACACGTTGGACCTCTTTTGAATAAACAAAAGCTTTGGGGACAGCCATTCCTTGATTCATTCTCCATGGCAATGCCTTGACCAGAGTCAAGATGCCTGGTTTAAATTTAAACAAAGTTTGTCTTAACTATCAATTGTCAGCTCTAAGTGCAATCGCCATGGCAATATTCCTACTAGAGTCCACTTGCCAACCAATTAATTGGCAGTCATTTCTCATGCAGAATAATTTGTTGTTCACTTTACAATTTGGTATTCTTGCAAATTTTCCCAATGAGTTCAAGATCAAAAGCTTTGACAATATGTGTCCATTTTCAGCAAAAGTAATAATTATGATATTAATAGGCAACGCTTGGGTGCACTGCTTTAAAAAGCATGACCCTTTTCTTTTAAACGAGGTAACGCCTTTATTAGGAAGTAGACACACTGCCCGATCTGCTGAGAGCTTCCAACGTTTTCTTTGTTAATAGTCTTATGAAGACATTAAACATGCAACTGCTAATATCATAGAATCCCGACAATGCCATTAAATCCACTGAGGCGGCACCGACACAATCCCACCTAGGCCTAATCCCCATAACTCCACCTATTTACCCTGCTAAACCCTCTGACACTAAGGGCCAATTTAGCATGGCCAATCAATCTAACCCGCACACCTTATGGACTGTATGAGGAAAATGGAGCACCCGGAGGAAACCCACGCAGACATGGGGAGAATGTGCAAACTCCACACAAACAGTCACCGAAAGCCGGAATCAAACTCGGGTCCCTGGCACTGTAGGCAGCAGAGTTAACCACTGTGCCGCCAATATCATATCAACAGTAATTTCTGGGCTTTGATCTCAACATTCACCTTTGATAATAGGACAGCGTTATGTAAAACCCACTCTTTTTTTCCACAATAATTGATGAAAAACCTAATATTGTTCATCAGAAAAAAACTGCCTGTAGTGGCTTGCTCTCTTTGTCTTCCTGTGCTTAGATTATTGTCCACAATGATGAAGAAATGGAAGAACAAAGGTGGCCACAACACTGTATATATATGGAAGACTTGCTGATGAGAATGCAGCACAACAGACCAACCTGCAAATTCCTGAAACAATTACACTGAGATTTACACTGATTTGTCCAAACATGAGTGATTCCAAAATTTCCTAAGATTCTCATGATCCAGCAGCATACAGAAAAGCCAGCGTCAATCATATGTGAATTAGTAGAGACAATCAGTAAATGAAGAAAATACCAAACTTATGTCCCATTCCTTCTTCAACTCCCTCTTATGTGTTGAAGATTCAAGTCTGAAGCCATCAAACCATAATTTATGCACATTAGATAGTTAATGCTGAATAAAATATAAATTATGGAGGCTTTTCAATGTTTAATGCAAATTATTCTGATGTCATAAATATTATTTCTGCAGAAAGTATCTCTTACAAAATTGTCATAAAACACTTCCCAAACCCAAAATTTGAAGCATAAATTTGCAGCCCATACAGAACAGATGCAAATTCTGAAGATTTGTGCCAGCTCCAGTTTTTGCATAAGTTTGCAGCTATGCTGATGATATGATTTTGATGCAGAATGTGCAGAATCTGTAGTAAAGGCCAAATAAATCTGAAAATTGCAAAAAAAGGACACAAATCACTGGCACTCAAATCTGCTCAACTTTTTCTGTCAAATATTGCTACGACGTACTTGCGTATCGCTTCGGTGCAAGTTTTCAGGAAAATTCAAGCCATTTTCTGGCCTGTAATTTTATGAAGTCAATATGCATAGTATGCCTTCCACCGCTCCCTTAGGTACAGTACAAAACAACACAATTAAAGCAAATCCAGCAGAATACATTTGGGCATAAATAAATTGCATTTACAGGTAAAGAAGAGAAAACACAAACTGCATGGCAATTAAACGAGTTCGACGATTTATAAACAAGTCTGCTATTGTCCCTTGAGCCAGTTTGACTAAATGGAAGACTCTCCAATGTTGACCAGTTTCAATATTTCTATTGCACATTCAGGTATGATTTGTGAATTTGCAAGATAATAGAAGCTATGGATAAAAAATGATTTTACCTTAACTTTAAAATGTTTCTTTACAATGTTGACTGTACTCTTTGAAAACTTATATCCAAAGCATTGAGTCTACATAGTGTCATTCAAAATGTAGTATTAAGATCTAATCTTAGCATTTATCACTTCTGCAATCCCAACCTTTAATGTGATTTCACACTACAACACCTAGACAAATGACTGATGCTTAAAAGGCTTTGATGTATCTCAAACTGCCACAGACAGAAATCATACAATTGCTACAAACATCTATGTGATTACAGATCACACTGCATTACTTCCTTTCACCACAGATTGATCCTGTAGGCTCTTGTTACAAAACAAAATCTGTGCCTTATAATTTTTGATTAATATATAATCAGACTGCTTACACTAAATTTGTCAAGGCGGCAAAGCAAAAGGTAGTTATCTATCTTGAGCACAAAAAAATCAAACAGCTCTTTCCCTCTACCCGTAATTCCTCACTCACATTATTTGATCTTACCAATAAAAACTGTAACAACACTTGCTGCTGAATAAACAGTTCCATTCACATTTCAAGAGAATATACTTCACTAGAAACCACAATACATCCATTTAAGAAAGTAATTTGCTTAAAGAAAAGGTGAAGAACGTACAAACATAGGTGCGCAGGTGATCAATAAAGCTGCGACTCTCACTTGTTTTGTTAATCAATCATGTTCACATTGAATAACACACCGTTTACTGATTTCCTGGACTTCGATTTGAGTGCAGACAAGAGAGAAATTTCAGAATTTGTTTTTGGAACTTCTACCAGCATTACTTGGCTCCCGCAGGAGCTTAAATACATTAAGAGTTCATGATTTTGAAAATGATGTCTCATTTGTTAAAACAGAGAGCTATGATTGGTTTAATGACATCCTCTTGTTTAATGCTTTCTAATGTTCTTACCCATGTTTGAACCATTAAGATCACAGGAGAGTAGTTCTGTGTTCATAATACACCGATGGGGACCAAACCCGTTAGATATCCATAAAGACTAATATGTCACTGTTGGACAGTTCCCAGGTAAAGCAATGGAATTTTCTCTAACTGAACAATAACAGGCTTACTAAAACTGCATTCACATTGCTTGCATCTCTGTTTTGGTGATCATGCAGAAGAGATCTATTTCTTCATGTAACCCGAAGCTCAACTCTACTTTCAGACATTGGCAGGGATGCAAGTAAATCTCTATGTAAACTGCATGTTTTCACCAATGAACAAAGTAAGGATTGACAGTTTTACTAATCAATGCATTCATTGTGTAACATCATAAGATGCTTCTTCACATTTTTTTTTGTATAAATTGATTCCTGGGATGAAGAGGTTGCCTAAGATTAAATAGGTTGGGCCTAAACTCTTCAGAGTTTAGAAAAATAAGACGTGATCTTAATGAGAAGTATAAGATTCTAAGCGACTTACAACTGTTGAGACCATGTTTCCCCTCTTGGGGAAATTTTGAACTAGGTGCATTGTTTCAGAATAAGGTGCTGCTTATTTAAGATACAGATGACGATGACTGTCTTCTCTCTGAGGGTTATAAGTCAATGAAATGTTTTATACCACAGAACAGTGGAGGTGGAAATAGAGGATAATGGGGAACTGTCAAGACAGTAAAGCTAAGGCTAAGATCAGAACTTTCCGAATGACGGAGCATGCTTGAGGGACAGTGTAGACTCCTCCTGCTCCTATTTTTCAAGTTATCTCTTATGTTTTATTGCTCTGATTTTCCATCTGCCAAAGGCAGAATGTCATATAACATTGGCATCTTGAGTGTGACTTTGTTTTTCTCATGGCTTCTTTGTTCCAGCAGTAGTATGAAAAATGTGCATGCATCAATACTTATAAATCCTCTGCTCATCTCAAAGTATGGGTTGGCACAGCAGTAAGAGATTACCAACTCATTTCATTAATAACAAGGATGCACTAGAAGTATTAAGTACTACAAATTCTGTTCCTGTCATATACCTTTTCAAATAAATTAGGCAGGAGACTGTACCTTCTCCAAACAATTTTCTTTGAAATTCTTCATATGTCTGTGTGTCACTTGTATATATTTTTTTATTTGGCCCTGCTGTTTCAGGCCATCTCAAGTGTACAATGACTCAAATTTCCATTCATGGAAATATAACAAATGCAATTCAGAACAGTATAAGGGCAGGATAAGTAATTATGTGCTCAAAGGCAGCACAGACAGTGCCACAACACAGTAGTAATGATTCAACAAGACAC
Source organism: Carcharhinus amblyrhynchos (assembly GCF_965287045.1). NCBI lineage: Eukaryota > Metazoa > Chordata > Chondrichthyes > Carcharhiniformes > Carcharhinidae > Carcharhinus > Carcharhinus amblyrhynchos. The sequence goes on along the minus strand of NC_137326.1, from coordinate 101,903,659 downwards.
AGTTCTTTCAAGCTCAAATCACCACTGGGTAAATATACCCCTACATCATCATTATCACTCCTATTTCCCTTCTATTTCTGTGAACTTAGAAAAAGTCCGTGGGCCGTGAAAAATCACCCCATTTCTGACAAATCCAATTTGATTGGCAGGAAGAAGGGATGCAGCATGATTTACATTGGAGGGAAAACCCAAACTCAGCAGGGCTATATATACTTAATGTTGATTTCAAACATACTCCATTTTTGCTGGTTCAAGAGCCTTACAGACTGTAGTATGGGAGTGATGAATAGATGGGTATATGTAAATGTGCCTAAGAAGCAGATTCGGTCTATTTAATTGTCATGATCTGATTTCTTTCAATCTCCAAGCCATTGAACTTTGAAAGAAAAAATGTGCTGCAGCTGCCCACCACTGAGTTTTTATAACCCTCTGCTGGACTGCTTTGACTGACAAGCCATCTGTTACAGCTTAGAAAAAAAGTAGCCCCTGGTTGTGCAATTTCAATAGAGTGTGCGTTGACAATTTTCCAAGGGCTATTATGTCATAATGAACGCTTGGCTGACTTGGCTACATTTCACCAGCTACACTTATCTCAACGGGGTGTTCTGTGCTCATTGTTAGACTGACAGTTTAAGACACCATCAAAGGATTAGCTGAGTTTGATGTAGAGTCTGTATAAACATGTGTTTGTTTTTATAAGAGGTTAACTACATAAGCTTTGACTGGGTTTCTTGAGAAGAAGTCTTTTTCACTAGCAAGTGCATATGAATGTGAGCTGCACTAGACTAAATCAGGAGTGGCTTTTGGTGGTGGCAAGCAGATGTGAGCAGTCATGGAGGTATGAGGGGGTATAGGTTGTACAGAAGACATGAGTCGGCATGGTGGGTATGGGGCTTTTAGGTGAGGGGGCTGAGTTGAAATGGGGTCATGAGGGGACATGGGAACTGAATAGGGGGCATGAGATGGTTTGAGTTATCTCAGGGAACTGAGGGGGGGGATAAGGAATGGTTGGCATGGAAGGTATAACTGGCCATGAGGGGATTGGGTAGGCAGATGAGGGGGATGTGAGGGAGGGATAAGGCTGGAGGATTTAATAACTTCCTAGGAATCAAGCCTTACTAGCCTACCCCCATGAGTGCCTACCTCTGCCTCTGGGATCAATGGGCCCAACTCTATCCTGTACACACTATCTCGTTACCCCAACCCCCACTACCCTGCCACCCTCCTCCCCCCAACCCTCAGGGAAAATTGCATGACGTGATGCACTTTTTACCAAAGCAGTTCAAACAAATTGGGAAATTTCCTGATTCAAGCAACCCACCTCAGTAGTGAAAATTGAGTCTGAAGGAACAGGATATTTATTATTGTTTGCAGCCAGTATTTGCACCATGCACGCCAGCTGATGTATCAAACGGTAACATGCCATTAAAATATTGTTTAAGCCAAATCTTCAAAGTGTTCTTTTCCCAGTGCCCCAACCAACACTCATCCAGAGGTTATTGTCCAAATATTGTCTTTTATTCGAGGACATCTTACATCATTGAATCAGATTCACAAACAGTTTGCATACAGCTGCCCAAACTAATTCCTGCTAGATATCCAGATGGGATTTAACCCAATTTTCACAAGCCAAAGGACAAGAATCCTACACCCAAAATGCAGCATCATCCCTGAAATAGCATCAGAAAAATTCAAATTTTTAACGTTGACATAAATAAATACTGAAGTTAAATAAGCATATTTATGTTAAAATCAACAAATATATGTTTAGACACTTCTTCAGTCATCTGTGACAGGATTTTAGCTCTACAGAGCTTTAGAGTCAAAAACAGGCTTGGTTGCAAATATCTCATTAAACAGGTAAAGAAACAAAAGCCGGCAGGGCACATTAATTATCTCACGGTCAAAACTGAAAGAAAATCTTGCCAGTTCTAAACCAGTCAACTGGCAACACGAACATTTTCCAATACCCCAGGGTCACCCATTACAAACAGTCATACATTTGGCGATAGATAACGCATTCATGGTTAACCACTCCAACTACATTCATTGTCATATTCTTAATATGCGTGAATTGTTCATTTCCACCCTATGTTTATCTTCTGACTAATAAGAGTTTTAGCGCAAGAGGCAGATAGGGACGAGCAAAGAGCATCTAAATAATCACAGTTCGGAATGAATGCAGCATAGATTCAAACGTTGTGTGACTATTTGATCAACGCAAGAGAGCACAAATTTGGTCAAATCTGTATCTCACAACTATCCTAGAATTATTACTAAAGATATACAGCACAGAAACAGGCTACTTTATGGTCTACTTGAACTGCCTCCCATCTTTTCTTATCTAAATGTTCCAACATAAGACATAGGAGCAGAATTGGGCCAGTTAGTCCACCGAGTCTGCTCCACCATTCAATCATGGCTGATATTTTTCTCATTCCCATTCTCCTGCCTTTTCCCCATAACTCCTGATCCCCTTATTAATTAAGAACCTATCTATTTCTGTCTTAAAGAGATAGATGACCTGGCCTCCACAGCCTTCTGTGGCAAAGAGTTCCACAGATTCACCACTCTCTGACTGAAGAAATTCCTTCTCACCTCTGTTTTAAAGGATCATCCCTTTAGTCTGAGGTTGTACCCTCTGGTTCTAGTTTTTCCTACTAGTGGAAACATCCTCTCCACATCCACTCTATCCAGGGCTCACAGTATCCTGTAAGTTTCAATAAGATCCCCCTCATCCTTCTAAATTCCAACGAGGACAGTCTCAGAGTCCTCAACCATTCCTCATACAACAAGCTCTTCATTCCAGGGATCATTTTTGTGAACCTCCTCTGGACCCTTTCAAAGGCCAGCACATCTTTCCTTAGATACGAGGCCCAAAACTGCTCACAATACTCCAAATGGGGTCTGACCAGAGTTTTATACAGCCCTAGAATTACATCCCTGCTTTTGTATTCTAACCCTCTTGACATGAATGCTAACATTGCATTTGCCTTCTTAACTGATGAATGAACCTGCACATTAACATTAAGAGAACCTTGAACAGTGAATCCCAAGTCCCTTTGTGTTTCTGATTTCCAAAACATTTTCTCATTTAGAAAGTTGTCTATGCCTCCATTCCTCCTTCCAAAGTGCATCATCTCATACTTTTCCACATTGTATTCCATCTGCCACTTCTTTGCCCACTTTCCTAACCTGCAAATCCTTCTGCAGCCCCCCTGCTTCCTCAATCCTACCTGTCCCTCTACTTATCTTTGTATCATCTGCAAACTTAGCAACAGCGCCTTCAATTCCTTTCTTCAAATTGTTAATCTATATTGTGAAAAGTTGTGGTCCCAGCACTGACCCCTGAGGCACACCACTCATCACCAGCTGCCATCCTGAAAAAAACCCCTTTATCGCCACTCCCTGCCTTCTGCCAGTCAGCCAATCCTCTAACCGTGGGTACTTAACTTATTTAACAGTCTCCTATGCTGCACCTTGTCAAAGGTCTTCTGTAAATCTAAATAAATCTCGTCCATTGGTTCTCCTTTATCTAAGTTCCTTGCTACCTCCTCAAAGAACTCTAAACAATATGTCAGACATAACCTCCCCTTAACAAAGCCATGTTGATTCAGTCCTACTTTATCATGTACTTCCAAGCACTCTGCGATCTCATCTTTAACAATGGACTCTAAAATTTTGCCAATGACTGAAGTCAGGCTAACCGACCTATAATTTCCCATCTGCTGCCTCCCTCCCTTCTTAAAGGGGATGTTACATTAGCTACTTTCCAGTCCTCTGGTGCCTTCCCTGCCTCCAGTGATTCCTGAAAGATCATCACCAATGCCTCCCCAGTTTCATCAGCTTTAGTCCATCTGGTCCAAGGTGATTTATCCACCTTCAGACCTTTCAGTTTCCCCAGAACCTTCTCCTTAGTTTGGCCACTACACTCACCTGTACCCCCTGACTCTCTGGGAGCTCTGGTATCCCACTGATGTCTTCCACTGTGAAGACTCTTGCAAAGTAACTATTCAGTTCCTCTGCCATTTCTTTGTTTCCTATTGTTACTATTATTATTACAAGCTATTCCCTTCACCCTCAACTGTTTGTCTCCTTTCCCCTTAAATGCAAGATACCATTGGGTTTCATTGCTCTTTGTGGTAGCAAGTTTCACGTTCTTGCCAGGCTTTTGGGGAAAAAGATTCTTCTGCATTTCCTGTTGGATTTCTTGGTGGCTGTCTTAAATTGAAAGCTTCCAATTAATTATATTTCAGACTTCAGGCCAAAATTCTTTGCGGGTTCCAACAGTCTTCCGTGGAATTACTTAGCTCTCTGCCATTTCTGGGTGTCCCTACTCAGCCTGAATCCCCTCTTGTAAGGAAAATATTGATAGGAGGTGGGTGTGTGAAGTTGTATGAATGAAGTAATGGCATGATGGGAAAATTGGTCAAGTATTTGGTACAAAATAAGGAAAGCTGATCAAGCTATTCCAAAATGCTAGACCCCTGTAAGTCTTAATAAGACTGACCCCGCATAACTTAAAACATGAATAAGACCAGAGAAGGTCAAGCTGTGCCTAACCTCGGTAAGACCTGATAAGGCTGACTCCACATGACCTAGGGCTGTATGAGTGAGACAAGATAAGGTCAGGGATGAAGGAGTCATCGGCCTTCTTCTGTTCTATCAAAAGGACAAGGTAAAGGTATAAATGATGAGACAAAGAGCTTTAGGAGGTCAGCAGGTTGTACCATTATTTATGACATTACTTATGATGCCTCTATTGATCAAATTCCTCAATAAGCTCTGGTCATGCAAACTGATAATAATTATGTATAAATACTGAACTGATTCTTTATGTAAGCGCGGACTTGAAAAGGAATCAGCAAGACAGCTCTCCAAACATAAGTTTTTGCCAATACTGCATGCAGTCTTTCAGAAATAAAGACAAGTTATTCTGTCGGAACGAACTCTGTTAAGTCTTTCTACCAGTCAAGAACTAGGAAAATTTCCACTTCAACAGGCGGAGGGGTGATTTGGGGTGGAGAGAGAGTGCTCCCTGCACTGGGACTTCTCACTCCAAGAGATCAGAGGGTATATCTGTGGGGACAGGCAAGATTTATTAGTTGACAGTTTTGCAGATGTGGTCACCACAATGTGCCCCAGAGGATGCCAGTAGAATCTGAAGAGAAGTTTATTTTACAAGAAAAACTTTTATTGATCAGGTATCTTATATAATAAGCCAAATATCAGTGGACTTGAGGTGGTGGTGGCGGTGGTGGTGGTGGTGGCGGGGACGGCTCTGCGAATTTGCATGCCAATCATGTATGGGCATCAGAGTTTAGGGATATACGCTGCGAACCAAAATACAGTTTAGCACTGCTTGAGTCTGCCTGCTAATTTGAAGTGCTACCGCTGATCTGGTTATTTCAGGGGCATAAGCAATGGATGGCATCTGCAAGCACAATAACCATGAAGGTTATATCCTGAACAACTTCAGTTCCCTTGTGCTATTCTTGGAGACCTTAATATTTCCCTCAAAATGAACATTTTTTGGGTATTCCCACTTGCTGTCTTATTTGAAGATTTATTTCCTTCAGCAGGTTCTTTATGAGATAAGGGGATTTCTGTGACATTGATCCATCAACTGGCTTTATTGAGAGATACAACCGCTACACTTATGGAATTATAAGCATGCACAGATAGGATATGAAATTGAGTTTCAATTAGCTTCAAAAATTATACTGAAAATCCCAGACATTTAGAAATGATTAGTTACAAGCAAAGTAAAATACCCAGTGCAAGCCAAGATATCCAAGTAAAGCAAATACTTTAGAACTAAACAGGCTAAGTAGACTTAAATGAAATAAATCCCATAGAATGGATGGTGTACATTTGAACGTGCTCAGAGAATCTAGGGAGGAGAATTCTGACAAAGCAGGCTAATGTTGTGTCAATATTCAAAGAGGATAACAAAGTTGGAGCAGAGTACTGTAGATCCATTATTCATACTTACATTCCATGTAACATAATAACATTCATTGACAATTAACTTGAGTTTCGCACCCTGGATTCATAAGAATACCATTCTTCCTGACCAATACCCTCAATTTCTTTACGGGAAGGGGAGAGGGCCAACACAAATGACCTGTGGTGAACCCCAGAGAATTATGTACCCTGACTTCCAAAAGACTTTTGATAAAGGCAAATTACTGCGGATGTTGTAATTTGAAACCAAAAGAGAAAATGCTGGAAAAACTAGGAGGTCTGGCAGCATCTGTAAGGAGAGAAAAGAGCTGATAATTCGAGCCCAGATGACAAAGGGTCTTCTCCCTCCTTACAGATGCTGCCAGACCTGCTGAGATTTTCCAGACTTATGATAAAGTTCCACATGGAAGTTATTAATTTAAATCAAGGCTGTCAGAATCCAAGATAACCTCTTTAAAGAGATAAGAAAATAGCTGCAGGAGGATATACATATGAGGAATTCGGTCAGAATGAAAGAAAGTACTCGTTGTGACACCAGATTGCTGAGTGCTAGATTCACATTTGTTTCTATTTCACATCAATGATCTAGAGTTAGAAACCCAAGCCAAATGGTCACACTTCCCAATACCAAAATAGGAGTGGTGGAAGAGGTAAATCAGAAATTACAGAAGGTATTTGCAAAATATGCAAGTGATCAGAATGATGGCAGGTGATATTTGAATGCGTGCATTAGTAAAGTGCTAACATGGACAAAATCTTGTGCCTTCCCCCGATGACTTTGATGCTGGGGTGCATTTATTTGGGCAGGAGGGTGTCACCTTCCTGCCTCCACCCTGATTGAATCCATGGTGGGAAGACCTCTGAATTGCTTTCTCATCACACTGCCAGTTGAGGCCCTGAAGTGGGCTATTAATGCCCAGTTAAAGACCCTATCACCTCCACTAATAGTAACTTAATGATGGGTGGAGACTCACCCTACAGGCAGCATGACTGGCAAACACAGGCTTTTTTGCTTGTAAGCTCCCAGGAGGGGTTGGAGGAGGAGGGTAGGGTACCTCCTTCAAAGCCACTCACTACCTGATCGAAGTGTCACCTCTGCTCTTGTTGCTGACCCCTTCCCAGTGGCCTCCATCCAACAACGCCCTTCCAACCATCAGTCAGCTGTGCCTGGAACCCTCCTCGATCTGAAGCCTAAGGTGCATTTAGTCCTGGCAGAAGCCACCGCCTTCCCATTGGCAGTGCCAAGGACAGGAGAGATGCTAGCCTCTGAATGGCTAGCAGCTCTTGGCAGGCAGCATGTTTGCCCCCAGAGATCTTGATCCCAGGGGAAAGCGTGTGATTGGCCTTTCATTCATGCATGCGGTGTGAACGCCTAATTACCCTTGAACTGACTATCTGGCTAGGGCATTTCAAAGGGCAGTAAGAGTCAACCACATTTAGGTCAGATCTGGTAAGGTTGGCAGAGTTCCTTCATTAGCGAGCCAGCTGGATTTTAACAAAAACTGACAGTAGTTTCACGGACACCATTACGGAGACTAAATTTCAATTTCAGGTTTATTAATTGAATTCAAATTCCACCAGCTGCCTTAATGAGATTTGAATCCATGATGCCAGACTATTAGTCTGGGTCTTTGGATTACTGGTCAGTTGCATTACATTATGTCACCATTTTCCCCTAATGACAAATACTAATTGGCACAAGATGCAGTGGCCCTTCCCCAAAAGAGACAATATGGGAATCTCTGGGGTTCTCCAGCCAGTGACCGAGACCTCTGTCCTCTCCTCAGGAAAGAAAGTAGAATACTCCCATACCTGTGAAAGCAAAACATGAAACTGAAAGAGACCATGTAGCTTTGACTCGAGAAACATTCAATCATGAAAATATGGAGTAGAGCTAAGAAGGTGCAAGTTCAAAACAGGAAAAGGTCATTTTAGGATAGAGATCAAGAAATTCTTCTTAATCTAAAGAAAGGGTGACCAGTTTGTGGAATTCCTTAATAGGTGCCCTGCGAAAGGTAATGATTCTGAGATGTTAACTGTTTTTCTTGTCTTTACAGATGCTGTCTCAACTGTCGAGTATTTACTGCAGTTTTGTTTTTATTCCCAGTTTTGTAGTGGAGGCAAAAAGCCTGAAATCATTTAAGAAACAATTAGATCTCAGAATACAAGCCTCAGGATCTCTCTGAATAGGTGAACTGTGAGCCAGATGGTATATCTCATTTGTAATTAATTTGTGATTACTGTGATATGGGCCATTGGACTGCTTGTGTTAAAGCAGTTTGTTTTGCACTCTCATTGTTACAATATGGTAACCAGGGAGAAAGCTCATACTATTTGCATTAGAATGTCTAATCCAAGTGGAAATGTGAGGAATGACACTAAAGATTACTATATAATAAATTTAATAGATACATATTCAAATTTTCAAATTCTTAAGGCTAAGTTAGTCAGATGCATTATTTATTCCTGCAAATCACATTTTCAGGCACTTTGAGCTTTCTTTTTTGCAAATAAAATCACTATAATGAATTTTATTTCCATTCCAACAAGAGCAACATGGATTAGAAATGACTAGTGCTAATACTGCAATGGGCAACATCTTTCAAATTTACAGAATCATATATAGCAAAGGGCTACAGATCCTACTTCTTCGAGCAGCTTTAGGTGGAAGCCAAACCAACAACCTGATCAAGCCAGCATTACATTCACATCTGTTTTGACAGTTTCAACCTTAGCAGCAAACCTATGACACCTTATTAGTACTTAGCATCATCGTTGGTAGTGAAGTGTTTTGTGGTGAGTTCAAGGTCTCAATGGGGTTTCATGTAGTTTTCCCTGTAAATTTAAGAGTGCTACCATTGTCTGTTATTCATAAAATCCAGTGTTAGCTATTTACAGATCCATGTATGTCTCAGTACTCTACATGAGTTTGTACTCCTGCTTCCCACTGTTTCTCACCAGATCCCATTCCCTTAGTCATGTGTCATTGCATCATAGTTACGTAAGTATCAGGTGCTCCTGATGTTAACCCTTTACTCACACCTCCCCTGCAAGTCTTTATCCCAACCACATACATCGTCCTACATTTTCCTTTATAAAGTCTCACGCTTCAGAGGATTAGTCCCTATGGTGCCTGGATCAATCACCTTAATTTGGTCCTGATTTTATTTTGAGGTGGAGGACACACTGCACTTTCTCATTGTTCAATAGAAGTTTCTTCTCCCTTATCTTTATAGAATTACAACTTATTTCTGGTTTCTTGTCTGCTTGGATGTAAGTAGCATGTCGAAGGTTCCGATAGTTTATTTCCCAATGACATCAAAGCTCTTCAGTTCCTTCTGATATTTCCCTGGTCTGACTCATTTTATTAAGATTTCAATTTCGTAGATCTTTCTGTAACAATGACTTCTTTTGGTTGACCTCATATCTACACTGTCACACGGCTGTAACGCTTTCAACACACATGCTCTGTGCCTCAAGTTGAAATTATGAGCTTGACAGTTCCTTCTTTGATCCTCTAGCTTCATGGCTTTCTCATGATCATCTGAGGTAATGTTAGATTGTGTGTTTGTTGTAGATCTGGAAGTTGTGTTCACAGCCATCTTTTCGTCAATGGTTCTGATGGTTAGAATCCAATTTTTAGTGGTGAGGTTCTGTAGTTAAGTAGGCCAAAGTAAATATCATCATTCATTTTCATCAATTCTTCAATTTTCAAATTTCTCTTTCTGCTTCTATGTCTGTCAGAGGATATCTGAGGAAATCATATCACATGCATGAAACCATATTCTTGTGCAAAGTCGTTGAACAGCTCATCAACAAACTTGCGGGATGCCATGTGCCATGAAGATTCCACGTTGTGATGTAATGGCTGCCTCCACCGTGGTGCGATAGTCTATTCACTTCAAACCATTATCAATGATGATGATGATGAAAAGTTTGCCTTTAAAGTTAAGTAAATCCATTCCTGGACTTTGCCATGGCTTCAAAGGAAACATAGAAGGTTCAGTGGTTCACTCAGCTATTCGCTATTCAGTGTCGACATAATGCAATTCATGATCATTTCTTCAGTGTGTGCTGGTACTGTGCTTTAAGAAATATGTTTATATCCTGTTTCTTTTAAGAGGCAGTGTTTTGTTGCAAGGAACTGATTTGTCTGAAAAAAGCATACAGCTCCACACTGAGACAACAGGATGATAACTCGTTTTAGCTAATGGTGTATTTGTCTAAACAGAGTTAATGCACTTCTGTTTACTTGTTTTTCCCCTTAGGCTTTCAGAGGCAAATTTTGATTAAATTGATTGATAGAGGCAGAGTCTGTGCTTAATGGGAGGAGCTAAGTTACAGAGAAAAGTATAATTTATCTTTTTTTTTTAAACAAGCAGTTCTTGCCTCGTTTTGAAAGAAGCAAGATGTGTTTTGCTCCCTGTGTGTCTGGAAGTCACCTGGGAACTCCAGGGCTGGCAACCTAATTACAAATGCATAAGCTTGTAATTTGCTAACTAATTTTGAGTGGGTGTGGGGGGTTAAAGCTTGAAATGGAGCTCATTCGGATAGATTAGCAGTTAAGAATTGTATCTTGTCATGTTTAAATATAGTTCAATTGTTAAATGTTAAGCTAATTAATTTGTTATAGTTAAACTATGTCGTTACATAAAGTTTGTTCTGATAAAAGCTTTTCAGTGTGTCAGTAGAATCACACCTGGATTGAAACATCATATCCTCACATTAATGCCAAAATAACAAATTGTTGAGGTACAATCTGACTTCATAATATACTGCGGGGTTTCTGATTCATACCCAAACAAATAAGAGTGACCGTTGCCCTATTCTCAAGCGGGCTGATACCAGAGATGAGGGGGTTAGCCTATGGAGAGAGACTGAATAGACTGGGTCTGTACTCGTTGGAGTTTAGAAAACTGAGGGGGGGGTCTTACGGAGACATATAAGATAATGAAGGGGATGGATAGGGTAGAGGTAGAGAGATTCTTCCCGCTTAGAAAGGATAGCAGGACTAGAGGGCACAGCCTCAAGATAAGGGAGGGTGCAGTTTAGATTAGAGTTGAGGAGGAACTTCTTCACTCAAAGGGTAGTGAATCTCTGGAATTCTCTGCCCGTTGAAGTGGAGGAGGCTACCTCGCTGAATATATTTAAGTCACGGGTAGATAGGTTTCTGATAGACAAGGGGATTAAGGGTTATGGGGAGAAAGCGGGCAAGTGGAACTGATCCACTTCAGATCAGCCATGATCTTATTGAATGGCGGGGCAGGCTCGAAGGGCTAGATGGCCTACTCCTGCTCCTATTTCTTATGTTCTTATGTTGAGTGGCCCTGATGGATTTTCTGGAGAGCGCCGAGTTAAATATTTTTGGAATGTCAAATCTGTCATTAAAAACATTCATGATGTTCAAACTATTGGCAAAGTGTGGCTTCTTAGGAGATATCTCCCTGAGAGAAAGAGGTGACTGAGAGAAGCCAGTCAATGCACAGATATCTCTCTGAGAGAGAAGGGGACTGAGAGACACCAGCCAGTGTACCGATATCTCCCTGAGAGAAAGAGGGAGGTGACTGAGAGACACCAGCCAGTGTACCGATATCTCCCTGAGAGAAAGAGGGAGGTGATTGAGAGACATCAGTCAGTGTACAGATATCTCCCTAAGAGAAAGAGGGAGGTGACTGAGAGACACCAGCCAGTGTATAGATATCTCCCTGAGAGAAAGAGGGAGGTGACTGAGAGATACCAGTCAGTGTATAGATATCTCCCTGAGAGAAAGAGGGAGGTGACTGAGAGACACCAGCCAGTGTACCGATATCTCCCTGAGAGAAAGAGGGAGGTGATTGAGAGACATCAGTCAGTGTATAGATATCTCCCTGAGAGAAAGAGGGAGGTGACTGAGAGATACCAGTCAGTGTATAGATATCTCCCTGAGAGAAAGAGGGAGGTGACTGAGAGACACCAGCCAGTGTACCGATATCTCCCTGAGAGAAAGAGGGAGGTGACTGAGAGACACCAGCCAGTGTACCGATATCTCCCTGAGAGAAAGAGGGAGGTGACTGAGAGACACCAGCCAGTGTACAGATATCTCCCTGAGAGAAAGAGGGAGGTGATTGAGAGACATCAGTCAGTGTACAGATATCTCCCTAAGAGAAAGAGGGAAGTGACTGAGAGATACCAGTCAGTGTATAGATATCTCCCTGAGAGAAAGAGGGAGGTGACTGAGAGAAAGAGGGAGGTGACTGAGAGACACAAGTCGGTGTGCAGATATCTCCCTGTGAGAAAGAGGGAGGTGACTGAGAGACACCAGTCAGTGTGCAGATATCTCCCTGAGAGAAAGAGGGTATAAACAGTCTTCTAGCCATTCTGGCAAAACTCTTACTTTGATGCATTTGTCAATCCTGCTGTTCTGCTTGCTTAATCTCTTGTAGTCTCTTCTCAGTGGTTGTGTTTGGTAATGAGCGAATATGTTTCCACTTAAATTAACTTCTTCAATTTTACAACACGCGGGCATCATAGGCCCAGCATTTATTACTCATCCCCAATTGGACTCAATTCGAGAGGGCATTTGAAAGTCATCTAAAGGCACATGTAGGCCAGATGGCAGATTTTCTTCCTTAAAGGACATTAGTGAATGAGATAGGCTTTTATGACAAGCAACAATGGTTATTATTCACCTTTTAAGTCCAGATTTTTATTGAATTCAAATTTCACCATGTGTCATGGGGCAGAATTTGAACCTGTATCCCCAGATCTTGCTCTAGGTCTCTAGATTACTAGTCCAGTTACAATACCAGTATGCCACTGTCTCCTGTGTTATTCTTGATAATGCACCCACTGGTACTTCCTTTGAATGTACTCAGCAACTGAATCTTATTTCACAAGTCTCAATCTCTAATACTGAATTCTAGGTGACATTTTTGTCATTTCTGTTAGGGTAAGAAGAGTAACCTGGGGTCGGTTTTAATATTTAACCTTAATCCGAAGACATAATCAAATATTTGCAGGCCCATGTAGCTGCTAATGCTTTCTTCACAATGGTTGCGAAATGCTTCGCAGTGTATGAGAGAAACTTTGAAGGGCAATAAACTGATTTTCTTGGTCCATCTTTTTGAACTTGAAACAGGGAACTACACCAAAGCTTTCAGATGATGCGTCCACTGCTACAATTGTTGGCAACTGTGGATCATAGAATTTCTGGGGAAATCAGGAGAATTTTGATGTTTTGACCAGCATTTTGCTGGTCCACAATCCAGCACCACTGTTGACCTTGCCACAACAGCGGTCGTAATGGCTCACGGATTTCATCAAGTTTGGTACGAATTTGCCTACTTGGTTGGCCATCCCAAGGAATCTTTGTAATACTGTGATGTCGTTAGGCTATGGGAGCTCTCATAATGACCTTGGTTTTCTGTAGGTCAGCGGTCATTCCAGAAGTTTCCACTATGTGGCATAATAGTTTTATCATATGTTTTGTAAATTCACATTTGTTATTTGTCACACCCACTTCTTGTTGGATTTTTGAGGACTGCACTCGCTTCCTCTCTTGATGTGCCTTGTACAAGAATGTGATCCATATGGCACATTACACCTTCCGTGCTTTCAAAAGCCTGAGACATTGGTCTTTGAAATATCTCGGGTGCAGGCGCTATCCTGAATAGTAATCTGTTAAAACAATAATGACCAAATGGGGCAATAGAAATATTCAGCAGTCTAGATTCTTTGTTCAGAGGCAATTGCCAAAAGCAGCTTTAGCATTTAATTTTGTGAAGGTGCTTTTTGCTAATTTGACGAGACTTTAATCCACTGATGCAACTGGATAGATGTTGTGCTCTATTGACCTGTTTAACTGAGTCAAATCCACACATTCTTCTAATTGAACCATTAGATGCTGGTACTGTAACCATTCCAAAACACCACTTGATCTGTATGGCTATTGTAGAGATAACTTCTTGTTGTAACAGGTGCTTGTTCTCATTCTTAATTTGGCCTAGTGGGTGAGGGATATACCTCACTATAAAGAGACATTTACACTGAGCATTACATGATATTCTGATTGCAGTTTTCCCAAGCCTGAAAATAGAGATGACAAGTCAAAGCTGAGAACCTCAACAGGCTGCTCATCAGCAATCTCATCAACTTTGTAAATAAGCCTTGGCTGTGAACATGCTTTTCTGATCAGTAATGATTACTCCTGCTTCTGTATAACATACAGGTTTCCACTCATTCTTTTTTATTGTATCATAATCTTGTCTCTTAATTTTAGAGCTGTCCATCTTGGATCTTGTAATTGGATAAAAGATGACAGTAACGTGATTTTTATAAGGTAATTAACTTCGTCAGATAATACCTAAACACCTTCACCTGTATCCAGCCTTAAATTTAATGTTCCAATAATTACTTTCACTCTCATTAACTTCTCTTAAGGGGGTTGTTTGTTTTTTTAATGTGGCTCTTCTACTTTTTTAGATTTTACTTGGTCGGTTACTTGGTTTCACTGTTAACTCTTCCTATGAACCATAAGAAATTTGAATGTGCAGACTAATTTAAAATGTCTGAAACTGACCACAGTTGTGGCACTCAGCCAGTTCCCCGAGACAGGGTGGTGGTGGGTGGGGGGGGCATTCTTCCCCTTGTGCAGAGTTTTCTTGTCACACTGAAAGCAGCTCATGATGGCAGTTGACAAATTCTTTCCTGATTTGAGAGTTTTCCTGCGCTCTCCCCCTGCCCTCTCCCATTTCATTTGTAAAGCATCTGACACAATTTCACCGAATATGCCCAACCACTATATGACTACGGATTAATTCATCTCAGAGGATCCCACAGTCACAATTCTTTGCAAGTCAATTTTGCCTCTTCACGTTAAATTTCACTCACTCAATTATGAATTTTTTTTGAATACCGAAGTACAAATCAAATGCCTGGAGAACTTCCTCATATAAGATTGAAGATTTGTCTATGCTCTGACTTGCAATATCATCTGCTATGGTCCCTACTGCATTGAATAAAGTACTGTCTTGATCCTTCTAGCCCTTTCCTTGCCATGCTGAAGCTGGAGAAGCTGTTCTTCCAATTGTTCCAAGTTGAGTCTGTCGTGAGACTTCAACACTTTGGAACAGTTCTGGAAATGACAATGTCAGCTACTTGCTTACCATTAGCTCTGGATTTGTTGTTTCATCAGGATTTTGGTTTGTACATTGCAATCTGTACCCAAGTACTATCTGGACTCAGGGTTTGTGCATTTGTTTGCACCTGCTGCACCCACGATGCTCCATTCTCAGGTGAATCTTCAAACATTTTATTCTTGTCCTTTTGCCAAGGATTTGCAGGTTATTCTGGTCTGCAATCTTCTTTTGGAGCTTTTCTGGGTCCTTATGCTCTGTCAGCTGCCACCATATTTCAACTTGGTTCAGATTCCAGATTGGATTTCTTTAGCATTTGTCTGTTCACCCAAGAATGCTGCCACAGACTGATACTTGTATAAACCATTCTTGTTTATTTACAGAGCTATATACATCTCAGTACTCTGTACAAGTTTGTATTTCTGCTTCCCACCACAACTTAGTCCCTTACTCATGTGTCATTGCATCTTAGCTGTATCATTAGTTACAACTGTATCAAGTACTCCTGAGGTTATTAACCCTTTAAACGAAAAAGACAAATGAAGGAACTGTCAGGACCTAACAAAAAGTATTCCATCAGCATATCTAGGAAATGTAGGTGCATTACATATGCCTCGCAGACCTAGCCAAAAATATCCTGTATTGGAAAAATATTTTTCTGGAAACATCTTAAGCCATTTGTAAAGCAAGCTACTGGATGGACATATTGTGTAACTGTAGAAACAATCTTACTTATTGCAGGAGTTAATAGTAGGAGCTCAGTCGACACAAACATACCAAGAGAGAATGACAACAGGAATTAAGGTTATCCATTTTAGTTGGAGGAATAAAAAGGCAACATATTATCCAATTGGAGAGAAATTTCAAAGTGCTTTGGTGCAGAGGAACCTGAGTGTTCTTGTGCATGAATTATGCAGGTACAGCACATAATAAAGAAGGCAGTAGAATTTTAGCACTCATTACAGGTGGCAGTGGCGGCATTGTGACACAGTGGTTAGCACTGCAGCCTCACAGCGCCAGGGATCTGGGTTTGATTCCCAGCTTGGATCACTGTCCGTGTGGGATTTGCACATTCTCCCCGTGTCTGAATGGGGTTCCTCCAGGTGTTCCTGTTTTCTTCCTCAGTCCAAAGATGTGGGGGTTAGGTGGATTTGCCATGGTAAATTACCCCTTAGTGTCAGGGTGACTAGCCAGAGTGAATGCATGAGGCTACAGGGATAGGGTGGAATTGTGCAGACTCAATGGGCTGAATGGCCTCCTTCTACACTGTAGGATTCTATGACTGCTAATGGAATAGAGTTTAAAGGTAGGGAAGCACTGCTGCAACTGTATAGGGTATTGGTGAGACTACATCTGGAGTACTGCGCGCAGTTTTGGTCCCCTTACTTGAGGAAGGGCATAAATGCATGAGAGGTGGTTCAGAGAAGGCTCACTAGATTGATTTCAGGGATGGAGGGCTTGTCATATGACGAGAAATTGAACAGTTTTGTCCTTTAATCGCTGGAAGTTAGAAGTAATGAGATGAAATCTAATTGAACTACATGAAATGCTAAATGAGATTGACAGGGTAGATGTAGAGTGGATGCTTTCTCTTATTATAAATACTAGAATGAGAGGCTATATTTTTATGCTAAGGGGTGGCAGATTTAAAACAGAAATGAAGAATTACTACTTTCAAAGGGCAGTGAATCTGTGGAATTATCTACCCCAGACTGCAAAGAACACTGGAACACTATCTCCTCCTCAAATTTGTTTAAGTAGGTTTTTAATTAGCGGCAGGGTGAAGGGTTATGAGGAGGGTGCGAAAAGGTGGAGACAAGGCCAAGATGAGATCAGCCACAATCTGGCGGTGCAGACTAAAGAGGCTGTATTGCCTACTCCTGCTCTGAGTTCTTATGTTCAAGATTTATCACATGGGATTTGCATGCAGACTCAAGACTGCACTAAGATAAAAGCAGACATACATTTCTTTCAAAACAAGTCACATTTCATTTTGACAAAAAGCTTGAGTAAGAGTTTTGCAAGTTGTGTTTCATAGGACACCAGGAATTATAGGTGTTATGGGAAAATCAGGAAACAAGCCTCGATCAAAAACACAGCAATGATCCTCTGATAAGGGCGCACACATAATCATTAGGAATGGTCAGGGAAATCACAAATAGTAATGTTTTGCTGTTGGAAGAATAAACTACCTCAATTAAATGTGCAGCCCCAAGTAGCTGCTGTTAGTGCCCAAACTGTAGTATTCAAACCAGTGTTGTTTTCATTGGACTTAAAGGTTACTGGCTTTTTCCAGGCGATGTGCAACTGACTGCAATTTTAACCTTGCCCCAAATGGATGCTGCATGCACTCAGGGCTGGGATTTTCTGGCCATGCTCACCTCAAAACCAGAAATCCCTGCCGAAAAGGACCTTTGCTTGGTTTTCCTCCTCCCTCCATTGCCCCTCCCAACACACACACACCCGCCTCCACCTCCACCCCCCTGCCGCCCCCCCCCCCCCGGTACAATTCCCAGAAAATTCCTGTCATGGTCTATCAGCTTATTTGTATGTAATATGACCAGAACTTTTGTTGAAGGACAAATGGTCACAAAGTTTTGTCAGTTTTAATAGTGAATTTAAATGGGGACTTCTATGTTAACACCGTGTTTTGATTACTCTCGCATTGATTTATTCCACTATATATCACAGTAAAACAAAAGAAGTAAATGTTTCAGGAACCATATCTCTTAAGCAATACTGCAGTTTAATATTTATCCTGATGGTAAACAACGTTCAACTCATTTATGAGATATGAGCTTGTTCTAAATCACACTTATTTTGTATTCTTTTAATGTCTCTGTGGATTTTGTAAAAAAAAAATCGAGAATATATATCAAAATCTCAATTCAGTTTTGAGTTTCAACTGCTATATTGTAAAGTCAAATTTTATGTTTACTATAATGTTTTATATCAAGGCAGAATTGGCTTAAAGACTTTAACCAAGATAGAGGGGTTGATTTCAGTCTCCAGAAGGAAACCAGCATCACTAAATGTAATAAAAGCAAAATACTGCGGATGCTGGAATCAGAAACAAAAACAGAAAATGCTGGAAAATGTCAGCAGGTCTGACAGCATCTGTTCAGAGAGAATAGAGCCAACGTTTTGAGTCTGGTTGACGCTTTGTCAGAACCCCCCTCCCACCTCCTCCCGCTTAGTGTAAATCTCATCCTAATTTCCTTGTCTTCAACTCTGATGAAGGGTCATCAAAACTTGAAACATTGGCTGTATTCTCTCTCCACAAATGCTATCAGATCTATTGACATGTTCCAGCATTTTCTGTTCTTGTGTCATTAAAATGTGAAATGCTTCAAAACTTTCACCCAGGTTTATCCAGAAATTGGAAAATCCCGCCTGAGGTCAACAAACCCTTCCATGGTCCCCTCCTTCCCCTCTGCCCATCACAGTAACTCCATTGCAGTGTGAATATAAGCCTACTTGTGACTAATATATAAACTTTACTTTATGTGATGAGTGGAACAGGAAAATTCGTCCCATTAAATACTTCAGAGGAAACAAAATGTTCTAAGAAACTGCATGAAAAATCTTATTTTTAGATGTGATTGGTGTTAAGTACAATTGACTAAATTAGAAACAATGCATTCAGAAAAATCAAAAAGTTCACATGAAAGTGAATGTGTTGTTGTTTGCAGGTTACAAGACTGAATGATATCCACTGCTAAGAATTGTATTTCCTAAAAGCGGTGTGGGATAAGTTTGTTTCTGAGGAAAAAACTAGTCTGCATTCTTGAAATCTGTAGACTTGCAGTGGGAAAGTGGGTGAGATGAGAGGAAGCAGTCTACCCATCAGAGTCAGGGAGATTCATCCTTTTCTAGGTCACTCTAACTGCCCAAGAGGGCAAACTATAAGCAAAAGATGCACTTCCAGTGGGTACCTTATTGATGAGAAGGCAAGAAATAACATACTGCTGTAGTTTCTTAAGGGACATAGCAGCTTAAAGGGAGGTGTGTGGGGGGGTCCATTTTCTTCCTCAGCCAAAGCAGAGATGTGTTCAAGAATACTTCCAGCCAATCCTGGAGGTTTTCAAATACAGTTGGAGACAGATTGGGCGATGAAGTTCAGAAGAGAAACAAGGTCCTCTTCCCATCGGACTAAAGGCAAGTTAGTGAATATTGCAAGAGGTGGTAGCACATTTCAATATGTTCAATATTGTCTCCAAGATCTGGTTTCATTGTATACAGGAATTTAACAATCTCAGCAAGATTAGCAACACAAGGTTCACTTTTATAGCTCAAACCTTCTGCACAGTTCTGTAGATTCCTACTTTAGCCTCAGTGCTTTCAATGTTTCCTTTTCTTGCTTGCTGTAGCTGTCTATATGTCAGTGAGGACACCCTCACTCTGCCCTGTGTCATTCCATCAAAATGCTGCTGGCCTCCAAGCGACTTACCAATCTTGGCCATATTTGCTGCTTCTTCCTGTCATCATGTACACTGTGAAAAGCTGGCTTGTACATGCTGAGGAATGAAAGCACTTCCCCCAGGCCATAGTGAATCAACTTGTATGCTACTTAATTGCAGGAAAAGCAACTTCACAAGAGGGAGACAACTAGCAAACATTTAACCCTGCAGCAGAGGCTATCAATAGCATGATAAAAAGAAGACAGCAATGGATAGAGGTAATGGAAATGGATGCTTAGCACATTAGGGTTGGTATTCTCCCTTCTCCTTCTCTTTCTACGTAATTCTTCCAGTCTCGTGGACTGAAGGTAACATGATGCTATCCACTGGCACCTATGTGCCCTTTCAACATTATTCTCCCCCCTCAGCATTTTCCTTGCTAAATCAGTCACTAATACAAGACATACCGATGGTGAAAGCCTGGTTAATGTTGTATGATCACCTCCTCTTATCATATAAACACCTGAGTGGAAACTAATGTCCCACGTGATTTGTTTAGTGAGTTTGACAGGACTGCACTGTGAATGAGGGCTCTGGTTTTCAAAAGCATCTGTAAGTTAAGAAAGCAAGCAGTAGCCTTTTACACTGAGCAGCCAATCTCTAACTTACTGTGTAGGGGCAACTGATGCAATATAAAAACATCATGGCAACTACCAGGAAAGTGGGCATAGACATGCATGATGCCTTGCTGGTCAGATGCACATTAATAGAATGGTGGCCTCTGCAGCGTATGATAGCACACAAGGACAAAGCGATAGGAGCACGGGTGGACTGATCTGTTTAATCTCGCAATCAATATGATCATTGCTGACCTTGGGTTTCAAATCTACTTTCCTGCCTGCTCCCCATATTCTTTGATTCCTGAGAGACAAAAGAAACCTGTTTATCCCTGCCTCAAGTGATACAGAATTCCAAAGATCCACATCCCTTGAGTGAAGACAGTTCTCCTAAATAATCAGCTAATCTTAGTCCTAAATAATCAACCCCTTATTCGGAGACTGAGCCCCCAAGTTTTAGAATCCCCAAGTTTTAGAATCGCCAGCTAAAGCAAATTACATCCCAGCATCTACCTTGTCAAGATCCCTCAGAATCATGTACCTTCTCACATTCTTCTATATTCCAGAGAATATAGGTCCAATTTATTCAGCCTCTCATCACAAGACAACACCTTCATCCCAAGGACTACTCTAGCTCAACCTTCACCATATCACTTCCAATGCAAGTATATCATTCCTTAAATGTGGCGCACAGAATTCAGTTGTATCCTCACCACAGCCCTGTACAATTGCAGTAAGACTTTTTTTTTTATTCTGATCCCTTTGCAATAAAGGCCAGTATGCTATTTGCCTTCCTGATTGCTTATCATACCTGCATGCTAGTTTTTTGAGTTTCCTGTACAGGCACACCCAAGGCTTTCTGAATATCAATATTTACAAGTTTCATGCCCTTTCAAAAAGCATTCAGCTTTTCTATTCTTCTGACCAGTGTGAATCACCTCATACTTCCTCATGTTATATATCTGCCATTTGTTTTCCATTTATTTAACCTGTTTATATCTCTCTGCAGCCCCTTCATGTCCTCCTGATAACCTACATTTCCACCTCGCTTTGCACTGTCTTTTTGTTTCAGTCATTAACATTGCAAATTGTTAAGGAAGTAACATTATGAAAAGACACTATCAGGGCAATGTCAATGAGACGCTGGATTTGGGAAATACTGCAATACGTGAACACCAAAGCCATGTCCTGACTGCAGAGGACCATGAGGAATGTAATAAATGTACATCAAACAGCAAACAAAGCAACAGTTAAGCTGTTTAATATAAGCACTCACAACAGACTGTATGATGCTGCTGATAATCCGTGACAGCCTGGAAGGAGCTAGAGGCAAGACATTCAGGATAGCACTGACTTTAACTGCACCAAGCAAAACTGAACTAATGATAGATGTAGGTGGTAGAACTTATTTTAGGGTGTGACATGTCTCACATTGCTGACTGTCTGGAATATTGATATCTCCTTAAGCAAGCATGTTGCTCTGAAAATTGCAGGTGTGTTGTTCTTGATCTTTCAACTCTATTGGAAATGTAAATAATTCAACATACAACTTTCCTTACATCACCTTCTGCTCCTTTCTGATTGTCCTCCAGGTAATACCATTCTTTTAAGAAACAACTGCAACACACGAAACCCTTCAACAGGGAGCACTTCTAATGTGGGTGGATGAGAAGCACTTTCAAATCGTTTAAAGATCATAAAGCACACAGTCTATTGCCAAAAGCCTCCAAAATCTCTATGAAACTTTGAATGAGAACATCTGAGACTCTTCTTAAATCGTGTTTCCTGCACAACCATATGGTTGGTGGGCAGGGACAAGAAGCAATCATAGTCAGAAAAAAAATCTGAAAATGGTATCGGGGTTGTGATATGTCACACTTGACCCCCAGTGTGAGTATATTCATGTAATTCACACCCATTTTAAACTTTAGACATTCAGCCTCCATGAAACTTCCAAGTGTTGCAACAAAATTAATAATTTGACAAGACCTTTTGAAGGTTATTCAAAACAGAAAATGAAGGAAAATCAGACCTGCTGAGATTTTCCAGCATTTTCTGTTTTTGTCTCAGATTCCAGTATCCACAGTACTTTGTTTTTATTTTAAATTTTATTTTCTGCACGCTTGTTTGAACAGATATAGGGTTGCACTGTTTTCTGCAAGATCACTGCAAATACTAGCCAAAGTCGTTAAAAAAAATTTCACCTCAATATAACTGTTATCATAGAATCCCTACAGTGCAGGAGGCCGCCATTTGGCCCATCGAGTCTGCACTGACCACAATCTCACCCAGGCCCCATTCCCATAACCCCACATATTTACCCTGCTAATCCCCCTGACACTAGGGTCAATTTTGCATGGCCAATCAACCTGACCCACACATTTTCGGACTTAAGTATGAAAGAAACTGATGAAAACAATGGAACACTGGCATACTCTCTGTATGAACAACTTTAAACATAAATAGTGATTCATTAATTACTTCAAAGTTGCACCTTTATTTCTGGCCAACTATTTTCAAGGTGGACCCTGAATAGTCTCCCCACCCCCACACCCCACCATCCCCACGTCTCCTGTCCGAAG
The DNA here is from genome assembly GCF_965287045.1 of Carcharhinus amblyrhynchos. Taxonomy (NCBI): domain Eukaryota; kingdom Metazoa; phylum Chordata; class Chondrichthyes; order Carcharhiniformes; family Carcharhinidae; genus Carcharhinus; species Carcharhinus amblyrhynchos. The sequence goes on along the minus strand of NC_137326.1, from coordinate 101,880,980 downwards.
CGTATTTTGTGCTGATTGATCTAACGTGGACAAAAACATCAGTGAATTACAGAAAATTATTTATTTACGTCGCTGAACAATGCTCAAGTGATGATGGGAATGTCAGTCATTGAGAATGTGCCCTTCATGGGGAGGGATGACCATGCGGCTATGTGCACAGCCGTCTGCTGCCCCTGCTAAATCGGAAATAGGGCCAGGATTATTTGATTTCTTTTGTCCATTCTTTACTTAATCCCTAGAGGAAAGTCTAACCCTGTACATTTGGTTGAATTTTAATCAGGGTTTCTCTCGCAGACTTGAAAGACTTTTTTTCAAACTAAAGAACCTTATCTTTGAAAAGAAAATTCCTATTTCCTGACAAAGTGATAATGTTTTGTTTTGAAAGTATATTTAAAATTACCACAGCTTAATTATTTTTAAATCAACTGGCTCATCACCCAAGGAAAGCAGCTGTATGTTCTTTGATGCTGGCAATCCTTCATTGGTGCAGTACTGTGCCTCCAGAGCTGCTTTTACTTTCCTCATTTTCCATCACAAACAAATCTCTGTGGATCAATCCACTACTCATTGCTCAGGGAACTATCTGCATTGCCATGACAACCTGTGCAATTCTGTACTTTATGGGTCTACAGCAATTACTGTATATAGTTTCTCCTTCCTTCCCTAGCCATGCTATATTACCTCTGCATCCTTAAAATACATAAATAATGAAATTGCCATATACTAGACTGTTAATTATGAATAAACATTTTAATACTGTGATTCTGAATAGAAGCATACATCCATCTTGTGGAAAAATGCTACTTGCACTGTTTCAGCTATTGTGCGGTAAACAAGGAATGCATATATTGCCTCATTAGTGGGTACATCTTATTTATCATTGCAAAGACACTCAGTCCGTTATGTCATGCTTAAAGCTGCATCCCTCAAATAATATTGGGGTTTCCCACCAATCCGATGCACAGAATTTGAATATTGAATGAGTCACCTGATAGCAATGTGTTTTTTTATGAAAGCATGTTACTTCCAATATAGTTTCTTCTGTTCAACTGTTGTATCAATTATAAAACATAATTGTTACTTTGAGTGGGATTTTCAACAAGACACTATATTCATGCCCGAACTCTATCTGTCGTGGCCTTCATTTTGCTTGGTGTATCAAATTACAGACTGGTTTATTTCTCCACATTGCGTTTGACGTCAATATCGCAGAGTTTTAACAGCTAAACAACAAGTTTGCTCTTACATCACACTAACAAGCAAGGTTCACATTCAGCTTTTACCAAAGTTTTGCAGCAATATTTTCTCGTGCTTAAAAGGTTGGGAATCACATTAATAGCGTGGCAGCCTCTGCAACATACAATGACACACAAGAACAAAGAGATAGGAGCATAAGTAGACCGATCCGTTTAATCTCATAATCAATATGATCATTGCTGACCTTGAGTTTCAAATCGCCTTTCCTGTCTGCTTTCCATATTCTTTGATTCCTGAGAGACAAAAGAAATCTGTTTAACCCTGCCTTAAGTATAGTCAACGTGGAGAGTTCACAAAAGCTTGTGGTACAGAATTCCAAAGATCCACAAAGATACACATAGTAATACATCGCAAAACTATCTGCATTCACCATTATTATTTCATGAAACTTTGTCAGTCTGCACGCATGCTATTAGTGAGAGGTGGGAATGTTGAGCCAGAAAACTTCTTAACTCAGTAGATCAGTTCAAGGAAGGAAGGACCTCACCCTTCATATTTGTGTGTTTGGAGGGGGGGAGGGGCAGTCAGGTCTGCCAAAGCCAGAGGTGATAACAGAGGCAGGCAGATGGCAAGGCTGGCAGGCTAGAATGCCTCCCTCCATTTACTGCGACACAGTTCTGTTTTAAAGTTGAATGTCAAAACTTCAAGCCCTCATCCCCCCACCCAAACCCATGCCGAATCAAGTCAGCACGTCCTCTCTATACTGCCACATATTGCCATATCCTCTTATACCATACATGCCCCCATCATGTCACCCAGGTATCTCACATAGACATTCACCTAGGATCTACTACAGACTGACCTCAGGGGCCATATCTTTGAAATGGAAATGAGAAGCTCTAGATGGGTGAAGTCTGGGGTGGGGGGAGGTAAAGCGCTAAATAAAAGCTGCTGTCACTTTTTTTCAATGTGAACGTGTCCGAAGTATTTAAGTCACTTCTGATCATTATACCAGAGATCCAATTGGAAAAGTACTTACATTCATCACAACACTTAACAATGCTGGCCAATGCGATTATCAACGTACTTGCAGGACAGAGCCCTATAAACAATCACTGCAGTTAAAACACATACAAAGCTTACAGTACAACATCCAACTATTGGAACTGGAAGAACTTTTTTTTATTTCAGTTCCCCATTTGGGACTGGGGTACCATGATGGTTCATGCCCCCACTGAGAGGCTGTGACTTACATCTACTTACAGAAGGTGTCCGACACTGCTGAAATTGCAGGGGTTGTGTTAAGGTTAAATTGCCCCTCAATGGAGCTGCATGCAGGCTGATTACCCACACCCTTATCCTGCGTTAGCAAAACTTAACAGGGGTAGGAATGGGGAGAGAATCTCAGAACGTGATTCAGCCTGTTATTTTTAAAGGGCCCCCAACTCGGCCTGACTAGATGAGAAGCTGGGCCACAGTCAGTGATTCAACCCTCCTCCCGAGAGTATGTGCTGAGGCACCCACAAACTGCAATCCTTTACCAATCAGTGAACTGACTATTACATTAAAATGAAAGAAAAATCCTGTGGATGGCGGAAAGCTGAAAGTAAAAACAAAATGTTGGAAAAATTCAAAATGTCTGACAGCAACTGTGGAGTGAGAAACAGAGTTAAAGTTTTGAAACCAATATGATTCTTCTTCAGAACAGCGCATCAAGTTATCAACACATAAAGGAATTTTTAAAAGCATTTTTCTTTTAAAATACATTGGCCAGAACATTACCACTGCTCACATCGGTGAGATTTTCCCATCCTGCAGCAGCGAACAGCTACTTGGCTAGGTGCCAAATTCTCTGGCCTCACTACAGCAAGCGCATGGTGTGAATAGCAGGTAAGATTGCGCCCATTAATTTTCAAAACACTGCACAATGGAAGATTTCGTATTCAGCGATAATCCAGGATAAAACACGCCTTTCAAAACAAGTGTAATTTGCACTTGGTCTTTAATCCCATGTGTGCCGTGACGGTAAGAATTTAGGAATATGTCACATCTTAGTCAAAAATGCTTAATTTTTCTGACAACACCATGCAAGTGGAATGAGATCTTGAGCTCAATAAATATAAATAGCACATCATTTGTAATCGATCCATGTGATATGTGGAAACAATCAAGCCACTTTGCATAAACAGACAATTCTACCGTGTTTCAAAATTATTCAGAATTTTTTTTAAATCACCTTGCTGCTTTCACAAAGAGACACATTTAACATTAGGAAAAACAAAGGGGAAAGCTAAGACAAATTGTTCACCTGAAAGTTTATCATTATACAGTACGCATTTCAACAAGTGGTATTGAAGATGATTTGATCACAGCATTAAAATGGGAATTAGATAATCTCTTGAAGAAAAGTAAAAATCATTCAATCAGACCATCTTCATCTTGGAGATTGTTTTGTATTTACTTATCAGCTGTGCTTCCCAAATAACTTTTCCTACAGGAAATACGCTTGAAACTGGGATATTTTTAAAAGGCAGGAACTATGTTTCAACTAACCACACTAATACTGTCTATTTGGAAGGACTAAAGCCAGTCGTATCCAGGGTATTCTGCAAGAAAAGTAGCACAACATTCAAACATTCGTCACATAAAAGAATAACTACTTCCTTTGTCCTTTCTGTTCCATTATAGCGCTCCTAAACAATGCTCCACAGGATAGAGGGATGATCAGATTGTCTGGGATCTCTTACAGAATGACATTACAAAATGCTAAAACACTACAGCCCTATTCACAGGGACACTTCCTATTGCTTGTTCAGCGAGAACAACTGAACCCATTATTGTACTGCAGGGACATCCAGAGCCAATTGAGAAAATCCCAGCACCTAACGTTTGGCCTAACCCTCCTCCCTGCCACGTTATGCTGACTACTCAGTCATGGCCAGCGCTCTGAAGTACTGCATACTTGACAGTGTTACGATGATAGAGAAAAACCTGGAGTCATATATGGAAATTTTGGACTTTAGAAAGGCCCCGAGTGGTATATTCTGTAAAATGGACATGAGACACCAAAGATGGCTGATGAATGCACTGACAGGAATGACTGCAGGAGGTTCTCTACGGAGTGGGAGTCCTTTGCAGTGCTTCCAGACAATTCAACGTACTTGTGTAACACATCCTAAGGATGCATACCATCTCTGGAAGACAAAGGGATATAAAGAGCATCTTGCCTCAAGTTCCCTGGCTATAGTGGCTGAGTATATACCAGCCACACTTTGGAATGCACATGTGGGGGGTTCAAAGTGTGCCTGCTAAGGAGATTCTTCTCACATTCTTTTGGGACTCTCTTGTTCCTTTGCTGGTTGGTGTGTATGTTGAGGAACAGCAGTTGAAAGTTACTACACACACTGAAGACAATCCAGTGATCGGAAAAGGAACTGAAATCTCTCAGTTGGATTACAGGACACCTAAATCAGCTACTCGTCAGCAAAAGCCAACTTTACTGAAAAGAATTGCATCAACCTGCACGTCATCTCGCAACTCAAGGGCTTCCATATTCCTTTTATTTAGATCTATTTCTATTCCGTACGATTGGAGATGCATGTGTTTTACCATTTATCCTCGTCTTTTTATGTAGTTAATAAGCTTGCCCAATCTAAACCAAAGAAAACATGGTTGAATTGGCTACTTTTTAAACGTAACTATTGGGATTGGAAAAGATACTCAAGAGGAAGAAAACCTTGATAAATTAAACCTTCGTCACTACAAGCAGAGGGTGGGTTGAATGAAAACTTGGAGTCAGTCATCCCGCTTCACCTGGGTTTGTAACAATCAAGGGGGTATCCCAGCTGGACAGTGACAAATTGAGGGATCTCACCTGAATCAATAACTTTTGGGGAACCCCAGCTGGGGCTGGTCATAGCAACAGATTCAAGTGTCAAGCCACTGAACATTCTGCATAGTGAGATGATTTTGAACTTCTAACACCAGGCATGGAGCCACTTCAAGCCAAAGGCACCCCAATGATCGTCCGTGAAGGAAGGAGAAATTCGCTGATGATGGCTCTAGGATCCCAGCAGAACCAGGGCCACTGTGTTAAAAATATTCAATTATCTACAGCTACGTTTATAATTGTCAATCTCATTTTCGTGAAAAACTGCTAAGTATCAGAAAGTATTAAGTTCTGATCCACAGCCTATGCTAAACTGGTTGATTTCAGACAGATAAGATTGATTTCAGTGCCTCTGGGCTGTTCAGTCAGCAAGGATTCCCCTGTGCTTTTCATTCAACTATAATTCAAAACATTCAGCTATTTCCTGATAGCTTTGTGATCATTCGACTTCAGGGACATTTAAAAGGGAGCTCACTTGACAGTTGTCTTCCAATAATAGATACAAATTTTAGACTAATGAAGGTGAATAATCAAATGTACAAGAGAAAGGTACATAACGTTATACAGTGAAGGTACAATATTCAATAACATGCAATCTTTCCCAGTTGATACAACATCAATATGGATAAACCCCTTTTTTTCCCCACAGTACCACTATGCAGTCCAGTATAGAGCATGGGATATGGGCATCGCTGGCGAGGCCAGCATTTATTGCCCATCCACAGTTGCCCTTGAGAAGGTGGTAATTAGCCACTTTCCTGATCCACTGCAGTCTATGTGGCATAGGTTCTTTTGTAGCATTGTTCAGAAGGGAGCGCCAAGATTTTGACGCAGTGGCTGCGAAGGAACGGTGATATAGTTCAAATCAGGACGGATGTGGCTTTGCAGAGAACCTGCAGGTGGTAGTGTTTCCCTGCATCTGCTGCCCTTGCCCTTTTAGGTGGTAGAGATCCAGGGATTGAAAGATGCTATTGAAGAAGCCTTGCTGAGTTGCTGCACTGCCTCTTGTAGATGCTGCCACTGTGCATCAGTGATGGAGGCAGCAGATGCTGAGGTGGTGAATGGGGTACCATATGAGCTGCTGCTTTGTCCTGGATGATGTCAAGCTTCTTGTGTGTTGTTGCAGCTGCGCTCATCCAGGCAAGGGGTTTTATCACACTCCTGACTTGTTCCTTGTTGATGATGGATAGGCGTGAATTATTCTCTGTAGAATTGCCAGCGTCTGGCCTGCTCTTGTAGCCACAATATTTGTATGGTTAGTCCAGATCACTTTCTGGTAAATGGTAACCCCTAGTGGGGGAATCAGCAATGGTGATTTCACTGAATGTCAAAGGGAGATTCTCTCTTGCTGGAGATGGACACTGACTGGCACTTGCATGGCATGCATATTACTTCCCATTTATCAGCCAAAGTCTGAGTATTGTCCAGGTCTTGTTGTATTTAGGTATGGACTGCGTCAGTACCTGAGGAGTCATAAATGGTACTGAACATGGTTAGGTGGATTGGCTATGCTAAATTGCCCCTTAGTGTCAGGGGGACTAGCTAGGGTAAATGGATGGGATTACGGGGATAGGGCCTGAGTCGGACTGTGGCCAGTGCAGACTCGATGGGCCGAATGACCTCCTTCTGCTCTGTAGGGTTCTGAGAGTCTAACATTGTGCAATTATCAGCAAACATCCCCAATTTTGACCTTATGATGGGAGGAAGGTCACTGATGCAGCAGCTGCAGATGGCTGGGCCTAGGGGAACTCCTGCAGTGATGTCCTAGAGCTGAGATGATTGACCTCCAATTACCATAACCATCTTCCTTTATGCCAATTAAGACGCCAACTTTTAAAAGCTCTACTTTATAAAGCACAGTAGCATTGCTATAATTATCATCTGCATTACCTGGCAGCTCATATGGCAACAGCTGATCTAAGATTTCTTCAAAAGCCACAAGAAATGCAAAGGAGCATCTGGTTCAAAACTTAGAGATGGGTGGGGGACAGGAGGAAAAGGACAAAGATTGTCCACCCTGTTTTCACTGGGTGGGGGGCAGGGATTGACAATAGGAGTGGGAAATCTCACAAGGCTTCCAAAATGGGTTTCATGTCAATGTAAAAGCGTGATGCAAATGTCCCCAGCCTGCTGCCAGTGGTGTAACTGGATTCCTGACGCTGCATGTTGAGAACATTGTTGTAATATATTTGGATATCATCATTCAACCTCCACATCTAAATCATCCTCCCCCGTAGCCCCACCCCATAATAATGCCCAGTGAATAAAACGAGGGTGGAGGGGGAAAGAGAGTAATGCCCAGGCCCTACCCACTGCCTGGGAAGTGCCAGGGGGCAGTGCTGGGAGACATGTGGACTAGAAATGCTTTTAAAAAGGCATCCTATTCTCATGAAATTGCTGGCAAGGTGGGCTCTTTACATTGTGGCACTCAGCCGTTGCCATTTTTTCCCCATTGTTCTCAATGATACAGCAGTATAAGCCACCATTGATGTCATCCCTTATCAGCCTTTGCCAATATTTGGAAAATTTCTATCCTTAGAACCTGTCCTAAATATATTACTACTTTCTAGATTATGTGTAAACATCTGAACGGTTTGAGATAACAGGTGAGGTGAAGAATTATTAGTCCCAAACATTTAGGGATGGTTTGGGGGCAGAGGGTGATGGTGGTGCAGGGAACTTTAATGAGATGATATGCAAGCTGGTGGAAATGAGAAATGAGTGTAGCGTGTCTGTCAGTGTAGCTTTCTAACCCAACACTGAATTTGCATCTGACTTCCAAACCACTTAGTGTGAACAGGCATGAATATGATATAGATGACTAAGCCACAGCTCAACTATTTAAGAGGCATTGCAAAGGTGACAATTGATGGATTATGGGTGAAGAAAACTAGTGCTGTGGATTCTCAACATGTGAGTCATTGGCACATCACTTCACGGTGTCTCCCTCGACTTGACAATGCAGTTGATAAGGACCCACAGAGAGATGCACTTCCCTGCCAACAGGGGAAAGAAGCCTATAACAGGTGGCAGGAGGATGTTGAGAGTATGAGTGTAGTGCTGTATTTGTGACACAGTCAATAAAAAAATGCCACAGTGTGGACAGGAAGAGTGAGTACAATGGCACATTCAGTCACATCTTTCTGTGCACATCACACCACACCCTCCTTTTGCCTTCTCAAGTGTACTCCTGAACATAGCTCCTCAAACCAATTTACTTTGAATGCACTTCCTCACACCCGCATCTGTCTATCCACTCAGCCTCGCCTTTTTTCAATGCCATAGCTCTCCTTCATAGTCACCGTCAATAACTGTGGCCGTTTATCTATACATTTCTGAGGTATTTTCTTTCCCTCCTTGTCAGAGAAGAAAGCGCAGAATGTAGGAGAGAAATACAGAACTAGAGAGTGACCCTTTTGCCATCTGGAAACTAGAGAAGGCAGCAGAGGAGATAAATGAATGCTCAGCATGCCTGGCCATCGCAGGCATTTGGGCCTTTGAGCTACCTGTTGACAACCATATGGTTTACACTCACGCATGTTGCCTTGATGTTAGCTACAAAGTCTGATCATATGCATAATGTGAAAACATTCTTACCATGATCGTAAGAATGTTTTAACTAATGTCTTCAATCTCCTACAGGCTAAGAGGGATGAAAGTAAAAGGGACATGGAAATGGAGACTTATTTCAATCTTTCTCCAGCTCTCACCCATTCAGCCATTTCCCAGAATGTGCCCCACATTCTGCCTCATGTCTTATTGATCAAATCTGTCCATGCAGATGTTCGGCAAAGCAGTCTTTGGTGCTCTTATTGGCTCCAAAATCTAGAGAATATCAGCCAGGAGGATCTGTGTTGCAACAAGGATCTGAGTAACTGCCTTGTGACAAATAAACAAACTTTACTTTAACTGCCTCTACCTCTGCAGAAGCCACGGTGTATACAGCACCATGCATGTGCAGCAGAAAAAGGAAGAGTAAAGATTTATAGTTTCACTGCATGCACTAGTGACGTGTTACACAATGTGAGAGTGTTAAGTTTCTGTTTAATTTACATGCAATCACAATATTATTTGTTTCCATTACTTTGCCACCTTGGTCATTATTGCAGCTGCCTGACAAGTGTTCTCTTCACTGCTGATGAATGGTAAGACAAGATTTAATGCAGAGCAGTGGTTGGATGTGAAACAGATGCTTTATTTACAGCAGGACTGCTTTGTGTCAGGACAAGAGTGAGAGCCAGTGGATTTAATATGTGGCTATCAGGTAGGAGCACTAGTGTGAGCTAACTGAATCTCACTATTGGGAGGGCATTCTAGGCTGCAGTGTGCACTGCTGCTGGTGCTTCTCTGTATTGGGGAGACACCGTGATCTGTGCATTGCTCAGTGTCAATCAATCCTCACATCTGTGTGATGGTGTGCAGAATGCAGTGTGTCACCATCATTCTGGAGACTCTGGCTGGCTGGTGCATAATGAAGGATGGTATGGTAGCACAGTGGTTAGCAGTGCTGCTTTACAGCTCCAGGGACCTGGGTTTGTTTCCTGGCTTGGGTCACTGTCTGTGTGGAGTTTGCACATTCTCCTTATGTCTGCATGGGTTTCCTCCAGGTGCTCTGGTTTGCTCCCACAGTCCAAAGATGTGCGGGTTATGTTGATTGGCCATGCTAAAATTGCCATTAGTGTCCTGAGATGCATAGGTTAGGGGGAATTAGTATGTAAATATTTAGGGATATGGGGTAGGGCCTGGGTGGGATTGTGATCAGTGCAGACTTGATAGGCCGAATGGCCTCTTTCTGTACTGTAGAGTTTCTATAATTTCTATGGTAAGTTATCTCCAAATTTGTAAGACACTTAGGAAAGATGTGTTCAATGACACATCTTATCAACATGTTACTTTGTTTGGCGTGCTCTTGGGTCTCATTGGTTGGGAACTGCTTGGGTATCTCCAGCTAGGTTTTAAGAGGGTAGCCCTCATTGCTTGGCAGCCAGCTGGCAAATTGATTCCCAGATGCAAGTATGGGCTGGCACAGAATAAATGCACCATGACAACTTCCCTGGCATCATGTATACAACTGCACAAATAACTTTTACTGGCTGTAGACATTGATGAAGTGGAGGCCCTTACAGTTCAGAAACACTCCTGAGTGATCTTCTGGTGTCTGACTGCCAGATGTGCAGTCTGCGATAGTTGGCAGCCAGCCAGCAAGACAAATCTCAGCACCCATTCAGTCTTAAAGATATCAATCAGCAGTGACAAAGCATACACAATTGCCTGTCTTGGCAAACATGGCATTTGGCTTGTTTTTCTATTCTTTTACAGGATGTGAGCCAGCACTTATTGCCTATCCCTAATTGTCCTTAAGAAAGTGATAGCGAGCCTTTGTAAAGCATTGTGGGCTGCTGATCATGAAATGCTGTAAATATTTCCTACAGATCCTTAGAGAAAACCTGAGGCAAGAGGTCCAGGGTGATGGTCGTTTTATAGTGAGTGGCAAAGAGAAAGCAACCAGGTCCAGCAGGCTGCAAATGTTCAAAAATGTCGAGGCATGTGTACTTCTGTCTGTACGCCCTATCTTGTGGGTAATACTGCCCACAAACTGTACCCTTCTACTCATCTTTCTCACTGGTGTTGATCCCCCTTCTGCTGGTGGTCTTCCTGTGCTGCTGGCGCATAGTTGATGCTGGTCAGCTTGGCCCTCACCTGAGACCCAATGTAAACATGTAGGTGCACCATATATGGCAAGTTGAGATCAGTCACACAAATCTACCAAGCCTTGAATGCCACCTCCAAAAGCAATGAAAGTGAGGTTTCAAAGTAGTATTAATCACCTGTAAAGTACTGAATACAAACTCTCAGAAAAGTATGGTGAGCAAAAGCATTTCATCAGGCAAAGAAGCAAGGGCAAGATATCAGTGCCATAGCCAGGCAACCTTTGTACTGCAGGATAGAACTGGAGTCAATCTTTACACACCTTTATGGGCTTTTCTTTACAGAGATGCACATTATAAAGATGCATCTCTTAATCCAACCATGATAGTTTCAGGCTGTTTTTATTTACAGGAGCACAAGTTAATATTTTTCTTCAGTTAATGCCCACAAATAAAATTGAACACAACTAAGATGTAATTAACCCTCAATTGCCATTGTGCTCATTTACTGTCAAATTCTGAGAAGCAGGAGAAACCCATGCACCCATACTTAGTGAAAACCCCATTTAAAAACATTCTTAATCTTCATTTGCATAATTAACACATCTTCCTGGGGCCACTAGTGCAAGTTTCTTAATGCGCTGCAGTTAAATGTGGAAGTTAGTGAACTGGAGCTGACTTCCCAATTCACTTACATTTTCACCATGTTTAATCCCCCAAACCAACCTGAAATAAAAATTCCCACTTTAGCTTCTATTTTGAACTATGCCTTTGGCAAAGGGCAAATCTTGTTTCAGGCTTGCTGTGCATGTTTTGTTCATAGGGTTTTAATAACTTTTGTTATTAACAGCAGTTAATAATATTCATCATCTCTATGTCATTCTGAGGCTGAAGGACACACAACGGGATGAAGGACAGAGTCTCACTGTGGAATGCAAAGGGATGGCAGAAATATTACATTGATATTTCATGTTGCTTTTACAAATAAAAGAAGTGAAATCGTAGATATTCTAGAAGAGCATACAAAACATATGTTAAGAGATAACATCTGAGAATTAATTAGTTCTGAAAAATTAGCAGAATTCAAGGTGACTGAGTCATCAGGCCATGACAGTATGCACCCTGGACAGCTGAAACAGGTCAAAGAAGAGTTGGCAGTGGCTCTGACCGAATTTTAAATCCTCCTTAATTACACCAGTTGTGCCATGGGATTGGAGAGTAGGCAAAGTAATAGCATTGTTCAAGAGGAGAAAGAATGACAAGTGAGTAGCTAGAGACCAATTAATTCAAGTCACTTGTCACGACCACATAAAAGGCGTTTGCTCAGAGTAGTCTATGAGTTAAGAGTGAGTGCGTATGTGCGCGTGTGTTCCCATTTTAATTTGTGAGTGATTCAATTTAAAAATAGCCAGCAGCAAAGCTATAGTCTTAAACAAGCTAACAGCTCGTTTATTACAAAACTACTGCTGTAAGTTACTTAAGTAAAAGTAATGAACTGACTAATGAAATATATACAAAGATTAAATGCAGATAAGGATAAAAGATACTTACGAAGATAAGATTCAGTTCAGTCCTTCAAGATATTGTTGCAGGCTTGTAGTTGACAATTGAAATGATGACTGTACAGAGTGCAGGGTTTCTTACTTAGAATCCCTACTGTGCAGGAGGCCATTTGGCCCATTGAGTCCGCACCAGGTCTCCAACAAAGCATCTTACTCAGCTGCCCTATCCCTGTAACCCCAGGCCTTTCCCCTACTAATCTGCCTAACCTACACATCTCAGCACACTAAGGGTAAATTTAGCATGACCAATCAACCTAACCTGCACACCTTTGGACTGTGGGAGGAAGCCGGAGCACCTGGAGGAAAACCACGCAGACATGGGGAGTCTGTGCAAACTCCACACAGATAGTGACCCGTGCGTGGAATTGAACCTGGATCCCCGGAGCTGTCAGGCAGCAGTGCTAATCACTGTGCTGCTGAAGAGCTGAATTCAGCAGCTGCGATGGCTTCTGTAGTCAATTAGTCAGTGTTTGTCTTTCCAGGTGGACTCAGCAGGTAAATAAGCTTTGAGGAATGAGTAATGATCCCTTTTCTTTACTGGTTCTGCCAGTATACAACACTTAAACAATGCCTGAATTCTTTTTCAGCAAAACAGTGATGATTTCAAGGGACAACTTTGTCTGACTCCCAGTAGCATAGAGAAACCAGCTCTCACATGTATTCACAGTTAGTTTAATTGAGAGATGTGGACTGAAACTGTCTTCTGGTGCTTTCCCGAGTTCTCTGTGTAAAGTGGCTGTTCTCAGCCAGGCTTTATATTGTTCAAGACTCAAAATGATGGCTATCCCTAAAGCTCAATTCATGCTTCTATATCGTGTATTTGCTTTGCTCAGATCTGGGGCAGATGCAAAGTAATTAGTTTTTTTAAATGTCTCAGTTGCTATCTTGAATGGCTCCCATTCTTCCAGGTTTCGGGAGATAGTAAAGAGCCAGGAAAACCATTATTACTGAGTTTCTGTTTACGTGTGGGAAAACCCGTGTTGTACAAATGGGCATGTCTGGGTAAGGCTCACTTGCAATACACTTGGAGCCTTCTGGAAGATTGACAAATATTGCAATGAAAATGGTGAGGTGACTTCTGGCAGCCATTTTCCTTGTATTTATTTATCAAAAAAAGGAATTATTTTTACCAAAATCTAGAATATCACAACCATATGTTTGTGACATTTATAGAAAAATTCTTCGAAGTCCTCTTCTTCATCATTAACATTAACTTGATAGAATGCCTTTGATGCAACAAATATCCCAAAGAGTTTTACAGTGGTGTTATCAAAGACAATTTGACACCAAGCCTCACTGGAATATATTAGGGCAGAAGATAAGCAGCTGAAAGGAAAAAAGTGAATTAGTGAGGCACAGTGGTTTAGAGAGAAAATTTCAGAGCTCAGGATATTGGTAACTAAAGGAATGGCTGCTAATGGCACAGCGATTAAAATTGGAGATGAGATAGGGGCTAGAATTTGAAGGATCTAAGGTTAGAGGCAATTACAGAGATAGGGAGGCATGAGACCACAGAGGAATCTGAAAACACGGAAGAAAACATTAAAAATTGAGCTATCGCATAACCAGGAGCTAATATGGATCAGTGAGGGCATAAGTCGAGATGTTATGAGACTTAGAACATGGACAGGAGGGTTTTAAATCTCTTTCAATTTATGAAGGATACAATAACAGACACCCAGCGAAGAGTGCTTTGGAATAGTCAAATCTAGAAGTAACCAATGCATGAATGTAACTTTCTACAACAGATGAGCTAAGGCAGGAATGGAGTCAGGATGAATTCAAGATTAAATTAGTAAGAATTTAGAATCTTTTGCTTTCCCAGACAATCCCAATATTGCCTTTCACTGTGAAGGAAATGGAGTCGATCCCTTCTTGTAGTGCCTAGCCTCCTCTCTGAGTGAGAACATAAGTATATGTGGTGAATGACAGAACCAGCAATTTGCTGCTTCAGGTCAAACTTGACTGATTCCATTACATTCTCTCTACTTCTCAGTTGGTTGCAGACCACGCAAGACAAAACTATGAATATGATAGTCTGAGTTTATAGGGAAGCCTATAACCTGATTTCAAAATGACTTCCTCCACCTTTATTCCCATGGCAATGGGAAACACATTTACTTTATGGATAGTTAGAAATGCTAATTAATCATCTTTGTTACCAACCTCCTTTTACCCAAGTAAATGGATGGTTTACAACCTGATGCCTATAAATCTACTTTGGGATTTGTCGATTTAAAAATGACTGTCATTGTCTTTAAGTGTAATTACTGCGCATCCCTGACTCCCCTTGATCTGCAGCAAGGACACCACCCAGGCTTAATGCTAGGCAGAATTCAGCACAAGTCATTTGACCTTATACATCTATCACACATAATAAAGCTACCATCCCAATATATAATAATTTTAAAAACCAAAAGATACAGTCTTAAAACATGATAATCTTAGAAACCTTACAATTGCAACACTGTCAAGAAACAACACTCCATCGTGGTACAGTTCAAGACTGCCACACACCCACTGACAAGGTGTGATTTCCAAATTATTAGTTTCCAAATAACTGCTGTCAATATGTTTCTAAATTTTGCAAAGCATGCTAACAAGTCTGGTGATTATGATACAAGCTTTGCCCTTCTGTGAACCTCTAAACTCATACATTTTAATCACGTTGCTAAAATAAAAATCATGTAAAATTCAAATGTCTAATTGCCATGGTTGGTATTCCGTCAACAAATGATTCTGTTTCCTAATTTATTTTCCATTTAGTGCTCTGTAACTAACCACAGTGAAGGGCAAGATTTTGGTTAACTGCAGGAGCAAAAGTTTTCATTGATAATACTTTTGTCAGAAACAAAATGACACAAATGTTCATTGTATACCTGGCAAAAGAAAATGCTTCATAAAACTGCATGCACAAAAAAAAGACCTGCAACTGTCCAGTCCTCTCTAGACTTTGGCTGAAATACCTCATTATACATTGAAAATTGTGGAACAATTCTGTTAAAGATCTGACATCATACCATATTCAAGTTCAGACAAATTCTAGAATTTATCTCATGACCAATGTAGTCAATTTATTATAATGTGTCTCAGTTTCCGGTGAAGGAGGTAAGCAATAAATGTGCCATGTCATGACATACAACCTGCAGCATACGTCCACCCAGAAAAATTCAGGGGCAGATAAATTGCCACAGACAAGAAGGACTTGCCGAAGACAAGAAAAATAAACAGATGTTAAACACTGCCTGAAAGCAGAATGCATTAAACTGGAGCCCTAGTCCTGTGACTTTCTACACATCCTTTTGACAGAACAATAAGCAATGTGTACACTCAGTACTACTTTACAACATTCCATGCTGTGATCCCATGTTAGACATTATCCAAAAGTGCCTCCTAAACAATTGCCATGTGCCATGGCAAGTACTTAGAGAAAAAGAACCTATTCTCAAGTGAGCTACTTCATTAAATGTCTGCCTTGGAAAACTGCTCAGCAGCACAGCCAGCTTGCTTGTCTTTTCACTCCTGCAGCCTGGATTGAACATAGCCCAGAAGAAAACATAAGTTCTTGTCTCTGCACAAAATGCCCTCAAGCAGTTTGAAGTGGCATGGCATCACTAAATGTCTGCTAAAACTCTCACCAATTTTAATAGTTGCATCATAGAAAGCACCTTTGCCAGATGTATCATAGCATGATGTGACTTCTGTTCTGACCAAGACTGCAAAAAACCACAAAGGGTAGTAAATGAAGCTCAATCCATCACAAAACCAGCCTCCTATCTACTGATTCTGTCTACACTTCTTGCTGCCTCAGAAAAGCAGCCAGCATTATCAAAGACCTCACACACCTCAGACATAGTCTCTTCCATCTCCTTCTGTTGGGAAAAAGATACAAAAGTCTGAGATCATGTACCAACCAACTCAAGAACAGCTTTTTCCCTCTGGCCATGAGGCTTTTGAATGGACCTACCTCGTATAAGTTCATCTTCCTCCACATCCTAGCTATGACTGTAACACTACATTCTGCACCCTTTCCTTTCTTCCTCTCTGAATGGCATGCTTTGTCTGTATAGCACACAAGAAACAATACTTTTCACTGTTTATCAATACCTGTGACAATAATAAATCAAATTTTAAAAATCAAATAACAAAACTTGACAATAGTTCAGTACAACTTGGAATACAAGACGGAAGCCACAAGAATGGTTGACCCAGGACTTCCTCAGATCCACTGAATGGAGAAGCTCTCTTTCTGTTCAGCTCTTGCACCAGGGCCTCCAGTGCTGCGTCCCCGGGAGCCTGAACTTTTGCCATACTGTGCCTTTCCAATGTCTTCCTGACATCAAACTGACTTCTGGAATAACATCCAGCATCTGCCCCAGCTAAATTCACTTCACCTTTATGAGGTACAAGCTGACTTTGAGGAGCACAGGCGAGCTTAAACTTTTGCTAACCTCTCAGGATTCAGTTGCCTTACTCAGGCACGCAGTAACTCAGAAGCAGCATGTTTAGCTCTGAATGTATGCTGCAATCATTTAAATGAGCAATAGTACAAAGGATATGGGTTGATCACACTTCTTAATCCCTATGCCAATTTTCAAATCAATATTTGCCACGCCCCAAGACTTTGATCAAGATCACAAAAGGATGTCAACTCACAATTAACAATCCATCACTTTCATCTTAACAATTATTCAACTATCCGTCGCAACAAACTGTAGTTATGCAGATAACCTTTTGGAAATGTCACAGCCAGGAAGTAAGTTTGAAGATTTAGAAAGGGTTTGAAATTTATTGTGAACCTGTGTCTGTGCAGGAAATAGTGAGTGCTGATCATCTTAATTTCATCTGCAGACTGATTTTTTGCATACTTTTCTAGTTAATCAGATGTGTTTTAATAAGTGCAAAAATGTCTATCAGCCGATGAATGGTCTGTAATCAGAACAGTTTCATTCACACTGAAGTTATTTGGCAAATATGTTTTATGGAAATCACTCAAGCTCTGCTTCACTGAATCAGATGGAAATTAGTTCCATAGAAAAAGTCTGTAAATAGGATTACTATATTTAAATACTATAATTCCAAGGGATTTATCCTAGGGTAAGGTCACGGTATTTCAAGCATATGTAGCCTAGAGATCTGTTTTCAATTTTATAATTTTATTTCTGCTTTATAAAAACTGCTGGTTTTATTTCAGCCACTTCTGAAATACTTTAAATTATCAAACAAAACAATAAATCCCATTCAATAACAAATAATCAAATCCTTTCAGCTCTCATTTGAATGCACAAAGTAAAGTTAACCCATGTTAACACATTAGTAACCATCTTAACTGCCTACAATACTTATAACTTTACCGATTAACTTTCCTCAAATGAACAACTGCAAAATCAAACTTTGAAAAACATTCCATTGGCCTGATTATTGAAATAAAACAGTATTTCAAGTCTCAACAGTACAAAAATGGCAATGAATGATAGACTACACGACAGTGCACAATCTAGGAATCACACACAAATGCTCTTTTTAAAATTCTTTTTGGTTACTTGTTAAAAGTCATGAATTCTATCAGACTCATAGGTTTCCCTGTAAGCGACAAGGCATAAAAATTATCTGCACAGTTTCTTGTGCTCCATCAAACTCAATAAATTCAAGGTAGCACAAAGCCTGCTTTATGTAACAAATATTTTATAAAGTACTGTTCTCTCTTGCCCTGAGATTACAGTTTGAAAACGGTGGCACAGTGATGCAGTGGTTAGCACTGCTGCTCACAGCACCAGGGACCCAGGTTCAATTCCAGCCTCTGTCTGTCTGGAGTTTGCACTTTCTCCCCATGTCTGCGTGGGTTTCCTCCTGGTGCTCCGGTTTCCCCTCTCAGTCCAAAGATGTGCAGGTCAGTTTGACTGGCCATGCCAAGTTGACCCTAGTGTCAGGGGGATTAGCAGGGTAAATATGTGGGGAATTGGGCCTGGATGGGATGTGGTTCCCACAGACTCAATGGGCTGTATGGCCTCCTTCTGTACTGTAGGGATTCTATAATTCTACACATAACTGGTTCAAAAGGCAGTGTTAAAAAAAATGCTCTATCACTACATCTAGATCCATTTCCAATAAGAAAACACTTCACATCTAATTACTTCCTGAACTTTGGACAAGATGTAGACTATTGTAATGTCTTGGCAAATAAAGTATTAACAGCACCAAATATTATTTTTTGAGTTGGTTAAAAATTGTTATTCAATAGGGTGAAAACATAATAGCACTTGAGCTCAGTAAAAATGTCCTATAAAAAAATCAAATGGTGAATCAGATATTCAAGAGTTGGTATCCACTTCAAATCCATTGCCAGTTACGAAGCATCACAATCTATATCTAACACCCATCTTCCACTCAAGAGTTATAAATACTAAGGTCAAAGAAGGTTGACAAATCATGTCATATGAAAGAAATCCACAACATAGCAGAAATAACTTACTCATGCTGCAAAAAAATCTCCAATCCTGACCTATTAGAACATTGAACATCAGCTCCCAAAATCATAAATGGTGATGGTCCTTACTAATATTATAAATAATATACCTAGCAACTGTGATCACCTTTCTGACTGCTCTGCAGTTTTTGACATGGTCGACCATTCCTTCCTCCTCCGCTGGTTTTCTTCAATAGATCTGCTCAAGTTCTAGTGTTAATTATTTTTATAAATACGCCATAATGCTAAACATTTATAAATCACAGGCTAAGCCCTAAATGATCTAGTATGGCCAATTTTGAACACCACACTTCAGGAAGGATGTCAAAGCCTTGGAAAAAGTGAAGAGGAGATTTGTTGGAATCATAGAATCACTATAGTGCAGAAGGAGGCCTTTTGGCCCATCGAATCTGCACCAACAACAATCCCATCCAGCCCCTATCCCCGCAACCCTACGCATTTACCCTACTAATCCCACTAATCTACATAACTTGGGAAACGAAGGGGCAATTTAGCATGGCCAATCTAATCCGCATATTTTTGGATTGTGGGAGGAAAGCGGAGCACAGGGAGGAAAGCAACACAGACATGGGGAGAACGTGCAAACTTCACACAGTCACCCGAGGGCGAAATTGAACCCTGGTCCCTGGTGCTGTGAGGCAACAGTGCTAACCACTATGCTGCCCTATGATACAAGGGCTGTATCATAGAGAAGATTGAGAGATTTGACAGGGATGTTCAAAATTATTAGCGTAAATAAGGAGAAGCTGTTTCTGTGGTAAGGGATACAGACTAAGGTAATTGGCAAAAAAAATGGAGGCTACATGATTTTGTTTTTAATGCAGTGAATTATGATTTAGAATAAGGATGGTGGAAGGAAATACAATAATAACTTTCAACACTGGAAAGCAGGAAAATTTGCAAAGAAAACAGCAGCGAAGTGGGACTAGTTGGATAGATCTTTAAAATAACAATGTAAGATATGAGGAGTTGAATGGCTTCCTGTGGTATTTAATTACAAGAAAAATTTGAGCGCATGGAATCATATTGTTAATATACTCCAATAATAAGCACTTTGTGTGGGAAAGGGAGGCTTCCTTGTTTACCCGTCACATGCAAGAACACAACTGAAATTGCACCAGGAGTATAGGCATCATGGTGGAACAGGGGTTAAGGTTACAGTACCAGGGATCTGAGTTCAATTTCAGCCTTGGGTGACAGTCTGTGCAGAGTCTGCACATTCTCCCCATATCTGCAATGGGTTTTGTCTGGGTGCTCCAGTTTCCTCCATTATCTAAAGATGTGTGAGTTAGGTGGATTGGCCGTGCTAAATTACTCCTTAGTATCTCAAAGTGTGCAGGTTGGGAGGATTAGTGGGTTAAGTACATGGGGTTACAGTGATAGGGCCTGAATAAGATGCTCTGTTGGAGAGTTGGTGCAGACTTGATGGGCTGAATGACCTCCTTCTGCACTGTAGGGATTCTATGATGAGTAGGCCACCAGGCCCTTCAAGCTTGCCGTGCTATTCAATACGATCATGGCTGATCAATGCTGGCCTGAACTCCTTTTCTGTGCCATTTCCCCATCAGGTTTGTACTGTGAATAAGTCTAAACCTAAGAGAGTGGGATTGTTCTTAAAAAGCAGAGAAGATTAAAGGAGTGTTTAAAAGGGGTATTGAAAATTCTGAAGGATGTCAATAGACGAAATAGGGGGAATTGGTTACTAAGCTGCATGTCAGGGAAACGGAGGATTCAGATTAAAGAAAATTGACAAATCATTCAAAGAGGAGATGAGTTTTTTTTTGTATGCAGCGTGATATAATGATCTGGAATATACTGCCCGAGGAGGTAATGGAAGCAGATTGATTGCTAACCTCCAACAAGTTGTTGAGTTTATGCTTGAAAAGGAAACATGTGAAGGTCTCTGAGGAAAGAATAATGGAGTATGATGACTTAATATGGTTGTCAAAGAGCTGGCACAGACATGATAGGCCAAATGGCTTCCTTTGTGTGCTGCCTGGCTCTTATGATTTATACAGATATGGGGCTTAGATTGTAATTGCTGCAGTGCTAGCTAATCTCAGCCAGGTTAGCAGCAGGGGTCTTTCCATTAACCTCAATGACTGAGGTCCAGCCATGATTACAACCAGTATTGCAAGTTTCATTTTGTTTGAACTGAGTTTCAAAACTAAAATAGATAGATTTTTGTTAGATAAAGGTAAAGGGATGTTGAGCAAAGATGGGGAAGTGGGATTGAAGTAAATATCAGCCACCATCGCATTGGATGGCAGAACAGTCTTGCTCATGTTATCCTCCTGCCAGTTCTTTGAAAGGGAATCATAACAGAGCCATATCACAACCACATCTGAGTACTCACAAGCAAGAGATGTAAAATTGGCAGGGAAAAAGCAAACAGTTTGCTTAACATATTTATTAAAATGTCCATGAAAATTCAGTGAAGCATTATATTGACAAATTGCTCATTATCACCAGTCCTGCCTCATATTAGAAAAGGCTAAAGCGAACTGTAACACAAACTGGCCTGGATTTGATGGCAGGAATGATGACAAGGTTACCAGTGTTCACTGCTGTGCCGTAAATCACACAGAAATTTCTGGCACCCTCACGTGCACGGTTAAATACAGAAGCTAGGAAACTGCTGCCTAATCTGCCTTGCTCTTCCACAAACTTCACAACACTGGCTATCGAGTACCTCACCATGAAATTCAGTACTCAAACACATGAAGTTGAGGAACTTCCCAACAATTACGCAATACATTCATGAAGAACACCAAGTTTCAGTGAACATTTATTGGCTGGATTTTTTGAGCTCTGGCTGAGAGGGGCAATGCAAGCAGGCGAGGGTGAGGGGAGCTGGCAGTAGAAGTTGGCAGAGGAAGGGCAATGGAAGCAGACGGGGAGGGGCAGTGGAAAGTGGCAGGGGAGGGGCAGTGGAAAGTGGCAGGGGAGGGGGAGTAGAAGCAGATTGAGGATGGACAGTGGAAAGTGGCAGGGGAGGGCAGGGGAAGCTGGCATGGGAGGGGGAGGACAAACAAGCATGGGAGGGGCAATGGAAGCAGAGAGGAGAGGGGCAGTGGAGATGCAGTGGGAGCTGGCAGGGGGAGGGGCAGTGGGAGCTGGCAGGGGGAGGGGCAGTGGGAGCTGGCAGGGGGAGGGGCAGTGGGAGCTGGCAGGGGGAGGGGCAGTGGGAGCTGGCAGGGGGAGGGGCAGTGGGAGCTGGCAGGGGGAGGGGCAGTGGGAGCTGGCAGGGGGAGGGGCAGTGGGAGCTGGCAGGGGGAGGGGCAGTGGGAACTGGCAGGGGGAGGGGCAGTGGGAACTGGCAGGGGGAGGGGCAGTGGGAACTGGCAGGGGGAGGGGCAGTGGAATGGGCTGGCAAGTTCCTGGCATTGGTCATTTTAGATTGAATCGGGCCGATCTGGGATACCCATCCTCATGCAACAAGTAGCCAATTTAAATGACCTTTTAAGAGCCTTGTTAAGCCCAGTAAAAGAACTGACTGGAATTTTCTAGTTGGACTCGAGTTTCTTTTTCTAAGAAGGGCTTGGCCAGCATTTATTGCCTATCCCTAACTGCTCTCCACTCCATTTCAGAGGGCATTTGAAAGTCAACCACATTGCTGTGGCTCTGGAGTCACACACAGGCCAGACCATGTAAGGTTGGCAGATTTCCTCATTTCCTTTCCTAAAGGACATTAGTGAAACAGATGGGTTGATATGACAGTCGATAATGGTGTTAATATATG
Organism: Carcharhinus amblyrhynchos; assembly: GCF_965287045.1. Classification (NCBI taxonomy): domain Eukaryota; kingdom Metazoa; phylum Chordata; class Chondrichthyes; order Carcharhiniformes; family Carcharhinidae; genus Carcharhinus; species Carcharhinus amblyrhynchos. The sequence goes on along the minus strand of NC_137326.1, from coordinate 101,858,455 downwards.
AATTCCAAATTCTTATTGAATTCACATTGAACCAACTGTGTAGCAGGATTCGAACCCAGGTTCCAGATCTTGGGTCTCTGGATGACTAGTCCAGTGACAATATCACTTGTGCTACTGCCTACCGGGAGCCAGTGAGGTGCCTGGAAGTGTGAACCCAGCAACAGGGGTGAACTCTAATGCCATGAGGCTGTTCCTGCCTGACTGGGTATAACAGTAGCTAAATGCCACCCTGTAAACTGATGCACATCCATCCACCACCTCCCCCAACAATGGGGGCCTGGCTTCAGGAAACTTTTTTTTAAAGAATTAAAACCTTTTGAAAAGTTGGTGAGTTAGCACTTAAATGTTGACGCAATCTCTCAGCCATGTAGCTGCCATCACTGCCTCTTCTCAAGCTGAAACATCTCTGAATGGTCGTCCAGCTTTGAGAACCTACCCACTTCTCTAATTGGACAGGGAAACTGTCACCATGAAATTCCAAATGAGTGATTGCTTATCCCTGGGGTTGGGGTGAAATCATAGGAAATGCAATTGAAGTGAGTTATAAAAACTGAAGACAGGAAATAACATTCGCCATCAGAGACTGTGATTGGGCACTTGAACAGATATGAGCTGCTTAAAGAGCCAGTGTGGATGTGGGAAGGGAATAAGGTCTGAATAATCCACAACCTTTCATGGTAGATGTGTGGCGTTACGGGCAGAGGGCAGAGCCTGGATGAGAAGAGAGACAGAGCAGATTCAATGGGCCAAATGGCCTCTTTCTGCATTGTAGGGATATTGTGGTCAATGATTTTCTTGTCCCAAACAATACATTCCGACTCTGACACTTGACCAAAGTGCTAGACCCACCAAGCCAATTCCTTTGGTGGATCTGACAGACCTGTTGCTGCTTAAACCACAGTATAGTTCCTTTATGAGTGAGTAGAGAAATTGTACAGGTTTGCCAAGTCTGCTTACAGTCACGGCCAGATAACGCAATGGTTTTGCATAACTGTAAAGCAAATTTTAAATAAGATGATCCATGTATAATAAAGCATATCACTAGCTGATGACTGGTACCATTATTTTTGGCTAATCATAATGGCATAAAACTGTCAACAATTCTGTAAAACTGCAATTTAATGGACTGAATGTGAAAAATGGCCTTCCCATTAGTTTCAGCAATGGATAATGTCAGCTTTGTGTAGAAGTCCCAGGAACACAAGGACTACTAAAAGTGATGATGTAAGTTACTTACTATTTCATAATTTCCTCTTTATCATGGCGTCCAAGAATCCTAACATCAATGATCTGCCACGATAATGGTGCAAGTTGAATGTACTGAAAGTTACAGCCACGACATAGTGGCCTGTACAAACGTATCAGCCCTTTCATTTATATGTTGCGCAGCCACACACGTGCTGTAACATAAACTCGTGCTTGGCCCGTAGGTTGCTGTGCAGCCATGCAGTTGCAGGGCTTTGAGGGAACATTGACTATGTGGCACTTCATAATTCATACAATGAGCAATACCTGTCAACGGTACAATTTTTACATCAAGATGTCTACATGAATTTGGTGAAAGTTAACCATTGAGCAAGTTTGTACGTGTATTTTTTTACAAATATGCAACTCAATCAATATTTCAAATGAAACCATGAAATTAAGGTTTATCATTTGTGTTGACTTATTTCCCAATAGCCTGAATTGTCAGTCAAATGCACTGTAATTACATCTTGATCATTGATCCGTCAGTGAGGTTGTCATCAGACATCACAACTTGTAGAATTCTTGCTGGTGATGTCTACCAGGAATAGCAAACAAGCATAATTTAATATAAACAGCATTGCAAAGCTACAGGCCCCTCGGAATCAAAGCCTCGGCATGAACTATTGCACACAAGATGCTGGATAAGGGAAAAGCAATGTTTTTTTTCCCTCCTAGGTGCAGTGACAGCGATAAACTCTCGATATTTCAACAATGCAGCAGAGAATGAGTCAGAATAGTTGAATGGATGCTTAACATTCATCATCTTTCATCATTTATCTTCATTTCTGCAATCCATGCACTCTCTCCTCTGAATTCACCATTCTCCAGGCTCCCATTAAATCTTTCTCTTCATAAATAAATCTCCTATTGCTCTTCATGAACTGCCCCAATTTTACTATATCCTGTGTCTCTGCACTCCACTACAGTCTATCACAGACAAAGCCATCTCATAGAATTATGTAGTTACGCAGGGTGCTCAGGGCAGATCTGGACCATTCAGTTCAATTGGGTTGTGCTGGTATTTATGACATACATCAGTCTTCAATTACCTCATTAGCGTATAATTATATTCCTTTCTTCCTCATGTGTATCTCCAGCTCCCTTCAAATGCACCTTTGCTATTTGCCTCAATTTTTCTTTGTGCTAGAGTGTTTCATTTTCATGCAACTCATTGGATAGAGATGTTTCTTCTGAGTTCCCTGTTGGATTTATTAGTAACTACGATATATTTTATGTATGACTTCCAACGTTGCAGTCTCAAAGTGGGAACATTCTCACATCTACCCTATCGATCCCTTTCATAGGGCAGAATTTTACAGTATTCAGGCTGGTGAGGCCTGGAAAATTTGCCAGATGACCTTTCTGCTTACCCTGCGCTCTCTGCAATTTTATGGGCAAACAGCATGGCTTAAGCGGGGCAATTAATGACTGCTTAAGGGCCCTTGCCTGCCTGACCTTGATTTTGAGGCTGGTGGGAGGAGTTTAGGGGCAAGGGACACCTGATGTCATGCTGCTCAGGGTTTGGGTAGGAAAGGTAGGGAATGGGGACACTTCCCTCATTACATTTCCACATTGTGCACCTCCCCACAGGTCTGCCCACCCCACCTGGGTGCTCTTTCCCCTAATTGCCTCCCCATCAAGATTCTCCACAACCCTCTCTCCCCACCTGGAAGTGAGCTGACCTGTACTCACCTGGTCTTGGGTCTTGAATCTGGGAGCTGTTTACAGTCCCAAACCCGACTGCTGCTGCTACTGGCACTGCTGGGACAACAGAACGTCTGGCTAATTGAGTTGGCTGGCAACTCTTTGAAGTGGGATGTCCTCCCAAGTGAGGGGTGGAAGTCCCACCTCGAAGCAATTAAGGCTCCTCAAGAGTGTTAAATTGCTGCGTTGAAAGCAGTATGGGTGGGGATGCACTGTTCACTGATTCTTCAGGTGGTGAAAACCCTAGGATCTGAAAAATCTTAAAGACCTCTTTTGCCCTCAGCCTAGAGAAAACATGCCATAGCTTGTTCAGTCTTTCCTGATAAATGTATCCTCTCAGTGCTGGCATAGTACCACATCAAACAAAATCTGGCTTCATTCTCTGGCCACATCAAAACTGCCCATATTCCAAAATGATTAGAGGACAGCAATCATAGCAACATAAAGTTTAGGTTAACTAAGGAAAAGGACAGCAGCAATTCAAAGTTACTTAAAGAAGGGCCAATTTCAATGGATGAGAATAGATCATCCAAGTAAATGGAGCAAAGATCACCAGGCAAAGCTAGAACTGAACAATGGGCAGCTTTTAAGGAAGCAAGAGTTGAGTTGCAGTCCAGGTACATTCCTATGAGGGAGAAAAACAGGATAAACAAATTTGGAACTTCCTGGTGACAATAAAGATAGAAAGACGAAGTCATGAAAGTTGCATGGGGCAGATGTCTGCTAGATCATACAAGTGAAAACCAGGTTAAAATTCAGTGGGTAAGTAAAAAAAAATTAAGGAAGCAAAGATAGAGAAAAGACTGATGGTTCACATAAATGTGAATGCAAAGTCTTCAATAGGCATTTAACGAGAGTGGTAAAAGGAGGGATGGGATTAATTATGAACCAAAACACAGACTTACGTAGAGAGGCAGAAGGCATGGCTAAGTACAGAATGAATACTTTGCACTTATCTTTACTAAGGAAGAAGGTGTTACCAGGACTATAGTGAAGGAGTGAATTGAAACGCTGAATGGGATGAAGAATTGATAAACAACTAAAAAAGAAAGGCTGGCTGTCCTTAATGTTGATAATTCACCAGGCCTTGAATGAGATTCATCCAAGAATTTTAAGGGAAGCAAGGGTGGAAATTGTCATCACCTTCCAATCCTCCTTAGATACAGGAGAAGTGCCAGAGTTTGAGGAACTATAAGCATTCAGAAATGATAAGTCAGGACAAAATTAATAGCCATATGAATAAATGTGGAATAATTAGGGGCATCTGTTAAAGGCAAATTATGTTTAGCAAACTTTGAGTTTTTGGTGAAGTAACAGGGGATCAATAGGGTTAATACGGAGTACATGGACTTCAAAAAGCAGTTAATGTGGTTTATACAGACTTCCAAAAAGTGAGAGATACAATGCTGCACAATAGGCCTGTCAGCAGTGATAACATAGACACGAAGTTGGCTGAGTGATAGAAAACATAGTAGTAGTGGACTGCTGTTTCTTGGTTTGGGGGGGAAGATATACTGTGTGGTCCCTGAGGAGTTGGTATTAGGAGCACTGCTTTTCTTGATAGGCATTAATGACCAAGACTTGGTTGTGTAGGGCACAATTTCAAAATTTTTAGACAATATAAAACATGGAATTATCTACTGTGAAGAGATTAATGATGGACATGGACAGGGTGGTGGAATGGACAGACACTGACAATATAAAAATTAACAGACAGCAATATGAAGTGATACATTTTGATAGGAAGAATGAGAATAGGTAAAAAGATGTGCACCAACATTTTGCTGCCAATCACACTGGCAGAATTTTATGCTCCCGCCAAGAACACAACCCCGCCATGGGCTTCCCAGCAGCAAGGGGTGCAACAACAGCAGGACCATAAGATCCTGCCACCAGCAAACAGCACACTGCCTCCTGTCACCACAAAACACGCCAGAGACAGGGAGTAAAATCCAGCCCATAATTCTAAAATGGGTGCAGTAAAAGAGGCATCCAGCATGCAAATCATCAAAGGTAACAAGGCAGATTTAAAAAGTAGTTAGTAAGCATATGGAATCCTTTGTTTGATGAATAGGGTAGAAAAGCTGAGCCTTTATAAAGCACAGTTTGACTTTTACTGGAGTTCTGGGTTTTAGGAAGATGTGAAACTATTTGAGAGGGTACAGGAAAGATTTATGAGAATGAAGTCTGAAGTGCCTTGGAACATTGTCCAATATTAAGAGTGCTACATAAAGGCAAGTTCTTATTTTTGATAATATTGAGACTGATTGGGCAGAAAGAGAGAACGAGAGTGTAATAATGCTAACAATTATACGTGTGAGAGAGACTTGGAGAGCAAGGGTTTCAGTGAAAAGAGAAGAAATGTTAACATAAAACATATGTTGGTGGATAAGGTAACATCTCACGCTGTACAAACTTGAGAAGTACAAACTTTGCTGAATCCACAAGGCATTGAAATTACAAGAACTTAGGACACAGCAAGACTTCAAAATCAAATTGATCGCTGTGAATGAAGTCATAACTTCTAGGGCTTTCTCAATGCCAACATAAAATATCTACCATTGTAATTACCAAGATGATAACATAATGAAACAAAATGTACTTTAGAACCATAATGTGGTATTCAACAGCTGTGGTCAATATAATGTTAAAAAGAACTTTATTATTATTGATAGAATGAAAGATAATGAAAACTACTGAAATTTCAAAGCAGATCTTGGATTCTTCCTGTTTTGTTCCATGGTAATGCGTTTTCCAATTAGCAGTTCATAAGTGATAGAAATATTCACTGAAAATGTGTAATTGTGCCCTGGCCTATTATCTCAACATTTTGATAAAACACCCTTGTCAGAGGCTCCAATAAGTTTGATAAACAATATACACAGTTCCCTAGCCTAATTAGTTGTTAGTAGAAACTCAAATTCCAAATGGTGTGCTTAATGGCCAAACTAATTCATAAATAATTTGCCAGTGTGAAAACATTTGTGCATTGTCAGACACTAATACAGAATCATAAAGAGTAAGATTAAGTTTAGAATGCAAATAGCCAGAACAATCGTTCAAGACTTACTGCTTTTCATGGTAAATTGTAGACCTATAATTCTGCATTGACAATGTGAATGCATTCCATCCCCAAAAGAATAGCTGCTTCAGATTACTCCAAGAGCCTGAAGTCCTTGTTATGGATCGTGAAGATTCCACTGTCTGAAAAATCACTTTATCTTTACAGTCTGGTCATTACATATTTGTACTTGAAAACATGACCTCCTTCCCTTCCCATTTATCAAGTCAGTTTCTACTACTGAAAACGCTGGAATGGCGGGGCATAAAAGGGAATGAAACATTCACGGAAGAAAAACTGCAATAAGCTTTCTTTAGTAAACCCAATCCTCTTTGTTTTTTCCTCCAAAACAATTTATTTTTTAATTTTCTTGCCTCAGATTAAGGTATTGATTGCTTGCCGAGCTATGATTCATAGGGTGCAAAATTTTCCCTGTTACCTTTTCGGGAATGAGCCCAGACAATGAGTTTCAGAAACAACATAGCCGAATCCTATCTTGTCCTCCTCCAATGTTCTCACATGCCCATCGAGCAGGAGTCACTCAAGACTGATCATTCACACAATTCAGAACCAAGGACATCGCTGCTAACTTCAGCTACCATAATGAAATGACAGAGTGGCTCAAACCAGGAATCAAATGTGAGATCTCATTATTTTTTGTGTATAATGTAGCAGTAAAAGGAAACGAAACAAGATGAGGAAACAGTGAGTAAAGAATAATGGGTAAGTGCAGGAAAAACAGAAAATCTCATGAAGAATAAAGAAAAACACATCTGAGGAAGAGGAAGTGAAACAGTAAAGCTGTCAAAAGAAGTGATGTCAGAGTTCAGTGTTGTGTAAGTAAATGTACAAAGTGCCTGAAACACACGAGGAGATGGTAGCATAGTGAGGGAAGCATAGGGGGACTGGCAATCCAGAGGCCCTGATCAATGTTCTAGAGAAATGAATTTGAATCCCACTATAGCTTGTGGGGGGATTTAAATTCAATTAATAAATATTTAACAAAAAGCTAATCTTAGTAGTAATGATCATAACATCACCAAATTGTCATTTGTTCACTATGTCCCGCAAGGGAGGAAATCTGCCAACCTCATCCTGTCTGGTCTTCATATGAATCTAGACCCACAGAAATGTGGATCACTTTTAACTCTCCTCTAAAATTATCTAACAAGCCACTGCGTGGTAAGCAGCTCACCATCACTTGCTCAAAGACAATTAGAGATGGGCAATAAATGCTGACCGTTCCAGTGATACTCACATCCCAAAAACAAAGAAAATAACAATGGAGGATATGACGTTATTTTTACAACAGATATATAGTTCTTTTCTGGATAAGACTGCGGCACGGTAGCACAGTGGTTCGCACTGCTGCTTCACAGCTTCAGGGATCTGGGTTTGATTCCCGGTTTGGGTCACTGTCTGTGTGGAGTATGCACATTCTCCTTGTGTCTGCATGAGTTTCCTCTGGGTGCTCCGGTTTCCTTCCACAATCCAAAGTTGTGCGGGTTAGGTTGACTGGCCGTGCTAAAAAAAATTGACCTTAGTGTCCTGAGATGTGTAGGTTAGAGGGGTTAGTAGGTAAATATGTAGGGATATGGGGTAGGACCTGGGAGGGAACGTGATCGGTGCAGACTCAATGGGCCGAATGGCCTCTTTCTGTACTGTAGGGTTTCTATGACTTTTATGAAGCCTGGGGGTTCAATATTGCTTATTTTAACCTTTTCAGGATAAGGCAAAAGAATCACAACTGCTATGGAATACCAAAGTGCCTAGCAGGGCTGTTACATGGGCAGATTTAATGAGTAATGCAAATAGTGCCTCAATGTCATTACAGGCCATCGAACAATGTGATCAAGGTAACATAGATAGTCAAGTGATGCATGTTTCTTAGAATCCATCACCAGTGCTTCCTAAATCTATATGCTTCTTACTAAAAAGAAAACCCTGCCAATAGTTGTTGCAAGAATAAGAAAACAACTGGGAGTTAATAGTCACATAAAGCAGGTAAGCCTGCTAATCATATTAATATTTATTAAAATGTATTGAAACAAAGTTCCCAGTCTTTCTGGAGGCAAACCTCATTATGTCACCAGGGAGGAGTGGTGAATTGGAAAACAAAATTTTGCGAGCAAGAGTTTCATTTTCCAATTCTTGTGAGATTTTAAGCCCAGATCACTGTGCTCAAGGCGAAGGCAGGTGCAAAAACACCCCTGGTGTATTTTTTTTTAATGTGAGCCATCCTCTGCGGTTTCAGTGGGCAAAGCATCAAACTGGCTTGCACCTTGAAAACTTAATAGGTAGAGGCACAAATCTGTGCACAATTCCTATTGCCTTAAGGGATAAAAGCTCTTGTTCTCAGTCTTTGCTGACTGTCCTTTAGCTTAATGGATGAGGGCGCCAATGCATTGAGATTAAAACAATTAAATAGGAGAAAAAGAACTGCATTATCGCTCATTCTGCCATCATAATGAAAAATCGGAATCCTACTAAACAAGATAAAGAATCAGAGGACTATAGTGGGAAATGAGAGAATGGATGATGGCAGTGGGAGGATCATATGCTTTAAAAAGGATCATTGTGAAGCTGGAAATTTTAAAACTATTGCACATTAAATATTAATCCAGATAAATGTGATATAAAGTGATGTAAAAAGATTTGTGACCAAATACCATAACACAGCACTCCCTTTCATGAAATTGGACAATATTTTAAGTGTAAGCTAAGTTCATTTTTCCCCCAGTGCACATTAGTTTTTATGGACCAATGTATGAACATTAAAACCCATGATATTAAACAATTACAATGGAACATAATTCTAAATGGATGCATATCAGTTACTTGTTCCAAATTTAATTTCCAAATGCATTTACAAACATACATTAAAATAATACAGCTGAAGGAAAAATAAATTTCAATTAAAAAGGTAATTACTTGACTTGTTAATAAAAGAAAGCAAAGAAATGGAAATATGGTGAAGATAAGAGTTATCAAAGCTATTTTGGATGTTCCAGGAGTACAACTGATATTTGGACACAATTGATTTTTTTGTGGAGATAACAGTAGTAGAAAGGCTCTTGACGTACTTTATATGGACGTCCAGAAACAATTTGATAAGATTCTCCAAAGAGACAGTTAGCTAAAATTAAAGATCATGGAAATAAACGTAAATCATTGATCAGGATAGGAGATTGGTCAAGTGTAGAAAACAAGTGAGCAGGGAAAATGGATATGTTCAGTTTGAGGTCTGCCACGGCCATTCGTTCCTGATCTCTGTACAGCCTTGGTTCAAACGTGGTCAAAAGAGCTGAACTCCAGAGGTGGAGTGACAGACCAAATGTGGCATCGAGGAGCCCTGGCAAAATTGGAGTCAATAAGAATCAGGAATAAAACTCTCCACTAGTTGGAGTCATACCTCGCACAAAGGAAGATAGTTGTAGTGGTTAGAGATCAGTCATCTCAGTCCCAGGACATCAATGCAGAAGTTTCTCAGGATAGTCGTCCAGGCCCAACCATCTTCAGCAAAATTATCAATGACCTTACCTCCATCATATCATCAGTAGTGGGAACGTTCACCTTTTACAACTGACTGAAGTAGTCCATATCCAAATGCAGCATGATTTGGAAAACACTCAGATATGAGCTCAGAAGTACAAGTAACATATGTGCCACACAAGTTCCAGGCATGACTGTTTCCAACAAGAGAGAATCAACCATCTCCCCATGACATTACCATTGCTGAATGCCCCTTTGTTAACAACCTGGAAGTTAGCATTGACAATTGCACAACCCATATAAATACTATGATTATAAAAGCAGATCAGAGGTTCAGAATCCTGTGGTGAGTAGCTCACCTCCCGATATCACAAAGCCTGTCCACCACCTACATGGCACAAGTCACAAATGTGATGGCATACTCTCCACTTGCCTGGATGAGTGCAGCAGCTCCAATAAAACTCTAAAAGCTCATCATCATCCAGGTCAAAGCAGCCATTTGATTGGCAACCCACCGACCACCTTAAACATTCACTCCCTCTGTCAATGATGCACAGTGGGCAGCATATGTGTACCTCTTGCAAGTGCACAACAACAACTCAGAGGTTCCTTCAACAGCATTTTATAAACCCTTGTCCTCTACAGCCTAGAAGCGTAAGAGCAGAAGACACACAGAAACATCACCACCTGCAAGTTCCACTCCAAGTGACACCTGCATCCTGACTTAGAAATATATTGCTACTTCTTTACCACCACTGGCTTAAAATCCTGGAACTCCATACCTAATAGCACTGTGAGTGTAAACCACATGGACTTCAGCCATTCAAAAAGGTGCCTCACCATCAACTGCGAGGGTAATTGTCGGCTGAGCCAATGATGTCTGCAACTTGTGAATGACTAGATTAAAAAAAAGTTGAATCAGAAGAAACTGATTAGTTGTGTTCTACAAGAACGTTTGCTGCAGTCTCAACCATTCACTATGTTTATTGAAGAGTCAGATGACACAATAGGGAGGCACATAACGAAATTTGTCAAGGAAAGAAAGATCAGTGAGTGGCATAATAAGTAGTGTGGCATAAAACTGAAAGGAGGCATTGGGCTGGATTTACCACTCCCCCAGTGGTGTATTTCAGTGCAGGGGGGGCGCACTAAATCCAGCGGGTGGCCTGTCTGCATCTTAAATATCAGCCACTGAATCATTGAAATTTTATTGGCAGTCAGGGTGGCGTCAGGCAGCCAGTGGGCTAATTGGGGCACTTAAATTGTCAGCATCTCACCAATGTCAAGATTAAATTGGCAGCTGGAGGTGTTCATGCAGGTTTCCCTGAACAGGCTGATGGCAGTAAGTTCATGGGAAAGAAGGAGGGAGGAGGATTCCTTCCTTAACTGGCCCCCCACAGCCATCGGGGGGAGCCCTGAGTCTCTCCTTCCGCCACACACGGCCTCTAAAGTCCCTGTCCCCAACCCTCCCTGGTCCACCTTCCCAATCCTCAAATGCATGCAAACTTCCAATCCATCGTTAGACATCTCTTCAAATCCTGAGTAACCTATAGCAGTGAATGGTACTCGAGAGCTGCCAGCTTCTGATCGACTGGCAGCAGAGGCAAAACACCCTGTTTTTGAGGGCCAGAAATCCGCTTCCAGCAGGCCCCCCCAGTCGGGACCACTGCAATTCAGTGCATTGAGAAACCAAGTGAGTGAGCAGAAATATGGCAGACAAATTTGAAGTCTTCCATTATGGACCCAAAAAGGACAAATTATTATTTAAATGGTGACATGCAAAGAACAGTGGAGCCCCAAGAGATTTAGGAGTAAAGTACATTGATCTTTAAACGTTAGTAACCAGGTACAAAAAGTCAAAAAGACCAATGAAATTTTATTGTTAATTAGAAGGATAGAATATCCATCTGACAAGCAAAAGTCACTATCCAGATTATTCAAGTATCTTGAAAAGAGTTTCAATGTCAACTTCCACTATCAATTCATAAAAACAATGAAGAAATATTTACTATTTCCAGCTGTGAGTCTCAATTACATCTGTTGTAACATACCAAATCTAACATCTGTTATCCAGTTGTCATATATCACCTTGATAGTTTGCCTGCGAACTATAGCTTGCCTATTGGTTTGTCCCTGTCATTTGTCCTTTCTTTTTACAGTTCCTGTTTTAACTTATGATCTGTAATCCGTGTTGCACACAGACTTCTTGAATCTTCATTTTCCATTTTAGTTCCATTTAAATTGGCTTGCACAGAGATAACAAATTGGGCAGGTTACAATGCTCTTCACTGGAGACTGAAGCTACACTCGCGATTTCTAGAAATAGATGGAGTATATCTGGCAATTTGGGTCAGTGTCTGGCTTTGTCATTTATCAGGAACCAATAACTTTCTGTAACAGGTCCTGATGAGAAATCTACAGTGCCATGTTTTTTTTGATGAATGAAATAAATATGGAGATGATTTTTTTTTCCTGCGGTACATTAACTGTGCATTAAAACACTGGATACAGAAAAATTGCAACAGACAAACGTGTTTTTCTGGTAGTACTCCAATCTTTTGGGAGATGTGTTTTTATATCTAATATCATTTATAACATTTCTTGCCGTTTAGTTTCTGCAAAATATCTATTTTGTGATTTCACGGGATTTACTTTCAGTCTGCTATATTTTCCCAATTAGGTTTTAAACTGCAGAGCAAATATTACATCAAATTGCATAAAGTATACAGCAAAGGAACAGGCCAAAATATATCAATTTAAACCAGCTGGATATCTGTCTTCCTCCATATTCAAATACAATTCAATTGCAAATAGATTCTGGTTCCAACATTAATAAAAACAAAAATATTGGATGGAATTCTTCCATCTGGGATGAAGTCTCATGGTGGGGACAGGAATGGAGTGTTTTCCACTCAGAGGGGTGCAGGTGAGAAACCATGCCATAGTTCCCGACCTTTACCTAATTAATTATGCAACCGGGCCTTCTGTGCCACATTCCCTCGTGGTGAATATCTGATGACATGTAGGCTGTCATCATATCCAGGCACCATATCAAAACGGCTTCCAATGTCATTGACCCATAGTGGAGAAAGATGACAAATTTCCAGAGACATTCAGACTAGGCGATGGACTTTCTAGACACACTGAGACAGAGACAGCTCCAGGCATTGTTTAGGTGAGTCCAGGCATTGTTTAGGTGAGTCCAGACATCTGCACACTATGTAGTCCCAGGTGTGCTTTGCACCAATGTGTTTTCTTGCTGGCGTGGCAGAGAGTCATGAGTGGGTGGAAAATTCTGGTTGGGCCTTCATCTGCATCTCATTACAAGGATGCAAATTAGTTTAATGCAGCCTCCTGCTTGTTTCCTGATCCAACATGGCAGGCCACGGCGGGCACCAGTGAAAGATTCCAAGGAAATTCATGCCAGCATGAAACAGATTTTTGCACTTCGGCCAAATTCTCCCCCACCTTGCCCAGCACCGAAGCAGCCGGCAGGGAGAATCCGGCCCACTGTTAATCCAAAATATCCAATAACGGCCCCTTATGCTTGAAACAAGATGAATAATACGTTTTAAAATGATTCCATTAAATAATTACAATTCTAAAATATATTAATGGTGGACTCTAATTTGCTGCCAATGTTCAGAGAAGCAGCAAATATAATCTGCAGCAAAAGAAAAGCTTAAATGTGAAACTGTCAGGGCTAGAATGCAAGAGAAACCATTAATTACCAAGAATACTTGGTTTAATAACCTTTTATATGTTTAAAAAGTCTAATTTACAATTGTATTCTACAATGCAATGAACCAGTAAGTTGTGGGCTGATGTAAATTATATGCATAAATCTTCCAGATCCTAGAAGCTTCCTAGGGAAATTAAAAGTTGCATTGTCCATAAAATAGAAAAGTGAAGCAATTTATTCTTTGCGGATGAATAATCTCCCATAATACAAAATTCTACCCATTGCAATGTACAGACACATGCAAGCTACTTAATATTAAAAAATGGGATTTGATATTATCACAGATTCACTCATTGGCAAGCCTACCATTTCAAACTGTCAAGAATGACGTTCAAATTGTTAAGAAAGGCACATTTCCTCTCACTTTTATTTTTAGAATTATATTTCCAAGACTGTTCTTTTTCCCTCAATACAATGCAGAAATGTTCTCATAAGAGCTTGAAAAAACAGCAACATCAGGCACATTAAAGTACCAACTAGTTTCAGATTTGAACTGATACATTCCTACTGCACAGAATTTCAACATTATAAATCTGCCAAGAAACATTTGTTATGATAGAGCAGACATATATGCCTACAGGGTAAGCTTAATCGACTGCAGTAATTTACAGGTGAGAGTACACAAGAAGTCAATACTCGAAGCCCAATTTCCTATCTACCTGCTATGGCAGTGAAAGGTTTCTAGTCAGCGATTTTCCAAATTCTGGATTTGAAAATGGGTGATTGTGGATTGGCAAACTCTCAGTTTTCCTTTACATTGACGTCAATGGACAGGAAAATCAAGTAGGCTGAGAATCAAGCAGCAAGTGTAACAGGTGGCTGATACATGTTGCCGCAGGTGGCTGATACATGTTGCCGCAGGTGCCTGATACATGCTAGCGCAGGTGCCTGATACATGTTACTGTAGGTGCCTGATACATGTTACCGCAGGTGCCTGATACATGTTACTGCAGGTGCCTGATACATGTTACCGCAGGTGCCTGATACATGTTACCGCAGCAGGTGCCTGATGTATGTTACCACAGGTCGCTGATATATGTTACCGCCTGTTTCGAGCCACAGCTGAACCTAAATTTCACCCCTTAAAGATTAATTTTGCTCCTGATTTTGTTTTAAGGTGCTCAACAACTGCTTCTATAGATGGCAGGATTTGTAAAGATATATTATGCACATTTAGAGTGAATAATAAATGTGCTTTCAATAGTGCTGTTGTAAATGTGTTTTACTTTACATACGTTTCTTTGTCAAACCCTTTTTCCCCCATGTGCCATTCAAAAGGTGGGCTAATTATTTTTGCTTTAGGAAGCAATCACCTAATATAAAGGTGGAATATCTTTGGTCTCTGGGAATATTGAAGCTGACAAACCATTATTTATGATGCATAGAATCATAGAATGGTTACTGCACAAATGGAGGCCATTCAACCCATTGTGAGACTGCAAGATCAACTTTCTAATCCACAACCGAGCCTTTTCCCTTGAATCTTGCAATTAATCTCTCTTAGAATCATAGAATTCCTACAGTGCAAAAGGAGGCCATTCAGCTCATTGAGCCTGCACTGACAACAATCCCACCCAGCCCCCTATCCCTGTAACTCCACATATTTACCCTGTTAATCCCCTTAACCTACACATCTTGGGACACTAAGGGGCAATTTAACATGGCCAATTAACCTAACCCACACATCTTTGGACTGTGGGAGGAAACCAGACACTGGAAGGAACCCATGCAAACACGGGGAGAATGTGAAAACTCCACACAGTCATCTGAGGCCGGAATTAAACCCGGGTCCCTGGTGCAGCGAAGCAGCAGTACTAACCACTGTGTCATCATGGTGCCCCTCTTCTTGAAAGTCCCATTCTCAGGCAGTCCATTCCAGATCCTAACCATATTCTGCATCAAAAGGTTTTTCCTCATAAAGCCATTGCTTCGTTCACAAATCACCTTAAACCAGTGTCCTCCGATTCTTGGCCCTTCTCCCGAGTTTCTTTCTTCATACCTTTGATGATTTTGAACATTTCCTCTCAATCTTCTCTAAGAGAACAACCCTAGCTTCTCCATTCTATGCACATCACTGGACTTGCTCAGCCCTGGAACTATTCTCACAAAAGTTTTCTGCATATACAAATTAGTTGGCCCAGCTCAGCCCATCAATCTTACTGTGCCATTTAATAAATTCATGGCTATTCTGACGGTAACCTCAACCCCACATTCCTGCCTACCCCCAATAATCTTTCATCCCTCTTTCTTAATCAAGGATCTATCTAGCTTTGCCTTAAAAATATTCAAAGTCTCTGCTTCCAGTTTGTTTTGAAGAAGAGTTCCAGAGCCTCACAAGAGAAAAACACTTCTCCTCATCTCCTTCTTAAATGAGTGGTCCCTTATTTTTAAACAGTGACTGTTAGGTCTGGGTTCCCTAAAGCCTTCAGATCCTTCCTAAAGTGTGGTGTGCAGCATTTGACACAATGATTCAGTTGAGGCCAAACCAGTGTCTCTAAAAAGGTTCACCGTAAACTACAGAATCTCTACAGCGCAGTAAAAGGTCATTCAGCCCAACAAATGTGCACCAACTCTTTGAAAGAGCATCTTCCCCAGGCTCACCTTGCCCACCCTCCACCCTATCCCCACAACTCCACGCATTTATCACGGCTAATGCACCTAACCTATACATCTTTAGGCACTAAGGGGCAATTTAGTATGGCCAATTCACCAACCTACACATCTCTGGGCTGTGGGAGGACACCAGAGTACTCAGAGGAAACCCACACCGACAAGGGGAGAATATGCAAGCTCCAAGAGACGCCCAAGGGAAGAATCAAAAACAGATTCCTGGTGTTGTGGCCACTGTGTTACTGTGCCACCTTTTTGTAACTTTCTTGCTTTTGTACTTGATGTCCTATTTAAAAAAAACCCAAGATCCCAAATGCTTTAATAACCGCTTTCTCAACTGTTCTATAAATGAGAGCATATATCCCTAGCTCCCTCTGCTCCTGCACCCTTTTTAGAATTGAATCCTTTGTTTTATATTGCTTCTTCTAATTCTTCCACCTAAAATGGATCAGTTCACACTTCTCTGCATTAAATGTTATACGCCACGTCAGCTCATTCTACTAGCCTGGCTATGTCCTCTTGAAGTCTATCACTATTCTCATAATTTGAAGTCTGGTGCCACCTATCAATTTTACCCTACATACCCAATCCTAGATCATTAATATGGAAAAAAAAAGCAGCACTGCTCCTATAACACTGGGATACCCAACCATATATCCTCTTACAGTTCAAAAATCAACCAATCACCACTACTCTTAGTTTCATGTTACTCAGCTATCTTCATGTCCATGCTGCCAGTGTCCCTTTCATTCCATGGACTTTAACTTTGATGGTTGCTATGCTGCATTTTTCTCAAGCATATTTTGGAAGTCTATGGATGCCACATATTACTCTCATCAATGTTCCCTGCCACCTCAGCAAAAAAATTCAAGTTTGTCAAACATGGTTTGCCCTTAATAAATCCATGCTGCTACATTTGCCCAGCAGTCTGGTAACTTTGTCCTAAATTGTCATTTCCAAAAGTTTTTTTTCCACCAAGATTAAACTGACAGGCCTGTAGCTATTCACCTTATTCATGTTACCTCTTTTTGAGAAACTATGCAACATCTTCAATTCTCTGTCACCACACAGCAATTAATGAAAATTGGAAGATGGTGGCTAGTGCTTCCCTAATCTCCACCCTCATTTCCCTCAGTATCCTCAGATGTAGCTGACACAGCCCAAACATTTTCCCAGTACTGCCAGCCTTTCTAATTTCACATCTATTGATTCTTATCCCAATCAGTGTCTCAAAAATCCCCTCTTTCACTGTGACCTTGGAAAGCATCTTCTTCCATCGTGACCTTGGAAAACATCTTCTTTCAGCGTAAAGATAGATTTCAGAGACACCCTAGAAGGTATTCTTTTCAGTTGTATCACAGCTTGGTATAGCTCCTGCTGTGTCCAAAACCGCAATAAACTACAAAGGGTCATGAATGAAGCCCAGCCCAGCACTCAAACCAGCCTCTCGTCCATTGATATGGTCTACACTTTCCGCTACCTCGGAAAAGCAGCCAGCATAATCAAGAACCCCACTCAACCCGGACGTACTCTCTTCAACCTTCTTCCATTGGGAAAAAGATTTTAAAAAGTCTGAGGTCACATACCAACCGACTCGAGAACAGCTTCGTCCCTGCTGCCATCAGAGTTTTGAAAGGATCTACCTCACATTAAATTGATCTTGCTCTACACTCTAGCTATGACTGTAACACTTCATTCTGCACTGTCTTCTTTCCTTCCCTATTTACGGAATGTTTTGTATAGCGCGCAAGAAACAATACCTTTTAGTCTGTATGAATATATGTGACAATAATAAATCAAATCAAAAAGATGGAAAGTATTCATTTAGTACCTCAGCTATACCCTCTATTTTCATGTGCAAATCTTCATTTTGGTTCCTAATCACCTCACTCGTTTTGCAACTTGCATGCCTCAGAGGCTTTCGCATTTACTTTTATATTAGGTGCCAGCCTCTTCTGCTACTCTCTCATCACTTCTCTTATTTATTTTATCACTTCCCCTCTTCATATTATTTCACATTCAGCCTGGTTCTCAACTGCATGTGCAACCTGACATCTGCAGCCTTCTTCCACTTGCACCTCCTCGTTACCTCTCTCATCATCCAGGGAGCTTTGGCTTTGCTTGTCCTCCTCATGGGAATGCACCTTGCCTGTCTCCAAACTATCTGCTCTTAAACCGTTAATGAATTAAAGCTACTCATTATTCAAATCTATCCACCACACAACGCTAAATAATAAACTGCAGCTCACAATGTTCCGTCCCTACCAAGCATCTAAACAGCTTTCAACAAAGTCACAAGCAACATCCTTTGTGACTATGATAAAGGTAAACGTTACTTGTCTGCAGCCAGCTGACAAGGTTGACTGGACCATTCCCCTCCAAGTCCTCCACAACATCATCCAGCTGGGTGGAAATGCTCTCTCCAGTTTCCATTGATATTTTTCAAATAATATGCACTAATTTGTCTTCCTGCTCTCACACTGTTACCTTTGGTGTCCCCAAAGGATCTATAATTGTCACTTTCCCATTTCCCCATCGACATGCTGTCCCTCAGTTACAATATCCAAAAACACAAAGTTAATTTTTACATGTATGCTGACAACATCCACCTCAGCATAATTTCTCTCAGTTCCTCTGCTGTTGCTAAATTATCAGAAAGCTTATCCAGTGCTGGATGAGCAGAAATTTCACCCAAATTAAATATTAGGAAGACTGAAGCCATTGTTTACCATCCCCCCCGTGGTCTAGCTACTGATTCTATCCCTCTCGCAACAGAGATGAGCTTTTCACCTCAGATTTGTGCCATCACTAAGACTGCTTTTCACCGCCTCCAAAACATAGCTAAACTTCATCGTTGTCTTAGTTCATTCTGCCCAAGAGTCAACTATTGCAATGTCCTCCTGACTGATCTCCAATGTTCTATCTTCTGTTAACATGTGAGCATCCAAAACTCTACTGACTGTTCCTTAACTCGCAGCAATTCGTTCCCCTTTCACTTTTGGCTTCACTGACCTCCATTTGCCCCAATTCAAGCAATATCTTGATTTTGAAAATCTCATCCTGGTTTTAAAATCTTTCCATGGTCTCTCTCCTCCACCATTGGTGTCCACACCATCAGTAGGGTGGCACAGTGGTTAACACTGCTTCCTCACAGCGCCAGGGACATGGGTTCAATTCCCAGCTTGGGTCACTGTCTGTATGGAGTCTGCATGTTCACCCTGCGTCTGTGCGGGTTTCTTCCGGATGCTCTGGTTTCCTCCCACAATCCGAAAAATGTGCTGGTTAGGTGCAGTGGCTAAATTCTCCCTCAGTGTGCCAAACAGGTGCCAGAGTGTGGTGACTAAGGGATTTTCACAGTAACTTCATTGCAGTGTTAATGTAAGCTACTTGTGACACTAACAAAATACCTTTAAACTTTTAGTTGCCTAGGCCATAATCTCTGGAATTCCATCTTTACACCTCTTCATTTTTCTAAATCACCTTCATTCTCTGAGACACTACTTAACATTCTTTGGCCAAGCTTTCGGCTATTGGGCCTGATATCTCCTTTTGTGGCTCGGTGTCATACTTTGTTTTATAATGATTCTGTGAAGCGAATTGGAATGTTTTATTACATTAAACACAATATATAAATATAGGCTTTGTTGTTGGTTGTGTATGCAGTATAAACATCCTATAAATTCAAGAAAGTTAATGAACCATCAAGAAATTGTAATGCGGGTCTCAATGAAAGATTTTAATCACACCTAGCTGTGTACTTGAAGCATTGCTTCATGCAGAAGAAGGTTTTTAAGACAGAAACCAACAACTTTAAACCCTAAAATATCCCAACAGTTGGTCTCAATTAATCTGACACTCAAATTTCAACCTTGAAAGGCAACTCAGTTTCTTTAAATTAGTTACTTGCAGGCAAGCAATGTTTAACAATGCAACATTCGTAGCAGGGTGTTCAGGCATAGATATCTGTAGAGACCTCAAAATCTGAATCATTTTCCTACAGTTGAAGTTGACGACAATTGTGTCTGCACTCAGAATTCTAATTTCAACTTGCTGAAGCTGACTGTGAGAGTTATCTCTTTGAATAACCTTTGTATAAACAATGTCATTACTGAAATCATCATTATAACCTCTCAGTCTGACAGCAGAACCAATATTAGTGTCAGATTCAATAAAACAATTGAACATCTTCTAGATAAAAGAGAATGGCAGGCAGTAGAACAGCCAGCAATAGTTTCAACTTTTTAAAAATGGGAGTTATGAATTCTTTATGCTTGAATTAAGTAAATTCTACTATTTTATGCTTTTAAAATTGCACATATATATTGTGCAACAAGGTGAGCAAATATAACCTTTCATAAATCTACTGACAAAACTGAAATGGAAGTAGTTATACTGACAGAAAAGCCATTTCATTTTTCTAGCAAAAAATATGATACACCACTGTGAACAACGTTGCTATGATTTTGTGAAATTGAATTTGGCTATAACTATAAATTACAATCATGTTACACTCCTTTTGCACTCAGGAGGCTTGACAAACCTTCATCAAGGCACTAACTTGAATAATTATTGTTAACTATGCACACTGTAAAGCATGGAAAATACTGGCAGAGATCATTATTTTTGTCAGCTAATTATTACAGCAATACATCAACTCGGGACCTGCAACACAATGACTATGAGCTAAAATAAAAAAGAAAGCAAGCCTCAAGATGGGAGACCCTTGTTCGTAAAGTATTTTGACCCAATTAAAATTGCAACAGGTAACTACTCTAATTTAGAGTTTCTATCATACATGAGTAGAAGTGTGTCAAAAATAACCTCTTCCAAATTGTGGGATCTCTTGTTCTTATCAAAGGTACTTTGCATAAACTGCAATTATTTAAAGTAGTAGTCTATTCTAAGTAAATATCGATGGCATCATTAATCAGGATTCACTATCAATGCACGTGATTGCCTTTACAAGATGGCTTCTTTGCAGGTTTTATGCTGCTATTAAGGGGCTTCCTCTGTACCGGAATGCAAGAAAAACAATAACATTTAGGCAACACTGGCACCAGTTCAGGATTTTGCGCTCGGTGCAGCACCATTGAGAAAAATACTCTCGTTTAGATCAAGATGGTGCTGGAGCGAAGGGTTTCTTGCAAGCTATCCCCAACATTCCCTCTAATTCTGTCTTTTACTCTTGTTCTATGCTTTACACCCTTGCTATGACTGTAACACAATATTCTGCACCCTTTCCTTCTCCCCTGTGTACTCTATGAATGGTATGTTTTGTCTGTATAGCGCACAAGAAACAATACTTTTCCCTGTATCCCAATACATGTGACAATAATAAATCAAGTCAAATCATTTGAGGCCCACATTTGTCCTAATGCAGTGTAAACTATGAAATTAAATCTTAACCTCTAAGCCTGTAATGTGTTACAGCAGCCCAAAAGCTTTAAAGAAAGTGAGAAACTGATGGCCACTCCAACAACACTAGAATTTCACTGGCAGCTGGATGTTCATATTCACAGCTCAGTACCTTTGTTTACGAAAACATGTACACAACTCTGCTACAAGAATGAAAGCTTTTGGCATCATTTTTAGCCAATTTGAAGGAGCAAAGGTCAGAAATGAAGCTACAAAAGCAAAATTCTGTGGATGCTGAAAATTTGGAATAAAAACCAAAATGCTGGACATACACGACAGGTCAAGCAGCATCTGTGGAGTGAAACAGATTTAACACTTCAGATCAACTAACTTTCAACAGAACTGCTTTCTGATGAAAGATCATCGACCTGAAATGTTAACTATCTAAAATGAAGTCCTTCTCTTGGTCTCAACATGTTTGAAATGATACTAAGTGTATCTTTTGCCAGACAACATTGTAACTTCTAATTGTGGTCAGATGTGGAAACAATCTAATGGGAAAGCAGAATTATTGGGATAATTGGACAAATATGATCTCTTTATTACATGGATCAAAAGGTAGCAGCCAAGCACGAAACTTAAATCGGTCAGCAGTGGGAATTAGTGATCATAGAATCTTAGAACCCTACAGTGCAGAAAGAGGCCCTTCGACCCATCGAGTTTGCACCGAACACAATCCCACCCAGGCCCTACCCCCATATTCCTACATATTATACCCACCAATCCCTCTAACCTACGCATCCCTCAACACTAAGGGGCAATTTCTTAGCATGGCCAATCAACCTAACCTGCACATCTTTGGGCTGTGGGAGGAAACCGGAGTACCCGGAGGAAACCCATGCAGACACGAGGAGAATGTTCAAACTCCACACAGACAGTGACTCGAGCCAGGAATCGAACCCAGGACCTTGGAGCTGTGAAACAGCAGTACTAACCACTGTGCTACCGTGCTACCCTTGATGTGTCACCACGCAACAAAAAAAAGTTTTGAAACTACTACATTAAAAACGTTATAGCTACTTTTTTATTTTAGTAGGTTACATCTGAAAGTTGCATCTGACAATCAACAAAGAAATTGAAATTTTTACCCAAGGAAGAATTCACACATTGGCACTTCTGTAAAACACCGGAACCTCTGACCACTGGTCAACTAACTACAAGAAACCCATTCATGTCTTTGTGCCACAACACAATTATACACAAAATAGATAGCAACTAGTGACAGAAACTTGAAAGTCAAAGACAACCTTAAGGTATTATATCTTACACTAGAAAATGGAAAAATCTATATATAGTATAGTTTATTCTACATTCCTAACACTACGTTTAATATAATGGGCATTAATATTTCAGTTATTTAAGTTTGTACTTTCAATAACTGTTGTTAGTTGAGAGAGGTCAAAGTTTGAAATTAGAAGCATTGCGAATATTTTTCCAAACTTTCTCTGAAAGTGTCAATCAAGATAATTTCTTGGGCTGGAATTTTACCATCCCACCCGCCACAGAAATTGGAGCAGGAGAGAGGCGGACCATGGAAAGGTCTGTTGACCTCAGGTGAGATTTTCTGGTTTCAGAGCGAGCGAAGCCAGAAAATCTTACGGTTTTCCCTGTATTAAAATGAAAAGTACAATGGAGTAAAACTAAAAACCTAGCATGTTATTTTCGAACAAATGCTAAACTTCCAATCACTCCAATTAGATCAAATTACTGGTGTAAGACTTTAAACTGAACATCCATCCCCTACTTCCAATAATAATGATGTATTCAACCTTAGAGGGAAAGATATTGCCTCAAAATTGTTTTTTTTCCCCCCAGTAATATCCAAGTCCACCTTCTTGTAAACACTTTGATAAGAACTGTGGGTACCATGTTGCTGAAAGTCTAAATGCCCAAGATGGAATATTGATAAATTATACATAAGTAACAAGGATAATTTTGTCCTACTTATGAAACAGAGTTCATGCTCATTTCATTAATTGCTACATCTGAGGCATATTCTGCCTAATTTTTATGTGACACCTCTGGTGATATGATCACAGAGCTGTCCAAAATACGTACACCCACACTGCTGTTTCCAGGAACCTGAGCACCAAGGTTACCTCGGTAATGTAACAATGTCAGAAAGTATTCTTGCACACAATTTTATTATACAAGTGTGAGAACATCTCAACAAGAACCATTTATAAACAGAAGCCACATCCCATAGCTGATCTGATTAACACTGTACAAAAAGGTTTAGCTGAATCTATAATCACATGAATAATTACACTGAACAATCAAATTGAATGTTCAGAGTTGTTAAAAAGAACTAAATTCCAATACATTCAATGCAGCCCACATGGGTAAACATAGAAACCTTACAGTGCAGGAGATGGCCATTTGGCCTATCGAGTCTGCATCAATCCCACCTAGTCCCTATCTTATCTACCCTACTAGTCTCCCCAGTGCTAAGGGTCAATTTAGTACAGCCAATCAACCTAACTTGCACATCTTTGGACTGTGGGAGAAAATTGGAGCACCTAGATAAAACCCATGCAGACACGGGTAGGATGTGCAAACTCCACACCTACAGTGACCCAAGCCGGAATTCAATCCAGGTCCCTGGTGCTATGAGGCAGCACTGCTAACCACTGTGCCAAACACTACTCAACATGAACTGTCTTTGAAATAACCTAGGAAGATTAATTCCCCAATTACATAACACTAAACAATTGTTTTCAGACATTTTAATAACTTTAATATTGAAGCTGGGCTCTGGAACAAAATAACACAGCAGTTTATAACACTCGATGCGCAGATACAACATTAATGTTGACTAAGATATAATTTTGAGAATCTAAAGTTTATATACTCTTCCTACAAAACTAAACCTCAAAATCACATCTAGCTGAATCATCTTGCATGCAAGTACTGGTTCTTGGGGTGGCACAGTGGCTAGCACTGCTGCCTCACAGTGCCAGGGACCCGGTTTCGATTCCTAGCTTGGGTCACAGTCTCCCTGTGTCTGCGTGGGCTTGTTTCCTCTGGATGCTCCGGTTTCTTCCCACAGTCTGAAAGACGTGCTGCTTAGGTGCATTGACCTGAATAGGTGCCGAAGTGCGGTGACTAAGGCAATTTCGCAGTAACTTCATTGCAGTGTTAGTGCAAACCTTACTTATGATTAATAAATAAGCTTTACTCCTGTTTGCCATCACATTCCCACCACTAAAACAAGAAAGATCATACACAGGAAAAAACTATAAACATTTAATTCCATACAAAGGTTTACATTGCATTGGTAAATGGCACATTACCCATTTGTAGTTGATGGTTAATCTCATTCCCTCAACGTGTTACACCCTGTTTCACCCTAAATAGTACTTGTTTTCCAAAACAAATATTTTATCAGGCGCTCCAAGGTAAAGTGAATACAATAACTACAACTAACATTAAAAAATATTTCTAGTCAACTGTTAATTTGTTATCACTCCACTTAAAGGTTGCTTCATTCAATTTTCGTGTCAATAAATTCACCAAAATTAGGGCGGGTATTTCACTTGCAGCACCCAATGGTGGAATGGGATCCAGGATGAGGTGGCTAAATGGATACAAAATTGGTTTGATGATAGAAGCCAGAAGGTGGTTGTAGAGGGTTGTTTTTCAAACTGGAGATCTGTGACCAGCGGTACGCCTCAGGGATTGGTGCTGGGACCACTGTTGTTTGTCATTTATATTAACGATTATTGAAAATATAGGAGTCATGGTCAGTAAGTTTGCAGATGACACAAAGATTGGTCGCATAGTGCTCAGTGAAGAAGGTCACCTCGGATTGCAACAGGACCTTGATCAATTGGACCAGCGGGCTGACAAATGGCAGATGGAGTTTAATTTATATAAATGTGAGGCGATGCATTTTGATAGATTGAGCCAGTCAATGTAGGGTGTTGGGAAAAGTTACAGAACAAAGAGATCTAGGGGTACAGGTCCATAGCTCCTTGAAAGTGGAGTCACAGGTGGACAGAGTAATGAAGAAGACATTGAGCATGATTGGATGATAGGAGTTGGGACGTCTTGTTGAAGTTGTACAAGTCATTGATAAAGCCGCACTTGGGATACTAGGTACAGTTCTGGTCACCCTATTATACAAAGGATATTTTTAAACTAGAAAGAGCGCAGAAAAGATTTACTAGGATTCTACTGGGACTTGATGGTTTGAGTTATAAAGAGAGGCTGGATAGACTGGGACTTTTTTCTCTGGAGCCTAGGAGGCTGAGGAGTGATCTTATGGAGGTCTATAAAATAATGAGAGGCACAGATCAGCTAGATGGTCAATTTCTTTTCCCAAAAGTCGGGGAGTCTAAAACTAGAGGGCATAGGTTTAAAGTGAGAGGGGAGAGATATAAAAGGGTCCAGAGGGGCAACTGTTTCACACAGAGGGTGTTGGTGAGTGCCTGAAATCAGAGGTAGTAGTAGAGGCATGTACAATTTTGGCTTTTTAAAAGCGTTTAGACAGTTATATGGGTAAGATGGATATAGCGGGATACGTTGAGAGGAGTATGTCAGGACTCTTCCACAAATGGCAGCTGATGCTAGATAATTGATTATTTTTAAATCTGAGATCAATAGTGCCTCTTGTTTAACAAGAATCTAAGGGATAAAGGGGTTACAGCAGCAAAATGGAGGTCACAGATGAGCCATGAAGACCAGCCAGAAGGTGCTACTCATGTTCCTGCTTTCAGATACATTCCGATCTCTTTGCTTCTCCACAGCTTCTAGATTATCACCATTCTGAAAATAGTCTTTTGCAAAGTGGATGACTTTCCACTTCCCACATGGAACTCCATCTGCTATAATGTTTCCCACTCATTTAGTCTGTACCTAGCCCGCATCCTGCTTCCAGCAACCAAACTGACATAACTTCCCAACACAGCATCACATGTAAACCTGGATATACAACTCTTCCTTCATATGGGGAATATCTGAGACTCCAACAGATCCCCTCACTCAGCTATTAAGAGATCAAAGTATACACATTCCCAAAAAACGACAAGGGCAAAATGAAAGCATGTTATGGATATAGATAAGGAATTCAAAAGATAGACAAAAATCTATTGAGTTAGCAGGAAAGCAAAGTTATGTGGATGGTTATGTGAAACATTCTGATCAGATCCAATTTTAACTGCGAGCATAAAAGTATTTGACTCTATGGGCAGGATTTTCCAGCCGCGCTTGCCCTGAAACCTGGAATCCTGCCCGAGGACAACAAACCTTTGCATGGTCTGTGTTCCACCTGCTATGATTCCCGTGGTGGGAGGGGCAGGAGTACTCCACCCCCCAAGTCTGCATTATAGGAGAAAACATGTTCTGTTTGAAGTGTGTGGATGCCAGGAGAAAACAGGACTGAACTTGGCTGTGACTGCCATTCCAGGGCACCAACACAAAAGTCAAAATTGGTATTCCAGTACTGAAGGGGTGCAGCACTGTCAATGGTGCCATCTTTCAAATGAGATGCTAAAATGAGGCCCCCTACCCCTCCTCACCACCTTCTCATAAAGAGCAAGAGAATATCCCTAGCCTTTTAGTCAGAATGAATGAAACAGATTATCTAGTCATTATCACATTGTGGCTTGTGGGAGCTTGCTGT
Source organism: Carcharhinus amblyrhynchos (assembly GCF_965287045.1). Taxonomy (NCBI): domain Eukaryota; kingdom Metazoa; phylum Chordata; class Chondrichthyes; order Carcharhiniformes; family Carcharhinidae; genus Carcharhinus; species Carcharhinus amblyrhynchos. The sequence continues at coordinate 101,831,560 of NC_137326.1, read as the reverse complement.
GTTTTCTATAACAGTGGTTACTCTTCAAAAGTGCTTCATTGCTTATAAAAATGCTTTGGGGTGTCCTGTGGTTGTGGAAGGCACCAAACAAATGTAAGTCTTCCTTCTATCTCTCCTGGCCTGTCAACACTGAGCATCAAGCATCTTAGGTGAATAATAGCCAATTGGACAAGGTGTCAAAGGGCAATCAGTACCCATGGAACTGTGACCAATGAGTCAAGGTGAAGGGAAGAGAGCAAAGGCAGCCAAGAATCAAAGGTGAATGAAGTTATTTTCAGGGAGCAGCCTGCCATCTCATGCAGTTAATACCAACTCATTTCAAGCATTAAGGGAATTGAACCAATTCCTGAATCAGCAAGGAGCAAACAGATATGAGGTCGTAGAGAAAAGGTTAATTAAATTCTGTGACAAGATTTGACAGAGTGTTGGCTGTGTTGGAAAACCAAAACCATCATGTTTTTGTATGTTGGGTTTCGTGATATATGAGTATACACCATGGAATATTGATGAGCCTTGGTGTAGAATATCGCCTTTTAAGGCTCTATATTTTTCCTATCACATGACACCCATAATTATACACCCATATAACCCATAATTTAAAAATGGCTATTCCTTAATGTTATCTGCACATTTCCGTTTGCTTATTCTCTTGGAGCTAGTGTTTAAAGGTAATTTCAAAACCCGAAAAATATTGCCTGGAATTCAATTTTTGTAGATGTTATGTGAACAAGTAAAATTAACAAGAAATATGACATATTGGTTCTGCTTATAAATAACTGTGCTTGCAAAATTACAAATCACTAATTTTACTTTTGGTGGTGGGTGAGAGGCTGGTTTTGGTGGTGGAGGAAGACTTTCTCAATTTTTTTAAAAAGCAATTTAGTTGTCAAAGTGTTACCAACATCGGTTTTAAGTTTATGTTTATTTATTAGTGTTACAAGTAGGCTTACATTAACACTGCAATGAAGTTACAGTGAAAATCCCCTACTCGCCACACTCCAGCACCTTTTCAGGTACACTAAAGGAGAATTTAGCACTATGCACCTAGCCAGCACATCTTTCAAACTGTAGGAGGAAGCCAGAGCACCTGGAGGAAACACATGCAGACACAGGGAGAACAGGAAGACTCTACACAGACAGTGGCCTAAGCCAGAATTCAACTCGGGTCCCTGGTGCTGTTTATACACAAACGTTTATAATAGCTTCAAATTTCACATTAGCACTAAGAAAAAAAGTTACACTGATTAAGATTGCAATTTATTTTAGAGGAGAAAATATTCCATCTTCTTCAGCTGAACCATTTCTTCAATCAAATCGTTGTGAGACAAAATTTCTTTCACATTGTTTTTAGTAAATTGCATGCTACACAGTCACTGCAAGCATCAGAAAATAGAGCTGAGAATCTCAAATGACTTTATATCAATTATTAAATACTAATACACAGCTGGAATATATAGTTGATCGAAGTATTGATTGCTCAGTGTACAAAATATAGTCACGATTGTGTGTAGCAGTCCTATTGTTGAATCAGAAGTTGTGGGATTCAGTCCCATTCAAAAGACTTAAGGATATAATCTATGTTTACATTTAAATAGAATGAGGGAGTGCTGCAGCGACAGTGATGCCATCTTTCAGATGACATGTCAACACAAAGCTCACCCTCAAGTGGACGCAAATCCGCTTTTTGAACAAAGAGTAGGGAATTATCTTGTTCAGACCAACATTTATTGCTTAAAACCACCAACAAACAGATCATCTAGTCATTTTTATCTCATTTTTCTTGGTGAGATTTTGGTGGATTAAGAACTTACTGCTGAATTTCCATTCATTATGGCAATGCCTGCATTTTAAAGTTACCACATGGTTTGTTAGGTTCTTTTAGAACAACATCAGGAGGTGAGGAGGGCAGGAACAGAAATTTAACTTGCTGATCTGCTTAGAGTGAGGGCCCAGGGGTGTGTGGAAGGGTGGGCAAGATTGGAGGCAGTGCACCTCCCATGTGGCACCTCCACAGCAGAGCATGGAATAGTAAAAGTCATCCAGTCCGTGGAATGTTGGGTGCGGTAGATGATATGCCAAGCAGGAAAGCACTCCTGGATTCAGCAGTCTTTGCCTCCATCACCTCCCAAGCCTCCAGAAAACTGGCCATCCACGGTTGATCTTAAAATAATGCAAGCAGCTTCATAATATTTAAATTGCCAAGCCACCTCCTTTGGGCTGGTTAGTTGCTCGTACTTGCCCTCCAGCAAAATGCAAGTTGTTAGGGAAACAAAGCTAGTTTTATGGGATTTATATTTGTATTGCTAAACATTAGAAATAAGCCATATTTTTTCTTGTTGGTAAAATTAATTAGTGTTCCTTTGACTCTGTTCCTCCAGTCTTTCTCTAAAAAAGTTAGTTTTTTTTATTCATTTATGGGATGTGGGCATCGCTGGCCAGGCCAACATTTATTGCCCAACCCTAGTTGTCTTTCAAAAGGTGATGGTTGCAGCAGTTTTAAGTTGCTACAGTCCAAGAGGTAGGTACTGTTTGGGAAGGAATTCCAAGACCTTGACCCAGCGATGGCGAAGGAGCAGTGATATATTTCCAGGTCAGGATGGTGATCGACTTGGAGCGGAACCTCGAGGTGGTAGTGCTCCCAGGTATTTGCTGCTCCTGTTCTAGATGGCAGTGGCTATGAGTTTGGAAAGTCTGCCTAAGGAACCTTGCTGAAGTCCTATAGTATGCCTTGTCGATGGGACACACTGCTGCCACTGTTTGTCGGTGGTGAACGGATAGAATGTTTGACAGAGTAGCAATCAAAGAGTAGAAATCGAGCTGTTTTGTCCTGGTTGGTATCAAGCTTCTTCAGTGTTATTGAGACTGCACTCATCCAAACAATTGCAGAGTATTCTATTACACTCTGATTTGTAGATGGTAGCCAGGCATCTGGGATTCAGGAGATGAGCTATTCGCTGCAGGATTTAGCCTTTGCCCTCTCTAGTAGCCATAGTATTTGTATGGATAGTCCAGTTCTGTTTCTAGTCAGTAATAACCCCAAAATGTTGGAATTCAGCAACTGAATGCCATTGATTGTTAAGGGGCAATGGTTAGATCCTCTCCTGTTGGAGATGGTCATGCAGGAATTCCTCAGGGTAGTGTCCTCTCTGGTAGCCACTGTACGACGCAAATGTTACTTGCCACTTGTCAGCCCAAGTCTGCATAGTGTCTGGGTCTTGCTGCATTTGCACATGGACTGCTTCACTATCTGAGGAGTTGCAAATGGTGCTGAACATTGTGCAATCATCAATGAACATCTGCACTCTGACTTTATGACAGAGGAAAGGTCATTTATGAAGGAGCTTAAGATGGTCTTGTCTAGGACACTACCCTGAGGAACTCCTGCAGTGATATCTTGGAGCTGTGATAATTGACCTCCAACAACCACAACCATCTCCATTTGTCAATGGAGGCTTTCCCCCGATACCCACTGACTCCAGTTTTGCTGGGGCTCCTTGCTGCTACACTCGGTCAAATGCAGCCTTGATATCAAGGGCATTCACTCTCACCTCATTTCTGACATTCAGCTCTTTTGTCCATGTTTGAACCAAGGCTATAATGAGGTCAGGAGCTGAGTGACCCTGGTGGAGTCCAAATTGAGTGCCATAAGCAGGTTACTGCTGAGAAAGCACTGCTTGATAGCGCTGTTGATGACACCTTCCATCACTTTGTTTATGATTGCGAGTACATTGAACAGGCAGTAATTGGACAGCTTGAATTTGACTTGTTTCTTGAGCACAGAATGTACCTCGACAATGTTCCACATTGCCAGGTAGACGCCAATGTTGTAGCTGTACTGGACACACATCTCTTTAACCTGTGCTTAACGCTCTCTCCATTCACACTGTCTGTACCTTTGAGACTTGATTACCTGTAAAGACTCACATTCCAACCATTATTTTGTAAATTGAGTTTGTGTCTTTGTATGCCCTGTTCGTGAACAGAACTCCCACTTACCTGATGAAGGTGCAGTGCTCCGAAAGCTAGTGGCTTGTGCTACCAAATAAACCTGTTGGACTTTAACCTGATTTTGTGAGACTGTCCAACACCTGCATCTCCACATCTGGAACAGTCTAGCCAGGGGTGCGGCAGGTTCTGGAGCACAACTCAGAAAATTGTCAGGTCCCATGGCGCTTACAGTTTTTACAACAAATCGACAACGGTTTCATGGTCATCAAATCCCAGAAGTTTTATTGAGTTTTTAAAATTCCACCATCTGCCATGGTAGGATTTGAACCCAGCTTCCCAGAGCATCACCCTGAGTCTCTGAATTACGACTCCAGTGACAATACCACTGCACCACTGCCTCCCTGTTTGAGCCAGTGTTCCATTCTGAGATCTTCCTGTCAGGTTACAACAGCAACTGGGATCATAACAAGTGAGCAGTTTAGAGGTGGGTTGGGATTCAGATTTTTAACACTTGAACATCCCAAAGCACATTTTTGGGCTTAAAATTCACTTCCACTTCTTGCACCTCAAGACCAATGAAAGTACTGCCATCTGGGATTGTGAAAAATATGATATAAATGCGAGTTTGCTCTTTCTTTGCAATTGTAACATCTCTGGTTTGGCAGAGAAGCAAGAAAATCAATTACTAGCCTTACCAAATACATTTTGGTCCAACAATAAAACGTGTTACAAAAGCAAGATACTGTAGATGATGGAAAATTGGAATAAAACAACAAATGCAGGAAATACATGGCAGACTTGACAGCATCCATGAAGGATAAAAAGTTAATGGGTGGAACTTTATCCGTGGAACCAACATGTGTGCCATTTATAATTTCTCGCTTTTCCCATTTCCCACACCATTACAATGAAAATTCACAGAGCTGACAGCATGCACAGAAAGCCTAAAGCATTTCACAGCGGCTGATGATTTTCAGTGGTGAAACCTGCTGTCAGCTGACAACACTGCAGTTATGAGTGGGCTACAACAGAGCCTCTTGGTCAAATAGAGACGCTCAGGATCACTGCCAAAACTTTCCTGTCTCACTCCATTAACATGTGCTTTTTTTTCACATTTAAACTTCACTTGTAAATAATTACATTGGTTTCGCTTCATTTGTGTACGTGTCACTATTATTTGCCAAGACTTGATAAGTCACTGAGCTAAATGTGCTGGCACACCTCATTGATGGTTAATAGGGAGTTGGGACATTTCCTTTATTGTGGGAAGAAACAGTTGTGTGTGTTTTTTCTTCATTCTTTTTTGGATGCCCATGCTACTCTCCACCGTGTAACATGGTTGAACTTGATAATTTGATTGGATTGATTATTGTCACATGTATTAACATGCAGTGAAAATTATTGTTTCTTGTGTACGATACAGACAAAACATACCGTTCATAGAGAAGGAAAGGAGTGCAGAATGTTAGTATTACAGTCATAGCTAGGGTGTAGAGAAAGGTTAATACAAAGCAGGTCCATTCAAAAGTCTGTTGGCAGCAGGGAAGAAACTGTTCTTGAGCCGGTTAGTACGTGATCTCTGACTTTTGTATCTTTCTCCTGATGGAAGAAGGTGGAAAAGGGTATGTCCAGGGAGCGTGGGGTCTTTGATTATGTTGGCTGCTTTTCCGGGACAGCGAGGCTGATTTGCGTAATGAACTGGGCTTTATTCACGACCCTTTGTAATTTCTTGCGGTCTTGGATAGAGCAGGAGTTCTCATACAACCAGAATGAATGCTTTCTATGGTGCATCTATAAAAGTTTGAGAGAGCCGTTGCGTACATGGCAAATTTCTTTAGCCTCCTGAGAAAGCAGAGGCGTTGGTGGTTTTTCTTAACTATAGTGTCAGCATGGAAAGACCATGGTGATCTGAATACCCAGAAATCTGAAGCTTTTGACCATTTTCACTTCATCCCACTGATGTAGACAGGAGTCCTCCACTACAATTCCTGATGTCAATAACAATCTCCTTCATTTTGTTGACATTGAGGGAGGGATTATTGTTGTTGCACCAGTTCACCAGATTCTCTATCTCTTTCCCGTACTATGTCTCATCATTGTTTGAGATCCAACCCACTATAGTGTCATCAGCAAACTTGAAAATCAAGTTGGAGGGGAATTTAGGCACAGTCATAGGTGTACAAACATTACACTAAGGGGCTGAGGACACAGACTTGTAGGACACCAGTGTTGAGGATGATCGTGGAGGAGGTGTTGTTGCCTATCCTTACCGATTACAGTCCACGGGTTAGAAAGTCCAAGATCCAGTCATAGAGGGAGGAGCCAAGTTCCAGGCCACAAAGATGAACTTTGTAGGAATAATGGTGTTGAACGCTGAGCTGCAATCAATAAATGGGAGCCTGATATAGGTGTCTTTGTTATCCAGGTGTTCCAGGGTTGAGCGTAGGCTAAGGAGATGTTGTCTGCTGTGGACTTGTTGCAGCAATAGGTGAACGGTACTAGATCCAGGCAGTCCAGAAGCTGGAATTGATTTGTGCCTTGACTAACCTTTCAAAGCAAAGATGAATGTCATTGCCAGCGGATGATAGTCATGAAGGCACGCTGCCTGACTTTTTACTGGTTATAGGAATGATGGTCTTCTTGAAGCAGATAATGGGATGCTGGCCTTCATAGCGAGGGGGATTGAATATAAAAGTAGGGAGGTCTTGCTGCAGCTGTATAGGGCATTGGTGAGGCCGCAGCTGGAGTACTGTGTGCAGTTTTGGGCGCCACACCTGCGCAAAGATATTTTGGCCTTGGAGGGAGTGCAGAGGAGGTTTACTAGGCTGATACCGGAGTTGAGGGGGTTGAGCTATGAGGAGAGGCTGAATAAACTGGGCTTGTACTCGTTAGAGTTTAGAAGAATGAGGGGAGATCTCATTGAGACTTATAAGATGATGAATGGGATGGATAGGATAGAGGTGGAGAGACTCTTCCCGCTCAAAAAAGACAGTAGGACTAGGGGGCACAGCCTCAAGATAAAAGGGGGGCGGTTTAGAACGGAGTTGAGGAGGAACTTCTTCACTCAAAGGGTGGTGAATCTCTGGAATTCTCTGCCCGTTGAAGTGGTGGAGGCTGCCTTGCTAAATATTTTTAAGACACGGGTTGATGGGTTTTTGATAAGAGAGGGGATTAAGGGTTATGGGGAGAGGGCGGGAAAGTGGAACTGAGCAGCGACAGATCAGCCATGATCTTATTGAATGGCGGGGCAGGCTCGAAGGGCTGGATGGCCTACTCCTGCTCCTATTTCTTATGTTCTTATGAAGCAGATAAGGGCCTTTTATTGGTGTAAAGAAAGATTAAAGATGTCCACGAATACCCCCGCCAGCTGGTCCACACCGGATCTGAGTGCTCATCTGGGCACACCATCCAAGCCAGTCGCTTTCTGTGGGTTGACTTTCACGAAGGCTGAACTGATGTCTGCCATGGTAAGCTCGGATAAGGGTTCGATCGTGGCTCTGGGGTGGAGGACGTGGTGTCGCTGACCTCTTGCTCAAAATGAGCATAGAATGTGTTGAGCTCATCGATGAAGGCTGCATTGGTGCCACCAATTCTACATGCCTTCATCTGCTAGCCCGTTATGTCTTGCAGGCCTTGCCATAGTCAGTGGGAGTCCGTGTGGCTAGCCTGGGACTCTAGCTTGGTCCAGTACTGTCTTTCGGCATCTTTGATGGATCTATATGGATTTCTTGTATAGGTCAGGGTCACCTCAGTTGAATGCCTCCAACCTGGACTTCAGCAAGCAGCAAATATCCCTGTACATCCATGGTTTCTTGTTGGGAAACACATGGATTTGCTTCCTTGGCACATGGTCTTCTACACACTTACTAATGAAGTCAGTTACTATGGTGGTGCACTAGTTCAGGTTGGTCACTGAGCTTTTAAATATTGACCAGTCCACTGACTCTAAGCTGTCACATAGGAGATCATCCGATTCCTCAGGCCAACATTGCTCGACTTTCTTTGATGGATTCTCCCGCTTCAGTTTTTGCTTGTTCGCTGGGAGCAGGAGCAAAGCCTTGTGGTCCAATTTACCAAAGTGTGGGCGTGCGATAGAGCAGTAGGCATGTTTGATATTTGTGTAGCAGTGGTTTAGAATGTTTGGGCCTCTGGTGGTATTGGTGGTATGTTGGTAGTTTGCAGGCTGTGCTAGCCCTGATCCCTTTTCTGCACTGTAGACGACAGTGTGCAAGATCACTCTCAGTGGGGATATTGGAATCTAATCACTGCACTCAAAGTCCTGCAAGGACTCTGCCAACTAACACCAAGAGGGACTCAGATTTGGACAGTCCTGACACTGTTCTTTACACCCATCATTTTCTTATTTTGGTTTACTGTCCCCACCATTCCCCTACCATACACAGGACACCAGGCTGATCCCACTTTACTCCTCCATGCCCTGATCTCACCTTCTGTCCTTCCTTGGATCCCTCTTCCAAAACTCCATGTCCCTGATCCCACTCCACAAATCCCTCCAATGGCTAGTGCCACTGACTCACCCTTGGCAATCTTGAGCCTTCATGCAAGCTGCCATTCCAGTGTTTCCCTTCCTTCCACAGAGTTCAACAAGGAAAACCATTGATTTTACACAGAACTGCACAAAACTGACTGGTCCAAACCACCCTCAAACAAAGAACCATACATGATGAGATTCTTGTATCCTGCCGACTTTATCTAAATTCATGACAAGAAGCAGGATAGGTCATTCAGCCCCTACAGCACGGGCCGCCATTTAATAAGATCACAGCCGATCGAATAGTCACCTCAAACTCGCACTCCGCCTACTCCTGATAATCTATTATCCTCCTGCATAGCAATAGCCAATCCACCTTTGCCTTAAAAACATTCAAAGACTCTCCTTCCACAACCCTTTCAGGAAGAAAGTTCCAAGACTCTCAGTCGTTTGTGTGAAAAAATTTGACCTCATCTCCATCTTAAATGGGCAACCCATATTTTTAAACAGTTCTTGACGCGCCAAGAGGAAGCATTCTCTCTACATCCACCCTGTTAATCAAGTCACTTCTTTCTCCTGTAAACCCCAGTAGATATAAGCCTAGCCAGTCTAACCTTTCCTCACAAGAGAATGCATCCATTCCAAGTATTACTCTGGTAAACCTTCTCTAAACTGCTTCCAACCTATTTACATCTTTCCTTAAATAAAATAACCAATACTGTACATAGTCCTCTAAATGTGGTTTCACTGGTGCCTGTACAACTGATGCATCACCTACCTATTTTTGCATTCAATTCCCTTACAATAAATGAGAACATTCTATTAGCTTTGCTAATTGCTTGCTGGACCTGTATCTTAGCCATTTGTGATTCATGTGTTGGGACACCCTGATCCTCTGAACCCCAGAGTTCTACAATCTCTCACCATTCAGATAATGTGTTTTTTTTTTATTCTTCCTGCCAAAATGAACAATTTCTCATGTTGCTACATTCTACTCCATTTGCCAGATATTTGTCTACTCTCTTCACCTACTCTCTGACAAGTTCCAATTCTTTCTTCCTTTGTGCTCCACCCTACCATGTGGTTACTTTTAGGGGGCCTGTACGCAAGTTTCACAAGTGGCAATATCACAATTTGAAATACTAAGCCACAAGCTAGTACCCTGGGGACATAGTTTTAAATCCATCATAGCAACTGGCGGAATTTGAATTCAATGACAAATAAATAAAGTTGATTGATTAAAAAAAAAATGAATGCTAGTCCCAGAATTCTGACCATGAATTGTTTTAAAACGCCCTCTGCCATCCTTACCCGTTCTGGTCTACAGATGAGCAGCATTGTGGTTGACTCATAAATATCCTCTGAAATTACTTAGCAACCCCTTCAGCTGAAGGGCAATTGGGGATGGTCTTACTTATGACATCCACATTCCAGAAAATCATTTAAAATGACCCTGAAGATCCTGAGCCAACATGTTAATGGTTTTATATAACAATGTATACCATTCATTTACTTGTTATTCCCAGCAAGAGGACGGATGTTGGGGTTGATAAATAGAACACTTTTCATTCCAAGCACTCAAACCACAATTCAACCATGGGGTCTGTCACTCTCAGCCTTGAATCCACTCAACAACTGAGCACAACCAGCTTCCTGGAGCAGAAAATTCCGGAGATTTACAATCCCATCATCTCAGTTAAAGATGGCTAATACCTTATCCTTAAGACTATAGCCCCTAGTTCTAGACTCTCTAGGCCAGGGGGAACTGCCCACCAGTCAGGCCTGTTTAGAGTCTGGTTTCATTCAAATCACCTGGCGTTCTCCTAGATTCCAGACAGCATAAACCAATTCTACTCAATCTCTCTTCACAAAACAACCTTCTGATCCCAGGAATCAAACTAGTTATCTTTGCTGTATCCCACTGAAGGGAAGTATATCCTGCCTTAGATGCAGAAACCAGAGCACTTCACAATTCTTTATTACTCTTATAGTCCTGGCAACTGTGATAAAGGGCATCATACCATTTTGCCTTCCTAAATCCCCTGTTGCACCTGCACAATAACCTTGCGCTCTATGTAGGACGCCCAAATACTCACAAACACTAATATTTTATATTTCTTCACCATTTGAAACTTTTTTTTATTCTTCCTATTAAAGTGAATAATATTACATTACAATCCATCTGCCACCTTCTTATGCACTCACTTTATCTATCTGTATTTCTTCTCCCACCTACCCTTGTATGATCAGCAAACTTAAACATTTGTTTCCTTCGTCTGACTAATTCAGATTGTAGATAGCTGAGGCCCCAGCACAAATCATTGTTGCATCCCACTAGTAACAGCCAACCGATATGAAAATGACTTGTTTATCCCTGTTACTTTCTGTCCTTTAATCAGTCATTAGTACTGGAAATGAGCAGGGGAATGCTAAGACAACAGTTTCCAAACTTTTCCAAGGAATACACTGTTCAAGTTCTAGCTGGGAACCAAAGCAAGTCAAACAAAACATTGATGCACCAGTAAAACGTTGATCACTGATACAAAAGTGAAACACTGTGGTCCTGAAGTAAAAGATTATTTTATACCAATCACCATGAAAGGTCATCAACCTGAAATGTTAACTCTATTTCTTGTTTCTCTTTCCACAAATGCTTAGAGCATAGTCCTACTGAGTGTTGAATTGACATGCTGTGCTTGAAGTCATTAGGTTACATTTTAGCTTCACTTGAAGCAATTTTTAAAAGCAGCATCTCAGTCTCACGGTCCAGCTTGAGAACATGGTTAATGTACCAAAGATCCAGAGGAATATTGCAGCCCCACAAGGTTACCCAGTACAAGAAGGGGAAGGATTCCTTATACGCACAGGGTAAGAGACGTTATGACAGAAAGCAGAGTGGTTATGGTGGACAGACAAAGCCTAGATTTTGCAAAAAGATTAAGACCACAAAGAAGGTTGTGCTGAGACTGGAGTGTGTGGATCCCAACTGTGGGTCAAAGAGAATGCTGGCCATCAAGAGATGCAAGCACATTGAGTTGGGGGGAGATTAGAAAAGGAAGGGCCAAGTCATCTAGTTCTTATAAAACTTATCAAAAGTTAAAAAAAATGCAAATGAGATCAAGCCTTGGAGGAGGAGCTATGCCTACTCCAATCAGCTTGGATCATGTAGATCAAGCCGAAGTCAGGAGGTGAGAGCCCTGTCTTGTCAGCTTGGATCAGGAATGTTTCAACTTCTGATACTCTGAATTGGACTTGATGTGATTGAATTGAAATAAAAACATTATTTGCAGCTTTTTCTCTTTTTCTTTCAAATATTGATCAGGACAATTGTCTGTAAAAGAAAGGCTCCCTACACTCTGTCCCAACAAAGTTTCTTTAGGTTCAACCTCAGGAAGTACCCCAACTGCACCAGTGTGGTCTCATTTATATTTTCCAAATCAAGCAGCATTAGGCCTACCTGAATGACAGAGCAGTTTTATTGTAAATACGGGTCCAGTGAAACTGGATTGAGCCTGACCAAACACAACTGGAATTGGCTCATCAACAAGGAAGGTCATGTAAATAACTTGTAGGCAGAAAAAGACAAACTTAATGTTCTTCAGAGTTCACCTAGTTTTAAATACCTCACCGTTCAAAAGCATTTTACTTTATTTCAGTGCCTTATCTTCCAGCTTTCGATTACTAAATTTATGTTTGAGAGTATAATTCTACGTGCTTCATCTCCTTTGACAAATTATTTTAAAACTGGAAAACATTTAAATATGAATCCTGAGGGAAATCACACAAATCATACAATGTTTTTAATACTCTCAGCTTTTATCAATAAAGAATCTCCTTCAATTACATCATGTATTCGTGTTAAAATCATATTTTTTAAATTGAGAATTGTAGATAAACAGCCAAAATTCATAAAGCAAAAGCCGAGTGTTGAAAATAAAGATACATAAGGATGTTTTTTACATCACTGTTAAAACGCAACCTATGGATGCTCAAACAGACACTCTCAAACAAACATTATTCTTTACAGAAACCTTTCACCAATATTTGTGCACTTTCATTATTCAGTTTGTACAAATGTAACTCAATTGAACCAAGCATCGGTTTCCATATTTAAAAGGTGTTTTGTTACTGATGAAAACACAAGACCAATAAAAAAACTCACATACCTTTGGTTTAAAGTATTCAGGTTAGAGAGTTGTTTAAGCACTTTGAATATCAGCCATGATTGACAGAAAATCACTTCTCATAAACATTGGAATGTGATTAGTTTAAGGTCAACTTGTTGCAAGAAGGGATGTCCAGCTCCTCCAGTATTAGTCTTGCCTAATGCCCTTCCTCGCTGACATTTTAGAAATGCAAGGTCTAATGAAATCAGTTTCCTTCATCTTTTGGTTGTATGATTAAAGGGGTGTATATTTATGCACGTGCGTCAGCAAGCAACACTGATAAACTGTATAATCTCTTTAAATCTGACGGAGTGGTAGCTAAATATACACAGATAAACCAAGGAGTTTTATTAATATTGCAATGTTATAATATATTTAAAATAGAAATTATATGCATTAGCTTCAGAATATCACGTAAATAAAAGCAAAATGCTGCAGATACTGCAATCTGAAACAAAAACAGAAAATGCTGGAAATACTCAGCAGGTCTGGCAACATCCATAGGGAGAGAACTTACAATGCTTATGAACATCATGGTCTTACAGATTTGAATGGTTTATAACATTACTGAGTGGGCAATCTACTGGAATCCATTACAAACCAGAAAGAGATACCTTTCCAAGAGAGAAAAAATGTGTTTTGGTTCACTATTACACATCATTCAAACCAGATTTTTCATTCATTTACACACAAGTGTCGGAAATACAGTTAGAGGATGATATTTGAATGGCATGCGTATTTTGGAATATCCCCTCAAATCATAAAATGCAAACACACTGAGTATAATCAAGTGTAGTTAAGTAGTAACTCATGTTGAAAATAGCAGCAAGTCAACCATTATAAAATGGAGTCAGAGATTTGAGCATAGATACAGGACAGGATTTTTAAAATTCTTTCACAGGACATGAACGTCATCAACAATGCCAGTATTTGTTGCCTTTTTGAACTGTCCTTCAGAAGGTGGCAGTGGGTAAACTGCCTGAAACACTACAGCCCCAAAGTGGTGTTAGGACTTTGATCCAGTGGTAATGAATAACAGCGATATAGTTCCAAATCAGGAAGGTGTGCACCTTGGAAGGAAACTATGAGATGGTGGTGTTCCCATTTGTCTGCTGCCCTTGCCCTTGTAGGTGATGATAGAGGTCACAGATTGGGAAGAGGTCGCAGATTTGGAAGATGTTGCCGAAAGAGCTTTGGCAAGTTGCTGCAATGAATTCTGTATTTTCAGCTTTTGCCTGAAAATAGTTGCAAAAGCTTCACCCTCATCTTTTGTCTGGACTTGTTGGACTTCCCCATCATGGGACATGGGGATATTTGTGCAGCTTCCTCCTGCTGTAGCTGTTAAATTGCCCACCACAATTCATGACTGAATGTGGCAGGACTGCAAAGCTTTGATATGGCCTGTTAGTTGTGGGGTTGCTTACCTTTGCCTTTCATATGCTGCCTCCACTATTTGATATGCATTTAGTTCTGTGTCATGCTGCACCGAATCAGAATTTCATGTTTAAGCATGCCAAAAGCAAAATACTGCAGATGTTGGAAATCTAAATTGGTGCATTTCCTGACTTGCTATCCCATACTTGCTAATGAAGCAGGGTTGATTTCCTGGTTTGATGGTAATGGAAGAGTGGGGTATATATGCCAAGCTTGGAGGTTATAGACTGTGGTTGAATAGAATTTTTTTGCTGCTGATGGTTTAATTGCTAGATCTGTTCTGAATCTATCCCAACTAGCAGTATGGGTTTACACTGCAACATGATAGATGGTATCCTCAAGGAGAGGACAAGACTCGGTCTCCACAAATCTGGCAACTATATTTTCAGACACATGCCTTTAGCAGAGTGATGTGATGATTTAAGGTGGTATTTTCTTTGCCATTTTAAGCGTTGAACAATATAGCTAACCTAAGCAAGTTGAGAGAATAGGTTGTAGGATATAAAAATGGTGAAATTGTTTGATTCAAAAATAATTAGAACCTAAGTATATTGGCAATAATTAATCCAATAAACTAAATTCTAGGTACAAATAGAAAACATAGAACAATGCAACATACCATGTCAAACTAGCTAAATCTACAGCAGAAGACCAAAGGAGCACATTGTTCACAACAGATGATCAACTAAGACAGGAATCTTTGGAGATGACCCAGAACCGACAGTATTGTTTGTCAGGATAATTCATGAAGTGATGCTTTACATCATCCACACATTGTAAGAGATCAACCCCAATTCAGGAAACCTATCACTGACACATTGAACATTGACTGTAAACACAATCTTGCTGCACCTTAGTGATTTTAGGTAGTGTACTGCTAAAGAAAGCATGATACTGCATTTTTTTTTCCAACTTAAGGAATGCTCAAAGGTACTTTGTATCCAAAAAAGTATCCAATAAGGTACTTTTGAAGTACGGTCACTATCATAATACAATTTAATGTGCTATATAATTTGCATATGGCAAAGCAATAGGTTTTCCCACAAAAAACTAACGAGCTAAACAATTGGATAATCAATTTGATAGAGTTTGCGGTGTGATAATTGTTGGCCGGGATATGAAAAATCCCTGCTATTTTTTTGAGTAGCACCATGGAATATTTTGCATTCACCTAACAGGGTCTTGATTTAATACCTCAGCTGAAAGACTGCACCTCCAACAATGCATCACTCCCTCAGTAGCTCATTCAAACTCACAATCTATTTTGATATTTAAGTGTCACAGTGTCTAGAGTAGTGCTTGATCCTGTTTTGACTCAGCAAGAGTGCTACAACTTAGTATAGGCCGACCTTAAATAAATTAGGGTCAGGTACGGCCGAAGTACTCTGATGTATGGCATTACTTTACTGTGCTGATAATCATCCTGATTCTGTTGTTCCGATGTTAATTGTTGATTTTTTTTTACTTTAATTACTTAACCTGATGATAGTTGCACTATTACATAGCTGTAGTAGTCTTGGGTAATATATCTCTGCCCGATTCTGTTTAGGGCAAGAGGGAATTAAGTTGTACTCCAATGCTAGAGACAGAACTGGCCTGGTAACAATCAATATCTTTTTGAACTAGGGAAAATTCAAAGCAAGTTAAATTAAATGTCATAAATAAGAACATAAGAAATAGGAGCAGGAGTAGGCCACCTAGCCCTTCGAACCTGTCCCGCCATTCAGTAAGATCATGGCTGATCTGAAGTGGAACCGCTGTTAGGTGCCAGGTCTATCTCCCAAAAGCTTTTGAATAAACTGCTGTACTTTGACTCACAATTAGTCTCAGAGGTATCTTTACCTATAACATAATAATGCACATTAGTTTTAAGTTTATCGAATTAATCATCCCTTTTATCATTATAGTTTATATTTTAACCATCCCAAGCTACAAAATTAGATTGGAACTTACCATTTATGGCTGAGTGTAGGGTGACGAAATTTGCTGATGACACGAAGATGAGTGGAAAAGCAAATTGCGTGGAGGGTGTGGAAAGTCTGCAGAAAGATCTGGATAGGCTGAGCGAGCGGGTGAGGACCTGGCAGATGGAGTATAATGTTAGAAAGTGTGTGGTTATCCACTTTGGCAGAAATAATAGTAGGAGGGATTATTATTTAAAAAGCAAAAAGCTGCAGCATGCTACGGTGCAGAGGGACCTGGGGGTCCTTGTGCACGAGTCGCAAAAACCCAGTCTGCAGGTGCAGCAGGTGATCAAGGCGGCGAATGGAATGTTGACCTTTATAGCGAGGGGGATAGAATATAAAAGTAGGGAGGTCTTGCTGCAACTGTACAGGGTACTGGTGAGGCCGCAGCTGGAGTACTGTGTGCAGTTTTGGTCACTGCACTTGTGGAAGGATATATTGACCTTGGAGGGAGTGCAAAGAAGGTTCACTAGGCTGATTCCGGAGATGAGGGGGTTAGCCTATGAGGTTCCACTTTCCTGCTTTCTCCCCATAACCCTTAATTCCCTTGTCTATCAGAAACCTATCTACCCGTGACTTAAATATATTCAGTGAGGTAGCCTCCACTACTTCAACGGGCAGAGAATTCCAGAGATTCACCACCCTTTGAGTGAAGAAGTTCCTCCTCAACTCTGATCTAAACTGCCCCCCATTTATCTTGAGGCTGTGCCCTCTAGTCCTGCTATCCTTTCTAAGCAGGAAGAATCACTCTACCTCTACCCTATCTATCCCCTTCGTTATCTTATACGTCTCTAGAAGATCCCCCCTCAGCCTTCTAAACTCCGAAGAGTACAGACCCAGTCTATCTAGTCTCTCTTCATAGGCTAACCCCCTCATCTCCGGTATCAGCCTAGTGAACCTCCTCTGCACTCCCTCCAAGGTCAATATATCCTTCCACAAGTGCAGCGACCAAAACCGCACACAGTACTCCAGCTGCGGCCTCACCAGTACCCTGTACAGTTGCAGCAAGACCTCCCTATTTTTATATTCTATCCCCCTCGCTATAAATGTCAACATTCCATTCGCCTTCTTGATCACCTGCTACTCCTGCAGACTGGGTTTTTGCAACTCGTGCACAAGGACCCCCAGGTCCCTCTGCACCGTAGCATGCTGCAGCTTTTTGCTTTTTAAATAATAATCCCTCCTACTATTATTTCTGCCAAAGTGGATAACCACACACTTTCTAACATTATACTCCATCTGCCAGGTCCTCACCCACTTGCTCAGCCTATCCAGATCTCTCTGCAGACTTTCCACACCCTCCACGCAATTTGCTTTTCCACTCATCTTCCTGTCATCAGCAAATTTCGTCACCCTACACTCAGCCATAAATGGTAAGTTCCAATCTAACTTTGTAGCTTGGGATGGTTAAAATATAAAATATAATGATAAAAGGGATGATTAATTCGATAAACTTAAAACTAATGTGCATTATTATGTTATAGGTAAAGATACCTCTGAGACTAATTGTGAGTCAAAGTACAGCAGTTTATTCAAAAGCTTTTGGGAGATAGACCTGGCACCTAACAGCGGTTCCCCAGGCATCTCTCCGAACACAAGTTAAGAGCACATATTTATACCCCCTCAGTCACGTACGCATCTTCTCATTCTCAGCAGGTTCCCAGGCTGTGGGCTGTCCTCCATCATGGGAACATGGCTGCCTCGGCATTTCTTCATGGTTATCTCAAGGCTGCAACTGACGTGTGTGATTAGCCCTTAGCTAATGTACAGGCTGACAAGACAACTTAAACTTAACGAGCCGGTATAACAATCTATGCTTATAAGTTGTATAACATACGTATATGTATAATATGTTAGTACATGACACACAAGCAGTATATAATGAATATATATATATAAAATATATTTAGGACATGCAGGCTTCACTATATTAGGCAATAGTCCACAAAATTGAAGACACAACATAACTACAAGCTGGGTCAACTACATTTCTAAGCAGGCTTATCATAAAACTTGTGTACAATAGCAAGAGCAGCTGCTATCTCCCTGTCTGGGTCACCTGAAACTTGTGTACAACAGCAAGGGCACTGAGCAGTCTTGGCACACGAAAACAAAGTTACATTTATCTGAAATATATACATCTAGACTATAAACAGGCTTCATCTAGACTACAGGATATTTTTTCTCATTCTCTCAAGTATTGCAAAGTTCATTAACTCATTCCCTACTACAATTACTTGGAATTTTACATCACAGTATTTCTTACAAATTGTTGGCATTCTGTAAAATTTAGTATTTTTACATCTATAAGAACATAAGAAGTAGGAGCAGGAGTAGGCTATCTAGCCCTTCGAGCCTGCCCCGCCTTTCAATAAGATCTGAAGTGCATCAGTTCCACTTTCCTGCTTTCTCCCCGTAACCCTTAATCCCCTTGCCTACCAAAAACCTATCTACCCATGACTTAAATATATTTAGCGAGGTAGCCTCCACCACATCAACGGTAAATGTGATCTGATGAGAAAAATATAAGGTAAATGTGGTAAAAAGGGAAGACAGTCAACAGTGCAGGACACCACTTCACAAGGGACAGTCCATCCTGAACTAAAAATATTACTTTAAGAAAAAAAGCCCAGTAAACATTTTGAGGTCAAGACAATTTGCTGGTACAGAATTCCAGTTTTCATACAACCGAGTATTATAATAAATTATTTTTCACTTTATTCACCATTATAATTTAGATTAGTTCCCTTTATAAATCATTCCCAGACTCTCATGAATACTAGAATATCAAGTGGTTTCACTGCATGCAATTATATTTGGTCTGCCATTACCTGAACTGCTGTCTCCACTATATTTCTGTATTCAGATTATTTACAGGAGTGAGATATTTCCCTGTTGATGCATGTCCTGGAATCAAGTAGAAAAAGACAAGTCACTTCTGCAGGTCTGTGAATCAAAAAGCAACTGCCAGAAAGGCCTCCTTTAAGCACTGATCTTAGTTGATCAGTACAAAAAAAGGTTTGAGGATGTGCACCGTGATTTTGCTGTCTGCCCTTCTCTGATATGAGAGGAGTTGGCTACATCATCCAAACCCACTTCCACAGTGTACACTTTTTAGCGACCCAAGATGAAAGTAAAGTGGGGGCTGTGAGCATCTCCTTCTATTCTGTCAATGTGGTTGTGCATGAGGGTCAATAGACCCGTGGAAAATATTTAAATTAGACAGCATCCTCATAATATAACCGAGTAACGGTCAGTTCATTGCCGCACAGAGGCATCAAGGACCCAGAAGTTTCCATTGGCCAGATTAACATGTTGCACCAAGCACTGCAATGTAACAAGTTGACAGTCGCGGCTTCTGGTCTTTTAACAAAAAAAAAAGGAGTTTTCCCTGTTGCTATCTCCATGGCAAAGCCTCAGCCAGAACTGACTTCCTACCCTTCGCTTCTGCAGCATAAATTAATGTGACTGTTTGAAATTCAGCAATTTTGTATTTGTTCTCATGAGTGCCTGATGAAAAGCTTCAGCAACATGTCTTTCTTTTCAGCAATATTCATTTTAACTTTATTATAAGCTATGGCCAATATGTGGTGGACAGAGATGGATATCAGGATCAGGTGAGGCAGCAGCTAGTCCGGAAAGTTCAAATGGGAAGATAAAAATGGAGACAGAAGCTTAATGCCAAAAAGGTGGATTTTGACCTGGATGTGATGCATGGATAGAGTAGGTGGGGGCAGCTGATGAGGGCAAGATCTTTGGACAGGGGTCCTTTGGAGACACTGAGAGCAATGTCTGCCAATATTCAGAGAAATGTGGGACAGGACTTTGGCCTCAATCCCGTCCTCAGGATCAAATGAAGGTTCCGACTTGAACTGCGTGGGAAACATTCACCTCGCAATGATTTTCCTCAAATTGGCCAAATAGTGGCCAGAGGGCAGGCTTGAGTCATCCAAGTAAGGACATCAGGTGGGCTTTGAAAACGGAGGGCACTATTGCAGCAGGTGGTCAGGAAGGCGAATGGGATGCTGGCCTTCATAGCGAGGGGGATTGAATATAAAAGTAGGGAGGTCTTGCTGCGGCTGTATAGGGCATTGGTGAGGCCGCAGCTGGAGTACTGTGTGCAGTTTTGATCGCCGCACTTACGCAAGGATATTTTGGCCTTGGAGGGAGTGCAGAGGAGGTTTACTAGGCTGATGCCGGAGTTGAGGGGGTTGAGCTATGAGGAGAGGCTGAATAAACTAGGCTTGTACTCGTTAGAGTTTAGAAGAATGAGGGGAGATCTCATTGAGACATATAAGATGATGAATGGGATGGATAGGATAGAGGTGGAGAGACTCTTCCCGCTCAGAAAGGACAGTAGGACTAGGGGGCACAGCCTCAAGATAAATGGGGGGTGGTTTAGAACAGAGTTGAGGAGGAACTTCTTCACTCAAAGGGTGGTGAATCTCTGGAATTCTCTGCCCGTTGAAGTGGTGGAGGCTGCCTCACTAAATATTTTTAAGACGCGGGTTGATGGGTTTTTGATAAGCGAGGGGATTAAGGGTTATGGGGAGAGGGCGGGAAAGTGGAACTGAGACACAACAGATCAGCCATGATCTTATTGAATGGTGGGGCAGGCTCGAAGGGCTGGATGGCCTACTCCTGCTCCTATGTCTTATGTTCTTATGTTATGTTCTTATTAGCAGATGTTTCATTTTTTGCCTCAGAGTTATGAGAGATGATATATACCACGCTATATATTGTAACAGGGGTTTTCTTTACAGGGCTCTAAAATGTCTGCTCTTAAGCCTACAGTAACCAACCTCAGTTCAGTCTCTCTCTCTCTTGCTCTCGGTGACCACGCCCAGGCTTAATTAATCATATACAGAGCACTGAAGTCGACTGAGACATAATCAAACACCAAACAAGTGAACACAACAGACTTTCCTGCGCAACAGATCCTGCTGTTCAATAAAGGGAAAGAGTTGCTGTCTCCATCTTGAGGCATCCCCGCTGTAACCTTTTAAACTTTTCATTTAAAAATCACCCCTCAGCAGCCAAGTCTGCAATGTGGAGGGAAAACATCTCCCTGTGGCCATAATTATAGTCAGACATGAAGGAGGGCCCCAAATGCTGCCCGGAGCGCTGATCCTCCAGTCTGTCACCATGAGCCTGCTAGTCCATAAGACCGTAAGACATAGGAGCAGAATTAAGCCACTCAACCCATCGAGTCTACTCCACCATTCAATCATGGCTGATACTTTTCTCATCCACATTCTTTTGCCCCACAACCCCTGATCCCCCTTATTAATCAAGAACCTTCTACTACTGACTTAAAGATACTCAATGATCTGGCCAAGAATGCCAGAGATTCACTACTCTCTGGCTGAAGAAATTCCTCCTCATCTCTGTTTTAAAGGATCATCCCTTTAGTCTGAGGTTGTGCCCTCTGATTCTAGTTTTTCCTACTAGTGGAAACATCCTCTCCATGTCCACTCTATCCAGGTCTCACAATATCCTGTAAGTTTCAATAAGATCCCCCCTCATCCTTCTAAACTCCAACCAGTACAGATCCAGAGTCCTCAACCGTTCCTCATGCAACAAGCTCTTCACTCCAGGGATCATTCTTGTGAATCTCCTCTGGAGCCTTCCCCTAAGGCTAGCACATCCTTCCTCAGATACGGGGCCCAAACTGCTCATAATAAACCAATGGGGTCTGATCAGACCTTTATACAGCCTCAGGAGTACATCCTTGCTCTTGTATTCTAGCCCTCTCGACATGAATGCTAACATGCATTTGCTTTCCTAATTGCCGACTGAACCTGCACGTTAACCTTAAGAGAATTTTGAACAATGACTAACTTCCCTTATGTTTCTGATTTCCTAAGCATTTTCCCATTTAGAAAATAGTCTATGCCTCCATTCCTCCTTCCAAAGTGCACAATCTTTCACTTTTTCACACTGTATTCCACTTCTTTGCCCACTTTCCTAACCTGTCCAAATCCTTCTGCAGCCCCCCTGCTTCCTCAATACTATCTGTCCTTCTACACATCTTAGTATCATCTGCAAACTTAACAACAGTGCTTTCAGTTCCTTCTTCCAAATCATTAATATATGTTGTGAAAAGTTGTGGCCCCAACACCAACCCCTGAAGCACACCACTATTCACCGGCTGCCATCCTGAAAAAGGCCATTTTTATCTCCATTCTTTGCCTTCTGCCAGTCAGCCAATCCTCTATCCATGCCAGGATCTTATCCTTAATGCCATGGGCTCTTAACTTACTTAACAATCTCCTATGCAGAACTTTGTCAAAGGCCTTTTGGAAATCTAAATAAATCACGTCCACTGGTTCTCCTTTATCTAACTTCCTTGCTACCTCCTCAAAGAACTCTAATAGATACGTCAGACATAATCTCCCCTTGACAAAGCCGAGCTGACTCAGTCTTATCTTATCATGCGCTTCCAAGTACTCCGCGATCTCATCTTTAATAGTGGACTCTAAAATCTTGTCAATGACCGAAGTCAGACTAACCGGCCTATAATTTCCTGTCTGCTGCCTCCCTCCCTTCTTAAACAGCGGTATAACATTAGCTACTTTCCAGTCCTCTGGGTCCCTACATGCCCCCAGTGATTCCTGAAAGATCACTACCAATGCCTCCACAATTTCCTCTGCTATCTCTTTTAAAATCGTGGGGTGTACTCCAACCGGTCCAGGTGATTTATCCATCTTCAGACTTTTCAGTTTCCCCAGAATCTTCTCCTTAGTGATGGCCATTACAATCACCTATGCCCTCTGATTCTCCTGGAGTTCTGGCATCCCACTGGTGAAGATTGATACAAAGTAACTATTTGGTTCCCCTGCCATTTCTTTGTTTCCTATTATTACTTTTTCCAGTGGTCCAATGTCTATTTTTGCCTTTCTTGTGCCTTTTATATATTGAAAAAAATCTCTTCCTAGTTCTTTTATATTACTAGCTAGCTTATACTCATATTTCATCTTCTCCCTCCTTACTGCTTTTTTAGTTGTCTTCTGTTCGTGTTTAAAGGCTTTCCAATCCTTTGGCTTCTCACTAATCCTCACCACTTTATATGCTTTTTTGCTGTTCTTGACTTCCCTCGTCAGCCATGGGTGCCTCGTCCTCCCCTTAGCATGTTTCCTCCTCCTTGGGATGAACTTCTGCTGTGCCTCCCGAATAACCCCCAAAAACTCCTGCCATTGCTGTTCCATTGTCTTCCCTGCTAGGCTCCCTTTCCAATCAACTCTGGCCAGCTCCTCCCTCATGTCTTTGTAGTTACCTTTATTTAATTGTAATATTGATATATCTGACTCCAGCTTCTCCCTCTCAAACTGCAGGGTAAATTCTATCATATTGTGGTTACTGCTCCCGAAGTGTTCCTTCACCTTAAGTTCCCCATTGAAGTCTGCCTCATTACACATCACCAAATCCCACATTGCCTGTTCCCTAGTAGGCTCTGTCATAAGCTGCTCCAAAACAAAATCTCAGACATTCCACAAATTCCTTTTCTTGGGATCTACTACCTACCTGATTTTCCCAGTCCACCTGCATAGTGAAGTCCCCCATGATTATTGTAAAATTGCCTTTTTTACATGCCTTTTCTTTCTCCCGATTTATTTTCTGCCCCACATCCTGACTACTTCGAGGGGGCCTGTACACTACTCCCATCAGGGTCTTGTAGCTTTGCAATTCCTCAGTCCTACCCATAGAGATTTTATGCCTTCTGATCCTATATCGTTCGTTGCTATTGATTTAACGTCATTCTTTACTAACAATGCAATCCTGCCCCGCACCTTTGCCCTTCTGCCTGTTCATTCAGTAGGACACATATCCCTGGATATCTAGATCCCAGCCCTGATCCCCTTGCATCCATGTCTCTGTGATGCCCACAATATCGTACCAGCCAATTTCAATACGCGCAAAAAACTCATTTACCTTGTTCTGTAAATTGCATGCTTTTAGGTATAAAACTCTCAATCCTGCATTTACTATCTCCCTTCTCATACCTGTCATCTTTTTTGCTCTGCCTGAAATTAGATTCCTGCCACCTTTATATTCTCCGTTCTATTACATGGTCTTGAAGCTTTACTAACCTTTCCTGAGGCCTTGGCTCCTTTAACTAATTGAAAGTCCTCATTGTTAACCTGCATTTCTACCCTGTCCTTTAACTTTGATTTTCTAACTCTCCATACAACTGAACCGCCACTATTAGGTTAAAGTCCTATCCACAGCCCTAGTTGTACAATTCACCAGAACTCTGATCCCAACACAATTCAAATGAAGACCATCCCATCGGAACAGGTCCCCTCTTCCCCAATACTGGTGCCAATATCCTAATGTCTCATGTCCCAATGTCCCATGAATTCAAACCCATTCATCCCACACCAATCTTTGAGCCACATCTGGACTTTGATACTTTGAGGCCAACTGAAAAATTCTAATTAGCCTCTGTCAATAGGTCTTAATAGGCCACTTAGCCATCATTTATCAGTGGGTATCCACGCCGACTTCCGTCGAACCACTGGAAAAATAGCCTGGTGGTGGGATGGCACAAGCAAACTAGTACACTCTCTGGCAGCATGAATCTTTGGCCTACCTGTCTCTGTAATTCCATCCTCCACCCTCCTCCCAACCTCGCCAGGGACCATGAGATAAATTAGTAACTCCAAGATGCAAAGCAAACTGATTTTGATCAGAAAATTTGGGCCCTTTTCATTGACTGGATTTGTGTGGATTTCCAGATCAGATTGGTGGAGTTAATTATTTAGTCTAATAAAGTATGACCAATGATTTATGATCTGACAGACAGACATTTAAGTGTGAGAATGTCAAACATGAATCTTTGAATCTCAATCACTCATAATATCTGCAAATTCCTGTATGCAAAGTGATCCCATAATTTCCAACTGAAGTTAAAAGGAGGACTCTGAAGCTACTTGCGGTTTCCTGATGCAAGCTAGCAGTGGGGCAGGATACCCCACTATAGTAATGCATGGCTGGAAAACTGGCTCTATAATGTGCTTGCATTGCAAGGAATCTGCTACTGTTTGTCTAATGCTGATTTCATACAATAAGCTCATGACACAGCTACAGCATTGGGTCGTTGACAAAATTCTTGGACCTATTCCAACTGGAATAATAAGTTAATGAGACAAATGAACTCTCACAGGCGTATTAATTACTGCCTAACGTCGATTAATGCAAATCCTCGTTGTTTTATAAATTTGGAATTTTTTAAGATAATACATGGTAATTAAATGCATATTTTTGAAGGTAATAAGGTATAATATGCCAAAGCAGCCAAAGATAATATAAGTATGCCAAAGATTGCAAAGCAGTGAAATGGAGGCTTTATCAGAGGTTCAAACAGGAAGAAATCTGCTGAAATATTTTCCACGTGCTTTATTCCAAGGTTACACCACTGGGCTCAACAACCCACAAAAATATTTAACTACTTCTCACAAACATACTGAACCACAACACAATTAATGATTTTCGAAGATAGCAGAATATACATTGTTCATTTCAATGGAAAACAGCCAACTCAAATGATAAATTGCACCAGAGGCGTCAGTAAGACAAACCTTGCTGTATCACATGCTGAGTGTAAACAATTCTGTTCAATCGAAATCTGTGTGTTCATCTTATTTAAACACATCTGACTATGTAAACTGGTCAATCAAAATGTGTGGCTCTTTTGTAACTTTATATAGCAGTGTTTCTAGTCAACAAAATACATACTGTTGCCTGGCTGGATAAGTCACAATACTCAAACAATTCAGGACAGGAATCCCTTCCTCAAATGACGTCAGCAAGGTTGGCTGAGAAGCCGGAAAGCTGAATGTCAGTTGAATTTGCATCTAAAAGTGGCTCGCCCAAGTGTGAGTAAAACAGTCCATCGCTGGGATGGTTGACACAAACAAAAATCATGCAGGTGCTAAAGTACTGAAATATAAACAGAAGATGCTGGAACTACTCAGCAGGTAAGGCAGCATCTGTGGAAGGAAACAGAGTTTAATGCTTCAGAGTGATGACCCTTCACCAGCTTTATACATGTTCAGCTAAATTAAACAGAATAAATGTGCCCTGTGAATCTGTACACACTTGATAATTTTTAGGATAAGGGGAATACTCTAAGGTAATTGGGAAAGAAATATTAAACACTGGAAAAACAAACAACAGAAATAACCTTCAGGGTAGAATGAAGGAAAAGATGATGAGGGTATTGGTGGACAATAAGGAAAGAAGCATCTTGAGTGGCACCCCACACAAATTAGAACACATGCCCCGACCATCATGGAGGTGGTTTCAGATGTCAGGAGCCTGAACATGGGTGACGCTTGGGTAGGGAGGTTGGTTTGGAGAGGGGGGGTTGCAGGGCTCAATGTTAAAAATAGTTACTCTGAAGTTAGAAATGCTATTTTTACCTTCAAACTCTTCCAGAATAACGGAGTATAAAACTGACAGAACCATCCAGTAAATGATTTAAATCGCTTTGACAGATGGTTCCCATCCAAGCGCAATTGTCCAAGGGAAGTTAACCATTCTGGACAATTGCCAGGTAAGCCCTTAAGTGGGAAGCTCCAAGAAGGATTCCCACCAAAATCTTACACTGAGGAGCCAGGAAGTAATGGTCCAATAAAGCAAGGACTTCATGGTTCGAGTAAAACATGCAGAAAGAGCTTCCCACCTGACAATCAGCATTGGGCATCTGAAATACAAAGGCAAACCACAGCTTGTTTACAGCGCAGAAGGCAGAGGAAAGCTTACTGAAGTGTTTGAGATACCTGGAGATCTGAACTAGTTAAACCCTGACAAACCTTTCTGCCATTACCATGAGAATTAGAAGGAATGAGGTCGGGAATGAAGCTCAAAAGACAGAAGGTGACTGAAATGTGCCACCCAGGGAAAAGATTATTGATGATAACATCAGTAATTTTAAGGGGGATTAAGACAGGCATTTGGCATGAAAAACAGTTGAGTGATGTAATGAATGAACAGTATATTCTGTTTTGTAGCTCTGGTGCCGAAATATTCTTACATTTCTTTGTTTTTTTAAGAAGTTTCAATGGTAAAAATATCCCACTAAAGTATGCTTTGTCTCTAAATCTAGCTAAAAATGTGAACACGATACAATGAAAACTATTTGCGCTGATTGGTTTTTATAAGTTGCATCTGTTATCACTGATTTCAGCGTTAATACCATTTATTTTGGCATACTTTTTTTTAAAAACAAGGAACCCTAAAGACATTTGAATGGGTTTATAATATTCTATTTATGATGATCAAATGACATTTAAGAATTCTTTATATTAAAACCTCTCCTATCTTCCCCTTCAACTTCCACTGGAATAAATTAAATTGTAAGGCAATGTTATCCAGAGAAATCAAATGCAAGAGGTCACCCGGATTACAAATACAGTCAAAGTAAATAAAACTATCCAAAACATATTCAAATATGTAAATGAAGCCAGTTTCATCAACTCACATAAGGGTCAATCACTTCATCCCAAGTTGAAAAACTTGATACTTCATTGAACTTTAAGCAAAATGATACATAAAATCTGAAAGATGTGGGGGGCACTACCAGAGCAGAGCAGCGAGCTGGGAGGCATCCACAGCAGCTGTTTCATGGGATTCCCGTTGGGCATCATGGCCTCGTGTGTCTCCGAAGTTAGGTTTTTAGGCATCATCAGCTCCATGCTGGAAATTGACGTTTCCCAGGACGGTATTCTCCGGGCCTGCTAACATCTCCCCCCATCCCATTGGGCAGTAACAAGAGAGGGGTGTCCAGGAGGATGGGTGGAACCTGCTGCCACTCTGCAAAAGAATCGGTGGGGGAGGGAGGGAGCGAGGGTGACAAACGGGGTGGAGGGGTTCAGAACTGTTGAGGGGGAGGAAATCGGGGCTAGTCATCAGAATTGGGAAGGGTTGGATCTGTTGAGGGTTGGGTGTGGGGAGATCCTGTCTGTCCTGGGGACGGGGCGGGGGGGGGGGGGGTGGTGGCATTGGGGCTAGCCTGGGGAGGTCCAGGAGGCCAGCGATGGGGGGTGTGGGGGGAGGGGTTGGGAGGCCAGTGATTGGGAAGGCCAACAATTGGGGGAGGGGGGAGCACTGCGCATGCGCCAATCTCCTCGTTGACAGATGGCCACATGCGCAGTGGCCCGCTCAGTGCTACGCTGCAGCCTCTTGGGCGGGAATAGGCCCTACCCCCTACTTTCCAGAGTGAATCATGATGAGGCACTCTGTGATGCACAGAGTATCGGAGATTCGCTCTGATATGCGCACTTAAAACCAGGGTAGGATTCACTCCCATTTTCCCACACACTGGAAACTTAGGACTTTTTTTGGGAGCATCCCGGCCCTGGAGTTACAAATTTAAATACAAACTGCATATTTGGATTGTCAAAAAATCTTCTATTTCAAAATGGTAAATAACAATGAATGAGGGAAGAGAAAGTTTTAAATCAATTATATTTCAAAATTAGACTTATGAAAAAAGATGAAGTGTGACAAATTAGATATTAACACACAAAACAACTCAGAACTGTTGCAAACACAATGCTATACTTTGTGTTTTCCTCATAGTTTGGTTGTCTGTAGCCAATGTGATTGGATTTGATGCAGCATTCGATTCCATGCTTTGACACTGCAGTGGTTGGTCAAGCAGCCGCTTCATATTTTTAAAAGAAAGTCATCCCAAAAGTTCAGTACCTGCCTTAACCTGCTAAACAATTGTATTTACCAAGAAAACAGTCAATCTTGAATGAGACAATACTTTGGACTTTCTCTTTGGAAAAATCAACTTAAATAGGCCTAGTTGCAACACTGCATCCAGAACAATTATCCAGTTCAAGGCGTACATGCTTAACAAAATAGAATCTACAACTTGGTCAATAGTTATAGCCGTGAAGTACATTTTGCCTGACTGAATGATTAACTGGCATAAAGATCCAAGCTGACACTTTCAAAAACTATAAGCAAGCAACTATAGCAAACAAATACTTCAAAACAGGAAAAACAATGTTTATTTGAGGTGTGCAAGGACCCACAATGAGTTTCAAGTGTTTGGTTAATGCGTGTAAATAGAATCATGGAATGATACAGCAAAGCAGGGGGCCATTTTGTCATCATGCCTTCACTTCTGTGGAATAGCTATCCACTGAGTCTTACAGTCCTTCTCTTTTTCCACAGCTCAACAAATCTTTCCACTTCAAGTGTGTTCGCAATTACTGTTTGAAGGTTAAAACTGAATTTATTTCCACCACCCTTTCAGGCAGTGCATTCTAGATTATAACAATCACTAGAGAAAAACATATTTTCCCCTCTAGTTCTTTTGCCAATTATCTTAAACCTGCGTCCACTGCTTATTGATCCTTCCAATAGTTTTCCCTTATAATTCCTCCATCAACACACTCATCATTTTGAGCATTTCTATCAAATCTCCTCTTCACCTTTGCTACTGTAGGAGTACAACCCCCATTTCTCTCGTGCCTTCACATTACTGAAGACTCTCATTCCAGACTCTACATCTTTTATATACCCTCTCCAAGGACTTGCACATCTTTTTAAATTGAGGTCTGAAGAGTTGGACAAAATCCAATGTGAGGCCTTATAATAGTATAGAATACCTTACTTTTATAGGTCAGATTTTCACACAGTTAGGACGACTCCAGAGGGCTCCATCTTGCTAACAAGTTTATTGTGTACCATGCTCCAACCAAGCCGTTCTGGTCCAGTTACAAAACTGGCATCTACCCAAGAATATAAAAAATGCAGAGTGCAGCAATCACTTCAGTCTAAGGACATTACTGCAGGGGCAGCATGGTGGCACAGTGGTTTGCACTGCTGCCTCACAACCCCAGGGACCCGGGTTCAATTCCTGGCTTGGGTCACTGTCTGTTTGGAAGTTTGCACATTCTCCCTGTGTCTGCGTGGGTTTCCTCTGGGTGCTCTGGTTTCCTCCCACAGTCTGAAATACATGCTGGTTAGGTGTTTTGGCCATGCTAAATTCTCCTTAATGTACCCAAACAGATGCTGGAGTGTGGCAACTAGGGGATGTTCACAGTAACTCCATTGCTGTGTTAACATAAGCCTTGTGTTACTATTAAATAAACATTAAACTTCAAGGAGTTCCACAGAGTAGCGTTCTTGTTCGAACTATCACTGGTTATTTCATCAACTTCCTTTCCTCCATTATTAGGTGAAAAGTAGAGATGTTCACTCTGATTGTGAAATGTTCTTAACATGCACAATTTCTCAGAGTCTAAAGCAGTCCATGTCCTTATCCAGCAAGTCATAAACAACATCCAGATTTGAGCTAAAAAGTGGGAAGTTACATTCACACGCCAGGCAGTTATTACCTCCAATAAGAGGAAGTCGAATCATTTCCTCTTGACATTCAATGGCATCACCATCAGTGAATTCTCTACCATCAACTGCCTGGTGGTTACCATTGACCTGAAAATTAACAAGACCAGCCATATTAATAGTGTAGCTGCCAAAGCAGGCCAAAGACTAGGAATCATGTGGTTTCCTGACTCCTCAAAGTCTGTCCACAATCAGCAAGACTTAAGTCAGGAGTGTGATGGAATACTCTCCATTTGGCTAGGTAAATGCATCTCCCCCCAACTACACACAAAAAGCTCAACATCATCCAGGACAAAAACAGCCTGCTTAACTGGCACCCCATCCACCACATTAAAAATTCATTCTCCCCATTGGTGCAGGGTATAGGGAATGTGCACTATCTACAGGAAGTACTGCAGCAACCCACCAAAGCTCCTTTGACAGCACTTCTCAAATTTAGTGACCTGTATGATCTAGAAGGACAAGGACAGCAGATACATGGGAATGCCACCATCTGCAAGTTCCCCGCCAAGTCATGCTAACTCAGAACTATATTGCTGTCCCTTCACTATCACTGGGCTAAAATCTAGGAACTCACCTCCCAATAGTGCTATGGTATACCTATGCCACATGGATGGCACCAGTTCCTAAAGGGAGTTCACAACCTCCTTCTCAAGGACAGTTATGGATGGGCAACAAAAGCTGGCCTCGCCAGCAACGCTCACACTCCGTGAAAGAGTAAAGGAAATATTATTGTCTGAATTTATGCTTCACAAATCACTAACAGCACAATAACCATATATCACCACTGTGTCCTTAAAAATGTTCAATCTGTTTTCAGGTCATAAGCACAATAACGCTTGATAACAATGCTAGGTCCTTCACTTGAAAAGCCACATACACTAAACAGAACAAAAGTGTTTTGAATTAAATGGCTCGGTTGGATATTAAGTACAGTTATCTTTGGTAATATTAACTCTTCAACAATAATTATGAACATGAAAAAGTGTTTTCGATGTCAATCTGTCACTGAAGGTTTCTTCATATGTCACTCTCAAAATTAAAACCAGATGGCAAAATTAAACTAGAATAAGAAACAGAGGTTAAATGAAAAGAAGAAACTACGTACAGTGGAAATCTGAAAGTAAAATAGAAAATGCAGGAACACACAGCATTCGGTGAGTATCTGTAAAGACAATTAATGACATTTCAGCTGTGCACCCTTCCTCCAAATAAGATTGAAAGATAAATAGACAATCCTAATTCCCTATTTGCATATTTGAAAAAAAATTCTGCAGCATCACACTGATGACCTTTTATGTAATCTAAAAATTTTACAGGTCGTTTAATCCACTGACTTTTTCTCTCTGATTGTTGTGACTGTAAATCCAATCCCCATTCCCCTTTTTCCCAATTTATTCCCAGCCTTCCCAAAAACATCAAGTCAGATGTTGACTGACCTAAAATCCATAGAATCCCTACAGTGCTGAAGGAGGACATTTGGCCCTTCAATCCTGCACCTAGGCCATATCCCCATAACCCCATTTTTTACCCTGCTAATCGCCCTGACACTAATGGACAATTTATCATGGTCAATCCACCTAACTCGCACGGCATTGGAGGAAACCGGAGCACCCAAAAGAAACCCACGCAGACAGGGAGAGAATGTGCAAACTTCAGACCCAAGCCGGGAATCGAACCCGGGTCCCTGGTGCTGTGAGGCAGCAGTGCTAACAACTGTGCCACCATGCCACCTTCATTTTGTAGGTCTTCCTGTTTCTCCCTCAGAAACTTAACATAGCATAAAGCAAAAGATTTCTAGCCATATTCCTCAGATCACTTGATAACAAGAATTACTGCAACAAATTGTCTGAAATTCCCAATGATAGCTACCAACATCAACAAAAATATTTTAAAAATGTTGATTTGTCAAAGAAACTTCCAACAAAAATTATGGATACATCAGCAGCAGTCCAAAGACAAAATCCCTTTTACAACCAGGGCTGGCTGATCTAGGCCATCAAGGTGCCAAACCCAGAGATAACGCATAGGCAATACTGCTTTGGGCAAGTGATAACAGGACAAACCTGAAGGAATGTCCCTTTTACCTAATGTTGTCCAAATTTGATGCTATTTATGTGTGGGAAACTAAAGCAATTGCCAGCTGTAAGCAAGCTTCTTGTTTGCCTTGCGAGTAAATCTGATTACTAAACAGAAAGACATGTTGTTGAAGCTTTTCATCTTGCATTCATCAGAACAATAGCAAGAATCCAAATTTCAAAGATCACAACAAGAAAAAAGGATGCTGACTGGTTGGCAAGTGAGCTTTGATTAGCCGAGGCATTACCATGGAACACTCCCAATCAATGTTGACTTGCCAACCAATCAGTACCCTTTTCTCCTGTATTATAGGTAATTGTGATCTTTTGAAATTTGGCATTCGTGTTCATCTTGATGATTGCAAATGAAAATCTTTGGCAACATGACTGTCGTTTCAGCAATATTCAAAGTCTGTATTAGTAAGCAACTGTTTAATTACTTTAAGTCCCATTAAATAGGCTAGATTTTTTGGGACAGCGTACTCCCCTCCCCCTGCTCCCCAAGTGAAAAGTTGGTTGTCAGCTCACCCGCAGATAACCTAGCTGCTTCAGGATCAGGCGGTAGCCTCTGCTGGGATTACAATTCCCCAGGAAGAACACTGATGGACCCAAACTTAAAGCTAAGTCTGGGAATTGAAAGGGTCTGGTTGCCAGACCCCAGGGAGAGGCTGTTGGAGCTATATTTGAGAGGGGAGGAGAGGATTAAGGGGTGGGTCACAATCTTGGACGGGAGAGGATTGCCTCTAATGGGCACAGGTTAAACTCAAAGGCAGTACCCCCTTCTCTTCCTGACTAAGGGCACTGCAAGTAGTGAAAGCTGCCAGGCTGCCCTCCATGCTTCTGTCTTTCCCTTTTGTATGCAAAATAGTGACAGAAGTAGAATTAGATCCTTAAATGACCTGCTGTTTGACACCTTCACCAATCATCTTAACTGGACGGATGGGTCGGGAGTGGGCACCAAGACCACCCGCTTTATTTTCCTTTACAGTAGGTACTTCAAAATCCAGTCCTTTATCTGTATAAAATGACTGGCATCTAAAATGCAAGTTCTTGCAATAAGATATTTCAATTGTCTGAGAGAAAGAGAAAGCAGTCAAGAAGAGGCTGGACATGATTTCAAAAGGTTCAAGAGTGTGTAGACGATGAAACGACAGGACAAAAATGATAAAAAATGTAGCTTCAAGTTTGAGAAGTCTGGTCAGATGTAGGCAAATATTCTTGTATCACTATTTTGTAAGATTTCAATTTCACTAAGCAAAGAGGGAATAGAAAATAGAACCCACCATACTGCAAATACTGAAAGGACAAACAAGCTTGGGTCTATCCAGCTGAAAGGCAGATAGAGGAATGGACATTACACCCATGGTCAAAGATTTCTCAGGTAAGGATTAAACTCTACTATGCTGACACAGAGGGATAGGTTGGTACAAGGTTAAAGAATCACATAATTAAAGCAATGTGGCAACTAGACTTAAACATGACTGATAGACTAATAATTCAAAACGATTAATTGAATTGTGATGCACTTAAGCTGCCTTTGCACCCATTGGGTGAATTCAGATGATGTCTAACATTTGTTCTTGGGCATCACATACCACTTAGTGTTTAGTCTTCGGAGATTTTGACAAGGTTTGCTGAATATTTGATGAGCCCGCAGTATATAATGTCAGGATGGTGCATGCCTGTGATTGGGTTGAGTGCAGTCATCCTAAGGATGACTGAAGGACTGAAACTGATCTTAGCAAGTTGTGCTGGCAGACGGGGAATGATGTACTTAAAGCTGGAGCAGAGAACAATAGAAAGGTTTCGGTGCAGAAAGAGGCCATTCAGTCCATCCTATCTGGGCCGTACAAAAAAAAGAAAAAATAAACTAACTGCTCATTTTAATCTCATTTTCCAGCACCTGGTTCATAGTCTTACTTCATTGCAGCACTTCAGTTGCAGATCCAGGAATCTTATAAATGAGTTCAGCATTTCGGCCTGTACTCCTAACTTAGACAGTGAATTCCAAATACACACCATCCTCTGGGTGAAAAATATTTCCTCATGTCCCCTCTCGTTCTTCTGTCAATCACCTTAAATGTTTGCTCCCGACACTCAAAGGTGAGCTGCTGTTAAAGAATTCTTTCATCTGGCAAGATAGGTGGGCCTTATCCTTCCTGATCTTCAGTAGCTGGCCATCTGTCCAAGGCATCCCTAGAGACTCCTTGAGTCTATCCTGCAGGACACCTCTAGATAAACAGCAATTTGTATTCATAATGAGGCTTTGATATAGTAAAACTTCCAAAGGCACTTTGCAGGATAATTATCAAACAAAATCTGACACAAAGCCACATGAGGAGATATTAAGACAGATGGTCAAAAGCTTGGTCAAGAGGAAGGTGTTAAGGAGCATTTTAACGGAGAAAATAATAGAGTGCCACAGAGATTTAGGGCCTTGGCAGATGAATTTAACTCCATCAATGGTAGCGCAAATTAAAATCACAGATCATCAGGAGTCCAGAATGGGAGAAACACACATCTCGGGGAATTATAGGAATAGAGCAGATTACAGAACCAGAAAAACATATCAAGGCAGTAGAAACATTGCTTCCCAAAGCTTATTGGCCTGTTTTATCCAAGTTCAAGTGCAGGAATGAAACTGACTGTACTTTGTGTCTGTATCAATGCTCAGGTCTGGAGAAGATAGCCATCTCAAAACAGTTGGTCATTGACCCTCTGACCAGGATCAGAAAGAGGCAATTAAGGACTGGAGCAATATTAATGCATCATGACAGCTACCAGGAAAGCTGGCGCAGACCTGTATGATCCACTGCATGTACTCACATTCCAACTGGACATTGATTTGGTGAAATCCCTTCCTATCCATTCAGACTCCAGGTTCTCCTTCTGGAACAGGTGAGGCTGTGTGCGTCCATGTG
Source organism: Carcharhinus amblyrhynchos (assembly GCF_965287045.1). Taxonomy (NCBI): domain Eukaryota; kingdom Metazoa; phylum Chordata; class Chondrichthyes; order Carcharhiniformes; family Carcharhinidae; genus Carcharhinus; species Carcharhinus amblyrhynchos. Next base: position 101,796,190 of record NC_137326.1, on the reverse strand, counting down.
GTGATGCAGGAAGTCTGTAATCCTGGCACAGCCCAGAGCTCTGTCCTCCTGCTGTGAAACATCCTTGGGAAATGACATGAAGTCTCCGGCTTTGGCAAAGCGCCCATCTGATACTTGGATTACAGACCTGCATAACTGGTTGGCTGAGGCTGCAGGTTGGATTGTGATCCTGAAGCAAAAAAGTTCAAGAGCACTGTGACTTTGACAAGCATGGGCAAGACTTTTCCTGGAGTATAATGGGAGGTGAAAAAGCTCAACGCCAGCCTCCCTGACAAAGTGGATTCTCCTCACTCGTCACTGAGCTGCAATTAAGAAGTTCTTTGTTTGGACCTTGAAACTGGAAATGAAAATTCTCCATCATAAATTGTGGCAGGCAATTCAGTGTTACCATTTCAGAAGAAAAAAAATCGGTAATCAGCTACAGTTATATCATGCATGTAAAAGAAAAATCTAGAATTCTGATCACTTTGGGAAGTATAGTTTGAATATTTCTGAATTAAACATTAGTTGAACTTGGACAGGAATATCTGTACATTCTTCTATTTTCCTTCGGATTAAAATCAAATGGAAATTGTCCGTTTCGGACATTTTCTTGTTCAACATTGATTTACATTGACTTTCGATGTTGTTCAAACAGATGAAACCCTTACTTCTTTCCAGGAGGATTCTGGTCAGAGCAACAAGATTGAAAGAATCTATTTGTGTTTTTCTTGTTGGCCAGTATTAAAGACAAAGTCTGAGTGTAGTGGATTTTATTTGGTTTCCACAACTGAAAACCCACCTCTATTTTGTTGTCGTTCTGAAAACAAAAGATCCAAGCGCCTGAAAATATGCGGCTCAGGCAGTATCTGAGCCAGATTGCTACTTAACCTAATGTGCATTGCTGCCTTCATTTTTCTGAGCAATACAATATAGCTTCTCTAAAACTGATATGTCTCACATCTCCTACATTATAACAGTGAGGACACTTCAAAAGTACTTCACTAGGACATCATAAGATCCCAAAAGGCACTATAAAAATCCAAGTCTTACTTCATTGTGCTACAGTTTACTGAACAAATTCTTGCCAATTAAATAAAACCTCACCCTGCCTATTGTCCTCTGTCCTCCAACCTAATGTCAATGTTTTTAAGATGAAGATAAGAAAGCTTTGTTATGTAAGTCACTTCAAAGCTGCTATAAAAAATCTTTGAACTGTCTTTCCATTACAACGTGAGTAATGCAGTAGAGGGAGAACAGATTAAAATATGCAAAGGTTCCAGCCTAACCCTAGATTTTGAATTTGCAACACTGAAAATTGCAGCGCAATGATAACATTCCAAACATTAAAGGTTGGTATGCGATTAAGAGTCAAAGCTCTGAAGCAAAATGTTCCCTACCTCATGTTACTTTACTTGAAGTACTATAGTGTATCAATTGCTTCACTAAATTCAAACTTAATGAAGCCAATCTTTCTAAATGACTGAAGGTTACTAAGTGTGCAAGTAAGTCAACATATCCAAGGTTAATTAATCCCCTGTGAACATAAATAATTGCTCCAACACTCATTCTTATTAAACATTATCCCACTGCAATTTCTAAAATTTAACTTCCTCATCATAGTATTGCAAGAGTGACTACAGAAAGCGAGTCATCCTTCAAACACAGCATGTCATCACTTTTAAAATGGCCTGCAAGTCCAAAGATAGCAAAGAAAGTCAGCAAAGCAGGCCATCAGTAATTACCTCCACAGTTCACCAACTACGTCCAATTCATGGACCAGTCTGGCTATTTTTGGAAAGGAAATTGTGTGTGATTGATGGTTGATGAAACTTTTTACAATACTAACATTTCCTTGACATATGCAGGTCTGAACTTTTTCTTTGACACTCTTGCTCTACTATCTTCACTCATCCACGAACAGTAAAGCACACTTTTGATCACATTTTGCAGTAAGACATGCAAGAATCAATGCAGCTGAAGTAAATGAAAACAAGTTCATTATTATTTCCTTAATCATTGTCAGACTGAACTGTATGTACACACAGAATTTGCTCGGTGACATGCAAGCACTGATGACATTGACAGCTTACTTTGTCAAAATTAATTTGAATAAGACATCTATTCATAAAATTCCAGAAAAAGACACCAAATAAAAACAAAATATTGAAAATGTTGTAAAACATTATGCTTAAAGTAAGAGAGATTAATATCAGCAAATGGAGCTCCTACGATAGTTCACAGAATTGTAATGTCAGCTTTATTTTTCTCTCCTCAGATGCTGCTAGCTAGGCTTCCTGAGTATTTTCAGCATTTCTTGGCTATATTTACAATATTTTACTTTTGAGTCGTTGGAAATCTTTCCTACTATAAGTAATTAGGATCAGGTTTAGATTTTGTATGTTTATGTAGGAAGCAGAAACAGGCCATTTGGCCCAACCAGTCCATACTAGTGCTTATGCACCACTCAAACCTCCTCTCATCTTTTATCATCTCACTCCATCAGCATAATCTCCGGTTCCATTCTCCCTCCAGCCTCCTATTGAATACCTTTGTACAATTCATTTCAACCACTCCCTAGGGCAGCAAATTCCACATTCTCATAACTTACTAAGTAGTTTCATCTGAGTTGTTATTTGATTTCTTGGTGACTCTCTGATATTGGGGGAAGTCTTGTGGACCAGTGGTAGCCTGTCTCATGATGTGGAGATGCCAGTGTCGGACTGGGATAAACACAGAATGAAGTCTCACGCCACAAGGTTAAAGTCCAACAGGTTTATTTGGTAGCACAAGCCACTAGCTTTCAAAGCGCTGCCCCTTCATCAGGTGAGTGGGATTTCAGTTCACAAACAGGACATATAAAGACACAAATTCAATTTACAAAATAATGGTTGGAATATGAGTTCCAACCATTATTTTGTAAATTGAGTTTGTATCTTTATATGCCCTGCTTGTGAACTGAAATCCACTCACCTGATGAAGGGGCAGTGCTCCAGAAGCAAGTGGCTTCTGCTACCAAATAAACCTGTTGGACTTTAATCTGGTGCTGTGAAACTTCTTACAGCCTCTCTCAGCCAGAAACTACAGCTTCAGTTTTGTGCTGTAAAACTCCATGAGTCTAAGTCCTATTCCAGAAACTCTTGGCCAAGGAAGGTGCTTTAATAGCACGTCAAATAGGCCGAGTATCAACCTGTATATGCTTGCAACATATGCCAATAGCAGGTGGTGAGAGCACAAAAGATTCCTAATCAACGATGTGATAGAAAGAAAATTGGAGCCACACTATCTGTAGCTCCAATTATAACATACGTGTAAAGTTCATGTTACTAGAGCAACTCAGACTCCTCAGGGGGCCAGCTGGCTAGGCAGTTGGTGTGAACCCCATCAAAGATATCAACAGATGCAAATGGCATTGTGTACAGCAAAAGCTTTGTGCCCTGACAACATCCCCGCAGATGATGCCTACCTCCTATAAACCAATCCACCATAGCATTTCAAAAATTAGAATGCAAAATTTAAAAGAAATCTGGAAACAAGATTCTGCATCAGCAATAAATGATCCTGAAGCTCTTGAAAAAAATCCAAACATTCATTTTCGTCCTTTGTGAAGGAAATTTGTAGTCATTAGCCTGTAACTCCAGAACCACATCAACATGGCTGGCTGACTCTCATCTGCTCCGTGAAGTGGTCTAGAAAGCTACTAATTTTTAAGAAGCTGCATGGCAACTAAGGATGGGCAATAAATAACTCTTGCAAGTGACATCTATATGATGAGAATGAGCGCTAAGAGAACGTTCTGAGGTGAACACATTTGAGAACTTGGTTTTATTTCACTGTGCCAATTACAACAAAATTATTGCCAAGGTTCATCTGAAGAATTTAGAATTCATGAAACAATTTGTCCATTACCTTCAGAAAGGAAGCATGCATCTTCCCTTAAATGTGCCAAACCTCGTCGATGCAACTGAAAAATCAGAGAGACATTCAGCTCTTCAATCCGATTGTCATCATTGAGATTCTCCGTGGTGCACATGAAAGAGAGAGCCAACTGAGGCTACCATCTGATTAGTGATGTCTCCCCACAAGATTCACCTATATGGTATCTCCTCACTGGTTTCACCTATAGGCTATTCTCATTTCTCTTTTGAGAACAAAAATAGGAGAATAAATTTTCAGGCTCCATAAACAAAATACAAAACCTGCAAAATAAATTTAATTTTCTACTTTCTTCTGTTTTGCTCTCTATCCTCAGGATATAATAAACCAAAGTGGATCTAATAATATGGTAATTATGAGAAAGATGAGTACTCTCTTTGTAAAGAGAAGGCATTTACTTGTTAATTAACTCTTGCTCATTCCTTATACTTCTGATGACCATTGATCAAAAAGCTTCATAGTAGGCAAAATTTGCATTTTCTTTGAAAGGTCTTTGGAATCTGTAATTGCTTTTAAGAATGTTTGAAATGGACTTCTAAGAGTTTACACCAACTGTAACAAGGTCATAGAATCATAGGATCCCTACAGTGCAGAAGAGGCCATTTGACCATTTGACTTTGGTGCCAACTTTCTATCAGAGTATCGTGCCTCTCCCAAGTCCTATACCTGTAATTCCACACGTAAACAATGGCCAATCCATCTAACCTGCACATCTTTGAAGTGTGGGAGGAAACCGACACAGACATGCAAAATCCACACAATCACCCAAGACCAGAATTTAACCTGGATCCTTGACGCTGTGAGGCAGCGGTGCTAACCACTGTGCTGATCAAGTGTATCTGTCATGGATAACAAGTAATACTGGTCCATGTGACCTGGCAACACTTGACTTGGAAGCAATCTCTCAAGGAGGAAGTTGAGAAAGAAGCAGTGTGGCTGGCAGACACAAAGAAGAGCAACAAGTGGAATGAGAGTGAGGGCAATTAGCAAACAGATGCAGCCAGAAAGAGAAAGCAGACAGAGACAAAATTCTCATTAAAAGAAGCAAATCACTCACAGGAAGAGGTCAGTTTTTTTTCTGTTTTGCAGGAAGAGATAGGAGCCCTTGGACAACCTACCAAAGCTGGCTAAAATGTGTAAAATTAGAAAGCTGTGAGATTAGCGTAGATACTCCAAGTAGCTGGGTGTTTTACCAGAAGTGGTCTAACCATGAGTCAGAGTATTTTTGGTGGTCAGTTTAAAAGGATCTCTGGGAAAGATACACCATCAAGACAATCTGACCCAAGGGAAAGAGAGTTTGTAGAAGTGTGCCTCATTGATGATGATCCTCCCTATGAAATTCAAAGGTGAAAGGTGTTGTTGGATAGGACTCCAGACCTTTTCAGATGAATAAAGAATAGTACATTGTGAAACTGCAAGGTCATGCCACATTTGTGTGGGGAGCGATGCAAACCCTTGTTGTTGTGTGAGACATTTCTTTGTTGTATCAACTATCAAAAGGGACGCTTATCATTTTACCTGAAGGATAATTTTCCTGTTAATTCATGTATAATTTAGGTTGATTCAGATTTGTTGAAATAAAAGTTGTGTCAAGTGAAATCTTGTTGCAATGTCTTCTTTGGGAATCATTTGGTAAATTTGGTTATTTTGGTTCCCCATGGTGATGGTAACACACTTCATGGCAGCAATGCACATGGAAGAAAGAAAATTAGTTAAGTTACCCGAAATCCAAAGCACGGACTAAGTCCAAAACTCCTTTTTGGCAGCAAGATTAAACAAATTAAGCTTGAGAAAAGCATGCTGATTACATGGCTTCTTCAATATTACAGTTCAATGTCATCTATTACAAGCTGCAATTAGAAACTCATCAAAATGTCCTGAAAATTGTGCCAAAGCATTTCACAGATGAGTAATTTAAAAAGGGATTCTCAGTGAAATATTATATTATGAAACATGACCAAATGCTTGGTCAAAGGTGGAATTTTAAAGAGGCCTTTTTGAGGAAGAGAGAAGTCGAGAGACAGAGGGCATGATATAGTGTGGAGTTTATGTATGGAACACATGGTCAGGGGTGAGTTGACACAAAGGCATGAAGAATTAAAAACCTGGCAAACAGAGTTCATGGGGACACTGGAAAGGAAAAGACCATAAAGCAACTAATGTACAGATCAGACATTTAACATGTAAGCATTGGCAACCTGAAAACAATGTATGCCAGTGAGGATAGGGTGATGGATAATTGGAAAGGTGCTGGAAAGGACACAGGCAGTAGAATTTTCAATAAGCTGAACTTTACAGCACATGGAGGGCAATTGCTAGGGGAACACTGCGATTGTTGAGCCTGGAAATAACTGCCCACTTTAATGCTGGGGTGTTAACATTGTTCCCATAGCTACAGATCTTTAATGGTACTCAAAGGAATAGAGCAAACATGAATTACAAGTAGGAAAACAGAATAATTGAAAATGCATAGGACTCGGCACTTCTGTATTCTTCCAATTAAGGTACAGCTTCTCTATGTTCCCCAATTCAAAAGTGGCACCAATAAACAGCATGGACAAAACGACTTAATTAATGCCATTGCTTGGCTGAACATACTATGAAATCCGTCATCTCCCTGGCCCTATTAATGTGCTGCTGGCAGCCTAAGTTTAAGCTGCAAAATGCAGCAGTTATGTTTTGAAATTTCTTTGTTCTGACGTTTGCACACTTGGCTTCCATAAAAGGAATGCATGGCAGAACTTCTTTTTTTCAAGGTCTTCCCAAAATATGATGAAGTTTATCATTCCTAGAGTCATTTTTAGTATAATACATGAGCTTTTTCAAGCTACCTTGAAGTTAAAATCAGCAGTAACTGAACTGCAGTTTGTGTTGTATCAGTGAATTGCTTAAGAAATTGCTATATTAGTCATGTTTTTACATAGAACATAGAACAATACAGCGCAGAACAGGCCCTTCGGCCCACGATGTTGCGCCGACCAGTTAAAAAACAATGACCCTCTAACCTAAACCAAACCCTTTCCATCCATAAACCTATCCACGGATCTCTTAAACGCCCCCAGACTAGGCGCATTTACAAGTGCAGCAGGCAGGGCATTCCAATCCCTCACCACCCTCTGGGTAAAGAACCTACCCCTGACATCCGTGTTTTTGGCACCCATCTAAGAGCATTTTCATTTGCAAAAGTGTGTTCCAAATATGATAAGGATACAAAGGGAAAATATAAGGGACTATAAGTAAAACAAGTGATTCTGCACTGTTACGTTCATTATCCTTGTCATCTAATAGCTTGAAATCTATCCACTCACCCAATTCAGTATCATTGTTGCTACCAATAATTATTTCAATTTTTATTTTTTAAACTTAAAAAAAATTCATTTATGGGATGTGGGCATTGTGGACTAGGCTTATTGCCCATTGCTACCTGACCTTGAGAAGGTGGTGGTGAGCCACTTTCTTGAATCTTTGCAATCCATGTGGTGTAGGTATATCTGCAGTGTTGTGAGGAAGGGAGTACCAGGATTTTGACCACAGAACCTGGTAATATATTTCCAGGTCAGGAAGCTTAGTGGCTTGAAGGGTACCTTCCAGGTGACAGTGTTCCCACGTATCTGCTGATCATTTCCTTCTCGGCGGTAGCAGTCGTGGGTTTGGAAGGTGCTGCCTAAGGAGCCTTGGAAACTTTCTGTAGTGCATCTTGTTGATGGTACACACAGCTGCCTTTGAGAGCCCATGGTGAAGGGAGTGAATGTTTTTTGAAGGGGGTGCCAATCAAGTGGCTGCTTGTTCTCAATGATGTCAAGTTTCTTAACTGTTGGAGTTGTGTTCACCCAGACAAGGGGAGAGTATTGCATCAGATTTCCAACTGGTGTCTTGTAAATGGTGGACAGGCTTTGAGGAGTCAGGAGGTGAGTTACTCAGTGCAGGATTCTGAGCCTCTGTCCTGCTCTTGTAACCACAATATTTATATGGCTAGTCCAGTTCAGTTTCTGGTCAATGGTAACCCCCATGTTGATAATGCCATTGAATGATAAGGGACAATGGTTAGACTCTCTCTTCTTGGAGGTGATTATTGCCTGATACTTGTGTGGCACAAACGTTAAGCTCAAGCCTGCATATTGCCCACCTCTTGTTGCATTTGGACATGGAGTTTATCTGATTAATTACTTAGTTTGAAGGTACTGTGCCTTTAAGAAATATATGTATAACATGTTTCTTGTAAGGAGTAAGTTTAGAGTTCAGATCTAGTTTGCAGGGTGCCGATTTGTCTGAGGAGTCTTTTAAATTGGTAGCTGGGAGAACAGAAGTACCCACGGTATTTGTTTTAAAATGAGCTAATGCACTTGTTTTTACTTCGGTGTCCCTTAGGGTTTCAGAGCAGAGTTTTGACAGGGACAAAGTCATTTGCCTAATAGGAGGAACTAAGCTTGCAGGCAAGAAATACCATTTCAGTTTCATTTTAAAAATACAAACAATTTGCTGCCTAGACTGCTAGAAGAAAGCAATGGCTTTCTCCTTCACTGTGAGAAAGCCTGTTAACCTGAGGTAAGCAAGCCAGTGTTTTACTGACTAATGTTAAAGAAGGGGCTTAAATCTGTAAGAGGAATATTTCTTGAATTGGAACTTATGGTGAGAGGTTAGCAGTTAAGAATTTTCTTATTTCAGTATTGTTCAATTGTTAAAAGTTAAGCTAATTAATTTCATAGAATCCCTACACTACAGATGAAGGTCATTCGGCCCATTGAGTCTGAACTGACAACAACCCTCTGGCCCTATTCCTGTAACTCTACATATTAACACTGCTGATTGCCCTGAAACTAAAGGGCAATTTAGAATGGCCAATCAACCTAACCCGCATATCTTTGAACTGTGGGAGGAAACCAGATCACCTGGAGGAAATCAATGCAGGCACAGGGAGAACGTCACACGAGGCCAGAATTGAACCCGGGTCCCTGGCACAGTGAGACAACAGTTAAACTGTGTTATTGAGTAAAATTTGTTTTGATAAAAACTTCCCAGTGTATTAATAGAATTGTGCCTGGAGTGAAACATTCTATTATTGCCAAAATAGCATATTGTTGGGGTCGAGTCTGACTTCGTTATATACTTGGGGTTTCTGATCTGGAACCCTAACATTCAAATTTATCTTATATGTAAGCCAATGAGGAATAGCATTCACATCAACACGCCAATTAGTTCCTTCGTTCCATTTCTTCTTCAACCCTCCAGTCGTCCTCGCAAATGACTATGGCTCATGAGAGACAGAGACCTATTTATACGCAGTGAGAATCACAGCCTTGTTTGGTAATCAAAGGTGTAGTCATTAAGCAGCATGTCATGAGGAGGAATCCTGGTTGATATTGTTCCACCTTAACCCAGAGGCATTATTACTGACACCACGTCATTCAGTGTGGAGTGGGGTTTTAATGTGGGACTATCCTTCAGTGTTTGATTTATCTTTGATCTCATGGAGCCAACGGATATTTCCAACCCAAAGTCCATCTGCAGTGACAATTCTGTTGATTCGTGCTGCTAGTTGCATCAGGATGAGAGTTTTGTTCATTCTTCTCTTGCTTTCACATCCTCTGAATCTAGTATCATGGCTAAAATGACTTTTTTACCCTGGAATTACATAAACACTTTTGTTAGTAATGACTTATGAAGTAGAGATTCTGTTCATTTTCTTCATACTCTGGAAATATCTGGATACCACCAATTTTAAATGTTTAAAAAACATTCTTCATGGAGTTTCAGTGCATCAGACAGCTTCCAGCTTCTGCCAGCTAGCATGTACATGGTACCATTCCTCCCTGCCCATAACAACACTCTACCACCAATCAACACTTTTCCATTTGAGGAAGAGCACAAAACAGACAGGAGTAGATCAGCTTCCATTTTAAATTCTCCAATTCCCCTTTCAATGACCTCGACAGTGGAGACAAAGCTGATGTAAGACGGCAACCTGATACTAGAATTTTGGAACCTATTTGAGTGGTGCAAGAGAAGAAGGGACATGACTTTTTTGTGTTGTACTCCGGTTTTTGACAAAGAATGCTTGTACTGGCCTCAAGTTGTAATTTATTTCACAAAGCCACTGCCTTTGCTGCACCTCGGAAAGCTGCTCACCTTTGTCTAAATCTGACAAAGCTGCATTTCAAGGACATAACATGAAGCATGGCTGAAAATCGATTCAGCTGAAGCAATATTCATGAATGAGTTACATTTGGTCTCCAGACTTGTATCTGCATCACAGATACAGTTCTCACAGAATAGTTAATGCTCCCAAACATGAGGAAGGATTGCGAACAAGCCATCCAACTTCCTGGAAAATGCATTAACACAAAAGGTTGCCAAACCTTTAAAAAAAACATCAAAATGAGACTCTTGAATATATGTAAGTTAAATCACATCACCAAATGACTCACTTAAAAGAATCTAAACTCTGCAGTTGAAAATCAATTTCCTTCATGGGTTTTCATTTGCACCGCTGTTTAAAAAGCTAACCCCAAGCATAACAATTGTTTCCAGTATTCTCTTCTGGAGAGCTGTGAAACATGGACATTTTCAAACAGAGACAAGTAGTTAACAGAAATTGAAAATGTTAGAAATACCAGCAGGTCTGGCAGCATCTGTAGAGAGAGATCAGAGGTATCACTGCAGGTTGATGATCTTTTATCAGAACTGGGTAAAGTTTGAGATGCAGTGGGTATAAAGCAAGTAAAAAGTGGAAGAGTAAGAAAAAAAAGAGAAGGTATGGGGTAGTGTGGAGGCAGGAGAGACTATGTGACAAAAAGATCAACTGTGTAAGGCCAAAGAAAGTGGTGATAGGACAAATAAAAAAACAAAAGCTGCATTTGATGGGGCTATGAATGGCTAAATCCTAAAGTTCTTCTCCCAGAGCAAGGCAAGAGAAAGAAAAATCAAAAGTGCAAAACAGAAGAAGAATTGAGGTCAGAGGTTGCAATGTGAATTTGCTGAATTCAACGTTGAGTCCAAAAGTTGTAAAGTACTGAACAGAAAGATGGGATTCTGCTCCTCAAGTTCATGTTGAACTTTGTTGAAACACTGTAGAAGGCAGAGGATTGAGGCGTCAAAGTGGAAACTAGGAGGAGAATTACACATTGCAAACAAGAACCTCATGATCATGCTTACAGGCTAAGTAGAGGTGTTCTGCAAAGGAGTATGGTTAAACCAATGGAGAGAAGACAACATCCTCCACTATCAACATCTTTGGGGTTACCATTGATCAGAAACTTAATTGACTCAGCCATATAAATACTGTGGCTACAAGGGCAGCTCAGAGGCTAAAAATTTTGCAGCACGTAATTCACCTCCTGATTCCCAAAGCCTGTCCATCATCTATAAGGCACAAGTCAGGAGTGTGATGGAATACTCTCCACTTGTCTGGATGAGTTCAGCTTCTACAACATTCAAGAAGCTCAACAAAATTCAGGACAATGCACCCTGCTTGATTGGAACCCTTTCCACCAACTTAAACATTCACTCCATTCACCATCAACATACAGTGCATTCTACTTACAAGATGCACTTCCACAGCCCATCAATACTCCTGCAGCAGCACCTTCAAAATCATGATCTCTACCACCTAGAAGGACAAGGGCATTTTGGCCTTTCTTGCAAATGGATTACAGTGTCGGAATAAATGAGTCCTGCTATAATTGTACAGTTTTGGTGAGCTCACAACTGGAATACTGCAAAGGATATAGTTTATTCCAGAAGGCACAGTATAAGTAGTCGGCACAGTGTAGGTTTACCAAATTGTTATCTGGGATGAGGGGATTGTCCTATGTTGAACGGCTAAGTAAACTGGGCCTATGATCGCTGCTGGTTAGGAGAATAAATGACAATCTCATTAAAACATGCAAGATTCTGAAGGGGCATGAGAGGGTAGATGCAGGGATATTGTTTCCGCTGGCTGGGAAATCTAATACAGTAAAAAGTCTGACAACACCAGGTTTTAGTCCAACCTATTCCTGGTGTTGTCAGACTTTTTACTGTGTTTACGCCAGTCCAACGCCGGCATACCCACATCATGGGAAATCTAAAACAGAGTACAGTCTCAGGATAAGGGGCCGATCATTTAGGACTGAGATAAGGAGCAATTACTTCACATAATTGTGAATCTTTGGAATTCTCCAATCTTATAGGACTATGGATGTTCCATCAAGGAATACACATCTTAGGCCTCTCAAGGAATCGAGGGATAGCGGGAACTGGAGGGAAAGTGGAATTAAAATCCAAGATCAGCCATGAATGGCTGAGAGAATGGTGGAGAAGGCTGGATGGGCCATATGCTCCTATTCCTTGTGCACTTATGTCTGGCACCATAGTTATTTCTTCCTCGAGGCATATTCCCTACTGTGTGTCACCAGAGTGCATCTTCCTTTTAAGAGGCGCTGGTTGCCTTTGCGTGAAATCAATGAAGTCTGATTTCAGCCATCATTTCCCAAACCCCCCCACTCTGCAGCCTTCCTCCCTAAGCCCCCACATCACCACCCACACCCTCTCCTCCTCATGTCTCAGTACAGGCAAGCGGCTAAGAAAAAGCACTGACTGTATGCTTGAGATGAAGAGCTTGCAGCACAAAGGAGAACAGTGGCACAGTGGAATTATCACCAGACTAGCAATCCAGAGACTCCGGATAATGCTTTTGGTTCCTGAGTTCAAATCTCACCATAGCAGATAGTGAAATTTGAATTCAATAAAAATCTGGAACTAAAAAAGAGTACTGATGACCATGATTGTCATAAAAACCCATCTGGTTCATTGATGTTCTTTCGGGAAAGAAATCTGCTGTCCTTACCTGGTCTGACTTACATGTGACCCACAGCAATGTGGTTGACTCTCAAATGCCCTCTGAAATGGAGGGCAGTTAGGGGCGGACAATAAATGCTGGCCCAGCCAGCAATACCCACATACCATAAAAATGAATAAATACAAAAAAAAATCCCCTCAACCAAAAAAAGAAGCATATGCTCCCAATCCACTTTGTGCTTGTATTCAGGCAAGATTTAATATCTAGGCCAAAGAATTTTATAGCATAGGAAGAGGTAATTCAGTTCATCACATTTATTGCAGCTATCCACTTCCTACCATCTTCTTGTTCTTTCCCAGTATCTCTAGAAATATTTACATTCAAGTATGCTTCCACCTTCCTGTGAAAATCAGTTTGGATTCTGTTTCCACAAATAGTGTTTTAGGCTTCATAAGCAAGGGTTTGAAGTAAAAGGTAAAGAAGGAATGAAAAGTTTATACAGACAATAGATAAGCCACAGTGAGAGTACTGTGCTATTTTAAGTATTCACATTCTCCAAAGAATAATCAAGCCACTTAGACTTTGCAATGTTGATTTACCTAAATAGCTTAAAGTGTGGGAAATGATCAGGACAGACTCAAGAATCTGAAAAATTTCTACTTGAGTACGGAAAACTAGGTGGAGACTTAACAGCGTTTTTTTAACATTGTGAAGTGATTTAATGGGATGAACAGGGCAAGATTATTCCTTCTGTTTGGAGAGCTGGTTTTAAATTAAAAAATGTAATTAAGTGCATGAAGAGAGAGCAAAAAATTCTTTATACAGAATTGTTGAAGCAAGGAAAGGTGTAATTTAGATAATGATCTTAATAATAATCACTTAACAATAATCTTTTGAAAGCAAAATCAGAAGGAAAATACTAGGCTTTGGGGGAAGAGAGAAAAAGCAGAATGGTGGCTTGTGGAATGTTCCAACCACCACTAGCACAGAAACAGTGAGGCAAATAGTGATGTTATAAGATATGTACATTCTGCACAAGTCTCACGTTCCAGTAGATGCTGAAGTTTAAGCTATTTTTTACATTTTAAAACTAATCATAAAAAAGCTGCAAAAAGATGGCGGCCTGAGGATCACCTGCCTTCTTTTGTGGATTGAAATGTTCCCATCTCCAGAGGGAAGAAAAGCAATTGTCCAGATTGATGTTTACTCAATGCCCTTTCCTGAAACTAATTGTAATTTCAAATTAAGTGAGGCGTTCAGATACAAAGACACTTGGACATGCTCATACATGGAACACAACAGTTAGCATGCAGGTACAACAAGCAAACTCTCAGAGTATGAAAGCCATCACAAGGGATGCATAATTGACTTAACCATCCGCCTTATTTGGAGCAGGATTTTTGACTTGAAAAATTATGAGATAGCACACATTTGTTTGCTTTTAAAACAACCATAAGCTACTCTACAGGCAGTTCCAACAGAAAGCTATCAAACGATCGCTCATTTTCTCAATTTTACCTCTCTCCTACCCATCTCTCCCCTCCCCCCACATCTTCATCTGTCGCTTCTTAACCTCTGGTTTCAGCTTTTCTGCCGTTTGGCCATCCATCCCTTTCTTTCTCTCAATGGGTTTCCATTAACAGCCTTTCCCCTTGTTTTTGTGGCTATGACTCATCTTTCATTCCCTCCCTATACAGCATAAATACCTCCCAGTTTCTGTGCCTTTTAGCTTCAACAAAGGGTCATCTGGACTTGAAACATCAGCTCTTTTCTCTCTTTACAGATGCTGCCAGGCCTGCTGAGATTTTCCAGCGTTTTCTCTTTTGGTATCAAATTACAGTCTTCTAAGCAGCCACAGTAATAAACAGCGATATGGTACAAGTACAAGAAGAACTTCCCTCAACCTGTTCCAATTAAATGTTCATCTGAGAACCAATCTCCTGGACATTAAACTACAAGAGGCTTTGAAGCTCACTGAGAATCCTCTGCTCTGCAAAATCTTCACTTCAACTAAGAGATCAACTCATCTAGGAAGCCACAGACCTGTCAAGAAAGACTGAGACAATCATAAATTGTAATTGCACTACTTTACCTTCATCTGTATCTAACCTTTATCTGCTTGACAGTGTCAGTGTCACGGTTTAATCCTCCAGGTGAAGTCTGTTTAATAATAAACAAGTTCGTTGGTTTTAAGATCACAAACGGCTGCTGTTGGAAATTATTTAAATAGGAATAAATACTCTTGAGGTAAGAAACCACACATCTTTTACATACAGATACAGTGATTTTGGACAATAAAAAATTTCCTCTGTGATGTAAATGGAAGGCCATTTTACTTGAAATGAAAAAAATTTGGAAGTTCTTCATTCATCTCAATGCACACGTACAGAATTGTGTTCGATGAACCATCAGTTCCTCATTCAATCTTCAATGAACTATATCAATGAGGTGTACTGCAACCAATTACCTCTGCTTGAATTCCCACCAAGCGAGCAGAGGGGTAAAGGTAATAGATATAATGCGTGAACAAATTTGACTGTGTAATCTGAATTAACTTTGTACTTCTAAAAATGCTCTGTGCCCCCTTATTTTAGCACCTCTTTTCAAAACACCAATCACTTTGTTATCCTAAAAATTGGTAGAAGAGTCAACTCCACAACAATGACTTTTCTGAAACTGAAAATGAGCTTTCATGCAAATTACTAATACATTTTGAGACTGCCACAGCATTTTTGGACTTGAAAGATAGACATCTGTTGCATATTTAGTTTTTTTTGTGTAGGCTTGCTACTAAGAATAAGCAAAACAAACTGGTGAACTTAAATCTTTTGGGACATAGATCATAGAATCCCTACAGTGCAGAAGAAGGCCATTCAGCCCATTGAGCCTGCACTGACAACAATCCCACTCAGGCCCTCTCTCTGTAACCTCATGCATTTACCCTGCCAAGCTCCCTGGCACTACGGAGCAATTTTGCATGGTGAATCAATCTGACCTGTGCATCTTTGAACAGTAGGAGGAAACCCACGCAGACACAAGGGGAATGTGTTATCTCCACACAGACAGTCACCTGAGGCCGGATTTGAACCCAGGTTCCTGGTACTGTGAGGCAACAGTCCTAACCACTGTGCCACCGTGGTTTGACGATTTTGCAAAACTCATAAAAGAGGAACAAGGATGATTCCAGAACTTTAGGTCCTATATTGAAGGCACTAGTTTGCCTTGGACTGTGTGCATAGAATTAGAGGACAAAAATTAAAAACTAACAAATTGGAAGAAATTAAAGCCATGATTAAGCTCCCAGTTGCTGCTCTGTTTGGATATTTTCAAACAAATTGAGACATAACCTATTGGCATGACTGCTAAGGAGAAAATAGAGAAGGCTAAGATCATTAAACAGTGCAGGACATGATCCCTTTTCCGTTGGTGGGGTCACATAATGGGGATGCCATTATGTGAGAAAACACTAAAAAATGCTAAGTGCTGTTGAAAAAGACTTTGGGAGCATTAATATGTTCATCACCTGATTGGATGATAAACTATTCTTTACTCAGAGGGTAGTAAGGGTATGGAATGCCCTGCCTGCAGCAGCTGTGGACTCGCCAACTTCAAGGGCATTCAAATGGTCATTGGATAGGCATATGGATAATATTAGAATAGTCTGGGTTAGAGGGTCATTAGATTGGTTCCACTGGTAGGCACAACATCGAGGGCCGAAGGGCCAGTACTGCGCTGTAATGTTCTATGTCCTATGTTCTATTTAACAAGTAGATGGTTTCTTTCACACTGTCCCATTCTGTTAGCTTTTATAAGTGGGAAGATGGGCATTTGTATTTTAAAGGTGATCCACCTCCATCGGCCCTCATCTTAAACATGACAGGCCTCTCCTTTAATTTTGTTCTGTTAGCAGCATTTACAAACTAACTATGAAGGGCATTACCTTCTGAGGCAAAAATAAATGTTTCTCGGAAGAGTAGATCTGGCACCATTTAATTCTGGAAATGGAAGGGAGTTGTACGGGTAATGACTGTACGCTGTGTCCTAGAACACACAGATTTACAAAGAGAATGTTAGGAATGCAGACACAACGGGGCCAAAACAAGTCATTATCTTTCATCCAGTCATGATTTGGGTGGTTCAGGACTTCAAAATTAAGAGGAATTTCAGTTTAAAATAAAAGGAAAGTTGAAGTTCACTTTAGAGTGTATATGAAAATCTATAGCCAGAATTTTACCACTTTGCCCATCCCAGAATCGGGCAAGGCGGTAAAATTCTGGCCATAGATTTTCATCTATGAATCAGGGTGGGCGAGGCTCGTAAAACAGCGTTCTCCATTGGCCTCAGATGAATCTTACAAGCCTTGGGCCGGCAAGGCAGTAAAATTCCAGCCAGTCAAATATCAACTCTGCAAAGCTCATCAATTGAACCAGGGATGAAATTTTTTTTTAAGTACAAAGCTTTAAATATTTTTCGCAGCAGCTTGTTGGCCCAGACCTTCCTGTCTCCAGCTCAACAGAAACCTAAGTTGGGAGTCAGAACCCTACGCAAGTCTCAACATGTTGACGCCAAGGAAAACGTCCAGGAAATTTTGAACTTCCAATGGGCAATTCCTCTGCTCTCTGCTTCCCACTGAAAAAGTCTCCAACTCTGACTCAGAATCAGAAACTTTGGACAGTTTAATGGTATTTACTGAATCATTACACAGGAAATGTTGGACAGAAGACCTCTCGTCTAACGACAGTGACTATACAACCAAACACCCCAGTTACCCACACTGACTGCCCCCGCACCCCCCACCCACACACAACCACCCAACTATCCTCTGCCCAGACTCCACCCCTCCACCAGCTGACACCTATCACGCCCCCCCCCCACCCTGGGCTCTCACCACCTGACTATCCCCCTCCCTGACCTAACCTGACTTCCCACCCTACCTGACAACTGCTCCCGACTAGACCCGACTAACCACCTCACCCACCTGCCATCCCATCAGCTTACCCCAATTGCCACCACTCACTCATTCACTAAGGTTCACACTGGACATTTACATTTACCTTATGGCAGCAGTTAAAGAGATGTCAGGTCCTAAATGCTGTTTCTTCACTGCTCTCCCATTGGATTGTCGATTGGAAGTCTGAGCTTTTCAAACATTTCCAGGTTAATAGGATAGTTTTCAGTCTGATGAATGTCAGACACAGCGGGCCCAATTTTACCATCAAAGCTGAGCCTGTTTTTGGGTGCGAAAACTTGGTAAAGTGTGGCGTGAGGTGAGTAGCGCGATCCCACACCCACCTTCGCACTGGTTCCCCCTTTACCAAGGGCCGAAAATGGCCGCCATCGGGACTGTGCCCAAAACAGGCACTGTGTTAATTTAAGTGCATTTGCATGCGTTTAAATTGACTTAATGGGCAGCACGTCCAAACTTACTGGCACTTCCCCCTCTACCACCGCATTAGCCCGTCCATATTCGGTACAAAACAGACAAAGTTTGCAATGGTCTGATTCAGGTACTCCAACTTCTGAGGAGGTGAGTTCCGAGTTTCCAGCAGCCCTCTGACTCAGATCAGTGGTGGTGGTGAGGGGGTGTGTCAGATGGCTCTCTGGTGGGGAGCAGTGGTGTTGGGAGAGGTGGGTCAGATAGCTGTCTGGTGTGGGGGGAGGGAGGCAGATCAGATGGTTCTCTGATGGAGGGGGAGGGAGGTGGGTCAGACGACTCTCCGGTGGAGGCAGGAGAGAAACGGGTCAGGTGGCTCTCTGGTGGGAAGGGTCCACTGCTGCTCTTAAAAATTGGTTGCGGGGGGGGGGGGGGGGGAGGGGGGCAGCCCAGTGCCACCCTGCATTTGATGGGTGGTGGGGGGTAAGTGGGGGAACGGTGCCACTCTGAGTGTGATCAGTTGGAGGACGGGGTGGCAGGAGGTCACGATTGTTCTGGGTAGTGGGGGGATGGGGGATAAGGGGGTCATTAATGTTGCAACGATGGGGTAATGTCTGTGGGGCCAGTGGGAGGCATTATCCAACCCCGGAGCAATGTGGCAGAGGAGTGTTTTTCTATTTTGTTTTACTGCACATGCGCAGTTGAAGGCACAGATCACAGCTGCAGTGCTTCGGGCATGTTAAGCCCTACCCACAGGCTTCTGCAGCGTGATTCAGAATCGTTGGAGGTTGAGAGATGACCTGATAGAAGCTTATAAAATTATGAGAGGTGTGAATAGAATGGATAGTCAGAGCCTTTTTCCAAGGGTAGAAATGTCAATTACTAGGGGACATCAATTTCAGGTAAAAAGGGGAAAAGTTTAAAGGAGATGCGAGAGGCAAGTTTTTTTTAAACACAGAAGGTTGGCAAATATTGAGAATGCACTGCCAGAGGAGGTGGTTGAAGCAGATACAATAGCAATGTTTAAAAGATATCTTAAGAGATACATGAATAGGTGGGAAATAGAGGGATATGGACCACGTAGAGGCAAAAGCTCTTTAGTTTAGAAAGGCATCATGTGTTCGCACAGGCTTGGTGGGTCTAAGGACCTGTTCCTGTGCTGAACTGTTCTTTGTTCTTTAGTGCTTTGGACATTATATTATCAAAAACCAAACCAATTTACATGAAAATATTAAGTCTTGGAATCTGTAAGATCCTTTTGAAAATTCATGACAGCTTGTTACAGAATAATGTTGTGAGATGTTTAATTCAAACAAGAAACACAACAGCTGAGATGGAATGATTCTTCTAAATACTACCAACAAATTATACAGGTTTCAGGTAAAATGTAAAATCAAAGCCCAGATGGGAAATCTCTTATCCTGTTTCCAGCCTCTACTAATTGAATGTTTACAACATGTGATAAATTATAAAGCCCAGTTCAATAACCAAGCGTGCAGAACGTGGCCCTATTTTATAACCAATGCAGAATAAATCTCTCTGGGGCTTGTTACCATGATCCACCAGTAAACTGTTTTTCAGTTGCTGCAAACACGACTATATACACTTACAACATGAGCTAGAACTGAAGAAACAGTTTAACCTCCCACTTTGCACTTCTGATTTACATTTCAGAATGATGGTGGTTTCTCACATTTGCACCCAAATAAGAGTAATCCAGAACTGAACTGAGTGAAAGCAAACTCTTCCACTGCATTTTCCACTCCCATTCACATCGGGTGAGTTTGGTGACAGAAGTGAGATGTTGCGGAAAGTGCAAAGTTGCATTTTACATTAAACAATTACCCCTCCCCCTCAGTGATGTTCAGCGCTGAGAACTTCATTTGAATACATTTACATGTCATTATCAGGTCCGTACGCTGGAATCACCAATCCTTACCACCCGTCAAAAAACCCATCTGGTGGCATGATGGCAGAATGTGTGTGGCATGACTGGTCTCCAAAGGTGTGCACCTGGCGAGCAAACCTCCAGTGGAGCTCGGGCGAGTGCAGCATGTAGGTGGAGACAGACTCATGCCCAGATATTGCCTGACACAACACCCCCAAAACTAACCTAGCACTGACCATGGCATCAGCTGGGTCCTGCTCCTGGCACTACCCAATACCAGGGACATTGCCAGGGGTATCAGCATTAACTAGTTCAGTCGTTGTACCCTGGGCTGGTCTTTAAAAATGGCACCCCCCCCTCATTGAGTTTTAAGCTGCCAGTGGGGCAGGCGAATCAGGGTCTGCACTCCAATGATACATCATGGGACCCTTCCTTTGAAGTTTTTTTTCTATGTCCCGGACTATGGTGGTGAAAGCCACCATTGCCACTTTTCCCAGCCTACATTGGCCTCTGTTGGTATCTGGAAAATCCCAGGCTTAAAAAGGTTAGAAGGGGAATTGCAATTCTCCTTCCACAGCTCTGTTGTGGGTGAGATAAATGTTACAGGTTCCCAGTCCTGACAGATCTCCTACTGGTATGGAGAGTGCCCTGGAGAATCCTTGATGGATTAGCTGTGAATAAGACATGAAGTCTGTCATGTTCTGGGTAGAGTCATGCTTCAATAACTCAATGATATTCACAGGTTTCCCCATTTGACAAAGGTGACAGTAGATGGGTCATTTATCATTCAGATTGGTCCAAGGGCAGTAGCAGATCTCCCTTTAAAATGAAACACAAATAGAGGGGAACTTGTGCCCACGTAGTAGTTTACATACAGTCTGTAGCAATTATTTTCTGTCTCTTGGAAAAGTAGAAGAGAAGTTAAATCTAGTCTTTTGTACATTCTCAGAGCTTCTCCTGTGTTAGTTAGAAGGAGACCCCGAGTTCACTGCTGTCAGAAACTTGTACATATCAGACAAGTATGAAATAAATCAAGATAGAGCAGAAGGAGCTATATTGTCAGGCGACACTAGTATGTTACAGACAGACAGAGATAAGTGTAAATTGCCTGAAATCACTAAAGGCAAGAGTGCAACCAGCTCACATATTGTTGCTTACATAGAAGATTGGTTCAACCAAAATCAAAAAAAAAGTGGAACAAGTAAACCTACTGCTGGAAGGACGCTTAATGAATTCAGTACTGCAGGAGATAAAATATGTATCTATGGAAAGAAAGGAGATTGAGTCAACTACTTGGAAAAGTTGGTTGGAAGTACAAAAGATTTCTATCAATACAAATGGTTAAGCAATATTGACTAGCTTGCTCAATTATACCAAATTAAATGTGGATTTATGAGCACCTAATCAGCAGACATGTCGGTCCAATATCTTTGAATTTAGCAGATCAGTGAAGAGTCAGTCATTCACCGGTCACAGAAACCAAAATAACACGAGGAAGCGAGACTTTGCAGAAACAGATTTTTTTTAATTCACCTGTCCTCCATTTTCTTTCATTATTCCCACAATAGCTCAGTAATCCTCCTTCAATACACTAAATTCTAAACCCATTCCTGGGCCATTGTAAGTCGGAGGAGTTCCCTGGGTATCCAACATATCTGGCATTTTAGATACTGTGTACATTTTTTGTATAAAACCCATTAAAAATGCGATATTCAAACTCAATCATGCCCATCCATGTACTTGAAGCCCAAAATTGAATACCTAGAATTTTCTCTCAGCAATAAAGAAACAGGCATTGACCAGGCTTGTCAGTGGAGATTTCCGTTACCGTATTCTGCTGATCTTTTATGTATGACACACTCCAGCCTGTGGTATTTGTGAACAGGGAAGGAAACAGTGAGGTGCATCAACCAATCAGACCAACGAGTTCTCACAGAGACACAAAGGACTAAGCAATTCCATAGTGTTAGTTTGCTGGTGCAGGGATTGAGATATGAACTCACCCAATCAAGGTGACGCAGGCAACAAACAAACTTTCTGCCGTTTGCTCACAGCTTTGGTAGTGACATGCAGTCCAGCAAGAAATGGTGTGCATGGCGACCACAAGTTTCAACCCGCCTGCAGTTCTCAACTGCACCTTTAAAAGGTGAAGTGCATTTGGCAGCAGCAGCTAGTGAAACTGTTTGAAAGAGTGGTTCAGAGCAGAAATGAAACAAGTCACAAAATTGTCATTAGACAAAGAGAGGGCTCCCTGGTTCTCTGATGCAGCATTGGTCCAGGAGGTGTGGTCATATTCTACAGTACGCCAGGAGACCCTCCAGGCACACGATTCGAAAGGAATGAGAGCAGGTAGCCACAGAAGCCATTTCAAGAAATTTGGCACCATGGATGCAGCTGTAACATCACAAAAAATTAAATGACCACATGTGGGTGGCCAAGGTCAAAACCAGCGGTTACCTTTTTATATGACCTATCTACCACACCATCAAACTCACACACCACATCCCATCCCATCACTCATTCATCAGCAATCACAATTTATGTCCTCTATGAAATGACACTAATCTCTTCCTTAATCCCATCTGTGTTTCCCACTACAACTAGGGCTCCCATGAGTGAGGACAGATTTTCTGCTTGAGCGCCTTCAGATTCTACTTCACTCTTTGCAAATGTCTCACACTCCTTCTGACTCCAACTTTTTTGAGCTCTTCCCACAACCATAGTTCATAGCACTTCCATTCACAGTAAAAGACAAAAGCACCTCTAGTTTGATTTTGATTTCTGTAATTTGAATACCACTTACAATTTTGTGGCCAGAATCCAATACAGAATTTAAATCTCACTCTGATTTTCTGATTTGAGCTCTGGCTACAAAATTGGACTCCTGAGATGGTGTTCGAATCGCAGAAACCCAGAATCCTGAAAACAGTGGGCAATCAGGTTCTGGCCACTTCTGGCCATGGCCCACATGGTGTCCATGCTTGGAAAGGTGCCACTGGCAGGAGCATGGAGAATGGGAGATCATGACATCACTCCATGCTGATTTGGACCTTGCAGGTGCTCTCTGAGTCTCTGTTCATCTCTACTAGTATCATTTCACGACATTAGCAAGGAACTTTGAGGCGAGGTCTTTTGTCCTTCTTTTGCTGTGAGTGGAAGTACTATGTACTATTATTGGGGGTGGAGCTCAGACAAGTTGTGGGGATCAGAAGGAGCGGGAGACATTTACAAAGAGGGGAGTAGAATCTGAAGGCACCCTGCAGTATTATAGGGAGATAGAGCACAGGCAAGAGAGAGGAGAAGCTGTGCACAAAGGGAGTAGAGAAAGGTCTATCAGAAAGCTGCATCCAAATATTATTCAGAGAGCACTTCTCCTGGCTCCACCTCAGTCATGAGTAGTGTCTGAGGTGGCCACAATTCACTGACAAGGTCATGACTGACATGCTCCATTTTCTCGAACTGCTAACCTGTTTCATGTGCCACCTCCTGTAAGCTTCAGCTTCCACAAATGCTGATGCCTGTATCCTACAGTGAGCTGATCCTGCTCGTCCAGCACTTGTATTAACACTGGAAAAAAGATTGGGGTTCCTCTGGAGTGAGGGTGGTGAGGGGTGTCAATGTTAGTATGCAGCGTGACCACAACATCAAGGCAGATGGTTATATGAACAGCAGAGCCATAGTACTGAGAAACAAACCAGTCCGGCAGGGAGATGTCTAGTTGAACAAGATCAGTTAGACTGACAGTTATATGGCCCAGCATCCTGAGCCATTTGTAAAACTTTGCACGAGAAGCAAAATGACAACACTGCCACTAAACAGAAAAGGAAGGCAGCCGGAACAGGCCACAAGCATTGAACCCACTCTATCTGGCAGCAGAATGGAGGGAAGCTGAGATAATTAAGTGTCTGGCATCCTGGAAAACGTCCTGCCGCTGCACTACCCTATGGCAAGTGTTAAGTACTGCTCATATATTTAACACAATGACGTGACTTGACTGATGGTCACATCAGCTGAGGTGGCCTAATGCTGCGCTCACAGAATTACCTACAGGTCAAATATTTTATATTAAAATATGAATATGGGAATTTATGTCAATGAAAGCAATTTTTGGTGTAATGATATAATTTCACAAATACATGAAAACCATAGGTTCTAATGGGGCTGAAAATGAGTTTTATTTCGTCTATGATTTTGACCATATTAATATAAATGATCAGGATATTTTTTGTGACAAAGCCAGTTAATCTTATGCCTTTGGTCTATTTAATCTGAATGATTTCAAACGTTCCTGTGGGTGAAAGGAGAGGTGAACCACAATTGGCATATTGTGTGTTTAAATCATTAGGGAGGGAAACGTCATAATTTACTTAATGAACAAATTCTAACTGCTTTATAATGATATCATCCTGGCAAACCTAGTCCAGGTGGCAATGGCAAACATATAGCTTCATTGATAAACCAATGCAACCATGTTCCATCGCCTGCTGTGACACGAATAATAACAACAAGAAAACAAGGGTGCAGTATTTTAGAAAATCATATACTCACATACCCAATAATTTTCAATAAAACAAAACACTTTGAGGACTGCATCCACCATATCTTAATACATATTCCTGGCTAGCAAGGCTTGACACTCAGAATGCCTGATCTTAAAATCATTGCTTTCCATCTTGGACTCAGGACAAAAGCAAAATGCCAAACAAGCGCAAAAAAATTTATACCACAGGAGGAAAGCAGCGCTGATTGGCCGGTATGCAAGTTACAATGTTGAAAGCAACAGGCAATTCTTGGCTCCCCGTATTTACAGACAATTCCAAAAAAATCAGAAGGTTTGAACACATTTCTTTTGTTTACACTGAACCGGTCCCTGCGCAAGAATATATGCTGCTTCTACCAAGCATGAATGACTTTGTTACGAACTCAGTTAATTATCTTAAATTGGTTGTTAGTGTAGCTATTAGCACATTCAGGATTGTTCAGCAAGTGTTTCCCAATCACAAAATTACATCTAACAGTAGAATTTTTCCATGGCAATACCTCAGCCAGAGTTTTATAGAATCCTACAGTGCAGGAGCCCATTCGGTCCATCAAGTTGCAACTGACCACAATCCCACCCCAGGCCATAGCCCCATAACCCCAGATATTTACCTTACTAATCTCCCTGACAAGAGGGCCAATTTAGCATGGCCAATCAATCTAAGCCGCACATCTTTGACTATGGAAGGAAATTGGAGCACCCTGAGGAAACTCATGCAGATATGGGGAGAATGCACAAGCTCTGCACAGACAATGACCCGAGGCCGGAAATGAACCCAGGTCTCAAGTGCTGTGAAGCAGCAGTGCTAACCACTGTATCACTGTGCTGCCCTAGAGTCAGCTTGCCCAACCAGTCAGCATCCCATTTCTGCTGGAGTATAAATTGTTGTGAGAATCTGAAATTTGGCATTTTTGCATTTATCCTGATGAGTGCAAGACAAAGTGACCAAGTGACTATTCTCAAAAACACTGCCATTTTTCAAATGTCAGTGTTTATGGAAAATTAAGAATATTCGTGAATTTCAAATAAGACTAACATATTGCAAAGAGACATCAGGTTTATGAATTATAATTTAAATTTCATCAAATCTACTCAATCAAATTGCCTCACATTGTGATACACAAAATCAGTTTAATTTTTTCAAAACTATCCCACAGGTTACATTTTCCAAGGCAATAAACGGTTAGTCTCTCTGAACACATTTGCAATAAACTTTGTATTTAGCAAGCTCTCAATCAGCACTGCAACAACATATGTTGTCAGAAAGATTGCCATAAAGCTCTAAAGTAGTTGCTCCAGATCATGGTTACAACCAAATCAATGAAGACTATTTATTGGGTAGCTTTAGTTTTATTTTGAAACTGGAGAACAGAGACCATTGTACCCATTAAATTTATTTCTCAACTATAATTTTTATTTTGCTTAGCTCTTGTTCATAAATGTCTTAAAAATTTTCAAATTATATCAAATTGGAGGGAGCTTCTACACGCCCCCTCACTTCCCCACCCCCCTGAGCACAGTCTTAAAACTCCCTAAGCAGGATTATCTGGCTGCACTTGCCCTGAAACCAGAAAATCCCATGAGGTCAACGGATCTTTGCATGGTCCTTGACCTGCCCACTATGTTTCCTGTGGCAAGTGACATGGTAAAATTCAGCCCTCTTTCTTTAGTGGAACCAATCTTTGGCAGGCAGATACATACCCACCACACAGTTACAATCAAATCAATGCACAATGGTTTATTTTGTTTTAGGAAGCAGACAATAATCTTCCCAATAAACCAATGTGACGACCCATGTGCAGGGAAAACCATCTTCTTTAAGGCAAAAGTAGACTAGGAAGTACTCTGAAGGTGGTCAACATGGTTTCTTGATTGTGACATCATTAAATCCCAAGAAGTGTCCACGCAACATGGGTTTTTCATCCCAGTGGCAAAAAAAATCAAATAATTGATGTGTTGTTGGGGTTTTTTAAGCTTGTCTTTGTGACAAATATTCAAAATACTGAGGGGACGATCTTACAAAAAAAATTCTAAATGCAGAATGAGCGTAAAAATGGGAGAGAATCACATCCTTTTTTTGGGCGAGCTCTCAGACTACCTTATGCCACTGAGAGAAAAAAATGAGGCAAAGTGTGATTCCTGCCAGTAGGGGGAGTGAACAGAGTCTATTCATGCAGGAAGCAGCTGCTGACTGCTACAGGGCACCATTGGGCATGCACCTGACCTCCCAAAGCACTGGCATGAGGTTCATTGAATGTTGAAGCAGGCCCCTCAGGATAGAGCTGAGACTGTGGGTGGAATCTTATCCCCTCCCCTCTGTTGCGTTTGAGGGCAGGGGGTACAATCAGACAGGAGGGTACCAGCTGAGGAGCATGCCACCTTTCTGCCTCTAATCCAATTAAGTCCATGGTAGCAAGCCTCCTAGCTGGCCTTCCCTTCCCACTGCCAATGGAGGCCCTTAACTGGTCAATTAGTGCCCACTTAAGGACCTTAACCCACCATCGCTGCTATTATCTCAATGGTAGGCAGCAGGCTGTCAGGAATCACGACAAGCAAACCTGAGTGGGGTTGCCTATGGTCTTTTAGGGGGTTCCTCATTCAAAGCGATTGAGGAAAATGGCATCGGGAAGGAGGGTGATGCTGAAAGCGTAAAACCATGTTTACTTTGTCAGGTCACACTACGATTTTTTAAGTGCCTTGTTAGGACTTCTTGAATAATAGATTCAAACGCTTTCTCAATGACTGACGTCTGGTATTTCCTCGTTTCTCTCTGTTTCCTTTCTTGCACATCAGAATTACATTTCAAAGAATCATTCAATAACTACAGCACAAACAGGCCCTTCAGCCCACAAGTTGCACCGATCTTATCTCTGCCTACCAGGCTTACCTTTAACCCTCAATCCAATTAAGTCCCACGTACTCATCCAGAAGTCTCTTAAAAGACCCGAACAAATTTGCCTCCACCACCACCGACAGCAGCCGATTGCACTCACCCACCACCCTCTGAGTGAAAAACTTACCCCTGACATCTCCTCTGTACTTGCTCCCCAGCACCTTAAACCTGTGTCCTCTTGTGACAGCCATTTGAGCCCTGGGGAAAAGCTTCTGAGAGGCCACCTGATCAATACTTCTCATCATCTTATACACTTCTATCAGGTCCCCTCTCATCCTTCATCTCTCTGAGGAGAAAAGATTGAGCTCTCTCAACCTATCCTCATAAAGCATGCCACCCAATCCAGGTAACATCCTTGTAAATCTCCTCTGCATCCTTTCAATGGCTTCCACATCCTTCCTGTAATGAGCGACCAGAACTGAGCACAGTACTCCAAGTGGGGTCTGACCAGGGTCTTCTACAGCTGCAGCATTATCTCACGACTCCTGAACTCAATCCCTCGATTGATGAAGGCCAGTACACCATACGCCTTCTTAACCACATCCTCTACCTGTGAAGCTGATTTGAGAGTCCTATGAACCCAGACCCCAAGATCCTTCTTTACTCAGAGGGTAGTAAGGGCGTGGAATGCCCTGCCTGCAGCAGTTGTGGACTCGCCAACTTTAAGGGCGTTCAAATGGTCAGTGGAAAGGCATATGGATAACATTGGAATAGTTTAGGTTAGAGGGTCATTAGATTGGTTCCACTGGTTGGCGCAACATCGAGGGCCGAAGAGCCTGTACTGTGCTGTAATGTTCTATGTTCTGATCTTCCACACTGCTAAGAGTCTTACTCTTAATATTATATTCCTTCATCCCATTTGACCTGCCAAAATGTACCACTACACATTTATTCAGGTTTGTTTTAGCTACTCTCCTCCGTTTTACATACTTGCAAAAAGTTTTACAATTTATTATTATATTCCTAGCGATTTCCTCTCATATTCCATTTATTTCTCTTATCATCATCATTTTGGTCTCCCTTTCCCGGTTTCTGAACTACCTCTAATAGCCTTACCACTACCTAGATGACCTAGTAGCCTTATCACTACCTTTCTTGGCAAAATTCTAAGACTCTTCAATTTATTTTCCCAAATAAATCACAGATAATTCATTTCTTCTGGGAATTTGATTCTTAGTGGCAAGTATGTTTTGTTCAACACTTGAATTATTGCTTTAATGCTACTGGAAAGATGGCATAGCAGTTAACCCAGCCTTGAGTGGCTGTCTGTGTAAAGTTTACACATTCTCTCTACGTCTGTGTGGGTTTCCTCCTGGTGCTCCGGTTTCTTCCTGGTGCTCCAAAGATGTGCAAGTTATGTGGATTGGTCACATTAAATTGCCCCTTAGTGTCCCAAGATGCATAGGTTAGGGGGGGGATTAACAAGGTAAATGCATGAGTTATGGGATAGGGTAGGGGTGAGCCTGGGTAGGATGCTCTTTCACGGAACTGATGCAGACTCGAAGGGCCAAATTACCACCTTCTGCACTATAGGGATTCTATGATGTTTCCCACTGAACTACTATCATACCTTTTACCAACATATCTTTTAGCCTATACCCAATAACCTTCATCAGCATTCCTCCTACACCTACAGAGTTGGTTTTAAGTTGAAAATTTTGTTTGGAAATAGTCTATGTCAACTGAAAACTTAATGTGGAATTATATTGACTTCCTCCGCCACCTCCAGAGGAATTATTTTTCACTATGTGATTACAAATTACGGCAGCCTCATTGCGAAAATCTAGATCTAAGAGCGCATTTTCCCTAATAGGTTCCCCCACATATTTTAGCTTTTAGCAACTTATTAACAGAAGGTTAATAAGTTGGAAGAATCATAGTCTCAGTTGCACTGACCAAGCTGTACTGGAAACATGGAGCACTACAGTCCACCTGCAGCCATGTGTTCTCATGTAACATCACACACCTTTCCTGTAAATCCATAGCCATTCCGAGACCATGAGTTACAGACACATGGTACCATATTTTGTTTACTTTCCTGCATTACTTATCCATGAAGGCAAAGCTCATTTATGCCAAATGAATTTAAAATGAACAAATGGTAAATGCAACATAAGAAAATACAATCTAAACTTTAATAATAAATTTACAGAACTTACCGATGACATTTTATGCTCATAAATCAATTAAATACAGAATACCACTCGATTCTCTTTTTAGTTACAATGCTGAGAAAAATGTGCAACATCTTGCTTTACTGACAACCACAGTTGCTACAGATAATTATTATAAAGAAATTATTTTCTTGCTAGCAATGTTAACTGATCTCAACCTCACCTAAGCGTCTTATTTTCCAACTCCTTGCCTGAAGCACAATCAGTTGTCTCCTTGCCTTGTCAATCCTTGGTACCTGTCATAATCCAGTGAATATTCATACACGGCACTTTGCCTTTAGCTCACTCACCAATGCCTTAACTAAACAGCGTAGCTAATCCTTGACTGAGATATTCAATTGCTCAGCTATTGAATACTTGGAGCTATATAGTCAAGGTAACCAGTCAGAACCAATCACAGACTGGAACAACATAAAAGCACTGAGCTAGTTCATTAATCATCAATATGTACGCCAAAAGAATTCAATTGGACGAGAAGTTATACCTATCTGTTTGAATCCCATGGCTTTATTCAGAGAACAATAAGGAGGAGATTTCCTGGTATCCTGGACAAAATCCCTCCTTCATCCAAAACCACTCAAAACAAATTAACTCGTCATTCATTTTATGTACCTCTTACAGGAATCTTGCTATGTTGTGTTTCATGACATGATAACAGTAACTACAATTCAAAAGTGACCATGAAATGATTTGGTTTCTGTCACTTAATAGAAAAACTGTTGAATTCTTGCTGTTTCCATGCTATGCTCCTACTTAGTTTTGATGAAACAACCTACTGTGCACTGTAATAATGACAATTTTTTTTCTGTGCTATGCTGCAAACAGTTCAAGTCCTTTTACTTTTATATTATGAGAGCATTCATGTAGCAAGAAAATATTTTTACCTTCTGTTATTCATCAAAAATACACTCAATTTTGCAAACTAAAAACTGAAAAATATTGAAAAATGAAAAGCTTGCTGACCATCATTTACCTGCTGTAATGGTGCACATTTCCCAGTTATGACAAAACAAATGTAGTTAGAAAGCCCTTTCACCAAAACTAAAATACATTGCATCAAGACTCATTTCAAACTGCTTCATTAAATGTAAAGGATTAGAGCCTTACACAAGTTCTAGGGTGGAGGTTGAGGGGGCAGGGCGGACCATTGACCTCAGACGGGATTTTCCAGTCTTCGGGGCGAACGTGGCTGGACTGCAAGGAATATCAAAGAGCCTATGTGCAAAAGGCAGGCATTTGAGATGAGTAGGGCAGAGTTGGATGTCCTACAGGAGTAGAAATTTGCATTTGGTAACATAGAAGGTTTGTTGTGAATGTCAAAAGGCCTCACTTGATAGATCAGCAAAATCATTTTCATCAGCAAGTATTTATACAGCAAATTAACATACAAAATGTCCCTTGGCAGGCAGGCACTTTACAGGATAGTGTTACAGGACAATGAAGTTCCATGCTAGGAATGCAAGTTTCAGAAGGCGATTGAAGGTTCAAGAAAATATGGCTTTTGAAAAGCATTTTAAAGGAAGATAAAGATGTAGTGACGCAGTGGGTTTAAGGACCAGTGAACAGGGAAAAGGTAATTGAAAACGCTGCTGTCAAATTTGGGATAAAGAGCAGAGAATGTGTCGGAAGCCAGAGTTGGGAGACAAAATGGTACAGGAAAGGAAAGGAAGTCTGGAGAATGTTTCAAGACAGAGTGGAGTGAGACAATGGAGAAATTTGGAAACAAAGACAAGGGACTGGATTTTGCTCAGGAAATGAGAGTCAAGCCCTTTTGAACCTGGGTCTGTCATCTCTGCTTGGCCATCCTCTGTCTCCGAGAGACATGGACAGGCAGGATTCTGGGTTTCTGAGGCCAAAGGCAGTGTCGAAAGAGCGCAGGTCTTGATGTCTGCTGGTTGGTAGATCCACTTTGTTTTCTGGGACATAACAGTCAGGCTGTCTGAAATAGTTTCCACGCTCCTGTACTTCTCACCCCAGCCACCTCTATATGCGCACACGAGCACATGCTAACTCATTCTCCTATTTCTTTCCATTTCCTCCATACTCCCTATGTCCTCTCAATTTTCCTCCCGTGCACACTCAAGAAACAAAGAACAACACAGCACGGGAAACAGGCCCTTCGGCCCAATGAGCCCGTGCCGCCAATTGCCACTCACCCAGTATCTATTATTGGCAGACTTCAGTACAGCCTTGAAATACACATTAAAAAAAACGCTCTTCCAATGATTTAATACAGCTGTCATATTCAAAGATACTTCATAGAAAAATAACTCTCATCCTCAAAACCCATTCAAAAATGCAAATCCTTCACCTAGTCAGTCAATCTGTTGTGAAACACTTATCCACTTAGAAAATCAAACACAGATAAACCTTTAATAACCTCTCAATACTGTCAATTGAAATGTGAATACAGCCCCCAACTGTGATAAGTGGTCCCTGAACTTTTTGAAATAAGGCCAAACATCCATAATAATCCCAACTATCAAAACAAATCTTGGGAAATGTCAACACAGGAATCCATTGAAACTGAAACTTCAGCTGGTAATTTACAATGTTGCAGATGGTGTTTTATTTCAATTTCAAAGCAGTTTCCCTATCGATCGGCTGAGAGGGCAGGTGGTTAATTTATTTTAGTATTCAACGGCAGGGCCATTGTTTTCAAAGTTAAAGATATTTGGATATTTAAATTTCAGTCTAAAATAAGAGAGGAGTTCCTCAGCATTCTTTTTTACAGTTCTGTTTCCACTCGGAAAAGTCCTGTAATGCTTGTCAATACTCTCAAAACAGTGATAAATGTAATGGTCAACGTACCCTTGCAGGACAGAATGATTGTTACATTAATAGCATGTCTAAGTACAAAATAGCATCAAACTGAGGCATTTGGAGGTGTCAAAACTTCTAACATCACTTGTTAAAATATTCCAAGCGCCTCAGCAAGCCTCCTGCAGTGATCAAAAACTCTCAATCCTGGCAGATGTTTTTCCCTAAAGGCACACCAGCACATGAAAGGAATGCGGAGAAGCAAATGCAAATTTCCTGTGGTCCTTCACAATGGCGGCCCCCAACCTCACAGCTGAACGTGCAGTTCGCACCGAAAGCCTTCCCAACCTGTGAAAAGGCCACATAATAATAGCACGGGGTCAGGAAGGCATTGCAAATTAGAACAATCTCCAGAGAAGACTAACATCTGGCCCAAGGATTTTAAATTGAATATGCTAGGAGCTTGGAGTTTTTTTAAACTGCATGGAGATGTGCAATGTGCTGAGAATACTTTGTCACTTTTACTTCACATTTAACCTGGTCTGAAGTTATAGTCTTAGCAAGCCTTGGAAATTACATATCCAGTCACTAGATGTCCAAGTCACTGCTTATTATCTCTTTCCTAGATGGTTAAAATAAAATTGTCTGAAGTCAAGTGTGACTCAATTTCGAGGCTTGCATCAATTATCAGGCTGTCAAGTTAAAGCTAACCATGTACTATTATGACAAAGGTCTATAAAATTGGACTTACATGACCTCGAGTAGAGTCTCCAATTCATAAATGTAAGTTGGAGCCAAAAAAAAAAGCTAAGGATTTTGGCTTAAAATTTTCATTTTAGGTTTCAAATTGATTCCAAGAATAATTTTTTTCTGGTGAATGGTATTTGAGTAATTTAAAATGTTACTAATTGACAGACATTGAGTACTATAACTAATCAAGAACTCCATTACCATTCAATCATGTGACTATCAGGATGTTAGATGGTGAACAAGATGGACCTTGGTCTTTTTATCATCTTCAAATCCTTATGTCAGTGTATGGGTATATTAAAATATTAACACTTCATGATGCATAATATTACTCAAATAAAATTCATTAAATATGCTTTAATGTTATATCTTGTTTGTGGTCTAGTATTTTTGCAGACTCCATGTAGATCTGAACACTGAAGATCTAACTATTCTTCTTGATTTAAAATAGTAACTCAAGAGTTCACGTGCAAGAGTATAGCAAATACAGCTGACTCCATTTACAATTCTATAAAGCTTCTAAACTCCAGTTCAAAAAGGGATTAAGATAAACTTAAACAGCAAAATGCATTTAATGTATGGGATGTAAACATCTATCATCACTCAAAAGTGAATGAACGGTGATTAAAAATTACATTAGAAAGCAGGCACAAGTGGCAAAAGGAATTAAAAGGAGACTGTCTTGAGTCAGAAAGATTCAAGCCTGCACCCATTTGAATCACTTCATTTATTCTAGTTGGGCAAATTAGGTGTCTGTGTTCCCCAGTAATGATAATTGAAGAATTCCACTGATCACTTGGCACAAATGAACATGCAGCCAATCTTCTTAAACTATTGTAAAATTTCATCTTTACAAATATTTGAATTTATGGCCTGTCAAATCTGAAAATTAAATCAAAATTGTCACCTCTATTTGAAGGCAAATTATATTTCTACATACTATTCGCAATTTGGCAGGAGGTACGCACATTTTCACCACCGACAATCAATTTCAAATAAACATGTGCCAAACTTCAGTCTAAATATGACTATCAACATCCTGGGGGTGTGGACCAGAAACTGAACTGGACCAGCCATCTAACTACAATGGCTACAAGAGAAGGTAGAGGCTAGGAATCCTGTGGCGAGTGCCTCACCTCCTGACTCCCAAAACATCTACGAGATACAAGTCAGAAATGTGATGGAATGCTCTCCACTGGTACTGGATGAGTGCAAACTTGATCCCATCCAGGCATCCTGTTCACATACATTCACTCTCTCTGATGAACAGTGGCAGCAGTTTGTGCCATCTACAAGATGAGCTGCAGCAAGTTACCATAACTCCTCAAATAGCACTTTCCAAACCTAAAACCACTACCAAGAATAGCAGAGACATGGGAACACCGCCACATAGAAGGTACCCTCCAAACCACTCATCATCCTGACTTGGATATATATCGCCATTCCTTCACTGACACTGGGTCAAAATCCTGGAACTTCCAAACAGCTGGTGTACCCACAAAGGTTCAAGAAAGCAGCTCACCTCTACCTTCTCAAAAGCAATTAGGGTTGGGTAATAATTTCTGCTCTAGCTCCACGAACGAATAAAGAAAACATTTTAACTTCTTTTATTCTCCATGTATGCAGTACATGTAAGTACGTTTTCAATAAGGCTGTCTTCAACTGATATAAAAATTGCATTTCAATGCGATGCTACTGAATCAAAAATCTGCAATAACAGTGAGGGAAGATCTCACTACTAGATTGAAGAAAGAAAGATTGGCATTGATAAGGCGAGTTTCAGAATCTCTTGACACCCAAAAGTACTTCACAGCAAATCAAGTACTTTTTGAAGTGCAGTTACTGATGTAACATAGGAACAATAGCAGCCAATACATACACAGAAAACTGCCAAAACAGCAACATGATATTGAACAATAGCAGCCTCCAATAAAATAACTGGGGGTGGGGGGGTGGTGGTTTTGTCCATGGTTGGGTGTGTGTGCAGGGAGCATGCGTGGAGAGGGTGTGGGGGGTGATGTGGTGCATGCAGGAAGGCGGCATGTTTACTCAATGGCCATGAGGTTGAACAAAAATTATTCCTACCCAGATCAAAGTAAATTTGTAACTAACATTTTCACTGATACAGTCACCATAAATCAGGGACCCTCGAATAAAGGACAAACTATTACGTAGAACAGTGAATCACCAATATACCATGGATGATCCAAGCAAATGTGAGTGGGAGAAAGCAGAAGCAGGAGGAAGCATGACAGCAAGCACGGAAGTGAGGGAGGGCCAGTGTGGGAGTGAAGGAGAGCCAGCACGGGAGTGGGGGAGAGCTGGCACAGGAGTCGAGGAAGGAGGTATGAGAGCACAGGAAGGTTGGGGGGTGGGGGGGGGGGGTGGGGGTGGTGGGTGCAGACATGAGAGCAAGAGAAGAGCAGAGGAAAGAGGAATACCAGGGAAGAGAGGGAGAGATCTCATGAGATCAAAGCAAAATACTGCAGATGCTGAAAATCAGACATAAAAACAGGAAATGCTGAAAAAGATCAGCAGGTGTGGAGTTTCCACGTTCTCCTTGTGTCTGCGTGGGTTTCCTCCGGGTGCTCCGGTTTCCTCCCACAGTCCAAAGGTGTGTGGGTTAGGTGGATTGGTCATGCTAAATTGCCCCTCAGTGTCAGGAGGACTGGCTGGGCTGGGGGTTGTGGGGATGGGGCCTGGGTGGGATTGTGATTGGTATGGATTTGATGGGCCAAGTGGTCTCCTTCTGTACTGTAGGGATTTTATGATTCTATTCTACTTAGGTCTGGCATTATCTGTGGAAAACTGCGTTCATTTTTTGAGTGCAATAGGACTCAAGAAGAAGTCACATTGGACTCAAAAGAATTATCTGTATTTGATCTCCAGCAGTGTTGCTTACAGTTAGTTAAAGGATATTGTGTATGGTATCAATGCAGTTATTCTGCAACATAATGGGCCTGATTTTACCACTTTCATTCGAAGCGCTGAATCTGGGTGCAATTCAGATCCAACTTGGAAATTTGTTTTCAGGAGCTCCCATACGCACTCAGCCTGAAAAAACACTACAGGTCTGAATTGCACTGTGTGTGGGGCTTAGCGCAGTTAGAAAAAAGTTAGAAAATCGTGCCCGTGTCAGATTGCTCCTGGGCTGCAAATGAAGTGGATAAAGTGGCCCGGGTGTGAAAAGTGGGAGCAATGGTCTTCACAAGCATCGCCCCCACCCCCACAACATCACTGTCCCCATTATCCACCCACCCACCCAGCTACCCAGACTGATTGCGAGCCCCATTCCCTCTCACCAATCATCCGCAGAGCGGCAGTGGATCCCCCTGCACCCCCCATTTCCCCCCCACCAGAAATCCATCTGGCCTGCCCTTCTCTCCCACTAGAGATACATCTTATACATTTTATCAGCCTCCCTCACCTCCCACCCACCTGCCCGAGACAACGATCTGGCCTCATTTTCGCCCCCGCCTCCCCATCCCCCGAGAATGATCTGGCCTCACTCCCTTCCCCCGCCCAGAGGTACATTTGACCTGCCTCCCTCCTTCTCCCCCCAACCAGACAACAAACGAGCTTCCCTCCTCCCTGCCCCCTTCCCACCAGAGAATGATCTGACCCACCACCCTCCCCACCTCCCCACCCCCCGATCTGAGTCAGAGAGCCGTTGGAAGTGTTGGACTCACCACTTCAGCAGCTGGAATGCCTGAAACAGTATGTCCACTGTGGCTCAATTCCGGTTCAGCAAACCCAGCGGTAAAGGGGGAAACGTTGATAAAGTTGGGCCCGTTTCGGGCACGAATCGGATTGCAGCCATTCCCAGGTCTCGGTAAAGTGACCATCTTTCGTTAGAAAGAAGGCAGCTACGAGGGGACCTTATTGAAACATATAAGATGATTAGAGGTTTAGATAGGGTGGACAGTGATAGCCTTTTTCCTCGGATGGAGAAAGCTAGCACGAGGGGGCATAGCTTTAAATTAAGGGGTGGTAGTTATAGGACGGATGTCAGGGGTAGGTTCTTTACCCAGAGGGTGGTGAGGGATTGGAATGCCCTGCCTGCTGCAGTTGTAAATGCGCCTAGTTTGGAGGCATTTAAGAGATCCGTGGATAGGTTTATGGACGGAAAGGGTTTGGTTTAGGTTAGAGGGTCATTGCTTTTTTAACTGGTCGGCGCAACATCGTGGGCCGAAGGGCCTGTTCTGCGCTGTAATGTTCTATGTTCTATCTGCGCAGAAGCAGGCGCGGATCGCGTTAATGGCCTCACGCCCAACTTTACTACGTTTTCACGCCCAAAAACGGGCACGACGCAATGCTAAAATCAGGCCCAATGTGTCAAAGTCACTAAAAGAGACTAAATGTAGCAAATTCTGCTCCTCCAAAATAATTCTGTGATCTCTATCAGTGTTCTGGGAATTTAACTTTGTGTAAACAACTTTTCTGTGTCTTTATTATTCTCATGTTGTCACATTAGTGGAGATGAGCAATCTTCTGACTGACAGCATTGGTTTTATAGGGAGGGGGATGGGAGGTTATTCAGGGGGTTCACCGAGGGAGGGGAGAGAATCAGGGCATAGTTACTCAGGAGTTACAACTGATTTTAATCCTTCTAACTTTTCCTGTGTAATTATTCTCTTCAGTAAGAAACCATTCAAAGTCACTTTAAACTGAAGTCTCCAAGGCAGGGTAATTGCCAAACATAAGTTGACATTTCTGGGCAATTGCCATGCAGTCTTTACCTGGGGACTTCCAAGGGACCTCCCAGCATGTCTTTGGGCTACCTCCAGGGTAAGACACTCTGGGGAACAGAAGATCTGGACCGATATTATCTTCTTTTGAATGGCTGATCTCCTGACAATAACAACTTTACTCTTCTCAGCAGAGTTGGAGGAAAGCTTAACTTTTGCTCAGACCCTTCATCTGAGCCCTCCTTTTCACTGCTCACTACCCTTGCTTACTCATGCTGTGTCCCCCACCAACCAGAAATCCGTCTAACTCTTTAAACCATCCAGGTCACTCCTACCACTGTTGCTCCCGAAGATGTCCCCAATCTTTGCCCAGGAAAGTGTGACAGAGCTGCACTTATTTTATTTTATAAAAATCTCACTGAGATAGAGAACGAGAGAGAAAAAGAGCAAAGACATTTACGGCGTGGCCTTACC
This sequence comes from Carcharhinus amblyrhynchos, assembly GCF_965287045.1. Classification (NCBI taxonomy): domain Eukaryota; kingdom Metazoa; phylum Chordata; class Chondrichthyes; order Carcharhiniformes; family Carcharhinidae; genus Carcharhinus; species Carcharhinus amblyrhynchos. The sequence continues at coordinate 101,757,958 of NC_137326.1, read as the reverse complement.
AAAAAATCTAAGTGCCGAATGAACGTGAAAACAGGACAGAATTGCGTTGAGTGTTTGGGTGAGCTCTCAGATGCAATTGTACAGCCCTTAGGAGTCCAAATGTGATTCTTGCCAGAGCCTTTTCTCACCAGGAAGCTGGCCGCTGAGCTCTCGGATGCCATTGTGCAGGCACCCCGATCTTCCAGTGTACTGTAAATACACTGTGCACAGTATATTGAGAGTTCTGTCACAAGCACCGCCCCCCCCCCCCGCCCCCTTTATGGGTGTGAAGCAGATTTTGGCAGCAAAACAAGGCAGTAACACCACAAGAGGTGAAAAAAAAGGCGCAAATCTGATTTTTCACCTCTCGCCCAATCTTATCAGCTTGCCACGCCAATCAACTGGTGGAATGAGCCGGTAAGATCACCCCCTTGGAATGAGTGCACTCAAAATTCAAACTGGAATAAACTGGGATGGTGGATCACCAACAAATAAATCCAGAAAGAGATGGTAATTCATTTAGCAAAGATTGTATTCACTGTAAATTAAAGTGAGGGAATTCTCTTTCAATTGATGATACAAAATGAATTCATGCAGAAAATACTTTCCTTTTATGGAAAATGCAATCATTTCAAACACTCAAATATTTTATGCAGTGCTTTAGAAGCATCACTACATTCACCTGTTCTTCAAGTTAATAAAATTTGCCTGGAAATGCAGCTATAAGCATCTTAGAAATGCCACAGGCTAATAAAACCCTCCCAAACTACCCTCTGCAATCTAATGTATTTCATAAGAAAACGAGAGAGTAAAGTAATGAAGTGGAATGACCTTTCCTAGAAATGTCTGTATGCATATTAATGGTAATCATGTATCTTCACAGCCAAGAGCAACTGGATTTGTGTTCACAATTTCTATGGAGTCACATAAAATATCTTTGACAGCAACAGAACTTTTACATTTACAGAACGGAAATGGCAACTTCAGGTTTCTCTTAATTATGTCCATTGCCCTGTACCCAGATTTGACATCATCAAAAAGCAAAAACTTCAAGAAATTACATGGATTGAAAATATGTGGGATTTTATCCAGAATATCAAATCCATAAAGCAACAGCTGGTTTTTACAACACAGTTTGATCTGGGTGCACATCTTAAAATAAAGCAATTAGAAAATCTGAGGTGGCATTTGGAAATGGAATGCATGTTTCTGGTTAGAGAATGGACACAGGTTCGAACATGGGTCCTTCAGCAGTTTAATGCACTCAGCTCCTGTATTGCCCTTATGATTTAAGCAGCTTATAACATCACTGAATTGGCACACTTGGACTGTATGAATGCAATAATAAGTTAGCAACTGTGACTAGTAATGACAGGCCTGTGACTAGTGCTGTGTCTCAGGGGTCAGTGCTGGGCCCATTGCTATTTGTTACCTATATCAACAATTTGGATGAGAATATACAAGACATGATCAGTAAGTTTGCAGATTACATTAAATAGATGGCACAAAAACAAAAAATGCTGGAAAATCTCAGCAGGTCTCAGAGATTGGAGAAACTTGGTTTGTTCTCACTGGAATAATGGAGATTGAGGAGTGACCTGATAGAAGTCTGTAACATTATGAGGGGCACAGACAGAGTGGATAGTCAGCATGTAAGAGTCAATTACTAGGGGGCATAGGTTTAAGGTGCGATGCACAAGGTTTAAAAGAGATGTATGAGGCAAGTTTTTTTACACAGAGGGTGGTGGGTGCCTGGAACTCGCCGCTAGGGGAAGCAGTGGAAGCAGTGGAAGCAGATACAATAGTGACTTTTAAGGGGCGTCTTGACAAATACATGAATAGGATGGGAATAGAGAAATATGGTCTGCAGAAGGGAAGGGGGTTTTAGTTAAGTCGGACAGCAATGTCAATGCAGGCTTGGAGGGCCAAAGGGCCTGTTTCTGCGCTGTAATTTTCTTTATTCTTTGGGTAACAGCAGCTGTGGGGAGAGAATAGAGTCAATGTTTCACGTCTAGATGACCCTTCATCAGAGCTCAACAATACTATAGACAGTGAAGAAGGTTATCAAAAGTTGCAACAAGATCTTGATCATCTGGGGAAGTGGACCTAGAAATGGCAAATTATGTTCAATGCAGATAAGTGTATGGTGTTGCATTTTGGAAAGCCAAACCAAGGTAGGACTTTCACGGTGAATGGTAGGACCTTAGGAAGTATTGTGGAACAGAAGGACCTTGGAGCTCAGACGCATGGTTCTCTAAAGGTGGAGTCACAGGTGAATACGGCAGTGAAGGAGGCTTTTGGTGTGTTGGCCTTCTGTCAGGGCATTGAGCATAGAAGTTGCGAAGTTATGTTGCAGTTATATAGGACATTGGTGAAGCCGCACTTGGAGTATTGTATTCAGTTTTGGTTGCCTTGCTATGGGAAAGATGTTATTAAACTGGAGACAGTGTAGAAGAGATTTACAAGGATGTTGCCAGGACTCAAAGGACTGAGTTTTTGGGAGAGATTGGATAGGCAAGGACTTTTTCCTTTGGAGCGTAGGAGACTGAGGGGTGATCTTATAGAGGTGTATAAGATCATGAGAGGCATGGATAAGGCGAATGCATTCAGTCTTTTTCTTACGGTTGGAGAATCAAGAACTAGATGGTATAGGTTTACGTTAAGAGGAGAAAGAATTAATGGGAACCTGAACAGCAACTTTTTTTTTACACAAAGGATGGTATGTATGTGGAATGAACTCATGATGTGGAGATGCCAGCTTCGTCACCTGACGAAGGAGAAGGGCTCTGAAAGCTAGTGGTGTTTGTTACTAAATAAGCCTGTTGGACTTTCACCTGATGTTGTCAGACTTCTTACTGTCTAGAATGAACTGCTAGAGGAAGTGGTTGAGGCAGTGACATTGACAACATTTAAAAGGCATTTGGGCAGATACGTGGATAGGAAAGGTTCAGAGGGATATGGGCCAAATGCAGGCAAATGGGCCTAGCTTAGATGGGCATTTTGGTTGGCATGGACCGGTTGGGCCGAAGGGCCTGTCTCCACGCCATAGATTCTGTGATTCTACAGTTCTTTGAACAAACGGTCCATTTGTACTCTGCGTAACCCAGTGGATTGTGACAAGTGACGAATATAAAACGCTGCCACAAATGTATGAATTTCAGAGCGGGGAGGCTGAATATGTTGAAGATATTAAAAGGAACCCTCTGGCGTTAACTCAGTGCTTTTCAAAATAGACAGATTTAACACAAAGCATGAGGATAATTGAAACATTACAAGGTTTCTCATTGCATTTCTTTGTTGCACTGTATTTTGTAGTAATTATACTTACAATTACATGCAATTGCAGCAAGTTAGTTGTTCTAGCCTGTTAAATCTGATTAGAATTTTCATTTCTGTCATTGCAAAGAGAATGCCTTGATTTGGGTGAAAGTATTCTTAAATCCAGTCCATGTCAATTCTTATTCAGCTTTGCAAAGCTTAACTTAAGAAATATATATCTTCTGGGTCATTGTGAAAGATTACACCATGAAACTACAGTATTAGCAGAAACAAATTCTATAAAAGATCAAAACTGTAAATCATCTAAGAACTTATTCCAAATTTCCCAAGTTAACAAATAAAATTTAAGAGTACGTAAAGTAAAGTTTTACACTAAAGCTAATTTTGGAAAATTCACAATTCTTGAGATGAGACAATATCCACTGATAACAAATTTATGTCAAGAAAATTTCACATTGTAAATAAACTACATGGATGCACTTTGAATACATTATTTGAGATTATGTTGGCAAATGAATGATAGAACGCATAAATCAGGACAGTAAGAAATCTCACGATACCAGGTTGAAGTCCACAGGTTTATTTGGTATCACGAGCTTTGAGAGCGTTACTCCTTCATCAGATGAGTCACTTTGTCAAGCTTTAACAAAGAATCACCTGGACTCGAAACATCAGCTCTTTTCTCTCCTTACAGATACTGCCAGACCTGCTGAGATTTTCCAGCATTTTCTCTTTCGGTTCCACATTTAATCACCTTTGTTCCATAATCTGTGACACATGTATCCAACAAAAAACATTCATTCCAATTTTGAAATTTCAATTGGTCAAACATCGACAGGTATCATATTCCAGCCTTCCACCACCCCTCATGCCAAAAAATAGTTGCTGATTTCATTCTGAGATGACCAGCTGCCTTACGATTACGCTGCCCTTTTCTGAATTTCGTCATTGTTTCTTTGCATCTACCCTAACAAATCCCTTCATCAGTTTAATGACCATGTCATTATATATTAACTGCACTTAAATGACCATAAAAATATCTTGTGTCATAAATGGACATTCAGCAAAACCAATTCCATCATCCATTTCCCCCCAATACTCAAGTCATGTCAATCATGTGTCAATTCTCAGTGAGTACCTTCATACATTTCTTCAAACACTTAACGTATCTAGGCTTGGATAAAAGAAGATAAAATTGAACTCTGAAGGAGTTAGAACCACAGTGACAGTGAGCTTCACATTCTGCTGATGTTGTCAACGTTAATATGCAAAAGGCATTTAACATCATGACACACAAAGGAGTATATGACCACAGATTTCTAATGAAGTCTAACCGCATTTAGTTGGAGGAAAAATAATTGTTAAAGAACTGTGAAGAGTGGTAATCATTTAATAAAGAATTGCAATATGGTATTAAGATTGATAGATTGTCGACTCTGCATGTATTTTGCATTGTAGGCAGCATTTCATTTACATTACAAAAGGAAATAAGCTGTCATCATTCTACATTACTGAGATGCGAAAGAATGTTTTTGAAATATTTCTGAAAACATGATATGTTAGACAAATATTTTAAAATAATCTAAACCAGATACTGCAACACTATACTTAATCCAACAAAATAATTGCTTTGTTTATTATACTGCCTGGGTTAACACGTTTCACTGTTGAAGTAGAGTGCATGCCAAGTATTTTAATGCTAGAATTGCAGATATATTTGAGCCTATGTAAACGTGATTGACTATTATATAAATGACCCAAAAATTGAGAATTATGCATGTTATAGTAAAACAAAAACATATATTTAGACAAGTTAAACAATAAGATTATTACTACTTGGTTAGAAAAAGCTTTGGAAAACACTAATTGGAAGTATAATGGAAGTTTAGATCTATACCATAATAGTTTGCCCATGGAATACACACTTGGGCATGAAATTTCATTCCCCAGTTGGGCACACAAAGTTATCGTCTCCCAAAACGATGCCAATCTTTGCCACTATTCCATGTTTAAATCTCTAATCAGGTTTCCACAATGGCTGCTGCTTTGAAAATGGCACAAATCAAACTTGACCGAGACTGCAATATACCTCATCCTTCCCAACGCAGTTTGGCATTCCTGATCATGCCATACTCCTAAAACACCCACTCGATTGATCAACTGAAGGCCCCTCACCGGTTTCCACTCTACTAATGTGGAGATGCCGGTGTTGACTGGGGTAAACACAGTAAGAAGTCTCACGATACCAGGACACAGGTTTATTTGATAGCAAAAGCCACTAGTTTTCGGAGCGCTGCTCCTTCGCCAGGTAAGTGATTACTTCTTACTGTGTCCACTCTACTGAGCCAGATGGAGCCAGAGAATCACCTGCCTTCACTTTACTTCCCATTGTGCACAACCACCACTGGAATCCTCCAAGGATATATCTTTGTACACATCCTATTTCTCATCTACATGAAAGGCCTCAACAAAATCATTTTAAGACATGACATTAGCTCTATCACACTGCCTCCTCCCACAACCACTTCACTGACTCGCTGTTGTCAGGTGATTTGTTGATGTCCAGTCCTGTATTAGCCACAATTTCCTCTAGTCAAACATAAGGAAGACCACTGGCGATACCTAAGGCCTCTGCCACAACCTCTGTTTCTGCTGCACCTGAAATATTCTGCCAATGCTTTTCAACTCAAAGATGACCAAAGAAATTGTCAGCAGGAACTTTGGAAACCAGAGTCTCATGCTTCCTTCTTAAGGCACCTTACCACTCCACATGCAACATTAGGAGTTCCATCTGCTAATGAAACGTTGTCTCAGAATTAGACTGAGCCTTGTTTCCAAACTGGACAGAAAGGGTACAGACCAGCCAAGACACTTAGAAAACAAGTTATGATTCACATAGTACAGCCTGGAAATTTATGCTGTATATGTGAGAAACTTTGGTAATGGACTAAGTTGGACCACAGGAATTGTGTCTGAGATGGACCCCTTTCGTACCAAGTAGATGTAGCCCACTTGAGGAGTAGAGAGAGACCCCAGAAGTCAGCGTTGCCATCAAGAAATGTTTTCGAACGCATAAACACTGAATACCTCATTGACTTGCTACAGACATAACTGATGTCTCATTCTAAGATTGTGGAAAGAGTGGTATGGTAGCACAGTGTTTAGCACTGCTACCTCACAGTACCAGGGACCAGGATTCAATTCCAGCCTCAGTGACTGTGTGGAGTTTGCACATTTTCCCTGTGTCTGCATAGGTTTTCCCTAGGTGCTCTGGTTTCAAGTTTATTTATTAGTGTCACAAGTTGGTTTACATGAACATAGCAACGAAGTTACTGTGAAAATCTCCTAATCACCACACTCCGGAGCCTGTTCAGATACACTGAGGGAGAATTTAGCATGGCCAGTGCATCTAACCAGCACATCTTGCTGACTGTGGGAGGAAACTGCAATGCCTGGAGGAAACCCACACAGATACAAGGAGAATGTGCAAACTCCACACAGACAGTGACCCAAGCTGGAATTGAATCCGAGTCCCTGACTCTATGAGGCAGCAGGGCTAACCACTGTGCCGCAACAATTTCCTCCCAAACTCCAACGTTGTGTGGGTTAGGTTGATTGGCCATGGTGAAATGCCCCTTAGTGTCAGCAGGATTAGGAGAGTAAATATGTGAGGTCACGGTGATAGGGCCTGGGTGGGATTGTTTTTGGAGCAGGCTCGATGGACTGAATGGCCTCCTTCTGCATTGTAGGGATTCTATGGTTCAGCATTAAAGCAAATGCTTGTGCCAATAGAAGTACCCATTATCACAGTTTCTGTTAACATCAGTCCAGTGAAAGGATCTCAAACTGTAGAATTACGCCACTATACCAGAAACAGAAAACTTCCTCAAAAACTTGATACATGGTTCTTGAACCTAAGTATATTTTGTATGTAATTAGAATTAAGAACCAAGTACAAATGTCATTATTTCTCAGATTTTGGTATTGCTTTCTATTTACTTGCATTAAATCATCTGCTAAATAAGGATTGTAAAAAGGAACTAAAGGGGGATGAATGTGGGGATTGTCACTTTAAGGCCAGCCTTGCTGAGTAAGGTCCGAAAAGTCTAAACAACCATTCAACACTGAACATGGGGAATCTCTATAAAAGGGGGAGTTTTCCTGAGTGTACTATGAAGTAGATCAAAGTATGCAGCTAATGAAGCAACCTAGTTGTCAAGATGCATTTTCACAGATTTCATTAGTGAACACAAAGGTATTTATTAATGGAATTGTACAGAAGCTGCATTGCTGTAACCAGCTCTTAAATCTCTTTCCCTAAGCGAACTTCAGCCACTGGAGTGATTCCCCATTGGTCACCCAGACCAGATGACCCCTACTCTACTGTTTTACCCTTAAAGAGATAATAAACACATCCCTCCTCCTTTAACTCTTTTATACAATCTTCAATAACTAATTTGCATAGTCCTAAATTCTAATTAAGCATTATGTACATGAGTTGGACAATTATTTCTTGACAACTTGATTTCTTTAAGCCAATTGCAGCTGAGAGTCTAGGTCCTTCACCCATCACTATTATTGCATTACAACTGGATATGATATTCTCCATAGTGTACAGGAACCATTGCGTGCCTTTTATTTCTATTGTTTCTGCCTCATAAGTCTTCAACTTGGCAGAAGTGCTTTACAAGTTCAATGGCTGGACTTTCTCTCTTAGGTATTAAAGTGCATATTCGCTGATGCCCCAGTATCCATTTCCAGTTTAAGAGGCTTCCCATTTATCCAGAATTTTACAATAATGGGGTCCATCTTGTCTGTTTTTAGATTAAACAGAGAGTGAATACCAGAATCATTGGTGCTCTTACACATTATATACTTGTAACATCTCGATTGATCAATTACTCAGCAATCTTGACGTAGCTCTGCACTGTTTTATCAAATGCCCTCTTTTGTGACAATGAAAACACCCAACCTCCTTAAACTGGCATGATTAAGGAATGTGGTTGCCTTCACATTAATAACATTTAAGCATTACTTATTGGTTGCCTATTCTGTACCTTTTTATTTTGTTGGTGGCTGAAATTGCTTTCCTTTGCACGGCTGCTTCAGCAGGTTTAGCACTATGGCTGGCTGCAGGCTCCTGCCTCAACTGGTGAATGGATCCATTTTATATGCCCGGCAGCTCTTGTGCACCTTTTTCAATGCTTTCTATGGCCAGCGCTATGTCCATTGCTCATTTCAATCTTATGTCAAACTCTATAAGCAATTTTCATTGAATAGCATTGTTCAGGGAACAGATTAGTCTGTCCCATAACATGTCATTGAGACTGACTCCAGAATCACAATACTCCGATAATTGCCTCAGTTTAGAAAGTAAATTGTGAGCGATCCGCCTAGGGCTCTTGCCTCAAATCAAATTTGAATCTCAGGAGCATGACTGATGGTTGAGGTTGCAACTGAGCCTTCATGAAATCTAGAAGCTCACTAAATTGTTTGCAGCTGAGCATGATTGGGGCTGTAAGATTTCAAATAAGGTTATAGATCAGATTTTCCCACAAGCACTTCAGAGAATTGCTTTGCATTTTGCCTCCTCTCCTATTTTGTTTCCATGGAGATAATACCCACGGCATTCAATGTATTATCTAATTCTCCATGGAGAACCAGTCAATTTGCCCAAAAAAAAAGACATTCTGGTGAATATTTTTTTTTCCCTCAGACTTTGATTAAAACAGGATATCAACAGATGTTAGGCCAGAGACCGTGTCCAGATAATTTTTCCTTGTCACACTTTCACAGACTTCAAGAGTGAACACAGAAGTTATTTATTAATAAGAATTATACAGCAACCGCATGACAGTAGCCAGCTCCCAAAATATCTCTTTGCCTAAGAGAACTCCCCCAACTGGGGTGATTCCCCACTCTCTGTCCCCATTGGTCACTCAGACTAGGTGACTCTTACTGTGGTGTATTTCCCTTAAAGGGACAATCACCACACCTGAAAATAAAGTTTATTTTTAAACTTAAGAAGCTCCTAGGAGTTCAGTTTCACACAGCCACTGTCTCAGACTACACTAGACTGTTCACATCCACAGTATGCTGTTTGCCCTGATCTGAGAGGATATAGAACTAGAAAACTCAGCTTAGGTACAAACTAAATACTGTATTTATCATCAGTCTACTTCCACCTCTGCAACATTTTTCCATGTTAATCCAAACTGAGCCAATCTGCTGCTGAAGTCTTTTTTGTCTAGCTTCCACTCTCTAAAATCTTAATCCAACGCAAAATCTAGCTGCTTACATCCTAACATGTACGAAGTCCTATTCACCATCACCATGTACTTCTAGTCTAATACTTCAAATTTAAATGTTAATTCTAGCGCTCCAATTTTTCAATGATCTCACCCTTTCTGATCTCTGTAATATCCTCCATGCCACAACAGTCTGAAAATTCTGCATTCTCACAAATCTTCTCTCTCAAGCATTATCAGTACCTTTGTCTTGCTCATTTTTGGACTGTGGGAGGAAACCAGAGCACCCAGAGGAAACCAATGTGCACACAGGGAGAATATGCAAACTCCACACAGACAGTCACCCAAGGCTGGAATTGAACCCGGATCCCTGGCGTTGTAAGGCAGCAGTATTAACCACTGTGCCCCCATGTCGCCCAAAATGCTTTAAATAAAAAGCAGTTAATCACAAAGATAAAACAAAGGAAACTTTTGCCTGGTTTTTCAAAAATCACAAATGGAATACTGATGAGAACTGGATTTTTCTGCATCTTGACAATGTCTGGTTCAGTTTCCCACAGCGGGTCCTGAAGCTCATTAATCCATGTAACTGCTGTATAACATGCTCATCAATGTCAGTCTTTCCTTACATTGTACAAAGGCTTTATCATCTTGAGCGATAAAAGATTTAAGCAGTTTCTTTGCAGCAGGCTTCGCTTTCATTTCTCACAATTACAAAGGCGGGTGTCACTTTTCAGGATATTTTGATTATTTTTCTACAGATAGGATTTGAAAATAAGAATTACCATTGTTCTGTCAAACAAAGCATGTTCAAATAAGTGTTTTTTTTAAAAAGGTAGGTACACAATTAGAAGTTCATCTGCTGAACGAAAGTTGTGTTTTTCCAGAAATGAAGTAGTTAGTAATTTACTGCTTGTCCAAGTGATTGAAACACCTCTCATGCACAAGGTATCAGAAAGTCCTTTCAAGCTGTCTGACAAGCAATGAACAGAGCAAAGCTTTCCGAACAAAAATCTAGGAGTCAGGCTTTTAAACAAACAGCTGCAAAAACATCAGCCAGGCTTGCAGAGATGTAGACAGAGTTCAGGCATTACATCTAATTTTAGCAAGACAACCCACTGGTGTGGAGCAGTGCAGCAAGCGTTATTGTTCACATTATAGGGTAGATGGTCCAGCTGAACAAAGTGAATTTGATCGAAACTGTTGGCTTGTCTGTTCAGCCACTTTAAAATAAAGCAGCTTAAATGATTCTGACCAAGCCTCATCTCACCAGGTGCCTGCATTAAGATGCTCAGACCACTTCTGGCAGTGATTGGAATCACTGAACCAGGGAAGGTATTCACAGCAGACCCAAATTGTAACAGTGGGAATCAACACGAGTTGCAAGAGAGGGAGACCCTTTCACAACGTAAATTCACAAGTTAAGTGCAGAGCAATCGAAGATTTTTTTTCATTTGGAAGCACACAAAGTAACACTTTAAAATTGAAGAGGGACAAAATGAATTACACATATGATACTTATGTATCAAAGCTAAAAGGAGTTGGCCCATTGCATCAGATGGATTATTGACCATGTTACCCTTTTTGTACAATTTTTGTCTTCCCTGAAAGTGTTATTTCATTTCAAATAAGTCACCTAAATGAGAGTGAAGATTAAAACAGTAGCGTTATCATTAATGACTTTATGTGTAGGATTTTACGGCCTCGCTCGAGCAAGACCGGAAATTCCCGCCCGGGGTCAACGCACACTTCCGTTGTCCGGCCCTTGCCTGCTCCAATTCCGTGGCAGGCGAGGCAGTAAAATTCTGGTGCATGTATTTAGTGGCTGAAAACCACTGATTGAGTTTTAAAAACATGAAACAGCAGTTTTTAAGATGGCTGAACATTTGCATGACTGAGCCTCAGAAATTCCAAAGCCATTACAATAGTCAACCTTTCTAGAAAACCCATCAGAAACAATAACCTTGAAGGAAAGCATATGGACCACATTCTAACCCATTCACAAAGCATTAGGTGCCAGCAGCTCAATGAAGTCTGGCAGTGAAATTCACCCAGCCATAATCTAATCATGTAAACAATGGACTTGGAATGACCATGTCTAGAACAGCTATGACCATGTCTAAAACTGGTCAGTTGCAAAGAGAAGGTCACATAACAAGCCAACGAAAGCCTTTTTTTGTGTGTTTAAGAAACCACTTCTCTCCAGGCCACGAGATAGAAGCAGAGCAGATGCCAAAAATCTGGCCCCATAAGTGGGCCACTCTTTTCTCGCTATCCAGCCTACAAATTTGATCCTTGGTTTGTTGTTCAATCACCCACACGTTACTGGCAACATTTTAAGAATCAGCCCAGCAGCTGTTGACTCCATAAAATGAGGTATAAATCATACATCAACATATTTAAATAATCCCGATGTTGAACTGACAGGAACCATCAAGCTCAGCCGGGAACCATTCACGTCATCCGTCTACAAGACCCAGATACCTTTAACTTTAATTGGATACTAAAAAGAGGGCTTAATCTATCTTTCCACTCTATAACTAGTGGGTGCATCCACGTGTGTGCAAGAGCCTTGAATGCATGTGTATAAAAGTCAGAGCATTTTAATTTTATTAGACTTGGTTAAATACAGTTAATACTTTTCACTTTTCTTGCTTTCAAGGAAACCTGTCTGTGCACGTCTTGGTAAGAAGTCTCACAACACCAGGTTAAAGTCCAACCAGTTTATTTGATAGTAATCCTGCAAGATTTCAGGAACGGTGTTCCTTCGTCAGGTGTGTGGAAGGTCACACACCTGACGAAGGAACACCGTTCCTGAAAGCTTGTGGGATTACTATCAAATAAACTGGTTGGACTTTAACCTGGTGTTGTGAGACTTCTTGCTGTGTTTACCCCAGTCCAACGCCAGCATCTCTACATCATGTGCATATCTTATACAGTCACAGCACACAGACAATTAAACATCACTGAATTGATAAACACAGCCTTTAAAAAAAAAAATTTTGTGGTCAAATGAGAAGTAGGGAAAGAGGAGAGCCATTCTACCCTTCCACACCTGACTTAACAGGACAATTCCAACAGATTGGGGTGAGTTAATTTCAACTAAATTGGGACCTATTCTAGCACATACAAATCAGCATGTCACAACTAAGCACACCACTTGCCCAGCAGTAATGCCATTGTTTGCCACTTGTTGTATGCATCAAGTACTCATTTACTCATTACAATCCCCATATAACAGTACATTTTTGCAATACACATCCAGGAAGAAGGCAACAATTCTGCACAGAAAGGCTGGAAACAGCATGATCTTGGCAAGCCTGTTTCCATTGCCAAGTACAGAAATGCTTATACAGCTTTATGCATATGCTTTTGCCTTTGACTTTAAAGAGAGACCATTAAACTTCACATTCTGATGATGATTTCAACTTCATTTTCCTCAAAGAGATCAATCAAGAAAATTAGATTTTTTAAAAGTAAAACCAAGCCATATACAAGATCTGAAAGATTTAACATTTGAATTAAGACACTGTTATCACTGTTCTTTCAAACATGTGCCTTGAAAGCGCCAACAGTTTTAACTTCAGAGGTCAAAATTCAACCAAATTACCAGTTAAACACATGAACAAGACATTGAAAATGAACATGCATCCAAGCTTCACACTTGATAATATGGATATAACGGTCTCCAAAAGTGGATTTTATTTGAAAAGCGGCACAGTGGTTATACTGCTGTCTCACAGCGCCAGGGAGCCAGATTCAATTCCCGGCTTGGGTCACTGTCAGTGCGAAGTCTGCTCATTCTCCCCATATCTGCGTGGGTTTTCTCTGGGGCTCCAGTCTCCTCCCACAGTCCAAAGATGTGTGGGTTAGACGGGTGGATTGGCCATGCTAAAATTGCCCCTTAGTGTCAGGGAGACTAGCTAGGGTAAATGCATGGGATTATGGAGATGGGGCCTCAGTGGGATTGTGGTCAGTGCAGACTCGATGGGCTGAATGGCCTTGTTCTGCACTGTAGGATTCTATCAACTGTGATGAGCTCTTTCCACATGCAAACAGGGATTGTTGCAAAGACTAATAGAAGATGAGGATTATGCAATTACTCATACAATATATTCTTTTTCCTCAGCCACATTATACAGTTTCAAAATAACAAGCCAATTCATATCAAATAAGTGCAGGGAATAATTTTAAAATCAGCACTAGCTCAATCCAGAAAACAGATCCCGAATTAATTGATCAAATGGTGAAAAATAGCTTCACCAAGGAGAAACATGACCATAACATTTTAAAATTTAATATTTATTTATTATTGTCACAAGTAGGCTTACATTAACACTGCAATGAAGTTACCGTGAAAATCCCCTAGTCGCCACCTGTTAGGATATACTGAGGGAGTATTTAACATGGCCAATGCACCTAACCAGCACAACTGTTGGACTGTAGGAGGAAAGCAGAGCACCCAGAGGAAAGCCATGCAAACATGAGTAGAACATGCAGACTTCACACAGTCAGTGACCTAAGTGGGAACCAAACCCAGGTTCCTGGCATTGAGGCAGCACAGCTAATCACCGCACCACCCACATCATCAGAAGAAAAGAATAAAACACTTTATCTTGCAAATTGAAATGCCGTACATTCAAAAATATCTATATCCATAAACAAAGTAACTTTTGGAACAATATCAACTCAAAAATAATTTTTTTTTTTTACTTATCTCCCTCTCACTGCCTCTTCTGCTGGCCAACCCTCTCACTCGGCAAATCCTTCTCCTGCAACGCCCCCCCCCCCTCACTTATTGCTTCCATTTCCCAAATAGTCACTGTGAGTGAGAGCTTGGGGCAGATGCTGCAAGAGTGAGGAAGGCTTGGGAAAAGGAGAGGAGCTACAGCTGAAGGATTGGGGCCAAGGGGACCAGTGAATGGGTGGGTTTGGGAAGGAGTCATGTGATCAGGAGATGCTGGGAGGAGGGCATGCAAACAAGAGGGTTGGGGGGAGAGATGGAGAGAGAAGGGGTCAGGGAGGGGAGTATGAGTAGAAGGGTCAGGGAGGGAAAAGAGAGTGGGAGAGTCTGGGAGGGAGGCAGCAAACGGAAGGGTTGAGGAAGGAAACAGCAAGCACAAGGTTGGGAAACAGAAAAGAGTCAGTTAATAAGCCAACTGGGTCACTTGTTGCTATGTTGGCCCCAGCAAGGCCGAAAACTAAAGCAGAAATCCCGACATTAAATGCACGCAACAGGCCCAGTGTAAGTGATGCAAATGCATAACTACACTGAATGAGACATCTTCAATTGGGAACAATGTAAATGCAATACAACTTGCATGTGTCTCTGTTCCAACCTACTTCTGTCTGTCACCCTTTCCCTGTGTCTCCTTCCTCATCCTGTCACAAGCCTCCTTGAAAAGTTCTTGTAATATTCATTGATATGTGTCTGTTAATTTGTTCTCTGTGTGCTATTTGTCAAATCCAAATGTGGTTACAGAGAAATAGGAACTAAACAGAGAAGCAGCTGGGAACAGGCGTGCAGACATTTTAAAAGCAATGGAAATAAGCTCCTGTTTAGACATAGACAGTGGTGTGTTATTCTAAGAGGCATAAAACACAACTGTGCCTTAAGCTAACCTGATATACAAGAAACCAAATTCTGAGGCAAAATTTGCTCATTTCCCCTGACAATCAACTTAGCTAACTTTGAGAAACACAAAAGTTCATTCTGTGGACCAACTTTAATTTATATGATGACATAAGACTTCCATCAAGATTATAAGAAATCAGAACAAGACCAAGTCATTTGACCCATTGAACCTGCACCGCTATTCAATAAGATTATGGCTGATCTGATAACAGCCTCAACTCCAATTTTCTGCTTGTCCCCCATAACCCTCAACTTTCATTTGGATCACAACTGTCTGTATCAGCCTCGAATATATTCAATGACTCAGCCTCCATGCTCTCTGTGGAAGAAAACCATAAAGACTAACATGCCTCAGGGAAGAAATTCCTTCTCATCTCCATCATCAGTGGGAAACTGTGGCCCCTCATTCCAGATTCTCTAAAGGAGAACACCTTCTCAGCATTGATCCTATCAAACCCTTTCGGAATTTTATATGTTTCAATCAGATCACCTCTCATTCTTCCAAATCTCAATGTGTATAAAACCAACCTGAGCAATCTTTCCTCATGTGAGAAACCTCTTCATTCTAGGAATCAGCCTGGTGAACCTCCTTTGAATGCAAGTAAAGCATTCCTTAATTTGGGAGACCAAACCATACACAGTGATCTCTTTGCAATCTCACTTATGACCTGTCCAGTTGTGGCTAGACTTTGTTACTTTTATACTCCATCCCCTATTTAATAAAGGCTAACATTCAATTGGCCTTCCTAATTACTTGCTGTATCTGCATGATAACTTTTTCTGATTCAGGTGCAAGGACACTTAGATCCCTCTGTACACCAGCATTCTAATGTTTCTCCCTAAAGTGTGTTTAAACAATATTCTATTTTTCTATTCTTCCCAGTAACAAAAAAATCCCTTTGAGGTTAATTAGATAAGCATTTAGAAATGTCAATCCAACATCACAGGTGTCACCTCTTGAAATCATAGGATCCCTACAGTACAGGAGGCCACCATTCGGCCCATCAAGTCTGTACTGACCACAATTCCACCCAGGCCCCATTTCCATAATCCCACACATTTACACTACTAATCCCCCTAATACTAAGGGCAATTTAGCATGGCCAATCAACCTAACCTGCACATCTTTGGAC
This sequence comes from Carcharhinus amblyrhynchos, assembly GCF_965287045.1. NCBI lineage: Eukaryota > Metazoa > Chordata > Chondrichthyes > Carcharhiniformes > Carcharhinidae > Carcharhinus > Carcharhinus amblyrhynchos. Next base: position 101,741,684 of record NC_137326.1, on the reverse strand, counting down.
TGTGGGAGGAAACTGGAGCACCTGAAGGAAACCCACACAGACACAATGAGAACATACAAATTCCACACAGACAGTGACCTAAGCCAGGAATTGAATCTAGGTCCATAGCACTGTGAGGCAGCAATGCTAACTACTGTGACACCCCCAAATCGAAGGTTTCCAAATTATAGAACACTTTTGCAGCATAAGCAAGCAGCAAATAAACACTTAGGTTTCAATGAGAAAAGCCACCATGTTTCCAACAAATGCTTACTTCAAATCATATAAAGAGCCAACTTTTGGCATATTGCCAGATGGACTTTCATGCATTTGGTGATCCAGTGGGGATTTAAACTGAAGCCAGTAGCTTGCATGGTCATTTTTCTGGCAATACCCTACAAATGGCCAGATTTATTCAAACTTGCCATAACTTTTGTATTCAGTCTTTGGATTGCACATCCAATTATCTACCAAACCCATCTCAAGTTGTTATTCAGAGAGGTGATTGGTTGATTAGGCTGAAAGATACTCACCAGATCTCTGGTGATCTTCTAAGCTATTCAGAAGAAAATGGGCACACGGAAGCTGAAGAGTGTATAATTGGCAAAAGAAGAACACGTGGATGTTGGACTCCATCAGAAGCTGAAAGTATTAGGTGGACACAGCACAGCTGTTCTGCTCTCCTAAGTCCTCACAGTGATGTTAAGCTTCAGTGGAGCTAGGCAATTCAAACGGGGATCCAGTGCCTGAAGAAATGACAAACCCCCATAGAAGCAGAGATAGGTTTAAAATGCTAGAAATGATCTGCAGAGAAATGGAAGCATTTATGAGGAGAGTTCAATAAGTTTTATCAGAGGAAAGAAACACGGAGCACAGGAGTGATTAAAAAAGGAACACCCAAGAGAAATGAAATATAAAAGAGAGAACATTCAAACGCAGCACCATTGAAAGGAAGAGGATCCAAGAGAGGTACAATATAAAAGGAAGCACTTGGCAGCAGTAAATGTAAAAAGAGCATCTTGAGTAAAGTAAATTTATAGCTTAACATCCTATGCCCAAGACGACCACTCCAGTTAATATTGAGTAATCTACAGAGAACCCTTTCAGTGCAAGGAGCCATACGGTGTCTGTGTGTAAATCAATGGCACAAGTCAAATTCCGTCACATACTCCATGAGCTACATTTCGGTGAGGAATGTGTATTTATTTCAGTGTAGCTATAGGGTCAAGTACTATCTCTCTCAGTTTCAATTGTCCCTTGCAGACCAAAGCATAGTTCCAAGCATAGACAAGAGGGTAGAAGAAAGTATTTGAGGATACCTCAGCTGCCAGGCAACAAATGCTGAACACAGGACAGCACCACACAGCATGTCAAGTCTACCTGATTATCTAAGACAGTGATCATGTTGATTTCTCTGAATCCTTCACATCAGGAGATTACTGCAGTAATTAGCAAAAATTTACTTAGAATTCCAATGTTTACTGCACCTACAGACACCATTTCATGCATAAAAAACTTTCTGGGGTACGCAGAATTTCAGACTATGTAGCATTAATCAATTATTTAAGAGAAAATCAAGCAAGGCATCCAGATAGTTCAAATGGATCATTCACTTTGGAGAAAACAACTTTGGGCATTCTTTCTAACTTTCAATCTACATCTTACTTTTTCATAGGTGACATACCAACAGCATGTCAGCTTCATCAACAAATTAAAAACACGCAGAGGGTTTTTAGGCAGGAGGTAGGAGCATAAAATCACAGGGAAGGGATTCCCTTCGGTCCCCGTCAACACAACCTTGCAGTGATTTTACGTTGGGGGCAGGCAAGGCCTTGGACGGTAAGATAGTCTTTGCCTCAGTTGAGGCCATTAAATAATCAATTGATGGTGATTTAGTGATCATTTATTTCCTGCTTCGCCTCAATTTTAGGGCAATGGGTAGACTGAAGCTCTGTGGGAGAAATCAAAAAATAAAGTTAGATCTTGGATGGAAAGGGAGGGGTGCTTCCATCATTAGCCCCCTCCAGACTGAGGCCAGCCATCCTTTAAAGTCCGGTGACCTCCAAACCTCCCTTCCCCACCTATTCCTCGAGAGCCTTATCATTTCTTCCCTCTCCACCCTGGGAACCTTACACTCACCTGGATCTCCAGGTCCTGGAACTTGGTCTCAGACTGTTCTACACAGTTCCTCTTCAGGCCACTGCAACGCTATTGCTGCAGGGACAAGAGGGCTGCTAACCAGTCAGATTGGCCAGCAGCTCTCCAAGGTAGGACCTGCTTCTGAATAGAGGGCAAAATTACCAGATACTACCAACCAATGCTTATTTAAGCATAGATTGGCTGCAGAGTAGCCACAGCTAGCAGGGATGTGTTCCCACCAACTTTTTAGATCATGCATCCAAGCCCCTGCTATCCTAAAAACTTAAGCCATAGTCTTTCACAGAATAGTTCTCAAGCAGAATGATTAGATTGTAAGAAATTATCACAATACTAGGACAAAGATGAAAACATATGTTGATGCAAAACACCTGATCCAACTTAAGTATTGGTGACAGTGCTCCAGTTATAAGTTGTATGATCTATTAGTTCATATAAGCCAATCACCCTGCTCCAATGCACAAGCTTACATCCATTTCATTTACTCACCTTCCTATCAGATGACTTTAAGAAATCCATAGGTGGCGATCTGACTGGCTCGTCATGCTGGACCATCGGCGATACAAGCCAGTAAGATTGGGTGAGAGGCAAAAAACCAGGTTTGTGCCCATTTCTCAGCTCTTGCGATGGTATTGGCTAAGTTTTGCCAGCCTAATCAGCTTCGTGCCCGGGAGGCTGATTTAAATATTTATGAGGTGATTTCAATACAATGAGTCCCGGACAATTGCCTTACCAAATTTGCCAGTCGAGGTCCTCACTGATGATTAATGCATATAGGCCGCACCAATGGGGACTAGGCATGATGGCCTCGCTGTTAGGACAGAGGCCATTGAGGCTCACCAGGTAATCGGGAGCAGAGCCAGATAGTATTCTCTGGGCAATGCCAGCCTGGTATCCTGACAGTGCTCACTGGGCAGTGCCAAGAGGGCAGGCGCATGATGACAGACAATATCAGGGTTTGGGGTGGAGATCAGCCAGGTTCCAATCAGTCAAAGAGTGGGCACGGAGTGGTGACATATCCCCCAGTGCACTGTGTACACTTGTACATAGTGCACTGGGAGATCAGAGCACATGTGCAATAGCACTCCTACAGACCAGCAGCCAGTTTCCCGGCAAGAATAAGCTTTGTCCACTGCCTTTGCTGGTGAGAATAACATTTTGCCTCATTTTTTCCATAAGATAACATCTGGGTGCTCACCCAAAAAAAAGATACAATTCTCTCCCTTTTTCATGCTCGTTCGACACTTAGAATTTTTTTTGTAAGATCAGCCCCATTGTGTTGTTGAAATCTCAACACAATACAGAAATCGTTCACAGTGTGGAAGGGAACTTCTAACCAGCTAATAAGAACTATAGGCAGAATGTGTCTTTCAGAGGACAAGGAATCAGTAAAGAATTAAATGGTTATTGGGCAAGCTAACACAGACAGCTTACACATATGTGAATGCAGTAAATGAATCAAAACAAATAGTTATGATTTTAAAACATACATGCTGATATTTTAAGTGTGTTTAAAATGCATTGTCAGCTTCAGTCAAGCTAAGTTATTGAAAGGTATGATGGTAAAAGTCGTTAGTTTAAAGCCAAAGGTCTGGGAACCTGTGAATCAGCAGCAGTCTTATTGGGTGGCAGGATATGCATTATGTAACATTATTTAATACATGCATTCATTACCCAGACACAGGATAGGTATGAATCTGAACGCAGGAACACATGTCTATTCAATTTGGCATCCATTTTGACCTTGCGGTGGTACCTGTTGTTACCAGATGAGAGGGATGGAGTTAGTGACAAAGAGGGAGGCTACATCCGGAATCAGTTAGACAAATAAGATATCACCATGCTAACTAAGTACCTTATGATTGGCTGGTGCATTTAACAGAGATTTGTATTCATGTGTAGCTGTTAAATGGAACTGATTTTAAGTTAATGAAAGGCGAAATTATTCATTATGAAAAAGTATAATTGATCTGTATTTGACTCCACCTCTTTCAGAGAGATTCTGTAGCTCTGTCCGTAGAGCTATTTAACCCTTCATGAGACTCCGATCAGCTGTACGTCTGTACTGTTTTTGTCTTACATCTAATGTTAAACAAATTTGATATGTCTTTTGCACAGAGATATTTGCCTTGCAAGTTTTGAATTAGAGTCATAGAAGTTTAGTGTGGAAACAGGCCCTTCAGCCCAACTTATCGATGCCGCCCTTTTTTTTAAACCCCTAAGCTAGTCTCAATTGCCCAGCTTACTCATGTAAGTGTCCAAACACTTTTTAAAAGACAAAATTGTACCTGCCTTTACTACTACCTCTGGCAGCTTGTTCCAGACAATCACCACTTTGTGTGAACAAATTGCCCCTCTGAACACTTTTGTATCCCTCCTCTCTCACCTTAAATATATGCCCTCTAGTTTTAGACTTCCCTACCTTTGGGAAAATATATTGACAATCTAGCTGATCTATGCCCCTCATTATTTTATAGACCTCTAAAAGGTCACCCCTCAGCCTCCTACGCTCCAGAGAAAAAAATCCCAGTCTATCAAGCCTCTCCTTATAACTCAAGCCATCAAGTCCCATTAGCATTCTAGTAAATCTCTTCTGCACTCTTTCTACTTTAATAATATTCTTTCTGTAATAGGGTGACCAGAACTACACACAATATTCCAACTGAGGCTTACCAATATCTTGTACAACTTCAATAAGATGTCCCAACTCCTGTATTCAATGTTCTGACCAATAAAGCCAAGCATGCTGAATGCCTTTTTCACCACTCTGGCCACCTGTGACTCCACTTTCAAGGAATTATGAACCTGTACCCCTAAATCTCTTTGTTCTGTAACTCTCCCCAGTGCCCTACCATTAACTGGCTAAGTCCTGCCCTGGTTCATTCTACCAAAATGCATCACCTTGCATTTACCTAAATTAAACTCCATCTGCCACTCATCAGCCCACTGGCCCAATTGATCAAGATCCCGTTGCAATCAGAGATAACCTTCTCCACTGTCCACTATGCCACCAATCTTGGTGTGGTCTGCAAACTTACTAACCATGCCTCCTATATTCTCATCCAAATTATTAATATAAATGACAAATAACAATGGACCCAGCACATATTGTCTTAAACTAAGACACAATTGGCCATCTTTTGATACTTCCCCACAACACACAGCAACCGTTTTAGCAGTTCCAAAGATCCAAGGTGAAGAGCCCTCTCTGGTATAGTGAAACTTCTCCTGCACACAAATGACAGTTGTAATCTTACAAACTGGGTCTATGCAGTGCATTTCAAGGACTGTGGTTCCATAGGGGCAATGTGCAAAATATAATTGTATGATGCATCGCACATAATTCAGTCAATTTGAACTTACTGAGCTAAAAAGGACAAGCCACAGACACAAGGCAGAGCTGTGGACCAGAGCTTTGAGTAGGTATATCAACAACTTATTTTATATATACTCTTAAATGTAAACAAAATACGACACCGTGCCAAGTGGAGATTTTCGCCCAACGTCAAAAGACTTGGTTAAAGAGATGAGTTTCTAAAAGTGCCACCGAGGAGCAAGTTGAGAAATAGAGGTGGAGCAGTGTGGAGAGGATATCTGAGAGCTGAGGGCCTATGCAACTGAAAGAACGCCAACCAATGGTCAAATGATTATAATTGGTAATTTTTCAAGAGGGTCAAGTTAGGAGAGTGCAGATATATCAGAGGGTTGTGGAGCTGGAGGAGGTTTGAAAGAGGGAGGGGCAAGGCCATGGAGGAATTTGAAAAGAACGATAAGAATTTCAAATCGTGATGTGGATCCTTGTAGATCAGCAAGCACAGGGATGAGAAGTGAATGGACTTCAAGTTAGCAGAGTTCTGCATGAGCTCAAGTTTACAGTGAATAAAATGTGGGAAACCAACCAGGGCTGTGTCCCAACACTAAATAATTCTGTGTATATTTCCGGTAATTTTTTATCATGATTGCAACAGTACTTCTGTAATTCCAGGATTTCTTGTTATTCTTTACCAAAGTTTTTAACAGAAACAGAATTTCTCACTTTGGACAAAGCTACATAATGTTACCCATGTGTAAAAACAGGCCTGGAAATATCAATTCAGAATCTGGCCCTGTGACTTGTTTTATAGTCACAGAAAATGGAAGTCTGATTGGGGCTGGTTTTCTCCCAAGTTTATGGCAAGATTATGACCAATGGGCTCAATATTACTTGAGGAATTAACGTTATTTCCTTGAACGCTGCTTGGAAGAATTCCATCACCTATCATTTAAAAAGAAATAGCTTCCATCTACCAATTTTGTTCCGCGGTAAAGTCCTAATTCAAGTTTTATAGCAACATTATAACTGCTCCTTCCTCCGGTCTATCTTTATTGGCTTGCAGCTGGACTGTATAGAATCTCTAGAGGTTATAGACTGCTATCATCTCCATCCATAGTCAATGCTTATATATTCTTGTAATTCACAGCTTCTCTAAAACATTTTCGTTCAATTCTTGTGACACTTAATTTTTAATTTTCAGACAATAAGTTGTACCAAATAATTTCCCAACTATTCCGCCATATTTAATCAATTCCATCATCTCATGAGGGGCTAAAGATTTAATACCTTGACCTTTGATCAGACTAAGTACACATTCTCAAGTGTGACACCTTTGAAAGACCTAATGCTACTGCCACACACTTGGATGTTTAATTATATAACTATAGCATACTGACAAAAAATTAAATCATATGCTGCATTATTTCTCAACTTCACATCCACTTCCCTCAGCTCCAATGTGGCCTAAATTTTTACATTAACCTTCGACTAAGCCGGTATTCGTCTGCTGGATTAACGCTAATCCATTTGCAGGCAGGCAAATGCCTGCAGACTCAGTTTTGTGGTCCTTCACTGGAACTCTTCACTCCATGTTGTGCTAACTCAGGCCAGTTCCTGTTGGTCTCCATTTTGCTCTGGACTCTGCTGCCTTAGCCTGAATGACCTTTGCTTTACAGCTAGCCATTTCCTTTGCCAGGTTAAGTCTGCTGTGCTCCACTTATCTTTTAAGACCATTGCTGCTCCCAATATTACATCCTCACTTCCCTAAAACTGTACACAATCTTTTTACTCTTTATTTACTTTTCACGCTTATTGGCTCCCTTAACTTTCACTGCATTTGCTTTCAATTCCTCTGTTTCTTGCTTCCCTGCTGTTCTCCCAGCTCCACACTTGAGGCAATGAAACAATTTCATTGGCTCCTTGCATCAAGCTTTGTGGCCTCATGGTCAGTTCTCCACTCCTCAGCCTTTGACAAATTCCAGCAATTTTCACAATGCCCCTTGGACACTTTCTGGATCCACTTCCTCTGCAAAATGGTGTCCAAACCTGGACAATGGTTTGTGGATGCTCCAAGCTGACTCCACTGTTTCTAGGTTGACTTCAAACTACCACAAACCTCAAGCTTCAATTCTTTCTTCTGATCTGCTCTCTGTTTTACATTTACAATCAAATCCTGTTGATTTTAGTCTTTCCTATGACTGTGTAATCTGATTCCCATCTATGTCTATTCATGGGTGTATTTTGGCTGTTGTTTAGAACCTGAGGTAGGTGTTTCAATCTCCTTTTTGAAAAAATCCTTCCTGTCTTGTCAACTACTACCTCCTCAGAGTCCAGACACTAAGTTCTAAATTTCCTTCTAGAATGTCTGCTCACTCATATAAAGAGGTCCTTACTATCCAGAGAAAACTGTAACTGACCTCAGTTTCTCCAGTCAGGGAAAACAAGGAATCAGAGGGAAGAAAACAGAGAATATGGACTTCACCTATTGATTACAATATGGTAGCCACTGATGAATGCTGTGTGTGTCTATGTCAGGTGAGGACAGGATGTGGAGATGCTAGTGTTGGACTGGGGTAAACACAGAAAGAAGTCTCACAACACCAGCATAAAGTCCAACAGGTGAGGACAGAGTCAGACTCAAATCTTAACAAGCGTTCCTCTGTCATGATCCTCGAGCAGCTTTCAGGATTGATGTGGCCTTTGAGTAAAATTGCCAATTTAGTGACAACTGATGTTGAATTAGGAGCAGTTTTGTGTTGTCAGACTGAATCACTCTCGCACACAGCCCCCATGCTGTTATTTAAAGTGTCCTGGAAGCATAACCTCCTGTCACAACCAGTCAATTTCGTTCATTTCTTCATGGTGCAATTTACTTTAGATTGACTCAGATTGATGAGCTACTTTTGCCAAAGATATTCTGTTTTCAAGAGAAAGCACTCATAATGCAAAAGCTTGCAAACATTTGCATTGAATGACTTTTAAACTTCAATAAGGCCATAAAATACCAACTTTTAAAATTCTTTCATGGGATGTGGGCATCACTGGTAAGGCCAGTATTTGTCCTTGAAGTGAATGGTAAGTCTGATGGAGCCTGCCACCTTCCCACCTTCAACCTAATTAACTCCAGGATGTGAAGACCCCTAGGTGGTCTTCCTGCCTGAATCCCAGATAAGGCCCTTAAGCAGGTAATTAATGCCTACTTAAGAGCCTCATCCCCAACCACTAGTATTAACCTAGCAGTTAATAGGGTGCTCACCATGCAAACTCTATTGGCTCCCTGGTGGGACAGACACAGTGCCTAACCAAGGTGCTTGACATTGGGAAGGGAGAGGCTCACTAGCACTCCCCCACTCCCAACCACCTCCTGCTAATATTTACCTCTAGCCTGGGATACGATGATATTCCTAGGGCTCGGATTGATGTCATACTAGCAGCTGTCACTGCCTCCCCAGTGGCACTGCAGTTCAATAAAACTGCTGGCCTCTGATAGACTAGAAATTCTCAGCAGACAGGGCTTCCATCACTCACACTCTCTCCCCCACCTCCAGCACGATCCTAAAGTCCTTGTTTCCAAATGGAATGCCTGCTGCTGGCCTGTCAACCACCTGAGTGGAACACGATGCGATGGGCCTTCCCTGAAAAGAACTGACATGGGGCTCGTGGCAGCTCTCTGACCAGGGGCTGAAACTCCAGTTACCTCAGCAAGATTGTGTCCATCATATGCAAAATTCAGATCATTTACTCCCATTTTGTGGGGGCTACCTTAGTGATTGAAAATGGCACCCATGCCAGCACATGTAGGGAAGATAGTGGCCTGGTGGTATTATCACTAGACTATTAATCCAGAAACTCAGCTAATGTTCTGGGGACCTAGGTTCGAATCCCCCCCAGGACAAATGGTAAAATTTGAATTCAAAAAACAAAATCAGGAATTAAGAATCTAATGACAAAAATGAAACCATTGTCAGAAAAACCCATCTAGTTCATGAATGTGCTTCAGGGAAGGAAATCTGCTGTGCTTACTTGGTCTGGCCTGCACATGACTCAAAAACCACAGCAATGTGGTTGACTCTCAACTGCCCTTGCGCAACTAAGGATGGGCAACAAATACTGGCCCAGTCAGTGACACTCGTGTCCCACTAAAAAAATTTTTAAAAATGCACTTTTTTTTGCAGCTGAGAGTTCATAAAGGCTGTCTATTCAAAAGAGGGCAGGCCACATTTTATTCACTCTTGCCAGGCAGCAACAGGTGGAGTGAGCATGTGTGAGGTCCTGCGTATGCTTAGCCCTGTTTGCTTCAATCTAAGCAAAGACTTCATTCTGCCAAGCTTAACAATTGTAGATAGCTTGACTACATGTAGAATCAGAAGGCATGATGGGTTAGCTAAAAATTGACTGCATTCCTGAAGGGTCCACAATGCAGGCAAATAACAGCAGCTGCAAGGACTGTTTTTCTACAGTCTGTAAAGGACACTGCCAATAACGAGATAATGGTCAAAATATACTGTGGAGCTGTGTTCAGTTCAGTGCGTTCAAGTTCAGGACAGGGACAGGCTGAGCAACCAGTCTCCAAGTTTGCTTTTTACCGCTGCTGTCCTGTTAATTTTTTTTAAAGTTCTGTTCAACAAAATAAAACCATTTAAAAACTCACACCAAGTGCTGTCCCCTCATCTGTTGAAATGAATGAATGGACCTAACAATGTGGTTTCATTGAAGGCTTCCCCATGTTTCAGAGTAAGATTGGCTGCATGCATATCAGAATGAAGTGTAAACAATCTAAAGGGATTCCACTTCTTCAACGTCCAGCTGGTGTGTGACCAAAGGCAGAAAATCATGCAGGTCAATATCCAGTATCCTGGGAGCAGTCAAGATGCCTTCACTCACTGGCAGTCTGCCATGCCATCTGCATCTGAACTACCTCAGCACAGCCCAGGCCCACCAGGGCCCGAGACTTACAATGAAAGTCATGCCATCACATGGACTGTGATAAAACAAATGATTGGCATAGTGAAATATTTCCACTGCCCGTACAACTCTGGAGAAGCACTCCAAAAGTCAGCCAAATAGGTGACAAGGTTCATAGTGGCCTGCTCCTTATGACTCAAATTCAGTAAAAAAACTCAAGTTTGTGGCAAATTTCTGAATGGCAGGAGGAAGAGGAGGACATGGAAAGAAGGAAGGAATCTATACAGCCCCTTTCTGCTCTGGCTGTGAACAACTTATCCAAATACACTACAAGTAAACACACCTCCGGACCTCCGTTCCCCAACAGTCCCACACTTTTTTCCTCCCTCCGTCATGGATTATCACAGTGTTCCCTCGACCTCAATACAGAAATAAAGCCAAAATGAACACTGCAAATCAAATTCATGAATCAAAACATGCTTTATTGGAAGCTTGGGTATTCACATAGTATCCATCTTCCATGAGTCTGGGTTAGTGCTCCGAATCAGTCCTACCTCAATGGCCTGTAACATGGTAGGTGGAACGCTGCTGGCTTTCTATAGGGGAGACTATAGATAACCGTGTGGGGTGACCTTGCACCTGGGCCGAAGAGGCCCAGATTCACGCTGCACCATTTTAGTACAAGTGGCAGCAGTCTGGGCTGAGCTGCCAATGGCAAGTGCACTGACCGAGTGAGGACAAATGCTGTCATCCTGCTGAGACTACAGATTTGTGTTCCACGAAGCAAATGCCAGCTGTCCAGTGTTGTGCCCCTGCAATCTGAGCAATCTGCTGGAAATGAGTTTATCTGACTGCTGTGACACTCTGCATGCCACTGTGAACACAGCTAGCTTCAGCTTGCACGAGAACAGTTTGACACTGCATGGCAACACTGAGACACTGGGTGGCTTCTGCTTGCGCTGCGACAGAAACTGAGATTTTTTTTCGTATTTCTTAAAAACATTTACTTTACTGCAAGTTCTTCACAAGTCATCAGGGATATCATTTTTGGATTTCAAAACCTTTCCTCGTACTATACAAATTGCAAACACCAATGCAGGGGAAGTTTCAAGTTTCCCTTCTGGGTTTTGAACAGCTTGGCATCTACCCTCAGCCATGCCCTTAACAATGTGTATGCTTAGACCACCTGCAGCTTGTAAATCCAAATAGATTGTGGAATGGGGGAGAAGTGGGATGTGAGGAGGAAGAGGAGGTAAAATGTTGGCCATGGCCTCAGTAATGCTAACTCCAATAATGAGCTTCATTTCCCCCAGGAGGTTAGGCCACACAAATGTGCTTATTCTCCAGGGATTAACACTCACTGCCTTGGATTTTTCTGTCAGAGAGAGGGAATTATTTAAGTGAGTTCAATGCAAACCATTTGGGTGATGTAGGTGACATGGTTGGGCGAACTGTGAAACGTGGCTGTGAGACTTGCAGCAGTGCTGAATGTGTGAAGGGGAGGTGCAGTTATGAATGTTAGGTCCAAATCCTGATAGGGATTGTAGATGAGTGATGTTGGTGCAATGTACTGAGTAATGTATGAGGCTAGTGATTGACAGATTTGATTTGCTCCATGTCCATCACTGTATGTAAATGGAAGAATATCATCAAGGTTAGTAGTGCAGTTGGTGGTATATGACATTTAAATATGAATTCATTGACCTTGACGATATGGTTGATTTTTGCCAAATTATTTCACCACTGCTTCCTTATCCTTGGGGCTTCACCTTGACATTGTCTGCCACAGATAGCTTATGATCCCCTTGTCTTCTGAGTATTTGTCTGGGGAGTCTCCTGGCCTGTAGCTACAGCACTTTCCTTTCTCCATGTAGGACTCCAGTGCAGCACAGTCTCACCCAGGTTTTGCCATTATTCAGACTGTCAGGTGTCTTGTGCAAGGAATTCAACCACCTGATTCTTTCAGAGGCGCAGGCTACTTTAACCTATACAAGCCTCTGACGATTTTGAACCCCCTGCTGAAGCATAGTTATTTCTGGCTGCATGCTAATGTTATGGTAATGAGTTGGCAAGATGCCCATGCCACAATGAACAGAGCAGGGTGATCATGCCACGTGATTCCTATTCCTGTTGGAGGGCTGTCCAATTTAACCCCCACAAACTTTCTGGAGACTTTGCTGATAGGGAGAGAACAGCAAACAGAAAATGTAGTCATTGAACAAATATATAACATACAATAAAAAGAAATCACACCACCAATCAAGATTGTGTTATGTTTATATTGATATACTGTGTATGCTGAGGGAAATATAAAAGAATCATTGACTAAATTCTGATGTGAAATGTAAATGGTTTGACAACTATTATTGCAAATTAATCTGTGAGTTCTTACAGTGTAACAGGAAAGTATTTGTGCAAGTTGCACAAATTACTTCAGGTCCTTTCTGACCCCTGGTGCAAATTTGGGAACAGAGTAGATGTCTTCGCTGTTCTGCGCTCCCAGTAAGAAAACGTTACATCTCAAGTTCCAAGGTGAACACAGTTACAAAAATAGGCTGGAAATAGTTTTGTTATTTTTAAGATGGCACGGTGGCACAAAGCCTCAGCTGCCTCAGAGTGCCAGGGACCCGGGTTCGATTTCTGGCTTGGGTCACTGAGTGTGCAAAGTTTGCACGTTCTCCTCGTGTCCATATGAGTTTCCTCTGGCTTTCTCTCACAGTCTAAAAGATGTGCTGGTTAGGTCCATTGACCATGCTAAAGTCTCCCTCAGTGTAACCAAACAGTTGCCGGTTTGTGGTGACTAGGAGATTTCCACAGTAACTTCATTGCAGTGTTAATGTAAACCTACTTGTGATACTAATAAATAAATTTTAAAAAAGTTTGGGACATCAAGTTGATGGCCTTGAATATTTACATTTTAATCACCTTTGGTTTTCTAAGCTTGGGATTTAAAAGCATTATGTTCACCGAACATTTAAATTCAACTCTTTTCTAAACCCATCCATTAAAATATGGTCAAAAGTTCCAAACGTTAACAACTAACTTTCCAAAGAAAGTGCGGATCTATTATCCTTTTAAAATATAAACCTTCCCCCGTGAAAGAAAAGGCAAATCCCCATTTATATTCAAAGTGCAAAGTCTCATTTGTCAACTGGAAACAATTACAAAATTTAACAACGTATATCAAGTCCAGAGCTCCAAACAAAGGCAACATTTCCTTATTTTTCTGGTTCCCGCATGCAGAGGATATGGCAACGTTTCCATATTATGTATTGTCTCAAACTAAATACCCCCAGCTCCCTTTTCGGACTTCAGTTGCTTCTGTTTTAAGGTACCAAGCCCAGTTCTAGTAACATTAAGGCAACTATAAAAAAGACAAGAAGATTGTCTTTTTCCAGACATTCTGGATTTCAAAGAGAATGACAATTTTTTGCGGAAATCAACATCAGCAGAATGACAACTGAACAGAAGACTGGATCTAATTGACAAAATGTATAATACAAAAGGTTAATTGGGTTGTTTGAACACTGGTGAAGGCTTGCCGGTTTGAGACAATCAGCCCTCTATGTATTTTGTGTACTAATACATGATAAGAAATGGATTGGATTTGCAAAAGGAAACACAACTATCACCGTAGTCCTTTCACTATGAGCTTTGGATATCTGCAACCCACAGTACTATTCTTCACGCTCTAGTGGGTCAGCAGCTAGTCTCTAGTGCATCAAAACCAATACCAAACTGCTTGCATTAATTAGTTCCTTCCGTTGTAGCTCTATAATGAGGCTCTTTGGGAATCGAGAGATTAAGGGGAGAAAAGCGTTGAGATATGTCTGTGTGAGAATGAAAGATGTGAAAGCAGTCATACTAGGGCAAGTTTTAATCCTGTTTTTCTTCCCCCATTATTAGCAGTATTGACTCAATAATGAGTCGTTCTGAATGTTCTTTTCAACTCTCCACATGCTAACATTTCATAACTGTGGCACCTGACATTTAAGCACTGTTGTCAATATGAGCTACAACCTTACCAATACACCAAATATTAAAATAATTTTCTGATAGCAAGACAGAAAACATTTTGTATTGCAGAGTTCTTTTGGAAGCTGCACACCATATCTTTGTTGTATTCACAGGTAACCTTACAGTCAAAAAGCAAATTTTCATCATTTTGAACCCCAAAGCACAATACAAAACCTTGAGGCAGAAGAATGGCGAAATACTTGGCTGCAACAAATATTGTTCAAACCACTGTGATAATGGGCAAGAAATTGGTTTTGAGCGGCAGGAAAAAAGTAGCAAGGAAGCAGGATCAAGAAAGACCATTCCAGAGTCTGAGGCCAAAAGTCTATTGTTCAATTGAGCTTTGACAAAGGGTCATCTGGACTCAAGAAATCAGCTCTATTTTCTTCTTACAGATATTGCCAGACCTGCTGAGATTTTCCAGCATTTTCTCTTTTGGTTTCAAATTCCAGCATCCACAGCAATTTGCTTTTATCCAGTTCAAGTTTCAGAAGCTGGCAAATCAAATCAGCAGACAGTTTTTCAAAATATCATTGAATATTACTGCATTACATGCTACTGAAAGCATATGCTCATTTGTTTATAGATTTACACACTGCAACCAAAATCAGCAACATTTACTTAGAATGACAAACACTAAAAACAGGGAGCATTACAGGTAATGGCTCCATGCTAATAATCACACAAACAAGTAGGGAAGATTTCATCTGTGTAGTGAAATTATTACCAAGTTCTTTATTAAGATATTTATAATTCCACTACTCTTTTTATTAACAATGGTGAAATTGTCCATTTTTTTCTGGTATTTGTGGATTTATCTCACTGTTTCTTTCTCCCAAGCAAAACAGAACATAAAGATTTCTGAGCTCAAATCCATTGACTCTGTTCAGAAAACAAAAACAAGTGACTTGTCATGGACATATGCTGAAGCTGAGCACGAGGTTGAGGACTTCAAATTGTTTCCAATTACACATAATTAAGTGGTCACAATCCTAAATACTGAATGTTGGCCAAACAAACAATACTTGGCCAAATCAAGCACTGCCTGTCAACTGATTTACCAGATAGCCCTTTTTCAATTAGGCCCTCAGTAGATGTGCAGATTAGGTTGACTGGCTTGCTAAATCGCCCGAGTGTCGGGGGACTAGTGGAGTAAATATGTGGGGTTACGGGGGTGGGGTCATTGATGGTGCAGCTTCAATGTGATGAATGGCCTCCTTCTGCACTGTAGGGATCCTATGATACTCACAAATTTACAAAATACACAGCAAACTCTCAACACAGAGCAGCAAAGAAAAAAATTAAAGCTTTGTAATTGCTGAGAGAAAATTATATTTATATACTATTTTAGACAGAAGAAATATCCGAGATTAGACATCGTGGCCAAGTCCAAAATTCAACACAATGATTTATAAATCTTACTTAGTTACTGAAATAAACCACAAAATTATGACTTCAAACTGATAATAGTATATTAGGTAGGATAATTTCAGGCCATAAACTAAGCATGTGGATGAATGCAAGGTGTAATGTGCCATTTGTAAACCTCAACACTTAAGTCTCTCCCAACGTGTATTCCACAAAAAAGGTAACAAGCTGTGAAAACTGCTAGGTGGTTGATCAAGTGATAATAATATTCAAGAGGCAGAGTTGTAGGATTTTAAAACCTAAAATCCTAAAGGATTTTAAAATATATTACACTGACATCAAAAGACCAACCTTCTTAATTTAACACTGTAAACTTTGAGGCTAAAAGTCTTTTCCAAATGTTGAGAGCTTTCCCTGGAGGTAATCATACAACAACTGCCCTTTTACCTGCAATACCTCTGTGAGGTTCCATCATTAGGATCTTCAGTTTGGGTCAAATAATGGTCAGTTCTAGCAGGCTAAGAAAATAGGTTTTGATTCCATCAATAAATTGAGTTATAATCCTCCCCACTCGTTTGCTTTTACAAACAACTCTCTGAAAGAGAGGAAATGGAACCGCATGAATATTTAGGAGATTCTATTCTGGAAGTTAAATAAACTGATGACTGGCTCAATTACTGCAACAGGATACTGGCAGCTTTCTACTGGAGATCATGTGATCTATCTCCCTCTGTTAACAGCAACATGGGGTATTTCAAACAGGAGTTTTCAAACCCAAGCTAATGAGACTCAGGCTGATCTATGTTGAGTATTCTCATATAGACCCAAAGGAGACACTTTTTATGTGACATTCCACACAGTGGTTGTGTTGGCCAAAACTCTCTCAATTTACAGTGTATTCATTTCCTAAAAACTAGGCCAATGACACAGCTCAAGGGTGGAGTTTTTCTGACTTGCCATTTCCAGATGGTTGCATCTGTCCACCATCCTACAATCAAGTTGCTCATGGGAGACAGCCAGCTGGCAAGAACAAACTAAATATCACATTAAAACTATACAGCCAATTTTCAAGCATATGGCCTCATTATTTCAAACCTTGAATTCAGAGAAAACTATTCCAAAATGTATCACAGCTTTATATTTATGTTCAAGTGAGATGAATGTAATCGATATCTATAAGACAAACTAACGAGTTAAGTGCGTCTTCATTTGACAGTTAAATTGAAGAAAACTATTTGTGCACTGCAGTAACATAGGTGGCATCTTTAGAATCCCTACATTTAGGAGGAGGCCTTTCTGTCCATTGAGTCTGCAGTAACTCTCTGAAACAACACTTAATCCAGGCACACCACCCCCCACCTCCCGGCCATTCCTGGACTAACCATGTGCATTTACCTCACTAATCCCCCTAATCTACACATCTTGGGACATTAAGGGGCAAACTAGCATGGCCAATCCATTTAACCTGCACCTCCTTGGATTGAGGGAGGAAATCAGTCCCATGCAGACACGGGGAGAACGTGCAAACTCCATACAAATCGAACCTGGCTCCCTGGCACTGTGAGGCAGCAGTGCTAAACACTGTGACATGAAACGAGCCCCTCTCTCATACTCATAAAAGTGCCACTACTTGAAGAGCAGCACTTCACCCTGGTTAACCTTTATCCATCAATCAACATCACTGAAGGATAAATTATCCATCTGATCACTTCCCCAAATGCTGAATTGGGACCTTGCAGCATACAAATTCCAGCAATATTTGCCATTACAACAGTGATTAAAGTTATTTAATGGTGAAGTGCTTTGGGATATTTTGAGATCATCAAAGGCACTATATGAATGCAAGTTACTTCCTTTGTTTAAATATCAAGAAATTACTTTCTTCATGTATTTTTTTTCTTCTAGCGACAGATATTTTTAAGAATGTGCATTTGTGTGAAGTACTATTTCCCATCACCTTGAATTAACAAAGGCCATGACTGCCCCTCAGATACAGTTGAAGTTAAAAGAATCGCTAAGGCCTGAATTTGGAAGTGGACACAGAGCACGCTCCCGGCTGCGATAGGCATCCAGTGTGAAACACACGCTGAGAAAGACTGAGCGCTGCCAGGAGACTAGGAAGAGGACAGTTGCCGAGAACAAGGAAGATGTGGAGTGGCACTTCTAATGGTTTTCCCAAGGGGACAGCCTCTGCGGGGCTGTCTAAAAGAGCTGCAGATATGTAATAAATAAACTGCGATAGTAAAACTATGTAAACAATGTCTTGGCAGCAGATTAAAACACAACCTTCAATCCCCGGACACCTTTCTCAATTTTATTTCAACCCAGATGGATCATTCCACCCTGGGTCGAGGTTCAGGCCAAAACATAAAAGCTGCCTGGCCAATCGGCCCATTCGCCAACAGTAAAAGCAGGTGAAATTGTAATCAACTGGTCCCTTAATAGGCTAAAGTGCATGTTTGTTTATTGGCGGGTGCAGCTCTGATTCTCTCAAATGCCTTCTGACTGAAATGTTGTCTGCATGCACGATGATGTTGAGACATGCACCTAGTGTCTTTTTGCACAGTTTTGTGCACTTTCGGTCAAGTGTGCAGTCACCCCACCTAAGGAGCATACAATTTTGGTGCAAGTCTTTAAAGTAGATACTTTTGGCATTTCTCGGAAAGAATGCTTCCTATCCTAAAGGTAGATAGTATTTTTTATTACTCAAGTCTGGACACAGAACATTTAGAATGCTGAAATAGTTTATGTTTATGAATTTGTTGTGTTTTCTTGTATTTATTGTTATTTCCTAATTCATACTGTTCTAACATGGTAAATGGGATTCTAAATTTCATCCTGGATGAATTTGTCAACCAAATTCTAAACTAAATCAGAATCTGTGGGTACATAATATGCCTGGATCTAGCATGTCTGATCAATTATCTTAATTAGTACATTCAAAATTGTTATTAACCCACACAGGAATGGACACCATGGGCAAAATTCTACTGGCACGTCCACCCAAGGTCCATACGATCCAGCCCGAGGCCAACAGAGAATGCCGTTCTCCGAACCTCACCTGCCGCCGGAATCAGGGTGGGCATGCAGGTAAAATTCCGACCCATGGAGCCAATTTGCTTCCGAATAATGCCCCAGTTTGGCCACAGTTTCACCGGCGGCATGGTGGTGCAGTGGTTAGCACTGCTGCCCCACGACACCAGGGACCGGGATTCGATTGCAGCCTTGGTTGACTGACTGTGTGGAGTTTACACGTTCTCTCCGTGTCTGCATGGGTTTCCTCCGGGTACTGCAGTTTCCTCCCACAGCTTGAAGATGTGTAAGGTAGGTTGATTGGCTATGCTAAATTGGTCTTAATCTCCCAAAATGTGTAAGTTCAGGGTAAATATGTGGGGTTACAGTAACAGGGCCTGGATGAGATGCTCTGTTGGAGAGTGCGGACACAGTGGGCTAAATGGCCTCCTTCTGAATTGTAGGGGATGCTATGGTTGTATTTGCAGCTGACACACATTTCTGGGAACCTCCAAATGGACGGGAAGTTTTGCTTGATGAGAGCATGACCATTTAAACCGGACATAAATGTAACATCATAATTTCATCCATATTATCTGGTGGGCTGAATGATAGCTATATGCTTTGGCTAACAGAATGTCCATGACACTGGAAGGCTGTCCCTTCAGATCAGGAGGAGCTTTAACTTCCTGTGTCGTGAGGTAAGTTTTTAATAAAATTACATATAGCAGCAGTATTGTACCACTGGAATGTCAGTCACTGCTATAGTCAGCAAACTTCAACTTTTTCAGAGTTTGTACACCTACTGTCCATTACAGCCTGCATAATCATATAACTTCCCACTCCTTACTGTGCAAGCTGCAGCCCTGACCAGTACCTATCCAAAACACAAGCTCACACCAGAAATAGTGACAGGTTCAGCCAAGTTCAAATTAAAGTCATGCAAAATGCATCCGACTTACAATAACCCCAGAGTCCGAGTAGGAAAAATGCTAATCACTTTCATTTTAATACATGCTAACCATCAGCATTTTAATCTGATTGTCAGTGTTTCAATTTGTGCATTAGCATTCCATAAAACAGTCCTCAAAGTGTAATGTAATGTAACTGTATGGCTTTAATAAATTAAGAAGAACTTACAGTTATATTGTGTTCTTCACATCTTTAGCATCTCCCAAAGTGCTTCAAGTCAATGCACTGCTGTGTAGTCACCACTGTAATGTAAGTAAATGGAACAGTCAATTTGTGCACAGCAAGATCACACAAAAAGCAATTAAATAAATGACAGGGTGCTGTTAGAGTAATACAGCTCGGACAAGATACCAACAGGATGCCATGTTTCTCTGTGAATAATACCATTGGATTTTTTTGCATCAGAGAGGACATTCGGCCTGCACTTTAATGGATCAGCCAAAAGACAATACTGCAAACAGTGTAGCACCCCCTCAATACTGCACTGAAATGTCAGTCTACACAAGATGCTCATGTCTCCGGAATTTGGTTTTAACCTGTAACTTTCCAGTTTAGAGGTCAGAGTGTGCCCTCTGAGTCAACGCTAACTAGGATGTGGTGTTGCCGGAGTTGGACTGGGGTGGGCGCTGTAACTAGCCTCATAACACCAGGTTAAAAGTCCAACAGGTTTATTTGGTCGGACGAGTTTTCAGATAACTGCCCCTTCCCTCACCTGATGAAGGGACAGTGCTCCAAAAGCTTGTGCTAACAAATAAACCTGTTGAACACTAACTAGCACGCAGTTTAATGAGGCACAGAAATATCTTTTCTTGGTTTGCTCAAAATGAATGACAAATTTTATTTTGTATTTTTTCCTTCTGAAACAACTTGACATAAAATACCATTTGGAAACATATCTTTTCAGTTCTTTTCACTGTATAAAGAGCCAGCGTGATGACACTGTTGGCAAACCAATCTGTGGATGGTCTCAAAGAACACCATAGTGACAACCAAGGCTCACCTTTCTTTCACCCCCACCACCAAATTTCACACAGAGTACCACAAATAGCAATGAGTAAACTGGCCAGATGATCAATTTTTTGGTGGTACTGACAAGTACACTTGGGGAGAACATGCTTGCTCAGTGTCATGGACCGCCAAAAAGAGCAAAGAAAATTACAGCACAGGAACAGGCCCTTCGGCCCTCCAAGGCTGCACCAACAACACTGCCTGTGTGAACCAAAAACCTCTACTTCCGGGGACCATATCCCTCTATTCCCACCCAATTCACATATTTGTCCAGGCACTCCTGAAAAGTCACTATCGTATCTGCTTCCAGTTACATTCCCAGCAGCGAGTTCCAAGCACACACCACCCTCTGTGTGAAAAACCTGCCTCGTACATCTCCTTCAAACTTTGCCCCTCGCATCTTAAACTCTTTGACTCTTCTACCTGGTGAAAAAGCTTCTGACTATCCACGCCCTTCATAATCTTGCAGACTTCTATCAGGTCGCCCCTCAACCTTTGTCATTCCAGTGAGGACAAACCAAGTTTCTCCAACCTCTCCTCATAGCTAATGCCCTCCATACCAAGCTACATCCTAGTAAATCTTTTCTGTACCCTTTCCAAAGTCTCCACATCCTTCTGGTAGTGTGGTGGCCAGAACTGAACATATATTCCACTGCTTGAACAGGCAACCAGGATTCTGCATTTAATATCTCATCTGAAGGATAATGCAACTATGTGACACTCATATGCCGGTGTAGATTATTGACTCAAATCTGACTTAGGGCTGAAAGACATGGGCCATTTGGTAGAGAGTAACAGAGCCTTATTGGTCATGAGTCAAATGTTCAGCCAATTATGGGGGATTTGATAATGGTGCAGAGTTTAATGTTTCACATTTGAAAGCTCCTTGATTATGAAACATTTCATACCTGCAGAGGAAAAGAACAATGTTACATTCATTGACTAGGAACGTGTAGAGGAGGCAGACATCCATAGAATCACTGCAGTGCAGAAGGAGGCCATTTGGCTCATTGAGTCTGACAGAATATCTTACCCAGGCCCTCCTCCCCACCCTATCCCCATAACCCCATGTATTTATCATGACCAATCCACCTAACCTATACATCTTTGGACTGTGGGAGGAACCCGGAGGAAACCCATACAGACATGGCAAGAATGTGCAAACTCCACACAGTCACCCAAGGCTGGAATTGAACCAGGGTCCTTGGGGCTGTGAGGCAGCTGTGCTAACCATTTGGAAAAATCTCCATTTCCAATTTATCATGTGAGGTTTGTCTTTCTTCTCCATCTTTATCATCTGTTCTTTGTTAATATTAATTGTTTAGCAGTTAATTGTACTCCTCAAACAGTACCAGAAATAATTTACATTTTTCTTCCCAATTAAAAAGTGTGAAAAACAACATTTTTTTGGTTACATGATTTGGAATTGTGGGGGAATCTGAGAAAAGACATTCATTTGCAACACACCGAAATCATTAGGCCACAACACCTCAAGCAGTTCTGGACATCACCTTGTTGGAAGAATATACTGGTCTTAGCAGGAAGAACAAAAATGCTCTGGAGGGAATGCAAAGGAGATTACAGGAAAGTTGAAAATTGTAGCTATGAAGAAAGATTGAATAGGTTGGGATTGTTTTCCTTGGAACAGAAGAGACAAAGGGCTGACTAATTGAGGTATAGAAAATTATGAGGAGCCTAGATAGAGTAGAACAGGAAAGCACTGTTTCCCTAGCTTTGGGGCCAACTACCAGGGGGCACAGGTTTAAGACGATTGGTAGAAGGATAAAAGGGTGCATGATGAAAACCTTTTTCACCAGATGCTGGTGGGCAGCTGGAATTCCCTGCCCAAACTGGTGGTTAAGACTGAAATGCTCAACTCCTTTAAAAAGGCACCTGGATCGGCCTTTAAAATACCATAGCTTGTAAGGCTATGGACCAAGTGCCAACGTAGACATGATGGGCTGCATGGCCTTTTTCTTCATTACAACTTTTATAATGTTTCTACAGTTTTAAGTGCATTGTAGATTTACTAGAACAATACCTGGACTTTAAGGATTAAGCAATCAGGAGAATTTAAACAAACTAGGGTTGTGTTCCCAGGAACTTCAAAGGTTAAGCAATGATTTAATCAAAGTTTTCAACTTATTAAGGGGAATATATTGCATAGTTTGAGAGAAACTATTCCCACTGGGTGGAGAGTCAAGGTCTAAGAGTCGTAGTCCAACAATTAGAGCCATACCTTTCAGGAAGAAAATTACAAAACACTTTTACCAAAGTATGATAGAAGCTTGGACTCTCTTCTACAAATAACAATTAATAAGAGATCAATTGTTAGTTGTAAAACTGAGATGATATATTTTTGTTAGCCAAGGTGAAGGAATATGGGACAAAAGTGGGCACATGGACTTAGGTCTCAAATCAACCAAAATCTCAAGGAATGGTAGAATTGATTTAAGAGACTAAAAGCCTGTTCCTATGTTCTGAAAATTTTCAGCTGAAATAATGGCAATCTTGAATAATTAAACATTCTCCATAGATTAAATAAAACAATCAAAACTAAAGTGTAAGCATTCATATTCCACATACTGATTGCTCATTTTTTGTGAATTTCCATACATTTAATTTTGTCAAGCTTTAATAGAAAATAATTCACTCAAAAATTCATCTACTTACTTTAATAAAACCCTCAATGAAGTACTATAACGAAGATTAAAGTATTTTTAATGTAAAATATTACATGTCACCCCTGTGAATATTTGGTAATGAGAATGCATTCATGCATTGTGTCCCACAAAATCTCTCCATTAGTCAAAAGAATTTCTGAAGATTACATTTAGTTATCTCAACTTTTAAGCTTCAGCTATACTGCAGCTTTCAATCTTGCACTTGTTTGTTAAGTGTACAAATAAGCAGCTACACTTTACTGAAGGTCACATGAAAATAACCTACAACTGGGAGCACAGATGGATGTATTTGCAGAACACTGTTCCTCAACAGACCAATTATTAACGTTTGAAAAAGGCAGTTGGAATTTTTGTCACCCCATTAACCTTAAAATTTTACCACACAATTTTTGAAACATTCATGCAATCTAATATACTGTGTGGTCAGTTATATACCATATTTGGTTATATTGTACTGAGAACAAACTAAGATCAGTGTGAGTTGGCCCTCTGGATTGACATGAGCACTTAATGCACTTTTGAGTTAGATCAGTAAAATATTCCAAGCTGTATTCTCATAATTCTGTGCATCACTGCAAAGTCCTGCAGTAGTAAATTGGCATAAAACGATTTTTGTAATCAGGTAATCTAGCCTGCTGAATTTCATGAATATTTGGACATTTTGTCTTGTGCCATTTTCATCACTAATCGCATTATGCGCATGCAAATAGAAAACATTTTTATCAAAAACATTTCCACTAAAACACTGTCCTTTAAAAAAGACAAAATGCAGGGGAGTATTTTATTGCCTTGTCGTGGCTGAAGTGAGGCTTGGGCCAGAAAATACAATGGGCCATTCAAAATCCCACTGACCTCAGCAAGACTGGAAGATCCTGCCAGCAGGAGGGGCAGTAAGATTCCACCCACTTTTAAGGGCACAGCTAATAGTAAACACCAGGGTATTCCAAATCCCAGAAGGGAAACCTGAAACACCTGCTCTGTAATTTAAATTTGATATAACGTGAGGAAAGATTTGAAAACCAGAGATTAATGTCTCAGATGCTTTTGCGGTGATTTTAAATAAATGTTTAGCGAACAATTAAAGAACAAAGTCAATTAGAAGCACATTTAACTAAAACAATGGCCATACACAATATTCCTAATTTTAATTAGTTCCAAATACTATTTTTGTCCATAAGTTCAGATCTATTTCTCTGCAAACAACATGTTATAAATTTTTAAAAGCCATAAGCAAAATCCAGTAAATGTTACCAAACCAAGCAGTTTTATCTTTTGGGTTTGCTTCTGATATAGCACAAAACAACTGGCTCTTCAAGCAGGCTTTCTCCCAGACACTGCTTGCCCCAAATTCAAACAGCTATTTCTGCTGTGGACCGAAGAGTTCAAAGCAGCTCCCTTTCGTGGGTTGAACTGCTTCTGATATACCACTTTTCCCTTTTGATCTTCTCTTATCTGAACTAACCCCCTCAGAAGTCAAACTTAATTACCTTCATTTTGTGAATCCGCCTTACAGAATGTACTTGCAAAGATCACAACCTGTCCCCTCCTTTGAACTCTGATATCTTACTCAAACCCTTGATGTTCTTCTATTCTCCATTGATACCACTTTGCCTTCGGTAAACATCACTTAGCAGTGCTGCAGGGCTCATCATCATATCAAAAACACTAGTTCAAAAGCCTAGCCAAATTGTCCCTGCCATTATGAAGCTTTTATTTTTAAATTGTTACTAAAAACATATAACCTACAAAACACCTTCCAAATTACTGGATTGCTATGAGTTTTTATATTATCACAATTTTTTCTGACACCACTGTACCTGTGACCTAGCAGTAAAAACCCTTCCACACTGTCTTACAATCTTTAAAAACTAATTTCCAGAACACAGTTTCACCCAGGCTGGAATAAAAACTAGATACATTTAAGAAATTGTGTGCATTTTCATTTTTTATTAGTTACTAATATTGAACTGGAGAGGGGGGATGAAGGGGAACACTTCACTAACTATCAAGAGTCATCCAATTCAGTAGCGAAGAGATTATTTATTTTCCAATTGGGTGTGTCCCATGAATGGATGTGGCCAATTAAAATGAAAGACTGACTCGCACTTAAACAGCACCTTCCAAGGTCACAGAATGCCTCAAAGTATTTATATGCCAATGATTCAGTATGTTGTTACTATCACAACTTAGGAACCTCAACAGCCAATTTGCACACAGCAAGTTCCCACAAACAACGTGTCAATGACCAGATAATCTGATTTTGCCATATCGATGAAGCAACAAATATTGGCCAGGACACCAGAGAGATAACTCCTCTGCTCTTCTTCAAAGTAACGTCATCAGGTCTTTCATGTCCACCTGGACAGAGCCCCCAGTTTAATGCCTCATTTAAAAGATGGCATAGCTAACAATGCAGCACTCTTTCAGTCGATGTGAGCTTTGATTCTTGTGCTCAAGACCTAGGTGGCAGAATGGCGGTGAGGCAGGGTGGGATGAATGTTGATGGGTCGCCATGTGGTGAAACTCCCTCATATTTGTCCAACCTGAACTGACCGTCGCCTGAAGCTTTTTTATGCTAAATGCTTCCTTTTATTGTCACCAAACATTATGATCCCCTTCAAAATATATTTCACAAATTGTATTGACTTTCTAATTAGATGCAAATGAGTGTAATCTTTTAAATAATGCATAACATGATAGTCTACCAATTCAGAATTTCATTTTATAAATGGAAATGTTGACAACTTTAGACAGAAATAAGGATGATAAAACCATCACTAAACATGCTTATATTTAGTCCAAAGATATGTGGGTTAGGTTGATTGGTCATGGTAAAATTGACTCTCGTGTCAGGGGATTAGCCAGGTAAATAAGTGGGGTTACAGGAATAGGGCCTGGGTGGCTTTGCAGTCGGTGCAGACTCGATGGGCCAAATGGCCTCCTTTTGCACTGTCGAGATTCTATGAATCTACGATTTAAAGAGTTGCTTTTAAGTTTGTATTACTTTAAAAACATGTTTGGCAGGGAGAAAAATATAAGTGGAATTAATTACTGAAATTTTGAAACCAACTTCCTTTAATGAGACAGTTCAAGGATTACAAAAACGCACATTATGGGTATATAACATCAAGTTCAGGGCTGGACAAGTTGAGTATATTCAAAAAATATCTACAGTGCAAATTCAAATCTACAGTTCACACTTTAATAGATCATTGCTAGATTACTAAAACTCCAATCATATCCAAATTACGTATTATTGCATTCATTGAAAATTCATCAGATGCTTTGAATTGTAATATTACTATCCATTAAATGCAATATGGCTTCAGTTAGTGGATAATAAATGAGACTGCTGTCACCTTCAAGTGCACTGTCATTGCTCTATTTTCAGTGGAAATCAAAATTTATTCAGGGATGCAAACTAAATACTTTGTTTAGAGTTTTGTCCCTGAACTATCTTTTGTGCTGGACAATCCAATTAATATCCAATCAATGTACTTTTAAATGGCAGCAGGGATTCCCAGTATGTCATTTACAATAAGGTTAAGAGCTTCAAGAGCAAAATATTTTTAAAAGTACAGATATAGTAAAGTGTAAGACTGCAGACTCTTTTTTTCACAAACTCAACTGTGAACACCACGAACCAACACAAATCTGATAATCCAACTGCGAGGGAAGAAGAAATGCTTGCAATTCAGTCTTTGTGATACAGATATAGATTGGGACTCGCATACTGTTAAAGGTTTAGACGGGGTAGGGTTTGTAAAATGTGTTCAGGAGAATTTTCTACATCAGTACATAGAGCTGCCAACTAGAGAGAATGTGATATTGGATCTCCTATAGGGAAATGAGTTAGGGCAGGTGGTGGATATGAGTGTGAGGGAACACTTTGGAACCAGTGATCATAATAAGAACATAAGAAATAGGAGCAGGAGTAGGCCATCTAGCCCTTCGAGCCTGCCCCGCCATTCAATAAGATCATGGCTGATCTGTCGCTGCTCAGTTCCACTTTCCCGCCCTCTCCCCATAACCCTTAATCCCCTCTCTTATCAAAAACCCATCAACCCGCGTCTTAAAAATATTTAGCGAGGCAGCCTCCACCACTTCAACAGGCAGAGAATTCCAGAGATTCACCACCCTTTGAGTGAAGAAGTTCCTCCTCAACTCCGTTCTAAACCGCCCCCCTTTTATCTTGAGGCTGTGCCCCCTAGTCCTACTGTCTTTTTTGAGCGGGAAGAGTCTCTCCACCTCTATCCTATCCATCCCATTCATCATCTTATATGTCTCAATGAGATGTCCCCTCATTCTTCTAAACTCTAACGAGTACAAGCCCAGTTTATTCAGCCTCTCCTCATAGCTCAACCCCCTCAACTCCGGTATCAGCCTAGTAAACCTCCTCTGCACTCCCTCCAAGGCCAAAATATCTTTGCGCAGGTGCGGCACCCAAAACTGCACACAGTACTCCAGCTGCGGCCTCACCAATGCCCTATACAGCTGCAGCAAGACCTCCCTACTTTTATATTCAATCCCCCTCGCTATGAAGGCCAGCATCCCATTCGCCTTCCTGACCACCTGCTGCACCTGCAAGCTAGGTTTTTGCGACTCATGCACAAGGACCCCGAGGTCCCTCTGCACCGTCGCCTGCTGCAGTTTTTCACCCCGTAAGTAATAGTCCTTCCTACCATTCTTCCTACCAAAGTGGACCACCTCACACTTGCCAACATTAAATTCCATTTGCCATTTCCTGGCCCATTCGCCCAGCCTATCTAGATCCTTCTGCAGACTCTCCACACCCTCCGCACAATTTGCCGTTCCCCCAATCTTGGTGTCATCAGCAAATTTCGACACCCTACACTCGGTTCCCTCCTCCAGATCATCTATATAAATGGTAAAAAGCTGAGGCCCCAGCACCGACCCCTGGGGCACTCCACTAGTCACCATCCGCCAATCCGAATAGCACCCGTTGACCCCCACTCTCTGCCTCCTATTTGACAACCAATCCTCTATCCACGCTAACACCCTACCCCCAACTCCATGTCCCTCGGCCTTCTGCAACAACCTCTTGTGAGGTACTTTGTCAAATAATGCCATTAGTTTCAACCTGATCATGGATAAGGATAGATCTGGTCCTCGGGTTGATGTTCTAAACTGGAAAAAGGCCAAATTTGATGAAATGAGAAGGGATCTGAGAAGTGTGGATTGGCACAGGCTGTTCTCTGGTAAGGATGTAAATGGAAAGTGGGAGGCCTTCAAAGGAGAAATTTTGAGAATGCAGAGTTTGTACGTTCCTGTCAGGATTAAAGGCAAAGTAAATAGGAATAAGGAACCTTGGTTCTCGAGGGAGATTATAACACTGATTAAGAGGAAGAGAGAGTTGTATGAAATGTACAGGCAGCAAGGAACAGATCAGATGCTCGAGTACTATAAAAAATGCAAGAAGCTACTTAAGAGGGAAATCATGAGGGCTAAAAGAAGACATGAGGTTGCTTTGGCAGACAGAGTGAAGGAAAATCCAAAGAGCTTCTATAGGTATGTAAGGAGCAAAAGGATAGTGAGGGATAAAATTGATCCTTTTGAAGACCAAAATGGTAGACTGTGTATGGAACCAAAAGAGATGGGAGAGATACTAAATGGGTTTTCAAATGTTTAAAAAAGGTTCCAAAAGAAATCTGGGAAATTATAGGCCAGTAAGTTTGATGTCTGTGGTGGGCAAGTTATTGGAAGGTATGATAAGAGATAGGACCTACAAATATTCGGAGAGACAGGGGTTTATTAGGGAGAGTCAACATAGCTTTGTGCGTGGTAGGTCATGTTTGACCAATCTATTAGAGCTTTTCGAGAAGGTTACCAGGAAAGTGGATGAAGGCAAGGCAGTGGATGTTGTCTTCCTGGATTTCAGCAAGGCCTTTGATAAGGTCCCTCATGGGAGGTTAGTTATGAAGGTTCAGTCGCTAGGTATTCATGGGGAGATAGTAAATTGGATTAGACACTGGATCAATGGAAGAAGCCAGAGAGTGGTTTTGGAGGATTGCTTCTCTGACTGGAGGCCTATGACAAGTGGTGTGCCGCAGGGATCGGTGTTGGGTCCATTGTTATTTGTCATCTATATCAATGATCTGGATGATAATGTGGTAAATTGGATCAGCAAATTTGCTGATGATACAAAGATTGGAGGCGTAGTGGACAGTGAGGAAGGTTTTCAAAGCTTGCAGAGGGATTTGGACCAACTAGAAAAATGGGCTGAAAAATGGCAAATGGAATTTAACACAGACAAGTGTGAGGTATTGCACTTTGGAAGGACAAACCGAAGTAGAACATACAGGGTAAGTGGTAGGACTCTGAAGAGTGCAGTTGACAGAGGGATCTGGGATTACAGGTACAGAATTCCCTAAAAGTGACGTCACAGGTGGATAGGGTCGTAAAGAGTGCTTTTGGTACATTGGCCTTTATAAATCGGAGTATCGAGTATAAAAGTTGGAGTGTTACGGTAAGGTTGTATAAGGCATTGGTGAGGCCGAATTTAGAGTATTGTGAACAGTTTTGGTCACCTAGTCACAGGAAGAATGTAAATAAGGTTGAAAGAGTGCAGAGATGGTTCACAAGAATGTTGCCGGGACTTGCAAAGCTGAGTTACAGAAAGAGATTGAATAGGTTAGTACTTTCTTCCCTGGAGCGAAGAAGAATGAGGGGAGATTTGATAGAGGTGTATAAGATTTTGATGGGTATAGATAGAGTGAATGCAAGCAGGCTTTTTCCACTGAGGCCAGAGGAGAAAAAAACCAGAGGACATGGATTAAGGGTGAAAGGAGAAAAGTTTAAAGGGAATATTAGGGGGGCTTCTTCATGCAGAGAGTGGTGGGAAGGTGGAATGAGCTGCCAGATAAAGTGGTAAATGCGGGTTCACTTTTAACATTGAAGGAAAACTTGGACGGGTTCATGGGTGAGAGGGGTGTGGAGGGATACGGTCCAAAAGCAGGTCAGTGGGACTATGCAAAAAATGATTCGGCACAGACAAGGGCCAAAAGGCCTGTTTCTCAGCTGTAATTTTCTATGGTTCTATGGTGTGTCGATTTTTATTTAAATGAGATCAGCACCAAAATCACAATGAAAGGTTCTTGAATGAACTACAGAGAACAGCTAATAATTTTCATCATCTGATTGAAATAAATGATGATTCATGACAGTACGTCCCTGTGCTGGGCTCGCCGCACAATTACTCTTTTTAGGTCTCAAAAGCTTAAATAGTTATAGTGAGAAACAAATATCTGAATGGAACAATCAGACAAGTAATTTTGGTTTCATTACCAATCCAAGGGCAGGAACAAGTACCTAACTGCAGGATTCTAAAGTTAGGAAGTTGGCTGGAGGTAAGGAGTCCCACATTTTGAAGTACTAGAATAATTGTGTTGGAAGAGGAAGAAATGAGGGACGTAATTTTAAAAGGCTAATGGAGAGGGAAGAGGGGTGAGAAAGGAAGACAAGAGGGAGAGAAAATGAGGAGAGAGAGAGAGAAACAGGGTGAGGAGAAAATTTATTGAAATAATAAGAATATAAGCAATGGCAAGACTAGGGACATTAACATTTTACTGAATAAATTTTAATTAATGAATTAAATGTTATAAAGATGGCAGGGCAAGTGTTGTGTGGCAGCTGCAGAATAGGAGAATGCATGGACACCCACATAATGCAAGCCAAACACATTTGCAGCAAGTGTCTGCAGCTGGAGGAACATCAGCTCGGCGTTATTGAGCTAGAGGCCGATCTGCAGATGGTATGACAAATCAGGTACAGAAAATTTCCTGGCCATTTTGTTCAGGAGGTGGTCACACCCCTTAGGAGAGGGTCACCTGATTTGGCCCTTGCTCAGGGACAAGGGGCTTTAACTGTGAATGAGGCATATAAAGGAATAGAGAAGTTACAAGTACAGAAACCTCAACCTTCACAATTATAGGGTTGAGTTCCTTGCAGCCTGTATGAAGTAATGTAGGGGCTGCAGGGTGTGTGACTGAACTGTGGCATGTGGTACAGGAAGCGGTGGGGGGAGGGATTGGGAGAGTTAAAAGGAATGTAGGTGGCAGAAGACTGTACAGTCAAGGGGATAGACACAGTCCTCTGCAGCCGAGAGTAGGAGTCCAAAAGGTTACTTAGCAGACGGTGAGAGGGATTTGAGACATCTGTTCCAGGCTGGAGAGGAACACAGTGGGAAGAGAAAGATCTAATTCTTGTGGTCCATGCAGGTACCAACAACATAAGTAGGACAAGGAGAGAGGTTGTAGTAAGACAGAATGAGCAGCTCGGGGCTAAATTAGCAAGTACAGCAAAGCAGGGTGTGATGAGTGGTGTGCCACAGGGTTCAGTTTTTTGGGCTCAACTTTTTACAATTCATGTCAATGACTTGGATGAAGGGGCTGAACGTATGCTTGGCAAATTTACCAAAATTCTATAGATCCTGCAATGGTTCCTGAAGATTGGAAGGTATAAAACGTAACCCTCCATTTAAGAAAGGAGGAGAGAGGAAACAGGGAAGTACAGACTTGCTAGGCCGACGTCAATAGCAGGTAAAATACCATTCTAAAGGATGTGATAACTGGATTCTTAAAAAATAATGTTGAATTGGGCAGAGATTTTTTGAATAGATTAGAGGGAACCAGTGGACACAGTGAATTTGGGTCTTCAGCAGGCTTTCAATATTGTCCCATACAAGGGGTTAGTAAACAAAAGATATCAAGTGATATGGCGATAGTGCGAGAAAATAGCATGGAAGTAGATCAGACATGATCTAGTTAAATGATGAAGCAAGTTTGAGAGGCCAAATGCCTATTCCTGCTCCTATTTCCTACCTTCCAGTGTTCCATATTGGAGAGAGAGAAAGAAGCAAGAAAACACTGGAGCAGAGACACAAAGAGAGAGAAAAGCAAGGTGAAAGAGAGAGAGAGAGATGGAGATGGAGAAGGAAGGAGACAGAAGGAAAAGAAAAAGGAATGCATGAAAGGAGAGAAAGAAGGATGAGAGAGGGGAAAGGAGTGAGGAAAGAAAGAGAAGCTGAATGGAAGGAATAAAGAAAGATTAAGCAGAATGAAGAATAACAACAGCACGTGAAGGAAAAAGAAGATAGAGTGGTAATTACTTATCATTTATCTAATCAAGTGCAGACAATCACGACTTTGAAAGGTCACAGCCATCAAATTACATTTAAATCTAACTTGTAGAGTGAACTTTGATGCTCACATATCCGGCTTAAAATATCAATTATCTGTTACGCATTTCTTCATCTATCTCTCCCATCGACAGAGATCTTCAATAACCACTGGTCATGGATCAAGACGATGCATTTATAGCACTTTAAGGGAAGTCACTGATCTGAACCACCTCAAATTCATACTCTGGTCAATTCTGATGTAATTTATTTCAGTGGGAATTCCACTTTTCTCCTGATGATTTTCCACCTATTCATTTTAATAGGCAATAGAGCCACAAGTCTGCTGAGGCCAGGGATACAGTCAGGCTGCCACCTGTCATTCTATACCTTTGGAGGCATAACAAACAAGGGGAAGAAAACGGTTCACAAAGATTTCATAACCAAGCGCAATTCTATCCTTTTAGAGCAAGGGTTTGTTGAATTCAGAGCAAGAATCCCTCCTCAATCCAAGGGGCCTGAATCAAATAGTTGCATTCCTCCTGCTACCAAGATGAGAAAAATGTTAATTAAAATTTACTTGGCATACTTGCATTCTTATTTTCACTTCAGAGAACATGAGATCAACACTGATTCGTCAATCTTGTGTTATCTAGAGGCGACAACTTGTAAATTATACAAAACACTATCAGCTGTGATGATGTGACTGTGATTCTAACATTTGCATTTACACAAACTCATACAAAAAGCTCCTCTGTAAATGCAACCAAATAATTGCAATATGTACAAGATTTAAAACAGCTTTAAGTTGGCACTAAATCATTTGTTAAACACTTTGGTTTTAATCTCCAAATGCAAATATTTTTGGGAGTATTGCGGTTCTCCCCGCTACAAAAACTTCTTAATGCACACCTGTATTTTGGAGACATTGGGCGGGATTTTCCAGCCACACTTGCCCCAAAATCAGAAAATCCCACCTTAGGTCACCAGACCGTTGCGTGGTCTGTTTCCTCCCCACCCCCCCCCCCCCCCACCCCCACCCCCCACTCCTGCTCATGACAATTCCTGTGGTGGGCAGGACAGGAAAATCCCCCCACCCTGCCATTATAGTTTAGGTCTGTAAATTTCTTACTTTTGTCCATGATGAAAAGAAATGATGCAATAAAACTACTTCAATCAAATTTACAAAGTTGGGGGCAATTCTCCCAAAAGTCCTGTATTGGCAAGAAAACCATCTTATACAGAGGGTGATAACTGAATGGCGCGGACTGTTCAGAATGACATTGGACTCAGTTAGTCTAAAAACATTTGAGTGAATTTGACTTGAGTACTGAGGGAGTGGACATTTAATTTAAAAAAATTAACTGTTGTAGTCAGACAGACAGGCCTCTTTCTCAGTCCTATACACTCCCCAAGGTTTTAAAAATTGAGGTTGAGAGACTTGGCTAGTGATATGTTATGATCCTTGACCAGACCCTGAAATGTGGACTGGGGTGGGGGTGGGTGGGATCTGATTCAGGATCAATAACACTTTGTTTAAAAGTAGATAAAGGGTGAGATTCAACAAGCCTGCTTTTGGAAAACAGCCACAAGATTCCACGGGTTTTGAACAAACAAGAACAAAACTTACTATCAATGTTCAGAAAGATGAAACAATTTACAATATGTATCTTCTGTTCTAACATTTACATTAAGTATGTGATGCATATGAATTAACAGATTGGACATTTCAGGTTAAATGACAGATGCAACCAAAACAGATTCCATGAATGTCTCTACAAATCACCCATATGTTCATCCTACTGTCAGTCAATCAATCTCACTCAAACTTTGTCTTTCTCACAAGAGTTTCCAATCTCCACTTCTGAAGATCCTGCCTTGAACTTCTCACCGACCACCCCCACTCAGACAGCTTTAACAATGGGTACACCTCTCAGGGTCTCAATCCCACCTTCTGAGATTCCTCCTCTCTTGATTCCCGGGTACACTTAACACTTGCTTATAAGCACACTTTCAGATCTGTGGCCAGACCAGGTAGAATACCACTGCTCCAAAAGGAATATCTTTGTGTTAACGACTTTCATATACAGTCTTTACCCCACAACCTTTTCTGTAACTTTGTAACTCAACTTACCTGGGATTTCAGCCTATCCCCATCTCTGTGGCACTTGTTGGCTGGCACAGGCCTTAAACACACTGCTTCAAGCACTGATCTGGTAACCTATCAAAAAACTCCCAAAGGATCCCACACTTGTTACTCAGCAAGACCCAATGGAACAAGCACTGGAATAGCCCCTATCTCAAATATTACTGCTAATTTAGCATCCAGGGATACAGAGTTTGATGGATTTCATGACGCATGAAAGGAAAACATTAAAATATAAACTCAATTCTCTTGATACTTCAGCTTTTAGTTTCACAACTATCCACCCCTCTTGCCCACTACATTAAACAGACTAACCATGTCACAGAATGAATAGATTCTAAAACTACAAACCTCCTAACTTAAGCGCTGAAAAAAAAACTTGTCCTTCCATCGGTTCTAACCAAAACTAAATTACAAAATATATTTTTGTCACAATGTATTTTTCCTTTTTATGGCAGTACTCTACTTACTGCAGCTATGAAAAGTGATTAACTACTCATAAGGAGCAATCAACAATTATTGACTATGACATTGTGGTGTCCGTGCAATGAATAGACCATCTTATTTTCAGTCTGCCTACTTCTCCTTTCATCTGCTCCATCCTTCAAACATGTGTGTGCAACTGAGACTTTAATCAAAAACATATTTAAGAAGCATAATCCTATTCAGAGATATACCTAGGAGACATATCCCTGCTTCTACAGTGTCTGCCTTATGCAAAGAACGTGCAACATACTTATATCTTTTGGTTATCACTCTTACACTATAAATCCAACTAAGCAGCAAGTTACAGGCTGCAGCTGGAATTTAACTACCTGAAAGCTGAATGAACTCTGCTTATCACACTTTGGCTTACCTATCCTGTGAACATCATGAAGTTTATGATTGTTACTTTGTCATATCAGCATGCTCCAGCTTTTAAAGCTGTTAATGTTCATAATTCCATGTGTCCACTCCAAAACTATTAATGCCGAATTATTTCAATCACCCACACTTCACTATAGTTGTTGATTTTCTAATGTAATTAATCTCAGAGATGACAAACAGCATCGTTTGCCTCCTCATACAACAGTTCTTATGGTAAGTACACTTGCAGTGTGCAAGCAAGAATACTTCACACTAGCCACAAACTTGGTGGAATAGGCTGGATTTCCTGTTTTAGTAGATGTTAACACAGTAAGAAATCTCACAACACCAGGTTTTTACTGTGTTAATCCCAGTCCAATGCCGGCATCTCCACATCATTACTACATGTTAACACAGAGGAAGGGGGTGCATAGACGAAGGGGGTGCATAGAAGAAATACTCTGCCAAGCACTTAAACAGGTTCCTCATCCATTTCTCCCAATCCAATTTTTGTGATATTCATGCCTGCTTTCAGTGTCCAGAACTCCTCTATCGCACCATTCTGCATCTCTGAATGCTTTATACAAAGCTTATGTTTTTGAGATCCCCACCTCTCTCTGTTGCAAACTGCATGCATCCTTGTTACTTGTATGTTAGCAATTCATCACCAATTTACACTGCCATATTTCAGATGGCTGTCAAAATCTGAGGATCTCCCGTGTACTGAAATTGCCTGTAAGGCAATCCAAATTGCCTATGTTACCAACTTGCTTAAGAATATTAAGAATATGAGCTTCTTTCTCCAAAATATTAGTTTTATATGGCAACATTTGCAATATTTCTTACCAATCTGACACTTACACTGACTTGTGCCTACAGAAATCAAAGTCTAGAAATTACATAATAAAACAGTTTCCCAACAGGTTTATTTGGTAGCACAAACTTTTGGAGCCTCGCTCCAAAATGGGGAGAGGAGGAGACGGTTACACTAAAGTCAAGCGGGAAGGCCCCTGAGGGAGGAGTGGAGGGAGAGGGGCGAGGCCCGGGTGTAGAGGGATGGTATAGGGTAATATGAGATATTGGAAAGGTTGCCTTTTGATGGGCATAGGGGACCTGCAAAAAAAGGAGGTTCTCCCACCCCTTTCCCAAAACCAGCTTGCCCAGTAAACTTTGTTGGGCCACATATTTGGCATGGGGCTCCCCTGTCATGGGCAAAATAATGGTGGGAGTGAAAGGCCCTTAAGTTGCTCCTGTAAGGACCTCATTGGTCCAAGGGAACACAGGCCCAACCACTCCTGTATCCCCTGCAAAGTTTCATACAGTCAGGGATGAGCAGTTAGGCTGTGGGAAGATCGTGCCCTGGATTTTACAAGATACCTGCCTTCAATCCTACCAGAAGATGAGCATAAAATCCAGCCCTATTTTGATCTATATCTCCTTCTATATTTACTTCTCTGGATAATCCCAAAGATGGTTTCTACGACATCAGATTCTGCTGTGCTCGTCAATTACTGATAAAAGCTAAGTATCACTGGATGCTTTTGATCTCATGTCCACAAATGCAATACGCTAAATTTCCATACAACAGGACAGATGTACACTGCTTTCAGGATTTATGAAGATTATGATCGAAAAAGGGTGCAAGTTACTGTTTCTGGTAAGTAACTTCACAGAAATGGAAAATACAAAAAGAAATTCAGCATTCAAGCAAAGCAAGAACTTTAGCAGATAGATTGATGTCATCACTCCAAATATACAAGTGGTCGGCATTCTGTTCTTCAACTAACAGGTGTCAATATCAGTTTTGAATGCGAGTAAAACATGCAGAACCGTGGGCAGATTTGACACATCCTGAGGTATGTAAGTGCTTTACAGCTAAACAGAATTGAAATGTCGTGCCATCTAAATCACAAGTTTGCAACATGTTCATGTCTTATTTATAAAGAAACACAACTTCTTCCCATAATATTGTAAGTGGATTCTGTAAGATGCAATGTGAATTCTACAAAGTGTTTTATCTGGATTTTATGCATATAAATTTAAATAGTGCTTGGTCATCACTGATGGGGTGGGTTTATAATACCCGCCTAAATGAAAGATTTGCAGCACCTACATTGGAAGTTTCACAATGTGACTCTAGCCAGGAAGTTAACAGAGCAGATGTCCCTGTTCCTGCAACAAAAGCTGTCAGATCACCTGGGCACAGCCAACACAGAGCTATCAGATAGGGATTAATGAAAATAATAAATCAACTAGATAGAGGGGGGGGTAACAATTATGAAAAGAGACTTGAGAAATTTTTCACTACAGCTGAGAAGACAGAGAGGTAGCCAAAGAGAAGTTTCCAAGGTTCTGTGTGCTTATCATTTGGTTAATAACAGGTTAGTAGACTGATTAAGAGTGGAAGAGTATGCTTTACAGATGATGATAAAGAGTTTAGCACCAGGTCAGAAAGAATTATATTTACACAAAGGGTGATTGGAATTTTGAACTGTCTGTTACAAAGCCTCTGGTGAAACATCCAGAAATTTATTTAAATTGGGAAGTTGATTAATAAAGATGAACACTAAAGAGTATGGGAGACAGAAAAGCAGAATGGTTGTCGATGGACATTTTGACAACCAAATGGAAAATTTCTGTGCTATAATATATCCATGATTCTATGAACTGCAATTAAGAAATAAACAGCAATTACACAAGTCTACCTTCGATATATTAGCACATGTTGGTTCAAATGATTCAAATCATATTGCAAACAACATTTGAATCCTTGTCTGATGTATCCCAGGTACCTTGTAAACAGCAAACTTTGGTTAAAATGAAATTTGTCTCATAATAACTGACCAGAACAACATATTTTAAAACCTACTTGATCGTCATTTGAGCCAATAAAATCTTAACATGTTTTGGCTTAATGTTTTATTTGAAATACTTCCACTTTGGGCATATAACAGAAGTAGTTTGGGCAGCACAGCAGCACTGTGGTTAGCACTACTGCCTCACAGTATCAGGGACCCGAGTTCAATTCCAGCCTCGGTCATTTTCTGTGTGGAGTTTGCACATTCTCCTCGTGCCTTCATGGGTTTCCTCTGGGTGCTCCGGCTTCCTCCCACAGAGTAAAGATGTGCAGATTAGGTGGACTGGCCATGCTAAATTGCCCTTAGTGTCAGGGGGATTAGCAGGGATTACGGGGATAGAGCTGGGTGGGATTGTTTTCAGTTTAGGCTTGATAGACCGAATAGCGTCCTTCTGTACTGTAGGGATTCTATTCAATGAATCTAAATACTTCTAGATCACATACGCCATGGTCATAAAGTCCATTCTACTGCAGCTAAGAATTGTCTTAACCCATCACTTTGTTAGCAAGGTTGTTCACGTATCATCTATCCTCATGTTCTATGTTAAACTGCAACATTTAGGCCAAAATTGCTTGCCAATGCCCATTAGAATCCAGATCAGAACCACCAAAATTCAATTAAATGCAGGGCTTTAAAGCCATTGGACAAGGCTTTTGGTCTGAATGAATTCAAACACTTTTTTTGCTTTGGGTATTTGGTATTTGTTTCATGAACTGGCTGGTCCAATGGATGCACGAACAGCTTAGTGTAGATTTGTATATCACTTGCACCTGGAGCCTGCTGCTTGAAGTTGCCTTCTGGGGGCTTCAGGGTACAGGTGATAAGCAGATCCACACTAAGCTGTTCCGGCATCCATTGGCCTAGCAAGTTCATGAAATAAGTACCGAAAACCCAAAACAAAAAAAGGTGTTTGAATTCATTCAGATCGAAAGCCTTGACTTATGGCTTTAATGCAAACACCACCACCTGGAAGTTACCTTCCAACTTGCACACCATCTTGACCTAGAATCAGATCATCTTCCTTCACTCCCACTGGGTCAAAATCTTACAACTTCTTTCCTAACTGCATTATGTATGCGTTTATGCCACATGGGCTATGTGGTTCTTGAAGGCAACTCACCACCACCTTTTCAAAGGCAATTAGGAATGGGCAATAAATGCTGGCCTTGGCAGCAGCTTTCACATGCCAGGAGTAAAAAAAGTAAAAAAAGGAGTAAACAATCTTATTGTACTTATATTCTTTACTGTTTACGTGTTTAAATGAAATAGTCTCTTTGACAACATAAGATCATAAGAAATAATAGCAGAAGTAGGCCAGTGAGACTGTGGCTCATCTGTTTATGCCCATGATTCACAGAGTCATAGAGATTTACAGCATGGAAACAGACCCTTCGGCCCAACTTGTCCATGCTGCCCTTTTTTTAAAAATCCGTAAACTAATCCCAATTGCCTGCATTTGGCCCATATCCCTCTATACCCATCATACCCATGTAACTATCTAAATGCTTTTTAAAAGACAAAATTGTACCTGCCTCTACTACCATCTTTGGCAGCTTGTTCCACTCACTCACCATCCTCTGTGTGAAAAATTGCCCCTCTGGACACTTTTGTATCTCTCCCCTCTCACCTTAAACCTACGCCATCGAGTTTTAGACTCTCCTATCTTTGGGAAAAGATATTGACTATCAAGCTGATCTATGCCCCTCATTATTGTGTAGACTGCTATTAGATCACCCTTCAGCCTCCAAGCTCCAGGGAAAAAAGTCCCAGTCTATTCAGCCTCTCCTTATAACTCAGTCCATCAAGTCCCAGTAGCATCCTAGTAAATCTTTTCTGCACTCTTTCTAGTTTAATAATACCCTTTCTATAATAGGGTGGCCAGAACTGCACACAATATTCCAAGTGTGGCCTTACCAATGTCTTGTACAACTTCAACAAGAATTCCAACTCATAGGCAAGGACACACAGATACTTTTGCAATGCATCATTCTGCAGCATCATTTTTATTTAATTAACATACTAATTTTCTAATCTTCCTGCCAAAGTGAACAACCTCACATTTTCTCACATTATATCCTATCTGCCAAGTTTTTGCCAGTCACTTAGCCTATCCATGGGGTGAATTTTCCCATTCCACCTGCCACGGGAATCATAGCGGATAGGAGACGGACAACGGAAATGTCCGTTGACCTCAGGCGGAACGTTTTTCATTTCGAGGCAAGCGTAGCTGAAAAGCCCCGCCCATTATCTCTTTGCAGACTCTTTGTATTGTCCACACAATTTCTTTTCCTATTTTTCTGCATACAAGTCAGCAGCGAAGTTAGCTACAATACAGTTGGTCACTGGTCTCAGCAACAATTCACTGGTTACTTTTTCCCAGCCTGAAAATGACCCATTTATCCCGATTGCTGCTTCCTGTTACAAACACACTATCCTTGCTGAAAAATACTTAACTTCCTTAGCCACAGATGGTGCATCCTTCTCATTGTGTTTTTCTTTATCAGAAGAATATATTTTTGTTGAGTGTTACGAATTCAGGCTCACAAGTAAGGCTATCAGCAGCAAACACGGGAGAGAAACTGCCTACGATTGGAGGAGCCAATCATCCTCGCAGACCTGTTACTTCCATTTACCTGCAATTTGAACAGAGAGTTCATGAGCTGGATACAGAGGCAAGGCCAGCCACATTGTGGCCCGCAAACCATCTGTTGGACAACCCCTGTGTTAGATAATGAGAGGCGTTGCTATGTGTTGCTTTCATTCTATTCTCTGGAATTCAACTGAATAAGTGACATTTGTAGTGAACCTTCAGCCGGAGAAATCAAATCTCAGATTACAAATCCATTGGTGTCAGTACACTTGCCCTCATTTACAATGATCAGCAAGCTTTTTGGATGTAAGGATCAGATTAGAAGTGATTTTCAAGTTCCGTAGGCAGGAATGATTACTGCACCTCATTGAGAACAACTCAGCTACGGGTAAAGAATTTAACAGCTCATGGGAATGTTAATTAGAGCCAATTAGTTCCAGAGTGACCTCCATTGATGATATAAAATTAGCCTTGCAGATTTGTGCAAAGCATTTTTTTTGCCAAAGTGCAATCCTCGGTAACTTGAAATGTGCAGTTAGATGGAGATATTTGCAGGGCATTGAGACATTGAGCATTACTCGTGGAGAAAACCAAAAATGAAATAAACAAGTGGGAATTTCCTTCCTGGTAGGAAGTGATTTTATTTTAATTTAACTCCCACATCTACTGGATATGCTCCTTTTTTGAGTCCCTCACCAAACTGGAAGGCAGTAAACTTATGTCAGCAAATCCCCAATTAGCTAGCAGTTCAACTGGAAATTCTGCAAGTCAGGAACATGTCAAGGTTGCCTACCAACTCAGAATAACCCCAACTAGAAAACACAATCTCTCCTCTCTCAACACAGCTTTCTGTAACATACCTAACATCATCTAAATCAGCATCCAGGTTCGGAGATCTGTTTTCATTCCACCTGAAGAAAATAAGGGCTTCTGTGAAGAGAACGAGGCGGCAAAGACACAAGCATGTGAGACGCGCAGGAGTGTTTATAATTTTAAAAAATGGAAGAACCAAACTCCAAGTAAATCAGAACCTCAAACTCTCAAACTCAGGGAAAACAGCAATGAGCTAATTTCAGGGGATACCTTTCATGAAATACTTCTCTCAAGGCTCCAACGGAACAGGCAGCATTGCAAAGCTGGTTCAACTGAGAGGGGAAGGGGAAAATGATGGAAATCCATTTCACTATACTATAAATAAATGTGACAGCATGCAGTGCACCAAATTCAAATTGAGTTTCATCTGGGATATGAGGGAAAAATGACACCATTATAACAGTGCTGCATTATATTGAACATTAATCAGCCATGAAAAGTAGTGAGGGAGAATTGTGATGGGACATTAAGATAACTATAGAGAAAATTTGCGTTGTTAAAAACTAGACTTTTTGTCACATTTGCTATAGATTTTTTGTATTGAACAAAGCATTATCAATTTATAACTTCATCTGTGCAAATAGTTCCTTGTGTGGCCTTGGTGTCAAATTTTGTTCGGCAACACTAACATGAAATTGTATAATGTGACAGAAATTACATAAATATAAGCTATCATTATAAAAATATTCCTATGGAACTAATTTACAATAACGAGTTTCCATTTTCCAATGAATTTCCAGTATAAAGTTCTGGGAACATTTTCCTGTATCGATCATCTCTCATTGGTTATAGCTAGGATCCTAAAAATAATAATATTGTGTTTTGGAGAAAATTAACAGAAGTCTGAGGTCACAAGAAAGATTTACAGATTACAAGAATACATTGCAAGGTAGAAAAATCCATTTACCTTTAATACGCACCTTCATGAGGCACATCCAGGAATAAAAACTTAAGGACAGCGAACTCATTTATAGATTCAGTGCAATAAAACATATTGATAGTGTCATTAATGCTTTAATTACAGATAATGGTTCACCTTCAAGGACTAAAACATACTGGAAGAAATTGTGTTTTTAAAAATACACTGTCCCTTAAAGTATTAATACAAAAAATCTGGTTGTTGCTGCTGCTCCTGAAAAAGACAGCTTTTTACAAGAAAAGGTAATTGAGCAGTTTTAAAGATCTCTTGACCCTGGTGGACTGTTTACAAAAGGGTCACATGGAGGTTTACGGATTTGAATGAAATAGGTATGCCTGGAAAATGGTGTTTAAAAGTTGGTTTTGCTTTGGGGAGGCAAGATGATCAA
Organism: Carcharhinus amblyrhynchos; assembly: GCF_965287045.1. Taxonomy (NCBI): domain Eukaryota; kingdom Metazoa; phylum Chordata; class Chondrichthyes; order Carcharhiniformes; family Carcharhinidae; genus Carcharhinus; species Carcharhinus amblyrhynchos. The sequence goes on along the minus strand of NC_137326.1, from coordinate 101,698,513 downwards.
CCTCTTGGATAAGGAACACACCAGTTCCTAAAGCTCCAGACCTGGTCCCAAATGCAGAGCATGAATGGAAGTTGCTGTAGATTTGGAAATTGACTAACTGTAAATGTTCCTTGATTTGCAGTGCAAGAATCAATCGATTGTTTCATAGATCAGCGCTGAGAAATCAACAGTATAATCCAGACATCATTTCGAGGGCTATCCTTTTCCCTGAACTTGTAACATTTTTTCAGAATTCCTCTACTTTATTTATTTTCTTTGTGTGTGTGTGAGAGAGAATTAGAATATTTTAAAAGAGTAATATTAATATGCTTTCATATGTTCTTATTCATTCCTGGGACATGGGTATCGCTGGCTAGCCAGTATTTATTCCCCATCCCTAGGTGCCCAAGGGCAGTTCAGAGTCAACCACAACGTTGTGGTCTGGAGTCACACGTAGGCAAGAATGGCAGATTTCCTGCCCTAAAGGACATTCATAAACTAGATGGGGTCTTCCAACAATCAACAATGGTTTCATGATCATCGGTAGATTCTTAATTCCAGATTTTTTTTATTGAATTCAAATTCCACCATCTGCCGTCGTGGGATTTGAATCTGGGTCCCTAGAATATTAGCTGAGTTTCTGGATTAATATTCTAGCGTTAATACCATTGGGTCATTGCCCCCCCCCCCCCCATTTAAAACTGTATGTCAATAAGCTTTATCTTAATACTTGATAAAGATGGTTTTATAACAAATTATTAGCTTTCTTGTTTATTGAAGAAAACCGGGCATTGAGTGGTTATTCCAAGATTAATAGACAAAGCACATAAATGGCCACACAGCTAACTCTAAAAATCATTTAAATTTGTGTTGCGATCCATGGAGATAGTGGAACTAGAGACAGACAGTGCACTCTTCCTGTCTCTATCATAACAATCTGACTGATTCCAGAAAGAACTAACAACAGCAGAAGAAAATGTTGTGGGAAAAATCTAAATTAAAGTCTTCAAAAGGAACAGAGGAAGAAGTATGTACTGGGAGAACACTGCACATTCTAACTTTGGTTCAAAACATTTGCATTGTTGAGGTGTGGGTTCACAAATTTGGGTACACCTAAAAATGAGATGTCAACCTGATGAAGCTACAACACAGGGCAGTGATGTACAATCACTGGTAACTCTAGATCTGACATATCTAGTAGTGAAAGGTGGTGGGCAATTAAACGTCTAACTGGAGAAAAAGATTCCACAAATATTCCCATTCTTAATGGTGGAGAGTTTGTGCAAAAGACAAGGCTGAAGCATTTGCAACCATCTCCAGTCAGAACTGCCGAGTAAATGAACAATTCTCGACTTCTCCTGAGGTCCACACAAGTGACTAAAGGCATTACATATGGCAAAGTCTATGGGATCTGTCAACATCCTGGTTATAGTACTGATGACTTGTTGTCCAGAAGTAGTCAAGTTTCTTCTAGCACATTTCCACCTGGCATTGTAGAAAATTGTCCAATTTATGTCCCGCCCACAAAAATCTAATCCAGCCAATTATTACCTCATCTGTCTACTTTTACTCACCAACAGCGTGAAAGATGTCTTTAACAATTCTATCAAATGACACTTACTCAGCAATACCCTGCTCAATGATGCTCAATCTGGGTTCCACTAAGAGCACTCAACTTCACACGTAGGACAACAAATGAGCTAAATTCCAGAGGTGAAGTGAAAGTGGCTACCCCCTGACATTAAGACAACAGGTGACAGAATGATATCAAGCAGCCTTAGCAAAATTTTAGTCAACGGGAATCAGGGTTGGCAGGAATTCTCCACTGGTTGGATTCCAACCCATCACAAAGGGAGATGGTTGCCATTGTTTGAGGCCATTCATCTCTCCCTCAGGACATTGCTGCAGGCATTCCAGTGGGTAGTGTTCTGGGCCCAACATCCTTCAACTGCTGCTTTATCAATGGAGCACCTTCCATTGTAAAGTCAGAAGTGGGGATGTTCACTGATGTTTGCACAGTGATGGGTACTATTCACAATTTCTCAGAAGCGACCTGTGTCCAGAAGCAGCAAGACCTGGACAGCCTTCATGTTAGGGCTGTGTGGCAAATTAAATTCAGACCACACAAGTACTAAGCAAAGACCATTTCCAACAAGCAAGATGCTAAATATCTTCCCTTGTCATTCCAGACTATTACCATCAGTGAATCTACCGGTTCCATCATCAACATCCTCAAGGGAGGGGAGGGTTACCATTGATCAGATATTTAACTGAAAGAGCCAGATTAATGCTGTGATTACAGAGCAGTAAGAAGTCTCACAGCACCAGGTTAAAGTCCAACAGGTTTATTTGGTAGTAAATGCCACTAGCTTTCAGAGTTAGCCCCTTTGTCAGATGAGTGGGAGTTCTGATCACAAACAGGGCATATAAAGGCACACACAGTTTACAAAATACCGATTAGAATGCGTGTCTTTACAGCTAATCAAGTCTTAAAGGTGCAGACAATGTGAGTGGAGATAGCATTAAGCCTAAGTTAAAGAGATGTGTATTGTCTCCAGACAGGACAGTAAGTGAAATGTTGCAAGCCTAGGCAAGTCATGGGGGTTACAAATCATGTGACATGAACCCAAGATTCAGGTTGAGGCCGTCCTCACGTGTGCAGAACTTGGCTATCAGTCTCTGCTCAGCAACTCTGCGCTGTCGTATGTCGTGAAGGCCGCCTTGGAGAATGTTTACCCGAAGATCAGAGGCCAAACGCCCGTGACCGCTGAAGTGTTTGCCAACAGGAAGGGAACAGTCTTGCCTGGCGATTGTCAAGCAGTGTTCATTCATCCGTTGTCATAGAGTCTGCACAGTCTCCCTAATGTACCATGCCTCGGGGCATCCTTTCCTGAAGCGCATCAGGTAGACAACGTTGGCCGAGTTGCAAGAGTATGTACCGTGTACCTGGTGGATGGTGTTCTCACATGAGATGATGGCATCCGTGTTGATGATCTGGCATGTCTTGCAGAGGTTGCTATGACAGGGTTGTGTGGTATTGTGGTCACTGTTCTCCTGAAGGCTGGGTAGTTTGCTGCGGACAATGGTCTGTTTGAAGTTGTGTGGTTGTTTGAAGGTAAGAACTGGGGGTGTGGGGATGGCCTTGGCGAGATGTTCGTCTTCATCGATGACTTGTCGTAGCTTCTCCGCTCTGGGGAAGTATTGGATGACGAAGGGTACTCTGTCCACCGTGTCCTTTTCTGTCTTCTGAGGAATTTGGTGCTTTTTTTGCTGTGGCACATCAGAACTGTCGATCAATGAGTCGAGCGCCATATCCTGTTCTTATGAGGGCATCTTTCAACATCTGGAGGAGTCTGATGCGATCTTCCTCATCTGAGCAGATCCTGTGTATATGGCGGGTTTGTCCATAGGGAATGGCTTATTTAACGTGTTTAGGATCGACCAGGGTGAGAGGGGGAGGTACCATTGATCAGATATTTAACTGAAACAGCCAGATAAATGCTGTGACTACAAAGCTGACAATTATGTAGAGAAGAATTCACCTGCCAACTTCCAAAAGCTTGCCAAGTATCTACAATGAAGAAGTTAGCATATGTTCCACTTGCTAGGGTGAGCGCAGCTGCAACGACACTCAAAAAACTCAACACCAAATAGCTATAATTACCATTCGCATCTCCTTAAGCACTCATTCTATCCAACACCAGTCCACAGTGGCTGCAACATATACAGAACGCATGGTAACAACTCAACAAGGTTTCACCAACAGCATCTTCCAAACCTAGTGACTTCTACCATTGAGAAGGTTGATGGCAACAGATTCATGGGAACACTACCACCACTACCTGCAAGTTCCTGAAACTGAATTGCCATTCCTTTATCTTTGCTGTCATAATCCCAGAATTCACTCCCTAACAGCAATGTGAGTGTACTGACACCAATGCAGCAGTTCAACAAGGTGGGTTGCTACCATCTTTTCAAGACAATTCGGAATGGGCAATAAATGTTGGTTTTGCCAGTGACACACACATCCCACAAATGAATAAAGGCCTCAAAGCAAGAGGAAAAAATAAACAAGGGATACATCAAATTTTATTGCAAACGCTGAGAAAGCTACAGCAAAACTGCATAATCACCAGGAAACAATACAGGAGCGTCACAGATGTTGTCTGCTGTTTATAAATTTTTCTTTTAATGCTCGAGATTTTTTTATATTTTAGAAATATGTAACAGAGGCATGAGAGGGGAATTTCACAGTCACTTCATTGCAGTGTTAACATAAACCTTACTTGTGATTAATAAATTAACTTTCAATTTCAACCTTACTGACATAGCATGGCATCCTCCTACTATCAAGCTGAAGGGCCTCCTATTGGTCCTCCAATTTCAAGCATCCATCCATTGTGCTTTATTAGTGAGACTGCTCCCCCCCTCGCCTTCCCTCTACCCCACCCCCCTCTACACCACCCCCCCCCCAGCCATTAACTGATCAGCTGAGGGAATCCTCTGGTGAGTGATTGGTCACCACACCCACATTTAAGCCTTTTAGCAAGGTCCTGAAACCTACAGGAAAATCCTGCCTCTGGTCCTTTGTTCCAAATTGTTCCTGGCTGCCTCTACTGATTTTTCTTTATTTACTGTTTTAATACATTTCCGACCTTTTTAATCCTCCCTTTGCTTCTGCCTTCCTGACGACTGATTCAAGTTAGAGGGATGCTACCAAGAAATGACTTGTGCAGCATTCAAGTAATCTTTGTTGTGTGAATGTAAAATACACATTTTGTTCAAACTGGCTGAGTTTTTTTTTTAAATTAATCTTCCACAACTGACTGATTTGTTTCATTTTAGTCTGGGTAGTCAGTCACTTACATTGGTAATGTTAAAACAAAATGGAAAAAGGGGTGAAATCCTTGCAAAAGATCGTAGAGAGTTTAATCAAAAAACAGAATATCACAGATGCTGGAAATACACAGCAGTCCAGGCAGCATCAACGGAGAAGGAGAGAATGATGCATAGGGAGGCTCATTTGGCACATTAAAATTCTTTTTTAATGATTGCCTCATGATTTTACTCTCTAGTGTTTGACAATCCTGATATTTAATTTGAAAGAGACCAGCATCTACATGGTTTATTACAACTTAATTCAAAGTGCAAAAGGATTCTCTATAAATCACCTGAGCTGTAAAGGGATTATAACATTTACAAAGGTAGCAGAAAGCACCTGATTGTCAGGTCCGATTAATTAGGGCTCTCACATGTACTTTAATATTCTTCTGGTCTAGACATGGATAATTGAAATCAGCAAGGGGGGGACAATGGAGTTTCACACTCATTTTTCTGTTGATGTTGAATTTTCCTCGATTCCAACAGAGTGACAGGTGCAACCTTTCATTTTATACAATAGACAGATATAATGTTCATACAAATTTAATGAAACGTGTCAAAGAGTAGATAAAATTGGAAATTTTTCCCTCTAAATGCTTTTGCTTTCAGGAGAGAAATTGAAAATAAGGTCCATACAGTGATCTTGATGGCATTTTCCTGACATAATTTCCTTCTGAATCATCACCCCCTGCCAGATACTACAATCAAACTTTTAGAGGTTAATCAACAAAGGAGCTGAGGAATCAGAAGTTCCAGTTGCTCGGCAAGAGTGCTGTATAGAAGTGATTCCTAAGGTTCCTGACCGACCCATACAAATAAAAAAGATTGTTCTCACACAAATGTGCAATTGGACAGTAATCTTTTCAGACAACTTTGCTTAAACAAAATATTTGCTGGGGGTGAAAATACGCATTCTATTAATGACGTTTTCAAAATTTTAATCAACATGTACATTACCCCAGGCCTCTTTGTAAAAGTTGCTTTACAGAATAAAATCATCATCAATACTCTTCCTCACAGCCATGCTTCATAACAAAACTGATCCCAGATTTTCTTTCTTATTCATTCATTCATCAGGCTGGCCAGCATTCATTGCCCATCCCTAATTGTTCTTGAAGGGTAGTTGAGAGTCAACCATATTGCTGTGGCTCTGGGGTCACATGTAGGCCAGACCAGATAAGGATAGCAGATTTCCTTCCCTAAAAGGCATTTGTGAACTAGTTTTCCGACAATTGACAATGGTTTATTGGTTAAGATTAGATTCTTAATTCCAGATAATTTTTATTGAATTCAAATTCCACCATCTGCCATGGGGGGTTTTAAACCCAGGTTCCTAGAACGTTAGCTGAATTTCTGGATTAATAATCTAGCAATAATACCACTAGGCCATTGCCTCCCCAGATGGGGCTGTCCAAAGCACTCAGCTCCGATTGCTGGTCTTGTGGAGAAAGATAGATTAACTTAAATCCTAGAACCCTAAATTATATGCTAGGCAATCGGTGTGGTTATGTATTCCAGCAAAGCTTTCAGAGAATATTCAGAAGAAATTCATCACAACTTGGTCACATGGTTGTTCGTAGGCAAAAAAAAAATTTAAAAAGAGATGAGTTAAGACAATAAATCTGACAGCAAAGAACTTGGGAAGTAATGTGGTCGAAACATTATAGGTTGAAATGAGGCTATCAGGTCAAGGAATGAAGCCAGAGGAAACCAAAGAACAGGGAGGCTGAGGGGTGGAAATGGAAAGGTGTCAGTACTACAAAGAAAAGAGATAAACTTCTAGATCAAAAATGTTGACAATAAATGTTTCCATAAAAGTATTATACCAGATCTATGACAACTCAAAATGAAGATTGTGGATTTATACTTGCACTGGGCAGCTTGTGCTTTGGACCAAAATAATTTCAGGTAAGGCATGGCTCATGTGTTCATTGTGAAAAGATTTATCAGAACATAGAACCTCCAAACACCACTTGGAAAAATAAAGCAATCCTCCTGGTTTCATTTCAACGCACTAATCAATTCAATTTACTATACAGACAGTCCTTGGATTTGCAACACAATTGGTTCCTGAAAACCGTGTTGCAACTCAAAACCTCGGAAGCTGGAACTGATTTCCCCATCGGAACAATGTTATAAATGGGAGATTGGTTCCTGAATTCAGGCTGAAAATCACTGATGGGGCAACCGGCGGTGTTAAGTGCTTTCAACTCTTGCCCCGTCAAGCCACTAAGGCGGCTGTTGATGCCTCCATGCCATAGCAGAAGTTCCTCATATAGTGTGGGGGGTATAAGTAAGCCATCTAATCACTCATTTGCTTGTTTAACTTTGAACTTCTGTGAGTCTGAGCACACATGTATAAATACATGAAAAAATTGCAAGTGTTGTCCCAAAAATATTAACAGATTAGACACTCGTTTCCAACCTAATAAAGACCGTTGAACTGTCCAGACATACAGGTGGGCTGTGCAGAATCTCAGTGTGCACATAGGCTCGTGCTGACATGGCATCACAAAGACAAAACTGACATTGCAAATTGTGTCACTGAGGTGTCAATTTAGAAATGTTGTAAGTGCCATTTGTTCTAACTCGAATGTCATAAAATCAAGCCTCATCCAGCCACAAAGAGCCTGAACATTAGCACAGGCTATTGCCACTGATGATTGTCAGGAAGGTTTCACTTTGAAAGTTTCACTTTGAAATTGTAGCCACTGTTGAATATAGAGGAATCTAGCAACGTTTGCACTGAGCATTGCCCCACAACAGCAATGAAATAGGTGACCTATTTTAATGATGTTAGTTGAAGGGCAAGTATAGGTCAGGATGTCAGGAGAACTTCCTTGGTCGTACTCTAATAGTCTGATATTTTTCAGCAACCTGAGAAGGTATACTACAGCTACTTTCTCACAACCTGCTACTTCCATATTCAGTTCAACTTCTCATTTGAAACACAACACCTGTTGGGGTGTGGTATACACTCAGTGCTGCACTGAAGTCTCAGCCTCAAGTGTCCAGGGTGCGGCTTGGAACCACTACTTTCTAAGTCTTGGGCACTTAATTGCCATCATGACTGTTAAGCTGCCTGTACAGTTGTCAAAACAATAGTTATGAGTGAGCAAAGCGTAACCAGAGTGTCCAATAAACGTCTGAACTCGAACATTTTGGTAGTTTTTTTCAAACATGGACAATGGCATTAGGATGAGTAAAACGGAGCTGTGTTTTTTCAAGCAGAAAACGGTTTCAGACTTGCACTGAAATGGCCCATTAATACCAATCTAATTTCAGCCTCGCCTCAGTTCAGTGGGAGCATTCTCCAGTCTGAATAGAAAGTAGCGGTTCCAAGCCCCACCCTGGACACTTGAGGCTGAGACTTCAGTGCAGCACTGAGTGTATACCACATCCCAACAGGTGTTGTGTTTCAAATGAGAAGTTGAACTGAATATGGAAGTAGCAGGTTGTGAGAAAGTAGCTGTAGTATACCTTCTCGGGTTGCTGAAAAATATCAGACTATACTATTAGAGTACGACCAAGTTCTCCCGACATCCTGACCTATACTTACCCTTCAACTAACATCACTAAAATAGGTCACCTATTTTATTGCTGTTGTGGGGGAATGCTCAGTGCAAACGTTGCTGGATTCCTCTATATTCAACAGTGGCTGCAATTTCAAAGTACTTAACTGACGTATGCAATTTGTAATGAATAATTTCACCATAAATACAATGGAAATGACAGACAGATTAAATGTGCTCAATACAAATAAATCCGCAGAATTAAATTGTATTTGTCTCATAATGCTGAATGGGGGAGGGAAAGAAAGGGAGACACAGAAGAAAGAGAACAACTGGTTTTATACAGAGCTTTTCATGATCTCAGTATGTTCCTAACCACTTCAGAGCCTAATTACGGATTTTGAAGTGTTGCCAGTTGGGCTCCATGGCAAAACAAGGTCCCTTAAGAAGATTTACGAACAGACCATCTGTTGGTTGAAGGATAAATGCTGGACAGGCCACCTGGAGAATTCGCCACACTTCTTTGAATGGTCCCGTGGGATTTTGTAATTCTGTTCAAAGGATCTCAGTTTCACAATTCATCTGAAAGACAGCACCTCAAAACAGCGTATGGCTCCCGCAGCATCATTCTGAAGTAGTAGTCTAAATTCTGCACTCAAGTCTCTGGAGTGGGAATTGAGGCAGTGCAGAGAAACACTTCAAGACTGGCCTAGTGTCAGTTGTCACAGCTACGAGGAAAGACTGGACAGGCTTGGGCATGGAAAGGAGATGTTTAAGACATGATGCAGAGATATCTGACATTTGCTTCCCTCAGAAAATGTGAATTTTCCAGACAATTGACAATTTGATATTCTAGCTGGTAGCGATGAAACTATCGTTGTGGCTGAATAAAAATACTTGAATTTAGACACAACTGGTTGACTCCCACTCTTAATTATGCATGCAAGAAGAATACTGGGTGTTAAAAATAGATAACAAAGAAGCTGCTTAAACACAATACTGAGCAGAATGTGAAATATAAATTTTCAGCTTTAATCTGTGTATCAAAGTACATCACCTCACCTTTGACAGATATAAAACTTCTTATGCATCCACAGTATATTAGTCTGGTATGGTATGTTAGAGACCAAAGTTTATTCATTTTTGAGAACCTAATGGAAGGCTACCTTTTTTTAAAAATTGATGAAGCAATATCCCAAATCTCTTTAATTGCAAAGAGCACGCTTCCCGCATGTCAGCATTCCCACCTTGAACATCATTGTCTTAAATACACCATAATTAACAGCACAGATGATGTTTGGTACTTATAAAGAAATAACTTCTGGTTGAATATCAAAGTGTATGAAGTTGTCAAGTTGTCAACTGAATAAAAATTACTATAATTTGTACCATTGCTGTTTAAAATTGGTTGCATGGCCCAAAATTCAACATTTATCACAAGGTGAGTGGCTCAAATTGGGCAATCTCCTGTCTTGGCAGATCTGCCTCAACATAAAGGGCCCCATTGCACAATGTTATTGCACAAGGGAAGCAAGCAGTGAGACCAGTTTGGAGAGATTGGAGGCAGCACTGAGAACAGATGAGTGCCAAGGTGGGCTGGTTAAAAGTCTTGGGTCTCTAGGAATTCATCTTAATTGTTTTAAAAAGTATTAAGCCTTCTAGCCCTCAATCCTTACATTCACCCCACACCCCCACACCTTTACCATGTCCACACATCCTAGGCTAATACCGGAGTAACTATTGAATGACCTCACATTATGCCCCCTTCACTGCCCAAACACTCACACTGACATTTCCCCCAGCCCGGATCTCATCAGTGACACACAAAGTGCCTGACAATACCAATTATCATTTTGTACGGGAGCCTTTGCACCTTCTGATACCAGCTCCAGCAGGGTCAGAGTTGGGTGGCAAATTGTTAAGCAAAATCCTAGCAGACCACGTCCTCTTTTCCCAACATAAACTGGAGGCACATTCCTTCGGGTCTTTCTTCAGCTTATTGACTTACGTTGTTTTAAATGGAGCTGTCAACCTCCAAAACTACATCAATTCACTCCGCTGACAGTGTTAATCCACCTCACGTCCTGACATTGTTCACCTTCTCCCTCGCCCCCAGTGTTCACACCTCTTTCCTGAATCCCCAACAGTGTTCTCGCCCTCCCTCACCCTCAATAGTATTTGGTAGGATCCACTTTGGTAGGAAGAATGGTAGGAAGGACTATTACTTACGTGGCGAAAAACTGCAGCAGGCGACGGTGCAGAGGGACCTCGGGGTCCTTGTGCATGAGTCGCAAAAACCCAGCTTGCAGGCGCAGCAGGTGGTCAGGAAGGTGAATGGGATGCTGGCCTTCATAGCGAGGGGGATTGAATATAAAAGTAGGGAGGTCTTGCTGCAGCTGTATAGGGCACTGGTGAGGCCGCAGCTGGAGTACTGTGTGCAGTTTTGGGCGCCGCACCTGCGCAAGGATATTTTGGCCCTGGAGGGAGTGCAGAGGAGGTTTACTAGGCTGATACCGGAGTTGAGGGGATTGAGCTATGAGGAGAGGCTGAATAAACTAGGCTTGTACTCGTTAGAGTTTAGAAGAATGAGGGGAGATCTCATTGAGACGTATAAGATGATGAATGGGATGGATAGGATAGAGGTGGAGAGACTCTTCCCGCTCAAAAAAGACAGTAGGACTAGGGGGCACAGCCTCAAGATAAAGGGGAGGCGGTTTAGAACGGAGTTGAGGAGGAACTTCTTCACTCAAAGGGTGGTGAATCTCTGGAATTCTCTGCCCGTTGAAGTGGTGGAGGCTGCCTCGCTAAATATTTTTAAGAAGCGGGTTGATGGGTTCTTGATAAGAGAGGGGATTAAGGGTTATGGGGAGAGGGCGGGAAAGTGGAACTGAGCCACAACAGATCAGCCATGATCTTATTGAATGGCGGGGCAGGCTCGAAGGGCTAGATGGCCTACTCCTGCTCCTATTTCTTATGTTCTTATGTTCTTATGTATTCATTTCCCTCAATCCCCAACAGTATTCAGTCCCCACTACCCCTGACTGTACGAAACCACTCCTTCAACTGCTGACAGTACGCACCTGCGATGGTGTTTCCTCCCTCTCTCATCCCCAATAGTATCCACTCTGTCCCACAACCTCTGACAGTATTCACCCTTCCATCACCGCTGACAGTGTTCATCCCCTCTCTCGTGCTGCTATAGCGTTCACCCCATCACACCTCTCCTCACTTTATCAAAATACAAAATCATTCCTCTCACCTGGCTCGCCACACTACCCCTCATTGCCGATTCCCCCAGTACTGGTTGGAGAGGAGCCAGGGACTCTCAAAGATGAGTTGGGAGAAGGAGACAGGTGAGCATTCTCGGGAAGCATGGGAAGGGGTTGAGCACTATCCAGTGCAGGCAAAACTGGGAGAGTACTTTCTGGGATGGGGATTGTGGGGAGAAAAATGGGGGGTGAAGGTGAATGCCGTCTGGGGTGTGAGAAGAAGTGAATAGTGTCTAAGCAGCATGGGGGTAGGGTGGGCAAACACTGCCAAATGGGAGTGGGGATGTGAACATTACTAGGATGGGAGTTGAATTTTGCTCAAGTTCCAGAGCGCTTTAACAATTATAGAATCTCCACAGTGCAGAAGGAGACCGTTTGGCCCATCGACTCTGCATTGATTCTTCGACAGAGAATCCTACCCAGCCTCACTGCCTTGCCTCATTCCCATAACCCCACACATTTACCCCTAGCTTACACATCTTAAGATACTAAGGGGAAATTTAGCATGGCTAATGCCTCTAATATACACATCTTTGGATTGTGGGAGGAAACCAGATCACCCGGTGGAAACCCACATTGAGAATCCAGCTGATTTACTTAGAATTTTGTTGGTTTTATACTTGCTATTGAAATCACTACTAATTCTGTACAAAAAGAAAGAATACCCGGCTAGGCCAACCATTCCAAATCTCCATGCTTCCAGTCTTCTGATTCTACTGTCATTGGAATTATAGAGTATTCTGGGAAGGGTAAAACTGGCAATCAGAACTTCAATCTTCCCGTGTAAATAGTGTGTGTGTGCACATGTCAGGACATCCTCAGGTTCCCAAGGCCCATCAGCAACGTAAATCGAGTTAAAAGAACATAAGAACATAAGAAATAGGAGCAGGAGTAGGCCATCTAGCCCTTCGAGCCTGTCCCGCCATTCAATAAGATCATGGCTGATCTGTCGTGGCTCAGTTCCACATTCCCGCCCTCTCCCCATAACCCTTAATCCCCTCTCTTATCAAAAACCCATCAACCTGCGTCTTAAACATATTTAGCGAGGTAGCCTCCACCACTTCAACGGGCAGAGAATTCCAGAGATTCACCACCCTTTCAGTGAAGAAGTTCTTCCTCAACTCCGTTCTAAACCGCCTCCCCTTTATCTTGAGGCTGTGCCCCCTAGTCCTACTGTCCTTTCTGAGCGGGAAGAGTCTTTCCACCTCTATCCTATCCATCCCATTCATCATCTTATATGTCTCAATGAGATCTCCCCTCATTCTTCTAAACTCTAACGAGTACAAGCCCAGTTTATTCAGCCTCTCCTCAAAGCTCAACCCCCTCAACTCCGGCATCAGCCTAGTAAACCTCCTCTGCACTCCCTCCAAGGCCAAAATATCCTTGCGTAAGTACGGCGCCCAAAACTGCACACAGTACTCCAGCTGCGGCCTCACCAATGCCCCATACAGCCGCAGCAAGACCTCCCTACTTTTATATTCAATCCCCCTCACTATGAAGGCCAGCATCCCATTAGCCTTCCTGACCACTTGCTGCACCTGCAAGCTGGGTTTTTGCGACTCATGCACAAGGACCCCGAGGTCCCTCTGCACCGTCGCCTGCTGCAGTTTTTCGCCACGTAAGTAATAATCCTTCCTACCATTATTCCTACCAAAGTGGACCACCTCGCACTTGCCAACATTAAATTCCATTTGCCATTTCCTGGCCCATTCGCCCAGCCTATCTAGATCCTTCTGCAGACTCTCCACACCCTCTATGCAACTTGCCATTCCACCAGTCTTGGTGTCATCAGCAAATTTTGACACCATAGACTCGGTTCCCTCCTCCAGATCATCTATATAAATGGTAAATAGCTGAGGCCCCAGCACCGACCCCTGGGGCACTCCACTAGTCACCAACTGCCAATCCGAATAGCACCCATTGATCCCCACTCTCTGTCTCCTATTTGACAACCAATCCTCTATCCACGCTAACACCCTACCCCCAACTCCATGTCCCCTGACCTTCTGCAATAACCTTTTGTGAGGTACCTTGTCAAACGCCTTCTGAAAATCAAGACAGACCACAAAAAGGCCTCTCCCCATATCGGAAGTCATATTTTAACGACTGCATGTTCCGATATGCTGAGGAAAAATTGCTTTCAGGAATCTGCCTTGAAAGAAACTGATATTCTTATAACCCTATCATGGTGTCAATCAGACTGTATCAATATCAGATGTTCTCCTTCACTTCATAGCTCTTTAACTTTGCCAAATATACATATAGTCATTGACAAAATAGAACAAAGAATAACTTATTATAACCTCAGAAAGATGTCAATAAGCTGCAGCAAACACTTCATTTCTATCTGCAAAAACAGGAACTCTGCTGAGCTAATCTATTTGAGAGTCTTGGAGCTCAGCCAAGCATTCATGACAAAGCAACCTGAGAACTATATCAACAGAGCAATTGGCCTGACATCTCTTTCTCAAGATGGGCTCAAATCTTGGGTTCACGTGGGCTCAAAATAGATTTAAATACCTCAAATTTCCACCTTGTATCATCTCTTACTTCATCTGTATGTTGCGTTTCAGTTATTTCTATTAGTATATTTTCCCAAAATTCAGGCTTTATGAGTAAAGCCAAAATTAGAAAGCAAAATATATTTACTGAACACAGCCACAACATATTTGTACAAATACGGAAAACTGATGATGAAGAAAATAAAAACAGTTCCTTCAACCATTCAGGGCAGGCTAAGCTGATGCCTAATTTCACGACATAAATTATAGCCAAACACTGCAGAAGATCATCAAATAAAGAGTGATTATTGGAGTCCTAAGTAATGTGTAAACTCAAATTTTATGTTGAAATTAGTTCCAGGGATAAAATCCAAACTTCATTTTTCAAATTACTGAAGTTAGACCAAAGAAACTCATCCTTCCCAAAATATTCTACACTTGCCTGATGACTATGGTACTCAGAGGAATCATATGTTTTGGGATTAACTGGCAAATGCTTCGAATATTAGTCAGATAGCAAATGGCAGGCAGTTCATTTTAGAAAGGTTTAATGGAGCGCAATGCTCTAGCTATTTAATACAGACAGCGTCAAGGTACCTAAGCAAAAGCCTTAGCTGTCACCTTTGACAGCCTTTGTTGAGTTATTTGTCATGCTAGGCTTGATAAGAGTATACTGCAGTACCGTACAGCACTACCACAGCAGTCTTCATGGTGCTTAATCACACTGCAGGAAACTGAGAAGAACTGGCTTAGCTGATTAAAATCACAAGTTGTCTGCATCACAACGCAACAAAATACGTTATGTTGTATTGTGATCTGAATCTGCAAACTAATACCATAAAGAAAAAGAAATTTACAGCACAAAATCTAATACCCAATCTTAAAGCTACCAAGTATACACTACTTGGGGACGGCACGGTGGCAGAGTGGTTAGCACTGTTGCCTCACAGTACCAGGTTTGATTCTCGGCTTGGGTCACTGTCTGTGTGGAGTTTGCACATTCTCTGTGTCTGTGTGGGTTTCCTCCGGATGCTCCGGTTTCCTCCCACAGCCCAAAGATGTGCTGCTTAGGTGTACTGCCCTAAATTCACTTTTAGTGTGCCTGAACAGGTGCCGGAATGTGGCGACGAGGGGCTTTTCACAATAATTTCATTACAATGTTTATATAAGCCTATTTGTGACACTAATAGATAAACTTAAAACTACTCTACAGTTTTCAGAACTGAAGCGAGATATGTTGGTACGTCTCAGCAACATGCAAAATGGGAGCACAGCTCCATCTATTTAAACATTTTATTTACACTATATGCCTTGCAGTTTTTGCAGGAAATTGAAGGAAATATGTAGAATCTGCTGTAAGAATACTTCAGGAGTTTTGACAAAGCTGATAAACAGGAATGCAAGCCTCAAATTTTAAATTCTGAAAATCAACAATGACGTGAGGAAAATGTGAGTTAAAAACTGCCACAGCTGAACTCTCACCTTGGGTCTTTCTTTGAAGCAATTATCATAAGAGAAAACAAAATGTAGCAGGAAGTCAATACAATTCCCCATGTTGTACTTGATCAGAGTGATTTACCGCCAATGTGCATTTGGGTTAAAACTGTGATAATGCATCATTCCACTCCCCTTCAGACTCACTTCTTTATATATGATAAATATGACTCAATATGATAGAATTTACCTTGCAGTTTGAGAGGGAGAAGCTGGAGTCAGATATATCAATATTACAATTAAATAAAGGTAACTACAGACATGAGGGAGGAGCTGGCCAGAGTTGATTAGAAAGGGAGCCTAGCAGCGCAGACAGTGGAAAAGCAATGGCAGGAGTTTTCGGGGGTTATTCGGAAGGCACAACAGAGTTCATCCCAAGGAGGAGGAAATATGCTAAGGGGAGAACGAGGCATCCACAGCTGACGAGGGAAGTCAAGGACAGCATAAAAGCAAAAGAGAAAGCATTCACAGTGGCAAAGATTAGTGGGAAGCCTTTAAAAGCGAGCAGAGGACATCTAAAAAAGCAATAATGGGACAGAAGATGAAATATGAGTGTAAGCTAGCTGGTATTATGAAAGAAGATAGGAAGAGTTTTTTTCAATATATAAAAAATAAGAGAAAGGCAAAAATAGACATTGAACTACTAGAAAATGAAGCTGGAAAAGTAGTAATAGGAAACAAAGAAATGGCAGAGGAACTGAATAGTTACTTTGCATCAGTCTTCACGGTGGAAGAGATCGGTGTGAGTCAGAGCTTCAGGAGGATCAGTGGCCACATGTGAGTGTAGTGGCCATGACTAAGAGGAAGGTTCTGGGGAAACTGAAAGGTCTGAAGGTAGGTAAGTTACCTGGACCGGATGGAATTAACCCAAGGGTTCTAAAAGAGATAGCTGAGGAAATTATGGAAGCGTTGGTGGTGATCTTTCAGAAATCACTGGAGACAGGGAGGGTCCCAGAGGACAGCAAAGTAGCTAATGTAACAACACTGTTTAAGATGGGAGGGAGGCAGCAGATTGGAAATTATAGGCCAGTTAGCCTGACGTCAGTCATTGGAAAGATTTTAGAGTCCATTATTAAAGATGAGATCATGGAGTACTTGGAAGTGCACAACAAAATAGGACTGAGTCAACACGGCTTCGTCAAGGCGAGGTCATGTTTGACAAATCTGTTGGCGTTCCTTAAGGAGGTAACAAGGAAGTTAGATAAAGGAGAATCAATGGATGTGATTTATTTACATTTCCATTAGGCTTTTGACAAGGTGCAGCATAGGAGACTGTTAAATAACTTAAGAGCCCATGGTATTAATGGTAAGATCCTGACATGGACAGAGGATTGGCTGACTGGCAAAAGGCAAAGAGTAAGGATTAAGGAGTCTTTTTCAGGATGGCAGCTGGTGACTAGTGGTGTGCATCAGGGGTGGTGTTGGGACCACAACTTTTCATACTATACATTAACAATTTGGAGGAAGGAATGGAAGGCATTGTTGCTAAGTTTGCAGATGATACAAAGATATGTAGACGGACAGATAGTATTGAGGAAGCAGGGGGGCTGCAGAAGGACTTGGACAGGTTAGTAGTGGGCAAAGTGGTAGATGGAATACAATGTGGAAAAGTGTGAGGTTAAGCACTTTAGAAGGAGGAATGGAGGCACAGACTATTTTCTAAATGGGAAAATGCTTAGGAAATCAGAAACACAAAGGGACTTGGGAGTCCTTGTTCAAGATTCTTGTAATGTTAATGTGCAGGTTCAGTCAGCAGTTAAGAAGGCAAATGCAATATTAGTGTTCATGTCAAGAGGGCCAGAATACAACAGCAGAGGTGTATTTCTGAGGCTGTATGAGGCTCCAGTCAGACGTCATTTGGAGTAATGTGAGCAGTTTTGTGCCCTGTATCTAAGGAAGGATGTACTAACCTTGGAAAGGGTCCAGAGGAGGTTCATAAGAATGATCCCTTGATCCCTGGAATGAAGCGCATCTCGTATGAGGAGCAGTTTGAGGATTCTGGATCTGTTCTATTTGGAATTTAGAAGGATTTGGGGTAATCTTCTTGAAACTTACAGAACATTGCGAGGCCTGGATAGGCTGGATGTGGAGAGGATGTTTCCACTAGTAAGAAAAACTAGAACCACAGGGCACAACCTCAGGCTAAAGAGACGATCCTTTAAAAAAGATGAGGAGGAATTTCTTCAGCCAGAGAGTGGTGAAACTGTGGGACTCTGCCATAGAAGGCTGTGAAAGCTAGGTCACTGAGTATCTTTAAGACAGAGATAGATAAATTCTTGATTAATAAGGGTATCAGGGGCTATGTGAAAAAGGCAGGAGTATGGGGATGAGAAAAATATCAGCCATGATTGAATGGCAGAGCAGACTCAATGGGCCTAATTCTATTCCTGTATCTTACGGTCTTAGCTGAACATTTCCACAACCTGTTCTCTTCTGAATATAAGGCATAGTGGCAGAGTAGACCATTTGGCCCATCAGATCTGCTCCACCATTCAATGAATCATGACTGATATGATAATCCTCAACTCCACTTTCCCATCTTAACCCACAACCCTTGATTTCCTTGCTGTTTAAAAATCTGTCTATCTCAGCCTTGAACGTGCTCTGCTCATGTCCATTACATTTGCACATATTAGGTTACCTCCAGTGGCTTCTCTTTCTCTGCCCACATTGTCTCCCCAGGCAATTCACCATTGGTTCTCTCATATTTACCATTTATACACTGCCCCTCGATGACATCACCAGGAAGAATGGAAACTGCCACATATGGTCTCACAACACCCAATTCTGCCTCTTCCAGAAAGTTCAATTATTCAAAACAAACAGCTCAAATCCTCACACGCATGAAGTCTTGTACACATATCAGCCCCTTTCTCTCAAGTCCCACTGTATTCTCGTGGGCAGAATTTTGCCCGGCAAGGAGAGACTGGTTTCGCTGAGAACGATGGGGGTTAAAGAAGTGGAAGTTGGCACTGGGTTGCAAATTGGCATGATCCCACGCAATTCCAGGTTTAATCTGGGTGTGTTTGCAGGCAAGATTGTAACTCCCTGCAGCTATCAAGTAAGTAATTAAAACATGCAGAGGCAATTAACTCAGGATTTCAGCCAGCATTTGGGTTGTCACAGCCAGGGTTTCCTGAGCTGTATGAAAAGTGCCAGGGTCAACCAGGCAAGGGCATAGTGAGCAGTACTTGTTCAGTGAAACAGATAGGTTAGGATGCCTTGTTAATTCCAATAATAGCATATTGAGAAAGAATGAACCTAAAGCTAAAGTTTTACTTCAGGCAGGTTTGTTTACAAGATTTCCTTCCACACCCGTTGTTCCAACTATGCTTATTTGCAGGTGAACCAAAGCTTATCACCTTTAGCAATGCAATTGGCTTAACAATGTAATTGCATTCAATGCAGTTGCTGGTACATTGACATGCCCACTGATTAGTTGCAGCCATGCCTAACTGAGAGGCTGCTGCTCATAGCATTGCTTCCTTCTAAGAGTGTGCTCTGCTGCTTGAGAGGTATCGCCAGTTTATTGGAAGACAAAAAGAAAAATATTATTTTTCTTAGTATTGTTGGGAAAAAACTTATTTGACAAAAAAGCAACAATGGCCACTGGAAAATCCTTTTTTATAAAAACACAGCAAGTAGTTAGGATCTGGAAAGCACTGCCTGAGTGTACAGTGGAGATAAATTCAATCATAGCTTTCAAAGGAGAATTGGATAATTATCTGAAAAGAAAAAAAAAATCTAAGCTAAAGGAAAAAGATGGATGTCGTGAGACTGTGTGAATTGCTATTGAACAGAGCTGACAGACTGAATGGTTTCATCCTGTGCTGTAACCATTCTATAATTCTAAGTCAGTTCATCTGTCTTTGGCTTCAGACACCTCGATCTGCATTTCCCAGTTGTCAGCTTTCACCCTGGTATGGGAACAGCTCATGCAGCTCTACCTTGCATCTCTGATGAGGAACAAGAGGCACAACAACAGCAACACAAGAAGCAGCACAAGCTACCTTCTCTTTGCTGTAAAATGACTTTGGGGAGCATGACATCACTAGAGGGGAAATGAGTCATGTAATCCAATCTTGGTTTCACTTTTTCTTTGAACAGAGTACACATACACATACAGATTTAAGGCCTTTAAGCTTTAAACCTACATATAACTGTTCTCATGTACCTAATCTAAATAAATGAAATCAAACGTGTTTACCCAATCCCAATTAGTGCCTTATGTCTTGTACAGTAAAAAAGTACTTCTCATTATAACACAACATGGTGATCTATGATGGCGAGACAGGTGGCAGCAAGATTAAATACAGGTACAATATGGTGAAAAGCCTTGACATGGGACACTACTACTGCAGATTTGGACGACGTGCAATCAGGCCACAGTGGAACCTGCCACTGTGAAACTTCAGCATCATTGCACCCACTCGCTTTGATTGATCAGGAAACTTGAGAGCAGGATGCTGAGTCAGTGGCTGAGATCAAGAGTCAAATCCATTTCAATGACAAATGGGATCCTGACCTGCTACCAGCCTCCCCAATACACTTGAGTCCCTTCAGATACAACGTGGCTTTATGTCTCAGCAAGTTAACTTCAAAATTCTCACCCTTGTTTCCAATTTCCATATTGGCCTGTCCTACCCCAAGTCTGTCATTGCCTTATTTCCTCCTGCCTTGCACGCTCACTTTCACTTTTGCGCTGTAACGTTGGATTTTACTTGAGTCTGCCAATGACACTGGTTGAGCTACGATACTCCCTTCCTCAATCCCTCGGAAAAAAATCTTAGTCCTATCCCAAATATTCCAATCTTCTTCCCTTTCTTCTCCTGCACAATGTTCACTGTTTTGGTCTCCTCATGTTCAGCATCTCCTCAGTATGAAGTGCATTGTGGAAATGCAATTTCTGCTATAGAAAATGTTTTACTCAGCTCAGATGAACTAACATACACAACATCATAAAATAGTTTAAACAAACTTGAATAAAAAGGAGAAGGCTGGTACATTTTTAAAAAACTCTTAAAGTTCTATTCATTGCACTTTTTGTGTTGCCAGAGCTCCAAGAATGCTGCATAGCCCATCAGGATTTCAGAATCATTCCCTTTGAGTGTTTTTGTGTTTGACACAGTGATTGTACATTTTGTACATATCCTGGCAACATTTTGGGATGTGTATCTGTCTGGCTGATAAAAGACATTGTGTTAAGTACATTATGCTATTCTGATACTGTCAGATTTGGCTTAAAACAGTTGAACTATCAGGGGACTACATTATTTCTGATTGAGCATTAAACCCAGGGAGATTTGCAATCTGGACTGTTATCACACATTTGAGAATGTTAATTGCAAAACAATGGGAATTAATTCAGTACATTCCTCAGTAGTTAACACCATATTGATAGTACAGGACATTGACTAGGCTATCCACAAGACAGGAAAACGTTTGCATGCAATTGTGATTTGAAATAACGGAGATCCTGGATGCAATTCTGGGCCATTCTCCACTGTGATGGAATGGGCCTTCTCCAACAATGAATAAGCCAAGGATGGCGAAACCCGACTCCCGTATTTAATGAAAACCTCATCAAAAGGGACTGCATTTTGGTCAATGGCTGACAGCTCATCTGACTAAACCTGGGAGGTCTCTCTTCCAGAGGACAGACAGACACACAAGGGTACTTACAAGGATAATAATGCATGAATGCTTTTGGCAATTAAAACTGATGGGAAATTATGTACAGGTTCAAGTTTGCACAGGATCAGTATAGTATGAAGCCAGTCCCAGAGGTAGGTTTATTTAAAATCAGGACTGATTCAGCAAGGAAATGTCATGCAATCTCTATGTAAAACAAATGCTGCATATCAGATTCATTACTCATTCCAAATGCCAGTATGAATAGGATGAAAGTGATCTCTTCTAATTTGGTTGCGGTAGTGGATAAATATTATCTGCAGTTCACAGCGTTCAGGCAATTTTGCTTAAGAGCAGTAATGTTTGCTTTTCAATCTTATTATACTTCATTATCCTTCCCTCCACTTCTTTTGATTGTGCCAGCTAATGCAAGGGTACAGTTCTATATAAACCAGTTGCCCCCACCACGCAGTTAACTTGCATGGTCAATTTTCATGTGTAAACCAGAAAACAGTGGGTTCGAGTTATTCCACCCTGAGGGGGTGCCACGCTGCAGTCCACTTACATCCCGACATTTGCCTTCCATTGGGCAGTCATCTCAAGTAGAATTCTCCCCAAATCTTCCTCTTCATTGCTTGGGTACCAGAAAATCAACTGAAGTTCATGTACTATATATCCTGAGAAAGATCAGTTCATGAGCACAAAACGAGGATTGAATTGGGGACCTTCTTCACCACTTTAAATACACCTCTAGCATAAGGGACTACATTTGCCCAAATGTCAGGGTCCAAAGTGGATTACAACAATTAATGGCTGTTGGACATGGAAGTCAGCCAATAATGGGAGGCATGTGGGAGGAAGTCCTGAAGGCTGAAGCTAAGGTTCTATATTTAAGGAGACAAAGCACCCAAAGCAAAAATATGACAAATACTTACAACTAGAAGGGAGGCTTTCAAAGATTGGCTGCAGCTAGAGGAAGGATGGCTCCCAGATTTAGTGATGCTACCCTGGAGGTGTTCCTTCAAGCAACAAGGAAATGGTGAAAGATGCTCTTCTCATGGCACGTTTCACTAAGAAGCCACAGCAGGAAGTCACAGAGGAAATCAGCAGATAGTCACACGAATATTGCTGTTTTGCTGCAAGACTTGGTGCAGCCTGATAAGGTGAGGGAGCCTCATCATGCCCAGCTTACTGTCCAGGGTGGAACAGAAAATGCCAATGAAATGTGAAAAGAAAGCCTCAGCCCAAGCATCAAGCACGAATCCAGGCACCTACATTCACAGAGAGACGCAAAGTACACTCGCAGCATAGCTTCCTGGTCAGTCAGCAGTTTGAAAGGCTGGCACCAGCTAGTGAGTATACTGCAGAAGTTCATGAGAAACTAACAAGGCTGCAATATCTGCAGCCACTCCCTGGAGAACTGAGGATGGACAAAATGGGCCCCGAAATGCCTAGAACTCTCAGCAGGTGCTCTTGCACTTCCGGCTTCTGTACACAGGTAGGGAGTGACTGTCTGAAGCCCCTGAAGGCTCTTCCCTTGCACTCCCTGGAGTGCACAGTGGCTTCTTGACCCCTTTGACAGTGATGTCAATGTTTCATGAAGACATGGTTACACAGGTGATTCCTGCACAGATGCCAGTGCCACCTCCTCTTCCTGCCTCTCCCCCCACGCCTTCCCACCAAGCATTCACCACCACCCCTCCCCTCCCTCCAGATCTCAGGCATCTGTCTGACAAGTACAGTGGTCATCTCATACCCAGAGCAGAAAAGATGAGCAGCATGTTGCCACTTCAGCTGCATGCATAGCGACAGCATGACATGAAAGTGCTCCAGAAATATTTGCATAAATCTACCTCATTTTATTTGGGTCTCACTGGATGATAGTTTATTATGTAATGTGAAAAATTTAGCTTAATGTATCAAATAAAAGGTCATGTTTTGCTTCAAATAATGCCTTAAGCGCTTGTTTCTGCAATATTGGGCCGTGACCAGCTGGCAAACTCTTGAAAGGAGGTCATGAAAAGGTCTTTCCATTGCTGAGGGCAAACATTAATGTGTGCCTTGGCTTTGTGTCAAGATGGGCATGCTGAGATGGTAAGGACATTCAAGTAAAGGCCAGCAATGCTGCATGAAGGAGAATACCGTGTATTTCATATGGGCTTTTAACAGAAGTTGAAAAGAAACATGTCTTTTTGACTTGTGTATTTCATAAGAACATAAGAACATAAGAAATAGGAGCAGGAGTAGGCCATCCAGCCCTTCGAGCCTGCCCCACCATTCAATAAGATCATGGCTGATCTGTCGCTGCTCAGTTCCACTTTCCCGCCCTCTCCCCATAACCCTTAATCCCCTCTCCTATCAAAAACCCATCAACCCACGTCTTAAAAATATTTAGCGAGGCAGCCTCCACCACTTCAACGGGCAGAGAATTCCAGAGATTCACCACCCTTTGAGTGAAGAAGTTCCTCCTCAACTCCGTTCTAAACCGCCCCCCTTTTATCTTGAGGCTGTGCCCCCTAGTCCTATTGTCTTTTTTGAGCGGGAAGAGTCTTTCCACCTCTATCCTATCCATCCCATTCATCATCTTATACGTCTCAATGAGATCTCCCCTCATTCTTCTAAACTCTAACGAGTACAAGCCCAGTTTATTCAGCCTCTCCTCATAGCTCAACCCCCTCAACTCCGGTATCAGCCTAGTAAACCTCCTCTGCACTCCCTCCAAGGCCAAAATATCTTTGCGCAGGTGCGGCGCCCAAAAATGCACACAGTACTCCAGTTGCGGCCTCACCAATGCCCTATACAGCTGCAGCAAGACCTCCCTACTTTTATATTCAATCCCCTTCGCTATGAAGGCTATTTCGCTGGCATCAATGTCAATATCCATTGACATAGAACCGTGAGGGCATTGTCGTTGCCCATCTGGTCTCATGCTCCCTCAAATCCTTCTTGGAGGACCAGAAGGCAGCGTGCTGAAGGAGGTTGTCACTCATTCACCAAGGCTATACCCCATTTGAGCATTCTATTGGACAGAGCACAGCAGACCATTACAATTTATAAGACACTTGATGGAAGATATTGCAGGGCACCCCCCAGATTATTTAAGGGCACTTCTTTATTCAAGCAACTGAACCTCAATTTCAGCAGACCTATGATCTGTTCAATGGTTGTCAGCGTAGCCACATGGCAGTGTTTGTAGGTATTCTCTGGCTCTATGTTGTGGTCCCACACAAGTGTAAGGAGCTATGTCTTCAGAGTAAAGCCCTTTTCATTCAGTATCCATCCACAAAGATGGTCAGATGGTCTGAAGAGTTGAAATATCTATGACTGGCAAAGGATATGTAATATGCATCTGTACATGGATGCAGAGCTTTCTGGGAACCAAGCACTGAACTGTAGCATTCTTTTGCTATGATCACAGACTCAATGACAATCCAGAGAGTAGAATACCTTCTTGCTGAAGAATGCTGCTGCATGGGAGCCTTAATAGCCACATACAGGAAACTGATAACTCCCTGCAGTTGGAGGAAACCAGGGATGACCCCAAATTCAACTGCCTTCTCTTCCTGTTCGGTTCAATATTGATGTAATGCTCTGTCCTCTATACAAGCATCTATTACTTGCTTGATGCAGCGATGAGTTCTTGGACATCCTGAGGCCTAAGAGTTAAACACCATGATGATTCTCACTCCATAGCCAATGATAGCTACCACATCCAACAGGTCTCAAATCCTTCTCCAGAGTTGCACACAGGTCCAACACCGCCTGTCTGGTCAGATGCAGTCTTTGTGGGCACCGATGCATTAAAATGTATCAAAGTCTTTGTCAATAAATTCCTTCAGCTAGAGAACACTTTTTGCATCCATAAGCCTGCAAATGTAGCTGTCTCAGCCACCTTCATTCACATTCATCATGAGCTACTGTACTTATGGATGATACAGCCCCGTAGCTGTACTTATCCGTTTCTTTCTCTCTTATCCCTCTCCTCACTGCAGCATTTATAATCTGAGTATATGAGAGTCATTGCTAATTGCGGTGATCAGACAGCAAAGCTTCTCAACCCTCTAACTCTGCAGACAGGAGATGGACATTGGACAGGCCTTTCCCATTATTTGCTTCTGATGTGTGAGTCCACCTTGCATTGCCTCTAGTTTATCACTCCTGTGTTTTAGTGCTTCTTACCCTCATGTTGAAAAGGTGCTGCCGTCTGTGGCTTCCACCAGCAGCCAGTGATCTTTCAAATAATAAAAGCAAATAACTGTGGATGCTGGAATCTGAAACCAAAAGACAAAATGCTGGAAAATCTCAGTAGGTCTGGCAATATCTGTCAGGAGAGAAAAGAGCTGACATTTCGAGTCCAGATGATCTTTCCCCTTCTTACAGCTGGCGAACAGCTGAAGCTCCATAGATCCCATTTACTCCCAGTGAAATTTAAGAAGTTTTACAACATCAGGTTAAAGTCCAACAGGTTGATTTGGTAGCATGAGCTTTCAGAGCATTGCCTTTTCATCAAGTGAGTGATGGAATTTACAGAGACAAGATGAAAGGGCAGCACTCTGTAAGCTTGTGCTACCAAATAAGCCTGAGGGACTTTAATCTGGTGTTGTAAGACTTCTTACTGTGCCTATCCCAGTCCAACACCAGCATCTCCACATCATGAAATTTAAAAAGCAGCTCAAAAATGCACACGCCTCCTTATCATGCTCAGCTGCCTGCCACTGTCACTACATGCACTCTCAATCATGCTGCCCAACCAGCTCCAGGAAATTTGAGCAACTGTGTGAACACTTTGGACTTCTGTTCCAATGCATTTCCCCAGCATCTTACCAGATATTGTTCAAAGCCCATCACTCTGGGCCTGCCAAATTTCAGCCCAGTTTTTGAGTAATAAATTGTAACGCTGACGGTCCCAATTAGAAAACAAATTGCTCTGAAATATTCTGCATTGCATGGTAGCAGATCCAGCTGCATCGATAATGGCTCAATTCCACCAGCACATGCAATACAACTGCAGTCAAAATTGAACTTCTCTTTATTTATTGACCACAATAGCCGTGGATCAGTGGTTGCATTCTCACCTGAGTCAGACGCTTCTGGGTTCAAGTTCCTCCCCAGAGGCCTGAGCACAATAATTTAAACTGACACTGCAGTACAATAGAGGGGGAATGCAGCTTTAATCAGAAGTACCATCTTTGGGATGGCACATTAAACCGAGACCTCGTTTTCCCACATGGGTGGATGTTAAAAGATGTTATTGCAGATTTAAAAAGGCTTCCCCTACTATTAAAAAGAGTTGCCAGAATCAATTATTTATTATTTTTGTCATGGTTGAGCCTTTTCTTCAATTCAGTTACTGAGTTGTCCAGTTAGACCTCTCAATATTGCAGCTAACAACCAGATTATATGATGCAAATGTCCAGAGTATTTGCCTCAAGACATTCTATTCACCACACCCCTAAATCATGATCTTCATGAAAACATATTCTTAATATTTCCCCCTAAAATCTGTCTCCTTAAATTACTTGCTACTACATGATTTGCTGGTGTTCATTGCCTTAGCATGAAACTGGAGCTTCACCCTCATTAGATTAAAACACAACTTTTGACAAGAAAAACAAATGTATAATGCAACTCACATTGGTTTAGAAAGAAATGGGTTTCGATATTATTGTATTGCATTTAATCTTATTTCTTAAAGTCTGGAGTTAATAATGATTCATATCTGTATATTTTAGCCACACCACTCAATTACTGCACAAACTACAGAACTCTGAAACTAAATATTCTGCTTTTTGTACTCATTGAAGGCCTAATCGGTTTGCCATGAATGCAGATGAAAGAAAAGTTTGTTACCTCTATTTTGCTTCACGTTTTCAAACATCAAAGTCCAAAATTATGGAAATAATGTTGTTGCCACCTCCTCTGACATCTCTTATCTTGTAATCTCTTTCTGTTATGTAAAGAGAATGAATCGGGTGGAGAGCAACATCAGTCCATGGTCAGCACACCTAACATGAATCACATCCTAAGTTGTTTCTTCTTCACCTCTCAAGACTAAAAACTTATAAGACATTAGAGCTACAAACATCAAATGCTCCCCTTGCATCAGAGACTCACTTGCAAAATCACAGTATGAAGCTAATCAAAGATCCATGGAGAACTGAGGCTCCAAGCATTGTCTGCACCATGAGCTAATGTGCGTTATGCAGACAAGGGCCCCATAGTTGGGCAAAGGGATCGGAGGAGAGGGCATATCTACAAAAATATTTTGTAACAGGAGGGAAGACCTAATGGTCACAGAAGGAAGCCAATGTCTAAACTCTTTCCAGCCAGAAAATATTCAGCAAAGTGTTCAGGGGGAATCAGTCAGCAGAAATATGGATGGCAAAAGGGAAAAAATAATGGAAAGTTAGTTAGAGTCTCCATTAAAAAGAAAATCAAACATAATACATAAATAAATAGAAGTCAGCGTATGAGAGAAAGTAGGAGGCAAAGAAAAATGAAGAAAGCAAAAGGTGAGAAAAACCATTATAAATTTAGTTTTATCCAGAGGCTACAGGGTTGGCTCAAGTTTCTCTACAATGTGAACAGGATCCACAAGCTGCTGAATTTATGCCTTAATTACAAAGAACAACAAATCACAACATTGAGGTGAATGAATGATCCTTGTTAGCAGGACAGTGATCTGAGGCTGACAAACAAAGAGATCATCCCCTCCGGTCCACGTGATGGGTATACTTTCACATGTTTTTATTTAATGCAAAACAAAGGCCAGAATTCCCTGATGTCGTACGCCCTGCCACCATTGCCAGTGAGAACAGAGATTTTGGCACTCAACCAAATCGCCATTCACAGCAGCGAGGCCAGAGAGTCCCAGCCACGGATGAGGTCGGAGAATCCTGGCCAATGTTTCAGTCATGAAGTGGATTCACAATAGCACAAATATTACACTGGGATTTTACCCAATATTGACAGATCTGCTAGAAAATTGGGACTCAATTTGCAGCAGATTCCAAATCACAGAGCTATGTTACCCATTGCTCTTTCCTTTCTTTTTGCTTTGGGTTACCATATAGCACAAAGAAATTATATATCTAACTTTAGATGCAATAATTATTTTCCTCTAAATAAGAGTTACATGGTGTATTCCACGATAGCATTCAGCACATGCTGAAGTAGTGCAAACTTTTAACCCTCAGTCAGAACCATTGAGAGAAATGAAAGCAATTCGCATAAGTTACAAATACAAATATGAAAAGAACAAGTAATACAAAGAGAAGCAGCCAACTCTGATATATAACAAAACTAATTTCTGAACTTCCAATATCTTTACCTATCATTTATTTACATGCATTTTGATGCATTTAAAGAAATAAAGTATATAGATTAGACCTGAGACCGGAAAATCCCGCCTGAGGTTAACGACCCTTCCCATTGTCTGCCCCTCACCCACTCCAATTCCCAGGGCAGGCGGGACGGTAGAATTCCGGCAATTGTGTTTGGAAATGAAAATTAGCTTTACTGAATGTGAATAATTTGTTTTTCACTTTCAGTCAATAATGGTGTGTCTCCTATGTCAGTGCTTGCAGGAAGACAAGAAAAGCCCCTCCCTTATCCATGCTTGTTGTGTTTTTGTTTCTTTCTCACTGTATAATCTCTTCTATTCTTCGTTGCTTTCCCTTTTCTTTTGGTTGGAATCTTTGTTGGTCTGTCAGGATGGAGGTTCTGACACTGGTGACATTTTTTGGTGTTACATATGTGGAAAATGTGAGCTGCAGTGTTTGAGAGCTAATTCCCCATCTTGGATCTCAGCCTTGCTTTCCTGCATTAAATTATTCCAATAATCTCCATAACAAGGTTATAAATTTTAAGACTTTCACTGTAACTAACAAACAAACTACATATCACATTGTTTCAAGACAATCCAACAGGCAATTTATACTCTAAACTGCAGAACATTTTAGCTTCTAACATTACCAAAAATCTCCCACTATGGTTATAGTTTACACTGTTCTTCAAGCACACACTTTATTCTCCAGTAACCAGTCCCAATTTACTCCCAGCTCTTGATATTAAAAAAGCAAACTTTCTCATTTGGTTAACTCCTCATCCCAGAACTGACTTTCACGGTCAGGGTTACACTGGCAATTCCTTTCCTGAAGCCCAAGTTGCCAAATCTTTCAACCTCCTTTAAATCCTCATGAACTTGACTTCTTTAAGCGTGAGCTGCCACCCATGTTTTGCATTGTCAATCATGGGATCAGAATTTCCTCTGCTTCAGATGCAGGACTAATTGTTTCTATGTCCCGATCTCTCTCTTTCAGATGGCTACTGACGACTTGTGTTGTGAGGGATATCTTAGAAAACCTGCAACTCGATACTTCCTATTGACTTTTCTCCTCTCAAAGCCATCTGCATGCCACATGAATCACACATCCTGTGTACGAATTAGCTATGCTCTAGGCTCCCGACTCCATTCTATTTGGAATTAAATAGATAGCTTAAAGTGTACCTGTTTATCAAACTTGACACACTTAACACCTTCTGTGAGACTAAAGGCCTTATTTTACCATTATAATTCAAAGTGCTAGATGGACTTGAAACTGGGAGGCGAGTCAGATGACTCTCTGGTTGGGGGGGGGAGGGGCAGTGGCAGTCAAATGGCTGTGGGAGTGTTATCCCTCTAACTCCCACCACCAGACAACCATCTAACCCACCTCCAACCACCAGACAGCCATGTGACTGCCTCTCTCCCCTTCCACCAAAGAGCCAACTGATCCACCTCTCTCTGCCCGCCCCCCTCCATCAGAAGGCCATCTGACCCACCTCCCTCCCCACCAATCTGAGTCAGAGAGCCGCCAGGAGCTCTGAACTTCCTCAGACGCTGGAGTGCCCGAATCAGATGGAGTATATCTGTTTTGTGCTGAATCTAGACATGTAAATGTGTTGATAAAGGGGGAAGTGCTGGTACGTTTGGGCACGCAGCCCATTAAGTCAGTTTAAATGCGTACAAATGCATTAAAATTGACGTTGCACCCATTTCCAGCGTGGTGCTGACGGTGGCCATTTTTGTCCCTTGGTAAAGGGAGAACAGGCTCCCGAAAACGGGCGCAACTTGATAAAAATCAGGCACTGAGGATAGAATTTTACAATAATTTCTGCAAGTGTCGGGCAGGAGTGAGACTAGGAGGGTTTCAGATCCATTTATTGGGCATGTTTTCAGGCCCAATCTTAAGTACTTTGTCACCAAAATTTTGGGCGAGTCCGTTTCTCATTACAGAAGGCAGTGCGCGGGGGTTAACATGCCCTAAAGTCTGCAGTTCTGATCGGAGCTTCAAACTGCGCATGCACAGAAAAAAGACTAAAATAAAACAGCTCCTCTGCCAGATCCCTCTCGGACCAGATACAGCCCCCTCCTGACTCCACCGACATTGGACACCCCCAACATTACTGACCCCTTACATCCCCACCACGGACCCACTTGCACAAGACCCCCATCACACTCTGGCCCCAATGGCTGTCTGACATGACCCTCTCCCCCCTCTCTTTCCCCCGCCCCTCATCATCGTAGAGGCACAAGTTCACCCCTCCCCTACCATCAGCATACCTGCAAGTGCTCACTTGGCTTCCCCTCAATGGTAACAAGTAAACTGCATTGCAAGAATGCTCTGCTAAACTGCTGAGGCTGATCTGCCAAAACAAGGGGCAGCTCCATAACAACTCCAAGAATGGACAGGCAGGCAGGCAGTGTGGGAAGAAATGGCATTGAGAAAGGCAGTTCCCAGAATTTTCAAATCTAACCTAGCCAGATTGCTGGAGGCATAGGAACCAAGATGGGACACACTCTTACCCCCAGCAGGACATCATCCCAGGTGAACATAGAACATTACAGCGCAGAACAGGCCCTTCGGCCCACGATGTTGCGCCGACCAATTAAAAAAGCAATGACCCTCTAACCTAAACCAATCCCTTTCCATCCATAAACCTATCCACGGATCTCTTAAACGCCCCCAAACTAGGCGCATTTACAACTGCAGCAGGCAGGGCATTCCAATCCGTCACCACCCTCTGGGTAAAGAACCTACCCCTGACATCCGTCCTATATCTACCACGCCTTAATTTAAAGCTATGCCCCCTCATGCTAGCTTTCTCCATCCGAGGAAAAAGGCTATCACTGTCCACCCTATCTAAACCTCTAATCATCTTATATGTTTCAATAAGGTCCCCTCTTAGCCGCCTTCTTTCTAACGAAAACAACCCCAAATCCCTCAGTCTCTCCTCATAGGACCTTCTCTCCATACCAGGCAACATCCTGGTAAACCTCCTCTGCACCCTCTCCAATGCCTCCACATCCTTCCTATAATGTGGGGACCAGAACTGCACACAATACTCCAAGTGCGGACGCACCAGAGTTTTGTACAGTTGCAACATGACGTTGCGGCTCCTAAATTCAATCCCCCTACCAATAAACGCCAAGACACCGTATGCCTTCCTAACTACCTTATCTACTTGATTCCCAACTTTCAGGGATCTATGTACACATACACCGAGATCCCTCCGTTCATCAACACTATTCAGAGTCCTACCTTTGGCCCTATACTCTACACATCTGTTATTCCTACCAAAGTGAATTACCTCACACTTTTCCACATTAAATTCCATCTGCCACCTCTCGGCCTAGCTCTGCAACTTGTCCAAGTCTCTCTGTAAACCATGACACCCCTCTCTTCACTATCTACCACTCCTCTGACTTTGGTGTCATCAGCAAATTTACTGATCCACCCACCTATACCCTCATCCAGATCATTTATAAAAATTACAAACAGCAGTGGCCCCAAAACAGATCCCTGAGGCACACCACTTGTAACCGAACTCCATGATGAATACTTTTCATCAACCACCACCCTCTGTCTCCTATCTGCTAGCCAATTCCTGATCCAATTAACTAAATCACCCCCAATCCCATACATCTGCATTTTCTGCAGAAGCCTTCCATGGTGAACCTTATCAAACGCCTTACTAAAGTCCATATATACCACGTCAACTGCCTTACCCCCATCCACCTCTTTGGTCACTTTCTCAAAAAACTCAATAAGGTTAGTAAGGCACGACCTACCCTCCACAAAACCATGCTGACTATCTCCAATCAATTCATTACTCTCTAAATAACTATAAATCCTATCCCTAATAATTTTTTCTAAGACTTTGCCCACAACAGAAGTAAGACTCACCGGTCTATAATTCCCGGGGAAGTCTCTGTTCCCCTTCTTAAACAATGGGACATCATTCGCTATCCTCCAATCCTCTGGCACTATACCTGTGACCAACGACGACCTGAAGATCAGAGCCAGAGGCTCTGCAATCGCCTCTCTTGCCTCCCAGAGAATCCTAGGGTAAATCCCGTCCGGCCCAGGGGACTTATCTATTTTCAAACCCTCAAGAGTATCTAGCACATCCTCCTTATCAACTGCAATACTATCCAGTTCACAACTCTGTAACCCAGTGTTCTCCACAGCTACATTTATGCCTCCCTGCGTGAATACCGAAGAGAAATATTGGTTCAATGCCTCTCCAATCTCTTCCAGTTCCACACATAACTTCCCACTGCTGTCTCTAACTGGCCCTAATCTTGCCCTAACCAATCTTCTGTTCTTAACATATCTATAGAACGCCTTAGGATTCTCCTTAATCCTATCAGCCAAAGTCTTCTCGTGTCCTCTTTTAGCTCTTCTTAACTCACTCTTTAACTCCCTCCTAGCCAATCTAAAGCTTTCCAGTGCACTACCTGAGCCCTCAAGTCTCATCCTGACATAAGCCTCCTTTTTCCTTTTAACCAGCGAAACAACTTTTTTAGTGCACCACGGTTCCCTTGCTCAACCATTTCCTCCTTGCCTGACAGGGACATACATATCAAGGACTCGCAGTAGCTGCTCCTTGAAAAAACTCCACATTTCGGACGTTCCCAGCCCCTGTAGTCTCCTAGTCCAACCTATGTTTCCTAATTCTCTCCTAATAGCCTCATAATTACCCTTCCCCCAGCTAAAACCACTGACCCGAGGTTCATGCCTATCCCTTTCCATCACTAAGGTGAACGTAACCGAATTGTGGTCACTATCACCAAAATGCACACCAACTTCCAAGTCTAACACCTGGTCTGGCTCATTTCCCAGCACCAAATCCAATATAGCCTCACCTCTAGTTGGTCTATCTACATACTGAGTCAAAAAACCTTCCTGCACGCTTTGTGCAAAAACTGACCCCTCTAATGAGCTAGAGCTATAGCTATTCCAATCAATATTAGTAAAGTTAAAGTCCCCCATAACAATTACCCTATTACTTTCACTCCTAACAAGGATCGTCTCCGCAATCCTTTCCTCAACCTCTCTAGAACTTTTAGGAGGTCTATAAAAGACTCCCAACAGGGTGACCTCTCCTCTCCTATTTCTAATCTCAGCCCATACTACCTCAACAGACAAGTCCTCATCAAACTTCTTCTCTGACACTGTAATACAATCCTTGACTAATAATGCTACCCCTCCCCCTCTTCTACCTCCTTCTCTACTCCGACTGAAGCATTTGAACCCCGGAACCTGCAACAACCATTCCTGTACCTGCTCTATCCACGTCTCTGAAATGGCCACGACATCAAAGTTCCAAGTACTGATCCACGCTGCAAGTTCATCCACCTTATTGCGGATACTCCTCGCATTAAAGTATACGCATTTCAAACCACGCTCTGCTCCACCCCCACGATGCCGTGCATTGCAGTCCCCATCTATGCCCCCCTCACTTTCATCCCTGCTGCTCAGGATCCCACCCCCCCCTCTGAATCAGTTTAAACCCCCCTGCATAGCCTTTGCAAATTTTCCCCCCAAGATATTGGTTCCCCTCTGATTCAGGTGTAGACCATCACTCTTGTAGAGGTCCCACCTTCCCCAGAATGAGCCCCAATTGTTCAAGAACCTAAACCCCTCCCTCCTGCATCATCCCCTCAGCCACGAGTTCAAACTTTCCCTCTCTCTGTTCCGCTCTAAACTATCCCGTGGCACAGGCAAGAGTCCCGAGATAACCACTCTGTCTGACTTGGCCTTAAGTTTCCACCCCAACTCCATAAATTTCTGCTTAATTTCCCCTTCCCTTATCCTCCCTATGTCATGCGTCCCCACATGAACTATGACTTGGCGCTGACTCCCCTCTCCTCTAAGAGTCCTGAACACCCTCTCTGAAACATCCCGGACCCCAGCCCCTGGGAGGCAACACACCAGCCCTGAGTCCCTACCATTACTGCTGACTCTCCTACCTGTCCCCCTAACTATGGAGTCCCCAATCACCAGGCCCAATCTTTTACTTCCCCTATCCACCTGAGCCTTCACAACAGGCTCACCTCCAGATACCTGCTCCCTTTGGCTATGCGAGGAGGATGCGAATAGTTTGCCGGGTGTTAACGATAGAAAGATGGTAGGCGTGGAGGGCCTGCATGAGATCATTATTACTAAAGAGGCAGTGCTCAACAGACTAGAGGGACTGATGGTGGACAAGTCCCCAGGACCAGATGGAATGCATCCAAGGATTCTGAAGGAAATGGCGGAGGTGATAGTGGATGCCTTGGTGATTATTTCCCAAACCTTGCTGGATTCCGGGGAAGTGCCGGAAGATTGGAAAACGGCTAATGTTACGCCGCTGTTTAAAAAGGGTAGCAGGCAAAAGGCAGGGAATTATAGGCTGGTTAGTTTAACATCTGTTGTAGGAAAAATGCCTGAATCTGTAATCAAGGAGAAAATAGCGAGGCATCTTGAGAAGAATTGTTTGATAGAGCAGATGCAGCACGGTTTCGTTAAGGGGAAGTCGTGTCTGACAAATTTATTGGAATTCTATGAGGATGTGTCTAGTGCGGTGGATAGAGGGGAACCGGTGGATGTGATGTTTCTCGATTTTCAGAAGGCGTTTGATAAGGTGCTGCACAAAAGGTTGTTACAAGAGGTTACGGGGCATGGAGTTGGGGGTAGGGTGTTAGCGTGGATAGGGGATTGGCTGTCTAATAGGAGGCAGAGAGTGGGTGTCAATGGGTGCTATTCGGATTGGCGGTTGGTGACTAGTGGAGTGCCCTAGGGATCGGTGCTGGTGCCTCAGTTATTTACCATTCATATAGATGATCTAGAGGAGGGAACCGAGCGTAAGGTGTCGAAATTTGCTGATGACACAAAGATAAGTGGAACGGCAAATTGTGCGAAGGGTGTGGAAAGTCTGCAGAGAGATCTAGATAGGCTGAGCGAGTGGGTGAGGACCTGGCAGATGGAATACAATGTTGGCAAGTGTGAGGTTATCCACTTTGGTAGAAATAATAGTAGGAAGGACTACTACTTACAGGGCGAGAAGCTGCAGCATGCTACGGTGCAGAAGGACCTGGGGGTCCTTGTGCATGAGTCGCAAAAACCCAGCCTACAGGTGCAGCAGGTGGTCAGGAAGGCAAATGGGATGCTGGCCTTCATAGTGAGGGGGATTGAATATAAAAGTATGGAGGTCTTGCTGCAACTGTACAGGGCACTGGTGAGGCCGCAACTGGAGTACTGTGTGCAGTTTTGTTCGCCGCACCTGCGCAAGGATATTTTGGCCTTGGAGGGAGTGCAGAGGAGGTTCACTAGGCTGATACCGGAGTTGAGGGGGTTGAGCTATGAGGAGAGGCTGAATAGACTGGGCTTGTACTCGTTAGCGTTTAGAAGGATGAGGGGAGATCTCATTGAGACGTATAAGATGATGAAAGGGATGGATAGGATAGAGGTGGAGAGAGTCTTCCCGCTCAGAAAGGATAGTAGGACTAGAGGGCACAGCCTCAAGATAAGGGGGGGGGGGGAGACAGTTTAGAATGGAGTTGAGGAGGAACTTCTTCACTCAACGGGTGGTTAATCTCTGGAATTCTCTGCCAGTTGAAGTGGTTGAGGCTACCTCGCTAAATATATTTAAGACACGGGTAGATAGGTTTTTGGTAGGCAAGGGGATTAAGGGTTATGGGGAGAAAGCGGGAATGTGGAACTGAGCCACTTCAGATCAGCCATGATCTTATTGAATGGCGGGGCAGGCTCGAAGGGCTAGATGGCCTACTCCTCCTCCTATTTCTTATGTTCTTATGTTCACCTGGCTCTTAATCCCAGTGGAACAGGGATCCTTGGTATGCAAGCTACATCTCCTTGCAGTGTTCTGCGCAGTGCAGCACTTCACTTGCATCATTGGACTCAATGTCCTAACTATACTAACACAGCATACTCCCATCCGGATGGACAACACCCCAGGGTTCTGAGGACCCCAGGAAGCTGAGGAGATTGCGAAGGCATTGGTGATAATCTTTCAGGGATCACTGGAGTCATGGAAGGTCCCAGAGGACTGGAAAAAGGCTAATGTAATAACTTTGTTTAAGAAGGGAGGGAGGCAGAAGGTGGGAAATTAAGGGACAGAAAAATACTCTGGGAGGCAGTGTGGTCAGTCTGAGTGCCACAGCACTGGCCAGGAGAACCGGCAAGCAAGAAGATAAATTACCTCATCCGGGCAGCAAGGATGAGTGAGTGTTTAACCCCACCTAGCATCTTCCCCCAGCATCCTTCATGTTTCCAGCCCCTGACTCCCAAGCGCCTTTTTCTACACCACCCCCCCACCAAGAGTATCCCAGTGCTTGCTCTCTGAGGGCCACTCCCGGTACTGCAGGAGTCATTCCATCGGATTTTTCTTGGCTCCTTCTTCCCCACAGGAGAAGAATGTCTATAACCATTGGGAGAGGGTGAAGACAGGAGGTGGTGAGCCTGACCTCTGAGTGCTCACCTCCTTTGAGGAGCGGGTGATGGAGCTTGCAGAAGAGGACGACATCCGGACCATCAGTGACAGCATGGTCAGGCTGGAGTCTAGAGATGTGCACATGCGAGCTTACATATATGTGTCCAACAGTCTGGCTCACTCCAGGTCTCAGGGTTCTCTAACACACTCACTCTCATAGGGGAAGCCAGAGCAAGGACATCATCAAGTGACGAAAGAGAGATCAGGAAGGGAAGCTAGGTCCACACCATTGCTGAGGAACTAAAATGAGATTGGGAAAGATCAGGGCCACATGCCCTATTGACTCCAAGAAAACTTGGAGGAGAAATCAGGAAGCCACGGGACTTGTGGGGTCAAACTAAACATTTTACCTTGTGTTTCAGCCACCGCCAGCTAGGAGTGAAGAAAGCAGCACCGATCAAGGTCCAAAAACAACAGTCCATGAGCACGTTTGCACTTGTGCAATGTGGGGCCCAGGTCATCATTGGCCAAGTAGCCTGTCAAGCGGGACGATCCATACAGCAGATTGACTCCTTTGAATTAAACCATTGTCCAGATTGACAGGCTAATCAGCCAATGAACCTGGAACCCACCCCCCAACCCACATAGCACAAGAGCCAATGTGTAGCTCCTGGTGCACCCCACTCTCCCAGGCCCTGCATGAACCCCCTTAATTCCTCCAGCTCAACTTAAATCAAATAGAAAGCCTCATAACATAACAACCTTTTCAGCTAATAACACAAATTCTTTAGTATTTTGATAAAAACAGTTAGCGTTGCCTTTACTGTAGGATGATAATTATAGATACCATCATGTCTCAGCTTGAACAATCAGCAAATTTCAAATAAGGTAATATAACGGTCAAACTTATGAAAGAGAATAATACACGATGAATGCAACAAAAAATACAAAATGTGGAGCCATTATTGTTTGTTTTCATGACAAAATTTTACTTCAGTGGCCTTTTCGTTGGAGAAAAATGAGCAATTTACAACAAAACTTCAGAAACCATTTAAATGCAAGAACATAAAGTCCATGTTTCAAAAACATTGGATAAACTCTGCATAAAATTTCATGACATCACACATTTCAGAAAGCACAATCAAATTCACTGCATAAAACTCTGATATAATCAAAGATGCTGGTGCACACCAATGATACTCCACAAACTTGCTTGACGTTATTGAGGATTCGAACACTTCTGAAATTAACTGGAAGTTTCTCTACAAGCCATTCACCATTCCAAATTGGAATTACCTCACTGTCACTGGGTCAAAATCTTGGAAGTCCCTCCTAACAGCACTGTGTGTTTACCTACACCACATGGACTGCGCTATTTCAAGAAGAGAGCCCACCACCACCTTCTCAGGGATAATTATGGATGGGCAATAAATGCTGGCCTAGGCCTAGCCAGTTACACACACATCCCTTTAAGAATCATGATTACCCATGTTATTAGCAGGCCAGACCAGCCTGAGTTGAATTAACAACTAGACGCTATACACATCTAAGATGAGGACGGGAGAAATCAATTATGATTACTATTTCTGACTGCTAACAATTGCCACAGTTGGTAAGTGAACGTGTATAACGCTCAGGTGAAGACAGAATTGTCTCAGTTTTGATTCCTCTCTACTCCCAACTCAGGAAACCATCTAACATACATCAAAGCTGATACACAGAAAATGATCAAAAGCAAAATACTGTGGATGCTGGGATCTGAAACCAAAAGAGAAAACGTGAAAAATCTCAGCAAGTCTGGCAGCATCTGTGAGAGAGAAGAGCTGACGTTTCAAGTCCAGATGACCCTTTATGGTGGTCATCTGGACTCGAAACATCAGCTCTTTTCTCTCCTTACAGATGTTGCCAGACCTGCTGAGATTTTCCAGCGTTTTCTCTTTTGCTCATAGAAAATGATCACTTGCGCAAGCAATTGGAGAACCAGAACTTCAGAGAGGTGGTGGCAACATATTGGAAAAACAACTTATAAGCAATCTTGGCTACATTTACATTTAGGTTCATATAAAATTTGAACAAAATACTATTTGAAATGGGGATCCGGTTAAAAAACACACTTATTCCCAGTCATTTGTTGCAGGATTAGTGCTGATATACCAACTGTGCAAAGCAACTAATATTTTTATTAGCACATCTGACAATTGGCAGTGGTAATCCAAATAATTATTTTAATAAAAGGCAATTGTTAAGGAGCTTACCTCTAACAAAATGGAGGGGACTCCACCCAGTCAAAACCTATTGACTGCTGAAGACTGCAAAACCTGAAATATAAAGCAACAAGGGCAGTTTGTAGCAAAGCTGACACACTGTAAGCTTTAAAGAGTGATATTGAATGTGACATTTTTCATTTATTTGTAAATGCTTCTTTTATAGCACACTGACGAGATGCGACAGTCGCCTCTTGCAGGATAACCCAGGTGATGGCATAGTGGAAGAGTCTTGACAGTTTCTTTAATGAGACTCTGCATTAGGGCCGCCATCTAATACTTTTCACCAACAAAGATCAAGGTCTTTGCTTTCAATCTTATAACCTGATAATTTAGCAAACATTAACCCTATAAAAAGCTAAATTAACCCACTGAGTAATTTATTTTATTTTCTATTACTTCAATACTTTCCTATTATTCAGAAGGGCCTATTCTTCATACTGTTCATATCGTCAACTATCGAAGAATTGATGAATTCAACAAATCTCTTTCAGCTCTACTCAAGCACTGAAAATAAATTACAAATACACTTTGAGTACAGTAATTAGAATAGAATCACCAAGCCTCATTGGAAATATATTTGCTAAGTATTGTAGAAGTTACACAGCGATATTACATGCCTAAGAAAACTTTCCAAAGAAGGAAACAGAATATTTTCTTCTGGTTAGCAGTTGGAGAAAGGAGTCTGGAATGTAAATGTTTCCACTAAATTAAAGACACATTTATAAAATACAAATTTATTGCAGAACTTTTATATTAACAGTACACTAACATACTTGCATAATGTGAATTTAATTATTTAACAAAGTGGGTTAGCTTTTCAGAGAGTGGTGACTTAGTTTTGGATGACCGATACAAATAAATTTTATTTAACAGACACAAATTTCATCGGACAGTAAGGTATGGATCGCACCATACATTTTTCGTTATTCCAACCGCCCGATCTCTGTCAGTCAAGACATCCAGGGGAGGCAGAGACAAGAGAAGGTAAGAATTGGAGGGAAGTCAGCCAAACCCACGCTTGCACATCTACCAATAATAGCAATACTACAGTCCGTAGAATGGTACCGAGCAATATTTTGATCTATCTTCCTGGTCAGAGAGAGGCATGTGGCAAAGAAGAACTCACATGTATATCTCTGGGATTTTGGTGCATTTTTATTCTACTATTTTTAAACGACTACATCAATTTTTTAAAATCTGACTTAGTTTCGGTCCAGATGCACTTTCATTTTCCTCATAAATGTTTTCAACAGTGGAAAAAAAGCAAGTAACAATGACAAAACATGAACGATGCAGCCAGCTCCCTCATTGCTACCACCTCTCGATTCTAGAGGTCAGGTGTTTCTTGCTCCACCTGCATCTTAATGAAGTGAGCAGAGGTTACTGCACCATTGAATGTGCACATTTTCAAATAATGCCTTGCATACTAGACATTTGAACAATGTAAATGCTGGAGGTCTCAAACCGAAAATAGAAAATGAGATCTGCCAACGTCCATGTTACAAAAACACAAATTATTGAGTAGATTGTCATAAGATTTGGAAGACAAGTCAGCCCCTTAATAGCTTCAAAAGTTGGGGGCAGGGGGTTGGACAGTGAGATAGTACAGGAGAACAATTGTCAAAATTGCTCAGAAAAAGATGTGCAAATAACTTTAACAGGAGGACACACCAGTATTCGTAAGAGATGAAAACTCATGAATGAATCAGAAAGAGTTGTCCAGGCAATGCAACAATTATGAAGTAAAGCCAGGGATGCAAGAAGCTCCAAAATGGAGAAGTGAAGTGGAGGCTGATGGCTAAAGTAGGCAGGGAGAAAGACAGCTAAATTTGAAATTGCTAAGCTCAATGTTCTGACTTGAAGGCTGCAAAGTCCCATGAAAAAATAAATGTTTTTCAAGTTTACCATGACCTTAGTTGGAGCAATGTAGGAGGCCAAAAAGAGAATGGTCAAAATGAGATAAAAAGGGCAAACTGAAATGAAAAGGTACAAGGACAACGTGATCAAACTTGGAGACAATACAAAGATATTCAACCAACAACTAGGCAATCTGCATTTTACCTCTCTAATGCAGGAGAGTTTGCACCATGAACAGTCATTACAATATACTGGATTAAAGGGTGCATATGCAAACTACCAGCTCATGCAGAAGTGGTCTTCAGAATATTGTATAATGGTGTAGGAATCACTCTGGTTCCATCAAGCAGAAATCCTTAAAAGATTGGGCTTGAGAAAGGTGGACTTGTGGTTCAGCAAGAGTATGGTAGTTGGGTATGTCTGAGAAGATGCAAAGTTTCTAGGAGAGAGGAAAATTGCTGCAGCAGTTGCTGACCAGCACCATTGTTACTGATAATTATTAATGACTTGTCCTAATAGTGCCGTTAATGTTGTAAAAATCTCAGAGCACTTAAAAGAAGGCCACATATAGATAAAGACCACTTTTGACACTGAGACCCAGGATTTTCCAGTCCTGCTTGTGGTGAGAATCATCACTGGCAGGTGGAAAATTTAACAGCCCAGCCAAAGATTGGAATTTCTTGTCCTGCGGCAGGTTGGGCTGGTTATTCCCAGTATGAGTCACTGAAGGAGATATCTGGACAAATGACTAAAAGCTCGTCAAAGAGTTAGGTTCTAAGAGCATCCAAAAGGAGGAAAGAGAGATTATGAGTTTTAGAAAGGAAAATTTGGGACAAGGCTCCTGAAAATACTGCTGCCAATATTGAAATGGTTCAAATCTAGATGTTCAAGAGACTAGAAACTGAAGAGAACAGAAGTCTCAAAGGCATTTAGGGCTGGAAGCTGCAGCTGATATGCTGGTTATGACGCAAGACATAAGAAAAGAGCCAGGCATGATCAGGTCTACCCAGCTGAATGAAGGAGGAGTGATGTTGGAAAATAGTGTGTTTAACAATGTTGCAGGTTGCAGATAGATCGAGACGGATGTGGAGAGATGGTTTTGCCTGGTCACAGGCATACTTGTGATTTTGGTAAGAGCTATTCCAGGACAATGGCAGGACCAGAAAACTGAATGGAGAGAATCAAACATGGAATGTGGTAACACTGGATGGATTTGGAAGGCAACAAATACACAAGGATTTGAGAGAGGAGAGTTAGAAATGGGACGGCAGTTGGCAAAGGCAGAGTGTTCAATGGTGAGTATTTTGAGGAGAGATGTGATTTGGACAGATTTAAGGAACAGACACAACACTGGAGAAAAAGGGAAGTTGGTTTTCAACAGGGCAGTCAGAAAAGTGTTGAGGGAATGGGTATCACGGATAAGAATGAGCACAGAGAGAGCAGCACAGGAAATGATATAGAATCTAGTGAAAGATATGAGTCCCAGGCTAGAAAAATGGGAAACGTTAGGAGAACTTTAGCCCAGTGACTAGGGCTCGAGACGGAAGTGGCAGAAGTAGCTGAATAGGAATATGGTCTCAACCTTTATGACAAGGAAGTCTGCGAGTCCCTCACACTTGCTGTTGGTGGTCAGAGTGGAGGCAACTTACAAGGATGGTGAAAGAAAAGAGTTTGTAAAGAGAATCCAGGGTTTCATTTTGTATTCTAGAATTATCTTTGACTAGTGAGCATGGAAAGGATCAAAATTGACTACTTTTTTTCTCTTCATGAAAAATATTGTTGCCACGTCTAGCAACATGTCATTTTGTACCACCATTGATTCACTTGCACATTCACACCAGATCAAACACGATTCTAATTTGTCCCCCAGGTTATACAGATAATTACCATGATATCTTACTGTTATTCATTCAACTTCTAAAAGCAGGACAAGATCTACACAAAAAAAAAAGCAAATATACATCTACTACTTTAATTAGTAAGTTGCTGTAACACAAGAAGAGTGACAGTGAATTTGACCCCAAGAATAAATTACTTACATTTGTCAGTTTTTCTGTAATTTTAAACTGGATTTAATTTCCTGGAACTGATGGTAAAGTTGATAAACAGATTTTATTAGGTCTGAAACAAGGATTTCTTTCTTTGTCAGAAAATACACTGAATATTAAGTTAATAATGCTCTCTATAAATGAAATCAGTAACTCAGCCCATACCGAACCTGTTCCTTCCTTCCTAATCCCAATATTTTAAAAGTCAAAGATCACTCTTAGTGTAGTCCCTGTTGGATAGAAACATTACAGCATAAGAAATAGGAACATGAGTGAGTCATATAGGCTGCGAACCTGCTCCATGATTCAGTATGACCATAGATCTTCTGCATCTACTCCATTTTCTCACTCAATCCCCATAGCCTTTGATTCTCTCAGTATCCAAAAATTTGTATCAATCTCAGTCTTGCATTTACTCGTTGGTACAGCATTTATTGCCGAGGTGGAGAATTCCGAAGGTTCACAACTCTGAAGAGACATTGCATCATCTCTGACCTGAATGGCCAACCTTGAATTCTGAGACAATTTCCCCTAATACTAGAACCTCCAGCAAGCGGAAATAGTCTCTCAACATCGACCCTGCCATGACCTCTATACTGTTTGTACAATCAATTCACTTCTCAGTCTTCTAAACTTTAGAGAACATAGGCCCATTTCACTCCATCACTTATAACTTTAAGGATAGCCCTCATATCCCAGGAGTAGATCTATTGTGCCTTCATTGCATTCCTAACAAGGGAAATGTGTCTTTTGTCACAACCAATTAAAAACAATTTCTGAAAGTGACCCATGAATGAAGCATGTGTGTGTATTTAGTCCCTCAATTAGAAATAACTCAGCAAGTTTAGTCTTAAACAAGATAAAGGTTAGTTTGTTACAAAAGAGTGTGATGGAAAACTCTGCTGAAAAGTGTGTGATGGAAAACTCTCCACTTGCCTAGGTTAATGCAGCTCCAACAAAACTCAAGAAGCGACACCATCCAGGACAATGCATCCTGTTTGCTTGGCAACCCATCCACCATCTTCAACATCCATTCCCTCCACTACCAGTGCAGAGTGGTAACAGTGTGTACCATCTTCAAGGTACATTGCAGCAACTCACCAAGACGCCTCAAAACCTGCGACCTCCCCACCTAGGAGGACAAGTGCAACAAGTTTATGGCAGGATCCACCATCTGCAAATTTCCCTCCAAGCCATACACCATCCTGACTTGGAACTATATTGCCATTTCTTTAATGTTGCTGAGTCAAAATCCTGGAACTTCCTCCCTAATAGCATTGTGGGTGTGCCTACACCATATGGGTTGCAGCAATTCAAAAAGGCAGCTCATCACCACCTACCCAAGGGTCATTAGGGCTGAGCAATAAATGCTGGCCTAGCCAGTGACTGTGACACTGTCACAGCCTGTGACAGA
Source organism: Carcharhinus amblyrhynchos (assembly GCF_965287045.1). Taxonomy (NCBI): domain Eukaryota; kingdom Metazoa; phylum Chordata; class Chondrichthyes; order Carcharhiniformes; family Carcharhinidae; genus Carcharhinus; species Carcharhinus amblyrhynchos. The sequence goes on along the minus strand of NC_137326.1, from coordinate 101,653,901 downwards.
CTGAAACAAAATCTTTCTTAGGTGAAGAGTTAGGACTGTCCACAGTGCTCCAGGTGTGGTCTCACCAAAGCCCAACATAACTGTAGCAAGGTCACCTTGTTCCAAACATCCTGCAATAAATTTACAATCTGTCTTCTTAATCGCTTCCTGTACCTGCATGTTAACTTTCTGTATTGCGCAGGCATAAACATCCACATCCCTCTGAATACAAGCAGTTACCTGCATCTCGCTTTTTAAATTATATTTTCTTTTCCATTCTTCTGCCAAAGTTGATAATTTAACACATCCCACACAATATACTTCATCTAATATACCCCATCTAACATATCTTTAAACATGTTTCAGACATGATGATGTACATTTCAATCACATTTACATGTTTCTACAGATTTCATAGAATCATAGAGTGCAGAGGAAGCCCTTCAGCCCATCGAGTCTGCACAGACATGTAAGAAACATTGAACTCCCACCTGATCCCATTACAAACTGATGAAACACTACATTAACAAAAGTGCCATAGTCATGAAGATTGGCAGCTGAAAAAAGACAACACAATGCTGCAAATCATGTTCAAAACTCCACATCACAAAATCACCCAAAGGAAAAACATGTGTAATTTTTAAAGCCGTTTATCTTGCGTGTGCCCACTTCAGAAAATAATCAGCGAGAAAGTATGAACAAAGCCAACCATAATCAACTAGTATTAAATTGTTTAGTTGAGGGAATTTACATATATTTGTAAAGAAAACCAACAATAATATGAAGAATCAAAAGGAAGAGCTATCTAAAAACAAGTATGCAGTTTATTAAAAAAGATAAGTGTGCACTAAGCTGTTAGACAAATCAAGATGGTATATTGAATTTTACGTCACGTTGCTGGATTCTGAAAGAAACAATTCCAAACCACAATTAAACTCCACAAACACACTCAAATTTTATCATCTCATTCTACTTTATCTGTTGTGTTTCTGTTTTTGTTGTAATTTCACAAGTTCATTCATTTATTTTGAGCATTAAATCTTGGTTTTAAATGCAAGATGTCAGGTAATGAGTATTTTGAGAGAAATTTCTTTACATTAACAACATAAAACTGTATTATACAAACATTCAGAACTGCAAGAGTAAAAATACTCAATATGAAAGCAAACGCACCTTTCAGAAAATCACTGGCCTGTATTTTGTGGAGGATTTTGCTGGCATACTGTCAGTGTTCGCTGTCATTATCCCTCTGAAAGTGGCCATAACTTGAGGATTTAGTGCAAGCATAGACTAATTGGAAATTCTGAAGTTGCAGTCTGTCTCACTGTTCCACCACAGGCTGCACTGTAGACCCTCCCCACCCCGTATCAGCCCTGACACATCAGAGCCAGTTACCACTGAAAGTAGCTGATGTAGTGACAACTTCCCCTTTTTCATTTTCATATTGCTATTAGAAACCCCACAAAAAATTGTGCCTTGTTCAATCAGGTTTCTTAAAATTGATTCTAAGAAATAACTATTGCTGAGCACCATACTATTGCTGGCCCTGAAAAAATAATACTTATGGAACGTTGTTCAGTGTCTCCCTTTTTGATTTGATTTGATTTATTATTGTCACATGTAGTAACATAGTGAAAAGTATTGTTTCTTGCACGCTATACAGACAGAGCATAACATTCATTAGAAGGAAATGAGAGAGTGCAGAATGTTGTGTTACAGTCACAGCTACAATATGGAGAAAGATCAACTTAATGTATGGTAAATCCATTCAGAAGTCTGACAGCAGCAGGGAAGTTGTTGTTCTGGAGTTGGTCAGTATGTGGCCTCAGACTCTTGTAGCTTTCTCCCAAAGCAAAAAGGTGGAAGAGAGAATGTCTGGGGTGTGTGGGGTCCTTAATTATGCTGGCTGCTTTTCCTGAGGCAGCGGGAAGTGTCAATGGGTGGGAGGCTGGTTTGCGTGATGGATTGGGCTACATTCACAACATTTTGTAGTTCCTTGCGGTCTTGGGCAGAGCAGGAGCCATACCAAACTGTGATACAACCAGAAAGAATGCTTTTTATGGTACATCTGTAAAAGTTGGAGAGAGTTGTAGCTGACATACCAAATTTCTTTAGACTTTTGAGAAAGTATAGGCGTTGGTGGGCTTTCTTAACTATAGTGTCAGCATTGGGGGGGGTGGGGACCAGGACAGGTTGTTGCTGGTTTGGAGACCTAAAAACTTGAAGCTCTCGAACTTTCTACTTCGTCCCCATTGATGCAGACAGGGGCATGTTCTCCTTTATGCTTCCTGAAGTCAATGACAACCTCTTTCATTTTGTTGACATTGAGGGAGAGATTATTGTTGCTGCATCAGTTCACCAGATTATCTATCTCATTCTTGAACTCTGTCTCGTCATTGAGATCCAACCCACTATGATGGTGTCATCAGCAAACTTGAAAATCAAACTGTTGGGGAATTTAGCCACACAGTCATAAGGAGTATAGTAGGGGGCTGATAACACAGCCTCGTGGGGCACCGGTGCTGATGATCAACACCACACCACAAATGGTGATCAATGGGGCAGGAGGTGCTGTTGCCTACCTTTACTGATTGTGGTCTGTGAGTTAGGAAGTTTAGGGTAGATCAACAGATATTTAAAACAACTGAAATAATTTTGAAAGCTTTTTCAATATATTTCAGCTTTTAACTTTACTTATGTGAGTGGCAACCTTTTATTTAGCTCAATGTAACATTTTTTAAAAGTGATTTCATTTTAGTGTTTTTCATTTCCTGAGTGGTTGTCTATGAGAATTCTATAAAGTGAGTGGCTGTTTGGACAGCTTCAAAGTGGGAATCCCTATTAAAAAAACACTACAAACTATAGAAAGAGGAGCTGAAGTTCTCGCCACAGAGATTGGTCACATTATTCGACGTCAGTTGTTAGTGCTGTTGCCTCTGATCTGCTTTTGTACATACACCATTTGTATGACTGGTCCAGTTTAAATTCTCGTCAGTGATGACCCACAACCCCCTCTCCCGAGGTGTTAAATGTAGTCAGTTCCATGCTGGTAACACCACCAAATATAGGAAGTGTTCAGATTCTCTCTTGTTACAGATAATCGTTACCTTAAGCAGCATGAACGTCACTAGCTAATGATTAACCCATTCTTGAATGCAGTTCAAGATTTTCCAGACTACTTCACTATCCAAAGAGTTTCAATGATATTGCACACTATGCAATTATCAGCGAACATTCCTACCTATGACCTTGGAGGGAAAATGATTACTAACGCAGCAAAACAGAATAAGGTCCAGGTCAGAGCCCTGAGGAACTTCTACAGCAATGTCCTGTGGCTGAGATGAATAGCGCCAACAACTACAACCATCTTTTTGTGCGGTATTTCAAGTCAGTGGCGCATCCCCTGATTTTCAGCAATTTCAATTTTGCCATGGGTTCTTGATGGGGAAGCAGATTCGAGGGTGAGTGATCTACTTCTATTCATGTTTTATGTCAAGGGCAGTGCCTCTCCAATTCACTCTGGAATCCAATTCTTTTGCCCACCTTTGAACCAAGACTCTTATAAGGTCTGAAGCAGAGTGGTCTTGGCGGAATTCAAACTGAGTTTCAATGGATAGGTTTTTGCTGAAGTACCACTTGCAGCACTGTTACTGGCCCTTTCCATCAATGTGCCGATGATTGATAGTGGGCTGATATGAAGCCCACTATGTGATGTGAAGAATCTGTCCTGCCTTTTGTGGACCAGACATAACTGGGCAATTTTCCATATTGTGTTGTATTGGAACAGCTTAGCTAGAGACACAATTAGTTCTGGAGCACATGTTTTCAGCAGAACAACCAGGGGGCCACAGCCTTTATCGTATCCAGTGCATTCAGATGTTTCTTGATAACACGTGGAGAGAGGACAGGTTTTCTTCACGAAACGATATTAATGAACCTAATGGGTTTTTCCAATAATCCTGTAACGTACCGTCACCATATTGATACTACCTTTTAATTCTAAGTTTTAATTTAACTAACTGAATTCCAATTTCCCAGCCACCATGGTGGGATTTGAACTCAGAAGCAGAATTTTCGTCTTTCCACAGAATCGCAAAATACAAAATATTTTCTTTTTGCAGTTCAAACAATTTTCTTGTGGCTTCCTCGCACATTTGCCTTTTGGCCTTTTCAAGAATCGAGAAAGTTTGAGTGCAATTGTATTTCCTCACTCTCATTATTTTCTCACTATCATCACTTTCATGTGCTGGCATGTGTTGTGGAAGACCAACAAAAAGATGCCTCTTTGGAGAGATTGTGAACACTGGGGGAAGGCTGAAGAGTTGGAACAGGCAAGTGTAAAATATCTTGGCATTTCAAATGTCACTATTAGATGCTGTTAGAATGTACAAATGTTTTAAAGCAGTGATTCATCATTGGGATTTGCGCTGCGAAGCTAAGAAACTATTACATTGACCAGTGCTGAATAAGCATCACAGCACTTTTTTCATTAGTGAAAATTCCACAATAATTCAAAAACATATTGGTAAACCTTCCTATCGTGTTTGGTTCTGTGGTTTATATATACTAACAACTCTGAATTTGAAAAAAAAAATTCTCCTGTTGTTAAATGTTTAAAAAACTAAGCAACGGCTCTTCTCCATTGATTGACAGTATTAATTGAAATGGAAAAGTAATACATCAGTTCTTTCAATTTCAGAGTCTTGAAGCTGCCAAGGTTTATTTTGATAGCTGTGACTGAGGTCCAAAAGCATTAATTACTTAAGGATTTCAATTGACAGTGTAGCAGGAAGGCTGTCCACAAGCCTTTCTGCCCCAGACATAATCAGGGGAGAGACGAGAAGAATGGGATTCTCAGCCAGCAGCCTGATTAAATGCCCTACTCTCCCATCTCTGAACTCCTTTGGGGAGGAAATTAAATTCTGCCTCTGAGTGGAAACACAAAAATTCCTGACAATGTCAGTTATGTGTTGAGTGTGCGATTTGGAAGGCGGCAAAGGGCCCTAACTCCCGCTTTGCAAGCCCATCGTGAAAATTCGAGTCCAAGTCTCTGTATTACTCATCCAATAATAAAATCATTATGTTTCCATTCTCTATGATGCAGTTAATAACAAATTGGAAACAAAAATATTAAGCAGTTTCCATTTCCAACATTTATTCCCAAAGTTGTGGATTATTAACAATGGTTTTGTGCTAAGAGAAAAAACACATGGTGTTGACTATTTTCCTCTTTATATTTGATGAAAACAGTGCTGTTCCACATATGGTGTACATTCAAGTATTTCATAAACAATTCAGAGAACAAGTCAAAGAAAGCTTCTCCAGACCCCTGCAGCAATCTATGTGGATTGTAACAAAAGGATTCCCTTGGAATGTTTCCATGCCCTCACGCTCCTGCTTATATTTCAAAGAGTTTATAAACAATTGGTTTTAGATAAAAAATAAGTTAAAACATTTTGTATGAAATATACACATGATAAAACACTACCAAGATAAAACATCAAAAACTCTAGGTAGTCAAGTTTACCTCAGTGAGATAAGGCCCCGTTGATGATTGTACCAAGTATGTTCAAACTACTCAAATCCATATTGAGTGGATCTTACATTCTACTTTAATATTTGACATTTAAAGAAAAACATGTAGAACATTTGATAAATTGCTGGTAAAGATCAAACTACTCATTTCAATCACATCATCAAAATGCTTGCTGATGTATTGTATCTGTAACAAAAACTGAAAGTGAAATGCAGGATGTGTCATCAAACAAGCAAACTTATATTGTTTATATTTTCTCCATTTATCATATCAAAGTCCATGGGTGGTGAAAAAGCAAAAGGTCAGATACAAACAAGATAAACCATTCATCTCAGGTTTATGATCCAAAATAATTACATACCTATTGTTGAAAGTGTACAAGGTTTACAACTCTACTTCTCCAGCTAGGAAAACAACTCCAGTGTTATTCATTTACTCAAATTCTTTCACATATCTGACTTAATTTTTCTTTTGCCACTTCTAACCTACGTCCCCTTATTTTGGTACCCTTGCATAAACTGAATTGGGGAACTCCAAACTGGCATTAGTGGGAGGGATTTTATGCCCTCGCTCATCCCAAAACCATAAAATCCCACCCGAGGTCAACGAACCTTCTCATTGTCCCTCCTCAACCGCTCCAATTTCCATGGGGCAATACAATTCCAGCAATTAGCTTTGTAATTTAATCTCATTTGTCAGATGGCTTTTCAAGTTTGAAAAAAAAGCTTTTCTAATTTTTTTCTCCTAAACCAATCCCTGATGCTAGGGTCCAGCCTCATGAAGATTCTCTCTACTACCTTCACAGCTTCAATCTATCCCTTTGTGCCTCATGATCAAAACAGAACATAAAACAGGAGGTACGATCTGACCAGGCAATGGCATGACATATTACATATTGCACTCAACCAAATTAACAATATACTTAAACATTCTATTCATTCTGTTAATTGCTGCTTCATAGTGATTTGACACATACAGTACAGAATCCACTATTGCCCTCAGATCCTTCCTGCTTCACCTTTTTTCCTATTCCCTCCATAATAGCCTTCAGGCATTCATTTTAAATTCAAAAAATATTAATGTTCCCAAAATTTCCTGACATGAAAGGAGCTGCTCTCAGTCACATGGTAAATTATTGAACTGGAACAATAATTTCTCAGTAAAGGTCTCAGTTCAATATTAAATCATATGCTTTGGTTACAAACAACTGTAACCACCAGTGCAACACCGAAACATATCAATCTTATGGGACTATTTCCTGATGAATAGCATGAATTCAGTCTGCAAGTGCCACATCCAAATGCTGCACATTATAGTTTCATAGATATGCTGGCTTCATAAACAGAAACAAGTTCATGCAAAAATAAAGTTCTTCCAATGATGTATGGAATGGGGAATTTCATCCCAACACATAGCACCTTTGAACATAATGAAACATCTCCAGGGTCTTCACAGAAGCATTACAAAGGAAAATTTGACACCAAGCCAGTTCAGGTGATATTTGGGTAGATGACCAAATGCTTGATCAATCAAAATGTACTTCAGCAAACAGGACAGCCATATCTCAAAGACATTTTCTTACTATAATTAAGTGTAGATCATAAATATAAATAATAGCACATAATTTATTTTCATTTAATCCTCTGAATTTTAATTTAGTCTTTGTAACAAAATGATCCAGGTCTACAGCAAATCAATCATACAAGTAATATATCAACATTATATTCCTGTGCAATAAAATATTGCACATTGGTTTCTATTTTGAAGTGTTCGGGAAAATGAAAAAAACCATTCCATTGATTCAACACAATTACACACAAGGTGTGTTGTCAATTTTAAGTACACTATTGACTCTGAGGTGCAAATTGCTGCTTTCACAACAGACAATTCCAGGTTATACTAGATGTTTTCTAAGTTTGTCTAACTTATGATAAATTTAAAAACCTGAAATAATGCTCACAATTTTGACTACAATTATTCAAATATATTCACTTGAACTGCATCTGCTGGTAAACTACTGCAAGACGGCAATTGCTAATAGAATTGCTAATGAGTTGTTTTCTAGGCTCCAGCAGCTTGGTTCATGGTTTCAACTATTTCTGGTCAGTTGCACTGCAACTATTTGTCCAAGATGTGAATTGGTCTAAGACTTACCAAAAACATATATTTCTTCCTGGTTTAAGGTATCTGTTTTCGAGGCACCCTTCACTTCCTGCTAGCACAACTCATTCTCCTTCCAACTTTGAAGACAAAGGATATACATCACGATACTGACTACGACGAGATTTCACAATGCCTCTGTGCGGATAATTTGAAATTGACTTCATGCTTTCATCCGAGTGCAAATGGTGCCCAAAAGAATATTGCAGTTTCTTGCTTTGAAACACAAAAGATAATTATAAATGCATTTGCAAAGAAGGTCTGCGATGGATTGCACCCTGGCACAGTGTACTGCTTCGGCATGGCCCTGTCCTTCCTGGGAGCTACACTCACCTGTACGCCTCCAGCAGGTTCTGCTCGCCAGGTGCACATTGTAGGGGACCTGTTCTGATTCCTGTCAGTGCATCCTCATGAGGCTCTGAATGGACATTGGGGCGAATGGGGATGGGTGGTGGGGAAGGGGGAAACAATCAGGCATAAAGGCCCAATACTTATATTTGAATCTGTTTAAACGGGGTTCCTGACTTTGAAAGTCAGGATTCCTGTTGCATCATTAGTAGAGAGCACGGACAACTGATCCGAGAAATTCCTCCAGGATAGAATCCGTTTTGAGATTCCCATGCTGCCATTTATCCTCCCCCAAGCAATGGGAATGAATAGCCCTCCCAACATTTTGGTTTTGCTTTTTACCCAGAATTGTCTGTAACTTGTAATTCTGCCTGAACTGAGGAAATGCCAAACCACCAACCAACCATTTTAAGATTGAAAAACTAGTTTAAGATGAGGCCAATATTTACTGAATAAATTTTGCATAGACAAAAATGTCAGACTATATTCATAATTATGGCAATTTATGACAAGATTGAAAATTATTTAAGCATTTAACAGGGACTGAACCAGATTGTGAAAATTTAGACTTGACCAAGCATGCAAACTGTACATAGTAAAGGACAATAATTAAGCCAGGAAATAGTTTAAATCCCCTGTAAAGTTGGGTTTAACTAGTCAAGGATAAGTCACCTGCTTTGCTTTATCCGTGTCATGACATCTAGTAACAAGTTAAAGATAATAGATTCCCAGGATAAATCCACTGACATGAATGATGCTTACAACCACCAGTTTACCATTCGGTAGTCAACAGATTAATTCAACTCAGCTAGCACTTTTGAAACTCATTAACATTTCTCTACTTTTAAATGAAATCAATAAAATCCATTTTCAATTATCTTGATTAAGAGATTAAATTAACATTGAACCATATATTCAAAAAAAGAGACACAATATTCCTTAAATTTCTTCAACATTCTCTCTAATATCCGTAGATCCCCGACATAAACCAGCAGAAAATTTTGCCCCAGATTTCATGACAAATTGAAAAAGAGCAAATATTAAATAGTTTTTAATAATTAAGATACACAACTTGTCTTTTGTTTGTCTTCTTGATAAACTACGCCACAGATACGAATGGATATCATACAGACTCATTAAATAATCAGGTATTAAATATTTATGAAAATTCTATCAATTATAAGCGTCTTGTAAATAAATCAAAACTCTCACTGCTGAAAAGCAAACATTCTACAACGTAAATCAAACTTTGTTGTAAGTATTATCAAATTTCCCGTAACATTAGCTGTGATGAGTTGGAGATTTCCTAGCAGTGTTTATATGGCAAAAGGGAATACCATGAACACTACCTTATCAGCTTTTGAGATAACTTGGAACTTGGAGGCCCTGGGAAGGAAGCCTGGAATGTGAAAGCACTCAGATGAAACCTCCAGGTGTTTAAGTATTTTGAAGGGTTCTCCAAGGACAGAGCAAAGCTAGGATGCCATGGTTTTGGAATCATTAAAAAAGACAGCTGATTAAATATATAAATTCCACTTTTCTCTTCTTACAATGGTAAGTAAAGATATTGGCTGCTGAGTAAAATTTATATTTAATGAGCAAAATTCTCCCAGTTAATCATAAAACCTCCAGGAATACATAGGTTAATTGTCTTCAAAGCATTTGATTTTTTTTAAGGTTATGGGTGTAAACAACTTTCCACAGTCTCCTGTGTTCTGCAAACAATTATTGTTTCAATCACCCATATAACTGCACATACAAATTTGATATTTGTTTTCAAATTGGAAATGTAAACCGTGATATGGTGAGACCTGCCTCTTGCCAAGCAGAGGATTTGCTCCAGTCCATAGGGCAGATGGTGCTAGGTAAATTAGAAGGGCTCTAAGCTAGAACATTCAGTCAGCAGCAGACAATACTGGAAAATCAACCAACCAGATACTACTAAGAGACAGCAGAGAAGCACTAGGGCTGACAAACTCCCACTGATTCATGCAAAGAAATCATGCAAATTTGCAAATGTTTAGGCTGCAGGATTTACCTTGTACTAAGAAAGTTACAATTCTGGGACAAATATAATCAAGCACATATTCCAGGATTCTTGTGAAAGGCTTGGCTCAACAAGTAAATGAACAAGAGTACTGAAAGACTGACAATTTTAGGGTTATGTTTATCATGTTGTTGAGAAATGTGGATCTTTTAATGCTATTTTGTTACATGGGCATTAGATAAAATGTTTCTTCGCCAAGAAAAACATTATAGTTGCTTTATTCTAAGAGTTTAAAGCAATTCATTTCTTTTCCTGCCTGATTATTCAGGATTAAGTCCTTACTAGTTATTAAGAATTCCTAGCTCCGGTCTTTATTTCAACATTTCTACCTCTGCTGTTTTCAGTTACTCGTGTTTCTTTGTGCAATTGCGTAACTGTTAGGAATGGGTTAACTGCAAGCTTCCATTTTAGACTTAATTTGTGTGTTAATTGTTCAATAGTACTCATCCGATACATAAAGGGGTTACAGGTGACACTGGGTGTTGGCGATGTGTACGTGGAGTTGAATCAGAAAATAAAGGGAGTCTATGAAGAAGTAGGACTTGCGTTTCCTTTACTGGACTGCAACTGAGAGGCTCAAACATAACAACAACAAGTGTAATTTCACAGAATTAAAGCACGACACTTACAGGTACATTACTGCCAAGGTGCAAATGATACAACGGCACACTGTTTTATGAGGTCAGGAATACCATACCAACTAATTTCTTCTCCATGGATCACCACCTTGACGTGGTGGAGAGGTTTGTACACTCTAACAGTCCCTTGAGTAAGGCTGTCAGGAGCTTCTTGCTCCCAGCAGAGCCACCCCCTGGCAACAAGGTCAGAAGGAAATGCCAGACAAAGAACGATCCAAAAAAAGTCCTCAAAGGCAGAAAAGGTGAAGGACAACTATGTGCCTCACCAACTCATCATAGTTTAACACATCACTGAAATCTGACCACCAACCCATCAAGATTGTGTAGACAATTATTAACTCCTTCAAGGTCTCCACATTAAATAAGTTATGTACAGGTTTCTACCAGGGTCTGTTTGCCAGGTCCTGTGGAAATGGAGAAGTGGGCAGAGCTGTTAATCTGAGAGTCCCAAATCAAGAATCTGCACACAGGCAACAGGTGCATGAAGATTGTTGGACAGAGGCGTCTTTGGCCAGCAACATCTATAACTGAGCAGTCCTTTTCAGAATACCCTCTGTTCACCCAAAAAGGGTGAGGGCTAGCAAACAAGTCTTGAAAATAGGCTGCCTTACTTTCTCCTGGTTGGGAAATCACACCCTAAAGGAAAACTATCTTTGCGTTATTATAAAATCCATTCTTTCGTTATCTCCACGTGCTATGATAACTTGCAATCTGTGGAGGTTGCAACACTTAACGTACAGGGTGTTCCACTGCTTGTTACATTTGTTCCTGCCTAAATTGCTTTTAGGTCATTTGGCTAAGATCAGGCGTAGTATCGATATGTTGTGCGTGGTTGAAGTTATTAGGTTACATTTTAGCTTCCTTTGAAGCAATTTTTTAAAATTTTTACTCCAATTCAACCAAATCAAGTCCAATTCAGAGTCTGAACAAGTTGAGACGTTCCTGATCCAAGCTGACAGGACAGGGCTCTCACCTCCTGTCTTGGGCTTAATCTACATGATCCAAGCTGATTGGAGTAGGCATAGCTCCTCCTCCAAGGCTTGATCTCATTTACATCTTAGCCAAAAGGTCAAGATGCCGCTTTTAAAAATTGCTTCAAATGTAGCTAAAATGTAACCTAATGACTTCAACCACGCACAGCACATCGATACTGCACTTGATCTTAGCCAAAAGGCCGAGAAGCAATTTTTAAAAGCTGCATCTCAGCCTTTTGGCTAAGATGCAAATGAGATCAAGCCTTGGAGGAGGAGCTACGCCTACTCCAATCAGCTTGGATCACGTAGATCAAAGCCAAGACAGGAGGTGAGAGCCCTGTCTTGTCGGCTTGGATCGGGAATGTTTCAACTTGTTCAGACTCTGAATTGGACATGATTGCACTGAATTGGAATAAAAACAAAAAAAGTGGGATCCTCTTGGAGAGTTTTGAAAGGTCATCCAATCAGTTCAAGAGTCAGTGAACAGCAGCTCTGAGGCAATCAGTTTCAGTCAGTCAGCTTTAATCAGTAGAGTGCTAAATAGGGGAAAAGACAAAAACAGGAAAGTATCCAAGTTAAAAAGCATAAAAAAGGCTGCAGTTAGCAGACTTAAAGTGGGGTGGATTCAGGAGAGGTCCTGGACATCCAAGCAAGTTTAGGAAAATCTCTGAGTATTCAAGGAGATAGCAGAAGGTCGGTTACTCTGTGGTTTGGGCTGTTGACGCAAAGGTATGCCTTCGGTAGCAGTACTGTTCTGCTCGGTGCAACCAGCGTGTTCACAGAAATCCAGGGGAGCAGAATCTTTCAAGATGAGATTGAAACTCTGAGTTGTGCCACTGTTGAAGTCATCCAAGTTAGAACGACCTTTGGAGAAAACTCCCAGGTCAGAGCTTCAAAGGTGACATTACAGAGTGGTACAGTGTCATCTGTCAATGTAAATGTATTACTGTTGTCTTTTAATGGGTTTGCACAGACACATGTGACACCTTCGTCAGTGTGGGCTTTAGTCTGTTTTTTGGTCTGCTAGAGTATTTTGCAAGGAAGACCTGTGTACTAGTTACTCCTGTTTTCATAGAATTATGGAAGTATCATGGAATCCCTATAGTGCAGAAGGCGGCCATGTGGCCCATCTAGCTTGCACTGACAACAATACCATCCTGATCTGTAAACCTCCCCCCCCCCCCATGTATTTACCCTGACAATCCCCCGCCACTAGGGTTAATTTAGCTCGGCCAATCAACATAACTTGCACATTTTTGGACTGTGGGAGGAGACCAGAGCATCTGGAGGAAGCCACGCAAACAAGGGGAGAATGTGCAAACTCCACACTGACAGCCAGCCATGGTCAGAATTGAACCAGGTCTTTGACACTGTGAGGAAGCAGTGCTAATCTCTGTGCCATTGCAGTTCTTGCTGTTTACTGAGTTATTGCCATTTGTAAACTTTGTTATTTTATTATATAAAAAGCACATTGCTCCCTTGACAACATCTTCGACTATCTTTACTTTGGGTTCAGGTTACCACATCTTAAGGTGAAGAGAAAAATGAAGTTTTTCGATGTTCAGTATGGCAACACAAGATTGTGCACAGTGAGTAGCTAGTTTGCAACGTGAGCAATGGTCGACAGCTAGGATCAGCGGGATTAACACGCAAAAAGAACTGTGCATGTACAATTGTTTGGTTTTGGTGTTTCCTCCAGTTCAGTGATTTTTTCAAAGGGTGATGGACACCCTGTTACAAACCTAGTTGGGTGACATCTTAATTACAAGGAAGAGTGAGGAGGTTCATCTCAGCAAGCTGGATCAAACTTTAAAAGATTTTCAGAGACAGAACGGAGTCTGAAATGGAGCAAGTGCTTTTTCCAGGCACAAATTGTAGCCTATCATAAGATCATGGCACAAGGCTAGCTATTAAGGAAGCTCTGGATCAAGGACCGTGTCAAAGCTCAAGTCATTTTTGGGCTTGGTGAACTATTATAGAAAGCTTTTGTCAGACCTTTCAACTGTATTGGCACCACGGTACATACTAATTTACAAAGAAACCAAATGAAAATGGAAGTCAGCACAAAAGAAAGCTTTCAATGAACTGAAAGCGGTGCTGCAACAGCCTGCTGGTTTTTTTGATCAAGACAGGGAACTCATTCTGTCTTGTGATGCTTCAACCCCTGGTGTGGGGTGGCACTTTCACTTCAGTGTTGTGAGACTTCTTACTGTGCTCACATTTAATTGAGAACAGGTCAGAAAAACCCACCAGTTTTGCATCTTGTACACTGACAAAGGCTGAAAATGGATATTCACAGGACGACCTTCCTTATCTATCATTTTTACTATTAAAAAGAATCCATCAGTACCTCTACGGGCATTCATTCAAAAAAATGTACCGAATACATACCATTGATAGGTCTTTTCAGTGAGCGAAAATGTATTCCTCACATGGCCTGAGCGAGAATACAATGCGACCTTAGTGTCATCTTACCAGTACAATAATTGTGTACAGGGCAGAGAAAGACAAGGCAAATACGGAAGCATGAGTGGTCTCCCTTTACAGGATATGCCAACTAAGGTATTGTTTCCTCTAAAGATGATTTTCTTACATGAGAGATTTGCACATACTCCAGTGAACACTAAGCAGATTAAGCAATGGACAGGCAGAGATTCTGCTCTATCGCAAGTCAAAAGATTTTGAGATACAAGGATGGCATACTATTCTAGGAGATGATGGGTTGAGACTTTATATGAAGCGCAAAGGTTACAAAGCATGGGCGGTGGGGGGGGGGGGGGGGGGGGGGTCAAGAGTGGTCATTTTGTCCTCTGGTCATTTGCAAGACATGAATGAAATTTGTGTGGCTGATCCAGGTGCCTCTCGAATGAAAAGTCGAAACAGGTTGTATGTTTGGTGGCCTAATATGGATCAAGGCTTGGGAGTATCAGGCAAAAACCTGTTCCGTTTGTCAGATAAACCAGAAAATGGCACCACCAGCAACACTTCATCCTTGGGAGTGGCCTGATGGGCCATAGTCAAGACTTCATGTGGACTTTGCAGGATCTTTTATGAATCACATGTTCTTGGTCATCATAGATGTGCATTCTGAGTGGTTAAAGTACATAACTTGAGTAACATTACAGCTCATGTTACAACAGAGAAGTTATATCAAGTTTTTGCAACTCGTGGGTTACCAGATTCTCTCATTTTTGGATATGGCACTGCATTTACAAGTGATTTGTTTCAAGAATTTACGAAAAAGAATGGCATACACCACATACATACAGTGCTATTTCATTTGGCTTCAAATAGTTTAGCTGACTTCGAAAGAAGGATTGAAGAGAATGACAAGTGATACTTTGGGAACTAGACTCTCCAGGTTCTTATTCCAGTGTCCTATCACTGCACAGTCAACAGCAGGGCTTTCTCCAGCTGAATTACTGTCGGGTAGAAAACCGCAGACTCACCTGGACCTGTTTCATCCAAATGTCAGAGCAAGAGGGGACAGGAGACAAGTGGGGCAGGAGGAGAGACACAACTACTATGCAAAAGAGCGACAATTCAACACGGGTGATCATGTTTACACAGGAACTTTGATAAAAACCAGAAATGGTTACCTGGAATAATTTTAAACCAAAAGTGGTCCAATATCTTGGGTAGTGAAATGGCACAATGGAAGAGTTGTTCGCAGATATGAAAGATCATATTTTGTTTTGCTTTATGACTCTGAGTCAGCAATAGTTTCAGAGTCAGAGTTAGTTTCAGATAACGTGGCAGAAGGTAATGTTGCTGTGGACGTTTGCCAGGAAGTGCTTCCTGTTGCACAAGACTTTACAATGGAAGCAGATGAGGAATGTTTCAGCATTGATTCTCAGCCTTTTTCTGCACCTACACATTCACATCAACTGACACAAGTTCTGCTGGCGGTTGATTAATCATTACTTCATTGCATAAAATGCAACACAATCGCAAACTCTCAAAAAGATTGTCATGTACTTCAGAAATTACTTTTATTGTATATTTGTCCTGATAGAAGATTAAAATTTAAGGGGGGGTGCAGGGGGAGGAGTTAGTGTTGTAATAACATAAGAACATAAGAACATAAGAAATAGGAGCAGGAGTAGGCCATCTAGCCCTTCGAGCCTGCCCCGCCATTCAATAAGATCATGGCTGATCTGTTGTGGCTCAGTTCCACTTTCATCTATAACCGATGTCATAACGCATGCACATGTGACATTTTCAGCAGTGCAATTTATTTTTTGGGTCTGCAAGCAAAACCTATGTATTAGTTGCTGCTGTTTTCATAGTTCTTACTGTTTGCAAACTTTGATATCTTATATATAAAGAGAATTGTTTTCTTGACAGTGCATTCAACTACCTTTATCGTGGGTTTAAGTTACTGCAGGTAAAAATAGGAAACTCTCATAAGAGAGACAAAGTTTTAGCCAGGTTGGTTGAATCAATGTTACTAAGATCTGGGTGGGTTGTTGAGAAATCCATGGAATCTGCTTTTGTCACATCTGTCATTTATTATGCAGCATAGATTGTTTGACTTTGGTTTGCCTGTTTTCTCACATGTACCTCATTGTGACTCTGAATGTTAGAGTACAAAATAGATATTATAAATTGGTTTATCTTTCTAACCTCATACAATAAGGGAATCTTGTGGTTTTATTCCATTAACAAGTGCCTTGAAACACAAACTTTGTCTACTTTATACAAAAGGATGCCAATCAAATGAATTATATCAATAACTTGGGGCCAAGGATCATACAGTGGTCAAAGAAAGAATTATTTAAATTTTGCAACTTGGAATGTTGGAAGACTCAAGAATTATCTCAAGAACAGCCGTCTGGGAAAAACAACTGCAACTGTATCACACAAGCTATTAACACTCCAAATTAGCATTGCCACCTTCAGTGAAACCCAATTACCTGGGAGGATGGGGCAGCTGAGGGAACAAGTAAGGGGATATACCTTCTAATAGAAAGGAAAGGCAGACATTGACCCTCGTGGTTTCGTCATCTGGACTAGGAGCTCGGATGCACTGCAAGAACTCGCTAATTATTAAAGATTCATGACACTTCATCCACCATTCAGCCATAACCAATATGCCATCACCACCACTAGTGCTTATGTCCCCAACCCTTGGCCCCAGTGAAAATGTTAAGCACAAGTTCTATTCTGACCTTAATGAAAAGAAGAAAAAAAGTCATCCTTCTGGTGGACATTAATGTCAGAGATGGCCATGATTCTGGGGTGGAATCTTCCCAAAAAATAGTGTCAGGTTCTGACTGAAAGCCAGTATGTAACGCTTTAAAGAAATTCCATCAGCAATGTCACTGCTGCATACTCTGGATTCAATGGGAGGATTGTAACATAAACACTTGTGCCTTTCCTGTATTCAGGTAAATCTCCAAAATCAACTTCAATAGACTGATCATTGTCTAGATGATCAAAGAGCATCTCCCTCACCAGAGCTTATTTTGTCAATTCTCAAATGGCCAGCATTCCAGAAGAGGACAAAGAAAACACTTCAAAGACACTCTGAAGCTCTCCTGGGAGTGGAATGGCATTGATCTTAATGGCTGGAAGGAGCTTGCTACCAATCATTCAGAATGGCAACTAGTCCATCAAGCTACATCATGCTTTGGGTCACAACATCTTAATGATGAGGCACAGCGGCAGCTGGAAGGAAAAAAAAATAAATCTTGCACACTGGATTCCAAAATTCTGCCCCATTTGCCCAAAGTTCTGCAGATTCAGAACAGCCTATTCATACACATTAAGAACCATGGCAGATTCCAGTGACTGAGTAGAGACCATCCTGAAATCATGGGACAGCCAATGACAACAAAGGCCAAGTAAATTGTGATAATGTATTAAATTAAGGCAATAAAATTTCAAAGCCTTTCAACATATTCCAATTCAATCAAATCAAGTCCAATTCAGAATCTCAACAAGTTGAAACATTCCCGATCCAAGCTGACAAGACAGGGCTCTCACCTCCTGATCTACATGATCCAAGCTGATTGGAGTAGGCATAGCTCCTCCTCCAAGGCTTGATCTCATTTGCATCTTAGGCAAAAGGCTGAGATGCAGCTTTTAAAAATTGCTTCAAATTAAGCTGAAATGTAATCTAATGACTTCAACCAAGCACAGCATGTCGATACTATACTTGATCTTAGCCAAAAGGCCGACATAGAATTTGAGTTCACACAAGCGGAAATAAGATGATGCAGGCCTTCTGGCACACATGTTTTGCGCTCCTGAGAGCTGTTTTGTTCCTTTATGCATATTCCCCGTTTTGAACATAAAGAATAACAACCATGTTTCTCAAAAGGCGACAATTGATAAGGAGATCCATAGAAAAAGTGAAGCTTCAAGTCATTCCTGCTTGATGTTCCAGTTTTGTAATATAGTAGCAGTTCTCCCCAGCACTGTTCAGAATTGAGTTGAAGGATACACTGTTTTTAATACAAAATAATGCTCAATACATTATCAGATTGAATTAGGTCAATTGTACTTTCATTGGAGTTCCCTTTTTGTAGTAATACTTTCAGGTTTGACTTCTACAAGTGGTTTTGATTGCTATGAATGTTCATTTGGCAATGCAATTGCAAAACCAATTGTTGCTGGCCACAGCTGGTACTGGCTCAAAACTGGTATTAAAAAAAAACTATATTCCAATCCATTGCTTTGGACCACCTGAAAATCCACCAAATACGTTTCTATAATGCATCTTTTCTTTTAAGAAAAAGCGTTAAAAATACACTTTGAACTATTGTTCAGGGTGTGATCCTGGGGAGTAATGGGGTTGGGGATAGAATAAGAGTAGGGAAAAACAGGACAGATATCAAAGCCTGATAAAGTCACCAAAGTATTGACTGTGCAAGGTATAAAAAAAATACATTGCATTTTGGCTGACAAACGTAAGTGCATATGTATCTGGGAGTTTTTTCAGCCAAAGCACAGATTTATATGTTGTGTCAACTGAATGCAGAGACTTTGATGTGTATTTTTTCTTTCATGGAATCTTTGCTAACTTTCTGATCTCTAATATTGCAACTGGCTGGTAACTAACAAACTTTAGCCAGATCCTGAATGGATAATTGAGTTCAATCCGTGAATTATTTAAATGGCCCAGCTATCACATCTGATTGCCAAACATTTATGTAACAGATGAAAGTATGGCAGCCAAGGAAATCAACAAATTCTATTTATATATTTCAATCTAACATATTAGGAGGAAGCATAGGTCATTCTGTTTTTTAAGTTTGTTCCACTATGTAATATGATCATAGCTGAACATCCAACTTGACTCCATTTTCCTGCACTATTCCCATTTCCCCTTGTTTTGAATATCTAGTTAATAATTCAGGTCTGTGTGGAGTTAGCACATTCTCCCTATGTCTTCACGGGTTTCTTCCCACAGTTCAAAGATGTGAGAGTTAGGTTGATTGGCTATGCTAAATTAACCCTAGTGTCAGGGGGATTAGCAGGGTCAGAGGGATTGTGTTTGCTGTAGACTCAATGGGCCGAATGACCTCCTTCTGCACTGTAGGGATTCATATGTTTTTGACTATTCCTTTTAGTTATTAACGTATTAACTGTGGAAAATTGAGATATTTGGTTGAGAAATTGGTAAAAACAATCCTAAAGTAAATGCAGTTCAAACAAACTGGGAGTTTCTTCCATTAAAAAAGGTGGGACCATGTTGATTTAAGGAATAAACAACAAGAAAGGTACGATCATAAAACAGCAGGTTGTCTTACTTAGCTAAAGAACTGGAGACAAGATGTTTGCAACAATTCCAGTAAAGGATAAATTATTCATGTGATTTTCAGGATTAAAAGACAATTAATGATTGAAATTTAAAGGCAGTTCATTTTTTATTTTTGCCACCCATGTCCTCCCAAAATTTCCAGACTTACCTGAAGTCCGGCAGGGGTCTTAACTTCTTTATGAGACTGGTTATATTTCTCAGCTATGTTCATTTACATCTTCTGATGCTGCTGTGATTGCAGAGTTGCCAGCCAGATTGGCCCCAAGGGACAGAAGTCCCACTCTGCAGTAATTAAGGTTGCCCCAGCATGTTATTGCTGCAGGGCAGCCAGATTTCATGTCAATGAGGTGCCAACCAATTTGTAGATAATCCATCCCCACCCCCAAAGCAAAATCCACCCTCTGAAGTTTTGTGCCACTGTGCAGTATTCACAGAGAGGCCTGTGCTTGAACTGTGGAATCCAGAGTGGTGAGGGCAACAGAGAAATTGGAGCTGAAAGACTAATGGAAGGACCCCAGTGAAATCTAGTACCTTGACAAGTAGCTGGGGAGGCAGTGCTGGTCACTTGACTAATAATCCAGAGGCCCAGAGTAATGCTTTGTGGACCCAGGTTCAAATCCCACTATGGCAGATTGTAGAATTTGAAAACTCAAAATATCTGAAATTAAAAGTCTAATGATGACCACGAAATCATTGTCAATTGTTGTAAAAACCCTTCTAGTTCACTAATGTAATTTAGGAAAGGAAACCTGCCGTCCTTGCTTAGTCTGGTCTACATGTGACTCCAGCAATGTGGTTGACTTTTAAATGCCCTCCGAAATGGCCTAGCAAGCCATTCAATGGTATTCAATGGTTACAAATGGAACAAAAAGAAATGAAACCGGTCACAGTAAACCTCCTCCTGATTACCACACATCGTGCGCCTCTGATAAATTAGTATTCCTCCATGTTGAACACTACTCGAAAGAAGCACTGAGTGGCAAGGGTGCAGAATGGACTCTAAGTGGACATCACCAAGGGTGGCTCATAGCACAAACATAGTTGGTCAGGTCCTAAAGGACACAGCTTCTTGACTGGGACTGTAGCAGGTGCTGAGGAAACCAAGAGGGAAAAACATACCCTCATCCTCACCAACCTGCCTGCCACAGATGTATCTGTCTGTGACAGTATCGGTAAAAGTGACCACCGCACAGTCCTTGTAGAGACGAATTCATATCATGTTGTGTGGCACTACTGCCATGCCAAATGGGATAGACTTTGAACAGATCTAGCAGCTCAAAACTGGGCATCCATGAGGTGCTGTGGGCCATCAGCAGCTGCAGAATTGTACTCAACAAATCTGTAACCTCACTGCGCAGCATATTCCCCATTCTACCATTCCCATCAACCCCAGGAATCAACCCTGATTCAGTGTAAAGTGTAGGAGGTCATGCTAAAAATGAGGTGTCAACCTGGTGAAGCCGCAAAACAGGGCTACTTACGTGTATAAACAGCATAAGTAGCAAGACCGAGCTAACTGATCCTGCAACCAATGGATCGGATCTAAGCTCTGCAGTCCTGCCACACCCAGCTGTGAAGGGTGGTGGACAATTAACTCACTGGAGGAAGAGGCTCCACAAATATTCCCATCCTCAATGAGGGGGGAGCCCTGTATATCAGTGCAAAAGATAAGGCTGAAACAATTGCAACAATCAGCCAGATGTTGAGTTGATAATCCATCTTGACCTCCTCTGGAGGTCCCCAGCATCACAGATGTCAGTCATCAGCCAATTCAATTCACTCCAATGCAATAAGAGGAAACGGTTGAAGGCACTGCAAAGGCAATGGGCCCTGACAATATTCCAGCAACTGTACGGAAGACTTGTATTCCAGAACCTTCTGTGCTCCTAGCTAAGCTGTTCTAATACAGCTCCAACTCTAGCATCAATTTGGCATTTGGAAAATTACCAAGGTAAGTCCTGTACACAAGGACAAATCACCACAGTTTCAGGACATAAGGTTGGAAAAGAAACTGGAGACATCTCTCCCGGAGCTTCTCAGTTATCCTAGTCCCAACCTTCTTCAGCTACTTCATCAATGACCTTCCTTCTATTATTAGGTCAGAAGTTCGGAAGTTCACCG
The DNA here is from genome assembly GCF_965287045.1 of Carcharhinus amblyrhynchos. NCBI lineage: Eukaryota > Metazoa > Chordata > Chondrichthyes > Carcharhiniformes > Carcharhinidae > Carcharhinus > Carcharhinus amblyrhynchos. The sequence continues at coordinate 101,632,330 of NC_137326.1, read as the reverse complement.
ATGGCTGCATAATGTTCAGTATCATTCACAACTCCTCAGATACTGGACAATATCCTGGCTTGGACTGACAACTGGCAAGTAATATTCATGCAATGCAAGTGCCAGGCAATGATCATCTCCAACAAAATATAACCAAAGCTTCTTGACATTCAACGACATTACCATTGCTGTATCCCCCACTATCAACATCCTGGGGTTTACCGTTGACCATAAATTGAACTGAACTAGTCATAAATACAATGGCTATCAGAGTAAGTCAAAAGCTAGGATTCCTGTGGCGGGTAATTAACCTCCAGACTCCTCAAAGCTTGTTCACCATCTACATGGCACAGATCAGAAGTATAATGGAATACACTTCTTTTGCCTCAATGAATGAAGGTCCAGCAACACTCCAGAAGATTGACAATGACCCACCACAATGCAGCCTGTCTGATTGCTATCCCCTCCACAAAAATTCAATCCCTCCACCACCAACATATAGTGGCAGCTGTGAGTACCGTCTACAAGATGCACTGCAGAAACTCAACCAAGGTTTGTTAGATAACACCTTCCAAACCCATGACCACCACCATCTAAAAGGACAAGAACAGCAGATACCTGGGAGCACCATCAGCTGGAAGTTCCATTTCATGTCATTCAGCATCCTAATCTGAAAATATAGTTTCGTTCCTTCACCATCGCTAGGTCAAATTCCCGAAATTCCCTCGCTAATAGCACTGTGGTGTACCTAAACCTCGGGTACTACAGCATTTCAAGAGAGCAGCTCACCACCACCTTCTCAAGGGCAACTAGAGATGGTAATAAATGCTGGTCTAGCCAGCAATGCCCATATTCCATAAATAGATAAAGACAAACACTAAGTAGAGGTCAGAGTGAATTATTACTTTCAAGATTTTGTAAGGAAAATCTTGGAGTAAAAGTAGAACTGAGTTTAGCATGAGTTTTATATTAGTGATGTTTGTTTTGCATTTCATGTGTACACACATATAAAGTTGGTGTTTGTTAAAAATATGAAATCTTGTGGCACAGTTCTGTCAGTTGGATGTTTGGATTCCTTCTTGGTTAATAGTCTCTATCAAGAGCATAATACCCAAGTATCTAAATGTTGTTTGACCTCTGTCTGGAATATATACAACAATTTAACACCCAAAGCAACCCACCCCTCCCCCTCCCCCTCCCCCCCCCCCCCCAGGTTGATAATTTCAAAGAATCAGAACACTGCAAAGAAAAAAATTTCTCTTCATCTTAGTCCAAAATGGCCAACTCACTTTCTCCTCAAGTCATCTGTCTGGATTCCTCAACTAAGAGAAAGATCCTTCCAGCATCTACCCTACACAACTCCTTAAGAATTTTATGTTTCGGATCAAAGAATGAGACCCAGTCTCAAGCAATAATTCATCGATTAGAAGATGAATCTTGGGTGAAGGCATGAGTCAGAGCTGCAAGTAGGGCAAAATCAGATGATAACATGTACAATTTTTCACAGATAACTGTGTTCAGGATTCCAAATACAGGTTTATTTTAGGTTTTGTTTGGCTCATCACTAAGCAAGCCAGAAAAGAAAATGGGTCAGTTTGACTCATGAGCAGTGGTTCACGATGGAATTCAACATACACTTTTGCAATAATTGGGGAGCTAACCAAGGTCACTGGGTGAGAGTTTAGTCAACTAATCAGACTAGACCACAACAAATCGCCATCCATTTAGTCGCTAAAAACTGGCTAGTGGGAAAGGCCACATCAATGACAGACAAGAACTACACACTAATTGGAAAATCTAAGAGTGAGAAGAATTGGAAGGTTTTGGGAACAGAGATGGGAAAGAATAAACAAAATATCTGAATCTTTAACATAAATGCAAATCAAAAATCTGAGGTAAAGGGACGATGTTGATTACTCAGAATAAGGAGTTTTGACAAAAGAACATTCATTGAGCAAGTTTTAAAAAGTGGTTAGTAAATATTTAAAATATGCTCGAGACCTGTATTTCACTGTCTCAGAAAGACATTTAGTAACATCAAGCCATTTGTATGATGTATTGTTTCAACACAACTGCTGTGATATATTAATGGATTATCATGCTTCAATACCAGGCTGTGAACGAAACAGTAACAACCAACAAATCCTTAACTCAGGTATTAATTTCCCGACTGAAGCGTGTAAAATTAAGCACGTTAACTTCCTTCCCACACAGTGCATAACAAATCTTCAAGGCCATACAAGACATTAAAAAAAATTGAGAGTCAGTATTAAGCAGGGACAGTTCACCTGCAAAATGAGGGCAGTCCGAATAAAACGTGACAAAAGAAATACTGGTTTTTCCAGTCTACCTTTTAATACTCATTTTTTCAACTACCTGTACACAATATGTGCAAGTAATTGCCAAATCAAAGCTGAACCTAATGCAGACAAGTAAACCATTGGTTAACCAAATCATACAGGTGTAATTTAACTGAGGTGATGGACCTTTTTTTTAAAAACGTGCTCTGCGATATATTCAGTGCACAACATTCACAATTTCAATTCAGTTTCATTTGATCTTGCCAAGCATGATAGGGACTCAAGCGTTAATTGAAGTGCCTTTCTGGCACAATACAGTGTTACAATTGCTACATGGGCTATCAGTTTTAACCAGTTGCAGAGAGAGTGCATTACGTGAGTAAACACAGTAACCCTATGGTTACTTTATCCAGGGAAACTTCTGAAGTGTCTCTCCTACTCATTTGGAACCAGCTTCACTCGCTCATTGTGTGCAACATATGTTACTTATTGAGAATATCTCAGCCCACTCTCTTTCCCCAAGTGATCAGCTTCACCTCTTTCAGATCCTGAGACTATTTTACTCCATCACAGATTTACTGGGGGATAGAGGGCTGGGCTAGGATAGGATCCACACTCCTCACTGCCGCGGCCTAAAGCCGGCGGGGGCAGCGGCCTCGCTTTAATCCGCCTCCGCCCCGCATATCGGGCGGCCCCGGCACCGAGATCAACGTAGAGGCTGAGCTGAGGAGACAGGCAAGCGAAAGCGCTGCCTCCTTCTCTCCCCGGGTTTAACCTCAGCGGAGCGGCGGCGGACACCCCGCCCGCTGCAGCTGCAATAGCAGCGATCCCCTCAGGAAGCTGCAGCCCAGCACCTCGCAGCTGCTCAACAGCCAGCTCCATATAACTATACATACTCCAGGCTCCAACTCTGCAGTAGTCTGTGTGTTTGCAGAAGCAATTTACCAACCTTCTTGAAGGAAGTTGTGTGTTGCCATTTCTTTTTTTCCCCCCCTGTGATTCTCTCAGTTACAATCCGACACACCCTTTCAATTTACTTCATTCCCTACAGCAGGTTCCCAAACCGATTCCCTCCCCTCCCACTTCACTTATTAGAAACAGCATTAAAAGAAAGAATGCCAGTGTGTTCAGTGCAAACTTCAAGGAAATTCGCCTTTTCAAAAAAAAAAGCCCACTGGATGCTGGGGCTATATAACCTTCAGTTTCAGCAATGAATTAACATTTTAAAGACCTGATTCAAAGGTCACTTGAAATGCACCATGTAAAATCTGGGACAAGATTACAAATTATATAAACTCTTAGGGGAAATAGTGTATGCAGTTGGGAAGAGGATGCCCACTGTAAAAAGTCAACAACTTCTCCCATACAGATACACAGCACAAAATAAATTACAAATACTAGGAATCTGAAATCAAAATAGAAACACTAGAAATAACTCGTCCTTTTTATCTGTAATTTTGTTTTTGATCTGAATTGTTGATTTTTTTTCTGTTTCCTATTTGGCCATCACAGCAATAACAATATGTTGTCTTTTTTTGGTTCACTAATTGCAATCCTGATTTTCAGAAAGAATGGGGATACGTGTTTGGCAGTTTGCTGTCAGAACAACACCACACAGAGCTCAGAAAGCAAGCAGGTGGTAGTATTAGGCCTAATTCACTCATAACACACTAACAATTACATGCAGCATGGTGCCCAGTCTGTGTGGCATTTGCACATTCTTCCTGTGTCTGCGTGGGTTTTCCCTGGGTTCTCTGGTTTCCTCCCACAGTCCAAAAGATATGCTGGTTAGGTGCATTAGCCATGCTAAATTCTCTCTCAGACAAGTGCCTGAGTGTGGTGACTAGAGGATTTTCATTGCAGTGTTAATGTAAGCACTAATCTTAGAATCCCTGTGGTTCAGAAGGAGGCCATTCAGCCTATCAAAGCTGTACTGACAACAATCCCACCCAGGTCCTGTCCCCGTAACCCCACATATTTATCCCCCTAACACCAAGGGACAATTTAGCATGGTCAATCCACCTAACCTGCACATCTTTGAACTTGGGAGGAAACTGGAGCATGCAGGGGAAACCCACACAGACATGGGAGAAGGTGCAAACTCCACGCAGTCACCCAAGGCCAGAATTGGGGACCTGGGTCTCTGGTGCTATGGGGCAGCAGTGTTAACCATTGTGCCACCGTGCCACCCTAAATAAAGAAACTTTAAAAACTTGTCAGGTGACAGAAAGTAGTGCACTGGATAGATATGAGGCTGATATGAAGCTATGAGGCTGGGCTAGCACTTAATATAAAAAAGGATAGCAAGAGTTTTTATAAATATATAAAAAGGAAGAGGCTGGCTAGGGTGAACGTTGGTCCTTTAGAGGATGAGAAAGGGGAGCTAGTGGTAGGGGATGGGGATATGGCTAAGGTCTTGAATAACTTTTTTGTTTCTGTCTTCACGGAGGAGGACGTGAATAATTTGCCGGGTGTTAGCGATGGAAAGGTGGTAGGAATGGAGGGTCTTAATGACATTACTGTTACTAGAGAGGTGGTGCTCGACAGACTGGAGGGGCTGATTGTGGACAAGTCCCCAGGACCGGATGGAATGCATCCGAGGGTTCTGAAAGAAATGGCGGAGGTTATAGTGGATGCCTTGGTGGTTATTTTCCAGACGTCGCTGGATTCCGGGGAAGTGCCGGAAGATTGGAAAACGGCTAATGTTACGCTGTTGTTTAAGAAGGGTGCCAGGCAAAAGGCAGGGAATTATAGGCCGGTTAGTTTAACGTCTGTGGTAGGTAAAATGTTAGAATCCGTCATTAAGGAGGAAATTGCGAGGCATCTTGAAGGGAATTGCTTGATAGGGCGGACGCAACACGGTTTCATTAAAGGGAAGTCGTGTCTGACAAATTTACTGGAGTTCTATGAGGATGTGTCTAGGGCAGTGGATAGAGGAGAGCCGGTGGATGTGGTCTTTCTGGATTTTCAGAAGGCGTTTGACAAGGTACCTCACAAGAGGTTATTGCAGAAGGTCAGGGGACATGGAGTTGGGGGTAGGGTGTTAGCGTGGATAGAGGATTGGTTGTCAAATAGGAGGCAGAGAGTGGGGGTCAATGGGTGCTATTCGGATTGGCGGTTGGTGACTAGTGGGGTGCCCCAGGGGTCGGTGCTGGGGCCTCAGCTATTTACCATTTATATAGATGATCTGGAGGAGGGAACCGAGTGCAGGGTGTCGAAATTTGCTGATGACACCAAGATTGGGGGAAAGGCAAATTGTGCGGAGGGTGTGGAGAGTCTGCAGAAGGATCTAGATAGGCTGGGCGAATGGGCCAGGAAATGGCAAATGGAATTTAATGTTGGCAAGTGTGAGGTGGTCCACTTTGGTAGGAAGAATGGTAGGAAGGACTATTACTTACGGGGCGAAAAACTGCAGCAGGCGACGGTGCAGAGGGACCTCGGGGTCCTTGTGCATGAGTCGCAAAAACCCAGCTTGCAGGTGCAGCAGGTGGTCAGGAAGGCAAATGGGATGCTGGCCTTCATAGCGAGGGGGATTGAATATAAAAGTAGGGAGGTCTTGCTGCGGCTGTATAGGGCATTGGTGAGGCCGCAGCTGGAGTACTGTGTGCAGTTTTGGGCGCCACACCTGCGCAAGGATATTTTGGCCCTGGAGGGAGTGCAGAGGAGGTTTACTAGGCTGATACCGGAGTTGAGGGGATTGAGCTATGAGGAGAGGCTGAATAAACTAGGCTTGTACTCGTTAGAGTTTAGAAGAATGAGGGGAGATCTCATTGAGACGTATAAGATGATGAATGGGATGGATAGGATAGAGGTGGAGAGACTCTTCCCGCTCAAAAAAGACAGTAGGACTAGGGGGCACAGCCTCAAGATAAAGGGGAGGCGGTTTAGAACGGAGTTGAGGAGGAACTTCTTCACTCAAAGGGTGGTGAATCTCTGGAATTCTCTGCCCGTTGAAGTGGTGGAGGCTGCCTCGCTAAATATTTTTAAGAAGCGGGTTGATGGGTTCTTGATAAGAGAGGGGATTAAGGGTTATGGGGAGAGGGCGGGAAAGTGGAACTGAGCCACAACAGATCAGCCATGATCTTATTGAATGGCGGGGCAGGCTCGAAGGGCTAGATGGCCTACTCCTGCTCCTATTTCTTATGTTCTTATGTTCTTATGTTAATTTCTGTATATCAAGACCAGGGTGGAGCAGGTTAGAGGACTGTTTATACAAATAGTTCATTGGGGACACCTTTGATTATTATCCAGTCAGAGCTGATTTAGAGGTCTCAATCAGGTGGCTACAAATATAGATCAATCTGTACCTGTCAGTCCTCATTCAGACAAGAGTCAGGAACCCCCTGCTGAAACACCTGTTTCTTTACTGCAGGGATGGCCATGGTGATTTGCCATTTAATAGAATCTCAGTTAGTTATATGGGAAGCAAGAATTCAAAGAATCATAGAATCCCTACTGTGAAGGACACATTACCTCTCTGAAAGGGACACCTGGACCTCTCCGAAAGGGTATCTTACCTCATTAAGGGACATCATGCCTCTCAAAATAACTACTGAAATGTTATGCTCTTTTGCTCAAATGTCATGTTTGGGATATCCCACTAAAGAAAATTGCATTTGCTTGAAGGCACTTTTACAGAAGCAGTGTCTCAATAACCATGAATGTGCAAACTACAACTTGCTCCTAGAATCATAGCATCCTTACAGTGCAAAAGGAGGCCATTTGGCCTATTGAGTTTGCACCAACAACAATCACACCCAGGTAGAGGAAATTTTCCCGTCCCACCAGACACAGGGATCGTAGTGGAAGAGGGCGGACCGTGCAAAGGTCCGCTAACCTCAGGCAGGAATTTCTGGTTTTGGGGCGAGTCTGAATTGAAAATCCACCCAGAGAAAAAGTGCAAACTCCACAGTCACCAGAGGCCAGAATTGAACCTAGGTCCCTGGGCACCATGAGGCAGCGGTGCTAACCACTGTGCCACTGAGCTGCCCCTAAAATCTGCTAGCTGCCATGGTGGGATTTGAACCCATGTCTGCAGAACTTGGGCCTCTTGATTACTACTTCAGTGAAATTGCCACTATGCTACTATCTTCCTTCTCACCTGCATAAATTTGTGAAAATGATTGCAGACATACTACACATTGATCAAGTGAAAGTGTGGTTCATAAAAGCTCCATTATTCAGTGGAGGAGCGCACAAGAAGATAAATTTGGTAATCTGGAAAATAAACCAAAACCTCTCCAGTTTTCTTCTAGTTGTTATTGAAAAATTGATGAAATGGCTTGCTCTGACCATATACATCAGTCACCTACTTAATGTAAGCACAATTGCAAAGTGATTTAGATTGCTAATGCTTCTTAGAGCAACCTATAATGAGCCTGAAACAAAAACGTCCGGGATTTTTGTGATCTGTGAAGCAATAGGAAGTGTCATGTCTGCCCACAAGTTTAGCTGTAAGTTATCTTGCACAATGTGGCACAAATATCTCACACATGTCTGGTGGAATACATCCTCTGCAAGTATTTCTGTTCTGATAAATCCAGCCGTCAGATTTTGCCTGTATATCTCATTCAGCAATTTTCTACATCTGTGTGCGACTCAACCAGCCTCTCCACATTTTTCATCCTCCCTTATGTGTCCAAATGAGTTGAATTAAAATGGATTTCCACAGAGACACCCAAGGCCAAATTTTTGCTCCCAAGTCAGGAATGCAAAGTTGGGAAAATTCCCGCCTCCGCAAGCCCAACTCAGGAGAAAGTACGCTGGATATTTGAATTTTCATTTCGGATATTAACTAGAGATATGCCCGTCATCCCCAGAAACAGTGCAACTGCAGGGTGCAGAGGCAGGCTGATTAATCAGACTGCTTTGGTGCTCTGCTCCATCTGTAAAATAAAACAAAAACAGCATTCTGGCCCTCACCCCTCATGCCTAACACCCATTCAATACAGTTAACATCCTCCAAACACAAAGTGCTTTATAAAAAAGAAACATTTCCTTCAAGTACTTATTCCTAATGAAAACAAAGACTTCATAACTACTTTGAGCTGTTACTCAAACTCTGAACTTAGAGCCTAGCCCCCACTGAGATAATAGGTTGTGGAATCAGTCATGCAGCACCAATAGCCTTCACACTTACATCAACAGGCTTTTCATGAAATTACAAGCAGTGATGTTCTTTCAACTGCAGGGTTTTTTGTAATTTTAAGAGCTCGTGGATGTAAATGTCTTGAGAGTTTTATGGTCCCACAAAGTTTATCCACATTCATCTTTAATGACGGGAGACATAAGTGGAGGCCGGGTAGCAGGTTTCCAGATGGCACCACCATCTCTGCACATCTCCAGCCACTGGATTTCTGGCGTCATCAGCTCCATGCCAGAAATTGACGCAGAGCTGCATAAATTATTTAAATAACAATTTGCATTTCATTAGTGGGCCTGCGACTGATGTCTCCAGGCCTCTCGAGCTCATCTGCCCCTCCAGGAGTGTCTCACTCCAGCGAGGTTTGCAACAGCTCTCCATTAGTGGAAAGTTGATGGCTCGACCCTGCAGGAGTGAAGGGAGGCCATGGAGGCCCCCTAGGAGGTCAGGGATAAGGGAGGCTGCCCCCGGTCATTGCCCATTTGGCAGTGTCAGCCTGGCCTCCTGATACTGCCCTAGGAGCAAAGTGGCAATGCTCAGAGGGCACCTTGGCACTGCCCATAAGGTGAGCAGTGGGGTTCGAGGGGGCAGGACTAATGGGGCAGGGCCTCTGTGGGGGTGGGGGAGGCCCCACTGCCACTCTGTACTTTGGGATCGTGAGGACAGCGATTAGAGCTGGTTCGGGACTGCAGTAGTTGGGGGGGGGCGGGGGGGTGGTGGCGGAGGGGTAAGTGTTGGGGTAGTGGGGGTGGTCAGGACTGCAGGGGGGTTAGGATTGTGTGGCGGAGGGAAATCAGGACTGTGGGGTGGGTGGGAAGAATCAGGACTGCTGAGGAGTTGTGGGGGGGCAGGGGGGGAGATCAATGCAAGCCGTTAGGGGTTGTCAGGGCTGGCCCAGAAGGCCAACGATCAGGGAGTGGGGGGAATCAGAGGGGCAACAATTGTGATGAATCCTCATTCTTGACAACCAGTCTGCAGTTTTGGACATTATTGATCATACCATCCTTTCCACCATTATCTATCTGGGTAGGAATGTATTCACCCGGATTCATTCTTATCTATCTAATTGTAGGTAAGAATCACCTGGTCTCCACAGTTTTTGTTCTGAAGAAGTCAGGCTCGACATGAGGCACTAACTCTGTTTCTTTCTCCATGGATATTGCTAGATCTGCTGAGTGTTTGCCATTTTCAATTCAAGAACATGTTCCTTTCCATACATATGCACAGAAATAAGGAGCAGTTAGGCCATGGAGACATTTGAAAATACGGATTAGAACTTTAAATTCAAGATGCTGCTTAACCAGCGGCCAATGTAGGTCTGCAAGTATACGAGCGATGGGGGAATGAAACTTGTTGCAAGTTTTGGATAACCTCAAGTTTTTGGAGAGTAAAACATGGAAGACCTGACAGGAATACATTGGAAGAGTTGAATCAAGACATAAGCAAAAACATGAATGAGAGTTTCAATAGCAAATGAGCTGAGACAATATGAAATTTGGGTTATGATACAGAGGTGATGTTACAAATACAAAAGCTATAAGTTTGTTATGCTTTTGGGACCGTAAAGTGGAAGGGGATCATGTAGCCTGTTAAAATCCTTCCTGACAACAAGTCTGGGTGGCTTGGTGGCTATGGGACATTGAGCACCAGACTGATCTACAGGGAAGAAGGTGAAACATGTTCATACCTATGGCGAGAACATCGTTGTTAACTGTGAGTAGAGCGTTAGAACTGGATTTTTATGGAGTCAGGAAGACTCCATGGATTTTCAAAAATGACATGCAGGATGTGGATGCAGAAGCCTCATCCTCGTTTCCAAAGATCCAATTTTTACCAGCAGGGTGAAGATGCCAGGCTACAATTCACACAAGAGAATAACCAGAACTTGGCAGAGTAATTTGAAATTAGTTTGGCTGTTCCAACAATCTTAACCCACAATGTGGAGAATCACAAATTTATGGAATTGATATAAATGCTCTTGAAGGCTGATAAAGTTATTGTAATTGTCATTTATTTTTATTCATTCATGGGATGGGGTTGTTGCTGGCTGGGTCAGCATTTATTGCCCACTGCTGAGGGCATTTAAGAGGTAAACATATTGCGATGGGTTTGGAGTCACATTGAACCAGACCAGGTAAGGACCTCAGATTTCCTTCCCTACAGGACATTAGTGAATCAGATGGGTTCTTACAGTCATCAACAATGGTTTCATGGTCATCATTAGACTTTTTTTAATTCCAGATTTCTATTGGGTTCAAATTTCACCATCTGCCATGTTAGGATTCAAGCCTGGGTCCCCAGAGTATAACATTGGGTCTCTAGATTTGTAGTAAAAATCACAAGGCCATTGCCCTCCTTTATAGGCTGGGGTTTCCCACCCTTGCTCATGACGAGTGTCATCGTGGATTGAAGCAGGAGGTATCATAAGAACACTAAAAATTGGCATTACATCATGATGAAACCAATTTGCAATTGTTCACTCCAGCTGTCAATGGTGGGTCACATTTTTCATCATAGCATATCGGGTATGTTATTTTAAAACACTTTGTTGTAAGCTCCACTTGCTGGAATCATCCACCATTCTGGATCACCAGACCACGTCGACATTCAGTTGGAACAACCTGTCCCACAATTGTGGATAAGCAGCATGCACTTGAACTGCATTTCACTCATAGAATATTACAGCGCAGTACAGGCTCTTCGGCCCTCGATGTTGTGCCGACCAGTGGAACCAATCTAATGACTCTCTAACCTAAACTAGTCCAATGTTATCCATATGCCTATCTACTGGCCATTTGGACACCCTTAAAGTTGGCGAGTCCACAACTGCTGCAGGCAGGGCATTCCACGCCCTGACTATCCTCTGAGTAAAGAATCTACCTCTGACATCTGTCCTATAATTACCATCCCTTAATTTAAAGCTATGTCCCCTCGTGTTAGCCATAACTTATTACTTTGAGGTTAGTTTGCCTGTCTTGAATCATCCAGTGCTCCCAGGAGTTAATGCTGGGCTTTGCAGGCAGCACCACATGCTTAAAGAGGTTGTCATGGGCAAGCCCCTACCTACCAGACCACCAGGGAGTGGCTTTCCATGGGTAGCACTGGGACTGGAGGACAGCTGGCCTCAGGCAGGTTAAGGGGTTGCAGGACTAGTCTTATACTGGGGTTGTGATTAGGGAAATTTGCACTCCGACACATAACTGGGGTAAGGTTGCAGAGGGAGGTGGTATATTTTTAAGCAATGTAAGTGGCCTCAAGATGGGGATACATGAGGTCCACATGGGCCATAAGCACATCCACTTCCAAGTGTCTGGGGGCAAACAAGTGAACATAAACCAGAAGCACGATGGAATCAAGGATACAGGGATTGATTGGCCTGTGATGTCATGGTTGGTTTGCTGAAGTTGTGTTTGTGAATATTTGTTCAGACAGAAGAGAATGAGAACTCTGGTAGTTTTAATACAATGTTGACATGGGAGTAATTGCCGTTGGTGTGAGAGGTAGAACTGTAATCCAGTCTTCAACATTAATATTCTTCACAGTGATGAGCACAGGAGGATAATGTACCAAAAGCAAATAATAAGATACTAACACAAGTAACAGGCAAGAGTTATATACAATACATTTCTATTGATATTCAAGACATGGTTGGCCATGACACCAGCTTTGTGATATCCATTTGATTAGTCCATTACATCATTACATGTAATTTATGTAATTACACAATCACTGTTGGTAATTCAGTGATTTTACATCCATGTGCCTTAATCTAGGATTTAAGTTAATGGTAGGCCTCTCAAAGTTTTATTTTTGGATAAGATCAGAGGTCAGTGACTAGAAATCAACATTTATCTTCCCATGGACTTAATGCCTGATTGAATTGCACTGCAGGTGAGATATTGCAGCTGTTATCAGTCTTAGCTATGGTCTATTGGAAACTGAGTTAAAACATCCAAAACTCATTTCACTTGCACTCAATCATTTTGCAAGAAGACAAGATTTGTTTCCATTCATTGAGACTGTTTACAAACTACCAGAGGTGAATGGAACATGTGAGGCACACCCTATTTTACCAACTAATTATTTCCAATTGGTTACTGACAAGTTTTGGAACATTATCTAAATCTGGGTTTTATTGGTATCCAATTCCAGTTCGATTCACAACTTCTCAGATAATGAAGCTAGCATGCAGCAAGCCCTGAGGCAGCATGGTGGCCCAGTGGTTAACACTGCTGCCTTACCGCACCTTAGTTTAAAAGACCCCATTAGACCAATGTTTACTCTAGTGAGTTAAGGTGGGTTTGAGATTGAGTTACACCGCTGACCTCAAAAGCAAATGGCCATGGGGTGGGTGAGCACCGGTTCAATTCTGAACTTGGATAACTAATTGTGTGGAGTTTGTATGTTCTCCCTGCGTCTGCATGGATTTCCTCTGGATGCTCTGATTTCCTCCTGTAATCCAAAAATGTGCAGATTAAGTGGATCAGCCATGGTAAAATTGCCCCTTTGTGTCCAAAGATGTATTGGCTAGATGGATTAACTATGGTAAATACATGGAATTATGAGGGTTAGAGCAGAGGGAGGGCTCAGGTGGGATGCCCTTTTGGTGAGTCGGTGCAGTCATGATGGGCTGGATGGCCTCTTTCTGCTCTGTAAGAATTCTATGGTTCTATGGACAGCATTCAGATTTTGGAGTTCTTGGACAAGTAACATTAATGCCACACAAATGCCAGGCAATGACTTTCTCCAATAAGAGAAGTAACTAGCCATTTCCCTTTGATACTTAGCAGCCTTCCAGAGATGTGGCATGTTTCCTGTGCATGTATAGTTAATGAGGTGGGAGTGGATGATATGGTGCAAAAATCCAGCTTTGTAGCTGACTGGTTTTCTTGTCTTCACCTACACTTAATGCAATCTCACTCATAATGTGAAGTTTTTTTTAATCCATTGCTCTTTCAACATAAAAAACATAGGCCTAAACTGTCAGCAAGAGTTAAAAAAAAACACCTTGGCTGATATGGTTTTATTCACAGGCCATCTGGTGTAGATTGTCATGCAATTCCGATAGAGGGTTTTTGACATTTTGCCAAGGTTTGTTATTATGGATGCTTGGCTGAATTTCAATAGTTATAATGATCTCAGCAGAGTGGTTTGAGGTCACAGTTTGATTAAAAGTTTAAATAGACTATTAAATTATTAGGTGTGTTTGGTGTGGGGTCAGATTAGAAGTTCGTTTCATTTTAATAAAATCATAAGGTCATTAGAAATATCAACAGGAATAATTATAACAGATTAACCAATTGAGGAAATTTGAAAGCTTTGAATCCGTATCTTAAATAAATTTTACAGTATCAAGTATGTATGAATGAGAGCCTTGTTAGATGTTAGGTTTTTATTCAACTCCACATGGCTCCCAAGGACTGGCTAGAGTGGATACATTCTGAGTGGCCATGTTGATAGCATGGAAGTGTGATGTGACATGGGGGAGTGAGGAAAACATGAGTTGGAATAGAGGTGACGTGAGGGCATGAGCACCCAAGAGGGAGTGGCTGGAGGGTGAGGGGGTGTGATGGATGAAGGCTAAAGAGCAGAAGAACATCAAAAACAACTGGGACAAAATCCAAATTGGACCTAACCAGCCTAACTTAGTGCTCACCCACCCCATGGCCATTTGCTTTTGAGGTCAGCGGTGTAACTCAATCTCAAACCCACCTTAACTCACTAGAGTAAACATTGGTCTAATGGGGTCTTTTAAACTAAGGCAGGTATGCCAAGTCAGGAAATTCCTGACTTAAGCTGCTCATCTTGGTCACAGAAATTTGCCCTTCTGTCCCCAGGTCTTAGACAGAGCTGTTAGGAGTGTTATATTTTATAAATGGTTTTATTTTAAGCTGCCTATTTAATTCCAAGATAGATTGAAATTGCTGGTCCAGTGGATAGTTAATTAACATTTCTATCCAGATGCAAGGCCCAGTTGACTTACATTGCCTTTGGGGTGGACTCACATCTCTGATTATCCTTTCATTTACCATTCCATCCCTCCTATCACTGCAAACCTCATCTTAATATCTATTGAAATATTGTACAAAAATTGCCCATTTCACTCAACATGTTGATTGCTTCCATTAGATCATATATTGTGTGCCTTAGCACAAACAATAAGGATTGCAACCAATCATTTAACATCTATGAAATTTCTCCCAACCTTTTCAGATGAGGTACAACACCTCACAGGCAGGTCAGCCTGCAAGAATGTGTGTGTGTGAGAGAGAAGGAGCGAGCATGAGAGAGAGCAGGGAGACAGAGACTAATGTTCACTGGGCGGAGTGGGATTGAGGAGACCAAGTTTGTAAGGATTTTAACAAAGCTGAAAATTTTGCCCAGCTGTGGCTAAAGGGAGAAATCTCCATAGTAACCCTCACCATGAAAGTCTGTTGGGGATTAGAAATGATCTGGCTGGGAAAGGAAGTTGTAAGCAAGCCATTGGGAGCTTTGGACTGGTTTCTGGAGAATGAAGTCTCACTTCAGAGACAAAGTAAAGTATAATTGTAACGTAGGAGTTTCAGATGTTTAAAAAGTTCAATGGGGGATCTTTTCTGGTGTTTACAGTGTAAGTCACCTACTGAATACAGTGAACTAGGGAACCATTTAGCTTAGTTGACTAGATGACTTGTGTGTGGTTCATAATAACTTGCCAATGTTACCAGCTTTGATTCCTGTTCCGGCTAAGGTAAGCATGGGACCTGCCTCCTCACCTGTAAATGTGGAAGGCAATGGCGAGCCACCACTAACTGATAATGCCAAGAGTGACACAGTGGTTAGCACTGCTGCCTAACAGTGCCAGGGACCCTTGTTAAATTTTGGCCTTGGGTGACTGTGTATGTGTAGTTTGCACATTCTCCCCATGTCTGCATGGGTTTCCCCTGGTGCTCCGTTTTCCCCCCACAGTTCAAAGATGAACAGGTTAGGTGGATTGGCCATGCTAAATTGCCTCTTAGTGTCCCAAGATATGTAGGTTAAGAGGATTAGTGTGATAGATACATGGGGTTGGAGTGATGGGGCAATGTGAGCTAAGATCACCTGCAAAGCTAGGATTCAGAGATCTGGCATCATTTTTAACAGGTGCTCTAACCTCAAAGTAAATTTGAAAACTTTCCTGTCCCTACACCCCCACACCCCTCCCACAGATGTCGGGACCTTTCGTCCATGAACATTGGGACACCCCCAGCCCACTCTGCCCAGAGACATCAGGACACCATGGACATAGGGCATTTAGTACGACAATTAATTATCCAATATGTAACTTTGGGCCCCATATCTAAGGAACGATGTGCTGGCCTTGGAAAAGGTCCAGAGGAGGATCACAAGAACGATCCCTGGAATGAAGGGCTTGTCGTATGAGGAATGGTTGAGGACTCTGGGTCTGTACTACAGCTGGAGTTTAGAAGTATGAGGGGGGTTCTTATTGAAACTTACAAGATACTGCGAGACTTGGATAGAGTGGAGAGGATGTTTCCACTAGTAGGAAAACTAGAACAAGAGGTCACAAATTTGAGATTAAAGGGATGATCCTTTAAAACAGAGCTGAGGAGGAATTTCTTTAGCCAGAGAGCGATGAATCTGTGGAACTCTTTGCTGCAAAAGGCTATGAAGGCCAGGTCATTGAGTGTCTTGAAGACAGAGATAGATAGGTTCTTGATTGATAACGGGGTCAAGGGTTATGTGGAAAAGGCGGAAGAATGGGAATGAGTAAAATATCAGCCATGATTGAATGATGGAGCAGACTCAATGGGCGAAGTGGCCTTATTCTGCTCCAATGTCTTATGGCCTTAGAACATGTATAATTCTGAATTATATTGCTTAACTGTTTAAAATATTCCAAGCTGTTGTTCTAGTTGTTTGAATGCAATTTTCCCAGGTGTTCCATGTTTACTTTCCATTCCTATTTCCTGAATAACTTCATTCCCCTCAAGCTATTAACATTGCCTTTGCCTTATACATACCATTATCAAATAACACCGTGAGCTGTATTATACTGTGATTGAAATCACATTGATTTTCACCAAGTCATTTTCCTTCTCAAATATCCTTCATTTCTAATTATAAAAAATACATTATTTCAGTCCAGTTTAACATCCTGTTTAATCAATGCACCTGTCCACCAACACACATAAGGAGAACCCTTCCCCCATCCAAATGGAGCTACCTAGAAAGCCCACTCCTAGCAGTACCAACCTGATTGTGTCAACCTGGCAGTGCCAAGGTGCCAGGGGACAATGCCAGCACACTGCCTGCCATGATCCTCACCACTCAAGTGCTATACTCATGTCCACACCCCTTGCGTGGTCATTCTAATTCCAGTGGAGTGGAAGCAATGGCATTAAGTTGCATAATGATATTAGAATTAATGTAAGTTCATGGAAATCAGTGCAGGGAATATCACAAACTTAGATCTGGCCGCCAGAAATCCTACTATGGCCCTCTCACAGGATTTAGCAGTCATAATGGGATTTGTGCCCATGATAACTGGCCTTCAGAATCGCACCAGATAGTTTGTTATGTGATCCTTCCAGTCAGTCACTGAAAATTCAAATATCTTTTAAAAAGTTATCAGTCTCTACAGGGAACGTTGCAGTGGAAATAGGTGGTCTCAGCATTGGTGCGAATATGAGACAGGAAGCTCGACTCAGTATCAGATGTGATACCAAGGTTGCAAACACGTTGTCTGAATCTCAGACTGTTGTAGAGAGAGGGAAGGGGTAGCTAGCTAAGGAACAATGTTTGGAGTAGTGATCAAAAACAATTCATTCTAGATGTCAAATAAGCAGGCTGGTAAGTTAACAACAGTGAAGAATTTGAGGAGAAGGTGGTGAGATAATGCTGGGTGTGATCGGTATACATGTGAAAACTAATGCTGTGCCCTCAGTTTCAACAAGGTCCAGAGTATAGTAAGAAATAGTAGGTGGTCAAGGATAGATCCTGGGAACATTAGAAATAGGAAGAGAAGACATAACAAGAATTGTCTTCTGGCTGCAATTAGGTTGATGAGAATGGAACCACTTTAAAGTAATGGTTCACTTCCTTTGGTAAACCACAGAATGAAAGCAGCCAAGCTTCTCTGTTGGCTATAGACTGCAGCTTACTGAGTGAAGTGCATATAACTAAATACAATAATACAACTAGGAACCCTGGCCACAAAGCTTTCCATCACAAGGAATGTATGGAAGCATTAGTTCCACACAACCCAGGTATTCATCACAGATACAAATGTTAATCAAACAATTATTATCATGTGATTTTCTCATTCATTGATTTGTTAGAGGTGACTTAAGCATACTGGTTGAAAAGCTTATGAGAAGAAACCGACACTTTTTAAACATAACTACCATTCTTTGTCATATGCATAAGATTGTTGACCTCCATATGGAAATACATTGTGAGCGTAATGACGTAATACTTCATCCATCTAGGCAACAAAGATATAAAATAGATACAACACAATTCTTTGCATTCCACCTAAATTAGTATTATCAGAAGTCTCCTTTTGTTTCCATAGGAACCCGTCAGAGACTTTCCAAATATTCCTCTATTAAAAGAAACTTAGGCAAAATATCTGCCTTTTTTCTCATCCTATTATCCAAGCAGCAATGATACCATGAATGCCTAGGACATTGAAAATTAAATATCTAAGAATATTTTGAGGTGTATTTACTTCCTGGCATGCTATCTTTGAGATTTCTGTTGTGTTTGTGACATTTTAAACATATCATTGCCATTCATCCTGCCACTGTGACTGGAACAACCTGAACCTCCTTCCCAGGTACTTCCTTTTATCCCTGAAACTTGCCATTAATAAATAAATATATACATCAATATTCCCATGATCCTTGGTTCATTTAATATAGTATTCTCAATAATTTATCCTTCATGATTGGACTGTTAGAAATTAATTTGTTTAACCTTACTTCCGAAGTAACAAATTACTTTCCTCATAAATAATTTTTAATTGCTTGGCTTCATTGCATTATCGGATATTCACTTTGATTGTGTTCGCCTGACATTGTCTCATCCACTCCCATGCTCACTTCATTTACTCATTTTAATGCCTCTCATTCACCCTCTCCTTAAATCAATTCACCATCTGTTCTCACAAAATTGCATTGCACTCACCAACCCTCCTGCTACAATCTCAGTAATAACTTAGCCTCGAACAATCTAATTGTGTGCTCTCTGCTCCCCTTTCTAAGTTACTCTGCGCCCTAACTTAATTTTTTCAATCTCCAGTGCAACCAGTCAATACTGAACAATTAATCAAATTCACCTCAGACACCAATTAAATAATTTAGTGAGGATAATAAATTAAGCTCTGCTCAAGTTTTGGTACAGCAAACTAAACTGAATAATAAATTAATCTCCTATCACACCCCAATTCTATAAT
Organism: Carcharhinus amblyrhynchos; assembly: GCF_965287045.1. Classification (NCBI taxonomy): domain Eukaryota; kingdom Metazoa; phylum Chordata; class Chondrichthyes; order Carcharhiniformes; family Carcharhinidae; genus Carcharhinus; species Carcharhinus amblyrhynchos. The sequence continues at coordinate 101,613,471 of NC_137326.1, read as the reverse complement.
TTAGTGCTGCATAATAAATAGATTTCCCGTGCAGTCCCATTGGTTCAAGCTGTTCCACTCTTACACTCAAACTTCATTGCCCCGGTAATCACTTTTTCATGTTTGTTGATTTAGTCTCATTGCTTTCAGCTTCTTTAATCCCTTTGCTTCGAACGTTAAGTTTTAGCTATTCTGCAATCTTGGTATCCCAAACCTCTTTACTGAGATTGAACTCCCATCTCTAATTATCCTTTCATTTACCATTCCACCCCTCCTATCACTGCAAACCTCATTTTAATATCTATTGAAGTGTTGTAAGGAAACTGCCCATTTCACTCAACATGCTGATTGCTTCCATAGATCATATATTGTGTGCCTTAGCACAAACAATAGGGATTGTACCCAATCATTTAACGTCTATGAAATTTCTCCCAGCCTTTTCAGATGAGCTGCAACACATTGTAACCAACAACAATCAATTTTCCACCGTTACTTTCCACAGTGATGTTTCCAGGATCTCAGCAACAGATAAGCAAATTGAACAGATTTTCTTCTTTTGTCCTTGGTGTTAAATAACCATTTCAGCAGAAGGCCAAGAAAAAAGTAAACTAGATGGGCGCATCGTACAGCACACTTCAAACCTTAAATGCTGTTCTTACTATATATTTATCCAATTAAGTATAGCTGAGAACAGAAGGGCAAAATAAAACCATCAGGGAGGCACAAAAGAGAGTCTGTCAGCAATGCTGTTAATGTTTGGTGAAGTAGACCTACTGCTGCATAAGATTGGTGAAAGTAGGATTACGCTGTTTGGAATTCCAAACCATTTTCCTTGGAGGATGGCAGCATACCATGTCTGGTAGAAAGTGGGTACAGGATTGAATTTTGTTTGCCATATCTATCAGATCTGAGAGTAGATGTAAGTAAAGGTGGCATATTTTAACAGTCAGTCTGCTCAACAGATAATGTGTAACAAGTAGATAGCCAACAATTGTAAGCCACAAAATATTGCTTGTCAACCTGTTCTATATATTTTGCTTACCCTCGTAAAAAAGGAAAACTTGAATATGTCCAGCAAAATTGTGCTAGAGGCTTTAATGAGGTTGATGAATTAATGGCTGCGAGCACTCGAGCGCATATTTTGTACAAAAGTAGATTTGCAATCCAGGACTAAATGAGCACAGGACCTGCACTCCCAATTCAGCAATCCCCCTGTGGTGAGCTTTGGCTTTAATGAACAGAAAATTGAGGTCAGCATATTCACACTTCTTGTATGTTTTCCTGGTTTGAGAAACGCTGCAGTGGGTTGGCGTAAGGCACAAATTTAGCCCTAATACATTGTGTTAGCTTTGCGCTTGTGTCCTCTGGATCTATAATTATGGGAGCTTACAATATGACATGGGTGCAGTGATGTGCGGAATTTTGAAAAGCATGTAATACATGTGCATTCATTCCACAAGCTAACCATATGTTATTATGCAAGATCAGCTTATTAAAATTTCAGTGCAGTGCTTCTGCAAATAGCAGGTGATACATCAACTGCGCAAAAGGGTCAAGGGCTGGGATATTCGGATTTCCATTTGCCTCTTTGCAAGATTAACCAAAAGGGATACCTACTAAGGTCATCTGGAAGATTTTAATTTTAAAGAGAATGGTTTCCCTCTGAAAAATCAGCCTATTAAAAAAAAACCTAAAGTAACCTGTTCACATGGACAGCATCTATTCCCACTATTATTTAAAAAATCTTAGCCCTGGAATGTAGGCCTATTTTTCTGCACAAATCTCTGAGCTTACTCTGTTTGCCAAGGGTTAGGGGAACGCTTTAGCTGCCGTCCTCTGGAATCTCTCCAGATCCTCAATATCCGATAATTGCGAGGGAACAAAATCAGACACAATACTCAAAACATACACATAAAAAACAAAGAAAATTACAGCACAGGAACAGGCCCATCTGTCCTCCAAGCCTGCACGGACCATACTGCCTGACTTAAGTAAAACTCCCTACTCTTCTGGGGCCCATATCCCTCTACTCCCATCCTATTCATGTATTTGTCAAGATGCCCCTTAAAAGTCACTACCATATTCGCTTCCACTACTTCCCCGGCAACAAGTCCCAGGCACCCATTACCCTCTGCGTAAATATCTGCCTCGTACATCTTCTTTAAACCTTGCCTCTTGCACCTTAAACCTGTGTCCCCTAGTGATTGACTCTTCTACCCTGGGAAAAAGCTTCTGACTATCCATGCTGTCCATGCCTCTCATAATCTTGTAAACTTCTATCAGGTTGCCGCTCAACCTTCATCGTTCCAGTGCGAACAAACCAAGTTTCTCCAACCTCCCCTCATAGCTAATACCCTCTATACCAGGCAACATCCTGATAAATCTTTTCTGTACCCTCTCCAAAGCCTCCACATCCTTCTGGTAGTGTTGTGACCAGAATTGAACACTATATTCCACGTGCAGCCTAACTAAGCTTCTATAAAACTGCAACATGACTTGGAAATTTTTAAAGTCAATGCACCCGGCCGATGAAGGCAGGCATGTTGTATGCCTTCTTGACTACCTTTTCCACCTGCATTGCCACTTTCAGTGACACGTACACCCAGACCCCTTTGCCTATCAATACTCTTAAGTGTTCTGCCACCTACTGTATATTTCCTATCTGTATTAGACCTTCCAAAATGCATTACTTCATATTTGTCTGGATTAAACTTCACCTGTCGTCTCCACACAAGTCTCCTACTGATCTATATCCTGCCATATCCTCTGATGGTCCTCATCACTATCCGCAAATTCACCAAACTTTGTGTCGTCTGCAAACTTACTAATCAAACCGATTACATTTTCCTCCAAATTATTTATATATATTACAAACAGCAAAGGTCCCAGTACTGATCCCTGAGGAACATCACTTGTCACAGCCCTCCATTCAGAAATGCACTCTTCCAGTACTACTGTCTGTCTTCTTTGACCGAGATAGTTTTGTATTCACCTTGCCAGCTCACCTCTGATCCCATACCAAACCAAAACACATACACATACCAAAATCTTGCAAAACTAAAATCTGTAGATTTAACCTGTTATACCCCAGCAATATAACAACCCATTGGCTTTTTTATGGTCTTAATATTACCACCAGCTCCCTCTCCTGCTTTGCAATATTTATCGGCGATTCAAAATTATCACACTGGATTTGATCCTATTGAAGAAAATTTGTCACAAATTGTCCATTGCTTTGAGTGTCTGAATTAGCCTGCATCTTCAAAGAAAAGCAAAATACTGTGGATGCTAGAAATCTGAAATAAAAATTTAAAGCATTAGAAAATCTCAGCGGAGCTGGTAGCAGCACCTGTGGAGAGACAAGTAGAGTTCACGTTTCAAGTCCAATATGACTGTTCTTTGGAACAAGAGTCATACTTGACTCAAAACCTTAACTCTGTTCCTTGCTCCGCAGATGCTGCCAGACCTGCTGAGTTTTTCCAACACTTTAGGACTTTATTGTAAGCCTGTACCATGTTTATTCATGTTGGGTTCCCATGACATGAGAAGAAATCCAAACCATGGGCACAATTCTCCAAACTAAATTCGAAGTGTGGTCTCCAGCGGGAAATGCCATGTGATTCCTGCCAGGTGGGTTGGCAGGTTCCTGATGCAAACCGTCCACGCTTAGATACGTTTTTGGAAGTGGGGGGTCATTTGCACCGTTACAAAGATGTGTGGCACTCAAAAATGCCAACAAGACCCACCCACACACCACCACCCAATGAAGGCATCTGGGAGAGCCGAACACCCACCCAGCCCCTCTGCCAACCTCACTGGCATCAGGTCTTCGGGGCATTCCCTTCCCCCAACATCCTTGATGGCATCACAGCATCAGCTCCCCTCCCGCCAAATGAGTGTCACCCCACAATGGGGTCACCAAAGGCCCTGCCCCTTCAGGCCCTGCCCCATGGCAGTGCCAACCTGGCCCTGTCCCCCCTAACAGTTCCAACATGGCAATGTCAACCAAAAAGATAGCTGCCACATGTAATAAGGCCACTGGGTTGACTATGTGTCCAAATACAAAATAATTATTTTCTCAGCTTCTGAAATCTCACACCTAATCAGGACTCTCATATATCAAAACTAATTTTTTAAAAAAATTCATGAGATGTGGGTGTTGCTGGAAATGCCAGCATGTGTTGCTCATCCATAATTGCCCTTGAAGTGAGTGGCGCAGTTAACTATTTCATTGTCACATGTAGGCCAGGCCAGGGAAAGACGGCAGATTCCTTCCCTTAAGGACAGTTGGGTTTTTACAAAAATTAACAATGGTTAATGAACCAGTTGGGTTTTTACAGAAATTAACAATGGTTTCATGGTCATCATTAGGCTTTTAATGCCAGATTTTTATTGAATTCAAATTTCACCATCTGTGTGGTGGATTCAAACCTGGGTTCCCAGAACATTACCTTGGGTCTCTGGAATACTAGTCCAGTGATGATGCCACTGCACCACACTTCCCTATTATGCTAGCAAATCTCCTAACAGATTCATGTCACATTTGAGACTGTCTGGGCCATTTCAAAAAGGAACCAAAGGGACATCATTTACATCTGATAAATTACCCTTGCTAGCAGAGTCATTGGAGCGGGCGAGGGGCAGACCATGGGAAGGTCTGTTGACCTTGAGTGGGATTTTCTGGTTTCAAGGTGAGAAAATCCCGCCCATTATGTCTGCCTAGGTAAAAGTTTCCTATCATTAGACCCTCTTCAACAACCAATAATTGCAACATTATCAGCCCTGAAATCAAAGCCAGGTTCAGATACTGCATTAACATTCCTTTTGAAGTCACTGTGGAGAATGTGGATAACATCACTCAACCTTTTTTTTTAGTTCATTCATGGGACATTGGTAGTGCTGGCTGTCCAGCATTTATTGCCCATCCTTAGTTGCCCTTGAGAAAGTGATGGTGAGCTGCCTTCTTGAATGACTGCAATCCATGTGCTGTAGGTTGACCCACAATAAGAAGTCTCACAACACCAGGTTAAAGGTTTATTTGGTCGTAAACGCCATTAGCTTTTGGAGCGCTGCTCCTTCATCCACTCATCTGATGAAGGAGCAGCACTCTGAAAGCTAGTGGCATTTACTACCAAATAAAACTGTTGGACTTTAACCTGATGTTGTGAGACTTCTTATTGTGTTTACCCCAGTCCAACGCCGGCATCTCCACATCACGAACCCATAATGCCATTAGGGAGGGAATTCGAGGATTTTGATCCAGCGACTGCGAAGGAATGGTGATATATTTCCAAGTCAGGATGGTGAGTGGCTCAGAGGGGATATTGCAGGTGATGGTGTTCCCATGTATCTGCTGCCCTTGTCTTTCTAGATGGAAGTGGTCGTGGGTTTGGAAGGTGCTGTCTAAGGATCTTTGGTGAATTGCTTCAGTGCATCTTGTACATAGTACACAGTGCTGTTACTCAGCATCGGTGGTGGAGGGAATGAATGTTTGTAGATGTGGTGCCAATCAAGTGGGCTGCTTTGTCTTGGATGGTGTCAAGCTACTTGAGTGTTGATGGATCTGCATCCATCCAGGCAAGTGGGGAATATTCCATCACTCTCCTGACTTGTGCCTTGTAGATAGTGGATAGGCTCTGGGGAGTCAGCACGTGAATTACTCACCGCAATATTTCTGGCCTCTGACCTGCTCTTGTAGCTACTGTTTATGTGGTGAGTCCAGTCGAGTTTCTGGTCAATGATAACCCCATGGATTTTGACAGTGGGGGATTCAGTGATGGTAGCACTGTTGAATGTCAAGGGGCGGTGGTTAGAGTGGTGATGGTCATTGCCTGGCATTTGTGTAGCACGAATGTTATTTACCACTTGTCAGCCCAAGCCTGGATATTGTCCAGACCTTATTGCATTTGACCACAATTCGGTTACGTTCACCTTAGTGATGGAAAGGGATAGGAATGAACCTCGGGCTAGTGGTTTTAGCTGGGGGAAGGGTAATTATGAGGCTATTAGGGGAGAATTAGGAAGCATAGGTTGGACTAGGAGATTACAGGGACTGGGAACGTCTGAAATGTGGAGTTTTTTCAAGGAGCAGCTACTGCGAGTCCGTGATAGGTATGTCCCTGTCAGGCAAGGAGGAATTGGTAGGGCTAGGGAACCGTGGTGCACCAAAAAAGTTTTTGCGTTGGTTAAGAGGAAAAAGGAGGCTTATGTTCGGATGAGACGTGAGGGCTCGGGTAGTGCACTAGAAAACTTTAGATTGGCTAGGAGGGAGTTGAAGAGTGAGCTAAGAAGGGCTAAAAGAGGATATGAGAAGACTTTGGCTGATAGGATTAAGGAGAATCCTAAGGCGTTCTATAGGTATGTTAAGAACAGAAGGTTGGTTAGGGCAAGATTAGGGCCAGTTATAGACAGCAGAGGGAAGTTATGTGTGGAACCGGAAGAGATTGGAGAGGCATTGAACCAATATTTCTCTTCGGTGTTCACACAAGGGGACATGGATATAGCTGAGGAGGACACTGGATTGCAGGGGAGTAGAATTGACAGTGTTGCAGTTGATAAGGAGGATGTGCTAGATATTCTGGAGGGTCTGAAAATAGATAAGTCCCCTGGTCCGGATGGGATTTACCCCAGGATTCTCTGAGAGGCAAGAGAAGTGATTGCAGAGCCTCTGGCTCTGATCTTCAGGTCGTCGTTGGCCTCTGGTATAGTACCGGAAGATTGGAGGTTAGCGAATGTTGTCCCATTGTTTAAGAAGGGGAACAGAGACTTCCCCGGGAATTATAGACCGGTGAGTCTCACTTCTGTTGTGGGCAAGGTTTTAGAAAAAATTATTCGGGATAGGATTTATAGTTATTTGGAGAGTAAAGAATTGATTGGAGATAGTCAGCATGGTTTTGTGGCGGGTAGGTCGTGCCTTACTAACCTTATTGAGTTTTTTGAGAAAGTGACCAAAGAGGTGGATGGGGGTAAGGCAGTGGACGTGGTGTATATGGATTTTAGTAAGGCGTTTGATAAGGTTCACCATGGTAGGCTTCTGCAGAAAATGCAGATGTATGGGATTGGGGGTGATCTAGGGAATTGGATCAGGAATTGGCTAGCGGATAGGAGACAGAGGGTGGTGGTTGATGGTAAATATTCATCATGGAGTTCGGTTTTGAGTGGTGTGCCTCAGGGATCTGTTTTGGGGCCACTGCTGTTTGTAATTTTTATTAATGATCTGGATGAGGGTATAGTTGGGTGGATTAGTAAGTTTGCTGATGACACCAAAGTCGGAGGTGTGGTAGATAGTGATGAAAGGTGTCATAGTTTGCAGGAAGACTTAGACAGGTTGCAGAGCTGGGCCGAGAGGTGGCGGATGGAGTTTAATGCGGAGAAGTGTGAGGTAATTCACTTTGGTAGGAATAACAGATGTGTCGAGTATAGGGCTAACGGGAGGACTTTGAATAGTGTGGATGAGCAGAGGGATCTAGGTGTATGTGTACATAGATCCCTGAAAGTTGGGAGTCAAGTAGATAAGGTTGTTAAGAAGGCATACGGTGTCTTGGCGTTTATTGGTAGGGGGATTGAATTTAGGAGTCACAGCGTCATGTTGCAACTGTACACAACTCTGGTGCGGCCGCACTTGGAGTACTGTGTGCAGTTCTGGTCCCCACATTACAGGAAGGATGTGGAGGCTTTGGAGAGGGTGCAGAGGAGGTTTACCAGGATGTTGCCTGGTATGGAGGGGAGGTCCTATGAGGAGAGGCTGAGGGATTTGCGGTTGTTTTCGCTGGAAAGAAGGCGGCTAAGAGGGGATCTTATTGAAACATATAAGATGATTAGAGGTTTAGATAGGGTGGATAGTAATAGCCTTTTTCCTCTGATGGAGAAATCTAGCACGAGGGGGCATGGCTTTAAATTAAGGGGTGGTAGTTATTAGGATGGATGTCAGGGGTAGGTTCTTTACCCAGAGGGTGGTGAGGGATTGGAATGCCCTGCCTGCTGCAGTTGTAAATGCGCCTAGTTTGGGGGCATTTAAGAGATCCGTGGATAGGTTTATGGACGAGAAGGGATTGGTTTAGGTTAGTGGGTCATTGTTTTGTAACTGGTCGGCGCAACATCGTGGGCCAAAGGGCCTGTTCTGCGCTGTAATGTTCTATGTTCTATGTTCTAACATGTATTGCTTCAGTATCTGAGGAGTCGCGAATGGTGGTGAACATTGTCCAATCATCGGGGAACATCCCCATTTCTGATCTTATTACGGAAGGAAGGTCATTGATGAAGCAGTTGTAGATCTTGGGCCCAGGGCACTACCCTCAGGGACTCCTGCAGAGATGTCCTGGAGCTGAGATGACTGACCCTCCACAACCACAACCATCTTCCTATGTACCAGGTATGATTCCAACCAATGGAGTGATTGGCCCCATACCCATTGATTCCAGTTTTGCTAGGGCTCCTTGATGTCACACCTGGTCGAATGCAGCCTTGATGTCAAAGGCTGTCACTCTCACCTCACCTCTGCAATTCAACTCTTTCGTCCATGTTTGAACCAAGGCTGTAATGAGGTCAGGAGCTGAGTGACTCTGGCGAAACCCAAACTGTGCTTCATTGAGCAGGTTATTGCTGATGTGGAGATGCCGGCGTTGGACTGGGGTAAACATAGTAAGACATCTCACAACACCAGGTTAAAATCCAACTGGTTTATTGAGCAGGTGCTGCTAGATAGCACTATCAATGACCCCTTCCATCACTTTACTGATGATCGAGAGTAGACTGATTAGGTGGTAATTGGCTGGGTTGGATTTGTCCTGCTTTTTGTGTACAGGACATATCTGGGCAATTTTCCACATTTCGATATCTCAATATGACTTTGAGAACTGGAGAATTGTCAGTCAATTATTTTGACATCCAACTCATGAGCCACCAAGAACCAGGCCCCCCCTAGGCAAAACAGTAGCCTTCACATCAAGCCTGTCTCTGCTGGAAGATTTTGTGCCATTGCCTACAGAATGGATTAAGTCTCTGTGTGCCAAATTCAATTTGCAGTATCAGCAACAACTGAAAAACAAACCTACAGCTCCAGTCTTCAGACAGATGGATTCAAAGAATCCAGGAAGAATTCCACATTGGACTCTGCAAATTATATGAACTAATATTCCTTTCTGTGGTTTTTTTCTACCATAAAAGTTCTTTTCTCTAACCCCCACTTTTACTGTGTGTGTGTGTGTGTGTGTGTGTGTGTGCGTGTGTGTGTGTGCGTGAAATTACTAATACTCTTTCCCCAGTCTTTGAATATGAGAAAGAAACTAAACTTCTCAGTTAATCCTAACTCGATTTTGCTGTGGGTTAATAGTAAATTTGAATGGGAAAGCAAGTCACCGCATATTGCAAAAAAAATTCAAAACACCTTCTGCTTATGGACAGGTGATAAGAGGAAATAGGTACAGTTTGTCTGTCTATAACATTTATATTATGATCTGAGTATATTTTTGTCTAATGAGTAAATTTGAAAATTGTTCCTTTAGTTTCTTTATCCAAATAAATCCAGATGAAGGGGAGCAGCAATTTTAAAATAGATTTCTGTGAAACCTCATGTGATTTATCCCCTTACTAAGTTGAATAATTATGATCTTTGGCCTTGAGAATATAATCAATTTGCTGTCCAGTTAAAAAGTTTCTCATCAGTCCCATACAATATCTTAATAACATACATGCAGCATTATTGGGATGAATGCAGTTTCAGCTGGCCGGAGCTCAAATGTGTTGTAACTATTTTTTTTGGATGGGGAATGATAAAGTGATAGACCAGAAATGCTGTTGTATTCATGAGTTCCGGGATAAAGATGTGGAGAGTGGGGATAATGGGCAAATACTGTTGTACAATGGATGCAAGGTGGCACAGTGATTAGCACTGCTGCCTCACAGTGCCAGGGACCCGGGTTCAATTCCCAGCTTGGGTCACTGTCTGTGCAGAGTCAGTATGTGTCTGCGTGGGTTTTCTCTGGGTGCTCCAGTTTCGTCCCGCAGTCCAAAAGATGTGCTGGCAAGGTGCATTAGTCATGATAAATCTTTCCTCAGATTACCCAAACAGTCACCAGAATGTGGCGACTAGGGGATTTTCACAGTAACTTCACTGCAGTGTTAATATAAGCATACTTGTGACATGATAAATAAAACATATATAATATAATACATATGCTTCAGGGACTGAACTGAGGTATACCAATCAAGTTTTACTGAAATCATGAAAGCTACTATGTAAGCACAACTATTTTTTTTTAAATTAAAACATTCCAAAAGTGTTGTGACAATGTGCTGCATGACATTAAAATTGATAAAGTACTCCATGATGAACATGCTATGCATTGGAATTCTGAATATAAGGCAGTGATGGGCAATCAAGGATAGTGAGTGGGTTGCATGACTGGCCTTCCTTCATCTTAGTGGATCACAAGATTGAAGTCGGCACGGTCACTAACTACGAATCTTGAATCAGATTGCACATATTTAATACAAACTGAATATTTTATAACAAGTTATAGAAAATGCTTAATCATTCATGTATTAATAGAACTGTCATCAACTTCAAGTGGTAAAAATGGAAAAAATATTTACACTTGATTGGACACTGAGGGAATGCATGGCTCTTACAGTCAATGTTGTGTGCAATCAGCATGCAGCTCACTTCCCATGCCCTTGCTTTATGTGCTCATCACTTAAGCCATACTAGTAGGAAAAAGGGTACACAAATGGTAACCAGAGGTGCATGGCAACTTTGTGCATTGGCAACAATGAGCAAAAATGTCTTATGGGCCGCAACTAGGACCCTGAAGTGTTGCATGTGGCCCCCAGGGCACAGGTTGCCCACAACTGATCTAAGTCCTTTTAAAATCCCACAGGCATTCCTGCAACACTCCTGGTGTAGCTCTGTCAGAGAAACAATAGAAGGCACAGGCATCAGGTTGAGACCTGGATATGCCAAGTCCAGACCTGTTGTTGCATTGCTGGGGTAGGGGAATATTGGAGCAGACCAAATATATCAGAAGCCCTCATGTAATCTTCTAAAAGGAAAGGCAGAAGAATGAACACTCCATTCTTGGGAAACGGAAAATAAAAGTTGCATTTACTGCATTAAATTGCAATGTAAATTGAATCGGACACCAGGTCCCTGACCATTCATGAAATCCCTCTTGGGCCCATCTGTTTCTCTCCAATGGTTTCATACTGACTACCCAATTTGAACAGACAAGTTGAAAAATACCTTTTAAAATTTAATTGGAACTGTCTGTGGTCTATCAACCTTACTGGAGAATTGCAAAGCTGAGTTATAATTAATTTTTACACTTTGACATGGTAGGCATTTTGAAACATAACTTAATTCGTCCTTACCTATACAGCCAATAAAAGCAAAAAATTAATACCATTTTGCATCTTATTTCCTACTCACAAGCTGAATAGTGTTGAAATTTTATAGTCACTTTGCAGGTACAGATTCAAGAGTAAAAGAGCAATGAAGAAATTATACTGAATGGGAAAAAATGTGTTGAAAGATATTGCACAAAAACATGCAAGATTTGGCAATGGTATGTTTGTGACATGTACATACTGGCCATGCATTATTTAAATAGGAGAGATACACCATTGTTGCTTATGAAAATGATTGTCACTCAGAACACTCCTATATCCATTAGAAAGTGACATAATAATACCAGCATTTTACAAGCACACGTGGTCCTGCTCTTTGGCATAAGCTCACTTGACTTGTTGAACATAATTTTCATCCTTTCTGTATGGCTACAACGTATATGTACAGATTTCGATTTAGACAGGAATGAGACAGTCAAATAGACGTAACCCAGACCGGGAAAAGTACACTGGAAGGTTGGTCTGTCATTCCGGGGAATGGGAAATGATCATTGGGACCGCCGCCCCCAGGAATAGGTCAATGGCAGTCAAAGGGGCTGCAGGTACAGAGGTGGACTGTGAAAACAGATGGAAATACGAACTAGGAGTAAAAGACAACAAGAAAAGTGATAGGCAGAGAAATCAAGGACCAGAATCAGATGTGGGCACAGTGAAAACTAGTAGGAGCAGGACAAGGAATGTTAAAAGGACTAGCCTTAAGACTTTTTTCCCCACAATACTCAGAGTATTTGAAATAAAATGGTTGAATTAGTTGTGCAGATAGATGTAAAGGGGTATGATATTGTTGGGATTATGGAGACGTGACTTCAAGATGACCAAGCATGGGAAGTAAAATTGAGGACTGTTCAGTGTTTAGAAAGGACAGACAAAAAGGAAAAGGTGGTGTCCTTATCTGAGGAAGGATGTTCTTGCTATAAAGGGAGTGTAGCGAAGGTTTACCAGGCTGATTCCTGAGATGGCAGGAGTTTCACATGAGGAGAGACTAAATTGTTTGGGATTACATTCATTCAAGTTTAGAAGAGTGAGAGGTGTTCTTATAGAAACATAAAATTCTAACAGGATTAGACAGAGTAGATGCAGAAAGAATGTTCTTGATAGTGGGGGAGTCCAGAACTAGGGGATATAGTTTAAGAATAAGGGGTTAACCATTTAGGACTGAGGTAAGGAGAAATTTATTCACCCAGAGAATGTATCTGTGGAATTCGCTACTACGGAAAGTAGTTGAGGTCAAAATGTTGTATGATTTCATGAAAGAATTAAATATAGCTCTTAGGGCTAAAGGGATCAAGGAATATTGGGGGGGGGGGGGGTGGGAAGGTGGGATCGGGATATTGAATTTAATGATCAGCCATGATCAAAATGAATGGTGAAGAAGGCTGAAAGGGCTGAATGGCCTACTCCTGCTTCTAGTTTCTCTGTATATTTCTACATGCACAATTAAGTCCTTTTATCCGTGAGGCATCCATAATCAGTTAAATATTTTGGCCATTTGAAGTGTGTTCATTTCCTTTAAAATCCTGGAATTTAATTGCATTTTATGTATTACACTTTGCTGGAGATACTCTTAGCTTCAGAGAGAGAAAGGATCCTTACTTTTTTTCAACACTTCTTTTCCAGATGACTTCAATAATTGCACTCTGTCTGTGTCTTCGCAAAACCAGTTCTTAAATCTCCTGTTTGTATATTCCCAGAGAGATATTTGATTACATGTCTCCCAGTCTTGGTTGTAGACCAAGTAATCACAGTTGTTTGAGCCTTCATCTTAGGAAAGTTTTGACACATTTTCAGATGTTAGGAATCAATAAGGTATGGGGTTATTTCATCCTCCACAGAGGGTTTATGTATCTCGCTGGGTAACAGTTTCCATTGATTTGACAGAATTACAGTGGCTTACAGGTCCAGCACTTTATATTTTTAGTATCTTCCTAGCAAGATTCCCTGGCTGAGGTGAACCTTGACACTCCCAAATGTGAAATTCTATACACCATCTCAGAGCAGGTTTGCAGAACAATCCATACAGGAACTCTCCACTAAAGTGGTCACTTGCAATAACTGCTGGTACCTATCTGTGGTCATTATGTTTTATTGTTTTGTTTTAAACACGTCCTCTTTAAACAGTTCAACATGTCTTTGGTTAGCTGGTAAAGTTATAGGTAGACCTCACTAAGTCATAATTTCCCATCTTCGTGACACCTGCCAAAATAATGAGAAGCAATGGAGAGGCGGCTGAACAATTTATTCCTGACTGAAATACAAAAAGAAATGTAACAATGTTACCAGCACTGTCAAGGTAAGTTTCTCCTTCCCATCTGTATTAATCTCTATAATATCTCACATCATCTTACTTTAGCACCAACAGAATCATCTTTTCCTCTTCTGAACACAAGGGGACAAATCTTTATACCTATACTTGGTTACAGTCACCAACTTGTCATCTGTTACTGCCCTCATAAGTACTTCACTTTCTTGACCAAACTGGCCATTTCTTCCCCTCAGAATGCACATAATGTTAAACTGTGTCACACATCTTCAAAACGTTTCAACAGGACACACATCAACTCACTGGCACACTTCTTGCAAGAGAAACTGGCACAAAGCAGAAGGAAGCTTCAAGAACAGGTGAAGTAACATGATGTTCCAGGGTCCTAGATTGCTGCCTCCCTCACCCCCCACCCAAACTCTGGAGGCAGCCCCAGACATTCTTTAGGTTAAGTTATTCCAGACTTGCTCTAGACTGTAATGTTTTCCCATTGGCGTTGCAGAGAATCAGGGAGTGTTTTGATCAGACTTGCAATCACATTCCATTGGCAGAATGCAAATCAGTTCCATTAACCAATCGCTTTCCTGCACTATTATCACCTAATTGATGGCATCTGAAAGCTAGTGGGTGTAAAGATCAGAATTGCCCTTCATGTCAACGAGGGCTACCACTGGTAACATCTTCAATATTAGCCAAGCAGTAGTTTAGAAATGTAAACAGCAAATCACAAATGCAGTTTGCTAAAACAAGCCATTTTATCCATTAATTTATGGATAATTGATGGCAGCACAAGAAGGCAATGTAATTCTACAGAGTGGCAACATTCCCTATGGCTCAGAAAGGTTTCATCCACTCTCTTTGATTAATTCCTACATTAGTATCAACAGGAATAGATGTGAATCTTTAAATGATCAATTGTTTTCTGACTATCACCATATGAATTTGTAAGAGAATGTCTGCTTCTAACCCTACACATTTCCATTTTACTTAATCCAGTTATTCACCAGTGAAAAAGAGGCATTTTGCTGCTTGCTGGGAGATCATGAAGATCCCTTTCATCCATGTCTAATGACACTTTTGTGATCCCGGAGGATACTAGGTGAGTATCAGTGCAATGGGCTGCATGCACCAACCAGAGCCATTGTACGTAACTCTGGCATGCCAAGGACATGTTTCACATGCTAGATTATGTAAATTGCCTCACCAGTGTCTCCAAGGTTGTGTACTGCCTGATGCAGAAATTTGCATTATACAATCATTTATGTGGCGGAAGGCATTTAACGACAACTATCAGCCAGAGGTACAACAGCCGCCTGCAGATGCAGAGAGCATGTGCTACTGACTATAAGACACAATTATGTTGCTCTCAAAGGGAGAATTCATCTTAACCTTCACATCTGGTTTCTGAATGATCAGTTTTGTCTACAATTCCCTTTGCACGTGTTCAATCATCAAGAGGTCTTCCTTTGTGCACAGAAAGCACAACTCTCATTCAAAGCCCTGATTAAGATCACTTCCAATTCTTGTCAAGAGCTGGAGAGACAAGAACTGTGTTAAAGGGGCATTCCAAAGATCGCAGGAGTTGCAGCACAGCAGATTTTGGAAGAAACTGAGGACCACAGAGAAAAATCAGTGGGGCCAGATTGGAGTGAGAAGATAACCCAGGACCATCAACTCAGCTTTCTGGGCCTTACTGCCAGCTTACCACAAGGCATCCCTTGGAAGTGACAGTGAGTGAGAGAGAGCTTGGATACAGTCACTCCATTTCAATTTGTTAGTAGCAGGTAAGGAAGGAGTGGCCTTTGTAATCATGGTAGGACTGGAGAGAAAGGTTTCATTCAGTGTGATATTAGTGGGAAGCCTCGCCATCCATGTCTGTGATTTCCCACCCTATGGCATCACATAGGAAAATCTCAGATTACATATTTTAACACAACCACTTTGTATAGCATAAAAGATATGGACATGTTTTAAAAGCATCTTGGCCAATTATGCATAAGGTGTATCAGTCATATAAGTAAGTTATTATTTTAAGGCCTGAAAGCTCTGCATGACCGAAGACAGCATACGGCAGTGGGCCTGTTTCTTCAAAACAACTCTCAGTAGAAAAGGCAAGAATTAGTAGCAATTTTAAAACTTTTCAGAATTGGTTGCTTTTATGAACGGAAATAATTTGTCTCTGGTAATAATATCATCATGATATACGTAAGCAGCGTAATGACCACCTTTTCACTCCAACTAGTTTTAAGTTTAATTTTAAGTAATATCTAATTATTATCACATATTGAGTTCTATGAGGATGTGTCTAGGGCAGTGGATAGAGGAGAGCCGGTGGATGTGGTCTTTCTGGATTTTCAGAAGGCGTTTGACAAGGTACCTCACAAGAGGTTATTGCAGAAGGTCAGGGGACATGGAGTTGGGGGTAGGGTGTTAGCGTGGATAGAGGACTGGTTGTCAAATAGGAGGCAGAGAGTGGGGGTCAATGGGTGCTATTCGGATTGGCAGTTGGTGACTAGTGGAGTGCCTCAGGGGTCGGTGCTGGGGCCTCAGCTATTTACCATTTATATAGATGATCTGGAGGAGGGAACCGAGTGTATGGTGTCGAAATTTGCTGATGACACCAAGATTGGTGGAAAGGCAAATTGTGCGGAGGGTGTGGAGAGTCTGCAGAAGGATCTAGATAGGCTGGGCAAATGGGCCAGGAAATGGCAAATGGAATTTAATGTTGGCAAGTGCGAGGTGGTCCACTTTGGTAGGAATAATGGTAGGAAGGACTATTACTTACGTGGAGAAAAACTGCAGCAGGCGACGGTGCAGAGGGACCTCGGGGTCCTTGTGCATGAGTCGCAAAAACCCAGCCTGCAGGTGCAGCAGGTGGTCAGGAAGGCGAATGGGATGCTGGCCTTCATAGCGAGGGGGATTGAATATAAAAGTAGGGAGGTCTTGCTGCGGCTGTATAGGGCATTGGTGAGGCCGCAGCTGGAGCACTGTGTGCAGTTTTGGGCGCCGTACTTACGCAAGGATATTTTGGCCTTGGAGGGAGTGCAGAGGAGGTTTACTAGGCTGATGCCGGAGTTGAGAGGGTTGAGCTATGAGGAGAGGCTGAATAAACTAGGCTTGTACTCGTTAGAGTTTAGAAGAATGAGGGGAGATCTCATTGAGACGTATAAGATGATGAATGGGATGGATAGGATAGAGGTGGAGAGACTCTTCCCGCTCAGAAAGGACAGTAGGACTAGGGGGCACAGCCTCAAGATAAAGGGGGGGCGGTTTAGGACGGAGTTGAGGAAGAACTTCTTCACTCAAAGGGTGGTGAATCTCTGGAATTCTCTGCCCGTTGAAGTGGTGGAGGCTACCTCGCTAAATATTTTTAAGAAGAGGGTTGATGGTTTTTTGATAAGAGAGGGGATTAAGGGTTATGGGGAGAGGGCGGGAATGTGGAACTGAGCCACGACAGATCAGCCATGATCTTATTGAATGGCGGGGCAGGTTCGAAGGGCCAGATGGCCTACTCCTGCTCCTATTTCTTATGTTCTTATGTTGTTATGTAAGCTTTGCTTCCACAAATCATATGAATTATTCGGAATGAAGTCAAAACATGGTGTAAAGACATTTCATTCTTAGAGCATCAGATTTAAGATCCCTAGAATGTTTGCCGGGGTTGGGGGGTCGGGGGATGGGGTGAATTCAGCAATGGTAATGAAGTTGACTGTTAAGGGGAGGTGGTTAGACTCTCTCTTGTTGAAATTGGTTATTACATGGCACTTATGTTCATTGTCACTTACCAGCTCACAGAATTCATTATCGATACCTAAGGAGTTAGGAATGGAACTGAACACTATGATATTGTCAGTAATCATTACAACTTCTGACTATATGCTGGAAGGAAGTTATTGACAAAACAGTTGGAATTGGGTAAGCCTGAAATGCCCTGAGCAAAGTCCTGGGGCTAACTACTGTAACCACTTACTTTGTGCTCGGCATTGCTCTAACCAGCAGTGAGTTTTTCCCCTGATTCTCATTGACTTCAATTTTGCTAGGGGTCCTTGATGTTGCAGTCAGTCAAATGTAGCTTGAATATCACCTCCCTTCTGGATTTCAGGTCTTCTGACAATGTTCAGGTCAAAGTGGTCCAGGCAGAATCCAAACTGAGCAGTGAGTAGATTATTGCTGTGTAAAAGCCATTTAATAGCATTGTTGATGATACATTCCATTAATTTGCTGATGATTGAGGGTAGACTGGATTTCTCAGCATTTTATGGAGAGGACTTATCAGGGCAATTTTCCACATTGTTGGGTAGATACCTGTGTTGTAATTTGACTGGAATGGTTGAGCTAGGAGAATGACTATTTCTTCAGTAATATATCCAGAATTTTGTTGGGGCCGACAGCCTTTACTGTATCCAACGTGATAAGCCATTTCTTGATATAATGTGAAGTGAATCAAATTGGCTGAAGATTGGTATCTATGATGTTGGGGATTTTGGAGGAGGCCAATATAGATCATCCACTTAGCCCTTCTGGCTGAAGATGATTGCAAAATTTTCAGCCTTGTTTTCTGCATTGATGTGCTGATTCTGCCTTCTTGAGTAAGAGAATGTTCATGAAGCCTTCTCTTCCTGTTACTTGTTTAACTGTCCACTGCCATTCACAATTGGTCATGACAGGATGGCAAAGCATAGATCTGATCCATTGTTTGTGGGATTTCTTAACTCTGAAGTCTGCTATTTAACATGTATATAGAACCTTACCAGGTTGGCACCTCATTTTTAGAATGTCTGATCAGCTTCTAGCTTGCTCTTCTGCACTTCTCAGTGAACCAGGATTGGTCCCCGGACTTGGTTACAATGGTTGAGTGAAAGATATGCCAAACCATAAGCTTATAAATTGTGATGGAATACAATTCTGCTGCTGCTGATTGTCCATGGTGTCTTATGGATGCCAAGTTTTGAACTCCTTGATTTGTTCTGAATCTATCCAATTTGCGTGGCGATAATGCCACGCAACACAATGAAGAGTGTCTTTAGTGTGAGGACTTTGAATCCACAAGGACTATGTGGTGGTCACTATTGCCAATTTTCTCATTGACAGTTGCTTCAGCAATGGGGGTGTATTGCTAAGGACAAAGTTAGTTTTTTACTCATGATTCATACATTGAGTCCAATCTGGCAGCTCTGTCCTTCAAGACTGGGCCAACCTGGTTGGTAGTGGTGCTACCAAACTACTATTGGTGATGAACATTGGAACACCCTACTGTGCTCTTGCAGCCCTCAATGCTTCTTCCGAATGGTGTTCAACGTAGAATAGTACTGGTTCATTAGCTGAGGGAGGATGATAAGTGGTAATCAGCAGGAGATCCTTGCCCATATTTGGCATCATATCATGAAACAATCTGGGGCCCGCAGTCAATGTTGAGGCTTCCAGGGCCACTCTCTCCTAACTTAGCCAGGCTGGTAGAATGAGCAGACAGGTGGTAGATGAAATTTAATGCAGAGAAATGTGAAGTGATATGTTTTAACATGAAGAATAAAGAAAGGCAATATAAAACAAAGGATACAACTCTAAAGGGGGTGCAAAATGGAGGGGTCTGATGTATATGTGCACAATTTTTGAAGATGCCAGGACAGGTTGTTAATAAGGCATTTTTAAGTAGAGGCATATACTACAAAAGCAAGGAGGTTCTGGTGAACCTGAAAAAAAATCCTCAATTGGAGTTTTGTACCCAATTCGGGGACCAGTATTTCAGAAAAGATGTGAAGGAATTGGAGAGGGTGCATAAAAGTTTTACAAAAATGATTCTGGATATGAGCTACTGCATTCATGAAGATAGATTGGAGAAGGTGTTCTCATTGGAGAAAAGAAGGTTGAGAGGAGATGTTCAAAATCATGACAGATTGGATATGGAGGAACTATTTCTTTGGCTTGAAGGACCAAGAACCACAGGACACCGATTTAAGTTGATTGACAAAAGAAGTAATGGTGAGATGAGGAGAAACTTTTTTATGCAAGTGATTAGAGTGGTTACAGAATGCACTGCCCAGTACTGTGGTGGAGACAGATTTAATCAGGGCTTCCAAAGGGAAATCGTATAATAATTTGAACAGAAAACAATTGCAGGTCTATAGGGGAAAACTCTGGGGAGTGGAACTGGCTGAGTTGCTTTTACAGAGAGAAAGCATAGACTCAAAGGGCTGAATGGCTTCCTTCTGGGCTTTAACCATTCTATGATTCAATGTATACTATTGTGCTGCCACCTGTAATGAGTGGGAGACGACATTCATAGGGATGGTGATGGGGAAATAGGAATGTTGGCTGAAAGATATGGGGAGGGAATGACTCTCCCAAACAAAGTCTAAATGTCGAATTCATGTAAAACCTGGAGTGAACCACGCTGTTTTTTTCAATGGGAGTTCAAAAATGAATCTCCCATGCTCTGCATTGCAGAGTGTGCTCGTGTGAATCCCATCGAAAAGATGGGGACGAGGCTTATCGTCACGGAAGAGGCCAGCAGCATTGTGCTGAGTGGGCCACCACGCATGCATCGATCTGTCCGTGCCAAGATTGGCGCATGTGCAGTGGCACCGCACAGCCAGCCTCCCACTCGCTGGTCAGTCCAATAGCTGGCCAGCCCTATGATCCTGTATTGCTGCTCCTCTGACCCCACAGCCCAATCACTGGCTCCCCAATTATGCCTGGGCCAGCCTCATCCTGCCCCCTGTCCCCAATCCACTTTGATCACTCCTCCCTTGCACCCCCTCCCCGCCCTGGCCTCTCAAACAACACCCCCAACCCCTCCAACCAGCAGTCTGAACAGCCTCCCCACTGGCACCCCTGACCACCCCACCCCCTCCGGCAGGCTGAACCCCCCCACCCCAATGGCCAACCTCGATCGCTGGCCTCCATCCCTCCCCCACCGATTCTGAGTGCAGATTGGCAGTGGGACCCCCCACCCCTACTGATTGTCCTTCCAGAGGCCCTGCCCCATAAGACCCCACCTCCATTAGGTCCCATCCTCTTGCCACTGCCCAATGCCAAGTGGGTATTGCCAAAGTGGCAACTGGCTTCCAACTTGCTGCAACTATACAGGGTACTGGTGAGGCCGCAGCTGGAGTACTGTGTGCAGTTTTGGTCACCGCATTTGTGGAAGGATATATTGGTCTTGGAGGGAGTGCAGAGGAGGTTCACTAGGCTGATACCGGAGATGAGGGGGTTAGCCTATGAAGAGAAACTAAATAGACAGGTTCTGTACTCATTGGACTTTAGAAGGATGGGGGGGATCTTAAAGAGACGTATAAGATAATGAAGGGGATGGATAGGGTAGAGGTAGAGAGATTCTTCCCGCTTAGAAGCGATAGCAGGACTAGAGGACACAGCCTCAAGATAAGGAGAGGACAGTTTAGATCAGAGTTGAGGAGGAACTTCTTCACTCAATGGATGGTGAATCTCTGGAATTCTCTGCCCGTTGAAGTGGTGGAGGCTACCTGGCTAAATATATTTAAGTCACGGGTAGATAGGTTTCTGATAGACAGGGGAATTAAGGGTTATGGGGAGAAAGTGGGAAAGTGAAACTGATCCACTTCAGATCAGCCATGATCTTATTGAATGGTGGGGCAGGCTTGAAGGGCTAGATGGCCTACTCCTGCTTCTATTTCTTATGTTCTTATGTTCTTAAGTGCCCCCTGGTCTTTGGCATTTTGCCCCTTGGGCAGTGCTGGGGACCGAGGCTGGCACTGCCGAGGTGCCAATGCCCAAGGGGCATCCTCCTAAACCTGACTTTCTGGCGGGCCTTCACTCCAGTGGGGTCAGTCCGCCATCCCCCTGTTAGTGGGGAGCTACAGTAATTCCTGCTGGAGTAAAATACTTCTGGAGGGGACGGGGGGAGGGGCAAGAGCCTAGAGGGCCTGGAGACTTCAATCCCTGACCCGTTAACTACAATTAAATGATATTAAAATTAAAAGCTGCATCTCTAATGCAGCTCCGCACCTATTTCAGGCACGGAACTGATGGCACTGGAAATTCAGTACTGGGTGATGCGCCCATGTCCAGGCACCCAGCGTGGATCACGTTAATCAGGCGCTGCTTGAATCTCCTGGCGCAGCGAGATGGGAGATTCACCCACATGATTCTTTGAGTACGACTATGTCAAGTTGCTGTCTGTGAGACAGCTTTCCAAATCTGACATATCTGTTAGTTAGTGAGAAGGACATTGCAAGGTCAGGTACCACAGCAGCCAATACAACTTCATCGTTCGGTAAATTTTACATTTTGGGAAATTTCATCATTCTAAAATTCTATTCTTTGATTGTGCTGTGGAAACGGGCATGGCGGAACCCGTGCTAAAATGTTACTTCTAAAATAAACAGACTCAAGGGGTCTGTTTTGCACAGCAAACGCATGCAGGCCAGTGAGTGGACAAAGTACTTGTCCAAATTGTATGAGTTAATGAAGGTTTTCTTCAAAAAAATCTCAGTCAACATGAACAAATTAGGGATTAGATACTATTCTTTTGAGCTGATTTAACTGACAGCTCCACTGGTCAACTCCCGCACAGGGAAGGCTTTGGTTATCAAGTGGAAACCCCCCACCTTTCTAGAATGAGAACAACAACTGGGAACATGTGTCCATAGAATCATTGAATCCTACCGTGCAGAAGGAGGCTATTCAGCCATTAAGTCCATGGTGACCACAATCCCACACAGGCCCCACTCCACAACCCTACACATTTACCCTGTTAATCCCCTTGACACTAGGGTCAATTTACCACGGTCAATCAAACTAACCCGCACATCTTTGGACTGTGGAGGAAACCGGAGCATCTGGAGGAAACGTACGCAGACATGGGGAGAATGTGCAAACTCCACATAGACACAGACCCGAGGCAGGAATTGAACCCGGGTCCCTGGTGCTGTGAGGCAGCAGTGCTAACCGCTGTGCCACCGTGCTGCCATCTTCTCAGTCAATTTGGCAGAAATGTAGAGGTGGACCTAGTTCAGGTTACATTAAGAAGAAAGCTGAATGGGTTCAGCTAGAAAGCTTTGGTCTGATTCAGTGATAAAGCTGCCTTAGTCCACTAATAAGGACAATATGAGATGATTTACGAAAGCTAGATTCAGCTACAGCTGTTATTTTCACTTGTTAACTGTGAAATAAGATAGTTCAATTATTTACATTTGACCTTGGCTCACTACAGCGAGAATCAGTCTGCATTTCAGAAACCTGGGGAAGCAAACATGAAAAAAATATGCAGATTGCTACAATATCTGTTATAGCCAAGGCCATAATACCATGTGGATACCAGGCATTGAAAATGAACTGATGATTAAGGACACTGAATCTGTTCATGGAAGAAACCAGTGACATACAACCTGAGGGATGATATAGGAAAGACCTGGAAATGTTCACAATCTTTTTCTTCAGTCCAAAGATGTGAAAGGTAGGTGGATTGGCCATGCTAAATTGTTCCTTAGTGTCCCAAGATGCATAGGTTTGAGGGATAAATAAGTGGTGTTACAGGGGTAGGGCCTGGGTGGAATGTTCTATTGGAAAGTCAGTGCAGACTTGAGGGGTCAAATGGCCTCCTGCCACACTGTTCTATTGGACCTGAAGCCACATTGAGGCTGTATCCATTATGAGGGAGATGAAAGAAACTGGCAATGGATGGGAATGACTCTCAGGTGACACTACTTGCAAACCTCCCTCCCCGCCCAACAAAAATCATTATAAGCTTGTTCCTAACTTTACAGGCAGCCAACAATCATTTGGGTGGAAAAATACGGATAGAACTCCTGCAATTTCTTGATATCCCAGAGTGGCCTACGAGCCCTCTCCCCTTCCAAAATGTTGAAGTCTGAAAATTGTCCCCTGCGTTTAAGGGCTTGTTTTCTCAGACCTGACTGGTGGTGAGGAACCATGTTAAGGGTGAATGAAGGCTGATACATAATTTATTGCCTGATTTACAGCAGGCCACATTTTGTGGCCAGGAAAAACTGCTGAGGTTTGGAAGACACATGTCTCATTATAGCTCCAAAATATATTTAAACATAAATCCGGTGATGAATTGGTTGGCTTTGTGACTGCTTCCTTCGTGCAAGTGTTACTCCACCATGTAAAATGTGTGGGTGGAAGGGATTGTAAAGAGAAGAGGTGAATATCATTTAAATTTTTATGTTGCTTATTGTATGACTTTATCTGCTATTTCCTCTTTGCAATTGTGCTTCTGCTTAGAGCCTGATTTTGTTTTTGCATTTTATGCATTTATTTCCAACATCTGGTGTTATCTTTCTTGCTAATTTACTCCATGTAACCTGCAATTGAAGTCAATGAGTATAATGTATTTTAGCCAAAAAATACATAACATATTTTGAAACATAAAACTTGATTTAAAAAAAACTGTGTAAGTGTCTAAATCCAATACTGAAAGCTCACAATGAGAGTTTCCATGGAAACAGAATATTACCTGACTCACAGAGTACATTTTAAGCATCAGAGTATTGCAATGTCTTCTGAGGTCAAATAAAAGTTGTCTGATTTAGTGAGAAATGTCAGAAAAAAAAATGAAAAAAAGAGAATGAGAAAAAGTCAGCTGGGTCATCTGCTCTGTCCCATGGAGGAGGAGGACTTGAACCCACAATCTTATGAGGTGAATGCACTCAACTGGTTATGGCTGATACTGTTTATTTTTTACTGATGCCCCCTTCTTTATCTAATATACCCAAAGAAACAGAGTCTACGTTTTTCTTAATTTTAAAAACTGTAAACATTTCCCATCAAAGTCTGCGTTTTTACAACGAAGAAATTCCAGTTCACAGAGGTAACAAAGAAGATGAACAACTCGCATTGTCCTGGTGATCCTTCCTTGGACCTCACCTGTTGCTTGATATTCTACACTGTGTTGAGGACCAAACTGGGCTCACTATTCTAAATTAGCCATAAAAAGATCTTGTATCAGTCTTGAAGGGTGATGGACAATAAAATAACTAACCAACGATGTAAATTCCACAAATATTCCCATCCTCAATGATGGGAAGTCCAAGAGGTCAGTGTAAAAGAAAAAGCTTAATCCAGAAGTGGGAAGTGGATATCCATCTTGGTCTTATCCTGAGGGCCCTGATATCCAAATCGCCAAGCTTCAATTAATTTGATATCAATAAATGGTTTAATGAATTGAATGCAGTAGACCCTGGCAACATCCCAGCTGTCGTACTAAAGACTTGCGATCTACAATTAGTTGCATTGATAGTCAAACTGTACAGCTACAGTTCTGATAACTACCTGATAATGTGGAGAATTGCTCAAGTATATCCTTTCCACAAAAAGGAAGACCAATTCAACTTGACCAATTACCATCCCATTACCCAATTACCACCCTCAATGAGTGCTCTCAGGCAGCACTGAGACAGCAATAACCTGTTCACTTATGCTTAATTTGGATTCTACCAGGGCCAATCAGCTCAAGATCTCATTCCAATCATGGTCCAAACATGGGCAAAATAACTCAATTCCAGAGGCGTGATGAGAATCACCATCCTTGATATCAAGGCAGCATCTGATTGGCACCAAGGAGTCTGAGCAAAACTAGAGTCTATGGGATTCCGGAGGAAACTGTTGGTGTCAGACCTGGCACAAAGGAAGATAGTTGTGGTTGTTGTAGGCTGATTATCTGAGCCCCAGACATTACTGCAGGAGTTCCTTATCACGCCCTACATAGCATTTTCAGTTGCTTTATCAATGGCCTTCCCTCCATCATAAAGTCAGAAGTGGGGCTAAAGACAAGTAATTGGTATCATTTACAATGTCCTCCAGTGCTGGAGCAATCTTGGTCCATATACAGCAAGACCCAGACAATATGCACTTTGGGCTGATAGGTACCAATTAAAATTTATGTCACGTTTTGATATTCAATGGCATTACCATTGATGAATATCCCACTATCAACATCCTGGGAGTTATCATTGACCAGAACTTATTTGGACCAAACACATAAATACAGTGGCTACAAGAGCAGGTCAGTGTCCAGAAAGTCTCTGGTGCTTATAAAGTGCTGATGAGGCCACACCTGGAAGACTGTGTACAGTTTTAGTCTCCTTACTTGAGAGTGGATATGCTGGCACTGGAGAGGGTGTGGAGGAGATTCACTAGATTGATTCTGGATTGAGAGGGTTGGGTTATGGGAAGAGACAGAGTCAACTGTAGCTATACTCATTGGAATTCAGAAGAATAAGGGGAGATCTTATGGAAACACATAAGATTATGAAGGGAATAGATAAGACAGGTGCAGGGAAGTTGTTTCCACTGGTGGGTGAAACTAGAATTAGGGGGCATGGCCTCAAAACAAGGGGATTTAGGACTGTGTTAAGGAGGAACTTCTTTACACAAAAGGTTGTGAATCTGTGGAGTTCCCTGCCCAGTAAAGCAGTTGAGGCTTCCTTATTGAATGTTTTTAAGGCAAAGATAGATAAATTTTTGAACGGTAAATAAATTAAGGGTTATGGTGAGTGGGCGGGTAAGTGGAGCTGAGTCTATGAAAAGATCAGCTATGGTCTTATTGAGTGGCAGAGCAGGCTCAAGAAGCCAGAAAGCCTACTCCTGCTCCTAGTTCTTATGTCCTTACGTAACTCACCTCCTGACACCCCAAAGGCTGTCTGTCTCCAAGGCACAAATCAGGAATGTGATGAAATACTCTCCATTTGCTTGGATGAGAGCACTTCTAACAATACTCAAGAATTTTGATACAATCCACAACAAATTAGGCCATTTGACCAGTACCCCATCCACATTCACTCTGGTCACCACTGGCGCAGAGCAGCAACAGTGTTTAGCATCTACAGTATGTACTGAAATAATTTGCCAAGACTCTTTCAACAGCACCTTTGAAATCTGTGATTTCTACCAACTAGAAGACCAAGGGCAACAGATGCACAGGGAAACCACCACCTGCAAGTTCCCCTCCTAGTTACGCACGATTCTGACTTTGAACCATAATCACTATTCTTTCACCGTCACTGGGTCAAAATCCTGATAGTCTCTCTCCCAGCACTGAGGGTGTACCTAATCACATGGACTACAGCAGTTCAAGAACCTGGATCATCACCACATTCTCAAGAGGAAATTAGGGAAAGGCGATAAATGCTGGGGAAGTCTAGTGACACAGTGGGTAAAGTCATTGCCTCTGAAATGGTAGCTCTGGGCTCAAGTCCCACTTCAGGACTTGATGGCCAAGGTGGTGATAGGCTAGCAATCTGTCCCAGCAAATTCTAGCTGTGGAAACAGTCATGAAGACATGAGCATTTGCTCTATCTGTGCCATGAGCTTGTAGGTGTGGAAGAGCTGATGAATGAATAGAATATATGCTGGCCTTACCAGTGATGTTCACGTCCCAAAAATGAATGAAGAAAAGGTAATTATATTTCTAGTATTACAATGTAAGTGTTCTTGGTATAAATTTCAATACCTGTTTTCTACAGCCTTGCAGAATTTATCATAAAATGTCAGCATTTGATGTCCTACAACCATAGGGTTCACTCCTGCTATGCAGCCTTAAATAGATAACCTATCATGGTACACATATGCCTGCATCACACTGTATTAAATCATATTGAAAGACACCTGTCAGACCCAGGTGCTTCTCCCAGTAGATCAGCCTGCAGCCTATTTATTTTGTGTACCTCCTGCAAACATTTTTAGCATGGAACCCTGCGGGGTTAGTGTGTGATTGGGCACTGTGCAGAGATGCTACCATCAATAGCTACTCTCTGCTTGCAATGTATCCCATTTTCAATTCAGCCTAAACTTTAACAAATAATGGCACAGGAAGCAAATTCTCTTAATGGTTCTCTATGTGGCACTTTAATGAAGGTTTATTGCAACTCAACACTTACCATAATTACCAGCTTACCATCATTCACCAACTTTGTGACCTCTTCAAATGAACTGAACGTTCGGGGGGATTTTCTGTCCCACCTGCAATGGTGGGACCTTCCAGTCTTGCCAGTGTCAACAGGGTTTCCTCTGTTGCCAGAAAACCCTCTGTTGGGGTCTGCCATTGATGGGAATGGAAGATCTTACCATTGGGAATCGCCGGAAAGTCCCGGGCCTTTAAGATAGGACCTCATTTTGTAAAAACAATGTTGGATTTACACAATAACCTTTCCAAGTGATTGTACAGAGCCTCTTTAATAAGTCTATCATGAAGTTAACGTCAAAATAATTGGCTATAATTCCTAGGTTCTGACTTGCTCTCTTTATTAAATATTGTAGTGTGAAGTGTTCATGTCGAATACGTCTACATCATCAATAATATAAGGTCACATGATAGCAAAGCCTGGAGAGACAGAGTTCTTTGGAGAGCTGTGTGTTGAGTCTGTATTGTACATAGTCAGTAAAATGTTCAATGAAATGTACAGTTTACCAACAGCCTTGCCTTTATATGTAAATGCAGACCACAAATGACCCCCTTTAAGAAGCACAACACTTAGAAAAGAATTATAGACACCACACGGGCTTCCTATGGTCCATCAGAACAATTTGAGACCTCAATGCATTGCTAAATATGTGAGCTTTGAGTTGTCTAACATAGAATCCATGTGTTTAGTATTCTAAGATGAATGGCATCAGCGCCGGCAACTCAATCTGCTTCAGAAGTCCTATTCCTAGCCAGGATTGATTCTGCATCAATACCGTTGGGTTCATTTTTAGTACCAACTCTATCATCTCCAACAACTCAACTTCATCCTTAGTCATTAGAATAAATGTTAAGCATTAATTCAGCACTGTAGCAAAACCAAAATATTTCAGATGGGAAAGCTTTTGTTCCCTTCATCCAAGGAATCGGTGACAAACACACCTCTATCCATACTAGCTGCCGTGCAGCTATTTCACACTCCAATGCGCAATTATTGTCTGGAGGTCAGGCTGCAACCCCTCATCCAGAAGGAAGTTCAGTCTCAGAGAGCGACTGCTGGCCGGCAGCCTTCTAGTCCCTGCAGTGCTAGAAGGTGGGACTACGAGCAGTCCTCAGTGTAGATCCCAGGAGTCTAGGACTGAGTCATTTTTGCAGTCTCAGGGCAGGGAGGATAGGTAGATCTGGAGTTTAGACAGAAGCTGGTCGGGATGTTAGTAGTGGCCTTCAGGGGGTGTGTGTGGGGGGTGGGTGAGGAAGCTCTGCATGGATCAGACCTTTTGGTGATGCCTAATGTTAAAAGGTGGCTGCTGTTGGAGGCATCACCCGTTTGCACCCGAGGCCTGAACACGGTTAGTTCTCAGGGTTCCACTCTGCCCCTGAACTCCTTCTGCCAAACTGAAAATTTGGGCAGGAGATGGCCCATAAGTTGTCAATAAGTGGCCATGTAGGGCCTCAGTTGAGGTAAGGCCCGGCCCGGCCTAGGCCTTACACATCCTTGCACAAAATTGCAAAGAGGTCAGAGCGAGCAGGAACTCAGTGGGAAGGCCGACCCAGAAATTTTACAGCCACCTCTCCTGCCAGCAGGGGAACATGAAACTCTGCCCCATATCTTGAAGCTCAGGCAAATATGTTCTGAAGGATTATTCAAAAGGCCCCTGTGACCCTTGATTACTCTGAGTCCTAACATAACTAAAATTTAAAAAATTATATAACTACTGCACTTATGCATAATTATTTTCTATATTGTACTTTTGGCTAATATGAAAGATTTAGTTAACCTCAACTGACTCTTACACTTGTCCTGTGTCTCTTCTGAGCAATTTACTCCGTATCTAGTACAATAATTGTACTTAGTTTAATTTGTCTATGGACATACCTATCAATAATCTTTTTTTCATGCATCAATTGATAGAATATGGCATTCCCTGCATGGTGGCACAGTAGTTAGCACTGTTGCCTCACAGCGCCAGGGACCCAGATTCAATTCCCAGCCTGGATGATTGTCTGTGTGGAGTCTGAATGTTCTTCCCATGTCTGTGTGAGTTTCTTCCGGGTGCTCCAATTTCCTCCCAAAGTCTGAAAGACATGCATTGGCCATGCTAAATTCCCCCTCAGTGTATCTGAACAGGCGCCTGAGTGTGGCCACTAGGGGATTTTCACAGTAACTTCATTACAGTGCTCATGTAAGCCTAACTGTAACATTAATAAACATTAAATGTATGAATAAATAAAATTTCATAGAACTATCTATCTCAATCAGTTTGAAAGTGATTATGTGAGGAGGACATTGTTCTGTTAAACAAGCAACTTTGTCATTGGAGTAGCAAAACTTTATTGCTTAGGATGAGATAGATAACAACTCTGCTAAGTGCATTCAAACTGAACATAGTACTGTCCAAAGATATGCAGGTTAGGTGCATTGGCCATTTTAAATCGTCCCTGAGTGTCCCAAGATGTGTGTGTTAGATGGATTAACTGGTTACATGGATAGGGTGAAACAGAGTGCTTGGATAAGATACTCTGTCAAAGAGTCAGTACAGATTTGATGGGCCAAATGGCCTCTTCAGCACTTCTGTCTACTGTTCAATAATATTTTGCATTGATTCATCAGACACTTTTCTGCATTTAAGTTTATTACACACAGCAATTCTTAAAATCTTGCTAATTTTTGTTTCTTTAGAAGTTCATTCTACAAGTTTAAAGTTTATTTATTAGCGTCACAAGTAGGCTTACATTAATAGTGCAATGAAGTTACTGTGAAAACCCCCTAGTCGCCACATTCCGGCATCTGTTCAGGTACATTGAGGGAGAATTTAGCATGGCCAATGCACCTAACCAGTATGTCTTTCAGACTGTGGGAGGAAACAAGAGAACCCGGAGGAAACTCATGCAGACATGGTGAGAACATGCAAGCTCCACACAGATAGTGACCCAAGAAGGGAACTGAACCCAGGCCCCTGGCCCTGTGAAGCAGCTGTGCCAACCATTGTGCCACCATGTCCTCAAGGTATAAGAAATTGCAATCTTAATGAATGTGTCAGTACTGATTCTCACTCCCGCCTTTGCAGCTGTTAATCCAATCGTTATGTAGCTAAATGGATCACCTGAAAGATTTATATGTAGAAAAGTTGATATATGGGAAGAAACTGTGAACTGCCCATAGCATTGTTTCTTGTGTCCTTTTATACATTCACTAAAAGTTTTTATGTCAAGAACGAATTTTGTCACAAAAAGCAAGGTTTCAAATAGATATTTTCCCTCAGAGTAATTGAAGGGAGTTAGTAGCCATGCTTGCACAATCTGAACGTGGATAATTTGCAAAGGTTCACTGCACAATCAATGTTTTTCTCTTTGCGTTTTGTGAATAAGAATATTCTGCCTTATTCCATCATATAATTTCTGTGTTGTCTTATAATTGAAAATGATTAGAAAATCACCTTTAGAATTTTTAAATGCTAAAATTAGACAATAGTTCATAGTCAAACTATATTCAAGTGAATATTTTTGACAGCAGTATCATGCAGACTTTTTCTTTAGTATTTGGGGCTAAGAGGTGGGTAATCATTAATACAAATTCAGGAGGAAGCTGCCCAGAATTTTCTGTTCATTAAAACGAATAGATGCAGAGCAAAATGTGATAAACACTTCCATCGTTCCAGAGGCTTGCAGCTGAATTTTATCAAAAGACATGTCATTTGGCCGCACAGGCAGGTGGCAGAAAATCTTAAGGGATTTTGTTGTCAGCAGCCAATTAATATCTGGCAGGCAGGAAGCCAGCT
Organism: Carcharhinus amblyrhynchos; assembly: GCF_965287045.1. Classification (NCBI taxonomy): domain Eukaryota; kingdom Metazoa; phylum Chordata; class Chondrichthyes; order Carcharhiniformes; family Carcharhinidae; genus Carcharhinus; species Carcharhinus amblyrhynchos. The sequence continues at coordinate 101,582,150 of NC_137326.1, read as the reverse complement.
AATAATAGAGATGGGTGGGAAGGAGGTCCAGCAGGTCATAGGCATATGCCACATTTAAAGGGCCCTCAATTAAAAAGGTAGTGGAAAGGATGCTGAAACAAGTGAGGCTTAGCTGGAATGACTGGAGTCAGGAAGAAGGATTGATGCCTTCCTGGAGATATTCCTCTATTTGGTGAAGGAGAAAGTGGAGAAAGGTGTTCTGCATGGTAAACAGGAAGAAGAAGCCATAATGCTTCATTCAGAAGGTATAGTTGATTGTGGCAGAGGAAGCTGGCAGCTGAGGGGTGGCCATGTAAAATGGGTGCAGAGCTGTAAACATTGTGATTGCTTGATATGGTCTGGCAAGGTGAGTGTCATTCATAATTGCTAGGTCACATTGTTTCATGTCATAAATAGACTCATGAGCTGGGAACACATCTGACTGATCCTTGAATCAGGCATGACCATGGAGCAACAACAGAGTAGTCAGATAGCCATGGTAAGTTATAGTTGATTACTGCGTTAACATGAGTTAATGACTGCTTTCAGAATGCAACCCAGAGGTGAAATGCTGGAAATGAGAGCCTGCACAGGCTGACAAGTGCCACAGGCATGCAAGAGACAAGCGACCCTTGTGATTGCAAGAGAAATTCACTCTCAATGCCAGGGAGAAGGGGAAGAACTGGAGATTTTGTGCTGTTCACTGCTGTGACCATGACAGAGGAAGTTGCAAAAGAGATATGTTAGTTTGTGGCAGTCCAGCTAGCGGGTAGGGGAAAGTGGAGTCCATAGGCAGTGAGTACTGTCATTAACGCAGGCATCAATCCTTCTGCCAAGTGTTATCTGTGCTGTCCCTTAATGAACACAGGAAGCTACAGATCGAGGGCAGTTGACTGAAACCACAAAGTGTGAACATTACTTTTGTCTCTACTGCAGGTTCAGTAGTGGAAAAGGAATCGTTAACAGCTCTGGGATCAAATGAGGCCTCAGAGAAGGAACAACATCTAAAAAGACGCCATCACATTGTTTAGTGCAGCCTTCATCAATGCAAATACTTCCATGCAAATGGGCAATACTGCGCTGTTAGAAACAGTGGCACCAGCAGATGGGCATAACACAGAACATATATTGTGAAATGTCTGCATGGTCTCCCCAATGTACCAGGCTTCAGGACATCCTTTCCTGCAGCGTATTAGGTAGACAACGTTGGCCGAGTTGCAAGAGTATGTGCTGTGTACCTGGTAGATGGTGTTCTCATGTGAGATGATGTCATCCATGTTGATGATCTGGCATGTCTTGCAGAGGTTGCTGTGGCAGGGTTGTGTGGTGTTGTGGTCACTGTTCAGTGTCTACCAAATACGCTGCAGGAAAGGAGGTCCTGAAGCATGGTACATTGAGGAGACCATGCAAATGCTACGACAACTGATGAATGAACATCGCTCGACAATCACCAGGCAAGACTGTTCCCCCCCTGTTGGTGAACACTTCAGAGGACGGGCATTCGGCCTCTGACCTTTGGGTAAACATTCTCCAAGGTGGCCTTCATGACACACGACAGCGCAGAGTCGCTGAGCAGAGACTGATAGCCAAGTTCCGCACACATGAGGACAGTCTCAACCGAAAGCTTGTGAGTTTACTATCAAATAAATTGGTTGGACATAAACCTGGTGTTGTCAGACTTCTTACTGTGTTTACCCCAGTCCAACGCGGCATCTCCACATCATGGCCTTTATTGCAACAGGATCTGAGTATAGGAATAAAGATGTCTTAATGTGACAGCACCTGAAGTAGAATGTAAGCTTTGGTCTCCTTATTAAGTCACTCCCTACTATATAGAGGGAGTGCAATGGAGGTCCACCAGACTATTTCTTGGGATGACGGGATTGTCTACTGAGGAGAAATGGAGTGAACTGGGCCTGTATTCGCTAGAGTTTCAAGGCATCATAAATGATCTCAGTGAGACTTACAAAATTTTATATGTCATGACAAGTAAATGCAAATAAAGTCATTTCCTCTGGCTGGGGGGCCTAGAACCAAATGATACAGTCTCAGACTGAAGTCAGGTCCAGCTGTGCTGGGTATTATTAAGATATTGAGCCTCAGGACTCAGCAGCAAAACAGCAGCTGCCAGAACAGCTGTGTGAAATGTGTAGACATCTATGAAAGTTTTCAGAATCTGTTCACTGGTTTACATGGAAGAGGCTGTCCATTCCATCAATGGTGCCATGTCTCTGGCTTCTTCCATTGAGAGGACGGCAACCCTCACAGAGAGTAACATGAGACAAATACCAAGTGGATTCAGGGAATCCCCACTGATCTCCACATTATGGACTTACCAATGAGCTGTGTTGGGCACTGGATAGACTCGATAGCTACAAGATGCCATGTTCTCAATCTCTCCAGGCAAACAGAGAAGAGTAGGCGGGCCTTGAATGGATGAGGGCATCCTCCTAATGCCTTTGGTCTCTTCACAAGCTCTTCCTGCTCCCTCTAGAAGCTCCTCCCTGTATTGATACTCCCACTTTCCTCCTCAGTGAAAGTGTCAAACTCTGTACATGTACCATCCATTGATAATTTTGGTCCTCAATGTTCAAAGCCTCTCAATCTCGTAGTGCTGCCTGCATTAGACGAGTCAACCTGCCCTCTGATTTGGCCTCCCTTTGTGCAATCCCTCCAACTATTCACACTCTTTCTTGAATGTATCTCAACTTGCCTGTCTGACAACACACCTGTTCTCAATGGCCCTCAGCAGTCACTCACCCACTGCTGAAATCTCACTTTCTTTTAGTAGATGTCTGTGTGGGTTTCGTTCAGGTTCTCTGGTTTCCTCCCACAGTTCAAAGTGCTGCACATTACGTTAATTGGCCATGCTAAATTGACTCTAGTGTCAGGGGGATTAACAAGGTAAATGTGTGGGGTTGTGGGAGTAGTGTCTGAATGGTATTGTGGTTGGTGCGCCGTAGGGATTCTGCACTGTAGGAATTCTGTGCTGTGATGCTGTGTGGAACATGTGGGCCCCAGGGAAAATTTTCAGTTTATTTCAAAATCACTGAAAATTGGCTGCTCAATAGCCTAAATTGCCTCTGCCCACTCTTATGCAGAATCCTACTGTCTAGGCACCTCTGGAAATTTTCTCAGTATCAGGAAGACCTCAGGCTTCTGACCCACATCAAGAGGAATGTGGCTTGTTGGAAACTAAAACAATGATAAGTTAGATATTAACATTGTTTCCTTGTCATTTTTAAACAATTTTTAAATATAACTTCACTTGTTAGAGTTATATTTCAACCATGTTACTAAATAAAGTTTATCTTACTATAAAAGATCCTTAACTTGTTAGTGGAATTACTCCTTGAGCAAAACATCCTATCCTCACATTTATAACATAATAGAAAAATTGTTGGGGTTTGATTTGATTTGATTTATTATTGTCACATGTATGGTATACAGTGAAAAGTATTGTTTCTTGCACGCTGTACGAACAAAGCATAACATTCATAGAAAAGGAAAGGAGAGGGTGCAGAATGCAGTGCTGCAATCATGGTTAGGATACAGAGAAAGATCAACTTAATATGAGGTAGGTCCATTCAAAAGTCTGATGACAGCAGGGAAGAAGCTGTTCTTGAGTTGGTTGGTATGACCTCAGAATAGTCTGTTGTGGCTTTATAATATACCTTGGGGCTCTAGTCCAGGACCCTAACACATAGGATAGCTTTGAGTGCACTAGCTTTGAGTGCACTGTCAAATTTGATATGAAATTCATTCCAAATTAGAACCATTGATGTCAAATTGTAATTGAGAGCTTTGAGTACACAAAAAAGCAAAAATGATGTTGAAATGTTTGGATAGGAACCCACCTACACAACTGTTTCTGTGACATAGGTGCCCAAATCTTAGTCCTGGCTGACTTCAGATTGCAAACAAATAGCCTCTTTAAGGATAACCCCTTGGAGAAATGTGGGCTCACTCATCACCTCTTGACCAGGATGAGGAGATGTCACCTTGACTGGAGAATGTTCTACATTGGCTGCAACTCTTTCACCTTAGCCTACCACATCTGGTGAAGCAGAGATAGGGCACCAAGCTCAGGTCATGAACTCAAGCATCCATCAACCCAGAGACCCCTCACAGGGATTAACTGTTAGATGAAATTCACACATCTGCTCCTGCTGCTTCCTCCTTCCAGCAGATCTACTTGCTTCACCTTTTCATGACAAGACCAGACTCTAACTCCCTTCTTCATGCACATGACAGGTAATTTCCCCATCAAATAAGTAGGTTGGTCAACCAGAGAAACATTTTCTCAGAAATGTAACTTTCTGCCAAATCAAGACCTCCAATATATGGCTGAAGCTCGGAAGATAGCTGCTAACTTGGACAATGATTATAATGATAACATTGCAGAGGCTCATTTAGACAAAACCAATAAGGAACCTGCTGACATCTTGTTGGATTCAGCTGCACTTCATGTACAAATCTGTCAGTCAACTGACTTATATACATTCTTCGAACACCACCTGCTTCCAAAACTGGGGCCATTAAAATTACACCCTGTCAGATGCAGCAAAATGATACATGCACCAACATTCGACAGCAAGGGAGAGAGAGATCGGTGAGAAATTTCCTTGGGGAATTTCTTGATTGGCTGCTGTAAGCTTTGGTGGTGGTGGTGGTGGTGGTGGTGGGGCGGGGGGGGGGGTGCAGTGGAATGGATGGATAGGCATGTAAGCTGGTTGCTCATTGATCTTATGTTAGTTATGATGACTAATCAGGAAAACTCCTGAAGAAATGCTGGGTGACATGTACAGTTACCAAAAGAGGAAGAGATGGAAATCATCTGTGATAGTTATTGGAGAAACCAAACCACATGTTGGTGTGATTTTGGTTTTTTTGTACTTATCATCTAGAAAACTTATTTCTTTTTTTCCTCTCTTAAAGGACAACAAATTGAGTTTGGAAATGATCCAGTTGAACAGAAAAAGTTAATTATATTGCCTGGGTATTTTAACCTATGTGACTGAGAAGATTATTGCTTTGCTTTGCATGTTTGCTTTTACCCTTTGACTTTGAGGAGCTAATTGCACCATTCATATTATCCAGTTGTAAACATTTTAATTCATTTTAACTGTTCAACTTATAGAATAAGTGCATATTCAGCAACAGTACTGCGAGGTACAACTTGCACGTCCAAATCCCACAAACATCGTGAAATTTGCCTAATAGATAAAAATGAGATCAGGAACTATGTTTGCCTGGATTGTTCTTGCTATTTTCACATCAATGCTCCTAGGCCTGGTTCTCTGATCTTAGCCACTCAATGCTCCTACATTCTGGATTGCTAGCTCCACACCTTCCTTCCAAAATGCTGCAGGATCAAACATAAAAGGGTACCTCCTGCTCCTATCTGCCCCTTCCAGGGTCTATTTTCACACATCATGTTTCTCACTCTTGGCTAGTATTAGTCAGACAGGACTGGAGACAGCAGCTATTCTGTATGGATAGCTGTGTGCTTGAAATGCACGTGTGCCAGTCCCGACCTGGCTCCATTCCTACCCCTGCAAAAATGCCGGATGCCTTGTTTGGGGTGGGGGAAGGACGGGAGACTTCGGCATTTTGCTCTTCTGCCATTATCACAATGACAAAAAGGTTCTCCATCATCACGAAAATTCAGGCCAGAATCACCACCATACAGCAAAGAGATTAAGGGCTGATCTTGCCTGCAGCTGGGATTCTCCAGTCCCGCTGCAACGAATGGACATTTGGCTGAGTGCTGGCAGTGGCGGCAGGGCATGAAAGGCTGAAGAATTCTGTTGTTAATACTTGCAGTTTCTTAATAAGGGCAAATGACAAAAAAAAAATCACTGCAACCTTTTAATTGCTCTGTAGTCAGACTTGTTGGCGAAGGAATTACGAAGTATTCCAAGCAAGACTATCTATGAATATATTGGAGCTATGCCTCACTGCTTTTCCAATTGAGATCCATCATTCTTATTTTTCAGGTCGGTGGGAAGTTTGCATGCTTGCAGCTGAACCTTCTTAGAGAAGAGGTTACAAAGTTCCTGTGGGAATTGTTAGATTAATTTAAAAGTCTACTTATATTTTGATTTGGCGCTTTCAAGGACGACACTTCACGAATCACAGATTCCACCTAAAACTAGATTTTATTTAAAAATTAAATTCCATAGTAATAAAATGCAAATGTTAGAATGGGCAACAAATCATTTAACATGCAAGAGATTATACAGGAATTATTTACCTTAATACAACACACATACAATAAGACAATACAAGCAAAACATTCTTTACCTAATAAGCTATAGTAACAAACTGAATAGATTGATAGTTACCAAATCGGAGAGGCACTGGAAGATGTTCTACCATAACTATAGCTGACAGCATCCTTGTCCCAGGGGCACATGTTCAGCTAGTCTGCCAACTGTCCCTCTGCTTAAGGCCTGAAACCACAGTCTTTATGACCTTCGGTGCATTTGTCAGCCAAATCATTATATCAGAAGAAAGGTAAGGATAAACATTCCTGCACTGGGTAAAATTAATGAGCTGACATAAGCCTTCTATTTCATTAAAGAATTAAAAATTCTCGCCTATTTCCTTATCAGCTTGTACATACTTTTCCCAGATGGTTGGCTTTGTAAATCTGTTTTGAAACTGACAGTCTATATATAGTATATTCTCCATTCCACAACTGAATGCTGAGGTTCGAGAAACAAATATGGATTATAAGACTTCTGAAGTAGCAACCAAACCGAAACATTTCTCAGTCAATTAAACATCAAGAAGATGTTTATGTTCATGCTGCGAAGGGAATGTCTGTTTATTATCATACCAACCCACAATATCACTGAATGAACACAAAGATGTCACTTGTCCCCTATGTACCTGTGAACTCCTTTGACGTTGGGAAAATTGATATGTTGACAAGGAGAGACACATATTCTAAATACAGAAATTCCCAAGACCTTTATATATGTACCAGAAGATTGATAACACCGAAATGGTAATTAAACTGTGGAAGGCAGCCGAAAGTTAACAATTCAAATTTCAATGACTTACCCAACGCTTTCAATGCAGAATCCAACAGCCTTTTTTAGATGGGCCTCTATCCAAAACAAAGCTGAATGATCCTATTACTGAAATCTCACGTATGGGATGAACATCAGACTGAAAGCGCCAGTTGTGTGTTACTGCAAAGAAAGAATTCATTTTACATGGGAGATATTTTGGCAAGTTATGGATACCTATGGCATCAGGGAAAAGCCAATATACTACATGGATTATTTAAGCAAAATACTCTTCATCTGAGAGATCTAAAACATATTCAAAGCACATAGACTTTCATTGTTGTTTAAAGTGGCTATTAATCGCAGCCACTCAGAGAATTCTAAAAATAATGAACCATGTTAAATATATTCAAAACATCTGTTATGCAAGTAAACTGTGGTTTCAGTGCATGCACAGAAAGAGGAAAATAAGTGTCCAAGAATATGTATTTTACCACATTGTTTCTTTCTCATGACTAATTGTAGTGAATGATAGCTTACAGAAATCTTATTTTTCTATATCCCAATTCACACCAACAAAGCAGTAAAGATTTCTGCTACCCAGTGGCTTCACAATTTATAACCCCTCTTTAACTCTAATCAAGTAATGAGATAACTCTTGCCCTGTGAAATGTGTGCCAGTAATATATGTGGATGCTGGTCTAACAATGGGTTTCCAATATTCATACAACATCAAATCTAATTTCTTCCTCTACGAATGGACCATAGGGAAATCAAGTGCAATTGTGAACCTTTAACCACATTAACCACCAGCCTTTAGTGCAGGAAAATGTCCTGTTTATTAGATGGGGCTATAGAAACTTTACTAGATCAAATGCAGCATCATTATTTCTCCCAGGTGGTATTCTGAGTGACGAATAATGTTTGATAGAAAATAAGGGCACACATCAATACAAACAGCACCATGCAGTAGTCCTGGTCAGAGTGTTGCAGGAAGCTTATAACTTCATCAGATATGGAAAGAGATTTCATTGTATTTTAATGGATAGTGTTAAAATGCTGCCACGTGTTGTTCCCTCCCATTCACAGCCTTACAATTCTTTGTTAGCTTCTCATGATTGTCCATTTCATACCTGCCCAGATTTTGCAGAAATTCCTCTTCTCACTCACAGTACCTTTCCTAAAATTGCCACTCACCCTGTCAATTCCTTCTGTGTTTTATACTTGCATGATGCATGATCCTGTCATCATACTCCCTATGGGTAGCATGCTGATAGATGGGTTTCCTTGCATGTCCTTTAGGCAAACTCAATTAGGCAATCCCTCCTCTGGTTTTTACAATATCATGTTTCGCATAACAAGTGGGAAAGAAGCTACAAGAGAAAATAATCTTCCTAACCTCCATCCTCTTACTTAAGACATGTTGGCTGGAATTTTACCGGGCTGCCTGCCATGGGAATTGGAGTGGCCGAGGGACGGAGCATGGGAAGGTCCATTGACTTCGGGTGGGATTTTACAGTTTTGGGAGGCCATAAAATCCCACTCATCAGATCCAGAGTAGAAAGACTGTTGAGCAAGCAAGGTCTATGAAATTGGAGACACATTCTTATTCAGTTTTTTTTCAAAATTAACCTGTGTTCCCTATCTTATTCATTGACTTATGGTCATAATAGCATAAGAAGAAGTATGATTCCATGTCACTTGTTGTGACCACTGTGGAGACCAATAACTTTTAAAAAGAAATTCAAATTTCCAGTTAATAGTTGAAAGGATGACGCATGGGACTTTGAGTTTCAAGACTTTTGCAATAACAAAAGACTAAAAGCATTATTAATTAAACACTTTTGTAGGCAACCTGTACTTTAAACCAAAGCACAGGACATTTTATTTTCTTTCCTCACAATTGGAAACACACTTCTCTTTTTCTTTCATAACTTCAGAACTTTCATAGTGAGGTTTCTTCGTCGGGCATTTCTTCTCTAATGCAAGGTAGACAAATTTTCCAGCCTTGTTTTTAATTTCTCATGATACTGGTCTTTCCAAACAGAGCATGAACTTTCACCTATGTCCCTGGCCTCTAGCTAGTCTCGCTCTCTCTCTCTCTCGCTCTCTTTCTCTCTTTCACAGACCCAAGCAGATTAACTGGCCAGAATTTTACCATCCCATCTGCCCTAGGAATTGGAGTGGGTGAGTGGTGGAGCATGGAAAGATCTGTTGACTTTGGGTGGGATTTAATGATTTCAGGATGAATGAGGCCATAAAATCCCACCCACTGTGTTTGAGAGATTTCAGGAATATCTTAACTTTATCTCTCAAAGCCTATCTGATTGCAATGTGAATCACATGCGCCTTGTATCCAGGTAGAAATTCTGACTAGCTAAGTGTGAAGCCTCAACTCTCTTTTACCTTGGAAGTAAATGGACAGTTTAAAGCACAACTGTTTACAACCTCGCCATTCTCCACACTTCTCTAGAACTTTGGAGATTCTCAGTCTATCCACTGTTAGCCCATGAGCTGATGCCATTGCCACCAAGTCTAAACATTTTGCACCTTCTTCTCAGTAAAATTATTTTGACTCCTTTTAATCAATCAAACCTCAACATTATTGGACCCTGTATCTCATATTGGACACTGTATCCCATAAAGTTATCAAAAAGACATTATGAACACATTTTTCTTCTTCATTTTCTACGGTTAAACCAGGAATGTAGAGAAATCCTTCCCTTTGCAACAGCCTATATATCACAAATACTGCAAAACTATGACATAGATGCAGACACCCTGGGAGAAGTTGACAGCAAATGGGAGAAAAATATGTGGGGTGATACCCAAAACAAAAGTGAGCAGGAAGAGGGGGCAGTAGTACAAGAGTAGCAAGAACCAAGAGGATCAAACTAAATCTACCCTCAGCTTCTGACAACAGAGATTAAATTCAATTAGACCAAGTGAAAACAATCCTTTCTGAGATTCCAAGATCATTGTAGTTATTGGAGAATTTGTACCGAACCTTTTACTGTATTATGGCTATTGTGGAAGACATTTGCATGCTGTTGTCTTGATGCACCCAATAAAACCCTGTGATTTAACATACAGCCTTTGCCCACAAGAGAAATATCTGCAGCAAAAACTCTTCTTTCCTGATCCTATGTCCAATTTTTCCAACTCTTATTGATTACTCAGCATTCTGGGGCTCGGGTTTCACTGTCTTTCTTCCTAAGAGGTAGTCATTGACAGCATTTTTACAATGGATCTCTTGACATGTAGATGTAACAAATTGTCCCTAAATTAGTCTCCCAGTGGGGTGGGGAGAGGGATGGGGATGCGCGGGAGGTGGTATAAAGGTAAGTATTGCTCCTGGGGGAGAGGGACAGGCAATATCCTGGTACTGCTCCCTGGCTGTCCCCCAGTACATGTTAGTACTGCCAGGCTGGTACCATGTCAGCCTGGCAGTACCAACCTGGCAGTTCCAACCTGTGTCGAGGGCAGTGCCAGGGACAGAATCTAGTGGGAGCCTCATGGGGAGGGAGCGGATATGGGAATGGTGGGGATGCTGGCGATGGTTGTTTGAGGTGGGGAGCATCAGAGCAGGTGTTAACTGTTTTGGGGGGGAGAAGGGTCCGATGCAGATAATGACTGCTGTTGGGTAGTGGGGAGGGAAGGGGGGAGAGAGAGAGAGAAGATGATGCCGGCATTGATCATAGGTGAGGGGATATGGTAGGGCAGGGAGAGGGGGGAAAGGGTAAGAGATGCTGGCTTAAATTGGAGAGCGGGGGAAGTGGAGAGATGCTCACTATGATCGCGGAGTGATGTGGGGGGGGTGCGGGGCGGAGGCAGATGCCAGCTTTGATTGCTGTTGGGGGAATGAGATTAGTTTTGATCACAAGCGGAGAGCCCCTGTTACTAATCATTGAGGCACTCATCCACCACCGCCCCCCAAACCCCCCTCCCTCTCCCCAGTAGCACACTTACCTTCCCCTCAATGCTAACAAGCAAACTGCACGGAACTTGCCGGAATGCTCTGTCAAACTGTCTGCAGCCGATCTGCCCTAACGAGGGGCAGTTCCATAAAAAACTCAAGAACGGACAGGCAGGCAGGTAGTGCAGGGAGAAAACGAGCTCATGACCATCTCCCCGATTTTCTGAGGATGACCTGGGGAGGCTGCTGGATGCAACAGAGATGAGGTGGGACACCCTCTTCCTCCCAGGAGAACGCAGGCCTGGGGAGCTGATGGCAATGTGGCCTGGGAGGAAGTTGCCACTTCGGTCAGTGCCAGGACACTGGCCCCCGAACTGGGAAGCAGAGCTGGAAAAAACTCAATGACTCATCCATGCAGCAAGGATGAGTGCTGAACCCCATTTAGCACTTTGCCCCATATCTCCCCCAGATTCTCCCATTCCCAGTACCCTGCATACTTCCAACTCCTGACCCCCAAGCACCTCCTTCCTTTCCCCTCTCCCCCCCGCCATGAGCCCCACTGTAATTGCCCTCTAAGGGTCACCACCTGATTCTCTGCATGAGCCACACCACCATTTATTTCATGGCTCCTTCTATCTCCACAGAAGAAAAACGAGCACAACACCCGTGAGAGAGCAAAGACAGGGCTGGTGAGCCAGACCTCCGGGTCCTCACCCCCTTCGAGGAGCGGGCACTGGAGCTCCCCAGAGAAGGGGAGACGTGGGCTGGCAGTGACAGTATGGTTGGTCTCCTGTCTAGACGTGAGCACCTGTCATTCCTACACTCACTTTGAGGCAACTTCTTGGGGGCACGAATTTCGGGTGTATGGGACAAGGTGTAAAGGAGATATACGAGGCATGTTTACTTGCATAGAGAGGGTAATGGGTGCGTGGAACTCACTGCTGGGGATGGTTGTGGATGCAGAAACAATAGGGACATACAAGTGGCATCTCTACAGCTATCTGAATGGGATGGGAATAGAGGCATATGGCGCCCGGAAGGGTAGGGGCAAACAAATCAGATAGGCAGCCTGGTAGGTACAGGGTTGGAGGGCTGAAGGGTCTGTTCCTGTGATGTAATTTTATGGGATCTTTGTTCTATGTTTAATGGAGACATGTGATTCATGTGTTTGGCATCACAGATTGCTCTCTCTCTCCCTTGCACTTAACCTTGTGTCCTCTGTTGCAGGGACAGATCCTGACACCCCGGGGCTTTCTGGACCGTAGGCCCCGGCTGCAGCTCCCACCTATCCTGAGAACAATAGCTTGGCTGAATCCTCGGAGGATATAGGTGAAGGGACCTCCGAGGATGGCACCATTCATCCATCAGCTTGTACCTCACAAGTCACCATCGCAGAAACTGACATGTCGGTGAGTCCAGTTAGTGTTGAGGCTTCTGGGTCACAACCTGGTGAGCACGACACATCTGCTGATGTACATCACGTGGAGGAGAGAATGTCCAAAGCCTGTGGCATGCAGGGGTTTGCCAGAGGTGAGGACTCAGCTGGCCCTCTGAGATCACTTCTCCCTCAGCTGCTGGGAATGCAGCAACAGAGCCAAGGAATGCAGGAGGGGCTGACAACCACACTGGACCTATAGCGTCCCAAAGCTTTCAGGTGGACCAGCTATTGTCTGCCTTGTGTGCTTCCCAGGCCAACAGTGCAAGAGTGGCATCTGCATTGGAAAACCTGGGGCAGGGGATCCTTACCATGGGTGGCAGGCTCCAAGCAATGGCTGAGTCATATGAGGCTGTAGTGGAGGGACTGAGCAGGCTTCTTGAGATTCTGTGGCCTATGGCTGACAGGTTCGAGAGCTTGCAGGAGACCCAGCGGGACAGCACTGAGACACAGCGGGCAATGGCAGCAACCCTTGAGAAGGTGACCCAGTCTCAGAGGACCACAGCTGAGAGCTTGCAGAGCGTGGCCCAGTCTCAGGGGGCCACGGCTGAGGACTTGCAGAGTTAGGCCCAGTCCCAACGGGCATGCTGTGGCCATTGAGAGATGGCCCACGACTCAAGTGGCCATCACGGAGAGGGTTGACCACCATGGGTAGGGTGCAGGTGGTCCTCCAGGACTGGCAGGTGACAACAGAGCTTCTGGATCTCACTGCAGAAGCACCAGTATCCCATAGTGACCCAGGGGACAAAATGGACCCCAAGCGAGCAGAAAGGGCTCGAGCCCATGTCGGGACCTTCCAGCCAGGAGATTATGGCTATACCTTCTGACTCCCCTCTTCCTGACACTGGGGCCTCTCAGGGATAGCAGGATGAAAAGGGTGTCATGGAAACATCCCAAATACCTGGAAACAGGCCAGGGCTGTTAAGGCCCAGAGCCTTCAGAGGATGCCCGTCACGCGTGTCACAGGCCATGAGGCAAGGTAGGCAGCTGGTCCCCTCCACCTCCTGGTGAGTCACTGAGACATAGCAGTAGGCCATGTAACGTTAGGAAGTTGTAGTTGCACCGAGATGGCACAGATGAAGGACTGCACTAGTTAGAAAGAAATGTAAGCACCTTAACATTTTCTTTTCACAAGTTGTTATGTTAAGCTTATATGAATGCTTTATTGTAAATAAATGTTTTTTTCTCAACAATGATCTGTGAACAAGTTGTTTGGAATATGATTCCTGTCCCATTGACAATCACCCAATGGATGCCTCATGGTGATAGCAGTTGGGGTGGTCCCTCAATGCAGCATCACTGAGAAAAGGAAGCCATTAGTCTCTCATACCCCATGAGTGATTACCTCCCATCCCCCATTCCCCTTGTCCCAGGGCCTGTATGGGGGTTTTGGATCCCTTATCTACTAGATAGACGTGGGCCCAGGTGCCAGCGTACTCAGGTGTGGAGCTCAGGTAGGAGTCACACCAGTTTGCACCAGGGCGTTATCACAATGGTGCTTCACAAGTCGTCATCACCCTTCTGCCTGTCAAAAACTCACAAACACAGAGTACGCAGGCCTACCACACTGGTATGACTATGTGCAGGATAAATGGTAGGCATTTTGAGTGGGATGGGGGGGAATGGAACCTACAATCACCACCCCCCAGCGACTGAACCGCCTGGTTATCAGAGCCTCCCTTGCTGCCCTCACATGCCTCAGCTGTGATATCAGCCCTCCACTGCCTGGTTGGTGTTCCAAGGCATTCTCTTCCTCCTTCTCCTCTTCCTCCTGCTAGCCATCCTCCCCAGTGATGGCCAGCTGGTCATCCTCTATGTCCTCTTCCTCCTCCAGGATGTCACCTCACTGCAGAGCCAGGTTGTGCATGGCACAGCGAGCCACCACTGTGTGGGAGGAGATCGGGAGCTACACTGGAGGACTCCTCCAGATCTGTCCAGGCACCAGAATCGAATCTTGAGGAGCCCAATGCACCTGTCTACTGTCACGCGGATGGCTACATTGGCCTCATTAAAGTGGGTCTTCACCTCAGTCACAGGCCTCCACGCAGGCGTCATCAGTCAAGTCACATATCACCCAGGAGCCACCCCCTGCAGCCTGCTGTCCTCAAATGCTTGCGGGATGTCTGAGCTCCTTACAATGAAGCTGTCATGCACACTGCCTGGATGTCTGGGGCAGACGTGCATGATGGTCATATTGTGGTCGCACACAATTTGAACATTCAGGGAGTGGAACCCCTTTCTATTAACAAATCATCATGGATTCTGTAGGGGGGCTGTGAGGGCGATGTGGGTGCAGTCGAGCGCTCCCTGCATATTCGGCATCCCTGCAATTGCAGCGAACCCTGCAGCCCGGGCTTCCGGGTTAAATTTGATGTACTGCCCAGCCCGGGCATACAGGATTTCAGTGACCTGGGAAAGACTGGGAGATGCCACAGACATCTCCACTTGGGCTCTGGAAGGAGCCAGTCACATAAAAGTTCAGAGCGGCCGTCAATCTGACAGCCACCGTGAGTGGGTGCACCCCCCGCCCCTAGGTGCCAGGTCCTGCAACAGGTTGCACAGGTGTCACACAGTATCCTTTCAGAGTCGGAGACGTCAGCATGACAAGATGGCTCCCAATCCCCCCAGCCACATGCTCCCCACAATCACAGCACCCCCCCATGCCCACCAATCCCCCCAATCACAGCACCCCCCCCATGCCTCCAATCCCCCCAGCCACATGCTCCCCACAATCACAGCACCCCCCCATGCCCACCAATCCCCCCAATCACAGCACCCCCCCCATGCCTCCAATCCCCCCAGCCACATGCTCCCCACAATCACAGCACTCCCCCATGCCTCCAATCCCCCCAGCCACATGCTCCCCACTATCACAGCTCCTGGTAAAGTTGAAAGACTGCAGCAGTGCTATCTGCAAGGGCTTTGTGCACATCCTTCAGCCTGAAGTGAGCTGAGTGTGCTAGGACCCAGCAGCACTGCAAGGCCTGAGGTCAGTGCTGAGACCGGGTCAGTGCTGCAAGACGAACAACGGAGACCGTGCGGAGCAACAGTCCTTCAAACCCCCACGCATTCGCAGAGCCGCCACCAACCCGAGATAGAAAATGGCCGCGACAACAGGACACCTGTGAGTAGCAGAGGGCTGTCGAACACCATGCACTTAACCTCCTTGCCAACCCTCATGATGAAGCGTCCGAATCAGACTTTTATTTAGCAGGTCCATTTTGGCGCAATTCCGGATTGGCAAACACGGTGGTGAAGGGGGAAGTGCTGATAAAATTGGGTGGCGTGTTCATTAATTCAATTGAAATGAGTGCAAATGCATTTAAATCGCCGTTGCGACTGTTTCGGGCTCAAATCGGTTCATGGCCATTCCCGGGCTTCAGTAAAATGGCCATTTGCGCAGACTTGGGCGCGGATCGTGTTAATGGCCTCATGCCTACTTTACCATGTTTTCGCACCCAAAAACGGGTGCGACGCAATGGTAAAATCGGGCCCTTAGTCATTTTTTGTATGATTCTGTCCATTGTATTATTGTTTTTGCAGGCAGACAAATACGATTAATAACTTACATTTGATCAAATACTAATGAAGGTTAATAAGGCACTTACAAATACATTTTTTAAGTATTTTCAGTTGAAGAAAATGGTTATCAGATGCAAATGTGCAAACCCTTCACTTTATTTCCCATCCATTTTGTCATCGTGTGAGTAATGTTTCCTCACCGAGAGTAGAGTGTTGATTCATAGAGCTCTTCAAATGCTGCTCTCAAGTTAATTATTATAAGAGTGCTCTGGGATTATTTTGTGCTTTGATTTGTGAGAAAGGCAGGCATCACTTGGAAGGGTACAGTGTGGAATCACTAGAATTATACCAGGGTGTATAGAGTTAAATTATGAGAACAGATTGCATGAACTTATGTTGTGGTCTTTGAGTTTAGGAAGCTAAGGGTTGATCATACGCATGCACAACCTGATGAAGAGATTCAATAGAGCAAATATAGAGGAACCATTCTCCCTGGTTGGAGAATTCAGGACATGGGGCATAATTTTAATTGTACAGCTAGACCATTTTTATAAATTCATTAATGGGCTGTGGTCCTTGCTGGCTAGGCCAGCATTTATTATCTATTCCTAATTGCCCTTGAGAAGATTGTGGTGAACTGCCTTCTTGAACTGCTGCGTGCCATGTGGTGTAGGGACACCTGATATGGAGATAGCAGCGTTGGACTGGGGTAAACACACAGTAAGAAGTCTCACAACACCAGGTTAAAGCCCAACAGGTTTATTTGGTAGCAAAAGCCATTAGCTTTCGGAGCGCTTACTGCTCCTTCGTCAAGTGAGTGGGAGTTCTGTTCACAAACAGGGCATATAAAGACACAAACTCAGTTCACAGAATAATGATTGGAATGCAAGTATTTACAGATAATCAAGTCTCAAAGGTGCAGAGAATGTGCATGGAGAGAGCGTTAAGCACAGGTTAAAGAGATGTGTATTGTCTCCAGACAGGACAGTTAGTGAGATTTTGCAAGCCCAGGCAAGTCGTGGGGGTTACAGATAATGTGACATGAACCCAAGATCCCAATTAAGGCCATCCTCATGTGTGCAGAACTTGGCTATCTGTCTCTGCTCAGCGACTCTGCGTTGTTGCGTGTCGTGAAAGCCCGTTTGGAGAATGCTTACCCAAAGATCAGAGGCTGAATGCCCGTGACCGCTGAAGTGTTCCCCAACAGGAAGAGAACACTCTTGCCTAGTGATTGTCGAGCAGTGTTCATTCATCTGCTGTTGCAAGAGAATGTACCGTGTAGCTGGTGGATTGTGTTCTCACGTGAAAGATGACATCCGTGTCGATGATCTGGCACGTCCTGCAGAGGTTGCTGTGGCAGGGTTGTGTGGTATCATGGCCACTGTTCTCCTGAAGGCCGCATAGTTTACAACAGACCATTATCCGCAGCAAACTACCTAGCCTTCTCACGTGAGAGCACCATCCACCAGGTACACATTACATACTCTTGCAACTCAGCCAACGTTGTCTACTTGATACGCTGCAGGAAAAGATGTCCCAAAGCATGATACATTGGGGAGACCGTGCAGAAACTACAAGAATGGTTGAACAGTGGCAATGTTAGCCTAGAAATCCAGATGCCTGGACTGATGCTGCAGAGGTATGGGATGCTCATGACCAGCTCCCAGAAGGTGAGAATGGAACAGGGAGTTGGTAAAATCATGGGGAGACGTGGCAGATCTGGTCTCCAACTACGTCCAGCCAGTGGAGAATTTTTACTGATGAGAGGAACAGAAAGCGGTGGATAGCCAATTTAAATATATAAAGGCCCTTCAGGCCATCAGCATTTTTCCACTGCCACATGGGGAGGCTGTCAGCTAAATGGAGGCAGCTTCCATCATCAACCTAGGGGTTATGGGGAGGTTTTTTTTAATCAAAAAGGGCTGCAGGCAGAGAAGGCAGCACCTATAGCCCCAGTGTTGTACCCTGAAGGGTTTCCTGTCCAGTACTCGCACTCTGGATTATTTTTATCCTACTGGCTGTACATTGCAAGGCCCCTGGTGACCAAAGGCTTTGTCCACAAGCTGTCTTTTTGGAGATTCTTAAAGGAGCCGAGGTAGGTGTATAGACAGAGATTCTTAAGAAGGTAATTGCATTAAGTTGGGCATTATTCGTTGAAGGCACAATGTTAATGTTGGGATGCAGAAAGGAGAGGTTCATCAGCGACTGGCGTCAGAAGAATGGATATTTATTTTCGGTGGTAGTGGGGGAGAGGAGGGGGAGAGAACCAGGGCTCTTTCAAGGGTGATTTTCAGCCTAGAAAGATTTAAAGAAATGAAGATGCGATAGTCTTCACCCAGAGGGTGGTGAATGTGTGGAATTCACTGCCACAGGATGTAATTGAGGCCAAAACATTATCTGATTTTAAGAAGAAATTAGAACCATAGAAAATTTACAGCTCAGAAACAGGCCTTTTGGCCCTTCTTGTCTATGCCGAATCATTTTTTGCCTCGTCCCACTGACCTGCACTTGGACCATATCCCTCCACACCCCTCTCATTCATGAACCTGTTCTACACTCCCACCACTCTCTGCATGAAGAAGCTCCCTCTAATATTCCCTTTAAACTTTTCTCCTTTCACCCTTAACCCATGCCCTCTGGTTTTTTTTCTCCCCTAGCCTCAGTAGAAATAGCCTGCTTGCATTCACTCCATCTATACCCGTCAAAATGTTATTCAACTCTATCAAATCTCCCCACATTCTTTTACGCTCCAGGGAATAAAGTCCTAACCTATTCAATCTCTCTCCGTAACTCAACTTCTCAAGTCCTGGCAACATCCTCGTGAACCTTCTCTGCACTCTTTCAACCTTATTTACATCCTTCCTGTAACTAGGTGACCAAAACTGTACACAATAATCTAAATTCAGCCTCACCAATGCCTTATATAACCTTACCATAACACTCCAACTTTTATACTCGATACTCCGATTTATAAAGGCCAATGTACCAAAAGCACTCTTTACGACTCTATCCACCTGTGACATCACTTTTGGGGAATTTTAGGCGCAAAGCTATGTTGACTCCCTGTCTATCCAAATATTTGTAGATCCTATCCCTTATCACACCTCCCAATAACTTGCCCACCACCCATGTCAAACTTACTGGCCTATAATTTCCTGGATTTCTTTTGGAACCTTTTTTAAACAATGGAACAACATGAGCCACCCTCCAATCATCAAGCTATATTAGATATAGCTCTTGGGGCTAAAGGGTCAAGGGATATGGGGCAAGGGGGGATCAGATATTGAATTCAATGATTAGCCATGATTAAAATGAATGGCAGAGCAGGCTGAAAGGGCCAAAATGCCTACTCCTGCTTCTAGTTTCTATGTTTTTATGTTTCTATAGAGATCTGGTTAATGGCAAGTCTACCAAGATCCTCCAACAATTTATTGGCATATCACATGACAGCGACACCAGCTGAATCAGTGAATCATACCTGTTATAGATTGGAGTGCTTCATACGTTCACTGTAAAGGAAAAGAGACTGGTACAGATCCAAAAATGGCCTAATCATGCCTCTGTTCCCAGCATGCGGTCATAAATATCTGCTACAATTAATATGGAAATCATGTGAGAAGACATAAGGGTTACTGAGATGTGAATTGTAAGAGTTAAAAGGCTAAACAGAGACCTGGAAGTGAAAATGAAAACTGACTAGAAAGAAAGAAACAACCTTGAAATATAAAATGAATAGTTTTTGAAACAATGATTAAATATTAGCAACTTTTCAGGGATGTTGTTGACATTGTTAACTCTAGAGTTCTAGTGGGCATCTTTTAAATCAATTATTTTACAATATAATTGCTGAAAGTCTCTCATACTGTGACCTTGCTGTACCATCTATATGTGCTGCACACATGACAAGATAATGAATAGAAGTCAGTAATAGGTAGACGAGAATATCGGCGTCTAAAATAACTACAAAAATTAACTGCAAATATTGAAGCTGTGGGCACCAATTCTCAAAGCAGTGCACCTTGGGGATTTTTAAAAAAAGTATTAAATCCTTCAATCTCAAGCACCTGGCAGCACAAACTAAAGTGGCTGAACAGCTGATTTTCATGTTGTTAGTAAATGAAAATGAAATGTATTTAATCATATGGTTAATATAAAACAAAAGCAATAAGAAGAATTTTTCACAGAATTAAATGTATTAAGAACAGAAGTTAAATGTTGATGAAACTTAAACAATGGGTTTGATTTTTGTCTCACTGCCAGCCAGGGGTAGGTGGTGTCAGTGGACTACTAATCCAGAGGCCCAGGATAATGCTCTGGGGACCTGGGTTCAAATCCTACCATGCCAGATGGTGAAATTTGAATGCAATAAGAATATGAACCCATTGCCAATTATCTTAAAAACCCTTCACCATTGCCGTTTAGGGAAGAAAATCTGCCATCCTTACCTGGTCTGGCCTAGGTGTGATTCCAGACTCTTAACTGCCCTCTGAAATGGCCAAGCAAGCCAATCCATGCAGAGGCAATAAATGCTGGCCCAGCTATCAACACCTATGAACAAATAAAGAACATTTCTATTTATGTTAAAAACAGGATATTAGAAGGACCAAAATCACATCAACTGCTGGAAATCCATTTGTCATGACATTGAGTCAGTCGAGGTGACAGGATCTCCTCTTGAAAAAGCTAAAGACTTTCATTCCTCCCATCAACTCGCCAAATGCCAACAATTCATAAGTGGTGCAACTGGGAAGTTCCCATTTCCAATGGTATTTATAGGGATCCTCACGAACTCTTGGATAAAATATTACAAAGGTTTGAGTGATACTTTTATCACTCTAGTTTTATCTTGCTACTTAGATGATTTGAAATTTGTCTTCACTGTACAATATTCTGAACTCTTCAGGCATATCTGGCAGCCAAACCTTTTCATCATGACAGTCCTTTGAACAGTTCCACTCTGACTAGAAGACAAGGAGGAGGAGCAACAGCTGCAGGGAAACCTGAGAGACAGAGACATAAACTCACAAGAATCCTCACCCATATTGAACAACATCCTTATTGTGTTTGTCCAGAACATGCTTGGGAAGTACAGTGCAAAAGAGGATGAGCTTTTTCAAGGAGGCCGCACTTGGTGAAAATGGATTTACAGGTTTTGGGTCAGCTGTGAGCCAGATAGAGAATAGGGCCATCTGACTTAAGCTCACCTGCTGATATGTAGCATAAGGTTGGTATACCCAGGGATTTTATGGTCCTGCCCACTGAGGGAGTCACTGTGGGTGGGATGGAAAATTTATTGGTCCATTTAAAGGTCCGTTGACCTCAGGCAGGAATATCCCGACTCTGGGCAGATGCAACTCGAAAATCCCGCCCCAAGTACCAGCAGCCTAAAATCAAGTCTCTACCTCTTCTAGCCATGCTGAAATTTTGATTTATGGGGACAATACTGTGGGTAGCTTATGGACCATTTTCATCTCGCCATCAAAAGAGGATTGGGTAATGAACTTCTCCATTGATGTCCTACACTGTGTTGACACATTAGCTGCAATTCTCTTAATTTTTTTTTCCCTTCTCTTCATGTTCCCCAGCTCTTTATGTTGGCAAAAGCTGCCAAATAAATTTTGTGCCTTTAAGAACACAGAATTTTTACCCCAACACTGTCATCTAACTTTATGTGTCAAATGCCTCAACCTTAATTGCATTTCTTTTAATTTTCCCACTGTATCTTCTAGCACAAGACTAAAGCTATACATGGAATTGTGAATAATTATGTTAATAAACTAGCCATGAACAATTTTTATTTGATCAACACACTGCACATTTGGGCATCTCTGTTCAAGTTTCTAGCCATTCTGGTTTGAGTTTCACTAGGACAGGAAAACCCCAAGCTAATGAAACGTTGGAAATGCTATTAGCCAAATGCACAAGTTCATACTATTGGTGGCGATTGAATGATTCTGATGTTATTTGATGGGTTTTGCTTGGCTTACCGTCATAAAAAAGTAATCTTCCTCTGTCTCTTCCACTCTTTTACATGTTGGCTTCTTTCATTCCTTCTCTAATCTTCTGGACAGCTGATGTTCAGCCTTTCATTATTACTGCTGATTGACAGCTTGCTACCAGCAGAAAGATCAGAACTCAGGCAAGCCTGAATTAAAAATTAGAAGGCTGGAAGAGGCAGCAGCCAGTATGGAGCAGGATACAGTCAGGAGATAAATCAGAAAGACAGGATGGCATGAAACCACTTGTAAAAAGGATGGGAGAGTCAAGATAGGATGGGACACAGCTGAGAAAGAGATAAAAAAAACAGAATATAGACAGACAGTCAGGGGAGAAATGAAAGAGAGAGCATTTTAATATAGCATCAAGGGACCAATCTATAGAAAGCAAGGACTGACCAAGGTGGGAAATAAAACATTTATTAATTCCATAGTTTATTTTTCTTATTGAAATATCTTGAATGGGCACTTTAAAATGCTGTAAGTGACCATGTACTACAATCTTATATTTTCTAAATTCTGTTAGATTTGCACACTTATAGACATTCATTTTATACGCTGGTAACGTAAATAAGTCTGAGATTGAATTACTTTACGATAAGCATACAACACCAATCTATTTGCATTTCAGGCTGTAGCACTCAAATGTTTTCACAAGTTTTTGCCTTGTCTAATTCAGATCTTTACTTTTTTTCAATACCACAGCTGAAATCTTGCTTTTGTTGTTTGCTGCTTTATATATTTTCTCCTCTCATTACCAAACTTAGGATTGCTGAGGATCAACAGAATGAAGCAAACTGGCTGATAAGTGGTCCTAAGATGCAGGATTATTTGCATTTGGCTGTAAGTGCAAGGTTCACCATTCGAGCAACCAGATTGTCCTGAGTGCTGTGTCTTTTTGCCTTTTTACTTCATTTATGCCATAGCAATCATAACTTAGAAGAACATAGAAATTCTTCAATGTTTCTGCGAATTCAGCTCTAATGATCATGTGAATAGGAATAACGTTTTAAATTCATAGTGTTGATTTTATAAGCTCGCCCTCCTAACACACAGTTCTGTCCAATGGACATGTAAATCCTGAAACTCTAGCCATGTTACCCATATATTTCTATGCATTGTTGATGGAAAATTGTAAAGGATTTCACAATGTACGTTCCTGGTGGATGAAGCTCCACGCTGGGAGTGCACATTTTTTGCTTTTAATTAGGAACATGAGATCACATTGGTAAGACTGTCTGAAGCAAGGAACAGAATACTTTGTTTTCAGCTGGAGTCTTGAATGCTGCCTGCAAAAATGGCGATATATCCATGCTGACACTTAGGAGGAAGGCCTGCCATTAGTGTCATTCTTTTGCCCATCAGGCACCTAAGAGGATGATAGTAGGCCATCCCTCCGACTGAGGACCCTTGGATATGATGTCCCGCTTGCCTGAAGCTGCCAGCCTCTTGAATTTGGCAAGGCCACAGTGAAGGCTATGGCTGCTGCTGGAATGACATCTCCTGGGGTATAAGGATACAAAGTCACCCTGGAAAAAGGTAGATGCTGTTTTTTGGGAAGTGAGGTTTTGTGGAGTGGGGTTTGTGGGAGGGGTGTCCATGGGAGTCAACAGCAAGGGCAGTGGCACTGCTGTCACTGGCCAAACCCTGCCCCGTGTCCATGCACAGATTATAGATTGAGAGACCCTGTCCTCAGTCTGACATGCAACCCACACCATTTAACTGACGAAGAGTCATCTAGACTCAAAGGATTGGCTCTATTCTCTCTCCACAGATGCTGTCAGACCTGCTGAGATTTTCTAGCATTTTCTGTCTTAGTTCCACACCATTTAACTAGTTGTGCAGGTTGGATGTCATCACTTGGCCCACCTGGAGTTGTGGAAATTGCAGCAGAGGCAGGAAGAGGTCCTTAAGTGGCTGTTAATTGGCTATTTAAGGTTCTCAAGTGGGGAAGGACATGAAGGTCGAACACAGGTCTTCCCACCCAGAACTTAATGAAGATGGAGGTGGGAAAGTGTTGGGTATCAGTCCAAAGGCCAACCCGCCTAAACTCCATGTCCTCCCCCCTCCTACTTTGCCTCCTGTGGGGGCAGAAGATTCCATTCAAGACGTGTGCAATCTGCAGTCTGCTTTTGGCAAGGGATATTTATCTGTCTGAAGTATGGACTGAACCCCTACTTTCTCCTGCAAAGCAATCTTATTTTATAAATTGTCATCTATGTAAGTCAAAGCACAGCAATAACAAAATGCAATTATATAACAGCTTAATATATGCAAATAGAGCTGCATGTTTTTAAATGAGAGAAAAGAAGAGATTGAACTGGCTAGAGTAAAACTTGGAGAAATTAAAATTTCAGGCATTAAAGTGCACAAACCTTTAAAAATTGAACAGATGAAACAATACAAGGTATCTTGGAGAATTCCATTAAAAGGGTATATTCAAATATAATACAGTTTGATAAACTTGAATCACAAATGCAACCTGCTCCCCGGTGTACTGAACCCAATATCGATGTGGTTGAGAAATCTAACTTGCAATATTGCTTTTGGGGTAATTATTCAGTGATGTGATTACTTGGTACGGTCCATAGTTTTATTAAGATTTTTCCACACGTTAGCTAAAAAAGATTTCTTTGAAAAATATAATATGTGAGTATATCAAATAAAGTCATCAAACTTTTCACTCAGAAATCCAAACGCATTCATTTTTAATCTAAAGAATTACCTTATTTCTTCCCTGTTAGTCAATTTAATTGCCCTATTTACATTATGCCTTCTCCCCAGAACTGACTCAATGAGCTGAATTTTAACTTTCAGTTCCACTTGCAGTGAGAGAGGCTAGCAATACATTGGGAATCCAAGAGTTTTAGCAGCACATTTGTAAGTGACTTTTGAACCCAACCAGTACATTTGCAGCAGATCTCTGAGTTTCCAGCTAATTAGGCTGATTGGATGCATTGACAGCTGCATCAGTTTCCTTCAGCTCCATGATTTTTTTATTCATTTGTGGGGCATTTAGTGTCCATCCTTAGTTGTCCGAGTACAGTTAAGAGTCAACCACATTGCTGCGGATTTGGAATCACATGTAGGCCAGACCGGGTAAGATTTCCTTCCCTAAAGGACATTAGTGAACCAGATGGGTATTTTCTGACAATCGACAGTGGTTTCATGATTTAGCTCCATGATTTAAAGGGACCTAGAGAGAATCGGAGTTGCACAGAGTCAAAACCTGCAGAAATGGAAGCTCAACATGGCAAAGCAGTTCCATGCTTCTCAAATGCATATTGCTGGCTGTAAGGCCCATGTATAGTTTCCCTTCCCCACCGTCAGAGGGAGAAGGCAGTCTCAGACAACAAGTAGGCATAGTTGGTGGTGGCTGACGAGGTCAGTCTCCTGAGGAGTGTGGTGTCTTGATCTTGGATACTATGCCATGAGAAGTTGAATGACATGATCAAGGCAGGAAAGGTGAGTGGCATGGCACATTCAAGTACAAACACCTTAGCCAGGCAACATTGTGGCACAGTTGATTGCACTGTTGTCTCACAGTGCTGGGTACCTGGGTTTGATTCCAGCCTTGGGTCACTGTCTGTGTGGGGTTTGCATGTTCTCCCTGTGTCTTCATGTGTTTCCTCTGGGTGCTCCGGTTTCCTCCCACAGTCCAAAGACATGTAGGTTAGTTAGATTGGCTATGCTGAAATGTCCCTTAGTGTCCAAAGATGTGTGGATTAGGGGGATTAGCAGGGTAATGTGGAGCTACACGAATAGGGCAGGGGGTGGGCCTGGGTGAGATGCTCTGTCGGAGAGTTGGTGCAGCTTCGAAGGGCCGAATGGGCTCTTTTTGCACTAAGAATTCTATGGATTCTGTGACGAACTCTGCCTTCTCAAGCCTTCTTCTACACACCGTTCCTCAGACCAACACAATTTGCAGCAACACCCATTCCTCTCTCTCAAGCCATCTCCTCGCATCTTCGCCTGTGACCCTCCACAAATGTTCATGAATCTTCTCAAAATTTCCACTTCTCACACTCAGGTCTTTTCTAACTTTCCTTGCAGGAAATTAGAGTACAGAACATTAGGGAAAGGCAGTGAACGAAAGTGGCTCTCTTGTCATTGTTACCATAAGGAAGTACTGGAGATAAGCCATGTTGCTGGTGGAGAGATGCTGGTTTTCCAGTTACTTGGTTACAGAATTAACCATCACAGAGCTACATGGCACACTACAATCACTTATGATATAATGCATTTAATCTGATACAGGTCCATCGAGTGTCCCTCAGCGGGCGTTACAATAGGAGGACATTGACTTCTCAGAAAACCTTGAGGAAATATCATGATTGACTCCAGTGACTGGTCCTAATTGCTCAGATATACTGACCTGAGTGGAGCTGCCAGATAACTGAATGATTTGGTGAATCATATATCACAAGTGAACAGGAGCAAGTGGTGATGACTGCCCTACATTGGAGAGTTCCTGAGGGAGGGTGCACATGCTGGCACCTATTTCATTGGCTGAGTCTGGTCCTGCACAGATACAGAGAGCCTGTCTGTGGCAGGGTCAGCGGGCCTCCCCATCCAAAGCTCATCAGCTAGTAGCAGCTGAGTAGTGAAAGCAAGGAATTATATACAGCCTGCTGAGGTCACTTGGATAGTACCATGTAGGAGCAGTAGAAAAAGGAAGAAAAATGACTTGTATTTGCACAAAGGTACAATATATACTTCGGTGTTTAATATGGTGTTGCATTCCACATTGCTAACTCACGTTAACACACCAGGAACTTTATTTCATTTTCAGTATTGTCCATTTTCATCTACCATCTGCCGAGTGGTCTGCCATTTTTAAAAAATTCTTTCATAAAATTTGGCCATTGCTGGCTAGGCCAGTATTTATTGCCCATTCCCAATTGCTCTTGAGAAAGTGATGGTGAGTTGCCTTCTTGAATTTCTGCAGTCCGTGCATTGTAGGTACACACAGAGTGCTGTTAGGGAGGGAATTCCATGACTTTGATCCTGTTGACATGCAGGAATGGTGATATATTTCCAAGTCAGGATGATGTGTGACTTGGAGGAGAAACTGTATACGTTGGTGTTCCCATGCATCTTCTGGCCTTGTCTTCTAGGTGGTAGAGCTCACAGGTTTGGGAGGTGCTATTGAAGGAACCTTGGTGAATTGCTGCAGTGCATCATATGGATGGTTCAAGCTGCTGTTGAAAGTGATGGAGGGATTGCCAATCAAACAGACTGCTTTGTCCTGAATGATGTTGAGTTTCTTGACCGTTGTTGGAGATGCATTTATTCAAGTAAGTGGAGAGAATTCCATTACCTCCTGACTTGTGCCTTGTAGATGGTGGACAGACTTTGCGGGGGAGATGGCAGGAGGTGAGTTACTCACCACTGGATTCCTAGCCTCTGACCAACTCTTGTAGCCACAGTATTTATGTGGTTAGTCCAGTTTGGTTTCTGGTCAATGGTAACCCTCAGGATGTTGATAGTGGGGGATTCAGCCATGATAATAAAGAATGATGGTTAGATCCTCTCTTGTTGGTAATGATCATTGCCTCATACTTGTGTGGCAAGGATGGTACTTGCCACTTTTCAGGCCAAGTCTGAATATTATCCACATCTTGATGCAGATGGACATTGACTGCTTCCGTGTCAATGAGTCATGAGTGCTGCTGAACATTGTGCAATCATCATTAGCAAACATCCCAGCTTCCGACTTTTTGATGGAGGGAAATTAACAGTGGAAGCAGCTGAACATTGGACCGAGGGAACTACCCTAAGAAACTTTTGCAGTGCTGTTCCAGGACAGGGAGTGTTGGCCTCCGAAAACCATACCCATCTTCTTTTGTGCCAGGTGTGACTCCTGCACCATGTTGTATCTCTCCTCAATGGAACTCTGAAGCTGATGCGCAGATGTCATGAACTATCTCTTCAGAGGTAACCATTATCATCCAGCAGCCAACCTTATAAGCATTATGGTCCTTCAAAGATCTGTGGCACCTGGGAGTGACTCAGGTAATGGGGATTGTGAAAACTCACAGGGTAGTTGGCACAAACATGCATGATGATAACTGAACACACAAACACTGTTAATTAAATGGCTGCTGCCAAAGAGCTCTTAAAGTCACAGAATCATAGAATGATGGAAACCTACAGTGCAGAAACAGGCCATTCAGTCTATCGAGTCTGCACTGACCACAATCCCACCCAGGCCCTACCCCCATATCCCTACATATTTTACCCATTAATCCCTCTAACTTACGCATCTCAGAACACTAAGGGGCAATTTTAGCATGGCCAATCAATCTAACCTGCATATCTTTGGACTGTGGGAAGAAACCGGAGTACATGGAGGAAACCCACACAGACTCAAGGAGAATGTGCAAACTGCACACAAACAGTGACCTGAGCCAGGAATTGAACCCAGGTCCCTGGAGCTGTGAAGCAGCAGGGCTGACCACTGTGCTACCGTGCCGTCCATATGTGCTGCCCAATTGCATATGTGCAATTGATGCCATCCTGCACTCTTGGGAAGGTGGGGATCCGGTATAGGTAGCAGTGTGGCTAGCTTTACCCATAATGAACTTCATATAATGATGAGCCATTACTATTCATGCCATGAGGACTGAGAGATGCTGCATACGTCCCCAGTGGATCAATGGAATTAGCTGCATGTAAAGAAATGAATGCGGTGGTGACTTTCTGGGGCACTGGCAGGGGTTGGCCTTCTTGTCAATGTAGTCTCAGATCTTCACAGAGGATGTGGCGGATATGAACAACCATGGGGCCAATTCTCCCAGAAGTGCTGAATTGGTGGGAAAATTGTTCTAAATCTCGACTGTTCTGTCAGTTCAGCCTCTCACCTGAATCTCCGCACTCTGTGCACCGAAGAGGTCCAAGCCGTGGATATCATTAAAAACCCGGTGGGATGGTGGGGGAGGATCTGTTCGTGCCAGAGTTTGACAGTTCTGGAGATCATGTGCAGTGGCCCCAAGCTGTCAACCTCCCACTTGCTAGCCAGCCCAGGACCCCCACAGTGCTGACCCTCCAGCAACGCCCCCATGGCCCAATCATAGCTCCCACAGCAATTCCAGGGTCAGCCACGACCCCCCCACCCCCCACCATCCTGGAGCACCCCGATTTCCAGGCCGCATGCCCCCAGTAGTGGCGATTCCCCCTGACCCGGCAGACCTGCCTCACCGCTGACCCACCCCCTCAATCAGAACCACCCAGAGGCAGGCCTCCCCCACCCCAACAGACTACCACCTCTCCCCAGCCTGCCCCAATTGCTGCCCTTCCTCCATCCCAGATCAATCTCAATGCAGAGTGACAGCGGGACATCAATTGCCCCTAGACACCACCTACAATAGGCCCCACACCCTTGGCACTGCCTGATGCCTGATGGGCAGTGCCAAGGTGCCCCCTGAGCACTTTGCCCTTGGGCAATGCCAGGGGGCACCACCCCATCACCTGACCCCCTGGGGGAGCCCCAGTTGCCTCCCCTTCATTCCAGCAGGGTCTCCTGCTTGTTCCTCGAACATGGGGAGCTACTCTAAACACCACCAGATTCGATCGGGACTTGAAAGGTCCCGAAAATTGCCTAATATGCATCTTTAAAACAGATTAAAAACAGATTTATATGACTTCCCTGCCTTCCTGCCGGTTTCCAGTGTGGTCTGACCACCGACTGTTCACCGGCTCTGGGAGATACGCATGTGTTCCCGGCGCATGTGCAAATCCCTGTTCAAGGCCAATAACGCACGTCTCCCACTGCGACCTGAAAGAAATGTTGTGGGTCACAACAGGAGAATCACGGCCCATATTTCGTTAAAAACATAAATGTCTACGGCACTGTCTCTCACTCATTTCTAAATAGGAGGCATATTCGATATAAACTTGGCCTTGCCAGCTGCCTATGTGGGATGGGTGTGACCTTATCAATCTCCAAGCCTTTCTGGGGCTTCTCTGGCCAGGGCTCTTTTCTAAGCTGTGGTAAATAGTGCTGGGCCCTTCTTCTCTTCCTCAATCTGAGTGCTGCCATCAACAAGGCAGTGCTGAACGCAGCCTCCACTCTGCACCTCCTTCTTCCTATGGACAAGTAAATCCAAGGGATGAATGTACCCACTTCAAGCCAGAAAACCACCGTCATGTCCTTAGGCTGCACTTAGAACATAAGAAATAAGAACATAAGAAATAGGAGCAGGAGTAGGCCATCTAGCCCCTCAAGCCTGCCCCGCCATTCAATAAGATCATGGCTGATCTGTTGTGGCTCAGTTCCACATTCCCGCCCTCTCCCCATAACCCTTAATCCCCTTGCCTATCAAAAACCTATCAACCCGCGTCTTAAAAATATTTAGCGAGGCAGCCTCCACCACTTCAACGGGCAGGGAATTCCAGAGATTCACCACCCTTTGAGTGAAGAAGTTCCTCCTCAACTCTGTTCTAAACCGCCCCCCGCTTTATCTTGAGGCTATGCCCTCTAATCCTACTGTCCTTTCTGAGCGGGAAGAGCCTCTCCACCTCTATCCTATCCATCCCATTCATCATCTTATATGTCTCAATGAGATCTCCCCTCATTCTTCTAAACTCTAACGAGTACAAGCCTAGTTTATTCAGCCTCTCCTCATAGTTCAACCCCCTCAACTCCGGAATCAGCCTAGTAAACCTCCTCTGCACTCCCTCCAAGGCCAAAATATCCTTGCGTAAGTGCGGCGACCAAAACTGCACACAGTACTCCAGCTGCAGCCTCACCAGTGTCCTATACAGCTGCAGCAAGACCTCCCTACTTTTATATTCAATCCCCCTCGCTTTGAAGGCCAGCATCCCATTCGCCTTCCTGACCACTTGCTGCACCTGCAGGCTGGGTTTTTGCGACTCATGCACAAAGACCCCGAGGTCCCTCTGCACCGTCGCCTGCTGCAGTTTTTCGCCACGTAAGTAATAGTCCTTCCTACCATTATTCCTACCAAAGTGGACCACCTCACATTTGCCAACATTAAATTCCATTTGCCAGTTCCTGGCCCATTCGCCCAGCCTATCTAGATCCTTCTGCAGACTCTCCACACCCTCTGCACAATTTGCCGTTCCGCCAACCTTGGTGTCATCAGCAAATTTCGACACCATACACTCGGTTCCCTCCTCCAGATCATCTATATAAAGGGTGAATAGCTGAGGCCCCAGCACCGACCCCTGGGGCACTCCACTAGTCACCAACTGCCAATCCAAATAGCACCCATTGACCCCCACTCTCTGCCTCCTATTTGACAGCTAATCCTCTATCCACGCTAACACCCTACCCCCAACTCCATGCCCCCTGACCTTCTGCAATAACATCTTGTGAGGCACCTTGTCAAATGCCTTCTGAAAATCAAGAAAGACCACATCCACCGGCTCTCCTCTATCCACCACCCTAGACACATCCTCATAGAACTCCAATAAATTTGTCAGACACGACTTCCCCTTAACGAAACCATGCTGCGTCTGCTCTACCAAACAATTCTCCTCAAGATGCCTTGCTATTTTCTCCTTGATCACAGATTCTAACATTTTTCCTACAACAGACGTTAAACTAACCGGCCTATAATTCCCCGCCTTTTGCCTGCCACCCTTCTTAAACAATGGCGTAACATTAGCCGTTTTCCAATCTTCCGGCACTTCCCCGGAATCCAGCGACGTTTGTAAAATAATCACCAAGGCATCCACTATCATCTCCGCCATTTCCTTCAGAACCCTTGGATGCATTCCATCTGGTCCTGGGGACTTGTCCACAATCAGTCCCTCCAGTCTGTCGAGCACCGCCTCTCTAGTAACAATAATGTCATTCAGGCCCTCCACTCGTACCATCTTTCCATCGCTAACACCTGGCAAATTACTCATGTCCTCCTCCGTGAAGACCGAAACAAAAAAGTTATTCAGGGCCTCAGCCATTTCCCCATCCCCTACCACTAAGTCCTCCCTCTCATCCTCTAAGGGTCCAACGTTCACCCTAGCCAGGCTCTTCCTTTTTATGTATTTACAAAAACTCTTGCTATCCTTTTTTATATTAAGTGCTAGCCCAGCTTCATAGTTTATCCTACCCTTCTTTATCAATTTCTTTGTCATTCTTTGTTGACATTTAAACCTCTCCAAATCATCTTCTCGCCCACTACTCTTAGCTACTCTAAACGCATCCGCTTTTAATTTAACACTTTCCTTCACCTCCTTTGTTATCCACGGCTGATTACCTCTCCTCCTCCGATCCTTTTTAACCATCGGAATAAATTTCTGCTGAGCACCAAGAAAGATCTCCTTAAAGATCCTCCACTGTTCCTCAGCAGACCTACCTTCCAACGCACTCCCCCAACCAACATTCGCCAATTCCTCTCTCATCCTACCATACTCCCCTCTGTTTAAACAAAGGACACATGTCCGGGAACCCACTTTCTCCTCCTCCATCTGCATCAGAAACTCCACCATACGATGATCACTCTTCCCAAGGGAATCCTTCACCACAAGGTCCCTAATTCTACCCGCCTCATTACATAACACCAGATCCAAGATAGCTCGCTCCCTCGTCGGCTCCAACACACACTGTTCGAGGAAACTATCCCGGCAGCATTCCAAGAACTCCTCCTCGTGCCCACCGCGTCCAACATGGGTCGACCAATCAATATGTAGATTGAAATCCCCCATAATTACCGCCGTCCCATTCCTGCACGCCGCATTTATTTGTGCGTTAACAGCCCGCCCCACCTCCAGATCATTATTCGGGGGCCTATGAACGACACCCACCAGCGTCTTCCTCCCTTTGCTGTTCCTAATCTCCACCCACAATGATTCCACGTTCTGCTCTTTGGTTCCTATATCATCCCTTACTACCACCCTGATGCTATCCTTAATCAGCAGAGCTACCCCCCCCCCCCCTTTTTCCTCCTTTCTATCCTTCCTAAACACTTGATACCCCTGGACATTCAGCTCCCAGTCCCTGTCACCTTGCAGCCACGTCTCTGTAACGGCCACCAGATCATATCCATTTGTGCTGATCTGCGCCACCAGCTCATCTACTTTATTCCGAATGCTTCGTGCATTCAGATAAAGTGCCTTTATCCCAGCCTTCACCTGGACCTTATTTGCCAGAACGCCACCAACCATACTCACGCCCCCTACTCCTTTTATTATTGGGACATCCTTGGCCTCCCCCCTTACCTGCACCCTCTCCTTTACTTTAGATGCCATAATTTCATCTACCCTCGCACCCCCCCCCCCCCCAATTAGTTTAAAGCCCTAACTACAGTCCTATTTATACAATTAGCCAGGACTCTGGTCCCCGCACGGTTCAGACCAACCCCGTCCCACCTGAACAGGTCCCACCTACCCCAATACTGATGCCAATGCCCCATAAATTCAAACCCATTCCTCCCACACCAATCCCTGAGCCACCCATTCACTTCCTTAATCCTGTCAACCCTACGCCCATCTGCACTCAGTTCAGGCAGTAGTCCAGAGATGACCACCTTGTCGGTTCCACTTTTTAATTCCATTCCCAGCTTTTCATACTCCCTCCCCAGATCCTCAGTTTGCATTTTGGCTACGTCGTTGGCACCCACATGTACCACAACGACCGGATTCTCACCCTCCCACTCCAGGTTCCTCTGCAGCCCAGATGTGACATCCTGGACCCGAGCACCAGGCAGACAACACACCCTTCTGTGCACTTTGTCATTGTGACAAAGGACAGTGTCAATACCCTTAACCCCACTATCCCCAATCACTACTACGTTCCTTATCACCTTCTCTTTGCCTATGTCCTGTGTCTGCATCACTGTACCATGTGCAGTTTGCTCACCGACCTCACCTCCCTCGTTCTCGTCCACACTGGAAGCAAGAACCTCAAACCTGTTATGCAGATTGAGAGGCTGAGGCATTTGGTCCCCACCCTCCTTCCTCCCCACAGCCCCCTCCTGTTCCTGACCCTTAGAGTTAGCCAGTCTGGGGGGGGTGGATGACTCTTGCACCCCATTATCAATGGCACCCTCCCTCCCCCTGATGAGCCTCAGTGTCTGTAGCTCAGAGGCCAGCTCATCTACTTTGAGCTGGAGCTCCTCCAGCAACCTGCACTTACTGCAGACATGGTCACTGGGAAGGACCCTGGGGTCCACCAGCTCCCACATCATACAGAAACAGCACATCACATGCCCCTCCATTATTCACTGTAGTAATGTTGAACGAATGTAACGCAAACTTACCTGGCCCTTTTCTCCCTAGCCCTTTGAACCTAAGCCCTAGTAGCTCACTCTGCTTCCCTCTCACTCCACTGCCTGCTCCGACGCTGCCCGCTGTCTACACCAGGCCTCCTTTTAAACCTGGCGCTGTTTAAAAGCCTGCTTACCCACAAATCCCTGCTCTCCACTCCCTTTGAATTCTTAAAGCGGTAAATACAAAAAGCCCGCAAAAATGCTTTTAAATAATTTAAACAGTTCTACAAGGTAAGTTCTAACTACACACTAAAAAGCCTGCAAAAATGCTTTAAATTTATTTAAACAGGTTTTAAACAGGTAATTTCTTACCTGAGTCTCTGCTCCTTCACTTGCCTGCTCCAGCAAACAATGGAAGGCTTCACCTGGTGAGTACCTGATAATAAGTACAGATAATGCCAAGTGACCCTGCCTATCCTTGCTTGTTACTCCCTCTCAGCTATCCTCACAGGTCGGAGGTACCTAAGAATCCACCCCAATTACTTGATGACCCAATCCCATATAGGATGGAAGAGGGTTTGAGCACAGCCATGCAATTTTGAGGCTAACTCATTTGAATTTGAATTTACCCCTGCCTTTCACTTTTGGAATGATTGGAGACTTGGTGCTCTGTGACTCATGTCAAATGGACAATGCAGTTTGCAGGGCTTGATGGAGATTCTTGCATATACCCAGAGCCAGAGCCGTGCTCCCTTAATGTGTGGCTGCCTCTTCCATTCTTACATTCCACAGGGCACAATAAGACCACTTCAAGTGTGACCTCAATGCCTCACGTAGTCTCATGTAAAAACACACCATGAATTATTGGTTCCAACTCTGACTTTTCAAAAACATTTAATGAGTTTCTCAGTTGAGGTTTCATCTCCATGTGGAAATTTCAATAAATATGAGGATTCCCCTGAAAGGGCCTGGAGTCGAGCTGTGGACTCATCCCGCATTGCCTCAGACTTCTCCTGTTCCAATTTTTATTGCAAGATTAATTTTAAACTGTGCCATTGATTTGGGGTCTCAACATGGTGGTGCTGCATTTCTAATTCCAGGCCAGCTTCAGCCTTCCCCTTGATATTGTTCACATCCATCCAAACATCCTGGAACCAAAGGATGTGCAGGGAAACCTCCCTTTGGT
The DNA here is from genome assembly GCF_965287045.1 of Carcharhinus amblyrhynchos. Lineage (NCBI taxonomy): Eukaryota > Metazoa > Chordata > Chondrichthyes > Carcharhiniformes > Carcharhinidae > Carcharhinus > Carcharhinus amblyrhynchos. Next base: position 101,546,924 of record NC_137326.1, on the reverse strand, counting down.
CAGTCTCCAGTCTCACCCAGTAACCATAATGGTCACTGTGTCCTTCCCCCTGAACCCGTCAGTACGGATGTCCCCATTCCCAATGTGGACCTCACCTCTCCACACCTCCTCTCCATGGAGCAGGACCACAACATGACTGCCATGCATAGCCCCATAGTAGGGATCATAGACCCCCAGAACTACCTTTAATCTTCCACCTTGACAAGGTGGTTGCACAGAGCCTCATGACTGCCTTCAATCTCTCATAACAATTAGGCCTCACTGTGGCTGTTTGACACTCATTCCCCTCCCCCCTTCCATGTCACACACCAACTCCTCCACCCCCAGTCATCTTTCTGCTTGCTATGTTCCCGCCCCACTCTCCCCTTTTTCTTCACCCTCACATTTCTGACTTTCCCTCCACCCACCACCACCCCCATCTTGGTCTCTGCTGCCTGAGTACAGCCCTGCCTGTGACCCACAGCACCCAGTGTGAACACCCTGCCTGTGACTCACAGCACCCAGTGTGAACACCCTGCCTGTGACCCACAGCACCCAGTGTGAACACCCTGCCTGTGACTCACAGCACCCAGTGTGAACGGCCCCGCCTATAACCTACAGCACCCAGTGTGAACACCCTGCCTGTGACTCACAGCACCCAGTGTGAACACCCTGCCTGTGACTCACAGCACCCAGTGTGAACACCCTGCCTGTGACTCACAGCACCCAGTGTGAACACCCTACCTGTGACCCACAGCACCCAGTGTGAACACCCTGCCTGTGACCCACAGCACCCAGTGTGAACAACCTACCTGTGACCCACAGCACCTAGTGTGAACAACCTGCCTGTGACCCACAGCACCCAATGTGAACAACCTACCTGTGACCCACAGCACCTAGTGTGAACAACCTGCCTGTGACCCACAGCACCCAATGTGAACAACCTACCTGTGACCCACAGCACCGTGTGAACAGCCCTGTCTGTGACTCACAGCACCCAGTGTGAACACCCTGCCTGTGACCCACAGCACCCAGTGTGAACACCCTACCTGTGACCCACAGCACCCAGTGTGAACACCCTGCCTGTGACCCACAGCACCCAGTGTGAACACCCTGCCTGTGACCCACAGCACCCAGTGTGAACACCCTGCCTGTGACCCACAGCACCCAGTGTGAACACCCTACCTGTGACCCACAGCACCCAGTGTGAACAACCTACCTGTGACCCACAGCACCCAGTGTGAACAACCTGCCTGTGACCCACAGCACCGTGTGAACAGCCCTGTCTGTGACTCACAGCACCCAGTGTGAACACCCTGCCTGTGACCCACAGCACCCAGTGTGAACACCCTGCCTGTGACCCACAGCACCCAGTGTGAACACCCTGCCTGTGACCCACAGCACCCAGTGTGAACAACCTGCCTGTGACCCACAGCACCCAGTGTGAACACCCTACCTGTGACCCACAGCACCCAGTGTGAACAACCTACCTGTGACCCACAGCACCCAGTGTGAACAACCTACCTGTGACCCACAGCACCCAGTGTGAACAACCTGCCTGTGACCCACAGCACCCAGTGTGAACAACCTGCCTGTGACCCACAGCACCCAGTGTGAACACCCTACCTGTGACCCACAGCACCCAGTGTGAACACCCTGCCTGTGTCCCACAGCACCCAGTGTGAACACCCTACCTGTGACCCACAGCACCCAGTGTGAACACCCTGCCTGTGACCCACAGCACCCAGTGTGAACACCCTGCCTGTGACCCACAGCACCCAGTGTGAACACCCTGTCTGTGACCCACAGCACCCAGTGTGAACACCCTACCTGTGACCTACAGCACCCAGTGTGAATAGCCCTGTCTGTGACTCACAGCACCCAGTGTGAACAGCCCTGCCTGTGACCCACAGCACCCAGTGTGAACACCCTACCTGTGACCTACAGCACCCAGTGTGAACACCCTGCCTGTGACCTACAGCACCCAGTGTGAACAGCCCTGTCTGTGACCCACAGCACCCAGTGTGAACACCCTGTCTGTGACCCACAGCACCCAGTGTGAACAGCCCTGTCTGTGACTCACAGCACCCAGTGTGAACAGCCCTGCCTGTGACCCACAGCACCCAGTGTGAACACCCTACCTGTGACCTACAGCACCCAGTGTGAACACACTGTCTGTGACCCACAGCACCCAGTGTGAACAGCCCAGCCTATAACCTACAGCACCCAGTGTGAACACACTGTCTGTGACTCACAGCACCCAGTGTGAACACCCTACCTGTGACCCACAGCACCCAGTGTGAACACCCTACCTGTGACCTACAGCACCCAGTGTGAACAGTCCTGCCTGTGTCCCACAGCACCCAGTGTGAACACCCTGCCTGTGACCCACAGCACCCAGTGTGAACACCCTGCCTGTGACCCACAGCACCCAGTGTGAACACCCTACCTGTGACCCACAGCACCCAGTGTGAACAACCTACCTGTGACCCACAGCACCCAGTGTGAACAACCTGCCTGTGACCCACAGCACCGTGTGAACAGCCCTGTCTGTGACTCACAGCACCCAGTGTGAACACCCTGCCTGTGACCCACAGCACCCAGTGTGAACACCCTGCCTGTGACCCACAGCACCCAGTGTGAACACCCTGCCTGTGACCCACAGCACCCAGTGTGAACAACCTGCCTGTGACCCACAGCACCCAGTGTGAACACCCTACCTGTGACCCACAGCACCCAGTGTGAACAACCTACCTGTGACCCACAGCACCCAGTGTGAACAACCTACCTGTGACCCACAGCACCCAGTGTGAACAACCTGCCTGTGACCCACAGCACCCAGTGTGAACAACCTGCCTGTGACCCACAGCACCCAGTGTGAACACCCTACCTGTGACCCACAGCACCCAGTGTGAACACCCTGCCTGTGTCCCACAGCACCCAGTGTGAACACCCTACCTGTGACCCACAGCACCCAGTGTGAACACCCTGCCTGTGACCCACAGCACCCAGTGTGAACACCCTGCCTGTGACCCACAGCACCCAGTGTGAACACCCTGTCTGTGACCCACAGCACCCAGTGTGAACACCCTACCTGTGACCTACAGCACCCAGTGTGAATAGCCCTGTCTGTGACTCACAGCACCCAGTGTGAACAGCCCTGCCTGTGACCCACAGCACCCAGTGTGAACACCCTACCTGTGACCTACAGCACCCAGTGTGAACACCCTGCCTGTGACCTACAGCACCCAGTGTGAACAGCCCTGTCTGTGACCCACAGCACCCAGTGTGAACACCCTGTCTGTGACCCACAGCACCCAGTGTGAACAGCCCTGTCTGTGACTCACAGCACCCAGTGTGAACAGCCCTGCCTGTGACCCACAGCACCCAGTGTGAACACCCTACCTGTGACCTACAGCACCCAGTGTGAACACACTGTCTGTGACCCACAGCACCCAGTGTGAACAGCCCAGCCTATAACCTACAGCACCCAGTGTGAACACACTGTCTGTGACTCACAGCACCCAGTGTGAACACCCTACCTGTGACCCACAGCACCCAGTGTGAACACCCTACCTGTGACCTACAGCACCCAGTGTGAACAGTCCTGCCTGTGTCCCACAGCACCCAGTGTGAACACCCTGCCTGTGACTCACAGCACCCAATGTGATTCACAATTCTGCCAGAAGCATAAAAGAACAAGCCTGCTTGCACACACACCTGGAAGAGCAATTTTGGGATCGGTGATGAGTCAGATTTGTGCTGCTACAGGTTGGATTTCACTGTAGCTTGAAATCACGAGTGAAGTGTAGACGGGCAGGTGCACAGCACTGATATCCAGCCATGAATAAGACTGGTCTAATTTCCTGCTGGAATGAAAGATTGTAATTTGGAGAAAGAAAGTGATTCTGCAAGATGCCAGAAATCCAACTTTTAGTCTCACTTTGAATGTTCCACACTCCGATGTTACGTCTCCCACCATTGGCGGGACTGGGAAATTCTGTCCTAAATCTTTTTGGAGTGCATTTGGCTGAAGAGGAACATTCGAGAGGATGGGGAAGTTTGCATTAATTAGTTCCAATAAGACGAACAACACCATCCAGGAGAAAGCAGCCCATTTGATTGGCACCCCATCTACTTCCTTCAACATCATTCCCTCTACCACTGATCCACAATGTACAGCATCTACAAGGTGCATTGTAGGAACTCACCAAGGATTCTTTGACAACATCTGCCAAGCCCATAGCATCTACCATCTGGAAGATCAAGGGTACTGGTCATTTACTGGAGGTATCTGTTGCAGTGCAATTGGTAAATGTTGACTATGAGAACCTTCTGTATCTGGAAAAGACACAGATGCTTGGGAACACCACCATGGAGGGAAATTCCCCTCCAAGTTACACACCAACCTGATTGTAAATATATCACCATTCCTTTACTGTGACCAGGTCAAAATCCTGCAACTCCCTCCCTTCCAGCACCATAAGTGTACCTACCTCACATGGAATGTAGTGATTCAGGAAAGCATCTCACCATCACCTTCTCCAAGGCAAGTTGGGATGAGAAATCAATGCTGGCCTAGTAGCAAAGCCCATATCCCATGAACAAATAAATAAAATTAACAAAGAAGCCAGGCAGGAACTGCCATCCATGCAAAATTTATTATTAGATCTAGCTAATCCAGTGCAGTAAACCAGGAAATCTGAAGATCATATCAGGTATACCAAGGTGGGGAGTAAGGGGCGGGACTTTACAGCCTTGCTCACCCCAAAACCATAAAATCTTGCCCGAGATCAATAGATGTTCCCATGCTCCGCCTCTCTCCTGCTCTGATTCCCATGGTGGGCAGGGCAGTAAAATGTTATGTTACTCTTCTGTTGATATCAGTTCTTTGGAAGATTCCTACAGTCAGACAAGAAAGACTTCGAGGGGCGATTCTCCCGAAAAAAGTTCTAAGTGCTGAATTTGCGTGAAAACTGGTGTAAATCCTGATTATTTTTTCAGTGCAACTTCAGACAAGAATCTCTCACACTCTGCAATGCAGAGGTCACAATCATGAATCTTATTAAAAGCTTAGGGTGGGGCCTAATCACTCCAGAGTCTGATAGTTCTGTGACCCCGAACTGTCAGCCTGCTCTTTGCTGGTTAACTCGATTGTTGCGCAGCCCAGGACCTCTGCAGTGCTGCCCCTCTAACTCTCCCATGACCTGATTACAGTCCCGCCCCACCCCCATCCATTTTCAGGCCAGCCCTGACCTAACCCCCAGTCTCAGAGTGCACCAATCTCCAGCATCCGCAACCCCGCAGCAGTGATGATTGCCCCCGTACCTCAACAGAAGCACCCCATAGGCAGCAGACCCCACCCCCCACAGAACAAAGAAAAGAACAACCCAGCACGGGAAACAGGCCCTTCGGCCCAACGAGCCTGCGCTGCCGCAGACCTGCCAGGCAGACCACCCTACCCCCACCAGGGCACCCAGGTCGCTGGCCTCCCTCCAGCCCCAAATGATCTCAATGGCAAAATGACAGTGGGACCCTGCACCCCACCCTGACTGATTGCCCCTAAACCCCACTGCTAAGCCCCATCCCTAGGCCTGGCTCCATAGGCCCTGCCCGTTGCCTGGTGGGCATGGGCACTTTGCCCATTGGGCAGTGCCAGGAGTACAGGCTGGCACTGCCAGGGTGCCGATGCCCAGGGGGCATCGCTTCCCTGCTGCCTGATCCCTGGGGGGCCCCAATTGCCCCCTTTCGCTCCAGCAGGCCTCCCACTACTTCCCCGAAAGTGAGGAGCTAGTCTAAACCCTGCTGGAGTGAAATTGTACTGGTGGGGTGGGAGGTGCTTTTGGGTCCAGTAATATCAGTCCCAGGCCTGATAATCACATTTAAGTTATATTCAAATAAAATTAAAATAACTTACCTTCTGTTCCCGCCAGTTTCCAGTGTGGTCCTGACTGTGCCGTATATCTGTTGCTGGGAAATGGGTGCATTTTGGGAACACATGCATGAATCATGCGAATTGGCCCACACACGATTTTCCCAGCCCGACACACTAAAGAACCAGCGTCTCACAATGGGAGAATTGCCCCTTTCATTCCACATTCCTTTTTTCCACACATCCTGAAATACTGCTGCACTTGACAACTATTTCTGTCAAATGCAGTGCCATGACCCATGTTCCTATCACCACACATGATATAGGCAGCAGGCTGATCAAAGGATGAAAATGATTTTGCCAATGGCCATTATTTATCCATTCTACTATTATTTCAGGGTCAAGATCAGCTAAAACATGAGGCAGAAAACTCATAATGGAGAATGAACACTGCATCCACTCATTCCTTCCAATGAGGTTGCCCATAAATTCCAGGCGATAGACAATATGGAGTGAAGAGAAGATGGAGAAGCCTGATACAATCTGAGCATTTGTACCAACTTTTCTGTATTAGATATTCCACTCACTGTCTCACTCTGTAAAACCAAATCTAAATGTGAATAGGTTAATTTGGCTCTGTTAGTTAGTACCTTTAAGTCTGAAAACTGTGGGTTCAAATTCCAGTCCAACAGCTGACCATATAATCAAGATTGGCTTTAGTGCAGTACTGGGAGAGAGCTGTCTTGTTGGAGGTGCTAACATTCAAATAAGACCATAAACTATGTCAGATGTCTATTCTGGATGTAAAACCGGCCTACACATGTTTCTCAATGTCGAACCTCTTGTTATTCTGAGGAACAATTACCCTTCAACTAACACCATATATAATATGATATCGTGTTAAAGAAAGCCACTCAGTCCATTATGCCTTTGCTTATACTTTGGTGGAGCTACCCAAATGGTCCCGTCACCTGTTCTTTCTCCATGAGTTCAGAAATTTATTCATCTTCAAGTACATTCCAACATGGTTTCCTTCGAATGATATTAGTTTTGGAAACCCAAGGCAGAAGCAGGTGGCACAGTCTACCCCTGAGAATTCAAAAGAAATTTGTGTAGCACCACTCAAAGGAGTGCCGTGTAAACAACATTTCCCCCTGTAGGTTCCTAATTCTCTTCTCCTTTGAGCCACTGTGTAAAATAGAATTTTAAGGCCCCACTGATCTTGTGGACTCCTAACATTCAATGACCATCAATTCAACCAGAATTCTATCTTCTGCCATCATTGCAGACGGGTCAGTCAAGCCTTCTCTTGATAAATGCGGTATTTGTTGACACTGCTGCTTCAACACCCTTTGTCTGAAAATCCTGGCCAAGGGGTATCTTTGTCACATGCTGATGACTGCTTGCATTCCCCTCTGCAGCCTTTTGCTGCTTCCTCACCCTGAGACTGCCTCCACAGGTGGCCAGGAGGTTTTTGCTGTACTCGTCCACATGTCCAGACTGCCCAGTGCAGCAAAACAAACAGCCAAAGCCCAGTTGTTGCCATTTAAAAGCTGCTGAGATTTCAGCCTTCACTTGTTTATCAGGAAATTTGGAGGAGCCTGCACTGTTGATCATATATGGCACAGTAGCACAGTGATTAACACTGCTGCCTCACAGAGCCAGGGACCCGTGTTCGATTCCTGGTTGGGATCACTGTCTGTGTGGAGTCTACATATTCTCTCCATGTCTTTCTGTGTTTTCTCCGGGTGCTCCAGTTTCTTCCCACAGCCCAAAAGATGTACTGGTTAGGTGCATTGGCCACGCCAAATTCTCCCTCAGTGTACCTGAACAGGCGCTAGAGTGTGGCAACGGGGGATTTTCACAGTAACTTCATTGCAGTGTTAATGTAAGCCTACTTGTGACAATAAGTAAATAAACTTTTAAACTCTATTGACTCCTTAACTTCATGAATTAACCCTTAATTGCTTGTTCTGAAATCACATGTGGTGCCCATGTGTGGCTTGACAAATTGTGCCTCAGTGTGATGAAATGGTAAAACCCCAGTCGATGTTTCAGATCTGTGGCCTTCCGTCAGTATCGGGAAAACTTAGAAATTTAGTAGTTTTGAGCAAGACAAAGGAGGAAGGTGGGAAGAAGAACAAAGTTATGGTCTGTGATCGGGTGAAGCATAAAAGAGAGTCAAGGGTGCAAGGGCAAAGGAATGCTAATGGAGCAAGGAAAAAAAACAAAAAAATGCGCATAGGTGAGGTATGAATGGCAGGAAAAGCAACCGGCCAACACAAAGTAACAGAACTGAGAGAGAAAAAAGAGGAAATATACAAAGCCAGCAATGAAACACAAACAAAATGGCTAAGAGATTATGGTCCGAAATTATTGAATACAACGGCCAGAATTTTCCAGCCATTCACGCCCCGCTACTGTTACAAGTGAGGATGAAGAATTTGGAGCTCAACCAGATAACTGTTCACTGCAATGGGACCACAGAATCCCCTGGTGTGAATGGCAAGAAAATTCCAGCCAATGTTGCGTCTAGAGGAATGTAAAGTTCCCAGTTGAAAAATGAGATGCTTTCCTCGAACTTGCAATCAGCTCTGTTGGAACCTTTTTCATTTTATTCATTCCTGAGACATGGGTGCCGCTGGCTGGCCAGCATTTATTGCCCATCCTAGTTGCCCGAGGGCAGTTGAGAGTCAACCACATTGCTGTGGCTCTGGAGTCACATGCAGGTCAGACCAGGTAAAGACGGCAGATTTCCTTCCCTGAAGAACATTAGTGAACCAAACGGGTTTTTCCAACAAACGACAATGGTTTCATGATTCTTTATTCCAGATTGTTTTAATTAAGTTCAAATTCCACCATCTGCCATGGTGGGATATGAACCCAGATCTCCAGAACATTAGCTGAGTCCCTGGATTAATAGTCTAACTATAATACCACTGGGCCATTGCCTTCCTAAATTGCAAGAGGCTGAAGACAGAAAGATCAGAGTGGGAATAAGGTGCAGAAATAAAATTCCAGGTGACTGGAAGTTCGAGGTCATGAATGGAGGTGTTTTGCAAAATGCCTGTTCAGTCTGCGATGGTGTCTCCAGTGTAGAGAACGCCACATTGTCAGCAGCAAATATAGTCGACTGAATAGAAAATACAAGTAAATCACAGTTTCATCTGCTGGGTTCGCATGGAAGGGGCACTGCTGGAAGGGGTACTGCTGGAAGGAGTGTTGGTTTTGGGAGTGATTGAAGAGTGGATCAAAGTGTCACAGAGGGAACCATCCTTTCAGAATGATGAGACAGGAGGGAAGGGAAAGATGTGTTTGGTGGTGGGATCACGCTGGAGGGGTGGAAATGGGGAATGATCCATTGAATGTGAAGGCTGGTGGGGTGTCATATAGGTACACACAATGGCCAAGTTATGTAAAATATAGTCCAACAAACATCAATGAGATAAATGACTAGACAAGTGAATACTACAAAAGAGTTGGAACATTCTTTCTATTCTTTCAAGGAATATGAACATCACTAGCAATTGCTGCTCATCCCCAACTGTCCCTGAGAAGGTGGTGGCGAGTATGGTAACAATTAGATAGGGGGGCATCTAGTTAGGAGGGTAAGTAGGGTGGCAGCTGAGTGGATGGGTGGGGAAGTTGCAAGATCAGCAAGGGATTATTAGGGGGTCGAGGAGGAGTTGGGGGAAGTGGAAATCAGTGCAAGTGATATTTGGGGGTCAGTTGTACACATACCCAGCAGTTAGACTAGGATTCTTCTGTCTCATGTTTCCTGGGTAACTATTCAGGTAAGTATGCCAGAACTGTCTGAGGTCTCCTTGAGAGTGCCCATTAGAAGTGCAAACTTCCTAGGCAATTCCCAAGGAATCAATGTATTGAAACTTCTGCAGAGTTCTGATGTACATCTTGGCCATACACCTGGCTTCCAAGGATCTAGAGACTGGAAGATCTTGGGCCTTTAAAGAAACAGATAGAGCTCCAAGCCAGAAAGGTGTGTGGCTCAATGGGTAGCCCGCAGCTTGTAGTGTTCCTAGGTGTCTATTACCCTAGTTCTTCTAGTTGGTACAAGTCATGGGTTTGAAAGGTGGTGTGCAAGAAGCCTTGGCAAGTTGCTACAGTGCATTTTTTAAATGGTACACAACCATCACCCATGTCCTTACTGACTTACATTAGCTGAAGATCTCAAAATCTTTGTGTTACATTTAAACCTCTCCATGTCTGAACAACGCCCCATCACTGGCATCTGCTCCAATTCTACTTGCCCTTCCTCTGAACTTTCTATTTTTCTGACTCACAGCTGTTCTCATCTGCTCACACTCCATGATCTGGGGACACATGCCTCAAAGACACCCTGCTTTTCTACTTCTCTCTTTTCCCTTCAGATCTTTTTTAAACCAACGTCTTTGATCAGATTTTGACCGCCCTTCCTAATCTTTTCTTTGTTGACTCAGCGTCCATGTTTTCTTTACAACTCCATGAAGCACCTTAGAATGTTTGTGTAGATTAAACATTTCATAAATAAAGATTCATTGTTGAACTGTAACAAGGGAATTCACCTGCACTGTAATTAGGAATTAAGACCATATGAAAACTCAATCTAACATGATGTCCTTTTGGCATTATGTCCTCAGTATAACACAAATATGCACCCTGTTTTAATAAGGTCGTGTAAAGGTTTGCCATGAAAGATTATAGTTAATATCTAACAAAAGTTTTTTTTATTAGAACAAAGAAAATTACAGCACAGGAATAGGCCCTTCGGCCCTCCAAGCCTGCATCGACCATGCTGCCCGACTGAACTAAAATCCCCTACCCTTCCCGGAACCATTTCCCTCCATTTCCATCCTATGCATGTATTTGTCAAGATGCCCCTTAAAAGTCAGTATGGTATCTGCTTCCATGACCTCTCCTGGCAGTGAGTTCCAGGCACCCAATACTCTGTATAAAAAACTTGTCACGTACATCTCCTTCAAACGTTGCTCCTCACACCTTAAACCTACGCCCCTAGTAATTAACTCTTCCTCCCTGGGGAAAAAATCTTCTGACTATCCATTCTGTCCATGCCCCTCAGTCTTGTAGACTTCTTTCAGGTTGCCCCTCAACCTCCATCGTTCCAGTGAGAACAAATCAAGTTTCTTCAACCTTTCCTCATACTTATGCCCTCTATACCAGGTAATGTTCTGGTAAATCTTTTCTGTACCCTCGCCAAAGCCTCTATATCCTTCTGGTAGTGTGGGCGACCAGAATTGAAGACTATATTCCAAGTAAGGCTAACTGAGCTCCAACATGACTTGCCAATTTTAAAACTCATTGCCCTGGCCGATGAAGGCAAGCATTCTGTTTATTGGTGCATAATTGTATCAATCAAAGAGAGAAGCTTCAAATTATTGTTTTTAGAAATTTTATTTGTACAATAATAAAACTATATACAGATATAAACACTGTAAACTGACAGTATAATACGGTACAGAGTTTTAAACTGCACTGATCATCAGGCTTGGCAGCATTAGCAAAGACATCAACATGTAGGACCACTGGCTACACAATAACATATTTTTTGTAAAAATTTTTCAGGTTTATAATGTGCTCTTAAAGAGTCATGTTGATTCTGGATTGAGATATTTTTTGCATTTCCTACCTAATGTTTGGATCCAGTGTCAGTATAGATTCCAGATCAGAGATTCAATGGGAAGAACTTGAATCAAATTGAATGTAAAAGAAAATCTGGCGAGGTATAGAATGGATGACAAATTTGATACTGCCCATCTTATGCCCTCACCAAAGTTGGAAGTTAGATACTGAATAGAATTTCTGCTATATTGTTCTAACAATGCATTTTAAACTTACTCAGGAGACCATTCCTGTGTATTTTATCTTCCATTCCTCCAACATTGATACTCAATATATTTGAGTAATACTGGCAGTTAGCCCAAAGGCCAATGCCCAAAAGCAAATAAGTTGAGACTGCCCAAGCTAATTCTACTTTAACATGAGGTGGGGGGTGGGGGGGGGAGGGTAGTGGGGAGGGTACAGAGGAGAGAGAGAAAGCATTTGATCATGCCAGTCTGGGAAGAATTCAAATCCAGCTGTGGATGTCAGTGAGCACTGTCCACACTCTACAATTCCAGTAAAATAACTCTAAAATAATAACCATCTGTCATATCTTGGGCTTCTATAATGGATCACTGGTAAAATGTATAGTGGTGAACCATTCAAACTAAGAAGTGTGTAGTTCCGATCTATGGTCTAAGCTGGGTTGGGAGTTGGAGTGTTGCAAAATTAACTACAGTTCTTGTTCTTGATAGCTATCCAGTGACTCCTGGCAAATGTGTGTGTACATGGGGATGACGCCAGGAATAGGCTCAATTGTGATGTATCCTAATGTTACACACTGCTGAAACTTGCTGTGTCTGAAGTTGCAAGTGAAAACCTCCCACTTTGGCAAAGTACCAGAAGGCTGTGGTCATCTGTTGAGCAATACTCCAGCATAAGCCACTATCTTTGTGAGAGGCAGAGAGAAGATTTGGACAAATATATTACATTCCAGATGGAAAATTAAGACATTTTAATGTAAAAACATTCCTGGAAACAATGTTAGCATATATTAAGTGTCCATGGCAAAACAGGAATCCCAGTCACAATGTGGCAAGTGACTAACGAAGAATGAGGAACAGCTTGGACAAGTTAAAAAATATGACTATTTATTAATGATATTAAAAAGAATCTTGAAAGTCGTGGATGTTTAAACACAGTTTATAGTCACTTGAGGCTATCAAGCCTTTACAAGTAAAATGAAATGGTTGCACCTGCTCGTGCCAAATGGCAGGGAAATGTTTGATAAGTACAAATGACAAAATCATTGGATGTGTTATGCCAAATACTTACAGGCTGTGCATTATACTGTGAACTCTGGCTGTGAAAAGATCCATAACAAATAATTTTTGTGCATGTTAATAATCAAACATTTTTGGCAAATGTTCCACAAGAACCACTCACTCAAATTATCTAATGCCACTTACATTAAGTAGCAGTATTCAAATACAACTTAACACTGGAAAATGAGAAAGCCAAATTGCCTCAAACAAACAGCACAGGAGAAACAATTTACAAGCGACAAAGAAGTGTAAGGGTACTTTTGACGGTCTTATTATTTTAATTTTCCTAGTTGTGTCACAATATTTATGTGAAATACACACAAATCTCAGTACCGTCTTCTTACAACAATTAAAGCTGCAATATGTCATAAGTTCAGTCTGAATTTATGACAACACTTTGTAATTTAAATGCAAAAAAAATTTCCAAATCAATGCAAATGATGAAATCATAATATTGCAGGAAAAAGTTTCATAAGGTGTCAGTATTCATTCAGACTAAACCTTCTCGCAAGAGCTTTCACCATTGTATGATTTCATAAATAGCACGTTTGCACTGAAAGTAAAGATAATTTCAGCTGGTGCTATACTGCATGTCCTCAACTATGAACATCTTTAAACGTTCTACGTACATTTTACAGACAACATCACTGATGGCTGTCGGAGCAGAGGGCTCATCTTCTAATATTTACAAAATATTTAGTTTTTTCAAACAGAACATCAGAGCAAGCTTCCTTTGAACAAAATAGTTTTGAAAATGTTATTTGCTGGAGGGTAATTAGAGTTTCCATGATCAAGTAGTTTTTGTATTCCACCTTTTTGATGTTAAACACAAGAAAAACATATGCTATAAAATTACAGCGGATTCAAGGTAATCAGTTTACAGACGCACACCATATTTTGTTATTTATATATATATTATATATATAATATATATCAACTAAACAATATTACTGAAGACAGAAATTTCTGCCTCCTAATTTTAAATGAGTTTCAAAATACCAAAGCATGTTGTTAGCAAAAGGAAACTTCTGCAAAAAATGTCCAAGGTCACCTTTTTTGACAATAGATGATAACAATTAAACCACTGCTTTTCATATCACAACCTATTGTATGAGAGTTAATTAACCGTGCTAAAAATCCAGAGAAACTATAAAACTCAAAAACTTTCTTTTAATTTTTAAGATTGAATCAAGTAATTATGATTATTACTCCTTCCCCTTATAAATTGTCTCAGAAATCCCAAAGGATTTTGATAATGTTTCTTCCAATTAGTTATTTTTCAGATTATTCATGATAAACTTTTGTCAGAAAAACAATTCTAAATCAGTTTTGATTCGTGCAGTTATGGGAAAATACTTTAAATGAACAGCAAATATATATGCAACACTAAATTATTGATTTTAATTGGTGTATTTGACTTTTATGTGCATTGTAGTGAACCACATAGAACCTATTACATACTGATAGTAAATGCGAAGCAGATGTTCAGAAGTACCTAAATGACTGAAAGACAGATATACACGGTTATTATTTGAAAAGGGGCAAAAGATTATTTTTGCTGTAACATGTTTTTAGCTGAATTAATGGATTTTTAGGCATGCACAACAAATTAAACAAATGTTGTAAGCCATTCAAACCAAAAAATAATAATTTGGCAAAAGTACTTCTAGCAACACCTTTTAAAAAGTGGCAGTGGTGTCACAGTCAATCAATGCTACATGGTAACGTTATATTGAGCAAGTTGTAAACTTTCAATTCACATAACTAATAGAAACAAGAATGATTAACAATAATAATTTTCTGCCATTTTTCCACATTTCATATGTCAATATTAGTACAGGATGACTGGCCTCACCTTCATAGTTCTGAATTATTAGAAAGACAAATGTCCCTTTGACTGCATTCACAGTCTTGTAAAATCCAATCAAGTTGTCCATTAATAAAACTTATTATGAGTCAACCTTTACTAGAACTTCCATTTATATTGGCATAGTATCTGGTTTCTCATTAGCCTCTGCACAAACCTATAGAGCAAGCATACTCCTGTCAACCACTTCAAAAATATCTATAGATAAATTACAGAAAACAAGACTTCCCTTACTGCATGATCTGTTTGATAAATTGGCACCAAATAAAGCTAGAAAAGGAAAGGAATTTGATGAAGAAAAATTACAACATTGAAAGTTCCCTTTTCTAGAATTTATGATCGTGAGTGTTCACTTTACAATTATTCTAGCACACATTTATACAAAACTACTTTCTTTGATCTTTTTAATTGAAACTACTAAGAACTTATTTTATTGGATTTGCATCAAACTCTTCCTCAGTTTGTGCCATTCGATGAAGGAAGTACTTTTTTTTAATAAGGATTTGAATGGGGTTGCAAAGTATGTTCTTATCACAGCTTATTGAGCAGCACAGTCGCCAAGCAGATAAATAATCATGCGTATCGTGCTAAAAATGTCCTGTTCCCACGTTTGCCAAAATTGTGTTATAGCACTTTGCAAAAAGCTGTTCATGGCAGTAATTGGTTTATTCTTCTGTCTTACTGATAGAGAGCAGTCATATCCTTGTGCATGAATACTCTACCCAGAACTTAATATCATGTACTTCATGTACATTTCATATGTAAATTTGTACAATGGCACTGTTTCAAAAATAAAATAAACAGAATTTGTGTCATCTTATGAATCTTCACCTTTGTGCATTTGTGTAGTCTTCAAAGTTTGTTTGTTTGTTAATCCTTCTTCATTTCATGCCTAATGGTACAACATTGCTTTTGGCACCAAAGCAGAACAACAGAGTTCCAAATCTTCAGAGAAAAATACTTTTCCATTTCCAACAGAATTGTGAAAGATTGCCATCTATGAGAATTTCTTTTTAAACTGATCTGATGGATCAAAACTTACTTTGTCTCTCAGGAATATACCCAACAGTATTGGATACAATTACCAACAGATTGTTTTCTCTTGTTATTTAGTAATGGTCATGCACCATGAACACCAATTTAAATATGATCTTCACTAGCAATCTCACACCTCTTTGATTTCTCGTTTTCTTAAAATCTTTGCCTGGCTATACCCTGGTTGTTGAATGTGAATGGGGGTGAGGATGTGGAAGGGTGTTGTTTTGTCCTCCAGTAAATGTGTTGAATGTGTGGAGAGGCTGCATTCCAGGTATGGTATTTGGAATCATTGTAATGGTGTTGGGGGTCATTAAAGGTATGTCATCTGGAGATCGCCTCATTGCTAACGTATAATCCGGAGGACAGGCTGTCCGCAGAACAACCTCATGTGGATGGATAGAATCACATTCATGATCAAGATCAGTGTGCTTCATCTGCAGGGACATAATCTCTTCTTCTTGTGCATGGGTCAGGTCATTGGTGGTATTACGCTGAGGGCTGCATCTTCTATGCACATCATGCCTTCTCTTATCCTTCTTATAATACAATGCTGCAAAGGCAAGGATGTTCAAAAACAACAAGGAGGCTCCAACAGCAATAGTAACACTTAACTCTGTTGAATAGTCCCTTTGATCAACCAAGAAAGGACCTGCTGAATGCTTCTGGTCATCCTGTTTGACAGTAGGGAAGACTGAAGTCACAGGACGTTTGGTGGTAACAGACCACTTCTTTGATGGTCTATGAGTAATTTCAGAAGGGACTTTTGTTGTTGTAGAAGTATACTGGGAAATATCATTCAGACTATGTAGGTGAGGAACCAACTCCAACCATAAGTTGACTTTATTAGCTCTGTAGTGCTCTTTAACACGTGGTTTCAGTCCAATATGAAGGTAGAGCTGATCTTTCTGGGAATATCTTGACCAGGCAACCTCTTCAAAACGGTTCGGCTTGGTGTGGATAAATTTAGTATCCTGAGGAACAGGCTGATTTGGGTCACTGGAGGGAATAAATTTGGAATTTGTGGGTTATGAAGAAAACGCATAATTTACAAAGAAACAACTATTTTCCCCGAGCATCCCATTGTAAGCTTTATATAGTAAACATTTTTGTATGGACCTGGCAATAAATGCTGCAGCCTAGGCTTTAAAGCAATTATTCTTGTGTGATAAGTAATAAAATAAAAATGAATTTAACTCTGCAATACAAAACCTCATCATCTTAAGGTGAATTTTAAGTATGACACAAGTGTTGTCCTCTTTGGAAATTATTTGGTATATATTTAATCAATCCACAAATCCAAACATGGTTTAATATTTAAAGCTAGAATATTTATATAATTTTTAGAAGGGGTCAGACAGGGGCAACTGCAAGGCAATCTAAGATAGGATTGGAGTTTGTTACTGTTAATCTACAAACTATGGTAAATACGATTGGTGAGCTGCAAGAAAAACTTGTCACTCGAGAAAATAATATGATGGAAAATACAGAGACTTGGCTGAAAGAAGGAAGGATTAAGAATGTTCCTGGCCCCGGGAAATTCTGGAAAAATACAGAAGCAATAAAAAGATGGAAGATGGGCAGTGTGGAAGGTGGGAGAGGGGTGGGTGTGGAGGTGATGGGTATTGATGAAAGATATCACTATAGCACTGGAGAAGGATGATGGAGTTGAAGGACCAAGGACAGCATCTATTTCATTTCAATTAAGAAACAATAGAGGAATTATGACACTGTGGCCAGGATTTTCCGGCCACTCTTTCCCCCATTCCCCGTAGTGGGTTTTCTCATGGCCAGGACAGCTCACCATTGGCGTCCAGCTGGACCTTCTGATATTGCTGGAATCAATGACCATTTGTGTTGCTCACTGGCTGCAGCACCAGGGAACCTTCATTATCCTCTGAATGTGAAAGATGTTACCTTCGGTGGGACCAGAAGATCCCTCAGCATAAGAGCTGGAAAATCCCACTCTATGTCTCCTATGGACCATCAAATAGTGAAAAGGAGATAGAGGAGAACGTTTGCAGCCAACCTATAAGAATAAAGTTACCATTGTTCCAGATGACCTTCAGCTGCTCTTCCCTTTGAGGGGGAGAACTGACTGGTCGTGATTTAACCTGAAAATCACTGCACCTCAGGTGATAAGCAAAGGTTGAGAAGGCGGAGCTTCATAAATAATCTCAGCTGGTACAGGAATTGAATCTGCACTATTGCCATTGCTCTGCATAACTAACCAGCCAACTTACAGAAAGGTGCAAGGAGTACAGAGTACTGACAATGGAACTGCAATTACCCTAACATAGGGAGAATTTTATGTTCCCTCAAAGTGGGTTCTGAGGCAGGAAGGAGTAAAATTACAGACAGGATTCCTTCAGGATCCCACCTGCCCCACCCTGGATACAATTTCATGGTTGTGCAGGCAGGGTCTTGGGCGAGAAAGCACCCTTTCATCTTCTATTGCCCTTACTTGGCCACTTAAAGTTGTTTTCCCACCCAGCCTCAATTTTTAGGTTGGTGGGATTGGGTATGATTAGGCTGGGAAATGAACTTTTCTCCATCTATGGTGGAAAGGGGGTACAGCACCTCAGTCTGAAGTCTCTTCAGATTTGGCACCGTATTCTCCTCCATGGCCTTGGAGCTCTGGCCCTGCCTCCCTCCCTGGTCTACCCATCAACGCTGGGAACACTCGACCCTGGGACACCAACACTTGCCTTCAGAACAGCCCTGGGTCTTAGTTCTAGGTAGAGCGCTGTAGTACCTCTCCTGGCCACCACAGTGCTGTTTCTGCACAAGTTGGGGAGCTGTAGGCTAATCAGATTGGCCAGCAGCTCTCACAGGTGGGACTTCCTTCCAAGGGCAGATGAAAGTTCCGCCCACTGCCAATCATCACTCAAGTGAACATTAAATGGCAGTGGTCTATCAAGAGATGACAGTAGTGCGTTATGTGCTCTCTCTTATGATGGTGAGCGTTCTACACATGGACTTGAATAATAATAGTGCAAAGAACAAGAGTAGGGGAGGAACTCCTGAAATATGTGATTCCAGCCCAATGAAGAAGGAAGTAATGCTGGATCTTGTTTTGGGAAAGGAAATGTAGTAAATGGAGTATCTTTCGGTGAGAGAGCATTTTGGGATCAGTGATCATAAAGTCGCTGGAATTAGAATATGAAAAAGGACAAGACACAATCAAGCATAAAAATACATAACTGGTAGAGGGCTAACTTCATTGAATTAAGAAAGGATCTAGTGAAGGTGGGTGGTAATCAAAAGTTGGAAGGCAAAACAGTAATTGAAATGTTAAGGAGGGTTGGGGTGGATGGGCTTCAAAGAGAAGATAGTTTGGATGCAGATTACAGGGGCAAGGAAGGGCATCTACAGCTAGAGCTCCCTGGATGACTAAAGTTTAAAATGAGACAGATAAAGGAGGCTTCTGACAATTACAAGGCTCATGATACAACAGAGAACTAAATGGAATGTAGAAAAAATAAAGATATTCAAAAGTGAATTGGAAGAAAATATGTTAGATTACAAGCTAACATTAAGGAGAAACAAACAGTCTTTTATAATCAAATAAATAGGAACAGGTAGTCAAAGAAATAGTGGGGCTGATTAGGGGCCAAAAAAGAGACCTTCTTGTGGGTGCAGAGGGCATGAGGTGTTAAATATACAATTTGCATCTATCCTTACGAGAGAAAAGGATTATGGCAATGTAGTAGTAAGGGAGGGGCCAGTAATGATATTTGATAGAATTAAAATAAAGAGAACGCACTTAAAGAGGTTAAAAGGTCTCAAAGTAGAAACATCGCTTGGTCCAGATTTGAAGCCAGATTTGAAGGTATGGCATTGTGCCAGAAGACTGGCACCTCAAATGAGAGGATTGCAAGTGTTACATTCCCATTCAAATAAATGAAAACAGATATGTCCTGTAACTGCAGGTCAAACCCTAACATCAGTGCTGGGGGAACTTCTTGAGACAATAATCCCAGCCAAAATTAACTGGTACTTGGAAAACGGTGAGCTAACAAATGAAAGTTTGTACAGACTTGTTAAATATAATTTTTTAATGAAACAATAAGGATTGAAGAGAATAATATGGATGATGTGGATTTTCAAGAGGCATTTGATCATTTAAGTTCATGGAATTAAAAGGACAGTGGCATCTAAATGTAAAATTGGCAAGGGTTGAAAGGAGAACAAAGGTTATTTTTTAGATTGGAAGGAAGTATACAATGATGTTCCTCATGCTTGGTTTTAAGATAACTGCTCTATTTGATATGAATTAATGGTTTGAACTTGGCTATTAGAATGTAATTCCAAAAGTTTGCAGATGATATGAAGCTTGGAAATTTAGTAAACAACAAAGAGGATACCATTCTTCCAGGGGCATATAGATACACTAGTAAAATGCGTAAAACATGGCAGATTAAATGTAACAAAGAGAAACGTGAAATGATACAGGCCAGTAGGAAGAATGAATAGGTACAATATGGACTAAATGGTACAACTTTAAAAGAGATGAAGGGACACTGGGACTTGGGTGTTTATTTACACAAATCTTTGAAGGTAGCATGACCATTTGTTAACAATCATGTGAGATGTTTGGTGCTATTAATACAGCAGTATAAAAGCAAGGAAATTAGAGCAAACCTTCAGAACTTACTGATTAGACCTTAGCTGGAATACTGTGCTTAATTTTGCTACACATTTTAGGAATGTTATGAAGGCCTTGGAGAGGGTCCAGAGAGATTTACAAGAATAATCTCTTATTCTTGTAATGAGGGATGAGGAACTTCAGTTTTGTGAACGTTGGGGCTGTTCTATTTGAAGCAGAGAAGGTTAAAAGGAGGTTTCACTGAAGTGTTCTAAAATCATGAATAGCTTTTACGGAATAAATGAGGAAAAAATAACTCCACTGGAGGATGATAAGTAACCAGAGGATACAGATTTAAGGCAATTGGCAAAAGAATCAGAGGCAACACGAGGAAATTTTTTTAAAGAATAGTGAGTTGTGGTCTGGAATACACAGACCACAGAAATCACAGTAGAAGCACGTTCAGTAGTAACATTTGAAAGAGAATTAGATATACACTTGAAGGAAAGAAATAATGGACTATGGAGGAAATGCAGAGGAGTAAAACTATTTTGATATTTCAACCAAAGAACTGGCTCAGGTATGGTAGGCCAAGTGGCCTCCTTCTGCATTTTATCTTGCTATGAATAAAAAACAATCACAAGAAATAACTAATGAGGTCTAATAAAAAAATTCCAATTTCAACTTCATTCTACTTTTGATAGATTGACATAAAACATTTGCTTATTAAACTTAATGCTTTCGTATTCTGCTTATACCACAAGCTGCAAATTACAATTTCAATATGTTGTATATCTCCATCAAGTCTTGATTTATCAATCTCAATTAAAGGGCAGTATGGTGGCAGAATGGTTAGCGCTGCTGTCTCACAGCATCAGGGACCTGTGTTGAATTTTGGCCTTGGGTGACTGTCCGTGTGGAGTCATCACGTTCTCCCTTTGTCTTTGTGGGTTTCCCCTGGGTGCTCTGATTTCCTTCCACAGTCCAAAGATGCGAAAGTTAGATGGATTGGCCATGCTAAAGTTCCTCTGAGTATCCCAAGGTGTGTAGATTAGATGGATTATCCATAGGAAATGTGTGGGGTTATGGGCATAGGGCCTGGGTAGGATGCTCTGTCAGAGAGTCAGCACAAACTCGATGAGCCAAACAGCCTCGTTCTACACTGTAGGGATTCTATGATTCTATGAAATCTAATATAATTATTGATCGTCATGTTACATTAATTTACTCTGGAATTGCTGAGGATCTATTCAACAGTGTGGTGGAAATTTCAGTTTGAGAGAAAATAAACAAGACTGTTCTGACAAGTATTTTGAAATAATTATGTGCAATATTTAAGATGTACTTGTAGGGAATGTGGCTTTAACTTCCAATTAGCAGGTTACTTTTAGTTAAATAGCTCATTTCAGCAACAGCCAGCAAATGAGATCAGAAATATTTAATTTAATCTAAATGAAATCAAACGATGGCTGCATTGGACTCTAGTTAAAATAATTGACAATTAGAGCAAGAGATTGTAAAGTAACAATAGACAAGATTAGAAAAACTTCCAGTACAATATTAAAATTTGTGAATGCGCAATTTGATTTTGTAGGTTTCAATTACCATTACCACTTCTACCTTTACTTACCCTGTTTTTGCGAAGTTTGTCCAGTATGTCATCACAACGGCGCTTAGCATGACATCGTTTTTTGAGAAATTGCAAGGGAATAGTTCAGTAGCACCAATCATTGGGATCCCAAACACATAAGGGATTTCATCTCCATGAGAAGCATCAGCCCAAGCTGGCATCATGTCACTCTGGCAGTGATGATAAAAGGCATAGAAGAAAGTAGGTGAACCAAAGCCTGAGTGAAGGTCAGCTGTTGCTACTGCGGGTGCCACCCACTGATGATCAGTAAACAAAGCCAACAACGTTTTCCTCCTGGTTTCCGGATTATGTCGATCTGCCCAATCCGTGTACATGAATTTGATGGTCTCCCTTAGGACGTCCTTGCCTTCAGGATAACCATACAGGTTATCCACAAAATTAGACACAGCAAAGTCAAAATCACTGGCTGAAACTCCATCCTCATTGTCCACTATGCTTTCGACAAATTTATATCCCTCACCTTGATTCACTCCCAGCATGATGTCATAGTTAAGAAATTCACCCTGTTCCATGAGAATTTGAGGGTCATCAGGTATAACATCTCCATCAATGACTGGTCCAAAGGCAATATGGTATCTTGCAGGCTGGATGTCTTGTTCAATAAGTTCTTTGTACTGTTTAGTACGTAAGCATTCTATCAAGTCAACGGTATCTATCATGGTGCAGCCAACTTTAGTGGCCAACTGCCTTGCGAACTTTGCTGGCTGATAGCTGACTGCCCAGCTGGACAAAGCGGTACCACTTTGTGCTATTGCTCTCTGAAAAAGTCCTGTGGACAGATATCATAAAGGGTACTAAGACAGTCATCAAAGCTTATTTTAACATGTAACTGTTAGAAATTAATGAGAACTAGTGGTGGCACTTGGTCATCAAAGTGGTTCAAAATTAATGTTATGCATAAACAATACTCAGTAAAATTATTAAAACAGAGTTCACAATTATACACAGTCCAAATTAACTAGTCCTAGAACTAAAATCTAGGCCCTTCAAGAAAAAAAGACTTTCCTTTAGATTATCTGCAATGCCCTACTCTTCATTTTTTAACTACTTTTTGGATTATTTAATGCATTAGTTTTATATTTATGAATTCTATCAACTCTGCAGCTGACATTAGAACTGGCAAATGCGTCAAAGTCCCAATGGCAATGTTACTTACTCCAGGAACTGGCCAGCAGGAACACCTAGATACAACACTATCAAATATATGTTCTAACTTAATTCATAAGAATTGAATTCACCATCATGAGCTATTATTTGTTAAATGTTTTGTTTCACCAGACAATGCAGCTTCCAATTCTAACTTTTAATTTATTTAAATATGCATCAAATTTCTGTTCTAACAGTCCCTTTTTCTTCAAGGTGCTGACGTACGTTCAGCATTTTCAGTGTCTATTTCGGGTTTCACGTAGGATCCTTACGTATTAGTTTATTAAGGACTGGTAAAGGCCAATCACTTACTGAATTAAATATCAAGTCCAGAACCTAATGTGGCAAACATAGGGGATGTTCAGTATGGTTTCTAGAATATATAACTGTTGTGTTTAGTACTAGCTGTAAGGTTGTCTATTTAAGTTATGAATAATGATGAAATACTGAAAAGTGAAAAAGACTCAATGTATTTGTTCATTAACCAGCTTCAACAACTAATAAAGAATTTAAAGCCAAGAAGAAATTGGTAAGTTTAATGAATAACATTTAGGATAAACCTAGTGTTAAATATATAATATGTCATTATATTTAGGATTAATTGGTGATAAAAAGAAACAATATTTTATATCACTCCATGGTTGGTCACGGCTATATCTTAAAGCTAAGAGCTAAGGTAAGTGGTCTTAAAGTTGGTTGGTTGGTTTGTCTACAACAGAACAGCTTCACATGTT
Organism: Carcharhinus amblyrhynchos; assembly: GCF_965287045.1. Lineage (NCBI taxonomy): Eukaryota > Metazoa > Chordata > Chondrichthyes > Carcharhiniformes > Carcharhinidae > Carcharhinus > Carcharhinus amblyrhynchos. The sequence continues at coordinate 101,523,171 of NC_137326.1, read as the reverse complement.
GTTCTCCCTTAAAGGTTACAGCTTGGTTACAGTAAGTCCCCACAGGATGACACCTAGGTAACCCAATTCTACAGGAAGACCTAAACATCAATAGATGGATTTCCACTGAAATTTTATTTAGCTCAAAATTTATTTCAAACGATAGAACATAGGCTGGAACTCTACCACTGTGTCTGTCACGGAATCAGAACGGGCGAGGGTCCAATAATGGAAATCTCCATTGATCTCGGGTGGAAATTTCCAGTCTCGCTCGAGCGAGGCCGTAAAATCCTGCCCATATTTGTGGATTGAGTTAAAATATGAGGAAAATCTCTTGTGCTTTAAAGAATATCACATTTCTTCCCACAAAGGTTCTGTTAGAAAATACAGAAAACCAAGAGAATCATTTTGAGTCCTGGGAGCCACCACCAAGTTTAAACACATGAAAGAAGAGAACATTTCAGAATTTCCTGCTTTTTTTGTGTTTGACTTTCAATCTCAAAATAGCTTCTTTACATTTGTTAGTTTAATTGCAAAATATTTGAATTCAAGTGCAAATATAGGATATAAAAAATAGCTCCATTTCAGAAAAATATTAAACGCGAAACAGTGAACTAGACCTTAGGAAAATAAGTGACAGTAAGGCAACTTCAACTCTTTAATCAAATTATTGCACCATGTGAGAATGGTTCTATGCGCCAGCATGACAGATGATAATTGAAGGAAGATGAAGTATTCAAAACTTAAAGTACACACATTGATCAGTATATCAATGAACTCTCTTTAAAATACTCCAAGTTGGAGCTCAATTCCGTAAGCAGCTTCAAATAAATCATCAACACTTAAAAAAGTGATCATGTCAAACCTAGTCATTTTTGCAGCACTGTGCAGGCATAAAATATACTTAAGATCTTTGAAACAAACAGCAAAGATCCTGAAACAAAATTATCTGTGTACTTAATATTTCAGGGTTTCTCTTCAGTGTATTCAGACAAGTCCCAAGTTATTTGTAAGTCCTGATATAACAGGCTTACATCTCTCCTATTTTCAGATAGTGCCTTCCATATATCAGAAAATGGGAGGAAAAATATTAATGCAGTTTTGCCAGATAGTGAAAGGCACAAATTTAATTTGCAGTACTCTCTCAGGAGATGTTCTCCCGATTCAGTTAGTTTTTTCAAAAAAAAAAGAAAAAAAATGAAATCACACAACAGGAATGACAGTGGACAAACAGAACAGAACTGAGAGGCAGGCAATGATCATGCAGAAGGGTGAATGATGTATGGCTGGTGCAAGATGCAGAAAATAAATGTGATGGGCTAATGGACGACAAAGTTTGCCTTCTACCTAAAATCTAATCTACTCTACTAGTGATAGGCATGTGGGGTAAACAGATACTCACGCACATAAACATCTGCTTGTGACCTCGATGCTTTGACAATTTTGGATCATGCATGCAAAACATTCAAACGTTTTTCAGATGACAGCAAGCGGCTCATGCATTCTCAAACAAAAGATTTCTGAACCAGGCACAAAATTTTTTTCCTTCATTTTATTTGAAATTCTACAAATCGAATAACATCACTGGTGCCAGAATAAAAGTAGAAAGTGCGGCGGCATGACAAAGGACTTTAATATGTCTGCCCGTCATTAGTAATATAATTTGGCAGCATATATTTCAAGAAGTGGCTTCATTTTGACAGACAACCACTTTTATAAGAAAGGGAAAGAACCAAAAACGTCAGCTACTTTGATGTGCTGGTGTGCTGTTCAGAAGTCCACTAGAATTTGTGTTTTGCTGTTGTTTATAAAGATCAACAGGATAGAGAAAGTGTGTCACTCAAAATGTGAGCATGCACATAAGAGTTGACTCAGAATAAAAAAAGCATCTAGTACAGCCAAAGAGGTTGCTCTTTTCTGAGTTTCAGTCAACAATTATATAGAAATATATACAGTGCATCACATGATACTAATGGCGGTGACATGCAGACACCAAAATTGTCAAAATTTTCAACCTGCTTAATACCTTTGGTTGAATTGCTCCAACGGTTACCTTCAGAATAATGGGATAAAGTCAACAAATTGACGCAAGAGGCACCAGCGCCTGATCCAAAAACAGTTATTCGTAATGGATCGCCACTGAAGAAAGCTATATTTTCACTAATCCAGCGTAATGCTTGTATTTGATCAAGGAGCCCATAATTTCCTTTAGCAGCTTGGTCACCGGTGCTTAAAAATCCTGTGGCAATAAAAAATAAGGAAAGAAATTAATTAAATATTAGATTAAAAGAAGTTAAAAACACTGAATATTTCTTAGCTACATTTTAATTACTTGTTACATCAGCAACATGATGAAACCTGCTTTCCTGCTGCTGTGCGAAGTTTTGATTTTCAGTAAATCACAAAAGTATTTCCAAATAAGGTCAGGAGGCCAGAAATTCATTCAATCGCAGACCATGCCGACTCCCCAAAGACCAGACAGTGCCACGAGCTGATATCTGCATGGCCCATGTGGCATTCCTCATTGATATCAGTGAAGTGCAGATTGTGGCCCAAAACACTGCCTGCTCCAGGTAATCGATATATACGCCACTATGTGCACTAATTTCTCCCCCAGGGCTTTCAAACTGAGCCACTTTAAACATGGTTCTAATTACTTATTTTCATGCCATAGATAATCCTTCTCATTGAAGTGACAGATCTTACCCTCTGTTAGACTCTCACTAGTCCCCAGACAGCTCAGCTCATACCAAGATTATGGGCAAGGGCCTACTCTGGTAGTTGTGCTCATTTTGAATAAATCATGTGGTACTCCTATTTTCATTGTTATTTGCACCAAGTCATCATTGTTAGCTATATTTGCAATTCCATTATTAATCAGATTGTAAAATGTGGGGTGCTTTGCCCATTTTCAGAGGACGAAATCTGTCTATCATCAAAAAGGCAATGCTGAATCCCTAAAAGCATGCCATCTCTATTTTCACACTAAGACAACTTGGGCAGAATAATATAGGAGCAGAGGGGATGCCCTCCCCCCAAAAACATGTTGGCATAGAGCCAACAAGTTGCAATAACAACTCATCCCACATACATAGTGTGCTGCAAGAAACATTAATGAGGGTCGAGTGGGACATCCGCCCTTCACTGGTGTGAATTGGCCGACAGTTCCATCAGTCTCGGCTGCATCAGGCATTACTGGCAGCTGCCAGGGCAGCTGGTGAAGACAGGACCCCAAGATCCCCAGAGCAGTCTGGGGTCTTGGGCAGGGAGGGCTTGGGAAAGTCAGGGAGAGGGGCGTTTTGGAGGAGGAATGATTTTAAGGGAGTGAACAGTGTGGGAGGGAGGGAGGGATGGTTGAGTTTAATGGGAGCCAACTCTGAATTTGCAAAGAGAAGCCCGTGAAGAATGACCCCCCCACTCCCCCTTTAAATATTTCAGTTAAAAAAAAGAAATTCCAACTCCTGTCCTGCTGCTCTTACCAAACATATTATGGCAGTGTATTATCAAGGTGAATAGGCTTAATAACAGGCCTAATTGATCCTTAATTGTTCATTTGAATATGGTAGGTGGGCTGCCAATTTTGGCAGCAGCCTGTCCCCCATATTGTGGGAGACAGCTCCGAGATGGGTTGGCAAGTGATGGCTGACACCCCACTCCCCCCCCACGGGAAACACACCTACTGGGGGCACATAAAATTCAGCTCATATGTGAGAATGGACACCTTGTTATTCCAGACAAAACTCCATTCACTCTCAGCGGCACCAGAAAATCCCAGCCCCAAATAGGACAGACGATTTCAGTCCAGGACCTATGGAAGTGAGGCTGGAATAAAATGAAGGCTATTTGCAGTGGCAGGTCTTCGGATTCAGCAGCATCAGGACAAAGGCAGCCCCTAAGTTGGTGAAAGGTGCTGTAAAAATGCATATCTTCCTTTCTTTCCTGGTTGAAAAAAATATCTTTTCTAATCAAGGGTTTTTTTTTCTCCTGGTGATAAAGCCTGTATTTGAACAATGTCCTCTTCAGCTAAACCTCTGAGGCTTTTTCCACTGGCCACTTGTGCCTAACACATGGTTCCTGTGTCCAGAGCTCAAACTGGGCAAACGGCAGCAAAGGCCGTGGTTCCCTCATTCTTTGCGCAATCTGCATGCAAGTATGGGAGAGAAAATATTTTGAGATTCTAAAGTTGTATTTAAGGAAAGGAGCAAGAAAGATGTTGTTACCATCCTTCTGGTTGTGTCCACTGAAAACAACACTGGAATGGGCCTCAGAGGCATTTAAATTTACAATGTTTGCCAGTGAAATTATTTGGAGAAGAAACTTCCCTCTACCCACACCAGATTCAAAGTATAATTTTGATACAGACAACATTCCTTTTGACTTTGCATGCTGAATCCAAATTATTAAATCAAGTAAAAACATTTTAAAATGTCCACAGGACCAGCATTATTTTTGCCTAAGCTTAATACATTTAGCACAATGTAAAAAATGAAGAGAAAAGTAATATTAAGTTCAAAAAATGTAACTGCCAGAGGCAATATCATGGTTATAAGAATATGCTCATTAGGTAAGAGCAATTTACCTACTAATGATGAAAGTAATCTTAAAAGAAACAATCATTTGCCAAGGAGACTAATAATCTCTTAAAATATATAGAGTACATATACCAAACTATTACCGCAAATGAAATGGCTACAAAATAATGTGGTTTTCAGATCTATAAAATATCTTCCAAATCAATGATCAGGAATTGTGGTTTCCTGAATATATTGTGCAGAGAAATAATAATCACTTCAAGATTGCAGGAAAACTGACAATACTCCCTTTGCAGGGAGGAGAAACGATGGGATTTTCTTAACTATTTATATATGAGATGCATGCAAATCAGTTCAGAATTGCACATTGGATGGCAATCCAAAAGTTAAGTATCTAAAATTAAAGTCAATACAAACAGCAGTCCTGGGGCCTGCTTGCAGAATTCTCCCATAGTCTAGATTTAGAATGTTGGCTTTATTTGTGAAAAATAGCTGAATATAGTACTTTTACTGGGCAAGTGCCACATTGGGATTGAACTGAAATGAAATATATAAATCTCTTTGATTTAATTCACACCACAAAATATACAAAACCTCAGTTAAGGCCATTACACTATAATATTTACAACAAAATTCATTTCTCTTCTCATCTACAGGTTATTCATTACGCCATTTGTTCATTCAAGCCTTTTCTTTCCTGTGCCAAAAGAAAGCAGTAATTGTACTTGAAGACAACTTTACTCAAAAGGCCTGCAAATACAATTTTGAAATAAATCACTTTAACGATTCTAGTTCATGTCACAGTCAAGAACAAAAATGGACTATTCTCAGAAATCTACATTTGATCTAAAACTGATCTCAGGGTAAAGGGCCTACAGGCGTGGATATTCTGATGGTGAGACAGATAGTGCCAGAGCAAGAACAGTCAAGTCAGATATTCCTACTGATAGATGATAGCAACACAAATCTTTAGCTTTCTGCAAATGAATTTTGTGTCCATTCTCTTTTGTAAAGGGCAGAGAATACTCAAAAGAAAGAATAATTTCTGAAAATGCCATTTCCTTCGTCCATATATATTGTGCAAGGATATATTTACTTACTGCAAAGTGTTTTACATTTCCAACACTCAATATATTTCATAAAAACTTACTGCCATATATCTATTTGACTGAAACATTTTTATCACTTGCATTTGTGAATGTGCTGCTTAACAACAAACTAATTCACCACGTTCCAATTGTAAATAATAATAATAATTTAATCTAAAATTAGTGTCTGCAGTATGAACATATGAAAAAGCGAAAAGCAATATGTGAAATCAGTCAGAAATGTTGAGAGTCAAAGGGTTGAATTTTCCAGTGGGCGTTAGGAACCCAACATCAGGGGATCATCTTTTGGTCCCAACCCTGCACACTTTGAATGTGCCCTCACCATGGTCTTATTTTATGGGAGTCGGCCAATTATCAGGCTGCCTCCGTGTTTGCCATCCAGTTAATGAAGGAGGGTAAGTTCCTGAGGCAGGAATGCAAGACATCGTGACCTGCCACAATCTAGTCCGCTGTGAGATCAGTGGAATTGCTGCTGATGGCCAGATTGTGGAATAGCAGACAGGCATTGCATTTGCTATTAGCATCTGTGGAGTTGTTGGAAACAAACATGTCAACATAGATGTCTGTCTCCACTATTTAAGAGCTCAACAGTGTGATATGAGCAGACAGCAACTCTGCCATTTGCAACTGATGAGCTCATTAGCAGCCTCAGAAGATCTGTGGCTCTGACCTCCTGCTAGGAAGCAGACACAGTGGTAAAGGGGAAAGGGCAGAGAAGAGGGAAGGAGAGCAGAAGGGCATATACTGCCCCTGAAATCTATACTATTGAGAAGCTCCTTTAAATGCCTTAAGTGGCTACTTGCTGCTGGTAGCTGCTGTCTCAAGGAGGCCACCTCCAGGAAAACTGCTTGGAGGTGAGAAGATGTCATGGAGCCAATGCATTGCACTGCACACCTCAGTCCCAAAACCACCTCCACGGGGCTGGGAAAATTCAGTTTAACAAGTCAAGCTAAGCATGTAGGTCAGGAATTTGCCATCTGCCTGAAAATAAAGATAGTGATTAAATGAGTGGTCTAAAACACACTAATAACCTCTGGAGAACCTTTTTCTGTAGGCTAGAAACATTTAAAAATGTTTTAGAAATCTATATGGGATGTAAATTCATAATATCTTATTTCTAAAAAAGTCAGGCGCAATTATATATTCCTCAAATTAACTAACGATAGAAGTGTTCATCTACATCTTCTGTAATTCCATATTGGTGTACTTCAATTAAGGAATAAATGGCCCGTGAAGTAATTTATATTCATAGATTAGGTGTCAACTGTGAAGAATTACTATTTAAATTATAATGGGCTTCTGGGGCAAAGGCCGATTCTTTAATGGCGGCCTCCTTTCCTTGCCTGATTTTCACATGTAACAAACACTGCTCAGAGATTTTAATACAAACTGCTGCACTTTACACAGCAACAACTTGCACTTAACAGTACTGTTAATGGAGCAAAATATCCGAATGCACTTTGCAGGTTCATAATCAAACAAAAAGTTAACATTAAGTGGCATTAGAACAGTTGACAAAAGTTTGGTCGATGAGGTCAGTTTTTAGGAGCAATTTAAAAGAGAAAAGTGAAGTGGACAGATTCAGGAATGGAATTTGAGAGTTTGAGGTCTAGGCACTGAAGATTTTGATTTGATTTATTATTGTCACATGTATTAGCATACATACAGTGAAAAGTATTGCTTCTTGCGGGATTTACAGACAAAACATACCATTCATAGAGAAGGAAACAAGAGTGCAGAATGTAGTGTTACAGACATAGCTAGGTCCATTCAAAAGTCTGACAGCAGCAGGGAAGAAGCTGTTCTTGAGTCGGTTTGTGTGTGACCTCAGACTTTTGTATCTTTTACCCAAAGGAAGAAGGTGGAAGAGAGAACATCTAGGGTGCGTGGGGTCCCTAATTATGCTGGCTGCTTTGCTAAGGCAGCAGGAAGTGTAGACAGAATCAATGGATGGGATGTTGATTTGCATGATGGATTGAGCTACATTCATAACCTTTTGTAATTCCTTGTGGCCTTTGGTAGAGCAGGAACCATACTACTCTGTGATACAACCAGAAAGAATGCTTTCTATGGTGCAGCTGTAAACGTTAGTGAGAGTTGTAGTTGACATGCCAAAGATATAGCAACCAAGGGAGGGGCAAAGGAAATGGGAATGCATAAGAGGCCAGAGTTGGAGGAACATAGAGCTGGACTTTGCCACTTGGAGACAACTTCTGTTGCTGGGGCCAAAAGCAGGAGATGACCCCATTCTGACAGGCAGTGAGTCGAGTGTAGCATTTTACTGCCAGAGCCAAATAAAAGGCTGCTGTCAGGACTGTTGTTAAATTATTCAGGACTCGTACCCACAAAAGCTGCCAGCCCAATCAGGAGACTAGAGGAATCACAGCATCACTAATGGCAGGTTGCAGTTCCAGGGAGAGAGCACCACAAGAGCCAGACACATTCAGAGGCAAGTTACTAAGGTTGGGGAAGCTAGGCTCTGACATTCAGGCCCTGGTGACTGGGAAGAGGGGTGTGGGCTATGCAGCAAAGTTGGTGCTGTTGCCACGGGGCAGCTATTGCGTCTTGGAAGGCCCCTCTATGAGCCATTGTATGCTCATCAAGAAAGACTCCCCACTGAAATTCACTGGGAAGCCACTTGGTTTCACTCAGCAGTCTCCCAGTCTGGCAGTGGGCCCTCCTGATATGGTAAAATGCCTGCAGAGGCAGAAGGTCACCCTTAATTGGCAAAGCTACCATGTTTCCCATTATGACAATTTGACATGGCAGTGAGAAGAAATCTGGCACTACTACCCCACTACTCCCCTTGCCAATTGTGCCAATCCTCCTGTCTCCCAGACTATCTTCAATGGAGTACCTAGTTTTCAGAGGGTAGTAAAGCTGAACAAAGTTACAGAGATAAGGAAGGTCACGCAGAATAAGGTAATCCCCTCAGTTCTCTTAGATGATGCTGGTTTCTAAATAGTGTTACATTTTTGTACATTAGAATAATGGGGGATTTTGTTCATAATTTTACAGATGCAATCATCAAATATTCCCTTAACTACAGACACAGCATTGGTTTTAGATACAAAGTGTTGCTTTGGAACAGAGATAGTTCATAATTTCATGTTAATTTATGTTCAGTTCTGATGTAAGACATTGATAATTCTAATGATTCTAATTTTTAGCATTTGTAATATTTACAGATTTTATTCTTTAATATTGTTTAAAATTAAATGGTTCATTTTTGATTCTTTGTTGGACAATTTAACAAATAAGCTAGTTGAGGAACAAGAAAGCCTGCGAAGAAACAAAATTGTTTTATTGGTTTCTGATGGAGCTGCATTGAGTCTTGAGCTGAAGCTGTCTTAATGGCCACAATACAATCAGATATTTGTTTTTAAATCAGCCTGAAGGAATAGCTAAAGCACCCTGAACTCAAGATAATGCTATGTTTAAACAAATCATGCATTGCTTTAATTGATCTGTACCAGAGAAGAAAACTTTGTTCTCTGATATAATGATGTGGTCTTAATTGTGGGTTTTAATAGCTTTACAATGGGGATTGGGTTAACATATGGAACAAGAGAATGTGACTTTATTTATGACTTCTCTGCATCTGGAAGGAAATATGCATTTGTTTGTGATGGAATGTATTCTTCAGGAGTCTACAACTCAAAGCAGGGGTTGTTGCACCTCCAAAAAAGGAGGAACGGGAGACCAAGGAATAAAAGTTGAGAAATCTTAATTCTCATTAGCATAATAATTCTCATTACCATGGCGTCTGGGGTATGACTCTTCTAGACATAACTCAACATCACTTCAAAGACACAGAGAGGCGTGTGTTGGGTGCTGACAACACCAATATTTCCTGGTTTGGCATCTCATGGTCCCCCAATCCAGAATGTCCCACTTTTACCTCTTTTTCAAAATTCACAAACAGGACAATCCTTGCATGCCCAATATTTCAGCATGTTCCTGGCTCACTGAATTTATTTCTTCCTATTCCAACTCTTTTCTTCTCCTTTTGCCCAGTCTCTTCCCACTTGCATCTGTGAAAATTTTGTCACCCTACATCATGGGGAGCTGGCGTAACTGAGATAGGGTGTGGTAAGATTAAAAAAAAACAAGTGGGTTAGTGCAGACCTGATGGACTGAAATGGTCTCCTTCTGCACTGCAGGGATTTTATGATTCTATGATCTTTTCAATAGTTTCCAATTTTGTGGCCCTAACCACTACCTTATCAGTATGGGTGTCCAATCTCTTTACACCTCCATTCCCCATGAGGACAGTCTGAGGGCTCTCTACTTCTTCTTTGAACAGAGACACAACCAGTCCCCACTCACCACCCTTCTCCATCTGGATGAACTTATTCTCTCATTAAACAATTTCTCCTTTACCTTGTCAAACTTCCTCCAAATAAATGTGTTGCCATGTTACCTGCAGGGGTTGTGGTTATGTCTGTTTCCTTGGGGCATGTCTAACAGTCCTACTCAGACCTTTCCCACAACTCTTGATGACACTTGGTGCTGTTTCCTGCTCTCATCCAGAACTGGAAAACTTCATCAACTTCCAATTTCCACCCTTCTCTCACCGTCACATGGTTCAACAATTCCTTTCCCTTCCTCTGCTTCCCTGTCCCCATTTCAATGTCCACAAATGTTCATTATAAGTCCACCAACTCTCACAGCTACCAAGACTGCTTTTTCCTTGCACCCTGCCTCCTGTAAGGACTCCATTCCATTCTCCCAGTTCCTCCATCATATCTGTTCTGAATATGTTAACCTTCCAGAACAGCATTTCTAATGGGTCTTCCTTTATTCTTCAACCGAGGATGCTCCCATCCCCCACCCCATGGTTGTCAAGGCCCTCAACCATGTCCAATCATTTGCCACACTTCTGCTCTTACCACTTCCCCTCCCTTCCAGAAAAATGAAAGGGTTCCCTTGTCCTCACTTTCCACCAGAGTCACAGGATCATTCCCTGCCATTTCTGCCAGCTTCAGCAATGATGTCACCAGTAAACAAATCTCCCCCTCCCCTATCAGTATTCCAAAGGAACCATTCCCTTTGTGACACCCATTCATTCCTCAATCACCCCGACAACTCATTCCATTCCCATGGCACCTACCTCACAGGGTGTACTTGTACCTCCTCTCTCCTCATGGTCCAAAGCCTCAAGCACCCCTTTCAGTTGAAGCAGTGAATTATTTATACTTCTTTAAATTTAATATACTTATTTGCTGCTTATAATAGTCTCCTCTATATTAGGGGGCCAAATGCAGTTTGGGTGACTGCTTTGCAGAACACCTTCACTCAGTCCACAAGCTTCCAATTGCTTGTCATTTTAATTTACCACTTTGCTGTCATGTTACATTTCTGTCCTCAGACCACTACAATGTTCCAGTGAAGCTCACTGCAAGCTCAAAGAACAACACTGTGGCCAGAACATTGCGGCCATTCATGCCAGCAAGATCTTCAGTCCCACTGTTGACACATCCCGCCTTGGGTTTCCCAGTGGCAAGGGATGCATTCAATGGGAAACCCTGTCAACAACAGCAGGACCACAAGATCCTGCCACTGGCCAATAGCAGGTCACCTCTGTGAAAGAAACAGCGGGAAGATGTGGAAAATCCCGCCACTAATCTTCTGATTAGGCACTTTACAGCCTTCTGGACTTAACATTGAGTTCAACAATTTCAGGCCATGAATTCTGTCACCCATTCTGCTTTTCTTGCCAAGTGCTGGTCTTAGTCTTGTTCTACTTATTTTTGTCTTCAAACATTACTGTTCATTATTCTGCCATTCACACTCTGATTGTTTTGTTTCTTAACTACAACTATTCCCATCCTGCTTACCTATTGTTCCATGACATCTTGGTACTTTATCTCTCCTGCCCTCTCCCCTGTCTCAGATCCTCCATTTAGCTCTTCTTTCCCCTCTCAGTGGTATAAAATCCATCATATTTCTATCTCCTAGAGTTCTGAAGAAGTCATATTCAATTTAACATTAACTCTGTTTCATTTTCCACAGATGCAGGTAGACCTGCTGTTCCAGCACCTTCTGTTTTTTTGTTTTCGTTTTTCCAGGTCTACAGCAGCCTAGGCAATGATCCTAAATGTAAGTGACTTATTTGTATATTTTGTTCCTGTTCAGCCAGGAGGAGCCAGAATTAGAGCAGAACAAATTTCCCAAGGCCCCAACAAGTCAGTTTCATTTGGTTCACTGATTGCAGGCAGAGCCAGGCACAGAAGGCCCAAAGCCCAATTTCCAGCTCAAGCTTCTGCTGATGTCTTCAGGTGTGGATTCCAGTTGTCACGTATTTCATATCAGTTTCTGGCACGATGTTAATTTCTCCCCAACAGTCAGGGTGTAAACAGCAACTTGAAAATTTCACACTATCATTCAAAATGTGGACTCCTGACCACCAGCATAAACAATGGAAAGAGAACTACCAATTTTCCATTCTCTAAAGAAAATGCCTGGAATTATACCGTCCTGCCTGCTACGGGAATTGGAGCAGGCAAGAGAAAGGCCTGTTGACTTCAGGCAGGATTTTATTGTTTTGGGACAAGTGAGGCTGTAAAACCCTGCCCATTGTTTGGCGCTGGGAACTTAGGGATGCAATCAGTAAGACATCGTTTTTGAGTTATATTAACACTGGTCTCATATAAATTGCTATAAAAGTGATATAAATAAAGAGTAACACAAATTTCATCTGAGTTTGGATACTCTAAGTTGTGCATTAGATGAAATATTCTGGTGGATAGATCAGTGTCCTTGGAGTTTTATAATTGTACTAATCAGAATGGACTCAATTGTGAAGAAAATCAGGATAATGAACCTTATCAAAATGCCACTTATTGCAAAATTGTGGGTGACAATCTACATTAAAGTTTGTTTGCAAACATTTTAATGCCATTAGTTTTAGAACAGCCATTCATAAAACAAATACAGCAAAAATAGCTGACATACTGCAGTGACAGGTAGCCCACATAGCACTGAAACACACTAAGCGATGCCTTTGAAGTCAGGTGGATCCCATTTCCACTCAAAATAAACTGCAATTTTATCTATTTACATTTATTCTTTACCTGACATTGCCTATTTCTGCCCCTTCGTCAACATATGCTACACTCTCTCCAAAGCCAAGATATCCTTCCCGAGGTCTCATACCCAGAACTGGACATCAAACTTAAATAAGTTCCAACTAGAATTTTATATAACTCTAACAAAACTTCCACCCTTTTCCCACTTGAGAGAAAGACAATATTCCATTAACCTTTCAAATTCATTTTCATAACGGTCCAGTAACTTTCAGTGATTTCAGCACTTAGACCCCTAAGTCTCCTTGTTCTTTTACCATTCCGCATTCAAAGGAATATCAGAACATGAATAAGACCTTCATCCCCTTGAGCTTGTTTTGCCATTCAATTAAATCTGTATCTAACTGCATCTACCAGTCTTGGCTCCAAACTCTTTAATATACCTGTGTAACAAAAATTTACCAATCTTATTTTTAAAATTTACAATTGACCTAGTCTTAATAGCTTTTTGTGAGAGTGAGTTCCAGATTTCCACTGCCTTTTGTGTCAAGAAGTGTTTCCGGACATCACTCGAGTGGCCTCGCTCTTAGAAACATAGAAAGTAGAAGCAGGATTAGGCCGTTCACCCCTTTGAGCCTGTTCTGCCAATCTTTATGATCATGGCTGTTCATCGAATTCATATCCTGATTCCCCCCTTTCCCCCAGATCTCTTGATCCCTTTGACCCTGAGAGCTATATTTAATTTCTTCTTCTTGAAATGAGGCAACGTTTCGACTACATTCCGTGGTAGTGAATTCCATTTCTTCACCACACTCTGGGTGAAGAAATTTTTCCTCACCTCAGTTCCTCATCCATCATCCTCAAACTTTTCTCTGAGATCCCCTCTCACTCTTTTAATCTCCAGTGAATACAACCTTGGTCCAGACTAACCCGCCAGAGGAAATATTCTCTTCATTGACCCTATCAAATCCTTTAATCATGTTTAGCATCTCAATTGGATCACCTCTTAACCTTCTTTACTCAAGGAAATACAATCCTGGTCTAACCTCATAACTCTTTCATCCTTGGTACCGTGTCGCTAACTCTGTGCTTCGCTCCCTTTAAGGCCAGGATGTCCTTCCTGAGATCTGATGCCCAGAACCAAACAAAATAAGTGGGGTCTGGACAGAATGTTGTATATATAAAATGATCAAAACTTCTACCCTTTATATTCTAGGCACTTGATGTAAAGGCCAGAATTCCATTACCTTTTAAATGAATTTTCAAAGCAGTCAATTAGCTTTAATTTCTCTACGTAATATTTTCTGTACTAAATCTATCTGTGATTCAGTAATACTAGTTTCTTGCCATTTAGAAAATATTCATTTATCTTTCTTAAATCCAATCCAAAGTGGTTGGCACTACATTTCTCCATATTGAGCTACATCTACCACCGTTTCTCTCACTCATTTAATCAATTTCCCTTGGTACCATCGGCATTATTATCGTGCTCCCTAAATATGCATCACCAGCAAACATGGACATATGGTTTTCTATTTTTTCATCCAAATCATTTGTAAAGATATTTAAAAGCTGAGGCCCCACTGTATATCTGTGGGGACACCAATATTCAGCCCTCGTTATTTACTTATGAGTCCCCAGCTTAGTTAAGACCTTCAACTTGGAGCTTAGCAAAAATTCAGGTTGGAGGACAGGAAACTACAGAATCATCAAACAAAGTTTAAAGGGATGGAGTCTATTTAAGTAACATTTCTGCATGTTGGAGAAAATAAATGCTTCAGCCTTTCTGAAGGTCGCGTGCCTGGGGAGAATATCAATCTGGGAAATAAAGCCAAGGAAATGTAAAACATATGTGGAGGTAATAAAATGAGCAACTCCTTATTTTTAAAGAGTGTCCCCTCATCCCAGATTCTCCCACAAAAGGAAATATCCTCTCCACATCCACCTGTCAAGACCCATTGTGATCTTATGGCTTTTAATCAAGTCGCCCCTTACTCGTCTAAACTCGACAGCCCTTTCTTTTCTTCCTGCAGATACACAACCTCCGTCATTCAAACAGGAACGAAGAATCATCACATACAAAACAATTTTATATTTAAATCACTGCAAAGAAATTTGCACAAAGGATGAGCTGTGTGCCAGTTGTGCAGCGATACTTTCCCTTGATCCAACCCTCCACTTTTGCATTTTTGCTTTCATGAATCTCTGCCTAGCCATCCACTGCTCCCATTTGAGGAAGGGTGAGAATTGCTACAGGCCTCTGAAGAAGAAGCACCATTATTTGATCTGACAACAGCAGCCACCGGCTCCGGTACTAGCACTGCATGTACCCAAGAGGGCAGCCTAGAGTGTGGATCTGTGTGTAGTAAATCACTGGCACATGTGGGCTCCAGCAAGGCTGGAGGGAAAGGACAGTTTGCACGTCAGTTCCCAGGAGGATGAAGTCACTGATGAGTTCTGCAGCAGGCAGTCGGATAAAGAGTTTGATGGGGCAGCATGGGAATGCTGATGAATGTGCACATCAATTTGCTTGTTGCACTGGAGGGCCTGTAAGACAGCTTGTTTTCTGCTTCAGGGAAAATGGAAGAGTCTGGCCCATCAAGTCTGCACCATTCTCAGATTGAGTATTTTACCCAGGCCCATTCTCCCACCCTATTCCCATAATCCCACACATTTACCATGGCTAATCCATCCAATCTAGACATCTTGGGACACTGAGGGGAAATTTAGCATGGCCAATCCACTTAAATTGCACATCTTTGGAGTGTGGGAGGAAACCCAGAGGGTTTCACACAGAGCTTGGAGCCCAATCATTCCAGTATGTAAGTGGTGGTCAGTTCTATAACAACACTTGCTGACCATGCAAGGTGCAGCATCTGATGGTTGCTGTTTCAACTTTAATTTCAGCATAAACAGTAGCAATCAAACAACTCTGTGCTGCACTGTAAGCTCAGACAGACATTAGGATGTTCCTGCTTGCTGGCTAGATCGCTGCCATTGTGACTACAAATACCAATGCTCAAAAAGTATCATAACAGTCCAGCACCACCTCCAACAGATGACCAAGATTTCTGAGACATTGCCCTGGGGAATGGGAGTGACTCTGTAGAGAATTAACCAGCTTATGTCTCAGGATACTGTTACTCACAACACTGCCATTCTGCCAGTGCCCTTGCTGTTGTCATATGGTCATCCAGCTCATGCTGCTGCTGTTCATGTCATGGTGGTACAGGCTGAGGTGAAACTCTTGAGGCTCAGAGTTGCTTGAGATGGCCTTGTGAGGAGATCTGCCATCTTCCTCAGTAAAAATCAGCAATCTTCCACCAGCCATGTTGCGGCCGTTGGGTAGAATTGCGTAGGAACTCTGGGAAAAGCACAAGGGTGAATCCTCAGTTCGGTATGTATTTTTGGGCATGTTGCTGGATAAAATTGTTGTGGAAAGATATTGGTGGCTTTTATTTCAGGATTCCCATCACCCAATTCCATAGAATCCCTACAGTGCAGAAGGAGGCCATTTGGCCCATCAATTCTGCACCAACTCTCAGATTAAGTATTTCACTCAGGTCCATTCTCCTACCCTATCCCCATAAGCCCACACACTTACCATGTATAATCCATCCAAGCTACACATCTTGGGACACTGAGGGGCAATTTAGCATGACCAATCCACTTAAACTGCACATCTTTGGAGTGTGGGAAGAAACTGGAGCACCCGGAGGAAATCTATGCAGACACGAAGAGTATGCTTAAACTCCACATAGTCACCCAAGGCCGGAATTAAACCTGGGTCCCTGGTGCTGTAGGGCAGCGGTGCTAATCACTGTGCTGCTTCTGATTCATTTCATTTGCTGTGGAAAACTCAGTTTGCCTTTGTTACCTCCAGACTAGACTATTCCATTGCACTCTTGGCTCATTTCCCACATTCTATTTTCCATTAACTTGAAGTTATGCAAAACACTGCTGACCTTGTCTTAACTCGAACCAAGTCTCATTCATTTATTATCCTTATGTTAGCTGATGTCCCAGAAGGAAAAATGCAGTAAAAATTGGAAAATAAGAAGACAGGTCTGAACAGTTTTGTTCCTACTGGGCTACATTCACTCTCAGTCAAGCAACATTTTGAGTTCAAAATTCTCATGCTTGATTCTGAGTCCTTCAAAATCAAGTCTTGCCCCTTCCTACCATTACTATATCTACAGATTCGCAATCTTCCAATATCTATGCTCTTCTAATTCAGAAGAAAACATCCCTGGTTTTAATATCTCCATCCCTGATTTTAATATCTCCATCTTTAGTGGCTGGACTTCAGGTGCCTAAGCTCTGGAATACCATCCCTGTACCCCTCTACTTCATTTTTCTCCTTTAAGATGTTCAAATTTAACCAAGCTTTTGGTTATCTGATCTCATATCTCCTTATGTGTCTCTGTATCATATTTGCTTTACTATGCCCCTGTGAAGCACTTTGGGGACAGTTATTATGCTAAAGGTGTGATTGATTTTGGGCAAGGGGCACTCAGATGGTAATTTTTTACTTATTCATAGGACATGGGCATCCTTAGCTGGCCAGCATTTATTGCCCACCCCTAGTTGCCTGAGGGCAGTTGAGAGTCAACCACATTGCTGTGGCTCTGGAGTCACATGTAAGCCAGACCAGATAAAGATAGCAGATTTCCTTCCCTAAAAGACATCAGTGATGGGTTTTTCCGATAATTGACAATGGTTTCATGGTCATCAGTAGATTCTTAATTCCAGGCATTTTTTAAAGTTTAAATTGCATCATCTGTCGTTGTAGGATTCAAACCCAGGTCCCTAGGACATTAGCCGAATTTCTGGATTAATAGTCTAGCAATAATACCACTAGGCCATCACCTCTACAAACCCTGGCTCCAGAGAGATACTGCTAAGCCAAATCTTGGAGCTGATCTCCAATTTTGGAGCAGTATTCCATGACAAGTATTTGGCAGGGTGGCACGGTGGCACAGTGGTTATCATTGCTGCCTTACAGAGTCAGTGACCCAGGATCAATTCCAGCCATGGATCACTGTCTGTGTGGAGTTTTGCACTTTGTCCCCTGTGGCTGTGTGGATTTTCTCTGGGTGCTCCGGTTTCCTCCCAACAATCCAAAGACGTGTGGGTTAGGTTGAATGATCATGTTACACTGACCTCAGTGTCGGGGGATTAGCAGGGTAAATGAGGGTTTTGGGAATAGGGCCTGGGTAGGATTATGGTCGGTACTGACTTGATAGGCTGAATGGCCTCCTTCTGTCCTGTAAGAATTCTATTCATGCTCCATCGTAACAGGTTACCACAGCTGAAACATCATATTTGAGGCAGGTAAACCCAGATATTAAAGAATGATTCCTTTACAGATTAAATCCACAAACACATACTGAATGAGATAACAAACTGTACAGATCAGCATTTTTCTGAACTTGATGTTTTTTTCCAAGTATTGAATCAGTCATGAGGGTGTATAATAGTGCAGGCGAACTCAACGATGCAACTGACTGATAAGGGCAAGGTTCAATTATGGTTTATCAAATGGAGGAGGATGCTGCTTGCGTTTTAATTCCTTTCCTTCTCACCACGAAAAGTGTTTCGCGCAATGGGCGGGATTTTATGGCCTCACTCATCTCGAAACCGTAAAATCCCGATCGAGGTCAATGGATCTTCCCACACTCCGCCCCTTACTTGCTCCAATTCCTGTAACGGGCAGACCGGTAAAATTCCAGTCAATAACTCTTTTTGAAATAGAGACTGAATAAATGTCTATAATGCTAATATGTCAAATAACTTGTTTGTAATTTAAAATAGCAGGCTTCAATTTAAAATGACAAACATGACAAATTATTTTTCTTTCATTCAAATATTAGTCCCCAATGCAAACCTACTTATGAAAAGTCTCTGTGTTAAATTTAAACCGTTGATCCAATCTAAACAAGCTTTAATAATCATTAATAAAATTCCAGAACTTGATCACACTCGGTCTAATCCATGAAAGCAAGGATTCTGGGGGTGGGGTGAAGAGGAGAGAAGTTAATGACTGAAATATAAGCGTGACATCCTTACTTCAATTATTATTTAATATGGATGGCTTTTGTCATGCAGAAATTCACAGTTAATTAGTAAGAAACAGTAGTCAGCATGATTTTTATGTCGAGGTTGCATGTATACTAAACGGATGTAGGTGGAATAGATTGCATATTTAGGACTATTAATTGGTGCAAGCTACAGCTAATTTGGTTCCTATCCTAAAATTAATCCAACACAGTATTTGGCATATTAAATTCAATATGTATTTCATGATAAATAATTCACAAGATCAACCAGTTGCGCTAAAATGTAGTCAATTATGTGCACAATTGATCAACCCTCCCCATCAATATCCTGTTCCCTTCCCTCAGCCCTACAATTTAACTTAAAAGCAAAATACTCCGGATGCTGGAATATGAAACAAAAACAGAAAATGCTGGAAAATCTCAACAGGTCTGACACATCTGTGGACAGAGAATAAAGCCAACGTGGCGAGTTAGGGTGATGCTTCGAAGGATCATCCTGACTCGAAACGTTGGCTCGATTCTCACTCCAAAGATGCCGTCAGACCTGCTGAGATTTTCCAGCATTTTCTGTTTTTGCTACAATTTAACTTGTTCTTCTCAGTGGGCTCTTAAGGATTCCTGTCAGAATCTGTTGTGAGCCTTCTTTAAATATATACATTTGGCCTCATTTGGGGGCCTGATTGTTCATTCAGCTGCTGGCCTGAACAGGGAAGCAGCTGTGTCTTTCCCGCTAGATTATTATGGGAAGGAGGAGAAGCCAGGATCTGAGCAGAACAAAATGTTAAGTCTTTTTAGTAGTAAAAGTGTCTAGTGTATAAAGGGTTAATATGGGATTGAGTACAGTCTGCCCACATAATGATGTAAGAGGGCCCATGACCCAGACCCAGGTGTCAGTGTAGTGTTAACAGGGATAGGTAAAGACCTAAGCAATGAGATAGCTCCTAGTCTATATATTTTACTGTATATATAAATATCTTCAAGTAGACTTATAGTTAACCTATAGAAGACTTCTTTAAGTGACACCATTCTGTAATGAACATCCTTCAAAAACCTTCAACCTGACAAAAATGCTGAAACAAGCCAAAATGCTGGAAAATTAAGAACGTTGGTTGCCACAGCTGGAATAGTGTGTGTAGTTCTGGTTATCTGGAAGGATGTGATTGCACTGGAGGGGTTACAGAGCAGATTCACCAGGATGTTACCTGGAGCATTTGAGCCCATAGGAGAGACTGGATAGGCTTGGATTGTTTTCTTGAGAGCAGAGAAGGCTGAGGAGGGACATGATTGAGGTATATAAGATTATGAAGGTCATGGACAGAGTGAACAGGGAGCAGCTGTTACCCTTGGTTGAGGAGTCATTCATAAAGGGGCACAGTTTAAGGGTAAGGGGCAGGAGATTCAGAGGGGATTTGAGAAAAAAAAAATCAGAGGATGGTGAGAATCTGGAGTGCAGTGCGTGGGAAGGTGAAGGACCTGATGAAGGGGCAGTGCTCTGAACGCTTGTGCTGCCAAATAAACCTACTGAACTTTAACCTGGTGTTGAGATTTCCTAAGGTGGAGGAGGCCAGAAACCTTACAACCTTTAAAATGATTTGGCTGAGCGCTTGAAATATTATAACATTCAGTGACATGGGTAAAATGCTGGAAAATGGGATTAGCGTTACTTTAATGGGAGTTATTATCCGTGCATACATCATGGGCCAAAGGGCCTTTTCTGCACCGTACAGCTCTATGACTTTGGGCTGCATGGTGGCACAATGGTTAGCACTGCTACCTCACAGCGCCAGGGACCCAGGCTCAATTCCCAGCTTGGGTCACTGTCTGTTTGCATGTTCTCCCCATGTCTGCATGGATTTCTTCCAGGTGCTCCGGTTTCCTCCCACAAGTTCTAAAGACATGCTGGTTAGGTGCATTGGCCATGCTAAATTCTCCCTCAGAGCACGACAAAGACTGTTAACAAAGTGCTAAAAAAGTGTTTGCAAGCTTACTTGTGCTATCCTTGTGGAGAAGAGAAGAGCAGGAGTGCTCCTCTGAGCACAACATTAAGTTTAGGCCTCTCCTGGCTCTCCTTCGCCAGCTCTCTGACTGCCAACTGCCAAAATGTCTTCCCTCTGACCTGAGTGCTAAGGACTATTTCTACAGATGCTGGCAGACAGCTACTGCTTCCCGTCAATTTCAGACTCTCATCTGGCTCATGTGGTGAGCATGTAGCCAAGTCCCAGGAGATCAAAATATCTGCACCTCATGCTACTGAAATCAGGACAGATTGTCCTCAGCCCAAGTTAAAACTGGGGTTATAATTCAAACTCTGTTTTTGTCTTCTGAGGTACACTGTAATCATCTCACAGTTTGATGCACAGCGTATTTTTAAATTGTTAGAAATGCTGCCTAACAGTTACACTGACAAACATCTGACATCTGCATCTACTTTTCAATGCTTTACATGTGAAAATTGTCACAAATAGCAATAATGAGGTGTTATTACAGTAATTTTCCTATGGTTGATTTTTTGCAATTAAACATTTTTTAAAAACGTGTCTGTGCTACTGCAATGCCGATTAAGTGATTGAGCAGGCTTCCTCCTGGTTTAATTGGATTTCCCTTAGCTCTATTTGACCCAGAGGGATCCTTGACTGATAATTCTCCTTCCTTATACACATTCATTCCACATGGGTGACTCTATATAATGGAATTATCTGTAGAAAAAAAAGATGGTAATGCTTAACCATTGTAGTGCTCCAGGAGCAAGATTATACAACACTTTTGGGACCGGAGTAGCTTTTTTAACAAGTAATTAATACAGTAGAACTTATTTGTAAATACTGCCTCTAGCAATAGGAATTATTCATTTCCTATAGCAAAGATGGAAAGGAGACTTAATAGAAACAATTAGACATTTCAACAAAATGCAATCACATTCTGGACCTTGGCTATCTCATCTAACGCTCATCTTGATCTATTTCTATTCCCAGTGCAGTTCCTTGCTTTCAGATTGTACATAATGCATGATATTTTAGAATGATTTTTTTTTTTCTAAATCTTGGTGCACAGAGGATGTAGTATATATTCATTTTATAAATGAATACACACCCCTTAACTGGACGCAGAGAGATAGAAATTCACTCAGGTCATGGCTCAAAATGGGCAACATTGCAGTAAAAAGCACTGAATATCAAAATATCGGGCAACTGATCGAGTAACACCTTAATTTGCAACATCTCCCGAGAATGTTTTATACCTGACAATCCCTTAAGCAAATAACCTGTATGAGTTTGTAGGATTTTAGAACCAACTTTATTGGATTGAATATAAATCCTGCAGAATTTTTCCTGCCTGAATGATCCGGTTAGACTAGCCTAATTTCTAATTCTTTTAACTATATGCTGGTGGGCTGCTATACAAGTTAAATTTAGTGATTACAGCATATTTAATTCCCCTTCTGTCTTCTTAATTTAGCTTGCATTAAACAATTACAGTTAAATAGGGGAGGTGGTAATTTAACAAAAAAGGTAGTCCTAGTAATAGTGGCAAAGAAGCCATTGTTTATTGTTCGTAAAAACATATTTGATTCACTAATGCCCTTTAAGAAAGGAAATTTGCTGACCTTACCTGGTCTGGCCCACATGAGACTCCAGACCTGCAGTTGTGTGGTTGACTCTTACCTGCCCTCTGAAATGGCCCACCAAACCACTTAGTTTTACCAAACCACTGCAAAGTCAGAAAGGAAAGAAACTGGACAGACAGCCTAGCATCGATCTAGGCATCAGAAATTACAATGGCGTATGCAGCCTTGATGACTTTGCAAATCTGGGGGGTTGTGTCAAAATTGGGAGAAATGTCATACAGATGAGTCAAGCAGCAGCCTGACGTAGTTATAATCACAGAATTATGCCTCACAATGTCCAAGACACCATCATCACATCCCTGGGTACGTTCTGTCCCACTAGCAGCATAGACACACCAGTGATGGTGGCACAGTGGTACACTGTGGGAGGGAGTTGCCCCTGGAGTCCTCAACATTGACTCCAGGCCCCATGAAAGCTCATGGCATCAAATCAAATACAGGCAAGGAAACCTCCTGCTGATTACCACCAACCACTACCACCTCCTCTTTCATCTGATAATTCAGTCGTCCACCATGTTGAAACCATTTGGAAGAAGTACCTTGCAAGAATGCAGAATATATTCTGGGTGGATGACTTCAATGTCCACCACCAAGAGTGGTTCATTTACACCTCTGTTGATTTAGCTGAGTGAGTCTTGAAGGACATAGCTGCTAGACTGGGTCTGCAGTAGGTAGTGAGGCAACCAACATGAGGGAAAAAAAACCTACTTGACCTCATCCCCACGAATCTATCTGTTACTGATGCATTCATCCATAGCAGTATTGGTAGGAATGATCACTGCACAACCTCTGTGGAGATGAAGTCCCAGCTTCATATTAAAGATGACTACCATTGTTTTTTCAGAATGCTAAATGGGATCGATTTCAAATACATCTAGTAACTCAAAATTGGACATCCATGAGGCGCTGAAATCAACTACAGTCTGTAATCTAATGACCAGCATATTGCCAACCCTACCATTACCACCAAGTCAGGGGATCAACACTCATTCAATGAAGAATGCAGGAGGGCATGTCAGGAGCAGCATCAGGCATATCTAAATTTAGGTGCCAATCTGTGAAGCTACAACACAGGAATACTTATACAACACAAGAACACAACACAACAAATAGAAGCAGAAGTAGGCCACCATTCAATATGATCATGCTGATCCACGCTGGCCTGAACTCCTTTACTGTGCCACTTCTATGTAGCTGTCTATTCCTCGACCTATCAAATATTTATCCACCTCCACTTTAAATACTTCTAATGATCCAACCTCCACCACCCTCAAGGGGCAGAAAATTCCAGAGATTCACCACCCTCTGCAAGAAGAAATTCCTACGCACCTCAGCTTTAAATGTCCATACTTTACCTTGTAGGTATGTCTCCTTGTTCGAGACTCTCCCACTAGTGAAAACATCTCACCATCTATCTTGTCAAGCCCCCTCAGGATCTTATATATTTGAATAAGGTCACCCCCTCACTCTTCTAAACTCCAAAGGATACAGATCCAGACCATTTAGTATCTTTTGTTGGGATAATCCTCTCATCCCATGAATTAGCCTGGTGAATCTCTTTTAGATCGTCTCTAATGTTACTATATCCTTTTCTAGGTAAGGGGATCAAAACTATAAGTAGCATTCTATGTGAGGCCTCACCAACACCCTGTACAATTGCAACAAAACCTCTCTATCTTTAAACTCAAACCCCTTTGCAATGAAGGCCAAAATGTTATTTGTCTTCTTAATTATTTGTTGAATCTGCTGCTAGCTTTCTAATTCATACACTAGAACACCTAGATCCCTCTGTACTTCACTCACCTGCAGTCTCTCTCCAATTAGATAATAATCTGCCTTTTGATTCCTCCTACTGGAGTGTATGATCTCACACCTGCCTACATTAAACTCCATTGGCACCTTTTGACCCAGCCACCCAATTTATCTATATCCCACTGCAGAATCACAATATCCTCATATCAACCTGCCCTTCCACCTGTCTTTGTATCATCGGCAAATGTGGAATCCTTACATTCTGTTTCTTCCTCTAGGTCTTTAATGTAAATAGTGAACAACTGAGTGCCAAGAATTGATCCCCGAGTACCCCAATGGTTACGTTTTTCCACTCTGCAAAGGACCCATTTATTCCACTTTTTGTTTTCTATGTGACAGCCAGTTTTCAATCCATGCCAACATATTTCCCCCAATTCCATGGGCTTTTACTTTATGCACCAGTCTCTTTTGCAGCATCTTGCCAAATGCCATTTGGAAATTTAAATATACTACATCTACAGATTCCTCTCTATCTACTCTGTTCGTTACATCCTCAAAAAAATTGAGCCAATTTGTATACATTAATTTACCTTTCAGAAAACCATATTTCTAGGTTTGATTATAATAGGCTTTCCTAAATGATTAGCTATTTCATCTTTGATTATTGACACCCATATCTTGCCAATAATAGATATTAAACTAACTGGCCTACAATTATCTGCCTTCTGCCCTTTTCCCTTTTTGACAAGGGCATTTCACTGACCGTTTTCCAATCTTCTGATACCCTCCTGGAATTTAGTGAGTTACAAAGTATTTCTACAAATGGGTTCACTATCTCTGTAGCTACTTCCATTAAAACTCTAGTGTGTGGTGATTTGTCTGCCTTTAGCCCTTTGAACTTGCTATAGAGTAGAAATAGCATGCGATAGACAGAACTAAGTAATCCCACAACCAGAGGATCAGATTTAGGCTCTGCAGATCTGTCACATCCAGTCTGGAATGGCAGTGAACAATAAAAAACTAAATGGAGGAAGGGGCTCCACAAATATCCCCATCCATAATGATAGGGGAGTCCAACACAACAGTGCAAAAGACAAGGCTGAAACACTTGCAAACATTTTCAGCCACAAGTGCCAAATAAGTAAACCACCTCAGCCTCCTCCTGAGGTCCCCAGCATCACAGATTCAATCAACTCAATTCTCTCCACCTGCTATCAAGAAACAGCAAAAGCTATGGGCCCTGAGAATGTTCCAACAACAGTACTGAAGACATGCCCCATAACTAGCCACACTTTTAGCCAAGTTGTTCCAGCACAACTACAACACTAGCAGCATCCCAGCAACATTGAAATGCCCAGGACAAATCCAACTCAGCCAATTACCACTCCATCCATCTATCTTGATCTTCAGTAAAGTGATGGAAGGGGTTGTTGACAGTGCTATCAGTTGGCACTTGCTTACCAAAACCTGCTCACTTACACTCAGTTTGGATTGCGCCAGGGCCACTCAGCTCCTGACCACATTACAGCCTTGTGCCAAACATGGGCAAAAGAGCTGAACTCATGAGATGTGTTGAGATTGACTGCCCTTGACGTCAAGGCAGAATTTGACCAAATGTGGCATCATGGAATCCAAGCAAAACTGAAGTCAATGGGAATCGGGGGAAAAGTCTCCAGTGGTTGCAGTCACACCTAGCATAAGGGAAGGTGGTTGTAATTGTTGGAGGTGAATCTTCTTAGTTGTAGGGTATTGCTGTAGGGGTTCCCAAGGTAGTGTCCTAGGTGTAACCATCATCAACTGCTGCATCCCTTCCATCATCAGGTCAGAAGTGGGGATATTTGCTGATGACTGCACAATATTCAGCACTAATTGTAAAATCTTTAGATACTGAAACAATTGTGTCCATATGCAGCAAGATCCAGATAGCAGTTAGGCTTGAGCTGACAAGCAGTGAGAAACATTTACGTCACATCAATGCCAGGCAATGACCATATTCAAGAAGAGAAAATTTAGCCATCTCCCCTCGAAATTCAATTATATTACCATAGTTGAATCTTTCACAATCAACATCCTAGGGGTGACCAGTGACCATAAACTGAACTGGATAAATCATCTACATATTGTGGTTACAAGAGCAGATCTGAGGCTGGGAACTCAGTGGTGAGTAACTCACATCCTGACTCCTTGGAGCCTGCCCATCGTTTACAAGGCACAAGCAAGAAGTGTAATGGATTACACTCCATATGGCTGTATGATCACAGCTCAAACGACATTAAGAAGTTTAACACCATCTAAGACAAAGAAGCCCGCTTGATCAGCACCCACCTTAAACATTCACTCTCTCCAATGCCGATGTACAGTGGCAGCAATATGTACCATCGTAAGATGCACTGTAGCAACTCACCAAGGCTCCTTTGACAGCATTTTGCAAATCTGCAACCTCTACCAATGAGAAAGACAAGGGCATTGAATGTATGGGAAAACTACCCCAGTTTCCTCTAAGCCACACACTTTCCTCATTTGGAACTATGGGTGAGATTTTCCAGCCGCGCTTGCCCCAAATCTGAAAAATCCCGTGCAAAGTCAACGGACCTTTGCATGATCACCGCACCCCGCACCCCCCCCCCCCCCCCCACCCCCCCGACAACCCCACACCCACCTCCTACGATCTTCGATGGGATGGGAAAACTCTCCCCCGCAGATCAAAATCCTGGAAGTCCCTTCCCAACAGTACAGTGGGTGTATCTACACCACACAGACAGCGGCAAATTAAGAAGGCAGTTCATCATCACCTTCTCAAGGGCAATTAGGGATAGGAAATAAATGCTGATCTAGCCAATGATGCCCACATCCCTTGAAAGATATTTTTAAAAATTGAACCATTGCAGCTAAGGTAAATAGCAGAGCAGATGTTGAAACTTCTCATTGGTTCATATATTTTCATAAAATTATCAGGAGTGCCAGACATCACTATCTTTTCAAAAGTAAATCACAATTATTGAAAGTCTCTTCAGGTCAATCTCAATCATTTCATACTTGGAGAAAAACAACTTTCATATGAATAACTGTATTCCACAACTGTAGTAGACTGGTTCAAAATGAATTTCTTGGATTCAAATCATTTGAAAAATACCACTCCAGGAATACATATGGCCTATATTTTCCCAAACTAGAAGCATTGTATAATCTTTACCAAATAATGCTTGCACTTGTGCCAGTATTTTATTTCAGTTCTCTAATAAACAATCTTCCAAGGCAAGAATTTACATCTTCGCAAAACTAATCCAGATGAATGAGCAAGACCTAAATTGAAATGGATTCATTCTGCATATCAATTTGTGAATGCTAAATGCGGTAACTAAAGTCAAGGACAGTTTATAAGTGAGGGTACGATTTGTTAACTTCTTTCATAGTGCAATAGATCACAAAATATCATAATTATATCACTGATATAATAATCAAGGTAACGCTAACGGGTACCCAATATTTAGCAACTTCAATGCGAATTGGCAGGTAAACCATGGCAGAAATCCAACCTAATTCTATGTAGAATTAGGACAGAAATGTGCAACAGCTGCATTTGACAGTAACTGATTAATGTTGCTGTTCCCATTTTGTGCTCATATGAATCTAATCTGTTCAAGATCCCAGCCAGGTTCTGTCATTGGCATCAATTTCCTTGCAGCATATTAGCAAAAACTGTGTTCCAATCATGGGAATGTGCTGAGGAATTTGGATAAATAACACCAGAAGTACAACTTTATATTCACTGTTGTGAAGGTAGCAAATCTCAATCAATATGTACTGTGAAAGGTCAACAGTAAACAAGTGAAGGCTCAGGCAAAGTCTCTCTTCTCGGACAAGATCATATCAATGGTACTCAATGACTACAGATTAAGGATTACTTGACTGGTGGCTCAAACAACCAGCAGTTTCATTCTTCTTCAGAAAAAAAAATCCAAAGATCATTGAAGACCTAGATAGAAGTGAAACCATGAGAAATGTTACATTTTTGCCAAGGTGCACCACATACAATGTTTGTGTGCTTGAGTGTGAAAATATCAAACATTGCTCAAGGCCATTGGTTTCATTGAATTGAAATTCCTGCAAGTTCATTTCTGCAGTTGAAAACAAGCTGCTCTGGGATACAATAAGATGTATCTTTTCATGTCATATATATATAAATCTCAGTTTAGAAATGTATTCCCTGTATAAAACTTGCTTTTATAAAAGCTCACCTGAAAATGATATTAACTCTACTTTCAGTTTACTACAGCAAGTATTGTTTAGTCCTAATTTGGGCTATTTTGAAATTTATGTACAACACTGATATCCTATCCACGGTACAAATGCAATAGTAGTTGGGGATTGAATTACAACAATATAACTAGAAACACACATCAACATTTTTAAATTTATTTTTCAGAAACTCCAGGAATTAAAAATGTGCTGTGACTTTGCGAGTGTTCATTATTACTTACACAGATTCAAAGTCAAATTTTACACACAAAATAGGAACTGATTGGTTTAGCACATTGTCCTTTGGCCCAAGCTTTTTATCTGGGTTTGATGGATATGTAATGTACGATGGAGACGGGGCTGAGGGGAACCATCTGCCTCCTATAATAGCCAGCACAAAATTTTTCCTTGTGTCACTCTTGGTTCTCTTGCCAATTACTTTAAATCTGTATCCTCTTATTATCAACTTTCAGCCACTGGAAACAGTTGTGTAACACGATTCTATTCAGGATTTCAAAACATATTAGGCAGCATTGAATAGGGACGATAATGATCTCACTTATTGGCTAGAAATCCATGTGACCCCATCTTTTTTGGGAAGGCTCACCACATTAGGTGCCACTCAGGCACTTGACAGGCTAGAGGTGTACCTTCCCATGGCAGCAAGGATATTGGGGGTTGAAGTGCTGTCTGCCGAGAGCTTCTGGCCAATTAAAGGCCGGCAGCTCTATTGAATGGCAATGCCACAGCGATACCCATTCAGGCCCATATTGTTGCTGGATCCTGGGCCACAGGTGATTCATGGCGGGAGGTGAGTCATAGCTTGAAGTTGCAGGGGAGGGAGAGCAATGGGATTGGCAGCAAGAGTAGGGTGCGTCTCTCAACAAATACTCCTATGTCCTTCAATCAGTCACTGAATGCCTTTGAACGAGGAATTCCTGGGATCTCACCAGCAAACCCACATGGCCATTAATTTGTGATGAGGTGGGAAAGTTGTCCATGGTCTTTGCTACCATGAACCTAATCAGTGTGGAGGTGGGCAAGTCATATGTTCCCATCTGCCAATCTCCCAGCTGATTAAGTGACCCCCATCAACAAACTCTCCATGAGGGAGGAAATAAACATTACCTATTGTTTTCAGAATATTAGGAGATAATATGAAAAAGGAAAACTGCCTTACTCAAACTTCATCCATCATGCAGTGCATTAAAATATAATGATCACCACAGATCCAAGAGTAAAACAATGGAAATCATGGAACATTTTAGAGCCTCACTGACTTAGCATATAAAAATCCAACACCAATTCGACATAAATTAAAAATTTGCACACTTACTGAGAAACAGAAATTGCTGCCAAATAATAGTGAGGTAATGTCATTCACCATTATTTATGTGTAAATGCTACAGCAATTTCTGATGCAGGGTAGATGTGCAATTAAATGCGAACATCCAATGGTTGCTCTCTGAGATGCATCATTACTATTAGCTCTACCAAATCAGCATCCCATCATAACCTTATCATTGACATTCATTCAATGTCAATGGAGAGTTTGCGCTATTATAGCAGATATGATATAAAACAAGCAATGATATAAATCCATCGCAGATATTTATGGCTAATAATCAATAGCTGAAATACTCTTGTAACACTGTGATAATTGTTAATTACTACCAATTAACTCCCTAGCACAGATTATTCACCCCCTTCAAGTGTAGAGTTGCATACCTTCAAGGATGGCATTTTTCGGGAAGCTTTTTACATGTTAAATTCTAAATTAAAAGCGTTCCTTACTTTTTTAAATTTGTCTCTTAATCCAGTCTTTCTTTCCCTCTTATTTCTCTTTCTGCATCTGATTTGAAATTAGTTCCCCTTTAATTCACCCACCCTCTCAGCCTTTCCAGCATTCAAGTCTATCCGCCTTGGGTTCCAAGTGTCGTTTCCTTTCCTGGTCTATTATCAACTCAAACAGAAAAAGGCTGGAAAATCTCAGGCCTGATAGCATCTGTGGAGAGAGAATAGTACCAAAATTTCGAGTCCAGATGGCCCAGAGCTCTGACAAAGGGTCATCTAGACTTGAAACATTGACTCTATTCTCTCCACAGATGCTGTCAGACCTGCTGAGATTTTCAGCATTTTTCAGTTTTTGTTTCAGATTCCAGCATCCGCAGTATTTTGCTTTTATCTATTACCAACTCGAATTTTCAGTAATGTAAGAACATAAGAACATAAGAAATAGGAGGAGTAGGCCATCTAGCCCTTCGAGCCTGCCCCGCCATTCAATAAGATCATGGCTGATCTGTCGTGGCTCAGTTCCACTTTCCCGCCCTCTCCCCATAACCCTTAATCCCCTCGCTTATCAAAAACCCATCAACCCGCGTCTTAAAAATATTTAGCGAGGCAGCCTCCCCCACTTCAACGGGCAGAGAATTCCAGAGATTCACCACCCTTTGAGTGAAGAAGTTCCTCCTCAACTCCGTTCTAAACCGCCCCCCCTTTATCTTGAGGCTGTGCCCCCTAGTCCTACTGTCCTTTCTGAGCGGGAAGAGTCTCCCCACCTCTATCCTATCCATCCCATTCATCATCTTATATGTCTCAATAAGATCTCCCCTCATTCTTCTAAACTCTAACAAGTACAAGCCTAGTTTATTCAGCCTCTCTTCATAGTTCAACCCCCTCAACTCCGGCATCAGCCTAGTAAACCTCCTCTGCACTCCCTCCAAGGCCAAAATATCCTTGCGTAAGTGCGGCGACCAAAACTGCACACAGTACTCCAGCTGCGGCCTCACCAGTGCCCTATACAGCCGCAGCAAGACCTCCCTACTTTTATATTCAATCCCTCTCGCTATGAAGGCCAGCATCCCATTTGCCTTCCTGACCACCTGCTGCACCTGCAGGCTGGGTTTTTGCGACTCATGCACAAGAACCCCGAGGTCCCTCTGCACCGTCGCCTGCTGCAGTTTTTCGCCACGTAAGTAATAGTCCTTCCTACCATTATTCCTACCAAAGTGGACAACCTCACACTTGCCAACATTAAATTCCATTTGCCAGTTCCTGGCCCATTCGCCCAGCCTATCTAGATCCTTCTGCAGACTCTCCACACCCTCCGCGCAATTTGCTGTTCCACCAATCTTGATGTCATCAGCAAATTTCGACACCATACACTCGGTTCCCTCCTCCAGATCATCTATATAAATGGTAAATAGCTGAGGCCCCAGCACCAACCCCTGGGGCACTCCACTAGGTGTAGGCAAACACTTTTTGAGCTGAAATCTGCAAAGGCAAGCCAAACTAACTGCAGAAAATGTTAGACACTCTGCTATAGCAGAATCTGGCCCAGTGTTCATAAATTCATAAATTCCTGTTCCATGCCTCAAAGTCAATTTCTTGCATAAATTGATTTTTGTTACATTGATAGCATACTATTCAGTGCTGATATATTATAAAGTAGCACTTTTGCTATACAAACATGTTCACCCTCCATTGGCTTTATATGATAAGCATGGAAATAATTTTAGTGAAATTGCATGATCTAGCAGTATTTCACATCATAAGAAAACATTTGTATGTATCCAACTTAAAATAAATTATAGAAGGGAAAGTTGTATGAAATAAAACTCAGAAGATAATGAGTTCAATAAAGGCACAATTGTTCACATTGCTTCCAGCACTTGTTAATGCTAAGGAACATGTTATTGAATATTTTTAATCTAGTATTATAGCAAACAAACTAAGTGAACCATTTCAGCACCCTAAGCATGAAAATATTCAAAGACAGCAGCTGTCCTAAATTAACAGTATGCCTATTTTTAACACTGGGCAACATTCCTAAAAATACCAGGTAAGATTTTTGCATTTGCCTGTTTAAGTTCCAAGTTCAGATCCAAGTTTGGATGGCACTTAAACTGCCAAGTTCACATTGTGGATTTAAATAATCATCTGTCTGTCTCAGCTCATCAAAAGTGACAATGCTTCAAATCACAGAAAACCTCAGCATTGTAGTTACTTAGTCTACTGTTTGATCATATCACCACAGGCTGTTGGAGTGCTGAACAGAACAATTAAGATGGAGTTAAGTAAGTGAGCAGAGAGGACTGGATTTTACAAATTAGCATTCCCAGCACAGAATTTCACGCAACATGAATACATATTGGGCAGTTGGGTGCTGAGGTCAGCTTGTTCCTTATGATTTCCCATCCATTAATTTTAATTTTAGCAGATGGAAAATTGTGCAGGGCACACTGACATCCATGTTCAAAACCCAATATTTACTGCTGTCACTCAAAACTGTGAACTAGAAGTGCAAATTCATGAAAACTAACAGGAATCAAAGAGACTGGGAATTAAAGAAACTTTAGGGAAGAAAATATGAGGGTCATTATTCTAAATCTGATCTCTAATCAATATCACCAGTGTGGAAACTTTTTTTTCGGTCTATATTTCTGATACCACACAATTACTTCATAGAGAGGTAATTGTTAATGTATTTCGTGAGTGATATTAAAGAAATCGCCTTCTGTGAATTTGTGTTTCCCAGCAATCAGACTGGAAGTCCTGAAATGCATTTGACTCCCATCTCTTTGGAACTATTAAATATACCTTAGAACAGAGACTTAGATTAACATAATAACATTCGGACTGCAGACCATCTAAAATTGCAAAAGATTTTGAAAGGATCAGAGAGTTTTGAAAATAAACTCTAAACCTGAAATGAAAATAGGAAGTGCCTCATAAAACAGACAATATATCAGGCATGTGAACACAGGGTGAGTCAAAAGGAAAATAATTTTTGATGCTTTTTGCATTAGGATGAGTTGATTTGCCCCTTGATGGACAATGCTTTACACCAAATCTCTTGTATGGAATATTGTCATAATAATATTTTTCATGGATCAGAAAGGATTAATATTTGGTGCTTAAGCTGTGTGAGAATTTATTTCATAATGGTTACTTATTTCATTAACAGAATGCCTGCAACATAAGAATATCTTTGCCTGTCATTTATCATTGTCAATTTGTAAGAACTGAATAATAATGAAATTAGGTAATAACACTGCAAAAAGGACATTAAAAATTGAACAAACCGCAATATGGTGATCAGCGAGTTCTGTCTCACATTCGATTCATTCCTCATTTGCAAAATCCCAGTGGCGCTTAACTCACCAGTTTGCAAATTGGTCTATCCCACAACCTAATAAATTAGGGAGGCTGTAATAGAACTACTGTTATATTAAGCATAAGAGAGCTGACCAAAATGACCCCAGAGAACATGCCTGCAATCTCCCAAGTTATGGCTTTCTTATTTTCTCATTTGTTACACTTTGGAACATCAATTTTTTTTATTGTCGCATTTTGCTCTGTACAAATGTCACTGAATTCTAATGAATTCTTCGTTTTGAGAAATGAGCTTTTAGCAATATTTTGCCTATGGACTGTAATATATTAGATACATGTGAAGTCAGGATTTGAAATTCAGGATCCACCAAGTACATCAGTAACGTTAGACTGAATTTGTGATCTATAATATATAAAACAGTTTTTTCCTACGTGTTTGTTTCAAAATATCCATAAAGTAAATTAAGTAGAATTTAGATTCTACTAATTACTATAAAAAGCCCAATTAAATATGAAATCCCTTTTCTGATGAGGGCTATGCCTTTTTAAAGTTAATTATAGTAATGAGGCTGTGATCTAATTATATATTTTGCAGAAAAATGTCCTCATTGAACAAAGAAGTCTAAAAGATTCTGCCATCACATGAGATGGGGAAGGCTGGAAGTCTGTAAACTAGGTTTTCACAAGTCCTTTTAAACACTGGGGAACCTTTCAGTGTTATAGTTATGTCTTGATGCTGAGCAACATCTAGACATAGTAGTTGTCATCAGCTTTGGCTCAGACATTTGATTCAGTTTAAAATGAAAATATATTTTCATTTTATCTAACAGAAAGAAACAGGCAAAGGGTCTTGCCCCAAAATTCCCAATGGGAGTCAATGGATGTTTTCCAGATTTTTTGTCCTAGCCACAATGGGTCCCAGGACTAGAAAACCTTGGTCAGGACCTTTATCTTTCTACTAATCTCGGAATGGTGGATATACTGGGGGAAGAAATTGAACCTTGTTGCAGCCATTTCATGGACATGAAATAACAAAGAGAACAAAGAAAAATACTGCATAGGAACAGGCCCTTTGGCACTCCAAGCCTATGCAGATCATGAAGCCCTAACTAAAAAAAAAACTTCTGCCCTTCTCAGTCCTTAACCCTCTATTCCTTCTCTTTTCTTGCACCCATCAAGATGCCTCTTGACTGTTGCTAAGGTGCCTGCTTCCACCACATCTTCTGACAGCATGTTCCAGGCACCCACCACTCTCTGCGTGAAAAACGTTCCCTGCACGTCTCCCTTAAACTTCCCTTCTCTCATCTTGAACCTGTGCCCCCTTGTAATTGACACTTTCACCCTTGGAAAAAGTCTCAAACTATCCACCCTCTCTATGCCTCTCATAATTTTGTAGACCTCTATCAGGTCACCCCTCAGCCTCCATCTCTCCTGTGAAAACAATCCTAGTTTATTCAACGGCTCCTCATTAAATCTTCTTTGCACTTTCTCCAAAGCTTCCACCTACTTATGGTAATGTAGTGACCAGAACTGCATGCAAGACTCCAAATGTGGCCTAATCAAGCACATTAAAATAGCCCAGGTAAAACATTAAGATTGTGTAGCCTAGTGAGACAAAAGATTGCTAGCAGCGAAAGAACATAAGAAATAGGCACGGAGTAGAGCATGTGGACCCTTGAGTCTATCTTTCCATTCAATATGATCCTGACTGATCTTTGGATTCAACTTTCCAATTATCCTTGATTCTCTAAGAGTCAAAAAAATCCATCTATATCAGCCTTGAATATATTCAACCAATTGTTACATTACCAGATGATGTTGAAACTGGACAAGTCAGATCCAAGAGTGAAATCTGGCTTGATAGAAACCAAGTTTGCTTTTTTTCAGAAACCGCGGACAAAAGCAATTGAACATATTCCTTTTGTTTGTAGGGAACAGGTTCCTAAATATGAATGTCATTTAAACAAGCATAAATGAGCTTCATTACTGGCACAGTGGATTAGCTGAAATTGGTTGTTAGCATAGCTATGTAGCAAGTGCTGCCATTCGCAGAATCACAGCTACCACATAAATCTAACGGTGGACATTTTATTTTGGGATTTACAATCACAGGCTGATCAAGTATGTTCTGTACTCTTACCCATCATGAACAGCCAGAAGAACATGTTGTTTAACTTGATCAGCCAATTGTTGGGACAGTGCTAGCATTGCACCAGCACTGAAATTAATAAACAAAGTTACTCAATTCTGTGCTGGCCCAAAACTCTTGGTTAGACTGACAGCAGCATTCAATTAATGCAAAATACCATCGTCCATTAGTCCCTGTCTTTTATATCCTCCTTTTCATTTCCAGCATTATTTTTCTATCACCTAACACACCACTGCACTTCCTCTAATTATTCTAACCAGAGATAATCTGTTGCTTAATTTTCATTTCCAAAATTCCATCTTCTGCCACCACTGACTCCAGACACTTGGAACTTCTCATTTTCTCTAAATCTTCACTCAATCTTTAAAGCTTCAGTCTAGTCGTCCTCCCTAGGCTCAAACTTACTGTCCATATATTGGGTCTTTGGTCCAGTGATCCTCATATCCCTGTTATCAAGTGCTTTTCTCCAGATCTCCAGGCACTCAGACACGTTCTCATCATCCCCACCACATAGCTCAATACCATCTGCAAACATTAGACTATAGCACTTCTTGTCTCACTTGCTTAGCTAGAATATCCATGACAGCCAGGAAAAGGAAGAAGGTCAGTGCCGAGCCTTTGTGTAATCCAATTTTCGCTTGGAAACTTACACTCTCCCCCAATGCTGCTTTTTTTTCTTTTAACAGTCATATATACTTTCAGGGAATCCACAAATTTTAGAACATCTTCAGATTCCTTTCTAGATGCTCAGTCATATGACTCCTGCAGACTGATCAATACAATCTTCATGTTGCATTGGCCTTCCCAAAATTTCTCCATCACTTGGCTCAAGAAAATGGCATTGATAGTGTTTCTTCCAGGCATAAATCTGAACTGACCTTCATGGGCTTACATTATTTTTCTCAGTCTCTGGTCCATGATTCTCTCCTATTATATCTTGAGTAACGTGGTAGGAAATTTTTTTTTTGCAATTTTTCCTTTCCTTTGAATATTGGTATCACAAAGCTTGAGCTTCATTTTCTTGGAATTTTCTCTGTTATTTACGATACAACTGAATGGATTGTTCATATTCACCTATATAGGTTCATACTTCCATCTGGCCCGACTGCTTTGTCGTTTTTCATTCCTTTCAGTGCTGTTCTGATTTCTTCCAGTTGATGTTAGTGGTCATTCCTTGATTTACAGCTACCTCTTCTGTCTTTATTCTTGGATTTTCTTCAATTATATAAAAGCCAGTTAAATTATTGATTCCTTTCTTTGATTTCTATCCTCTTTCACTAACTAAAGTTACTCCACCTGTAGCCTTGGTTGTACACACACATATGTCATATCTATTGTTAATCTAGCTGCTATTCTGAAGTTATTTTTTATTCCTCTTTAGTAGCAGGACTTCTACTTATTTCTTTCAGATACCTGGCTCTAGCATTACCTTTCCTTGCTTTCCTTTCTTCCTTTTGATGCTGTTCTTTATCTCTGGGCCATGACTGTTCTTTGAATCCTGATTGTTTTCACTTCTCTAACTTCTTTCCTTTAGACGTACTTTCCGTGTTTATTTTCCGCCACTAATCATGGATCTGCTTGGATGAGTGTGATGATGTTGGCGACTTCTCACTGAATCTTTTTCCATTCCTGCAGGTTTTGTGCTGCTTTGTTCTGCAGAAAAGGGTAGTGTTGAAAAGGTAAGTTTGGATATGAAAGTCTTGTTCATATTGTGTCAGTGTGAAGACACGGAGAAGATCAGGATGGAAATAAAGCAAGATCAGTTAAGTGTGAAATTATGATTGTATGTTGAATTATGTAACAGAGAGAAAGAGATTGTTAAGGGTGGTATGGGAGGGCATAAAGAGGGATGAATGATGCTGTTGACAGAAGTGGAGAGATGAAAAGCTGTACTCACCCTTGGTGCTCTTGCGAGGCCATTAAATTTCTGTCTGAATTGAACCCAAGTCTTGGGGTGATGCTGAGAGTACTGGCTCTTTCAATCAATTCTATCCAGACCAATTTCATTGTGGCCTTAGACACATATTAATGGATTTTCCTTGCCCTCACTTCCTCCACTATGACTTCCATTGAGGCATCTGAAAAGTGTGGGCCAGTCCTTTGATTAATCCATCTTGTTGAAAGGTCTTCTAGAGTTGTGCAAGCAAAAGCATAAGTGAGAGATGTGGCCTCACTTTAAGAGGTACTTTAAGGAGGATACCTGCCTCTCGCAAGGATGGGCTACATATTTTGTGACATGCTTGCAAGGACAGCCTGTCAATTAAAACAAGTCTATTAAAACAATAGCAGGTCATTAAAATAGCAGGGATCTCATGCCAAAAATACAATATAGGCTTGCTTCCCATCTCGCCTATATGCCTGATTTGTGACCCAAGTAATATGTGCAAGTGAAATATGTGAATTTGAATTCTGATTAGCTAACAAGAGAACCAGGATCTTTTATACTTGTCATACGCTCGTCAATAAATTGGTGCAATTCACAATGGCTTACATGATAAAGCATGGTAGTTTGGTAGGTAGTCCTATAGCCTACTGGCAAGGAGTCAGCCATATCTATATCAGTAAACAAAGGATATATGGGTTTGTGAGTTTTCAGTTGGCAACGTTTCTGCACATCAACTTACTTATAACCATCAGACTAATTAAATTTCAGCTTTGTGATTCCCAAACACTCTTACAATTTTGCAATATTTGTAAAATATAATCAAAACTAAGGACCATGGAATAACAATCTTACCTGCATCATTGCTCTCACTCTACTGTTGCCCCTAACGATTTGAATGCAAACTGTTTAGGGTAATCATGTGGGAGTGGCAGCCAGACATCTGATGATCCTTACATTTCTTCTGATGCTACTGAGACTGATCTGCTTCCAATATATTTTTCCTTAACTTTTCTCAGTCAGGTTATTTTCAATGAGAGTTAGTAATAAGTGGTTGAAGAAATATAGGGTAATGTGTATGAATTAACAATCATCATTACAAATATTAGAACATTGAAGAAGCTATTTAAAAATAATGCTGCTGCTATTCAGTGGCTACATGATATTTTCCATAAGATGCTGCCATCAGTCCAAAAAGATGTTTTGCGTACCATATAATTGAGCAATGTTCAATGTGACTTTCTGTGCCTGTGTGATGCTAGACATTGATTTCTCCATTGCAAGGTCTTTGCTGACCAGAGTTGACATGCCAACGAATCAGCATCTCTTACACCTGGAGTATGGACTGTTGTAATTGTTTGAAATTTGGCCTTCTTACATTTGTCCTGGTGACTGCAAGATGAAAAGTTCTGGCAACATGTCTCTCTTTTTCAGCAATATTTAAAAATAATAAAACAATGGTACATATGAAACATAGTTTTGGAGAGTAGTTCACTGTGAACTATCCTGTCCAAAACAAATCAGTTTGGCAAACAGTGAGGAGGACTGTAAAAGACTAAGAAGGAATAGGTCAGTGAAATGGAAAGATAGGTGGCAAATGCAATTTATTGTGGGTAAGTCTGAGACGAGAAACAAAAAGTGGGAATATTTTAATAACAGAAAGACTCTGAAAATGTGAATGAAAAGAAAAACCAAGGGATTCAACAATACAATTCACTGAAAATGCAAGCACAGAGAGATATATTCATCAAAAGGACTACAAATGTTTGGGTTTTACAAGAAGAGGCATTCAGAATGTGAATAAAGAATAATGATGAATTTATACTAAACACCTGCAGACTACAGTTAAAACCATAGAAATAAATACAAAGTAGATGCACAAGGATGATGACAAAGGTGTGATACTACAGTTATGAGGATTAACTTGAGATACTGAGACTAGAAAACTCATAGATGCAGTTAAGGGAAAAGCTAGATAAGTTCATGAAGGGGAAAGGAATAAAATGCTATGTTGATAAGGTGAGATGAAGTAGGGTGAGAGTAGACTCATGTGGAGGATAAATAACATCACAGGTCTTTTGGGTCAATGGCCCATTTCTGTAATTCTCAGTAATTTATATGAAAGTAGAGTGATCTACAAATAGTTAACAGAGATTTTGAAAAGTATCGAGAATTTTGACAGAGAGAAGATGGACAGATTATTTCTTCTGGTTGGAAAGTTAGTGCCTTTGGTTTCAAATCATTTAATAAAAAAGTATTTTGGACTAGACATTGACTCATATTTTCAAATATGCATTCCTAACATAGTGCCCCATCAACTGCAAACTCCTGTGGAAAGCATACAAATGGTTTCCCTGGTAAATTTTTGTCCATCAACATAAATGGTTGATAATAGAAATTGTATTTTTCACTTCTTGGTCCTGGTGCGCAGGACTCATCTATAAATTGTGTGCTGAACATGTCAATGCTCTGCATACCACTTATGAATCAAATGATCAAAAAGCTGTATGCAATAAATGCTAGAACTTGTCATATGTATTTTTAGTGGACGGGACTCCCTACTGAGATCATTAAGTTGAAAAGTTGCTGTGAAAAGATGCTCACAGTAGTTGAGTTTCTGCATTTGGAGACACAAATAAAATACTTTTGGTTTTATACTTTTTTGATTAACTTTGGGAATCATTTGGCAACTCTCTACATTTAAAAGACATCAATGATCTGGTTCTTTCACTTATTCCCAAAAAATGACTTTCTATGACATCAATAAGGATGAATTGTTAGATACCAAGAGGGAAGAATGATTGTAGATGTTCCCACACACTGGGACTTGGTTTTGAGCAGCTTAACTTGCAGTCTTAAGGGAGCAACTGAAGATTTTTTTAAGAAGACGTCTGGTACTGACTTTAATGTCCTTACTTGCCCCACAAAAATCAACCCTCCCCTCAATACTCAACCCTGTTATCACCCGACCAAGTTTACCTGCACCCCAGGTTTTGTGACAGAGCTGCTGGATCTTCTGCCTCTGATCAACAAGCTGCTGCAGAAGCCCAAACAGCTCACCATGGAATACAAATGAGGCACAAACATGAAATTGGGTCAGGCCTCAGGCTGCTTCAATCAAGCAGGTTCATCTGCCTACCCCTGGCCCAATGGATAAGCAAACACAGGAGGAATTCTACCACAATATGATTTAGTAACAAAACTAGCAGCAATGATTTCATGTTAATATTTTGCACATTGATTCAAACTATTGTAGATGTCTGCTATTCTATAAGATGAACTGTTAAAGCATTATTAGTGTGAAACAGTTTGATTGGTGACATTTTCAGCCAAAAGTCTCCTTATGCCACATAATAAGACGGTACTTTCACTGTCTAAAACAGACCTCCAGTGTGACAGTGACATCATTGCACAACCAGCATGCCAAATGCTCAGGTCTGTATTTCTCATTCACTTCATTGAAATCTAAGCTGGAGCAGTTTTGATTCATTCGCTGTGTTGTTGCTCCACTGATTCTGTGGCGACTGCAGAGAGGAGCATCTAGTCTCTGAATGGAATTTTAAATCCATTTGCTTTTCTTTGACAACAACTAGTAAAGAGATTTTATAAATTTCAAAATGCTATGGCTTTACAACAATCCTAACACTTTAAAGACATAGGCAGAAGCTTTGGTCAGGCAATTATTACCTGCTGCTGGCAAGGTAATTTGAAAGTGCAGGATATGGAGATGCATTACCAAGAAGAGGTATAATACCATGTTGAATGATAGGGACTGCGCATGATTCTGCTATAGCTGCAGTGCTATCCGCAGTAATAGGAAAACAGCAATCAAAATGATCTATTGCTTCAAACCTTAAACAGATTTCTGTCTTAAATAAATCACTGAAGTTATTAAGTTAAGAACATTTTCTAGGCAAGAGTGCAAAAATTGATGCACCTGAACTGCAAATAGAAAAGCCAGGGAAAAATGAGATGGGAGTATAAAATGAAAGTAGATTATTGCTGGAAATTAATTTACAGTAGTTTCCTTTAGAATCTTTAATTGATCAGAACAATCTGTATGAGTGAATCCGTACATATTTTCACAATGTACTTTTAATACATGAAAAATCAGAATTAACCATTATTCCACATTAAATACACTTGAAACAAACAACTGCTCAATAAAAAAAAACTCTAACTCGCCATCGCGAGTTGAGGAATACAATTTCTGAAAAACATAGGAATAAGAACAAGTGTGCAGGAAGTGCCTCCAGACTTTGCTCCTGGAAGCCCGGATTTCAGAGCTGGAACAGCAGTTTGGAAGACTGAGAAGCATCCGTGAGGTACAGAGCATTATGGATAGCATGTATAGAGATGTGGTCACACTGCAAATTGAGACTCCATAGGCAGGAAGGGAATGGGTGACCATCAGGCAGAGCAAGTGGACTAGGCAGGCAGCACAGGAATCTCCTGTGGCCATCCCCTGCAAAACAAATATACTGCTTTTGATACTGTTGAGAGGAATGGCCTCTCTGGGGAAAGCAGCAACAGACAAATTTGTTGCACCATAGTTGGCTCTGCAGCACAAGGGAGGAGTAAAAAGTTTGGGGATGCAATAGTTATAGGGGATTCAGGGATTCCATTGTAAGGAGAATAGATAGTTGTTTCTGTGGCTGCAAACAAGACTCCAGAATGGTATGATGCCTTCCTGGTGCTAGGGTCATGGATGTCTCAGAGCAGTTAAAACACATTCTGAAAGGGGAGGATGAACAGACAGTGGTCATGGTACACATTGGTGCAAACAACATAGGTAAATAAACAGATGAGGTTCTAAAATTGGAATATAGATAGCTAAGTAAGTTGAAAAGTAGGACCTCAAATCTCAAAGCCATGTGCTAGTCAGAGTAGAAATGGCAGGATATATCAGATGAATTTGTGGCTGAATAGATGGTGTGAAGGGGAGGGTTTCAGATTCCTGGGTCATTGGGACCAGTTCTGAAGGAGGTGGGACCAGTGCAAACTGGATGAATTGCACCTGGACAGGACCAGGATAGATGTCCTAGGGGGAGTATTTGCTAGAGTTGTTGGGGAGGGTTAACTAAAATGACATGAGGATGGGAAGTTATGCAAGGAGTCAGAGGAGGGGGAATCCAGGATAAGAACAAAAGACAAAAGGGGGAATAAGAAAAGTGATAGGCAGAAAAATCAAGGGTCAGAATCAAGCAGGGCCAGAGTGAAAAGTAGTGGGAAAGGAGCAAGTAATGTTAAAAAGACAAGCTTTAAGACATTGTGCCTTAGCACACAGAGCATTCGCAATAAAGTGGATGAATTAATCACACAAATAGATGTAAATGAGTATGATATGGCCAGGATTACGGAGACATTGCTGCAGGGTGCCAGATATAGGAACTGAGCAACCAGGGGTACTCTGTAATTAGGAAGGGCAAACAAAAAGGAAGAGGCAATGGAATTGCATTGCTGATTAAAGAGGAAATTAATGCAATAAAGAGGAACGATATCAGCTCCAATGGTGTGAAATCTGTACGAGAAACACTTACCGGGGGAAGAAACGTTAGTGGGGTTGTACATCGACCTCCAAGCTGATGTTAGAAATGGCATTAAACAGGAAATTAGACATACATGCGATAAAGGAGCATCTGTAATTATAGGTGACTTTATTCTGCATGTTGATTGGGCAAACCAAATCAGTCACAATATCATACAGGAGAATTCCTGAAGTTATATGGGATGGTTTTCTAAATCAATGCATTGAGGAACTAGTTAACAGGCCACCTTGGGTATTGTGTAATGAAAAAGCAATAATTGGCAATCTAGTTGCGCAAGGCCTTTTGGGCATAAGCAACCAGAAGATGATAGAATTCTTTGTCAAGATGGAAAGTGACATAGTTGATTCTGAGACTTTGGTCTTGAATCTAAATAAAAGGAGCTATAATGGTATGAGATATGAGTTGACTATGATGGATTGGGGAACACTATTTACGAGGATGACAGTGGATAGGCAACGGCAAACATTCAAAGAACGCACGGGTGAACTGTAACAATTGTTCATTCCTGCCTGGCACAAAAAGGAAACTGGAAAGGTGCCTTCACCATGGCTAATAAGCAAAATTAGAGATTGTATTAGATCCAAAGCAGAGACGTACAAGTTGGCAGGAAAAGACAACCGACTTGAAGATTGGAAGCAGTTTAGAATTCAGCAAAGGAGGGCAAAGGGATTGAT
Organism: Carcharhinus amblyrhynchos; assembly: GCF_965287045.1. Taxonomy (NCBI): domain Eukaryota; kingdom Metazoa; phylum Chordata; class Chondrichthyes; order Carcharhiniformes; family Carcharhinidae; genus Carcharhinus; species Carcharhinus amblyrhynchos. Next base: position 101,479,479 of record NC_137326.1, on the reverse strand, counting down.
TAAGAAGAGGAAAATAGAGCACAGGAGTTAGTTTGCGGGGATCATAAAAACTGACTGTAAAAGCTTCCATGGGTACGTAAAGAGAAAAAGATTGGTAAAGACAAATGTAGGTCCCTTACAGTCGGAAACACAAGAACTTATAATAGGAAATAAAGAAATGGCTGACCAATTAAATGCATACTTTGGTTCTGTCTTCACAAAGGACACAAGTAATATACCAGAAATGTTAGGGAATATTGGGGAGGAACTGAAGGAAATCAATATTAGTGGGGAAATGGTGTCAGGAAAATTAATGGGACTGAATGAAGGCTGATAAATCCCCAGGGCCTGATAATCTACATCCCAGAGTACAGAAGGAAGCAGCCCTAGAAATAGTGGATGCATTGTTGGTCATCTTCCAAGACTTTTATAGACTCTGTAACAGTCCTATAGATTAAAGGGTAACTAATGTAACCCCACTATTTAAAAAGAGAGGTGGAGAGAAAACAGGAAATTATAGACCACTCAGCCTGATGCTGGAAGTGGGGAAAATGCTAGAGTCCTTTATGAAGGAATTAATAGCAGAGTACTTGGAAAACAGTGGCAGGATTGAACAGAGTCAGTATGAATTTATGAAAGGGAAACCATGCTTCGGTGGGACTGACATACAAGGAGAGATAGAGCCAGTTAGTATTATATCCAGTGGAGTTCAAAACAATGAAAGGGGATCTCATAGAAACCTATAAAATTCTCAGAGAACGCGACAGGGCAGATGCAAAAAGGATGTTCTCAGTGGCGGGACAGTCCAGAACCAGGGGTCATGGTCTAAGAATTTGGAGTAAACGATTTAGAACTGGGATGAGGAGAAATTTCTACACCTAGCCTGTGGAATTCTCTACCAAAGAAAGTAGTTGAGACCAAAACATTGTTTTTCAAGAAGGAGTTAGAAATAACTCTTGGAGACGAAAGGATTCAAAGGATAATAGAGGGAAACAGGGAGCAGATTACTGAGTTGGATGATTAAGCATGATCATTGTGAACGGTGGGGCAGATATGAAGGGCTGAATGGACTACTCCTGCTGCTACTTTCTATGTTTCTAAATCTTTAAACCAATAAGTTTGTCACTTTCCATAAAAAAGCCACATCTAACTCCTTCATCACCACATCTTTCAATTTCTCCTCTACAAAAATGCATTGAATATTTTTAAAATCAATATATACTGTCTTTTTAAATAGCCTTCCTTGGTAAGTTATTTCAAAACTCTTTTACCTTTGATAAAGCTATACCTGACTTGACTTCTTATTGCTAGCTTTTAACTTGCATCTCAAAATGTTTTGTGGTGAAATATGTATGCCCTTGGCCACAGTAACCAATTCATCTGGACTAATATTGTCAATTCCCTTCAGTCTTGAAAATGTCAGCTCAACCACCTCAAAGTATCTCAGTTTTTCTGAAGAGAAATGGTTCCAACTTTTTAACCTTCTCATAGTGTAAGTTCCATGCAGTTGACATAGCAATTGCAGTGAGTAGAACTGCAAGAATTACCATTTATATTGTGTAAAAGTTAATTTTTTGAAACTAATTCTTTGGGCCAAAAGTCATAGGATTGACTTTTACATGGGTAGGCATTTTGAAAGATTGATATACGCGCTTGATTTGGATTCAGAAAAGGCTGTCTGACTGAAATGAAGTAAAACCCAACAACAGAAAAGAATCCGTATTAATTCTCCATCACTTAATCATGTTATAACATTACAAACTATGTGCATTTGATCCAACACAATATCAATATGTATAACTAATTAACTACAACATTGCACATGGAAATTCTTCAAGATCACTCTGATCACCATCTGAATCATATGATGATACAACTTCACTATATAGATCTTCCTGGTTTTCATCAACATCATTAGTAGTGCCTGTAACGTCAGCATCATCATCACACGTAATCTTCTTCGGTGCTTTGAAACTTTTATTTTAGGAAAGGTTTTTGACAAAATTGGGATCAAGTTCATTCCACACATTGTGAGGCACAGACAAAATATTGTTTGTGAGGGTGATTGCATATTCCACCCTTTGTGAATGCTTTTTCGCCTTCCAATATCCAATTATTCTACATCTTTCAGATATTTAGGAAGTTAATTAAACACACATCCAAGGGTTGAACAACAAATTGTAGGATCGCTAAGAATAACTGTCACGTTAGTACTGATTGATCTCATCAGTAGGTTATTGACAAACTGGAATTCAAACATGTCCAATACACGTCCAAACATTTTCTTTGCTGATCTCAAATTTCCACGGTTCTTTATCCATGTCTTGTAACTGCCTTCATTCACTAGCCTTTCTCACGAACATGGACAACAATGAATTTCGAAAGTTTCTCTTTGGGAAGAGTTTTGCACTTGAATATTATCATTGGTTTTAATATTGCACCATCGGCCATACAAAATAGAACCATAGTGAAACCCATCTTCTTATGATCAATCATCTTTACTAGAATGTTTTTATTGCCAGTCTTGCTCATGGTCTTGGCTGTTGGTATGTGGAAGTTCATTGCTGCTTCATCCATATTTCCAATGCAGGCCCATTGATACACATTCTTCTTTTAATGTTAAATGACAAAATGGAGCAATTTGAAATTCAGGTGGTGGAGGTTGTGAAAGTTTTGCTTTCTGGTGGAATGCTAAATCATGTCTTTTCTTAGATCTTGTGCAACACATGGCACTCGTCTTTCCAGGTGAAGTCATGGGCTTGTCCTTCCTCTGCTGGGGCATCTACTGTTCAGCATCTTTTTGAGTTTATTGGATCTAATTTCCCAGTCTCTAATGATGGAGATGGTGGCATAATAATAATGTCACTTAGTTAATCATCCAAAACCCCATTCTAATGCTTTGGAGGCATGAGTTCATATCATATCATTGCAGCTACTGGAAATTAAATTTAAGTAATCAATTTAAAAAATTGAAATCTTAGCTCTGTAATGCTTGCAAAACCCATCTGGTTCACTAATGTCCTGGAAGGAAATCTGCTGTCCTCACCTAGTCTAGCCTACAGGTAACCCTAGACCGACAACAATGTGGTTGACTCTTAACTGTTCACAAGGACAATCGGGAGTCGACAACAAATTCTTGCCTCATCAGTGAAGTCCATGCCTCATGAAAAAAATTTGTTAAAAAATCAGAAACATTAAGCACTCTTCTTGCTGTACAATTATTAATTTTCTCAGTGAATGCTATCCGTTCCAGATTGAATTGCAAACCGTTAGTCTTTCTCAAAAGCATCATGTTCGACTGTGTGATCTTGTCAGTTGGCTAGGAGAGTGCTGCTGTAAATGGTGGAGGTTGATACATTTGCCTAAATCTTCTGAATAGCTCAGATGCTGAATGTACTGATACTACCCGCAAAGGTTTGTGCAACCCAACTCTTCTTCAAGTTTTCAGCCATATCTTTCGATTCTAGCTGGAGAATCAAAGGGTCAGCACAGCTGCTTATAGACTGTTGGGTGCAAGAGAAGGAGTATTGATATGAAGCCTTTCCACAGCAGTAGATGCTGTATTCAAGTAAGTTTCCAAGTGTCCACGTCTTTCATTGTGGGCAGATGGGTGACTGGGTGAGTGAATATAGGTGTGAGTGAATGGATAAGTGGTTGAGGTGCATAGGTGAAGTGGGTAAATGAGGTGAATAAGGTGCATAGGTGGATGAGATGGACAGCTGAATGGCCAGGTGAGGTGGGTAGGTGGGTGAGTGGATGAGGTGGTGAAGTGGGTAGGTGGGTGATTGAGTAGTCCAATCAGCAGCTATTTGGGGATTGGGCAGTAATCAGTTAGTTGGGGAGATAGTCAGATGGTTGGGGACAATTACGTCTGGTCAGCAGCGTTGTCAGGTGGTCAGGAGGTAGTGTCGGGTTGGCAGATAGTCAGATGATTATGGGTGTAATCAGTCAGGTTGGGTGGTGGTAGTCGGTCCCCTGAGGGTAATCTTGTGTATCTAGCCCAAATCTCCACCCTGGGCTTAGAGTTACAGGCTTTTGCAGAGTGCCCTGGGCACTGCAATCAGCCTATCAGAAGCTTAAAATACCCAGGCACTTTTAGCATGTGTATGCGTGTCAAGACCTTGTAAGAAGTCTCACACTCACGCGACGAAGGGGCAGCAAGTGCTCTGAAAGCTAGTGGCTTTTGCTACCAAATAAACCTGTTGGACTTTAATTTGGTGTTGTGAGACTTCTTATTGTGTTCGCCCCAGTCCAACGCTGGCATCTCCACATCATGTCAAGACCTTGGCAGAGTTTTCATGCGCAAGTCCTAACCTACCTCCCATCTCCTGACCCAGAGACCTGAAGATTGTGTCTTTGTTTGCTAAGTGCATGTTGGAAGAGGTGTTATTTCACGAAATCAGATATGATCAGTTTCTAAATGTATTTTCTTCACAAAGCAAATGATGTTTTATCAGGGGAATTATTATGCGCTTTGAGCATCAATTATTATACACACTTAAAGCTGCCGTATCTAAAGCATTTATTTATCATACATACTAAAACAGAAAATGCAAGAAATACTAAGCAGATGAGATAGCATCTGAGAAAATAGTTTTTTTCGAGTTGATGACCTTCCATCAGAACTGGGGTAAGTTGGAAATATCGGCTGGAATTCTCCCAAAAGAAGTCTAGGCGCCAAATTTGCATAAAAATTGGAGTAACTCCCCCTGGTTTATTTGGTGTGACTTTCAAAATGAATCTCCCACACTCTGTACTGCAGAGTGCCTCAGGGTGATTCATGTTGAAAATCTGGGGATGGCGGGAGGGGTCTATTCCCGCTGGAGAGGTCGGCAGCATCGCGCTGAGCAGATCATTGAGCGTGCACCATACAGTAGATCTGCACATGCTCAGTAGCCCGGTTACTGGACAGCACAGCAACCCCGCATCACTGCCCCTCCAAATCCCCACCCATGGATCGCTGGCTTCCCAGATGTGTCCCGAAGATCTCCCCCAACCCAACAGCCCCAATCTCCCCGATCCTGCCCCCTCTGCCCCCGGGAGCTCACACACTTCCAGCAGCCCCCTCACCCCTACCCTGATGACCAGCCCAGATCAGCCCCTTCCCTCCCTTTGCCACTGATTCTGACTGCAGAATTGTAATGGGAGCCCCCTCACCAATTCCACCCCCCATCCCATAGCCCCTTGGCACTGTTCAATGCCTGGTGAACAATGCCAAGGTGGCAGTGCCAGGGGGCCAGACTGGCAATGCCCAGGGGCACCCCCTTTACTCCAGACCTCCTGGGGGGGCCTCCCTTCATTCCAGCAGGGTCGGGCCGCCAGCTCCCTGTTAGTGGGGAGTTGTTGTAAATCCCACTGGAGTGAACCATTCCTGGCTGGTGTAGGTGGCAGAAGTGGGAAGAAATGGTAATAGTAGCTTTAGTATTTAAATCAGCTCCACACTGATTTCTGGTACGGAGCTGACTATGCTGTAAATCTGGGCCCCGGAGATGTGTGGACACCGTGGCACCCACGGGAAGCCTGCTGTACAGCTTCCTATGTTGTCTCCTGGCCCATTTAGAATCATAGAATCCCTACAAATCTGAGAAGAAGGCAATTCACCCCATTGAGTTTGTACCAACAACAATTCCACTCAGGCCCTATCCCCATAACCCCATAAATTTATGTTGCTAATCCCCTTGACACTATGGAGTAATTTAGCATGACCAAACTACTTAACCTGCGCATCTAGGGAGCGTGGGAGGAAACCAGAGTCCCTGAAGGAAACTCACGCAAACACGGGGAGAACTTGCAAACCCCACACAATCATCCAAAGGTGGAATTGAACACAGGTCCCTGGAGCTGTGAGGCAGCAGTGCTAACCACTGTGCCACCATGTTATGTTACAGCAGCGCAATAGGCTGGGAGAATTGCCCCATAATAAATGTTAAGCAAGTGAAAGGAAGGAGGGTTAGAAAAAGAACAAAAAGGATTGCAGCTGAGTGAAAGAGATTAAATGACAAAAGAAATGGCAAGCCTAAAGGTAACGGTAATAGAACAAATAAGGAAACAAAAGATGTTCTTAGGAAGTGTTTTGGAAAAAGGATAAATGGGAATATGGTTTCCCGCTTTTTTCCCCACCTTTTGATGAAACACAACAAAGATGCGCTTTAAAGAAGAAATGTTTAACACCTAAGTGCTGTGACTCTCAAGGATAGATACAGGATAGGTTTTCTTGTATTTATTTTAAAAAGAGAAAGAATAAATGTTTATTTTCAACACCTAAAATGTAATCACAACAGTATCCACTCATTCAATCACACAAGACACACACCAGAATAGACAACTGCAAAGATGTAGCATGCGCTGAAGTTTTAAGAAAATTATGCTTGTTTTTCAAGATGGAAGCTGGAAATATTGCAGGACTGATGATTTCCTTTAGGTTTACTGAAGAAAATTGAGGTTGGAAGTTTCTGGCAATGAATTTGCCGTGACTTACTCCTAACAACAATAGATTTCTGGCTTTGCCAGTTGAAGATTAAGTCAAGCAACATGAATGTCACTTGGTTCTGCAAACAGGGAGGTAAAATGACAGCTATACTTCTCTGAGGAATTCTAGGCAGGTTCTCCTTTTCTGGATGAGGTATCTTCCCTCTTTGGTCTCCTCTTGTCTCCCAGACTGACTAACTCCTTCTGGCAGCTTTCAAAATATGTTTCTAATCATTTCTAGTAAATGTTTCTAATCATTTTAGTCAAGTGACTGTAGTGTTCGTGTTCCTATTGTTCACATGGCTCCTGATGACGTTAGCATTGACACACAATGGGGCTTTAAATCATGTGCCACGCGCATCTTTTTCTGATAAAATGGTTTTCCCTCACACCTATTTTGTGGAATTACATTCTGCAACCACCAAGTCTGTTTTGGTCACCATGTATCAATTTTGCTAGACATTTAAAAGTTTAAAATTTATTTTATTAGCGACACTAGTAAGCTTAGATTAACACTACAATGAATTTACTGTGAGAATCCCCTAGTCGTCACACTCGGATGCCTGTTTGGATAAACTGAGGAAGAATTTAGCATGGCCAATGCACCAAAGCAGCACATCTTTTGGACTGTGGATCGTGCCGTCCAAATAGTAGCTATTAATTCGACAAGAGAGATCTGTTGCATTTTTAATGTCTTCTGAAAAGGATATCCAAAAGGTCGTTTGCATTCTAATGTCCTGACTACTTCCAGCCTTTGGCAGTCTCATGTATAGTTTGATGGGTTCAGAGATAGCCAATAAGTACAGTGCACAATTTGCAGACTCTGTGGAATTTGAGGCAAATGGCGCTTGTAGAGTCAAACAAAAGAGGTACTTAGAGCTTTGAGCAGTTTCTCTGATGCCTTAACTTCATCTTGGCTTCTGACAAACCTCCATACATTCAAGGCCTTCCTGAATTATCCTTCTACACTTTGGATGGGAAGTCCCATTTGTTGGCAGGGATGTTTAATCTCTTCAGGGATGATTAGAGCAGTATGGTGGCACAGTAGTTTGCACTGCTGCCTCACAGCACCTTGGGTCACGGTCTGTGTGGAGTCTGCACATTTTTCCTGTGTCTACCTGGGTTTCCTCCGGATGCTCTGGTTTCCTTCCACTGTCTAAAATTCCTGCCTAGAATTCCCCAGAGAAGTATTGCTATCATTTTACCTCCCTATTTGCAGAACCAAGCCACATCCATGTTGCTTGATTTCATCTTCAACTGGTTAGGTGCATTGGCCATGTTAAATCCTCCTTCCCGAATAGGCACCGGAGTGTGGTGACTATGTTAATGTAAGCTTACTTGTGACAATAAATAAATAAACTTTGAAAATAAACTTGACTACATCCCTAAAACATTTCTACTGTTCTCCAAGAAGGTTCCGGTTGTAACGAGCTTTGGGTAGAAAGTTGCTGTGGGAGCCTAGTGCCTGATATATGAAAAACATATCCTTCTCATTGGAGTTGGATTTGAGAGATTAGTGCCAAAGATCCCATATGTTATTTAACAACCATCTCAACTAGTTTTGTGCACATGCAGCATCCAATCTCTCTGTTCTGGTACCCCTTTAAAATTATTTCACCAGCAATATACTTTGAACTTTGGTTTTACAAGCAACAGGCTCATCAACAAGCTCATTTAATTTCTTGAAGAGAAAATACCAGTGATTGCTTCTTGGCATTTTGGCTAAGATCATGCATCAGATCAAGTCCGAGATCAGATGGAATGCCTATTCTTGTGAGCTTGCATTTTGTATATATGTCTTGTGGGAACCATGCATTAGATTAAATTTGAATTGGCTTTTGGAGTAAGAAAGTTGACAAGTTAAGGGTGTGCCCAGTCCATTCTGCGCATTGGCTTTGTAACTTTAAGAATGGAATAAAATCTTTTTTAAAAATACCTGTGAAAGTGGTGTTCGAGCATTTAAATATTTTTTATAGCACAAACATTCATCACTAGCTCATGAAAAGAAAGAAAAAAAAACACTTGCTAGGAATGTAAGAACAAATCTTGAGGTGCATTTTTCCCAAATTTTTGGCCTGTCCAGTCACTAGGATTAAAAATAGGTGGCAAGCAGGAGCCCGAGCAGAATATTATCAGCAGCATTCAATTAAGTGGCCGCTACAGGAATCACTGTCCAGTTGAAGATGATGGCCTGTTTAAAGGGGTGACAGCTTGGCAGTGACACTGACGGAGATAGTTGCTGGAGAAGAAGGGCACTTGAAGCCCAAAAAAGCTTTGTTTACTATGATGGGGCCAAGTTGGAGTGGTAATCTCCAATGAAGGTATCATAGTTGCAGGCCAGCTATTGCTGCCAGGGGAGCCATATGTAATCATGGACCAACCACTATGTTGGCAACCACCCTCCCCAACTCCAGTAACATACTGGGAGACTGCCATGGCTTATGCAGCAGTCCGCCCATGCAGCAAGGTCCCTTCCAATGCCATGAAAATGGCAGCAGGTGCAGGAAGTGTCTGCTAGATGCCAATTAACTGACTTAATCGATTGGTGGCTTCACCACTGCAGTTCCTGCCATTGAAAATATCCTGCCGCGGCAGGAAGATTATAGTCCTCCCTCCCTTCTTCTGCCATTTAGGCTTCGCACCTCCCAGTTCATCTCCACAAAAATGGTAAAAGCCAGCCTTTTGATGCTTGTAGTATTGGCTCAACAGTTTGTTTACATCATGTCCATATATTTCACCATAAAAATGATTTACAATGTATCACTGAAGACCAACATGAAGTATTTGCAAAGTTCAGATTAAAACTGTCTCATGGAATTGAAAACAAAAACAAACAGAATGAAAAGTCTAATTTATTTTCATAAATAGTGGCTAACATTAAATCCGTCATGGGACTGAAACCACAAAACACTCCAATTTTTGTTTGAGTGTCATTTGCTAATATTGTTCCACCCTTTGATGACAGTGTAGTGCAAAATACTTGCATTGTTGCAATGGAGATTCATGGAAATCAATGATTTCCATTCTCCATCATGATGACATTGATTATTCTCAAGACCTCGCAATCACTTCAGAAGCATTGTTTGTGTAATAAATGTAAAACTGCATCCATAATTACTCTGACTTCTTTGTTTAATTACTTACATCAAATGTTTACAACAATTAGACCCAAAACTCAACCAAAGGTTTGATTGTAAGCATCATGGGTTCTGGAATCAGAAAGGATTTCAGTGTCCACTCATCCATTTCCCTGCTTTTGAATACAAGATATGGAAGCGTACAGTTGTAAACGAGGGAAGGTACTTTACACCATTTTAATGGTGCTCTCTCAGCTAATTGTAATTCATAACATCACCAACACGCCAAACAGCGTTCTGTGCACATAAAGGAGACAGACGTATATCCTTCATGCTGCATTTTCATTCCTCAGGCGGAAAGAACTTTCTAAAAATACAGGGAATTCTGAGAAATCATTGCTTGCAACTCTTCATCCAATGGTAAACTATTGCAATTTAGAATAAAAATCATTAATATATTGCTTCCGCTCAATTGATTTTAAAGGTTTTAAAACAGCAAACAAAATTAGCTCTTGCCTCAAAGAAATAAGAACCACTTGAAAACTTATAAAATCTAGGCCAACTGAAAATTTAAACAGCTGAGACAGTCTTTTGAGACCAGCTGCCAAACGAGTGTTAACACAGGAAGACAAATAATTTCTATGCTCGCATATGCAAACTCCAGCTCCTAACTATCAAACACAAAATTAAGAAGAGACAATTGAATGGGCCATGAAGCTACATTCGTTTTGAAAAAAAACATTTACTGAGATTAATTTTCATTATTTCGTTATAATTGTATGCATTCAGATATCATTTCTTTCTAAGTAGGAGGGTTTTGAAAATTAAAATTGCATAACCTTTTTTTTTTAAAGATTAACTGTTTTCAGTGAAGTTTATCAATCATTTGTCCTCGGTTTAAAATGTCTCAGGCAGATATCTCCAAATATCATAGCTATTTCTTTTACATAATATTCACTGACGAAAAAAATGACTTTTCCTTCTTTTGTCCAACAGCACGTAACAGTTTGTATCACGTTGCACTGAAGTTAAAATATGATGCCAGTGTACAAACAATATCCTGACATTTTATTAATACACATTTGTCCACTCTATTTCCTTTTTTGCAGACCTGCATATCACAATGTGCACTCCTCCAGCATGAAGGACAGGATGCCATTGTTCAGCTTAATTCTTTCAGTGCTGGCTGACTGCTAGTTCTATAGGGCATTTTGTCAATTTAGAACAGTTTACATTGACGGAACAGAATTGAACTGTTGCTTTCAGCTACAATATTTGTGACTTGCAGGTCAGATCATAATTTGAGCGTTTTCACAAAAGTACACGGTGCAAGGTTACAGAGATAAAATGCCTTTTTCAAAAAAAAATCTTTGACAAATGAAAAAACTAAATGCTGTCTACTGATAAGACATACAAATCCAACCTTTCATCTTTTAGCAGGGGTGGTAAGCCAGGAAGAAAAGAAAAGCACATTATTCTCAGATGAAATGCTGCCTGGCAATGTGGAGATTTGTTAAAGGGACACTGTGACTTTGTAAGAAAGTCATGTCAGACAATTACCCAATTTAAAAATGCATTCAACCTATTGTGGCATCCACCATACATGCTCCGATTCAACAGAACTGCTCTTTTTAATTGTATTTATTCTATTAAAATATGATAATGGATAAAACAGCTTGAATTTATAATGCACATTATTACATTATTCTGATGTTATTTGAGTGAACTGGTTAGCATGACAATGAGCTGCATTTTACTGGGGGAGGGGAGTGGGGAGAGGGCAGGTGGCTCGATCCTCGACCTGGAAGGAAAGTCAGCTGGAAGCCAATTTCTTCCATGCCAACCCACCCCACATCCATAACACACTGTAGGCAGATTGAATTGGTGGTGAGTGGGACCTTCACTCTCTCACTGGGGAGGACGTCCTACCCTCAGCAGCGAATAGTAGACTAATCCAACAGTCCTGGAATGCAAGCTCAACAATGGGCAATGCCAGAACTGCACCCAGTCCCAAGAAGTAAGCCCAATGGTTCTAGGAATGAATTAGGTCCACAGCATTGGGGAGGAAGAGTTTGGCCAATTTAGTAAAAGGGGGCATGGGGTAGGGGTGGTGAATTTTGGAGGGCATATGGGTAGTAAGAAAGGGGTACTACGATAGGGAGGATGTCCCACCAATCCCCCAAAGATAGAACACCACCCCCCATTATTTCTTGCCCTTTTAAAAACATTTCTACAAGAATGGCTTGCCCATTCCCCTCTCCAGCCAAATGCTGAAGCCAACCTTATTACTGCTTGGGCAGCGTATTATCAGGGTCATAGAATCCTACAGTGCAGAAGGAGGCCATTCAACCCATCAAGCCTGCATCAACAAATATCCCACCCAGGCCCTATCCCCATAATCCCATGTATTTATTCTGCTAATCCCCCTGACACTAAGGGGCAATTTAGCATGGCCAATCCACCTAACCCACACATGTTTGACTTGGGTCAACTGGCTTAAGAAATAAAAATAAAATACTGTAATTTAAGACTGAAAGTCTGGCTGGCGGAGTACACCTGCTTTGAGGGTGGCAGAGTGGCACAGTGGTTAGCACTGCTGCCTCTCAGCTCCAGGGAACTGGGTTTGATTCCTGGCTTGGTCACTGTCTGTGTGGAGTTTGCATATTCTCCCTGTGTTTGCGTGGGTTTTCTCCAGGTGCTCTGGTTTCCTCCCAAAGTCCAAAGAACTGTGGGGGTAGGTGCATTGGCCATGCTAAATTGCCCCTTGCTGCCACAGCATGTGTATATTAGAGGGATTAGCAGGATAAATATCTGGGATTTCAGTGATAGGGCCTGGGTGGAATTGTTGTCTGTGCAGACTCGATGGACTGAATGGCCTCCTTCTACACTGTAGGTTTCTATGATTTTTCCGGTTTCTCATTATAATAAATGTAAAGTATTAAACACTAATATCAGGTGAAGTAAACTGAATCAGGCCTAGCGGCTGTTTTCTTCTCAGGTCACCTATTTTCTGAGATGTCCTAAAACAAATGTTAGGCCACCCACATACGTGTGAAGGACCTAACTCCTGCTTTATCCAACTGCCAGGGACACCTAACAAATTGTTTGACCCAGTTTTGGGATCGATGTCTTTCAGGCATCCTTGGGAGTCAAAATGTTGAGCCACAAAATAGTGTTCTTACTTCTAAAAATAAATGCAGCTTTATACGTTTAAGAGGTTTTCTAAAACATTTGTCAGGATTTTTCAGTCCTCTCATGGCATGTTTTCCTACAGCAGAAGCAGCTCCTGTGGGACTTCCCACTCCCACCAAAGGAAATGGCCATTTGCGTTGGCCACGCTGCCAGGGAACCCATCACAGGTCTGGAAGATCCTGCCAGCAGAATGAGCTGGAAAATCCCACCCATTCCCTTATTCTTGATAATTAATCGCACTCTTAACAGTCCTCTGAGCTCTACTTGTATGGCCTAAAATCAAATATTGAAATGTCTGATTTTGTTCTTTTCACTACTTAAAGTTTATTTATTAGTCACAAGTAAGGCTTACATTAACACTACAATAGAGTTACTGTGAAATTCCCCTAGTCGCCACAGTCCAGCACCTGTTTGGGTCAATGTATCTAACCTGCACATCTTTCAGAATGGGAAACTGGACCACCCTGAGGAAACCCACACAAGCAGAGGGAGAATGTGCAAACTCAACACAGACAGTGACCCAAGCCAGGAATCGAACCCAGATCCCTGGCACTGTGAAGAAGCAGTGCCACCCCCTTCAATTTCAAAGTGAAATATAATGTGCTGAGGAATTCAGTCAGCCCACTGCCTGATGTGTTCAGAGCAGAAAAACTCCATGGGGGATAGCTCTGCAGTGGTAATGTTACTGGACCAGTAATTCAGAGGCCTGGCCTAATGCTCTGAGGACATGAGTTCAAATCCCAATATGACAGCAGGAAGATTTAAATTCAATTAATAAACCTGGAATAAAATGCTAGTTGCATCACTACAGCTCTTAGACTATCATTACAAAATACTGGGAATCTGAAATTAAGAACAGGAAATGTTGGACATGCTCATGTGGCAGGTCAGGCAGCATTTGTGGTGAGAAACAGGGGTGAATGTTCAGCTGCCCATCAACATATTTGAAAGCAGGCAGCGGACATGTAAAATAAAGTAGGTTGCCATCCTGCCACCTTCCTGCCCATCGCTGAAGTGTCTCCCATATTATGTGGGAGGGGGGCCTGGGTAAGACATCAGGCAGCCTGCCCACCCTTAGGCCTACTGAGGCCCTTAAGTGGGCAATTAACTGAATGGAGGAGGTGAGCTTGGTGGAAATGTGGCAACAGCATGAAAAAATCAAACAAAACATAAGAAAATAAGTTCAAGTTTGTTTTGGAGATCATACGGAGGTGTTGGCATAAGGATGTATGATAATATATGATTTCATAAAGAGAATAAATGATTAAGTCTTCTCCAAAGAAACATTCTCCACAAGCGATGCAGCACTGATTCTGCAGAGACTAAAAGGCACAAGAGAGTCCTCTTTATGTTGAAGAGCTACATTGCACTTGAATTCATAAACCCAACAGTTTAAGTAAAATTGAAGGAGAACCATTTATACTCACTCAAAGTGATTCAATGAGAAAATGTAAAAGACTATTCTCTTGAGCTTCCTATAATCACCAATTCTTTTCTCCAAATCCCCAACTTATCCATCTCAGAATGTTGCAAATTCATGGGAATACCGTCCATATAATCAGAGGACCTGTATAAAGCAGTCCTATTCAAGGAGCCACATACTGTCTCTGTTTTCTGGAGAACAATTCCTGCCATTAGTTGGAATGTATGTATTTCTAGCCATTAAGAAAACCAAAGCTCTTTGGGTCTATTTTACAAGTCTCTTGTACTCCAACCTTTGACACAAGTTTGGATATGAGAGGGTACAAAATCAGGAAATCTGTTCTACTGGATTGCTATATCAATTTGTGTTGATGGGCATTTGAAGCTTCAGTGCAGTGTGGACAAGAGCTTCAATAACATGTCGAAAAAGTGAAGCTGCTGTTCCATTTTCCAGTCCAATGTTGCACAGTCAAGGAGCCAGGCAGGAATGGGGTTTTGGTTGGGCCTACAAATTTAAAGGTCATTGTTTTTGAGGCTTTTCATGTAGATTTTCTCTTTTTTACTGGTAGCATATAGGCTTTGATTAGTCTTTCCACCAGCTATCATTAATGACATGTGTTTTGCCTTTAGCTTCATTTACCAGTGCATCTTGACACTGAGCATGTGTAGCATGCTTCTTCTTAAGTAGCATATTTAGAGGATAAACAGGGCCATGGGGCTCTGTAAGATGCTCCTCTTCTGCAGAAACAGATCAAAAGGATTTGGCCAACACTAAGCTGGTGGAGATCCTTCTTAGAGGAGACTATTCCAAAAACTTCTAGATGGCATTACTCTGAGATGTAATGTTTTGATGAACTATTACAATGCAGAACTATCCCAATTATAAGTACATCATACATTCTGTGTTGCTGCATGAATGAAATCATGCCAGTGCAAACAAAGCACTGCTGACTGCATTAAAAACTCATTCTAAATTGGAACCTTTGTTGTCAACGATCACTGATCATTTTTGGTGCATTTGAATGCAAGAATGATGTTTGACGTGCATTATCTGAAAGATCATACTTTTCATAATGCCACCAACCATTTTTGTAAACTTTGGTACGCCTACTGGAATTGACCTTCGGATTCTGATGCAAGATACTTATAGTTTAAATCATTTAGAACTGACCTAGATCTGAAGATGAAAGCAAACGGCTTGATTTCAAGTTGATTGTTAAACATCCTGATCAGTAATTCAAAAATTAGGTGAATCACAAAGCTATTTTACAATTTTAGTTGTATATGGCATTTTGTTTGAACAATGCAAGTGAGAAGCAATAGCTAATTTGAAGCAATAACCTGTGGCTTGTAGCAGCTGATGTTGTAAATGAAGGAGAATATTGGATAAGTATTGTCCCGGCCAGAGGAAAGAAAGAAATATATGTATATATCTCTATAACGTGGCTGCTCTATAAAATTTATTAATGGACCAAGGCTTTACCCTAACTAGCCATGACACTTCAGAGGAATTTCTAGCCTTTTGTCGGAGAATTCCAACCATTGTCGCTAAAAAGGCACAAATGCCCCTTCCTGGACCTGCACAAAGTCTCTTAACATTTCTCAAGAAGAATTCTGGTCAACTAAGTTGGTATGTCTACAAAGAACAAAAGGGACCCTCGTTCCCCAATTAAACACCTCAAAATTTCAGACCTGGGAAAATACATCCTTTGTCCAACATCCAGGAGAAGAAGTAGATCACACAACCTCCCCAAACTGCTATAACCTGGAATATTGTTTTGTGGAACTGAATTCAAGGAGTCACTGTTTGACCTCAGAAGAGAAGTGGGATTCCAGGCAAGTAGCATGTCTCTGTCTACCATTTACCAGCTCTCCAGTAGCATCAGTAAGAGCCCATGTCCACGTTTAAAACGGCCTGGCTCTCATTTACACTGTGAACCACCGGAACATTGAAACTTCAGTGCCTTCAAGACCAATTCAACTCTACATGCTTTCTCCCATCCCACGGAAGTCCTCACTTCTGGAGGTATGGATCGCCCTGCAACAGTAAGCCTACACTCTGAAGGAATACACCATTGAACTTTTGATTCTGGATCAGGGCTCAAGTGAAACCTGAACTCTTATTTTTATTGTGGCCTTGTCCTTACTCCTTTCTTTCCCTTATCAGCTTTTATTGTAGGTGTGCAAAAAGGGGCAGATGCAGAGAAAACCCGTTTCCCATGTGTTGTGTTCGTGCAAAATAAACCAGTCCTTTTATTTTATCCCATCTCAAGTTTGCTGTGGGATTATTAATAAAGGTTAGGAACACTACCAATTGAACGGTTGGGGAAAATACATCACCACTTGCAAAGGGAAAAATCAGAAATCATAAGAACATAAGAACATAAGAAATAGGAGCAGGAGTAGGCCATCTAGCCCTTCGAGCCTGCCCCGCCATTCAATAAGATCATGGCTGATCTGTCGCTGCTCAGTTCCACTTTCCCGCCCTCTCCCCATAACCCTTAATCCCCTCTCTTATCAAAAACCCATCAACCCGCGTCTTAAAAATATTTAGCGAGGCAGCCTCCACCACTTCAACGGGCAGAGAATTCCAGAGATTCACCAACCTTTGAGTGAAGAAGTTCCTCCTCAACTCTGTTCTAAACCGCCCCCCTTTTATCTTGAGGCTGTGCCCCCTAGTCCTACTGTCTTTTTTGAGTGGGAAGAGTCTCTCCACCTCTATCCTATCCATCCCATTCATCATCTTATACGTCTCAATGAGATCTCCCCTCATTCTTCTAAACTCTAACGAGTACAAGCCCAGTTTATTCAGCCTCTCCTCATAGCTCAACCCCCTCAACTCCGGTATCAGCCTAGTAAACCTCCTCTGCACTCCCTCCAAGGCCAAAATATCTTTGCGCAGGTGCGGCACCCAAAACTGCACACAGTACTCCAGCTGCGGCTTCACCAATGCCCTATACAGCTGCAGCAAGACCTCCCTACTTTTATATTCAATCCCCCTCGCTATGAAGGCCAACATCCCATTCGCCTTCCTGACCACCTGCTGCACCTGCAAGCTGGGTTTTTGCGACTCATGCACAAGGACCTTAATTTTTATGATAGGTAGTGAAAGGAGAAATCAGGACTGTTTAAATTTACCCTCATCCTATCCAAAACAGGATTCTATTTAAATAAGAACAACTTTTAACATTGAGAACTCTGTACTGCACCTCAAAATATTTTCTAGATTTTGTTGCCCAGTCTTTATTTTCTTCAATTTGAAATAAACAAAGGCATTTTGTTAACTCACTCAAAACCCATTCATTGGCAGAGTTAAAAGCCAACAAAAGTCAATATCAAACAAATCTTGTACTGTAATGAAACTTTGAACTTTGGCACTGATGTAGTTTGAACGTGATAAAACCTTTTAATACATAAAAACAGACATACAACCTTATCCTAGTTAACTGCAGGGACAAATCAATGGCATTTGACTTCAGCAGAATTCAAGATTAAGTCCTGACTGCACTTATTTAGCAAATTTGATTATCAAGAAACAAGGGTCTGAAAGCAGACACAAAAACTGTTTTGCAGTCATCTTGAAATGTAAAACTAAATTAGAAGCAAACTTGACACTTAACAACTCTTGATTAAAGTCTCCAGTTTCAATGCCTAGCTTTCAGTTTGGCTATTATTTCACAAATCAAATTTTTGAAATCTAGTGGTGAGAAGTCCAATTATGCAATGGTTCCTTAAGCACAATTATTTTGTTTTATTTAATAGCAATACATTTACTTTGGTAAACATGACTTAATACATACAGACTGAATATGCTTTCAGCATAAAAAGCTTTCAATCAAAGTGAGTTTTAAAAGTAAATCAGACTTTGATTAATTCCAAACATCTAAGTAATCAAGTACTTGTCCAATCTTCTGAAAAGGAAAAATGTATTTATATAGCACCTTACACAGCCACCAGATGCCCCAAAGCATTTACAGCCAATGAAGTCCTTTCAAGGCAGCAGCTAATTTGCACATAGCAAACTCCCACAAACAGCAAAGTGATAGTGACTAGATAATCTGATTTTGTGGTGTTGACTGATGTATAAATATTGGCCAGGAACCACTGATAATTCCCTGCTCTTCTTCAGATTAGTGTCCTGGGATCTTTTACAGCCACCTTTCAGAGTAGTCAGGGCCTTGATTTAATGTCTCATCCAAAAGGTGGCATCTCTAAGAGTACAACTGCATTGGAATGTCTTCCATGCACGGAAGTGGGTCTTGAATCAAATTATACTTTATTTTTAAAAATAATTTTCAACTTCCAACTGACTGGAAATTTTGAGTTTTGAACTGAAGTGCTAAAAATTCAAGGCCACAATCCAAGGTGAAGGTGAGAAACCAACAAATCACCTCCAGGGCATTGTGGAGAGAGAGATGTTTCCTAAAATCCAGACATCCATCAAAACTCACAACTGTCTAAGGAAGTAACAATAAAAATGCTAAGTGCTAGATACGAACACAATAGCTGCCACAGGCAGACACACCCAAAACCTCTCTGAAATACACAATGAGTAAAGAATTTTAAAGCAAGGCTGCCACTTCAGAGAGAATATAAGTGACACAAGTGTCAAGAAAATCTTCAGCAGAGGAAACAAGTTAAGGGCTGCTCTCTCTTCCCTTATATGTCTCTTTTGGAATAAATATGTTGCCCAGTTTGAGAAGTCAATTCTAACAAAAACGTACCTTTGTTCCTTTCCAAATCACGTTGGAGTCCAAGATGGACTACAACTCCGGCTCCAATTACTGAAGCATGCTTCTTCCCAGTGTTTCAACCAACTCCTCTGAGTTCCTTGTTAAGATCCACTACTCCAGTGCAAAACCCTTAAAGATGCATGCACAGCACATTACAACAGAAGGGAGTCATTATGGGGTTGAAGTAGGTACCTCTGGTATCCTGTCAATCATGTTGAAAGTCCTCTGGCTGAGCAGTGCAAGTATCCAAGATTAACTGAGAATAAATAAATCCTGACTATTCTCTGGATAGTATGAATTGACATGTAGAGTAAGATAGCTTACGTTGCTTACAATCTACTGTCAAGATGATGAAATCCATTCCGAATGATCAAACTGATAGCACTTTCACATCGGCTTTGTTCCCACATGAAGGATGTTGCCATTCTGATCTATTGATTGCTACATCAGCCTAGGGAATCCATGGGGAAGGTAAACTGAGGTGCTTGCTTAAACAGGAATGTCCATGGCCTGTCTAATCACTGGTTGACTCCAGTTATGAAATCCAGCTTTACCTTTCTCTCAGATCTCTCAACTCCTCCAATACCTCTAATTTGTTACACTTTGTCTGACATCCAATACTGGGTGAAGATAAATTCCCGCCAACTAAATATAGTCTCCAACCCCAATACAGACTTTTTATCCTTGTCACCAACTCCCTCCCTCTCCCTCCATGACAACTGTCTGAACTGTTGAACCAAACTGTTGGCAACCTTAGTATTTTGCTTGACCCTGAGATGAGTTCCCAAACACATATCCACTACATTACCAAGAATGTCACTTCTGAAACATTACCAGACTCCAAGACTGCACCCCAGTTCATCTGCTGCTGAAATTCCCTATCCATGGTTTTGTTACCTCTAGTCTTGACTCTCCTGGCTGGCCTGCAATCTTCCACTCTCCATAAACTTGAGCTCATCCAAAACTCTGAAGCTTATATCCAATTCACAACAAATACTCCCAACAAGTTCACCCATCATTCTATTTAAAAATGTTCATCCTTGTTTTCAAATCCCTGCATGGCTTTGCCCCTCTCTCACTCTGTAATCTCCTCCAATCCCACAAGATCTCTGCGTTCTTCTAATCCATGAAGTTTTCAGCCACCAATCCCTGAGCTTTGGAATTTGCTCCCCAAGTCTCTTTACCTCTTTCCCATTCTCTCATCATTTAAGGCTCTTCTTAAAAAATCTATTGACTAAGCTTCCAGTTATCTGCTTTAGTATTTCCCTTGGTAGATTGATGTCAAATTCTGTTGGGACCTGTGAAGTTCCTTGCAATGTCTTACTGCATTAAGATGCTTTATAAATGCAAGTTGTTGTTGTACTTTATGGTGCCAGTGCTTTCCAGTGATGGCAAATAGTAGAAAGCCATGGAAATCTTAGGGGTTCCTCTTCAGTTATGTGCCTTGGGGGCAGATATCTTGAAGGAACCTTAAGGGCAAGGCAGGATCATAAGCAGTAAACTGTGCTCATTGTTTTCTGCTGACAGAAGGTTTCTCAGCACTGTTTTCCTTACCAGAGTGCACCTGCATTGTCCTGCTCAAAAAGTAGACAATTTCAACAACAGACAGAACTTCACATCAATCACACCAGCAAATTTCACAGATATTAAGGAGGCACTCCACCAGTCATGCAGGCGCAGTAGCCCCAGTTGGTCTTAAATTGTTTTACATTGCAGCACAGGGTCTGGAGAGAGCAAGCTAATTGCACCAATATCCTGAATTTATTGCATCCAATTTGTGCAGCTGGTCTCCATGTGAACTAGCTGTCAAGTGGCTCCTAATATTTATTGCATGTACAGATTGGTGATGATAATTTGGCCGCTGATCATGTGTGAAGTACTCCTCATGACATCAGCAACAAGTGACAACAAGATGCCCAACCTATCCACATAAATATTTTATAGGACATGGCACACTGATGTCATGACTTACAGGGAACACTATCTGTGCAGTATTATGTTTACATAGCCAGTTAAACAAGGGGCAGACAGGAAAACTTACTAAAAAAAATCTTCCTTTTTGCAAGTCTTAAAAAATCCATTAGATTTAGCTTGACCTTGCTGTCAGCTGTGCAAGAGTCATGCATAAGATCAATTCAGGAGAACTGAATAGACAGGATGCTGGAACTTAGGTTGGTGATTTGTCCTTGATGTTGACCAACTGTAGATTATCTTCACAACAAGGGCTAATTTTTTTTCTAACTACCTGGGCAGGGTATCAGAGGAAGAAGGATATGGGGGCATAAAATTGGGTGCAATGTTATGGGTGCCATGCCCACAATTTTACTTGCATCAAAGAACAAAGAAAATTACAGCACAGGAACAGGCCCTTCAGCCCTCCAAGCCTGCACTGACCATGCTGCCCGACTGAACTAAAATCCTCTACCCTTCCAGGGACCATATTCCTCTATTCCCATCCTACTCAAGTATTTGTCAAGATGCCCCTTAAAGTCACCACTGTATTTGCTTCCACTATCTCCCCTGGAAATGAGTTCCAGGCATCCACTACTCCCTGTATAAAAAAATCTGCCTCCTACATCTCCTTTAAACCTTGCCCCTTAAACCTGTGCCCCCTTGTAATTGACTCTTCCACCCTGGGAAAAAGTTTCTGACTATCCATTCTGTCCATGCCTCTCATAATCTTGTAGATTTATATCAGGTCGCCCCTCAACCTCTGTCGTTCCAGTGAGAACAAACCAAGTTTCTCCAACCTCTCTTCATAGCTAATGCCCTCCATTTCTCCTGGTAAATCTTTTCTGTACCCTACATAGAACATAGAACATAGAACATAGAACATAGAACATTACAGCGCAGAACAGGCCCTTCGGCCCACGATGTTGCGCCGACCAGTTACAAAAACAATGACCCACTAGCCTATACCAATCCCTTTTCGTCCATAAACCTATCCAGAGATCTCTTAAACGCCCCCAAACTAGACGCATTTACAACTGCAGCAGGCAGGGCATTCCAATCCCTCACCACCCGCTGGGTAAAGAACCTACCCCTGACATCCGTCCTGTAGCTACCCCCCCTTAATTTAAAGCCATGCCCCCTCGTGCTAGCTTTCTCCATCCGAGGAAAAAGGCTATCACTATCCACCCTATCTAAACCTCTAATCATCTTATATGTTTCAATAAGATCCCCTCTTAGCCGCCTTCTTTCCAACGAAAACAACCCTAAATCCCTCAGTCTCTCCTCATAGGACCTCCCCACCATACCAGGCACCATCCTAGTAAACCTCCTCTGCACCCTCTCCAACGCCTCCACATCCTTCTTGTAATGCGGGGACCAGAACTGCACACAGTACTCCAAGTGCGGCCGCACTAGAGTAGTGTACAGTTGCAACATTACACTGCGACTCCTAAATTCAATCCCCCTACCAATAAACGCCAAGACACCGTACGCCTTCTTAACAACCTTATCTACTTGATTCCCAACTTTCAGGGATCTATGTACACACACACCTAGATCCCTCTGTTCATCCACACTACTCAAAGTCCTCCCGTTAGCCCTATACTCGACACATCTGTTGCTCCTACCAAAGTGAATTACCTCACACTTCTCCACATTAAATTCCATCCGCCACCTCTCGGCCCAGCTCTGCAACCTATCTAAGTCTCCCTGCAGACTATGACACCCTTCCTCACAATCTACCACACCTCCAATTTTGGTGTCATCAGCAAATTTACTAATCCACCCAACTATACCCTCATCCAGATCATTAATAAAAATTACAAACAACAGTGGCCCCAAAACAGATCCCTGAGGCACACCACTCGTAACTGTACTCCATGATGAATATTTACCATCCACCACCACCCTCTGTCTCCTATCTGATAGCCAATTCCTGATCCAACTACCCTCTCCAAAGCCTCCACATCCTTCTGGTAATGTGGCAACCAGAACTGAACACTATATTCCAAGTGGGGCCTAACTAAGATTCTATAAAGCTGCAACATGACTTTCCAATTTTTAAACTCAATGCACTGGCCGATGAAGGCAAGCATGCCGTATGCCTTCTTGACTACCTTCTCCACCTGCATTGCCACTTTCAGTGACCTGTTTATCCGTACACACAGATCCCTTTGCCTATCAATACTCTTAACGGTCCTGCATTTACTGCATTACCTCATATTTGACCGGATTAAACTTCATCTGCCATCTCTCTGCCCCAGTCTCCAACTGATCTATATCCTGCTGTATCCTCTGATGTCCTCATCGCTATCCGCAAATCCACCAAACTCTGTGTCATGTGCAAACTTACTAATCAAACCAGCTACGTTTTCCTCCAAATCATTTATATATATTACAAACAGCAAAGGTCCCAGCACTGATCCCTGAGGAACGCCACTTGTTTTAGCCCTCCATTCAGAAATGCACCTTTCCACTGCTACCCTCTATCTTCTTTGACTGAGCCAGTTTTGTATCAACCGTGCCAGTTCACCTCTGATCCCATGCGACTTTACCTTCTGCACCAATGTGCCATGAAGGACCTTGTCAAAAACCTTGCTGAAGTCCATGTAGACAATATCCACTGCCCTACCCTCATCAATCACCTTTGTCACTTCCTCGAAAAACTCAATCAAGTTCGTGAGACACGACCTCCCCTTCACAAAACCATCTTGCCTCTCACTAATACGTCCACTTATTTCCAAGCGGGAATAGATCCTGTCTCGAAGAATCCTCTCCAATAATTTCCCTACCACTGATGTAAGGCTCACTGGCCTGTAATTATCTGGATTATTCTTGCTATCCTTCTTAAACAAGGGAACAACATAGGCTATTCTCCAATCCTCTGGGACCTCCTCTGTATTAGAGATACCAGCGTTGGACTGGGCTAAACACAGTAAGAAGTCTTACAACACCAGGTTTAAGTCCAACCAGTTTATTTGATAGCAATCCCACAAGCTTTCGGAAACGGTGTTACTTTGTCAGGTGCGTGGAAGGTTCTGATCAGAGAAGGTTATATAAAGTCACACACAGATTACAGTATACTGATTTGCATTCTAGACTTGCATTCTAATCAGTATTCTGTAAACTGTGTGTGACTTTATATGCTCTTCTCTGATCAGAATCTTCCACACACCTGATGAAGGAACACCATTTCCGAAAGCTTGTGGGATTACTATCAAATAAACTGGTTGGACTTAAACCTGGTATTGTGAGACTTCTTACTGTGACCTCCCTGTAGCCAGTGAGGATACAAAGATTTTTCTCAAGGCCCAAGCAATTTCATCCCTTGCCTCGCTCAGTATTCTGGAATATATCCTATTAGACCCTGGGGACTTGTCTACTGTAATGTTTCTCAAGAACCTGAATATCTCCTCCTTCTTGATCTCAACATGGCTGAAACTATCTACACATTCTTTCCCAGATTCATCACCCACCAAGTCATTCTCTTTGGTGAATACTGACACAAAGTACTCATTTAATACCTCGCCCATTTCCTCTGGCTCCATGCACAAATTCCCCCCCTTGTCCTTGTGTGGGCCAACCTTCTCCCTGGCTACCCTCTTGCTCTTTATATATGTGTAAAAAGCCTTGGGATTTTCCTTAATCTTGCTGGCCAATGCTTTTTTGTGATCCCTTTTAGCTCTCCCTACTCCTTGCTTAAGTTTCTTTCCACTTTCTTTGTATTCCACACTTGCTTCATGTGTTCCCAGTCTCCTAGCTTTGACAAATGCTTCCTTTTTCTCTTTGACTAGGCTCACAATATCTCTCATTATCCAAGGTTCCCAAAACTTGCCATACCTAACCTTCATCCTTACAGGAATTTGCAGGTCTTGGATCCCTATCAATTTACACTTGAAAGCCTCCCACATGCCAGATGTTGATTTGCCCTCAAACATCTGCCCCTAATCTACATTCTTCAGTTCCTGTGTAATATTGTTGTGATTAGCCTTCTCCCAATTTAGCACCTTAACTTGAGGACTACACTTATCTTTATCCATCAGTATCTTAAAACTTACTGAATTGTGGTCACTGTTTCTGAACTGCTCCCCTATTGAAACATCGACCACCTGGCTGGACTCATTCCCTAATACCAGGTCCAGTATGGCCCCTGCCCTAGTTGGACTATCTACATACTGTTTCAATGCTCCTTACAAACTCTGCCCCATCCACACCCCTAGCACTATGTGAGTCCCAGTCAATATAGGGGAAGTTAAAATCTCCCACCGCAACAACCCTGTTATTTTTACATCTTGCCGAAATCTGCCTACATATCTGTTCCTATATCTTGGGTGGCCTATAGGAAACCCCCCACATTGTGACTACACCTTTCCTATTCCTGAGCTTTACCCATATTGCCTCACCGTATGAGCCCTTGGAGGTGTCCTTCCAGAGTACAGCTGTGATATTCTCCTTAACCAGTAGTGCAACTCCCCCACCTTTTTTACATATTGCTATATCCTGCCTGAAAAATCTGTATCCTGTCCTTCCCTTAGCCAAGTCTCTGTAATGGCAACAACATCGTAGTTCCTAGTACTAATCCAAACTCTTATGTTCATCTGTTTTACCCTTTACACTTCTTGCATTGAAACAGATGCACTTCAGTCCATCAGACCCTCTTTGATTACCAATTTCATTCTGCCTGCTGTTTTTCTGAATCTTACTGGCCCTACTCTCTGGTTTCCCTGCAGCAAATTCACTTTTGCTTTGGTTCCCACCCCCCTGCCAAACTATTTTAACTTCTCTTGTGTGACACTAGCAAATGTCCCAGCCAGAATATTTATGCCCTTCTAGTTTAGGTGCAACCCATCCTTCTTTTACAGGTCCCATCTGTCCCAGAAGAGATCACAAAGGTCCAGATATTGAAACCCTCCCTCCTACACCCACTGTTTAGCCACGTGTTGAGCTGCACAATCTTCATATCCCTAGCCTCATAGCACGTGGCACAGGGAGTAATCCTGAGATTATAACCCTAGAGGTCCTGCTTTTTAACTTTCTACCTAACTTCCTAAACTGCTGCTGCAGGACCTCATCACTCCTCCTACCTATGCTGTTAGTACCAATATGTACTACAACCTTTAGCTGTTCACCCTCTCCCTTCAGAATGCTTTCTGTCCATTCACAGACATCCTGGACCCTGGCACCAGGGAGGCAACATACCATCCTGGAGTCTTTTCATGTCCATGCGTCCCTATCTGCACCTCTAACTATAGAGTCCCCTATAACTATAGTCCTCTTTGTCCCTCCCTGCTTAACAACACAGCCAGCTGTGGTGCCACTGCTTTGGCTGTTGCTGATGTTATCCCCTGATAGGCCATCTTCTCCAACAGTATCCAAAATGATATACTTGTTAGATAGGGGAATGACCACAGGGGGTTCCTGTACTGACTGCCTGCCCCTTCCGGCAGTCCAGTGTAAATAGGAGTTAGAGCATCCAGTAGAAGTGGCTGAGGGACTTCACTGGTGCATTCTGGGAGAAGTCGGACCAGCAACATTTACTAAGAAGTGGGAAGCAGAAGACCTGGTGGCAAGGAGTATTAAGCCTGAAACACTACATTAGTGTTTCTCTCCCTCCCTCCTCCCCTAACCAAAAAAAAGGCCAATGTGAGAAGTTAAAAGTGAAGGAAGGTGTTTCATAAATTCTCTCAAATAATTTAATTGGTACTTGAAATGTTGGTTAGGGCGTTAAGTGTTGTACTTGTGAGACGTGGGAGATCCATGACGCCTCCAGCGTCTCAGATGACTATGTCTGCAGGAGGTGCACCCAATTGCAGCTCCTTACAGATGGCATGGATATGTTGGAGCAGCAGTTGGATGCACTTAGGAGCATGAAGGAGGTGGAAATCATCATAGATAGGAGTTTTAGAGACGTGGTCACACCCAAGGTTTTTAGGGAAAGGTCTACCTGCCTGTGGGCTAGTTAAGGCCAGTAAATGGTCAATTAATGACTACTTAAGGGCCCAATCGCACCCACCACTGGTAGTTAATCCCTGGTGGGCAGAAGGTGGCACCAACTGTGAAGTTCAGCAGCTTTTACTGCTTGGGTGGCAGACAAGAATGGAGCTATTTTCTTTATAGCTTTCCTGGACCCAATTGAGGCCTCCTACAGTCTTCTCCTACAGGTTGCACCAGCTACTCCCTTTCCCCTCAGCCTGTCCACCCCAGCCCCCAATCTGCCTGCCAGCCTTGCCTCGGTGATATAAGATGCTTCACCATTTCCACTTTGCCCTCAATACTGCACACTTTCTCCTTTTTTTAGTATTTGAATGCTTGTCATTTTTTTTCACTTGAGCGGTTAAAGAAAGCGTTTTTCACCCTTTTAAATCTGCTATTTGCAGAGACATAGAATTAAATTGAATAAGTAAATTTCATGGAATAATTGAACAGTACAGTTGATAATTAGTTCACTCCTTTTGTGTAAACAGAATATTTTACACCTTACCATTCTGTGGAGTGTCCTCCATTCACTCTTGTATTGATCAATTTCAATAAAGAAATAAGTGATAATGAATTAACCACCACAGATTGAATGGAGCATTTGTCACCTTGTTAAGTTATTCTATGAAGTAAATGTTATTAAGCACAGCATTAGATTCAATTAATTAATCTGCTGGGTCATCTGTGCTGGTTTCTAAATAAGGTTTGCCAACCGCTTTTTCCTCATTGCAACTCATAGTACATGTACAATGTACTCATTGCAATTAACCTATCACTAAATAATCTGATCTTTCCACTATTCTGGCTGAACAGTGAGAAGATCATTTTCCACAAATGGTCCAGGCTGTTAAAATGGAATAGAAGATTCTACAGACAAATGCAGTTAAGGTCAAGTATGGCAGGGGGGAGGTCACAACATATCAAAGTTACTTTGCTATATATATTTCTGATGTGGAGATGTCAGCATTGGACTGGGGTAAACACAGGTTAAAGTCCAACAGGTTTATTTGGTAGCAAAAGCCACTAACTTTTGGAGCACTTGCTGCTCCTTCTTCAGGTGAGTGGAAGTTCTGTTCACAAACAGGGCATATAAAGACACAAACTCAATTTACAAAATAACTGGTTTGAATGCAAGTCTTTACAGGTAATCAAGTCTCAAAGGTACAGACAATGTGAGTGGAGAGAGCATTCAGCACAGGTTAAAGAGACGTGTTTTGTCTCCAGACAGGACAGTTAATGAGATTTTGCAAGTTCAGGCAAGTCATGGGGGTTACAGATAGTGTGACATGAACCCAAGATCCCGGTTGAGGCCATCCTCATGTGGTGCAGAACTTGGCTATCAATCTCTGCTCAGCGACTCTGCACTGTTGTGTGTCGTGAAGGCCACCTTGGAGAATGCTTACCCGAAGATCAGAGACCGAATGCCCGTGACCACTGAAGTGTTCCCCAACAGGAAGAGAACACTTTTGCCTGGTGATTGTCGAGCAGTGTTCATTCATCCGCTGTCATAGTGTCTGCATGGTCTCCCCAATGTACCATGTCTCGGGACATTTTTTCCTGCAATGTATCAGATAGACAACATTGGCCAAATAGCAAGAGTATGTATCATGTACCTGGTGGATGGTACTCTCACATGAGATGATGGCATCCATGTTGATGATCCGGCATGTTTGGAGAAGTTGCTGTGGCAGGGTTTCATGGTCACTGTTCTCCTGGAGGCTGTGTAGTTTGTTGTGGAGAATGGTCTATTTGAGGTTGCGCAGTTGTTTGAAGGCAAGAAGTGGGGCTGGGCTTGGCGAGGCGTTCATTTTCATCAATGACATGCTGAAGGCTCCGGTGAAGATGTCGTAGCTTCTCCGCTTCAGGGAAGTGCTGGATGACAAAGGGCCATCCACTAAAGAAACCATCCCCTGTGGACGAGCCGTCCGTATACACAGGATCTGCTCAGATGAGGAGGATTGCAATAGACACCTCCAGACGCTGAAAGATGCCCTCTTAAGAACAGGATATGGCACTCGACTCAATCAACAGTTCTGACGTGCCATAGCGAGAAACCGCACCGACCTCCTCAGAAGAAAAATACGGGACACAGCGGACAGAGAAGTTGCTGTGGTCCATTGAAGTTGGATGAAGTTGCTTCATTGTCCAGTACTTCCCTGGAGCGGAGAAGCTACGACATCTTCTCCAGAGCCTTCAGCATGTCATTGAAAAAGATGAACATCTCACCAAGGCCATCCCCAAACCCCGACTTCTTGCCTTCAAACAACTGCACAACCTCAAACAGACCATTGTCCACAGCAACCTACGCAGCCTTCAGGAGAACAATGACCTGGACAACACACAACCCTGCCACAGCATCCTCTGCAGGACATGCCGGATCATCAACACGGATGCCAACATCCACCAGGTACACAGTACGTACTCTTGAAACTCGACCAACGTTATCTTAACACTTCAGTGGTCACAGGCATTCGGCCTCTGATCTTCGGGTTAGCATTCTCCAAGGCGGTCTTCATGACACACGACAGCGCAGAGTTGCTGAGCAGAGACTGATAGCCAAGTTCCGCACACATAAGGACGGCCTTAACCGGGATCTTGGGTTCATGTCACACTATGTGTAACCCCCATGACTTGCCTGGATTTGCAAAATCTCACTAACTGTCCTGTCTGGAGACAAAACACATCTCTTTAAGCTGTGCTTAACGCTCTCTCCACTCCCATTGTCTATACCTTTGAGACTTGCATTCCAACCATTATTTTGTGAATTGAGTTTGTGTCTTTATATGCCCTGTTTGCGAAAAGAACTCCCACTCACCTGACAAAGGAGAAGAAAGTGCTCCGAAAGTTAGTGGCTTTTGCTACCGAATAAATCTGTTGGACTTTAACCTGCTGTTGTGAAACTTCTTACTATATATATTTCTGACCAGGGATACCAACATTCAAGAGTAAGTTTAGGCAATAGTTGCTGGTGTGACAAAAGGACTGCATTTCAAAAGGATTTCATTTGCTTTTAAGTGCATTGGGATACTCTCAGGTTGTGAATGTGTAGAAATGCAAATTATTTTCTCATGACATATGAGTCTCTTAAGTTATAATAAGTTTCCCAAATCTCCTGGTTTTGCAGCTCCTCATCTGAAAGGAGAATAAGAATCATGACAGGACAACAACACACATTATTCAGGCTTGGGCTAATAAGTGGCAAGTAATATTTACAAGTCATAAGTGCCAAGCAATGACTAATTCCAACAACAAGGAGTCTCCCCTTGACATTCAACAGCATCACCATCATTGGATTACTCTATCAATATCCTGGGAGGTTACCATTGACTGGAAACTTAACTGATCCAGTGACCTAAATAGTGTAGCTACAAGTGCAGGTCAGAGGCAGGGAATTCTGTGGCAAATAATTTATCCCCGACTCTCCAAAACCTGCTCACCACATACAAGAACATCAGGAGTGTGGTGGAATATTGTCCACTTGTGTAGATGAGTATAGCTTCAACAAGATGTTCAATGCCACAGGACAAAGTACTTTGATTGATCAGAGCCCCATCAAATGCCTTAAGCATTCTCTGCACAACTGATGCATAGTGGCAACAGCATCTTCAACATGCACTGCAGTTATCCAACAAGACTCCTTTCAAAACCACAACCTCTACCACCGAGAAAGGCAAGAGCAGCTGACTCATGTTAAACCATCACATGTAAGTTTCTCTCCAAGCCATAAGCCCTCCTGGCACTATATCATCATTCTTCACTATCAATGAGTCAATATTCTGGAACTGCCTTTCCAACAGCACTATTGGGTATCTGCTTGTACTAGATGGACTGCAGCTCACCACCATCTTCACAAGGGTGATAACAGATGAACAACAAACTCTGATCTTGCCAGCAACGTTCACATCCCATGAAAGATTTTTAAAAAATATTTCCCATTTGATGGCCTTGAAAATTCATTTTGTCATAGTCAGTATCAGCTCAAAGTTTAACTTGCAGCGATGTGTTTACAGGCTACTTCAGAGATTGAATTTGTCATATAACCTTTTTAATTAGATCAAATCAGTTCATTAGTGTTCTCACAACAGCTTTGTGTACAAGTTCCTGACTGTTGTGATCTATATTGAAAACAGTTTGCCTCTTTTCACAATGGACAACTAATTCC
The DNA here is from genome assembly GCF_965287045.1 of Carcharhinus amblyrhynchos. Taxonomy (NCBI): domain Eukaryota; kingdom Metazoa; phylum Chordata; class Chondrichthyes; order Carcharhiniformes; family Carcharhinidae; genus Carcharhinus; species Carcharhinus amblyrhynchos. The sequence continues at coordinate 101,448,520 of NC_137326.1, read as the reverse complement.
ATATATTGCTTTGACCTAGGTGTAATTCATCATTGGAAACTTCACTTCCAATCATTAGTCACACTGCTTTTGGCTTTTTAAAACTATTAACAAGAATATAATATTCAACTGGCAATTTTTAGCTGTCATATATAAAGTGATAATTATTTGAATTTTATCTCATGTACAAATATGCAATAATTATCGTTTAATTCAATAATTATTGTGCAAATGTGGATTTCCTTTAATGCTGCATGAGCAGCATTGTAACTTTTCTCAGCCGGAGACTGAGGGTAACACACTGGCGTCATGAATCACTGTTTAAGTGGAAAGCCCTTATCCCCCAGCAGCCACCCCTACAGATTTTTTGGCACCTCAAAGATCTGAAGCAACTGGAAGCAAATGAGGATGTAAGAGTCATAGCAATTTCCAAGGAACTGTGCAGACGTGAGCAGGATGTGCTTTTGATGGTCTCACACGAACTGTGGATTGACAAATGGAAGCCCTTGTGGTTGATAAACCTGAAGGGCTGCTGCCAGGGAGCCTGTGTAGTCACATGGCTGCATTCTATTGCTCCCTTCACCTTAGGGAACCCAGAGGGAGCTGTGAAACCTGTGAATCTCAGAGCCTGTTTATTCTCGACCAGAGCAAAGTTCACATAATGATGGGCCCTCCAGGAAAGGGCATTGGTCACCTCCTGAATGCACAATGTGTTGATGAGTGAGAAATGCTGCACAGGTCTCCAGTTGCTCTCTGGAAAGATGCAGAAGCAAAGAAATTGTATGCTGCCATCGCCTTCTGGGCTACCAGTAAGGCGATGCCTTCAAATCCATGTGGCTTTCTTGCAGCAAGTAGTATATGTGGCAAACCAGGCCACTGGATAATCACAGCCTTGTTCTGCACTGCCTTTCATTAATTTGTAGAAAGGGAACTCATAGACTCTTGGTGTTGCCAGTCATCTCCGCAGTCTGGATTTCTGCTCCTCAGCCTTCTGTTGATGGTTGCATGACCTTCTCCCACATGCAGTTCCTCCTGCTGGATCTCTGAAAAGAGATACTGAGGACCAGAATGGGCAAAGGATGCCGAGTATAAATGTGTTAATTAGAGAGCTATGGGAGAAGTTGGACAACTAAGTTTTGGCATCTTAGATCACATTGTTGCTCATGCTACCTCACTCTTGGGAATCTAGCACACACACAAAGGTTAGCGGCATTCCATTCCACAAATGTTATATGTGGAACGCAGGGGGGCGGTGAGAACTTGTGAATTACATCATTGAATCAACGTAGCTCTGAACTCCACTTAATGACTTGATGTAACCATGAGCATTTGTTTGCTCCTGCTGAATGAATGGAATCTTTATGGCCACTGATAAGTTTTTACAGCAATAGCTTCATGGTCATTGTTGGACTTTCTAATTTAATTCTAATTCTGCCATCTGCTGTGATGGGATTTAAATCCGGGTCCTCAAAGCATTAATCTGGATAATTAGTCCAGTGACAATACCAACACGCCACCATCTTCCCTTGGCCACTGATGAATGATTGGCAACCCAAGATTCCCCCTCACTGATGGGATAGTAGATTTGATGTGGATGTGCCCTCTTCACAATAGCCTTCACTCTCCACATTTGCATTATTAATTTCCCACTGAGCCTATTGAGATGCGCTGATCCCTTTCTAAGCACAAACTTAGAAATCCAGTTTGCTTTTGCTTCCTTGGCTATAGGCTGTAAGTCCTGTATAATTGACCTGGACCCTGTCCACTGTAGTGGCACCAAAATGTAAGTATTTCAAGAAGAAGCCCCAGGGTTCAGTTTTGCCATCCTCCCACACAATAGCAGACTCTTTGCAGATAGACCCAATCTTACTTTTGGTTTTGGAAGCTGCCACTATTTTATCTGAAAATTGAGCTGATGATGTTACATCTTTGTTTCAGGATGGAGTTCAAGCCTCCCTCCTTCACTGTTCTCGTACCTCCGATTTATCTGGAGCCTCAAGATGTGCAGATAGAGATGTCACGTCAGCCTCCCCGACTAATACTGGATCCTGTCACTGTGGTGGTGGACATCGATACACTCCTTCTGAACACATCACCCCACAAGGTGCCCATGTCTCTCACAGACCTGTACCCATCTTATTTGGAGGCTGTGTGCATCATCACTTACAGGGGTTCCCCCCATTAGAGCTTTACATACCAAACCCCCTTTCCCCACTATATTTTCCCTATCTACAGGTTGAGATGCCCCATGACCATCACCATGCTCTTTGAAGGACAGAACAGAGCCTGCCACACCCAGAGAGATTAAATGTAGGATGACCCTACATGCCATGTTGTTCATTTTACCTTTGAAGCACACAGCCTTTGCACCTTTCTGCAGATGGGGGATACCATGCTTCCAATGATTGTTTCTGCTGCATGGCCACTGGTCTTCTCTGCTGTCTCCTCTCTCTGACTTCAGACTGAGGTCCACATAGCCCCTGGGCTGCCTGTCATTGATAACTCCTGATGTGGATATGCCAGCGTTGGACTGGGGTAAACACAGTAAAAAGTCTGACAACACCAGGTTTCAAATAAATCGGTTGGACTGAAACCTGGTGTTGTCAGACTTTTTACTATTGATAACTCCTACCATTTTGCAACAGGAATGTCTGCACTCTGTGATTCCTATCTGCCAGCCCCTGAACGTAAATGGGAGCCTGGACATAGTTCCTGTTTCTAAAGAGGACTATGGACAACAGTGACCTTCACAAAGCACTGCAGCGCTAGCCAGTTTAGTGTTTGTATTAACCATTCCCAATGTGCCACACTAACATGCACCCACCCCATAGACTACCATCTGCCTGCATCCTGTTCCAGTAATATATGTGCTAACCCTTAGACTCCCTTGTTGGTCTGCATGTCATGCAGCCTTGTTGGGTTCTTCTCCCCCCAGGACTGCCCTATGCCTTCCATTCTTTCTCCTCTTTATCCACCTCCTTGCCTCTGTGCCTGCCATTGTCAGCCCTTGCCTTTCCTCATCCCCCTACTTGCACAGGCTTCTTTCCACATTGCCACCCCTTGTTTCCATTTGTCTATCCCCACTCCCTACCCTCATCTGGTCCTCCAGCCCCAGTTGAACTTTGGATCTTTGCCATGATAGTTGCAAGACAGCTTCAGCACAATACTATCCAGATAGCACTGGTATGCGGCACCAAGGGAAAACAGACCCCTATACTCAACAACCATAAGCACAGTACTGATCTGACTTGGTGACACAGGAGCATGCCTAGGTCCAGCAGCTCAGTATGTAAGATGGAGGGCTGGAACTAGTCTGTCCCCTGCAGGCTGGTGTACAACACATCAGGAGCAGCACAGCAGGTAAGGTCTATATGTTGCACTTACCTTGAGTCTCTGGCGAACTGAGGGCAATTTTATTTGACACCAAAGTGATTTCCCACTGGTGTGACATGGGATTGGAAGGACTGGTGGCATTCAGGCAGCCAGCTGTTTTGATGAGCATTCATGAGATGCAAATGAATGCAAATGGCATTTGCGCCATCTGGCAGCAGGAAGAGCAACCTACCGTTAAGCCACTATCGGGAGGATTGCGATGGGATTTTATGCTGGCAGGCTTCTGACCTTTTGCCTCTCATCAGATTTCCTGCGCCTGCCTGCCACCAAATCCACCTCAAATGGGTTGGGAAAATTTCCCCCAAAGTAAAAAACCCCTGCAAGTTTCTCTTTATTCTGAACACATTTTCCATCTCTCAATGACAGAGTGACATTACAAAACATCAAAGTTCTGACTGAACATTAAAAGATTTATACCATAAACCTGAAAAGCTTTCACTGTCTCAAATGTAATCTCTTTCTCTTTTTAAATCAATGGTTCTGAGGTTGTATCTCTTTTCATAGAGCAGTATAACCTCCGAAAATCTGCCAAGGTTCAAACACAGCAACTTTGATTTAGCAGGATCTCCAAAGGTGAACTGATCTGATATGGGAGCGTGTGATTCAGTTGAGCTTGTTGTAATTAGACTTCTTCTCAATATTCTTGCTTTCTACAAAACTTGCCTTCCTTCTACAAACCCAACCTCAGGAATTGATAGCTGAAATCTACTTTCATGCCCCCAAAGTATTGTTAAAATTATATGGATGGGAAAGATTTTCTCCCACATTTCCACAGAACATTAAGTTGGATGTTAGTTTAAAACAAACAAAAATTGGGCAGTGAAGTCTCTCTCTTTCCCCCAACCCTTTCCTAAGCTTATTTCCTCCATCTGCATCTACCTGAATGGCCACAGGCCAACAGTCCACCATCCACAATATGTCACTGCTTCAAATGCACAGTGGTGGGGCCCACTTTCCTGACCCATTTCTTTCCTATCTGCTCCTGGGGCAAAGAATATAAAAGCAACAAAGTTATGCTAAACAGTTGTAAATTACTGAATAAACAAATTATAGGCAGCACATTTTAAGAAGTTTGTTGAAACCAAGATGCAGAGGGGGTGTACCCCAGAATGATTGTATGAAGTATCACAACACCAGGTTAAAGACCAATAGGTTTATTTGGTAGCAAAAGCCACCAGTGGCTTCGGCTACCAAATAAACCTCGTGGACTTTAACCTGGTGTTGTGAGACTTCTTACTATGTTTACCCCAGTCCAACACTGGCATCTCCACATCATGACTACCCCAGAATGATACCAGGAATGAGCAACTTGAGTTATGTGAGGAGACTCGAAAAGCTGGGATTGTTCTCAGAGCAGTGGAAGTTAAAGGAGATTCTGTATGGGTGTTCACTTTTATGATGGATTTCATTGCAATAAAGTGAAACTGCATCCACTGACATGTGGCTCTGTAACAGAGTACACAGATGTAAGATCGATGGTAAGAGAACCAGAGGAGAGATGAGAATTATTTTAACACAGCGAGTTATTATGATTTGGATTGCACTGTCTAAAATGCACTGGCGGGAATAGTTTCAATATAGTAACTTCCAAAAGGGAATTTCCAGCTTGAAAAGGAAAGTATTGATTGGGGTTCTCTACAAAATAGTGTGGCTAATTACACAGGTTCTTTAAAACAGTTGGAATGGTTCAAACCTAATTCCTTCCTGTAATGACTCAGGAAGTCCGACTGGAAAAGAAGCATAATTTATTGCACATTGCAAAGTAAAACCACTATCGTGGTGTACACACACTAGTCACTGCCTGGGACTACATTTCAGCAGGCTGTAAAGTAAAACCACTACCATGGTATACGCACACTAGTCCTTGCCTGGGGTTACATTTCATTTTGGGCCTACTTATAAAAAGCTCAGGTCATGAATTCAAGCTGGACCGGCTACTGCCTGTTGCCAGAGGAACTCATTCTCAATGGCTCCTACAGAGAAATCAATCAATGATTCCCCATGGCCCTTGTGGGGGATTATTGCACTTCCATACACCCATCTAAAACACTTATTTTCTCAATGAAATTCTATAAAATCTGGAGGTCTTGCCCCTTTTGGGAATTTTCTGGCATTTTAACCCTCCTTACTGCCTGCTTGAACGCTGTGGCAGAGCTTCATTCCATTCTTTGGCACTGATGGGTCCCACCTTGTTGATGAAAATCCTGCAAGGTTACAGTCAGAACAGCAAATAATACCCCAACTCAGGAAAATGGATTTGGCTTAAGATGAACTCAGAGGGTTAGTGTAAAATGCATGCTCACAGACTTTGACAGTATTTATTAATAAGAAGAAACTCTATAGCAGCTCACTGGTTGCCCCAGTCACATCATTCCTTCTGCTTAAGAGAGAACTCCCCCCCTCGGGCGATTACCTACTGTCGGTCCCAATTGATTCATCAAGCCAGGTGACCCTCTTCTGCTATGCTGCCATTAAAGGAACTATCAGAACAGGGGGCAATTAGTGATATTACTGCAGACAATAAATCCAGAAACTCAGCTTATGTTCTGGGGATCCGGGTTCAAATCCCACTATGGAAGATGGTGTAATTTGAATTCAGTAAAAAAATATAAAATTAAGAATCCACTGATGACCATGAAACCATTGTTGATTGTCGAAAAAAACCCCATCTGGTTCACTAATGTCCTTCAGGGAAGGAAATCTTTGGTCCTTATCTGGTCTGGCCTAAATGTGGCACCAGAGCTACAGTAACGTGGTTAATTCTCAACTGCCCTTGGGCAATTAGGGATGGGCAATAGAGCTGGCCAGCCAGCGACACCCATGTTCCGTGAATGAATAAAAAAGTAAAATTTTCATCATGCTAGTACTCTCCCAGAAAGGAGAAAATACATCCATAGGGCTAGATTTCGGTCCTGAGGTAAATAGCTCAAGTCAGCAAATTTTCTGATTCAGCATACTTGCCTTCATTGAGAGATCCCCCACTCACACACAAATTTTGCTCTGGGGAGGTTGGTGCAGGTTGAAATCGCGCCAATCAACCCTACAAGTTCTAGGCAGCCATGGTGATGAGGGCAAGGTGTGTGAGGAAGAGGGGGTGCGGTGGTGTGGAGGACAGTGTAGTGCCAAGGTGGGCTGGTTATAAGGCTCTTTTCAGTTCTCTGGGACTTTGTCCCAGTTGTAATAAAAGCAACTGGGACAAAGTTGCCTTATAGCCCTCATCTCCAACATCTCCTCATCTTCCACCAATCCTCCAGCTACTCCCTATAATCCCGGATACCTCCTTATTCAATACCAACTCATGCCCTCCAGCCATTCCCCATGGCCTTTCATACTCTCCATGTATATTCAAATGGACAGACATCTGAGTTTCTCCTGACCTCACTGTACATGCTTAACTAAGATCCCAAATCAATCGAGCATTAACTCAGCAAGGTATTTATTCTGATAAGTGAATTGTTGATTTTGTTTGATTGACTCTTTAATTATAATGGGTGGGATTTTCCAGCTCTTCCCATCAGCAGGATCTTCCAGTCTTGTCGAAGTAATCAGAAGTTTGAACTGCTCACCACATCGGTCGTGAAGAAACCTACTACGGCAAGGTTTGAAAATCCCAGTCAATCAGCAGTCCTTTCCATGATTTTTTTTTCAATGTCTTAATGTTTATTTGGACAAGATGATGAGGTGTGAAGTGCTTCAAGCCTCTGTTCTTAATACTCCAATGGTCTGTCTGATTGGTACTTCTGTAATGTGTGTTTTTGCTCTACACTTGCCATTGTTATTTATGGAACATTAGTTATGTACGTTGTGCACATTGGGTGAGTAACCAAGGCGGGAGCATGAGTTGGCATGGAGAGTATGAGAGGTCATAGAGGGTGGCTGGAGCATGGGTAAAACCTTTTGAACATACCTTTCAAAAGTTTCCTGAATCCAGACCATGGTTCAGACTCCTCTGAAGGTCCATGAGTCACAGAGAATCTGGCCCGATTTGGAGAAAATTACAGATGACTCAGAGGTGCCTACCCCCACAATGGAGCTGGTTTATTTTGGAATATATGGTGTGAACTTGCTACCTGCAACATTAACTCGGACTGGTGAAAACTGCCAGTGCTGGCAATGGGTATGGGAATCCCAGGTTCAGGTCCCACCTGTCATTTTAAAATGGCTTTGGAATCTCACCAATTCTACAAAAATACAGGCCATACTGTTTAAATTTTATGTGTAAAATACAATCGTTATTGTGAAGTTTCTTACAACATTCATAACAATTTTAATAGTTTTAATTATTTTGTGAAGGTTGCAATTTTTAAACTGTTGAAAATGATAAAGCTTGGAGCTTCTTAACTATGTTCACTTTTGGTCCAAACAAATAAAAGCGTGTGGAAGTTTTGGTTCCAAAGCATTTATTTCATTCACCAAGGAAAAACAAAGACCATTTTAATTCTCTGTCACCTTGCTGCCATTTTCCACTTGAGGCTAGAAATATTTCAAATAGAATAGTATTCACGAACCTCAATAAATATTGAAAGAAATGGTAAAATGGATTTATCTGAGAATTTCAAAGCTCTCATTATTTTTAGATGCTACATATTCTCAATATTCACAAAGTGTTAAAAACAGAGATCTTTCATCTGCAGGGTTTATAAAGTGCATTGAATATATTTGCTGGTCTCCCTGATGGTTTAGTTGGTTAGAAATCAAATAAATGAATCATGCAGACCAAGAACATCCATGGTTCAGTGATTTAACCGATTTCAGTTAAGGCAATGGCCTGCATATCCCTGGGCTAGCAAGCAGAAAATGAACCAGGATTCCCACTCATTACTATCCAATGGCTGTTTGATGTATGTTTGCAGAGGTTGAATAAAAATAGGATTGACCATAGCTCTGATTTTCCCTATAATCAAATAATTTCACCTTGTTAAGTATTGTGGTTGTCTGTGTCTCAGCCAATTGGACAGGGTGGAGCATGGTCCTCCTTGTATAGGTTGCAGACTGGTACACCAGATGAGACTTGTTAATGGGCTCCATCAATCCAGGAAACAGCAGGTATATGTTTCATTATGGGCTTTCTTACAAAGTGGTGATTGAAAGAACAAAATAAAAACTTTGGGAGATGTTGAGAAATCTGCTGAGAAAACATCTTTTTGACTCATTCATGGGATGTCGGTGTAGCAGGCTGGGTCAGCATTTATTATCTGGCTTCAAATGTGCTTGAACTAGATGGCTTACTGGGTCATTTAAGAGTCAACCGCATGTGGATCTGAAGTTACATGTAGGTCAAATCAGGTAAAGATCGCAGAATTTCTTCCTCAAAGGACATTAGTGTACCAGACAGGTTCTTACAACAATCAAAAATGCTTTCATGGTCCTCATTAGGCTTAATTTCAGATTTCTACTTGATTCAAATTGCACCAATTGTGTCAATGTATCAGCAAGCACAATTATACTGTTAAGCTATTTGCCCTATTAAAGACAGATAATGCTTATGGCTCATTCTTTGAAATAGCACCGAGGGAACAGTTGCAAGGGGAATTTTGCATGACATATGTGCTTTTGTTGACTTGGATACACAATAAACTTGCTGAAGGTAAAAAAACAAGCTGTTGTATATTATTCCTCCATCTTTTACTAACCATTGGTACTGGCAAATGCACTGGTGGGTTTCAAAATTCGTCCCCAGAGCAATACCTGGGTCTCTGAATTACTAGTGCAGTGACAATACTACTATGCCATGCTTCTCCAAGGTATTTCCAGTTGTGGGGGCTGGCAGGTGTTGATGAGGCATCTACAGTGACATGGGCGCTCGTGGGCCCCAAGCAGCTGAGGTGTTTTCAGTAGCTGTGCCATGTATTAAAGCATGGATTGCAAGATGCCTGTAATTCCTGTCACAAAATGCCATTGGGGGCACATAGTAGCATAAAGCTGATCGGAGTCTTGAAATACATCCCAGCATACATCTACAGCCTAGCATTACACCAGGGAAAATCTACCTCTGTTAAAGTCAGTACAAATCATTTTTCTGAGGTTCAATTGGTTTCAGAGACAGGTAAAATTAAATTGCATTAACTTCAGATCCATAGACCAAAGGAACTGCAGCATAGGCAGAAATTTTGTCCTGAGCTTGGTGATGGAAAATAGAAATGGGCTGTGAATCAGAACTTGAGAAGGCAGCTAACAGGGGATAGCTAAGCCTCAAAGAAACTTGTTTGAATTGCAGAGTTTCCCTTTGGGATTAGCAATGTTTATCTTCATAAAAGTATGTTGACTGTTCTGTATATTGGGAACTTAAAGAAACATTAGCATTTTCTTGGAAAGAACTACTGGATCGTTTTTCTGTGCATCTTTACTAGAGTGCACTCTCTGTGAATAAACCTGACTGAACTTGCGCTCTGGTATGAACCTGTGATTAGCTATTGAAATAAAAACAGTATTTCCTGGATCTCATACAGAACTTACGTTGAAGTATACTCTGGGCCTTACATCAATCTTACCAAAAGAAACTTACACCAAATTTGCTGAGAACTTCATTAGCAAATGTTGGAATGTAAATCCTGACATGAAACAATTGAAATCAGTGAAACTTGTGAGAATTAAATGCACAACATGTACAACCTTTTCTCTTTAAATCCCGTTTTACCATATTGATGCTATGAAAATTAAAGCTTGAAGCCATCAAAGCATCATTTACTCACATTAAGCGCAGCATGTTTAAGAAAATCCAATTAAAAATAGCTTTCTCTTTTCAATGTAACAGCATCATGCCATTAAAAATATTCAAAGATTTTGAAAGTACATGCCAGGTCTTGGTATGGATATACATATAGATTACTGTTGGAATGTTTTAACATGATTTAAAGAGCAATCTATCCCAGCAGTCCTTTCTTTTGACAATATTAATAGTAGAGAAAATGTGAGAGAGGGAAATTAATCTTAAGTCTATGCATGAATAGGTCTGGGGAATGGGATTAGAACACAAGAAACTGGAGTAGGCCATGTGACCTGTTATGTCTGCACATAATTATTGAATTACCGTTCAATACTTGAACCAGGGCTTCAGCTCCATTTTCTCATCCACTCCTCATATGCCTTGATTCCCCAGGAGACTAAAAATTTGTTTATCCCAGCCTTAAATGTATTCAGTGATGGAGCATCCATATTTCTTTTGGGTAGAAAATTCCAAAGATTCACAACCTTTTGGGTGTAGTCATTTCTCCTCTTCTCAGACAAAAATATTGACCCCTTACCCTGAGACTGTGTCCCAGTGGTTTGGATTCCCCAACTAGTGGAAACAAGCTCTCAGCATCTACTCTATCAAGCCTCTTCAGAATCTTGCGTGTTTCAATGTTTTTAATGTTTCTCCTTTGTCTTCACTCCAAAGAACATAGGCCCAATTTGGCCCAAGCACTTACTGCAGTACATAAGAACATAAGAAATAGGAGCAGGAGTAGGCCATCTAGCCCTTCGAGCCTGCCCCGCCATTCAATAAGATCATGGCTGATCTGTCGTGGCTCAGTTCCACATTCCCGCCCTCTCCCCATAACCCTTAATTCCCTCTCTTATCAAAAACCCATCAACCCACGTCTTAAAAATATTTAGTGAGGCAGCCTCCACCACCTCAACGGGCAGAGAATTCCAGAGATTCACCACCCTTTGAGTGAAGAAGTTCCTCCTCAACTCCATTCTAAGCCGCCCCCCCTTTATCTTGAGGCTGTGCCCCCTAGTCCTACTGTCCTTTCTGAGCGGGAAGAGTCTCTCCACCTCTATCCTATCCATCCCATTCATCGTGTGTCTCAATGAGATCTCCCCTCATTCTTCTAAACTCTAATGAGTACAAGCCTAGTTTATTCAGCCTCTCCTCATAGCTCAACCCCCTCAACTCCGGTATCAGCCTAGTAAACCTCCTCTGCACTCCCTCCAAGGCCAAAATATCCTTGCGTAAGTACGGCGACCAAAACTGCACACAGTACTCCAGCTGCGGCCTCACCAATGCCCTATACAGCTGCAGCAAGACCTCCCTACTTTTATATTCAATCCCCCTCGCTATGAAGGCCAGCATCCCATTCGCCTTCCTGACCACCTGCTGCACCTGCAGGCTGGACTTTTGCGACTCATGCATAAGGACCCCGAGGTCCCTCTGCACCGTCGCCTGCTGCAGTTTTTCGCCACATAAGTAATAGTCTTTCCTACCATTATTCCTACCAAAGTGGACCATCTCGCACTTGCCAACATTAAATTCCATTTGCCATTTCCTGGCCCATTCGCCCAGCCTATCTAGATCCTTCTGCAGACTCTCCACATCCTCCGCGCATCTTGGTGTCATCAGCAAGATTAGTACTATGAACAAAGCTTGTATCTCAGAGGCAAAGACTGAAAACATCATAAGCTGCAGCCACAGCTAAATTTTCAAACTATGCATTGCATAAGCACAGGTTGTACGGTAATATAAGAATAGAACCAAGTGCCCTTAAACTGCAGAGCATTCTCAAGGGGTGGTACGGTGGCACAGTGGTTAGCACTGATGCTTCACAGCTCCAGGGGCCTGGGTTCAATTCCCAGCTTGGGTCACCGTCTATGTGGAGTTTGCACATTCTCCCCTGTCTGCTTGGGTTTCCTCCGGGTGCTCCGGTTTCCTCCCACAGTCTGAAAGACATGCTGGTTAGGTGCATTGATCCAACAGGCACCGGAATGTGGCGACTAGGGGAATTTCACAGTAACTTCATTTGCACTGTTACTGTAAGCCTTACTTGTGACTAATAAAGTTTAACTTTAGGGTTAAGAGCCTGGCAGCCATGCAGAGGACCTGGAGGAAGGTGCTGCTCAATTCAGCTACTTTCTAATATCCGAGAAGGTGGGTCAGAGGCTGGGAACCAGGTTGTATTATTTGCAGGTTACTTAGTAAAATTGGAAGACCAAACCAGTGGTCGGCACAGCAATTATCATTGCTGCCTCACAGTTCCAGGGACCTGGGTTTGATTCCAGGCTTTGGTCACTGTCTGTGTGGAGTTTGCACATCTCCCCGTGTCTGTGTGGGTTTCCTCCGGTGCTCTGGTTTCCTCCCACAATCCAAAAGATGTGCGAGTTAGACTGATTGGCTATCCTAAATTGCCCCTTAGTGTCCAGGGATGCATAGGTTAGAGGGAGTAGCAGGGTAAACGTGTGGAGTTACAGGGAAAGGGCCTGGATGGGGTTGTTGTTGGTGCAGATTCGATAGGCTGAATGGCTTCCTTCTGCACTGTAAGGTTTCTATGAATCAGTAACAATAACAAAACTTGCTATTATAAAACACACGTGCGCAAATCAGGAGCATAGTTATTGTTGCCACACTAACAACCCTTTGTTGTGAAGGTGTTCATTAAGAAATCCATTAACAATTGTGGAAAGGAATTGCTAAAAAAATACCCAAAATAGTTGCTTTGGAACCTGCCACACCTAAAGTTTTGGGAGTAAAATGTTACAGTACAGTTGTGCCAAAATTCAGGGTCAAAGATTCTATATTGAGTAAATCACTGCTAATCAAATGATATAATGTATTTAAAAAGTGTTGCTGGTATAAGCTACATCGAAATCACTTTACTGAGAGATGAAACAGAAGCTTTCGCTGAAATTAAGCTTTTCAATGAGGAATTCCACGCATGTAAATGGAATACTTCTATTTTTGAAATTAGTGTCATATCAAGTATGTCAAGTACATCAAATCAGCTGCAGCATTTGCCAGATGCTCTCTCCACTCGGGCCCAACATTATACCTTAACCCTTAACCTCAGTAAAGCTTCCCTAGTGCACTAGTTTAACATTTTACGTTAATCACACCAGCCATCCTACAGCAGCTCTGAGTATGGCTGCCAAGTTAATGCCAATTAGTGCTAAATTATGGACAATACAATGGTGCAAGCTCATATCTAATTGAACTGAGATGACAATGCTTTTCACTAAAGCACCATTGCGAACAGCAGAAAATGTTCTTTTTACCATCAAGCATACAGTTGATTTGAACCTGTGTTTCCGTAGTGGAAGGATAATATTTAAACCCATGAGGCTATATATATTTTCACAAGTATACCTATCCACTAACAGTCACAGCGATCAAGTTCCAGCCTTAGATGACCCTCAATTCCCTCCAGCAAACATAGGGGAGACTGAAGCATAATTTCTGGCTCTGTCATAAACTCTGTATTCTCACTGTACTAATTCCATTTCTCTACTTAGCTATTGCCTCTAGTTGAACCAAACCCCAACCTTGGTGTTGAATTCAGCTGTGAGTTGAGATTCATCACAAAGACCTTTTACCTTCACAATATCACCTGCCTCTGCCTCTGCCTCACCACTACTCATCTGCTGCTGAAAATGTCATCTATGCCTCTGTCAACTCCAGGCACAGCTACTCTAATGTTCTCCTGCTCGACCTCCCCTCACCCATTAGCTTTCAACTTCAGCTCATCAAAATATGTGCTGACCACATCCTTTCCTGCATGCCAAAATTTAGTAGTGCTCTAACAGTTTTTTAGTCCAAGAATAATCTTGTGCTCACCAATCTTGTTTTTCTTCAAATTAAATATTTTATTAAAAATTCCTCATTCAAGGAAGCTTTTTAAGACTAGAAAATTAATCGCAGCTGGAAAGGTTGGTTCCATGTTTCAGTGGGGGTAGAACCACTATCCACACCCCAACTAATTTTGGAGGGAAAAGGATTGGAGTTGGGCAGAGAGCTTCTTAACAATAAAGCTACTTGACTCCAAAGTGAATAGGATTGGGGTGAATCCAGCAGCAGTATTGGAGCTCCAAACCAGCAACCTCAGTCAACAAGCAGCTAACAAGCATCCTATGTGCTAACTGTATGAAGATGTCACTAACTGATAGAACTGGTATCTGGACAGTGTCACATTTCCTGCTCTTGGTCTATTATGGTTGCACCTGGGATACTTCTGTATAAATGAGGTGACGACTCAGGGAATTGGGGAAGCGAATCAAGTTCATTGTTAATTTCACTGCTGCATTTCTGCTGGTAGACTGAGCTCAAGGCTTTTTGCTGCAGATGTCACATAACTGTTTCAAATTTCTCTCAGAGCTGAATAAACCCTATTTCCCCTCCATTTCAATACAACAAGCTAGTTTTGTTTTCCTCTGACACAACCTTTTTTTATAAAGTTTTTTTTTGTATGTAACATTATTCTTGCCCAGGTTTGAATAATATATTTTGAGGGCAATTTTGAGCCCACATTAGTGGTCTGCATGATCACTGACGTGGACAGGAAATTCAAAGAGCATCAGGAAATAGGATCCCCTCCACAGAGGTTGTGTTTCACAATTTTCCAAACCTCTCACCAGTTACGTTGTGAGCTTTGTGCCCACAAAGGGCAAAAACTTAATTTAAATGAATTTAAATATTATCAATCAGCAGACCCCCTTCCCCACTCTGTCACATGATTGCCCCCTCACTAAATATTGAAAGCTCGCCATCAAGACGACAGGGTTTGCAGAGCATGATTCAATCGAGGGGATGCCCCCTGGGGGTGCAAATGTTAACATAACCCTGGGGAAGAGGGACAAGCCCGGGTAGTGCCCGGTCACTTCCCCATGGCACAGGTTAGGTCAGTGCCAAACAAACATGTGCCAAGACGTAGTGTTGATGTGCGTCGTTGTGGGAGTTCCATTGTAGATGGCTTCCAGTTTTACATGTTTGAAGGGGGGAGCGCAAACAGTAAGGGGGAAACTGCAGCCATAGGGGAGCATGCAGTGAGGGAGGTGGGATGCTGGCAATATCTGTGTGACAGTGAGTGGAGGGGGCAGGAGGAGCCATGTTGAGAGGGAGCAATACATTTGTGGAGGTTGGGAGGGGCAGTGAGTGGGGGCAGGGGAGAGAGTTGCACTTCACTGCTGATTGGGGCGCCCTTTAAAGATGTTGGCTCAATCTCTGTGGACACAGCCCACCCAGCCAGAGTGATGTGAAACTGACCCACTAATTTTTTTTACTAAGAGAGGCTCAAGATCAGGACAGAAAACCAGTCTGCACAGTTGTAGAGCTGCACATTGGTTTCAGTCTGAGTCTGACACTTTGAGAAATATGGTAAGATTCCTCCCCATCAAGTCTGACTTTAAAATGTCATCAGAAAACTCAAAAGCTGCAAAATTATCAATCATTGCATGCTGCAGCATCTGATTTAGTACGGAACTCTTCAGAAATATGCACAATTAAAATTTAAACAGACAGCCTAACCATTATGTATACTCTTTCTTAAAATGCAATTAGTATAACTGAAACATTGCAGGCTATATTAAAAAAAGTTGGTTTCTTTTTTAACTATGCTCATTTATGGAAAATGAATCTTAGCTGTGTAGCTCTCTGATGCTTCTGTCAAAAACACAAAAAGAAAAGGAAAAAAAAATTGTGCCAGATGACAACAATACAACATCATTTTGTCTTTGGAATACTTGCAACGAATGTGTTTTTTCAGAAAATAATTGGAACTGATTTCAAGTCTGACAGTGTTGGAGTGCCAGATATTGAACAATACTATCATTGCAATGCAATATAACATATCTTTCTGTCTGGTAACATTAGATATTCAGAAATTATTTCTAAAATCTAAACAGGGGTTACTGGTGCTGTTGCCATGAAGAGAGGAGCTTTGTCAACAGTGTGCTGTTCCTGATATCGTAACTGAGATTGTGTGGCCCTTCCCCCTTTTCCTGTTTTCCACATGATTTGGAGATTTGGACTGGAGTAAGCACAGTAAGAAATCTCACAACATCAGGTTAAAGTCCAACAGGTTTATTAAGGGTACAGACAATGTGAGTGGAGAGAGGGTTAAGCACAGATTAAAGAGGTGTGTATTGTCTCACTAACTGTTCTGGCTACGAGACAATACACATCTCTTTAACCTGTGCTTAACCTTCTCTCCACTCATACTGTCTGTATCTTAAAGACTTGATTACTTTTAAAGACTTGCATTCCAACCATTATCTTGTAAATTGAGTTTTGTGTCTATATATACCCTGTTTGTGAACAGAATTCCTCTCTCACCTGAAGAAGGAGCGACACTCTGAAAGCTTGTGCTACCAAATAAACTTGTTGGACTTTAACCTGGTGTTGTGAGATTTCTTACTGTTCCTACATGATTCCTATTAAAATTTTAAGTGCTGGTGGCATGCATGCAAGATGCAAGCAATTCAGCAGCTGGGGAATCTGCTCATTGGTGAAATCCATGGTCAGCTGACAACGCAGCAGGTTGAGTTTTGGCTATAACAGAACCTCCTGATCTAGCAAGGAGACTGTGCATCACAGCCACAACTTTCCTGCCCAACTACAGTGTAATTAACAGGAGATTTCAGAGCACTGTGGCGGCATGGGTATTTTTTAAAAATTAAATTTCACCTGTATCTATTTTATACATTAAACTGCCTACACATCATCATTAGTTGTTGAGACAAGCTTAGTCAGAAAAATGTACAACATACGCCTCATGGTTGGCACACACTGATAGTTGCAGGGGAATTAGGAACATTTCCTTTATTATGGAAGGGATAATATGGCGTTTTTTTTGTTCACTCTTCATTGAAGTTCATATTCGTGTCCCGTATTGTACTACCACTCTGTGGGACATGGCTGAACTTGCAGGCTCAGCTGGCCATCTTTTCTATGCATTGTAAATGACATAGTCTAAGATCACTCTCAGCAGTGATAATGGAAATGTTGTGGGTGATCTCCATGTCCTGTAAGATCTCAGCCAGCCAACACCCAGGGATGGATCTTTCATAATTATATGTCCCAAAGAGATTTCCAACCAAAAGGCACTTCTGAAGTGTAGTTACAGTTGTAAGTAACACAGCAGCCAATTTACACACAGCAAGATTCTACAAATAACAATAAAATAAATGACTATATCATCTGTTTTATATGTGTTGCTTTGAGGAATGAACTTGGGACAGGATGCCACAATAACTACTTATTCTCCTTTGAATAATGCTGTGGGATCTTCATATATTTACAGGGCAGGTGGGGTCTCATTAAAAAAAATTGCAAATCCATAGAGTCTCTCACAATAACACGACTGAGAATGACTCTGCCCCCCCACGTTCCACTCTCCCCCCTCCCCATCTAATTTGTAAACTGTATATAAATTGTTGAAGAGGGAATGATGAAAATAAATAACTGAGTGTGGTAAGCAAGTATCCAGAAGAAGGGGATAGGCCAAGCTTGGCATATAGTGAAATCATGCTATTAAAAGGGGAAATGAACATCAAAATATTATTAAAATTATCATTCAATATGTAACTGCTATATCACACAGTTGGTTACATGGATTCTGAGACGTTCTTGGAAATGAGTTGATGTCCTGTTGGAAGAACAAGAAGCTAGATCTGCCAGGTGGTCAAAATTTGATGAGGCAGCCAGTAATGATGACAGCAGTGACACATTGATGAGGTTTTGAGGGAATGCTACGTATCTGTGGCATCTGTCAACAGACAACTGACCAATTGCCTCAAGGAGGAAGGATCAGCCCATTTGGAGCCAATCACACAGGCAGCATGAACTGAGTGAGTACAAGACATTGTGCTCTGGAGTAACAGTTAGCTAGCTAAACGTGAAGTAATCTGATCAACTACTTGGAGATCGGAAGGAGAGACTAATCATCCACTCCATTCCACCTCTCAAACAAACCCATGCAGCCTTGCCCGTGTGGACATGAGTATAAGTCTTCCTGTGTATAAGATTTTGTAATGCTGAATAAGTCTGCTGTGCAAACAATAATTTGGTAATCTTGAGTGGTTGATACCCAGAGTAAACCTCCAAACCAGAAGTCAGTAGATATCTCACATGATACTGCAAAGCACTTCTAACAAGTGCATTTGAAGCACTGAATAATGAAGTATTTCTGAAGCATTGTTACTGTTGTAATGTAAGAAATATGACAGACAATTTGCACACAGCAAGTTCCCTCAAAAGAAATGTGATAATGACAAGATCATCTGCTTTTGTGATGTTGATTAAGAACTAAATATTGACCAGATCACTGGGGATAACTTCCTTGTTCTTCGTTAAAACTTTGCTGATAGGATCTTTTATGTTCAAAGAGACACTAAATGGGAACAACACCAACTTTTCACCTGATCCTATGTTTCCCACCTGGCCAGTTGTTGAAATTACCCACAATATTCATAAGTTTCTAAAAGTACAAGGAAGAATTTGCAGTGATATGTATTGTTTAAATCCATTGCTGCAATTTTATATTTTGAAAATCCATCTCTGAGTCTATCAATAAAGTCTACTGCAGGCAACTACTACGTACTCAGATAATCTTACAGTTATATATTTATGACTGCACATTTCTTTCATTAGTTGGACATTGTAATATATGCACAAATATATTTCTGGAGTTTAAGCAGCTTAGAAAATCCCAAGTAGCCTTTTGATTGTATAGTTAACAACACTCTACTTGTTAGGTTTGCAGGCTTATTGGAAAATATATCAGATCTATTCTCCAAGTTCCATCAATAAATGAGAATGACTGATCCTAATGGCCTGCAAGTTACAGTCTTAAAAGAAATGGCTACAGATATAGAAGATTATTTGCAAGACTCTGAAAAGGAACTTGGGGACTAGAAAACTGCAAATTGCAAATGCAACAGCCCTCTTCAAAAAAGGAGAAAGAAAGTAGGAAACCATTGGTCAGCTATCCTAACATCTGTTGTTGGGAAAATGCTACAATCCATTATTAAGGTAGTAGCAAAAATTTGGAAAATCATGCAATCAAGCATGATTTTATGAAAGAGAAATCATGTTTTACAAATTTATTTAAGTTTTCGAACATGTAGGAAGAATAGAACAGCAAAACACTATCTAATTGAAGACAGATCATTGAATGTTGTTGTACAGAAAGATTTGGGTGCCCCCTTACTCGAATCCCAAAAATATAGCATGCAGATAATCTAGTAAGTAATTAGGAAGGTAAATATTCAGAAAAGTAAGAGCCCATGAAATCCATTGGGCACTAGCAGGTTGGATCCAAAATTGTCAGGAAGCAAAGGGAAACGGTTACAGGTGTTATGGTGTCTTGAAGGCTGCATCCAGTGGGGTTTCATTAGGCTCATAGAATCCCTACACTGCAGAAGAGGCCATTTGGCCCATCAAGTATGCACTGACTCTGACAGAGAATCTCACCCAGGCCCTCTTTCCCACCCTATCCCAGTCATCCCATGGTTAATCCATCTAATCTTGAGACACTAAGGAACAATTTAGCATGACCAATCCATCTAACCTGCATATCTTTGGACTGCAGGAGGAAACCAGATCACCCAGAGGAAACCCATGCAGACTCAGGAAGAGCATCCAAACTCCACACAGTCACCCAAGGCTGAAATTGAACCCAGATCTCTGGATCTGTGAGGGAGCAGTGCTAACCACTGTGCCACCGTGCTGCCCTCAGTTTTGGTCAATGGTTGATCTCTTTTGGTTCAGTATATTTTCTGTGTTCCAAAATAGTGGCCTGGAATACTGAGCGCCCACAGAATTCTGAGTGTGTAATAGAGTTAATTATGAGCACCTATTGTTAGACAGGTCACCTGAAAGCTATATCAATTCTAAAGAGATGCTGGCTTCACCTTCACCTGCCATGCTCTTACTCCTGCACAAGGAGGATGCAAAATTATGGTCAATATGCTATTGTAAGTGAATGAGGATGAGGTGCTATTTAAATAATTCCATAGGAAAACAGTAGCAAGATTTATCTTCTAAGTTCTGTCCCCTTGCAAGTTGCCTTATTAGAACTAAGTCAAGGTCATGGGCACTGCATTGGAAATTAATGACATTGGGTGCACAGCTGGCTCTTGCATATATCAAAATACACTTGTTGATTAACTCTGTGATTTAATGGCAAAACAATTGCGAATTTTTCTTCAAATTAACACTGAACAATATTTTCAAATTAAGACTCAGTAAGCAAAGGATCATTATTGAATGAATTAACACAAAGGCTAATTTAAAAAGTGGTTAGATATTATCAAATTTGAGGATTAAATTCTGGACAATTGTAGACAGATTGAGTAACGACCTTGATTTTTTGATGGTGTGATACACACTGGCAAAGGTCCTTCACATATGTGAAATGTATTTTACTTTCCTGTTGATCGTGATCTTTTATCTCTGGTCCACTCCTGTCTTACAGGGCAAACTAATTTAAATAAGTTCAATGTATTCTCTGCATCCATCATTTGTGCTCTGTTGTCATTACTGAGAAGTCGACTAGGTGGAACACAACCTGGCAGCCTTTAAAAGCTGTTTTGAAAATTATAGATAATAGTAACACATTGGGAGAGATGGAATGTTTTAAATGTTTCAACTTATAGGGCAGGATGTTATGGCCACTGGAAATTTCTGTACAAGGTCAGTGGGTCTTTGCATGGTCCACCCCTGCCCACTACGATTCCTGTGGGAGGGTGGGGCGGAAATGAGAAAATTTGCGTCTTTTTTTAAAAATTATCTTCATCTTTCAGTATCTATCAGTCTTTCTGAAGACTGCAGGTAGAAGCCAAAACCGGGAATCTTGGGGAGTTCCTGCAGTGCATTTTGTAGATGATGCACATGACTGCCATTGTTCATCAATGGTGGAGGGATAGAATGTTTTTTGTGGAAGGTGTAGCAATCAAGTGGGCTGCTATATCCTGGATGGTGTCGAGCTTCTTGAGTCTTCCTGGTCTATCCAACCTCTCCTTATAACCCTAGACTGGCCCAACGCTGCTTTTCTTGCCTGACACTGGCTTTTGCTGATATCAGAGAAAATATCCCCCAAAGAGATTAGTGAAAGAGAAATGTTTTTGAAACCACTTAAAGAAGTGGGTTATGTAGAAGGTAAGCAATGGAAATTGAATAAATGTGTTTATGGATTAAATAGTGTGTCAAGGGTATGGTATTTCTCAGTTAGATCTGTCTTTCTGAAAGTAGGTTGCACTCAGCTGAAAGCAGACCCAGCAATGTTCTATTGGTATCACAAAGAGAAACTGATGATGAGAGGCTGATGATTTTCTATGGGGAACTTCTACAGAATTTGAGTATTTTTTGTATAATTAAAACAAAAGGGCAATTTAAGATTGGAAATTAGGCTCAGGGGCTTTTCATTTATAGGCTTAGACATTACTTGGGCTAGGCCAGGAGTAACCTTGAATCAACAATCATCTTGGAGTACGATTAACAATTTCTAGATAAATCAGGCCATGTCCTCACAGAAAGATGACCTTCCTTCCAAGGAAGAAACAGGTCAGTCAAACGTTTTGATTTAACAACTAAACTGGTTATGCACTCAGACAAGATCTGATGCCAGTTATGATGAAATGGAATGAAGTATAACAATCAAACATGCTACCAGTTGAAACGGTTATGAAATAAATAAAACATTTAAAAAATTAAATTTGGAGAAATGCACACTTGGGTTTCCAGCCTGGGATGACCCTAACATAGAACGTTAATTCATTTTAGTGAAGCTTTCCATGTCAATCTTCCAGATGGATATTTGAGTACAGCTGGCTTTTTCATATTCTTGGGGGGTGGGGGGGAGGAGAGCAGGGAGATAGAAAATGTCGTTGTCTGGCTTGGGAAGCTAATAAAATAAAAAGGATGATTTAAAACACCATCGCTGCTGAAATAAAAGCAAATTACTGCAGATGCTGGAATCTGAAACCAAAAGAATAAATGCTGGAAAATCTCAGCAGGCCTGGCAGCATCTGTAAGGAGAGAAAAGAGCTGACGCTTCAAGTCCAGACAATTCTTTGTCAAAGCTAAAAGGCATAGAAAGTGGTGCTGAAAATACTGTGCTGCTGCTAAAATACTGTGTTAGTAGAAGGGACAGATACAGGACTATATTTATCTAACATTCTGAATGAAATCTTATACAAGGGGCATTCTGAGGAAAGTTTACGCTTAGGATGCAATCTTACCAGCCTTTCATGTCATGCTCCCGCTGCCACGAAGTTGGAGAACTTGGCACCCAGCCAGATCTCTGTTCACTGCAGCAGGATGGGAAAGTTTTGCTGGAATAAATGGTTATAACATTCTGGCCATAGATTGCATTGTGAGTAAATGTTCTCTTTGGGATAATTTACCTTCAACAAAGAATGTTACTGCAAAAAGATTGAGGGTTGGTCTTAATAGTGTGAAGGAAATGTTGGAAAAAGAAATT
This sequence comes from Carcharhinus amblyrhynchos, assembly GCF_965287045.1. NCBI lineage: Eukaryota > Metazoa > Chordata > Chondrichthyes > Carcharhiniformes > Carcharhinidae > Carcharhinus > Carcharhinus amblyrhynchos. The sequence continues at coordinate 101,425,979 of NC_137326.1, read as the reverse complement.
TCTAAGATAAAATAGTTCAATGGAAGTCAATTATCAGACTGTTTTACAAAGAGAAATGCTTGCTCCAAAAATGATTGGATGTCCTAGAATATCTTCAAGCGAGGATACTGTCCATCTTGCCTCATGCTGAATAATGGTAAACCAATTTTTTTCTTTGCTTTGTATGTTGAATATGTTATAAAGATTTTTGGTGAAAGAAAGAAAGGAAAATCTGTTAATGGAGTGTTGATTATGTTGTTAAAGATACTTACATGCTGGGCATTGTTTGGTTAGGGACTGGGATCACATATAAAAAGAGTAAGATGGGCTGTGAGGGTAGTACTTAGGAGACAAAGATCTATAAGGTTGCATCCTGTGATTAAATCTACATTGAAGGAAATAACTGTGTCTTATTTTGTACTTCACTATCCAGCTTCTATCTAACTGTGAGAATAATCTAGTAATGAGACAGCCCATGGTACCTTGTACACTACCATGTTCTACATGTACTGCTCATCCAAATGAAATATTCAGACAAGTTTATAGCTCTTTCAGACTTCAATAGTGCACATGTTCAAGCTACAACTGATGGTGGAAAGCCTCATCACACCCACCTGTTCCACAGGTTTCACACATCAAACTACTGTAATATAAACTTGACACTTATTGACACCCAGGAATGGTTTCATGTTGGCTTCTGGCAGCCATCACTGACCTCTTTTACTTTGGGAAATGCAGCACTGCTGTTGTATCATGCTGCGCGGTGAGATGGAAGTGTAGGCTGTGCTGAACAATCCAACAGACACTTCTATGATTTTGACATTGCACTGTCAGCCAGTGACAAGCTACAAGTGTGACAGTTGAGCAAATAGCTACCTCTCCACGTAGCAGTTTTCTGTAGATGTGACTTGTTGCAGATGGCAAAGCTCTGCAGCAAGCACCTTGTTGACCAACAAAAAAAATTCACATGCTTGCTCTCAGTCATTGCCAGAGAAATATATCAAGAACTCTACGTATGTACTTGAGTCTACTAATCTGCAACACCCTTCTGTCATCTTGTACCTCAGTACTTGAGGCACTCAAAAACAAATTTATCTTGAAAAAAAGCCTATCAAAATTTGTTCTAAAGGATAAAAAAAGACAAAAATCATTACAATATTCACAATAAATAGCAGAATTTAAAATTCTTAATTATTTTCTATTTTAAGAATTCCTTCCTATGGAGTGCTCCCTTTGTTTTCATTCCAGACAGACATGGCAGAAAAGACAGCAAAGTCAGCAGAATTATCAAGTTAGGGACCTAAGCGTAGCTCGAAATATTTCTGCACAAAGCCCAAAGGCTTTAATGATGCTTGCTCATGTATGTAAGCCCACAGCATAACAAGCATTATACTGCTCTGTGCTTGGAGTACAACAATACTAAAGCATAGGAGTACCTTATTGGCTCTGTACTGCCAAACAAAAGAGGCTGATACATGAAATATGCAATATATTCTACAAGAAATTGCCATAAAATGAGCCCAGAACAAATTTAGAGTTCAAACTATGCTACAACATTGCAAGAGTATCTAAATCTAACATGTTGACAATATGAACAATTTACACATAGATTATTTTTCTGTGCAACATCAAAATAATACACTAGTTGGCTTGAATTTGTCCCAAAGGATATATTAACACTACAAGTGCAGCATTAGTATGAAGCAGCTTCATTTCAATGATCCAGTTAGGGTGGGAAACTGTCATTTCAGCTGTATTGACCTGGAATTTTCTAAAGATATGCCACTGGAGCTACGCCTATGGCAGGCAATAACCCAACACTGCAATATCAGTAAGATGAAAAGTTGTGTTCCTGGCCTCCCACTTCAGGGTGCTCTTCCACTGAGTGTCCATCAAAGTGGTACCTGAAGAGAACTGCTGCAAAGGTTTGCATCAGAGCCTTTATGAAGATCTCTGGGGCATTCTAAAAATGAAAGCGACCACTTCCCATTCCCGCCACCAGCAGCAACCTGAAAGTTCTTGTAATGCATGGCAATCAAGGGTGAAGCTTTCTGATTCTAGGCAAGGGGTGAGCCCAAGCTGGGAGTATGCCTAGACCATGCTGATGAAATAACAGTGTAAAATTGTAAGCTTCCTGTTAAAACAGGCTGCTGGCCACTGAGGAAAATTATCTCTGTGTGAATGCACTCTAAGTAATAAAATGGAAATAATAAGAAACAAAACTGGGTAGCTCAGGACATAAGAGTCGAAAGAAAAGTGAGGTGAATTTTAAACTCTTCACTTTCACCCAAATTACTTCTAAATTGTGAAGTGTGATCAAAATACAGCTTACTAAAGTCGTCTCGTTTCTCTCCCATTTTGTTTGTATCTTGGCAATTAAAATGTAACTCAATTAAATAATCTTGTAACTTCCCAAGATAGTTATTTAATTGAAAGTTCCCACATGCAATCGTGCAGAAACCAGGCTTTGTGACGACCTCCCAGTCAAGATTTGCAGCAATGAGCAATTGTTCCTGCATTTCATTTTGAACAATAGATCTTTCACTTCTATTCAGGATTAAAACAACCAAGTCACTTCCTGAGTTTCCCAAAGTGAACCTGATCTATTTAAAACATTGCCACAAACAAACAAACCCTGACTATAGCATTATCCAATGCAGGGGAATTTGAATATTATTAGTATGCTGCTCAAATTGCACTTGGCGCAAATCATCAAACAAGCAATAATTCTTTACCCTTGGGAGCTATGTTTCAGTGATTCTTTTTCCCGTAGAAAACCATAGTTGGGTATTCTTAATTACTTTAAATCTTCACCCTTCAAAGAATACAACATATGTTTGGCATTACTTTCCGACAATGCCTTGAACTCTGATTTATCAATAATTCTTGAGTAGCATTGCTCGACTGAGCCTGAGGGCCAAGGAACTTGTGATCATCCTGAGAATGGTATAGTAACATGTTGAAAAATTCATTGACCTTCACATATGTACTTCAATCACCATGGTAAAAATAACATTAAAGTGCTTCCAATAGCCTCCAGCTGATTAGCAGGGCTTGCTGATATGAAATATGGTTGAAAAATTGTTATACTCAGGCACAATAGAAAGGCCATACCTGAATCACATTACTTAATTCTGCTATAAAAATTTAAGTACCAATTGCAAGGAGACAATACATTAAAAAAAAGCAACACACTCAAAACAAACAGAGTAGATAGCATCAGAGGAAGACAGGTCAATAATTTGGAGTAAAACTCCTGGGGGTAATTTTAACCTGCAAGAATGAATGGTTAAAGATTTAAAAATTTTAAAGCCAACCCCAACCCACCACTTCCTGGTTTAATAAAGTCAGACTCTGGAGTATGGGTTGTAGTCTATCGCTGCTCACTCACTGAAATCGATTAAGCGGATTGCATTCTCCATTTTAACTGTTGTTTTTATTTTTAACAAATGTCTGCCTGGTTTCTCTGGGTTCAGCAATCTGTGGAGGTAAGAAGAAACGAAAAGGACTAGATCCAAGTTCTAACTGCATATACAATACTGCTGGTGAGCTAGGACTGCTTTGAAATACTTTCACTCTGCACTCTCCAAGGCTCCGATTAAATACTGAAGTCGTTGATTTTTATTAAGATGTTAACTCGTCTTTCTTACTCAATACTGACTAATGTAAGCACATTCATTGATTAGTGTTGAAGGGTTCCTTTGGGGTTTATGGGGAGAATGCCCTAAAATGAATTTCTAGCTTGAAAACTGATCACACAAAATGGAATTTAACTAGTAAAATAAATGTTGGGAAAAGGAATATAGCTGACATAAGTTCTCAACTGGAAAAAACTGTTACACAGGTTTTTTTCTCATGGAATTCCACAGAGAACTCAGACACAAGGTTAACTAAAGGCCAACTAATTTTAATATCAAACATTCTCTAAGTTGATGGCTCCAGGCAAGAGCTCCAATGAAGAGCCATCCAGAATTGAAACATCAGCTCTGTTCTCTCTCCACAGGTGCTGCCAGACCTGCTGAGATTTTCCAGCATCTTCAATCTTTGCTCCAGCAAGGCGATAGAGATTTACAGTATGGAAACAGGCCTTTCAGCCCAACTTGACCATGCCGCCAAGTTTTTACCATTAAACTAGTCCCAATTGTCCAAGTTTGGCCCATATCCCTCTATACCAATCTTACCCACGTAACTGACTCAATGTTTTTTAAAAGACAAAATTGTATCTGCCTCTACTAGTACCTTTGGCATGTTGTTCCAGACACTCACCACCCTTTGTGTGAAAAAAATTGTCCCTCTGGACCCTTTTGTATCTCTCCCCTCTCACCTTAAACCTATGCTCTCTAGTTTTAGACTCCCTGGCCTTTGGGAAAAAAATGTTGACTTCCTTAAAAAAATGCCCCTCATTATGTTATAGACTCCTGTATGATCACCCCTAAGCCTCCTACATTCCAGGGACAAAATGTTCCAGTCTATTCAGCTTCACCTTATAACTCAAACCATCGGGTCCCGGTAGCATCCTAGTAAATCTTTTCTGCACTCTTTCTAGTTTAATAATATCCTTTCTATAATAGGGTGACCAGAACGCTACACAATATTTCAAGTGTGTCCTTACCAATGTCTTGTACAATTTCAACAAGATGTCCCAACTCCTGTATTCAACATTTTTAGAATCATACAGTGCAGAAGGAGCAATCTATTACAGTTTTTTTTGAGGAGGTTACCAGGAAAGTGGATGAAGGGAAGGCGGTGGATATTGTCTACCTGGATTTCAACAAGGTTTTTGATAAGATCCCTCATGGGAGGTTAGTTAGGAAGGCTCAGTCGTTAGGTATACATGGGGAGGCAGTAAATTGGATTAGACACTGGCTCAATAGAAGAAGCCAGAGAGTGGTTGTGGAGGATTGCTTCTCTGAGTGGAGGCCTGTGACAAGTGGTGTGCCGTAGGGATCAGTGTTGGGTCCACTGTTGTTTGTCATCTATGTCAATGATCTGGATGATAATGTGGTAAATTGGATTAGCAAATTTGTTGATGACATAAAGGTTGGAGGTGTAGTGGACAGTGAAGAAGGTTTTCAAAGCTTGCAGAGGGATTTGGGCCAACTAGAAAAATGGGCTGAAAAATGGCAAATGGAATTGAACGCAGACAAGTGTGAAGTATTGCACTTTGGAAGGACAAACCAAAGTAGAACGTACAGGGTAAATGGTAGGACTCTGAAGAGTGCAGTTGATCAGAGGGATCTGGGAATACAGGTACAGAATTCCCTAAAAGTGGTGTCACAGGTGGATAGGGTCGTAATGAGTGCTTTTGGTACATTAGCCTTTATAAATCAGAATCTTGAATATAAAAGTTGGAGTGTTATGGTAAGGTTGTATAAGACATTGATGAGGCTGAATTTAGAGCATTGTGTACAGTTTTGGTCACCTAGTTGCAGGAAGGATGTAAATAAGGTCGAATGAGTGCAGAGAAGGTTCACAAGGATGTTGCCGGGACTTGAAAAGCTGAGTTACAGAGATTGAATAAATTAGGGCTTAATTCCCTGGAGCGTAGAAGAATGAGGGGAGATTTGATAGAGGTGTACAAGATTTTGATGAGTATAGATAGAGTGAATGCAAGCAGGATTTTTCCACTGAGGCTAGAGGAGAAAAAAACCAGAGGGCATGGGTTAAGGATGAAAGGAGAAAAGTTTAAAGGGAATATTAAAGGGGGATTCTTCATGCAGAGAGTGGTGGGAATGTGGAATGATCTGCCGGATAAAGTGGTAAATGCAGGATCACTTTTAACATTTAAGAAAAACTTGGACGGGTTCATGGATGAAAGGGATTTGGAGGGATATGGTCCAAGTGCAGGTCAATGGGACTAGGCAAAAAATGGTTCAGCACAGACAAGGCCAGTTTCTGAGCTGTAATTTTCAATGGTTCTAAGGAGGCCATTCAGCCCATCAAATCTTCACCAATCACAATCTCACCCAGCCTCCATTCGCATAACTCCATGCACCTACCCTAGCTAGTCCCCCTGACACCAAGGGGCAATTGAGCATGGCCAATTCACCTAACCTGCACATCTTTGGATGGTGGAGGAAACTGGAGCACCTGGGTGAAACCACAGACACGGTGAAAATGTGCAAACTCCACAGAGACAGTGACCAAAGCCTGGAATGGAATTCAGGCCCCTGGTGCTGTGAGCAGCAGTGCTACCAGTGCCACCGTGCTGCTCATGCCACATATAAAGTTCTGACCAATGAAATCAAGCATGTTTCAAAGGTAGATTTAAGCTACTCAATAGACTGTGTAATGGAACTATTCAAAGCTGTTTACTTTATGAATAATTCTCCACAAAGTTGACAAGTTATCTCACCAGTTAATAACTACAGACTCTGGATACTGATGTGGATAATGCTCAGTAACAAGTGCTGGATTACAGTCAAACACTGAATTCCCTGTGCGATGTTTGCTATATATCATTAAGTTCAAATTTTTCAATGGTTTCACTCCTCCCTAGCTCAGAGCGCTCCTCCAGCTCCACAAATTTCTGAGATATATATGCTTACTTAATCCTGGCCACTTGAACATCTCTGCATTAATTGCTCCACCATTAGTGGCTGTGCCTACAAGTAATTAGGCCCTCAGCGTTGGAATTCTCAGCCTACATTTCTCTGTCGCTCTACGTTACTTTTTCGCTTTAAGGCATTCCTTAAAACCTCCCTCTTTGATCAAGCATTTGGTCATCTGACCTAATATCTCCCTATGTGGATCAGTAGCCTGTGAAGTATCTTGGGACTTTGATTTCACTAAAAGTACTATATAAATATAAGCTGTCATTGTTGTTACTGAGTAACTTTATCTATTAATAATTTGATGCTCAATGGCTAGCTATCCTGCTTACCTTTATTCATGTCTATTAAGTGCCTAACACATAACTTATAACTATTAAAAAGTGTCTAGTGCATACATAACCTGTGGTCAGACTTCTTCCTTGGTGATTTAGCAAATAAAACTTAATTCACTCAATGAGCAGCTTGAGGGTAACCTAAATGAGGTTTAGTAAATTAAATTCATTTTGATATGAATATGAACTGTTTTAAATGCAAGACATCATCTAATCTTCAACCTATTTTGCAATTTTAAACCACAGCCAATTCTTTAATAAGGTCTAGAAAATGAGATTACATTTGTCTAGTTTCTCAGCTTCTATTTGTCAGAACACCATTTCTTATACTAATCTACAACATACATGACAACCATTTTATTGCAGATTTTCAACAATCATAGAACGCCACAATATAGTTTTTAGTTCAATTAAATTCCTGCATTTGTTAACCAACAAATAATTAGTTGCAAATAATCAGTTATTGAATAAAATTCAGACATCTTTGATTAAAAGCTGCCTTGTTCATTCAATTAATAGTTTCCAAATTACAGTAAGTTACATCTAAATTAGGTGCGAAGACTGCAAGTCTACTGGCGACATACAAAGGTGAATTATACAGCTTAACAGCAGGTGAATTTATGAATTTTAGCCCACAGCTATAGGCCAGTTTGGCTTAGTCAATAATTCTCGATCAGAAGGTTGTGGATTGAAGCTCCAGTCCAGAATTAAACATTACTTAGCCTAAGCAATAAGTTGAATATTCTGAGGAACGTTTCTGTTTCATTTACACAAAGGTGGAGTTCCATATTTCTGGCTCGGACTTCAAAGCTGGGCCTCTTTGAAAAATGGAATGTACCTGTTCTCGAAGTCTTCCTTCATTGTGCAGGAATGTCAGGGGAAGTCAAGCCAAGCCCCCTTTTTACATCTCCAGCTTCTGTATTTTGGGAAGTCTTCACCCATGAACATACTGAAAAGCTTTGGGCCATTTAAATAGTTTGGCAATGTGTTAGTTAGTGAAGTAAATGAGTAACTGGGTATGGTGGCAGGGTGGTAGGTGAGAGGGTGATTGGTAACAGGATGGATAAGTTGGCAGCTAACAGGGTGGATAAGGTGGCAAGAGGGTAAGATGACAGGTGGTAGATGGCAGGGTGGGTGAGGTGATGAGGTAAGGTCAGATCTCAGATTGGGTCAGGGAATTCAAAAGGGAAGAAGTGGGGGATGGAGGGGAAGTAGTAGCGAGAGATCAGTTGTATAGTTACCCTGGAGGGATCATGATTTTTTTCTATCTAATATTTCCTGGGTGACTATCCAGGTAAGTAAGTCAGATCTGTCCGAAGCTCCAAATTCTTTTCAGAGAGATCCAGATGCAAGGCAATTGGCAACTGGAAATTGAATCTTCCCAGGTCATTCCTGTGGTAAACTTGTATTGAGAATTCTAGGGGAACCCTTGGTTTATCCTCCATGACACATCTGGTCTCTCACTATTCAGAGGCCAGAAGATCTAGGTCTAAAATTTCAGTATAGTACAGAGGAATTGCCATACTATTGGAAGCGTTATCCTTTGGATGAGACATTCGGTTGTCTTCTTGTGGTCCAGGTCAAACTTTAAGATCATCCATCATTACTTGAAGAAGGGAAGGGAAAAGTTAAGTTCTCCACACCAAAATGGTGATGATAAAAATAGGAAATGAACAGACACATTGGGCCAGGATTTTTGAGGAGTGGCAATCATAGTCAGATTACCACTCTGCTCCCATTCGCAAAAACGTGCAATGCACTGGTTCCTGGGACTTTGTGCAAGGCAGCAGTGTTGAGGGAAATGAAGCCAGGCCCCATTTTATAGCATTAGTTGCCATAAAGCGGGCAAGTTTAAAGATTCAGCTACTTTGAGGAGACAGGGAGGAGGTAAGTGTACAAGGTAAGTAGGTTATATTAGGAGGGCATGTGAGGGGCAGTAGGCTGGGTCAGGGGTGTAGTTAGATGTTGGTTATTCTGGGGTGGAGAGATAGTCAGGGCTGGGAAATGTTTTCCTAATAGTTGGGGGTTTGAGTATGTATTAGTGGTACGGGGGTCAGTTGCAGGTGTGTGCTTGGTCTGGGGGTAGTCACAAGATTCGAAGGGTAGCTGGGAAGTCTGGAAAGTAGTTGCAGAATCGTTGGGGAAATGGAATGTTTCTGGGGGGTTGGGAGAGTAGGTGGGGAGGGGGGGGTGGTGTAGTGAAGGAGGTGGTGGAGGGGGTTCGGGAAAGAGTCAGGAGTCTAGTGGGGGAAGGGGGTAGTAGGGAGTATAGTTGGGGGAAATCAGCAGTATACTTAGCAGGAGATAGAAATGTTTTTAATTCTTCTATCTTTTCCTGAGAAGTTACTCCGCTAAGAAAATCAAAACCATCCAAAGTCTGGATTTATATCAAAGTCTTGGATGGTTCCCAGTGCAGGGTAATTTTGAATGTTGCAGGCCACTCCTGGGCAGTCCTTGCATGGGGACTTCTTGAGGGGGCGGCTGTCTCAGCACATCTTCTTGGATATCTCCTTGATATGGCCCCTGGAGGATAGATATTCTAGGCCATTTATTCAGACACACAAAATATGTTTAATCATTTATTTAAATGAATTTCTATAAAGTGCTAATACTTGTCTATACTTGTCTGTAAAGTGGCTACTCACCAGCTTTATGCCCTGACAGAGAATCTCTCCTGATTGATTGGACAGTTATCAAAGAGCACTTTAGGGTGTGCTTAATTACCCACTCACCATAAACGGGCAGCTATGTCTCCAACCTGGCCCAAGTTTGAAAACCTGATCAGCAAACCTGTTGTGGTGATTGTGTTACAAATGTAAATACTGCAAGACTTTGTTTTGCGACTGCCTCCTTAATTTTGGATAAAATATAGGAATAAAGGGTATAAAGTCGGAACAGTTCTGACTTCAGCCTGACAACAAGCTTTGTGGCCCCAGGTTGTTAAAGATTAAGTGGATCCCCAGGTTGTTTAATTGTGGAGAAAGTGTAAGATGGTCACACCTGTAAACAATAACCAAAATGGTTGTGCTAATGGTAGATAGACTTTTGTATCCAAGTCTCACAGGGAGGGGATTGTTAGATTTTATAAATGGTTATACTTTAAAGCTATTTAGTTCCAAGATAGAATGGAAGATAGTTAATTAGCATTTACCTGGATAAAAGGCTCATGTGATTCAGTTGCAGTGGATTTTGAGAAGGGACGGGTCCATAATGATTCACTGAATTATCAGTTTAGAGGTTTTTAAGAAATCCCTGAACCTCTCAGACAGATCAATCCACAAGCATCTGAGAGAGAGCACAGAGGTAGAAGCAGGCAGTCTCTGTTGTTCACCATGCAGAATGGGGGTAGCTTGCACTTGGATTGAAGAGCTCAAGTTTGTCAGAATTTAAAACAAAATGGGAGACCAGAGCTTTGGCTAAAGAGGGAATCTCCAGAGTAAATCAGTTTAAATCATTCAGAGACTAGAAGTCAACTGGCTAGAGCGGAAAGGGAACGCCATTGAGTGCTGAAAATAGATTTGGACTGATTCCTGGAGAATGAAGCATCCTGTTAAGAGCATGGCTGATAGTAAACACTTCAAGATTTTAGGTGTGCAGATCACCAACAACCTTGACCACTATGCTGACACTGTAGTTAAGAAAGCCCATCAACACCTGTACTTTCTCAGCAGACTAAGGAAATTTGGAATGTCAGCTGCGACTCTCACCAACTTTTACAGATGCACCATAGAAGGCATTCTTTCTGGTTGTATCACAGTTTGGTATGGCTCCTGCTGTGCCTGAGACCACAAGAAGCTACAAAAAGTTGTGAATGTAGCCCAATCCATCATGCAAACCAATCTCCCATCCATTGACTCCGTCTACACTTCCCACAGCCTTGGCAAAACAGCCAATGTAATTAAGGACCCCATGCACCCTGGACATTCTCTCTTCTGCCTTTTTCCATTGGGAAAAAGAAACAAAAGTCTGAGGTCACATATCAACCAACTCAAGAACAGCTTCCTCCCTACTGCCATCAGGCTTTTGAATGGACCTACCTCGCATTAAGCTAATCTTTTTCTACACCCTAGCTATGATTGCAACATGACATTCTGCACTTTCTCCTTTTCTATGAAAGATATGCTTTGTTTGTACAGCGTGCAAGAAATAATACTTCTCACTGTATACTAATACATGTGACAATAATGAATCAAGTCAAAATCAAAGATTTTCCAAATCTGAGAATGGAAATTTGAAAGAATTGCCCTCAACTGTATTTTACAATTTGGTACAATATGGAGAATGATTTGAAAACCAGGGAATAATACCCCAGATATCTTGAGATGATTTTAAATAAATGTTTATTAACCACAAAATAAACAATAAAGTCAACTAAAAAATACGTAGCTAAAACAATAGCTATACATAGTATCCCAAACTTTACCTATTTCTGAATACCTTCATTTCATCACCTTCAGAGCTCTCCCAAACTACCACAATATAGATTTTTAAAAACTAATAAACAAATTCCAATAACAGTTACCACACTAGACAATTATATCTTTGGGGTTGCTTCTGATGTTGGACAAAACAATTGGTTATTCAATGCCAGAATTTTTAATAGGCATGGCTAATTGAAATAATTAATTCTGCTGTGGACTAAGGTTTAAAAAGTTACCCTTGTATAAATTGAATTGCTTCTGATAGTTATTTTCTGTTTGCTCTTCCCTTATCTGAATTAACCTCTTTAGAAGTCAAACATATTGTGAGTCTACCTTTTCGAATGTAAATTCACACCTTGTATTCTCCTTTGAACCTCTTGTCACCTTTTTCAAATCCTTCAAAAGTGGCTGATAAACCATGGCTAACCATTAGCTTAAGGAAGACAGAAATATTCCACCAACCACCATCAAATTCTAACTATAATTCACCTATTGTAACTATTAATGGCATAATCCTGAAGCTTGTAGACAACTTTACCTATCTTAGAACCTCAATCGCCAGAAATGTCTACATTTAGAGTGAGGTGGAAAATAAAATTGCCAGGACAAGCTGAGTGTTTGCTTGTTTACGCAAGATGCTGTGGAAGAAACAAGGTATCAAAATTCCCATTATTATCAGCTGGCCTTATGTAAATATCTGTTATTGACATATCAAAAGCACCGGTTCCATTATCCTAATGGACCCAGCCTTTAAACAGCTTCTATTTTTAAATAGTTCTTAAAAGTATTAAATCAGCAGAACACATTCCAATGAATTGGATTTCCCTGATATTTTCACATCATCATGATTTTTTCTGTCTACTCAAGGGATAGAGAGTGACATTTAACAGCGGAGAGGGATTTTCAATTGTTTCAAAAGTCAAATGGGCAAATCTTTCTCTAGCCTAGAGTTTAAGTTGCCTACGGAAATAGTTTTTAAGCAATGTTGTTTTAAGTTTGTTTGTCACAATAAATGTCTTAAAACTTAAAATGTTGTCATGTGATCACTCCAGTCAATTACCCGAAATTCAAAGACCTTCCTGACAGTTCTTGGTCTCCTTAGGGATCAAAACAATTGACAAAGCCATCAGATCTCAACCCTCAAGCAAAGTTCAAGGGGATCTAAGAAGAAATTTACAAATCTGGGTGACCTCAGTTACCCAAATTCAGTCCCACAATTATATCACAGAATGTGGGATTAACAAACCATTCCTTCAGAGTTCAAAGGTGCCATGATTATTCACTTATACAAAGGAAAGGGATAAATAAAATCTCTGTGACAACCACAGAGGCACCCTGCTGCTCATGGCAGCTGTAAGATTATGGCAAAATCAACAGACCAGTAAGCCATTTGTAGTGCCAGAAAGTGGGTTCAGAAAAAGCAGAGCTATTTCCAACAAGAGTTTTCTCTTTGGTACATACAATAGAAATACCACGGACAACAGACATGATTCTACTACGCTCTTGTTGACCTGATGAAGGCCTTTGACATAATAAACAGAGAGACCTTGTGGAAAATCTTAGCTAAACTTAGATGACTTGCTGAAAATCCGACAGAGTAGTTTCACAATGGAATCATGGTCAGAGTCACTGATGAATTCATTGCTGTCTTGGATGTGATAAGTAGTGTGGAGCAAGGAAGCGTCATGATTGTGTTCTTCAGTTATTTGCTGCCATGATTTCTGGGACATATGATGGAAATGTTGATGGAACATACATCCAATTCAGAACAGAAAGCAATCTTTTCAACCTGAGATGACTGCAACCCTCAATTAAGGTACCAGGGATGACGGTATAGGAATTGCTGTTGACTGATGATTGTGCTCTTGTGTCACACTGTGAGCATGGCCTTGGACTGTTTTCCAAAAGTGGCTGTTAACCCACAGCTAATCATTAGCTTAAGGAAGACAGAAATATTCCACCAACCACCACCAAATTCTAACTAACTTCACCTAATGTAACTATTAATGACATCATCCTGAAGCCTTTAGATAACTTTAACTATCTTAGAAGCTCAATCACCAGAAATGTCTACATTTAGAGTGAGGTGGAAAATAAAATTGCCAGAACAAGCTCAGTGTTTGCTTGTTTATGCAATATGCATGGAAGAAACAAGATATCAAACTAACAACAAAACTTGTGTGTAAAGTTATGCTAATATCTACCCTCCTATGTGCCTGCAGGACATAGGGTACCTGTACATGATACATTAAGCATGTGGACATGTTCCACATGAGATACATTTGGAATCCCACTGGTATCAAGTGGGTGGGCAAAGTGCATAACATTAAAGTACTTTAAAGAGTGGAAGTGTCTGGATTGAAACACTCATCATCAAAGTTTAGCTCAGATGGAGTGGACATGCATTACGTATGACTAATGACAAAATCCCTAAGGCAATCATGTATTCATAACTTAAACTTGGACACCATTTGAGAGAAACACTAAGATTGAGGTTCAAGGACTCCTTGAAGATGAACTTGAGGAAATATACTATGTCCACCAGAGACTGGGAGAAAAATGCACAAGAAAAACAGCATGGGAAGCAATCTCAAGGGGCAGCACTGCTTCCATTGAATAATACAGAATAGAGTCAACTAAAGACAAAAGCCCTTTGTAAGTGCAAGCAAACAAAGACAGACTGGACAGCGACCTCCCCCTTCCCACCTCCTCTCCCAACCACCCCCAAGAGTCAGACAATTCATCCTTGCCCACACTGCAGGTTTCCACAGGCACATGAGAATACACAGATGACTCAATACATGCAAGTATCAGCCGTCTAAGACAACTGATGATGATGCCTTTTTGCTCAAATTTACTATGACCTTGCACATGTTTAATCAAGAGCAATAGTAGACCTTTTAGCAATGTTTCTTTTAGGAAGCTGAAACAAACTAAATTGCAGGATGTGCTTGGTAATTTTCAGAGATGTTTGTGAGGTTACCTTTGGCATAAAAATTACTGTTATTATTTTAGTGTTATCCATTGATTTTAAAGGACTCTGGTTCCAGTACATTAGCAATTCACAAGTTTTAATATTTTGCATGGTACATAAATAACAATATAAGGATGGCAACTATGCCAATTTTTTCTCAGGAATCTGCAATACTGTCCAGTTTCTCTTCATATTGTAAAAATTGAGTTGAAGTTAGCAGGTTCTTAATTGCTCTGCATTAGGTCAGTCCAATTACTTTTCATAGATTCAGTCTAAATTTTGCAGAAATTTATCTTGAAATTTTCTTGCTGAGCATTTTGAGGAGAATGTATTGTAGGGCCCAGCATTACATCGCTGAGGAGAGAGTTGGAAAGATTGAATAGATCTGATTTGGAAAATGCACATTAAGAATACATAGAAAATGAAAATGTCACTATACAATATTAATGAGGCCAAAATATGAACCTCAGGCTCCCTTTACATTATTTGAATAGATAGCCACTGCCTGTTGTGCTTCCACAGGCAGCTTCCCTGTTTTGTATGGGTGAATTTTGGGCCGCTTGCTTCATCAGCATCTGCCCCAAGGAAAATCAGGAGCAAGTGAAGTTTTACCAGGTGCCTTGGGAGACCACTCCTGCTTCTCCTGACTCTATGGGAATTCTTTAAAGCTTACTTTATTTTTAAACTTATCTTCCCAAGGGGAATAGACCTGGTGCCTGCATCACTCACCACAATCAAATTTTGTACAGGAAGGGCAAAAAACAGGCATCAAGTCTCTCATTTATATATACAGGTCGAGTATCCATTATCCGAAACCCTTGGGACCAATTGCATTTCAGCATTCAGATGTTTTCGGTTTTTGGATGTGATATAGCTACCAAATGTATGACTAAACCTATTTATTTACAATAGCTTAATACCAGGCTAGCTATAATCTATACATAATAGGTTGTTTCTTCATTTTCCAACTCTCACCAAAACCACAGAGGAATAAATGCACAAAAGCACTAAATAACCACAAAAATCACAAGGTAAGACAAGAGAATGTGAGTATAAACAGTGCAGGCAAACAAAGACTTCCCACGCTAAAAGTTGGGTCCAGTCAGTGAGGTTTATGTCAGCTCCACTCTCAGACTTCCCACACAAAAGGTCGGTGAGGTTCACATTGGCTCACATTCAAAAAAAGTTCAGTTTTTGGATGAGTTCAGTTTTCAAATATACGGATGAAGGATATTTAACTGTATAAAGGAGTCTGTTTATGGTGGTTGGCAGAAACATTTATAAAAAGCCCTATCCAATACTTCAGGTGGCCCTGGTGTGCAGGATCTCTATAATTCACTTCTCCTGTTTTACATCCGTAAAATGGTCACAAAAAGGCCTAACATCTCTCCAAATGCAGCACGTAGAATTCAAATGTGCTTTTACTTTATTTGTCAAACCATAGAGGAAGCTCTTTTTTATTGATTCAAGATATGTGGCTTTGCCTGTTTGGTCACCCCTAATTTCACTTGACAAGGTGTCCATGAGGTGTTTCTTGAACCACTGCAGTCCATGTGGTGTAGGTATATCCACAGTGCTGCTGGGATGGAATTCCAGGCCTTTGATCCAGTGACAGTGAAGCAACAGTGATATATTTCTAACTGAGGGTGGTGAGTTGTTTAAAAAGGATCTTCCAAGTGGTGGTGTTCTTATGTATCTGCTGCTCTTGTCCTTTTAGAGGCAATGGTCGTGGTTTTGGAAGGTGCTGTCAAAGGAGTTTTGGTGAATTCCTGAAGTGCCTCTTATAGATGGTTCACACTGCTGCTACTGTGCGTCGGTGGTGGAGGGAGTGAATTTTTATTGTGGGATGCTAATTAAGGGGATTGCTTTGTCCTGGATGGTGTAAGCTTCTTGAATGGTATTGGGCTGCAGTGGTCCAGGCAAGTAGCGATTATGCCACCCCAGTCCTGAATTGAGTCTTGTAGTTTGTAGCCAGGCTTTGGGGAGTCACCACAGGATTTCTAGCCTCTTACCTGCTCTTGTAGCCAGAGTATTCATGTAGCTAGGCTAATTGAAATTCTGGTCAATGGTAACCTCCATGATAGTGGGGGATTTAGTGATGGTAATGCCATTGAATGTCAAGGGGCGATGGTTAAATCCTGTCTTGTTGGAGATGGTCATTAACGAGCATTTGTGTGGTGCGAATGTTACTTGCTATTTGTCAGAATGGATCTTGTCCAGGTCTTATTGCATTTGAATATGGACTGCTTCAGTACTTGAGGAGTTGCAAATAATGTTGAACATTGTGCAGTCATCAGTGAGCATCCCACTTCTGGTCTAATGATGGAAGGAAGGTTTGTGATGAAGCAGTTGAAGATTGCTGGGCTGAGGACAGTACCCTAAGGAATTCCTGAAGTAATATTCCAGAGCTAAGATGACTGACGCCGTAGATTTTGTGTACAAACCAAACTTAAACTGCAGTCAACTTGGGTACAAACAACACGTAAACCCTGTGTACTCAATCTCCAAACTTTAATAACTTGTGCTTGCCTCGTCTTCTTACTTGTGCAAAGTATTGCCGCGTGTTCTATTGATTCATACAGAAATTTTTACAGTTATAGTTAATTACAGCAAATGAGAAATGAGCAATTTTTCTAATCCTTTATTTGCTTACATATCCACCAATCATAGCATAGCTTTTTGCCCTTTCTCATTCAGCAGAAAACTGTCTTCTGCCAATTCTTCATTCCATAATACGTCCCCATATCCTACTATTTGGTAATTGTCATGGTTACTTGCTCTTTGTTTTTATCCTGTGTCCTAGTCTTGGAATCTGGGGTTTATAGAACAAGGTTTTTGGATTTAGTCACTTATCTTGAGTACATAAGCAATGGCCTTACTGTCGGCATTACTGAAGGCCCCACTGAAGGCCTTGTTTGGCTAATAATCATTTTCCATTACTTGACAGTTTTTTTGACAATTATGGAACTTTAATTTTCACAATTGTTTGTAACCTAACTTCACCTTTCTTTGTGCCAAGTTTGACTCTAATCGACAGGAAGTTTTTTCAAATGATTTCCATTCATTCCAGTTTTGCTCAGGCTCTTTGATGTTACCTTTAGTCATAGGCAGTCATTCTCATGTCACCTCTGAAATTCAGCTCTTTTATCCATTTTTGAATGAAGGCTGTAACGAGGGCAGGAGCTGAGTTATCCCGACAGAACCTGAATTGAGCATCAGTGTGCAGTTTCACTAGATAGCATATTGATGACTCCTTCCATCACTTTACTAATGATCAAGAGTGAACTGATGAGGTGGTATTTGCCCAGGTTGGATTTATCTTATGTTTTGTGTCATGACACACCTGGATAATTTTCCACATTGCTGGGTAGATACCAGTGTTGTGTCTGTACTGCAACAGCTTGGCTAGGGGCATGGCAAGTTCTAGAGCACAGTATTCAGTGCCATTGCCAGAATATTGTCAGTGTCCATAGCCTTTGCAGTATCCAGCATCTTCAGCCATTTCTTGATATCAAGTACGTGAATCGAATTGGCTAAAGACTGGCATCTGTGATGTTGGGGATATTAGGAGGAGGGTGAGATGTATCATCCACTCGGCTGAAGAGGATGAGATGTATCATCCACTTCTGGCTAAAGACTGTCACAAAGGTTTCATGCTTATTTTTGAACTGATGTGCTGGGCTCCCCGATCATTGAGGATGAGGATATTTGTGGAGCCTCCTCCTCCAGTGAGTGGTATAATTGCCCACTACCATCCATGACAGGATATGGCAGGACTGCAAAGCTTAGATCAGATCCATCGGCAATGGAATCATTTTGCTTTGTTGATTACATGTTGCTTATACTGTTTGGCATGCAAGCAGCCCTGTGTTGCAGCTTCACTAGGTTGACATCCCATTTTTAGATATGCTTGGTGCTATTGCTGGCATGCCCTCCTCATGCTGCATTGAAGCAGGGTTGATCCCCTGACTTGGTGGCAATGCTGGAGTGGGGGAGCCTGCCAGGCAATGAGGTTACAGATTACAGTTTAGTACAATTTTTCTGCTGCTGATGCCCACAGTGCCTCATGGTTGCCCAGTCTTGTGTTGGTAGGTCTGTTCAGAATCTATCCCGTTTAGCACAGTGATGATGCCACAAAACACAATGGAGGATATCTTCAAGGTGAAGATGGAATTTGTCTCCAGAGGGACTGTATTGTGGTCACTTCTGTAGATACTGTCATGCATTTGTGGCTGGCAGGTTGATGAGGCTGAGGTCAAGTATGTTTTTAACCTCTTCTTGGTTTCTTCACCAACTGCCACAGACCCAATCGAGCAGTTATACCCTTTAGAACTTGACCAGCTGAGTCAGTAATGATGCTACTGAGCAACCCTTGGTGATGGTGGACATTGACCCTCTAGGTGCTTTCTCTAAGTGGTGTTCAACATGAAGAGGTAGTGCGAGTAGTGTTTCATCAGATGAACATGGTGAGAGTGCTGTATGTGGTAATCAGCAGGTGGTTTCCTTGTTTTTGTTTGACCTGATACCATGGGACTTCGTGGAGCCCAGAGCTGATATTAAAGACTCTCAGGCCAGCTCCCTCCCAACTGTATGACACTGTGTCACCACCTGCCAGATATATTCTGGCGCTGAGACAGGACATGTCTCGTGGACATACCCTGGGATGGTGACAGTGAAGTCTGGTACATCATCTGTAAGCTGTGATTCCTTGAGTATGACTATGTTAGCCTATGCTTGATTAGTCTGTGAGCAGCTCTCCCACCTTTGGCACAAGCTTCAGATGTTAGAAAGAAGGACTTTGCAGAGTCAACAGGACTGAGTTTTCCATTGTTGTTTCCGGTGCCTAGGTCAATGCCAATTGGTCTGTTTGGTTTCACTGTCCTTTGCAAGGCAGCGTAGCAATATGGCAACCCCAGATCAGATTTACCATGGAGTGAAAAAATAGACTGAAAATAATAAACCCTTCAGACGAGGCCACAGACAGGATTTTACATCACCCTGATTAAGTTTGTACAATGGAACTGGAAAATACATATACTGGGAGAAAGTAAAAAATACAATTCCACTTTGATGATTTGCCAAATCCTGCTGCATGGAGGTCAGGCCAGCCGATTGGTTTTTGGATCCAGGTTTAACTTCTAAGATGCGCCCATTGGCTAAAAAATTACTCAATGCACATATATATTCTGCACTCATTTTCTGTTAGAAATTATTTACTGCTGAACAGTATTCCCATTCAGCCGGCCAAGGCTTTCGTGGATTATTTGGCATATAGCTGACGAAGACCATCAAATAATACATTACATGAAATTACTCTGCAAATTGCTTTCCACCTACACTACCAAAACAATCTGAGAAACAGCCATAAAGAATTCAAGTACCATATTCTTTTTCGTTTAAAGTAAAAGCTTTGTGCGAGTGTGCTAAATGTGGGTGATTCAAGCACGAACGAGTATTTTTATGTAGGTGGCATTAAGCATGACAGAATACATTGTAACTGCCCAAAATAGCTAGAAATGAAGAAGAAAGTAAAAGTCATAACTACAGGAAAATCTGAGCTGGTTTTAAAATGTTTTATCATTAACATCACCAGAATAACACAACTCCAAAATTGTACTTCACAAGAAGAGTCATAATGGACTCGAAACACTGTGGTTCAGGTTTCCCGGTCCTGCTGGCAGCAGGCATCATCAGGGGTGGGCTGAAAACTCCTGCCGCACGTTTCTCTCTCTATTGGTGCTGCCAGACCTGCTGAGCTTTGTAATTCTCCTCCCATATTAAATATCCACATTTGAAACAAAAATGAAACAATTACAAAACACACATTAGAACTCCTTGCTAACATCAATTGTCCATCATGAACACTTGAATATGTCCTTGGAGACCAGCAGGAGCAAGAATCAGCCATTTGGCCATTCAAGCCAAAATCCAAAAATTAATGACTTTGTAAGAGAAGAAACTCCTCCCCGTCTAAAGACAAACTCCTTATTTTGAAACTGTGATCCCATTTGAGGAAACAACCTTTCAGTATCTGACCTGCCATGTCACCTCAGAATCTTATGTAGTTTCAAATAAGAAAATGTCTCATTCTTCTAAACTTCATCAAACATAGACCAGATCTACTCAATCTTTCTCCATTAAAACAATCCCCTTCATCCTAGAAATCAACTTAGTGAACCTTCTCTGAATGGCCTCTAATTCACGTAAATGAGATCAAAGCTGTACACAGTACTCTCAGTGTGGTCTCACCAGTGCTATGTCTGGTATTAGTAAGGCCTCCCTACTTACATATTCCATCTTCCTTGCAGTAAAGGCCAACACACCATTTCCTTTAAATACATGCTGTACCTTCATGCTAACCTTTTATGATTCGTGTACAAGGACATTCAGATCCCTGTACCACAGCATTATGCAATCTTTCGCCATTTAAATAATGTTCTGCTTTTCTATTCTCTTCATCATGGTGGACAACCTCACATCTTCCCATAATATACTGCCAACTCAGTTAACCTATTTATATTATTTTGCAGACTCTTTGTGGACTTTTCACAACTTGCTTTAGTATCTCTTTTAATATCATCAGCCAAATTGGCACCAATCCAGTCAGTCCCTTCATCCAAGTCTTTAATATAGATTGTAAATAGATGAAGCCCCAACACTGATACCTGTGGCACAACATCAGTTACAGTTTGCCAACCTGAAAAGGATATAATTATCCTGACTCTGCTTCCTTTGATCATTCCTCCATCCGAGTTAATATATTACCCCTCCTATCATGAGCTCTTATTTTGTGTAGTGCCCTTTTAAGTGGCATCTTATCAAATGCTTTTTGGAAACCCAAATACACTACATCTTGAGGTTTCCCTTTATCCATCCTACTTCTTATATCTTCAATGAACTCTTAATAAATCTGTCAAACACAATTTCACTTCCATAAAACTATGTAAGCTCTTTGATTTTATTACCACTTTCTAAATATTCTACTATTATTTGCTTATTAATAGGTTCCAACATCCATCCAATGCAGATGTTGAACTATCTGGTTTTTTTTTGCTTTCTCTCCTTTCTTGAATATAACCGTTTCATTTGCAGTTTTACAATCCACTGGGATCTTTCCAAATATAGGGAATCTTTAAAGATTGCAACCTATGCACTCTCAATCTCTGCAGCCACTTCTTTTGAGGCTCTAGAATGCAGGCCATCTGGTCCTGGAGACTTGTCAGTCCTTTATCCTATTAGTTTTGGTACTTTTTCTTTAGTGATAGTGATTGCTTTAAGTTCTTCTTTCTCTTTTAACCTTGATTTTCTACTATTCTTCAGATCTTCTTTGAATCTTCTACTGTGGAAATGTATACAAAGCCCTTGCTTAAAGTCTCTGCCATTTCCTTGATTCCCATTATTAATTCTCCGGTCTCACTGATTAAGGATCTAATGCTTATTCAGCTATTCCATTCCATATATGTATTTGTAAGAGTCTTACTGTCTGTTTTATATTTCTTATTAGTTTACTCCAATATTCTAATTCTTCTCTCTTTATCTTTTAGTCATACTTTGCTGGTTTCTCAATTTTCCCAATCTTCTGGACTGCCATTAATTTTTGTACAACTGTAAACTTTTTCTTTCAATCTGAAGCCAAAATAGCTTCTTAGATAACCACGGATGTGCATTCTTCTTTAACTATTTTTCTTTCTCAATGGGAAAAAGCTTTGTTGAGAGTTACAGAACAAATCCCTAAATATCTGCCATTGCATATCTACCATCTTACCATTTTACTTTATAAGTTATTTTCCCAGCCCACTGTCATCTCTTCTGTCTTCATACCTTTGTAATTGCCTTTATTTAAAATTAAAACATTAATTTCAGAACCAAGTTTGTCACATTCAAAGTGAACATGAAATTATATCATGTTATGATCACTATTATCTAAAGCATTCTTTACGATGAAATCATGAATTAATTAATCATGTCTCATTACACATTACCACGGCTAAAATAATTTGTTCCCTGGATAGTTACAGAATGTATTACTCTATGAAACTGTCTTGAGTATGTTAGATGAAATCATGCTCAAGGCTACTTTTGCCAATTTAATTGATACACCCTAAAAGATTAAAATTGATTATTGCAATTCCTTTCTGACAAACCCCCATTATTTCTTGGAGTCTAGTCTGTCCTACAATGTGGTTACTGTAAGGGGCCTATGAACTACTGCTACTGGGTGAAAAATGGGAAGACATCATTATTATTTTTCTAAGGAAAAATGTTTACCAATAAGGGTTATTGTCTCAAATAAAGTCCATTAACTTTGTGTTGGCCTTTTGGCCACTGCAACACGAGGCTGCTGGTCCTTTGATGTCCTGCTTCCTCGATTCTGCAAGGTAGCAGTAGTTTCCTTCATAGCTGTACTAAAATTGTGCTCAGCAGTCAGTTCCCACATCCTGCCATTTGTTGCCACTAACTGGGTGCTGACCAGCATAGTTAGGGCATTTACATTTGAAGACAAATTCTGTCATATACATCACATGGCAGACATACAGCACAAATGTCTTCCAACTTTGCAGGGCCTTAACTAACCCTTAGTACACATCACTAAACCTGACTAAGGGATGGGAATAGTCATTCTTAATAAGACAGACCATATCACAAAGTAATGGGCCCAAATTTATGACCACTGAATCAGCCACTCAACGTGACTGGACAGCATTGCTTGAGAGAAAGCTATATTAAAAAAAAACTTTAATTTGCGTAAGAATCATAAGTTGTCACGTGGTATATAAATGCCACAGTTCACTCTCACGCCTCGCTGCATCAGCAAATGAGTGAAGGGTCATTCAGACTCGAAACATTAGCTCTATTTTATCTCCAAATATGCTGTCAGACCTGCTGAGATTTTCCAGCATTTTCTGTTTTTGTTCGCACCCTCCTCATAGTTTACTTACCTACCTAACTTTGTTTCGTCACCATACTGTATTCACTCTGCTACGTGTCAGCTTAGAGGCTGGCATTCTGGTTTACTGCTTGGGTTGCCTGGACTGAGGCTCCAACCCATTAATTTCTGACCCAGAAGCAGTATGTTATAAATGATCCCAGGCTCACTCCCGGAGATATGAAAATCTCAGCCACACGTTTCACAATTCCACTCATTACCTGCTTCTCCATCTTTCTCTGTACTATAACTGGTGCTCCCTTTTTCAGCAACAGGAAATACTGGGAAAAGGGCTAATAAGAACATAGATAGCCAGAGAATGACCATCTCTCATCTACATGTGTGTTTTGTTTTTATTGGTCACCTCTTATAGAATCTGCTTCATTTTCCTTTCCATTCATTTTTTTCCACAGAATTTTCAAAATGGTGATTAATTACTACAGAACAACAAGAAAAAAAATCATTGCACAAAAATAAGAGGGAGTGCACACTTTGCACTTATTGTCATTTGTTTTATATTTGGAGGCAATAGACATTCAATAGATTTTTACATTGTTCAATAGTTCTAAAGCACCGCCACAAAAATTCACCACTTAATTTAGACTGATACTTATATGTACAGTGCTGAGGGAGAGCATCATTGTCACAGCCAGGAGAGAAGATAAATCAAAGTCCTATCTTTTTATGTAGCTGAATATAAAGGTTTCCATGGCAGTTTTCAGAAGTGTAGGGGAATTCTCTTGATGGCATGGCAAAAATTTAATTTACAACCAACACTGTTGAAATATATTAATTGATTATTTACTTCATTCCTTTGTTTAGGACCATGCTCAGCACAGATTGATTATCATGTTTGCCAACATTATAACTGTACTGAAATCATTGTTTCTCAAACCTTTTCACAATCTGACTCCATTTTGAAACTTGAAATTTGCCATGAACCCAGAATGAGAGTGGGATGAGGAAGCAGGGTGGAACTGTGACGAGGGGAGAATGGTTGGGGGGGGAGGGGGTGGTGGTGGTGGTGAAGGGGAGAAGAGTGAAGGTGGGGAACAGTGATTTGTGAGAGGAAAGGGGAAAGATTTGTGAGAGCGAATTGAGACCACAAATGGGTTGTGGGAGGAGAGATTTATGGTGGTGCAAAGTGGAGATACATTTATGAGCATGAAAGGTGGGAGAGAGATATGTATGCTCAAGGTGGGGGAGGGAATGATATGAGACAGTAAAGGGGGGAAAATTTATTTCTCAAATTGCACTTAAAGCATTCATCATGGGAAATGCATGGCATCATTTTTACTGATGTTCAAAAGGCTTTTGTGCTTGAAAGCTGAAAACGTGTTTTAAACTTTAGAGATATATTCTAGTAAGTAAATATAAATCTCTTGTCAGACTCCTATTTATTGACTACAGCTCAGCCTTCAACACCATTATTCCTACAAAACTCATCTCCAAACTCTGTGGCCTGGGGTTCGGCTCCTCCCTCTGTGACTGGATCCTGGACTTCCCAACCCAGAGAACACAATCAGTAAGGATAGGCAACAACACCTCCTCCACAATCATCCTCAACACCAGTGCCTCACAAGACTATGTCCTCAGCCCCTTATATTCCTTATACATCTATGACTGTGAGACCAAATTCCCCTCCAACTGGATTTTCAAGTTTGCTGATGACACCATTGTTGTGCGTTGGATCTCAATCAATGACAAGATGGAGTACAGGAAAGAGATAGAGGATTTGGTGAAGAGGTGAAGAAGTTTGAGAGTGAAAGAGGGAGATACATGAAAGTTAGAGGGAGATATTTGTGAGAGAGAGTGTGGGGAAAAGTTAAAGCTTTATTTATTAGTCACGAGTAGACTTACATTAATATTACAATGAAGTTACTGTGAAAATCCCCTAGTTGCCACACTCTGCGCCTGTTCGGGTACACTGAGGGAGAATTTAGCATTGCCAATGCACCTAACTAGCATGTCTTTTGGATTGTGGGAGGAAACCAGAGCGCGTGGAGGAAACCCACACAGACATGGGGGGATCACACAAACTCCACATAGACAATCATCCAAGCTGGGAATCGAATCAGTTCCTGGTCTGTGAGGCAACAGCACTAACCACTGCTGAAAGTGGGATCGAATGGTGTTGGGCGGTACATAACCTGCAGGATTAAAAAAACGCTATCTTTTCACTACTTTTTTTTGAGTAATAGTCTAGCTTCAAAGATTGGTCAGTTAGGCCATGCTGAAGATTAAACAAAAACAAGGATTTAAAGAGTCTTTGCTGCTGTTAGCATTCAATCTGAACTCCGTGGGAGCCATTGTTGCCTTAGGGATCACAACCCCAAAATCTCATTTATGACCCCATTTGGGGTCACAACCCACTGTTTGGGAAGCTCTGGCTTGTACTTCAAAATGCCATTAATTATTGTAAAATGCCTCATGATGTTCTGAAGACATAAAGTACGTTGTATCAATGCAAGTACTTCATTCTATTTGTAGAATAATTCTGTATTCACCAATTAAATATAGAATATCCTTGATAGGTTGCAGAGTAAATGCTACCTCTTGTCAAACCACTATAATTGCCACTGTCACTAGCACTATAACAAAGCATTTTAGTTTCTATAGCAACCACCAATTCACATGCAATATTTGAGGAATATATCTCTTTGAAGATTGCAGTACCATTTCAATATCAAAATATAACTCTAACCAGATTACAATTTTATTCCAAGAATGCTTTTAATTAAACAATATGGATCACTGACATTTATTTCTCAAATTGCACTTAAAGCATTCATCATTGGAAAATGCATGGCATCATTTTTACTGATGTTCAAAAGGGTTTTGCGCTTGAAAGCTGAAAACGTGTTTTAAACCTCAGAGATATATTCTAGTAAGTAAATATAAATCTCTTATCAGACTCCTATTTATCGACAACAGCTCAGCCTTCAACACCATTATTTCTACAAAACTCATCTCCAAACTCTGTGGCCTGGGGCTCAGCTCCTCGACTTCCCAACCTAGAGAACACAATCAGTAAGGATAGGCAACAACACCTCCTCCACAATCATCCTCAACACCAGTGCCCCACAAGACTATGTCCTCATCCCCTTATTATACTCCTTATACATCTATGACTGTGAGACCAAATTCCCCTCCAACTGGATTTTCAAGTTTGCTGACAACACCATCATTATGCATTGGATCTCAATCAATGACAAGATGGAGTACAGGAAAGAGACAGAAAATTTGGTGAACTGGTGCGATGACAATAATGTCTCCCTCAATGTCAATAAAATGAAGGAGCTGATTATCAACTTCAGGAAGCGTAGTGCAGGACATGCCCCTGTCTACATCAATGGACATCAATTGTTGAGTGCTTCAAATTTTTAGGTGTCCAGATCACGAACAACCTGTCCGGGTCCCCTCATGCTGACATTAGTTAAAAAAGCACACTAGCATCTCTATTTTCTCAGAAGACTAAGGAAATTTTGTACGTCCACTGTGACTCTCACCAAACTTTACAGATGCACCATAGAAAGCCTTCTTTCTGGTTATATCACAGCTTGGTATGGCTCCTGCTCTATCTAAGATCACAAGAAACTACAAAGAGCCGTGAATGAAGCCCAGTCCATCACTCAAACCAGCATTCCATCCACTGACACTGTCTACATTTCCCGTTGCGTCAGAAAAGCAAACAGCATAATTAAGGACCCCACGCACCCTGGACATACTCTCTTCCACCTCCTTCCATCGGGAAAAAGATGCAAAAGTCCCTGGACAAGTATCAACCGACTCAAAAACCTGCTTCTTACCTGCTACCATCAGACTTTTGACTGAACCTACCTGGCATTAAGTTGATCTTTCTCTACACTCTAGCTATGACTGTAACACGACATTCTGCACTCTCTCCTGTTCTTCTCTATGAATGGTGTGCTTTGTCTGTATGGCATGCAAGAAACAATTCTTTTCACTATGAGCTTGGCAGACTATATCAGCAAACAATTTCTGGTGGGGTTTCAAGCCATTATCCTGTAAGATTTTGTTAACACATGACTTTAGGATGAGCAGTGTTGACAATGTTTGTAAATTGATACCCAGTCTGACTTTCCCATGTTGGTTTTGACCTTTAGGTGCCACTTCAGCGGCAACCTCCCAACACCACACAACTTTCAACTTCACACGCCATGTCAGTTGTAGCCTCAGGACTCCATCTTCTTGGTGTCCATGCTACACAAGTGCATCGATGTTGAGTTGCTGCTCGATACATGTTTGCCATCAGTAAGGGCCTGGGTAAGATGCTCCTTCAAAGAGTCAGTGTAGACTCAATAGGTCGAATGGCCTCCTTCTGCACTGTTGGAATTCTATGGTTCTATAATAATGGCAGAAAAGTGTAAATTCAAGCAAGAGGTATTTCTTCATCTAAGAAACGTAGAGCAATTACTATGGAAACAAAAATGGAAACACTTAAGAGGTCTGAAAAGGATGTGGTGCACACATGAAATTGGTAAAGCTTTGGATATTTTCTGAAACTCTATCGTGACCATTTGAATGACAAGCCAAGATTCAGGAACACGTTAAGGGTTTGTTTCCTATGTAATCAACTGTGTTAACTAAGCAGCATGTTGGATTTAATGTTCAGGTTCAGAAACTGTTAATGGTTTGGCTGGAGAACCAAACTCAACACTGTGCTCCTGTCAGCATAATTCATGAAAAGGCTGGGAGTCTTTAAAATTATCTAAAGAAGCACATGAGGTGTATCTAATGTTGAGCCTTTTAATATAAATGGGGGTGTTTGTTTTTTATTAATTCATGGGATATGGGCATCACTAGCTGGCCAGCATTTATTGTTCATCTCTCGTTGCCCTTGAGTGGCTTGCTGGGCTCTTTTAGAGGGCAGTTGAGAGTCAATCACATCGATGTGGCTCTGGAGTCACTTGTAGGCCACACCAGGTAAGGACAGCAGATTTCCTTCTCTAAAAGATATTAGTGACCCAGATTTGCTTTTCCAACAATCAGCAATAGTTTTATGGTCATCAGTGGGTTTTTAGTTCCAGATTTTTTTTATTGAATTCAAATTCCACCATCTGCTGTGACAGGATTCAAACTCACATCTCCAGAACATTAGCTGAGTTTCTGGATCAATAGTCTAGCGATAATACCACTAGGCCACCATCATATTTAATAGCCTTAAAGCCAAGGTTAAGTTACCTAACAACAAGATCGCAGGTGAAATTCCAGTGCTGTTGAGGAGGCAGCTCATGTTTTTCCTGAGGCATTGGCTGAAGTCATTGACAAGGATGTGTATTGTGCTCAGCAAGTTTTTAATGTTGACAAAACTGGGTTATTTGCGAAAGAAGTGCTGTTGAGAAGCTACATTGCCAAAGAGGAGAAATCCATGCCAGGTTACAAAACTGCTCAAGATTGGCACCAAGCAGTAGAGTGAGCCTATCCTGTGAGTGACTTTAAAGTTTAACTTTTGATTTTGTACCTTTCAGAAAACCCCAGGGCTTTCAAGAGATATTCCAAGGCATTTCTACCAGTGATACAGAAACCCAGTCCAAAGACAGGAGCCATTAGGAACATCTTTAAGAATTGGTTTAACCATTATTTTTGTGCCAAGTGTCAGAGATTATTGCAGCAGAAATAATCTTGCATCTAAAACATAGTTATTCCTGTACAATGCTCTTGATCATTCAGTTTTGGGCAGCACAGCAACACAGTAGTTAGCACTGCTGCCTCACAGCACCAGGGACCTGAGTTCGATTCCTGGTTTGGGTCGCTGTCTGTGTGGAGTTTGCACGTTCTCCTCATGTCTGTATGGGTTTTTGCCTACTGCCTAAACAGGTGTGCGTTAACTGCATTGGCCATGCTAAATTGCCTCTTAGTGTCCGAGGATATGTAAGGTAGAAGGATCAGTGGGGTAAATAGTGGTTACGGGAATAGGGCCTGGGTGGGATTGTCATCAGTGAGGACTCAACGGGCCGAATAGCCTTCTTCTGCACTGTAGGGATTCTATGATCCTATGATCCTATTCTTGATGATGTGCATCATGACATCAAAGTCTTTCATTGCCCAACATCATCTCATTTTTGCTACCCATGAATCATGGTGTAATTGCATACCTTAGGCACACATTTTCACAGACCATCAAGACAACTGAGAACAAAGGTGAATCAACTCTCAAGGAACGTTTGAAGGGCTTCATATTTACCATGTGGTTTAGAACATGAGTGAAGCATGGAATGAAGTTACATAATCAAATTTACATGTTATTTGGAGAAGGTTGTATCCTGAGATTGTATATGACTTCCAAGGCTATATGGATACTGCTGAAGATATGACCAGAAATGTGGTTGAAATGGGTGAATAACTCAAATCAAATATTGCACCAGAGGATGCAATTTCTTTAAGAGAGCTGAGAAGACTCCAGAAAACCTGAAGCCAGGAATTCTAAGGAAACTCCAACCAATGACCATTCAAAATCACCAACACAAGTCCAAACTCACCCATGAGTCCAAGAATGAAGTCAATAACTTACTGTTAGGTTTTAAAAATTTGTCTGGGCTTTTTAGATAATTTGTAGGTAATGTAGAGCGGGCAGTACTGTATTAGACTATACAGTATACACCTGGAAATTTCTATGATTTTTTATGTCAATATACTATTGCTGGTAGATTATTGTATTCATCTATACTGTACACACTAAAAATTCATCTATACTGTACACACTAAAAATCTCAGAAGTTTGTGGTTAAACGGGCAACTGACGGTGATCAATGGCTTTATTATATCCTCCACACTAATCAAGGAACTTGTGCTAAGGTGTGCAGGCATGAACAATCACCTCAGTGACTTGACACCGCAAGAGTTGAGGGTGTTTAACATTCCACGTGCCCCATGAAGTAATTCCAGGTCTTGGTTCAGGAACCAATCCTTATAGTATTTGTTCCATGGAATCCTGTGGGATTTTCCAGCCAATCCCGCCATCAGGACCTACTTGCCCTGTGAACAGCAGCGGCCCACTGCAGGTTCCTTGGCAGCTGAGTGTGTGAAAATAGGAAACCCCATTGACAGCAGCAGGACCGGAAGATCTCACCGTGGACCAATGGCAGGTGGACTCCACCACCGCAGCACATACAGCAGCAGGCAGAAAATCCTGCCCACTGTTCCTTTGAGAAAATTGGTGCTGACTTATGATGTTTTGACTTACAATGCATGTTTTAGGAATCAGTTGTGTTGTAAATCTGAGGACTGCCCTGTATTACTAATTTTTATGGTTCAATGTTGATTTGAAATAATATTTTAGGATTTTGCCTTAGCCATTTCTTTAAACAGTTCAGTTTCAATTCTTGTCTGTTGAGTGAGACATTTAAACAGTAAAAAGCAGCCTGTAACGAAATGACACACGGCATTGTGGCACAATGGTTAGCACTGCTACCTCACAGTGCCAAGCTTCAATTCTGTCCTTGGGTGACTGCCAGTGTGGAGTTTTGCACATTCTCCTTGTGTATCTGTGGGTTTCCTTTGGGTGCTTCAGTTTCCTCCAACAATCCAAAGATATGCAGTTAGATGGATTACCAAGCTAAACTGCCCCTTAGTCTCCAAAGTGTACAGGTTAGGTAGGTTAGCCATGATAAATGTGTGAGGTTATAGCAATAGGGCAGAGGGGTTAACCTGGGTAAGATGCTCTTTCAGACAGCTGGCGCAAACTTGATGGGCCAAAAAGCCTCCTTCTGCACTGTAAGGATTCTATAGTTGGTTCTATGGTTCCTGATAATGACCTTAAAGGTACCAAAATGTTGAGGAAACATAATGCCTTGAAGAGAGAAACATATTTTGAATTCAAACATGGCTTTTTATTTTGATATTTGTTAAATAAAACCCTGCCTTTGAATTAGACTTTGACTTTCTAATACCTTGATCTATAAACCATGTCTACAGCATAAGAACCCCACCATTTCATGAAAACATTTTGATAGGGATTACTACTAACATTTGTTCTTAATTCCCTGTGAGAATAGGTTAGCATGTTTATATGAATTGCCTACAACAGTTTGTATTATTGATAACAGGATGTAGTATTGTTTGAACAACTGCAATCTAAAATGATGCTTCATTTATTTACAATGGAATGTAACCACTGAGAGCCTAGAAAATAAGAGATGGATATTTGTTGCAGTCCATGAGCCTAGATATACAGCTGGTATGACACTAGATGACCCTCACTCTTTCCAATGAAAAGCTTAATTCGCAATATTTCCTCATAAGGAATGGGGAATCTTTGGAATTAGGGATAAAAGTTGGAAACTCAGAGCCTTCCTCAGCAGAGTTCCACCATGGCCTCTGCGGCTCAATTCTTCTGTGACACGGTCCAACATTATTTCTGGGACACAAGGAGAAAGAAACATTCCCTGTGCTATCAGCACTCAAGGCAGCCTGGGTCTTGAGGGATAATCAACTGCAATGCTGTCTTTCACAGTTTTTGTTAAGTTTATATAATACCTTGCTTAATCAATTCTACTTGATTCATTATTACTGATCATTCATACCTTGTTAGGTCAGGCACTACTAAGGCCCCACTGTTATGAATTGATACTTCAGAACCTCAATACTTGAATTATTTTTACATCAAGATCCTTGAAAACTTACAGTAATATACTGATGTATTTGTAATTTCTTACCAATATTTTATAACATTCTTCTCAACACAGACTAGAGGCAGTAAAATACCTTCTAGATTATCACAACAAAGTAATGACAATTGGAGAAACGTTTACATATTTCAGTGTATGGGCCAGCATTGACAGTTTCCTTTTATTTTTGACCTAACCTTTTTCATTTGTTCTTTTGATTTCATCTATTTTTCTTTCTTCCTTTCTCTGCTACTTCCATTACCTTCTAACTGATACTTTTGGCTGCTTTGTCCTGCATGCCGTTGAGCTTCTTGACTGTTGTAGCCACACTCATCCAGGCAAATGGAGAGCATAATTAATGGTTTTCTGGACCATACATTGAGGAACCACCAAGGGAATAGGCCATCTTGGACTGGGTATTATGTAATGAGAAAGGGTCAGTTGGCAATCAAGTTGTGAGGGAACCCTTGGGGATGGTTGACTATAATATGATAAAGTTCCTCAACAAGG
Organism: Carcharhinus amblyrhynchos; assembly: GCF_965287045.1. Lineage (NCBI taxonomy): Eukaryota > Metazoa > Chordata > Chondrichthyes > Carcharhiniformes > Carcharhinidae > Carcharhinus > Carcharhinus amblyrhynchos. The sequence goes on along the minus strand of NC_137326.1, from coordinate 101,393,653 downwards.
TGGATAGACAGGTGGTTGATTCTGAGGCCAGGCTCCTGAATCTCAATAAAGGTAACTATGATGTTAAAAGGGATGAGTTGGTTATGATGAAACAGAAGGGTAATAGACAGGCAATGGCAAGAATTCAAGAAACAAATAAGTGAACTTCTTATTTAGTGCAAGAATAGAAAGGTAACTGTGATGAAACCATGACTCCCAAGGGAAAGTAGCAATAGTATTAGATTCAAAGAAGAAGCATACAAATTGGCAAGAAAAAGCTATTCACCTGAGGACTGGGAGCAGTTCAAATTCGGCAAAAGCAGATTGTGGAATTTACTAAGAAGGGGAAAATAGATTTTGGAAGTAACATAAAAATTGACTGTAAAAGTTTCTATAAGTACGTAAAGAGAAAAAGATGGACAAGAATGAATGTAGGCCCCTTACAGTCAGGAACAGGGAATTCATAATTGGGAACAAAGAATCCAAAGAAAGGAACTAAATTTCTACTTTCCTTCTGTCTTCACAAAGAAGTCATGATGTGGAGATGCCTGCGTTGGACATAAACACAGTAAGAAGTCTCACAACACCAGGTTAAAGTCCAACAGGTTTATTTAGTAGTAAATGCCACTTGTTTTTGGAACACTGTTCCTTCATCAGGTGAGTGGGGAGTTCTGATCACAAACAGGGCATATAAAGGCACCAGGCAAGACTGTCCCCTTCCTGTTGGCAAACACTTCAGCAGTCACAGGCATTCGGCCTCTGATCTTCGGGTAAACGTTCTCCAAGGCGGCCTTCACAACATACGACAGCGCTGAGTCGCTGAGCAGAAACTGATAGCCAAGTTCTGCACACGTGAGGACGGCCTCAACTGGGATCTTCAGTTCATGTCACAGTATCTGTAACCCCCATGACTTGCCTGAACATGCAACATCTCACTTACTGTCCTGTCTGGAGACAATACACATCGCTTTAACCTATGCTTAATGCTATCTCCACTCACGTTGTCTGCACCTTTAAGACTTGATTAGTCAATTATCTGTAAAGATTCGCATTCTAATCAGTATTCTGTAAACTGTGTGTGCCCTTATATGCCCTGTTTGTGATCAGAACTCCCCACTCACCTGACAAAGGAATAGCACTCCGAAAGCTAGTGGCGTTTACTACCAAATAAACCTGTTGGACTTTAACCTGGTGTTGTGAGACTTTTTACTATGTTCACAAACAAAGACATAAATAATGTACCAACCGTTCTGAGAAACACAGGTTTCAGTGACGTGCTGAAAGAAATCAGTATTAGTAGAGAAATGGTTTTGGGGAAGTTCATAGGTTTGGAGGCAGATAAATCTCAGGGCCAGATAATCTTCATCTCAGAGTACTTAAGGAAGTGACCCTAGAAATAATAGATTCATTGGTGGTCATTTTCCAAAATTCTTTGGACTCTGAAATGGTTCCTACAGATTGGAGGATGGCTAATGTAAGCCAGCTATTCAGAAAAGGAGATCGAGAGAAAACGGAATGACAGACCTGTGAGCCTAACATCAGTCGTGGGGAAGTTGTTAGGGTGAATTATCAATGATTTCGTAGCACAGCATTTGGAAAACAGTGGTATAATCAGACAAAGTCAACATGGGTTTCCAAAAGAGAAATCATGTTTGACAAATTTAATGGAATTCTCTAAGGGGGTAAATAGTAGAGTTGACCAGGGAGAACTGATAGATGTAGTTTATTCAGACTTTGTGAAGGCTTTCGACAAGGTCTCACACAGCAGATTACCAGGTAACGCTAATGTGGGTAATGTCTTGAGATGGATAGAAAGCTGATTAGAAACATGAAGCAAAGAGTTGGCATAAATGGGTCTTTTTCTAAGGGCGACATGGCAGCAGAGTGGTTAGCACTGCTGCTTCACAGCTCCAGGGACCTGGGTTCGATTCCCAGCTTGCGTCACTGTCTGTGTGGAGTTTGCACATTCTCCTTGTGCCTGCATGGGTTTCTTCCAGGTGCTCAGGTTTCCTCCCACAGTCCAAAGATGTGTGGGTTAGGTTGATTGACCATGCTAAAATTGCCCCTTCGCGTGCTTAGATGTGTAGGTTAGAGGGATTAGAGGGTAAATATGTAGGGGCATGGGGGTAGGGCCTGGGTGGGATTCTGGTCAGTGCAAACTCGATGGGTCAAGTGGCCTCTTTCTGCATTGTAGGGTTTCTATGATTCTTTTTCCAGTCGGCAGGCAGACTAGTGGGATACCATGGGGATCTGTGCTAGAAAGGTGTGCTGGTAAGGTGCATTGGCTGTACTAAAGTGTACCTGAACAGACGCTGGAGTGGGGCCATCAGGGGATTTTCACAGTAACTTCATTGCAGTGTTACTGTAAGCAAACTTATGACACCAATAAATAAACTAAACATTTTAAGTAAAAGTTTAAAATGATGAAAGTAGTTATTTTCTGTGTTAATTTTCTTAATGCTGATGGCACATTTTTGGTATTTACACTTTTTTTCTGTATATAATATTGGTTAAGAAAGCATACATTAGAAATTATAAAGCATCAGAGTTAAAAATACAGATTCTATGAAGCATCTTTCTCATTTATGCAGAATCTTATCAACAAAGTGCAAACACTAGTGACCCAACCCTAGTGAAACTATTCATTTTGTAATCAAATCATGTCCCATGTACCATAAAGATAGGAATGCCTTTTCTGAGAAATGTCTTGCAGTCACTTCTGACATAAATAATTAGTTTTCTGCGTGGGTTTTCTGTTTCTTTTTCATCTTTATTTCATCATAGTTTTCTTAATCAGAAAGCTTTATTCTCTGTGTACATTTGAGTAAATAAGCATATTAGCCAATAATAGTTACTTCAGCTATTCAGGCAAATGTGATGAACAATCAGCAGATGTAACATGTTGAAATGTGGTATAGACTTTTAATTTTGTGTATAAATCAATATACACATAGTATATAAATATATGGCAGTGTCAGTTGGCTAGTGTGCAGTTCAGAATAACGACAACACTTTGATTCCCATTCTGGTTGGTGTTAATTAGAGACCAGCCTCCTCACCCTGACCATTAGTGTGGAAGGCAATGGCAAAACCCCACTGTAATATCTGCCAATGAAATAGCTCAGGATAAAGCATCAAAAGATAATGAGCCAGGGACCTGCAGACAGAGGGCCTTTCAGACAGAGCATACATGACATTATATATATAATTGCACAGTGTGGTGTGCAAACTGAGATGTAATATATACCCGATTACTTCTCCTATAGTAAATTATTGGACAACTTCATTGGAATATTTTGAGTATTAAGTTGTCAGGTGTCCAATTGAATAAAGGAGCTTGCTCTCATTCCTGGCTCTCCCGCTCCCATTTCTCATCCACATGCTACCTACCCCTCCTCAAAATCATAAAAAGAAACTCCAGTTACAACATGTACACAGATGACAGCCAACCATACTTCTCCAACATCTCCCCTCTGGATCCCTCTACTGCCTTTCAATTCTCCAACATCCAGTATTGGAAGAAGACAAATGTCCTCCAAATAGGGATGTCCCCATGCTGGATCTAATTCTGGGAAATGAAGCCAGACAGGTGTTCAAAATGCCTGTGGGGAAGTATTTTAGTGACAGTGACCACAACACAGTATGATTTAAGTTTGCTATGAAAAAGGAAAATAATGGTCTGCAAAAAACAGTTTTGGTTTGAGGGAGGGAAGATTTTATTGATGTAAGGCAGGATCAGGCCAAAGTAAATTGGGAACAGCTTCTTTTGGGAAAATCTATAGCAGAGCAGAGGGGAGAAGGGGGCTTCAGGAAGGAAATGAGGAGAGTGCAGGCCTTCCTTTAGGGTGAAATGTATGAGCAATAAGTCCAGAGAACCCTGGATGCTGCGGATAAGACAGAAAAGAAAGACTTTTAGCAGATAAAAAGGGAGCAAATCAGCAGAAGTTTTAGTGGAATGTCGAAAGTGCAGGAGGAAGCTCAAGAAAGCAGTTAAAGAGTAAAGGGGGGCATGAAAAAGCAATGTTGGATAAGATCAGGGAGAATCTCAAGATATTCTGTAAATAAATTAAGGGAAAGTGTAGGGCCCATTAGAGACCATGGTGGCAATCTATGTGTGAAACTGAAGAATATTGGTAGGGTGTTAAATGAATACTGCACATCTGTCTTCACTAGGAGAAGGATGTATGTACAGAATTTGGAGGGATGCACTGTGAGGTTTTTGCATAGTTTGGCATAAGGAATCAGGAGGTATTGAAGGTTTTAGTGGGTTTAAAAGTGGATAAAGCCCCAGGTCTGAATAGGTTGTATCCTCAATTGCTATGGTAGGCAAAGAAGGAAATTACAGGGGCTCTGATACAAAATTTTAATTCCTGTCTGGCCACAAGGGAGATGCCAGTGAATTAAAGGACAGCTCATGTTTCATTTTTTCAAAGAGGGTGTTGAAATGAACCAGGGAACTACCAGTGAATCTCACATCAGCAGTAAAGAAAATTAAAATTAACTTGGAAAGGCAAACTTGACCAGAAATAGTCAGCTTGGCTTTGTCAGAGGGAGGTCATGTCTAACAAATTTGATTGAATTAATTTAAAGGAAGTGATTAAGTAGTGCAGTTAATGTAGTTTATGTAGATTTCAGCAAAGCATTTGAGAAGGTCCCACATGGGATCCAGGATAACATGGCAAGTTGGATCTAAAACCAGCTGGGTGGTAGGAGACAGAGAGTGGTGGGTGTTTGTGTGACTGGAGGCTGGCGTCCAGTGGCATGCCAGAGGGATCACTGTTAAGTCCCTTACTGTTTGTGATATACGTAAATGGTACAGATGAGAATGTGGGGAAATGGTAAAGTTTGGAGATTGGTATGGTGATTAATAGTGAGAAAGAAGGTCTTAGGTTGCAGGAAGATATAGTTGAGTGGTCTGATGGGCAAATTACTGGCACATGAAACGTAATCCGGAATAGTGCAAGATGATACACTTTGGAAAGAGTAACAAGCCAAGTGAGTACTCAATGAATGGTAGGATACAGAAAGCTCAGAGGAACAGGGGGATCTTGGATACTTGTCCACAGATCCATGAAGGCACTAGACAGATTAATAGGGTAGTTAAGGACATAACAGCACACAGGACACATATCTTTATCAGTCACTGCACAGATTATAAGAGTTGGTAGGTTGTGTTGGAGCTGCACAGAACGTTGGTTAGACCACAGTCGGAGTACATGTGCAGTTCTATAGGAAGGATGTGATTGCAGTGGAGACGGTGAAAAGGAGATTCAGCAGGGTGTTGCCTTGGATGGAGCATTTGAGCTACGAAGAGAGACTGGACAATAGTTGTGGGGTTTTTTTAAGACTAGAGAAACCTGAGTGGGGGGGGGGCGGCGGCGGCGTGGTGGGAGGGGTGTGATTGAGGTGTATAGGCTTGGCAGAATGGCCCCATTATGGATTGTTCCCTGAGGGTCATGCGCTCAAGCCAGACTCTATGGAGTGTCAAGCCAGGAAGCTGAGCCACTCAAGTGCAAGGCGCATATCCTGGATCAGGGAGGATTCTCAGTTGGATCCAGGGAGGAGTGTTGTATAGTCACATGGTTATTTTGCCTGACCCTATTAATGTGAATGAGTATTTATTCATTGAATTGCCTTCAGTTTATTCCAAATGGTTATGAGGGTTACAGACAGGATGGATGGGCAGCAGCTCTCTTTTTTCGTTGAAGGGTCAAAAATGAGGGGGCGTAGTTTTAAGGTGAGGGATAGGAGATTTAGAGATGATTTGAGGAAACATTTTTTCATCCACAGCGTGATGGGAGCCTGGATTGCACCACCTAGGAGGGTAATAGGGGTGGGAAATCTTGCATGCTTTAAGAAGTATGTGGATGAGCGCTTGAAATGTCGTAACATTCAAGATTATGGGCCAAGTGCTAGAAAGTGAGGTTAGAGTAGAGTTAGTGTGGTTTTGTCAGAGTAGATTCAATCGGCTGAAGGGTCTCTTCTGTACTCTGTATGACTGTATGAAAGATCAGGCTGAGTTTAGGAATAAATAGGATCAGACACTTACTCTAACTGTATTGACACTTCTGTACAGCTAGTTCAGCCAGTTCGCAAAAGCAGTGAAGCAATAGTGAGGACAGGGACTAATTCAATTAGCTGGTTCAAAAAGTTTCAGGACCAACAAGCTGACACAGATTGATTTTTACTCAGAGGGAAAATTAAAATGGTGAGGGGTAGTGTGAAAGGATATCTCTATAATGTCACTCACCTGAGGCCTATAACATTTAACTCCCAGTCCTTATTTCAATGTGACTGACCGACTGCTCATCCAATTGTATTGCCAGGTAGGTGTCATATGATTTCTCATGGGCCTCCAAAAGTTTGCCAAATATGGAAATACACATCAACACATTTCCTAATTCCACGTTGCCTGTTAATCACATTAAAATAAGGAATGGGAGTTAAAAGTTACAGTCCTCATGGGAGTGACATCATGGAGACTTTTTCACCATTGCTGGAAGAGGGCCACTGGAATGAATCACAGAGCAGCCCCAAGGTTTTTGGGCTTTCTTGGAGGAACATGTGGAGACCAGATGAAGGAAAAGGAACTGTTATATAGCACCTGCAGGACAATCACTGGACCACCATTAAAAAAGTCTGCATGGAGGTGACTGATTGGATTAGTGCAAACAACAACAGCCCCTGAATTTAGCATTAGTGCAAGAAAATAAATCAAACATCTCATTAGAGCAGCAAAGTTGAGTGTATCTCTTCATCTCTCAATCTTTCTCAACAATGCCCTCAGCCAATCACTATCAACAATTCCCTTTCCTTCATCATATCCTTCAGCACTCAATCACAAGCGCACACTGTAACACCTTGTCTTTTGTTTATTTGCCCACACTCATCCTTTGCTCTTTCCAAACTGCATATTAACATCATGCTCTTCTTACATCCTAGCAATTGCACAGCAAACCAATTACTCTTAGCATGCCTTCCTCACTTCACATTTCACACGTGACTTTACAGTCATCATCTCCCCATTTTTGTTCCACCGTGTTTCTTCTCCAGCTTTTATCTCAAGCATAAAATGCACAAAACCTACTTGTCTCCACTTCTCTTTTTAAAACCACTTGCTAACCTTTCCCTCAGTTTACATAATCCAAAGACCTGGGAAAAAAAACTTTCCCACAACAGTATTTACAACAGCAACTTCAAACTTTCAATTGTGTAACCAACAGTTTTCATAAGAACATAAGAACATAAGAACATAAGAAATAGGAGCAGGAGTAGGCCATCTAGCCCTTCGAGCCTGCCCCGCCATTCAATAAGATCATGGCTGATCTGTTGTGGCTCAGTTCCACTTTCCCGCCCTCTCCCCATAACCCTTAATCCCCTCTCTTATCAAGAACCCATCAACCCGCTTCTTAAAAATATTTAGCGAGGCAGCCTCCACCACTTCAACGGGCAGAGAATTCCAGAGATTCACCACCCTTTGAGTGAAGAAGTTCCTCCTCAACTCCGTTCTAAACCGCCTCCCCTTTATCTTGAGGCTGTGTCCCCTAGTCCTACTGTCTTTTTTGAGCGGGAAGAGTCTCTCCACCTCTATCCTATCCATCCCATTCATCATCTTATACGTCTCAATGAGATCTCCCCTCATTCTTCTAAACTCTAACGAGTACAAGCCTAGTTTATTCAGCCTCTCCTCATAGCTCAATCCCCTCAACTCCGGTATCAGCCTAGTAAACCTCCTCTGCACTCCCTCCAGGGCCAAAATATCCTTGCGCAGGTGCGGCGCCCAAAACTGCACACAGTACTCCAGCTGCGGCCTCACCAATGCCCTATACAGCTGCAGCAAGACCTCCCTACTTTTATATTCAATCCCCCTCGCTATGAAGGCCAGCATCCCATTCGCCTTCCTGACCACCTGCTGCACCTGCAAGCTGGGTTTTTGCGACTCATGCACAAGGACCCCGAGGTCCCTCTGCACCGTCGCCTGCTGCAGTTTTTCGCCACGTAAGTAATAGTCCTTCCATTGAATTTTCCATTCAATACAATATCTCAGTAGCTGTTGATTTGCTCTCCCAGTCCCACATCTCTACCTTTGATGCCTTTGTTCTTAACAAAGCCTTTAATCCCTCCCATGCTGGTTATTCCCATTATCACTCTCCAGACCAAGGAGATACAGACCAAAACATGTGTGCTAAGCAACTGGTTTATCCATACATCATCAGATCTGAATGGACCATACCAAACACTATTGGTCCTCAACCTTCCTGCCAAAGTCACCTAGTACTCCAGGAATATCCAGTTCTGGCTTGTGTTCCCCCACAATTAATCATCTCACCCCTACTCCTCTACCTCACCTTGAACAAATATGAAAAGTTTACAAACTTGTCACTACGATTGAGACCATCTGTTCTGCAGCTTTCTTGTTTTTTCCCACCAAACCTCTCCATAACCTCACCCACACCTAATCTCCAGACCCTAACTTTCCCTAGTTTTTCACCAATCTTCTGTTACGCCTTTTAAGCTCATGATGTCTGACACCCAGCTCTTACTTTATTTTTTACTGATCTCCTGACTGCCCAATTTTCCTTCCTGGCTTCTCTGGCTAACTGACATTGTAAATGGCATCCTGTCATTAGAGATGGTTTCCTCCCTTTCAAAACCACACTTATTACTCAGATTTTCTAAAAATCCTTGACACCTGCCTTTGGAAACTACTAACACTTACCTAAACTCCCTTTCTCTCCAGAGGCTTTGAATTTCCATTGATTTCCTTAAGACTCTGTGATGGAACACATAATTTTTTTTATATTGAAGGCGCAATAAAAAGCAAGGTGTTGCTGGTACAGCTTTCTGGGATAAATTTACAGCTAGTCATTATATACCTTGCCTAACAGTAGGTCCAACAGCAGGAATAATTCTCACACAATTCTTGAATGTTTTAGTCACAATATTAAATAATGTTTTATTGTTCTAAAATTCTACTTAACCCTGTTGGTAAACTCACTAATTATGACATTTGATAATCTCTAATACATCAGACAGTCCCATTTAATCGACAGCTGCAAATAATTATTTGGCATGAATCTCAGTGCATTTCACGGTAAATTCTCTCATGTAAACACTTCAGTTAAATGTGCACATAATTCCAATCTCAATCTCTTCAGTCTCCAATCACTTGACAGTGGTTTAATTTGATCTCTGGCAATACAAAGTGTCCTGAAGGCTAGGGCTTAAATTCAAATATCATGAAAAACACTGCAGTCAATATTGATGTCCAGAGGCATTCTCACATTACAAATTAGGCTCTCAGGAGAGCAACATTTAAATGAAGACCTCTGTGTGGTGCTCTGTTTATCTTAGTTGGTTCCTGCACTTAACATCAATCTTCATTGGAAGCTTTGTACATGAGCATAATTTTCATAGCAATGCATGCAAAAATGAACAAAAGCTTTGAGAGAGAAATAGTTTCAGATGAGCTTTTAATCTATATGATGAAAATAAATAAACATTCTGTTTCCAAGGTGAAAATTTGCACATCATGCACCAAAATAGTAATTTTAATTGTATTTAATTTAACAGAGCAAAGATTCTGCACACAGGCATGCTTGAAAATGATACAAAATATTCTTCTGATTCAAGCCCATGATGACAGAATCAGTTCAGTGTTTGATTTGACTAATCCAACTGTAGTTCACAAAAACCTGCAGAAATCTGGGTTTGTGATGTCAGCACTCTGGCAATGATATGAACATATGAATGAGGAGTAGGCCATTCGGCCCCTTGATCCTATTGCACCATTTGATAAGTTCTTGGCTGATCTGAGTATGGCTTCAACTTACCTTTCCTGCTATAAAAGCAGCACATTATTTAAATGTAGAGAGATTGTAGAATTCTGTGTCCCAGAGAGCTCTTGGTGTCCTGGTTTCTGAATCATAAAGTTAGTATGTAGGTACAGCCGGCGATTTAGAAGGCAAATTGAATGTTGGCATTCATTGAAAAGGGAATGAAATATTAAAGTAGGGAAGTGTTGCTACAGAAGTGCAAAGCATTGATAAGACCATATCCAGGGTAATATCTATAGATTTTGCCTCCTTAGTTGTAAAAGAGTATAATTCAGTGGTAAGCAGTTCAGAGAAAGTTGACTCAACTCACTCCTGAGATTGGCGGGGTGGAGGGCGGGGGGTGGATTAGAAGAAGCAGGGAGGCTATGGCCTACACCCATTGGAGTTTAGAAGAATGGGAGATGATTTTATTGAAACATGTAAGATCCTGAGGACACTTGATAGGGCGGAAAATCATAGACTCTCTACAGTGCAGAAGGAGGCCATTCGCCCAGCAAGTTTGCACCAACCAGAATGCCACCCAGTCCCTATCCCCTTAACCCCATGTATTTTCCCTGCTACTCCCCCTGACACAATGGGGCAATTTACCATCGCCAATTAACCTAACCAGCACATCTTTGGACTTCTTGTCGTGTGGCAGACTAGAACTAGAAGACACAGGTAAAAAAAAAGAAGTCCTCCTTTTAAGATGAAGATTAGATGACTTTTTTTCACTCAGAGGGTCGTTGGTCTATGGATTCTCTTTCCCAGGAAGCAATGAAGAATGGATCATTGAATTTACTCAAGGCTGAATTAGATGAATCTTTGATTGACAAAGAAGTCAAGGGTTAGGGGAGACAGACAGAAAAGTGTAGTTGAGACCACAACCAGCTCAGCCATGATCTTATCAAATGACACTGCAGGCTTGATTGGCTGAATAGCCTCTTCCTGTATCTAAATCCTACCAAAAATTTTGGAACAAGTAATTCACAGTTAAAATAATCAATTCTGTCAAAATTATCTATTTGATCAAAATTATCAATGCTGAACAGAATGTAGCAAAATTCAACAAAAATTCAGAAGTGTTTTATTCCTGTCCATGAAACGCTAATATTGATGTTTGAAAATATTTCCTATTCAATTACCCTGAAGGGAATGAAAATCTAAGATTGGAAAAGGTAAACAGATTGTGACACATTTCAGGATTTCACTTTAATTTGCAGCAGTTACATAAACCTTTGTTTCAAGAAAGAACTTGCATCAAAAGAAAGATTTGCTTCTCTGACAGCATGCCTTATGTTGCAGGGATTTCATTTAACGGGGGCCCAATTCTCATTATCATTTCAATTCTCTCGGCTCTCTTCCATCTCTGAGGTGGTTGGTTAATTAGCATGACCTGACCCTAGCACTACAGCATTTTTCTTCTGATAAGTCTAATAGGCTATTGATTTTCTACCTTTAAAGAAATCAGGTTCATTTTTACCACTCAATCATGATATTAGCTGTCTATTATTTTGAATCCTCTGGACTGACAGAATGTCAGTGCCTCTCCTGTTTGCATGTGTCAGCAAAGCAACAAATGAATAAAAGTGCAATTATCATTTTTTTATTTCCAGGATAGATTATAGTTAATTTATTTTTACTGGAACAGCTATAATTCCACTAAATTATTTAATTCAACTGATGTCACATTTTTATCAAATCATTTAACTGTAAGCCATAAATCTATACTAGTTTTTTTATATTTTGCTTTAGTCAAAGAACTAAGTTGAACATAAGTATTTAAATAAACTTTTTATTTTTCTTTGTTTTCAGAAAGAACTCAGAAGATTCACCATTCTTCTGAAAGAGCCTTGGAAAAATTAAATAAAATGTACATCATTGTCATTTTTCAATGCATCTTAATTTCGTAAGTACTGACACCATTGACAATTAAACATCAGCCGGCATCACAATTCTTTTCCATTTGTAACAGGCAAGATGTAGAAGCAGGAAAAAGCAAATTGAATGTCTGAAAGAAAACTAAGAAATATGCAGTTGGAACCTAATACATGATGCATGTCAGGTGAATTATTCAAACAAAATCAATGGCCAAATACAATAAACTGAGAAGGGAATGAAAAACAAGATAAGTCTGAGAGAATCTGAGAATAGAATAGTGGCTAGTATAAAATGGAACCCACCAGCCTTTTACCTGCATGTAAATATGATGTGGAGATGCTGGCATTGGACTTGGGTGGGCATACAGTAAGAAGTCTCACAACACCAGGTTAAAGTCCAACATGTTTATTTGGAATCATGAGCTTTCGGAGTGCTGGTCCTTCATCAGGCCTTATCTCATGAAGGAACAGCACTCCGAAAGTTTGTGATTCCAAATAAACCTGTTGGACTTTAACCTGGTGTTGTGAGATTTCTTTCTGTGCATGTAAATAGTAAGTGAATAGCTGGAGACAGGGTGGCAAAGAGTGTTATACCTTTAGAGGCTAGAATGAGTTTTTTGTATCAATGTTAGCTAAGGCAGTGGGTGTTAAGATACTGGTGTATGTAGAGATGGCAGAGGTAATAAAAGATTGGTTATGCTTCGAGTGGATGAGTCATCTAGTCTAAATGACTTGTATTCCAGGTTGCGAAAGAAAGTGAGTGTGGAGATAATGGAAGGATTTGGCATAATTTTCCCTAGATAGGAGGAAACGCAAGAGACTTTGAGCATGGCAAATATGATGCCCCTTTCCAAGAAAGGATGCAAGGTCAGTGCTAAATATATGCTGGTTGGTTTAACAGCAGTGGAGAGTAATGGTTTTGAAACAATCTTCAGGAAAAAAAATAACAAGGACTTGGAGAGATTTTATTTAATTAAGGAGAGCCAACACAGACTTATTATAGACAGATTGTATATGATTAATATAACTGAATTTTTTGATAAGTAACAGAAGAAGGAATTTAAAGAAAGTGTTGGACAAAATACTATACAAAAGGCTGGTTAACAAAATTGACACTCATGAAATAAGAGGGTCAGTGTCAGCTTGGATAAAACAACTCAAGGACAGAAATCAATGCGTCTTGGTAGAAGGTTGTTATTCATACTGGAGGATGGCAGACTGTGCTGTTTTCAAGGATCAGTGCAAGGGCTGCTGCTTTATAGATAATGGAAGCCAGAGTAAAATTTCAAAATTTGCCAAATGATACCAAATGTGGAGTAATGGCAAAAGGTGGTGATGATGACAATTGGCTCCAACAGGATACAGCTAGTCTAGCTGAAGGCACAGACAAATGGAAGATGGAATTTAATACACAGAAGTGTGAGGTGATGTGTTTTGGCAGAAGGTATTGGGAGAGGCAATATATATTTAGTAATGCAGTTTTAAATAGTATGCGGGGACTGAAGAAACCCATACATTAACGTTTGTAGATCTTTGAAGGGAGCAGACATATTCCAGGAGTAACTAGCAAAGTTTTTGAGATGATATACTTTATAAATAGAGATATTAAGTACATAGAAACATACAAAGTAGGAGAGCAGGAGTAGACTACTCAGCCTCAACAAAACACATGTCAGACAGGTGATGTAATACTCCCCCCTTTGCCTGTATGGATGCAGCTCCAAAAACACTCAAGAACAAAACAGCCCACATGATCGGCATTCCATCCACAAACATTCACTCCCTCCACCACGAGCACACAGTGGTAGTAGAATGTACTATCTACAAGATGCACTGCAAGAATTCACCAAAGGTCCTCACCTTCTAAATCCACGACTACAACTATCAAGGACAAAAGCAGATGCATGGGAACACCATGTTTTGCAGGTTCCCCTTCAAGTCACTTAACACCCTAACATGAGGCATACAAAATGATCAAAGGATTGGATAGGGTGGACAGTGAGAGCCTTTTACCTCGGATGGTGATGGCTAACACAAGGGGACATAGCTTTAAATTAAGGGGTGGTAATTATAGGACGGATGTCAGAGGTAGGTTCTTTACTCAGAGGGTAGTAAGGTCTTGGAATGCCCTGCCTGCAGCAGTTGTGGATTCGCCAACTTTAAGGGCGTTCAAATGGTCAGTGGATAGGCATATGGATAACATTGGAATAGTTTAGGTTAGAGGGTCATTAGATTGGTTCCACTGGTCGGCGCAACATCGAGGGCCGAAGGGCCTGTACTGCGCTGTAATGTTCTATGTTCTATGTTCTAATGTGGAATATATCACTGTTCCTTCATTACCTTGCAACTCTCTCCCTCACAACACTGTGGGTGCACCTACACCACTTAAGCTTCTGTAGTTCGAGAAGGTAGCTCACCACCACCTTCTCAAGGAAAATTGGAAGTGGGCAAAGAATGCTGGCCTAGCCAGCCAACCCCACAACACTTGAATGAATAAAAAAACTGTACTAGGGCACCTAGATCACTATGTCTCTCAGAGCTTTGCAATCTCTCAATGTTTCGATTATATGCTTATTTTTTGTTCTTCCTGCCAAAATGGACAATTTCAGATTTTCCCTCATTGTACTCAATTTTCTGCATCTTTGTTCACTCACTTGACCTAGCTATATCACTTTGGAGACTCTTTATGTCCTCTTCCCAACATACTTTCCTGTTTGTCATCTGCAAATTTAGCAACCACACAGTTTGTCCTTTCATCTGAATCATCTACATAAATTGTAAAAAGATGAGACCCCAATATTGATCCTTGTGGCACACTCTCGTTACATCTTGACAATCAGGAAGTTACCCATTTATGCCTACTCTCTGTTTTCTGTTTGCTACCCAATGATCTATCCATGCCAATATATTACCCTTGACACCACGAGCTTTTGTGGGGAATTTCTGTATCTCTCACAGTGTTTCTCGGTGGCAGGAAGCAGCTAGCTGTTGATCAGAGGCAGGATCTTCTGGTCCTATCACTGTCGATGGGATTTCCCACTTAATTCACCCCACCCGCACCACCAGGAGACCCTTGGCGGGGGTTGCCGTCAAGGGACCAGAAAATCCTGCCAGTGAGAAAAGCCAGAAAAATCATCCCCTTTAGCTTTGGAAAATCACAGCCAAAGCATCCATTTTCTCTGCAGGTGCCTCTTTCAGAACCTGAGAATGTCGAGATTTTGCACTGTAGGAATTCTATGACTCTATGATGTGGGCCAACAGGTTTATTTTTTAAGCTTTTTAGTTTTTATTAGTGTCACAAGTAGGCTTACATTAACATTGCAATGACATTACTGTGAAAATCCCATAGTTGCCACACTCCAATGCCTGTTTGGGTACACTGAGGGGGAATTTAGCATGACCAATGCATCTAACCAGCATACTTTTAGACTGTGGGAGGAAACCAGAGCACTCAGAGGAAACCAATGCAGACACAGGGAGAACACACAGACAGTGAGCCAAGCTGGGAATCTAACCCAGGTCCCTGGCGCTGTGCCACATAGATTCTGCCCATGCCACATAGATTTGTCAGATTTTAGTCCTTTGAGTTTCTGCAGTATCTTTTCACTACTGAAATTTCTTTAATTTCCTCATATTTTCGCATCCGAATTAACCTTTATCTGTGGCCTTCCACCGTGAAACAGTCTGAATATTTGTTCAATGTCTCTGCCATTTTCTCATTCCCCATAATTCCTGCTGCCTCTGCATCTAATGCAATAATGTTAACTTTAGCTACTCTATTCCCTTTTATATACTTGTATCTGTTTTTATATTCCTGGTTAGTTTATGCTCATTCTATTTTTCCCCTTTTTATCAACTTTTTGGTGATCCTTTAGGTGTTTCTAAAATATTCCCAATCTTCATTCTTGCTACTGGTCTTTGCAACTTCTGAACTTCTTCTTTTCATAGAATCTCTATAGTACAGAAGGAGGATATTCGGACCATCAAGTCTGCACCAACCACAATCCCACCCATGCCCTATCCCCTTAACCCCATGCATTATCCACTACTCCCTCTGACACAGTGGGGGAATTTACCATGGCCAATCAACCTAATCCGCACATCTTTGGATTGTGGGGGGAAACCAGAGCACCCAGAGGAAACCCATGCAAACACAGGGAAAATGTACAGACTCCACACTGACAGCCACCCAAGACTGGAACTGAATCCGGGTCCCTGGTACTGAGATGCAACAGTGCTAACCACTGTGCCACCATGCCATGAAATGTGCTCAACCCATCTGCTGTCAATACCATTCACACCAATATACTGATAGATTTCTTTCAACCTTATTGAAGGAATGTGTGTGCTTACTGAAGTGACAGATGATGTTAGGGCCTTTTCCCACTAAGAGTCCAGTCTCAGAACCATCATAAATTCCTATGTCAGATGGGGAGTGAAAGTGGTCGCCAGCAGCTCCAAGCCATGTGCTGAAGTTTTTTAATAATTTATTTATTATTGTCACAGTAGGCTTATATTAACACTGCAATGAAGTTACTGTGAAAATCCTCTAGCTGCCACAGTCCGGCACCTGTTCAGGTACACGGAAAGAGAATTTAGCATGGCCAATGCATCTAAACAGCACATCTTTCGGACTGTAGGAGGAAACTGGAAACCCACTCAGACACATGAAGAACGTGCAGACTCCACACAGGTAGTGACCCGAGCTGGGAACTGAACCTGGGTCCCTGGTGCTGTGAGGCAGCACTGCTAACCACCATGCCACCAGGGTGCCTAATACTATTCTTAACTTCCCAAGTAAGTCACAGATGAGTCTTTCTTGCTGATTTTTTTGTTTGTCAATGGAAAGTATTTTTGTTGAATATTTTGATTTGTTTCTTTAAATGTTTCCCACTGTTTAGCCGATTTATCCAGTCAACCTCAATCAGTTCTCCCTATGTAATTGCTTTTGTTTAAATCGGAGATCCTTGTTTGTGATTGGAGTATGTCACTTTCAAACTTGACAGAGAATTCAATTGCACTATGATCACTGATTCCCAGCAAATCCTTTACTGAGGTCATTAATTAACTCTGCTTCATTACTTAGTGGATCTATATAGTTTATCCCTTGTTGGTTCCAAAATCCAGGAAGCTATCACAAAAATATTCTACAAACACATCTTCTAGACCAGCTATACCAATTTGATTGGTCCACTCTTTGTGAAGATGAAAGTCTTTATCTTACATTGACTTCATTCCACACTCAAATAATTTCTGTTTAGTGCTCTGTCCAACAGTATAACTACTGTTAGGAGGCCTATAAACTATTCGTACCAGGATTTTCTGACTCTTGCAATTCCTAATCTCTCCCCATAATGATTCTACTTCCTGATCTCCTGAGCCAAGATCATTTCTCTCTCGTGTCCTTAGGTCCTGTATTGCCATCAATGCTACCCTTTCTCATTTGTCATTCTGCCTGTCTTTTCAAAATATTGTGTACTCTGGAAATATTTACTTCCCAACCTTTGTCACCATGTAACCATAACTCTGTAATGGTGATTAGATTTAAACCATTTATCTTTAAATGTGCCACTAGTTTATCAGCCTTTTCAAAATAATACCTGCCCTTGAATTATTTATTTTGCAGCTTTGGTCACCACGTAACTGAGTTTCTGTAATGACAATTAGATCTAAACCATTTATCTCTATTTGTGCTGCTAGCTCATTTATCTTTATGTGTATGCTTAACGCATTCTGATCAGAAGTCTTTAATTTTGTTTTTTAACTATTGTTTCTGAAATGAACCTTACACACAGATACACAATTACTATTAAACTCTCTGTTCCTTCCTATCATACTCTGCTTGCCCTTACATACATTGCTGTATTGTTCTATTGCATCAAAATTTCTCCTTGTGTTTCAAAACTTCCCTTCACCCAATTCTTTCCATTTAAAACCCCATCTGTAGCACCAGTTACAGGAATTGTCAGGTTTGAGTGGAGCCCATCCCAACAGGACAACTTGCTTTTCCTGAGTACTGGTATCAGTGTCCATTATATCAAAAGCTCTTCTTCCCTTACTCCTCTTTTGAGCCGTGTGTTTAATTTTTTGAACTGTATGACTCTATTCTAATTGGTGCGTAGCTCAGATAACAAACCAGAGATGATTAGCTTTGATTCGCAACTATTTAATTTGAACCCTAACTCTTCAAACTCTCTCCTGTGTTGTTGCTTCCTATATGGACAAGACAACTTAATCCTCACACTCCTAGTTTATCTCCAGTTGCCAGTTGATGTTCTTAACCATGTAGGTAACATGTAGGTATCCTCAGAGTTCCCAGTCAAGTCTATGTGGAACAATGTCTATCCCCATGACTATTATCCCCTAAAACCACCCTATATGAACAGCATCCTGCACCATAGTCAGTTTGCTCATCCATCCTGCAGTCCTTCTCATCCACACAGGTATCTGTTTAAAGTCAAGGGTTGAGGCTAGTGGATTCCCATTCCCACCTGACTCTCGCCCTCCTATTTCTGACCATCGACAAATCCTAAAGTTCTACCTCAGCTAAGGGCTGTGACTGCCTCCTGAAACAAATTGTCCAGATAATCTCCCCCTCCCTGCTGCTCTGCAATATCTGTAACTTAGACTGCAGTTCAGCAACTTCAACTTCAACTTGAAGTTGCTCAAGCCACAAATACTTACTGCAGATATGGTTGTCTAGGACAGGAAAGCGTCCTATATATTCCACATGCTGCAGTCACAGTTTAACCTTATTTATTTAATTAGTCAATTAATTGTTAATTTACACAGCTAAAGTAATGGCAAATCTCCTCGCCTGGAGACAAAATAAGAACAGATCACAGCGGCTGGCAGCTGAAAAGGGGCATAAAAAGATGCATCTCTTTCTTCCTCTGCAGTGAATTCTCAAATGTACCAAATTTCCGATTTAGCATAAATACCTTGTCACACTCAGTCCTCCTCCCACGCATCCTTCTCACATTCCTATTCTTATGTACTCATTTCTGTTTACCTAATTAAACATTCTCTATTTTATACACTGGATTCATGTGCTTTCTTCCTAACTACAAGATGCATATTGCATTTCCATTGATCTACCAGCTTCCTTTATCTTTCTTCATTAGGAAAAAATTTTTGGCTACTTCTTTGAGGGTTGTTTATCTTTTAATTGTGTTTCTTATTTTGACATCAATAGTTGTTTTCAGTATTTTTGACAGGAACTCAAATAAAGGTTTCATGAAGCTTTTTGAATTGTGCGCTATCTGCAACGCTGTCAATGCACAAGGCATGACAAAACTATCACATTTCCAAACACAAGATAAAATGGTGAAAATATTGTTGATTCATGTGTATTACAGTTATAAACAGGAGTACATGTAATTAGCTGGAGACCACTTACTCTTGCTGTGAGGATGCTGAGTTCTGACTACGCTGCCAAGTGTCTGGTTAATTCCTTATTTTCCATTTCCTGCTAAATGGGGAATGTGTTACATGACTTCTCCACACAAAGAACCTCCAGCAGCTCCACAATTAATTGAGACACGGAACTGGGTTTCTTCTACCTGGGTATCTACACATAAGTTATAGAATGTTATTATTATGCAACTTCTTATTAAAATTCATTGCTCATGTCAAAAGTGCCATGACATCATCTCTGACTAAGAACAAGAAACTATGAAGGGTTGTGAATGAAGCCTCAGAAAAGCAGCCAGCATTATGAAGGACCCCACACACCCTGGACATACTCTCTTCCATCTTCTTTCGTTGGAAAGAAGATACAAAAGTCTGAGATCCCGGTCCGACTGATTCAAGAGCATCTTCTTGCCTGCTGCCAGCAGACTTTTGAATGGACCTTATATCTATTATCTATCTATCATACTGATCTTTCTCTGAACGTTAGCTGTGACTATAACACTATATTCTGCACCCATTCCTTTTCTTCTCCCCTTTGTACTCTATAAACAGAATGCTTTGTCTGTATAGTGCACAATAAACAATACTTTTCACTGTATCCTAATATGTGACAATAATAATTCAAATCAGTTCTTGTTGCCATTGGTGTATATTCATGTTTAATTGCCATGAGTTCTGATTTTTTTCTATTACTGTTACTTTGATGTTTAATTAGCTGCTCCCTATTTTGAGATTATTTTTATATTGCACTTCAGTATCCTTATATATTAAAGAAGATTAACATTTACAAACGTTTCGATTACCTTTCTGAATCAAGCTACCACATCTTTTTGGGAATGAAAAAAATTTGAGTTTCAGCACATACAATACAAAGTTTTGCTAAGTTTTCCATATGAGCGGCAGTTGAGCTCTAACTAGTGTGTTTCATGAGTTTACTGATGGAAGACACGTGAGCAGCACCATGGTTATGTTTGGGACTATCAGTGAGTTTTTGGAAGAGAACAAGGACTGGATTAAATATGTGGAAATGTCGGAACACACATTCTTGGCAAATGGAATTGCAGATGATGTGAAAAAGTGCTCAATTCTCCTGTGTGTGGGGAAGCGGGAGAAGATTTGTCGGCTAGTGAGAAATTGAACTAAACCATGGAAACAAAGGGACATTTCATTTGCGGATTTAGTTGCACTTGTCCAGAATCACCACCAACCCAAGCCCTCAGCAATTGTACAACCTCTCAAATTCCATAGTTATTTTCAGAAGACAGGACAGTCTGTAGCTAACCTTGTTGCTGAATTGCACCAACTCTCTGAACCTTGTGTGTGGGGCAGTTTTGGAGGACATGCTTCAGTATATTAACAAGGACAGCATTCAGCAGCATTAGCTGGGAGGGCCACTCTTATTTTTAAGAAGGGTCTAGAAATTTTTCAGGGCATTGGAATGGCTGCCAGTAATGCAAGTGACATTCAGAAAGCCACTGGTGGCATGCAGGCATGTGTACTGCATTAAATAAAAAAAGAGGCTGGAAGTAAAAAAGTGAAGACAGTGTCTGGGGTGTGGAGGGTCACACTATGTGAATCATTGCATGTTTATGGATGCTGTTTGTGATTGTTGCAAGAGGAACATTTAGCTAAGGAGGGCCAGAGTGCTAGGAGAGCATTGAAAGCTGACCAGGGAACTTCAAATGCAAGGAAATGTCAGTCGATGGCACATCGCATGGAAAGCTCAGATCAGGGAGAGGAACAACTTTACAACATACTTAATACGAGTGAGGGGTGTGCAGAATCTATTAATGCTATACTGAGGATCGATGTTGAACAAATCAAGATGGAGGTGGATGTAGGAGCTTCTGCATCGGTAGTCAGTGAAGAGACCTTCTGGAAAATTTAGGGCTCTAAGCAGGCACCAGCCCTTACTCGGGCAGGAATCAACCTTCGAACATACACCGGCAAGAATATATAATTCCTTGGAGCATTAGAGATAAACATTGCATATAACAGAAGCAAAAGTATTGCTCCTTGTGGTAAAAGGACATGGCTCTAGTCTACTCTAGCCTGACTGGCCCAGAAAACCTCAGTTGGGTATATTGTGAGGCACCGCAGCTAAGTTGTTCAGAGCTCCTCATAGTACTCCTCGCTTTATCAAACCAAGGACAGTGCCCTATATCATGAAAGACAAAGCAGGGGGAGACAAATGGACAATGGACAACCTGTTACAAGGCATGTTGCAGTCTACTTAGATAACATTTTAATTATGGATAAGACTGAGAAGGGGCACCTCAGCAATTTTGGTTGAGTCTTAAAAAGGTTTTCAGAGGCATGATTGCATCTGAAGTGGAGCAAGTGCCCTTTTCAGGCACCAAGCATGGAGTATCTAGGCCACAGAATCACTGCATATGACCTATGACCTGTGGAAGGGAAAGTTGAGCAATTAAGGAAGCTCCAGAGTCCAGGAATGTGGCTGAGCTCAGATCATTTGTACGTTTGATAAACTATTATGAAAAAGGTTTTGCCAGACCTGTCCACAGTGTTGGTACCATTCTACTTACTTCTGTACAAAGATACCAACTGGAAGTGGGAATCTGCACAGAAGGCAGCATCCAAACGTGTGAAAGTCCTGCTGCAATTGACAAATCTACTAATCCATTTTGATCCAGGCAGGCAATTTGACCTGACATGAAATCCCTTGCCCTACAGTGTGGGAGTGGTACTTTTTCAGGTAATGGAGGTCAAGTCTGAAAGGCTGACAAAGGCTAAAAAGTGATAATCACAGTTAGGCAAAGGATCTAACTATCATTTTTGCCATGAAGATATTCCATCAATACCTCTATGGCCGTTCGTTCGCCACATGTACCAACCACAAGATGTTGATGAGCCTTTTCAAGGAGTCAAAATTCAGCAAGAATGCAGAACTGGGATCTTTGGTTGTGCAATTGAACAACGAAGAGTTGCTCGCAGGCACCAAGATCATACTCATTTATGCCATGAGTTGGAGACAGCATAAGTTTCAGATAACCCAAAGAAGAAAATGCTGATGTGAAAATTCAACAAGAAGTGATTCCTGTTGTACCAGAACTTCCAATGGACTCTACTTCAGGAGAGGGACAATCATGCACAGATATTCAATCTACTCTTGTGTCCACAAGTTCAGCTGAACTAAGCCAAGGATCACCAGAGCTGATGGAGTCACCAGAGGTATTGCGCAGATCACAGTAAAGCTCCTGAAAGAGTGATGTTTAATTATGGCATTTATTTCATTGTATCTCTGTCTTTAAGAGGGATCGAAGTTTAAGGGTGGAGAAGTGTTTTAGAGAATTATTATTATGCAACATCTTGTTTAAATCCATTGCAAATATCATCAATCTTTGGTGTCGACACCTGTTTATTTTCACGTTTAACTGCTGTTAATTCTTATTCTTTTCTGTTTTTGTTATTTTTAATTTTAACTAGCTGCTCCCGATTTGAAGTCCATACTTTATTTTCGACTTGGTTATTTTTATATATTTAAGAAGATTAACTTTCACAATGCGTTTCAACTACCTTTGGGTCAAGTTACCACAATATACTAAATTCTGGTCCCTTTTTTACTAAGCCTCATGTTTCATATCATAGGAATGGAGGGAAATGCAAAATTGGAGATAACTTAGCAGTTGATTTGTACTATTCTAAGAGCTGGACTGGACCCACTTAGTTACCTTCTCAAAATGATCCATCACAGTAAGTACAGCCATTTTCAGCTGCCCATAAATTCAAGCAGGGCATTTCTCATGGGAACATGGAAACAGGCCTCAAGCCATTCATTAGATCATGGTAGAACTATATCTCAACTCCAAGATCCACTTTTGTTACACATCCTTTAAAAGCTTAATACTTAATAGAAAAATGTCCACTTCGGTCTTGAAAATTTCAACTGAGTCAGCATCCATGCCCCTTTGGAGCAACAAATTCAAAATATTCATTACCTTTTGTCTCTTGGAATTAAGAAGATGTTTTGATTGTCTTTTTCACTTTCAAATTGGATGACCACGTACATTGCTACTTTGAACTCAACCTGCCAGTTTTGCACATTTAAATCTGTTCATATCAATTTCTAACATACAGCTTCTAATCATACAAATTACTACGCTCCTTAACATAATGATACTCTCAAACTTGGACATACAACTCTCATTTCCTCATCCAAGTTATTAATATATTTGATGGAAAGCTAAGGCCCCAGTGCAGATCTCTGGAAAACCGTTTTAGGGTGTTGGTTACAGTTTGGTAGATCTGATGAAATCTTCATAATGGGACTGTACTCAGCATCACACCAACCCTATATGTAGCAGATCCTTAAGCAATAAGCATTAAATATCACAGTCTGTCAACCAGAGAAATAATGCTTTATTCCTACTCTGTGCTTCCTATCTCACAATTGTGGAAGGGTCGACTACAAGAGGGCACAGGTTTAAGGTGAGAGGTATTAAGTTTAGGGGAGATGTGTGGGGAAAGTTTTTCACACAAGGGGTGGTGGGTGCCTGGAACTCACTGCCAGTGGAGGTGGTGGAAGCAGGTACATTAGCAATGTTCAAGATGTGTCTTTATAGAGATATGAACAGGAGGCGAACAGACAGGTAGGAACTGCACATCGGCGCAGGTTTGCTGGGCCAAGGGACATGTTGCTGTGCTATATTGTTCTTTGTCAACCCACATTACAAGATTACTTCAATTTCTGTGCACTCTCATGCTAATTACCTGTTGGGAGGGCCAGAGTTCATTTTTCAGGTCTGTGGCCTTTCATTAGAAGTGATGGAAGGTCATGGATCAGTTTCTGTCTACACGGATGTTGCCAGTCCTGCTGAATATCAAGTAACTTTTGTTTTTTCAATACCATTTTCTCTTTTTAGGTCATCCTCTTTGTTACATTTCATTGTACCACTCCTATTTTGTCCTCAACATCTACTGCGTAAACATGGTGCTCATTTTAAAAATCTGCAATTACCTTATTTTCCATTTTGGGTTCCCCTGCATCCATCTTTAATGGGCTTATATGCAACTTTGCCAGTCTCTTTCTCAACACATTTCTAAAAATTTTGCTAATAGCTTTGATATTCTTCATCTCTTCATATTTCTGTTTTGCACCTCTCACTGATTTATTTGTAAACATTGGTTGCTTTTTTATAATTCTACCAGTCCACTGAATTTTGTTTTCCTTGTATTTGTATGAGCCTTTTCATCTAGCTTGAAATGTCTCTTACCTCATTTATTGACCATCATTGTCCAATTACTCACCAGGGTAAGTAATATGAATTTGTTCCAAATTTAACTTCAGGGCAACTTTTATACCCTTCCTAAATATTCTTTGACATTATTCTCCTGTTCTTGCATGAGAATCTTTGATTGCATACAGGTGCAACATTCTCTATAGGTCCTTATGTTCTGTTTTATTGTGGATCCCTTCCACCTTAAAATATAAAGCAGCAAAAATTGAAAGATCTTCCCTATAGCTTTATCTTTACTGTGGTGGCACAGGGCATTATCCTAACCTGTACTTTTACTCAGATTATTGAAAGCCTCACTATTTGTTTATTCCTGTTTGCTCTTTTAATATGCCTTTAAAGGACAAGCAGCACGGCATCACCAAAAATGGAATGCACCCAGTCATCCAATATTAATTTCATTTTTACTTTGAGCAGAGCACTGCACACAGCTCTCATGTCTTCAAGCTTTATATCTATGTAGGAATGGTCTCCTGTGCCTAGGCTTAATAAATGTACCCAGAATGTGTTCACCAAAATCCTTCTGAATGAGTAGTGCCTTGTGTCTTATAAGCTCAAGGATTTGCATCATTAAAGGAACACAACATGGTGATTGGCAGTGGTGAGACAGCTGGCAGCAAGATTAAGTACATGTATGACATAGTGAACAGTCTTAGATCATGCCACATGGCGTGAGAAGACCCTCAATAATTTGGTCAGACTGCAATAAAATTGCAGCAATTGCAGTATTGACACAGTGCTGAGCTAGTGCTCAATTAAAGAACTGCTAAGTGCAGGCGGATTCCTCATGATGAGATTGCAGTGCATAGCCTTTCAGTTCCATGAGTGGAACAGAATATGGAGAGATCAGTGCCAGGTTTGCTCACTCAGGAAAGGCAAATAACCAGGATATGAGCTGGATCAATAATGAGAGAAAGAGATTCAAGCAAAAAAAGAGTCATAAAAATCGGGCCAGAGAAGGTTGTAATTATAAATGGTACTTCAGGAACTGATGAATAATAAATTGAATAAAAAGCAAGGCCCCCATTATTCTGTGGTGCCTTTTCGCCACAACTCATAGGTGGAGCTTCTGTGAACCATGTGAAAGCAGCTACAGCAACACTCATCCCAGGTACTATAAGAAGGAAAGTCAAATGTTTTTATATTATCAGAATGTCCACAAAATTCCCCAGTCTGAATTGGGATGCAGCTAACCTACCACTTGAATTCAAATTGTTTAAACAGTTTCCAGAGCTATGGTTTCTTAATTCAGATGTGGCTGAATCAGACAAGCAAGCCATAAAGATTTGCCAAGTAATTAGGTTTGAACTGGTACCTTCAGGCAACAAAAATGACCATCTGGTCATTCATGATTGACAAACTAGAAAACGATGATGATGTGCATGATGAGATGAAGAATGATAAACATGTTTCACACCATCAATCTTAAGGAAAACATAGATGCCCCCAAAATGTCCAAAGTGTTTGCAGAGTTCAAATTACCTGTTCTTAGAAAGTTGATTAATTGGCCAAGACTGAAACTGGGGCAAATTCCAACAACCAGTGAGAATTCATGTGAATTCTGTGAATTTTTATTCATTTGTGGGACTTGGGCATCGCTGGCTGGCCAGTATTTATTGCCCATCCCTAGTTGCCCTTGAGAAGGTGACGATGAGCTTCTTGAATCGCTGCAGTCCATGTTCTGTGGATTGACCCACAATGACATTAATACCAGGATTGTGACCCAAGATTGTGACTCATGATTGCGAAGGAACGGTGATATATTTCCAAGTCAGGATGATGAAGTGGAAGGCCAGACATAGACATAACATGATGAGATTAACAGAAAGAAGAGCTAAAAGATATCTAAAAAATAAAGACTACATTGGAAGACCAGTTGAGAACCAGTTTAAACTTCCATACTCATCGACTACTACAATTCATGTCATTTCAACAACAGCCCACAGCATCTATAGACCATTTTGTCAGATACACTGTGATTTTTGCAACAGATCTAGCAGACAGAATTGTTGAGTTTCTGATCACATCCACTCATTGAAAGCAATCCAAAAGATAGAATCATAGAATCCCTACAGTGCAGAAGGTGGCCATTCAGCCCATCAAGTCTACACTGATCACAATCCCACCCATTACCCTTTTCCCATTACCCTTCACATTTACCCTGCCATTCCCCCTGACACTAGGATTAATTTAGCATAGCCAATCAATATAAGCCACACATTTTTAGATTGTGGGAGGAAACCTCACCACCTGGATGAAACCCACACAGGCACAGATCATAGAACCCTACAGTGCAGAAAGAGGCCCTTCGGCCCATCGAGTCTGCACCGAACACAATCCCACCCAGTCCCTATCCCCATATCCCTACATATTATACCCACTAATCCCTCTAATCTACGCATCCCTGGACATTAAGGGGCAATTTCTTAGCATGCCCAATCAACCTAACCCGCACATCTTTGGACTGTGGGAGGAAACCAGAGTACCCAGAGGAAACCCACGCAGACACAAGGAGAACGTACAATCTCCACACAGACAGTGACCTGAGCCGGGAATCGAACCCAGGACCCTGGAGCTGTGAAGCAGCTGTGCTGACCACTATGCTACTATGCTGGGGAAAATGTGCAAACTCCACATAGACAATGACCCGAGGCTGGAATTGAACCCGGGTCTCTGGCATTGTGAGGCAGCAGTGCTAACAACTGTACCACTCTATACGGCTGTACTTGAAGTACTAGACAAATGCAAAACGTATAACAGCAATAAGCTAGTCAAAGGTGGATTAAAAGTGAAGCAATTTTCAGAGATTGACAAAGTTTACAGGTCCTAATCTCAATTGTTGATGCACTCATTAGAACACCCAAACCAAACAAGATATGTAGATGGTGTAGACTTCTATATGCACCAAGGAAATGCCCAGCTTTTTATCAAGTTGGCAAGGCATGTGGCAGATTGAACCATTTCCAGTATCACTGCAGTAGAGCAAAAGCTGATGCAACTACAAAGCACTATACACTGGTCCAAACAGACCATACACAATCCGTACTTTCAGGCAACAAAAATGACCATCTGATCATTCATGATTGACAAACCAGAAAATGATGATGAAGTGTATGGTGAGATGAAGAACGATAAATGCATTTCACACCATCAATTTTACGGAAAACATAGATGCCCCCAGACTGTCCAACGTGTTTGCAAGGATCAATTTATCTGTTCTCTCAAAGTTGGTAACTGCTCATTATTGGTCAAGACTGACACTGGGACAAATTCCAACAACTACTGTGAATTCTAAAAAAAAATGTGTCTACTAAAGTGACAGGCCATGACAAAGCTTATATCTGAGAAACTTTCAGTGCACAATGATTCACAATTCTATGTGCAGGGACCATAGTCCTGGAGTGCAAGTAAAATCAATCTTCCCGAATGTCACGCATGTTCTACATCATGGAAAGTAAAAGCCCAGTGATTTCAGGTATACCAACACATTGTAATCGCTCACTAGTAACAATCCACGGAATCAGTTAGACATCACAAGGCAGACCAGCCTCAGAAACTGCTCTTATCACATCAGTTCATCACCTACCACTGAAGTGTCCAAATGGTTTCAATAAATTTGGCAATTTCAAGTGTGCTGCAAATCACACTTGCAAGAGAATGCAAGTCTGTCAATTGGTCCACTGCAGAAGTGCAGCATCCATATACAAGGCAATTGAAGGTTGAAATAGATTAAAAGGTGGCATCATTAGAAGAGTACAAGGTGCACAAGGTGCAGCTCCATTATAATTGTCAGAAAAAAAGGACAGATCATTGAGAGTATATCTCGATCTATAATGTTTACACATAGCTTGTACGGAAACTTGTCCGTACAAGAGACCCATTTTAAAAGAGTTAAATCTGAGATTTACTGGTGTAAAATTCCTTTCAAAGCTTTATGTTGAAGATAGATAGTGATCAGTATATCTTACAGAGGTGTGTTAAGAGTTTATCACATGTTGTACTCCATTCAAATGTTACCGTTTTCAACTACACTATCTGTTATTCTAGATCTCTTTCAAGCTCACACAGACCACTCTACATGCATTGTGCCGGGATGTATCTGTATCACTGAAGCCATTATTGTTATGGGAAGAACAAAATGAGAACATGATTATAATCTACATTTCTTGATGCAAGCAGCATTTAATGAAGAATTGGTGTTTAACAGTCTGAAATGCACCATCAATGTGCAGTAGATCAATTCAACATGTGCACAAATGCAAGATCATTTTGGATTCATCAAGATGAGTTTGGCATCTCTCAGGGACTCATTTTTGAAGGCTAGCAGTTTATTGTACCAGAATATTTGCTACCTTATATTCTTCAGCTTTTTCACCATGCATGTGTGGGCATAGATTGGACAAAAAAACCTTGTAAGAGTGATAGTCTATTGACAGGTATGAACAATGTTATTGAAGTTGTTGACAACAAGCATGAAGCACATCAAAGCTTATGTCAAATCAGCACGAAGAACCATTGGTTACATATGAAGTTTCTTTCCATCCTTGGTCCAAAGTTGGATCTGATCTCTTTCATGTCCATGGCACTGACTTCACCATCATCATTAGTTATTTTACCATATAAGCCATTATTCAATAATTGCACAATATGTCAAGCACAAATATCATGCACACTCTAAGGGCTATTTTCAGTTTACTTGGTGTACTTAGAGAGATCTTTAAGGATAATGTCTGCAATTTATTAGTAATAGATATCTATCCATTCCAGGATAGATGTGAGAAGTGGAATGGCGATCATACTACTTCTTCTCCTTATTACCCTAGATTTAACAACTTAGCTGAACAAGTGATTCACACGGTGAAATTCCTAATTCTCAAATGAAGAAAGATAAAGCAAGATCCACACATGGCAATATTACGCTTTAGAACAAACCTTTAAGTGCAATGATTCCATCACTGACAGAACTCATGTTTGGGAGATCAGTGCATAACAATTTATCTACCCTTGCCCATTCTGTACTCTTAGAAACTAGAGACTGGCCTTTAAAGCTACCAAACAAGATGACTAACATGTATGATAAAAATGCAAGTGCAGAATTTCCGAGTTTACATTTGGGGCAACAAGTTTGTATCCCGAATCTCACAAAAGACATATAGCAATCAACTGAACTTGGCATACCAGCAGATTACCTATACACTCCAGAGACTCATGGATTCACCGGTCATCAATACTTATGTAATGGGAACTAAACATGAACATGTATTGTAAATAATTATACTTCTTTGGAAGGCAGAAAGCATTTTTAAAACAAAAGGCGGATGTTACAATATGTCTTTAAAGGGTAGAAGCAAAACATCACTGGAAAAGAAATGCAAACCTGTGTTTCAGTCTTAGTTTCACTTTTATTTTGAGAAGAACACAGCACACAATTCTAATGTCTTCAAACTTTATAACTATGTAGAACTGTTCTTGCGTGCCTCGTCTTCACAAATTAATTTACATGTTTACCAAATCCCTTATAAGCAATCAGTGTCTTGCATCTTATGCAACAAATAAGCCCAAAAACTTTTATCATTATAAGAACATGATGTGCCTCCTTAGCGTATCCTTGTAGCTCTACCACACACTTAGAAATAGTGACCATATTCTGCTCTTTGACTTGATAGTATGCAAGCTACTTAAAATATTACAAAATAAACAAACAATGCCAAATTTAAAATGCAAAGCATCACTTGTCACATATTAAATAAGTATTTAAACTTGAATGTTAATAATCTGATGATCTCAGGTTAACGTATGTGATTAATTTTCAATTGAGCAAAATATAGTCCTTAATTGTCATGTTCCATGAATGCTTGGTTTGCTGGTAATGCTTCATGTACACTAATGATTTGGATACAATCACTTTATAATTTTGACAATATGTTTTTGAAACATTGTAAAAGAGTAAAAGAAAAATTCTACCAAACAGATGGCAGTTAACCTTAACCTTAGTATGAAAATATTAACAATTGCTCAAAACGATGGATATGTAGAATGTGATTACAAAATCTGGTGTAATGTATAACAATTTGCATTTATATAAGGTTCTCATATTGCCGGAAGTCTCAAAACACTTTACATGGGGAAGAAATGGATGCTGAACAAGCAATAAAGGGAGACAAGGTTGGATCAAAGGCATAGTCAAAGAAGTAGCTATTCAGGAGGTTTTTGAAGGCTGGAGGAGAGATAAGGCAAAGTTGTTGTGAAAATTGTTTGAAAAGGCCACAGTATAATGGCTGAAAGACCAGCCTCTGATGGAAGATTAACAAATTGGGACATACTGCTGGAGAACATTGGTCAGATAGTGTGGTGTGAGATTGTGGAAGGAATTGAAAACAAAGACAGGAACCTCTGTTCATTTAACAGGCTACTGAGAAAGCACTGGAGGTCGATGAGACCAAGGATGAAAAAGATATGGAAGATGATTTAAATTGTGGAATTTTCATGTTAACCACATCTGCTTAAACTATGTGCCTTCCAACTTCAGCACAATGAAAGGCAGTACATAAATTTTTGTGTCCTGTACTTGAAATGGTACTTGTCAGAAGGTGTAGGAGTTAATTACTTAGTGGTTTGTGCTTGATGGGCCCTACGAGAAAGTTATGCAAAGGGAGAAGAATTTTCAATTTCATTCCGAGAGGGGGAAATCACTTTGAAGTTTGCTGCCAGAACAAGGTATCCAAAACTAAAGGTGCATCTCCTACAGCAAGACTCCCAATTCTACAGTGACATTGTAATCAATTTATCCATTTTTCTATTCTTGATATAACTCGTGCCTTGCTAGACTTTCTGATATTATCTCAGTCTGAGCATCTTAGTTTTATGAGAGTTGACCCACACTGTTTTGCATCTATTTGTGCAGCAGCAGGATCTGGAGCAGTAAAATTCCCTTTGGTATCTGGACCAGTTTTATCTCTTACTTCTGTACTCTTTCAGTCTCTCTGAGTGTAGACTAAGATTAGTTAGTCAAAGTTTAGTTTTCAGTGGTTAGTTCTATTATCCTGCTGTTCGGTGAAATATAAAGAGGACTAGATATAATTAGTTATGCAGTTCAATTTAGAATTGTGTAATAATACCAAATTAAAAGCACGCAATGCCACCATTTCCTCAGGTCATCTTAACTAAAAACCAGAATGATTTTTCTATATTCTGTCCTACAGCCCAAGTCGAGAACTTCACTACCTGTGGTTTCCTGCCTCATAAATTTTAAATAATATCTCAATGCCTGACAGAGCTTTTGGTGCCTGATTCTTTTTTAAAAGCCAGAATGTAGACTAGGACAGAGAGCAAAGGAAGGTCATTAGCTTGTGAAATGTACTAGTAGAGCTATTGTTTGAATCATTTAAGATTGATTGAATATGTGCTTGGAGGAAAAGGAAATCAAGGAATGTTACAACAGTGCCTGTTCATGAGGTTAGCATTTTTACCACATGGGGGATAGAGAACATTATGGACTGGTTGGACTAAATAGTCTGTTACAGTTTCTACATAATATTGGACAAGTTCATCAGAAGAGAATAAATAGGGCATTGTAGCAATGCTTCTCACTAAAGAATTGGTACTAACTTTATGCAACACAAAACATTTTGTCCCTCGCCATCT
This sequence comes from Carcharhinus amblyrhynchos, assembly GCF_965287045.1. Taxonomy (NCBI): domain Eukaryota; kingdom Metazoa; phylum Chordata; class Chondrichthyes; order Carcharhiniformes; family Carcharhinidae; genus Carcharhinus; species Carcharhinus amblyrhynchos. The sequence goes on along the minus strand of NC_137326.1, from coordinate 101,361,667 downwards.
CTAATATTTAATGTGGGTACTAAAGTCCCCCTCTCTCCAATTTTCCAAATTCTCATTCACTATCACTTTCTTCATGTAACAAGCATGTTCTCTACTGAAACCCTCCAAGCTTCTGAAGTTCCTCATTCACGTCAAATATTTTTTTCCTACCAGCTCCCCTATGGAAAGGGGTTCTCTAATGTCATTGCTCAGAATGTTATAACTGTCACTCTGTTTCAATTTCTATGGAAGGAAACAAAAAGAACAGAAGATAGTGCGTAGAAAAGAGATTCTACAAAGAGACTACATCCATCCAAGGATACCAAATCTTAAAGTTGTAATAAATGAAACCAGTAAGGGGTTATGTTAATAACAACACTTCTTTCAGAACGTATTAAAATAACATCCTTTCAGTAAGGCTGTCACACAATCTTTCCAGGAGCACTATAATCACATTAAATGCTATTATTACCACTGTTATGATCCCCATAGAGACCAATAATTTTAAAAAGAGAAATTTAAACTCCCCTGTTAATAGCAAAAAAGTTAACACAACAAAATTTCATATTTTAAGATGTTCACTGCACCAAACAGACTAAAAACATTTAGTAACTAAACACTGCTTTCAGAGGCAAATTTCACTTTAAACTACAAAACAAAAAAAGTGCTATCAAGTATATGTTACAACATAAATATTCAATTTTCCCAAAATCAATCCAAGATGACTCTCAGCTCCCAAAAGTGTACTTCCAAACTTTTTCATTTCTAGCCTGGAAACACTTAACTCTAGAACTACCTTCCATGCTGCCAGTTTCCCTAGCTTCTCCTCTCCCTAGCTAAAGCTAGACAAATTTTACAGCCTTGTTTTAATTCCACATCAATTTGATATTTCTAATCCGAGTGAGTTTCCATCGGCATTGCAGCACAGTGAACAAAAAGACTTTCAGCTTCTGATTGTTCTCTCTCTCCTGAACACACAAAATCAAAGAATTGTTATGGCACAGAAGGAAGCTTACCATGTCTGCATTGCCTCTCCAAATGAGCAGCTTACCTAGAAGCATTCCCCTGCCTTCTCAATGTAACCCTGCACATGCTTCCTTTTCAGATAACTGCCTAATTCTCTTCTGAATGCTTCATTTGAACCTAATTACACCGGTCTCAGCAGTGCATTCCAAACCCTAACCACTCACTGCATAAAAATGCTTCTCCTCACATCACATTTGTTTCTTTTACTAATTACTTTAAATCTGTGCCATCTCATTCTCAATTCTTTCATGAGTGGGAGCAGTTTTTCCCTATCTACTCTGTCCAGACACCACATTATTTTGAACACCTCTAACTAATTTCCTCTCAACTTGTTTTTCTCTAGGGAACACAATCGTAACTTCTTCAATCTATCTTCACAACAGCAAAAGAACATAGACCCAGACAGACCGGCCGGAATTCTGCCAACCTGCCCGCTTCAGGAATCAGAGTGAGTGAGGGGTGAAGCATTGGAAGGTCTGCTGATCTCGGGTGGAATTTTATAGTTTTGGGAAGAGTGAAGCCATAAAATTCCGTCCACTGTCTATGAAATTGAGTGACATTTTAGGAAAGCTTGTAATCCTTTCCATTCAGAAAGCCTTTCAATTTCAAAGTCCATCACCAAGGCAAGATGAAGAACAGGGGCCTTATATCCAGGCAAAGATGCTGATTAGTATCCTGAAGACCCTAACTCACTTGTATATTGGAATAAAACAGATAGCTTAAAGCAAAACTGTTTCGAACCTGACACTATCACCTTTCTGATACTTTGGAGACTCTCAGTCTATCTACTGTTAGCACACAGGTTCCAGCCATTATTTCCAAGTACAAACACCTTGCACCTTCTTCCCAGTAAAACAATATTGGCCCTCTTTAATCTCAGAACTGGTCACATGACTCTGTTCATTTTATCCTAAATTTAAAGACACAGTTCCAAAACATAATAAGCTTCTAAACCTCATAATTGTAACGCCACTTTAAGTCACTTTTGATCTTTTTCATATATTCACCTGATTTTCTTACACTTCCAAAGTTCACCCTTTCCAGGGTTTCACTGACAATAGTCCTCAGAGAAATGGCAAATGAACACACTTATCTTGTCTTAAGGGCGACAGATGTGATGAGCTAAAGAGCAGGAAGAAATCTGACTCAGAACAAGGGCAAATGAATAAAGGAGAACAGGAAGCCCATTACCAGAAATTGAGGTAGTTTTTCTCCACAGCCATTGAGGTTAGATAACAAAATCTCTATATACAGCTCAACTTTTAAGCAAAAGATGCTTTCCCAAGCACCACATGACATTGGCGCCAATGATGAAACTGTCAGAATGTCTCCAACAGATGATACCAATTACAAAGAAGCACTACAGTATCCTGAGTAGAGTGCTGAAGGCAAGTTTTCTGAACATGTAAAAGTCTATGAAGTAATTCCAGGGCCAAATGTGGCACAACCCCAACAAAACAGGCAATGATCACAGCTCAAAGTTGCTGCCATCTCAAGTGCCTAAATGCTGCTGCAGCATTCAAACATGCTGTTGTGAGAAGATAAACTATAAGCAACTGATAGATCAGTATATTTAAAACTTTCTCAGTATTTGAATCCTAATCAGTAATTCAATGGGAATATTTTATTTCAAAGGCAGAGAAATGGGAAAGTCTAGGGAATATTGCAAAAATCTCCATAAAATTCCCAAGCATAAATTGGAAGGCAGCTGACCTACTCTGATTAAAAACTATTTGAACAATCCACAGAATTATGGTTTGTTGATTTGGATATTTCTGAAGCAGGTCATGAAGATTTGTAAAGCCATTGAAAATAAAGGTTCACGTTAAGTTCAACACATCTTGGCTCATAAAAAAGACCAAAAAAGATTTGAATGACTCTGGAAATCAGTATAGGGCCAAATTGAATTTTCAAAATTATCAGCTGTAATTTATATCATACTATCAACAGTCTAAGGGATCCATCAATCATCTTATCAACTGATGCAGAGAAATGGGTGCCTACTTCAATTTTGCAGGAGCAGAGTTTGCAGAGAAAATCACTGAATTAGTAATTACATCTACCCCAATAGATTCATTACAAAAAGACCTGCTGAACAAACTCAAAAGCTACAACATCAATGAGTTACTCAAAGACAGATGAAAGTATGAGATGTTTATTGCAGGCTGACAAAGTTTACACATTTTATGTGCAACATCAGCCTATTGCAAGGGGACAAGAACAGACAGATGGAACATGCAGACTTCAACATGCATGAAGGGTTGCTCAGCATTTCATGATTTCTGCCAGACAAATGGCAAAAAGGATCACTGGAAATGACAGTGCAAAAGGGTAAAAGCTGAAGAAGCTTTCAGAAATTGTGCACAGGTTCAAACAGACCATAAAGAGGCAACTCCTTCAAATAGCAACAACCATACCAGATCTCATTGGTAAAACACACAAGTTGGTGGTTAAATGGACAAGGACAATTGATGATCAAGATGTTGCAAGGTGCAATGAGCACATATTCCACAGAATCTATGTCACAAAACACAAAGCTGCCATTACACCATCAGAAGTATTTATCATGACTCATATCATCATTACTGAGAAACATTTACTATTAATAAAAATAAACCCGGGGCAAGTTGCAACATCCTGCCTCTCAGAATTTTTCAAACAATGTGCCCAGAGAAATGGAAGACGATGGCGAAAACCATTACTGTGAAACTTGCTACATGTAATGATTTGGTTATTCCATGTGTATGATCCATTGTGCTAGAGTGTAAATACAACCAATCATCCAGGGTCTCACAGATGTTCTACTTGGCAGAAACCAAAGACTTGCAGGACTTATGGCATGTTGAGATCTCATTTTGGTAACCATTCATGGAATCAGCCAGATAGCAAGGCAGACCAGCATCAGAAGATACACCCATCACGTCAATTAGTCAAATCTGACATCACGATATCTTGAGTATTTCAGTAGAATTGGTACTTTCAGCGAGATACAGCATTGTACTTGAGAGGATGCTATACTATAAAATAATTCACCATGCAAATGCAATATCCACATGCAGACCAAATTGAACATTGAGCTGGATAAAACAGAGATGGATGGGATCATTCAGAAGGTATAAGAACATATGGATGGTGCAGCTTAATCAGATGCGTTATTAAGAAGGATGAGTCATTATGGGTCAGCCTCAATCAGAGATTTTTGAACAAAGCTGGAACTGTTGTCTACCTTGCCTACCTTGGAAGAGCCAATCCAAAATTTGTGGCAGCAGTTATTTTCAAAACTTATGTTAAACACAGATATTGGTCAGTGCAACTAGCAGTGAAGTCCCAGAAGCTAATTATGCTTTGTACCCATTCAGGAGTTTGATAGATGAATATCCATTTACCAAATGAAGATATTCTGGCAATTCAGAACAGTATTACTGTAATACCATGGTTCAGTACAAATACTGGTTTCCACTTTTCCCCTCTGGATCCTCTCTCTGCCCAGAAGCTCTCCCCACTGAGGAAGACCCCAGCTCTTAAATACAAGCTTCAATGAGCAAGACCTTCTCTGAATTCGTCCTGGTTTACATTTAATGGCAGTTGCAGTTTGACATCAGATGTTATTGTTTCCAATTGCTTCTTTTAGCCAGCATCTGTTTCAGGTGCACATGGATCACATTACCTGTACAAGACCAGGATGCATATGCATTGCAGATTATGTAACTGTAGTAGAAAGGACAAAACGAGAGTTTAATCAAAATTTACACCTGCTAATGTAAAGAAGGTCTGGTATTTCACAATCACAAATGCGGCATCAACGTACAGAAAATCAATTTCTTTAGGTCCCTTTATTCATCTATCCTGATCCAAGCAAACTTGAAGATATCCATGTAATTCCAACACCCCAAGATAAGAGGACCTTCGCCAATGCTTGGGTCTCTTTGTGTCTTCCTACATTCTAAATTGGTTATAAAATTCTGCTTTCTAGGAATTGTTAAGAAAGGAGGTTTTTCACTGGCATAAAGACCACCTATATCTCTCCGAGGCACTAAAAGAGTCATTGTCAGATGAATTGCATAGAAGAAGCCACTGGAGAAGTGAATGCATCCTAAAAATAAAACTCAGGAACATGTATATTACAGAAAGATCAACCCATTGTAATTTCTTCAAGTTCCTGTCTCTAGCACAATCTTACTACTCTAACATCAAGTGGAAGGCATTAACCTTGGTGTTTGGAATTATGAGGTTTCTATTTAGCAAGGGGTTTGCAGTAGAAACCGGCCATAAACAATAAAGATGGCCTGGAGGAAACCATTGACTAGCGCACCGCTGAGACTGCAGCATCTATAGGTAAAAGCATAATGCTACAACTGGAAGGTTCAATATAAATCTGGTAACTTGATGGTCGCATCAAATGCACTCAGCAGACTGCCCAACGTGATAAGACTGAAGATGCGTCCATCAGTCTCAAGTTCAATCCCATTGATATTGAACTCAAAAATATTCTACACCAGATGAATTTTGGACAGCAGAAGTGTCTGCAACAGTGAAAGACTCTACACTATAACAACTCTGGAAAACAATTATAGCCAGATTCCATTTAGCAGGTCCTTGAGCACAAGAGACAGTCTCGGGTTTATCAGGATGTGGTTGGTGTATCTTGGGAGTCATCTTCAAAGGCAAGCAGGTCATCATGCTTGAATAACTGAGACATGACATACTACAGCAACTTCATCAGTTACACATGGTCATAGATTTTATGACAGGGCTCACAAGAGACATACTTCTTTGGCCAGGTATGAACAATAACATTGAAGTCACAGTTAAGAACTGGAATGCATGCCAGGAAAATATGCCAAATCAGCACAATGAAATGCTATTACCATACAAAATTTTTACTCATTCTGCAGCCAAGATTGCTTCTGACCTCTTCCATATCAACAATATAATTTCCTAGTGGTCACTGATTATTTACCACCTTTATACTTCAGGCATTTATGAATTTCTTAATTTGTAATTTTGTAATATGTAAATAAGGATTTCCATGTATTTTAATTAGTTATGGATATTTGTAAGCTGGAGTTACTTATCTGAAAAAAGAGGTTATCATGGTACACCTTTACATAGATATAGTTAACACTAGAAGAGAAAAGATGCAATGTGTCACGTGATTCAGTCTTAATCTCAGGTTTGTTCTGAGGACGTTACCACATAGATGTGTACAAGATCACCAACTGTGTAATAAATACTGCTACCAACCTCCCAAGCCCTTAATAAATGAACTTGCATATTTTTGTATTAACTAATCCCTTATGCGTGATTAATTACTTGAAGTTTATCCACTTGGCGAGGACCAGGAAAAGGAAAGCATGACAGGGCAAGTTGTCCTTGCAGCTACGGCTAGTGTAGAAACATTAAAAGCTGTGCCTCATTCCCAACATGTATCCGAGATAAAGTTTCACCCTCTCTCCCAGTCTCCTGCTAGTAGGAGTTCATGAAGAACACAATGAGAAGACTGCCATGGAAAAAGTGACAAGAGAAAAGCACCTTATTGATAGAGAAAGCTGTATGTTTATAACAAACAAAAATCCTGTTGCCATTCAATGTTTTATTTCTCATTGTTTTATCTGTAGATATATTAGACATGTCCTCTTCAGGTGCAATCAGATAGAGTTATCCTAAAAGCAATACAGCAAAGGTAATACTATTCAGATGCAGAATAAAGAGAAAAGGTAGGTGCTTATTTTTCTGCCGCTTAGCAGCATTCTTCAGCCTTGGGTGCTAAATGCAGGACAAATGTCCATGTAAAATCATTTAAAACTTGTTTGATCACAATCAGTAACTTCATGACACAGCAAATCCTTAATTCAACAATTAACAGAGCTGGAGGATCAATACTGTTCAATGAGAAGTGCAGGATAGCATGCCAGGAGCAGCACCAGGCATACCTAAAATAAAGCACCAAACTCGTAAAGCACTCAGGGTTACATGCAGACCAAAAAGCAGAGGTCCCATGCAATGGGCAGTGCAAAATGATCTCACAATCAACAGATCAGATCAAAGCTCTGCAGTCCTGCCATTTCCAATCATGAATGGTAATGGGTAATTAAGCATCTAACTGGAGGAAGAGACTCCACAAATATCCCTATCCTCAATGGTGGATGAGTCCAATATGCCAGTGCAATTAGCAAGGCTGAAGATTCAACTATCTTCAGCCACAAGTACAGAGTGGATGATCGTTTTGGCCTCCTGAAGTACCCAGCATTACAAATGTCTGAGTTCAGCCAACTTGACACACTCCACATGAAATCATGAAGCACCTGAAGGCACAGGATACAGCACAAGTTAAGGATCTGATAGCATCTTGGTTGTAGCACTAATGACTTGTTCTCCAGACCTAGCCTTGCCTCTAACCAAATTGATCCAATACAGTTGTAACACCTTTGAAATCTACCTGACAATGGATGGAAAATATCCAGTGTATTATATCCATATAAAGGACAAAAAGTCCAATTTGGCCATTTGCTGTCCCATCAATCTACCTATTATCATTAGTAACATGATGGAAGTTGTTGTTGACAGTGTTATCAACTGACACTTTACAGTAACCTGCTCATTGGTATTCAGTTTGGGAACCGCCAGGGCCACTCAGTTCCAGGCTACATTACAAAAAGAACAAAAGAGCTGAATTCAAGAGGTAAGACGGGAAGACTGCCTTTGACACGAAGGCAGGATTTGACTTGAGACATCAAGCAGCTTTAACAAAATTGATGTCAACGGGAATTGAGGGGAAAACTCTTCCTGGTTGGAGTCATAACTAGTACAAATGAAGATGGTTGGGGATGTTTGAAGCTAATCATCTCATCCCAAGAGCACAGCACCTGGAATTTCTCAGGATAATATCTTGGATACAACCGTCTTCAGCAGCTTCATCAATAACCTTCACTCCCTTCAGAAGGTCAGATGCGAGGACGTTCACTGACAATTACACAGCAACAGCCCTGAGATAAAGAGAAATTGCTTGACAAAGGGTTTGGAAATCTTTGGAATTCTCTACCCCAGATTGTTGTGATAATTCAATAAAATTAGGGCTGGAATAAATTGATGTTTGGTCTCTCAGGGTATTAGGGATTTGTGGAATGGGTAAGAAAGTGGGATTGAAGTCCATGATTAGTCATGATGATATAGCATGGCAGAACAGGCTAGATGATATACAGTCTACTCCTGCTTCTATCTCATAAACATGTTCAGTTAATTTGCAACACCTTAGATACAGAAGCAGTCCATATCCACATGAATCAAGACCTGGGCAACATTCAGGCCTGGGCTGGTAACTGGCAAACAATGTTAACACCACAAAAGTAGCTAGCAATAACCACTTCCAGCAAGAATCAATCCAACCATCCTCCCTTAACCCTCAACAGCATTACCATTACTGAATCCCCCACAATCAACCTCCTGGGAGGTCACCATTGACCAGAAGTTTCACTGGACCAAACCTGTAAACACTGTGGTATACCACAGTGGCTCAGACATTGAATATTCTTTGATCTTTATTCTTTTATGGGATGTGAATATCATTGGACAGGTCATCATTTGTTGCTCATTGCCATTTCCCCTGAGAAGGCAGTGAACCACTGCAGTCCATGTGGTGTAAGTAGATAGGTTTATCCAAAATGCTGTTGGGTGGGGTAGCAGGTGTGTGTGCATGCATGCGTGCATGTGGTGGAGAGGAGGTGGTAGTGGCAGGGTGTTCTGTGATTCACAGTGACAGTGAAGGAAGAGCGATATATGCTGAGAATCTTGGAGGGGAATTTGCAGGTGATGGTCTTGTCCAGGAGGTTTGGTGAGTTGCTGCAGTGCATCTTGTACATACTGCAGCTACTGTGCACTGGTGGTAGAGGGGGTGAATGTTTAAGGTGATAGATGGGGTTACGATCAATTGGGTAGCTTTTTCCAGGATGTTTTTGAGCTCCTTACGTATTGTTGAAGTTGCACTTATCAAGCAATTGAAGAATGTTCCATCACACTCTGAATGGCTGCCAATTTAACAATACTCAAGGAGCTCAATATACTCCAGGACAAAGCAACTTGTTTGATCAGCACTGCATTCATCACTGGGTGGCATGGTGGCACAGTGGTTAGCACTGCTGCCCCACAGTGCCAGGGACCCAGGTTCAATTCCCAGCTTGGGGCACTATCTACGCGGTGTCTGCATGTTCTCCCCAGATTCCTCCAGATTCTCCGGTTTCCTCCCACAGCCTGAAAAATGTGCTTGTTAGGTGCATGGATCATGCTAAATTCTCCTTTAATGTGGCCGAACAGGCAGTGGAGTGTGGCAACTAGGAGATTTTCAAGTAATGTCATTGCAGTGTTAATGTATGCCTACTTGTGGCTAGTAAATAAACTTTCATTTTTTAACTTAACTTAAACATTCATTCCCATCACCACTGTGCACAGCAGCAGTGGTGTGTACCATCTACAAGACACACTGCAACAACCTCTGAAGATCCCTTCCATAACATTAGGAATTAATACCAACTGTGTGATATGCTAGTGAGACACAGTTTACTTAATCACAGGAACTGATATAATATCTCAGGATCTTGCTCTCTCTCATACAATCTCATGGCAAAGACATTTGTTAGGATTTTCCGGTCTTACCCACCAAGAGAATTGTGAGCAGGACAGAAAATCTGATGGATTAGCAAAAGATCCATTGAGTTCAGGCGGGAATTTTCATCTGTCGTCCTCATTCAAGATGTGCCAATAAATTTTGCATTTCCTTACCTCAAAAACTCCATTAATATTCTGCATCAGCGCAAGCCCAATTATATTATGTCTTCCACAGCATCATACAAATCTGCAATCTCTATCTACAAGAACAAGGGCAGAAGACACATGCCAACACCACTAGTGTATGTTCCCCTCCAAGCTGCATGGTAATTTGATTTGAAATTATATAGCTGCTCCTTTATTGTTGCTAGATCAAAATCCTGGAACTTCAGTTCTAAGGGCGCTATGAGTGTGCTGACACCTGGAGGACTGCAGCGATTGAAGAAGCAACTCAGCATAATCTTCTCAAGAGAAATTAAGGATGGCAATAAATGCTGGGCTTGACAGCAATGTTCATATCCCATGAATGAAAGAAAAAGTAGCATTACCCTGTCTAGCATTCTAGCTGCTGTACAAAATCAATAATCACTTGGACAAGAGCAGGATAGTTAAAGGAAGTCAGCATGGATTCATTAAGGAAAAATTATGTTTAACTAACTTGGAGATTTTAATTGGTCTAAAAAGAACAAAAGAACTGAATTCAAGAGGTGAGGTGGGAATCACTGCCTTTGACACCAAAGCAAGATTTGACTATGTGACATCGAGCAACCTTGATGTCACATCAAGGTAACAGAGGATGTTGATAAGGGAAATGCTGTTGATGTGATGTATATGGATTTTCAAAAGGCATTTGATACAGTGCCATATAGACTTGTTGGCAAGATTCTAGCTCAAGTAAAAGGGAAGTAGGCACTTGGATCAGAAACTGGCTAAGTGACAGAAAACAGAGGTGGTGATTTATGATATTTTTTCAGATTGGAGGAAGATCTGTATAGGAGTTCCCAAGAGTGAGTGTTAAGACCCTTGCGCTTCTTGACATATTTTAATGACCTAGGCTATAGTATTCAGGGCATGATTTCAAAATTTGCAGACTTTGAGAAGATTGAAAATGTTGTCAACTATGAGGAAGATAGTATTGATCTTAAAAAGAATATAGATGCGTTGGTGGATCAGGCAGATCAGGTTCATTGCAGAGAATTGTGAGTTGATTCATTTTAGTAGGAAGAAAATGGAGAGGCAGTATAAATCTAAAGGAAGAATCTCTAAAGAAGGTACAGGAACAAAATCATAAGTCATTGAAGATGGCAGGTCATGTTCAGAGAGTAGTTCATAAAGCACACTGTATCTTAGACTTAATTAATGGGGCATAGAGTGCAAAAGTAAGGATGTTATGTTGAACTTATATAAGGCATTAGTTATGCCTCCTCTGGAGGACTGTGTCCAGTTCTGGATGCCATACTTGAGGAAAGATGTAAAAGCATTGTAGGAAGTACAAAGGAGACTCTCAAGTAAGGGTAAATAGTGAGAAATTGCTCCTGCTCAAGAGGGTATTCAGAATTACAAGGCACGGACTGAAAATAATTGGCAAAAGGAGTAAGAGTGATATGAGGAAAACATTTTTCACCCAGAGGGTGAATGGGGTGTGGAACAAATTTCCTGAGAGGATGGGGAGGCAATTTCAATCAAGGTTCAAAAGGGAATTGGATTGTTTTCTGAAAAGGTTACACAGCCAAGGTGGGGGAATGGGGCTAGGTAGAAGGTATAGCTTTTAGAAAGCCAGTGCAGACTCAATGTGCCAAATGGCCTCCTTCATCACTGTAAAGATTCTGAGATTCAATACACACCTATTTACTTGAAAGAATGTGCAGAATAAATTGTATAACTTGTTAATCATCCTTAGCCAATATTAGAATCAGTCATTGCTAGGCTCCATTGTCTGAATGAAAATTTCATTTAGGGATTAAAAAGGGAATTTATCTTCTTTGACAAGTAAACTATTTTTAGCAAGGATCTGGCAAAAGGGAGCCCTGTAAAATTTCTTGGCCTATGCATGCGCACTGTATGCCAACAGTCCGTATGGCGTTGTTGGAAATTTTGTCTTTTATCTCCAGCTCAGGAAGGTTATGTTTTCAAAAGCCATAGTTTGCTCATTGAGTGTACTTTAGCAATTTTTTCATTTTGAAATATAAAAGGAAACACTGCAGCTTGCCTCTGTAGCAGTGTAATCCATTATCTTCCCATTGTTGTTTCAGTTTTATGTTGTAACTGTGTCACATACAACTTAATGTGCAATATAACACTAATGGCATTTCAAGCCAATAAGCTGGCACTTCGAATGAGCTAAGACATATCTAAATTGCACAATCCCAAGAAGATAGGATTACATTTCTGTGACTATCCTGGTCAATGATGACTTCTCAGTTTAAAACTGTTAAAAGATTGGTAGGGCAAGCAGAAAAGCCACCCAGTTGAGTTCATGTGAGATCCATCCCAATTCCAGCTCATCCCTCATTTACATGTGTTTAGCTCATAGCCAATGCAAAGCATGCATACTTTATAAAATTCACTGAGTAGAAGGTAGGAGATTAAATTCTGCTGCAAGTTCTAAAGAGCCTGCAATAACTGATTGAGAAAATGTATTTTTTTTAATAGACAAAGAAAGGAAGATGACTGGCATTTTAGTAAGGCCCGGATTTATCAGATACAGCTGTGGAAAGCACATTCGGGATTGAAGGAATATCTATTTGTCCATGGATGGATGGCATATGATCTTGTAAGGAACTGAGATATGCTCAATATGTAAATTTGAGCAGAAGTTACACCTCTATCTGGTGGAATGTGACGTTAGAAATAGAGGGGAGTTAAACTCCTAGGCCACAATCTTTGGTGCCTTCAATTGATGAGAGCTGGAAAGTATGCTCTGACCATTTATACTATTTACAGAGACAGAATTAAGCAGGACCCCATTCTTAAGCAGGAACCTTCTTCCCTCAGGCTCTAGTTACATGTGATTTGACATCATCTGGCATCACTGATGATTAGCATAATAGCCGTCAATTCTTTAGACTACATCTTCCCTCAAATCTTTAATTCTAGCCATTAAGTATTTACATTTATATCCTACTATTTCTCCTCCTATCCTGCCAAAGTCACTGTAAGACCCACTGTGTCAGAAGAAAAGATGCAGCAGTACCTTAACTTATCTGCTTGACTCATTCCTCAAACCATCTGGAGGAGGGATAGGAACAAGGCATCATGTGGAGGAGGATCTGAACAGTCCAAACAGTTGGGGCATTTCCTTTTTGTTTGGACAAAATCCAGGTGTGCAAAGGCCACTTGCTGGTAGCACCCATGATAATCTGTTGAGTACAAGGATGCTGTAGTCAGTGTTGACTAGGTAGGAGATAAACCAAGGAACTCAAACCCGAGTTGGTTCTGGTCCCAGATTCAGACATTATCCCCAGGATTCACCTTAAAGCAATGGTTGAAGGCAATAGCCTGGTTTGTATCATAGTGATCCTCCTTCTGTCATACCTTATCCAAATCATTCTCGATAATACCTGATTGAAGAGTATGTGGGAGACTTGGGAGCAGTGTATGTGACAACTCGGGAGCAGATTAATTAACCTCCTCCTCATTAGGAGTTCTGGAGGAGTCAAATTGTTGTATAAAGATGTAAATCAGCACCTAAGCAAGGACAGGTCAATGTTGCCATTTTCATCAATGGAATAAAACTCCACCTCACAAAGAATACATCATCCCATGCAGGCTTCTCCATAGGGATATGGGATAAAGCATGAGCTGTGGTCTTGAGTTTGTTCTGAATGGATGCTGTGGTAATGTCAAAGCGCATAAGGCAAAGTGGGAACCTCTGGATTCACAGTGACATTATGCCAGCTCCTTTGTATTGAGAAGGGTTATTAATGACTTCTGATCCAACTGCATGAGCAATCTTGTCAACAGATGCCATTGGACGAATTTTTCTTTCTACCACCTTATTCAGTAGCGTATGGTTGAAATAACTATGCAAAGAACCATTAGGTGTAGATACAGGCACCCTGACAGAGCATTCAAGTGTTGGGCTCGGTGATAGGTGATATTGCTTGCTGATACAGCACGACATCTATCTCTTTCCTGACCTTGTAGAAGAGAAACCTTCCATGGGGTAAATAAGCAAAACAGCTCAAGAGGTTGGTTCCAAGGTGATATAATATGCTATTTGCAGCTTTGCCAGTCCAGTGAACAGTTTAGGGAATTCTCTCTTGAACTTGTCAGGTCTACCTGATTAAGCAGCTTATCTATCAAGATGCAAGTTAATACAAGCTCTGTGGTCTGGTAGGGAGGACGCCTGATAATGGATGATATAAGGGACGTCCATTATTTATCTTCTTGTATAAAGAGGATGACTAGCAGTCATCTGGCCTGTCCCCTCACAGGAGTGCCCTTTGGGCCATGGAGTCAGATGGTAGATGTCTGGATGAACTAAGTTTCCAACCAAGGCATGTTGTCAGACAGAATAGACACTGCTTCTCCTGTATCCAATTTAAAAGTTGACTTGTGGCCATTAATCATTATTTCTGTGGTTAATGCCCTTTGAATTCTGTGAGCTCAGCTAAAAAATGTGGGTGATTGGTGATTTTTGGTGCTTTTGAAACTTTGTTTGGAGCATGTGTCATTAAATTTTTGACCTGGAGTGGAAAGCATCCTGTCATGACAGACAGTTTGAGAATGCCTCTTCCTGTGACACGAGTGGCAGTTCAGGTTAATGGCTGGAAAGTATGATAGTGATGCATTTTTTCCTGCCATAGCAAAAACATCTAACAATGGCCATGACTCTACTTCTTCTTGCATTGTTTGTTGGCAAACATTCTGGATATCCTGTCATAATGTCTGTGAACTGGCAGCTGATAACAACCATTTTGAGAGGAGTCAATATGGGCTGCAGAGTTAGAATAAGAACAAAGAACAAGAAAGCACAGGAAACAGGCCCTTCGGCCCTCCAAGCCTGCGCTGCTCACTGGTCCAACTAGACCATTCTTCTATATCCCTCCATTCCCAGTCTGCTCATGTGACTATACAGATAAGTCTTAAACAATTCCAGCATGTCCACCTCCCCACCCTGCTTGGCAGTGACTTCCAGGCCCCCACCACCCTTTGTGTAAAATACGTCCCTCTGATATGAGTTAAACCTCGCCCCCTTCACTTGAACCTGTGACCCCTCTGTTTGTCACCTCCGACCTGGGAAAAAGCTTCCCACTGTTCACCCTATCCATACCCCTCATAATTTTATACACTTCTATTAGGTCTCCCCTCATTCTCTGTCTTTCCAGGGAGAACAACCCTAGTTTACCCAATCTCTCCTCATAGCTAAGACCCATCATACCAGGCAACATTCTGGTAAACCTTCTCTGTACTCTCTCCAAAGCCTCCATGTCCTTCTGGTAATGCGGCGACCAGAACTGGATGCAGTACTCTAAATGTGGCCTAACCAACGTTCTATGCAGCTGTAACATCAAATGCCAATTTTTATACTCTATACCCCATCCTATAAAGGCAAGAATGCCATATGCCTTCTTCACCACCTTCTCCACCTGTGCTGCTACCTTCAAGGATCTGTGGACTTGCACACCTAGGTCCCTCTGTGCGTCTATACTTTTGATGGTTCTGCCATTTATTGTATAGCTTCCCCCTACATTAGTCCTACCAAAATGCATCACTTCGCATTTATCTGGATTAAATTCCACCTGCCATTTCTCTGCCCAATTTTCCAGCCTATCTATATCCTGCTGTATTCTCTGACAATGTTTATCGTTATCTGCAAGTCCAGCCACCCTTGTGTCATCCGCAAACTTACTGATCACACCAGTTACACCTTCTTCCAAATCATTTATACATATCACAAATAGCAGAGGTCCCAGTACAGAGCCCTGCGGAACACCACTGGTCACAGATCTCCAGCCGGAAAAAGACACTTCCACTGCTACCCTCTGTCTTCTGTGGCCAAGCCAGTTCTCTACCCATCGAGCCACCTCTCCTGTTATCCCATGAGATTTAACCTTTTGCACCAACCTGCCATGAGGGACTTTGTCAAACGCTTTACTAAAATTCATATAGACAACATCCACGGCTCTACCCTCGTCAACCATTTTTGTCACCTCCATAAAAAAC
The DNA here is from genome assembly GCF_965287045.1 of Carcharhinus amblyrhynchos. Classification (NCBI taxonomy): domain Eukaryota; kingdom Metazoa; phylum Chordata; class Chondrichthyes; order Carcharhiniformes; family Carcharhinidae; genus Carcharhinus; species Carcharhinus amblyrhynchos. The sequence continues at coordinate 101,345,893 of NC_137326.1, read as the reverse complement.
TCCACCAAATTTGTGAGGCATGACCTTCCTCTTACAAAACCATGCTGTCTATCACTAATGAGATTATTCCGTTCTAAATGTGCATACATTCTATCTCTAAGAATCCTCTCCAACAATTTCCCTACCACGGACGTCAAGCTCACCGGCCTATAATTACCTGGGTTACCCTTGCTACCCTTCTTAAATAACGGTACCACATTCGCTATCCTCCAATCCTCAGGGACCTCACCTGGGTCCAATGAAGAGACAAAGATCTCTGTCAGAGGCCAGCAACTTCATCTCTTGTCTCCCTGAGCAGTCTGGGATAGATGCCATCAGGCCCTGGGGATTTGTCAGTTTTAATGTCCCCTAAAAGACCTAACACTTCCTCCCTTGTAATGGAGATTTTCTCTAATGGGTCAACACATCCCTCTGAGTGTCTCCCAGTCAACACATCCCTCTCCTTTGTGAACACTGATGCACAAAGGAGAGGGAGACTCTGATGAACTTTTCCTGGTTTGTACCAGTATTGTGTTTCAAACGAAAGTAGGGATTGGAAGCACTGAGGGTTTCTGCATATCTAGTGGTTTTGTCAGTGACCTCCTGCCAGATTAAAATTGGCTCAGCTACCGATTGCATATAGTACAACACTGACCTGATCCTCCTCTGGTTTCTTTCAGTGTCTGGAGATAGTATGGTGGTGGTTGAAGCGGTGGCATCAGTTGATCCGGTGCACGGCTTGATCAGGGCTTTCTGCCTGGTCTATGGGCTTGGAAAGGGATAGAGCCTTCTGTATATCTCTTTGCATCTATTTTCAGTGGAAACAGGACTCCAGTAACAAATCATTGCTCCATTTGCTGCTATAAACATTTCTCGAGTGTGATCTGCTGAGCTGACTACTTTCCATTTTCCTGTCTTTCTCATCTATGGGGATCCTTAAAAAAATGGTTTGTAGGCCACTGCCACCAGTTATTAATATCACAATCAGGCTCTGGGTGCCTGGTTGTGATAGAAGAGATCTGGAAACCATGTTGATACCAACAAGATGGACATTTATTGACACTATTTACAGAGACAGGCTTTAGCAGGATTTTGTCAGAATTTTTTCCCTGAGTTCTGGTTACATGTGATCTGACATCATCTAATGTTATTGACGATGTACTCTGTATATTACAGCTATTAATCTTTTATAGTACAGGGGGAGGAGCACCCCCTTCAACAGCCCCTTTTTACATCGGGCAACACTATCCACCCCATCCCAGAGGTCTGCACCATTAAGATCCTTCCCACCTAATCCTCAGACTGCACCTTCATGCCTAGCTGTGCAATGCCCCTCACTTGCTTGGCCTTGAACTCCATGACTGTGGAATCTGGGAACTGTTTATAATTCCCAACCTGGCCACTGTGCTATTGACACTGCTGGGACTATGGAGCTGCTGGCCAATCAGATTAGCCAGTCGATCACTCAGGCAGGACTTCCTTCCCATCTCCAACCAAAGCTCCTCAGAGCATTAAATGTCTGTGTGGCTGAAGTGAACAGTGGGAATGTGAGGCGAGAAACCCTGCCAGCTAAGAATCCTTATTCATGGGTTCCTGTTTGTTTAATGTGTAAAATGGTCACCCATGAATATCACAGTGTAGGCACCGGGCTGCCTCTTAAATCCCGAGATCCATTTAATGCCACATCCAAACTGCCTAAAGATGCTTTACAATAGAAATCTGGCACCACTCCAGTTGCATAATCTACATACAAATAGGTGGAGGTTGTGTTTACTTTTGCTTGGAGCCAGTTGCTTGCCAATTCCACTTCGGTGATATTAAAGTAAAACAGAAACTGCTGGCAATACTTAGCAGCATCTCTGGAGAGGGAAACAGAGGTAACTTTATAGGTCAACAACCTTCAGAAAGTGATGCTGAACTTGGTTAGGCTGCAGACTGGCATGAACTCAAATTTCACGCGCAGCATCTTTCAGGGCTGCCTAAACTAATGTTAGCCCTGAAGAGTCAAATGCATAGGAGTTGTAATCTCCTGGACTCTGCTCACCTGTCGATCAGTGGGATTTCTAAGCTACCATTCATTAACAGATACTGTTAAGACAGCACCTCTATGGTTTTGAGGCCTCCTCAACCAAGTCTGTCCATTAACAGAAAACAACATGGCAGACTGCCCCAGAAGATACCAAATTGATGCAGATTACATTGGGTACAGTCAGAGTTGATTAAATAAAAGTCCTCTTGGCACTAAATGCACACAACAGAATGATATAAATGTTGGCATTCCTTGCTCGATGCCAGTAAAATCATATTTGCAGAGTGTGTGAGCATGATGTTCTTCCACTTGCTTGTGACTTTGGAATGTGTTGCCACATTTTGATAACTGGGCAGATGTTATTGCTTGTAGCATGGAAAGTCTCCAACAAATGTTTCAAATGACTATCGGAGCACAGAAATATTGCTTCTTCAGTCGATTGTCTCTTGGATAAATTCAATGAATACCTCAAATGGCAGACTGGATACCTCAGCTTTCTTGGCATCCTTTGGTTATTAGCATCCCATCTTCCCTAAGGCTCTGTTTCAGCAGTAATCCAGATTCAGTCCTAGTCCTCTCAGCACAGCATTGTTGTAAAGTTTGCAGGACATCACAATGAAAAGTGACAAACCTCAGTGGAGTGTATTGTAGGAAGCTATCAGATCTGTCCAAGAATCTGAATTCTTGCTTCAGAATGCCAATGAACTGACTGTGTCAGAGTGCTGGGCGTGAATTTTTAAGTTGTTTCTTCAACTAAACATGCAGGAGATAGCCCTTGTCTCCCCAGACCAAATGTCAAATTTGTTGCAGAGGGTCAAATAATGGAGGGATGGATAGATAATTGATGCAATATGTGAATTATGGCATCTTGCAGGGAAATGGTGAGAAACTTGCTGCTCTTCCTTAGATGCTGGCAATAGTGGTGAAGACGTGCTCCAGGATTTTGGTACGCCCCTAGCCGAGCTGTTCCAGTATGATTACAATATTGGCATTTATCCGATATTGTGGAAAATTGCCCAAGTATGTCCTGAACACAAAAAGCAGGACTATTCCAAAGTGGCCAATTATTGCTCCATCAGTGGACTCTCAATCATCAATAAAGTGATGGAATGGGTCATTAACAGTGCTATCAAATGGCTCTTCTTAACAATAACCTACTCACTGATGTTCAGTTTGGTTTTTGCTGGGGCCACTCAGATCCTCATCTCATTACATCCTTGGTTCAAACATGAACAACAGAGCTGATCTCCAGAGGCGGAGTGAGAGTTACTGCCCTTGACATCAAGTCAGCATCTGACAGAGCATGTCATCAAGGAGTCTTCGGAAAGCTGGAGTCAATGGCAATCAGGGAGAAAACTCTTTGTTGGTAGAAGATCATACTCCATGAAAAGGAAGATGCTATGGTTGTTAGTTGTCAATTATCTCACGTACAGAACATCACTGCAGGGATTCCTCAGGGCAATGGCCTAGGGCCAATCGTCTCCAGCTGCTTTGTCAATGACCTTTCTTCCAGGAGCTGTAGGGATGTTCACTGATTATTGTACAATGTTCAGCATCATTCGCAACTCCTCAGATAGTGAACCAGTGCATGTCCAAACGCACTTGGACAATAACTAGGCTGGGACTGACAAATGGCAAGAAACATTTCTGTCACACAAGGACCAGGCAATGACCATCTCCAATAAGAGAATATCGAATCACCATTCACATTCAACGGCATTACCATTGTTGAATCCCCCACTATCAACATTGGAACAGTTACCATTGACCAGAAACTCAACTGGGCTAGCCATACAAATACTGTGGCTACAAGAACAGTTCAGTTCACCTTCTTACAAGGCACAAGTCAGGACTGGAATGGAATGTTCTTCACTTACTTGGATGCGAAGTTCTGACAACACTCAAGATGCTTGACACCATCTAGGACAAAGTGGTCCAATTGATTGGCACCCTATCCACAAACATGCAGTTCCTCCATCACTGATAAGCAGTGACAGCAATGTGTATTATCTACAAAATCTATGGGACTTCACCAAGCCTCCTCAGATAGCAGATAGCATCTTCCAAACTCACAATCACTACCATTTAGAAGAATGACAGACACCAGGGTACACCACCACCTGGAAGTTTCCCTCTAAGCCACTCATCTTCCTTACTTGGAAATAAATCGACATTCCTTCACTTTTGGTAGGACAAAGCCCTGGAATTCCTTCCCCAACAGGACAGTGGGTATACCTACGTCAAATGGACTGCAGCAGTTCAAGAAGGCAGCTCACCACCATCTTCGCAAGGGCATTTAGGGATGGGCAAAAATGCTGCCCTAGCCAGCGATGCCCACATTGAACAATTGAATAAAAATAAATTGAACATTTATAGAAGCCCCTGAAATTGATGAAACTGGTGTTAAAGAACTTATAGTATGAAGTGTAGTCAACAAGCCCTGCTGCCTCTGGATATCTATGAGGAATAAAAGGGATAAATTGGCTCTATTGGCAAAGAAGGATCAGTATTCTGCTCAACTAAAATGAACCTCAGATTGACAGATGTTACGAAATATCCCAAAGGATTACCGGAAAGGAGCCAGGAGCAAAATAGTTTGGTGCTGCAGTGACTTTGATTGCAGCAAGCAGGAGCTGCGTTAGCTTGGCAGGTGTAGGTTACTTTGCAAAATGTGATATAATACAGTCATTTCCTCCCTTGAGAAAATAAAGCTCCCTAATGCATAATTCAGATTGCTACATATATGTTCTCCTCAGCCTATTAATTCAGTTGGAAGAGCAAGGGTTTCTCCAAACGTGCATCTTCTGCTTACTCTCAAGCTGCAGCTCCGTTTTCTCCTCTTTCCCCCGACCAAAAGGGATTCTAAGAAATACCCCCATGAAGATCATGACTTGGTGATTCAAATTTCTAATGTTTTAACAACTTGAGTGTCAAAAACCCTGTCATAGCCATTTCATGGGATAGTAATCTTGGATTAACTGTTGGATCAAAAGTTATCCCCTAGCTGTATAAATAAATACCAGTGATCAGTCTTGATGCCTTCAGATAGCATTTTAAACATCCACTTGCAATCTTCTATCATTCACAGTTAGTCCAAAATCCAGCATCATGACCAGGACTAAATTCTGTGGATTTCCCTGGGCATATCTCCTAATTATTTGACCCAAAAAAAATCAAAGTTGACCTTTCTAAAGTATTATGCAAAGTTGGAATCCTATGTTGGGGGTTTTCTGAAACTTGCCAGAGTGTATGATTCCAAACATTTCAATTAATTACTAACAGTTTTGAATGGCTCAGAAGGCAAGTACCACTGTGAAAAGTATCATCTTTCAATTCCTTCCTCCACGTGACCATTGTATAGCCCTGTGATGGGGGCCTCAAAAAGGCAGCACTGAATCTGATAATAATACCATTAACATTACTTTTAATAATTTGTTTATTCTGTCATTATCAGTTTAATAAATGTAGGGGTGAATATCTGTTTTCATCATCAGCATGGCAATCGGGCAGAATGGATCACTCACCAAATTCTAGCCATGAAAATCAGACTTTTTATAACGAGCAGGCATTCAGCACGTTATAAAAAATGAGAATATCATCCAAGTGGAGAAGACAAAGTCTGAAGGTATTTTAAGTATCTAAATTTGGGAAACATATAATGCACCTAATTCTTACCAAGAATATCAGAATGTTTTACTGAATCATTCCTTGCAAAGTACCTGACTTGAGAAGAAAGTGGTTTCTTTGAGAATCTCATTAACAACCTTGTTGAAAAAGATTGTAACTCTTACTTGCTACCCAATAATACCCCTATTACCCAGCTACATAAATTTGTCTAGCATGTTCACTTCAAGACCAAGGTTTAATTTATTTAATTTTCCTTCATTCTTCTGTACTTTTTCTCTTACAATGGCTTTTTTGGTGGGATTTTGGGAAAACTGTGCTCTCTATTTACATCTGTCAGCTCCATGACTGCTAAGGACAGCAGCATCATCTCCACATTTAAAAATTCATTAAAAACTCTGGCATTTTGGCATATGGGTAAAATTTCTATCACTGATAATCTTAACTATTAATTTCTACCAAACTATTTGCAGTGAAGCTACTGACGGAAGGATTTTCATAATTTTCGTGTCCATGTACTCTCCAGTTAAGAAAACACGAAATAGTGAAACAAAACAAAATGGTCAATGGATAATGTCCAAAGACAAGTTAGATTCATCAGAAATATTTTTTCAAGTTTAGGGAAAGTAACTCCTACAAGAAAATAGGTAAGTATCATTATAGCCGACAAATCCACTAGCATCTCAAAATACATTGGTGAAGAAGATGATAGCTAGATGAGGAAATAAATAATTTTAATCAAAAGGCCACTAAGGACTGTATTTGCCTATTGAAGTTCCCTTATAGCAGATTTGTCTTAACTTCTAGGTAATAGCAGAGATTTTAAACCAGACTTTGCATCAGTTGTGACTAGGGAAGATAATGCCATGTTACTAATAACACATTTTAGATTTGGTGCTCAAATTTTAAGTGTCGAATGAGGTGAAGATATAATCCTGGATGTATTGAAATTCATCTGAGGATCTTAGAAATGTGGGAGCTGCATTCTAAACCCTGAAAGGATTTTGCTTATATATTTAACAGCTTGCCAGATTCAAAATTGCTCGTAGACAGGAGAGAGGCCCATGTGAAGCTAATAGCTGAAAAAGCTAGTCTCCCAACCTAAATCTTCATTCGAAAAGTCCAGTTTTGGCTCTAACAAAAACAGAAAATGAAAACTCAGCAGGTCTGATAGTAACTTGGAGAGAGAATACAGCCAACGTTTCGAGTCTGGATGACCCTTCAGCAACTGAGCCTTGAAATGTTGGCTCTATTCTCACTACACAGATGCTGTCAGACCTGCTGGGTTTTTCCAACATTTTCTGTTTTTGTTTCAGATTCCAGCATTCTCAGTATTGTACCTTTATGTTCTGGCTTTAAATAATGCCAGAAGATTGAACCTGATTAAGGAGGTGAGCTGCATCTTAAATATGATAATAAGACTGTGTTCAGGTTTTAAACTTTAACTGCTGTTGGCCAGCTGGTGGATTCAGGAGTAACTTAGTGTCTTCAAAATTGCCTCTTGGATCCAGATGGATGCCTGCGAAGTCCCCACTATCAGAGACCCTAACCCACCCCCACAACCTCCCTCCTGAAAATTCATAATCCACAAGGTAGCTTCGAAACTCCCTCGCATATCAGGCACTCATTCTCTTTCCCCCACTTCTTTGACCAGGCCCTGATCCACTCCCTGTGGGTCAAGTGAATAAAAATACTGCCCAGTAACTCAGAACCAGGAAATTGCAGGTTCATTAGTTTGACTTCACTAATAGGCAAGTTGCTAGAATGAATCACTACAGCATCCAGTGTGACATGAATCTCAACATGGCTTCTGGAAAGGTGTTTATCCCTTCATAGTTGTGAACTTTGAATTTCCAAAACTTTTGACAAAGTGGCGTACAAAAAACTATTAAGTAAGTCTGAGGCCTGAGAAATTAAAAGGCAAAAATTAGTTTTGATACAGAAAGGGTTTAGTTAAATGGTACTATTTTTGCATTGAATCTAATTAGTTCAGGAACTCCATTGTATCAAAAGTGCTGCAAGAAGTTAGAAAAGAATGAAGCTGAATGGACTGCCTGGTATCGATCTCAGCACTTAAGCATTCAGACACACAATGCCCAGTCAATTCTGCAAAGTCATCCTCACTAACATCTGGGGATTTGTGGGCAAAATTGGGAGTGCTGTCCCACAGACTAGCCCAGCAACAGCCTGGTATAGTCGTACCTTACAGGCAATAATACCTTACAGACAATGTCCGAGATACTTCCAACACCATTCCTGGTATGTCATGGTTCACTGTCAGGATAGACCCTCAAAAGTAGCAGCAGCACCGTGGTCTGCAGTCACGAGGAAGTTGCCATGGGAGTCCTTTACCTTCTCTGGATCCCATGAAATCTTGTAGCATCAGGGCAAATATGGGTATGGTAACCTGCTAATTACCCCTCAACTGATGAATCAGGCATCCTCCATCTTGAACATTACATTGAAGGGAATAGGAAGGACAGAGAATGGATTCTTGGCAGGAGGCTTGAATACTCATCACCAAGAGTGGCTCAGCAGCACCATTACTGACCAAGCTGGCCAAATCTTGAAGGCTATATCTACGAGACTGCGTCATATGGTGAGAGAAGAAACAAGAGAGAAAAATCTACTTGACCTTGTCCCACTACTGATCTATGTGTTGCAGCTGCATCTATCCATGAAAGTATTGGTGGGAGTAACCATAGCACTGTCCTTCTGGAGCCAAAGACCAGTCTTCACACTGAGGATCCATTCATTGTGTTGTGTGGCACTACCACCATAACAAATGCAATAGATTCCTAACATTTTGCAGATCAAGACTGGGAACTCATAAGGTGCTCTGACCCATCAGCAACAGCAAAATTGTATTCAACTACAATTTGTAACCATATGGGATCTTTAACATCAAGCAGAGTGGACAGATGGCACTTCAGTTTAAGATCTCATCCAAATGATGGCAACTCTGACAGCGCAGCACACCCTTTGTACTGCAAGGGAGTATCGGCCTTGATTTTTGTACTCAAGATTAACCCACAGTACAATTTTTCCTCAAAACCTTATTGGGTCACAATTTCCTGCTGGACTTTTGAAGAACTCTGAGAGGACTTCATTGTGACCTTTTAATAATGCATGAATGGCACAAGATATCAAGGTCACTGCATCACCAATGTGGAAGCTCTGAAAACAATGGCTCATATATGGCCAGGTATGAAATTAAGATGGAGCAGGTAAAATTTCTCAGGTGTTCTGCCAGTCTCCTACCATAAGTCTGGTGGGAAAACAGCAGAACAAATCAGTGAACAATTAGAACCATAGAAAAGTTAGGGCACAGAAGGAGCCCATTCGGCACATCTTGTAAGGACACCCAGGTCCCCTTTCCAATTCCACCTTCCTGCATCTAACCCATAGCCCTGTAGCTTACAGCACTTAATGTGCAAATCTAGGTATTTTTTAGAGGAATTAAAGGCCTGTGCCTCCACACAAACCTGGACATAAATTCTAGTCACTCACTACCCTCTGCTTACAAAGGTTCTTCCTCATGTTCCCTCCACACCTTCTGCCACTTATCGCATGTCATAATTTCCCCTTACATGTCAAATTGGGATAATAGAGGGTGTTCAGAATTGGGGATTCTCTGTAAATTCCTTTTCTTCGGGCTCAGTTGGACTCCAATCATATATGCAGTTGGGTGAGGTGTTCTGGCAGATGTAGATCCCTTACGAACCTGAGGTTTTGTTTATTAATTTTCAATTTTTCAGCATCAACTCTGTTCTTCAAAGGGTTGAAGACAATTTGCCTATGCATGGTGCTTCTGTTGTATTGTTATAATGATATAAAGGCACTAATCTTTTGTAATCCAGCAGGAAAAATCAGTTCAGACTGGTTCACAGTTCTACCTGGAATAACTACTATGCACTGAAGGTCAACTAGAACCAATCAGAAATCATTTGGCCCCCAGTTCTGTCAGCTGTGATTGACTGGTAATAGTTAAACTTGAGCTGGGGGCTTGGTGAAGTGAAGCATGCCTCTGTCCCAGGTTTATTCAGGCCACACCAGGACTCTGATTTGTCCCTACTTCAGAAGCTGATAGCTGCAGAGATCATGATTTTAAAAAATCTTTCTTAAAGGTTCACTAACGCCACACATGTGTAAATATACAGTGAAAAGTATTGTTTCTTGCATGCTATACAGACAAGGCATACAGTACATAGAGAAGAAAAGAAGGGGATGCAGAGTGTAGTGTTACAGGCATAGCTAAGGTGTAAAGAAAGACCAACTTAACATGAGGTAGGTCCAGTCAAAAGTTCAATGGCAGCAGGGAAGAAGCTGTCCTTGAATCTATTGGAAACTGTGTATCACGTCTACATAAATAGTTATACTGCTTGTACATATATATTGATTTTGAAACTATGTTAATACTGGCATTGTTTGCTCAAGGGGAAGTTTGAAAGTAAATGTTTCAAAGAGGTGTTATGTATTATAGTTGGTGTACGTTATGTTGGCACAGTGTCCCTTTAAGAAGTGAGTTACATGAGCACTTGTGACATAAGAACATAGGACCTTAAGAACTAGGAGCAGGAGTAGGCCATCTGGCCCCTCCAGCCTACTCCACCATTCAATAAGATCATGGCAGATCTTTTTGTGGACTCAGCTCCACTTATCCATCCACTCACCATAACCCTTAATTCCTTTACTGTTCAAAAATGTATCTATCCTTGCCTTAAAAACATTCAATGAGGTATCTTCAACTGCTTCACTGGGCAGGGAATTCCACAGTTTCACAACCCTTTGTATGAAGAAGTTCCTCCTCAACTCAGTCCTAAATTTGCTCCCTCTTATTTTGAGGTCATACCCCCCCAGTTCTGGTTTCACCCACCAGTGGAAACAACTTCCCTGCTTCTATCTTATTTATTACCTTCATAATCTTATATGTTTTTATAAGATCTCCCATCATTCTACTGAATTCCAAAGAGCATAGCCCCTGTCTATTCACTCTCTCCTCATAAATCAATCCTCTCAACTCTGGAATCAACCTAGTGAATCTCCTCTGCTCCTCCTCCAAGTAAGGAGACCAAAACTGTACACAGTACTCCAGGTGTGGCCTCACCAGCACCTTATACAGCTGCAACATAACCTTGCTATTTTAAACTACATCCCTCTAGCAATAAAGGACAGAATTCAATTTACCTTCTTAATTATTTGCTGCATCTGCAAACCAACTTTTTGTGATTCTTGCACAAGGACAGCCAGGTCCCTCTGCAAAGCAGCATGCTGCAACTTTTTATCATTTAAATAATAGTCCATTCTGCTGCTATTCCTACCAAAATGGATGGCCTCACATTTACCAACATCGTACTCCATCTGCCAGACCCTCGCCCACTCACTTAGACTATCTATATCCCTTTGCAGACTTTCAGCATCCTCTCCATACTTTGCTCTGCCACTCATCTTAGTGTCATCTGCGAATTTTGACACACTACACTTGGTCCCCAACATAAGAACATAAGAAATAGGAGCAGGAGTAGGCCATCTAGCCCTTCGAGCCTGCCCCGCCATTCAAAAAGATCATGGCTGATCTGTCGTGGCTCAGTTCCACATTCCCGCCCTCTCCCCATAACCCTTAATCCCCTCTCTCATCAAAAACCCATCAACCCGCGTCTTAAAAATATTCAGCAAGGCAGCCTCCACCACTTCAACGGGCAGAGAATTCCAGAGATTCACCACCCTTTGAGTGAAGAAGTTCCTCCTCAACTCCGTTCTAAACCGCCCCCCCTTTATCTTGAGGCCGTGCCCCCTAGTCCCACTGTCCTTTCTGAGCGGGAAGAGTCTCTCCACCTCTATCCTATCCATCCCATTCATCATTTTATATGTCTCAATGAGATCTCCCCTCATTCTTCTAAACTCTAACGAGTACAAGCCTAGTTTATTCAGCCTCTCCTCATAGCTCAACCCCCTCAACTCTGGTATCAGCCTAGTAAACCTCCTCTGCACTCCCTCCAAGGCCAAAATATCCTTGCGTAAGTATGGCGACCAAAACTGCACACAGTGCTCCAGCTGCGGCCTCACCAATGCCCTATACAGCTGCAGCAAGACCTCCCTACTTTTATATTCAATCCCCCTCGCTATGAAGGCCAGCATCCCATTCGCCTTCCTGACCACCTGCTGCACCTGCAAGCTGGGTTTTTGCGACTCATGCACAAGGGCCCCGAGATCCCTCTGCACCGTCGCCTGCTGCAGTTTTTTGCCACGTAAGTAATAGTCCTTCCTACCATTATTCCTACCAAAGTGGACCACCTCGCACTTGCCAACATTAAATTCCATTTGCCAGTTCCTGGCCCATTCGCCCAGCCTACCTAGATCCTTCTGCAGACTCTCCAAACCCTCCGCGCAATTTGCCGTTCCACCAATCTTGGTGTCATCAGCAAATTTTGACACCATACACTTGGTTCCCTCCTCCAGATCATCTATATAAATGGTAAATAGCTGAGGCCCCAGCACCGACCCCTGGGGCACTCCACTAGTCACCAACCGCCAATCCGAATAGCACCCATTAACCCCCATTCTCTGCCTCCTATTTGACAACCAATCCTCTATCCAAGCTAACACCCTACCCCCAACTCCATGCCCCCTTACCTTCTGCAATAACCTCTTGTGAGGTACCTTGTCAAACGCCTTCTGAAAATCAAGAAAGACCACATCCATCGGCTCTCCTCTATCCACTGCCCTAGACACATCCTCATAGAACTCCAATAAATTCGTCAGACACGACTTCCCCTTAACGAAACCATGCTGCGTCTGCTCTATCAAGCAAGTCCCCTCAAGATGCCTCGCTATTTCCTCCTTGATGACGGATTCTAACATTTTACCTACAACAGACATTAAACTAACCGGCCTATAATTCCCTGCCTTTTGCCTGGCACCCTTCTTAAACAACGGCGTAACATTAGCCGTTTTCCAATCTTCCGGCACTTCCCCGGAATCCAGCGACGTTTGGAAAATAACCACCAAGGGCATCCACTATCACCTCCGCCATTTCTTTCAGAACCCTCAGATGCATTCCATCCGGTCCTGGGGACTTGTCCACAATCAGTCCCTCCAGTCTGTCGAGCACCGCCTCTCTAGTAACAATAATGTCATTGAGACCCTCCAGTCCTACCACCTTTCCATCGCTAACACCTGGCAAATTATTCACGTCCTCTTGAATAACAAAAAAGTTATTCAAGACCTCAGCCATTTCCCCATCCCCTACCACTAAGTCCCCCCTCTCATCCTCTAAGGGTCCAACGTTCACCCTAGCCAGCCTCTTCCTTTTTATATATTTATAAAAACTCTTGCTATCCTTTTTTATATTAAGCGCTAGCCCAGCTTCATAGTTTCTCCTACCCTTCTTTATCAACTTCTTTGTCAATCTTTGTTGACATTTAAATCTCTCCCAATCCTCTTCTCGCCCACTACTCTTAGCTACTCTAAACGCCTCCGCTTTTAATTTAACACTTTCCTTCACCTCCTTCGTTACCCACGGCTTATTACCTCTCCTCCTACGGTCCTTTTTAACCATCGGAATAAATTTCTGCTGAGCACCAAGAAAGATCTCCTTAAAGATCCTCCACTGCTCCTCAGCAGACCTACCTTCCAACGGGCTCCCCCAGTCAACATTCGCCAATTCTTCTCTCATCCTACCATACTCCCCTCTGTTCAAACAAAGGACGCGTGTCCAGGAACCCACTATCTCCTCCTCCATCTGCACCAGAAACTCCACCATACAATGATCACTCTCCCCAAGTGGGTCCTTCACCACAAGGTCCCTAATTCTACCCGCCTCATTACATAACACCAGATCCAAGATAGCTCGCTCCCTCGTCGGCTCCAACACACACTGTTCAAGGAAACTATCCCGGCAGCATTCCAAGAACTCCTCCTCGAGCCCACCGCATCCAACATGGGTCAACCAATCAATATCCAACTCCAAATCATCTATGCAAATCATAAACAATTGTGGTCCCAACACTGATCCCTGAGGCACACCATTAGTCACTGATCGCCAACCAGAAAAACACCCATTTACCCCCACACTTTGCTTTCTGTTAGTTAACCAATCTTCTATCCATGCTCATATATTACCCGTAACACTGTGCACCTTTATCTTATGTAGCAGTCTTTGGTGCAGCATCTTGTCAAATGCTGTGACATCATTTGCCGGATTTGCAGGCTTTAAGTTCAGTCTTATATTGAGTCTTAACCAGTACACAAATATTGAATAATCCTTCATGTTGAGTTACAGCAACCCATGAGTTGTACATTCTTTGGTTCTGTATGTGACCTGGTAAATAGCCCATTATAGAATACTAGAGCTCCTTGATGTCACATATAAGAAGTTATATGCTTTGACCTGTGTAATTATTATAATTCTTTTCTTTTGAAATTGAAGCAAATGAAGAAGCAAAATAAACGTCAGGTGTACCTTTTGCCTATAATCACACAAAAGCTGTTATTGTGGCATAATGCCATGAGAAATATGTCATTAATTATACTGGCAGACGTGAACACTGGCCAGAATTCTGCATGTTAGATCAATATTGTATTTAGAAAATAATATGTTCATTCAAATTTTGCTTTTTCATTTTACTAAAACGACTAATCTATTAATGATCAGTGTTTATTTCAGGTAAAGGTCATCTTGTTTTATGGTTTCGACTTCTGATAGAACATCAAATGAAATGTTTTTGGCATGCCATTGATCAAATAGGCACAAAGATAGAAATATTTTGATATCATATGCTACTGATTTGCACGAACATCTAATTGTCACAGGGTAAGTACTTATTTTGACTTCCATTCCATGTCCTCTTTTTCCAGTGAGGTAACCTCATAGCATTACATTACTGAGAGCAGATGTTCTTCTCAAAGCTGTGAAATTATGTCAGTATATTTCCTACACATGACTGAAACTGTGCTCTGTCACAGAGATAAATGAGATAGAAACTGTCTTAGCACCGGAAATGGCAGGAAAGATGGCAAACTAGAGCAGTGTGAATTAAAATAACTAATTTCTGACCATTCTAATTATTCCTTCTTTCTTATTGATTGGCTAATGATTCTCAAAAAAAAACTGTTTTCTTCAAAACAGTATTTAGGTGGTTCAAAAGTAAACATATAAGTGCTGAGTAAAAAAGAAGCACAGTTAAACTAGCTGTGGTGAACATACTGCAGAGTTGCCATTTCAGCGTCAAAGTGGGCATTCCAGGAACCTGCCTGAATCAGGTGACAGCCTCAGTACTGTATACAGATCAGGGTCCCTAGGATCTGCACGCATTTGTCTCAAGTGATAAAAAGGAAAAGGGGAAAATTGTTCAGGTGGAGCCAGGAGCAATAGGAGTGCTTTAGTTTTCACGAAAATTAAGCACTGTCACTCCATGCATCCTTCAGTTGTCCAGAATCATTTCTTACTAGTGTGCTGTTTGTTTTGGTTAACCTCTGGGTTGCCCAAAACTGACCAGAGGTCAGTAAGTTGGAATCAGATGCCTATCATGGTCATCAGCACTTCCACAACATAGACAGGAGGCCCAATCCTGAAAATGGACTGCACCTCCAATCAGATGGCAGAGCTATGCATTTTGCCAGCTGCATAACAATTGCAATCTACCCCATTTGGCCCAGGTTTTAAGGTGGTAACAATAGAAAAACTGTCAATGTTCATTGTCATTGCATCTTTGAAAGTAACACCAATCTCTGGACTCTATACATACCATGAAAATACAGTATTTGCTGTCATTGATTCTATGTTTCTCCATATGATGCAATGTTTGAAGTCCCCACAGAATGCAATCAATTAGGAATCACTGAACTGTTGAGAGCTTCCCCTTTTTTACTATTAGCCTTCCTGTAATCAAAGTCCATGAAAAGATTACACCTTGCTAAATGAAGTGCCACTAGGCTTTTGATAGTTTATGCAATAATTACATAATTACTGCTGAAAAACCTTTCTGACTGGAAAATTCAATCTTATATTTTTGGAATTTCTGCATTCTGTTAAAAAAAACATGCTGTTAAAATATAATATCTTTGAAAGTTTGATTATAATTCAGTTCTACCTTAATGCCATGTGATTGTCCAATTCATCTATTATCTTCTCTGTTAAATGTAATTAAAAGCAAAAGATAATCAATGCCTTTTAACTTTCTGGTTTGCTGTCTGTGAGAATACTTCAATACAATTGGCTTCTTACCCTACTTGATGACATTACTTTTCCTGCATGCCTGGAAAACCTCATGACTTGGCACCAAGTGCAAATTAACATGGAGAAAGAGGACATCCACTCCACAGAGATTGCTAGATCTTCATGGGGAGCTATTTTCTGAGATTAGCAGTGAGCAGCATTATTTTAACCACAAAATCTGGACCATTCACTTAATTCCATTTTAGTGGGAAGTTTTCTTTTTACTGCTGTAGCTGTATAATACTGAGAAATTCTATGGAGCTCTACACATTTACCTATATTAAAAAATAATCAGGCATCCAGAGTATGAACAATGGTTTCTAAAGCCTGAAAAAGCAAATAATGAAGAAATTACACAAACACAAACTTGGATTTTCCAATTAGAAAGATTTATCAGTTGAAATTATGAACTTGTTACATAAACTGTTAAAAACCTTGTTTTGCCTCATCCAGCAACATGTAACTTGTTACCTTACTTTATTAAATTAGACTGAAGTTTAGGAACTATGTCCAAATGCCAATAAATCCTTTGACATGTCATTAATTTGCAATTTTGTTGAAAGTAACAGTGGAACATGTTTGTTGTGAAACTCCATAGCAGGTGCCAAGATTCCAACAGGCCAATTACCGTGGAACATCTAAGCTGATCCAATTATATGAGACAGCAACATCCTGACACTACCTACCTGATGTACTGTAAGTGGCAAAGGCAGATCACCTCAAACATGTCCACAAAAGTTTGGTAAGTAAAAGACCAGCTACTTGGTAAAAGTGGGACATGTCAAACTCTCTCTTATGCAGGTACTGCTACTTCTATACATGCTGGGAGACTCCTGCATGCCCTCTAGCTCCCTCGGGATAAGAGAGAGAAAAGTTACCCTACCAGTGAAGGTGTTCAAATTGGGAGCATTACTCAATAAATGTTCGATAATTTAAAAGGAAGGTTGAAAAAAATTCAGAATTACAAATTAGAAAAATCAAGCATGGCACGAAACAAAATGCAACAAGAGCAGGCTCGAGAGGCCATATGGTCTACTCTTGTTCCTATTTTTTAAAAGCCAATTTGCATTGCATATCTGAATCTGTTACTTATGCAAATCAAAAGCAGGTGATCCAATCACAGAACACTAGGGGCTCTGTACTTCTTTACTGTGACATAACTCCTCTAATGAATATTCATTGCACTTGCCTTTTGAAAGTTTAGGTACATCAAATCGCGAGTCTTTTCACAGTCCACTTGGCTTGTCACTTTCTCAATGTCAAGGAAGTTGGCCAGGCATGATTTCTCCATTCTGGTTCCATTCTGACTGATGTTTAATAGGTTGTCTCCTGCAGGTAATCCTCAATTTTACTGGTAAGTGATTTGATAATCTTACATGGACTGGTAGGAAAGCCAATAGTTCCATAGCTCTTTATGCCTGACTGTTGCCCTGTTTTAAACACTGAAAACCTAAGCAGCATATTTCTTATCTGCAGTACTTCTTCAATATTAAGTGATTCCCTCAATGATTATTAGTGCCTCCTAGTCTCAGGATGGAATTTTAAGGCCCTGCCATGGCCAGAAAAGGAGGCCAACCATTCAGAAGTATTTTGAATTTGGCAGGACCAGAGAATCCTCTGGTGGAAGGACTGTAAAATTTTACCCTCTGTCCCGGCCGATCTGAGCTCCATGGGATAAACAACCGAAGACGTATCTGTTTCCACCCTATTTCGTTGGTACAGCACTTCCACCTTATTTATATCAATGCTATTAGTTTTGCTTGGGTTCTCTTTTTCTGGGTGGGCACATTGTTCATGTCTTCTGTTGGACGATAGAAACATTCAGAATATTTTTACCATTTTGCATTCATCCCCAGTCAGAAACCCGTTTTCATCTTGCAGGATTTTCACTTTTCATGACAGCTTTCTTAATGTTATCGTACAGTAAGAGTCTTTCATTCCAGTACTCAGCCTCATCGTGTGCTTTCTAGTTTTTTTTCCTAAATAATCTTACTTGTTGCTGTTAAATTATTTCTTTTTTTCTCCAGAAGGGAAAATCAATTAGAAATTATTCCAAAGTCAATTGTCATAACACTGCTTTGTCAGCTGTGATCCATTTGATAGCACTCTTACCCAAGTCTGAAGGTTCCACTCCAGACCTAAGCACATCAACACTGACACTCCAGTGCATTACCAGGGGAGTGCTGCACTGTTGTCAGTGCCAGCTTTCAGGTAAGATATTAAACTAAAACCCCATCTGCTCTTCCAGATGAAATATCCCTTGGTACTATTTTGAAGAATGACAGGGAAGTTATCCCCAGTGTCCAGGCCAATATTTCTTCTTCAAACAGCTTCCAAAAAATGGGTTATCTGGCTATTACTGCATCACTGTTTGTGGAAGCTGGACGTATATATATTGGCTGCTCTGGTTCCAATGTTATAACAGTGACTACATTTCAAAAGTACTTCACTGGTTGTGAAGCGCTTTGGGATGTCTTGTGATCCTGTAAAGCACTATATAAATACAAATGTTTCTTTCTTCTTTGCTTTTTTGGAATACAAACATCACCATATTTATTTTCTATTAGTGTCTATGATCTAAAACTAGCAAAGCCTGAGCTTTGAGATTGGGATCCGGTTAATACTTTGATCGGCTCTTAACCATGTATTGCAAAGTTGTATGAATGCGCCATAACAACTCTTTTTTGGTCTTAGAACATTACAGCGCAGAACAGGCCCTTCGGCCCACGATGTTGCGCTGACCAGTTTTTTTTTTAAAAAAAACACTGACCCACTAATCTAAACCAATCCCTTTTCGTCCATAAACCTATCCACAGATCTCTTAAACGCCCCCAAACTAGGCGCATTTACAACCGCAGCAGGCAGGGCATTCCAATCCCTCACCACCCTCTGGGTAAAGAACCTACCCCTGACATCCGTCCTATAACTACCACCCCTTAATTTAAAGCCATGCCCCCTCGTGCTAGCATTCTCCATCCGAGGAAAAAGGCTATCACTATCCACCCTATCTAAACCTCTAATCATCTTACATGTTTCAATAAGATCCCCTCTTAGCCTCCTTCTTTCCAGCGAAAACAACCCCAAATCCCTCAGTCTCTCCTCATATGACCTCCCCTCCATACCAAGCAACATCCTGGTAAACCTCCTCTGCACCCTCTCCAAAGCCTCCACGTCCTTCCTGTAATGTGGGGACCAGAACTGCACACAGTACTCCAAGTGCGGCCGCACCAGAGTTGTGTACAGTTGCAACATGACGCTGCGACTCCTAAATTCAATCCCCCTACCAATAAACGCCAAGACACCGTATGCCTTCTTAACTACCTTATCTACTTGATTCCCAACTTTCAGGGATCTATGTACACATACACCTAGATCCCTCTGCTCCTCCACACTATTCAAAGTCCTCCCATTAGCCCTATACTGAACACATCTGTTACTCCTACCGAAATGAATTACCTCACACTTCTCCGCATTAAACTCCATCCGCCACCTCGCGGCCCAGCTCTGCAACCTGTCTAAGTCTTGGAGAAACTATCAAGTTTATTCTCTGTAGCCCAACATATTTGTAGCATTCAACATTGGAGGTGGCTTTCCACAGAGCTCTCCTGCTTATCCACCATAACTTCAGGGAAATGCCATGAAAATCATCAAATGAATTATGAACAAATATTAGAACCCCAGTGGAAATGTAACATCTCTGATGTTTAAATTCAAAATGATACTTACAGGTCAAATGTCAGAGTCAGTAAAATGCATCCAAACCAGTCCAAACCGTATGGCTCTTATTATTCACTTACTGTTGTTTTCCTACTGAAATAATTTGAAGGGAAAGGAAATGTAACCTTGTTTAGGAGGAAAAAGTGATATTATTAAGTTGAGTTTCTCCAAAAGCCAAAGATCTTACAAAAGGCAACGAGTCCACTGGTGGTCTAATCACTCTGAAAATCATGTTTTTCCTAACTTAATCACTTAGTTGTGACATATAAGAGTAGTTCAAACTAATCAGAATGCAACATCTTATTGCTAAAACTCAAAATTATTCTTTGAATCATAGAAACCCTGCAGAGCGAGAGGAGGCTATTTGGCCCATCAAGTCTGAACTGACAACAACCCCACCCAGGTCCTATCCACGTCACCCCACATATTTACCCTGCTAATCCCTCTAACCTATGCACCCCAGGACACTTGGAGACAATTTAGCACAGCCAATCAACCTAACCTCTGGAGTGTGAGGAGAAACTGGAGCACCCAGAAGAACCCCACGCAGACACGGGGAGAACATGCAAACTCTGCACAGGCTGTAACCTAAGCTGGGAATCGAACACAGGTCTTTGGAGCTGTGAGGCAGCAGTGCTAACCATTATGCTGCCCCTGGAAAAATTGGTGCTACATTTTAAGAGGCTGGTGCAGGCCAGCGCCTTAACATACAGAACGAATTTTGTGCTCAACAGTTACACTTCTTCAAATTTTTGTTTCTGTAACATAAATGAAGGGATACTGTGTAAACGAGCACTCAATTTACAAAGACTATGTAACTATTTGTTTTATTCTTTAAGTAGTCGCTCATAAAACCTGTGGAAGGTATATTATCCACATTTTACAATTTTAAGTCACACCTTTTGCTCCCAACAGATATGAGGATCTGGTTGTTTTGCAATTTTGCACTGGAGAAAACGAGCTGCCTTCTTACATCAAAGAACAAAGAAGATGACAAGAGTAAAAATGTGATGTCAATACCTAAGCACTTTCAGAATGTCAGATCTACACATAAATTCAGTTCTTATCTGTACATCCTTTTTCAAGAATAAGTCCAGCCATCCAAGTCTTTTCTAATTTTGCATGAGTGGCAACTGATTCTTCTTTTGTAAGAAAATTCATGGGTGGAGGAATAGGAGGGAAAGCGTTATAAGAGAGGCTTAGTGTACACAGAGGTATATCATTGATAGTGATTATGGAGATGTCACTGACACCATCTGCTGCATTAGATTCTGCATTAGTAAGAGACTAGAAGAAGCAGTGTGAAAAATGTTCTGGGAAATAAAAATATGAATCACCAGTTTAGGATAAAATAGATGTGGGTGGATTCTACTTTCCCAAACTGAGAATAAATTGAATAACTGAATTGAATAACGACAGAATAGCACCAAAATTGACTGTGCCTACATTTATACTTGTTGCTATTGATCTGAAACAGATTTTCAGTGAAACTAATGTTGCACAAAAACGGTAATCTATTAATTATCCAGGCCATTTTAAATGAGTCTTGGTGATGCAGATTTACCCACTGCAATTCAGTTCCATCTCAATGAATTTTACAGTCTCTTATAAAAAAAGTGATTTACGCACAAAGGGGAGGGTTGGGGTGGCATAGTGGCAATGTCAGAGATAATCCAGAAGGCCAGGTAATGCTGTGGGGACCCAGGTTCAATTATCACCATGGCATCTATTGGATTTGAAATTCAATTAATAAATCTGAAATCATTGCCATAAAAAAACCCGGGTTCTTTGATGTCCTTCAGAGAAGGAAATCTGCCATCCTTATTTGGTCTGACCTACATGTGACTCCAGAGTCTCAGCAACATGATTGATTCTTAAACACCCTCCAAAATGGCCTAGCAAATTACTCAGTTGTATCAAACTGCTCTATGAAGTCTAAAAGGAATGAAACCAGAAGCACCAGCTGACATCACTCTAGGCACCAAAGATGAAATGTCAAACCCAAACTCTTGATCCTGCAAAGTCCTCCTTTGGAACAGCTGGGGGGTGGGTGGGGTGTTATGGCAAAATTAGAAGGGGTGTGCCATAGACCAGTTGAGCAGCAGCATGATATAATCATACTCATAGAATCATACCTTCCAGGCAACTTCCCAAGAACCACAATCACCATCCATTGACAGGACAGACCCACCTGATGTGATGGCACAATAGTTATATACTCAGGAGGGAGTTGCCTGAGTCCTCGACATTGGCTCTCAACCACATGAAGTCTCATGGCATTAAGCTGATGAAAAGTACTCAGTCGTATCAAACTGCTCTACGGAGTCTAAAAGGAATGAAAGCAGAAGCACCAGCTGACATCATTCTAGGCACCAAAAATGAAATGTCAAATCCAAACCATTGATCCTGACTCTCAGCTGACGAAAAGTACTAGTCCACATTGAACACCACTTGAAGGAAGCTGAGGATGGCAAGGGCACAAAACATACACTTCAAAGTCCATCACCAAAAGTGGCTCTGTAGCCCCTCTACTGACCAAGTTAGCCAAGTCCTAAAGAACATGGCTGCTAGACTTGGTCTTTGGCAAGTGGTGAGATAACCAGCAAGAGAGAAAAGTCCACTTGATCTCATCCTCACCAATCTATCTGTTACAGATACATCCGTCCATAATAGCATTAGTAGGAGTGATCATGGCACAGTCTTTGCGGAGACAAATCCCTTCCTGACATGGAGAATACACTCCCTTGTATTCTGCTGCACTACCACCATGTTAAATAGGATAGGTTTCAATCTGATCCAGCAACTAAAAACTGAATATCCATTGATGCACTGTGGGCCATCAACAGCAGCAGAACTTTATGTATTCACATTCAGTAACCTCAGTATATTCCGCAATCCACCAGCGTCATCAAGCCAGGGAATCAACCCTGCTTCAATGACAAGTGCAGGAGGGCATGCCAGCAGCAGCACCAGGCATACCTAAAAATGAGGCCTCAACCTAGTGAAGTCACAATTCAAGACTACCTACGTGCCAAACATCATAAGCAGCATATGATAAACAACCAATGGATCAGATCTAAGCCTTGCAGTCCTGCCACTTCCAGTTAGGAACAATGGTGGACAATTAAACAATTCACTGGAGGAGCAAGCACCACAAACATCCACATTCTCAATAATGAGGGAGCTCAGCATATCAGCACAAAAAATAAGGATGAAGCATTTGCAACCATTTTCAGTCAGAAGTGCTATATGGATGATCCATCTTAACCTTCTCTGGAAGTTCCCAGTGTCACAGATGCTGGTCTTCAGCCAATCTGATTCACTCCACATAGTATCAAAAAATGGCTGAATGATACTGTAAAGGCTATGGGCCCTGTTCCAATACAGCTATGTCACTGGCCTCGACCAGGCAATGTGATAAATAGTTCGGATATGTGTCCTGTACACAAAAAGCAGGACAAATCTAACCAGATCAATTACAACCCCATCAGTCTACTCTTGATCATCAGCAAAGTGATGGAAAATGTTGTCAACAGTGCTATCAAGTGGTGCTTACTCAACAATAACCTGCTCACTGACGCTCAGTTCAGATTCAACAAGGGTTACTCAGCTCCTGCCTTCATTATAACCTGGCCCAAACATGGACAAAAAAGTTTAACTCCCTTGACATCAAGGCAGAACTTGACCAAGTATGGCACCAAGAAATCCAAGCAAAACTGGAGTCAACAGGAATCAGGGAGAAAGCTCACCACTGTTTGGAACCATACGAACAATGGAAGATGGTTGTGCTTGGTAGAGGTTAATCATCTTAGTTCCAGGACATTATAGCAGAACTTCCTCAGAAGAGGATCCTAGGCTCAACCATCTTCAGTTGCTTCATCAATGACCTTCCTTCCATCATAAGATTGGAAGTGAGGATGTTCGTATTGATGACTCCTCAGATACTGAAGCAATGCATGTACAAATGCAGCTAGATATAGACAATTTCCAGGCTTGGTTGACAAATGGCAAGGAACATTTTTACCACACAAGTGCTAGGCAATGATCATATCCAACAAGAGAGAATACAGCCATCATATCTTGACATCAAGTGAAATAACCATTGTTGAATACCCCGTTTTCAGCATCTTAGGGGTTACCATTGACCAGTAATTGAAATGGACTAGCCATTTAAATACTGTGGCTACAAGGGCAAGTCAGAGACTAGGAACCCTGTGGTCAGTAATTCAATCCCTGCATTTTCAAAGCCCACTCACCTGAGGAAAGAGCAGCATTCTGTAAGCTTGTGATTCCAAATAAACTTTTGGACTTTAACCTGTGTGGTAAGACTTCTTGCTGTGCCCACCCCAGTCCAAAACTGGCATCTCCACATCCTCAAAGCTTGTTCACCATATAGAAGGAACATCAGGAGCGTGATGGAATACTTTCCACTTGCCTGGATGAATTTATATCTGTAAGAAGTCTCACAACACCAGGTTAGAGTCCAACAGGTTTATTTGGTAGCAAAATCCACTAGCTTTCAGAGCGCTGATCCTTTGTCAGGTGAGTGGGAGTTCTATTCACAAACAGGGCATATAAAGGCACAAACTCAATTTACAAAATAATAATTGGAAGGCGAGTCTTTACAGGTAATCAAGTCTTAAAGATACAGACAATGTGAGTGGAGAGAGCATTAAACACAGGTTAAAGAGATGTGTATCGATGACTCCTCAGATACTGTTTGGATAGTTCAGATAGACAGTTACAGATAGACAGATAGATAGATACAGTTCAGACTGACAGTTCCGACACGCCACAGTGAAAAACTGCACCAACCTCCTCAGAAGACAAACATGATACACGGTGGGGAGAGTACCCTTCGTTGTCCAGTACTTCCCCGGAGCGGAGAAGCTGTGACATCTTCTCCGGAGCCTTCAACATGTCATTGATGAAGACGAACATCTTGCCAAGGCCATCCCCACATTCCCACTTCTTGCCTTCAAACAACCGCACAACCTCAAACAGACCATTGTCTATAGCGAACTACTCAGCCTTCAGGAGAACAGTGACCACAATACCACACAACCCTGCCACAGCAACCTCTGCAAGATGTGCTGGATCATCAACACGGATGCCGTTATCTCACGTGAGAACACCATCCACCAAGTACACAGTACATATTCTTGCAACTCAGCCAACGTTGTCTACCTGATGCACTGCAGAAAAGGATGTCCCAAGGCATGGTACACTGGGGAGACCATGCAGACGTTACGACAATGGATGAATGAACATCGTTCGACAATCACCAGGCAAGAGTGTTCTCTTCCTGTTGAGGAACACTTCAGCAGTCATGGGTGTTCAGCCTCTGATCTTCAGGTAAGTGTTCTCCAAGGCAGCCTTCATGACATATGATAGAGCACAGTCACTGAGCAGAGATTGATAGCCAAGTTTCGCACATGACCAGGATCTTGGGCTCACGTCACATGATCTGTAACCCCCATAACAACTTGCAAAATCTCACTAACTGTCCTGGAGACAATGCACATCTCATTAACGTATGCTTAACACTCTCTCCACTCACATTGTCTGCACCTTTAAGACTTGATTATCTGTGAAGACTCGCAATTCAATCATTACTTTGTAAATTGAGTTTGTGTCTTTATATGCCCTGTTTGTGAATAGAACTCCCACTCACCTGACGAAGGGGCAGCGCTCCAAAAGCTAGTAGCTTTTGCTACCAAATAAACCTGTTGGACTTTAATCTGGTGTTGTGACACTTTTTACTGTGTTTACCCTAGTCCAACTCCGGCCTCTCCACATCATGAATTGAGCTCTAACAGCACTCAAGAAACTTGACACTATCCAGTACAAAGCAGCTGGCTTAACTGGCACCCCATTCACCACTTTAAACATTCATTCCCACCACCAATATACAGTGACAGCAGCGCATACCATCCACAAGATGCATTGCAGCAACTCTCCATAGCTTCTTCAGCAGCACCTTACAAACTTGTGGTGTCTACCACCTAGAAAGATAACAGTAGCAGATGCAATGGAACACCACAAACTGAAAATTCCACTCCAAACCACACACCATCCTGACTTGGGACCATATCTTTATTCCTTGACTTTATTGGTTCAAAAATCTGGAACTCGCTAACAGCTCTGTGGAAGTTCCTACCATATATGCAATGCCACAATTCAAGAAGACAGTGCACTATCACCTTCCCAAGACAGCAATAATTGTTGGCCTAGCAAGCGATGCCACATCCCATGAACAAATTTTTAAAAATAGGCAATACCACATGACCTAAGCTTCTGGCCTTTAGTCAGTTTTAATATAACATTTCTAGACTCTCAATTCAACCTGCAGACATCAAAGCAGGGCTCCAGGCTGACCAACAGTCTGCATCAAGTCTAAGACTCATAGGAGCTTGTTCTCTGGAGGATTCCTGCCAATGCTTACTGAGCCAACCAAGTCTCTTTATATCAACCTCATCTTGCTGCAGCCTTATCAACTTCTAAAAGATTCTACAAATTCTGCTTTAGCCAGCTGAATCCACCTGAACTGTAGCTCCTCTGTGATGGAATAGTCACTGGACTCTGACTTGATGAACGCTGTCTATCACATTAACTAATATCCACATCTGTGGTGCCTCATTTCTTTTAGGTTATTTATGGCCGTAAAAAATTCTCTTTCCTATCTTCTTATTGTACGCTTGCGCTTGTGTTTATATGAAGTTGTAACCATTTCCTGGGTTTGAATGTGTGAATAAATTGTACATCTGATTTAACCTTAAACTCAGTCTAATGCAAGTCAGTTTAGAAATTGTCCTTGCATAATAGAGGGTTAGGGGAAACATTTTGGGGAAGCCTATTTTAAAAATAAAAACTCATCTGCTTGTGGTTAGATGGCAAGAAAATAAAGGCGTTCAATTTTGCCTCCCTCATGTAGAATCATAGAATCCTACAGTGCAGAAGGAGGCCATTCGGCCCATCCAGTCTTCACCAACCACAATTACACCCAGACCTTTATCCGCAAAACCCAATGCATTTACCCTAGCTAGTCCCCCTAACACTAAGGGGCAATTTATCACGGCCAATTCACATCTTTGGATTGTGGGAGGAAACTGCAGCACCCAGAGGAAACCCATGCAGACTCGGGGAGAATGTGCAAACTCCACACAGGCAGTGATCCAAACTGGGAATTGAACCCAGGTAGCAGTGTGAACACTGTACCACCATGCCGCCCTGTCTGCAACCCTGTCAATAATGCAGAAATACATAGAACTTTGATCATATTGAATATAACTCAATTGAGTGGGAGGGCGGCATGTTGGCATAATGGCTAACACTGCTGCCTCACAGCACCAGGGACCCAGGTTCAATTCCAGCCTCAGGTGACTGTCTGTATGGAGTTTTCCCTGTGTCTGCATGGGCTTTTTTCCCAAGTGCTCTGGTTTCTTCCCAACCTCCAAAAATGTGCAGGTTAGGTTGACTGGCCATGTTAAGTTGGCCCTTAGTGTCAGGGAAATTAGCAGAGTAAATATGTGGGGTTATGGGGATAGGGCCTGGGTGGGATTGTTGTCAGTGTTGGCTTGATGGAATGAATGTCCTCTTTCTATACTATAGCGATTCTATAATTCTATGAACTCTTCAACACCCACTTTGCTGATCTTCAGAGCTCCACCACCTTTTTAATACCAAAACAGAAAATGCTGGAAAATCTCAGCAGGTCTGGCAGCATCAGTAAAGAGAGAAAAGAGCTGACGTTTCAAGTCCAGATGACCATTTGTCACAGATTTTTCAGCATTTTTTCTTTGGTTTTAGATTGTAGTATCCATAGTAATTTGCTTTTAACCACCTTTTTAATGTTTGTTTTAAAGCTTTTCTAATTTAACTTGTTGAGGAACCTGTAGACAATGCAATTGCTGCCTTCGTTCTTTTAGGCAGTAGAAGGGTTTGACAAGTGCTGTCAAAGAATTTTAACTCATGTGGGAACACTGTTGTCTGCATACTGTCCTACACATAATGCTGATTACCTATTTCTGAATCCCTTCTTCAAGCTATCTCCCAATGGATTAACTTCAAAATTTTGAGATTCACTGTCATGTTTTTGCAACCTCTGCCACCCCGTGATTCCTGCCCACCATTTCTGGTCTTTCAGTGCGATTATAAAGAGTGCTCTCCACTCCCTCGATATTGGTTGCAGAGCTGACTCACCTACAAACTTTGGAAGTTTTCCTTTTGTTACATTTCTCCCTTAATTTCTCCTTAAAATATACTAGCCAAAATCCCAGGGGTTGGAGAAGATAGAAAACCAGTGCATCATTATCTAAGAGACCAAGCATTGATGTGGAATCTTTTTCTGTGAGGCTCTCTTAGCATGTACATAAGAACATAAGAAATGGGAGCAGGAGTAGGCCATCTAGCCCTTCGAGCCTGCCCCGCCATTCAATAAGATCATGGCTGATCTGTTGTGGCTCAGTTCCACATTCCCGCCCTTTCCCCATAACCCTTAATCCCCTCTCTTATCAAAAACTTGCATGTAACTTGCTCAGTAAATATCAGCTGGAAGAAGAGGCCATATTCTTCAGCAACTCTCAGTGCATCAAGATGCGGCTTGAGGCGTTCCCAGGCTTATGTCACTTAAATTGCAGTCATGGTATATCTTGTTTTAATGATGCTTGTTTTACTGCTCTCTGTTGTGTGGCTACAGTGCAGTTACAGCTCACTGATTTTTTTTCAGTTTGAACAAATTATTTTTTCTTTACAAAACAGAAGGTTTTTCTATTGCTCACAGATCAGAAAACAATTTCAAAATGTGGAAGAAGTCCAACTTACCAAGAGCTAGATTCCACTTTCACCTTACTATGAGTGGATGCATGTCATCCATGAATACTAGACAAAAGTGACAGTAAAAGCTTACCCACGTAGGATAATCTACCACCATCTAATGTAATGATATGAAACAAAACTTTGAAGTATTGTTAATTTAACCACAATATATATCTAAAGTGCTGATAATCGGGCTTTTAAAAGTGGGATACCAATCACAAGCCCCACCAGCCAGTTGTAAATATTGGTTTTGGGGGGTTGTTAGAAATAGACTGAGCATATTTAAATCAATAACTGAACAGGAATGAAACTTTCATTATGTTTCTGTGTTTAATCACTTATGTTCTTTAGTTGGCAGCTCCCTGGTGTCTATTAATGCATTTGATGCATTGCTAAACTATATATGATCAAGTAGTTTAAATTTGTTTTGATATAAAAATACTAAAGACATGAAATGTATCACTTCCATCCTATAATTACGATTTGATTTCAATTTCAAGCCAATTAAGTTCAGAGTTTTTCTTCACTGCTGTTATTAGATTCCAAATTGCGAATGCCTGAGAATTGTTGGTGCATCAATGGGCTGTCACAATGCCTCCAACACTGTTGTCATCAAATTATGGAAGGAGACTAAACGAATGGCTATAATTAGGAGAAAAATGAACTAGCCTTTAGACGTCAATCATTAACGGTTTAATCTCAACATGCATTAATGGATCAAAATCAGCTAATTCTGAATTATGTTCCACAGAAAACTCAACCATTACAACACATTTTTTATGAATGAATTTGATTAATTGAATATTAACTTTAAGAACAAAATAGCATATTCATTCTGGATCAATTTGAAATTGGAAAGACATTATTCAGAAATTGGAAAGATGTTATTCACTCTGTTGAACTGGTACAGTAATTGCATGCATCTCTCTTTTTATTGTTCCCAAGTAACTTCTGAACCCAATCTGTAATAATTTTTTTTATTGTAATTGCTGATTGCTCATTAACAACAATCACTGCGGAGACAGTGTGACCTTGTCTGGAAACATTTGTATACATTTTTGGTGCATTGAGACTGAATTGTTCTCCACTCGTTGTATTGTTTAATTAGCAGTCACAAATAACATTATCAATACAAATGTGATGGTTCGAGACATTGCAAAATCATTTCATATTTCTGAAGTGACAATTTCTACAAGGCTCTTTCAGGCTCATGCCAATGGCTCTGGTCTTCTTGTTAGCAGCTATTGCAAGTAACACTGTCACAAAAATTATCGCTGATGAATTGTGGCTATACATCACAATTAATTTTAGCAAGAGATAATCCTAATCATTTTAGCATCCATTCAAAACTGTCAGCTGCAGTTGATACAGTAACATTACAAAGCTGCTTCAGCTAATCTCTTTTAGCAACAGTCAGACTTGACCTTGGTGATACATAATACAGCAGCTAACCAGTTTTGATACATTTGTTTCTTCAAAATTGATTTCTAATGCAATTAACTCATATAAAGGGCATGTTGTTGACCAAAGATATGTGAAAAATGTAATCCCTATATTGCTCAATAATGATGTCTGCTTTTGAGTTGCTGAGCATACAGCATCATTATATTGTCTCATCAAACTGCCTTTAGGTCAGGGGAGCAGAGTTCTCAGCAAGTGTGTTTAAATTAATGTGGAGTGCTTTGGCCTCCAGCTGCAGGTGGCACACCTAATTTTGGGAAAAGAAACAAGGAAACTATAGCTAATCTGATATAGGTTTAACTTCACTGCAAGTATTTTGGTACAAGATGTTAAAGTTTGGCCTTTAATTGAGCTATTGATCCTGGATGTACCTGCTGACCATGAGTTTATCTGAATTGGGTCATCTTAAAGTAGATTACGTTAGTACTGATTTCTGATGCTGAATTATGCAAACATTAGCACTTGTATAGTTTTAATACAAGTGCCAGTCTTGGTGCAGAGTGATTCAATGAATCTGGTTACCAATAGTCATATTTTCAACTGCCTGAAATGATTTTGCAGTCAGAGAAGTGTGTGGAAAGGTTTTGAAAATTTCAGGAAAAGATGCACGATGACTGAAAGAATGGCTGTTACTTCTGGTGTAGAGGGAATGAGAGTAAGCCTGGTGTTAGAACAGCAGAGATGTGAAAAGACATTCAGCAGATCACTGAGGTAGGGTGGAGCAAGGTCATAGAAAATGTTGCAAACCATGAGAAAAATTTTGAAATCAACATGCTGTAATGCATAAGAACTAGGAGGAGTAGGCAATGCTGCCCCCTGAGCCTGCTCTGCCATTCAATGTAATCTTGAGCTTATCTCACCTCCACTTTCCCACCCATTCTCCTAAACCTTTCAACCCATTACTAATTAAAAATCTGTCTATCTCCTCCCTAAATTTACTGCTAGATCTTAAATAGGATTGGGTAATGTTGAACTTTATATGGGCAAGGACATGAACCATGGTATCTTAGCTGCATTGAAGTTTGCACAGGCTTGATGCTAAAAGTAGACCTAAAAGATCATTGTCAATGTGTCAAATTCTCACGTGATGAAGACATACAATAAGGTTTTACCAGCAAAAGTAATACGATAGCAACAATATTGCACAACTGGAACTGCAAATCTGGCATTGGAGTGTGTTATAAGGAAGTCAACTGGATGTCAGGTTTGCACACTACCTCATTCAGCCAGAAAAGCTGATGGATTTTGAGGCTAGCAGCTCAAATATACTGAAATTAGAGAAGATGGACTGTAAGTGACAATGATAACCCTCAGGACTTGCATGGGGAATTATTGGTTGACCTCCCTGTAGGATTCATTGAATACAAGCACCCTGGGGATAGGTAATTAATTCACCATGTGGAGCTCATATACCAAGCCTTATATAAAGCATGCCCCTGAGTGGGTTCATTACTGTTGTTCCAATTGGAACCTGTTTGAATTCACCACAGGCTTGAGGTTTTGCTTTGCTTTATTTGGTGCATTGTTCTTTTATAGCTGACTCTTGGAGTTATTATAGTGACTAAGAAACTGGTGTATTTTAGGTGATTACTGGTAAGCTATATTTGAGTTTGCATTGGGTAGGACACAATTCTAAGATGTGTTTTAAAAATGTTGAGAGTGGATTTCTTGGTCCTTGCATGAAGATAACCTACAGAATTTTATATAGGCTTGAGCATTTTTCTCTCAAGAAACCAGGAATAACAGTGACAAACTAAGTGTTTCAATTCTAATTGTAACATAACACATTCTGTCATATATCTCTAAAGAAATTATTTATCAGGTGTAGATTTCATATTGGAATGTTTGTCACTAATTCTTTGCAGATCATACAACATAAAAGTTTTCTAATATGAAACTAGCTATACATCAATTCAATATGTGTGACAATTTTTTTAAAATTCTATCATGTGAGTATAAGTATTGCCAATAAGGCCAGCATTTGTTCCCCATCCCTAATAGCCCTTGAGAAAGTGATGGTGAGCTGTCTTCTTGAACTGCTGCACTCCATTTGTGTAGAGACACCCACAGTGCTGTCTGGAAGGGATAACAAAATGGCAGCTGCACAATTTTAATTTCCATTAACATCAAGGCTTTCACTGCAGTTCAAGTTTGCAATTTTGCCAGGACCAATTTTATTCCTAATATCTCAGAATAACAGGATTTATTAGCATAACATTTTAAAAGGCTTGAAAATGTAATTTTGCCTAGAAATGAATCATAATACTTGAGAGAAATGTTTTATCTTCATAAATTTTATTTGTATGTGAAATGCTCCTTGAATCTCATCATATTACAAAAGGAAAATCCAAGCAAAATTACATTTGAGAGCAGAAATGGAGAAAAATGGCAAGATAATTGAATTCTGCAAACATGATTCTGATGGGTTTGGTTTAAAATCCTATTGTGATGGTGTCAAAGTTGAAATAAGTCAATAAGGTATATTAACTTGTTGCTTAATACATGCGTGGATATTAAATAAATAAACCACTAGAGGTTAATTGATGCAGTTTTGACTTCACTGAAACTTGGAATTACAACTGAATCCATTTGAAGTGGCATAGAATATAAAATTTGACCAATCATGCAAATACTTCATCAGTTACAATCCTAATTACTAGGTAATAATACACAACGAAACACATAAAATCAAACACTAGTCATCTCATGTTACAACAAACTCCAGAACATCAATCACATTGGTATAAAAGAAAATCTCTATTTTCATGGTCACCACTTTGTCACTACATAAAAAGTGGCATAACTCAAATGAGAAGCTGTCAGGACATTTCATTTGGTACAGATCAAGATGGCTATGAAGAAGTGCCGTTGCATTCATGTCCTGATGCAAAAGATGGTAATTTGCTTTTTTCAGACTTGTTGACACGGGAGATGAAAAGAAACATCTGTTCGATAGTAAAGGAAGATTGAAACCCTGCGGATTGACCCAATTCTACATTAGCAGATTTTCTTAAATGCATTTATGTTAAATGAGATACCACTGAGATGGTTCAAACATAATGCAAAGTAAATCTTCATGTTAAAAAACACCAAAGAAAAATAAGTAAATACAGTAAACTGCATGCTATTTACATTTGTTTCAAAAACCATAAATTGTAAACAGTACATTTTCTTTGCAGTAAATCAATTTTAATATCCTGCACAATAATTATTGTGGTAGAATTTGACCTTTTTCATAAATTCTATGCACTCAGCTATAATGAAACAACACTATGGGCGAGATTTGTCTAAAAATATTAAGTGCTGAACCAATGAGAAAATGGGAAAGTTTCAGACCATCTTTGGACGAGTTTGAAAATGCAATCTTATGACACTCTGTTACTTTTCTGGACAGAAGTGTGATTCTCACCAGTCGGGAAGGTAGAGCCTAAGCTCGTGGCAAAGCCGGCTGCAGGCTGTTCAGAGCACCATTGCATGGGTGCCCCAATCTCCCAGTGAACTGGGAGATCTCCTGCTCCTCCACCCCGCCCACTAACATTGCCCCTCTCACCAACAGCTCCCTGTGCCAGTCCCTCACCCATCCCTTCCCCCCCCGCCCCACCCTGGTGATCACCCCCCCTGTGTTTAGCATCCTCTTACCTCCCCACTTGGCAGAGCTTCCTCCTCCCCACGTGGAGCGCCCCTCTGCCTCTCCCCAACATTGCCCCACCCCCACAGGCTCCAGACCCACTCAGGCCCCACCACTTTGGCACTGCCCCAGCCCAATGGGTAGTGCCAGAGTGCCTATTGGGCAGTTTCAGGGTGGTACTGCCCCATAGGCACTTTCTGGCCAAGCCCCCGACCACCCAGGGACTTCAATGACTCCTGGCATGGCCATTATGTTTGGTCACAATTGGTGGAGACCATGAATGATACTTGTCAGTAAGAGAAACAGCTATGCCAGAAGCATTAATATTTAAATTGGCTTTACATCGTTTTTGGGCATGAACCCAGTTGTGCCAGCAAAACACAGCCAGGAAGATGGGTTTCAGCATGAGACTGGTTCATGCTCGCTGTGAAAGCCTCATGCACTACCTTCCCGGTTCTGGAAAGATCGCGTTCTATGGCTTTAAATTTGGCATCTTAGTACTTTATCTTTTGATGCAACAAGTGCCAAATTGCCTCCGAAATCACATCCATGGTGTACATGCTTCTGGTGCTAGCTGCATCAGGTGCCATTCTGGTGAGGACATGAGTATTTGTGCAAGGAGCATCCATTAGAAATATTTAAAAGTAGGCAGATCATAGCATTAATTAGCATATAATGCAGACTTGATGCCGCACTGGTATTTTGGAGATCAACGCTCTCATGTTTCTCCCTCTGTTAACCTCACACAGCTGAATACAACAAGAAATACGACTCATCAGTGACTTTGAAACTGTTTTCAATTTAGTTGCTGATTGATTTCTATTGGTGTTTGCTATGATTGTAGAAGAGTTTGGTAGTTTCTATGTTGTTTGAATTTGTGCTTGGCATACTGCAGAATCTGGTTTGACTTCATGGATTCCTCATAAACAACAAACTCTCAGACATGGATGTACCAGTAGTCTTCCCCTTGGCCTACAGCATAGTAGGGAGAATGTGCAAAGGCAATGCTGAGCAAGTCAAGCTGCTCAAAGAGAGAGGAGGAGAGGTGAGGAGAGAAGAGCTGGCAGGTAGCCATAACTACCGGATTTTCAGGGAGCAATATTTGTATCCAAGCCTGTGAAGAACCATGCGTCAGATGTTCCCACTTCACTAAAGACATCCTCATTGAAATGTGCTGCAGCTAGAATGTAGCCTTAGAACAGGGTGAGAATGGTATTGCCATTGGTATAAAGGTGCTTGAGGCTGTGAATGTTTATCTGCTGGCTCCTTCCAGGCAGGTATAAGTGGTATTTGCAACATCTTCCACTGTTGAGTAAGGGAGGTCACTGGGGCTTTAATGCCAAGTGAGTTGACTAGATGTCATTCTCTCTTGCTAGAGAAAAAAAGCGAGTGAGCATGCAATTTTATAAAAATTGCAGGCTTCCCCATTGTGCAGGATGACATTGATTATAGGTATAGCACTGTGGGTGCCATATGACAGCTTTGATATATACTGCAACCAAAAGGAATACCATTCTCCCAACATTTAGTCAATGTGTGACTGTAGCTTGTGCACCAAGCAGGTTCAATACTCTGTATCCTGGTAGCAGTTGCAGTCCACTGTGCCATCTGCATTTCAGCCACCATAAAAACCAAAGAGCAGCACTGGAAGATAAGGGTCTTCCTTTGAATGACATGGCTCTTAGTTCCGTGAGCAACACATAAACATATGGGCAGCATTTGATTAGAAACTAGAAACCTGCTTAGAATAAGTATATATTTAGCACTCAGCTTGATAAACAAACAGGATAGTTTTATAGGTTTTGCTTTACTGGAAATAGCTTAACTTCTCTAGAAACCACAGAAAGATGCCATCTGGCCCATTGAGTCTGCACTGACTCTCTGAAAGAACATCCTATCAGGCCCAACCCCTTAATCCCACACATTTACCATGGCTAATCCACCTAATTTACACATCTTTGGACACTAAAGGGCAATTTAACATGGTTAATCCACCTTAACTGCACATTTTTGGACTGTGGGAGGAAACCGGAACAGCCAGTGGAAACCCATGCAGACACGGGGAAAACATGCAAACTTCACACAGGCAATCAAGATGAGCGCTGAACCTGAGTCCCTGGCACTGTGAAGCAACAATGTTAACCATTCGGCCAACTAGTAAAATAATTATTCCTAAGTGGTGACAGCTGTAGCTAGCCAAGAAAGAGGCTATTGTCAGGCAAGACTTCTGCAATAGTGAGAGAACAACTGGATATTTACATAAAATAAAGATACTTTCAAGCTGTATTAACATTTTATGTTAACCTTCCTTAATTACGATGCATACCAAAATGTAAGGGTGTGCAAGTAGGGTCGAAGATCTTTTAACTCCATGGTTCAGTAGTCTGATAAAGAATTAGTACAGTTAACTGGATGATCAACTTATGAACAGTTTACTGGCAGGGATTATGAAGAGCTCTGAAAATAAATAATTGAAAACAGGCAAACACGATCCTGTATATTAGGCCCAAGATATGAACATACGAATGAGGAGCAGGAGTAGGCCACATGGCCCTTCCAGCCTGCTTCATTAATCAGTAAAATCATGGCTGATCTAACGCTAAATTCAACTTCATACTCTTGCTTCCCCCGAGGATAGCCTTTTACCCTGTCTTTATTAAAATTTATCTACTTCAGCCTTGAAGGTGTTCAAAAACTCTGCTCCAAACACCTTTTGAGGGAGAGAATCCAAAGTCTCTCAGTCCTCAGTGAAAAAAAAGCCTCATCCCCATCTTAAATGAGAGACCCCTTATTTTTAAACAAGGCCCAAACAGATGGAATGATTTGAGGGAACTGACCATGGGGAACAACATGGGATAAGGAAAGAAGATGTAAAGGCTTGGTTGATCAAGGGCAGAAGATGCATGCAAAAATGATAGAAGGTTGATAATCAAGGGTGGGTCTTAACCCTCTGGTCTTGAGAAAGAATGGCATAGTATCAGGCATTTTGTATGAAAAATTTTTGCAGGACAATTAAGTCCTGTCAATATAACACCCAGATTCACTCTAAAAATGGATATAAGTACTCAGCTTTTGAAGAAAGGCTCTACAGTGGCGATGGAGAGAGACACCCAAGCATAAATCCATGCTAGTATTCTTGTATATTTTGAGAAGTTGTGAAGACACACAAGGGTGGAGAGCAAAGAACAAAGAAAACTTGGATTGATACTCACTACTTGTCACAGTCATATTTTTTGACGTAAAACTAATGTGCTATATTGAATCCTAAACTCTGATTAGATGCAAAATCATTTTGATTGGAGTTGATCCTGACTGGTTAGATAATTGATATCAACAAATTGTACTTACATTAAAATATCAACAAATTTGTGAGCTTAAAATCACTACAATACATGTAATAAAAGCAATACTATCACACAAAAGCTTAAAGAGCAGATAATTGGGGTGTATAAACAATGTCACTGCTGTGACACTATTCTGGAGCAGTGCTTCAGTATTTGGCAGAGAATGCATCAAGATTTGTGGTAGTTTCCTGCATGCTGCAC
This sequence comes from Carcharhinus amblyrhynchos, assembly GCF_965287045.1. Classification (NCBI taxonomy): domain Eukaryota; kingdom Metazoa; phylum Chordata; class Chondrichthyes; order Carcharhiniformes; family Carcharhinidae; genus Carcharhinus; species Carcharhinus amblyrhynchos. Next base: position 101,308,877 of record NC_137326.1, on the reverse strand, counting down.
AGCTTTATAACCACATGGGCTCAGCCCACTCCACCAGTTACACAGCAAACAGCTGAGGAGGAAAAGGAGGCTAAAGAGCAGTAGCGGGAAGGGAGAAGTGTTCAAATAAAACATTCAAAAATATTTTGTAATGCTCTTTCTGACCTCATGTAATTTTGTGTCATGAAGGGGTGTCCTTATTTAATCCTTTCACTGCCCACGAGCAGTGAAATATGAAAATGCAAGAAACAATAACCTCACAAAGTGTTAAATCTACTTCACATTTAATCCACATTTTTCACTATTTATTACAGTTATAACATGCGTTAAATGAGTTGCTAGCTTGTAAAAACCCCAGATCTGTTACGCAACAGGGATAATTTGGGAGGTAAACAGCCAACACCTCACTCTGTTCTTGTAGTCTGGAATTTTAACTACACTTCTGAGCTGATGTTGAGGACACTACCTGAAACCAGCATGGCCCTTCTTTGAATGGGCTGATTGAGCACCCATGACAGCACAGGCTTGAGTAGAGCTGCTCTGTTGGTCTTCCTGCTGCAAGAACCAGCAGTATATGCATTGGGTTGGCAGGTTGGGCTGGTGGAGATGACAAAAGGAGTCTAAACAGACCCTGCCAAAACCCTTTTCCTATGCTTTACCAGACTGATCCTTCAGTATGAGCCTCAACTTTGGAGCTTCATGATCAAACATGAGCCTGGCCAGAGTTTGGGCAGTGCACCAAGTGGACATCCTCAACACATTGTTTCTTGGGGGCAAGTGGAGATAAATGGTGCAAAAAAAAAGCCTGAAATACCACCATGGCTTTTCTAAATTAACATGCACAAACTGGTGTGTTTCCTGCACTGTTCGAAGAGACAATTAGTGAAACCAACAAGGCCAAAATGTGCATACATTTGGTGTTATGGGTTCCCAATCAAAAATTCTTGCTTTGTGCCAAAAACAGATCTCCCTGACTAAAAAAATTAAGGAGTTTAATTGGTTACATGAGAATCTTTTGGCTTTATTGAATTATAGTGCATGTACTTGGTTTGATTTATTCTTGTCATGTATATTTGGATACAGTGAAATGTATTGTTTCTTGTGCACTACACAGACAAAACATACTGTTCATAGAGTACATAGGAGAGAAGGAAAGGAGGGAATGCAGAATATAATGTCATAGCCATAGCTTGAGTGTACAGAAAGATGTGCTTAATATATGGTACGTCCATTCAAAGTCTGGTGGCAGCAGGGAAGAAACTGTTTTTGAGTCAGTTGGCACATGGTCTCAGGCTTTTGTATCTTCTTCCCAACAGAAGCAGATGGAAGAAAGTATGTCTGGGGTGTGAGGGGTCCTTGATCAGCTGGCTGCTTCCCCGAGGCAGCAAGAAGTGCAGATGGAGTCAATGGATGGGAGATATTTCAGTTCTTCTTAAAACTTTCCAGAGAAAAGCATTTGTTTATTGGGATGAGAAGGTTTCTTTGACAATATTGCGCAAAAAATAATTAATACAGAGGTTCACATTCTCATGCTAACCTTTTGACACACTAATATAAGTAATGAAACTCATATTTTTGATGGCATATTATTTACACAATGTGAGTCAATTGTAGGGTAGATTTTCAGTTGCATGGTTGGATGGGCACAGCTGGAATGTTGAAAAATTGGGTGACTAAGCATTTGGAATGAATTCAACTCAGTTCTAGCTGTCCACAAATTTCTGATCAGTCTATTTTGTGCATGAGAATGTTTATGCATATTTTTAGGCAATAACCATATTAACAGCCTAGAATTTTTAAAAGATATTGAAATTAATACTTCTCATAATTTTGGACTGTTTGAACTTATTGCCTTAAAAAGCCGTTTTGAAAGGGTGCAAGGTAAGTTCCATGTGCAATGGAACACCCAAAGGTTTAACAGGCTTCATATATTTTTTTCGTCATCTTTTGTACAGGACAATTTTTAGAACAGTGATTTTATTGCAGGATTTTACAAAGTTTATGATATTGTTATTAATATAACTAGTTATCATTTTTGAGGACTGTTTTTATTCACTTATTGCAGGAAGTTTCTTTTTAAGACCTTTGTCATTGTTCAGTATTTCACTGGGACATAGAAAGTACAGATGAAAAGAAAACATATGAAAAGGAATTCTTCCAAAATCAACTTCATGGAAGCTCAGGGATTTACAAGACATTGAGTTGCATGAGGAGGCCCATAGCAGGTTACATGGGCAGGTAAAATTAATAATGATAGAAGCAATATAAAGCAAAATAAAATGTCATGCCAGGGAGATCAGCAGGCATTAGAGGTGATTTGTTCATATCTTTCATATATTCATGCCCTTGCATATCACCCTAGCATTGAACCTGGTGGGGATGGGTGGAGGGGGCTAGGAAAGAGAGGGGTGATGCTGGCCATGACTGTTTGGTGTGGAATTGAGAGGGGGGTAATGCCAACATTGATATTCTGGTAGGGATGGGGGGCTTGTTGGGTTTGATTTGCTATAGTTGGCTGAGAGGGAGGGTGGGGCCATGCCAGTGTTCCAGTGTTGATCACGGGTGTGGGGAATGCCAGCTTTGATCGTTGGGGTGGGGGGGGCAGTCCTGAGATCTTTATGCTGGGGTGGGGAGGCTATTGCTTGTCTGATTGGGACGTCCTTTAGAAATGGCAACCTGATCTCAGTACACATTTACTGGCATGTCTAGTATCTGCCCCTCAAAATTATACTTCTGACAAAGTGCCATAAGGCCTGGAGATAAAACATCTCCGTTTTCAGTCAGCCTCTGACACTTTGCCATTATTTGGAAAAATTGTGCCCAATGTATGTAGTCTCCACTGACTGCACTTTTGGCATAGTGAAGATATGGTAGAATCAATGCTGTTTCTTAAGCTTGGTGTAATATGCAGATGGTGTAATTTTTAAGTGGAGTCTCCTTTGTTCTATTACAGACTGAGATTCTATTGGCATTCCCATATATTGTTCCAAGTCTCCTCATCAATATTCACTGCAAAGTCTTTTTTTAAAGATCGCAGCACCTCTAGTATATTCACAGAGGATCTAAAACATAAAGTGTAACAAAACTTGCTGATTAATTGCCCAGATTCTGTGGCTATCAAGACTTTACCCACCAGGGAGGCATTAGCATCAAGATGCAGAGATGTCTTTTTAAAGATAAAGTCTCCAAGTTGTAGATTTCTGAAAAAGAAGCACCTTAGGATATCAAATTGTTGACATAATCGCTCAAAAGGTAACAAGGAAACACTCAGTTTTAAGTGCTTCCTGTCATTTAAATGAGTTGTCTGCAATAAAGCTAGGTCTACCTTTCTAAGGAAAAACAATGGGCACGATTCTCCCAAATTGGGACTGTGGGCAGGATTTTACAGCCTTGCTTTAGCGAGATATTTCTGTTGTCTGCCCCTTGCTTGCTCCAATCCGTGGCAGGTGAGGCAGTAAAATACTGGTGTAAGTGTCCACTTGGTTGCAGCTATCAGGTGGGATTCTCACAAATTCACACATTCCACGATTCAAACCGGCCAACCCGGCTTTTCAGGATGGGGCCCCAATCGCCAAGGTTAGAGACAGGTGCCCCTCCTCCCAAAAACCAAAATAGTTACATCACCCCACCTGACCAAAGAGTGCCACCAACTCAGCAAAAAGAGTAGGACAAAAAAACTGCATGGAGAGAAACCAGCAGTATGTGGCAACCCTGCATGTGAATATGTCAAAAAAATGTCTCCTGGGCTGCACTCAGAAGTGTGATGGCCACATGTGGCCCCAAGTAACAAGTTGTCCACTGCTGCACTAGACCCTTGGTCTCCTAGCATTTCTGGGTGGTTATTTGTGCCCTCTTTTGTGAAGATAGAACCAAAGTGTTTGTTCAATTCTTCTGCAATTTCCTTGTTTTCCATTGTAATTCTCCCGGCTTCTGACTGTAAGAGGCCGACATTTGTCTTTATTAATCTTTTTCTCTTCATCCATACAAGGTTTTATAGTCAGTTTTTATGTTGCCTGCAATTTTACTCTCATTCTCTATTTCCTTGTTCTTGATTAAATTTTTTGACATCTGTTGCTGAATTCTAAAATGCTCCCATTCCTCAGGCTTGCTGCTTTTAAATCCAAAAATCCTTCTTGGATTTAATATTATTCCAAATTTCTTGTGTAGGCCATGGTTCAGCCAGTATTAATTTCACTGCTAATAGCAAGTATAACATTACTCAATACCTTCTTACACAAATGCCTTTCTATTCATTTGAAATCCACACACCATAAACAGTTAGAAAAATACTGTTTAAAGATCTTAAAATTTAATTGAATGAGGTGTGTTAAAATTAATTATTAAAAGTACCAAGCCAAGTTTCTAATGTATGGCCATGTAGATCAGGTGAGCTGGGAAAATAATCAAGATGCTAATAATCTTCAACAAACAGTTTGGTGTCTTGACATTTTGTTTCACTTCTCAGAATTATGAATAATTCATTCGTAATACCATTCATTCGTGATAAATTTTTTACATTACTTCTCATATGTATTCAGTGGATTTTAGGATTATTCTGAGTATTGGTCTTTATCATCATCTAACAGCATATATGTTATTGAATCAGTGCACTGAATGACGGACCCTATTCAGTTGCATTGCTAAGTAAATATTGTTTTGCGAATATCATACTGTCTTACCAATGACACTCGCATCTCAGAGACCAAAAACAAAAACGGTCTTAAAATGAAGGTTATGTTGTCCTCCCTACCTGGCTCAGAAACACAGAAGTTCTGAGTTTCCTTTAACATTCTTATATGTTAATCATGTGTACAAATTTATTTTACATTTATTACTTTAGAAGAAAAACACTGTACAGCATCAAATGCAAAAAAACATGCAGTTTCCATCAATAAAAGCCTCCACACTCAAGATCAGAATATTTTCCATGGCATTCCCAAAATATAGAAGGCTTAAAAACTACTCTTCAATAGAAATATAAGAAATTGCAGCAAAAGCAGGTCATTCATCCCCATGTGCCTGCTCTGCCATACAATAAGGTCATGGTTGATCTGATTGTGGCCATAACTCCACTCTCCTGCCTGTTCCTCATAATCCTCGATTCCCTTCTAGATCAAAACTCTGCTTAACTAAGCCTTGAATGTATTCCTTGACCTAACATTCCAAAGCTTAACAACTCTCAGAAAAGGAATGGGAGATTCCTTATTTTGAAACCGTGCCCCCAAGCTCAAGATTCCCCCATGAGAAGAAACATTCTCTCAGCACAGTAAATGTCTACTCAGAATCTTTTTTTTCAAAACAATCACCTCTCAATCTTCTAAACGCCAATTAGTTCAGGCCTAACCAGCTCAACCTTTCCTCATAAAACAAGCCTTTTCCAAAACTGCCTTTGAACATCCCCAATCCCAGGGGCCCTCCACTGACTACATAAAACAGGTGGTGGGATGAGGCCCTTAAATGGCATTAATCCCAAACAGTACCCTCCCATTTTATTAAATGTCACTCCCCATTACAAAACTCACCACTGTGGGGGGGCATTAACTTCCACCCAATGTTTCCAAGTAATGCCCTCCCTCACAGAAGCGCTGCAGTGTTCAAAGCTCAGATTACAGCTCATCAACTCTGATCGCAAGTTTTTCAAGCTGCAGATATTTAGCACAGATGTGGTTGCTATGTCCATTAGTCCCCATATGCTTTAACTGCAACACATCCCTTGCCCTGCCATCTCTATGGTATTTTAGCTAACCAATGAGAGTCTCAAGTTGCGAAATACTACTGAACGGCTATTGGTAGTTCCATCATGTATTTTAGCTAGTTAAGCCATAAGTTTAGTATAATACTAACAACTCTCCAGGACTAATTTGAACTACTTGCCCTGTTTAGAAAAAAAAACCCTAAAAATCACCAACCAATCACTTACCTAGTTAATACTTCTGACTTCAAGTCCAGCTCTTAGATCTCACTATCTTTCATTCCCTCACTCAGACCACTACCTGTTCTGTAAAAGACAGAATAGCACCTGTTCCCTCACTGAATTCCCTCTTTCAGCAAATTCCCTGAATTAATTAGGTACTCCATCTAGTTATACTCTGCTGAGTTGGGAATCATGCTACTTACTAACTGAAGGTCTATCAGTATCACTGTTAGGGAACTTTGGCAATTTTATTGGTTTGAAGATGAATAATTTATGTCAAAAATGGACTTTCAGTGAACTTTCAATTTAGTGGTTCCTCAAAGTGAGAGAAATCAAAATTTCTCATCTTTTAACTGCATCCACAACAATCAACACACAACTAAATACTTCCTTCAACAGTGCAAAAATGTAATAACTTTTGGTCAGTAATGAAGCAACATTAGCCTTGAATACAGCTGACTTAACAATGTATGTGCATGGATTTCCCTTTTCCCAATGACAGTTTGAAGCTTGCACTAAACTCAGGAGGATTACCAGGTGTCCAGCAACAGTGATGTCACGAAGCAGGGTAATCAGTTGGAAAATCCACCGGAGCTGACATGAACCTCGTTTTTAATCTATGAGTGTCTGGGGACGCAGGTCCAACCCCTCACATCAGACACTCTGTGATGCCAGCGGGAAAACATGCCAACACAAACATGTTTGGACCAACTTAGACAGATACAGAATTATTGAAGTAGTTTCAGAGGGGTAATAGTGTCAAACTTTTACAGTTCTGCAATAATTTCTACTGCAAAATCCAAGCTATTCTAACCATGAGCTACAAAATGCATAGTAAGATTTTTTTTTAAAAAACGCCCTCCCCTTCCTTCATCACAACTGTTTCTTTCTTCAGACAGAAGAGACATTTTGAAATACACACCAAAACTTTGCTGCCTTTTACACTGATGGGATCTTATGCTCCTACTGACAGCATACCCCTACATGGGTCTCCCGCTTACGAGGGGTGAATTCAACAGGAGACCCCGTCGACAAAGGCAGGACCATAAGATTCCACTGCTAGCCACTGGCATGCCATTTCCCACCACAACAAAACATACCATGGAGGGGTAGGAAAATCCCATCCAGAGACTTCTCCCTGAATGTTATCACAGCTGATGTATAAACAGTCAGGAGAATCTAAGATCAAAGACTGTAGCAACACATATTTCCAACCTACAAAATAAAAGGTGGAATTCTCCCACGCCCCTTTTGGTGGTTTCAATAGAGGATGTGAGGACTAATAAGATGTGAGGCCCAGAAATTGGTTTGACACCGACATGAATTTACAGTGGGTCCTTCCAGTGGTGTCCGTTACGGCAGGTCAGAAACCTGCCAGAGACTGGTGTGACCCTTATTTGCATCCAGTTAATGGGATACAAATGAAGGTCTTTTCTCTCCTCTCTCTCCCCCCGCTCCCCCAAATTTGGAACATAATGGTATGCAGATGTTGGGACTCACCTGAACAATGCCCGGGGCTGTCTCCATAGTTTGTGGTGAAGTTGCCCACAACCCTGGAACACCACAGCTGTGCATCTGCAAGTAGACTTTCCAGTTTAGATGTCCTGGAGGAGACCATCGTTCAGCCTCAAAGTTCCTGGAGATCCATTTTACTACTCAGAAAATCCACTTCCATTTTCAGGAGGTCCACCTTGCAGTGATGTTGCGTGCCTTTTCGATATGGCACCTGGACACAAGGTGCCATCCACGCCTACTCTGCCACTCAATAGGTGCATGAATAATGAGGTTGGAGCCAAAACATTGGTGTATTTTTCTGACAGCCTCTACAAGTGGAGAAAACACTCCATGTTCCCAACACCTGCCACAGCAAGTAACCTCTAAATGGGAGAATTCTACATACAGTATCCAACTGCTTCATTGAACACAGCAACAGGAATCAGAAGAAAATAGTTGAATGGAGCAGGCAAATTTGAACGTGACTAGGATTTGTCCTCAATTTTCTTATTAAGGTTTCAATAATTTGACATTTGAACTGCTTACCAAACAGTGTTGGAGTGCATTTTTAAAAAAAATTTGTTCGCAGGATGAGGGTGTCACCAGCAAGGCCAGCATTTGATGCCCACTCATAATTCCCCTTCAGAGCAGTTAACAGTCAACAATATTGCAACGGGTCTGGAGTCACCTTTAGGACAGACCAAACAAGGACAGCAGATTCCCTTCCGTAAAGGACATACATGCATTGTTTACAACAATCAATTATAGTTTCATGGTCATCATTACAGGGACTAGCTTTCAATTCCAGATTTATTAATTGAAGCTGAATTCTACCAGCTGTGTTGGGATTTGATCCATGCCATTAGCCAGAGCCTCTGGATTAGTAATCCAGTGACATTACCACTAAGTGGCTGTCTCCCCATAATTAAATTGACACAAAGTAAAATACCTGTATGTATGTAATGTTAAAGAAATCCCCCAACCCATTCCTATTATAACATAAGCTTGCACAACAGTAACTAAGCACAATTTTAATCCTATTCCCCCTGCCCCTACTATAAAAGTAAAAACAATAAGTGTTTGGACCACTTTTAGACCAGGAACTTCTTTCCACCTCAACAGTCAAGAAAGCCACCAACTTTTTTCTGTTCAGACTACCAGATAATTACAGTCAGCACCCAATTACATCAGCGAATCACTATTATATTTAAATAATAACCCTGACAGCCGTTTTCAATTAGAATCCTTACTCAGGAAGGTAGGTTAAAATTCAAGATAGCTGGATTGATGCAAGACATTGGTAGGTTGTTAGTTAATTTTAACTGTTCATTGCCCCCATTGGTTTTAACCTTGACATTGGATATATCTTGTACATTTTGAAACCAATAACCTGAGCCTTTTACTATTTTCCGTTCCCCTGCGTCAGTATTCTTTTCCAATGTAATAATAGCCTATAATTATCTATTTATTTTATGAACACAAGTGTTCACCTTTTTTTAATTAGTTCTTCATTCTTCTATGAACATAACTGGTTTGAGCAATTTAACCTTAAATACATAAAATTATCTGTTCCCTATGCATATTATCAGTTTATTTTTTTAATTCATAGAATCCCTGTGGTACAGAAGGAGGCCATTTGGCCCATCAAGTCTGTACAAACTGCAATTCCACCCAAGCCTTTTTCCCCTCAAATTTACCCTGCTAATCCCCTTGATAGTAGGATCAATTTTAGCATGGCCAATCAACCAAACACGCACATCTTTGAATTGTGGGAGGAAGCCGGAGCACCCAGAAAAAACCGAAACAGACACAGGGAGGATGTGCAAACTCCACACAGCCAGTAACCACGACGAGAATCAAACCTGAGTCCCTGGCGCTATGAGACAGCAGTGCTAACCACTGCGCCAGTGTGCCACCCTCAATTCAGTAGCTGTTCTGCAGCGACAGAGTGTGAGTGTTATACCTTAATGTTCAATTAAATGCAATTTTGTTGAGCATTCAGACAATATTACACAATATATACAAATTAAGTGCCAAAGGCTATTTGTTAAGTACCACAAGCAGGCAATCTAATCTGTAGTTCAAAAAGAATGTTTACATCAGCAGGTAATAAAATGCATTCCTTTGAATGCGGTAAGGTCAATAAACCTATCCACACAATATTTAACATGTCGCTTGTGAAACACTCTTTAGCATTCAAATATTCTCTTTTTGCAATGAAAGGTTAATGAATACAGCTGAACCACAGCTTCAGAAAATATAGTTTTAGAGACTTAAAGTCATTAACAATGACAAAGAGAATTCTACTTACGTAGCAGATTCTCTACTTTAAGGGTTATTGCAGAAATGAACAAAAAAGACTGCGCTGCCTTTGTTTCATGTGTTAACCCAGATCAGAGTGGAATTTTGTGTTTCTGCAGTTCCAACAAAAAATTACACGATCAAAAATTAGCTGGCAATTTTTGTGTTTTCCACTTTGAGCTTGTAAATATCACAGGTACTGTTAAACTAAACTATGTTTACCCCAGACCAACACCGGCATCTCCACATCAAAACTAAACTAATGCCAAATCCAATGCAGTCCTGCTTCAATTACGATAGTCCCATTTTTTTTTAAGCTTTATATTTAAGAACAGAAAATATTTACCATCAATTAGCTGTTTTCCTCTTATTTTCCTTAGCTATTACTTTCTATTTAAAGGAAATATTTGCATAAAAAATGGAGGTAAATTAAATTATACTGAAATCCAAGAGAGATTTCAAAATACCTCTGGTTTTATCTGAATAATTCCTGAATTTAGGTTTAGGAAATCGTTGATCCTTAGGCTCCAATACAATTAAAATGTTCAGGATCCTGTAGTGCTGCAGTCCAAACCGGGAATGCATTCATAGAATCGTAGAGTCCTACAGTGCAAAAAGAAACCATTTGGCCATTGAGTCTGTACCAACCACAATCCCACCCAGTCCCCATCCCCACAATCCTCTGCATTTACCCTAGCCAGTCCCCCGACACTAGGGGGCAATTTAGCATGGCCAATCTATCTAACACGCGCATCTTTAGACTGTGGGTGGAAACCGGAGCACCTAAAGGAAACCCATGCAGAATGAGGAGAATGTGCAAATTCCACACAGACAGTCACTTGAGGCCCGAATCGAACCCGGGTCTCTGGCACTGTGAGGCAGCAGTACTAACCGCTCTGCCACTGTGTTACCCAAAAAGCCAACATCCATATCAGGAATAGCAGGACATTTTTCAGCATACTAACAACTGAAGAGAGGCCAACTGCAAAAAAACATAGTATTGCATAGCGCATCACGACAGTATGAGACAGGCCTAATGGACCATCTGGTCTTTTTCTGTCTGCTATTTTCATAATTTTGTCTGTAACAGCTACTGTGCTTGTCAGCCAAGCAGATAATTTGGATGAACTCAAACGTCTTCAGCACACTGCTGTCCCATAGAGGAAATTGGGAATTTATCCCTTTTAAATGCAGTGCTGAATCATGTAGCCTTCTAAATGTAAAATACTTCAATACCGTTTTTCTTCAGGTCACTTGAGAGTAATTGGAGAGTTCAGAAATTATTTAAAGCCTCAATAAAATGAAAATTCCAAATTAATTTTCAGCAATTTAAACAAAATTTTCATTCAAGTACCTGTGAAGTCAGAATGCAACCTGATTAAGGCAAATAATTAAAAAGAATGTGTGATTTTGTCTAATAACTAACATCTTGGATATTTATGATACTTAAATTCATTGATCAACACATTGTGTAATCCACACCCATAAATCTTTTCACAAATTATTTGAGACGCACAAGAGTAAGCATTTCATTCCAAATTTATTTTAAAACAGTCTACATATGTTATCATAAATAAAGAGGAAGCTTCTAATTTTCAGAACGCTTTACATCAAAAAGTAGACATTAAAAAAAATCAATGTGGAACTGACATTTCTGCTTCTAAAGATCTGGAGCTTGTCACAATGACTGATGGAAAATTGGTTTCAAGCATCTTCCCATGCTTGCTACTGCCCATTGCAACATTTCCTCATCCGACTATAAAAACATTCCTGTACATTATCAACATGGCACCTTCTGAGTTTAGCGGTGCATTCAGTTAGAGTATCTCACATTGTTAATACCACTGTGACAGCAATCTTTATGTAAACAGTATTTCATTCTACTGCCAGAATACAAGGCCTTCTCTAACCTCTTGCAGGGCATTATTTAACATCTGCAACAAGTCACAAATTGAATTTGGAAAGGTGCAATGTTTTACATTTCATACAATATTTAATTAGGATCATGGAGTTTGCATTATTCATGTATGTCTGGTAATAATTTACTCAAATTGCATACATCTGTTTGCACACCATCTGGAGCATCCTTCTTACTTGAGAAGAAAAATGCTCTTTCTGAAGGAACAAAAACAAGTCACCTTTCAACACTTTCCGTGGACATTTTAAGATGATGCAAGATGATACCATCGAAAGGGACCAAAAATATGAATAATTGAAACAATGTTCAACAGCAATCAAGAGCTAACACGTAGCAGGCTACCATTTCTATAAACTGAACGTGTCAACATCTGACCATATCTTTCGGATTCATTTACAAGTAAGCTTCTTTTCTATAGTTGTTCAATCAGTGAGGGAGCATACAATGATTCACATTATATCCAAAATTGTGGTATGTCTTTGAATCTTGCATGGAAAAGTTGCTGCATCTTTTCAGTAATAGTATTTATTTCTCTGGTAGATTACGATTAAAAAGACTCTTACAGAATTCAATATAAAGAGGTCAGCCAGAAATTTGTAATACCGTTCGTCACTTCGCTCTGTGACAGAATCAAACCTGGGCTCTCTGCCAACCATCCTTTTCGCAAGTTTTTTTAAAGTGATTTTTTTATTGTTTCATTCTCTTCAAGCTTCAATTTGCTAATATTTTGGCTTTAAAGCTACCTTAACTGGTTATGCAACATTAAACAATATTCACCTGACTTTTTGTGTAAACCATATGGAATCAAAGTATATTGAATGGAATTGGGTCTAATTTTCCATTTTCAAATTCGAGTGGTACATGGCCGTGCTTGGCACGGATGCCAGAAAATGAAGTGCCAGCCAAAAATGGGTTTCTTGCTCAGCATCAATGGTTTGCAATCGTTCCGATGCCTTTCTACTGGTGCAAACCAAACTACACTCTTTCTGGGCACGAGGCCGATCAGCATATTTAAAATAGTATTTAAATACTCTTAGCCAGTTCATCACTGAATTCTCCCAGTTCCTGGGATCTTCTGAACCCAGCAAAAATCACTGTGGAGTGGGGTCTTGTGATTGCGGGGGGGGGGAATGTAGTGCAGGGCGGGGGGTAGGTGTCGTGCGGGCAGTGAGTCATGCGGGAGGGTGTGGTCAGTCATGCAGGAAATGGCGGACTCGTGTAGTGGTGGGGGGGGGGAGTTGTGGGGAGGGGGGGAGTCGTGCGGAGGGGAGGGGGGGAGTCGTGCGGTGGGGGGGGGAGTCGTGCAGTGGGGTCATGAGGAGGGATCATGCAGGGGGAGACATGCAGGGTAAGTTGTGCATGGGAGAAATCATGCATGGGGAGAGCTGTGCAGTGGGGGGAGTCATGCGGTGCGGGGGGGGTAGTCGTGAAGTGGGGTGGGGAGGAGAGTTGCGCGGTGGGGAGGAGAGTCGTGCGGTGCGGGGAGTGGAGTTGTGCGGTGGGGGAAGTCATGCAGGTATGGGGGGGGGGAATTGTGCAGGTTGTGGGGGAGTCGGGCACCTTTTCAACACAGCGCCGATCACTTTGAAGCTGTGTTCACCAGCTTGTTCATGCCTGCCAACCCTCACCACCATAGAACCAGCGCACAACCCACCAGTTTCCTAAAAACTGATTGTGTGCAAGGATTTGTGCTCCAGTCTACACTGAACAGACTGGCATGGAGTGCTCTGGTTTTCTCACCCATATGATAATTTGGGAAATTAGCGGCCATTGTTTTAATTGACAGAAGTGCAAAGGCCAGTACAGACAAACTGTGTTATTCCAGTGTTGGATTAGCATTGTTCCTGATTGTGCAACATGCTCGGAATGGAGTGTTGTTCTCCCAAGCACCGCTGTCAACGTGGAATGTAAGTATTTTGAACTTTTTTGCCTCAGCTGCCTCTATTGCAAACAAATCTGTCATGCTGCTGCCAGTCTTACTTTGACTTCTGTTCAGGGTTTTTCACTCTATTTCTGGACATTTTGGGTAAAACATGAATTGGGGGAATTTATACACTGAATTTCTTCACTCCCTAGTGGTTAGCACTAAGCACTAGCAGGCACCTAGAGACAGGCAGCTACTGGATCTGCAAAGGCTGACTCTTTCAGTATACATTTTACTGCTAAAATTAAAAACAGCTTAATATATTTAAGTGGCTTTGCAACTGGCCATTACTCATAAGTGTCATTTCCATCACATTTGTTCACACATTGCCATAGGATGTTAAAGAAAGATCACCAGGTGCAGAGGAGCTTATTTACCTTGGCTTGTTTGCCACATCTATAGAAATCTCCATTTTATCTATCACAATATTCAAACGTCTACTGAATGACTCCAGTGCTTTTTCCATTTATTACCTAAATAAAACACCATTCCACACCTAATTGAGATTGATATTTGAATCTGTAAGAAGAGGTGTGGGAGCGTGTTAAACTTAACACTGGTCTAAATTTAGGTCCTCTTTTGATCATCTGCAGAACTGACAAAACCAAAAATCTCTGGATTCTTTGTTCAGCTCATCGAGGCTCTGATAGCATCCTCAAAGGCCTGTCAAAAAGAAATGTGTGGTAGTGCAGCAGAGCATGACATGCGGCCGTTGAGCGCACGTTTGAGAGCGCAGAGCAGAGTTGGAGCTCAGGGCTGAGAGCGCAGAGTTCTGCCAAGTAACTGTAGAGCTTCACAATTATTACATTTGGCGATCAAATAAATCAGGACAAGAGTCACCAGCTCCTAGAATCAAAGGGGACAAAAGTCTGCCTAGTTTAGAAAACTTTCTGCCCCAAAAATGTCACTTTTTGGGAAAATTGATCCTTTTTACACAGAGCCTGAACATTGGGCTCAATATATCAAAAGACTCCATTATTTCTTCACTGCTAATGAAATTATAGGGGAAGATAAGCAAAACGTCATTCTCCTTAAGGACAGGGATCATAGACTTACAATCTTATTAGAAATTTAACATCCCCAGAAACTTCAGATATTAAGTCTTCTGACTACCGCATAACTTTGGTCAAGAATCATTATACCTTAGACTGCCTATCATCTAAAGAAAGTTTTAGATTGGCTAGGAGGGAGTTGAAGAGGGAGTTAAGAAGGGCTAAAAGAGGACATGAGATGACTTTGGCTGATAGGATTAAGGAGAACCCTAAGGCGTTTTACAGGTATGTCAAGAACAGAAGGTTGGTTAGGGCAAGATTAGGGCCAGTTACAGACAGTAGAGGGAAGTTGTGTGTGGAACCGGAGGAGATTGGAGAGGCGTTGAACCAATATTTCTCTTCGGTGTTCACACAAGGGGACATGAATGTAGCTGAGGAGGACACTGGGGTGCAGGGGTGTAAAATAGATAGTATTGCAGTTGTTACGGGGGATGTGCTGGATATTTTAGAGGGTTTGAAAATAGATAAATCCCCTGGTCCGGATGGGATTTACCCTAGGATTCTCTGGGAGGCAAGAGAGGTGATTGCGGAGCCTCTGGCTCTGATCTTCAGGTCGTCGTTGGTCTCTGGTATAGTACCGGAAGATTGGAGGACAGCAAATGTTGTCCCATTGTTTAAGAAGGGGAGCAGAGACTTCCCTGGGAATTATAGACCGGTGAGTCTTACTTCTGTGGTGGGTAAGGTTTTGGAAAGGATTATTAGAGACAGGATTTATAGTTATTTGGAGAGTAATGAATTGATTAGAGACAGTCAGCATGGTTTTGTAGCGGGTAGGTCGTGCCTTACTAACCTTATCGAGTTCTTTGAGAAAGTGACCAAAGAGGTGGATAGGGGTAAGGCAGTTGACGTGGTGTATATGGATTTTAGTAAGGCGTTTGATAAGGTTCACCATGGTAGGCTTCTGCAGAAAATGCAGATGTATGGGATTGGGGGTGATCTAGGTAATTGGATCAGGAATTGGCTAGCAGATAGGAGACAGAGGGTGGTGGTTGATGGTAAATATTCGTCATGGAGTTCGGTTACGAGTGGTGTGCCTCAGGGATCTGTTCTGGGGCCACTGCTGTTTGTAATTTTTATTAATGATCTGGATGAGGGTATAGTTGGGTGGATTAGTAAGTTTGCTGATGACACCAAAGTCGGAGGTGTGGTAGATTGTGAGGAAGGGTGTCATAGTTTGCAGGGTGACTTAGAAAGGTTGCAGAGCTGGGCTGCGAGGTGGCGGATGGAGTTTAATGTGGAGAAGTGTGAGGTAATTCATTTCGGTAGGAATAACAGATGTGTTGAGTATAGGGCTAACGGGAGGACTTTGAATAGTGCGGAGGAGCAGAGGGATCTAGGTGTATGTGTACATAGATCCCTGAAAGTTGGGAATCAAGTAGATAAGGTTGTTAAGAAGGCATACGGTGTCTTGGCGTTTATTGGTAGGGGGATTGAATTTAGGAGTCGCAGCGTCATGATGCAACTGTACACAACTCTGGTGCGGCCGCACTTGGAGTATTGTGTGCAGTTCTGGTCCCCACATTACAGGAAGGATGTAGAGGCTTTGGAGAGGGTGCAGAGGAGGTTTACCAGGATGTTGCCTGGTATGGAGGGGAGATCCTATGAGGAGAGACTGAGAGATTTGGGGTTGTTTTCGCTGGAAAGAAGGCGGCTAAGAGGGGACCTTATTGAAACATATAAGATGATTAGAGGTTTAGACAGGGTAGATAGTGATAGCCTTTTTCCTAGGATGGAGAAAGCTAGCACGAGGGGGCACGGCTTTAAATTAAGGGGGGGTAGTTATAGGACGGATGTCAGGGGTAGGTTCTTTACGCAGAGGGTGGTGAGGGACTGGAATGCCCTGCCAGCTGCAGTTGTAAATGCGCCTAGTTTGGGGGCGTTTAAGAGATCTGTGGATAGGTTTATGGACGAAATGGGATTGGTTTAGATTTCTAAATCCCATTTTAGATTGGTTAGTGTTGTTTTTTTTTAAAAGCTGGTCGGCGCAACATCGTGGGCCGAAGGGCCTGTTCTGCGCTGTAATGTTCTATGTTCTATGTTCTATGCAGTATTTCAAGTTTAACTCTGTTGTAAGGGACCCAGGGGAGACATGAGTTTGAAAATTGGCAGAGCCATGCAAATTTGGATCTTTCCTACGTGATAGGACAAGGAGCTGGTTTCAAAGCTCAAACTGTTGGACTCTAACATGAGTGCAGGACGTAAGCTATTCTGGCTAGGTAGAGAAAGCCATGGAAATAACTTAGATGAAAGCTCTCAGTGGAGAAAGGTGCTCAAGTTACAGTGCATGCATACAGGTGAGGTGAATCAGCTATGGCTTAAAACTTTGACTAGTCTGGAGGATAGAGTTGAGTGCACAGAAAAGTCAGAACATAAACTCAATAAGCAAGGCAGGGAGCAGAAGAGAAAGAAAACAGGTCAACAAACCAGAAACTCTGACAAACAATAAAAGTGCAGGGGAGATTACCCCCAGAAAAAATGCAAATTCCAGAATTCTATCTGTTTTGGCTGCAATCAGAGAGTCCATATCCCAATCAAGTGGCGAGACGAGCAGAATATGTCTAGTTGCAGCAAAAAAAATACTGGACTCCAGTACACAATTTAGAATATGATTCAGAAGAGAAATCAGAGATATATCAATTGAATAATATAAAAAGGAGTAAATTGTATAGTAATAGTACCTTTGATAAACGGGTGACCACCAAGTATGGAAGTAGATACTGATGCTTCTGTTATCATCACAGGGGAGCAGACGTTCAAGGCAGAGTTCAGTCTTAAAGTTAAGTAACTCAACAGCTAGATAGGTTTTTGGCCTAACAATTTTGGGAATTACATTTACACCAGTGATTTATCAGCACCAGTCTACTCAACTCCCAATCAAAAGACCAGGGCCTAAGCTCATGAGGTAAGATTGGTTATGTCAAATAAAACTAAATTAACTTCATATTTTTCAGTATATCTGATGGTAGTTTACCAGAAGTTTTAAAAAATACCCAGAAGTTTTTCAGAATAAAATTAGGCAGAGTGCGGGGAGACAAGACTAAAATTTACATTAATTCAGATGATTGCCCTGTGTCTTTTGCCTCTCATCAAGAAGTTGAGACAGAATTTGAACATTTGTAAGAATTAGGAAGCATTAGGCCAATACAGTTTTCTGAACAGGCTACCTCACTGTACCTGTACTAAATCCAGACAGGACTGCTCACATTTGTGGGGACTATAAATTAACTATCAGTAGAACAGTCAAGCTGGACAGATATCCAATCCCAAAAATTGAGGACCTTTGTGCAAAGCTAGTGGGAGGCTTAACATATACAAAACTAGACACAAGCCATGCCTATCAACAATTACAACTATGTGCTCCAACATAAACCAGGCACCAAAATATCAAACTCTGATGCCATGAGTCATCTTCTATTGCCTCATCAATATCACCATCCACTTTACCCCAAGAAATAGGGTTATCCCTCAACTTCTTGGGTATTCTGCTGGTACTGTAAAAGTAAATCCAGAATTAGACTCAAAAAAACTCAGTCTTATCCAGAATGAAGTGGATAGTTTCCAATGATGGCACTTCGACATGATGGAGTAATTGAAATCTTTCCAGCTCCACAAACAAAAACTGAGTTGTGAGGACGAAGTGTTATTGTTGGGGTCTAGATTAGTGGATTCTGATCCAGCAAGAGAAATGTTACTGCAGAAATTACAGACTAAGAAGTTATATTTGGTGGCCAGGCATTGATTAAAATGTTGAAAGTTTAGTAAAGCATTGTGATCAATGCCAATTGCAACAAACATTACCTCCTTTGCCTGTCGTGCACTGTTGGGTGTGGCCTGACCGACCCTGAGCACAGTTACATGTGCATTTTGCTAGTCCGAGCACTATATTCTTAATTATCGTTGATCCCCATTCCTAGTGGCTTGATATTCATGAAATGAAAACAACAACATCATCTGCAATGATTGAAAAATGATAAACTTTCACTGCGCATGGTCTGCCAGAAGTTTTGGTCTCTGATAATGGCACTGCCTTTACAAGAGCACATTTTCAGCACTTAATGAAAAATAACAAAACAAAACACGTGTGCATGGCACCCTATCACCCAGCCTTGAATGGCTTAGCATGAAGAGCTGTCCAGGCTTTCAAGTGAACGATGCAAAAACAGCTGGGCGCACTATTACAATTGAAGCTTGTCCACATGAAATCGCCACACATTACCACTGGAATATTCCCTGTAAAGCTACTAATGGGGAGATATCTCCAGACAAAACTTAACCTAGTGTTCCCAACATTAGCAGGGACGATGGAAATGAACGAGGTATACAAAAGGGATATCACTATTCTGTTCAGGGTGACAGTTGAACCGAGGTAAATGAGTAAGTATTTATTAGGAACTTTAAATTTAGCGTGGGTCCCCAGGGAAATCAGGCCCGGTGTCCTATCTAAATGACCTCCAAGGCAAAAAAGGAAAACAGAGACCACATAAGTAAAAGAGAAACTAACATAATACGGAGAAGGATAATCCAGATGCATCGATCAATATTCCTTCAATAGTGCCATATGGGACCGTTTATTTCAGAAAAAGGCATTCACAACATTCCCATTAGAACTGGAGCAGATATCTGCACTGGCGCACCTCCTGAAGTTGCTATATCAACTGAGACAGAATTGGCCAGAGAGCTGAGACATTTTCAGGGAATTTGGAAATCTGACAGAAATTTTGAGAGACTATACTATTTTACTCACTTTTGAATATAATTTTATTGGCAATTCCTGTAAATAGTTGTCTGTTCATAGAATTGTTTGCAAAGAATTCAAAGGGGAAGGGAGAGGTAGTAGCAAAAAGGGCACAATATGCAGTTGTTGAGCATTTATTTGGGAGTGTGGAGCAGCAGTGAACTGCAGGGCCGAGAGCACAGAGCAGAGGTTGAACGTAAGCCAAACTTGCACTCTACAGAGGTGGAGCATGAGTCCAAGCTTGCATTGTGACGATTAAAGGGCAGCAGTTGGAGATCAGTGGAACTTTAACTCGGGAGTTGAAGAACATGATGGTCTTCATTGTCCCCTTTTGCATATAGTTTGCTTTGAATAAATAATTCAATCACTGCCAAGTAATTGAAAAGCCATGCAATTATTACAAATGTCTCTGACAACATGAGCTAGCGAGGATACAGATAAATGTCAGCACTGCAAAATGTCAGATTTACTCACCTGAGCATATTCATATTTATCCTCCCCCATTAAAAGTGATCAAACCTCCAGGAAATTATTAAACAGAATTGCAACCCTATTCCAATAGCTGCTTGGATACGAACATTAGGTGGCATATCTTTGCAATTAGACAGTTGACCAATTCCCTTGCCATTCTGACTCAATCTCAGTAGGTTATCACGCATGTTGTCTGTGCTCTCTCTAGCAAGCGAATGACAGGGCAAGGAGCAGTCAGATAGTGTACTACAACTGGTCCCTAATGGGACCTGCACAAGGATCTGAGAAGCTGTAGGATGATACAGAATAAAAAGATAAAGTACAAAATAACAGCACATAAAAGAGAGATTCTGGCCACAGAGCCTCCAGCAGCAGCATACTGACAGGAAATTAGATTTTTCTAATGTTACAATCTGAATAGTTTTAAGCTTGCTTTTTCTGAAGTTCAAGCAAAACTTAGGTAAAGCATTCTGTTCTATCACATTTAGTCTTTCTGCATCTATCAGTATACAAATAAAAGCAATATACTGACCATCTAAAATTCCAAAAATTTTGATCTACTCTTAGCTACATGTTTCACATATTTAAAAGAGGTAATAAAAATCAAACAACAATAAAAAAAAACACAAATCCATATAGTTGTAATATCAACCTCAGTTGGTCCACTATAGTCCTTTGAGGGAAGAAAATTTGCTGCCCTATATCTGTTCTGGCCTGACTGCCGTTCTACAACAAAATAGTCATCTCTTAAATGCTGTCTGAAATGACCTAGCAAAACATTCAGTTCAGGGAAATTAGCAATGGTCAATAAATGCAAGCCTTGAGAGTGATGACAACATCTTGGGAATTAATTTTAAAAAATGCCAGGCACTGCAAAAGAAAAACAAATCCAAAAATGAAACAAAACCAACTCTCATAGCTGACTTTCGCAGAATAATCTCTTATTATATCAACCTATCAAGAGGTCAACTTGTGTGTGCAACTATTGTAAATAAGATGATGGAAAATTTATAATTCCATTGTTTTTCTATCTTTATGTGCTTCTGGTTAAGATTGCAATTGTCAACAATTGGAAGTATTTCAACTAGTAGAGAAATAATATATTTACATTTTGTCTTTTGCATCCTCTGGTATTCCAAACTGCTTCACAGCCAATTAATAACTTCTGAAATGTAATCACCTTTGTTATGTCGATCAATCATGTCCTAATTTTGCCTTGGCACATTTGATTAAGGGTCACCACAATGCTAGTTGATCGCCCTCCTTCTGTTGTCGCCTTTTCCTCGTGTTTAATTTTTTTGCCACAGCATCTTTCTATCCGGACTTGATCCATCCACTTCTCCTTCTTCCTGGCAATGCTAGCACTATTAGTGACCTCAAAACATTTCTACTCTGTCTCCACAATAGATAACGACACCATTTCAGTCTATTCTTGGTTATTTACTTTGATGCTCCCATAATCTTTTCTGACCTCCTGTTACTCACATATTACCGTTTCTTCACTGTCGCTGGGTCAAAATCCTGGAACTCTCTCCCTCATAGCACTGTGGATGTATCTAGACCTTAGGGACTGCAGCAGTTAAAGAAGACAGCTCACCGCCACCTTCTCACATTAAATTAGGGATGGGTAATAAATGCTGGCCTAGCCAGCAATGGCCACATCTCATAAGTGAAAACAAAGTTTGCCACTGCTCTATTGATCTATTCCCTCACCTTGTAACCGAGTTCACTTCAGCTAGCTCAGCTTTCAAGTTCACATGGCTGCCCTCATTTAGATTTAAAATATTAGTCTTGGATCCACTTCCTTTCAAACTGGATGTAGAATTCAGCTGCTACCCAGGGGTGTCTTTACTCCGAGATCATTAATTAATTCTGTCAAATTATACAACACCAAGTCTAATATAACCTGTTCTCTGGTTGGTTCCAGAAGGTGCTGCTCTAAGAAACTACCTCAACAGCATTCTATAAAATCCTGATCCAGGCTGCTATTGCCAATCTGATTTTTCCAGTTTATATACAGATTTAAGTCACCCATGATTATTGTCATTTTTTTATCTCGAGCACTCAGTACTTCTTCTTGTATACTCTGGGGGCGATCGTATCAAAAAGATTTTAAATCCAGGATGGGTGTGAAAATGGAAGAGTTTCTGATCTGTTTTTTCGGCAAGTTCACATTTGCTATCTTACGCATTTAGAGTGAAAAAGAATCGTCAGAAAATGTTTCCACCTCTAGGTGCACATGGTCGTCTTAACTGGGAGCAGCAGAGGATGCCAGTGCACATGTGCAGGTCTTTAGCAGTAGAGACCTGTCTCTCAGCCTTTGCTGCTCTCAGCAACCTCCATGGCTTCCACATATCCACCCCCCCCACCCCAACCCCAGCTACTGCAGGGACCCGTGGCCCCTCCCACCTACCCAAACCAATCGACCCTGCAATGCCCCAGTCTACCCCCTCAGTAGGCCCCATCCCCTTAGCACTGCCCAATGCCTGTGGGCAGTGACAGGCTTGCCCCCAACCTTGCTGGGGGACCTCACAGGCCTCCAATTCTACCCATGAAGTCACCACAACTAGTTCCTGTTGCTGGAGAGCCAACTGTGATCCACACTAGAGAAAACCTGTCCCGGCGAGGCCACTGAGGCAAATGGGCCTGGATGATAATGTCCCAGGCTCATTAATTCAATGCAAAACACATTTAAATATTATTTAAATACATTATTCAGCCTTGCACCAGAAATAGGTCCAAGGCTGATTGCATCAAATATCTGGTGGCGGTAAGATCGTGAGAAATTGGGCGTGAACCTTGCCGATGACACAAAGGTTGGAGGTGTTGTGGATTGTTTGGAGGGATGTCAGAAGTTGCAGCGAGACATAGATAGGATGCAAGACTGGGCAGAGAAGTGGCAAATGGACTTCAACCCGGATAAGTGTGTGGTGGTTCATTTTGGCAGGTCAAATGGGATGAAGGAATATAATATCGAGGGTAAGGCTCTTAGCAGTATGGAAGATCAGAAGGATCTTAGAGTCTGGGTTCATAGGACTCTCAAATCGGCTTCGCAGGTAGAGGGTGTGGTTAAGAAGGCATACGGTATACTGGCCTTCATCAATCGAATTGAGTTTAGGAGTTGGGAGATAATGCTGCAGTTGTATAAGACCCTGGTCAGACCCCACTTGGAGTACTGTGCTCAGTTCTGGTCACCTCATTACAGGAAGTATGTGGAAGCCACTGAAAGAGTGCAGAGGAGATTTACAAGGATGTTGCCTGGATTGGAAGGCATGCCTTATGAGGATAGGTTGAGAGAGCTCGGTCTTTTCTCCTTGAAGAGACGAAGGATGAGAGGTGACCTGATAGAGGTGTATAAGATGTTGGGAGGTATTGATCGGGAGGATTCTCAGAGGCTTTTTCCCAGTTCTGAGATGGCTGCCACAAGAGGACACGGGTTTAGGGTGCTGGGGAGTAGGTACAGAGGAGATGTCAGGGGTAAGTTTTTCACGCAGAGAGTGGTGGGTGCGTGGAATTGGCTGCAGGCAGTGGTGGTGGAGGCAGATTTGTTGGGTCTTTTAAGAGACTTCTGGATGAGTACATGGGACTTAGTAGGATTGAGAGTTATAGGTAAGCCTAGTAGATAGAGATATGTTCGGCGCAACTTGTGGGCCGAAAGGCCTGTTTGTGCTGTAATTTTTCTATGTTCTAACCTGATTTCTCAGCTCTCACGTGATTTTGTCAGCAAGGTGCAAGGGTAAGATCGTCCCCTTTGTCCTACATTGTGCTTACTTTTAGGGGACCTGTGAACTACTCCATCCAAACCAATTCTTTATCCTGATCTCCTGTACCAAGGTTATCTCTAACAAATATACCAATGCCACCTCTGATTAACAGTGCCTTTGAGGTTCTGCTTTTTAACTTAGTGCTGAACTCCTCATACTCTCTATGCAGAACTTACTTTTTCATTGTACTTCAATTGTTGATACCTACATGAACAACTAGATCCTTCTCCTCCTACTGTAAGTTACTCTCCAGCCCTGAGCAGAAGGCCCAAATCCTGGTGGTAACAAAGTTGTCTGGACTCTCGTCTTTTGCTGCAGAGAAATGTTAATCTCCCTTACTAAACTGTCCCTTACTACATTCCATTTTGTTCTCCCATTTGAATGGCTTCTTGTACAATGGTGCGATGGTCACCCACTCAGCAGCCCCTGCTCTCATTCAAACAAGCTAAGAGAACCTCAAACCTTTTGGACAATTGCAGAGGTTGACAATCTTGCACTCCTGCCTTCTGCTTCCTCTTACCTGCCTCACTTGCAGTTACAATCTCCTGTCCCTGACCACTGATCAAATCAGAAGATCCTATCCTAAGTGGTGTGACTGTCTCCTGATGCAAAGCATCCAGCTACTTCCTACTCCTGACGTATCAAAGGGTCTACAACTCAGTCTCCAGATTAATGACTCTGAGCTACAATGATTACTGTAGACGTGTTTGCCCTAAATCACAATGGTATCCAGGAGCACCCCATGCTGCAGCTTGACACATCACTTGTCCTGCCATCCTTCATGTGTTTTAATTAATTGCTTAAATGTATTATTTGTTCATTTATGTTGCATTTTAAAATATATTTTATTGACTTTACCATCAATTTGTATCCTAACTTATTCCTTAGGAATGGAATAGACCTTAACCACTCACCAGAAACTAAATAGCCAGCTCCTTTCCCTGTAGTACAGTAAGAGGTGGTGACATAGTGGCATTGTAACTGGACTGATAATCCACAGACCCAAGACAACAACCTAGGGAGAACATTGGTCTGGAGAACTGGGTTCAATTCCCACCATGGTAGATGCTGAAATTTAAATTCATAAGAAAACTTGAAATTAAAAGTCTGATGAAATCATGTCAATTGTTGTAGAAACCTCTCTGATCTCTTTAGGGAAGGAAATAGGCTGTTCTTAACCTGGTCTGGTGTACATGTGACTTTAGATCCATAGCAATATGGTGGACTCTGAAATGGCCTAGCAGACCACTCAGTTGAAGGGCAATTAGAGATGAGCAATAAATGCTGGCACAGCCAGTGACACCCACATCTAATAAATATTTTCTAAAATCCTATAGGGTGAGAAAGATAGAAAAAGCAAAAGGAAACAGACACCATCTTCTCCCTCCTCACCTAACTCCAGGTTTGCACTCAGTTCCTTCAGCTGCACACCGCATCTCATCACCCAGACTTGTTCTGCTCTTCTTGACCTTGTCCAAGATTTTGCACTATATTACAGGCCGAATTCAGAACTGTCTTGTCAATTTCTCCTCTCAGTTTCAGTGATACTTTTCTATCGCATAACAGTCCAATGTACCTCTTCCAATTACTCCAACCAGAGATAATCCATTGCTTAATTTACATTTCTGCACTTCTCACATTCAGCCACCACTTACACGACGTAGTTGGAATTATTTAGTTTTGCCAAGTTTTCACCCATCATCTTTACACCTTCACTCTGATCCTCTTCCCAAGTCTCAAACTAACAACCCATAAATCCTAATCAAATCCTACTTTCAATATCAAAATCAGTCATTAACCCACCCATATGTTGTGCCAAATGTGTGCCTTCTGTTCCAATGATTGCATCCAAAACTGATGTAAATACACACATACGCACACACCAAGAATTCAGGTTTAGTTTGCTTTTATAATTAAGAAAGTGTCGCCAATGATGGCGAAGGAATGAGGAACCATTTCTTTGGGCCAACTACACAATTATCCTGGGAAAAAAATGCAGTTTCCTTCCATTGGGGAATTCTGTGTATTCAATTTGCTATCCTTCAGAAATAATCGAATTTCCCAAAGTAGGGAGACAGACTCATCTAGGAGCCAGCACAAAGACTAAAGCTGCTTCAGTATTCCTCTGAAAATTTTAACCAACAGACAATATTTGTGAAAGTATTGTGATTATTTCATGTGGCTGCTTTTTAAATATCCTCTAAAGAAATTTGTGTATCGATCAGAATTCTGAGATTTGGCTCTCATTGTGAGAAGTGTCATGCTTAGTTCCACGATTGTCATTAAAATCGGACCTGCAATTGTTTTGCAGCCCTGACAGCAGTATGAAAAGTTGTTTTTGATTGAATCAGAATGATTCCTTTCTCTGCTAAAACAACTCAAGAGCATTTTAATCTTAGCCAATGTAATTTCCAAGCAGATTGGTGGCAACTTGGAAGCATGTTATCTGCTTACCTTTTTGGTTGGTGAATAATGCCTGGCTTGGGAGACTCAGAGATATAGCATATAGGAGCAGGAGTAGGCCTTCAGTCCCTTGAGTCTGCTCCATCATTCATTATGACCATGGCTGATTCTCTATCTCAACACCATACTCCCATTCTCCCCATAACCCTTGACACCCTCAGTAGCTAGAAAGCTATTGATTTTCTTCATAAATATATTCAGTGATTTGGTCTCAGCGGTCTTCTGTGATACAGAATTCCACAGGTTCATCACCCTGAGCAAAGAGGTTTCTCCTCACCTCAGTTCTAAAGGGCTTCCCCTGTATCCTGAGACTATGATCCCTTGTTCTAGAGACCTCAGTCACCAGAAACATCATCCCTGAATTTGTATACTTTTCAATGAGATCCCCAAATCTTCGGTGAATATCAGCTTATTCGAATCAATCACTCCTCTTAGAACAATCCTGCTATCCCAGAATCAGTCTGATGAACTTTTCCTGCATTCCCTCTATGCTAAGTATATCCTTTATTAGGTAAGGAGACCAAAACTGTACACAATACTTCAGATGTGGTGTCACCAAGGCCGTGCTCCTTACTGAAATCGTCTTGCGATTAAGGCCAACATGTGGTACTATGTGGTCACCTGTTCCAGCAAGGAACTAATGTTACAATCACAGTCTCTCAAAGGATGACACTTCTGAGAGGTTAAAGAACATGAGTCTCTGTACACTCTCCTACTTGGCCGAGTGCCCCCAGTGACATCTCTGCTGCTCCCTCTCTGCTGACCACCTTCCAGTCTCTCCACTGGAAGCTGTTGCTGCTTCTCACAGCTGTCTTGCTCCTCAGCTTGGAGCCAAGATAATGCATCTATGGTATCACCCCCCATCCACATATTGAGAGTCTTATTACCTCCAAAGGTTATTAGTCTCTCAACACAAAAACTCTCCAAAACTCTTCTTTCTCAGTGGAGGTAAGAAAGCTAACATTCAGTGTCTCTTGATGTCTATATCAATGATCCTTAATCTCCCCATAAACTGCTGTACAATCTTTTTGCCTTTCACAAGCCCAAGAACCACATTTACATGCTGTTACAATTAAATATTTATCAAAATACTTCATGAGTGCTAATTTAGTATAAGTAGCTTAGATCTGCTGACATTGTTTCCAGTTTTAATAACCCTATAGAAAGTCAACCCAGTGGACTTCACAGGATCACATCATCACAGAATGCTACAGTGCAGAAGAGGCCTTCTGGCCCATTAAGTGTGAACCAACACATGAAAGGCCGTGACCTGCCCACCTAATCCCACTTGACAGCACTTGACCCATAACCATGAATGTTATGGCATACCACATATTCATCCAGGTACTTCTTAAAGGATGTGAAGCATCCTACGTTCGCTGCCCTCCCAGGCAGTGCATTCCAGACTGTCACCACCCTCTGGGTAAAATGTTTTTCCTCAAATCCCCCCTAAATCTCTCACCCCTCACTTTTAACTTGTGTCTCCTTGTAACTGACCCTGAGTATATATAAGTACATAACTGACCTTTAGCTTTTATATTTAAAAATCCCTTTGTAATCTCAGAGGGCTGGCATATCTAATCTTCACCAAAGTATACCACTGATTAAGATTTGTAACCATTTTCCCTGACCTAGTGCTCCAAACACCGTCAACTTTTTCACCCAATCTGAATGACAAATGTTTCTGTGAACTTCAGTATATCAACTA
This sequence comes from Carcharhinus amblyrhynchos, assembly GCF_965287045.1. Lineage (NCBI taxonomy): Eukaryota > Metazoa > Chordata > Chondrichthyes > Carcharhiniformes > Carcharhinidae > Carcharhinus > Carcharhinus amblyrhynchos. The sequence goes on along the minus strand of NC_137326.1, from coordinate 101,281,154 downwards.
AAATGTATTTAAATGGCCGCTAATGTAGTCCTTAGAATGGTTTCAATTGTTTGATGGCTGGTGCTGAACTCTGCTAACATTCCAAAAAAAGTGTGTTTGTAATAGTTTATTCAAAAACAATGCCAAGAAAGATTCTGATGGGAATTTTAATTCTGGAGGCACAGAAATATCAAGTCCATTTCTACTTCACTGCAGTATTAAAATACTTTATTTTTCAGGTTTATGAAGCTTCTGGCTGACTTAGGTGGGTGCCTCATAATTTACACAAATTGTAGACTGTTTACATTTGTGCACTCTACATAATCTCCACTTACAATTTAGCACACAGCAGCAATTTTGATTGCTGAAATCTCAGCAGCTGACCAAAGAGCTGCTAAGTAAACTTCAATTTTTTTGTGTGTGTGACAAGGAGGAGGAGAAATATTAAAACGTAAGAAATGAAGGATGGAGTAGATCCAAAGTTGTTCTAATATTCAGTGAGGTCATGGCTGATCTTCAATTTCAATTCAACTTTTCTGCACAAGCTCAACATCATTTAATTCTTTAGTACTCAAAAATCTATCGATCTCTGTTTTGCATATACTCAATGACTAAGTTTCCACTGAGATAGAGAAGTCCAAGAGTTCAAAATATTTGAATGAAGAAATTTCTCCTCATCTCAATCTGAAATGGCTAACCTGTTATTCTGACACTGTGACTCCATGTTCTAGATCCCCCATCACAGGAAAAAGAGCTTCTCAGCAACTCTACTGTCAAGCACCTTAGTTTTTTATGTTCTAACCTGGTGTTCATTTTTCTTACCTCCAGAGAATATAGGCTTAATCTACTTGATCTCCCCTCATTAGCACAATCCTCTCATGGCAGGAATCAGTCTAATTAATCTTCATTGTACTCCCTCTAATGCATTAATATGCTTTCTTAGGTAATAAGACCAAAACTGCACACACTCCAAAGATGTGCAGGCTAGATTGATTGGCCATGCTAAATTGACCATAGTGTCAAGGAGATTAACAGGGCAAGTATGTGTGGTCATGGAAATAAGGCATGAGTGGGATTCTGGTCAGTGCAAACTCGATAGGATGAATGGCCTCCTTCTGCACTATAGGGATTCTATGATTCAGTACTCCAGGAACACTCTTCCAGCCCAATAATTTGTGCAACAGCCAGAACCCTCCTTTCCCTATTCCCGTATTTAATTTGTCCCTCTCTCAGGGCAACAAACATAGGGTAAGATGCATCAGAAGTAAATGAGGCATATAATTCATAGCGCAAAACAAAAGTAGTCAAATTTAGCATGAAATTAAACCCACTTTATTGGAATATAGTCTATTTTACCAAATTTTTGTTTCACTTTGGGTTATATCACATTTAGACCACTTTCTTCCATTGGCTCCTGCACCATTAGTATAGTATCATCAGGATAGTATGATCAAGACTTTTCAAAAGTTGAAGTCCATTATCCATGAAAGAAAGGTGATTTTCAAATACCACTGAAAACTATTGTTTAACTGTTCTGCTTCATAAACCCTCACCATCTGCTTTTAGTTATATCAATACTATGGGCAAATGATTTCAGTAGTTCCAATCATACCATTTCAGAGTGTTCTATCAAAAGTAGCTAACATCATAAATAACAAGTGATGTATCAAATATCAGTAGTGCATATCTGTATTGCTGGTATACAAATTACATTCTACCTCACCAAGTATTGGTTGTCATTTGGAATTTTAACAGTGATAATGAATAATACATGGAAGTGTCAATTTTTCTCTCTGTCTCCATTTATTCAGTCACTGCCCTAAATGACACTTTTTCACCTGGAAATTCCCAATATGAAAATACTGAGGCAAATTAAAATGTGAAGAAGTGCTTTTGCTTATGAACATAGGATAGGAGTAATGGAGTTCTGTAATTGACAAGAAGAGGGCTGTAAATCACCCTAAAAAAATCCTGTTTCCTTCAGAATTTGTCATTATTCTGGACTGCCGTGCACCAAAGCTATAGTTGTTTAGAGACAAACAGAGAGCAATTGAAAATAAATTAAAGGAGAACTGTGAGCATTGCTCACAAACACTCACAATAGGTGTCAGTGGAGGAGGATGTGTGAATTATGTAAAAATAGTTAGAATGTCAGGGGAAAGAACTGCACACACACACATGCAATCAGTCCTGCAGTGCAAATGGGCCAAATTTAAAACTGTAATACTATTTTTGCAGTGCTAGGAACATTTCTGTAGGTTTTTAAAAAGGCCACCTGTGCAAGCAGTGTTAAAAAAAGCAACATGGAAGAATGTAACTGTGAACAGGAACAGTGAATAATTGAGTATTATACATAAATATTAACTCATGGAATTTCCAGATGGATCCCATTTTTTGGAAAGATTTCAAAGTGTCGCTGGGCTCAACAAAGTATGACATATTTTAAAATTGCCTTTTTAACATAGCAATAGCAACAGCCAGGAATTCCAGTGGCAATAATGTAAATGTTGCAAATGCTCATAATTATTACTGTGTGAAACTGACAGCAAAAGCTGACATCTACACATGTAGAAAAGAATCAGTAATCCTGAAATTGGGCAGCTGGATTGTCATGCTGGAGGCAGCAACCAGGAGACAGTACTAATTCTGTCATCATGATCCCACTTCTGTCTCGAGATTTCTGGGAGGTGGGATATTCTTGGGGTCCAGGCTTGAATGGTGGAAATGGAGTTGGACTGATTCCAGGGTGGGCAGGTTAAAAGACTCATCTCTGTTCCCAAAAACCCTCAGCCCAGTGCTTCTGATGTAATCAGTGTGTCACCTATATATGGTTGAATAGTCTGATCAGTTTTGACCACTCCCTACCCCCCTTCACCCTTGATGTCATCCATTATGTTCTTTATGAACAAATTCTATTATAATTGTTATAAGCTGATAAATAGCCATTAAAACTCTAAGTAAACAAACAGACTCTTCAAAGCAGCTGTGAAAACAGAGGCAAGGCACCACAATACCTCTAAAATCCTCTGAGTAAACAAACAGACTTCAGAACTGTTATTTCAACATATGTTTAGGCAGAATACATAAAAGCAATGGGAAAAAAATTAAACATTTACCCATTTTAATCATACTAGAATACCCCTTCAATAGTGTTAAATGTATTGGCTGGAACTTTCTAGCCATTCACACTGGCAGAAATTTCTGGCCCAGTCGACAGTACACCCCCATTGCAGGTTTCCCAGTGAAAAGGGGTGCAGTCAATTGAAAACCCCATTGACAACAGCCAGACCAGACATCCGGCCACTGTACAAAAGCAAAATACTGCAGATGCGCAAAATCTAACATAAGAAGAAAAAATACTGGAAGAATTCAGATAATTAGGCAGCATCTGTGGAGAGAAACAGTCAACATTCATGTTAATGATTGTTTCAAAATATTAAATCATGCATGAAATGGGTAAATTATTTGTGAACTGTGTTTTTATGGAAATCATGGTTTCCTTTATACAGTTCACATTTATATTGTAGTGTTTACATTTTTCCAAGTCAATGCCCCAGGTTTTACAATAACTCAAACCGAAGCTATCAGTGTTCAGTTTCATTATGCTGGACATTTGATTTTTAGCATCCACACACGCGCAATCCATGTTTCCCAATTCTCCCTGGATTTCCTCTCCAGATTTTCCTCCCCATACCGCCAATCTCTTTGACAATGAATGCAAGCTGAAAATTGCTCCAAAAGAGTGTTTTGCTCGAGCGTAGTTCAGAGAAATTAGGAAGTGTGCCTCAAAATTTTGTTGCACCACAGAATGAGCCATGATGTATAAAAGGTTGGAATCTAAAAGGATAAGGGCAGCAGACACATGGGAACAAAACCCCTCCAAGCCAGTACATTGCTGTTCCTTCACTGTCGCTGTCAACATCCTGGAACTCCCTCCCTAACAACATTGTTCGGGTACCTAAGAAGGCAGCTTATCACCAATTTCTCAAGAACAATTAGGGATGGGCAATAAATGCTGGCCTCACCAGCAATGCCCACACCCCATTAATGAATTTTTTAATAATGGTTTGGAAGAAGATATTCATCTACATTTCAGTGAAATTCAAATGTAACACTTGTAAAATAACAATCGCCTGAATTTTCACCTGTTGGCATGAATACTCAGTGAACCTGGAAGCAGGCGTGAAACAGGCCCTGGACTGTGAGTTCACACTGGCTAGCCAATCATTAGCCAGCTAGCATGAAACATGCCCTGTGAATGGCTGAATGCTGCCAGGGCAAGCAGGAAGAGGACAGAAACGGGCAGGGCTGCTCTTCCAATGTGTTCAGGGGACAGCACTGCTGAATTGTCTCAGGAAGCTATTGACCAGTGAAAAATAAATAGCAATGAAAAATCTATGCCATGAGTGTCCAGCAGCACAATCATACACTGACCTCAATCCCCAGGTACACCTGTTAATTGTAGTTGAGTCCTGATCTTTCATCCCATCCTGGATCAAGGTTGCGGCTTAAACAGAATGGCCACCTTGCCAAATGGCCCATCTGCACTCCAACCCATGAAGGCAGATAGGCAACATATACTTCAGGTCAATTAGCATTTAATTATTGTGCATGTGTGCGATGGAGTCAGGAAGCATGCCCAAAATCTTCTTGCACTATTTCACATGCTTCTGGGTCAGGCAAGCACCTAAACTTGTTGATAAAGTTCTGGCAAAGTTGGGCTTACAAGCCAGGCACATGCCAAATATTAACAAACTGAGATTTTAAATGTATAATCTTAAATCCATTACAAATTATAGGTAAAGCTACCATAGTCCAAGATGACCATAGGTTGCTCTCCCTTTTGATGGGGAGAGCTAACTGGTGGTGATTTAGCCTGAGGATCACCATACCTCAGGTGAGGGGCAAGGTTGCAAAGGCAGGCTTCCAATGAATAACCTCAGCTGGTTTGGGAACTGAACCCACGCTGCTGGCATCATTCTGTATCACTAACTAGCTGTCCAGCAACTGAGCTAAATCAACCCCCATTACAAAATAAAACTGAAATAAAGGCGGAAAATAACCTTTACTAATTTTCAGGGGAAAGGAGTAAGAGATTTCTTAGGATGGAACAGTAAACACAAAGCATCACAATGTTTTATTGGAGACACAAAAGAAGATTAGAAAAAAGAATAGCTTTAAAAAAATCAGTATTACATTAGCAATTTTTAAAGAGCAAGCAAAGAGGTGAGAACATTAAAAGATGTTTATGCGCTTAGCCTTAAGGGAGCGAAGATAATAAATACTCTGAAAGAGTGCTGTCTCAAAGTATGGGAAGACATTCGTTAATGAAGTAACATCACTGAATATTCACACTTAACAAAAATGCATTATTAGTAAAAGAGATGGAATTGTTCAAAAAATTTGAAGAGTCAAAGCAAAATTAAAATTGGGTTGCCAATTCTCCTTCAGTAGGTTTTGCAAAACTCTGGAACCCTGGGGGGGTGGAAATAGCTGACTAACTAAGTAAGCTATCTGCTCCTTTAAGCAACTGTCGGTATCCACCTCTTTCATCAGTGGCAATTTCCTATCTAGCCCGAATCATAAATTAGTTTACAAGTAGAGGTGGGAAACCTGTTGTGAGTTTATCAAAGAACTGACATAGAACTGATCCCGGAAACCATATTGGAGTCAATAATGAGTCAGATGTGCAAAGAATAGAGCTTGCCTGAGGAACATAGGATAGCAGTCATTCAGCCGGTCAAGTCTGTTAGGCAGCTGAACAATATATTCCTGCACTATCTCCATATTCCTTGTTGTATTTCATTTCCAGAAATCTATTGATTTCTGTCTTAAACATGCTCAATGATTGAGCTTCCACAGTACTCTGAGGTAGAAAATTCCAAAAATTCACCTACCCTCAGTGAAGAAATTCATCCTCGTTTCATTCTTAAATGGCCTTCCAGTCAGCCTGAGATTATGTTCCCTAGTTTCAGAATCCCTCCAGCCAGGGAAAACATTGTGACATTTTTCAGCTGTTCACATTGGCGGGACTTATGTGTCCTGCCAACGGCATACCCCCAATGCAGGCTTCCCAGCAATGTGTGGTATAGCCAATGTCAATTCCCATTGACATTGGCAGGAGCAGAAGATCTCACTAGTAGCAAACAGTGCAAAACACATTGCTGGGAGGGCAGAAAATCCCTCCGCCCTTATCTATGTTTATACTGTCATGTCCTGTAAGAATTTTCTAAGTTTCAATGAGGTCACCTCTCACTCTTCAAAACTGCCTCGAGAGTTCAGACCTAGTTCCCCATCTCTCCTAATAAGACAATCCCACCATCCCAGGGATTAGTCTGGTGAATCTCCATTACACTCCCTCAATGGCACCGAAACCGTGAGGTCTCACCCAGGGTCAATGCAACATCAGCAAGACATTCTTCCTCCTGTACTCCAATTCCCTTTCGATGAAGGCTAACATATCATTTGTCTCCATAATTGCTTGCTGTTCCTGCATGCTAACCTGTAGTGAGGCATGACCTTTTGGGATCTGCACTTCCTAACCTCTCACCCTTCAAGAAATATTCTATCTTTCTGCTTTTTCTACCAAAGTGAATGACTTCATACTTATTCACATTATATTCCATCTGCCAAGTTCTACTTCATTCACTTAGTTGGAATGAGTTCCCTTAAAGCTTCCTTGCATCCTCCTCAAGTTATATTTCCACCCAGTTTGGTGTCATTAACAAATTTTACATATTACAATTGGTTCCTAGTCCAAATCATTTATATGGATTGTGAATAGCTGTGGCTCAAGCACTGAAACTTGCGGATCCCCACTAATAACAGCTTGTTATCCTAATTATGATCCATTTATCCTTACTCTCTGCTTTCTGTCAATAACCAATTCTCAACTCATATTAGTATATTTTCCCAAACCACACATGCTCAAAATTTATTTGCTAATCTCCTGTATGGGATCTTTTCAAAAGTTACTGAAAATCCAAATTCGCCACATTCACTGGATCTCCTTTATCAATGCTGCAAGTTGTATCCTCAAAACAAACTCCAACAAGTTTGTTAAACTTGATTTCCCTTTCAGAAATCCATGTTGACTCTGCCTAATTTTAACAAATCTTTTTTAGATTTTCCATTATCATAGCAGTTATAATAAATTCTAACCCTTTTACTACTGCTAACGTCAAATGAATAGGTCCATAGTTCTCCATTCTCCTGCTTTCACCACCCTTCTTAAATAGTGGGGTTACATTTGCTACTTTCTAGTATGCAGGAACATTTCCAGAATCTATAGAACTTCAAAGAAAACCACAAATACATCAACTATCTCTCAAAGCCACGTCCTTCAACATTCTGGGATGAAGCTCATCTGGCCCAGGGATTTGTCAACCTTCAATTCAATTAATTTTCAAGTACTGCTATCTCTTTACAAATACTGAAGCTCATCAGTTTCATAAGTCCCTTGATGACCTGGGGGTGGAAAATCCAGTGGGAGACACAAACAATTTTTGCAGCGGTGGCATTTCCCATTGACCCCTCTCCCCCTGCCAATGATGTAATGGGGCTTTCCACCTCGAAAAGTTGGGAATGCAATTACCATACATTTCTATACATTAGCAGGCTTCCCCAATGCAAGATTCTTCCCCACCCCCTCCCCGCTGGCATAACATCACATTGGCGGGGTTTACAACAGGTCTGGATTGGGGGTGCCCAGGGGGAAAGAGGGTCATGCCCAAGCATTACCAGGAGGCCTGCTCTTGGGGAGGTTCCACATAGGGGTGGGGTTCCTGGAGGATGGTAGGTTCCATGAAGTATTTGTGTGTGTTATTTTAATGTGTTTTGCTTTCAGATTGGGACGTACTTAGCTGTCGGGGCCAAGGTTGCAGTCAGAGCAGGCTGTTTCATAGGACTCACCTTAAGGACTGTTTTTGTACAATGTGTCAAAAAATATGGCAGGAAAAGTGGCAATGCAGTCAGGGGCTACACACTACTTTTCTAGCCTGAGTTGACACATTGTCAATAAATGAGAAAATTCCACCCTGAATATTTCTGGGAGATTTTCTGCATTATTCTCCATGCAGACAGAAGTAAAGTAACTGTTTAGTTTCTCTGCTATTTCCCTGTTCACTACTATACATTCTTCTGCCCCCACTACAACCTGAAATGTTCCCACATTTGTCCAAAGTAATCTTTTCCTTCGCACATACTAAAATCTTTTTTATAGTCTCTTTTTATGTTCCTTACTGCCGTGGATTTGTTTGGTAGCAATAACATGCAGAATTAATGAAGAGAATGATGGGATGTTATCTACCTAGCAAAAAGGGAAAATCCGCCAGCAGCCCACATTCAAAATGGTTCATGAGATGCATTCTATTCCCAGTAACAAGATCAGCAGACATCTGGATAAGATCAGAAACAAACAGCCCTATCATCAGGAAGCACTTTACCAAGGTGACTGAGAGATCAGAGGAGGCATACAGATGCTAATTTTTGAGAGTCAGGAATGTAGCAGAGACAGACGGCCCAATATATAGAGAGCAGAATCAAAGAGAGCCAGTGGTACAATTATCAACTCCTCAGAAGCAGACCAGCCATTTTAAAATCTCACTGGAAGGCCAGCAGTTTAACAACTCACAGGAAGGCTACGGTAACTTGTAACAGAAAACCCAGCTACCAGCAGAGATCCTTTTTAAAATCTTACAGCTAAGTTAACCTTCGTAAAGGCAGTTTATCTATCTTCACTGAACTAGACAAAGACATTTCCCAGGGTGATCATCCTCCTGGTACTGTGTTGTAACTATAAGCTGGATTTGACTTATAGATCTGTTTAAGGTGGATGTTGTTGGGGAGAGGGCAGTTTTACTGTGTTCAGGTATCAGGGATAAAGTTTGGAACCAGGAGTAACGGCTAGATAAAACTGTATGTATTACTCCAGTGTTTATGCACCTTGTAGCATTATAATCGTGCTCATGTGTATTTGTCTTTTCTTTCATTTAATAAATAGCCTTTAACAATTGGTAAACTAAAACTGGGTTGCTTATTCTCACACATGGTTTCACATGACTTCTCACACTATTTAAAAAAAATTATACACCATCACAAACCAGTGTCTCATGTTGAGGCACCCTTACAGAAAACATCAGCATGGTTCATGACTTGTTAGCTTACATTCATATTCTCATTTCCCTTTTTTAATTAGTTTTTTGGTCCTCCTTTGCTGGGTTCTAAATTACTCCCAATCCTCAGGCTTACCAGTTTTTCTGGCGTCATTATAAGCCACTTGTTTGGACCTAATGCAATCTTTAATTTCTTTCATTAACTCCTGTTGATTTACCTTTCCCATTAAATGTTTGTGCCTTAGAGAAATATATGTCTGTTGTAGACTGAGTAGAATTTCTTTAAATACTAGCCATTGACTGCCTACCATCAAATCTTTTATTATATTTTCCCAATCCACGATAGCTAACTTGACCCTCATACCTTCATAATTCCCTTTCTTCAGATTTAAGACTCTAGTTTCAGAAATATGTTTCACTCAAACTTAATGCAAAATTCTATCATATCACAGCCACTATTTCTCAGCAGCTCCTTTACTGTAAGGTTATTAATTAGCCTTTTCTCATTACACAATACTAAATCCAGAATAGCCCAATCCCTAGTTGGCTCCTCAAGGTACTGCTAAATAAACCCATCTTGAATTCCTCCTCCGCGCATTAGACAAGGTTTATCAAATCAGAACTGTGTATAAATTAAAGTTTCCCGATTATTATGTATTACCCACATTACATGGCTCTCTAAATGACTGATTTATATCATGCCAAACATTGGTACCACGGTTTGGTGCCTTTTGCTACAACGTGACCAGAGCATCTTGTACAGGTTCCATCTGCCCCAGAACTGATTCCAATGTCACAAAAATCTAATCCCCACCTCCTAAACCAGTTCTCCAGCTGTGTGTTCAATTGGGCAATTCTCCTATTTCTATGCTCATTAGCACATGAAATAGGAAGCCATCCTGAGGTTACTGCTTTAGAGGTCCTGCTTTTCAATCTTCTTCCTAGCTCCTCGATTCTAGGACTTCATCCCCCCTCCCTACCTTAATCATTGGCACTGATATGACCACGACCTCTGACTGTTCACCCTCCACAGAAGACTGTACTGCAGCAGTTCCATGATATCCTTGACCTTGGCACTAGGTGGCAACATACCAGCATGGAGAAATGTTGGTCTGTTCCTCAAACTAACTTACTATTGCTCTTCCCCACTTATTCCTCATCTCCTACAGCTGAGCTGCCTGTGGTGGCACAAATTTGGCTCTGACTGCACTGCTCCAAGGAACCAATGCCCTCAACAGCATCCAAAACAAAAAATTGATTAGCAAGCAGGACTCCTGCATGACTGCCTGGTTTTTTCTGACAACCTGGTTCTCAATGACTGCCTGTGGTCACCCATTCATTTTCCACCTCCATGCTCCTAGCCTGTGATGTGGCCATCTCTCCGAATGTGCTATCCATGTAATTCTCAGCCTCAGTCACTCGAGCTCTGAAACCTGGTGTTCAAGTTTCTGCAGCTGGTGACAATTCTTGCATATGATCATCCAGGTCACCTATAGCTTCCATGACTTCCCACACACAGTAGATGCATCTCATGCAATTGGGTTGCCTTGCCATGCCTTAACATTACTTCAGTTGGATTAACTTTATTTTGGTTTACTTACATTAACTTAATTTTACTTGGCAGTAACTTAAAGCACCATACAATTATTGATGAACCTTACTAGTACAGATAAATTCAACTAATATATAACACACTTTACTAGCCACAATAGACCTTACTTAAAGTGCCTCTTCTCCCCCGTGCATCAAATTCCCACACAAATCTAATTTGCTACTCACTCAGTTTATATTTCATTTAGACAAAGTCTCCTCACTGCACCCATCACTGACCCAGATTCCTGCTACATATTAGTTAAGGGAGGAAAATATGGTCATCTTCAATGGAGTTTCATGGCAATTCATTGAAACCAAGGAAGGATACATCAGAAAGAGAACCAATTTAATGAAGCTACAGTTGATATGTGTTACTTTCATGCCTTGCTGTATAGGTCCAAAAATGGCACTTGAAAATAGAGTGGCAGATTTAGAGCCCAAAAGGTTAGTTAATTACCCAAGAAACAATAAGAGTTCATACTTTAAGCACAATCAAAAAGTTTCTCTACAATGATCACATCTATCAATTCACTGGAAGTCAAATTAGGGGTCATCATTTGTTCTTTCTATTTAAACTTCATGCTTCAAAGTTTATGTTATGTGTTACTGCACAGAAGACTCTCCCTGTGTAACACATGTCATACATTTGTAAATGGGTTGATGATAGCCTCACGCATATCATAGAGGTGAGATCTTCCTCAGGTGTTTCCTCAATATAATCATTTTAATCATTTCATCTTGATGTGAATAATGATAGAGTGATTGATTTCAGGAAAGCTGGAGATGGTCCAATTCAATTGTAAACTGCAAACATAGAATATCTTTTACATTCCATCCATTAATGACTAGAAAGTTACATCTTTCATTGTTTGTGTTTTAGGAATATGTACAAGAATACAAGAATTGGGAAGAGGTGTATGCCATTTGGCCTCTTGAGCCTGCTTCACCATTTGAAATTTCAAGGCTGATCTGATTGTGGCCCCAATTCCACTTTCCTGTCTGGCCCATAACCCTCAAAAATCTACCGACTTAGCCTTGAATATATTACTGAGTTGGATGATCAGACGTGATCATGAGGAGTGGCGGAGCAGGTTTGAAGGGCTGAGTGGCCTACTACTACCCCTAATTTTTAATTTTCTATGTTTGTTGATGTCCATTGTCAGGCACCTTTCGGGTATAGATGTCACTTGCCACTTATCAGCCAAACCTGAACATTGCCCAGATCTTGCTGCATATGTATACAGATTACTGCACTGGAGAGTTCTGCTGATTCCCATTGACTCTTTTGCTAGGCCCCCTTGATGCTACATTCAGTCAAATGCTGCTCTGTCAAGGGCAGTCATTCTCATCTCGCCTCTTGAGTTCAGCTCTTTTGTCCATGTTTGGATTAACGCTGTAACAATGTCAGGAATTGAGTGGCCCGAGCAGAACCCAAACCGGGCATCAGTGAGCAGGTAATAGCTGAGTAAGTGTCACTTAAAAGCCCTGTTGACAACATTCCAACTTCGATCACTTTGTTCATGATGGTGGACACGAGAGGCCATTTGCGTTGCTTATGGGACATAATGGGTCATTGGAGTGGGTGATGGCATGGGGAGTGTGTGGAAATGGTTAGGGTTAAGGCATGTTTTTAGAATAACTGGGACAATATCCAGCAGCTCCAAGGTGAGCCTTTTTTCTCTTTATCCTTTTTGGGGAATGTGTGCATCGTTGGCAAGGAAATCATTTGTTGCCTATCATCAATGCCTCTTAAGCTATTTCAAAGGGCAGTTAAGGGTCAATCATGTTGCTTTGGTTTTGGAGTCACATGTAGGCCAGACCATCTCAGGATCTTTCTTGAAAGGTATCATTGAGCCAAATGGGATTTTGTAACAATCTACAATGGTTTTATGGTCACTGTTACTGAAACTAGTTTTAATTCCAGATTTATTGATGGAATTTAAATTCCACTAGCTGCTGTGTTGGGATAATAATTGTGTCTCCAGATTATTTGTCTGGCTCTCTGGATTACTAGTCCAATGACATTACCATGACACTACTGCCTCCCCATTTTAAACAGCTTGCCTCAACTTCTTCTGAGGTCAATTGGTCTGACTGCAGCCTGCACTCTTGCTCATGACTTCCCACAATTAAAATCCTATCCTTGGGTTCAAATTCTCCCAAGGTAGATGGACAGAACCAGGAACTTTCATCACTGTCACTACCTACCCTCAAGGATGAAAATCCAATCCTATATGTCCGCTTGACAACACGCTTTCCTATCTTTGTACAATCAGCAAATTTAGTTACCAAGCATTTGGGTCTTTCGTTCAAGTTATTGATACAGATTGTAAATAGTTGAGGCCCCAGCACTGATCCCTGCGGCACTCCACTAGTTGCAGCTTGCCAATCCAAAATGATCCATCTAGCTTCGCTCTCTGTTTCCTGTTATCTAACCAATCCTCCCTCTATCCTTATTAATTTGTTACCGCTACACCTTTGATGTGGTACCTTAGTGAATAATTTTTCAAAGTCCAAGTGCTCCACATTTACAGGTTCCCTTTCATGCACCTTGCTTGTTACTACCTCAAAGGTGTCTATTAAATTTATCGAACACAATTTCCCTTTCGTGAAATCATGTTAACTCTGCTTGATAGTGTTATGATTTTCTATATGTGCTGCTATTAGTTCTTTAACAATGGATTCTAGAATTTTCCCTATGACAAATGTCAGGCTAACTAGCCTATAGTTTCCCGCTTCCTGGCTCAATCCTTCCTTGAACAGAGATGTTACATTTGCAATTTTCTAAGCTGATGGAACCTTTTTAGAATCTAGGGAATTTTAAAAAATCACAACCAATGCTTCCACTATATCTGCAACTATTTATTTTAAGATCATATGATACAGACCATCAGCACCAATGGCTATAAGGAGATTGGAGGAACTTGGTTTGTTCTCACTGGAGCAACAGAGGTTGAGGGGAGACCTGAAAGAAGTCTCCAAGATTATGAGAGGCATGGACAGAGTGGATAGTCAGAAGCTTCTTCCCAGAGTGGAAGAGTCAATTACTAGGGGGCATAGGTTTAAGGTATGAGGGAAAGGTTTAAAGGAGATGTATGAGGCAGATTTTTTGCACAGAGAGTAGTGGCTGCCTGGAACTCGTTGCCATGGGACGTAGTGGAAGTGGATACGATACTGACTGTTAAGGGGCATCTTGACAAGTACATGAATAGAATGAGAATGGAGGGATATGGTCCCCGGAAGGGTCGGGAGTTTTAGTTAAGTCAGGTAGCATGGTCGGTGCAGGCTTCGAGGGCTGAAGGGCCTGTTCCTGTGCTGTAATTTTCTTTGTTCCAAGGGTCTTGTCAGACTTCAGTTCTAATAGTTTACCAATACCTTTTCCTTAATAATTGTTTTCAGTTCCTTCCTCCCTTCTACCCTTTATTTACTTTAGTATTCTTGGGATGTTCTTTGCATCTTCTGCAGTGAAGACAGACACAAAGGGTGGGAATTTAAGGCTTCGCTCGATCTGAGACCAGAAAATTCGTCCGAGGTCAACGGACCTTCCCGCTGTCCGCCCTTCAGCCCATTCCTAAGTTTGTGCGAAACACAATGAGCAATGAAAGTGTGCTTAGCTGATCAAGCACATGCACATTGTGGGACGCTGAACAACTGGTTGATTTTCACATGCAACACAAATGCCTGATAACATTGAGCGGCCTCAAGGGCATGTATATCTGTAAACCTAACAAAGGGACTAGAATGGTCTCCTTAACACTATATCAACAAATTCTTAATGACAGGTCCAAATCCCATGGTGGGCGGGGCAGTAGAATTCCAGCGAGTATATTTGTTCAATGCTTCCACAATTTTCTTGTTTCCCAGTCTCATCATGCAAGGGACAACCACTTAAATACTTGCATATCTTTCGTTATCTGCTTTTGTATTTCAAGATAGTCTTAAGCTATATGCTAATTTCTCCCTCATTATTTACGTGCTGGTTTCTAAAATCTACTCACAAACTTCTGATCTACCACTAATCTTCACAGTACTGTGTGTTTTTTCTTTCAATTTCATCTCAGCTTTAGCATTTTTAGTTAGCCATGGATTTTAAATTTTGCTTTGTACAAAGGATACTGGAATCTCTAGCAGGACATATTTGACAATAGTTCCTAATACATGGTGCAACTAAATTGACCTCAATGCAACAGCAATGACACTTAGATAGATGACAGTTACCCTGTTGCTGTTCGAAGCAGTGCTTCATTGGCTTTTTACCATTTTCCATTGTCAAACTAGAAATATATTCTGAAATAATTAAAGATGTAAATAAGATGGATGATTTATATCATTACTATTGTCATAAGAATTAGAGGATTTAAATGCAATGAAGGCTAGCATATACAATATGAATCATTCTGACCAGATACTGTGATATCTCTCAATTCATTATTAAATGCAAAAAATTGTTTAATGATACATAACTTGAGTATTGCTGAAAAAGAAAACATATTGCTGAAGCTTTTCATCTTGGACTCACTCAGGACAGGTTCACCAACGGTAAAGGAAACAACAATTTATGCTGAAGGAGAAGTGCTGACTGGTTGGCAAGTGGACTCTTAATAGTAGAGGCATTGCCATGGAGAATACATCAGAGATCAGTTAACTGTCAAGCTCTTGTTTAAATTTAAACCACGCAGGTTGACTCTGATTGGTTTATGCCCTTGGGCACTGCCTTGACCATTGAATGGCTGTTCCCAAAGTTTTTGTTTCATTGAGAAAGGCTGTGCACACAGACATAACTGCTCTCTTTGCAAGGTCCCGTGTGAGAATAAATGTGGCTTCCAGCATGTATTAATGAGCCACGCTGAAAACCCAATTTATAATTTTAAATTGATTGTCAGTGCAATTCCTAACACAATCAGAATTGTTTAATAAGTGCTGTCCAATCTCAGAATCACACCTAATGCTGGGCACCATGTTTTGAATTTTGCAAGCATGCGCAGGTTTGTTACAGTCAGTACCTTTCCTGTTGCGAATAACTGAAGGAACATGTTGTTTGGTATAATCCATCTGTCTACATAACTGGCATCACACCAGCACTGAATTTCATATATCACATTGCTCTTTTGTACGACAGGCAGAATAACCTTTTGGCTCAAAAGCAGGAGTCTGTTGATGGAGCTAGCTTCACGGCGGCTCAAAGTTTTGATATACCTTACAATTCTAGGGTAATCTGAGGTAGGCTGGGCATTTTTTAGGACCAAAATTAGCAGCCTTCAGCCCATTCATGAGTTTGTGCTCAACAAAATAAGCAATGAAAGCATGCTTAGCTGATCAAGCACATGCACATTGTGGGATGTTGAACAACCTGGCTGATTTTTACATGCAACACAAATGCCTGATAACATTGAGAGGCCTCAAGAATACATATATAAGTATCTGTAAAGCCAACAAAGGGACTGGGATGGATCACTTAATACTACATCAAAAATTCTTAATGACAGGTCCAGATCCATATCCATTGGATCTGTCACTAAGAATGGCTGGACAGCCCTGCTTGAAAGCAAGTCATTAAAGATCTTGTCGGACTCATGTGAAAGTAAGAAAGGGTGGTAAAGAAGCTACTGTGCAGTAGCAACACAAGTGGTATTCTCCACTAATGAGATGCTGCCGTCAACATAGAACATAGAACACTACAGCACAAACAGGTCCTTCGGCCCACAAGTTGCGCCAATCACATCAAAACCTACCAATCCATAGACCTATCTATAACCCCCAATCCCATATACCCATCCAGAAGTCTTTTAAAAGACCCCAGCGAGTTCGCCTCCACCACCACTGATGGCAGCCGATTCCATTCACTCACCACCCTCTGAGTGAAAAACTTACCCCTAACATCACCTCTGTACTTGCTTCCCTGCACCTTAAATCTGTGTCCTCTCGTAGCGACCATTTCAGCCCTTGGAAAGAGCCTCTGAGAATCCACCCTATCTATTCCTCTCAACATTTTATAAACCTCTATCAGGTCGCCTCTCAACCTTCGTCTCTCCAGGGAGAAGAGTCCCAGCTCCCTCAACCTATCCTCATAAGGCATGCCTCCCAATCCAGGCAACATCCTTGTAAATCTTCTCTGCACCCTTTCAATAGCTTCTACGTCCTTCCTATAGTGAGGCGACCAGAACTGCGCACAGTACTCCAAGTGGGGCCTGACAAGGGACTTATAAAGTTGCAGCATTACCTCCAGACTCCTAAACTCAATCCCTCGATTAATGAAGGCCAGTACACCATACGACTTCTTGACCACATCCTCCACCTGCGAGGCCGATTTAAGAGTCCTGTGGACCCGGACCCCAAGATCCTTCTGCTCTTCAACACTGCTAAGACTCCTGCCCTTGATAGTGTACTCGTTCATCCCATTGGTCCTGCCAAAATGGACCACTACACATTTATCCGCGTTGAAGTCCATCTGCCACTTCTCCGCCCAGTCTTGCATCCTATTTATGTCCTGCTGCAACTTCTGACATCCTTCCAGACCATCCACAACACCACCGACCTTCCTGTCATCGGCGAGCTTACTAACCCATCCCTCTACTTCCTCATCTGTCAAGACAGAAGACATTCTGTCCATCACACAAATGTGTAATGAGGTATCTGAATTCCAATGCTAGTATGGTGCCAGGTATGTAGGCTGTACATCCCAATCACTGGTGGATCATATCAAACAGCACATCCCTTTGGCTGTTCGCAATAAACTTCCTGTACCCAACCATCTTGTGCTTGCAAAACTCAAAACATAGCATCCAATGTTATATATGATTTCGCAGTTGGATAGCACTTGATAAAAAAAATCCTAAGTGTGCTAAGAATTACATTGACAACCAACTTAAGATTATCAATCAGACTTGAAGTGTGGCTCACTCACGGGTGCTAGAAGCAATATATATTCACACATGGCCCTGTCCTTTGCAGACAGAAGGAGCATGTCCATGCACAACATCATTTTTGACTAAACAAAGGGTTGGGGCCAACCATTCCCTGATCCCCAGGGTAATTCCATGACCAGGGTTGATTTATCAATATTGAATTTAAACAAAAGCTTGGCAGGAAACGGTTATCTGGTACATTCCCCATGGCAACACCTTCACTGGAGTCCACTTGCCAACCAGTCAGCACTCTCTTCTTATACAGTGCAAAAATTGTTATTCCCTTTACAACTGATATTCTTCCGAATCTATCTTGATGAGTGGAAGACAAGAAGCTTCAACTGCATGTCTCTTTGTCAGCAGCAAATGAAAAACTTTATTTGCTTTGTTATTCTCAGAATGATGACAATAGAAGACTCTTTATTTTTGCTGACAATCAAATACCTTGGGTTAACTGAAACATGAAAATTGCTTTCTTTCATGTTTTGATCATGGTGAGGCATATATTCTTTTATGCAGTCCTTCATGATGCTATGGTACTGTTAATAAGAATTCAGATTTTTGTGGTCCTTAAAACAATGCTAATACCAAGGAAATTTAGTTGTAATGTGGGTTTTATAAATACATCTTGTAACATTGTTTCACATTGCATTTCTTGATTTATTTCCAAGACAAATACAAATCAACAAACAATTAGGTAATCGTTTAACAGTGTTACCAATGGCAACCAAATGCCCTTCAGTTCCCTCTGCTTTTGTGATTATGCTGAAGCAGCTGGTGGCATTCACATATTTCCTTTGGTTATCTTTAATCAAAGATTTGTATTATTTTATATTAAAGATAAATTGGGAAGAAATTAAAAGCAGGAGGAAAAGCCACAGGTTTGTTTCTGTGTCATTTTTTTATTCATTCGTAGAAAATGAACGTCACTGCCTGGCCAGCATTTATTGCCCATCCTTAGTTGCCTGAGGGCAGTTGAAAGTCAACCACATTGCTGTGGCTCTGGAGTCATGTGTAGTCCAGACCAGGTAATGACAGCAGACTTCCTTCTCTAAAGGACATGAGTGAACCAGATGTGTTTTTCCTGACATTTGACAATAGTTTCATGGTCATCAGTAGATTCTTAATTCCAGGTTTTTATTTATTGAATTCAAATTCTACCATCTGCCATGGTGGGATTCAAACCAGGTCCCCAGAACATTAGCTGAGTTTCTGGTTTAATTGTCTAGCAATAATACTACTGGGTCATCTCCTCCCTCTTCTTTGTGATTCAAGACATAACCATATGTTATTCCTTGTATTCAGTCTCCATCCTATTCCTCTACATTTTTTATATTCATTCATGGAGTGGGGATGCTGCTAAGAAGCTACCATTTATTGCCCTTGAGAGGCAACAGTGTAGATAGCTCCAATGTTGTTGGATTGAAAATTCAAGGATATTGACCCAATAACAATAAAGGAACAGCAATATACTTCTAAATCAGGATATTGGGTGAGACATAGAAAATAGGTGCAGGTGTAGGCGATTCAGCATTTCAAGCCTGCTCGTTATTCATTATGATCATGGCTAATCATTTAATTCAGTAATCCTTTTATCCCCAAGAGTAATATTTAACTGCTTCTTGAAAACAAACAATGCTTTCACCCCCACTGCTGTTTGTGATAGTGAATCCTACAGGCTTACCATTCTCTGGATGCAGAAATTTCTCTTCATCTCAGTCCTAACTGGTTTATACCATATCCTTAGATTCTAGACTCTCCCGCTATGGGGAACATTCTTCCTGTCTAGTCCTGTTAGAATTTTATAGGTATCTATGAAATCCCCCCTCGTTTTTCTAAACTCCAGCGAATATAATCCTAACCAACTTATTCTTTCCTCATATCTCAGTCCCGACATCCCAAGGATCATTCTGGTAAACATCTGTTGCACCCACAACAAGAATTTCCTTCCTCAGATAAGGAGAATAGAACTGCACACAATATTCCAGGTGTAGTCTCACCAAGGCCCTGCATAACCACAGCAAGACATCCTGCTAATATACTAGAGTCTCTTGCTCTGAAGGCTAACATACTATTTGCATCCTTCGCCACGTGCTTTATTGTCATGCTTACTTTCAGTGACTGGGCACCTAGTTCTCATTGCACATTCTCCTCTCTTAATCTATAGCCATTCAAATAATAATATGCCTTCCTGCTTTTGCTACCAAAATGGATGACCTCATATTTATCCATAGTATACTGCATCTGCCATGCATTTGCCCACTCACTCAACTTGCGCAAATCACACTGAAGCATCTCTGCATCCTCCTCGCAGCTCATCCTCACACCCAGCTTTGCATCATCTGCAAATTTGGAAAGATTACATTTGATGCCCTCATCTATGTCCTTAATATTCATTGTGAATATCTGGGGTCCTAGCACTGACCCCTGTGATACCCCACTAGTCACTGCCTGCCATTTGGAAAAAGACCCACATATTCCTGCTCTTTGCTCCTCTCTTCCAACCAGTTTTCTATCCATCTGAATACACTATCCTAACTCCAATGCATTTTAATTTTACTGGCTAATCTCCGATTTGGTACTTTGTCAAAAGCCTTTTGAAAATTCAAATAAACCATATCCACTGGCATTCCCTCATCAACTCTACCAGTTACATCTTTGAAGAATTCCAGTAGGTTTATCAAACATGATTTCTCTTTTGTAAATACTAATACTACCTAAAATTTCCCCTGTACGCCATGTTTTGGTCACCATTCCTGTTTTACTTTTGGGCTAGAAAGGAAATGAACAATTGTTATAATTCACACATTTGTTCTTTGGATGTTTGCCATTGCCTATCTACCATCATTCCTTCAAGTAACTTTGCCCAATCCAACATAACCAATTTGCACCTCATAACATTGTGGTTTCCTTTAAATGAATCATCCACATCACCCTCCATCTTGATGAAGAATTGTATCATATTATGTTATCCCGAAGGGACATTGTATCAATATATTGCCTATTATTCATTTCCCACTACACAATATCCAGTCTAGGATGGCCTGTTTTCTAGTTGGTTTAATCTATTGGTTCAAAAAAATCCTGTACACACTCCACAAATTCCTCCTTCATGGTATTGTTACTAATTTGATTTGCCCATTCCATATATAGATTCAAGATGGAATTTTATGCTGGCGGAATTTTCCATTCCTGATGAAGTGACTGGACTTTTTAAGGCCTCGATGGGGCCTTAAAGTCTGCTCCATGAGTTTGCGAGGTGCTACGGAAATAGACTCCACAATTTCTCTCTCGCTCCTAATGTGACTTACACTCAAGTGTCATCATTTCAGCTACAATGGCAAGCTGATGACTGGCCCAGGCTCAGACATCTGGATTGGAACTTTGTGGCCATTCACGATGGTGGTGGGATTTTCTGGCTCCACTGATGGCACGCCCCTGCTGCAGGTTTTACGGCATTGAAAGGTGCATTCAACAGGAAACCCCATTGACAATGGTGGGATGAGAAGACCCCGTTGCTGGCCAATGGTGGGCCACCTCTGCCACCAGGAAACTTGAGGTGGGATGCGTGAAAAATTACATCCCTGATGTTTCGCTTATCCCAATTCCTCTAGGTCTTGAAATGCCAGGATGTTCAGGATGGTTTAGCAACATGAGCTGTTTACATTTCAAATTTACTCACTTAATTTTATGTCATTTTATGACATAAACAGTAGTCCTAGGATGCTGTATAATGAAGGACCACTGTGGCAAACATGTGTCCAATCTGGAGGCCAACTTTTGTGTAGACAGGCTATTGGGAGTCAGTGAATTGTCATGATTTGGAATGCAGTACCTGAAAAAGTAGTTAAGCACGTTCAACAGCAACATTCAAAAGAACTGGATAAATACAAAACACAGAGCTATGCAGAAGGAACAGAGAAATAAGATTAATTGGTTAGCACAAAACTGTTATAGGCTCACTGGCCTCTTTCTGAGCTGTATCATTCTATAAGATCTTATAAATGACCTGCATTCCAATAAAATTCCTTACGGTATTTTACGTCTCTACAGAGTTTTTGAAAATCTGCCTAACTCCAAAAATACTTCTTAATGTTGTCTTTGTTTCTCAAACGTCTTCACTAATGCAACACTGTTCAACAATGTGTCCAAAAGTAGCAAATATGCTTTTCACAATTCTTATAACTCATCATACTTCTCTTGTGCAGAACAATTTCCAAAATGGAAAAATGCTAATGCAATGATCTGCATTTTTATTCAGAAGTAAGGTGTCCTTGCTGTTCTGAGTTTACTTTAAAATTCATTGAGAAATGACAGGTTTGTAGGAGGAACAACAGTAAAATTTTTCTTTCAGATCTGTTTGCTTTACACCTGGATTAAGTGCCTTCCCTACCCCTTCCAGTGGAGCCCGCTTATGTTTTTCTGAATATGGTACACCTGATTCTATTCCAACTGGCCTCCAAATCCACAGTGCTTCAGCAAGGCCAGGAACACTCACTGTAGCGAGTTCCCACCCTCAACACTGCCACCTCTGCATCAGTGGTCATACTTGAGGTGTGCAGTAGCTATGGCCCCAAACAAGGTGACTGGGAAACTTCTACATACAGTGTATCTGGGTCTCAGGAGTTTCCAGGCACTCCATCAGACTCATGCTGGAGTTCAGAAGATTGAGCAATATTAATTTTTGATTTTTTACTCTTTCAGGGTTCTGCAATATGGCAACAGACGATACAATTGAGAAGCACATACATGGATTTCCATTCTGTGGAGCAAATGAATAGTTGATGAAATATTGCCAGTGTCTTATGTTGGTGGATTTTATCCTGTTTTCTATTTTCAACTGAAACTGCCTTCACTTTTCAAAAAGATATTTGATGCTCATGGCAACAGAGCATTTTAAAACCATCGAGAAAGGTCCCCTGTTTTTATATCTTCCATCATAAACAAGAAATAAAATCCTTTGGGAAACACATCAGAAAAAAATAGTTGAAATGCTTCAATGAATTTTTCATGTAAAAAAAGCCCTTGAAGGCTTAGAATGAAACCTGCTCATTATATTCTTGCACTCTTTCCACAACACCACAACCCCTGCTGAAATAAATTTCAAATGAGATGATTGAACAATGGCAGATCCTTCCAGCAACCTCTTTATTTCTAACCTGAAGCAAATTTATAATCCAAAGTTTAGTTTGTAAAAATGCACAGCTAAGTAGCAGAAGCATCGCATCACAAGAAGCATCATAATTTTCCAGATAAAAAGGACTATAAGAGAACAGCCAATGATCATCAACAACATGAGCTGCAATTTATTGAAATCTCCCTTCAATGACGCAGTCATTGATGCAACAAGTTTTTACTAATGCCACTACCTTGGCTAATTCTAGATCTATTAAGTGGTCAGAATGAGAGAAAAAAATGCCTTTTGTTTTAAATGTCAAATGTTATGGCACTGAACAGATTGCAGCACATGAACTGAATATTGATAAGTTCTCACCCTGGTGCAATTTACTGTCAGGTGCTAGTCCTAATTTCCAGAGGATATTATAAATCAAAATGTCAATCATGATGATATATTAGCATTAATGGCTCAAAGCTGAACGTATAAGCTCTGACATCCTGTTTGCATGCGAATGATAGAAGTTAAAATTTTCCGGTCTTTTTAAAGGCACAGTTTTAATAATGCTACAGTTTGATGTCTATTTTTTCTGAATTTTTCACTTGCTGTTCTGGTCAAAAGGCATTGAATATTTGATAGCAATATCTCCAACTAAGAATCATAAGTTAATGTTAAAAATACATGGGTAATTATACAGAGGAGCAATGCAGGTGCACAAATGGAGAGACAAGCATGTGCAAAGCTTATATGCTAGCATCATCTGAAACTCTTAGAGATTTTAATTCCCTGGCTTCATTTCCAAAGTATAGATCAGACTCCAAATGAATCCAGTGGTATCACTGCCTAACAGGAAGACTGGAATAGGAATTTCAATGGCAGAAGGTCATGCTCCTCCTGTCTCACAAGAAAACATTTAAGAACTTAAAAAATTAAATTTAGCTGGGCCTCATCTGGTCCCTAAGCCAATTCTCAGTAGGTCTGGCATGGTGGATATGATATTACTGCTGTACTGTTCAGGCCTCAGATTTAGAAACAAAAAAACATAGATATCCTACAGCACAGAAAGAGGCCATTCAGCCCATTGAGTCTGCACCAACCACAATCCCACCCAGGCCCTACCCCCATATCCCTACATATATACCCACTGATCTCTCTAACCCACATATCTCAGGACACTAAGGGCAATTTTTTTGCATGGCCAATCAACCTAACCCGCACATCTTTGGACTGTGGGAGGAAATCGGAGCACCTGGAGGAAATCCATGCAGACATGAGGAGAATATGCAAACTCCGTAGGCACATCCTCAGGGCCCTATGTGCATATTTGAAGAACCATCTACTAGCTTTGTTAGTTCTTCTTGCTAACAGAAATTCCAAACACTCGTCCATAAGAACACAATAGGATTAGGCCATCTGGCCCCTCGAGCCTGCTCCTGTATGGGAAGGCACGGTGGCACAGTGGTTAGCAATGTTGCTGTACAGCTTCAGGGACTTGGATTCGATTCCCAGCTAGGGTCACTGTCTGTGTGGAGTTTGCACATTCTCCTCGTCTCTGCGTCAGTTCCCTCCGGGTGCTCCGGTTTCCTCCCACAGTTGAAAGATGTGTGTGTTAGGTGCATTGGCCATGTTAAATTTCCCCTTAATGTCCTGGGATGCGTAGATTAGAGGGATTAGCAGGGTAAATATGTGAGGTTACGGAATAAGGCCTCGGTGGGATTGTTGTAGGTACAGACTAGATGGGCTGAATGGCTTCCTTCTGCACTGTGTGTTTCTATGATTTCAATAAGATCATGGCTGATCCTTTCATGGACTCGGCTCCACTTACCTGACCGCTCATCAGAACTTTCATTCCTTTAGTGTTTAGAAATCTACTTTTCTTTGCCTTAAAAACATTCAAGTGTTAGCCCCTCATCTGCTTCACTGAGCAGGAAATTCCATAGATTCACAAACCTTTGGGTGAAGAATTTCCTCAACTCAATCCTACACCTGCTCCCCTTTATTTTGGGGCTTTGTCCCCTAGTTCAAGCTTCACCCACCAGTGGAAACAATCTCTTTGTTTCTATCTTATCTATTCCCTTCATAATTTTATAAGATTCCCCCTCATTCTTCTAATTTTCAATTGTATTGTCCCAGTCTACTCGGTCTCTCCTCATAAGCCAACACTCTCAACTCTGCAATTAACCTAGTGAATCTCCTCTCCGCCCCCTCCAGTGCCAACATAACTTTTCTCAAGTAAGCAGACCAAAACTGTACATAGTATTCCATATGTGGCCTCACCAGCATCTTATACAGCTGCAACATAAACTCCATAAATTTTTAAACTCCATCCCTCTAGCAATGGAGGACAAAATTCCATTTGCCTTCTTAATTACCTGCAAACCAACTTTTTTGTGATTCATGCACAAGGACATCCAAATCTCTCGGCACAGCAGCATGCTGCAATTTTTTACCATTTATATAATAGTCCATTTTGCTTTTACTCTTGCCAAAATGGATGACCTCACATTTACCAACATTGTATTTCATCTGCCAGACCCTTGCCCACTCACTTAAACTATCTATATCCCTCTGCAGATTTTCAGTGTCCTCTGCATACTTTGCTCTATCACTCAGCTTCGTGAGTGAATTTTGACACACTACACTTGGTCCCCAACTCCAAATCATCTATATAAATTGTAAACAATTGCGGTCCCAACACTGATCCCTGAGACACACCCTCAGACACTGATCACCAACCAAAAAAACACCCATTTGTCCCCACTCTTTGCTTTCTATTAGTTAACCAATCCTCTATCCATGTTAATACATTACCCATAATGCTGTGCACGTTTATCTTATGCAGCAGCCTTTTGTGCAGCAACTTGTCGAATGCTTTCAGGAAATCCAGATACACCACATCTACCAATTCTCAGTTGTCCACCGTGCTTGTAATGGTCTCAAAGAATTCCAGAAAATTAACTAAACATGACCTGCCTTTCATGAATCCATGCTACATATGTCCAATGGGACAAGTTGTATCCAGATATCTTGTTATTTATTCCTTAATGACAGATTCAAGCATTTTCCTCACTGCATAAGCTAAGCTAACCATATTTACCTGCCTTTTTTCTACCTCTTTTTTTAAACAGTGGCATCACATTTGCTGTTTTCCAATCTGCTGGAACCGCTCCTGAGCGAGCGCACCTGCTATTTCCTTGGCTATCTTTTTCAATAGTCTGGGATGCATTCCATTAGGGCCAGGAGATTTGTCTACCTTTAGCCCCATTAACCTGCCCAACACTACCTCTTTAGTGATAATGATCATTTCTAGATCCTTACCTGCCATAACCTCCATGTCATCAATTTTTAGCATGTTATTTGTGTCTTCCACTGTGAAGCCCGACACAAAATGCCTGTTCAATGCTCCGGTCATTTCCTCACTTCCCATTATTAAATCCCCCTTCTCATCTTCTAAAGGACCAACCTTTACCTTTGCCACTCTTTTTTGTTTTATATATTTACAGAAACTTTTGCTATTTGTTTTTATATTCTAAGCTAGTTTACTCTTATAATCCATCTTACTTTTCTTTATAGTTTTTTCACGGTTTTCTGTTGACCTTTAAAGATTTCCCAATCCTTCTTTCCCACTATTCTTTGCCATTTTGTAACTCTTTTCTTTCAATTTGATATCTTCCTTTATTTCCTTAGATATCCATGGCTGATTATCTCTTTTTCTACAGTCCTTTCTTTTTACTGGTATATATTTTTGCTGAACACTGTGAAAAATCGCTTTGAAAGTCTTCCACTGTTCCTCAATCGTCCCAACATAAAGTCTTTGCTCCCGGTTTACTTTAGCCAACTCCTCCCTCATACCATTGTAGTCTCCTTTGTTTAAGCACAAGACACTGGTATTGGATTTTATCTTCCCATCCTCCATCCGGATTATAAATTCAACCAAACTGTGATCACTCCTTTCGAGAAGATCCCTCATTGTGAGATCATTAATTATTCAAGTCTCAATATACAGGACCAGGTTAAAGTCCAACAGGTTTATTTGGCAGCACTAGCTTTCAGAGCCCCAAGCTAGTGCTGCCAAATAAACCTGTTGGACTTTAATTGGGTATTGTGAGACTTCTTACTGTGTTTACTCCAGTCCAACACCAGCATCTCCACATCATCAATACGTAGGACCAGATCTAGGATAGCTTGCTCCCTCGTTGACTCCATTACATACTATTCGAGGAAACTATTGCAGATACATCCTACGAACACCTCTACAAGACTGCCTTGACTGAAGTGGTTTTACCAAACAACATGTAGATTAAAATCCCCCATGATAAGTGCTGCTTTTTCTCCATAGAACTTGCATTGTGCCACAATACCACTCTGATGTCATCCTTAAATATCAGAACTACACCACCTCCCTTGCCTACCTGCCTGTCCTTCCGATTTGTCTGATACCCCTGGATATCCCTGTCATGATCACCCTGCAACTACATTTCTGTAATGGTTACTAAGTCATACTCATTCATGATGATTTGTGCCGTCAATTCATTGACCCTACTTCGAATGCTGCAGGCACTTAGGTAAAGTGCCTCTATGCAAATTTTATACCTTCTTTTTGAATCCTAACACTTCCATTTATAACATCTCAAGAGTTCTCCTTCCTTTTAACTTTTTAAATAATTTTCCATGTGGTTGAATCCTCCTCCCCACATGCAAACCTGCTGTTTTGCTTCCCATTAACTATTATACTTTCCTTAGTTTTACACTTTCTTCCCCCTGACTTGTTAGTTTAAGTCCCTGTGACCATCCTATTTGTCCTTTATGCTAAAACACTTCTTCCAGATTGGTTTAGGTGAAGACTGTCTCAATGGTACAAATCCATCCTATTCTAGTACTGATGCCAATGTCCCATGAAATAGAACTCCTCTTTGCCGCACCACTGCTTTAGCCACGTGTTCATTTCCTTAGTTTTTACATTCCTGTGCAAATTTGTGCATGACTTGGGTCATAATCCAGAGATTATAACCTTGAAGACCTATTCTTTAATTTAGTTCTTAGTGCCTGATTATCCCCAAACAGATTCTCTTTCCTAGTCTTGCCTATACTATTTGTCCCAATGTGGATCACAACAACAGGATCCTCCCTTTCCCACTCTAATATCCTTTCAAGCTGGTCAGAAATGTCCCTCACCCTGGCACAGTGCAGGCAACATACCATGCAGGACTCTCGATCCTATTTACAAAGGATGCTATCAGTCCACCTAGTTATAGAATCCCCTACAACTACCACTTGTCTTTTTGTTTCCCCACTTGAATGGCCTCCTGTACCACAATGCAGTGATTGGCTAGCTCATCCTTCCTACAGCCCTTTTCCCCATCCATACAGGGAGCAAGGACCTCATACCTGTTGGACAAGATCAGGAGTTGAGGTTTCTCTGTTCCTGAATTCAGAATCTCTCTACTGCCTCACTTGCAGTCACACCCTGCTGTCTTTGACCACTGACTAAATTAGATGTACTTAATCTACCAGGTGTGTCCACCTCCTGAAACAGGTGACTCTTATCTTCCCGAATGTGCCACAGGGTCTGAAGCTCAGACTCCAGCTCATCAATTTTGTGCCAAAATTCTTTGAGCAACCAACACTTACTGCAGATGTGATCAGTACAGCTCATAATGGGATCTGCCAGCTCCCACATTACACAGCTACAGCATATCACTCAGCCATCTCTAATTAATTATTTCATTAATTAGTTTTGCAGGTTTTTGGAATTTAGCACAGACTTCCTACCAGCCAATCAGGTCATAGCTTTCTTGTTACATCCTTTTTTAGGTTTTTTTTCAGTTACAGTATGTACAGTGTTTCTCTGCTCCACCCTCCAACTGCTCCCTGAACCCAAACTGTGATTAAACCCAAACAAATAAGGATTAAATAGACAGGAGGCTGGCAAGGGGTTAAAACTATCCCTGACATGCCCAGAAAAAATAACATACATTTATCAAAATGATAGCTGCATGATCTGTTCCCATGGGTGGCACAGTGGTCTCTCCCCACAGTCCAAATGCAGGTTAGGTGGATTGGCGAGGCTGAATTGCACCTTAACATCCTAAGACATGTACGTTCACTGGATTAGCCATGGAAAATGTGTGGGGTCACAGGGATAGGGCGAGGTAGAGAGCCTGGGTAAAATATACTGTCAGAGAATTGGTGCAGACCCAGTGGGCTGAAGGGCCTCTTCTGGACTGTTGAGATTCTATGATATCTGTAAAATTACTAACTGCAATCAAGAGCAAAGTATATAATGAAGTAACTGATAGTATGGATAATTCAAAGCTGGTATTCCATTTGTGGATTCAAACTAAATATTTTCAGAATACGTCATTTTTTTGAATTTGGAGATGAAATCTAAATCTACTTGCATATTGCTTAAATTTAATGTGGAAATCATTCTGAAGTATAGATCTATTTTTGAGCTGTCAGCTGATGTGAAGTATTGACATAATCAGTCAGTTCCATGTCACTGAAGTGTAATGACATTCCAGGGTTAATGATTCCTGCATCTGTTATAAATATTTATAAAGAAATATTCTACAGTTCATTATTAGGTTATTCTATGCTCAATATTTGTCCTGATTATTTATTATGTACTTCAAGGGTAGAGTGATTATTGCAAATCAAAATAAATGCTAAAGATGTCAAGCGTTGAAATTTATAAACCAGAATGTTTATTTTAAATGAATCTGTCAAAAACATAAGATGGTCCAGTGCTAATTCATAATAAAGAAAGCAATAAGATATGAATAACCTATTGCTGCTATTTGATGAGATTGAACTTTTCTACTCCCAAGGATATTAAGTGTATTTTATGAGTTAGCCTTCCCAGCACAGAGCCATGCCCAATTGGAAGGTAGATCTAATAACTGGGTGTAGAGGTCAGTGTAACCAAATCATGACCTTCCGATCATCTTATCAAGAGGGAAGTGAATTAGGTGCACTATTAATCTATAACTGATCATCTTCTTGTTGCATGAGGTTCTACACTAGCAGCACCATCTGAGAAAATGTGTCCAACTATCTCACAATCGACTTTTCTGGATTGCAAAACAAATAGTAACAAAAGACATTGTTTTCAATTTTTGTTCATGATTAAATGGGTATCATAAAATGAGTAAAATGTAAACCATCT
Organism: Carcharhinus amblyrhynchos; assembly: GCF_965287045.1. Taxonomy (NCBI): domain Eukaryota; kingdom Metazoa; phylum Chordata; class Chondrichthyes; order Carcharhiniformes; family Carcharhinidae; genus Carcharhinus; species Carcharhinus amblyrhynchos. Next base: position 101,251,280 of record NC_137326.1, on the reverse strand, counting down.
GTACAGAAAATATTTTGAGATTAATATTTGTAACTTCTGAAATCAGCATGATGTAAAATTTTATGTGTTGGTGCGACAGAATTTGTTTGTTCCCAGTTTACTGAATTGTGAGAATAACAAGATGTACCAGATTGTATTCGGAGTGGAGACATTTTCCCCACACATGGGGAATACATGGTTACACAATAGATCAGGCAAGGGATGAGAAGCAGAATGGCAGTGGAGGCCATCCTGTCAGCATCAAATGTATTGTCGAAGAAGAAGCTCCCTGTGAATAGATCAATGCCAGGAAGACTGTGCCTATTAAGGCAGCAAAACATTGAAATTGTGCACCTACTGAGGAAGCCCTCAGGCTTTGCCATACAGCTTGCCATGCCCTGCCAATGGTTGTGAAAGTTACTGCGGTCTTGAACTTCTTTCCCTCTGGTTCCTTTTAAGAATCAGAGCAGACTTTGGTGGTATCTCTCAAGTGGCAGCATACCACTCCATATCGCAAGTCATTGATGTCCTGTTAGCAAGAGCTGGGCAGCATCCACAATTTCAAACAGGTAAGAGCTCATAGGCACAAGGCAGTGCTGGGTTCTTGCAAGTACTGGTCATTATCGATTTCATCCTTATGGCCACCAAGGCATTAAGCGAGTGGCCAATGAGATTTATCAACAGGAAGAGCTTCCAGTCCCTCAATGCTCAGCTGGTATGCAAACATAACAAGAGAGCATGCTGTGTGCTCATTCTCCTGATCATTGCCATGACATCTATCTTCACCAGTCCTGGATGCCACAGCTCTTCCTGCTACCACACAAACTCCATGGATGGCATCTATGGACAAGGAATAATCCCTGAAGATCCCTCAATCACATAATGTGCTCCCAGGGAAGAATCGCAGAGGCACTATAAGCAAAACCATCTACTACAAGGATCAGCATGAGCAGGCTTTTAGGCTTCTGAAGTTCCATTGTCTGGACTGGTTGGGTGGTGCCCTGTATTATGCTCCTGCAAGGGACTCGTGCATTCTAGTGGCCTGCTCACTCTCCACAACATGGCCCTCCAGAGAATTGTAGACCTTGAAGGAAATGAAATGCTAGATCGACAGAACTGATTTAAGGACGAGAAGGAGGAGATGCAAGAGAAGGAGGAGGAAGATTCAGAGCAGAGAGATCCCATGCTGAGTAGGCAAACAGATGATCAGGCTGAGATCAGGAGTCAAAATTGTCATTGGGATAGCATGAACACCAGGGCACATCTGATAGAGTTTCACATGATCATGCAAGCAGGATTGCATGCTCTGGAATATACTTTAACCTGTTGGTGAGAACATTGTTCAAAGATACAGCTTCCTTTCATCAGATGGAAGACTTTCACATCTGGGATTATGTCTCAATAATTAGTGTTAACAATAAATTTACAAAGGGCATATTTACAAGTGAAATACACACTAGTGAATCACCGAGTGCTCTGATTGACATGGCGGCTTCTGCTCTCAGCCATTTTTAGGCGTGCTCCATTTGTGACTCAGATGAAGTGGAGGCAACCTGCTCACCTTTGTTTGTTTGCAGCAGAGACACCTATGGTAATCATTCTTGTTATGGACATTTCAGGGAACACATACATAGGCTGCTGCACTGGAGTCAATGCATAAGTGGGTTCTATCACAGGAGCCTGCTGCATAGATGATCCTTCAGTCATAGTAGCCAAGGAGACCGAAGTGATAATGGCATTCTATGAGGATTGGCACCCTCATCCTCTTCGGTGACTGTCTCAACTTTGGGCTGCTGCTCAGAGTTGTGGTGTTAAACGTCAAGTCCTTTAAGGTCTCCTTAAAATGTAATAGTATCATCAATTTTAATAGTATCATCTTCAAAAATGAACAAAATACATGCAGAAATGGTTAAAAGGTTACAGTATTTGGACACAAAAAAAATCCACATATTGATACTAGCCTTGATTCTGTGAAACTCACCTTGGAGTCAAGAAGGTTATACCGACTCCACAGACTGAAGCAGATTTTCTAGGCTGATATTCCAATGCAGTTGGAAGCAATGCACTGGTTATTCCAAATGGAACATCTGTCTGCACTCCCAAGATTGAATGAATTTTTCTGAAGCACAGGGTTCACTGAGTGTTTTCCTCAATCTACATTGTTGAAACAGATTGACCATCTATCTCAATCCTATATGTGGAACCGTGATATGAATAAACTGACCACCACTTCTTTCTGCATTACAACCATACTTACAGTAAAAAAGTAACTTATTCATTATCAAGTGGTTTGGTGTGTCCTGTGGTCATGACAGCCACCATATGAATGAGACTTCCTTTTTCCCTCTTTCACATTGATAACTAAATAAAGTTAATCTAATGGGAGATTCTTTCAGCATAGCTACTGAAATGAATTCTTTACATCGCTCTCTCTCACTCACTCTCTCTGGTCTCCCTCTGAATCTCACTCATTCTCTCCATCACTCCATGAAAGAAGCTCATCTTTTATGGCTTCAGGTTAAACATGGACAAGGAAGCCTCTTTCTGGTTACCACATACAGTCCTCCTTCAGCTGATGAATCAGACTTTGAACAGATATAGCAACTCAAGACTGGACATCCATGGGATGTTGTGGGCCAACAGCAGCAGTGGAATTGTACTCAGCACAACCTGCAACCTCTTGGCCCAGCATGTCCCCTACTCAACCATTACCATCAAGCCAGGGGATCAACCCTGGTTCAATGGACAGTTCAGGAGGGCAAGCCAGGAGCAGCATCAGGCATACCTAAAAATGAGGTGTCAACCTGGTGAAGTTACCAAACAGAACTACTTGCATGCCAAATGGCAAAATCAGCAAGTGATAGTCAGAGCTAAGTGATCCCACAACTAATGGATCAGACCCAAGGTCTGCAGTCCTTCCACATCCAGTCGAGAATAGTGGTGGACAATTAAACAACTCACCAGAGGAAGAAGCTCCACAAATATCCCAGTCCACAATGATAGAGGAGTTCAGCACATCAATGCAAAAGATAAGTCTGAAGTATTTGCAGCAAACTTCAGCCAGAAGTGCTGAGTGGATGATCCATCTTCATCTCCTCCAGTGGTCCCCAGCATTTCAAATGCCTGTCTCCAGCCAATTTCTTTCACTCCACATGATATCAAGAAGTGGTTGAAGGCACTAGATACTGCAAAGGCAATGGGCCCTGATAACATTCTGGCAATAGTACTGAAGACTTTGTGCTCCAGAACTTGCCTCTCCCATAGCCAAGCTCTTCCAGTACAGTCACAACAATCTACCCAACAATGTGGAAAATTGCCCAAGTATGTCCTGTACACAAGAAGCACGACAAATCCAACCCAGCCAATTACCACCTAATCAGTCTACTCTCGATGACCAGTAAAGTGATGGAAGGAGTTACCAACAGTGCTGTCAAGCAGCACCTGCTCAGTAATAACCTGATCAGTGATGCCCACTTTGGGTTTCGCCAGGATCACTCAACTCCTGACCTCATTAGAGCCTTGGTTCAGACATGGACAAAAGAGCTGAATTCCAGAGGTGAGGTGAGAGTGACAGCCCTTGACATCAAGGCCACATTCAACCGAGTGTGGTATCAAGGAGCCCTAACAAAAGTGGAATCAATGGGTATCAGGGACAGACTCTCCATTGGTTGGAATTGTACTTGATACTTAGAAACACTTTGTGGTTGTGGAGGGTCAATCATCTCAGCTCCAGGACATCTCCGCAGGAATCTCTCAAGGTAGTGTTCGAGGCCCAACAATCTTCAGCTGCTTCATCAATGACTTTCCCTCCGTCATAAGGTCAGAAGTGGGGATGTTCGCCAATGATTGCACAGTGTTCAGCACCATTTGCGACTTCTCAGATACTGAAATAATCCACTTCCAAGTGCAACAAGATCTGAACAATATCCAGGCTTGGGCAAGTTGCAAGTGTATTTGCACAACACAAATGCCGGACACTGACCATCACCAATAAGAGACACTCTAATCACCATCCCTTGACATTCAACGGGGTAATCATTACTGAATCCCCCATTGTCAACTTCCTTGGGGTTACCATTGACCAGAAACTCACTACATAAACACAGTGGCTGCAAGAGCAGGTCAGAAGCTAGGAATATGGCAGCGAGTAACTCACCTCCTGACTCCCCAAAGCCTATCCACCATCTACAAGGCACACGTCAAGAGTGTGATGGAATAGTCCCCACTTGCCTGTATGGGTGCAGCTCCAACACAGTCAAGAGGCTTGATACCATCCAGGACAAAACAGCCCACTTGATTGGCAGCACATCTACAAACATTCAATCCCTCCACCACTGACGCTCAGTAGTAGCAGCGTGTACTATCTACAAGATGCACATAAGTAAAATGGAAGCTTTTTGTCTTGTTGATGTTAATGCAGCAATTCACCAAAGGTCCTTAGACAGCACCTTCCAAACCCATGACCACTTCCATCTAGAAGGACAAGGGCAGCAGATAAATGGGAACATCACCACCTGCAAGTTCCACTCCAAGTCAGTCACCATCCTGACTTGGAAATATATTGCCATTCCTTCACAGTCGCTAGGTCAAAATCCTGGAATTCCCTCCCTAACAGCATTGTGGGTACATCCATAGAACATGGACTGCAGCCATTCAAGAAGGCAGCTCACCAGCACCTTCTCAAGAGCAACTCAGGATGGGCAATAAATGCTAACCAGCCAGCGAATGAATAAAAAAAATACAAAAAATTAAAATGAGAAGATTCTTTGCCTGCAAATTCATTTTGGTGAAAAATATTAATTTGTTCAAACATTTGTAACTCTGGAAATGACTTATGTGGTTGAATTTAAATTCCTATAAACAAAGTACACCAGTAAGTTTTAAAAATCCTGAAATTTGATGTATCAATAGGAAATAGAAGTAATTTTGTGGATTGAAAACCTATATAACATGACAGTAATGAATATCCTTGCAATGGAAAAAGGAAACATTGTATTCATTTCACTTATATCATTTGCTGTATTACTGGTGTGAAATCTCCTACAGGTGGTCACATGCCAAGACCCTAAATTCAATTAGCACAATTTCAGCAACCACATTACTTTGCACATCCTGAACAGAATCTTTACACCTTCAAAAATAACTGCATGCTGAGACTATTTCTAGATTCTATACCTGCAGGTGCTGGTGCACCCACTGGCGTGAGCTTTCTGAAAGTTGTACTCTTATTGCTTCTCCACATCTATCATCCAATTAAAATCTGTGTGAGAGTTCCTGAGGCTGATGTCCCAATTTGAGGGCCCACAGCCTTGGAAGGATAACAACCCTACCTGCAGAGGTGGGCACTGCACCTGAAGGAAGGGACTATGAAGGTGCCTCCAACTTCAGGTGCCCTCCAAAGATGTCTCAATTTCAAAACTCCTCCACAGGAAGACTGTTACCCACCAACCCATCTTAATCTAGTGTCGGGGTGGGGGGGTGCAAGCGTAGGGGGCCTCATGGGATCCACCAGTCATTGGAACATACAGCTTTTGTACCTAGCATCATATTAGCACTGAAATTCATATACCACAGTAACTCATTTGTGTCATGAATTGGCTGGCTTCATCTGATGCTTAAAGTTTTCAGACATCTTAACTTTCCAGTGTAATTTTAAGTAGTCTGGGCATTTTCAGGTCTGAAAGTGGCAACTTTTGGCGTATTTGTGAGCATGTGAGATACACAGCAAGCGATGATTTGATTTGGGTAGCCATTATCCTGCTGGATAGCTTTCATGGGTTCTATTTTGGTGCCAAGTTTGCATGGTGAAAAAATGACTTGGGCCAGAACGACAGGCAGATCACACCAAGTCGCATTTCCATCCAGCTATTCTCAACAGGCAGAGTACTCACTGCACTCAACCAGCCTGTGCTTGCAAAACCCAGAACATAATTTTCACATTGGATGTGATTCTGCAATTTAAGAGTATTATATATTTAAAAAGGTTGTTTTAACATAGGACATCATAGAAAGAAAATTTGGTGGCGAGTCAGGATTTTGTTTCATTGAGCTAAGATCCTCAGAAAACATTGTAGCTCCTCACACTTCAAATATTAGAAGGCTGGGAGAACCAATAACAGGATTAAAGATTGAAGTGCCAGTGCAGGAAGTAAAATATGCTCTCTGTCTGGTTTTAAAAGAGGATATTTTTCAGATCAGAGAAGTAAGAGATTCCAGACAATGTCTGGCATATTTGAAAAGAAGGGATTTTTTGCTGTACAGTTGGGGTCGTTTACAAAAAAAATCAAGTCAATGATCTCCATGGTAAAAAGGGAAGTATGAGGAAGACAGTAGAGGAAAAAATATATACACTGAGCAGTTTTGAGTTGCCAGTGGCTGCAAAAGAAATAGCAGGTCAATTAGATCCATGAACTCTTTCAATAACAAAATGAATCATGGAGATTTTATGCAGAATGGTTTCAATACTTTGTACAAGCGAATAAAATTGCAAATGACTAGTACCAGGTTTTCTCACTACAATAGGATGTAAAACATTTTAATTTACTCTGGAACTTGGTTCATCCAACAAACCCAGAAACCAAAACTTACGATGACTTGACAAAGATCCTTGAACAGCTTCACTATGCAAAGCGATTGATCATCATGGAACAGTTCAGTTATCACCAAAGAAATCAAGTGGAAGGCAAAAGCATTGCTTAGTTTGTGGCAAACTTAAAAAGGCTGGCACAGTATTATGAGTTTGGTGATCATTAAAAGATTATTTTCGAGATAGTCTAGTATGTGGACTCCAAAATGAGGCTATCCAAAGAAAATTGCTTACATATCATGCTTTGACTTTAAGGACAGCAGTAGAAATTGCAGCGTTGAAGGAATTGACCACTGAAAGAGTCTTCACAATGTAATGCTGGAATAAAGATCCACAAGTTGGAAACAGCCCATAAGAAGTCAAAAGAGCAACAAACAGCATTTGGATGGCTACATGAATAGAGAGGGAATAGAGGGATATGGACTGAATAGAGGCAAAAGATTTTTTAAAAATTTAATTAGGGCATCATGATTGACAGAGACTTAGAGGACTGAAGGGCCTGTTCTTGTGCTGTACTTTCCTTTGTTCTAAGCATGTCACAGATGTGCCAAAATCGGCCATTGAGTGAATGAATGCCAGAGTGAGGACTGTGAACCCAAGGACCTTGGCAAAATGGGCCACATAGCAAAAGCTTGTTGGAATAGACTAGCTTCCCCCAAAGATAATATTTAGAGAAAAATATCTGGATACCTTTAAGAAGAAGAACAAGTTGCATTCTACAAAAATAATTTATGACATGGAGGGAGAAAGTTATGACTGTGAAGAATGTTCAAAAATATGATGAAACGCTCCAAATGAACATCTAATCCTTGCAGGGTAGATCACATTGATTCTGAGTGATTCCAAAGTTAAGTGGACAGTCTATTAGGATGAGCTTTGTAATCTTTAATTCCTGAGACTACATACTAAATTCCTGAGACTACATATTAAAAAAACCAAAAACATCTTCCTTTGAAACCAGCTGTGATTTTAGAGACATACACGGAAGAAATCACACCTTTCAAAGGTTACATCATGGTTAACATAGAGTTGGGTGAAGAGGTGAGACACATTGGCGAGCACTGCTGCCTCACAAGACCCGGGTTCAATTCCTGGTTTCAGTCACTGTCTGTGTGGAGTCTGCACTTTCTCCATGAGTCTGCATGGGTTTTCTCCAGGTGCTCTGGTTTCCTCCCACAGTCCAAAAGATATGCTCATTAGAGTCATGGAGGTTTACAGCATGGAAACAAGCCCTTCAGCCCAACTTGTCCATGCTGCCCTTTTTTTAAACCACTAAGCTAGTTCCAATTGCCCATCTTTGACTCATACCCTCTATACCTATCTTACCCATGTAGTTGTCTAAATGCTTATCAAAAGACAAAATTGTACTCTCCTCTACTGCCACCTCCGGCAGCTTGTTCCAGATACTCACCACCATCTCTGAAAAAATTGCTCCTCTGGACCCTTTTGTATCTCTCCCCTCTCATTAAGCCTGAGCCCTCTGCTATCTTTGGGAAAAGATGTTGACTATCTACCTCATCTATGCCCCTCTATAAGATCACCCCTAAGCCTCCTACACTCTGGGGAATAAAGTTCCAGTCTATCCAGCCTCTCCTTATAACTCAAACAATCAAGACCCAGTAGCATCCTAGTAAATCTCTTCTGCAATCTTTCTAGTTTAATAATATCCTTCTTATAATAGGGTGACCAGAACTGTACACAATATTCCAAGTGTGGCCTTATCAATGTCTGGTACAAGTTCAACAAGATATCCCAGCTCCTGTACTCAATGTTCTGACCAATAAAATCAAGCATGCTGAATGCCTTCTTCACCACTCTGTCCACCTGTGACTCCACTTTCAAGGAGCTACGAATCTGTACCTTAGATCGCTTCGTTCTGTAACTCTCCCCAATGCCCCATCATTAACTGAGTAAGTTCTGCCCTGGTTCAATCTACCAAAATGCATTACTTTGCATTTATCTAAATTAAACTCCATCTGCCATTCATGAGCCCACTGGCCCAATTGATCAAGATCTTGTTGCAATCCTAGATAACCTCTTCACTGTCCACTATGCCACCAATCCTGGTATCATCTGCAAACTTACTAACCATACCTCCTAAATTCTCATTCAAATCATTCATATAAATGGCAAATAACAGTGGGCCCAGCACCGATCCCTGAGGCACACTGCTGGTCACAGGCCTCCAGTTTGAAAAACAAGCCTCTGCAACCACCCTCTGTCTTCTGTCATCAAACCAATTTTGTATCCAATTGGCTGCCTCACCCTGGACCCCTTATGCAACAAGGCGGTAGGTACATTGGCCTTGCTAAATTCTCCCTCAGTGTACCTGAATAGGCGCCAGAGTGTGGCGACTTGGGGATTTTCACAATAACTTAATTGCAGTGTTGATGTGACACTAATAAATAAACTTTAAAAACTTAAGAAATAACTTTAAACAGCACAGTTGCCTCTCCAGGTGATCAGTGGTAATTTTCCAGGTCTACATGGGAGATCATGGTTGGAGAGGATAAAGCTTAACTGGACAGATTGTCAGCGATAATAATTCACAGTTTACTTCACAAGAATTTGAGGATTATCTCAAAGTAAATGGTTTTCAGCATATAAAATCCTCACCTTATCATCCACCAACCATTGGATTAGCTGAAAGATTCATACAATCTTGAAACATTTTTTAAAAACTTCAAAAGAGCAAGGTTTGTTGCTGTGTTGTCTGCATAGTTTTTTGGCATCTTATAGAAATACTACTCATGCAGCTACCCAAAGTTCACCTGCATTATCACTTGTTGAGAACTACATTTGACTTGTTATTACCTCTAGAAACTTCAGAAATAGTAGAGCATAAATCTCAAGTTTCTAGATAGAATGCAAACCAATGCTTATTTCAACAAGGAGATCGAGTGTTAGCTTACAATTATGCCATGAGTGAGAAATGAGTACCAGCCATTGTTTTTACAAAAACAAGTCTAATTTCTTTCATTATTCAAACCAAAGATGAACCAGTTTGGAGACTCCATGCTAACAGCCATTAGCAGCCTTTCCTCTTGTTTTTGTGACTATGACTTACTTTTCATTCCCTCGACCCACAGTATAAATATCTCCCACTTTCTATGCCTTTTAGCTTCAACAAAGGATCATCTAAACTCAAAACGTCAGCTCTTTCTCTCCTCACAAATGCTGCCAAACCTGCTGAGATTTTCCAGCATTTTCTCTTTTGGACATAAATACAAATTATTGCTGTTGAAGTGCAAAGCCTAAATGACTGCAAATATGTGACCAAGCAAACTCATAATCCAATCTCCACAACATACATAAATGAAAATTCATCAATACTCAGCAATCCAATAGAACTGTCTGGATGAAGGTATATTGCCCTGGCAGCTTCCATCATTTGTTAATCATATGGCAATAGATGATGCCAAACTTATTTGAGAAGCCAAGTAAAGTCGAGGATGGTTTTTAGGAAAAGAAAGTATTTGCCCTGTTTCATGACATCAGTACAATTACTGAGATCAGAGCTCAGCAAAAGTACAATGTGACTCATAAATCAACAGATGGATATATCTTTAGGATATTCAAACTGTGATTCTGTTTTTCTGATCAAACTTGTTGAGATCTACAGAATAACCAAATCAATGCCTTATTATTACTGTACCCTTCAGGACTTTGCCTCCAAATGAATCTAACAACAAAGCAACTGGAAGAGAAGAATCATTAAAGTGAAGACAGCGAGATTGTTTACAAGAGAATTGTCTTTTTAAAGAATGTTCAGATTGTAGTCAAACAGGATTCAAGAATTCATTTCTTCCCAAAGACCTGAATCAGTCCATACATAAATAATGAACAGCATCACTCTAATGTCAGCCAATTTTTTGTTTCATAATACATACATTATATGGTGAAGCTGAGTTCAGTTATTCTCCCTATAGTTTCCACTTTCTATTTTATAATCATGTGCCCCTTCTAAGAATTCCCATGGTGTGAAAACAAAGTCAGGCACACGGCTGCTGAATATCATTGCTTGCCTTTCATGATAGCGATAACACAATGCTTTTATCTGTTGGGTCAAGAAGTAACCTTCATCTTTCAGATGAGATAACAGAACAAGGCCTCATCTGCACTCTCAGGATGTAAAAGACCTCACAGCAATCTCTCTCTAGCTTTAAGAGGAGTCTGGGAGTTATCTCTGGAGTGCTGGCCAATATTTATTCCTCAATCAAGATCACTAAAGCAGTTTTCACAACTGTGTAATTATGACCTTTCAGATTTTAAGACCAACTGTTTTAAAGGCACTTTTTTTTGAAACGTTATACTGAGCTTAACAGCCTTTTTCCAAATGGAAGTATGGAAAGACATGATAGCACCTTCCAGTGATTAGCCAAACCTTATCAGATTCACATCTCTTAAGCTGACTATGAAGAATCTTAAAAATTTAAAGTTCCCTCCAGAGATTCACATTGAATTCTAAAAGACGCACAAAATCTGTTTACTTCTGAAAGTACAGGAGGCAGGAAGGAACTTCAACATAGGACCTCAGCATAACTAATTTCTTTGCCTGGTGGGAAAAATGCTTCATTGAAATTAATACAGCAGCTATTTTAAGTTATTGAACTTAAGAAGAGGTTGATGTGAAGGGTATTAAGAAATCAACTGCTGTTCTGCTGAAATAATCCTGTCAAATTGTTGCACATGCAACTATAGAATTAGTGAGCAATAAGAAACCTCTTTATCCCAAATATCTGCTGAGTCCACCCAAAAAGTTAAACTTCTGAATAGTTGACAGTGGAAGCAATCCCAGCATTAAACCGAGCCTCAAGTTTCAACCCCATCATTTTGAAGTGAAGGAATTCAAGCAACGGGCTCACACTGATGTCTCAGAGACCGATGTGAAATCTCATCTTGAAGTATCTTTTCATATTTATCTGCATTTCAATCTTTGTAACTGCATTTTGGTTAATAACTTTATAACTTTTACCTAAATAATTTCCAGCAATAGCATTGTAATAAACTACCCTTGATCTTGTTTAAGACTAAATCTTGTCTGCTGTGAATTGTATCATTCAAATTAAAAGGGGGAGGGGTTACATATATGCACATAAATTATTAGCTTATGGACCCTTTTAAGGAAACACCTTTTTTGTGATTGTGACAATTTATTGAGTCATCATTATATTTCTGTTTGTGGGAGATGGCTGTGTTCAAATTGATTGCCACGTTTCCTACATTACAACAATGATTACATTTCAAGGGTACTTCTTTGGCAGTAAAGCACTGTGGCATGTCCTTTGGTCATGAAAGACCATGAAAGGCGCTTCATTGCAGAAGATTGTGGAATGGCCAAATTCCCACTGTGCTCAGCAGTTTGGTCAACTGGTTATGTAGCACTACATTGATGCATGTCCACTTCCCTGTGGATACTTTCCAAATTGTGTCACATAATTAGAAATTACTCTCCGAAATGATGTTATTGAGACATACACAAATTTTTGTAACTAGGTTCATGGAGTCTGAGTCATTTGATTCAGCAACTAAAATATATCTTCAGTTGGTTCCATTGCAACTCACAGCTCCCCTTAAAGGTGCATCATATTTTAGGGCACTAGCACAGGAAGTCACACACCAGAACATGTCCCATAACGTGGTATACATTGTGGCTGCTGAGAAAGTATATGAATGAGCTCATCTTGATTTGAGCATGGAAGTATCCAGCATGCTATGTTACTGAACTTTGTTATATCCCCATAATGTAAATTTCCAAAATCAACCATGTTATATTTAGATGGCACTAAATCCTAAATCCTATCATCCAACTGGATTATGTCTGTGAATTGCAGGTGCAATGTAAGTTGTGCACAACAGTAGGGCTAGTTATCATTGCTAGGACAGCTTTAGGAAAAAAAAGGTATTTTAGCCTTCTGCTCATATTATAACTGCAGCCAAGCTACTGTCCACGGAGCAAATTATGTGCTGAAGTGGCATTAAAACGGAAACATGAAGAATGGTCCTTTGTATGCTGCAAACGTTCTAATCTTATGTGTAAGTCATGTTAATTTACTAAACTTATTTCAATATCAATACTGGAATAGATTTTACCTCAGAATGTATTTCCGGCCAGAAAACAATTAGACAGATGAGTAGAAGGCCATAACTACTTAACCAGCATGTTGAAAAATTATCAATCCATTTCCCATCCAGAACAGGCATGGAAGTAGCACAAAATGAATATAGGCAGGTGAAAAATGACTAGCCCTTGGTGTCCCTCCCAGTTAAGTGGTGGGAAGGGTGTTTTTGAAGAATCTTGCAGGTGAGAAAGGACATGAATTTCATCAAAGACCTCAGAAAAACATTCATCTCACAAAGGAAAGATGAGCAGAGTGGCTTCTGTCTTCAGATAAGCTATAGATTTCGATAAGGTGCCTCACAAAAGGTTACTGCAAAAGATTAAGGTACACGGAGTTGGGGGTAAAGTGTTAGCGTAGATTGAGGATTGGCTATCTAACAGGTAGCAGAGAGTTGGAATAAATGGGTGCTTTTCTGGTTGGCAGTTGGTGACTAGTGGTGTGCCGCAGGGATCGGTGCTGGGGCCTCAACTGTTTACCATATACATAGACGATCTGGAGGAAGGGACCATGTCTAGGGTAACAAAATTTGCTGATGACACAAAGATGAGTGGGAAAGCAAATTGTGTGGAGGACGCAGAAAGTCTGCAGAGAGATTTGGATAGGCTGAGTGAGTGGGCGAGGATCTGGCAAATGGAGTATAACATTGGCAAGTGTGAGGTTATCCACTTTGGAAGGAATAATAGTAAAATGGACTATTATTTAAATGGTGAAAAATTACAACACGCTACTGTGCAGAGGGACCTGGGGGTCCTTGTGCATGACTGCAACACTACATTCTGTGCCCTCTCCTTTCCTTCTCTATGTATGGTGTGCTTTGTACAGCGCGCAAGAAACAATACATTTCACTGTATATCAATACACATGTGACAATTTTAAATCTCACACAAACTGCTGAAATACAGTTGGCCTTGGAGGGAGTGCAGAGAAGGTTCACTAGGCTGATACCGGAGATGAGGGGGTTAGCCTATGAAGAGAGACTAAATAGACTGGGTCTATACTTGTTGGAGTTTAGAAGGCTGAGGGGGGATCTTACAGAGACATATAAGATAATGAAGGGGATGATAGGGTAGAGGTAGAGAGATTTTTCCTGCTTAGAAAGGATAGCAGGACTAGAGGGCACAATCTCAAGATTAGGAGGGAGCAGTTTAGATCAGAGTTGAGGAGGAACTTCTTCACTCAAAGGGTGGTGAATCTCTGGAATTCTCTGCCTGTTGAAGTGGTGGAGGCTACCTTGCTGAATATATTTAAGTCACGGGTAGATAGGTGTCTGATAGACAGGGGAATTAAGGGTTATGGGGAGAAAGCGGGAAAGTGGAACTGATCCACTTCAGATCAGCCATGATCTTATTGAATGGCGGGGCAGGCTTGAAGGGCTAGATGGCCTACTCCTGCTCCTATTTCTTATGTTCTTATACTAAGGAGAATTAAAATAAATTCTAGAGGGTTCTAGCGTACCCAGAAAAAGTGAAGTAAGCAAATTCTGCGGATGCTGGAATCTGAAATCAAAAGAGAAAACGCTGGTAAATCTCAGCAGATTTAGCAGCATCTCTGTAAGGAGAAAAGAACTGACGTTTTGAGTCCAGATGGCTCTTTGTGAAATAAGTGATGTAACCTTCAAGATCTCATTAGATCAGGGAACTTTTGGACGGTGGAATGGAAGTAAAATGTAGAACTGAGTTTTATAGCATATGTTTGTTACAGCCTAAAGTGTTTAGTTAATGGTGCATGCTTACTTTGTTCTACTTATCTTTACATCAACTATAAAGTTTGTTTTCATCTGAAAATGTGAAATCTTGTACCAAAATTCTATCAGTTAATTACTGGGTGTTTGGATCTTTTCTTTACAAGTTAACAGTCTCCAACAGGATCTTAGCAACTGTGAGTGTCTGAAGCTATTTTTACTTCATGCTGACCACCTATCACAGAGTTGTTAAATCTATTGATATGCAATGCATTTAACTCTTCTGTAAACATTAATACCCGGCATCGATCTAGACACCAGAGACAACAATAGCAAATTCAGTCCTGTCAACCTTGCATAGCCCGCCTTACCTCTTGTTCTCAATCCTTCCAGTAATGGAATCAGTTTTGCTCTATCGACTCTATCCAGACTCCTCATCATTTGTATTCCCCAATCAAATCTCCTCTTAATCGTCTCTTCGCCAAGAAAAACAGTCTCAACTTCTCCAATCTATCTACATAACTGAAGTTCTTCATCTCCTGGACCATTCTCGTGAATCTTTCCTCAAGTGTAGCATCTAGAACTAAACACAACATTCCAGTTGAGGCTGAACCAGCATTCTATAAAAGCTCAACGTAACTTCCTTGCTTTTATACTCTGCATCTTTATTAATAAAGCATTGGCCGCTGTATGCTTTACTGACTGCCTTCTCTACTTGTCCTGCTGCCTTTAATGCAAATATCCATCCATGTCCCTCTGTCCATGCATGTTCTTGAGAATTAGTCCCTTCATTTTAGTTCTAATTTACTTATTAGTGACACAAGTAGGTTTACATTAACGCTGCAGTTAAGTTACTGTGAAAATCCCCTAGTCGCCACATTTTGACACCTGTTCAGGAACACTGAGTGAGAATTTAGCATGGCCAATGCACCTAGCCAGCACATCATTCAGACTGTGGGAGGAAACCAGAACACTCGGAGGAAATCCACAGACACATGGGGAGACCATGTAGTCTCCACATAGACAGTGACCCAAACCAGAAATTGAACTTGACTCCCTGGCACTGTGAAAGAGCAATGTTAACCACTGTACCACCATATTACCTCTCCCATTTCTTCCTTCCAAATTAACTCATTCCACACTTCTCTGCATTAAATTTCATCTGCCACTTTTCTGCCCATTCCACCAACTTCCTACACCTTCCTTTTCACAATGCTTCCAAGTTTCATATCACCTGCAAAGTTTGAATTTGTGCCCTGTCCTGTAACATCTATTTGTGACACTAATAAATCATTAATACATGTGCACATTTTTGCCTGCAAATGTCATCACAACCAAGCCAGGACAAGGCTTGCATTGACGATACCTCCTTTAATCAAATGTTTCCAAACTATTAAGATTCTCATGTAAATAATAAACAATTGCGCGGTAGTCCAACATCATTTGGCTGTTACGTTTGAGTAAACACGAAAATTTCTGTGGTGATAACTTGCTACTTCTGGACTATTTGAATATTGAATCTTGAAGTAATGCAACAGAAGCATAATTATTGTAAAATTCTTACTCCTATGCCATTGGCAGCCATGAAACTGGGCCCAAGAGAGGAGTAACTGACTTCAGAAGAAGCAGAAGGAAAGAGAAAGAAAATTGGAGGAGGAAAAAAAATCATTAGGATAAAAATAAAATCAAAACCCCTACATCTTCCACACCCATCAATCTGTAAAACAGTGCATTTGCTGTGCCACTGATGATAAAAAAAGTGAATTTTTTAGCTCGCAAGTGGTGCAAAATTGCATGAAAAGGCAAAGGCAAACTTACTCTTTCAATTCCCACATTGTAAATACCTACTCTTATCTGAGGCTATCAAAGGTCCAATAGAAGAGAAGAATCAATAGAAGTTATGTTAACACAAGCTATTTTAAATGGTTTTGAACCTGCAATGAGTTATCCTGGCAATTTTATGTTAAGCCGATTGTGCAGATTGTAAGTTCCTAAGGAGAAGATGTGATTAAATCATTCCAAAAGTCCATTCTATCAAAATAAACCAAAACATTTCTGTTTAATCAGTCACAATTCTATATTCAACCTTACAGAATAAAACAAGATGCCTAGCCATGAGATGACAACTGCAGGCTATTTCCTAAAATCATCTTCAGTGAATAAAAACAAGCATACAGAAAATAAATATTTTTCAAGAACAGCCATATTTGGTTCAGAGCTATTTAATATTTCAAATTTAGTGGGGTGCTAATAATGGAGCTTTGTATTTTAAAAGTCTTGGTTAATTAAGTACATTGCCTAATATTCCAAATACGCGTTGTAAATCAAATTCCATTGTATGCATCAACATTTCCCTTGTGAAGCTCTCTGGAACTTCTCATTTCTCATTTTTTATTCCAACCAAAGGGATGGTTTCCTACCTTT
The DNA here is from genome assembly GCF_965287045.1 of Carcharhinus amblyrhynchos. Taxonomy (NCBI): domain Eukaryota; kingdom Metazoa; phylum Chordata; class Chondrichthyes; order Carcharhiniformes; family Carcharhinidae; genus Carcharhinus; species Carcharhinus amblyrhynchos. Next base: position 101,234,488 of record NC_137326.1, on the reverse strand, counting down.
TTCTGTTGGAGATTCATAGTACATTTTCTACTGCTCTGTTTAGGGTTCAACATGGCATTATTGTATACTTACACTGGTTAACTATGAGTGCTTGAATTACCTAAAGTATATAAAAATGCAGAAATTCTTGGAGATTTGATTAAATCCTTTGAATGCAAACTTTACTTGGATTTTGCATTTATCTATGTAAGCTTAGTTCCTTACTGTAGCAGTTTGATATTTTGTGCAATAAGATACAAACTCGTTGTGGCCTGCACTGAAATAACGCTTGATCTCCAAAATGGCATTTTATATTTTTTGTAAGTGAACTTATCCACCCCAGCCCATTTGATCCTCCTCTTTAGATCATTTCTCAACCAAGAGAATGAGCATGTGTCCACTTTTGAAGCAGATGCATGGGAAAATTTAATATGATCTGCTAACTGACATCCTTTCCTTCCCATGAGGGAAATGCTTTGTTTGTGATTCTTTCACCACCAGTACAAGAATGAGAGTGTATTTATTATGCAAATATGCAAAGAACCCACACCCTGCAATACTGTGGCACAATACATTGGTTACAAATATATCAAATATGTGCAGAACATACATAGCATGGATTAAATTCACCTCTTCCTGCTTCAGATTTCCTGGATATTTCCCAATTATAACCAATTTACTTCCCATGCGCAGTCAAATTTTACATTCTGAACTGACACGTGTGTCCCCAAATCATAGCCCCAAAGGAAACACAAATAAAACCTGGAAATGAAGAGTACTACTAAATCTTGTCTGAACTGACACCTTAAAATGGAACTTCAGAATTCCTGGTATCAGTATTATTGATTTTTACTGGCAATTGAAAATTTTGACGCTATCTGGGAGGACATATATCTAGTCCAGTTCAGATAAAATCCAGGCCCTAAAACTGAAGTGAACAGTGTTGCAAATATGTGTGCAACTCAATTCCTGCAGTATTAATATTAATAAAGTTGATGGACATTTATAAGATGTTTGTAGTTTCATACTGACCACCATTGGAAGTTGCAGAAGGGGAAATAAAAGAGAGTGAAAGAAAAGGGAAAATTATTTTATGTCATCTTTAAAAGGTGCAATGGGATGTAAAAACAAAACAAAAATATAACTGAAGTGAAGGGAGGGAAATTTTTTAAAGGAAGTAAAAGTACTTTATAATTTTCTTTGCCAACCTGCTTTCATCTTCTCCTGAAAGCTCTGGTCACAAGTTGTCCATCAGTATCTCACTTAGTCATTATTTTTCCCAATGCCTCTAGAAGGAAGTGTAAATATATTTCACAATAAACTATCTCCTGGAAATCATTTTTGATCATCTTTGTGCACAGGAGAGGAATTTCCCAGAATTATATTTCCTCTGAATTGATCAAAGATTTTCTTATTAATCTGTGCTTCACTGATCCTGGGAAATTACTGCTGGAAGGAGCTGAGCATTGAATGTTATGTTGCCTAGCAAGACTGAATGGGACAAATTCATTGGACCAGCTGGTCTTTCTCTTGTCCATCTTGATGTTGATATATTTATATTTAGCTGCAGGGGTCCTGGCTACTCAGCCTGATTCCTATCTGCGTTCAATATTCATTCACTTGCATATTCCAATGAAGACCACAGTATAGTTTTCAGGAACTGGAACTCTGGCTTCAGATTACTGAGGTCAATAGTAAAGCACCCACTAACCATGAGCTCAGTATTGATTAGAAATTGGAAAGTGAAACTAATTTATTCTGAATTACTAAATCATTCAGGTTTTATCAACGAACCATCAAGACAGCTCAAGATTTTACTATTTGAAACAATAAAACACAACTCTCTCTTGTTTCTATAAAAACTGTACAATTACAATAAGAAAAATACTTAGATTACAAATTTAATGCAACTCTATTAAAAATTATCAGTATAATATAACTTATTCATTAATTCACATTTTTCCCAGTAAACATATGAACTTAGAGCTAATAAATGGGCAAATTACAGGAATACATTATGTTGAAAATTAGGGGTTTTCCATTGCTAAATGGAAACAAATGTCATTCAATGAGAGGTGCTTTCATAACTGCGGAGGCGCTCTATTGTGCCTTTCAACAGACACCAACACATACTCCTTCAGTAGCAAAACACTAGGCCTTTGCTGAAGGGAAATCAGTTAGAACCAGTCAACAGAAACATCCTCAGGTCACATGATCTTCAAGAACTCACGTTGCCTTGGCAACTGGACTATGATGAATTACCCAGTTTCTGCTAAATATTCCGCTCACGTAGCTGGCCTGCAAGGTGCTTGCTTGAAGCGCTTTCATTTGTAGCCAATTCCTAATGGAACTTATTTGTTTGCTGCTATGACACTTGAGTCTTGCCATGATACTAGGAGCGTTTTATTTTCCTGTACAGAAATGTTTAAATCCTTCAGGCAAATTAATTAAGAAACATTTATGTGTCTCAAAGTCTTTTATTTGCTTTTCAGCAACTATCATATATTGTAATAAGGCATAACCTCCACATGTGAGCTAGCAGTCCAGAAAAAAGAAGAATGACATTTCTTTGACAGGCTACTGGCCTTTCTTTGACAGGCGACCACTTCCTGCAGTTAATGATCAGACCAAGACCAATGTTGGCTGAGAGAGAGAGATTTATTCTAACAGTAACATTTGTCAAATGCAGTGGTCCTAAAACAGGAAAATTCAGGATAAGCAGTGTGATGCTTCAGGATCTGAAAAGATTACCTGGTTATCTGGTGACAAGAAATACCACAGGATTCTGTGCAAACAAGAATAGAATTTTTATCAACTTTAAAAAATACATCACTTGATTAACTTCTATTTAGAAAACCATTACAATTCAAATGAAATCATCACAGTTAAGTCTCTAGATAGGCTGCATTTTGATGCCATTCCTGTAACTGCAACTGATTAAGAGAAAACAAGGCTATTGGATTGGTTAAAGCATACTGTGCTGCGCACAGCAAGGTCAGAAGAAGAAATTGACAACTAGGGTAGGTGATGCACCTGACAGCAGTATACAATCCATTTCCCCAACAACCCCTTGTCATTCTGTCAGTGGGCAGAACTCTTTACTGATTGTGTATGATATAAATTATTGCTAATGTTGTCAAAACAGTTTCAGATCATTCTTCTCTCCCAACAGAAAATTTATTTAAAAGAATTTGAAACACCAAAAAATATAAAATAATAATCTGATGTGTGTACATAAACAAAATTTAAGTAATTTATTGAAATTTACTTGATTGTTCAATCAAAAAAGGGATAATTTTAATCTCATTACACTCTGTCTTTCATTCTGAATATGGCTATAATAATACTTCTTTTATTCATTCATGGAATATGGGCATTGCTGGCTAAGCCAGCATTTATTGCCCATCCTTAATTGCCCATGAACTGAGTGTCTTGCTCAACCATTTCAGAGGGCGGTTATGAATCAACCACATTGCTGTGGGTCTGAAGTCATATGTAGGCCAGACGGGGTAAAGAAGGCAGATTTTCTCCCCTAAAGGACATTAGTGAACCGGATGGGCTTTTACAACAATTGACAGTGTTTTCATGGTCATCATTAGACTTTTCATTCCAGATTTTTATCAAGTTCAAATTCTACCATCTGCCCTGGTGGGATTCAAATCCAGGTGGCCTGAGTATTACTTCTGGGTTACTTGATCCAGTGACAATACCACTGCACCCCTTCCTTCCCATAGTGATGAAGATCTTAGAATCATAGCAAAATCATAGAGTCAGTGGTATCTGAAAAGAAAAAAAAATGCTTGGCAGGGAAAAGGCAGAGGAGCAAGATTATCTGAGTTGTCACAGCAAATTAGATCATTTGGCCCAGCAAAAGCAACTCAGGTAGTCTTGTCCTCTGCCTTTTCCCTGCCCTGCAATTTTTTTTCTCTTCAGATACTACTGAAAAACTTGGAAAACCACGATTTAATCTGCCTCCACTACACTCTCAGGCAGTGCCTTCCAGATCCTAAAAACTCGATGCGTAAAAATGATTTTCCTCATGTTGTCTTTGGTTCTTTTGCTGTTAACATTAAATTGATAATCTCCGGTTCTCAACCCTTTCTACTCTGCTCAGATCCTTCAAGATTTTAAATGCTTCAATCAAATTCCCTCTCTGGTGAAGAGTCCCACCTTCTCCAATCAATCCTCACATATGTAAAGTCCCTCATCCCTGGAACTATCCTTGTAAATCTTTTCTGTACACTTCCTAATGCTTTCTGACCTAAATTGTGGTGCCCAGAGTTGCACACAATATTCCAGTACAGGTTGAAACACTGCTTTTTAAGGGTTTACCACAACATCCTTGCTTGTATAATCTATGCCTCTATTCACAAGAACACAAGAAGTAGGAGCAGCAGTAGACCAATTGGACTGTTGAGCCTGCTCTGCCATTCAATATGGCCAATACATATCTTGGCCTTCAACCCTATTTTCCTACTCACTCCCCATGTCCTTCAAGTCCCTGAGAAAGCTATCACAGTCTTAAACATATTCAACAATGGAGGATCGACAATCTTTATGGTAGAGAATCAAAAAATTTGCATCCCTTTGAGTGATTTTGGTCCTAAGTGATTGGCGCCTTATCCTGAGACTGTGTTTAAGAGTCCCTGACTAGCAGAAAAAAAACAATGTTTACTCTTATCAAAGTTTTGCTCCCATGAGATTGTCTCTCGTTCTTCTAAATTCTAGAGAATATAAACCCGATTTACTTATCCTATAACCCTTTCATCCCAGAGACCAATTGAGTGAACCTTTGCTGTACCACTCCAATCCGAGTACATCATTTCTTAAATGTGGAGACCAAAAGTGCACACAATGTTACATCAGAACACATGAATTATGAGCAGGAGTAGGTCACTTGGTGACTTGAGTTTGTGGGCAGCTTGATGACACAGTGGTTAGCACTGCTGTCTCTCAGTGCTAGGGAACCGGGTTCGATTCCTAGCTTGGGTCACTATCTGTGCGGAGTCTGCATGTTTTCCCTGTGTGCGCACTGGTTTTCTCTGGGTGCTCCGGTTTCTTCCCACTGTCCGAAAGACATACTGGTTAGGTGCATTGGCCATGCTAAATTCTCCCTCAGTGTACCCAAACAAGTGTCTGGAGTATAGCAACTAGGGGATTTTCACAGTAACTTCATCACAGTGTTAATGTAAGTCTAGTTGTGATACTAATACATTTTATACTCAATAAGATCATAACTAACCTGATTGCAACCTCAACCCTATATTCCTGCCTACCCCCGATAAGTTTCCACCCCCTTCTTGTTAGACAGAATCTATCTAGTTCTGCCTTAAAAAATATCAAAGGACTCTGCTTCCAACATCTTTTGAGGAAGTGCGTTCCAAAGATTCACAACCCTCAGAAAATATTTTTCTTCATCTCTGTCTTCAATAAACAACCACTTATTTTTCAACAATGAACTCTAATTCTAGATTCTCCTGCAAAAGGATGTATCCTTTCCACATTCATCCTGTTATGAAACCAGACTGGACCCCTATTTCTCTTTTCGCATAAATGTAAAGAAAGAATACTTCCTTCTTTCCAAGAGTAATTCCACTGACAAAGTAAAGATTTTTTAAAGTGAAACAAACTTTATTTAATAACACAACTTAAATATAACTCTAACAAATAAAGTAACTAACTTAACACTGTTTCAGTTTCAAATAAGCAACATTCCTCTTATAGACTTAAAGGCCACTTTAAATATTATCAGCAATCACAAATATATTTGCTATAACAAGCAAGAACAGCTTTGGAGTTTTCAGAGAGAGATAGGGCATTTAGAAGCCTGCAACATTCTCCTAATTTGAGCCAGAACAGCCATGCTCCAACATTTTTCCACAAAAGCCTTTTTTCTCTACAAATCCAGGACTGCACACAAAAGCACATCATTACATAACCTTGTCAATCACTCTAATATGAAATCCATGGGAAACTTAATTAAACAGAAATCCATTTACTTTACTTAAAATAAACACTTGCAAGGTTGAAAGGCGTAATAATCCTGCTTTCCCAAAATCGGAGCTGCATTCATCTCCAGACATACCAACTGCCTTTAGCATTAAGATGAATGTTTAAACATGGCAGTTGTTTAGGGAGATATTAAAGACATCTCAACTAAGGTACATGCCTGAGAGGAAGAGGAATTGCAAAAAGGTGAAAAATCATCCATGACTTAATAAGGAAATTATGAATAACATAAGGGCAAAAATGAGGACATACAATACTGCAAAAGCGGCACCATGGAGGATTGAGAGAATTTCAAACACCAACAAAAAATGACTAAATGCAATATCGAAAATGCTAAAATGGTTGATGAAAGGAAGTTGGCTGAAAACATAAAAACTGATACCAAAACTTCATAAGTATACAAAGAAGAAGAGTACTGAAAGTAGATGTTGACCATTTAGAAGATGGAAATGGTGGGATTATAACAGGAAACTCAGAGATGGCAGAAGCACTAAACCAATACTTCGTCCCTGTCTTCACAATAGAAGGTCCCAAAAATTGCAGTTACTATACAATGGAATTTGGTGAAATTATATTAATCAGGCTAAAGGTACTCAGTAAACTGAAGGGTTTAAAAGTAAGTTAGTCCCCGGGACCTGATGGCCTACACCCTAGGGTGTTAAGGTGACAGCAGAGATAGTGGATGCATCAATTATGATATTCCAAAAGAATTTGAATGCCAGGAAGGTACCAGTGGACATTGTAATGTGATGCCCTTATTCAAGTAAGGAGAATTCTCTACCCATTGAAGTTGTGGAAGCTACCTCATTGAATAAGTCACAGGTAGATAGATTTCTGATCGATAAGGGAATTAAGGGTTATGGGGAGCAGGCGGGTAAGTGGAACTGAACCGCTTTCGGATCAGCCATGATCTTATTGAATGGCGGGGCAGGCTCGAAGGGCCAGATGGCCTACTCCTGCTTCTATTTCTTATGTTCTTATGTTTTGGGAGTCCTTGTGCATGAAAGTGGGTATGCAGGTGCAGAATGTTATAAGGAAGGCAAATGGAATCCTGGCATTTATTGCAAAGAGTTTAGAGTATAAAAGTAGAGAATTGTTGTTACAATTGTAGAAGGCATTGGTGAAACCACACTTGGAGTACTGTGTTCAATTTTGGTCATCTTGTTTGAGGGAGGATGTGGTAGCAATGGAGGTGGTTCAGAAGAGGTTCATTAGATTGATTCCAAGTTTGAAGAAGCTGTTGTATGAGGAGAGGTTGAGCAGCTTGTGCTTGCACTTAGTGAAGTACAGAAGAATGAGAGGGGATTTGACTCAGGTATATAAAATAATCAACAGGATTGATAAATTAAATGTAAGCCAAATGTTCCCCTTCTAGAACAGTCTAGGGCAAGAGGTCATAATTGTAAAGTAAAAGGAGGGAGATTCAAAACAGAGATAAGGAATAGCTACTTCTCACAGAAGGTTGTAAATTTATGGAAATCACTGCCCCCGACCACAGTGAATGCAGAGTCAATCAATGGATTCAAGAAAGAGAGAGATAAGTATTTGATCAAAAGCGGGATAAAGGCCTATGGGGAAAAGGCTGGCAAGTGGAGTTAGGATAAGGTGGAGATCAGCCATGATCATATAGAATGGCAGAGCGAGTTTGAAGGGCTTAATTGCCTACTCTCACTCCTAATTTCTATGTTCCTATGTTCTCGACAGTAGCTGGGGGTTGGGATGGTGGCAGGAGGACATCTTCTTTCAGGTGGATCTTCCAGCTTCAGTGTTAGTAAGGAGATCCGGGATGTATGGGGTGTCAGGGATGGGTAATACCTTTGTGGGGGAACATGTCGCGTCCTTTCAGGATGGTTTGTCCATTCTTTGTCCTCACCTGGCACTCAGCTCTCACCTGTGGCTCCCCGTAGTTGTTTGCATGCGACAGCGGCCACACCCTGGGCAACAGCCCTGACAAACTGGCTAAACCAGGTGAGGGTACCCAATGGGGCTCAACCCTCGTTGAGATAGGGAGATGTCTATCCCAGCATGTGAAGACAGAGTCCAGCGGATTGAGTGGAAGAGACCAATGGAAGGTCCAATGGTCAAAAAGGCGGTCTCTGCAAGCGTCGTGGAACGCAAAGAGCAGGAAGACACAGATGATGTTCCGGTCATCCACTGCGCCTAGGCCAACCTCCAGCCATCTTGACTCTTGTCTTGCCACTGGATTTAGATGGGAATTGGGAGAGAGAGTGAGGCTGATGCTATGCAACTCTCCCTCACTTTAATCCAAATCAAGCGCTAGTTTCAACACCATCATCATCATCATTAGTGTCCTGTTCAACCCTGCATTTATCGAGAAGCTCACTGAGTTGTTTCAGTCCTTTTGGAAGCAAGGATCCATTCCTCAGGAATTTAAAGATGCTTCCATCATACACCTCTACAAGAGGAAAGGCAATCGACAAGTATGCGACAACCACCAAGGAATCTCGCTGCTCTCCATCACAGGAAAAACCCTCACAAGAGTCCTGCTAAATCGTCTGGTCACTCATCTGGAGCTGGGCCTGCTTCCAGAGTCATAGTGTGGCTTCTGCAAAGGTTGTGGGACTATCGAAATGATTTTTGCTGCTCGCCAACTTCAGGAGAAGTGTCAGGAGCAGAATCACAAGCTCTACACAACCTTTGTTGACTGCGCAAAGGCCTTCAATATTCTAAGCTGACAAAGCCTGTGAAGGATCATGTCAAAGTTCGGCTGCCCCCCCAAATTCAATCAGATGGTATGCCTGTTCCATGATGGCATGATGGCCAGAGTACTGGATGGCGGAGAATCCTCTGAGGCATTCCCAGTCACCAATGGCATCAAACAGGGCTGTGTGCTCACACCCACACTGTTCAGCATGATGTTTACTGCCATGCTGAATGATGCCTTCCAGGACAGTGTTGCTGGAATCAGCCTCAAGTACAGAGTGGATGGGAAGCTTTTCAACCTGAGAAGATTTCAAGCTATTACCAAAGTGAAGGAGACTGTTCTGAGAGATTTCCTCCTTGTCGATGACTTGCCCTGTATGCTGGCTCATAGCCAGAGATGCAAGTCAGCATGGATAAATTTTCCATGGCTTGTGACAACTTTGAACTCACCATCAACATTAAAAAGACCGAAGTCATGCACCAGCCTGCTCCTCGTGCACCGTACACAGAACCCATAATCACAATCAAAGGACAGAAACTACAGGCAGTGGACCAGTTCACTTATCTTGGCAGCACCCTCTCCCAAGCAGTGACTATTGATGCAGAAGTTAACTGCAGAATAGCAAAGGCAAGTTCTGCTTTCGGTAGATTGTGTTCCACTGTATGGGAACGTCGAGGAATCAGATCAGCAATAAAACTGAAGGTCTACAGCGCCGTGATACTCACTACCCTCCTGTATGCCTGTGAAACGTGGACTGTGTATAGAAGGCTTGCGAGACAGCTCAATCATTTCCACGTGACTTGTCTTCGCAGAATATTACACATCAGATGGCAAGACAAAGTACCAGACACTGAAGTTCTTTCTAGAGCAAGTCTACCATCAGTCCACACACTGCTGATGAGAGTGCAGACCCGTTGGGCAAGTCATGTCATCCGTATGTCAGATGAGCGCATACCCAAGCAGCTCCTTTTTAGGGAACTTTCTGCTGGAAGACGCTCACGTGGAGGGCAGAAGAAACGTTTCAAAGACACACTCAAAGCCTCCCTGAAGTCACTTAACATTGACACAACCACCTGGGAAACGCTGGCACAAAACCACTCTACCTGACGCTGCCTCATCCACAAAGGCTGTCAAGCTCACGAAGCAAGGTGTATTGCTGAAGCACAACTTAAGCGTGCGCTGCACAAGTCCAGAGCCACCAGCGCAACAACTACAGTGTCTACACAAGTCTGTCCAATATGTGCCAGGGCATTCTGTGCCCAAATGGCCTGGTCAGACATCTTCGGACACACCGCAACCAGCCTCGAAATGACTAATGGTGTTGAGGTCCTCATCGATGATGATGGACGAACAACATTAAGGAAGTCCATTTTTCAGCCCTAGTGTTCCTGAAGATCCATCTTCTTTTTCAGGAAGTCCATATTCTTTTTTCGTTGATGGATCAATGATGTTGGGTACTTTTTAATTATGGCACCCCAGATGTGTTGGCAGGACATATGCCATCATGCTCAGCCAGGCATGGAATAAGGTGCTAAAATCCATGGTGCATAATTAATTAGGTTAAGGGCCAGAAGATCCGGTGTGATTTTCCACCAGCCTTCACAGATACTATTTCCTAGTGATTGTAATTTTTGAGTTCCTCCCTCCCTTCCATTTCCTGATTTACAGCTATTTCTTGAATCCTCTATAGAGAAGACATTTTAGATGTGTCGCACCAAAACTGTGCATAATTGTAGCAAGACGTTTTTAGTTTTGTACTCCAATCCCTTTGCAATAGAGGCCACATGTCATTTGCCTTCCTAATTACTTGCTGCACTTGCATGCTAACTTTCTGCATTCTTTGTACGTGCATACCCAAGTCTATTTGAATATCAACACTTACAAGTTTCACACCGTTTAAAAATATTCTGTTTCTCTATTCCGACAACCAAAGTGAATACTTCACACCTTCCTACATTGCACTCCATCTGTGATCTTGTTGCCCACTCACTTAACCTGTCTATATCTGTGCAGCCTTACTATGTCCTTCCCATAGCATAACTTCCCACCCAGTATGATATAATTCGCAAAATTTGATCATTACTCTCTGTTTCTTTATCAAAATTATTAATATGTATTGTGAATATCTGTGGCTCTTTGCGTCACTCCACTATTCGCTATCTGCCAACTGGAAAAAGCCACATTTATGTTCACTTTCTATCTGTCAATCAATGCACAATCCATGCTAAAATGTTACCCCAATCTCCATGAGGCTCTATGTTGCCTGTTAAACTTTTGTGTGGCACCTTGTTGAAAGCTTTTTAGAAATCCAAGTACATGACGTTTATTGGTTTCCCTTTATCTATCCAGCAATTACATCCTCAAAAAGCTCCAATTAATTTGGAAAACAGGATAGCCTGTATTCCCAAACCACAAAAATCTAAAGGAAAATGAACTTGGGTTAGGAATACAAAGGAAAATTTGTTTCTTCCAAAAAAAGTCTAAGTATGTCCATTCATATATCAAAACACACCTCTAGACCCAGACTAAAATTATAATTCAGTTTAGCCAGATCATGATATCAGTGCCTGTAGCTCACCAATCTTATTATCACCCTTGCACATTCAGATTAATGCACAATATCAAGGAATCTTGCTTGCCTGCCAAGCCCAAGAGAATCTGCTATGTGCTTCTAGCTGGTGAAACCCCCTTTCAAAAGTGTTTAATCAGATCACTGCCATCTGTGTTTTCTTTTCGATAATATGCACTTTTCACAATATCAAGTCAAGTTTCTGTTTGCACCATCATCATTTTTTTGTTCAAATCATGACATTTTGTGAACATCTAACATCTGATGAACGAAAGGTACAGTTTCTCTTGACTGTTCAGAAAATAAAATATATCTACAGCAGTAACATTTGCACCACACAAGTGTCCATTTTCAACACGAATGAATCTAATCACCTGCCCTAGAAATTCAATGATATTACCATCATTGAAGCCTCTACTATCAACATAATTGGCCTCAAACTTATCTGGAGTAACAATGTAAACACTGTGGTCAGAGCCTGGGAATTCTGAGGCACGTAACTGATGATATACATATAGCCTGTCCACCAGTTATGAAGCACAAGTCAGAAGTGTGATGGAATACTGCCTATTTGCCTTGAATAGTGTGGCTCCAATGGTACACAAGAAGTACAGAACTATCCAGGACAAAGCAGCCACTTGATTGGCATGCCCATCCACAAAGCATCCATTCCTTCCATCACTGATGCACAATGGCAGCAGCATCTAAAAATGCTTGGTAGCAACTCATCAAGGCTTTTTCAACAGCATATTCGAAACCCAGACCTCTACCATTGGGAGGACAAGAACAACTGATGCACAAAAACATTATCACCTGCAAGCTCCCCTCCAAGCCATATACCATCCTGTCTTGGAACTATATTGCCTTTCCTTCATTGAAGTGGGATCAAAATCCTGGAACTCCCTTCACAGCAGCACCACAGATATACCTGCACCAGATGGACTGCAGCGATTCAAGAAGACAGTTCACTTTCTCAATTAGGGATGGGCAATTAATGCTGGCCTTCCCAGCGATGCCCACAACCCATGAAAGAACTTGAAAGAGTAACGAGTAAAGGAAATAAAAGTTAGATGCATCATTCTTAGAATATGATTGGAATAGGCTGTTGGAAGGCAAGACCACGTTAGGCATGTGGAAGTCTTTCAAGGGAAAACTGCAAAAGATGCAGGAAAGGCATGTGCCGATTAGGAGAAAGGATGGGAAAGGTAGGATTAGGGAACCGTGGATTACTAGAGATATAGAAGACCTGGTTAGGAAGAAACGAGAGGCGTTTGTCAGGTCTAAGCAGCTGGGAACGGAGAGAGCGTTGTAGGAATACAGAGAGAGTAGGAGGGATCTCAAATGGGGAGTTAGGAGAGCAAAGAGGGGGCATGAGATGGCTTTGGCAGGTAGGGTTAAGGAGAATCCAAAGGCGTTTTACTCCTATCTTCAGAACAAAAGGGTGGCTAGGGGTAAAATCGGTCCTCTCAGGTACAAACGTGGGGAATTGTGCTTAGAGGCAGAGGGAATGGGGGAGATCCTGAATGAATACTTTGCGTCAGTATTCATGAAGGATTAGTGTCTAGTACAGTCATTGAGGGAGCGGTAGACCGATTGAAAGATCTATTGATTATGAGGGAAGAAGTGTTAGGGCTCTTAGAGGGCATTAAAACCAATAAATCTCTGGGGCCTGATTGCATTTATCCTAGGCTGCTTAGAGAGGCGAGGGATGAGATTGCTGGGCCTCTGACGCAAATCTTTGTCTCTTCTTTGGACACAGGTGAGGTCCCAGAGGACTGGAGGATAGCGAACGTGGTACCATTGTTTAAAAAGGGTAGGAGGGATGGCCCTGGTAACTATAGGCCGGTGAGCTTAACGTCAGTGGCAGGTAAGTTGATGGAGAGGATTCTTAGGGATAGGATGTATGCGCACTTGGAGCATTGCGATCCGATTAAGGATATGGAGCATGGCTTTGTCAAGGGGAAGTCTTGCCTTACGAATCTGGTAGAATTCTTTGAGGAGGTGACAAAAACGGTTGACGAAGGACGAGCCGTTGATGTTGTCTATATGGATTTCAGTAAGGCGTTTGACAAAGTCCCTCATGGTAGGTTGGTACAGAAGATTAAAGCTCATGGGACATGTGGTCAGGTATCTAGATGGGTAGAGAACTGGCTTGCAAAGAGGAGTCAGAGAGTAGTTGTGGAGGGGTCTTTTTCTAGCTGGAGGTCTGTCACTAGTGGTGTGCCGCAGGGCTCAGTACTGGGACCTCTTCTCTTTGTAGTGTATATAAATGATTTGGAAGAGGGAGTAGGTGATGTGATCAGCAAATTTGCAGATGACACCAAGATGGCTGGATTGGCGGGCAGTGAGGAGCAGTGTCTGGCAATACAGCAGGATATTGATAGGCTGGTTGATTGGGCAGATACGTGGCAAATGGAGTTTAATCCGGATAAATGTGAGGTGATGCATTTTGGCCGGGATAATGTAGGGGGAAGTTATATGATAAAGGGTAAGCCCGTAAGGAGTATAGAGTTGCAGCGAGACCTGGGGGTGCAAGTGCACAAGTCTTTGAAGGTGGCAGTGCAAGTGGAGAATGTGGTGAAGAAAGCCTATGGTATGTTAGCCTTTATAGGAAGGGGTATAGAATATAAGAGCTGGAGTCTAATGTTGCAGTTGTACAGAACGTTGGTTCGGCCGCATTTGGAGTACTGCGTACAGTTCTGGTCGCCTTACTACCGGAAGGACGCGGAGACTCTGGAGAGAGTGCAGAGGAGGTTTACCAGGATGTTGCTTGGTATGGAAGGACTGGGGTATGAGGAAAGATTGAAGAAATTGAGGCTCTTTTCCCTTGAAAGACGCCGACTGAGGGGGGATCTAATAGAGGTATATAAGATTATGAAGGGTACAGATAGAGTAAACAGAGGTAAGCTATTTCCTATAATAGAGACACGTAGGACAAGGGGCCATGGACTTAAGGTGAGGGGGGAGCGGTACAACACAGATATTAGAGGGAGGTTTTTCACACAGAGGGTAGTGGGGGTATGGAATGCTCTGCCAAGTAAGGTGGTGGAGGCAAACACGCTAGAGTCCTTTAAGAGTAACTTAGACAGGCATTTGACTGAGTTGGAGATGGGTGGATATAGGAGAACCTTTTAAATAAGGGTCATTAGCATTGGGGCGTCCCTAGTAATGTAAATGGGTATAGTATGATAATAATTTTTTTCTTCTCTTTCATTCACAGGTTTTAAGTCGGTCCACCTCGTGTCCAACAAGGGGCATACAGGCGATGGGTCGTACTGGGGCTGCTCTTGGTTGTTTGAGATTGGCCTAGTGCTTCATATCATTAGTGTGTGCCTAAACTGGACAAGATACTGGGCAAGACGACAGCTCAGTGACTATTGCTGATTGCTGTGCAGACACATGGATTTGGGCCGGTGTCTGTGGGAGTTTGCACATTCTCCCTGTGCTTGCGTGGGTTTTCTCCGGGTGCTCCGGTTTCCTCCCACACCCCAAAGATGTGCTGTTATGCTGACTGGCAGGAATAAATTGTCCCTAAATCAGTTTCCCTCAATCTGGATGGCCATAAAACATTAGATAGGGGTCATGAGTAGAGAGGTGGACTGGTGGTGTTGAGATGGCGGCGTGGGCTCGTTGGGCCAAAGGGCCTGTTTCCTGGGCTGATTTGTTCTTTTGTTCTTAGTTTGGTGAGAGAACTTACAATCATTAAGTATGCCCAATTAGATATTGTAATTTTTTTCTAAAATTGCTGAGAGCTGAAAACAAAAGTGACCACATTTGGGAAGATACAGTTGGATTGAATAGTGTTTTTATTTAAAAGCGTCCTTCATTAAATACAAAGCAGAATTAAATGCCACTGAACGAATAACTGCAAATAGTCTAACTCTCCACTTTCGATCTTCTTATTTATTGGGAGTGTTAGGGAAATACTGCATCACACAGACGATGGAAATTAACAGGGCAATAAGTAATTTAGAGCAGAACTACATGACAGTCCTTTTCCAACTAAAGATACAATTTCTGTTCAGTCCAATAAATGTTAGTGTTAGATGACAGTGATGTTCCTAGTTGATGGTGCCAAATTTCCTCATTTTAGAATCACAGAAAAAAAATTTCAGATTTTATACATTGCTTATAAATGCTGGAATCTTCAATACCTCCACATCCCACCTGTAGGCTTTCATGTCCCCTTCCCTGGAACTAGTACAGGTAAATATAGCTCAGTACATTCCAAAGACATGTCCCGATAATAAGTGTTGAATTCTTGCATAAAAATGATTTGTTCTGGTTAATTTTAAACATTTTAATTTCACAATTCATTTATTTTTAAAATCTATTAGAGAAATATTGGTTGCATGTAAATTGATCCAGATTCAACTGACCAACCAAAGTCTTTCGGAAGTCACTCTGCCTTGACAAATCATCTTCCCCCATATTTAAGAGGAAGTTTGCCTCCTCTAAACTGATTTATTGAGATTCTAGGATTTCCTGCTTACAGCCTTCAGCATAGAGTCTGTTCCTGTCGTAAAGCAGCAGTATTACTTAAGAGCTGCAATGAGCACCAGAAGTACACACGTTCCCAGAAAGCAGAATGTTAATTGTTTTTCACCACCCAACAGTGACCATTGGTTTGCTGCCTCAGTTAAAAACAGCATATATGCAACTTCTTGTTGGTCCTAGTCTTGCCCCACATGCTGATCTCACCTGGGAAATAGGTGCAGAAAATGGAGGATGGATCATCTAATAATGCATTTGTGTGCATGCCAGCCAATGACATATTGGCACAGATTTAGAAGTGGTTGAGAATCACATCAGCTAGGCAAATACAACTGTTGCCATGGGAGAAAGCATAAAAAGGCACCAAGTGAAAGAGAAAATAAACGTAAATGCAGAAAAAAACCCATCACTTTTGGAATTAGAATGTAACAATTTTTAAGTTCCACAAAAGCCCTTTCAAGTGCATCCATTTCTTGCACATTAAAATATTCAAACCTTCTGATCGCTTGATAAATTTACCTGTCCTGTACTCAGAATATCATCAGAGTTTCATGAGATACAGCACATACCACTTGTCTATAAAAAGAAGTGATATAAAAATTAACTGTTCAAATTACGTGATCAGATTCAAGAAAGTTGACATCTGTGATACTCACAAAAATAAAATGTTCACAAAACGGAATGACTCATTCATTCCAAGTACATTTACTGTACAGAATAAAAGACATTTTATAGTGCCACATAATCAGTAACACTCAAGAGTTGAGACAATATTGAGACACCACTATGTTTTATGCTCAAGGTTCCACATTTACGTTGACCACACTTAGCTCTATCTCACTACCATCTATCTTGATCCCTCCACAACTTCTGAATTGTCACATTGCTTGTCCATTACCCAGGGCCAGGACTGAAATCATGAATTCTGCTGCTTTTCCTCTATCCAGATACCCTTTTGAATCCTTCCTCTCAATTATGGATGATATTTTTTCCTCTTTAAAGACTCACCAGTCAATTCACCGAGCAATCATAGAAAGGACTCACTAAAATGATGATCCCACTATTACCACCTGGTTACAAATATAATCCGATATATGTGCAGCATGGGTCATTAATATTAAGAACAGCAACCAAATAATGGCACATTAGGTGATGCCATCATGGCTATTATACAAATCAGAGAATAGAAATTTTACTTTAGTAGCATTGTGCAATTTGACATGAAAATATCCCACTAGTTATATGTAATACTGTGCAGACAATAATACTGATGTCAGTGATTGTCTCGACTCTTGTTAACGTGTTTTGCACTTTGCACCATAGACGCACAGTGACAATAAATTCATATTTGGGGGAAGATTCAGTACAAATAACTGATTTTCTGTAGAAGGAAGAGGTTCCTTTCTCCTGCCTGCATACACAATATCATACAATATAATTATTCATACAAGGGGTACAATTGGATTATTTTTTGGAGATCAGTAATCTCACAGGGTAGAAAGATCAAATGACTCTTGAGCAACCAAGTGGAATGATTGAACAATATAGGTCGTTACTGTCAGTGAGAAGCATGGCATCTTAAAAGCTGTGGTACGCAGAGGGCAAAGACTGAATGGTTCACAGTTGTACCTGTGTTTCCTTGATCAGCAAGTCTAAAGTGCTTCTAACTACAATATATTTTCAATATCTATTTCTCACAATGCTGCAACACCTCATAAAACTTATAAAAGGCACTAAAACAGTGGGATAATAGGTAAATAGACAAAAGGACAAGATTAAAGTCAGTAGAAAAAATCTTGAAAATCATGTGCAATGTAAAGCAGGTTACTGATTTACAATGAACCCATTACCCACTTCTGTCCTCGCAATCTCACCCCATAAATGCTGCTCACAGTAAACTTTCATTAGCAACAAATAAACATAACTCCAGCTGTGATTCTACCCTCTACTCACTAGATCGTTATGGATGATAAAGACCACCCCAGTTCAACTCATCCATCTCAGAATGACATTGGAACATACGTTCCATGGGCTATTTGGCCCACTGAGCCTGCTCCGCTATTTGATAAGATTGTTTACATTATACCGGTGACTACAACTCAAAAATACTTAATTGGCTGTAAAGTGATTTGGAACATGGCAAAAGATGTTTTATTAATATAGATTTTGTCTTTATTAGGCCTGTATGCAGTAGGCTGAGTAACTGTAACAATGATGAAATTGCAGGCTCAATACTGATTCTCTAAGAATAATTAATCATAGGACAATCAACCAATGCAAATGGAAATGACTACAAAGAAATAATTACATTTACAAAACAATTCAACTCTATAACTAGTACAACCTTATCATTTTGGCTTCTCTAGTATGAGCCCACAATATACCATAAATGACATCTGTCCCTCTTACATTGATGACACTATCCACAGGATTTGTCACCAGTATCTCTGGAAGAATATAGATTAAATTATTAATCTGAATTTTTCAGACAAGAATGATACATGATACAAAAATTCTGTGCAGCCTTAACTCAAGGGGTAGATTGATTCTGAAGGAAAGGGAAACAATCAAATTGTGTGAATTTACAGTCCAGCCTCATAGGTTCTATTTGATATCTTACATTTATACACAATAAATGTGCACATTGTATTTTTAAAAAATATTTGCTGTTTGAGGTGTGAGAGAAACAGACAAATTAAGTGGAAAAATACAATTAATAAATCAAAAAACTTCAACAACAAAAGAAAGCACGTCAAGCAATATACTGAGAGACTTCAATTCTAGAAGCATTTCTATAAAGGCCCTGTTTTTCTGGGATTCCAATGAATTTTTTTAAAAATCATAGTTACATTGGTGATTGGGAAATTTTAGTCAAACTGTGCAATCACCTACTGCTAGGTTTTAAACAGGATGATGCAGGGAGAATGGACCTAGCATGGGACAGAGATTTATAAAACCTTTCTTTCAACAATCCCTTAGTGGGCAAATAATGATTTAATTTCCAGATTTTGCAAGAGTAAAACAACAGGCAACAGTGAGCCAATGCCTGGTTTTTAGTTCCTTCCAATTATTTTGATGAGACTCAAGAATTCTCAAACCTTTGGTGCATCAACAGAGTGTGTCATCAGAATTGTGACTACTTTAGGCATAATGAAAATTTAGACTACTATTTATAGGCCAGTTTAAATTCAAAAGGGAATGGTGAGAGGTGTAGTATTTAATTTTGTGGTAGCAATTCTTAAATGTGAACCTTTCCCACCACGACCACAGAATCCAATTGGCTCTAAATAATTACAGGGATTTCACTACCATTTTTCAAAAAGATTTTCAACCAAGAGCAATTACTTGGCAGTTGCTGTGAATAGAAACCATTGCTGCTCACATTCAGGCAGCTTTGTGGTTTTCTGGTGGACATTTAAGATAATCACAACTACAAATCAGCCCCAAGGTCAAAAACAGCAATGTAGCATCTGTCAATGAAACTGACCCAAAAGACCAATTCAGACAAATCAGATGCTCTGGCTGCTTAGTCTGGGTGACAAGAACTCAATTTACAACACCAAGCTTGCTTCACCCCTAGCTTCAGTATTTTACACCATGCATATCTCCCTCTCCAGGTCCTGCTAATATCAAATTTTGGATTCACTGAAATATCCTTCAACTAAACACTGAAGCCATTATCCATTCTTGGTAACTCTCTGAAGGTGAACTTGATCATTCATAACCTTGGTGTTCTTCTTATTCCTTATATGAAATTGTACTCAACCAGAACTCTGTTGCCCATGTCTTAACTTGCACAAAGTCTTATTCATCCTTCACTGTGTGTTTGAGAACCTATTTTACTGGTTCCTGGTCTGATAATGCCTCACTTTAAAAGCCTCACCCTTGTTCTTGAATCCTTCCAGTTCCTCACCAACACCACCCCCCCCCCACCCGCCACCCACCCACCCCCACCCTTGTTTCAGTATGGGGGTTGCTACATTAAAAGGTATGTTATAAATGCTTCAATATTTAAAGTCATAAAATCATGCTCTTCAAAATGCATCTGTCTTGTAAACTGCAACAGTTCGCATACTGTCCTACACTTAATAGCCACACCCTGGGTTACATTTATTTTTGTGATTGATGCTATCGCACGCAAATGAAAACAGAAATTATCAGTTTGAAGAGTGCTCTAGTAACATCATAGGAACATCAGGCAACCATGTGCAAAACTTGAAGGCAGAAAACAAATGCTGACACACAATAAGGACACTTGACAAACATTTTAAAGCCTTATTTTTACACTGTTGAACAACAACGCATGTCAATTAGGTGAAAGAGGAAGGAAAGCATATGGGTGAATGGTTTCTGTGCCTCTGATTATTCTATGATTTTACGAAGAAATATAAAACATATACACCAACATGTTGATTTACTTAAAATTATTTACCCACCCAAAGGGGAAGGCTACTCAATTCTCCCTTCCTATTTAGTCATTGTGGTATTTTTAATGGATAAGCTTGCAGACCACAACAGTATAAACAAATAAGTGTTTCATTAAAAAGGTGTTTACTCTACAGGCTATTAGGATAGACTGCCCATTTGCCCACGCAGATGGCCAATGACCTTATCAAGACATCACATGGTCGTGTTCCAGGTAGGAAAAAATACGAATAATAAGATACTACCCTTTCCCTTTACATCCCTTTCATTCTGCAATGAAATACAAGATAGTGTTATCAAAATTTACGATATCAGCAATTAATAAACATAAGTCAATAGGTTAGATTTTCAGAGGACATCAATTCTTGTGTGGTTGCCAGCGTCTGCTTTTACATGCTGATTGCAACCTCAGATATCTTTGATTTGGTTTGGACGTTATCCAGAGTTGTCTCAACAGGAATCAATGTGTGATTCCCTTCTGACCATTCCCATGGGTGTAATGGCACTAGTGACATCAGATTTTAAACTTATGCACAAGTTGAACATACAGCCATCTTCTCCTTAATTTCACTACCAATTCCTGGCCACCACAAATAGCTTCTGGCTATCTCTTTCATCCTTACTGTGATGCCACTGTACCTTTAAGAAAGCTATTTTTAATCATGTTCTCTGCATATCTAAGCAGGCACCAAGCTGTCTGCTTGGAAGTCATTTTATTGTTGCTTAAATGGTTCAAATGGGGTTTTGTTTATTTTTACTCTGGGCCTAATGCAGTGTCTGGGATTTTTATGACCTTGAATTGTTGAAGAAAACATGATGGATAAGTCAGGTCCCTTTGGACAGTTTTTAAGTTTTACTTTCTGTTTGGCTGTTGGCTGCTGAGTTAGAAGGTGTTTTATTTCAGGCTGGATGCAATGTTCAATCTCTCTCTCTCTCCCTGGTGTTTTGAGAAACAGTTCTGGCTCCAAACTTGTGTGTGTGCGTCGAAAAAGCTACAGGATCCAACAGAATCACGTGAGCATCCTTGTTTATTGTGTTAAACCTATGCAGGGGTATGTTTATAAGGAGGTTTGTTTAGCTGGAAAGTTTCATTTAGTTGTTGAGATTTATACAATTTTTTTGTAATTGGTAAAAGATAATTTTCTTCCTATTTGTTAATTGAATTCTTAAATCAACTTTGTTTGATAAAAGCTCCTTTGTAGGTCATTTAAATTATAGCTGAAGTGAAGCATCCCATGCTTACCCTAGCCAAATTCAAAATGCAAGACTTCTGTTCCAGGTGGACTTCATAAAATATTTTGGAGTTTTGGACTTTGAATGAAACACTTACTGTACTACAATGACCTTCATGAAGTTGGTTCATGTTTCCTTAACAATCGTGGAATCCTGACTCTCATTTCTCAGAGGAGAAAATAGCCTATACAGATAGTTCAAGTTTTTGAGTAACATGTGGCTTCAACTACAGTTTTGTTTCCTTCATTTTGCCATGAAGCACCATGTTCATAACTTCTGACCAAGTGTATCAAGTAGATCATTTCTGGTATACTTCTCACATCAACAGATTTGAGGACTCCCATTTTGACCTGACACCCTAATTCTGCCTCAACCTTAGGCATATGGCACTGACCTAGCCTGTTAGGCTTGGCTTTCATCCTTAATCCTTAACTTGATTATGATCACTTTCATGCTTCCCAACTCTCTATTAAAGACAACGGCATGTTTATTTAAAACATTTGGTAGAAGTCCACAAGATTCTGACATGAGATTCACCGGGAACCTGTTTAGCTTGATTTTCTCCCCCTTAAGGCTGGAGGGGCAAGACTGTGATCTGTCAGCTTAATTGCACATTTGCATTGATTCGGTCCTTCAGCAGAATCACTTTCCCAGTATAGGTTTTATCTTTTGAGGGTTTAAGGCAGTGGTCTCCAAATTCTGATCCAGATGTGGGCCACGGACCATACTTTGGAGACCCCTGGTCTCCAAAGGTGATATCTCATGGTTTCTCTTGGCGAACAGTTTCTGGGTACTACAAAACTGCTTCTGCAGTGTCCACCTCCATTTTCACTGGTTGTCCATCCAGTAAAGAAATGACTCAGTAATGATTTGTTGTACCATTACATTCAATGACACTGCATCATCTCAGTATGATTCTGGTCCTTTTTTGCATCCCATGGGCCCTTTTCTCTCTATTCAGTTTTCCATTTGATACACTTGGTTTTTGCTCTTGATAACCTTTAGAACTTGTTGTTTTGTTCCCCAACATGCATGTTCAACATGCTGTATGCCCAGTTCTTGCACAGATGACAATATCAAACTTCTGTGTGTTCAGCTTTCAGCTGATACCTTATGAAATTTAATTTTCAAGCTCAACTTTTGAGCTTCCATAGCTGCCGATTCCATTGAGATCACAATTTCTAAAGCTTTTAAGTTTAAGTTGCATTCTGTTAACAGCCTTTTCTGGATAGTTTCACTTCTTAACCCACACACTAGTCTGTCTCTGATAGTGCTGTTCAAGACATCCCCAAATTCACAGTATTCAGCTAATTTCTTTTAGTTATGAACTCTGTGATTGATTCATCTTCTGGTTACTTTAATGAAACTGGAATCTCTCAGTGATGACCAAAGGTTTAGGTAAGAAGTAGGCCTACTATATGCTCACTTTCTCATCGTACGTTTTTGAGCCTGGTTTTTCTGGCTACATCAGACATTGCAGGAGGTTGAATGTCTCCCCTCCTCCTTCCCACCACCTCCCTGCCATTGTACTCAGGAAAGTTGGGACTACAGTATCTGCTGCAATTTTATTTACTTGGACAAAGGATTCAAACTTTTCAATATGAGATCCAGCACTTGGTGTTCTCACCATACGGTCCTACTTTTTTTACTATGGAAAGGGCTTGCGTGAGCACAATATGTCATAAATATTTTTAGTACTATCTTGTTTCTTTTTTCAACAAGGTACCCCAGAGCTCAGCTGGTTTCCTTCCAAGTTTTGCAAAAACCCCGCAGCTCTAAACTTATTGTTGCAGGGTTCTTGCGACTGACAGTGCTCCCTGTACTATTTCTGGGGAGAACATGCAGTGAGCTTCTTTTTGATGTTGTTTCTCCAAAATCCTTGTTTAAATTTAAGTTTCTTCAATAGCTACTATTATTGGGCATGCCTCCAACGGCAGCTTTAGTGTAGTGATTTTTTTTCAAACTTATGCCTTTCGGTATATCTGCAGCATAGATTGTCGATTTTTCAATATTTTGTTATATTTCTCCGGAAGGCTGCCAGTGTCGTTCGGACCTCCTTGCCAACAGTTTTCTTTGTGATATTTTTAAAGGATAAGCTTGCATCTAAGAAAGATGTTTACAAGCTCTTTGGAAAAACTGGCTAAACTGCCCACTTGTCTGCATAAATGGCTGATGTCATCAATACATCACGTGATTAGACTCTTAGGGCCCAGTTTTACCATTGTGTCGCACCCATTTTCGAGCACAAAAACTTGGTGAAGTCGGGCATGAAACTATTAGCGTGATCCATGCCTGTGTCCGTGCAGATGCCCACTTTACCAAGGCCCAAAAATGACCACGATCCGAACCATGCCCAAAACGGGCTCAATGGCAATTTAAATGCGTGCAATTAAATTGAATTAATGGGCTGCCCACACAATTTCACCAGCATTTCCCCCTTTACCATCATTTTCACCCATCCAAATTCAGCGCGAAACAGATGCTCAGCTAAGGTCTGTTTTGGGCACTCCAGCTTCTAAAGAAGTAAGTTCAGAGTTTCCAACAGCTGTCTGATGCAGGTCAGGGTTTTGGGGTGGGGGGGGAAGCTAGGTGGATCTCTGGCAGGGGGGTGGTGGGGGAGGTGCAGATCATTCCCTGATACGGGGAGTGCGGTAGGGAGGAGGAGGCAGGTCAGACGTATCCCTGGTGGAAGGGGAGGGTGGGGGTGGGAGGAGGCCGGATCATTTTCTGGTGGGAAGTGGGGGGGTGGGGGGGGGGCGGTGGTGAGGAAGAGGTGGTAAGCCAGATCATTCTCTGGTTGGAGGAGTGGGGGCAGAGGGACACCCAATCATTCTCTGTTGAGCGTGGGGGGAGGTGGGAGTGTGGTGGAAGGGGAAAGCCAAATGGATTTCTGGTGGGGGTGGGGGAGGTCACGATTGGTCTGGGTAGCGGGAAGGGAATAAAGGAACTGTTATGTTGTAGGGGTTGCGCGATGTCCATGGGGGCCATCGCTCCTGCTTTTCACCCCGGGCCGCTTTATGTGCTTTTTGTGGCCCAGGAGCAATATGACAGGGGCACGTTTTTCAAATTTTTTTTCACAGCGAATGCACAGTTCAATGCTCCAATCAAAGCTGCAGCATTTCAGGTGTGATAAGCCCTGCCCACAGCACAAATGAGATTCTCGATATTTTTTCAGGCTAAGTGCATAAGGGGACACCTGAGAGCAGCTTTCCAAGTTGGATCTGAATTGCGCCCAGATTCAGCACTTAGAATCAAAATGGTAAAATCGGGCCCTTAAAGTGATGTTACTCCAGTAGGAACAAATATGAGCACACAAATGAGGCCCCAAGACCAATCAATTATGCACCTGCCATCTACCACCTGTCTATTCTATTTTTCAGCGCTTGATCCATAGTCTCACATATTAAGGCGTTTCAAATCATTTAATAGTTCTTATATGTTGTGAGGGTTTATTCAAATCTTCTGGTTCTTGTATTAAATCTATGCCTCAATATGTTATTGAGGGGACAAGTTCCTTCATATTTATCCTATTTATGTCCTTCATAATTTTTTACACCTTGATCTGGTGCCCCCTCAGCCTTCTCTGCTCTAAGAAAAGCAACTCCAATTCCTGGTGAATCTCTGTTACACCCCTCTCTAGTGCAATCACATTCTTCCTACCATGTGGCAATCTTGATGTTCGTGCTGATAGAGGCATCTTAACAAAGATGGGGCTGAAACATTAACAAACATTAACAAACATTAACAAACAATGGGGCTGAAACATTACCGCACTCCAAGAATTATCCCAGGGCTGTAATTTTCCAATTCTGTATTTCCAATCTCTTGTCTGATTTCTCAAGTTCCCACATCTCTGATGTGTGTTACCAGCAAGGGGGGGTGAAGGGGAGTGGAATTTCAGCACAAAGCCTGTGTATCAGCAATGGTTGGAGAGAGGGGTTTTGGAAATGAGAGTGCAGCCATAAGAAGCCATAACTGGTTGAAGATTACTGCAGCATATTAGGGAAATAGCAGGAGAATTGAAAAATGGTTGGCTTATTGAGTTTGTTGTCAGGTAGTTGCACTAAAAGTTGTCCTTTTAGTCAACAATTCAATAATGCCTCATGCTGGAGGATGGCCATAAAAAACCACAAAGGCATTACAAGGAAGATCAAAATACAATTTCAATGAGACCAATTTTCAAACCTTTCTCATGGACAATGACATAGGAAAGAAAGCTTGTTGGGTTTCCATGGGAAAAAAGAATCTCTTGACTTCAAACAGAGGGAGGAAGCACTGTTACTGACTACCATCGCTTAGAATTGCAGACCAGCGCCAGCAAATTAACAGATCAAGCAATCTTGCACAATCTCTCGTGTGTCCTGATGTACACCCTAAAAATAAATACTGTACAGCTAATTCTTCACAGTACACTTCAGTTCAAGAGAGTCCTAATTCGGGATCCTGTACACTATTGTCATCATTTTGCTTCCATTTACTTTAATGTGAAACCCTAAAATCCTTTCTTTCACTTTAACAAATGCTAAATGCCACTGGAAACCTACTGCAACCAAGGTTTTTTAAAAAATGATTTATTGAATTTTTGAAAAACAAAATGAATTGACTCAAGCAGATTTTATAATGTGGCAGATAAATATTACAGAAACGAGACCTTTATCTTTCAATATCATTAACATATGCACTATTCCATGTGATAAATTGCTGGAAGTAACTCACTGCATTATAATGATAGATGAACCACTTTTAACAATTACTCTCTGGTGGTTTGTTCAAAACAGAATACTGCACGACAAATCCTGAATATCTGTGAGCAACTTTAAGGAGAAACACTTGAGTATTAACTGAAGTCTTTCAGTGAAGCAATTCTTAAAGAAGGTAGAGCAGTTCACTTGGATAAGCTCATGGTAATCAGACAGAGTCAACATTGCTTTATGAAAAGGAAACAATGCTTTGTCAATTTATTGGATTTTTTTTTAAATAACCTGTGCTATGGATAAAGAGGAACCAGTGGATGCACTGTGCTTAGAGTTCCAGAAGGCAATTATGAAGTTCCACATCAAAGGTTATTGTAGCAAGTAAAAGTCCATGTTGTAGGGGAGCCATGTTTGATTTGATTTATTATTGTCACATATATTAGCATACAATGAAAAATATTGTTTCTTGCACACTGTACTTACAATGCATCAAGAAGGAACTGAGAGAGTGCAGAATGTAGTATTATAGTCATAGCTAGGATGTAGAGAAAGATCAACTTAACGAAAGGTAGATCTATTCAAAAGTCTGATGGCAGCAGGGAAGAAGCTGTTCTTGAGTTGGTTGGTATGTGGCCTCACACTTTTGTATCTTTTTCCCAAAGGAAGAAGATGGAAGAGAGAATGTCTGGGGTGTGTGAGGTCCTTAATTATGCTGGCTGCTTTATCGAGGCAGCAAGAAGTGTAAACAGAGTCAATGGATGGGAGGCTGGTTTGCGTGATGGATTGGGCTACATTCACGACCTTGTGTAGTTGCTTGCAGTCTTGGGCAGAGCAGGAGTCATACCAAGCTGTGATACAACCAGAAAGAGTGCTTTCTATGGTGCATCTGTAAAAGCTGGACAGAGCCGTAGTTGATATGCCAAATTTCAGCTTTCAGCAATTTCTGAGAAAGTAGAGGCATTGGTGGTCTTTCTTAACAATAATGTCAGCATGGACGGACCAGGACAGGCTGTTGGTGATCTGAACACCTAGAAACTTGAAGCTCTCAACCATTTCTACTTCGTACCCATTGATGTAGACAGGGGTATGTTCTCCTCTACGCTTGAAGTTTATTGATTTGTCACAAGTAAGGCTTACATTAACACTGCAATGAAGTTACTGTGAAATTTCCGTAGTCGCCACACTCTAGTGCCTATTTGGGTTAATGCACTAACCATCATATCTTTCAGACTGAGAGGGGAAACTGAAGCACCTGGAGGAAACCAACGCGAACACGGGAAGAATGTGCAAATTCCACAGAGACAGTGGCCCAAGCCAGGTATTGAACCCAGGTCCCTGGCACTGTGAAGAAGCAGTGCTAACCACTGTGCCTCCACTGTGCTTCCTGAAGTCGAAAATAATCTCCTTCATTTGTTAATATTGAGGAAGAGATTATTGTCACCGTACCAGTTCAGCAGATTATTTATCTTATTCCTGTACTCTCATCATTGTTTGAGATCTGGAAATGTATTGAAATAAGTTCAAAGAAGGTTTAACAGACTGACTGGAATGGGTGGCATGTCTTACGAGGAACGGTTGGATAGGCTAGACTTGCATCCACTGGGATTTAGAAGAGTAATCGGTGTCTTAATTAAAACATATGAGATCCTTAGGTATCTAGACAAGATGTTATCGAGAATGTTAATTCTTGTGGGAGAATCTAGAACTAGGGGCACTGTTTAAAAATATAAGGTGTTGCTCATTTAAGATAAATAAATTTTTTTTCTGAGGGTTGAGACTCACTTCCTCAAATGATGGTAGAAGCAAAGTCCTTGAATGGTTTTAAGGCAAAGCTAGATAGATGCTTTATCAACAAAGGGTGAAAGCTTATTGGGAGATAGGCAGGAATGTGGTGTTGAGGTTACAATCAAATCAGCCATGATGTTATTGAATGGCAGAACAGGTGTAGCAGCTTTGAATATTAGATCTGCTGCATCAAAGCAGATTGGCAATGCAAAAATTACTGATCATCTTAAACAAGCTTGTTAATTCAATCACATCCCCTCACTACAGCTCATTCAAGCAAATTAATGGATTACTGCACTGAAAGGATTATTATTGGGATTACTTCATTCAGCAGAAAGACTTATACTAAGTAACTCATGTCTCCATGGGTTATATGTACTTATTTAGAAGATCCTTTTGGGTACAATACCTTATATGTATAAGTAAGCTCATCCAAAAAGGTAGAATACACTTTAAAGTGGATGTTTAAGAAGGCATCATTTTTGTGAACATGTCAGATGTTTAACAGCTAAACGGTGCATCTGAATCACAAGATTGAAAAGTTTTCTTTGGGTGGTACAGTAGCACAGTGGTTAGCACTGCTGCTTCACAGCTCCAGGGACTTGGGTTCGATTCATGGCTTGGGTCACTGTCTGTGTGGAGTTTGCACATTCTCTTTGTGTCTGCATGGGTTTTCTCTGGGTGCTCGGATTTCCTCCCACAGTCCAAAGATGTGCGGGTTAGGTTGATTGGCCATGCTAAAATTGCCCTTTAGTATCCTGAGATGCGTGAGTTAACGGGTAAATATGTAGGGATATGGGGATAGGACCTGGGTGGGATTGTGGTCGGTGCAGACTCGATGGGCCAAATGGCCTCTTTCTGCACTGTAGGGTTTCTATGATTCTACATGCCACCATTACTTAGCAACTTGAAAACTAATCAACGGAACAAACATTTTTGTTAAGCAAAAAGGAAAAGGGCATTTTCACTATTCTTTAGGCCAGGTGATGAAAGGAAAACCTTGGATATAAAGGTTTAAAGTAAAAGCAGCCAATAATAAAGTACATTTTGAAAGCTATGTGGTTGACTCTCAACTGCCCTTGAAAAACTAGGGATGGGCAATAAATGCTGGCCGGCCAGCAACAGACATCTATGTCCCATGAATGTATTTTAAAAATTATAGATGTTTTATTTTGAGATCATTTTCAGTTTACTGTAAACAAAAATTGAAGCAATATTTGAAAATCTATGGAATATTTTTCATTGGACATCAAAAAGACAATGAAAATAAGGAGGTTAAGCCAGGATCACATCCATCAATTTCCTCTTGTACTGACACCTCTCTTGAGATTCTCCAAGATTGCAAGCTTCTCCTTGCCTGGATCTTACCCGAAGGCTCCCAACTCGACCAATCTGGAGACTAGTACGTCTCGTTTCATTCAACATGCTGATTTCACGTCCATCATTTGGTCCTAATTGAGCTAAAGAAGTAGGAATGTTCAGTATAGGGAATTCCTATCCTTGCCCTATGGTCACTGCCTTGGCATAATTTGTCATTTAAAGGGTGGACAAAACAACAGTTTGGCATAAGACATTTTAATGCAATAGCATACTTGCGATGGGTAATACATTGTTTCCAATCACCCACATGCTTTGCAATTCTGCCACACTAAATCAGAGTATGCCCCTTTGCTCACTGCAGAATAAATTAAAATCTTCCTCACAGTGAATTGAAGTTAAGTCATGAAACAAAATGATTGTACCTGTCATGATGCAATTGTTACTGCAAACATTTTTTTTTCAAATTTATCATGTCAAGCTGAATTATTTTCAAAGGTTATCAAAGGAGCAGCACAGTGCTTAGCACTGCTGCCTCATAGCACCAGGGGCCCAGGTTCAATTCCAGCCTCGGCTCACTATTTGTGTGGAATTTGCATGGTTCTCCTGTATCTGCATGGGTTTCTTCCAAGTGCTCCGATTTCCTCCCACAGTCCAAAAGACGTGCTGGTTAGGTGCACTGGCCATGCTAATTTCTCCTTCAGTGTACCCGAACAGATGCCAGAGTGTGGCAACTAGGGGATTTTCACAGTGACTTCACTGTGACACTAATAAATAAGCTTTAAAAATTTTAAAATTTAAAAATGCAAAACAAAAGAGTAAATGACAAGGGTGAGTGACTGTAGTGATAAAATGGTTAAGGATAAATCGTTGAATTTTAACACCGTTGGTATATTAATGAATTTATATCATCCAAGTTTGGCAGACACTATTTAAAAAAGACTTTGATGCAGATCCTAATTATGCATAGAATACACAGCAGGGAGTGCCAACCACCAACTCTAATTAGTGAAATTATTGTTATACAGAATAGATACAGTTGGGACAAGAAGATATAGTCCCATAAGTGATGTTCTAAAACGAATCATCAGTATTTAATTTTTCGGAAAATAATTCATTACTTAATGTACAAAA
The DNA here is from genome assembly GCF_965287045.1 of Carcharhinus amblyrhynchos. NCBI lineage: Eukaryota > Metazoa > Chordata > Chondrichthyes > Carcharhiniformes > Carcharhinidae > Carcharhinus > Carcharhinus amblyrhynchos. The sequence continues at coordinate 101,204,184 of NC_137326.1, read as the reverse complement.
TTTCATATTTGAAAAAATGGACTCCATTTTAAACCACAGAATACAAACCCCAAAACATATCTTATTACTCCTACAAGCATGTGTGTAAAACTAGTATTTCCTCTAAATAACAATTAACAACTTGGAGGGAGTACTTGCATTTTCTAATGTTGTCTATTTGAAAGAAACAAGGTACATGCAAACAGCCCCTTAAAGATAAAGCTCCTATTCATTTTGAAATGCACACTTGGAGTATTTATCAGGCCAGTTCTCCTCAGCAGCGTAGGTATCTATGTACTTCCATTTCATTTGTCACGTTAAGATCCCTCTGTCTCATGTTTGATGTAGGTCAAGTACTCATGCTATTAACATTTTGGAATTGAGAACATAATTGAAGGAGAGAAACTGTAAAGACTGGTTAAAACCCTTAAGCAATGGGTGTACTAGATACATAAGCAAAGAATTAATTCATGATGATGTATTTTAATTGATTTTTTGGTGACAGTGAACCAGTAAGCAACCAAAATAAGACTGTCTACCAGAGTAACTGTTACCATTTATGAAGTTAATACACAATTCACATTCCAAGGAAATTTATACAAGCAGAAAACAAACACAACATAAAATCTTACAAATATAAAGCTACAAATATAGTAAGTCTCAAATCAGCAGATCACCTATCTCCAAATCATTGGAGACCAGGCATAAAAGATGCACTTTGAAACCCTGTGAAAGTCCCAATGCATTTGAGCTTCCAATGGGCAGTTCTTCTTTCCTTGGGACTCTCTGTGAATGTCTCTAATTCCACCTTAGAGCCAGAGATTTCAGACAGTTCTGCAATACTTACCTGAACAATTAACCAGGGAATGTTGAACAAATTAAAACCTAGTCTAACTCCTGGGTAATAACAGAACTGCCCCTCCTCCCCCACCACAGGCTCCCCACTTAAACAGCCCCGACTTGAGCCCCCAAACTACCCACGTGACACCCCAACTACCCTGACCCAACCTGACTACCCGCACAATTTGACTACCCCATGAAAAGCTTCTGACCTGAATACCCCTCCCAACCTGAATAACTCCCCAATGAGACCCGACTACACACTCTCAAGCCCACTACCACCCAACCAGCTTATCAATCTGCCACCCTACTTACCTATCCAATTATGCACTTACCTCACGTATCTACCCATTCAATCATCCTCTCACTCATTTGCTGACATTCACACCACACATTTAAAAACTTACCCTTCAGTAGTTCATTCTGTAAAAATCGGGGAGCGTTTGGTCTTCCCCCAGCATTACAATGCTCTAAGGAATTTTCCAAGGGACACAGTGGTCTGCATTTCTGAAGAACTCAGGCTTTGAAGATTCCACAAGAATTGCTGAACAGCGATGTATGGAAACTTTCAAGTGAAGCAGCAATCCAATGATGATTGCAGCTCTGTAGAGGATTCAAACCAACACCTTGAGAAACGTTCTTGCCATCAGAGCTGACTGACAATATAATGGTGTCATTTTTTAAACTTTCTACTTCTTAAACAGCAAAGAATTGACAAAAATATCTCTCTCTTTGGATATATAGTATTCAGTTATGCGGCTGGCCATATAGCAGACTAGTTTCAATTGTTTTCTGATGGAGGCCACATCTTTTATTGTGTAACTGATTTGTTGAGATTTGTACATTTAAACATGAATTATTCACTGGCAATCCTTAACTTTGTATACGGATCCCAGTTACTGCCATGCATGGTGCTGCTCCCATACAGATTCCTTCTGGACTGTTCTCCATATTACCATTTCATTCTATGCACTATACCATGTATGGTGCCATTCTCCTGTACCACAGCATTCCATTTTCTTGATTGGAATGAGAAGAAAACTTTCCTCTCTTCTAGCTGATCATAATTATTTGCAATATTCTTTTAGCTGCTATCCCTTCTCACCCACCTCAAGTCTCTAACTTCATTAATTCAGACAGCTTTGACGTATGACAGTTTTTCCATATCTCTGCCTGTCACATTGGAGGAACTGCTCTCTGGCACTTTATATCCATTGGATTCACGTTTTACGCTGCTTCGAGTTGTGTTTCTCTTTATTAATGACTTGTCTTCATGTTCCTTACACTGTAGTTTTGTCCCATTACTTGCAAAAGGAAACGTGCACCCCGTTCATCCTTAGAGTGGACTTGGAATTTTATTTTCCCTGTGGTGCCTACCATGTACTTGCTGGACATTGACGTTCACAAATGGAATCTTAGTTTCACAATTTCAACCAAACATTGGTGTGCTGTTTTATATTCAAATAGTGCTTATGAGTCTTCATTCAGCTCAGCAATTACTCTGAATTCAGTTGCCTTTTCCAGAGTTAGCTGCAATATTCTTCAGCATACTTACAACTTTAACTGGACACTTAGTTCCTCCCTGAGTCTTCTTCCATGTCACTGAATGCCCTTAGATTTTTCCAAATCATTCACTAGATTGTCAACTCGTTTCTCAGGATTTTCCTTTTCTACTTTTAAAGTTGAAACTTGCTTTTCCGTGCTACGCAGCTCATCTTTCATTTCTTCGGACTGGATTGAAGTTCAAGAATTTTATTGCTGTCTTTACAATGAACTTCCAACATTTTGTCAAACTCATCTTCCAGACACGAATGTTGATTCTTTGCATTGCTTTAGCAGATTCCGATTCACGTGTGCCATCATTTGGCCTCACAGCTAGTTGTATCTGAGACTCTTCACACTCCTTTGTGAGAACTTCTACTTTTCTGTGCAACTGCCTAACTTTTTTTTAATATTCTTTATTCTAGAGTTTCATTTCAGCCACTTCATTTTACAACTCAATGGTTCTTAGTGTGTCTTAGACATCCAGTGCTTTTCTCCTTCTAGCTCCTTGCACTCCAGTGTCAGATTTACATTTTCTGAACTCATTTCTGGCTTTTTCTCCAGCTGCAGCATAAACATTGTCCTTGTTCTTAGAATCATAGAACCCTACAGTGCAGAAAGAGACTCTTTGGCCCATCGAGTCTGCACCGAACACAATCCCACCCAGGCCCTATCCCCATATACTATACCCACTAATCCCCTCTAACCTACGCATCCCTGGACACTAAGGGACAAATTCTTAGTATGGCCAATCAACCTAACCCACACATCTTTGGAATGTGGGAGGAAACCAGAGCACCGGGAGGAAACCCACGCAGAGACGAGGAGAATGTGCAAACTCCACAGACAGTGACCCGAGCCGGGAATCGAACCCAGGACCCTGGAGCTGTGAAGCAGTAGTGCTAACCACTGTGCTACCATGCCGTCCTTCATTTTGGCTTCCCTGGTAGCCAAGTCTGTCTCTGGGGAAGTCTTAATGTGTTTTAGTTCTGTAATTGTTGTATTCATGGCTTCACTTTCTGCTCGTAACTTGGAATGTTCTACAGCTTTTCCTTTCAGTGCTCCTGTTTGTCATTCAGCTGGTTCTTCAGCTTTTCCATTCTTTTCTTGTAGCTTTTGGCCACTTTTTCCTTGAATATGAAACATTGCTGAGTCGTTCTCTGCCAACTGGTTCACCAATTTGTTCAGAGTGACGTAAAGTTAATTTTGCTTCTCTTGGTACTTTTCCAAAGGAACGCATTTTGTCCTAGGGGATCCTTGTACCAAGTGAGGATTCTTCAACAGCTTTTCCTTTTCTTTGTAAAGCTCACTGGCTTCATCCTGAGGTTTTCTGTAATTCAGCAGAGTCTCCCTGACTTCTTCCTGCTGTTCTTCCATACTGCTATTTAAGACAGTCTTACCTGTCTTCATGTTGTTGAATGGTTACACATTCCTTTTACAATCAGCTGTTCTTTCAACTGTTTACTCTCTTGTTGGCCTCTTGCCATTGTTTTGTTGCTATGATAATTCCAACGCAGCTTTTTCTGAAGAAATATGCAAAATCCTTTTTAGGTCTTCATGTTTTTCCATGGCTACATATTGATTCTTCAAGGAATCTTTCAGGGTCACAAGTTCTTTGCATGTCTTTCCTGCCTCCTGTTTTTTTTTGGCTGTACATCTGGCACAGCTATCCTAATTCCCATTATGATTTGCCAACTGTGGAATTGAGGGTCATTATTTCCTCCTAGTACCTTTGTGTTGTCTCGGTTTTGTTTGTTCACGTCTCAAACCACTTGGATCATTAAATTAGTTCAGTTTATTGTGCATTTTAAAAAGCATAAAAGGTAAATTGTCCTAGTCCCAAATGACAATAGTCTGCTCTCCTTTTTGAGGAGATACACAACATTAATTTTGTGCTTCACAAAAATGGTCTCCAAGACTGCCACTCGTAGGTTGGTTTAACCATTTCTTTATATCAAGTAGATGACATAAAATTAAAATTTTAAAAATGGATAAAAGGTACTGATAAGGGTTTAGTTGTACAAAAATGACTTTTAGAGTCATAGAGGCCCAACTTGTCCATGCCATCCTATTTTTTTAAAACCCATAAACTAATCCCAATTGCCTGCATTTGACCCATATCCCTCTATACGCTCGTACCCATGTACCTATCTAAGTGCTTTTTAAAAGACAAAATTGTTTCCACCTCTACTATTACCTCTGGCAGCTTGTTCCAGACACTCACCACCCTCTGTGAAAAATTGCCCATCTGGACCCTTTTGTATCTCTCCCCTCTCACCTTAAACCTGTGCCCTCTAGTTTTAGACTCTCCTACCTTAGGAAAAGAAATTGACTATCTAGCTGATCTGTGCCCCTCATTATTTTATAGATCTCTATAAAATCACCCCTCAGCTTCCTATGCTCCAGAGAAAAAAGTCCCAGTCTATCCAGCCTCTCCTTATAACTCAATCCATCAAGTCCCGGTAGCAACTTTTCTGCACTCTTTCTAGTTTAATAATATCCTTTCTATAATAGGGTGACCAGAATTGCACACAGTATTCCAAGTGTGGCCTTACGAATGTCTTGTACAACGTCAACAGGACATTCCAACTCCTGTATTCAATGTTCTGACCGATGAAACCAAGCATACTGAATGCCTTCTTCATCACTCTGTCCACCTGTGACTCCACTTTCAAAGAGCTGTGAACATGTACCCCTAGATCTCTTTGTTCTGTAACTCTCCCATTTGTTCTGTAACACCCTACCATTAACTGAGTAAGTTCTGCCCTGGTTCAATCTACCAAAATGCATCACCTTGCACTTGTCTAAATTAACCTCCATCTGCCATTCGTCAGTCCACTGGCTCAATTGATCAAGAATAACTTTTGTTATGCAAATTAACCTAGCCACAGGGTGAACACATATTTACTTCCATCTAGTGGAGGACAATAGGGCATAGAATTGCAGAAGTTAAAATCTACAAAGGACAGATGAAAATGCATATGATGCTTGCATGCTGAAGGCATGACTTCTAAGACTAGTTGTTTATATAGGAAACAATCGAAAAGGATGAATCATAGATCAATGGCAGCGTTAGTCTGAAGTCTCACAACACCAGGTTAAAGTCCAACAGGGTTATTTCGTCACAAAATAATGATTGGGAGACTTGCATTCCAATCATTATTTTGTAAATGGAGTTTGTGTTTTTATATGCCCTGTTTGTGAATAGACCTCCCACTCACCTAACAAAGGGGCTGCGCTCCAAAAGCTAGTGGCTTTTGTTACCAAATAAACCTGATGGACTTGAACCTGGTGTTGCGAGACTTCTTACTGCATTTACCCTAGTTCAAACCCAGCATCTTCACATCAGGGTTCATCTGCACAGCAAGAGGACAGCTGGTGACCAACCAAGAGCATAGTCCAACTAGAAACAGAGCTCTCTGGGGAAAAAAAAGCTTCTCTACTGAAAGCTGCTGTTTTACACCTCAGCTTTTTTAGTGAGCCAGAAGAGCTTCCCAAAATAAATATATGGTCATGTGTGGTAATTATTTGCTGGATTTGCTCATAGTGCCAAAACTTATGGGATGTTATTTTCAGAAAAGGTTATTGAATGAATATAACGAGACTTGACCTTTCCTCAGTTTCTTTCATAACCTTCCTTACATTAAACTAAAATGCAAAATAAACAATTAAGAATCAGTGATCCAAGTTACCCTTCTGGGTTTTGGGATACCCTTGCATCTAACATCATTGGGGTTCTTAACATTTATCAAAAACAAATTTTGGCTCTTCTAATTTTGTCATGGTCAAATTTTTGTAACAGTTATACCTTTAAATGTTGCTGCCCCTTTAAGGCAGGTTTGTTTTCATTCAGGATGTCAGCAACATGTCAGTTTCTTAGGACTGGATTTTCCAATGCTCCCATAGTATGTTTTGCAGCAGCGGAGATGCGCTGTCGATCCTGTCACCATCAATGGGGTTTCCTGTTGTTTGCACTCCGCCACTAGGGAATCAGTGGTAGGGGACTCAATTCACCATTAACAGGATTGGAGGATCCTGCCAGTGGGAATGACCAGACAATCCTGGCCTTTTTGATTTATCTAGCATTTCCAATTTTAGCACACTCTTTGATGATTAGCCACCTTATGCGCTTCCAAAGCTTTTAAAACTTTTTTATCTTCATGCCCCTCTTTTTAACTTTTTTTTTAGTTGCAACTGCCTGCCAGCTTCTGAAATTTGTTAAGCCTCTGGGACTGCCATCTATTCTACAATGCAGGTGCAGCTTTTTTTTTGCAGTTTTGCTTCTTGTGATCTGACCAGGTTCCTTCACTCACGTGTTTTTTAGGGTCTGGCAATCAATCTCCACTCATTCCGGTGGGTTTCTCAACTTCCAAGTCTGTAGTAAAACTTCTTCATCTGTTTCTTCAATGTTTCTACTTAGGGGCATGTCTTTCGGGTCGGTGTTCAGATATTTATGGTTTATCATAACTCGGTATTGTGTCCTGCGTTAAATGCCACTTTTCATGCCATCACTGTCACAGTATTATATTATGGGTCTGTTTGGTGTCTCAATAATGAGAGCTTGAGATGTGTTTGTTTAAACATGAACCATTTCTTGGCAATCCTTAAGGATATGCAAGGTGTGTTTACTACAATGCACAATGCTGCTTTCATGCAAGTTCCTTCTAGACTGTTCTCAGACTCTATTACAATGTATCATACCATGGGTAATGCTATTCTCCAACCTCATGTTAATTCCTTGCTCAACTGAGCTCCATTTCATTACAATGGTATGCAGGCACATACAAAGTTTTGATTTCAAAAGATGTTCTCATAATTTCATAAATTTTGAACTTGTACTTTCCTTAATGCAATCATGTCCCTTTCTTTCAAATTAACTTTACAAGTCTATCATTTAAAGCTACAAACTAAAATGATGCTGAGAGTATATGGTCTTTGCTGATATAATGGTTATGATATTACCAATATCCAAGAAAGTATCAGAGTACTCTTGAGTGTCTTCTGCTGAACTGTCTGATCTACTTACGGTTTTTGGGCATTGCCTGCTGATGATGAACTCTTAGCATTTCCCTCTAAATGACTTCTGGAACCACTGAGGCAGTGGTTCACAGTTATAGCCTTAAATGCAATCAACTTTTTTAACAATGAAATATATTGCATACACACAGTTGGATGCAATGAAAATGGTAAATGGATTTTTTTCATGTGTTGTTTTTCATTCAAACACTGATGTTAGAATGAATGGTTATTTTCATCTCAGTTAGGCAAGCACATAGAATTTCCCAACCATTTTAATCCAACAATCTAGTTAGTAATGAATAGATGGATAGACTAAAACACAATCTTTCAAAGTTAATACAAAAATTCACATCTATCTGTGTGACCTATCTAATACAATTTACTTTTAATGATGAATAAAGAAACTCATATAAAGTTTCATTCTGACTGTGTGTTTATGATTTGAAAAGTGACACTCTCAGTATCATAAATCCCAGCATTGCTTAGAAATAAGAATTGGAAAGAAATATCAGTACTAAAGGGAAAATGTGATTTTATTCATTAGTACCAAAAAACATCAGAAGAGGTCTTAAAAACACTGCATTGAAATGAATAATAAATGGTTCCTTGGTAGTACAAAACTTGAATACTGCCAAAAAGTGAGATTCACGTTACCAAGCTTTTCATCTTGCACTGCAGGACAAACATATGAATGCCAAAAATACTACAGGAGAAAAGGGTACTGATTGGTTGGCAAGTCAACTTTGATTGGTTGGGATACTGCCAAGAGAAGTCAATGAACATGAGAACATAGAAATAGGAGCAGGAGTAGGCCATCTAGCCCTTTGAGCCTGCCCCGCCATTCAATAAGATCATGGCTGATCTGAAGTGGATCAGTTCCACTTTCTTGCTTTCTCCCCATAATCCTTAATTCCCTTGTCTATCAGAAATCTATCTACCCGTGATTTAAATATATTCAACGAGGTAGCCTCCAACACTTCAATGGGCAGAGAATTCCAGAGATTCACCACCCTTTGAGTGAAGAAGTTCCTCCTCAACTCCGTTCTAAACTGTCCCCCCTTATTTTCAGGCTGTGCCCTCTAGTTCTGTTTTCCTTTCTAAGCGGAAAAAATCTCTCGACCTCTACCCTATCTAGCCCCTTCATTATCTTGTAAGTCTCTATAAGATCCCCCCTCAGCCTTCTAAACTCTAACGAGTACAGGCCCAGTCTATTTAATCTCTCCTCATAAGCTAACCCCCTCATCTCCAGTATCGGCCTAGTGAACCTTCTCTGTACTCCCTCCAAGGCCAATATATCCTTTCACAAATAAGGGGACCAAAACTGCATGCAGTACTCCAGTTGCGGCCTCACCAGTGCCTTGGACAGTTGCAGCACGACCTCCCTGCTTTTATATTCTATCCCCCAATAAAATTAAATTCCCAATGGGGAATTTAAATAAGACGCAAGGCTGGAACATATTCCTTTTGTTCTTAGAAACAACGTATGTGGCTTCTAACAAATATACAAGCTTGACTGATTACCTTACATTGACTGTTAGCTTGGCTATTAGCACATTCAGGATTGTTCAGCAAGTACTTTTCAATCATTGAATCACACCAGCAGTAGACATTTTATTTTGGGTTTAGCATTCATGGACTGGTTAAAAATGGTCTGTATTTTTGCCCATTACAATCTAACAAAGGAACATGCTGTTGATTCAATCAGCCAATCACTGGGACATATAGCCTACATACCTGGAATCACACCTTTTAAAGTTTTTAAAAGTTTATTTATTAGTCATAAGTAAGGCTTACATTAACACCGCAATTAAGTTACTGTAAAATTCCCCCAGTCATCATACTCCGGCGCCTGTTCAGGTCAATGCACCTAACCAGCACAATTTTCAGAATGTGGGAGGAAATCGGAGCACCCGGAGGAAACCCATGCAGACATGGGAAGGACATGCAAACTCCACATAGACGGTGATCCAAGCCAGGAATCAAACCCTGGTCCCTGATGCTGTGAGGCAGTAGTGCTAACCACTGTGCCACCACCTGCACTGAAATTCATACATGATATTGCTTAATTGTGCGATAGGCAGAACATCATTTGGACTGACAACAGCATCCTGTTTGTGGAAAATACCACTCATGTAGTCACTGCATCATAACAGTGTGAAATGGCTTGTTCAATTTATCATTCAAATTTTTGAAATACTTTGCCTTTAAAGCATCATTTGTCGTAGAATGGGCACTTTTCAGATTTGAAAATGGTGGCCTTTGACCCATGTGTGAGCTTGTGTGATATGCAGCATGATTCCAAGATTGGGAAGAACTAGCTGTACAATCCTAAATCTGCCAGTAGTTAGATTAACAATCTACTTAAGATAATGGTTGAGCTTGTAATGTGGTTCATTTACACTTGGCAGAAGTGACACACCTTCATTCATACAAGCCTGTTCTTTGCAAACAAAGGGAATATGTTCAAACATTGTGACTTTCTTGAATTATCCAGAAGACTGTGGAGCCAAAAGTCCCCTGTTGCTTTCTCCGTGGCAACATCACAGTCACAGTTGACTTGCCACTCATTCAGGACCCTTTTCTCCTGCAGTTTACAAGCAGTCCTTTGACTTGCAATAATCTGATTCCTGAAAACCCCATTGCAAGTTTAAACATCATAAGTGAGAACCAGTTTTTCCATAGGAACAATGTTATAAATGGGGTATTAGTTTCTGAACCATGGCATAATATCCAATTTTCACTGAGGTGAATATTTTGAGAGATCTTGCTTCAGTATAATTCCTTTACAGTAGCCTATTTCCATTGATACAATAGTGCCTCCACTTTTAAAGACACTTCTACACAGTTTCTGAGAAGTAACTCGCTCTTCCAGAGGTTGTGAAAGGCAGACATAAAAGAATGCAATTCTTAGAATTCATAAAAGCATGCAATTGCATGAGGTGAGACCATCATGGGGTCTTGAGCAAATCTAATTATAAGCGTAATGATTGAAGCAAATTAATCTCAACAGTTAATAGAGGCCAACTCTGCACGGGAATTGTAAAGTTGGAACAGGGTGTCAATTTATAAATTTCGTAAGTGTCATTCATCATAAAATGATGCTGTAAACTCGAGGCTGTCTGTAAAGGTAAATTGTAATTCCAGACTAGTGCAAAGCCATCTAAAAGATCTTCCTGAACTTTCAGACTCTTTACCATGACATTTTGCTAATGTTTTGAAAGTGGAGAGTGCCTATCACAGTCCCATAATTTTATAAAATTGTCATTGGAAGACCTGATCATGGGATGCCATTAGAAGCATGCAATTGCATGAGGTGGAGCTCATCATGGGGTCTTCAGCAAATCTAGTGATAAGCGCAATGATGGAAACAAATTAATCTCAACTTTGTTGGTTCTTAACTCACTTCTAAAAACCTGGAATTGTTATTTCGCTGTGACAATTGTAACAATGAGAAAGAATAAATGTTTATTTAGTCAGCCTCCTCAATGAGCATTCTTTTGTTTGTTTCTGCTCATTACTGTCAGACGTGCACTGCATCAATCTAAAAAGATTCAGCTACTCTTCAAACCCATGTAACGGTGATGATAAGGCTACACTATACTCCTTTTCTTATGATAGAATCCCCACACTGTGGAAGGAGGCCATTCAGCCAACCAAGTCTGCACTGACCACAATCACGTTGAAGGGTTAAGCATGAACTACATACCATGTTGATCATATCGTTGTGACATACAAGCAAAGATGATGCTTAAAAGGTAAACATTTGGTATCATACTGCAGGCTCATGTCATTTATCATACTAGTGTGATTGCAATGAAGACCGTTCTAAGCCTCCAGCTATGGAAATATATCCAAAGCTAATAAAATATTAAATTGCAATCTGACATCATATATAAAATGTTGAAATGCCTGTTATTGATACAGCTCCAGCAATAACTTCATAAGCTGATGTATAATTCGATGGTCCAGCATTAAATGCAGAAAAGATAACCGACATTCAGCAATGCATGATTTCGCAAGAGGCATCTGAAACAGAGTACAGGTGCAGTCTTTGCTCAAAATAATTGAAAAACCACTGTGCCACTTGACAAAAGAAAATTATTATATCCATATGAAGAATGGCAAAATGATCCTTCGCATAGTTTGTTAAGTTTATTTCCTCAGGCAAGATATTTTGCTTTTATGGCACTCTGTAGAACATGATAGTGTAATCTTGCAACTATGGATTCAACGTTGAGTAATTTTGCAGACAGTACGAGTCATGAATAGTGCTATACATATGTAATATAAAAGGATAGCAGAACCTGAATTTAGCAATAAACAACCAATCCACTGTGGATCAGGCCAATGTGGAATTAATTGTATTTGACCAGTAGCGTTACAGTCTATTTTGATAACCTTCCATACATTTTTTTGTCACATTGCTGAAGCAAACTAGCTTTCCATGGGGAAACAGCTTGATCCTCATAACAGAAACAAATTGGCCTTATTGGATTGCTGGCAAGATTTCATCCAATATTATTTCAGCAAGGATATCAGAACAAATCGAATGAACTGATTTGATTATAGGCTAAAGGGTGCGATTTCCAAACAAGTTTATACTGCAAAGTATTGTGCTGTGATTATGCATCGTATCCAGACATTACTCACACAGAACAGCTGGCTTGACTTCATAAACATTTACTGACAAAATATCCATTAGTACTTTTTCATTGCTCATGACATAATTGGGCCACTAGGTCAGCTCAACAAGCTGAACATTAATAACAAAGATATTGATATTGGACAGCAGAGGATCATCAAACAATAAACAGAAGTAATGTAAAAGGCAAGCTAGCAGGAGACACAAAAAAGTTCTGGATAACAACTATCAGGAAGCAGAGGCAGTGTAAAGTGATCTATAATTGTATTGTTAAATATTAGAAATAAAGTATAGATTTAAGTGGATTTAATTTAGTGTTTTGACAGCAGCACAGTGGCATAGTGGTTAGCACTGCTGCCTCAGTGGCAGGGATCTGGGTTCAATTCTGGCCTTGGGTGATTTTGTGTATGGAGTTTGCACATTGTCCCTGTGTCTGTGTGTTTTTCCTCCAGGTGCTCTCATTTCGTCCCACAATCCAAAAATTTGTAGATTAGCCACATTGGGTGGCACTGGGCAAGGTGCTGTTTGGAGAGTTGGTGCAGACTCAATGGGACGCATGACCTCCTTCTGTACTGCAGTGGTTCATTGTATGACATAAACCCACATAGATTCAATGGTGTTTGTATGCATGGACGTTTTGGTTTCAGTTCAAACTAGATTGTGCTGAGAGTGTTTATGATGGAAAAAGTAAACATGAGTTTGGGGAAAGAATCATAGAAATCCTACAGTACAGAAAGAGGCCATTTGGCCCATCACGTCTGCACTGACCACAATCCCACCCAGGCCCTATCCCCATATCCCTACATATTTACCCACTAATTCCTCTAATTTATGCATCTCAGGACACTAGGGGGCAATTTTAGCATGGCCAATCAACCCAACCCGCACATCTTTGGACTGTAGGAGGAAACCAGAGCACCCGGAGGAAACCCACGCAGACACAAGGAGAATGTGCAAACTTCACACACAGACAGTGACCCAAGCTGGGAACTGAACCCAGGTCCCTGAGCTGTGAAGCAGCAGTGCTAATCAGTGTGCTACCATGCCGCCCCATTCAATCAGATGCTCTGTAGCCACTAGGAGCCACTTTTGGAATAACAGACCTTGTGATTGTATTATAGCTGAACTCACAGCAGATAGAACTAGGAGGATAGAGAGAATAGCTTTCCCAGTTCTGCTAAAAGGAAGAAAACCATACAATTGAGTAATGGGCACAAAAGCCCCAGAGTAACTAAATGATAGTTAGTTATGCAAACAAGATAATGAAAAGGGATGTTCCAAGGCGTTTGAAGTCAAAGGAACAAACAGAAAGTGGAACAGGAACAGAGCATTGTTCATTGAAGTCACAGATAGAGCTAAGAATAAGTTGGCTAGTGAGAAGCCAAAGATACTTCAAGTAATCCTAATGTTTTTACTGCAGCTCATGAATCAATAGTAGAAGGAATTGTGAAACAATTAGTGTCTGGATCTCAGAATTTGTGTGAGAGTTTGAAAACATTCAAGACAAAAGGAACACTGAAAGACAAGTTGTAAAACCTGAAAGTGAATCCTCATTGGGAACAGCTGAGAGAAAGTGTTACTTGGAGGAAAAGTCTCAAGTATATCTTCATGAGAGTGGATATAAGTAAAGTATTGCAGATGCTGGAATCTAAAACAAAAAAAAACCAGAAAATGCTGGAAAATCTGAGCTCTGACTGAGCAGCATCCTGACTCAAAATATTGACTTTATTTTCTCTGCACAGATGCTGCCAGACCTGCTGAGACATTCCAGCATTTTCTGTTTTCTGTTTCTGCAGAGTAGAGTTTGGACTTACTCATGTGGAAGCCGGTGTCCAGTGCAAAAAATTGTCTCACAATGTAAGAACCATCTGGGGGGGATTCAAGGAGAAATCCACAGAAGTTCACCTGGTCTCAGAGTGTCTGACCAATGTTAGCTTGTGTGTTTAAAGGGACTGTGTGTTACCAAAAACATTACAGCATACATATCTTATAAGTTGTATTATCCTTAAAATCTGTGAAGATCAGTGGTATTGAAGGAGCACTGTCTTATTGTCAAAATTGTCATGTTTTATAAAGGTTTTCTTTCATTGTTAAAAGCCAATTGGTAGCCCAGTGACTCTGTTCAACCATATTTTCTAAAAAAGTAAAAATTACCATCTTTTGAGCCGGAGTTATATTCTGGGATCTTTCTACCCAGCATCATCTGGGATCATAGCACAGCAAGGTTTGATGGGTTTTTGATAGGAGAGGGGATTAAGGGTTATGGGGAGAGGGCGGGAAAGTGGAACTGAGCAGCGACAGATCAGCCATGATCTTATTGAATGGCGGGGCAGGCTCGAAGGGCTGGATGGCCTACTCCTGCTCCTATTTCTTATGTTCTTATGTTCTTATTCATGCCTGTGGGGCAGTCACATTCTAAATCTGGTATTCCTGGGTATCCTTAAGTACCCTACAGCACAAGGCTGCTATCTCCTCTTTTTGTTGCTCACCGATATTAAATGTAGCAAGTGAACAAATTTTCCCCTGAAAGATCCTCAAAGGGAGAACTGCATTGATAGTGCATTGCTATCAACTAAAACAAGTGGTAACTGTCCTCAGTGCCCTTGCCAGTTATTCAGCCAACATCAGTGAGAGAGTGTTGCAAAAGAAATTGGCTTGAACCACTTAAATATGGCAAATATTTGAAAATATGATTTTTCAACTTCCAACTGACTAGAAGTTTTGCAATTTGAACTGAGACAGATCAAAATGCTTAGTGATGTTTGGCCATATTCTAAGGTAAAGGTAAGAAACAAACAAATCACCCTCATGGGAGTGTGAAGTGAGACATTTCCAATAATGCAGACACTGATCAAAATGCATAACTGTCTAAGGACAAGGCATTAAAATACAATGTACTGGATACTGGAGCTATGACTGCCTCAGACAGGCATACCTAGACCATCTTAGGCCACCTAGACCATGGGAGATTTTAACCTGCCTATTGACTGGTTGACTCAAGTCGGACGCGGTGGACTTGAGGAAGAGTTCTTGGAATGCTGTCGGGATAGTTTCCTTGAACAGTATGTTACAGAACCTACAAGGGAGCAAGTTATCTTAGATCTGGTACTGTGTAATGAGGCAGGTAGAATTAGAGATCTTCTTGTGAGGATCCCCTTGGGACGAGTGATCGAGGGGGATTGAATATAAAAGTAGGGAGGTCTTGCTGCAGCTGTATAGGGCATTGGTGAGGCCGCAGCTGGAGTACTGTGTGCAGTTTTGGGCGCCGCACCTGCGCAAGGATATTTTGGCCTTGGAGGGAGTGCAGAGGAGGTTTACTAGGCTGATACCGGAGTTGAGGGGGTTGAGCTATGAGGAGAGGCTGAATAAACTAGGCTTGTACTCGTTAGAGTTTAGAAGAATGAGGGGAGATCTCATTGAGACGTATAAGATGATGAATGGGATGGATAGGATAGAGGTGGAGAGACTCTTCCCGCTCAAAAAAGACAGTAGGACTAGGGGGCACAGCCTCAAGGTAAAGGGGAGGCGGTTTAGAACGGAGTTGAGGAGGAACTTCTTCACTCAAAGGGTGGTGAATCTCTGGAATTCTCTGCCCGTTGAAGTGGTGGAGGCTGCCTCGCTAAATATGTTTAAGAAGCGGGTTGATGGGTTCTTGATAAGAGAGGGGATTAAGGGTTATGGGGAGAGGGCAGGAAAGTGGAACTGAGCCACGACAGATCAGCCATGATCTTATTGAATGGCGGGGCAGGCTCGAAGGGCTAGATGGCCTACTCCTGCTCCTATTTCTTATGTTCTTATGATCACAATATGGTTGAATTTCTGATACAGATGGAGGGTGAGAAAGTAGGGTCCCAAAGCAGTGTCCTCTGCTTGAACAGAGGGGAGTATGATGAGGGCAGAATTAGTTAATGTAGACTGGGGGCACAGGACAGCTGAGGAACAGTGGAGGATTTTTAAGGAGGTCTTTCTCAGTACTCAGCAAAAATATATTCCGGCGATAAAGAAGGACTGTAAGAAAAGGGATAACTAGTCATGGCTATCGAAGGAAATAAAGGAGAGTATTACATTAAAAACTGATGCGTACAGAGCAGCTAAAAATAGTGGGGAATTAGAAGATTGGGAAAAATTTAAAAAACAACAAAGGATGACTAAGAAAGCAATAAAGAAAGGAAAGAGAGTATGAAACTAAACCAGCTCTAAATATAAAAATGATTGTAAAAGTTTTTACAAATATATAAAGAAGAGGAGAGTGGCTAGAGTGAATGTTGGACCCTTGGAGGACGTGAGGGAGAATTTAATGGTGGGAAACGAGGAAATGGCTGAGACTTGAAATAAGTTTTTTGTGTCGGTCTTCACAGTGGAGGACACAAATAGTTTACCGAATATTAAAGATAGAGGATTGGAAGGAGATGAGCTGCTTAATACAATTACAGTTACTAGAGAGGTAGTGCTTGGTAGACCAGTGGGACTGAAGGTAGACAAGTCCCCGGGACCAGATGGAATGCATCTCAGGTTTCTGAAAGAAATGGCAGAAGTAATAGTAGATGCGTTAGTAGTTATTTATCAAAAGTTACTGGACTCTGGGGAAGTGCCAGCGGATTGAAAAACAGCGACTGTTATGCCGCTGTTTAAAAAAGGTAGCAGACAAAAGGCCGGTAACTACAGGCCGGTTAGCTTAACATCCGTAGTTGGAAAAATGCTAGAATCCATCATTAAAGAAGAAATAGCAGGACACCTAAAAAAGAATGGTTCGATCAAGCAGACGCAGCATGGATTCACGAAGGGGAAGTCGTGTTTGACGAATTTATTGGATTTTTATGAAGATGTATCAAGTGTGGTAGACAGAGGGGAAATGGTGAATGTGGTGTTTTTAGATTTCCAGAAGGCATTCGATAAGGTGCCTTACAAAAGGTTGCTGCAGAAGGTTAGGGTACACGGAATTGGGGGCAAAGTGTTAGCGTGGATTGAGGATTGGCTATCTAACAGGAAGCAGAGAGTTGGACTAAATGGGTGCTTTTCTGGTTGGCAGTTGGTGACTAGTGGCGTGCTGCAGGGATCAGTGCTGGGGCCTGTTTACTAGATACATAGATGATCTGGAGGAGGGGGCTGAGTATAGGGTAACAAAATTTGCTGATGACACGAAGATCAGTGGAAAAGCAAATTGCGTGGAGGATGCGGAAAGTCTGCAGAGAGATTTGGATAGCCTGAGTGAGTGGGAGAGGACCTGGCAGATGGAGTATAATGTTAGCAAATGTGAGGTTATCCACTTTGGAAGAAATAATAGTAGGATGGAATATTATTTAAATGGTGAAAAGTTGCAGCATGCTTCTGTGCAGAGGGACCTGAGGGTCCTTGTGCACGAATCGCAAAAACTCAGTCTGCAGGTGCAGCAGGTGATCAAGGCAGCGAATGGAATGTTGGCCTTTATCGCGAGGGGGTTAGAATATAAAAGCAGGGAGGTCTTGCTGCAACTGTACAAGGCACTTGGAGTACTGTGCGCCATTTTGGTCCCCTTATTTGCGAAAGGATATATTGGCCTTGGAGGGAGTACAGAGAAGGTTCATCAGGCGGATACCGGAGATGAGGGGGTTAGCTTATAAAGAGACATTGAATAGACTGGGCCTATACTCGTTGGAGTTTAGAAGGCTGAGGGGGGATCTTTTAGAGACTTACAAGATAATGAAGGGGCTAGATAGGGTAGAGGTACAGAGATTCTTTCCATTTAGAAAGGAAACCAGGACTAGAGTGCACAGCGTCAAAATGAGGGGAGGGGGGTGTGCAGTTTAGAACAGAGTTGAGGAGGAACTTCTTCTCTCAGAGGGTGGTGAATCTCTGGAATTCTCTGCCCACTGAAGTGGTCGTTGAATATGTTTAAGTCATGGGTAGATAGATTTCTGATAGACAAGGGAATTAAGGGTTATGGGGAGCAGGCAGGTAACTGGGACTGATCCATCTCAGAAAAGCCATGATCTTATTGAATGGCGGGGCAGACTCAAAGGGCTAGATGGCATACTCCTGCTCCTATTTCTTATGTTCTTATTTTGGTAATACACAATGGGCAGCCTTGCCTTGAAAGTGTTTCAAGGCAAGGCTGCCCAGGCTCTAGAGAGAAAGATCGCAAATGACAGATGCTGTCAAGAAAGTCCTCAGCAAAAGGAACAGGCTGAAGGCTTCTCTCTCTCTTTTGAAATAAGTGCATTGCCCAATTTGAGAAGCTAATTCCACCAAACATCTACCAGCAAACTGAGATCCCATGATAGCTGCAACAACTTCTCCATCTGATTACGTCCAAGAAATCAGCTAACCTAAATCAGCCATAGCAATCATCAAATGATACTTAACTATACATTATTTTATCTTTTAACTCTCTTGATTTCTGATACCTGTATGTAGGTTTGTGACTGAGCCCAACTGACTGCATAAGGGGCAGATACTTGATATTGCATCATTATTTTTCTTGGATTTATGGTTAGCAAATTTGATCTTTGATTCAAGAAAACCCTTATTTTTCACAGTTTAAATAGTTAAATGCATTCTGATTTGGAAAAGACATAAAAAGAAATTTAGTTGCAACAACATCTTCCTGAGAAAGAAACTTAAACCTTCACTGTGATGAGCTGACGAGGTTGAATAGAGGGGAGCCAGTTCACCTTCTCACCCTGTAATAGCAATTATACGGCATGACATATTTTTCCAGATTAATTATCCAAGTAAGGTTCTTTAAAGCATTATCAATGTCAGGAATAAGGTAGAAGTAGTATGAAATTAGCTGCTAGCATTTAGAAAAAAAAAAATCACATCCATAAAGGTCGATGTGAAAGAAATAACAGCACAGATAACAGCAATCATGTAACTCCCACAAAAAGGATAAAGACAAAAGGGCTGCAACTACAAAGACAAACTGCAACTACAAAGCACAAGAGTCCATGAAGAGACCTGAAATATTTTGAAAAATGTTTTTTCCTTCTTGTATTTGACATACCATTAACTTATCCCACGAAATAGTTCCAAGTCCAATTAGATGTTTTAATACACTATTTGATATTATGTATATTACAGAAAATATATATGTACATTAGAAGAGTGATACAATAATGTGGTGCTTGAAATAAATGATACTTATCCATCAGGTACTTAAATTTATCTGTCCATCAATATTTCTCTAACACCCTTGAAACGCTTCATCGTGCTTATAATAAAAACTCCAAGGCTATCCTGAACTCTGCACTGTGCTCAGACAAAATAGGTTGGATTTTGTGAGCTATCCTGTGTAGAAAAGGAGGCTGATGGATCTTTAAAAATGGGGTGCAGCTCCATCAGTGGCATGTAACTGACTGCTCACTCCCACCCCCTCCATGATCTTATGAGTGATGGGGGAGGCATCAGATGGACTCAGTGGTCCAACTGAGGTTACGTGAGCAATTAATGCTCAATTAAGGGCCTTATTGCATCACTATTAATCGGCAAGATGAAGGCTAATGCTCAACATGTTGCTGGGTAGAATCATAACATCATAGAGGTTTATAGCATGGAAACAGGAACATCGGCCCAACTTGTCCATGCTGTCCTTTTTTAAACCCCTAAGATAGTCCCAATTGCCCGCATTTGGCCCATATTTCTCTATATCCATCCTATCCATGAAACTGTCTAAACGCTTGTTAAAAGCCAAAATTGAACCTGCCTCTACTACAACCTCTGGCAGCTCATTCCAGACATTCACCAGCCTCTGTGTGAAAAAATTGCCCATCTGGACCCTTCTGTATCTCTCCCCTCTCATCTTAAACCTATGCCCTCTAGTTTTAGACTCCCTTACCTTTGGGAAAAGATATTGACTCTCTAGCTGATCTATGCCGCTCATTATTTTACAGACCTCTGGAAGATCACCCCTCAGCCTCCTATGCTCCAGAGAAAAAAGTCCCAGTCTATCCAGCTTCTCCTTATAACTCGAACCATCAAGTCTGAGTAGCATCCTAGTAAATCTTTTCTGCACTCTTTCTAGTTTAATAATATCCTTTTCCATAATAGGGTAGACCAGAACTGTTCACAGTATTCCAAGCGTGGCCTTACCAATGTCTTGTACAACTTCAACATGACGTCCCAACTCCTGTATTCAATGTTCTGACCAATGAAATCAAGCATGCTGAATGCCTTCTTCATCACTCTGTCCACCTATGACTCCACCCTTAGATCTCTTTGTTCTGCAACTGTCCCCAATGCCCTATCAATAACTGATTAAGTCCTGGTTACTCAGGTTCGAGCTACCAAAATGCATCACCTTGCATTTGTCTAAATTAAACTCCATCTGCCATTCGTCAGCCCACAGGCCCAATTGATCAAGATCCTGTTGCAATCCGAGATAACCTTCTTCACTGTCCACTTTAACTTCAACATTGCCGTTCACTAAGAAAGGGGAATGGGGGGAGAGGACATCTCTTTTCTGATCACTGCCTCCAAATGGAGATCCTCACCACCTCCTCATTGGTGACTGCTAGCCTGATCCAGTGAGATTCCAGAATTGCCTGGAGGTCTAGGAACATGACTGAATACCACCTCCTTAGCCTAGTTGCAAAACAGTGACCACCACTGCTGGTACTGCAGAACTGTCCGCCTCCAATAAATTAGCAGCTATATGAGGCAGGACTTGGGAGCCCATGTTCAGCAGATAATCCAGCCTTACTTATGGCTGAGGCATCAGGTGAAAGCCAGAAATTGATAATGTTATTTAAATTTAATTACATCACAAAAGCAGTTAAATGGCTTGGCAGTGTTTTCAATTTAACTTGAGATTTGTTGGTAGCCCACCTATTTATGTTTGTTCAAGATGTTGTTGCAACTAAAGTGCAAAAAAAATTAGGTTCAGAGTTGTTCTGTGGCTGAGATATTGCGTTTCAAGATCTTCATGATTGATGCAATTTATTCGTGTTAACTTACTTACAAACTTGCATGTTTTTTGCAAACATGCACTTTCACAATTATATGTCGTCAAATTGATGATAATCTGCCAAATGAAATGCAGGTTCCCACACTGAATTTCTGCACGGATCTACAAATTAAGGAGATTTTTTTTAAACATCAGGATTGTTGCTCTGCTCCTAGTTAATTACTTTGCACCAGAGTTCCACGTTTCTTATCCAAACTTTGAATGAGACTCCCTGGGAAACGTGAAGCATACCTGCTCCTGGAGCCCTTTCCTCTTAGTGAAGGAATCCCAGGGAAAAGTCAAACCACACTTTCTTTACATAGCACAAGTTGCCACATAGATAAGTTCAAATGTCCCAAAGCCACTTTAAGAAGCTATAGAAAGAAGGTTGACATCTAAGTGGGAGATGGAGTGCTAGGCGAGTGGGTAAGAGGACAGGATGGAAGGTGAAGTGGTTGAGGGGCTAGGGTGACAAATAGATGGATGACGGGATAGAATAGAGGTAGTGGTTGAAGGGGTAGGATGGCAAGTGGGTGAATGAGCAGGTACGGCAGCAAGTGAGTGAGTGAAGGGGTAGGGTGGGTCAGGAGAGGAGCTGGGAGGTTGGCTGATAATTGAAGCTCTAGCAGGGAGTCAGGGGTCAGCTACAGTTACTCAGGAGTTAGGTTCTTCTAACTTTTCCTGGATAACTACTCTGCCATTTTCTGGGTAACTACTCTGCTAAGGGAGTTGGGACCATCCAAATTTGGAAGATTCCAGTCAAGGGGGAATTGTCCAACAGAAATCCAAACTTCCTAAGTAATTCCTGCGGAGTTCTTGCACTGGGACATCAGAGGGGTCCCCAAAACATCTTCCAGGTTACCAAAGGTATGACCATCTAGAGACCAGAAGATCTGGGTCAATGTGTTATGAAGCCCCAGTGTCAACATTTTCAGATGGACATTAATTGGATATAAAGAACAATGTTCAGTAATGATTAATTTAACTTTTAATACTGAAGTGACCTTTTATCAATGTTGAAGAATACAAATTATATTCTGTCCTAAAGCCTGGATTCGATGCACCCTTTAAAATGTTATCAAATCCAAAAATTGCAGAACCAACTGGAAACAGAATGCAAATAGTGTCAACTTGCTTAACCACAATAGACGTCTGATGTCATCATGCTGAAACTGCACTGCATTTTGCTTAAGCCTTACCTTGAATTCTGTGTTCAGTGCTATTCACCAGGGCACAAAAAAAAATCCAAGCCTTAGAAATATTGAGGAGGAGGGGCCACTCCCTGGAATTTGACCTCATTAGCATCAAAAAGGAACATTACAGAATTACATTATTTTTCTCCACAGGATGTGGGAATTGCTGGTATTTTCCCTCAACAAGCTGGTGGTGTGGAAAGTAGAATAGAAAAAACTAGTCCTAAGTATTGTTTCCAGTTATACCACAATTGCAAACAAGTAGACAGAGGCAATTTCAGAATTTATGCCAGAAAGTATTTCTTCATACAGACAGTTAGATACTGGGGGAATTGTAGTTTTCTGTTGAAGAATGGGTTAAATAAACTAAATTTCCTCTCTCATCTGTACTTCGATTAAATCTTATTCTTTGAGACAGTGACGTACGAGTCTAAAAGGTGTTGAAGTCAACATTAAAATACTTAAGTCATCTTCCTTATATGATGGGACCTCAGTTATCTGCTTTAATGGATGACATGCACTTGGAAAAAAATGAAAATGGTGAGAAGCTCAAAGCTCTGCTAGAATGTGGGTGCATTAATCGGCTGATGTGAAAATATATTTTGTCTTTTTTTTGTTTTCATTAGGGTGAACAATAGAGTTGCCCAATTAAATATGTTCCTGGAGGATTCATCACATGCCCCATACTCCAGCCCTTAGTTGGCCAACACATCCATCCTTGTGATGCACTGCCTTCCAAAGCCAAATGGAAAGCACTAAGATTCATATTGAATTGGATGGTGTTTGAATGTCAGCCAAACAGTCCATTTTTCACCATTTCGCATTTTCATATCTGGTAAAGAGAAATGTTCAATTAAAGCAAATTAATGTCTCTATGCTATTTCTCCAGGGTTGCACATAACACAATGCTGGAAATTGAGCTTCAATTCCTGGAGACTCCATCAGGAATCTTCCATCTGGGAGGATTGGCAATCCTAGAGCGATCTTAGTACTAGCAACTCAACCCGAACAGGAAATGAGAACAAAGGTTGGCAGACAAATAAGTTCATGCCACTCCCAAACCATGTTCTTGGAGCCAAATCAGTGACTAAAGGACAGACAGTTTGTTAGGATCATTAAGCCGGCCAATTGAGGCCAGAAGTCAGGGCCCTCCCTCTCTGCTATAATGGATAACAGAAGACAAAACATACATCTCTGGATTCCAAAATCATCATTACTTTCCTGATCTATAAAACTCAAAACATCGTCAATAGAGGACATAAGGACATAATTGATAAAGGGTCAGGCTCTAAATATCAGGAAGGAGAATCAACAATACTGAAGATTAGGAATAGGATGAGTCAAGAGAATGCTGGGGGAACAGTTTATGGACCTCCAACAGTAGCTATACCATTGAGCAGAGTATTAAACAAGAAACTATTGGACCATGTAGCAAAGACAATGTAATAATATGGATGACTTCAATTTTCATATAGATTGAACTAACCAAATTGACAGAGATGGTCTGGAAGATAAGTTTGTGGAATACTTTTACCATAGCTAATACATCTAACCTACTCATTGTGGGACACTAAAGGACACCTTACCAGTGCCAATCCACCCAACCTGCACATCTTTGGACTGCTGGAGGAAACTGGAGCATCCAGAGGAAATCCAAGCAGAAATGGGGAGAATGTGCAAACTCCACACAGACACTGACCCAGAGCAAATTGAACCTGTGTCCCTGGAGCTTTAAGGCAGCAGTGCTAACCACAGTGCCTTCACTTTTGTGATGTTTCCTGGAGTAACGAACCAACTAGGGATAAAGCTATTTTAGATCCACTATTGTATAATGAGGAGGATTAAATAGTAATATCACTGCAGAAGGTCAATGAGGAAATAGTGCTCACAATATAATTGAATTCCATACTAAGTTTGGAAATTACATACTCCAATCACTATTTCTTAAAATTAAATGAAGCCAATTACATCCGTAAGAACTGGTTATGATGGATGGGTAAAAAAATGGCAGAAAACGAACAATGGGAAACATTTAAAGAAACATTTCAAAATGTTAAATAAAAATGCATTCCTTATGAAACAAAAACATGGCAAAAGGATGTCCATTCGTGACTTACTAAGGAGATTAAAGAAAGGGTCAACTTAAAAGAAATGTTGTAATTATGATGTTGCAAAGAATACTTGTAAGTCTTAGATTGAGAGTGCTTTAAGATCAGTAGAAGGCCACCAAAGAGTTCAGAGAATTATAGAATCTCTACAGCTCAAAAAGAAGCTATTCGGCCCATCAAACCTGCACCGAAAACAATCCCACCCAGGACCTACTCCCGTAACCCCATGTATTTACTCCACTAATCTCCCTAACATTAAGGGGCAATTGAACATAGCCAATCAACCTAACCGGACATCTTTGGACTGTTGGACGAAACCACAGCACCCAGGGAAAATCTATCTAGACACAAGGAGAACATGCAAACTCCATACGATCACCTGAGGCCAGAATTAAATCCGGGTCCCTCATGCTGTGAGGCAGCATTGCTAATCACTGTGCCATCATGCAGCCCTATTCTTCTTATGCAACGAGTGGGTGAATCAATAATCTTGTTGTGCAGGATCTTTCAGGAACAGTGACCATAACATTATAGAATTCTTCAATAGGATGGAAAGTGAAGACGTCTGATCTGAAACTAGGATCCTAAATCTAGACAAAGGAAACTACAAAGATATGAGCTGCAAATTGGCTGATAGATTGGGGAACTTCATTAAAAGGCATGATGGCTATATTTAAAAAATGAATGTATTGTAACACTTACACATTCCTTTCTGACACACAAACACAATAAGAAAAATGGGTGAACCATGGCTTACAAAGGAAATTGAGGATAGTATTAGATCCAAAAAGGAGTCATATAAAGTTGCAAGGAAAAGTAGCAAATCTGAGAGCTGGAACAGTTCAGAATTTAGCAAAAGGAGAACCAAGAGATTGGTTAAGAGGGAAAACTTGGAATACATGTGAACAAACTTTCAAGAAATGTAAAAACTGACTTTAAAGCATCTATAAATAGGTAAAAAGAAAAAGGTGAAGTCAATAGTATCTGAAACAGGAGAATTATTATCGATATCAAGGAAACAAGGAACAAGGATTAAACAACTACTTTAGTTCAGTCTTCATGAAGGAAGACACAAATAACTTCTCTGAAATGCTAGGAAATCAAGGGACTAGTGAGAAGAAGAAATGAAGAAAATTGGAATTACTAAAGCAATAGTGCTGGAGAAATTTATGGGACTGAATGCTGATAAATCCTCAGGGCACTAAAGGAAATAATGGGTGCTTTGGCTATCAACTTTGTCTAAATTCTGGAACAGTCCCAGCAGATTAGATGCTGGCAAATATAACCACACTCTATAAAAAAGAGGGAAGAGGGAGAAAACAGGGAATTGCAGACCAGTTGGCCTAACATCAGTAGTAGAAAAAGTGCAAGAATCTATTATAAAGGATATGCTAAGAGGACACTTAAAAGAATATCAATGGGATTAGATAATTCAACATGGACTTATGAAAGGGAAATCATGTTTGACAAGATAAAGTGAACAATTAGAAGCTTTTTCCCAGGGCAGAAATGACAATTACAAGGAAGCACAAGTTCAAGGTTATGGGGGAAAGGTTCTGTAGAGATATGGGGGGGAAGATTTTTTTTTAAAACAGAGGGCTATGTGGGCTGGAATGCACTGCCAAGTAAGGTGGTTGAGGCAGTGATATTTAAAAATTATTCGGATAGACACACGAACAGACGGTTGATCTCGATAAGACAACATGATCGGCGCAAGATTGGTGAGCCAAAGGGCCTGTTAATAAAAAGAAAATAGTTTGAGCATTTTGGGAATTAACAAATGTAACACCACTATTCAAGAAATTAGGAACAGAAGAATAAGGAATGACAAAGCCAGTTAACTTCACATCAGTCATCAGCAAAGTGCTGAAACCTGCGAAGAAAGTCTTGGTAATGCACTTAGAAAATCAGTGTGAACTGACAAAGTCAACATGGTTTTACAAAAGGGAAACCATGCTTGACAGATGTATTCAAGATTTTGAGGATGTAACTCATAGAGTAGATAAACAGAAATTAGTAAATGTAATAAACCTAGAAACAAAGCATTTAATTGTCATACAAATAGTTCATGCGTAAAGTAAGGGTTCAGTGGAGTTGGGGGTGATATATTAACATGGACACAGGATTGGCTAACAAAACAAGAAACAAAATGTAGGCATAAACAGGGAATTTTCAAGTTGGCAGGCTGTGACTACTGGAGTGCTGCAAAAATTACTGTTGGGGCTTCAATGTTTTACAATCAATATTGATGACTGACAAAGAAACAGAGTAAAGTATCTAAGTTTGCTGACAATACAAAGCAAGGCAGAAATGCAATCTTTGAGGAAGCCACAAAAAGGTTTCAAAGAAACAGAGGTTAAGTGCTGTTACTGGTAACTTTTTTTCTGCCTTAATATAGATGAAATTTGAAATCCTGAATATGTACTATGAGAATAAAGCCAAAGGATTCCACAATTTTAAACAAACTGAAGGATATTTTTACTATACACAAGTCAAGAAAGCAAACACTAAATGCTAACTATCCAATACTGAAGCATCCAGAAATAACATGGAGATAAACACAAATTAACAGATTTTTTAAAAAAATATTTTATGGGATATGGACGTCACTGGCAAGACCAGCATTTGATGCCCATTCCCAATTACCCATGAATGGAGTAGATTGTTAAGTCTTAAGATTGAAGGTCTTATGAGGAAAGGCTGAGGGACTTGAGGTTATTTTCATTAGAGAGAAGGTTATGAGGTGACCTAATTGAGGCATACAAGATGATCAAAGGATTGGATAGGGTGGACAGTAAGAGCCTTTTTCCTTGGATGGTGATGGCTAACACGAGGGGACATAGCTTTAAATTAAGGGGTGGTAGTTATAGGACAGATGTCAGAGGTAGGTTCTTTACTCAGAGGATAGTAAGGGCGTGGAATGCCCTGCCTGCAGCAGTTGTGGACTCGCCAACTTTAAGGGCGTTCAAATGGTCAGTGGATAGGCATATGGATAACATTGGAATAGTTTAGGTTAGAGGGTCATTAGATTAGTTCCACTGGTCAGTGCAACATCGAGGGCCGAAAGGCCTGTACTGCGCTGTAACGTTCTATGTTCTAAGTTATTTCAGAGGGCATATTGCTGTGGCCTGGAATCACTGACAAGTCAGGCCAATAAGGATAGCAGATATCTTTCCCCAGTAAAGCATTAATGAACTGGAGGAGTTTTCTTTTTACAATAACTGATTTAAATTTCATGACCCTTATTACTGAGACGAGTTTTCAATTCCAGATTTTTTATTAATTGAATTCAAATGCCACCAGCTGTCACAGAGCATTAACCTGGATCTCCGCATTACCAGTCCAGTGACAACACTACTGCAACACCATCTCCTCCCTTAAATTGTGAATAATATCAAATATCAATTGCACCTTAAGTGGCAGGCACAACTAAGCATTTTATGAATTGACTCAGCAGTAAACTCAAATTCTATGGATCACTGTGAATCAAAGTCTTTTAAACTCTGAATCCTCATAAGGAATTTCAGTTCCTTACCTTCTAGGAGCTAGTCTAATGCCCAGCCAACAGCAGCTTTGCTCCATCCAAGTTCTACAAGTATAATCCTCACCAAAAGGCACACTATTCCACATCTCTCTCAGATATACTCCCAGATCCAGCCTTCTGGTCTTCTTTTCAATTTGCACCAATTTTTTTAAGACTGTGGGTGAGATTTCCCATACAGTTTCATGGAGGCCTTTAGCCGGTGCCGTAATCTTCTGGTCCCACCACTTTGTTGAATGCACCCCTCACCACTAGGAAACCCAGGGCAGGGTGCACCATCCGCGGGACCAGAAGATTTGGCTGGTATGATCGACCAGAAAATTCCAGCTTGTGTCCCAATGTGGCTATCCCCAAGCCTCTACACGCAGATAGTCCCAGCCCCTACTTGAGCTGCTGCCAATGATTACTGCTTGGACTGGCCTATGTACATTATATCTTATCCTTGAGGCAGGGTCTGATGTATCAAAACTCGCTATATTATGTTATGATTTCCAGTCAACCTATTGTCACTCCCCAGATGCCAAATCACAATGGCTCAACACCCTTTGATACAGTGGGCAACAAGCTAGCAGCTATGATGTAGGAAAAGGTAAGCATTTTCACTTTGGGAGTAAGAATAGAACAGCAAAATATTTTTTAAAGGTATGAAACTTGTAAGTGATTTTCAGAGGAACTTGGGTGTATTTGTACAAGGAACACAAAGTTAGCATGGAGGTACAACAAGCAACTATGAAGGTGAACAGCACATTGGCCTTTATTGCAAGAGGTATTGGAGTACAAGAATAAGGAGGTCTTGCTACAATTGTAAAAGGCTTTGGTTTCTTATGTTCTTATGTTTACAATCATAGCAAGACTACACCTGAATACCCTGTGCCGTTCTGGTTTCCATATTTAAGGATACATTTACAACGGAGGAAGTACAACAAAGGTCGACTAGATTCACCTCAGGGATGAGTGAGTAATCCTATGAATAGAGGCCAAGTAAATAGGGCCTAAATTCTTCTTGGAATGGCTTCCATTGTTCTTGGAATGGCTTCACAGGCACACGTCCATCACCTTTGTCCTTCTCTCATCTGGAACTTTGCTTTAATTTGCCGGGTGTTAGCGATGGAAAGGCGGTAGGACTGGGGGGTCTTAATGACATTACTGTTACTAGAGAGGCAGTGCTCGACAGACTGGAGAGGCTGATTGTGGACAAGTCCCCAGGACCGGATGGAATGCATCCGAGGGTTCTGAAAGAAATGGCGGAGGTGATAGTGGATGCCTTGGTGGTTATTTTCCAGACGTCGCTGGATTCCGGATAAGTGCCGGAGGATTGGAAAATGGCTAATGTTACGCCGTTGTTTAAGAAGGGTGCCAGGCAAAAGGCGGGGAATCATAGGCCGGTTAGTTTAACGTCTGTGGTAGGTAAAATGTTAGAATCTGAAATTAAGGAGGAAATTGCGAGGCATCTTGAAGGGAATTGCTTGATAGAGCAGACGCAGCACGGTTTCATTAAAGGGAAGTCATGTCTGACAAATTTACTGGAGTTCTATGAGGATGTGTCTAGGGCAGTGGATCGAGGAGAGGCGGTGGATGTGGTCTTTCTAGATTTTCAGAAGGCATTTGACAAAGTACCTCACAAGAGGTTACTGCAGAAGGTCGAGGGACATGGAATTGGGGGTAGGCTGTTAGCGTGGATAGAGGATTGGTTGTCAAATAGGAGGCAGAGAGTGGGGGTCAACGGGTGCTATTCGGATTGGCGGATGGTGACTAGTGGAGTGCCCCAGGGGTCGGTGCTGGGGCCTCAGCTTTTTACCATTTATATAGATGATCTGGAGGAGGGAACCGAGTGTAGGGTGTCGAAATTTGCTGATGACACCAAGATTGGGGGAACGGCAAATTGTGCGGAGGGTGTGGTGAGTCTGCAGAAGGATCTAGATAGGCTGGGCGAATGGGCCAGGAAATGGCAAATGGAATTTAATGTTGGCAAGTGTGAGGTGGTCCACTTTGGTAGGAATAATGGTAGGAAGGATTATTACTTACGTGGCGAAAAAGTGCAGCAGGCGACGGTGCAGAGGGACCTCGGGGTCCTTGTGCATGAGTCGCAAAAACCCAGCTTGCAGGTGCAGCAGGTGGTCAGGAAGGCGAATGGGATGCTGGCCTTCATAGCGAGGGGGATTGAATATAAAAGTAGGGAGGTCTTGCTGCAGCTGTATAGGGCATTGGTGAGGCCGCAGCTGGAGTACTGTGTGCAGTTTTGGGTGCCGCACCTGCGCAAAGATATTTTGGCCTTGGAGGGAGTGCAGAGGAGGTTTACTAGGCTGATACCGGAGTTGAGGGGGTTGAGCTATGAGGAGAGGCTGAATAAACTAGGCTTGTACCTGTTAGAGTTTAGAAGAATGAGGGGAGATCTCATTGCGACGTATAAGATGATGAATGGGATGGATAGGATAGAGGTTGGAGAGACTCTTCCCGCTCAGAAAGGACAGTAGGACTAGGGGGGGCAGTTTAGAACGGAGTTGAGGAGGAACTTCTTCACTCAAAGGGTGGTGAATCTCTGGAATTCTCTGCCCGTTGAAGTGGTGGAGGCTGCCTCGCTAAATATTTTTAAGACGCGGGTTGATGGGTTTTTGATAAGAGAGGGGATTAAGGGTTATGGGGAGAGAGCGGGAAAGTGGAACTGAGCCACGACAGATCAGCCATGATCTTATTGAATGGCGGGGCAGGCTCGAAGGGCTAGATGGCCTACTCCTGCTCCTATTTCTTATGTTCTTATGTTCTTAGATGTTATTCCTCATTGACACGAGACCCAAAATTTGAGAGTCCAGCTCCCATTTCGAGCTACCTTCCTTGTGATCAGCTGAATTTCCAATAATGACTGAAACCCTTCCTGTCTCCTTTTATGTCCCATGATGTCAGGAAGATGACAAACTTCTGCATTGCTTGAGTATGGCTTAATCACTCTCCCTGCAACCTAAGGACAACTGATGGCATCTGTGTGCCGATTGCCAAGTACCCTTTCAACTCTGTTTGCTTTTATAAGCCCACCGAATTTCATGGTGCAGCCATAGCTAGCTCCTTGTTGTGATGACATTTTCATGCAGCTGATCTGCCATTGGCCATTGTGCACTCCACCAAAATCCTAAACTTGTCCTCTACAATTAATTTCTCTGGTGAAATTTTACAGTCTTGCCAAAGTCAATGCACTTTTGAATAGCTCACTGCCTTCCTCTGCCCTGTCCCCACCCTGATAGGGCAGTAAAATTCCACACCTTAGCATGGCCTTATTGAGAATCCTACAGATCTCCAGAGATGACCTTCCCTTGACCTGAAAAAAAACTTACCAGCCACAAAATGGCAATAGGAAATTGGCAGGCCAAAGCATCTATTTTCAGCAACCACCTGCCTCTGTTCTTATCATCTGTGGGACCTAAAATCCTGCCCATTCTTGCCATAGACACTGCCTGGCCTACTGTGTATTTCCAGCATTTTCTCTTTTTGTTTCAGATTTCCAGCATCCACCGATTTTTGCTTTTATCTCAGTTTATCATCTCACCTGAAGGAACATCTAACAATGTAGCACTCTCTCAGAACTGTACTGAGTAAGAGTCGATGTGACATGCTCAATTCCTTGAGGCAAGGCTGGGGTTGAATGCACATTCATTTGACTCGAGGCAAAAATGAAGTGCTGACACTAAATAGTTTTAATTAGAAGGCTGCTGATGATCTGCACTGTAAAGGAGATGAATGATCAATGGTTTTAGTTAAAGAGCTGCTAAAAGATCTGTAGTATATGGCCAGTAAGATTAAAAGATCAAGTGAATAGATTTTTTCATTAACCAGACTCTGAACTAAAACCATTGCTTATTAGCAGCCCTTTAACCACTGACCCTTTAACACTGATGGTGAGCAATCCTGTAAATAAAGCCTCCATAATCCTTTTGTAATTTAATTTCTCCTGCTTTTGACACTTCCTTTTATTCTTCCCCATCCAATCATCACACTACCTATAGTACATGCCTGAAATCTGTTAAATCTCTAACAATATCCAGTTCTGATAAAAGCTCATTAATCTCAATTGTTAATTTTATTTCTCCATAAATTTGCCTGACTTGTTAAGTATTTCTGGCATCTTCTCTTTTTACTTCAGATTTCTAGCAATATTTTGCTTTAGCTTTTACTAAAGCCATTGTTTCACATGCATGACCATTTTATCACTACATGCAATTGGACAATGACTCGGATTAAACTATTTTCTCTGAGATGTGGAATCTAATTCACTAATGATTAAAATCACTTAACAGAGTCTATTGGAAGATTTTCACTGATATTCAAGGGAGCAGATGATCAAGGTTCTACTTCACTCTAACTTGTTTAAATCTGTGGGACTACTGATTTGTTGTAAAAAGCTAGTTTATTCATATCCTTCCGGGAAGCGAAGCAGCAGTTTGGTGTATTATTGGCACCAGTATTGGGGGAGGTGGGACCTGTTCAGGTGGGGTGGGGTTGGTCTGAACCATGCTGGGATCACAGTGCTGGCTAATCGTGTAAAGAGGACTGTAGACAGGGCTTTAAACTAATTGGGGGGGGGGGGGGGGGAGGGTGTGAGGGTAGGTGACATTACGGGGTCTAAAGTTAAGGAGACGGTACAGGTAAGGATAGAGGCCGAGGATGTCCCAATAATAGAGGGAGTAAGGGGCGTGAGTATGGTTGGTGGCGTTCCGGCAAATAAGGTCCAGGTGAAGGCTGGGATGAAGGTGCTTTATCTGAATGCGCGAAGCATTCGGAATAAAGTGGATGAGTTGGTGGCGCAGGTCGACACAAATGGATATGATCTGGTGGCCATTACAGAGACGTGGCTGCAAGGTGACAGGAACTGGGAGCTGAATGTCCAGGGGTATCAAGTGTTTAGGAAGGATAGGCAGGAGGGAAAAGGGGGGGGAGGTGGGGGGGTGCGTAGCTCTGCTGATTAAGGATAGCATCAGGGTGGTAGCGAGGGATGATATTGGAGCCAAGGAGCAGAGGGTGGAATCGTTGTGAGTGGAGATTAGGAACAGCAAAGGGAGGAAGACGCTGGTGGGTGTCGTCTATAGGCCCCCCAATAATGATCTGGAAGTGGGGCGGGCTGTTAACGTGCAAATAAGTGCAGCATGCAGGAATGGGACGGCCGTAGTTATGGGGGATTTCAATCTGCATATTGATTGGTCGACCCATGTTGGACGCGGTGGGCGCGAGGAGGAGTTCTTGGAACGCTGCCGGGATAGTTTCCTGGAACAGTGTGTGTTGGAGCCGACGAGGGAGCGAGCTATCTTGGATCTGGTGCTATGTAATGAGGCGGGTAGAATTAGGGAACTTGCGGTGAAGGATCCTCTTGGGGAAAGTGATCATTGTATGGTGGAGTTTCTGGTGCAGATGGAGGAGGAGAAAGTGGGTTCCCGGACACGCGTCCTTTGTTTGAACAGAGGGGAGTATGGTAGGATGAGAGAAGAATTGGCGAATGTGGACTGGGGGAGCGCGTTGGAAGGTAGGTCTGCTGAGGAGCAGTGGAGGATCTTTAAGGAGATCTTTCTTGGTGCTCAGCGGAAATTTATTCTGATGGTCAAAAAGGACTGTAGGAGGAGAGGTAATAAGCCGTGGATAACGAAGGAGGTGAAGGAAAGTGTTAAATTAAAAGCGGAGGCGTTTAGAGTAGCTAAGAGTAGTAGGCGAGAAGAGGATTGGGAGAGGTTTAAATGTCAACAAAGATTGACAAAGAAATTGATAAAGAAGGGTAGGAGAAACTATGAAGCTGGGCTAGCGCTTAATATAAAAAAGGATAGCAAGAGTTTTTATAAATATATAAAAAGGAAGAGGCTGGCTAGGGTGAACGTTGGTCCCTTAGAGGATGAGAAGGGGGACTTAGTGGTAGGGGATGGGGATATGGCGGAGGTCTTGAATAACTTTTTTGTTTCTGTCTTCACGGAGGAGGACGTGAATAATTTGCCGGATGTTGAGGTGGTAGGACTGGAGGGTCTCGATGACATTACTGTTACTAGAGAGGTGGTGCTCGACAGACTGGAGGGGCTGATTGTGGACAAGTCCCCAGGACCGGATGGAATGCATCCGAGGGTTCTGAAAGAAATGGCGGAGGTGATAGTGGATGCCTTGGTGGTTATTTTCCAGACATCGCTGGATTCCGGGGAAGTGCCGGAAGATTGGAAAACGGCTAATGTTACGCCGTTGTTTAAGAAGGGTGCCAGGCAAAAGGCGGGGAATTATAGGCCTGTTAGTTTAACATCTGTTGTAGGTAAAATGTTAGAATCCGTCATCAAGGAGGAAATAGCGAGGCATCTTGAGGGGAACTGCTTGATAGAGCAGACGCAGCACGGTTTCTTTAAAGGGAAGTCGTGTCTCACAAATTTACTGGAGTTCTATGAGGATGTGTCTAGGGCGGTGGATAGAGGAGAGCCGGTGGATGTGGCCTTTCTGGATTTTCAGAAGGCGTTTGACAAGGTACCTCACAAGAGGTTATTGCAGAAGGTCAGGGGGCATGGGGTTGAGGGTAGGGTGTTAGCGTGGATAGAGGACTGGTTGTCAAATAGGAGGCAGAGAGTGGGGGTCAATGGGTGCTATTCGGATTGGCGGATGGTGACTAGTGGAGTGCCCCAGGGGTCGGTGCTGGGGCCTCAGCTATTTACCATTTATATAGGTGATCTGGAGGAGGGAACCGAGTGTAGGGTGTCGAAATTTGCTGATGACACCAAAATTGGTGGAAAGGCAAATTGTGCGGAGGGTGGGGAGAGTCTACAGAAGGATCTAGATAGGCTGGGCGAATGGGCCAGGAAATGGCAAATGGAATTTAATGTTGGCAAGTGCGAGGTGGTCCACTTTGGTAGGAATAATGGTAGGAAGGATTATTACTTACGTGGAGAAAAACTGCAGCAGGCGACGGTGCAGAGGGACCTCGGGGTCCTTGTGCATGAGTCGCAAAAACCCAGCTTGCAGGTGGTCAGGAAGGCGAATGGGATGCTGGCCTTCATAGTGAGGGGGATTGAATATAAAAGTAGGGAGGTCTTGCTGCGGCTGTATAGGGTATTGGTGAGGCCGCAGCTGGAGTACTGTGTGCAGTTTTGGGCACCGTACTTACGCAAGGATATTTTAGCCTTGGAGGGAGTGCAGAGGAGGTTTACTAGGCTGATACCAGAGTTGAGGGGGTTGATCTATGAGGAGAGGCTGAATAGATTAGGCTTGTACTCAGAGTTTAGAAGAATGAGGGGAGATCTCATTGAGATGTATAAGATGATGAATGGGATGGATAGGATAGAGGTGGAGAGACTCTTCCCGCTCAGAAAGGATAGTAGGACTAGGGGGCATAGCCTCAAGATAAAGGGGGGGCGGATTAGAACAGAGTTGAGGAGGAACTTCTTCACTCAAAGGATGGTTAATCTCTGGAATTCTCTGCCCGTTGAAGTGGTGGAGGCTGCCTCGCTAAATATTTTTAAGACGCGGGTTGATGGGTTTTTGATGAGAGAGGGGATTAAGGGTTATGGGGAGAGGGCGGGAATGTCGAACGGAGCCACGACAGATCAGCCATGATCTTATTGAATGGCGGGGCAGGCTCGAAGGGCTAGTTGGCCTACTCCTGCTCCTATTTCTTATGTTCTTATGTTGAGATGGCATACCCACAGCAATGTGGCTAACTCTAAAAAAGACAGTCAATTCTTTCAGGGCACTAAAAAGGGGGAAAAAACACTGTAGATGTATCCACACCACATGAATTTAAAAAGGTGCCTCATTACCACCTCCTCAAGGACAATTAGAGACAAACAATAATATTGGCTTTGCTTGTGACACAACAAAAGAAAAAATTTAAAAAGGTGCATATGGGTGGTTAAGGAAACCATTGACCAACTGTAGATGAACACAAGTATGAACAACATTTAGAATGCTGCAAAAACTAATTCAAATTGCATTACCTTAGGAGAATGCACAGGTAGAATGATCTTAATTATAAATCTGGCTAAATGTATGACCAAATTATGCTGCTGTTGAAGTGGCTCAGAGTATTAAACTACGTTAAAGGTGCTATCTGTTGTAAGTTGTCAAAATCTCATTGGAGCAAACTTTAAACAGAGCTGATGCACAGTGAGGATCATTGAGTTTATTAAAAAGTGATGTTACCACCCTCATCTGACTTTAATATTAATGCTGAATCTGAACCATGAACAAACATTGCATTCAACATTTATTACTTATACCTGATCAGCTCTGTCCATAGGTGAAAATCTTTGACAATGGAATAGGTGTAAATTGGCTGAGCTGTAATTTTCCAGAAGTTATGTTCTCTTTACCTTTGAAACCTTAATTCTAATAATTTTCATTCTTACTCGTTAGCTCTCCATTAACTTCTGTACCAGAATTCATAGATATGAAAAGCCTTTCCCTCCTCCAGCCTCATAGCTGAGGCACTCTCTCACAGATCATAAGTACCTGAGAGGCCACCCCAACAACCTTAACATCTCAATCCAATAGAGGATGGAAGAGACTTCAGCCCTGTCATGCAAAGTTAATACTCAGTAAAAGCACTTGTTTGCTCCATGATTAGGATTAGAGATTATCCTTGCTTTGCACTTTTGAAATGACTGCATGCCTTATGGCCTGTGACACGTTTAATTAATAACAGAACATCTTACAGATATCCAATACCTGCGCTCCCTTAAAGGCTGGCTGTCTCTTCCTTTGTCATATTCCTCTGAGGTTTAAATGCTCAATGAGACTACTTGGAATGTGACCCTATAACATGCTAAAAGTGCACTATTAGGTCATGATTTCAACTGTAAGATCAGTGAAGTGATGGAAAAGGTAAACAACAGTGCTATCAAGCAGCACCTGTTCAGCAATAACCTGCTCAGTGATGCCTATTTTGGGTTTCACCAGGGTCGCTTAGCTCCTGATCTCATTACAGCCTTCATTCAATCATGAACAA
This sequence comes from Carcharhinus amblyrhynchos, assembly GCF_965287045.1. Lineage (NCBI taxonomy): Eukaryota > Metazoa > Chordata > Chondrichthyes > Carcharhiniformes > Carcharhinidae > Carcharhinus > Carcharhinus amblyrhynchos. Next base: position 101,167,453 of record NC_137326.1, on the reverse strand, counting down.
AACAGCTGAATTCCAAAGGTGAGGTGAGAGTGACAACCCTTGACATCAAGGCCGCATTTAATCTAATGTAGCATCAAGGAACCCAAGCAAAACTGGAATCAATGGGTATGAGGGAACTAACTCTCTTCTGGTTGGAGTCATATCTGGCACATAGGAAAATGGTTGTAGTTGTGGAGAATCAGTCATCACAGCTCCAGGACATCTCTGCAGGAGTCCCTCAGGGTTTTGTCCTAGGCCCAACCATCACTGAATCCCCCCACTGTCAACATTCTTGGGGTTACTGTTGACCAAAAACTCAATTGGACTCATCGCATAAACACAGTGGCTACAAGCGCAGGTCAGAGGCTAGGAATACTGCACCAAGTAACTCACCTCCTGACTCCCCATTGCCTGTCTACCATCTGCAAGGCACAAGTCAAGGGTGTGATGGAATAGTCCCCACTTGCCTGGATGGATGCAGTTCCAACAACACTCAAGAAGCTTGACACCATCCAGAACAAAGCAGCCTGTTGATTGGCACCACATCCACAAACATCCATTCCTTCCACCAATGCTCAACAGCAGCAATGCGTATTATCTACAAGATACACTTCAGCAATTCACTAAAGATCCTTTTCAGCACCTTCCAAATCCACACTGCTTCCATCTAAAAGGACAACGGCAGCAGATACATGAGAACGCCACCACCTGCAATTTCACCCCCAAGCCACTCACCTTCCTGACTTGGAAATATATCACCATTCCGTTGCAGTCGCTGGGTTAAAATCCTGGAATTCTCTACCTAAATGCATTGAGAGACAACCCACAGCACGTGGACTGCAGAGATTTAAGAAGGCAGGTCACCATCACCTTCTCAAGGGAAACTAGGGATGGTAATAAATACTGGCCAGCCACCAATGCCTATGTCTGACAAATAAAAACAAAATCTCAATAAACTACTCATGTGTTTCAACAGCTGAACCTTCATCTCCATGAAAATCTAATGACTATGACAATGCCAACTGAAAGGGCCCCCAGAATCTAGCACGATCTCCTCCCACACTGCCTCAGACCCCTCCTGTAGAGATTTCTTTACAGTTTCATTTTTAAACTGCATCAATGATTCAGGGTCTCAAGATGATGGTGTTGCACATCTACTTCCAGACCAGCTTCAATCCTTCCCCTGTCACCATTCATGTCTCTCTGATCATCCTGGAGCCGCACGATGTGAAAGTAGACCACCCTACCATTGCTCTATAGCTTCGCCCAATAACCATGGAGCCCTTAGTAATTGTGGACATTCCTGCCCTCCCCCTTAAAATCATTACTATGGATGCCTGCATGCCCCTTGCGGACTTCGTTCCACCCCATTTTGTGGTTGTGCGCACAGTGACCGACAGAGGTGTCCCTCTACCAATAAGAGGTTCAATTATCTCCCCCCACCACCAATGCATTTAAAAGCTGAAGATCCACCCACCACCACCTCCTGACCATGAGTATTCCATCTTAAGCCCAGAATTAAGCCAGCCACCTCCAAGGCCACTGTGTGTGAAGCATTGAACATGCCCTGCAAAACTAAGCTGTGGACAAACCCCATTGAGCAGATAGTACTTGCCACTCCCTGGACCAGGACCATGATATATGCACGTGGTATACATAGCCCCAGGTTTACCTTTAATTTCTCAACCTGACCTACTGGCCTCAGTCCCAGGATCGTGAATGCCTACCACCTGTTTTCTTCAGGTCTGAACCTTTGCCATCTGCCCCCTTCATGAGTTTCTGTGTAACCTTTGACTCTTGTGCAAACATTTCCCCTTATGCCATACAAAGCCCATCCATACCCCCATCCTCCCAAATCTGCTTTCACCCCTCTTGTCTTGGGCTGCAACTCCCCCACCACAATCATCTGTCTGCCTGCCATCACTCCTCCACAACCCTCCTTTTCTCTTCACCTTCATGTCTCCATCAAGTGCACACCCTCACCCATGCTGTTGAGTGCAACCTTGCCTGTGAGGGACAGCAACCACTGAACAGACTTTATACCCCACCAGTCTCACATATACAGCAGCTTTGGCATAACTGATGAGTTGGAGGAAAGCTGTTGTAGGTAAGCTTTGAATATTGCTGTCACAAGATAAGCGAAGGTGAACAGCTGCACATCACTTACATCCACTTGTGATTCAAATCCGATTAATTTCCCGCTGGCATGGCACACTAGGAGGGAGAACACGATTCTATCAACTCACATTTTGAATGAGTATTTATGATATGCTAATGCATGCAATTTGGGTTCCCAACATGGATCAGTGAGAAAGTGAAGGCTGCCATGAAGGTGCTGATGGAGAAATTTCGACTTGGATTTCCTGCCTGCAGAAATCTGACTATTAGCCTCATTCAGAATTTTCTGCTCCTGCTCACCACAACTCCCACCACTGAAAATTCCACATGTGTAACGATAATGTTCTGATGAAAGGTAATAGGACAGAATTTAATTGCTACCCCCAACCTTGTAATCAAATTTTTAAGGAAGACTGAAGGAGTACCTGTCACCTTCCCAACAAACCCCCGATTCAAAGTTTGGGAAGTGGAGGTGGCTTGCCCAGCTACAGCCCAATTAGGTCCCTTAGATAACCAACTAATGGCCACTTAAGGGCCTTATCCCACTTCTACTGGTATTTGGATTAGTATACTGCTCACCTTAGCTCATACAGCCTCCGTTCCAACAGCAAAGCCAGCATTTGCTGACAGCCCATTCTGCTCTCTACAACAACACCCATGATCATTTCCTGGGGCTTGCCTGACTAGTCCCAGTAAGCCTAACTCACTCATCTGTGCTCCTCAGCATGCTCCATCATCATTGGTCCAGAGTCTCCTGCATTTGCTACTGCTCCCATTGGTGCTGCTGGTACTCAGGAGCTGATGTCCCTCTGATTGGGCAGCAGGTCATGGAGGCAGACTGTTTGTCTTGAAAGGCATAGAAATTCCAAAGATGCCTAATTAATATTGAATTACGTCACTGCTTTCAAAAATGGCTGTAGTGGAGTTACCCACTGGACAGAGGACTACCATAGCTATTAAAACTTAGTGTGATGGCTGTTTTTCTCTCCACCAACACTACAGACCTGCTGAGTAGTTCCAATATGTTGTGTTTTTATTTCATATTTCCAGCATCTACATTATTTTGCTTCTATGCAACTGTGATTCAATTTTTAGCAAATTGTATGACTGCATTAACCAGCTACTCAGATTTTCTCATTTCAATATGTTGGTAGCTTCAGTATGTAAACATAACAAATATGACAGCTCTTCATTTTCACCAGAAGTAGTATTCTTTAAATATCCGGTTGCTTTTAGTATTAGATGAACCTCAAGTGTATAAAGCACAACTCCATATGATCCTATGGATACTCAATATTCAACAGTACTAAATTGCCCAATTCAAAAAAATGGGGGAAAAGGTACTGCAGGCTATAGGCCTTAATGGCTATGATATGAAACTAAACTTTCTAACTCAGTATTGTATAATTCAACTATAATTCAACTATGTACATTAATAGAAGAACCACAAGATAAATCTGAACAATGGACTGGAAGACCATTAGCTTTAAGGTTCAAAATTAAGTTGATCTGATGGGTCAATTTCAAATCACACAAAAATTAAACAAAGGTATCAAAGCTTCTGTTTATATCCAACTTTGTTCTATGTGCACAGACCACTAAGATTTAATGTAGTTCTAGCAAAGAAAATGGCATTTAAAACCTGCCAACAGCGTGCTAAAACAATCCAAGCAGTCATAATATTTATAATTAGAATGCTGTTAAGGAGGTTCAACTAATAGCTGGGCTGAGCTTTGGTGTAGGGCATTTAAAAAGTACAGCTTTAGAATTAATGTTGCATTCAAGGGCAATCATTTAAAATTATTTCTATTTAGTAGATCTAGGAATGCGTTAAGAAATGATAACACACTGAAGGAATTAAGATGACGATTATAATTAAGAGGAGGAGGCAACAGCGTAGTGATATTATTGCTAGACTATTAATCCAGAAACTCAGTTAATGTTCTGGGGACCCGGGTTTGAACCCCACTACAGCAGATGGTGGAAGCTGAATTTAAGTTTTAAAAATCTGAAATTAAGAATCTACTGATGACCATGAAACCATTGCCAATTGTTGAAAAAACCCATCTAGTTCACTAATGTCCTTTCAGGAAGAAAATCTGTCATCCTTACCTGGTGTGGCCTACATGTGACTCCAAAGCCACAGTTGATTGACTCTCAACTGCCCTCTGAAACGACCTAGCAAGCCATTCAGTTCACCACCGCCTTCTCAAGGGCAACAAGGACAATAAATGCTGGCTAGCCAGCAATGCCCATGCCCCATGGATGAATAAAAAAAATAAAGAGCGAATTTTGAGTACTTTCCTTCAATGCTTGCCAGAACATCACAGTAGTTTAAACTCTTGAATATACTCTCCACTATTTTTAAAATGTAAATGTAGGGGGAATATTCACCATTTCAGATCTTGATCTACTTACTGGAGGTGATTCTTCCAAAACAAAGTCGAAGTGTTGACTTTTTGTGAAAAGTTGAGTAAAATCATGCTGCTTTTTTCAGTGAGAGTTTAAAAATGAATCTCCCACACACTGCATTAGAGTGCACTAGCATGATTCACTGCAGAATTCAGGAGGCCGGCAGCATAGCGCAGAGCAAGCCACTGCACATGCACCGATTAACAGGCTGCCGCACCACACCCCCCCATCCGGATGGCCAGCCTCGATCATTGGCCTCCCTCCCTCACCAATCATGACTGCAGAGTGGCAGCTGGACCCCATTCACCCCCTCCCCCCAACACTGCCCTATGCCTCTAAACTTGGCTATTCCAATGCACTACTGGCTGGCTTCTCACTTTCTACCCACTGTAAACTTGATCATCCAAAACTCTGTTGCCCATGCCCTAACTCGCACAAAGGTCTCTTCATGTGTGTTTGATGATCCACAGAGATTCATTAGTTGTTTCACCAATGGTAACTGTATCTTCAGTAGCCTTAAAGCCCTAAGTTCCGAAATTGCACTGCTAAATATCCCGGCCTCCCTTTCCTCCTTTCTGTTGTTGGCTAATCAGTGCAAAATCTTCTTACACAATTTACCCAGGTCTCTAACTAAGTTAAATCAGTCAGTGGGGAGAATATGCAAGATATTTGCTAGCATTTTAGACTAAGAATGACTCACATCAAGGGTGGGATTTTATGGCCTGAAACCATAAAATTCCACTCGAGGTCGATGGACCTTTCCATGCTCCACCCCTCACCTGCTCTGATTCCCGTGGTGGGTGGGCCAGTAAAATTCTGGCCCAAATGTCTTTACTAAAAAATAAAATGCACAGCTTGCCCATGCAACCAGGAAGATGTGTCCTTCTGAAAACTAACCATGTTTTTTGGATTCCTATAAATTGCATTCACATTGTGAAAAAGCCTTGTGTTATAAAGCCTTAGCTTCCATTATTTACAGCTGAGCAGATGTCTGAAATACAACTGGACAAACCTACAGTGACTTCTGATTACACTACTAGGAGGGGTTGTCCCTTTCACAAATGGTTAATTTTGACTCTGGCTGCTGCTTTAAAGTGGGAGATGTTGATTCAGCTGTTCCTTACACTCTATATTTATTTTCAGTGTCTTCATTAGAAGTCAAAATTGAGATACGGATATAACAAGTTTCTGAATTAATATTGCTTGTTTTACACCATCACCCAAAGTCAAAATTAACCTCATTGATCTTTAGATATTGATCTCAGCAAAGCAATAAGGAATGACTGGTAGGGAGAATTGCATATCAGTACAGAACAAACTGGACTCCAAAAATTAAATCCAAGTGGTTTGTGAAATTGTAGAATGGTTACAGCCAGAAGGCAATTGTTTGGCCGGTCACATCTATGCCAGTTCTCTAACAAAAGAGCAACTCAGTTGGTCCTAGTTCGTCACTTCTTTCCCCAGAGCCCTTCAAATTCCTTTCTCCACAGATAATCATCCAGAACTCTTTTGAAAGCTACCTGCAGGGAAAACGTCCACTGTTAGGTCAAATCTGGAACATGCAACGCAGGTAAAGCAGTATCAAATTGTGATTAAGAGCTAAACAACAAAATCGATTAATTCCATACTATGAGTTTTTAAAACATACTTTGGTTGAAAAATTGTGTATTTTAAAGTAACAATATAAGATGTGAATGGCCTAGAATTAAGGCATCATAGCAGCTTCAAGGATATCTTGCAGGACAGCCATGAAATGTTTTTGATGGTTACATTTCAGCTGAATATTGCTGGAGTAGAATCCATAGGCTGCTGGTTGAACATATGGGGATGCTGATTGTCATGTGTACAATCTAAGACTTCAACTACTGTGGGAATCCAGCCACTGCAACAAATGAGAAGACACACCTTGTTGGACTGACTTCATTGATACTAAAGTGGGCTTAAAGTGGTGGCCTTGGCCAATATAGCATCAGGCACCAGGAGTTGAACTCTGGGCAGCCAATTGTGAAATTCAGCAGATGTCACCAGCAGATCCACAGAAGGTGCTACAGTGAAGAAATTCAGACTGTGGTGACCTTAACGCCAAGCCATTTTGGAAGGGGGACCTGTTTCAGAAGGCTATAAGTATCAGCAACAACCTAGTCCAAGAACCTGCATCTCCTGAGGCAATGTTGCATTGTGAAAGCTTCTGAATGATTAATTATCTATCTTGATGTGATAGGAAAAACACCTTCTATATTGCTATTGTCCTGATAGATGTTCCATCTCTGCTTACAGAAATACAACAAAGAGATCCAGTGCAATTTTAGTAAATCTTTAGAAGTAATTCTAGATAATTGCAAATGTAAAATTCTGAGAGGGTGTCTGAGACATCAGGTGAGTTGTGGCAGCCATCGTAACTTGCTAAACAGTTCAATATATCATAGAATCTTACAGTGCAGAAGGAGGCCATTTGGCCCATCAAGTCTGCACCAACCACAATCCCACTATCCCCATAACCCCGTGCACATTCCCTAGCTAGTCCCCTGATACTGAGGGGCAATTTTAGCCTGGCCAATCCATCTAATGGGACTTTTTTTTTGGACAATGTATACATATGTATCATCAGCCAATGAAATTAAAGATTAATACCACTTATGCACAAGTCATATTATCCTGAAAACTATGATAATGGTGATGCCAAGGAGAAAGAGGAGAATAATAAGAAGATATGATGGTGAAGCCCATCCAAGAGTCTTTGGACCCAGATTGTGTCCCATGTTCTACTGTCATAAACTGCGTGATCTATACACCATCCTGATTTGGAACTTTATTGCCATTTCTCCACTGTCACTGGGTCAAAATCCTGAAACTCCCTCCCTGACAGCACTGTGGGTATACCTACATCATATGGACTGAAGACTACTTGTGGCTTTGAACCTGAGTGACCCTTAAGTGTATATGTGAAAATACAGATGATCATAGACCATAAAATTGATTTGAAATTTCTAAGTAACTAGGAATACACGACCACTGATAATTATGAATTTAGGCATCACTGATCTCCAGTGCAATTATAATTCCCCCTAATCCTTTCCTCCACAGAAGCACAGATTGTAGCTGTGATGACAGTAGGGGAGATAGTTGAGTGCATCCTGCCCAACACCTTTCAGGCCCTGGGGATAGGATACAGGACGCTATTTCATAGACCTACGTCCAGTGAATTGGTTGCAGCTGGAACAGATCTGCTCAAGGCTGCTACATCTCAGGGGAATAGCACATACCAAGATTACTATGTCACTATGTCCATATGAGGTAAGATCAAGCTTCCAAAACGTTAATTCCAGAGATTCAGTGGTTCCCTCCCAGAACAATTTCAGGCTGCATTTCAAAACAGAAGTAAAAAAAGTATTTCCAGAAACCCAGGAGAAAAATACTAACAGTAAAAAGTTAGCTTCTGTTCACAGTGACAAAAAAAAACTTGTATATCTAGAGCATAGTTCATAGCCCTCAAACATCTCAAAATGCTATTTTTGAAGAATAGCCCAAGAAAGAAACAGATTGACTGTGCGTTATTATTCATTGAACTTCTAGTTACGAAGAAAGGGGAACTTACTTTGTGTTGACTTATTCATGTCTCATCAGAAGATGCTTCTGAATGAGACAGTGTTTGACCCATCTTAATTCATCCGTTCAGAAGGATCTTCCATTTATTTTCTTCCTGCATTTAACTGTTTTTTAAATTACTCCAAAACATCCTTAAGTTAATTTCACATCTTTTTTGCATCTGGATGTAACATGTACCTATAGCAAAGTCTGATATAAACACTGTACATTTGGATGACAACTTCCTTTGACTTGCGTTTTACTGCTCTAACTATCTAACACAATGTTCTATTGATTTTGTTGACTGCTGCTCTGTCGTGGCAAGGTTGGTTCAGCACTGAGCTCACCAAGAACTTTTCAACTTCATCCTTGACTATTGCAATGTCACTTATTTCACATCTTTTTCCTTTTCATTATTTTCCCAAGGACAACACTTTTTTTCTCCTTTGCCCTGAATTTCTCCTTTACCTAACATCTCAGGATGCCTCATTCTTTTCCAAGTTTTCTCTCACTTCATTTCGTTTAACTTGAGAAGAATTTTGGTTTTGTTGTAGCTGCAGATCTAGGTTTTGTATCATACAATTCTTGCTTTGAGCTGAAAAACATCCCTTAGGATATTTATCTCAGAATATCTGAATATCATAATATCTGGACTGAAGTCTCCGGGTCCGCTAGCCTGTCTACGCCCAGCCAGAAGTATTTCAATCCAGCGGGGTTTACAGTAGCTCCCCATTCATCCTGCTGGAGTGAAGGGGGGAGGCAAGAGTCAAGTGGCGGGAATGCTGCCTGGGCATTCGCATCTCGGCAGTACCAGCCTGGGCACCCTGCAGTGCCATTCTGCATTTGGGATCGCAAGCAGAGGGAAGAAGGCAAGCGATTGAGACTGGGCATCGGGGTTGAGGCGGTGGGTTGGCCAGCAATTGAGCTGGCCAGCAATGGGTGGGGGCCACCACACATGCAACCTCAGAGCTGACAGACTGCCACATGCTCAGCACTATGCTGCTGGCCTCTTCCACGGGGATAGGCCCTGCCACCTGATTTTCAACGAGATTTACGCTAGTACACTCTGCAGTGCACAGAACATGGGAGACTCTTTTCTGAATTCCCACAGAAAAAAAAAGCATGATTTACTGCAGTTTTCGCGTGAATTCGATGCTTAGAATTTTTTTGGGAGAATCACCGCCATAATCATTGAGTAGATACAGGGTTTATAAGTTTTTTTTGTCAGTATACTTTAATTTCTGTTTGGAAATTCCCTATATATTTATGCTTTGTAACAATGTTTTTGGTGCAGCATATTTGTGGCCTGTTGTTATAATTGTCTTTGTGTTGCTGTAGGCTAATAAATATGCTACAATTTCTATAATATTTTTGTGGGTGTGTCAAATTCCAATTTAGATTTTTGTTACTTTTTGTTTGGATCTACCACAACTGGGTTGTGTTATCCAAGGGCTGATTTTCAATCTGCCCACCCAACTGAGGAGAGTGGGGCAGCAGTTGGAATGAATATGCTGCCTTCTCACGGGTTGTACTTTTAATCTGCTCGAGTAGGGAAGAGAGACATCTGCTGATTAGTAGTAAGGTCCTTCTTGAACTATGCAGATTGGTCGCCAATGAAATTAAAATTATTTCCAATAATTCTTAGTTAAAACCAGTTAAAAAAAAAGACTGCCCAATTGGCAAAAAGGGTTGTTGAGCCCTAAAGATGGAGTATGCCTAATCAGCTCATTTCCATGGATAGAATTGCAGACACTATCTTCCTAAGGGCACTTGCAGAAGTGAGGTGGTTGGCCCTTTATTGCGTAAATCAGATTCTTAACACCACAGGACCACAACTGCCATTCTAGAACTCAAAATGGGCGAATTATGCACCATGGTTTAGCTGCAGGAGCACTGAAGGCAAGTTTTAATTTATTTTCAAGAGTCCAAGAGAATTAGGAGGGTTCCTCTGAAGTCCATAAACACAATTTAGGCTACTGCCACAGCAGTTTTCATCCCTAGACACCCATTTCTTTCTGGGCGCTGAGGTCAGCCAAGTAACCTGAAATTGCAGCAGTTGAGAGTTGGAGGGCAGCTCCATGACATTCTTTTCCAAATGATCTTATGCAAATAAAGTCCAACCCTCCTGTTCTTCCTACTTTATAGCTGGTGAACTGGAAATGCTGTTACAAATGCTAATGGCTGGAGGGTTGCCATGTTTGACATTTCAGAACTCTTGCCCAGTAGGCAGCAGTGCTAGTTAAGAAGTGGCATCAAAGAAGTTGAGGGGATGAGCATGACTGCCATGAACGCAAGTTGCACACAGCTATAGGAGAATGTAAATATTTTCAATTGCTAACAATAATGGATTTGGGTTGTCCAGCTCTGGTGTTTTCTGATGTCCATGATTTTGTTTTATTGTTCAAGAGTCTTTTTCACATCCACTCGTTTTAGCTTTTGTTATGCTGAAGCTTTGTCATTTCTTTTATTGCAGTCTTCTTTCCATGAATTGTCAGATTACATGGGGTATGCTTAGCTCCCATGCAAACAGTGTCTGGGGAAAAAAGACATGCAATTCCCCAAAATTTTTTTTTTAAAATGACAACAATGCCAAATATTACTGGAGGATATACTTCAAATGTACTGTAATACAAAATGCAAAATCATTCACAAAGCCTCCCTTAGGCCCACTCCAACGAGCTGCATTGGGGTCCAGTAATGAGAAAATGTAAAAATGCTGGAAAATCTCAGGAGATCTGACAGCATCTGTGGAGAGAGAGTAAAGCCAATGTTTTCAGTCCAGATAGCCCTTCTTCGTCATCTGGACTCGAAACATTGGCTCTGCTCCACTCCCCACAGTTGCTGTCAGACCTGCTGAGATTTTCCAGCATTTTCTTGTTTTGTTTCAGATTCCAGCATCCAAAATATAAAAAATTCTATTTTGGGGAATTGTCTGCCTCCCTGCCATTCCCCCGCCCCAAACATTGTGTTTATCTTTCCGAGAAAATGATGCTCGGCTCCATTTAAGTGTATTATAATATTTAAATAAAACAATGGCTATTCTTCAGGGAAATTTAATATGCTTGGCAGAATTCAACATAATAATTAGTACAGTTTCAGCTATATTTGACACTTGGCCAGATTTTTCTGTCCTGAAGCATCCATTTTGCCTACATGTCAGTTGTTTCTGGGACTGGAAAATGCACACCATACTGACCTAAAAAAAAATCACAAGTGTTCAATGCACAATATCATACAGAAGACCAAACAATCCTACTAAGCACTAAACAATTAAACAGCAACACAAAATTTGCACTATTAAAAATATTTCAATGCCAAAAACAATAAATGTTCATTTGTACGTTATTTGCTCAAGGAATTGATTCTGTAGCGGTAAATCCAATACTCCAAGGGATATCCTTCATTATCTTTATCTGATTCTCCACAAAAAATCCTAATTATTTCTACATATTGGTGGCAATTTTTCCATCCAGCCCACCAGGGGAAATCATAGTGGGCGGGGGGAGCAAAGGTCATTGACTTCGGGTGGGATTTTCTACTTCTGGGGCAAGCATGGTTAGAAAATCTCGCCTATTATCTCCACTTCAATATCTCAGTTTAAATGCAAAGGATTACATAGGTATTTGGCACAGAAATGGGCCATTCATCCCATCCAGTTACGTATTTACACTCTACTCTAGCCTCCTTCTATCTTTCCTCATCCAAATCTACCATCTGAACCCTCTATTTCTTTTCCCCTCAAATGCTTGCCTAGCTTTTCTTAATGAATCTGTAGCTTTCGCTTCAACCATAGAAGGTTCACAAGGATGTTGCCGGGACTTGAGAAGCTGAGTTACAGAGAGAGATTGAATAGGTTAAGACTTTATTCCCTGGAGCGTAGAAGAATGAAGAGAGATTTGATAGAGGTGTATAAGATTTTGATGGGTATAGATAGTGTGAATGCAAGCAGGCTTTTTCCACTGAGGCAAGGGAGAAAAAAAACCAGAGGGCATGGGTTAAGGGTGAAAGGAGAAAAGTTTAAAGGGAATATTAGGGGGGGCTTCTTCACGCAGAGAGTGGTGGGAGTGTGGAATGAGCTGCTGGATAAAGTGGTAAACGTGGGGTCACTTTTATCATTTAAGAAAAACTTGGACGGGTTCATGGATGAGGGGTGTGCAGGGATAGGGTCCAAGTGCAGGTCAATGGGACTAGGCAAAAAATGGTTCAGCACAGACAAGAAGGGCCAAAAGGCCTATTTCTGAGCTGTAATTTTCTATGGTTCTATGGTTCATTCATTGTGGGAGCAAGTTTCACGTTTTCACCACTCTTTGGGTAGTTTCTTCTAAATTCTCTGTGGATTTTTTCGTGGCTATCTTTTATTAATGTTCACCTTGCAAAATATAATCTGACCTCCCCATTTTTCCTACCAAAATAAATGTCACATTTATTTGCATTGAACTTCATTTGCGAATTATTTGCCCATTCTGCAATTTGTACACACCACAACCCCCCCCCCCAAATTTTTGTCATCTGCAAATTTAGAAAGTGTGTTTTTGATTCCAAAGTCTAAATAGTTAATGCACTTTGTGAACAGGAATGGTCTCAGCATTTATCCTTGTGGAACACCACTTCTGAGCTTCTGCGGTTTTACCAAGAGTGCCACGGGGTTCAGTACTGGAGCCACAATTATTTACAATATATATTTATGACTCAGATGAGGAAAGTGAACATGTATTGACAAGTTTGCAGATAACACAAAAATAGGTGGGAAGGCAAGTAGTGAAGATGACAGAGTCAACATGCATGGAACATGACATGGAAATTACATTTGGTTTAAAAGCTGGCAGGGTAAGTGAGTGTGCAGAAACTTGGCAGATTCAATATAAAATAGCAAAATGTGAAGTTATGCACTTCGTTAGGGAAAATAAAGGAGCTGAGTATTATTTAAGTCCAGCAAGACAAGAAAGCTGCAAAGGGATTTTTGGGGGTGGGAGGGGTTCCTCATGCACATCACCAAAAGCTAGCAAGTAAGTTTAGCAGGTAACAGTGGAGGCAAATGGAATACTGATCTTTATGTCAAAAGGGAATGGAGTATGAAAATAGGGAAGTCTTGTTAAAGCTAATCAAGTCCCTAATTAGATTATATTTGGAATACTGTAAACAGTTTTGGTCCCCTTATAATAAAGAAAGATATACTGCCATTGGAAACAGTCCAGAGAAGGTTCACTAGGTTGATCCAGGATTGGAGAGATTTTCTTATGAGGGGAGGTTGAGTGGGTTAAGTCCATATTTACTGGTGTTTAGAAGAATGAGACACCATCCTATTGAGACATATAGGATTCTCAGGAGGCTTGACATGGTAAATGCCAAGAAGTCGTTACCCCGTGTGGGAGGGTCTAGGATCAGAGGGCACAATCTCAGAATAAGGGGTCACCCATTTAAGCAAGAGGTCATCCATTTAAGACAGACCATTTAGCACACATTTCTCAAGTAAGAAACTATAACATGATCCCTAAAAGTATAGTTTCTCTCAGGGGATTGTTAATCTGTGGAGTGGCTGAGTTAACTATACTCAAGGCTGAGATAGATCATTTTTTATTCAGTAAGGAACTCAAGGGTTATGGAGATAATGCATGAAAGTGGAGTTGAGGATTATCATATCAATTTAGTCATGATCTCACTGAATGTGGAGAAGACTCAATGGGCTGACTGGGCCACTTCTACTCTTACTTCTCATCTCGCCTCTGCTTTCTGCCTTGAAGCTAGGTAGCAATCTGTCATTTGTTCCTTGATTCCATCTTCCCTGATGTTATTCATTTGTTTATTATGGGACTTTTTAATCAAAGTCCCTTTGAAAATCCAGGCAAACTACATCTTCTATATTTGTACATCTCCAAATAACTACTCATGTGATTTGATTTATTGTTGTCATGTGTATTAACATACAATGAAAAGTAATGTTTCTTGTGTGCTATACAGACAAAAACAAACCATTCATAGAGAAGGAAATGAGAGAGTGCAGAATGTAGTGCCACATTCATAGCTTGGGTGTGGAGTTTGAAAGAGGCAGAATGAAGTTTTAGAGGCATACAATGAGAGTAAAAGATAGATTAGAAGGTATGTTGGGCACAGCTGCAAGTCATCATCTTGCTCCGGCGCCATCTTGAATTGACTCACAATCTTGGATTTTTAAAACTATTCTACACCAATAGACATTTACTTCTAAAACAATTAAATAATAGAATTCCTCTTAAAAAATAAAAACAAGAAAACACTGGAAATATTCAGCAAATCAGGAAACAGAGAGTTATCATTTCAGGTCTGTGATCGTTCATGAAATAATCTCTCGCATACCTTCAGGCTTTTTATTAAAACCATCTCTAAACACAGAACTGAGTCAACCTGAACAATAATTGAGGTAAAATTTATTTGTATTGCTCTTGGAGATATTCACGTTTTGTTTCCCAGATAGTATCCAGATAACCCAATTCTTTGAAGGAGAATTTCAATCTCAAATTCCGTTGTCTAAGTTTAAGAGAAAAACCATGATCATGAAAATGACTGTTTCTGTTTAGAAACTTTTTCCTAATTTTCTGTCTTTGAATAGTTAAAAATCTTGGATGAGAACAAAATTGGATGGCCAGTTAAACACTGCACTCAAGTAGCCCTCATCTGCTTCAAGAAGACAACAGTCATCCTGGTACCTAAGAAAAACCCTCCAATTCAATTTTCAAGTTTGCTGTAGTGGGACAGATCTCAGACACTGATGAGTCAGAGTACAAGAATGAGATAGGGAATCTGGTGAACTGGTGCGGCAACAATAATCTCTTCCTCAATGTCAACAAAACGAAAGAGATTGTCATTGACTTAAAGAAGTGTAAAGGAGAACATGCCCCTGTCTACATCAATAGGGATGAAGTAGAAAGGATTGAGAGCTTTAAGTTTTTAGGTGTCCAGATCATCAACAACATGTCCCAGTCCCCCCATGCCGACACTATTGTTAAGAAAGCCCACCAATGCCTCTACTTTCTCAGAGGACTGAGGAAATTTGGCATGTCACCTACAACTTTCACCAACTTTTACAGATACACCATAGAAAGCATTCTTTCTGGTTGTATCACAACTGGATATGTCTCCTGCTCTGCCCAAGACCACAAGGAACCACAAAAGGTCATGAATGTAGCCCAATCCATCACGCAAACCAACCTCCCACCTATTGACTCTATCAACACTTCACACCATCTCAGCAAAGCAGCCAGCATAATTAAGGACCCCACGCACCCAGACATTCTCTGTTCCACCTTCTTCCTTCGGGAAAAGTCTGAGGTCATGTACCAACCAACTCAAGAATAGCTTCCTTCCTGCTGCTGTCAGGCTTTTGAATGGACTTACCTTGCATTAAGTTGATCTTTCTCTACACCCTAGCTATGACTGTAACAGTACATTCTGCACTCTCTCATTTCCTTCTCTACAAACGGTACGGTTTTTTCTGTACAGCGCACAAGAAACAATACTTTTCAGTGTATGGTAATATATGTGACAATAATAAATCATATCATAGTCAATCAATTTAAAGTCTTTTGGGAAAAATTAAGAGCAAAGTGATACATTCATTTAAGCTGTATCAGTCAACTTACGACAACAGTCAAAGGTAAATCTAACAGAAAGCTCACATTCCACCTTCTGGTCACTGTGCTTTGAGGTTCCTTATTTTTTCAAGTTATTGGATTCTGCTATCCCAATGACAATCAATGCACCAAAATGTCAAAAAAGGAAGAGTCAAGTGATATGTACTGCAAAAATCTGCATGATTTCTGCAGCTCAGCATGCATTTTCTACAATAGTCAAAAGCTGCCAGAACACAGAAGCACAAATCCCAATTTTATGACAGTTCCTGAATGGTCTTTAATGAGTAGAACCTCTGCTCAGCACCCACCCCCCCCCAAATGCACTAAATCATTAATCTCAAAGAAGATACAGAGCATGAAAACTACTTTCAGTCTAAAAGATGAAACTACTCTAGACATGAGGATTTCGGAAACAATACCAAATGGTTGCTGTCATTTAGTGTCATGCCAAGTGGTGCAGGTGACCATATCTTCCAAACATTCTGATCAGGACAATGGATAACCTCATTGTTAGAATTATGGTTAAGACAGTCATTAAATGTTGTCCAGCTGTTTCCTTCACGGCAGTTTCTTACTGCTCTTCTGTTAAACCTTCTGACTGGTACTTCAACCCTTCATCATGGATAACATGTCTGAAGAACTCAGTTTGTCCACTATTATTTAAGAGTTTGCTTGTTCCTCCAGCCTCAATCAGTACTTTATCATTAGTTCTTTTCTCCATGCAACATACCTTTAAGGATCCTTCTTAAGTATTACATTTCAAAGCTGTTGATTTTCTTTTCTTCCTATTTCCCAATGCTTCAAGCTTCACATTCATAATTCATTACTGACCAATTTAGTACGCACATTCTCGGTTCACGCTTCAGGCTAATATATTTCTTCGAATGCTGCTTAACTTTACACAAAAAGTTTTGGCTTGCCAATCCTTTTTCAGATTTGAGTACTGCTTTTGACATCAGATGTTACTGTGGGTGAAATTCAGCTTTGGCAGGGTGAAAAAAAAAAGGTGGTTCTATTTATTTCTGACACTTCAGGAGTGAAATACTTTACTGAGAGGTGAAGAGGTTGGAGGGCCTGTCCTCAAAAACTGCAAGAAAATGATTTTCATGCTTTCAGCATTTGCATCCCTTTTCAGTTCTTTCTAAATTATGATGGCTGTTAACTTTTATGAACTTGACAATTTTACCAGGCACCAAATATAATAGAAGCTGTAGCCTGAGTTATAAGTCCATCTCCAGATTCATTTTCTGTGGAATTTCTTGGCTTCTCTCATTATTAGATCAATATTTGGTCTATTTTTCAGCTTTTTAGTCAAGGTGTAACAATGATTTTGAACTTGTCCATTTGTTGCTAGTTTCCGAGGTTGGCACGTTTGTACAACTGTCCGTTGGTAGATTGAGGGCACTACCATTCCACTACATAGACTTCACATTTCTGAGATAAATTTATACTCAGTATGGTGCAGAATCTAGAAAGCAGTAGTTGAAACTGCTCGTCTGTATGCTGAATACATCACGTGCTGCCATCTATTTCTCCTCCCTTTAAAACTGGATTGTATGTGTAATCTTACTAGACAGATATGCAGGATTTTAGCTAGCATATGATTTGATTTATATTAGGTAGATGAATAACTATGAAATATAGGTTTTTCTTTCTTTTTCAGTACCAAAAAATAAGTACCTTACTATATAATGTTTTAAATGATTGTGTTAGCACTATTGTTTAAGACAATGAACAGAGCACTGAAAGAAAAGTTGCACAACTAATTTGGACTTCCAGCCTCATACAAAGTCCCACGTCAGAAACTGTTGGCCAAAATTAAAGCTCATGAAATCAAAGGCAAATGATTGACCTGTTGAGGGGATTGATTAAGTGGTTATACGCAGACAGTAGGGAATCACAGAATCCCTACAGTGCAGAAGGTTGCCATTTTGCCCATCGAGCCTGCACCGACAACAATCCCACCCAGGCCCTATCCCTGTAACCCCATGTATTTACTCTACTAATCTCCCACACTAAGGGGCAATTTCACATGGCCAGTTAACTTATCCTGCACATCTTTTGAATATTGGGTATGTTCTCAAATTGGAAGGAAATAACTATTGCTATCCTACAAAGATCAACTGTTCACTCTATTTATTCACTTAAAGAATACACTAGAAAGCTATATATCCAAGCTTGTCAATGGCAGAAAGATTGCAGACAGGAACGTAAAATTACAGGAGTGCAAACAGAGACATGGACAGATTAAATGAAAATTGCGGCAGAGGGATGTTAATATAGGTAAATGTGAGCTCATTAATTTTGAACCAGAAAGGATTCTTAGCGTTTTTGGTTTTAGATGATGGAAGGCTGGAAACAGTAATGATCCTAAGAGATTCAGGGCTCCACGTACACCGATCACCATACTGGTTAGGTACAAAAAAAGTTGTAAAGGTTAATGGAATGTTAGCCTTTATATCTAGGTGGATAAAGTACAAAGGGAAGTAAATTTTGCTATAGCTAATCAAAATCCTGGTTAGAGCAATCTGGAATACTGTGAGCAATTTGGAATACTGTAGCTTGGAAGAATATATTGACCTTGCAAAGAGTGCACCATAGATTTACTAATATGTTACCAGGACTCCAAAGGCCAGCTAATGAAGAGAGGTTGCATAAACCGGACTTACATTCCCCTAAAAAGGTTCAAGAAATAACTTGATTTAGGTTTCAGGATTTTGAAAAGAATGACAAGCATAGATAGAGAGAAACGTTCCTCCGCTGGTGGGAGAACCTAGAACAAGGGTGCCTAAGTTTAAAAATCAGAATTGGGCATCAGGAGACACTTCTTCACACCAAGGGATACAGAACTCTCTCCCACAATGCAGTATATCCTACTTCAATTAACAATTTTAAATTCAAGATCAACAGAATTTTGCTAGGTAAGTACAATTCTATGTCCTTAACTAATCAAAGTGCCAATTTAAGAATGAGTTCCCATCTGCTCCAATTTCAGGCATATCTTATTCCTGGTGCCAGGAGTTCCCACCTGAAACAAGTCAGAGGTTCATACATGTATGCTGATCAAGGCCAGGTTAGGAATTCAGATGCCATGTTTGTCTTAGATCATCTGAATGTCATGAATTTCTGCTCCCATCCACCTCCCCTTGGTGAGGCAGATTAAGAAGTTGCCATTTCCAGCAAAAAATTAAAAGAATCCTCAGCTGCAGTGGGGTAAGCTAGATGGTGGTCTTGCAGACAGTTTTATGACAGACCATCTGGGTACTCAGCTTTAATAGCTTCCGAATTGAACACATTTGCTGTAAGTTCTCTACACAAGATGCTGCTTGTTTTCACTCTTGATGTTTACTGGTTAGATTTTTTGATGCTATGCAACCATTTTCAATTACATTTAATTTTTTAAACATTTAATATGCACTTTTAGCATAATCACCACCTTCTTTGTAGCATATATAAAGTGTAACAGGGTAAATGTTGTTGCAGCAATAATTAGTAACTACTTGGTCCCTATAGGATTCTTTTATGCACCGAGTTAAATGATAATTTGTGCCTGAGGTTATTCATTTAATTAATGGTTTTTGGCCTAGCTGTAATTGCTAATACTATGATGTATTTGAGCGGAAATGATTTTGATTATTGGGGTGTGTCAGCACAAAATGCACACCAGCAATTAAACTGTTGGTAAATGAAAAGGAATAGCACACAATGTTAATCTGTGCTTCCAAAAAAATTTCAATCTCAGGATATACAACACAATTTTCTTTGGAACAATGATGAAAGGGCAACTACATCCAAAAGGAGAATGTTGCAACAATACTTTGCTCACATTTGTTACAGAATCATTTTGCAATATGAGCAAATTGTGTCAGTAGATAGGGAGGTTGATAAATATTCAGCAAAATGCCATAAAAGATGTGGAGCACTATGAGCTGCAGCACCACACAATTTGCAAGTGACTTTGTGACGTAATTAAGGAAAAGGCCTTTAAAGCACAAGCGTGTATTGTCTATGTGAGCAGAGGTCATTGCAGCACAGCATCAAAAAATAGATATCATGAGTTTTGCACTAAGCCTAGAAATGTACTACTGAGAAACTCCAAGTTCCATGTATTTAAAGACTCACAATGTAAGAAATTGATTTTATACAGCTAAATGAGCAAATAAATGATGGTCAGAGGAATTGAATGTAATGGAATAGAGGAGCAAAAGAGGAAAATTTTGGCGAGAACATGGCAGAATCTATTGCCCAAATGCAACACAAGTCCCTACCACAGATTTTCATTTCACTGAAATGATGATGAAACCTTACCCAAATAAGATTAAACAATCCAAGAAACCAGAAAGTAATGAAGTAAAGAAAAGGCATTAGAATTGAACGGGTCAACAGATACATGCGCCAGAATTTTACCACCCCACCTGCCACAGAAATCAGAGCAGTTGAGGGGCAGAAAATGGTAAGGTCCATTGACATGGGCTGGATTTTACGGTTTCAGGATGAGCAAGGCCATAAAATCCCACCCATGGAACAAAATTACTTACAGAATAAGTGGAGTGAAAGAGACGATAACACTGATTTTAACTTGAGTGCTAATTGTGTGGTTGGTGACCTGGAAGTTGACAAATCATCCTTAATTCAGCAGGACAATGCTCAGAAGACTTGACTTGTGATGCATATAATTAGTTTTTAAAATTTATTTGCAGTTTGTTAGTGTTTTTGGCATGGCTAGCATTTCTTGCCCAGCCCTAATTGCCCTTGAGAAAGTAGTGGTGAGTTTTTTTTGAATAGCTGCAGTCCATGCTGTGAAGTTGCTTCCACATCGCTGATGTAAGGGGGTCCCGGGATTTCAACTCAGTAATTGTGACAGGACCATGATATATTTCCAAATCAGGACGATGGGAGACTTGATAGTTATCACATTCAACAAATGACTGCGATCTTTGCACTTTTAAGCAGTAGAGTTTGAAAGATGCTTGTCAACAGAGCTCTGGTGAATTGCTAGTACATTTTATAGTGGTACACTCTGCAGTCAAGATGGACAGGTGGTGGGAGGAGTAAGTGCTTAAGGCAGTGAATGAAGTGCAAATTTAGCAGACTGCTTTGTCCTGAATGCTGTTGACCAATGAGTTTTGTTGGAGCTGCAGTCATTCAGACAAGAGGAGAATATTTTATCGTACTCCTGACATGTTTTGTAGCTGGTGGACAGGCTTTGGGGAGTGTGAAAGATGTAACTAGTAGAGCTGACTGACAAGAACCTGTGAATGTAGTTTAGACTTTTAGAAGGCCTTCGACAAAGTCTCATTTAACAGACTACTATTTAAAGTTAAAGCACATGGGATTGCAGGTAATGTCTTGAGATTGACAGAAAGCTGTCAGCACATAGAGGCAAAGAGTTGGCATAAATGAGTCTTTTCCTAATTGGTAGTCAGCGACTAGTGAGATTTCACAGGGTTCTGCGCTAGGATCCCATCTGTTTGCATTACATATTAATGATCTGTAAGAGGGATCTAAGTGCATTATTTCCAAATTTGCAGATGATACAAAGTTGGGTGGGAGGGTGAGCTCTGAGGAGGGTGCAGAGGTTCTTCAGCATGATTTGAACAGGGTGAATGAATGGGCATAAGCTTGGCAGATGAAGTATAATGTAGATAATTGTGAGGTTTTCCACTTGGGTAGCAAAAACAGGAAGCCAGATTATTTGAATTGGGTGCCAATCGAGAGATGGATACTCAATGAGACCTTGTTGACTTTGTGCATCAATGACTGACAGTAACTTTGCAGGTACTGCCGATAAGGAAAACATGTTGGCCTCCATGTGAGATAATTTGAGTAGAAGAATAGAGATGTTTTACTGCTTTTGTATAGAATGTTGGAATATTGTGTGCAGTTTCAGTATTCTCATCTGAGGAAGGACATTCTTGTTTATAGAGGGGTGCAGCTAAGATTTAGCAGGCTGATTCCTGGGATGGCAGGTCTGTCACATGAGGAGAGATCAAGCCTTTTAGGATTATATTTGTTGGAGTTTAGAGGAATAAGGAGGGGGGGGGTCTCATACAAAATTATACAATTCTAACAGGATTAGACAGGGTATATTCAGAAAGAATGTTCCCAATGGTGTGGGAGTCCAGAACCAGGAGTCATAGTTTGAGATAAGGACAAACCTTTTAGGACTGCAGTAAGGAGACGTTTCTTCACCAGAATGGTGAATCTGTGAAATCACTACACACAGAAAGTAATTTAAGGCTAAAACCTTGTATGATTTCAAGAAGGAATGAAATATAGCTCTTCAGGCTAAACATATCAAAGGATATAAGGGAAGTGGGATCAGCTTATAGAATTTGATGATCAGCCATGATCATAATGAATGGTGGAGCAGGCCGAAAGGGCGCAATGGCCCACACTTGCTTCTATTTTCTATGTATGCTTTTATGCCTCAAGGGCAGGTACTCGTTCCATTTTTAAAAACAACTTAAAGTCTCTACAGCCTGCCACAACTGAGATGATGTGTGGGGGGTACATATATCCCCTCCTCAGGGTAGCCTGCTGTGGATGCTCCTGCATCCATGCAAGCAGGAAGGGCCTGTAAGCCTGTCTGGATACTGCCCATTGATCTCTGGTCTGCCACGAGGAAGCAACCTCCAGGCAGCTAAACTGTCCCTGTCATCTGCGAGAACTTGAGATCCTCTAGATGTCAGTTGGCGCACGGTAATACATCTGAGTGAGACAATTGGTTACCCACTGCTTGGGAGCAAGTAATTTTGCTACCTCTCCATCCCTCCTTCTATATTACTTGCCTGCTTCTCCTTGACTGCCCAGTAATCACCCATTTCCTCTCTGCCTGCAAACCCTTCTGCTGCAGGGTGACCACATCTATTAACATGCTCGCAATGAAGATTTCGACTGCACAGATGTGCCACAGTGACATCAGCTGCTGCTTAAGCTCAGAAGTCCAGCGTTTGAGTTGCAGCAGCTGAACTGCAACTCCTACGCATGTGATTATACAAGACATTAAAAGCTCCCGAGGCTTTCCACAAGGAATAGAATGTACACTCCATAGGTCCAAATTGCTCTCTTATGCCTCATTTTACAAGAATATTAAATAACTACTTAAGTAAATAAAGGCTCACCAGCAACCACTTACACCTAAGTGGCTTGCTAGGCAATTTCCGAAGTATGCTCACCAGGACACCTAGGCCGTTGTCTCTCAAGCAAGATATTTGTATTAATCTGCATAAGACTATATGATTAAATAATGATGTTGTCACTTCAGGGAGATTCTTAAATTGGGATCAAAATAGCCATGAGAAACTCTCATTCAAGGTCAGTCAGGATATGAAGCTCAAAACATTATCAGAACTAGGTACAATTTAAATTTTACTGACGAGCTCCTGCAGATCCTTACTCGGTGCAGCAGAAAAGGGCAGCACAGTGGCACAGTGGTTAGCACTGCTGCCTCACAGCAGCAGAGAACCCAGTTCAATTCCGGCCTTGGAAAACAGTTTGTGTGGAGTTTACACGTTCTTGTGTCTGCATGGGTTTTCCTCCAGGTGCCTCAGTTTCCTCCCACATTCCAAAAGTGTGCAGGTTAGGTGGATTGGCCATGCTAAATTGCCCCTTTGCGGGGTAAATATGTGGGGTTACGGGGCTGCAGGGTAGGGCCTGGTGGGATTGTTGTTGATGCTAGCTCGATGGGTTGAATAGCTTCCTTCTGCACTGCTGGGATTCTATGATTCTAAAATTGTTTGATTTCAGCATGACAGTGCCTAGTAAGTGGAGGCAGGGATGTGGAAAGGGGTGCAAGGGAAGAAAAGCCTGCAGCTTGGGAGGTGGTGGAAACAAACTGGCCAGATGCAGGATGTAATATTGTTATGGAGTCAAGCAGAGCTGCGAAAAAAAACCTTTGCAAAAACAAAAAAATTCCTGCAGAATGGCTACTGGTCCCTTTCATGACAACTGGTTACGCCACTCAATATCTGAAAAAAACTGGAACAATTATTCATTTTGTATATTTTGCTCACTTTATGATTTTTACAGCTGGGGTCCTACGATCAGCATTGGATCTCCATCAAGAAGGTGCTTCTGAATTCCATATTTGAAGGGCAGCACAGGGCACAGCAATTAGCATTGCTGCCTCACAGTGCCAGGGACACAGATTCAATTCCAATCTTGGGTGACTGTGTGTGGAGTTTGTATGTTCTCCCAGTGTTTACATGGGTTTCCTCCAGGTGCTCCAGTTTCCTCCCAGAGTCCAATCATGTGCAAGTTAGGTGGATTGACCAAACTAAATGCATTTTAGTATCCAAACATGTCCAGGTTAGGTGGATTAGCCATGGTAAATATATGGGGTTACAGGGATAGGGCGGAGGGGGAGCCTGGGTGGGATGCTCTTTCGGAGAGTTTGTGCAAACTCAAGGGGCCAGGTGGCTTACTTTTGCAGTGTAGAGATTCTATGGTTTTGTTCTAAGACCTGCATAATAAATTAATCAGGGTGGGTAAATTAGTGCACAAGTTCCTCAATAGATTTTCCTGAATAACCTCTTTTTTTTTTACATGAAAAATGGCATCCGACAGTTGAAAATTCTCCCTTGTATCTCAGAGAGGAATCAAATGGAGTAACTTGTGAAAACTTAGTGTATCTTTACTGATTAGCTTAAGCTTTCAATATTTCAAATAAGATAGTGATTCAAAACCCTTAACCATTTAAATCATTCCATTCTAAATCAAGGAGGTTAAGCCATAGTCTTAATTGAAAGAGGTTAAGTCATCAACTTCAATTAAGCCATAGGCTGTGGCACAGTGCCCGAATACTCAAACCTCTGTAATTAAAGGCATACGCTCATGCAAGATATTTGAATTTAGAGTCATTATCACTGCGTCTGGACAAATTATTTTTTATTCTGCCACTTGCTCTATTATTAATTTGAAAACTCTGGTGTGCTACTTGGTGTGCGGGTACTCTGTTGCTGATAATTGTTAGTATGCTTAAAACAATGAATGTTGACAAAACCGGATGACAAGCAGCATCACTGACTTGCATCCAGCTGGAAAGGACTGAAAAAAAAAGGTAGTTTTACTGAATCCTTAATGCTCAAAACAACCATGAAGAGCTATTACATAGAAAGCATTGTTCATAAAGTGCAGCAGAGCAATTTGATTGTACAGATTCTCCTTCTTTCATTGTACATTTAGCCTAATGACAAAATACCATGAGGTAACAGTGTAGATATGCATTCACAATGACAATTTTAGACTTATTTAGCACACATCAACATTTTTAATCAAAGTATTTTAAAATGGACTTTTATAAACCATGTCAGCAGCCACATGGATACCTGCCATTTAGATTCTCAAACTAAGCACAAGCCAACTCCATGAACATCAGTTTCAGACCCAGTGAAATGATCCACAAAGTCCAGTAGTGATCAATGTGACCTTCAGTATTGTTGATTCTAACCCGTCTGAAACATTTTTAGGATTCTTTGGTAGATGATTATATCATGCTGTACAACTTAATTGCAAAACAAAAATTACACTTTCTACTTGAGAATGCCAGAAACCTGGGGCAATACCCAATTGTGCTGGGTATTATGGACTTTTAATTCCTAGTGATAAGCAGTCAATGATGGGAAGGGAATTATGGGGGGTGGCAATCCTATTCTCAGTAAGAAGTCTCACGACACCAGGTGAATGAGGAGCAGCACTTCAAAAGCTCGTGATACGAAATAAACCTGTTGGACTTTAACCCGGTGCTGAGAGATTTCTTACTGTACCCACTCCAGTCCAAAGCCGGCATCTCCACATCAATCCCATTTTCATCTAGCAAGTGTGTCTGCTGAGAAACACTGGAGCAAGAGGAAACCATTCAGCCACTTAAGCCTGTTCTGACATTCAACTAGGTCATGGTTGATCATCTACCTCAACACCACTTTCCTGCACAATCCCCATATCCCTTGATACCATCAATACTTAGAGATCTTGCAATCTGTATTCATCATGCTCATTGATAGGGCCACCACAGTCTGCTGAGTTAAAGAATTCCAAAATAATCATTCGCTTCGGTGAAGGAATTCCTCCTCATCTTGGTCCTAAATGGCTTGTCCCTTATTCTGAGACTGGGTCCACAGAACCCCAGTAAGAAGTCTCACACCACCAGGTTAAAGTCAAACAGGTTTATTTGGTTGCAAAAGTCATTAGCTTTCGGAGCGCTTGCTGCTCCTTCGTCAGGTGGGTGGGTGTTCCATTCAAAAATAGGGCATATAAATACACAAACTCAATTTACAAAATAATGGTTGGAGTAACTTTCAATCTTCAGTAATTATTAAGATTATTTCCAAATATATGGTAAAGGGTACAAGCTAGGAGCTGTCTCCATGCTTAGGTTTGCATGCAAATCTATCCAACTGCACAGTGGTTAGCTCTGCTGCCTCACAGTGCAACAGACCTGGGTTTGATTCCCGGTTTGGGGTACTGTCCAGGCAGAGTCTACATGTTGTCTCCATATCTGCGTGGCTTTCCCTTGGGTGCTCTGGTTTTGTCCCACAGTCCCAAAGACATACTGATTTGGTGCACTGGCCATGCTAAATTCTCCCTCAGTATACCCAAACAGATGCTGGAGAGTGGCAACTAGGAGATTTTCACTGTGACTTTATTGTAGTGTTAACACAAGCCTGCTTGTGAACCTAATAAATAAACTTTAAACACCATACTGACCCCTCAATGTGGGTCATATGTTATCTTATATCACTGTGTAGGCAGTAGTAGACTCAGTTCCACATCAACCCTATATGTGCCTGACCCTTGGACTACACTATCCACGTAGTTCTCAGGTTTGTGGATACGCCACAGCAACTCCAGGTATTGTTAAAGTCCCTGCACACCTGGTCATCTAGGTAACAGGAAACTTCTATTCCTTTCCACAGGTATGGGCATTCCATGCAATCAGTGAATCTACCCTGCCATGCTGTCCCTTCACCTTGTGTCACTTAATTAATTAGCTGCTTTTACTATTTTTTCTATATTTATAATTTTCCAGCTATTTACACAGACAGTCCTTTACCACAGTTATTTGTCAACCAATTAGATTGTTAACTTGATTTTAAAACTCCACTCCTGAAGGCTCCCAATTCAAGATGCAACAAAGTATGTCCAGTTCCCTTCAGCTTCTGAAATAAAAGCTCAAGCCTCACCCTCTGTTTATTTGTTCCCAATTCGAGGTGCTCCCAAATAGGTCTGTTTTCTCTCAGCTTCTGAAGGCAAGTCTCCCAGACGTATGGCATAACGATCAACGGCTGAGGACTCATTGAAATTCCATCTTAGGAATTCCCCAAATCTTTAGTAGTGCAAGTTACTGATCAATTACCTTTCATAAGAAGCCAGTTTAATCCATTAATAATTTTTTTTCAAGCCTTTGATGAACAGCCTGTACCAGTGTGACATGGGTGTTGCTTCAACATAGTAGCCTGCGTTCCAGGATAAACACTGCTATAACCATGCAGTCATGCAAGTCACCCTGTTCCTGGAACTCGAATGGGCTCTCTCCTCTCCTTAGGCAGTTTCTCAGGATCAAGGATGACATGCTTCCACTCCAGTTAAAGATGTTCTGAGATGCATGAACTGTGGACTCTGCCACATGAGTTGATGCTTGAAGGGTCGCATACATGAGTTGTTTGAAGGTTCGGCACTTGAACTTCAGTTCTGCACATTCCCAGCTAAGTGTTTGGTACCTCTCTGAATGAATCTTCTTCATTTTGGTCAATCATAAGCAAAGGACTTCCAGGAGCTGTTCTGGATATCAGATTTCTTCAGTAATGCTTGTGCAGATAGCCTGGAAGTGTTTTTACTGTCTACCTAGGAGTCTCCTGCCATTACCAGTTCTAAGTATCTGAGTTGTTTTGGGAGTTGCTTATCTGATGTCAGGCCTACTAAAACTACAAGGAGGCTCTCAAATAATAGAAACAATCCACACTTTCCAGGATCTCACCGTTGATCTAAATTGATGGGGTGAGCTGCTATGCTGTAGGAGTTGGTTGGAAGAGAATTCTAATTTTCCAACGTTTGGTGAAAGGTCCTTTTTCTCATATATTTCAAAGGAGCTGACAGTGAGCTGGAATTCACTTTCGGTCGCACGCATGTACAAGTAACATCTGCATATTGGAGATCAATGACTGAAGTTGGAGTGATTTTAGTTTGGAGGCAGAAAATATTGACCAATTTCCCATTTGTTCTGCAAATTATCTCCATGCTTCAGGGTAGTGTGCTGGAGGTGAAGTAAGGTATTGTAGTGTGCAAGATGGAGAAGAGGATTGGTACAATCATAGTTTTGTTCACAGGTTTCTAGTGGCCTTGTTGGTTCATTTCACAACTTGCATATCAATGTGGAATAGGCAGAGGATGTGATAAATTTCTAGGAACAGCCATATTTGTGAAGAATACTCCACAAGCGTTATGGTTCAGAGGCAGAGGCTTTTATGTGGTCAAAAAGGGCCATGTATAGGAGCTTGTATGTTCTTGCATTTTTCTTGGATTTGCCACAGAGTGAAGATTTTGTCTATGGTGCCTTTTGAGGTGATGATATTATGCCTTAAAAAATATATTTGTGTCATGATTCTTGCGTAGGTTTTTTTTAGCAGCCACTTCTACTTATTGGTGCTGCTTTGTCTATAGACAATCTACTGCAGTAGCATAATTGATCTTATTTGCTAAGATGTTTGTTTTAATCAGGACTAACGCATGGTTATTTTCCCTGGGGGTTTTCAGAGTGGGGTTTGATTAGGGTTTTGATAAAAGTCATGTGACTAGGCAGGGCTAGGTTCACAGAGAACCCCATTTCAAATAATGTTTGGGAACTATAGAGAGAAGTAGTTGTCTTTCTCTCTCTGGAGATTAGAGATAGGGGTCTGCCAAGAAAATAGGTCTCTTTTTCTGAAGTTCTGCAGTTGGATGGTAACCGTTTATCTGAAGACTGCTGTACAGGATGCAGATGACAAGTATCTTTCTAGATCTCAAAAGGCTGAAAATCAAACATCCACGTGAACATTTCTGGGTTTTCATACTGACAGATTCTGAAGAAGGATGCACGTCTATGGGGACACTGCTTAAATTGGAACTATAGAGATAGCTGCTTATTAAGAATTATAACTAATCATGTTTAAGTATTTAAATTGGTAAAAGTAATCCTAATTCTTATTTTCTAATTTTGTTCTTGAATAAAGTTTGTTTTAAATAAAAATTAACTAGTGGGTCAATAGAGTTACATCTGGAGCAAAACATCGTATGCTTGCACTAATGCCAATATGAAATAAAGTTGGGGTCAAGGAAAACTTCACAATTGGAGCTTCTGATCTGGTCCTTAACAACTTGAATCTGAAATTGAGGAGGAAGATCACTACATGGAATGGTGTCACCAGAAAATGGTATGAAGAGATAGGAGTTTCATCTGGCTGCATCTGTGCCAGTAAAGCAGACCCCCATGAATCTCAGAGCTATTGTGTCTATATCGGTGTACATAATTGGCATATTATTGACAGGCAGAATGATACCATTGTACTTGCTTGCTAAATTTTGATATCAAAGTTTTCAAAAAAAGGGTAGAAATATATATATTTTTAAAAGCTTAAATAATTCACAGCTAATGGTCAACTTAAGGCCGTCATGATTTCAAACAGTTGTCAGACATGTTCTGTTCCCAGAATGGCCAGATCATTAAGTGCCTCCACAAACATCACATTATCTGCCAAGAAAGTTAGCACCAACAACAGATGTGATATTTGTACATCCCAAATAATTTTATAACTGTTTTATTTTCTCAGAAGCTTTAAATATAATTAGCTTTTTAAAAAGCACCTGAGAATGATGATATCACATCTTTAAAATGGAGACTGTGTTAGAAAAACAAATTCTTGCAGTAAGATGCAGAGGCTGGAATCTTTATTTCAGGCTCCTGACAAACATTCCTGTGGAACTTTGCATGCCCTATCCATAACTTTGTGACCATTAATTTAAAGTGACCATAGAGCCCTGGCATTGTTCAGGACTGCTGCATTGGAAAATACTGGCTTAAGACTTCTACAAGTTAAATCACAACTTTGATTAGTAATTCAGACATAGCATTGCAGGACAGTACACCCAGCACGTGGTTGGGCTAACAAATAAGAATGGAAAGAAGAAAAGGGAATGGATGATTAAAGCAGAAATAAAAATTATGCAGAAGGAAATTCTGCACCTCTTATGCAAAGTACCAACTCGGTGGAGGTGTTGAGAATTCAATTGTTCTGAACTCAATTGCCCTGTCAACTGTTGAATTACAAGAGCAAAAACAAATTGGGAAATTGAGAAATCCACGTGAGGTAAACTGAAGTGTTTAGCCTTGAAAATAATGTTTTGGTGAACAAAATACAGTGACATAAAGAGCCCCCATTTCTCATAATTAACAATAACCAAGGGCTACATTTTTTTTTACTGAGACAGGTGACTCGAGTCAGGAAATTTCTTGAATCAGCAAACCTGCTTCAGTTTAAAGATTCCGGTTCTAATCAATTTTTGCTCTGAGCTGGTTGAGTGGCTTCTGACCTCATAGTGGATCGTCAGTTCTCATGGGGGTGTGCATGTGCCAACGTGGCTGGTTGGAAAACCTATCTTCATTCTCTGTGGCTCTGTCCACTTTGGTTTGGAAACCTTTAGGCCCCATAGTCCTCACCCCTTCACATCACTCTCCAAGCCTCCTCCAAGCTAACCCATGCCCTGTTATGATTCCCCAATACTCCCTTATATCCCATATGTCCCTCATGCATCCAACAGCCTCCACAGTCACCCTCACCCAGTATCCATCAAGGGAAGACTATGTATAGATGAACTTCTATCATATATGCTTGATACTGAAAAATTACCCTTCGTATAACATATTCAAAAATTTTAAATCCACTCAAGCGCTCAACCTGTTATAATAATAAACTTTATTCAGTAACCACATCAAAGACAGCTAACCCTTTACAGAGCCTCATTAAATCATCAATAAAGCATGAACTCTCCCACTACCAGCCCCAGCTGAGAAAATTGCTTTTGCAATTCATGATTTCATCAGTAATAATAATCCTTTGTATATGTCAACAAGAACTCTGTTGAAACTACAGGCATAGATGATGATGCTTTTTATCAACAGTGCCAGATGAGCTGTCAATCAAACCAGTCTAAAGCTGTGTGTTTTTTTTAATTCTCATTGACAGCTTAGCCTGTTCTTTTATCATGATTAAAGGACTGGATATTTAAAACACTTCAGATCATAGACACTTACCAGGCCTTTTCCGCCTTTCAAGAATGTTTACATCTTCCCAACAAATTCATGACTCTCACATTGGGTTACACCCCTTGAGGCAGTAAAAATGGGGTCCAACAGAAGTACATCATTTATTCCATTAAATTATATCAATTGCTTTACATTACAGGGGAACTTGTGTGGATGTGGAGTATCTGGATTTCCAGAACGCATTCGACAAGTTGCCACACCAAAGATGCTACATAAGATAAAAATGCATGGTGTTACGGGTAATGGATGGAGGATTGGTTAACTACCAGAAAGCAAAGAATGGGGGGGGACGGTAAATGGGTGTTTTTCTAGTTGGCGATCGGTGACTAGTGGTGTGCCTCAGGGATCAGTGTTGGGACCACAATTGTTAACAATTTACATAGATGATTTGGAGTTGGGGACCAAGTGGAGTGTGGCAAAATTCGCAGATGACACTAAGATGGGTGGCAAAACAAAGTGTGCAGAGGAAGCTGAAAGTCTGCAAAGGGATATAGACAGTCTAAGTGAGTGGGTGAGGGTCTGGCAGATGGAGTACAGTATTGGTAAATGTGAGGTCATCCATTTTGATACGAATAACCACAAAATGGACTATTAGTTAAAATGGTAAAAAATTGCAGCATGCTGCTGTGCAGAGGGACGGGTGACCTTGTGTAGGAATCTCAAGGAGTTGGTTTGCAGATGCAGCAGGTAATTAAGAAGGCAAATGGAATTTTGTCCTTTATTGCTAGAGGGAGAGAGTTTAAAAACAGTGAAGTTATGTTGCAGCTGTATAAGGCGCTGGTGAGGCCACATCTGGAGTACTGTGTACAGTTTTGGTCTCCTTACTTGAGAAAGGATATACTGGCATTGGAGGGGGTGCAGAGGAGATTTGCTAGGTTGATTCTGGAGTTGAGAGGGTTGGCTTATGAGGAAAGACTGAGTAAACTGGGGCTACACTCATTGGAATTCAGAAGAATGAGGGGAGATCTTATAAAAAATAAGATTATGAAGGGAATAGATAAGATAGAATCAGGGAAAAAAATAATGCCAACAGTGGACCATCACTTTCCCAAGTAATCACAAGGGAGGGGAATTAAATGCTAATCTTGCCAGCAAAACTATCATTCCAAGAATGATATAAAAATCTAAAATAAACACAGCTATGCGAAAGTGAACTTACAAGGAACAGGAGTTGACCATTCAATCCCTTGAGCCTGCTCCACCATTTAGTAAGCTCATGGCTAATCTGAAAGTAAACTCAAATTTGTATCCTGCCTATCCCCAATAGCTTATCATCCCCTTGTTAATCAAGAATCTATTCGCCTCTGCCTTAAAAATATTCAAAGACTCTGCTTCTACCACCTTTTGAGGAAGAGAGTTCCAAAGATTCATAACTCTTTGAGTCCAAAGAATTCCACCTCAACTCCATTTTAAATGGGCAATCTCTTATTTTTAAATGGATGACTCCAAATTCTAGATTCTCCCACAAGAGGAAACATTGTCTCCATATTCACCCTGCTAGGACACCACAGGATATTATACGTTTCAATCAAGTCACCCTTCAAAACAAGTCTAGCTGTCCAACCTTTCAAGATAAGGCAACCCACCCATTCCAGATATTAGACTGGAGGAGCTTCTCTGAACTGCTTCCAATTCACTTACATCTTTCCTTTAACAAGGTGACCAATACTGTACACAATATTCCAAATGGGGTCTCACCAGCGCTATGTACAACTGAAGCTTAATCTCCCTACTTTTGTAATCAATTCCCCTCACAATAAATGATAACATTCTATTGTTTTTCCTAATTACTTGCTGTACTTGCATCCTAGCCTTTTGCGATTTCATGCACTCAGACACCCAGATCCCTCTGTATCCCAGAACTCTGCAATCTTTCACCGTTTGGATAATGTTTCCTTTTTTTGCTAGGTTGATTCTGGAGTTGAGAGGGTTGGCTTACGAGGAAAGACTAAGTAAACTGGGGCTATACTCATTGGAATTCAGAAGAATGAGGGGAGATCTTATAAAAAATAAGATTATGAAGGGAATAGATAAGATAGAATCAGGGAAGTTGTCTCCACTGGTGGGTGAAACTAGAACTCGGGGACATAGCCTTAAAATAAGGGGAAGCAGGTTTAGGGTTGAGTCGAGGAGGGACTTCTTCACACAAAGGGTTGTGAATCTGTGGAATTCCTTGTCCAGTGAAGCAGTTGAGGCTACCTCATTAAATGTTTTTAAGGCCAGGATAGATAAATTTTTGAACAATAAAGGAATTAAGGGTTATGATGAGTGGGCAGGTAAGTGGAGCTGTGTCCACAAAAAGATCAGCCATGATCTTATTGAATGGCGGAGCAGGATCGTGGGGCCAGATGGCCTACTCCTGCTCCTAGTTCTTATGTTATGTTCTTATTAACATTGCAATGAGAGAAATTACAGTTCAAAATGAAGGGTCTACAACTGTGTCTGACTTAAGGAGACAGCAAGGTTAAAGACTTGAGAATACTAATTTTGCTGTGAATATAAGCCAACAAATCATCCCGATGTTCACTCTTTTCCTGCTACTATTCTTTCAAATGTAAATTTTTGACACCATACTTGTTTTGAATGGTACAAAAATGTTAGAATTGTTAGATAACAAATTCAGCCATTTAAGTGTACATCACATATGTCACATTATGCTGCATATTATACAACTGCTGGTAAATTTCAAGGGTCATTGCACAAAATAAAATGTTTGCAATCTGCAACAAAGGTTTGTTCTCAGGTCAGAGCATTCATTTTCCATTCACATGATTTACTTATTCAAATTATCATCAGATCTCAACAACCAATATTTGTTCTAGTTCCAGTATGAATACAGATTATTATGGCTGCTTTTAGAAGAGCCACTGGTCCGTTGCTTAATTGCTGACAATTTTAGGCTAGAAATATTCAGTATATAAATAAATCAAATTTCACATACATAACATGTTCGAATCCCAAGCTCGCAATAGTAGTCCCTTGCACTACTGAGTTGCCTATTTATTGCCACTTGATGGTCAAGGCAGGGACAATTCTGAAATTTTAAAGCTAAATGTTCAGTCAACTTGTCTCTATTAGGATAAAACAATTTCACTCAGGAGGTCTGTTACAACCTTTGAAAAAATGTCACAACCCAATTAACTGGTGTGGACTGAAACCTATTTTTTTTGAGAAAAGAGTAAAATGTTTGAATGCATTACACTGATCTACACCTATTGTTATCACATCATCCATGTGAATTATTAACTTCACTATGATGGCATTGCAGTTGATCTAAGTGAAAAATCCAGGCATTTTATCACAAGTCTCACATTTGATCATGTCAATAGCATACTTTAGATATAGTTTAAACACAAAAATCATATGTTCCACAGAAAACAAAAATGCTATTCACCCAGGGATTTAAACAAATAACAAATTCAAAATTACAAAAGAAGCCTGGTCTTACCTAAGACACCAAGCCGGTAGTTGACAGTGATGACTATGACATTGCCATAACTTGCCAGTACACTTCCATCAAGTATATTTCCTGTGCCTTCCATGTATGATCCACCATGGATGAAGACCATAACAGGTTTGGGTCCACTATCTCGAATATCTGAAAAATGACACGCAGTTGAAAAGGTCTGGAACCAGCAATGATGGCAGTGTAAGAAAATTGCTCAGTTTGTAATAATATTAAGTTTGAGGGTTTTTTTTTAAAATAATGCATTAATTTTCTCAAGCAAACGTTTATAGTGAATTGCTTCATTGGCAATAATCTTTTCTTTTTAAAAAGTGGGTTATAGATGATGTTAGGTGCTGATGAAACCCAATTCACAATATCCCTCATGAGCAGGCAGTGCCATCCAGCCAATCTTCAAAAAAGTACAATATATGAAACTGGGCTGGATTTAACCACAAGACAGGAATAAGTTGGAATCATTTTGTGGTCATGCTTATTGTAATCAGGTAAGATCCTAATTGCACAAAGAGAGGCATTAAGTTGTCTGGTAGCAGGTCAAACTTCCTCAATCTGCACAACTACTCTATTAATACTAATTTTCCTACAAATACTTTATATTACTACATAAAGCAATTGGTAGTAAAAATCACTAAAGTAATTTCTCTACAAATCAAAAATGCAAAATGCTTCTAATTAACATTCAGGTGACTTTACAGGCAGACTGAAATGTAAACCAAATGTGTTTATTTTCAGCAATAATGCTCTAACCAAATTTGTAGATGAAAATCTACTAAAGTAATGCTGATGATAATTTCTATATAGCCATACTAAAGACTGCACTTATGCATCAGCTACAAAAGAGATGTCAATGATGCAACATGGTATCTATTTTATTTCTGTTAGTCTATCAAAATGATTTTTGTTCAAGGTTAGTTATGTTTAGATGAAGACACCAGCTGGACATTTGTTCACTTGATACCTGCTAACAAAAGTATTCATTTACGACAAAATATATGTAATTAAGCATGCTGCTATTCATTATTTATTTACAGATTAAAATGGAAGGAAGTTTATGTAATCAATTATTCCAAGAAGTGGAATTATGTTTTTTATGCACATTCTAAAATCTACTAAAATACTTTCGAGGCAGGGAAATTCAAAAATTGGTTCTACTAACAATACTGGATTTTTGTGCTCTGCTTTGTGTAGAGTTTGATGAATAAGGAAAACAATAGTGCATAATTTTGTGGCTATAATGACCCAGATTTCATTAGTGTACTACAGATGCAGTGAGACTTTACAAACAAAAAGAGAAAATAAAAATAATAGTTTGCTTTGCATCCAAGAATAGTTGTTTAACACCAAAACACGTGCAACTGTTTCTAACTCGCTGCCAGTTGACGGAAGGAGTTAGAGTGATGGGGAAAAGGGAAAAGAAACAAAGTGAACACTGGAGCAGAAAAGCAAATAAAATGTGGAGAAATTTGAAGGATATCAAATGCACACTGAAGTAAAAACATTTGAGCCATATTTAAAACAATGAAGAAGGTGGCAATGCAAAAGAGACTGACCTGGGAATTCCTGAACTAAAGTGTAAAGGCTAAAGGAGTGGCCACCAATGCTGCAGTGGACCTCAGATAGAAATACAATGTTGAGAGAATAAAAGTGCCATAGAGGGATTCAAGGCAGGAGAATAAACTGCCATAATAATAAACGCAAAATGTTCCAAAGAAGAATCATATTGGGTTGGAAACTTTAACTCTGTTTCTCTCTCCACAGATGCTACCAGGCCTACTGGCGATTTGTTTTTGTTTAGGATAAATGCCAAATCATATTTTATCACAATATTTAAACCAGATGGAATTTGAAGGAATACAATGCAGGGATATTAATTCATAGATAAGCATTTTGAAATTAATTCACTAGTGGACAGGTTGCTGCTGAAACTTGGAGAGAATGGGAGTGATGGTTGCATGAAGATTTACTGAGGATAGAGGTTGAAGAACTTTAAATTAATTAAAGTTTGTAATAGGTTAAGGCATGATAGTCAACTGAGAGGGCATTAGGTAAGTTAATTCTTACTGTGGTGAAGTGATCATTCATTTTGGTGATGGCAGTGAGGAGAGCAGAAGGGGCTGACAAGAAGAGCTGAAGATAAAGGCGGGCCATGTCATGGTGATGGAAATAAATAGTGTTGGTAATGGGATAAAAACAGAAAATGCTGGAAAAACTTAGTAGGGCTGACAGCATCTGTGGCAAGATAAACAAAATTAACATTTTGAATCTGTACAGCTCTTCTTCCAAACTAAAATGAGGAAGAAATGTGAGGGATTTTGTACTGTTTAAGAGGATGTGGAGCAGATGAAGCAAAATAGGTGGCCAAGTGAGAGGTGTGAGCCAGGAGAGATTGTACAAGGGTGACAAAGGAAATGTTAATGGAAGTGTTAAGGACCATGGAAGATGCTGGTAGTAGCATAAAGACAAGATAACAAAATGTGATACAAATAGGCTGCCAGACTTGCTGAGTTTTTCAGAATTTTCAGTATGTATTTCTAGCATCTGCAGTATTTTGCTTTCAGTTTTGGGAATGGATATTTAGAGAGAAGCCCTCAATTGGGTGATGCAGTACACAAAGGTTCCACTCTCCTCACTCAACCTGAAGTTAAAGCTGGCAGGTTGACGTAATACCGGAGGCATACACTTATTGGCAGAAGTATAAAATAATTATTTTGATTTTGTCTAAGTTTGAAGTGGAAGAGTTGGTGTCGGTCAGTATCACAGTTACCCACAAATTAGAGTGGTTTTAATTCTTCTAACATTTTCTATGCAACTCTTGGTGTAACCATCTGAAATTTGAGATCTAAATCTCATTTTCAGAGGGTTCTCAGTGCAGGACAATTGCCCAGTTAAGTTTGCACTTCTATGCAATTGCTATGCAAACCTCACTTTGGAACGTCCAAAGGGGATTCCCCAGTGCATTTTTGGGGCATGCCCTCTCCCCAGTACAATGCTGGGGAACTCAGAAGTTACAGTGCATTCACTTTGTTTATTTTCATGGTCTGATTGTGAAAAGTTAATCCTGTGTAAGAAGGTTTGATTCCTCTGCAGGTGCAGCCATTTCTACCTTGATACATTTGCAGAGCTTTTGCCATCAGCATCAGGAACAGTTGCACATGTGACCACGGTGTGGATTAAGTACACATTTGCAACTGTTTCTAACTCACTTCCAGTTGACAGGAGGAGTTAGAGTGATAGGGAAAAGGGAAAATCAAGCACAGACTTGGGAGGTACAACAGAAGTGATTATGCAGCTGAGAAATAAACCATTGTATTGTCCACATTGCAACAGGTATGAAGGAATCAGGAAAGAGCAGTGACTTCAAGCTGGATGACAAAGGAAGGTATCTCATGGTATCTCACTTGAATGGCCATTCACATAAAAGTCCTGAGAATGGCACATTCTTTTTTAACTCCATGAACCATCAGAACTGAAACATAAGATTAGGTTTACCAAAATAAAACCTGGTGTTCCTGATTTCAATTCGGTTTAGTGTATATGTGCTTATACAGAGGCATGATGCTAGAAGCTAGAACTAAATTAAAGTTAGATTTTTCATATCTGAAAGCTTGTAAAGAAAAACAGCAATATTTATTGTATTGAAACCACGACATAAAATATAAACTTCTTAGTGTTAAATAAGAAGTACAAGTAATATTGGTCCTTTTCCAAATACATATTCCAATCTCTCCAATAAAAACCTCATACGTGCAAAAACCTTTGCTTGAGAAGCATTTAAATTTGTAACTATTAGGCTTTTGTGAAGAACAGTGCTGCACAGATATATTTATATGTGGCTGTGACATAACTTAAAAGAATGACCAAATGCACCTGGTTTGCTCTTTGGTACTTGCAAAATCCAAATAATTTGATGGCATGCATTAATGCTAACAGAAGGATAATCTCTCTTTAATATGCTAAGTCATTATTTTTGAGCTGATATTATGTTTGAAACACCTACATTTATGTCAACATAAACATGAGCTTAAAAAAGGTTGTTTTGATAATGTTTTGTGGAGGCAATATTTTTCTAACTTGCTACAGTCAAGTATTGTGGAATTATCTTAAAGCACTCAAGTAAAAAAATGATAAAATGTCAATAATAAACAATAAGACAAAAAGGCTGAAAACTAAGTGCTAAAAATCTGCACTTCAAAAATGCATTAAAAATGTACTTTCAGAGGGACGAAAAATTTAGACAGTCATTGTCATGCATATTGGTTTGGCGGCAAAAAATACCTTCATCTTCTGCGCCATCATTATCACCTAAATCATCAGCCTGTTTCTTTGCAAGGGGACCTAGGATTAAAAATGAAGAAAATGGAGGAAAAAAGAGAATTCAAGAACATACATGACTTCAGAAAATCTAGAAAATAGTTTTAAAACATTTCTTGAAAAATTGAAATGTAAAATGCATTTGTTTAAAAAAGGCAACAGCACAAAGTATCTAAAAATGCATAAAAAGATAAAGATCCTCAGACACATTTCATATTTAAGAAACTTTTGAGTTACAGCATAAGCTTTTCAACCATGTTGTACAGAAAGAATTATGTACCAATTACAAAAAAAATAACACTATTAGCATACCCACCATTTCAAGAGAAGAGAAAAAAAACTTAAAACTCCTTTGCTAATAATTCGACTGATCAACCCATTACACAGGGTGCAATATCAAAAGTGCCAAATTTCTTCTGCATTGGAAAATATTTTCCAGAGATCTCATTCAGAAATAATGCATTTTACTCTTGAACAACTTTTGAATGCAAATCATAAAATACAAAAAGCTGCAAAAATTGCTGTCTCCAGAGATTAAAAAAGTGTGGGACACAATGCAAAGAAGGGTTTTTAAAGTCATCAACTTGAATGAATTCCGCTATTGGTTGGCAAATATCTTAAAACAAACTTGGGCAGGAATCTTTTCCAAAGTCATTATCCGCATTTGACATACCCTAACATTGTGCTGCACCATAAACTTACACTGCACCAATTCTGATTTAACTTAGTGAAATGATTGGAAAATTTTTATCTACTGTAAAATACGAGGTAATACATTAATATAGACTTGGTATTAATAAAGCATCAACCAAAATTCTTAAAACAAAATAATTTATACATCTTTTAGAGGTATACAAGTACTAGTGTTTTATAATGAATAGTGATAACCTATTTATATAGTGAATGGGTTGATTTTCACTGACAGCAGCTGTTATTCTTAATTTTAAATTACGATAGCTCATTTAACTAATTATATATATGTAGATCATTTATATGTACCTTAACGAAAACCAAAATTTTTAATTTCACCCCTTTACTGCTAATGTATTTCTAGTTGATGGCTACTTAAAAAAATTAAGTAGTGGAAAGTTAAACTGATGACGAAAACTCATTTCTTACTGTAGAAGTATGCATATTTTGTAACATTTAGAGACACAAGAAAAACATTTATCACCTTTTCGCAGCCAGAACAGAATACATCACTAACAAGCATTTCAGTGTCATGCAAACTTTAATGGGAACAATCACAGCGTGCCCAGAATTGCAGTACAGTAATACCAATCGTACACAAAACCCTTCTAATAACAAAGAACTTAACTGCTCATGCTGGGCAAGTATCAATGGTTTCTGCATGCATTGAAAAGTAGCACAATTAGAAACAATGAACATGGATGGTAAGATCAGGCATTGAGCACAAATCTTAAAGACTCAAGCTGTGAATTTTGTATTTTCTTTTTGACAAAGCTTTTCACAGATTTTTTAATTTGTTGTGATTCTAGAATCTGAACTTTGACCCTTGCATGATACCCATAAGTACAGCATTACTATCCTTTGCTTTTTGTCAAAAGGTTTACAATTAATTTGTGTTCATGTGAACGCTCAAAAGAATGCATCAAGTTCAAGATTCTGAACAAATATGATTACTTTTTGAAGTGCCATGTGCAGTGGCTCAAATGATCATTTTGCCTAATAGCAATATTTTCTGCCAATAGATAAATTTTGATACTTTTCACAGTATAAAGTTAAAGCAATCAACATTCTTCATACAACAGATAAAAAAGAACATTTCTTGTTGATGATTTTAAATGAGGTAAATGATGAAAAAGGCTTAAACTATGGGGGTGGGAAGAAGGGAATCACATTCAACACAAGTATACAACACAAGTGATCATCCCATCATTTTTTCCAAAGACCTCTTCAAAGAATCTTTTGCAAATACAAGGGCCTTCCTAACACTGTCTTGAAATTTAAAAATCACAGTTGATTTCCTGAAGGCATACATTTACAATTGAAAGCTCAATTTTGATATAAAGTATTGAACATCAAAATTTTGAGTACTCTGCTTAGAACAATTTTCAGCTCAACTTACTCTGCAGTCATACTTATGATGTACACACGATCCTCCAATCCATATCAGATCAGGTATCACATTCATTCAGCTCCTACCCTACCATTTTACACATTATTTTTCTCTTTTCTGTCTTAAATCATTTAACCACTAATAATCATCAACAGCTCAGCAATATATCTAACACTATGGCCTTGATCTGCCAGTCAGCATCAGAGGGGAAGCACTAAATACTGACTGCGAACTGTCTGTCCAATTACCATTATACACTGGAGCTTTTGCACCTTCTGTGCCAGCTCCAACAAAGATGCAGGGGCAAACATTCAGATAGCCAAATAGTGAGCGCCATTCCAGTGCAGCCCTACCCATCTCTTTTTCTCATGATAGGCAGCATGTCTTCAGTTTAAGGTCTGTCTTTAGATCATTGACGTACAATTTTTAAAATTGAATCTGTCAGTGCTGACATTGTGCAATCTCTGACAGCGCAAAAATGCTCAACCCCCAGTGCACCCCCGGCAATGGTCACATCAGACTCCCTGACTGTGTTTACCCAACTTCCCGATGATATTCATGCTTTCCTAAACCTCAACAACGTTTACCTCATGACAGGATTAACCAACTCTTTCCCATCCCTCACCTCCTGGTAATGCTCACCTACCAACCGCCCACCCCCTCCCCCACCACCAAAATCTCTCATCTCTTGGCAATGCTCATCTACCCCTCCCCTCCCCCCCAATCCCCTTACTCCTGGGTTCCACAACAATATTGATATTTCCAACATTGGACAGACGAGAGCCAGGGATTCCAGCTTAGCCTAAAGAGCAGAGTGCAGAAAAGGATGAGCGCTGTCAGAGGGGCTGAGGGTGAGCTGGGAAGGAGGTGAACATTGTTACACCTATGAAGGGTTAAATCCATGTAAAAACCAGGATAAGTGTGCAGCTGTTCCCACTGTTTTAAGAATCACAGAGCAGTCTGGGAAGCGTAGAACTGGTAATCAAAAGTTTAAACTTCTCACGCAAGTAACTTGGATGTGCACATCAGGACTTTCACATGATCCCTAGATGCATCAGCCAAGCACATTGAATTAGAGGCCACTCCCCATATCAGAAGATTTGGGCCAATATATCTGTTATACAGATGTCATGATATTTTCCCATTCTCTTTCAGGGATCTTTGGACAGAATTACTGGGACAGCTCCTGAACCCAGCCCAAAGTTCAACATTTAAACTGTTGTGCAAAAGTAGCACCTGTCTCTATAACCCAATTGAAAACACCACATCCACATTCTTAGACTGCCCATTGTATTAGATCAACATTCGTAGGTACAGCTACTAAGGCCAGCATTTACTCCCATCTCTAACTTTCCTCAATATGTTGATGGTGAGCCATTTTCTTGGACCTCTCCAGTGTATATGGTTAGATATACCAAAAAGGAGAAGGAGATGCATAGCTTTGACTCAGTGGTAATATATTTCTAAGTGAAAGTGGTGTGTGATTTTGCAGCTGGTGGTGTACTCAAATACCTTCTGCCATTGTTCATGTAGGTGGTAGAGGTCGTGGGTTTGGGAAATGCTGTTGCAGAAGGCTTGTCAAGTTACTGCAGTATATTTTGTAGATGGTATTCACTCTTGCCACTATGCACCTCAGGTGAAGGATTTGATTGAATCTGTCTTTATCACTGTCAGGCAATGCATTCCACAACCTAACAAATCACCACAGAAAAGGTTTTCTTGGTCCTTATTTTACTAATCATCTTAAATTGTTGTCTTCTGTTCTCTTCTCTTCCAACAAGAACAGTTTTGGCCTGTCTGCTCTGTCCAGGCCCTTCGATACCATGAATAGATCTAGTAAATGTCTTCTTAATCATTTCTTCTCCAAAGGTGAGCTGCCCCAGCATCTCCAAACTATTTACATAGCTGAAATTCCTGACCCTTAGAATTAACATGGTAAATCTTTGCTGCATTCTCTTCAATGCCTTCATATCTTTCAGAATAGGTAGTGCCCAGAACTGGACACAATACTTCAGTTCAGGCCAAGTTAATGTACAGGGGTCATCATAACCTGTTACAATGGGTGCCCCAATTTTAAAGCCCAGTACTTTGTTTACATTACTAACTGCTTTCTCAACCCACTGTCACCTTCAATAATTTGTGCACACAAGATCCCATCTTTTGAATTGTACCCTTTATTTCATATTGCGTCTTCTTGTTCTTCCTACCAAAATTAATCTCTTCACACTTTGCTGCATTAAATTTCTCTTGCCATTTGTTCACCCATTCCACCATGTCCTTCACCATCGTCCTCCTCACAGTTCACAATATTTCCAGATTTCTCGTCACCTGCAAGTTTTGAAATTGTGC
This sequence comes from Carcharhinus amblyrhynchos, assembly GCF_965287045.1. Taxonomy (NCBI): domain Eukaryota; kingdom Metazoa; phylum Chordata; class Chondrichthyes; order Carcharhiniformes; family Carcharhinidae; genus Carcharhinus; species Carcharhinus amblyrhynchos. The sequence continues at coordinate 101,124,248 of NC_137326.1, read as the reverse complement.
CCTGTCCAACACCTAGGTCATTAACATACATCAAGAAAAGCTAAGGTCCTAGCAACCCGGAGAACCCTACTAAACTTTTCTCTGATCAGAAAAACATCCATTTACCCACTTGACTATTACTCTGTTTTTCATTACAAGGCCAAATTTATACTCATATTTCTACAACCTGTTTTTTCCTTGAGTTTGTTGTGTGGCACTTTGTCAAATGCCTCTGGAACATGATGTATACATTACCCCAACCTTCTATTACTACATTAAAAAACTCAGGAAAGTTAAACACCATTTTCCCTTAAATCCATGATTTTTTCTTCTGAATGAATCCACATTTGTCCAAGTGACTTTAATTTTGTCCCAAATTGTCATTTTCAATTAGCTTTTGATGATGATCAAGAGCAGACTGATGAAATAGTTACGGACAGGAATTGATTTGTTCTGCTTGTTGCAGACTGAATGTGCCTAGGTAATATTTCACTATGTTCATCCCCAATTCTCCTTAAGAAAGTAATCATGTACCACCTTGAGCTGCTGCAGTTCATGTGAGCAGGTACATTCTTGCGGTGGGAAATCCTGGATTTTGAACTAATGAAAGCGAAAGCACAGTGTTATAGTTTCAAGTCAGAAACGTTTATAACTTGAAGGGGAATTTACAGTTGCATTTCCATGAGCCTAGTTCTGGTGGTAGAGATAATGAATTTGAAAGGTAATGGGGAAAGTGTGGAAGTATACCTTTCACATGATACACAAGGCAGCCATGGTAAGCTAGTAATGAAGGGTATGTTTCAGGTGGTAAATAGAGTGTCAGTCAAGTAGGGCAAAAAGGGGACACGAGTGTGTTTTGGCAGATAAGGCACAGGAGAATCCAAAAGAGCTTCTACAAATACATAAAGGCCAAAAGACTAATTTGGGAGACAGTAAGACCTCTTAAGGATCAAAAAGGTCATCTATGTGTGGATCCACAAGAGATGGGTGAGATCCTAAATGAATATTTGTCATCAGTATTAACTGTTGAAAAAAGCATGGATATTAGGGAACTTGGGGAAATAAATAGTGATGTCTTGAGGAGTGAGAGAAGGTGGTGCTGGAAGTCTTAAGGCACATCAAGGTAGATAAATCCCTGGGACATGATGAAGTGTATCCCAGGACATTGTAGGAGACTAGGGAGGAAATTGTGGGTCCCCTAGCAGAGATATTTGAATCATTGATTGTCAAAGGTGAGATGCCTGAAGATTGGAGGATGGCAATGTTGTGCCTTTGTTTAAAAAGGGGCTGCAAGGAAAAGCCTGGGAACTACAGGTCAGTGAGCCTCACATCTGTGGTGGGTGAATTGTTGGAATTTTGTCAGACAGGATCTACAGGCATTTAGAGATGCAAGGACTGATTAGGGACAATCAGCATGGCTTTGTGAGTGGAAAATCACATCTCACAAATTTGATCAAATTTTTTGAAGGGGTATCCAAGAAGGTAGATGAGGGCAGTGCGGTTCATACTGACTACATGGACTTCAGCAAGACCTTTGACAAGTAGGTTATTGCATAAGATTAAATCTCACGATATCCAGGGTGAGGTAGCTAAATGCAGACAAAATTGCCTTGATGACAGAAGCCAAAAGGTGGTTGTAGAAGGATGGTTTTTCAAACTGGAGGCCTGTGACCAGCAGTGTGCCTCAGGAGTCGGAGCTGGGTCCACTGTTATTTGTCATTTATATTAATGATCTGGATGAACATATAGGAGGCATGGTTAGTAAGTTTGCAGATGACACCAAGATTGATGGCATAATGGACAGTGAAGAAGGTTATCTCGGATTGCATTGGAATCTTGATCAATTGGGCCAATGGGCTAATGAATGGCAGATGGAGTTTAATTTAGATAAATGCGAGGTGATGCATTTTGGTAGACTGAACCAGGGCAGAACTTAATTAATGGTAGAGCATTGGGGAGAGTAACAGGACAAAGAGATCTAGGAGTATAGGTTCATGGCTCCTTGAAAGTGGAGTCACAGGTGGACCACAGTGGTGAAGAAGGCATTCAGTATGCTTGGTTTCACTGGTCAGAACACTGAATACAGGAGTTGGGACATCTTGTTGAAGTTGTACAAGACATTGGTAAGGCCACACTTGGAATATTGCGTACAGTTCTGGTCACCCTATTGTAGAAAAAGAGTGCAGAAAAGATTCACTAGGATGCCACCGGAACTTGATAGTTTGAATTGAGAGAGGCTGGAACTTTTTGTCTCTGGAGCGTAGGAGACTTGGGGGTGATCATATGAGGTCTATGAAATAATAAGGGGCTTTTTGTTTTAAAAAGGTAGATGGTCAACACTTATTCCCCAAAGATCAGGGAGTCTAAAACTAGAGGCCATAGTTTTAAAGAGTGAGGAGGGATGCAAAAGTGTCCAGAAAGGCAATTTTTTCAGACATAGGGTGGAGTGTGGCTGGAACAAGCTGCCAGAGGTAGAGGCGAGTGCAATTTTGTCTTTTAAAAAGCATTTAGACAGTTACATGGGTAAGATAGGTAGAGAGGGATATGGGCCAAATTTGGACAATTGGGACTAGCTTAGGGGTTTAAAATGAAAGGGCAGCATGGACATGTTAGGCCAAAGGGTCTGTTTCCATGCTGTTAACCTCTGTGATTCTATGAGGTTGTTTGATCCTGGATGGTTAAGCTTCGTGAATGTTGCTCGAGTTGCACTCATCATGGGGAGTGGGGAGCATTCCTTCACACTTGTGCCTGTTAAATGTACATAATATGTATTTGATTTGTATATAAATAGAGGGTATTAACTGAGGATTCACTTCTGCTCAATAAATAGGAACAGACTGGAATAGTGGTTGGTGGGCTAGGAGGTATACATTTGATATGTGCACCTCTGTAAATAAATACTTATAATAGTGTGTAAAGACTGGCTCCTATTGGCCTTCTGTAATAGAAGAGTGGCAAGGGATGGTGGAAAGGCTTCAGGAAGACGAAAGTGAGATATTCACCAGAGGTTCTGACTTGCTGATGTAACCAAGTATTTATGTAGCTGGTCCAGTTAAATTACTGATCAATAGTGACCCCAGGATGTGAATAATGGATCACTGTACAATGGCAATGCCCTTGGCTGTCAAGAGGTGGTAATTAAACTCTCCCTTGTTTGAGATCATAATTGCCTGGCACTTGTGGGAGATGATGCTACTGACTACTTATCAGCCCAAGCCTTGAAAGTTGTGTTCATCTTGCTGCTGCACATGGGAACAGATTGATGAGCAGTGAATAGAACAAAACTATCAGCGAGTGTCCCCTTTTGATAGGGGGAAGGTCATTGATAAAGCAGCTGAGATGACTGGGCATAGGACACTACCCTGAGGGACTCCTACAATGACGTCCTGCATCCAAAATAATTGGTCTCTAATAATAAATGTTAATTAAATTCTTCAACATCTTTGCACCTGCACATGGGGCAAGGCAGAATCTCTATTTGTTATTAGGACCTGCTGCTGATCCTTTCCCAAAAATAAGGGATTAAGGTATTTAAGTAATCAAATCCCCATACCTGAACCTGTGCAAGAGGTTCATTCAACTCAATGGAGCCAAGAAGTCTTAGGATTACACTCTGCTGTTTGAGGGGGGACTCTGAAACCCAGATGGGGCTGAAGGCCCTAAAGATGGGGTCGTTCATTTCCTGGTGCTTTAATTATTCAAAGAATTAAACAATATTCTCCAGTGCAGGTATAGTTTACACTGGGCCTATTAGAAATGCTTCAGTCATCACTTCTGAGCAATTCCAAGAATCTTCACACACCCTCAAAGTTCCTCAACAACTTAATGGGATGGGTGTAAAAATCAATAAAGTCCAAGATCATAATCTGATGTGTATCCTTAATCCAAAAATGTTTACAGTACAAATAATAACTTAGCTCATCGTGCCAGTGTCAAATCTTTACCAGAAAACATCATAATTAATCACATAAACTTGTATCTCTCTGATTCAAGTATTTTTCAATTTTTCCCCTTAAAAGATGAATGTGTCAGTTTCTAAACTGCTTCCTGTAGCAACATATTGGGGTGAATCTTACTGTTCAGCCCACCACAGGAATCGTAGCAGGCAAGTGGCAGACCGTGGAAAGGTCCGTTGACCTTGGGCGGGATTTTCTGGTATTGGAGCAAACATGGCTGAAAAATCCCACCCACTGTGTTTTTTTACGTTCATTCATGGAATGTGGACATCACTGGTTAGGTCAGCATTTCTTGCGCATCGCTAATTGTCCTCAAGAAAGTAGTCATGACTGTTTTCTTGAACCTCTGCAGTCCTTGTGATACAGATACATTCATAACGCTATTAGGTCAGGATTTTGTCCCAGCAACAATGAACGAACAGCAATATATTTCCAAGCCAGAACAGTGAGAGGCAGCAAGGAACCTTCCAGGTAGTGGTACTACCATGCATCTACTATCCTTGGCCTTCTATATGGTAGCAGTCATGGGTTTGGGAGGTACTGTATAGGGTGCCTTGGCGAGTTACCGCAGTGCATTTTGTAGATGGTACACATAACTGCACAGTGGTGGTGGAAGGAGTTAATGTTTGTGGATGGGGTACCAATCAATCAGGCTTTGTACGGGATGTTGTTGAGCTTTTTGAATGTTACTGGAACAGCCACTCATCCAGGCAAGTGGAGAGCATTCCATCACACTTCTCACTTGTGCCTCATAGATGGTCTTTGGAGAGTCAAGAAGTAAGTTACTTGCCGTAGCCCTTCAACTGCTCTTATACCCATTTTATGTAGCTAGTCCAATTTCTATCCAATGGGAAACCTGCAGGGTGCTGATAGTGGGGGATTCAGCAATGGTAATGCAATTGAATATCAAGGGGTAATAGTTAGATTAGTTCTTGTTTGCCTGGCACTTGTAACATTCACATCTCACTTGCCACTGTCAGCCCTATCAAGGATATTGTTCACGTCTTGCTACATTTGGACAGCTTGAGCATGAGAAAATGTAAAAGGTGCTGAATATTGTAATCGTCAGCTAACATCCCCACTTCTACCTTAAGATGGAAGAAAAGTCATTGAAGAAGCAGCTGAAGATGGTTGAACCTCGGACACTACCCTGGGAACTTCTGCAGTGATGTGTTGGAACTGATATGATTGACCTCCAACCTCTAACAACTACAACCAGCTTCCTTAGTGCTAGGTATGACTCTAACCAGTAAAGAGATTCCATTTCCCCCCCCCACCACCAATTCCCAGTGATTGTCAGTCAAATGCTTCCACTTACAACCACCTTCCGCATGAAGACATTCCTAGAACTTCTCTTCATTCTTTCATGAAACTTTGAAATACATGATACAGGTAACCTGACAGGACAAATGAGCTAACAGTAAAGGGTTGCAGATAATTTCTTCTAACTATGGAAGATTGTAATTATCCCAAGGTAAACGGAAATCAAAAGTGATCAAAGTGGCAAATGTTTTTAGTACGCATCCAGGACTCCAAGATAGGCTTGTTCTCTTGTCGAAAAAAGCAGCACGAACTGATTCAGTTCTGGAAAACGAAATGAGGGATACATTTTTTCCAAGACTGGAAAAATAACTGAGAAAATGTGATCACAATATAATTAATGCTATACAAGGATAGAAAAGGGTAATGTAGATCCAAAAGGTTCTAGACTGGAAAATAAAGTTCAACAATATAAAAGGCCATCTGGCCCAAATTAATTGGGCAAGAAAAAAAGGGCAGCAATCTTGCAGATCCAGATTCCAAACAAATTAAACTTTTCCATCACCTCATCCCAACCACAAAGAGTTACAGTAATTTGAAATCTTAAAGATATGGGCTGGGATTGAGATTGTAGCAGTACACCAATCCAATAAAGACTAGGAATGAATTCTGAATTGAGTGCAAAATTTCTTGGTACACATCTCCTATAAAGCAATTCAACATGTTTAATCTCTCCCAAGCACCGAGTGGAGACCTCGAGGCATTCCTGGGATGAAAAAAGGCAGCACTACATCAGCACACTAAAGATGCTCTTCTGAAACTGAAGGATGAGACAGGGAGTGCTGATATTTGTCACCAAACACAGGCATGCCGATTAAGATTCAAATGGGCGACTATTTGGCATATGCGTAACCAATATGGAGAAAGGTGTTCTTCATAATACTATTAAATTTGTTGATAAACCATATGAATAATGCAAACAAACTGACAACAAATGTGCTTGCACAAATTAAATGGGTGATCCAAGAAATAGCAAATTGATTTTACAATGGATAAATGTGGATTAATCCTCGCTGCACTATTAAATATGAAACATATAAATAGCCATTAGCAAAATTGGAAAAAGATAAATGCATTGTGTGTGATAATTCACTAAAAAAAACACTGTGCATTAACTACTTTTCAGCACTTCAAAAATTTGTGTCACCTGTCAGGTCTATTTAGTCCAATGAAAATGAGGTTCATAAGATCTTCATAATTTTGCATTTTAATTCCCAGAAGTTTGGAACTAGCCAAATCCTTTGAAATATCGAATGCCTAAAACTACTAAATTTACTACACCTTTGATTTAAGATATTAAAAAAAACATGGCCATTCATCAAACTAACAAGTTCAATCACTGCATAGTTTTGTCTCATTCTGTACTTTTGTATATTAATGTGTTAATGTTAACAATGCAGAGGCACTGAACCAGTTTTAGAATGCACTATGTGTCATGTCTATCGCTAGTCGTGTTTTTATTACTGTAAATGTTTGCAAAGTTGGTAAAGAATAGAAATGGACCACCATGAATGTAATAACTTCAGTAACTGGGGCAACTTGAAACAAACTAAACCCGTACTGTGAACTGAAGCTATTCGTTTCCCGAGTACTGAGTTCTTGATTTATTTCTACTCATAATTTGAACTTTTTTCCCTCTTTTCCAAGTTTGTGAAATTAACTTGATAAAAATAAAAAAAAATGCTGGAATACTCAGCAGATCAGATAGCATCTGTTGAGAGAACACCAGAGTTAAAGTTTCAGGACTGTGACCTTATTTCCAAACTTGAAATGTTAATTTTGTTTCTCTTAACACAGATCCTGCCAGACCTACAAAGTATTTCCAGCTTTTTCAGTCTTTATTTCAGATTTCCACCAGTTGAAATATTTTGTTTTTGTCTCTATAATTTTAACAGTTTTTTAAAAATATTTTATTGAAGAGTTTTCCTCATTTTTGCAAACACCACAACAAATCCACTTCCAGGGAAACCTATATCTCAAGTAGAGTTGTCCAGAAGTCCCTAAAAGGGGACGTCTCAGGCAAAGACAACCTACTCCCTCATCTAGTATATTCCCTGTAGGGTCCAGGAATGGATAATCAAAGTAGCTATTGCCCTAACCTCCCAAAATAAACATAGAACAATGACACAGTTTAAAGAAGGCTGACAGCTCAGGAATATTCATACCACCTCTTGAGTTCAAATAAAACAACCCGCTCCTCCCACCCTTGCCCCAACCTCAAAGAACCCTAGCAACAGATGGAATTAGCAAAGGGCACCCACAAGATTTCTCAGTGGAGGACATGAATCTCTTCCTCCCAACAAGATGAGATATATATACACACCAGTGATTAGGAGGATTGTAGAAAAAGAGATAATCAGCCATGGATATCTAAAGAAATAAAGGAGGGTATCAAATTGAAAGAAAAGACATACAAAGTGGCAAAGATTAGTGGAAAACTAGAAGATTGGGATATCTTTAAAGGTCAACAGAAAGCCACGAAAAAAGCTATAAAATAAAGTAAGAACGGTGAGAGTAAACTAGCTCAGGATATAAAAACAGATAGCAAAAGTTTCTACAAATATATAAAACAAAAAAGAGTGGCTAAAGTAAACATCAGTCGTTTAAAGAATGAGAAGGGAGATGTAACAACTGGAAATAAGAAAATGGCTGAGGCACTGAGTAGGTATTTTGTGTCGGTCTTCGCAATGGAAGACACAAATAACATGCCAAAAATTGCTGACAGGAAGGTTATAGCAGGTGAGGACCTAGAAACTATTATCACAAAAGAGGTAGTGTTGGGCAAGCTTATGGAGCTAAAGGTAGACAAGTCTCCTGGCCCTGATGGAATGCATCCCAGGGTATTAAAACAGATAGCAGGGGAAATAGCAAAGACACTAGTGGTAATTTACCAAAATTAGCTGGATTCTGGGGTGGTTTCCGCAGATTGGAAAACAGTAAATGTGAAGCCGCTGTTTAAAGAAGGAAGTAGACAAAAGGCAGGTAACTATAGGCCGGTTAGCTTAACTTCTGTAGTAGGGAAAATGCTTGAATCTATCAAGGAGGAAATAGCGAGATATCTGGATATAAATTGTCCCATTGGTAAGACGCAGCATGGGTTCATGAAGGGCAGATCATGATTGACTAATCTGGTGGAATTCTTTGAGAACATTACATGCGCAGTGGACAATGGGGAACCTGTGGATGGTGTATCTGGATTTTCAGAAGGCATTTGACAAGGTGCTGCACCAAAGACTGCTGCATAATATAAAGGTGTACGGTGTTATGGATAATGTATTAGCATGGACAGAGGATTGATTAACTAACAGAAAGCAAAGAATGGGGGGTAAATGGGTGTTTTTCTGGTTCACGATTAGTGATGTGCCTCAGGGATCAGTGTTGGGACCACAATTGTTTACGATTTACATAGATGATTTGGAGTTGGGGACCAAGTGGAGTGTGGCAAAATTCACAGACGACACTAAGATGAGTGGCAGAGGAAAGCGTGCAGAGGACATTGAAAGTCTACAAAGGATATAGATAGTCTAGGTGAGTGGGCAAGGGTCTGGCAGATGGAGTATAATGTTGGTAAATGTGAGGTCATCCATTTTGGTAGGAATAACAGCAAAATAGACTGTTATTTAAATGGTAAAAAATTACAACATGCTGCTGTGCAAAGGGACCTGGATGTCCTTGTGCAAGAATCACATGGAGTTGGTTTGCAGGTGTAGCAGGTAATTAAGAAGGCAAATGAATTTTGTCCTTTATTGCTAGAGGGAGGGAATTTAAAAACAACAAGGTTATGTTGCAGCTATATAGGGTGCTGGTGAGGCCACGCCTGGAGCACTGTGTACAGTTTTGCTCTTCTTACTTGAGAATGGATATACTGATACTGGAGGGGGTGTAGAGGAGAGTCGCTAGATTAATTCCAAGATTGAGGGGTTGGCTTATGAGAAGAGATTGAGTAGACAGGGGCTATACTCATTGAAATTCAGAAGAATGAGGGGTGATCTTATAGAAACCTATAAGATTATGAAGGGAATAGATGAGATAGAAGCAGGGAAGTTGTTTCCACTAGCGGGTGAAACTAGAACTAGGGGGCATGGCCTCAAAATAAGAAGCAGCAGATTTAGGACTGAGTTGAGGAGGAACTTCTTCACCCAAAGGGTTGTGAATCTGTGGAATTCCCTGCCCAGTGAAGCAGTTGAGGCTACAGATACATTTTTGAACAGTAAAGGAATTAAGGGTTATGGTGAGTGGGTGGGTAAATGAAGCTGAGTCCACAAAAACCAGTGATTTGTTGGATGTCAGAGCAGGCTTGAGGAGCCAGATGACCTACTCCTGCTCCTACTTCTTATGTTCATCATACATTCCAAGAGCCAAACCTCAACTCACCAAGTAGCCACTTTCACAACTCACACAGCCAAGGACAACCAAGGATTTTCTGGTTTCCTATTTCCTATATACACCAGCATACATTTCCCCCAATTCCGTCTACTGGCAGCACCAATGACAATAATACCAAGTGCTTTCCAGGATTCATGAACTGTCCATACCTTCACACAAGACCAACAAGGATTCTTTAACCCCCAAATGACCAACAACAAAAAGAAACATGACACCATTGGTCCTAAAGGGGGTTCCCCTCACCCACTATGAGGACTTAAAGCCATACCCATCTATACATCAAACCACTTGCCCACCACTCTCCTGTGGAATTCCTCACATTATCCATAATTAAATCAAAAGATACAATATAATGGGATTAGGAGTAATTTATTAGCTTAGATAGAGATTTGGAAAACTAACAGAAAGCAGAGAGTCAGGATAAATGGGTTGGCAAGATTTAACTAGTGAGGTGTCATAGGGTTCAGTCCTTGAGCCCCACCTGTTTACAATCTATATTATTAATGACTTGGATGCAGAGATGATAGGTACCATAATCAAATTTGCAGATGAAACTAAAATAGGTGAGATAGTAAGCTATGATAATGAAATAAGAAATTTACTAATGGATATGGATAGGTTAAGTGAATGGGGCGAAATTTGAGTTTAATGTGGATGTGTGAGATCCACATGAGGTAGGCAAGATACTAAGGCAAATTAACTAAATAGATAGAAACATCATAGTGCTTCACTACAGAAAGATATGGATGTTGTTGTGCATGAATCACAGAAAACTAGAATGCAGGTACAGCAGGAAGGCAAATAGAATCTTGGCATTTATTGTTAAAGGAATAGAAGATAAAATTTGTGAAGTTTGCTGCTATGCAAAGTATCAGTGAGAGCACACTTAGAATATTGTGTACGGTTTTGATCCCCTTGCTGGAGTAGGGATGTAGTTGCACAGGAGGCAATTCAGAGGAAGTTCACTAGATTGATTCCAGAGATGACAGGTTTGACTTACAAAGAGAAATTGAGCAGTTTTGGCCTATAGTCCCTGGAGATCTAATTCAGGTGTATGAGATGATAAGGGGGACTGACAAAGTAGATATAGAGAGGATGTTTCCTCTTGTGGGGCAAAACATCATACTTTTAGCATAAGGGATAGCAGATTAGAGATGAGGAGGAATTACTTTTCTCAACCGGTTGTAAGTCTATGGAATTCACTTCCCCAGAGTGTGGTGGATGCTGGGACATTGAGAAAACTTAACAAAAGAGATGGACAGATTTTTAATCAGTCAGGGTTTGAAGGGCAATGGTGAACTGGCAGGATAAGTAGAGTTGAAGCTGAAATGCGATCAGCCATGATCGTATTAAATGGCAGAGCAAGTTCAAGGGTCTGAATTGCTGACTCCTCCTCCTTATAATAACATAAATCTCTATTATCAATGCCAGGATTAGATCCAAAAAAATTGGATAAATATCACACAACCCCAATGTCATACAACCAACCCAGTATGCTCTCTCACAAAACAAAGGAGACTCATTATCAGCCTGCAACCAAAGAAAATATTTCCATATTACAAACACTAGAACCCAGGAGTTCAAATTTGGCATAGGGCCAGAAGCAGGGTGGGCTGATTCCCTTACCACCCAGCTCCCATAGTGTCACCCGGAAAGACCAAGGTTGAGTGTAAATGGGCGTCAGAGCATACCAGTGAATCAATTCCGCTGTGAATAAATGGATATTCCTGTTTTTCAAATAACAGGATATCAGGCAACATACGCCTTAGTGCACATACATCAAACATCCTTAACAGGATAAAAGGCAACAGGCAAAATTCTCCCAAAATACTTCCAAGTGTTGACTTCACACTAAAACTGAAGTAAACCATGCTCTTTTTTTCCTGTGGGAGTTCAGAGAGGAATCTCCCATTCGGTGCACTCAGCAGTGCACAAACATGATTCACTCCAGAAATCAGTGGGTGGGGGCCCTCTTCCTGCTGGAGAGGCCGACAGCACCGAAAAATCGGTGCATGCATTGTGGCTCCTGGGGTCTGCTGGGCCCCCGATTGTTGGCCGGCTCAATTGCTGGCCAGCCCCTTGACCCCTGCATCACCAGCACTACCAACCCCCACGCCCTGATCGCTGCCCCCTTAATGCATTCCCCGGCCAGCCTCGACCCTCCCCCTTGCAGTCCCAATCTCCTGCCTGCTTCCATCCTGCAGCGCCCACCTCCCCACTACCTGCAGTCCCCACCTCCCCACAGCTGATTTCCTGCCTCCCCAACACTCTGCATCTCCCATGCACCCCCCTACCCCCAGTGGTCCTGAACACACCAACCCCACAGTCCTGATTCCCCCCACCTCCCAAGCAGGCTGGCCCCACTCCCATCCCAATGTCCAGTCTTGATCATGCAGGCCTCACTCCCTCTACTCGATCTCAAAGTGCAAGAGTAGCAGTGGGATACCCCCACCAATTGCCCCCACCCATTGGCACTAACCCATGTACAACAGACAGTGCCAAGGTGCCCCCTTGGGAATTGGCACTTTGTCCTTTTGGCAGCACCAGTGGCACAGGATACTTAAAATATATATGTTACTGGTCATTTCGATAGTTTATGCAACTCCCCATCAAATTTCCAGCACGGAGCTGAAGCCCCTGGAAATCCAACACTGGGCGATGCTATTGGGGCAGGATCAGCACAGGTCGCATGGATTGAGTGCTGCTGGAATCTCCCAGCCCAGTGCGCTAAAAAAATTAGAGGAGCGGGATGAGAGAATCTCCCCTAACATCGCAAAGGCAAGATCAATTGCAAGAAAATTAATTCACCATTAAATAATGAACTTCAGGATAATAGCCACCACAGGGTTTGAAAAGGCCAAAGCCTTGACAGGATTGTTGAGAAACATCAAGATTCCATCCATAGTTTTACCAAAGCTTCTGCACCATTGTTGCATCATCACCCAGAAGTCCCAGTACAGTGAAACTCAGCCCCAGAGGGTGGCAAGGTCCAACTGCATCCAGCGACCTTCTCCCCCACCGTGAACACCGAGGTCAAGACTAGTGATTGTGGCCTACAGCTGATCCCAGATCTCAAAGACTGGATACAGTATGCCTCTTCAAACTTGAAATACCCATTCTTCCAATTCAGATTACAAAAGCATGTCAGCAAGTTTGACTGGGAAGTTATCCCCAGCTCCACTCGGGTTATAGTGCACAAGAATATTCCTTCTCCAGCCTGAAATCTCCTAATTAGCAGGATGCCCAACATAACATTCTTTCCTCCAAATCATCCATCTTGTTTTGGATATCTTTCCATTTGCCATTCATCAATATGAGTACCAATGATTTGTGCCAGAGAGCCAAGACTGTCATCCATAGCTTTACCATAGCTATCATCCCAATGCCTACTACATCGCCAGAGTGTGAACCCACTCATCAGCTAAACTGCTGCAGGAACAAAGCCCCACCCTGACTGTCTCTGACCACCTTGATCAAATAAGGATTTACTTGACTTCATTCAGCTTCCAGTCACCCGAATTTAACCAGAATCTTGCAGTAACATTGCACAGCATATGCACTCTAGGATTAGATTATAATGCATTGTGCAACAGGATAAATAAAAAGATTAAAAGTTGAGTAGCATCCGAGTTTGCAAAAACGCAGCTATTCCATTGCTTATATCACCTGACCTCCAACTTTAACATTTTAAAATAATTAAATGAATTCTGAAAATAAAGTAATGTACTACCAAAGTTTATGTTGACAGAACAGGTGCTAATGCAGGCATTGCCTACGGCTAAAGTTAAAATTACATTTAATTATATATTCAAATGACTGGTGACCATTTTCTTCCCACAACAATGACGATAAAAATATAATCTTGTACCAAGAACTTCAACATTGTAACAGTTAACTTGCCACCAGGAAATTGGAATTCAAATCCAAATTTCAATGAAATTCATATCAATAGGGTTGGGAGAGCAGTACAAAATATTGTTGTAAGATTGAGGTAAAAGAAAAGGAGTGAGTATTTTGGCGAGGGCAGGATCTTCTCCACTGCCAGTTTTGCTAAGTAGACTTCCAAGTAGGGTGATCAATCTTTGACAGTGTCTGCAGAGATGTCTGTGGTCTAAACTCAATTGTCCCAGCGAAGAAGGATAAGGCTTTACTTTTCAAAGGAATGAAGGATGGAAAAAGGAAGAAGGATGCAAATAATATTTTGTTTTGTTTCTTTTTGTAAAAGTCATCAGCAAAATAATTCTGTTTTCAGTTCCAGTACAGGCTAAGTACCATTAACAGGGGGTGGCTGTAACTGCAACAGAAAGAGTCAACATTGGTTCTGTCCATCATAAATAGGTGATATCGGAATACATTATTGAAACATGAAGAGGTCTTAATACATCAAAGGAAGACTGAATGACAGTTGCTCACCATGATCCAATTATCTGGCACTCTTTAACCCCACTTTACTTGAAGACTACAGTCAGCATTAACTTCCTGTGTGCAAAGGCATGGGAATTTGAATATTTTGAAAACACTGTATAATTACAACTCATTCCTTTTCAACTTTGCTGTTAAACATGTACATGTTGATAATGGATACTGACTGTGCAACTTTGTCATGTTACCATAGAATCACAGAGTGGTTACAGCACAGGAGGTGGTTATTTGGCTCGTTGTGTCTAAGCATGGCCTCTGGAGAAGCAATTAACATGCCACTCTGCTGCCTTATTCCCACTGCTTTCACATTTTTACTTTTCAAATTAGAAAACCTCAATTGACCTCACCTCCACCACACACTCAGGCAGCACATTCTAGATGCCAACTACTCACAGCATTAAAAATTTTTGCTCACGTTGCCTTTGCTTTTTTCACCAGCTGTTTTAAGTCTGTGCCCTCTGGCCCTTGATTTTCCCAACAATGGAAATACAATTCCGAAGGGAATGCATGAACACAGATTCCTGGGTGTGTATGTGCATTTACATCAGGTTGAGAGACTGGTTAAAGTACGGCTCTCCTTGTCTACTTTATGCACATTCGCCCAAGATTTTGAATACCACTCTAAAACTCCTACTCAACTTTCTATTCTCCAAGAGAAACAGTCCCAACTTCACCAATCTATCGCTGTAACAGAAATTCCTCATCCCTGAAGTCATTACCCTGAACCATTTGTGTTCTAATGCTTTCACGTCCTTCCGAATAAGGTGTTCACAACTGTACACAAAATTAGTTGAGATCAAACAAGTGTTTTATACAGGTTTAATACAAGTTCCTTGCTTTTGTACTCAATGCTCCTGTTGTTAGCTAGGACCATCTGCTCTGCAATCTCTTTTAGAATTGTACTATTGTTTTATATTGTCTCTCTCCACCCTCCCTACCAAAATTAATCACTTCATACTTCTCTGCATTTAATTTTATCTGCCATTTGTCTGTCCGTTCCACCAACTTTTCCAGGTTCTTCTAAAGTTCTACACTATCCTCCTCATGGATCACAATACTTCAAAGTTTAATATCATCCACAAATTTTGAAATTGTGTCCTTTACCAAGGTCTATATCATTATTACATATCAGGAAGAGCTGGAGTCCTAACACTGATACCTGGGGAACTCCGGTATAAACCTTCCTCCAGTCAGAAAAAAAATCATTCAGCACTATTCAGTTTCTTGTCATTCAGCCAATTTTACATCTATGTTGCTACTGTCTTTTTCATTTCATGATCCCTGCGCTCATAAGTCCATTGTGCAGCACCTTATCAAAACTTCTGGAAACTCATGTGCACCTTATCCACAGCATTACTCTCATCAACTGTCTCAATTATCTCATCAAAAATTTCAAGCTAATTAACATATGAACAAAATCTAAAATACTGACAGATGCCGATGACCTGAAATTTAAAAAATGCTGGAAAAACTCAGCAGGTATGCAGCATCTAACAAATGATGTGGGTATGCCGAAGACAGGGTTAATGTTTCAAATCCAACATTAATCTTTTTCAAAGATTAATCATATCAGACTCGAAACGATAACTCTTTCTTGCTTCATAAATGCTGCAGGCCTGCTGAGGTTTTCCAGCACAGAGAGTTAAACATGATTTGTCCTTAATGAATAATTAATGTATTACAAAATATTCCTGGATTCTTCCTTCTAATGAAATGTCACAACTGAAATACTAGAATTGGATCAACAATGTGTTCTTGATGTTTTGGCCCTCACAGGAACAAAACAATCAGGAGCTGGAAGTTCAATTTCCTTCTATACTGTTCCCTGAAAACTCTCCTCCTTATCTTGAATGCACATTTTGGCAATCGGCCTTCATCTGTTTTTATTTCAGGGGGTGCATATTTCCAGCATACAGGAATTTGTTTTTGAAATCAACAATGATAAGACTAACAATACTCATGGTTAATGAAGTCAAAATAAGACAGCAACATTATGCAGCTGCACCTGAGCAGCTAAACACGGAAATCAGGGAAGCAGTTGTCCTAGTTGCCCCATTACATGAGAAACTGTGCTATAACATTAATTCACTGAGAGGCTTTTCCAATGGCATGGCATGAAGTTGCTCTATGTGATATATACGCACAATACTCAACTTGCCAGAAAGTTGGGGTTTGACTATTTCAGCGCAAGTAAATATTTAATGTTATGCCAATGATAAATTACTGCCAAACAACCTTTTTGACACTAAAAATTTACTTTCACAAATTGGAAGCTTACTTTAACTTTTCATTATTGTGGAATATTGAAGAAATCTCTTAACTCTCTCATTTTCTGTATATGATTTAGGATTGAATTAAATATTCTTGGATTAATAGACAGTCATACCTTTTTTTTCAAAAGATCACTGATTTTTCACAACTCATACAGATTGTTGTTTCCACCCATATATCAGATCGCATTGTACTCTTAAGATGTTCATCATTAGTGAAAATGATCAGGCTATTTCTCAGTTGAATACATTCACCTATGGACGGGTGAATTTAATACAGGATTTGAAGCTATAATTCTGGCTCACTGCCATAATAGTTTTTCCACAGTGCTCCCTAACAGCTTTGAAGGGTGAGGGTATTAATTACAGCCGACTGTGTTCTATTATTGTTTGTTTTTGTCATGCGTGCACACTGTTTGGCAAATGTCACAGATGTGTTTATAAAGCACACAGAGGTCAACAGTGGCCCATTTTATTTCATGGATAAAAGGCAAGAGTATTGTCATCAACCATCTGCCACATAATTTACTAAATAGATGTAATTTTCAGAACATTCACTGGCCTTCAATGAAGCCATAGTTACACAAATATAATGCGCACTTGCTTGTGGAAAGCAGTCACAGGTTTACCAGCCAAAATTGCATTTAAACACAAAATGTGTTCCAGGTAGATCTGTGGCTGTTGTCATAGGAACATTTGACCTTGAGTCATGAGCATGCAGTACTGATCTGTCCATTTGATCTGGGAAGGAGCTGCATGGGTTTTTTTTTTAAATGTAAAAAGCAGTAGGTGGCAATGACTCAGTGTGCTCTGCCCATGAGGTTGGTGGAAGCAGAGACAATCAATGACTTCAAAAGGCAATTGGATGGACACTTGGGGGAAAAAGTGAACTTGCAGGATTATGGGGACTAAATGGGGGAAATAGGATGGACTGGGTTGCTCCACGGAGCGCCATCACAAACTCAGTGGGTCAAATGGCCTTTTGGGTTGTAAATGACTCCAAGATTCTTAGAAAAGGTTGCCCCAACATAATTTTAAAATTAAACCCTGGAAATCATATTTAAAGTTTAAAGTTAAAGTTTATTTATCAATCGCAAGTAAGACTTACATTAACACTGCAATGAAGTTACTGTGAAATTCAAATACAGTATTCTAAATTGTAAGTAGCATCAGTAAGTCACTCCTTCACCTAGAGGTATGTTTAGGGCTTGAGCAGCAAGGATAAATGAGATCAGATCAAAGGGCAGGATTATGCCTCCTCTATTTGCAAGATAAAATGCTGTGGGAAGGGGATGAGTTGTTGGAGGTGATTGACGCAGCCTCCACTACATTGTGATGACCAAATGCAGGTTGACCAACTGCTTTGTGGAACACATCTGCTCAGTTTGTAATCTTAATCCAGAGCTTCAGTTGCTTGCCATTTTAATTCAACATCTTGCTCTTGTGCTCACATTTCCATTCTTGACCTGCTGCCATTTTACAGCAAAGATCAACATAAACTCAGGGGACAGCATATCATCTACTCATTAGACACATTACAGCCTTCTGGATTCAACCTAGAGAGAGAGCTCAACAAATTCAGATCATGAACAATAGTGTCCCCATCTTGATTTCCTTTTGTTGCCATGTACTGGTTTGAATCTGATTTTTCACGTTTTTACTTGTGGACAGAATTGTTCATTATTTGGGCATTTACACTCCACCTGGAGAAATGCTTTGTCTCTTTATTACAACAATTACCATTCTTTTTGTCTTTTGTTCTATGACATCTTTGTCATTTAAGCTCTCGTGCCTTCTACCATATCCCAGAATTTTTTTTTATTCTGGGTCCCATTTGACCATACAAAACCCATCACATTTCAGCCCTGAGGAAGGGTCACCACGTCTCAAAACATTAGCTCTGTTCTCTCTCCACTGATGCTGTCAGACCTGCTAGGACTTCCCAGCATATTCTGTTTTTGTCTCAGATTCCAACATCTGCAATAATTTGCTTTTATCATTGGAACTAAAGGAGTGCAGAGATGCAAAGTCATATTTGACTTGAAAAGTTAAGTCATGTTATTCTCTCCAGAGGTGCTGCAAGACCTGAGTATTTCCTGTAGGTTAATTTAGATGATAGTGTAAACTTGAGAGTGTCTCAAATTTAGTTCATTGAAATCAAAATCCAGAATTGTAAAGTTTCTGAAGCAAGCAAAAAGTAGCTCACAGCCACAATTTAAGAAAAACGTTACCAAGGAATTTGTGTGGAAGAATTACAAAATCCTCATGATTTTGATTGGCAGACATATATGCAAGTCAAGAGCATCAGAAGCGTGCCCACCGACAGTCAAAGGGCCAATTAAGAACATTTAAAGGGCAACTGACTGATTGAACGGCCCTAGTGTTATATGCTCATCAGGCCACTGAGCTAAATGGCCTTCAAGTTTTTAATGCATTCTACACCCAAAACAAGGTAAAAGGCCGACAGGCAAATGCAAAGGTGAGCAGTTAGGAGTTCTGCTGAGAGATGAGCAGCACATTGGTTAGTACTGCTGCCTCAGTGCCAGGAACCAGGTTCGAATCCTGGCTTGGGTCACTGTCTGTGTGGAGTTTGTGTAATCTCCCCTTGTCTGCTCTGGTTTCCTCCCACACAATCTGAAAGGTGTGCTGGTTAGGTGCATTGGTCTGAACAGTGTGGTGACTAGGGGAATTTCACAATAACTTCACTGCAGCATTAAATGTAAGCCTATTGTGACTAATAAATAAACTTTACTTTTACTTTAACTTTAGTTGGTTTATCGAGAATCTTTGGCATTTTTAGTTCTTCTGGCAAAATCTGATTTCTTAGCATTTGCAGAGGCCTTCTGCCAATAAGCCTCTCAGTGTAGAAATCTGTGCCAACATCTGCACAAAAAAAGGGTACTCTGTAATCTTCTGGATGCAGCTACTCAGCACAGGAGGACAGACCCAGAAGGGGAAAAAAAGAAGCCAGTTGTTCTCAGGCAGCATCCCAGTGTGGGACCCATGTTCCAGAGGGGCACAGCACTAGAAGGAAATGCCAGGTATAAGGATCCAAAGAAGGTGCTATTACCCAGCAGGCAGAGTTTACAGGCAGCATTCATGCTACCTGGACAGGTCTGACGTTCAGTGCCAAAAAAGGCTCAGTTTCTCCAGAGAGACAGTCACCTTGTATGTGAAATAATTGGTCCCGCAGCTGCCTCCAAATATGTAGGTGGCCATTCTATGACAGTACCTCTAAAGGTTGTAATTGCCGTGAACTTGGGGTTCAGTGCGAGATCTATGTGATATTTCCCAATTAACTGCCCACAGCTGCATCAAGGTGGTCACTGATGCACTGTTCTGAAGGATCAATCACTTCTGGACCGATGAGACCAGTCTAGCTGAGCGAGCCAGATGCTTTGCTGAGATTGTAGGTAGCACAGGAGAACTGGATGCCATTGTCAATAGAAAGGGCTTCCACGCTCTCAACCTCGAGATTACATATTACCATAAGAGTCAGATATTGCAGGTTATCCAGAAAGCTGTTATGACATCTACATCCATCACTTCTAGGTGCCAAGACTCCATTTACTCTAGCTCGCTTGATGGTTAGCTCCTCGGGGACAAAAGCTAATGGTTGAAAAGATGGCTGATGATGCAACTGAAACCTGAAACACATGAGGACTACAGCCAAGGAGAGGTACAATAAATGAGGGACCATAAGGTTTCACGATAGCATTGGAAAGAGATAGGATCAGGCAGGTGAGGGAGGCCTTTATCTGGAGTAAGGGAAAATATGAAGACATCAGGCAGAAAATTGGACGAGTAAACTGGAAGGAGGTGATCTTTGGGAAAAGTACTGAAGGAATGTGGCGAATTTTCAGGGAATTTTTGTCTGGAGCTCTGCACGAGAACGTTCCGATGAGACAGGGAGGTTTTGGTAGGTCGCGGGAACTATGGTGCGTGAAGGTTGTGATGAACCTAGTCAGGAAGGAAAGGCATACAAAAGGTTCAGAGAGCTAGGAGATGTTAAGGATCTAGAGGAATATACGGTTTGTAGAAAGGAGCTTAAAAAGGAAATTAGGAGAGCCGGAAGGGGTCATGAGAAGGCCTTGGCGGGTAAGATTAAGGAGAATCCCAAGGCGTTCTACAAATACGTGAAGAGTAAAAGGATGGGAAGTGAAGGTATAGGACCTATAAAAAGGTGAAGGGGGGAAGTCTGTGTGGAACTGGACAGAAATGGCAGAGGTGCTCAACGAGTACTTTGCCTCAGTATTCACGGTGGAAAATGACCTGGGAGGTTGTACTGAAGGTTTGCGGCAAACTGAAAAGATTGAGTATGTGGATGTTAAGAAAGAGGATGTGTTGGAACTTTTAAATTCTATCAAGATAGATAAGTCGCCGGGACCGGATGGGATGTACCCCAGGTTACTGTGGGAGGAGAGGGATGAGATTGCAGAGCCCCTGGCGATGATCTTTGCGTCATCGTTGGAGATGGGAGAGGTTCCAGAGGATTGCGGATGTGGTTCCTATTTTCAAGAAAGGGAACAGGGATAGCCCGGGAAATTACCGACCGGTGAGTCTGACCTCAGTGGTTGGTAAGTTGATGGAGAGGATTCTGAGGGACAGGATTTATGAGCATTTAGAGAAGTTTAGTATGATCAGAAATAGTCAGCACGGCTTTGTCAAGGGCAGGTCATGCCTTATGAGCCTAGTTGAGTTCTTTGAAAATGTGACTGAACACATTGACAAAGGAAGAGTGGTGGATGTGGGTTACATGGACTTCAGCAAGGCGTTTGATAAGGTCCCCCATGCAAGGCTTCTTTGAGAAGGTGAGAGGTCATGGGATCCAAGGGGCTTTGGCCTTGTGGATCCAGAACTGGCTTGCCTGCAGAAGGCAGAGAGTGGTTGTCGATGGGTCTTTTTCTGCATGGAGGTAAGTCACCAGTGGAATACCCCAGGGATCTGTTCTAGGACCCTTGCAGTTTGTCATTTTCATAAATGACCTGGACGAGGAAGTGGAGAGATGGGTTAGTAATTTTGCCAACGACATGAAGGTTGGATAGTCTGGGGGGATGTCAGAAGTTGCAGCGTGACATAGGTAGGATGCAAGACTGGGCGGAGAAGTGGCAGATGGATTTCAACGCGGATAAATGTGTAGTGGTCCATTTTGGCAGGTCCAATGGGATGAAGGAGTATAATATCAAGGGTAGGATCTTAGCAGTGTTGAGGAGTAGAAGGACCTTGGGGTCTGGGTCCATAGGACTCTTAAATTGGCCTCACAGGTAGAGGATGTGATCAAGAAGGCATATGGTGTGCTAGCCTTCATTATCGAGGGATTGAGTTTAAGAGTCGGGAAGTAATGCTGCAACTTTATAAGACCCATATCAGACCCCACTTGGAGTACTGTGTGCAGTTCTGGTCGCCTCACTACAGGAAGGATGTGGAAGCTATTGAGAGGGTGCAGAGGAGATTTACAAGGATGTTGCCTGGATTGGGAGGCATGCCTTATGAAGATAGCTCTCTTCTCCCTGGAGAGACAAAGGTTGAGGGGTGACCCGATAGAGGTTTATAAAATGTTGAGAGGTATAGATAGGGTGGATTCTCGGAGGCTATTTCCCAGGGCTGAAATGGTCGCTACGAGAGGACACAGGTTTAAGGTGCTCAGGAGCAGGTACAGAGGAGATGTCAGGGGTAAGTTTTTCACTCAGACAGTGGTGAGCGAGTGGAATCATCTGCCGTCAATGGTGGTAGAGGCAAACTCGCTGGGGTCTTTTAAAAGATTCCTGGATGAGCATATGGGATTTAATGGGATCGGGAGTTACAGATAGTTCTATGGCCTAGTAGGTATGGATATGATCGGTGCAACTTGTGGGCCGAAGGGCCTGTTTGTGCTGTAGTGTTCTATGTTTCAAGATGAGACTTCTCTGCTTGTACCACTTCAAGTTACTTCAATATCCTCCTGAGTGCATTCTGTCGGAGTGGGGGGGCTGAGTCTGAGGAGCCACCCCAGGTGAGGAGCAGTGTCTTGATGCGAGGATTCTTCTGGGAGGCAGGGAGGCTTTGATTCAGATGACTTTCAGCTAGGAGTCAAGTTGATGGCAAACGATATGCCACCTTACTGATCATACCTCATGAGGCAATCCTGTCACTCTTAGGTCAAATTTTAATCTCCGAGATAAACTCTGCAGCCCTTCTTCTATGTAACATACACAACCCCACAGGGCTGTTACTATCAATAGCATGAAACACACAAGTAACACTTTTATAATCAATGCAAAGATACAAATGGACCAATGCACACATGCCAACGAAACATAAATCACTCAAGACAACCCCTTATGTAATCGTTGTTACTTATGCTGTCTTAATGCTCCTCCCTTGCTGGATTGGAGGCAGACTGCTGACTCTGATGCTGCATCGGCCTTGATAAGCTCAGCAACTGTCCTGTGGTCGCAGAAGCCTATTTCGGCACTCTTGGCACAGGAGAGTCCAGCACCATGACTGGACACTCCTCAGTAGTCATGATCTGATCAATTGCAACAGTCACTGGCTGAGGCGCAGAGAAGCTACTGCCATCATCCAAAGCACCCTGAGAAAAGCCCCTAGATATAACCTGAAGATCATCTGCCAACAAAATTGGTTTGAATTTCCCTGCTCACCATAGAAGGACAAGCAGTTAGCAGCATTACTAAGTGCCTCTTCCATCTCTCACACTGGTAGTGACATGCTAAGGTTACTGCCAGTGTGTATGGGCTTACAGGTCTGAAAGCAACCCTAGAAACCCCTGACTGAGTTCCTGTAGCTGCTTCTCCAAGAAAGTTGCCACTCTCTCCATGGCAGTGGCTATATGTTAAGTTCTAGGCCAGTGCAGTGCACACGCTCTACATGGATTCCTCCAAAACTGAGACTATGGTATGCATACCCTCAGGGATCTCTGCCATTTCCCACCATGCATCCTGCTGGACATTAGCACCTGTCACCTGATGAAAGGCTCATCATCATCACCACACTAGTCTCCACCAATCTTCCAAATGCCAGCGGCCTGTGGATTCTCTACCTCCACCAACTCTTCAGGCAAGTGCGATGTACCTTCTATGCACAACCATCTGCTCGAATACACTTATAGCCAACGATGTGCCTGTATCTGTGCTAGTTCACGGAGAGGATGTGACATGGATACAGCTGACAGCTGTCCATCCTTGAAGGTTAAGTGAGGTCCTCAGCGTGTTTTTAGTGTCATGACAATGAGTCATTGCAGGCTGGAAGCAAAAATGTCAACATGGGACATCATTACCAAGTCAGAGTGCACAGAGTCTAGTTTTTACTTAGAATGGATATCTGGCCCAGCAAAAACTTCTGAATGGACGAGCAACAGGAATAACTGCATTTCCCATGTTAATATTGCATCCACATTCCTACATTTCTCATACCCTAACACCAATCTTTTCCCTTTCCATTGGTCGCTTACCCTCATCCGACACACCTGCCTCTCCATGATTTGTGGGCCTGGCTTCACTTTTACAGGCTATTTCCAATGCCTATATTCCTCCACCTGACTGAAGAGGAGGTGCTTTGAGATGGGGGGGCGGGGGGAACCTGTCTGCCCTGACTCCACTGCATTGTGATTTCTCTTCTCCTGTAAAAATCAAAAGTACTTTCATTAGTTCCATCAATATTCTGGGACATTGTAGCATATCCCCTTCCACCCTACCAAACCCCAAAAAGATACAGGTATAGTTTTTCAGCACATTGCCACACATTACCCTGATAAACATGCTAGCTATGGTCTATCAAAGCACACGAGTACGTGCCACATTGAACTCTACATTTCACACCCCTGAGCACTAACATCTGCTGTCACCAACAAAGACATCTCACAAGGTTCCAACTGGAATCTGTACTCACCCTGGCAGAGCACAAAACGTCATTGAACTTATTTCAACACTGGATCCAGACTCTGCGAAATACATCATGGTTGTTTGCCAGGCCTGCCACTTCATCTAGGCCTTCTTCATCATGCAAGGTGGTCTTCACTTGCCATCTCTTGGTAGCAAGATGTCACTCACAATTTCCAGCAAGATTTTAAGGCACTGATCCTTACAATTGTATTTAAATCGCCCTTCCTATTCCCACCCGTGAGCAGTGCTGAGCCCTTCTCAACATGCATTTCACACTGGCTGGCAGTTGATTGGCCAACGCTTGATTAGCCAATAGTTGATTAGCCAGCCAGGTTGAAATTGACTTTGGGTTCCAACTGCGGCAAGAGCAAATTTCACAACTTCTTCCAGTCCCACGAGTAGCACTCACAGCCAGGCTGAAAATTTAGCCCTTGAATTACTCACATTTATTGCACACAATAACATGTAATTGTGCTACATAACACCAGTTTTGACACTTCAGTGAAATTAGTTCCCAGTAAGGGCAGGCATTGGGCTTGCACTGCTCAGAATTCTTCTTGAAAAGTATTTAGTTATTTCTAAAATTATCTTCCGGTGCAATTAGAAGCAGGTGATCTCCGTATTCCTGTTAATCATAGTAGTTCCCCCGCACCACGCCCCACCAAAGTCCTCTCAAAACATCCTCCCTGGGCTAACTTGAGGGTCGCTGCCAGCAAGAAAGAGGCAGCCCTACGTCTAAAGTTAGGTTAATATGAATTTTTACCCAGATGAATAACTTTACAAAATTCATGTTATCCATGATGTGGAGATGCCGGCATTGGACTGGGGTGGGCATTGTAAGAAGTTTCACAACACCAGGTTGAAGGCCAATAGGTGCATTTGGAATCACAAGCTTCCAAGTGATGAAGGAGTAACGCTCTGAAAGCTCGTGACTCCAAATGAACCTGTTGGACTTTAACCTGATTTGAGAGACTTATTACTATTATCAATAGTTTCCAAAATAAATAATTAAGATGATTCACCAAGTAACAATTCATTGATTTCTCTCATCATATCAAATAATATAATGTAATTTATGTAATTTTGTAGGCAGTTAGTGCTTTCTATTTAACACAACAGCAGAGCAAAATATTGTGTTTTATTATTCCAAATTCAGGAATCAAATCCCAACTTTTCTGCAGTTGTCAGTTTTTAAAGTTCTCTACTGCATGACTATCATAATCCCACATTTTAAATTGATAGAAAATACTCTACAAAATTGAAGGTTAAATCTTTAGATATGGTACAGTTAAAGAATGAAAACTGACTCAAATAGCAGATTGAGGAATTAAAAAATAAAATTAAAAGCAATAAAAAAAGTTCCATTTTGTTATAAACGTGATTACTGCATCACAAAAATTTGTAACCTATGTATATTAAAAATGTTAGAACTGAAAAAATTACAGATAGAATAAAAGTAGCCACTGGACAAACATAATT
This sequence comes from Carcharhinus amblyrhynchos, assembly GCF_965287045.1. Taxonomy (NCBI): domain Eukaryota; kingdom Metazoa; phylum Chordata; class Chondrichthyes; order Carcharhiniformes; family Carcharhinidae; genus Carcharhinus; species Carcharhinus amblyrhynchos. The sequence continues at coordinate 101,098,556 of NC_137326.1, read as the reverse complement.
TTATTAAAGTCAAATGTGAAATCACTTCACTTTCACTTAGCCACTTACTCTAAATGAAGGTCACAGGGAGTTGGAGCCTTTCCTGACAGACACTGGATGCTGGCAAGGTACATCAGGGCAGGACACCAGTCCATCAGAGGGCATACACTCATACAGACAAACTGAGGGGCAATTTACCATGGCCAATCCCCCTAACTTGTAAATCTTTGGAATGTGGGAGGTGAAAACCCATGTAGACATGGGGAAAACATGTAAACTCCACAGACAGACACCTGAGGCTGGAATCGCATTGCTCCATCATGCCACCCTGTGAATAAGCAAACTAATAATAAAAACAACATTGCATCTGCACTTGACTGAGTATTCATTTAATTGAATAAAGTATCAGTAGCATGAGAAAAATATAAAAGATCCACTTTTTTAAAGAACGGAGTCCAAGGTCAACATCACTGACAACCTGGCAGTGATTCTACCTCAGTTTCATGGTGAAAAACAGACAGTTGGACAACTAAAATACTCCAGTTTATTAAGCCACAAAAGAAATCACAAGGGATTCTGTTAATTATGAGTTTCATTCAGTCTTCTGAACAGTCACCCATTTGAAGTCAATGGAAGACACCTTTAAATATGTAGATTGATCTGGTTAGGTAATCAGGTCAAAACTATGGTTTTTTTAACTCAATCTTAACAGTGAGGTCAACAAAGCAGTTAAAATTAACTCCATTATCTGCAGCATTACCATCAGTTCAGTGTCAAAAACTACATTTTGAATTTTTTACATTAATTCTAAAAAATTAGTAACAAACTTTTTAAAATTCTGGAAAATTATACACCCTTTCAGACTTTTATTGGCAGCTTTGAGGCCTAGAAAACATATGTTTATTGCCACTCTTGCATTGTAGCTCCATAAAATGTTTCTCTAAAGTTATGGACTGAAAAACTGATTTTTTTTTAAGTCTGTCCAATGTTTGCAATGCAAAAGTATGGCAAACACATGAATGTGCAAGCATTGTGAACACGAACTTAGCTAATATATTACTTACCGATATCAGTTCAACATCCTACTAATGCATTATTTTGGTAATAAAAATATTTATGGTTCCTCTGTTGTCTTTTAAGTATCTTTCTTACGTCACCCACTGATCAAATTTTGATTTGCTTGGGTTTCTTTTTTAAATTATGCTATACAAGTAAAAATTGTTTATAAACAGTTTATTCAAGATTCACAGTCATTCCTCTAAAATAATGAGAAACTATAATTTAATTTTACTTCACATCTGAATAAATTACTAATCTCACAAGTTGACCTCCAAATGTGTCAATCTATAGGTTGATTACCTATTAGAAAACTGAGCACAATTGTTAAATTCGGTACACTTTGAACAAAATAAGAGACAATTATGTTTTTATTCATTTTATTTTTACTTTGGAGTGGTTCTATGTGCAATATTAGTAGAACAATCGTTATCAAATCTCAACTTATGCACTATATGTTAGACACAAAGCGAGGTTCCCTCTAATTTCTCCTAATGAAGCACCTCAATTTGAGTCTCAGAACAACAGACCTAATTAAACTAAAGGGCCACATTTCCTGCACAAGTCATTTGTATAGTCTGTCAGAAAGAGATTCTCAATTAGTGCTGAACTATGGGCAGTTTTGAATGTTTGATTCATGCTCACTTGCTTTGACTCAAGAGTAATCAAATTTCAGAGGAATCTCATTCCATCAGACTGGATTAGATTGAAACTCAAGTTCCAAACAATGATCGGAGTAATTCCTCACTCCCAAAGATTTAGTCACAGAAAGCACAGGTCAGAGCAATGCAACCTGCAGTGCTATAGTCTGAACTTTGACCCGAGCTTGTCTACTGGTAGTGTGGGATTTCACAATTTACTACAAAAGTCAACTTCTTGTGTATGCTATCATTTCCTGTGGTCTCATAAAAACCCAACCTACATACTTTTCCAGCCTTCTGAAATGCACACACTATTAATTTGTAACTTTGCCCGGGAATTCTGTCTTATAACATAGGAGTCATGCCCAAAACGCATTTTTTGAGAATTGCGACGGGTGGTTTGGAGGTGGTACAGTTAGAAGGCCTGCCTCATTTCTCTGATACAGCACCCCAGTTCCCAATATCATTTAAAGACTCCCAAGCTACACTCCATCCCATGTCCCTTAAATAACCCATACCATCCTAGAACACATCAGATCATCCATGCCACATCTATGCCTCCCATATATCCTCCCAATATGCATACTGTATAGCCCTCAGGGGCCATGCAAGAGCAGTGAAATGATCTGGAAATAATTGAGAAAAAAGTAAACCTCTAACAATCTAGTAAAGACCTGAATTCCAACATATTCTAAGTTCTTAACAAACTCTCCTGTGCAAATAATTATATCCTTTAAGTACTTATTAGGTGTGCAAACACAAAACCCAACCACATCAAAGGCATTTTATTATTACAACCACTTAAAAGTATCAATCATTCTTGTATCGATAGACAGCCTGCCAAGTTAAAGCTATTAGAGCTTTTAAAGTTCAGTCAAGCATTCATAATGGCTACAACAATCATTACAAAATCTTCCAGCTGCATAGTCTGAAACTAACAGAACAAAATATCCATTTCCATTTCAAAACTGAGTGCTTGTCAATTAATGGAGAGGTGCAAATGTAGGGAATAGTTTTCCAGCTTTCAAAAGAAAGTGTTTTCTTTTAGAAAGGCCAGAGCTGTCCCTCAATTTATATCACACCATGAAGATGACAGCAGTGGCTGACAGGATATTTTGTTCTTCATACTTTGAATAAATTATGAAACTTTTGAAATTGGAAAAGCACTATAATGCATGATAACAATTACAAGTGTCAGCCTACCTTTGCAGGATAGAACCCTATGATGAATCACTATATTAAAAACAATCAAAATTACAATAGAACATCCAAAGTGAGAACTGAAGTTGTCAAATCATTTTACACTTATCTTTCAAAATGTTCCTGACTCCTCAGCAGACTACGTCCAGTGGTCATGAATGCTCCAAAGAAGGTCACTTACTTTTTAAGACAACAGCCTAGGAAGATAGTGTGCAGGAAGATATACAATTTTCCTGTGGCCCTTGCAATGGCAATGTGACCTTAGAAGAGGTGTATATACATTTTGCATCCAAAACCTTACCTATCCCCTCCCCCAACAAAAAGGCCATATGAAAATGTGGTGGGGTGGGAAGGCAGAGGAAACTTTCCAGTGATGGTAGTGGAAATCAGCATTCTACAACTTGATCCACACTTCCACTGGAAGATAAATAATAGATTCATTATCGAACACAGCTTGCACTAAAATAACTTCTGCATTCATGCAATTTTGATTTTCAAAATAATCAAAATGCATAGTTCAATAAAGTAGGGTAAAAAAAAAATCAATTTATCTTGGCATTTATTAATTAGAGCAATTCTAATAGTTGATGTTGTGGAGAGCAGTTTCTTAAAATTTGTTGGTTATTGAGAACTAAATAACATCTTTATTTTACCTGGTCAAGCTAAATGGTTATTATTAGCATGAAGCCTTTTGTGCTAAACTGCACACTGGATTTGAAAATCAAATATCATTCTATTGAGGCTTATTCAGATGAGAGAGGGCAGCTCCAAAGAGCTGAACATTATTTTCTCATGGATTGTGCCACAAAGCTTATGTCTTCATTCTCTACATATTCCATCTGCACCTTCGGTTGAACACAACACAGAGTGGATCCCAGTACAGAAATGGTTATCAGAAACTTCAATCTACAAAACACATGGACCTCACAGCATTTATAATTGTCCATAGTCTTTCTTACCTTCCAACCCCTCCTCTCCAAATTTTAAAATTTAAACTAGCAGTTTTTCCAAAGGTGTGTACCATTCTCCAATATGAAAAATCTGTTCCCAGTCTTCAGAAGATAATCAATCTGAATCAGACATCAAAGGACATAGAACTACAATGAAATTTAGCTTACCTTCCCATTTTCCTTTCTTTGCCCAAGTAGTGTTTTATTTCCAATTAGAATCACCAGACCCAAGAGAACTGACTGCATTTATTCGAATTTCATTCCATTTTACAAATTTACAAGTTTGGAGCAAAAATATGCCATTCATTCAGTCTCTCAAACCTGTTCCATTTGATAAGATTATGGCTAATCCAAATGTGGCCTCAATTCTACTTTCCTGTTTACCTCTAAGAAAGTGTATTATCCCTGTCTCACATTATCATCTGTGGCCTTGGAGTTTGGGGTGGGACCTGGGGGCAGGGGGAAGGGGGGTGGTTCCCCCAGTTCAGCACTTTTGGGCAATTGCTGTGCAAATATTTACCCGGGAACCTCCAGGAAGGATTCCCCAGCGCTAGCACAAAATTTGAGGCTGGGGAGCTGTGAGATTATAGCCCAATATCTAGTTGCCAGGGTTCATCAATTAAAGTAGTTACTTAAATGGTTTTCTTCTATCTACTCCAAAAGACACATCTGAACAAGATTTCTATTAATTGAAACTGTATGGTGGACAAAATTACTAAAGATATCAATTAAATTCAAACAGCTTTGGTGTACATGAGGAATTCATATCTGTAAACATTTTCAATCCAGTTGACCACCGCATTTTAATACAAGCAGGATTTAAGTTTGAAAACAATCTATTATAGATCATAGGTGGGAACGTTCGCTGATGGTTGAACAATGTTCAGTACTATTTCACAATTACTGAGATACTGAAAGACTTCGTATGCATATGCAGTGAAGCTTGGCAAACATCAGTCTCAGGCTGATAGATAGCAACAAGTGCTAGCCAATGACCTTCTCTAAAAAGAGAATCTAACCATCTCCCATTGACATTCAAATGGCATTACCGTTACAATTTGAATTTCCTAATATGCGCATCATGGGAGTTTACCATTGACCAGAAACTGTATTGGACCACCCATTTAAATACAGTGGCTACAACAGAAAGTCAGAGACTGGGAATTGTGTTGAGTAACTCACTTTCTGATTCTGCAAAACAAACTGGGCACAGATCAGAACGAAAATGACAGAATACTCTCCACCAGCTTGGAGGAGAACAGCTCCAACAATACTCAAGAAGTTCAACACCATCAAGAACAAAGCAGTCTGTTTGATTGGCACCCCATCCAACATGCTAAACATTCACTCCTTCCACCAATGACACACAATGGCAATAATATATACCATTTACAAGATGCAGTGCAGCAATTCGTCAAGCCTCCTTCAACACCACCTTCCATGACCTCTACCACATGGAAGGACAAGAGCAGCAGATATATGCAGATGCTGCAAGTTCCCCTCCAAGCCACACATCATCCTTACTTGGAATTATATTGCCATTCATTCACCATCGCTATCAAGATCCTGGAACTCCCTTCCTAACAGCACTGTGGGTGTACTTACACCACATAAAGTTTAGTGATCCAAGGCAGTGGCTCAACATTCTCAAGGACAATTATGGATTGGAAACAAATGTTGGTCGAGCTAGTGATGCCCACAGAATCCCTACTGTGCAGAAAGAAACCATTTGGCAAAAACAGTCTGTACCAATTCTCCGAAAGAACATCCCACATTTCATTGGATTGAACCGAAACTAGTCCACTCATTCAATTATGTTATTGATTTGTTCAATATTTCTATGGTGAAAGTCTATAATCAGTAACTAGTAAACGCCGGGGTGGGGGGGGGGGGTGGATTTGCAGGATTTCCTGTACTGATTGCGCAGGGCTGGGACAATGACGTATCAGGAATTTTAATGTTGAACATTAGAATACCAATTTGAATTCATTTAAATCTAATTATCAGGCCTAATGCTGGATAGTGCCCTCCTCTGCCTCATTAGATTGTCCATTCATGTTGGTGTGAGGGCACGCCAAGGTGATCTCCAAAGAAGCACCTTGCGAGCAGACATGCCAGAGAAGTTCATGAGAGTGTTTGGCTTGGGGGTCACGCCTGGGCAGTACCTTGGACTTACCCCTTTGTTGTTTTGGGTTGTGTGCCACAAAACATGGTGCAGAAAACAACCTGTGGGCTGACGCCTTTCTCGTAGATTTTCCCATTCACTTCAGCGTTCCGCCTTTTTTTTTAGAAAATCCCACCCCAAAGCAGCAACCCAGGATAAGCACAAACATTTGTAACAAAGGTTTCCTGTAGCCAAATAATGCAAAGAAAGTGAAATTCTTGAGGGATTACTTGAAGCTCTGCACAAAGGTCAAAACCCGATTGTAACTTTGAACAAAACTATGGGTGGCACAGTGGTTAGTATTGCTGCCTCAGGACCAGGGACCCCGCTTCAGTTCAATGTCTGCGTAGGTTTCCTCTGGATATTCCAATTTCCTCCCACAATCCAAAAATGTGCAGGTTAGGTGGATTGGCCATGGTAAATTGATTCTTACACCAAAATTAATAAAAACGTAAAGAATAATGGACCCCTTGCTGATTCTGGAGGAACACCACTTCAAACGGCACACACTTGGACTGTACGACCTTTTCGGTTACCTCTTCGAAGAATTCAATTAAATTAGTCAGGCATAATTTAAGAAATCCCTGTTCCCCCATCCCCCCATCCCCACGATTCATTCGTGACTTTCCAAATGGAAGCTTATTTTGTTCTGATAATGGTTTCCGATAACTTCCATGTCACTAATGTTAAACTGATAGGCTTGCAGCTTCCAGTCGACCCTACTTCCAGTGACTGTGCAGAACTCTGAAAAAAATAAAACTGCTGCGTTTGCAAAAAGTACACTAAAGCTATTTTAAACCACTGCACTTATGGCCAAAACTGGCTTATTAAATTGGAAACGATTAACTCATTAATGCTGGTGAGCATCTCTTGAAATAGCATTAATAACCGTCCCTTTTGCTCTGTTTCTGCCGTAGTTAAGACACAAGCTTAAAACTGAAGCAGCAGGTGCTGGTACAAGCCAATTTCCCAAATGTGTCCTAAATTAAAGTAAGAGTCCTTAATATAATGTTTTAATGACCTCCACACTTCATTTTAGACAGGGACCTGGGTAAACGCTGCCCACAGCAATGTAGCAACTGATGCGCTTGGGATGAGTTTTAGTCATGCGCGATCTAACTGTTTAGTATGTTATGAATACATTTTGATTTTGTAAAACAGTCAAAGCAAGGTCCATTTTGATTCTGTAAAACAGTCAAAGCAAGGTCCATTTTGTCCCCTTAGACTTTTAGTTTATTAATATAAAACTGGTTCATTAGTAAAGAATGACTCATAATCAAGTATTTTATACAGAGCATAATACAAAATGCGATGGTCTATTGCTCCTTTAACACTCATTCTTTTGAAATCTAGTGAACAATATTTCCCAGTAAATTCTGCTCAGAGAAATGGCAGTGTACTATATTTCTACGGTATCCACTACATATTTATTAAATTGTGGCTTGCAACAAATAAGGATAGACCTTTATGTCATTACTGTTGCAGGTTTACTAAACAATGTTATCAAATCTACTGTTGAAAACTTAAGATATTGAGTAGCTGTTTGAAAGTATTGGGCCTTCCTTTAAGGTTAATATACTTAATTGCATGTAATCCCATAAAACGCTGTTGATTATAAATTTCTTACATGTACTAAACAGATATTTTGATAAAATTCATATATACTATTCCTTGCATTTTTTCTGAATAATTTCAGATAAAATCTCAAAAGTTATTCTGATGCAAGTAATGAATCTCAAGCAATTTCTCATCTCTGTGGTGCACGAGCACAGTTGCAAGATTAAAGTGGTTCTCTCACAAAAGACAGAGTATCACAGTACATTTTAATGTACTGAGTGATACAATATTCATTTGATTGTACTGCTATTTTCTCCAGGCAGTTTTTAATTGCTTATCAGAGCTGCGAAAATACTCAGCTTTCATTCATCCTGCAAAGTCCTGACACATGGACATTCATAGGAATTGCCTGGAAATTTTAAAATCCCAATGGGGAACTTCCTGCTGCCTGAGAACCCTGAGCAAATGTCACCAAACCTGAGCTTCAGACAGAGACTTGGCTACATGCACCCAACTTACCTTAATTATCTGTAAAATGTTAGCTAGTTAAAATCTGGTCTAACAGCTGGGCAAACTCATAACTGACTCTCCCCCAATGAAGCCCTCTTCATCAAGCGAGTCAACTACCCCCTGACCATGCAATCTGTTTTGACCTGACTGTACCTGACTACTCATTCATTGTCCCAAACTCATTCATTAAACGACTGGACCTTCTACTGCCATATAAACAGAGCATGTCCTCTCCTTCCCCAACTTCACTGTGGTTGCTGCAGTTAGATGGAAGATGCTGTGCTGCCCATTTCTGTGTCAGCCAGTATCACAGAAGAAACGGACAGAAATCTCAGGCTAGGAAAATTTTTGTGGGCAGCAGTAGCTGACCAGAAGATTTAGGCTGAAAAACTGATCCTTCCACAGATGCTGCTGAGTATTCCCAACATTTTCTATTTTTAACAACTCCTTTCTTACTTCAGATTCCAGGCCCTTTTCTTCATAGTTATCAGTTGCCCACCCTGATTCCCTCTTCCACCTTCTCCATCCATCATCAGATACACTATATGTAGAAGCACTAACACATCCATTTTCCTTTTCAGCATTCAGTCAAATCTTGTCCTTTGATTCTGAAGGGCAAGGTAGCACACAATGCAGAACAGCAGGATGGTTAGAAATTGTACACCTGGCGTCATGAATCTTCTCAAAAAAGACCTCAAAACCATAGAAATCTGTGTCTCACTAAAAGCTGTGAGCATCCTGGAAAGTCAGACTGGGTAGTTCGTCTGAGCAGGATGTCTGCATATTACTTGCAACCTGTCATTCACCTCAGCAAATCACACTGCAGATGGACGACTTCAAGTTGCACTCTAAAGATCGCCAGTTGCTAATGGCAGTCTGTCAGCGCAGTGACAACTCTTGCTAATTTCTCTTCTTTAAGCCCTCAGCTGCAACAGCTTCCTAAAGAAATGCCTCAGAGGAAATACTCCATCACTAGCTATCCCTGCAGAAATTCGTACACGCGATAAACAATGAAACAGTATGAGGTGGTGAGGTAGGAAATGCCACAGGGAGCAAGAGGAGTCTGGGGGGTCAGGCATCAGGGGGACAGAGTGAGGAGGGGGGCTCCAGAGGTGGCAAAATTTAAGAAATAGCATTTTCATATTATTGGTAGAAGATTAGTCTTTACAGGTAAAAATAAGTTGTTTCATACATTAATTTCACTTCATTGTCTCACTGAACAGCTAAAAGGAAGAACAGTCAAAAAAAACTATTTCCAAAGCTAGTTATTTTTAATTAAAGGTTTCCAAACGGCTAACTGGTAGCGCATTTCATCGAGTGTTACCACAAGAAATTGTGATAACAAAATAGGATTCTAAATTCAATACAGTAAAATGGGAAAGGCCAAATTTACTTTAAAGTGCTAGTGACCCTTTTAAAAGATAAGCTTAGTTAAGTTTTGAGGAACAAAAACTATGAGATCATACAAAATATAGGACCATTCTGCAGCAAAGATTTCATGCTAAGAATTAGTCTTCTGTCCATAAATATATAAACATTGAAATATTTCATTATAAAAGTTTAAAGTTTATTAATTTGTGTCACAAGTAGGCTTATATTAATACTGCAATGAAGTTATTGTGAAAATCTCCTCGATGCCATACTCTAGCTCCTCTTCAGGGACACTGAGGGAGAATTTAGCATGGGACCTAATCAGCACATCTTCCGACTGCAGGAGGAAACTGGAGCACCCAGAGGAACCCACACAGACAGGGGGCAAACATGCAGGCTCCACAGACAGTGACCCAAGCTAGGAACTGAACCTGGGTCTCTGGAGCTGTGGCAGCAGTGCAAACCACTATGCCAAGTCATTCTTACTTCTGTGTGAAACCTAAAATTCCCAGAAGGAGCTTGAAAATTACTCCATTTTTCAAGTTCCCAAGCCAATGCACAGAGTGGACCAGGCAAACCTGAAATCTATATCCTGGTTTGCTCAAAAAAAATCAAATTGAATCCAATTCATTGTCAACTCAAGAAAGATTTAAAAGATCCAAGCTGACAAGCAAAGGCATTGCATCTATCTTGTGCTTGCTCTAACACACTTGATCTTTTTGAGCTAAAATCATAACCAAAATTTCCAGCTGACAAACAATGAGGTGATACAGGCTACTGCCATGTCTCTATTCGATCAGCCTAAGTTAATTTACTCATTAATGCACTAAAAAGGAAGAAACTGACATCACACCTGCACTGGCTGACAAATAGCTATTTGCAATTAGAGTCCATCCTTAACTAGTCTGTCAAATCTCCTATGTAGGAGGAAACTGGGGGGGGGGAGAGAGAGAGAGAGAGAGAGAGAGAGAGAGAATAGTGTTTTCAAAGGCACATTAGCAGAATTTACACCTGAATTTGCTTATTAAAATATGCCATTCCAGCCCCATCAATGCACTGAAAACATTATCCAAATGTATTAAATTTCTTGGGTATAAGGCAAACTGTTCTGAGTTATTGCAACATCTATCACTGCACTGAAGAATACAAATTACATAGAGCCTAGATTAAGTTAATTGAGCTCATATGGCAAGAGGTATAGCTGCCACTGTTGGTTCCTGTGACACTTCATGTTTTCAGATTGATGGAGGCAATACAAACTCATTCAGTGCACTCCAGGTTCATTGAGATCAGAGTTGGTTGTAATGTTTTCTGTCCTTGTGCTTATCAACAATCAAAGTGCTGACTCATACCAGAAGAGCATCCTGTTAGTGAGCTGGTTTCGCATAATTTTTGTCCTTTAAGGCAAAGATGACCATGATTATGAACGGAGCTGTTTGATAGGGTTCTAGTGAGTATGTAGGGGATTGCTGATGCCAATCATATACCCAGAAGGTTCTGTTACAAATAGGATAGTATGCGACAGATGATTGAGTTTTGGATGAATCACTGGCTTGGGATTTCATCTCTGCCTTTTTTGTACTTGCTTCGAAGGATGATGCACAAATTTTTATTCGATTGCATTTGGTTTATTAATCCTGGGTGAACTACTCCCAGGACTCTGATTCGATAACAAAGCTCCTAAGCGAAGACCTCAGAGTACCTTAGTAGCTCTTACTTTAATGGCCATTAAAGCACACCACAGACTCAAGATGATTTGTCTTGGTGAGCATATATCAGGCTTTCTGGCTATGTGACCAACCCAGCTTAGTTGTGCCAGTCTCTATTTAGTATGGATGCTTGGCTACCAGCTCAGGTGAACACATCAGCATCTGGTATTTTGTATGGCTTCTGACAGCAGCTCAAGCAAAAGTGACGATAATTTTTGGCATGACATTGGTACAAAGTCAAAGTCTCTCAGTGTAAAGACTATTATTCTATCAACTTTCAATTTAATATGCAGACTTGCTGCTCTTCATTCCCAGACTGGTATTCAAATTCCACTGTTTTGATAATTCTCGCGCACAGAAAAAAGTGAACTTATCCATTGGCAACTGGTAGCTGAAATCTCGGGTTTGAAACAGGGCTTTCCTAGAGCGGAGTTGTATATTAAAATAGCATGAAGAGAACCTGAAGGAGAGTGCAAGTTGTTTCATGCATTGGAAAACTAATCAAGTTCTAGTAGCTGGTACATAAGTCATTGAAAGTTGCAAAGTACGCCCTCAAAGACCTTGGTCACTGCCTGCAATCATCTCAGACTGAGCAGCTTCCCATCCATGCAATATCCAATTCTGTTGCCAGAATGGCTATTGTGGAAGGCAGAGGAGGACACAGCAGAGAGAAACATGCTGAAGAGAGTTGATGCCAACATACAGCCTGGCCCAACTCCATTTGTGATTGGGAACAAGTTAGAAGACTCACCATCATCCAGGTGCAGGATACATGTGCAAGGATCCCTCGTGGAACTGTCACCAATTGAAGTTATCTATTAACTCCCAAAGGCGCTCATGGCTGACCATATCAAAGACCTTGGTGAGGTCAACAAACATGGTGTACAGGCCTATTGTTCTATTCCTGACTTTTCTTTTGGAACTATCTAGCTGCGTATCAGTGGTTCCTTGACCTTTCCTGAAACCGCAATTCCTCTTTGGCAGTAGACACTGGTCGAGATGTTGCACTAAGCTCTTCAGAAAGATTCTGAAGATTTTGCCAACGATGGAGAGGAGTGAGATTCTGCTAGGTTTATTGCAATATCAGCAAGGTTCTTTTCACTTGTACAACTAGATCATAGAAACATGTTTGTATTCTTGCAGGATAGTTCCTTGCTCTTACACAGACTGAAGGAGTTCAGTGAGCTTCTTGACTGGGCATCAATTCTCAGTGATAAGTCAACACTGCTCACAAAAAAAGTTTGAATTCTCAAAAGCTAGGCAGAACATTTTAACCACATCTCAATCAGCCTTCATTCTTCAATGAATAAATCAGCAGGCTGCCAAAGATTCCCATCAAGTGATCTTTTGAAGGCTGTTTTAAAATGGATGAACACAATCTAATTCCAGTCCAGCAGCAAAGTTCTACAAGCTGATACCATCCCATTTGAGGTCTACTGGGATGGAGGTCAATGCCTAATGAAGGATTCTAAAAAATGTAGAGAGAAGGCAGGGGGTGAAAACTGACTGAAACAAAATAAAAAGTACTCATTTTCTAACTGTCAAGAATGTAAAGATTTTTGGGCTTGGATTCAGAAAACTGCAGAGTAACCAGGTACAGCTTGGAAGTAATGACATATTATAGGTGATTGTGAAAATAATACTTTCATGAATGATGAAGCTGAAAACTCTCTTTTAATTGTCTATTAATAGATTATAGTGTCTATTTAGCAGTGTCAGATATTCTGAAAAAATTCCACCTACTGTATAATCAATGGAGATCACTTGGTGCATTGATTGAATGACAAGCAATGAAATCATAAGTGAATCATAACATCAGCTGCTCAATAATTAAGAGTAGAAAGACCAATATTCTTATCACATCAACATTTTCCTGAGTAATGTTCAATTAAGTGGTGGTCAATAATGCTTCTTTAAAATGAGAATCCTTTTAATGATTTGAAGATGTGAAACATACTGAATTCATAGTAAGGTTCATTCTACTATCTATATTTTAAAAAAAGCACAAAGTTTCAAACTTACCAGGATGTGTGTGTAAAAAACCATTAGCACTTACTCTATGCCTCTTCCTATATAAAAGGCAAAGCTAATTTAGCCAAAATAGTAACTCATTCAACTGCATTCAAAAAGGTATCCCCATAGAGTTCTGGTAACAAACTGATGCAATGAACAACAGATCTGAATTGCTCAGAATTCTTCTCTGCTATATTTAGTTTGACACTTTAATTGACATAAAACAAAATACTGGAGCTCAGCAGGTATGGCAGGATCTGCCTAAGGGTAATAGAGTTGATGTTTCGAGGCAGCACAGTGGCACAGTTAGCATTGCTGTCTCACAGTACTAAAATATGTAGGTCAGATAGATAACCATGGGGTAGGGTGGGTGATGGGCCTGGGTGAAATACGCTGTCAGATTTGGTGCCAACTGAATGAGCCGAACAGCCTCCTGTAAAGGATTTTATGAAAAAGGACACAGACCTAAAACATTAACATTGTTGTTCCGTCACAGCTGCTGCCTGGTCTGTGGAGTATTGCTTGCATTGTCTTCACATTCCCAGCATTTGCAGATTTTTTGTTTTGTGCTTCCATACCTCTTCCTATTTTTGGTATTGAAAAATTAACCTCAAATGTGGCAAGGTCAATTGTGCAGTCTGATGAATCTCCCCATGGGTGAGGCTGGATCTATCCTTTAAGTAGTTTTCTACATTACAACAATGACTTTATGTCTTGGCTGATAAGTGTTCTGCCATGACTGGTAGTCATGAAAGATGCTACAGAAAAAGCCCTAACAAAAATGGAGACAATGACTTGAGAATCGCTGCTGGTTGTGGTCATATCAAGAACAAAAAAGGAAAATGGTTATACTTGTTGGAGGTCAATAATCTCCCAGGAAATCACTATAGGAATTATACAAGTTAATGTCCTCCGCCAAACCATCTTCAGCTACTACAATGACTTTCCTTCTGTCATAAGGTCAAAAGTAGGGATGTTCACTGATGACTGCAGTGCTAAGCACCATTTGCGATTCCTCAGATACTGAAATAGACCATGTCCAAATGCAGCAAAACCTGGAAAATATCCAAGCTTGGGCTGACAAGTAGCAAGTAACATTGCTGCCATACAAATGCCAGATGTGGATAATCTCAAGTGTTTTTTGAGCCATTCACATAACCAATCTGTATATCTATGACTGTCCATAAACTGTTATATAAAAAAAGCTATCTTTATTTTATAAACTAAATTTACCCCTCCTTCAATGCGACACAAATTATCTCAAAGCATTTGAACTCACTGGTGACAATCCTTTGAGGCCCTGCTGATTTCAATAAGATATTAAATTTAGATCACAACCTCATTGTTTTACAAAGTCACCCCAAATTCCACTATTCCCATTCTACTGAGATTTGATTACATTTTAAGCTCTTATGTTTACGTCACAACTATCCCACCCATTCTCTAATACATTGATATCAAAATAAGTTTACCCCACTATCCAGACACCTCTATAATACTCTGCATCCCTGTATCATACAGCTTGCACATTCTGCTCTTCCAATTCTAGTCTATGTTACATTTACCCCCACTCCCTGAAGCATCTTCAGTGAATGATCCATCTCAACCTCCTCCGGAGGTCTCCAGCATCACAGATTCTTTAAAATATCTAGAGTTGGGGATTATCACAAGATAGGGTTACGAAAAGTGGTATTTTGTTAATAACTTCATCTGGAAGTCATTTGTTAAATTTGATCATTCATTCTGGTTTATGATTTTCCCACAGGGATCAAATGTTATATATGACATATGTATTACAAATATATATTTCACTTAAGCATACAGCATGGCTTTGAAAACTTGAATTTCACTTTTGCATACTTCAAAATAATCTCAGCCAGTTAGTACATAGTTAATGAAGTGATGCAGATGTGTGTAATTGCATACAATAGTCTATTCATGACTAATTTATAGTTCATATTGATCATAATTTGTCTGATAATTCATGTTTAATTTAAGCCAATTCTGATTCAGGTTACAAAAAGTAGATTATTGTTGGGGATCATTCAGTAATCCGGTTATTCTGGTTTATCATTTTCCACGGGGATCTTGACAAAATTGGGATATGCAGGCTATAAACCCAAGGACTGAAATGAGTCCACTGAAACTTTTCAGCATTTAAACAAACAAGATTTCATGTTTGTTTTTGCCATAATTTATTGGGAAATCAGCAAGGGTACCTTTGAAGCTCAGAGCTTTGTTAAGAGAGACCATTCCTAAAAGATAATTTTCAAGGTGTTGCAGCGTACATGGGGAATAACTCCAGGTGGGGTTACAAAAAAAATGAAATCTTGTTGTTAATCACTTCATTTGGGGGTCATTTATTAAATTTGATCATTTTGGTATATGATTTCCTCAAGGATCGTATATTATGACATATGTATTTATAGATATATATTTCACTTAAGTATGCAGCATAGCTTTGAAAACCTGAAGTTCACTTCTGTACTCTTCAATATCAGTTCAATCGGTTAGAAAGCAGTCAATGAAGTTGTCTACTTCATTGTCCCGACTGAAAAAGCCTAGCTGTGCCTTCCCTCTTGAAAAGTCATAAGTAATTCTCAATTGAATTTCACTGCCATCCAATTCAATTCAAGCAGATCCCATGACCAAAAACATACAAAAGGTGAACTTTTGAACTTTAAATACTGTTCATTCTGACTAAAATAGAACTGATTTTTGAGCCCAGGACTCATAAAGGCCAATAGGTGTTGATGTGTTTTTGACATGGAGGTAGCAATTTGGGACTACCAAAGAGATGGTACAGAGGTCAGACTCCTTTAAAGCCTCACAACTTTAATGACCTATTATTTGCTAATTACTTCCATACACTTTTAAAAACAATATCAGAGCAGAATGAGACAATATATTGGTTTAAGGTAGCCTGAAACTTGCAACTTTTTCTTCAATATCTGACCTGCATCACTGCTTTCTCATTTAAAAAGTACCATTTTTGTTTTTGAGAGAGCCACAATAATTTTACTGCTAAAAATCTTTCACTGAACATATTTGAGATTTATCTGCAAGAACCAAAAGCAAAAAAATCCTTGTCCTCAGTTAATATTGCTAACATAGGTTCCAGCTACCAAAGTGTACCTTTTCAGCTAGCTTTTCCTTTTCTGTGGCACTTACAACATCAGTTACATAGATGTGAAGCAATATTTGGGGCTGTTCTTTCTGCATTGCACTCACTGTCCCAAGTTGATGTAAGTGATCTATTTCCACTTTAAGTTCTCCTTTCTTCCTGGTTCTCTTTTGTTAACACTACTAGGACCAGTGCTTATCTGAATTCTCCTTTTGCATTCTCTTGGAGCTTGATCTTGAAACACACCATATTCTAGGCCTTAGTTCAGGAGGTGGAAAGGTGGCAAGAGGTTATATTTTCCCCAGGGAGTCAGGAGGTCCTCCAAACATACATTGTAAAACAAACGAAAGCAGGTAGCCACAGGGTCACTTCAAGGAGTCTGGCTCAATTGTTACAAAACGTTTACATGTGGATGCATCTTCAAGTGTCATCGGCTACAAACCTCTACGAACACTACGAACCTCTCATACTGTTCAATGCATCACATCCCCATTAAATATCCAAAACTCATGCCAAACACTCAGATGCTCCACCTCACCTACTTATTAATGTTGCAAGCCCCTCACCCACATCTCAGATTCCACGTACTTGCAGCTATTCAAACTCATTCTATTATCCAGCGTGAAATACAAGCAACAGGTGGCTTGATCATGAATCTTTTGCTATCTACTCACTCTTCTTCCCTCCCTCTCCGCACTTGTGTTTTCAAATACCCAATAACTGCAACCTGGTCAATATAGCCTCACAATGTAGGGCACAACCAACAATTGACACAGGAGCACTGGCACTTGATCCGACACCGCTAATTACCAAATTTTGGCACTATATATACTTTGGACAAAATTTGCCCATGAGCTAAGGTACAACCGAGATAACTGGTACAAGCCTGCCAGATAGGAATATGAAGGAGTCGTCATAAACTTGTCGGAGCTGGAGGCCCCACTTGCACCTTCAGGAGGCCAATACAGCTCATTTCACTGGGAATGTCAGCCTGTAACCATATGTTAGATCCCAATGACACTGAGGAAGCATGGTGACTAGACACAGAATATTCTCAACCCAAGTCCTGCACTTCACACATGAAGAATAGGACTTGGCCATTCAGTTCCACGAATCTGCTCCAGAATTTAATATGATCATGGCTTATCCTCTATTTCATCAACTGCTCTCTCCCCATAATTGACTCATTTGGTGTCTAGAATTCTATGTCCTTAAATCGAATAGAAGCCAGTGACTTGGCCTCCACAGCTTTTTGTGGCAGAGAATTCCACAGGTTCATCACCCATTCAGTGAAGAAGTTTCTCCTCATCTCAGTCCAAATGGCAACCCTGTATTCTGAGACTGTGACCCCTTGTTCTAGACCCCAGCTAGAGGAATCAACATTCTCTCATCCAGTCTGTCCAGTTCTGTCAGAATTTTATATATTTCAATTGGATCCTCCATCATTCTAAATTCCAGTGAATACAGATCTATTTAATCTAATCCTCACATCTCAGGAATCAGTCTGGTGAACCTCTGGTGCATTCCCTTGATGGCAAGGGAATGTACCAGAAGTTCATCAGATTCATTCCTGGGATGTGAGGATTGGGTTGACTAGACGGGTATTCACTGGAATTTTAGGTAATGAGATCAAAATTGCATACAATACTCCAGGGGTGACCTCATAAGGCAGCCCTCACAAAGCTGCAGTAAGGCATCCTTGCTCATTTACTCAAAACCTCCTGCAATGATTTTGCCTTCCCAACTGCTTGCTTCCAGTGACTGGTGTACAAAATTAAGTGAAAGTATTCTGTTTCAAAAGTCAACTTGACCTGAAAGCTTAAGCTTCTGGACATGTCACTGCAACAGTAAGTTGTGGCTCTGCTTGTTACTTTAGACATTTGCGCTCCTCAACTATTCAAACCTCTACAAATTCAAAGTCAGCAGGATAACTTTAATTTGAATTGTGCAATTTTATTCTAAGAGCTCAATCTGAATTAAAAGATATTTCAAATTTTAACACCAAAAAAATGACTGAATTGGCAGAAATAGATGGTGTTAGATTTCTACATGATTTGCTGTGAAAAATAGTACGAGTAACAATGGACTTGAACCTGGTTTTCTATCAAAGAATAAGAATGGTGGGTTTCTTTGTATCTATATAGCATGAGTAACAATGGACTTGAACCTGGTTTTCTATCAAAGAATAAAAATGGTGGGTTTCTTTGTATCTATATTCAAACCCTATTGCTGCATTGTATGAGGTTAGTTCACATGTGTTGATACTACAGTTAAATTGTCAAATATTTCAGAGCGACCAGAGATATTGTAATAAGTGAACATAACCCGCACATGGCAGGAGTCCTCAAACTCCAATTTCGCAAGTTTATTGCCATATCTTCATTAGAAGTGTGGCACAAACTCCTTTTATACATGTAAACAGGGGTAGAAACTATGATAGTGTCATGGCAGAAAATCCAATATTTCCCTTATTCACCAATCTTCTTGGCAAGTCACTGTCAATAATCACTGAAATAATACCAGTAATTTACAAAACTCAAATACAAAGAAACAGAACTAAATTGGAAGAGATGGTTAACTGAGTCATTGATGGTAACAGAAAATACTATTGATGGAAGATTTCATCACAATGGAATAGTTTGCTACAGTAGCATATTGAATACTTTAATCTGTTTTAGCTTAATTAGCCATTCTGAAGTGATACCTTATTTAAAAAAAACCATTTGAAATCTTCGAGTCTCTAAATAATAACATATATAAAAAGCAGATAAAATACATGAAAGGTCGAGTGTAAATATAACTTTTCTTATTGTCCAGAAGCAAAATGAAAGGCAAGATAGATAAAAGTTAGGTTCTGCTTTTTGTGCTATCTTTTAAGCAAGTTTTAAATCCATGCTTTTTGATGTGTGCATGAATGTCATAAATTACATGACATTTGCTGACCTTTGCCTCAAAGTATCAATGGTGGTCTCTGGATGAGAAGCACAACCTCTTCTGCTCCAAGCTTTATACATACCTCCTTTTCTACATATTTTCTTGCCGGGTTTTCTGGCACATTCCTTCGATATTCTTTTTACTGAAAAATGAATAAAAGACTAAAAAATAACATGAGCTCCGTCACAGACAGTAGGAGCATGCAACACCACCAACTGACTTAAAATTGTCCTTTCTGCAAAGACAGGTTTCCAACTCATTGTGTCTGCACACACAATGGGCAAATTATGCACCTTCTCTTAAGTCAGTGAGAGGGGGATTGAGAACCAATATCCACCTCGATGGTCGTGCCATGGGAGGGAAGGGGAAAGATGAGTGGGGACAGAATACATATCTGATGCATTGGGAAAGCTTCATGCATATGCACGCATAGATACGCACACGCGCACACACACGCACACACACACAAACCACAGCATGCAAACATCGTCATGCTTCCTAAACAAAGTAAGATACATTTAGTAAATATTAAAATTTGATTTCCCTGTTCCTCATGGCTTACACTCACCATCTTCAGTAGGCACGTATATGTTTAGAAAGAGGCAATCTTCATTCTGTTCTTGGACATAAGAGGCAATTACTTCCAAGTTGGCAGTAAACCACACTGGAAGCATAACATCTGGCAACATACCATGTATATTCTGGGGACAGACTGGTGCAAAATGGGTGGCATTTCGTATTTCTGACCAAGAAGAAGGGGGTTCAGGGGGTTGAAAGCGGCGATCTCCCGTTGGTGAAGCAGCATAAGGTACGCCAAGATACTGGATCACTGGACCCAAGATTTCATTACTCAATTCTTTTTTAATCCCCCTCAGTCTGCCATAATTGGTGTTCACAACTGGATAGGTGTCATCTAGTTTCTGGCAAATTACCAGGTTGCCCTTCAATGTAAATCCAAGAATCCAGAGGAGGAAAGTTATATCAAATCCGATTCGCACTGGATGCGCCATCACCATCCTCAAAATGCAGTTTAGCCATGACGGCCTTTCCTGGTGAAGTGGCATGGTCTACAATGCTTCTTCACAAATATAGAAACAAAAATCCTGCTGGTATCCAGATGAAATCTCAGCAAGCTACAAGAAGTTGTTTATACAGAGTCCGACGGCAAATCTCAGCAACTTCTGGTATCAGCAATATTTCCCTACAGATTTCATAATTGACGACAGATGCTATTTTTCAGTCAACATGCTACAATTTATTTTTTGTGCCAACATGAAGATATTGGTTGATCACGGTGGATTTTCTTTCATAAATCAACTATAGGTATCAGGATATTTGTGGCCTGTAAAATAGAAATAATACTGTAAATATCAAAATAAATTCCAGAGCTATAAACATTCTACATTACGAAGTTTTACATATTGCTGTACAAACCAAAAATTTTAGTTTTTTTAAACACCTACTGTAGAGTTTATATACAGTTCATGATTTCAGCAGAAATGTGACAATTGTCTGTCCACTATTTTGAGAGGTACGGGGGGAGGGGTGGGTGGGTGGCTGCGCGTGGAGAGAGAGAGAGAGAGAGAGAGAGAGAGAGAGAGAGAGAGTGAGAGTGGTATTCCTCCATTCAGTCCACCATGGGAATCCATCCCACATGTTACACAAGCACCTGTATTTCAATAGTAGCTAAATGAATGTCATTTTTCAAATACTCATCCATTAATATTAACAAGACCTATTGCCTGCTTTTTGTTCTTAGCCAGCAATTTTGTTTAACTAGACTGATAGGATGAGAGAGATATGCAGACATGCCATATTCAATTTTATTCCAGGATGCAGAATCTGTGCATGTAGTCAAACAAAAGAACCATTAATTCTTGCATCAAAAAAAACAGAAGCAATCTGCTCGTGTAAATGTCCATCTATTTACATGACTGAAAATTGTCTAAACTCATTCCCAGCTGCATCAAATGGACATAAATCACTGATGGCACTGATACTAGAATCCCCGATGATTTGGATGGGAAGGCTGAAATGTATCATTTGCTTTGCATGGTATGGAAGTTTAATTGAAATACAAGCATCTCATCTGGAAGTACCACAAAGATTTTCTTGCACTACACAATCTACACAAAAAATCTACACAATTTTCTAAATTTTAATCCAAGGTATGAACTATAATTATATATCAATATATATTTCAGCACAACACCACTACAATTAAATAATTTATATAAAATATATTGTCTAGAAACAGTATCAATTCTACCTTAAAATTAATAAGCAGAAAATTACAGGAAGATATTTTGCACTAGAAAGTGACTTCATTCACAACAGGTATCAGTCATTTAGTAAATCTCTGACAATGTTGAGAAAATTGAGTAGCATGGTTCTAAATTATGTTCATCAGTGCACGTGGCTTGTGAACCTATGCAAAGCACTTTTAAAAGGAAAATGGTCCACTGACAGTTGCATTTTTGAGAAGGGAGGAGTAAAGTGCTTTTCATTTGTGGCTTGTTTTTCAGGACTTTGGCCAAGACAAATGTATGGATTGAAAGGTTGGGGGAGGGGGGAATCTTGATGTTGGGATGCTGCCTTAAGGGAACTGGAGTTTCAGTATCTGCTCACAGACAGTTTGTTTGAATCAAAGAGTCAACTGCCTCCCTTTCCTCCCTCTGCACACTGCATTCCTCTCTGCTGCCTATGGTCCATTTGAACTCATGCTGTAGCCCAACAGACACTCACTCCCATTAGTACAGTAAACTTTCTTCCTACGGTACCCTGACCATCTTATGATCCAAATCATTCCCTTGAAAGTCCAAAATTCTGTTAATCCTGCCTTTATAACTAACAGTATATTTGGGGGGAAAAGAATACATTTATTGGTATCTTTTACTTCCCATGATGTCCAAAATGTTTTAGAACCAATTAATTTATTTTCAAGTGCAGCAAACTTGGCAGATTTCTGTTCTTCATGGTTCCACAAAATACCAATGAGATAAATGGCACAAACTATCAAGAACAGGGACTCTCACTTTAAAAGCTAATATTGGAGGAATGAAGGGGATCATGTGACCGGTTCTGAACTCTACCCAACAATGGTCTGTGTGATTTGGTTGTTAAAAATTAATGGTGGGGAAGCTTGAATTTACTGGGAAAATGTTCATGCCTGTGGACCATGGTAAGAGCATCTGTGCTAATTAAGACTTGGAGATTAGCAGTCTTTCTTCATAGTGAGGCTTTTGGACTATCAGGCTTTATAAACAGTTGAACATTAGGCTGTTTAATTTAAATAATTAAGAAGTCTGGAAAATAGACATCAAGCATTTCTACCCTGATGTCGGGCCCATGTGATTCATGTTTTCATAGACTTGGGCTTTGGGAGAAAGTCACTGTAGCATAGGATTTAAAGTTTCTAAGATATCACTAAACTTCACAAATAAATTAAGGTTACCTGGCTGGGAAAGGTAAAAGGAAGCAGGGCATTGAGAGTGGAGAATAGCTTTGGACTGGTTCCCAGAGAATAAAGTGTCCAGTTAAGGGACAGCATAAAATGTAGCTGTGGCATGGGATTATCAGTTGTGTCAAAAGCTAATTGGGAAATATACTTTCTGCAGTTTAAGGTACAAGTTGACAATGTTGCTTTCAGTTTTGATTAAGAGTAAACAGATTCAAAACATTAACTTTTTTTTCACTATAGATGATACTGAATTTTTCCAACATTCTATGTTCTTGATTTTGGTTTCTCGCATCAAAAGTTTTAAAACTTGAAATCTTGTCATGTGATCCTTTCAGTCAGTCACTGAAAATCCAAAATGAGCAGTATTAAAGGGGATCTTAACACTATTTTTGGATTGAGGGATAATTTGGTCAAAATAGTCCCATCTATTGAACAGGTTGATTGTGCCCAAGATCAATGCCTCACCCAAAAGATGACAACTTGAATAATGTTGCCTTTTCTCAGGATTGCATTAAAATGTCTGCATAGAGTCCAAGTTGAGGTCTTGGAGCACCTTTTTACTCAAGACGAGTAAATACCACAGTTGAGCCAGATGTAGTGTAGGACAAAGAGCTCAATCCACACCTTACTGAAAATAACAAAGTTACATACGTCACAAACAAGTGTGATGTGACTGGTACCTATCTCATCCAATGGTCATGACTGCATACAACTGAGGTATAGCAAACACTTGGAACTCTTGGACTTCCAGCACGTAAAAGGTACTGTCAATTTGAAATTTACATAGTACATAGTATCATTGTGGTTTGTACAAATATCTTCCTTGCTAGTCATCAGGTACATGCCAGCTGATCATTCAATTTCCTTCAATCTGCACAAAACTATACAAAAAGGAAAGATTTATATAGTACCTTTCACTACATCATTATGAATTCATCACAAAATGCTGATGGCCAATGACATTTTTGTTTGAAGTGTAATCATTTTTGAAATGTGTGAAACATGATACCAATTTGTGCACAATATGATCCCACAAACAGAAAATGCAATAATCACAGGAAAATAATGATACGACGCACCCTCGACATACTGTCTTCCGTTTTCTTCCATCAGGAAAAAGATACAAAAGCCTGAGGTCACGTACAGCCGACTCAGAACAGCTTCTTCCCTGCTGCCATCAGACTTCTGAATGGACCTACCTTATATTAAGTTGACCTTTCTCCACCCCCTAGCTATGATTGTAACATTACATTCTGCAGAATCTTAGCAATACCGGGAACACTCAGGGACTTTCTGAAATATTTTGAAGTAACAATACATTGCAATCAGTGTCACATACTATACTGAGATTTTCAAAGCTCTTGGACCACAAGGTAGGCTTCTATCCAATGTTAAAGCATATTGAATCGGGGGCTAGTAGCACAATGGATAGCAAGCTGGTTATGAAACAGGAAGTGGTTAAAGGTATTTATTCAGATTGCCAGAAGATGGGATGTGGTATTCCACAAGGTTCATCCTGTCACCACTTACACGAACAATCTGAACTCAGGAATTAGAAATATAATTTCAAGACTTAAAGATGGAAGAAAGGGGAAAGTTACTGTGGAGGAAGATTGCAACAAAATGAGATATTTATAAATTTGCAGAATAGAAAATCCTGTGGAAAATGTTTTTCAATACAAGTTGGTGTGAGAAGGTGGATTTCAGCAAGAATAAGCAGGTCACGTTTTGGAAATAAACTGCCTCCTGATGAAGAAATGAATCAAGTGATACAGACTGACAAATAATCAAAAAGGTACCAGTTCAGATTAATGAGGCCATAATCAACTGGTCATTTTAAGAAGAATAGAAACGAATATTAAACTTTGTTTGAATAACATTCAGAGTAATGTACACATTTCTGATCTCCATATTATGCAGATTATTAAAATGCACTGGAGGAAGTGATTTAAAAGGATGAGATCAGAAAATATTGAACAGGCTGGGGTACTTTTGTCTTAAAAAAAACTGAACAATAAAGGGATTCCATAGGATAGATGTAGAAAAAATGTTTATATTTTCAGGGGTGACAAAACTAGGCATCAAAACATTATTTTAATTTTTCACCTTGCTCCCACCCTGAAGCATCTGCAGAAAACTGACAACAATGAAACTCATTTTATGTTCAAGGAACAGCAACTCTATCTTTGATAGCGTTCTGGACTCAGCATGGAGCTCTACAATTCTGCATGCATTTTCTTTCACTTTTGCTTCTGGGTACAGCTGTTCATATAGCCATAAATTTGCAGGAAACAAGCATAGATGCAACTGGCCAAATGTGCTGTCACCACAGTAACTCAACTAGCCCCAAGGCCTGCCCATTTCCTGTCGCACTGCACGTTAGTGCTCATCCAAATCCATTTTAGTTCTTTTGCTAACCACTTTTAAGGTGGTGTCCTTTGGTCCTTGGTTCAAATCACTTGTAACAGTTCCCTTCTGTCTACTCTGACGCTCATGATTTTGAACCAAGTCTTCTTTCGATTTTCTCTTCTTAAGAGCAACCCTAACTTCTCCACTCAATACAAGTGAAGTGCTTCATTTCTGCAAGCATTCTCCTAAATCTTTTCTGCTTCCTCTCTAAAGTATTTACATCCTTCTAAAATCAGTGCCCAGAACTGAACACACTACTCCACTGGTTTGAGGTCAAACCAGTGTTTTATACAGGCTCAGAGGGTGGAGTGTCTGGAACAAGCTGCCAGTAGTAGGGGCGTGTACAATATTGTCTTTTAAAAAGCATTCAGACAGTTACATGGGTAAGATGGATATGGAGGGATATGGGCAAAACGCAGGCAATTGGGACTACTTTAGGGGTTTTTTGAAAAAAAAAGGGGTGGCATGGACAAGTTGGGCCTATGATCGTAACTTTCTTGCTCTTGTACTCTATGCCTCAATTTATGAAGCTCAGGATCCTCTATACTTAATTAACCACTTTTTCAATCGGCACTGCCAACTCTAATAATTTGTGCATATATAGCCTCAGGCCTGTCAGTTCCATATTCCCTTTACAATTATTTCCTATGCTATAAATTTCCTCCTCTTGGTCTTCCTACCAAAACGTACCACTTCACACCTCTCTGCATTAAATTATCTTCCATACGTTCATCCATTCTGCAAGCCCATCTGTGTCCTCTTTCTCTATATTGTCCTCATACTTCAAGTTTTGTCATCTGCAAACATTGAAACCATGCCTTGCACGCCACAATGGTAACCGATTAATTTCACATCAACCCTGATTTTTGGAATTGATGGGTGTTTTATTTTTTAAAAACTGGATGCCGTTTAAACCCACCCCATTTATCCAGGCTGGAAGCTGGCACAGATATATATTGGCTGGACTGCACCAAAGGCAGCAAATCTTGGATAAGGGCTTGAAAGTGGGGCCTTCGCACTCAGCGGCAGGAAAACTTTCCACTCAGTCACTCCAGATTCCTTATAAGTTATATATGTTATGATCCCAATTGATGTTAATACTGGACAAGCACGATCCCAGCATGAAACCTGGCTTGATAGGTTCAAATTTTTATTTTAAGGAAACATTGGAGTTGTTACTGAACAAATTCATAGGCAGCTGATGAACTTTTAACACAAGAATAAAACATTTATTAACCAAGAAAAATAATGTACAGATCGCAATACAAAAAAAAATTCAAATATTCACTATTCATTCACCCCAAATGTATCTTTACAGACACAGAAATTCAGAAAGATAAAACAATTACCTATCTTACATGCTAACAATCTGGGTAGGAATATAGCACATGGGAACCAACTGGCAAACTGTGGTCAGACACAACACACTCCAAAGTAAATGACAGATGCAACCAAAGTAGATTCTCTGGATTTGTCAACAATCCATCCAGACGCTCATCATACCATAGAAAATTATAGCTCAGAAACAGGCCTTTTGGCCCTTCTTGTCTGTGCCGAACCATTTTTGCATAGTCCCACTGACCTGCACTTGGACCATATCCCTCCACCCCTCTCATCCATGAACCCATCCAAGTTTTTCTTAAAAGTGACCCTGCATTTACCACTTTATCCGGCAGCTCATTCTACACTCCCACCACTCTCTGCGTGAAGCCCCCACCAGTATTCCCTTTAAACTTTTCTCCTTTCACCTTTAACCCATGCCCTTTGGTTTTTTTCTCCCCTAGCCTGAGTGGAAAAAGCTTGCTTGCATTCACTCTATCTAGACCCATCAAAATCTTATACACCTCTATCAAATCTTTCCTCATTCTTCTACATGCCAGGGAATAAAATCCTAACCTATTCAATCTCTTTCTGTAACTCAGCTTCTCAAGTCCCAGCAACATCCTAGTGAACCTTCTCGGCACTCTTTCAACCTTATTTACATCCTTCCTTTCTGTGACTAGGTGACCAAAACTATACACAATACTCTAAATTCGGCCTCACCAATGCCTTATACAACCTTACCACAATGCTCCAACTTTTATACTCGATACTCCGATTTATAAAGGCCAATGTACCAAAAGCACTCATTACGACCCTATCCACCAGTGACGTCACTTTTAAGGAATTCTGTACCTGTATTCCTAGATCCCTCTGTTCAACTGCACTCTTCAGAGTCCTACCATTTACCCTGTACATTCTACTTTGGTTTGTCCTTCCAAAGTGCAATACCTTACACTTGACTGCGTTAAATTCCATTTGTCATTCTTTAGCCCATTTTTCTAGTTGGTCCAAATCCCTCAGCAAGCTTTGAAAAACCTTCCTCACTGTCCATTACACTTCTAATCTTTGTATCATCAGCAAAGTTGCTGATCCAATTTACCACATTATCATCCAGATCTTTGATATAGATGACAAACAACAATGGACCCAACGCCAATCCCTGCGGCACACCACTAGTCACAGGCCTCCACTTAGAGGCGCAATCCTCCACAACCACTCTCTGGCTTCTTCCATTGAGCCAGTGTCTAATCCAGTTTACTACCTCCCCATGTATACCTAGCGACGGAACCTTCCTAACTAACCTTCCATGAGGGACCTTGTCAAAGGCCCTGTTGAAATCCACGTAGACAACATCCACCGCCTTCTCTTCATCCACTTTCCTGGTAACCTCCTCGAAAAGCTATAATAGATTGGTCAAACATGACCTACCACGCACAAAGCCATGTTGACTCTCCCTAATAAGTCCCTGTCTATCCAAATACTTGTAGATTCTCTCTCTCATCATACCTTCCAATAACTTGTCCACACCGACATCAAACTTACTGGCCTATAATTCCCCGGATTTCTCTTGGAACCTTTTTTCAACAACGGAACAACATGAGCCACCCTCCAAACATTCAGCACCTCTCCTGTGCATACTAACATTTTAAATATGTCTGCCAGGGCCCCTGCAAGTTCAACACTAGCCTCCCTCAAGGTCTGTGGGAATACCCTGTCCAGTCCCGGGGATTTATCCACACTGCTTTGCCTCAAGACAGCCAGCAGCTCCTCCCCTTTAATCTATAAAGGTTCCATGACTTCCCTACCCATTTGCTCTATTTCCGTAGACTCCGTGCCCGTTTCTTCAGTAAATACGGATGCAAAAAACCCATTTAGTATCTCCCCCATCTCTTTTGGTTGCATACACAGTCTACCACTCTGGTCTTCAAGAGGACCAATTTTATCCCTCACTATCCTTTTGCTCCTTACATACCTATAGAAGCTCTTTGGATTTTCCTTCACTCTGTCTGCCAAAGCAACCTCATGTCTTCTTTTAGCCCTCCTGATTTCCCTCTTAAGTAGCTTCTTGCACCATTTATACTCCAAGTATCTGATCTGTTCCTTGCTGCCTGTACATTTCATACAACTCTCTCTTCCTCTTAATCAGTGTTATAATCTCCCTCGAGAACAAAGGTTCCTCATTCCTATTTACTTTGCCTTTAATCCTGACAGGAACGTACAAACTCTGCACTCTCAAAATTTCTCCTTTGAAGGCCTCCCACTTTCCATTTACATCCTTACCAGAGAACAGCCTGTGCCAATCCACACTTCCCATATCCCTTCTGATTTCACCAATTTGGCCTTTTTCCAGTTCAGAACTTCAACCCAAGGACCAGATCTATCCTTATCCATGATCAGGTTGAAACTAATGGCATTATGATCACTGGTTCCAAAGTGTTCCCTCACACTCATATCCATCACCTGCCCTAACTCATCTCCCAACAGGAGATCCAATATTGCATCCTCTCTAGTTGGCACCTCTATATACTGATGTAAAAAATTCTCCTGAACACATTTTACAAACTCTACCCATCTAAACCTTTAACAGTATGCGAGTCCCAATCTACATGTGGAAAATTAAAACTTTGTGTTTCTTGCAGTTGTCAGCAATCTCTCTGCTGATTTGCTCCTCCAATTCTCGCTGACTATTGGGTGATCTATATTACAATCCCATTAGTGTGGTCATACCTTTCCTGTTTCTCAGCTCCACCCATCGGGCCTCTGTAGATGATCCCTAATCTATCCTGCCTGAGTACCGCTGTCACATTTTCCCTGACCAATAATGTCACCCCCGCCCCACCTTTTATCGCTCTGCCTCGAGGGATATACCTTGAGCGAACTGGTCTCACCTAAAATCTGTGTCACAGAGATTTCCAGTCTTCACACATGAAGAACTATACTTGGAATGCTCTTCAAATGGCATTATCGCTCTGGTGTTTTCAACTAGGGTCCACCTCCAGGGTTTTAATCTTGCTTCCCAAAATGCCTGTTCTCTGGATCTGTGTACATTCAAGATTCACCTTTTCAGCACACATTCAGATTTTTGGCCAAGCCAAGCAGAACACCACTGCTTCAAAAAGGGAGCCCTTATGGCCCGCAGCATAGAGTCACCAACCTTCAACTGCCCTCTCAGTACCCCAGGCTTCTCTTTTTTTAATTTGTTCATGGAATGTGGGCATCGCTGGCTGGGCCTGCATTTATTGTCCATCCCTAATTGCCCTAAACTGAGTGGCTTGCTATTTAAAAGTCAACCACATTTCTGTGGGTCTAGAGTCAAATGTAGGCCATACCAGGCAAGGATGGCAGATTTCTTTCCCTAAATGACTTCAGTGAATCAGATTTTTTTTAAAACAACAATTGACAATGGCAGACAATCATTAGACTTTAAATTCCAGATTTTTATTGAATTCAAATTTCAACATCTGCTATGGTGGGATTCAACCTCGGCCTCCCAAAAGTATTCGCCCTGGTCTCTGGATTATGAGACCAGTAACAATACAACTAAATCATTGCATCCCCTTGAGTCCAGGTCTGCTTCAGGTCAGCTCCCGGCTCATACATCTATTTCAGTCAAAAAATCCTTGAAATCTCTGGTTTCCTTGAAGAATTCCAGCTCTTCTTCCATAATTTAGCCTGATCTCCAGCAGACAGTAGCACACAAGGTTGCACAGGGACAGACCACCAAAAATGACACATATTTGCACAACT
This sequence comes from Carcharhinus amblyrhynchos, assembly GCF_965287045.1. Taxonomy (NCBI): domain Eukaryota; kingdom Metazoa; phylum Chordata; class Chondrichthyes; order Carcharhiniformes; family Carcharhinidae; genus Carcharhinus; species Carcharhinus amblyrhynchos. The sequence goes on along the minus strand of NC_137326.1, from coordinate 101,068,409 downwards.
AGCCCCCCCCCCCCCCCCCCCCCCACCATCCCAACTCCCCCTCAATGTGTTCTCCAGCTACTTAATGACCTCCATGATGCCATGCTGTGGCTGCATCCATCAGCTCAACCATCACACTAACCAATATTCAGTACTTTTTGAAGAGCATAATGCACTCCGAGGGCTCTCGCACCACTAGCATGACCCTCCTCAATCCCCTGGCAGTTACCCATACCCTCTGCTTGCATACCATTAAGCTGTGGGCTGACCATTTCCAGAGACATGCTCTCCATGTGGCTTGCAGTCTCATGGGTAGACTGCAGGGATGCCCAGTTGAAGGCACTTTCTACACGTTTGATTGCCCAAGATATAAGCAGCATACTGGTGTTTCCAGATGAAACAAGATATGCACTCCTTAGGACTTGTCATATCTCCTTTATACTAATTAAAGAAATAAAGTAAATATTTATGATTAGTTACATTTATTTATTAATCCAGGCTCTTTGATTTAAGTCTACCATTCACACCTCCTCTACATGCAATTTTGTTATCCGTCCCATTGTCACTCTTTGCATTGCACTGTTAACTCTTTTGTCATTTATGCCTTCCATTTTATCATAGATTTTGTTATTTTAAAACCCTCCCCATCTCCCTTTCATTTGCCTAACACCCATTACATCTTTAACTTTTCCCAATTCTGATTTAGTCAATCTGAAATGTTAATTCTATTCATCTCCCCAAAGATGCTACCAGACAGCTGATAATTCCAGAATTTTCTTTCTAACTTCAGATTTCCACCATCCACAGTATTTTGTTTATATCAAAGTACAAGTTATTCATAAATCCAGCAGAGAAGGTTGAAAAATGTCTCATCTAAAAATAAATGAGTAGAAATTGCTGCCAGACATCCTGGCCATCATCAGTCTTGGTGGGCTGAGCCAATGGTCACATCAGCGATGTTCTGCACTGAATGGAATGAAATGCAACGTTGCAGGCCTGTTTGCTAATCTCAAGAGTTCCTGATGATTATTGGAGAATCACAGCCAGAAGGCTTCCAGATCCAAATTCCCTGAAATGGAAAGTCAAAACTTACTTTTAGGATTCTTTTTATCTCCAGTACCAATGGCAGCCCATGGTCATTATGGAACACCTCCGCTCACCTCACTTACATAGGTGCTAAATTGTGAGCCTCAGAAATCCCTGGGTAGCGTGAAGGATGTACACATGCAACAAATTTGGAGTCCACCCTCTCCCCAATATAGCAACTAGGCAACAAGGATTCCCATAACATGATATAAAATAGAACATAAAATTATAACATGGAAACAGATTTTCCAGACCAACTAGTGCTTGTTGATGTTTATCCACAAGGATAGAAGCTTGTGGTAAATGGTAATGGATTAGTAATCGAGAAGTCCATGCTGTGGAAGCACAGGTTCAAATCCTACCACAGACCCAGTAGTCTTACAAAACGAGATCATAAAGACCCGTCTGGAAATCTGGCATCATAAAATGATCTGGCTTACAGACAACGCCAGATTCCGCAACATGGTTGACTCAACTGCTCTCAAAAATAACCTAGCTCGATTGTAGCAAATTGCTACAAAAAACTCCAAAAGGAATAAAACCAGATGGACCATCTGGCATTGATTTACAATGTACCCCATTATTTAGGCAAGTGTTAAGAAAGGGCCAAGCAATGTCCTTCATTTGGTTTTATTGTGGGCCAGGTCTGAATCCAGTGCCCTTCAGTTCTGTAAAGCTGCTATTCCAGGCTTCATTATCCACTTGCAGCTTGAAAAGTTCTACGCCTTTCCTTTCAATGTCTCTTCATTTTCATGTAGTTGGTTCTTCAGCTCTTTTTTTTCTTGCAGCTTTCAGCTTCTCCCTGGAATATGGAGCATAGCTGAGTCTTCTTTGCTAACTAGTTCACTTTCTTCAGGAATGATGTTAAATGTATTTTCCTGATCTCCTTAATATTCTAGAGGATCCTTGTAAAACGTGAAGATTCTTCAACAGTTGTTTATTTTCTTTGCAAAACTTAGAGTTTTCCTATAATTCAACGGATTCTTCTCACGTTACTTCTGCTGTTTAAGATAGTCTTCATTTCTGGTTGCTGAATGGTTACGCATTTGTGAATCAGCTGTTCTTTCAACTGTTTTATTTTCGTGCTAACCTCTTACTAATTCTTTGTTGGCTTTGTTATCATTTCATTGCTACTGCTAGTTCCAACACAGTTTTTTGAAGTAACAGTCAGTGCCCTTTTTCAGCTCAAGTTTTTTCCATGACTACATGTTGATTCTTCAAGGAATTTCTCAAGGCCGCAACGAAACCAAATGTCTTTTCTGCTTGGCTGCACATCTAATTGAGCTTTCACAACTCCCACATTGATTTTCCAACTCTTAAATTGAGGATTGTTATTTCCTCCTGGTACCTTTGTGCTGTCTCAGATTTGTCTGTTCAGGTCTCAGACAGTTTGGTTTATCGAAGACTTCAGTTTACCAGTTGTGTTTTCATAGATATATACTCAGCTTCAATTTTGTGCTTGAAATCTTCCAGTTCAGCTCAGATACAAACATTTTCCTTAGACCTGCTTAATTTACTTTTTGCTAGTTTTACTTCTTTTCACTACCTCATATAGCTTTCCTTCATTCGCAGACATCTGCTTATCTCAAACTGCCATCTGCTGTTGCAACTTGGCCATGGTCAGCATTTTCAAAAAACTGTATTATAAGCCTTTCAGCTGCTTCTCAACAATTTACTTCTTATGCACTGAACTTTTCATGCATTTTATTGCACTGTTATGGTCAGAACCATCCGGTCGTTTGCTTGAATATCGGTTCCCTTCCTCTGGGGTCTCTTGTTGCACTTTATTTGGGGTGTGCCAGATCTTCCTCTAAGGTCTGCACAACTTGAAGTTTAAAATATCTGTCTAAGCCTTTTAATATCTCACAAAATACTGTTGAATATTGATTTACATCTAGGCTGTGGAGTACTTCACCCACAAATGAATCAAACACAAATTAAAAGTTTGTCAACTTATTTAACTTATTCCTTATTTAATCTGGCAATTCTCCTTAAACTAAACTCTTCTCTAAGTCTCCCACTCTTGGGTCTAGATTAACCATTTCCCTATCAAAATGGCTTGTCTAATTTTCTGACCATGGTTGTTTTTCTTAAGTGATTGCAGATTTAAATATCATTGCCCCTTTAAAGCAGTGGCCATTTCTCCCCCAGTTCAGGCTGCCTGCAGCCTATTGGTTCTCTTTCCACACTCATGATTTTGGTGGGCTTTACAGCAACAAATGGTTCTCTTTTCCCTTTTTTTTTAAAGAACACTGCAGGAACTGTTTTCCACTCTGCCACTTTCCTTATTTAAACAAAAGTTCAAAACTTTTTTGATGCAACCTGCTGAGCCTCTGATTGGATTGGTTTCTCCACTCCACTTATCCTGGTGAATTTCTCAACTTCCAAATCTGTAGTAAAGCTTCAACTATTTCTTTTCCTGAGGCACACAGCTCTCTGGTCAGGCTTCAGCTGCTTTTAGTTTTTATGTTGGGGTCCTGCTCTAGGTTCATCATTTAAATATCACCTTTCACTCCACCACTGATCACTATGTTATCTCATGCGTTTGTTTGGTATCTCGTTGGTGAGATCTTGAGACTTGTGTTTAAACATGAACACTTTATTGGCAGTCTTTAACTATGTACAACTCCAAGTTACTGCTGCTCCTATGCAGATCAGTTCCCTTTAAAATTGTTCCCAGAGTCTATTACCATGTGACTCTATACATCATACCATGAATATTGCTATTCTGCAGCCCCAGCTTAATCCTTACTCTGCTGAGCACTTTTCCATTACAATGGCATGGTGATACACACAACAGATACAAGTGGTCTGGAGGCCTTCTAACCCTTTTGTATCTCATTCTTACTCTGTCACTAATGGTTTTCCTATAGTTTGAGGCTTTTCTGCCACATGGATATACTTTCATCCTCTTCTTCCAATCTTTCATGTTGAACCACACTTGGTTGATTCAGTAGTTGTGTTGGTCACTGCCCTAACTAATTTCTTGCTGGGTGGATGAACACTATTAGTCTCCTTGATATATTTTTCTCTTCTTCCATCATTAAGTGGATCATGGCAACAATTCTTGTGAACTGAATGAGCTTTAGCATTATGCTCACCTCTACCTTTTGCAGGTCGACAATGGAGAGTTACTACCTGTTCAAACATCTTGAGGCTTTGACATTCTGGGAGTTGCAATGTTGACTGTTGCTGGACATTGAGGGCCAACTAGAGTGGTGTCATAGTTATATCCTCAGTTGATCTGACCACTCTAACCTATAATTAGAATAGACAAACTTGATCCAGAAAAAAAAAATGTCAGAGCTGAAGTCCCAGTCAGAACTCTTTTTTTTGTTTCAATAATGAAATGGCAGTTCAGTACAACTAACGACAATGGCTGTCTTTACATCATCTGCTGTTTTGAGGAAATCCAGGGCTATGCAGGTGTCTATGCTCAAGAGAAAAGAAAGATTGGTTATAACCAAAGTACTCAAAGATTTGTTTGCCAACACACTTCAGTAGCTCCAGATTCATATTTATGACTGGAAGTCAGATTCCTCTGGGCCATAGAGTGGTATGTCATGGTGTTCAAATGACGTGGAGATGCCAGCGTTGGACTGGAGTAAGCACAGCAAGAAGTCTCACCACACCAGGTTAAAGTCCAACAAGTTTATTTGGCAGCACGAGCTTTCAGAGTGTCACTCCTTCCTCAGGTGAATGAAGTGTTGTGATCGCAAACAGGGCATATACAGACACAAACTCGGTTTACAAGATAATGGTTGGAATGCGAGTCTTTACAGGTAATGAAGTCTTAAAGGTACACACAATATGAGTGGAGAGGGTTAAGCACAGGATAGAGGTGTGTAGTATCTCTAGCCAAGACAGCTAGTGAGATTTTGCAAGCCCAGGGGTTACCGATAGTGTGACATGAACCCCAGGTTTCAGTTGAGGCCATCCTCATGTGCTCAGAACTTGGCTATCAGTGCCTGCTCAGCAATTGCTGAACGCGGCTATCAGTTTCTGCTCAGCAATCAGGTCACCATGACACCACACAACTCTGCCACAGCAACCTCTGCAAGTGCCGGATCATCGACAAGGATGTCATGATCTCATGTGAGAACACCATCCACCAGGTACACAGTACATACTCTTGCAACTTGTCCAACGTTGTCCACCTGATATGCTGCAGGAAAGGATGTCCCAACGCATGGTACGTTGGGGAAACCATGCAGACACTACGACAACAGACGAATGAACGCTGCTCGCTAATCACCAGGCAAGAGTGTTCTCTTCCTGTTGGGGAACACTTCAGCAGTCACGGACATTCAGCCTCTGATCTTCGGGTAAGCGTTCTCCAAGGCGGCTTTCACGACACACGAAAACACAAAATCACTAAGCAGAAACTGATAGCCAAGTTCTGCACACGAGGACAGCCTCAACCGGAACCTTGGGTTCACACTATCTGCAACCCTACAACTTGCTTGGGCTTGCAAAATCTCACTAACTGTCCTGGCTGGAGACAATACACACCTCTTTAACCTGTATTTAACCCTCTCTCCACTCACACTGTCTATACCTTTAAGACTAGGCTTACCTGTAAAGACCCGCATTCCAACCATTATCTTGTAAATTGAGTTTGTGACTATAGATGCCCTGTTTGTGAACACACCTCCTCACTCACCAAAAGGAGCGACACTCCGAAAGCTTGTGCTACCAAATAAATCTGTTGGACTTTAACCTGGTGTCATGAGACTTCTTACTTTGATGTTCAATGCCAGAGATCTTTTAGCCATAGGTTGTTCTCTGATAGTTGATTGTCTGATGCGTCTGTTAAGCTGACCCGTGTCCAATTTAAAAATTTGTTAAATGGCCAATGACTAATGTACGTCTGCATTCCAAAATGAAAAACCAAGGTCTTTGACCTCACCCATGAAGCTGGCGGTCTCTGTTCCTGGTTTGACCTAGTGATTAATCTTTGGGCCTCGTGCGCATTTTGCCTTGCACAGTTTACTGTAACATACTCTATTTGAACATTTTTCTTTTAAAAATCAATGAATTAAACAAGAATCAATGAGGGGGGGTGATAGTCTGATGGGGTACTGCAAGTGAAACAAATGTCAAAGGAGACTTAACCAAATCAAAATAATTTCTAGGGATAATGATTCGCCCCAGCCCCAGGGCTTTAGAAGACCAAGAGCAGTAAAGGGGCAAGCAGTCACTTTAGATGACCCACTTGGCCACCAACTGTCTGGACCGGCTGAAGGCCACCTGGGTCAGATCCAGGTGCAGATAAAGAGGAGGCTGTCAAATCTGTCTACACAATCCCATGCTGGAGGGCCAACAACCAAAATTTAAGCAGGTCTCTCTTTAGTAGTTTTGATTATAACAAATAAAAGTTAAATAAACACTAGGGGTGCCAACAGCTGTGGACAAAACCAAAATGTCATACCTGGGAGCTGCCTGGATGTCTTGATTGGCTCCTGGGCCTGGCCCAGGAGCCAAAGGGCAGTGCGATGGACCCAAAAGAGGTCCATCATACTGCCCTTCCCATCAAGTGCCTAGGGGATGAAGTCCGACCAATATTTGAGCAAAAGATCTCTCAAAAATGATGGGGGTGATAAACTCTGGGCCAGGGCAGGGATAGGATAGCTAAACTAAAATGTCAGAAGGAAACCTAATTAAAATGTAATTCCCAAGGGTGATGATACACCCTGGTCCTTATGGTGACCACTGGTCACAGAAGGCCTGATGCAAGTGAGTGTTCACCATATTCTCCCTCTCCATGGCCACCTAGTCATGAATGTAGCCATGGTAAAGGGGCAGACAGTTGGATCAACCACCCACTGCCTAGACCTGTTATTGACTAATTTAGCCAAGTCCAGGAACAGGCTTATGAGGAAATCCTCCGATCTGCCCACTGGGTGGCAAACATTGAGAATGGGGTTGAAGTGCAACCAAAATCTGAGCAGCAAATCTCTCTTTATATGTAGTCAGGATACCTAACTAACATCCTCAATGTAGATCCTTAACCTATAATATTAACAGATCACACAAACCACATGACAAGTGATTTTCCACCTCAATACAATAGAAGGAGGATGTGTTCTCATGTCTCCGATAGTCTGTCAGCAGTTCTTTTTGAAAAGCTATCTGACAACTGAGGACATGCATTGACCCATTTTGTCTTGGAGATTTCTTCCTAATATCTCTTTTACACTAGCAGTGTCAATCCTTAACATTTCAATCACACTATGTCAAATGTACATTATCCCACAGGAAAGAGTTGTCCACATAGCATTCAATGGACAAATAATTTTCCGAACGCTCAAATAGGACTTCCCTTAAAATATTTGCGAAATAAAATTGAAAATTGTTGCTTTGATGAAAGTCTGTGTTCCCACAGCTCGAGTGCCTTTAATCGCCCTTTATATTTTCTTAGTTTCCCAGACCAAGAGACAACATTTTCCATTTTCATCCACAAAGAATCTTATAAAGCCAGCTGTACTCTAATGCACGACAAGAAGACCATCATGGGAAAAACTAATTTCATGTCCTTTGGGACACCCAAAGCTGGAATCTTAAGATGTATCCATATTTATATTGTAATTGCCCTTAAAACATTCTCAGATGTAACGTGTTTCATTCATCATAGTATTTGGTTCCATACATCAAAGTCTTGTCCGAGTACATAACAAATTTAACTGCCTAATCAAGTTTTGATTTGCTTTGTAGCTTCTTTAGAGGGAGAATAATCTTTTGGTGACAAATGAGCATGATTTATCACAATGAATAACACTTACCAAATAAGATTGATGATTCAAGGTTACTCAGTCTATTTTGCTTAATGTCTAAGCCTACACATTTGAAGGAACCCAAAAGCTGACTTGCAATCTTAAAATTTCTATGACTTAATCTTATAAATTGAACAAATTCCACAAAATATCATTGATATGCATCAGAAAGATGCCTGACTATTTCCCTTTGTGGTACAGTAGGATATTGTTGGATTTGCTTTCAGTTGAGTGCAGCCAATTTTGAGCAACACAGGTCAAGAAATACCATACACTTGATGCATCACTCAATCCATAAACACATTTATTTTCACATCCTCCTTTCTACATCACTTGTTTCTTCAGACAGTTCAGTAAAAAACAATTCTCAAATTTTTCACCCTGCAAAAATGCATCTTTTCAATCAACTTGTCTACATTCCCTCAAATATGGGTTAACAGAAAAAGAAAATTTTCAGGATTACCTTTCCCACCTTTGGTGGATTCCACTATAACATCCTGATCTCCAAGTCCCTTTTTGAAACCACAAGATACTAGTTTTAGCCTTAGCCTTGTACATCCCATATTTTTTCCTATGCAAGTCCATTTGTGATAAGACTGGCTATCCCCAGTTTTGCATTTCAGTGTAGACACCCAAATTCCTTCCAATTATTTGCCCGACCTCAATTTATTTTCCAATTTGTTGTCAGCCATCAAAGCTTCCCAGTCATAAGGCTTTCTTCTTGGAGTAGATTATATTAAAAAATTAGAATTTAAAAACGTACCCCACCTCCCCTCCAATTTCCAGCACGGAGCAGACACTGCCAGAAATCAGGCACTAGGAAACACTATGCAGCGGGAACGCGTGTTGGTCCCAAACATCGGCCACTGCAGGATTCTCCAATGCCCCCTGCGCTAGAAAATTAGCACAGCGGGATGGGAGAATTACCCCTGGAAAGCCTCAAGCATACCACCAGACAGCATATGCTCCCTTCTCTCCAGTGCCACCTGGCCACAGACGTAGCCACAGAAGAGCAGCAGACAGTTCAGTCAGATGACCTCAACTGTCTGGACCTGTTAATGACTATGTTGGTCAGACAGAGAAACAGGTTAACAAGGAGGTTCTCTCCCCCACTGCACCTGGGGGCCAAGAGTCTGGAGATGAAATGTAACGAAAATTTTTGAGAGCAGCACCTTCAACTCACAATCTATATACACAGTGAGCACTGTGTCTTCAAGGCTGCAGAAAATACAGGCAGCCTGGGAGTCTATGAACCATCTTAACCTTTTGTTGAACAGAACTGCTGCATGCATCATCCTCCATGCCAACTCCCTCATGGTAAAGGGAAGGACACCCCCATAGAGAGCCCTCTATCTCAATCCATTAATAGCCACCTTGAACAGATCCAGAAGCAGGTTTACAAGGAGCTCTTACTTTCTTCTTACTACTTTCCCCCCCCACCACCACCAAAACCCCCAAAGCACGGTATGTGTAAAGATATTTAATCAAACAATGCCATTCACTTGTATATCCTTAACTTTATTTAAACAATTAGCATGCCATGTACAGCAATCAAGGTGTTCTCTGACCAACCAGGGGATAGAAGTCACTTGGGGGCTGATTCTCCGATCCCATTGCACTAATTTTCTAGCGCAGCAGGCTGGGAGAATCCTGTGATGGCCAATGCATGGGATCCATGCGCACATTCCCACTTTGATAGCGTCTCCCATCGCCGAATTTCTGGAACTGAAGTCTCCAGGCCCGCTAGCACCTCCCTCTCCCAAATGTTTCAGTCCAGCGGGGTTTAGAGTAGCTCCCCACTTTCAGGTAACCCTGCTGGAGTGAAGAGGAGGCACAATTGAGGCCATCCCAGGGGGTATGGTGTCCCCCTGGACAGTTGCAGTCTGTGCTCCCTGGGCACTGTCCAAGGGGAAAAGCGCCAATGCCCAGGTACACCTTGGTACTGCCCAGCAATCGAGAAGATATCAGTACAGGGTCACTGTGCATGTGCTGAAATTGGCACTGACAGATTGGCGCATGCTTGATGGCCCGCTCATCATAGTGATTTCCGCCTTCCAGGCAGTTATAGGCCTTGCCTCGTGAAATTTAATGACATTCACTCTAGTGACCTCTGCAGTGCATAGGATGTGGGAGATTCTTCTCTGAACTCCCACTGGAAAAGAAGTGTGAATCACTCCAGTTTTCAGGCAAATTCGACAGAATTGTTTTGGGAGCAACTTACTAGTTTTGGCATTGCTCTGCTGATTCTGTCATTAATGTTACTTCTCTGCTTCAAGAGGAAAACAGCATTCACCCTATCTAAAGTTGCCATTTAGCCTAATCTCACATTCCAGCTCTTGATCTGCATTGTAAGTTAGTGTATATCCAAGTGCTTTTTAAATATGAAGGGTTTCAGCCTGTCAACCTCTCAGGCAATGAGTTTCAGATACCCACCATTCTGGGTGAAAGATTTTCCTTCATTTCATGTCTAAACCTCCTACTTCTTACCCTAAACCTATGCTGTTTGATTATGGACCCTTAAACCAAGGGAAATAACGTCTTCCTATCTACACCCCTCTTAATTTTATACAGTTCACTTTGGTCTCCCCTGTTCTATGTAACCCATTCAAATCTGTTCGCTTAGCTCAAATTTTCTAGTCCAGGCAACATTCTTGCAATTGTCCTCTGTACCCAGTAGTTCAACTGTACCTTTCCTGTAAATGCAGTGGCCAGGACTGAATGTCAACCTCACCCATGGTTTAACTAGTAAACATTTTCAGTATAACCTCCTGGCTTTTATATTCTATGCTTCAGCAAGTATTCGGTGTACCTCCTCAACCTGTTGATCCATCTGTCCAACCAGAAATCAATGGATCTGCATTCTTACATCCTATACACTTCATCATTTATTTTTATTCATTTGCCTTCTTAGCCTACACCAAATACATCAGCTTATGTTTCTCCAGAGTGATCTCCATCTGTCTTCGTTCCATCCATTTCCAGCTTTCTTCTTAATAATTAACCATACGTTTAAATTTTGTATAATCTGCAGACTTCTCAATCAAATCCCCTACACAAGTTCAAATTATTGATGCGCACAACAAAAAGCAAGGGACCTCATGCTGAGCCTTCAAGTCTTCTCAGCCAGCTTTTCAGGTTGTATCAAACTTCTTAAAACAGTGAGAGTCTTGCTCCCCATGATACCTAAGAAAACTGGTACAACAAGGTCATTGCTTCAGTGCTTATCTGATGGGCACTCTCTACAAGGTGTCCAACTCTCTGCCTCTTCGCTGAAGGAGCCTATGGCACAGAATCTGGCACCATTTTGTTTTGCCAGCTTCCTGTGACAGCTGGTCCCTTGATGACCATGGTTAGCACTCCATCCCCGCCTTCATCTGCAGCTTCCTGCAAGGTTTTCAGCAGGCTCCCGGTTAAGTACTATCTCCCCCCGAACGGATTGTTCAAATGAAGCAATAGTGATTAGAAAACTCCTACTCATTCTTCACAAAGATGTCATGCTTTGATTCCTTTCCAGTGCCATCCTGAGTCTGCAGCACTACTTGATCCTCTCCCCTTTCACCAGAACGGAACACGAGCAGAATGCATAAGCCATGAAGAAGCCTCATTGCCAGTTCTTATATATGCATCTATTGACTTATGGTGCTTAAAGAACCACAAACTAGGCTTCATATCTTAAATACTGGGAGCACTTTATTGTAGGTGTGCATTGTTCCATTGTCAGATTTCTAAGATTGCACAACTGGGTCCCACACTGACAGGAGATAATTGCCCAAGGGTCACCTAACGAGGGTAGTATGCACCCCAAACTCCAACATACATACTATAATATTGGAGGAAGCTTTATACTACATCTAACTACACATTATCTGAGTCTGGTATTACAACAAATAAACAAATAGGATAAAAGCAAAATACTGTGGATGCTGGAATCAAACAAAAACGGAAACTGCTGAAGAAGCTCAGCAGGTTTGACAACATCTGTGGAGAGAGAAGAGAGTCAATATCAAATCTGGATGACCCTTCAGCAGAGCTGAAGCGAAGGAAAATCGTACAAAATTTGTACTATGAGGATGGGATGTCTGTAATAGGACAAAGGAAATGTAAATGGTGATGACAAAGATGCTAAAAGTATCCATTAAGTGATCGGAATGTGTGAACGGCAGAATAAAAGAACAGATTGTTAGGGAATGGAGGAGCGCAGTTGTTGGCGCTGGAGATTTCAGAACTGGAAAAATTAAAAGTGATGAAAAATTAATGAGATAAAAATTAAATAAATGGAAATAGGGTTGAAGGTAGAGGGGAGAGTTCATGTTTTATGTATTGAATTCAGTCTGAAAGCTGTGAAGTGCCCAGTCGGAAGATGAGGTGCTCTTCTTCCAGTTTTCGTTATACTTCACAAGAAACAAATAATTTGGCCCAATGTATTCTTGTTGCTGTTGAGCTTCACACAAATTGTCTCTCAATCCTGCCTATCTAACCCCATCAATATATTCCTCTTTTCCTTTCTCCCTCATGTACTTATTTGGCTTCCCCCTTTTACTTGTAGTATTCTACCTTTAATCCCAAGTCCCTGATTGGATTTATTAGTAACCACCTTATATTTATGGCTACTAACTCTGGTCTCAGTCATAAGGAGCATGGCTTTACATAGAACATTTCAAGGTTATAAAAGAGTTTGGATCAATCAGGTCAGCCCACAACCTCTTCTGGAGAAAAAGGCCTCAGTCCATTCAATATTATTTAGTTCTTGATCTCTTTATTTAAATGGTCTTTTTAATCTGCTTCACTACTTTTAATGATCCTATATCTCAGATTCTTTCATTCCATCTAGCCCATTTAGAAACATCTTCCAAACAAGCACAGCCATTTACTTTTCCTACCAAAATGTATCCTGCATCAAACTACATTGACGTTCATTTTTCAGTTACACATCTGCCCTGCAAGTTTGTTAATGCCTTTCTGAATTTTGTCACTGTCCTCTCCTGTACCATTCGCAAATTTTTAAACTGTACTTTCAATTATGTAATCCAAAAATCTAAATTAAATGTAAACAACTGCAGTCCCAGCATGGATCTTTGCAGATTGCAATTTTTAAGAGTTCCTCTGCTACTGCTTCCCAACTTCTTTTAATATGCATTGTGCTATTCCTTCCCTAGCTTATTTAAACATGCATTGAAGCAATCCATCTGGACCAGAACTACAGGAACAGGAATAAGCCTCTGTCCCTCAAATCTGTGCCATTTCAATGAGATCACAGTAGAGTGCCAGTCTTGGTTTAGTGATAACATTCTTGCCTCACACTCAGTCGATTGCAAATTCTATCACAGATTTGAGCACCACAAAAAAAAAGGCTAAAGCTCCAATGCAGTATTGAGGGAGTGCTGTTCCATCAAAAAGATACCAGCATTTGGATGAGATGTTTAACAGACACCCCATCAATCCTCTTCAATGAGCAGTCTCTATTTCACCCCATTGAAGTTAACCTTATCAAAATTTGGAGTCTTTCATTTTTCCCTTTCAAATACAACACTGAACTTGGTCATATCAAGAGCATGTTAGACAAATCTTCACCCACTATTAAGATGTTAATTAAATCTGGAGCGTTACTCATTACATAATTACATAACTCATTGTTCTCCAGAGCATTGAACCTGGTGGCTGTGGCGAGTGACTGATTTGAATTGAAAACCGCTTTTTTCCTGTACTTCCGGTTCTCGGGGCTTGTGAGTGTAGTTTACTTCCGTACCGGAAGTTAGGCGAGGGAACAGTCGTTAAGGGGGAGCGGGGGGTATAAATCGGATACTCACCCGGGGACCCACCTCATTGTTCTCCGGAGCATTGAACCTGGTGGCTGTGGCTGTGGTGAGTGACTGATTTGAATTGAAAACCGCTTTTTTCCTGTACTTCCGGTTCTCGGGGCTTGTTAAAGTGTAGTTTACTTCTGTACCGGAAGTTAGGCGAGGGAATAGTCATTAAGGGGGAGCGGGGGGTATAAAAAAGGGGTAGCAGCGTACAGCGGGCAGCGTCGGGAGCGGGCAGCGGAGTGAGTGGGAACTGAGTGAGAAGGGCTTTGGCTCGCTGGACTTAGGAAAGAGTAGGCTTAGAGAAGGTGAGTGACAGATTTCTACCTTTTGCCACATACAGGAGGTTGGGACATGGCAGGGAATATAGGGAGGAATATAAGTTGTGTCAGGTGCCACATGTGGGAGTTCTTGGTGGTGTCACGTGTCCCCAAGGTCCACATCTGCAGTAAATGTTTAGAACTGCAGCGCTTGAGGGCCCGGGTCCGGCAACTCGAGGGGCGTTTGGAGGATGCGTTTCTAGTCAGGGAAAATGAGGAGTTGATGGCTAGGAACCACGAGCAGGAAGAGGTCCCAAGGGCTGAAGAGCAGGAAGGGTGGATGACGGTTAGGAGGAGAAAGAGGAAGAAGAAGAGTAGTCAGAGCCCCCCAGCCTCCCCGGAGGCCCCCCAAGGTTCATCGACAGGGGCACAGAAAGATAGGAAGGAAGGGGAGACTGACTTAGAGGGACAGAAGGGGGCTGGCAAGGTGATAGTGGTAGGGGATGGGAGGGTCCGAGGTATTGATAGGAGGTTCTGTGGACAGAGGCGCGACTCCAGGATGGTGGTCTGCCTCCCTGGAGCAGGGGTAAAGGATGTAACGGAAAGGGTAGAGGGAATTTTGAAAGGGGAGGGGACCCAGGCAGAGGTCATAGTACATGTAGGGGAGGGGGACATAGGAAGGAGGAGTAGGGGAGAGATCCGTAGGCAATTTAGGGAGTTGGGGTCCAAACTAAAGAGCAGGACCTCCAGGGTGGCACTCTCTGGATTGCTGCCCAGTACTAGCAGGGCAAAGAATGACGAGATCATGCAGTTGAATGCATGGTTGAGGGATTGGTGTAGGGTAGAGGGCTTTACTTTTGTGGATCACTGGGAGGTGTTTAGGAGAGAAGGGCAACTGTACAGGAGGGATAGGGAGAATTTGAACGGGAGGGGAACTAGTGTCTTAGCGGGGAGGTTAGCTGGGGTGTTCAGGAATGGTTTAAACTAATAGGGAGGGGGGGTGGGGAGGTGGCTGGGAGAGAGTCGGGTGAAAGGAAAATTATCAGGGAGAAGGAGGTTCCGAGGGACACTCGTGGGTTGAACTGCGTCTGTTTCAATGCTAGGAGTGTGGCAGGGAAAATGGATGAGCTTAGGGCCTTGATGTTTGTGAGGCAGTTAGATGTGGTGGCTGTAACGGAGACGTGGTTACGGGAAGGGCAGGACTGGCAGCTGAATGTTCCTGGGTACAAGTGTTTTAGGTGTGACAGAGGAGGGTTGAAGAGAGGTGGAGGGGTGGCACTGTTAGTAAAGGAAAACATCACAGTAGTGCAGAGGGAGGACAATATGGAAGAGACAGGGATTGAGTCACTGTGGGTGGAGTTGAGGAATAAAAAGGGGGAGATCACATTGCTAGGGGTGTACTATAGGCCACCCAACAGCCCGAGGTCGGTGGAGGAAGGCATTTGCAGGGGCATTTTGGACAGGTGCAGGAAGAATAGAGTGGTTGTAGTGGGTGACTTTAATCTTCCAGGGGTGAATTGGAGGGGGCCTAGAGCTGGGGGTACGGAGGGAGAGGAGTTTGTGAAATGTGTTTTGGAAGGGTCGCTGGAGCAGTATGTAACTAGCCCGACTAGGGGAGGGGCTATACTTGATTTCGTGTTGGGTAATGAGCCGGGGCAGGTGGGTGAGGTAGAGGTAGGCGAACATATGGCTAACAGTGACCACAAGTCCGTCTACTTTAGGATAAAAATGGAAAGGGACGAGTGCCGACCGAACAGGAGTGTGCTGAACTGGGGAAAGGCGAGCTATAGCAGGATTAGGAGGGAGCTGCAGGACACTGATTGGGAGGGACTGTTAGCTGGAAAGTCCACGGTTGGCAAGTGGGAAGCTTTTAAGGGCAAAATGAAATGGTTGCAGGGGAGGTATGTTCCGGTTAAGCGGAAGGATGGGAAAGGTAGGATTAGAGAGCCGTGGATTACAGGGGGTATTGAAGACTTGGTCAGGAAGAAGAGGGAGGCGTATGTTAGGTCGAAACGACTGGGTACGGAGAGTGCGCTGGAGGAATATAGAGAGAGTAGGAGGGAGCTAAAAAGGGGAATTAGAAGGGCGAAGAGAGGGCATGAAATGGCTTTGGCTGGTAGGATTAAGGAAAATCCAAAGGCATTTTATTCCTATATTAGAGGCAAGAGAGTAGTTAGAGGGAAAATTGGTCCTCTTAGGGACAAGAGTGGAGAGTTATGTATTGAGTCGGAGGGAATGGGGGAGCTCCTGAATGAATACTTTGCGTCGGTATTCACGAAGGAGAGGGGTTCGGAATCGTGCGGTCTCTTGGAGGGAGCTGAGGATCAGTTGCAGGAGATATCTATTACGAGGGAGGAAGTGCTAGGGCTTTTAGGTAGCGTAAGGACGGATAAAGCTCCGGGGCCTGATGGTATTTATCCCAGGCTGCTTAGGGAGGTGAAAGATGAAATTGCTGGGCCTCTGGCGCAAATCTTTGTCTCTTCTTTGGACACAGGTGAGGTCCCAGAGGACTGGAGGGAAGCAAATGTGGTACCGCTGTTCAAAAAAGGTAGTAGGGATAACCCTGGAAATTATAGACCGGTGAGTTTGACATCGGTGGTAGGGAAATTAATGGAAAAAATACTTAGGGGTAGGATGTATGAGCATTTGGAGCGTTGCGATCTGATTAGGGATACGCAACATGGCTTTGTTAGAGGGAGGTCTTGCCTTACGAATCTGGTGGAATTCTTTGAGGAGGTGACAAAAACGGTTGACGATGGGAGAGCCGTTGATGTCATCTATATGGATTTCAGTAAGGCGTTTGACAAAGTCCCTCATGGTAGGCTGGTAGAAAAGGTTAAGGCGCATGGGATACGAGGCCAGGTAGCTAGGTGGATTGAGAACTGACTGGGTAATAGGAGACAGAGGGTAGTTGTGGAAGGGACCTGGTTGGGCTGGAGGCCAGTGACCAGTGGTGTGCCGCAGGGCTCAGTACTGGGACCGCTCCTCTTTGTAGTATACATAAATGACTTGGAAGAGAGCGTAGGTGGTATGATCAGCAAGTTTGCTGATGACACCAAGATGGCAGGGTTGGCGGGTACTGAACTGGATTGTCAGGTGATACAACAGGATATAGATAGGTTGGTGCATTGGGCAGATAGGTGGCAGATGGAATTTAATCCTGACAAATGCGAGGTGATGCATTTTGGAAGGAATAATGCAGAGAGGAGCTATGTGATAAAAGGTAGTCAGATTAGGAGTATAGACATACAGAGGGACCTGGGAGTGCAGGTTCACAAATCCATGAAGGTTGCGTCACAAGTGGAGAAGGTTGTTAGGAAGGTGTATAGAATGTTAGCCTTTATAGGAAGGGGTATAGAGTATAAAAGCTGCCGTCTAATGCTTCAGTTGTACAGAACGTTGGTTAGACCGCATTTGGAGTACTGCGTCCAGTTCTGGTCACCTTACTACCGGAAGGACGTGGAGTCTCTGGAAAGGGTGCAGAGGAGGTTTACCAGGATGTTGCCTGGCATGGAGGGGCTGGGTTACGAGGAAAGGTTGGAGAAACTGGGACTTTTCTCCTTGGAAAGACGGAGATTGAGGGGGGACATGATAGAGGTATATAAGATACTGAAGGGAATAGATGGAGTTAATAGTGAGAGACTGCTCCCTAGACTGTGTACAAACACGAGAGGTCATGATTTAAGGGTGCGGGGGGGAGAGGTATAATTTGGAAGTGAGAGGAAGGTTCTTTACGCAGAGAGTTGTGGGGGTATGGAACGCACTACCGAGTAGGGTGGTGGAGGCAGGAACGTTGGACTGGTTTAAGGTTCAGTTAGATAGACACATGAGTGAAACGAGGATGGAGGGTTATGGTAGGGCCTATTAAATAAGGTTAGAACCTCAGGAGACACCGGAAAAGCAGGCTTGTAAGATTAACGTTTTTGTCTTTTTATTCCGCAGGTGGAGGTCCACCTCGTGTCAAACGAGGGGCATGCACACGGTGGGTCGTGCGTGGGCTGCTCTTGGAAGTTCCGGGAGTGGCCTAGTACTTCGTGTCGGTGTGTGTGCTTGATCCTGGACCGGTAGACGGGCGCCGCAACAGCTCGGTGACTAGCACTGCTAGCTGTGCAGATACATGGATTTGGGCCTGTGTCTGTGGGAGTTTGCGCATTCTCCCTGTGGTTGTGTGGGTTTCCTCCCACACCCCAAAGATGTGCTCTTAGGCTGATTGGTTTTACCAAATTGACACTATTCTCCCCTGAATCTGGCTAAGTTAGGGGTTCCATTCGTAGACATGCAGGGTAGAATAGGTGTAGGGTGATGCGGCGGCACGGGCTCGTTGGGCCGAAGGGCCTGTTTCCCATGCTGGGTTGTTCTTTGTTCTATAATCCAATATTGCCTAACCCATGTAGCTTCTTGGACATAGCTGAACTATGATGAACAAAAAAAATTCAATACCTTTCTAACAAGCTGGTCTCCTTGTCCCAAGTTTCATGGGAGTTTAAACCCCTCCATTAAAACCATTGCCTTTGCTACTTGTTGTCTAATCTCTACATTTATAATTCTAGCACTTCATAGTTGCTACCTGAGGACTTCTACGCAACTATTGTTATTTTAATTCCTTTTCCATTTCTTAATTATACCCATCAGTCATTTCTCCCTTTCCATCTTAAATGACTTTCCATTATTTTTTTCTTTCTTCCCACATCCACCATGTTTGTTTCCGTGGTAAATACTGAGGAAAAGTAATAATTTGATGCATTAGTCATTTCACCATTATTACCTGAGAGTTTATTGTTTGCACTCCTTTGTGTTCCTATTCATGTCTTTTGTTCAGTGTAGAATATTTTATTTTTAATTTTGAGACTTTAATTTTGTGTACTTAGTATCTTAAAATTTATTTTCCTAAACTTTTTCCCTTTCTTGTCTATTGCTGTGCATGCTTTTTATCTTTAATTGTATCTTCTTAAAAAATTACTTCCCAAAACATTTTGTAGTCCTTTTCTTTGTTGTTCATTGCTATGCATAGTTTGTGATTATAATTTTTCCCTTTCCTTTATTATTCAAAAAGGTGCATTATCGGCTAGCTTGTTGTTGGCTGTTAATAGGTTACATTTTGCTTGCATTCAATGATTGCCATTTTATATGTTTCTCAATGTGATTCTATTTCTTGATACTCTTACACATGCTTGCTTATCAGTTATGTGCTCAGTTTAAAGGGGTTAGACGGTCAATTTGTACAGGTGAGGTGCATGGAGCAGGATTTTTCAGAAAAGTACTTCATCATTAGTGACCATACCTTTAAATTGGCCTAATTTTCTCCCTCCAAATTGTGCATCACAGAATGTACTGCAAACCCATCTTGTAAGTTTGTGCATTTGATTGCACAACCCACAAAGACAACTCTAGAAAATAAACCCTGCGCACTTGGCCATTACTCCATAGTTTAAGTGTACAGGGAATATTCCTCTGCCTTCCCCAAAGTAGTCAGTCTGAAAAGAGAATTTCTTAATTGCATCACTTTTATGCTTTGCAGAGTTCAATCCAACAGTGAAACTGCCGAATACACCAAATCAGAAGCCACTGCTCTAGAACCTGAACAGATGCTGCAAACATTTCATGTACAACTTTAACAGCAGAAAAGAAGAGAATTGTTTCATCACAATTTTGATATGAAGCTCAAGTTCCAAAGCTAATTGAACGAGGCTGTGGATTGCACAGTCTCCCTCACGTTATGGCACACCACCTTGCAGTCACATAAGAAAAAAGCAAAATGCTTTCCCAAGTTCAATTTCTTTGGTACTTAACGAACTTGATAATTTATGATGTTTTGCTCTTGCAGATAAGAAGTATGTTTTTACATCAATAACTGACTGTTCTATTAATTTCCTCCCCTCTTGCGAATCTAGGAATCTCTGAGCAAGCAACAAGTTCCACATGTACCTGGCACCTTCAGGAAGGTTCACCCAAGAGTTTTTCTTTTGCGTTTGTCCAATGACAGATTATTCAACTCTGGGACTTGCACCACCAAGCCCAATCTAAATATCCATTTTCAAGCACACCATCTATTTTCTAGCAGGGGCAGCAACAATTCCAGCTAATATCACTATTATAGCCAAGAGCAGTATTTTACCATCACCCCAACCAATAATCAACTAACTCTACACAACAAGGAATTTAAGATAGGAAGCTATGCATTATACACCACTATTCCTTGTCTATACTAATAGAGCCAGAGGAATGTGAATAATTTTTCCACTTCCCATTCACTAACCAGGCCTTTCCCATTAATTCTGAGGTGCATAGTGTATTTAAAACATGAATCAATACCTTTGAATTCATTCAGGGCAACATTTAATTACATGCATAAAATCCTACCAAAATAATTGTCATTGGAGTTTTATCTCCCAATAATCGTAACATGAATCACAGACTCACCATTTTTCCATAATGGATGTCAAGTTAGCACAGTCACACACAGAGTACTGCTGGTATTCTATTATTCCAGAACTTAGTTATGGAACCTTTAAAGATCACAGGCATAACGTTTATCTGTAGCTCAAGAGAATAAAATATTTAACCGGGTCTTTGCATATAATTGGAATCAGTGAAGAAAATACGGATGTTAGTTTGCCTTCATTTATTCATGTTCATTGGCTCACTTCCTCTAACTTTATCATACAAACTCATCTCTTTTGTGCTAAAGTTGCCAAGGTCAACATCTAAATTAATGCCACAAACCGTCCCCACCTGACAACACAGCTTTTAAAGCCTCCGACTTCTGTGTCTAAAGCAGGACTTTGTAAAACTTATCCTGCACTCTTGAACAAGGTAAAAAAGAAAAATCTTATAAGCGACCCCAATCTCAATTCCAACCTTCAACTCATTCAAAGGTTTAATGAATTATAAAGATTAATAGATCACAAGTTTCAACAACCGTTGGTTACAAACAATGTTCAGATTGTTTGTACTCTTCACTTTTCCATAGCTCCCATCCTCCTTTCCAATCTGATCCTTTGCAGTGATTTGACTGATGCCAAACTGATATCCAAACATTCCAACTGATCCAGAACAATCAGCCTTCAGTAAGCCCTTCAAGTTTTAGAAGTGATACAGAGATGCCGGTGTTGGACTGGGGTGGGCAGAGCTAGAAGTCTCACAACACCAGGTTAAAGTCCAACAGGTTTATTTGGTATCACAAGCTTTTGGAGTGTTGCTCCTTCATCAGGTGAGTCACTCATCTGATAAAGGAGCAATGCTCTGAAAGTTTGTGATACCAAATAAACCTGTTGGACTTTAACCTGGTGTTGTGAGACTTCTTACTAAGCTTTAGAAGAACACTGGAGTGAGCTATTTGGCTTTCTGAACCAGCAGTTAATCCACTGTCACAATTTCACCTTTCTGCACTATCCCCATTCCCCTTAACATCTAGGAATGTATGGACCTTGTCTTGAATATATTCAAGTCAGTATCCAGAAGCTTCTGGCTTGGATAATTTTTAGAATCTACAAGGCTTTGAGTGAAAAAGCATTCCCCAATCTCAGTCCTAAATGGCCAATTCTTTGAGAGACGGTTACCCTACTAGAACCCCCAGCTCTCCTCCCCACCCATCTTACCCCCCATTTATCCACAACCGACTCTCCAGGGAAATATTTCCTAGCATCCATCTCATTTTATGTTTCAATGTGGTAATCACTTATTCATCCAAATTCCAGGAAATACAGGCCTGGTTTACTCAATTTCTTCATGTATAACAATTGTCTCATCCCAGGAAATCAGTCTAACAAATCTTTATTATACACCATCCAAGAAATATACTTCTTTAGGTACAGAAATCAAAATCAGTAGACAGTATTCCAGGTTTGGTCTCCCAAGGTCCTATTTAATGGAAAAAGATTTCTCCACTCCTGTACTTCAATCCCTTAAGGGCAACATACTATTTTTTTTCTTAATTGCTTTGTGTATTTTCATCTTAACATTCATTGATTCATTTACAAGGACACTCAGATTCCTCTGAAGACTGACATTTTCCAGTCTCTATTTGAAAGAAAATCTGCTTTTCTATTTTCCTTCTCAAAATGCGCAACTTTTCGCATTATACTCCATCTGCCTGTCATATTCTTGTGCACTCACCAAACCAGTCTATAATGCTTTGTAGCCTTATTGTATCTTCCTCACAGTTTACATTTCCACTTGACATTAGTCCCTTCATCTAAGTAACTAATATAGATTATGAATAGCTGAGGCCAAATCAATGCCCTGTTCCCCCACCTCATTACAGCTCAAGAACCAGATAAGCACCCATTTATTCCTACAAATCTATTTTCTGTCAGTTAACCAATCCCCAAACCATTACCCCAAATGTTTTGCATCTCATCTGGCATCTGATTTTTAAAAAAAATCCAAATAACTTACATTAACCGGTTTTCCCCTAGCTACCCTGACAATTTTTTGAAGACGTAACTATCACAGGTTCTTTCAAACACATCTATGTAGCTACCTTGGTAAAAGCTCCAGGATGTATGCCACCAGGGCCAAGGGAATTGTTAACATTAAGTTCCATTCTTCACCAACTAAATCAACACAAACAAACAGAGGCCAGAATTTTACCCACCCCGCCTGCCACAGGAATCACAGTGGGCAAGAGGCAGACAATGGAAAGTACATTGACCTCAGGCAGCATTTATGGTTTTGGGACAAGCGAGGCCAGAAAATCCCACCTAGACTATCAAACATAATTTATGTCTAACATCAAGTATGGGGTTGTGTGCCAGTTCAAAAAGCATTGAACTAGAAGTCAGTCATGCATTGAACAGAAATCATTGCCATTAACATCCTATTAATTGTACTATTTGGTGTTTCTTTCAGGTGCAAGTGCCCCAATAGGCACATTTTAAAACTTTAACTTCTTTTCTAAATTTAAGAAACTGACTGATCAACATCTATATAGCTAGCAATCAGTAATAAGTTATTTTTAGTGATTTAAAAATGGGTTACTGAAGAGTGGACTAGGCACTGCATAAAAACTGACAAAACCTTTTATGGTTGCATTAATCAAGCAACACTAAGTTACCACTCTTAAACATATCTAACATTTAAAAGAAGACTTTCTAAAAAGCAGCCCAATTCTGCTTGTTTCCAGTTATATACAAATGAGTCAAAACTTGGGGAAGAAATAATTCTCAAAACTAGCATGAATTTCACTACAATTTGCAACCAAATCATCAATTGAGTCCTAATAAAAAATTTACCCTATTGTTCAAGAGTTCAGAGAGGGAATTTATTTGGTTTGAATTAAAGGAATAATAATGGAGCTATGCTGTTTGGTGTATACCACAAGCTATAGAACAGCAAATTTTGAAGAAAATTACAGAGGAGATTTAGTGATCATGGGGTATGCCAATTACTTGAATTGAGTCTGGGACAACAAAGTTAAAAAGGAGGAATTCCTGAAATATGCACAGGACAATTTTATGATCAGCATGTCTCCAGCCCAAATGGGGAAGGGATTAGTGCTGGGGAACAGTAATGTAAAAGGAGCATGTTTTAATGGCATAGCATTTAGGAAATAGCAATCACAATATCATTATGTTTACAGCAAAGCACCCTTGATTATTTTTGGGGGAGTGGACAGGCAATTCTTTAACTGTGCAGGTTTTTAAATTTCCTTTTGTGCAACAACGTGTGCACACAGCAACTTAAATATTTCGTTTGTGCCAGGTGTACAACTTTTTGGGTTGCTAAATGGCAGTACAGCTTAGGAGGAACATATGGAAAAGGACAAGGGAAAAAACAAATCAAATGTGAAAATATTCACCTAGAGCTAAACATCTGGCCCAGGTGGCTTGGAATTAAAGACTGGCAAGTAAAAGGAAATGTGCAATGGATGGTCATCAAATAGTTAGTGTATAGAATGGATACATTCCCACAAAGTGGGGGGCAGGGGTAGAAGAGAGAGCATCCAAAGTCAGTTTCTTGGATGATTAAATATGTGAAAGATAAAAATGAAACAGTAAAAGGAAGCTTCCTGTAAATATCGGGTTCACAATAAAATTAAGCAGAACTCAAGCAACAATGAAAAATTAAAAAAAGGACATAAGGGAGGCAAAAAGACAAGGGGAAAGATAAGGGAAAAATAAAAGAACACTTTTTTAAAAACATGTTAACAGCAAAATGGTTAATCAAACAAGGGCATATACAACATTTTAAATGAGGCAGGCCAAGGTTTTTGCATGTGTTTTCACTGACGAGAATGCTGCCAATATTACTGTAAAGGAGCAAATAGTAAATAAATTAAAACAAAATAGATAAAATGAATGCATTTATAAAGGTTGCTCTAAAAGTAGAAAATTCACCTGATCCATTTGGGATGAATCTGAGGTTGATAAAAAATGAGGAGTGAAAATTGCAGAGGCACTGGCCACAATTTGTCAAGGGCAGGTCGTGCCTTACAAGCCTAGTTGAGTTCTTCGATAATGTGACTGAACACATTGACGAAGGAAGTGCCGTGGACGTAGTGTACATGGACTTCAGCAAGGCGTTTGATAAGGTCCCCCATGCAAGACTTCTTGAGAAGGTGAGAGGGCATGGGATCCAAGGGCCTTTGGCCTTGTGGATCCAGAACTGGCTTTCCTGCAGAAGGCAGAGAGTGGTTGTGGATGGGGCTTTTTCTGAATGGAGGTCAGTCACCAGCGGAGTGCCTCAAGGATCTGTTCTGGGACCCTTGTTGTTTGTCATTTTCATAAATGACCTGGATGAGGAAGTGGAGGGATGGGTAAGTAAGTTCGCTGATGACACGAAGGTCGGTGGTGTTGTGGATGATCTGGAAGGATGGCAAAAGTTGCAGCAGGACATAGATAGGATGCAGGACTGGGCGGAGAAGTGGCAGATGGACTTCAACGCGGATAAATGTGTTGTCGTCCATTTTGGCAGAACCAACGGGATGAACGAGTACACTATTAAGGGCAGAAGTCTGAGTAGTGTTGAGGAGCAGAAGGATCTTGGGGTCCGGGTCCACAGGACTCTTAAATCGGCCTCGCAGGTGGAGGAGGTGGTCAAGAAGGCGTATGGTGTACTGGCCTTCATTAATCGAGGGATTGAGTTTAGGAGTCGGGAGGTAATGCTGGAACTTTATAAGACCCTTGTCAGGCCTCATTTGGAGTATTGTGCGCAGTTCTGGTCGCCTCACTATAGGAAAGATGTAGAAGCTATTGAAAGGGTGCAGAGGAGATTTACAAGGATGTTGCCTGGACTGGGAGGCATGCCTTATGAAGTTAGGTTGAGGGAGCTGGGACTCTTTTCCCTGGAGAGACGAAGGTTGAGAGGCGACCTGATAGAAGTTTACAAAATGTTGAGAGGAATAGATAGGGTGGACTCTCAGAGGCTATTTCCCCGGTTTGAAATGGTCGCTACGAGAGGACACAGATTTAAGGTGCGGGGAGGGAGGTTCAGAAGTGATGTTAGGGGTAAGTTTTTCACTCAGAGGGTGGTGAGTGAATGGAATCGGCTGCCGTCAGTGGTGGTGGAGGCGAACTCGCTGGGGTCTTTTAAAAGACTTCTGGATGAGTATATGGGGTTTAATGAGATTGAGGGTTATAGATAGGTCTGTAGGTTGGTAGGTGATGTGGTCGGCGCAACTTGTGGGCCGAAGGGCCTGTTTGTGCTGTAGTGTTCTATGTTCTATGTTCTATAATCTTCTAAGATATATGATTCCTTGAGTATAACTGTTCAAGACATCATCATCACCAGGTACGTCCTGTCCCACTGACAGGAATGAACTATCTGCGGTAAGGGTACAGTGGCATACAGTCAGGAAGCAGATGTTGAAGTCGCACATTATCAGGTCAAACATGGACAAGAAAACCTCTGGCAAGTAACTGTGTGCTACTCTCTCTCTGTCTCCCCTCCACCCCACGTCCCTCAAAAAAAAGGGCACAGAACGTGTTCTGCATGGGAATCTTTTATGTCCATCAAGAGTGACTTGATAGTACCCTTACTGACTGAGTCCTATAGGATTTAGCTAGTAGATTGAGTCATCAGCAGGTAGTAAAAGGAACCGATAAGAGGGAACAACCTACTTGACCTTGTCCTCAACAATCTACCTTTGCAGATGCAACTGTCCATGACAGCATTGGTTGGGGTGTTTGTGGAGACAAAGTCCCATCTTCATGCTGAGGATACCCTCCAACATGCTATACGGCACTACCACCATACTCAAAAGGAATCAATTTCAAACAAATCTAGTAACTCAAAACCACACATCTATGAGATCCTGTGAACCATCAGCAGCAGTACTGTATACAGCCACAGTCTGTAACATAATGGCCAAGTGCATCCCCCACCCCCCATTACCATCAAGCCAAGGGATCAATCCTGGTTCAACCTGGTCAAGCGACAAAGAATTACTTGCACACTAAACAGCATATGACAGTGCCAAGGGATCCCACAACTAACAGATCAGATCTAAATCATTACAGTCCTGCCATGTTCATCATGAATGATAGTTGCTTAACTGTTCCCTAACTGGAGGAGGATGCTTCACAAATATCCCCTTTATGAAGGGGGAGCCCAGCACATCTTTGCAAAAAGGCCAAAGCATTTGCAACCATGTTCAGCCAAGTGGATGATCAACCTCACCCTCTTCATGGTCTCCAGCATCACAAATGGCAGTGTTCAGCTAATTTAATTCATTCCCGTGAAATTAAAAAATGGCTGAACATACTGGATACGTCAAAAGACTATAGGCCCTGCCTTTTCTGACTTTCGTGCAGCAAGATCTGAATAATAATCAAGCTTGGGTTGATAAATGGCAAGTATTCATGCCACACAGGTACCGTGCAATGATCATCTCTAACAAGAGAGAAGACATTTAGTGACAATACCATCAATGAATCCCCCACTAGCAATATCCTGGGGGTACCATTAACCAGGAACTAAACTGAACCAGATACATAAATACTGTGGCTATAAAAGCAGGTCAGAGGCTGGAAATTCTGAGGAGAGTAAACTCACTTTCAGACTTCCCAAATCCTATCCACCATTTATGAGACTCAAGCCAGGAGTGTAATGAAACAGACTCTACTTTCCTAGATGACAGCCGCTCCAACAACAAGATGCTCAACACCATCCAGGGCAAAGCAGCCTGCTTGATTCATACCCACTCCACAAACTGACACTTTCTCCACTACTGAAGCACAATGACAATAGTTGTCATCTACAAGATGCACTGTTGCAATTCACCAAGGCTCGTTTGACAGCACCTTCCAAACCCATTGCCTTTATGAATGAGGACAGCAAATGCACAGGAACACCACCACTGTAAATCACACACCATCCTGACTGACTTAGAACTATGTCAAAAGCCTGAAACTCCCTTGCTAACATCATGGTGAATGCTCCTCACAGATGTGCAGCAGTTCAAGAAGGCAGCAAACCACCACCTCTGTAAGGGTAATTAGGGATGAGCATTAAAAGCTGCCTAGCCAGTGATTCTTACACCTCATATACGAAAACAAAATCACTTGGTTTTTCAATGCAAATTGGAAACAACTGTAACAGATTTCCGGTGGAAATGGTGACAGGGTAGTTGTGTTATTCAGACAGTAATCCAGAAGCATGGACAAATACTCCAATGACAAATGTCAAATCAAATTTATATTTGGTTAACTAAATAGGTTTGGAATAAAAAGCTGATCAGTAATGGTGGCCATGAACCTACCAGGCTGAACCCATCTGATTCACCAATATCCTTTAGAGAATGAAATCTGTTATTCTTTGGTCTAGCCTACATATATCTCTCTATGGCAATATTGTGGATTCTTATCTGCCCTCTGAAATGGGCTAGCAAGCTACTTGATAAGAATAAAACCAGATGCTCCACACACCAACAGCTTAGGCCCAGATATAAAAATGGTCTCTAGAGCATCCCCAATTTTAACAGGCCCACCATTGTATTTGTTCCTTCAGTTGCCTAGGCTTCAAGCTCTTGAATTCTCATCCTCACTCACATTCTCCCTTCAACATATTCTGCCTCTTTCAACCAGGATTTTGGTCATCTGACCAAATATCTCCTTCATTTTATTTCAACATGTTCAGATGAAGAACCATGGAACATCTTATGTTAAAAAGGAGCTATTATATCAGTTGCTGACTCAGGTTATAACTTTCAGCCAATTTCCCAGACTCCTCCAGCATCATTCATTCCTGGGTGTCCAGTAAGAAGTCTCACAACACCAGGTTAGAGTCCAACCAGTTTATTTGATAGTAATCTCACAAGCTTTCGGAAATGGTGTTCCTTCGTCAGGTGTGTGGAAGGTTCTGGAACCTTGTCCAACCAGCAGGACACACTGGTCCTGGAGGTCCTCAACATTGACTTCAGATCCCATGAAGTCTCATGTCATAAAACAAAACCTCGGCAAGAAGCCTCCTGCTAATCAACTGCGACCCTCCCTCAATTGATGAATCTATACTCCTCTCACGTTGAGCACCACTATGAAGAAGAATTGAGAGTGATCTGGACAGCAGACTTGTTATCCAGCACCAGGAGTGGTCCAGTAATACCAATAGTGACTGAGTTAGCGGTGTCCTGAATCACATGTTTGCCAGAATGGCACTGTAGCAGGTGATAAGGGAATCAAATAGATGGGGAAAAACCTAGTGACCTTGTCCTCACCAGTCTACCTGTCACAGCTGCATCTGCCATAGTGGTTGAATTGATCTTTGTATAATCTTGTGATCTTAACAGAAGATACTCATCATCATGCTTTGTTGGACACCACTGCTAAATGGAATAGATTCAGAACAGACCTATCACATCTCAGAACTGGGAACCTATGAGGCCATGTGGGCCATTGCCATAATACGACTCAAAAATCTGCAACCTCGTGGATTAGCATCTTCTGCATTCTACCATTAAGCCACAGGGTCAACACTGGTTCAATGAGTACATGCCAATAGCACCACTAGGCATACCCAAAAAAAGTGCTAAACATGTGCTACATGCATGCTAAATAATAGAAGCAGCATGTTATAGAGTTACCCAAGTGATGCCATAAATTAACAGATGAGATAAAAGCTTTGAAGTCCTGCCACATTCGCTTATGAATGGTGGTGCACTGTTAAAACAAGAGAAGCCTCACCCTCAACAATGTCAGAGTCACAATGCATTTGCAGTGATCATCAACTTAAATTACCAAGGACCAACCAATCCACCTCAGCCTCTTTCTAAAGTCCCTAACATCACAGATGTCAGTTGTCAAACAATTTAATTTGCTTCACAAGATAAGAAACAATAGCTGGGTGCACTACACACAGAAAAAGCTATGATGGGACCTGACAACATCCTGGTTGTGCTGGTGAAGAATCATGATCCAGGACGAGTCACATCTCCAAGCCAGGCTGTTGTAGTACAGCTACATTTTTTTAAAAATTGTCAACAAAAAAAAGGACTAATCTAATATGGACAGTCTACTATGACTCATCAGCAAAATGATGGAAGATGTTGACAACAGTGCTATCAATTGGCACTTACTCACCAATAACCTGCTCTTGGGTTCTGTCATGGCCATTTGACTCCAGACCCAATTACACCTTTGACCCAAAAAGAAAAGAACATAAGAAATAGGAGCAGGAGTAGGTCATCTAGCCCCTCGAGCCTGCCCCGCCATTCAATAAGATCATGGCTGATCTGTCGTGGCTCAGTTCCACATTCCCGCCCTCTCCCCATGACGCTTAATCCCCTTGCCTATCAAAAACCTATCAACCCGCGTCTTAAAAATATTGAGCGAGGCATCCTCCACCACTTCTTCACTCAAAGGGTGGTGAATCTCTGGAATTCTCTGCCCATTTGAAGTGGTAGACGGCACAGCCTCAGGATAAAGGGGGGGCGGTTTAGAACGGAGTTGAGGAGGAACTTCTTCACTCAAAGGGTGGTGAATCTCTGGAATTCTCTGCCCGTTTGAAGTTCCTCCTCAACTCCGTTCTAAACCGCCCCCCCTTTATCCTGAGGCTGTGCCTTCTAGTCCTAAAAAGGAGGATAAAATAGTGGATATTGTTTGAAAGTGACTGCCCCTGACTGGTGTAACATAAAAGGAGTAACATAAAATTGAAGTAAATGGGGGCCAATGTAAAAATTTTCCACTGGCTAGAATCATACCTAACACAAAGAAGAGGTTGTAACTGTTGATAATCAATCATCTTTGCCCAGGACATTGCTGCTGAAGCCCCTCCGGAATAAGTCTGGAGCTCACTCTTCAGCTGCTTCAATGACCTTCCTTCTTTACAGTCAGAAATGGGGACATTTGCTAATGTTTAGTGTTTAGTTTCATTCAGAATGTTCAGAACACCTACTTTTCAAATAAAAGGGATGGGGGTATCGTTGACTATGAATTTATTGCCCATCCCGAGTTGCCCTTCAAAAGCTGCTGATAAGCTACTTTCTTGAACTGCTGCAGTCTCCAAAATGCAGGTACATCCACAATGCTGTTAGGGAGGGAATTTCAGGATTTTTACCTAGTAACAGTAAAGGAACAGCAATAAATTTTCAAATCAGGACAGTGAGAGACTTGGAGGGAAACCTCCAAGTGGTGGTGTTCCCAGATATATGTTGTTTTTATCCTTTAGATGGTAGTCGTGTTAGGGTTCGAAGGTGCTGCCTAAGGGCATCTTGGTGAATTGCTGCAGCACACCTTGTAGACAGTAAATGCAGTTGCCACTGTTCATTGGTGATGGAGGAGATATTTAATGTTTGTGAAAGAGATAGCAATCAAGCAGGCAGAGTGTTATTGGAGCTGCATTCATCCAGGCAATTGGAGAGTATTTCATTACACTCCCGAGTTGTGCCTTGTAGATGGTAGTCAGGTTTTGGGGTGGTCAGGAAGTGAGTTACCCACCACAGGGTTCCCAGCTTCTGGTTCCCACAGTAGTTATATGGCTCATCCAGTTCAGTTTGTGGTCAATGGTAACCCCCCATGATTTTGTTGGTGGGGGAATTCAGCAATCGTAATGCCACTGAATATCAAAGAGCTGATGGTTAAATCCTCTTGTTGGAAATGGTCACTGTCTGCTATTTGGGTGGCATGCATGCCATTCATAAGCCCAAGCCTGGATAGTGTCCAAATCTTGATGCTTTTGGGCATATAACTGTGAGAGTATCTGAAGAGTTGTGAATGAAACTGAACATTATGCAGGTATCAATGAATGTCCTAATTTCTGATTTTATGGTGGAAGGTCAGTAATGAAGTAGCTGAAGATGGTTGGGCTTAGGATACTACCTGTGAAATTCCTTTAGTGATAGCCTGGAGCAGAGGTGCTTTGATTCAATTTATTATTTTCACTGTATGTTGATACACGTAATAAGTATTGTTTCTTGTGCACTTTACAGACAAAACAAAGTTTATAGAGAAGAAATCGAGAGAGTACAGAACGTAGTGTTACAGTCATAACTAAGGAATAGAGAAAGATCAACTTAATGCAAGATAAGTCCATTCAAAAGTCTGACAGCAGCATGGAAAGAAGATGTTTTTGAGTCAGTTGGTACATGACCTCAGACTTTTGTATTCCACCTTCCCCCCCGCCCCCCCCACTCCCCGAAAGGGTGAAGGTGAAAGAATGTCCTAGATGCACAGGGTCCTCAATTATGCTGGCTGATTTACCGAGGCAACGGGAAGTATAAACAGAGTCAATGAATCAGAGGCTGGTTTGCATGATGGATTGGGCTATACTCAACCTTCTCTAGTTCTTTGTGGTCTTGGGCAGAGTAGAAGCCAAATTAAACTGTGATACAACCAGAAAGAACGCTTTCTTTGGTTGAGTGATAAAAGTCAATCATTTAGAGTGACAAGTAGAAAGGGACTAGAGAGTCATAGCTGACATGCCAAATTTCCTTAGCCTTCTGAGAAAGTAGAGGCATTGGTGGGCTTTCTTAACTGTAGTTCCAGCATGGCGGGGGGAACCAACAAGTTGTTGGTGATCTGGACATCTAAAAACTTGAAGCCCTTGTCCCTTTCTATTTGTCACTCCAAACGATTGACTCTAATCACCATAACATTCCTTTGTGCAGGTACGACTGAGCAAGAAGGTTTTCCACCTAATTCTCATTGACTCCAGTTTTGCTAGGGTTCCTTGATACAATATTCAGTCAAATGCTGCCTAGATGTCAAGGTTAGTTATTTTCACCTCTCCACTTCAGCTCTTTTATTCATGTTTGAACAAGGGCTGTAATGAGGTTAGAGATGAGTAAACATGGCAGAACCCAAATTGAGCATCTATGAACAGGTTACTGTTGAGTTAGTGCTGCTTTATAGGACTGTTCATGACGCTTTTCATCATTTTGCTGAGAATTGAGAGTTGATATATCCAACCTGGCCAATTTCTGTCCGATCTATCCTATTTCTTGTGTACAGGACATACCTGAGTAATGTTCTACATTGTTGGGCAGATGCCAGTGTTATAGCCGGATTGAAACAGCTTGGCTAGGGGCATGACAAGTTCTGGAGCATCACTTTTTATGACAATTGCCAGAAAATGGTCAGGGTCCACATAGACTTTGCAATATCCAGTACGTAGAGCCGTTCGATGATTTTACATGGAATGAATCAAATTGGCTGAAGACTGACATCTGTAATGCTGGGCACCTCTGGAGAAGTCTAAGATAAATCAAGCACTTGGCACTTCCACTTGAAGATGATGAGACTACTTCAGTCTCATCTTTCACACTGATGTGTTGTACTCCTCCATCATGGAGCTGGAGATGTATTTGTGGAACTTCCTCCTCCAGCAGTTAATTGTCCACCACCATTCATGGCTGCAGAGCTTAGATCTGATCTATTGGTTGTGGAAATCGCTTAAGTCTATTACTTGTTGCTCAGCATGCAAGTAGTCCTCCTTGTAGTTTTAGCAGGTTGACATGTTCAGGTATGCTTGATGCTGTTCCTAGCATGTTCTTACTGAACTAGGTTTGATTCCCTGGTTGGTTGTAGTGGTAGAGTGGGGGTGGAAATGCACCAGGCCACGAGATTACAGATAGTGGTTAGGAACAATTCTGCTGCTGCTGCTCCACAGCACTTCATGGATGCTACATCAGTTTGAAGTCCATCTGATTTAGTATGATGATAGTGCCACGCAGCATGATGGAGTGTACCTTCAATGTGAAGATGGGACTTTGACTTCACAAGGACCACGTGGTGATCAATTCAATACTCTCCTGGACAGATGCAAGCAGGTTGGTGAGGATAAGACCAAGTGCGTCTTTCCCTCTTGTTGGTTCCTTCACCACCTGCTGCAATCCCATTCCAGTGGTAATGTCACAGAGTCATATAACACAGAAGCAGGCCCTTCAGTCCACCACATCTATACTTATCCCATTTACTAGCACTCAGTTCATAGCCTACTATGCCTTGGCAATTTAAGTGTGTCTTTTAGAATCCCACCAGTTTGATCTGTGGTACTACCGAGCCATTCTGGTGATGCTCATTGAAGTCCCCCACCCAGAGTACGTTCTGTGCCCTTGCCAACCTCTGTTTCTTTCAAGAGGCGTTCAGAGAAGAACTGATTCATCAGCTCAGGGTAATCAACAGGAGGTTTCCTTGCCACATTTGACCTGGTGCCACGAGACTTCATGGGAGCCAAAGTTGCTGCTGAGGATTCCCAGGGCAACTCCCTCTCTCCTGTATGACACTGTTGCCACATCCGCTGATTTTGCCCTGCCAATGAGACAAGACATAACTGGGATTGGGGACGGTGGTGTCTGGGATATTATTTGCAAACTACGATTCCATGATTATGGCGATGCCAGACTCGATTATGCTGAGAGGCAGCTCTCCCAATTTTGACAAGCCCTAGGTATTAGCAAGGAGGACAATGCAGGGTCAACAAGGAGTGGGTTTGCATGTCACTTCTGGTACCTCTGTCAATGTTGGATGGTCTATCTTGTTTTAACCCCTCGTGTTTTCTTCATAGTAGTTGAATAGAGGCAACCATACTGCTGTGGGTCTGGAGTCACGTATAGGCTGTCAGGTAGGTTTCCTTCCCTAAATGACAGTGAAACAGATGGGGTTTTATGACTTTTAATTCTGGTATATTTTGAGTTTAAATTCTGCCATCTGCTATGGTGGCATTTGAACCCTGGTCTTCAGGGGATCATTCTATTTTCTCTCTCCACAGATGTTATCAGATCTGCTGAGATTTTCCAGAATTTTCTGTTTTTCAGATTCCAGCATCTACAGTATTTTGCTTTTATCCCCAAGGGATTACCCTGGGTCTCTGGATTACTAGTCCAGCAACAATACCACTGTGCACACCTCCCCATACTGAAGCAGCACCTGCCCACATGCAACAAGACAGTGACAAAATTCAGGCTTAAGCTAGTTAAGTGGCAACTACACGTTCATGTCAGACAGTCACAAGGTAATTATCATAAGAGACAATATAAGCATTTCCCATGACACAACCCAAAAGTTAAAATTCTAAATTGGGGCAAAGCCAATTTTGATGGTATCAGGTAGAAACGTTCAGAAGTTAATTGGGGGAGTCTGTGGGATGGTAAAGAGGCATCTGGTAAATGGAAGGCTTTCAAAAATGTGTTAACCAGGGTTCAGGGTAAGCATATTCCTCTTAGAGTGAAGGTCAAGGCAGGCAGAAGTAGGGAACCCTGGATGATTCAGGATATGGAGGCCCAGGTCAAGAAAAAGGAGGGGGCTCATGACATATATAGACAGCTGGGATCAAATGAATCCCTTGAAGAGTATAGGGAGTGTAGGAGTAAAGTTGAGAGAGAAATCAGGAGAGCAAAAGAGGAACATGAGATTGTTTTGGCAGATTAAGGCAAAGGAGAATCTAAAGAGCTTCTACATTTACATGAAAGGCAAAAGAGTAACAAAGGAGAGAGTTGGGCTTCTCAAGGACCAAAGTCATCTATGTACGGATCCACAAAAAAAAAAATTATCAAGATCCTAAATGATTATTTCTCATTGGTATTTATTGTTGAGAAAAGCACTGATGTTAGGGAACTTGGGAAAATAAATAGTGATGCCTTGAGGAGCGTACATGGGCTGGTCCAATGGTAGTGGGTTATCACTGATATTTGCTTACAAAGTCAGAGGTGGTGGTGCTGAAAGTCTTAAAGTGCATCAAGATAGATAAATCCCTGCGACCTGGTGAAGTGTATCCCAGGACATTATGGGAGAATAGGGAGGAAATTGCAGGTCCCCTAACACACATTTGAATTCTCGATCGTCACAGGTGAGGTGCCTGAAGATTGGAGGGTGGTCAATGTTGTGCCTTTATTTCAAAAGGGCTGCAGAGAAAAGCCTGGGAACTACAGGCCAGTGAGCTTCACATCTATGGTGGGCAAGTTGTTGGAAGGTATTTTGAGAGATAAGATCTATAGGCATTTAGAGAGGCAAGGGCTGATTAGGGGTAGTCAGTATGACTTCATGAGTGGAAAATCATGTCTCACAAATTTGAATTTTTTGAAGGGATAACCAAGATCAGGGCAGTGCAGTTGATATTGTCTACATGGACTTTAGCAAGACCTTTGACAAGGTATCACATGGTGAGATCCAGGGTGAGGTATCTAAATGAATACAAAACTTTGCTTTTGACAGAAGCCAGAGGGTGGTTGTAGAGAGTTGTTTTTCAAACTGGAGGCCTGTGACCAGCAGTGTGGGTCCATTGTTACTTGTCATTTATATTAATGATTTGAATGAGAATATAGGAGGCACGGTTAGTAAGTTTGCAGGTGGCACCAAGATCGGTGGTGTAGTGGATAGTGAAGAAAGCTATCTCCGATTGCAATGGGATCTTGATCAATTGAGCCAGTGGGCTGACAAATGGCAGATGGAGTTTAATTTAGATAAATGTAAGGCGATGCATTTTGGTAGACTGAACCAGGGCACAACTTACTCAGTTAATGGTAGGGTGTTGGGGAGAGTTACATAACAAAGAGATCTAGGGGTACATGTTCATTGCTCCTTGAAAGTGGAGTCACAGGTGGACAGAGTGGTAAAGGAGGCATTCAGCATGCTTGGTTTCATCAGTCAGGCCATTGAATACAGGAGTTGGGACAGCTTTTTGGAAGTTGTACAAGACATTGGTAAGGCCACACCTGGAATACTGTATACAGTTCTGGTCACCTTATTAAACTAGAAAGAGTACAGAGAAGATTTACTAAGGTGCTACCAAGACTTGATGGTTTGAGTTATAAATGAGAGGTTGGATAGACTGGGACTTTTCTTTCTGGACTGTAGAAGGCTGAGGGGTGACCTTACAGAAGTCTATAAAATAATGAGGAGCATAGATCAGTTAGATAGTTAATTTCTTTTCCCAAAAGGTAGAGGAGTATAAAACTAGGAGGACATAGATTTAAGGTGAGAGGGGAGAGATACAAAAGTGTCCAGAGGGGCAATTCCACCCCCGCCCCCCCCAAAAACACAGAGGGTGGTGAGTATCTGGAACAAGCAGATACAATTGTCTTTTAAAAGCATTTAGACAGTTACATGGGTAAAATGGGTATAGAAGGATATGGGGCAAATGGGATTAGCTTAGGGGTTTAAAAAAAAAAGACATGGACAAATTGGACCAAAGAGCCTGTTTCCATGCTGTAAACCTTTGACATTCAACAGGATTACCATCATTAAATCCCCATCAACAACATTGTGTGGACTACCATTGGCCAGAAACATAAATTGAACCTGCTAAATAAATACTATGGCTACTAAAGCAGGTCAAGAGTTGACGATTCTGTAATAAATAATTTCTCCTGACTCTTGAAAGCCTATCTACAAAAATGCAGGTCAAGAGTGTAGTGAAATACTTCCCATTTGCCGAGATAAGTGCAGCTCCAACACTCAAGAAGTTCAACAACCAAAAGGTCAAGCAGCCTGGTTTATCAGTGCCCCATTCATCACCTTAACACTCACTCGTGTTGGCACACCATGGCTGCAATATTTGTCATCTACAAAAACTCACCTATGTTCCTTTACCAGCACCTTCCAAACCAAGATCTTCTACCACCTAGAAGTAGGCAGCAGCCATATGGTAACACCACCAGTGCTTTCATTGTCCAACTAAAGGCTGCCTCTGATTATTAAATCGCACAATTCAAGCGTTTCTAACACTGTTAACAAACCACCACTCTGACTCAATTGTATCATTGTTCTTTCATTGTCACTGGGCGAAAGTCATGGAATCCCCTAATTTATTGAGTATACCCAGACCAAAAGGACTGAAGCAGTTCAAGTGATTCACTGCAGCACTTTTTAATAAACTTTTTTTTCCCCTACATTGGTCAGGTGTTCTCATTTTCAATTGATTATTTGTCATTCTTCCCCAAGCCCTCCCAAATTTGTCCTACACGACAATACTGTAGAATAATAATACTGCCATTTTCATTCCAAAATGTAAAAATTGGGTGATAGGATAAAATTAAATAAGTTACTTGGCTGCTAGAAAGAAAATGTTGGAAACATTTACCAAATCAGGGAGCAAGAAACACAGCATTAAAGTTTCAGCTCAATGACCTTGAGGCAGAATTAGTTCTGACCTGAAATATTAACCTACATGTGTTTTTTTTTACAGCTGTTCCTACCATTGTTTAATTTCCATAAATTTGGAAAATGCAATTTAAAAATCAAACCACAAATTTGCATTAAATTTCCCATCCCAATTTCCAAGTTCTCCATCCCCACAAATTATAAAAAAAAAATCAACAGATTCAATCTCAGGTGCACCCCTCTGCCAGTTTATATGGCCACTTGCCATTATAATCAGGAAATGTCAATGTTCTAAGGGCCAATATAAAAGAAGCATATGTAACAGTTCAAATGCAAACATATGTTGACAAAGCCTTCCACCTTCCAGTGGAAGGAAACATAGCTCCTTGTTTGCACCTGGCAACTGGCCTTCCTCTCTTTCCCACTGCAAGTATCAATGGAGGAATTGGAAGCAACAAGTGAAATGCAATTGAGGTTATTGTTTATGTTACTCCAGCAATAGAGAGATGAATGGTGACACAATCAGTTGAGGGGGTGGGGTGGGGTGGGGTGGGGTGGGGTGGGGTGGAAACAGAGTAAAAAGCACAAGACCGCCAGCACAGGTAAACAGATCCAGCAAAAAAAAATGCAAGGTTAAAAGGAAGTGAGACACAGCTGTCTTCAAACTAGTTCTTCCAGGAAATCCCCAAATCTCAAATCAAAAAAAAACATAATCCATAGAAGAACAGTCAGCGCGAAAGGCCATCCCATGACTTTTCATGCCTACTTCATCCCTCAGATAGATGAAGCTCTTGCACAACTAGAACAGCTCAATGAGAAATCAACCAACCACATCAGCTCACTCTCAGCAACACATACAGAACACAGCACTCCATGCACCAACTCGCCATAATTAACAATAGAGAAGGGATACTAGCTATTAAAATGATGTGATTACTGTATCTATTTTCCACGTTTTGTACATATAGGTTCAGCACAGGATTTTAGAATACTTTTAACGCAGCTACAAGAAACAGAAGTGCTTTTTTAAAAAATCCCAAAAATTAAAGCGGGGAAAAATACTTCACAAGTTCTTTCAATGCGATTGCTGTCTGTCGTGCTTAAACCTACATTTCGATGTCTGTAATTAAGTAGTGTTGCTTATTGAACTACACTGAGCTCTAACGCAAAGGCACTGGACTACATGCACAGATCCATGACACAATGAAGCTTTTAAATACGAGCAATGCTTTTATTGTCCAACTAAAGGCTGCCTCTGATTATTAAATCGCGCAATTCAAGCGTTTCTAACACTGTTAACAAAGACATCAATGACTAATTTCACCTGATGGTTCTTTTAAAAGTGTTTAAATATCCATCAGGTATTCCAATTAATTCATGAATAATCAACTTATTTTCTTTGGTAACGTCGATTATCGGCTAAAAAGCCACCAACGTAATCTATTCGTGGCAGCACAGACTGATATTACCTGAGAATTTTGTAGCAGTATATTTGTGATGGGAGCTTTAAAGACACCCCGATAGGAATTTTATATTTTAACAACTGAAACCATATTTTAAAACGACAAAACTTGTCTTTTCGGTTGTATTTTACTGAATTTAAAAAAATGTACATTCAACTCCAACGCGTGCCCTTAGATGTCTATTTGCTTGCAAAAATGCAATACTCCACATCAATCATATCAGGTGCACTTGACCTGCTAGTAACAGATGTTTATGTAGCTTCCCAAACCTCTTTTGCAAGCTATATAAACTTCTGTTATTAGCAAACCAAGATACTGACTATAATAGGAATTAATATCGCATTACAGATGTAAATCTAAAATGAAGAATTAAAACTGAACATGTCAGTCATTTGCTTTTGTACAATTATTCTGGAGACCATATGCATTTTTGTGACATCATGCCCTAGCAGTATTTGTGATGAAAGCTCAACTCCTCTTAATTATAAGTCAATTAATATCAAGTAATTTGTACGGTTCATTTTAATTAAAAGGGTTGGAAATTGATTTCGTTCTGCCACTGATACACTCGTCAAATGTTTTCTGCTGTTTATACTGAAAAATAATAAAATAGATTTGGTAAACCAATCTACAACATCGACAATACAAACATTATGTAGACGGTAAACGCACAAAATGTTGTATTTAACATTTTTGATTTGAAAATACAATATTTTGGCAGCAACCGTTTTAGGCAAATTGGACTGCTTCCGATAGCCTCTAAATCAGCAACTGACTTACATACTAACAAGTATTTTTTTTCCATAACACTATACCCACTGGACATTAGACGTATATGTCACGTATAGTTAAAATAATAAACCGAAATTATTTACCAGTACCAGAGCTCCTAGCTACAATCTGTGCGCTTGCCAAATGGTTGGTATTTATTAGCTATTCACGTACATCATGTGAAAAAAAACATGCGACTTGAAGAATCTTCCTTGTTTTTCCCCTTCTCACTCTAATCGACGGCACGATGCACTCGGCACTTACAGCTGCGAAACGATTCAGCTCACTGCTATTCAGAGGCTACATACATTTGTCGAATTTGTAATAGTTTCCCCATTCACCACCATTAAAACCCAGCAATCGTATAACTCTATCTCGTCGGGGTAATCCTATTCAGAGGCAATTCAGTGGCGTTCTCATCTCGATTCCTGCAAACCTAATTTTCGCCGACTTCCTCTGAGGTTTGCATAGGAGATCCGAAGGAATTTAAGGTCTTTGCGCTATAAACCTTTCACAGATCGGATGCATTTCGCGCGAAGAACCTCGAGATCTGTTTTCGGTGATGAGCTTTTTCACACAGGTTTTACCGTTCAGCTGTACTCCAAAAC
Source organism: Carcharhinus amblyrhynchos (assembly GCF_965287045.1). Classification (NCBI taxonomy): domain Eukaryota; kingdom Metazoa; phylum Chordata; class Chondrichthyes; order Carcharhiniformes; family Carcharhinidae; genus Carcharhinus; species Carcharhinus amblyrhynchos. The sequence continues at coordinate 101,028,197 of NC_137326.1, read as the reverse complement.
GGCGCACAGATACACCTAGCGGCGACTGAATGACTTACACCTCCCTACTCTGCCATTTTCTGGAATTACCTTCACTTTTTTTGCAACACAGTTCTGGAATCCTGGAAATTTTCCTTTGAATCCTTGGATCTAAGACAATAAAGTGTCGTTCATAGTTTTTTTTAAAAAACAAGCTAGATATAATCGACTCTGAAAACTGCAAGACTTTCAAAAAAATTAAAAAAATAATTTGTGACATAGAACAGGAATTGGGAGGAAAGCAGTATTCACACACTCAGTGACAGGTAGGGAAGAAGCAATTTACGCAGATCTACGCCTGCATTGATAATTAGCTAATAGAATGAATTTGGGGACAGGAGGAAGCTTTGCAGATGGGATATTTGGATAAATCAAACCAAAACTTTTAGTCGGAAGCTAAATAGAGCTGCGCTGTGAGGAAATGAACTATCGTGTGAAGGAGGGCTATGGGATAATTTTAACATGGTTGGATAAAATTAAGTCGACATGAATAAAATGGGGTGGTATTTGAAACCATTGGCTAATCCAATCTCGTCAATTTATAGTCGGGCGTGTTTGGTTATTGCCTTCCAATGCTTGAGAGGCAGGTGCTTAAGACAAATAGTGAAGGAGCAGTTCCGCCTTAAAATAGTAAGCTCGAGAGAGATGGACAGACATATTTTAGAGCAAATGAAAGATTTATGGAGTAGGAAAATTACGAAAAAATATAAGGGCTATTTGGCAGGATTGCAATGCTTATTATATCATACGTGCAAAGTATTAGAAATGTAATCAGGGAAGTAGAAGTTTTGTGACATTTCAAAATTTTTGACCTTTTTCATTGAAAGATGACATTTATCCGTTGCTTTTTTGAACAATATATATTCACACAGTTCTTAAAAATCGCTGAGATTAAATATGGCTAAAATGACACTGAGCTAATCATTGAAGTTGTTTCCTCAAGCATAAAGATAATAAGTCATCTGTTTGTCCAGTGTTGAGGAATATCATTGGAGCTATTGCAAGCAGCAAATTAAGCCCTCTCCTCTGCAAATAGGATAGACCAGAAGGTAGGCAAGAGATGGAAACAGGATAAACTGTATTCTAAGTAAGTGTAGAAGGTTACTTCAAAGGCAGATGATCCATGAATAGGAAAAAAAGAGCAAAAATTAAAATTACAATAAGCCAATATACTATAAATATAGATGGGACAGCACAGACCAAAATTGTAACAGAAAGAGCCTAAGAGGAAGAATGAAATGCTGCCAACCGAGATAGGAAACATTTTTATAAGTCCATAAAATTTTAAAAGGAAAGTCAAAGAAAATACAAAACCACAAGGAGACAAAAAGGGAGCATTATGTTTTTGATGATGAGGAAGCAGTAGTGATAATTAAGTATTTCGTGTCAATTTTTAACCAACTGCTTTGGGAGTACCTTAGAAGGATATAAAAGAGTCACTACTGGAAATAAGCATTAAAACTGGAATTGCACTTTTTAAAAACAAGCAACTACAGGAAATTGCTTATGGTAAACTTCAACAGGGTAATTTCATAACCCCGAAGGACAGAAATTGGAAAACTTCACCTGTCAATACAATATACGAGAAATATAGACATCTGTTGCCCACAACTTTGTGATGAGGAGGCACCCATTACAGTCCATAATGCGGACTGAAATTATTTAGAAGGCCACAAGTTATTCAGAGACAATCATTACTGATTTTAAAGAATGTGGTGTATGTTATACAGGCAGATTTGATAAAGTAACACATAAGAAATTTGTTCTGAAAATGTCGTTACATGGTGTTTGGGATTACTTTTGGTTTCAATTTAGATAAACGTGAAATGAATTATTTTGGGGTTCTATGCTTCAAATTAGAGAGCATGGCAAACTGTAAGGATAAGAGGAGATTGCAGGAAGATAAAGAAAGGTTAGCAGAGTGGGCAACTATTGGACAAAATGAATCAATGCAGAAAAATACAAAGTACAGCTTGTGAAACAAAGTGAAAAACAATCAATATAGTAATGCAAATGAATAAATATTTGAAGGTAGGAAGAAAATGCAAAAAACATCTTGTTTATATATTCAATGTTCCTTTGTATTAAAGAGGTGCAAGACTCATTCACAAGAATTACATCAATAGATTAGAAAGTTTGCAAAATAAAAATTTTTAAAAATTGACAAATGATGGAAATCAAATAAAGCTAGAAAATGATTGGTACAAAAGACGAAGTGTGGGGGAAACAAAGAAAGAGCAAAGGAAATTGTATTAGCATGGATATCTTCCTGTTAAAAAAAGTTAGCACTGGCACAGCTATGATTGGATAAATTGTATCCATTTTTAAATTCTATAACCTATTTATGCTTTCAGTCCACAAATTATTGCACGTACCTTTATTCATTTTGTCTTGAAATACAATGTGCTGTTACATCAGCGTATAGTCACTAAAGCAAGTCTGTTGGGCACTAACACAGAATTCTGAATCATCAAAATGTTATGCAACAACATAACAAAACATGGGTCCATTCTTATCTGTAAAGATTTGCAGTTATGATCAATAGCCTTCAATGAGAACCAAAAGGTGAGTGCATTTGCTAAATGATGAGGTGTGTGAACATTACCCAGAAGTATGGTGACAAACCTGACCAGGTGAATAAGGAAGTTTGGCTTTTTGATGAAATGGTGATGATAAGTTTCAGAAAAGCTCAGATGAAGCATTTAATTATTCCCTGAAATAAATAAATTCCACCAATTTAGTTTTATCTCTTAGATCCATGTGTGTATAAAAATATGCAGTGACAATCAAGCTTGTAATTATGACAATTGTCCTTTATAGTACCTTTTAAGCCAAATAGGAAATAAGTTGTTAAATGAAAAATTTAAATAAATCAATGATTAATCTCTCAATTCCCCCTATGTGTGGACAAATATAATCCTTATGTAATGTTACACATAAACTCTTAAGCAACAACATTTTGCAATCCTTTTTGGGAAAGTTTTATTCCAATCCTGTTGGAAATATGATCCATGAATGCAAATACAAAAAGAAGATAGGATATAATATTTGATTGATATTCTGTAGGTTTTACTTAATTACTGTGGGAGTACAGAAATCTTTTGCAAAATTTGAAGATCCATCTGTGGTTATTCATCTCCCTCTAGAGGTTAAACAAAGTTGGAAGGAGTCTTTTAATGATTTAGCTTTTGGAAGAGTAGAAGGCTCTTTTATTTTCAACCTCTGCATGATAGTGTGTAGAACACTGATAGGTTTAACAGGGCCACAGAATTGCTACCTTATTAACTTCGGACATTCAGTACGATCACAAGCCAAAATGTTCCAGAGCTAATTGACCTTCTAGATGCTGCATTAGGTAATGCTAGAGGGGAGTAATGTCTCAAGCATTTTTTTAAAGAGCTGTTAAAGAAACGTCTTATAAAAATCCAATTCATGAAAATAAGGAATAAGTAAACTATCTTCAAATTCATACTGAAATTATCTTAATGTAAGTTTATTCTTCATCCAAGAGGCTGACCCCCTCAAAACCATCACTAAGTAATGAATTCCTACACCATATTATTTTATTTTAAAATGAAAAAGATGGATATTTTCAATGGTGTCCAACAATTGACAAAGTTTTCAACCATAATCCAGCAGATGTGGATCAAATTACCACTGATGTCATCCATTGTCATTGTTCTACTTAGTGTTCTGGTGCAAAAATATCAAGTCCAATTTTGTTGTCATGTCCTATATTTAATGAATTTCTGTCCTGACCTTTTTTTTTAAGTTTTCATGCAATTACAGAAACAAAAATATATCCTTTATAACATCAGAAAGAGCATTTTCATTTCCTGGGGCCTATATCAAGACAAAAGTTGCTCACTAAATGTACTTTATAACCTGCATAGCTTTCAGAAAGTTGGCATAATTGACAGTGACATTTAGCCTTAATGTCAAGTTATTAGCATGGATTTGTTAATCCAGAAATGATAGTGAAAAAATAAAAGGCTTTAATTTACTTTATTAATTAGTATCACAAGTAAGCTTCCATTAACACTGCAATTAACTTATTGTGAAAATCGCCGGTCGCCACGCTCTGGCACCCATTTGGCTACACTGAGGGAGATTTTAGTATAGTCAATGCACCTAACTAGCACATCTTTCAGACTTGTGGGAGGAAACCCATGTAGACACGCCAAGAATGTGCAAATTCTGCACAGATGGTGACCCAAGCCAGGAATCGAACCCGGGTCCCTAGTGCTATAAGGCATCAGTGCTAACCACTGTGCCACCATGCCGTCATTTGCACACAGGTTTTCATAAATGTTTCCAATTTTAGCAGGTAGTCTGCCTAGCCAGGGGATGGTAGAAAAGACTGAAAAAATTAAGGGAGTTTAAAAAACAAATGAACAGAACAAAATTGTAACTGTTGCCACATTCTTTAGAATCTCACCAGAAAAACTACCTTTGAAACAGCTTATCACATTTTCAACTAAGTTGTGTGTTCAAAGTCACAATTGCAAGAAATAACCTTTTTAGACTTTTGCATCCATGGCACGTAAAACCATGTACCTAATATCAGTGAAATACCTGACTTTTTAATTCAGAAAATTTTAAACATAAAAATCAGGCACAAAGTTTTGGTAATATTGTGACCCAGCATGTTACTTGAAGTGACACCTATCGCTGCCCAAGAATGGTGCATACAATTTTGTCATACAAAACCTCCAAGCAAATGATCAGAAAGGTTAGAAATGCCTTCCTCAAACTCAAAGCTGTAACCTAGAAAGATGATGTTACTTTCATCTCCCTGCTTCCTCGCTCAATATCACAACAACCATGAAAGCTCCACCAAATACATCATCTTCAATTTGGAACCCAAAAAAAGTGACAGCTCTTTATTATACTCACTCACATCGCTAGCTACTCTGCTACCATGTAAAAGTTCATATGTGATTCATTATTTCCTCAGCCATTGATGATTCCCAACCAAAATGCTATCATAGGGACTAGTGAAAAATCAGTTGATGCTAAGTAGGAATACTAAATAAAATATCAAGGTTTCCTTCAAACCAATCACAAAGATGGAAACAAAATATAATTGTTGTAGGACGTTTGATGCCATTTGGTAGGTCTTAATGAAACTTTCAGTCTTAAATAGGAACTGATGTATCATTAACTACAAGAACTATGTATTTATATATGCAATAAAAGGTTCAAGCTAGGAACTGTCCCAAGCCCATTTGTGCATACAGCTGTGTCCAAAATTAGGCTGTGCTCCCTTACATAACTTTGTGGGTAGTAGTGAACTCAGTCCAACATTAACCCTATATGTGCCTGGCCCTTTACACTTCAACTTCCCCCATAGTATTTATCGAATTCATTTCAACACTATATTCTACACTCCCTCCTTTTCTTTTCCCCATGTACTCCATGAATGATATGTTTTGTCTGTATAGCATGCAAGAAACAATACTTTTCACTGCATCCCAATACATGTGACAATAATAAATCAAATCAAATGTTATTTCTACTTACCCCATATATTGACATTATTATTATTATGTCCTCATTACTCTTCAAATCTCTGAGTTTATAGGTTCAGTGGTCTAGATGCCTTATAACCCCATCACATCTTGTTCACACTACTGTTGAAGGAGCAGTTAGGTTTTGCCATTGCAGGTAAACTCTGTTAATTTGGAGGTTGTTCTGGCATCTGGATATCTTCCTCAATGTCTGTCCACTGTACTGTGGGAACAGGTGATCAAAGAATGAGGAGGCGATGCCTCTTGTTTCTCCTTACTGTACTCTCTGGGGTGCCAACCACATAGCAATGACCTCAGTCATTGCCCTTTCTGATGATAATACCCTCTCTCACTGGGCGGGTCTTTATGGCTTTGCTCATCCTGAAACTGTAAAATCCCACCCGAAGTCAAGGGAACTTCCCATAGTCAGCTCCTCACCCATTCTGATTCCCGTGGCAGACAGGGAAATAAAATTCCAGCCACTCTCTCTCTCTCAAGGTCTTTAAATCCAAACCTTGTTATCCTTTTGAGGTTATGACAATTATCTTGTATGCTACCTTCTGTAATAGGAGAAAGACTGCTTCTGCATTTAGGACAGCTCTCTTGATTGGATGCCCTGATAATCCTGGGTGGCATGGTGGCACAGGGCCACACGGTGGCACAGTGGTTAGCACTGCTGCCTCACATGGCCAGGAATCCGGGTTTGATTCCGGGCTTGGGTTATTGTCTGTGAAGAGTTTGCACATTCTCCCTATGTCTGCAAGGGTTTCCTCTGGGTCCGAAGACGAGGGGGTTTGGAGAATTGGCCATGCTAAATTGCCCCTTACTGTCAGGGGGACTTGCTAGGGTAAATGCATGGGTTTATGGGGTTATGGTCTGGGTGGGATTGTGGTCAGGACTGACCCGATGGGTCAAATGGCCTTCTTCAGAACTGTAGGGATTCTATGATTCTATTTTTTTTCAGTAGAAATGAAAGTTGTGTTTAGAGTTTCATGCTCATCAAGAGTATGGATAGGTCAGGGCTGCATTGTAATGGGGTGGACATGTAGGTTAGCAATGCTGTGGGTAGGTTATCATTCCTTGAGATGAGCCTTGAGACGAAACATCCCGAAGCCTGTTATCATGGCCGGGGACTTCAACCAGGCCATGCTCAAGATTGTAGTGTCAAGTTACCACCAACATGTTCTGCCAGAGGCCCAAATATCCAAGACTACTGCTACACAAATATCAAACAGGCCTACTGCCCTATCGCCCGCCCATACTTTGGCAAATTGGACCACAAGGCTGTGCTCCTTACCAGAAAAAACTGAAGTGGGAGAATCCATCAAAGAAAGTTGTGCAATGTTGGTCTGTGGAATCAGATGATCTCCTACAGGACTGCTTGGAGTCAGTGGACTGGTCAGTGTTTAAAAATGCTGCAACCAACCTGAATGAGTATACCACTACAGTAACTGACTTCATTAGCAAGTGTGTAAAAGACTGTGTGCCAAAGAAACAAATCTGCTTGTTTCCCAATAGGAAACTATGGATGAACAGGGATATCCATGGATGAAACCATGGATGAAAGTGATATCTACTGCTTGCTGAAATCTAGGTCTGAAGTGTTCAAGTCAGATGACCCTGAGCTATACAAGAAAGGAAGATACGATCTAAGGAGATCCATAAAAGATGCCAAAAGATAGTACCGGACCAAGCTAGAGTCCCAGGTTAGCCACACAGACCACCACCAACTATGGCAAAGCCTGCAAGGCATAACAGGCTACAAGATGAAGGTATGTAAAATCGCCGGCTCCAACGCACCCTCCCTGATTAGATCAATTCATTCTACGCCTGTTTTGAGCAAGAGGTCAGCGAGAACATGCCCTCCACCCTGGAAGCTTTGGATGAACTTGTAACTGAGCTCACCTTTGCAGATGTCAGAGCAGCTTCCTCGAAGGTCAACCCATGGAAAGCACTGGCCCGGATGCGGTACCCGGACAGCACTCAGATCCTGCACGTATCAGCTGGTGAGGTATTCACAGACATGGTCAACATCTCTGTACAACAATCTGAGATCCCTATCTGCTTCAAGAAGATGAGTATCATCCTGGTACCAAAGAAAAACTACGCAGTGTGCCTTAACGACTATCGGCCAGTGGCTCTGACATCTATCATTATGAAGTGCTTTGAAAAGCTAGTCATGGCACAAATAAATTTCAGTCTTCCGGACTATCTGGATCCACTACAGTTTGTCTACCACTGCAACAAGTCCACAGCAGAAGTCATCTCCCTGGCTCTGCATTCAACCCTGGAACACCTAGATAACAAGGACACCTATGTCAGACTCCTATTTATTGACTACAGCTCAGCCTTCAGCACCATTATTCCCATAAGACTTATGTCCAAACTCTGTGGCCTGGTCCTCGGTTCCTCCCTCTGTGACTGGATCCTGAACTTTCTAACCCACAGACCACAATAGGTAAGAATAGGCAAAAACAATTTTTCCACGATCATCCTCAACAGTGGTGTCCCACAAGGCTGTGTTCTCAGCCCTCTACATACTTCTTATATTTCTATGACTGTGTGACTGATTTTCAGGTTTGCTGACGACACCATTGTAGTGGGTCAGACCTCAAACAATGACATGACAGGGTATAGTAATGAGATAGAGAAGCTGGTGAACCGGTGCAGCAACAATAATCTCTTCCTCAATGTTGACAAAACAAAGGAGATTGTCATCAACTCCAGGAAGCATAGTGGAGAACATGCCATTGTCTACCAGGGACAGTCCTCGTCACAATGGATGTCTCAGCGCTCTACACCAATATCCCCCACGACGATGGCATTGCTGCAACTGCCTCAGTACTCAACGCCAACAACTGCCAGTTTCCAGATGCAATTTTACAGCTCATCCACTTTATCCTGGACCACAATGTCTTCACCTTCAACAACCAGTTTTTCATCCAGACACACGGAACAGCCATGGGGACCAAATTTGCACCTCAATATGCCAACATCTTCATGCACAGGTTCAAACAAGAATTCTTCACCGCACAGGACCTTCAACTGATGCTATACACTAGATACATCAATGACATTTTCTTCCTTTAGACTCATGGTGAACAATCACTGAAACAACTATATGATGATATCAACAAGTTCCACCCCACCATCAGACTCACCATGGACTATTCTCCAGAATCGGTTGCATACTTGGATACACACATTTCCATCAAGGATGGCCACCTCAGCACCTCACTGTACCGCAAGCCCACAGACAACCTCACAATGCTCCACTTCTCCAGCTTCCACCCTAAACACGTTAAAGAAGCCATCCCCTACGGACAAGCCCTCTATATATACCGGATCTGCTCAGATGAGGAGGATCGTGACAGACACCTCCAGATGCTGAAAGATGCCCTCATAAGAACAGGATATGGCGCTCAACTCACTGATCAACAGTTCCGATGAGCCACAGCAAAAAACCGCACCAACCTCCTCAGAAGACAAACACGGGACACAGTGGACAGAGTCCCCTTCGTCGTCCAGTACTTCCCCAGAGCGGAGAAGCTACAACATCTTCTCGGGAATCTTCAACATATCATTGAAGAAGACGAACATCTCACCAGGGCCAGCCCCACACCCCCACTTCTTGCCTTCAGAAAACCGCACAACCTCAAACAGACCATTGTTCGCAGCAAACCACCCAGCCTTCAGGAGAACAGTGACCACAACACCACACAACCCTGCCACAGCAACCTCTGCAAGACATGTTGGATCATCGACATGGATGACATCATCATACGTGAGAATACTATCCACCAGGTACACAGTACATACTCTTGCAACTCGGCCGACGTTGTCTATCTAATACGCTGCAGGAAAGGATGTCCCGAAGCATGGTACATTGGGGAGACCGTGCAGACGCTATGACAACGGATGAATGAACATCGCTCGACAATCACCAGGCAAGACTGTTCCCTTTGGCGAACACTTCAGCGGTCACGGGCATTCGGCCTCTGACCTGCGGGTAAGCGTTCTCCAAGGCAGCCTTCACGACACACGACAGCGCAGAGTCGCTGAGCAGAGACTGATAGCCAGGTTTCGCACACATGAGGATGGTCTCAACAGGGATCTTGGGTTCATGTCGCACTATCTGTAACCCCCATGACTTGCCTGGGTTTGCAAAACCTCACTTACTGTACTGTCTGGAGACAATACACACTTCTTTAACCTGTGCTTAATGTTCTTTCCACTCACATTGTCGGCGTCTTTAAGATTTGAATAGCAGGTTAGTTGTAAAGACTTGCATTCTAATCAGTAATCTGTAAACTGTCTGTGCTGTGATGTGCTCTGTCTGAGGCCAGAACTCTCCATTCACCTGATGAAGGGAAAAACCCCGAAAGCTTATGAGTTTACTATCAAATAAATCGGTTGGACTTCAACCAGGTGTTGTCAGACTTCTTACATTGTCTGCCTCACCAGAGATGAAGTAGAAATGGTTGAGAGCTTCAAGTTTTTAGGTGTCCAGATCACCAACAACCTGTCCTTGTCCCCCCACGCTGACACTAGGTAAGAAAGCCCACCAACGCCTCTACTTTCTCAGAAGACTCAGAAAATTTGGCATGTCAGCTACAACTCTACAACTTTTACAGTTGCATCATAGAAAGCATTCTTTCTTGTTTCACAGCTTGATATGGCTCCTGCTCTGCCCAAGACCGCAAGAACTACAAAAGGTCGTGAATGTAGCCCAATCTATCACGCAAACCAGCCTTCCATTCATTGACTCTGTCTACACTTCCCGCTGCCTCAGCAAAGCAGCCAGCATAATTAAGGACCCCACACACCCCATATATTCTCTCTTTCACCATCTTCCACCAGGAAAAAGGTACAAAAATCTGGGGTCACATACCAACTGACTCAAGAACAGCTTCTTCCCTGCTGTCATTGGACTTTTGAATGGACCTACCTTGCGTTAAGTTGATCTTTCTCTACACCCGAGCTATGGCTGTAACACTACATTCTGCACGGTCTCATTTCCTTCTCTATAAACGGTATGCTCTGTCTGTATAGCGCACAACAATACTTCTCACTGTATGCTAATACGTGACAATAATAAATCAAATCAAATCATTCTTTTTTAAAGGGCTTTTACAGTGTGGATCCATATTTTGGTAGCCCCATTTGACTATGGTTTCTCAGGGAGCTGATACAGTGGTGGAAACCAGATGAGGTGGCAAAGTCTGTGAAGTACTCATTTGAAAATGGTGGGCTACTATCAGACACAATCACATCTCAGATCCCAAAACTTGTGAACATGTCTTTCAGTGTCTTAATTACTGCCTGTGTGGTGATCAGATATAATTGCTTCACCTCAACTCATCTGGAAAAGTAGTCCATCATCATAAGGACCAATTTGTTGTTGAGGATAAAAAGATCAATGCCCAGCCTCTACCATGGCCTGGTAGGGAGCTGCGTGGGGCTCTCATTGATCCTGTCTGTGCAGCACATACATCTGACAGCATGATATGGATTCCTCAATTTCCGTGGAAATGCCAGGCCACCAGGCAATGAACTGGGCCCATGTCCTGTATTTGGCAATGCTCAAATGGCTATGGTGAATTTTTTGAAGAATCTCCAGCTGAAGGGAAATAAGGAAGGCTTTGAAGAGAGTACAGAAAAGATTTTCCAGGATGTTGCCTGATATGGAGGGCATTAGATATGAACAGGGGTTGGAGAAAGTTGGTATATTCTCGCTGGAGCAACAGAGGTTGAGGGGGGACCTGATAGAAGACTACAAGATTATGAGAGACATGGACAGTGGATAGTCAGAAGCTTTTTCCCAGGATGGTAGAGTCAATTACGAGGGGGCATAGGTTTAAGGTGCAAAAGGCAAGGTTTAAAGGAGATGTACAGGCAAGTGTTTTACTCAGAGAATGATGTGTGCCTAGAACTCGCTGCCAGGGGAGGTAGTGGAAGCAGATACGATAGTGACTTTGAAGGGGCGTTGACAAATACATGAATAGGATGGGAATAGAGGGATACGATCCCCAGAAGAATAGGGGTTTTTGTTCAGTTGGGCAGCATAGTCAGTGCAGGCTTGAAAGGCCGAAGGGATTGTCCCTGTGTTGTCATTTTCTTTGTTCTTTGAAGAGGAGCCACTCATTATAGACCAGAAGATCAGCTGTAACTGCAAAGAATTTGTGTTGCTTGAAGGGAGTTTTAATAGAGTCACCTCTTGGTCTCTGTTGTGACAACCCTTGTTGGCAATAAGAGCAAATGCAGACATGCACTTTTGTTCCTGGCAAGTCTGTTGGAGTTTATTTGTGGTTGCTGGCAGATGTCTCCTTGTCAATTGTGACTATGTTCCAGCTCTTAGATGAGATTGATTTCCTTTTTGTCACAAGGCCTACTGTGGTCCTGGAAAGTATATTTGCTGCTGTTTTAATTTTATTTAGGACATATATTGTCTCATAAGCAAACATATGAGGCATACGCAGAACCTTTGGATTCTGGGAGGCATCTTTGCAAACTCTTTCTCATTCAGTAATGAGACCAGTGGCTTGTGGTCTGAGGTCAATAATACTGCTTAAAAAATTCTTCCTTGCCCATGTGACTGTAAAGGTTCCCTTTTCTATGACAGTGTATCCAGTTTCAATGTTTACCTATCCTCTGGAAAAGTAGAGGACTTCCATCCAGTTGATTCTGGAATAGGAATGCCCCAAGGTATGTGAACGAAGCACTTATGATTGTGAGCCAGGATGGGTTGTAGTGGGCCAGAATATCACTGTAGAGCAACATCACCTTGATGCAGGTGAATGCTTGCTCTTAATTTGAGTCCTGTCATCATTCCTGGTTTCTCCTACGTTGATATCTCAAAAGGTTCTGTAACCTTTGCCAAATTCAGTAAAAAATGTGCCAGCTGGTTCACCATTCTAAATGATTGCTCAAAGTCCAAAATCAAGAAAGGGTTTGGGAAGTTGCTAATACCTTTAGTTTTCTACTGGTCTACCAGAATATTTTTATTGCTGATCATCTGGCCCAGGAATTGAATTGATGTAGGGGAACTCACAATTCTCATCAATATCAGCCCTATGTTCTGCAAGCACTCTAAGACTTCTATGAGTCTCATGTCATGTTCTTTTGCCTTTGTACTGTGAACCAATACATTGTCCATGTGGCAAATGAACATAAAAGCATAAGAATAAGGAGCACAAGTAGGCCATCTGGCCCCTCGAGCCTACTCCGCCATTCAATAAGATCATGGCTAATCTTTTCATGAACTCAGCCTGCCTGCTCACTGTAACCCTTAATTCCTTTACTGTTCAAAAATTTATCTTTGCCTTTAGGATATTCAATGAGGTAGCCTCAACTGCTTCACTGGGCAGGGAATTCCACAAATCACAACCCTTTGGGTGAAGAAGTTTCTCTTCAACTCAGTCCTAAATCTGCTCCCCCTTATTTTGAGGCTAGGCCCCCTAGTTCTAGTTTCACCCTTCAGTGGAAACAATCTCCCTGCTTTCATCTTATCTATTCCCTTAATAATTTTATATTTCTAAAAGATCCCCTCTCATTCTTCTAAATTCCAATGGGTATAGTTCTAGCCTACTTAGTTTCTCTTCATAAGTCAACCTTCTCAATACCGGAATCAACCTACGGAATCTTCTCTGCACCCCCTCAGTGCCATTACCTCCTTTCTCAAGTAAGGAGACCAAAACTGAACAAAAATGAACCCTTGTATGCCCTGAAAAATAACCAGCATCATATGTTGAAATATTTCTGCACCAAAGTCATTCTAGATGGCAGACAATTAACACAGAATCTGCCAAAAGGGATAATAAACATGGTGAGCAGCCTGGGTTCTTTATCAAGCATAAACTGGCAAAAGCAATTGCTGGTGTCCAGCTTTGAAAATTTCATGCCCTTTGAGAATTTAGTCAGCCTTTCATCCACTGACATGAGATGTACTTCTCCAGTTATAGCTTTGACAGATTGATGCAAACACAATAGACCTGTTTGGTTTTAGGACAGGGAACGTCCTGGAATACCATACAGTTGGTTGTCTGACTGCAGAGATGACTCCCGTTATTGCCATATCATCCAGCTGCTACTGCATTTGTTTCAGAATGGATGGGGAATCTTTTGTGATGTGAATGGGCACACGGGTTTAGTATCATCCCTCAGTGTTTTTTATGTATTTTTTAAATTGCCCTAATCCTGTAAAGAGCTTCTGGAACTCACTTTTATACTTGGAGCCAGACCATGATTGACCTCATCAATTTTTCACAGAAATTTAAGTTTGGCACAGGCTTTGTGACTTTGTTGTGAAGAGTCCTGGTTGTGGACCACAAATATGGCTTCTCAAATTTCTTTACTGTTGTACCTCAGTATCACCTACAATGTGTCTTTCACTGCCAGCTTCATGTCTCCTATTCTGTATTGGTGTGTTGTGGTTGGCATCAGCCACAGGGTCACCAGCCATGGTTCTCTGTCCTACAGGACCATAACAATGGCTCCCATATCTAATTTAAGGGTTTAAATAGGGAAATTCAAGATCTTTGACCTTGGGAAAGAAGCATGCCCATCTGCCCTCTTGGCATGCAGTTTCAACTCCATGAATCATCTTTGGGTCTTCTATGACAAAGATGTTTAGATGTTTTGGCCTTGTTAAGTTTGCTGAATTGTCCAATTCTGTTACATTGAAAACATTCGGCTAATATTGCAGGATATGTATCTCATTGGTCTGGAAGAGTGAATTTCTGATCCTTGGTTAAAAAAAATTAAAGTGTAGGTTCAGTTTTTAGAAGTGGCCAAAATTCAAGATTGCTCCACCATTCATTTGAAGATAAAAATTGTACCTGTGCTTGCTGGTTTTGGTGAATTCCCACTGAAATGGCATTCACGCTCAGACTTGATAAAACTTTAAACACTGGCTGCTTAGATCAACTAGCTGCAGATTTCTTTGTTTCAGTGCTATGCCTTCGGGTGACAAAAGCATTTGCTGATCTTTAATTCTTCCGTATTAATTTACTTTTCTTTTCAGAGTGAGCTCAGATTCCACTTGTTCAGACCAACTCAAATCTAATTTTTTCAACTGAGACTTTGAACAGCCATTTCTGACCACTGAACTATTTAAGTTTCTCAGAAGTTGCTTTATTGTGGAATTTAGAAACTTTAGTTCACCCCACTAGGTCTGCTGATTCTGCACCCTGGATGTTAAAGCTGGATTTCCAAGAGATCCTATGGAGTCTTCTGCTGCACTGCTTTATTTTAAGTTTCTATCTTCAGCTTCCAATTTTCTTCTGCGCATCTGCTTTTTAAGCTTTTGTTCAGGTTAGAATTTTCTTCAAATTTTTCTTTAATCTTGCAGGACTTCAGTTTCTCACTGCACTTTTTGTGAGGTGTTGGGTTTTGTTTTTAATTGCTGCCACCATGAGGTAGAGTGGTGGATATAATTTGATAGATCTTAATGAAGTCTTTGGAGTCTTAAATTGGTATTTATTAACTGCAACAACTATGTACATTGTCATATCTCTAAGACATGAATGCAACTGTAAATCAAATTTTATTCTTTTTCACTGATTTAAAAACTTTGCTGAACCAAAAGATAGTCATGATAAGTCATCTGATGTCTGGATGCATAACGTAACCGCTAAGTTATTATATGGATTGCACTACAGACATGACCTGACATGCGGCACAGCGGTTGGCACAGCTGCCTCACAGTGCCAGGTACCTGGGTTCGACTCATGGCTTGGGTCACTGTCTGTGTGGAGTTTGCTCATTCTCTCCGTGTCCGCGTGGATTTCCCCTGGATGCTCCGGTTTCCTCCCACAGTCCAAAGATGTGCGGATTAGGTTGATAGGCCATGGTAAATTGCCCCTTTGTGTCAGGGAGATTAGCAGGGTAAATATGTGAGGTTGCGGGAATAGGGCCTGGATGGAATTGTGGTCGGTGCAGGCTCCGTGGGGCAAAGGGCTTCCTTTAGCACTATAGAGATTCTATGATTCGATGATTCTTCTATGGAATCTCACACCTGGAACTGTTAATGTCCATTTCAAAAAGGAGAGGAAATTAATATAATTTTGCATTTATATAAGATAACCTGTTAACAGAGTCCAAGGGTCTAACCACACAAAAGTTACCTGGAACAGGGTCATCAATATGGTTGATGATGCTTTCAAAGGTGCATGATGAGGATATTATAAGCCACAAAACAAAAGCTAGATCCACACACCAGATAAACATCCTTTTATGAAATCACTGTGGACGAAGGAAATCATAAGATTCCAGTGACCATTTGGAAATCTCTTTTACGCAGTTGAGAACTCAGAAGCTGGCCAAGCAGCCCAAAGCAAGCTCCCCTTGTAGTCTGCTTATCTGGAAGCAACTGGGCATTACCAGCCAAGTAGAGCAAGTTTCTGAATATCAACTTCATCTCACTATGGTGTCATCATCTTCAAGAAATTCTGTATTTTTGTCTTCAATCAGGAACCTGCCTGAACTGAAACTTCTCTGTGAGGATATTCCCTCTGGGTTTGGACTTTCTGGAATCTGGAAATCATGTGCTCTGATACACAATCCTGTGGTTCTCCTTACATTTAAATTATTCATAATTTGAAACACCTTTTGCCTATCTCCTGTAAGTGTGTATGAAGTTGCAACATTTCCCCCATGATTCATTATAGTAATATGGAGAAACACAGTAGCCAATTTACACAAAGCAAGTTTTCACAAACAACAACGGAATAAATGACCAGAGAATCTGTTTTAAAAGATACAAACTAAGCTATAAATTTGGGCTATGACACCAAGAAAAGTCATGTTATTTTAAATAATAACATGGAATTCACTGTCAACTGAGGAAGAAATGTAGGCCTCAGCTTAAATGTCTCATCCAAAATATGGTATATCCAATAATGCAACACTCCCACTGCAAAGTGTTGAAGTATCATCCTAGATTACATCCTCACATTTCTAGAGTAAGACTTGAAGCTCTGATCTTTTGACTCAAGCAAGGGTACCACTACTGAGCTAAAGCAGATACTTAAACACTCTTTGGATACAAGAGTTGGAGATCTTCATTTCCATGGGTGATGAAAAGGTGATGTGGGCCCAACTAATGTGTTCCCTGGAGAAGGATTGCAAAATTATAGTAACATTATTTATCTTATTCCAGACGATCCTGATAGCCCTTCTAAAAGTGAGAAAGAAGGTAAAGCAGTCGTAAGAACTTGCTGCATGCTGATTGGTACATGTTATACTAGGGCCTTTATTGCACAAATCCCTAACTTCCAAACTAAACTGTTAAAAGTGTCCAATGGGCATAATTGGTCTAAGTCTCCTTTCAACTCGTAACACAAAGCAAAACTGAAAGGTTATCAAAAAACATCATAAATATCATAATTTACATTTTATGGATAGCAGAAAACACCAAACAGCTAATCATGTCCAGGACCTGAAAGATCTAACCTTTGTTAACCTATCCTGAGTTCCTTTAAAAACTCAAGTTTCATCAAAAGTGGTAGAAGGTGATTCAGTTTACTTGGATTTTCAAAAGGTGCTTGATAATATTCATCATGTGAGACTACCAAGAAAGATTAAGGCTCATAGAGAACTGCTGAACAAAAGATTATAGTGTGTGATAAATGGAAAATGCTTTGCCTGGCAAAAATGTATCATGTCTAGCGATTTTTTTGTGAAAATATATGAATAATTAGCATGTATAACATGAAAGGATTTTAACATGAAAGGAAACAACAGAGGTAATTTTGGTTAGAAAAGCATGTACAGCATCCACAAGAATTTGAATGATGTTCTGCTAGGTGAAATCATCCACTGATAACTTGAAAATTACTCCTGTGAGGCATTCGTTGTAAATCACTTTGTCCTGAAGATTCTAATTGAAGAACTGGTTCCTATCTTTATCCTTGTTACCTATTTTCCACAAAGCAGTTTTAAAGTGTATTGCTGAGAACCTCCAGCAGTGGCAAAAAGAAAGAGTGATAACTAATCCTAAAAGCTGTGTGAGGCAGTTAGTTATTGGATTGTATTTGGGCTGCTTTGTATTATGATTCAGAATTAGTTGAATTGTCATTATAAAGACAAATAATGAAGTCAATTTTAGAACATGGCATAATTTCGGACACCCCACTGCCTAAAACAGAGAGAAATGTTAGAAAGAGTTCAGAGACAAACCATCACAATTATTCAGGGTCTTAAAGATGGTTATAAAGGTAAGGTATAAGAGAATTACATATGACAGAAGTTCCAGTAGCTAAATTTATTCTCATGGAGAAAAAATGTTACACACCTTTGCATTAATGAGACGTACAAATACAATTTAGAAGTAGGCAAGTCATTTCATTGAACAAAGGAAGAAAGAGCGACAGTATTTATACACAACTTCATCAAACCTTCAATCTGCTTGAATGCGTTTTATACGAAGTGTGGTCATTATTATTGCATTCGCAAATGCAGCAGACAGTTCATGTAGAGAAAGGTTCTGCAGAATAAGATAAATAGTAGATTATGAATAAATAACCAGTTAATTTTTTTGATGATATAAATTTGAGGGATGAATGATGGCCAGAATACTAAAACATCCATTGCTATTATTTTAGGTAATGCCATGAGATATTTTTCATTCACCCAAATCATGAGAATAAGCTTTAATTTATTGCATCATCCAGAGAATGGTAAAATGGATATGAGTTTGAATGTTAGAAGATCAGCCCACCCTGCATATTTCCAGTGCACACATTGCCTGCTGACATTGGTCTCTTGTCAGGGTATGCTGCTCAAGTCAAGTCAGATACAGCTGTAAGTGTGGCTGGCACTGTTTCACTTTGAGGCTTCCACAGTACTGGTATCAGCGGCACTATGGAGCCAATTGTCATGGCCCATAAATTAAATCTTTCTATCATTACTGGTGTTGGGCCTTTGCATTTCACTACTAATGCTACTCAGTAAATAATCTGACACACTCTAGCTCAGCATATCCAGGAAAACTCTCACAAGCTTAAAAATCTACAAGACTCTCAACTTGGCATACATTATTTCTACTACTATAAATAATCAATAGCAAGACACAACAATCATAGGCTCATAGTTGCACATGTAACAAATTAAAGCCTTGCATCTTTTGTAGTGTCATATATTTGTAAGGGTAAAAAAAAAGTCATGATTGACCCCAGTAACCACTTGCCATTAACCTCCAAATCACACACTATCCTGACTTGGAAATATATTGCCATTCCTTCTTTGTTGTTGGATCAAAATGTTGGAACTTTCTCCCTACCAACATTGTGGATGTACTTACATTTCAGGTACTGCAGCAGTTCAATAAAGCAACTCACCACCACCTTCTCAAGGGCAACTGAGAATGGGCAATAAATGTTGGCCTAACAAGCAATGCCCACATCTCATAAATTAGTTTTTTAAAAATCGCACCTTTTCTCTGCCCCCTCCCACCCCTGCCCCCAAAAAACGCCATCATTAACAAGCCAGAAAGTACCAATAAAACAAATAAATCACAATTTTGCTCCATTTTTCAAGCAGTCCTGATGCACTTCAAAGAAACCACTAAAATTGGACACAACGGGGGCGATTCTCCCAGCCAGCACTGCTTGAGTAGTACAACAGGCTACGAGACGTCAGGGGAGCCATTTTGTGAGCTTCCTGCCGGGCTTCATGGCCTCCACGAATCTCCTACATCAAGATTTTCAGCATCATCAACTCCACGTCGGAAATTGGCTTAGCACTTATTTCAATATTGAAATTAATATTAGTGTATGATTAGCAGGCCATGGTAAGAATTCTTTGGACCCACTAGCGCAACCCCCTCCCCACTGTCCCCGCCATTCCCAGACCCCCCTCCCCACTACAACCCCAGGAGTGGTTCACTCCAGCAGGGGTCACCCCTGCTCCCACTAACAGGGAACAGGCAGCCCAATCCAGCTGGAGGGAAAAGAGGCCATTGAAGCTCCGTAGGAGGTCAGGGGTAAGGGGGCTGCCCTTGGCACCATAACACTGCCCAAGGGGCAGCTCGGCACTGTTCACCAGGCATCCCCTCCACTGTCACTCTGTACTGGGATCGCTGGCAGAGGGGGGAAGGGGGCACTTGGGGCTGGCCATCTGGGTGAAGATACAAATTGTAAAAATCATCATGTGTCATGGATGCAAGCTCAAGGAAGAGGCACCTACTCTGAGTCGGGACTTTCGGGGCTGGCTGGGGAAAGAGGGACTGTTTTGGGGGGCATAGGGGCTGTCTGGGGGAGCGGATTGGGGAGACTGGGAGTGGGGATTAAAGAGATTGGGGGTAGTTCAGTTGGAGAGGCTTGCCTGGAGAGTTCTGGAGGCCAAGGATCGGGAGGTGGGTGAGGGGTTGGAAGGCCAGTGATGGAGGGGTTGCAGGGCTGGCCAGTGATCGGGCTGGCCAGGGCCCTCGCAGCAGGAATAGGCCCCACCCTCTGCTTTTCAGAGTGAATCCTACTGAGGCATTCTGTGATGCACAGTGCGTCAGAAATTCATTCTGGAAATCACGCTGAAGAAAACAGCTGGATTTACTCCCATTTCCCTGCACATTGGGAACTTAGAATGTTTTTGGGAGAATCCTGGCCATTATGATTATTAAAAATCTTGCTACCAGCGTATCACACTTATAAAGTATCAAATGTCTGTAAGGCAAATACATCTTGACCAAATATCCCAATAAGAAATGTGAACAAATAAAAATATGGTTAAATAGGAACAATGAGGAATGAGTAACTAAAGCACCAGGAAAATCTATTTTATCCCCAGAGCTAATATTTGCTTGCCAGCAACATACTGCAAAAATTAAGATTGCTCAAAATTTCTCCAACTATTTGTGCCTTTCTTTCTTCACCAAGGTACCCATTGCAAATAACAGTTGTCGAATGTTAAGCATTGCAGAATGCTAGAAAAAAAACACTCATTCAAAAATTTAGAAAATTCCTTCTGGAAGTGTCCTCTTTATGAAATATATGCGCTGCCATTTCCAGTTTGTACTGATAAAATACGTGTGGATGCATTAAATCATAGGTTTGATTTTAAGGGGTGTTGTATTCCCCAACCCAATTAAAAAGTCAGCCAGGAACCCACCCTGGCAACCCCACAGCTTTTTTACAGTTCGAGAAGTTTTGATTCTCTCCAGATGGGGACAGATATTGCCCGAAGCAGGTCAATCCCTGTTGCCTGATACCAGCTCACCCAGTGAAAGCGACCAGTCTACCCTCTTGGCATTGGCCTTCCCCTTCCATAAAATATCAGTGAAGTTGGGAAGAGGCATTTCAGTGACTATTAATTGGTCACTTAAGTGTCCCGATAGGCCAAAGAGTGGGTTAGCCATCCAAAACCTCTACCAACACCTGTAAAATGGTTCACAGGGCAGGGTTGGGTGGGATGGTCACAGACTGGCCACACTCTGCACTTTATGAGCCCTACTTTCAAACACATTGTATAAGCTAGCCCCAAGCGTCTGACAGATTAATCATGGAATTTCAGTTTGCAAATGTTTCGGTGAAACAATACAAATTAAGAGAAAAATAAATCAGGTACTATAACACGGGGAAGAAGAGAAAAGGATAGACAACCACACAAAAGCAGCGAGTCAGGATTTGAATAAACTCCAGAGATGTAAACAAGTATATTGAAGGCAGAGACAGTAGATGTATCTCAAATGAATGGGCAGAAAAATAAAAACAACAACATAAGACAAAAAGTCTTAAGACGTCAAGAGTGAGACAAATTCACCCATTTAAAAAAATTTTGAGCAGTACCACAAGAGATCAATAATAGGATGCCAACAAATCTCAGTTGAACATGAGGACACATTTCCAAATGTGTTTCACAGTTTGAACAGTATCAATTAGTTGCTGTAACGTGTAACAAATTTGTTTGATTAGTCATAGGAAACATAGTAAATTAGAAAATGAAAGAGAATATGAGAAGAGACAGGTAACTAACATACATAAAGGAGAAACCCAAAAGTCTTCTATGGCATGTGAATAGTAGAAGGCCATCAAGTGGCCTTAACAATGTCAGCAGCCCACAGTGCCAAGGGTTAGGATGAATAATCAGGGTTCAAGGTTAAACAGTAGTGTACGTGGGATCTAGAGGCACTGGGTTTGCTTACGTGTTGGACCTGAGTGCCTGCCAGTGAGGACTCAAGGCAGACATTATCGTCCAGTTGACCTTGCCCCTTAGCAATGTCCAACCATATAAAGCTCCTGTCAGAACTCCCAGTGCTGTGCAGAATAAGAGGAGAGAGAATCAGATGGGAGACAAAGGCAAGTCTAATTGAGAAGCACATAGGCCGTGGCTAGTCATGCAATGGAGATGGAAAGACATATGAGATGTGAGTCAGTGACAGCCACCATATAAGTGGAACTGGTGGCTGTTTCCAGATCCACAGGGGCAATGGGTCAGTAGAGATACTGATGTTAACCAGCTGTGTCACCAACCTGACTGTCTCTCTACCTCTCTCATCCTTTTCAGGTAACAAGCAATATTGGTAGAGAGTTAGTGGTGTTGGCTATTCTTCTTATTACAGCACTGGAGAAGCACAGACTTCAACAGTGGCATGCAGCAACACCCAAACAAGAGCCAGCAGGACCATAAGACAGGCTGAGGGACTGGGGGCTGCGTCAGTCATACAAAGGTATGAAGGTGCAGAAGGAGACTGAACATGGGCAGGATCTGAGTGTCCCTTGTGGAACAGTCGAATAGCATGTGCCGTAGGAGACTCCATCTTATCAAGGAGACTGTGCAGTACCTGTGCCACATCCTTCCTGGCTTGGCACCAACTCCTTCTTGCCATGATGGTCACAGCAGCCATCAAGCTTTACGCAATAGGATTGTTCCAGGGCTCAACAGTTGGCCTGTGTTGCATATCACAGGCATCCACCCAAAATAAGTGGATGCCTGCACAGGCTTTGGACTTCGTTAATTTCAATCTGGATCAGACCTATCAGTATGAGAAGGCTACGGGATTTGGGACCAAAGCTGGTCTGCCACAACTGCAGGGGGTGATCAACTGCACCCATGTCGCTCTACACACCCTCAGTATTAGAATCCCCTTCATAAACAGGAAAGGGTCCCATTCCCTCAATGTGCAGCTGGTGTGTGACTACCAGATGCAGTTCATGACATGGGTGCACATTTTCCAAGGAGCGTGGTAGTTTTATCCCCATACAATCACAGATCCCTGGCATTTTTGAGTCACCCCAAGCTGCAGGGATGGCTTGTAGGGAACAAGGGATATCCCCCAAGATGTTAGCTGATGATGCCAGTGCAAAGACTGCAGCAGAGGCCCAGTATAATAAGGTTCATTGTTCCGAGATAGAGCGATGCATCATTCTTCTCAAAAGCTGCTTCTGCTACCTCAACTGCCAATGGAGCCTCCCAGTATAGCCCCAAGAGGACCTTTCACATCATGGTGGTCTACTGTACCCTACATAACCTGGCTTGCAGCAGGGTGACCATCTTCATGAGGAAGACCTGGAGAAGAGGCATGTATCCTCGGATAAGGATATTCAGGAGGAAGTTGTGGAAGAGGTTGATGAGGATCTGGAGGATGGAAGCCAGGCAGGGGTAAGGATGCGCATGAGTAGGAGGGCTCAGGATGCTCTCATCACCTCCCACTTCATGGAGTAGGATCAGTATGTTGTCCGACAGCGCAACACCCGCACACCTCTCCCAGGCTGTCCTCTGTGACCAGGCAGTGAAGGTTGCTGAGACCTTACTCATCAAGGTGCCAGGGACTCCTTGAGCGCCTGCTGCCCAGTCAATGCAAGCGGGTAATAATGACTTACAGTGAGGATTGGTCTATCATGCTCCTCAGCTACTGCTTATGTCTGTCTGCTGTAGCACGCTGACTCTCTAGCTCACATCTGACCAAGGTTCAGCCCTACATTCCTTTGTCTGAAGGGGGATTAAGATCGAGCGTCTCGGGTTCACTGAATCATGCCTGAGTCCAATCACTACAAATGAAACATTCACAATGAACTGGGCTAACCATCTGCCTGACATTAAAGGTCAATGAGAAAGCTCTGTCCAAATGGGGAGAAGCACTATCCCACTGGGAAGATGGTTAAAGAAAATTAAGCATTAAGGTGGTGAAGAACAAATATATTTAATTCAGAGATTTGTGCAGATGTCACTTTTGGGAGGCACTGTGTTGCCACATATGCTGTTCTGCCTGCTGTGCCTGAGTTGTGCCAGTCTCAAGAAGGGGGAATTTAGATTGGCTGATCACTCCCAGGGTCTCCTGGGTGGAAGACCCCGGAACGTACTCCAGCAAATACTCCTCCCTTTCAGTGCTTGTGGCCCCTGGGCTACTTTATGGGACAGAGGGGCAGCTAGTGTGAGCTCCAGAAGATTCAATGTCATTTGGTACTGCGAGTCTACATTGTCTACACCATGCAGTTAAACACCTCAGCCATGGTCCTCAGGGAGTGAGCTATGCTTCGGATTTCTCCCATCATAGATCTGATCTCTCGCCTCAGGCTTTCTTCTGCAAACACCGCCACTCTTGCAACATCTCCTGCAACAGAAGGCTTTGTGACTCCTTTATTTGGCCTTGAAGGGACAAGAATGTCACAGACAACCCTTTCTGGTGTTCTCAGCTCTGCCATTGCATCTAAAGCAGCTAAGGGATGTGTCCAGAGGCATGGAATCTGGCTGGGGCATTGTTGAATCCTAGGATCCTGCAAATTTCCAACTGTCTGAATGCTGGGATGCTCCTGCCACCATCTGATGTGCATCAGAATCTGTATGATGCTCACCAGATAGTGATCCAGAAGGCTGCTTGCTAAGTTTGCCCACCAGGACGTGTGTCTCTGCAATGGTGGATGTTGTGGGTAATAGTCGTGATGCTCCATCTGTGTCCTCCTCAAACATTTTCCCTGAGGTGGTGTCGAGAGCGGAGGTGGGACACTGATGGTAGTTAGACCAGGCTCTTCAGTTGATGTTCCTGAATAGCGGAGGATATGGTTTTAGAACATGTCCTTTAGTACCTAGTCAAGGGTTTGGACTACAAAAAACTCATTTGCAATTGGTCATCCCCTCTCTTTTCTCTCACAGGTCCACCTCACTTTCAGCACAGGCCCACTCCTGGTCCTTTTCTGTGATCTCCATGGCTCTCTCTTTGTACAGACTTAAAATCCTGAGCTCAGGAATCCCATCGCCTGTTTCCTTTCACTCACAGCAGCAGTGAACAAATTTCTACAGGAACACAAAGGGGATGATGTGTGCAAGCCACCTGGTGGGACAGAAACTGATGACATCTTGTATGTATCGATAGTGCGCCTAAGCAGGGTAGGGTTCTGATGAGGAATGCCAGTTGGGTTTGAGGATGCTGGTGGGAGGTCGGATCCTTGGGCCTTGTGAGATTACAACATATGGAACCAAGATGATATTGAGGGGGTGGCGAAAGAAGGGTGGTGTGCAGAGAGAAGACTGGGAGCACTTAACCGGAGTAGGTCATTCATCTTTTTTCTGCATTGCACACCCACCCTCTTGGTCAGGCTGCTGGTACTGACCTGTACTGCCATCGTCTCCCAGGCAGGATTCCTCACCTTATCGTAGGACCCCCTGCCAGCCCAAGGATGTATTATAGCCCACTCTCATCCATGGCATCTAGCAAATGATTGACGGCATCCTCCATAAGCCGAGGAGCAGGTTTCCTAAATGCCAATCTCCTGGCTTGAATGAGAGGAAGCGTTGTGAAGCAATTTAAATGTGTTTGTTGAAGCACTCAGATGACCCCACGGCAGGTAAATCAGATGCTTCACACCTCAGGCATGGTGTTTTTCATATGAGGAAAAAAAATTATTCTAAGCGCTTGAAAATTGCAATCCAAATCACGCCACCAGGTCCAATGTGTATTATACCGATTTTCAAACCGATAATGGCAATCAATCCTTTAGAAAATTCCACCCATGGTGTATATGAACTTCCAAAAGAGGAGATGGTGGTGTGGTGCTAATGTCACTAGCTTCTTAATCCAGAAGTCTAGGCTAAATTTCTAGGGGAATGGGTTCAAATCCCACAGTGGCAGTTTAGAGAATTTAAACTCAATTAATAAATTTGAAATATAAAGCCAGTTATTGTAAAGGTGACCACAATCACAATCAGCAATTATTGTAAAAACCCATCAGGTTCAATAATGCCCTCTAGGAAAGAAAATTTGCTGCCCTTATCCAGTCTGGTTTACAGTGATTGAGACCAGTGGTTCCCAACCTTTTATATGTAACAGCGCACCTTTATAACCATAAAACCTGTGAGGAGCACCTTCTATTTTCTCTAACTGATCTGCCATCTAGCAAAAGCTTTTTGTGTCAAAAAGCCACCCAAAAAAACGCATCAAGCCACCATCTAATACAATTTTCAATGAAAGCTTTATCATCAGTTGTATGTCAAATACAATACTTTTTATTGAAAATGTATACTACTTAAAAATGTTCCCCATTAAAGATTTCAATTGCTTTCAGTTCTTTGAAGTTTCAATTTCTCAATGTGAAAGTTCATAAATGAAGGAAATAATGTGAGCAGCAGCTTACCAACAACATGAGTATGATTTCTGGGCCTAATTCTATGAGCAGAGTTGTTTGATCCAGGGAAGAACTGATTACAGAGAAACTTGCAGTTGGTTTTTACATAAGCCAGTGTTGTGAACACCACAGCTCACACAGGCAGGTTGTGGTAAACCATAAGAGTGCTGCTACAGCGTGATCTGAAATAGAAGAATATTCTCAACCTGCAAGGAACAGTATCCAAATTTCTGCAAACTTCAGTTTCAGTGTACAATCCATCCTCATCTCTGTGGATTCCTTTTGTTCTTTTAGGGACAATACCTTTGATGATTCAAAAGAAAGTGAACTAAATGATCAGGTACCCAGTCAAAGTCTTCTATACTCGTGGAGGGCAAGTAGCATTCAAACTTTTCTTCTGAGCTTTAAAATGTGTGGAAATGAAGTTGAATATTGTTTTGACAATATTTGATTTGCTGACCCCAACGTGAACATCTGAATTGACCTAATTGTCACTTTTTCCTGCCAAAAGGCCAGTTGTGAACTGAAGCCTTGAAATTTATCTGTGGCAGTCAGAATGTTCTTGTTCCTCTCCTTCATTTTACCATTCAGCTCATTCAGATGGTTGAATGTATCTGAAAAATATGCAAGCTTAGCACAGCAAGAATTATCATAATTAAATCTTTGCATTTCATACAGAGCCAAAAGCTCTTTCAGTGCATTAGGGATCTTCTCTCAAACATGAGAGTGGACCTTTCCCTGAGACAGCCTTCGTTATTCTATGTGAATGAGTATACTCTGCTGCATGGTAAACTACAGTACTACCATCTTTCACACAGAATAATTTTTGATTGATTTATGATTGTCACATGTATTAGTATTAGATGTATCAGAAAATTATTGTTTCTTGCGCACTATATAGACAAAGCATATCGTACATAGAGAAGAAAAAGAGAGGTTGCAGAATGTAGTGGTGGTTATAGCTAGGGTGTTGAGGAAGAAAATAAGCACAATTGCAAAGGACATGACTTCATATAATTCACAAATTTCATTGTTTGGTCTAATACTGCAGTTAACTCATATGGCATTGTTTTGGCAACTAAGGCTTCATGGTGCAGGGTACAGTGGCCATCTTGATGTCAGACCTCCGTTCTTTCAACTCACTCATGAATCCTTTGACTTTTCCCAACGTGGAAACTGCTCTGCCAGTATAGATGCTACTGCACTTGGTCCAGTTAAGATTGTTTTCCTCCAGATAACATTGGTGACATGAATGGTTAATGTAAGGAACTTGCGTGTAGCAAAGAGAAAACAGCTTTTAGTTCTGGCTGCAAGCTGCTCTCCCTACAAGTTCTCTCTGAAAGCTTCAAGACTGATGACACTCCTTATAGCAAGTATAGTTTTGGTTGCTGGCTGCATTTAAAGTGTATTTTTTAAGTCTGTAAACAGAATGTTTCTTATTTGGAACAATGATAAGTTAGAAATTTAGAGTTGTTTCTTCCCACACTTAAATATTGTTCAATGGATAATACTTAAGATGTTTCATTTGTTAGAGTTCTGGTTAAACTGTGTTATTAAATAAAGCTTGTTTTACTAAAGATCCATAATTTGTCAGTCCAATTACTCTTGGAGTGAAGCATCCTATCCTACATTTATACCAAAATAGGAAAATTGTCTGGCTTCCTAATGTAATTTAGGATTTTGGTCAAGGGCTCTAACACTGCTATCTGTGTATAAAAATGGCTTTTTATCTCCTGAGATTCTGTTCTTTTGGCCAATCTGAATCAGATCTAGATTCTTCACTTTTCCCCAAGAACCTATCCATAGCAAACTGGTCAAACACATCACATTACAACAAATGCCCTCAAGCATCAATTTACAAGCACAATTTCAGCTCTTTGGTCATGCCAGGCAGGGCACTATTGCTCCAAGAGTGTATCCTTGCCCCAAAGCCCTGCAATATGGAGTTACCAATCTTTGGTTGCCTTTTTATCTCTTTGGGGCTTTTTTGGGGTCTCTCCAACTACTTGGGCTTCTCCCAAGGCTACTTCCCTTAAGGTACGCTCCTCACAATCTTCTAATTGGCAGCTGTTTCTCCTTTTCAGAGTTGTTAGGGACCAGTTCAAAAACTCCAGGATATATTATGCAGTTAGCATGGACGCCAACTATTTCTGATTTTGGTATTAATGTGAGCATAACCAGTTTCATTCCGGGTGTGATTCTCTTGACCCACCAGGAAACTTTTATCAAAACAAACTTTATTTAACAACACAGTTTAACTATAATAAAAATAATTAGCACATCTTTTAGCAGTTGAAATACTTACACATGACAAGATATAATTCTTAACTGATAGTCTATCTCAATTAGTTCCAATTTAAGCAATATTCCACTTAGCCATAAAATCCTCTTCAAAATCGGTTAGCAACGAACATGCCTATATGCTGGTGCATGAAATGCTCATCCTCCAGCTCCTGACTATTCTGGAGAGAAAGACCTATTTTCTAGCAGATCCCAGAGAAAGTGAGAATAACACTTCTTGCTTCTAGCAGACCCAAGCAGACTACTGCCTGTTTTTTCTCAGTAAGCTTAGCTCTGTCCATTCACATGACTCTCTCTTGTCAATCAACCTTATTAAACCCTAGTCTGAAACCCCAGGGGACAACCTAAAATAAACAATACTGCATTAGCTCAGACTAAAATAGACACCCCAATATCTAGGATCAATTATTTATCTGCATGTGGGCTGCCTAGCAGGCAGAGTGACACTGATTAACCAGAGTGGGCTTTTAAACATACCCTTCACAAGAATCATGGTATAAATACATCTCTTAAAGGCACAACATAATCACAGGGCTTTCCTTACTGGAAGAGGATAGAGGTATAAAATAGGAACCAATAAAGTTTCTTTCAACTTCTTCCTGTCCTCTCTCCTGTTTTCCGACCTTGCTTCTCATACAGGTTTTGCATTCTTATTGTGTTTTCACTTTTTGCACAGGTGCACAGGACCTTTTTATTCAACTCAGTGGTTGACATCTCCAAGGCCAGAGGAAATTCCAGGCTCCCATGCATGCACTGGTTAGGTCTGATCAAAACCTAAACCATGCATGTTTGTCTGTTCCTGGCTGGTACATGTGCAAGTGGCCTGAGTATCACCAGATCTTGGAGATGTCAGCCATGGGGCTAAAAATGAGGGTATGTTTTAGTTTACTTATACGTACTTTGAATCTTATTTCATAGCATAGTTGGGGGGCTTGCACAACACTCTAATGTGCTATGGCACACTGAGTGGAACCATTAATCTATACCCACATTGTAACCAGCAATGTGATTAACTCTTAACTGTCTTCTGAAATGGCCTAGCAAGCAACTTAGTTCAAGGGCCAGTAGGGATGGACAATAAATGCTGGCCTTGCCAGTGACACCCACATCACATAAGAGAATAAAAATAAGGGTGTTTGATAAAGTGTCACATAATAAACTTGTCAGCAATGCTGAAGCCCATGGGGCAGTGGCAGTATGAATACAAGGTTGGTTGCATGACAGGAAATAGTGTGCAATGTTGCATAGTTGTTTATCAGGAAGTATATAATGGAGAGTGGCATGATAGCAGAGCGGTAAGCACTGCTGCCTCACAGTGTTAGAGTCCCATGTTTCAATTCTGCCTCAGGTCACTGTGCAGAGTTTGCACATCCTTCCTGTGTCTGCATAGGTTTCCTCTGGATGCTCTGGTCTTCTCCCACAGTCCAAAGATGTGTGGGTTAGGTTGATTGGCCATGCTAAATTAACCCAAGTATTAGGGGTTAGCAGATAAATGCTTGTGGTGCGGGAATAGGGTCAGGGTAAATTGTGGTTGGTACAAACTTGATGAGCCGAATGGCCTCCTTCTGTACTGTGAGAATTCTATGACTATGAGATTCCCAGGAGTCAATACTAGGAGCACTGCTTTTCTTGATTATATTTAATGACTTTGACTTGGATATGCAGGACACAATTTCAAAATTTGCAGATGACGAAACCTGGAAGTATTGTGAACTTCGAAGAGGATTGTGATAAGTTTCAAGTGGACATGGTGAAATGGGGGCAACATGAGCCAGATGAAATTTAATGTAATCTAATGTGAAGTGATGCAGAAAGAACATGGAGAAGCAATGTAAACTGAAGGTGATAATTTTAAAGAGGGTGCAGGAAAAGAGTAACCTGGGAGTATATGTACAAAAAAAGTGTTGGAAGTGGCAAGGCAGGTTGAGAAGATGGTTAAAAAGGAATATTGGGCTTTATACATAGAGGCATAAAGAACAAAATTAAGGAGGTTACAGCAAACGTTTATAAAATAAAGCTAGTTTGACCTTAAAATGGAGTATTAGGTCTAATTCTGGGCAATTTGCTTCAGGAAAGACATGGAAGCTTCAGAAAGGGTGCAGAAATGCTTATGAGAATAATTCCTGGGGTGAGGGGCTTCAGTTACTAGACTGGATTGGAGAAACAAGAGTTGTTCTCTTTGGAGAAGAGTTGAGAAAAGGCTTGATAGATGTGTTCAATAGCATGTGAGGCGAAGACATTGTAGAAAGATGAAAACTATTCCATTGTGCAAAGATCCTGAACCACAGGACACAGAGAACCACGGGTGATAGGCAAAAAGAACCTAAAGTGACATGAGAAAACATTTTTTTAATGTAGTGAATGATTAAATCTGAAATGCATTATCTGAGAGGATGGTAAAGGCAGATTTAAAAATGGCTTTCAAAATGCAATTGGAAAAGCACTTGAAAATTAAGGGTTATAGGGAAAGAACAGTGGAGTCGAACTAGCGGAATTGCTCTTGCAGAGAGCCAACGTAGTCCTCAAAGGTTAAATGGTCTTCTTCTATGTTGTAACTACTCTATAATTTTTACTCAACAGATCTAGCAATGATCCAAATTCCAAACAATGAAGTCATCACTGGCCAAACTAACAATTATTGCCCATCCCTAATTCCCTTGCGAAGATGATGGTGAACCATATTCTTGAATGACTGCAGTCCATGAGATGCAGGTACACTCACTGTGCAGTTAAGAAGGGTATTCCAGGATGTTAACCCAATGACAGTGAAGGAACAACAATAAAGTTCTAAGTCAGGATGGTGTGTGACTTAGGAGGGAAACTTACAGGTGGTGGTGTTTGCATACATTTGCTGCTCTTGTCCTTTTTCATGAAAGGTGCTATTGAAGGAGTCTTGATGAGTTGTTGCAGTGCACCTTGCAGATGGTACACACTGCTGCCATTGTGCATGGATTGTAGAAGATGTGAATGCTTAAGGTAGTGGATGGGTTGCTAATTAAGCAGGCTGCTTTGTCTGGGGTAGTTTTGAACTTCTTGAGTGTTGTTAGAGCAAATGGAGAGCATCCATCAGACTTTCTGCATGTGCTTTGTTAGTGATGGACAGGTTTTGGTGGTTCAGCAGATAAGTTACTCTCAATGGAATTTCCAACTTCTGACTTGCTCTTATGCCCAAGGTTATGACTTTCCAATTTGGTTTCTGATCAATGGTTAGCCCCAGGATGTTGATAGGGAGCAATTAAGTGATGATAAAGCTACTGAATGTCAAGAGGAGATGGTTAGAGTATTTTTGGTTGCAGATGGTCACTTGTTGATATTTGTGTGGTGCTAATGGTATTTGCCACTTAGCAGCCCAAGCCTCAACATCTCCCAGGTCTTGCTGCATATTTACACTGACTGCTTCAGGAGGAGTCATGAATGATACTGAACATTGTGCAATTATCAGCAAACATTACCAATTTTCTTATAATAGAGGGATAGTTATTTCCTTATGTTAGTTAGGAATGTATGTTAGGGAAAATTATTTCCTTCTGATCAAGGGATAGTTATTGATGAAGTAACTGAAGATGATTGGGCCTAGGACACCACCCTGAGGAACCCTGGCAGTGATGTCCTGCAGATGACTGACCTCCACCTACCTCAGCCATCTTCCTTTGTGCTAGATATGACTCTAACCAATGGAGAGCTTTCCTACAATTCGCATTGACTTCAGTTTTGCTAGGGCTTCTTGATGCTACGCTTGGTTGAATACTTTCTTGAAGTCAAGAGTAGTTACTTATACCTCACCTCTGGAGTTCAGCTCTTTTGTCCATGTTTAAACTAAGACTGTAAGAGATTAGGAGTTGAGTGGCCCTGACAGAATTCTAACTGAATGTCAGAGAGCAGGTTATTGCTAGGTAATTGCCACTTGATACTACTGTTGACGACACCATCACTTTGCTGATGATTCTGAGTACAGATTGATGGAGTGGTAATTGGGTTGGATTTTTCCTGCTTTTTGTTACAGGACTTACCTGGGCAATTTTCCACATTGCTGAGTAGATGCCAATATTGTTGCTGTACTGAAACACCTCGGCTAAGTGGGGCAGGTGTGCCTAGTTCTGGAGCACAAGTTTTCAATATTATTACTGGAATGTTGTCAGAGGCCTATAACTTTGCCAAATTCAGCCTTCAGCTGTTTCTTGATATCACATGGAGTGAATCAAGTTCCCTCAAGACTGACATCTTTGATACTGGGGATCTCACGAAGAGGCAGAGATGGATCATCCAGCAGGCACTTCTGGCTGAAGATGATTACAGATGATTCAGCCTAGTTTTTTGCACTAATATACTGGGTTTCCCTGATCAATGAGGATGGAGTTATTTGTGGGGCCTCCTCCTCCAGTTGGTTGTATAATTGTCCACCAAAATTCATGACTGGCAGGGCCACAGAGTTTAGATCCAACCTGTTGATTATGGAATCGCTTAGCTCTGACTATTGCATGTTATTTCTGCTGTTTGTCATGCATGTAGTCCTATGTTATAGCTTCATCAGATTGAAACTTCATTTTCAGGTTTACCTGGTGCTGCTCCTGGCATACCTTCCTGTACTCTTCAATGAAGAAGGTTGACTTCTTATCATGATCATAATGGTAGAGTGCGGATATGCCAAGCCATGAGGTTAAATACAATTATGCTGCTGCTGATGGCCACAGGGCCTTATGCATGTTTAGTTTTGAGTTGCTGGGTCTGTTTGAAATCTATCCCAACACACGCAATGATAGTGCTACATTACAGTGGAAGGCATTCTGAATGCAGAGATGGGCTTCATCTCCTCAAGGACTGTGCAGTGGTCACCCCTATTAATGATGTCACGGACAGAGACATGCGTGACAATTAGATTGGATGAAAACTAATATTTAATGAAACATATTTCAATTAGTTTCAAGATCGAATCTATTACTTTACCTAAATGTCAATTAAATAAAAACCTGAGCACCACCATAAACTTATGGTGACAAAATTGCAAATAGGGCCCCTCCTATATTTTAAATATCTGAACTATAGGGTTCATTTTCCATTTGCAATAATCAAAAAAAAAGTGCCCATGTTCTTCAGTGATCAAAAGTCCACAACAAAATTCCCTGATGTAAAATAGCAAGATTCCACTATTTCAGTCATAGGTGAATAATTAAGAAGAAAAACAGGCATACCCACATTTCCCTTAAAACAGATATTTCTTGTACAATTCTCTTTCGTCCCTTATTAAAAAGCAACAGGTTGCTAAAAGACTTACCTACCAATTGCAAAATATAAACTGTACAAATAAACACAACTGCATGCAGTCAGTGACTGTATGTGTTGGCTATGGTGACCCCATATATGAAATGATAAATCAAATGAAAATGTGGCAATAATTGTAACAAAGGACTTGTAGAACATTTTCATAGAAACCCTACAATACAGAAAGAGGCCAATCGGCCCATCAAGTCTGCACCAACCACAATCCCACCCAGGCCCTACCCCCATATCCCTACATATTTATCCACTAATCCCATCTCAGGACACTAAGGGCAATTTTTAGCATGGCCAATCAACCAAACCTGCACATCTTTGGACTGTTGGAGGAAACCGGAGCACCCAGAGGAAACCCACACAGACACAAGGAGAATGTGCAATCTCCTCACAGACAGTGACCAAGTCGGGAATCAAACCCAGGTCCCTGGAGCTGTGAAGCAGCAGTGCTAACCATTGTGCTACCATGCCGCCCAGGGACAGGAATGGTTGTTGGCAGTTCCGGGGTATAGATGTTTCAATAAGAGTAGGGAAGGCAGTAAAAGAGGTGGAGGAGTAGCATTGTTAATGAAGGATAGTTTAACGGCTGCTGAAATGCATTTCGAGGTGGATCTGCCTGGTGAGGTAATATGGGCTGAAGTTAGAAATAGGAAAGGATCGGGCACGTTGTTAGGTGTTTTCTAGAGGCCCCCAAATAGTAATAGAGATGTTGAAGAGAAAATGGCAGAGCAGATTATGGATAGGTGTGGAGGTCACAGGGTAGGTATCATGGGTGACTTTAATTTCCAAATATTGATTGGAACCTTTATAGGTCGAATAATTTGGATGGGACACTTTTTGTACAGTGTGTGCAGGAGGGTTTCCTGACACAATACGTGGACAAGCCGACAAGAGGTGGGGCCACATTGGACTTGGTGCTGGATAATGAACTGAGCTAAGTGTTAGATTTGTTTGTGGGAGAGCAATATGGAGATAGTGACCACAATTTGGTGTCCTTCGTTATTGCAATGGAAAGGGATAGAGTCACACGGCAGGGCAAGGTTTATAACTGGGAGAGGGGTAATTATGATATGATTAGGCAGCATAAGATGGGAACAGAAACTGTCAGATATAGACACAAACAAAAAGTGGAGCTTTTTCAAGGAATAGATACTGCGTGTCCTCGATAGGTATGTCTCTGGCAGGCAGGGAGGAAATGGCCAAATGAGGGAACCATGGTTCACAAAGGAGGTTGAATATCTTGTCAAGAGGAAAAAGGAAGCGTATGTAAGGATGAAAAAACAAGGTTCAGTTGGGTCGCTTGAGGGTTACAAGGCAGCTAGGAATGAGATTTAAAAAGGGCTTAGGAGGGCTAGGAGGGGACATGAGAAGTCCTTGGTGGGTCGGATAAAGGAAAATCTCAAGGCTTTTTACTCTTATGTGAGAAATAAAAGAATGACCAGGGTGAGGTTAGGGCCAGTCAAGGATAGTAGTGGGAACTTGTGCATGGAGTCAGAAGAGATAGGTGAGGCATTGGATGAATACCTTCCTTCAGTGTTCACGAAGGAGAGGGGCCATGTTTTTGAGGATGAGTGTGTGATACAGGCTGATAGGATGGAGGAGGTAGATGTTCTGAGGGAAGACGTATTAGCAATTTTGAAAAACCTGAGGGTCGATAAGTCCCCTGGGCCAGGTGGGATACATCCTAGGATACTTTGGGAGGCAAGGGATGAGATTGCAGAGCCTTTAGCTTTGATCTTTAGGTTGTCATTGTCTACAGGAATAGTGCCAAAAGACTGGAGAGTGATGAATGTTGTTCCGCTCTTCAAGAAAGGAAATAGGAATGACCCTGGTAATTATAGGCCAGTTAGTCTTTCCTTGGTGGTCGGTAAGTTAATGGAAAGGGTCCTGAGAGATAGGATCTATGACCATTTGGAAAGATGCAGCTTGATCCAGGATAGTCAGCACAGTTTCATGAGGGGTAAGTCCTGCCTCACAAATTTGACTGAATTCTTTGAGGAGGTAACTAAGTGTGTAGACGAAGGTAGAGTAGTTGATGCCATATACACAGATTTTAGTAAGGCATTTGATAAGGTTCCCCATGGTAGGCTCATGAAGAAAGTAAGGTGTGGGATAGAAGGAAATTTGGCGGATTGGATAAGTGACTGGCAGTCTCATAGAAGACAGAGGTTGGTGGTGAAGGAAAAATTTTCAGACTGGAGGCCAGTTACCAGCAGTGTACCACAGGGATCAGTGCTGGGTCCTCATCTATTTGTGATTTTTATCAATGACTTGGAAGAGGGGGCTGAAGGGTGGGTTCGTAAATTTGCTGATGACACCAAGATTGGTGTAGTAGTGGATAAGATGGAGGACTCTTTTAGGCTGCAAAGAGACATTGATAGGATGCAGAGCTGGACAGAAAAGTGGCAGATGGAGTTTAACCCTGCTAAGTGCAAGGTGATTCATTTTGGTAGGACAAACTTGAATGCAGATTACAGTGTCAACGGCAGGGTTCTGAGGAATGTGGAAGAGCAGAAAGATCTTGGGGTTCATTTCCACAGATCTCTGAAGGTTGCCACTCAAATGGATAGAGCCATGAAGAAAGCTTATAGAGTGTTAGCATTTATTAACAGGGGGTTTGAGTTTAAGAGCCGTGGGGTTATGCTGCAACTATACAGGACCTTGGTGAGACCACATTTGGAATATTATGTGCAGTTCAGGTCACCTCACTATAAGAAGGATGTGGAAGCATTGTAGAAAGTGCAAAGGAGATTTACCAGGTTGCTGCCTGGTTTGGAGGAAAGGTTGAGGGAGGGCTTTTCTCTTTAGAGCGGAGGAGGATGAGAGGCAACTTAATAGAGGTTTATAAGATGATTTGGGGTGATAGATAGAGTGGATGTACAAAGACTATTTCCTCGGGTGGACGTAGCTGTTACTAGGAGGCATAACTATAAGGTTCACGGTGGGAGATATAGGACGGATGTTCGAGGTAGATTCTTTACTCAGAGAGTGGTTGAGGTGTGGAATGCACTGCTTGCTGTGATAATGGATTTGGACACTTTAGGAAATTTCAAGCGGTTATTGGATAGGCACATGGAGCACACCAGAATTATAGGGAGTGGGATAGCTTGATTTTGGGTTTGGACATAGCTCGGCACAACATCAAGGGCCGAAGGGCCTGTACTGTGCTGTACTGTTCTATGTTCTATTTTTAAGGTCATAGAATAACAAACCATAGGGATGGTATAATAACTATTATGTCCAAATTAAGAAGAATTTTCATATATTTTTGTTATGTTGTCTTTTAGGTTGTAGGATAAATTCAAAACTCAGTGCATTATTTTGATGTGAAATCTTGATAAGGTTGCACTTACACACTCAAATTACAGGATTAATGTCTTTAGTAATGTCTTATGTAACAAGATGTGTTAAATACACTTGACAATATTCTTTGTTGTGGTCTGTCATATGATTTGTGGCATTCCAAACTAATACAAATCATCAATACAAACACATTTATGTATCTGCACTGCCACCTACAGGTCGTTTGAAATGGGTTACAAGATTTTGGTTTTGCTTATTTTGCTGAAATCCTTGCTTTCAAAATCTTGGTTTGTGAATTGATGGGATTAAATCAGAATCATTTACTCCTTTGAACAGCAAAAGTGTATGTGATGCTTCTGTTTTCTAGCATGTGTCTATTATAATTCCTTTAATGATCACATGGGTTTTGGTAGGCGATAGCCAGCATAATGTAAAATTCCACAAGATTATATTGCAGAACAAGAAAATAATTCAAGATCATAATATTTACTTTGTTATAATTGATCTATCAATGGTGCATTTGTTTAATTGGAAATTTTAAATGCATATTCCCCTGACCATGATTTCAAAATGACTGCTGGGTGGTCAACTCCTGAGGGAGCTCCTGAAATGCACAGCTTTATCCTTGGCCATTTTCTGTCACCCTTTGCCATTTCTCCCCCAATATCCTTTCAAAGTTCTGCTGGTTCTAAATGTGGGTGTATTTCAGCCCTAATTATAGATTACTTCCAGTTTAAACTATCACTGCCCATCTCCCAACAATGTCTATTCTTGGTTTCAAAGTGCACTGGACTCTTCCTAAATTGGGTTTCCAAATTCCTGGGTTTCTTTTGACATCAAGACAATGCATCTGCACTGATCTACACCACAAGACTCAGCTATTGTCTCTCAGATAATGCTCAGTTACTTTTTAACTGTGATCAACTCTTCCCCTGGCACTATTAGTGCTGAGCCTGTGACAGGCCAAATGGTTCTGCCATTTTTTCAACTTCAGCTATTCTAGTTCCTATCTTGAATTTCATGCTCTTGGGCAGAAGTACATTGCTCCACCATTTCTGGATCTTACAGTGATCTCCAACTTTGTCACATTTTTTCTGCTGGTCTGCCAATTTGGTACACATCCTGGATCTTCATTTCCATAGAAATGCCTCCAAAAGGTATACCCAATTCTCTATCCTTCAAATTGCTTCTGGATTAACTCAGCTATCACACCTATTTTCAAACTTGGACAACAGTTTGATAATGTTCCATGCTGACGCCACCCTACTGATATTAACTTTGTCGCATAATAGGGCCTCTGACATTAATTCTGCACTCCCTTCCATCGTCTTTTTATTCCCTGTTCACTACCAGGAATTCCTAATCATTATTACAAAACATGGCCCATGTAACATGAGTTTGTACATTTTTGGCTGCTATTCCAGACTGGAGCTGGTCACTTCCATTTTCTTTTTTTTTAAACAAAAAACTTTGTTGTCTTTATCCATTCTAGATCCTTCATTCCTGTCGGTCATCACGCCTCCTTACATTCCTCCCCTCTTGGTTTCTCTGCCCTGCCAGATCTCTACCCCCAACCCTTCAAATTTCCAGGATCTTCCTACTCTTTTGCCATTTTCCAGGCTCAACGCCCTCTTAGATAAGCCTGAAAATTGCCTACCAACCCTTGGCATTCTGCAAAAGACCCATCGAGATTGTTGATTTTACCTTATGAGCAGCACCCAAGCAACCCAATCTACGCTCCTTGATAACCTTGCTGTCTAATGTGCCCTGTAGAGTCTAATCTCAATCAAAATTCCAACTGTCTAGCCCCTCATACCCTCTCCAGGCTCATCTTGTCTGTGAGACTAATGTCTCGCTTCCTCATCTGTAATTCCCATGGAACAGCCGACCACCCAACTTGGCTTCCCGACTCCCACATTCGCTGATATTGTTAATGGTTCTGTATCCTTAGGTACCCTCTCCCACAAATCTAATGTCATCATTCCCCTCACCAACTCATCTGTTTCTGTAACACCACCCATCTTCAATCCTGCTTTCATCACCCATCCATGCCACTGTTACCTTTAGGTCTGACTACTCCAAATTACTCTTGACAGCTTCTTACTTTCCCATTTCTGTAACCTCCTTCAGCACTACTACCCTCAGAGATTTACACTTCTCCAATCTTGGCCGATTGGGCATCCCTGATTTGAATTTCTGCAGTAAGAAGTCTCACGACACCAGGTTAAAGTCCAACAGGTTTATTTGGTAGCAAACACCACTAGCTTTTGGGGCTCTGCCCCTTCGTCAGTTGAGTCGGAGTTCTGATCACAAATAGGGCATATAAAGACACACACACACATTGCGGAACTTGGCTATCACATGAGGATGGCCTCAACTGGGATCTTGGGATCATGTCACACTATTTGTAACCTCTATGACTTGCCTGGGCTTGCAACATCTCACTTACTGTCGTGTCTGGAGACAAAACACATCTCTTTAACCTATGCTTAATGCTATCTCCACTCATATCGTCTGCACCTTTAAGACTTGATTAGCTGTAAAGACTTGCATTCCAAACAGTATTCTGTATATTCTGTCTTTATATGCCCTGTTTGTGATCAGAACTCCCCACTCACCTGACGAAGGGGCAGAGCCCCGAAAGCTAGTGGCATTTGCTACCAAATAAACCTGTTGGACTTTAACCTGGTGTAATGAGACTTCTTACCATGTTTACCCCAGTCCAACGCCTGCATCTCCACATCATGACTACCACTGAATTTCTGCCTCATTTGAAAGCTGTAAGCTACTAAGGCCCCAAGCGCTGGAATTCCCTAAACTTCTCCATTTTTACTCCTCCTTAAAAAACACTTATTTGTCCAAGTTTTCGATCGTCAGACCCAAAAGCCATGGTGTCAAATTTTGTTTGATAACGTTCATGTGAAGTGCTTTCCGACAATTTAGAACCTTAAAAAATGCCAAAATGAATGAAATTGTGTCTGCTTTTCAAGATCCCACAAAGTCCAACTTGAAAACGGGTTAATCGTTGTGGTTTGGCAATCTCCCGTTTCACAAATATACTTTTTTAAAAAGTTGACTTGGTTGCCTAAACCCTTGCTTATCTATCTATAGGCGAAATTCAGGAAGTCACTGCTCATCCACGCGCAAAACTTATTCTTAAAGCGTCCGTCTACATGCTACGGATTTACTCATAAAAATGTGCTCAGGAACTTGTTAGGGTCTTGTGCAATGGGAAAGCAATTAGCCGCATAATCACAAAGTTCATCATTACAGAGATGTCAGTGCCAGACAAGGCAGGCAATTAACATTTTGTAGATATCTGTATCA
This sequence comes from Carcharhinus amblyrhynchos, assembly GCF_965287045.1. Lineage (NCBI taxonomy): Eukaryota > Metazoa > Chordata > Chondrichthyes > Carcharhiniformes > Carcharhinidae > Carcharhinus > Carcharhinus amblyrhynchos. The sequence goes on along the minus strand of NC_137326.1, from coordinate 100,987,915 downwards.
CAAGGAAGAATTACTTCATTAGGCATTTTCTGAAAGGCCAGCACAATTTTGTTTCGCACGATAAACATACCCACATCTTGCAATGCTTTATTGCATCGTCCGCTGATATTTCTGTAATGTTAAAATATGCACAGTGCTGCATCCACCAACGGTATGTATGACAGCGCCAGCGTTAAGCCACGATCAGCGAGCAAGTGAAGTGAAAAGAAATGCAAAAGGTAAGAAAGGCTAAAACTAGAAAGCGCGACACTTGAATACCGATGCGACATATGTACAAAGACACATACACACGATACATACGTAAGACAGAAGTTACAATCGTAAACCTGATTATCCACTATGACTTCACTATTAAAAATGCATTTTGATTCCCATGTCTCAACAGTGGTCTGGAAGACCAAACGTTATTTCCAAGCGTTACAAATATTCTCAATCTACACTGGCATCCTCCCTTACAACACAATGAAATCTGCAAGGGGAAAGTTCCCGACGGAATACGTATTTATACTGTGCATTGATCAGCGGTGATTAGCTATTTGGAATTTGTGGCTGCTTTTCCATGTATTTTTAATGAAAATTTGCACCATTTTCTTCAGACGCCTGGTAGTGTTATACCCAAGGATCAGTGAAATGTCGGGGCTAATTGAAAAGGGTAAGTTAAAACCAATCTGTGACGATGAAGATTTTCGGTCAGCAGTGTTTACCATAAACAAAGTTTCATAATTCCCTCGAGCACCGAATCATTTTGACATATGATTTCATATTAACTAATCAAGACACTCACCTTTCAATTCTTTCTCCTGGCACTTGGCGTTCCTCTGCCCATGCGTTAATTAGCTCCCTGCGTTCTCAAAAAATTGACGCGTATTCCATTAAATTCACACAACTACCACAGAAATCCAGCAACAATATCCTATTGTTAAAACAAAGGTTTTGGATGTTGCTTTTTCCGATCCCACCTTACGTGCATCCCACATCAATCGACATCGGAAAGCCTTAAGAAATCCAATGGCGGATTAGAGCTATTCGATTCTGTGATTTTCAATGAAGCCCGTAAATACATTCCTTCCTCGATATTGCTTCCATTTTCAGATATAGTTATTGTAGATCCTAAGTCGTTTGCCGACGCAGGCAAGGAAATTTTGATAACCTCGCGCACGTATATTCAAATATACCCCCGAAAGTAAAGGTTCGCCTTCCTCAAAACATGTACAGTTATGTTACACCATTTTCTCAACTGAATAGTGTATGCCCAAGCCAAGCGCTGCAAATTATGCACCTAGCTGAGTTGGATACATCTCAAATCCGATTTGAGTGGATGCACGAACATTGGGAACACATCAAGGTACTCCGCGAACGTCACAGCTGACGTCAGCGTCAGCTACGTAGCAACCTTTTTATAGATAATTCAAACATGTTTCAGGTTATAACTAAGTAAGTTTGGAGGTGGCTTTTGTTTCTTCGACAATCCAATTTTTCTAATGCCATTACACCATTGAACTGGATTTCTCTTAAAAGTGCCATTTTCCAAAGTTAATTGCAAGTCAACGAATTGGTAAGCTAACTAGTGTAACAGAAACACAAGCAAAATACCGCGGATACTGGAATCTGAAACAAAAACAGAAAATGCTGGAAAATCTCAGCAGGTCTGCCAGCATCTGAGCAGAGAGAATAGAGCCAAGGTTCCGGTATCCTTTCTCCACAGACGCTGTCAGACTTGTTGAGGTTTTCCAGCATCTTCGTATAGCACTAAACTATACGAACACAACTTATGGAACATTACTAACTGCAGCTTCTAGCAAAAGACAGCTTTCAGAGACATAAGGAGAAAACACATCTTTAATACATGCATGAATGTAAGAAACATTTGTAAAATGCCTGAACTCCGGGCACGTTAAGAATTGCATCAAATAGGGATAACGTGGTTTATTCTAGTAAATAGAAAGGCAGCATAAGAGTATACCATAGAAGGATACAGACATTTGGATTCTGATGCATACATCAGAAGCACCAACAAGACCACAGAAATAACTACCCAATAAATTACTTAGACAGAATTTTTAAAAAATGGTAGCCGAAACTGCGTTTTAGAAGTGTTGCAGATTATCAGGCAAACTAAGAGGAAAAAAGGAAATGTACAAAATTGTGAGCATTTTGCTAATTGAAAATACATTTGAAACAGCCATATGGTTTAGAGTCTGACCAACAAACGTAACGGGATGTTTGTTTTAAGACCCCATGCATCCGCGAAGTTACATAAAGCAGTTTTTAGCTCGAATTTTCAATGGCAATGATCCTAACAACATAAAAAGCTAGTGTCATACATCCTTGGGAAATGCTTACGATAATGTGATCAAGTTCCATACAATCTATGATGTAATACTACTGATGGCCAATTCTTTAGTATATAATTCTAAAAAATGAGTTATTGAAATATCACAACCTTGGAAGATATGGGATAAATTCTGGAAAATGGGATTAGCGCGACTTTAATGGTAATCATTGTTGGTGCAGATGGGCCAAGGCCTTTTTTGCATTGTATGACCCTATGAGAAAAAAGTCAAAGTTCGTGGATGGAGAGAGCCCTCGATGAAGGACAATGGAGACGCATAAATGGAGCCAGTAGGATAAATGCATAGCAAGGGCCAGCAATCACAAAATTAATAGACATGTTTCTACATAGATTAACAAGACAATCTGAAATGAAATAGACAATTCCAAATTTCCAAAAGGAGAGGGACCCACTTAGGTTGTTAAAGGAAACTACAAAAGTACAAGAGTGGTAAAGTGTAAAAGAGAATCTGGAATTTAGCATAATCGCAGATAGTTTGTACTAGAGCTAGAACGATTTTCCATTATTATTATAAATCTGTATCAGAGGGAGGAAACTTTAAAACGATGCTAATGCAGATGAAAAACAAACAAGTATCCAATATACTAAATTATATCCTTTGTTTACACACTATAACTTGCCTTTTTAATGGGGATACTTCAAACGGAATTACAAATACACATCGATGATAAGAAGGTTCTGGACTGATTTAAAAATCTCAAAATAAGTTTGTATCTACCTCAAGGCAAACAGGCTACAGAAAATGTTCTAAATATTGAATACATGGAAATCCCACGGGATTAAAAAAAAGTAGTATATGCCTATACCGCAGTACTCAAGGGATTAATAAAGAGGTAAAGGCCCATTAATGTATTTTAACAGCTTGAAAATATCTGAATAAAAGAGGAAATTTGGTAACTGTTCGCTTAACAATCTAAAATAAGTCAAAATAGTTTCAGAAGATCCTACATGATTGTCTTTTTGAGAAAGTGACATCCGAAGTTAAATATCACAAAATCACGACATTTTCAAGAAACTTTTGGTAAAATCATCATAAAAAGTCGTTGCAGAAATTAAAATTTGAGGGAATTCGCAAACATACTAATGGGCGCGGAACTATTCGGAACAAGGAAAAGAACAGTTTCCTGATATGTCAGCGATGTCGGGGAACCTGCTAAATAGAGTGTCCCAGAAATTAACCTCGAACCTCCACTAGACGGATTCGTGGAACTTGGGGCATTAGCCAGAAGCATACCGAAAACCTAAATGAAACCTATGAATAGGTGAAGCAGATGGAATTTATTACAAACATGTATGAGATACTGCGCGCAGGTAGAAAGTATGGGTATTATTATGTATGTTATAATAGTGAAATTCAAATACATTTGGGGTGACGACAGACACGTCTGAAGCAATAAATAAAAACAAAGATTCGTATTTATATAGCAAGCCTGAAGTGACATCAAGATTTCGCAATGTTCTCTGTAACCAATAAAGCACTTTTGAAATATAGTCAGTTGTAATATTGGTACCAAGTCTTTGCAATACTATGAACTCATCCACTGTACAAGGTAAACTGAGTCCAAGCACTTCAGTAGAATCTGCTCTAGTCTGGTCGAGCGATCAGAGGACAGACAAATGTCATTCGGGTCTCATCGATCACTTCTTTAATAAGAATGATCACGATTTTCTGTTTGCTAACGTCAATTCAATTTACTCATTTCCATTCAATGTCACAACCTTTGGTCTTCCACAACAGTGAGTATACTTAATAAAATATTTTACTGGCAGTAGAGCACTTTGGGGCACTGGAGATTGTGAAAGTCACTATATAAATGCAAATATTATACCCTAAGTTGCGAGAACTATCAATAACAATTCTCACTGGAACGGAGGTTGAAGGGTGACCTGAAAGAAGTCTACAAGATTATGAGAGGCATGGACAGAGTGGATAGTCAGAAGCTTTTTCCCAGGGTGAAAGAGTCAATTACTAGGGGGCACAGGTTTAAGGTGCAAGGGGCAAGGTTTAACGGAGATATATGAGACAGATTTTTTTTACACAGAGTACTGGGTGCCTGGAGCTTATTGCCGGGGGGAGTAGTGGAAGCAGGTATGATAGTGACTTTTAAGGGGCGTCTTGACAAATACATGAATAGGATGGGAATAGAGGGATATGATCCTCAGGAGGGTAGGGGGTTTTAGTTAAGTCAAGTAGTGTGGTCAGTGCAAGGTTGGAGGGCTAAAGGCCTGTTCCTGTAATTTTCTTTGTTCTTTGTTCTTTGTTCAATGTTTAGTTAAAGGGTTTAATGGTGCTCCTCAGGGATCAGTTCTGGGACTTCTGTTGTTCATGGCATACAAAATGATTTGGAGAAAAATGTAGCTGGTGTAATTAGTAAGTTCACAGAAGACAGGAAAATTGGTGGAGTTGCAGATAGTGAAGAGGATTGTCAGAGGATACAGCAAGATAGAGTCCAGTTGGAGACTTGGACAGAGAAATAGCAGATGGAATTTAAGTAAGAGAGGATAGTAAAATGGATGAATGAGATGAAACGAAATGATACAAAATAAATGGAAATGGGGTGAAAGTGGGGGAGTTCATGGTCTGAAGTCCAGAACATTGTAAAGTACCCAATCGGAAGATGAGGTGCTGTTTTTTCCAGTTTGTGTTGCGGTTTGTTAGAACATTGCAAAAGGTCAAGGAAGGACATGTGGACAAGAGAGCAGAGTGGTGTGTTGAAGTGGCAAGCAATGGGAAGGTCTGCATCCTGCTTGCGATGGACCAAAAGTCTTCAGCAAAGCAGTTGCACAGTCTGCTTTGGTCTCACTGATGTAGAGTAGACTGCATTGTGAGCAATGAATGCAATAGACCAGTTTAAATAAGGTGCATGTGAAGCGTTGCTTCACCTGAGAGGGGTGTTTAGGATCTAGGACGGTGTGCAGGGAAAAGGTAAAGGCCAGGTGTTGCATCTTCTCCAATTGCATGGGAAGGTGCCGTGGGCAGGGTGTGAGGTGTTAGACATGATGGCTGAATGTCCCAGAGAGAATGGTATCTGCGATGCAGGGGTTGGGGGGGTGCAGTTGGGAAAGATGTGTTGATGTGCTGGAGTTGGCAGAAATGATGGAGGGTGATCCTTTGAATATGGAAACTGGTGGAGTGAAAAGTGAGGACAAGGGAGACCGTATCCTGATTCTGTGAGGGAGGGAAGGGGATGAGAGCATTGGCCGTGGGATGAGTTGGTTGCGGCTGAGAGCCCTGTCAACCACAGTGGGTGGAAAACCAGGATTGAGGAAGAAGGAAGGCATATTGGCAGCACATTTTTGGAAAGTGGCATCATCAGAACAGATGAGGTGTTCTGATGGAGGTGAAAGCAGTCCTTTAACAATATGTACCTCTGCTCTGTCATTCACACATTCTGATCACTTAATGGACACTTTTAGTACCTTCTCAGCCTTCTAAGTCCTCATTTGCACGTCCCATTCCCACCCCATACCCCACAGTCATAGTATAAATGTCTGCTGATTCTCTTTGCTCTCAGCTCTGACAAAGACTCAAAATGTTGGTGCTATTCTCTCCCCACAAATGCTGTCAAACCTGCTGAGATTTTCCAGCATTTTCTGTTTTTGCTTCAGATTCCAGCATCCGCCCATATTTTGCTTTTATCCAACTAATTTCATGCTGGGTAAACGTGTTTGTATGTGTGGGGGGTTGGTGATCCCAAATAGTGCTTCTGTTGTGCTTAGAGAGGATTAGGGCATGAAAGGTATACAAGCTGAGAGGCTGGCATGGTGGCACAGTGGTCAGCACTGTTGTCTCATAGCACCAGGAACCTGGGTTCAATTCCAGCCTTGGGTGACTGTATGGAGTTTGCATGTTCTCCCCGTGGCTGCATGGTTTCGTCTGGGTGCTCCAGTTTCCTCCAAAAATATGCAGATTAGGTGGATGCACATGTTGAATTGTCCCTTAGTGTCCAACGGTATGTTGGTTAGGGGGAGTAATGGGATAAATGGTTGGCAAGATGCAGGGCAAATGTTCTGAGGAAGAATTGGTGTGAACTCAATGGATCAAATGGCCTCCTTCTGCAATGAAGGGATTCTATGATTCCATCAAGTAAAAGCTATTGCTTAGCAACTAGGGGTACATTTAGGGTTGGGAGATTTTTGAGCATTTTTCTTAGCTGAGATCATAGCCGTTGGCCATAGAAGGCTAGAGAGGGAACATCTCTTAGCTCAGCTTTGAAGGAAGGCCTTACCATGGTGTAATGATAAAGAAAATAGGTGCAGGAAACTTAATGAACGTTAATTTAGGAAACAAAAGAAATGGAGGAGTTTCCAGTAAGTCTGAAGTTAAAGGTACAGAGAGGAACTGGAACTAAAACAGAGGACTGTTGAGTGAAGATGGACAGAACTGACAAGAAATTGGTGAATGAGAAGCCCAAAGAGACCTAAAGAGGTTCTAAGGTTGTGAGATTTTACTGCAGTCTGTGGAACGTGAGTTGAAATAGGTCTGGATATTGGTAGCTGGATGTTGGAATTTGTGTAAAAGCATTTGCCTGAATGGGAGAGATGGAAAACTTGGAACAGTATTTCTCATCAAATCAGTGAAGTGGAAGTTTTGTTTGAAGGGATGGTTTCAAAACTTGGAATGGGTTATTAATGTAAACAGCTTATGGAAAACATAGTTTGAAAGATGATTTTAAAGTGTGTCTTTTGGGAGTGGAGTTTGGAAATACTCATGTTATAATCATCAGAGGAATTGTGAGAGAAATCAATGGAAGATCAGTTTAGTGGCTTCAGCTATTTGGTTCAGAGTGGGTGTTATTTTTGACAACTGTATATATTTGTGAAGCTTAGGAGAGTAAAGCAGTATTGTACTATAATCAAATTTTTCATGTTTTTTTTTCTTGTTGAAACTAACTCCGCTCTGTTCCACCATGTTTTCTAAAAAAAAGTTGCAATCTTTTGAGCCAAGGTTCCATTTTGGGACCTTCCTGTCCAGTAGTAACACCAACTGAGATTGTAATATATATAGATTAGCAGGATCAGCATAAATTATGACAATTGGTGCTAACAGCCACCTGCATGGAGATCTTGTGGTGGGGTTCAAGCCCGGAAGCTCTGGGTTCAAATCCCACCACAGGACTTGATGACCATAGAAGATGCAGCCAACAGATTGTATATCAACTTGCAAAATCCTTCCAACATGCCAATAGCAGACAGTAATAGCGGGAGACTCGTGGTCAGCCATACTTGGTGTGTGGCACCCCTCAAGCTATAAGTCTCCGGTAACGGGCGAGAAACCTGTTCCAGGTAAAACTCACTACTGAATCAGATGAAAGTCCGTCTGGCGCAATACTCAGTATGGGAAAAGAGACAACAACCCAAATACTTCTGGGATATTCACCATGAAAAAAATTGGCACTTAAGGAGTTTTTCTACAAAACATCAGGTTGCCTACATATTATAACTTTTCTGAGCTGAATAATTCAAGTAAAAATCCTTCAGTTTATGTTTAAGACATAAAACACTAGCTACTTTACAGGTCTCATTGAACCAGTCACATGCAGTCTTCCACCTGTTTTAGCTGATTAGCTAATTGTAACAATTACATTTTTGTAGCTTGCAGTTACAACAAATTCATGCATTAAGCGAAATGGAACATCACACCTTAACTGCATGAAGTATTTTGGCTGTCAATATCCACAACAATAATCTATGTTTGGGAAAAGAGAGAACAAACAACAAAACTGTCATAACATATCCATTCTTTTTATTTAAAAACACAATAGTGATTTTAAGACAGCAGTTATGCACTTTGGAGGCTATGAAAAGACACACAGATATACTGAACTGAAAAATATCAATCAATTTATGTAACAACATTAGTTACTTGCTCCACACGCAGGATTACCACAGGCTTATGGATGAACACTGCTCACAGAAAAAGTCCAAATTTTAGAAAGATGGGCAGAGTCCTGTAATCACATTCTCAACCTGCTTTCATTCATCAACAAAGAACCAATCAACAGACTATCACAGTTTGCTATCAACTATTCTCTAGATGACTCTCTCATACTGTTAGAGAAGGTGAAAACTATTAAACTCCTGTCTTATAGCAAACCTCCAGGAGCTGATGTTATCCTAGTTGAGGTCCACAAGGCCAACTGTCAATGTCTGGTCCAGTAGTTCACTGAACTCTTTCAGTTATGTGGAAGCAAAGAATTATTCTGCAAGAAAACAAAGGTGCTAAAGATGTCCACTTGTATAAGCAGGAAATAATTTGCCAATCCTGTGACAATCGTAAAGGAATCTCACTCTTCCCCATCCCCCCTCCCTCCGCCCCCCAAAATCCTTCTGAACCATAGTGCAGCATCTTGAACATGATCTGCTGCCAGAGAGTCTGTGCAGTTTCAGAAAAGGTTGAGGGATCACTGAAATGGAAGATTTTAAACATCAGTCAGGGAATGAAAAGGAATAAGTTTGCCTATCAAACTGTAAGTCTATAGAGCAAATAATCCTGCTCACTCTGCTCTGTACATGCAATACTTTGACTGTTTGATTTGATTTTGATTTGAGTTATTATAGTCACATGTATTAACATAATGTGAAAAATATTGTATCTTGCACACTATACAGACAAAACGTACCGTTCAGAGAAAAAAACCAAGACCGTGCAGAATGTAGTGTTACAGACATAGCTAAGGTGTAGAGAAAGATCAACTTGATGCAAGGTAAGTCCATTCAAAAGTCTGACAGCAACAGGGAAGAAGCTATTCTTGAGTCAGTTGGTATGTGACCTCAGACTTTTGTCCTTTTTCCTGACGTAAGAAAGTGGAAGGGAGAATGTCTGGGGTGCGTGGGGTCCTTAATTATGCTGGTTGCTTTGCCAAGGCAGCGGGAAGTGTAGACAGGGTCATTGGATCGGAGGCTGGTTTGCATGATGGATTGGACTACATTCACAACCTTTTGTAATTCCTTGTGGTCTTGAGCAGAGCAGGAGCCATACCAAACTGTGATACGACCAGAAAGAATGCTTTCTATGGTGCATCTGTAAAAGTTGGTGAGAGTCATAGCTGACATGCCAAATTTCCTTAGTCTTCTGAGAAAGTAGAGGCATTGATGGGCTTTCTTAACTATCGTGTCAGCATGGTGGAGGGGGGGAACCAGGACGGTTGTTGGTGATCTGGACACCTAAAAACTTAAAGCTCCCGATCCTTTCTACTTCATTCCCATTGATGTTGACAGGTCCATGTTATAAGAACATAAGAAATAGGAGCAGAAGTAGGCCATCTAGCCCTTCGAACCTGCCCCGCCATTCAATAAGATCATGGCTGATCTGAAGTGGATCAGTTCCACTTTCCCACTTTCTCCCCATAACCCTTAATTCCCCTGTCTATCAAAAACATATCTACCCGTGACTTAAATATATTCAGCGAGGTAGTCTCCACCACTTCAACGGGCAGAGAATTCCAGAGATTCACCACCCTTTGAGTGAAGAAGTTCCTCCTCAACTCTGATCTATACTGCTCCCCCCCCTTATCTTGAGGCTGTGTCCTCTAGTCCTGCTATCCTTTCTAAGCGGGAAGAATCTCTCTACCTCTACCCTATCCATCCCCTTCATTATCTTATACATCTCTATAAGATCCCCCCTCATCTTTCTAAACACCAATGAGTACAGACCTAGTCTATTTAGTCTCTCTTCATAGTCTAACCCCCTCATCTCCGGTATCAGCCTAGCGAACCTCCTCTGCACTCCCTCCAAGGCCAATATATCCTTCCGCAAGTGCGGTGACCAAAGCTGCATGCAGTATTCCAGCTGCGGCCTCACCAGTACCCTGTACAGTTGCAGCAAGACCTCCCTACTTTTATATTCTATCCCCCTCGCTATAAAGGCCAATATTCCATTCACCTTCTTGATCACCTGCTGCACCTGCAGACTGGGTTTTTGCGACTCGTGCACAAGGACCCCAGGTCCCTCTGCACCGTAGCATGCTTCAGCTTTTTGCCTTTTAAATAATAATCCCTCCTATTATTTCTGCCAAAGTGAATAACCTCACACTTGCTAACTTTATACTCCATCTGCCAGGTCTTCGCCCACTCGCTCAGCCTATCCAGATCTCTCTGCAGACTTTCCACACCCTCCACGCAGTTTGCTTTTCCACTCATCTTCGTGTCATCAGCAAATTTCGTCACCCTACACTCAGACCCCTCCTCCAGATCATCTATATAAATGGTAAATAGTTGAGGCCCCAGCACCGATCCCTGCGGCACTCCACCAGTCACCGACCGCCAACCAGAATAGCACTCATTGATACCAACTCTCTGCCTCCTATTAGACAGCCAATCCTCCATCCACGCTAACACCTTACCCCCAACTCCGTGCACCCTAACATTCTGTAGCAACCTTTTATGAGGCACCTTATCAAACGCCTTTTGGAAATCTAAAAACACATCCACCGGTTCCCCTCTGTCTACCGCACTAGTCACATCCTCATGGAAATCCAATAAATTCGTCAAAAATGACTTCCCCTAACGAATCCGTGCTGCGTCTGCTCGATCAAACCATTCTTTTCTAGGTGCCTCACTATTTCTTCTGTGATGACGGATTCTAGCATTTTTCCAACTACAGACATTAAACTAACCGGCCGATACTTCCCAGCCTTTTGTCTGCTACCTTTTTTCAACAGCGGCAGAAGTTAGCCATTTTCCAATCTTCTGGCACTTCCCCGGAGTCCAGTGAATTTTGATAAATAATTACTAAGGCATCCACGATCACCTCTGCCATTTCTTTCAGAACCCTGGGATGCATTCCATCCGGTCCTGGGGATTTGTCCACCTTCAGTCCCATTAGTCTATCAAGCACTACCTCTCTAGTGACAGTAATCGCATTTAGGCCCTCAACTCCTACCATCTTTCTATCTTTAATATCCGGCAAACTATTCGTGTCCTCCTCCATGAAGACCGAGGCAAAAAACTTATTTAAAGCCTCAGCCATTTCCTCATCGCCCACCGCTAAATCCCCCCTCTCATCCTCCAAGGGTCCAAAATTCACTCTAGCCAGCCTCCTCTTCTTTATATATTTGTAAAAACTTTTACTGTCATTTTTTATATTTAGTGCTAGTTTAGCTTCGTAGTCTATCTTTCCTTTCTTTATCACCTCCTTAGTCATTCTTTGTTGATTCTTAAATCTTTCCAAACTTCTAATCGCCCACTATTTTTAGCCACTCTGAACGCATCAGCTTTTAATTTAATACTCTCCTTTATTTCCTTAGATAACCACGGCTGGTTATCCCTTCTCCTACAGTCCTTCTTTACCATCGGAATATATTTCTGCTGAGTACCAAAAAAGATCTCCTTAAAAATCTTCCACTGTTCCTCAGCCGTGCTACCAACCAATCTGCGCCCCCAATCTACATTCGCCAATTCCACTCTCATCCTATCATTCTCCCCTCTGTTCAAACAGAGGACACAGGTTCGGGACCCTACTTTCTCATCCTCATAGGTCAGTGTCTCCTAACTTGAATGCCTCAGACCTGGACTTCAGCAAGCAGTGGATATCCCTGTTTATCCATGATTTCTGATAGGAGAACACACGGATTTGCTTCTTTGGCACACAATCCTCTACACACTTACTAATGAAGTCAGTTACTGTGTATCAGCATCATATTAAGAAGCTTAACTACTTTCACTTGAACTGCCTTTGGATAGCAGAATAAATTCAACACATTAAGATACTCACCGAACTATAATGCCAAACATCCACACCATATTGAGACAGTCACAGTTGAATTTGGCCAATCAAGTCTGCACCAATTCTCTGATAGATTAACTTACCCAGGCCCTCTCTTCCCCAACATGCCTCCCCCACCCCCCACTGCCCCATCTCCATAACCAAACACATTTTCCATAATTAATCCATCTAACCTACACATCTTAGAACATTAAAGGACAATTTAACATGGCTAGTCAGCCGCCTAACCAGTGTATCTTTGGACTGTGGGAGGGAACCAAAGCACCCAGAGGAAACCCACACAGACATAGGGAGAATGGCCGAAATTGAACCTGAGCCCCTAGAACTGTGAGGCAACAATTCTAAACACTGTGCCAAATGCCACTCTTATCAAACTACTTATTGTTTACATTGTCAGTCACACTCAGCAATGTTAACTGGAAGTGTAAAATACTGATCCGAGTAAACAACTTCCATTAGTTCTTGAGGAATGAACATTGGCTGAAGTAAAACTAATAACTATTAGCATTTGAAATGCAATCATGAGGACAGAGGGGAATCACATCATTGGTGTGGGATGTGGCACCATTGGGGCCGGAGTGTGACAGCATTGGGGGTGGAATGTGATGTCATTGTGGAGGCTCCAGAAATGAAGATGAATGTGGAGCTCCACAAAGTGCAAGTCCGCCACTGTTGCTAGGTAAATTGACACTTGATAGCCCTGAAAGTTTCATTTAGTGAAACTTTCAATTTTCCTTGCAACTTGAAGATGTGTCCAGTCGGGCTATATATGAGATGCAATGAGATGCAGAAGGCCTTACCAATGTTTCGTGAAAATACCATTGTTACTTTCTTCCTCTTGTACTCTAGACCATCATTATAAGGCGTGTCCATTGATGCCATCACTGACGTTCAGTTGTTAAGTGTCTGAGCTAATCCTCTTTTGTCAGATAATAATACTTATCTTCTGCTGTCCAGGTGCTGATGAAATGTCATGATGTGGAGGTGCCGGTGTTGGACTGGGGTGGGCACAGTAGGAAGTCTCACAACACTAGCTTAAAGTCCAACATATTTATTTGGAAGCATGGGCTTTCAGAACGCTGCTCCTTCATCAGATCAGTGGAATGGTGGGTTCACAAACACGGCAAATATAGACTGACACACAACTGCAAAATAATGGTTGGAGTGCCAGTCTTTACAGGTAATCAAGTCTTTAGCATTGTGAGACTTCTTAATGATGAAGTGCCATAGACCTAAAAGGTTAAATACAGCAATGCTGCCCCACATGAAGGGCATTGCCAGCATTTTCTTTCGGATGTCCAGAATTTGAGGTATTTTGCTTTCGTTATTGAACCAATGTCAAGAACGCGTGCCCGTTTCGAGGAGATCTCTTACTGCACGTTAACTGTCTGCAGGAGCAAATGGCATTTTTAAAAATATCCGCCCCCACCGCAAACAAAAAACACAAAACCAGCTTAAACGAGTGAACATGGTGGCAGGCTCCCGACTGCAGCGTGGCTGTCGCCAGGCGGGACGGCGACAGACCAGGCGCGTGGCGCCTGCAGCCCCAACTGTTTGCATTCAAACCTCGAGCTCGAGGCACTCGAGCCCACGGTCAAAGACAAGCAACAGCAGCAGCAGCGGGTGTGTAGGGAAACCAGCGGTCCCTAGTTTTACAAGTGAGTAAAAAGTCGGTGGAAGAAGGCAATGTTTGGGGAAATGTTCCCATTACTGCTCTTGTTGTCGCCCAAGCGCAAACTTTTGTCTACCAAATTATTGGATCCAGCACCATGTGTTTGAGTGTGCGCGTGCGCCTCCGCCCCACCCGACCCCTTTCACATTTATATTGACCTCCGCACTAAATAACCAGACCAATGGGGGAACCAACTGGGGAATTCATCAGGTGCGGTGCACCAGTGCATGATAATGTGGAAGTCAGCCCGAAAGTAGAAATAAAAACAGAAAGTGCTTCAAAATCTCAGCAGGTCTGCCAGCATCTGAGGAGAGATGATAGAGCTAACTTAGAAATATTTGATTTCCGTTTTTTTCAATAAATAAACAATTATACATTTGTCAAAAGATAAGTAGACCATTTTTGGTTGCTTTTTTTGGGTTCCCACTGTTTGAACACACGAGGTTGCCAACTTCACCGTCTAAAGATTCAAGAGATAGAAAATCAATGGATTTTATTGTTATTATTTATTAGTGTCACAAGTAGGCTTACATTAACACTGCGATAACATTACTGTGAAAAGCCCCAAGTTGCCACACGCCACCCGCCGCCTGTTCGGGTACACCGAGGGAGAATTTAGCATGGCCAGTGCTCCTAACCAGCACATCTTTTGGACTGTGGGTGGAAATAGGAGCACCCAGAAGAAACCCACGCAGACACGGGAAGAAAACGCAGATTCTGCACAGACAGTGACCCAAGCTGGGAATTGAACCCGGATCTCTGCAAAGCAACAGTGCTAACCGGGGTATACAAAGAAGAAAACACATTAAGACTAGCATTTCTAGCGTGCCTTGCTCAACTTCAATAAGACCCAAAGTGCTTTATTGAATTTTGGACTCCTAGTGTGTGATCTTACCAACCATCCCAACCATTGAACAGAGTGGCAAGCTGGTAAGATAGCATGTGAGGCATAAGATCAGATTTGCACTAGATGCCAAATGGTTTGTTATTCAGAGCCCCTTTTCACAGGTACAAACTGCTTCTGGGCATGAGACCTGTTAGTATGAATTAGAATGCATCTCAACATCATTTGCAAGATCAACCTGGTATTGCCCCCTCATAGAATCTCCTCGCCTCACTGGTGTGACGTCAAGCTGGCGGGAATCGACATTGCTGTATAAAGATGCCGGAATCAGAAACAAAAGCAGAGAATGCTGGAAAATCTCACCAGGAATGACAACATCTATGGAGATAGAATAGAGCTAATGTTTCGAGTAAGGGTGATCCTTCGTCCGAGTTATCAGAGCTCTGACGAAGGGTCATCCTGACTTGAAACATTGGCTCTATTCTCTCTCCACAGATGCTATCACACCTGCTATGATGTACTGATCTATAAAAGTCTGGTTCAGTCGCAGCAGTAGCGAAGAGGAGTGAGGTGGTGAATACGACTGAGTGCCGACTCTGTGTGTGCAGAGGGGTTCTCAGTCACTGCCATGATGTGGGATGGAATGGGGGAAGCTTGTATGAATGCAAGGGTTTTGGGGGCTGTTTGTGCTGGCATGGGGTCCTCAGGTTGGGAGTTGGTGCTGGCTTAGGGCTTGTGTTCCATGTATTCTCCCTGGCTGCTGAGTGCCACCCCACCCCCCCCAACCCCGGAGGGTTGCTTATGAGGACTGCTCCCAACCCCACTGATGTCACTATGCCATCTCTGGACAGGGTCTATGGTTTATCATGGACATTCCATCACAAGCCCCACCAACAGCAACAAGCAGCAGCTCTGTTAGCTGCTGCTTCAAACAAGGGAGTTTGGCAGGCGTGAACACAGCTCCCCACGGTGCATGGACTCGCAGTGCTACCTTTGATGGGACCCATCCTGTGATCGTCATGAGGGTGTCCCTTTTCCATCTGTCTGAACTGTTAGCCATTCCTGGAAGCCATAGTATTTGACATCCAGGTCAGTGCACTCATGCCTATGATGAATGGGTTCCCAATGGGACACTCACAGAAATCCATATGTCCCGTGCCCACTATCGTGATGATGTCACAGCAGTCGGCAGCTTAGAAACATAGAAACATAGAAACGCTACAGTGCAGAAAGAGGCCATTGGGCCCATCGAGCCTGCACCGACCACAATCCCACTCAAGCCCTACCCCCACATATTTACCCGCTAGTCCCTCTAACTTACGCATGTCAGGACACTAAGGGGCAATTTTAGCATGACCAGTCAACCTAACCCACACATCTCTGGACTGCGGGAGGAAACCGGAGCGCCCGGAAGAAACCCACGCAGACCAGAGGAGAACGTGCAAACTCCACACAGACAGTGACCCAAGCCGGAACCGAACCCAGGTCCCTGGAGCTGTAAAGCAGCAGTGCCAACCAATGTGCTACTGTGCCGCATAGTGCAACATAATGCAACAAATGGCTCGGATGATATCTGATAATGTCTTCCTGGAATCCATTGTAAACGTCACTTATTTACTGCCCTCTTTTATTGTTGTATCAATAAGTTGTCTCAGTCTCGCCCACTTCACAGAATTCCTTAAGCAATCATAGTATCGCTACAGTGCAGAAAGAGGCTATTTGACCCATCGAACCTGTACTGCCAACAGTCCCACTCAGACCCTCTTATTGAGATGGTGCATGACACTGGGATGGTGTAGCCAAGAGGGCAGGGAGACCATTGGTCGGTGGCTATGTGGGGCGGGGGGCGGGGGGGGGGGGCGGGGGGATACAGGTGCCCGTAAGTGCCAGGGAGGGACAGAGGACGTCGGAGACGGAGACTCCGATGCTACAGGACCCACATATCCTATAATGAGCTGCCAGATGCCATGTGCTGCCACAGGCTCTGTCTCAGTAATGAGACAGTATGGCACGTGTGTCATGTGCTCACGGACCTTGCATCTTGAGGGACAAGAGGGCACCCACTTCTGGTGGCAGTGAAGGTCATGACAGCCCTCAACTTATATGCCACTGGTCCTCCCAGGCTATCAATGGGGACCTCTGTAGCACTGATCAGTCCTCTGTGCGCAAGTGCGTCATCGGTGATGGATGCCCTGTTTGCCCAGGTAGCCAACTATATAAACTTTGATGTGCACCGGACCCAGCACGAAGCTTGGGCTGCAGGCTTCGCTGCCATTGCTGGCATGCACAGTGTACCGAGGGCCACTGATGGCCCACAATTCTCCATCAGGAGGTCAGGAATGTTAAGTGAAAGGGTTCTATTTTCTGAATGTTAAGGTGGTCTGTGACCACCACCTGGACATCATGCCAGTGTGTGCATGGCACCCAGGGAGCATCCACAACAGTTATACACAGCGGAACTCGGATGTATCCAGACTCTTCGTGGATTGGCCCTGGCTGCTGGGCTGGCTCCGAGGGACAAGGCTACCCATTGAGGTCTTGGTTAATGGTACCAGTACAAAGACCCCAAACCGAGGCAGAAACTTGCTACAATGAGGCCAACGCTGCCACCCAGGCCATCGTCAAGTGATGCTTTGGCTCTTGAAAATGTGGTTCCACTGCCTGGACCTCTCCGGTGGGGTCCTGAAGTACTGCCCCCCGGAGGGTTTCCCGCATTATCGTGGTAAACTGTGTGCTCCAAGCCTGGCAGAGAAGCTGGTAGACATCCAGGAGAAGGAGGAAGACCAAGCAGATGCCCCACCCACCACCCAGGGAGCCTTTAACATCCCCCAAATGCTCCACAACTTGTCCACACCAACCACTTGGGTCCCATTGACATCATGCCAGGGTCATGGGCCTGAGTTGGCCATGTTAGTGAGTTTTTGGCTCAGGGTGATGACAACTCACTATGCAGCATACTGATGTTGCCCTGGTGCCACTCAAATCTGACTCCTACCTGTTCTTTGATTGCATACTGGCGCCAAGGCCCACGGCTGCTGAGGGTTGGAGCACCACTGTCGGCCCTAATATCCTAAGTTTGGGAGAGGCGGCCGTTCCAGGGTTTGGTGGGTGCTGAGAATGCCATGTCTAGTTGCGTGACACTGTGGGCCTTTAAGGCCCCCACTGCTGTGGCTGCCTTGGATGAATATCTGATTGCACAGGCCACTGGGATCCATCATCCCAAAGCTGCTAGAGATCCAGTAGCTGAGGAATGCAGGAGTGCCTGTCAGCAAAACTGCAGAAACTGCAAGGCCATATGGAGTCCAACAGCCTTCAGATATTCATCCAAGGCAGCCACAGCAGTGGGGGCCTTAAAGGCCCACAGTGTCACGCAACTAGACATCGCATTCTCAGCACCCACCAAACCCTGGAACGGCCGCTTCTCCCAAACTTAGGACATTAGGGCCGACAGTGGTGCTCCAATCCTCAGCAGACGTGGGCCTTGGTGCCAGTATGCAATCAAAGAACAGGTAGATTTGTGTGGCACCAGGGCTACATCAGTATGCTGCATAGTGAGTTGTCATCACCCTCTTGCCTGAGTCAAAAACTCACTAACATGGCCAACTCAGGCCCATGACCCTGGCATAATGTCAATGGGACCCAAGTCACTGGGACCCATGATGTCAATGGGACCTAGCTTGGGGCCAGCTGTCACCTTGGATTCCACAGACCTTTGTGTGCCTGAGCCCTTGGACATTCCCGCCTCCACATAATGTGCATCATTGGCTGTGTGGTGCTCACCAAAAGTGCTCCAGAAGTCTCACCATTAACCTGTCCCACTGAGGTATCTGCACTGGTGGATGGTGCCTGTGATGCCTATACCAACTCATGGGTTCTGTCCTCAGAGTTCTTCTCGGAGCCTCCCACCAAGGTGTCAACTGGGTTCTCTGCAGCAGCAGTGGGGGTTGGGGGGGGAGATGACTTCTGAGAAGAGGGTGGATTAAAAGACTGATGGCTGGATCGGCCAGAGTTTCAAGGGGCCAGGCCAATTGGATTGGGTATGTGGGGCCATGCCTCAGCAGGCAGGGCTGGCGAAGGGGGGGGGCAGAGGGATTGAAGGAAGATGATAGGGGGTTGGGTGCTGGGAAGTTGTGGGATATCAGGGAGTGGCTCAACATGGACATTGCAGGCACGACAGGTTGACCAGATGTCAAGACAGGCCAGACATTCACCTCTGCTGCCTGAATGAGGCCATTCATTTTCTTGCGGCACTGGTCCTCAGTCCTCTGTATCAGTGCGTGGGCACTGACTGCTGCTGCTACCACTTCCCAGGCCCGAAGTCTGGGCTGCCAGCCGTCTAAAAGATTGTCTTCCTCTCCTCCACAGCATCTAGCATCCATTCCAGCTCCCCCTCCGTGAATCCTGAGATTGTTTTGTGGAGCGCCACATTTTTGGAGTGACTGATTGTGTGTACATCGTTACTGTTTATATGGCACACAGCTGCAGCCAGTTTGGGCAGGTCATGTGTTTTAAGCCTCCATTCCGGCTTTTTCATTGCACTAAATGTTGAACTGTCAAAAGATTGGCGTGATTTACTCCTGCTTTCAGACTCTTTTGATAGATGAATTTTTTTTTGGGAGGATCGGTTAGTCTTTACCTCTAAGGTATGACCTCAAAGATTGATATCTATTCAAAATGAGGTAGTAGTCTGGTTACGAGGTGGCAAAAGACAAAAAGATGGTTCAGGACATATTTCTTTGGATAGTTACAAGAACAAAGTTTGAGATGAAGATTTTTTTTAGTGAGGGTGAGGGCAGGGGACTAGCTGTAATTTGCTAATCGCTAATGCTGCTTTGGTAATGTAAGTTTTTGAACCACTGGACAAAAAACAGGCAATAAGTGTTTTCATGAGAGATTCGCCTACACTTGTGCTTTGAAGAGAAAGAACAGCAAGGTGAGGAGAAACCCAGGAAGCTAAGCTAATTGGGCACCATGGGAGTGATCTAGACTAAACTCATAGATACATGTGTCACTGTCTTTCTGAAATAATTCCGCAGAAGCCAGTGTCCTTTCACCCGATTCCTTTATTTACAAACTTCTCCACCCCTCAGAGTGCTTCAGGGATACAAAGTCAGAATCTGGAGTGACAATTGTCCTGACACTCCTCGAGATATATATAAGATTCCTTTATTGTACAAGCAATCATTACCTCAATCATGGAGCTCAAACTTCAAGAGGTCAACCTTATGGGCCCTGTAGAGATCGTTACAATTTCCAGAATCATAGAGTGCAGAAGAGGCTCTTCAGCCAATTGAGCCTGCACTGACACATTAGAAACAGCGGAACTCCCACCTAATCTCATCTGCCAGCACTTGGTCAATAGCCCTGAGTTTTATGACGTGCCAAGTGCTCATCCAGGTACTTTTTAAAGGATGTGAGGCAACCCGTATCTTCCATCCTCCCAAACACTGCCTTCCAAACCATCATCACCTCCTGGATAAAAAGGTTTTTCCTCACAGGCCCCCTAAACCTCCTGATCCTCACCTTGAACCTATGTCCCCTCATGACTGACCCTTCAATTAAGGGGAACAGCTGCTCCTTATCCACTCTACCCAAGTCCCTCATAATCATGTACACCTCAATCAGGCCACCACTTAATCTTTGCTGCTCCAACATAAACAACCCAAGCCTACCCAACTGCTGTTAATAATTTAAGTGTTCCATCCCAAGCAGCATCCTGGTACCTGGTGAATCTCCTCTGCATCCTCCAGTGCAATCACATCCTTCCTACAATGTGACGGACCTCACCAAAGTTCTATACATGTCCAACATGACTTTCCTGCTTTTGTCGTCAATGCCTCAGTTGATAAAGGCAAGTGTCCTATATGCTTTTTTCACCACTCCACTAACATGCTCTTCCACCTTCAGAGATCTGTGGACAAATGTGCCAAGGTCCCTTTGTTCCACAAAACTTTCTAGTATCATGGAGTCATAGAGTCATAGGGGTTTGCAGCATGGAAACAGGCCCTTCAGTCCAACTTGTCCATGCTGCCCCTTTTTTTTAACCACTAAGCTAGTCTCAATTGCCCGCGTTCGGTCCGTATCCCTCTATACCCATCTTACCCATGTAACTGTATAAATGCTTTTTAAAAGACAAAATCGTACCTGCCTCTACTACGACCTCTAGCAGTTTGTTCCAGACACTCACCTCCCGCTGTGTGAAAAAATTGCCCCTCTGAGCCCTTTTGTATCTCTCCCTTCTCACCTTAAACCTGTGCCCCCTAATTTTAAATGCCCCTATATTTGGGAAAAGATATTGACTATCTAGCTGATCTATGCTCTCATTATTTTATAGACTGCCATAAGATCACCCCTAAGCTTCCTACGTTCCAAAGAAAAACGTCCCAGTCTATCAGCCTCTCCTTATAACTCAAACTATCAAATCCCGATAGCATTCTAGTAAATCTTTTTTGCACTCTTTCTAGTTTAATAATATCCTTTCTATAATAGGGTGCCCTACCATCCATTGAATACTTCCTCGTCAAATTACTCCTTCCAAAGTGTATCACCTCATAATTTTCAGGGTAAAATTCCATCTGCCACTTATCTGCCCATTTAACCGTTCCATCTATTGGTTTTGATGGGCTACTATGACCGTAATTGATTACCCACTACATGTGAGCAATTAGCCCTGTTGCTAGCACCCCACCATACCGCCTCTGCACAAATAGCTCTGGAGTGGTCTGGAGTCGTCGAATTTGCAATAGATGCACAGGACAGCAGCGTTAATCTTTTGCACTGCTGCATCCGTTCCCAGCCCAATAAGTTTGCAATCTGAAGTGCTTTATCATGCATGTGCTATTGAGGTAGTTGACTGATTCTTTTATGAACCAGTAACAAAATAGATCTCTTATGCATGTTTGCATGAGAGCCCAGACTTTCATTAGTTTGTTGAAACACTTGCACACAAGGCAAACATTAATGTTTTTTGTTATTTCAATTGATTTTGTCATTGACTCAGTGTTATTTACACAATGTAAAGAGGTGACAGGAGGTTATAGTTTCTGTTATTGATACTTTAAAGGTCTGCTTGATTCACACTTTTAAAGAATAGTAGTAACAACACTTCTTTGAAAGGAATTATGAATGACTATTTTTTAAGCTTTTCCATACATGCTATTCTTATTATAGGTTTCATTGGTTTTGTACAGTGTATACTGAATAAATGAACATGCAGATACCAGTGGTTGACTTGGTTGGCTTGCGTGGCTATTAGTGGTGGGATATAGGCTGACATGGAGGGTATGATGGGCCATTGTATATAGGTGGAGGGGCACAGTTGGCATGAACATATGTGAGACCGTTGGAGTTGGGGATAGGAAATGGGTTCACTTGGAGGGTTATAACAGGCTGTAAGGGTTAGTGGGGACATGAAATGACATGAGAGGCATGCATATTTAAATTGCGATTGCCCTATAACTTTCTAAATTTAAGGGAAAACAATCCTTTTCTGTGTTGGTTAAGAAAGCCCACCACATCTCTACTTTCTCAGGAGGCTAGGGAAGTTTGGCATGTCCACTACAACTCTCACAAATTTTTACAGATACATCATAAAATGCATACTTTCTAGGTGTATCACAGTTTGGTAGGGCTCCTGCTCTGAGCAAGACCACAAGAAACTACAAAGGGTTGTGAACATAGCCCAGTCCATTATGCAAATCAGCCTCCTATCCACTGACTCAGTCTACACTTCCAGCTGCTTCAGAAAAGCAGCCAACATAATTAAGGACCACATGTATCCTGGACATACTCTCTTCCACCTTCTTCCATTGGGAAAAATATACAAAAGGCTGAGAACACCTACCAACCAACTGAAGAACAGCTTCTTTCCTGCTGCCGTCAGACTTTTGAATGGACCTACCATATATTAAGCTGATCTTCCTCTACGTCCTATCTGTAACTGCAACACAATATTCTGCGCCCTCTCCTTTCCTGCTGCCCTTGTACTCTATGAATGCGATGTTTTGTTTGTATAGCTCACAGGAAATAATACTTTTCACTATATCCCAGTACATGTGACAATAATAAATCAATTTAAATCAAGCCAGTGGGTCCTTTCAGGGCTTCAGTGGGGATCTTTGCAGAAATTCCCTGCCCAATCTGTCATACAAACTGGATGATTCAATTACATTAATACACATTATTTACCTTGGCCAACAGCATTCTACCTCCTGGTATAATTAGGAATCAATTGGCTAATTGGACCCAAAAGTCTTTCCTTCATTGCTTAGCAACCTGCTTACACTTGTCTGATCTGTTCAAGATTCGCCCCCACCAGCTATATACTATGAGAACTAAAAGGGAGTCATCTTGGATAACAAGCTATACCTTATCAGGCCAAGTGAGGAGCAGAATGCTCCTATTCATTTTAATTAGCAGTTGAATCCTTCTATTCATTCCATTATCTAGTACCTCACAGCTGCAAGGTCTTCCAAAACCTTTCACTTATTAAGTTCTATACTTTGTTGTTCCATTTGAATGTGGCCTGTCTGGTTCTGCTGTTTCCCATTATGCTGTGGGGCAGTTGCTTTTGGCCAAAGCTCACAAACATTTTTAAAACTATGCTTCAAAGTTACATTTGTTATCCTTCGTTATCCACGGCTTATTACCTCTCCTCCTACTATCCTTTTTGACCATCGGAATAAATTTCTGCTGAGCACCAAGAAAGATCTCCTTAAAGATCCTCCACTGCTCCTCAACAGACCCTCCCTCCAACGCGCTCCCTCAGTCCACATTCGCCAATTCTTCTCTCATCCTACCGTACTCCCCTCTATTCAAACAAAGTTACTTGATAGAGCAGACGCAGCACGGTTTCATTAAAGGGAAGTCGTGTCTGACAAATTTACTGAAGTTCTATGAGAATGTGTCTAGGGCGGTGGATAGAGGAGAGCCGGTGGATGTGGTCTTTCTAGATTTTCAGAAGGCGTTTGACAAAGTACCTCACAAGAGGTTATTGCAGAAGGTCGAGGGACATGGAGTTGGGGGTAGGGTGTTAGCGTAGATAGAGGATTGGTTGTCAAATAGGAGGCAGAGAGTGGGGGTCAACGGGTGTTATTCGGATTGGCGGATGGTGACTAGTGGAGTGCCCCAGGGGTCGGTGCTGGGGCCTCAGCTTTTTACCATTTATATAGATGATCTGGAGGAGGGAACCGAGTGTAGGGTGTCGAAATTTCTTATGTTCTTATGTTCTTATTTCTTGTTAAAAATTCATTACTATTGGTTTTATATGTGGTTAAGACAATACCTTCATATAGTGTATGTAGGAGGCCCATTGTGATACCTTTGATAAATATAAGGCACGTTATGGTCCCTATTTTAGACTAGTCTATTTTGTTTTAAAAGCCCCTGAATTAGCCGAGGTTTCAGCATCCCCTGCTACATCCTCATAATCTTATATATCTCAATCATGTGCCCTCTCAGCCTTCTCTGCTTTAGAGAAAGCAACACAAGCCTATCCAGTCTCTCCTTATAAGAACATAAGAACATAAGAAATAGGAGCAGGAGTAGGCCATCTAGCCCTTTGAGCCTGCCCCGCCATTCAATAAGATCATGGCTGATCTGTCGCGGCTCAGTTCCACATTCCCACCCTCTCCCCATAACCCTTAATCCCCTCGCTTATCAAAAACCCATCAACCCGTGTCTTAAAAATATTTAGCGAGGCAGCCTCCACCACCTCAACGGGCAGAGAATTCCAGAGATTCACCACCCTTTGAGTGAAGAAGTTCCTCCTCAACTCTGTTCTAAACCGCCCCCCCCTTTATCTTGAGGCTGTGCCCTCTAGTCCTACTGTCCTTTCTGAGCGGGAAGAGCCTCTCCACCTCTATCCTATCCATCCCATTCATCATCTTATATGTCTCGATGAGATCTCCCCTCATTCTTCTAAACTCTAACGAGTACAAGCCTAGTTTATTCAGCCTCTCCTCATAGCTCAACCCCCTCAACTCCGGTATCCGCCTAGTAAACCTCCTCTGCACTCCCTCCAAGGCCAAAATATCCTTGCGTAAGTACGGCGACCAAAACTGCACACAGTACTCCAGCTGCGGCCTCACCAATGCCCTATACAGCCGCAGCAAGACCTCCCTACTTTTATATTCAATCCCCCACACTATGAAGGCCAGCATCCCATTTGCCTTCCTGACCACCTGCTGCACCTGCAAGCTGGGTTTTTGCGACTCATACACAAGGACCCCGAGGTCCCTCTACACCGTCGCCTGCTGCAGTTTTTCATCACGTAAGAAATAGTCCTTCCTACCATTATTCCTACCAAAGTGGACCACCTCGCACTTGCCAACATTAAACTCCATTTGCCATTTCCTGGCCCATTCGCCCAGCCTATCTAGATCCTTCTGCAGACTCTCCACACCCTCCGCGCAATTTGCCATTCCCCCAATCTTGGTGTCATCAGCAAATTTCGACACCATACACTCGGTTCCCTCCTCCAGATCATCTATATAAATGGTAAATAGCTGAGGCCCCAGCACCGACCCCTGGGGCGCTCCACTAGTCACCAACTGCCAATCTGAATAGCACCCATTAACCCCCACTCTCTGCCTCCTATTTGACAACCAATCCGCTAGCTCAAATGCTTCATCCCAGGCAACATCGTGGTGACTTTCCTTTGTACCCATTCAAGTGCAATCATATCCTTCCTATAGTGAGGTGACCAAAGTGGCAAACAGTACTCCAGCTGTGGGTTAATTGACATATGTACAGCTCCAACATTACTGCCTTGACACAATTGATCAAAGCAAGTGTTCCATATGCCTTCTTAACTATCTGATTCACCTCCTCTGTTGCCTTCAGGGATCTGTGAATAAGTATCCCAAGATCCATTTGTTCCTCTGAATTTCCTATTGTCCTGCTATCCATTAAATATAGCCTTGCTTTGTTACTATTTCCAAAGTGCATCACTTCACACTTATTAGGGTTAAATACTGTCTGCTACTGCTCTACCCATTTGACCTACCTATCCATATCTTCCTCTAACCAATGACCTTCTTCATTATTAACCACCCTACTAATCTTGATGTCACCTGCAAACTTTCTTATCATTCCCTCCACGTTATCGTTATTGTATAGTGCTTCCACACATTCCCTCACCAACCATGGTAACTTCAAAGCAACTGGAAATCCAAATTATACAGTGATACGCTCACATCAGTGTCAGAAAACAAAGGTGGTGGTAATCTATGTTTATATTGTTGGATACTAGAAATAAGGTATAGATTTAAGTGCATTTAGAATCTTTTGTGCGCAAGGCTCTAGTTAGATTCATACTAAACAAAGATGTTGCATGTATGGGGGTTTTTGGCTTAAGTTCAAATTGTATGTATTGTGTTTACTTTCCGCAAGTTTAACAGAAGGTAAACACAAGCTTGCTTAGCAACAAGGGTGTACTTTGTAGATCAGGGAAGTTTTTCTGAGTTTAGTTTTAAACCAAATCTATAGCAGCTGGCACTAGGAAGCTGGAGAGGGAACAGTTCTCTCAGCACTGCAAAAACAAACTAGAAAATGAAGAGAAGTTTCCAGGAAGATTGAAGTAAAAAGAAACCAAGAGATATTGTATTGATCATTGAAAGTTAAAGTCAGAGCTGAAAACTACAGACTTGGTGGAGTTAGCTAGTGAAAAGCCAATGATATCTGAACCACTCCTAAAGTCAGTGATATCTTACTATATGTGTGAGGTAAAAGGTTGAAGCAATTGTGAAGTAATGGTGGCTGGACTCCTGGGAGCTTGTGTGAAAGTTTGAGGTTCCTTGCTATTTAAGACAAAGGAATACTGAAAGGAGAATTAGAAAATCTGGAGGTGGATTCTTGCTGAAAACAGCTGAGAGAAAGCATTGTTTGAAAGAAAATTCTAAAGCACATCTGTTCAATAGTGAGTTTGGAAACACTCAGGTGAAAGCTGGAGTCCAGTGAGATCAGTTAGCCCACCGTGTAATAGTCATCTGGGGGGAATTTGAGAAGAAAACCACAGAAGATTGGTTCAGTGGCATCTGCCACTTGGTTTCAGTGTGGAGTGTTGTCTGACCACAGTTGGCCTTTTGGGTTACAGGGACTGCATTTACTGAAAACCTTATTGCTTAAGATATATTTTGTAATTTGTGTTACCTTTAAAATCTGTACATTTGCGAAGATAGGTGGGAGTGAAGGAATATTGCATTGCAGTCAAACTTTTCATGTTTAATAATTTTTTTGTTGAAGACTAATTGGCAGTCTTGTCACTCTGTTCATCTGTGTTTTTCTAAAAAAAAGTTATGATCTTTTGAGCCAGGGTTTCTTTCCATTAGCAACACCAGTTGATATAACCAGAAGGATAGCTCAACAGGAAACAGCATCATGAAAGCACCATATGTCCCACCGCCAACGCCCCTTATTGCAGAATGTTGAAGGCATCATCCTCCTACATCTTCATATCTCCTCCCTGAGGGTGCCTCACCAGGACAATGGCTGACTGAGTTGCAACTACTTGGGACCCTGCAAATGACTCTTGCATTAGGGGAATACATTGCTGAGTTATTTTCAACACAGTAGCCACGGAGTAATTATTTCCTGCATTGTCCTGATGAAGCACTCTCACTGAGGACAATGAAAACAAAAATGGAAACTTGTTGCATAATCTGGAAGTTAATGGTTACTGCTTCATCATGTACAAATAATGACTGTGTGAATGGGAAGCAGTAGAAAGATGATGCCTCCAACATTCTGCCTTGAGGAGACTGGTGATGGGCGATGAGGTGCTTTCATGATGCTGCTCCCCGTCAAGCCATCCATTTGGTTATGTATGAAAGAGTGATATATGTTTTCAGACCACCTTATTGAGCAGGTGTCAGACTAACATGAGTGCATCATTGTATTATTTGGATTTCCAGCCACCAAGAGGTATTAAGAGTGTTGGATTTGCACTGCACTGAGAATATGGTGGTCCTTGAGATGGTACAGTTCAGAAGGCCATTCCTGTTTATATATCCTAAGTCAATGAGAGTTCAGTCATGCAATGAATTCCAAATTGAGTTAAGTGCTGTGCCTTTGCCCAAGGATCACCTAAAGCTTTTCTAAGCAGGTCTAAATAAAGATGGTGAGAACTCCAGAAATGGTCTCATCAAGATGCGTATACACCTCTTAAATTATACATTCTAGCCCCTCTTGCAGTCAAATTTCAATGTACACATTGTACTAGTTGACTAGTTCAGTGTCATGTATGCAAGAAATGACAAATCACCAAGGAAGGACATTCAGCCTTAAATGTGGACACTACCTTTTCCTGCAGAAAGGCCTGGAAGCCAGTGGGCTTGGCAGGTTTATAATACTAGGTTCAAAAATAGTTTCTCACACAATAAAAGTCATTCTAAGTTACACATTGGACAGACAAATCTAATTTAAGTTGCAATGACTACTTGTGCCATCCACAACTGACATTAGTGCAGCAGAAACAGTAAAATCAATAGCCTCAATGAGCAGCTTCCTGAGGCCAAACTATGGCTGCCGGCAATAATTAGCTGACAGGCATTTTGGTTAGGCAGTACTATCACAAGTGCTATCCATTGCCTGATGTTCCTGCTGTGGAATTATAGGCTACTCATTGTGATAAAAATGTGAGAATTTATGCAATTGAAGATTCTGATGGACTATATTAAGAGGCAATATTCCGGACTCTTAGCTGACAGTGAGATATTTTAGTGAACTTAAACCAAATGGAATCCATGAGACTTGGCGAGAAATAAATTCAACATATATTCACAAATATGACAACTATATACAACGAATGACCATTTGTGCCATCAGTGTGCTTTGTGCCCCAGAATTGTCTACATATCCGCTCCTCTATTTCCTACTGATGCTATGGGTCTATAATACATTCCCAGTAATGTGGCTCCCCTCTTTATATTCCTAAGTTCTACCACAAGGCCTTATTTGAAAATCCTTCCAAGAAATCGCCTCTCCTGATTGCTGTATTTGATGCCTTAATTAATAATGTAATGCCACATCCCCCCTTCTACACCTTGCATAAAGATCCTATACCATGGAATGATGAATTGCCAATCCTGCTCTTTCCTCAACTATGTCTCTGTGATGGCAACAATATCACACTTCAATCCATACCCTTAATTATTATACTCACAGCGTTAAGGTAAAGACTGTCCAGCCTAGTCTTACTCTCATGACACTCAACATAGCTAAACTCACTTTGATTTGCTTTCTTTGCTATAGCGTGATGTGTCTCTACTGTGTCTCTAATGTCTACCAAATTTGTTGATATTATTGGCCCCTTGCATACACTGCTAAAAAGGATACTCCAGAGAGAAGCTGTTAACAGAGTAAGGATGTCATTTTCATCGAGTTTATTGGTGTATTTTGACCCATCAATGGAATTAGTGTTGACCTGTGATGCCTCTTCATATGGCATTGGTGCAGTATTGTCCCACAGGATGGATGAAAGATCTGAAAGACTTATGTGGTATGTACTAACTCAAGGTGACTTGATGTGGCAAATAACAAATTAAAGAATTTATTGATTGAGAAGATCTATATACAACAAAGGATTTAACAGCACAACTACACAGGTTTACTCCGAGCAATGCTGTGACTCCATCTGCAGTCTCACAGCTGTGGGGATGCACACTCTTGCTCCTGATAGGCCCAGGTTTGTGCACTCATGGTCCATTGCTTCTGGCCTGGACACGTGGCTCACAAAGAATCACCCATTAAAAGGGCCATACTTGCCTCAGGAGGCTGAAAAATGCCATTCTCAGATTGAAAAGAAGGCTGGCCAATAGTATATGGTGTAAAAAGTTCCATCAATTTGTGTATGGGAGGCACTTTACCATCATTATGGACCACAAACCACTCTTGGGTCTTCTTAACAAAGACAATGCCATACCACCAGTTGCATCAACGAGAATTCTGACCCTTACGAAGATACATTCAAGCACAGGCCTGGAACAAATATTGCAAATGAAGATGTTCTTGGTTAACTTGGTTTGCAAGAGAGTATAGCACTTCTCCCCAATTCCACAGGAAACTGTTATGCACTGAAATTCAACCACCCTGCCCGCTATGGAATCGGAGTGGGTGAGGGGCAGACAGTGGAAATGTCTGTTGACCTCGCGTGGGAATTTCCAGTCTCGCTCAAGCAAGGCCATAAAATCCCACCCATGTTGTTGAATTTCTTGGACAGGTTGCCAGTTTTGGAACAATAACAGTTTTGGAGCAGCATGGTAGTAGAGTGGTTAGCACTGCTGCTTCACAGTGCCAGGGACCAAGGTTTGATTCTCAGTTTGGGTCCCTGTCTTTGTGGAGTTTGCGTGTAGTCCCCATGTCTGCATGGGTTTCCTCCAGGTGCTCTGGTTTCCTCCCACATCCTGAAAGACATGCTGGTTAGGTGCATTCACCCGAACAGGCGCCGGACTGTTAGTGACTAGGGGAATTTCACAGTAACTTCATTGCAGTGTTAATGTAAGCCTTACTTGTGATTAATAAATAAACTTTACTTTAAATCAATACTGGACCAGCAGGGTACAGCTGTTGTCCAAAATGAGACACAGCATACTAATAGGTTGGACCAGTGAGCCAGTTTCTGAAGAAATGAAATCCATGTCATTTATGGAAGGATGAGTGTATTGTGAAGATGGCATCATACTTTGGGGTGCCACAGTAGTTACCCCTGTACCAGGAAGGGAGTTGCTCCTAGCCAAATTGAACAGTGCTTATCTGAGTATGTCTAAAATGAAGATGCTTGCCCGGAGTTACGTTTGACAGCTGACATTGAGAGTCTAACGAAGCACTGTGAACAATCCCAATTGTGAAAAAGATTGCCTGCTACAGCCCACTGTATCCTCAGGAATGGGCAAGTTGGCCATGGGTATGAGTTCATGCTGACTATGTGGGGCCATTCTTGGGCGCAATGTTTTTGTTCCTTGTTGATGCCTATTCAAAGTGGATGGAAATGTTTAAAATGAAGTCTATAGTGTCAAACACTGCAATTGAACGACTGTGTCAGTGCTTTTTGACCCATGGGATACCTGAAGTCATAGTGTTCGCTAATGGAACTGCCTTCACGAGTGCTGAATTTCAAAATTTCACCCCCTTAAAAAGTATCAAGCACGTCAGTACTCCATCAGTACTTCACTATACCACCCAGCATCCAATGGAGTGGCTGAACAAGCAGTTCAAACCTTTAAGGTGGGCCTTCAGAAGCAGTCAGGGAAAACCCTGGAGATCAGAATCCCACTATTACTTCTGGGCTATAGAACCACTCTTCACTCTACAATGGGGGTGTTGTCAGCAGAATTGTTGATAGGTTAGTGTATTAGGACCAGACTAAGCCTGGTGTTTCCAAATTTGCCAGTAAGGATAAAGGTCAGTCAGTGCAGGCAGAAGAAAAAGCTTGATTCAGGCAAATCAACAAAGTCATTTCAGTGAAAAAACCATGTATGTCAGAAATTTTGGAAGTGGCTCGAGTTGGGTCACATGAATTGTTATACCAAAACAGCATTTTTGTCTTGTGAAGTGGACATACAAAGGCGAATCATCCAGAAGCATATAGACCATTTAAGAGGACGTGAGTTATCCCAGCAGCCATTACTGCCACCTGAGTCCAAGCCAGCAGGAAATGCTGTTGACTATCCAAGCAGTGAAGTGCCAAATCAGCCTGTGACAGAGAGGGCCGTCGCCCCAGGGAAACAGATGAAGCTGAATTACCAGTACCTGAAAAAATGCACAGTATGGTTGTTTTTGCAGAAAGCACCCGAGTAGCACTCCCAACAGAGGAGTTACACGCTCCACTAGAAATTTGAATCTCCCTGGAGTATCCAATTTATGCTGGACTGAATGCTCATGTTTAATGTTCTAATTATTGGGGATTGAGTAAACTAATTATTATCAATGTATAAAAGAATTTAAGAGGGCGAGAGATGTGATGTCTCTTCCCTTTATGGGGTGATCTCCCAAGACAGTCACATGATCTGGTAACCAATCCAGGACCAGAGTGGGGGTCATCCTAGCAAGCTCAAGCTTCTGTATCAGTTTGATCCTGGAAGTTGACTGACAGCCATGAGACTGCAAGCCTCCGTATTATATAGAGTCATAGAACACCTACAGCACAGAAGGAGGCCGTTCGGGCCATTGTGTCTGTACTGACCATATTCTCAGCCAGGCCCTATTCCAGTAACCCCACACATTTACCCTGCTAATCACCCAATTTAGTTGGCCAATCCACCTAACCTACACATCTTTGGACTGTGGGAGACAATCGGAACACCTGGAGGAAATCCACACCAACACATTAATATCATAAAGTCATAGAGGTTTATAGCATGGAAACAGGCCTTTCAGCCCAACTTGTCCATGCTGGCCTTTTTCTTTTTAAAACCACTAAGCTAATCCCGATTGCCCACATTTGGCCCATATCCCTCCATACCCATCGTATCCATGTAGCTATCTAAATGCTTTTTAAAAGCCTCCACTACTATCTCTGGCAGCTTGTTCCAGACACTCACCACCCTCAGGACATTTTTGTATTTTTCCCCTCTCACCTTAAACCTATGCCCTCTAGTTTTAGACTCCCCTACCTTTGGGAAAAGATATTGGCTATTTAGCTGAACAGTGCCTCTCATTATTTTATAGACCTCTATAAAATCACCCCTCAGCCTCCTACACTCCAGAGAAAGAAGTCCCAGTCTATCCAGCCTCTCCGTATAACTCAATTCATCAAGTCCCGGTAGCATCCGAGTAAATCTTTTCAGCACTCTTTCTAGTTTAATAATATCCTTTCTATATATAACATGGTGACCAGAATTGCACACAGTATGTAAATAAATATTGCAGTTGTTATTCACCTAACAGGTTGTAGGCAAACTGTCGTGGATCCAGGTCGTACAGGAGGCTGGAATTAATTTGTGCCATGACTAACCTTTCGAAGCACTTCATAATAATGGATGTCAGAGCCACTGGCTCATACTCATTAAGGAACGTTGCTTGGTTTTTCTTAGGTACCAGGATGATGGTTGTCTTCTTGAAGCAGATAGGGACCTCTTGTAATGAGAGGTTGAAGATGGCTGTGAATACCCCTGCCAGCTGATCCATGCAGGATCTGAGTGATCATCCGGATACCCAATCCGGGCCAGTACTTTCCATGGGCTGACCTTCAAGAAAGCTGCTCTGACATCTATGTTGGTGACCCCAGATACAGGTTCATCCAGGGCTTCCATGGAGGAGGGCACGCTCTCGCTGACCTCTTGCTCAAAACGGATGTAAAATGCATTGAGCTCATCAGAGAGGGATGCATTGGAACCGACAATTTTACATGCCTTCATCTTGTAGCCTGTTATGTCTTGCAGGCCTTGCCATAGTCAGTGGGGGTCGGAGTGGCTAGTCTGGGACTCTAGCTTGGTCCGGTATTGCCTTTTGGCAGCTTTGATGGATCTCCTTTGATCGTATCTAGCTTTATTTGCAGATGGTACAAAGTTAGGTGGGTGGGTGAGCTGTAAGGAGGATGCAGAGATGCTTGAACATGGTTTGGAAAGACTGAGTGAGTGGGCATATGCATGGTGGATGCAGTATAATGTGGATAAATGTGAGGTTTATTGAGATAAATGTGAGGATAGCAAAAGTAGAAAGATTATTATCTGAATGGGTATAAATTGAGAGAGGTGTATACCCTTGGTGTCCTTGTGTATCAGTTACTGAAAGTAGGCATGCAGGTAAAGCAAGCAGTAAAGAAAGCACTTAGTAAGTTGGTCTTCATGGCCAATACATCCTCTGGTCTGGGAGTTCTCATGATGGCCTCCATTTTCTTGGTTGTCTCACTATCAATGACATGGCCCAGGTATTCAATCAAATCTTTAAAAAATTCATATTTCTCTTTCTTTACTTACAGGCCATGTTCCTGCAACCTTCTGAGGGTCTCTTCGTGGTTCTTCAAAGGCTTTTCCTCTGTGGAGCCTGTTACCAAAATGTCATCCTGGTAACATTGGACCCCAGGTGACCCACTTAGAATTTGGTCCACTGCACTTTGGAAAAGCACTGGTGCCAACATAATACCAAAAGGAAAATGCTTATAATGAAAAAGCGTCCAATGAATAATGGTCATATGAGGTGGTTAGGTTTCTTCTGCAACTCCCATTTGAAGCTAGACTTGATAAAAGTCCATCTTCAAAAATTTCTTCCCTCCTGCCAATCCACTAAATAAGTCCTCTATCAGAGGAAGTGGGTACTGGTCTGTGCATAGTGCTGAATTTATGGCTACCTTGAAGCCCCCACAGATTCTCACTGTGCTGTCAGTCTTCAAAACTGGCGCAATTGGGGTGACCCATTCACTGGTGGAGACTTCTTCCAGCACTCCCATTCTCATTGGATGTTCCAATTTGCCCTCTACCTTTGGCCTAACCGCGTATGGCCCAGAGCCTTCAAGCTTCTTGGACGAGCCTTTGACCTAAGTTGAATCTTTATCTCAATCCCTTTCACCTCATCCAGGGTCCCTTTGAATATGTCCTTACATCTCTTTTGGACATCCGGTCCCCCAGTCTGTTTGCCACACCCCAGTTTAATTTTAATTTCTACAGCCAGGAGTGACCAAACAAAGCAGGGTAGTCACCATTGACCCACCGTAGCACACCATTGTCTCAGTTATACCTTTACCAGCACATACCTTCTAGGTGGCAGGTGATTTTTGAAGACGTTGGTGGCTGTGTTTTCAATTAGTCTCTGTATACTGAGTCCAAGATCAGTGATATCGCTACCTCTGTATCTACTTCCATTTTGATTACCTTCCCTTCCACCTTTGGAAGGGCCCAGAATCTATCAGCTTCTCCTCCAACTGAGAAAATATTTAACCAAAATTCTGTTGATTTGGGTTCTTCTTCCTCCATGGCAGAACTGGCATACTCTGTCCTCTATTTGGCCTAGTTTTCAGGTTCATCTCCGTCTGACTCCCCTATTCCTCTTTTAATTGTGCCCTACAATTTTGGGTTAAATGCTTCATGAGTCCAGCATTTGGGCTTTTTGTGGCCAGACTTGGCACAGTGGCGGCATTATGGCTGACACCATGTTCTATTTCCCTTCAGCTACTTTGTGTACTCAGGCACCAACACCCAACTGTGTTGCTTCATTTGCAGCCAATTCAGCTTTCATAAGTGGTTTCAGGACGTAATGATTCCTTAGTGCTTCATACAGCTCTGTTAGGGGATGCTGTGCAGATTTGTCTGGTTGTATGAGGCTCCTTAATGTTGCAAATGTTTTACTTCCTATAATACTGAAGAAGATTGCTACCATGAGTTCTTCATCTACCTTATTTGCCTTTGAATAAAAATGGAAACACTCTGTGTGTAGCATCTAGCTCCCAGTATCCTCATTGAAAGGTTCCATTGCCGTGAACTGGACTGCCATTTCCTGGTTACTTTGCCAGGTGTTTATCCTGCCTTTGTGTACTGCAACTGTTTTCATGTTCTTTACCCACTCTTCCTGTTTTCCTTGCTGGCAATCTGTCACCGACAATGCTCCCCTACTCTTCCCGTTGGTTGCCATCTGAGTCCCCTCGCGATCGCTTCTCTCCTGATAGTCACAGTGGTCCCGGTGGAGCAATCCCTCTCTTATACCTCACCTCTGACCGTAGCCCAAGTCCCCTGGCAGTCCTGCCTTCACCCTTTCTGATGAGTACCTCTGCAGCACCGAATGTAGTTTGACCCCCTTGCAACTGCTTTCTCAGTGCCCAGGCCTGTTCCCTTAAATCTACCCTAGTACCTAGACGATTCTCGCCGTTTTCAGAGTTCAGCATGATAACATCAATCTTCCTCCCTCTCTCAAAAATCAGCAGGGGTGTGCAGTCCGTGGGCCATAAATACACCCCATCACCACTTGTTATGTTTGAGGGCTGATATTGAGACTAATAGTAGAACATGAAGTCAGTGGTAGTAAACCAACTAAAACAATTTATTAACATGTCTTTATCCTCACACAGTCAGCACAAGACTGGCTAGGCAAGCTTCACCCAGGATGGAGCTTGAGTCTCTGGTTATCCGACCTGTTCTCGTAATGGGCATGCCCCAACATACGTAACAAGAATAGATTCAGAAAGAAAAGGGGCGATTCTCCCAAAAGTGCTGAATTGGGGGGAAAACTGTTCTAAATCCCGGCTGTTTTGTCAGTTCAGCTTCTCAACTGAATCTGTGCACTCTGTGCAATGCAGAGGTCCCAGAGATGAAAATCGTTAAAAACCTATTCATGCCAGAGTTTGACAGTTCTGAAATTCTGTGCATGTGCAGTTGTCCCAATCTGTCAGACGCCCCCCGCCCGTTTGCTGGCCAGCTCGATCACTGACCAGCCTGGGACCATCAGACTGCTGACACTCCAGCACCCCACCCCCTTGAGGGCTCTGATTGCCAGCCCCTTTATTCCGGAGGGGTCTTCTGCTAGTTCCCCAAACATGGAGAGCTAGCCCAAACCCTGCCGGAATGAAGTCCTCCCGATGGGGTGGGAGATTCAATCGGGATGTGAAAGGTCCTAATAATGAACTATAAACGTATTTAAAACACATTTTAAAAATATTTAAATTACCTTTTTAATTACATTTTTAAAAAATACTTAAATTACTTACTTGCCTTCCTGCCAGTTTCCAGCGTGGCCTGACCAGCGACTGTGCCCGGCACATGCGCAAATCCCGGTTCAAGGTCGGCAATGTGCATCTCCCACCCTGACATGCCAGAAAAGTTGCAGGTTGCGATGGGAAAATCATGGCCAATGTTTCTGATGGTGGGGTAGTCCGGAACCAGGGGTCATACTTTGAGGATAAAGGGTAAACCTTTTAGGACTGAAGTGAAAAAGGCCTGCTTCCGCTTCTATTTTGTATGTGTGTTTCTATTTGTTAGAGTTACAGTTAAACTGTGTTATTAAATAAAATTTTTCATTATAAAAGATCCCTACTTTGTCAGTGGAATCGTTCCTGGAAAGAAATATGTCATCCCCACATTTATACCAAAAAGGAAAAAATTGTTGGGGCCCTGTCTGGCTTCCTAATGTAACTTACGGTTCTGGTTCGGGATCCTAACAAATGCAAGGGCATCCCAAAACCTAGAAGGGTAACTTGGAACATCAGCTCTTAATGGTATATACTTTCAATTTGGTATAATGTGAGGAAAGATATGCAAACTGGTTAGAAACAGTTAGGTCTTATTGTAATCAATTAATAAATAATATTTATGAACTCAAAAGAAACATACAGCAAGAAACAGTACCAAACATTAGAACAGTACACTTAACCACAATAATGGCTATACAATATCGGATGGGATTTTACAGTCTCGCTCGTCCTGAAATTGTAAAGCCCCACCTAAGGTCAATGGACCTTTCCATTGTCTGCCCCTTACCCACTCCGGTTCTCATAGTGGGCAGGGCAGTATCCCATGAAATTAATTCATGTTCCCAGCTATCTATGTTCCTGAATTCTGAGAAGTCCCCCTTTCCCAAACAAAATCCAATATTATTTAACTCTATGAGCTAATACCACCATATAGTTGTTAGCCGTACGTAATGTGGGTAATAAGTAACTAGTAATAATAGGAAACAAAGAAATGGCAGAGGAACTGAATAGTTCCAGTAGGATGCCAGAACTCCAGGAGAATCAGGGGCACAGGTGAGTGCAGTGGCTATCACTAAGGAGAAGGTTCTGGGGAACCTGAAAGGTCTGAAGGTGGATAAATCACCTGGACTGGATGGGTTCGAAGAGATAGTTGAAGACATTGTGAAGGCATTGGTGGTGATTTTTCAGGGATCACTGTAGACAGGGAGGGTCCCAGAGGACTAGAAATTAGCTAATGTAACACCGCTGTTTGAGAAGGGAGGGAGGCAGCAGATAGGAAATTATAGGCCAGTTAGCCTATCTTCAGTCATTGGCAAGATTTTAGAGTCCATTTTTAAAGATGAGATTGTGGAGTACTTGGAAGCACATGATAAAAAAGGACTGAGTCAGCACAGCTTTGACAAGGGGAGATCATCTGTTAGAGTTCCTTGAGGAGGTAACAAGAAAGTTAGTTAAAGGAGAACCAGTGGACGTGACTTATTTAGATTTCCAGAAGGTCTTTGACAAGGTGCTGCATAGGGGACTGTTAAATATGTTAAGTGCCCATGGTGTTAAGCGTAAGACCCTGGCATGGATAGAGGATTGGCTCTCTGGCACTCTAACCTGGTGTTGTGACCCTTCTCTCTGGCAGAAGGCAGAGAGTAGGGATAAAGAATACCTTTTCAAGATGGCAGCCAGTGACTAGTGTGTGCCTCGGGGATCAGTGCTGGGACCACAACTTTTCACAATATACATTAACGATTTGGAAGAAGGAACTGAAGGCGCTGTGCTAAGTTTGCAAATGAAACAAAGATATGTAGGGGGACAGGTAGTATTGAGGAAGCAGGGAGGCTGTAGAAGGACTTGGGAGGTTAGGAACAGGTGGCACGGTATTGTGGCACAATGTTAGCACTACTGCTTCACAGTGCCAGGGACCCAGATTCAATTCCTGGCTTGGGTCACTGTCTGTGTGGAGTTTGCACATTCTCCCCATGTCTGCGTGTTTCCTCTGGGTGCTCTGGTTTCCTCCCACATTCTGAAAAACGTGCTGGTTAGGTACATTGACCTGAACAGGTGCTGGACTATGGCAGCTAGGGGAATTTCACAGTAACTTCATTGCAGTGTTAATGTAAGCCTTCCTTGTGACTAATAAATAAACTATAGGAGAGTAGGCAAAGAAGTGGGCAGATGGAATACAGTGTGGAAAAGTGTGAGGTTATACACTTTGGAAGGAGGAATGGAGGCATAGACTATTTTCTAAATGAGGAAATGTTTAGGAAATCAGAAACACAAAGGGACTTGGGAGTCATTGTTCAAGATTCTTTTAAGGTTAACGTGCAGGTTCAGTCAGCAATTAGGAGGGCAAATGCAATGTTAGCGTTCATGTCAAGAGGCCTAGAATACAAGAGCAGGGTTGTACTTCAGAGGCTGTATGAGGCTCTGGTCAGACCCCATTTGGAGTATTGTGAGCAGTTGTGGGCCCCGTACCTAAGGAAGGATGTGCTGGCATTGGAAAGGGTCCAGAGGAGGGTCACAAGAATGATCCCTGGAATGAAGAGCTTGTTGTATGAAGAACAGTTGAGGACTTTGGGTCTGTATTCATTGGCGTTTAGAAGGATGAGAGCAAAACTTACCAGATACTGCAAGGCCTGGATAGAGTGGATGTGGAGAGAATGTTTCCACTAGTAGGAAAAACCATACTAGTGACAAACCTCAGGCTAAAGGGATGATCCTTTAAAACAAGATGAGGAGGAATTTCTGCAGCCAAAGAGTGATGAATCTGTGGAACCCCTTGACAGAAGGCTATGGAGGTCAGGTCATTGAGTGGTTTTAAGATAGAGATAGATAGGTTCTTGATTAATAAGGGGATCAGGGGTTATGGGGAAAAGGCAGGAGAATGGATATGAGAAAAACATCAGCTTTGGTTGAATGACAGAGCAAACTCGATGGGCTGAGCAGCCTAATTCTGCTTCTATGTCTTATGGTCTCATGTGTTCCCTTCCAGTTTGGGAAAACCTTTCTATAGTTCGTTACATTTCTTCTCTTTGAGAGTTTTTCAAACAGCAGCATTCAGCACCAACTTATTTTCGGGAGAACCTACCTTCTCCAGCTGGGTGTGGCTATGGTAGCTTTTTTTTGTATATATCCAATTCAATCCAATCAAAGTCCAATTCAGAATCTCAGCAGATGAGATATTCCAGATCCAAGCTGACAAGACAGACTCACCACTTCCTGTCTTGGATTTGATCTACATGATCCAAGATAATTGGTGCAGGTATTGCACCTCCCCCAAGGCTTGAAGTCATTTACATCTTAGCAAAAGGCCTAGATGCCACTTTAAAAAATTGCTTCAAATGATGCCTCAGTGTAACCTCATGACTTCAGTCAAGTGCAGGACAACAAAACTACACATGATCTTAGCCAAAAGGGCAGTGTGACGATGGTAGTTGCTGTTCCTGTCCTACTGCACTCAGTTCCCCCACTGTGAATATAATGTTTCTTCATTATAAGATGCTATGCTATCTTAATAATACCTTG
This sequence comes from Carcharhinus amblyrhynchos, assembly GCF_965287045.1. Taxonomy (NCBI): domain Eukaryota; kingdom Metazoa; phylum Chordata; class Chondrichthyes; order Carcharhiniformes; family Carcharhinidae; genus Carcharhinus; species Carcharhinus amblyrhynchos. Next base: position 100,948,190 of record NC_137326.1, on the reverse strand, counting down.
GACCAGGCTTTTTGTGTATAGGTGTGAATTGTATTCTTATATCTCCATTTCAAACTCACCTCATCTGCAATTCTAACACCTACATTGGTCAATCCCCTAGTCACTTAGGTAAACAATTGTTTTCTTGCTGCTAATCTAATTTGCATATCAAAAACACCTTCAAGTAGATGCATCTCTATCGGTTCCCCTTTTATCCATTTTTAAAAATTTCTTTTATCCCAATTTCAATTTAATCTTGATTTTACTCAAATCTTGAATATCCCTTTTACCCCAGTATCTTGTCAAACCTCCACCCCAAACTCTCCATTTAATTGACGTGATTTTTTTTGCGCATCCCTTCTTTATTCACCCTGTCACTGGCAGCCATGCTTCCAGTTACTTAGACCCCAAATCTGGGGTTTCCTTCCTGAATCTCTCCACCTCTTTCTCTTTCAATTTTAGACCTTTGTTTAAAACCACACTTTTTGGGCACTTCTGAAGTTTCCTTTGTCTCAATATCCATTTTTACTATAAATGCATTAATGAAAGTAATTATTAGAATATGCAGAGTCAGTGTATTACAAAATTAAGAGATGCTAAGCAGAGTAAAATTTTAGAAACATGGTGTGACAAAAGATATATACAGTTCAATGTTAATTCTGATCATTTATATGTTGTATCTTTGTCTAGGCATCAATGTTTGGACATGACTTCTACAATTATGAAAAACTCAGATGGCAAACAGAACATAGCTCTCAACAGTAAAATTGAGAAAGAAATAGATACTTTTAATATATCTCAAAGTAGTACATCAGATGATGCAACAGATCATCCAAGACCTCCTAATGGGAATGACAAGGCATGTAGCAGAAAACCAGAATCATATTTCAACCAAAGGATGACGCATACAAGGAAGGTCAAGCTAAAGAGAAAGAATACATTAGACAGTTTAGGGATCAAAAGAAAGCTAGAAAATGAAGAAAAATGTGCCAACAAAAAAGAATTGAAAACAGTAGAACATCAAGAACCACCAGTAGTTCAGTCTCTCACGCGTGTACCCTTAAAAAGCGTGATGGATGTTGAAATGAAATTGGTTTATGTTGATGAACAACAAATAATGTATGAATTTATAGAATCCCAAGATTACAAAAGTACTCAAGCAGCATGTGAAGCCAGCAAATCAGGAGAATCCACGACTTGCTGCACTTTGAATTTGGCACCTCAAATGGATAAATGGCTTGCTAAAGCTTTAAAGGATGCAAGTTTTTACTACCACCAGAAGAAGTATTCAGTAGCAGCAGGGCGATTCAGAACTGCATTAGAGGTATTTCCTGCTTTGTTTTATTATTAAGGTTTCATTATTATTTAGTTTCTCCTGTTGCACCACCAGTAATAGTTTAGAGAATAATAAGAATGGGCGGCATGGTACACAGTGGTTAGCACTGCTGCTTCACAGCTCCAGGGACCTGGGTTCAATTCCCGGCTCGGGTCAATGTCTGTGTGGAGTTTGCAATGTTCTCTTCGTGTCTGCATGGGTTTCCTCCAGGTGCTCCAGTTTCCTCCCACAATCCAAAGATGTGCGGGTTAGGTTGATTGGCCATGCTAAAATTGTCCCTTTTAGTGTCCTAAGATGCTTAGGATAGAGGGATTAGCAGGTAATGATATGTAGGGATATGGGGGTAGGGCCTGGCTGGGATTGTGGTCAGTGCAGACTTGCTGGGCCAAAGGGCCTCTTTCTGCACTGTAAAATAAAAACATGAAATTTAGAGTTTAAGCTCCAAATGAGGAGCCAGGCTAAAAGTACATGCCAGAAAATTATCATTGTAGTGTTACAGCTCTGTCTCTGGTTTGAAGTATGACTCCAAATTAGGAGCACAGGAATGTTGAATTTACTTCATGATATTCTGTAACAGAACAGTGCTTAGGGATAGTGCCAGTGAAATGCAAATATCAATGAGGGCTTCCTATACCTGTGGTTTATAAAATAATTGAGCTTAACTTTTCTCTGGTCCATTACTTTTCTCTCCTCATCTTTCCTTTGTCTTTTTTTGTTGCTTAGAGCCTATTATGGTTTTCTTAAGTTGCTTCCCCTTTGAATAATCTATTTTGGCAAATATGAAAGAGATGCTTAAGAATGTTATTGTATAGAAAAAGGCATTGTATGGTTTGAGCTGGCAGTCAGAGAATGGGACAATATACGCAGTTTAGACTAATACGGAACACTTATAACATTTCACCATGATTTCTATCAACACCGAATTTGAGCCCTCTCATACTCAGAGTGCATTATGCAGGCTTAGTTGTACAACTGTTGTTTTAAGAGGACAGAAACTGCGCTGGTGGATAGAGCAGCCATGAAAAAAAAATGGAATATCCTGTGTACCTTGCTTTCCGAGTATGATTCTTGAACTTCTTTCACCATAAGCCTTCTAACCTGGGAATATCTCTTTCCAATTGGCATGAGTGATACTCATCATTGATAGGCATAATCACAACTCCAATTCCATGCAGAAGGCCTTGGAGGTTTAAGTATACAGTATAAAGTTCTGTGTTATCCTTCAATTTTAAAGAGCCAACACATAATGGACTGAATGGCCTTCTTTGGTGCTGTAAGAATACATGATTCTATGCTTGGTGTCATATCCTGATGCCTGGTCTAGCTGTTTAGTGTGTAGGTGTTTCTGTCCTTGCTGTAATTCTAGAAAAGTATAAAGTATTGGTTAGATATGCAATGAATTTATTAGCGAGTCAACTGAATGAGCCAAACATGTTCCTCTATAATCTTGTGGATCCATCATTGATAAAGTCATAGATGGCACAACAGGAGGTCATTCACCCTATTGAGTCCATATCATGTCCCCACAGAGCAATCTTGTCAGTCCCAATCCTCCACTCGATCACAAGAGGTGATCTAACCTGCTGACACTTGAAAAGTCTTCCATCATATGAATAGATTTTCCTAAGTGATAAATGTATAAATTCATTTTGTTTGTTAAGAGAACAAAACACATAAAACATGTATCAGGACAAAGATACTAATTTCTGTATCAAATAACTTTTGCTGGCATATTCTTTGAGCTTTATAACATCACTCAAAAATAACAGAATAATTTATAAATCATGAAAAATACTTGTTTTCCAGTTGAGCAATTAAAAATAATTTGTAAGATTTCAAAGACTCTGATTCTTGTTTAAAACTTGCTCAGCAACCTTTGACTCACTTTAGTTCCCTATGATATTGCAAAGGCAATATTTTGCATTGACACCAGTGCAATATCCCAATAACAATGACACTATTTTTCTTTAACTAAACTCAACTACACCCAGTCAAAGGTTCAAGGAATAAATGAGGATTGTTTCTATAACAAAGCATATATTCTATTTACTTTAGAGGAGGTCCCACATAGTGTGTAATGACTGATGCATGTTTAGATGCATAACATTGATTTGCAAAATACCCATTTGTCAAAATCTTGGTAGGTATGAATGAAGACGGCTATTGGATCCATCATAAGAATATTGCAATAAAAGTACAGAAATAGACCGTGTATTCCCTTGAGCAAGTTCCGCCATTCAAGGAGATTGTGACAGATCAGTGGCCCAATTTCATCCACCTACCTTTGCCCCATATCGCTTATTACCTTTGATTAACAAATTTCTATCAATCTCAAATTTAAAATTAAAATGTGATCTAACATCAATTGCCATTTACAGAAAAGAGTTCCAAACTTCCACCACTTTTGATGCATGGAGATTCTACTAATTTTGCCTCTGAAACTTCTGGCCCTAATTTTTAGGCTGTGCTCCTTATTCTCAACCAACAAAAAATGTTTACCTCTGATTCAACCCTGTGAATCCCCCATATAGTATTATGTTTTTTAATTCAGACAAGAGTGGCTCCTTTTGCGTTCAGACCTTGATTTGCCTTGCAGACACCAGCAAGGTGTCAAAAATATTGAGAGTCATCACAAACTCCTCCACGCTGATAGTGAAGCTGGGCTTATGGGCAATGGCAGACGACTCAATGTGTTGGCGTTAGCTATCTGGGTCTTGGGGCAGTAAAAAGGCCCAATGCTGTATCCAGGCAGAGGCAATGGGGGATACATTGCCTAGTCTTTAAAATGTCCCTGCAATGGTTTATTATCGGCTGCTATGATGAAGTGTCTACTGTTGACATATTGATGGAATCTTAATGCTGAAGACAACTGTCAACCTGTCTTTCGCAATCTGGGAATAGCTTTACTCAGCATCTGTGAAGCTGCTAGATGTGTTTGCAATAGTCTGTTTTGTTCTGTATGTCCAGTGATGTGCCATTGGGATGGTTATTGTGAGTGGGTGAGGTCAGGATTGTCCGGGGGGGGGGACTGTCCACCCTACGCTCTTGCAGACTTCATGGGCAGCACGATGGCACAATGGTTAGCATTGCTACTTCACAGTGCCATGGACCCGGGTTCAATTCCGGCCTCAGGTCACTATCTGTGTGGAGTTTGCACATTCTACCCATGTCTGTGTGGGTTTCCTCTGGGTGCTCTGGTTTCTTCCCACAGTCCAAAGATGTGCAGGTTAGGTTGATTGGCCATGGTAATTTGCCCTTAGTGCCAGGGAGATTAGGAGGTAATTAGGTGAGGTTACAGGGATAGCACCTGGGTGAAATTGTTGTTGGTGCGGGCTTGATGGTCCAAATGGCCTCCTTCTGCATTGTAGATTCTATGATTCTATATCAAGATCTTGTGCTGAATATCTATATCTAGTTCTAGTTCATATCTATATTTCATTTTATAGGCTGCACTCCCTTTTCACTTACCTTAAAAACCTTTAATTGATGTTTTGTTTGCATGTCCATTCTACGCCCCTGATTTACAGGTACCCGATGCGGAGGGGGGCGGGGAAGGTGGAGAACCTCCCCATGAACTTGCTCCTGGGCCTGGCCAAATTTGCAATCAACAGGTCCAGGCAGCAGGCCACCAAAGGGGTCATCCAAGCCAACTGTCAGTCCCTTTACCATGGCTACATTTGCGGCCGGGTATTCTTGGAGAGGGAGCATGCGATATCTGAGGACAGCGCGTGGCCTTTCATGCTTGTTGGGCACCGCAGGGGCTGGGGTGTATTATCGACCCCTTTAATCACATTTTAGTTTGATGTTTTAAGTTTCCTTTCCACTTTGTTTTTTGTTTCAGGTTGTTCTGTTCATTTTGGGGGCTGCCCCTTTTACTTTGTCCCTCAGTTAATTTGATTTAGTTATTACTTTGGTCAAAAAGATTGACTACTGGTGACCTTCACCCATGCTCTCTTAATGAACCTACAATTTTCTCTTAGGTACTCCCCCAGGATGCACATCAGATGTGGAGATGTCCAGCTGTTATCCGTGCCCCGTTGCCTGTGATGCCTTTGGCGTCCATCTGCTGGAGGGCCATGACCTGGAGCACCCCAGCCAACTTGCGGATGACACTGGTGTTTCTGTGTCATCCAGCTGGCCCTGAGATGCCCCAGTGTGAGGAAGGGGGGAATTGGAAGGTCTCAGGACGTCTGGAGGTTTCTTGGTGGAAGGCCCTGGCATGCTCTCATGCCCTTCCTCCTCCCTCAGGATGCCCATAGGCCCCATGGATACTCCATGGGATGCCAAGCTAGCTGGACTGAGCTCTAAAAACGCTGGCGTCACCTGGGTCTGCCAGTCCTGGAGGCCCAGATACATCTGCCCTGTAGGTATGATTCCTTAGCCCTGGTCCTCTGAGACAGGGACAAGATCTGGAGTCCCTCAGCATTAGCCCTCTGAGACTAGTCTAAGTTGTCAAGGCCCACAGCCACAGCCTGCTGTGTCTCCAGAATCCCAGCAAGAGCCCAAGCCATGGCCAGCAGTGTCTCCAACATGTCCCTGACACATGTGGCCACCGACTGATACGCCTCCAGGATGCCGGCAACACCCTTGGCCGTGGCCCCTGTGTCTCTGCCGTGGCCTGCTGTGTCTCCCAGATGGCCTGGACCCTATCACCCCTGAGGCCACATCCTTCTGCCAGACTTCCCACTGCAAATGCAATCATTGCAGGATTGGTCTGATTAACACGCTATGCAGACACTACCTCCTGTGACAGCACTCTGTTTGAACTCCTCTAAACAGCATTGCAGTCACAGAGTAGTTGCTGACAGCCCATCCACAACTCCCTGGGTTTGCTGATGCATCTCCACCAGCTTCAGGAGGAATGAACCCTGAGGCCTGGTATCTGCTTGGTGCCAGCTGCATCCTCATCTCCAGCAGACTTGTGTGCCCAAACCCTCGGAAATGCCCGCCTCCACACAATATGCATCAACTGCTGTGATGTGCTCACCAGTAAGTGACCCAGAAGCCTCAGCACTAACATGACCCACCATCATGATAGTTTCTGTGTTGGTGGGTTGTGTGGTTGATGCCTATGCCGATTCACTGGTGCTGTCTTCAGAGGATTTTTCAGGGCCTCCTCCAAGGGATCATTCAAGTGTCCATGGGAGTTGGTTCAGGAGCAGCAGAGGGAGCCCTTACTTCAAAGCAGACTTATGAATAGGGTTCAGCTAATGCTCATTTGCATGCCGGATGCTGACCTGACTATCGTTGACTATTCTACCCCACCAGCTCCAGGGCACACTGCTCACAGTTGGTCATCAGCTGCAACTCTGGAACACCCCCACCAGTATTTTCCCTCTCATGGCAGTTGTGTGCATTTTTCTCCTGCGGGGACATAAGGGTATTGAAAGCATGATGTATGGAAGGGCATGGAATGCAATGTGTGTCAGGGTTGGGGAGCTTACATTGGCCATTTCTGTGAAATGGGTCCTCACTGGGGGGAAGTGCAGATCAGGTGGTGGGGTGGGGGGGGTGCGGTTGCACAGAGGTTGGAGATAGTATTGGGGGGGTGGGGTGGCAGAAGGGTGAGGTTGGTGGCTGCCCTTGAGTTGTCTGGGGATGGTTTGACATTGTAAGCACAGTATATGTGCAGGTTTCAGAATGGGATGCACACTCTCACTCTTGCTGCCTGAAGAAGGTCATTCATTTTCTTGCAGTACTCTTCTTCAGACCAAGGGGTCAGAGTCCTGGCATTCACAGCAGATGCTACTGCCTCCCATACTGCATTCGTTGTGCGACCCCTTGGGGATGGCCCTGAGTGGGGTAAAGCAGCTGGCACCTCTTTTCGACTGCATCCAGCAGATGGGCCTGCTACTTTCAGAAAATCTGGGGCCGCATTTCTTTGGGGCTATCCTCCTGGCATGACTGCCTGTGTGTCCATAATTTCAATGTATATACAACTGTGGTTTGTTAAAGAAGCCCAGGTGCAGTCAGTTGGGCCAGTCATGGACCTGTTGTTTGAATTTCATTGTGAATAATGTACTTACAACCTGTTTTCAATAGAGGGTGAGCCATCTCCAAAGGCACTGATTGCATTAACTCAACAAGATGCTGTGTCCAGGGGGGAAGGTGGTGCAATGCTCAAGGCTGTCACTAAATAAGGTAGTGTGTTTAGGGGGTGCAATGCTCAAGGCTCTCACTCAACAGGTGCAGGGGAATGCTTGCAGGCAGGGACTGTGAATGGCAGCACAGCTCTCTATGTGTGAAGGGAGGGCAGGGGATGGGGAGGGCAGGAGGCGGGTGGTCTGGGTCAGTGGGGGATGGGGCAGCCAATGATATCCAGGTCAGTGGAGGATGAGGAGGCCAGGAGGCCGGTGACTTTCTTGTGGGGGGAGGAAAGGAGATGAGAGGCCAGTAACGTCCATGGAGGGGAATGAGAAGCCAGTGATTTTCTTGTGTGGGAAAAGTTAGGGTAAGAGGTCAATAATGTCTATGGGGGTAGTGAGAGGCCAGCAATCAGGCCGGCAATGTGCATGGGGATTGAGGCCAGCGATCTTAATGTTGGGATGACTTGTTTAGTGATCTCCCAGAGATCAGCGCATGCGCGGGGGCCCACTTAGCATGCTGATTTCAGCCTCTTCAGCGGGAATAGGCCCCATCTCGGATTTCAGGAGTGATTTCCACTAGTGCCCTCTGCAGTGTACAGGAGATTCATTTTGAAAACCTCGCTGAAAGAAACAGTGGGATTTATTGCAGTTTTTATGCAGATTTGACACTTAGAATTTCTTTGGGAGAGTCGCCCCATGGAGTTGGAAAAATAGAACATGTAACCTGGAATATAGTAAGCACAGTTGGTATGCGCAAAGTCACACAAATGGGATAAATTCACTGTACAATAACTTGCCCATTAATTGTGCAAACTATTACACAAATATACCATAACATAAACAGATGTAGGCCGGGAATTCTTCAGTCTTGTACACCCTGCCACCACTGTCCTCAAGGATTGAAAGTTTGGTGCTCATCCAAAACTCCATTTACAGTAGCACGACTGGAGAATTTCAGTCACAGGTGGGGTCAGAGAATTTCAGCTGTAAAGGAGCTCTTCCAAGAGGAACTTATCCTGTAATTGAGTTCATTCACAGGCTTCCTGATAGTAATGTACATTTACAATCCATAATATTTACAGTATCAGCTTCAAAGAGATGTTTAAAATCATGAAGGGTTTTGAAAGAGTAAATGAAGAGCAATTGTTTTCAGCGGCTGAAGAGTTGATCACCCGAAAACAATTAGAAAAATAATGAAAGCTGGCATGAGGAAACACAATTCTGCGGTAGGTTATGAAAGAAGAGTGGTGAATGCAGGACAATTAATTTCTAAAGGATATTTGACAATATTCAAAAAAAATGTGTGGGTCTCAGGAAGAAGAAGGGTGTAGGACAATTAGATAGCTGTTTCAAAGAGCTAGAACAGATTTATGGGCCACATTGCCTCTTCCTGAATTGCATGCATCAGTGGGGGGAACTTTACGAGATTTTTTCCAAGTGTTCAACCAGTTTGAAAATGGGAGAGTTCCAAACCCATTTTTGGGTGAGTTTTCGCAACCGAACTTATGCACTCTGTCTCTGAAATTTTGGACTAGTTTGTTTCTGGCCAGAGAGGTGGTGGGCAGAGCTTAACTCGCCAGATAGCCTGTGGAGGGAGATGCTGCACATGCGCATTACCAGTAACAGGGAACTGACAGACAGAGATATATCAGGCCCCTGCTACTGCAGGCAGCCTCAGGTAGATTCCCCACTGCAACCACGGAGGCCCATAGCCAGAGATGCAGCCCCCGCCCCCAGACCCGATTGCGCCCTCCCTTCTACGCCAATCACATGCAGTGTGGCAGTGGGTCCCCTCCATTCACAGTCTCTGCCCCATTGGCCCCTCCCACACAGGCCCTACTCCATTGACCCCTTCCCACAGGCACCATTGGTCCTGTCCACCCACAGGCCCTGCCCCTCCATTGGCCCTGCCCCCTGGCAATGTCTCCATAGGCTCTGCCGCCATTGGTCCTGCCTCTGGCACTGTCAGTCTGGCACTCCCAAGAGGCCACTCCATCTTACCCACAGTCTCCCAAGGGAGCCTCAACGACCTCCAGTTCCTCTGGTGATGTGAACACGACTGTTCCCTGTGCATAGAGTGTAGCTATTTTCCTTGCCAGAGAGAACCTTTTCTGGTGAGGCCTTAAAGGCAAGCAAACCTGGACTATTGAGCACCGGGCTTGCTAAACACATATGGATGACCATTTCCACAAATTTAAATAAATTAATCAGCCTCTCACCCATTTCTGGCAAGAGGCTGACTGCATTGGAAATCTGAGTGTTGTAACATTGCACGGGTTGCGAGAATTGGTGCCATTTGCATTAGTCGCATTATGCCTGATTTTACAGCAAATTTCCCTATGAGTTTTCAGCTTAGCTTAAATGTGTCCAACCCCTTTTTCCAACACTTTTGTAGTATGTTATTCTCCACTGGGAAAATTGAGGGTGGGATTCTCCAATCTCATCCATTATCACTCTGCTGCCAATGAAAATGGAGGATATGGCACTCAGCCAAAGCTGCATTCACTGTAGCAGCACTGAAGAATCACAGCTGTGGACTTGATTGGAGGTTTTCAGACTAAATATTTGACTTACTTGTTATTGTATTGATTTGTAAGCTCCCATAAGAAAAGGGCTGACTGAAACATTTTAGTCACATGCTCATTAACTTAGTTTCTCCCTGGGTCAGCAAATAATCCTGTTTACTGTCTCCGTACCAGATTCCCTCCCTCCTTTCTCTCACTGTGCTTCTCCTGAATCCTTGCTCACAGTGTAACTAGGCATGTTTCATGAATTAAGAATTCAGGGCGATCTGAAGGGTGGTCTGTGATTCATTATTTGAACAATTAGTAGAGAAGCATGGAAAAACTACAGCACAAATAGGCCCTTCGGTCCACAAGTTATGCCGAACATGCCAATATTTACTAGGCTATAGAAACATAGAAAATCTACAACACAAATAGTATGCAATTTTTTGTGTAACGTTTTTATTTAGTTGCAATTCAAGCTTCTGAGCATCTGCAAAATATATTTGGGCTGGAAAATAATAACTTATGTGAAATAACTTACATGCCACTCCTCGACCTCTATTTGCAGATTCCCTATTCTGCTCCAACCACCACGTTACTATAGGAGCAGCAAAAGTGGGTGGAGGAGGACGTGTGATTGGAAGAGCTGGAGCAATAGCACCAGACATCCCACACTTGATGCTCCTCCAATCAAACTGTATTATATGTGGAGGTGACCTTTCTTGAACTTTACATTCCAGTCTCTGAGTTTTTGCAGACTATTCATGAGGTTTCCAAGGTGAATTCACCTGCAATCCCATGTATTTTGAACCCTGTGCTAGGCCGTTTCAGGGGCAGTTAAGAGTCATCTGCTTTTCAGTGGGTCTGCAGTCACGAGTAGGCCTGACCAGATAAAGATGGAAGATTTCCATTCTTAAATGCTTACATACTGTTGGGCTGTTCTCTATATCTGGCTCACCACACATCATTAAATTTAATGTGGCATGCTCTCTTTTTGATTCTAAGATATATTGCTGTGGAAGACTATCCTGGATGCACACAATGAAATTCACTACATTTCTAACATGCTGATCTTTTTATTCCAATTACTATGAAAATTAAAATCCCTCATTTGAAAAAAATGTGTCTTTGCTGCATACTTGTTAAATCCCTGCACTTATATAATCTAACACTTCAACAGCTGTCACAAGGGGCTTATTCACAACTCTCACAACAGACTAGGTAATTTCCTTTTTCATAATTCTATCTATGAAGTTCCCACTGCCTGCTAACCTCTCATTATAAACAGTAAAAAGTCTGACAACACCAGGTTTTAGTCCAACTGATTTATTTGATAGTAAACTCACTAGCTTTCGGATTCCTCGAAAGCTAGTGAGTTTACTATCAAATAAATCAGTTGGACTAAAACCTGGTGTTGTCAGACTTTTTACTGTGTTTACCCCAGTCCAACGCTGGCATATCCACATCATAACCTCTCATTATGCCCTTGTTTATCATTGAAGTGATTTCATCACAAAGACTACTCCTTCTCCTCTGCCATTTTCCATATCTTTCCTAGTGCATTGATTTCCCAGTCCTGATTGCCTTGCATGTCTCAGTTAAGGCAAGTGTCACATTCTCCAAATCAAATTTTCATTTGCAATTCATTTAATTTGTTCCTTATACTCCATGAATTTGTGCAAAGAATACTTACTTCGACCACACATCCTAACTTCTTCTGCTTCAATTTTTTGTCACACATCGCTTGTTTCTGTGTCCTGAGTTCATTAGTTTATGGCTGAAATTCTCAGAAAAAAACTCTAAGCTTTGAATTTGTAGGAAAACTGGCATAATTCACTTTTTTTTCAATGGGAGTTCACATTACAATCTCCCACACTCTGTGCACTGCAGAGGCCACCAGCTTGAATATCATTAGATTTCAGGGGACAGAGCCTATTCCCACCTGGGAGGCTGAACCAGTAGGTGCCTGCGCATGCGCAGTGGCCCTAAACTGTCAGCCTCCTGCTTGCCCTGTGACCCCCACAATGCTACCACTCCACACCACCAAAGGGCTTGATCGCAGCTCCCCCAACCATTCCTGGGCCAGCTCTAACCCCCCCACCCCAGACTGCCCCGATTTCCAGAATCCCCCTGCAGTGCCAATCCCCTCACCCCTCCAAAGGCAGACCTCCCCCACCCCCAGCTGACCCACACCTCCCAACCTGCCCAGATTGCTGGCATCCCTCCTCCTCCATCGATCCCAATGTAGAGTAACATTAGGACCCCTCACCCATACAGATCGCCCCACAGGCCCAGCCCTGATATGCCCTGCCCCCTTGGCATTGCCCCATGCCCGATGGACAGTGCCAAGATACTCTCAGGGCATTGACAATTTGCCCCTTGGGCACTGCCAGGGGGCCAGGCTACCACTGCCAGGATGCCTATGCCCAGGGGACACCACCCCCCACTGCCTGACCCCCTGGGGGGCTCCAGTTGCCCTTGTTCACTCCAGTGGGGTTGGGCTACTAAGTCCCCGAAAGTAGAGAGCTAGTCTAATCCTCGCTGGAGTGAAACATTCCTGGCGGAGGGGGAAGAGGCTAGTGGGCCCAGAGAATTCAGTCCCAGGCCCACTAATTACATGAAAAACAGATTCAAAAAGTTTAAAATAACATACCTGTCTTCTTGTCCATTTCCAGCGCAGATCTGATGGCGATGGAAATCTGGCGCTGGGAGATTTGCACACTGCAGGAATGCATACATGAATCCCGCAGATGCCTAGCCACAAGATTCTCCCACTTCGCTGCACTAGAAAATTAGTATGGTCGAGTGGGAGAACCATCCCGATATCTTTGTTTTTCTCTTAATCTGCAGTGCTTAAAGTTTCTGATTCCTACTCAACTTTCTTCCCATTCATTTGTTTGTAAACTGTTATCTATAAGGTACCCCCAGGATTATCATATGGGTGGCATGGTGGCACTGCTGCCTCACAGCGCCAGGATCTCAGGTTCAATTTAGCCTCGGGTCACTGTCTGTGTGGAGTTTGCACTTTCTCCCCGTGTCAGCATGGGTTTCCTCTGGGTGCTCCGGTTTCCTCCCATAGTCCAAAGATGTGCGTGTTAGGTTGATTGGCCATACGAAATTGACCCTCGTGTCAGTGGTATTAGCAGAGTAAATATGCAGGGCTACTGGGATAGGGTCTGGGTTGGATTGTATTCGGTACAGACTCGATGGGCCAAATGGCCTCCTTCTGTACTGTATGGATTCTATGATTCTATAATACCTTTTCTTGTTCTTACCAGCTTAAAGTCCTGGTGACCACTCTATTTGTTCCTTTTCATTAGGCTCCGGTTCTAGCCTGATTCAAATGGAGTCCAACCCATTGCACAGTTCTTTGTTGTCCTGGCACTGGTACCAATGTCCCATCAAGTTCAGAATACACAGCACACTATCTGAGCTCACAGTTGATTTTCTTGCTCTTATCACTACTTAATAACTAATTCAAAATATTCTTAGTATCATGTAGAATTAGGCCATTCAGAAAACTGTGCTTTACTCGGCTTCTAAAAGAGCTATCCATTTGGTTCCATTTCCCTTCTCTTTCTCCATAGTTTTTTGAAGTATACATTCAATTCTATTTTGAAATGTGTTATTGAATCTCCTGTTCCTTCCATTTAACCAATTCACTGCAGATCATAACTCTCCATGTGAATAAAATTCTCCTCTTCTCTCTTCCCCACTATCTCATTGTTTTAACCAATTGCCTTATAATATAATTGTTCATTGCTGCCAAAACGAAATACTTATGAATACTCTCTTAATGGACCTTTCTTTTTCTGAGGTTCATCTTGTAGTCCCAATAGCTGTTCTTGGGACTATGGTAAACAATTTCCCTGCTTTTCCACTTGTGGAGAGCAGCAAAACTATCCACATAAAACAGTTACCAAGAATTAAAATAGGGAATTCAAAGAATTTTCTTTATCCACAGGGTAACGGAACTTTAAAATGAAGGAACTTGTCATCGATTTCAGGAAAGTTAGTGAAGGACGTGCCCCAGTCTAGATCAATAGTCATGAAGTGAAGGTGGTCGAGAGTTTCAAGTTTCTAAGTGTTCAGATCAGCAACAATTTGTCCTGGTCCCTCCTTGCTAATGCTATAGTTAGGAAAGCCCACCAACATCTCTACTTTCTCAGAAGGCTAAGGAAATTCGGCATGTCTACGACGACTCTCACCAATTTTTACAGACGCACCATAGAAAGCATTCTTTCTGGAAGTATATCAGCTTGGAATGCTCCTGCTTTCACTAAGACTGCAAGAAACTACAAAAGGTTGTGAACATAGCCCAGTCCATCATGCAAACCAGCCTCCCACTCATTGACTCAGTGTACACTTCCCACTGCCTCGGAAAAGCAGCCAGCATAATCAAGGCCCCCATCCACCCTGGACATTCTCTCTTCCACCTTCTTCCGATTGAAAAAAGATACAAAAATCTGAGGTCACGCACCAATCAACTCAAGAAAGCTTCTCCCTCCTGTCATCAGACTTCTGAATGGTCTAAACATATATTAAGCTGATCTTTCTTTTCACCCTATCTGTAATTGCATCACTATATTCTGCACCCTATCCTTTCCTTCTCCCCTATGAACTGTATGCTTTATCTGTATAGCATGCAAGAAGCAATACATTTTACTGTATCCCGATACATGTTTTTATACATTCATGGCACATGAGTGTTGCTGTCTGGCCAGTATTTATTGCCCACCCCTGGTTGTCCTTGTCCAAAGAGCAGTTGAGAATCAACCACATTGCTGTGGCTCTGGAGTCCCATGTAGGCCAGACGAGGTAAGGACAGCAAATTTCCTTCCCTAAAGGGCATTAGTAAACTAGATGGATTTTTCAATCAACAATGATTTAATCGTCATCAGTAGATTCTTAATTCCAGGTATTTTTTATTGAGTTCAAATTCCACCATCTGCCATTGTGAGATTTGAAATCAGGTCCCCAGAACATTAGCTGAATTTCTAATAGTCTAGCAATAATACCACTAGCCCATCACCTCCTGTGTGACAATAATAAATCAAATCAATCAAATTACATGTCTGTAGTTGGGTTGAGTAGTAAAGATGCATTTATGGGAAAGCTGGATAAGCATATATAAGGAGAAGGAAATTGTGGCTTATGCAGAGTTAGATGAAGAAGGATGGGAAGACACTTGAGTGGAATGTAAAAACTGATGTGGATTGGTAGGGCTGAATTGCATAATTTTATTCTGGATATTCATTGCAATTCAAAATAGCTTGTCAATATCCTTGAGGATCTGAGAGAAACAAGTTTTAGTGAGGAGTTGAAGAAAATCAACATGAGTAAAGAAATGGTTTGGGAAAATTGATCAGATTGAAGGTGGACATATCTCCAGACCTGATAATCTTCATTCCAGAGTACTTAAGGAACTGGAAATAGTAGATCCATTGGTGGTTATTTTCCAAAATTCTTTGGACTCTAGACTTGTTCCTACAGATAGGAGGGTAACTAATGTAAGCCCACTACTCAAAAAGAGAGAAAACAGGGAACTATAGACCAGTGAGCTTGATGTCGGTACTGGGGAAATTGCTAGAGTTCATTATCAAGGATTTCATAACTCAGCATTTGGAAGGCAGCGGTATAATCAGCCAAAGTCAGCTTGGATTTACAAAAGGGAAATCATGTTTGACAAATGTATTGGAAATCTTTGAGGATGTAACTAGTAGAGTGGACCAAGGAGAGCCAGTGGATGTGGTTTATCTAGATTTTCAGAAGACTTTTGACAAGGTCTCACATATAAACTACTATGTATAGTTAAAGCATACGGGATTGCAGGTAATGTCTTGAGATGGATAGAATGCTGGTTAACAGATAGGAAGCAAAGAGTTGGCATAAATGGGTCTTTTTCTGTGACTAGTGGGGTTCCATAAGGATATGTGCTAGGACCCCAACTGTTCACGTTATATTAATGATTTGTAAGAGGGAACTGAATGATTTCATCTGCAGATGATACAATGTTGGATGGGAGGATGAGCTGTGAGGGGGATGCAGAGATGTTTCAATTTGATTTGGACAGGATCAGTGGGCATATATGTGGCAGGTGAAATATAATGTGGATAAATGTGACGTTATCCACTTGGTTAGCAATAATAGAAAGACAGATTATTACTTGAATGTGTGTAAATTGAGAGAGGTATATACTCAGTGAGACCTTGGTATGCTCATGCATCAGTCACTGAATGTAAGCGCACAGGTACAGCAGACAGTAAAGAAGGTAAATGGTATGTTGGCCTTCATGGTGAGAGGGTTTGAGTATTGGGATAGGGATGGTTTGCTGCATTTGTATAGGGCGATGGTGAGGCCACACCTGGAGTATTGATGCAGTTTTGGTGTCCTTATCTGAGGAAGGATGTTGTTGCGAGCGAGGGAGTACAGTGAAGGTTTACCAGGCTGAATCCTGGGATGGTAGGTCTGTTGTATGAGGAGCAACTAAGTCGGTTAGGATTATATTCACTGGAGTTTAAAAGAGTGAGAAGGGATCTCATAGAAACTCATTCAATTCTAACAGAGTTAGACAGGGTAGCTTCAGAAAGAATGATCCCAATGGTGGGGGAGTTCAGAACTAGGGGTCATAGTTTGAAGATAAAGGGTAAACCTTTTAGAACTGAGGTGAGGAAATATTTCTTCAACTTCAGACTGCCCAAGGTCTTCCCACCATCTACAAGACACAAATCAGGAGTGTGATGGAATTCTGTCCACTTGCCAGAACAGTGCAGCACCAACAACACTCTGAGCGCTTAATGATATCCAGACTAGGCAGTTTAGCCCTACCAATCCACATCAGTTTTTACATTCTACTCAAGGCCTCTTCTCAGTAAAGGATGATGGATGTGTGGAATTCACTACCACAGAATATAATTGAGGCCAAAACATTGTGTGATATCAGGAAGAAATTAGATATAGCTCTAAGGGCTAAAGGGATCAAGGGGTATGGGGGCGAAGGGGGGAGGGGGCAGAATCGGGACATTGAATCCGATGATCAGCCATAATCAAAATGAATGGCAGAGCAGGCTCGAAGGGCGGAATGGCCTACCCCTGCTTCTAGTTTCCATTTTTCTTTGATCTTGAACATCTCAATAAGATCTTGTTACATACCTCTCAGAAGGTTGTTAATGTAATGACTTCAATCAGGCCACTGAGGTTGGCCTATTGAAATATGAACTCCCTGATTAAGGAGTCAATTGATGGGTCAATCAGGGAGCCGTTTCCTTGTATTTAACCGGGAGTGTCAGTTCCTCTGGTACTGCCAAAGATAGACTGTTGACTGATAGCACCCTGTCTACTGCTGTTAGAATTGTAAATAAAGGGATTTTGGTGAAAGAACTTCTGCCTCTGAAGACTTAGTACTGTTAGTACTTGGAATTCTCTTTCTCAGCAATCAATGGAGGCTGGGTGTTTAAATATTTGATTGACAAGGAGTCAAAAGTTATGGGGACAGGCATGAAAGTGCTGTCAAGTCTACATTCAAGTTAACCATGATTATACTGAATGGCAGAACAGGCTCAATGGCTGAATGGCTTGTTGTTCCTGTGTCCAATGGCAGTTAACAGGTAGCCATCAATTTTCTGGATCAAATGATTGAAGTACATGAGGGTGTGTTTGGGTATTTGTTACCCATTCCTAAATGCCCTTGAGAAGGTAGTAGTGAGACATCCTCTTGAACGCTGCAGTCTTTTGTGTTGGTACATCAACTGTGCTGTTAGGAAGGGAGTTCCAGGGAGTTTTGACCCAGCAGGAATGAAGCAGCGGCAATATATTTCCAGTTAGGATAGAACCTGACCTGAAAGGGAACTTACTGTTGATGATGTTCCCATGTGCTTGCTACCTTTGGCCTTTTAGGTGGTAGAGGTCACAGGTTTGACAGGTACATCTGAACTTAACTCAATAAATTGCCATAAATGATTGATATTGCAGCCATGGTAGTATAGTGGTGGAGGATGTGAATGTTTTAAGTGAACTGCTTTGTTTGGATATCATTAAGCACTCAGAGGGTTGTTGGTGCTGCACTATCCAGGCAAGTGGAGAGAATTCCATCACACTCCTGATTTGTGTCTTGTAGATGATAGAAAGACCTTGGGCAGCCTGAAGTTGTAATCTCATAAAAAAATACTTGGAATGTATCAATCACATCACTATGAACTATTATTATCATCAAAATGCTTTCATTTCCCAGAAAAAATCAACTTATACTTTCAGGTGAGAGTAAGTAGCTTATGCTGCAATCACCAATGCAAATAAATTGTTCAGGGTATCCACAATTTCCTGGTTAACCAAAAGTATCCTCATGGGTGAAGACTGTAAAATGTTTTATTACTTCCTTGACTCTGCTTCCTCTGGATATACTTATAAAAATCTTTTTCATTTTTCCAACAATCCAAACGCCATTGTCTATTTTTGTGTTTTCCCACCTGTGTTTTTGTGAGACCGTATTTGTTCTATTCTTAGGCTACTACCTGGCACTAAACCTGAAGATTTAATACTTGAAGAATGTTTTATTTTATCCCCATATTCCTTGTATTACCTCCTTTTCAGCTAACAGGTTTTCTCATGTCTTATTGCATTTCTTAACCAATAGTATAAATTTATAACTCTATTGTGATTTTAAAGGTACACCACTTCTTCATTCTCTGATCACCTATAAATACTTTACATTTCTATATCATAAACCTTGTCACCAGCAGATGGCTCCAGATTATTGACTTTATTCATAAAGCTTCCAACATTAATATTTTAAGACATTTAATGATACATTCCAGTCGGGCTCCAAGTGCCGATTCCTCTTTTCCCCCAGATTCATTTCTTAAACTTGAATCTTTGTTATGCTGTCCTTATTCATGGTTAACTCTCTTTGCCAGAGTTTATTATTATCTCCTTTCAATCTCCCCCTTTCAATGCAAAAAATCCCAAGATTTTTCTAGCTTGTATGCAGTATGTAGAAAATCAGTATTCTATTTTATCTATATACTGCTTCCATGTCACTCCATTGCCTGATTTATCACAGTACAAATCAGTATTGAATGATCATAAATATCCTCCAATTAAATATTCAGAAGAATGAAGCCATTATCTTCGGTCCCTGCCTTATGCTGCAGTCCTTAGCCAGCTTCATTCTTGTCACGGCCAAAGTCTGAGGCTGAACCATTTGCAACCCTGGAATCCTATTTGATCCTGAGCTGAGTTGAGCTTCTGGCCTTGCTTCCTCTGTTTCATCAAGACGACCTGCATCCATCTCCATAAAATCACATGGTTAAACTCCTGCCTGTCTCAGTTCATCTTCTGCTGAAACCTTCAACCTTACCTTTTTTTATTTCTAGATTTAACTATTCCAATGTACAAGGCCAGAATCCCATCATGCACTCCAAGCACATCGGAAATTCTACTGGCCATATCCTGATTAGTGTCAAGTTTCACTCACTCATCATTTGCGAGTCCAGCAACACTTTGGTTTTTAAAATTCTCTTTGTTGTTTTTAAATCACTTCATGCCCTTACCCTACCCTACCCAATCTGTGTAACTTCCTAAAGCCCTAACACCCTATGAAATTGTTGTACTCCTCTAATTCTGGCATCTTGCACATTCCAGTTTTTCTCTGCTGCACCAGTGGTGGCTGCATCTTCAGTGGCCTTATCCCTAAACTCCAGAATTCCCACCCTAAACTTATTGCATCTCTATCACTATCTCCTCTCCTTTAAAACTTAACTCTTTAACTAACTTTTGCTCACCTATCTCTTTTTATGGCTTGATGTCAAGGTTTGGTTGATAATGATTCACGTGAAGCAGCTTTTGGAGGTATCACTACATTGAAGGTGCTATCCAAATGCAAGCTATTTTTGTTGTTGACACTCTGTCACCAGAATTCAACAGAGTACTGAACCTAAGTGTGACTTTGATTTGTACTCTGCTGTTTGGGAATCTAAGTAGAAAAGATTAAGTGGTTATATGTGTGTTATAGAGTTTGAGTGTTATCAAAAATGACAGTTCTTCATATTTTATAATTAATTGCTAATATAAACTGAATATTATTTTGTTTTGTATAGCTTTGTAGTAAAGGAGCAGTTCTGGGAAACCCATTTTATGCATCTTATGAAAAGATTTCAAGTATTGCCAGTTTTATTGAAACTAAGCTTGTAACCTGCTACCTGCGCATGAGAAGACCAGACTTAGCTCTTAATCATGCTCACAGGTAAACGCTATTGATTGTTATTGATTGATATAATTATTCCTGTCTTGCCACGAAGTTGGAGCTAAAGCTTTATGCAATTTGACTAAGAAGTTTGTCCTTGAAAGAACTGCTGCAACACCTTTATACCTAGGCCTGCAAATAAAATTCTGATTTCCCTACATTGCCACTATTTTGCATACCTACTCCAAAAGTTGATCATCCAGAATTTCATTTGGTGATAATGACCTGGTGCAAACCCTAACAAATTTTTTGGATCCAACCTCATTTACTTTTGAATAGTGGTATTCCTACAACATTCCATAATTCATCCCTTGGTGAATTGGCAGGGCATGGGGAGTGGTGGGGGCATAGGGGTTGTGGAATGGAATTGTTTACTCGTTTAGGAATCAAACACCCACTGGGCATTAATGGTGCCTTACTAATTGGGACCCTATAGTTGGTACTATCATGTCTACTGAATTTCAGGTGTAATGGTACCTTATATGTAAATTCATCATATCATTGTTATACACACTGCAGGCATTTGAAGTTTCCTCCACATTTCTTATTACCTTGTTGCACTAGTCAGCTGTTGGGCATGAATGACCAGTGTTGGTTAAACTTTATCACACAAATAATTTTTAATATTAGAATGCAGAAACTCTGAGACAAACAGAAATGCATGCTGTCTTTCAATATGTTATTCACTTTCAAGTTTTTTTCGATGTCAAATAATGCCAGGAGAAGTAATCATATTGAAAACAACACTACTAGAATTTTCTACATTAATAAAATGAAGAATGAGATTACTGCTTCTATATCAGTAAATTATGTGAATCCTTCATACTTTATCAGAAACAGACTTAATTACAGACTTAGATGAATCCATAGTTGGAATCTGTGGGAACACTAATCATTTTTAAATATTTTACAATATGCCAAAACATACACTGACTTAGTAAAACCCAGACATAGTTTATTAGTCAGTTTTGTAAAAGGCTAATACATCATTTTTTGCACTTTTTAAGGAGTATACTCCTGAATCCAATTAACTTCCGTAATCACCTTCGTCAAGCCACAGTCTTTCGTTGTTTGGAACGATATGCTGAAGCTGCAAGGTAAGGGAACTTAGAGAAGTGTGAAATAATGGTAGATATTTGAATAAAAGTTTGAAATAAGTCTAATTTCAATCTAGTATTGAGCAGAATAGAACAAGGTTAAACTTGTCAAATTAGCTTTTTATGAAAGAATATTTAAATTTTCAGATGGTTTGTATCTGAGGTGCATGTACGATCAACATTTTTTGATTGCTGTAATCAGAGCCAACAAGAAATTGAACGACAATCTGTTCTGCTCACATAGACCTCAAAATCACATGTTGCAATTAGTCTTTCCTTGTGCATTTTAGAATTGTAAGAAGTCTCACAACACCAGGTTAAAGTCCAACAGATTTATTTGGCAGCACTAGCTTTCGGAGCCTCAAGCTCCTTCTTCAGGTGAGTGAGGACTTGTTTCACAAACAGGGCATTTAAAAACACAAACTCAGGAAGAAAATGTCATCCATGTTTCTAGCGTGTAGCACCGGTTGAAGTTCCTGTGCAGTTAAGAGGCCTTGTTCAAACCTGTGCATAAAGATGTTGGCATTTTGAAGTGCGAATTTGGTCCCCATGGCTATTCCATGTGTCTGGATGAAGAACTGGTTGTTGAAGGTGAAGACGTTGTGGTCCAGGATGCAGCAGATGAATTGTAGAATTGCATCTGGAGATTGGCAGTTGTCAGCGTTGAGCACTGAGGCAGTTGCAGCAATGCCATTGTCGTGAGGGATGCTGGCGTAGAGTGCCAAGACATCCATTGACATCTGGACTCATGACGAATACTCATTGAAACAACTATACGATGACATCAACAAGTTCCATGCCACCATCAGACTCACCATGGACTACTGTCCAGAATCAGTTGCATTCTTGGACACACGCATCTCCACCAAGGACATTCACCTCAGCACTTCATTCTACCACAAGCCCACGGATAACCTCACGATGCTCCACATCTCCAGCTTCCACCCTAGACATGTTAAAGAAGCCATCCCCTACGGACAAGCCCTGCATATACACAGGATCTGCTCAGATGAGGAGGATCGCAACAGCCACCTACAGACGCTGTAAGATGCCCTCATAAGAATAGGATAGTTCTGATGTGTCACAGCGAAAAACTGCACCAACCTCCTCAGAAGACAAACACAGGACGCAGAGGACGGAGTACCTTCATCGTCCAGTACTTCCTCAGAGTGGAGAAACTATGACATCTTCTCTGCTCGCTGGCCTCCTGGACATGTCCGGGCCAATCTCAACCACCCCCTCCCCCGGCCAGCCTCGATCTCAATCACCCCCCATCCCACAGTCCCAATCTCCTGGGAGCTGTTTTAAACCCCATTTGAGTGTAACACTCCTGATGGGGGTGAGGGGGGTGGAAGAGGCTAGCTAATAAGATGCAACTTCTAATTGAAATAAATAATACAGCTCCACGCCGATTTTTTTTTGTGCAGAGCTGATGGCGCTGGAAATCCAGCGCCCAGAGACTCACAGAGGCCATGTCGCCCTGCAAGAAGCTCACTACACGGTCTCTGCTTGAGCTTCCCAGCCCACTGCGCTGTGAACTAAGAGAATCAACCCCCCTCCCCCCTGCCCACCCACCGCTGTGTGTGGGGAAAATCCCAACTTGTTTTAACATCAGTGGGAATTTTGTTTAGTTTTGGGTTATATTTCTGTGATTTTTCACAGAAAGGAGCAGTTGGTATATGGGAGAAGAAAGAGAAAAAATTGCCAGCATTTTGGTCCTTGGAAGGGGCTGGTTCTCTTTTCAAATCTCATTTGACCACAACTAGTTTGAAAAACATGCTTACTAATTCAGTGAATGCTTAACTGTTTAGGTACTGTGACTTTTAAAAGCCACAAACAGGTTTCCTTGCAAGTTTATTAAAAAGAAAGAAAATAGTATTTATTGTACTTTATACCTATCCAAATGGAAATAATAAAAATGCTCCAAGTTTCATATACACATGCATTCAACAGATCACATGTACGTACACAGCTAAGTTACAAAGTGGGAGGAAAGGCTATGGAGGTCCAGCAAAGTTAGTTGTATATGGATTCAGTAGATGGATGACTTGGACGATTTCAGACTGGGTTCAACTAGCTTTACAAGTTCTGCAACAGGATGATTTAAAGATATGGGTGGATGATTTTTTTTCTTTGTTTTGTGAACGCACTGAATAGTTCACATTCCTCTGAAGTTTCTTCCAGACGGCTTAACACTGGGGCCTGGGTAGTAATGCAAATAACAGCTACCTTAGAAGCTGCTGTTTAAGTTATTTTTTTAAATACCTTCTGTTGTCTTCTAAAAATTCAGCTAGTGGTTTCATCCCAATAACAGAATAAAGTAATTTTCAGTGTAAAGCACGGCTTTATATTAATGTTCACTAGCTTTTTGAAAATATATTAGCACCATAAAAGTGTTAACTATTGATGGTATTGTCAACGCACAATAGCAATTTAGGTAAAATATAATCAAGTCAATCCATGAAATAGAATCATAATGATGCTTTCAAGCACTAGTATGTTCACTATTCTTACAAAATAAATACAGGTAAAGGAAACAATCCAAAACTGTTAAGAGAAGTAAAATAAGCAAATCTATCTGTGGGGATGGGGAGGTGGAGAGGGGAGGCATGTGAGGGGTGGTGTTGATTAAAAATAGACAGGCATTTTCACTACAAGTACAGCATTGGTCTAAAGTGGTTTCACTGTTAAATAATGCTGCATTTTCAAATGTAAGCTAAATCCAGAGTTAGTTCCCAATAAGGGAGAGAATTCTCACTTCGCTTAACTTCGGACTCACTTTGAAATTTCACATTTCAGCTACACCACTTGCAAAGGTTGTTAATCCTGAAACAAATTTTGAAGATAGGGTCATTTTTATATTCAGACAGGCCCCTATCCATGAAATTTAGCTTTTGACTTTTTCAGCTTATGATGAAAGAATGGAGCAGTGTTTAGTTGCTGTGAGGTGGCACTTGTAAGTCCCTTATTAGCCAAAAGATTTATTTGTTCACAATTCACACAGAATATTTGGGCAGCTGTCTTAAGTTATTTTTTATATCCTTTTAATTTTGGGGCCTACAAGAGGCCCAACCAGAAGTCACGTTCAATTGTATTCTGTAAAATTTTCAAAGTATTATTAGAACAATTGGAGAGAAGTTCCTGAACTGCTGCCATTCAAGCTTAATTTTGGTCAAAGCTAAAACTACTTGCAGCACCATTAAACTTGTTCTGTGAGTTTACTATAAGAGACTAAAACTTAGTTCTTAAAAAATGAGTGCGACTGATATTTTGTGAATGATTAGCACTGGGTCACAACATGATAAGCTGAAAAAGTCAAAAGCTAAACTTCATGATTAAAACGACGTGTGTTTGTGCCAGGGTTAGAGAACAGGGTGAGAAATTCCATTATCATGTTTTTTCAGACACCATGGCCGGGTTTTTCTCTGCCTGCTGCACTGCTCACATAGCACAGCGGTCTAGGAGACAAAAGCCTTTCACGAGTCTTGTAGCTGCTTTTTTAAAAGATTTTTAAATTACAATTTCCATATGATTATTCTGGAGACAGTATTCTCCAGGATCACTAGCACCTCCTCTCTGCCGGGAGTGGTTCCCACCAGCGAGGTTTACAATGCTCCCCGCTAATGGGAAACAGGCGGACTTACCCTGCTGATGGGGCAGAGGCCATTGACACACCCCTGGGAGGTCAGGGGCAAGGTGGGCTTGCCCCTTGGATAGTGACAGCTTGGCACCCTGACACTGTGCAAGGGGCACATTGGCACTGCCCATCAGGCACTGGGCAGTGCCAAGGGGATAGGGTCAGAGGAGGTGTGGCATGCTGGGGGGAGGTGTGGTTGAAGCCTATTCTGGGACGTTTGGGGATTGGGGATGAAACCTGCTGCCATGCAGCAAGTGGGATCTGTTGGAAAGGGAGGAAGATGATCGGGGCTTGCCGTCGATGGGGGGGAAGGAGGGGGTTGGACCTGACCATCAGGGTGGGTCAGACCTGATCATCATTTGGAATGTTGTGTTCAGTTCTAGTCACCTCATTATAAGAAGGATGTGGAAGCATTGGAGAGAGTGCAGGGGAGATTTACCAGGATGCTGCCTGGTTTGGACAGGAGGTCTTATGAGGAAAGGTTGAGGGAGCTGGGGCTTTTCTCTAGTAGAGGAGGATGAAAGGCGACTTAATAGAGGTTTATAAGATGATGAGAGGGATTGATAGAGTGGATATGCAGAGACTATTTCCTCAGGTGGATGTAGTTGTTACTAGGGGGCATAACTATAAGGTTCATGGCAGGAGACTTAAGAGGGATGTCTGAGGTAGATTCTTTACTCAGAGAGTTGGGATGTGGAATAGACTGCCTGCTGTGATCGTGGAGTTGGACACTTTAGGAACTTTCAAGCAGTTATTGGATAGGCACATGAGCACTCCAGAATTATAAAGAGGGGATAGCTTGATCTTGGGTTTGGACATAGCTCGGCACAACATTGAGGGCCAAACGGCCTGTACTGTGCTGGAATGTTCTATTTTCTATGTTTCTATCATTGGGGCGTTGGGTCTGGTCATTGGGGAGGAGATTTTGGCTGGCCGGGACTGTCCGTTAGGCCAACAATCGGTTGGGGTGGATCAGGAAGGCCAGTGATCGGAGGCCAGCAATCAAGAGGCTGGTAATGGGGGCGGGGCAGTGCACATGCGCCAATCTTCTCACTGACAGACTGGCACATGTGCAGTACCCACTGAACACTATGCTGCCAGCCTCCTGGGCGGGAATAGGCTCCATCCACCACTTTTTGACATGAATCTCTCTGAAGCAGTCTGCATTACACATTGTTGGAGATTCATTGCAGTGAGTACACCCAAAAAACGGGCAGGAATTTCTCCTGCTTTTCCACCTGTTGGACATTTAGTTTTGTTTTGGGAGGCCCATCGCTTTCAATACATTTTCCTGTAAGTTTCACTGTAGCAGTGTCCTTTTTTTGTGCCTGTTTTTTAACAGACTTATGCAAACCACAATGTGGCCGGCTGGGAGTCATGCACATTTCCATCACTATGTGCCATCTTAGTGAAGGAAAATAATAAGCATTCAAGGCATGTCTGAAACAAGCGTTTGGCTTTTGCCTATACAGTTAAGGTGCTTAATGCTTGTTTTAGAGCTCCACTGCTCGATTGGTTTGCCCTGAGCTGCTGATGATGGCACGGCTGTGCTAAGTAAAACCAGACCTTGCAACAGTCTGCTGCTGAATCATTTTGAAATTTACTTACCAGAATGTGAAGTTAAGAGAAACAGGAATGTCCCTTCCAATCTCACATTTAAAAAACATGCCACAAACCAGACTTATTCTCCACTCCCTATGCACGCATCATGCTGCTGTCCACCCTATTTGCACCTCGAACCATATGTTTCCTGCACCACCACCAGCATTTGCACAGCATCATATCTCCCAATCACCAGCTCAACTAGCTGTGTTGCTAGCAGCAACCTGTTCTTGGTTTATTCTTCTCTAGATGGCTGTTCATGGCAGCTTGAATTGAGACCTGAGGTCCAATGACAGTACCTTGGCATTAATTTTCAGACACAGTCAGAGTGGGTGGGTAGAATGGTAATAACCCTATTTAACATTATCAGGTGACTGAGTAATGAAATAAATTTATTGGCTAACTATTATTTTAATTGTTTGAAAAATTCATAATTTGTAGTATGTTCACAATTGCATATATTGACAGAGAAATATAAAACTTTGGGCTATTGTCAATTAGAAATATACAAGCAAAGGTTAAATACTCTTCACAAAATACAATAGCCATAAACAGCAGTGGAAAATTTCTGGTCTTGCAGGTTTGAGTACTAAGTATAGCTTTTTTTTGTACATTCTGTTTTAATCATTAGAAGTGCTATGATTGCTGATTACATTTATTGGCTGCATGGAGCAAAGGAGCAGAACATCAGCAAGCATGTCAAGCTTTATTGGCAGGTAAGAGTTGATTAATGGAAGAGGAATGACCTAAATTGTTATGAAAATACAAGATCGAGAAATTGTTACAAAGTTTATTCATGAGCCATAGTATAAAAAGTGTAGCCAAATTCAAATTTATACTGGCAGGGAGTAGAGTCTGTTGAGGAATGAATTTTCCCAACCCTGGGGTGGAGGGGCTTAGAGGTGGTGGGAGAAAATAGCTGCGTTTTCCATCACCAGGGAAGTTCCCACAGGCGCAAGATCAGATGTCTGCTAAGTGAAGATAGGCAATCAATTCAAATAATGCCACAATTAAGGGCGGGTTTTCTGGCTTGCTGGTATTTTGTGGAGAACGAAACTGCTGTATTCTACATGGGGAGGCCATTGGAGTTGAAGATAACATCCCCCAAAGGGAGATCCTCTGGCTACAAAGACTGCACTAGCAATCCAAACACAGCTATCAGGGATTTACCCTCCATTTCTAGGGACCTACTTTCTTGGCCCCTCTGAATTTGTAGTTTGAATTTATATTCTGAGGGTGTCTCCAGTATGAGACGTCCTCAAGATCTATTGTCCATCTCTCCCAGTAGACAGTCAAGGCTTGAGAGCAGCCGGTCTTGATTTTGGACAAGCAGCACTGGGAGCCTTCCCATCATCCCTAATAGGACTGTGAGTACGGAGGTGGCCAATTAGGAGTCCACTATCAGAAAAATAACTCCTTCAATCTCAGTCCCAGCAAGTGTGGACTCAGTAGTCCCTATTTGGTCTCATCTTTGGGGTCCCAAAGCTCACAGGAAAGACCTTCCTGATTAGTCTCAGGAATAGGGTATCTAGTCGTAAGTACAACAGAAGTCAAGACACAAATTCAATTACTGGATATACTCATGTGAAAATGGAATTTCTGAGAAGCCTTTTTAGGCAAAAAGGGGCCAACTTTTACACCAGTGATGTTCTTGATGGGCTTATTTTCAACCACCAACGAAAAAAGTGTTGGGTTTTCAATCTCTCAGTTTCAGATGCTTGAAGCTCATAAGCAGCAAGAAAGAAGCCTTTAAAAAAGTAAGACTATTCACGACAGCTCAGTGAATTCCACTTCTGGTAAAGTTCAATGCAGTCACAGCTCAAACATTCAGTGCACACCAACTCTGCAGTTTGTTTTAATCTTACTTCTGTCATTTCGATAAAACACTTTCATAAGAAAAATAATCATATAATGTACATCCTTATGGTACTGGATAGTTGTGCTGAACTTAATGTCTGAAGAATTCAATTTTGGATTCCTGTTGTAGAATTTTAATATATGGATTCGCTCAACTGGGGGAGCCCCATAGCAGATTGGGAATCTGAAAGTTAGTGAAGTGGTTTTTTAATTCATAAAATTATTAAAACGCTACAGTACAGAAGGAGACCATTCGGCGCATTGAATCTGCACCAATTCTTGATACAGCATATTACCCAGGCCCTATCCCTGTAATCCTACATACTTGCACCACTAATCCCACTAACCCAGACACCTGTGGACACTTAAGAGGCAATTTACCATGGCCAATCCACCTCACCTGCACATCTTTGGACTATGCGAGGAAACCAGAGCAGCCAGAGGGAACCTATGCAGACGGGGTAGAACATGCAAACTCCACACAGACAGTTTCCAAAAAGAAGCTGAAGACTTAAGCAGCAGGAGTGTGGTCCTTTGATTGTGGATAGAGTACCACAAGAGGTTCAGTGACTTCATTAGAGCAGGAATGATGAGTGGCATGCCACATTCAAGTACCAAACTCCTCACTCTGACTTCATTAACCTTCATCTACAAAGCACCCCATAGACCAACACAAGTTACTGCTCTCCTCATTTCTTTCTCAAGGCACCTCCTCACATTTCCATCTGAACAGCCACCCCACTTTCGTCTTAATGCCATACCACACACATCCTTCAGAGTCACCCTCCATCCTCTCATCACAAACCATTTTTTACACTCATAACTCTCTATTTGCAAGAGAAGAAATCACAGAAGATCAGGGAGAAACAGGAAAGCAACATGGTGGGATTCCCTCCAGTAATATTCCCCCCTGACAACTCTGGAGGATAATGCATTAGAAATCAACAGATTGTCAGAGTTAATGGCAGTTGAAGGTGGAGAGATGTTGTCCCCTAGATACTTGATGACAGAACTCCATGTCACACTGCCAAATGGAACAAATCAATAATTCATATTGATTTGGTGTCATGTGTAGCTGATACATGATCACCTGCAAAATTATAACTTTGAACCCTTTCGCCTTGTCAGTTCTAATTCATGCCTTCCATCTCCTTCAAAAATAATGCAAAAGATGGTGTAAGAGTGGGTTGAGCAGTCCTTGAGGAAGCACTATTACGTGGCTCATGCACACCCTCCATCTGGAGATAGAAACAGCCGTGGCATGTCCTCTTTGGAGAGAAATCGAAGAAGTGGTCTCCATCATAATGCCATGTCATCTCATGCCTTTGCACTGATGTCTATCCCCATTGTAAGAATAGCCACCTGCATGGAGCATCAGAAATGGCAGGCACCTGAGTGTATGCTAGTTCTTTGCAGTGGCCTTCATAATCAGTCTATCAATTTAAACAGGTTGGAGAAAGGGCTCACATTAGTCATTTAGTGTCCACTGAAATGTAACAAACTGCACATCAGTACCTGGCTAGCAGGGAAGAATGGATGGCCCATGAGGGAGAAGCTAGGAAAAGGGCACAGGGAAGTGGGTACTGTTTTTGAGGTCCTCCCATTCCTTCCCCCTCTTTCTCTCCACCCTGTTTAGTCAGAACCCCCCCACATTCTGATGTCTGTCCTGGGGTAGTCGTTGGTGAAGCTCCCATGGAGTGTCTTAGTATCAAATTCATTGTAAATGTTTAGGCATTATAAACTTTATTTCAGTTCTGTATTATCGAGTTATTTCCATTGTCGCCTCACACCTGCTAAATTTTGGATCAGCTTTGGGGTAAATAGTATGTCTGGAGTAGAAGACAACCAGTAGTTGTCAGTGAAATGGAAGATTAATGATTGTGAGAATGGATTGTGTTTGGAAGGGACAGAGGGGGGGTGGGTGTATTATGTTCAGCATTGTTTAGTATTTGTTTAACTGAAACATGCCTGTCTCACAAGCATCTCTGGGAGCTATGAACTCTGGCCATATTGGGTACCTCCTCCCCTTTCTTGTACTCCAAACAGTGCAATCAAGACACAACACCACTATCATTCAGAATACTTTTACTGCTGCATACTAAAGGCCACCTCTTAATCTATTCAAGTCCTTTGCTTGCTCAATTACACATTCTCATGTAGCTTTTGTTGTACTTTTTCTATGTATCTGTGGTAGGGCTTTTCACAGTTTTCAACCACATTCTTCGAGGGTATCCTCCATTTCCAAGGAGTCATCCATTGAGTCTGCTAGGAGATTGAAAGGTAGGAGATTTAACTGATGCAGAATTAAAACATAATGGCGGCTTTCTGGATAACTTAGCAGGGCTCTGACAAAGGACCAGCCAGATTCAAAGTGTGGGCTCTATTCTCTCTCAACAGATGCTGTCAGATCTGCTTAGATTTTACAGCATTTTTTGCTTTTGTTTCTCTGCACATGTAGCTGATGACACCCCTCTGTTTTCTCACCATACCCCAACAACACAATCAAAGCCATGGGACTACCAGCAAAATCAAAACACTCCATTGATATTTTGAAATACAGGTTCTGGAGTCTCAATCACCCTGGAGGCTCTTTACAATATAACCCAGCTAATGTGACCCACATCACTGTGCAGAATGCTGCACACTACAACCTTTCATTGCAAAGAGGATTAGAGTTGAAGGATGCATACAAATTAAAAGAGGTATCATCAATTCAGGAAGGAATGAATTAAGGGGATGAAGACTACAGGGAGAGCAGAACATATCAAGCAACACTTGATTGGAGCATTGTTTTTAATTATCACCCCAATCCCTTATCTAAAAAGTGACAGAAAGCTTCTTACATTCTCTACTACTCCATTGATTCTTCATTAAGAAAGATTCAGAGTTTTCATGTAATCTAGGTATCAATGATATTCTGACAATACAGACTAACCTTGCAGACTAATAAAAGTGAACTATAGAACTAAATCCCAAATGTAACAAAGGGGGTGATTTTAATTTCAAAATTAATATTGGAGGAATTATTTTGTCATCCAGTGATCAACCTATAGTACTTTTGCTGAGTTTACCAACCATACTAGCCCCCAGTGGCTTCAGAAGAGTTGATAGTAGGCTGCTATTGCTCATGTGGGATTTCTTGGAATACTTGTAGCCTATCACATCTAGGAGATCAAGACAATGAGGATCCTGAAGTTTTGGTTGCTGCCGGTGTAACTTGTCAAACTGGCTTTCTGGAACCATGATTGATATTGGTTAAAGGTAGTGGTGAGGAAGATAGATATCCTGAGAAAGGTGAATTTATGCCATTCATATAGTGTCACCACCACTTCCAATGGATTGCTGCCCTCCTGTTTGAGAGCAGACTGAATAAAATTTGAATGATTCCTTGAAAACCCTCAACCTGTTCTGTCTGCTGTTATTATAATTAAAAGGGTTGAGTGATTGCTTTAAGACCTGATCACATAGTTCGATGATGATGTCGTTAGGGTGTTGCCACAGGCTGCTATTTTACTTTCAGTTTGTACTCTACTTCACAGAGAACATCTCTTTCAAAAAACTTGTTGTATATTAGTTTGAATCTACATATGCAAACTTGTTGATGTTGTTCGTCCATCGTCGTTGTCGATGAGGACCTCGATATCATTAGTCATTTCGAGGTTGGATGTGGTGTGTCCAAAGATGACTGATCAGGCCAATTCAGGCACAGAATGTCCTGGCACATATTGGGCAGACTTGTGTAGGCACTGTAGTTGTTGCGTTGGTGGGTCTGGACTTGCATAGCTCGCACTTAAGTTATGCTTCAGCATTGCACCTTGCTTCGTAAGCTTGATAGCCCTTGTGGATGAGGCAGCGCCAGGCAGGGCGGTTTTGTGCCAGCATTTCCCGGGTGGTCGTGACTATGTCAAGTGACTTCAGTGAGGCCTTGAGTGTATCTTTGTAACGTTTCTTCTGCCCCTCACGCAAGCATCTTCTAGCAGAGAGCTCCCCGAAAAGGAGCTGCTTGGATATGCGCTCGTACAGCATACAGATGACACGCCCTGCCCACCGGGTCTGTGCTCTCATCAGCAGTGTGTGGATTGATGGTAGACTTGCTCTAGAGAGAACTTCAATGTCTGGTACTTTGTCTTGCCATCTGGCACTCTAGACCTTCAGTTTTGTTGCTGGGCTGATTCCTCAACGTTCCCATACAGTGGAGCACAGTCTACCGAAAGCAGAACTTGCTTTTACTATTCTGCAGTTAACTTCTGTATCAGTAGTCACTGCTCAGGCGAGGGTGCTGCCAAGATAAGTGAACTGGTCCACTGCCTGTAGTTTCTGCCTTTTGATTGTGATTATGGGTTCTGTGTACGTTGCATGAGGAGGAGGCTGGTGCACGACTTCAGTCTTTCTAATGATGGGAATCCAAAGTTGTCACAAGCCGTGGAAAATTTGTCCATACTGACTTGCATCTCTGGCTCTGAGGCAGTATATAGGGCGCAGTCATCGGCAAAGAGGAAGTCTCTCAGAACTGTCTCCTTCACTTTGTCAATAGCTTGAAGTCTCCTCAGGTTGAAGAGCTTCTCATCCACTCTGTATGTGAGGCTGATTCCAGCAACACTGTCTTGGAAGGCATCATTCTGTATGGCAGTAAACATCATGCTGAACAGTGTGGGTGCGAGCACATAGCTTTATTTGATGCCATTGATGACTGGGAATGCCTTAGAAGATTCTCTGCCACCCAGTAGTCTGGCTATCATGCCATCATGGAACTGGCGTACCATCTGAATGAATTTGAGGGGGGGGGGGGGGGGGGGGGGCGCAGCCAAACTTTGACATGATCCTCCACAGGCCTTGTCGGCTGACAATGTCGAAGGCTTTTGTGAGGTCAGTAAAGGTTGTATAGAGCTTGCGATTCTGACACTTCTCCTGAAGTTGGCATGTGGCAAAAATCACGTCAATAGTCCCGTGACCTTTGTGGAAGTCACACTGTGACTCTGGAAGCAGGCCCAGCTCCAGATGAATGACCAGACAATTTAGCAGGACTCTTGCGAGGGTTTTTCCTTCGATGGAGAGCAGCAAGATTCCTCAGTGGTTGTTGCATACTTACCGATTGCCCTTCCCCTTGTAGAGGTGTATGATAGAAGCATCTTTAAGTTCCTGAGGAATGGATCCTTGCTCCCAAAAGGACTGGAACAACTCGGTGAGTTTCTTGATAAGTGCAGGACCAGCAGCTTTGTAGAGCTCTGCAGGTATGGTGTCTGCCCCTCAGGCTTTGCCACTGGATAGCTTGCCTATTCTATCTGCTGTTATATAATCAGAAGGGTTGAATGGTTGCTTTAAGACCTGATCACATGGTTTGATGGTGATGTCATTAGGATGTTGCCACCGATTGCTATTTTACTTTCAATTTGTATTCTGTACTTCATAGAGAACATCTCTTTCAATAAACTTGTTGTATATTAGTTTGAATCTACATGTGCAAACTACAGCTTTGATGAAGGGTCATCCAGACTAAAAATGTTGGCTCTATTCTCTCTCCACAGATGCTGTCAGATCTGCTGAGATTTTCTCACATTTTCAGTTTTTGTGCAAACTATAACTTTTCTTTACATTTAAAACCCACAACCTCTAACATTGCTAGAACATTACACAAAAAGAAAATTGGCAACAAGGCAGCATCTTGTATATTTGAAAGAAGTGGATGCATTGCTATATGGCTGGAGTCATTTGAAAACAAAAATCATCAATGATCTTCAGGGAAATAAGGGAAGTACTAAGAAGACAGTAAAAAAAAAGGGGCAGTCTCAAGTCACTAGTTCTGCAAGTGAAATAACAAGTCAATTAGGATCCATAGAGCCATTTATTGAAGAAGATGAATCTTGGAGTTCCTATGTGGAGCATTTGCAGCCCTTTGTACAAGTGAAAAAAATGCAAATGAACTGCTTACATCAGCTTTTCTCAGTACAATACAATGTAAAATCTTTAATTTGTTCCGGAACTTGATTCATCCAGAAAAGCCAGGAACCAAAACTTAGAATGACTTGACAAAGATCCTTGAAGAGCATTACTCTCTAAAGCCATTGATCACTGAGGAAGAATTCAGGTTCCACCAAAGGAATCAAGTAGAAAGTGTAAGCATTGCTCAATTTGTGGTAACCTTAAAAAGGCTGGCACGATATTATGAGTTTTCTGAGTCATTAGAAGATTATCTTGGAGATCGTCTAGTTTGTGATCTCCAAAATGACGCTATCCAAAGAAGATTGCTTACTGAACATGTTTTGACTTTAAAGGTAGCAATAGAAATTGTAGTATCAACGGGACTAGCTGCGAAAGAGGCTTCACAATTTGATGTACGAATGAAAACCTACAAGTTGGGAACTGCCCAGAAGAAATCAAAACAGCGACAAGCATGTCACAGATGTGCCAATTATTGTATTGACTATCTTTGCTGAGGCAAGCGAAGTCAATGCAACAATTGTGGCAAAAATGGATCACATTGCAAAAGCTTGTTTGGATAGAAGGAGCTTCCTCTGAGAAGAATATTCAGAAGAATAATCTGGGAACCTTCAAGACAAAGAACAAGTTGCATTCTATAAAAATAACTTTCAACATGGAAGAAAAGAATTATGACTGTGAAGAAGAGAATGTCCAGAAATATGATGAGTTCAACTGAACATCCTATCGACACAGGGTGAATCATATAGATTCGGACTAATTCTGAAGTCAAGCGGACAACCTATTAGGGTGGAGGCTGCTGCATCTTTAATTCCTGAGACTACGTGCCAACTAAAGCTGAAGCACCTTCCTTCGAAACCAGCTGATGTGATTTTAAAGACATGCAAGGAAGAGATTGCACCATTAAAAGGATACATCATGGTGAACGTAGAGTTGAGTGGACAAATAGCAGAGTTACCCCTCCATATGATCCTTGGTAATTTTCTAGCTCTATTTGGAAGGTCATAGTTGGAGGAGATAAAGCTTAACTTGAGTGCTGTCAACAGGTTGGTTGATGTCAAAGAAGACCTATAGGATAAATACAAGAGTATATTCGAAGAGAGATTTGGCTTAATGAAGGGAGTTTAAGTGAAACTCAAGATAAGGTCAACCAAAAAGTCTCAAAGCAGTGCCATATGCAATTCATTCCAATGTCGAGAAAGAACTAGTACGACTTGTTAACAATGGCATGTTACAGCCGGTTACAATGAGTAACTGGGCTACTCCCATTCACATTTGTGGTGATTTCAAAACAACCATAAATCTAGTGTTGTGTGCAGATCAATATCCACATCTTTTAATTGAAGATTTATTTGCTGGGTTATCATGTGGACAGAAATTCAGGAAACACGATCTTTCACAAGCCTATTTACAGATGAATGTAGCTGCTGAATCTCAACCATTACTTACCATTGTAACTCATAAAGGCCCTTTTCATTGTAAAAGATTGCCTTTTGGAATAACATCTGCACCAGCCCTATTCCAAAGGTCAATGGATCAGATGTTAAGTGGTCTCTCTGGTATAGAATGTCACCTGGTTGATATTCTAATTACTGGGTCCAGTGAACAAGAGCAATTGATTAATTTAGGTGCAACTTTGGAATCTCTTCAACACGTGTTCTACATATCTAGAAAGAAACGTGTGACTTTTCCCAGACATCTGTCCAGTATTTAGGTCACATCGTTGATAGTCAAGGCCTCCAGAAAGCATCTAACAAGATGGTAACTATTTTAGAGGCAACATGTCTAATGAATATGATGCAAAGAACAAAGAAAATTACAGCACAGGAACAGACCCTTCAGCCCTCCAAGCCTGCATCGACCATGCTGCCCGACTGAACTAAAACCCTCTACTCTTCTGGGGATCATATCCCTCTATTCTCAATCTATTCATGTATTTGTCAAGACACCCCTTAAAAGTCACTATTGTATCTACCTCCCCCAGAAGCAAGTTCCTTGCATCCATCACCCTCTGAATAAAAACTTTCCTCATATATCTCCTTTAAAGCTTGCCCCTCGCACCTTAAACCTATGCCCCCCAGTAATTGACTCTGCCACCCTGGGAAAAAACTTTGACTATCCACTCTGTCCGTGCCCCTCATAATCTTTCAGACTTCTATCAGGTCGCCCCTCAACCTCTGTTGTTCCAGTTTAGAACAAACCAAGTTTCTCTAACCTCTCCTCTCCTCTATACCAGTCAATATCCTCATAAACCTTTTCTGTACCCTCTCCAGAGCCTCCACATCTCCTCCTTCAGGTACTGTGGCAGCTAAAATTGAACACTATCTTCCAAGTGCAACCTAACTATGGTTCTATAAAGCTGCAACATGACTTGCCAATTTTTAAACTCAACCCCCAGCTGATGAAGAGAAAGATGCTGTATGCCTTCTTGACTAATTTCTCCAGCTGTGTTGCCACTTCCAGTGACTTGTGTACCTGTACATCCAGATCCCTCTGCCATTTACTGTGTATTTCCTATCTGTATTAGATCTTCAAAAACTTTCCCAGTTGACCAATGGTACAGACACACCATGGTAGTCAGCAGCTTTCGAAGTCAGTGCACCAAGGGTTAACTGCTGGCAGCAATCAGTGGTATTAACACACATAAGTGGTGCTTGAGTGGACATAATTGCATGAGTTTTCCCTGCCATTACCTTGAAGTCTTTCCCTGCCATTGACCTAAAGTTTTCCCCGCCCCTGCCTGTCACCTTGGAGTCTCTCTCCCACCTGGCCATTACTGTGACTTTGTCAAAGGACTTACTGAAGTCCATGCAGACAACATACACTGCCCTGCCCTCATCAATCATCTTCGTCACTTCCTTGATCAAGTTAGAGAGACACTACCTCCCCTTCACAAAACCATGTTGCTTCTCACTAATACGTCCACTTATTTCCAAGTGGGATTTTGCAAGCACAAGATTTCCAATGCAGTCAGCCTTTCGCTGGAAATACATGACAGGCAGGTTAATTTATTAAAATTTATTTAAACAAGCATTTCAATGTCATTAGCAAGCCCGCCGCTCAATCATCTGGGCTCACCTACCTTTATGACCTCACCAGGAGAGGTTCTCGCCGACGAGGATTAGCCATGCTCCCCATGAACTGGGAGTGGTCGAGATGGTCTCACTGATGGAAATGGAGGCATTGAGGGTCCCTGGGAAGGGCAAGGGCAAGGGTTGTGGCCCTTGGGCAGTGCTGGCAGTGCCACCTTGGCATCTGGGCAATGCCAGTCTGACACTTAGAGAATACCCACCGGTCACCTGGGCAATGCTGGTGGGGCCAGTGGGGGCAGGTCAGTAGGGGAGGGGTGAGTAGGGGAGGGGTCAGTAGGGGGCACAAGAGGGGACCTGCTGCCACTCTGCAGCAATCAGCGGGGGGAGGGCAATGGAGGTGCAATTGGTAGGGGAGAGCAGGGGTCCACAATCAGTCTGAGAGGCAGGGATGCATCCACGACTGCAGGCCCCTGCAATTGCAGGGAAGGAGCTGCTTCCGATTGCCTGCAGTAGCAGGGACCTGACAGCTCTCTCTTTGCCTGTCAGAACCGTGCGCATATGCAGCACCAGAGGCCTGGATATGCGCACCTCCTCTCTCTGCAGCTTTCGGCTGTGTTGAGGCCAGTCCACAGGCTTCTGCGGTGAGCAATAGGTTCACTGAGTTTTTCAGCCAGAATGCGTATCTGCAAGCTTAAAAACATGCCCAAAAGTCAGATCTGAACTCTCCCAGTTTCACGCCGCCTGGCAGTAGGCTAAAAATGGGAGAATACCACTTTCTGAATCTGCCTGAAAGGTAGCTTTATAGAAATGCAAATGGTGAGAGCCAGTTACAAATTTCAGTTCATCTTCAAAGCAATTCTTGACATCAGCAGATGTGAAATTCCAGAGAAGGTTTGCCTTGATAAATCCTAATTATAACCCAAATTGGAAACTTCCAGAAACTGACGTGTCAAGTCAGCTATAGCAGCCAACTTCAGTCAGTGTCTTTGCTTGCTTTAGAAATCCCCTTTGAGAAAGGTCACCATATATTTGACCAACCAATGAAATTAAACATTAATATTATACATCACATCATCGTGACACTATAAATGTGAAGTATGAGTCACGCTTGACAGAGAATGTTGGTAGTTAAGTGAGGATGGGGTGGTAAATTAAGTGCTGTGAGACTTGAGTTGTTCCTTTTTCAGGATTTGAGCATGTGAAGACACACTTGTTGACCTTGATCACATGTCAGCAAATTTCTGCACTGCATCTGCATCTCTGGGACTGGAGAGCTTGAATTGACAGCAATGTCTACCAGCTTTCTCTGCCTTCTCAGTGTCTGTCTGATGGATCTTCTGGTCCTTTGAGGGTAGACATCCTATCTCTTCCAGTCTACTCAACAGAGAACCTTGGAATGCATTTTCTGCTCTCCTCTGGCAGGTCAGACAGCCTTCCCCTGCCATTTCCAGTACCTGCTGCAGTCAAAATGCACCTCTCCATTTAATAAGTGAAGACTAGCTTTAAGTAATACTGGCTAGCTTTAAATGGTGCTCACCTCTCATGACCTTGACCCCTGAGGCATGCTGCCACTCAACAGCACACTTTGTGATAGGCTGCATGCTCCTCCCATTAAAATTGGTTAGCAGCATAAAGCTTGTGTGCTTCCTGTATCACAATGAATAGACATGGGTTAATCACACATCATGAATCCAAACCCATTTTCAGGTCTTATGCAATTTTTCTCTTTATACTTTAAACTGTATTTGCATTTTTGCCACCTAAAATTTGTTGTTTCACCTTTCCTCCAATGAGCTGCAACAGTATTTCAACCAATTTAAGGCTATTATGGTAAAAGTAAACGTTAATGATATTTCTCAAGGTCATGTCTCAATCATTAAGATGAGTGGGGCAAAACAAATGTTCCAGTACAGATCAACGAAATCAGCTTACAATCTCATGAGTTGAAATACATCCATACTGCCATCCAAACTTTGACTTTGATTAGTGTCAGGAATTCAGTAGATCCACCAGGATTTCATCATGATGAAAACTTTATTCACATGAAAGTGAATAGCAATATCGTTTGCAGGCACGGGGAGAGGAAGTAAAAGATACGAGGAATGAGAAGCTGATTGGCGCATTCACTCCTGAGCATCAATATGGATTAGATTCCAACTCTGACAGAGCTGACAGTGAATGCACAATGAGGATTACAAACAATACCAAGAATCCAGCAAGAGGGCAGCTGCAGGCTTATTCAGGACAGAACCAACTGTGGGGTGATAGCAGGACAAAAAATAGAACATAGAACACTACAGCACAAACAGGCCCTTCGGCCCACAAGTCACACCGATTATATCCCTACCTACCAGGCCTATCTATAACCCTCAATCCCATTAAATCCCATGTACTCGTCCAGAAGTGTCTTAAAAGATCACAACAAGTTCGCCTCCACCACCACCACCGACGGCAGCCAATTCCACACACTCACCACCCTCTGAGTGAAATAGTCTGAAGAGCCTGGGAAAGGAATCAGAAAAGGCATGGTACTGGAGAAAGTTGAATGGAAGCGTGGCAATATAAGACAAAGAGAGGCAGGAAACAAAGCATGGCTAGGTAATGGCAAACCAAAAGGTGAATTAGGAGGCTCAGCTGCAGACTGGAAACCACAGCAAACCATCACTTGATAAAAGTGGAAATCAGAGTGCTGCTTTTAAAAGGCCTGCACTAGATAAAACAGAACTTCTCTACAAATTACTGATCAGGCTTAAAACTTCCATAAAAGCTGGACACCATCACAATGTAGATAAATAAATAATAAATTTTCTTCTGGGGCCTGTCCCCCTCCCCCAGCAAAACTGTCAGTCAGGATCATGGGAACTCTGTTGGTTTGGTGACAGGTTTGCTGTCCAGTTAAGTACAGTAAGTGGGATCTCAAAGCTGGACAGCCAATTAGAAACCTTTCAGCTTGAAATGAACAGTGCTGGAAGGTAAGTAAGAGAGAGAGTGCTTCAAGATCAATGTACTCTGTCCAAGTTTAAACTTTTCAAGTATAAATTAAGAAATGTCTTTTTCAGTTTTAAGTTAAGAAATGCCCTTTTCAATCTGGTAGTGTGGAAGCTTAGTGGTGAGAGGGTGATTGGAGGGGAACCCATCTATAGGGCAGCCTATGGCTGCTCCTGCATCTACTCACAAGGGTCTCCAGGACTGCTGGTTTCCTGGCCTGCTGCGAAGAAACTTCCTAAACTGGTCCTTGCAGCCTGTGGGAACATAGATGGAACTTAATGCCCTCCCCATGACAAGATTGATGGTAAAGAGAGTGGCAGCTAGGGACCCTGCTGCCTTCCCACCCCTGCCTCAATTAAGTCCATGGTACCAATATTTGTAGATAGCCTTCATGTAATGCAACCAATTGAAGCCCTTATGGGGCCATTAAAGGACAGATATTTTCCTGTACATTTCTGAGTTCCATTTATTTATCCATTTATTGAGCTACGTTTCAAAGAAGATAGGAGTGGGACTAGTCTGTTTCACCTCTTGAGCCTGTTTTGCAATTCAATATGATTGTTGATTTTGTTATGGCTCAACCCTACATTCCTTTATGTCACCCATAATCCTTGATTTCTATGTAGATCAAAAATCCTGTCTCAGTTAGCCTGAATATATTCAGTGACCCAGTCTCCGCTGCTTCCTGTGGTGGTGAATTCTGATGCTTTGAATGAACAAATGCCCCCTCATTTCTGTCTTAAATAACCCCTTATTCTGAAACTCTGCCCTCCAATTCTAGATTCTCCCACAGTTTCAGAAAAAGGGGTCATTTAAGACAGAAATGAAAAGAAACATTTTCTCAGCTTCTACTCAGTTAATCTCCTTCAGAACTTTATGGCAGGAATTTTACCAGCTCACCCTACCCATAGATGGGTGGAGCAAGCTGGTAAAATCGCGCAAGAGCCAAGAAATCAGAATCATGCCCGATTTCTCAGCTGTCACAATTTTATGAGAGCTGGATTTCTGGCAAAGTCAGCTTCTAGCGGATCACTTACCATGAGATCATTAATTAATCAATTCTCATGAACATTACCAGGTATAAACTAGTCTGTTCCCTGGTGAGTTCCACAACTTAGTATTTTAAGGAACTCTTCTATACTTATAAGTCAATTGTATGGAAACAAAATTATAAGAAAACTAACACTTAACTGGTTAGGTTATACTAAGTAAATTTTGCTTCATTAAGATATAAACCATTTGAATCAATTGACCATTAATCTTAAATAATTATAATAGCCTCAGGTTTAAGTAGAAAATAAGGGAATGAAAAGACTGTGAGAGAATAAAATGAGCTCTTAGCAGAATCCTTGGAATTTCAAAAGACACGTGTATAAATCCAAAATTG
The DNA here is from genome assembly GCF_965287045.1 of Carcharhinus amblyrhynchos. Classification (NCBI taxonomy): domain Eukaryota; kingdom Metazoa; phylum Chordata; class Chondrichthyes; order Carcharhiniformes; family Carcharhinidae; genus Carcharhinus; species Carcharhinus amblyrhynchos. The sequence continues at coordinate 100,906,505 of NC_137326.1, read as the reverse complement.
CTGAAGAAGCAGATGAGCATTATCAAGTCTTTTTGCTCCAAGTAACGATAATGCCATTATCTATATTTCCTTTAAATTAAGAACTTTTGCTGATCAGGGTCATGTGGTCCTTCCTGTCCTCTGTTAAGAATCAGCCCAAATAAGGGCAAGTGTAGCACAAATAAAACATCTAAATTTATCATTACATTCTTGATTAGCCAGAATCGCAGCTAGCCACATTAAATTCATGTAAATTGAAAAATGCAATTATTTTGTTAACTTTGTAAATAATAGTGTTTAAGTGTGACAGTAATCTAAGGTAATTAAATGTTCCAGTCCAAGTATGGAAAAAAAATTGGCAATGATATAGGTATGAGTTTAAGAGACAGTGCTGTGTTCCTGTGCTAAGAGGATCATCTGACCAAGGAAATTGGTTAAGATTACATGCCCATAAGAGTATTTACAAAATTTTATTTTTTTGATGTATGAAATAAACACAGAGATAATAGCTATGAGGATAATTATGGGTTTTTAAGATGAACATACATGGAAGTAGGAGCAGGAGTAGGCCATTTGACCCCTCATGGCTGCTATGATTGTGGTCTGTACTGTCCCCTCTACTCCATATCCCCTTTGACTCCTTTGTCAGTCAAGAACCTATCTAACGCAGCCTTAAAAATATTCAATGACTTTGCCTCCACTACTGTCTGGGTGGAGAATTTCAAGGGTTACCAATGCTCTGAGAGAAGAAATTTCTCCTTGGGCGAAATTTTCCCATCGCGCCCACCACAGGAATCATAGCGGGCAGGGGTAGACCATGCAAAGCTCCATTAACCTCAGGCAGGATTTTCTGCTTGAAACATCCTGCCCCTTATCTCTGTCTTGTTTTGAAGCTATGTTTTCTCGTTCTAGTCTTTCCCACAAGTCAAAACATCCTTTCCGCATCCACCCTGCCAATTCCCCTCAGGATCTTATGTGTTTCAATCAACTAAATTCCAATAGATATAGACCTAGCCTGTTGAACCTTTCCTTATTACACAATTTAAATTCCATCAGCTGCAATGGTTGGATTTGAAACTATAGAACATAGAACATTACAGCGCAGAACAGGCCCTTCGGCCCACGATGTTGCGCCGACCAGTTAAAAAACAATGACCCTCTAACCTAAACCAAACCCTTACCATCCATAAACCCATCCACGGATCTCTTAAACAACCCCAAACTAGGCGCATTTACAACTGCAGCAGGCAGGGCATTCCAATCCCTCACCACCCTCTGGGTAAAGAACCTACCCCTGACATCCGTCCTATAACTACCACCCCTTAATTTAAAGCTATGCCCCCTCGTGCTAGCTTTCTCCATCCGAGGAAAAAGGCTATCACTGTCCACCCTATCTAAACCTCTAATCATCTTATATGTTTCAATAAGGTCCCCTCGATGCTGCCTTCTTTCTAACGAAAACAACCTCAAATCCCTCAGTCTCTCCTCATAGGACCTCCCCTCCATACCAGGCAACATCCTGGTAAACCTCCTCTGCACCCTCTCCAAAGCCTCCACATCCTTCCTATAATGTGGGGACCAGAACTGCACACAATACTCCAAGTGCGGCCGCACCAGAGTTTTGTACAGTTGCAGCATGACGCTGCGGCTCCTAAATTCAATCCCCCTACCAATAAACGCCAAGACACCGTATGCCTTCCTAACAACCCTATCTACTTGATTCCCAACTTTCAGGGATCTATGTACACATACACCTAGATCCCTCTGTTCATCCACACTATTCAGAGTCCTACCATTAGCCCTATACTCTACACATCCGTTATTCCTACCAGAGTGAATTACCTCACCCTTTTCCACATTAAACTCCATCCTCCACCTCTCGGCCCAGCTCTGCAACTTATCCAAGTCTCCCTGTAGACTAAGACACCCTTCCTCACTATCTACCACACCTCCGACTTTGGTGTCATCAGCAAATTTACTAATCCACCCAACTATACCCTCATCCAGATCATTTATAAAAATTACAAACAGCAGTGGCCCCAAAACAGATCCCTGAGGCACACCACTCGTAACTGAACTCCATGTCGAATACTTACCATCAACCACCACCCTCTGTCTCCTATCCGCCAACCAATTCCTAACCCAATTTCCTAGATCACCCTCAATCCCATACATCTGCAATTTCTGCAGAAGCCTTCCATGGTGAACCTTATCAAACGCCTTACTAAAGTCCATATATACCACGTCAACTACCTTACCCCCATCCACCTCTTTGGTCACTTTCTCAAAAAATGGGGGTGATTTTCCCAAAAACTAAATTTGTGGGAAAACTGGTGTAAATCACAATTGTTCGTTCCATAATTCAGACTCGAATCTCCCACACTCTGTGCAATGCCGAGGTCATAATTGTGAATATCATTAAAAGCTCAGGGGCAGGGCCTATCCATGCCAGAGGCTGACAGTTCCAGGTCTCTGCACATGTGCAGTGTCCCCGAACTATCAGCCTGCGCTTTGCTGACCATCTCAATCCCTAGCCAACCCAAGACCCCAACAGTGCTAACTCTCCAGCTCCCTCCCACAGCCTGATCATAGCCCTCCATCCATTCCTGGGCCAGTCTCCCCCCCTGCCCGTCCCAGAATGCCCAATCACTAGCCCCCTCCCCTCACAGCACTGACGATTCCCCCCATGGAAGGCAGATCCCCTCACCCTGGCGGACCCCCTCCCCAACTCCTCCCATGGGAGGCAGACCTCCCCCAGCCCATCCCGAACACTGGACTTCCGCCAGTCCCGACTGATCCCCTTGCAGAGTGGCAGCAGGACTCCTCACCCCTACTGATTGTCCCCCCTAGGCCCTGTCCCCAGCTGGTCCTGTCCCTAGGCCCAGGCCCCTCCCCTTGACACAATGCCAAGGTGCCCCCTAGGCATGGGCACTTCGCCTCTTGGGCAGTGCCAGGGGATACAGGCTGGCACAGCAAGGGTGCCCATGCCCAGAGAGTACTACCACCCTGCCACTTAACCTCCTGGAGGGCCCGAATTGCCCCCCCTTCACTACAGCAGGGTCTCCTGTTAGTTCCCCGAAAGTGGAGAGCTACTCTATACCCCACTGGAGGAGAATTGTACTGTGGGGTGGGAGACGCTATCGGGCTGGAGAATTCAGTCCTGGGCCCGATTGTTACATTTAAATTACATTGAAATAAAATTAAAATAACTGCTGTTCCCACTGGTCTCCAGCATTGTCTTGACTGTGCCAGATCTCCGTCATTGGGAGATGCACGCGTGTCAGGAATGCATGCATGAATCCTGTGAATTGGCGCCCACCAATTAACGCATTGGGAGGGAGAATCATCCCCCATGGCTCTAGGGCATTTTCATAGGTTTCTGGATTACCGGTCCACTAACATTGCCAATATGTTACTATCGCCCTTCTGATAGTTGTAAATTGTAGGGGAATTTCACAGTGACTTCATTGTAGTGTTAATGTAAGCTTCACATGTGACAAATAAATAAACTTTAAAAAAAATTGTCCTGTTTCTCGCTCTCCTTGCTTTTACCCTTCACAAACTGTAATTCTTTCAAAGTATCATGATTTGCATTCTCTCCCAAGATCTCATATTCCCATCCTCAATAAGCTACAGAGGTAATCTTCTCAAATAATTTAACTCGATTGGTGCCCAGGCTCCACCTTATACCATTGATTTTCTCCAGTTATATGTCCCAGCATGAACCTGCTATTTTTCACATAGTGGCCTTTTATTTGCTCCCTGCTTCCTTTGATCCAATATCAGGAGTGCTCCTTCAGCCACTGCATTCCCATTGTCTAAAACTTGCTGGCCAGAATTCTTCAACCTTATCCGTGGCTGGGATTCTCCAGTCCTGCAGCAGCAAATGGAGTTTTTGCAAAGCACCAAATATTATGTTCTCATTGGCAGTAATGGTGGAGCAAATGAGGTCGGAGAATCCTGGCCAATGTTTAGAATTTTGTTTCAAACCATGTAAGTCCACTTACAACCTCTGTGGGATTTTCTTCCATTATCACTTTTTCCTTATCTTTACTTTGTCTTGAATCTACCTATTTGATATCCTATCTTTCTCCACTGTCTTGCAGAGTATTCTGAAATGCCTCTGCATGGCATTGGAGGATGCTTTGGAAATGTAGTTCTGTTGTATATAATTTGATTTTGAAAGTTAGTATTTTACATATCCATTCTTTTTTATGAAACTAGGCAATGCTGGAAGAGGGCATCACTCAAGCTGAAACATTTTCGGTTATGTACACGCCATTTGCAGTGAAACCAACTGCTGCACAAATAGAGAAAGTAAAAGACGTTTTCAGGAAAAAGCACCCTGCTTATGCCAATTACTTATATGCAGGTAATTAATTATTTTATATAATCATTGTACCATTTGAAAAACATGGGTGGAATTCTCCCATTTTGAGACTAAATGCTTTGGTGGGTAGCCCTGGCAGCACCTATACTGTTGACCAGACTAGCAGGATCCCGCACCAGATTCTGCACTTGGAAGCTCATTAATTATGAACAAGCAGGTTCCTTCTGACTCCAGGTAGGCCATTATCTGATTTGCCTGCCCTACCTCATTGATGGGTTTGAAGGTCCCAGCTCCATATTTAAATACTACTCCATCACAATAATATCACACTCTCCAGCCCACATGTCTTCACCAGACCATATAGGGTGTCAGCAAGCCAGAGGGAAAAGGCTAGCAATGTCAAGAAGAAATCTTCCCCCCAGTTCACCACCCACGAGGCATCCAAGTCCTACTTGGACCTCCATCCACTGCATCTGGAATTTTCATCCATCCTGTTCCAGTAAACTATGTGGTATTTCTTTAACCTCCTTGTTTGTGAGCTATTTGTGCAGCCTTGTTGACAAACAGCTTCCCCCCTCTCGTTCTTCACTTTGCCTAACATCCTTTATTTTCTTCATCCACCTCCTTGCCCCTCTGCATGCCATCGTGAGCTTTCGCACTTCCACCTCCTCTCTGCATAGCCCTCCTTCCACATTGCCCCTCTTGTCTTCGTTGAGCCACAAGCCCCTCATCTCCAGCCTCACCTCACACTCAAACCCCCTGTCCAACTTGTTGCAGTGGCAGCATGGATCCTGTAGCATAGTCCTATCCAGATAAAGACTGCTGTGTGGTACCACTGTGGTGAGACAAGAAGATTCCTGCACCCTCAATCCCGGACAAATACTGATCCAACCCGATGACACAGTAGAGTCCATGGGTACAGCAGCATGGTGCTGTCCATGAAGACCGACTTGGCATAGAGGTGGAGGGCAGAAACTGGTCTCCCTGACAGGTTGGTGAACCACCACACAACAGGAACAATGCAACTCTATGGCAAAATGTTGTTACACCTACACTGAAGTCTCTGCCAGATGAAGGACCACCTTGCACATTCCACTCATTAGCAATTGGGTTTGATGCCACTGTGTCTGCCTGCCCACCATCAAGCCTATCGCAGACTGGTTTGGAGAATACTGCCCTTCGTCGTTAGCCGTAAATAATAATCGTGATTATTTTAATGTAATTTATTTCATTATGATAAAGTTAGTGTGATAATGGAACAAGTCTGAGAACATGAAAGCCTTTATAATATCCTAGTTGTATACTCTTAGCTGCGGTGCAGTTATATTTCTGTTTCAAAGAGCTGAGTGTGATTTCTTTATTTCAGTAAGTATGACCTATACTCCCTGAAACAATGAACTGACATGCATAATTATTGATAGTTGGTGTTAGGAGCTCCGCTCTTCTTCACATATGTTGATGACCTAGACTTTGGCGCCTGACATGATTTCAATATATGCAGCTACTACAAACCTTTGAAATGCTGTGAACTGTTTATAAATTATTGAAGCAGGCAGGTTGAGAGAATGGTTAATAAAGCATACATCATTCTAGGTTTTATTAATAGAGGCTGAGGGTGGAATTTTTTTGTCTAAGTGTCATCTCAGACAGGAAAAACGGTGGGGGGCAGCCTGTCAGCGACAATGCCATTTTCCCCCCCATATTTTTAAACTGATTGACAAATAAAAATGAAGAGATATCACACTAGCAGAATCCATCCTGCTAGCAATTTGGGTTTTTAAAAGATCAAGGCCCTCCACCATAGATACCTCCCACATCCCTGAGCCCCTCAGAACATAAGAAATAGGAGCAGGAATAGGCCATCTAGCCCTTCGAGCCTGCCCCGCCATTCAACAAGATCATGGCTGATCTGAAGTGGCTCAGTTCCACTTTGCCGCTTTCTCCCCATAACCCTTAATCCCCTTGCCTACCAAAAACCTATCTACCCGCGTCTTAAATATATTTAGTGAGGTAGCCTCCACCACTTCAGCGGGCAGAGAATTCCAGAGATTCACCACCCTTTGAGTGAAGAAGTTCCTCCTCAACTCTGTTCTAAACTGCCCCCCCCACTTATCTTGAGGCTGTGCCCTCTAGTCCTGCTGTCCTTTCTGAGTGGGAAGAACATCTCCACCTCTACCCTATCATCATCTTATACATCTCAATAAGATCCCCCCTCATCCTTCTAAAGAACTCCCGCTGCCACCTTTCCTGTACAACCTCCCAACACCTCCTCCAAAAATTACACTACCCCAGCTCTGCCTCCACTATCCTTTGGCTCTGCCCCAATAGGAGTGCCCAAGGGACTCTGCCACAATACTGCCCAGTCATGACCCGCTCTCCCCTGGGGGTTCTACTCACCTGTGCATCTATGACGGGTTCAGTTCACCAGCTGCACTTCATGGGGGACCTGTCATGATTCAGATGTGCTGTCATGTCAACGCAAATGGACAATTTAATCAGACGCAAAGGCCTGATAATATTTAAATTGAGCAAATAGAGATCCCAACTTTTAAAATTGAGATTTCTGTTGCACATTGACAGGAGGCAGACAATTGATCAGGGAAATCCTGCCAGTGTAAAAGCCATTTTGTGACTCCCACTTTCTTCTCCACCTGTTCATTATCCCTCAAAAATGGAAGAGAGAAATACTCCCATAGAGTTCAAAAATGAGGAAGTTATGTTAGCAGAAGAGAAAATGTTGGAAAATCTCAGCAGATCTGGCAGCATCTGTAAAGAGAGAAAAGAGTTGACATTTTGAGTCCAGATGATCCTTTCTCAAAGTTATGTTAAATGCCTCAGAATACTGTATCCAGTTCTGGTGACACACTTGAGGAAGAATGGGAAGGCATTAATGGGGAAAATATTCACAAGAATGGCGAGAGGTAAGAAGCTTTAGTTATGTAGAAGAATTGGGGAACTGATCTCCTTGGAGAAGGGAATTGCTCCTCACAACCAATTCCTTGGTTGTGAGGAAACTCAGTAGAAGTATTAAAAAACATGAGAGCTCCGAACAAAGTATATAGGGAGTAGGTTTCCTCATTGGTGAAAGCATAGAGAACAAGAGAGCACAGATTTAAGGTGATTAGCAAGAGAGGCAATGTGACATGAGGAAAAACCTCAGAAGGTAGTTATAATCTGGAATTCACTGCCTGAAAATGTGGTGGAGGCAGGTTCAATTGAAGCATTCAAAGGGGAATTAGATTATTAGAATGAAAGGAAGAATATCCAGGGTTACAATGAAAAGATAAAGGAGTGACGCTAGATGTATTGCTCCTTTGGAGAGCCAGTTCAGGTATGAAAACTGGAGTGGCCTTCTTCTGTAATCATATTGTGACTTGATAATTTTGGGCAGGTGTTTACACTTTATTGGAATAATAGCCCTTCATATGTATATATGCCATAGAATTCATGAGAGATGGATTATGGATACCTGTATGAAGTCTGTGATAACCTGTACCTGTGTATGCTAGTTATGATAACACTAGTTTCTTCTGCTTCTTATAATCAAAATTATGTAGATTTGCATTGAGGAAAAAAATCCTTAACGATTAGTAGATAAAAATAGCAGCTAACTGCAATGTGACTTGTTGGAACATGAAATAGCCGTTTGACTTGAAAATGGAACTTGACTACCCCAAGAATACAGTGTAGATGGCTAATTGTCCCATCCCAGGAACTTTGTGCATTAGATTACATACCTCTGTCCTAGCCTCCCTGTTCTGTTGGTCATTCTGTTCTAGTGATTCATCTGAATTCTAATCACATAGCACTATTCAAAGCAAAGATGTGGCCCAGTTTCTTGACCAAATATTGCTCTTCCAATGAACATCATCAAAATACAGCTTCACTCATTGTTTATCTCATTGTTATTTTGTGTGCTGTGTTTTGGTGTGAGCAAATTTGCCAACTACAATCACTATCCTCGAAATGATTTCATTGTATGTGAAACTCCATGACCACAGATTTCCTTGACACTGTTTCCGCTTCACTATCCTAACTTCGTTTAAACAGAATTTTCACCATATATCTACTGAAGTTACAATGATGGTGCAGAAGAAACTTTCTGCCTTTGAGAGGATTTTGAGAGATTGTTGTCGGCTACTATATAAATTCTTTCTTTGTTATATCTCCTGTTTGTATTAAACATTGTATTAGGGGTGGCACAGTGGCTAGCACAGCTCCAGGGACCTGGGTTCGATTCCTGACTTGGGTCACCGTGTTTGTGGAGTTTGCACATTCTACCTGTGTCTGCGTGGGTTTCCTGCGGATGTTCTGATTTCCTCCCACAGTCCAAAGATGTGCAGGTTAGGTGACTGGTCATACTAAAATGCCCATAGTGGCTCAGGATATGTCGGTCAGAGCGATTAGCAGGGTAAATGTGTGGGGATAGGGCCTGGGGTAGGACTGTTGTCGGTGCAGACTTGATAGGCCAAATGGCCTCCTTCTGCATGTAGGGTTTCTATGATTTTCTGATCTATTAATTTGAAGTGCAGCAAGTGTTCTTCAAGAAAGGGAACAATGATGTGCAGAGCAAAATCCCACATGTCACAAATTATTAGTTTAATTTTGATGATGAATATTCATCTTCAAATACTATTCATGATTTTATAACATTCTCCGGAATAAGGAATGGTATCTCAGTTTAATATCCCATTAAAATGACAACACCTCCAACAGTACAATATTCACTCAGTACTATATATTAATATCAGTTTAGATAATGCATTTTCTTAAACTGACAATCTTCTCAAATGTTAAAGATTTAAATTGTGGTATCACTGTCTCAACTGATCAGAGATTTATTTTACCTTAAGAATGTCTTATTAGATTTTTAAACTCAAACCTGAATTATACCAGGCGACTAGGTCTGAGTGATCACAAAGCAAATCTGAAATATAATTCAGTGTTTTTGCTCTTCGTTTGGGAGCAGTCACATTTGTAATACAAGTTAAGCAAAATCTCTTTGCATCAACCACATAACTTATTGAGTTTTGAAATATTACAGCATCAGTTGAGTTCCTCAGGGTAGTGTCCTGGGCCTAATAATGCTTCATCAGTGACCTTCCTTCCATCATGAGGTCAGAAGTGAGGATGTTCCGGAGGTTCAGAGATGAGTGTGCAATGTTGACCAGCATTTACGACTGCACAGATATTGGAGGTATCCATGTGCAAATGCAGAAATATCTGGACAATGTACAGGTTTAGGCTGACAAGTGGCAAGTAATATTAGCAGCATGCAAGTGCCAGGCAGTGACCATCTCCAGTGAGAAGGAGTCTAACCACCACTCCTTAACATTCAATAGCATTACTATTGCTGAACCACTTCTATCAACACCCTGGGTGTTACCATTGACCAGAAGCTAAACTAACTTTGTAAGTACCATGATCAAAAGAGCAGGTCAGAAACTAGGAGTACTGCAATGATTAACTCACCTCCTGACTTCTTAAACCTGTCCACTATCTAGAAGGCACAAGTCAGAAATGCAGTGGAATATTCACCATTTGACTGGATGAATGAGCTCCAACAACACTAAAAAACCTCGACACCAGCCAGGACAAAGCAACCCAATCAATTAGCGCCCCATCCACAAATATTCACTCCCTCTACCACCAACATACAGTGGTAGTAATGTGTACCATCTACAAGGTGCACTGCACAAACTCACCAAGGCTCCTTTGGCAGCATCTTCCAAACCCATGACCGTTACCATCTAGAAGGACAAGGACAGCAGTGATATAGGGACATCACCACTGGGAAGTTCCCCTCTAAGCCACTCACCATCCTGTCTTGGAAATAAATTGCTGTTCCTTCACTGTTGCTGAATCAAAATCTTGAATTTCACTCGCAGCATTGTGGTGTTACTCACACCACCTGGACTGTAACAATTCAAAATGACAGCCCACCACCACTATCTCAAGGCCAATTGGGGATGGGCGTAGCCAGTGACTTTTATATCCCATGAGTGAATTTTTAATCATCAATTCAGCATTGATACGATGCTTACCAATGATCACATTTCAACCAATGTATTTTTCTGGTTTACAAAGCAAAAACTCATAAGTGAATAGACTTGTAAATTATTTAGAAATTAAGAAATTTATGGAATGAAAATCAGGCGGGTTTCTAAAAAAATCAGGCAGCTTCTAGAAAGATTGGCAGTTGTTACAATCTCAATAGAGACCAATAACTTAAAAAAAAATCAATTTCCTGTTATTAACTGAGAAGACCGCACAACAAAATTTAATATTTTAAAGAAAAATGTTTACAGACAAAAGTTAAAGAATAAGCACTGTTAACATTGTATCTCATAAACACTTACCTAAATTCCACTCAATATAGTCTACTTTCAGTTTCAGTCAAGAATTCTACCATTCTCTATTCTACCATTTCAATGTCACTGTTTCTTGAGTGTGTATTAGATTCTCCTGGAACCAAACCAAAGTATGTCTCAGTTCCCAGAGATATATTTTGATTCTCATTAATTTCCTAGTCTGGCATTTAGGTTTCCAAAATTCACTCTCTCTGCAGATTCCATTGCTGACCTCTTCCACTAGTTTTACTAGGCAGATCTAAGTTTTCATAAAACGGTCTTTTCATTCTGAATATGGGCCTCACTCACAATCCCTACATAGCATCCCACAAAAAAATGCGTAGTTTCTGTTACTCTTATCCAAATCTCCAAATTCTTCCTGCCTTCGCTAAGCGGCTGCCAGCCCCAAATGCCAAATACAGCAGAGATAAATTATAACAAAATATTCCTTCCTCAACCAACTCCATGGCAATGAGATGCAGATTGGCCTGTCTCCAGATAGAAACTAAATTATCTTTAACTTTAATTTTTTCCTTTGATTTGTAAGGTATATGAATGCTTTAAACCTCCTATTGTTTACTGTTGCCTTCAAACCTCTCCATCTGGAGAAATTACTTAAATATTTTAGCCTTTCCACCTGGCCCCTCAGCCCATGGTTTACACCTTCATATCAAGTCTTCTCCTGAGATCATTTACAGGCAGACCGTACAAACATACAAGTTAGGAGCAGGAGTAGGCCATAGGGCTCCTTGAGCCTGCTCCACCATTCAGAAGATCATAGCTGATCTAATTTTGATCTCGTCTTCACATTCCTGCCTACCCTCAATAATCTTTCACCCTTTGCTTATCTATCTACATCAACCTAAAAGATATTCAAATCTCTGCCTTAATCACCTTTTGAGGAAGATAATTTCAAAGAGAGAAAACGTTTTTCGTCATGTCTTAAATGAGTGACCCCTTATTTTTAAAGAATGGCTCCTGGATCTAGATTTATAGCTTATTGATATAGTTAAAGCTTCTGTTGTTGAACTTTTAGCATCTTAAATCATGGCTTCCCCATCTTGATAGGGCCCCCCTTTGATCTGTCAATGTGGTGGCACAGTGGCACAGTAGTTAGCACTGCAGTCACTGCACTAGCAGCAGGGATCCAGGTTTGAGTGCAGCCTCCAGTGACAGTCTGTGGATTTTGCATGTTTTCCCCGTGTCTGTGAGGCTTCCTCTGGGTTCTCCAGTTTCCTCCCGCAGTCCAAAGATGTACTGATTGGGTATGCGTGCAAATGATGTGTCGGTTAGGTGTATTAGCTGAGGTAAGTGTGCGCAGATAGGGGCTGGGTAAGATGCTCTTTCAGAAAGTTGGTGCAAACTTGATGCACTGAAGGGATTCTTTTCCATGGAGTACCCCCATACCCGTCTGCCAGCCCTTATTCCATTTTCATGGCATTTTTCCATTTACCCCACATTTAAAATTTGGAATATCAAGACTAAAATAAATCCTATAATATACTAATTTGTAACATGGAGAAGTTGAAAATTATCCCCATATTCAGCTATCCAAAAGTAAACAATGTGCCATTTACAGAAAATGATTTTTAATCAGTAGATAAAACAAATGCAACCTTTTAGAACAATGCTGCAGTAATACTGTTTTTGTCACTTGCAACAGCAATAAACTGCTCAGTAGCAGATGAATTGCTGAGAATCAGGCTGCAAGTCAAATGAGAACTGCTAAAGGAAAATGCTTTTTTTACATTTTTCTTGTGTAGTAGTAATTATTGGCCATTGCTGAGTATCTCAGGACATTAAATGTCAACCACACAGCATGAAACAGGGGAAACATGTTGGCCAGACAAGGCTGGAGAGAACATTAATGAACTACTTGGGTTTTTATGACAGTCATGTATATTTTCTGGTGCAAGACAACAAACTTCATGGATTCATGAAGGGAAAATCATGATTGACGAATTTACTGGATTTTTATGAAGATATAACGAGTGCGATAGACAGAGGGGAACCGGTGGATGTGATATTTTTAGATTTCCAAAAGGCATTCGATAAGGTACCTCACAAAAGGCTGTGCAGAAGATTAAGGTAAACGGAGTTGGGGGTAAAGTGTTAGTGTGGATTGAGGCTAACAGGAAGCAGAGAGTTGGAATAAATGGGTGCTTTTCTAGTTGGCAGTTGGTGACTAGTGGCATGCCGCAGGGATCAGTGCTGGGGCCTCAACTGTTTATCATATACATAGACGATCTAGAGGAGGGGACCGAGTGTAGGGTAACAAAGTTTGCTGATGACACAAAGATGAGTGGGAAAGCAAATTGCGTGGAGGAAGTGGAAAGTCTGCAGAGAGATTTGGATAGGCTGAGTGAGTGGGCGAGGACCTGGCAGATGGAATATAACGTTAGCAAATGTGAGGTTTTCCACTTTGGAAGAAATAATAGTAGGATGGAATATTATTTAAATGGTGAAAAATTATAACATGCTACTGTGCAGAGGGAACTGGGGATCCTTGTGCATGCATTGCAAAAATTCAGTCTGCAGGTGCAGCAGGTGACCAAGAATGTTGGCCTTTATCACAAGGGGGATGGAATATAAAAGCAGGGAGGTCTTGCTGCAATTGTACAAGGTACTGGTAAGGCCGCAACTAGAATACTGTGTACAATTTTGGTCCCCTTATTTGCAAAAGGATATATTGGCCTTGGAGGGAGTACAGAGAAGGTTCACCAGGTTGATACCAGAGATGAGGGAGTTAGCTTATAAGGGGAGATTGAGTAGATTGGGCCTGTACTCGTTGGAATTTAGAAGGCTGAGGGGTGATCTTACAGAGACATATAAGATAGATAGGGTAGAGGCAGAGAGATTCCTTCCACTTAGGAAGGAAACAAGAACTAGCCTCAAAATAAGGGGGAGTCAGTTTAGAACAGAGTTGAGGAGGAACTTCTTCACTCAAAGGGTGGTGAATCTCTGGCATTCTCTGCCCGTTGAAGCAGTAGAGGCTGCCTCGTTGGATATGTTTAAGTCACAGGTAGATAGATTTCTGATCAATAAGGGAATTAAGGGTTATGGGGAGCAGGCGGGTAAGTGGAACTGAACCACTTTCAGATCAGCCATGATTTTATTGAATGGCAGGGCAGGATCAAGGGGCTAGATGGCCTACTCCTGCTCCTATTTCTTATAGAACATAGAACACAGAAAACTACAGCACAAGCAGGTCCTTTGGCCCACAGGTTGCGCTGATCATATCCCTAACTACTAGGCCTACCTATAACCCTCAATCCCATTAAATCCCATGTACTCATCCACAAGACCCCAACGAGTTCGCCTCCACCACCACCGACAGCAACCGATTCCGCTCACCCACCACCCTCTGAGTGAAAAACTTACCCCTGACATCTCCTCTGTACCTACTCCTCAGCACCTTAAACGTGTGTCCTCTCATAGCGACCATTTCAGCCCTGGGAAATAGCCTCTGAGAATCCACCCGATCTATACCTCTCAATATCTTGTAAACCTCTATCTGGTCACCTCTCATCCTTCGTCTCTCCGGGGAGAAAAAAGACGGAGCTCCCTCAACCTAAGGCATGCCACCCAATCCAGGCAACATCCTTGTAAATTTCCTCTGCACCCTTTCAATAGCTTCCACATTTTCTTGTAATGAGGTGACCAGAACTGCGCACAGTACTCCAAGTGGGGTCTGACTAGGTTCTTATAAAGCTGCAGCATTATCTCCCGACTAAACTCAATCCCTGGATTGATGAAGGCTAGTACACCATACGCCTTCTTAACCACATCCTCCACCTGCGAGGCCAATTTAAGAGTCCCATAGACCCATACTCCAAGGTCCTTCTGATCTTCTACACTGCTAAGAGTCTTACCCTTGATATTATACTCCTTCATCCCATTGGACCTGCCAAGATGGACCACGCCACATTTATCTGGGTTGAAGTCCATCTGCCACTTCTCCTCCCAGTCTTGCATCCTATCTATATCATGCTGCAACTTCTGACATCCCTCTAGACTATCCACAACACCATCAACCTTCATGTCATCGGCAAACTTACCAACCCATCCCTCCACTTCCTCATCCAGGTCATTTATGAAAATTGTAAACAGCAAGGGTCCCAAAACAGATCCCTGGGGCACTCCACTGGTGACTGACCTCCATGCAGAAAAAGACCCATCCACAACCACTCTCTGCCTTCTGCAGGCAAGCCAGTTCTGGATCCATAAGGCAACAGCCCCTTGGATCCCATGCCCTTTAACTTTCTCAAGAAGTCTTGCATGTTCTTAAAATGTCTGATTTTCAAAAAATTAGTGTCTTAACTTAAAGTTGAGGGATTTAAACTCAAAATCTGAGTTGCCAGTCTGGTAGTATAGTCACTCAATCCCTTACCTAGCTTTTGAGCCTCTCATGGGCTTGTGGAAACCCTGGGTATTTCCTTTCACTAGAAATATACTTAGCCTTTGTATGCGTATAGAAGTGCCGGTGTTCTAGAGAACATATGTTCTTTAATGATTGCATATGCTGCTTGGAGCAGTTTCACTTTTTGCAGATCTAAGTTGCTCACACTTGGAGACTTGAACCAAATAGTTATCCCAAGGTTGCAAAGATGGGCCATATGCATCCTTACCAATTAAAGTTGTGGTGAGGATATAACATAATACTGAAAGCTCACGTTTGAAGAGGCTGGAGCTATGCAAAGAGTACTGGCTTTGTCAATCTAACACAGTTGACTTCATAAAATCAATAACAGATTGATTGAAGTTGCACATTCTCTGGAACTCAATAAGCTGAAAAGGTCAGTGTGATTGCCTTTGAACACTACAATTAAGCACTAAATATAAAAGAAAGTTGAATCAGATTGTTGGTGATCCCTACATGTTAAAACCTGAAACTCTCGACCATTTCTACTTCATTCCCATTGATGTAGACGGGGCATGCTTCCTGAAGTCATAGACTATCTCCTTTGTTTTGCTGACATGATCATTGTTATCGCACCAGTTGACTGCTGCAGAAATTGAGTATTATACGCCTGTGATAATCCCCATGAGTTCCATGGGGATCTCTCATTGAACTCCCTGTGAGGCCCGTTGAATACGAGTTCCCTTGGTAACAGGCAATAGCTTTCCCAGATGGAACTTGTCATCCGAGTCATTCATACAGCAAACAGTAGGAAGGGTCTGTAGAACTGTTGTCCCGATTGGCACTCGTATGAGAACTGTTGTCCTGGTTGGCGCTCGTGTGAGAACGGTTGTCTTGGTTGGCACCCATGAGAGAACAGTTGTCCTGGTTGATGCTTGTGTAACCTAGAAGGCAACACCCTGACAGTGAAGTCCTGGAAGGCAAAACCCCAGAAGATGTAACCCTGGAATGTCTTACCGAGGAAGGCAAAGCCCCAGAAGCTGAAACCTCAAAATGCAAAACCCTTTGGGTTTAATAAACATACAAGATGATGAGCTGTTTTCATTGTATGAGGTATATTTGCTGTGACATTGTGATTACGTCAACAGAAATTTATCATTGTGTAAAAGCATTGTTAGCTTGAATAGCGAATTCTAACCCATGTTTCAATGCACCTATTTTGAACAGGCTGTTAAAATAGACTGAAATTATAATGTATTTGATTTATAATTTGTAATGTATGTGGATAAATTGTTTTAATATAAAAGAAAGTTGAAACAGATTGTTGGTGATCCCTACACGTTAAAACCTGAAACTCTCGACCATTTCTACTTCATTCCCATTGATGTAGATGGGGCATGCTTCCTGAAGTCATAGACTATCTCTCCTTTGTTTTGCTGACATTGGAGGGAGAGATCATTGTTATCGCACCAGTTCACTGGATTCTTTATCTTATTCCTGTACGCTGTCTCATCTACTCTGTTTGCGATCCAACCCGCTATGGTGGTGCCATCAGCAAACATGAAAATTGAGTTGGGGAGGAATTTGGCCACATAGTCATTAAGTGTATAAAAAGGAGCATAGTAAGGGACTGTGGACACAGCCTTGTGGGCAACCGGTGTTGAGGATGATCGTGGAGGAGTTGTTGCTGCCTATCCTTCTGATTGCCATCTGTGGGTTAGGAAGTTCAGGATCCAGCTGCAGAGCACAGAGGGAAGAGCCGAGCCCCAGGCCATGGAGCTTGAAGATGGGTTCTGTAGGAATAATGGTGTTGAAGGCTGAGCTGTAGTCAATACATATGTGTCTTGAGTGCGGAGCCAGGGAGATGGCATGTGCTGTGAACCTGTTGTGGCAGTAGGTGAACTGCAGTGAATGCAGGCAACCTGGGAGGCTGGAATTGATTCATGCTATGACTAACCATTCAAAGCACTCCATAATGATGGATGTCAGAGCCACCAGACAATAGTCATTAAGGCATGCTGCTTGGCTTTTCTTTCACACCCGGAAATATGGTCGTCTTCTTGAAGCAGATGGGGACCTCCAGATTGTTGTAATGATGTTAAAGATGTCTGCAAATACCTCTGCCGGTTGGTCTGCACAGGAACTGAGTGCTTGTCCTGGTATCCCATCTGGGCCAGTTGCTTTTCATGGGTTGACCTTTTAAGAAAGTTGCTGCGACATCTGAAATGGCGACTTGAGATATAGGTTCACCCAAGGCTTCCAGGGTTGAGGGTATGCTCTGTGATCTTTGCTCATCAATGCCTTGGTGCTGGCAATTTTATAGAGCAAAGCTGCAAATGTTATTTTTCATATTACAAAGAAGGAAAGAAAGCAGATGAATTCTGATATTTAAACCATGTTCTGTTCATTTATTCATTTCATGAGAGATACATCAATTTGTTTACAACTTATTTTACTCAAATTCTTTAAGCCCATCTTAAGGGATGGTTGATGCAAGATGATCACATTTACTACAGTGAAGGTTGTGAATACGATACTCTCCACTTGCCTGAATGTGTGCCACTCCTGTACACTCAAGAAATGACACCGTCCAGGAGAAAGCTTGACTTCTTGATCAAAATCCCATCTAGCACCTATTTCACACCTTCCATCACCAGTGCACTGTAGTTCCAGTATGTAGAAAATGCACTGTGATAACTCAATGCTTCTTCAACTGCACCTCCTAACCTCAAAAATCTAGAAGGACAAAGACAGTGCATTGGAACAACATTGCCTACAAGTTCCCTTCCAAGTCATGCATTGGCCTGACTTGGAAATACATTGCTGTTCCTTCATTGTCACTGGTTCAAAATCCTGAAACTTCCTACATTATAACAATGTAGGTGTACCGATATAACACAACTTCAGTAATTCCAATAAAGTGGCTCACCAGTACCTTCTCAAGGGCACTTAGCCATATGCAACCAATGCTGGCCTTGCCAGCAAAACAAATGAAAAAAAAATTTAAATACTCCCATGTCCTTCACAATTCCTTCAGGGAATCACTTGTATCCTTTAAACTCTGCTGTCATAAAGCACACAATTTTAGGATATATGCCACATCATATGATTTCTCTTATTCACATTTCATCATAGTATGTTCACCCAAACCCTGGAGGAAGGTTAAGGACAGACATGAAGGCAATATCAATTCCTACCTCAGATTGATCCTGCACATCTAGAATATGACACAGAATCCCACAGTGCAGAAGTGGCCCGTTCAGCCCATCATGTCTGTACTGACCACAATCTCAGCCAGGTCCCATCCCCAAAACCCCATGCATATGCCCTAGCTAAGAGGCAATTTGTCTTGGCCAGTGCACCTAACCTGCATATCTTTGGACTGTGGGAGAAAACTGGCGCACTTGGAGGAAACCCATGCAGACACAGGGAGAATGTGCAAACTTCCCACAGACATATTTTTGCTAAAACCAGTGGGGTTCCCAGAAGCCAACTTAAAGAATATGTGGTCTAAAGGAACTGCTTTTAATTTCTTGAGGAAGATTTCAAGTTTCAAACCTATACTATGTATTATTATACAAAAGTGTTGTAAAAGTATTGACAAATATTATCCTATAACTAAAACAAAAAAACGTAATATCCTTCATCCAAATTAATTGAAGAGTTGAATAACAGATGGATGGATTTGCCTTGGTACAAATCTATTGTGCTATTACAAACAAATTTTCTAAAAATATTTAAGTTGTTATAAAGTGCAAAGGGAAAAATATGTCTATAAAAGGTGCACAGACAGGCGCAGGTCATTTGAAAAAAAACGAGCTTACTTTGTCAATATTAATATCACTAATTTAGGACATGCTTGTCTTATTCAGTTCAGTGAAGATAGACTTAAACATCTTGCAACAAATAATATAGTATTGAGATATATGGTAATATTTCAGACCCTGGCACAAATCATATCCTGCCTCAGACTGTTGACTGGTCCGAAACTTTTTCCCAACACTACATGCTGCTACTTGGTTTTAAGAATCCTGAGGATGGCAACTTTTTAGAAAAGATCCGAAACAGAAGATCACCAACGTTCACAGGTACAATAAGTGATAAATTGTCTTTGTAAGCAACATTCCCTCTAAGCTAAGTGGGTCTGGAAATGTGCCATGCAGTGGACAAACAAGCCATGCAAAAACAACAGCCGCTTTCTGAGAGGAGCATGTGCACATGCAGAGCCACAGAGCAGTCTTATAGAGCTAATACAGTGCAAGAAACCAGCTCCATACAACAAATGGAAATTAGAGGTAACATTGATTGTCCATGTATTAACGATAACATTTTGGCAGGGATTCTCTTGAACATCTGCCATAACTTCAGCAAACAATTAGTGAATATTCGAGAGAAACAGCACAAATTGTGTTTCTACTATTTCTCTGCGATGTCTGCTGCTCTTTCCACTGCTCTTCCCCAAAAGGTATGGCAGACAGACAATGGTGGAATCTTCTATCCCAGCATTTCTTGTACCCATGACATTGGCTTTATTGTAGGTAAAATAATACCTCTGAGACTGTTAGTGAGTCAAAATACAGTGGGTTTTATTTCAAAACTCTGGGTATTCCAGAATTTTGGAAGAAGTAGGACTATCAGACTTTACATAGAGCACAAGTGGGCATTTATACATCATGAGTCTTAGCGTCAATCACAATTCCAAGTTTCCCATTCTGGCCAGAACTCCGGGTCTTCCTTCCTCGGTTGTGATACAGCCCCAGATTTAATCACGATTCACAGTCCAGCTGGCAGCTGCAGTCATGATACAGGATTAACCCGGTCATGATTCAGAACCTTTCTGCAGCAGTACTGGCATCCCTGTCTTTGAAATTACTTGTGCGATCGCGGCTGTCTCAGCAGGACTCTTCCTGTTAAAAGCCAGTATCGCGATCTGCCATCAGCAGCTGTCAAAAACAGGTATTGTAAACTACCATCTGTGTAACGATGTCCAACTAACACAAATAGGTAAGATTTGCAAAGTCTACAAAATAACAGCCACATTAAACTGAGAGTTAAAGCATGTAACACATGAACAAATAACTTATATTAATGCCAGGAGCAATATAAGCTTGAGAAGATCAGTCATGAAGTTTGTGAAGAGGATGTTTGTGACATATTCTAGGTACAAAATCCATTAATCCTTTCCCTTCAGGTACAAAATGCATTCACTTTTTCCCTACTTCAGTTTAATATTAGATACAGTAAAGTGAAAATCAGCCTATGTATAAAGTTGTGCCATTGATAGCATATTTGACTGAGATGGACAGGAAAGAAAATTCAGTTAAACATAAAATTCTTTTTAATGTTACGGAGATGGAAGTAGTATTGTCTCCAACCAGGACAGTTAGTGAGATTTTGCAAGCCCAGACAAGTCGTGAGGTGCGAAATCTCACTAACCTGGCTGGAGACTTGTCTGGGTTTGCAAAATCTCATTAACTGTCCTGGCTGGAGACAATACACATCTCTTTAACCTGTACTTAACCCTCTCTCCACTCACATTATCTGTGCCTTCAAGACTTGATTACCTGTAAAGACTTGGATTCCAACCATTATTTTGTAAATTGAATTTGTCTCTTTATACGCCCTTTTTGTGAACTGAACTCACCTGATGAAGGAGCAGTGCTCCGAAAGCTAGTTGCTACTGCTACCAAATAAACCTGTTGGACTTTAACCTGGGTGTTGAGAGACTTACTGTGTGAATATCCCCGCCAGCTGATTCACGCAGGATCTGAGTGCTCACTCAGGTACCCCATCCGGGCCAGTCGCTTTCCGTGAGTTGACCTTCAAGAAGGCTGCTCTGATATCTGCAGTGGTGACCCCAGATATAGGCTCATCCAGGGCTTCCAGGTGGAGGGTGTGTTCTTGCTGACCTCTTGCTCAAAAACGGACATGGAATGAATTGAGATCATCAGGGAGGGATGCGTTGGAGCTGGCAATTTTACATGCCTTCATCTTTGTAGCCTGTTATGTCTTGCAGACTTTGCCAGAGTTGGTGGGGATCAGTGTGGCTAGCCTGGGATTCTACTGTCTTTTGGCATCTTTGATGGATCTCCTTAGATCGTATCTGGCTTTATTGTATAGGTCAGTGTCGCCTGACTTGAATGCCTCAGACCTGGCTTCAGCAAGCAGTGGATATCCTTGTTCATCAATGGTTCCGTTAGGGAAAACATGGATTTGTTTCTTTGGCACACAGTCTTCTACACACTTACCAATGAAGTCAGTTAGTGTAGTGGCATATTTGTTCAGGCTGGTCACACAGTTTTTAAACACTGACCAGTCCACTGACCTGAAGCAGCCCCTTTGATCATCCGATTCCTCAGACCAACATTGCACGACTTTCTTTGATGGATTCTTCCACTTTAGTTTTTGCTTGTATGCCAGGAGTAGGAGCACAGTCTTGTGGTCTGATTTGCCAAAGAGCAGGTGGGCGATAGAGCAGTAGGCATGAAACATGTGGTAACGTAGTTGGATGACATTGTTAAGCGAAGAGAAAAGGACCACATTTATTGCTCCTGAATATAAGTAACTCAGAAGGGCTGTCTGAATCCATCTATGAATATGGACTCCAATACAGTTCCCTCCTCTCTTTTTTGGCAGCTGCTCCCGCTTTGTAACATCCTCTTATTGCTTTCCCTCATACTTCAGCTCTGAAGGCAGATCTCCCATGTTTGCAGCCAAACTATTTCTTAGGCAGTCAGCATAAGTGCAAGATCAGCAAAATCTTTCTGTTTAGACAAAGTGAACTTTGCAGTATGATAAAATCCATTGAAAAATGTCAAGAAGCCAGTTAACAGTCCAAAATTTCAAATTCTTAACTAACCTATAAGTATTGGATGATTACTTTGAATATTGCTGGTTGGAGGTCCTCCTTACAGTTAAGATTTATTTATTTGTGTCACAAGTAGGCTTACATTAACACTGTAATAAAGTTACTGTGAAAATTCCCTAGTCACCACACTTTGGCACCTGTTTGGGTAAACTGAGGGAGAATTTATCATGGCCAATGCACCTAACTAGCATGCCTTTCAAACCCTGGGAGGAAACCAAAGCTGACACAGGAAGAATGTGCAGACTCCATACAGGGTGGCACAGTGGTTAGCAATGCTACCTCACAGTGCTAGGGCCAGGGTTTGATTCCTAGCTTGGGTCACTGTCTGTGCGGAGTCTACACGTTCTCCCTGTGTCTGCATGGGTTTCCTCTGGATGCTCCGGTTTCCCCTCGCAGTCTGAAAAACATGCTGCTTGGGTGCATTGGCCACGTTAAATTCTCCCTCAATGTAGCTGAACAGGCGCTGGAGTGTGGCAGCTAGGGTTTTTCACAGTAACTTAGTTGCACTGTTAATGTAAGATTACTCGTGACACTAAAAAATAAATAAATAGAGACAGTGATCCAAGCTGGGAATCAAAGCCAGGTCCCTGGTGCTATGAGGTGGTAGTGCTAACCATTGTGCCACTGTGCTACCCAGTATGATTGAACAATCGCACAATGTGAGCTCAGCACAAGGGAAGTGAAGCACTGGGCATTCAGAAATAGAAGCATAGAAAATAGGAGCAGGGCTAGGTCATCCAGTTGTTTGAGCCTCCTTTGCCATCAAATATCATCATGGCTGATCCTCTATCTCAACCTTCAGATTCCAGCACTTTCCTCATACCTCTTGACTCCTTTAGTGTAGAAATCAACTATTTCCTCCTTAAAAATATTCAGTGACGTTTCCTCCACAGCCTTCTGTGTGGAGAATTCCATAGGTTCACCACCCTCCGTGAAGGCATTGCTTCTCATCTTAGTCCTAAATGGTTTACCCCATATCCTGATACCGTGATCTCTTGTTCTGGAACCCCAATCCATAGGAAATAACGTCCCTGCGTTCAGTCTGTCCATCCTTGTCAGAATTTCAATCCGTTTCCATGACATCCCCTTTCTCATTCTTCTAAAGTCACGTGAATACAGGCCTAGTCAACCCCAAACTCTCTTCATATAACAATCCTGCCATTCCAGGAATCAGTCTGGTGAACCTTCACTGCGCTCCCACCATGGTAAGTAAATCCTTTCTTGGGTAAGGAGACCAAAACTGCACAGGTGTAACCTCACCAGGGCCCAATACAGCTGCAGTAAGACATCCTTGCTCCTTTACTCAAGTCCTCTTGCAATGAAAGCCAATATGCCTTTTGCCACCTTAACTTCTTGCTTTTAGTGACTGGTGTACAAGGACACCCAGGTCCCTTTGTACGTCAACATTTCCCGATCATTATTTAAATGATACTTTGTTTCTCCTTTTGAAGTGGATACCTTCACATTTATCTGTATTGTTCTGCAATTGCCATGCATTTGACTACTCACTCAACTTGTCTAAGTCACCTTGAAGCCTCTCAACATTCTTCTTCTCATTCACAGTCCCATCAAGTTGTATGTCATCAGAACATTTGGAAATATTGTATTTGGTTCCTTCATCCAAAACATTGATGTATATTGTGAATAGCTGGTACGCTAGTACAAATCCATGCAGTATTCCACGAGTCATCACCTCCTCTTCAAAAAAGACCCATTTATTTCTACTCTTAATCCTGTCTGCTAATTTTGCACATAAACTTATGTGGCACCTTATTAAAAGCTTTGTGAAAATACAAATACACCACATCCACTGTTTCTCCCTTATCTATTCTGCTAGATAGGTCCTCAAAAAACTCCAGTAGGTTTGGTCAAACATGATTTTCCTTTCATAAATCAATGTTGAGTTTGTCTAATCCTGTTGATATTCTCTAAATTCCTGTTATAATAATCTCTAGCATTTTCCCTACTGTTGTTAGGAAGCTAACCTGTTTGTAATTCCCTGTTACTCCGCCCCTCCTTTGTAAATAGTTGGATCATATCTGCCACCCCAATCTGCTGGGGTCATTCCAGAATCTACAGAATTTTGGAAAATGATGACCAATGCATCCACTATTTCCATGGCCCTTTGTACCCTGGGATGTAGATTATCAGATCCTGGGGATTTACATGCTTTCAGTCACATTAATTTCTCCAGCAATTATTTTTACGAATACTAATTTCCTTCCATTCCTCCTCCTCCTCACTAAAAAGAAGCCCTTGGTTCCCCTAGCATTTCTAGGAAGTTAATTGTGTCATCCTCCATGAAGTCAGGCTACAATAGTAGCTCTCTATTATAAACTCTCCTGTTTAGAATTTTAAGGGACCTACATTTATCTGTATTAACCTATTTCTTTTCACACCCTTACAGAAGCTTGTACGTTATACTTTTATGTTACTCCCATCTGTACTCTCCCCCTCTATTTTTCACCACTTAGCCAATCTTTTGGTCCTCCTTTGTTGAATTCTAAAATGCTCCCAAAACATATGACTATGTAGCCAAATTTTGCTCAAACTCCATTTTCAAGTTTGCTGATGACACCATCCTGGTGGGTTGGATCTCAAACAATGACAAGACAGAGTATAGGAAAGAGATAGAGAATCTGATGAAATGGTGTGATGACAATAATCTCTTCCTCAATGTCAGTAAAACAAAGGAGATAATCATCGACTTCAGGAAATGTAGTGGAGGACACGCTCCGATCGACAGCAATGGTGATGAAATGGAGATGGTCGAGAGCTGCAAGTTTCTAGGTGTTCAGATCGTCTGTCCTGGTCCCTCCATGTCGACACTATAGTTAAAAAACCCACCAATGTCCTTACTTTCTCAGGAGACTAAGGAAATTTGACATGTTCGCTATGAGTCTCACCAATTTTTTTTACAGATTTACCATAAATAGCATCCTTTCCAGATCAATCATAACTTGGTGTGGCTCCTGCTCTAAGACCACAAGAAACTACAGAGTTATGAACATAGCCCAGTTCATCATGCAAACCAGCCTCCCATCCATTGACCCTGTCTACATTTCCTGGTGTCTCAGAAAAGCAGCTAGCATAATTAAGGACTCCCACGCATCCTGGAAATACTCTCTTTCACTTGTTCCATCAGGGGGAAAAGATACAAAAATCTGACAACATGTACCAACCTACTCAACAGCTTCTGCCCTGCTGCCATCAGATTTTTGAATGTACGTACGGTACATTAAGCTGACCTTTCTCTATACCCTACCTGTAACTGCAACATTGTATTCTGCATCTGCTCTTTTCCTTCTTCCCTATGTACCCTATGAATGGTATGCTTTGCCTGTACAGCATGCAGTAAACAATACTTTTCATTGTACCCCAATACACATGATAATAATAAAATAAAGTCAAATCCTCAGGCTTGCTACTTTAAATGACTCCTCATTGGAACTAGTATTACCTTTAATTTATTTTGTTGGCCATAATTGGGTCACTTGTGCTTTTGTGCCAGAAAGGAATTAATAATTGTTACATAAACATTAGCTATCCACCATCATGTCCTTTAATGAAGTTCCCTAATCTGTCTCAGCCAATGAAAATCTCACATCTTCCTAGTTTCTTTTGTTTATATTTAGGACCCTAATTTTAGATTAGACATCTTTCAATCCTAATGGAGAATCCTATCATGTTACGGTCACTATTCTCTAAAGGACCCTGCTCAACAAATACGGATCAAAAACAAAAACCCTCTTATACACGTTTGTCATAATTTTATTGGTAATTTGGTTTCCCTAATCCACTTGCAGATTAAAATCACCCATGATTACTATAGCACTCTTGTTATATGCATATCTAGTTTTCTGTTTAATGCCATCCCCTAATATTTGAGGTCTATTAACAACTCCCACTCATGTTTTCCACCTCTTCTTGATTCTTCGTTCCAGTCAGGCTGACTTGACACCTAGATTTTCTGTGCCAGTATCCTTTCTTGCAATTGCTGTTATTTTATTTTTAAATAACAGTATCACCCCACTTTTTTCCTTTTTGCCTGTCGTTCCTAAATATTAAGTAACCTTGGAAAGTCAGTTCCCAGTCTTGGTTACCCAGCAATCACATCACTGTAATCGTAATCATATTGTATCCATTTATTTCAATGTGCACTACAGTTTATCTTATTCTGAATGCTCCATGTATTTGGATACAGTACCTTTAGATTTGTCTTTTTAATAATTTTACACATAAGCTGGGACTTTATGCACCCATTAGTGTTTGGTGGGTTCAATGACAGGAGCGAATGCTATCATAAGAAGGCCAAATTCACATTTTACTTCAGTGTGAAAGCTTGCTGTGATCATCCTGTCAGTGGGAGGCCACGTCTCTCATTTCAGGAACCTCATTCAAATACATTTGCATCTCATTGTTGGTCCCATAAGCCAGAATCATACACCCCCAATCAAAAAATCCCGCCAAGACTATGTGATGTCAGAATGACGCAAATCACTGCTGGCTTCAAAAGGCGTGCAGCTGCTGAGCACCTCTCCAAAGAGAACCTGGAGATGCTCAACTGACTTAGTATAAGTATAAAGCATATTTAGTAGTGTCACAGTATGCTTACATTAACACTGCAATGAAGTTACTGTGAAAATCCCTGAGTCACCACACTCCTCTGCCTGTACAGGTACAGGGAGGGAGAATTTAACATGGCTGAAGCACCTAACCAGCACGTCTTTCGGATGATGGGAGGAAACCAGAGCATCCAGAAGAAACCCACACAGATATGGGGAAAGCATGCAGACTCCACACAGATAGTGACCTGCTGAGAATTAAACCCATGTCCCTGGCACTGAGGCAGCAATGCTAACCACTTTGCCATTATGCCACTGTAAGGATATCAGCTCTAACTGAGGGAGATCAGCCTTTGACTCAGGAGTGCCAACCTTGGCAACGGTCTGACCAGCCTTTGACTTGTGGATGACCTGGTTCTGACTGGATTGACCAGCCTTTAACTTGGGGTGGGCACAGTAAGAAATCTCAATACCAGGTGACTTCTAATGCTGGCATCTCCACATCATAACTTGGGATGACCTGGCTATCTGAGTGGGTTGAACCAGCCTTTAGCCTGGGAGTAACCAGGCTGTGACTGGGGCTGACCAGCCTTTGATTCAGGGGCAACCAGCTTTTGGCTCTGGGCAATCAGCTTTTGACTGGACAACCAGCAGGGTACTGGGGGAAATTTTCAGGGTGCCCGAGTCAGAAGAGACTGAGGTGTTGACTGCAGGGGTCTTTTTGGGGGGGGGGGGTGGGACTAGGGTTGACTCACTGGAGATCATGCGGATGACATTGAAGTGTGAAAAGTGCCATTCCTGAGGTTGCCTTCTGCTGCTGGGCCATGGGCTTCTTGGAAGGACCTTACAGATGAAGTGAAGCTTGCATCTATGTGGTGGGATGGATGGGTAGGCAGTCATCACATATTGAATGTTCCACAAGTGGGCTGGTGGCCTTTTGGAGTTGGGATGTTGATAAGGTCAGGGTTAATGGTTCCCCACTGTAGCTGAATTGACATGCCTAGAATCTAACTACTCATGCAAATACATTCACTCAAGCACCACTTGTGTGTTAGTGCCTCTATTTGCTGCTCAGCAATTAACTTCCAAAATTGCTGACTACCATGTTGTGCTGCACCATTGGCCGACTGGGAAAGCAAATATATTCCCTTAGAAGTTGACAATGACACACTGCATGAGGAGAGCGCACTCAACTCTTGGCTGTATGCTAAGGTGCTTTTTGACAAGTGGCTCCCAAAGACCAAGTTGAGCCCAAACCTTGGAGTGAACTTGAGACAATGTCTGCACCTGAGATGACAGCCCAGGATGCAGTAGAGTGACCAAAGCTGTGGCCACTTGCCATGTGGTGTGTGTGGGACAAGGATGGTTTGAGATCTTGCTCAACTAGCATGTGATTGAAGGATTGGGCATTAATGTGGTGTCCAGGACGTGAATCAGTGGGCTTTGAGGGGCAGCTTCAGATGATGAATAGGTGAAGAGTAGTTCTTAGGAAAAAGAGCTAACCATCCAGTTTCTCTGTTTGATACTGCAGTGGGGAGAATGTACGAAACATGGAACCTGATGACCTCACCTCAGTCACAGGCAGTACAGAAGAAGACATCTACCGAGGAACTTGGCTAACCAAATACAGGAGCTAAACTGTGAAAAGGAATGGGTGGGAGGGCCTGCTCCACAAGCAGAGGATTAACCCCAGAGAGACATCACTTGGAGGTGCCTCGCTAGAGCCAGGGCCTACTGCTGGTGCCTGACATACCTGCAGATGTTCAAGACCCTGCATTACTCAAGACTACACGTGATCAGGGAACTGATTGGCTACATCTGCAGGATTTGGTAGCACAAGGATTTGGAGAGTGAGTGGTGGTGTCTCTTGAGCTGGCAGTGAGTGAGATCCTCATGGATGTGTGATGGGTATGAGAATTGTTAGTGATCAGAAGAGTTACTTGCCCTGGCAGAATGGAGATCATTCTTTCTCTTATTGCACTGGGGTGTTTGGGCTGACCACTCTGCCACCACGTCCCATGCTGGATTGAGTGACCTTGCTGGCAAGTTTTCTTTCTGTGCACAGACGGAGGACATGTCAGGCCTTTGTGTAGGAGTCTTTCCAAGGCGTTGGAAAGCTTGGGGTTGGATTTCTTGGCAACCATCACTTCTGGGCAACCCACAAAGTGTTGGACAATATGCACTGAGGTGGCCTTTTAGTGTGGTGCCTCCTGATTGTAGCTCTGAGGTGATGGCAGGGCAAGCAAATCAGAGACTGCCCCATTATGATAAAAGGTGTGGAACCCATAGCTGAAAGCAAGTGCCACGTTATATGCTGGGAAAAATTGCAATTGCCATTGGTGAGCTCAACGCTGCTTTTCCTGCCTACCATCAGCCTTTACAGACTTCTGGGAAAATTTTGCCCATGGTTTCTTGTACTTTTTGCTGCTTCTTCTAATTTCTTCTGCCATCTACTTTTGCTTTCGATTGTTTCCCTATGCTACTACTTCCCTCTCAGATTCCCAGCACTTTGCCACTCTAGTTTAAACAATCCCTAACAAATATTCCTGCAAGGATATTGGTCCTGCTTGGGTGCAATCCACCTAGTTCGTACAGGTCCCATCTTCACCAGAATTGATCAGAATGCTTCAGTAATCCTAATCCCTCCTGCCACACATTCATCTGATGTATTCTTTTATTCCTACTCTTGCTAGCATGTAGCATTGGGAGTAATCCTAAGATTACTATTTTTAAGATCTGCTTTTTCATTTATTTCCTGGCTCCCTATATTCTGATTTTAGGACCTCATCCCTCTTATTACCAATATGGATCACAATCCCTGGCTGTTCACACTCCCCCTTCAGAATGTCCTGCAGTCCCACAATTACTTCATTGACCCTGGCACCAGGGAGGCAACATTCCATTGTGACGTCATGTCTGTGTCTGTAGAAATGTCCATATAGAACATAGAACACTACAGCACAAACAGGCCCTTCAGCCCACAAGTTGCACCGATCATATCCATACCTACCAGGCCATAGAACTATCTGCAACTCCCAATCCCATTAAATCCCATATACTCATCCAGAAGTCTTTTAAAAGACCCCAGCGAGTTCACCTCTACACCACCAATGGCAGCCGATTCCACTCACTCACTACCCTCTGAGTGAAAAACTTACCTCTAACATCTCCCCTGTACTTGCTTCCTAGCACCTTAAACCTGTGTCCTCTCGTAACGACCATTTCAGCCCTGGGAAATAGCCTCCGAGAATCCGCCCTATCTATTCCTGTCAACATTTTATAAACCTCTATCAGGTCGCCTCTCAACCTTTGTCTCTCCAGGGAGAAGAGACCTAGCTCCCTCAACCTATCTTCATAAGCCACACCTCCCAATCCAGGCAACATCCTTGTAAATCTCCTCTGCATCCTTTCAATAGCTTCCACGTCCTTCCTGTAGTGAGGCGACCAGAACTGCGCACAGTACTCCAAGTGGGGTCTGACAAGGGTCTTATAAAGTTGCAGCATTACCTCCCGACTCCTAAACTCAATCCCTCGATTAATGAAGGCCAGTACACCATACGCCTTCTTGACCACATCCTCCACCTGCGAGGCCAATTTAAGAGTCCTATGGACCCAGACCTGAAGATCCTTCTGCTCCTCAACACTGCCAAGACTCCTACCCTTGATATTGTACTCCTTCATCCCATTGGTCCTGCCTAAATGGACCACTACACACTTATCCATGTTGAAGTCCATCTGCCACTTCTCCGTCCAGTCTTGCATCCTATCTATGTCACGCTGCAATTTCTGACATCCCTCCAGACTATCCACAACACCACCAACCTTCGTATCGTCGGCAAACTTACTAACCCATCCCTCCACTTCCTCATCCAGGTCGTTTATGAAAATGGCAAACAGCAAGGGTCCTAGAACAGATCCCTGGGGCACTCCACCGGTGATCGACCTCCATGCAGAAAAAGACCCATCAACAACCACTCTGCCTTCTGCAGGCAAGCCGGTTCTGGATCCGCAAGGCCACAGCCCCTTGGATCCCATGCCGTCTCACCTTCTCAAGAGATCTTGCGTGGGGGAACCTTATCAAACGCCTTGCTGAAGTCCATGTAAACCACATCCACCACTATTCCTTTGTCAATGTGTTCAGTCACATTTTCAAAGAGCTCAACTAGGCTTCCCCTTATACTATGATCCCCTAGCACTATTGCTCTCCGCTCTTTTTCCTGCGCATAAATTTCAGGAAGACATAATATACAAGTTAGAAACTTATATACACCACATGGACTACAGCTGTTTAAGAAGCCACTCATCACCAATTTCTCAACATCTTTACCAATTAGAGATGTGCAATAAGTGGTGGTTTTTCCAGTGATGCCCACGTTGCAAAAATGAATAAAAAACTTGAATACGTAATAGTTCTGTGATATTTTCACTTTTGGACCACATAAAAGGCGCAACGCACAACTCCTACACACTTGACTTAATTAACACATTAAGTGGTAGAAATTTATTTAGTCTGTTTGAATTTTACTCGCATTAGGTCAACATTATTTCTTTTCTTCGATGTATGTGGTACCCACTCATACATCCAAATATTAGAATGTAATATTATTGTTGTTCAAAAGAGTTAATGACATTTTATTGCACACTGCCAAATTTGTTGTTCAGCGTTCTTCTGCTCCTACTCTCTCATTTGGGAAAGAGAGGCTAAGTAATAACAAGCCCAATCATTAAAATCATTGGAGTCATCTTAGGATCCTGGACCCGAATCCCAAGATAAATTATGAAGCCAGACAAGACACCAACAATTTTTCTATTTTGGCATAAATGTGAGAATAGGATGCTTTGCTCCAGGAGTAATTCCACTGACCAAATTAGGGATCTTTTAGAGTAAAATAAACTTTATTTAATAACACACTTCAATACCATTCTAACAAATTAAGCAGCTTAACTATTAACAGTTGAACAATATTTTAAAAAAGGAAACAACTAATTTCTAATTTATCATTGTTTCAGTTCCAAATGAACAATATTCTTCTTTCAGACTTAAAACACTTCAAATAGTTTTTAAAAATGCAAATATACTTATGATAAAGAGTATAGTCTTGAAGCTTTGAGAGATTTTTTGGAGAGAGAGCACTTATAGAAAATCTCTGTCTTCAAAGAAATCCCAGCCAGAACTGAAATGCTGTTTCTCTACTACAGACCTAGCTCCTCCCTTCAACCACATAATCACATGACCCTGCATACCTAAATCCACATTCTATTCCTTTAACTAAAAACTCCAGGGGATCATTTTTGTAAACAAAAATCCATTTTGAAAAAAAACTTAAACGAAGCTTTATCTTATTTAATAAAGCTTTAAGGGCATCTCATAACCCAGACTTCTGTTTGGGAAGTCATCGCTGCTGAGATTAAAATTGGAAATCAGGCCCCAGTGATGCAATTAAAACTTATTCTGCATATGCAAAAATGATCCCATCTGCTTCAGACAAGTGTACTTTCCGCCTACAATTTAGAATTACAGGCCACAAGAAGGGGACAGAAAATACGGTGGGCAAGTCATTGCTCCATTTCAGCTGGCCCCTTCCTTCCTCGCTTTTGTCATTTAGTGTGAGGAGTTGAAATCAAATGCATGTTTTATCTTTTTTCTCAGGAATATCAGTCTTCTAGTTATTCCTTAAATATTTGATGTTTTAAAGTGATTTTAGGTGGGATTTTCCAGCCGCGTTCGCTCCAATGCTGGAAAATCCCACCTAAGATCAGTGGACCTTTGCATAGCTGTGTCCCATCCACTATGATTCCTGTGACAGATGGGATGGAAAAGTTCCATCCTTTGTCTAGGTTCTGTTTTGATACAAGCTTTGGCACCTAGTGCATAATGACTAAGTTTCAAAACAACAATCTCAAGATCAAAACATAGGCTCTCTCATGTTTCTATTATTAACAACTCTGAAAAATCAGACAGAAGAGCATATTGAGGTTTACAACTAGTAAACATCTGAGATGTAGTAACGTGACGAAGAAAGCAGAAATTTGGAAAACTTCAAGCAAGATTAAGCAAGTGGGCAAAGTGTTAGCTAATGCATTTTAGTGTAACACTGTGCTATGTGGTATGCTTTAAATTTAAAGATTGCAAATGAGAATATAGTTTAAAAGGCATATCAAGGAACAAAGAGGCAGGTTATATTTTTGGTCATTCACCGTCAAAACGAAAGAGCCATGGGCAACAATGAGTTATAAAATACCAAAACAAAATCACAATACTTCAGAGTTTCCAAACTTCATCTAAAAGAATAGAGGCCAGATTTTCATGGAGTTTTCTGGTGAGCGGGACCCTGATGCCGAAGTCACATTCACATTTCCAACAGATCAAACTTTTTACTGGTCGTGGATATAGGGTTTATTCACACAGGAGGGAAACCCAAAACCAGCAGGATCATTTGAACCCACCTATGCAGTCTGTACCATCTGTAGGTAGAGAAGGTAGTCAGTGAAATGAGATCATTTTCGCAGGTCCATAGGCCTTAGTGTGTGCAGCCTTTGAAGCTGTCACCAGACCATCCTTTTCCAGTGCCTCTTTGTGTTTTCAGTGATTCAGTCTAATTCTATATTATTCTTAACTCAGATGCTTCTCCCAGTCCTTTTTATCCCGCATTTTCACTTTTAATACTATACCTTGCTGCCCAAATCCCTGTTGAATTTGTTTAAATCTTTCCCCACAGCATTAGTTAACTTGGCCACAATGTTTATTGTTATGGCTCTGTTCATATGTTGTTCCTATGTTTAAGAAGGGTAGCAAGAATAATCCAGGAAATTACAGACCAGTGAGCCTTACTGGATTATTGGAGAGGATTCTTCGAGACAAGATTTATTCCCACTTGGAAATAAGTGGATGGATTAGTAATCATGCATGATTCTGTGAAGGGGAGGTCATGTCTCACGAATTTGATCAAGTTTTTCGAGGAAGTGATGAAGATGATTGATGAGGGTAAGGCAGTGGATGTTGTCTATGTGAACTTCAGTAAAACCTTTGACAAGGAGACTCATTGCAGACTGATGCAGAAAGTAAAGTCGCATGGGATCAGAGGTGAGCTAGCAATGTGGATACAAAACTGGCTTGGTCAGAGAAGACAGAGGGTTGCAGTGGAAGGGTGCATTTCTGAATGGAGGGCTGTGACAAGTGGCATTCCTCAGGGATAAGTGCAGGGACCTTTGCTGTTTGTAATATAAATGATTTGGAGGAAAATATAACTGGTTTGATTAGTAAGTTTGCAGATGACACAAAGGTTGGTGGATTTGTAGATAGCAATAAGGACCATCAGAGGATCCAGGTCAGTTGGAGATTTGGGCAGAGAGATGGCAGATGGAGTTTAATCCAGACAAATGTGAGATAATGCATCTTGGAAGGTCTAATACAAATAGGAAATATACAGTAAATGGCAGAACTCTTAAGTGTATTGATAGGCAAAGGGATCTGGGTGTACAGGTACACAGGTCACTGAAAGTGACAATGCAGGTAGAGAAGGTAGTCAAGAAGGCATACAGCATGCTTGCCTTCATTGGCTGGGACATTGAGTTTAAAAATTGGCAAATCATGTTGCAGTTTTGTAGAACCTTATTTAGGCTGCACTTGGAATATAGTATTCAATTCCGGTTGCCACACTACCAGAAGGATGTGGAGGCTTTGAAGAGGGTACAGAAAAGATTTACCAGGATGTTACCTGGTAAGGAGGTACAGACAATGTGAGTGGAGAGATGGTTAAGCACAGGTTAAGAGATGTGTCTCCAGCCAGGACAGTTAGTGAGACTTTGCAAGCCCAGACAAGTCGTGGGGTTTCAGATAGTGTGACTGAACTCAAGATCCCAGTTGAGGCCGTCCTCATGCGTGGAACTTGGCTATCAGTTTCTGAGATAAATCCCACCACATCAGTTTAAAGTCCAAATGGGTTTATTTGTAGCAAAAGCAGCAAGCTTTCAGGACAGCCTGTCCCTTCATCATGAAGGGACATTCCATCATTGTGCATCTGGTTTTCAGCTGTCAAAAGTGGCTCCTTGAGTTGTGTGCGCAGTTCCCAAGAAACAGTCATGGCACACACTCAGGCAGATCCAGCTGCCAGAGCTGTTCCAGCCACCTCTGTTTCTTCAGGAGTGGATTTACAAGGGCAAAGGCTACCTACTGAAGACACAATTAGCTTGTGAGGAACCTATGCACCACAATAAAAGAGATATATAATACCAACAATACCAGGAGGCCCTTGGGATGCTGAAGATAAAACTCAGGTGCTTAGATTGATCCAGTGGAGCCTTCAGTAATTTCCAGCAAAATAGTAGTCTGCATTATTCGGCACAACCTAGCACTGCAGAGGGGAGAGGCATTGAATAATGGAAACATAATTGCTTGCCATTCCTCATCCGATGAGGAGGATGTGGAGGAATCTGCTATCTGATGGCATGGGAATAGGAACCCCTTGCACAAAAGGCAAGGGAAAATGAGAGACACTCAAAAGGACATTTGGGACAATCTCACATACTTGATGCCATTTCACAATCAATGTAATAAAACACTCAGTATTAGGTAGACCTACTGTTATCTCCAGCGTCTTGTACTCCATCACTCATTGCCTAGGCTCACAGCACTGAGGAGCTGACCAGATGCAGTCTAATCTAATACTGCCTGGGCTTGCAAAATCTCAACTGTCCCAGCTGGAGACAATACGCACCTCTTTAACCTGTGCTTCGCCCTCTCTCCACTCACATTGTCTGTACCTTTAAGATTTGACGACCTGTAAGGACTTGCATTCCAACCATTATCTTGTAAATTGATTTTTTTTTTATATGCCCTGTTTGTGAACTGAAATCCCACTCACCTGATGAAGGAGGTTGAGACTCTGAAAGCTAGTGCAAATAAACCTGTTGAACTTTAACCTGGTGTTGTGAGACTTTTTAACTAATCTAATACTAGCAGCCTATGATGAAGCAAGGCTGCAAATAACATCTAAAAAGGCAACAAGAATGCAAAGGATGACCTACATTTGTTGAGTGACACAATATAATAAAGCCTCAACATTTTCAAAATTTTAACATACATGAATCTTAAGTGCATCCAGATGCTGTTCTCTAACTTATATATGTTCTTACAAGGAACTAGCCCTATCCTTGCAACTAATGTAGAGACAAGCTGCTAAATCAGGCTGCCCCATAGCTTGGGATTACTTTGGCATTTATCCTCTGCCCAACTGAAGCCTGGAGGGCTCTGGCATGCTGAGGGGCTTCTGTACAGATGTGGGACCCTATCCTGCCATCAGATCAGCTGGAGGTGCTGGAGTCATTGACTGAAAAACTGCTGTCCACATCCTGAGGAATCCCCTAAAACAGAATATAGCCACTCATCCTCCCTTATAAGGCACACTTGTATGTGCCCTTCTGACCTTAGAAGAATGATGTTCTGATGGAGATGCCAGGCCCTTTGTCCACCTCTTACCTTGCCACTCTTCATTTACCTCACAGACAAGGCAGTCATACAAAGATATGTGGTTCTTCCTCCTAAGAGGTGGACAGCAGACCCCAATCATTCCAGCTCTACAGTCTTCAGGATTATTGAGACTTGCATGAGAAAACAAACACTTAGGGTTTAAGGGCTTACCATTTCCACATTCCCTTACTGCAACCATGTTTGCTAGAACATAGAAAAACTACAGCACAAACAGGCCCTTCGGCCCACAAGTTGCACCGATCATATCACTACCTACTAGGCTTACCTATAACCTTCAATCCTATTAAGTCCCATGTACTCATCCAGAAGTCTCTTAAAAGACCCTATCGAATTTGCCTCCACCACCATCGACAGCAGCTGATTCCACTCACCCACCACCTTCTGAGTGAAAAACTTACCCCCTGCCATCTCCTCTGTATCTACTCCCCATCACCTTAAGCCTGTATCCTCTCGTAGCAACCATTTCAGCCCTTGGAAAAAGCCTCTCAGAATCCACCTGATCAATACCTCTCAACATCTTATACACCTCTATTAGATCACCTCTCATCCTTTGTCTCTCCAAGGAGAAAAGACCGAGCTCCCTCAACCATGCACTATTAGTTATATGGTGCAGCTATCCTGCCATTCTTAAGTGCATCCTGTGGGCCTTGAGGTGTGCAGTGGTGGACACATGAGCACTGTGCCTCATGAGTGGCCCGGAAGCACCCTTGTACATCTGAAATTGTTCACTCACTCTTCTGTGATCACACTCCTGTTTTGCCATCAGCAATCATTCACTGCTCTGAGCTCCAGCTAGTTCCAGGGCTGCCTCCTCTGCCTGAATCAGGTTATGGGGGCCAGGGAGGCCTATATAGTTCTTTGCCTCTATTGTCATGTGCCCACTTCTCCTGCAAGGAGGAACACTGTTTGTTTCCCTAGAGAGACAAACACAATACCAGTGCTGGTGGCAGCACTTTGGTCCATGTTGGAAGCTCACAATGCCTCCTGCCATGCATCTGACAGGATCTGCTCCTGCCTGACACCCTTACCACAAACTGGATGGTCAGTGCCTCTTGCCAGTTAGTGTACCCTTTTGCATTGTCACATGCAAGCCCCGAAGAGGAAATTGGTACAAAGAGCTCACCTCGGTGAAGTGAAGATGGTTATTGATTCATTTGTGGTACTGCATCCATGTTCTCTGGGTGACCTCACGGCTGCTCGCCTGCTCCACAATTGCTATCCAGGCTTGCTTGGTCATGTGGAAAAGTTGCTTCTTCCTCCCACTTGGGAAGAGGACCTCCTACTTTGCCTTTGCAGTTTGAAGGAGAATCTGCAGGGAGGCATCAGCAAACCACTAGTCTATTCCAGCGTCTTTCCTCTACCATGGTGGTATGGTAACTTCTGTGAAGCTCCTTTGAGGTTATCAGCACAGCAGGAAAGGTCTTCTGCATAATAGTCAGCAGAAGGGGTCTTTTATCCAGTAGTCAGCAGGAGAGATTTTCTACATAGTAAATTAGGCAATCCTTGTAACTAAAGCAGCAGTATGTGCAGTGCTGGCAGCTCTTCAAATATGGCATTACCACCTGCTGTTCAGTCAGTTGACACTGTCACCATTGCCTCATTTCCTGCCAGCAGTCTTTAATTGGACTGGTCAAATCCCTCTACTGAGTTAATTGGCCAGCCATTGCAATCATGTTTATGACTTTAGAGTGGAAGAGAAATCCACTTCTAGTGCCACTGCCAGACCTATGGTCTGCATACAAAATTCAGCCCAGGACCTCTCTCTTCCTGTTGCATTCAGCACTAAGGCCTCCAGCACTACATTGATGAATCTATGCACCCTCTTCCTGTTGCTCCACTTATAGAACTCCCACTTGTTGCCAATATCAGTATAACAATCAGCAGCAGTTTCTTTCTGATGAGTGCAGTTTTCCTTTAAGAGGAACAGGCTGCATTTAAGAATGGCAGAATAGCTGCACCATATACTAATAGTGCATGCTTCTGAGCTTCTTACTGAATGTTCAATCAGCCAACAGTGTGGGTCCTGCATGGCCTAGTGCCACAACCATTTAAATGAAGAGACAGCGCAAAGCTTGCAGACTCCACAAGACTGGGCTTGTGACAGAAAATGGGCCTAATGACATTTTTAGTCCTAATTATTTGCCCAAGCTTAGCAAGAATTACTGGGGTAATTAAACAGAAAGGATCTAACGACTAGATATTTTGATGCTTAAACTAGATGCTTACTCAGGTCCTGAAGTATCAATACTTACTTTGAATCAGGTTTGAGAATTATTTTTCTTCTCACCACAAAATTGCTATTGCTGCCAAATTCTCAGTTTCCATTCCATTTGTGATCCATTCCAAGTGTGATTCTCTGAGATTTGCTTTCAATTTTTATGTCCATGTACAGAACTGTCAGAACACAAATTATTTACATTCAGGAGAGGGAGAGAGAAAAATCAACATTGCCAAAGCTTGATTGAAGGCTAAAGTACTTACCAATTTGTTGAACTTTGCATGCAATTTAGTACTGGACCCTATGTCATATGCTAAAGCTAAACTGGGCATCTACTACATAGTGTGAACTTAAATTCCATTGTTTTAAAATATTTAAGATATGTCATGGTATTTCTGATGGTGAGCCAGGTATATACTTCGTGCAAATGTTAATCTTGGTGATTGTCAGCTTTCATCTTTGGAAAACAACTGATTAATTGATAAATAGTATGTCATGATTAGATAGGTTGAATGACCAATAGTTTCCATATCTATGATTTAATTGGCTGAATAGCTTGTTGTGCAGTTTCAGGACTTATACCAAATACAATTCGAGTGCATACATTTCCCTGAATAATATGCGTGTCTGCAGATTGTACCAGTTAATTGAATGTTCTATTTTAACTAAATAGTCATACTGTTAATAACAGTTATTATAAACTTGGTAAACTTTTCACAAATTATTTGTAATTATTACTAGTTTGGGGTCTGCATTGAATATTATTTTGACTGCAACAAGGTTTATCACGCTGTAAGTAATCTGATTGTCTAATATTCAGACCTATAACTAATATCTAATTATATAATTGTTCGCCCAGAGATGTAACAGTAGGATCCTGTTGTGATCTGAGGTTGTTACTCTGTCTTTTTCACATGCAATTTTCTACTCTTTCAGCAGGTGGATAAAAAGATTGTGTAATAAAGTTAGGTCAGATATGAATTATTAACAGCTTTATTCTACAAGCAGCAAATCAGCATACAGAGCAACAGTCGTAAACAAATCCAATTTCTCTTAATTTTTGATTCTGTCCTTGTAAAATAATGTAAAACATCCCATGTCCTTTTTCTAAAATGCCATTCTAAATTTTAACATTACAGGTTAACCTAACCTGTCAAGTGGACAAGTGATAGAATTAGATCAACCACCCTTTTACAGCCCTTTTTGAATTTACTTTGATTTCAGTGGAAACTAAAATCAGGTGGAGACAATCCTACTAGATTTCTGTTAAATGAATTAGGTACAATTACCACCTGCCTTTTTCATATAAATTGTCTAGATGTGCAAAAATAAGCTTTCTGCGTCTTAGCTTCCAAGCATAACCCTCTGTTCAAAAACTGACTAATTGCTCCAACTCTCTAGTGGAAAATTTGTTCCTTTGACTGATTCACCATTCAGTGATTTCCCAATGGATTTGTTAATAAACTAGTACTCTCTCTGACCTCCCTTTGGATATGTATCTAAAGAAACATCTTTGCCAGTCTCAAAATGAATGTAGGTTGGTCTTTCATATGGCTTTAGGAGCAAAAGCTGTTAGAATCATAGAATCCTACAGTGCAAAAGGAAGCCATTTGGCCCATCAAGTCTTCACCAATCACAGTCCCACCCAGCCCCTATCCCCATAACCCCACACATTTACCCTAACTAGTCCCCGTGACACTAAGGGGCAATTTAAATGGCCAGTGCACCTAACCCGCACATTTTTGGATTTCTTGTCACAGTTTTAATATCAAGTTCCCTAACTAGTCCAGTGCCCTGCAGGAGAGCTAGTGTACCTCCAGGACGTCATCCTCGAATTTGAGTTAGATGCCAGGTGTTATTATGTGATCTATGGTTTAGTCAGGTTTCCACAGCCGTGGCCAGGTAAGGCTCTGAGGCGCCACATCAGCCATGTCCGTTCCAATTTTTGTTGAGGTTCATCCACAAGCCCTGGGGAAGATTGAAACTTCGTTGTTGAGATGTTGGATCTGTGACAATGGGTGAGATTTTCCAGCCCATCCCACCAGCAGGATCATCTGATCCCTCTGAAGGCAACCCCACATGGCGAGTTCCCTGGCAGCAGGATGGGCAAACCATGTAAAATACTGTAGATTTTGATGGGACCAGAAGACCCTACTAGTGACCAATGGCAGGCTACCTCCACCATCAGAGAAAATGCCAGGAGGGGCAAAAATTCCACCCAGTGTGTTTATGGGGATCCTGGCTTACCAAGCCTGGAGTGACTTTTCATTGTCTTAAGAGAAGTAGGCTGTAAGCTGCAGCATTTTGAAACATGGCTCACCTACCTTTAATATGCATCTTCAATGCCTGACGCATTTTAATAAACAGTTCTAATAGCTGTAGCCTGTGGCTTTTAAAACTATACAAATCCATATTGTTTTAAAGCACATCACTTAAACATAACTGATAATCAATTTTTTTCCCATAATAAAAGAAAATGATCTGACGTCCCAGAACATGACAGTAATCTTCTTCAACAAACCTGCATAATGTAATTGTAATTGAAGTATTTTAAGGCCCTTACCAAAACTAGATGGAAAAACTATATATGTTTCTTAATATTTTCTAGAATCTAGAACACCCTTTTGGTCACTTACTGTAAAAGAAGTTGAGAAGAACATGGATATCCTTGGGAGGAGAATTCTGCCAGTTTTAGATTTTACACTGTGCACTAAACTAGCTGTGGGTATATTAATTTATTAAATTGACTCATGGACTCATGGAACAACTGAAAGCTTTTATTAGTATTGAAGATTTACATCAGAAAGATGGATTTACAATGGCAACTGATTGTGGCAGTTTT
This sequence comes from Carcharhinus amblyrhynchos, assembly GCF_965287045.1. Taxonomy (NCBI): domain Eukaryota; kingdom Metazoa; phylum Chordata; class Chondrichthyes; order Carcharhiniformes; family Carcharhinidae; genus Carcharhinus; species Carcharhinus amblyrhynchos. The sequence goes on along the minus strand of NC_137326.1, from coordinate 100,865,503 downwards.
CCTTTTCATTAGTTTGCTTGCATTTATTGAATATCTTACAGTTAATTATCAAATTTCAAATGCATAAAACATGCCCTGCAACATATACCAGCACTGTGCAGACTTCCTACACATTTAGAGAAATATCATTAAACAACCAAATTTGTGATATCCACTGTTTTGTAGTATTTATATACAGTAACTGAGCGAATTATCAGATTATAGCGGTCAAGTATAGGATTCCAAGCAACAGGGTAGTTAATTTTAAAGTAAAATGCCACAAACCTCTTTGGGGCTTCTGAGCTTGTTTCTGTTAATAAGACTTTCACTTTTGCATCAGAGAGTTGTAAGCTCAAGCTTCACTCAAATATCTGAACATACAAGATAAGTTGACTCTGTTGTGCATTGTCAAAGAGGTTGACCTTTGGAAATATTGTCCTTCAGATGAAATGCTAAACTGACTTTCCCTTCCTGTGATTCAGTTGTATGTTAATGTTCTCATAGCATTATTTCAAACAAACATCACAAAATTTCCCTAATGTCTTAGACAACATCCTTCCCTCAACCAAAAATATTTAGTAATTTGCATCATTATTTGTGGGATCTTTCAGAAAATTGCTATCAATTTCCTTACATGAGGATGGCGAGCTGGCGAGAGTCTCGCATCATCTCCTTTGGGGAAGATACACTGTATTAAATAACAATCAGACATTTAACTGAACAATGGTGGGATTTCCCCAGAATCAAAGAATCCCAGGCCCAGAAATCCCACCAGGATCTCTAAGCTGTGCATTGCTCAGAAATGCCAGCCCAGAGACCATGACAACCACGGGACATGCACCCTCCTGAGTTTCAGGATCATCAAGGAAGGTCCCTTGCCTCAAGCAAATGGTGGCAGGATGGGGCTTGCAGGATGAGGATCATGGGAGTGAAGGGAATCAGAAGCAAAGGCAGGGGGCTGATTCGCAACAGTGCTTTGCTTTTTTGGCATCCCGCATGACGAGTCCCCGGCTCACTATTGGATGAATACCAGCAGCAGCAGAATTAGCAGTGAAGTGGGAAGACCCAGGGTCCCCACTCTCCATCCCACCAAATAAATAGTTCCCTGCCGCCGAATGAACCTTAAGGGAGGGCAATTGATTCAGCCCAAGGAATCACTCCATTTGAAATTAATTCATTGCATGCAAAGTGCTTTGTAAGACTTCAGAAGGTATTATATCAAAGCTTTTGGTGTGAAAAAATCTTTCTTCAGACATATTTATATTTCCAACCAAAGTTTTTCCAATTTCTTTTGAGGTCAATAAATTACAGGAATAGATTTTCTTTTTCCTGTCTAGCAATGAAATTGGCATTGCAGAACAGCTATCCGTTGCAGAAATTGCCCAATCAAATTAAAATCAGGCAGTTTCTATAACAACATGCCAATCCACAACATCAATTTTGTTGCCTGCTGGCATGTACAAAACTTTCCCTATAATTCCTTCATTTTACTTGCCTCTCATAGGTTAAAATTAAAAATTTCTACTCTGTGGATACAGGTGAGACATTTATACCAATTCTAGTAATTCATTCTGATTCACAATCAGAATTTATTGCCTACAGTTAAAAGGTTATAGGTAATTAAATGTTAAGGTAAAAAGCTGCAGAGCGGATAGTAGAGTTCATTTTCACCATTACCATCTTTCTGGGAGTAAATATAGCAATCATTGCAGAAGGGACTCCCTGCATATTATTTTGCCGTGCAAACACCCACAGATTGGTCCTGCCTGTTGCATTCACGGATGAAAGGCAGGCACACTCCCAACTGCTGTTCAACTTTCTTATCTAATATTGTACAGAAATGAATCTGATCATAAGATCACTGAGAACCAGGACAAAGGCTGAGCAATCTGAAATCACATGTTGAAACTGTGACTAGAGGAAGCACTAAAGGTAACAGTAAATAGGTGAGCAAAACTGGAAGAATTTCATGGAATCCTATAAAATTTTGAAATGTGGCACTGGCTTGAACTGGGTTGCAAAAAACCCAAAATCATTCATTATGAAGGATTTCAAAGATTAGGGAAAAGAAGGACACAGTAATGTGCCACTTGAGTTTAAAAGTTGCAGAGAAACTAATACCAACTGGAGAGATTTTCTGGACTGCATTTTGCATACCTGAGGTGGAATAATATGTTCTAAGGAATTTATGTATTATGTACTTTTTGGAGGCTATCCAAATCATTCTAATTTTAAGAAAATTCAAATTGATAATATTATACAACTGGCATAATACTGCCACTCACATACTCTGCAAACATACAATTAATTAAATGTTGATAGAAAAATCTTGAGATGATTCAACTGTGTAAAATTGTGCAGCTAATTAAAATAGAGGGATTTTGTGGTATTATATGACTATGTAGTAGTAATTCAGAAACTCAGGCCCTGGGGACACAGGTTCAATTTCAATTCCGGGTGTTATTCAATCAATAACACCCAGAATTGAAAGCTAGTTTCTATAACGGAACTATGATTGATTGTTGTGAAAACCCATCCAGTTCACCAATGACCTTTAATGAAAGATATTTTGGATTGTCAACAAATACTGGCCTTGAAAGGATTTTTTTAAAATTGTGAATTGGTTTTGAATGAGGTTTGAATTTCTCAACTAATTTTGTAATGAGCCTTTTTGATGCTTTAATCCTTTATTACTTTTAAGTTTCACAATTTTGTACTCACGTTAATATATAGTTTTGTATTAAGAATCTTTAAAAACTTATAAAATGAACCAAGTGAACCATTCTGAGACCACAATAGAAAAATGAATTATTTTAGAGAAAACGATATTTCATACACCAATTGATTTTTAATATTTTCAATCAGTACTGCCTTTTGCTAATAACAAGAGATAATTTGTTAAACATAAGGATTTAATTTGGTCACTACTGTCCCAGTTCATTAACTTAACTTTTATTAATAGTTGCTTGGCAATACACAACTTGAGTATTGCTGAAAAAAGAAACATGCAGCCAAAGCTTTACTCCAGGACAAAATTACAGGCTTACAAGTTTCAAAGGAAACAGTGTATACTGCATGAGGAAAGGATTGGAAAATGAACTCTGTTTAAAGTTTATTTATGAGTGTCACAAGTAGTCTTACATAAACACTACAATGAAGATATTGTGAAATCGGTGCTGATTGGTAAAGGCATTGCTGTGATGAATGCACTAGGGAACAGTTAGCCACAAGCTTTTGTTTAAATTCAAACCAGGCAAGTTGACTCTGATTGGTTGAGGCATTGCCTGAGGAATGAACGCACAAGAGAACAGTTGACCCCAAAACTTTTCTTTAATTGAAAAAGGTGCAATGTCAGGACATATTCTTTCTGTTGACAAAGAACAGGGCTCTGTGTATACACATAAGTAGCTTCTAGCACTTGTAAATAAGCCACATTGCAAGCCTGACTAATCATTTTGAATTGGTTGTTAGTGTAATTCTTTGAACAGTCGGGATTATTTAGTAAGTATTGTCCAATTACAGAATCCCATTTAATGTTGAACACCGTGTTCTGAGTTTTGGAAGCATGACCTGATTAAGTATAGTCAGTACTCTGCCTGTTGTGAGCAGCTAAAGGAACAAGCTATTTAAGACCATAAGAAGCAGGAACAGCAGTAGGCCATGCAGCCTGCACTGCCATTTAGCAAGATCATGACTGATATAACACTTACTAAATCCGCTTTCTTGTCTTATCTTCATTATCTTTAATTCCCCTACTGATTAAAAACCTATTGATCTCAGCCTTGAAAATGTTCAAGGACTCAACCTCTGCAGTTTCCTGTGATAAAGAATCACAAAGATTCACCACTCTTTTGAGAGAAAAAATCCTTCCCCAAATCTGTTTTAAATGAGCCTCTTATTCTGTGACTATGTCCTCTGGTCCTACGCTCTCCTGTGAGTGGAAACATCCTCCCAAAATTTATCCTGTCTAAACCCCTAAGAATCTGACATGTTTCAATCATATCACCTCTCATTTTCTGAACTCCAGGAAGTACAGACCTAAGTTGTTTAATCTTTCCTCTTATGGTAGTCCTTCCGTACCGTGATCAGCTTAGTAAACCTCCTCTGTACGCCCTCTAATGACAATATATCTTTCCTTAAATAAGGGACCAAAACAGTACATGATATTCTGAATGTGACCTCACCAGTATGCTGTACAGTTGCAGCAACACCTCTTTGCTCTTATACTCCAGCCCCCTTGAAATAAAAGCCATTTGCCTTCCCTATTACCTTCTGTATCTGTATGCTAACTTTCTTCATTTCATGAACAAGGCCTCCATAGTCCCTTTGTGATACAGCTTTCTGCAGTCTTTCTCCATTTAAATAATGATCTGGCTTCTCATTATTTCTTCTAAAATGAACAATCGCACATTTTCCCACATTGAATTCCATCTGCTCATTTTCTGACAATATATCTCTGTAAACTATTTGCATCCTCAATTACAACCTACCTTCCCACCATTTTTGTATCATACACAAATTTGGCCACAGTACACTCTGTCCCTTCCTCCAAATCACCAATTGTGAAGGATTACAGTCTCAGCACTGATGCCTGCAGCACTCCACTGATTACTGCCCTCCAACCTGAGAAAGAGCCCCTTATTGCTACTCACTGTTTCCTGTTAGTTAGCCAATCTTTTATCCATGCCAGAATATTACCTCCAATACCATGACCTTCTATCTTGCGCAGTAGCCTCTTGTGTGGCACTATATCAAATGCCTTTTGAAAATCCAAATGTACAACATCAACTGCTTCTCTTCTATCTACTCTGGCTGATACCGCCTCAAGAATCTGTAGAAAATTTGCCAGACGTGGTTTCCCCTTCATGGTCAGATTATGACTTTCCAAATGCATTTCTCTTTTCCCCTTAATAATTGATTCTAATAACAGTAGTTAGACTAAATGGTTTGTAGTTTCCTGGAATTTGTCTACTTCCTTTTTTGAACCAGGGTACTACATTGGCAGTTTGCCAATCCTTTAGCACAGTTCTAGAATCCAAGATCTTTTGGAAAATGACTATTAATGCATTCATGATCCCTTTTTTTTAGAATCCTAGAATCCTAGGGTGCAAACCATCAGGTCCAGCGGTCTTGTCAAACTTTAACCCCATCAGTTTGCCTAAAACTAATTATCTGGTGATGATGATTGCAGTCAATTCTTCCCCAAGACTATTTACTATTTCTGGGATGCTTATAGTATCCTCTACAATAAAGACCGATGCAAAATAGCCTCTTTATTCCTCTGCCATTTCCTATTCTCCATTATTACTTCCCCAGTTTCATTTTCTAATTTACTTCACTGTTAATGTACTTAAAAAAAACCACATTGTCCTTTTCTTATTGTTTCTTGCTAGCTTGCCCTCACGGTTTATTTTCTCCTTGTTTTTTTTTAGTCCAGTGTTGCTGCATTTCAAATCTCTCTCACTCTTCTGGCCTACCACTAACCTGTTACACATTTAGGCTTTCCACTTAATACCGTCCTTAACTTCCTTGGTTACCTAAGGTAGATTCTTCCTCACCTTAGAGTCTTTCCTCCTCATTGGGATGTATTTCGTTGTGGGTCATGAGTTATCTTCCCAGATGTCTCATTTATTGTCTTACCTATTCATCTAGATGACCAGTGCACTTGGGCCAATTTCAGCTTCATTCCTTCTGTTATGTGTTGTAAGTCAATGCATCTATTTGATTACTCACATGCTGCGTAGTGGCATTAGAAGAGACATTCATGGACTTTTACCTCTATGCTACCCTAGTCACCAGTCTTTATCTTTTAGTGCTTTATATTAATGTGGTCAGCTGACTTGAAGAGAAAGATAGAAAGATGAAAAGATTGCCACACAATATGTTATTTAACCAGCTACAATTGCTGAATTGCCGCTGCACATAATAAAAGGAAATTTTCTTACACTCTTCGGAAGAGTGTGGTTAAACAAAACCAAGCTTAATTGGGAGCAGTTAACCAATTGGTCAATGACAAGAACACACTACAAAAACTTCTAGAAAAGTATAGGAAAGTGTTCGACAATACTTAGGATCCCTAACTGAGTCAAAGCCAGATTCAAGAGCAAATTTGAAAGCACTCCTAGACGCTTAAAGGCAAGAACTGTGCCATATATAATTACAATGAAAGTAGAAATGGAACCAGAGAAACTAGTAAAAGACAGAGTGATTGAACCTGTAGTCACAAGCAATTGAGCAACGCCAATCTTCTCTGTCATTAAACCAGATGGTTCTATAAGAATTTGCAGTGACTTCAAGATGACAATAAATCCAGTACCATATGTCAACCTGCGTCCCTTACCATTAATGGAGGACTTATTCACTGGATTGCCTGGGGGTCAACAGTTTAGTAAGATAGATTTGTCCCAAGCATACCTCCAAATGAAGATGACAGCTGAGTTGTAAACACTGTTGGTGATTGTTATTCACGAAGGGTTGCTCCAGTATAAACGCCTACTGTTCAGAATAATATCAGCACTGGCCTTATTCCAAAAATTCATGAATCATATTCTAAGTGGCCTCAGCAGTATCCAATGTTATCTGGATGACATTCTAATTGTAATGACTTCAACGAGCCCCATGAGGTTGGGCTCTTGTTGTATGGGCTCTGTGATTGAGTTCATAATTGCCTGCACATAAATATGGGAGTGTACACTGACCCTCCTGATTCTGACTTTGTACCTGAAGCAGTCTAGGAGTGGAATAGGGTTTGAAAATAAAAGGAATCTAGTGAAGGAACGCTGGCCTCTGACAGGTTATTTCACTAATTACAGGTTAAAATGAACAGGAACTTTTAGAAAACGTGGGAGAAGCACTGGAATGTCTAGGGGTGTACAATCTTCTTGTGAAGAAAGAAAAATATGATCCTTTTCAAATCATCAATCAGTTATCGAGGTCACATAATAGATGAAGATAGCCTCCATAAAGAAGCAAAGAAAATAACTGAAGCTAGAGGCACCAAGACCACAGAACATGTCACAGATGCAATCATTTTTAGGATGAATTAATTATTATGGAAAATTCATTCCAAACCTTGCAACAGTACAGAAACCACTCCATATTTTTTGGGGGCCAACCAACAATAAAATTGGACAAAAGAATGTGAAGGTGCAGTGCTCAAGAAATCTGAAGGATTGGTCCATTATAATCCAAAATTGAAAATTCAACTAACATGCGATGCATCCCTCAATGGGATGAGGGCAGTTGTCTTATATATCATGACAACAAGAGAAGAGCAGTGAATAGCATTCACATCTCAAACTTTATCAAATGCTGAACAGAATTATGCTCAACTTTAGAAAGGAGCCCTGAGCATAATTTTTGGAATCAAACGATTTCACCGTTATCTGTATAGAAGGCACTCCACTTTGTTAACTGGCCACAGGCTGTTTACAACAATTTTTGATGCATAGAAGGCACTTCCATCATTGGCTACAAGTTGTGACATAGATGGTCTTTAATACAATCAGCACATAATTATGATATCAAATATGAGAGATCATCGTAACATGTCAACTCTGATACCTTATTGAGATTGCCAATTCAGGACAAAACTGAATCATAGGATAGCTACATCAACATATTTTACTTTCCCCAGGTGGAGAGTGCACCAAAAACATTGTTTCTCATGTGTCTTTGCACCGGAGACAATCTGGTGATGGGAAGGTTATCAACATGGTCTTAAGAGGAATTTCACTGTACAAACAATGGAAGAATCCTCAATTCAGACTTGTATCACGAGGTAACATGAAATAACTGTCCAAAATGCAGTACTGCATCAAGGATCAGAGTGATCATTCATCCATGTTTGCAGAGCTGAATACAGGATCAGCTGCATAGGCATCATCCAAAGTAGTAAAAATGAAAAAGCTTGCAAGAAGCTATTTCTGGAGGCCAGGACTTGATTCACAAATTGAAGAAAAAGAGGGACAATGCCAGTGCTGCACAAGAACACAAAATATTTTACCTCCCATTTAATCTGTGGGAATAGCCAGAACAATCATGGCAGAGAATACACATAGACTTTATCGGAACGACCAAAGGATATGTTTCTTCTCCTAGTTGATGCGCATTTAAAATGGCCCAACGCCATGATAATGAAATCTACCACAATGGAAAAAACCATAGAGAAGTTAGATGAGTATTCGCAAAACTTGGAAAGCCTGAACAACTGGTCAGTGATAACGGAACACAATTTATATATAAGAAATTTGTGGATTACCTTAAGAGGAATAGTATGCAGCACATCAGGACTGCACTATATCATCTGTCCACTGATGGATTGGCGGAGATGCTTGTATAGTCACTGAAGCATTATTAAAGCATCAAAAGATGAAGGTTCATTGTCCAGGAAAGTAAACTTTCTCATGTTTATCTGAACACTGCACAACAGGAAATACGTCCGCAATGTTGTTCTTAAGAAGGAAACCGAGAATCAAATTTGATTTACTCGTGCCCTCTGATACTAGTGCGATAGTAAAACGACAATAACAAGCGCATGAACAAACATTGAAACAGAGGAGTTTTAATCAAGGAGAAAGCGTTTTCATAAGAATTCGCTCTACAAATGAGAAGTGGGTACCTACAACCATTCTAGCTAAGATAGGTTTGATTTATTGTGCCATACTACTTGATGACGAGCGAATTCGGAGGAAACAAACAGATAAAATCCTCACTTTAAAGAGTGAATTAGCAGAGTCTATTATCAGGTTGGCTTATGTCACACACCCAATTTCTGAAGTTCCTGAACCAAGGATTATTTCATGACGAAGTTCAGATGTTATTCCAGTAGAGCAACCCAAATCTATAAATGCTGACAAGGAAGCAACTTCACAAGATGGGATTCCTGACATTAGTGAAGAACAGACTACCAAGGATATTAAAGATCAGACTCCAGAACACCATGCCTCACCAAAGTGAAATCAACGTCCACCAAAAAGACACTTATATTAACTGTACATATGTATATAATAATACTTGGTATGTAATCAATATTCATGGGGGTAAGTGTTAATGTTTAAAACTTGTTGTTGTACTATTTAAGTAAAGGGGGAGGGATGTTATGTCTTGTAAACCAATGCATCTCTGTTTGATTAGTCACGTGACATTATCAGAAATATTTGCAGATTTTCCCTCTCTTCCATCCTGGACCGTGAATAAGTAATGCCTATCTGAATAAAGCCCAAATAACTTGTTGTTATTTACTATAAACAAATAACTAAAAAATCCATAGATGTGCAGATTAGGTTCATTGGCCATGCTAAAAATTGCCCCTTAGAGTCCTGAGATGCATATGTTAGAAGGATTAGTGGGTAAATATGTAGGGATATGGGGGTAGGGCCTGGGTGGGATTGTGGTCGGTGCAGACTCGATGGGCCAAATAGCCTCTTTCTGCACTGGAGGCTTTCTATGATTCTTTGAACTTGTTAAGTAATCCACCATGTGGCAACCTTTTCATCCTTTTAATTGCTGTACAAGTGAATCAACCACATGAACATATAACACCTTTGTAGTTCCCTTTTTAAGTTTGACACTGATATTTTAGTCCCAATTTTATCATACTCTAGTTGAATGCTATACTCTATCACATTGTGATCACTACTTCCTAAGGAATCCTTAACCTTGAGATCATTCATTAAACCTAATTCATTACACATTACCAGATTCAAAATAGCCTATTCCCCAGTTGGCTCCATAACATATTACTCCCAAAGACCATCCTGAATGTACTCTATGAATTCATTCTTGTCATATATTTGAGTGGTTGCAGGTTGCTTTAAGATCGCATGATTCGAGGGTAATGTCATTAGGGTGTGGCAGAGGCTGCTATTTTATTTTCAGTTTGTAGTCTGTATAGGCAAGATCTCCTAGAACAAATTTGTCAGTTACTTTGAATGTGTGTGTGTAAACCACATCTTTTCTTTTGTTAAAATTCACAACCTCTATTATAATTAGGACATTACAATTATCTTGGCTGCCATTTTCAATTTGATTAGCCAAATCTATATTAAAGTCGTCCATGATTAATGTGTTGCTCTTTTCACATGCATTTGTTATTTCTTGATCTAAACTCTTTCCTACAATGTGGTTATTTTTCACGAGCCTATAGATACTCTTCCCATTCTCTTCCTTCCTTTGGTATTCGTCATTTCCACCCAAATTGACTCAACATCCTCTGAGCCTAGATCATCTCTCAGAACTATACTTATTTCTTCTTTTATTAGCAGAATTACCCACTGCATTTTCCTTCCCTAAAAGTCATTCCTAAAAGTCAAATAACCCTGAGTATTGATTTCCTGACTTTGATCTCCTTGCAACCGTGTCTCAGTAAAAGGGCTATTAGATCATACACGTTTAACTCTATTTGCTTTTTTTATGCTAAATGAACTCTTAAATTTGTCTTTCTACCACTTTTCCTTACACTAAGCCCATCTCTAGGGACAATAGAACCACTGTTTCTTCTTTGCCTTTTATTCCCATGTCTTCCTCTTTTGCTTTCACTTTTTCCACTTTTTGTTTATAACCCAGTTTACATCTCCACTAACTCCCTGCTCATACCCATCCCCCTGCCATAGTAGTTTAAAGCCTCCCCAATAGCACCAGCAACCACCCCTGTGAGGATACTGGTCCTGGTCCTATTTGAGCGGTACAGGTTCTATCTTCCTCAGAACCTGTCCCAATGCCTCAAATCTGAAACTGATCCTCCTACTAGCCATCCATTCATCCTATCTTTCCTCCTATTTCTGCTCTCACTAGCCGTGGCACTGGATGTAATCTTGAGATTACTACCTTAGAGGTCCTGCTTCTTTACTGGGAGTTAGGGTACAAGTTTTCAGCTTTCAGCATCTCGTCCTTTTTATTAACATATATCATTAGTTCCAATGTATATCATAATTGTTGGCTCTTTTCCCACCCCCTCCAAAATGTTCTGCAATTGCTCTGTGACATCAGGGACACTTGCCTGTTCGCCTTACAATTCCTCTATCACGAGAGCCCTTCCCCTCTTTTTCCTTTCAATCTGTGCAGTTGAGCCACTTGTGGTGTCACAGATTGGCTTTCATTGCATCCTTCTGAGAAGTCATTACCTCAAAAGCAGCATATCTGTTTGAGAGGGATATGACCATAGGGGACTTCTGCACTATCTGCCAACTCTATAATGCCTGGAAGTCACCCATTTCCTTTCTACCTGTGCAGACTTAGTCTTGGATGTGATCACTTCTCTAAACATATGATCCATGAAAGTCTCAGCCTCATGGATTCTCTGGAGTGATTCCAGCCACTGCCCCATCTCTAAAACAAGCATTTCCAGTTGCTGCAGCCAGAGAACCTTACTGCAAAAATGTTCATCCTGATTAATGGAAGTGTCCTTGGTTTCCCACATAGCACAGTGGAAACATTCCATGTGGGCAAGCAGTCCTGCCATGACTTGCCCTTAGATAATTCCCCTTATTACTTCCAAGTTAAAGAATATTAATAACCTGAGACTCTACTGCAGGTGTTGACTTTGTAATAGACCTTATCTTTATTCTTACTATGCCTCAAAATGATAGAATAGATACCCATCAGTCCCTACTTATCAATCAACAGATCCCTTACTACATCACTGCAACGTTGACTGCAGAATACTGTTTCCATACATCCAGTTATTTCCCTATTGCTTGTGTTTCTTTCTTAAATGCACATGGATCCTTCTTTCTAAAATGCGTTTTTCTAATTCTCAGCTATTTAATAACCCTCCTTGTCAGAGTTTCTTACTAATCAATTAACTTAAGTTTCTCCTGTGATGTTATGTTAAGCACCAGTACTGCTGACTGCCTATCTGGCATCCTTCTCTCACACTCTCGTCTAGGCGCTGCTGACTGCCCGTCCCAGAATCGTCCTCTCGTCCTCTTTTCTAGTAGTTGCTGACTGACTATCACAGTGCTCTACTCTCAACCTCTTCTTGCACATGATTAGCTCAGCCCTAGGGACCCTGGTTCAATTCCAGGGCCTGTATCGTGGGGTGGAGTGGTATGTGTGCGTGTGTGTCATTTTCTGTGTGAGTGGGGGAATCCCGCTGTGGGGGGTTTGGGGGGTTGGGGGGGAGGGGGTGCAGGGGATGAATACCCTGGGGTCTGGTTATTGGAGGGGAGCCCCGTGAGGGGTGACTCTGTGTGGAGTTTGTACATTTTCCCTGTGTCAGTGTGGGTTTCCTCCAGGTCGTAGAGGTTTACAGCATGGTAACAGGCCCTTCGGCCCAACTTGTCCATGCTGCTTTTTTTTTTAAACCCCTAAGCTAATCCCAATTTTCCGCATTTGGCCCATATCTCTCTATACCCATCGTACCCATGTAACTATCTAAATGCTTTTTAAAAAATAAAATTCTACCCGCCTCTACTACTACCTCTGGCAGCTTGTTCCAGACACTCACCACCATCTGTGTGATCAAAATTGCATCTCTGGACACTTTTATATCTCTTCCCTCTCACCTTAAACCTATGTCCTCTAGTTTTAGACTCCCCTACCTTTGGGAAAAGATATTGACTATCTACCTTGTCTATGCCCCTCATTATTTTATAGGTCATCCCTCAGCCTTCTACGCTCCAGAGAAAAAAGTCCTAGTCTATTCAGCCTCTCCTTATAACTCAATCCATCAAGTCCTGGTAGCATCCTAATAAATCTTTTCTGCACTCTTTCTAGTTTAATAATATCCTTTCTATAATAGGGTGACCAGAATTGCACACAGTATTCTAAGTGTGGCCTTACCAATGTCTTGTTCAACTTCAACAAGATGTCCCAACTCCTGTATTCAGTGTTCTGACTGATGAAACCAAACATGCTGAATGCCTTTGTCAGCACTCTGTCTACCTGCGAATCCACTTTCAAGGAACTATGAACATGTATCCCTAGACCTCTTTGTTCTGTAACACTCCTCTTGCTCCGGATTCCTCCCACAGTCCAAATATGTGCAGGGTTGGCCATTATGTGTGGGGTTTGGGGATAGGGCGGGAGAAGTGGGCTTGGATAAGATCTCTGTCAGAGAGTTGGTACAGACTAGATGGGCTGAATGACCTCTTCTGCATTGTAGAGATTCAATGATTCTAGATGCTACTGTGTCTGTCCCACCGTCCTTCTCTTGCTCTCTCTGATTCTGTAGACAGTGGGGCATACGGCCTACATATCTGGCATCACACTAGCACTGAAATTCACACACCACGTTGTTCATTTGTGTGATAGAAAAAAACACCTTTTTGGCTTGATGGTAGCATCCTATTAGTGGAGAAAGTGTTGCTATTACATAGTATTAGCATGAAATGGCTAGCTTCACCTGTTGCTTAAATTTTTGAGACACCTTATCTTTCCAGGGTAATCAGAGGTAGATTGGATACTTTTCAGGACCTTTTTTTTTAGCAATACTTACATTTTATTACCTTGGATTACATAGAATACAGACAGTAAGGAAGAGATCATAGTCCAACCAATCAATACTGACGCTTATGCCCCACTCAAGCCTTTCCAATGTTTCCTCATCTAAATCTATCATTGCAACTCTCTATTTTCTTCCCTCTCATATGCTTGTTTAGCCTCCCCTGAAATGTATTAATACTATTCACTTCAGTCACTTACTGCATTAGCAAACTCCACATTCTCCTCACACTTTAGATAAAGCAGTTTCTTCTGAACTCTATGTTGGATTTCTTGATATATATCTAATATTGAAGGTCTCTGGTTATGCTTTCCCCTGTAATCAAAATCCACTCCATCAAAACCTTTCATAATTTTCAATACCTGTTAGATCACCCTTCAATGTTTTTTCAAGAGAAAAGAGATTAAGCCAATAAATTCTCTCCTGATATGTATACCCACACATTTTTGGTATCATTTATGTGTACACCTCTCTAGTGCCTCCTTATCCTTTTCATAGTATTACAATCAAAAATATATGCAGTATTTTAAATGTTGTCCAAGGTTCAGTGCAAGTTTAGCATAATTTCCTTCCTTCAGTTCTGTCCTATTAGAAATAAGGCCTTGTGCTTTATTGTAATGACCTTGCTAACCCGTGATCGGTGTGTTTACACTGAGATCCCTTTCTTTGTTTTTCTAAATATTCCAGACTTGTACTTTCAGAGTAATAAGAGACTTCCCAATTCTTCCTACCAAAATGTTGTGCTATCTTACATTTATACGTTGAACTTTATTTATCACTTATGTGGCTATTCTGCAAGGTTATTAATGTTCTTCTGTAATTTATTGCAGTCATCCTCACTATTGACTTTAAAAATCTTAATTCAGCACTTTGTCTTACTGTATGACTAACATAATGTTGATAAAGTTGCTGGTGATGCTGATCCGTCTCAGAACTGTATGCATATCTGTTTCACTTATCCTATAAATAGGGTGATGATTTAATTTATCAACTGCTTTGTATCAACAGCTCCCTTTAAGTAACGGAAATTCAACATTGCAAGAGTAGAGAGCAGATATTTCAGGTTCAACAACAGCTAGAAATTCCCTTCCATAGGCATAAGCTGAATCAATTGGTTAGAACTAAGGAATGAAGTAAACTCTTGCTCTAATGAAAACATATTATCGAGCACCAAATAGTGAAAAAGAGTTAGAAGGAGGATACATTAGAGAAAGTTGCAAAAACAGTGATAAAAGTGAAATTCTGATTGTGTACTTTGATGGTGGAAGTGAGGCAAGGTGCGATTTAAGGGTATCCGTGAAAACTTTGAAACAATATCTGTGCAAGTGATTGTTCCAATCCATTCAACAGAAACTCTGCTTGAGGTACTCAAGGTCTTTCCTAGACAGAAGAAAATTTGTATGGCAGAAGTCTTAAAGCTCTGAGAGCAGCCATTGTGGTATGACAAAAAGGTAATTGATCCCACTTCCCTTTTTCAAAGTTTTGGTATATTTGCTTGGATATCGATAGAACGCACACCGACTTTCAGCTAACAACAGTTCCTTCAAGTGTAAGGAAAAGGATTGAATTCCTGGGGTGGGCCAGGAACATTCCCAAAGACGACATCCTTATCTTAGAGGTGGGGAAAGTGGAAGATCTTTGTACTATTCCCACTCCCATACCCACCCACACACAACAGGACCAAAATCATGGTACAACCAGGTTCCACCTCATTTTCTGGTCCCTAATCAGGCCAATATCCACTCAGAGCCCAATGAGATTTAAAGGTTGAATGGTCAATATCGTGAATAGAGAAGAAGAAAACGTCAACAGCTGCTTTCTAGATTGTTTTCTATGGTTCAGTCCAACATAGAGTAAATGTGCTGGATCTAGTTTCAGTAAAATAGGGGATCAGTAATGACAGGGGATCATCTTGGAAATTGGTAGCATATTTTTCAACATAAAAGTTGAAGAAATGGAACATTCCAAGATAAATAGTCTTAACTTGAAAAAATTGTCAAAATAAAAAAAGAATTAGCCCAGTTAATTTGGGAAAAGAATGTATTAAGTCAATGAGCAAACAAATGGGAAACAGATGATGTTTAGGGATTATGTCAGATATATTTAAGAATTAAGGAAAGGATAGCAAATGCTAGAATTCCTTGGATGAGTACAGAAATTAGTATTAAAATTAGATGAAAAATTTGTGTATGGGAGACAAAAAATCAAGCACAGTATAAAACATAGTGGGAAAGCAATGTAGTATAGAAAAATCAGGAGAGGCCATGAAGAAAAATTGGCAGGCAACACAAGGATATATATAAGCAGCTGCATGAACTTAAAATGTTAATGGATAGTTCAGTAGAGGGCCAATTAGAGATGAAAAACTAATGCATTTTTTGGAAGTTGAAGAATGGTGCAAATACTAAAGGGTTGAATATACAGTATTACATTTAGGAATGATGCATTAACAGATTGATGTTTGACCTTTGGAATTCCCATGTAGACTTCAACATAATCAGTACTGGAACACAGTCTGTAGGAGAAGAAACTTTAAAATTTGAACTTAGTGTATATACTAGCCTTATAGTTCTGATAGAATTATGTTTATAGATGGAAAATGGCCCCCTCCAGATTCTTTATGATGTTCTGCCTTCCTACACCAATTGAAAAGCACAAAGACTCATTACCCTATTGGAGACAAATAGCTCTTATTTATTATTTTCAGCACATTTATGACTGATTAAGAGAAATAATCAAAGAAAATGGCAAAAGTAAAGAATCTTTTATAATGTCCCAATGATCTTTCTCCAGGATCTTCAATTCCTGGAGACTCCAGGCCAGTCCTGGAGGGTTGAGATCTCTAGCTCCCACAGACACATTCCTGCTAGCACCACCTTGTAGCCGACAAGCAGTTTTGATCACGGACATTGAACTGGAACTGACAATCACAATGTTGGACCTGGAGGAGGAGGATTTTTCTTATAGAAGGAGAAGCTGCAAGCCAGCTACATAACAGCATAAGAATTACATAATGTAACTCAGCCGTAGCTACTTCAATATGTCAGAAGAAATCTGTCTTCAACATCTATGATTCAGAAAAGTGGAACCGATCTACTGATGCTACAACCAAGAGCATGTATCTTCAACCTTCAACCAGCCAGAGTGATGTTAAAGTCATTATTCTGTTGTACTTTTTTGTTACAGGCTCATTTCAAGCCATAACTGATAATAGTTCTCACATAAGTTAGAGCTTTGTTACCCCTTGCATAAAGTAAATCATTGCAGCCAACAAGGAAGAGAAAACTGGGGAGAGCCCAGTATTTCTAAGAACTAGATTCCTATCAGAAATCACAGCTCAGGACCTCATTGATGTTTCCATCAGGATGCCAAGCAAAAACCCTGTGACAAATATAAATTGCAAAGAGATTTGTCCAGTCAATCTCCAGATGGACACAGACTGCTACAATTCATCTTATTAGGCTTGCTGTGATAAAATTGCTGAGAAGGTCCTGCTGCCAGCCAGTGGAGGCTTGGAATCCATTTTTATCACAACATTGGAACGCAAGATAAAGTTAAAGCTTACTTAGAAAGTCATACATTCATACATCCAAGACAGACTAGTTGGTATGGATCTTCAAAATGCAAAGTTGAGTCAACTCTTGAGTACATTGATAAAGAAAATGCAATGGACTCTATGGAGTTTTAAAAGACATTTAATGGGATACTGCATAGGAGCCTTGGTGGTAGAATAACAAATTAATTGTGAAGGCACAAATTAGAAATTGTTTGAAAGAAATCAGAATTAGGTAATAGTTAATGGAACTTTTTGAATTAGAGGCATTTTTTTAAAATATATATTTAAATGCACTGAATTGGATACGGGATACAATATCAACATTTGTGGACTATGCTAGATAATGGAAATAGTTAACTGTAAAGTGAACTGTAAGTGATTTCAATACAACATAAATGAGTAAATTAGGATGATAAATGTTGGATGAATTTAATGTGGAGAAATCTGAGGTGATACATTTTTGAAGGTTTAATAAGAAAAATAAATAATAAAACTTTAAAGAGAATCACAGAAACGTAGGATTTAGATACATAATTCTTTCAAAATGGAATGCTGAATTGATAAAGTTCTTAAGAAAGCTTATGCGATCTTTGGTTTTACAAATAAGTGCATAGAGCACAAAAACAAACAGCGTAATGCTAAACCTATACAAATTATTGGTTAGAACCTAGTTGTAAAATTGTATTATTTTGCGTGTGTTAGTTTGGTAAAGATGTGAAGACTATGGAGAGAGTACATGAGAGATTTAGGAGGTAATTTTAATTTCACCAGCCCAGTGGGAATGCTGTGGGTTTGGGTCAGACACGCCATCTGATTTATGCTCGATTGCCTTTTGTCATTACTGTCATCTGGGTTGGATTAAAATTACATCCTTGGTAAAATTGTACCAGAAATGAGAGGCTTTGGTTATGAAGAAGCGATCCAGACATTTGACAGCACAACTACGGCTGTGGGTTAAAGGAAAGTGATAGAGAAATAAAGCTGTATGCTGTCACATAAATATAGTAGCTGATACTGTGATGTCATTAGGAACAGCACTTAGATGATGAAGAGCAGGAAGACAAGATTGGTTCTTGGGTAACCCCAAAGGTAATTGTAAAGAAACAGAAAGAAAAACCGTAATTGCAAGTGCAGTAATTGAATTTTCGTGGCTAAGAGTTTAAAGAGCCAGATAACAGCATTGATAGATGAAGGTGGCACCATGAACTTCGGATTCCCAAGGTAATTAGGAAAAGATGGGAAAGAACTTGAAACACAAACAGATCATCCATGGTCTTATTGAATGGCGGAGAAGGTTTGAGGGAATGAATAACCCACTTCTGCCACTATTATGTATGACGTATGTTTGCACTTTATGAATTAACAAAAAGTCAAACAAAATAACAAGACTTTCAGCTATTTCTTCTAGTTCACTAGAGAGAGGAAGCAGAACAATCTGAAACTACAAACTTTCTTATGATTATTCCCCACCTAAGTTTTGTGATCTATTGCTGATTTTCATTTGGATGAACATACTCCCCATGCTTCCGCAATCCCTGTTACTAAAATGGAGGGTTGGTCGTGGCTCCTCAAGTGATATGTATGTTTTCACTTTCTGTGCTATAGGACTGGATTTTAAGTTCCGATCACAACAGGAACTCCAGAGGAAGTGCAGCACATCTGTTAGTGACTTTTTTCCACTGTATTTACATATTCTTTCTGGCTTCGGAGGGAGTGCAGAGAAGGTTCACCAGGCTGATACCGGAGATGAGGGGGTTAGCCTATGAAGAGAGATTGAATAGACTGGGTCTGTACTCGTTAGAGTTTAGAAGGCTGAGGGGGGATCTTATAGAGACTTACAAGATAATGAAGGGGCTAGATAGGATAGAGATAGAGAGATTCTTCCCGCTTAGAAATGATAGCAGAACTAGAGGGCACAGCCTCAAAATAGGGGGGGGGAGGGGGGGGGGGGTGCAGTTTAGATCAGAGTTGAGGAGGAACTTCTTCACTCAAAAGGGTGGTGAATCTCTGGAATTCTCTGCTCATTGAAGTGGTGGAGGCTACATCGCTGAATATATTTAAGTCATGGGTAGATAGATTTCTGATAGACAAGGGAATTAAAGGTTATGGGGAGAAAGTGGGAAAGTGGAACTGATCCACTTCAGATCAGCCATGATCTTATTGAATGGCGGGGCAAGCTCAAAGGGCTAGATGGCCTACTCCTGCCCCTATTTCTTATGTTCTTATTCAACCATTTAGCTTGAGGATGTGTCTAGGGCGGCGGATAGAGGAGAGCCGGTGGATGTGGTCTTTCTTGATTTTCAGAAGGCGTTTGACAAGGTACCTCACAAGAGGTTATTGCAGAAGGTCAGGGGACATGGAGTTGGGGGTAGGGTGTTAGCGTGGATAGAGGATTGGTTGTCAAATAGGAGGCAGAGAGTGGGGGTCAATGGGTGCTATTCGGATTGGCGGATGGTAACTAGTGGAGTGCCCCAGGGGTCGGTGCTGGGGCCTCAGCTATTTATCATGTATATAGATGATCTGGAGGAGGGAACCGAGTGTAGGGTGTCAAAATTTGCTGATGACACCAAGATTGGTGGAACAGCAAATTGTGCGGAGGGTGTGGAGAGTCTACAGAAGGATCTAGATAGGCTGGGCGAATGGGCCAGGAAATGGCAAATGGAATTTAATGTTGGCAAGTGTGAGGTGGTCCACTTTGGTAGGAATAATGGTAGGAAGAATTAATACTTACGTGGCGAAAAACTGCAGCAGGCGACGGTGCAGAGGGACCTTGGGGTCCTTGTGCATGAGTCGCAAAAACCCAGCTTGCAGGTGCAGCAGGTGGTCAGGAAGGCAAATGGGATGCTGGCCTTCATAGCGAGGGGGATTGAATATAAAAGTAGGGAGGTCTTGCTGCGGCTGTATAGGGCATTGGTGAGGCCGCAGCTGGAGTACTGTGTGCAGTTTTGGGCGCCGTACTTACGCAAGGATATTTTGGCCTTGGAGGGAGTGCAGAGGAGGTTTACTAGGCTGATGCCGGAGTTGAGGGGGTTGAGCTATGAGGAGAGGCTGAATAAATTAGGCTTGTACTCGTTAGAGTTTAGAAGAATGAGGGGCGATCTCATTGAGACGTATAAGATGATGAATGGGATGGATAGGATAGAGGTGGAGAGACTCTTCCTGCTCAGAAAGGATAGTAGGACTAGGGGGCACAGCCTCAAGATAAAGGGGGGATGGTTTAGAACGGAGTTGAGGAGGAACTTCTTCACTCAAAGGGTGGTGAATCTCTGGAATTCTCTGCCCGTTGAAGTGGTGGAGGCTACCTCGCTAAATATTTTTAAGACGTGGGTTGATGGTTTTTTGATAAGAGAGGGGATTAAGGGTTATGGGGAGAGGGCGGGAATGTGGAACTGAGCCACGACAGATCAGCCATGATCTTATTGAATGTCGGGGCAGGCTCGAAGGGCTAGATGGCCTACTCCTGCTCCTATTTCTTATGTTCTTATGTTCAATTCCACTATTTAAAAGGAGTGATAAACCTTGATGGATTCTGGAATTGAGAGCAGAATGACATCAAATTGACATAATAGAGCTCAGATTTCAAAGATTGTATATTGCTTTAGTGGTACCACCCTAATTGTAATTCTGGGAGCTATGAGGGCCTGCAGGAAACACTGTTCACTACTGACAGGAGGAAGGAACCTGCCAATGAAACCAAGAAGATATGACTGAAGGTTACCCGCAGGTGAGCAACAGGATTGTGGTACCACACGCATGGAGTTATTGCCAAATGCAATTTAATGACCTACGCATTGCAGGATAGATGAGCACAATGGTACATTCAACTACATCCTGTTGTATGGATCACACTAATCCCTCACTCTGTCTTCTCAAATCTACCGCAGAACATCTGTCCTGACACCAACGAAACTTGCAGGTGCACCCATCCATTTCTGTCCATTTCCTCATATTGCTATCTGTTCATCTATAATTGCCATTCACTGTTATCCTTAGGCAATGTCTGTCCACAGAAGTGCTGTCTATCCATCCATTCAACACATGATATTACTCTTACTTATAGACCTCTTCATTCCTTCCTTGCAGAAAAGAGCTCAGAACATATGAAAAAGGCAACATTATGACAAAGGTTGTACAACTACAAATTTCAAAGAAAATTAATATAGAAGCTGAACAACGACATAGATTTATAATTATGAGTTCTTGCTCTCAGCCCTATTATGTTGAACCATATATTTAGAAAGCAAGATCTGCACCTCCAACTCCATTGCTCTAATACCCATATTAAACAAGCTGAATTATATTAAATGCACCTTTAGCTAAAGTTGTGTGTGCAAAGGAAGTTAGCCCACTTACTATTACTCTTGTATAAACTTCCCTCACCCATGGTGGACCAAATTTCATTTGTAGCCAAGATTGCTGTTTGATCTCAATTGAGTTTTTGCTAATTGGACTAAGTCTTTCTATGAGTGGCAGGAAGATACTTCAGGGATGGCTAGAGTCAGTTCTTGATAAATAAATCAAAAAGTGGCGCTAATTGTGTGTTTGGATCTATTTGTGTAGTGTTAATGCAGGAACTATTCCATATGATGAAATAAAGAAATAAGGAAAATAGTGTAACAAGAACAGGATAGTTTGTTAATGATTATTGGTGGGAAAATAATCTGCATAATCTTTAACATGCAAACTCTAATTAGAGTACAGAAGAATTAGGATCTTTTAAAGCATGCCCGACCAACCAAAAGCTTATAAATTCCGATTTTAACCTAGGAATAAGATCTTGGATAGGAAGGGAAGCACCAAAGTACTTGCAAAACTACAAAACCAACATGTGCTCTCAAGACTCCTTTTATCATCTTCCATATGTATAGGTTTCCATTCATCATGTTTGATCAAGGATTTTTGCCAGCTGTCAGCTGCCATGCTTTATGCAGAAGCCCTACACATGTCCACTTTTGCTCATAACTGCCCATTAATGGATAATCCCCTCCTTGTTCAAAATTTATCAGTGCAATCCAATAAGGTCTGTTGATGGAAGTTATTTATTTTGCTTCCAGCAATATTCCTGTTATTTTTCAAAATTATTTGATGTTAGAACACATTTTAAAATTCATGAATGATGATGGACAATGAAACAACCAACCAGAGTCGAAGGCTCCACAAATGTCTGTATCATCAATGTGGCGGGAGCCCATATAATCTGTGCAAAAGACTTGATGGAAGCATTTGCAACCACCTTCAGCCAGAAGTGACACGTGGATGGTGGATGATCTATCTTGCTTGCTTTCACAAGAGTTGCTGTCACTGTGCTGCCTGTGCAACACTAGCTGAAATGCTGCACTGTCTGTGACTGTCAAAGAAGTGGTCTGCTTACTTTTGACACCATAGTATCATTTCAGGCTGCAGCCAAAGTTATCGCAGTTTGTGTTCATTGCTCCTGGGGTGTAATGAACAGTTTACTCTATAAGGAACCAATTCATTTTGTTATCATGGAGACAGTGAAGCAACAGGAAAGAGTTGCAAGCTTTGTCAGGACAACAAGCTGCCCACAGATGGACATCATTGACTGCACCTATTACCTTGCATGTGAAGAGAAGATTCCACTCCCACAATGTGCAACGACAAATATTTATTATGCCTTGTTCCCTTGCACTAGTGCAGAATGTCATTCCGTGCCAAAATTCAATATCTTCTCCCTTCCACCCAGAAAATAGTGTTGATCCAGTTGCCTGGGGACAAGGGTTATCCCAACCACCTGATTTATGAATCCAGTCAGAAACGCAAGCATAGACACAACAGGACAGTATAGAGAGAGCTAAGCCTGTACTAGAATAATAGGCCTTCTAAATCACATTTTTTTTCCCTTAATGGGTCGGGACATGTTCTGCTGTATAACCCCAAATTACTAGATTCATTGTCATCTGTGGCATGCTTCATAATTTTGCCCTGTAAAAGGGGCAAGCTTTAGAGACACCTAAGAAAAAGAAGTGGATTGTCAATAGGAGGAAGATCAGATGGAAGACAAAGTTTGAAATAGAGCAGGAGCAATCAATCCAAACATCTGCTAGAAACATGTGATAGCAAGTAATTAAAGAGAGCTTCAATTGAATAATCCCTCCCTGTTCAGTGAATTAACAATCCTTCCCATCATCCCATAGACACATATCAAATGAACATCCTGAAAATATACACCACCTTGGATATTGTGCTCACATTACAACAAAATGTTCAGATCAACTGCTAAGTTAAGATAAAGACAAAAAAAAGCTGCTTTGTTTGTTAATTCCTAACTAATAAACAATCTTGTGCAAAGTTCTTGTGTCCGATTAACGACATGACAATTCTCCTATGGTTATAGCTTGGGAGGTGGAAGGCTGCTGAAATTCCACTGATAGTATTTGAGATGGCAGTAATGGTTGATCTCAAGGAGCCCTGGCTGTTGAGGACCTATTGTCAGACTGCTGAATGTCAGTGTTGGCTAGCCTGGAAGGAAAATGGGGAAATAAGAATGTTGGTCTGAACTGGCCTTTAAAATGAAACACCAGTAAAACTGGGAAATAAAAATACTGACCTAATTTTTTTTTTCCTTTCTGTTAGCCCAACTGACTATTCTGTAAACAAGAAGGGCACTGGTTGAGAGGCTAGGGGGAGAAGCAGATAGGCTTTCATTCTGAGAGAGGACATCACATGCCTCTTCCATGACCTGTGTCACTCCCAGGAGACTAATTCTCACAAAGGCCATTGCTGTACACAGGAACATGTTCAGGAATGATATGGTACATGAAGCTACGTCCATGCACTTTGTGCTTTGAAAACTAGAGGAGATACTCCAGAGCTCAGCAGTTTGAACTTCCATCGATGCCCTAGAGGTTCTATCACTCTTCATTCCACAGCTGACCACTAGCTTCATAGATGACTGTATAGTTTCAATGTCATATGCATGTCATGCCACAAATTGGGACATGAAAGTCACATTATTAGATACAGTTGTGTAATTTAGTGAATGTTGTAGCATTTCAAACTTTAGACATTAGAAATCTATTGGGAGAAAAACTGTTGGTTTGAAAATTTTTGAATGAAAAGTTATATTTCCAAAATGCTTTGAGCAATTTCCGTAGTGAAAGATAGTACTGCACAACCCAGTGCCTAGGTTACAGAATTACTGGATGCTATAATTACATACGCAGATTCTATTATAAATTGGGACATTAAAATTTTTATTAACTTGCAAATTGTGAAAGGCTTTCATAGAGTAGTTGGAAGAAACTGTTTTCATTAGCAGGAGGATCAGCAAATGACACAGATTTAAGGTAATTAGCAAGAGCAGTGGTGATGTGGGGTTTGGTGGGAGCATGGGAAGAAGTTGAGCATTTTTCTTATTACATGACGAGTGGTTACGATCTCGAATGCAATGCCTAAAAGGATGATGAAAGCAACTTAACAGTCACTTTTAAAAGAAAATTGGATACACATTGAAAAGGAAAAATCTCCATCATTATGGAGAAAGAGCTTGGAGTGCGAATTGGATGGCTTTCAAAGAGTCCTCTGCTGTGTGATTTCATGAAGTGTACTGAAATGGTGGCAAGAGTAAATTAGATTTTGTACAGGGGAAGTGATAACAAGGCACAGGATTTTTCTAAAATAATATATGTACAAAAATTAATCAAACAAGAGATTTGGATCCCATTTCTCTGTACAGGATTCAAGCCTAGAATTCTCTAGGCAACTGCACCACCTAATCAAACATATTTGCACATGTATTGATCACAACTTTTATAAGCACAAGCCATCTGCAGTGCCAAACTATGTTTTATATAGAATTCACTTTTTAGAATTATGTTGAAATATGGTCCTCGAATACCCAAGATTGAATTTATGGATGTAAAAAGATAAAGAAGCTATAATTTTGTTATCTTTTTTCTAAAAGTTGAGTAAGATTGTGAGACCAAACATTCAGAATTTTAAAAAAAGGAAAAGAACTTACTGATACTTAAATTCAATATGCTTACCTTTAATAGGAAATTGTCATTTAGATAGTTATTCTACAAATAAGTTGACATTGATCAGAAATATTTTGATATCTCTCTAACATGTCTTTTTTTGATGAGGGTCAGGGGGGGATTTGCCCTGGTGCAGGTGTACTCGAGAAATTACAGTATGCTAGTTACCTGAGTCAGCTAAAACGTATGAAGGAGCAAGCACAAGTGATTAACCAGACAATTGCAGAACTAGCCACCATGCCCTATCTGCATGAAATGAGTCAACATGAAATTGAACTGGTAAGACAACTTCCTATAAATCTTCTGATATAATTGTTCCTATATTTAAAATAGGCTACTTCAACATCAGTATATTACTATAATAAAGTGATGTTAAGGACTGCTTGGGTATAACTTTCATCATAGGCAAGAACATAAAACTGGCTGCATCAGATCAGTGTCATCCCAGATTTTCTTTGGGTGATCTTTGCAATGAATGGTCAATCCTTGCCCTACATACTTTTTTTCTTGGGGTAATTTTATCATAGTATTACATAAATGCAAAGAATAGAAACAGGCCATTCAGTCCAATTGATCCACGTTAGTGCTTCCACTCTACATAAACTTTTTGCCGTCTTGCTTAATATAACATCAGCACAACTTACTATGCCATCTCCCTTATGATTACCTATCTTCTCGCACTACTTCTAGACTTGTATGCCAACTGCTTTCTGTGGTCGCAAGTTCCACATTCCATTTCAATACGAGGGATTGCCATATGATATTTTTTTCTTGTGGATGGCAGGATGGAAATGAGATGTCAGCATTATCTGTGACATTGCAGATGGCTTATGAGCCCTATTGTCTTTGTGCTCACTGATCCAAACACCTGCAAATTAAAACTTGCATCCTTATTTTCAAATCCCTCCATCACTTCACCCCTCCCCCGAGTACAGGAATGAGATAGAGAATCCGGTGAACTGGTGTGGCAAAAATAATCTCTCACTCAATGTCAACAAAATGAAGGAGATTGTCATCGACTTCAGGAAGCTTAAAGAAGGACATGCCCCTGCCTACATCAACAGGGCCAAAGTAGAAAGGATCGAGATCTTCAAGTTTTTAGGTGTCCAGATCAACAACCTGGCCTGGTCCTTCCAAGCCGACACTATAGTTAAGAAAGCCTACTTTCTCAGAAGCTATGACTGTCACCAACTTATACAGATATACTATAGAAAGCATTCTTTCTGGTTGTATCGCAGCTTGGTATGACTCCTGCTCTGCCCAAGACCACAAGGAACTACAAAAGGTCATGAATGTAGCCCCGTCCATCATGCAAACCAGCCTCCCAACCATTGACTGTCTACACTTACTGCTACATCAGCAAAGCAGCCAGCATAATTAAGGACCACACGCACCCCAGACATTCTCTCTTCTACCTTCTTCTGTCAGGAAAAAGATACAAAAGTCTGAGGTCATGTACCAACCAACTCAAGAACAGCTTCTTCCCTGCTGCTATCAGACTCTTGAATGGACTTATCTTGCATTAAGTTGATATTTCTTTACACCCTGTGATTGTAACACTACATTCTGCACTCTCTCGTTTCCTTCTTTATGAACAGTATACTTGTTGGTATAGCGCACGAGAAATAATACTTTTCACTGTATGTCAATACATGTGCCAGTAATAAATCAAATCTTCATAATCTCCTCCAGCCTACAGTTTATCATGATACCTGTTTTCCTTTAATTCTGGCCTCTTGAATAACCCCGATTTTAATCACTCCACTGTTGGTGGCTATGCCTTCAGCTGCCAGGGTCTTAAGTTGAGGAATTCTTCCTCTAAACCTCTCCATCTCATTTTTCTCCTTTAACAAACTTCTTAAAATCTACTTCTTTGAGAAACCTTTACTTAATCTGACCTAATTTTCTTACATATCTTGGTACCACATTTTGTTTTCTGAAGTCCCTGTGAAATATCTTGTGAAGACATTTTATTACTGGTGCTATGTAAATAGAAGTTGTTGCAATTATCAAAGGAGCATTTGACCTGTTATTCTCATTGGAATTTATCCTTACAAGGAATGAATTATCATGTAAATATGCCCACTTTGCAAGTTTATTAATGTCTTCTGGAATTTTGGTGCAGCATTAACCAATCCCCCAACTTAGCATCACAAGTAAAATATCTGGATGATACTAAGTCCAGTTTGTTTATCTAAATTGCAAATTGTAGGAAGTAGTGTTTCACAAGGATCAATGCTGGGACTACTTTTGTTTGCCATCAGCCCTCTTCTAGTACAGAGACAGTGATTTTCCTTATGTAACAGTGAATAATGAGAAGAAAAGAAAGGGAAAAGATCCTTAGGAGGATATCTGTCCTGTGTGTTTGGGGAGCAATTCTCCTGTCTGATCCACAATGAGGAAAAGTATGTCAGATGTTTTTGCTCCCTTAAGAACGTCCATGAAATCACCAAACACATCTAAACTCACAGCAAAACCCAGTAGAAATCAATAACCTAAATGTAGTTGATGATCCCTTTAAGTTCTGTCTGCTACTGAACACACATGCAACAATGTGTGTTTAAGAAAAGATATTAGGTGGAATGTTAAGCTCCAAAATTGCAGCATTCGGTCAAATCAGTGATTTGATTTATTATTGTCACATGTATTAGTATATAGTGAAAAGTATTGTTGCTTGTGTGATATATAGACAAAGTGTACTGTACATAGAAAAGGAAAGGAGAGGGTGCAGAATGTAGTGTTACAGTCATAGTAAGTCCATAAGGTAGTGTTACACAGTATGCCTACTGAACACACTCCTGCCATAGACCCACTGCCCACATAAGAACATAAGAAATAGGAGCAGGAGTAGGCCATCTAGCCCTTCGAGCTGCCCCGCCGTTCAATAAGATCATGGCTGATCTGTCGTGGCTCAGTTCCACATTCCCGCCCTCTCCCCATAACCCTTAATCCCCTCTCTTATCAAAAACCCAAATGGTGCCCATTGCAAACAGCACCAGAAATATGTGCAGTGTTGTGGACAGGAAGAACAGAATATAAAATAGAATTTAAAAAAGAGTATATTATTTAAATGGAGAGAGATTCAGAATTCTGTGATACAGAGGGAATTGGATGTCCTCTTACATGAATCACAAAGAGTTAGTAAGCAAGTAATTAGAAAGACATGGCAAACAATCACCAAAACAACTATATATGAGTCCAAAAGAAGAAAATGTCAACAATGTATCCAGCGTTTGGCATCGGTTGAAGGTCCTATGCAGTGAAGCGGTCTTGTTCGAACCTGTGCATGAAGATGTTGGCATATTGAGGTACAAATTTTGGTCCCCATGGCTGTTCCATGTGTCTGGATGAATAACTGGTTGTTGAAAGTGAAGATGTTGTGGTCCAGGATTGGGTACATTTTCTTATTTTGGACTCATGGCGATCAATTACTGAAACAACTATATGATGATCAATAAATTCCATCCCACCATCAGACTCACCATGGACTACTCTCTGGAATCAGTTGCGTTCTTGGACACATGCATCTCCATCAGGGATGGTCACCTCAGCACTTCACTGTACCACAAGACCACGGATAATCTCATGATGCTCCACTTCTCCAGCTTCCAGCCAAAACATGTTAAAGAAGCTATCCCCTACGGACAAGCCCTCCGTATATACAGGATCTGCTCAGATGAGTAGGATCGCAACAGACACTTCCAGATGCCCTTATAAGAACAGGATATGGTGCTGGACTCATTGATCGATAGTTCTGACGTGTCACAGCAAAAAACCACACCGACCGCCTCAGAAGGACACAGCGGACAGAGTACCCTTCGTGGTCCAGTACTTCCCTGGAGCGGAGAAACTATGACACCTTCTCCAAAGCCTTCAACATATCATTGACAAAGACAAACATCTCGCCAAGCCCATCCCCACACCCCCACTTCTTGACTTCAAACAATCACACAACCTCAAACAGGCTATTGTCCGCAGCAAACTACCCAGTCTTCAGGAGAACAGTGACCACAACACCACACAACCTTGCTGCAGCAACCTCTGCAAGATGTGCCAGATCACCAACATGGATGCCATCATCTCACGTGAGAACACCATCCACCAGGTACACAGTACATACTCTTGCAACTCGGCCAATGTTGTCTACCTGATACACTACAGGAAAGGATGTCCCGAGGCCTGGTACATTGGGGAGACCATGTAGATGCTACGACAATGGATGAATGAACACTGCTCAACAATCACTAGGCAAGAATATCTCCTCCTGTTGGGGAGCACTTCAGCAGTCACAGACATTCAGCCTCTGATCTTTGCGTAAGCATTCTCCAAGGCAGCCTTCACAACACACAACACAGAATCACTGAGCAGAAACTGATAGCCAAGTTCCGCACATGTAAGGATGGCCTCAACCAGGATCTTGGGTTCATGGCACATTATCTGTAACCCCCCACGACTTGTCTGGGCTTGCAAAATCTCACTAACTGTCCTGGCTAGAGACATCTCTTTAACCTGTGCTTAACTCTCTCTCCACTCACATTGTCTGTACCTTTAAGACTTGATTACCTGTAAAGACTTACTTTCCAACCATTATCTTGTACATTGAGTTTGTGTGTATATATATGCCCTGTTTGTGAACACAACGCCCACTCACCTGATGAAGGGACAGTGCTCCGAAAGCTTGTGGCATATGCTACCAAATAAACCTGTTGGACTTTAATCTGGTGCTCTGAGACTTCTTACTGTGCTTACCCCAGTCCAACACCAGCATCTCCACATTGGGGAAAAGAATTCCAGAGACTGACTAACTAACAGCAAGGCCCCTTTTAAAGGGCAATCATTTGTGGGTAATGTCACCCACTGGGACAGAGCACGCAAACCTTGACCCATGGAGTGGTAAAAGGCAGGTCCAAGGAAGAGAAACCTTCATTGCAAGCCAGGGAATCAGAGATAAGGACTGTGTCGGTGTTAAGCTTGTGTATTGTTTTACTGCTGTTCAATAAATTACCATTGTGATTTAAAGCTTCCTTGAAGCATTGCCTCAAGCTACAATACTAATCACTCAAAAACCTTTCCTCATCACAGTCTTAAATGGGAAATGCTTCATTTTTAAAATGTAACCTCAGTTCTAGATTTCCCAACGAGAAAAAATATCCTCTCAGTATCTACCCTATTAAGTCCACTTACAATAAAAATCACATTCTTTTAAACTCATGAGTATAGGCCCATTCTGCTCAATCTTTCCTTCATCCCAGGAACCTTCTCTGAGCTGCCTCCAATATAATTATATCCGTCTTTCAATAAGACAACCAAAAGTGCACACAGTAGTCTAGTTGTGGTCTCAGCAATCACTTGTACCTCTGCAGTCAAATTTCCCTACTTTCATGTGCCACCCTCTTGCTTTCCTTCCTAGTTGCTTGTACCTGCATACTAATATTTTGTGATTCGTGGATGAGGACACCCAGATCCCCCTCTACTGCAGCATTCTGAAAACCTCTATTTAAATTTTCTGCATTTCTGTTCTTCCTTTCAAAGTGGATAATTTCACATTTTCCTACATTATACTCAAATCTACCAAATTCTTGCCCATTCACAACTTATATACACATCACTGCAAATGTTTTGCACCCTCCTCACAACTTGTTTCTCTACCTATGTTTGCTACAACAGGCAATCCCTTCATTCATGTCATTAATATAGATTGTAAAGAACTGAAGTTCCCAGTATTAATTCTTGTGGGACCCATTTATCCTGATTGGATGACAGGAAACAATCTTCTGTCCAAACTGATGCATTATCCCAAACAGCTTGAGCTCTCCTCTTCAGCCGTAACCTTTTACCAAATACATCATATCTATTAGTTCCCCTTTATCCATCCTGCTCGTTACATCATTTTCAGTAGAGAAATTAGGAAGTGCTATGGTTTCATCAATAATAGCTGATAAAATATACATTTGGTTTAATCATCATTTTCCTGTTGATACTTAAATCTTATTATACATTTATCCTAAAGCTGCATTCATTAATGACTGATGCTGTTGACACCCTTGAAGGAAACAGGAATAACAGAGAATGTGTTTGGAACAAAATTGAAAAGGTAAGTTTCAATTTATTGTTTTACACAATTGGATTAAATCCATGGAGTTGTATTAAGGCTTGATCAAATTGCTTGGAAAGCGATACCTTCTACTGTTTTTTTCCCAGTTCATGTAATTAAATTACCTGAATTGAAATATGAATATATGTAGTGAGGTAGTTTCTCAAAATTACCTTTGTTATATTGCTGTTAACATTCCATTATTGTTCACCCATCCCACCATTCATCACCATCTAACTATACAAAATTTGAGAGAACGTTAATAAATAACATCTCTATTTCTGTGTCATCCATGCCACAGTTGTAGCACTCTCACCTCATAGGCAGGTTATGGATTGAAGTCCCACTCTAGAGAGATTTGAACATAAACACAGGCTGATTTCCCCAGGTTTTTAGCTAAAACATTAAAACTAGACCCGTCTGCTCTCAAGTTGACATTAAAGGTTCCATGACACTTTTTCCAAAAGCGTAAGGCAGTTATTCCTTTTGCGTCACCAACGTTTTATCCCTCAATTAATGTCACAAACAAATTACCTGCTTAACACATTGCTCCCTCACATGATAAATTGAGGAGGATAACCTTAGATTACAGAAGGATATAGAAGGGCTGATCAGTGGCAAATGGAATTCAATCTAGAAAACTAAGAGGTGATGCAGTTGGGCAGGACAAACAAGGCAAGAGAATACATTACGAACAGCAAGACCCTGGGAAGCACCGAGGATCAGAGGGATCTTGATGTGCATGTGCAACAGACCCTTAAGGTAGTAGGGCAGGCGGATAAGGTGGTAAGGCAGCATATGCCTTTATTAGCCGATGCATAGAGTTCAAGAGTAGGGAGCTTTTGTTGGACTATACAAAATGTTGGTTAGGCCACAGCTAGAATAGTGTGTGCAGTCCTGGAATCCACATGATAGGAGGGATATGATAGCACTGGAAAGGGTGCAGAGGAGATTTACTAGGATGTTGCCTGGGCTGGAGAGTTTTAGTTATGAAGAGATTTGGTAGACTAGGGTTGTTTTTCTTGGAGTAGAGGAAAAAGTGGGGAGGGAACATGATTGACTTGTATTAAAATTACAAAGGACATAGACAGACAGGAATAAACCTTTCCTTTTGGAGAGATCAATGACCAGGGGACATAGATTTAAGGTAATGGGCAGGTGGTTTACAGGGGATGAGACAAAAAAACCTTTTCACCCAAAGGAGTCTGGAACTCACTGCCTCAAAGGTCAGTGGAGGCAGAGACCTTCAACATTTTAGTAGTATTTAGATGTGCACTTGCAATGCCAAGACATACAAAGCTATGGGCCATGTGCTGGAAAATGCAATTAGAATAGTTAAGAACATAAGAACATAAGAAATAGGAGCAGGAGTAGGCCATCTTGCCCTTCGAGCCTGCCCCGCCATTCAATAAGATCATGGCTGATCTGTTGTGGCTCAGTTCCACTTTCCCGCCCTCTCCCCATAACCCTTAATCCCCTCTCTTATCAAGAACCCATCAACCCGCTTCTTAAAAATATTTAGCGAGGCAGCCTCCACCACTTCAACGGGCAGAGAATTCCAGAGATTCACCACCCTTTGAGTGAAGAAGTTCCTCCTCAACTCCGTTCTAAACCGCCTCCCCTTTATCTTGAGGCTGTGCCCCCTAGTCCTACTGTCTTTTTTGAGCGGGAAGAGTCTCTCCACCTCTATCCTATCCATCCCATTCATCATCTTATACGTCTCAATGAGATCTCCCCTCATTCTTCTAAACTCTAACGAGTACAAGCCTAGTTTATTCAGCCTCTCCTCATAGCTCAATCCCCTCAACTCCGGTATCAGCCTAGTAAACCTCCTCTGCACTCCCTCCAGGGCCAAAATATCCTTGCGCAGGTGCGGCGCCCAAAACTGCACACAGTACTCCAGCTGCGGCCTCACCAATGCCCTATACAGCTGCAGCAAGACCTCCCTACTTTTATATTCAATCCCCCTCGCTATGAAGGCCAGCATCCCATTCGCCTTCCTGACCACCTGCTGCACCTGCAAGCTGGGTTTTTGCGACTCATGCACAAGGACCCCGAGGTCCCTCTGCACCGTCGCCTGCTGCAGTTTTTCGCCACGTAAGTAATAGTCCTTCCTACCATTCTTCCTACCAAAGTGGACCACCTCACACTTGCCAACATTAAATTCCATTTGCCATTTCCTGGCCCATTCGCCCAGCCTATCTAGATCCTTCTGCAGACTCTCCACACCCTCCGCACAATTTGCCTTTCCCCCAATCTTGGTGTCATCAGCAAATTTCGACACCCTGCACTCGGTTCCCTCCTCCAGATCATCTATATAAATGGTAAATAGCTGAGGCCCCAGCACCGACCCCTGGGGCACCCCACTAGTTGTTTTGTCTTTGACCAGTACAGACTGAATTGCCAATGGGCCTTGTGCTGAAAACCTCTAACATAATAGTTTTTACATTCAGAAGTACTTTATTGACTGATTCAGGACATCCTGAAGTTGTGTAAGTAGTATATATACACTTGCAAGCCTGTCTTTCATTTAATAGAAACACAGACAGGAGGAAACTCCCTTTCTAACCATACTGTGTGTGTGCTTGCACTAGATGGACTGCAACAGTTCATGAAACGTAAGACAGGAACAGGAGGCCGCAATTTGGCCCTTTGAGCCTGCTCCGCTATTCATAACTGTCATAGCTGATCATCCACGTCAATAGCTTAACCCTGCTTTCTCCCCATAACCTTTGATCCCATTCACCCCAAGTGCTATATCTAGCCACCTCTTGAATACATTCAATATTTTGGCATCAACTACTTCCTGTGCTAATGAATTCACAGGCTCACCACTCTGGGTGAAGAAATGTCGCCTCACCTCCATCCTAAAGTCTACCCCAAATCCTCAGACTGTGACCCCTGGTTCTGGGCTCTCCCATCATTGGGAACATCCTCCCTGCATCTACTCTGTCTAGTCTTGTTAGAATTTTATAAGTCTCTATAAGATAGAGTCAGACGTTTACAGTATGGAAAGAGGCCCTTCAGCATAACTTGTCCATGCCGCCCTTTGTTTTTTTAAAACCCTTAAGCTAATCCCAATTGTCTGCATTTGGCCCATATCCCTCTACACCAATTTTATCCAAGTAACTGTCTAAGCACTAAGACAAAATTGTACCACCTCTGCTACCATCTTTGACAGCTTGTTCCCCACACACACCATCCTCTGAAAAAATTGCTCCTCTGGACACTTTTTTGTATCTCTCCCCTCTCACCTTAAACTTATTCTCTCTAGTTTTAGACCCTTACTTTTGGGAAAAGATATTGACTATCTAGCTGATCTATGCCCCTCATTACTTTCTCAACCTCTAAAATATTACCTCTTAGCCTCTTATGCTCCTTACCTTATAACTCAAATCATCAAATCCCAGTAACATCTTAGTAAATTTCTTCTGCACTCTTTCTAGTTTAATATTTTTTCTATAATAGGTTGACCAGAACTGTACACAGTATTCCAAGTGTGGCCTTACCAACATCTTGTACAGTATCAACAAATTGTCCCAACTCCTGTATTCAATGTTCTGACCAATGAAACCAAGCATGCCAAATGCCTTCTCCACCACTCTGTTCTCCTGCGACTCCACTTTCAAGGAATTATGAACCTGTATCCCTAGATCTCTACTCTGTAACTCTCCCCAATGCCCTACTGTTGACTAAGTCCTGCCCTGGTTCAATCTACCAAAATGCATCAATCTAAATTCCATCTGCCATTCATCAGCCCACTGGCCCAATTGATCAAGATCCTGTTGCAATTGAAGATTATCTTCTTCACTGTCCTCTATGCCACCAATCTTGATGTCATCGGTGACCTTACTAATCATGCCTCCCTTATTCTCACCCAAATTATTATTTGTCATTTATAATAAGTGGACAAAGCACAATCCCTGAGGCAACACTGGTCACAGGCCTCCAGTTTGAAAAACAACCCTCTGGCTTCTGTCATCAAGCCAGTTTTTTATCCATTTAGTTACCTCACCTTGGATCCCATGAGATTTAACCTTATAGATCCCCCCTCATTCGTCTGAACTCCAGCGAAAACATTCCTAACCTAGTCAATTTCTCCTCATGCAACTTGTACCAGCATCCCCAGAATTAGCCTGGTAAACCTTTGCTGCACTTGAGTGAGAACATCCTTCCTCAGAAAAGGGAATAATTTAAAGTATTGTTGGTATTACACAAAGCCCAGAAGATGATAAACAGCTTTACTTATATAAATTTCTTACATTATTGGAGGGCTGGAACAGATGCATGTCATGCAGAGAAGTACTGGTCCAATAGTGTAGATTTCCAGCTCTTTTCACAAAGTATGCCCTATGGTCTGACATATAGGGAATTCACAAACTAATGTTCACAAAGTTAGAGGTAATTATTATAAATTGATTAAGTCAAAAGAGTAAATGTGTTTGCCATGGAAACAGAAAAATGCTGTTCAGGAAAGTTTCTGTACACCCATCTATGTTCATTTATCACCTGGCTTGGATGAATTTCCTCCATGTTCATCATGCAGCTGTTTGTTCACTATTTCACAATATTGTGATAAATAGGGCAGTAGTAAAAATATGAAATTAGAATATTCAACACAAATTGAAAAAATTTGAAAGCCATTTGATATCAAAATTTTATATGTAGTATTTTTCCATTGGTGTTCCAAAGAAAAATTAAATTAATAGATGATTGATTACAGGTTGGCCTAATTGAGGATCTTATCTATCAGTTAGAAGATAATTTTCTGAAGTCTAAAGCCCTGAAAACAGCTCGAAAACAAAGACGAGAAGTGAAGAAACTGAAAAGCCAGAAACTCGTTTTATTGCCTGGTGACTTGAAGCCATCCAGAGACACAAAAGCTATAGGAAAGTCGCTGGTACAGTCACAGACTGATAGACGAGACAACAAAATCCCATCTTCAAATTAACGAAGCATCGCCTAGGAGCATTGATTGTTCGCTAGAAGTTACCTTGCTTCAATATTCATTGTTATGGCAATAGCTTGTTTTTGGAGCTTGAATAGTTGTATTGAAATGCTTCAAAAATGAAGATAAAACTGAAATTGAAAGACTGACTATTTCAATTAATATTTTCTTCTTCACATCACGCAGTCTTGTCAGTGATCAATTTAATACATTCAAGCACAGACGACAAGTGTATTTAATTGTATACATACAAAACAAAGGTGATTCAGTTTCTATTATAGTCAATTTATTTGGCATGTATCTGAAAATGAAGTGTTATCCATAATATTCAGCGGCACAAATCAATTCCACTTTTAAGTTCAATGCCTTTAGAAATCTTTGTTTATTTTTCATGGTAGAATTCGAGAAAATGTACATCTTCCTCATTTGCTGAAACGCATAGAAGTTACAACATAAACGGACTATTTGACCCAACTCATTTTTCACCTTTAGCCTCAAAATGCAAATAATTCTAATCATGTCCCCACTCACCCTTGCAGGATTGCCTAAACACTCAAAGAAAGCAAGTGCATATCATTTGTTTTTAAAGGATATATATTGCTTTGCAAGATTTTTGTTTAGTGATCATTACTGAGCAGTTTCAATACAAATAATTTGCTAATAAAACCGATTTTGTTTTGTCACCTGGTTTTGGCCTACCTAAAGTCAACCTTAACAAAAGTGGATGTTGCCTCGGTCCTTTAGCCTTCACCAACCTAACCTTGATTGGTGAGTTTCTACCTCAACCATAAATCCTGGAAGTGAATTCCCAAGTTTCAACTTCCCAATGTTTCTATTTATTCTTTATCCCATACATTTTATCATGTATCAAAGATCCCTCATTCCTGATCTCTCCGAGTACAGGATAACACTCTGCTTCTATTTATCCAATCTAACCCATTCATTCATACATATATAAGCACCATTATCTGTATTGTTCTTCCATTCATTTGTATTTTCTTACGTCAGGCAGCATTCTGGTGAAACTGCTCTGTATGCTCTCTACAGCCTTAATATTTTCCTTCAAGATTGCAGATAGCATTACAACTGATGTTATGGTTTTATGTGGGTCCCTAACTATCTTTCAGTAGTTTCACAAAGACTGCTGCTAAAAAAAAAATCAAGAAAGCAGTAATTAGTGGAAATATTCTTTGTTGGATGCATAAATGATTGAACCTAAAGATAGTCAGTCATCACTTTGGAAGGACATTAGCAGTGAGGGCACACCAGGTCTATTTTTTGACCCCCTTTGAAATCATAAAATGTTCGAGTGCCGTGAGATCCAAGCACAGTAGCTACATTTTGAGATGGCAGATTAGTGAGGTACTTTGTCTTCCTCTTTTGCTTCAAGGGAGAGGCTGCCTCCATTCAAACATTCAAGGGCAATCTCAAGTCTCAGATTGATTATGTTCACACCCAAGGACCGAGGCAACATCCACTTTTGACTTTAGGTAGACCAAAACCAGGTGACCAAAAAACATCAGTTATTAGTGAACTATTCACTGTAAGCCATATCAAAACTGTTCAGTAATAATCACTAAACAAAAATCTTGCAAAGCAATATATATCCTTGAAAACAGATGATATGCACTTGACTTTCTTTGGCTGTTTAGGAAATCTTGCAAGGGTGAATTAATTTTAGTTTTAATTGTAACTTAGGTTCTGAAACAACTAAAAGGATAGTTTCTACTGTCTTTTGCCAACTCTCCAGCATCCTGAAAAAATTGACAAATTTTAATCCAGACGTAAAACACCAAATGTTCCTAATGAATCTATTAATAGTGATTCAGCAGATATCTATATTTCAACATAATGCAGTTTCCAAAATTGAAGCACTAAAATTAAAAGATTTCTAAGAATACTTCTGCCAGCAATAACACGCGGAAGCACAAGCTTTTTTTTTCCCCAAGAATTTTATTTTCATCTAGGTATCAGGTTTATATGGAACTACTTTATAAAAGTTATGTACATATAAAAATCTAATATATCCTTCGCTTAGCAGCTCAGATGACTAATCTGCAGACTACAGAATACATAAGGAAATAATCCAGTATGTAAATGTAAAACACAATAAGACAAAAATAGTTTTCTTCACAAGGAAGCAAATGTCAGTACAAGGTTGTATTCCAGAACTAAAGTGACTCATCACATGGATATCTAGTTAGCAAAATATTCAAAATATAGAAATATCCAAATATACAAAACTCTGTAGCACTGTTAATTCTACAAAAGAGAAGAGAAAGGTCATGCTACTTAAAAGTCAAGATTTAGTATGCAAAATGAAATTCTATAAATGGTGCTTAGTTTTTAAACAAGAGGTGAATCTATAGAATTGTTAGAGCCTTAGAACAATTTTGTTATTGACTAAATAGCTTATTTTTAATACATTATATATAATTAGACCATAATCAGAACCTTAATTTAATCCTTTTTCATGAAGCTTTGGGAAAACCTGAACGATTGTCTCCAGCAGTATTTAAAAACAGTGACCCATAATATTGGCCAGAAGACCACCTGTTCATTTTCCTTCCATTAAAATTTGTAATATTGCATCTAATTGAGAAAAATTGAATCAATATTTTGGAGTAAGCGTATTGTACATCAGAAATTAAAAATGTAATAAGACTATCAGCATTAAAAACAAAGATGCTGTACTTTTCTTGTCTTGGAGACTATGGATTACCTAGCAGCCACAGTTATATGGGGCAATTTTCACCTAGTCTTCAGACTGGGAAACTGACAGGAGTAGGTGCAACTGATTTTATATCCAACTCAAATGTTATTCTTTATTAAAGTCAATGGTGAAGTCCTGGGGCAGGATGCAAACCAACATTCCACTCCATCCTTTGTTACTTGCCCAACAAGCTAGGTTAAAATGACCCCAAACGGTTGATCATGTCAGTTTAATCAGAGTTTAAAAAGACACAAACACATCCAAATGAAAAAGGGAATAGAAGTAGTGTAATAAATAAACTTGTACAAAAATGTACAAACTGAAGTAGGAAAACAGCAATCAAAATATTGTCTCAATTACAGTATTCAATAAGGCAAGCCATAGCATTATGAAGTTGGAACAAAGTTAAAGAAAAAAATCCAAAGAACAGTTTAGCATTATCCTTCCTTTAAAATTTTGCACACGTCAATTCCATTTGATATCATTTCAACTTCCACAATGATTGCAGCTGATCAAAAAATTTCTTTCATGGATTTACCCAAAGTGCAGATTCTATATCAAATGAGTTGTTGACCGACTGAAAGTATGGTATTTCTTTTCAAACATTGCTGGTAGACTCACCAATGAAGGCGACTGTACTCCCTGTGTAAAACAGAAAGATCAGTATACATTTCTGTAATATAATGTCTTAAAATAACTGACTGCCTTGATTAATTCAATATCTTTTCCTTCCCAAGGTGCTCCCAGTAAGTATTTCAAATTCCATCAAGTGTACTCATTAATTTTGTAAAATTGCAAATCAGGCTGCAAATATATTACCTATGAAACATGTATTTGCTTAAAGTGCAATTTCAGTGCTAGGAAATTGAACGCATTTATCACCATCTACACTTTGCATTCAACATTAGTATCAAGCATTCAGTTTGGGTTTACAGGTAGGTTAAATGCAGGTTTTTAAAAAATTCTGTTTAACACCCAACACCCAACACAAACACAAAAGATCATTTTAGTTTTATCTATCCAGAAAGACCTTTCAGCATGCCCCCAATCAAAGCAAGCTTTTTCATTTTCTTTCTTTCCCCCTCCACTAAACAAACAAGAAACATTACAGCACACAAACAGACCCTTCTGCCCAACTGAACTAAAACTCCCTACCCTTCTGGGGACCATAGCCCTCCAGTCCCATCCTATTCATGTATTTGTATAATTTGGAGGTA
This sequence comes from Carcharhinus amblyrhynchos, assembly GCF_965287045.1. Taxonomy (NCBI): domain Eukaryota; kingdom Metazoa; phylum Chordata; class Chondrichthyes; order Carcharhiniformes; family Carcharhinidae; genus Carcharhinus; species Carcharhinus amblyrhynchos. Next base: position 100,825,555 of record NC_137326.1, on the reverse strand, counting down.
AGAGGAAGGTTCTTTACACAGAGAGTTGTGGGGGTCTGGAATGCGCTACCGAGTAGGGTGGTGGAGGCAGGCACGTTGGACTCGTTAAAGATGCAGTTAGATAGGCATATGAGTGAAACGGGAATGGAGGGATATGGTAGGGGCTATTAAATAGGGTAAACCTCGGGAGACACCGGAAGGGCAGGCTGTATAACTAATATGTTTTGTCTTTATTCCACAGGTGGAGGTCCACCTCGTGTCAAGCGAGGGGCATGCACACGGCAGGTTGTGCGTGGGCTGCTCTTGGAAGTCCAGGAGTGGCCTAGTACTTCATGTCGGTGTGTGTGCTTGATCCTGGACCGATAGACGGGCTCCACAACAGCTCAGTGACTAGCACTGCTAGCTGTGCAGATACATGGATTTGGGCCTGTGTCTGTGGGAGTTTGCGCATTCTCCCTGTGGTTGCGTGGGTTTCCTCCGGGCGCTCCGGTTTCCTCCCACACCCCAAAGATGTGCTCTTAGGCTAATTGGTTTCCACCAAATTGACACTATTTCTTCCCTGAATCTGACTGAGTAGGGTCCCATTCGTAGACATGCAGGGTAGAATAGGTGTAGGGCGATGCGGCGGCGCAGGCTCGTTGGGCCGAAGGGCCTGTTTCCCGTGCTGGGTTGTTCTTTGTTCTTTGTCAAGGCGCCCCTTAAAAGTCACTATCACATCTGCTTCCACTACCTCCCCTGGCACCGAGTTCCAAGCACCACCACTCAAAAAAAACTTGCCTCTTACATCTTTCAGCTTTGCTCCTCGCACCTTAAACCTATGCCCCCTAGTAATTAACTCCTCCATCTTGGGAAAAAGCTTCTAACTATCAACTCTGTCCATATTTGAAGTCCATTCTACATGGTGATCATGCTGTGAAGAATTTTCTGGAAAATCAATTCTAAATTTCCCATATATTCATCTGAAGCCACAAAATTTTGTCTTTTTAAAAAAGGTTCAATTTATTGCTTTGAGGTAAGCAAAACCTCTTATGTTGTTCTAAGGGCAATTCAAACAAACTCTCATGTTCCTGTGGTTTTCCATCATCATTCATAGCACAGCACAGTGACACTGGTTAGCACTGCTGTCTCAACACCAATGTTTGATTCCTGGCTTGCATTACTGTTTGTGGAGTTTGCACATTCTCCCCATGTCTGCTCCAGTTTCCTCCCACAGTCCAAAGATGTATGTGCAGGTTAGATGAATTACATTGCCTCTTAGTGTCAGAGGGTCTACTGAGGCTAAATGCATGGGGTTTTGGGGATTGGGCTTGGGTGGGATTGTGGTCAGTGCAGACTCGATAGGCCTAAAGGCCTTCTTCTGCATTAAAGGATTGTTTGATTCTATGATCACTCAGTCTAGGAATTAATATCATAGTTCTTCTCAACTACTTTGTGTCTCAAAGGGCGAGATATTCAGTTGTCTGACCAGAGCACTGCATACTGTGAGCATGATATGCTCCAATTTATATTTGGCTTTGATCGTACAGTATTCTTTTTACTCTGGTGATTGCTGCTCTACAGCAGTAGTGTAAACCTAAGATTCCATGATCTCAATTAAATTTGTGGTTATGTTGATACAGTTAATTGTCTACTTGTAACATTTCCAGTACATTTACCATTATTTACCATTTTTCGGTGGCAAATAATGGCTTCTGCATCATAGACTACTTTTCTAGGTAAGCCCAAATCTTTTGATAAAATTAATAGCACCCTCCCCCAACTATTTAGCTACTATAAAAGCAAAACACTGCAGGATACTAGAAATCTGAAATAGAAAATGCTAGAAAGAGTCAGGTCTGGCAGCATTTGTGGAGAGGAAAACAGGTTTCAAATCCATATGACTCTTCCAAATTATCCCAAAAGAGCTCTGAAGAAGTCAAACTTTTGTTTTTCCTCTCCACAAATGCTGCCAGATCTGTTGAGTTTTTCTAGAATTTTCTGTTTATTTTAGAAATTGGTTTTATTACATGGCGTCCAATGAGCCAAACTCGTTTACAGGAGAGGCAGAACTGCACAAAATGCATGACTTTTTTGTGCAGTCTTTTTCTTAGCTTTTTTAGAAACTACCTACCCTGTGACCCTCTTGGAAAATCTCAGACATACTCAATTTGAACACTGAAAATATTTGTCAATCATTTTAAAAAAAAAAGCAACAGATAAAAACACTTGCAAATTTTAAGACGTTCCACAGGTTTGTTTAAATAGGAATTAAATGTACTGAATTCCATAAATTTAGAATTGATTTTCCAGAAAATTCTTCACAGCATGATCACCATGTAGAATGGACTTCAAATATGGACAGAGTTGATAGTTAGAAGCTTTTTCCCAAGATGGAGGAGTTAATTACTAGGGGGCATAGGTTTAAGGTGCGAGGAGCAAAGCTGAAAGATGTAAGAGGCAAGTTTTTTTTGAGTGGTGGTGCTTGGAACTCGGTGCCAGGGGAGGTAGTGGAAGCAGATGTGATAGTGACTTTTAAGGGGCGCCTTGACAAATACATGAATAGGGTGGGACTGGAGGGCTATGGTCCCCAGAAGGGTAGGGGGTTTTAGTTCAGTTGGGCAGAAGGGTCTGTTTGTGTGCTGTAATGTTTCTTGTTTGTTTAGTGGAGGGGGAAAGAAAGAAAATGAAAAAGCTTGCTTTGATTGGGGGCATGCTGGAAGGTCTTTCTGGATAGATAAAACTAAAATGATCTTTTGTGTGTGTTGGGCGTTAAACAGAATTTAGGTGTAGACAAACAAAATTAAATCAAAAACAAATAGAATCAAGTTAGGTACGATTTTTAAGATTCAAGTTGAATTTGAAAATGGCAGGAGCAAGAGTAGACATCTTGCACACATTTTTAAGCACTTGAAATCAAAGTAGCTTGAATACAGCACAATAAGTGAGCATCAATTCCAAGTCAAAATAAAAAGATGCAAGTATAAGCAGCTTTGATACATGGCACATAAGAAAATAATCTTGGAGATTATGAAACATGTATTAAAAAGCTTTAAAATATCCAGTGATACATTATCTCAGATGTTTGCATCACACATGCTATTAGTAACTTGCAATAAGGGTTTGTGCTCACGCTATATTCAACATGCACCATTTTAAAATTCTACTGTATTTAACTCAGCTCCATTTGAAAAGAATTGATCACAGTTCAATGAACACAGATTAAAAAGGTATATGTAATTATTTCCCCTGATACAAATTAACAGTAAAATTGATACCTTAAAGTGAAAGGTTAGTAACACTGATAACATTTCCACATGCCAAATTAGTATTGCAACCAAATCATATAATCTCACGCTAGGAGTTTAAGTGCAAAGCCAAACACCACAGGAAAAAAATGGTCTTCGTACAACTTTCAAACATCAGCTTTACAAACGCCATCTGTGGTTACCAAGAAGATCACCGCTAACATTAATACCAGGGTTGAAGAATTGGGTGTGCTTTGGAAATTAATAGAAATATGAAAGCTACGATAGGACTCACTGATTAAGATGGGTAGAAAGTTGACCTGGTGAACGCAGAACATTTCAAGGTCTGAGGCCAACAGGTGCACCGTCCAAGGAGTTAGAACGCTGCACAGTTACACAGTTTGCTGACATCACTGAGTCATTCAGACCAAGTATGGATGAAGAACGAGAAATCTAGATACAGGAAGACCACTAAATTATGGCAAGCAGGTAAAATGGGGAAAAAATTGAATACTGAGCAGAAGTGGATTTACAGAGAATGCAAGTGTGGGAAATAAGTGTTTTTTACTTGTGACCTCAAGTATTAAATATAGAAGAATTGGGTAGACAACAACATTAACTTGAGGGATCATGATGACTTCTGTGATCAGGAGCTAAGGTACAATCCAATGCCAACTGAGGTACCATAAAGCCAATACATGTGACATTGAGAGGTTGAAAGAAAACAGTTGAATAGTGCTCAAAGTTATACAGCAAAAGGTGAAAAGAAACAAAGATAGGTCATGAATCAATAAGGCTTAAAATGAGAACAAATCAAATGTAAAAGCTGAACCCACTGGAAAAAAAAACTTAGGAGAAAAAAAAAATCAAGTCAGGACAATAAGAGTCAAGTTCTTACAATTGCTGATCTGAAAAACTTGAAAAGGAACCAGAAGGGAGCTTACTTCCAAGTGCCAGGATCAGAATTGCTGACTACTTTAAAGAGATTTCTTTGAAACAAATACATGGTTAATAATTTGAACATTTACAATTTTGTGATTTGGAAGTTAGCAATTTATAAATAAGAATGGCAATACAGTTCAAGCAAGGGAACTTGGGTACTGCTTGGCTGAGTCACCAATATATGGTAATTGAATGTTAAATTCTATCATTGTATGGTACCATGTACTTAAATCAGTGTCTCAGGGCCCCAGACTTTAGAAGTTATAGCCTGATTTTCTTGTACTGGAAAAATCTTATCAATGGCTTTGAGGTGCTTAATTTTTAATCTTCCTTTTCTTCAAGGTTTGGTAGTGGAAAACTGCTCACAATCCCAAGTTGCTGAAGGTTCACAGGGATCTGTCTGTGTGGTGGTGGTGGGGCTGCTGCTGGGTGAAATGGCAAAAAAATCTATGGAAATGAGTGGGGGTGATATTTGATTTGCTTATTTAGTAGCAATGGCTCTAGGTTTGATTAAACTGGAAGGAATTAGCAATCTTACTATAAACAGAAAACAATGGAGACCAATAAAAAGCGGTCAAAATTATGAATGGTCTTCATTGTGAAACTATTTACATAAAGAACATAAGAAATAGGAGCAGGAGTAGGCCATCTAACTCTACAAGCTGCCCCACCATTCAATAAGATCATGGCTGATCTGAAAGTGGTTCAGTTCCACTTACCCGCCTGTTCCCCATAATCCTTAATTCCCTTATCGATCAAAAATCGATATACCTGTGACTTAAACCTATTCAACGACGTAGCTTCCGCTGCTTCAGTGGGCAGAGAATTCCAGAGATTCATTACCCTCAGAGAAAAAGTTCCTCCTCAACTCCGTTCTAAACTGACCGCCCCCCCCCTTATTTTGAGGCTGTGTCCCCTAGTTCTTGTTTCCTTTCTAAGTGGAAAGAATCTCTCTGCCTCTATATGTCTCTAAGATCACCCCTCAGCCTTCTAAACCCCGATGAGTACAGGCCCAATCTACTCAATCTCTCCTCATAAGCTAACCCCCTCATCTCCAGTATCCACCTGGTGAACCTTCTCTGTACTCCCTCCAAAGCCAATATATCCTTTCGCAAATAAGGAGACCAAAATTGCAAATAGTACTCTAGTTGCGGCCTCACCAGTACCTTGTATAGTTGCAGCATGATCGCCCTGCTTTTATATTCCATCCCCCTCGCGATAAAGGCCAACATTCTATTTGCCTTCTTGATCACCTGATGCACCTGCAAACTGAGTTTTTGTGATTCATGCACAAGGACCCCCAGGTCCCTCTGCACTGTAGCATGTTGTAATCTTTCACCGTTTAAATAATAGTCCATTTTACTATTATTCCTTCCAAAGTGGATAACCTCTCACTTGCCAACATTATACTCCATCTGCCAGATCCTCGCCCACCCACTCAGCCTATCCATATCTCTCTGCAGACTTTCCATGTCCTCCACGCAATTCACATTCCCACTCATCTTCATGTCATCAAACTTTGTTACCCTGCTGGTAAGAATGGTATTTTCTACTGGCAAGAATAATTTGGGCATAAGTTTATGAAGAATTAAGGGACGTTAGGCAAATGTATTTTCTTAAATTGTACGTGATTGAACATGGAGTGTACTTCCAACAATAGTCAAATCTATAACAGTTGAGGGAAATGCATAAATATTTGCAGAGTTCATAAAAGAACATCCATAGGCTGTAAAAATAGTATTAAGTGGGTCAAAGGATACATTAATTGATCTAAATTCTATGTTAATATTGCTCAACTAAGCGTCAATACATAACAGCACATTTTACCCATCAACCACAATCTCGTTGAATAGGTTTGATCACTTTGAGCAACAGAAATCGTGATGAGTCTTGGAAGTTTCAATTATCCAAGCATCCAGAATATCTTTTGAGAAAATTTTTTCCGTTAATCTTATCCAATTTCTCTCCCAAACTGCCTTTAATTTTAAGATCGAGCCCCTCATTGTTGGTTCCCCAGAGGAATTTGTACGAACTTTATTGACTCATTTAAACACCTTGATTACAACACTATTCAATCTTCTATACCAAACAGAAAAGAAGCAACCTATCCTCAACTTAACTCAAAGCTCCAATACTTTGACCACTCATCTTTCCACATAACACCGTGAGCACACCACTAAATTGCTATTGAGTAAATAGAACATGAAGCCAATAGGCTTCTTGAGTAATAGTCTCATTTTTTAACCTCAGATAGCTGCTACAGTAGGTACTTTAGCCCAGCTCAAGTGTTGTCTGCATGAAACATGTTTTCACCCAAATACGTTTCAAAAATTTATGTGAGCGTTGCCAGCAAGATCAGCATTTGTTGCCCACTCCTTATTGCTGTTGAACAGATGGCGGTGAGCTGATTACAATTAAAGAGGGTCTTGGTAAGGCCACACCTAGAGTAGTGTGTGCAGTTTTGGTCTCCTTTTCTGAGGCAGGATGTTCTTCCTCAAGGAAATGCAGCAATGGTTTATCAGACTGATCCCAAGGATGGTGGGACTGATATATATGAGACGAGATTGACTAGGTTAGGACTGTTTTTGCTGAGTTCAGACAAATGAATGTGGGGGCGGGGATCTCAGAGACTTAATATTCTAACAAGATTAGAGGGGGTACATGCAGGGTGGATATTCCTGATGGTGGGAAAGTCTAGAACTAGGGGTCACAGTGTAAGGATGCAGGGTAGACTGTTCAGGACAGCGATGAGGAGATACTTCTTCACGCAAAGTGGTGAGCCTGTGGAATTCATCACCACAAGAAGTAGTTAATACCAAAACTTTGAGTGTATTCAGGAGGCAGCTGGATATAGCACTTGAGGCAAATGGGATCAAAGGTTATGGGGAAAAAAAACAGGATTAGGCTATTTATTGAGTTGGATGATCAGCCATGATAGCAATGAATGGCAAAGCAGGCTCAAAGGGCCAAATGGCCTCCTTCTGCTCCTATCTTCTAATGTTTCTATCTTTCATGAACTTTCATGCAGTCCATCTGCTGCAAGCACACCCACAGTGCGGTTAGAAAGAGTTGAGGAATTTCCAGTGAGGCTGAAGGACAGTGATTATATTTCCAAGTCAGGATGATACGCAACTTGGAAGGTGGTGTTCCCTTATGTCTACTGGCCTTGTCCATCTAGGTGATAGATATCATGAGTTTGGCAGGTGCTATTTAAGCGGCATTGGCAAGTTGCACCAGAGCATCTTGTACATGGTCCACAGTGCTGCCCCTGTGCACGTGTTATGGATGGCATGAATGGGGTGCAAATCAAGCGGGTTGCTTTATTCTGAATGGTGGCAGGCTTAGTGCAGCTGCAAGCACTATGGGTACTCCATTGCATTCCTGACTTGTGCCTTGTAGATGGTGAACAGACTTTAGGAAGATAGGAGGGGAGTTGCTCACCATAGAACACAGCCTGTCATCTGCTTTTATAGCCACAGTATTAATATGACTTATGCTGTTCAGTTTCTGGTCAATGGTGACCCCAAATGCGTTGATATTGGGTGTTCACTGATGTCAATGCAATTGAATGTCAAGGAGAGATAGTTAGACTTCATCGTGTAGAGATGGTCATTGCTGGCAGTTGTAACATTAGCACCATATTTGCCACATTGTCAATGTATCCAAGTCTTGCTTCAGTGTAGGACATTATCACAAATGATGCCAAACATTGCAATCATTAGCAAACATCCCTACTTCCGACCTTATAATGGAAGGAAGGTTATTGATGAAACAGCTGAAAATGTTTGGGCTTAGGATATTACCCTGAGGAATTCTTGCAGCATTAAATGATTGGAGGCCAACAGCAATCACCATCTTCATTTGTGTCTGTGAGGAGTTTCTACTCCCAACCCCAATTGCCATTAACTTCAGTGTTGTTTGATGCCACACATGGTCAAATGTTGCCTTAATTTGGAGGGCCATCACTCTCACCTCACCAATGGAATTAAGCTCGTGTCCATGTTTGGCTAAAGCTGTAATGAGGTCAGGAACATGATGGTTAAGATTTGAGATGCACTGCCTGAGGTTGTGGTGGTGGAGCATATTAAGTGCTGGCTTTCAAAAAGAGGTGGACAATTATCTGGTGAAAAAAAAATTGCATGACTACAAGGAAAAGGTGGGAGAGTTGGACTCAGTGAAGTGCTGTTTTGGAGGACTAGCACAGGCATGTTGAGCAGAATGGCATTCTGCATTGTAGCCATTCTGATTCTATGGATATTGATGTGTGAAATGTTCCCACAACCTCAATTTTTTTTCTGCTGGAATTTCTGCAAAGATTAATAGAAATCATAGGAAGAAATCTTCATGACAGCAATAGATCAACATTAAAATTTAATTGAAAAGAATGACCATGACAGCTATATGGAAAAGGTAATTTTCTCAGTTTACTGTTCCAGATAACAAAGTTTCTAAAATAGCCCTTTACTTAGCTGACAAAATTGTTGCCAACTGTATTTATTATTGCTAAGCTGAACTATTGGATTAAAAATGGAAGCCATTAGAACCAAATTTTCTTCCTAACTTTTTGCTTTTAAAAAAATGTATTCAACCTGAAAATAAATTTACTGGTTTACTTTTGTTTAGATAATTGCCTGTTCATTGCAATGTAGAAGCTAAATATGCTAAAGACTTCATTTATCAATGCACAAAACAATTAAAATATAAATAAAAACGCAGGCTGAGCTGAAGATCTGCACTTGCACTTACCGCTAGTGAGGAAGCGCTCGCTAATCGACTACCCATGTAAGTTCGGTTGCCTGTCGGACTCTTTGTATCAGGGGTACTGTGAGCCATTAATGCTCGTTGCAGAACTCTCTTTGGTGTTTTAGTAAATGAGAATGCTCTTGTCACCTGGATGAACAAAATAACATTGGACTGTTAACATAATAACATGTTGAAGAAAGTAAAGTTCTTCAGCGTAGGACAGATGGACATCAAGTAGTAATGTTGCAGAATAACTAAGTATGGTTGGAAATGTAAATTTTAAAGGAGACATGAACAGAGGTTTGTGGATGCAGTTTGAGAATGGAGCAAAGGATGAAGACTCAGGCACCAAGCCAGAGTGGGTAAGTGAAGCAGCAGAAAAATAAGGCATAAGGAGCTAGAACTGGAGAACTGAAGGGTATATATTCCATTTGAATGAGAGAAGTAATATTAAGATCAAGATGATAATCTTCCATTCTTCTCCAGATACATGGGGCGAGACAGGGGACCAGAGAGTAGAAAATATGACACTTTTATTCAAGAAACGGGACAAGGAAATTTCTGGCAACTACAGGGCAGTCAGTTTATCATCAGGGGTGGATACAGTTTTAACACAATAATCCGGGGGACACAGTGGCACAGTGGTTAGCACTGCTGCCTCAACACCAGGGAGCTAGGTTTGATCCCTGGCTTGGGTCACTGTCTGTGCAGAAACTGCACGCTCTCCGTGTCTGCTTGGGTTTCCTCCGAGTGCTCCAGTTATCTCCCACAGTCCAAAAGACATGCTGGTTAGGTGCAATGGCCATGCTAAATTTTCCCTCAGTGCCCCCGAACAGGTGCCCAAGTGTGGCAACTAGGGGATTTTCACAGTAACTTCATGGCAGTGTTAATGCAAGTCTACTTGTGACACTAAAACTTTAGGAAAAGTTAACAGACACTTGCAGAGGGTTTTTAAAATTAATTGATGGCCTGGCCAGCAATTTGCCCATCCCTAGTTACTCCTGTGGTGGTGATCTGTCTTCTTCAACCACTGCAGTCCCCCACCACTGAGTGTACTTATACCTGTTAGGGAGGGAGTGCTAGGATTTTTACCCAGCAGCAGCGAAGGAACAGTGATATATTTATGCTTCCAAGTCAGGATGGTGAATGAGTTGGACGGGAACTTCCAGGTGATGTTACCAGGTACCAGCTCCTTTTGTCCTGCTAGATAATATTAGCCATGGGTTTGGAAGGTGCTGCTTAAGAAAACTTGGTGAGTTGCTGCTGTACATCTTGTTGATGACAAACATTGCTGCCACTGTTTGGTGGCGACAAGATTGAATTTTTGTGGCAGGGCTGTTTCATCCTGAATGGTGTCAAGCTTCGAGTATTGTTGGAGCTGCATTCATCCAGGCAAATAGAGTATTCCACTACACTTCTGATCTGTGCCTTGTAGATCAGGGACACTTAACCACAGAAAGTAGTTGAGGCCATAAACGTTGAGATTTCAAGGAGGAAATTAGATACAGGTCAGGGAGCTGCAAGGGATATTGGCAGGCAGGGTTGCGGGGGGCGGGGGGGGGGGGTGTGGTGGTGGTTGTTGGTGGTGCAGCTGGATGTGAATATTGAAATTAATGATCAGCCACGAAGGCTTGAAAGACCAAGTGGGCTGCTCCTGGTTCTACTTTCCACATTTCTATGACAGGCTTTGGGGAGTCAGGAGGCATGTTACTCACCACAAGATTCCTAGTGATTGACCTGCTCTTGCCACCAGTATTTATATGATGAGGAGATACCTGCATTGTTGTTCTTTCTGTGCCCAATCAGGTCAAAGTCCAACAGGGTTATTTGGAATCATGAGCACTGCTCCTTCCTCAGGTGACTCACCCGATGAAGGGTGACAGGCCGCTGTGCTGTATTGTTCTTTTTCTTTGGACTGTAGGAGGAAACTGGAACACCCAGAGAAACCCAGGCAGAGACGGTAGAATGTGAACATTTCCACAATCACTCGAGGCTTGAATCGAACCCAGGACCCTGATGCAGTGAGGCAGCAGTGCCAACCACTGTATTACTGTGCTGCCTAAATTATTAACTGAAAGAGATTCTGTTGATATCACTAATTCAATTCAACACACCCTTATAAGCAGCAGGTTTCAAGTTATATCACTTCTGCTTTTAATCCCATTTGTTTATTTTTGCCCAGAATTAAAAAAACCAATGACTTACCTTCTTTGAAGTTTTCTTAAATGCTCTTGATGCTCTGCTTAATGTGCTATCCATGTCTTTTGTGTTGACTTCTAGAAATTCTGGGTCAGTATTAAAAATAATATTTTCCTATAAAATAAAAGTAATTATTAGTTTAAAATAAGCCCAGGGGAAATAAAGGTCATAATGTAAATGATTGTTATAAATAGGTCAGATGTACAAAACAATTTCATGGGGCAACTGAAGAAGAAAGGGTACACAGGAAGAAAAGCAAGCATCACTAAAACAAAAGCTCATCACTGCACCAAAACCACAAATCTTGATCAGCTCAGTCATAGAAGTTTACAGCATGGAACAGACACTTCAGCCCAGTTTTTACCTTAAGCCAGTTCCAATTGCCTGCATTTGACCCATATCTCTTTATACCAATCTAACCCATACAACTGTCTGAATGCTTTTCAAAACAAAGTTGTACCCACCTCTATCATCTCTGGCAATTTGTTCTAGACACTCACCACCCTGTGTGAAAAAATTTCTCCTCTGGATTCTTGTATTTTTCCCCTTTCACCTTAAACCTAGAGCCTTCAGTTTTTGACTCACTGACCGTTGAGAAAAGATGTTGACTATCTGTGTTATTTATGCCCCTCATTATTTTATAGACATTCATAAGATTACCCACAAGCCCCCTACACTCCAGAAAAAAAAAAGTCCCAGACTATCCAGCTTCTCCTTATAACTCAAACCATTAAGTCCAACTGGCATCCCTGTAAATCTTTTCTGCACTCTTTTTAGTTTAATATCCTTTCTATAATAGTGACCAGAACTGTATTCCAAGTGTGGCCTTATCAACATCTTGTACAGTATCAAATCATCCCAACTCCTGTATTCAATATTCTGACCAATGAAACCAAACATGCCGAATGCCTCCTTCACCCTGTGTTTGAGCCTCCTGGTTATAGTTCAGTAAATGAGACACGAGTTCTGCTTCTTCATAAACTATTTCTTTGATCCAACTCCATACAATTCTCCACCAATACCACAGTGCCACCTGTAACTCCTTTGTGCATAGCAGTGACTTCTCCTGAATAACTGACATCAAATTAGGACTTTATTGAAAGGTTTGTTAACCCATTCCTATCTCCTTCCTTGGAGGAAAAAATATTTTGATGGAATATTGTTTCCCCAGAACAGAAAACACAAAAACATACTATTTCCCCCCTTTTTCATAAAATCTCAAAAAAAATTCAAAAAGATACGCCCTTCCTTAATAATGTCCAAAAGTTTCTTCAAATTAGCCTCAGTAAAACAAATCGGATAACTGAATTTAATTTTTGGCATTTCCCCTTTGTCCAGCATTTGCTTTAAGCTGGTATGATGATCCTCAAACTTTTCCCGTTTACACTTCTGTGGACTGCACATTTTCCCAAAGGGATTTATTGTCAATGTGACACTCAATGGATATTTATTCGAATCCCAAGCCCAAAACTTCTGTTAATATCTGGGATATGAAAACAGCCATATCCATTGCCTCTACAAGATGTCTTGCAGCCAATATGCTTTTTACTACTCTCTTCATTTTCTTTGTCTCCCACACAAGGGAGCAACATTTTCTATTTTCTCCCAAAAGAAAACTCATCACACAAACTGGCATAGGATGCGTCGTTATAAACTATGGGTTTTAGGTGCCTAAGATCATCCAAAAACGGGAATCTCAAAAACAAAAACACACTCCTGAATTTTTAGTTTGGCCAGCATTTTGTTTGTTCTCATTGTGTCTTCCACCTTTGGGATCATTCATTTTTGTACTCAACTCTGGGACATCAAAACTAATATCCAGTCTGTCGCCCTAACAAATGTCACAGTTCCTATTTTTCTGTCTCCAAACTCATTGTGTCCTTTTGTGAAGCCTCATCTCAACTAACTGCTATCAGGCTGTAGCTCTCCAAATAACATTGCTGACATGACTCAGGTCTGTCCAATTTCCAGCCCAATATATTTGGAAGCACCTGAAGCCTGACTTCCAACACTGAATTCCTTCCTCAGCCCAGAAATTATAATAGCTTCAAAATTATAATAGCTTCAAAAATCATTATTATCACCCCATTCATAGTCTTACCCATATTCTGAGACCATTACGAAATGGGCTTTCTGCAGCCGTATTCATGGCCCCCCCCCCACTGCCATTGTCTGGGAGGAATTTTGCCAGCGGTTCCATTCCTGTCCCTATCTATTTTTCCATTACTCTTTTTTTCTTTGCTAAGGACTGCTGTTGATGGTAGACTTAGCAACCAGATTTAGTCAAAGCACAAAATGAATAGATTGTTTGCTTTATCCCAGATATTAAGATCCACAGCCACAACATTAAAATCTCTGGCCAAAGGTAGAGTTATTATTCATCGTGATGGTGTCTTTCTGTACTTCTCACAGCAATCGCTGACCTGTTCTATAAGCTTAGTATAGGCTTCATCTCTTACACCTGCATCCTTTAAAAGTTGCAGCCTCCGAGGACAAGGGTACGCAAACTGCCAATGCAATTTCAACACAATGAGCTTTTTATCTGTTAAAGTCCCATTCCAGATGCTAAGAACACTTCTTTACTCAACAAATTGTCATTAACTGAATACAAGAGTGTCTCAATTGTAAACTGCAAGTCCACTGTTTTTCCAAAAATTGCTGCCTTATCATTTTTCATATAGTTTGTGTGCTTTCTTCATTGACAGTCTACTCAGAACTAAAGGTATCTTACTCGATACAACATCTGTGCTAACGAAATGATATCCAGCAATATTGCAAGGATCACCATTCTTTTCGGTGACTTCAGGGAATCATCGCCAAACCTCAATTTGTGGAATTTTCAAATTCCTTAATCTTGTTTTGATTTTCAGCATTTAAAGAGTCCAAGTAACATTTTAACCAGTCAATTCCACACGGTAGACATGCAGCCACTATCCAATACAGCACAATTAAAAGGACTCTGCAACCAAAACTCTCAATATAGGAGAGAAATTTCTCGTTAATGAGAATGCCTTCTTTCTGGCCACAATCTTTCCTTGTGTCATGTGTAAGTTCAATCACTATATTAGATCATTTCGGGCAATTGAAAGCATAATGAAATTTACAGTCACACCAAAATCATCAATTTATCATCCGCAGGGCATTTCTGGGGTTCATTTTCTAGTTATCATTCTCCACATTCTTCTTGCTGCTATTGCTATCAAAGGGGTTTCTGTCGTCGTAATTTCTGGGTCCCAATCTTCTGCCATACTCTCGTAGCCGGCTTGTGCCCGTACAATCTCACCGTCCTGTTAACAGTATATCTTCTGCATTGTTTTATTACCAACTGACCCATTTGTGTCATGTGGGGATAAAACGTTTCCCTAAATTTTTTTTTAAAAAAGGCCTCTAACATTTGATCAAATAAGATATTTGTATCTGCAAACTTAACTCCTGTCAAAACCAGGAGCTTTTCCATATTTGTAACTTCAGCACACTACAGTAACCTAAATGTCAACATGGACTGTGGAAACTCCAAGTAGTGTTTTTGCAGCCTGTTATATAGCCTACTAAATTCTATCATATACTCTTCAAACAAATATCCTGATTTCCAAAATCTATCAAATTTTGACCAGGCTTCATATGCACTCAAGTCATTCTGTTGATAAATTTTACCAATAAGGTTTAATAAATTATCCTGACCTTTCTCAGAGTTCAAATATTCCAACTCAAAATACTTTGCATCTGATTTTACTTCTATATCAGAAAGAGCGCGCCACGGTCATACCTTGTTCCCTTTTGCCCAAAGCAGTTAGCATAGTCCACATGACGTCACTTCTCCATTGGTCATAAAGTTCAGTGTCTGAGAATAACAGCTGATAGTCATATCCCAACACTTACTCTTGGTTCAACCATTTTGTTGTCTCCTACTCTCATTTGTTGATTTAGAATTGAGTGAAGTGTTCAAAAAAAATCATAACATTACTTGGAGCCAACCACCATTATTTGCTACCACTATCTGGGCTTCCCGATTACATTTCGGTAAAGGAAACATGAGTTCTGCTTCTTCATAAACTACCTTCATTTCTTTGATCCAACTCCGCATACAACTCTCCACCAACAACCAGTGCCCGCCATCTGTAGCCCCTTTATATATTAGTGACTTAGTGAATAACTGACATCCCATTAGGACTTAATTGGAAGGTCTGTTAACCCATTCCTAACACCCTGTTCACCTGCAACTCCACTTTCAAGGCGCTTTGAACCTGTACCCCTAGATCTCTTTGTTCTATAAGACTCTCCAAAGCCCTACTAATTGAGCAAGTTCCGCCCTGGTTCAGTTGACCAAAACGCATCACCTCGCATTTATTTAAATTAAACTCCATCTGCCATTCATACATCCCGTTACAATCCTAGATAACCTTCCTCACTGCCCATTATGCACCAATCTTGGTGTCATCTACAAACTTACTATCTATGCCTCCTAAATTCTCATCAAAATCTTGGAGAGTATATGTCTGTACTAGTATCCCATAATATGGAATCACACTTTCCCACACTACTTCTTTACATATAAAGATAGAAGCAAAATACTGCAGATGCTGGAATCTGCAACAAACAGAAAAATGCTGAAAAATCTCAGCAGCTCTGACAGCATCTGTGGAGAGAAAATAGAACTAACGTTCCGAGTGCAGACGACTTTTCCTCTACAAAGATGTTAACCTCCTACTAGTTTGTCCCTGTGTCAATTTGACCTTGGCTCAAGTAATAAACTGTTACAAGTTAAATCAAAATAAAAAAGTAGAACACCTGAAAGTCCTTTAGCTCAACCACATCCCCAATCATTCCTATTTTGTTGATTCCAACATGAAGCATAACTGGATTCTTTCAAAATCTTAAACTATTGTAATTAAATGATAACTGGATAGACTCACTCAGATTAAATAATTTTTTCTTCCCTTCCCATCAAGCCTTCAAGGGTCAAAAACAGATTAAATAATTTAGAATTTATCTTCCAAGATGTGCACAAATGCCAAATGATTATTCACCAAATGATTTTGCCAACGTGGTCAATTATTATGCATTTACATAGAAACACAGAAAAGCTACAGCACAAAACAGGCCCTTTGGCCCACAAGTTGCGCTGATCATATCCCTGCCTACTAGGCTTATCTATAACCCCCAATCCTATTAAGTCCCATATACTCATCCAGAAGTCTCTTAAAAGACCCTATTGAATTTGCCTCCACCACCACCACCCTCTGAGTGAAAAACTTTATACAGCACTGTTAACAGAAAAATACCAGGTGCTTCAGAGATGCAAAGAGAAACATATGCTGACTTTAAGGAAATATTAGGAAGGGCAATCAAAAGCTTTGTTAAGAAATGAGCTTCACAGAGGGTGTTAAAAGAAAAACAGGATATGGAGTGGCAGAGAGAAAGGATTCCAGAAGAGGATCGAGATAGCTACTGCACACTGAAGTGCATAACAGATCAGATCAGAATCTCAGAAATGATGAGCAGGGAGATGAAATCTAAAAGCCAAGAAGCCATAGTTGGACAAGCATGCCATCAGAGAAAGGAATAGCAACAACCAGAGAGAGGCTCAGAGGTGGTGGTGGAGAGGGGAGCCACTGAAGGAACATTTCAGCTGTGAGATAAGATGGATCTCCAACACACAGCCATTTCCTCAACTGAAAAGGATAGCATAGAAACAAATCTCTCCAGAGCCAAATATCAATACTGTTTTCTGAATAAAATGACAGTTTCCTATGAAGCTATTTGTTGCTCATTTTAAGAGATGGTAACGAAACAAATCAGTTCCAGCTCGAAAATAGAATTGAATGAACTAAATTTTAATGATACATTAGTGCTTTTACTCAGTTTTTTTCTTAAATCTGCAAAATAGATTTGCTTTATTAAAAGATAAAATGTATATATTAGCCTTATAACTGGTTTGTGTTTCAATAGCTCAACTCCAAAATTCCACTGTGTTACATTTTTCTTGCATCATGGTATAGCCACTTCATGCAAAATGCTAAATTTTAAGAACCATATCACATTGAAGATGAATCTTTGTTGGCAGTCATCTTTCATATGAAAAATTTGCTGATTGATTGAGGAGCAGTTTAAGATGATTGATCACACAGGTTTTCTCCCATTTTCTCCAGAGATGCCCATCAAAACTTTCCAACTTACTGCATCTGCTTTGCAGATTGTATTTGCCACATGTCGACACAGCAGTCTTAACCAGCAATCCTTCTTGGGCTCTTCCACTGTTAACTGGAAACTGAAAAGTAGGTTTGATTGTTCTGTTGGAGGTCGTACCACCAGGGCAAAGGCACTGCGGCAATCTAATGCAACCAATGGGAAATTAGTTTAGCATGTCACAACTACAGATAGCATTAAAAATACACTCCTGGATTAGCAATCGGTTTAAATGAAATCCTGCAACAGAGAGCAAATAATAGGTAGAAATTTGAACACGTCCACTGTAACACACTTCTTTAAAATTGTAGAAAAAGTGTAATATAGCCAGCATGTTCATATGATTGAAATGTGACTTTTGTAACTGTACCAGTACTATAAAGTCAAAAACAAAAAATAGTCTTGAGGTTAGGAAATTGCCAACAAATGCCATTTCCCACCGACTCATCACCCATTTGTAAACCCCATGAGTATTAAAACTATAGCTCAAGACAAATCTCAATATCTATTCCAAACATTTAAAAAAGGTTGCCAGATTCTAAGCAGAGATAGAATACTGAACCTCCCGAACCTTAAATCAGAAGTTTATAGTCAAGTATCCAATCCAAGGCCATCTATCTTGGCGCAGACCAGAGTCAAATTTAGGACTTTGAATGGACAAAAAACTATTAGGTCCATTGTGCTGCTTCTGGCTCTTATTTGAATTTCACTGTCCTTTCTCAGCCATTTCAATGCTCTTTTCACAAACGTTTATCTGCTTCCCCTTTAAAAATTATCCATTCTATTTCCCTTATAGTTTTCGAGGAAAGAAAATTCTCCCAACTTTTTTCATTTTGTGTGATATTAAGCTGTCTAGTTATTTACCTTCTAACTAGTGGAAATAATCCTACATCCTACAACTGTGATTTGTTCGCAATTTTGAATATGTTAAGTTGTTTGGCATTCTATAATGCAGTGACCCAGTTGCTCTCATTGCTGAGGGATCACCCCTGGTATCTTCTGTACCATCTTTGTGGCCTTTATATAAGAACATAAGAAATAGAAGCAGGAGTAGGCCATCTAGCCCTTCGAGCCTGCCCCGCCATTCAATGAGATCATGGCTGATCTGAAATGGCTCAGTTCCACTTTCCTGCTTTCTCCCCATAACCCTTAATTCCCTTGCCTACCAAAAACCTATCCACCCGTGCCTTAAATATATTTAGTGAGGTAGCCTCTACCACATCAACGGGCAGAGAATTCCAGAGATTCACCACCCTTTGAGTGACGAAGTTCCTCCTCAACTCTGTTCTAAACTGCACTCCCCCCCCTTGAGGCTGTGCCCTCTAGTCCTGCTGTCCTTTGAGCAGGAAGAATCTCTCTACCTCTACCCTATCCATCCCCTTCATTATCTTATACATCTCTATAAGATCCCCCCTCAGCCTTCTAAATTCCAACGAGTACAAACCCAGTCTATTCAGCCTCTCTTCATAGTCCAACCCCCTCATCTCCGGTATCAGCCTAGTGAACCTGCACTCCAAGGCCAAAATATCCTTGCGCAAATGCGGCGACCAAAACTGCACACAGTACTCCAGCTGCGGCCTCACCAGTGCCCTGTACAGTTGCAGTAAGACCTCCTTGCTTTTATATTCAATCCCCCTCGCTATAAAGGCCAACATCCCATTTGCCTTCCTGATCACCTGCTGCACCTGCAGGCTGGGTTTTTGCGACTCATGCACAAGGACCCCCAGGTCCCTCTGCACCGTAGCATGCTGCAGCTTTTCGCCTTTTAAATAGTAGTCCCTCCTACTATTATTCCTGCCAAAGTGGATAACCTCACACTTGCTAACATTGTACTCCATCTGCCAGGTCCTCGCCCACTAGCTTAGCCTATCTAGATCCCTCTGCAGACTTTCCACACCCTCCGCACAATTTGCTTTTCCACTTATCTATCTTTTGGAAAAGTCAGAGTACTCAAAACTAGACAACGTTCTCATCAATTCCGTGAAATCAAAGAAAAATTATGCAAGCTTGACAAGGCCAGGAAAAAATAAACTCAAGGCCAATTTTAGATGATCAATAACATGCAGAAATCTTTGCATCTTGTAAGGCTGCTCATGGGCAGAAAAAATAACACATCTGTCTCTGTAACCACCTCAGTTTTCTTCTCAAGTCTTGGATTCATTTTGTAACTTACAGTTCCTGCATCTTTTAACACATGTAACTCTGCATCTGTATTTGTTTTCATTAGTCTCCTTTCTATCACTTATTCCCACCAACCAACAGAATTAAAATCAGCTCTCAACAGTAAAAGGACGATGATTTATTCCTCATGAAGTTACATACAATAAAGACTGAATCAGTTAGATTGACAATTTAAAAAACACAGGTTGGATGGAAGGGGGAGGTGGTGATAGCATTTGAAGGGCAATATCAAACAGCAATTATTGACGTTGATTTACAAAGTAGTTAGCATTGCTTGAAAGCTGCACTTTTGCCCCCATATTTCCAAAGTATTTGGCTCTCCTGACACAATGAGGTGGGCCAGTTGCACAAGTGAAGAGTTGTGATGCAATGGACCAAGACAGTAGGTCTTGATGAATCATTCAACAAAAGATCAGTCAATACAACATTTTTCCCCCTTGACCGAAAGTTAATCGTAGCCAGGAATTGAACTAGTCATCTTCTACTTCAAAGTTTAACATTACATCAAAAGGCTACCCAGAGTTTTATTTTTAAATAATTTCACAAAAAAGCATAAATGCCCCCATTACTGTGACAAATAACCACCAAGAAATAAAAGAATGGTGTGGTAAATAATAAGTATACTTAGCAGGGTACAGTCAAACAAACGTACTGAGGTTTGTTAAACACTTGCGTCTAAAAATTTGAAGGCAAATCAAATTGAGCAGAGCAGAAAGGATAAAAAGAAAAACGAAAGCAAAAAATATGCTTTATAGCGATCCATTTAAAAATTTAAGCCATACTCATACTAGTACTGACCTTCAGTCTCCTTAATATCCAATACTCCTTTTATCTGGGAAAGGGGCATCAGCACAATGTGTTTCAGAGAGGCAGGGGGTCGTGTTTGACCATGAGGGCTCTTGAAAGAGCTAATTACTTTATGACGTTTTCTTGCAATCTATAAACAAATATTGCTCATATCAAACGTATAAAAGATACTAAGGAACTAACTTGATTAAAACTATGTAAAACAAGGCTGTAAAAGATAATTAGTGATTTGAAATTTAAAGTATCGAAAGTGCTCAGGCTTATATGCTCAAAGTGTTCAGCGTGACATGCTGAAACAAAAATTCAATTAGGTTAAACGATTCCCATTCAAACATGAAAATTTACACAAGTGCAGATTTTTTGCTCATTTACATTAGAAACAATAGCCAAACTACAGCAAAAGTGTAGAATTTCAAACAAGTTACAGACCAACAATTTACAATCATGAATTACCACAATCAGTAGTTAACACTGTTGTCGCACAGCAACAGGGACCTGGCTTGGGTCACTGTGCAGAGTTTGCACATTCTCCCCGTGTCTATGTGGGTTTCCTCTGGGTGCTCCAATTTTCTCCCACAGTCTAAAGATGTGCGGGTTAGGTTAATTAGCCATGTTAAATTGACCCTAGTGTCAAAAGATTAACAAAAATGTGGGGTTACAGGAGTAGGATTGAGGTCGATGCAGATTTGATGGGCCAAACAGCCTCCTTCTACACTGTAGGGATTCTATGATGAATCTGCACAAGATTCACATAGAAGACATGATTCAATTCACAAACCGGCAATGCCCCAGATTCTGCCAATTGTTCTGGCTTGGGAAGGTTTTTCAAATTGCAATCATTTTCTTGCATGTGCAAGTACTAGTTGGCACATTTTATTTTGTTTCAGAAGTTTAATTTACAAAAAACTGACTAGCGTACACCAAAAAACCATTAAATCAATATAGTTCTCTTTTTAAGCCATTTTTAATTATTTTAACGCCAATCACTCAGGTGAAGGTCTGGATACTCTTAAAAATGCTTATTTTTTGGCAGTGAATTCATTTAAGCTGTATCCATAAAACTGCATCATTTAATGGAAAGGAAGAAAATCACTACATTTCTATGATAAAAGCAAAATACTGCAGATACTGGAATTTGAAACAAAAACAGAAAATGCTGAAAATTCTCAGCAGGTTTGATAAAATCTATAGAGACAATACAGCCAACATTTCTATGATACTGTCTGACTGCAGTGATTCATTGAAGATTTAAAGTTTGTAATTATGCATGTTTATTTTAGCATAAACTTGAACCTATGGCATAATGCATGTATTGTAGGTCACAATTTCTCAATTGCACCCCTTTGTTGCAGATTTTGGAATTAAACCAATGGAATTTGATTAGACCAAATGTAAAATGGTCTATGGATTTTCAGGCTGTTATTTAATACCTGACTATTTAGTGGGCTCGCAATAAATGTTCAGTTCTGAAAACAAAGCGTTACCTGGAGATAGCCCTTTTTACACCATTCCCTCCTGCAAGCTTTGCCATTGTGACTAAAATAAGGAGGAGTCAGTTTAGAACAGAGTTGAGGAGGAACTTCTCTCAGAGGGTAGCAAATCTCTGGAATTCTCTGCCCATTGAAACGGTGGAGGCTACCTTGTTGAATATGTTTAAGTCACAAGTAGATAGATTTCTGATCAATAAGGGAATTAAGGGTTATGGGGAGCAGGCGGGTAAGTGGAACTGAACCACAAGATCAGCCATGATCTTATTGAATGGCGGGGCACGCTCGTGGGACTAGGTGGCCTACTCCTGCTCTTATTTCTTATGTTCTACTTGTGGAGTTCAAGTGCAAAAATGGTTTCCAGTGCAAAACAAATCCATAACATTATCGGCAAATCTCTTGAACCTTCAAAATTACTCATACTGCAAAGGACACCATCAACTTGCAATGATCCTCATTGCAAAGAGTCTAGCTACATATTCTGTAGCATGAACTTGATGGCACAATGAAATCCAGAACATTACCAAGATATCAAAAGTACATAAAATTGAGTCACCCTAGAAATTACTTTTTAAGAGACTCCAGGACACAGAAATTTGTGTGCAATATATAAATATTCTACACAATGACTGTTACAAGTAGAATTCTGCTCAGTTACATTGCTTTCTCAAAACACAAATGTGCTCTTACCTCCAAACAGTCATTGAATAAGAATAAAGTGACTTGTTCACCTCGGTCACACAAGTCATCATCTAGCACAATAGTTTCCACTCGCTGGACAAGATGGCGATGAGATGATAGCAGGTTGGCCTAAAGGACCAAATTTCTTATGGTGAAAAAGGTTCATCTTCAAAACATTGCATTTTTTTTTAAAAAAAGTGTTTTACAATTTCTAGGTGTAAAGTATTACATGACCATTTCTTTCAAGTATTAGAAGGGGACAAACTGGAGGAATAAAGAACAAACTTCAAGTCATTTTGTGAATTGGCTCATCAGGTTATGGCGATTTTGAAATGATTAACATCCATGAAAATACATATAACTGCAACGTCAGTGGGAATAGTATACATATAAGCTTTGTCCATGATCCCTGGAGCTACTGTTATAAAATCCTATCAGACACCATCAATGTGTTTTCTTAAATGAGGAAAGTTAGAAGCGTAACTGATAGTATCCCAAATACTTCAGTGTACACTACCCCACAGCACCAGCCCCCAAAAAGATGCACCTGCACAAACGTGTAAGCAGCTTATGCACTTACAGGACAACCATCAACTTCATAGACAACATCAAAGATTTGTCGTTGACCTTCAGTTTTCCTTTTGTCTTCATTGATGTGTCTAAAAACGATGACAATACACAAAACAAAACGAAGATCAAAAAATTTGCATGATGGAATTATGATTAGTTATAAAAAAAAGGGACAGAAATGTTAATATTTTGACTAAGTGGAGAATTTATTTTATTTATTTTAATATTGAGACAAGTCTGTTCATAATTTGGAACACTGATCAAAACAGGCAGTGTTTTTTCATATGCTCCACGTGGTATTGTTTTATTTAGCACCTTCTGATTAGCAAGTAGTCTTCAAATTGAACCCATCATTGTGGGATATTTTAAACCTTAAGGTTTAAAGGTTTAAGGTTAGACCTAACTACTATCACAAATTCCAAAATAAAGAGTTTCTTCAAAACCAAAATATAGCCAGTTTCTATTTTCTGCAGAAAGCACTTAATCATTTCCATACACAGCATCATCAATGGTCAGCACACTTTTAGTAAAATACACCCCTTGCCTGAATGACTGCAGCTCCAACAACACTCAAAGCTTGAGTGACAAAGTAGGACAAGGACAGCAGATACATAAGAACATATGAGGAGAGACTGAGGGATTTAGGGTTGTTTTCGTTGGAAAGAAGGCGGCTAAGAGGGGATCTTATTGAAACATATAAGATGATTAGAGGTTTAGATAGGGTGGATAGTGATGGCCTTTTTCCTCGGATGGAGAAAGCTAGCACGAGGGGGCATGGCTTTAAATTAAGGGGGGGTAGCTACAGGACGGATGTCAGGGGTAGGTTCTTTACCCAGCGGGTGGTGAAGGATTGGAATGCCCTGCCTGCTGCAGTTGTAAATGCGTCTAGTTTGGGGGCGTTTAAGAGATCTCTGGATAGGTTTATGGACGAAAAGGGATTGGTATAGGCTAGTGGGTCATTGTTTTTGTAACTGGTCGGCGCAACATCGTGGGCCGAAGGGCCTGTTCTGCGCTGTAATGTTCTACGTTCTATAAGAAATAGGAGCAGGAGTAGGCCATCTAGCCCTTCGAGCCTGCCCCGCCATTCAATAAGATCATGGCTGATCTGTCGTGGCTCAGTTCCACATTCCCGCCCTCTCCCCATAACCCTTAATCCCCTCTCTTATCAAAAACCCATCAACCCGCGTCTTAAAAATATTTAGCGAGGCAGCCTCCACCACCTCAACGGGCAGAGAATTCCAGAGATTCACCACCCTTTGAGTGAAGAAGTTCCTCCTCAACTCCGTTCTAAACGCCCCCCCCCCCCCTTTATCTTGAGGCTGTGCCACGTAGTCCTACTGTCTATTTTGAGCAGGAAGACTCTCTCCACCTCTATCCTATCCATCCCATTCATCATTTTATACGTCTCAATGAGATCTCCCCTCATTCTTCTAAACTCTAACGAGTACAAGCCTAGTTTATTCAGCCTCTCCTCATAGCTCAATCCCCTCAACTCCAGTATCAGCCTAGTAAACCTCCTCTGCACTCCCTCCAAGGCCAAAATATCTTTGCCCAGGTGCGGCGCCCAAAACTGCACTCAGTACTCCAGCTGCGGCCTCACCAATGCCCTATACAGCTGCAGCAAGACCTCCCTACTTTTATATTCAATCCCCCTCGCTATGAAGGCCAGCATCCCAGTCACCTTCCTGACCACCTGCTGCACCTGCAGGCTGGGTTTTTGCGACTCACGCACAAGGACCCCGAGGTCCCTCTGCACCGTCGCCTGCTGCAGTTTTTCGCCACGTAACTAATAGTCCTTCCTACCATTATTCCTACCAAAGTGCACCACCTCACACTTGCCAACATTAAATTCCATTTGCCATTTCCTGGCCCATTCGCCCAGCCTATCTAGATCCTTCTGCAGACTCTCCACACCCTCCGCACAATTTGCCGTTCCACCAATCTTGGTGTCATCAGCAAATTTCGACACCCTACACTCAGTTCCCTCCTCCAGATCATCTATATAAATGGTAAAAAGCTGAGGACCCAGCACCGACCCCTGGGGCACTCCACTAGTCACCATCCGCCAATCCGAATAGCACCCGTTGACCCCCACTCTCTGCCTCCTATTTGACAACCAATCCTCTATCCACACCAACACCCTGCCCCCAACTCCATGTCCCTCGACCTTCTGCAATAACCTCTTGTGAGGTACTTTGTCAAACGCCTTCTGAAAATCCAGAAAGACCACATCCACCGGCTCTCCTCTATCCACCGCCCTAGACACATCTTCATAGAACTCCAGTAAATTTGTCAGACACGACTTCCCTTTAATGAAACCATGCTGCGTCTGCTCTATCAAGCGATTGCCTTCAAGATGCCTCGCAATTTCCTCCTTAATGACGGATTCTAACATTTTACCTACCACAGACGTTAAACTAACCGGCCTATAATTCCCCGCCTTTTGCCTGGCACCCTTCTTAAACAACGGCGTAACATTAGCCGTTTTCCAATCTTCCGGCACTTCCCTGGAATCCAGCGACGTCTGGAAAATAACCACCAAGGCATCCACTATCACCTCCGCCATTTCTTTCAGAACCCTTGGATGCATTCCATCCGGTCCTGGGGACTTGTCCACAATCAGCCCCTCCAGTCTGTCGAGCACCACCTCTCTAGTAACATGGGACCATCACCTGGAAGTTCCCCTCCAAGCTACTTACCATCTCACTCGGTCAAAACCCTGGAGCTCCCAATCAGCATCTACACCACATGCATTGCAACGGTACAACAAGGCAGCTCACCACCTTCTCAATAGCAATTAGATGGGTAATAAATGTTGGCCTAGTCAGCAAAGACCACAGCTATTGAATGAAAAATAATATCAGCAAAGCTGATACGCACATTAAATAATCAACATTTTATCAATTCCTTCTTTAAGTTATCAAATGGTCTCAGGAAGTGTGGCTCTCATCTCAAACGTCCACAGCTTAAATGTTGTCATTGCTTTTTGGATCAGGCATTGGAACAGGCCATATCTGTCTACTGAGTGGATACTATTCCAAATGGTACTCCTGAACAGATTAACTAATTATGCACTTCATTCCTGATGATGGCACTGTGTCAACCAAATTGGTTATAAAGAATTTGGAGCGTAAAAAAAAATCTAACAGCGTTTCATATACCACCCATTTTGCACATTACATGAATTTGAATATTGAATTGAAACGCTGTCCTGATCAATTGACTACCAATGTATTAAGCCCCAAAGATATGTATAAGAACCCAAAACTTACGTCATGACTTCCTTTAGTAACTCAATAGCATTTTCCAAACTGACTTTATCAGGGTTGTCATCTGCAGTATGCTTCTTAAGGTCTAAACAAAAGATAAATTGGAGTTAAACCACGTGGCCATTTACAATTGTGAATTTAAAATTCAACTGATATCATAGAAGTATCTCAGGCTAAGACATACTTAGCCACATTTGTCTTTCCCACAAAATATAACTCACACTTTGAGAATTGAGATTTAAAGGTCTCAAGCCTTTTCTGTGGCTTTAAAAAGTGTGCGCATTAACAATTTTCAAATTTAATCTCTTCCGTGATATCCACACATTGCAAAATTATTTCTCAATGCAAGCATACAAGACTGCAAGATGAAATGTGGTCTTTTTTGATCTAATTATACATGGATTTTGGTACAGATATGGGGTGAGACGCTTCCAAAAAATTTTAATTGTCGAATTCACATACAAACTGAAGTAAATCCCACTGGTTCTTTCAGTGGGATGTTCAAAATGAATCTCCCACACGTTGTGCATTACAGAGTGCCCTTGTGTGAATCTTATTAAAAATCATAGAGCCAGGCAATTCCTGTTGGAGAAGCTGGCAGCATTGCATTGAGCAGGCCAATGCGCACAGGTCAATCTGTCAGCGCCAAGATCCATGCATGTGCAGTAGCCCGCGTTCCAGCCTCCTGACCACAGGCCAACCCTGCATTGCTGATTGTGCAACACCCACTACCATCCCCCCAAACCATCTGTTCACTGCCCCTTCCCCCACACCCCCCACCCATGCCCAGCCCCAATCACTGACCTCCCTTCGAGTGCAGAGTGGTAGGAGGACTCCCCACTACCAATGATTGCATCCTCCAGAGGCCCCACCCCCTTGGCATATCCAATGCCTGGTACAGGCAAGTAGTCTCACAACAGCAGGTTAAAGTCCAACAGGTTTATTTGGTAGCATGAGCTTTCAGAGCATTGCCCCTTCATCAGGTGGCCCTGGTGGGCAGTGACAGCACCTTGGGCATTGCCACTACCTGTTGAGCAGTGTCAGGGGACCAAGCTGACACTGCCAAGCTGGAAATGCCTAGGGAACACTCCCTTAATCCAGATCTCGGGGGGGCAGGGGGGGGGGTGTGTGTGTGTGTGTGTGTGGTGGTGGTGGTTGTTCTTCATGCCAGTTCCCTGCAAGTGGACAGCTATTGTAAATCCTGCTTGAGTGAAACACACTTGGCAGGGATGGAGGGGCTCTAGCGGGCCTGGAAACTTCAATAATGGATCCACTAATTAGATTAAAGTCATAATTTAACTAAATCATAAAGCTCCACAATGATTTCTGGCATGGAGTTGACAGCGCCAGAAACTTCGAGACCGTGGCTCACTGTGCTGCTAAAGCGGGCAGGAGCGGGTGGGCGGAGAGAGAAATCAAACCCACAACGTTAAAATAATTTAAAATCTACATTATGTGCACTCCTAAATGTTCAAACTTTGCGACAGTCTCAGTACCATTCAATAGCAAGGCAACACTTGGCAATCTCTGTACAGGACGAATAAGCAGCTCAGCCAGGGTCTGGCGACCACATTCAGGTTTAGCTTGATTAATCTGTAAAAAGAATGAAAGTAATAACATTTTTAAATTTCTCATTATGATTTGATGAGAGTAACAAGTCAAAATTTTAAAAGCTAAAAGCTTCATCACCAACGCACATGGTCTGCTGTGCTGTGAAGTTCTTCACAGTTCTGCTGTTCAGATACATGAAGCAAAAGTAAATGTTTTCCTTTGCAACAGCAGAGAAACATCTTTTCAGAGGAAGGAAAATTGATTTGTTCAATGAAACTTTTCATTCCAGCCATGGTCACCAAGCAACCATTTTAAGAGATTAAAACAGCAAATACTGGAATACCCAGCAAATCTGGCAGTATTGCAGAGGGAAAAACAAAGTTAACATTTTGAGTCCATTATTAGTCTTGTTCAGAGCTTTATTTCAGATTTCCAGCACCTGCAGAATTTTGCTTTTTTTAAAAACCATTTTAAGAGGCTTGCCAGGTAAAACTCTTGTATGTTGATTTTTTTTAAAAAAAATAAGCATTACTTTTACAGCAGTTTTAAGTGTGGATAAGTACGTGAACTGGTCAATTCAAATCCTAATTGAATTCACTGACAATGGTTTCAGGCAAATACAAGGCATCTGCACTTTTCAGAAAGAGAATTAGAAAATCAGGATGTACAAATGCTTCTAATAAATCCCATACCTTCAAGAAGGCATGAAATCTTGGCTTTTGTCTTTCACACTTCCCAATAGTCTCTTTGCTCATTTCAAAAAAGTTCACAAATGGTGGATAGGTCTTCACCAAGTCCTTTGACTGAAAAAGAAGTTGTCAATTTCAATCCATTGCATAAATATAAATCAAATAGCAATCTGTTATTTTGTTCTGTGGCTCATGGGAGCTAAAGCCTTCAAGAATGTTTTGTAATCTTGTAATTAAATACTTAAGGACTCCTTAGTGACATAAACCTTCACAGATTTTTAGGCTAATGAATCCTTCAGAATTTAACTAAGTTTATCATAAACCCAGTTTGTCCAGATTGTAGCTCCAAGAGAAACCATTTAATGCAGGAAATCAAGAGTAGTTAAAGTAGTAATGGATAAGGACGAAAAGTAGTTATGGACGAAAAGGGATTGGTTTAGGTTAGTGGGTCATTGTTTTGTAACTGGTCGGTGCAACATCGTGGGCCGAAGGGCCTGTTCTGCGCTGTAATGTTCTATGTTCTATGACATTATCAGCAAAGTCAGCACATATTGCATGGGACAGCAGTGGTGAAATGCTGCTTGAACTACTGCAATTTATGCAAGTACATCCAAAGAATGCCAATTGAAGAGGGAATTCCAGGACTTTGACCAGCAACAATGAAGGAATGGAAATATTTTTCTAAGTCAAGATGCAGTATGACTTGGAAGCGAACTTGGTGTTCCCATGCACTCGCTGCCCCTCTTCTAGCTGGTAGAGATCATGGGTTTGGTGGGGGGGGGGGGGGGGGGGGGGGGTGTTCTGTTGAAGAACCCTTGAGTGATTGCAGTCCAATCCTGTAGATGGTACACTTGATGCACTTATGATGGAGGAATGCATGATTGATATTGTGGGTGGATTGCCAATCAAGCAATCTATTCTGCCTTGGATGGTGTTGTGCTTCCCCAGACAGCACAAGGGGAAATTTTTCCATCATACTCTTGTCTTGTATCTTATGGGTGTGGGAAGAGTAACATGAATCATTCCCAGCACAATATGTACCTCTGATCTATTTTGTAATGTGATTGGTAAATTTAGGTTACTGGCCAGCAGTTTCAAGGGGGTGGTTCATTGCCAAAGAGCGATTAAGGCCGAGTATTAAAACTGTTGGTTTGGCCAGTGACACATCCCATCAAAAAAAAGTTATACCTTTGCATGCCAAGGAGGAACACAGACTCTCCCTTGACAGAGGGAGGTCAGCCAACACAAATGTTATTTGCCATTTAGCCAGAGCTTGAATTTTATTGCCTTCCTGATACATGCAAGCACAGATTGCTCCATCATCTGAGAAGCTACGAATGGTACTGAATAATGCAATTATCAGTAAACATATCCACTTTTGACCTTATGGAGGGAAAGTCATTGAAGAAGCAGCTGAAGATCATTGGGAATGTCCAGAGAACTTCTGCAGTGATATTCTGTGGCTGAAAACCACAAATCACCTACCCTGTGCTAGGTACGACCGTAAAAAGTCTGACAACGACCATAGCCAGGGGAGTGCTTTCCCCACCCCAATTCCCTCTGACATCAATTTTATGATAACTCCTGGCCAAGTATGGTTACTCATACCTTAACTTTGTCATTGAGCTCTTAGTCCATATTTGGACAAGCAGTAATAAGGTCTGAAGCAGAGTGCTCCTGGCAGAATTCAAACTAAGTATTGGTGATCAGGCTGCTGCTGAGCAAGTGCTGCTAACAGAACCCAATGACATCTTAAATAATTATGTGTTGGAATTTGGCCATGTTGGATTTGTCCCACTTTTTGTGGATCAGCAGCAAGCCCTAGGACACTGATGGTGGAGGATTCAGCAATGGTAACACTATTAAATGTCATTGAGCAATGCTTAGGTTTCTTCATTTAAATGGGTAATACCTAGCACTTTTGCAATATGAAACATTTACTTACCATTTAACAACCCATGGCCTGAACTTTGTCCATATCTTGCTACATATGGGCAGAGACTGATTTAGTATCAGAGTCATGATGAATGATGAACATTGTACAATTAATAGCAAACATCTCCATTTCTGAACTTTTGACGGAACAACGGTCATTGATGAAGCACCTGAAAATGGTTGTGTTTAGGACATGATCCTGAGGAACTCTTGCAGTAAAGCCCCAGGACTGGGACAATTAACTCCAACCACCACAGCCATCATCTTTTGGATTAGGTATGACTCCATCTACTGGTGAACTTTCCTCCTTATGCCTATTGATTCCAGTTTTGTTTGGGCCCCTTAATGCTATATTCTGTCCAATACTACCTTGATGTAAAGGGCAGTCACCTCACTTCTGGCATTCAGCTTGTTTGGACCAAGAGTGCAATGAGGTAAAGAGCATAGTGGACCTGGTAGAACCCAAACTGAGCAATGAGCAGATTATTGCTGAGTAAATCCCACTTGATAACACCATCAATGACATCTTCCCTCCCTTTGCTGATGGCCAAGTGCAGACTGACAGAACGCTAATTCATTGGGTTGGATTTATCCTGCTTTTTGTGGGCAGGACACCTGGGTAGATGCTGGCATTGTTGCTGCACTACAACAGCTTCACTAGTGGCGTGGCTAATTCCGCAGCACAGGTTTTCAGTACTATTACCCGAATGTTGTCAGGGCCCATAGTCTTTGCAGCATTCAGTGCCTTCAGCATTTCTTGTATCACATAGATATTACTTGTACTGCAGTCATCAAATTTAGTTGTCAAATGTGTATTTTTTTCCCTCTTTCCTTCCCTCCACCCTTGTACACAATTTCATCCAGAAATGATGAAATTGACATACTAATTACGGAGTAGGCCACTTGATCCCTCAAGCTTGCTGGCAACTGATCCAATCGTAACCTCAACCCCTCATTCCTATCAACCTCCAATAATTTTTCACCTCCTTGTTACCCAATAATTTATCTAGCTCTGCCTTAAAAACATTTAAAGACTCTGCTTCCACAGCCTTGTCAGGAAACAGATCTTGCATTTAAACGTTGTATACAAATACAAGATATTCAAGTTTCCCCTCAGCTCACCAAATCTCCACACTCTGTTGAGGTGGTAATAATGAAAAAGCATCCCATTCCCAATGGTCAGCCATCTCAAATTGACAAAATCAAAAATCCTTTCATCAATATAACAGGAGATGAAATAAAACCCACAAAGTTTAAAGACTTCAATCTGTCTTTAAAGAAATCTTCAACTTTTTCTCCAGAAGACACTGATTTGTCTTAAATGTCAAACAAATAGCCCAGAGACATGCAACATATCACACTGCCAGCTGTGCTTCATAGAGAAGACCTTGCTAGCTAGCATTAACAAAATCCTGTCCCCACTCAAGTGGAACAGCAGTCAAACTTGGTAACTTTTCCCCTACCCTAGACAAGTGGCACTGGGCCAATCCCCTGCTGAAGTCAAATAGCACAGATGTGGCTTCAAAGGAATGCCAGTTCATTCCCTTGCCTACTAGGCCACCTCTGTTTACTTGAAAAACTTTAATACTTACATATTTTTGTATTATGCCACCTATACTGTGGTGTTCTGACCAGTTCAAAATAAGTTCTTCAAGATCTGTCTATGGAAAGAAACAAAATAAAATGCCATTCAGAAGTGTTATAAAGCAGTTACATTAAATATCTCAGTAGTCATGTGCCAATGTGACATTGATATTATAGCGTCCTCAACATAGAATCACTCTTTTCCAACAAGGGCAGCTTCAATGTGAGCTGTACAGAAACAAGCATTGTAGAGTATTCAAGATTCAAACTGGAGAGTGAAAAATTATCGTAGTGCCAGTGATTTCAAACATTTGTGCCAGATGTCAGAATCTGAATCAGGATTAAATATTGGTGATTTTAGAAAACCCCTTGATAAAAGACTGCACAAATGGCTACAAAAATACGGTTGAAATCATAGTATGAGGAGGTTGTTTCTTGATTGGGTAAAGAATGGATTACAATGCCTTAGATAGATAAATGGAAGCTTTGAGGGTGGGTCTTTACTGTAAGTTTGTAAGATAGAAGCTTACAAAGATTGCCTCATGACAGAGGTCACCTGACTACAGAAAGTCAAATAGCGCATGTAAATCAGATTGTTTGCATTTCAAACCCAAACAATCACTAATAGCACCCTGTTGCTGCTGTTTGTTTTTGCCAATGATCTGAAAAGTGATTTCGGAGGCACTGCAACTCTGAGAATGATTACATGGTGAAAGAACTTTACATAATAGATTAGAGATAAATCTAGCTCCAGTAGGGAAAATGGGCTTCTGTATGTCATATCTTTTGATAAGATGAAAGTAGGACAGATACAGCTTTGTCCAACTCTGCAAATGATGCATAAAATATGCCTTATCTGATGGGATGGATTACGCAAAAAAAATCAGTGCTTTGCAGGATCACTTTTTGATAGGGTAAAATTAAAGAATGAAGGGGCTCATGTAGCCAGTTTTGAATTCTGCCCAACAAGCTTGGTAACTTAACACTAAAAGAGGGCGCAGGTTGTTATACTTGGAAGGTGGTGCAAGATGCTCACATCTGTAGATAATGGCATTTGTGATGACTGTGGATAAATTAGTCTCCAAGGCTAACTGGGGGTCAGGTTTTATAAACAGTTACGCTTTAAACTCTTTAATTTCAAGACAGAATGGCGTTTGGGGCTGGAGAATAGCTAATTAGCATTCAACTTGGGTACAAGAGCACATGATTAATTTTGTCTCAGTGATGGGCTCTGCGAGGAAAGAGTCTGTAGCAAGCCACTACAGTATTGCATACAGGGTTTTTCTAGACTGGCAGGCAACCCTACAACTTACACGAGGTGGAAAAAGTGCTGACTTTATTATTCAACAATGAGAATGTAGATGGGAGCTCAAGCTCAAAATGAAGACATCAAGTTTGAGAGGGTTTAAACAATGCTGGAAAATACACCTAACTTTAGCTAGAGGGTATCTCCAGGATAACCCTCACCAAGAAAATCAGTCAGGGAACTAGAAGTCATTTGACAGTAAAATATGGCCATCAGGAGCACAAAATAACTCTGGACTGGTTCCAGGGGAATAAAGGCGTCCACTGAACTACAAAGTGCAACTGTGGCAGGGGAGTTTTGGTCAGTTTAAGTCGTTAAATATGGAAACCTTCCCATAGCTTAGAGTGTTAGTTGCCAACTGAAGTTTAGTTATACTAAAAGTCTTGAAATCTAGACATGATCACAAGAACAGAAGAACTAGAAGCAGAAGTAGCCCATCTAGCCCCTCGAGCCTGCTCCGCCATTCAATGAGATCATGGCTGATCTTTTTGTGGACTCAGCTCCACTTATCTGCCCGCTCACCATAACCCTTAATTCTTCTACTTTTCAAAGTGATTTATCCTTGCCTTAAAAGCATTCAATGAGGTAGTCTCAACTGCTTCACTGGGCAGAGAATTCCATAGATTCACAACTGTGCGTGAAGAAGTTCATCCCCAATTCAGTCCTAATTCTGCTCCCTTTTGAGGCCAAACCCCTTAGTTCTAGTTTCACCTGCCAGTGGAAACAACTTCCTTGCTTCTATCTTATCTATTCCCTTAATAATCTTATAATGCTTCTATAAGATCTTCCCCTCATTCTTCTGAATTCCAAAGAGTTTTGCCCCAGTCTACTCACTCTCGCCTCATAAGCCAATCCTCTCAACTCCAGGATCAACCCAGTAAATCTCCTCTGCACCCGCTCTAGTGCCAGTATATCCTTTCTCAAGTAAGTAGACCAAAACTGTACACGGTATTCAAGGTGTAGCTTCATCAGCACTTTGTACAGCTGCAACATAACCTTGTTTTTAAACTCCATCCCTCAAGCAACGAAGGACAGAATTCCATTTGTCTTCTTAATTACCTGCTGCACCTGCAAACCAACTTTGAGATTCATGCACAAGGACACCCAGGTCCCTCTGCACAGCAACATGCTGCAATTTTTACCATTTAAAATAATAGTTTACTTTGCTATTATTCCTACCAAAATGGATGACCACATATTTACCAACATAGCCTGATTGGTCAAGGGTCTGGCAGATGTAGTAGTCTATATCCCTTTGCAGACCTGCAACATCTTCTGCACACTTTGCTCTGCCACTCATCTTAGTGTCATCTGCTAATTTTGACAGGCTACACTTGACTCCCAACTCCAAATCACCTATGTAAATCGTAAACAATTTTAGTTCAAACACTGGAAAATCAAAATATCTTGCTAAAGATTATTGATCTCCAAAGGAATTGTAGCACACGCTTCAGTTTGAAGACTAGCAAAATTAGCACCAGAAGTTCTGAAAATTATAAAACAAAATTTTACTGAGCAACATACAGCATATTAAGGGAAATGACCAAATTGCTTGAGTTTAAGAAGAATCTCAGGAATGGTGGATAGAGTTTAGGGAACAAAATCCAAAACAGTGGCTCCATGGTTAGCACTGCTGCCTCAGTACCCGGGACAGGTTCAATTTGGACCACTGTCTGCACAGAATTTGCACATTCTCCCTAAGTCTGCATGGGTTTCCTCTGGGTGCCCCGGTTTCCTCCCACAATTCGAAGATATGCAGATTAGGTTGACTGGGCATGCTAAATTGTCCGTTAGTGTCCCAAGATGTGGAGGTTAGATGCTCTGAGAGTTGATGCAGACTTGATGGCCCAATGGCCTACTTTTGACTTATAGGGATTCTATGATTCTAACTTAGAACCTTGGCCAGCAAGGTAGATCAACTAAAGATCAGAGATGCATCAACAAGTATAGAGGTGCATAGATATTAGAGGGTCGTAGGTCTAGAGAAACTTATAGTAGAAAGGGCAAAGCCCCATTGGTAATGTGGATACATGAATAGGCTCAAGGTCAAAGATGACATTATGGTTAAGAGTCCATGGTTCAGTGTATTGACAATTGATAGGGTATGACAGAGTCAGCTTCAAAGACTGAAAGCAAGGACTTCACTTTTCCCAATGCTCAACTGAAGGAAATAAAAATAAAATGCTGGAAAACCTCAGCATGTCTGTTAGCATCTGTGGAGATAGAGAGAGTTAACATTGAACCCTGAAGAATCATAAACTTAAAACGTTAACCTTCTTTTGCTCTCCACAGATGCTGCCAGACCTACTGAGCCTGGCATCATTTTCTATTTTTATTTCAGATGTTCAGGATTCACAACATTTTGCTTTTACTTAATTGTAGAAAATGTTTGTTCATCCAGTACTGGATGCCAGCAACTGAGGCACAGCTGAAGTCAAGAGATGGAAGTGAGGTAGAGCTGAGTACTGTCAGTGCACGTGAAAACTAATGCTGTGTTTTCAGATGTCACTAATGGATAGGACAGGGATGGGAAACTGGAGTATGTCACAGATAGACCCTCAGGAGACATGGGTAACTGTGAAAGTCGGAAGTGAAGCCTTTTTAGGTGATTCTCTGGCTAGAAGTAAAATGGTTAGAACGATCCACAAAAGTGCTGTCCCAGTTAGCTGAATGACAGTGGAAAAGCACTGGAGAAGGAAGGGTAGTCAAACACTGCAGTCAGGTTGAGACTTTTATCATCATGAAAAGATGTAATCTGTGACTCGATAAAAGCAATGGGAAGCAAAAAAAAAGAGAAATTGGGTGGTCAGCAGTTTGCTGAGAAGGTGTTTAAGGGAGCAAGATCAAATCCAGTGGACAAATGTATACTGCACCAGGGGAGGTCGGAGAAAAATTAGTGAGCAAGTTCAGGGGTAAGGTAGGGGATAACTATGAGGACCTATAGTCTGCTGGGCTACAATGGTCAAAGTAGCTGCTCAAGTGGTCTCAATTAGGAGGATCAAGGAGGATAGGAAGAAAATGAACTCAAGGGTATGATTGAGGTGGAGGGGCTGAGATAAAAAAAGTAGTGAAGATACCTTAGACCAACTTTATTAAATAAAAAACAACAACATTTGCAGGGGCTGTAGAAAGCAATGATTATAAATGAGAAGTGAGAGGAGTAGAACAAGGTGTGATGTTCAGAGGAGGAAGTGCCAGAGAGCAGGTGCGCTAACAGATCCATTGGCAGAGTCCACAGGATCAACAGTGGGGTTTTGGGCAAAGAGACTGGCAAAATTGGGTCCCTGTGGATATGCTAGATAGCAAGGTTGGCATGAGAGCAAGATGGAGCTGTTGAGGTTGCCATTGATGAATGCTGCAATAGCTCCTTGGAAAATGGCAAGGGACACGGAAAAGCTGCAGGTTTATTCAAGGAGACTCGAGGAAAGATTGGTTCAAGTGGGCCTTTATTCATTAGAGTTTAGAAATATGAAATGAGATCCGATTGAAATGTATAAAATTGTAACAGTGCTGGACAGAGTAGATGCAGGGAGGATACCTTCCCTGGCTGAGGAATCTAGAAACAAGGGACACAATCTCAAGGTACAGGGTAGACCATTTAGTACTGAGATGAGGAAAAATTTCTTCTCTAAGGATAGTGAACTTGTGGAATTCTCTACTACAGAAGGCTGGAGGCCACATCACAATTTAGTCAAGAAAGAGATAGATTGTTTTTTAAATTTTAATGGCATGAATGAGTATGATGAAAAAGCAGGAACATGGCATTGAGATAGAGGGTCAGCCAAGATCATATTGAATGGAGGAACAGACTTGAAAGGCCTACTCCTAGTTTCTATGACCAGCTCAGGAATGACAGCAGGAGAATAGAAAGGCTGAAGGGTTAATGGGGAGTGCAGTGAAAAACAAGCACCCAAGAAAAGGAGAAATGAGTGGAGGCACAACAGGAGGAAGAGATAAACAAAGAACATCCCAGCACGGGAAACAGGCCCTTCGGCCCAACGAGCCCACGCCGCCAATCTAGATGGATTAAAGAGAAAAGTGTAAACAAAAGGGGTGTGGCACGAGAGGGGGCTTGGGAATTGAAACTGATGGACTATATCTATAGCAGTGGTCAAAATGCATAGGTGAACAGACAGAAAAATACATAGACATCAGTAAGCATAAAATCTAGTAATAAAATGGGAGACAAAAAACATTTGGAGGGACTCAAACATACCATGGTAGGATAAAGTTGACATAGATAGGGTGGGAGTTGGGACAGAGCATCAAACTATTGTCCAAGTTCAAGACAGGTGCGGCAGAGGACTGCAATCCAAAAGCTCTTGGAAGCATACAGAATCAAATGAAGCACTAACAGAGGTACTTGTGTGCAAAGATAGGTCCAGGAACTGTGAAGAATCAGTCATGGGCAGAAAAATAATGGCAAATGATCAAAGTGTACTTGAGCCTTGGCAAATGAATCTGTGGCCAGGAACAAATTGCAGCCGAAATTGCAAAACAGTAGAACCCAGCAGTCCAATCACATGCTCTGCAGGGAACAGTGGTGGGGGAAAGGGATGTAAACTGATCAGTTATTTTAAGCTGGTGATATTTTAACTGAAAAAATTGGAAACAGCAGCTGAGTTATATAGTTTGGTGTTCAAAGTCCAAGGATTAGGAAGTAAAATCTCAGCAACACTATAGGTATGAAAACCAGAAGCAAATAAAGAGCTCCTTGGCAGTAGCTCGCCCAGGAGCCATCTCAACACGAGGCCCACCAAACCGCCCTCAAAATGCTGCCCCATTCCAAGCTCCCAATTACAATTGCGGCCTTAACATTTCAGTTACTGCCTTCCAGGTAAGTTGCTTTACTTTTATTCTCTCTCTCTTACCCAACCCCAGCCCCCCACTAAACCACACATTCTCAACCCTCTGAAGAATTTTTTTTCTTCCAAAAACCCATTCAGCCATGTATCACTGACTCTCAACCACGTCCCTTAATCACACACGAGACTGAACATAAAATCTGATTTCAAGAAGCTTATTTCAATTTCTGGAAATTAAGGTCAACAGAATCACAATAGCAGTGATTGAAATGTTCGAAGTGTCTTCACAGGTACGCCTGAAGAGTAATAGACTTAAAAGATTTTTAGTCCATGAACATTCATGTCTACTCACCGGCTACAATGCATGTTTGAAAATGAAAGATGACAAACAGCAGAAGAAAAAGACCTGTGTGCTGCCCACCACTTGAAAATTGCAAATGGCACATATACTTTAAAATGAAAATGTATTAATTTGTATTTGGATGTGTATTAATTGGATTCAGTCATGATGGAGTGGTGAAGAAACTAGGTTTTAAAATTGCCATTTTTGCCACCAAGTTCACATCAGCAGATTACAAGACTATTGATTGTGCAAACTATTGATCATTTCCTCCTAGTGTATTCCTTAGCTTAGTTCACTTAGACATATCTGATAAAACATTTTCCTGCATTTTCTGCTGCATTTTATCAAGACAATCTGATGATCTGACACCAGAGGATTAAAGAATATACGTGCATTTAAAGTTGTTCACATTAAAATAAAACAGATTTAATATTTACAGAAGTCATGTTAGTCAACATTTCAATCACTGCTATTGTGATTCTGTTGACCTTAATTTCCAGAAATTGAAATAAGCTTCTTGAAATCAGATTTTATGTTCAGTCTCGTGTGTGATTGAGGGACGTGGTTGAGAGTCAGTGATACATGGTTAAATGCATTTTTGGAAGAAAAAAAATTCTTCAGAGGGTTGAGAATGTGTGGTTTTGTGAGGGGCTGGGGTTGGGCAAGGGAGAGAGAGAATAAAAGTAAAGCAACTTACCTGGAAGGCAGTAACTGAAATGTTAAGGCCGCAATTAAAAATCTTCATGACCTGGATATTGCTACCCCATTCAGAACCATGCTGCCTCGGTACGTTTTTTATGTACAAAAATTACTTACCTTAATTTTAGTGTGCACATCCAAAATATCTGGAATACTGCCAAAAATTGTTTTTATTTCTTCTTGAGCAAGAATAGGTCCTCCGAGTTGACCTTCTTTTTCCAAAGGAACCTTAAATAACTGAAAGTATAGACAATTAAAATATTCTCAACATAATGGCTGGATTTTTAAAAAATGCATGATATATTTACAATTGAGAGGATGAAATAGGAAATGCAAAGTGTGCAATCTGCTCTGTATTAATACTGAATACAACTGGACTCACTTTGCACAGATATTGTAATTCACTACTGAACTCTCATAAGCCCACATTATAAGTGAGAACATACATCAGCCAATGCCACTTACTACGGTCATAAGCTTATATGACTATAGTAAGGAAACCCATGTCTTTTCCCTATACCAGAATAGGAGAGTCAATCTTGCGCCTTAATGAACCAACTGGACTAGTTAATGTTCCTTCAAGGACCAATGTCAAAAGGTTTATGGATTTTTATGAAAACTTGGAGCGTTTGAAAGGAAGTTATTAATTCCATTGACTAGACAAAGCCACTTTTTATCCCCAACAGCAATATTATTTTAAATCTTCCACTGGATACCAATCAAAATCCTATAGTGCATAAGGAAGCCATTTGGCCCATCGAGTCTGCACCAACCACAATCCCAAACAGGTCCTATCCCCATAACCCCATGTATTTACCATAGCTGGTCCTCCTGACACTAAGGGCCAATTTAACATGGCCAACCCACCTAACTCATCTTTACATCGTGGGAGGAAACTGATAGCCAAAGGAAACCCATTCAGACACAGGGAGAATGTGCAAACTCCATACAGACAGTAACCCAAGGTGGGAATTGAACCCAGGCCTGTGAGGCAGCAGCTCTAACCACTGTGCCACCCAATCTTAGCAGTCAAAGCAAATTATGTCTTGAATAGAAGCAGAAACATAAAAAGGAGTTCAAATGCCATCAAAAATTAGTAACAGCAATTATATTAGGTTAAAAAAAAACAACTTCAGAAAGAGCGTGCATTTATATAGCACTTTTATGACCTCATGATATGCCAAAATGTGTTAAGGTCAGTAATATATTACTATCTGTGAAGTATACTGGCTGCTGCTGCTGCTGCTGAGTGGAGCACAGCAAGATAATGATGGTATAAATCCATTAGTGTTGGTGGAATGATAAATAAAAGCTAGGACATGACCATTCCTGCTCTTCATGAATAATGCTGTTGCATTATTATCGTAATATTGCATTATTATTGTATTACAAATTAGTACAAAACTGTTGCATCTACTAGAGAGCAAGCATGGTTTCAGTTTGATGCCTAATCCAAAAGGCATCATTCCTACACTGGTAACTCCATTCTGCACTGAATTGCCAGCTTGCAGAAATGTGAGCATGTAACATGAACCCAGACAAGAGCAATAAATACGGCTGACACCCAATAGAGCAGTGGCTGAGGTTATTACTGCCCTTTGACTATTAAAAACTCAAAAGGAACTTAAGCAAAAGTATAACAATATATGTGACTGTCAATTCTGTATCAGGATAGGTGTAGATTGCTTGCATGCCGCAAAAATCAAGGCAGCAAATATTGTGTTGATGCAAGAAGGTAGGTACATCCACTCCAAACCAAAAAAAAAGTTTCTATTTATTTAAATTGCAGAAAACATTTAGTACCATGGATTAATGTGATTTAATTAAAATGCAAGAGAATAGAGATACAGACATGAGGTAGGGGAGGAAAAGACTCTCAATGATCGCTATCATGCTTTAAAATACAATGATCCAACAACAACCTTACCATTATACAGTGTATTTTTAACAAAATAAAATGTCCAAGGTGCTCCACAAAATGGGATACTAAACCACATAAGCTGACTTGGTCTGATAATCAAATGCTTGGTGAAAGTAGGAGGTTTCAAAGGGCACGTAAAAAGGAGAAAATTCAGCAGTTTAAGACCAAGGCAATTGAAGGCTCAGCCACCAATGGTGGGGTGATTAAAATCGTGGATGCTTAAGAAACCAGGATTAGATCAATACAGATGATCTCAGTTGCAGGGCTGGAGGTTACAGATGAGAAAGGGCAAAGCCAGGGAGGGAATGGAAATAAGGATGAGAATTTAAAAATCAAGACACTGCTGGACAAGGAGCCAATGTAGGTCACTCGAGCAGAAGGGATCCGTGAATAGAACTTAATTATGTAAGGTAGGGCAATGGAGTTTTGGATGATTGAGTTTTCAGAGAGTAGAAGCCAGTGAAAAGGTTGAGAATGCCCAGCGGCCTTTTTTTTGGATGCAGTGGATATTTTGTTTCCAGCATAAAACACAAAAACATACATAAATTAGCCTACCTGAATAATAGTAGTTAAAATGTCTACATAGTTGCTTTCTGT
Source organism: Carcharhinus amblyrhynchos (assembly GCF_965287045.1). Classification (NCBI taxonomy): domain Eukaryota; kingdom Metazoa; phylum Chordata; class Chondrichthyes; order Carcharhiniformes; family Carcharhinidae; genus Carcharhinus; species Carcharhinus amblyrhynchos. The sequence goes on along the minus strand of NC_137326.1, from coordinate 100,783,857 downwards.
TTGGTACAGCTCCATTGCAACCTGCCACCGAGCAGACTGTTTTGCAGGAACAGCTGTGTAGCATTTTGATGGTCTGACGCTGGACTTCGGAGTTTCTGTGGAAGAAGGGAGAATAAAGGCATTGTTTCCTCTCATCTAAAACAGGCAGATCAATCTCCGTAGTTTCCACCTCCAAGGAGGCAGGAACATATCTTCAAAATTATGACATTTCATAAAAGAACAAACTTATTCTGCACCAAATACAAAATTGAAAAAGGACAGAACTCATCACCTTAAATGAATTTAACAATCTTAAATTATTTTGTACAAAAACTGCTGTAAACAGCATTACAATTTTTTTTAAATTAGTATCATCACATACTGGGGAACATTTATACCTTCACTATAAAGTGCACTGACATCCCAAAAAGTAAAGCTTTGAGCCACAGAACATTCAGAGGCTGAGGACATTTCTACATCCTCTAGGTTTTCAATCATGATGCTTTGTTGAAATTCATCATCTCTGCTTTTCTGAAAGCATTGCTGCATTTGCTCATCAGGTAATGCCACCTCTAATTCTAGATATCCTGTTTTAATCACATTCGAAAATGCTCCATTATGGTGTTTTTGTAATAAGTCAAAATCTCCATCTTTATCTGAACTATCATGTGTTGGAAGCTTCTTCTGATCACAAGATTCAGAATCCACAGTTTTGGCAGAGGTATTCTGTTGAAACTCTGTCAATTCAATTTCAATCACTTGTGAAATGTCAGTAGCCTTCCTAAAGTTTGCTACATTATCCACTGCATTATTTTTCTGTGGTACAAGTCCTTCATCTACCTGACCAAAGTTTGCTGAAGGGCAGACAGAAGCATCCATTTCAATCACAGCGTTGCTGCATAAGACATTATTTATCTCAATTTGCGGAAATTCAACAAAAGCTTGTCTTTGAAAAGTTTCTCCTTCTGCTGCTTCATTTCTACCCTCAGGTGTATCTTCAAGCTCAAGAGTTAATTTTACCTCTGGAGTGCTAATGGGGGAACTAATAGTGTAATTCTCACATCCTTCTTTCTTTTGCTGAAGAAATTCTAGAAATTTGGCATGTTGTTCTATTTCTGAGCTGGTATGACCAATAAACTTCCCAGATTTTTTTCCATTTTTTAGCCATCTCTGAACTCTCCAGTTATGGATCGGTTTGCCAACTTGAACAAATGGACCCAGCTGTCTATCATTTTTTCTATGCCTCTTTACTATCCTGTTCATTTCATACTCTGAAAGACAAAACAAAATAACTGAACAAAATAGCATTTGTTGGTTATTCTTTCCTTATGTACTTCAGTTTTAAACGTTATGAATTTATTCAATTCTCAGGGTGTACACAATATATTTTGCTGCTTTCTCAGTAGAATCCAACAAACGAAATTATGAGGAGTGATACGAATAGTGCAACAGACTGTCAAGAGCATTTAAGATAAGCCAAGTTCATTAAAAAGATATTGGTGCCTCAGATACAAAAATGCGTGGGTGAGGATTAGCATGGATAGAGGATTGGTTGTCAAATAGGAGGCAGAGAGTGGGGGTCAATGGGTGCTATTCGGATTGGCGGATGGTGACTAGTGGAGTGCCTCAGGGGTCGGTGCTGGGGCCTCAGCTATTTACCATTTATATAGATGATCTGGAGGAGGGAACCGAGTGTAGGGTGTCGAAATTTGCTGATGACACCAAGATTGGAGGAAAGGCAAATTGTGCGGAGGGTGTAGAGAGTCTACAGAAGGATCTAGATAGGCTGGGCGAATGGGCCAGGAAATGGCAAATGGAATTTAATGTTGGCAAGTGCGAGGTGGTCCACTTTGGTAGGAATAATGGTAGGAAGGATTATTACTTACGTGGCGAAAAACTGCAGTAGGCAACAGTGCAGAGGGACCTTGGGGTCCTTGTGCATGAGTCGCAAAAACCAGCTTGCAGGTGCAGCAGGTGATCAGGAAGGCGAATGGGATGCTGGCCTTCATAGTGAGGGGGATTGAATATAGAAGTAGGAGGTCTTGCTGCAGCTGTATAGGGCATTGGTGAGGCCGCAGCTGGAGTACTGTGTGCAGTTTTGGGCGCCGTACTTACGCAAGGATATTTTGGCCTTGGAGGGAGTGCAGAGGAGGTTTACTAGGCTGATGCCGGAGTTGAGGGGGTTGAGCTATGAGGAGAGGCTGAATAAATTAGGCTTGTACGCATTAGAGTTTAGAAGAATGAGGGGCGATCTCATTGAGACGTATAAGATGATGAATGGGATGGATAGGATAGAGGTGGAGAGGCTCTTCCTGCTCAGAAAGGATAATAGGACTAGGGGGCACAGCCTCAAGATAAAGGCGGGGCGGTTTAGAACGGAGTTGAGGAGGAACTTCTTCACTCAAAGGGTGGTGAATCTCTGGAATTCTCTGCCCGTTGAAGTGGTGGAGGCTACCTCGCTAAATATTTTTAAGACGCGGGTTGATGGTTTTTTGATAAGAGAGGGGATTAAGGGTTATGGGGAGAGGGCGGGAATGTGGAACTGAGCCACGAGAGATCAGCCATGATCTTATTGAATGGCGGGGTAGGCTCGAAGGGCTAGATGGCCTACTCCTGCTCCTATTTTTCTTATGTTCTAAAAATACAGCTGAGCATGAGAAAGCAGAGATTAGTGGCAAATGTTTAATTTCCAAGATTGTGGAAGGGAGTTTGCAATTAAATACAAAACTCAGGATTGTAAAATGTAAGACAGAAGCAGTAGTTAAGCATGGTGGTCATAAGCACATGATAAAGAAACTTGCATTGATACAACACCTTTGAAAATCTCAAACAATATACATGAAATGATACACAAGTGCAGGATCACAGACTGGATATGTACGTATGTAAATCTCAGAAGGTAGAAGTTGAGAAGACTGTTTAAAGTATATACGATCTTGGTGTTATTAATCGGGAAGCAAATGAAGTAGTGCTAAACTATTTTATAAAACACTAGCTAGACCTCAAGCTGCATTAGTGTCCATAGTGAGCATCACACTTTTACAACAGATGTCAAGACTTTAGAAATTGCAGACAAACTTTCTACAACGGTACCAATGAGAAGAGACGGAAAAATTTGCAACTTTTCTCTGTAGAGAAAGGAGAGGTGTTCAAAATCACATAGAATTTTAAAAGAATAAATTGGGAGAAACTGCTTCCAGTAGCAGAAGGATCAGTAGTCTCAGATTAGAGATGCAAGGCAATTGGCAAAATAATGAGATACCACATGACTGGCAAAATGTTGAAAGGGTAGTGAAAACAAATTCGATAGTAACTCTGCAAAGGGAATTGAGTAAATAATTTGAAGCAAAGATAAAATCAACAAGGCTATGGGGGAAGAGCAGACTTGATATACCAATTGAAAAGCTCTGACAGACAAGCTAACACAGGCAAAATAGGGTGTTAAGTCATTTTATGATTCCAAAAACATTTTGTTCATCTCGACAGAACATAATGTTAACCCACCTCCACAGGAGTCTGGTGTGTTAGAGATGTCTAAGAGAGATCCCAGTGAAATGGAAGCTTCTGCTGAAGGCCTTTTGCGTGGAGGGAAAGGTGAGAAGTTGTCAGTCTCTCTTGTAAACTGAGACAGTGTATCACGCAAGCGACGCCTCTTGCGCATGCTATTTGGTGTGCTCAATGAAAGCAAAGACACAGATGTCTTAAGCGTTGGACTTTCAGACTGTAATTAGAAACAAAGTTCTTTTTTCAAACACATTACCAGAAAAGTGTGCACAAATGTAGTTAGATAGAATTTGGCATACCTCTTCAAACAAGTACATTGATTCTCCAGCTCTGGCATCCATCTGTATACTTCCCCAGAACCACTAAAATGAAGACAAACTTTTATTGTAATCTACAACGGGGAACAAAATCTAGACAATGTTAACTGGTGTCAATTTAGCTCAAATTAAATCCATGATTGATTAAAATTTGCACATTAAACCACAAAATGATGCAACACCACTTAACACTTATAGAAAGCTCGATTTCAGTTGTCCCACTGGGGAAGCGTTACAAAAAAGATATAAAAGACAGATACAACCATCTCAAACTGCTTTCAATGACTGTCACTGAAAGACAACCACAACCCCATAGTTTATCTGCTTTCATTCATCAGAGACCCAGATGAGAAAACAACAAGGGGCCTTGGGGGAAGTGGGGATTCATTTAACACCTTAATCCAAAGCTGCTACACCTTCATTATTGGAACTTTGTTTAGACTAGATTTTTTTTTAATCTTGAGATTTCTCACCTCCTGTCTTACAACAAACAGTTTTTTGAAGGGTTCAAATGGTAACTGTTTTATTGTATCCTCCACCACAAGATGAGTACACATTTCATCGCCAAGAGACAGGTATCTTCCTCCTGAAAAGGGGCAACAAGTTGTCAAATGCGTTACTTACAATACTAGATCTTCCAAACCATTGCTCAGATAGTCCACAGCTTTGAGCAGAGTTTCTAAAAAAAACTTTCAAATATCAGGCCCACTGTGAAATGCCAAAGCTTGGCTCCTTCAATGCTTTACAATGCTCCCAAATCCTGGAATCATATTTTAAAAATAAATAATAGTTAAGTGACGAATGAGAAGTGACCTTCAAAGGATGAGGCATTAAAAAAAGTTAAGCTAGGAGCAGAGGTGAATGCTGAGAAGAAATTTTCTAAATAGTAAAGAAAAAGAATTAAGATTACACTTAAGCTCCACTATGTACTTTTCAAAAACAATTGTACTTAAGTTCAACTGTGGATGAGTTGTTTGTAAAATAATTACTGCAGAGTTTTATTTTATGTTTACCACAGACCTTGTATTTCAGTCATTTCCTGCATGCTTCTCAGTTCATCTTCAGAAAATCCCAGAAAAGATAGCACACAATCTTGAAATGGAGGCACTTTGAATTCATTTCGAAACGCTTCATCAACGACATGGAAATCACTGGGAACAAAACTAACTGTTAATCTACAAGTTGGCAACTCATGGCAGAACATAATCAAATTGGCTCCTTTTCCTGGAAGAGGATATTGCAGGATAACCAATCTGGCACTAGAATTACTTTAAAGTAATATTGGACAGAGGGTGCTATCACCAAGAACTCAAGATTGTTTGGGTTTCTTCTAATTCTAGATGTTATCATACATCAGAAAGTTTAGGTTTGCATGCTAACATTATAGATCATTTCATGTAAAAAAAAGCTTATATTTTTGTGAATTCTGTCCAATACCATCAAGATGATAACAGGGCTCTTGAACCTTACTAAGAAGGATAATATCTGTCAGGGCATCTACAACCAAATGACAACTGGATGTCAAAGTACTCTTTCTGAAGGTTTTTAAACCAGATTCATGCCCAACCACAAATACAATATTTCAATCTGGCTATCTGCAAACCAGTAATATCAAAAAACCTGACTTCTCTTTAAAGTTGCCAGGCATGTATTTTAGCTATTATTAGACATGTATAATAACTTCAGACTTAGACTGCATTGTCACACTGACTAGCTATTGGCTTTGCAAGCTTGTCTTTTTCTGTGATACAAGCAACCCTGGACGCCACCTAGATTGTTCAGCCTGCTCCACCCAACCAGTTGCGCTTGACCTGAAAACTGGCAAGATCCAAAATCTGGTATGGACTTCACCCTGAAGCTGCCAGCTTTGACTACTCAAAATAAAAAGTCAGTAACTTAAAATATGAATGCTATTACTATATTTAACCCACTTGTAGCAACCAGAAAGCACAGCTAATGTGAAATAATTTCCTTCCAAGCCTTAAAACTGCATGGAGACTATTATACTGTATCCCCTCAACATGCCAATAATTTAGTTTCAAACTGCCTTTAACTAGATTCTTCAATTTGTTTGGTCTTCTGTCATTAGTGGTATTCAAAACTAATGACTTATCCTTAATTTCCACCCATGCTAATACCAAAACTGGATTTTGGTACGCAGTGGGCTATTCACCCTATTCTGTTCCTTGTCTGTCAAGGCTATTCTCCCATTCATCTCTCTCAGCCTTTCAATGTATAAATTTAATATAACTGATGCAGATCCACCTCATCAGGTGGTGAACCAATGGACAAACTATGGCACTTTTGAGCGAAGACGTGATCAAAATAAGCACTTAACTGGTCTGCTTTGGCCCTTTGCAGGAACGTTGGAGGCTTTCAGCAACCATCCCACATCCTGTTCCTCATTTTTTCCCTCATTCTTTAGTTTGTCTTTCAAACTTTTCAATGTTGACTTCAAGTCATTAAGTCATTTAAGAACAACGTATCTATTAAAGATCGGAAATTACATGGCTACTCTTGCAATAGTCTAACAGAATAACGTCAACTTTATTCAAACTGATTTCTCAGCAATAATTCATTTTAACTTGATTTAGCTTTTATTCTATTGTAAAGGTGACGAGAATCTCTCATTTGTAAACAAAGTTTTTCATTTACTGAACAACATTTGTTTTGTCAATATACTTATTTGACTAATTAGGCTATATGCTGTGTCACAAAACACAGGGTAGCCAGAGATAGAGTTCTAAAAGAACAGGATTTAACCAGAGGAAAGTTATTACATGTCTGGCTCACTGATTCAGCTATTTGCACTTGACCAAATCAGAAAATTTGGGGTTTCAGTACAAAAATAAAAGCCAACAGTCAAATGCAGTACTGAGAGACTGCTGCATTGTCAGAGGTGCCGTATTTTGGATGAAAAAAAACTCCATCTGCCCCCTTACGTGGATGCAAATGTCATCATGGCACTGTTTCAAAGAGTAGCAGGAAAGTTATACTTGTATTGGCCACACAACACTATAACTGTGACAATACTTCAGGAAACATTTTGTTGTACAGCACTCGGACATTCTTTGGTTATGAAAAATATCAATTGATACTGAACCTAAGTTGTGAAACCAAAGGTTTAAACTCTCCACAAAAAAAAGTCATGCCTGGATTCCAAGCACAGATATACTAATGTAAATACAATATGCCATTGGTTTGAAGTGTATTTACTTCGACAACTCTTCTTGGTAAGGTTCAAGAGCCCTGTTGATGGTATTGGACAGAATTTCCACATGATTTTTTTTTAGAAAGTTAATTATATTGCATTAATTATAAAAAGATACAAAGTGTTACATTTTAGAGCACTAAAATGCAGGATAGAGCTTACTTTTAATTCGTTTGATTGGCACCTTCAGGATTTTTCAGTTTCCATGGCAAACACAGAAGACGCAGGGCCAGATGAAACAAATATTTTGATCAGATATTACATTTCTGCTATTTCTCAAAATGCTCCAGTGTTATTTTTTAAATTTACAACTCTGATTTTCATAATTTCACAGCCAGTAAGAATTCAAGAAAAGATTGCACAATATGTTCATTTCAATAAATTGAGCAGAAGACATTATGATTTTACTAATAACTTAGAAAACTCACATTTCATTTCGTCTTTCCCAGGCCTTATGAATCCATTCTGCTCTCATGATAGGAGTACCCATGCTTACCGCAGCCTGTAATAAACACACGTTTTGTGAATTTTCATCCGACAGGCTCTCCTGAATACACTGGATGATGCCAGAACACAAAATCATTGGTGCCAATTATTCTCACCACCTTGTCCAAAAGGACAGTGTACATATGGAAGCATACTCAAATGTCAGCTATTCAAATGCATGGAGAAAGAGGGAGAATGAGTCATCACAACTACAATAATCTTGTCCTTAGAGGCAGCTGAATAGAAATCAGAAGCTGACATCTAGCCAAGTTCCCCCATACCAACCCAGAGACACAAGTAAATTGAAAGGGGAACAGTAGCTCATGTCACTAGATTAATAATCCAGAGGCATGTCAATGCTCTGGAGATGTGGGTTTTAAATAAATTTAAATAAATTTAAATTGATAAAGCTAGTCTTGGTAGACCACAAAATCATCAATTGTCATTAAAACCCCATCTCGTTCACTAATCCCACACTGATCTTTAACCTAGAGCAATGTGATAGACTCAACTGCTCTCTGACCTAGCATGCCATTCAGCTGATGCGCAATTAGAGATAGGCAATAAATGCCGGGCTCTCCAGCAGTGTTCTCATCCTAAAGAATAAAAAAAACCCTACCAGGAACCATAATAAATCAAGTGCCCACTTTTCAAGATCAGCAGAGATTGAAACCTCCACGCTGCATTAAGACCATCCAATAACTTACCTCCCCAGTTGAGGTGGTTACTGAATTAGACAAGTGAATAGTTCGTTGTGAAGGTGGACACAAAATACTGGTTTATTTCATCTGTCATCTCCTTATGTTCCATTATTAATTCCCCAGACTTACTTGCAAAAGACCAACACCCATTTTTGTTCACTTTAAATATCTTTCGAAACTCTGTCTGTCTTTATATTTCTAGTTAGCATTCTCTCATGCTTTAATTTCTCTTTCCTTATTAACCTTTGGGTCGTTCTTTGCCTTTTTTAATTTTTGTCCAATCTTCTGGCCTGCGATCCCATGTTTTCTCCAAGTGCGTTTAAGTTAATCACCAATGATGGGTCCTTGTAAGCAGGAGTTTAGAATAATTTGGGATTAAAAGGCTAACAAAACAGGGTAGATTAGATCAGAGTGAATAGAGTGTAGAAAAATCACGAAGTGTCTGGAATATACTGTTTGCATTAAGAATCAACTATTGTCAGAATTTAGACTTTTAAAAAAACATTCTGCTTTAAAAGGGTATGCCTTGGCTAATGACAATATTCTAAGGCATGCTGGGACATAGTCAAGTAAAAAGAACCACATTCCTCAGAATAATGCAGCTACTGAACAAAGAGAAAAGCAATTCTTAGTGTTTCTACATGACCTCATGAATAAGGTATTCACTAACCAAGTGCACATCAGAGATCCCAAATATTAATATATATCATGTATAGTATATACATTGCACCACATAAGAGCTGTCTGGTAAGCATCAGGTGACTGAGAGAAACTCAAAGTTCAGAACTGATCACACAGTCCAGGAGTAAAATGTTATTGGCCAAGGTAAATAATCAATACTAATAATGTTTAGCTCATACCCAGCTAGGGTGGGCAAATGACTTTTGAAAGTTATAGTACTGAGAGTGATGAACTTTGAGTGATTTGGAACTGCCAAGTCTCTCTCCCTCATACATTCAGCCAAGCTTGGAAAAATAAGAGTCTTTAACCAGAGTACCACCTCAGAGTTTGTTAGCTGAGCCGTAATTAAACTAAAGCCAACTTAATATTTAGTCTATGAAAAATACTCCTACAGTCCTCCCCTTGGAACTTTTCTTTGTTGAAATGTATCAATGCTGTGTCTTTTAAAATATTGCTGTAAATGTTTGCCATAGCATTTCTACTGACATATCCCTTAACCTAATTTGCCAGTTCACTTTAGCTAGCTGTCCTTTCATGCCTTCAAAATTGCCCTCAAGTTTAAAATGCTAGTCTTGGAGTCAGTCTTCTCTCCCTCAAAATAAATATAAAATTCAAGTACATCATGATCACCCAGGGACACTGTCACTATGAGATCATGAATTAATCATTGCACAATTTCAGGTCTCGTATAGCCTGCTCTCTGGCTGGCGTTAGATCATGCTTTTGTAAGAAACAATCCCGAAAACATGTGAATTCCTGATCTAGGCTACCTTTACCCATCTTATTTTCCTAGTCCACATGCAGACTAAAATCCCCCATGATTACTGTACCTTTCTCACAAGCTCCCATTACACCCCACCCTACTGTATGGTTACTGTTAGGGAGCCTATACACCACTGCTGCACGAGACTTCTCGCTTTTATTATTTATCATCTCTATTCATTGGTGGTATATTGAAGGGAACAAGAGGCAGCAAAATCTGGAGTTTTAGAAAGCCCCGATTCCAGGACAGTCCATTGGCCGACAGTCAACCATCCTTGAAATCCAGCCATTCCTCCGCTGCAGATAGCTCCATGCGCGCGCGCTGAAGCGCTCATCATCCGAGTCGCGTAACCAAGCTGAAACCAGGCCCCACCCATACGATTAATCACTGTTCCAGAGGCTGCATTTCTCTGTCGACGTGCAGCCTTCTTTCAAACAGCCACCTTGCAGCTTAAATTTACTGTGGATGCTACAATCTGAAGCAAAAACAAAATGCTGAAAAATTTCAGCAATCTCCAGTATTCTGGCACCATGAGCAAGTTTGACCATTTTGCAGTGAGATTTTGAATCCACATCATTTACATGAATCAGAAAAGCTCTAGGGAACTGGATTCTGCACTCTTTCTCCTCACATTTTTTGGAATGCATTTTGTTGGTTTTCAGCCTTTAAATCAGTTTCTTAGCCATTTCCAAGATTTACCAAGAATTTCAACTTCTGGCACAGTTTGCAGTTTCTTCAACATATAAATGAAAATTTGTTCATACCCTGAACTTCCCACTTTGAGTAGAATTGGCCACGAGATGAGTTATTTTGCCTGTATACTCTTTACGAATGGTTGCTCCCATATGATGAGCCAGGGTAACAAGAACAAGCTGCAAATTGAAAAAAGGCAAGTGTGGTCACTATCAAATTAATTTTTTTGCAACTGTCAAAGAATGAGAAACAATTAGATTTTTTTTACATTTTTGTTACAAAATAAAACAAAATGGTGTTGTTCAAACTGATAAACCCATAAGTTTATCACAGGGTTGAAAAACACCCAATTTTCTCAAGCTATCACCCCCTTTCATAGTACATTTATCAACAAATGTAGTGCATCTGATATTCTTATTCAAGACTTTTCACATAAGGGTGTTACTTCTCAAAACTGGCTACATTCAAAAATAAATTATACAGTAGCATTATTTTCTATAGGGTAACCAGTATTCCATGTGCGCTTGCAATATATTTTTAGGAAATAAGCTCAAACTAAATTATCCCCATTAAGAGAATGCTACAACAATCAGCAAGTGCAAGGCAAACATGGAAAGCATACACAAAAGAAAAGTAATCTTTCATTGTTCAATTAGATTATGAAGGGTATAGATAGAGTAAACAGTGGTAAGCTTTTTCCTAGATTGGAAACACACATTACCGGGGAGGGTGGGGGGGCAAGGTATAATTTGGATGTTAGAGGGAGGTTTTTCACGGAAGGTTGTGGGGGTATGGAATGCTCTGCCAAGCAAAGTGGTGGAGGCAGGCACGCTGGAGTTGTTTAAGAGATACTTAGATAGGCACGTGAGCGGGATGGAGATGGAAGGATATAGGAGACTGTTTTAAATAAGGATCAGGGGTCATAGGTCCATTGATTCCTCTGGACCTTCCAATATATTTTCTGGCTCACTTGTTTTACTTTTGAGCTTTGGGGATTCCCTTGAATGTTTGCATAAGGATGTGCATGTTATTGATGTTTTTCTCTTTTAATCCACAGGTGCTTCGGTCCGCCTTGTTGTCCAACAAGGGGCATACACACAGTGAGTTGTACAAGGGCTGCTCTTGGATGTTGAGAGTAGCCTAGAGCTTCACGTCGTTAGTGTACGCTTAAACTGGACCAGATGCTGGGCAACACAACAGCTCAGTGACTATCACTGTTTGCTGTGCAGATACATGGATTTGGGCCAATGTCTGTGGGAGTTTGCGCATTCTCCCCGTGCTTGCGTGGGTTTTCTCCAGGTGCTCCGGTTTCCTCCCACACCCCAAAGATGTGCTCTTAGGCTGTCTGGTCTAACAAATTGTCCCTAAATTAGTCTCCCCTCAATCTGGAGTGCCATAAGCATAGACGAGGGTCATGGGTGGAGAGGGGACTCTCAATGTTGAAATGGCGGTGCGGGCCGAAGGGCCCGTTTCCCACGCTGTGTTGTTCTTTGTTCTTTATTCTTTATAACTGTTATATCACAATTGTGATTTGCAGCTTGTTAAAATTATTCTGTAAAGGCATTGCTATCTATAATTGATAGCACCATCATAGCTCCAATAGAAGGGGAGATTTAAATCAAAACATGAATTATTTCAGCAACTTTTCCAGTGGCTCCAAGTTTTGGATTATGTTTAGGACTTCAATATTATTGGAGATTGTAGTACAAGTGATTTCTACAAATATCACAAAGTGGTCAATTCAAAATGTATGATTCCTGAATATTAGATGGTTACAACCTAAATGGGGGGGAAGAAAATAACACTCCACAGGAAAGAGCGAATCTGTATACTGATGGGACTTCATACATTGGACAATATGTACAATGCTCACGTTCAGAATCCTCATTATACAATGCTGTATGGTTATCATAAATCAGTTCATAGGCAATAGAACTTTAACAAAGAGTAAATGCTCACCAACTCCTCCTTCTTGAATCCAGTAAAACACAAGACCAGATCCAACATGCTTGTGCAATATAATGGCCGAGATGTGAAAGGCAAAGGCTACAGGGAATCAAATTATTACCTTAGTTAAAATAATCATTTTAACACTTAAGTTTCTGAATTTATGAGATAGGAAATATTCCTAACCCCATTTCTTTTCAAATGCGATTTGAATCATCAAGTTCAAACTATAAATTTACTACACTTCTTGTACAAGTCTCTGCAAGCAGGGACCAAAATGGAACAGCTAGACTGTAAGCTTTCTCACATCGAGGAAATTTACCTTACAATTAAGCATGGCAAAAATTCTCCGGAAAAACTGAACTGTTAAATTTAGATGGTAACTCCGTTTTAGAATTAACAATGCATCCCATTGATGCTGCAGAAACTGATCAATATTGCACAATTCAGTTTTGAAAGTTTTTGATATTACAAACATGCAGCAAGCATCACAGAAATTACAAAATGGTAACTGCATCTGCAATCTTTCAGGTCTGCTGGACCAGTTTTTGGTCTGCTTCTTACATTTCCTCAACCAATACAGAAGACTGCCACTTGAACTCTCAAGGCAAGTCAGCAGCCAAGTCAGAAGATCACAAAATGGTTATGGTGCACAAGGCAATTCAGCCCATTGGATCTGCACTAGCTCTCCAAATAAGCATTTGGACTTGATGCAATTCTACTGCCTTTGCCCCATAGCCCTGCAAATAGTTTATTTTCAAGTAATCAATTGGCCTCTTGAATGCCTTGATCAAACCTGCCTCCATCACAATTTCAGACAGTGCATTCCAGACTGAAACCATCTGTTGTGTGAAAATAAACTCTCACATTAAATCTGCTTCTTTTGCAAAATCACTTTAAATTGGTGGCTTTTCATTCTTGATCCTTTTACAAGCAGGAACAGTTTCTTCCCATCACGTTCAGCCCCCTCATGATTTTGAACATCTCCACAAAATCCCCTCTTGACTTTATTCTCTCCAAGGAGAAGTCTCTTCTTCAATCGATCCTCATATCTGAAGTTTCTCATCCCTGGAGCCAATCTTGTAAACCCCTTCTGCACTCTCTACAATGCATTCATATCCTTTCTAGTGTGGCACCAAGAACAGTAAAAAAAGTACTCGAGCTTAAGTTCAGCACAATCTCCTTGCCCTTATTTTCTACGCCCCAGTTAATAAATCTCAGGCCCCCTTAAGAATTTTATCCCTTATATCATCTGTCCACGTTCTCTCTGAAATGCATTTCTCCACATTGAACTTCATCTGTCACTTATCTACCCATTCCACAACTTGCCAATGTCCATTTGAAGTTCCACACTGTCCTCTTCACAATTTACAATAATTCCAAGCTTATCATTCAAACTTTAAAATTGTCTCCTGCGCACCAAGATACAGATCATTAATAAATAACTAGGAAAAAAGAGTCCCAATACCGAATAAAAGCAAATTATTGACCCTGAGCAACTCCACTACAAACTTTTCTCCAGCTTGAAAAATGTTAATTGACCATTATTCTTTCCATCATGCAGCCAATTCTGCATCCACATTGTTACTGTCCCTTTCCATGAGCTATAACTTCTCACAAGTCTGTGATGTGGCAGTGTGTCAAATGCCTTTTGAAATTCCATATACACCAATGTGATAGCATTCCTCTCATCGACCTGTTACCTCTTCAAAAAAAACTTCAGTCCAGCAAGTTTATTAAACACAAATTCCCTTTAGAAAACCACACTGGGTCTTCTAATAAACCCACATTTTTCCATGCAATTACAGAGTAATTGTTTCTGGAAGCTTGCTTTGCAGTGAAATAAACTGACGGGTCTTAATTGCTGGGCTTATGCTTACAATCTTTTTTCGAACAAGAGTGTAGCAATTGCAATTCTTCAGTGCTCTGGCACCTCCCCTGATACTAGGGAAGACTGAAAGATTATCGCCAGTGCCCATGATTTCCACTCTCACTTCCTTCAGTATCCTTGGATGCATTGCATCCTGTCCCAGTGCCTTATCAACTTTAAGTTCAACAATCCTGCACATTAATTCTGCACCCTTCCGGTGATAGTTTCCTTGTCTGTCACCACAGCCAAGCCTGGGTACCATCTATTTCCTTGGTAAAGACTGATGCAAAGTAGTAATTTAATATCTCAATCATGCCCTCTGCCTTCATGTGCAAATTCCCTTTCGGGTCCCAAATAAGTCTTACCCTTCCTTTTATTAATTAATATCCCTTTGGCAGGCAACATAAGGGGGAATCCCAAAGTCTTCAGTCTTTCTTCACAATTCATCTTTCACCTCCCCTCCAAACCTTCTGCATTCCTCTTAGTTCTCAATTGCAATTTCTACCTGACACTGCTCACAAGCACATTTTCCAGTCATCCTGAATCTTACAATACAATGATTACTGTCTCCTAAATATTCCTCCAACACTTGAATAGTAGGTGAATTAATTATTAGTTGAGTGTAATCAATAATCAAATTGAAGTTGTTGCAAGAACACCATGCCACAGCTCTAAAATCACTAAAAATCCTGGTTATTTGCCTGTTTGGACTCTGATGTTAGCTCCATGATGAATTTCCCACTATCTAACCCTGTCACAATCTCAGATAGGTTAATTTTAGTTACGCAATTTTCTCCATTCATCCGATTTTAGGATCTAATCAGTCAACATGCACCCCACAGCAGTGAATAGATACAATTTTGAATAGTGCAGGAAATGAAGGACATATCGATAAGGTGAGCTAGTAATGTGCTTCACAATCAAAACAGAAACAAATTCAGAGCAAGAGCACTTTAGATTACCCTGATTAAGATTAAATTGCACAACATAACTGGATTCTAGCAACTTGCGTTGGTAAAGTTAATGTGGCAGCTTCTGTTTTTTTTTGCCTCTTCTCCCCAATGCATAAGCAATTTTGAAATCACTTAACCATACCTCTCTTTTCCTTGCACAGTGAAGCACAACAGGAGGCCCCAGGATTCTAGCATTCATTTTGTGCAAGGTCTCATATGGCTGGCCTTTGAATTCTCCTAGCACAAATATAGTCTCCATCTCAGCATTTTCGTTCCTAAAATCTTCTAGGCTTTCCAATTTGACAAATGGCAATTTGATTTCCTAAATCACCGGTGAAAGGAAAAAATTGAAAACAGAAACAAATTCTGTGTAGTGCTTGCTGCAGAAAAAGGCTCATCATCCACATTAAGAAAAAAATCCCCATTACGTTAGTAATATATATTGCATTTATGAAATCAGGATTAATTCTTACAAATCTAGATTTGTAAAAGTTTAAAAATTATTGATTAGATGACTCAAATTTTCTACAATCATTTCAAACACAAAATAAACAAAAGTAGCTTGATATTTTAAAGTTTATTTATTAGTGTCACAAGTAGGCTTACATTAACACTGCAATGAAGTTACGTGAAAATCCCCTAGTTGCCACACTCCAGCGCCTGTTCAGGTACATGGAGGGAGAATTTAGCATGGCCATTGCACCTAACCAGCACATCTTTGGGACTGTGGGAGGAAACCTGGAGGAAACCCACGCAGACACGAGGAGAATGTGCAGACACTGCTCAGTGACCCAAGCCGGGAATAAAGCCCAGGTCCCTGACTCAGACAGCAGGGCTAACCACTGTCACCATGCCACATCAGTGACAAACTTCCTCCAAAATACAAGATGTCCCAAAAATAGATTGGCATCTTGCTGCACAGCAGGTACACTATCATTGTCTTCACATCAATGACTTTAAGGAACTATAAGCAAATATCAGTGCATTAAGTACCTAAGCTCAAATCCATAACACTAACTGTCAATACATCAAATGCTTTCACAAAATATATGCATGTTATGAAGTATGAAATTAAAAATAATGAAATCTCAACAATACTCCTAAACAGAGCAACTGCCCACATAGTTAATAGAACTGGCAAATATTTCTAAACTTGGTTTTGCAAGGATGATAATGTAATAACCCAAATGGATGAATGAAGCAAAGCAGAAATTATACAATTAAGTATCTTCTCTCCTTGACCTAGAAGATTGATTCTTCAAAGGCAGTGTGTTAATTGGTTTTGTAATTGGGTAAAATTTGCATAATTGTCATAATTAAAGTAAAATAAAATGGAGAATCTACTATTTTTAGCAAATGTGAACACCCATCATCTACTTACCAAATGGTTAGTGCTAAATCATAGACCTTTGAAGGTTTAATGGATAAAGTAACTATTGTTAGGCCTATCTGCAGTTAGATGCTCTTTGCTGGCCCAGTAAGCCAACGCATTACATAACATACTGCCAAGCCAGCCAAACACAAGAGATCCAGAAAACCTCTCGTTTTGCCAAGGCAACTAATCAAATCTGGGGCATTGCAATTAGCATGAGGATCCTTGGCTCAGGATATTAATAACAATAAAATCATTATATAAAACTTTTAGTTTTAATATTAAACAGCTTGCAGATGAAAAAGAATTCAGTCTTCTGAATGCAGACATCAACCGTGCAGCACTTAGATCTTACATTTCAAAAATCTCAAGTGTCACCGTTGAGAGACTATAACAAATCCATTTAACAAAATGCCACAAGTGGGGTTGTTAGTTCCTGGTTTTAAAAAAGTCTGTGAGCAAGAGAGTAAAAGTAGACCCTCCAGATTGAACATAAGAAATAGGAGCAGGAGTAGGCCATCCAGCCCTTCGAGCCTGCCTCGCCATTCAATAAGATCATGGCTGATCTGTCGCGGCTCAGTTCCACTTTCCCGCCCTCTCCCCATAACCCTTAATCCCCTCTCTTATCAAAAACCCATCAACCCGCGTCTTAAAAATATTTAGCGAGGCAGCCTCCACCACTTCAACGGGCAGAGAATTCCAGAGATTCACCACCCTTTGAGTGAAGAAGTTCCTCCTCAACTCCGTTCTAAACCGCCCCCCTTTTATCTTGAGGCTGTGCCCCCTAGTCCTACTGTCTTTTTTGAGTGGGAAGAGTCTTTCCACCTCTATCCTATCCATCCCAGTCATCATCTTATACGTCTCAATGAGATCTCCCCTCATTCTTCTAAACTCTAACGAGTACAAGCCCAGTTTATTCAGCCTCTCCTCATAGCTCAACCCCCTCAACTCCGGTATCAGCCTAGTAAATCTCCTCTGCACTCCCTCCAAGGCCAAAATATCTTTGCGCAGGTGCGGCACCCAAAACTGCACACAGTACTCCAGCTGCGGCCTCACCAATGCCCTATACAGCTGCAGGTGACATTTGTTTACAATCAGTACAAAGACACAGCAATGCCAAAATTTCAAAGCTACACTCATCATGTATGTGCATAATATACAATAGCATGGTTATAAACTAGATCATGTTATTGAGAAAATGGTACATAGAGCCCATCAAGTCCCGGTAGCATCCTAGTAAATTTTTTCTGCACTCTTTCTAGTTTAATAATAACTTTTTTATAATAGGGTGACTAGAATTCCAAGCGTGGCCTTACTAATGTCTTGTACAATAAGACATCCCAACTTCTGTATTCAATATTCTGACTGATGAAACCAAGCATGCCGAATGCCTTCTTCAACACTCTGTCCACCTGCAACTCCACTTTCAAGGAGCTATGAATACGTATCCCTAGATCTCTTTGTTCTGTAACTCTCCCCAATGCCTTACTATTAACTGAGTAAGTCCTGCCCTGGTTCAATCACCTCACATTTGTCTAAATTAAACTCCTTCTGCCATTCGTCAGCCCACCGGCCCAATTGATCAAGATCCTGTTGCAATTGGAGAAAACTTTCCTCACTGTCCACTATGCATCAATCTTGGTGTCATCTGCAAACTTACTAACCATGCCCCCTATATTCTCAGCCAAATCATTAATATAAATGACAACTAAAAATGGGCCCAGCACTGATCCCTGAGGCACACTGTTGGTCACAGGCCTCCAATTTGGAGGAATAACTCTTTACAACCACCCTCTACCTTCTGTTGAGAAGCCAATTTTGTATCCATTTAGATAATCACTTCAGTCCTATGTTCCTGTATTAAAATTGCTCAAGTATATACCAATTAGAAAACATATTGGTGTAATGAGCTAATGCCATTTTGTAAGCAGCAAACAACTATAAACTTAATATTTTCCCACAGATGTAAGCTTTCTATGTCAATGAATAAAAAATAGAAAACTAGTCTACAGCCCTGTTTAATTGACACTATTGCTTCAGACATGTCAGTTCTCAAAATAAGATCACATGCACAAGTTGTAATAAGGCAACTAATAAGAATCATGTCAAATGTTAAGAAATCCCATAATTTTCTAAAAATTATATGAATGGAAATTTTAATCAAAAATTTTTTTTTTCAACACAGGAATTAGAGCGTGCGAAAGGCTTCCACTTTCTTTCTCAAGTTTAAAACAATATCTAAAGCTTACATCCTTAATGTTAAAACAAATCTGGAGTCTACAGGGATTAGAACAATGTAACGCACAGCCAGGTCAAATTTGTTCCTTAAAAAAAAAATCACCACAACCTACCATACGAACAATAGATTTTATAAACTGTTGTCCCACTTGCCATTAGGCATGCTTTCAAGTTCATCAATTTATTTGATCTTTGACATTTCAGTTACTACCAAAAAGACATAACCCACCCCCCCCCCATTTATTGCTGAATTGCAGTTTGTGCAATTTGCATTACAAGCTCCAATAACTTATTTGGCCTTTCTTTTTGCAACAATACAAGTTGAGGGCAGGATCATGTCCAACAATAACACTGTCAAATATTGGCATAGTTTTACATCAATAGTTAAATGGAGTTATGTACCAGACCAGCAAATTAAGATAGTATCCAAAATGTCTTTTAGCTGAACATCACTTAGCAAATGAGCTATTTGTTTTTAGAAGTGTCAAAGGGTCATTTAAAAAAAACTGGAAGTGAAGATAATTCATTGACAACTATAAATTAACAGCAAATTGATGATCAGATGCAGTTGGTATCAATCTAACAAAAAAAGGTTAATGATTAACCTAACTCTACAATAGTCAGATAATATTGGTCAACTACGTCATGGATAAAAGAGCCCCCTAGATTTTTAGGCTTAGCTTGTTACCAAGGCTTGCAGAACTGTCTTTGGTAAGAACAAATTAAAATTTTCAAGCAAAACAGAAAATTAAAAACTTCCACTTTTTAAAAGAAAAATTGTATGCACTTACCCAAAATTGTTTTAGCATGTTAGGAACGTCAGCATTTTACTAATAAAGATAGATTATCACAGTAACAAAAGAATCAGAATTCCAAGATAAAAATTCCCATAAAAGCCTCAAGATAAAGGGGGGGCGGTTCAGAACGGAGTTGAGGAGGAACTTCTTCACTCAAAGGGTGGTGAATCTCTGGAATTCTCTGCCCGTTGAAGTGGTGGAGGCTGCCTCGCTAAATATTTTTAAGAAGCGGGTTGATGGGTTTTTGATAAGAGAGGGGATTAAGGGTTATGGGGAGAGGGCGGGAAAGTGGAACTGAGCCACGACAGATCAGCCATGATCTTATTGAATGGCGGGGCAGGCTCGAAGGGCCAGATGGCCTACTCCTGCTCCTATTTCTTATGTTCTTATGTTCTTATGTTCTTAAAAGAATACACATCATTGACACCTTACAAATGTAAAGATAATGAACATGACAGTTTTAAACATGACGTTATTACCTCCAAGGCTTTCAGAATCTGTTCAGCGTCTCCAACCTTTCCCATTAATGCAGCTTTTGTTTGAATCAGAGGTGCACCTTGAAACCAAAGCCAAAAATTTATAAGCACAAATTGATCTCCCACAGCACTGACTAAATATAGTTTTCAAATGAAGGGGGGCTAGGGTATTGAATAACTGGAACAGAGTATACAGATATAATACAGTCCCTATTTCTGAGTCATGCATTTTGTCAATCAAGAGCAGTGACATCATACCCAAGGAAGATTGTGTTGTCAACCCAGTCAAACACTGTAGGCAGAAATGGATAAGGAAGGAACATTTACCTTCATTACAGTAATGAAGGAAATCACTTGTGACTTTCATAAGAACTGGATGAATACTGTAGCAGGAGTGGAAACTTTATTAAAGGGATTCAAACATGGAGTTCTGGTAAAGATGTGGATGGATTTGGGAGATAACAACGCATGTCAAGGACTTTGGTAAGGGAGTTTAGAGATGAGTCAGTAAATTGCAAGGTCAGAGGTTTTGAGAGAACAGGAGTGATGCAGGTTTAATGAGGGACTTCAGTTAATAGGATAGATTGAAGCTGGGCCTTTCCTCTTTTGAGAAAAAGGGAGGTCGATAGGGATTTGATAGAAGTCTTCCAAATCATGAACAGTCTAGACAATAGGTGAGAAGAAACTATTGTCATTGCTCTTTTGCTATTGATGTTCTCATTTGCCAAAGTGGTTGAGAACCTGAGGACATCAATGGCAAAAGAGCCAAAGGCAACAAGAAAAATAACTATTTCTTAAGCAGTTACATTTTTTCCTTTCACACGTGGATGTTGTTGGAAAGATGAGCATTTATCACCCTTCCTTGATTGCCCTCGAGATGGCGAAGATGACTTTTTTGAGCTGCTGTAAGTACACCTACAGTGCTCTTAGGAAGGGAGGTCCAATGATAGTGAAGGCACAGCAATATAGTTCCTTGTCAGGTTGATCTGTGGTATGGAGAGGACCATAGGCTATGGTATTCCCATGTTTTATTCCCTTGTCCTTCTGGGTGGGTCAGGATCACAGGTTTGGAAGGTACTGTTTGGCAAATTTCTGCAATGCATCACGTACGTTGTACTGTATGTTGGCAGTGGAGGGAATGAATATTTAATGGTGGATTGGATGCCAAATTAGCTGTTTGTCCTGGATGAAGGAGGAAGTAGGGTGCTGTCAGAGCTACGTTCATCCAAACAAGTTCTCCTATAGTGCCTTCTACATACATGTAGGCAAAGTATTTATATGACTGGTCCAGTTCAGATCTTGGTTAATGGCAAGTCCCATAATGTTGAAAGAGACTTCCAGTGATGGCAATACCATTGAATATCATGAAGTGATGATTAGGATCTGGAATGCAATGCCTTAGAGTATGGCAGGCAGATTCAATTGCGACTTAAGAAGAAATTGTTTAAAAAGTTTATAGTTTATTTATTAGTGTCACAAGTAGGCTTACAATGAAGGCTGCAACGAAAATCCCCTACATTCCAGCACCTGTTCAGGTACAGTAAGGGAGAATTTAGTATGGCCAATATACCTAACTAGCACATCGTTTGGACTGTTGGAGAAAACCAGAGCATCCAGAGGAAACCCAAGCAGACACAGGGAGAACATGCAGATTCTGGACAGTGACCCAAGCCAGGAATCAGACCTGGATCCCTGGTGCTGTGAGGCAGCTGTGTTGACCACAGTGATACCGATAAATTGGATAATTAACACGGGCAGCAGATGCATGGGAATACCACCACTCAAAACTTCTCCTCCAAGGCACACACCATTCTGACTTGGAACTTTATCATCATTTCTTTACCATCACTGGGTCAAAATCTTGGAACTCCATCCTTAACAACACTGCACGTGCACCAAAGGGACAGCAGATCAAGAAGTGGCTCACTTCCGCAATTAGAGATGGACAGTGCTGACCTAGGCAGCAATGCCCACATCTCATGTCAAAAATCTGAAGAAAAAAAATTAGAGTTGCAGGGAAAGTAGGGGAGTGGGACAAGCTGAGCTACTATTCCAAAGAGCCTGCATGTGCACAACAAATCAAATATCCTCCTCCACAGATCCTATGTTAAAGTTTTCTGGGGAGGGATGAAACCAGGGTGAACCTAAAGAATCCATGACATTTAGGTTCAATTTGGTCCAACCATTAAAGATTGTTCTAAAAAAAAGTGCCAAACTCTCAGCAAATTGAGAGAATAAAACTCTATATGATTTTACTGTTACTCAATTTATGAAGGGGACAGGGCCAAGGCAACAACTACAAAGGTAAACAAGATTGTCCAAATACATAGAGTACTGAGCGAACAATTGGTTTGGCCAAATCCTAGATCAGCATCTAGTGTCATAAAATCAGACATTTCCTACTCCCAAAAGCATTTACATTATTCCTGCATATCTGTAACTTCCAGCTGAAAGTTTTACAGCAGCACAGCGATTAGCACTACTGCCCCACAGAGCCAGCAACTCAATGTCCTTACTTAGTGTACCTGAACAGGCACCAGAGTGTGGCAACTAGGGGATTTTCACAGTAACTTCATTGCAGTGTTAACATAAGCCTACTTGTGACACTAATAAATAAACTTTATGCAAAATGAAAGCAAATTACTGTGGACGCTGGACTCTAAAAAAGAGGAAATGCTGGAAAATCTCAGCAGGTCCAGCAGCTTCTGTAAGGAGAGGTGGTAACCATGATGTAGAGATGCCGGCGTTGAAGTGGGGCACAGTAAGAAGTCTCACAACACCAGCTTAAAGTCCAAGTTTATTTGGTAGCACGAGTTTTCACTTTCAGGTGTTGTGAGACTTTTTACCGTAAGGAGAGAAATGAGCTTACGTTTTGAGTCCAGACGATGCTTTGTGAAAGCACTTTAAACTAAACTACCCCAATTGCATAATACTGTACCCAATGGTCCGTGTTCAATTAACTGCAACAGGTCGTCTAACATCAGCATCAGTCAGTTTCATAACACTGAAGTCTGTTTAGAAAACCATGCAAGCTTTATGCATATACCAATTGGGCCACCCAAGATTTACATCACCCAACAGCGATGGTCAGCTGAAAGCCATGTCTACATCTGCCAGAAACGGGCTGAATGTTCCACAACCGCTTTCCCCACACGGAAACTAGAGTCTTACTGAGAGCATCCTCCACGGTGTCTGCTACGGCCTCGGCCGGATGGTGCTCCTTGAAGGAGTCAGCGAGTCTGGAGTCGAAAGCGGATGAATCCACCAAGAAACTCCCGGTCATGGCGGCCACCGAGCTCCTCTCGGCCATTATCTGCTCGCGACTCCTCCAGACAGATAGGTAGGTTTGAAGGAAGGCACCCACCCTCTGAAATGAAAGCAGCCTTCGGCGTACGCCGCGGCTAAAAGCCCGAGGCCAAGCCCCGGTTTAAATTTGGCGCTCTCTGAGTCTTTTCAAACGGTTTTGGAACCCTAGCTCCCTACACCACCAACGGAAAATTCAAACTGCCAGACGTTCTGCTAAACCCGTCTCCGGTTGGTCCACACATAACCGACGGACAGGCGTGGGTGGTTTGTCCTGATTGGTTGGTTAAGATCCTCTGACCTGTGATTGGTCCTCAGGACGTCTGGGCACAGCTGATTGGCCAGCGAACCGCCGTCTCCGATTGGCTAAAGGTCAGCCTCTGCCGCGGTTGGCTAAAGGTCAGCTTCTTGTTCTGGGTACTGGAAGTCGAGAAGCGGGAGATGAGGTAGACATTGTAAATATGAACTCTGTGTGAAGGAGGCGTCTCGGAGTGCCGTACAACTCTACTGAGAGAAACTGTTCTGTTTGGGGTGTGTTATAATCTCCGCACAGACCGTTAACTTCAAAGAAAATAATTTCAGTTTTCTGTTTACTCATTGGTGTCATGAGTAAGCTTACATTAACACTGCAATGAAGTTACTGTGAAAATCCCCTAGTCGCCGCATTCCGGCTGGCGCCTATTCGAGTACACAGAGGGAGAACTTAGCATAGCAATGCACCTAACCAGCTTGTCTTTCAGACTGTGGGAGGAAACCAGAGCACCTGGAGGAAACCCATGCAGACATGGGGAGAACATGCAAGACTGCACCAGGAATTGAACCCAGGTCCTTGGTGCTGTGAGACAGCTGTGCTAACCACTGTGCCACCATGCCGCTGACAAGGATTTCTTGTACTGTAATAGACAAACTAGGCAGCTTATACTTCAAACTACAGAACCAGACTCTTCCTTTTATAGAGTGATAGATGCACACAGTGCAGAAAAAAGGCCCTTTGGCCCATCGAGTCTAGGCTGGTCAAAGACAAACCACCCAACTATTCTAATCCTACTTTCCAGCACTTGGCCCCATGGCCTTGTACACCTCGGCATCACGTGCATATCTAAATATTTCTTAAGTATCATTAGGATCTCTGCATCCAGCACCCTTTCAAGCAATGAATCACAGACTCCCACCACCCTTTGGGTTAAAAAGCTTTTTCTCACACCCCCTTATAAACTACCAGCCTTCTTGTCATTGATTCCTCCACCAAGGGGAACATTTCTTCTTCTTTACGTGATCTATGCCCCTCATAATTTTATCTTGATCAACCTCCTTTGCTCTAACAACCTCCATCTATCCAATCTCTCTTCATAACTAAAACTCTCTAGACTAGGCAACATCCTGGAAAATCTCTACACCCTTTCCAGTATATCACATCCCTCCTATAATGTGGATTCCAGAGCTGCACACAATAGCTGTGGCCTACCTAACATTTTCTATAGTTTTAGCATAATCTCCCTGCTTTTAAAGTTTATGCCTTGGCTAATAAAAAGAAGTATGCCATATGCTTTCTTGACCATTTTGTCCACGTGTCCTGCTACGTGAAGGAACTGTCTTACATGCACATCAAGATCCCTCTGATCCTCAGTGCTTTCCAGGGTCTTGCCGTTCATCATGTGTGTATTCCCTTGCCTTGTTTGTCCTTCCCAAACACATCACCTCAAACTTGTCCAGATTGAATTCCATTTGACATTGATCAGGCTATCTAACCAGCCTGTCTATATCCTCCTTAATCTAAGGCTATCTTCCTCACTGTTTACCACCCAACTGATTTCATATCATCCGTAAACATACTGATCAACCGTCTAACGTTTAATCTGTAAATATACTGATCAACCCTCATACATTCTGGTCTAAATCATTTATATAAACCACAAACAGCAAGGGCGCCAACACTGATCCCTGCAGGACCCACTGGACACAAGCTTACAGTCAGAAAAACACTTGTCAACTAGCAACCCGTCCACCCCGCCCTGCTTCCTGGCACTCAGCCAACTCTGGATTCAATGTGCCAAATTTCCTTAGATACCCATGGTCTCTTAATATCAATCTCCCATGTAGGACCTTGTCAATGGTCTCACTTAAGTCCAAGAAGACTACGCCAAATGCATTGCTCTCACCTGGTAACCTCTTCAAAACTGAAAAAAAAACTCACCACGTGTACTTTCCGCTGTCCTCTAAGTAGATTTTCAGCTTCCCTGCACCCAGTCCAAAGTCATTCTTACCCCTGAGGGTTTACTTCCATTATTTCTTTTCGAAGTTTGGTAACCTTTACACCCAGAACCGTCTTTCACAATGAGGGTTCTCCTGGAGATTTCTCTCTTTAACTAAAGCTAGGCAAATTTTCCAGTGTCATTTAAATTCTCAGGAATTTGCTGTTTTCAATTCCTAAGTGCACCAAGTCTTTTGGCCTCTGGACGCTCTCTCTCCCTTCTGGATGCGGATAGATTGGCTACATCTCTGACTTTTCAGGTGTATCTCAGAAAATCTCCCCTTTCAAAATCCATCTCCATGGCAATGTAAATACATGGCCTCAGTTTCCATGTAGAAATGCTGATCAGCTATCCTTTAGTGCCCAACTCTCTTTTATCTTGGAACTAAATGGATAATTTAAAGCATAACTGTTTACAACCTAACATTCTCAAGACCCTCTTGGTACATTTGAGATTAGCACAGATGCTTTCGCCATTTGCAAAACCATGCACCTTCTCCCCAGCAAAACAATCTGGGCCCCCTTTTCATCTTTAACAGTCACATGACTCATATCTGTTGTCAGGCAGAAATCACAACAGGCCACGTGATTACTTCCATTTTACCCCAAATTTTAAAACAGCACCAAAACATAATAATTTCATCAACTTCATATTTCTAACACACTTTGTGTAATGACAACTTTAAACTGTTAATAAAAGTACTTCTATAAATTGTATGAATGAAAAGATATAAGTGGGAAATGTTGGAATACTTAGCAACCTCAAGCCGTAATTTGAAGTGTAATGTATGTTGTAAACTTAACACAAAATGGTTACAGCACAGCAGGCCATTTGACCCATCGTGTCTGTATTGACCTTCTGAGCTAGCAATTCACCTCGTGCCTCTCAGTTACCCTTTCTCCATAGCCATACAAATGTTTCCTTTTCAAATAATGATCCAATCCCTTTTGAAGACTCAATTGACTCTACCCAGCACATGCTCAGGCAGCACTTTTTAGATTCTAACCACTTACTATATGAACATGTTTTCTCATGTTGCTGCTGCTTCTTTTGCCAACTACCATAAGTCTGTGCTCTCTAGTGTTCTCAATCCTTCCACTAATGGAAGCTGTTTCTATCTACTTTGTCCAGAGCCCTCATGATTTTGAATTTCTTGATTAAATTCTTCCCAACTTACCAAATCTGATGCCCAGAACAGAGACCAAACCAATGTTTTATACAAGTTTGAAACATCCGTATTGGTAAGATTCAGGATGTCATTTTTTTTACTAACTACTCTCTCATCCTGCTTTGCCACCTTGAATGATTTATGAACAAATACATCCAACTCCTTTAAATCCTCTTTAGAATTATACCCTTTACTTTTTATTGTTTCTTTAGTTTTTGTACCAAAATGAATAACAACACTTCTTGCCATTACATTTTATCTGCCACTTATTTTCTCATTCCACCAATCTGTGTATGTCCTTTGAAGTTCTACACTATCTCCCTCATGATGCACAATATTTACATCATCCATAAATCTTGAAATTTTGCCCACTAAGGTCTATGATATTTATATATCAGGAAGAGCAGGGGTTCATACACAGATCACTGGGGATTAACACCATAAACCTTACTCTAGCCCAAAAAGTAACTATTCACCACAATTTATTTCCTGTCACTTAGCCAAGTTCATATACATGTTGCAACTGTTCCTTTTATTCATGGGCTCTGATTCTGCTCACAAGACTATTGTGTGACACTTTAACAAATGTCTTTTAGAAGTCCATGTACACCATATCCACAGTATTACCCTTGTCAACCCACTGTGTTACCTCATCAGAAAACTCAACGAAGTTAGTTAACAAATCCATGCTGGCTTTAATTAATTAATTAAGCCACTTTGCCCAAGTGATTATTAATTTTATTTAGAATTAATGTTTCTAAAAGCTCCCCCACCACTGGGGTTAAACTGACTGATCTGTACTTCAGGCTGGGCTTATTTTTACACCCTTTTTTGAACACGGGTATAACATTTGCTACTCTCCATTCCTCTGGTACCATGCGTATGTTTAATGAAAATTGGAAAATTATGCCAGTGCCTCCAAAAGTTCCTCTCTCACTTCTTTCAGTATCCTTGGATGTATCTTATCTGGACCTGATGTCTTATTAACTTAAGTGCAGACAGTCTATCCGATGTCTGGGTATCAATTTTTAAACCCTTAAAGTGTCTGAACTGTTTCCTCTTTCACCATGATTTGGGCAGCATCATTTTCCTTGGTAAAGTCAGTACAAAGGCTGGAATTCTCCCATCCTGCCCGTCGCTTGAATTTTATTCAAGCAGATTGCAGACAATGTGAAACTCCACTGACAGTCGGATGGGAATTTCCATCTTTTAGACCAGCACAGAACATAAGAACATAAGAAGTAGGAGCAGGAGTAGGCCATCTCGCCCTTCAAGCCTGCCCCGCCATTCAATAAGATCATGGCTGATCTGAAGTGGCTCAGATCCACTTCCCCGCTTTCTCCCCATAACCCTTAATTCCCTTGCCTACCAAAAACCTATCTACCCGTGACTTAAATATATTTAGCAACGTAGCCTCCACCACTTCAACGGGCAGAGAATTCCAGAGATTCACCACCGTTTGAGTGAAGAAGTTCCTTCTCAACTCTGTTCTAAACTGCTCCCCCCCCTTATCTTGAGGCTGTGCCCTCTAGTCCTGCTGTCCTTTCTGAGTGGGAAGAATCTCTCTACCTCTACCCTATCCATCCCCTTCATTATCTTATACGTCTCTATAAGATCCCCCCTCAGCCTTCTAAACTCCAACGAGTACAGACCCAGTCTATTTAGTCTCTCTTCATAGTCCAACCCCCTCATCTCCAGTATCAGCCTAGCGAACCTCCTCTGCACTCCCTCCAAGGCCAATATATCCTTCCGCAAGTGCGGTGACCAAAATTGCACACAGTACTCCAGCTGCGGCCTCACCAGTGCCCTGTACAGTTGCAGAAAGACCTCCCTGCTTTTATATTCTATCCCCCTCGCTATAAAGATCAGCATCCCATTCGCCTTCTTGAACACCTGCTGCACCTGCAGACTGGGTTTTTGCGACTCATGCACAAGGACCCCCAGGTCCCTCTGCACCGTATCATGCTGCAGCTTTTCACCCTTTAAATAGTAATACCTCCTACTATTATTCCTGCCAAAGTGGATAACCTCACACTTGCTGACATTGTACTCCATCTGCCAGGTCCTCGCCCACTCGCTCAGCCTATCTAGATCCCTCTGCAGACTTTCCACACCCTCCACACAATTTGCTTTTCCACTCATCTTTGTGTCATCAGCAAATTTCGACACCCTACACTCAGCCCCCTCCTCCAGATCATCTATATAAATGGTAAATAGCTGAGGCCCCAGCACCGATCCCTGCGGCACTCCACTAGTTACCAACCGCCAATCAGAATAGCACCCATTGATACCAACTGTCTGCCTCCTATTAGACAGCCAATCCTCTATCCATGCTAACACCTTACCCCCAACTGCATGCCCCCTAACCTTCTGAAGCAACCTTTTGTGCGGCACCTTATCAAACACTTTCTGAAAATCGTGAAACACCACATCTACCAGTTCCCCTCTGTCTACCGCACTGGTCACATCCTCATAGAATTCCAATAAATTTGTCAAACACGACTTCCCCTTAATGAATCCGTGCTGCGTCTATCAAACAATTCTTCTCTCGGTGCCTCGCTAATTCTTCTTTGATGACAGGTTCCAGCATTTTTCCAACAACAAACGTTAAACTATAATTCCCTGCCTTTTGCCTGCTACCTTTTTTAAACAGCGGCGTAACATTAGCCATTTTCCAATCTTCCGGCACTTCCCTGGAATCCAGCAAAGTTTGGTAAATAATCACTAAGGCGTCTACTATCACCTCTGCCATTTCCTTCAGAACCCTGGGATGCATATAGCCGGAGGATTCCACCCAAAATATTCATTTAATACCTCTGCCATACTTCTTGCCTCCATGCATAAATTCCCCTTTGGTCTCTAATCAGCTCCATTCTTTCTCTTATCATTCTTTTACTGTTCATATGTCTATAGAAGATACATATTTACAATATATTACAATAAATCTTTAATTTCCCTCTTAGCTACTTGTATTTGTTTTTTTCATTCCACTCTGAACCTTCTACATTCGGCCTACTTCTCAATTGTATTATTCACCTGACATCTGTCATTTGCACATTTTTACTGCTTCAATTTAATCTTTATCTCTTTTGTCATCCAGGGAGCTCTGGATTTCTGGCGCTACGGCAAATACAACATTACTGTACTTGAACACTCTCTCCTTTACGTGCAGTCCATTGTTCAGATAGTTTGCACCTCAGTCACACCTCAGGAACCTCAATGTAGTCATTGAGGTTCCTGACTACACTTGAGTGCCAAATGCTGTAATGGTACATTGAACTGTATTGCCTTTACATAATGTCAATTCTGAACTGTTTTGTAATGTACTTTTAAAAATGTAATAAAGTGTAATTTTGGAAAGAAAAATATGTCAGGCAACATGTATGGAGAGCATTGGTGTGCAGACTGTTGTGGACAAAGTGCTGCTTGATAGAACTGTCAGCAACACCTCACATCAGATTGCTAACAATCAACAGTAGATTATATCTGGCAGTAACTGACCTGATTGAATTTGTCCTGGACAATTTTCCATTGTGATATAGATGCTGGTATTGTCAATATCTTGGAACAGCTTGACTAAGGCCCTGTTTTATTATAGAGCACATCTTCGGTACGACAGCCAGAATGTTGTCAGTCTTATAGCTGTTTTTTGATATCAGAAGTGATGGAAATTAGCTGAACACTGGCATTTGTGATAAAGGGGACTTCAAGAAAAGGTTCTTAAATTTTCTCCATCTGCTTCTCCTAAATTTGTTTCAATAGTTGTTATTCTGCTTAGCTTGCTTTCTCCCCACAAGCTCATCTACTCTTTGTTGCTCCCATTGCTTTCACACAATCAGAAAACATTTTGTTCCCTGGGACAAGCTTCTCTGGGTACCACAACTGTTTGTGGCTTTTTTCTAAGAAAAATTAATCTGTCATATTTAATTTTAAAAGGATATCAAATCAGCACTGTGTATACAAAAATACACAATTCGTAAAACTTTTGAGACAGTAAACTATGCAGCTAACATATTGTGGTAATGTTCTGCAAAGTCATGTGTTATGTATTTGTATTAGTTCTTATTGGCTTATTGAACTCTGCTGTTTTTATGTATTCATTGGAAGTGACAACGTAAGTCCCCAGCATTGGAACAGGCAGAGAAGCAGCAACCATGTAAGACAATACACACTTGTAAATAAATCTCCATGTTCCCTAACATCATTCTCCAATATACAGCACCATGCATCTTTGTTAATAATGTGTATGTTTACTGATTGTTGTGCAATGTATTTACTGCATGATAATAATAGAGCAATTACTTCAGTATTTAGATTGTGGAAGGGGAGTAGTAAATGTCAGAAACCGTGGAGTGAATTTTGTCTATCATCCTGTTTTTCATTGTGAACATGGTAGTGGTTAGTATATTTCAGGGAAAAAAGTATCTATGTGCACCCAGGCTTGCCTGCTGAAATTAAGGAACACCCAAACCCACCTGTATTCCCAGGTTAGCCCAATTGTAACACAAGGATATGTAGAACCCAGGAATTTGCCCAAACCAATATGCAGGAAACTGCTTCTCTGACCTGTACCTGCATTAGTTCTTTCTTACAAAATCTGACGCAATA
Organism: Carcharhinus amblyrhynchos; assembly: GCF_965287045.1. Lineage (NCBI taxonomy): Eukaryota > Metazoa > Chordata > Chondrichthyes > Carcharhiniformes > Carcharhinidae > Carcharhinus > Carcharhinus amblyrhynchos. Next base: position 100,752,538 of record NC_137326.1, on the reverse strand, counting down.
CATTCCAATCCCATAATTACCTTGTATATTCCTGCCCTTTTATGGAGAAAGCCATGAACAACACTGATTAACATTGAACTCAGAAGAAACAATCTCAATTTAAATATCAGAGCAATAGGTTTTATTGATTTGCTCAGTTTCTAATCACATGTTCATGTTGTGATCTAGAATTAGGTTAATCTGCAGAGGTTTCAATTTTCCTTTACAGAGGAGCAGATCTTTCTATGCATCTCCTTTGGCAATGAAGTACAGAATGATATTGTTTTTTGTTCAGACCCATGGCCACCGTCCATCTCCTACAGCCACATGTCCTGCAGAAACTCCTCCACTCCAGTGACATTGCTATATTTAGTCCAATTCTTCACCTTTTTCATGTTCATCATGTTCTAAAAGTAAAAAAAATACGTGTTATGTATCTAAGCATATTTAGCAGGACAATTATATTTTGGGATTGTTTTTGCCATTTTATCACAAAATTGATTTGGAAGGGAAAACTTAAATGGACTCTGTATTGAGACAAGTGCTGAGGAAACACACGACGAGTGAAGATGCTAATGAATTAACTTCGATGTTGTTCCTCAGCTGCAAATAATACACAATGTTATCTGTTTCAATCAAAAGGTATGATATTTGCAAACAATTCAAGCTGTATGCTCCCTTTCAAATTGTAAATGGCAAAATAGAATATAGTGACTAGTACAAATACTTTTTGAAAGAGAATGCTGCACAAAGACTTTCATGGAGACAGGTTAGAAATGTTGGATGTTACTACTTAACTAAGACAACCAACTTTTGTGAGAAGGCTATTTTGTGTTACTACATGGAAATAAATAGAATGGATTAAATCAAATGATTGTGTTTATAATTATGTACAGTAAGATTCACCTTACTGTTAAAATAGTTTAAGAGTTTATACCTAGGCCTCATCACACCATCTATCAGCTCAGTCAACGTTTGCAAAGTCAAAGTTCACATGCAGAAAACGCAAATATCCTGTTTATGTCATATGCTAACCCCCAAATGAGATAGATGGCAGAGAGAGTCGATTCATGGAAAAACAATGATACACAGAGCACTTAATAAAGCAATTGTGGCCATTGTATCTTAGAAGGGATCTCTCATAGACCCATAATACCCACGGTGTCTATTTTCATGGAGTTGGAGTTTCTTTGACCTGATTTGTGCAGTGTAATTTATTGCAGCAGCTACAGTGGCTAGTTTTTTTATAATGGTGTTTAGCTCTGATTTAAATTCATCAACTTCAATTATGCACATGAAGACACTGCTTGCATGGATAGTCATGATGAATATATTATTACCTTAAGACTAAAATGATTGGTACAGTGTGCATTGGGGTATCCTCCTTCAAGACCCCTGAACAATGTACAAAGGTGTTAATTAAAATCTCCACCCATGATATGCTTCTGCAATTTGCATTGTTGTATAATCTGCAATGCAGTTACAATTCAATGTTTACATGAAACTTGTTTTTTGGTTGTAAATAATTTATAAGATTTTCATAATGTTATGCCGACTTGGAGAAATTAATTGCTTTGGTTGTTATTTTCAATTAATTCAAATTGTTATTGCAATGATCATGGGCAAGTCATGTACAGGGTTCACAATTATATTACAATGAGAGAGGAAGAAGCTGTTCTTGGTGCATGTGTGAATTATTTGCATTATTGATGCATATAATTTATTTCATGGCATTACATCAGACAGTGGCAAAACTTGCACAAGGTGATCATGGCTTAAATTTGCTTCTGCATTCAGAAAAAAATTCAGAAAATCTCAACACCTTGACTCAGTGAGACTTCCTGTACCATCAGTTTCTAAAGTTGGCAATTGTGATTAGTTCCATACTCAAGAGAGCTTAGCAATGAGAGAGATAGCTAATAACTGCCAACCTAATCTGTTATGTAGTTCCATGGACAGGTAAGCATAATCATTGGTAATTTAAAGTCTCTCAGTGCGTAAGATGCACTATGCCCATGGCTGAATTGTCCAGTAAACTCGCATATTTGAGGAGTCAAGTAAGAATTTGTAAGAGATGCTGTCTTGAATTTCTAAGCAGAGATCACATTGAAACGTTTAAGGGAGTACAGATGCCTGGTCCATTGTTACATTCTTCAAGGTAAAACTCTGCTGCACTAGAGGAAATGATAATAAATGTCATCTTTAGTACTCAACACAAACCAAATCAGGTTCAGTCGATCTAGACAAAAATTGACTATTTCGCTTCCAACATAGAATATTATTGTACTGTTTGCTTTCATATAGTCAGTGTCTTATGAAATTGCAGAGCTGAAAAAGTTTGGCATTGGAAGCAAAATTCAAAGGCAATTTCCATAGAATTCTAATTGTTTTTTTGAGCTTTGAATTTTTTGCAGAATTCACAATCTGTAAATTGTTTGGCTATCAGTCACTACCACTGAAAATGCGTGGTTATACTTGATGAATATTTTAAAAATGAGGCATTACTTTTGTAGTAAGAGATACCCTGCTCCAAACATGTCAAAAAAGTCTAACATTGTTTTATGCTGGAAAAGAAAAAACACACAAGAACAAATCAATTTAAATACATTTCTTTTGAAGTGTGTTCAATGGAAAAGACACAGATCTGTTTGGTTTTGGAGTTGTTTTTGACCTGGACTAATGAAAACTGAAGTAAATGATTAATGTTGTAAAATATGAATTTCACCTTCAATCTTCTGTCTTTTAGTGTTTTGAAAAAAAACACACTATAAATCACTTACCATAGCATTCTCAAATTCCCAAATATAGGCTTTTGACCTTTATGCCGTGAGACTTTAACTGCTTTTTTTTCTAAATCACAACCCGTCCATCACCACTATATCATTGTCCCCAAAAGTACTATTATTCTTTCACATCATAATTGTTCACCTGATAAAGGAGCAGAGATGGGGAGTTATGATTAAACCCAAAGGACACAGACTTGAATATCTTTCATAAACTGACTCAAGGATTCTCATTTGTTCAGATGTAGCCAGTGAATCACCTGCATTGGCTTCACTTCCTGTTCCCACACTGTTGCTTCAGGTACCTCCAAAGATCTATCTTGGCTCATTCCTATTTTGGGTGTACATGCTGAGTCTGGGCAACACTAGTATCAATTTCCACATGGACATTGACAATATCCAGCTCCACCTCACTACCACCTCTCCTGTGCCCTCCACTGTCTTATATTATCAGATCATTTGTTCCCTTCTCTATAATCTCCTTCAAACCCATAATCACCATGGACCTCTGCATTTGCCATTCTGGTCTCTAGTTTCCCAATTTTACTGCTCCACCAACAGAGGTCATGCCATCAGTTGCTTAGACCCTAAGCTCTCTAAATACCGTCATTTTTTTTCTCCTTTAAAATGCTCCTTAAAGCCTGTCTCTTTGATTACATGTAACTACAAGGCTGAAAAAATAGTTTTATTGTGAGCTTCCATCTCAATGAGTCAGCTTCAGGCCAATCCACATTCAACAATCTGCTCTGAAAACCTGCTTACATTTTGACAGCTGAAACAATGAACAACAACCTACAGCCAACATCCTTATAAAAAAAGTCAATTTGACAAAAATCTCAATGTTAACTGATCCTTTTAAAAAATTCCACAACCTGACTCTGCCAAAAATAAGTCATTTCTTCCTTGGGCCATGCCCTATCTACAAACCATGTTCTATTGAAATCTGTCCATTAGTTTTTAAGATACACTGTTTACAGTCAAACCTACTGGGGCAAAACATTACCTCTGCTCACCTTTAATGGCGGCATTCGAAAAAAGATTCAAGCAAATAGGTCATTAATGGAGAAGGATTCACAAACAAAGACACAAATTAAAAATGAGGGAGTTGGGCAAAGTAAGAAGGTCTGAGGAAAGGCCACTGAAGTAAATAGGTTAAATACACTTCCCATGAAAGACAGGGAATAATCTGTGCAAAAGAGACAAGTTAATTGAATGTAATAACTTTTTCTAAAATGACTGTGCTCATAACAGCTTCAAAGCAGGTAGATATTAAAACAGTTTCTTCAGAAGTAAAGAATTGTCACAGATGATGATGAGTGGTGAACTTAAACTGTAGCCATTAATTTGAGACCAGTAGCTGCATTACTGTTTCCAGCCAAGTAATACCTTGCTGATACTGCCTGACTTAGAATTTTTGCAAGTGAGAAAACTTCAACTCCCAGCAACTAAAATTTAGATTTTTATGGAACAGGAGTGAAAGTCTCTGCATTCCCATAATATAACTGGCAAGTTCAAAAAGTAATCTTGAAATCAGAGATTCAATTCAACATCAAATAAACCACCACTTGGCCTCCCTTGCACAAAAAGCACTACTCAAAACCAGGTTATACAATTCACTGGAATAATATATCATCAGAGACACATTGCTCGATACGACGATCAAAATCAACTCCATATCTTTAGAATCACTTCACAGCAACATTGCCATTTCAATGTAAATACACACCAAGCCCTTCAATGTGTGTCAGTGTGACTGAATGACTGTGTTTCAGTTAACAGCTAAAGGGGAGTGAATATTTCATCTACTGGTACTGTTCAAAAGGCGCACTAACATATAGCTTTCAGATTCTGCAACTGGGGCAACATATACAAATAGTTCCCTTATTATTACTAGACATTACTGTTCTACAGATTATCGGCCTTACTTTCTCTGAGCTGGTTGATCATTTTAGTGAGATTGTCAATTTTCTGCTCTTTTCTTTTCAGTTTTTGTTGGAGTACTCTAAATTTTTGCCTCTGTTCTTCATTCTTCTTTCTTTCCCACGCAAGCTTCTTTTCTAGAGTTCTCCTAATGATATCTGGGCAAGGGCTCATAAAGTAACTGTGATCCTGAGGAAACGTCATTCCTGACAAATCCTGATCATCAGGAGAAGAAAGCACAGTCTCAGAGGAACACTGCAGTTCTTCAGAAGCTAGGACTGGAGTTGATAAAGGGGTATCTGTTTCTGGGATAAGTACTTCTGTAGATATCCAAGTAGTTTCTTCAGATATTGTTACTTGTTCAGATGTTAGATCTGTAGATGTTGTAAATAAACAGGGCAAAATATTAGCAGACATTGTAGGTACATCCAATGAACTAACGAGTGCAGTAGATGCATCCGATAGTACTTCAGGTACACTGGCTGTCCAATGGAAGGCGTCTGAACACAGAGCTGCAGCTGAGTCTTGAGATTGTTCCTCTGAATGAACTGTTATTAACCCACCTGGAACTGATTCCAGTTCTGTCCCTGTTGCACATGTTTGAGTTTGTGCAGTGCAGTTAAACAGTGTGAGGACTTCTGAAGACTCTGTTTCAGGTTTTAGAGGAACTTCCAATACTTGAGAAAATTCTGCTAAATTCAGGACAGCTGCGGCTGCTAGCTGAGCTAATCTCCCTGTATTAAGAGTCTCTGCAGTTAATGTAGTCTGTAAATCTGTGATTTTTGCTAGCTCGGTTGGCTGATGAAATGCTTCATCAGCTGAAGCAGGTTGTGGTGGTAAATGTGACATCTGTCCTTCCGAACTTCCCTTACAATGTCCGCCAGAAGATTTAGCCTTATGTAGCCTTCGGGAGCTTGTATTCTACAAAATAGATAAAATTAAATGTTTAAAAAAACTGGAATACATTTTGAATGACATCTTAGCTTATGTGTGATCATTTGAATTTACTCAATTCACCCAGTGGTACAAGAAACAATAGGAGTCATTCAAAATGACAATTTTTGGACCATGTAAAGCCAACGTTTCCTCATTGCAAAAAATAACCCTGGGACATAGTTTTCAAAAGAACTCCACCAGTGATATCCTTGACTTCAACAGTCAGTAAATGCATATTCAGTATGCCCACACAAAATACTGTCTACAATTCTTCTGAGAGGCTGACAGAAAATGAAAGTGCACCAGTTCAAAGTATGCCACTGAGATTGTGCTTTTGAGGACACTTTCTCAGCAGTTTTTAATCAATGCAGTAAGACTCTAGTTTGTGAGTTTTTAACCAAATCCAAAATCTGATGTACTTTTAAAAAAAAATTGATGGAATGTGAACATCACTGGCTTGGCTAGCTAACTGACCACCACTTCAGAGCATTTGAGAGTCAACCATACTGCTGGGAGTCTGGACTCATAGGTAGGTCAGACCGGGTAAGGATGGCAGATTTCCTTCCCTAAAGGATATTAGTGAATCAGATGGGTTTTTAACAACAACCAACACATAGATTTGTGGTCACTCTAAGACTTTTAATTCCAGATTTTTATTTAATTCAAAATTCACTATCTACCTTGGTGCAATTTGAACCCAGGTCCCCAGATCTTGCCTGAGTCTAGTGACAGTACCACTATGTCACTGCCTCCCTGAGATTTACTAAACAAATGACAAGACACAATAATGGTTCAAACTGTACCTTGGTTTTAGGAGGTGGAAATATGGTTGGAATGGAAGAGAATTTTAAATGCCTTCTATCATTCCGTTCCTCAAAACAATCTTTTGTGAAGTGATCACTACAGAGAGTTGCTCTTGGCGATGGCATCCAGTTTTCCCGTGCTACAGCTGTCAGCCATTTTGCCATGAGGTCGGGTCTTGAAATAGGAAACCTACGTCAACAGAATTAAGATAAAATAGGAGGAGGGATTCAATAAAACTTACTGAAACTGCAAACACCCGAAATAGCATTTTCAGATTTTTATTAATTTGAAATGATCTACTTATCAGTCAAAGCATCTGGGCAAAAATTATCATAAACAGCTCCATGTTACTCAGTTATCTTAAAACACACTTGACAATTAAATGAGTTGTGTAGTTAAACTATTTTGTAGAACGTTGGTTTTTAACAAATAAAAATTGAAGTGCACAGCTCCTTAGCTCTTTCTAAAAATAAAGAAATATTCAACAATAGGCACTAACACTTAAACAAAGACATTAATGGATTAAGAAATACGTGTTAGCAAGAAGTTCAAAAATCCAAAGGTTGCCCATTGCTGGTATGAAACACAATCTATGACACTGAATAAAAAAGTATCAGCGAAAATCACTCTAGTAAATTCTCAAAATAAATCTCACTCTGCAAGTACCTGTCATAAAAACTGATTATAGTCATAAATTAAAATTAAGTCATGTAAATTATTGGATAGATAAATTCATGCAAATCTTAAACATTATTTCAGATTACCTGGCATATTACAAATCCAAAATATCAGAAAGTATCTGAAAACACAGGCCTTAATAAAAACATATTTATTGTTATGTAATTGATGCTTAAACATTTAATGTAAGCATCTATTAAAGATTTTCACACTAAAATCACTATCGATTTTTGCTCACATGCTGTTTGAAATGGTAACCAAAAAAGGCAAAGCAATTACAGAAAAACAATTCCCACAGGAGCATACTATTTAAAAGTTCTTAACTTTATACTCATATAAATTGTGAAAAGACTAAACATTTTTCTTTAAAATTTCAAAATGTGACTATAGATTTTTCATGTATTCTGCAACCTCACTACCCAAATTTTGCCATCAAACTGCTAGACCAAAGATGGTAGATTTGCAAGACTTGCCTAAAAATAAAACAAAGTTTTACAATATATTAAAACCTAATTTTATCTGTTGTATCCCAAAACTTTGCATTCTTGCTCAATCATGATGTCAGTTAAGTTTGTAGTTTTTATGTATGGATATCTGTGCACAAATTACACAATGGTTTCCAGATAGAGATAATAAAGTATACTGCCAGCTCAACATATTCACTACATAACTATCCAGTTCTCAATCTCAAGATAATGAAAACACTTAAGTGCTGAAAAATCTCAATCGGTCTGGCAGCATCTGGGAGAGATTACTGGAGTATGAGAAGCTAAAGCTGGAGTACCAAAGTGCAGATACTTGTCTCCTATGCTAGAGACAGAAACAGAGTTTGGAGTCCAATATGACTCTAAGCTCAAGATGCTTGTTTGTAACTAAACTGTTTCTGATACAAGAAAACCACTCAAAACTTGATGACTTTCGTGCTATTGAGAATGCTGTAATATTGGGTTGCAACCCTCCTCCCGTACTTGATATCACTCTTCACAGTGGCTCGCAAGGTCAGTAACTATACAGGCCAACAATTCATAGCCAATAAACTCTACTGTGCATAAACTTAATCATGCGATTCTTATTTCAGTGTAGGATGGTCTGTATAGCCAATTTTCTTGGTTTGAACTCATTAAGAAAATATACTTATGAAACGTGACAGAGACTAACAGGAATAATGATTGAAGCCATGTTGGCCAATGCAGACGTACACATGCAGACTGTACCATCCGACTACTGAAAAAGGGAGGACAGGGTTGTAGCAGAATACTTGATTAAAACATTAATAAAAGGAGGCATCTTCCAAAGGTCAAATTGCACACCCCATTGCAAGGTGTCTTGGTAAACTTGCTTTAAATCGCAGGAAATGCTCTTAAACAAAATCACAGATAGCAATCAAAACAAAATATCCAATGAGGCAGAGCACCAATAGAATATTGCAGTGTCTGCCTGTAGTGAACGATCTGAGGTGAATGATTAAAATCGCCACTGTTGCACCCTTGCACCGAATGCAAATTAAAAATGCGCTCCTGCAAATTCTCACGCAGGACCACTGACGTTGAAATCCTATCAGGGTGATTTTGTTTTTGAAAGGGGAAGTTGACCTCCTTCGGCAGTCTTGAATCGGCAGGGTACCTGTGAAAAGTGATACCGCTGCCTTTCTTGAAGCGATTCTTGCAGTCCAATGCGCTGCACGAGACTGGCATCTTCCAGCTCCGGCCGCCAGCACTGCTCTCTCCCGCTCCTCCTGCCTGTCACAAAGATGGCGGCCGCCTGCCGCTGACGTCACTTGGAATCCGGCCCCTGGATTCGAATCCTGGAGAAAGGATAATTCGCATTCCATCCCGGGCCAGGCGTAAATGGCAATGTCTCATCAGAAATACTATCGCCTTGATTTACATTCAAAGCAAATCTTTCAGTCACCCTTTGGCTGCTGTCCCAAACTACAGGAAGCATTTCAAAACTTGAGGTGCATTAACTGGCAGTGACTTTGTCTCCACCCTTTTCCCAATGAAATTCCAGCTTTTATTTCAGGTTTTTTTTCATTCGCAGCCTAACATTTCCCCCAAAGTTGCAACCAATAAAAAAAACAACTCCCAGCACCCTATCTCACTGCCCCCACCCCCGTGGGCTGGCTGAGAAAGCCGCAGACAGCTGATTGGCCTGGCAGAGACCAATGTCAACTCCAGGGGGTAATCGGAGCGGAGGAAATGTGTGTCTGTGCTTCTGCCAGCATCCTGACTTTTGTGTCCCGCAATGGTGCGAGCGACAGTGCCGGTGATGGTGATCGCCGCCGCTTTGGCTGTCTATTATGTGTACATCCCGCTTCCCAACACGGTCTCCGAGCCCTGGAAACTGATGCTCCTGGATGCGACGTTCAGAGGAGTCCAGGATATGGTATGGTTCCTCTGTCTTTGATGCTGCCTCTGATTAGCTGTAGGATATTTACAATTGAACCCATTGGAAGCGCCACTTTCAGGATTGAAGTACAATGATTATCTTCAACTCTATTTTGCAAGTTCTTCGTTTCAAAGATATTCTTGACTTGCAGATTACAAAATGGCTCATTCACTTGTCTTTCTCCGCTATTCGCTTATGGTAGTCTTACTCATTCATATCTTTTTCACTCGTATCGTTTTCGTGTTACGCTTTTTAAATGACAACAATTCCCACAACTGTCATTTATTAAAAAGAAAGTTCCATATTGATCACTGTATAGATATCGTACACCATATGAAACTAGGAGTGGTAGGCTGTAGTTCCTGAACTACTCAGACGTTGGAAGATATTAGACGTATACGTCACGTCCATCACAAACTGAAAGAAATTTTGACAGGCAGCACCTGCCGATATTTCCACATTTAAAATGTTTTTAGCGTTGATAAATACTTAATAATACAGAAATTTGCACCGAAAAGGTACGTTATTTCGTCTGCAGCATGTCCCCAAATATTACACCCATAAATTATTTTGACGTATTGTTTACCCGGTAATAAAAGGTAGTTCATTTGCACCAAGTGATACTTCACAAACACGGAATTAAATGGATGACCCAGTTAATGCGAGTTGAAGGAGTAATACTGACCAGAACACCTTACTTTAATGGTCCCATGGAATGTTAATATCTTTCTGAAATGGTATATGTGGCTTAGTAACTTGTGTGAAGACACTCAGTTTTACACTAAAATGTCAGATGTTGGGTTCAGTCTGCATTCTAGCGTTTTACCTGATTAACTTTTTTTTAAAGGAGGGGGCAGGGTAAAGGTTTACAAAACCTGTTGTCCTGCTTTAGCTGTCGCTTTGGCTATCCCTAAATTTTTAAAAATCTTTTCAATTAGGATGTATAATACTGTGCTTCTAATATTTGTACAGAATATACATGAAAGCTTTATCTTGCATATTATAAATATTTACTATATTTGTTCATTTGAAGCAATATGTAGAGCAATCTGTTCCTACTTCAACATAGAGCTATGTCTGCGCTTTCTGACAAATTGTTTTGACTTGATATGTGTCATGATAGTTCCAATCAGGTCGCCCCTCCCTCGGTCTTCTCTGCTCCAACGAAAACAACCCAAGCCCATCCAATCTGTCTTCATAACTTAAATGTCCCAACCCAGGCAGCATCCTGGTGCATCTCCACTGCACCCCCTCCAGTGTGTTCACGTCCTTCCTATAATGTTGTGAGGGCATATATAGGGTGTCAGGGAGGGGTAATACCTTAGGTGGGGGAACAAGTCACGTCCTTTCAGGGCGGTTTGCCCATCCTTTGTCCTCACCTGGCACTCAGCTCTCACCTGTCGCTCCCCGTAGCTGTTTGTATGCGACAGCGGCCTCACCCTGGGCAACGGCCTCGACAAGCCCACTAAACCAGGTGAGGGTAGCTGACGGGTCTCAACCTTCGGTGAGATAGGGAGATGTCTATCCCAGCACGTGAAGACAGAGTCTGATGGATTGAGCAGAAGAGACCAATGGAAGGTCCAACAGTCAAGAAGACGGTCTCTGCAAGCATCGTGGAACGCAAAGAGCAGAACAAGACACACAAGATGTCCTGGTCATCCTCTGTGCCTAGTCCCACCTCCAGCTGTCTTGACTCTTGTCTTGCCACTGGATCTAGATGGGAATTGGGAAGAGAGAGTGAGGCTGACGTTGTGCATCTCTTCCTCACTTTAATCCAAACCAAGCGCTAGTATCATCATCATCATCATCATCATGTGTCCTGTTCAACCCTTGAAGTCCTGTGGTGATGGGCAAGCAATGAAGCAGCAAGTGTGGATACACTGGGAGCTGTAGGCACGGACCTACACGCAGGCGGCTCAGGTCTAATGGTCGTTTTCCACTGACCGAAGCAGCAGTGGAACTCGATGTCTACCTGGGCAGCTGAGAAGTCCTCTTCAGGACCGCACTGCTCACCTCCGTAGAATGAGGAAGGGGCTAGAAAAGGTGCCCTAAACATTGCCTGCTTCACTACACCCTGGCCAGTTTACCGCAGCTGGCGGGGATCCCATTTTGTGGTTGAACACACAAAATAAAACACAAGGTGACACCGCTCACCATTGGCACTTGAATGTGCGCATGATTTTGGACAACCCTGCAGCAGACAGACCAGAGAGAAGAACAGCCTTAGTTGCCAGAGAGCTTGCAAAATACAACATTGACATTGCAGCCCTGAGCGAAACTTGTCTTGCCAACGTAGGTCAGTTGACTGAAACTGGAGGTGGATACACTTTTTTCTGGAGCGGTCGCAGCAGCGATGAGCATCGTGATGCTGGAATTGGATTTGCCGTCAGGAGTCACCTTGTTTGGAAACTTCCTAGTCTATCCAAGGGTGTGAACAACCGGCTTATGACATTACAGCTTCCACTACAGAACAGAAGTCAAGCCACCCTGATCAGCACCTATGCCCCCACAATGAACAACCCAGACGAGATGAAAGACAAGTTCTATGAAGAACTAGGCGCCCTACTATCAGCAGCAAGCAGTACCGACATCTGTAAGGAGAGAAATGAGCTGATAGTTCGAGTCCAAATAACCTTTTGTCAAAGCCTTCTGGTTCTAGACTCGAAATGTCAACTCTTTTCTCTCCTTACAGATGCTGCCAGACCGGCTGAGATTTTCCAGCATTTTCTCTCTTGGTTTCAGATTCCAGCATCTGGAGTAATTTGCTCTTAATAGAATTCATGATGTCTTTGATCATTTTTGCACAGTTGAATAGGTTCTAGCTACCCATTTTTCAGTAAGGAATGGAACACAATGAGATAAGATATAAAATTAGAGTAGAAAAGGAAAAGAGGAACTTACGACATTAAAAATAAAGCATTGAAGAAACTTGTACTTCAGTTTGTAATCACAGCCAGGAACATAATAAATCTTGCAAACCGTAGAATCCCTACAGTGCAGAAGGAGGCCATTCAGCCCATTGAGTCTGCATTGACTCAGAATTTTACCCAGGCCCACCCCTCTGCCCTGCCCAATCCCCGTAACCCTTAATCCACTTTATCTACACAACTTGGGACACCTAAGGGCAATTTAGCAAGTCAATCCACCTAACTTTCACATCTTTGGCATATATTATCTGCCATTGATGTTTTTAAATGCTTTGTGAGCCAATTGTTTGTAGGTGTGTTTAGCTTTTTCCCGTTTGCAAAAGAAAAATCCCAGGGGACAATTTGTACATGAACAGATGTTCCACTCTTAGTAAATCACACTAAGAGTGTTAGATATGTAAGGATGAGTTGGGCTGTTTAATTTGTCCTTCCTCCAAGAAATTCTGTTCTCTCGACCCCGGAGTGAAAATTCAGACCTTACTTGCATCTACTGCTGGTGTAGGCCCAACTCTGACACGCCAGATGAAAGCCCTGGAACTCTCTTCCTAACAGTACTTACTTATCTTGATCACACAATCTGGAACTAAGATACTTTATCAGAAATCATCTTTCAGAGCAACATAGTTCTTAGGGAGACCATCGCCGCACTATAAAACATAGTTTTTCGTTAAAGCCCCATGGAGTGTTTCTGTTCCAAATCAGGAGGTTGTGTGGCTTGTGGGGAACATGAGGCGATGGTATTCCCATTTATCTTTCAGATGAAACATAAAACAGAGAGCAGATGGTGCCTCTATGTGCAAATTGGCTACTGCGCTTAGTAAATCACAACAGTGATGACACTTCTAAAGAATTTCATTAGCTGTGAAGTCCTTTGAGACATTTGGTAGCTGTGAAAAACACTACATAATGTAGTCTTTCTTTCAATTTGGAAAGTAAAAAGGAAGAGGAGATTCCCAAGCCGGGAATCTCTGTTCGATTCCTGGCTTGGGACACTGTCTGTGCTGAGTCTGCACATTCTTCCCATGTCTGTGTGGGTTTCCTCCCACAGTCCGAAAGATGTGCTGGTTAGGTGCATTGACCATGCTAAATTCTCCCTCAGTGAACCCAAACAGGTGCCAGAGTGTGGCAGCTGGAGGATTTTCACTGTAACTTCTTTGCAGTGTTAATGTAAGCCTATTTATGACATTAATAAACTTTAAGAGTAGTATTGCATGTTATCTATGAAACAGCTTTCCCAAAGTTCCTTTCCATTTATTTCCAGGAGAGAAGTTTTATTAGCTGAGTAGGTGGGAGATTCAGAATTGATGGAATAGAGTGAGGTGAAATTTCATCATCTTTAAAATTTTTCAACATCTGGATCAAAAGCATGTCTTGACCCAATGGTGATAGCATGGCAATGCTAATGTACAATAAGCGGCTCATTTGGAGGCTGCTTCTGCGGTTGCTATCAAATTAAGGATGGTGGGCGGGTTCCTGAGGTAAGAGGCCCAAGCAGAGAGCCTGAAGCTTTGAAGGTCTGGCAAACCCACAGTAAGAGGTGGGCAGTGCTGATGCATGTCGGACACCTTGAGGATGCCTCATAATGGAGGAACTCTCTGAAGCATTCAGAAAGCATTTTTCAGGGCCACAGCTGTTAGGCCATCAACATAATGGGAGAACTGTGTTGGTGCCCCCCCTGACAAGATTCCTCAGTAAGAAGTCCCACAACACCAGGTTGAAGTCCAACAGGTTTATTTGGTAGTAAACACCACTAGCTTTTGGAGCGCTGCTCCTTTGTCAGGTGAGTGGGGAGTTTTGATCACAAACAGGGCATATAAAGGTGCACACAGTTTATAGAATACTTGTTTGTGATCAGAACTCCCCACTCACCTGACGAAGGAGCAGCGGTCCGAAAGCTAGTGGCATTTACTACTAAATAAACCTGTTGGACTTTAACCTGGTGTTGTGAGACTTCTTACTGTGATTATCCCAGTACAATGCTGGCATCTCCACAAGAAGATTCCTCAGAGCAGCAAATGTATTGTCCAGTTGACGCAATGCACTAATTTTCAGGTTTCCTTCTGGTCCTGCGTGAGGATTCCGTCCCTTGCAAGAGGGCTTAATTCTAGGTGACAGGTTACATAGGCAGTTGTCATTACAAATGTTAAGATAGGAGTTTACACTGAAAATTGATGCAAAAATTGTAACAGAACTTGGCAAGGAAGTAGGTATGTGGACCAGAGGTGTTCCCAGCTAAAGATTTTTTATATATTACCATGATCACTGGCTGGTTAGCTGAGATGGCAAGTGTTTGGTTCCGAATAACACCAATAGTGCAGTGCTTGGTCCCCATTCTGACCAAGGTAGTCTTGAGGCCTGCCATTTTGCCTGGCCCTGCTTGTGAAATCATGGCGTACATCATAGTTTGTTGACCCTTGAATAACCTACAAGAGAAGAACCACATTCAAATGAAACCAAACATATAAATATTTTAAATAGAATATGCTGGAAATATTCAGCAGATCAGGCAACAAATGTGAAGTTAGCAGCCTAAGTCTGGAATCTTATCATCGTTCACGCCGGTGGGATTGTCCCATTCTGCTGCAGGGAAAAGAGATTTGGCTGGCTGCCAAATTCTCCAATCGCCCTGCAGCAGGGGTGTAGCATGATCGGCCGGTAAGCTCGTGCCTATATAGACCTTCTTCAGCCTGTACCTAGTATTCTCGTCTGTTTTACACTGGAGTGTGACCTGATCTGCAACAACATTTCCAATATTTGAAGCTTGAAGGGTGGATTCTCTAGATGAGGAAGTGGAGGGATGGGTTAGTAAGTTCGCCGATGACACGAAGGTCGGTGGTGTTGTGGATGGTCTGGAAGGATGTCAGAAGTTGCAGCGGGACATAAATAGGATGCAAGACTGGGCCGAGAAGTGGCAGATGGACTTCAACGCGGATAAATGTGTAGTGGTCCATTTTGGCAGGACCAATGGGATGAACAAGTACACTATCAAGGGCAGGAGTCTTAGCGGTGTTGAAGAGCAGAAGGATCTTGGGGTCCGGGTCCACCGGACTCTTAAATCGGCCTCGCAGGTGGAGGATGTGGTCAAGAAGGCGTTTGGTGTACTGGCCTTCATTAATCAAGGGATTGAGTTTAGGAGTCGGGAGGTAATGCTGCAACTTTATAAGTTGCTTGTCAGGCCCCACTTGGAGTACTGTGCGCAGTTCTGGTCGCCTCACTATAGGAAGGATGTAGAAGCTATTGAAAGGGTGCAGAGAAGATTTACAAGGCTGTTGCCTGGATTGGGAGGCATGCTTTATGAAGATAGGTTGAGGGAGCTGGGACTCTTCTCCCTGGAGAGACGAAGGTTGGGAGGTGACCTGATAGAGGTTTATAAAATGTTGAGAGGAATAGATAGGGTGGATTCTCAGAGGCTATTTCCCCGGGTTGAAATGGTCGCTACGAGAGGACACAGATTTAAGGTGCAGGGAAGCAAGTACAGAGGTGATGTTAGGGGTAAGTTTTTCACTCAGAGGGTGGTGAGTGAATGGAATCGGCTGCTGTCAGTGGTGGTGGAAGCGAACTCGCTGGGGTCTTTTAAAAGACTTCTGGATGAGTATATGGGATTTAATGGGATTGGGGGTTATAGATAGTTCTATGGATTGGTAGGTGTTGATGTGATCGGCGCGACTTGTGGGCCGAAGGGCCTGTTTGTGCTGTAGTGTTCTATGTTCTATGTTCATATTCTCAGCATCTAAAACATTTTTCTTTTTGTTCGTGTGAACACTTTGCCTCACTTTATCTAGTGTTTTACTTTAACTTGAGATCTAACTTACAATTATCACACATCTTTTGAAAATTTTTCATTAAGTTTCGTGCAATATATCTTTCCCTCAGCTTATAGTGCCATCTCTAATTTTACAGAACATAATACCATTAGCAGTCCGTTGATTGTAATGCACCACCTTTTGATGGTGTTATAATCAAAAAGCATAATCTGAAATCTATTTTTAAAAGAATGGCTGAAAAATAAATTACCACTATTCTTTTCAACCAGAAATGTCCGAAGTCTAAATATTAAAGTTGCTTCCAATGAATATAGCACGATTAATATTTGAAACAAATTTTAGGCTTCAAGCATGAAGTCACTGCTATCAATTACATTTAGTGCCAGGGATCTTACAGATCCCAGAGAAGATAATTTGTCACCTTGGAATTAAAATTCCAAAAGATCCTCGGTTTATTGGAATCCAAATGTGTTCTGGACAGATGAGATCCTGAATTCGTTGCATGCTGAGGATCCCACTCTCAGTGCTGGCTGCCCTGATCCGAGGCAGAGCATTTTCCCCACAGCAAGTGAGATAAAACTGGAAAGTCTGTCAAACTGAACTGCAATTGTATACCAAATCTCTGACTATTATAGAGTTAGAGATTTGGAGGCAGGAAAGAGGGATGTGTGTTGGTAGTAGGTAAGAAGACTCTATACAACACAGAATTCCATCTTTAAAGAAAAATGTAAAGTTTATCTGAGGCAAATGATGGGGAAAATAGAAGCATTTTGGATGTTTCCTTGCTCTAAGTTGAGCAAATGGTAGGAGTTTGCCAACAGTAGTAAAATCAGTTTATATTACTGCAGATCTTCCATGATTATCTCCATTTGGAAGGGCTGATTTTCACAAATTTGCTCCCAATAAGCACTGCTTTTTCCCAGCTATTAAGGTCAGGAAAGCTGGGAATAGGCTTGTTTCCCTTAGTTTCTGCCCTTTTTATGTAATACCAAGAATTCTGTTCTCTTAAAATTTGTTCATAGGATGTTGCCATCACTGGCCAGCATTTGCTACCCATCCCTACATGTCCATGAGAAGGTGATAGTGCAACCCCAGAACAAGGATGGAAGCTGCTGGGTGTGGAGGCAGGCTGGGCAGAAGGTCTGTGTACCAGCACTTTGTTGAAGATTTTAAAAGCATTAAAATAAAAAACAGCTCTCTAGCCCTCACTCTCCATGGCCATTCCATACCCTCCTGTGTGACTTAATGCCCTGCATATCCTTCATGCTAACTTATGTTCCTCCACCTAACCTACATGGCCTTTATGTCAACTAATGCCCACCATCCTTTGCACCTGACAATTCACCCAGTATTGACGGGCAAACTTCAAGAGCCATGCTGAGATTAAAATAAGCTCCTTTGTTTATAGCAGACTTTTAAAAAAATAATATTAACCCATTTACATGCCTGCAACTATATTATCCCTTATAGGAACAGACATCTGATTTCTAAAAACAAGCATTAGAATTCATACTCCTGTTTAAAAATATTTATGAACCATTTGGAGCAGTGAAATGGAAGGCACCACACTGTGATAATGGAAGGTTGTGAAATCAATCATGCAGCATAAATCCAGTAATGATAATCCTCTGGTTTACTTCAACAGGGAGTGAAATAACAAAACAGTGTTTGTTACAATTCCAGAGTTTTTTTTAACATTTAAAAGGGAATAAATTTTAAATGCCTTGATAGCTGGTTTTTATAGTTCTTCTTGACAGGTGTTCTGACAGCTCTTTTGATAGTTCTAATAAATTTGTGTACTTTAATGCACATTCAGGACCATGTTTATCAGTTCCAAAGTCACCTTACTTCTCCTAAAAGTGTCCTGGGGCCATATCCAAAGGCATATCTTATCTCTCCAGCTCAGAACTTATTTGAAGATTTAAAAACCATTAAAAACAGCCCTCACTTCACATCCAATCCCACACCGCCCCATTGTCTTGCATACCCCACGTGCCAACCTGTGTCCCTCCACCCAACCCCGATGGTACCCAGCCTTGCCAAAGAACTCCCCAAAGGTTAGACCTGCTTCTACAAGATCTAATCTGCACAAATGTGTTTCGCACTGCTGGCTAACGAAAGTCAGAAATGACTAGAAGCAGCTGCTGTTTTATATGCAAAGCTGCCCCCATGAAACATGCATATGCCAATCCTGACCTAGGCCCATTCCTGCCACAGTGAAAATGATAGGTGCCATGTTTGGAGGCGAACTTCTGTATTTCAGCCTCATCCACAATTTTAGCCAAGAAGAAGCAGCTTACCATCTTTGTGAAAATTTAGGCCTATGTGCCCCAATCTCCTGTCTCATTATCTTTGAAAAATACCAGTGAAACATGGCAATGTGGTGTGCCCCATATTATTGATAACAGTCTAAGTGCCAGGTTGAAGACCATTTGGAAAATTATTAATTTTATTTACTTCATCCCAAAGATTTTTGAAAATAAATGCTGGTAGAATATCAGCTGGGGCAAGATTTTACCTCATTCAAAACCCATTCCCTTACACAAAGTTAAAATCAAGCACCTTGAATCTGAGGATCCCAGTCTGAGGTTAATGTGCACCTGTCCCATCAACATGTGCTGAAGTTGCTTCAGGAAATCTTAGACTTAGATAAGAACAGGAGACTTTGAACACATTGTTTCTGCCTAGTTATTGGGAAGAATGGGATAGGAAAGTGTTTTCTTAATTACTATAATGCTGGTAAATGTGACTATTTTGAGAATTCCACTGTTCAGAGGAAACAATTGGGCTATCTGGAGTTGTTTTTTATATATTTATTCAGAAAGCTACAAGACACCTTTTGGTATCACTGGTATTGGATCTTGATATAGCCACCTTCATTGTTATCTTAAAATGGATAGAAAAGCACTAATTGTTTTTTTGTAATATGTAAACTTGGGCTTGATAACATCTTTTCTACATGAACCAGTCTTCTCCATCTCTAAGAGATAAAGTAGTTAATGCAAATCATCTAGCAAAAGTGATTTTATTTATTTTGTTGCATGTAACATTATCTTTAAATCAAATAAACTTCCTTTTTCTTTGAACCTTTAAAAGCAAACTCTAGCTTACTAAAGGAGAACAGGAACTTTTGAGGTTTAGTTCATTAAATTCATTAACCATGCTGTTTAGATCTAGTAGATTTTTCAGTACAACTGCATTCCTAGTATTTCATCGTGTATATACTTTGGTCCAGATCTAGCCTATAGAGAAATAGTGAAGTGTTTTATTGCTCATTTGTCTTCATATGGGGAAGAAGTGTAGCTATAGTTCTGTAAACTACAGGAGCTAAAGTAGTTTACTGTTTTATTTTGGCTACTGCTTAACTGTTTATTCTTAATGAAACAGTGTAGATATAATTTCAGGCACACATCTTGCAGAAATCCAGACACTCTTGGTTAAAGAAGAAATGATAAAATCCCTACAGTACAGGAGGCCACCATTTTATCCATTGAGTCTGTACCAATACAATTCCACCCAGGCCCTACTCCAGCAACCCCACACATTTATCCTATTAATCCCCTGTTACTAGGGTCAACTTAGCATGGCTAATTAACCTAATATGCACATCTTTAGACTGTGGAAGGAAACCAGAGTACCCAGAGGAAACCCACGCAGTCTTGGGGAGAAAGTGCCAACTCCACACAATGACCCAAGCTGGGAATTGAACTAGGTCCCTGGTGCTGTGAGGCAGCAGTGCTAATCACTGTGCCAGCCCATGATGAACTCTTTTTAAATTACATGCCAGTTATACATCTGTTGACCTTGATATGATATTGTTGTAAGTTGTATGCCTGGATGTGATATATTTATTCATTCAGTGCATGCAAGCTGGATGTGATGTTAAACTGTTTGGGCTTTCTAGATTGAACAATTAAATAAATTATACAGTGCAAAAATGAGAAGGAGGTGAAATTGGTCAATGCCTCCTGGACTAAAATGGGCTGATAACAAAATGGTAAACCACTTTACAGAACTTCCAATTTTCTTAGCCTGTGATTTGGGAATGTGTAACTCATTTATTAACACAACACCAATATTGGGTATTGTAGCAAGCCTGGTGCTTGTACCGCTGGGACTGTTTAGTTTTCTGGATATGCGTTGAGCCCTTTTCTGAGAATAAAGATATTATCAAATAATGGCTTATGGTCTGAAAAACAAATGTTTCATTAAGGATAAACAGTTAAGTAGTAGCCAAAATAAAACAGTAGATTAATCTAGCTCCCTATGGGTTACAGAACTGTATCTACACTTCTTCCCCATATGAAGACAAACAAGCAATAAAGCACTTCACTATTTCTCTGTAGGCTAGATCTGGATCAAAGTATATATACGATGAAATACTAGGAATGCCGTTATATCCAAAAATCTACGTATCAATCATTACAGCAATAACTGTGTCACAATTCAAACAAATCCTTTCAGGCACACCATCAATGTTCAATTGAATATTATTGAAAAGAAAAAACAGTTGCTGAAGCTTTTCATTTTGCAGTCATTAGGACAAATGCGAGAATACCAAATTTCAAACAATCATAAGAATTTATAATACAGGAGAAAAGAGTATGAATTTGTTGGCAAATCAACTCTGGCCATGGCATTGCTATGGAGGTCCAAAAGTGGCAACCTTTGGCTTACTTATGGTTTGTGCAATACACATCAAACAATGATCTAATCTGGATATCCATTGACCTGCAGGATAACTTTGATATGCCCTATTTCTGAGTCAAGCTTGCAAGGTGAGCAAATGGCTATGGGCCCTATTTACAGGATTGATTTTACAATTTGCATGTCGAGGAAAGGGAGTATGTTAGATACTCCATCTCAAATTTACATTTACAACCAATTTGAGACAATAAGTTATGCTTGTACGTGGCTCATTTACGTTTGCTGGAAGTGACCTGGTCTCAAAAAATAAGAACATATTCAAGCCTTGTGCCTGTTTTGAATTCCAGGAAGCTTGGGGAGCTGAGTGTTCTCCTTTGGCTGGGGTGTTGCCATGAAGAAAGCAATCAGAATTGGCTTAGAAACAAATCAGCACAGCTTTTCTCCTGAAGTATTGTGATCATTTGAAATTTGGTGTTCTTGTGCTTGCAAGGTGAAAAGCTTTGGTGACAGGTTTCTCTCTTTACAGAAATAATCTGTATTACCAAGCAATTATTGTACTGCCTAATTCCTATTTGCAGTCATTCATTGTTGAAAAAATGCATTATGGGCCTGACTTGCACCTCTGTACTAATTATAGAATTCCTGTAGTACAGAAGGAGGCCGTTCAGCCCATCAAGTTTGTACTGAGCACAATTCCACCTAGACCCTATTCCCACAACCCCACACATTTAGCACGGCCAATCAACCAGTCAATCGACTGTGGAAGGAAACCGGAGTACCCAGAGGAAACTTGCATAGACACGGCGAGAATGGGCAAACTCCACACAGACAATGACCCGAGGCCAGAATTGAACTCAGGACCCTGGCACTGTGAGGCAGCAGTACTAAACTGTGCACCCTTGGACTTTTGGTGGGACATCATTCTGCCTGTCTGTGTTTCTGTTTTTATTGGAATTTTGGATCATGAGTAAAAGGAGTGACAACTTGTTGAAACCAAATACTTCCTCCATCATACAGATTGCCTAATCTTTATGCTTTTAAAAAGCAATTTCAGGGTTCATTTTTCAATAGTATATGTGAGCAAAACTTCTTTAGGGTCTGGTTGAACCAATTTAATTTATTAATGCACCAATATAACACTGTTTGACCTAGATGCTGGACTGCCAGGAAATATAATTAGATTAAGATTTTAATAAATAAAATTTCAATTTATAACTGTACCACAGCCTAATTAATTAACTGAAGAATTAGCAAATTAATAGTTTTAATAAGAAGATTTCTACTTTTATACAAATCTGATGAATTGTTAAGAAAGCATTGCTCTTCTGAATGGGGTTTGATCATTATTTTCATGTGGTGGAGAAAACATATTTTAGTAAAGTTCTAACCGTAATGGATGGGAGTTTAGATATTTGTAATTTGCTTTCTATATTTGTTATTTAGAATGGAAAGGGAGTTGGCTGACCTTTTATCTACATCCTTGTGTAATCTTGCTAAGCAGTTTCGTAGCTTTGAGGTTACAAATAGCACATCGGTGAACTTTCCTCTATATTCAGCAGTGGTCAGCTGACTTCTATACTTTGTGGCAGCTAAACAATTGCATGGGGACTGACTGTTCACCCACTGAGGAAGGAAACATTTAGAATTGGTTGCACATTTAATGTATGTTTGCAGTATAATGTTACTTATGATAAAGCATGGCACAATGTGTTGAATATAAACATAGTCCCAAACACTTATTGAAAGATCATTCACTGTGGAAAGAAAATTTGTCTAATGAAAACAAAATGGACTTGAGCAATATTAAGGACCCACTTTCCCTCTGTGGGGCAAATATGCCTCAAACAATACATTTACATTATAAACCTGAATTGCATGAGTTGGTGTGACTATCTGCCCAATTACCTAAAAAAAAAGCAAGTTATTTTTTATGCAAGTGCTATTCAACAGAATGGTGTAAAATTTCTACAAAAGGATGCCTGCAAAAAAGACACTTGCTGACCAACCCTTATATTGTAATAGATGCAATTAATTATAATAGACACATTTTGAAAGCACAGATGCTCACAAATTATGACAGTCAATCTTCAATGTACCAAAACAGAATGGCATTGATTTCTTTGCCTAGGATCACTTCTCTAGCTCTGGAATTAAATGCTTTTTAAAAAACATATATTCATTCACAGGGTGTGAGTGTCACCAGCTAGGCCAGCATTTTTACCCAACCCGAACTGCCTTTGAGAAAGTGTCTTTTTTTTTTAAAGTAAGTACACCCATGGTGCTGTTAGTAAAGGAGTTCTAGGAATTTGACCTAGTGACAGTGAAGGATCAACAATGGAGTTCCAAGTCAGAATGGTGTGTGGCTTGGAGGGGAACTGGCACGTGATCTATTGCCTTTTTCCTTCTAACTGGTAGAAGTTGCAGGTTTCAAACGTGTTGTTTAAGCAGCCTTGATGAGTTGCTGCTGTGCATTTTATATGCAGTACATGTTGCTGCCACTGTATATTGGTGGTGGTGGGAGTGAATGCTTAAGGTGGTGGACGGGATGCCAGTCATGCAGGCTGTGTTGTCCTGCATGGTATCCAACTTCTTAGGTGTTGTTGGAGCTGCAGTCATCCAGGCAAATGGAGAGTATTCCATCACACTCTAACTTGTGCCTTGTAGATAGGCTTTGGGGAATCAGGTGGTGAGTTACTTACTGCAGAACTCTAGCCTCTGACCTGCTCTTGCAATCACAGTTTTGATTTGGCTGGTTCTGTTCGGTTTCTGGTCAATGATAATCCCTGGGATTATGATGGTGGGAGATTCAGCATTGGTAATGCCATTGAATGTCAAGGAGAGATGGTTGGGTTCTCTCTTGTTGGAGATGATCATTGCCTAGCTTTTGTGTGGCATGAATGTTGCTTGCCATTTATCAGCCCCAGCTTGAACATTGTCCAGGTCTTGCCACATACGGACACAGCCTCAGTGTCTGAGTCATGAATGGTGCTGAACATTGTGAAATCATCAGCCAACATCTTTAATTCTGACTTTATGATGGAGGGTGATCCTTGATGAAGCAACTGAAGATGGTTATGCCTAGGACACTCTGAGGAATTCCTGCACTGATGTCTTGGGATTGAGATGATTGACCTCAAAACCACAATTGCCATTGTGCTCCATACGATGCCAATCATAGGAGCGCTTCCCCCGGATTCCCATTGACTCCAGTTTTGCTAGGGCTCCTTGATGCCATACTTGATCAAATGGCCTTGATGTCCAGGGCTGCCACTCTCACCTCACTTCTGGAATTCAGCTCTTTTCTCCACGTTTGAACTAAGGCTGTAATAAGATCAGGAGCTGAATGACCCTGGTAGAACCCAGATTTGAGTGTCATTGAGCAGGTTATTCCTTTGCAACTGTAGCTTGACAGCACTGCTGATGACCCATTCCATTGCTTTGCTGACAATCGTGAGTAAACTGCTGGGGCAGCAATTAGCTGGGCTGGATTTGTCCTGCTTTTTATCTACAGGACATATCCTGGCAATTTTTCACATTGCTGGGTAGATGCCAGTGTTGTAGTTGTACTGGAAGAGCTTGGCTAGGGGTGCGGCAAGTTCTGGAGCACGTGTCTTCTGTACTATGGTCAGTTTATCATCAGGTCCCTATGCAGCATCCAGTGCCTTCTGCCATTTCTTGATAACACTTTGAATTGAATCCAGTGATGAAGACTGGCATGTGTGATGCTGGGGATCTCTGGAAGAATAAATCGGTTGGACTAAAACCTGGCGTTGTCAGACTTTTTACTGTGTTTACGATCTCTGGAAGAGGCAGAAATGGATCATCCACTGAGCACTTCTGGCTGAAGGTGATTTCAAATGTTTCAGCCTTGTTTGTGCTGATGTGCTTGCATAATTCTATCCCAGGGCTAGAGCCTGTGGATTCTGGAAAGAGAACTCTCCGCTTCATAAGAACCCAAGAACTGCATTGGAACGACTGCGCTCTCTCGAAATTGGGCATGGGTTATTAAACTAAAGATTATTACTGCATGAGATCCTTTGCCACGTGTGACTATTGAAGTTAAGAGTAATATTTAATATGAAAGAGAAGGGGAGAAAAAGGGGAATA
Source organism: Carcharhinus amblyrhynchos (assembly GCF_965287045.1). NCBI lineage: Eukaryota > Metazoa > Chordata > Chondrichthyes > Carcharhiniformes > Carcharhinidae > Carcharhinus > Carcharhinus amblyrhynchos. Next base: position 100,727,605 of record NC_137326.1, on the reverse strand, counting down.
TAAGAGGATGTGATAGTGGCAGCATAAATTGCCAGCAGTGGTTGGAACTGGCACCCTCCCTCCAGAATTGTAGTGCCTGGCTTTCTCTCTTTCCCTGCTTATGTGTGACTTCCTGATATTGAAACTTCTCACACAACAATGCAGGGGGGTCAATGTTGCAGATTCCAGAATCAGAACATCCTTCCCTCAGTGTAAAACGAATTCAGGATTGTAATAACTGGGAAATTTCAACAACCAGAAAATGAGCTGAAATCACATCCCACTGGTAGGGATTCAGAATTAGTCATCATCCCAGGTGAGAACAAGAAATAAGAAGGAATGCTGCAAAAGATCCAGCCAGTCCTGGAGTATATACATACAAAGATCATTTTGAAATTCAAGCTCCTTTGGTATTCAGAATTAATGGGTTTCACAGTTCATAACCTCAGCCTCCCTAACTACTATTCCATAACAAAGCTTCTCATCTTATTCGAATCAAGATAAATGTAGGGATGCCAAATTTCAAGCTTATACCAAAAGGAATACATTCAAACTTCACATTTTTATTTCAAATTCATGGGAAGCCTACAATTTCCCATTCTTACCTCCATGCAACACCACCAGAGTAAAATTGCCAAATCAGTCAGCAGCCCTTTTTACTCCAATCGTATCAATTGTTGTGATTGTTTAAAATTTGACATTCTTGCATTTGTCCTGATGACTGCAAGACAAAAAGCTTCGGCAACACGTCTCTTTTCTCAGCAATATTAAAGTTGTGTACTACCAAGCAACTATTTATTGCATACCAAAGTCAGTGTAAGACCAGTATTAACTTGGGTAAAAGACAAATAGTATTTGAATACAATTACCATTAGTATTACTAGTATTATCCTTTATACCAAAGTGTGAGAGGAGGAGTTCAAATAGCATTTTTTTTATGGCAGTGTTTTCCAAACAACAGTTATATCATTACAAAAAAAACAGAAGGAACTAATAAGTAGCTAACTTTCTTTCTTATTAAATCTGATTTGCAGTTGCATTATAGGTTTCTTAGGAAATACATTTTCTTATAATTCAAACTATGTACTGTACAACATTAATGTTTTAACATGGTGTACTACAGATAATGAGCCAAAGCTCAGAATGTTGGAACTTGAGTTCTCTCCTGTAGTTCTCCACATGGCGAATTCCTGGATCATCTGTGCTCGGAAATGGATAGGTAATGCAGGGAAGATGGGGACAATACTAGCTTAGCTTGCTCCACGTACACATTTGCCATTTGGGAATCAGTTCAAACTGTACTTGGCTTATACCTAAAAAGGGGCCACTTCCTAATTGGTGAGCTTTGAATCCTAAAAAGTAGTAGTTAAATGTGCCTTTCACACAATCTGTCAGACATTGGCGGAGGGAGTTTTCCCAACCCGTCTGCCATGGAAATTGTAGCAGGTGAGAGGCGGATCATGCAAAGGTCCATTTGACCTTGGGCAGGATTTTCCAGTTTTGGGGTGAGCATGGCTGGAAAATCTTGCCCATTCTCTTTTAATCCTTATTGGTTAGATTGTTATCCATCTATAGATTGCCAGTGGAACATTTTGCTTAGTGTAACATAGATTTGAAAATATCACATGGATACTTGCATTTAATAGGCTATTATGTATGTAAAATTGTAGCAAGTAATAATTAAACAGACAGGAAACCAACCAAATGGAATCATGATTCTTTTTGCTGTTCTCCAGTTCATTTATCAGAAACCACAGTGGATGAAATTGCAGGGAGAGCTCCCATTGAAATGCACCACAATTATTACTGTCAACAACAGAATGCCACTACGTCTTCAGTTACTCTGGCATACTCCTCCAATAGCTCCTGTAGGAAACTAGGCCAGAACCTTTGGTGTGGCCATGACTCAGCTGGTACTGTCTTCATCGGCTCCAAACATGGTTGGTTATCAATATAAAGCTGTGGCAGTGACACCACCCCCTCTCCTCCCCTCCCCCCATCACCCCAGTGGGTTCTATGGCTATTGTAAAGACCTGTTTGGAGGCTATTAAGACAAGTCTATGTATTGAGCTGGGGACAAACCTGGCTCAGATTCTAAAATTTATTACAATCAAGATGGTACCAATCCTGTGAGCAGGCCAGATTAAAGTTTATATGTGGTTATAAATACTTCTCATCACATTGCTGAGGGGTGATAAAAAGGTGATTTCATGTATTTGAATTATAAAGAAATAATCAAGTTTTCCATGTAATTTACATAACCATTTCTGCCTTTCAGTTTAGTTCATTGTCAAAAAGAAACTTATATTTGTATTAAAAAACAGTCTTGTTGAAAGAAAGTCTGTACATTTTATTATGAAGTAACTGCATAATCCTGTACTGAATTTATAGACAGACATGTAGGTTTATAAATAAATATCTAGTTTTAAGCAAAGTTTTCGGTTTTGATTTCACAAATAAACAAAGACCAGAAAGATTAAATTTGAGCACAGTTAATGATCAAAGTCTAATATATCTGTTTCCCCAGTGTCATCTGGTGCAACAGTTGGGACTTGGTCACCACCTGAAGACTCTGAATTTTGTTATTACCATGTTTGAAATGCTTGCTCCTCAATCAAGTGAAACAGTTGAAGTGACAGACACGTCATTTGATGGAGTGCAAGTCAGAGTGTTTGAATCCAAGAAGAAGGTTGATGATGAACTAAAGCGAAGCATTATTTACATTCACGGTGGAGGTTGGGCTTTAGGAAGTGCAAGTAAGTAAACTGCAAAATGAAGTGATGTATTTCTTAACCTTCCTGTTAAATACTTGTACAGCAAATGTTTCATTTAATTTACTGGAGTTTAAAGACAAATAGATAAAGAAGTCTATTTTTGCCAAGTATGCCTTTCCAAAATAAGTCCTGAAGAGAATATTTCCAACTATGCAGTTCAGAAGAAAGGCTCAACTAATAGCTACTGAGCATGTGCATAAGGAGCTACATCACTAAAATGGCATTCACTGAAGAGGAGATGAATATGAAGTATCTCAGAGAGAAGCTCCAGTTACATCTTGTTCTTATTTAACCTAATCATTAGCACATAAATAAACCTTTTGAACAAAAGACCACTACCTCCAGCAAGATCTCTCCTGGAGTAAGAACCCAAAGCTCCCAAGTGTTGCTCTCCATAATAGATGGTGGCAACAGTGATTACACTCAGAGGAACAGTAGAAAATGATTAGAAAATCCTCAGATGACACCCAGAAATAGTGCAGAACAGCAGGTGAAGGACTTCAAGGCCAATCGAGCAATTACACAAGAGACAACTAAATAATGAGGGCAACCCAGTGTCTGTAAGATGAGTGGCAGAGAAAATGATAACCTTGAAACAACCTCAAGAAATGGCCACTACTTTGCCCCTACCAGAATCTAAGGGCCCTAGTTAGGCTGAACAGTAGTAAAATTGGCGAAGACATTTTACCAGCATCATGAATAAAGAAAACAAAGATTAAGTCAGCACTTTATCTGGTGTTAGGGGCATAGCAGACTCTGTGCTGGCCAGACAGGGAATGAACCGAGACCCAGCTTCCTCCAAGGATGTCATTCGAGCCATGGACCTGTAGTTCAGTTTTGACAATAATATCATCATAGAGAAGGGGGGTTGGTGGTCAATAACAAGGCAAAGGGATTGACTCACTCATCAACAAATTGTGCTGCCAAACCAAATGTTGAGAGCGTGGAACACTAAACGATGACCTGATAGAATAGTCTTTGGCTTTTTAGATGACAATCTCTCTGACTTCTTACAATCTCAAAGATTTGAACTTGAGTAAAACCATACAACTGGCCAAGAGGTCTTCAAGCGCAGTTGTAGCATTGGTATCTCTGTGCCAGAACCTCCAGGTTCAAGTCCTAGCTCAAATTGTCAAGAGATATATTTCATAGACATCAGTGCTGTTCCCTTCAAACCCTTCATCCACTTCCAGAACAAAGATGGACTCTGGGTCTAATCAACAGGGTCCGTGTGGAAATGTGCTCCGTGGACAGTGTTCCTCTGAAGAAATGGCATAATGAAAATTCCATTCAATCACAGGCTTAGGCTTTGAGTCCCATCCCATTAGCTTCCTGATGGGTAGGACCAGCAGTGCATTCAGGAACTGATATCTTGCCCTATCCATCAACCATGCTGTTAGTGGACCAGAGACGCAAAAGCCTTTCTTCCCATGGACAAGTAAGAAAGCATACACAGGAATGGCTCAAAAAACATGATTTCCACACTTGCTATCATTTCATATTTCACACTGGTATTCTATGGAAGACATTGGATCTTTGGGACTTGGTGAAAGCAGAATCATTGAAGTACTGACCAAGCATGGCCACGTCCACTGATTCCATCAACTAAACAAAAGTTTTGAACTAACGAACACATTGCCGTAGGCAGCTCAGTGATTGCCTCTCTGAGGCTCGCTGTAGAATCTGTCCCAGAATGTCTAGGCCACAATGGCTTCCACCAACCCTTCATAAGCATTGACCAGAAAGTTTGATTAGCTTCACAAAAGAACATCCAGCTGCTAAGAATGTTTTTTGTTTGGCCTTGTTCTTGCAGGAATGCGATCATATGACCACCTTTGCCGGAAGATGGCAGAAGATATGAATGCTGTTCTTGTCTCTATTGAGTAAGTAATTGCAAGCCGACTGCATTATTCTCTTGGTTGATGCATTTTTAAGATAATTTATTAGGTATTTTGTAGAAAACTTGGAGCTGGCTAAATATTGAAGAATAGATACTGTCAGAATTCAAAATTATTTTGTGATTAGATTCCATCTGGTTTCCACTTCAGTATTTTCACCCTCATGGAAGAAGATCAGTTAATTCTAACAGCTGTGTTTTTTTTCATTATGTAGTTCCAAGAGGTTTACTTGTGGCTAGATGCAACTTAACATTAATGAGGTTTATTTGACCTTGGACTGTCTGATCAAGGATCTGACTTGTGGGCCCTGAACCTTTGTTCTTGGCCATATGCCACTTCTGGCTCTGGAAACCAAAACAGATATTTTCATTCCAGAAGAACCTATTTATCTGCAATAATGGGGTATGAGGGAGAAATTTCCAATTGACTTCTGGTGTATTGTCAGCGAGGAATGGGGCAAATAACATTAACTCTTTAAGGGCCTCTGATTCAGCTACAGCAAGAACAGGAAACCCCAATGAAAGCTCCACTGACACATGCTGTACTCAACAGTGTCAATAAGCCTGCCCATTAATTTGGACCTGTTTATACCCATGCCCTTCCTGTAAAATAGGTGCAACAAGATCCAATATCTCTCACAGAAACTTATCAATGAGGAAGAAACAAACCAATGGATGCTTAAAGAAGATAACTTAGATGTTTACGTCCGAAACTGCACAATGATCACTATAAACAATTTTATTTTTAATTGGGATGTAACATTTTGAAAATTTGAATTAACTGTGTATTTAATACAGAATTGCAATTTTCTCAGCACCGTGTGACTCAAAAGTATTACATCAAGTCAAGCTTTACAAGTTCAATCTTATTGAAATTAATTACATTATGTGTCCTTGAATTTAGATACCGTCTTGTCCCAGAGGTTCATTTTCCTGAGCAGTTTAATGATGTTTATCGTGCTACCAAGTATTTTCTACAGCCTGAGATTTTGTCCCAGTATTCTGTGGATCCGAATCGAATTGCAATTTCTGGAGACAGCGCTGGAGGAAACCTGGCTGCTGCTGTAACTCAGCAGGTAATATCATTTATTAAAGGTTGGACAAACCATGATGACTTTAACAAAATATTAGATGATGACCTCTCACTAATTGGCACAATGCCTCCCAAATTTTGAATTAGAACAAATACTGATATTGAAGAGGAAAGCAGCTCAACATACATAACAATGAATGTATATTTGAAGAAAGCTGTTTGCACAAGTTAGAGAGCTATTTAAATTGAACAAATGTTAATGTTTATCCCAAATATGCTGCATTGTTATTATTATAATAAAATAGAATAATCATTTGCAGCTTTGAAAAGGCAACGCATTTTTTAAAGGAAATTCAAGGCCTGTAGCAGGTGACAACCCCATTATGACTTCAGTGTCATCATTTGGTCTTTCAGCCATTTCTCGGTTGGTAACCTCTGAGCCAGAAGGTTCTGGATTCAAATCCCACTCCTTGAAGACAAAGATCTCGGCTGAAACTCCAATGTAGTACTGAGAGATTGCTGCACTGCCAAAGGTGCTAATAAAAGGACAACAAAAATAGAAAATGGTGGAAATATGCAATGGGTCTGACAGCATCTGTAGAGTGAGGAACAGAGTTAAGTTCTCAGGTCTGTGACCTTTCGTCAGTAAGAAGTCTTGCAACACCATGTTAAAGTCCAATCAGTTTATTTGATTGTAATCCCACAAGCTTTCGGAAACGGTGTTCCTTTGTCAGGTGTGCAGAAGGTTCTTCCTCATACCTGACGCAGGAACACCGCTTCCAAAAGCTTGTGGGATGACTATCAAATAAACTGGTTGGACTTTAACCTGATGTTGTGAGACTTCTTACTATGTTTACCCCAGTCCAACGCTGGCATCTCTACATCATGACCTTTCATCAAAACAGAACTTTAGATTTTTTTGCACCATGTATTCAAAAGATGTCACTGGTTACCTTTCAAAGAAGAATGGGAGACTTATCCCTGGCCAACATTCATCATTCAATCAACATTCCTTAAAAAAGATCATCTGGCTCTTATCACATTGCTGGTTATGAAATCTTGCCATACCACAGTAGTGGCTAAATGTCAAAAGGTACTTCATTGGCAGTAAAGAGCTTTTGGATGTCCTTAAGTTGTGAAAAGCATTTATATAAATCCAAGTCTTTTTATCTGCCCGTTGAAGTGGTGGAGGCTGCCTCGCTAAATATTTTTAAGAAGCGGGTTGATGGGTTCTTGATAAGAGAGGGGATTAAGGGTTATGGGGAGAGGGCGGGAAAGTGGAACTGAGCCACGACAGATCAGCCATGATCTTATTGAATGGCGGGGCAGGCTCGAAGGGCTAGATGGCCTACTCCTGCTCCTATTTCTTATGTTCTTATGTTCTTATAAATTCAGTTCATCTGTCCATTTTCTGTATCTGTAACATGATGTTTAGTCAAATGCTGTATAAATTCTATTATCTAACAGTATTGTGTATATTTTTCCAAATTACTTAAGCAATACTACTATCAAAGCTGTAAAAGGTGAATGATCAATAGTTCACAAAATTGTCATGGTACAGAAGGAGGCCATTTGGCCCATTGTGTCTGCACTGACATTTCTGAAAAAACCTCTCTGTTGAATACTGCAAATATTGTCATATGGGTGAAAACTGGTAGCGTCAACTCCCTCAGAAATGTTCTAAACACTTCAATTTTTGTTTTATGTTTTGTAGCTTGTCATCGACAGAAGCATCAACATCCGACTCAAGTTACAAGCTCTCATTTATCCAGCACTTCAGGCTCTTGATTTCAATACTCCGTCCTACCAACAGAATATGGCTACACCTATCTTGTACAAACAGGTCATGGCCCGTTTTTGGCTACAGTATCTGAATGGTGACCTTAGCTTTGTTCAGGCAATGTTGATCAACAACCACACAGCTTCAAATCTAAGTCAGCTGACATCGATCCGCGATCGCTTAGACTGGACAAACCTTCTACCGCAATCACTTATAAAAAATTACAAACCTGTCATCCAGGCGATGGGAAGTCCACAGGTTATACAGGAGTTGCCAGCGCTACTGGACCCAAGAGCAGCTCCATTACTTGCAGATGAAAAAATCCTGCAGTTATTACCAAGAGCCTACATCCTGACCTGTGAACATGATGTTCTAAGAGATGATGGAATAATGTATGCAAAGCGTTTAGAAGATGCTGGAATAGAAGTGACACTTGACCATTACGAAGATGGATTTCACGGCGCCATGATATTTGTACTACCCCCGACCAACTTTGATGTGGGAAGCAAGATCATGAACAATTATATAAACTGGCTAGACAACAATTTGTAAACCTTTCAGTCAGGGATTGGGAAGTTGCAATAGAAAATGTTAATGCAAGCTATTTGTTTGGAAAAGACCTATGTATTTATGCAATGCAACAATCCAATGCAAATCTGTGCTATAGAATTACTGAAGCTATTTTGTTAGGCTTGATCAAATTTTAACGTGCATTGTCTATACTACAATAAATCTGTATCAAGGCAATTAGGAAGAAATGGCTGTATTAGCTTTTGATTGTTATTCAATCAGAAAGTGGTACTGCTTAGCACCTCGTTTACATACTAATTTAGCATGTGATGAAATCCTCGTTAGGTCAACAATGTTTTGTAATCTTCACTGTCACTTGATGGAATCAGCCTTTTGGCGTATATTAAGCTTATTTGTGGTCAATGAGAGTGTAGAAACTTACCATGTGTGCACTTGAAAATGAATCTAAAAGAATTAAACCTGTGTAGCAGTGGAACTCGCACAGGATCATTTGATGGGAACTATCTTAACACACGCAAGTAATGAAAGTCTACTTAATTATACTTCCAGTAACAGTTTTTGGGTACAAAGAGCACTGGTAACAATGAATAATTACTGATGGGTTACAATAAACCTGCATACATTTTCTTTCAATGACCAAAGTAGTTCATCTCAACTGATAATCTGTATAGTCAAATGACCAAATTGTCAGTTAGAACATACATTGTCTGTCCAATAAGTTGTCAAGGATTAATGATAGTTGTGGAAGCACCGCAAATTTGTGGTAAAGTCTGTAGTTTATTTTTAAAAACTACAGAGTTGGAAGTTTAAAAAAGAACACCTTCCCCCAACAATGGAGTAACTTCAACGTACTAATTTCACTACTGATGTTTTTAAAAACTGCTGAAAGTCCATTGTTTTGTTCTCGTCACTTAAACCAGAGATTTGTGCCTTGTAATCACTCTCTTGCATGTTCATTATCTTTATTGTTCAGATTTCACAGTATATAATTTGATTTTATTATGCTGGCAACATTGAAATTGACCTGATCAGGACTACACCATATTACAGTATTGAGAATCATTTAGTTTGAATGACACAAAAGGCAATATATTTAGCGGTTTTGCAGGGTTTTGTTTTGCTCATTTTAGTTTGTTTAACCCTTTCCTGATCTAGCTGAAATGCTATCTCTAATGAACAATGAATTTGCCATTTTGGATTGCTTTTATATTATCAGTTTCTTAGGGAAACACAATTAAATATTCATAAGTGCTTTGGTATGAAAGCTGGCAGCTTCACTGTGGGGCTGCAAGGGAATGGGAGTGTTCAGAGGGGTGTCCTACGATAGTGGTGCTGCAGCTGCCTCACAACCACACATAAAGGATCAGTCAATAACTAACACTGATGTTGCAATTAATTATATCTACAAGTGTTCAGCAACAATAATGTTTCTTATTTGCTGCTACTGTGAAAATTCTTTTACCCTGTTTGAAAGTGTTTTTGGTTGATGGGCAAGAACATTACTATTCCTTCCCGATTTCCTTTTCGCCCTTCCTGAAACTAATGGCTCACATCAGGATGTAGGTTCAATGGCCCTGTTTTGTATCCTACTTGAACTTTTCATGTGAGCCTAGACAGCATTGAGAGACAGCACAGGCAAGCTTAATCCTTTCCTCACCTGATGCTCATCAATACCTCGGAGTCACTTCAAAGTAAGGATTTCAGACGATTTTATTATTTTTGAAGGTCCAGTGTAGCATCTTCCTTGACTTGTAGAACTCGCCAATGTCAAAACTAACTTTCATCATTTTAATTAAAAGCACTAAAGCTTTTGCAAAAATAACCTTAGCTGCGGCAAAGCCCTTAATTAGACCTAAACATTGTTCAGAATTCCTTCACTCGTTTTACTACTGCACACTCCCCTTTTGGTGTGATCACATTTTCGGAAACATGATTTATGGACTGGTAAAATAAAAATAGCGATTGGGCAGTCAAACTAAGTGGCCAACAAAATTGCTTGATTGAAAGAAGAAAAATGTTAGAATCAGTGTGAAAAATGTAAATGCAGTTTTCAAACATGGAGATTTATTCTACATACACGGTGATTTTTAATCTGTTTTAAGTTATATTGTTTACACCAACCTGTGCCTGTGATGGTAACACTCAGGATCACAGTGCTGAGCAGGACTACTCCTGGACAGTTATGAAGCTCTAGCTGTCGTTGGGTATAACTAGCAGGAAAAGAAATTAAAATCATTGTTTGAAATACACACTGTATAGAAAGGAAATCTGCCAATCCTTGCATAGAATGTTGTCTCAGTTATATATGAACAAATATACTGTAATTTATTATTTGAAAATAACATCTAAATTTTGATGTCGCATATAACTACAAATGACAGGAACATTGCTTATAAGTAAGCTAGTAGTAAATTTTGAAAAATTATCTGTGAAACCCCAAGCATTTGTAAGGTATCAGAGGATTGCTAGCTTCACTTTACTAGGATCATGCAAAAATCTATTCTAAATATTGGATATGTATCAGAAATTAAAGATCACATGTCATCTTGTGATTTGTGAGCTCCTTAAAAATAAGAAAGGAGGCAGAAACCAACAGTATATTTCCATCTCCCACAAATAGATCATTTGCACAGATGAAAAATCAGCTGAACCCACACAGGACGCATAATGAGCATTGAACCTTTCAAAATATTGTTTGAAAATGTCACTAATAAAAAGACATCTAAAACATGCTTGTACATTGTAATAGCAACAAACTGCAGAACTCTAATTATTAGTTAGGATAAATGTAGCTGAACAAAGAACAAAATACACTCTTTCCAAAAAGGGTTTTGTCCCAGAAGAACCAAATGAGTCTTGAAAAGACCTAATTGAGAATACAATGTTTTCTATTTGACTCTAAATTTGTTGTTTTACTGTATTTAAATTAAACTTTTGCGTTTTTATGTATTGTGATTCTCTACAATGTAAAGTGCACTTTAAACGAGGCAAATAAACTAAAATTGATAAATATTTCTTGACTATTTTTATGAAGTTAATTAATAATAACTTTGTAATAAATTATGATTATTTTCTCTGGTAGTGATCAGAAATTTGAAAGCATAGGCCATTTTTATATTAATTAGTTTTGGCTTCAAAATTTTAAGTGACTTGTTTCTTGCCCAGATCGGTTACAGACGAAAACACAGAGTATCTTTGTTCCCATTACAATGATGGAAAGGTGTGTTAAAGTCAGAAGTAAAGATTCTAATCACATTTTTGGAGATTTTAACCATTAAATAAAATTTATTTACACAATATCCCAATTACAAAGTTAAAATTGGTCTTACAATATTTCCCAAAAGATTTCTACTTAAACTCACAAAATGAAGCATGCTTTCCCAGACAACAGTACCTTTGGATTCTTAATTCATAAAAAATATTCTTCCAGTAATATTACCACAGTGCACCCAACATTGCCATAGAGGAGGTATCTGACAGGGCATTGCTCTCCCTCAACAATGCAAATACAAGGCTTATAACAAAGCCTTACTTTTCAAAACAACCAAACACTTCTCTGAGATAGTCAGAGGCTTCACAGGTCTGTCCTCACACAGCACACTCTTCAGGATATCACATGGACCCTCTAATATAGCATTCAATCATTCTTTAAACCCATTGTTCATAACTTTTTCTGGAAGTTACGTTTCCCAGAATATATAAGTCTTTCATGATTTCTTTATGGCTACATTTGATAAAATAAACTTAATAACATTGGTTTATTCATTTACGATCTTTGCCAGTTTTAACCTTCCTTTTATTTCTCAGAACAAATCTTTATCTCCTTGTGCAAATTTCCATCCATTTTTTACTCATCCCATCACAGCTGAGCTAATTTTCACTCCAAAATGTCTGTTAAACAAACATTCTTATGATTTAAATTTTGCAGTCTGTTTCCAGTTTAATAAATACATACAGTCCACACAAACCCGTTTCACAGTATCCCATAGTAATACTGCAAAAAAATTGAATTTATTTACACCATCTACAAGGCATAAGGCAGGAGTGTGATAGAATACTCTCCACTTGCCTGAATGTGTACAGCTCCAACAACACGCAAGAAACTCAACAACACCCACGATAATGCAGCACGTGGGCAGTAATGCATACTATCTACAAGATATACCAGCCTAAACATCTTAACTCTAATGGTCCATTTTAGACTCTATACTTCTGATTCTCTGCTTGCAGGTGCTCTCCATCATGAACACTGCTTATTTCTCTCCTTATCTAAGCCCATCTGCATTTGTTGCCCCCAAATGCAATTAGGTTGCTGTTCTCCTGGCTGGCCTCTCATCCTTTGCCATTTACTGACTTCAGCTCTTGCGCCTATCCACCAAATTCTACTTGCCTGTGATTACCTTTGCCCTCACTAACTTATGTTGGTCTCAGTCCCCCAATGCTTCAAATTAAAATCTTCATCCTCATGATTAAATCCTTTCTGGCTCCTTCCATCTCTGTAACCTTTGTGTTAAAACTTGCTGATAAGATGCTTCCAAGCTCCTGCCTCATCTATTGACAATGGCAATTACTATTCTTAAAGAGCCCATTGAGAGCTTGTTAAGGGGCATGTTCTGATTTTAATGGCGGCACATAGGCTGTATAGGCAGTCTAGGGCAGACCAGGTGCAGGGGGGCAACACAGCAGTCATGACTGACCCAGGGGATTCAATAGTACCCACGAAAGGGTAACCTACACAGAGGGGAACTGAGCCATTGGCACATAGGTGTGACCAGGCCAGCACAGGTTGTGGACAGAGTAGTCAGTGAGTACTCAAACAGTGCAAGGTGTCATCACCAAGCTTGCATTGGAGGATAAGAGGAGAGGGAAAGGTGCCAAATGCAATTGTGACACCCACAATTGGGCGTCACCTTAGCATAAAGAAGGTAGTAGCTAACAATAGGGCATGACTCTCAGATTTTGTTCCACTGGCAATGAGGAGATATACCTTTCCCAGGTAGAGCAAATACCTGGCTTTCAGAAGGGCAGAAGTGAGGGGGAAGGGATGGGAAGGACATATGCAGCACTGTCCACCTTACCCTTCTGTAGTTGTCAAGGTGACTATGGCTTTGGACTTCCTCTGGCTCTTTCCAAGGATCAGTTGCAGATTTTCTTGGCATCTCACAAATAGTTCATTGCATCTTGCTGCTCATTGATGCCCTTTTTGCAAGAGTTAATGGCATTTTCAATTCCAGACAGTCACTACCTCACAGGCAGAGAAGGCAATGGGGTTTGCTTCCATCATTAGATTCCTCCACATGCAGGACATCATTAGTTACACCCATGTTACACCATTAATTTACCCGTTCACCAGCAAGTCAGATTCATCAATAGGAAGGGCTTCTATTCCTTCAATGTTCAGCTGGTCTGCAACCACAAGCGCTTCCTCTATGTGTGCACTCACTTTCCTGACAGCTGCCATGAATCCATCCTTTGGCAGTCCAGGCTTTCATAGCTCCATAGCAACTCCCCCCCAAAAAAAACTAAGTGGATGGATTCTAGGGGAATATCCTTTCAAGGGTTGGCTGCTCACCCCTTCACGAAAGCCAGAGGCAGAGATATTGAGGAACTACAATCCAAACCATCTGCTTACAAGGACAACTATTTAGCAAGCCATCAGGTCTCTAAAGTGGTGGCAGAATAAGGCCCTTAATTGGTCATTAATTCCACACTTAAGGACCTCAGTTGGCAGAATGACAGGAAGCCATCCACATGACTTCCTGTCATGGATTTAATTGAGGTGGAGTCAAGTTAGTGACAGAATCCCCACTCCTCACCTTCTAACATGCCATCAGAGAGGGAATTAAATTCTGCCCCCTCTAACCTAGGATGAAGTCATCCAAAGAGCTCACTCTGAGTTAATTATGCTAATACTTCCATTGATGATGCATCCTAGAAAATGGAAACTCTTACTGCCATTGAAGAATACACATCTGCTGTCATCATGTATGGAACCTTGCTCATAATTGACATTTCTCAATGCTTCTTGTCCTGCCACTAATAAAAGGAGGCTCTCGAGTCTGGCTTCTTGTATCAAGATTTACATGGTGCTCATAAAGTAAAACAGTACAGAGTTTCATGTAGATAACACCCCAGTTATCCACAAAGGACAACACAGAACAGGATAAAACATTGTTGGCCTCAATGATGTTCGGAAACTAAAGTTAGTTTTAAGGGATTTATATTTGTAAGGGGTAAACATTAGAAATTAGGTAAAGTCTTAGGTAGGTCTAATGTTCCTGCTCTGGCAAGGAAGCTGTGACTAGTTTTTTAAGCTGAGCAAACAATGTTTATCTGTGTGGGGATTTCATTTCGATGTTCAGCTGAGACTCTAATGTGTTTCAGAACTTCAAAAATGCAGATTCAATAATTGCTTAGCAACCTGTGGGAAGTGCAGACAACTCTCTTTGTCCAGAAAGCTATAGCAAAAACTAGTTAGTTGAGATGGAGACCACAATAGAGATAGGATGGATCTCTCAGGTCTGCTCGAAGTTGGAATCTTATGATGGAGTAACTTAGCTAGGGCTAGAGTTCCACAAAGAAAACCAGAAGGGAGCTTGTAAAAGATCCAGGGATCCAGAGAGCTGTAACAAGAAGATTTCAGAACATCTGAAACCCAGTGATCAGAGACTGCTGGAGAACAGTTTTAAGAAAACCAAAGACAAGAGATTGACTGATGAGAAGTGCTAGAAAGTATTTTCTAAAAGTAATTCTGCTGGATGAAATATTTTATTACTGTCTGTGAACAAATTGTAACGCAGTGACTGGGACCTCAAAAAGTGGTGTAACAACATAATTGTTAGGGCAGTGGAAGTCACAAAGAGCTGGTCCAAAATTGTGGCACAGATTCACTGCTAAAAGTGGATTGGGCCTGTTGGAAAACACAAACCAGGTTTTGAAATGCAGATTGCTAAGTGAATGTTTTGCTATGAGAGATTTTTATCACATATTTCTAGGAATGGAGTTTAAATCCTTTCATACAACAATCATGTGGGGAATTTGGAATAGAAATCTACAATATTGACTTTATGTGCTGATGTGATGATTGTGGCTTCAAATGTATTTTGTCATCAGTATTAATCTTAAATCTATGATTTAAAGGAGCAGTATTGGATTATAATCAACTTTTTAACATTTAATGAATGTTTTTTGATGTTTAAACTAATTAGCAGTGCCATGACTCTGCTTCCTCCACTTTTGATAAAATAAAAAATAAAAATGACTTTTTAATCAACCTTTTAATTAGGGTTCCATTCTAGGAGTCTCCTGTCCAGCTATAAAATCATCTAGGATTATAATAATGGCCACTGCCATCTGCTCTTGTTGATTATAAACTGCATATTTCAGTGCTGACAGGTCCTAAGAAGCATACCGCCTCTAAGTCATACTGATGCTTACACTCCTCTCATTTAGGGAGCAGCATTTGTCCTCAGTTCCTGATAAATCATAAAATATTTTGTACATTGATTAACAGAATCTCTAACTCCCTTTCCATTATATATTAAACGCAAGTTTATTTATTAGTCACAAGTAGGCTTAAATTCACATTGCAATTAAGTTACTGTGAAAATCTCCTAGTTGCCACACTCCGGTACCTGTTCAAGTATGCTGAAGGAGAATTTAGCACGGCCAATTCACCTAACCAGCACATCTTTGGACTGTGGGAGGAAACCGGAGCACCCACAGGAAACACACACAGGCACGTGGAGAAGATGCAAACCCCACACAGACAGTGACCCAAAGACTCGAACCCAGATCCCTGGCACTGTGAGGCAGCAGTGCTGACCACTGTGCCGCCCCATAAAATATACCTCATTTGAACAGACTGCATCGTGTTTTTCTGACATTGTATGAATAAATGTTCTAGCTTTATATCATTGTCTGAGCCCACAGTTAAATTATTCAAAATATTATTGGTACTAACAATGTCAAAACCTGCTCCTTGTCGTTACAGACTTAAGTTCAAATCACCTTATTTCAAGAATAATTACTTTGTGACAATGAAATTAAATGAAACGATATATGGAGGGAAACAGCTTCTGATTTGGCTTAGAGACAAAATGATCTAAACTACTAGTTATGAAATATACAAACAAAAGACCAGTGATGACATTGAATGAACAAATACCTAATATGTTTCAATAATGATTTGGAAAGGGTGGGGTAGGACTGGTATTTAACTGCATTATTTTATTGACAAGATTATATTACAAGTTCAGGTTAAAAGTGAACTAGCAACTCAAAAGTTTAAAATAAAATTCTAAAATAATAAGTAATTTAAGTATATAGGAACAGTAAACAAGCAATTCACTTTCACTTTTTGTAGCTTCTATTTCACAGCTCTTGACAATATTCCATGTTTTGTTGATTAATATCATGTTATTAACCATAACATTTATTTGGGGAAATTAGGAGGAAAAAAATCTCTAAACAAGGAATACCAGCATTAAATAACATATATTGAAAGAAGTGCCAAAAGGTTTAAGTAATCTTATATTAATAGTACAGATTAGCTCCATAGTATTTTTACTCTGCTCTAACAATGTACCTTAATCATAACTTCAAACAGCATTACCCATTTCACAATTATATTGTCAATTGTCCATAATACGCATCCTTATAGTTATTATTCTGATCCAAATTGTAAATTTCTAGTTTTATGCCTAATAGTTGTATGAAGCTGAATTACTCAAAGGGAAGAAGTTCATCACAACAGTCTGAACTAGATTTGAACCTGCACTTTAAATAGGACCATCTATTTTACCCCTTCTAATTCATATTAATATAAACAGCAGTTTTTGGGCATCGGCCATTTATTTCAAGATGATAATTCTATCTAAAATAAAACTGGAATTTAAAACAAAAAAGAAACATTTTCTTAATTTTTCATTTGTCTTCCTTTCAAAACCTGTTTCTGTTAAATTATTGAATAGATCCCTAAATATATCCAGCTCAGCTTCCATTCACTCTGTTCCTGGTTTCAAATAGATTTTGGGATTTCATCACTCTTTTTACATGCTGCCTTGGAAGCCAAGAATTAGCTTGGCTTAGCTGTTCCCATTCTTGCCTGTGTCAGAAGGTTATAGATTTAATTTCTCCAATGAACCTCAGCTTGTAATCTTAGCTGATAATGCTGCACTGAAGGAGAATTGCTTTATTTGGGATGCGGTTTTTGTAGATTAGACTTTCAACTTAGGCCTTATATTTTTGCTTGGGTAGATTTAGAAAATTCAAGCAATGTTATTTGAAGAGCTCTTCTGGGCAATATTTATTCCTCAACTATTACTATCAAAACAATGATAAATTCATTCATTTGCTGGTTGCGTAATCTTATTGTGAATTAGTTTGCCCAAGCAGCAATAGTGAAAGCATTTCAAAGAGAGTTCACTGGTTGTAAAGTGCTTTGGAACATTTTGATTAGATTTTATATAAACAACATTTCTTTCTTTGAAGCTATACATTAACCATTCTCTCAGCCCAACTTGTGGTTGAGGTTGTTGTAAGACCTTTTAAAGTGATTTTTAAACCACAATTGTATTTGGAAGATGGTTTAAGAGAATTGCAATTATTAGCATTTCTAGTAAGGTTGGATTTTGGGACATAAATTTGTTTAAGGCCCACTTAACACAAATAACTTTGTTGTAGTAAGTTGTTATTAGTATCTGAAGAAGTTTACACATAGCTAGGGCAATCACTGTTTTCTATTTATATCAGTACATTCACTAAGAAATTCAGGGTAGAATTTTTAAGGATGATGCGCTGCCAACTCTTGGAAGTCCATTGCCATTTAACACTCACTTCAGCATTGATTGGCAGCTGGTGGTGAGATTTCCATCCACCCTTGGAAGTCCAAGTCACGAGAGCTGTCGGTCAATCTGATTGGCTGATTGCACTTTAACCCACCTATGCACACTGCTGCAGTAGTCAGAAGTAGTACTGCAGCAGCCAGAAGTAGTACTGCAGCATTCTGCCCGGAACTAAGTCCCAAGATCATTGTAAAGATAAGTCCCAGGGATCCCGGGAGTGGGTACTGAAAGGGTTTTGGGGGCGGGGGGGGGGGGGCGGAGCTGATTGTGATTAAGCCAGGGGATGAGAAAGGGCCAGTGCTCTGAGGTGCCTGAGGGTGCCCCAACCCTGATTGTGGTCTTCAGATTGTGGTGTCCCCAACTACCCCGCCTAAGATGGAGGAAAGTTTTTTTCCTGTATTCCACCCCTCTGACACCCTCTTCCACCAGCCTAAAATTTGAGGCTGGGCAGGAAAAGGCCCTTAAAAAGGTGCAAGAGTGGGTTGCCAGCCTGATATCTCGCCTGCCAGTACTGATTCACACTCATAATGTCCCACTAGAGAATGAGAACATTCTGGGAGTGCTGGGGGGGGGGGCGGGGGGGGGGAGGTGGTGTTGATCATGTGCCAAACTCATTAATGAGATTGAAATCAAGTCAATCACATGTTAATCTGCCTCCTGCTCTTTCTGGGTATGATTCAGTTTGTGCCAGTAGAAAGGGGCCGGAATGATTGCAAACCATTTGACACCAGGCGCAGAAGTGAATTTTAGGCCCATGTGCTATTTTCCAGGACAGGCACGGCAAAGGTCATAAAATCGCCCCCAATATTTTATTTTGCAATGTTGTGAAGACTAGGTTGATCGATGGCTTATCATAATTATAATACAGCTGCTTTGCTCAGATTACTGGATATCAGCTAGACAGCATTCTTCATGAGGGACCAGCATTTTAGAACATTACTGGGGGATAGGAACCTCTTAATAAATGACTGGAACTAATAAGCTAACACAATAAGGATTGCAAATCTTTTGTTTTACTGAATGCTTGATTATTATGTTTTAAATTACAAGGGTAGAGGTTCAAGGTCCTGAAGAACAATCATAACCCACCATTTAGGAGATTTATTTGCCGGAACGTGGCTGTCTGTAGTTTTCTTGATGGAGTATTTTTAGAAGAAAAATTTAAATTAGGGAGAAAGGTTTTGAGCAATACAACTGGTGGACAAGGAAAGCAGAAAACAATTATTTAAGGAAACTATAGAGACAGAGGATGCAATTTATCCAGATGGGTATAGGGAGATATAGGCCAAACACGGGCAACTGGGACAAGTTTAGTGGTTAAATAAAAGGATAGGATAGACAAGTTGAGCCAAAGGGACCATTTCCATGCTGTAAACCTCTATGACTCTAAGATGTCCAATCTATCTGGATGTCTATCCAGCACATCACTGTCCTCTCAGGCTGCTCATTGCATCACACCCCCAACACTCACCCAGTAACACTCACGTACACTCAGAACCAATGCCCAACATGCAGATATTCCATCTTACATACCTGCTAGCCTCAAATCTATCTCTTGCTGCCCACACAAAATTTCAGCTCTTCAGATATGGCAGGCACATTGCCCAAGCACAGTACCACACAACCACCGATATTCTGCTTTCTCTCTCAATGTAGCACACAAGGAAAAGGTGCAAAGCAGAACTTGCAGGGAATAAGGATGCTTGTATTTCCCCAGTCCTACAAATAGGTTTGTTCTTTGCATCAACATACCAGCTGCGATGGGTCTGGAGAATCCACTATTGCTGAGAAGATTGAGGACAATGACCATAGCACCACAGAGGCCCTTTGGCCCATCGAGTCTGCACCGAACTGCAGCAGGCGACGGTGCAGAGGGACCTCGGGGTCCTTGTGCATGAGTCGCAAAAACCCAACCTGCAGGTGCAGCAGGTGGTCAGGAAGGCTAATGGGATGCTGGCCTTCATAGCGAGGGGGATTGAATATAAAAGTAGGGAGGTCTTGCTGCAGCTGTATAGGGCACTGGTGAGGCCGCAGCTGGAGTACTGTGTGCAGTTTTGGTCGCCGCACTTATGCAAGGATATTTTGGCCTTGGAGGGAGTGCAGAGGAGGTTTACTAGGCTGATGCCGGAGTTGAGGGGGTTGAGCTATGAGGAGAGACTGAATAAACTAGGCTTGTACTCGTTAGAGTTTAGAAGAATGAGGGGAGATCTCATTGAGACATATATGATGAATGGGATGGATAGGATAGAGGTGGAGAGACTCTTCCTGCTCAGAAAGGACAGTAGGACTAGGGGGCATAGCCTCAAGATAAAGGCGGGGGGGTTGCGGTTTAGAACAGAGTTGAGGAGGAACTTCTTCACTCAAAGGGTGGTGAATCTCTGGCATTCTCTGCCCGTTGAAGTGGTGGAGGCTGCCTCGCTAAATATTTTTAAGACGTGGGTTGATGGGTTTTTGATAAGCGAGGGGATTAAGGGTTATGGGGAGAAGGCGGGAATGTGGAACTGAGCCACGACAGATCAGCCATGATCTTATTGAATGGCGGGGCAGGCTCAAAGGTCTAGATGGCCTACTCCTGCTCCTATTTCTTATGTTCTTATGAACACAATCCCACCCATGCCCTACCCCAATATCCCTACATATTATACCCACTAATCCCTCTAACCTATGCATCCCTGGACACTAAGGGGCAATGTCTTAGCATGGTCAATCAACCTACCCTGCACATCTTTGGACTGTGGGAGGAAACCAGAGTACCCGGAGGAAACCAACGCAGACACGAGAACGTGCAAACTCCACACAGACAGTGACCCGAGCCGGAAATCAAACCCAGGACCCTGGAGCTGTGAAACGGCAGTGCTAACCACTGTGCTACCGTGCTGTGTCTTGCACGCCTCAATTCTGAGCAAACTCTCATCTTGTTTATGGGTCTGATGAGCCAGCTGCTAATTATGTGATTGTGGGCCTCTTCCTTCCAGCTTAGCTCCTTTCCCTCATACTAATTTACCCCTTCCAAATTCCTGCTTTCAGACAAGGAATTTGAAAGGGGGAAATTAGTATGAAAGAAGGGAGCTGAGATGGAAGAAAGAGGCCCACGCACTGCTGGCTGCCCTGCTGCCACAGGAGGAGTGAAGAGAAAAGCAGAACAGAACTAATGACCTGCTCTGATATTCACATCCACCAGCTAAAATTATGGAGCTGCACTTACCTTAGAGGTTAGTATAGAACTGTCATCAGTGTGTGGTGAGTCATCTGGACACAAGACATCTGGGCTTTCAGTTATTGTTGAGGGGCACAACCAAGTCTAGCTCTGGCTTGGGGGAGAGCATGGTGCAGAGTCTGCCCTCCCTCTGTCTTGCTGCTGACCCAGAGGCATTGCAATTGCTACCTGGTGCTTGCTGCAGCTTTAGTGTGCATTGTCACCAACTTCCCTGCCATCAGGCATTTGCTATCTCTGGCAAATGATAGAACTCACTAAAAGCATTTCCCAAAGCACTTCTGAATACTTTCAGACACTTTGCAATAGGACTCATAAAAATTTCTCAACTTTAATAAAAGTCACACACTTGTTTAAATTTTACATTCTGGCATCACATCAGATATTTGGGTTGAGTGATGTTATGATAAATGTCTTCCAGCACCGTCAGAAGATGTAAAACTCCACTGTGTGCCCATATCATCCAGCAAGATCACCTTGGGTGCACAGAAAGCAGTCTCACCCTGGGATGACTGAAGTTTAGTTGGAAGCACTGCTACACAATTGAATTTCTCACCCATTGTATTTACAATCAATTATTTATTGAATGCAAGATTATTTACAATTTAACATACACACATTGAAGGTGAAACATTTGTTTCAATATAAAATTGTCACTCAAATAAAGTGATCACAGAAACATTGGTTTATCAAAAAGCTGTTAAAAATGAAACTTTACATGTATACACTGCAACAATATATAAAATATATTTTATACAATAATTTACTATACATAATTTTTTATATGATAGATTTAAGATTTTAATTTGTTAACATTGTGTACTAAACTTTAAAATGTGGATTTCGGAAAGAGCTCACTCAAGAAATTGAAATCCACAAGTTTAATGTCCAAGAGTTTGTGCATTCAAAATGCAGTATTAAATAACACTTTTAATTTACAGTTTTAATGGATTTCTTTTATTACTGACTAAAATACATTTATTGTCAAATTAATTTCACCTTTATACAGATTATTTGAATAGAAACAATGTGCAAGGGTATGGGAAAAAGGCAGGGGAATGACACTATGTCATAAAGCTCATTTGGGAAGCTGGTGCAGATACGATGGGCAAAATGGCCCCCTTTTGCATTGTAACAATTCTGTGATTACAAGTTAATTCACGTGTTTTAGACAAAATAAAATTGAAGTGGGCAATTTTTCTGGGTCAGTTCCTAGTTTACTAAAAGACCTAGAGAACAAATAATTGGAGAGAAAAATAGTGGACAAGTTAAATTTAAAGGGATTGAGACATTTATAGGCAAGGACCATGCTATGAGGAATTTAATCAGCCATTGAGAGCCTCAGTAGGCATTTCAACACATTAATCTTTTCCAAGGCTGAAAGGCAACTAATAAGTGACAGACAGAAATGAAGGGGAAAGAAACGCTGGGTGTAGATACAAGTCTGCAAAGAAGCAATAGAGCATCCAACTCTGGGTTCATAAATACTGAAATTGATGTGCATATGATGGGTATGAGAAGAGTTCTCCTTTTTGTGATTCCACAGCATCATCCTATGAATCAGTAAGCACATGCCCGCAAGGAGGTCCAACTAAGTTTCAGCCACAGCTGATAATTACTGTTTCCACTTGTGCATGTCCTACATTATGCAACTGCAGTTGGCAAAACACAAGTTCACACTGCTGACTCAGGCCCCGAAAGGACAGATCTTACACTCATTGCTAATATGTCAGGGGCTACAAAAATGGCTAGTAACACATTAATGCGTGTGGCAATCGGGTTATGTTGATCATTATATGCATCCTTTGATGTATTGTTATTAAAGATGTGACATACTGAAGGAGCATATTTAGGAGCTCTTCTACATGAACAGGAGTCATCACCTGCACAGCGTTTGGTAAAGTTAGGTCAATGCATTTCCAATTTAGACGTGTGGGTTGAGGGCGGATATGGAGCAACATCTGTGCAGCATAACCTACTTGGCATCTGTATTTCAGTTCTCTTCCTCTTCCAGACAAGTCAGAAGAGCAGATTCCCATTAGGACACCTGGTGATGTCTGTAGTGATATTGAGAGCAAAGAAATTGACATTGATGGGCTCAACTATGCGAAAATCTAAATGCAAACAAGAATGGAGAAAAATGGCTCAGAAATAATGGTGCAGATACGGTGGAAGGATTGTGACAAATATCTAATTCGTGGTTCATGTTAACATTTTAAGGGAACATTTTAGTTCTGGGAAGATTATTGCTGTGAAGGTAACTAAACTGTTCAGCTTTAGAGATTGCCAGTAAATCTAAAATAAAATGGGCAGTTCAGAAGGTTCTCACGTTTGTTTAATAGAGTCACATTATAAAAGACGAAAGCCATAAACTTGGGTTTACTTGAACTGGAGATGTGATATCTACACTGCTTGCAAAGAAGTGAAGTCCAGAGATATTTTGTTTCGGGAGTTAAGAGCTAAATTAGTTTGAAGGCATTCAGTGAACTCTGAAAGGCAATGTTGTCATGGAAATGGGTGAAGGTTAAGAAAGTTCTCTGATTTCATGTTGCCCGTGTGTTTTTCTAAGAGTGTTAGGTGCATTTTGATTCTTGTGCAGTTTGTAGCTTATAGAGAAGCTCCAGGATCAGTTATAGTTCAGGTTCAGGGAAAGTCCTTTGCGAGCCAGGAAGGAGGAAAGTTGCTGGTTCCGTGCCGGAGGCAGTTAAGGCCTGAGAGCATTTCTCACTACGCAGTTGGGAGACAGGAGTTTGGAGAAACCAAAGGATTGTGCCAACTTATCAAAGCTAGCAGTCAGCAAGACTTGGAAGTGAGCTGGTAAAAGCAGGTGTGTACAGTTTTGTAAATCCTGTAAAACGCAGTTTCAGCAAGAAAAACTTAACCTTGGGGGAAAGTAACAAAGTCCAAGTCAGAGAGGCTTTGGAGAGAATTTAAAGGCTAGATTATCAGAAATCAAGAGCTGAACTCCTTCTTAAGGAGGGTTTTAATGAGATATTGTGGCTCAGAGTGGTCACTGACATCTAGTTGGCTTGCAAAGAAATCTGTCGGTGCTATCTTGGCTGTATCTGTGTGGTGTGTTCAACCATAGTTTTCTTGTTAATTCATACTTGCCTCTTGTTAATTCTGAATGTTGAGAAAGATGTTGTGAATTGATTTACTTTACCAATGTTGTAAAGTTTATTTTGTTTGTTTAAACCATGGAATTGTGTGGTTTTATTCTCTTAGTGGGTAACTGAGATTTCAAACTTTGTCTACTTTAAGCAAAAAGTTACCAGTCCCTAACCAGGTTGTAACATGGTTTATTGAGGAAATCACTGAGAATGCCATGGTAGGACAAACAGAAAGGGTTCCATAAGATGCTACACAGCACAGAACAAAAAAAGTGAGGATGAGGAGAAAGAGGGCTAGATGAATTTATAGAGTTAGGGAAGGATAAGGCTATACAAAATATCTGGCACAAGGATCAGAATTTTTGAATTTGAGGTTAGTGTAAATCATTGAGATCTTGGTTGATAAAAAAGCAGGACTCGAAATGGGATAGGAGATAGGCAGCAGAATTTGCATATGTTGAAGTTTGTGGAAGATGGAAGACTGGCCTAGAGATATTAGAACAATCAAGTTTAGAAATAGCAAAGGCACAAGATACACAACTTACTCTTTTTCTGTTTTAATAACTGAAAGCTCAGCAAAGTCATTGAAATGTGCAGATATGTTTCTGCAGCCCTTCCATGAAAGATTTAGTGGTGGAGTGAGACAGTGCCACTGACATTATGGAATTATTAATCTAATAATTTAATCCTAATTAAAAATCCTAATTAAATTTAATAATTATTAAAATGTGAACAGATCTTCCTTTTAACTAGCAGTTAAATAAATCAGTTTAAGCTAGTTACGTATTTTTGATAGTTGACACGAGTCCTATTGTACCTTTAAAGTCACAAAAGATGCAGACATTCAATTTGAGCAGTTGAAAAGGCATTTCAATTCTGATTTTAAAACTTCATCCAAAAATTATATGCCTCTTTGGTTTTTCTATATACTTATGTAAATCCATTATTCAATACTGGATGATAATAGAACAATGAATGAGGAGAAAGTTAATGGTTAACTGGTAAAACAAATGATTTAGTTTCCAGTTCTCTTTCATAGCCAACTAGAGGCCTACAAGCCAATCAGGTTGGCCAGCAATTATGTCACCCCAACAATGCTACTGGGAATTTCAGGTTGGGGTGAATTTTGATTGGGGGCTGGTTTCAAGAGGTCAATGGGAAGGTTAAGGGGGGCAGGTGGTGGTGGGGGGATGACCTTTGGCTGGGGGATGCTTCTGATGGACAAGGGGGCCACCTAAACACATTCCCGCCCTCTTGCACTGTACCAGGTCTGCTGGTTGTGGGGCTTAAAATCCAGGCCAACTATGCTGATTGCCTTTAAAAGTGTTAAAGTTAACTTCCATTAAAATGGGTTCTGGAAGGGCTACTGGGCATCCAATAGATATTTAATATTCTTAAGCGTTTAAGTAGCAAACCATGTTTCTCTGCGTTAAGATAAATTAAACAAGGAGGAGTGTCTCCAAGACCACAATAAAAGTCCATGCACATTGCCTTCAAGGGGGCTAGATATGCCACCCATATTGTTTTGTGGATATAAGTAGCAGTGAATAATATGTTTGTTATTAATTACACACAATGCCTTCATTGTTTAACTACTATTGAATGTTCCCCCTTAATTAAGTAAAGCACTACTTTACCTGACAAGTTTCTTTTTGAATGTGTTTTGCTACATTTTGGTTGTGATAGTCAGAAAGGGAGATGTTATGGCACAGTAGGTAGCATCCATGCTTCTGAGCCAGAGGCTCTGGGTTCAAGTCTTATCCCAAGACTCAATGGCCAAACAGAATATGAACTTCTAAATCCTACTTTTACATGCCAATGGCAGGCAGTAAGTTGGGAAAGATTTCTGGTCATCCTAGTGATCTAAAGAACATTGTAATCTCTACCATACATAGCTGAACATGCATGTAAATATCCATGTGCCAAAGGAACTCAAATTTCCTGAGAGAACTGTATAAATCAGTAATGGTGATAAAGATTCATTTCAACAGAACAATCAGTCAGGTTCTAAAACAAGTGAATGATTCATTCAGATTACCTCCAATCTGCAGAAAATGAAAATCTAACCTTGTGCATGTCAATGCACCAATGTGTGTCCATTTACAAACTTAAAACATGTATATGCTGAAAATTGAGATACATAATGCAGTAAGCTGCTTCATCAATATGCTATGTCAGAATTGTTGAATATCCTTCCTTCTTTGCTATGACAATTCCTCGGAAAGGGTATTTCTTTTCACCGTGCCACTTTTAATGAAGGATCTTACCAGAAAAGTTAACCTGCTTTTCTCACTCAGAGTTTGATTGACAGCTGTGTTCTTTCAGTTTTATTTGAGACTTTCTGCATTTGAAATCCTCCACAAGCGACTGGAGTGACTACCGCAATTTTTGTATATGGTCTGTCGTGTGAAGCTTTAAATTTTAATTTCTAGTTGCATTGCAAATGAAATGGTAAAAAATTGATGACTTCAGGTCTTCTGTGAATTCCATATAATTGAGCAGTTGGTTCAAAACATCTCATCTTGAAATGGCAGAAACAATAGCCTCAGTCATGAATGTGTAACAAGGTATTTGGTCAAAATGTCCTTTGTTGAGTTATCCTGGCATGTTGCCTACAACCATGCTTCATTCAACCGTGTCTTCAAAAAGCATGTGATGTAATGACTTGATTTTAAACCATGCAGTTGTATTTAAGCACTTTCAACGGATGGAAAAGTGCACATTGTCTGAATTTCATCTGGATTCAATTTACTTTGTTTCATTACTTAGCCACGTTAGCATGGAATTTTCTGGAAAGAAGTTTCAGTTCTTGTTTAGTTTCCCAACGATTGAGACTGGACTGACTAGGAATTTTAACAGCTGTCACCTTCGTATCCTTTGTAAAAAATAAAAGCTAGATTTTATTACTAGTTGTATACAATAACTGCTTGAGTGTCCTTTGGTTTTGAAATACAAGGCTCAACTTTTAGCTAGAGATTACAACAAATGCATTAACAATCCAATATTTTTTCAGTCTTAACTCTTTGTAGAATATTTACTGGGGGAATGGTTAGATAGTGAACAGAGATATAGATTTCTTTGTATTGTTTCATATTCAGCAAGGAAGCAAATTAAACAGTGAGAAATAAATTAATTCATATAGCGTCACTTCTGGTGGTGGTCCACAGACATACCTTGGTTCCCTGATGACAGCAATGCTTCGGACTGTTATCTGCAACTGTATTCTTCAAGGATATAGATGCATGTAATTGCATTGCCAGATTATCCTGTCTAACCAAATACCAAAATTGGACAATGTAGGTCCTGGCAATGCCTGACTTGGCAATTCTTGAACACAGAAGTGTGAAGCAGCAAAATAAGTCATCATGCCTGCATTGACATTATGTAAAGGGACAGACAAGCTGATTTTAAAGTTACATATACAAAACTTTTCCACTGCTGGGGAGTTTGCCACATCCTCACAGGATGGAGGAGGAGGAGATGACTTGTCCAAACAAAGGCTGTAAGAGGTATGGGGGGAAAACAGCATCAGAGTCTCTGGGTCTGCAAACCATAGGAAGATGAAACAGATGCCACAGAGAGGGCAAACTCCACATGACGTCCTCTGCCAGTTTGGAACCAGGATTCTCCAAAGCCATAGCAGGCTATCTGGCAGACCAACCATTTCATCCAGTATCATGGTGTGAATGCAAGCTTACTGTATCACAGGATCAGCAAACAACACTGCTAATGTTACTTGTTGTGTACAGCCCACAAAGGCAGCACTGAGAATAGAAGAGACAACTGCTGAAAGCACAAGATCTTGTCATGAAATCCTGAAAATCAGGTGGGTAATTCAATTTTATGCTTTACCCATTTAGATTTGAATGGACGTATGCACATCGCAAACCATGAACCCCACACCCAAAAACAGTATGACTCAACTCCACTCTTTGAACTACTCAGCAGCTCCTTCACATTCTCAACAAATTCTCAGTGCCACTCTGTTGAGTAAGCCACTCCATTTTGCAGAATTTTCCAGCTCTCCGTGCTCATACCTTTCTGTGATTTAACAGATAGCCCTCTAATATATACTTTTTAGAGACATACTATTTTTAGCGTGCCAGCAAAATGTGAGCTATAATAATTAAGCCCAGTCCAAGATCCACTTATTGACTTGCATTTTTAAAATAAGAAAATTAGGTTAAATTTCAGTTTGGTAATAGCAGACTAATCTGTACAACTCATACAAGACTTACCAGTTAATTCCCACTGTCATCAAATTCCTATCATTATTTCGTTTAGCAAGCCATTGCATTGAGCAGATTCACCTAATATTAATGTTCACTAAGCTTTGTGCAAAGTAGTAATATACTTCAGTCTCTTGTCTAATACAGTATAATATTTTGGAAGAGTAGATTAAAATAAATTAACAATTTTAAGAAAATATTTTTGCTACAAAAATATAAGATACTGAAGTATATCATTTATTTTATCAGAAATGTAGAATATTGTCTCAATATTTAAAAACGTTGATTAAACCTCATCAGAAATAACAAAGTCTGGATAGAAATTAAAACTCTCTGCTTTCCCTGACCTCAAGAGAACAATGTCTTACTGCACCGGTGGTTTCCTTCCCCATATCTGCCATTTTTGTATATTCTGTCTATGAAATTTTCAATTTATCTCAATTAGTGTGAGTATCTGCAACAGAATTGGAACAAGCTAAATTAATTTTGTGGTATCCCAACAGTCAGAGACTTCAAGACCACTATTCGATGCTAATCACAAAACTAAGTACAATTTCTTGATCCAGCTAAATAATCAGCATCTACTTCAAATCACAGTATTCCTTTCCTTCAGCTTTAAAGAGGGTCAAATACAGAGTCACTCAATATATTTGTATCTTTTTTACAGTTCTTCATACAAAAGAGACACAATGTATGTGGTCTATTTGCATAAATTGCATTAAAACTTGAGCGCTGCATGTTAAATAGAAGAATTTTTTAAAATAATTACTGTTTTGTACAAAACCTAATGAAGAATGAAGTAAAAACACAAAGTATTGGAAATACTTAGGACAGGCAGCATCTGTGGAGTGAGAAACCAAGTTAGGGAAACTGCTACAAATTGTGTGGAGGTGACTGTTGATGAGTGAGTGATGGGAATGTAATGTGCTGAGCAGTGTGAAGCCAGTACTGCAATTGACGAGATATGGCATTTGAGGATCCTTTGACCACTTGTGTGAGGTCATTACGTTTCTTGCACCACAGCAACCTGGTCATTGGGGCTAGACTACTATCAGTCACTCAACAGTATTAGTCTGAAATGCTTCCTGGTCCTTCTTTTATTGTCCTTCGATGCAGTTATGCTGAAACATTTTAGAGTCCCCTTTCTGCTATTTTATACAGTACTTTTCCTGTTCGTCTTTCCCAGGTCAACCTCAATTCTAGAATAACTTCCGGCACGTCTTCCAGTCAAAGTTATCTTTTAGAAGTCAAGCCTGACTTGAAATTATGCTAGTCTCACAATTGCTCAGGAATGCTAGCAATCAACAGCACACTTAACAATGTCTGCACGCTGGAATCATGTAAATGAAATGAATCGACAGCTCAAAGTTGGTGTATTGCCTGCATTAGAAACAACCAACACAAATTAGACACGTGTCTCAATTCCTGTTCCTTTTTTGGGCCTCATTTAATTCCATAGCCATTAACTTAAAGCAAAATTAATTGGCATTTGATAAATATGGAATGATACATTAAAAATAGCACAGATTTGTTACATGCAGATTGTTTATCAGTTTTTTTGATAAAGTAATGGAGAGGATGGATGAAAATTGATGTTGTGCATATGGAATTTCAAAAGGCTTCAGATAAAATCAAAATGTAATTGGCATTAGCAAAATTGACACTGACGGGATTGTAGGACAGGAAAAAAAGCATAGATTTGAAATTGACTAAAGGACAGAAAGAGAGAAAAATGGTGAGTTCTTTTTCAGACTGGTATCCCCATGATTTGCTTTTGGAATTGTTGTTTTTCATAGATATTAATGACCTGGACACACAGTATAATTTCAAAGACCACAGATGAAAATAAATGTGGAAATCTCATAGGAATGAGTATAACAGATGTTAAGAGGTCATAGGCTGGTTAAATGGGCAGCCACATAACAGATGAAATTTAACATGTAACGTGAAAAACTATTTAGCAAGTAGGTGTTATATGTGGCTCAATTGGAAGTTTTCTTGCCTGAGTCAGAGGATTGTTTGTTCAATCTCACTTCAGGGACTTGAGCACATAATCCAACTTGACAGTCCATTGCAACATCTCCACTTGTGGAGTTGTTTTTTTCCCACGGCTCTGTTTGCCTTCTCAGGTACATATAACAGATCCCATAGTATTATTCTGAAGATTGGATGAGATAGTGTGGTATCCTGGCTAATCATTATCTTTCAGAGGAATCATGAAAAAAGCAAAATTATTTGATCATTCTCATATTGCTGTTTAAGAACATAAGAACATAAGAAATAGGAGCAGGAGTAGGCCATCTAGCCCTTCGAGCCTGCCCCGCCATTCAATAAGATCATGTTTGTGGGATCCTTGTGTGTAAACCGACAGCATAAATTTCTACATCCCCACAGTTACCACACTTCAAAACTGTTTCAATGGCTACAAAGTGCAGCATAAATGCAAGTCCTCTGTCCTTTAAACAGGGCAAGTTAAATTCATAAGGCCATTAAACAGGCAAACCGGATCCTTAATTATAGATTGAGGCATGGAGAACAAAATCGTGCAAGTTACATAAACCTTTGTAAAACACTATGCCCCAGCTGGAGTTGTGAGGGGAAAAATGTAGCAAGTTATTGTGATCTGGAATGCAATATTAACTAGAAAGAGTTGTGGAAGCTGATTTTATAATAAATTCCATAGTAGAATTGGATAGATTCATGAAAGTAGAAATATCTGTTGGGCTAAGGGGATAGAGCAGGAACTGGGATCATTGGATAGCTCTCTCAAAAGGGGTGGCATGTCAAATAGCCTGTGGCTGTGCTGCATCATTTTCCAATACAATCAATTGTGAATATTAATTTGCTTTTTCTCACATTCCATGTATGAGAGAAGATGAATAGATACTCACAAATAATGACATGCAATAACTTAATCAAGTCATATTGAGGGTATATTCTTAAGGTTTCAAATTAATTTTAGAAAACTGTCATAACCAATTAAAGGCTGCGCTACAAGCTTAAAAGCCTTGTACCTGTTAACATTTTATTTGCAAGAAGTGTTTATCTTATTTTTGTGCCAAGAAACTGTTTGTCTGAATTCTGAGGGTCAATGTGACTTATGTCCTTGATAAGTGGGTCATTTACATTAAGAGGGTCAACATTTGACATGAATACAACAGGTTTAAAGTGATTTAATTTCATGTTTGTTTTTTGTAACTTCTATTGCCTATCTTGTAATATAAAACAAGTATTTGTTAAGAAGTTAAGCATATTAGGAATCATTGGTCTATACTTTGCTTTTGTTTGACTTTCTATAAATACTGCATGTAAAAGGGTTTTTTATAAAATTATTTGGTTTAAATTCTATACACTGATAAATCAATTGGGAATGATTAACTGTGAGGTTGTTATTTTTGAGCAACTGATTTTGGTCCAATGGTCTCTATTTGATGACATGTGAATCTGGAGCATTGTTTGTGAAACATTTTAGCAGTTCTTCCATCATGTTTACCATCAGTTTAATGAAGAGAAAAACTTAATCCAGTGCTTCTTATAGTGCAGGAAACACACTTTCTATTGTTGGACTGTATAATTGATATAACAAAAAACTATTTCCAATTGCTCCCAAAACTTAACATATTCTTATGGAAAAATGACTGCAAAACATGACTCCAACCTTTGTTCTTTGTTTTGACGCTGAACACAGTTCTTCTGTGCCAATCTTCATTAAATTGTCTCCTTCATACAATTTTTCTTTCAACGGATCCATTCCACGCATCTTGATCAATTCTGCTTGCAAACCATCAAACTTGGACTTAAACCACCGATGTGCTTCTTCCAGGTTAGCACGGACCTGCAGGTAACACAGGCAGTAACATGTGCCTAACTGTTACTGAAAATTAAGAACATTTTTTCAGGTAATGTGCCTGAAAAAAAAGTTCACATTTCCAGATAACATTCACAACAGGAACTGTTTTTATAAGATTCCCTATGATTCATAGCGCCGATAGTGCTGATGGAGGACATTTGGCCAATTGAGCCTGCACCATCAACAATCCCACCCAGGCCCTATGTCTTTACCCTGCTAGTCCCCCTTACATTAATGGAGAGTTTAGCCTGGCCAATGAACCTCACCTACACATCTTTGTACTGTGGAAGGAAACCCACAGAGACATGGGGAGAACATGCAAACTCTACACAGACAGTTACCCAAGACTGGAATTGAATCCAGGTTCCTGGCACTGTGAAGCAGAAGTGCTAACTGCTGTCCCACCATGCAGCCCATAGTGGATTCAGTGGATAAATGCACGCCAATACCCACAAACCTAAAGTATCACAGGTTCTATCCCTAGTATATTAAGAGTTGACTGATTGCACCTGGTTAATTGTGGGGGCTACTACCAGAATCAATATCCCAACTCTCAGTTAGAGTTCCTCCTCTCATTCAGCAACACCCAGTTGAAATGTTACAGATCAACAACTGTTAAATTGAATTGGGCGAAAGAGTGAGGCTTGCCATTAGTCACTACCCTGCCGACACAAATAGGAATGAAGGTAACTTATTTAAATTATTGAACAGCTCACACCTTTGGAGCCATTTCCTAATATGATTCCATGGTTCCAAGAAAAGTGGAGTACAAACTTTTATTGATAAGAATAGATCATGAGCCCATTTATTTTGTTGTAAATAAAGCCAAGTCTTCAGTTGCAGTCGGTAATCAATTTTATTCAGGAGTAAAAATAATTGTGAAGTGCTTATTTATCATGTTCACTTTCAATACTTGGATGTGAATAAAAAACTGAGCAAAAATCTGCCCTCAAAAGATTGGAAAACAAAATGCAAAAATGATTTCTAAATAAATTAAATGCTTAGAAGAGTAAAGTCATTGTTTTTGATCCTCACACCAAACATCTTTCTTTAGCTACCAACTCCATCTCTCTCTCTCTGGCAACAGTCAATGCTTGATGTCACATCTGATCCCAAGTTGAATTTCCAACTTCTTAGACCTATAGAATCCCTAAAACCATAGAATCCCTACAATGAAGGAGAAGGCCATTCAGCCCATTGAGTCTGCGCCAGCTCTTTGAAAGAGCATCTTACCCAGGTCCACCCCTCCATCCCATCCCCATAACCCTGCACATTTACTACGACTAATCCACCTAACTTACACATCTTTGGACTGTGGGAGGAAACCAAAGCATCCGGAGGAAACTAAAGCATCCGGAGGAAACTCACACAGACACGGGGAGAAGATGCAAACTCCACACAGTCACACAAGGCTGGAATCGAATCCGAGTCGCTGGAACTATGAAGCAGCAGTGCTAACCACTGTGCCATCGTGCAGCCCTTATTCATAACATCGCTAACATCACTTATTTCCAACTCTGTTACATCACCCAACTTTGCCTTATCTTAGCTCATTTGCTGCTAAAATATTCATTCAAACCTTTGTTACCATCTCAAGACTTGATTTTTCTAATGCAGTTCTGGCTGGTCTATCACATTCTACCTTCTGTAAACTTGAGGTCATCCAAAACACATGTATAAAAACATATTTTCATCATTTTGTAAGTGGTTACACATAAGCAAGAATACGGTAGGATGAGAGAAGAATTGGCGAATGTGGACTGGGAGAGTGCGTTGGAGGGAGGGTCTGTTGAGGAGCAGTGGAGGATCTTTAAGGAGACCTTTCTTGGCGCTCAACGGAAATTTATTCCAATGGTCAAAAAGGATAGTAGGAGGAGAGGTAATAAGCCGTGGATAACGAAGGAGGTGAAGGAAAGTGTTAAACTAAAAGCGGAAGAATTTAGAGTAGCTAAGAGTAGTGGGCGAGAAGAGGATTGGGAGAGGTTTAAATGTCAACAAAGATTGACAAAGAAGTTGATAAGGAAGGGTAGGAGAAACTATGAAGCTGGGCTAGCGCTTAATATAAAAAAGGATAGCAAGAGTTTTTATAAATATATAAAAAGGAAGAGGCTGGCTAGGGTGAATGTTGGTCCTTTAGAGGATGAGAAAGGGGACCTAGTGGTAGGGGATGGGGATATGGCTAAGGTATTGAATAACTTTTTTGTTTCTGTCTTCACGGAGGAGAACATGAATAATTTGCCGGGTGTTAGCGATGGCAAGGTGGTAGGACTGGAGGGTCTTAATGACATTACTGTTACTAGAAAGGCGGTGCTCGACAGACTGGAGGGGCTGATTGTGGACAAGTCCCCAGGACCGGATGGAATGCATCCGAGGGTTCTGAAAGAAATGGCGGAGGTGATAGTGGATGCCTTGGTGGTTATTTTCCAGACGTCGCTGGATTCCAGGGAAGTGCCGGATGATTGGAAAACGGCTAATGTTACGCCGTTGTTTAAGAAGGGTGCCAGGCAAAAGGCGGGGAATTATAGGCCGGTTAGTTTAACGTCTGTGGTAGGTAAAATGTTAGAATCTGTCATTAAAGAGGAAATTGCGAGGCATCTTGAAGGGAATTGCTTGATAGAGCAGACGCAGCACGGTTTCATTAAAGGGAAGTCGTGTCTGACAAATTTACTGGAGTTCTACGAGGATGTGTCTAGGGCGGTGGATAGAGGAGAGCCGGTGGATGTGGTCTTTCTAGATTTTCAGAAGGCGTTTGACAAAGTGCCTCACAAGAGGTTATTGCAGAAGGTCGAGGGACATGGAGTTGGGGGTAGGGTGTTAGCGTGGATAGAGGATTGGTTGTCAAATAGGAGGCAGAGAGTGGGGGTCAACGGGTGCTATTCGGATTGGCGGATGGTGACTAGTGGAGTGCCCCAGGGGTCGGTGCTGGGGCCTCAGCTTTTTACCATTTATATAGATGATCTGGAGGAGGGAACCGAGTGTAGAGTGTCGAAATTTGCTGATGACACCAAGATTGGGGGAACGGCAAATTGTGCGGAGGGTGTGGAGAGTCTACAGAAGGATCTAGATAGGCTGGGCGAATGGGCCAGGAAATGGCAAATGGAATTTAATGTTGGCAAGTGTGAGGTGGTCCACTTTGGTAGGAAGAATGGTAGGAAGGACTATTACTTACGGGGCGAAAAACTGCAGCAGGCGATGGTGCAGAGGGACCTCGGGGTCCTTGTGCATGAGTCGCAAAAACCCAGCTTGCAGGTGGTCAGGAAGGCGAATGGGATGCTGGCCTTCATAGCGAAGGGGATTGAATATAAAAGTAGGGAGGTCTTGCTGCAGCTGTATAGGGCATTGGTGAGGCCGCAACTGGAGTACTGTGTGCATTTTTGGGCGCTGCACCTGCGCAAAGATATTTTGGCCTTGCAGGGAGTGCAGAGGAGGTTTACTAGGCTGATACCGGAGTTGAGGGGGTTGAGCTATGAGGAGAGGCTGAATAAACTGGGCTTGTACTCGTTAGAGTTTAGAAGAATGAGGGGAGATCTCATTGAGACGTATAAGATGATGAATGGGATGGATAGGATAGACGTGGAAAGACTCTTCCCGCTCAAAAAAGACAATAGGACTAGGGGGCACAGCCTCAAGATAAAAGGGGGGCGGTTTAGAACGGAGTTGAGGAGGAACTTCTTCACTCAAAGGGTGGTGAATCTCTGGAATTCTCTGCCCGTTGAAGTGGTGGAGGCTGCCTCGCTAAATATTTTTAAGACGCGGGTTGATGGGTTTTTGATAGGAGAGGGGATTAAGGGTTATGGGGAGAGGGCGGGAAAGTGGAACTGAGCAGCGACAGATCAGCCATGATCTTATTGAATGGCGGGGCAGGCTTGAAGGGCTGGATGGCCTACTCCTGCTCCTATTTCTTATGTTCTTATGTTCTTAAGAAGAGGTGCAGAAGATCAACCTTTTCGATGAACACTGATCACCTCTTTGCTTGCAGACTGATATTGGCTAACAGTCAAGCAACACCTTGATTTTACAATTCTCACCCGTGTTTACAAATCTTACCATAGCCTTGCCCCTTCAACTTCAGGCCCACAATCCTCCAAGATATTTGCACCCTTTTAATTTAGGGTGCTGATTGATTTGAAAGCTGACTCTGATTAGCCAAGGCATCGCCACGGAAAACTATAGTCTCCCAGGTAATTTAAAAGATGCACAAGACTTGAATGTATTTATTTTGTTTGCAGAGAATGAATCTCTATGTGTGAATGCATATCACTTCTAGCAAGCGTAGTGAGCTACATTAAGAGCTCGAATGTTTATTTTAAATTGGTCATTAGCATAGTATTTTCACACACAGGATTGTTCAGCAAGTGCTGTCCAATTGCAGATTCACAACTAACCTTAGATGTTTGAATTTGGATTTTGCAAGCATGGATCAATTGAAGACAATTAATTTAGATTAACTTCAGCAGTTTAAAAGAAAAGGAATTTCTTGTCAGACCCCACTTGGAGTAGTGTGCGCAGTTCTGGTCGCCTCACTACAGGAAGGATGTGGAAGCTATAGAGAGGGTGCAGAGGAGATTCACAAGGATGTTGCCTGGATTGGGAGGCGTGCCTTATGAAGATAGGTTGAGGGAGCTTGGTCTCTTCTCCCTGGAGAGACAAATGTTGAGAGGCGACCTGATAGAGGTTTATAAAATGTTGAGAGGGATAGATAGGGTGGATTCTCGGAGGCTATCTCCCAGGGCTAAAATGGTCGCTACAAGAGGACACAGGTTTAAGATGCTGGGGAGCAGGTACAGAGGAGATGTCAGGGGTAAGTTTTTCACTCAGAAGGTGGTGAGTGAGTGGAATCGGCTGTTGTCGGTGATGTAGAGGCAAACTCGCTGGGGTCTTTTAAAAGACTTCTGGATGAGTACATGGGATTGGGAGTTATAGATAGTTCTATGGCCTGGTAGGTATGGATATGATCGGCGCAACTTGTGAGCCGAAGGGCCTGTTTGTGCTGTAGAGTTCTATGTTCCACGAATGTAGATTTTTATACTTCCGCCTCTTGAAGATAACCAACACAGACAGGAACAGCCAAATAGCCTCCTCCTGGGCTATAATCATTCTATCATTCTGTGTGTTTTTGAAAGACATATCTTTCGCTATAGTAACTTTCCCTCCTTTGAATGACTACAACTTGGGTCTCCACTTTTTGTCATGATAACATAAACTTGAACAGCAGTTCAAGTGACTTACTGAGTGATTCTGAACTTTGGGGTAAAGATAGCAAATCTGTGATACAATGTTCATAAAATAAACAAGGACCAGCATTTTCAGGATGGCAGGGGCTCAGTTCCTTGCCATCCAGAGTCAGCAGGCAATGCATTCCCACTGATTCCAGCACGTCCAATGTCATTTTGCGCTCTAACACATATTGATTTGGCAAAGACGGGACTTCTACTCATCACCAGGAGGAAGTCCTGCCTCGGAAATCTGCTGATTTTAGTTCAACTTTTGTGTTATCCCCCTCGATGTACTGTTCGCCTGTCTAAAAATTGAGGCTGGATGAGAATGGGCCTTTATGTGATCTGAAGTAGCGATTTAAGGGCTTTGACTGGGGCAAGGATGGGCTTCCCCCTCTGAGGCCCTACCCTTCCAGGTATGATATCATGACTAGGTCAGGGCAGGCAGGATCCTGGAGGGAATTTTATGCTCCCCCTCTTCCTCAGAACCTCCTGGAAGAGGAGCAGAAACTTCTGGTCAAGGTATCATATTCATGTAGGACATAAAAGATTCAAGCCAAGTATCTCATAGATCACGTTCTCCTACCTGCTGTGACTCCAAACTAGCTTCCTTCAGTTTCTGCTCAGTTAATTCTTTGCAAGTTTGCAAACTTTTTACCTTCATCTCAAGAAACTAGCAGCAAGAAAAAACAGAGCTTGTTAAAATTCAACATTTTATAATCATTCCATGTGAATCAATTTTAACAAATGTACTGCAGTCCGATTCTCTAAAACTGAGTCCACATCCTTCATATTGTATGAGCCACCATCAACATCCTGGGGCTACCACTGATCAGAAACTGAACTGGACTGGCCATATGTATATTGTGACTCCAAGAGCATGTCAGAAGCTAGGAATTTCATCTCCCAACTCCCCAAAGCTTGTCCACCATATACTAGGCACAAGTCAGGAGTGTGATGGAATATTCACCTGGCTGGGTGCAACTCCAACAACACTCGGGAAGCTCAACACCATACAGGACAAAGCATTGTGGACTGATTAGCACCCCATCTACAAACATTCGCTCCCCTCCACAATGAACACACAGCAGCAACAGGTGTACCATTTACAAGATGCACTGTAAGAACACCAAGGCTTCTTAGACAGCACCTTCTAAACCCATGATTTCCACCATCCAGAAGGACAAGGACAGTACTACCTGCAAATTCCCGTCCAAGTTATTCACCACCCTGACTTGGAAATATATCACTGTTCCTTCACTGTTACTGTGTAAATTTATATCTTAGAAGTGCAGTTTTGTGTGAATCAGCAATTTCAACATTACAGCAGGGGAAAATTCAGTGTCAGCCGTACAAAACAACATACAGTGTATTGGTCACCCATTATGCACCCCAGCCAATTTTCTTCACCTTTCAATGTAGTCCACTGCATAAATGCTATTCTTTTTTTTAAACAACCCAAATAATGACTGGCGGAAAAAAAACCAACCTTGCTAAAACATTCGTCTACTTAATAAAAGCACGAATACAGAAGATATCTGACCTGACATTTATTCCTCAGCTCTTGACTTAACTTGTGTTCCTTCTTCAGCTGGAGTTCCTGCTGTTTGTAGAGAGATGCTGCCTCATACTGACTCTTTGCCACATTTTGAAGTTCTTCTTGTAGACTCTGCATCTCTGTCATAAACTTCTGAATCATCTCAGCCTGCAGAAAAAGAAACAACAAAAATAACAGAACAGTAAACAGCAACAAAATAAAAAAATCCAGTCTACAGTAAAAATGAAAAGTTACATATTATCCAACAATTTATGTCTGAAATTGGAATATGTAGTATACACTCATCACTTCCCTGCTTCCCAGATGAAACTACAATAATGTTCAAGTAGCTTGATGTTTTTGAGGACAGAGCACTTACCATCCTACCCTGTCACAATTTTACAGGAGGCAGGTGAGACATTAGGTGGGCCACCCACCTGTGACCCATTTGAGGTCCATAAGTTGGCAATTAACAGGAGAAGCCCGAACCCAAAGTGCAGCAAGCAGATCTAAGTAACCCTGTGGGCTGCTGATCAGTGAAAGCGCGGGATTGGATGGGGGTGCCTCCTTTCCAGGCTACCACAAGCCCCATCAGCAACAGACCTCACTCCTCTTCTTTTATCCTTTCCCATCTCCCCTCTCCAACATGCTTCCCCACCTCCATCACTGGGGTTTGTCAACCTGGCTTTAGCAAGATCCTGGACTTAACTGGGTTGGGATGGTCATTCCTCCCAGACCTCCTGCAATAGTGACAGCAGCCACCAATCCTCGTGTGGTACAAAGTGGCTGACTTCTAATTTGCTGACAGCTCTCAGAGTTGGGTCTTCCTCCTGGAAATGGATAGAAGCCCCTTACGTCATCCAAATATTTAGAGTCGGGTGTGTTGACCAAATAGAGGGAGGCTCATCCTTAAAATTTAAATGGATTTCAGGGAGTCCTCTCTTAGTGTATAATCCAGCTCAGAATTTTATGTATAAATAAATTATAAGGCAAATATCATTTAATGCAGATAAACAACATTCATATTTTGTCCATATACAGACCTGCTCATAATTCTTTTTCTGATACATTTCTTTTATTGTCTCCATCTGTTTTAAGTCTGTTTCAAATTCCTAAGTTATAAACACAAGTTGTCAAACATAGTACATTGAAATTGCCATTTTCTTCTATTTTCAGTATTGTCTAATCTCTTTAAAATGAGATACATTCAATTTAATTAAATTTTGTAAACTAATTAGCAGGTAGCTTGCAACCTATAACAAAAAAAATCTTAGTTACTTTAATGATTTAAATAAAATGCGATTTATGGAGCGATGTAATGCAAACATGTGGCAACAATTCATTCACAGCCAAATAGGTACTTACTTTGCAATTTGAGATGTAGTTTCAAATAGTAATTGTGAGCAAATAATGGGGTAGTAAAGTATCAAAAATCAAAGGGGTCTTAGGAAAAGTTGTCCTTGCAATTCATTTTTTGTGGTGACCAAACATAGGGTAGCCACATTATAACTAACATAATATGTATTCATTATACTAATTAGGAAAGGCTGAGTAGCTTTAATGTTTAACACTTTTAGCACCAACTTATTTAGAAGTAGGAATATACATAACATAAAAGGCTTTTCAATGTGTTGCAGAAAATACGTAATTTAAAGAATCATTGAAGGCAGGCTGATGACAGTACAGAAACCAGCTGACGCAGAGAATGCTCTCACAATCCTTTTAAACAGCTGAGTAAAAATTGCACATGATAAGTTGAGCAGTAGGAGAAAAGCAAGCTTTTTTACCACATTAGAACACAAAATGCTAATTACTGCTATAATAACTAATTATATATTTACTGTCACCTTCAGTTTCACAGAAAGGAAATAGTTGCACCTACTTATAATTGCTTAATGGAATTACAGCAAAATTAACTCTGTCACATTTTTGTGCAAACGCAAATCTAAGTGTGTGATGTGAATTCCTTTGGCCCCAGGTTAGCATACATTTTGAGTTTTAAGAATATATTGGGTGGTTATTCATAAGATTGTAATCAACACCTGCACTCTATTACGCAGTGGTCATGGAGGTCAACTCCATCATGGAAAAGAAAGCTGGAAATGGTGTGATATGTTGGTGTTGGGGAAGAGGGGGCCCAGTTTGGTGGTGGCGTGTGGGGGCTCAGTCAAAGAGAGAAAAAGGGTGTCTTTGAGTATGATGGAGATTGGTTCGCCTAAATCAATTACTGCATTCAATTTTTTAATGCAAGTTCACACTTTGAAAAATTCTCTCAAACTTAAACTTAGTTCTCAATTTTGGACACATCAGACCAACTCAGCGGCTCATTAAAAATGGTGAGCATGACCCAATTCCAAAATTCCCATTTCTGCTCATTTTTGCCAACTTGGGATGAGACAGCCAGTCTACACACAACATTCCATTTTTGTAGCTCTATTATGGGGGGAGAGTGGGTGAGTTCAAAACTCCCCATAATTTATTATGGAGTCAAGCCCCTTCTTTAAATATGTGTGGTTCACAGCACCTCAGAAAAGTCATTAGTAACAAAGGAGCTCCGGTCTCAAGTGGGAAAACCTTAAAAAAAAGCCAGCTGCTCTTTGATTGACAGGGTATGTGCTTCGAAATACAAAAAGTGTTCTTTCAGTTTCAATCGTTAATGTTATACTATAAGTTAGATGTGTTTGTACTGCAGTGATTAATCATTGGGCTTGGTCCTGCAAAGGGTATGGTGACCATTACATTGACCAGCATTGTGTTGCAAAGCATTTAGAGTACTTTTCCCATTGGGTAAAGGGCTATGCATTTGAAAATGAAGGAACTCTAATGCCATAATCTAAAGTAATTTAAATGAATGTCCATACTACTTTAATTTTTATAAAAATTGGTGGGCAACTTTGAGATAGAGAAAACAAATAATCACCTGCTTCTGAACTACCCTGACTGACAGGCCATTTAGTGCAGCTTAGAAAAAACCTATCCATTTGCTTTTTTTCTAGTTTCCAAAGGCTTCACTATCTTTAATTGTAAGAGTTTGTCTCGACAGCTGAGCCCACCATGAATGCTTGGCTAAGTTTCAAATGCTTAGGGAACCACTTAATCTTGGTAGGAGGTTGTATAAGCATTTTGGTTGACAGCTCTGAAGGGTTATTAAAGGATTATTTGTTCTTGATATGGTTACTGAATAGATGTTTGTTTTTATCATTAAAATGTCCACTTGAGGGGATTGAACTTTTTCCTTGGGTCTAGAGTTTTATTTCTCAGTATGAAGTGTGTTTGAGTGACAGTTCTACTACTTTGTCAGTCTAGTCTTTTTTCAAGTACATTTCAAAACCTTACTGTTGCTAATGCATGATTCGGTAATTACTCATAGTGGGTGCTGGATGAGTGGCTATGGAGGGTACAACCAAAATCATGGGGGCTGAGGGACAAAAATCAGAAATTTGTGATGAATGGCCATTTTATGGACTGAAGGGAGGTATACAGTGGAGTTTGATAAGGGATTACTGTTGTTTTTGATAAACTTTAATGAACTAGGCTTAAAAAACTTAGAAGTGCAGTAAACAGTGAGGATGATAATTGTTGATCTCAACAGGAACATCAGAACATAAGAAATAGGAGCAGGAGTCGGCCATCCAGCCCTTCGAGCCTGCCCCGCCATTCAATAAGATCATGGCTGATCTGTCGTGGCTCAGTTCCACATTCCCGCCTTCTCCCCATAACCCTTAATCCCCTCGCTTATCAAAAACCCATCAACCAGCGTCTTAAAAATATTTAGCGAGGCAGCCTCCACCACCTCAACGGGCAGAGAATTCCAGAGATTCACCACCCTTTGAGTGAAGAAGTTCCTCCTCAACTCCATTCTAAACCACCCCCACCTTTATCTTGAGGCTGTGCCCCCTAGTCCTACTGTCCTTTCTGAGCGGGAAGAGCCTCTCCACCTCTATCCTATCCATCCCATTCATCATCTTATACGTCTCAATGAGATCTCCCCTCATTCTTCTAAACTCTAACGAGTACAAGCCCAGTTTATTCAGCCTCTCCTCATAGCTCAACCCCCTCAACTCCGGTATCAGCCTAGTAAACCTCCTCTGCAC
Source organism: Carcharhinus amblyrhynchos (assembly GCF_965287045.1). Lineage (NCBI taxonomy): Eukaryota > Metazoa > Chordata > Chondrichthyes > Carcharhiniformes > Carcharhinidae > Carcharhinus > Carcharhinus amblyrhynchos. Next base: position 100,684,516 of record NC_137326.1, on the reverse strand, counting down.
TCCCTCCAAGGCCAAAATATCCTTGCATAAGTGCGGCGGCCAAAACTGCACACAGTACTCCAGCTGCGGCCTCACCAATGCCCTATACAGCTGCAGCACATAGCCTGTTGAATAGACAGACAATTGAAAGCAGAAAAACACAAGGTGTTACATTCTGGTGAATGCCAAGGAGAGAGACTGTGCAAGTTGCAGAGTAGAATTCTAAAAGAGGTGCAAGAAGAAAGCCTAGAGTGTTTGTGTACAAATCTTTGAAAGGAGTAGGATGGATTAACAAAATGCATGGGATCCTGGATTTTATGGAGGCTTAGAGCACAAAAATCAGGATGCAATACTAAATCTATGTAAGACAATTGTTTTGTCATAGCTGTTGTGTCTAATTCAGGGCCTACACTTTAGGAATGAGGTGCACATTTTGGGCAGGTTACAGAAGGTCTGTCACAGAAGGGTGCCCTGATCTCACAGTACAATGGGCGAACACCTTCCTTCTCCATGGATATCAGGACACCAGCCCCTCCCTCATTGCTGGCATATTCCCCTCCCTGATACAGGTCACCGACATCAGGGCCCTCCTGATGGATCCCCTTGCCTGATCCCTGACATCCCCTCCCCATCAGGATCCCCTTCATCATAGAATCATAGAACCCTACAGTGCAGAAAAAGGCCCTTCGCCCCATCGAGTCTGCACCAACCATAATCTCATCAGGCCCTACCCCCATATCCCTACAATATTTTACTCGCTAATCCCTCTAACCTAAAGCTCCTAGTACACAATTTTAGCATGGCCAATCAACCTAACCCGCACATCTTTGGACTGTGGGAGGAAACTGGAGCACCTGGAGGAAACCCACACAGACATGAGGAAAATGTGCAAACTCCACACAGACAGTGACCCAAGCCAGGAATCGAACCCAGGTCCCTGGAGCTGTGAAGCAGCAGTGCTAACCACTGTGCTACTGTGCCGTTCATGATCCATCCCCACATATCCCCTCCCCATAGCCCCTGTAATAACCCCCCCTCCCCAATGGCATGGCCTCTAGCACACTGGCAGTGCCAACTGGGAGTGCCCAAATGGCCACTGCTGGGATGCCCGGTAGCCACCTGGGGGCTTTAGTGGCCTCTGATCGCCCAGCGTGTCACACCTGATCTTGAGACCAGTTTTTCCAGTTTCCAAAGGCTCCACTGTCTTCAGTTGTAATAGTTTGTCTCAACAGCTGAGCCCATCATGAATGCTTCGCTAAGTTTCAAATGTTTAAGGAACTACTTAATCTCAGTAGGAGGTTGTATAAACACCTAAAAGGTTGACAGTTCCAAAGGGTTATTAAAGGATTTGTCTTTGATATGGTTCCTGAATAGATGTTTGGAGACAAGTACTGATTCTCGTGCCTGAAGGTTGGAAGATTCCATGAACTGGGAGTCAAACTGGCTATGCATATTTAAATACTACTTTAAATATGCCAATTGGCATTGCACCTTTTCAAGACGTGATCCAGTTTGGGCATTGGAATGGGGCCTAAATTATTGCAAACTGTTTGGTATTGAGTGCGAAGCCGATTTTTAGGCTTGCGCGCTATTTTCCAGGATCAGCGCAATCTGCACCAGGCGCAGCAAGGGCGGAAAATCGCCCCTGAGGTGTTTAAATCATGCAGGGTTTAGATAGGGTAAGTAAAGAGAAGTTGTTTCCAATAGCTGAGTATTAATAACTGGAGAGCAGAGATTTAAGTAACAGAGGTGACACAAGGAAACCCTCTTTATTTAATAAATCATTAGAATTCAGACTGACTGCCCAGTAGGATGGTGAATACAGACACAATAGTAGCCTTCAAAAGAGAAACAGCATTACTGGGTTTCTCTTTGAAAAATTCACTGCAAATTCAATGGTGCGGGTGGCCTCCTGTGCTGTACTACTTTCTGACTCTCCAGCTGATCTGTTTTACTTCATATTCTTTAATGCACATATCTAACAAAAGATAAGTTGATGCAATCATTTGTCCCATCACCTGCTTTTCCTATCATGTCATACATAAAGTGTAAACTTAAGATTAAAGAAGGTGAATCTGATTATAGAAATGGCATTTCTGCTGTAAGATGCATTCAGGGTTAGCAAGAGTGCCTAAATTGTAACAATCTGGTATTTCAAAAATGAGTTTACAAATAACAAAGAAATTGTACTATACACACCTTAATTCTTTCTGTATTTTGTGCATTGGTTGTTTTGGCCTCCATATGATACTTCAATTGTGTCTTTTGATCTTTGATCCTTGCTTTCTGAGTTTTTATAATCTTCTCAAATTCAGCAACTTTTAGTCGCAATTCTCTATTGGCTCGTGACACTTCTGCAGATTTGGATGTGGCATCAGAAAGGCTTTTTCTAAGCTATGAAATTAGAAAATTTTTATATATATGTTAATGAGAACGATGGTGGCTCTTTGCAAATATGACTTTCTGAAAGCGATACATAACTTTCCTATTCAAATAGAATTAAACTCCTGGAGAGGGTGGATTATAATATAAAATGACTGGATGGGTTGGATGAGGGGAGTTAATGTTAAGAGAAATCTGTTTCACAATTCAAGCCCACTTCCAACCAGCTCATTTCCACTTTACCTGAGGCCAAAATTTGGGTGGGCAGCCAAGCCTCTCCAAGCTGGTGATCTGGACCTTCAAATATTTTAATGAAGTTATTATCATTTTATCTTAACAGCACAAGAACATTAGAAATAGAAGAAGTTGTTTCCCAAAGTACCTTCTAAATGCCCGTCTTACAATGAACTTTGTAATAAGTTTAAGTATACCTGCTCCATAGTCTAGCAATTTGTTTATCACTTCACTAAGGTCACTAATTACCAATAGAAATTATAAATGTTCCAAGTTATAAAAAAAAGCGCACATAATGATGGCACCTTATTACTCTCAAATTTCTCGTTAAAGATTTTGTACACTGACTAGTGTCAGCTGTGTCTCAGTTGGCAGCATTCTGAGTCAAAGTGCCAGGTTCAAGTCCCATTTCAGTACTTGAACACAAAAATCAAAGCTAACGCTCTAATGCATTGTTAGAATTGTCAATTTTCAAATGAAATGTAAAACCAGGGCCTCATTTTCACATGTGAGTAGATGCAAAAGATCCCATAGCACTATTTCAAAGGCGAGCGCGGATGCTATCCGCTGTGTCCTGATCAATATTTATTCAGTCAACATCATCAAAATCACAAAAAACATCTGGTCACTGTCACTCCCATTGCAGTTTGAGAGAGTTTGGTGTGCAGAAATTAGCTGCTATGTTTTCTACATTCTAACAGGTACTACACTTCAAATGTACAATAACTCCTTGCTTAAAGTTGTGGTTGCATCCCTGAAATCACGGCTTTAAGTGAATTATGGGTTCCCATAGGAATCAATGTGAAAGTTAGAGTTAGGGTCCTTCGGACACTTCTCTCCCAGAAAAAAAAATCTACAAATTTAAAAACTGGAATGCATATACGCAATGTTCATGGAGTAACTTTCAAAATAAATCTGGAGGAGGGGTGGGGCCTCAGACAAACGGGCCCTAAAGAACAAACAATGTTAAATGAAACAGCATTAAGCAGGCAATTTCAAGTGAGGACTTACTGTAATTCACTGGCTGTAAAGGGCTTTAAGACACCTGATATTTGAGAAAAGCACTATAAAAATGTAAGCTTTTCTTTATCTTACACAAATTACTTCACTGTCAGTTTTGTCCAGTTCATGTACTTTGGTAGCTTTATTCTATTTTGGGAAGATTGCAAACTAGACTTACTTCTGCAATTTCTTTCTGACTGGCCTTCCTCGCAACCTCTCTCTCACATTGGAACTGTTTTTTTAAGGCTTCAATCCGCTCAGTGAAAACCTTTGACTCAATTTTAGCACTCTCAAGTTCTTGTTCCCTGCAGAATTATTATGATAATCAGAATGAACAGGAAAGCAACAAGATGCAGTTAATTTACTTTATACAGTCATTACCATGAAATGTAAGTTAAAGGATAATAGGTTACAAAATTATAGCAGCTGTGCCCAATATAGACCCTGTTCTAGACATGGATAAAGTCCTACCAGTTTATTTGATAGTAAGCTCACAAGCTTTCGGGGTTTGCCTCTTTGTCAGGTGAGTAGAGAGTTCTGGTCTCAAACAGAGCATATAAAGGGCACACACAATTTACAGAATACTGATTAGAATACTGTAAAGACTCGCATTCTAATCAGTATTCTGTAAACTATGTGTGCCTTTTATATGCTCTGTTTGAGACCAGAACTCTCCACTCACCTGACGAAGGGGCAAAGCCCAAACGCTTGTGGGTTTACTATCAAATAAACTGGTTGGACTTTAACCTGGTGTTGTGAGACTTCTTACTGTGTTTATCCCAGTCCAATGCCAGCATCTCCACACCTAGACATGGATACCAGGAGAATGGGTGAGGAGACTAGAGAACTGCCCTTGATGCCAGGGTGGCATCAGATTGATTTTGGCACTGTGCTCAATGAGGATCAAGGAGCAAATCTTCTAATGGCTAGAGTCATAAAGCAAAGTTAGCCCCAGTTTTTCAGGGCAGTATCCATAATCTAAATATCTCCATTGAGCTATTCACTGATCATCCCACATTATTCAACTTCAGTAACAACTTATGAAACAGCTCATGCCAATCTAAAGTAGGGTCCGAATATCCAGGTTTAGGTTAACTGACAGGTAACATTAATGCCTCATAAATGCTAGGCTATGACCATCTTCAACAACCTCACCAGACCTCCAGTGGCAACATCACCAAGCCCCTATAACCAACATTCTAAGGATCATCATTGACAGAAGCTTAACTGGACCACTCTTAACAACAAAATGACTATTGTAACAAGACAGAGACTGTACTATACAATGAGTGGATCACACCTTAACCTCTTACGTCCTCTTCACCGTGCTCATCAACTACAAGGCTCACCCAGAGTGATCGAATATGCAGCCAGATGACTAAAGAAGCAAAGGCATTCAAAAAGTTTAACATCGCCGAGGATGGAATTGTCAGCTTGATCAACATCCTTCCCACTGTACACAATGCCCAACACCCACTCTACTATTGGAAGAGTGTGGCTTGTATACATTATGCTATCTACATAATGAGCTGTAGTAGCTCAGTAGGCTTACTTTGTCATCTCTCACTACTCTGTGAGCTTGACCGTCAAGAAGGCCTGGAGTATCAAGATCATCACCTCCAAATTCCTCTCCAAGTTGCACACCATTCTAACTTAGATATGTACCATAATTTCTAATAATTGCTGGGTCAATTACCAGGAATTTCTTACCTATCATCATGAAAGCAAGAAGTGCATGGTTTCAAAGAAATGATTCACTGTTACATTCTTAGGGCAACTAGGGAATAAATGAGGCCTTGCTAGAATCGTACACAACTTGAGAACAATTAAAAAGTGATCTTGGAAATAAGTACAAAATAATAAACATTTCTATGATTTTTAGAGGGATTAATCAAACAAATAATCCATACTAATTCCATTACAAATGTTTATCCCTGTCTGTTTCCAAATCTTTCACTGATATCAAAATTAGGCAGAAATGCCCCCCTCCACAGTCACTTTACATCTGACCTGTTGTGCAGAAGTTGCTGTTGCTGGTGTTCTTTATTATCAGTTTCTTCTTGGAGTCGATTTAGCTTAATCCGTAAAGTGTTGCTGGTCTGCAAAGTCTGTTCCAAGCTGTGTGCTAGTTTCTGCTTATCTTGTCTTGCAATCTCCAGTCCTTTATGGAGAGGATTCACCTTCATTGACAATAAATAATCATGTCAAAATCATCTTAGTAAATAAATTATTTAATATTTTAATGCTATTTACAATAGATACAGAAGCTTGAAATAGACCATAAACAAGAAAATCCACATCTGAGCTTGGTTTTAGGCAAGTTGTAAATAGGGAAAAAAAAATCACATCATAAAGTATTTGATACCATCGACATTGCTCACAATATCACCATCTGTGTGTCATTTATGTCTTTCTATCCAATCATTTAAGTCATTAATAACCACAGTGAATAGGTAACTCAGATCTTTGTGAGGCACCACAAGTCACCATCCTATCAATTATTGCACATGCCCAATGATCCATAAGATCATAAGAAATAGGAGCATCTAGCCCGTCGAGCCTGCCCCACTATTCAACAAGATCATGGCTGATCTGAAGTGGATCAGTTCCACTTTCCTACCTGCTTCCCATAACCCTTAATCCCCTTATCTATCAGAAATCTATGTGCCCGTGACTTAAACATATTCAATGAGGTAGCCTCCACCACTTCAACAGGCAGAGAATTCCAGAGATTCACCACCCTCTGAGAGAAGAAGTTCCTCCTCAACTCTGTTCTAAATTGCACCCCCCTTATTTTGAGGCTGTGCCCTCTAGTTCTGGCTTCCTTTCTAAGTGGAAAGGATCTCTCTACCTTTACCCTGTCTAGCCCCTTCATTATCTTGTAAGTCTCAATAAGATCCCCCCTCAGCCTTCTAAACTCCAATGAGTACAGGCCCAGTCTATTTAATCTCTCCTCATAAGCTAATCCCCTCATCTCCAGTATCAGCTTGGTGAACCTTCTCTGTACTCCCTCCAAGGCCAATATATCCTTTTGCAAATAAGGGGACCAAAACAGCACACAGTACTCCGGTTGCGGCCTCACCAGTGCCTTGGACAGTTGCAGCAAGACCTCCCTGCTTTTATATTCTATCCCCCTCGCGATAAAAGGCCAACATTCCAGTCGCCTTCTTCCTCACCTGCTGTATCAGCAGACTTAGTTTTGTGATTCGTGCACAAGGACCCCCAGGTCCCTCTGCACAGTAGCACGCTGCAACTTTTCACCATTTAAATAATAATCCCTCCTACTATTATTTCTACCAAAGTGGATAATCTCACATTTGCTAATGTTATACTCCATCTGCCAGGTCCTCACCCACTCACTCAGCCTATACATATCTCTCTGCAGACTTTCTGCGTCCTCCACACAATTCGCTTTTCCACTCATCTTCGTGTCATCAGCAAATTTTGTTACCCTACACTCAGCCCCCTCCTCCAGATCGTCTATGTATATGGTAAACAGTTGAGGCCCCAGCACTGATCCCTGCGGCACCCTACTAGTCACCAACTGCCAACCAGAAAAGCACCCGTTTATTCCAACTCTCTGCTTCCTGTTAGATAGCCAATCCTTTATCCACGCTAACACTTTACCCCCAACTCCGTGTACCCTAACCTTCTGCAGCAACCTTTTGTGAGGCACCTTATCGAACGCCTTCTGGAAATCTAAAAACACCACATCCACCAGTTCCCCTCTGTCTACTGCACTAGTCACATCTTCATAAAAATCCAGTAAATTCGTCAAACATGACTTCCCCTTCACGAAAACATGCTGCGTCTGCTTGATGGACCTGTTCTTTTCTAGGTGTCCTGCTATTTCTTCTTTAATGATAAATTCTAGCATTTTCCCAGCTATGGACGTTAAGCTAACCAGCCTGTAGTTACCCGCCTTTTGTCTGCTACCTTTTTTAAACAGCGGCATAACAGTAGCTGTTTTCCAAATTGCCGGCACTTCCCCAGAGTCTAGCGAATTTTGGTAAATAACTACTAACGCATCTGCTATTACTTCTGCCATTTCTTTCAGAACCCTGGGATGCATTCCATCCAGTCCTTGGAATTGTCTACCTTCAGTCATGTTAGTCTACCAAGCACTACCTCTCTAGTAATGGTAATTGTATTAAGGACCTCATCTCCTACCAACCCTCTATCTTTAATATTCGGTAAGCTATTTGTGTCCTCCGTGAACACAGACACAAAAAACTTATTTAAAGTCTCAGCCATTTCCTCGTTTCCCACCATTAAATCCCTCCTCTTGTCCTCCAAGGGTCCAACATTCACTCTAGCCATTCTCTTCTTCTTTATATATTTGTAAAAACTTTTACTGTCATTTTTTATATTTAGGGCTAGTTTAGTTTCATACTCTATTTTTCTTTTCTTTATTGCTTTCTTAGTTATTCTTTGTTGTTTTTTAAATCTTTCCTAATCTTCTAATTCCCCACTATTTTTAGCCGCTCTGTACGCATCGGTTTTTAATTTAATACTCTCCTTTATTTCCTTCGATATCCACGGCTGGTTATCCCTTTTTTTACAGTCCTTTTTTATCACCGGAATATATTTTTGCTGAGTACTGAAAAAGAGCTCCTTAAAAATCCTCCACTGTTCCTCAGCTGTCTCACCAACCAGTCTGCGCCCCCAATCTACATTAGCCAATTCCGCCCTCATCTTATCATACTTCCCTCTGTTCAAGCAGAGGACACTGGTTTGGGATCCTACTTTCTCACCCTCCATCTGCATCAGAAATTCAACCATATTGTATCACTAGTCCCAAGAGGATTCCTCACAAGAAGATCTCTAATTCTACCTGCCTCGTTACACAGTACCAGATCTAAGATAACTCGCTCCCTCGTAGGTTCCATAACATACTGTTCAAGGAAACTATCCCGATAGCATTCCAAGAACTCTTCCTCAAGCCCACCGCGTCCGACTTGAGTCAACCAATGTGCAGATTAAAATTCCCCATGATTATCGCCGTTCCGTTTTTGCATGCATCAATTATTTGCTTGGTTATAGCCTGCCTCACCTCAAAGTTATTATTTGGGGGCCTATAGACCACGCCCACCAGTGACTTTCTCCCCTTACTATTCCTTATCTCCACCCACAACGATTCCACGTTTTGCTCTTTGGAGCCTATATTGTCTCTCACTACCATCCTGATATTATCCTTTATTAACAAAGCTACCCCACCTCCTTTTTCTTCCTGTCTATCCTTCCTAAACGTCTGATACTCCTGGATATTCAGTTCCCAGTCCCAGTCACCCTGCAACCACGTTTCTGTAATGGCCACTAGATCATACCCATTTGTGCTGATTTGTGCCATCAACTCATTCACTTTGTTTCGAATGCTTCATGCATTCAGGTAAAGTGTCTTTATGCCAGCCTTTATCTGGACCCTATTTGTAGAAACGCTACTAACCTCTCCTGTGCCCTCTACTCCTTTAATTAGCGGAATGTCCTCAACATTAACATGCACTCGTACCCTCTCTTTTACTTTTGATTTTGTAATTCCCCATACCCCTGCATCATACCCCCCACTAATTAGTTTAAAGCCCTATTAGTTTAGTTAGTTTAAATTAATAATTAATTTAAAGCCTTAGTTAGTTTAAATTAATTTAGTTCATTTAAATTAATTAGTTTAAAGCCCTAGTTATACGATTCGCCAGGACTCTGGTCTCTGCATGATTCAGATGAAGACCATCCCATCTGAACAGGTCCCATCTGCCCCAATACTGGTGCCAATGCCCCATGAATTCGAACCCATTTCTCCCACACCAATCCTTGAGCCACGCATTCACCTCCTTAATCCTATTGACCCTGCGCCAATTTGCGCATGGCTCAGGTAGTAATCCAGAGATTACCACGAAGAACTACCATCATTCTCATTAACATGTATATAAATTTTCTAACTTCATAGCTTAAAAAAAAGCCTATCTGATGCCACATCCAAATCTACAGAAGTGTCACGAGCCAGTAAAGAACAGTGACTGAAAGTTGCCGAATTTGAGAAAATTATAAAAGGTCAGAAAGCAAGAATCAAAGAACAAAAGACAACTAAAGTATTATACGGAGACCAAAACAACTAATGCACAAAATACAACTCAGTTTTGAAGTACTAGATTGTTACAATTTAGGCACTCTTCCTAAGTCTGAATGCATCGTACAGCATAAATGCCAATTCTATAATTGGATTCACTTTCTTTGATCTTAAATTTACCACTTTACGTATGACATAACAGAAATAGAAGGTCTTGGGACAAGAGATTGCATCAGTGTATCTTCATCAAATGCTTTCTGAAAGTTCATATAAAGAATATAATTGACATTCCCCTATGCAAGACTTTACTCAGCTCTTCAAAGAATTCAATCAGGTCAGCCAGGCATGAATTATCCATTAAAAATCTATTCTAGCTCTCTCTGATCAGCTGAAAAATTTTCCAAGGTGCACAAAGATTGCATTCCTCAAGCAAAATATTTCCCAGCTTGGGAGTAAACTGAAAAGATCCCACAATATTCAGAGGCAGAAAAGTATTCTGGAGCAGACATTCCAGAGGGTAGTTATCCCATAGGTTGCTAAGAGTAAAGCTAGTAAGGAAGACTAGGTGACCATTGGCAGAGAGGAAGCATCAGGTGTGGACATGTATACATGAGGTCATCTGTAGAGTTGATTTGTCTAGTAGACAAACCTGTACTAGGTACCAGTGATGTGAACACAAAAGGTGACACAGAAGCATAACCACAAGTCACGCCCATACAATTATTTGTACATGAATTTCTACATTGATGAAGCTATTGGCATGCAAAATGAATAATTCAAACTGTCAAGGTGAAGGATAGAGGACCTCTTTTGCAGTATATTTAGATTACAAAATATTGAGGATGGAATTGAAACTAAATTTTCAAGTCATAAATACAAATATCAATATAAATATTGTCACAGACATCTGCTTAAATTTCTGAACACAGGAGCTTCTTAAGTGAGTTATGTATATTTGCCTTTAAAAGCTGGAGGGACAGTCTTCAGTGTTTAATTAGTGTCTTGGTTCAGTTAAATAATTATTTCTTACCAAATTTGATTCGACATATCAAAAAGGATCAACCAGGTTCTGTTATAGATTGTGTTCCAGTCAAAAATGTCACATAACAGGTCACTAAGCATTCTAAATGGTTTCTTAGATGATAAGTAAGACAAATACCCACCAGAAGCCTGAGGTATAGCCATATTCTACAACTTATCCATCATACAATATGTACAGCTATATATTCATGTAATATATATGTCTTGGTGTACATTGTTAATAGAAATGTAACGCCCATGAATAGACTTACCTGAATGTTGTATTGTGTAGCCAGTTTATTCTGCAGATCCTCCAGTTCAGCCTGCAGCCTCTGCAGAATCATTTGGGCTTGTGACCTAGATAGGAAGTGAAGATTAAACACATCATATTCAGCGTATGTCTACATTGGGCATTAGTGCAAAATGTACAAGTGCTGATATGATTTGCTAGTTTGCTGAAGTGCTGGAATATTACCCTGATACATAACCAAATATTCTTTGAAAAAACTTAACATTTTGTCAACTGCAAAGCTGCTGATCCTGTGCTTCCTTTTTATTAGGTTCCCTCAATTTAAAATAAGTCTGATGAGGTGTCAGTATGGTTCAAAAATATTAATTACAAAGGCAAGGGCAAGGAGACCCTAAGGAAACATTTTAAGGATGAATTCTTATTTTCTAAAGAGTGAGAAGGAGAGGGGCTCAAATGTTTACGGGGTTTTTTTACTTTTGAGGTGAGAGCAAGGAATAGATAGTCTTCCTGTAATTTTGCACTCTGCATTTTCTTAACCAATACATTGTTTTTTTTTGTAAAAAGTTTACTGATAAATTTTCAGGGAGCCACTTTTCAAAGGAATGAGTTTTAATTTTGTATACCTGAAAAGATCTTCATCAAGAGAATTGTACAGTAGCAGGGCATTTTAAGACAAAATGATTTATTAAAACATTCATTTTTCATTTAACTTTGATAAATTGGATATAACAATAAAGCACAATACCTAATGTTTGTTTGTCCTATTCTTTCAGTTACTGCCTATAAAAATGATGGGCAGGTACACTAGTATGAAAGGGCAAACAACAAGAAAATCTTATTTGAAACCCAGGACCGGAGGGGATGCATCCAAGGGTTCTGAAGGAAATGGCAAAGGTGATAGTGGATGCCTTGGTGATTATTTTCCAAACCTCGCTGGATTCCGGGGAAGTGCCGGAAGATTGGAAAACGGCTAATGTTACGCCGCTGTTTAAAAAGGGTAGCAGGCAAAAGGCAGGGAATTATAGGCCGGTTAGTTTAACGTCTGTTGTAGGAAAAATGCTTGAATCCGTAATCAAAGAGGAAATAGCGAGGCATCTTGAGAAGAATTGTTTAATAGAGCAGACGCAGCACGGATTTGTTAAGGGGAAGTCGTGTCTGACGAATTTATTGGAATTCTATGAGGATGTGTCTAGTGTGGTGGATAGAGGGGAACTGGTGGATGTGGTGTTTCTCGATTTTCAGAAGGCGTTTGATAAGGTGCCGCACCAAAGGTTAGTGTGGAGGAGCAGAGGGATCTAGGTGTATGTGTACATAGATCCCTGAAAGTTGGGAATCAAGTAGATAAGGTTGTTAAGAAGGCATACGGTGTCTTGGCGTTTATTGGTAGGGGTATTGAATTTAGGAGTCGCAGCGTCATGTTGCAACTGTACACAACTCTGGTGCGGCCACACTTGGAGTACTGTGTGCAGTTCTGGTCCCCACATTACAGGAAGGACGTGGAGGCTTTGGAGAGGGTGCAGAGGAGGTTTACCAGGATGTTGCCTGGTATGGAGGGGAGGTCCTATGAGGAGAGACTGAGGGATTTGGGGTTGTTTTCGCTGGAAAGAAGGAGGCTAAGAGGGGATCTTATTGAAACATATAAGATGATTAGAGGTTTAGATAGGGTGGATAGTGATAGCCTTTTTCCTCGGATGGAGAAAGCTAGCACGAGGGGGCATGGCTTTAAATTAAGGGGGGGTAGTTATAGGACGGATGTTAGGGGTTGGTTCTTTACCCAGAGGGTGGTGAGGGACTGGAATGCCCTGCCTGCTGCAGTTGTAAATGCGCCTAGTTTGGGGGCGTTTAAGAGATCTGTGGATAGGTTTATGGACGGAAAGGGATTGGTTTAGATTAGTGGGTCAGTGTTTTTTTTTAAAAAAACTGGTCGGCGCAACATCGTGGGCCGAAGGGCCTGTTCTGCGCTGTAATGTTCTATGTTCTAAAGGTTGTTACAGAAGGTTAGGGGGCATGGAGTTGGGGGTAAGGCATTAGCATGGATAGGGGATTGGCTGTCAAATAGGAGGCAGAGAGTGGGTGTCAATGGGTGCTGTTCGGATTGGCGGTTGGTGACTAGTGGAGTGCCCCAGGGATCGGTGCTGGGGCCTCAGCTATTTACCATTTATATAGATGATCTGGAGGAGGGAGCCGAGTGTAAGGTGTCGAAATTTGCTGATGACACAAAGATAAGTGGAACAGCAAATTGTGCGGAGGGTGTGGAAAGTCTGCACAGGGATCTAGACAGGCTGAGCGAGTGGGCAAGGACCTGGCAGATGGAATACAATGTTGGCAAGTGTGAGGTTATCCACTTTGGTAGGAATAATAGTAGGAAGGACTACTACTTACAGGGCGAAAAGCTGCAGCATGCTACGGTGCAGAGGGACCTGGGGGTCCTTGTGCATGAGTCGCAAAAACCCAGCCTACAGGTGCAGCAGGTGGTCAGGAAGGCAAATGGCTATGAAGGCTGGCCTTCATAGCGAGGGGGATTGAATATAAAAGTAGGGAGGTCTTGCTGCAACTGTACAGGGTACTGGTGAGGCTGCAGCTGGAGTACTGTGTGCAGTTTTGGTCGCCGCACTCGCGCAAGGATATTTTGGCCTTGGAGGGAGTGCAGAGGAGGTTCACTAGGCTGATACCGGAGTTGAGGGGGTTGAGCCACGAGGAGAGGCTGAATAGACTGGGCTTGTACTCATTAGAGTTTAGAAGGATGAGGGGGGATCTTATTGAGACGTATAAGATGATGAAAGGGATGGACAGGGTAGAGGTGGAGAGGTTCTTCCCGCTCAGAAAGGACAGCAGGACTAGAGGGCACAGCCTCAAGATAAGGGGGAGGCAGTTTAGAACAGAGTTGAGGAGGAACTTCTTCACTCAAAGGGTGGTGAATCTCTGGAATTCTCTGCCCGTTGAAGTGGTGGAGGCTACCTCGCTAAGTATATTTAAGACGTGGGTAGATAGGTTTTTGGTAGGCAAGGGGATTAAGGGTTATGGGGAGAAAGTGGGAAAGTGGAACTGAGCCACTTCAGATCAGCCATGATCTTATTGAATGGCGGGGCAGGCTCGAAGGGATAGATGGCCTACTCCTGCTCCTATTTCTTATGTTCTTATGTAGTTACCAGAAGCAACTGAAATGGACAAATGAAAAGAGGAAAAAAATGCCCATTGAAAATAGAAATAACTCAAATCAATAGATTCAACTCTGGAACAATTATAAACCAATTATTAATGCAATTTCAAAGCAGTCCTTTACAAAGAGCAAGTAAAATGTTTTAAAAATTGAAATTTAGGTAATTAGAAGACATGATCACCATTGTAAAGAAGAATAATATTACACGGCTATTAGAATAAGAGCATTAAATAAAGAACTTCCTTTCTCATAGTACTTTGCTGGGATATTTTCAATCCTCAAAAAATGGGGGTTGAGTCAGCCTCAAATCTTAAACCTAAAAAAAAATTGTTGGTTCTGTTAAACCCATTTGCTTCACTTTTGACCGTTAGGAAGAAAAATCTGCATTCCTTAACTGCACGGTAAAATCTGGCTACGTGTGACTCCGGAGCTACAGCAATGTGGTTGACTCTTAAATGCTCTCTGAAATGGCAAAACACTCAGTTATATCAAACCACTACAAAATTCATAAAAAGGAATGCAACCAACTGATCATCTGGCAGCAACTGAGGCAGCAGAAATGACAATGGCAAACTAAGCCCTGTCAATCCTCCTAACATTTGGAGACTTGTGCCAAAATCGGAACAGTTATCCCACGGCCAAATTAAGCAACAGCCTGATATAGTCATACTTACGGAATCATACCTTACTAGACAATCCCCAAAGATTAGCATCACTGGGTATGCTCTGTCCCATTGACAGAACAGGTCCACAGTGGTTTGCAGTCAGAGGGAGTTTCCCTGGGAGTACTCAGCATCGACTCTGGATCCCATGAAGTCTCATGGCACCACATTAAACATGGGCAAGGAAAACCCCTGCTGATTACCACCTACTACTCTCCCTCACCTGATGAATCAGTACTCCTCCATATTGAACACTATTTTGAAGAAGCACTGAGGGTGCTACGCATTGGAATGTTTTCTGCATGGTGGGAACTTCAATGCTCTTCACCAAGAGTAGTTCTGTAGCATCACTACTGACCGAGTTCTAAAGGATATAGCTACTAGAATGGATCTGTGGCAGGTTGTCAGAGAACTAACAAGAGGAAAAAACATGCTTGACCTGATCCTCAGCAATCTACTTGTCACAGATGTCATGGCAGTATTAGTTTGAGTGATCACCGTGGTGAGAAAGACTTGCCTTCACATTGAGAATATCATCCATCGTGTTGTGCGGCACTACCAACTTGCTAAAAGTGATAGATTTCCAACAGACTAAGCAATCCAAATTGGGCACCCATGAGGTGCTGTGGACATCAGCAGCAGAACTGTATACTACCACAATCTGTAATCTCATGGCCTGGTATAATCTCCCGCTCTATTACCATCAAACTAGGGATCAATCTTGGTTCAAAATGGTGTACCAGAAGGCATGCCAGAAATAGCACCAGGCACACCTTAAAGAAAGTGTCAACCTGGTGAAGTTACAACACAGGGACTGCTTACATACCAAACAGTGATAGACAGCGCAGTGACTCCACAGCCAACAGATCAGGTCTGAGCTCGACAGTCCTGGCACATCCAGTCGTAACTGGTGCTGACATTTAAACAACAAACTGAAGCTCCACAGATGATCTTATCCTCAATGATGGGGGCACCTGACATATCGGTGCAAAAGTCAAAGCTGAAATACTTGCAACATTCTTCAACTAGAAACGACATGTGGGTGATCAATCTTGGCCTTCTCCAATGGTCCCCCACATTACAGAAACCTGTTTGCAAATAATTTGATTCGCTAAACATGGTGTTAAGAAACAGCTGAAGTCACTGGATTCTCCAAAGGCCTTGACAACATTGCAACAATAGTCCTGCAGACTTGTGCTCCAGAACCAGCTGCATCCTTAGATAAACTTCAGTGAAAAATTGGCCAGGTATGTCATGTCCACAAAAGGCAAGATCCAAATCCAAATGGGCCAATGACTACACCCCCAGTCTATTCTCGATCATCTGCAAAGTTATGGAAGGAACTGTCCACAGTCCTATTAATCTGCACTTATTGAGCAATTACATGCCCATGATGCTTAGTTTGGGTTCTGCCAGGGCCACCCAATTCCTGACTTCACTACAGCCTTGGTTCAAACATGGACAAAAGAGCTGAACTCAAGAGGTGAGGTGAGAGTGACTGCTCTTGACATCAAATCATAAGAACATAAGAAATAGGAGCAGGAGTAGGCCATCTAGCCCTTCGAGCCTGCCCCGCCATTCAATAAGATCATGGCTGATCTGTTGTGGCTCAGTTCCACTTTCCCGCCCTCTCCCCATAACTCAAATCATATTTGACCAAACATAGCATCAAACATCCCTAACAAAACTGGAGTCAGTGAGAATCAGGGAGAAAGCTCTCCAGTGTTGGAGTCATACCTAGCACAAAGGAAGATGGCTGTGGTCAATCACCTCGGTCCCAAAACAGGAGGAGTTCATCAGAATAGTGTGTTAAGCCTAAACAGCTTTATCAATGAGTTTTTCTCCATTATAAGGTCAAAAGTGAAGGTGTTTTCTGATGATTGCACAATGTTTAGCACCATTCGCGACTTTTCACTTGAAGCAGTCCATGCCCATATCCTGCAAGACCTGGACAACATTAAGGTTTGGGCTGAAAAATGCTATGCAACATACAAGTACCAATCAATGATCATCTCCAACAAGAGAGAATCTAACCATCTCCTCTCAACATTAAATGGCGTTACCATCACTGAATCCCCCACTATCATATCTTCGGGTTACCATTGAATTGAACTAGACCAGTGTTACAAAATTCAGGTCAGAAACTCTGAAATGTTCTATGAAGTCCACCTGGACCATAAGTTTAGCACTTTGAATTTGGCTAGGGTGAGCATGAGATATTTCACTTCAGGTATGATTCAAAAAACTCTCTTGGGAGCTTTTATCAAACAAAGTTTAATTAAGTATACAGTTAACATGTATAGAAAGAAAATTAGCAATAACTTTTACCAATTACAAACAAGAACAAAAGCAATGATATAGTATAACCCTTAATGAATAAAGGAAATGGCCTAATCAAACCAATTCCATAAACAAAACCTTTTCCATTGGTTCAACACTGCAAAGACCAATGCTCATGTGATACTGGAATTTAGTCCTTTGGTTGAATGCTGCACTTCTTTTGAGATGCACAGACAAGTTGGGAGCTAGAACAGCTTCCCAAAACACTAGGGAGACTCTAGTCAAGTCAACCACCAACAGCAGATTTTCTACTCCAGGAAGACTAGGAACCTTGCTTCCAGCTAACAGCAGAATTTCCAAAATCAGGGAAAGAGAGAGAGAGAGAGAACAATACTTTGCAGCTTGGTGTCCACCTCCTTCTAAACTAAAACTGCTGCCAGCGAAATTAAAAGTGAAACCTTGAGTTCACTATGAAAAAAAACTGTCTTAAACACATGACCTGCCACCAATCTTCCTCCTAACAATGCAGGGTCATAAACAACTCCCAGAAAGTACCTGAGTAAAAATAAACAAAACTCAATTTAAGCCATTGAAGCAGCAATAAAAAGACTTTGAAAAGCCAACCAGTGCCAGGATGAAAAGAAACTGAAGCTGTGATTGCCGCAGAGAACAGGATTTAAATAAAAACATTTCTTAAAGGTACATTAATGTCATACCAGCCATATACTTACTGTGGCTACAAGAGCAGGTCAGAGGCTGGGAATCCTGCACTAAGTAACTCCTCTCCTGTCTCCACAAAGCCTGTCCATGATCTACTAGGCATAAGTTACCCTGAGATTGTATCTGTGTTCTCAATTTCCCAGCTTGGGAGGTGGTGGGGGGAAATCTTTTAGCGTCACCCCATCAATCCTTTTTCAAATCTTCTATGTTTCAAAGAGATCATCTCTCATTCTCCAAAATTCCAGCCCAAATTTCTCAGTTCTCATCATTGGATAACCTCTCAATAGTATCACAAAATCCCTAAAGTGCAGAAGAAGCCATTCAATCCATCAAGTCTGCACCAACTCTCAGAAAGTATTTTACCAAGGACCTCTACCCCTACCCTATCTCCATAACCTCACACATTTCACATGGCTAATGCAGCTAGCCTACACATCTTGGGACACTAAGGGGCAATTTAGCATGGCCTAATCACCTAACATCTACATCATAACACTCTGAGGTCCCTATCTGCTTCAAAAAGATGACCATCATCCCAGTATCTAAGAAAAACCAAACAGTGTGCCTTAGTGACCATTGGCCGATGGCTCCGACATCCATCATTATGAAGTGCTTCAAAAGGTTAGTCATGGCATGAATCAATTCCAGCCCCTCGGACTACCTGGATCCACGACAGTTTGCCTACCGCCACAAGGTCTACAGCAGATGTCCTGCACTCAGCCCTAGAACACCTAGATACCAAGGACACCTATGTCAGACTCCTATTTATTGAACTCAGCTCAGCCTTCAACACATTATTCCCTCAAAACGCACCTCCAAACTCCATGACCTGGACCTCGGTACCTCCCTCTGCAATCTTGAACTTCCAAACTCACAGACCACAATCAGTAAGGATAAGCAACAACACCTCCTCCATGATCATCCTCAACACTGGTGCCCTGCAAGGCTGTGTTCTCAGCCCTCTACTATACTCCTTTTACACCTATGAATGTGCAGCCAAATTCCCCTCCAATTTGATTTTCAAATTTGCTGACGACATCACTGTAGTGGGTTGGATCTCAAACAATGACAAGACAGAGTGCAAGAATGAGATAGAGAATCTGATGAACTGGTGCGGCAACAATAATCTCTCCCTCAACGTCAACAAAACAAAGGAGATTGTCATCGACTTCAGGAAGTGTAAAGGAGAACATGCCACTGTCTACATTAATGGGGATGAAGGAGAAAGGGTCGAGAGCTTCAAGTTTTTAGGTATCCAGGTCACCAACAACCCGTCCTGGTCCCCCCATGCCAACACTATAGTTAAGAAAGCTCATCAACGCCTCTACTTTCTCAGAAGACTAAGGAAATTGGGCACGTCAGCTACGACTCTCATCAACTTTTACAGATGCACCATAGAAAGCATTCTTTCTGGTTGTATCACAGCTTGGTATGGCTCCTGCTCTGCCCAAGACTGCAAAGGAACTACAAAAGGTTGTGAATGTAGCCCAATCCATCACACAAACCAGCCTCTGTCTACACTTCCCGCTGCCTTTGCAAAGCAGCCAGCATAATTAAGGATCCCATGCACGACGGACATTCTCTCTTCCACCTTCCTCCTTAGGGAAAAAGGATACATAAGTCTGAGGTCACATACCAACTGACTCAAATACAGCTTCTTCCCTGCCACTGTCAGACTTTTGAATGTACTTACCTTGCATTAAGCTGATCTTTCTCTATATCCTAGCTACGACTGTAACACTACATTCTGCACTGTCTCGTTTCCTTCTCTATGAACAGTATGCTTTGTCTGAATAGCGTGCAAGAAACAATACTTTTCACTGTATACTAATACATGTGACAATAATAAATCAAACATACAAACCTGAAGATTACAGAAACCAAATGAAAGCAAGCAACAATTCAAAAAACACTTTATTCTTAACTACACTTTGGAACCCAGCATTTTACAGTCATCCCCTTGTCATTCACAACACTCTCTATCACAAATCTGTTTACCTACACAAATGTAGTTGTACACATAATTGTAGTTTGTGGCCCAAAATGTCACTCATCCATAATTCAGAATATTAAACTCTCACCTTTCCCATGTCATTCTCACATAGATCAAATTTCACACTTCTTGAGAATTCCCAGGGAAGGAGCTCTCATGAACAGGAGGAGTTGACTATACTAGACTAAAATGCCTACTACTATGCATACTATTTGGACTGGGAGATCTGAAACGTACCCATTCAAGATCTTAAATGGGATCGAGAAAGTTTGTGTAACGGTACTATTTGCAATTTAACAGACAGTAGCTATTCATTGCAAAGATCACTGGCCCTCTGGTGTCAGAATTAAATACTGTCAAGATAGGAAACTCTTGAACCCTAGTTTTCTCTGTGCCAAAATTAAACTGACCTCCATAATTATACACCATCAACACTGCAACGTCGTTGTTCACTCAGCACTGGATTTGCAAGTCACTTTAACCCCTTCAATTCTGCACGCAAGAGACCTGGCCTATCTTGAATCCACTATCATAGCAGACAGTGCATTCCACATCCCAGCCATGAGTAAAGAATCTACCTCAGATATCCCTCCTATATCTCCCACCATGAACCTTATAGTTATGCCCCCTAGTAACAGCTGCCAAAACAAAACTCATAATAACCTATACCTGGCCAACTAAATATTCCACCTTGTTAAGAAATTTACTTTGGAAGTTGGATATTTCAATCCCTGATGATTCTGACTTCCTGCAGGTGTGCAGATTGGGAGCGGGCTGCATTTGTGCAGTTTGGCATCTTCACGTTCTTCAAGTCAAGGACAGGCCCCATGTGCCTGGAAGAAAAAGGTGAATGGCACAAAAGAACCAGATCAGGTGACCAGTTGTGCAGCACCACTACGAATGTCCCAGAAAGAGGGACAAGGAAGGGGGACAGTAACAGGTCCCAGAAAAAATCTCCAATTAAAAGAAGAGCCGTGGGGAGGAGGTTTTAAGTGAAATGGACTTGCAACAAGTCCTTATGGTCAAAGAAGTTTCAAGATAAGCTCTGGAGATTCAAAAGAACCAAAGGTCGATTACTTTGTTTTGCAGGCTGCTAGAGCAAATGTGTCCCTTTGGAGCAATGGTGTTCTGCTTTGCACAACTAATCAGGTGAAATTGTGCTTGTAGGGTGAATGCATGAGAAGACTCAGGGAAAGGAACCTTGAAAGGAGGTACTGAAACCTTGTGAGATGGGGCATTGTTTAAATCACCCAAGTTGGAGCAATGTTTGGAAAGAATTCCAAAGCATGATTTCAAAAGTGGAAATCATAGTGAAAAAAATTAAGATTGAGCAAGATTGCTTAGTTCACAATGTAACAGGCATTTGGGAGAGGTGTTGACAAATTGATGGAAGCGGGCTTGGTCACATTCGGTATTTATTCTGTGATGAAACAATTGACTATTAATTTTGTCAAGATACTGGAGTAAAATGAAGATTCAAGAATTGAATAAAATCATATTTGAAAATAAATTGGGATTAAATAAAGAATTGGATAAAAGGGGAACGATGATGTCTAGAAATTGGTGTTAGGACTGTAGAAGAGGTGAGTTCAAAATCAAGAGATAAAAATATAATTCGCACCTATTTGTGAAAAGCCTGATCCAAGGTGTTATTAAGATAACATTACATCAAAGGGAAGAAACAATTTATCCATAGTAGGATTAATTGGCAAGGAGGAGGAGGAGAGAAACAACTAACAAACAGGATTCTCTCAAAAAGCACAAAACTCCAGTCTGAAAGCTGCTGGTTTTTAGATACTTCAGTGAACAAAAAAGCTAAATGGAAGACAGATTCTTCCCACACATGGAAGATAACTTATTGGTGGTAAGTATATGCTGGATGTAGCTCATTATTATATAATAATGTATGTTCAGGAAGGTAGATAGCTAGGAATAGGGGTTAGGTGAGATACTGTGTGCATATAGCTATTATTGTAAATAAATATACTGTTGAGTAAATTATAGTTTTTGTTGTGTGTGTTTTTTTAAGTTAATAAATGTTCTTTAATCGATTACAAGACTCAATTGTTCCTCACTAGCTTGCATTTCTTTACTCAAATTACACCGAACTGAAAATATTCACCACTAAGAACTAATGTTGAGTTGTTCTTCTGGGTTTTGGAATACCTCTCATTTAACATCAGAGGGGTTCTTAACAATTCACAAAGACTTCTCTGAACGTTAAGAGTATAAGATAAGTATTGGATTAAATTCTCCCAAAAAGACTAGATGTCATCTCTGGTAGGAAAAGTGCTAAGAATCGCACCAGTAGGTTGGTGCAAAACAGATTGCAATTGTTTTGGAGCTTGGGAAGATTCCCACAGAATTCTCCCAAACGTAGACAAATGTTTAGAGCTTGGGGAGATTCTTGCTGGCAAAGAGATGTATGAGACTAGTCCCTCAGAGATCCAATCTCATAGTAAAATTAAAGGTCCCTCCACCATCAACCACCCACCCCACCCCACAGACATCATGACCCTCTGCACCAGGCAGAATTTTGGTTTAGAATGGGACTGAACATTTGATTTCTCTGAACAATACAGCATTTGCTCCTGAAGTCAAGATCTTGCATCAGGTCTTTGTTTAACTTCTACAAAAGACAGCAATGCGAATAACTGAATCAGGCTGACCTTACAGAGGAGGTACACCTTTTGCAGTAGGATGGACAAAGTGCTTTGAGTGCATGTGAACTTCTGTACTGTACCCATCAAAGGATCCCCATGAGTGCTCTACATAGGCTTCAGATGTGTCTGCTGTGATGTGGAAAGGGGAGCTCAATAGCTTCTCTCACTTGAACAAGAGTACAATTACTTGTGAATTGCGCTACATTTCACGACCAATTCTTCAGAAACATTCTCAACAGTAATTTGCCAGATTAGTTATTTTATCGGGGGAGAGGGGTTATCTGTACTTTTGAGGAACTAACAGGAGATGATAGTGGATTGGGAAGGATCAGTAAGAGGAGAAAATGAACGAATTCCTTAAAGAATCCCCATGTCCATATGTTGTTCTGAATGCAGACCCAATGCCCCCTCCACCTCTCCCACTAGAGCACAGGGCGAATAATCAAGTTATGTTCATTACACCTTTTAATTTGACCCAATCAGCAGAAATAGCAAAAGTAACAAAATCATTTGAATGGGGAATGATTGGAGGATTTTTTTCATAGAGCGGGCCAACAAAAGATATTAGATGATTTAGATGACAATGAAGAGATAAAATTGTTGCTTGCATCTTTGATCTGTGCAGTATTATCAGCCCTGCCCCAACCTCAAAACACAGGAGGAGGAACTGTTCCCGAAATGCAGGAAGCAATCAGAAATGCTGTACGATCTAAGAGGGGAGATCCTGTAGAAAAAAATGTTAAAGTAAAAGTTTATTTATTATTCACAAGTAAGGCTTATATTAATATTGCAATGGAAAACTGTGAAATTTTCCTAGTCGCCACACTCCAGCACCTGTGCGGGTCAATGTACCTAACCAGCAGGTCTTTCAGACTGTGAGAGGAAACCGGAGCACCCAGAGGAAATCCACGCAGACACCGGGAGAACGTGTAAACTCCACCCAGACAGTGACCCAAGCCAGGAATCGAACCCAGGTCCCTAGCGCTGTGAGGGGGCAGTGCAAACCACTGTGCCACAATGCTGCCTAACTAATTGTCGACGAAGAAAGAGAAAACACCTCACTGCATTCACAACTTTGGGGTCACTTTAATAATGTTTTTGCCTCTGGAGTTGCACAAGCTGCATTGGTAGCCCGTAACTTGCGAAAATGGTTGTGCATCTTAGTAAGCCATTCCACTGAATAAGGGAAAACAAGTTGCGAACATTTTGACCCCACAGATGCCACTCACACTGAGACATGGATCTTAAGATGCTTAGTGAATGCTTGGGAAAAGGAAGTGTGAGAAAAACCTACTCTTCAACAGCAAGGTAAAATGAACCCCATGCAAGCTCAGACCAGAGAACCAGTTTGGAAAAATGGAGGGAGATAGAGGGTGTCCATCTGACAGTGTGTGATCATACCCAGCTGCTACTCTCCCTTATTTACAGGGGAAAAAGTGACAAGGCAGGCAGCAATCAGAATTGTCTATTGCCTATTATAATTGCAATGGGCTAGAGCATATTGCAAAAAATTGTGATGCCTCTAGGCAACTGTACCCAAGTTTGGGACCAACCAATACCCCAGAGATTGCTTGAGGGCCTGCCCCACTGAAATAGATCATACCCAATGAATCTCATAGTAGATGATGGGATTTACAGGGAGGAAAATCCCTTCTCCCAATGAGATTATCAAGATATAACGAGGGACAAATTTACATCAATTCCCAAGAACATGCAGTTCTACATACAAACGGTTCATTGATAGAAATTTTGTGAACAACATTTTCTCCAATAATTCTACAAAGTC
This sequence comes from Carcharhinus amblyrhynchos, assembly GCF_965287045.1. Taxonomy (NCBI): domain Eukaryota; kingdom Metazoa; phylum Chordata; class Chondrichthyes; order Carcharhiniformes; family Carcharhinidae; genus Carcharhinus; species Carcharhinus amblyrhynchos. Next base: position 100,660,321 of record NC_137326.1, on the reverse strand, counting down.
AACATCTAAAATTCAATGCGTCAAAACAACAATTTGTGACATGTTTTTCCTAGTGAATCCAAATCCATCACTCACTTTGAAATAGCATGACTACCAGATAAATAAACCCTGTATTTATGAAAATCAGAAAAAATCCCAGATCATAAGTGAATGCAAATTTTTAGTAAGATATTTTCCTAAAGTCATAAAACATAATAGCAAAATTGACTAATTTAAATCACCTGATCATTCAAATTCAAATCATTATTTTATTCAAATCACTAGATAATTCTTTTGAACAAAAGTGGATTTTGAACTAACAAGGATAGATTATACTTGCATTTATGCAGCAATTGGAAACATCACAATATCTTGAAAGACTTCATACTTTTTTTAAGCAAAATAAACTCTCTTTGATAGACAGTTGTTTGGTTGGAGAAATCACAAAGTCAGATTAAAGTTTTCTAAAGAGTATTATCTATAATCTATATATCCTTACTTGTCTTGTTGCAAGTAATTTATCTCTGCGTCTCTTTGTCCAAGTTCTTTCTGTAGTTTTTCCACTGTCTGCTGGAGTTTTGCATGTGATGCCAAAACATTCTCCAAGGTCACTGACATCTGGTTATTATCTTGCTTAGAATCTGTCAAATTTTGCTGAAAATTTGCAATCTGGAAAGTAAATTAGTATTCCAATCAGTTCAGGCATGGAGTTGTGAATTATTAAAGAACAAGTATTTCTTGTTGGTAGGTGTTTGAGCTTTTACCTCAGACAACACTAAGTCTGAGTGCCAATCTTTGCTCTCCAATCTTAACTTTGAACTCATACATTTCCACTTGCAAATCAACTAGTATAGAAAAGATAGTTATCACTGCCAAATTTCCAGACTTTGCTTGCTTTCCCAAGCATTCAAGCTTCTTCCCAATCAAACTGCAAATACATTAGCACAAGATGGCAAAATGTTTTTGAAAACAATGCAGGTTTTACTGAATTCTTAAGCAAGCCTGCAGTGGACAACATAGGCTGTGGGAAAATTATTGGTTAAGAAGATTGTTTCACTCCATTGAATTTCCAAAGTTATGGTAGTGGATTGGGATCAGCTCGAAGCCAATTCCAGATAATACAACTGAGAAGCAGCCAAAAAGACCACCTTTGAATGCTTTAAGATTTGAGCGATGACTCCACATGCCCATTTCTTTCTTGATATTTTTGAGATTTATGAAATGAACACTATTTAGTTCCCAAAGAGAATTCTGCATCCACATGCATCAGTGTCTGACCATATTGTTCTTTTCATAAAACACTAAAATACCAGGATGAATTACCCTTACTGCTAACAATTAATAAAATATTTAGTAATCAGCAAAAGCATTCCACCCCCAAAATCTTTCACTGTTGTTTTCACCTTGTACGTTTCTTTCTCTTTCATCACCTCGATACATTCTTTTAGCTTCTGAATTTCTTGAAGTGCTTCATCACGAGATTTTATTGCCATTGCAATATCTTCTTCTTTTTGTTTCAATACTAACAGTGCCTGCTCAGAATAAAATTCAACATAAACCACCAACAAAGAACATACTTAATGCAAGTTTAGCAATGACACTGAGTTCATTTCCAGTTTAATAAATTAAAATGTACACAGTAACACCAACTTTATACAATTCAACAAAGTGAATTTTAAACCATAAAGAGGATAGGCTGTTAAAACATTAAAATTCCTAACCCGAATCTGCCTACTTTCAGTTTCAGTGGAGATGAGACTGTGCTGTTCGGATTCAGGCAGGTTAAACATTATAAGAAGGCTGTGTGCCTCATATTTAACAAACATTTTAACCCTGGCCAGCTAAGTTTTCTGACTTCAAGAAGTTCGGTGGCTAAGCGGGGGTGAGGATAGTTGGATAAAGAGGGCAAATGCTTTTCTACTGATTTATGGATCCGATGAACCATCTTCAGCTTCTTCCCGTGATCAGACACCAGCACCCTTTCCATTCACCCCCATGATCTGACTGCCCCTCTGACCCTTCCACTCACACTCATGAAGTCTGCACTTCCACCCTTGACTTTTCTAAATTCCGCCAGCTACGGATTTCCTCCACAAGACCTCCAATCATCCCCTTGATCTAACCTCCAAACTTGTCTCTACATTCTGTTTTTGCCTAAGGGTTATCTACTTACCCTCTTCCACCCTTTTCAATCTCTTGCTCCCTCTTCTCCGCTCCACAACTGCAGTCCTGTGCCAAAACCCAACTCACCTGGCAGTCAGGCTGGCTGCATCCAGGAAACGTAGATAAAATATACTAAATAGATCATGAGATTAAATTCAGCAGACACTAAAAAACCATTTTCCAGGATTTTCTAGGGCACAAACGGCTAAATGGCACATGTATTAATTATACTTCAACAATGAAAATAGAGAACATGAGAGATAGGAACAAGAGTAGATCATATAGCTCCTTTGAGCCTGCACCACCAATCGTCATGATATGGCTGATCATTGGCCTTAACTCCATTCTTCTGCCCCTTTCTCATTTTAAGATTTTTGAGACACTAAAATCTGTCTGTATCAACTTTAAATAGAGCATCCATGCATTCTGGGATAGAGAATTCCAAAGATTCGCAAACCTATGACTGAAGAAATGTGTCCTATCATTGTGGCCTTATATTCTGAATACCCCTCAGTGTCGAATTGTCATGCCTCGTCAGAATCTGGTATGTTTCAATGAGATCACCTCTCATTGTACTAAACTCTAGAGTTTATAGCCCCAACCTACTTAGTCTTATCACTGGACAACATTTTCCTCCAAGAACCCCATCTAGTTACCCTTTGCTGCATAGCCTCCCACGCAGATACATTTTTTCTTAAATATAGAAACCAAAGCTGAGCACTGTACTCACCAAAACCATGTACAATCATGATGAGACCTCCACATTTCTGTATTCTAATTGCCAATGAAGACCAACATATTATTTACCTTCCCAATTGCTTTTTATATCTGCGTGCCTTATATGAATACTGTATACCCAAGTTCCTCTGAATGTCAACATTTACAAGTTTCATATCAACTAAAAAATATTCTACTCTATTCTTACTAGCAAAGTTAAAAATCTCAAACCTCCCCACATTAGACTTCATTTACCACCTTGTTGCCCATGCAACTTAACCTGTACAGATTGCTATGCAGACTCTTTGGGTAGAATGCTCCCATCTGGTTCTAAGTCATGTGGTAGGGGTAGGGATGGGGAAACCAACAAGAAACCATGTCATATCTTCCTAACCTAATTAATTATGTATCTGTGATTTTTCTGCTCCATTCCATGGCGAAACAGTTTTGACTGCATACATCCCACTGTCATATCAGGTGCCATATTAAAAAGATGTTCAACATCACTGACCTACTATTGAAGAAAGAAGATGGACTTCCTGAAAAAGGAAGTTTGATTGCCAGGAACACTATAACGCTAGAAGACAGGCCTACCCAATGACATAAACTGGATGTTACAGAGAATTGGGTGTGTGGGGGAAGATTGCCTTTATCTGCATTCCAATAGCAGGATGCAACTCAGTTTCACACCAGTCACTAGCTGGTTTTGTGATCTGCTCCAGCGGGTACCAGTGGAAGATCCCGTGGGAAATTCATGCCAGCATAAAACTCTGGCCGAATTATCCGCCTACCCCCGACCCTGCCATCGTCATTAAGCCAAGTGGCAAGGGTATGGGAGAAGTCCACCCTGTGTGTTCTCCTCACAATTTATATTCTGATTTACATTTGTCTCTCAAAGTCTTTGACAGACAATGTTACATGCATCACCTTCATCAGCTCTTCTTGTTAACTCTTCAAAATGTTTAATGAAGTTAGTCAGTTAAGACCTTCTCTTAACAATATCCATGTTAACTTTCCTTGACTAACCTGTATTTTTCTAAATGACAATTTGTGTTGTACTTGCTCTGGATATCTGGAAGTGCTATCAGTGATTCTACATTTCTCCATAAGATGTGCTGTTGAACAACCTGAAGAGTGCAATCACAGAGTGGTTGAGGATCTTGCACTCTCATGCTGTTAGCCACATTGTCGTCAAAAAAAAAACCTTGAAAATAATTTGAAGTGCATGAGATGTTGAATGGTGTTCTGAAGAGTATACCAAGTTCATCCTCAGTGCTCGAAAACCTTTCTGGCTCTAAAGAAGTAAATTCATTTTCTTGGAATGCCAAATTTTTCCATTATGATAAAAAGCTCCACTTATTTTTACATTTTCTTTTAAAGTTTACGATAGTTCAGCTTCCGTCTTAACTCCACGGGCTGGATTTAATGCTTGAAATGGGCTTGAAGGTGATGGGGAGGCAGGACATGTTACATCCAACAGTCAGCCTGCCTGCAGCCTACCCATCTGCCCCTGATGGCAACTGACCTTTAAGTAAGCAATCAATGCCTATTTAAGGCCTTCATTCCATCACCGGAATTTAACAAGACCAAGTTGAGTGGCCAACCTGACAGGTTTTGTGTGGGCTGTTGGTGGTGGTGGTGGTGGGTCCTGCTTAACTAGTCCCCTGAGCTAATTGAAGAACCCCACCCTCCTTCCAAGATGTCATCCCCCCTCCCCCATGGCCTCAACCAACCCTCCCGACTTCATCCACCCCTAAATATTTATTTAAGTTCTTAATTTATCTCAACTTGTCTCTTCATCAGTCTCTGAGCTGGCCAGAAGCCCTCCAAGGCAATACCTCTTGTCCTTGAATTGGCCAGAAGCCCTCTAAGGCAATACCTCCTGTCCTTAAGGGGCAGAAACCTAGCTTCCAGCCATCCCAAGCAGGCTCCTCTCATCCCGCCCTCTTAGCCCTGGTGCTCGTGCAGGGATCAAGGGTGTCTGATATAACTTTGCGATATATAGGATTGTGACATATACATGGGACTGTCTGCAAAATTTAATTAAAAGTTAAGGAATATGTGCTTCATACTTTCTCATTTGCTGGGGGTGAGAATACTTCACCCTCCATTAGTGAGAGTTTCTGGATGCCTGGGAATTGCCTTGTCTAGCAGCCACATTCAAAGTAATACTGCTAGAGGGGAAATCTAAGTCTCAGAGGTCATCAGATCTTTCTGTGCAGTTCTCCTAAAGGTCAGTAGTGAACGTCAGCGCCACACTGATCATGAAATCTGGGCCAATAACTCCCAATACATGCTTCCCTCCTCCACCCAATTACAATCGTTGGTAACAAAAGGCTTTAGATATCTATTCACATCAGCTGATGGCTACCACAATGAGAGAAGTTGGCGTACATTTACTTTTAAATACTTACAGATCTAAAAGAAAATATCAGACTAGAAAATATCATGGACCCAGCTCAGGCATCCAGGTCCCATTCCAACACCTGTCTAACCAGAAATTCATTTACTTCACTAACTAATGAATTAGTTATGAACTAATGAAACTGCATTATTAACTTTTGAACCTTTAAAGCAAACTTACATTGACTGCACCTATTCATTGCTTCATCAATACGTTAACCCGAAGTATAAAAGGCTAGTGTTTAAATTAAAATCAACGTATCAAAATATGAATGCAATCATGCTATCCCCTGTAAAAATTGGTCAACGTCAATTGCAACTTTCAAAGCCGAAATTATTTCTTTAACACAATTCATATTTCACACTATATCAAAGCAGATATTGCACCTCTCTGAATTGAGCTTCAAGTCTCTGTAGGTTAATCTTATATATGTTAAATTCCGCATTAATCTATAAAAGACAGTAAAAAAATCAATATCAGCTCCTCAAAAGCAAACAACTAGAAAAGAAAAAACATGCGTTTTAGTATATTTAATTTAGCTTTACCAGTAAAACATACAATGTGCTAATGAACTATATGGTAACTTTCACCTGGCAATATACTGGGCAGAATAAGAGATATATGAGTGCCTTTCTCCCTCAGGATGACAGCATTTGTACCATCACCATTGCCACTGAGCCAGTACACTGTTGCCTCCCATGCTGTGGTGATACCATTTGTGTCTGGGCCTTCTGTGCCTAGAGCTGCATAAGGCATCCTGCAAGGCCATCTGCAATCTCTTGCACTGAATCAACAACTCTCCCCACTCACGTTGCAGTCTCTAGGATAGCATTGCATTGAAGCACTATACTAGACAGACACTCACACGAGATGCACTAGGGGAATGCACAAGGATATTTAGTAAAGATTTTTTTGTGGATTATTGGGTGTTACACAATGAATGGTCGGTCCCTAGAGAATACTGAGGAACAAAGGGACCTTGGTGTACAAGTCCATAGATCCCTGAAGATGGCAGCACAGGTAGCTAGAGTAGTTAAGAAGGCATATGGAATGCTTGCCTTCATTAGCTGGAGAAAAGGATGAGCAGGGAGGTCTTGGCACAATTTAATAAAACATTGGTTAGGCCACAGATGTAGTATTGCGTGCAGTTCTGGTTGCCACTCTATTAGATGGACATGATTGCACCGGAGAGGGTCCAAAGGAGATTTACCAGGATATTACCTGTGATGGAAAGTTTCAGCTATGAGGAGAGACTGGATAGGCTGGGTTTGTTTTTGCTAGAGCCGAAGAGGCTGAAGGTGGATCTGATAGAGGTATATAAAATTATAAGAGGCATATATATGGTAGATCATAAGAATCTTTTCCCTATGGCAGAGATGTTTAAAGCCAAGAGGCATAGTTTTAAGACAAAGAGTAAGTGGTTTAGAGGCGTTTTGAGGATTTTCTGAGAATGGTGGAAATATGGAATGTACTGCCTGAGAGGATAGAGGAGGCAGATACTCTTGCAACATTTAAGAAGCATCTGAATGAGCACTTAAATTGCCATGGCTATGGTAGGCTACGGTCCAAGTGCTGGTGAATCGGATTAGCATAAATTGGTATTTGATGGTCAGCATAGACATGGTGGGCTGAAGGGCCTGTTTAGGTGCTTGCTGCATGACTCTAGGTTGGATGAAGTTGGTATGGAATACTTTCATTTCAGGGCTGCGGTCAAGAGGACTTGATGATGGTCTGTAACTTAGGGATGATAAGATGGGGAAGTCTTATCCATTGGGGTTGTATTTGTAGGAACCAGAGGCAAAAACATCCAGTGTTGCCATAACCTCAAACAGAACCATCAAAAGGTAACCAGCAACCAACAAGGAGATTGTTGACAATCCATTTAAGAAACACTGGTAGAGGGCACTTTTCTGTTGCTAAATGCATTCTCAGCTGTATGTGTTGTTAACCAGAGTGGCAAGGTAGAAAATGTCAGCACAGCATTAAACTGGCATTAGATACTGACTGAAGCCATGATCCATCTTTTCTGCATATTTCCAGCACAAGCACAGAATGCGTGCACATTGTCCCCTCCAATCGTGGTCAACAACAAGCTCCCAAGGAAGTGAGCAGAAGTGACACAGGGACCATTTGACATCAAAGTGATATCTGTAGTGCCAAAATTACCAGCAGATGAAAGGATTGAGAATACAAAGACAGTTAAATATTAACTCCTGCAGCTGGAAGTGTGTCAAAAATATTACTGTAAGGATATGTGCACCTTGCAATTTCTTTGTTAATAATAAATGAATGAAACTAATTATATCAAGCAAAGCTCACATCTTTATGAATATCAAAATTCATCATTCTCTGTATTTGTCTCACAAATGTTTCAAAGCATCTCACCTGGGTATACTTAGTGTTTTGTGACCGAACATTTTCAGAGTTGGCTTCAGACATGCACTGCAACTCTTCCTGTAATTGCTCCACTCTGGCCTACAAATAAAATTAACAGTGAAGGCAATGACAATGACTTGCTCACATAATGTTGAAACTCAAGCATTATTCACAAAAATGCTACATGAAATAATGATACATATTATTTTAATTCTTCTTTTATGGGATGCAAGTGATGCTGCCAAGGCCAGCATTTGTTGCCCATCTACCTTAAGGTACTGTCCACATCCTGCAAATGCATTTTGTTTAAAAGCCCACGATAACGTCTGTTCTGTTAAATGTTCCCATGTGCACTGTCATCTTCAGAGGTCCATGTACGCAGATGTCCTTGAATGTATACATATTTGTGTAGAACCGTGCCATTTAGTCTATATTGTCTCGCCCTACCCTTTTGCCAAAATGCATGATCTCACATTTTTCTGCATTAAATCCCAACAGCTACTTGATTGCCCATCTGCAATGTGTATCGCACTTCTAAATTTGGTATCACCAACAAATTTTGAAAATTTTATGTATTTCAATATCCAAGTCATTTACATATATCAAAATGAGCAGTGATGCTCTTGAGGCATACGACTGTCTAGCATCCTTCTGTCTGAAAAACAAACATTTATGACTTGTAATTCTCTGCCCTCAAAAGTACATTTTTATCCAAGCTGTCCTTCCTATTTTACAAGCCTCAATTTTATTAACGAGCTTTTTAAATGGTAATTTGTCAAATGTTTTCTTAAAATCTATACTGGCAATATCCCCTGCATTCCCTTCAACCTTTTCAGATACTTCATTGAGCTGCTTCTGTATGCTGGTTCTCATTCCCTTTCCATTTTAGTTTAAACCCTCCCCACTCACACTAGTGAAACTCCCTGTGATGACACTGACCTCAGTACTGTTGAAGTGCAACCCTTCCTTTTTGGATAGGTGCCACTCAGAGCTGCTCCAATGGACCAAGAATTTCAAGTCACCCATTGATACTATCTTCTTATTTTTACTCTTGCTAGCACGTGGCACTGGGAGTAATCCAGAAATCACTACCTTCTAGGATATACTTTTTAAACTTCCTTCCTAGCCCCTGAGAATTGACCATAGGATCTCAGCATCTGCTCTCTCTCTAGTATTGACATGGACCAGAACTTCTAACTCACTAATTTCTCTCTGCAAAATATCTTGCATCCTCTATGTGATGTAGTTTATTCTGGCACCACGAATGCAAAGGCATGCGAGATTCACAATTACACTGACAGAAACATCAGTTTGTCCCCTCCCCAGCAATGGAATCTCCTGAAATGACTACATTTCTATGCTTGTTTTCCCCACTGCACAGATTTTGTCCACTGATGTCATGGACAAGACTGTACTCCTTTAAAGTGTCACCATTCCCATGAATCTCCAATGCTGAGTATTGGCTGAGAGTGGGGCATACCCTCAAGACACCTGTACCTACTGCCTCTTCCTATTTTTCCGGATTCCCATCTACTCTACTGAACTCTTTCTGCCACTGGGGTGGCCATCTCTTAAAAAGTATGACCCAAGAAACTCTCATCTTCCTTGATGCTCCACGGTAACTACTGATGCCTCTCAAATTTGCAACATCTGAGCTCAAGCAGCTAGATATACCTTCTAAACACGTGGCACCTCCACCAAGCACATGACGTGTCTGCAAGTTCCAACGTGCCACAGGAATCCTAAACAACAGGTCTCAACTGCCCATTTATGATCTGAAAAAACTCGATTCCCTCTTTTAGAATCTAGTTCGTACTTAGTTTAAACGTTTAATTTATGCTTCAAACTTTGCTCCTTGGCTTTTTGTCTCCCGCTCCTTTTGTCCCTCGGCTTTTGTCTCCTACTCCCTCTCTCAGGTCATACCTTGTTTTTTTTTCAAATACCAGAACAGTATCAATTCCTTCACTGCATCAAGAACCACAAATTTAATAAACAGGTACTCTGTCAAACTGAACTCCACACTATTTTCACTGTATGCTCACAAAAGCCTCCTTTATTTATAGAATCACTACAGTGTAGAAGGAGGCCATTTGACCCATCAAGCCTGTATCGACAACAATCCCACCCAGGCCCTATATATATTTACCCTGCTAATCCCCCTGATTCTAAGGGACAATTTCCATTAGCCTATCTCCCTCACCAAAACATCTTTGGAGTGTGGGAGGAAACTGGAGCACCCTTAGGAAACCCATGCAGACACACGAAGAACGTGCAAACGCCACACAAACTGCACCTGAGGCTGAAATTGAACCCGGGTCTCCACCACTACAGGGATAGAGGGGATGGCAGGGCCTGCATTGGATGATCTTTCAGAAAGTCGATGCAGACTCAATAGGCTGGACGGCCTCTTTGTGCCCTGTAGGGATTCCATGATTTTCTTGACAAGATATACACAATGTCTTACAAATTTCACCAAATATATCTTCAGATCTCATTGGCATATGAATTAGTCTTTGGTATTGTCTCATGGACCATAGTCCAAAGAGCAGATCCCTCACCCATTGCAGAACCCATCAGATTTTAATTCCATTGATTTCAACTGAATAAAAGTTGAATAAAAAATGGATTGATATACAAACGATAGCTGATCCACTGTAATAAATTGTCATCCAGGCCATAAAAGTAAAATTTATTCTTTAAGCTCTACTAACTTCCATTGACTGACAACGTCATTTTCAATCTGCCCAGTTTCTGTAACAAACTAAAAACTTCATATTAATATTGTAACATACCTGTAGCCTTCCCTTGTCATATGCCAATTTGCTTTTACTCTTTGTTAATTCAACAAGGATGTGCTCTACCTGCTCCTGTGCATGCTGGGGAGGAAAACAACAGCTTTTTAAAAAAGTGACTGGCATAATTTTAAATGTTCAGAAAAGAAATTATTTACCCTATCCCAATTTTTATACTTGTTACCATAATTAGATTTGCATTATTTCAAAGACATAAGGGAAAATAAATTGTACATGTTTCTCTCTCCATGTTTCCCAATTTCTAGTTCATCATAGAATCATACAGTGCAGAAAGAGGCCCTTCAGCCCATTGAGTCTGCACTAGCCACAATCCCACCCAGGACCCACCCCCATATCCCTACATATTTTACCCACTAATCCACACATCCCAGGACACTAAGGCGCAATTTTAACATGGCCAATCAGCCTAACCCACACATCTTTGGACTGTGGGAGGAAACTGGAGCATCTGGAGGAAACCCACACAAATATGAGGAGAACGCGCAAACTCCATACAGACAATGACCCGAGCCAGGAATCAAACCCAGGTCCCTGGAACTATGAGGCAGTAGTGCTAACCACTGTGCTACCGTACCACCCTGGAGTTTTTGGAGATAACTTCAATCTAACCAATTTGTTGGGAAACTGACAGTTGAGGATCACCCACATTAATAGGATGGGAGGACAGTAGAAAATAGGTGGATGATCTAATCTGATCCAGTCAGTTTTCCACCTGACAAGTTGTGAAAATTAGTTCTCTCCTCTTTTTCTGTGGTTTTTGGCTGTCTATTTCCCTTTTTCACTGCTGTTTTGCATATGTTCAGGGAGACATTACCATCATCTTTGCCTCTGTTTTACTTAAGAGCTTTTCATTCTTCAAATTCAGCTCATTGTTTAAACCTACCTACCCTCTCTTCCGTGACTGTTTTTCTTTCTGTACGTCTCTAGAGCACAAATTCCTAATTTCTCTTGTGCTTCTGAGCCCTTCGCCTTTATTCTTTTGACTCTCACTCTAAAATTTGTAGTTCAGCTTTATTTTTAATTTCCAAATATAAAAAAATTGACAGTGTTTGGACAGGAATGGTGATATGGTTGGGGTAGTGTTGGATCCAGGATAATGGAGAAACTAAGCAGCTAGGACTCAATAGACAGGATTTTCCAGCTGCACTCACCCCAAGACTGGAAAATCCCACCCAAAGTCAATGGACCTTTACATGGCCCGCCCTGTCCGCTATGATTCTTGTAGCAGAAGGGACAGGAAAACTCCACCTAACGTATGGCTACATTTATAGACGTGAAGAAATTCAGAATGGGATGATCAAAAAGGTGAGTGTTTAAGTAGACTCAGAAGGAATGAGAGATTCAGGTCAACTAGAACAGAAGCAGACTGGGTTGACTGCAGAGTAGGTGGCTAAAAACAAATATAGAAAATAAAGGTAAATAATTCAAATTAGAAAGTTAGTTAAATAATATTATTAGGAAAATGCAAGGGGTTACTATGGGAAACATTAAAAACCAAAAACGGATGAGTTTTAAAGTTTTAAAAATCTCAAACTGATAAAATACAACTGGTAACCAGCAACCTCTGCATTTAGCAGAGATAGGATAGTGAAAGCGGAAAACCTATTGTTTTCTAGGCAGCCGTTTAAATATTTTAATGCACCTCACAGTTTCGCTCCATTTTAAACTTTATGCTGGCCAGTTGTCCTTCCTGGACCTCAGAATATTCCATAGCTGAAAGTGTGGAGTATTGGATCCAGCAGATGAGTGCCTCCCAGAATTTATTGTGGGTTAGGAGTAGTAGGCACACCGAGTTAAGCTACGCTCCCTCATCATGTGGTTTAATTTCCCCCAGTCCTGGCAAGGCCAAAATTTCCCACCAATCCTGCTGATCCCCCACACCACTATTTCCAATTCCTCTCCCCTTTTCTCTCCCTTTTATACATACCCCGACTACATCCACCAATAAACACCAACCACACCATCCCCCCACAACCTTTCCCTACACCCCTGATTTATCTGATCTTCCAACTGGGTCCTTCCAATCTCTGCGCCTACCCTAGGCACCGGTATCCAGGTCTCCATCCCTGATCATCACACAGGCTTGGGCCCAACCTTGCCCAATTCCTCCCTCTCTTCCCATTGCTGCTCAAATGTGGTTTGGTGTCATAAGCATATCCATTTGACAGCCAGATAACCTCTCAATATAAATGGCTGTGTCTGGGAAATAGGAAAAGTTTCAATCAGATCCTGCCATCAAATCTGGCAGCAACCCTTTCTTCCAAGTTTCCAGAAGTGTTTCTATTTAATCTTAATAGCATGGGAGAAAAATAAATGCAGAAAGAGAAAACATTAAAATTTTATGACATAGAAGATAAATACCAAAAAGGTTCATGAATAAAGATTACTTTTGAGGATTTTATTGCTCACCTGCTGATGTTCTATAGCTGAGAATTGCTCTATAAGATGAGCATTTTCTTTCTCTTGTTTCTTCAAAGCAGCAGTCAATGCATCCACCTTAAGCTGCATAAAAATAGCTAATCTTTCAGTAACTATCAAAATAATTACCAAATAGATGCTATCTTTTTAAAAATCACCCAAGTACCTCAAAACTTGACCTCCTAACTGATGCTAAATTTTGAAAATCATCGTAGCTAGCACAATTAAGACGTCTACAATGATTCTGTCTTCAGCTGCTCAAACTCACACTGAGGGTCTGTGAACTTGAGCAGCAGCTGGATTCACTGATGGGCACATCGGTGGTTGACTATTTCCTGGAACAAATGTTTCGTGATGTAGTTATCCCACAGACACAAATCAAATCATTGTGAGTGGTTATGGAAAAAGTAGGAAGAAGTAGGCACTGAAGGAATCCTTCAATTCAAATTCGTGTTTTTCATCTTCCACACATCCTTTCAAGGTGACAGAGGAGCTGAGTGGGATAGGGCAGCAGGGACCTCAAAGAAGGGCAAATTCTGATGATGCACCGTCACAGAACACAAAATCACCCTCTACCAGTGCAGAAGCATACCTGGGTGGGGACTATAATCAACATAGCTAGGTTGTGATACGGTGAGGTATATACACTGGTGGACTATATACGTAAATTAAGGATTAGAATGTTGCCCCTTTCACATTTGCTCTAATGAACTATAATTGCAAATCATCTGTACGAATCGATAGAACACCTACACAGAACACAGTGCATCCCACTGTACGTAAGTAATAAACCTTGGAAGTTTGAGTACTCTTGGTACCATAGTGTTGATTATACCCAAGTCGACTACAGTGCCATAATCGTGAATAGACCCAAGTCGATGACAACATGATGAGCCGAAAGGCCTCTTTCTGTGCTGTAAACCTCTATGTTTTCTGTATGATTCTTTTCCATTCAGTTTAATGAGATGGTTATATTATTAACCTCTTGTTTGTCTCCTAAGTAAGATCAACAGAATAGTGGTATTTATTTTGATTGCTTAAAAAGTCTCCACAAACTTTGAATCTATTTTCAAAATGTCAGAAAATACAAGTTTGAAGCAGTAAACTACCGCAAGCAAGAATTACTTCACTATCTGACCTAAATTGCAACTTACTGCTGAAGCTAAATGAAGGCAAATAAATGGATGCGTTGCCACTTTTTAAATTCATTCAGGAAAGGAATGAAAAAATGAATGAAAAAAAATCACTGGCAAGGCCAGCATTTGTTGCCCATTCCTAGCTACCCTTGAACCAAGTGGCTGGCTACTCCACTTTAGACGGCGATTAAACACAGCCACAATTACTGTGGCATATGTGGAGTTTTACGGCAGTCGATGATCACTTCATGGTCATCACTACTGAGACCAGTTTTCAAACATTTTATTAATTAGATTTAAAATTTATCAGCTGGCATGAGTATTAAACTCGTGCCTATACAGCAATAGCCCAGGCCCAACGAGTCTGATCCACCATTCAATCATGATTGATAAGTTTTTCGCCCCCATTCTTACGCCTTTTCCCCGTAACTCTTGATCCCTTCACCAATCAATCGATCCATAATACATCACTTGTGATGTATGATTATGTTTTTATTACTACAACTCTATCCAAATTTACATAAAATCTCAACACTACACTCATCCCTAGCATTCTTTGTTCACAAAGGCTACTTTGGAAAGATGGTGTATTTGAAGACATACAAAATTGATACCAAGAAATTGAATGCTACTTCACCTGGTTTTCAGTCATTTGTTTCTGAAATTTGTTCTTCTCCTCTGTAATTTTATTGATGGTACTATTTGTCTGCCAGGAGAACAACCAATGGGTGACTTTCGCAAAGTGGAATATAAAAGACACAACTTCTTAAAACAAAGAAAAGCACGCATTGAAGTTCTGAGGTGCAATTCAGTCAGATTTCTTAGTCATAAGCTATCAAACCAGATGTACTTATTAAAAAGAATAAATCTATTTTCTACAGTACTTGTCCCAAACTATATCACAAGGAGCAGCACGATAGCACAGAGGTTTGCACTGCTGCCTCACAGTGCCAGAGATGGGGGTTCAATTCCAGCCTTGGGTGATTGTCTGTGTGGAGATTGCACATTCTCCCAGTGTCTGCATGGGCGTCCTCTGGGTGCTCTCGTTTTCTCCCACAATTCAAAGATGTACAAGTTAGGTTAATTGACCATACTAAATTGTCCCTCAGTGTCCCAAGGTATGTAGATTATGGGGATTAGTGGGGTAAATACATGGGGTCATTGGGATGGAGTATGGGTAAGATGCTATAAGAGTCGATGCTGACTCAATGGGCCGAATGGCCTCCTTCTACACTTTAGGGATGCTAGGATAAGATACATGAAGCAACCATTGTTTATTATTTCAAACCAAGAGACTCCTTTGACATCCAAGGATTCAAGCGACAGTAGAGAGAACTATATGCAAAAAAATTCTACTCCAAAATATTAATCAGACTTATACATAAAATAAGAACATAAGAAATAGGAGCAGGAGCAGGCCATCTAGCCCTTAAAGCCTGCCCCACCATTCAATAAGATCATGGCTGATCTGAAGTGGCTCAGTTCCACTTTCCCGCTTTCTCCCCATAACCCTTAATCCCCTTGCCTACCAAAAACCTATCTACCCGCGTCTTAAATATATTTAGCGAGGTAGCCTCCACCACATCAACGGGCAGAGAATTCCAGAGATTCACCACCCTTTGAGTGAAGAAGTTCCTCCTCAACTCTGTTCTAAACTGCCCCCCCCTTATCTTGAGGCTGTGCCCTCTAGTCCTACTGTCCTTTCTGAGCGGGAAGAACCTCTCCACCTCTACCCTATTCATCCCCTTCATCATCTTATACGTCTCAATGAGATCCCCCCTCATCCTTCTAAACTCTAATGAGTACAAGCCCAGTCTATTCAGCCTCTCCTCATAGCTCAACCCCCTCAACTCCAGTATCAGCCTAGTGAACCTCCTCTGCACTCCCTCCAAGGCCAAAATATCCTTGCGCAAGTATGGCGACCAAAACTGCACACAGTACTCCAGCTGCAGCCTCACCAGTACCCTGTACAGTTGCAGCAAGACCTCCCTACTTTTATATTCAATCCCCCTCGCTATGAAGGCCAGCATCCCATTTGCCTTCCTGACCACCTGCTGCACCTGTAGGCTGGGTTTTTGCGACTCATGCACAAGGACCCCCAGGTCCCTCTGCACTGTAGCATGCTGCAGCTTTTCGCCCTGTAAGTAGTAGTCCTTCCTACTATTATTCCTACCAAAGTGGATAACCTCACACTTGCCAACATTGTATTCCATCTGCCAGGTCCTCGCCCACTCGCTCAGCCTATCTAGATCCCTCTGCAGACTTTCCACACCCTCCGCACAATTTGCTGTTCCACTTATCTTTGTGTCATCAGCAAATTTCGACACCTTACACTCGGCTCCCTCCTCCAGATCATCTATATAAATGGTAAATAGCTGAGGCCCCAGCACCGATCCCTGGGGCACTCCACTAGTCACCAACCGCCAATCCAAATAGCACCCATTGACACTCACTCTCTGCCTCCTATTTGACAGCCAATCCCCTATCCACGCCAACACCCTACCCCCAACTCCATGCCCCCTAACCTTCTGTAACAACCTTTGGTGCGGCACCTTATCAAACGCCTTCTGTAAATCGAGAAACACCACATCCACCGGTCCCCCTCTATCCACCGCACTAGACACATCCTCATAGAATTCCAATAAATTTGTCAGACACGACTTCCCCTTAACGAAACTGTGCTGTGTCTGCTCTATCAAACAATTCTTCTCAAGATGCCTCACTATTTTCTCCTTGATTACGGATTCAAGCATTTTTCCTACAACAGATGTTAAACTAACCGGCCTATAATTCCCTGCCTTTTGCCTGCTACCCTTTTTAAATAGCGGCATAACATTAGCCATTTTCCAATCTTCCGGCACTTCCCCGGAATCCAGCGAGGTTTGGAAAATAATCACCAAGGCATCCACTATCACCTTTGCCATTTCCTTCAGAACCCTTGGATGCATTCCATCCGGTCCTGGGGACTTGTCCACCATTAGTCCCTCTAGTCTGTCGAGCACTGCCTCTCTAGTAACAATGATCTCATTCAGGCCCTCCACTCCTACCATCTTTCCATCGTTAACACCCGACAAACTATTCGCGGGCTCCTCCGTGAAGACCGAAGCAAAAAAGTTATTCAAGGCCTCAGCCATTTCCTCATCCCCCACCACTAAATCCCCCCTCTCATCCTCTAAGGGTCCAACATTCACCCTAGCCAGCCTTCTCCTTTTTATATATATATATAAAAACTCTTACTATCCTTTTTTATATTTAGTACTAGCCTAGATTCATAATTTATCCTTCCTTTCTTTATCAACTTCTTTGTCATTCTTTGTTGATATTTAAACCTCTCCCAATCCTCTTCTCGCCCACTACTCTTAGCCACTCTAAATGCATCAGCTTTTAATTTAATACCCTCCTTTATCTCCTTCGTTATCCACGGCTGATTATCTCTTCTCCTATGATCCTTTTTTACCATCGGAATAAATTTCTGCTGAGCACCAAGAAAGATCTCCTTAAAGATCCTCCACTGTTCCTCAGCAGACCTACCTCCCAAATCTGCGCCCCCAATCTACATTCGCCAATTCCTCTCTCATTCTATTGTACTCCCTTCTGTTCAAACAAAGGACACAGGTCTGGGATCCTACTTTCTCCTCCTCCATCTGCATCAGAAACTCCACCATACAATGATCACTCTTCCCAAGAGGATCCTTCACAACAAGGTCCCTAATTCTACCTGCCTCATTACATAACACCAGATCTAAGATAGCTCGCTCCCTCGTCGGCTCCAACACACACTGTTCAAGGAAACTATCCCGGCAGCATTCCAAGAACTCTTCCTCAAGCCCACCGCGTCCAACATGGGTCGACCACTCAATATGTAGATTGAAATCCCCCATAATTATCGCCGTACCATTCCTGCACGCAGCATCTATTTGCGCGTTTATAGCCCGCCCCACCTCCAGGTCATTATCTGGGGGCCTATAGACGACATCCACCAGCGTCGTCCTCCCCTTGCTGTTCCTAATCTCCACCCACAACAATTCCACATTCTGCTCTTTGGTGCCTATATCTTCCCTTACTACCACCCTGATACTATCCTTAATCAGCAGAGCTACCCCCCCCCCCACCTTTTTCCTCCCGTCTATCCTTCCTAAACACTTGATACCCCTGTACATTCAGCTCCCAGTCCCTGTCACCTTGCAACCACGTCTCTGTAATGGCCACCAGATCATATCCATTTGATACTATCCATAGGATACTACTGGTTGCAGCCAGTGGCAAATAATTACTACCTCATGATTACCTATAATTACAAAAATGCAATTACATATAGCTACAATTAATTTCATTTCTATTCTCACAATGTAGGTGCTGGCAGAGCTGCATTTATTTTACAACACTATCCTGAGAAGATGGTGGTGGCATTCTTGTTGAAGTGCTGTTTGTGGCACTCCCGCAAGAGGGATAGGAAAGAAGGTTGCATTACTGGAAAACCAGTGAGGCACTCGAGTGAACACACCAGACGAATAAGATATAGGTTTTGGGTCTAGTTAGATGCAGGGAGAACAGAAGTGTAGCTGGAGAACAAAGCAGGAAGTTGGAACAGTGAAATAACCTGATGCTTTGATGGCAGACTGGCCCGGAGGCCAGCTAGCACAGAATGGCAGAAATGAGGTACTTCCAACTGGAGCAATACAGTTGCTAAACAAATGAGATAACTAGTAAAACAAGCTCAGGGACAAAACCAAAGCTATTTGGCAAAAACAGGAATGATGGAAGAAATCAAAGACATGGGCATAAGTGCTCTGGCCAGCAAGGAAAGCAGTATTTCCTGCTGGGGTTAATAGTGCCTGTCAAATGGGAATCACCCACCTGAACCATTTAAATTTGTGTATACCAGGAATAACACTTGCCAGCCCGACTTTACAGGCACTGCACCGATCTGTGCGCTGACAGACAGAACACTCCCTGCCCCTGCCACAATGGATTTAGCTTCCACCGCAAGGGGAAGCACAATCCCTCAGCACACAGGGGCTCCCACCCTTCCCCCCACCCCCGACATAAGGGTGCTCTGACCACCCACCCCTCCATTCCAATCACAGTTCTCAGCCTCAACCCACCCTTTCCCCACAAGTGACACTCCTAGTTGGGGGTCCCCTCAGAACTCCAGTGCCAACCTTACACTGCCCCCTGGCAGTGACACCCTGACCTGCCACCTTGATACTCTGACGGTGGTGCAGGGAACTAAGTGCTGTGGGCAGTGCCCCTCTGCCACTGCCAAGCACAGAGGAAGGGCTTGAGGTTTGGACAGGCTCCCTTCCCTTCCCCATCCCCATCTGGAAGGCTTTAGTGGCTGCACATCCCTGTTGCCCTGGAAAAGGTGTTGCTCAATTTCAAGATGGTGAATTCAGACACCATTCTGTAATAAGATATTCATTATTGTCTCTGTCCTGTAAAACCTTTGAAGTGTCCTGGTCACTTTGATATCCATGTCGCTTGGACCCCTGGAAACCTTCAAAATCATCACCGTATTCCATTCCACAAAAGGGATTGGCCAAGGCATGAAAAGCCCTCTTTAAAGAGCTCTTATTGAAATGACCATTCAGGATTACCAAAGAGATCATAGAATCCCTACAGTACAGGAGGCAGCTATTTGGCATATTTAATCTATACTGACTCTCAGGCAGAGCATCCCACCCAGGCCTATCCCTATAACCCCATGTATTTATCCTTCTAATCTACCTATCCTACGCATCTTGGGACACAAGGAGCAACTTAGCATGGGCAACCTACCCAACATATACATCTTTGGATCCCCTTGCTTTCTCTCATAGCCCACAGCTGCTATGAAACCCCTTATAGGGAGTACCTTTTTAACATTGAGAAAATACCACCTGTGAAGTAGTTTGATTGTAAGGTATTTTTTCCACCAGCAAAGAGCATTGTCTGTTTTTCTTTCACTTCATGGTTGAATGCCTTTGTTACTAACTGCAATGTTTATAAACATTCAGTCTTTGGGCAGGTTGGATATTTTAGGAAGTTTTAACCTGGAGACCACTGAATCGGGCTTCCAGCCCACCAATTACAAGGAGCAGCTATGCATAATCAATTTTGGGTGGGAACCTGATTGGGGCAGATGGGAGCATTGTGACGAGTTTGCCACCCAGCAGGAATCTCCTGGTCGGCACAATACCCGATTCAAGTTTGGCATTCCGCTTGGAATTAGCAGGTCTGGTGAATCCTGGCCACAATCTCTGTGGGCTCCTGCGAGGTGAGCTCAATGGGAATGCTTTATTTACATTTAACAAGATAGCTGCACTCCAGTAAATATACTGCTGTAATGCCATCCTGTGGTGAATGTTAAATATTGCAGTGAATTGACAAAAGGTGAAATTCAACTTAGCCAGGGGCACATAATGGGTAGTATCACATAAGCTGCCCATTATACACCCTGCCCAATACTCAGTTTGATCATTAAGAGGGGTCTATAACTGGCAGAAAATGCAATATCATTCACTTTGTGCCTATGTACAAGTTAAATTTCACTCCCATTGAGTTGACTTGTTTGATAGATCTACAACAGTGGGTAGCATGTTATACTCACAGCACCAGCTCCAACATATTATTAAACTGTTGAAATCAATTGTTTTTAATATCTTACAGGCAGATACAAGTTGAAAAATGTCAAATCATATAATGATAAGTCAATGCAATTTTAAATATATGTAACCATAAGGAAAAGGATGCCAACAGGAATATCCGATATTTTTTGGGCATCATTCTATTTCTATTTTTTTACTTGACTTCTTGAATCCATAATATATCTTTATATGTTGTCTAGCAATTTGAACACATAGATGCACGGTGAAGCCTTCCATTGTTTGCTGGAGCAGACGAGTGAAGGAGCAGAGAGACAGCTAAGATTTTACCTGTTAAAAACCTGTTTAAAATAAGTTTAAAGCACTTTGTTCTTTGTAGAACTGTTTAAAGCATTTATTTATTGTATTTACTGCTTTAAGAATTCTGAGGGAGTGGTTAGCAGGCAGTTGTGGGCCATCAGCTTTAAATCAGCACCAGGTTTAAAAGGAGGCCTGGTGTAGACAGCGGGCAGCGTCGGAGCGGGCAGCGGAGTGAGAGGGAAGCAGAGTGAGCTACTAGGGCTTAATATCAAAAAGGGCTGGAGGGAAAAAAGGCCAGGTGAGTTCGTTTGAAAAACAAGGAAAAAAAAAATTTTTTTTCAACACTACTACAGTGAATAATGGAGGGGCATGTGATGTGTGGTTTCTGTATGATGTGGGAACTGGTGGACTCCAGGGTCCATCCCAGTGACCATGTCTGCAGTAAGTGCAGGTTGCTGGAGGAGCTCCAGCTCAAGGTGGATGAGCTGGCCTCTGAGCTACAGACACTGAGGCTCATCAGGGGGAGAGAGGGTGCCATTGTCAATGGGGTGCAAGAGACATCCACCCCCCCTAGACTGGCTAACTCTAAGGGTCAGGAACAAGAGGGGGCTGCTGGGAGGAGGAAAGGGGGTGAGGAGCGGAGGAAGGAGAGTGGGGAGAGGAGGAAGGAGGGTGGGGAGCGGAGGCCTCAGCCTCTTAATCTGCATAACAGGTTTGAGGTTCTTGCTTCTAGTCTGGAAGAGGACGAGGCAGGTGAGCAAACTGCACACGGTACAGTGATGCAGCAGGACATAGGCAAAGAGAAGGGGGAAAGGAACGTAGTAGTGATTGGGGATAGTGGGGTGAAGGGTATTAACACTGTCCTTTGTCGCAATGACAAAGTGCACAGAAGGGTGTGTTGTCTGCCTGGTGCTAGGGTCCGGGATGTCGTAGCTGGGCTGCAGAGGAACCTGGAGTGGGAGGGTGAGAATCCGGTCGTTGTGGTACATGTGGGTGCCGGCGACGTAAGCAAAATGCAGACTGAGGATCTGGGGAGGGAGTATGAAAAGCTGGGAATGGAATTAAAAAGTAAAACCGAAAAGATGGTCATCTCTGGGCTACTGCCTGAACCGAGTGCAGACGGGCATAAGGTTGACAGGATTAAGGAAGTGAATGGGTGGCTCAGGGATTGGTGTGGGAGGAATGGGTTTGAATTTATGGGGCATTGGCACCAGTATTGGGGTAGGTGGGACCTGTTCGGGCAGGATGGGGTTGGTCTGAACCGTGCTGGGACCAGAGTGCTGGCGAATCGAGTAAAGAGGACTGTAGACAGGGCTTTAAACTAATTGGGGGGGGGAGGGTGCGAGGGTAGGTGACGTTACGAGGTCTAAAGTTAAGGATAGGGTACAGGTAAGGGAAGAGGCCGAGGATGTCCCAATAATAGAGGGAGTAGGGGGCGTGAGTATGGTTGGTGGCGTTACGGCAAATAGGGTCCAGGTGAAGGCTGGGATGAAAGCGCTTTATCTGAATGCACAAAGCATTCGGAATAAAGTGGATGAGCTGGTGGCGCAGATCGACACAAGTGGATACGATCTGGTGGCCATTACAGAGACGTGGCTGCAAGGTGACAGGGACTGGGAGCTGAATGTACAGGGCTATCAAGTGTTTAGGAAGGATAGGCAGGAGGGAAAAGGGGGGTGCGTAGCTCTGCTGATTAAGGATAGCATCAAGGTGGTAGCAAGGGATGATATTGGAGCCAAGGAGCAGAAAGTGGAATCGTTGTGGGTGGAGATTAGGAACAGCAAAGGGAGGAAGACGCTGGTGGGTGTCGTCTATAGGCCCCCGAATAATGATCTGGAGGTGGGGCGTGCTGTTAACGCGCAAATAAGTGCGGCGTGCAGGAATGGGACGGCCGTAGTTATGGGGGATTTCAATCTGCATATTGATTGGTCGACCCATGTTGGACGCGGTGGGCTCGAGGAGGAGTTCTTGGAATGCTGCCGGGATAGTTTCCTGGAACAGTGCGTGTTGGAGCCGACGAGGGAGAGAGCTATCTTGGATCTCGTGCTATGTAATGAGGCGGGTAGAATTAGGGACCTTGCGGTGAAGGATTCTCTTGGGGAGAGTGATCATTGTATGGTGGAGTTTCTGGTGCAGATGGAGGAGGAGAAAGTGGGTTCCCGGACACGTGTACTTTGTTTGAATAGAGGGGAGTACGGTAGGATGAGAGAAGAATTGGCGAATGTTGACTGGGGGAGCGTGTTGGAGGGAGGGTCTGCTGAGGAGCAGTGGAGGATCTTTAAGGAGATCTTTCTTGGTGCTCAGTGGAAATTTATTCCGATGGTCAAAAAGGACAGTAGGAGGAGAGGTAATAAGCCGTGGATAACGAAGGAGGTGAAGGAAAGTGTTAAATTAAAAGCGGAGGAATTTAGAGTACTAAGAGTAGTGGGCGAGAAGAGGATTGGGAGAGGTTTAAATGTCAACAAAGATTGACAAAGAAGTTGATAAAGAAGGGTAGGAGAAACTATGAAGCTGGGCTAGCGCTTAATATAAAAAAGGATAGCAAGAGTTTTTATAAATATATAAAAAGGAAGAGGCTGGCTAGGGTGAATGTTGGTCCTTTAGAGGATGAGAAAGGGGACTTAGTGGTAGGGGATGGGGATATGGCTAAGGTATTGAATAACTTTTTTGTTTCTGTCTTCACGGAGGAGGACGTGAATAATTTGCCACATGTTAGTGATGGAAAGGTGGTAGGACTGGAGGGTCTTAATGACATTACTGTTACTAGAGAGGCGGTGCTCGACAGACTGGAGGGGCTGATTGTGGGCAAGTCCCCAGGACCGGATGGAATGCATCCGAGGGTTCTGAAAGAAATGGCGGAGGTGATAGTGGATGCCTTGGTGGTTATTTTCCAGACGTCGCTGGATTCCGGGGAAGTGCCGGAAGATTGGAAAACGGCTAATGTTACACCGTTGTTTAAGAAGGGTGCCAGGTAAAAGGCGGGGAATTATAGGCCGGTTGGTTTAATGTCTGTGGTAGGTAAAATGTTAGAATCCGTCATTAAGGAGGAAATTGCGAGGCAGCTTGAAGGCAATTGCTTGATAGAGTGGATGCAGCACGGTTTCATTAAAGGGAAGTCGTGTCTGACAAATTTACTGGAGTTCTGTGAGGATGTGTCTAGGGCGGTGGATAGAGGAGAGCCGGTGGATGTGGTCTTTCTGGATTTTCAGAAGGCGTTTGACAAAGTACCTCACAAGAGGTTATTGTAGAAGGTCGAGGGACATGGAGTTGGGGGTAGGGTGTTAGCGTGGATAGAGGATTGGTTGTCAAATAGGAGGCAGAGAGTGGGGGTCAATGGGTGCTATTCGGATTGGCGGATGGTGACTAGTGGAGTGCCCCAGGGGTCGGTGCTGGGGCCTCAGCTTTTTACCATTTATATAGATGATCTGGAGGAGGGAACCGAGTGTAGGGTGTCGAAATTTGCTGATGACACCAATATTGGGGGAACGGCAAATTGGCGGAGGGTGTGGAGAGTCTGCAGAAGGATCTAGATAGGCTGGGCGAATGGGCCAGGAAATGGCAAATGGAATTTAATGTTGGCAAGTGTGAGGTGGTCCACTTTGGTAGGAAGAATGGGAGGAAGGACTATTACTTAGATGGCGAAAAACTGCAGCAGGTGACGGTGCAGAGGGACCTCGGGGTCCTTGTGCATGAGTCGCAAAAACTCAGCTTGCAGGTGCAGCAGGTGGTCAGGAAGGCGAATGGGATGCTGGCCTTCATAGCAAGGGGGATTGAATATAAAAGTAGGGAGGTCTTGCTGCAGCTGTATAGGGCATTGGTGAGGCCGCAGCTGGAGTACTGTGTGCAGTTTTGGGCACCGCACCTGTGCAAAGATATTTTGGCCTTGGAGAGAGTGCAGAGGAGGTTTACTAGGCTGATACCGGAGTTGAGGGGGTTGAGCTACGAGGAGAGGCTGAATAAACTAGGCTTGTACTCGTTGGAGTTTAGAAGAATGAGGGGAGATCTCACTGAGACGTATAAGATGATGAATGGGATGGATAGGATAGAGGTGGAGAGACTCTTCCCACTCAAAAAAGACAGTAGGACTAGGGGGCACAGCCTCAAGATAAAGGGGGGGCGGTTTAGAACGGAGTTGAGGAGGAACTTCTTCACTCAAAGGGTGGTGAATCTCTGGAATTCTCTGCCCGTTGAAGTGGTGGAGGCTGCCTCGCTAAATATTTTTAAGACGCGGGTTGATGGGTTTTTGATAAGAGAGGGGATTAAGGGTTATGGGGAGAGGGCGGGAAGGTGGAACTGAGCCACGACAGATCAGCCATGATCTTATTGAATGGCGGTGCAGGCTCGAAGGGCTAGATGGCCTACTCCTGCTTCTATTTCTTATGTTCTTATGTTCTTATAGATATAATGGAATTGGAAAGTTTACTATTTACTCAATCCTTGGTTATATGGCTATATTCCAAAGTGTGAAATTTATACTGGTCTATTTTAAATTTATTGAAGAAAAACCACCTGGTGCCTTGAGCAGGCTTATTGGACACAACAGTCACTGGAATCAGGTTTTGGAGCAGGAGAGTTTAAAGTTTACAATGTGTGGGCATTTTTTAACATTTAAAACAGGTTCTCATCTGAAAACGAACTAATTCACAGGCTTAACTGGTTGTTGAGTGGGGAATGCTCAAAAGAAAAGACCATAGCCCAGCAACATGTGGCCATGTTGCATGTTGAGGTTAGAAATCGCGGAGGTGAGCATGAGGAGTGATCACAAGTCAGGCAGAACAGTGTAATGTATTGGGGTGTGAACGAAGAGGAGGTTGGGCGATAAGGGATAAAAGTTGGGATGACCCCTGAGGGAGAGTCAGGGTGGGAGAGATTGGAGCGAAAGCAAAGATTTGGGTGGAGGAAGGGGGAAGTTCATTAACAGTAGAGTGATCACCAGAGCAATCAGATGATTGCCATGTGGATGGGGGCAGGGAGAAAGAGTGTTGAGGGAGATCAGAGTTGTGGGGATTATTTACAGGTTGATTTGTTGGGCCTGGATGAAACAAGAGTGCTGTAAAGAAAAAAACTCAACTGATTGATCTGGCCCTACTCACCTATTGGGTCTTCTGAGATACAGGAAACTCAATGGGTTGAAAATAGAAATTCTGTTAAAATGAAGATAGGCAGCTTCCTTAAACGAGGTAAACAATGAACCAGCTGCATAAGAATGGATTGGTCACCTGCTCCACAGGTTTATGGTGCGTAAGTTCCTGCTTCACATATTTAACATTTTAACTTCCCACCCAACCAAAAATCTCTTGGTTTTAGTGGTTAAAATTAATCCCACTGTTTGTACTTCAACAGGGCCAAGGCACCTCATTCCCAATTGAATAGGTGTCAAAGTCACTTCTGCTAGGTGAAGGTTGATATGTTCTTCCAGTTAAAAATTGTTTTAAGCTAGTTTGTTGAAATCTGATAAGAAATATTGTTCAGAATTGATGTGTTAACAATTCTGACCCATTTACATTATGCAATTTGTACTCCAAAGTTGGATTCTAAATGGAAGATAATTTTCAAACAAATTGTTTTGACAATAAAAGGAAATTAGGCAGATAACATCCCAGAAGATAGCTGCTGAATTTATTTCTGACATTTGGTTGATATATGTTTGGAATGCACAAAATCCCATAAACAGCAGTTACAACAAGGGATTGCGTTTATAAGGAGCTGAGACAACAGCTGGCCTGTTATAAAATGATCCCAGTTGTTTATATTGTATTATTGATAATATTAAATTATCACCTGTGCTATGCAATATTTTCTATTTGTCTTTGTTTCTGTACGTCATCTAATTGAAAATAAATAATCAGTATTTTTAGCCAGTACAAAGTGATCCTAAACTTTGATACACTGCAACTCAAAATTGTAAGATGCACTGGGAATTCTCTGTGAACCACAGTGAGCAATTTACCGTAATCAAGGCTAGTTGGTATATTTGAGCTATTTTACCTCAGTGTAACAGAAAGCAAAAGCTGCAGGTCTCAAACTGGAAAGGGCACTGTCACTTACAGAATCTGTAGTTAAGCTATCTGCATAAGACAATAATGTTGGGAAACACTCAAGCGAAACACAGATAGAGCTGATTAATTTTATAAGCCACCAGTATGTAAAACAACAGTTTATATATCCTAAAATCAAGACGAATACAGCTGCAATGCTTTGCAAATTTCAGTTTTTGGAGGGGTCAGCAATTCTGAACAGCAAACCCAGTTTTACATTGGACTCAAGAAGCAAAGTTTTAAACTGTTATTTGCAACTATCTCAAGTACAACACATAATTGTAAAATTGAAAGTATAATATTGATAGATTCTGTTAAAAGTGATGGCTGAACAGCATGCAAAACTATGTCCATTTGCTCTGCTATTGACACCAAATTTCCAGTAAGAAGGTATTTACCTGGTCCAACAGGCTTTCCTTTTCTAGTTTAATATGTTCACATTCATGAACAGCAGTCTTTAAATCCTCTTTCAGGTGGGTAATTGCAGACTCAAGAAGCATCTTTTGTGCTGTCGCCTTTTCTTCTACTGTTTCAAATTTCTGCTGTATCTCAGCATGCTCTAATCTTAAAGTTTCTCTGATGAATTATAATTAAATATGTAAAAAATGAAAACATTTGTAATGTACTATTGTGAAAAAAATTATACTGATGGAGCTATAGTGACATAGTTAAAGATAAAATAAGAATACATAAAAGTGTTCTCCTTACCCTACATCAACAAATAAATCAAAATTAAAATAAATAAATTATTGCTATATCTGCCTAATATCCCAACAAGCCCCAGTACTGCCAGACTGTCCTTTTCACATTCTCTCCATCCTATTGGAAATGTCATAGATTGCAGGCACTCCTCTCAGTGGTCAAAAACTTCCAGACTGCATCCCCAATACAGCCAATCACAAAACTTCCCCAATGCTCCTGGTACCAACCTCTCCAATGCTATCAATTCACAGAACTGCCCCAATGTTCTCAAATCTCCCTTCTCCATGGTTCCTGAAATCAAGGACTGTTCACCAAGTGCTGCTTAAAGTATCCTTGGACCCCAAGACTACTCCAATTACTGCAAATCTGGAAATCACAGGTACAGGAACAGGTTGTTCAACCATACAATTATACTATGGCTGATTTCCATCTTAACTCTATCTACCTGCCTTGGTTCCATAACCTAATTATCTTTGCCTCATAAAAATCGATCAATCTCAGCATTAAAATACTGGACACTCTTCCAGAGGCATTATTTATTGTTTCAATTAATGATCTCAAATGATTCTCTGATTTTTCAAGAGTATATTCAATCTCTGGCATTAAATTTCAAGCAGACGGTAGAATTGTTCAATACTTATAACAGGTATGGTAGTCATTTAGCGCCCAACATGTTTGTGCAACCTCTCTGCAAAAGCAACTCAGCTTCTGTGAATGTGAATAGTTTCTCCCTATCATGGTTTTGAGCTCTTCTACAAAATCTCCTCTTAAACTTCTCTTCGCTGAGGAGGACAACCCCAGTTTCTTCAATATATCTTTGTAACTGGCTTTAGGAATGAAGGACTTCACAAAAATACAAAAGATAGAAGCAGGAGTAGGCCACCAGTCCTTCAAGCCTGCCCCACCATTCAATGTGATCATGGGTAATCTATGCTGGCCTCAGCTCCTTTTCATGTCATTTCCCCATATCCCTTTATTCCTTGATCTATCAAATATTTATCCATCTCCACTTTGAATACTTCTAATGGTCCAGCTTCCATCATTCTTTGGAGCAGAGAATTCCAGAGATTCACCTCCCCCTGCAAGAAAAAAATTCTACGCACCTCAATTTTAAATGACTGGCCATTTATCTTGTAACTGTATCTCCTTGTTTGAGATTCTACCACTAGTGAAAACATCTCACCATCTCACCCTGTCAAGCCCCCTCAGGATGTTATATGTTTGAATAAGGTTACCCTTCACTCTTCTCATCTCCAAGGTATACAAATTCAGACTACTTTGTCTCTCTTGACAGGACAATTCTCTCATCCCAGGAATTAACCTGGTGAATCTCCTTTTGACTGCCTCTAATGTTATTATTCCTTTTTCATTTAGTGGGACCAAAACTATATGTAGTATTCCAGGTGAGGCCTCACCAACACCCAGTACAATTGTAACAAAACCTTCCTATTTTTAAAATCTAACTTCTTTGCAATAAAAGCCAAAATGCTATTTGCCTTCTTAACTATTGCCTGCTAGATTTTTGTGATTCATGAATTAGAACACCTAGATCCCTCTGTACTTCACTCAACTGCAGTCTGTCTCCATTTAGATAATAATCTGCCGTTTAATTCCTGCCACCTGAGTGTATGATCTCACACCTGCCCACATTAAACTCCATTTATCAGGTTTTCACCCAGTCATCCAATCTATCTATATCCCATTGCAAAATTACAATATCCTCATCACACATGTTCTTCCACCTATCTTCATGTCACCAGCAAATTTGACAACCTTACATTCTGTTGCTTCCTCCAGGGCATTAATGTAAATGTGAACAACTGCGGGCCAAAAACTGATCCCTGTGATACTCCACTTGTTCATTCGCATTAAATCTTTTCTGTATCCACTTCAAAGTCTTCACATCATTCCTCAAGTGCGTTGCTAACAAATGACTAAATTACTCTAGTTGAGTTCATTATAACTTCTTTGCTTTTGTACTTGATGCCTTTATAAAGCCTGGGATCCCAGGTGCCTTTCATATCAATTTTTTTACCTGTCCTGGTACCTTCAACAATTTATCTCTGGATCTCTGTTAGAACTATGCCTCTTGCTTTATTTTGCTTCTCTTTGTTTTCTCCTGCCAATGAGCACAACTTCACTCTTCTCTGCATTAAACTTCATCAACCCATTCCCACCAACCTGTCCACATCCTTGAAGTCTACCATTATCCTCATAGCTCATAATATGTCCAGGTTTTGTACCTCTGCAAATGTTGAAATTCTGCCCTAAATTTTGTTGTTAATGGCAGTGATCTTGTGACTCAGCAACATGATGAACAGTTATGGCTATGCAGGCACGGTCAGTAATGAGCCCCCGTTCTTATATGCACCAAGTCCGAATCACACACAACAAAAAAAAATATTTATATGGCATCTTTAACATAATGAAATATTTCACAAAAGAATTATAAAACAAGTATGACACTGAACCACATTGATATTTTTTAGACAGCCAAATCTTAAAGGAGGAAAACAAGGTAGAGAGACTGAGGGGGATAAGGAGGGAATTCCAGAGCTTGGGGCCTAGGCAACTGAAGGCACAGCTCCAATGGTGCAGCATCTATGACTATGACATCTATGAATGCACAAGAGGAAAAAATTAGAGGAGTGCAGATATCTTAGAACCCTTAGAGGGTTATGGGGATGGCAGAGATTGGACTTATGGAAAGGTGAGGCCACGAAGGGATTTTAAGACAAGCATGAGAGTTTTTAAATCAAGAGGTTGCTTGGCCAGGAGCCAATCTAAACCAGTGAGCAAAGGGGTAAAAGAGGAATGAGAATTGCTGCAAAGTTAAGACCAGGCAGCAGAGTATTGGATGAATTCAAGTTGACATACGACTAGAATGTGGAAGACCAGCCAGATGTGCAAATGAGTCTCGAGGTACTGAAGACATAGATGAGGATGTCACTAGCAGATGATCTGAGACAGGGTGATGTTAGGCTACTTTATGGAATGAAAATAGATGGTTTCAGTGATGATGTGAGAATCAGTTTGGAAATTCATCTCAGGTTCAAGGTTGCAAACAAATTGACTTAATCTCAGATAGAGCCAGTAGATGGAGTTTGGAGTTGGGACTAAAGACAATGGCTTCAGTCTTTCCAATATTTAATTGGAAGAATTTTCTGGTCTACTGTATGTTGCATAAAAAGTCTGATAATTTAGTAATAGTGGAAGTGAAGTGGTTAAGTAGAACTAGAGTTGTTTGGGCATATGGAAAGCTGCCGGTCAATCTAATGGCTGGCAGCTCTCTAAGGCTTTATTTCCTTCTGAGTGAGGGGCAGAAGTCCCACTTGTAGCCACTTAGCACTCATTCAAGTGTGAAATGGCTGAAGAGCAGTCAAAGTTGGCAGGGATATGTTCCCTGTAAACTCATAGGATGGCAGGAAGTGAGATCCCACTATTTGAAAAATTCAGGCCATGGTTTTATTCAGGACTGGGACAAAGATGGAGGTGAGGATGTGGTTGAGTAAATCAATCATTGCTGAATTGTTGTGGCAAGCTTAAGGCCAAAGGCTAGTCAGTTGGGATCACCCCTCTACTTAGAATTTTTTTCTAGAATCATTACATTGCAGAAGAAGCCCATTTGGCCCATTGAGCCTGCAACAACAACAATCCCACCCAAGCCCTATCCTCAAGTATTTACCTGCTAATCCCCCTGACACTAGGGGACAATTTATACGGTCAATCAACCTAACTCGCAAATCTTTGGACTGTGGGATGAAACTGGAGCACCTGGAGGAAACCCACGCAGACACGGGGAGAATATGCAAATTCCAGACAGACAGTCACCCAGGCCAAAACTGAACCCAGTCGCTGGCTCTGTGAGGCAGAAGTGCTATCCCTGTGCCACAACTTGCTGAAATACACTGGTTCTCTGGTCAAGCAACACCTTAATTGCAAAGTTCATTCTTGCTTTCAAATCCCTTCATGGTCTCCCTGTCTTTGTAATCCCCTCCTGCCCCAAATCTTCCACATTATATGTGCTAACCTAAGTCTGGCCTCTTAAGCATCCTCAATTTTAATCATTCAACTATTGTTGACCGGTCTTCAGCTGCTCAGACTCATGCTTTGGAATTCCTCACTGAACCTTTCCACCTCTCTTTCCTCCTTTAAGATGTCTTCCATAGAATGCTAAATAATGAAAATGGTCTATAATTTATCAGGTTGTTTTTTAGCTTATGACTGGATAGATCAATGAAAGATTTAATACTCACAACTCAGCTTTTAGCTGTTGCTTCTCATTTACTGCACTTTGCAGTTCTGCTGAAATATTTGCTCTTGCTGCATCCAGTAAAAGATCTTGTTCTTGCAACTTTTCTCGCATTTTTTCCTGCTCAGCCTTTTTTTGGGAGGCAGATAGATAAAGAAACACTTTTAACAATAGACAGCATTTTCAAAAGTAACCTATAGCATTAAACAAAGCTAAATACTTTATTATCCATATTTAAGAAAAAGAAACACATTATGCAACGTCTGGTATATAGTTACCAAATAAATAAGGCAAATTGATTTAAAAACAGAAAAGCCTCACTCCTCCTCCCCTCTAGAGGGGCATCTGACCCACCTCCGGGCTCGGATCTGTACTACAGCTGGATTCGGCCCATAGACTCCAAATGATAAAATTGGGCCGTTAGTGTCCCAAAGTGTGTAGGTTAGTTGAATTAGCCATGGTAAATGTGTGGGTTACAGGGATACGAATATGCACTGTTTGGAACTCACCAAATCTCTTTTGACAGCACTTTCCAAATCTGCATATCTACAACCTAAAAGAAGGGTAGCAGATGTATCATAAAAACACCTTCACCAGTGCATTTCCCTTCAAACCACACATCATCCTGACGTGAAACTATATTGTGATTCCTCCACTGTCACTCAGTCAGAAACCTGGAACTCCCTTCCTAAGATGCATCTATGCCAGAAAGACTGCAGCGGTTCAAGGCAGAGTTCACCACCATCTTCTTAACAGCAATTAGGATGGGCAACAAATACTGGCCTTTTCAACAATTCTCACATCCTATGAAAGTAAGAAAGAAAAGACCTATGAATGAGTGTAATGATCCCCCTCCCTCCAATGGAACCTGCTTGGCAGGTCCCAGCAACCCCAAATCCCATTTAAAAAGTTAAGAGAGCAACTCACATTCTCTTCTTCCAGTGACACTGCTGTGACTGCTGAACTCAAAGCCCTCTGAATGGCTGATTGCTCACTGGGGAAGGCACCATCCTTTAAAAAGAGTAGGAGCCCACATATCAACTAATTAGTTGTGAGGCGGGCATAAAACATGGCTGGGGATCCCAGTACAGCCAAGGAAATGTTGCCCTAAGCCTTTGGGCCCATTGTGGCCCCTGTCTTGCCTACAATTTTCTGACCAACATATACCTCCTGAATATATCATTTTCAACCCTTCCACAATTCAAGTAATACCCATTAACACAAAACGGCTATCCCTCACCAAACAAATTTCAATCCTGGTTGTTAAATTTTGTGTGGCATGTGAAACTTGTATAACAAAATGTCTTACCAGGCACCTTCCAAAAACTACATGTAATGCTTATACTGCATTCCATTTATCTATCCAATTATTTGCTTATAAAAAAAATCCAATACATTTTTCACATAACATAAAGAACTTAAACAAAGGACTTAAATTGAAAAGAAAAGAAGAAACAAAAGTCAGCACAAAATAATCTAGATCACCAAACCTTTAGGGATGCTTGATGTTCTGTTATAAGTTTAGCATTCTCCATGGAAATAGAGCGTAGTGCATCACTTAGTTTAGTACACTGTGTATCTAGCTGGTCATTCAAAGCCTGACAGAAGAAAACAAAAGCAATAAAATTTTCTAGTATTAATATTGTATGTACAGAATAGAGTGAGAACATTAACATATCTACTTGTAAATGATCCAAATGAAAAATGTACTGAGACACAAAAAACAAATAAGAATTACAAAAGTTATTCTAACCTGCACTTTTTCTGCCACATCCTTCATTGATGCAATCTCACTATGAAGATTGGCATTTTCCTCCTGCTGTTTGCTCAACATCAGTTGTGTTTTCTGAAGAGATGCATTTCAGAATAGTGATGACTTGGGATAAAAATCAAAAACAAGTAAACGTATAAAGATTTGTTTTTTTGCAAACCTACCTTGCCTTCATCAGCCATCTGAGATATAGTGGATTCTTTTGCATCTAAAAATCATAAAAGACATAATACCACTTGTTTCAATGAAAGAATAAAAGGTTGGCAGGATCTGAAATTTCTGTCATAATTGTTTCATGTTCCAATTATATCTCACAAAAAATGTTACCACACCACAATTCCATGATGAAACTGCCTATATGAAACTGCAGCTGCATTTACAATAGTCAGGTATTTACCAGATTGTTAGCAGTATACACTGGTGCAGTGATTTTGATTTGATTTATTATTGTCACATGTTTTGGAATACAATGAAAAGTATTGTTTCTTGCACAGACATAGCATACCATTCATAGAATACATAGTAGGGAAGGAAAGGAGTAGGTGCAATGTAGTAGTTTAAGAGTTAGAGTACTGTTTTAAAAGCATAGAACAAGAGGTTTTTTTTAAACTTAAGGAACTTAACAAATCTGTTTTGAGAGATCCAAGATAACCCTTCCACCCCGATCTATCCATCATTCAGAAACCAAAGGTTAAAAATGGTTTTGTTTTCAGGCAAAGGCATCATGATCCACCCACCATCAGTGGATTAGTCCATGAATCCATACCCAGTCCCACTGAAGCAGACAGTTTGCAAGCTTCATGTTGCTCCATCAACCCCAGCAAATTTGTTCCTTCATTAAGATCATGGTTGAACTTCTACCTCAACCCCATTTTCCTGCCTGATCACTGTATTCCTTGATTCTCCAAGAATTCAAAAATCTATATCAGTCTTGAATACAAACTGAGCATCCACAGCCCTTTGAGGTTGAAAACTCCAAAACTTCATAACCTTCTCTGTCTCCTGACTTCAGTTTTAAATGGTTAATCCCTTACTCTGAGACTATGCCCCCTAGTTTTAGACTCTCCAGCCAGTGAAACAACCTTTCTGCATTTGCCCTATTAAGCCACCTCAGGTTCTTGCGCATTTTGATGAGCGTAACTCTTAGACTAATAAACTCCAGAGAGAATAGACCAATTCAGCACAACCTCTCATCATGGGAAAGTTCTCCAATCTCAGGTATCAAACTAGTGAACCTTTTCCGCAGCCTCTCCAAAGCAGGTTTATGCTTCATTAGGTAGAGACCAAAACTGTGCACTGTAATCCAGCAAGCACTTTTATCTGACTCTCTCCCAGCTAGTCTCTAAAGCACTTTCGTATTTCAAATGTCTACCTTGTTCACCTTTATCACTTTCAATTTCCCTTCCAGTGTTTGACCAAATATCTCCCAAAACTCACAGCCACATCTCCTTCTTTATCAACTGTATCTGGCTCCAACTAATTCCACGCAGTTTCCAACTGAAATTCTACTGTTTCTGTGTTTCAGATCTACTCACAATTACAGATATTCCTCAATATTTCTATTTCCTGAGATCCACCCTCAATGCCATGCACCACCACATGCATGTCTTTGTTCACTCTCTTCTGCAGCACCGACTCACTCTCTATCAAGAATGTCCTAGTCTGCAGCTTCATTTCCTCCTTCATCTCATCTGGCACTTTAACAATAAATATTTTTCTTCGTTTTAGGTGTGAAGGATCACAAGCTTCAACAACTCAAGGGTATCAACAACTCTCAGGATTCTTCTTCCTATTCACTTCCCTGTGTCCTATCCCTTCACCCAATCTCACTCCTTGTCATAGATTCATGATCCCCTTCAACCTTTCCTTCTCTGACCCCAAATAATCTGTCCTTAGCAACAGCCTCAGCTTCATCCCTTTATGTTCCACATTAATTAATTTTGAAGTGAGCATGACACCAAGCTTTTTCTTCTATTGCTTCCACCTGCACGCCCACTTCTTTCACTAGGAGTCTTCCTCTTGCACTGCCGTCCCTTTTACCCATCTTCAGTTTTCTTCCTCTACCTGGAACCCTTCTTCTGGTCCCTTCCCCTCTCCAAAACTTTTAATTAAGAATCACCAACATAACATTAGCTGTATCAATTTCTCTGCTCACTCACTCCAACATATTTTCATCTGAACTTGCGGCACTGTTCTCTCAGGTACAACCTCAAACAGCCCACTTCTATCTCCTTCTCTAAGCTAACAAACAGGCACCCGTACCAAAAGTTTTTCATTTGAAGGAATTGAGTGGAGTTAAAGAAAAAGTTGCTTAATGTGAAAACAATTTCAGGCAGGCAAAAGAGCATGAACCTTGGTGGATGCATTGGCGCAGCCTGTTCCAGCCTCACTGAAGCTGATTTTTTTTCTCATCACAACTCTATTTTTTTCTCCCTTCATTCAATATCTTCTCAACTATGTCAGTGTTACCTAAGTAGAACAATTTGGGGGTCTTTGTGTATAAATCATAAAAAGCTCGCATGCAAGTTCAGCAGACAGTAGGGAATGTTGGCCTTTATTTTGAAGGGAGTGGAGAATAAAAATAGGGATATCTTGCTAAAGCTATACAAGGCCACACCTGTAATACTGTGAACAGTTTTTGCTCTCCGTACCTAAAGAAAGATATGTTGGCATTGGAGGCAGTCCAGAGAAGGTTCACTAGATTGATCCTGGATAGGGAAGGTTTTCTTATGAAGAGAGCTTGAGTAAATTGGGCCTACTCTTGTTGGAGTTTAGAAGAATGAGGTGTGACCTTATTGAGACAGATAGGATTCTCAGGGGGATTAACAGGCTGGATGCTGGGAGGTTGTTTTCCCTTGTGGGAGTGTCTAAGACCAGAGGATCTAATCTCAGGATAAGGGGTCAACCTGTAAAGCAGAGATGAAGAGGAATTTCTTCTCTCAGAAGTGAGTGAATCTGTGGAATTCTTTACCAGAGAGGGCTGTTTTTTGGTTCAGGGTGTCTCTCGGACCCTGCGGACTCACTCAACTGACACACGTGAAATGTTTTACTCAAGTACCTCTCCTCGTATCAGGCAAAAAGGTCTATGCACACGAGCCGGCATTCAGTGAAACAGTTGCAACTTCATTTGAAGACAACAAAGGTAAGATTTTAATTTTACAATTTTAACTTTAACAACTCTAACTAACCAGTTATTTTAGAAAAGAAACTTAAATACTTCCCAGATACTCATCACTTTTGCCGGTTTGTCGAATTTTTTGGTCCACATCTTTCTTTCTCTCTTTCTTCACAGGTTGTTTCTTTGTCTTTGTTTGGTTGGAAGGAAAGCTGGTCTTTGCGTAACCAGACATTTAGATAGGAGAGTGGGGGATCAGGGCAAGCCCTGTCAGTGCCAGTTCTTATATCTTCCTGGCTACCTTCTAGAATTTTCTAAGGACTTGACCAATCAGGGACATTGAATTAATTGGTTTTATCATCTTGAAATGTCGGCAATAGTTTTCAATGCCTTGCTAGCGGTGAACTTTTTGTATGTGTCTGCTTTGCGCCTGGATGTCTGATTCTTGGCCCAGAATATGCACCTGGCCTCATGTATCTAGTGGTGATTTGTTTGTAAGGAAATGTCTAATTGCCCTTTTACATTTGCTAATGTGTTCTGCTGCATCTCTGGTTTTCAACTGCTTAAATCTTGCAAAAACCTGTTCCCAATTGTCTCTGTATGTTTGGACTGAGGCATTCTCAGCATACCTTGCTTTTTGGCCAATTTATGTGCCCTGGTTTTATTTCAGGTGCTGTGCTTGTATTTCTGGCTTCATGGTGGTTTGTAGTTGGTTCCTTTTTAATTATTCTATTTTACTCGAGCTGTCGCAGGCTGCTACAACAAATGGCTGGGCCATTAAGCACGGTCAAGTCTAAGATAGATAAGTTTTTAGTCAGTAAGGGAATCAAGCGTTTTGGGAAGTTGAAGATTATCACACCAGATCAGTCATGACCTCATCGAATGATGAAGCAGACTCAATGGCCAAATGGCCAACCTCTACTCCTATATCTAATGGTCTTATGGGCTCTTCACTTTAACAGTTCCACTTTTCTG
Organism: Carcharhinus amblyrhynchos; assembly: GCF_965287045.1. NCBI lineage: Eukaryota > Metazoa > Chordata > Chondrichthyes > Carcharhiniformes > Carcharhinidae > Carcharhinus > Carcharhinus amblyrhynchos. Next base: position 100,622,578 of record NC_137326.1, on the reverse strand, counting down.
GCCTTTGCATCTCTCTACAACATGAGCACACAACCTTTCCAGAACACTACTCCCATGAGGAATCTCAGGGCTCTCTGCTTCTTTCTTGAATAATGACCAAGCAATCCCTATTCACTACCATCCTATGCTGATGTCATTGCTCAGCATGAAGGATGCACATCCTGTTGAAGAGGGTAGCATATTTCTGTGCCAACCAGCTTGGTGAATCTCTGCTATCTTGGGCATTGCTCCTGGCTAAGGTGGCGCTGGGTGAAATACTCCCTGAAAACCCATAATGGGTAAAGCCTTCCATGCACAGACCCCCCTCTTCAGTCTGTGCAGAACTTCCCCTTTCAGCAGTCTCAGCTCGATTTCGCTGCTGTGTCACAGGCCCACAGGTGTTGTACAACCGTATCAGTCCCTCTGTGGCCAGGTCCCAAACACATTTGCTTTCCTTCCAAGGATGCACCAACCCTCCCTCCATAAGGCACAACTCTCCAAAGCCCTTCCAAAAGACACCACCAATTTTGCCGGAGCCACAATAAATTATAAACAGCTCAACTGCAAGTTATTTCACCGGCTCTTCAAATAGCCATGATGTGGAGATGCTGGCGTTGGACTGGGGTAAGCACAGTAAGAAGTCTCACAACAGCAGGTTAAAGTCCAACAGGTTTATTTGGTAGCAAAAGCCACTAGCTTTCAGAGCACTGCCCCTTCGTCAGGTGAATGGGAGTTCCATTCACAAACAGGGCACATAAAGACAGAAACTCAATTTACAAAATAACGGTTGGAATGCGAGTCTTTACAGATAATCAAGTCTTAAAGGGACAGACAATGTGAGTGGAGAGAGCATTAAGCACAGGTTAAAGGGATGTGTATTGTTCCCAGAAGGACAATTAGTGAGACTTTGCAAGCCCTGGCAAGTCGTGGGGTTTACAGATAGTGTGACATGAATCCAAGATTCCAGTTGAGGCCGTCCTCATGCGTGCAGCACTTGGCTACCAGTCTGTGCTCACTGACTGTGTGTTGTCGTGTGTCATGAAGGCCGCCTTGGAGAATGCTTACCTGAAGATGAGAGGCTGAATGCCTGTGACCGCTAAAGTGTTCCCCCCAACAGGAAGACGACGTGCTTGCCTGGTGATTGTCGAGCAGTGTTCATTCCTCTGTTGTTGTATCATCTGCATGGTCTCCCCAATTGGCTGGGCAATAGGAGACAGAGGGTAGTTGTGGAGGGGACTTTGTCCAGCTGGAGGCCAGTGACCAGTGGTGTGCCGCAGGGCTCGGTGCTAGGACCTCTCCTCTTTGTAGTCTACATAAATGACTTGGAAGAGAGCGTAGGTGGTGTGATCAGCAAGTTTGCTGATGACACCAAGATGGCAGGGTTGGCGGGTACTGAAGTGGATTGTCAGGTGATACAACAGGATATAGATAGGTTGGTGCATTGGGCAGATAGGTGGCAGATGGAATTTAATCCTGACAAATGCGAGGTGATGCATTTTGGAAGGAATAATGAAGAGAGGAGCTATGTGATTAAAGGTAGACAAATTAGGAGTATAGAAACACAGAGGGACCTGGGAGTGCAGGTTCACAAATCCATGAAGGTTGTGACACAAGTGGAGAATGTTGTCAGGAAGGCTTATGGAATGCTAGCCTTTATAGGAAGAGGTATAGAGTTTAAAAGCTGCCGTCTAATGCTTCAGTTGTATAGAACGTTGGTTAGACCGCATTTGGAGTACTGCGTCCAGTTCTGGTCACCTTACTACTGGAAGGACGTGGAGGCTCTGGAAAGGGTGCAGAGGAGGTTTACCAGGATGTTGCCTGGCATGGAGGGGTTGGGTTACGAGGAAAGATTGGAGAAACTGGGACTGTTCTCTTTGGAAAGACGGAGATTGAGGGGTGACATGATAGAGGTATATAAGATACTGAAGGGAATAGACAGGGTCAATAGTGAGAGACTGCTCCCTAGATTGGTTACGAATACAAGAGGACATGATTTAAGGGTGAGGGGGGAGAGGTATAATTTGGATATGAGAGGAAGGTTCTTTACGCAGAGAGTAGTGGGGGTATGGAACGCGCTACCGAGTGGGGTGGTGGAGGCGGGAACGTTGGACTCGTTTAAGGTTCAGTTAGATAGGCACGTGAGTGAAACGAGGATGGAGGGTTATGGTAGAGGTTATTGAATTAGGGTTAGAACCTCGGGAGACACCGGAAAGGCAGGCTTGTGATTAACGTTTTTGTCTTTTCACTCCGCAGGTGGAGGTCCACCTCGTTGTCAAACGAGGGGCATGCACACGGTGGGTCGTGCGTGGGCTGCTCCTGGAGGTTCCGGGAGTGGCCTAGTACTTCGTGTCGGTGTGTGTGCTTGATCCTGGACCGGTAGACGGGCGCCGCAACAGCTCAGTGACTAGCACTGCTGGCTGTGCAGATACATGGATTTGGGCCTGTGTCTGTGGGAGTTTGTGCATTCTCCCTGTGGTTGCGTGGGTTTCCTCCGGGCGCTCCGGTTTCCTCCCAAAGATGTGCTCTTAGGCTGATTGGTTTTACCAAATTGACACTATTCTCCCCTGAATCTGGCTAAGTCAGGGGTTCTATTTGTAGATACGCAGGGTAGAATAGGTGTAGGGTGATGCGGCGGCGCGGGCTTGTTGGGCCGAAGGGCCTGTTTCCCGTGCTGGGTTGTTCTTTGTTCTTTATGCCTCGGGATACCCTTTCCTGCAGTGTATCAGGTAGACAATGTTGGCCAAGTTGCAACAGTATGTACCGTGTACCTGGTGGATGGTGTTCTTGTGTGAGATGACGGCATCCGTGTCAATGATCCAGCACGTCTGAAGAGGTTGCTGTGGCAGGATTGTGTGGTATCATGGTCACTGTTCTCCTGAAGGCTGGGTAGTTTGCTGTGGACAATGGTCTGTTTGAGGTTGTGCGGTGATTTGAAGGCAAGAAGTGGGGGTGTGAGGATCGTCTTGGCGAGATATTCGTCTTTATCAATGACATGTTGAAGGCTCCTCCTCCAGCTTATATGCCCTGTTTGTGAACAGAGCACTCACTCACCTGATGAAGGGGCAGCATTCCAAAAGCTAGTGGCTTTTGCTACCAAATAAATCTGTTGGACTTTAACCTGATGTTGTGAGACTTCTTACTGTCTCCAAATAGTGACAATGGAGCTGAACACAAGGGATTGTATGATGCCATAATTGACCCATCATTTTAAGTTTTCAGGACATGCATGCCAAACCCGTACTTGTGCCCTTCTCAGCCATGCACGCCACATCAGAAACCCGCTTTCTGCCATTTTGAGGGCTTCTGACTTCTGTAATGCTGGCTCCAGTTAAGTTATGAAGCTAAATTTTGCAGCTTAGGACTCTTGCCTCTGCTCAGATCCATTTCCTGCTGAGTCAGAGAGCATGCTAACACTGAACCAAGGCTCATTCACCCAAAACTGGAGTACTAATATCATTCTGTCTAAAAGAAATAAAGAACTTGCATTTATAAAGCATCTTCTTTCATCCTCAGGATATTTCAAAACATGTTGCAACCAATGTGGAATACTTAGAACAAAACAAAAACAGAAAAAGCTGGAAGATCTCAGCAAGTCTGGTAGCATCTGTGGAGGGAGAACGGAGCTAACATTTCAAGCCCAACAACTCTTCGTCAGCTGACAAAGTGTCATCCAAACTTGAAATGTTAGCACCGTTCGCTCTCCACAGATGCTGTCATTTCCAGGTGTTTTTGTTTCAGATTCCAGCATTACAATAATTGGCTTTTATATTTATGGAATACTTTTAAAGTGCAGACACAATTGTTAAGTAGGTAAACATGGCAGTCAGTTTACACACATCTATGCCAACAATTCTAAGGATCTAAATACTTAATATTAGATGAAATTTGATACCTGATTCTATTTTTAATTGTTTGTGCATTTTCTCCAAATCACTTGTTTTCTGCTGTTCAAGCTGCAGTCTCTGCTGAGATATTTCCCCATCATTTCTGAGTGTGTGGATGTCCTGCTGTAGGACTGAGACCTAAATGAAGACATAATGAAATCTTTAACCAAACATCTAGTATATGTTTATACTCATATTCATGGTTGCCCACTTGACCTTGCTATCTTCCATGGGCTCAATACTCCTGTTGCATCAGTCACAGGCAAGTTTTTCTTTGATCATTTCTTTCCATCCACAGTTTCCTTCCAAGTCCCAGCCCTAACATCTTCTGTGTCCATCCCTAGATGACACTACCCCCTAATTTGCTTACAACTGTATTTCACAAATCCCAACTGTCAAGCCTATAGCTCTGCTACTTGCCATGACATTTTTGCAGCTGCTCATTTACTCACCCACATCCTTACCTCCAACTTGGTGCCCTAGATTCCAATAAAAATCTCTCTCATCCTGGCCGTTCCCATTGTATGCCCCTCATCTCCACTTCCCTAAATGTAAAGGATACAAAACTGAACAGATGTGATTGACAAGTAATTTAGTTATCACCACTAGGTCTGGTTGGACCACGTAAAGCATTATTGCGTTCTTCTGGCATGGAGGGGCTGGGGTACGAGGAAAGGTTGGAGAAACTGGGACTTTTCTCCTTGGAAAGACGGAGGTTGAGGGGGGACATGATAGAGGTATATAACATACTGAAGGGAATAGATAGAGTCAATAGTGAGAGACTGCTCCCTAGACTGGGTACAAATACGAGAGGTCATGATTTAAGGGTGAGGGGGGAGAGGTATAATTTGGATGTGAGAGGAAGGTTCTTTACGCAGAGAGTAGTGGGGGTATGGAACGCGCTACCGAGGAGGGTGGTGGAGGCAGGAACGTTGGACTCGTTTAAGGTTCAGTTAGACAGACACGAGTGAAACGAGGATGGAAGGTTATAGTAGGGACTATTAAATAAGGTCAGAACCTCGGGAGACACCGGAAATGCAGACTTGTAAGTTAACGTTTTTGTCTTTTTATTCCGCAGGTGGAGGTCCACCTCGTTGTCAAACGAGGGGCATGCACACGGTGGGTCGTGCGTGGGCTGCTCTTGGAGGTTCCAGGAGTGGCCTAGTACTTCGTGTCGGTGTGTGTGCTTGATCCTGGGCCGGTAGACGGGCGCCGCAACAGCTTGGTGACTAGCACTGCTGGCTGTGCAGATACATGGATTTGGGCCTGTGTCTGTGGGAGTTTGTGCATTCTCCCTGTGGTTGCGTGGGTTTCCTCCGGGCGCTCCGGTTTCCTCCCACACCCCAAAGATGTGCTCTTAGGCTGATTGGTTTACCAAATTGACACTATTCTCCCCTGAATCTGGCTAAGTTAGGGGTTCCATTCGTAGACACGCAGGGTAGAATAGGTGTAGGGTGATGCGGCGGCGCGGGCTCGTTGGGCCGAAGGGCCTGTTTCCCGTGCTGGGTTGTTCTTTGTTCTTTGTACTTTGTTCTCTCATCTGTTAAGACTGTTCACCACTCCAAAATCACCCTGGAATACAAAGATAAGTTCCAACATCTTTTCTCTAATGCAAAATGTCTTCTTAAACCCCTTTCCAGATATCCTCCAACAATACATGTTCAGAGATCATGGGCTTCTTTGTCAACAAGACTGGGATTATCCAATCAGCTACCTCCTTCCTAGTCCACTGTGCCAAACTTCCCCAGCAGCTCCCCTGGCTGCTCTAGCCCTGAACTAACATGTATCTCCAGTTTCTCTATATTCCCTCGTCCTTTCCAAGTTTATCTTGTCCACGAGTCCCATGTCCTGCTTCCCTCATTCCTATTTCCGCAACAGAGAAAGGAGATGATAGAGTTACAAATAATGGTGGACATGAGGGAATGATTGGACAAATAAATAATATCGGGAGTTTTGTAGTCAATGTAATGTTAAAGACAAGACAAAACTAAGCTCTGGAGTAAAATTATAAGTAATTTGGGGTGTGAAAAAGCAAGCTGGAGTTCAATAGTGCATTCAAGTGAGCCCTTGCAAAGATTCCTGAATTACAAAAGATAAATTTATTTAAGGGCAACCATAAATTTTGATAAATTATTTAAACTACAAAGGTGGGGTGGGGGAGGGAGTGGGTACAGTAGTTAGTGAAAAAGGAATACAAAAATACAAAAACTCAATTCTATCATGAGCAGATCATAGCAGCTTTAAATTTGTATGAAACTCTGTACCTGCTTTCTTTCAATCTCCACTGTTTTCTCCATATCCTGGACACGTTGCAGCAAATTAATATGGGATTCTTCCAGAGCTTTTCTAAGATTCATCTCCTGGACCAATTCATTTCTCATCTGAAAAATCATTTATAGGTGAACAACATGGTTTAAGTTATTAATATTGGTAATTGTTGGTAATGTAGTTAAGTTGGTAAAGCACGTGCCACTCTCCCTGCTGAGGGCAGCAAATCTATGTAAGCAGGTTTTTGAAAATATAATTTGTAAGCCGCAGTTATTTCCTTCACATCAGCAACCACTTTAGCCACTTCCCATTGTACTGTACCTTCCAGTGCCATTTGCTTTTAAATCACCTCCCACAAACCCAACCTTCCCACCACAACCAGTGCATGCCTTACGCATTCTCCTTTGTTATCTCTCATGCCTTGCACCCCTAACATCCTTCCTTGTGCTCGTCTCTCCACTGCCTTGCTGTTCAATATCCATTTTGTGTTCAAATGTTGTTACAATCTGCTTTGTTATACTCGTTAATCAAATTGTTCTCAGCTTTGAGTCAAGCTATCTATTTCTGTCTGTTACATTCTGAGCGCTCATCGAGCTAGTGTGAGGGGGCTAAGGCCTCATATTGTATTTATATCATCATGGTTATTTTGTATTGGGGAAACTTGCATATATTGTTATTTCTAGGAAGAAACCAATGACTGCACAGGCTAAATTCAAATGGATCTAAAACAAAAGCCATTTGCTTTTCATAACTCAGGCTGACCTATTTGCTTAATGCTATGACAAAGAGCCCTACAGCCTTCCTTTCATTTCTTAACAGTTGAGACATTTAACAGTCTTGCAGTCCCAGACAAGGTATGCACATCCTTTGTCAAATACAGTGAAGAGGTAGGAGTCATGTGACATGGGCTCCTCGCTTATGAAACCAGTAATTTTGCCTTAGTGAAGCTTAGTTTGTTGGTTACCATCAAACTGGCAGCCTCACATCAGAGAAGCTTTGCCTAGGTTGAACACCTAGTCCCATCTACATTGCTTCTGCTAGCAAATCCGTATCACAATCTACAAGACTGATTCATCGCTGCACGCCTACCTCATTGTGTGAAGTCAACACCACCTGGAAATTATGTGGTATTTTGGATCACTGACCTCTGAGAAGGAATACCTCATTGAACTTTGATTCCGAGCTCTGCAATCCACATGAAACAATATTTATTTTCTCTGTGTTCTCTGCACTGCAAATACTTTTTTTTCTCTACTCCTCTTTTTACTAATGGCAGGCAAGGGTTATGTTGCAAGCTCTTCTTCTGTGTTTTGAGTATAAGCAAATAGATTAACTCTTTGAGATCATCCTATCTTAAGTTTTGCTGTGGTATTATTCATAGAAAATTGGATTGCACCAAAACTGAGAGGTTGGGAAATACATCACTGCCTATAAAGAGCAAACAAAGCAAAACACTCTTCTGTTTACTGACAGGTGGTGAGGGGGAAATTAATGCTGTTTAAATTAACACCTCTCCTGTCCTTAATTGTAGAATAGGTGTGAAGATCACAGTTTGGCTGTGACAATAAGCAAGAGGAAGTCTGATGTCCTGGTGCACAATGATCTCTATTTACTGCTGACTTCCAGAGTGACATCTCATGAAGTCATCAGATCAATCACTGCACAATGGATAGTTTAGGGAAGGCTCAGAACTATGAATGATTTAGAGCTCTAGGTAAAACCAGTGATGAATGCTAGAGGCTCTCCATCATCTTTGAACTTATTTCAGCACAAGTTCAAAATCACCCACTCTGCTTTTATTGTTGTAGAATTGGAGACCAGTACTGTGATATGTTAAGAGGCTAAATAGAGAACTGAAATACAGTATCTTATGGTCTTGTGCTACTTCCTATTACTTTTAATTCCATATGAGCAAATTAAACAGAATATTTAGTGAGGAACTATGCAATGTAGAACTTATTCAAGTTGTCAAGAGAGCCCTGTGTTACAATATTATCATGTCAATTCAGTTGTGGAGCAGATGGCTAATTCTGTCATTTCCTATTTGAAACCTTTTACACAGATTTGCAATCTGACCTCTTGTAATCTTCGGCTCATTCTGCTTTTTGTTGCTTTCAGCTCTTCTGCTGCCATGGCCACATCTCTCTAGAATAAGGAAAAACAAACAAAACGTAAGCAAGTATTATTAAATCAGATGTGCTTTTGCATAGGCATCAGTGCTACAATATGCGATACCACAAATTGTTTCCAGGTCTGCCAAAAAAATTCAAGAGGGCATGTTTCACGCCATCATAGAGGGAGGCAGGACCTCAAAATGCTGGCAAAACTCGACTGCACAGATTTCGGGGCACCATCTTTAAAGCATGTCCCAATCATAACCTGAGAAGACCTCCCACACCAGCCCACCACAGAGGTCTCAGATTTTCCCCTCCCCTCCAGCCCACCACAGAAGTCTCACAGGCTCCCTCCCTCTGATTAGAGTGGACACAGCTCTCCTCTCCCCTCCCCTCCACACCACCCTCCAAACACAACACCCCACCCCAAGTCTGAAACGGCATCCCTACTCCCCCAAATTTTGGCCATCAAGGGCATCCCCAGCTCCTCCAGCCGCTCCCGGCCACAACATCTAAACAAATTGCACCCTTCATGTTGCCTCCACTGAGGCATGGTGCCAAGCCAAGCTGTGCCAAGGGGCAGTGCCAGGGGCATTGCCAGGCACCATTTGGCCATGTCCCTCCCTCCTGGGGGCTATACTTTGCGGCCCTGAGAGCCCCACAACAGGTTCACTTCAATGAGGACCTACTGTAAACCATACCGACGTGCCAATATTTGGCAAGGGGGCAAATTAGTAACATTTAAATACATTAAAATTAATGTAAAGCAGGTCCAGGCCATGATCGGCATGCATCTGATGATGCCACTGGTGAGGGGCGTGGATTACCTGAAAGCACGAACCTGCTGGCGAGAATTCCAACTTCTGGATCTTGGGTCCCCGTCGGCATTCGCATGGACGGTGAGCACGGGCTCAAGATTGCCCCCATGACTTTGATGGCTAGAATTTCCCTATCTTAGTGTAATATATTTAAATTTGTGTTACCAGGACTAAATCATAATTCCTGATCATAGTGCAGAGGAGGTTTACTAGGCTGATTCCGGAATTGAGGGGGTTGAACTATGAGGAGAGGCTGAATAAACTAGGCTTGTACTCGTTAGAGTTTAGAAGAATGAGGGAAGATCTCATTGAGGCGTATAAGATGTTGAATGGGATGGATAGGATAGAGGTGGAGCGGCTCTTCCCGCTCAGAAAGGACAGTAGGACTAGAGGGCACAGCCTCAAGATAAAGGGGGGGCGGTTTAGAACGGAGTTGAGGAGGAACTTCTTCACTCAAAGGGTGGTGAATCCCTGGAATTCTCTGCCCGTTGAAGTGGTGGAGGCTGCCTCGCTCAATATTTTTAAGACGCGGGTTGATAGGTTTTTGATAGGCAAGGGGATTAAGGGTTATGGGGAGAGGGTGGGAATGTGGAACTGAGCCACGGCAGATCAGCCATGATCTTATTGAATGGCAGGGCAGGCTTGAGGGGCTAGATGGCCTACTCTTGCTCCTATTTCTTATGTTCTTATGTTATGTTCAACTCCTGTATTCAATGAAGTATTAAAGCACTCGTTAGATTTGGAAGTCTGCGCATGAGGGGTTAAACATAGAGCAGCAATTATCTGCACTCTCAGGAATTGGTGCTGTTTAAGTGGGCATAATTGTTTGACTAACCTGACTCCAAGCATGTCAATTGGCTCAAGCTAAATGATCTCAGCTACAAAAGAGTACTCACGTTTGACATGTTTTTCCATTTTCGAAGTTGTTTCCTTTAACACCCCCTCCCTATCACACACGCACTTCACTGCCATGTTTGCATGAAATTATCAATCTGTTTTGCAACAACTGCCCCATCTCCAGTTCAGTAATCTTTGCCCTGAAGTTCCCTTCACTCCTCTCTGGCACTGCTGCCCTTGCCCCAGTGTTCCCTTCTCTTTCTTTGTTGGTAATTTCAAAAACAGCTTTAGTGTGACTACCATCTTGTAGTTAGAATTAATTTGTTATAAAACATTTGTGCTAAATTGGCAAAAGCCATTTTATAAAAAAACTAAGCTTCATTTTTGGACACTAGTTAAATTAGTTAAGTAAACAGCCTTAATTCTGAGACAATTAAAGAAAAAGTAATTCATTGATAGATATGTTAGCAAGGCTGCAAATGTAACCTAGAGTGTAAATATAAACACATTATTAACACTTGATTACTAACACAGATTCTTAAATTTCAATGGGAATTATTAAATGTGCCCTTCTCAGAAGCACAGAAAAAATAACATGACTCATTAACTTCGACGGGAGGCTCCTATTCAAAATGTTTACGGTTTAAACGACAGACAGCTATGTTAACCAATTATTAGTCGACATTCAGGCTAACTCAAGGTAAGAGTTATAACTCGAGAGAAAGCATTCTCTTAAAGTTGAGACAAATGCATAATTAGTTAAAAGCCAATAGGCTAACTTTTATTACATTATTGACAAGTTAAAGACAAACTGACTATTTTCTAGTGAATGACTAAGGTGGGATTTCAACATCTTTAAGTATAAAGAAGGGGTTCCAAGAAGCCATATTAATAGAGAGCAAGAGATGGAAAGGTGGAGATGTTTAGAGAGGTGTAGAGGGGTGTTGATTCTATGTGTTATCCATGGTTTCAGAGCAGTCACTTCACATCCTGGTTTGAGAGGAGTGGTGATAAGTTTGTTCAATTATTAAAGATAAGTTTTCTTCTCTTAATGTTAATTACTGTTGTGACACTTTGCTTTTTTATCTTTCTGACTTGTTACTTTTTAATAGTTAATAAACTTTCTGAATTTACCATTTAAAATGTTATTTCTTGCCATGTAGTTAAATCTCTAAAACCTAGTGTGATTTACAATTTTACGGTTATTGCAAACAATTGAGCCCCCATAAACTTTTGTTCAAATAAATCAAACCTTTTGCACCATTGTCCATGCCTTGCACCACAAGCCAGCCATGAAGAAGCTGCTGAGATTCCATGAAGAAGCTGCTGAGATTCCCCCACCCCAAATCTCCAGAGCCGCTTTGTTGCACTGAAATCCTTGCAGGTGCAGGGCTAAGTTGTTTACACTATGTTCTCCCAATGTTCAAGTCGCCAGGTGCACACCTTTTAAAAGCAGTTGCAGATCATGCCAATGTGGGATTTAAGCTTGATGTGGCAGGGGGGAGCGGGGGAGGAAGAAGAGGGGAAAGAAGGTGAGGGGGAGAGGGAGGGGAAGGGAAAGTGGGAGGGGAAGAGAAAGGGGAAAGGGGGGAAGGGGAAAAGGGAGGGGGGGGAAGGGGAAAAGGGAGGGGGGGAAGGGGAAAAGGAAAAGGGAGGGGGGGGAAGGGGAAAAGGGAGGGGGGGGAAGGGGAAAAGGGAGGGGGGGGAAGGGGAAAAGGGAGGGGGGGGAAGGGGAAAAGGGAGGGGGGGGAAGGGGAAAAGGGAGGGGGGAGGGGGGACGGGGGAGGGGGGAGGGGGGAGGGGGGAGGGGGGAGGGGGGAGGGGGGAGGGGGGACGGGGGAGGGGGGACGGGGGAGGGGGGACGGGGGAGGGGGGACGGGGGAGGCGGGAGGGGATTTGAGGAGGGGAGAGCGGAGGGGGAGGGGGAGGAGAGAGGGGAAGGGTGAGGGTGAGGTGGAGGGGGGGGAGGGTGAGGGGGCAGGAGGGGGAGGGGGAGGGGGCAGGAGGGGGAGGGGGAGGGGGAGGGGGCAGGAGGGGGAGGGGGCAGGAGGGGGAGGGGGAGGGGGCAGGAGGGGAGGGGGAGGGGGCAGGAGGGGAGGGGGAGGGGGCAGGAGGGGAGGGGGAGGGGGCAGGAGGGGAGGGGGAAGGGGCAGGCGGGGAGGGGGCAGGCGGGGAGGGGGCAGGCGGGGAGGGGGCAGGCGGGGAGGGGGCAGGCGGGGAGGGGGCAGGCGGGGAGGGGGCAGGCGGGGAGGGGGCAGGCGGGGAGGGGGCAGGCGGGGAGGGGGCAGGCGGGGAGGGGGAAAGGGGAGAGGGGGAAAGGGGAGAGGGGGAAAGGGGAGAGGGGGAAAGGGGAGGGGGGAGGGGAAGAGAAAGGGGGAAAGGGGGAAGAGAAAGGGGGAAAGGGAAAAGGTGAAAGGGGGAGGGGAAGTGGGAGGGGGAAAGGGAGAAGGGGGTAGGGGAAAGGGAATAAGGGGGGCAAGGGGGACAGCGGGAAGGGGGAAAGGAGAAGGGAAAAAGGGGGTTAGGGAAAGGGGGAAAAGGGAGAGGGGGAAGGGGAAAGGGAGGAAAGGGAAAGTGGGGGAAGGGGACGGGGGGGGAGGAGGGGGACGGGGGGGGGGGAGGAGGGGGACGGGGGGGGGAGGAGGGGGACGGGGGGGGGGAGGAGGGGGACGGGGGGGGGGAGGAGGGGGACGGGGGGGGGAGGAGGGGGACAGGGGGGGGGGGGGGGAAACGGGGAAGGGGGGGGAAACGGGGAAGGGGGGGGAAACGGGGAAGGGGGGGGAAACGGGGAAGGGGGGGGGAAACGGGAAGGGGGGGGGAAACGGGGAAGGGGGGGGAAACGGGGAAGGGGGGGGAAACGGGGAAGGGGGGGGAAACGGGGAAGGGGGGGGAAACGGGGAAGGGGGGGGAAACGGGGAAGGGGGGGGAAACGGGGAAGGGGGGGGAAACGGGGAAGGGGGGGGAAACGGGGAAGGGGGGGGAAACGGGGAAGGGGGGGGAAACGGGGAAGGGGGGGGAAACGGGGAAGGGGGGGGAAACGGGGAAGGGGGGGGAAACGGGGAAGGGGGGGGAAACGGGGAAGGGGGGGGAAACGGGGAAGGGGGGGGAAACGGGGAAGGGGGGGGAAACGGGGAAGGGGGGGGAAACGGGGAAGGGGGGGGAAACGGAGAAGGGGGGGGAAACGGAGAAGGGGGGGGAACGGAGAAGGGGGGGGAACGGAGAAGGGGGGGGAACGGAGAAGGGGGGGGAACGGAGAAGGGGGGGGAACGGAGAAGGGGGGGGAACGGAGAAGGGGGGGGAACGGAGAAGGGGGGGGAACGGGGAAGGGGGGGGAACGGGGAAGGGGGGGGAACGGGGAAGGGGGGGGAACGGGGAAGGGGGGGGAACGGGGAAGGGGGGGGAACGGGGAAGGGGGGGGAACGGGGAAGGGGGGGAACGGGGAAGAGGGGGGAACGGGGAAGAGGGGGGAACGGGGAAGAGGGGGGAACGGGGAAGAGGGGGGAACGGGGAAGAGGGGGGAACGGGGAAGAGGGGGGAACGGGGAAGAGGGGGGAACGGGGAAGAGGGGGGAACGGGGAAGAGGGGGGAACGGGGAAGAGGGGGGAACGGGGAAGAGGGGGGAACGGGGAAGAGGGGGGAACGGGGAAGAGGGGGGAACGGGGAAGAGGGGGGAGGGGGGAACGGGGAAGAGGGGGGAGGGGGGAACGGGGAAGAGGGGGGAGGGGGGAACGGGGAAGAGGGGGGAGGGGGGAACGGGGAAGAGGGGGGAGGGGGGAACGGGGAAGAGGGGGGAGGGGGGAACGGGGAAGAGGGGGGAGGGGGGAACGAGGAAGAGGGGGGAGGGGGGAACGGGGAAGAGGGGGGAGGGGGGAACGGGGAAGAGGGGGGAGGGGGGAACGGGGAAGAGGGGGGAGGGGGGAACGGGGAAGAGGGGGGAGGGGGGAACGGGGAAGAGGGGGGAGGGGGGAACGGGGAAGAGGGGGGAGGGGGGAACGGGGAAGAGGGGGGAGGGGGGAACGGGGAAGAGGGGGGAGGGGGGAACGGGGAAGAGGGGGGAGGGGGGAACGGGGAAGAGGGGGGAGGGGGGAACGGGGAAGGGGGGGAGGGGGGAACGGGGAAGAGGGGGAATGGGGAACGAGGAAGAGGGAGAAGAGGGGGAAGGGTGCAGAGGGGGGGAAGGGGGAAAGCGGGGGGAAGTGGGAAAGGAGGGGGGAGGGGGTGAAGTGGAAGGGAGGAAGGGGGGAAAGGGCGAAGAGGGAAGGTCGGGACAATTCTGGTTTGTGGCCATGATAATGAAATGCAAATGTATTAAAATTAGATTTCCAATGTTTGACAGCACCCAGTGCATCCCCACCATTTACGGGGGTATGGGACAATCACGTTACTGGGAAACTCATTTAGACCCTTCTCACAAGATTTTCCAATCTCACCAGCAAACACTCCTGTCTTGATTGGGCAAGGAAAACTCCAGCCATAGTTTTCAGAATGGTGCACCATAAATCTAGACTTCTATTTCCATTCCCTCTCTACAGTTAATTATATAAATGCATCATATAAATATTCTGCATAAAATTCTCTAAATATGTGATGCTCATGAAGCTTTATAGTAGATTCTATACCTCAGTTGTGTACCTTAGTTGCTGTGGCCATTTCCAGAGCAGCACTCAACCTTTCTATTTCTTCCTGAGCTGCCTCCTTTTCTTCACTAACTTCACTCAGTTGCTGTCGGAAGTGCATTATCTCCCGCTGCATTTTCTTTAGCTCCTGAATATGTTCTTCCTGCATTGCAGCCAGTTGATCCACTGCAACAATGTTGACAAGAAGGCATCAGTTACTTTGTGCTTAGTGTTTTTGTGTTCTTTTTATTCAATGTGCTGTTAACAAAAACATTTGATAAAAGTTCAGGAGTTATATACTTTCTGATGTGAAATCATAAGTGCCTGCTTATATGCAACCAAGGGCTATATTGCAGCATACTCATTTGGTCTGCCCCAAAAGATTATCAGATTGGAAAACAACAAACTACATGACTGGACATTTGGAATTTTGTACGTTTTGATGTCAAACTGAATACGCCCATACTTGTAAATTACACGCTTTTTAGTAATTATTTTGTGATATTAAGAATTAATGAAAAAAGTTAAAGGTTAACCAAACTTTAACAAATAACTTCCACACATATAACACCTTTAATGTAGAAAAGCCAAGACACCACAGAATTGCATTGGAGAAAAATGGATGCTGAGCTAAAGATAGGGTTACTTGGAGGAGTGAACAAAATCTTAATCAAAGATGTGGGTTTTAAAGACAAAATAACAGGAAAGTGAAGAATTGGAGTGGACTAAGGACAGAATTTCAGAATGCTGTGGCTGGAGCAGTCAATGGAAGGGGGAACTAGTTGTGGAGAGTAAAGAAAGAGATAGCAGTACAGCATTGCAAGCTGAAGATTGAAATGGGAGTGATGAACAAGATTATGAAAGAGTTGAAATGCAAAATAAAAATATTTAGTTGGAGGTATTGGAGAACCAGAAACCAATGCAAGTCACCAGGAAAAAATAAATAGTGATGGATGAGCAGGTTATGATGTAGACCAAAATTGAATACAGATGGACATAGATTTGGACGAGCTGAAATTTAAAGGCTGGGTGGATTGGAGGTTGGCCAAGAAAGCCTTAGAATAATGAAGCTTGCACCTGAAAAATCCATGGATGAGTTTTAGTCATAGACAGGCTTAAGACCATAAGACATAGGAGCAGAATTAGGCAACTTGGCCCATTGACTCTGCTCTGCCATTCAATCATGGCTGATTTTATTTTTCTCATTCCCATTCTCCTGCCCTTTCCCCATAAACTCTGATCCCCTTATTAATCAAGAACCTAGCTATGTCTTAAAGACACTCAATGATCTGGCCTACACAGCCTTCTGCCGAGTTCCACAGATTTACCACTCTCTGCTGAAGAAATTCCTCCTCATCTTTTTTTAAAGGATCGTCCCTTTAGCATGAGGTTGTGCCCTCTGGTTCTAGTTTTTCCTACTAGTACTCCTTTCCATGTCCACTCTATCCAGGCCTCGCAGTATCCTGTAAGTTTCAGTAAGATCTTCCTTCATCCTTCTAAACTCCAACGAGTGCAGACCCAGAGTCCTCAACAGTTCCTCATATGACAAGTTCTTCATTCCAGGGATCATTCTTGTGAACCTCCTCTGGACCCTTTCTAAGACCAGCATATCCTTCCTTAGATACGGGGCCCAAAACTGTTCACAATACTCCAAATTGGGTCTGCCCAGAGCCCAAAGGAGGAATGGAAGTAGGCAGTCTTTGCATTAGACAGCAGTGGGATTGGAGGTTCAACTCACAGCTGAATAAGACACTAATGTTGCAACAGCTATATTTGAACCAAAGAGGGGGATTGAATCAATGTTAGGGATATGAAATTTGTGAAAATAATGGCCACTGTCTTCCCCAATATTTACGTGTGACTGAATTTTAGACAACCGGTCAGCACAAAAGCTGTTGAGAGGATACTGGATAGATAAGAGCTGGGTGAAATCAGAGTACATGTCTCAACTAACTTCATTGAAACTAGTATTAGTTAACTAGTACTAACTAGTAACTAAGACAACAAGAGGAGACCAAATAAACATCCTTAATAGCCTCAAGGAGTAATACTGTGGAACTGAAAAGGGAAGCAAGTCCTGGAAATTGACTATAATCAAGGGCAGAATCTGATACCAGAGATAAGTGCTGGAGCAGGATGGTATGGTTGATTATGTCAAGGCTGCAGAGAGGTCAGAGAGGACGTTAGGGTAAAATTTGGATAAATGGACTGCAGTCAAAATATTTCTCATCCATTCTGTAGTTGTACTGCTAATTTAACCTTATTAATCCACCTTTATAAATATTTTGAAAAACGAGAACAGAATTACAATTAGTTAGATCAGGATATACTTGTTAATTACCTGAATGCTCTGGGTTGAGTTCTTTTGCCATATGTATTCGAAATATATTCAACTTCATTGTTTGCATAACACTTTCCAGCCGGCAGACACGGCTCACTAAAGATTCATAGTTTTTCCACAGTACATCATTTTCAGTTCCAAATGCTTTTCTGACATGGAAGGGACTGACAGGCCTGTGACTGTTAGGTTCACCAATCTTGGATGCCCCAATGTCTTCAATACCAAATCCAAGATTCTCCAACTCTTGAATTAACACATCTGTCTGCTCCTCAGCTGCAACGATTCGATGTTGAAGCACAGTAAATGATTCAGGTGCTGTGGCACCAACATGTATTGGTGGTATTGGTGCACGCGACATATTTAAAGAATCAGTAGTCATCTGTACAAATGAAACTCAGAATTACAACCATTCCGCTAGCCTACAAGCAGCAAATTACAGTGAAACAATGTGACTGAAACACAGACTTGTTACAGCATAGAAAAAGGCCATTTGGCCCATTGTTTCTGTACCGGTTCTCCAAACAAACATTATGACTTGGTGCTATTCCCCTGCACAATGTTTCTACTGAAGTCATCCTCTAATGCCCTCTTGACTGTGTTGATTTCCAGGCAGTGCATTCCAAATTTGAACGACTTGTGTGAAAAAGCTTTTCCCACATCACATTTGCTTCTTTTACAAATCACTTTAAATCTATGTTCCCTCAATGTTGATTGTTTTATGAACAGGAACAGTTCCTCCCTATCTACTCGATTTTAAACATCTCTATCAAATCTCCTCTTAACCTTCTTCTCTTCAAGTGAAACATCCCAACCTCTCCAATCTATCCTCACAGCTGAAGTTTCACATCCCCAGAAACTTTCTTGGAAACTTCTTCTGCACTTTCCCCAAATGTGTTCACATCCTTTCTATAGTGTGGCATCCAGAACTGTACAGAATATTCCAACCGAGGTCTAACTAGTGTATTACACGAATTCAGCATAACTTCCTTGCCCTTGTGCTCAATGCTCCTATTAATAAAGTCCAGAATACTATATGCTTTATTAATTACTCTGACCATTTGTCCTGCCAACATTGGTCTAGGCACATATACACTATGGTCCATCTCCTCCTGCTCACCATACTTAGTGTTGTCGATCCACGTTCTTCCTACCAAAATGCAACACCTCACAATTCTCCACATTGAACTTCATCTGCCATCTATTTGCCCACTCCACCAATCAGTCTATGTCTTTTTGACATACACTGTCCTCTTCATACATTACAATACTTGCAAGTTTTGAGTCAACCGCAAACTTTGAAACTGTCACATCAAGATATAGATTATTAATACATAACTGGAAAAACATGGGTCTGAATACTAACTGCTGGGGAATACCACTACAAACATTCTTCCAGCCCGAAAAATATGCATTGACCATTACTCTCTGCTTCCTATTATTCAGTCAATTTTGTAAATTACAGGAGACACTTTACTCATCAATGGGACTAGCCAACCAGAGGAGGCTTATAGAAAATATTTAACATATCCGTGTTTGCGTGGGTTTCTTCCAGTGCTCTGGTTTCCTCCCACAGTCCAAAGATGTGTAAGCTAGGTGGTCAATGTGTGGTGTTATGGGGATAGCGTGGAGTGATGAACCTGAATTAGATATTTACCATTTACCATTTACCAGCTATTTACCATTTATATAGATGATCTGGAGGAGGGAACCGAGTGCAGGGTGTCGAAATTTGCTGATGACACCAAGATTGGGGGAAAGGCAAATTGTGCGGAGGGTGTGGAGAGTCTGCAGAAGGATCTAGATAGGCTGGGCGAATGGGCCAGGAAATGGCAAATGGAATTTAATGTTGGCAAGTGTGAGGTGGTCCACTTTGGTAGGAAGAATGGTAGGAAGGACTATTACTTACGTGGCGAAAAACTGCAGCAGGCGACGGTGCAGAGGGACCTCGGGGTCCTTGTGCATGAGTCGCAAAAACCCAGCTTGCAGGTGCAGCAGGTGGTCAGGAAGGCGAATGGGATGCTGGCCTTCATAGCGAGGGGGATTGAATATAAAAGTAGGGAGGTCTTGCTGCAGCTGTATAGGGCATTGGTGAGGCCGCAGCTGGAGTACTGTGTGCAGTTTTGGGCGCCGCACCTGCGCAAGGATATTTTGGCCCTGGAGGGAGTGCAGAGGAGGTTTACTAGGCTGATACCGGAGTTGAGGGGATTGAGCTATGAGGAGAGGCTGAATAAACTAGGCTTGTACTCGTTAGAGTTTAGAAGAATGAGGGGAGATCTCATTGAGACGTATAAGATGATGAATGGGATGGATAGGATAGAGGTGGAGAGACTCTTCCCGCTCAAAAAAGACAGTAGGACTAGGGGGCACAGCCTCAAGATAAAGGGGAGGCGGTTTAGAACGGAGTTGAGGAGGAACTTCTTCACTCAAAGGGTGGTGAATCTCTGGAATTCTCTGCCCGTTGAAGTGGTGGAGGCTGCCTCGCTAAATATTTTTAAGAAGCGGGTTGATGGGTTCTTGATAAGAGAGGGGATTAAGGGTTATGGGGAGAGGGCGGGAAAGTGGAACTGAGCCACAACAGATCAGCCATGATCTTATTGAATGGCAGGGCAGGCTCGAAGGGCTAGATGGCCTACTCCTGCTCCTATTTCTTATGTTCTTATGATGCTGTTTGGGGGATTCGGCACAGACTCAATGGGCTGAGTGGCCTCCTCTGCACTGTAGAGATTCTATTCTATGATTCTATAAGCATTTTTTGTCACGTAAGACATAGTGGTTGCATTTTTGCCTCTGAAGCAGAAGCTTGTAGATTCAAGTCATAATCCAAGAATTAAGCCAATAAACCTAGGTTGCAATTTCAGGGCAATATTGAAGAAGTGCCACATAGTCAACACAGAGTCTCAGATATGACATTAAACCAAGGTTCCCTCTGCTTCTTCTCCATTAAGGATTAAAACAATCCCATTGCATTATTCAAAGAAAAACAGGGGAATTCACTAAATTTTTGATCAATATTTATCCATCAACCAACACAATCAAAACAGATCACCTGGTCATTTAGATAAAGGCAAAATACTGTGGATGCTGGAAGCTGAAACACAAACTGAAAATGCTGGAAAATCTCAGCAGGTTTGACAGCATCTGTGGAGAGATGATACAGCCAACATTTTGAGTCAGGTTGACGCTTAGTAGAGCCATTTATTTACTATTAGTAAGGCCATTTATTTATCTTTCAAGGACCTTACTGAACAGGCTGCAATAATTGCTCACAAACAACAGTGACTGCAGTTTAAAACTATTAATTAGCTGTGAAGAGCTTTGGGTCATCATGAAGATGCAAACGACAAAACATAATTATAAATCTTGTGAAATCAGCAAGAACTTCATCACGCCAAAGGGATAGAAATCTGAAGTAAAAACGTGGAACAAAAGTAGGTAAATGGAGCGGAGGTCCAAATCAGTCACAATACAACTGAATGGCAAAACAGCTGTATGTGACTGAATGGCCCTTGAGAAATGAGACAGCACTTTCTGATTTGAATTTTCTTCTAATTTATTCCCTTGCATTGCGCATGTTTAAACTTACTGAAGTTACAATTTTCCGCACTTATAATTCTCCCCCAGTGTAATTTCTCATTGATGTAGGCAAAATGTTTTACAAATAAACGTAAAGCATAACGGAATGTGTGATCGAACCAGAGCTCAAACTATAAAATATCTGCATTATATCTTTATAAAGTGAAGATTTAGAATTGTCTCCCACTCAATGATATTTTTAAAAATCCTTTTTCTTTGCGAATGTAAATTGTAAATTAGCCTGGGGCATCGAAACAGATCCATAGTGAAAACAGTTGTAACGTGGACAGTACCAGAGCAGGGAATTGACCTGCTCTGCTGTATCCCCCAGTTTCTTATTTAAAATTCACACAGTAATCACCAGTAATATCACAGTAATAAGGTTATCGGTCCGTGACGCGAAGCATCACCAATTCATTCTATAGGGAGGTCCTGCACCCGGCAGCAAGACATAAAAGTAACTGAATGCTATCATTACCTTTCGCTGGACATCGTCACTCTGAGATATTGTACTCAACAGCGGCCTCAAAACATCGACATCATTATTGGAACATCATTGTCGAGGACGCAGGAAAAAAAAAGTTTAACAGTATTGTAGTGGTACATAATGCGTTTTGCAGCTCAGGATTAGCTACAAGAAAGGCTAAGACCGGGACGGTAGAGTGGGGAACAGGGAATGCAGACAAACGACAGGACACCATTCCATTCCCGTCTGCTCACCCAGTGACCAACCTTACCCTGCAATGTGCTGAGATCGAAAACTAGGGGCAGTGGTCTTCGCTCCAAGTTTCGGGGATTAAAATGCTGCAAAGTGAACGGAAAAAGATTTGGTTTCAAATGCAGTTCCTACCCCCACACAGCCCGCACCCACACTCGCTCAGACAGAAATCACAGTTTGGTGTATGTGGCGACAGAAGCGCGGCCAGAGGCGGTTGTCGCCGCTAGGCCCAGCCTCTGGTTACCATGGAAACTCGCCACGAACGGCCAGGCTCGCCAACCGAAAAACCGGCACTGGGCATGCGCCACTGGAGAGTACTATTGGCTCCAAACCCTCACTGGGAGATTATCTGCTCCAATTCAGCCCCATTGCCTGACGATCAAACGGGCTGAATTAGTCCCAAGGAACATGTACAACACAGTCAGGAGAATGACGGGGAGTTAACTTTGTCATCTGTCACTAAATAACTAGGTGTCTATGTCAACGCTGGATGGATTAGGGTGGCATAATAGCTAGCACTGCTGCCTCACAGCTCCAGGGACCCGGGTTTGATTCCTGACTTGGGTCACTGAATGTGTGGAGTTTGCATATTGTACCTTGCGTCTGCGTGGGTTTTCTCTGGGTGCTCCGGTTTCCTCCTCCAGGTCAAAGATTGGCTATGCCAAATTGCCCCTTAGTGTCCTGGGATGTGTAGGTTAAAGGGATCAGTGGGGTAAATATGTAGGGATAGAGCAAAGCTGGGATTGTTGTTGGTACAGACTCAGTGGGCTGAATGGTATCCTTCTGCACTGTAGGAGTTTTATGATTTCTATGACTAGGGGTTAATAGTTTGAGGATAAGGGATGAGGAACTGAGGTGAGGAGAAATTTCTTTATCCAGATGGTGGTGAGTATGTGGAATTCACTATTTGAGAAAATAGTTGAGGCCTAAATGTTGTCTGATGTCAAGAAGAAATTAGGTATAACACTTGGAGCTAAAAGTCTCAAGGGATATGGAGGGGAAAGGGGGATCAGGACATTGATTTCGATGATCACCTATGATCAAAATGAATGGCGGAGCAGGCTCAAAGGGCTGAATAGTCTACTCCTGCTTCTAGTTTTTATGTTTCAATAAATAAAACTAACTGAATCCAATGCCAAAGGATAGGCCTTTTGGCTAAGATCAAATGTCAAATCACGCCCAAGATGCCTAATCTTGTCAGCTTGGGTCTTGTTTGTCTCCCTTGCGGGAATCTTGGATCGGATTCAATTGGAGTTTGAAATTGCCTTTTGGAGCAAGCAAAGAATGGCTCTGGGTTTGCCCATCTATTCTGAGCATTGGCTTTGTAATTTTAAGAATGGGTACTCCCCCACCATGAAAGGAGGATAGTAAGGAAATTGATGCTGTTTTTGATGGCACCCTCCAGGCCTGTGCCTGTAAATTGTAGGTTGTTCTTGAGTCATTTATAATTGAGCCTTCTTCAGAAGAGGTCTCTTGAATTATTTATTATCTGTTGCCCAAAGAGTGGAAGATCTTGTGGCGTAGTAGGTAGCATTCCTGCCTCTGACCCAGAAGGTTCAGATTCAAGTCCCCATCCAGGATTTGATGATCAAGGAAGGTACGTTCAAACAGGTTGAACAACAAATTGTGAATCCTTCTAACATGCAGCAGCAGCTGGAGTGGGAGAGAACCATGGGAGCAATGTGCTGGAATGAAATTTGATTTAATATTGTCACATGTACTGCGATACAGTGAAAAGTGTTGTTTCTTGTGCTATACACGCAAAACATACCCTTCATAGAGTACATGGAGAAGGAAAGGATAGGGTGCAAAATATGGTGTTGCAGTTTCAGGTAGGATGAAGGGAAAAATCAGTTCAATATATGATAGGACCATTCAAAAGTCTGATGACAGCAGGGAAGAAGCTGTTCTTGAGTCTGTTGGTATGGGTTTTCAAATTGTTGTATCTTTTTCCCCAATGGAAGAAGGCTGAAGAGAGTATTTCCAGCATGCATGATGTCCTTAATTACATAAGAACATAAGAAATAGGAGCAGGAGTAGGCCATCCAGCCCCTCGAGCCTGCCCCGCCATTCAGTAAGATCATGGCTGATCTGTCGTGTCTCAGTTCCACATTCCCGCCCTCTCCCCATAACCCTTAATCCCCTCGCTTATCAAAAACCCATCAACCTGCGTCTTAAAAATATTTAGCGAGGCAGCCTCCACCACCTCAACGGGCAGAGAATTCCAGAGATTCACCACCCTTTGAGTGAAGAAGTTCCTCCTCAACTCCATTCTAAACCGCCCCCCCCTTTATGTTGAGGCTGTGCCCCCTAGTCCTACTGTCCTTTCTGAGCGGGAAGAGCCTCTCCACCTCTATCCTATCCATCCCATTCATCATCTTATACGTCTGAATGAGATCTCCCCTCATTCTTCTAAACTCTAACGAGTACAAGCCTAGTTTATTCAGCCTCTCCTCATAGCTCAACCCCCTCAACTCCGGTATCAGCCTAGTAAACCTCCTCTGCACTCCCTCCAAGGCCAAAATATCCTTGCGTAAGTGCGGTGACCAAAACTGCACACAGTACTCCAGCTGCGGCCTCACCAATGCCCTATACAGCTGCAGCAAGACCTCCCTACTTTTATATTCAATCCCCCTTGCTATGAAGGCCAGCATCCCATTCGCCTTCCTGACCACCTGCTGCACCTGCAAGCTGGGTTTTTGCGACTCATGCACAAGGACCCCGAGGTCCCTCTGCACCGTCGCCTGCTGCAGTTTTTCGCCCCGTAAGTAATAGTCCTTCCTACTATTATTCCTACCAAAGTGGACCACCTCGCACTTGCCAACATTAAATTCCATTTGCCATTTCCTGGCCCATTCGCCCAGCCTATCTAGATCCTTCTGCAGACTCTCCACACTCTCCGTGCAATTTGCTGTTCCACCAATCTTGGTGTCATCAACAAATTTCGACACCATACACTCGGTTCCCTCCTCCAGATCATTCTACTGGCTGCTTTCCTGAGGCACTCAGGAGTGTAGATGCAGCCATTATCATTCACAATCCAAAGCTCAAGGCTACAATATGAATGTAAAAGTGCACATTGCCACAACTCCAATTCCTTGGGGGATTGATTGGCTTAGTTGGCTAGATGACCATACCTGGTCTGGCCCATGTGAGTCCAGACTGCCAGTACTATGGTTGACTATTAAATGCCTCCTAATGGCTGAGAAAACCACTCAGTTGTATCCAATTGCTAAAATATCAAAACAAAGGAATGAAACTGGTCAAACCATCCAGTATTGACATAGACACTAGATATGATAACGGCAAACTCAACCCTATTGATCCTTCAAAGTTGTCCTTACTAACATCTGGGAGTTTGTGCCAAAATTGGGAAGCTGTTTCACAAACTAGTCAAGCAAAAGCCTGACATAGTAATATTCACAGAATCATATCTTACAGATATTGAACCAGACACCAGCATCATCATTGCTGCATTTAAGACCATAATAAGTAGGAATAGGAATAGATCGTTCAGCCAGTTAAGCCTGCCCTGCCATTCAATATGATCATGGCTGACCCGATATTTCTTGTCACCATTTTCCCACCCTCTCCCCATAACCCTCAGTTCCCTTACTGATCAAAAATTTATCCACCTCAGCCTTAAATATACACAAGGACTCTGCCCCACAGCTTTCAATGGTAAGGAGTTCCAAAGGCTCTCAACCCTCTGAGAATAAATTCCTCCTCACCTCAGTCTGAAATTGGCACCCCTTTATTCTGAGACCGTGTCCCTGATCCTAGACTCTCCCATGAAGGGAAACATCTTCTCAGCAGTTAGCCTGTCAAGCCCCTTATGAATCCTATGTGTTTCAATGAGATCACCTCTCATTCTTCTAAATTCCCATTGTTTCACCTAGAAGGAATGTTTGGGTCCCTGAATGATGGTAAGGGAGGATGTAAAAATGCAGGTGTTGTACCTCCTGTGCTTGTGTGGAACGGTTTCATGGGAAATGGAGGTTTTTGGGGGTGATTAAAGGTGGTTCAGAGTTTCTTCAAGGGAATAGATCTTTTGGAATGCTGAAAACAGAAGCGAAGATGTACTTTCTGGTGGCAGCAGGTTGGAAGAAGGGTCATCCAGACTCAAAACGTTAACTTTTCCCTCTCCACGGATGCTATCAGACCTACTGAGATTTATCAGCATTTTTTGTTTTTTTTCGGCCCTTAGGCTACGGTGGTTCAATTTGGAAGTATAGAGAAATTGGATGTCCATGACAAAAAGGAAACAATTAGGGCCTGGAAATAGGTAAATGTTAATTTGGAGGAGGCCATTGGAAGAGTATTGGATGTTAATGTTGTGTAAGGATATTGTTTAATTAAGTACTTGGAGCACTTACAGAGATGGCTGCAACATTGGATTAGTAGATACATAGCAGACATATGTGAAGCTGTATTCTGTAAATAAACTCTTAGGAAAAGGATCAACATCTAGATTCATGAAGTTGGAAGCCATGGATAGAAGCTCTCCAAGGGAGATGATAATATGAGAAACAAAACTTGGGCGGTGAGATCATGGTCCAGGGAAAGATAAGAGGAGGTGTCAAGAGATTTGGCTTCAAAAGATAACAGTCATCTGCCAAATAACAACATACCCATTTCAGGAGGTTTAATGGCATTATTAGGATTCAATCTGTGAAAAAGGAGCTCTTCATAATGGAATAGAAAAATTGTGAGTAATTGCAGCAGTTCCTCATGAAAAGATGCAGAGGGGGTTACCTCTCAGAGGGAGTGATCCAGGTGGAACAAAAATTCTGAAGATTGGAGAACTTGAACATCGTGTGGGGCTGAAGAAGTGAGTGTGGAGGGGAAAGCAATGGAATTAGAGGTCAGTATCACACTGAGCTCAGTTTATTGAAGTGGGCAGAAGGGGATGGAGCTGAAGCCTTGGCTGATGTCTGATATTTTGACTCCAAGAGGGAGAGATCAAATGGTAATGAAAACACAGCTTGGATCAGAGGAAAGCAATGAGGAAGAAGGAGATAGAGGGTATTGGTATCTAAGAGTTGTTGAAGCTTGTTGTGCTTCAGACCTGAAAGGACCAAAGAAAATTCTTTGTTAAATTGGAGAATGGAATATAACTGAAGGCCAGCACAGGTTTGGTTGAGATGGTTGAGTTGGTACTGCTGAAGAGAGAGGTTGAAAGTGTGCATGCAGTGGTGTATGTCATTAAGTATAGTGATCATGATGCAGCAAAAGAGCAATGGTTCAAGGAATGCAGAACATCTTAGAGATATCTGCAATCCTGGGCAGACCCAAATCATGAAGGGTGAAATTTCAACAGGAATCCATGTGGAATATATTGGAGCTGGAAGCTGCTGCTGAGGAAAAACATATGCCTGCAAATGTGAGTTTTTGTAGTCAAACACCAGAAAGGAAACACATTAACAAGGTAAAAGAGGCAAATAGAATCGACTTGGAAAGAAGAACAAGGAGGGCATTCCTGGAAGGAACACCAATACAAAAGCAGACACTGAAAATCTGAAATAAAAATGTAAATGGTGCCTCTCCACAAAGACCACACAGAGCTTGTAAAACAGTTCTGAAAAGTGATGAAGCTTCTTTCCATTGTGAATTTTCTTGTTGCTAAGATGAATACCATTGAAACCCGAAGAGAAAAAACTCTCTCGGAGATCCAAATAAAGGGTAAATTGTCCTCTACTGCTTCACTGCAGAATAAGCGAAACAGGAACCACTCACCAGCAAAGGTTGCACTAAGTTCTGATGTCATGTAGGATAGGGTCCACTACATTGATATTCAAAACATTAGAACATGCATTTAAAACAAAATTGGAACCAGAAAGATTCCAGAATGATCGCTTGACCCCAGCATGTACCAGTATCTTCAGAAATTAAGGATCTCTTTTGTCGGAGTTTTGCACTAATCGAGCCGGAAGATGCTATGAAATGGATGTGTTTCTATTTGGTCATTCATTGCCATTACTGAGCACACTCAAGCTGGTAGAAAGATGGACAATATGTAAAGTTCCCTCTATTCTGGCCAAACAATATGTTTTAACCTCTATCTTAGAAGAGCTTCTTTCTATTTTTTCACGTCAGCCACATATAAGCTCTTCGACTGAATTGTGGAAATTTTTACATTGTAAGCCTGTACATATCAATAACCGAGTTGAAGATGTCAAGTTTAATTTAAAGGAAGATCCACATAGCCATCACACAGACCAGATTTTAATTTCACAAACTAGTATGTCTACAAGTTTATATAAGTAAGGTTCCAAAAGTCAAAGAACCATTTGTCTCTTAAGCAGCTAGGTTATTGTAGGAATTGTGACATACCTATATTCTCAACCCTATTACAGTCTGTAATTTTCCTAAATTGTAGATAGCAATCGTGTACTTAACAGCTGCTCACTTTCTCAGGGAGCAGGTGCACTCACATGTAACTGATTCCATCAGGAATCAGGGAGAAATTTGAGAGAAGTAATAGAGTGTATTAGCCTTTTCATTTTTATTTATTGATTGAAAGCTATGGTTTATTTTGGTGATCTCTGCTCCTACTGATTTACTCTTCAAATTATAGCTTTTGATTGACATATATGGGGATGATGTTGAACTCCATCTTTTTCTGTGAAATGTTCTTGAATAGAACCTAAGCATGACAGCAAAAAGCAATAACTCATTCTGTGGCTGTGGTACAATACAATACTAAATTATTTGATACATTATAGTGCACAATTATTATATTTTTAAACAAAACAGCAGTAAGACGTACAAAGCAAGTAAAGAAAGACACATTGGCAATATTTTCCTGTATTAATATTCTTTAAAACATTTATTGCTAATAAAACATAGATGATATTTTGTTGTGGTAATGAAAACAAAGCTGATGAAAAGGAGACCCTAATATACATAAACAAATTGATTCCATGAGTCAGGAAATACTAGTTTATTATACAAAGATGCATTATCAATTTATCTTCATTAATTTACATGCAGTTTTATTATTCAGCACATTTATTAGCAATGTGCACAAATATTAGAAAAGGTTAACAGGTATTTAAAGTATCATTGTGTAACAAATTAAACAATAATAATGCAGGGAACAATCCAGCTAACACTAATGATGTGCTGTTATGCCTCAAGCATAATTTGGTTATGTAAAAAATGAAGTTACAAAGCTTTAGTATTATTGCATTCTAATTGACAAGGATGTCAATTCACTTAGGAATCATTGAGGATTTTGTAATACTTATTTTAATGCATAGATATTCAATTCAATCTCACTCAAAAGTAATAATGCAAAAGCTACATCCAATATAGACCATGTACAGAAATAAACAAGCGATATAGGGGTTTGTTTTTGCCATAAGGTGAAAACAGGTTTTAAGTGAGTGCTGTCCTAACAACTCATGTCTGTTTGAAAGTCTGGAAATAGAATACAATTTTGGTCCTCATTGCTGATTATCATAGCTTAAACTTGCCTGGAGGTGATCACTATTTTTGTGGAGTAGTGTGAATGGGCTCCTCGCATTTACTTTCATCGATGGTGTAGAGTACTCCAGCTCAGATGTAGCAACACAGTGCAGGAAAGCTCATGAACTGAGAGTGAAGATGCACAGGTTCTTGGATACAGCACTGGAGGTCCTGGTGGAAGAGGGATGTAAAGGGAAGAACATTACCTCTCCCCTCCTGTCCTTTTCTCTTGCATCAAATGATTTGCCTGCCCTGATTGGACCAGTAACTTGAGGGGCATTTCAACTAAATCTGCAACATTCAAAATATCCACAATTAGAGTAATTGAAGTGCTGTGCTTGGTTTGAGCACATAATGTAAAGGAACATCAATCCCATAACTAATGTATTCAGGAAAGTCTGAGGCATCATTGCATTACTATTTTTCTCTATCGATACTGTTATGATTCCAATAGAGACTCATGACTACCCCTTATTTTATCGATAGTTGTTCATTGTTTGGAAGTTTTTTATTCCTTTTTTAATAAACTCAATAAACTCAAGTATCCTGATGAAAATAAACAGTGCATTTTTCAAACAGTATTGTAGCATGTGATCGAGAGATACAGATTTTGATTTTCAGTTTGGAGTCAACCCGATGCTTGGATAAATTCCTGGGCCAGACTTTGTGCTGAATCTGTATCACTTGTGCAAAGCTATTGTTAAGTGTAAATGCCCTAATCTGTGTCAGCTCAGTGGCTTGAAGTGTCTTCAAGAGGCAGTAGTTCCCTGCACAGCATGAGCAATAAAAGCAAATGGCAGCCATGATGAGGCCAACTGCTGCTTTGCAGAAGACAGGACAACAGTATTTTGGAGGGCTAGCAGTCACAACATGCACAGAAATGACAAAAACCACTTGCTAAAAGATATACTGATCTGAAACAAGATCCTCAATTCCCAAAAGTTACCATCATAAAAAAAACTGTTAATATCTGCCCACCTTGAACATAACATCTGTAAATACTATACCGACTAATGTACCCCAGACAGTTCATCTCTAGTAATTTAGGAAGTGAAAATCACCATCTCACCATCCTCAGCCCACTAACAGGCCAATAATTGGAGGGAAGTAAGTTTGCGATCTTCACTTAGAAAATTTCAGCATGTTCCAGAGGCACAGGAACACTGATATACCATCCAGGAACGAAATTTTCAAAGTTGATCAGATGCAATTTGTGTGCAGTTTTCAAAAATAATTTTAACTGTAATCTAATTATCTAAAACTAAATGAATCTATTTCCTTCAAGTTGAGATTCTTGGAAATAAACCTGATATAACAGATACATTTCTAGAAAGAAAGTGACCACTTCTTCTGAATTCCTGTATGCATTTTATCATTTATTGTTGCATTGAACAACTTCAAATATTAGAATTAATGATACATCAGTATTGAATCCAATTGGTCCATTAAGTCAGGAGAATTTTAATACAAAATGATGTGTGTTAACGATCATTCAGAGTAGAAATTTTAAAGATTACACCTTGTTCACCTACCTGTGGTAGCCTACATTGTACTGACCATTAGATATCCTTTCAAGAAACTAATGTAAAACTATCAACTTTAACTGGGATAGTCTGTAAAAAAAAAAGGCATGTTCAATAAGCGACAAGTGATCCATATCCTATTGCTTACTTTTCAAATCCTCAGAATCTTGGTGGAGATTGAAAGGCCAAATCTTGAATAATGATGTTGATATGAATGTGGAACTGTCCACCGAGAATAATACCACCATCCATAGACATGTCAGGTAAATGGAAATGTCTTTGCATTTTGCATGCAGCTTAATCTCCCCCAAATACACTGGTGCATAAATGAACAGTCAGTAATGAAACAAGTCGGTAAGACATTGTAGTGCTTTAAGGGAACAAAATAAAATGCTTTCATACGAATGTCTGTTTTTATAATGTGTTACCGTACCTAAACGTCAAATGTTTACTGAAAATTTACTTTAAAAAATGAACAATCCCAAAAGAACCCATTAGAAGATGGTGGCTGGTATGGTATGATGTTTATTATTTACCTTTCAGTGGGTAACAACTTAACTCACTTTTTTTCATTTCAAGCTTCAGGCACAATAAATAAATTAAGAGATCTATCCCCATAATAATATTCTCATTGACAATTGCTATTTTTTCTACTTGTGTTTCATTTATTAACATGCAGGAATATTGGGCAGAATTTTACGTTTTTTTTTAGTGTCCAGCTAGCATGAAAATGGGAGAGTCCCTGATCTGTTTCATCAATCTTATTCACTTAGTCAGTTCCAATCTTATATCTTATGCACTTAGTTATTGAAAAAATGGTCTAGACCATTTCTAGCCTCTAGAGGCAGTGGATAGGACTTAACTTTCCAGAAAGCCTGCAGCACAGAGCCACAAACTGTGCATGTGCAGAAAAAGCTCAAATATAGCAGCTCTCCTGAAAGAGACCCCCCCGCCCCCCCCCCCCCCCGCATCCCCCCCCCCCCCCACCACACCCCAACCCCCCACCCCCCCCGTCCGGGCCAGCTACAGCCTCCCCCTCCACCCCACAGACATTGGGAACTCCCTCCAACATTACTGACCCTCTATTTCCCCCCCCGCCAGACCTCCTTACACATGGCCCCTCATGACCCCCCTGCCCTTGATTGCTGAGTGACACAACCCTCTCTGTCCCTTGCCACAATCATCACAGAGGCACATTTTCCCCTTCCTCCTCTTTCCCCTCATCAGTGCACCTGCAAGTGCTAATTTAGCTTCCCCTCCATGATAACAAGGCAAACTACATTAAACTCTCTGGAACGCTCTAATGGGCACGTAACTTGCCCAAACTGCCTCAGCTGATCTGCTGCAATATGGGAGAAGTCCACAAAAACTCCAGTAGTGGACAGACAGGTAGGCAGTGCAGAAAGAAATGGCCTCGAGGAAGACAGCTCCCAGATTTTCTGAAGGAGATCTTGCCAGGTTGCTGGAGGGAAGGCAGGACAGCCTCTTCTCCTCCAGCAGGATGCTGCCCCAAGGGAAGGGATGGAAATGCAGCCTGGGAGGCAGTGGCAGCATGCATGAGTGCCAGGACACTGGCCAGGAGAACCAGAAATCAATGCCGAAAGAAACTGAATGACCTAATCCAGGTGGCAAGTGTGAGTGTTAACCTTATCTAGCATCTACCCCCTTAAGACCCCCACATCCCTGCCCTCCAGCATCCTGCACACTTCCAGCCCCTGACCCCCAAGCACCTCCCTCCCCCAAGAGTATCTCAACTTTTGCCCTCTAAGGGCCACTCCCAATACCCTCCAGGACTTGTGCCATTGGATTTTACATGGCCCTTTCTGTCTTTGCCCTCTCCTGGTGATTATGGGTGTTCTTATCCTGTGAGGACAGAAAGAGCCCCCAAGAGTATCACGCCTCCCCTACCCCTGCCCCCACCCATCCTCCGCATGATAGCTTTGAAGACTCCCCGGAGGAAGCCGATGATGGGACCCCTGAGGCTGGCACCAGTTTTCTGTCAGCTTCCAACTCACAGTTCACCATCTGACAGATTCTCACATTGGTGGGTCAAGTTAATTGCAAGGCATCTGGGTCACTCTCTGCTGAGCACAACACATCTGCTGTTGTACATCGGGTGGAATGGTGGGCTTGTCAGAGACGAGGACTTAGGTAGCTCCAGGCTATGTGCTGGGTCTCTGCGATCACTTCTCCCTCAGCTGCTGGAGATGCAATAGCAGAGCCAGAGAATGCAAGAGGGGCTGACAGCAACACTGGACTGACTGTGAGGCTCTAGGGAGGAGTTCCAAAGCCTTCAGGTGGACTAGCTAGTGACTGTCTTGTGTCGTGCCCAGGCCTACATCGCTAGAGTGGTGTCTGTGTTGGAAAGCCTGGGGCAGGAAATCCTCACTACGTGTGGCAGGGTCCAAGTGGGCCACAGCTGAGTCACAGTGGGGCACAGCTGAGGGTCTCAACAGGCTTATTGAGATTCTGTGGCCCAGGGCTGAGAGGCTCGAGAGCTTTTAGGTGACCCAGCAGCACAGTGCTGAAACACAGCGGGCTATGGCAGCAGTTCTTGAGAACTTGGCCCACTCACAGAGGGTCATGCTGAGGGGCTGAAGAGCGTGGCCCAGTCTCAGAGGGCCATTGGGCTTGCTCACCATGGCAAGAACACAGATGGTCCTCCAGGACTGACAGGGCCAGATGACGCTGGAGCTTCTGAAGCTCACTGCAGAAGCACCGCCATCCCATGGAGTGACCCAGGGGCCCACAGGAATCCCGAGGGAGGAGGAAGGGCTCATGCCTGTGTCGGGGCCTTCCACCCTGGAGACTGCAGCAGTGATGACAACTTCTGACTTCCCCCTTCGTGATACTGGGGCATCTCCAGGGCACTGGGATGAAGGGGATGACATATCTGCATCCGTGATACCTGGAAGCTGGCCAGGGCCCTCAAGAGGACAATCCCCAAGGACATCACAAGCATGGGGCGTGGTAAGCAGCTGGCCACCCCCACCTCCAGTGTATATCCTGGCAAGACACTGAGATATCGTGGTAAGCCACGTAAAGTTAAAAAGATGTACCGGCATTAAGATAGCACAGGTGAAGGCAAACACTAGTTAGATAGAATATTTAGGCAGTTTAAAGTCTCACTTTCATATGTTTTTATATTAGCACTTATTTTGAAGGCACTTTTATTGGCACCAATAAATGTTATTTCATCCCACACCTGTGACTAATTTGTCTCTGATTAGCTGCCAACAGGAATGTACTTAACCTGACGATCACGTCAGTGGGGGAGGGCCCTCAGTGCATTGCTACTGTGAAATCTAAGGCGCTCAAATCATTCACTGGTGAGTGGCACACATTGGCAGTGACTTATAACATAGCACCCCCAGAACCCAGGAGAGATTCCTTCCCCCCACCCCTTTACCCCCCCTGCCCCAAGACCCTGCATGGATGTTTCATGTTCCCTTACTCCCCACCCAGATGTGGGCCCAGGGGCCAACGTGCATGTGGAGCTCAGGTAGGAATCAGACTAATTTGCACCAGGACATCATCACAATGGCACTTAGTGAGTCATCATCACCCTCCTGCCTGCTACAGAAACTTGCTAACACAGCGTACCCAAGCCTGTCACTCTGGTGTCACAATGTTGCAGGAGATTGTAGGAGTGTACAGGGGATGGGGGGGATGGAATGCACGTGTCCCCTAGTGAACAAGATGTGTGGTGACCAGGGCCTCCCTCGCATGCCTGACCCTTACTGCCACCAGCCCTCCAGTGCCTGGGTGGTGTTGGTTGTCATTATTGTCCTCCTCTTCCTCCTCCCCAGCCTAGCGTCGCCCTTCATGTCCTCCTCCTCCAAAAGGTCTCCTCACTGCTATGCAAGGTCGTGCAGGGCAAAGCATACCACCACAATGCAGAATGATATCAAGCAGCTATATTGGATGGCCCAGCTAGAACGGTCCTGGCACTTGAACCGCATTTTTGAAGAACTCTATGCACCACTCTGCTATTGACCATTGGCGACATGGGCCTCACTATATTGGGTTTCTGCCTCAGTCACAGGCCTCTGCATAGGCATCATCTGTCAAGTGCAAAGCAGGTTCCTGATCTCGTCAATATAAAGCTCTATGCATGCTGCCAGGGTGTCTGGCACAGAAATACATGATGTGCACTGATGGTTACACACCAACTGCACACTGGTGGAATGGAAGCCCTTTCTGTTCATGAATCTTCCAAAATTTTTCACTGTGGCCTTGAGGATGACATGGGTGCAGTCTCCAGCCCCCTGAATCCCCACAATGGCCATGAATCCTGCAGTCTGGGTTTCTTGCTGGGCCAAGTCAAATTTAATGTACTGGCCAGCCAAGGCATGCAGGGCATCCGTGACCCTCTTCACACACTTGTGGACGATTGATTGTGAAAGAACTCCACTGATGATCTGGAAGGACCTGGTGGTGTAAAAGTTTAAGGCAGCTGTCACTTTCACAGCCACCAGAAGTGGGTGCCCCCCTGTGACCTAAGGTGCCAGGTCCTGCAACAAATGGCACAAGTGTTGCACTGAATCCCTTCGGAGCTGGAGCCATCAGCAGCGTGTGATATTTGACAGTTGCTCAAAGGACACTTGCATGTGGAACTGCAAGGGTCTCTGCTCTCTCCTCCTCTCTTCCACACACCCCCCCCCCCCCCCCCCACCCGAGGAATGGCTGCCATGTCCTGCTTCTGGCAGCTGAGTTTCTTCTGCGCATGTATATTCTCAGCCTCCTAGTTCATAACACTAGTGTGGAACCCACAAAGACCAGCTGAGGGCAAGTACAATGCTTCCCCTGGTTTGACAAAGGAAATAATAGAACAAATTTTTGGACAGTTAAAGATGATGCTCTCCTTGGACTGCTCAGGTGGAGCACTGCACGAAAGGCCAGAGAGTCTCCAGGATCACTGCCTCATGCAGCAAACGCATGAGGAATTACTGACTAGGGAGGTGGAGGAACCAAACTTATCCTCAAGCAGTGAAGAAAGGAAAGAATCAGATGACCAGGAGAGAAGGCTAAGTGTGACTCCCTCTAGATTTTGTTTGATGTATTATTATCACATGTATTGGGATACAGTGAAAAGTATATAGTAAAGTAACATTGTATTTATTTATTAGTCACGAGTAGGCTTACATTCATACTGTGATGTAGTTATTGTGAAAATCCCCTAGTCACCACACTCTGGTGCCTGTTCAGGTACACTGAGGGAGAATTAAAATGGCCAATGCACCTAACCAGAGAACCCGGGACTCTAGCACTGTGAGGCAGCAGTGCTAATCACTGTATCACCGTGCAGCCCCATTGTATTATTTCTTGCACACTATACGCAGAATACTGTACATAGAAAAGGAAAGGAGAGCATGCAGAATGTAGTGTTATAGTTATTGCTAGGATGTAGAGAAAGATCAGTTTAGTACAAGGTAGGTCCATTAAAAAGTTTGATGGCAGCAGGGAAGAAGCTGTTCTTGAGTCGGTCGGTTCTTGTCCGCAGACTTTTGCATCTTTTTCCTGATGGAAGAAGGTGGAAGAGAGTACGTCTGGGCTGCATGGGGTCCTTGATTATACTGGCTGCTTTTCCAAGGCAGTGGGAAGTATAGACAGAATCAATGGATGCGAGGCTTGTTTGCATGACGGCTGGGCTATTTTTTGCAGTCTTGGATAAGGCAGGAGCCATACCAAGCCGTGATACAACCAGAAAGAATGCTATCTATGGTGCATCTGTGAATGTTGGTGAGATTTGCTGGGGCAATGAATAGACGTGTGAAGAGAGTCGACAAAGATTTGTGAAAGGCAGATCATGCTTGATTAAACTAATTTAATTTTTTGATGAAATTACGGAGAAGGTTGATGAAGGAAATGCATCAGATGTTGTCTTTATGGATTTCATGAAAGCATTTGACATTGCACCACATACAAAATTGACGCTCCTGAAATAGGAAGGTCAGTCTCAGCTTGGATTTTCAAAACCTGGCTAGGACAAAAAGCAATGAATTGTGATAAATGGTTGTTTTTCAGAGAGGAGGATGGTAAGCAGTGATTTTCCCCAAGTGTTAGGACCATTGTCTTTTTAATATATGTAAATGACTTTAATATTGGAATACAAAGCAACAGTTCAAAATTTGTCAATGACACTAAACTTGGAGGTGTAACCGACAGTGTGAATCATGCTAATCGACTGCAACAGGACATAAATAGGGTAGCAAAATGGGCTTAGTGACAGGTTGAATTTACTACAAGGATGTGTGAGCTGATGCATTTTGGCAAAAGTGATGGTGAGAGGCAATATAGATTAAATATAGTTCTAAAGAGTGTGTGAGAGACAGAAAATCCAGCAGATTCTTGTACATAGACCTTTGAAGGTGACACGACATATTGAGAGATTAGCAAAGTCTATATAGGATCTTGAGCTTCATGAATAGAGATATGAGTACAAAAACAGGAAGATATGCTGAACATTTATAAAGCTCTGGTTAGATTACTAGAATATTGTGTCCAGTTCTGGTCACCACTTTAGAAAGGATGTAAAGGTCCTTGAGAGAGTGTACGGAAGATTTACCTGAATAGTTCTACGGATGAAGGATTTTAGCTACATGTTTAGATTAAAGAATCTGGACTGTTGTCCTTCCAGCAAAAGAGATTGAGAAGAACTTTAAGAGAGATGCACACGTTTATGGCAGGTTTTGAAAAGATAAGCAAAAAATGGTGGTTTCCATTAATTGATGGTGCAAGAGCTAGGTGACTGAGATATGTTTTCAGACAAGAAATGCCAAGGGGATGTGAGGAAGAGGTTATAGCGAGTGGTAATGACCTAGAATTCACAACTTACAGGCTTGGAGGAACTGGAGATGATAAATGATTTCAAAAAGAATTTGAATGGACACTTGAGGGAAATAAACTAAGAGTTACAGGGATAGGGCAGGGGAATGGGACTGGTTAGATTGCTCTAGAGAGAACCTTGTGGATTTGATGGACTGACTAGCCTTCTTTATGAGTCTGTGACTTGAAAGACTGAAACCATGTAAAGAAATATGATTCACATTTATAAAACACATTTCATGAACCTTAGGACATCCTAAAGTGCTTTACAGCCAATTAAAAACTTTTGAATTTAGTCATTATTGCAAACTAAGAAATGTATCAACCAAATTGAGCACTATAACCTTCAATAAACAAGAATGTGTAAATTTGCGGATAATCAATTTTATTGATGTTAGTTGTGGGGTAAATATTGACCAAGACACTGAGGCGGGGGGACAAGGACGCCTTCATTCTTAACAGCTTAGACGAAGAATGGTATGATGATACTTTTATTGACTTAAGGAATCACAACATTGCTAAATCTAGCTACATAACAGCCGATGAAAATTTATTAATAAACCAGTCATTTTTCCTAACAGAATGAAAGGGTCAACATAGTATTTGACAATTTGAGAATTAGCTATCACAAAGCAGTTTCCACTAATTTATGTGCTGGCTGCAGCTTCTCTACCCATCACATGCTTTTTTGTGTTCTGATCTGGTTTCAACAAAATAATGTAGCATTTAGGAGCAAAATTGCAAGTAGCCACACCAAAGCTGGAACACAAAATAGCAAATACTTCAACAGCCACTGTATATTTTCCAGGCGAGCTGATGTAAGCTGGTATGAAAGTTATCCAAACCGCAGAAAAAATTAACATGCTAAATGTGATAAACTTGGCTTCATTGAAGTTGTCCAGCAGTTTTCGTGCCAGAAATGCTAAAACAACAGAAATTGCTGCCAGCAAGCCAATGTAACCCAACACGCAACAGAATGCTGTTACAGAGCCAACATCACATTCAAGGATTATTTTTGCACTTTGATATTTGGTGTTTTTTACTGGAAACGGAGGTGAGGTGCTCAGCCATAAAATGCATATAATAACTTGAAGAAAAGTACCTGCAAAAACACTGGCTCTTTGCTGTAAGGGTCCAAAATACTTCATCATGTTGTTGTTGGGAAGTGTAGCACTAAATATCATTATCACAACAATTGTTTTTCCAAGAATGCAAGAAATACACAAAGCAAAGCTAATTCCAAACACTGTGTGTCGTAATATACAGGACCAGGTGGTTGGCTGGCCAATGAATGTCAGTGAGCAGAGAAAGCACAGAAGTAATGAAATTAACAGAAGAAAACTCAACTCTATATTATTAGATCTTACAACAGGAGTATTTCGGTAACGGATAAAAATGACCAAAATTGTGATGGTTATGCTGGTTCCAAACAATGCAATGGTTGTTAAAATAATGCCCAGTGTGTCTTCAAATGAGAGAAACTCTATTTTCTTCAGTACGCATTGATCACGTTCCTGGTTTGACCAATAATCTATGGGACATGTCAAACAGTGTATGGAATCTATAAAATAAAAATGGACAACTGTAGAAATGATACATCCATTAAAGTCCACAATTTTGCCCTCTATGTTTCCGTTTTTATTCCAACTGTTCGATGTAATACTTCATATAGTTCTGTGAATGTAGTCTATGAATGTGTTTTGAATTTTCTCTTTTTTTCCCTATGCAGAAGTGTTTACATTTTTGCTTGGCCACTTGACACAATATTGTGTCTGAGTTTGGCAAATCATAGAATATTCATGCCACAATTTTATAACCCATCTCTAATGGAGGTGGACTTGCTGACCATGGTAGGATTGTTCATGATGTGGCCAGGCAGATTTATGATCAACGTACTATTCCTTCCAACGCACCCATGGCAGGCGATTGAAGCAAGCGGGACTCCCTGGACAGACTTGCTTGATGCTGAGTGGTTCGCCTCAAACATTAACCACTAGTATCTCTCTGAAACTGAACGAGATGCCTACTCTCTTTTGCAAGTTTTGGCGATTTACAGACAGTAGAACTAATAGTGATGTGTGCGGCTCTATGATGTCTACTGTTGTATTGCCCTTTGATGCATGTTCATTTTATTCTGCAGACATAGTGAGGGGACACATCTATCTATGCATAACAGCTGCAATTAATATATTTATAACTATACATCTTTGCTATTGAAAATTGCATATTTTACTGCTTCATGAGTAAGATTTGGAGTACCATGATAGGGCAATAAACAAAGCAGTTTGTGTGTATAACAATAATTTAGTTGCATTGGATAGAAAACATAAGTGCAGCACTGCAAATTGAATACTTTATGTTTTAAGTTGCTTGCATTAGGCAGTGATATGTAGAAAAATCATTCCAGATATTATTTTAAAAATTAATCCAATTTATCCAATGTATTAAGCAACAACTGATAAATTTTATTGGCCTGGATTTTATTGTAATAATAAAATTGAGAACAACAGTGCTGAACATAATTACAGGATAAGTCTGATTGCAACTTTTGGCATTTGCATATGCACAATTAAACATACAAATCTAGAATTTGCTGTTGAGGATATCCTGTTCCTCTACAGGTTGTGATGTTACAGAGTTCACGTCATGAACATGGCACTGAACTCACTGTAATAGTGTCAACCTGGGTTAATTCTACACTAAAAAATAGCTAAAAAGGTTAGGGCTCGTACATTCAGGAATAAGTGAGTTTTTATCAGTGTAATAAGTGATAATTACCAGCGTCCTGGCCAATCTCTTTGGCCCTGAAGAAAATAATTTCTTATATGTAGGGTTTTGTTCCCTCAAAAGAAAATTAATGTTGGAAATTTAAAATATCAAAATCATTTTTAATAAAAACTGTTCTTTTTTTTTCCTTTTATCTCTCTTTCCCTTAATCTTATCTGTGTTTCCCAATCTTTATTTTGCTTCCTGATTTAAATCTAATTTATATTTGGTGTATTTTATTTTCTGGTTTATACTGCATAGCACAGAGAGGATTCTTCAATCTGACTAGGCGAAGAGTCTGGCTTTTGCTTGCCCTTTTTCAGATACTACAGCTCCCTTGTAGAGTGTGCCATGCTGTGAAACAAATGCTGGATTAGTAGAAATTTCTGCTGACAAGCCTGTCAAATGCCTGTGGGCAACTGTACATGTGGCGAACTTTGAAAGCCATTCCTTCACTACTGAGAAGGAAATTTGGCTT
Organism: Carcharhinus amblyrhynchos; assembly: GCF_965287045.1. Taxonomy (NCBI): domain Eukaryota; kingdom Metazoa; phylum Chordata; class Chondrichthyes; order Carcharhiniformes; family Carcharhinidae; genus Carcharhinus; species Carcharhinus amblyrhynchos. Next base: position 100,582,365 of record NC_137326.1, on the reverse strand, counting down.
AATGTGAACATGCAGCAATTATTTCAATATCGCTGATATTAGAAATTAAGAACCAAGTCAGTCACACAATTAAAAGTGGATTGCAATTGCAATAGATTTGATTCTTTTTCAGCATTGTGCTGAAGAGAAAAGTTAACAGAAATAATATTTCCAATCAATGTATTACAGCACATACTGCAATACCAGCAAAGATGTTTACATAAGTTATTCAAGATTTCTGTGGCTTTACCCCAAAAGTTGTGCTGTGCAAAGCGAGCATACCAACAGATGAATTAACAGCAGGAGTAGGCCAAACCTGCTCAGTCACTTGATAAGATCATGGGCGATCTGATTGTGGCCTTTACTTTCCTCTCTACTCCCTATTCCCTTTGACTCACTTGTCAGTCAAGGATCTATCTAACTCAGCCTCAGCCTTACCATAACCTATGATTTGGTGAATATAAAATTGTTAGAATAAGTCGACTTAGTTAGCTGAAGGCATGGCCGCCAATGCTGGAGCAATTAGATTAGGAGATGTGCAAGAGACCAGATTTGGCGGCATGTAGAAATCTTAGAGGATTGTTTCTTCCTCACCTATCTGCAGTCTGTTGCTGCAGGCATTTAGAAAAGAAAGAATAGATATCAATTATTTGCCTTGTCTCTCATTTATCTCATTGGTCAATTCTGCCTCTTGTTTTCCTGTTTCATATTGTCACCTCCTTCTGTGTCTTTTGATGCCCCCATGACTTCTATGACTTTTGTTGTGCTCTATCCAAAAATTTTTATAGCTCACAAAAATGTCTATCATTATCTTTTCCATCACTTACATGTCCTTCCAGAACTATAGGGAGAGACCAGGATGGTGGAAATAGTTCTGGATTGATCTAGCAGAGTCAGTACCACACAAAGGGCTGAATGGCCTTCTTTTGTGCAGTAAACCTCTGACTTTATAACTCCACAAAACATGATATCAGAACAATGTTAATGTTTTATGTTCATTTGTTTACAGAATGAGGACAATTTTGGAAAGATCAGATTTGTTGCTCATTACTAGTTGCCTTGACAACTAAGTGCTTGTATATGAGTAAAGAGGATATTAGGATATTAGAATCAATCATGGCGTGTGGGTGTAAGTCACGTGTAGACCAGAATGAGTAGACATGGCATTTTCCTTTACATGAAGGTATTAGTGAACCTGCTGGATTTTTGTGGCAATTCTGTAACATTCAGGATCATTTCTTTATGGGGCTTGCACACACATGGTCATGCTTATGAAGTGCAATCTCATAACTTGTTGTAATCCTGTGATCTTTGGGTTGCCTATACAATTTGTTAAGCTCTACACTATTAATATGCTTTTCTTCTGTTAAGTCACCAATTTTAAAAATGTATTCTTTAAATTCCTAGAAAGAGATTGGTATCTATAATGGACTTACCATAATGTATGACTTGGTGAATATAAAACTGTTGCAAATAAGTCTGCATAAAGTTTGCCTCCAAATAGATTATGCATTGAAAGATTCTTTATATGGCAAAAATTGCATCCAGATAATTAAATGTTGGTGATCTGGTTAGTGATCTTTTATGGAAAGAAAATTCATGGCACTTTTTTCAGTGTGGATTTATATCTGAAATAACTTCCGAGATAATAACTTTTTACACACCCGTTTGATTGCTCATTTCTCCTTCAGCGCATTGCAAACAGTCAAAACAACACACTGGTTGTCCTTTTCGTGCTGCTTTTCTTGTACCAGGAGGACAACTTACACTGCAGATAGAGCTTGGGATCTACAGGAATAAAGACAAGAGGCAATTTAGTGTTTCAATACTAATCCAACCCTAATTATTAAAGTTACATTTGATATACAGCAGAAGTAAATAACTAAGCAATGAGAATTTTTTGATAAACCTTTTGTAACAACATCATAAAGTGTTGCTGTCCTCATGTGAACATCACTACACATAGAAGACATGCAATCTGATGCAATTCAAACACATGTCAACAGCTGCAATTGTCTAGAAACAAACTCAAAACAGGATATAAACGCCTATAATTATTTCAGAGATATATCTGAGTTCAGAAGACTGTTGTAAATTCCTCACACTTAATTCTTGCAGTTCAATACAGCACTTGAATGCTATCTTTTCTTGTCATTAGTCTCTATTATCAATCATAAGAACCTAATGAGAACAGGAACTGGCCATTTGATCCTACAAACTTGCTTTTGCAGTCAATAAGTGCATGGCTGATCTTCAACCTCAACTCCATCTTCCCGCACTATCCCCATATCCTTAGCATCCAAAGATTTATCGATTGCTGACATGATGTTGGTTTCTCAAATTCTCGTCATTCAATTGTGCAAGTAAAGAATCTCCACATTTTTGCAAGTAATAATTTGTTTCTGTAATTATACACGCCATTGTGGAGAAATTTTATTTGAGGCACATAACGGAACAGTAGTTCTAAAACATTACATTTCCTCCTTGAAGCAAAGATTATTAACCTTTTGGCTCTTGCAGAAATCTATGTAGGACATGAATTTGATTTGTGGAAGTTTTATTCCTGTAGAAGTCAGCAACATTATTTTTCAGGTTTGAATAACTTTCATATTTTTTATTTTTATATAATAATAACATTTTACACCAGTGACAGTGGCTACTACCATGAGAATATGGGGCAATATTAAAGATTGGTAATCAATGCATCAGTGTTATTAAAATCTTTTGAATGCCGCTTTAACATTTAAATTGGTAACAAATAGCATACAGAGGAACTTCAAAGAGCAAATTTCTTTATTTGTTGGTGAGTCCAGGCGTAGCAGAAATGAAACCATCTATTATTTTGCAAGGATATTCTTTTCATTTTGTAATGTTGATTTTCTATCAAATTATCTTCATTGTAAAAAAAGTAGAGAAGCGTTGTTGCAATTGTTGGTGAGACCATATCTGGAGTACTGTGTCCAATTTTGGTCTCCTTATTTGAGGAAGAATATGGTGGCATTGGAGGCAGTTCAGAAGAGGTTCACCAGATTGTTTCTGGGAATGAATGCATTAACATATGTTGAGAGATTAAACAGTTCGGGCTTAAACTTGCTGGAGGGAATATATAATTCTAAAAAGGCTTGATAGAGTAAATGTAAACCAAATGTTTCCCCTTATGGGGCACAGGTATTGGTTAAGAAGTGGTAGATTTAAAACTACTTCCCACAGAAGGTGATGAATTTGTGCCCCACAGTGCTGTGGAGTCTGAATCATTAAATGGTTTCAGGAAGGAAATAGATATATTTCTGAAGGAAATGGGTTAAAGGGATATGGGGAATAGGTAGGTGGCTGGATTTGAGATCAGGGAGATAATTGAATGGTGGAGCAGGCTCAAAATGCTGAATTTGCCTACTTCTGCTCCTAATTCCTATGTTCCAATGTTCTTTTGCTAACTAGTATATCTGTTCCAGCTGAGTTCAAAGTTTCTTCCTTCATCTGCTGGATGTTTTTCAAATGCTTGCCCAACAATCAGCTAAATTTTTCCAGTCCTAACGTGATGGGCTGGCAAGTGGCAGAGCTTGTAATATGGTAGGAGAAGATGGCTGGAGCAGAGCTCATGCCTTCCACCACCATGGCATATTATCAGTGGCAGGAAGCTTAGCCACATTGAGTCACTTAAGTGCCCAATTAATTAACACCTGCCATCCCTGCCACCAGTTTGCCTGTAATGGTGGTGCTGCTGAGGCTGCTGAACTGCTGGCCTTCTAATTGGATGGTCCCAGCCATGGTCTATTACTTGATTACCATTGGACAAATACTGCCTGGTGGAGTGGATCGATTCCCACTTTTGATTGCAGTGGCAACTCTGTTCATGAAATGGAGGCCTACATGGGTTCAAAACTTTGCTCAAGTCTTCCTTGATAAAGTGTCATCCAGACACGAAACGTTAGCACTGTTTTCTCTCCACAGATGCTGTCAAACCTGCTGAGATTTTCCAGCATCTGCCATAATTTGCTTTTAACATATATATTTATGTTGGATATTAATTTCTGATTTAGATATAAAATTGCTCCTTAGTGTCAAGGGCACTAGCAGGGTAAATGCGTGGGGTTACGGGGATAGGGCCTGGGCGGGATTGTTGTCAGTGCAGGCTTGAAGGACGAATGGCTTACTTCTGACTGTAGGGATTCTATGAAACATTTCTGATTCAAATGTAGAAATGAGTTTGAAATTGCTATGCAACGCAATGTTAAGTTGAGTTTTGGTTTTGCAATCTGACGTTTGAAATGATAAGTTAAATTTTATTCTATCTCTTGGCTTTTCACTTCTATTCTGGTAGATGTTGAGTAAAGAGCAATAAAAATGATCCAATTTATTGGAATTAAATCAGTATTAAGCAGCAGATGTTTGATTTGAATTGACAATGAGTAAAGTACTCAATGTATTTGTTTCTGACTAAGTCTTTCATCTGATAGATCATAGATTTTAAAGATGCTGTTTAATCATTTAATCAATGTTTTCAATCTTGTTTTCTTTATTTCTTCAAGAATGCTCTCAATTCAATGTAATCTTGTTAACTAAACTATTAGAATGCTGCCTTTTAAAGTCACCATTACAACAGATCATTGGAAAGATACACAAGAACACAAAAAAAAAGCAGGAATAGACCACCAGGCCCTTTAAGCCTGCCCCACCATTCAATAAGATCACGGTCGATCTATGCCTCAAATTCTTTTCTGTGCCATTTTCCCATGGCCCACTATTCCTTGATCTAACAAATATTTATCCACCTGCACTTTGAATATTTCTAATGATCCATCCTCCACCACCCTTTGGGGCTGAGAATTCCAGAGACTTACCACCCTCTGAGAGAAAAATTTCTGCGCATCTCAGTTTTAAATGACAGGGTCTTTATCTTGTGCTATGTCCCTTTATTTGATACTCTCTCACTAGTGAAAACATTTCATCATTTCTTCAGAGTCTTATATGTTTGAATAAAGTCATCCCTCACTCCAAGGAATACAGACCCAGACTATTTATTCACTTTTGATAGGACAACCCTCTCACCCAGGAATTCGTCTGGTGAATCTCCTTTGGATGAAATGGATTTATTGGCGTCATTATTAGCGCACCTTACTTGGAAGTTGTCATAGAGTCATAAAGGTTTACAGCATGGAAACAAGCCCCATGGCCCAACTTGTCCATGCCTACCTTTTTTTAAGCCCCTAAGCTAGTCCCAATTGCCCACATTTGGCCCATATGCCTCTATACCCATCTTACCCATGTGACTGACTAAATACTTTTTAAAAGACAAAATTGTACCCGCCTCTACTATTACCTCTGGCAGCTTGTCCAGACACTCACCATCCTCGATGTGAGAAAATTGCCCATTGTGTTGTTGTAAAGTTCTCAACTGAAAGTTGTCTTTCAGCTGAGAACTTCAGGTCCTTTGGGATTCAACAACAGGTCTGGTAAATTCTTGTCTAATTTGTTATGTTAATATTCAAAGACATACTCTGTGTTTCATGGCTACCCAATCTGCAGCTGTTCCCTTCTGTATTATTTTAGAAGCTTTTTCCTAAACTCTGCTGTCTTTCTACATCACTGCTTTCAAAAGCCAACAAAAGGTTTTAACTTACAAAATGTAAACAATTTACACAGAAAGTTGTGAGCATTTATATTAAGTAAAATAAAATTGGGTATTATCTAAGAATCTAGCTTGTTCCATCATGATTATGAAATACTGAATGCCATATGATTATGAGAGGAAACCTTAAATTCATACTTAGTTTCATTTGCAAGAAAAACAAAGTCAACATACTGCTGAGTACAAATGATGTTCTAAGTTATTTCTCTAGTTACACTGTTTAATAGTTGGCTAACACATTTACCTTTTTTTGTCCATTACTCCAAATAACAGTGTCTTCATCGATGAAAAGTTCTTGCCCAGGGGCTGCTGATGCATCGAAAAAGCCTACAGTAACAACTTTAACAGAGCCATCTGCATCCATTTGCCAATTCATGATATCATATGATGCAATAGGATCACCATTTTCATCAAAATATATTTTATCACCAAAATTGTTTGTAAAGTTAACTTCTTTTAGGTAATGGAGAAGCTGTATGTTGAGGTTGAAAAAATATACGATTAATTTAACCCATAAAGATTAATAGAAATATCGCTATTCATAAACACTACTAGTGTACAGCCTGAAAATGCATATTATACATAAAAATGCCTTACTTGCCATGGTGCAAAATGTGAAATATTTGCACAAGTTTTGTTCAGAAATGGTCCTTTGTTAGGGTCACAGGTTGCCAAGTTATGAAGTGCATGAGCTATTGCATACACTGCTTTGTAGACATTATAGGAAACTCTTAATTGTGACACATCACTATATACACTGTCTGTTTTCTCAATGTTTTCTTGTCCTGTACATATTGGATCTGAAATTCTGGCTGTGGGGTATCCAGTGGTGTTACCCAGTGGATTGAGGGCACATCCAAACAGCTTTTCCCAGAATCTATTTACCAAAGAATTACCAGGGATTGAAGTTGGGCGCAACTTAAGAAGAAATTCTTTGAACTGTGGAACTTCTCCTTTACGAAAGGCAAACCCTATTGTTCCACCAAATGACCTAAAGTTTTGTTTTGTTGCTAGCAGTGCTGCAGTACTCCAAGTTTCACTTGCTATCCACTGTTTATTAGTAATATTCTGACGCACCACTTCATTGGCTAAAGAAATGATATCCCCTACACCAGCGAACAATGCAATAACCTTTGCTGTGGATCTTTTGATGGTATCTACGATCTGAAGTATCTTATGTCTGGAAGGAAGTTTTGGGATTGCTTCGGTAAAGGCAAGGCATACACCATAATTCTGAACCTGTTCATTAAATAACTGAACTAGATATTGGCCATAATCATCTTGAGTTGCTATAGACCCAACCCATGTCCAGCCAAAATGCTTCACAAGTTGTGCCATAGCTTTGGCTTGAAAGCTATCACTGGGTATAGTCCTGAAAAAGGTGGGGAACTCCACTTTGTTGCTAAGACATGAACACGAAGAAGAGTAACTGACCTGAAAAATAGAAGAGATATGTGAATATTGAATAAAAAAAAGACAGAATGACATTGGCAGTTCTGTCATGAACATTGTAAATCTGGTGTTAAGTAGTATCCTCATTAAATCAAATAGAAGATACAAGTCTATGTGTAATTTTAAAAATACATATTCAGAAATGATGTGCCTTTAATATTATTACAGCACATTTTATATATTTTATTTGATGCCTTACAATTTGATAAAGAGATTTTAAGATTTATTTATATCACTACATTTTTGCATATGGAAGAGTACTTCTACATTTACAGCTTCTTCACTTGCACTTGTGATGAATGAATGAATTTGTCACTATTATCTATTTAAAATTAAAATAAAAGTTTATTACCCATGATTGAATTATTGGCATAGAATTTAACCAATCAATGAAGCTGACTATATTTGTAAATTGATATTGCATTCAATAATAAAGAGATAAACATTGTTTGTAGAAAACGAAAAGTTTTAATCAGCACCATATTGAAAGAAATTTTTTTTTTGGCCACAATATATTTTCTATCAATCTTTGATGATTTGGAAGTATTTTGAATGTTTCTTGCAACTTTTCTTACCATAGGAATTCTGAATCGTCCGGCAATTCTTCCAGTTATCATGGATTGTGTTGATCGAGCATCACCAACAATTGCAGGAATGAGAGGTGACCCTGTGCATTTATAATTCTTAAAAATATTATCTGCTCCACTGAGGAGAGTGACTGCTGCTCTGACAGCCTGTGGTACCTTACGACAGTTGTCGTAAATGCTGTAACCCAATCTTATATTCGGAAGCAGTGTTTGATCTTTGTTTATTTCTTCAATAGTGAAGATCATCATTTGTAGCCATCGAAATGTTCTGAAATTAAAACTGATGGAGAAAGTGATTTAAGCTTATTGATCTGTATTTTATGAAAATGGAATTCAAAACACTGTTTCATTTAACCCTTCATATTAAATTAAATTGTGAGTGATATGCAATTTCACATCAGGTCCTGCACAGCATAAATAATAGAGCAGTTAATTTTAAAATTTCAAGAAGTTGGATCCCAGGGCTTCTTGTTTTTGATTGCCTTGAGAAAGTCAATTTCATCAGTACTTAACTGACTCAGTAGGTGGAACTTTGTATGACAGTGATGAGTCCCATTTTGTAATAAAATTAAGAGAGAAGCCAATTAACTGTTTGTCAAGTATTATAGAGAACAAAGAACAAAGAACAAAGAACATTACAGCATAGTAACAGACCCATCAGCCCACCAAGCCTGCCCCAATTCCTAACAACCAAAACAGAAAACACTGGAAAATCTCAGCAGTTCTTACAGCATCTGTGGAGAGAAAATAGAACCAGTGTTTCAAGTCTGGATGGCGCTTTGTTACAACTGATGATCGCTGTTCCTAGTCCTTATTTTGACCCACTGCTTATTGCCCATATGTGATTCTATCCCTCAGTTCGCCTCCCATTCAGTAGCCATGGAGAAGTCATTATATGTTCAATCTACTGAATTTCTACTTTGATTCTTTTCACAAGCATTAACTATTTATTGAGTTATTGAAAGGGATTTAAACTGAATAACATTTTATGGATGTAAACTAATTAGATGAAAAAATTTTGTCACTGGCTGATTGCTTTTTTAAAATTGTACAGTCCTAATTATGATTCATTAACCAAAGCAACCAACAAGGGCTTGCTTTTAAAATAATTTTCTTCCAATAAAGTTTTATTCACTTGACTTTTAAGCAGTTATTGAAAAGAAAAACAAATTCCAAGCAGCTGCCATCACTGAAACTTTTTTTCTCTTCTATCTCATCTTCCGATTGCAATCAAAACCATGATTATCAGTCATTTCAAATGCTATGTATTATTATTCCCTCTTCTCTCTATTTCTCAAATCACGCAGAGCTCCATGTAAACACAATTATTTAAATTTTATTTTTCCCATCAAAATATTCCAAATCTCTCAATTTCAACCTTGCATTTAAAAATGAAAACACCAAGAATACTAAAATCAACGTTGATTGCCTGTCAGTGAATCTTAGTTTAAATTTTAATAGCAAATAAATATTGCATGAATTATATTCATTATATACCTTTTAAAATATTGTAAATAAAAATCAAAAATGCATTTTTAAAGTAAAGTTAGTTTATTAGTCACAAGTAGGCTTACATTAACACTGCAATGAAGTCACTGTGAAAATCCCCTAGTTGCCACACTCTGGCGCCTATTCAGGTACACTGACAGAGAATTTAGCATGGCCGATTCACCTAACTTGCACATCTTTGGACTGTTGGAGGAAACTGGAGAATCTGGAGGAAACCCATGCAGACACAGGGAAAATGTGCAAACTCCACACAGACGATGACCCAAGCTGGGAATCGAACCTGGGTCCCTGGCGCCATGAGGCAGCAGTGCTGACTACCCTGCCACTGTGCTGCCCTTTTATTTCTGCTCCATGTCTGATCAAAATCTGTTTATCTTTGCAAACAAAATATTCATATCAACTCTTTGACTTAAGAGTATCTTACATATTTGACAATAACCATTCAATTTACTTGTGAAGAATGTTCAAACTTACCCTTCACATTGTAATACTTCAGGCTTTGCCTTGTAAGAAAGTTCAGGCAAAGTCACTGTGAAGTGAATAGGAAACAGTCCACCAATAATGATGTCTCCGTTTTTATGGACTCCATACAGATTAAACTTTTCAAGTAGCTTACACGATGGATCAATGGCCCAATACGCAGAGAGAAACAAGGAAAATGTGAGGACCAAATATACATTGAACTTCATTGCTACCTTCATCACAGGATAAAAGCAGACTGAACTATTTCAGTATCAGTTTGCCCTTATATACAGCTGGTGCATTTGGCAGAACTTTTAATTTTACAGAAGTTCAGAACTAAAATATCCCCAAAAGATTGTAGTTGAATCCACATAGGGAAAAACAACAGCTATAATGATGAAAGTAAATCGTGCTTTGTATATAATGTTGCTAAAGCACAGCAGCTTGAAAACATCTTGCTCCATAACTAATATGTGGATGAAGGAAAAGGTATAATAATAGACACAAAGATAAAACTAGGCTTTAGTTAGAAACAAACGTATTATGATGGCTTGTATTGAAATGCAGAGAACAAATACATTTGATTTCAGGACTATGTGTATCCTGAAATTGGACTACTAACCATGAATGGTTTATTTTAAGAATATAAGAACATAAGAACATAAGAAATAGGAGCAGGAGTAGGCCATCTAGCCCCTCGAGCCTGCCCCGCCATTCAATAAGATCATGGCTGATCTGTTGTGGCTCAGTTCCACATTCCCGCCCTCTCCCCGTAACCCTTAATCCCCTTGCCTATCAAAAACCCATCAACCCGTGTCTTAAAAATATTGAGCAAGGTAGCCTCCACCACTTCAACGGGCAGAGAATTCCAGAGATTCACCACCCTTTGAGTGAAGAAGTTCTTCCTCAACTCCGTTCTAAACCGCCCCCCCCCTTTATCCTGAGGCTGTGCCCTCTAGTCCTACTGTCCTTTCTGAGTGGGAAGAGTCTCTCCACCTCTATCCTATCCATCCCATTCAACATCTTATACGTCTCAATGAGATCTCCCCTCATTCTTCTAAACTCTAATGAGTACAAGCCTAGTTTATTCAGCCTCTCCTCATAGTTCAACCCCCTCAACTCCGGAATCAGCCTAGTAAACCTCCTCTGCACTCCCTCCAAGGCCAAAATATCTTTGCGTAAGTGCGGTGACCAAAACTGCACACAGTACTCCAGCTGCGGCCCCACCAGTGCCCTGTACACCTGCAGCAAGACCTCCCTACTTTTATATTCAATCCCCCTCGCTATGAAGGCCAGCATCCCATTCACCTTCCTGACCACCTGCTGCACCTGCAGGCTGGGTTTTTGCGACTCATGCACAAGGACCCCGAGGTCCCTCTGCACCGTCGTATGCTGCAGTTTTTTGCCACGTAAGTAATAGTCCTTCCTACCATTATTCCTACCAAAGTGGACAACCTCACATTTGCCAACAGTAAATTCCATTTGCCAGTTCCTGGCCCATTCGCCCAGCCTATCTAGATCCTTCTGCAGACTCTCCACACCCTCCGCAAAATTTGCTGTTCCACCAATCTTGGTGTCATCAGCAAATTTCGATACCATACACTCTGTTCCCTCCTCCAAATCATCTATATAAATGGTGAATAGCTGAGGCCCCAGCACCGACCCCTGGGGCACTCCACTAGTCACCAACCGCCAATCCGAATAGCACCCATTGACCCCCACTCTCTGCCTCCTATTTGACAGCCAATCCTCTATCCACGCTATGTATTATAATAGGATAGTTCACATATATAAATATACATACAACTTCCCAACTTCCACTTCATTTCTGGATCATCAATTCCATCAATAAATTTATATGTATTATTTAGTTAATCGTACAAAATAAGCTGTTAGTCATAAGTTAAAATAAAACTTGAGGCATATTAATTTAATCCATTGGCAACCATATGTTTGCTTTTATCCTGAACCAATTTATTGAGATTTGGGTGAGAATTGGGACATAATAGATGCTGAAGAACAAATGTATATGTAACCAAACATAGTTAGACTCATCCGTCTTCAAAAAATTCTTACATGTGATAGGAATGCTTCCAAAAGCTCCATTGAGATACCATTGTTTGTTTGTATAAACAAGGTATTCCAACATAACAGCTATCACAATAATGTCCCATCCTGTCCTCCACAAAGTCCACATTTTTAAGGGAGGAAGTGGATAGCAACAAAGTGGGTGAGGTTGAGGGGGTGGGGGCGGGCGCACCCTACAAATGACAACCAAACAGCGACTAACCACTTCTTTTTTTCCCTTTAAGCAGTTGAATGAAAATAAATCAGGCTTCCTGCTCCCATTTGGCTGCCACACCAAACATTTTATTGCATAGTCAGCATATTATCAGTGTCAACTGGCTTATAATAAACCTAATGGGCCCTTGATTATTCATTTAATATGGTTGCTGCATTGCTGATTTCAGCACCCATACACTCTGCCATGCATTGTGGAGAAACATGTCAGCTGGGGACACATAATATTCAGCCTCATGTTTCAGAAAAGGTCAACCGATAGTAATTGGAAGCAGGACTCCATGATTGATTCCTGTCTCTCTAGCCTGGTGGAAAATTATTATAGCCCATTGCTGACATTAGCTAACTCAATGTAGGAATTGAATAATTAGTGTGGGTCAACTGAACATTTCATTTACCAGTTTAACCATGTGTGGAGGCTTTTTTGCATTGAACTTTTGTGCACACTCTTTTTCTCATTGTCCCCCGCTTCTTTAATATTGAAAGTTTTAACTCATTGGTGTGCTTTACTTGTCTTTTAGATTATTTAATCATGCCACTCCCCTATGTTTTCTTTAATATTTCAATAAAATCTAAATAAAACCAGAATAATGACCCAAAGGAAAACAAACCTTGGACTCCTGCAATGAAATAGAAAATGATGCAAGTACACAGCATTTCAAATTGAATGCTTTGCATAGGACACGGTTAAGTCCTTATTGTACGTGCTTGTTTGATTTTGAAAGTATCGGTGATTTAGTTGTTGATTTAATGCCAAACAGAATGCAGCACTCAGGTTCAAACTCATTTTACAGTACTTGTGCAATCTAACTTTTGCTGATTGGAATTATTACCATGGTGAAAGTTTATGTGAATGGATTGTATCAACTATTGAGCCTATTGTTAGATTGAGACCAACCCCAAGTTGACATTTATATATATTTCAACCACCTTAAAACCCAAATTACTGTGCTAAATGTCTAACTGGAAATAGATTTGATAGCATTGTAGGTCCAAAACATAATTTGGAGACAGAACTGAGCCATCAAGGAACAAAATGAAAAGATACTGGGCCCACAAAAGATATGGAGAAGTGGGATAAAGCAGGACAAAGATAAAGATTTATGACCGTGGATAAAATGTGTGGCCGTGGATGCCCTCAGAAGAAGTAGGTTCTCAATAATGATGACAACATATTTAATTCAAAAAGTTTCCAAATACAAGAAATAAAAGAGTTGATGCTGAGCACTAGTGCAAGGATTTGGGGAAGCAAATATAGGTTTTGGTTCATTTTGGTAGCTTTTTCATCTGTATCAAATGTTGGGATCCAGCCTGGAAGGATCCTGAGTGACTCACACTGTTTGGCTAATTGTTATTACGACATGGATTTTCAACTATGGGTTTTGTGTGCAGATTGGAAGACTTTAAGGCTCTGTGAAAATGATGTTTAAAAATTGCTGCTTACATCAGATTTTAAATCCATTGGGTGGGCACGGTGGCTTTTGTGTGGCAGGAGTGAGCTGAGGAGAAGGCCAGCATTGGAGCTCTGGCACTAGGTCCAGAAAATTTTTTAAAAAGATGAATCATCCCTCTAGCCCTCACCCCTCATCCTCTACACAATGTATAGCCCGTCATATCCTTCACACCAACCTATTCTCCTGTACCTACCCCATAGCCCCTTCCCAGCCAACCAATGCTACTTTACCCACCCCAGAGCCCTTTATAGCCCCTATGCCAATTTAGTGTCAACTCATGCAACCCATGTACCCCACCCATCACCCTTTGCACTTATACCATGTCAACTCACCCAGTATCCACCATGGGCAGATGCATGCAGCAAAAAGATGAAATAAAGTTCTATAAAATAAAGTTGTGCCTATTGCAGACTTTGCTTTCTTGAAAAAAAATACATTCATAAAAATACATTTATATATTGATATTCCTGCAACTGCATAACATTTTATAACGATAAGTATAAGTATTGGAATTCGTAGTCTCATTTCAAAGAATCCATAACCACTGTAGCTTTCAATCAAATCGTGAAATGGTGAACATCCTACAGTGAGAATAGAGGAAATTAGGCACAGTAAGCAGTCTGACAACACCAGGTTAAAGTCCAACAGGTTTATTTGATAGCATAAGCGTTCGGACTCTCACTCCTTCTTCAGATGAGTGAGGAGTTGTGTTCACAAACAGGGCATATATATACACAAATTCAATTTACAAGATTATAGTTGGAATGTGAGTTTTTGCAGGTAATCAAGTCTAAAGGTACAGACAATGTGAGTGGAGAGAGGGTTAAGCACAGGCTAAAGAAGTGTGTATTGTCTCCAGCCAGGATAATTAATGAGATTTTGCAAGCCCAGGCAAGTCGTAGGGGTTACAGATAGTGTGACATGAACCCGAGATCCTGGTTGAGATGTCCTCATGCGTGCGGAACTTGGCTATTAGTTTCTGCTCAGCGATTCTATGTTCTCATGTGTCATGAAGGCTGCCTTAGAGAACTCTTACCCGAAGATCAGAGGCTGAATGCTCTTGACTGCTGAAGTGTTCCCTGACAGGAAGAGAACACTGCTGCCTGGAATTAGGCATGCAGCACTGCTCCAGTAATGAAAACCTCAGGCTTATGTCAGGGTGAAATAGCAAGTAATATTTTTGACACTCCAGGCATGATTTCAAAGATTTAAAGGGAAGGACTTTCAAATGATTTAATAATTCAAGAGGTCCCTTTAACAGATGCTTTTGACAGGTCCTCTTGACATTATTGCGAGGTCCTCCTGACACTTTTGACAGGTCTTTTTGACAGGTCCACAAAACACTTTTGACATGCCCTCTTGATAAGTCCTGCTGAAGGTTCCTTTTGACTGGTCCCTTTGGTACATTTGACGATCCCTCTAGACGGGTCTTCTTGACAGTTGCTTTGCACACATTTGACAGTGATTTTGACAGTTTTGTTGACTTTTCCAATGAGCTTGGCAGTAAATGAGTTTATGCAAATGTACATACATTCATGCCTAATTTTAATAATTCCAAAAGGCAACGTACCTCCCCCAAATGTGTCCAGGGAGCCCAAAGGTACCCCGGGACCATATCCAGAGGGGAATCTTACGTCTCCAAAGGGAGGAGACCTTGGCTATCCAATAAAATGCAAAAGGTTCAGACTTGCTCTTACCAGGTCTATTTTGCACAGTTCAAGTTTAATACATCCAGGCCAGTAAAATCAGACTTGAATGGAGGCAGCTGTCAACTTAAATGGCCAGCTGCATCCGTGAAATGCAAATACTCAAAATATGAGCCACCTCCGTTACCAACAGTGTGAAAATGGGAAGCAACATATTCAGGGACAGGACTTCTGATTTTTGGGCTCGGAGACTATAATTGTCATAATGGAGAGGTTCTCTGTTGGATGCCACTGCAGTGAATGGAGTTTTGACAAATACTCCACTCTCGCTGAGAGTGAGACAGGTATGGACAAGATTGGAGAATCCAGCCCATTAACTTTTCAAAGAGTGCTGATATGGAGCAGAATCTTTTGCCCTCCCTCCTAGTGAAATGCAACAACTCCCTATTAAATCAAAGCATGCACTAAATACCTCCAAGAACCCTCCAGAGGTGAC
Organism: Carcharhinus amblyrhynchos; assembly: GCF_965287045.1. NCBI lineage: Eukaryota > Metazoa > Chordata > Chondrichthyes > Carcharhiniformes > Carcharhinidae > Carcharhinus > Carcharhinus amblyrhynchos. The sequence continues at coordinate 100,566,850 of NC_137326.1, read as the reverse complement.
CTGTTCACAAAAGGCTACAATAGCTATGGGGCAGCAGTGGAAGTGCCTCTGGGTCTGCAGCATGCCAGAGAGATGGAGAAGAGACTGTGGAAAGAGATAGCTGTGCATAATGCCCTCCACCAGTTTGGAGCAGGACACTTCCAAGCTCCCAGACAATGACAGGAGGAAAGGCAAGCCAATACACCCAGAAAATCAGTTGCCAAACATGCATACTCATTAGCATTTGCCTGTACACCACCCAAGAGATCATCATCTGAATCCCCCGCAGTGGGACTGCATTGTGACTTCATCCTCTGCTAAGCTGACAAACAAAACATCCTTTCCCCCAGCTGGGCTATAGCCCACTGGTGATCTCTCACCTACCTACCTATGGCTGGGCAGGCAGTTGTTCAAGGGTATCTTTTTTTCATTCATTTGTGGGACTTGGGTGTCACTGGCTGGCCAGCATTTACTGTCCATCCCTAGTTGTCTTCAAGAAGGTAGTGGTGAGCTGCCTTCTTGAATCACTGCAATCCATGTGCTCTGGGGTGACCCATGATGTCATTAGGGAAGGAATTCCAGAATTTTGACCCAGCGACTGCAAAGGAATGGTGATATATTTCCAACTCAAGGTGGTGACTGGCTTGGAGGGGAACTTGCAGGTGGTGATGTTCCCATGTATCTGCTGCCCTTATCCTAGATGGAAGTGGTTGTGGGTTTGAAAGCTGCTGTATAAGAGTCTTTGATAAATTGCTGTAGTGCATCTGAAAGCAAAAAAATCAGAGGAAGGTAGATTAATGAAAAAAGAGTGGAATGGGAACCAAGAGGTCCATGAACAGATCATCTGCAGCTTCTCATCATATCAAGTTACTTTATTGAATACTACTATTTTCAATTTTTTTTAATTAAGAGATTGTTTGATTCTCCCATGTGATCTAAAATTAATTATTTGACATTCACACACCTGTGTTCCCTGTTTTATTTTACAACACCAACTGGAAAAGTAACCTCAGAGGGGTGAATATTGGAACACGTTCAACTCAGTGCTACTTGTGTGATAGAAGTCTGAGGTCCATCAGGGACGTTCCCAAAAGAGAGAAACATCTGGGTTCTCTCCTCCTGTAGGCTAGCAAGAGCTTGCCAACTCTGCTTATCACAAGGCCACAGACTTTATTTTGTTCTCATGAGTCATTAATCTATTAGAAAACTGAGTATAATGTCAATCTAACACCTGAATGTTAATTGATAGACAGCAGCACAAGTCTTTAACATTGGCTCCTTTACAATTATTATTTATGATTTTAATCAAAATAAGCAAAATATTTTTTAAAGGAACTTCAACAATGGGTGGTATTTTTTGGAGGTGACAGGGGTCTTGCAGGCTGGCATGAGAAACAGCAAACTTTCAACTTTAAATGCTTCTCAAGCTCTTAACGGCAGCGGCAGGAATTACCTGTAATCAGAGCACCCTGGAAGTGGGAAATCCTGCTTCCCTCCCAGAGCTGCTGACCAGAGGTTGGTTCCTGGGCATTGCTCAGCAGCGCCACCTGGTGGTGGCAGTTGCCAATAATTTATACCATCCTGAGGTCCAGAATCACCAAGGAACCCACAGAACAGGTGAGAGATGGTGGGATGAGGTTGACTGGTGGAGGACATGTGGGGAGGGTGCGGTGAGAGTTTAGCAGAAAGGCTAGAGGGTGGGTGGTTCTTAGAGACCACTTGCTTTTCCATATGCCAAGTCCCTCAATCAGCCACTGAGTGCCTTTGAATGAGGAAGCCTCTTCAGAAGTCTTCAAACAACTCTCGACCAGCTTCCCGCAAGGCAATACCCTGTTTGCTGTGTTGAACGAATACCTTAATAAGAGCCTCAATTAGCGAGGGGGTGGGAAGGCCATCCATGACCCTTTCCACCCAGGACTAATCAGGGCAGAAGGAGGAAGGCAACAGGGTCCCTAGTTCAATTAAATGGCCCCTGTCACCAAATTCTCCTCGGGGGAGGGCATAAAATTTCACCCAACATTTCAGTAAAGTGAGGCTTTTTTTTCAGCTCAATCAGGTTAGCACTAGTGCCTCACAGTGCTGGGGACCCAGGCTCAATTCCAGCCTCGCGTAACTGTGTAGAGTTTGCACGTTCTCCCTTTGTCTGTGTGGGTTTGCTCCAGGTGCTCTGATTTCCTCCCACAATCCAAAGATACACCAGTTGGTCATGGTAACTTGTCCCTGTGTACCAATATGTGTAGATGTGGAGGGGTGTGGGGTTACAGAGAGTGGGCCAAAGTAAGATGCTCTGTTGGAGAGTCGGTGCTGACTTGATGGGCTGAATAGCCTCCTTCTGCACTGTAGGGATTCAATGATTCTATGAATAAACCTATCATTGTGCTTATTTTCAAACTACTGAAAATGCTCCATTCTCTGTATCAGGACAAATGATATTTGTATGCTCTAAGTTTAGGTATAGGTTAGCATTGCCAAGGCCAGCACATCCTCAAGTGTGAGTTTCATACAGTTTGTTCATTTAGGACCACACTACTCATTATTGTATTCCTTTGCATTAACAAGTAAACCTATGCATTGCTTGCTCATATTTATATTGATAGGACTTTGACATTACTAGGGGTGAAATTTTACCACTTTGTCATGGCAGAGCAGGGCTGTAAAAGGCAGCAAATCATTCATCAAGTCCAATGACTTCAGTGGGACTGGAAGATGCCTCTGGCAGGAGGGGCTGTAAAATTCCACTTTAAAGTATGGACAATACATAAACAAGTCAGACAACTCAACCAGGTCTGCACTGGTGTTCATGCTTTCCACAAATTTCCTGAAACCCTTATACCCTTAATTTTGTCAACATATCCTTGAAATTGTTCCTCTCTTACATGCTTAGCTAGCTTCACCTTGAATTTATCAATGCTTTTTATCTCAACTACTTTATTATAGTACGTTTCACATCCTAACTATTATCTGGGTAAATAAGTTTCTCCTGAATTCCCTATTGGATAAGTAATTATCTTATAATTATAACTCATAATTCTTGTCTCACCAGCAAGTGGAAGTATAATTTATGTAGCCATCCTTTTATCCTTTTCTTTATCCTAAAGACCTCAACAGGTAACTTCTCAGCCTTCTCTTTTCCAAAGAATCTCAAAAACTGTTCAACCTTTCCTGACAGGTATAACTGATATCATTAAAGTAAATCTTTTTTATACCTTCTCCAGTATCAGTTTTCAATTTTATCCTTCTAAAAATGCATCTCACAGATTCATTTGCTATTTTTAATGGTCTTATTGACTTAGGTTGCTACTTCTAATGATTTAGAACATAAGAACATAAGAATAGGAGCAGGAATAGGCCATTTGGCCCCTCAAGCCTGCTCTGCCGTTCAATAAGATCATGGCTGATCTTTTTGTGGACTCTGCTCCACTTATGCGCTTGCTCACCGTAATCCTTAATTCCATTACTGTTCAAAAAGTTATTTATCCTTGCCTTAAAAACATTTAATGAGGTAGCCTCAACTGCTTCACTGGGCAGAGAATTCCACAGATTCACAACCCTTTGTGTGAAGAAGTTCCTCCCCAATTCAGTTCTAAATCCGCTCCCTTTTATTTTGAGGCCAAACCCCTTAGTTCTAGTTTCACCTGCCAGTGGAAACAACTTCCCTGCTTCTATCTTATCTATTCCCTTCATAGTCTTATATGCTTCTATAAGATCTCCCCTCATTCTTCCGAATTCCAATGAGTATTCCCCAGTCTACTCAGTCTCTCCTCATAAGCCAATCCTCTCAACTCCGGAATAAACCTGCTGAATCTCCTCTGCACTCCCTCCAGTGTCACTATATCCTTTCTCAAGTAAGAAGAACAAAACTGTACACAGTACTCTGGATGTGGCCTCACCAGCACCTTATACAACTGCAACATAACCTTGCTGTTTTTAGACTCCATCCCTCCAGCAATGAAGGACAAAATTCTATTTGCCTTCTTAATTACCTGCTACACCTGCAAACCAACTCCTTGTGATTCTTGCACAAGGACACCCAGGTCTCTTTGCACAGCAGCATGCTGCAACTTTTTACCATTTAATTAATAGTCCATTTTGCTGTTATTCCTACCAAAATGGATGACCTCACATTTACCAAAATTGTACTCCATCTGCCAGACCCTCACCCACTCACTTAGAGTATCCATATTGCTTTGCAGACTTTCAGCATCCTCTGCATACTTTGCTTTGCCACTCATCTTTGTGTCATCTGTGAATTTTGACACACCACACTTGGCCCCCAACTTCAAATCATCTATGTAAATTGTAAACAATTGCAGTCCCAACACTGATCCATGAGGCATATCACTAGTCACTGATTGTCAACCAGAAAAACCCCCATTCTTTGCATTATGTTAGTTAATCAATCCTTTATCCATGCTAATACATTACCTGTAACATCATGCAACTTTATCTTATGCAGCAGTCTTTGGTGCAGCACCTTGTCAAATCAAGATACACTACATCAACAGGTTCCACTGCTCATGTAATGTTCTCAAAGAATTCCACCAAATTAGTCAAACATGACCTGCCCTTCATGAACCAATGCTGTGTCTTACCAATGGGACAATTTATATCCAGGTGTGTCGCTATTTCTACCTTGATGATAGATCCAAGCATTTTCCTATTACAGAAGTTAAGCTAACCTGCCAATAGTTACCCACCTTTTGTCTACCTCCTTTTTTAAACACTGGTGCCACATTTGCTGTTTCCCAATCTGTGGGAACCACCCCAGAATCCAGTGAATTTTGGTAAATCACCACTAGTGCATTTGCTATTTTCCCCGGCATCTCCTTCAGTACCCTGGGATGCATTCCATCACGGCCAGGAGACTTGTCTACCTTTAGCCCCGTTAGCTTGCCCAACACTCCTGCTTTCGTGATAATGATAGTTTTTAGGTCCTCACCTACCATAGCCTTCCTGTCATCAATTTTTATCATGTTATTTGTGTCTTCCACTGTGAAGATGAATGCAAAATACCTGTTCAAGGCCTCAGCCATTTTCTCATTTCCAGTTATTCCATCCCCCTTCTCATCCTCTAGAGAACCAACGTTTACTTTCGCTGCTCTTTTTCATTTTATATATTTGTGGAAACTTTTGCTATGTTTTTATATTCTGAGCTAGTTTACTCTCATAATCTATTTTACTTTTTTATAGCTTTTTTTGTGGCTTTCTGTTGACCTTTAAATATTTCCCAATCCTCTAGTTTCCCACTAATCTTTGCCACTTTGTATGCCTTTTTTGTTCAATTTGATACCCTCCTTTATATCCTTAAATATCCATGGCTGATTATCTGTTTTTCTGCAGTCCTTCCTTATCACTAGTATATACTTTCGCTGAGCACTGTGAAAGATCACTTTGGAAGTCCTTCACTGTTCCTCAACTGCCCGTCCATAAAGTTTTTGCTCCCAGTCTACCTTAGCCAATGCCTCCCTCATCCCTTTGTAGACTCCTTTGTTTAAGCACAAGACACTGGTATTGGAGTTTACCTTCTCATGCTCCATCTGTATTTTAAATTCTTCCAAGAGGATTCCTGACTATAAAATCATTAATTTTTCCTGTCTTATTACACAGAACCAGATCTCAGAAAGCTTGCTCGCTTGTAGATTCCATTACATACTGTTCAAGGAAACTATCGTGGATAAATTCTATGAACTCCTTCCCAAGGCTGCGTTGACTGATCTGGTTTGACCAATTGATATGTAGATTGAAATCCCCCATTTTTTACATGCATTAGTTATTTCTTTGTTGATTCTCACTCCACCATGATGTTATTATTTTGTGGCTATAGACTATGCCTATCAGTGTTGGGGGAAAGAGGGGGCATCCTCCATGTCCGTGGAAGAGGCTGTGGGAAGTTTATTTTTAGTTCAGGTTGGGGCACCCTTTAAACACGGTGTCATGATCTTGGTGGAGCCAGCTTTGGCAACTCTACCAGCCCTGCCCTGCCATAGTGACAGCATAAATCATGATACCAAATTTTTTTTGCTCAGCATCGGGAGATCTGGTCTGAAAACTTGGCCATGAAGCCAGGGAGTTACACACCCGTTTTCAGTCTAAGACTGATATTCTGACAAGCTTTGAATTTCCCTGTGGTTTGGGGATTGGCCTTGAGTTAAGGTCATGTTTTATGAATTAAAATAAAATGGGAAAATTCCACCCCTGGGTATGGAAATGCTCAGATACAACTGGCATATTGGAAAGTTCTGATTATTTTAGCAGAAGTTTGAAATGAACAGTTAATTACCTGAAGTCTTCAACAATACATTTAAGACCACTTCAGTTCCCATTTGCAGATTTCAAAACACCAGATAAGAGATATACCAGATAAGAAACACCAGATATCCTTTATCTTTTTATTGAAAATTCAGAGGTAACATATTTAAGTCCAATCAAATAAATTAACTTTTTCCATTTATAGAAATGAATTAATTAAGAGTTAGAAATGAAATCATTTTAAAGTTTAAGTTGCAGTAGAATTCTTTATCCAGACAGCTGCAAAATATTGCAAAGTGTTTGCGGTATATTCACAATCCTACTATAAAAAGTTGAAAACTTTCTTATTCATCATCATGGTTTACATTCTATAACTGCTGATCTGAGGCATTTAGGGAGAAGACTGTTGGTCAGAATATCACACCAATCATCCCCCTCCATTGAGTTCCTTCCAGCAAACTTATGAATGGTATTGTCTGCCTTTAGCTCCATTTTGATCAAAGTGGAACTTTACTTCAGGGAAAATACAATGCAAAATGTCTGCTCCCTGACAATTTTGGAGAGGCAGTGGCATAACAGTATCATCATTGGACTAGTATCCCAGAGACCCAGGGCACTGCCCTGCAGGCCCCGGATTTGAATCCCGCTATGGCAAATAGTGAAATTTGAATTCAATAAAAATCTGGAACTACAAGTCTAAGGATGACCATTAAACCATTGCTGATTGTTGTAAAATCCCATCTGGTTCAGCAATGTCCTTTAGGGAAGGAGATCTGCCATCCTTACCTGTTTTGACCTACATGTAACTCTGGATCCTTGTGATAGACTCTTATCTGCCACTTAGTTCAAGAGTAATGACGAATGGATAAAAAGTGCTGGCCTTATTAGTGATGCCCATGAAAGGATAAAAAAAACTTCTGAAACACATTATCAGTGGTGATGGAGGGACATTATTAGTATTCAAGAGCATAAGTAATAGGAGCAGTAGCCTCACAGCCCCTCCAGCCTGCTCCACCTTTCAATAAGGCCACAGTTGACTGGATATTGGCCTGAACTCCACTCTCCTGCCTATTCCTATTCTGCTGAATATTCCATTGGTCATTAGTCTGCCTAAGCCTTCAACATATTAAATCACTCAACCTCCATGGCTCTATGACATAAACAATTCTGAAAATTTAGGACGCTCTGAGTTGAGAAATTTTCTTCATCTCCATCCTAAACGGGCAACCCCTTTATTTTGACCTCCTAGTTCTCAATTTCCTCTGTGAGGGAAGACATCCTCTCAGCATCTACCCTGTCAAGCCCCTTCAGAGTCTTATTGAAATGTTTCAATAGGATCAGCTCTCTTGTAATTGGATCTTGTAGATTCCAATGAACATAAGCCCAATGTTACATTTAGGATTATGTGACAATTCCTTAAAGCTCTTATTAATATAAATTAGTTAATTGCTCACAGCAAGATGTTAATTAGCAATCTCATCCAAAAATTAAGCTATTCCTTTGCTGACAATTATTGCAGTTCACTGGTATTGATGTTTAACCAAGGGTTTAATTGATGAACGCATTTAATGAAAATATCTTATAATTTAAAGAGACTAAATAGACAGCATTAAAAACCCACTTCCACCTAATTGAATTGAAAGGGTTTTTACAGCAATTCAAATGAAGTTTATGGCAATTCAAGTGATTTCCAAAGACACCCATCTGTGGTGATATCAACAGCACAACTTATGGAGCTGCAGAGAATCATTAACAGCAACTTCCAGATTTGCAGGTTTAATTGGGCGCACATGGATACCAGAAGTTGCCATCAGTTTCACAGCTGCATTGGTGATGTTGATTGGCCATCATTACTGCCACTAAATCTGAGCCTTTATTTAAAAACATTATGTACAGGTTTGAACAAGGCTTCCTTTGGCACAAATATCTCTGCACAGGGGTCCCAGGATGTCCTCAACATCATTAGGTTTCTATCTAAATAAGTTGCCATATTTTCCTATATTGATTGAATTACCAGCAAATTATTCTTGTTGCTTTAAATGCCAATACATTTTCTGTAATCATAACATTGTTTTCGTTTTCATAGTTGATGGTATTTCAGAAATGAAGGCAAGATATTTTTGTAAAGTGCCAATATTCACAAAACAATTAGAAAACCACTAATTCTTGCATAGCATATATCACCCTTAAAAAACAAATATTTCTTATATATTTAAATAGGTTTATAACTTATGTTTCATCAAAATCTTTTAATATTGACAGCTCTGATAACATTAACATTGATGTACTGCAGACTGCGATCCTTATTGAAAAGGATATTTTAAAAAACCTGTACAATGGTGAGAGTATCACATTGCCATTAATAGCAGCCCATTTTAGGCTGTGAAAACTGAATTTCGCTGGATGTTTGTAACACAGCCCAATTCTTTCATCACCTAACAATTTTCATTTTATAACCCTGGTGAATAGAAGTTATTTAACAAATATGACAAAACATGTTTATTCATCGTATTTCATATGAAGGGCAACTAATCTGAATTTTGATATTAAGTATACATGTATATACCTAATCAGGGGAGGTTATGGCCTAGTAGTATTAACGGTAGATTAATCCAAAAACTCAACTAATGTTCCGAGGGACCCGAGTTCAAATCCTGCCACAGTAGAAGATGGAATTTGAATGCAATAAAAACAAATCTAGAATTAAGTATCTACTGATGATAGTGAAACCATTGCCGATTGTTGGAAAAACCCATCTGGTTCACTAATGGCCTTTAGTGAAGGAATCTGCCATCCTTACTTGGGCTGGCCTACATGTGACTCCAGAGCCACAGCAATGTGGTTGACTTTCAACAGTTCTCCAAGGGCAACTAAATGCTGGCCAGCCAGCAATGCCCATGTCCCACAAATGAATAAAAAAAATTAAACAGAAGTTTTAATAACATTACAGTGGGAACACAATCTAGATTTATAACAAGTAACTTACTGAATATTTATTTCCCTAAAACACACCTAATCCCAAACTTCTGGTGGCTGCCAGCTGGAAGCTTCTTTGTTGTTGGTCTGCAGCTGCTGGTCTGTCCCTCTACTAGGTCAGCATCATTTGTATTGAAAGTGGCAAGTGGAATTTTGGAATGTGACTGTGCTGCAATTTTATGGACTTAAGGTTATATGAAATGATATCACAGATTCAAAATTGCTGCTTTCCTGATGGCAATCAATTGCCAATGATCCATTGTAATTGGGACTTAGTGACAATCATGGAGCCAACTTCCAGTTGGATATGGTCCTGGCACACAAATATAAAGACAGCCTTTGCATGAGGGTTAACTTGAGGGGCAAAATTTGCATATCATAACATCCTGATATTTGCATATCATACATCCACCTCTTCAGCTAATAATTGCATGGCGATGGTGGGGCAGGTATGGATGGACAGCTCGTCTCTACATTTGGTAGAGTTTGGCTGTGTAATTCAAGAAATGAAGAATTAGTGGAATAGTGTCCCATCACTAATTTCTGTCTACCTGTGCTGTCAGCACCCAGGAAGTTTAGAACAGAGATGAAAAGAGCCCCATGGAACACCTTAGCCCCCTTCAGGACTGACTGAAATAAAAGCGGAAAACGCTGGATTCAGCAAGTCTGATAGCATTTCTGGAAAAAGAAACCAAGTTAACGTTTTGCGTCTGTATAACTCCTTCAGAGGTGAAGAGGAGTAGAAATGTAATGGATTATATAGTTAGTGAGGGTGTGGAGAAGCTGGAGCAGAATGTAGAAGCTCAGGTGAGATTGATAAAGATATCATCAATACAACAGATTGTTAATGGTTGTGTTAAAAACGGAAGATGATAAAAATGACATGAAAGGTAGCAGAATGTGTTAATAACTGAACAAGGCATCAGCATTCTTTAAAAATAAAACAAGTTACTCCTCTGCAGAGGAGGGACTGGGAGGAGAATCAAAATGGAGGACAGAATTCATGGTGTGAAGTTGTTGAACCCTGATGCTAAGTCCAGAAGGTCGTAACATGCCTATTCAGATGATGAGGTGGTGATGTTCCTCCAGTTTGTATTGGTCTTCACAGGAACATTGTAGCGTGCCAAGCACGGAAATGTGGGTATGGGAGCAAGATGGCAAGTTAAAATGGCAAGCACAGGAAGATCAGGGTCATGCTTGCAGATTGCGTGAAGGTGTTCTGCAAAGTAATCACCCAGTCTACATTAAATCTCTCTAATGTAGAGGAGACTGTATTGTGAACAGCTAAACTGGAGAAGGTGCAAGTGAAATGCTGCTTGTTTGGGGCTTTGGATGGTGAGGAGGTAAAGGGACAGATCTGCATTGACTGACTGATACTGTTAGTGTAATGTGTGCACGAAAAGTATATAGCCTGGGCAGATTGTGTATTCAATCACCTTGTAAGGTTGATTCTTGGCACAATTTGGCACGTTTGACTACACAATTCCACTTAGCGTCTTCTCGTAATCAATGGACCACCCGCCCACCACCTAACTCCTTGAGCCCAAACTTTGGGAATTTTACCATGGCACCTCCTCCCATTCCCTTTTCAGGGTCTGTTTTAACAGTCTCCTGGACCCCGTTAGAAACCTCCTTTCCATCCCCTGAATTAATACCTCCAGCAACATATCAAAACTCCTGGGAGCGCTCTCTCTTTCCTGGTACTCCATTTTCAATCCTTTTGGTTCTCACCAAATCTAGGAACGGAAATTCAAAAAGTGCAGCACCTTAAGTGGGGAAAGCTGAATTAGGTGTGCAGGCTAAGTGAAACGTGTGCTAGTGATGTACACTGCTAGACCCCTTTTCAGCATGCAACCAGTCAGCAGTATGTTCAGCACTCAACGGCATACTGAAGTCATTTAGATAAGAAGGCAACATGCAGTTTGAGTGCTCCTTAATTCAAAGGGACTGGTTATGGGGGTGACTGAGCATCATGATCCCCATACCCGCAAACAGACCTTAACAAATACTCACCTACACCCCCTGCAGATTTTAAGAAAAAAATGCCCAATCTTGAAATCTGAACCTTACTATTCCTTACAATTTACAATTTCCTTACGCAGTCCGAAAACAGATGGCGGAGTGTGGCAACCAGGGGATTTTCAAGTAACGTCATTGCAATGTGAATGTAAGCTTACTTGTGACGAATAAATAAACTTTATAAAGCAATCCATTTGATTGCTACCTGTTCCACAAACATTCAATCTCTCCATCACCACTGAACGTTTTCTAGGAGAACAAGTGGGCAAATATTTTGAGAAATGCTTAGTGAAAATGCCTGATATTATCCTGTTATTTTGTAAATTTTTAAAGATTGCTTCATTTCCCATGTGATCTGAAATCAATCATCTAATACCCACACACCTGTGATTTCGGTACGAGTTCATGCTATATTGAAACCATTCTCTCAAAGGGGAAAGTACTAATACTTGAGAGACAAATACAAGCCTCATATTTATCAAAAAAGAGCCATGTGGATATCACATCTGGGACCTCTTTTTCCTCCGGCGAATAAGTTCCTATCAACTCTGTTTACCATCAGTACATGTGATTCTGTAAACCATATCAGCGTGTACAAAACGCTACATAGGCTTTATGACATGTATGATGAGAACAAAATGTTTAAGATTGATTTACAGATTGATCTTGAATGTTTTTATATTACAGAAAATGCATTGTGCTGTCAATCTGACAAATCAATCGACAGTTCAGAACATTCCAAATGGTTCAAGCAGTATGAATAGTAAGCATAAATATTTTCATAAGTGTGGCTGCCTTCACTCAGTGATGCAGCACTGTCACAATAAAACATTAGACCAAATCTCCAGTCATGAATAAAAATCACATCAATAGAATCAGATCTATAATTGAATATATGGGATCTGATGGGTTTTTCCAAAAATTGAATAGTGTACACCCAAATTCCCTTACAAAAGCAAATTACTGTGGATGCTGGAGTCTGAAATGAAAAGAGAAAATGCTGGAAAATCTCAGTAGGTCTGGCAGCATTTGTAAGGAGAGAAAAGAGCTGACATTTTGAGTTCAAATGGTAAATTCTCATTTGAGTTATTTCATGGCTAGGTCATCCTTCTCAGAATGTGTACATTTCACTGAGTTCTTTGCCACTTGGGGAGGGAATTCTAATATATGTTTACATCTCCAACATCCAGGAGTTACCAGTTATCAGAAACTGAACTGGACTATGCATATAAATACTGTGGTTACAAGTGCATGTCAAAAGCTAAGAATACTACACTGAGTAACGCACCTCCTGACTCCCCAAAGCCAGAACACCACCCACAAGGCACAAGTCAAGATTGTGATGAAATACTTTCCACTTATATGGACAAGGACAGCTCCAACAACACTGAAGATGATCAACACCATCCAGGGTAATAGAGTGGCACTGTGTTGCAATGGTTAGCACTGCTGCCTCATAATGCCAAGGACCCAGATTCGATTCCTGGCTTGGGTCACTACGTATGTGGAGTTTGCACATTCTCCCAGTGTCCGCATGGGTTTCCTCTAGGTGCTCCAATTTCCTTACGAGGTCCGAAAACAGATGGCGGAGTGTGGCAACCAAGGGATTTTCAAGTAACGTCATTGCAATGTGAATGTAAGCTTACTTGTGACTAATAAATAAACTTTATAAAGCAATCCATTTGATTGCTACCTGTTCCACAAACATTCAATCTCTCCATCACCACTGAACATTGGCAAAAGTGTACCAACTACAAGATGCATTGAAGTGACCCACTAAGGTTCCTTAAGCAACACTTCCAAACCCACAATCATTACTATCTTGAGCATGACAAGAACAGCAGATACTTGGGAACTCCACGACTTGGAGGTCCCCCCTCTAAATTACTAACCATTCCGATTTGGAAATATATTGTTGTTTCTTCACTGTTGTTGGGTCAAAATCTTGCAATTCCCTCCCTAATAGCACCTTAAAGACTGCAGCAGTTCAAGGAGGTAGCTCATCAACGGCAACTTGGGATGGGCAACAAATGGTGGTCTAGTCAGTGATGCCCATGTCCTGTAACTGAATTTAAAAAGATCTTGGCTACAGGTAGGGCCAGAAAGTCTCAGCCTAGATCTCTATCAATGACAGTTCAGGGGTAGAAGCTGTGTTCATAGTTGCCATAAGTGATCATTCTTTCCATTTTCTTTTCCTTCCTTTAGGAAAATAGACAGTTTCTACTTGGCATTGCCACGACATCTTCTCCGGAGTCTTCAACATATCATTGATGAAGACGAACATCTCGCCAGGGCTATCCCCACACCCCCACTTCTTGCTTTCAGACAACCACACAACCTCAAACAGACCATTGTTCGCAGCAAACTACCCAGCCTTCAGGAGAACAGTGACCACAATACCACGCAACCCTGCCACAGCAACCTCTGCAAGACATGCCGGATCATCGACATGGATACCATCATCACACGTGAGAATACCGTCCACCAGGTACATGGTAAATACTCTTGCAACTCGGCCAACATTGTCTGCCTGATACGTTGCAAGAAAGGATGTCCCGAAGCATGGTACATTGGGGAGACCATGCAGACGCTACGACAACGGATGAATGAACATCGCTCGACAGTCACCAGGCAAGACTGTTCCCTTCCTGTTGGCGAACACTTCAGTGGTCACGGGCATTCAGCCTCTGACCTTCGGGTAAGCATTCTCCAAGGTGGCCTTCACGACACACGACAGCGCAGAGTCGCTGAACAGAGACTGATAGCCAAGTTCCGCACACATGAGGACGGTCTCAACAGGGATCTTGGGTTCATGTCGCACTATCTGTAACCCCCGTGACTTGCCTGGGTTTGCAAAACCTCACTTACTGTACTGTCTGGAGACAATACACATCTCTTTAACCTGTGATCAGTGCTCCTTCCACTCACATTATCAGCCACTTCAGGTCTTGAACAGCAGGTTAGGTGTAAGGATTCGCATTCTAATCAGTAATCTCTAAACTGTCTGTGCTTTATATGCTCTGTCTGAGGCCAGAACTCTCCATTCACCTGACGAAGGGGCTAACCCGAAAGCTTGTGAGTATATTATCAAATAAATAGGTTGGACTAAAACCTGGTGTTGTCAGACTTTTTACTGTGATTGCCCCACAAAGACAGAGGTCATATTTGAATTGCACGGAGAATTACAAGTGCAGACCATATCTTACATTAGGTGCCAGAGCTGTAAACAAATTTTCCATTTTTTTGGTCCAGAAATGTTACTATTTTAAAAATATACATCAAAAATACATGAGCTTGCCTTCTGCTTCCATATATGAAATTAATGATCAAGGTTTTGTGGTTCCAGTTTGATCTTACAGCACCTGCTGGAAACTTCATTCTCTCAAAGGAGAGAGTAGACATGAAATTCATGCTGATTCTTGTATGATAAACAAGCCTGAGGGCCAGGCACTACACAACTCAATTCCTTGTTCCTTCATGAGTGAGAACCTGTCATTTCTGTTTATCATCAGTCTGCATGGCTGAAAGGCTTGGCACCAATAAACAGAAATGGCTTTATATAAACAATTTTCAACATGATTTCAAGAAATGTACATGATAACTCACTCACATTTTATGATGCTTCAAACTAGCCTACAATTTAATCAGCTGGATGTTTTTAACATGGACTTCTTTTGATCAATAATTGACAAGCATTAAAAAAAAGCAACTTGGAGTACAAGTGGAAAATTTGGAATTTTATCCCTTCCCTTGTGCATTTGGTCTACAATGCTAAAAAGTCCACACTCATGTACAGCTGAATTTGTTGGAGGCTCCTGGACTCAAAAGGGGGAGATTCTCTCTTGCTCTGTCACTAAAATAGTATAATTTGTCTGATTCCTTGACAGTTTGGGGTACTAACCTTGACTATTCCCATTCAGTGGCTTGGCTTAGAATCTTCTCTCCATTGTCCTTATGTGTACTACAAAAATGCCATCAGATAAAATAGCTGATCATTAAAAGGTTCTCTCATTCCCATATTTCTTAATCATTCAATTAATCTTGGTCCACGTCTTGCAAATCCAGCATTGAAATCTCATAGTTTTCATTAATACCAAAACCACACTTTATCAAAGATTTTCCTTGTGTAATAGCCTTGTCAGGTTCAGTCCTCCAATACAAAAGTGTTTTAATAAAACAAAGGAAAGGCTATGTCCATGGCTTAAAACAAATCAAGGCCTGGGCTCTGGACCTACAGAACCTGTAGTCCAGGCTGTAAATGCAGGTTTTAAACTCCTGCCACTGGTCTCTCATTGAGCAAGCTCCTGCTCGCTCAATATGAAACATATATTCCACGAAGTCCATGGGAAGAGCTAATAATGACGCCCAATGTCTTTCATGACCACTATAACACCCTGTTTAACCCAATGAGATACACAGAGAAAGAGCTTTTTTTATATATAAAATAAATGGGTTTGAATGAAAGAGGAATAGAGGTGGCACAATAATAAGTTGGTACAATTGGTTTGGTTTAGTTGATAGTACTCTGAATTAAATGATTAAGGATACAAATCTTACTACAGCATATAGGGGAATACTATGACAGTGCTATACAGCATTGTCCAACGTGACATCTCATAGAAATTGAGAAGTATCGACCTGCTGGTACAATATGGATGCAAAGAATGACCCCTGCAATGGAGCAGGTAGACATGAGGCCCAATCAGAATTGGACTGGAAGCTTCATTTATATTATGCCAAAAAGCTGCAGATGCCTACTGTGTTTTTCCAAGCAGTTCACTGGTAAAGCAAACATTGTAGCATTTTATTCTTAGCTTTGTGTAAATCCTGGGAGCTGAAGATGGGGAGGAGAAGCAGGTGGAGTGCAAAGTGTCTCCTGGTCATCCTAACTTCCCCTCAAGTCAATAGTGACTTCTATTGGCAACCACAAGAAAAGGAAATGGGTCCAACACCACTAATGCTCATCACTATAAAAGGGGTTCTTTAACAGGTCTCATGTATCAGGAGTATAGCATATGTAATATGGCTATATTCAGCCAAGACGTTTGAAAATGTCAATGTCCATGAGTTTAGTAGTGAGGCTACATCTGTGCAAATTGCTCACAGGTCATCCACAGCTAAATTAATATGCTTTACACCCATTTTGTAGCCAAAAACAATATTTACACAAGAACATAAGAAATAGGAACAAGAGTAGATCATGTGGCCTGCTCTGTCTGCCATTCAATAGAATCATGGCTAACCTTTAGCTCTCCATTTTCCCACCTGCTGTTTGATTCTCAGACACCAAACTCCTTGTTTAATATATTCAATGTATCTGCAACCCCTTCTGTGTTGGCATCTGAAATACTCTGCAGTTTTATTTTCCACATTTATGGAAGACACATTTGCATTAGAGATACAATAAGGTTCTTTGGATGAGAGGTTGGTTCTTTGATGAGAAAGAGAGTAAATTGGGAATATGCTCTCTGGAGTTTAGAAGAATGTAAGCATGATCTTTTTGAAAAATACAAGATTCTGGGGATTGGCAACTGAGAGATTGTTTCCGTTGCCTGGGAAATCTAAAACACGGGTGCAGCCTTAGGGTTGTGGGGAGAGGGCGGGAATGTGGAACTGAGCCACGACAGATCAGCCATGATCTTATTGAATGGCGGGGCAGGCTCGAAGGGCTAGATGGCCTACTCCTGCTCCTATTTCTTATGTTCTTATGTTCTTTCGATGGGGAAATCTCATATCTCAGCCCTAAATGTTTGCCCGCTTATAATAAGGCTGCACCCATGTTTTAGATTTCCCAGGCAACGGAAACAATCTCTCAGTTGCCAATCCCCAGAATCTTGTATTTTTCAAAAAGATCATGCTTACATTCTTCTAAACTCCAGAGAGCATATTCCCAATTTACTCTCTTTCTCATCAAAGAACCAACCTCTCATCCAAAGAACCTCATTGTATCTCTAATGCAAATGTGTCTTCCATATATGTGGAAAATAAAACTGCAGAGTATTTCAAATGCCAACACAGCAAAGCCCAATAATTGTAGCAAAACTTCTTTATTCTTGTATTTCAATTCCCTTACAATAAAGGCCAATATGGCATTTACCTTCCTTGTAGTTTGCTGTATCTAGGTACTAACTTTGTGTTTCTTGTAAGAGTACACCAAAGTCCATCTAAGCATCGACTTCCTAAGCTTCCTTTAAAAAAACTGCTTTTCCATTCTTATGACCAAAATTAATAACCCCACAGTTCCCCACATTATACTTCCATTTGCCACCTTGTTGCCATTAACATAATCTATCCATATCCCATTGCAGATTATTTGTGTCCTCCTCACAGTTTAAATTCCTATCTAACTTTGTATCTTTAGCAAATTTAGATCCATTACTCACTGTCTTTCTGTCCAAGTCCGTGGATCACCGCCTTGACATGGTGGAGAGGCAAGCGTGCACTGACAATGACTTCAGTGATGCTATCAGAATCTCCTTTGCTCAAAAATTGACAAAAAAATACCATAAACAAGGTTTTATTTCCTGCTGCACTCAAAGTTCTGGAGCTAATTTTAAACCCATTCTGAACCAGTGTAATTGCAGTAAATTTTCATGTATTGCTATTTAGCTTAGCAGCAGAGATAAGATTTGTTCAGGCACAGGGATTGATAGGTGGTTGTAAAAGATCACAGAAATTCAGTCAGTGTAATTACATGCATGGCTCATACCCTCAATTTAAGTTGATCTTTTATGCTTTATGTCTCAATTACAGACGTCTCTAGATGACATTTGTCTCCATAATGCTATTTCTTGGTATCTGTGAAACAAAAATGTACTTCAAATTATGAACAAAATTTAAGCATCAAATAAAACGGATGCTTTTATTTCAAACAAAACGTAACTTTCACAAGTCTGAGCAAACTGACAAAAACAAAGTCTACAAATACGACAGAAATCACAGCTACGTAAATGGATTTATTTACCCAATTGATTAACTTCCCACATCACCATTAAGCATTTCAGCAATGTGTATAAAGACCAGTAACAACTTTCATTTCAAGACTCCAACATAAAATTTTATGCATTCAACATTAATAAAACTTCATACATAGAAATTCCAGTTCAATGACATTTACTTTTAAGACGACAACAACTCTTACATTTTTAAACAGTTAAGGAACTATGCATGTGCTTTATTCTAAAATAATGTTTCAAAGGGAGTGTTATTTTAAAAAGTTGCAAATGGCATTTTTTTAAAAAAAGTCCTAAATCACAGTCTAAGTAAGAAGTAAATTTCTGGCTCACTGACGGTGCTGGGTTCAGTTTGCAAAATTGAGTTGTCAGTGTAAAAGTTGTCAAGATACCTATGATGTAGTGTACTACAAGAACCTTCAGGAATACCTCGGCCTTCCAATCCTTCCTCTTCAAGCTGGTTCAGGTATCCAGCAATGTAGGAACCTGTAGAGTGCCTATTAACTGTATGGTGCTGTATTGGGGGTTTATTTCTTAAAACCACACCACCAGAATATCTGTGCTTGTTGGCTTCTTGAATTTGCTTTGCTCTGTTAGCAATGTAACGCACTCTGCTCTGACTCCTGGATGACAGCTTTCTTACTAGTCCCCGTTGGAAACCGGATTCTGGCCTTATACCTGAAACCTGGGTTACTTGATTTTCCTCCTGTTCTAATGATACAAGTTTGCGCAATTGCTCTGTTAAAGCATCTGCAGGCTGTGGCACATTTTTAAAGGAAGATGTCTGTTGATCTTTTATACGTGGCACAATAAAACCTTTGCTAATGAACTTGTATTTACTTTCAAAGGTGCAGCCTATGTCCTCGGAAGTCAGATCACCAAGACTCTTGGATTTACATGAGCTCGGTTGATTTGCTGCAGTAAAACAATGGATGTCTGTTGAGGTTCTGCATGTAGCTGAAGGCAGTGGATTCCAATTATTTGTTTTAGAAGTACACAATCCTGCCTTTTCATCTGCAGTTGAAACTGGCAAGTCCTCCAAAAACATGCAGTTTCTTACTTTTTCACCATCCATGTGGCCCAATGGATAATAATTCCAAGCTGACGGGGAATTTTCTGGGCCCATGGCTTCATTACAGTTATCAGTGGCTGTCATTGTAAACTCAAATTCATCCATTTCGATCAAACTACTGCCAATAGAATCTATTGGTGGAGGCACATTAAGAACTGTATCATCAGCTGCCATACTTGTGGTAGCTGTACTATCACACTTACTGTGATCATCCATTGAGCTACAGGTTACATCATAGATACTGGATGCACTTACATTTATAAAAGTATTTGTATGGCTATCCAAAGGGTTAAAGGTTTTATTCAATGCTACCTCCAAAGTTTTATCAAATGTATTTCCATTTCTAGTGTTTTGCAAGGAAATTGGAGAGAGAACTTCTTCGTGAATTATGGTATACGTGGAATGGTCTGATGTTTCAGGGCTAGAGAAGACTGTAGTATCTGCTGTAACATCCAAACATGGTTTCTTGTTTTCAACATTCTTACATAATGGATCTACAGGTGCACTCATTTCTAAGCCATTAACATGTGACAGTCCAGACATCATGCTTAACGTATGACTGCCGGTTCCCTGAAAACTGGAAACCGTGGTCAGATTGGTTCTGTCAGCTGTTGTTTCAAACTGTGAAATGAGTGCTGAAATGGAACTGCCAACTCCACTTTCACTGGACAAGGACATGGCATCAATCAGATGAGAGACTGTGCTGTCAGGAGTCAAAGCTAAAGATTGTGAAGCATCAAAATTGTTGATAGGGACTGGTGAACAAATGGAAGACATTGTGAGGTAATGCACCTTATTGTTGGATTCTATTTTTCCAATAGTTTCTTCAGCTTCTACAAGCTTTGTATTGCAAAATGGAGCTGAACCAATTTCCAGATTTGGTTCCTGCTGTCGCTCAATGAGATCCTGTTCTTGTATCAGGTTTTCTTTGGTCAGCTGACACAAAGTCCGATTAGCTTCAAGTTGGAACTGTTTGTTTTTGTGCAAATGTTCTTCCTTATGTACCTCATCAGATTTAGCATGATGCTGCCCTTTGAAGAGAAGATTTTCAAAGCAGCTTTGCTCATGTTTTGGAATGTTAGATGAAAAGTCTTCTGTATTTACAGATAATGCTTTAGAAATATTCCTTGTCAAGTCTTGTGACTGAGATCCACAAAATTCATTGGCAGCAGTTAATGGAATACAGTGAGATAAAATAAAAGATGATTCCACATGGTTGTCTTCACAACACTTTTTACTTGAGCTTTTGTTAGTTTTTGTTCCTGCAAAACAAATCAGCAGAAAGTGAGTTTTTGAAGGAGGGCCCATAATTTTATGTTGGTTTAATGGTAATCTTTTCATTTCTGAATCAGTTGAAGGATTCGAGTCTTACTCCAGGCAGTGCCTGCAAGTGAAGCCAAGAATATGGCCTCTAAATCGTTGGTTCTTTGCATCTAGATGGAATGACCACTGGTCAGTGGTAGAATTCCCACTTGTGCGACAGAAGGGGTCAGTTTGGGCTCCAGGCCAGACAATGTCACAGCACTGGTTCTAAATGTTGGACTGGCTTCTGGCTGGGCTAACATTTTTTGCCCATCATGTTGGGTCATTTCAGAGAGCAGTTACGAGTCAACCACATTACTGTGGGTCTAAAGTTCTTTGTAGGCCAGACTAAGTAAGAACGGCAGATTTCCTTCACTAATGTACATTAGTGAACCAGATGGGTTTTTATAACAATAGACAATGGTTTCAAGATCATTATAAATCACTAGATTGTGTCCAAGGATGTGCATTTTAGGTTGATTAGCCATGCTAAATTGTCCCCTAGTGTCAGGTAGATTAGGAGGGTAAATACATGGGCTAAAACATGGCGTCTTTCTGCACTGTAGGAATTCTATGATCTGATGAATGTGGACAATGGCTGCAACAACCATCCTGCCTCTTCCTCCCCACCATTGTATGAGTAAATGAGGTTCTTTAGTCTTAGCCAACAAATTCAAATCATAAGTATAAATTTAAATGCCCTGCATAATTTGAGTGGTTTTATCAATCCCAAAGTGTAGCAAGAATTAATGTCCAATTTGTGTATGAAGTAAATGTTTCTGATCTTGGATATTACCAATTAACTCTCAGCATTCTGAATGCAGATTTGTAGGATGTAAATTGCAACTCTTCACTGCAACTCATTCATCCCTACTTGATCCTTTCACTGAAGACATCTGTTTTTAACAATCACACTAGAAAATATATGGAGATGCAGGTTTCATGGAAATATTTTTAAATACTTGGAGCGAAGAAGAGAAAAAAAGTTATTGATGAGGTCCTTCACTGAACTTCATCAAATGTTTCAGTTTAAATTTACTGACATTTCAAATCTGAAAACAGCAAAGAAAAGAAATTTGTGAAATACAGTCTTGATTCTTATCAGTGAAGCACCTTTCTCAAAGTTTAGATTTACCTGCAGAAGTTTCCTAGTCAGTTTTGAACTATAAAGAAACAGGACAGTGAAGACAGAACAAAAATAGAAACAATTTTGTTAAAATAATTCTCAAATCAGATCCACATTACAGAATTTCAAAAGAAAGCAATTTAATCAAAGGGAAGAACACAACTGGATCATTAAATTTAAGATACAGAAAATGCTTCATAAACAACATTCACACACTTTTGGCAGGGATCATATAGATATTTTTCATGCATTCATTTATTTTCAATTTAAATTTGCCTTCCTAAACGAGAGAAAACTAAATGCTGGTTTTTAAAAAATTGACGCAGCTTGCAAGGCTATATCATGAACTGAGAGTGTTTTGATAAGACTGTGGCAATAATTATTTGTACAGAGATTCTTTATAAATTCTTTATACAGCAAGTTCAGGTGAAGGGGTTAAAAGCAAAAAAAAAATACATCAATATAGATAGGGTTCAAACAATGTGTCATCAGATAACCTTCAGCCAAAGAATGCAAGGAATTCAAGAGGATTCCATATCATTCTACATCCAGAGGATGATGGAATTAAGGATTTGAAAACAAAATATTTCTTGCCTGTATGGTTCATATAAAGAAGTCAAGAAAAACTTGCCATGACTTACTAAAACACTCATCACCTCATTTGTCTATTTGCTTACATTAAAAGGCAATTACTTCACTTTATGCCTCTACAAAATTTTGTGTCACTAATATCATGAAATTATCTTCTATTTGAATATTCAACATGCTAAATATGAAAAGGCTACTGAACCAAATCTAGAAAATCAATTACAACCAGAACCGGGCTTGCAGGGATGAGGACATGCTCTCTACATGCCATGTAGGTCACAGCACCTATGTTAGGTTGGTACTGGCAGGCCATGATAAGCCAGGCATTCAGCCAGTCATACCCACTTTTTAATGGCTGTAGGCTTGTCTAAGGGTTGGGATATTGAGCTTCACTGACACAACTTAACTGGCTGGCATTTCTTAAAAGGAACATGCGTCCTGGTTGCAGACAGCAGGAATTATTTGCAGTGGAGAGTTTAATGCAAGTATAAAGGGTGCATCCAGATTCTCTGAAGCTGTATTGAAAATCCAGGTCCCAACAGTGGGCTAGGAGAAAGAGCTAGGGGCAGAAATCTTTCCGGGCAGAATCTCCTCTGCCAGTGGGAAGTGGACGCTGAGGAGCAAAATGCCAAAACCATGGCTCCCAAGGATATGGCTGCAATGCAGGAAGCAGTTCAGTAGCACAATCAGGATTTTCATAGTAAAAATTTTGTTTCTCATAAAAGGTTCCCATTAAAGATTTTCAGCCTTTTTTTTCAGTGAGTGGTCCCTTTGAATTGCTTTGAATGCAATTGTGGAATTATTCTGCCTGTGCAGCACCTTCTGGTCTACACACTTGTGCAGCTTAGCAAGAACATTGCTTCCAGCTCTCCTGTGCTTTCCTCATCTGCAATCTCAATACTGCTCTCCCTTGCCTCCCTCAGTTCTCTGCAATCACTACACCACACTATATTCCAGCTTCTCTTCTGTTCACATAGTTACACTTTCATCACTATTATGATTCTCACTTTCATAAGTCAGATCTCACAAACTACATGCAAACTACTTGACCATGACAAGCACCTTCTTTAAATACTTGATGAGGTTTCTCATGGCAGCATGGGATGCCAGTTCTGCAGCTATGCCTGGGGTTGCTGACAGTTTCATGAACCACTTCCGAAGATCTTTGTTGCTCAGTGGCATGATATCCTGAGTTGATCAAAGACAACACAAAGGGATGGTGCAAACTAAATGAATTGTGAGTACTCTCAACAAACTAGATATAGAATTGTAATGATGCTCTGCCTATGTACACAAATCAGCTGGACACAGAGGGAGTGGAATCCTTTTCAATTCAAATGATGGAGGTCAAACAATGCACTGTTGTGCAATCTACAAGAATTTACACCTTGGGAATCCTGCCAAGAGGTGAAACCCTGTGTTTTTTCACCCTGCTTTCATTCTGTGCATTGAGAAAATAATGTAGCTGATCCAGTTGGTACAGACATCCTCAGAGACCTCCCATTTACAACACTGAAAAGTAAATCAGTAGATATCGCTGGTGTCACCTGCTGCAGTCTGGAATGACGCCATGACAAAAAAGTTAAGGGCCATAGTGACTTTAACAGCTACAGGCAGTGCTGTTTATGCTTCAAAGTGATGATGCTTCAAAATTAAGAATAAAGACCTGCTGTGGGTATGGCCTCCTGCTCATTCCTGTCATTTTGAAAGCTCCCCTACTTATTTCCAGTCCTAAAGATGGATCTACAGATTATCCATGATTGCAGAAAATTTATTTTGGGGGAAGAGTTCAATACTGGCAAAATGTGTCAGATCACATATCAGCTGTAGAAGGCACAAAATTTTCCAAAATCTCCCTGCAACAATCCCCTCCTTCCACCACAGTAGTTAGCCAGAAGCCTCAAATGAAAAACCTGCACCTAATCTGTATGTAGTGAACCCTTTAAATAAACATGCTAAGCAATCCATTCTGCCTGTTAACTCACTCATATGACAAGTCTCTTCTTCAAAAGTTCATCTTTTACATGCACTAAATCTCTACTGGAGGGAAACCAACTTGTGTAAATCCTTCTACTACTATATACTATGTTAGTCAGGTGAATTTCGCCTCCACCAGTTTTGTATAGAATGTATCATTCTGAATGCCAATATTAATTGGTTAGGAGGATTGGCTGTGCTAAATTTCCCTTAGTGTCCAAAGATTTGGAGGCTTGGTGGATTAGCCATGGTAAATACGCAGGTTTACCGGGATAGGGCATGGAGGGCCTGTGTGGGATGCTCTTTTGAAGAGTTTGTGCAGACTTGATAGACCAAATGGTCTCCTTCTGCACTGCAGGGATTCTATGATATTCTACTATATGGTAATTATTTGATCCCAGTTGCCCTGAAGCAGCCATCAGCTGCTCTGTCCCTACATGTCTTCAGAAGTCACTCTCACCTTAATTCTGGCATTCAGCTCTTTTGTCCATTTTTGAACTAAGGCTGTAATGAGGTCAAGTGGCCCTGGCGGAACACAAACTGAGTGTCAGTGAGTGGGTTATTGCAACTGCCGCTTGATAGCACTGTTGATGATCCCTTCCATCACTTTACTGACAAGCAAGAGTAGACTGATGGGGTGGTAACTGGCTGGGTTGAATTTGGTATTTTTGTGTACAAGACATAGCTGGGTATTTTTCCACATTTCTGGGTAGATGCCTGTGTTGGAGCTGTACTGGAACAGCTTGGCTAGTGTAATGGCAAGTTCTGGAGCAGAAGTCTTCAGTATTACAGCCGAAATATCATGAGGGCCCACAACCTTTGCAGAATCCGGTGCCTTCAGCTGTTTCTTGATATCATGCGGAATGAATCAAAGTGGCTGAAGACTGGCATCTGTGATGCAAGGGTCCTCCTAAGGAGGCCAAGATGGATCGCCCATTCAGCACATCTGACTGAAGATTGTTGCAAATGCTTCAGTCTTCTTTTTTGCTCTGAGAACAAGGCTTTTTATACACACAAACTGGGGGTCAATGGATCAGAATAGGAGTAACTTTGCTGTGGATTTCTTGACACATCTAAGTAGTTTCCCTTTCTTTTGTATGATGTAAGAAAATCCTATTTTTGTTATTGATAAATAATAAACACTCTAAAATGTCATCTTTATGGAAAGAATCATATTCCTGTTTGCCCTACTTAAAAAAATGTAATTTTGCATTTTTAGAATTATGTATTTGCCTTACCAGAGCTATCTTGATTTTCATCAACAGGTGGCGTTATTTCTCCACAAAGCAGTTTATCGACCGGCATAGACGCAGGCCGTGTTTGGACTTTTTTCATTCCACACCTGCTGCGAGTTTCTTGCCTGCTACAATCAAGAGGATCGGATTCTCTTGGCTTCAATTCAGTGCATGTTTCCAAAAGGACACTTTTGCTCTTTTTGCCTCCCTTTGTAGGTGCACTGGCAGTGCGACGTAGAATGCGATTCCCAAAGGATTTCTTCTGCGTAAAGTTGCCACGGTTTCTGTTTCCAGAGACATTCTTGGTGTTCTTGTTAAATAAACCTTTCAGTCCCATTAGTTGCTGCATCTGGTGGTTAAAGCATTAGTAACTCAAATCAGGAAAATTGACTAAATTTTTTTTGAGGGATTTTATATTCCTGATGTTGAACATGCTGGTATCAGATTTTTTTTTATATATCAGGGAAAATCTGAGCAATTCTACACCAGGCTTGCTAATTAATAAATACAATTCACAATGCCTGGTACACACTACTGTGGAAACTTAAAAATATTAAGTTGTACATTTTAAATGGTTACTTACAAAATTGGAAATGATTTCCATTTGTTTCACAATTGTATACAATGGTTTTTCAAGGTTTTTGATTTATTTCAAATTAAGGACTAAATAACCCTTAAAATAACACATTAAATCAAATGAAAACAAAATGATCCATATTGTATATTGTTATGACAACAAAACTGTCAGCATTACTGTTGCTACTGTATAAAATGGGCAATCATTTCTGGTGTTCACATATAGAAAGTGAAATATAGAAATCTGGAAGCTTCTGTCAATGATGCCCTGCTCCAATTTTATAGATTTGATCAACACAGAATAAGTGATCCCACATGAACTCCAACTTTGTAGGCATTATTCTCACTCAAAAGTCTTGGTGAATGAGGTATAACTGAGTTTTTGACAGGTTAAATACCCATGAATTCTCTGGAAAGATTAACATTACTACTGTGGAGTGTCATTTCCTCACAATATGTAAACATTGGATGATTTTTAAGTTAAAAGATAACTTAATTTTAAAGTTTATGATATTTCAGTTTTTACCTTAATCTCAATTATTATGCTCCCTGTATTATGACTAAAAAGTGATTATGACCCATGCTTTTATTTTCTGGCATTCCAGCTATGAAAACACTTCATTCTGATTGGTTGATCCACCAGCTTATGGCTTTACTCTTGTTGGATAGCACAGATTCCAATAGACAGTGCCAGATTCAATGTCACACCCGAATAGGAGAATTGACATCAAGAGACACTAAGTGTTGGTGGGTAGCTTTTCTCGACATCATTGGCATGCATCTTTTCTTTACTGACTGATGTAATATCCACGTCCAATATATCATTTAACATAGTCACCAATTTTTGGCAAGGTCCATAGGCAAAAACGCCTATCATGGACCATCATTGGAACTCTGAGAATAACACTAAATTGGACTGATTCGGGGCTCTAGTGCAAAATAAAAGGATGTTTAAGTTTATTTATTAGTATCACATGGCTTATATTAATACTGCAGTGAAGTCAGTGTGAAAGTCCCCTAGTTGCCACACTTCAACGCCTGTGACTACTAGCAACATTGATCAGTTTGTCAGAGAACATAACTGTGGGATATTCTTATCACTAGCCAAATACTGTAAATACAAGTTCTAACTAGGCTGATGTGGCAGCAAAGTTTAAGTGTCATCTTGTATAAAAGATGTAGGAGCAGAAGCAGAAGCCCATTGAGTTTGCTCTGCCACTCAATGAGATCCTGATATGATAATCCTCAAATTCACTTTCCTGCCTTATCCCCATAATCCTTGGATTCCCTCGCTGATTCAAAATCTGTATCACCTTTCCTTGAACATTTTTAATGATCATTTCTGAGATTCACTAAATCAGAGAAGAAATTCCTCCTCATCAGTCTTAAAGGGTGACCCCTAACTCTGAGATTATGCACTTTGGTCGTAGATATCGCCACAAGGGAAACAACCTTTCAGCATCTACCATGTTAACCTCCCACAGAATCCTATCTGTCTCAATATGTTCACCTCACATTCTTTTAAACTCCAATGAGTACAGGCCCCGTCCTCATAAGAAAATCCTTCCATACTTGGGATCATCCTCGTGAACCTTTTCTGGAGTTTATGCCAGTATACCAGAAGTGGTAAGCAGCCATTCCATTCGTAGGATCATCTCATTTTCAGTGGTTAGTACTGCTGCCTCACAGCACCAGGGACCCAGGTTGAATTCTGGCTTGGGTCACTGTCTGTGCGGAGTCTACATGCTCTCCCCACGTTTGTATGGGTTTCCTCTGGTGCTACAGTTTCCATCCAAAGTCCGAAAGATGAGTTGGTTAGGCGCGTTAGCCATGCTAAATTCTCCCTCAGTGGACCCGAACAGGTGCTGGAGTGTGGTGACTAGGGGATTTCCACAGTAACTTCATTGCAGTGTTAATGTAAGTCTACTTGTGATACTAATAAATAACATTTAAACTTATCTAAATAATATTTAAAACTTGAAGATGATCGTTTACTCATCCAATTTCAATTTGGATTCACAATTTAAAGCTGTCCATTATCGTCAATAACTTTTCAAGTTAAATTGCCAAAAGCTAACTTGCAATTTGGTTTTACTCAAAGCTTTAAAATCATGCAAATTCATCTAGTGAGATGTACTTAACATCTGATTTTGTACCTCCAAAGAATACATTCCATACAAACAAAAACATTTCCAAATCAGAAATGAAAATAAACAAATCCAAGCAGGTTACGTACCTTTCCATAAATATCATGAATCATCACATGCACAAAGAGTGAAGCTTCTTCCATGCCTTCCAGGTAAACATGCCTATATCCTGTGGAAGGAAGAGTTTTATTTAAATTTCTATGTTACTTGTTGGTCCACATAGCAATGTAATAATGAATGGCATTTTCATAAATGATTTCAAAAGGTGTACTGACCAGGCATGAGAGTACTAAAAGGCACAGTTCTTTGACCAACAAAATCTCGACCAATAGGATCATGATCCCAGACCAGAAACCGAACCAGGGCTATTTCGGGCATGTGGACTGTAAAAGTTATAGTTTCCTCCCAGACAGGATTAAATCCTAAAGATGAGGATTAAGTGAGAATTTCACTCCTGTTTGAAACGTCCCTTTATATCATACACACATCTTTCTCTGTCATTAATTGCTTTATTAGAAAAAAACCAATACTGCTTTAGAAAATACAGTTAAAGAAATGTAGATGCTGGTACCATTCATCATGTGGTGAAAATTGAAATATGGAGTGCAATATTACATATTGTGTGTGATGTGTAAAAACTAACAAACTTTATATAGAGCTATCCAACAGTATGCAAATTAATCAAAAGTTGACTGTATAAAGCAATGAATGTAAATGTGGCAGATGAATTGACTCATACAAGGGAAAGAAAGCGTTTGCACATACACAAGAAGGTATTGTTAATCAACATATAGCGTGGAGCCAGAATCCCATGCTAGCTGGACTGGATATGGACTGAAGAATATTAATGAATCAGCTGGGTTACAATAACTTAGCAACCCATCATGCTCTTTTAAAAATTCCTTTACTTGCCCACAAATTACCAAATTTGGTCAATTGTTTATCATAGTGGGATTTGAACTGTCATTTGCTGAGTTACAAATCCATTGCCATAACTGCAACACAATTGAATCCACAGGATCAAATGCTCAGGAAGTGATGGGACTCTCAGGTTCCAAAGCTTTTCCCTATGTATCTTTCACCTCTTCTCCAGAAGACCTCCTCCCTCCAGTGCATGTATAACCCAGGAATACTCCCCATTGCTATTTTGAGATACCAGAGTCCTACTGTTTCCTCGAACTGACAAGCCTGCATTCAACCAGATTGTCAGAACTCCGTCCCAGCGCAATGATAACTGGAAGCCTTCCGAATTCAGAATACAAGCTATGGCTGCCTCCATGCTCGTGAGCAGAGCATCCTCCCCATCTTGACTAATTCTGGAACCTTCTAGTGTTAGTGGTGGCAAATGGTAATACCTTCACAATGCTATGTGAGAATAAATTTGGGTTACATTTTATCTGACCTGGAGCATGTGCATATTATATTCAGGGCAGTAACTCACAAGGTCAAGGAAGTCATTTTAACACTACCATGTGGCTGAAGAAACCATTTTGTATCTTGTATTAATATGTATGAATAAAAGTTCCGTATTGAGTAGTGCAGTGGTTCTTAACCTTTTCATACGTCATGACACACCTCTGTATGCTAAGAAAATTAAGGTGCAACTCCTATTTTCTCTTCCTTCTTCCCTGATTAGGAACTTAGTTTATAAACTAAGTTTGTCTCTGTCCTGTTGCCTGTATTTTTAATCTCTTCTTGTCTCTGTCTCTCTCATCTCTTCCAGTGTTTTTATGCTCCTTTTGAATTTTTGATTTTTGTGCAGGCGCATGGGACCTTTGCCTTCAGCATCAAGTCCCATTGGTCATGCGCATGGGTCTGATCAACATAAAAAATCTAAACTGTGCACCTGCGGCTCTTTCCCAGCTGGTGCATGCATGAGAGGCCCAAGATTCATTGGGTCTTGGAGATGCCAACCACAGAGCTCAAGATGAAAATTAGTTTCAGTTCAGTTATATGAATTTTGAGTCAATTCTTGCAACACACTTGGAGGGGTCTTCACAACATGCTGGTTGGGAACCAATGCAGTAGTGACTGGTCATGAAACAGGTCACTGGTAAAATGAATGCATCTTCATAGAGTTAAAATCAGTGAAATTGATAATGATATTACAAAGACTGGGTTTTTATTTACATATTAATGTATAATCACTGTATAAGTTGTAAATTTTTCTCTCCAAAAGTGTAGTTTTAGCTGGAATTGTGCAAACAATCCTGATTAGGTTAGTGAGCCAGTATGCTATAGTCTTCAAGAGTCTAGCTTCATTCAGGAACAGTTGATTAATAAGCAGCGAGAATTAATCCCATTGTATTCCTGTTACAAGCTGGTCTTGTGGCGTATTGGATCTCTGAGCCCAAAGCTCTGGCTTCGGAAGATGCATGATGTGGAGATGCCAGTGTTGGATTGGGGTAAACACAATAAGAAGTCTCACAATACCAGGTTAAAGTCCAACAAGTTTATTTGATAGTAGTAGTAGTTCCACACACTTGACAAAGGAACAGCGCTTCCGAAAGCTTGTGGGTTCACTATCAAATAAACTTGTTGGACTTTAACCTGGTGTTGTGAGATTTCTTACGAAAGAAGACACATTCATAATGCAGTCTACAAGTTGAGTATCAACCTGCAAAATTCTTCCAATGCACCAATGGCAGACAGTAAGAGCGGGAGAGTCTCCTGGACAGCCATACTTTGTGTAGAGTTATGTTCCCCAAAGTACAAGTCTGGCAACAGGCTAATGACTTGTCCCAGGTAAAACTTGCTATGGAATCAGATGAAAGTCTGCCTTATGCACCAGTAGGTGTGGGAAGAGAGACAAACAATTCCTGTTAGAGATCCTAATTGAGATAGGGGAAAATGATGGCATAGTGCTAATGTCACTGGGCTAGTAATCCGGAGGCTCAGACTAATACTCTAGGTAACATGGGTCAAAACCTACCACAGCAGTTGGTGGAATTTAAATTCAGTTAATAAAATCTGGAGTTAAAACTACTATTATCTCAGTAATAGTTCACCAATATCCTTTAGGTAAGAAAATCTGCTGTCTTTACTTGGACTAGCCAACATGCATATCCAGATCACAGTAATGTGGTTGACTGTTAACTGCTCTCCAAAATGGCCAAGCATGCCACCCATTTCGAGAACAATTACAGACCATCAACAAATGCTGGCCTTGCCTGCGATACCCATATCCCATGAAAGAGTAAATAAAAATGAAATTCAAGAAGATAGACGGTCTCAAGAGGGAAGATGCAAGTGAAATTTACCTAACCAATCATTAAATCAATGATGGTCTGACTCTAACATGTTATGATCATCGAGGGGTTCTATAAACTTTTGTTGCTAGCCATCGAATAGTTCAAACTAATTTACAATCTTGACAAATGGTTTCCAGATCAGACCAGCAGCTTCAGAATGTGAATCCTGTGGCTTACACTTCAACAGAATGTGCAATCAGCTGAAGCTAAAAAAGTCATTGGCTCAAGTTGCTAAGTGTACATTTTCATCAATAATCTTTCTAAATTTTATGATTCAAAACATCATGTTTTGCCTTAATTGGTTAAGTTTCTTTCAAACAAAAGTAGATTTATCAAGTCACTTACAATTTGAGTATTGCTGAAAAGAGACATGCTATCAAAGCTTTTTGCCTTGCACTCATCAGGACAGATTTGCAAGAGTACCAAATCTCAATAACAATTTACATGCAAGAAGCATGTCTCCTTTGTCAGCAATCCTCAATACTATGCTGCCAAGTGACTATTTGCTTACAATTGCTGGCAGTTTGACTGAAATCAGTTATATTGAGTTGTACATCTCAAATGGCAACTACACTTCAATAGAACTGTAATATTCCAGGGCCCTAATCCTTTTACCAATTGCTACAAATTCCTATGCTATCTCTCAATTTCTTCCAGATTCAGAAAACATTTTCACTGGAGTGGAGGGGGGGGGGGGTGGTGTGTGTGTGTGTGTCGCGGGGAAGATAAATGGGGACAGGTTGTAGTTCATACATCCACAGTTCATGGAGTGGCTGCACATGTAAATTTTCATAACTGAGATGCCAAAAACATGACTTGTGGGTTTTAGACATATGAGGATAAAGGCTAAAGTTGTCAAAGTTATTAGAAGAGGTACAGTATTCTTTCAAGGGTGCAGTTATGCCTTTGAGAAAAGTGAGGTTCCTTTTGTTAGATGTCATGTGCCCCTTGGGTTTGAGAGTAGACAGGGCTGTGCATATAAAGTAGATAAACGCAGCAAAACTATCAAGCTATCAAATCATTTAAATTCCTAAACCCTGTGAATTTAAAAAAAAAGCCTGTGGTTGTTTAAAGATTCATTAGCTGTCTATTGACATAAGCCCAAGGGTTACCTTTATAAGATTTGCGCTGCATTCCACATCCTATCATTTTACAGTGAGGTGGGGAGCTCTGGAAGTTCACAGCTCCATTGATAGCCTCACGTGGTTATACAGTTTTGATGTGAGGCTATCAAGACAAATATTAGCTTTCATACGGGATCAAATACTCAAAGGAAATGTTAGTTTTTATTTGGAATTGAGTACTTGTAATAATTTAAATGTATTCAGTGGATTTTTGTTAATGACAGTGCTCATTTTTAAATAGTAAAGTCTGCAAAGACACTTAGAAGCCAGGGTAGATGAAACAAGTTTAGATGAAACAAAATAAACTTCAGAGCTCTGCCCACAGTGGATGTGGGCGAGTTGGCATGCAAGTGTAATAGTAAAGAGTGGTAGACCCGAGATGATGATCTTTATTGCAAATAGGAAATGCTTTTGTAAAAGGATACGTCCACAATTTTATTATACACAAACTCTGTTCTTATCCTGTGAATTTAAACAGATGGTAGGACAAACATTTGTGGCTAAATGAACAATGCAGACTTGAGCCAAAGGTGCTGACCACACCTCTGTTTCTTCATTTATAAAACAGCACCACTTAAGAACATAGGTACAAAGCACGTAAGCCCCAAGATCTCACCATTATCATCCACCACTCTGGTTTGTTCCTTACAGCAATCAATTGGTAAACCAATGATTTCCACTTCAACAAAGGGATCAATTATCTGTTGGAGATCAAGTAAGTAAAAAGCATAAACATGTGAATATTTTATTAAGAGTCAACTGATTTACTTACTCATTTTAAAGAAACAAAATAATAAAGAGAAGAAATTACATATTATATTACAGCAATAGATGCAGTGCAGTAGTGACCATTTGTACATGTCACAAGAAACATAACTGTTGGAACCAGGGGCTATATTCCCTCCATTAATTTTAGCAAACAATAAGTAAAGTATCAACAGTTCAAATGGTTACTATTTTTATTTTACATTTATAATTTATATTGCCAGTGTAGCTATTTTTCACAAATGTTCATTTTTTACCTGTTTGTTCTACCTTGTATCAGAGATCTGTGACGCGACCAAGGGATTTTCACGGTAACTTCATTGCAGTGCTAATGTAAACCTACTTGCGACTAACAAAACTTTAGAACACCTTCCAGTCCTTAGTGTACTAAGTGTGAAGAATTAGTATTTCTGGTTATCGTGCAATAAACACGTGATTTGTTTGTACAAGATTTCAATCAAGTGAAGTGGATCAATGTTGCCATCTCAGCAACCCAGTGAAACTACATTACCTCTCCTCTATAAGAAGAGAAGAACAGAAGAGTGTGCTGATTGAGTGAGACAAAGAGGGGTTGATGAGATTTGCGGATATGGACCATTGGGCAGAACGGCTAATTTCTGTACATTGAATGCTGTTTCAGTGAAGAGAAATGATAGTTCTATATCTTTACATTTCAATTTGGTTTCAGTACCAAGGCCAAATCTTTTTGTGGAAACTGAAAAGTAGCCACTGGAATAATTCCATTCTGGAACACACTAACCCCCTTCACCGTCACTGGATCAAAATCCCAGAACTCCTTCTCTAACAGCACTGTGGATGTACCTGCACCATACACACTGCGGCAGTTCAAGAAGACAGTTTACCATCATCTTCTCGAGGGCAATTAGGAATAGGCAATAAATGCTGACCTAGCCAGTAATACTCACATCCTTGAATGAATAAATAAAACATTTGTGTTGGATAAGAATACCACTATCACCGTAATTGGAGCTATGTTGGTAATTCACCTTAAATGAGAACTTTTTTTGGAAAGATGAATCAAAGTAGGGGTTGTAAAAGCATGAATTGTACTTCAATGATTAAAATCTATCTCAGCAACCCAGTGAAACTACATTACCTCTCCTCTGTCCCCAAACATGGAATGAGGTGGCTTTGGCAACTGCTGCCCACTGATTATTTTCAGAGTTAGCTGCTTTTTTGGATGGCCATGCAGAGGATCTTCGGAGAATGGATTAAAAACATCTAAAACAGCAATTTAATACTATTTAAAGAACAGCCACAGGATTTAATTGATCAGCTATGATTTCTTTAAGAGAAACAGACTTAAACTTAACACAACAGCTTGTCAATATTGGTATGCAGGTCAAACTAATTTAGTCGTATGTTGCTTCCACTTGGCACAACTCAAAATGCATCTGCTACAATTATTAAACTTCAATGAGATGCTTGCACATCATCTGCTTTGCTACATAAAATGGACTTGGCAAAAATGAGAGACAACCATCCAGAAATTATTGTGTATTAAGCTTTCATCAGCTATTATGCATCTGTATCTGCGCAAAACATTAGCTAGATGTTGTGTTGTTTAAAATGGAATTACATAAAATTATATTAAAATGTTGTTTGCTTTAACTCCTAAACTGAAATCTGAAAAGCTTTGGGGAATCTTAATTCCCACCAAACAAACTCCCACTAAAACTGAAAGAGGAGGGGAATTAGAGAGGAGTGGAAGACTTAACTGCTGCTCTCCACTCAGGCTGACTGAACATAAGAACATAAGAAATAGGAGCAGGAGTAGACCATCTAGCCCTTCGAGCCTGCCCCGCCATTCAATAAGATCATGGCTGATCTGAAGTGGCTCAGTTCCACTTTCCTGCTTTCTCCCCATAACCCTTAATCCCCTTGCCTACCAAAAACCTATCTACCCGCGTCTTAAATATATTTAGCGATGTAGCCTCCACCACTTCAACGGGGAGAGAATTCCAGAGATTCACCACCCTTTGAGTGAAAAAGTTCCTCCTCAACTCCGTTCTAAACTGCCCCCCCCCCCCCCTTATCTTGAGGCTGTGCCCTCTTGTCCTGCTGTCCTTTCTGAGTGGGAAGAACCTCTCAACCTCTACCCTATCCATCCCCTTCATCATCTTATACGTCTCTATAAGATCCCCCCTCATCCTTCTAAACTCCAACGACCGCAATATTATATTGCAGCTAAAGCTGGCACAGTCCTCATACAGATTGGGCAGAAATCACTGTATTTGGCCCTCACCACAATCTGTGCAACTGAATCTACGCATCTCCCTAGTAACTGTCTCCTGTTGAATCAGACGGTTCACAACCTGTCTTCTATCTTGACTTCGGCTCCACTTCTGAACCCGAAATCTTCCCATCACTAAGACCATTCATTTCCTACTTCAAGAACTCTGATCTATGTTTTTTGATACTTTTAGGCTCTGGTCTTCAGCAGTGCTGCTTGCCATTCAGTTTTAATGATCAGGCAGGAACTTCTTGTCCACTCCTGATAGTTTCTGTCAGAAAGCCAGTGACACATTAATGAAGCCAGGCCATTAAAATTGGTTCAGCTTTTCAGCTGCCATTCTCAGATAAGCCAGACACTCGTTTGACATAATTCCTAATGGAAGGTTAAAATCAATTCCATTGCTTATTTTAATTCAATTAGTCCTAAACCGTATTGAATCATATAGTGCAGAAGGGGCCCTTCAGCCCATCAAATCTACATCCACACGAGAAACACTTGACCTACCACCTAATCTCATTTACCAGCACTTGGCCCACAGCCTTGAAAGTTATGATGTGCCAAGTGCTCAACATCTTTTTAAAAGGATATGAGGCAACTCGTCCCTACTACCCTCTCAGGCAGTGCAATCCAGACCGTCATCACCTTCCTCACATTCCCCAAAACCTCCTGCCCTTCAATGAGGGAACAGCTGCTCCTTATTCACTCTGTCTAATACCCTCATAATCTCGATCAGGTTGCCTCTCAGTCTTCTCTGCTCCATTGAAAACAACTCAAACCTGTTCAACCTCTCCTTAACATAAATGTTCCACCCCAGGCAGCATCCGGGTGAATCTCCTCTGCATCCCCTCCAGTGCAATCACATCTTTCCGAAGATGAGGCAACTAGAACTGCACACAGTACACTAGCTGTGGCCTCATCAGAGTTCTATACAACTCCAACATGATTTCTCTGCTTTTGTAATCTATACCTCGACTGATAAATGCAAGTGCTGCAGATGCTTATGTTTAGAAAGTATTGGAACAGAAAAGTAGTCATGGCAGGAATCTTATTAACAGCCAAGAAGTTTTCAGATAGATCCAATTGGTTCAGATTCTTTCAAACATGAGCTGATAGCTCTTCAAGTGCAGATGTTAACTGGCCCTTTTTAAAAAAGATTCTGGTAACAACTCCTGCAGGGGGAAATGAGACAGTTCATTTTTTAAATTGCAAAAAACTGATCACCAGTGCAATCAGATTGTACAAACTGTATATACCATAAATTAACTACTATTTTGTGGGTTCTCAGACTCTGTACCTGTATCCCTTTAAAAAAAAATGTATCCTTCAGGAAAGGTATACATGTCTGTTTTGTAAACCTGCCTTTATTCATCAAAAGTTATTATGTTGTAAAATAAAATATTAAAACGTATTTTTAATGCCATTTTGTGGTTACAACAACTCCCCATTCAAAGGTGGTCATTTTTGCATCTACCTAGTTTACCCAACATTCGCACAGTAACACTTAATTTCAGTAGTCCCAGGAAGTAATATATTTACAAATTGAATTTAACATCGAAAAATATTCCAATACATTTCATATAAATATAATCTAACACAAATTGATACCAAGCCTAAATAGGAGGTGCAATATTAAAAAGGTTGACAAAATTCTATTACTAAGCTACGAAGAGGTACAAAAAAAAATCTACACTTGAGGTCATTTTCTTCAAGATTAGAGATCAATGGAATCTTCTACCAACTGTCCTTTATTCTTTAAAAAGATGAGAAATAGCTGAAAATTTAAATGGCAGAATACCTTGACACATCGACTGAGGTTTCAGGACATACCCACAATTTCCATTCAGCGTAAATAGCGCCCTGTTTAGCTGCATCATTCGACCATCAGACTGGTAATTCAATGCCACTGTGAATACAAACGGAATGCCAGAATCACAAACAGAACATTTCCCTCTCTAATACTTCAATAGCTACTTTCTAAGAATGAAATGGCCTACAGAATAGTTGTACAGATTAAGCTGTAGCAAGGCAAGTCAACTGTTAATGTTAAAAATTAATGCTTTTATTTGGTTCTGAACTAACATTTCATTTCAACAATTCTGAAACGTCTCAATCGTAAAAATCTGAAAGGAACAGTTTGCTCAATCTACCCAACATTAAAAAAATTTTTTTCTAAAATAGGAGGTGAAGGGACCAAAATATTTAAATTTCATTTTGGGTCAGAGGACATCTGTAATGCATATGCTGCAATAATTAGGATAATTTATCAGTTCCAGGAAAGCAACTTATTTTACCCTTTTTCTTTTCTATAACATTAGGTATGTTGGAATTACCAGTGTACACCCTGATGCAGTTAATTCCTTCCCTTTAAACTTGTTCCATCAGCAGCTTCTAATAGAGTTTGTCAGGGAGCAGCAGCACAGGAAATAAATCAATACATTCATTTCAATGGCGATGATTTTCAGGCCCCACCATAATGGATGAGCAACTCCAGAAA
Source organism: Carcharhinus amblyrhynchos (assembly GCF_965287045.1). Taxonomy (NCBI): domain Eukaryota; kingdom Metazoa; phylum Chordata; class Chondrichthyes; order Carcharhiniformes; family Carcharhinidae; genus Carcharhinus; species Carcharhinus amblyrhynchos. The sequence continues at coordinate 100,528,760 of NC_137326.1, read as the reverse complement.
ATTCTGCCGGCGAATGGGGCCTGAAAATCTTGCCCAATACGTCCATCATGTTTCTACTCAAAATTTTGAACCCTTGCATCTGTGATGCTTGCGTCAGTGATGCTTATAGGTAATACTGATAGTAAATCCCCAATTTATTTTCAATTGCATTGGAATATCACATGATGGCTCCTTAAATATTATTATTCTTCCTTTTCCTTTAATGTTGCATTTTTGAAACAGAGTTGGAGAGGTCTTTGCCAGTATTTCCTCTGACATAATGATGAGCATGCTATCAGTTTTGGTCACTTTAAAAGTAAATATTTGGCTTCACCATAGCTTAGGCAAACTGGTGCCAATTTTTACCATTCTCCCCAGTTGGTCTGTTCTGCTCATGAATGTCCATCGATGACTTTAGACTTTAAATGCAAGACATTGATTTTTAATAAAACATTCAAATTATCTCATACACAGTGAGGAAAATTTTGCATCAAAAAAGGCCAAATGTGGGTTTGATGAGAAGTTAAACTAAAAGAAGTCTGAACTCTGAACCTAATGTGCTGATTTTCAATCTATTTCAACGCAAGCAGGATGAGGTGGGGTGGCAATTGGCAGCCAAACTACTCCAAGAGGCAGCTTGGCACCTTAAACATTACAAGGAGATTGTGCACTACATTTTATATTCACTCCCATATGAAATTGAACATTGGTCTCAGAGATCATGCCAGCTAGACTGAGGTGAAAAGCTTCTGGATTAGGCAGCAAGTGCCTTTCCACTTACCTGCTGATCCAGTGTGCTTGCCTGGCCAACCAATGCTTATCATCTGCATAGCAGTTCCATTCTGTAGCTTTGGTAGCTCATTTTTAGCCATCAAGACTAACTACACCAACCTGTGAACCACTTTGCAATGCATTCTTTCATCATAAAAACTTTTCCAAGTGTTAAACACTCCTTAAATAAGCATAAGAGAGCCTGTTAAATCCTGAAGTCTGTGGGGAAACCGAGTAGACCGTCATAACAGGCACAGACACTTCTCTCCCCAGTCAACCTCAACACTATTCTCCTCTTGTAACCTAGTGTCTTGGCCTTGACTCTCATGGGTGATTGAATGGTACTAATTACTTTCAATTCATATTTGTCCCACAACATTTACAGAGATGATTTTGTGCCATAGAATAATTACAGTGACAGCTGAAATTTTGCTTATAAGCACTTAAACATAAAACAATTTTAAGATAGGAATCTGAAAATAGGATTTAGCCATCTATTGTTAATTAAACATCATTTTTAGATATCTGAACAATAAGTAAACTATTACATCACCAATGTGGTTACTCAATTTGGCAAAATCATGCTCTTTCAGATAAACATGGATTAAAATGAGAGGCAGATTGCTCCAGAAACAAGAGAGACACGATAGATGAGAATCTAAGGAGCAAAGACTTCAAACTTTGATAACTGGTATTTATTCAAATAGTAAATATTAATCGAAGGTTGTCAAACATTTACAAAAACAAGTCATAAGTCGGGCAGGTCCAGATTTCTTGGAGGGACTGCACCTTGAAATTGTATTTGCATAGTATGTGATATGATCAAATTGAAGGAGAAAACAAACTTAATTGTATTATGTTTGCTCTTGGAAGAGATTCGATTTTAAAATCATTAACATACTTACCCATCTGACAGCCAACATTCCAGTATTCTTGTGGGTTAAAATTGCTCGAATCTATTCTATAGGCAGATGGGTAGATGCGGGTGAGTTGCTTTTGATTGAAACGGATGAAGTATTCCGGTTTTTGATTTAAAAGTTGGTTGGCTTGAGTCTCACTTAAAGACAAAACTTTCCCTGCAGGACCTGTTTGAGCATATTTAGAATGTTAACTGGGGACAGAACCTTACATAAAACGAAGGCATCAGCAACCATGACAATCTCATCTTTGTGTACTTTACCAAATTTAAAAGCAAAGAGAGTCTCGATATGAGTGCAATCTCAGTATGAGATAAGGGCTGCCACTGATTAGGTTCATACTTAAACAACAGCCACTTGCATAAGTGCTGGAGAGTAACTCAATGCATTAGCACTACAATGAATCATTACTTTGAGGAAAGGGGAGTGACAGGAAAAGCATTGGCAGAAAAGCGTTTGACAGAAAAAACGTACCCCCCTCTTTGTTTCTTGGTTCTCAGCACCCCACAACCCCACCACCCCACCCACAATCCCACCACCCCGCCCACAACCCCACCACCCCGCCCACAACCCCACCACCCCACTCCCCCCCCCCCAAGTTATTCAGCAGCCTGCCATTGGCTGTAGCGAGATCTTCTGTTAAGGGGATTTGCCATTCAATCCTTCCAATGCCACTGGGAAACCCACGGCAGGGAAATGCCATCAGCAGGGCCAGAAGACCCTGTCAGCATGAAGAACTGGAAGATTTCACTCAAAATGTTTTTGAAAAAGTGAGAAATCAGATGATGGAGGGTACAAGTGGTCAAAGAGTTGACATGATCACATGCCATCCTTGACCTGGAACTATATCAGCATTGCTTCATTGTAGTTGGGTCAAAACCCTGAAATTATTGTTCTATCAACACTGTGGATGGGCCTACCCAGCATTCAAACTGGCAGCTCAGCACCATTTTCTCAAAGGCAATTAGAGATGGGTACTAAATATGGCAGTCATCAATGAATGCTTACATCCCATGAATGATTGAAAAAAATGATTGTCACAAATGTTTAGTGCTGCAAATCAACCTTGAATTCATCACAACCTTAAATTCACATCACAAGCTGTTGCAGTGAATATATGATTGACGATCAGATTGTGCAGCAAATGTTTTACCTATGGTGTTAGCGGGTCATTTTAATTAGTAGCAAGCTTATTTGTAGTTTTTTGTTCAAAGCTCAATCCAGATTTTAAAACATTCCAACAGAATTTTAGTTTCTTTAATAGGGTTTTACAACTATTTCATGTGCATCTTTCATAGTAAGAATGCATACCATAAATATTTGATTGGCAGCTGATTGTGTGGAAATGTCAACTCTCAACCTTTGTCCAAAAATCCTTAATTTTTCACATACCTCACGTATACATCAACCCCCAACTTTTGGAGATAAACTCCTTATTTTTTGCATGTACCTCAATTAATTAAAACAGTAATTATGTGACATTTTCCAATGGCATGGTCTTTTGCTTTTTTTCACTTTCTCTCCCAGGCTGTGGGGGTTGACGGACACTCTCTGATAGGGAGCATAACCTGATGAAACCTTGTCGCAGACTGGGCTTAAGTTCAGTACCTCTATGGGATTTTGGTGGAAGCACCATGTTGACAGATCATTTGGTCACCTAACATCTAATGTGTGCAGTAAAAACGGATCAATCTGGAACTGAGTGCCATGCTACCTGAAAGACTGGGAGCTCCATGCCCAGTTCAAAGTTCATTGGTGATTAAGCCCTGGTACCTTGCTTGGAACCAAAGATTGGTTCCACCATTTAAGACAATTCAGACATGCACCCAAACAATAAGTGGGCTGATTGGTGTTTCCATACTTCTTAGCGATGGCTTCCCTTTTATCTCTTAATTGAAAGTAAGCCTGTTGAAAACATTACCTATGTAATTGTCAACCTCATCCCCCCACCTAATTTTTTGCCTAAAAATTGGGTCTTAGAAATTCAACTCTTTTTTTGGTCATGAGAGCCTCACAAATGTTGCTTACCTTTCCCTAGAAGATCCTGAGAAGTCACAGAGTTGGTGTATATAACCAGATCAGAAAGGCCGCGGTAGAGTTTCATTGTTTTCCTGCGGTGGCCCATTCTATGTAAAAACACAAAGAAAACTTACTGATGATAGGAAAAGTAGTTTAACTCCAGCAACCTATCCAACACTGGTCTGGAAGAAAGGTCAATTAGTGAGCTGAATAATTCCATTTACAACTCAATTAAACGTTGTTCTTTAAAGTGATCCTTTGTAAGACTGCTGTAGCCAAATCTCTGGAGACCACATTAAAAACACTTCATGTAAAAATGACTTCTACTGTTTCCATTTTAAAAAGTTATGGGTGGGATCAGATTCTTCCTAATTTTAAAATTGAAAAAGAAGAAAGCTGAAAGTACTCGGACTTGGCGCCATTTATGATGAAGCAATCTGATCATGTTTCGCATCTAAGATCCCTCAGGGCTGGAAGGTATTATAGCTGTACATCAGGTAGGAATAATAGTAGGAAGGACTACTACTTACATGGCGAAAAGCTGCAGCATGCTACAGTGCAGAGGGACCTGGGGGTCTTTGTGCATGAGTCGCAAAAACCCAGCCTGCAGGTGCAGCAGGTGGTCAGGAAGGCAAATGGGATGCTGGCCTTCATAGCGAGGGGGATTGAATATAAAAGTAGGAAGGTCTTGCTGCAACTGTACAGGGCACTGGTGAGGTCGCAGCTGGAGTACTGTGTGCAGTTTTGGTCACCGTACTTGCGCAAGGATATTTTGGCCTTGGAGGGAGTGCAGAGGAGGTTCACTAGGCTGATACCGGAATTGAGGGGGTTAAGCTATAGGGAGAGGCTGAATAAACTGGGCTTGTACTCGTTAGAGTTTAGAAGGATGAGGGGAGATCTCATTGAGATGTACAAGATGATGAAAGGGATGGATAGGGTAGAGGTGGAGAGGTTCTTCCTGCTCAGAAAGGACAGCAGGACTAGAGGGCACAGCCTCAAGATGGGGGGGGGGGGATAGTTTAGAACGGAGTTGAGGAGGAACTTCTTCACTCAAAGGGTGGTGAATCTCTGGAATTCTCTGCCCATTGAAGTGGTTGAGGCTACCTTGCTAAATATATTTAAGACGCGGGTAGATAGGTTTTTGGTAGGCAAGGGGATTAAGGGTTATGGGGAGAAAGCGAGAAAGTGGAACTGAGCCACTTTGGATCAGCCATGATGTTATTGAATGGCAGGGCAGGCTCGAAGGGCTAGATGGCATACTCCTGCTCCTATTTTTTATACTCTTACGTGCCGACACAGATGTCTCTCTAATCTAATATTTTCTTGCCCCTATGTAGACCATTTGCCTCTATTCCCTGCCTATTCACGTATCTATCCAGATGCCTCTTGAACGTTGTTATAGAATCTGCATCCACCATCTCCTCCAGCACTTTGTTTCCGGCATTCACCATCCTCTGTGTGAAAATCTTACCCCTTACATCTCTTTCAAACTTTCTCCCTCTCACGTTCAACTTATGCCCCTAAGTAATTGACCTTTAGATCTTGGAAATAAGATTCTGACCATCCACTCTATCCAAGCCTGTCATAATCTTGTAAACCTCTATCAGATCTCCCCTCATCCTCTGATGCTTCAATGAAAACAATCCAAGTTTGTTCAACTTTTCTTCATAGTCCATATCCTCCAAACCAGGCAACATCCTGATAAATCTCTTCTGCACCTTTCCAATGCATCAACATCTTTCCAGTAGTGTGGTGACCAGAATTGTACACAATATTCCAAATGCAGCCTAACCAAAGTCTCAAATTTTCCACTTCCTATACTCAATGCCTCAACCAATGAAAGCCAACATGCCATATGCCTTCTTGACCACCTTATCCAACTGAGTTGCCACCTTCAGGGAGCTGTGGATCTGCACACCTAGATCCCTCTGTATGCTAATATTTCCCAGGGCTCCACCATTTGCTTATCTACCATTTTCTTCTGCAGTAGATCTTCCAAATCGCATTACTTCACATTTGTCCAGGTTAAATTCTATCTGCCATCTTTTGGCCCCAGGTCTCCAGTCGATTTATATCCCACTGTACCTCTGACAATCCTCCTCACTATCCACCATTCCTCTGATTTTTGGATCATCTGCAAATTTACTAATCAGACCACCTACATTTTCCTCCATATCATTTATATATATTACGAACAACACAGGCTCGAGCACTGATCCTTGTGGAACACTGCTTGTCATAGATCTCCAGTTAGAAAAGTACTGTCCCACTGCTACTCTCTGCTTTCTATGCCCAAAGCAGTTTTGTATGCATCTTTCCAGCTCACCTTGGATCCCATATGACTTCACCTTCTGTATCAGCCTGCCAAGAGGAACTTTATCAAAGGTTTTACTAAAGTCCATGTATACAATATCCAATGTCCTGCCCTAGTCAATTGTTTTGTTACTTCCTCAAAGAATTCAATCAAGTTTGAGAGAACCTCCCCTTCACAAAACCATGCTGCCTATCACTAATGAGCCTATACTCTTCCAGATGTGAGTATATCCTGTCCCTAAGAATCTTCTCCAATAATTTTCTCATCAGTGATGTAAGGCTCACAGGCCTGTATTTTCCAGGATTGTTACTTCTGCCCTTCTTAAACAGAAGATCAACGTTAGCTACTCTCCATTCCTCTGGTACCTTGTCTATGGCTAAAGAGGACACAAGGGTTTTGACCAAGGCCTTAGCAATTTCTTCCCTTGTCTCTCTCAGTATTCTAGGAAAGACCCTGGGGACTTGTCCACCTTATTGTTTTTCAAAACCTCTAATATCCCCTCCTTTTTTATTTCAACATGCCCTAGAATATCAACATTCTACTTTCTACACTCACTATCCACCACATCCTTCTCCTTTGTGAATATTGATGCAATGTACTTGTAAGGGACCTCACCTATCTCATCTGGCTCCGCGTACAAATTCCCTCAATGTCCTTGAGTGGACCCACCATTTCCTTAGCTACCCTCTTCCTCATATACACAAAAAGCCTTGGGATCCTCCTTAATCCTGCCTGCCAAGGGCATTTTATGGGCCTTTTTTGCCCCAAGCCCCTGTTTAAAATCTCTCCTGCTATCTTTGTATTCCTCAAGAGCCTTATCCGTTTTCAATTTCCTGAAATTTATGTATGCCTCCTCCTCCTTTTTCACTAAGTTTATAATCTCTCATCATCTAGGGTTCCCGAGTCTTGCCACCTTTATCCTTCATTTTTATAGAGACATACTTGTCCTGAATTGTTAACAACTGACTAAAAGACTCCCACGTTTTATTGAACGTTTTTAAATTATGGAATACTTACAGTGAACGAGAGAATCACAATGCTTCTTACCTGTAGACCTGCCCAGTTTCTTTCCCTGTGGATTCCTGCTGATCTTCATCACTTATAGCGTACAATTTTGCTCTGGATTTTCCATTTTTCTAGGAATAACAAAGGAAATTACATTAGGCGCAACATGCTAAATGCACTGATTAAAAGCTGCACTGCTACTAAATTCAACGTATTGGATAAGCTTAAATAATTAAACTATAGCAGCCTGCTGTGTACAAATCAGTTATATATTGCTCTAAGTTTTAAATAACAGCTTTAACACATTGTACCAATAGATTAAAATGAGCAAATGATACCTTGTGTTTGGAAAAGCTACTGATAAACGAACGATTGTGTGCTTTCTTTTCACTTTCTTTAACATTTTCTTTAACCTCTAACTTCTGGAGGAGCAATAAAGGAAATGCATAGCAGTTAGATTTACAATACAAAAGTCAGATGTATGCCATAAAATATTCTATAAAATTATTAAACGATCATAAAAATATTGCATGATAATGGCGATTAAATTATTACAATAAAAAGACAAATTTCTTCCTTAGTCGTGTTCAGCAGTTTTAGAATCCTATAACAGGTGACAGACATAGTGATGCACTACAACTGTCCTTTAGTATTTGGATGTGGGATTGTAATTCCATAATTATGCATTTTCCTAATTTAGGTCAAGTTCCTGACAGGCAAATCATTATGGCATGCTTACATACATCATTAATCATGAGTGGGAAGCTCAGGAATATTATTGTACCTGACCCAGTTTATTATCCACGAAATACAGGCTTATGAAAAAGCCTGTACAAGAAAGTAATATAGCAGGAAAGTATTTACAAGAAAGTATTTACAAGAAAGTAATATAGCAGGAAATGGAAAAAAAAAAGCTACTTAGCATCCTTTATGTGGTCTCAGTTGGATACTACAGTTTATTTTAAAACTCTAGGCTTTCATTTTAAACAACCCAAGACTGTCTCCTGGTTCTGAATGTCTTACTGAAATAAATTTCAGTTCCATCAACCATAGCACACAGCTAGCCATACTTGCTCTCAAGCATTACTGGAACACAAATGTGGAGAACTGAAAATATTGCAACTATAGTGGAAGTTACTTCTAAGATTTCTGTGACTTAGAGGAAGATTTTCATTGCATTTGAATAACATACCCAACACTGGATCGATTGCGGTCACATGCCCGAAATGTGAGTTTGCAATTTTGCAGCAGGAAAGAAACTAAATTCAATAGTTTATATACTAACGTAATGAAATGAGCTGGAAAAATATTTCAGTAAAGTGAATGCTACATTTGTTGCTTTCTTTGCCAGATAAGAAAATAAAATGGAATGTTGAAGTATTTTTTCTCCAGATTAATTTCTTTCCTTGGATTAATTTATTCCTTTAACCCTTCTTTCACAAAAAGCCATGCAGGAAACAGCATTCTGCATCATATAGGAACAGGAATAGGCCATTCAGCCCCTTGAGCCTGTGCCAACATTCAATGAGATCGTGATTGATCTGTGGCCTAACTCCAAATCCTTGTCTTTGGCCTATATCCCTTAATACCTCTGCTTAACAAAAATTTATTGATCTCAGATTTAAAATTAGCAACTGATCACAGATCAACTAGTGTTTGTGGAAGAGAGTTTCAATACTTTGTGTGTAGAAATGCTTCTTAACATCTCTCCTGAATGGACTGGCCCTCATTTTTGGACTATGCCCTCCAGTTCTAGAATCTCCAATCAGTGGAAAGTTTATTTTTATCAACCCTGCCCTTTTCTATTAAAATCTTGGAAGACTTTGATCAGATCATCCCTTAACCTTCTAAAGAAAACAGGCCTAATTCGTATAGCCTCACCTCATCTCATAACTTAACCCCTAAAGTTCAGGTATTATTCTTGTAGACCTGTGTTGTGCTACTTTCAAGGGCAGTACATCCTTCCAAAGGTATGGTGCCCAGATCTGTTCACAGAACTCCAAATGAGTTTCCTAACTAGGATTTTGTAGCATTCCGCTTACATCCTTATACTCCACTCCTCTAATATAAAGGCCAGGATTCCATTAGCCTTCTTGATTATGTTAGTTTGCCAATTGTCAAACAATCAATTGATAAAGTTGCATTCCAACCAACTAGATACTTGGGTTTGATCCAGAGACTAGCCTGTTGATTAAGCAATGGTTAAGGGACTGAATTAGGTTTTCTGTTCGTCTTTTTGATGAAGATATGATATTGGATTAATGAAGTCCACTCAAACTCAACAGCAATGTGATCAAACACCAAAGAGTAATAGCCTTATTTAAGTATAGTACACTATATCTGAGGCTCTTCATTGGCATCTATGTCTCCCTAGAGATCTGCAAGGTAGCTTCAAATTTACAGACCAACTATTCCACATTGCTCACAAATGTCTCACCTTTCTGGCTATATATCTTCTAATTTCAGATTCCCAATAGTCAATGATTCCATCTTGAAAATCAGAAACAAGTATTGGTTTTACTGAAAGTTATTTTCAAAATTCTGCACAGCTTGGCAGAATATCTTATTGCAATGCCAGTCTCCTTCGAAATGAGTCATGCTTAAACTTATTTTAATATCCTCTACCCCATGTTGACCCATACAAGAAGGCTCGAGTGCCTGATTCCATGCTTCAGTGGTTGCTATTTCCTTAGGTCATAGTTTGAGGCTATTTACATCCAATTAGCCAAGTGAAATGCTGGATGTGACTGAACAATGGACTGAATAAAGAACAAGATTCAGGCAAGGCAATGACTTGTGACTGATAGCTGATCTTTCCTAAGTACGTGATTCATGGGCATGATTGCTAATTTAGATTGGAATGAGTAAAAAGTAGGGTTATAATGGATTTCTTGCAGAAAGCACTCAATCAAGAAAGAACATTATCTCCAAGTGCAATCATGTAGGAATAAGAGAAACAATCACAGCAAGATATAGATCGGTTGGAGGCTTGGGCAGAGAGATGACAAGTGGAGTTTAATCCAGACAAATGTAAGATAATGCATTTTTGAAGGTCTAATACAAATAGGAAATATATAGTAAATGGCAGAACCCTTAAGAGTATGGATGGGCAGAGGGATCTGGGTATATAGGTACACAGGTCACAAAGTGGCAACGCAGGTGGAGAAGGTAGGCAAGAAGACATACGACATGCTTGCCTTCATCGGCCAGGGCACTGAATTTAAAAATTGGCAAATCATGTTGCAGCTTTTTGGAAACTTAGTTAAGCCGCAATTGGAATATAGTGTTCAATTCTGGTCGTCACACTACCAGAAGGATGTGGAGGCTTTGGAGAGGATGCAGAAAAGAGTTTACCAGGATATTGCCTGGTATGAAGGGCATTAGCTATGAGGAGAGGTTGGAGAAACTTGGTTTGGTCTCATTGGAATGGTGGAGGTTGAGGGGTGACCTGAGAGAAGTCTACAAGATGAAGGGCACGGACATAGTGGATAGTCAGAAGCTTTTTTCCAGAGTGGAAGAGTCAATTACTAGGGGACAAAGATATGAGGGACAAGGTTTAAAGGCAAGTTTTTTTTACCCAAAGGGTGGTAGGTGCCTGGAACATGCTGCTGGGGAAGGTAGTGGACGCAGTGAGTCTTAAGGGGCGTCTTGACAAATACATGAATAGAATGGGAATGGAGAGATATGGTCTCCGGAAGAGAAGGGGGTTTTAGTTCAGTTGGGCAGTATGGTCAGTGCAGGCTTGGAGAGCCTCTTCCTGTGCTGTCATTTTCTTTGTTCATATCTGGTCCTGGAAGAGTTGGAGTGGGAACGTGATACCCGGATAGAGGCCGTGAAGGGCTTAGTGAGGCAAACCTGTGAAAGGCATGCTCACTTCAACGCATTCACAGATCCATTAAGGCATCAGTGATGCAGGCAACCCTACCTTGGTAATGATTCTTAGCCAGGTGAGAAGGGCCCATTGCAAGTTGGCCAGGATGAGTAACAGCCTGTGTGCAGCAAGTGGCAGTAGGGCCTCAAGTAGGTCAAGATGTTGGCGAACACAGACATCTGCAACAGCGAGCATTGGCCTGACCACGGTATCACAGACCGTATTCCTTGTGAAAGGCAATGCATGAGTCGCAAAAACCCAGCCTGCAGGTGCAGCAGGTGGTCAGGAAGGCGAATGGGATGCTGGCCTTCATAGCGAGGGGGATTGAATATAAAAGTAGGGAGGTCTTGCTGCAGCTGTATAGGGCATTGGTGAGGCCGCAGCTGGAGTACTGTGTGCAGTTTTTCGCCAACATCTTGACCTACTTGAGGCCCTACTGCCACTTGCTGCACACAGGCTGTTACTCATCCTGGCCAACCTGCAATGGGCCCTTCTCATCTGGCTAAGAATCATTACCAAGGTAGGGTTGCCTGCATCACTGATGTCTTAATGGATCTGTGAATGCGTTGAAGTGAGCATGCACAGCACTTACGCAAGGATATTTTGGCCTTGGAGGGAGTGCAGAGGAGGTTTACTAGGCTGATACCGGAGCTGAGGGGGTTGAGCTATGAGGAGAGGCTGAATAAACTAGGCTTGCACTCATTAGGGTTTAGAAGAATGAGGGGAGATCTCATTGAGACATATATGATGATGAATGGGATGGATAGGATAGAGGTGGAGAGACTCTTCCCGCTCAGAAAGGACAGTAGGACTAGGGGGCACAGCCTCAAGATAAAGGGGGGGGCGGTTTAGAACGGAGTTGAGGAGGAAATTCTTCACTCAAAGGGTGGTGAATCTCTGGAATTCTCTGCCCGTTGAAGTGGTGGAGGCTGCCTCGCTAAATATTTTTAAGACGCGAGTTGATGGGTTTTTGATAAGCGAGGGGATTAAGGGTTATGGGGAGAGGGCGGGAATGTGGAACTGAGACGCGACAGATCAGCCATGATCTTATTGAATGGCGGGGCAGGCTCGAAGGGCTAGATGGCCTACTCCTGCTCCTATTTCTTATGTTCTTATGTTATGTTTATGTTCTAAAGGTGCCTACATTTGTCCCTGGGTGTGGATGCTCACATCTGCTAGTTTGTCCAGTACAAGCTGCAGCCACAAGGATTCTGGAGGAGAATGAGGAGCTCCTGGCCTGGATTGAGTGAACATCTGTCCAGGTCCCATTTAAATATGGCACCAGGGCCTTTGGCCCATCTGGTAATGGCAGAGTAGGTGACTTCCTGCTCACCCTACCACAAGATTTGCTGTACCCCTTATAAAAAAACTTATTGCCCATGCCAGTATAAAAGAGATAAAACGCAGATACTTTATCCTCAAACAAAAGCATTGTATTAAAATTCTTACTGTTACTACAAAAGAGGACAAAGTCAAGTAAATTTACATGAAATGTTTGTTAGTACCAGTAAAAGAAACCATGCACTCACAATTGCAATATAGATTTTTTTAAACGTTGAAGGGCTGTCCTTTTGTTTGATTCATTTATTTTGTTGAAAAAGCAGCAAATATCCTCCCATCCTGCTGTATCTTGTGGGGAATCTCCTTTTTCATCAGGCTACACAGGCGATGGTGGGGTAACTCTCTCATATTCTTTCATTCAAGAAAGATGTGATCAAATACAGCCTGCAGCAAACCTTTCTGGTGTGCTCATTAAATATATTTACCCACCAGAACTCATGGTGCTGCAACCCTGTACAAACCCTTTGGGCTGGATTTTATACAACCCCACCAGGCATGCTTCTACTAGGAGCCATGTCAAACGTGCCAGATGGCCAGCCCACCACATTCCCACCCGCACAGCCCTGAGTGCAGAAATTGGCAGCCTACTATATTTAAATAAATATAGATCATTTAGTCTGGCTTGCAAGCCTATTGATTGGCAGAATACACTACGCATGCCTTAATGCGGTTGCTGAAGTTGCACGGGTGGTTTTTGTGACCAAGATGAAAAACAGCAGGAAGGATGGAAGACATCTTGTTTGAGGGTAGAATGGGGAGGGTCCTGTATGCATTAGGGGCAACCATTCTAAGGTGCCATCCCTCTTTCTCCCTCAACTCTTGCTCAGCAGTAATTGCCCCTCCCCCCACAAAGCTCTCTCTCCCACTCCCTGGGTTCTTGGATCCCCCACTCGCCTTCCTGCTGACCCAGCAAGGCTACTCATAAGACTGTTTACAATTGTCGGCCAATTAGGTTGGCTGTTTGATCTTAAGGGCAGGGCTTCCATCCCATCAAGAAGTCCCATTCTCAGCAAGTACTGCCCACACTCCAATATGCTGTGGTTGCAGAGCATGCTTCTTTAGGACCTGTCACAGTCAGGCGATTTTCCTTCTGGGAGGTAAGCAGTCCGCAGCCCCTTTTGCGAGAATACTGAAGCAGAACTGCCACCCTCTGCCCAAAGCTTTTGGAAGTGCTGGCAGCTATGCCACAGATTCCTCAGAACCAAATTCAGTGAAATGCTGGTGCAATATTTTGTTGTGGATACTCTGATAAATACTGCACTGTTTCTGCTGTAGTGTTGCAAGTGTTGGTCCTATATCTTACTGATGTGAAGCTGGGATTTCAGCAACAACCTCAACGAAAGTAATGAGACATGCTGAAATAGTCACAAGTCATAAGATTTACTGCATAGAAGGAGGCCATTCAACCCATCCTGTGCTAATGGTATGTACTTGTTGATGGTACCTACTTCCCATACCTAACAGAATTGTTGCTGGACACTTTACATAATTAAAATAAAAATAACAAACAAATTTAATTGTATTTTTATACAGCAAAAATACATGTATTACAGGAGATCCATGAATTTTTATAACATGGGAGGACGGCTTCAGAAGCAAATCGTTGCCCTTGATAATAGCAAGTGTATAACACCCAAGACCCATGGGAAGTCAAGCTTCCTTCTTCTTCACAATTATAAAACATATATTTGAAGAATTTTAATTTTGCTCTCTGTGCAGTAAGCTTTATTTGTAAACAGAAAGATTTTCCTTTTTCAGCTTTTGCTAGATAATATCTTAAGACTTCTGTTCATAATTTATTTAGAGGCTATCTTCTACTCAGACTCCACTAATTCACTCTGGGCAGGTACCATTCATTTTGTAAAGCAGATGTTGGAGAATTGCGTTTCCATGTAATACTGATGTCTTAACTTAATGCTCTGCTTGCCATGTTTTGAATACCAACGAGCTGTATCACAAATACAAAAACACTGGGCTGAAATGTAACCTGCAGGAATGAGTGTGGGAGTGGGTTGAGGTTATAAATAGAGGAAATTGCATGCTGGGAAGCCTGTTTCCAACCTGTCAACTTCTGCATTTAACTGCAGCAGATGGAGCTGTGCCTGAACAACCCCCTCAGGAGGGGCCGGTTGTTTCAATATGTTAATTGCTCAATTATGACAATATTAATATGGCTTTAGCAATTTAATTGTGCGTCCATCAATCTCCCAGAGCTTCTGGAACTCACCAAGGATAGGGAAAACACAGTGACAATTGAGGGGGCTGGGAAATATACCAATAAGTACTGAAACCTCACAGCTGCTTTCCTACCTACTGTATGAAAGGCTTTGTTCACAGTACTTGTGCTGAGAGATTACTTTGAGAACACTGGACAATTGTTACGTCTAATCTCCATTATGGAGCTCTGATTAGCTTGTTTTACCAACAAATTAGGACCAAAAAGACAAGGAGCAACAACAGCACCAGCTGGAGAGCGGGAAGATCACCAATAAGAAAAGCAGCAACCTGTTGCTCCATTGGAGAGATGAGCAGAGAGAGAGAGAGAGAGAGACCAGAGGAGGCCATGCCCACAAGTTCAGCAGGAACAGGGTAAACTTTCTCGACCTGTAAGAACACAAGTATCTTGGGAGGCTTACCCTAAGCCTTGGGAGGCTTACTACAGCGTATGGCTGACAAAGTCACCACAACCCTTATCATCTTTGTCTTTAGATCTGTCCAGGGCTCTACTGAAGACATTTGTGGAATCTTGCAGTCAGTGGCCTACAAATGCATATGTCAGGTGACTGATGTCATGTCTGCCAATCAAAAGTGACCACATGGGTGGATTTGCACCTCTGATTGTCTTCCCACAGGTGGAAAGCATTATTGACTGAGGGCATGTGGCAATTAAGGTGCCCCCAAATCACACAAGACATGCACCAACCATGTGGGCTTCCATTCCAGCAATAGTTGTTTATTTAGGTATGAGCAAGACTCTAGGGCAGCCTGTGTTCATAACAGTTCACCCTTTCTGATTTCTTCACACCTTGAGGTAGGCTTAATAGTTTGCTGTTTAGAGGCAAGACAATACCCATTTCAATGTGATGACATCTGTGAGGAACCCAACCAATGAGCTCCAGGAGTGATAGAATGGAAGCCATATGATCACCAGCTGTGTCACTGAGCAAAGCACTGGCATACTGAAGCAGCATTTCAGCTGCCTAGGCACATCTAGAAGCACACTTGTGTATGTTCACTTTGTTAGGTTAAAATCCTAGAATTCCCTCCTTCACAGCGTTGTGGGTGTACTTGCACCACCTGGACTGCAGCAGTTCCAGGCAGCTCACCACCATCTTCTCAAAGGTAATCAGGGGATGGGCAATGAACCTACAGCCTGGATCCCTTGAATTAATTTTTTAAAAATGCACAAAGAAAATCTCCAGAAAGGCTAGTGTGTGCTGCGCTTTGCACAACAATGCTCAGTAGCAAAGTCTTTCAAAATTTCAGATGCGGAGGAACCTTCAAATATTGGAGTTGAAACCGCTATTGCAGGTCATCATCACTCCCACTAATTTCATCAGGAATCCCAGAAATAACATGAAAATGCAATGATTCAGTTAAAAGGCCATTGAGATTAGTGGTTACACTTATTTCAGGGTCCCGCATGCTTTACAATACCCCTGCTTCCAGTATGTCAGGAATGTAAAATTAATCAGGCCACATAAGGACTATGTAAAGCTCTTTCAGAAGTTTCATATGCATATGCCCAGCGGCCAAAAAATTCAGGCAGTAGTGTATCAAACATTATTGATGAGCTGTAGACATCAATGTGACAGATGCTAAAAAGTAAGTTGGCTGGTACTTAATGGCTTGTCCTCAAATGAAGTAATTGCATACAGTAACAGAAGCTGACTTTATTTATCTTATCAGATACATACATATTGCATGTATAAAGAATTCTGGATACAGTGATTGGTTTGACAAATAGTGAAACTTATTCCATCTAATTTGGTATCTGATTTGCTCATTTTTGAGTCAATGCACATTCTTTTTCACAAGAATCATGCAAGAAAATTCATAATTAAAACCTTGAAGCCCCTTCATCGCTCTTTGAAGACTGGACTCCAGGGCCCAATAACTGCTGTCAATTGTGGTCTCAACTGGCATTATTAGCTATGAACAAGATATCATTGATGCTCAGTGCAATTAAACTTGATGAGTTATACCTTCTTTGCAAAAATGGCTTGAACGTCAAGATGGAAAAACATTTTAGTGGCTGTCAATTTCATTATCATCTTTGAATGGGTCAAGATGATAAAACTCCGTTAACAGCACAAAATGACAATGGAATATTGAACTTCAGCGTGGAGATGGAAATGCATAATCAGATCATCCCTCTGTTATGCATCCCATCTGATGATCTCTGAGGACAGAACAAATCAAAATTTCTATTGGCTTCAAAGCCAAAATTGTGTGCTGCTCAGGCACTGATGAATTTAGTAATGAAAAATCGAGGCCAGCAGGTTAGGCACTTGCAACCCCAGCACTCTTTGGATTGTGGTAGGATGGAAACTAAGATCAGAAAACAAAAGGTCAATGTGAAAAGGCTACCTTGTAAGGAGAAGTCATTACAGCAAAAATTAAAAACTGAAACTAGCCTCCCATTCTGGTGACCTGACAGATGAGAGAGAGGTATGCCTGCCTAACCCAGTCAACATGTTACCATAACATCAGGCTCTTTGCACACGCATTGCATATTTTATTTTATTACCCATAGCTATCTTTTCTTAATAAGGGATTCGAAAAGTAAACAAGATAAAAGTCAAGTACAAAGAGAACAAAAGAGGAAAGGAGGTTATTAATGACTGACAATGCCACTCCTTTTCTTCATCATATTATTCCAGGTGTGTACATACTAAACATCAATCCCTTCCTCAAATTCATTTAACCTCACAGTCCCAGCTTCTTTCCTTCACACTCTTTTCCTCCTTCAAGCCCACACTGGATCAAGGTTATCCTGCCATTCATCTAGCAACTTGCCAACATCATAATGTTGAACACAGCCTCTAGCGCTCGGTTATTTCTTGCTCATCTGGGGCTTGAGCAACTGCTACTGACAGCAACACGGGTTCCCATTCACACAAACACACAGAAAGAGCAGTAAATAGTTGTAGTGTGAAGGCTGCACCATCGCAGCGATGTTCCTAAGGAACGCATAATATACAATCCCTACATTTCTTTACTAATTGGCATTGTACGTTTAGGATGAAATTCCACCAAGCTTGTTTCATCATAAACCAGTCTTTGAATTAGTACAAATTCAGATCGTTGCCATTACAAGATTTTTTTGGTGTGGCTCAGTATCTAGAACAATTTAACCAAATAGTGTGTGGCTTTGTCAAGTTAATGAACATTCATCCAGTTTGAACTTTCATGCCAAATGTCTTAACTCAAACATTTCAGTGTTTGAAAAATAGGCAATGTGTCTACAAGAAATAAAATCTATTAGAAATAACTGCTCTTTATTCATACTACAAATAAAATAGCAGTGCTATTTTTCCATTTGACCATTCTATGAAGACAGTTCTATGAATGTGAGGTAATGCATTTTGGAAGATCTAATACACAGTAAATGGCAGAATCCTTAAGTGTATTGATAGGCAAAGGGATCTGGGCGTACAGGTACACAGGTCACTGAAAGTGGCAATGCAGGTGGAGAAGACAGTCAAGAATGCTTGCCTTCATCTGCTGGGGTATTGAGTTTAGAAATTGGCAAGTCATGTTGCAGCTTTATAGAACTTTAGTTAGGCCGCACTTGGACTACAGTATTCAATTCTGGTCGCCACACTACCAGAAGGATGTGGAGGCTTTGGAGAGGGTACAGAAAAGATTTACCAGGGTGTTGCCTGGTATAGAGGGCATTAGCTATGAGGAAAGGTTGGAGAAACTTGGTTTGTTCTCATTGGAGCAATGGAGGTTGTGGGGAGACCTGATAGAAGTATAAAATTATGAGAAGTATGGATAGAGTGGATAGTCAGAAGCTTTTTCCCAGTGTGGAAGAGTCAATTACTGGGGGGCATCGGTTTAAGGTGCAAGGGGCAAGTTTTAAAAGAAATGTATGAGGCAGGTTTTTTTTACACGGAGTGGTGGGTGCCTAGAACTTGTTGCCAGGAGAGGTAGTGGAAGTGAATACTTTTAAGAGGTAGTGGAAGTAGTGACTTTTAAGGGGCGTCTTGACAAGTACATGAATGAGATGGGAATAGAGGTATATGGTCCCCAGAAGTGTAGAGGGTTTTAGTTAAGTCGGACAGCATGGTCAGTGCAGGCTTGGAGTGCCAAAGGGCCTGTTCCTGTGCTGTCATTTTCTTTGTTCTTTGTTCTAAGACTATATTTTCAAAATATGTACAAGTTTCTACAAGTTCGAATCAACTTGAAAGGGAATAAGCAATTCCATGGGTTGAATTTGGTTCTGAATGACTCATGGCTCAGTTGCTGATGACAGAAAGATAAATGGGAAAGTAAATTGTGAGGACATAACATATCTAAATCCCTTTATAGATTCTTTAGTGAGTGGGCAAAAAATTCACAAAGGAAGTATGTGGGAAAATGTTCAAGTACACTCTTTGGAGGAAGAATAGAAAAGCAGTACATTATTTAAATGGAGAATGACCGCAAATCTCTATGGTACTGAAGGATGTGGGCGTCCTAGTACATTAATCATAAAACATTAGTCTGCAGGTACAGCAAGTGATTGGGAAGGCAAATGGAATGCATCATTTACTGCAAGTGGAATGTAATATAAAAGTACAGATGTTTACTACAATTGTATAGGCCCGTGGTGAGATTACACCCAGACTACTGTATACAGTTTTAGTTTCCTTGTTTGAGAAATGATTTAGAAGCAATTCAGAGAAGGTTCACTCAATTAATGCTTGGGATCAAAGAGTTATGAGGAAAGGTTGGACAGGCTGGGCTTATGTCCTCAGGAGTTAGAAGAAAGTGAGGTGTACTTAATGAAACATGCAAGATCTTGAGGGAAGGTGACAGCATGGACCCCTGTGGGAGATACTAAAACTAAGGGACATTGTTTAAAAATAAGGATCCCCATTTAAACTGAGGAGAATTTTTTCCTCTCAGAGGGCTGTTGGTTCGTGAAATTCCCCACACACTAGTGGAATTAGGGCCATTGAATATTGGTCAGGCTGAATTAGATAGATTCTTGATTGACAATGAAGTCAAAGCAAATAGAGGATGGAAAAAAAAAGTGGAGCGGAGGGCACAATCAGATCACCCTTGATCTTATTAAATAGGAGAGAAAGCCTGAATGGCCTACTCATGCTTGCAATTTGTATGTTTGCAAAGACCCAAGACATTTGTGACTTCTCAAAGGAATGATCAAATTGTTCAAAAAACAGGTGGATTAATAGCTCCGATCTACAGATTCATCCCAACCCTCTTTCTTTTCCTCCCTCATTTGAAATTAAACCACCAGGGACAACAAGGAATAATACAAGGATATATAGGTTGTATACAAGTTGACAAGCATTACCTGCTGTAGACTGACATTTAGGCCTTTGTGTGTAGCTCTCAGGAGTGCACAGACTGTATAGCTATCTGGATCCTCTTTATCCTGGATCTGTGACTCTTTCAGCAAGAAATCCAGTTTCTTTCTGATAAACGATTCCACTTGATGATAGTTTGTGCTGTTACCCTGTATGGGTCACATATAAAGACAGTATTATATTGTGTTGCTATACAACTGCTAAAACATGCTAAAATCAGAAATTCCACAGACAATTTTTTGCTCTGCCAGAACCAGGCAGTATAAATCAGTTGGGAGGCATATCTGCTAATGTCTTGCTTTATTCCTGCAGCCTTTAGATTTAACCTCCTCTTCTGAGCAAGAAGTAGGGAACACCCGGCAGAAACATATTCCTTAAATATGCAGATTAGGCACCAATAATGTCATCATAGATCGATTGCTATTTTAAGCATCATAGTGGGGAGCTTTCTATCCACATACAGTAAAAACAAAATACATGTTCAAGATCATTCTAACTGAAGGTTGTGGTATTACAAAATCTACGGAGAATAAAGTTATAAAAAGCTGGTGATAATTATACCATCAAACGTTTTAAAGATACCTTAAATGCCAAGGCTTGCAAGTAATGTTAAGAGACAGGTTCACCTCTCAGCTGTTATCATTCAACAACTACACAAATTTGTCTCTTGATCAGACTGGATGTATGTTAATTACAGAGTGGTTTTTAAAACAGAATGTCATCCTAAAAACAGTGATGAAACCTATAAAAAGTTAAATTCAGAATTTAGTTTGAAAATATTCAGTTGAACTCAGTCTGCAGAGGGATCTGGATAGGCTGAGCGAGTGGGCAAGGACCTGGCAGATGGAGTACAATGTTAGCAAGTGTGAGGTTATCCACTTTGGCAGCAATAATAGTAGGAGAGATTACTATTTATAGGGCGAAAAGCTGCAGCATGCTACGGTGCAGAGGGACCTGGGGGTCCTTGTGCATGAGTCGCAAAAACCCAGTCTGCAGGTGCAGCAGGTGATCAAGAAGGCAAATGGGATGCTGGCCTTTATAGTGAGGGGATAGAATATAGAAGCAGGGAGGTCTTGCTGCAACTGTACAGGGCACTGGTGAGGCCACAGCTGGAATACTGTGTGCAGTTTTGGTCACCGCACTTGCGCAAGGACATTTTGGCCTTGGAGGGAGTGCAGAGGAGGTTCACTAGGCTGATACCGGAGATGAGGGGGTTAGACTATGAAGAGAGACTAAATAGACTGGGTCTGTACTCGTTGGAGTTTAGAAGGATGAGGGGGATCTTATAGAGACGTATAAGATAATGAAGGGGATGGATAGGGTAGAGGTAGAGAGATTCTTCCTGCTCAGAAAGGACAGCAGGACTAGACGGCACAGCCTCAAGATAAGGGGGGGGGGGGGGGTTGCAGTTTAGAACGGAGTTGAGGAGGAACTTCTTCACTCAAAGAGTGGTGAATCTCTGGAATTCTCTGCCCGTTGAAGTGGTGGAGCTACCTCGCTAAATTTACTTAAGTCACGGGTAGATAGGTTTTTGACAGACAAGGGAATTAAGGGTTATGGGGAGAAAGCGGAAAAGTGGAACTGATCCACTTCAGATCAGCCATGATCTTATTGAATGGCGGGGTAGGCTCGAAGGGCTAGATGGCCTACTCCTGCTCCTATTTCTTATGTTCTTAGTTGGAAAAGGAAAAATTAAAGTGAAAAGGGGATGGGGCAAGGTTGAGATTTAACACAGGTATATTGGGCTGAATAACCTCCACTTTGTACTATGGTTGTAAATTCATTCTCTCTATTATATAACACATTACAAATTACATGGCAGAATAATTCTGATAGATGGGGCATCCTACAAATTGCCACAACCAATGCCACAAGAGATCCACAGGTTTCATAGCATCTTTACTTGCTAATGCCAGGGTTCATTCCTCTCCAACAACTCTCTCTGCACCCCCCTTCACATCATCCCCCCTCCCCCCAAATCCACAGTAGATGCTTTTCAATACTTCCTTTAATCTGCTTTGATAAATTTATCAAAGCAGATTAAATTTAAGTACAGTTATTTGAAGCCATATGAAGTATAATTTTTCATGCATGCTAGAGGAAAATTGTAGAACTTTGTTACAAGATTAGAAGCCAAAATAAATAATTTCCATTTCATCACACTTAAATGACATTGAGCACTTGGACAGACCAATGCTGAAATGCAGGGTTATCCATCTCAAGAGGAAATGAAAAAGCAATTACATTTACAAACCAAAATTTCTCTTGGATAGATCAAATAAAACAATGAAACCTTTAGGTTCAAACTGCTTACTTTGGGCATAAAGGAAAAAAGCCAGTTAGCAGCAAAAAATGATTGACAAAACATTTTTTCAAAGCAACGTTTGTCTTTAGTCATTATAATAAATGAGAGTTTTTTACATCATCAATCACAACTGGATAATGTGATTTTGTGCAATTTTTGCATATGAAACTGCTCCCTGCGAAACAAATCATTATACTTAAATGCTATTAATAAGTTTCATTCTGAATTTGGCTTGAAAATGTTAAGTTGAATATTACATTGATTTGTTTTAATTTGCACTCTTCTTCAATTTCATCAGCACTATCTTCATCAGACACTTCTCCTTCTTCTGCATCGGTCCGGAGGTCAGGAGGCAGTTTTTTTCCCTGAAACAAAACAGCATTGCACAAGCTAGTCAATTCTCACTTTGCCAGAGTATAATTTTGGGTTGTTTTTATTATTGAGGTTACATTTGTCTGCTACACAAGGCTTTATGCTACATCTTTGAGAACAAGTTTATATTTGTATCAAATAAAGGTGACTTTTAATTACTTCAACAATGTGTGTACTTTAAATCGGTAGAACACACAAATCTGGCATTAATAATCTGGAAATTTAAATCTACTATAGAATTTGTGCTATGGAAACATTAAATTCATTATATTTCAAGTCCATTATACTAACAAGATGGTAATTGTACTGTGACTTTTGAGTTAACGTAGAATGGCTTTCGTTCCACATTATTGCGTATCACCATAGCTTGAAATTTGTTTTGCGAGTTGACTTTCAAACAGCACAAGTACAGTTCATGTCGCATTTGAGTGACTTCATGTGGAATATAATTTCAGTTTGGTTTAAATGCAATAATGAATAACGCTCAGACACAGCACTCCCTTTTGATTTCCTGAATATTTTATAACTTTTCCTAGTGTTACAATAAGGCACCCACATATTGAGAGTCGAATCTACCTTGGACGTATCTTTACTACAGCTGTGCTGGTGTACAAATGGATTAAGCATCTTATGTTTACGTCCATTATCTAATAGCAAGAAAGGATAACCAAAAGACCATAGAATCACAGAATCACTGCAGTGCAGAAGGAGGCCATTCAGCCCATTGAGTCTGCACTGACTCGCCAACAGAGCATCCCACCCTGGCCCTATCCGCGTAGCCCCATGTATTTACCACTAATCCCCCTAAACTACACATTTTGGGATATTAAGGGGCAATTTAGCATGGTCAATCCACTTAACCTGCACATCTGTGGACTCTGGGAGGAAACCTATGCAGTCACAGGGAGAATGCGCACACAGACAGAGACCCAAGGCTTGAATTGGGCACGGGTCCCTGGCGCTGTGAGGCTGCACTGCTAACCACTCTGCCACCCATCTTGCGATCAGAGCTAAAAATTGTACATTTTGCATTGGCGTCAAGTATACATTTATTTTTAAAAATAGCTAAAAAAAACACAAGAGCATACCATGAATCATTAATCCGCTTTACTTTAGAGACAGCAAGTGATTTTAAAATAACAGGTGGTATGTGATCTCAATTCTAATTTCTATTCCCTCAAAGAAAAATAACTTTCTGCTGCTGTCTTGGTAAGTGATCTAACGACCATTCTTTTAGATCAAAGCAAGTACTGCAGTTGCTGGAAATCTGAAGTATTAATGCTGAATGTGACTCCTCACTGAATGAGTCATGTTTGGCTCCAAATCTTAATGTTGTTTCCCTCACCACCATTTCTGCCAGACCTGCTAAGCTTTTCTAGTTACCATTCTTTTCATCTGTCTTTGCATTAAAAACCAAAGCTTATGCAGGACATGCTTGTCCCTTTTCTTAAAGTAATGTGCATGGACTTTACTGGCGGCCTTCTTAGCAACTCACCAAAGTGATCTCTCAACATTGGTAAAACCTCTCTTCAGAACAATCTGAAATATTGGGTGGAATTATTGTGTGTGGGTTGCAGGTTAAAAGGTCAGAACCTGCCAGGGTGTTGGAATGCCTGCAGAAATCTGTCAGCTTCTGTATTTATCTTGAACACGTTTGTTAGCATGCAGGAAATCGCCACAGGGTAGGCAGGTCTAACGGTACATATGTTAGAAGCCAACTATGAGGAGTTTTAACTCTGAGCTCACAGATTTCTTGAACTCATTATACTGAGCTAGATGAGAGGACAGTGGGGATAGGAAGGGCTGAGCAAGTGGCAACCAAGGAATTTTTTAAGAACTAACATATTATAGCTGCTTCTTTGACCAAAGACTTTTGATTACAGGACTTGCTCTAAGAATGCACTTTCATCACTTTGGAGGGGTTTTCCAATACATTGGAAGCAATTTCTGCTAGCTTGGGAGTTTTAGGGGGAAAAGGATATACTGGCGCTGGAGGGGGTGCAGAGGAGATTCACTAGATCGATTCCAGAGTTGAGAAGGTTGGCTTATGAGGAGAATTTAAAAGCATGAGGAGGGATCTTATGGAGATATATAAAATTATGAAGGGAATAGATAAGGTAGAAACAGGGAGGTTGTTTCCACTGGTGGGTGGAACCAGAACTAGGCGACATAGCCTCAAAATAAGGGGGAGCAGATTTAGGATTGAGTTGAGGAGGAACCTCTTCACCCAAAGGATTGTGAATCTGTGGAATTCCCTGCCAAATGAAGCAGTTGAGGCTAACTTGTTGAATGTTTTTAAGGCAAAGATAGATAGATTTTTGATTTTAGGAATTAAGGTGAGCAGGTGGGTAAGTGAAGCTACGTCCACGAAAAGATCAGCCATGATTTTATTGAATAGCAGAGCAGATTCAAGGGGCTAAATACTCTACTGCTGCTCCTAATTCTTATCATTCTCCCAAAAAAAATCTAAGTGTTGGACTCATGTGAAAACTAGAGTAGGTCACACTGGTTTTTTCAGCGGGAGTTTAAAAATGAATGGCCGTGCAAGATACCCAAGGGTCCCATGGTGTCAATCAATCCTGCACCAGACAAATCTCCTATGGATACTCACACCTTCAAGCAGTCGGTGAATGGCTCCTTAGAGAGAGGAGCTTCCTTTAAAGACGTGGCTGATGATACCTGTGAGGAATCCTACCACTAGCACTCAGGAAAAGTACAATCAAAGCCACATGTACACAAAACGGTGTTGGGCAAGCCATCAAGGTGATACAGATCTGATTAATTTAACAGGATCTAAGGGTTTCTAGAATGATCGTGCTGTCTCTTGCACAGCAATGAGGACTGGACTTTCCTGGGGAGGGGGACAGTGGCCATTCTGTATTTTTGAAGGAGAAGCCCGATGTGGTAAAGGAATGGAGCTTGCCAAAGATGCCCGCATGGTTTGATTCAGACATGCTTCAGCTAATCTAATGCAGTGAAGCCATCTGGAACATTAATTCTGAAGCCACTGTGTCCCTCAGCCTCCAAAACAAAGCAGTCCCACATTCAATAATCCATCCCTATCACAGATATCCATTGTTCATTTATCATTCATGTCATATAATTTTTCACAAGGCAGACAACAGCAATGGGGAGAATAGAGCTTCGAAATAAGGTTTATGGTTGATAAACAGTGAACAAAAAAATTACATTGTTAGTGTTAAACACCCTGGTGAGTACCCAAATACAAATCCTTTTTCTTCTACTTTGTGTAACCGCTGTAGCTTTAGCGGACCTGAATCACACTTTTTTTTCCCCTCTCTGCTGCATAGTTTAGATGCTGACAACCTCTGGGACTTGGAACACACAAGAGTCACACCAAAGATTACCAAACTGCATCTGTGCAGGGGCAGATTCAGCCAGTGGTACAAATGTGGCATGTGGGCAGAAGTTGAATTGCTTTGAGCAGAGTCTGCATTTCCATCTACCCTTTTCCCATCTTCCCTTTCGTAGCTAGAAGCTGAGAGCTGGAGAGCACCTTGCTGAATTACCACGTTGAAGCTGTCCTCTCTCCTGCTTCAGTAGGCTATGGGTCAAGGCAAGCCAATACCTATTGCTTGCCATGTTAATAGTCCCTGAATGTGGCCACTCTTTCCACTGGTGTAGTTGTCAGATCAAATGCCTGAGACACCATAATACTTATGGTGGAGACAGTCTTCCAATCTCTCTCCAATCATGCACAGTGCCTCTGGAATATTTTCTGCTGCTGCGGGAGAGTCCTTTTCATTGATAACCTCTTAGGCTGACCATCTGTGTTCAGCTGAGCAGAGCTTGGAGCATCCTGGTTCTCTGGGGAGATATCTGTTCCCATCTCCACCTTCTCGCTCCATTCACTTGTGATGTGTGCTTCACTATGGGACATCTTGGCAATCCCACTGAGTGCACCTTCTCTCTGCAGCAAACTTCTCTCTTCTGCCTATCATCTCCGTTTTTCTCTCTCCACAGATGTTGCCTGATCTGTTGAGTATTTTTCAGCATTTCAACATGATGCCTTTTTTCCCCTCTTTCTCTCCTGCAGGGAGTTGGATTCCTAACCTCACCCAGGAGTTAGTTACATGAGATGCTACTTAATCCTGCTGTATACCTTTCTTTGAAACTGCATCTGCAAAGCTCAACCAGAGTGCATTTTTAAACTCCCTATGGCATGACTGTTTCTTGGAAACATTAAAATTTTATCCAGCCCTTTGACCACCCTCTGACTGGGTGTTGGTAAAACTGCGGAAACCCATCGTCCCCAACCGTATCCCGCCATCAGGGAATTTTCTCGCAGTACTTGTTGCCCCAGTGATATCTCCAGAGGGGTTTCCTCTTCAGCACTCACCTGCTATTACTAAAGTTTTCCTTTATCCCGCCAGCTGTTGGCTGCAGGGCTCCTGCCTGCCTTAGCAGTGGCCACTGCTCCTGATGGCATGGTTGAAGCTGTTGGACCTCTGGTTGGACTAGTTCTCAGGCAGGCTGCGATTAGGAACAGGATTTCAGCAGCCCAATGGCAACCACTCAACTAACTGCTGCCCATCAAAAATTTCTAGAAGGCCCATTGGCAATACATATTTCTACGTAACATTGGGCTGCTGAACCAACCTGTGTAGTCCCACCCTATTTCTGACTGCCATGCAGGATGGCAACAAACAACAGCTCCATCCCCTCTATGTACCAGCCATTTCATGCTGGAGGAGAATTTCTAAAGGCCGGTGAGATCTCCTGTAAATTAAAACCAACATTTTAACCCTAATCTAATACAAACGTGGTAACAGAAATTCTGAAAAGATCGCAGAATCATTACCTTTATGAGAATTTTTCCCTTCAGGCGCTTGGGAGTTGGAAATTGGTCTGTATCATGAATACCAACAGGGGATAAGTCCAGTTTGTCGCCAAGGATATCTTTTAAATATTGGGCAATCTTTTGTTGCTGCTGGATGCTGCAGTGGTTCTCAATGGACAGGATCACAGGATACCTGCCAATAAAATAAAATGAAAAATATTAATTCAGCTGCTGGCAATGTTGCTGGGTGTTGGGTGAGGGGAAATCTAAAATCATATTTTGTTTCTTTGCAGCACACATGAACATAGCTTTTAGAACATTTAGTATAACATCGCAAGTATTATTATCTAAATATTAATATTTATTTCTTGTGGATTCATTTTTCCTCTTTTGGTGTAACCCATGCTATTGGTGAATGCTAGACTGAAGGCCTACATAAAATAAAGAATCCTGTATGGTATATGGCAAGTCACCAACCATGCATCATAATTATCAGTACAGAAACTGAGATTGGTAACATGGATTTTGTGAACTGGAGAAAATTAACACCTGACACACAAGCATTCAATATTAATCTGATCTTCAGTTATTAAAATCTATCACAGTGGCAAACAGTACAGTACAGGAACAGGCCCTTCAGTCCATGATATTGTGCCAAACATGATGCCAAATTAAACTATTCCATTTTGCCTGCTCTTGGTCTGTATCCCTCTATTCCTTGCATATTTATGTGCTTATGTAAAAGCCTCTTAAACATCCCTATCATATCTGCCTGCACCACCACCCCGGCAGCTCATTCCAGACACCAACCACAATGTCCAAAAGATTTGCCCCTCACATCTCCTTTGAACGTTCCCCCCCCCTCACTAAGTGCATGCCCCCTAGTATTAGACACCATCACTCACTCATTTTGGATGAAAGCATATTTGCCGATGGTCTCGACAACATCTCTGAAGAGGACCTTGGAGGTGAGTGTGTAGCCGTGCTGCACAATCGGCTCCCCCTCTGGACCATCCCAGCAGTCAACTGCATCAAGAGAAAACAGTTTAAAGGTCAAGCTGGATCAATCATAATAAATCAAGTAACTCGCCAACAGAGATAACATAGATAAATAAGAGAAAACTGAAAATAAAACGTAGATTGATAACAGTTAAGTAATTCAATCTCTCTTTTTGTTGTGCATTCATACTTCAGGTGGCAGCCATTCATTGATACATTCTCCAGGGCAATACGTTCATCAATCAGGGTCAAGCAGCCTGGTTTAAATTTCAAATAATGCTTGGCAGTTATTTGTCAGTCACCATCAACTTGTGCATTCTCAATGGCAATGCCTTTACCAATCAGAGCCACTTGCAAAAAAATCAACATTTTTTCTCATACAGTATAAATTGTTGTTTTGCCCCTATACTGATTTCTTGTGAAGTGTCCTGATGAATTCAAGGCAGAAAATCTTAAACGGCTGCTTTTTTCAGCAACTGCTTCTTTACTAAGATCAACTTTAGAAGGGAGTTGTCCCAGCTTTAAAATCAGAACAGAAGTGGAACCTCACCGATCCATGGAGAATACAGTGCTGATGGCTTCACTGCTCGTATTAGGACACCAGCATTGCATATATAATTTGAAGCTAACACATCATTAGTACCTTCCACACAGCGGCAACCAGCCTGTAGTACCCAGGAATACATATCCACCTTGGATTGAGAAAGGAGTTGATCCCCTGTCAAGTAAGTGTTGTGCGATGAAGCAATAAAGTAATTGCACAGGGGCTGATCCATATCCTGATTTACTTCACAGTGCAAAGGGTTAAATATGTCACATGCAGGACTGCGCATGAAGTTAGTAAAACCTAGATGCAAAAGGAGAATTAATAAACCAGAGAAAAGCAGGTTTTGTTTACAATTCTTCAATTCACACACAACATGGAACCTTTCCCCATGGAATAAAATCCATTAAACTTAATGAGCCTAAATGTAAAAAAAAACAGCAAGGAGTATTGTTTATTATAATGATGCCCAAAGTTTATTTGTCTCAATATGCAATTGGAAACCTCAAATGGTTGAAAACACTTTCAGAATAAGTTTACCACTGAATACCATACCATTCTTCGTCCATAACTAAATACTTACAGCATTGTGCTAGTTCTGTAGGTCTCCAGGCCTGGTCTCTAATTATCCATGTGGAATGAATGAAGTTTTACTGGCCCCAATTTTCCATAGAACACTGGAAACCACTATGCATACTATTAAATTAGTTAGTCTTTTGAAGTTGTGCTATTATTAAATCTATATGGTAGACTGGTATATACAAGAAATAGGAGCAGGAGTAAACCATACAGACTCTTTAAGTCTGCTCCATGAATAGGAAAAAAATAAATGCTCCATTTTTTGGGAAGGACTCACAAACCAACGTACAAGGTTGACTGATACTCTAGCAAAATCTCAGGAACAGGCCTGCATATTCCAAATACCAGAGTGATGACCTTAAATGGACTAAAAAAAAATCATTTTCACAATAGCATTACAGCTTAGTTCCTGGTTTTGGCCTCAATGTTCTTCATTTGCAACTGAAAGCTTACAGTCTGAGCTGACTTTTTTTTTCCAGATGTTATCACCTCTGTGTAAATTATTTTAAGAAAGTAAACATCAAATTCAACAGAGAATAAGCATATCATGCATGGATTTTTAAAGGGTGAATATCTGTCCAAGTTTTTCAGAATAACAACTCAAAGCAGACACAGCCCAAATTTCCTCTGGTTTCAGAATTGTGCCAATAGTACTTCATAAAACACAACAAAATAAAAATAGGAAGCAGCTGTTTAACCAATTGTGTCCATGCTAACTCCATTCTACAGCTATTCAATCTCAGGCTCTACTCCCTTTAATAGCTTTCCAGCTGATTGATTTTACTTCATATGATCATCAGAAATAGGAACAGGAGTAGGCCATTCAGCTCTTCAAGCCTGCACTGCCATTTAATAAGATCATGGCTGATTTAACACTCAGCAAGTCCACTTTCCTGCTTCCTCTCTGTAACCATTAATTCCCCAACTGATAAAAAACATATTGATCTCAGCCTTGAAGATGTTGAAAGACTCAGCCACCTGGGATAAAGAATTCCAAATAAGAAATTCTACCTCAAATCCCTCTTCAATTAGCACCCCCTTAGTCTGCATCTATGCCCTCTGGCCCCAAACTCTCCCACGAGTGAAAGCACCCTATCTGTTCCCCCTAAGAATCTTATATGTTTGAATCATATCATCTCTCATTCTTCTGAGCTCCGAGGAGCACAGACCCGACCTGTCCGAGGAGCACAGACACGGACCCGAACTGTCCAAGGAGCACAGACCCAACCTGTCCAATCTTTTCACATATGGCAGCTCCTGCATACCTGAGATAATTTTAGTAAGCCTCCTTTGTACTGTCTCCAATGATATTGTATCTTTCCTTAAATAAGGGGACCAAATCCGTACACAATATTGTAAATATGACCTCACTAGTACCTTCCACAGTTCAGCAACACCCCTTACTTTTATATTCCACCTTCTTTGAAATAAAAGCCAGCATTCCATTTCATGGCTGGAATTTTCTGGTCGTTTACGCTGGCACGATTCTCTGATCCCACTGCAGATTTGGCCGAACGTCAAATTCTTTGTCCTTCCTTGCAGCAGCAGCTGGGCGTGAATGGCCGGAAAATTCCGGCCTATACCTTTTTTTTTGTCTGTGCTTTTGATAAATTATAAACCTATTTCAATACTTCTTTCAGTAGCTGTCATTCTTCTATTCCAATGTACATCCAAAATGTTAAGAGTCTACTTAGGATTCTCCAGTAAAATGTATTTGCTCATTTATAATATTTGTCATTGTGAACATAATACTAAGAAAGAACTTGCCTTTAAATGGCATCTTTCACAACCTCAGGATGCCTCACAATTGCTTACAATCAATTAAATACATTTAAAGTGCAGTCATTATTGCAATGTAAAGAGAATTCATGTTGATAACTCTCTGTGTGGAACAGGTAAATTGAAATTACTCAACTGTGTCCCAATCATTTTTTTTTACTATTTCTTCTCCCTTGAAATTCTTACTCCAAGAGAATCTGAATGCTCCTTTAGCTGACTGAACAGCTTATGTGCCTTCACATCAAAAAGTCCTTCCGAATTTGTTTTACACTCTGCAGCTTTAGCTCAGCCTACATAAATCACTAACTCATACATGAACTTCATATATCCCCAGAGACACTAATATGCTGTGACATGACCCCCGAGGTTATATTACAACTCAAAATAGTACATTCGAGAAATGTTTCAAACTAAACTCTCGTGCTTAAATGTGTTTATTTAATTCAGAATGTTAAAACTGATTGCCTTGAGATCATTACACTTGTTTAATTTATGATATTTTTAAAAAGGTTACAGAAGTCAGCAATTGCAAAGAATATTTCAACCACATGGCTTAGCAGCCAGCAGGTGCCATTTTTAAATTCAAACTTCAAAAACCAAGTGCTGGATTTTCACCAGCAAAATAGGCAGTTCAAGTTGGGAAATTTCAAACCTCCTTTAACAGATGCCCTTATATCCAATTTTGATTCTGGGGAGGTGGAGGGTGGGATAGAATCAGGCCCACCAACCCTGGAAGCAGATCCTAAGCATTCACAACAGCAAGCAAGTGGGCTGGTTAGAAAACCTGCTTCAGTTCTCTGGGACTTCATCCCTATTGCCCTCACACCCATTCCCAACGGCTGCTGAGATCCACAAGCTATCTTCATGCCAACGCATACATCTTACCCCCTCCCATGCCCCATCATACCTCATGGCACTTCCAATCATGCCCCCACCCTTTCTCAACATACTCCCAATTTCCCCTCATACCAACAAGTCCCTTCCACAACCAATTCCCAAATATCTACATTGGGCAGACTTCAAGAGCCGTATGGAGTTTAAAATAGAACTAAACAAATGCAGCTCTCACTCATTTACATTAGTGGTAGAGGTAGTAAAAATTTGCATATTCCCATACAACTCTGTTAATTAAGCAAATTATATACACTGACGTCACTAAAACGACTGCAAGGAATTTCTTGCAGAAATCAACATTTTAATGTATGATAACATTTTTACTGCATTGATAGGAATGATAAGATCATGAGATGAAAATTAATATGCAAATATTTTTCATAACATTTAAAGCATTTTTAGTGTAAACTTAATGTTAAGTAAGAAAAGGTACCAGGTTATCCAATCAGATCATGAGGTTAAAAGTACAAAAGAAAACATTCGGCTAAATTCCATTTCATTAGTGCTGCAGTGCGTACTACCATCAAGTGTAGTACAAATTCTTTGAAAAGTTCATTGTTCTAATTACCTTCAACTCCCAAAACATTTTGTTGCTTGTTTTCCTCGGAGACTTCAAACTTTCTTATAATATCCATACAATATTCTAATGTCACATTTGTCATCTGTGTGAAGAATAAAAATGAACCTAGAGGTTTTTTAAAAAGAAATTTCACCATTGTCCTGAGAAAAACACAATGCAATGGTCAAAATTTCAAATCTAGAGTTTGCTGATTATAAATAAATTAATTTTTATGTAACTCCAAACAATTTAGTTCAATTGAAATTTATAACATTTTAAATAGACACTTGAACTTGGGTTAAATTGGATAGTTTCTGAAAGCAGGTGCAGAGGTCCCATGCACAAGACACACCGGGTGGAATTTTCTCATCCCGCCCCCTATGAGAATCGTAGCAGGTGGGATGCGGACCATACAAACATCCATTGACTTCAGGCAGGATCTTCCGGCTTTGGGGTGAACATGGCTGGAAGATTCCACCCTTTCTTTCTGTTACCTTCTCATCTGAATGATGCCAGTGCCCAATCAGTGCTAATCATGCTGTTCATTGACTGGGCACATTAGCAAGAGGTCAATATCATGAGTGGCAAGTGCCAATTAAAGTTATTTTGTACTGTTTAAAGCAGCTTGCACGTGTTGAAGTGGACGCGCACTGTGACTGGAGTAGGTGCCAAGAATTGTGGTCGAAGACGATATAGCCAGCAAAAAAATGAGGAATGGCATAGCCGCGGAATGTGCATACTCAGAATTTTCTGGACAATACTCTGGAGACCTTGGTGAAAAGGGGAATGGTTCAGGTCTAAAATGCACTGCCTGGAAGTGTGGGAGGGGGACGTTCAATCACGGCATTCTAGGGAGCATTAGATAATTATTTGAATAGAAACAATGTGCAGGGATATGGGGAATTGGCAGGAGAACGATACTAAGTCATGTTGGTTATTTGGAGAGCCTGTGCAAACATGACCGGACAAATGGCCTCCTTCTGCACTGTAACAATTCTATGATCTTGTTCTGATGCAACTGGTTTGCACTGAAATCTTGAAGCCAGCAAAACATTCTTTAGTAATGATCATATCACTTCCTGTAGTCTTTTGCAACTCCAAACAATCAGTTCTAGAATTGTAGTAACATCAAGATGAAATCAACTAACAACTAAGCAATAAGTACATAATGAACCCTTTAAATAGCATTCATGACAGAGGAGTTTTTCTTGTTCAGTTATGTGAAGTTACAGGAGCATTGAGCTGCAAAGTGATAGTGTTGGTACCTAAATCAATGTTGCTTGATGTTATGATCTGCCTGCTATGTCTCTGTAGATGTTCAATGAGTGCAGTGCTGCCTGCACCAATGGGCCACTAACAAGTTCAATCTCTTGACCTGACATTCTTTTAACAAAATGGCTTTCACTGGATAATAGATCAGTCGTCCAGCTTTTCCTCTCCTCAAGTACAGCAAGGGCAAAAATGCAAATTAATTATTTTGTTTCACTGCTTCAACTAACACAATAATTATTCTCCATTACACTATTAGCCTTGCAGTCAGGCTTTCAGGAGGATGGGGCACAAGACAGGGTTTCGTACATGGGATCCAATTGGAAAGTACTATATAGCAAACTGTACAACTTACACACAGCAACATAGCAAATTTGCCAGATCTCTATTTCTGATGACTACCTAATGGGCATCGTTGCAAAGTATGATTGTGTAAGTGACAACTGAGCAAATCTATGAAGTCCTCTTTAAATTGCTCCTCAACACCCACTGTTTAAATTCACATTTGAGGAATGGCTGCTTCTACAAAGTACCAGAGGCAGCCTCAAACAATAAGAAATATATCCCAGCATGAGTTATTAATAATGACTTTAGGAAAGTGAAAAAGAAAATTGAGTGTTGGATGGGAGTGGGTGGGTGAAGAGAAATTAGCCACAAGTTATTTATGGAACCATGAATTGTGCACAGATGTTGGGTAATCAACAAAACTATCTTATTATTACTGCAGTCTGAACCTTGGACTGATTTGACAAAGTTTTTTAATCCATTAAAGAAAGCTGCAAATCAAAACATTGAAAATATATAGGTAAGCACATGTTCTCAATGGCAACTTAAAGTTTGTAGAGTTTAAAATATGGTGTTTAAATGACTTACTTTTTGTTCCAATTTAAGAAACTGAGCAAGCTCTTCCACGGTTAGATAGTCCTTCCTGTCACTGTAAAACCTCACCAGTAGGAAGAGATCCCTTCTCAAAGACATCATCTTATAAAACACAGAGAACTCTTCGAGATTTAACGTGCCCTGATTTTCATCTGTATCAGCTTCCTATTGGGGAAGAAAACATAAAAGTCTTGTTAAAACAAAAAATTCAAGTTATTTGGCAGTACATTTTTTGACTTAACTTTTATGAAGATTTTTTGGAGTATATTTTCTTTTTACCAAAACAATCTTAACTCCTTGCTGGTTTTCCTTTCTTAAAGTTACAAAGTCAATGCATAGAGTGGACAGGAAAAGTCTTTAATCCATTTCCACGTTTTCTCAAAAAGACAATTCAAATCAAATCGAATTCATGGTCCCCACAAGACAGACATTCAAGATCCAAGCTGACAAGAAAAAGCATTGCACCTGATCTCGAAATTGGTCTTTTCGCCTCAACAACCTCCTACAATTCTCCTGTTAACTGCAGTCAGTTTCAAAGCTGCTGTCATTGCAGTGAGGACAAGTCATAAATTATTACATCTCACCAGCTTTCCCTTTAGCTTCCAACTCCCAAAGTGGAACAGCGCACACCCTCCTCTATTAAGCTGAGACCAGGGACTATTTAAGGTAGAACACCAACCTGCATCCATTCTTACTATCTAAAAACACTCAAAACCAGTTACAAAATTTGAAGTATTCACATGTTATCCACATGGAAGAATTTCTACAATAACAGTTGGAAGTGAAATACAGCACTAGAAATTAATTCATATATAAAGCAAATATCCATTTTTACATTAAAAAATTCTGTGGACACATTAACAATTGTTGGTGACAAAATATAAAAAGTAAAAGGGTACAAGCAGAAATGCACCATTATATAAAACGGAGAGTGAAATGTTCAATTTCTTAAAAAAAAGTTAGGAGTATTTTGTCCAATGCAAATAGTTTTATAAAGCAACTATTATTCTAGTGATCTTAACTGTTCAATTAGCTTATTGCTTAATCATATTTGGGAATTCATTGTTCAAATGGTAAAACTCAGTCATGTCCATTGAGTTAACTGAACCCATGACTTAAAGGCATTTGTGAAAAAGAGAATTTATAATCATATGTATATGTAAGTCAATCATAGTACCATCATGATAAAGTTGTCTTGTCTGATATTGTGTTAGCTCTTTTTCTACTTCATTGGCAATCAGCTGTGTGATTCTGTCATATTAATTATAATAGCATTCTTTGCACTCCCCTTGCTTGTCATGCTTCATTAAATTTAGGAAAGAATGAGCAACTGATTCATTTATTATTTGAACTGTATCCAAAACAATGGGCTGATTTCTTCCAAGTCCTTGCCGGTTTTGATCACGGACATGGGAGGACACATGATGCCTAGATATCTGTTTCACGCCCACATGAAGTTACATTGGAATCAGTCCTCGGTTAGTTCTCAGCAAGGTGGGTCAGAAACCCCGCCAGAGGCTGGCATGAACCTCATATGCATCCCATTAACTGGATGTAGATGAAAGCCCAACCCCCAGATTCTCCACAGTGCCAGCAGGAAAACAGGCCAACGTGGAACACATTCCAAACAACATGGCATGCAGATGTCGGAACTCATCTCAACAATGCCTGAGGCAGCCTTCAGAATTCAGGATGGAGGCTGCCAACAACCCTGGAACACCACAGCAGAGGGCCTAGGAGGCATCTGTATGTAAGCCTTCCAGATTCAGTACCCTGGAGGGGGTCCATTTTACAGCCTCAATGTTCCGGGAGATCATCTGTGTTCTCAAGAGGTACACCTTCTTTCTTAATAGTGGGTCAGTGATTTTTGGGCACCTTTTCAATATGGCACCCAGATACAATTGCAGACTATGTGCCATCCAGACCAGCCTCGCCACAGAATATGGCATGAAACATCCAGGTGCATAATAGATAAGGTTAGGGTCAGAAGATTTAGTATGTTTTCCCGTCGGCTGCCGCAGCAGCGGTGGTAAATAATGCCTCTTATGCATAATACTTTGCACTGGTTTTTGCATGCTCTTGAGTAATATCTGTCATATTCTGGTTTTTTTGCAAACTTCTATTTCTTCACTGAAAAGATTCAAGAAAGAGTGTTTAAATGCATTTAACATAAAAAGACAATAGATGCTGAAAATGCTAATGCATCAAGCTCAAACTTTGATTTCCCCATTTCTAAATATAAGCTTTTTTTTCATCTCATCCATACAATAAATAAATGTCACACATTGTTTTGGGAAGTCTCTGTCCCTTCTAGTGAGGACACAATATGATTAAAAAGCCACATTAATTTCATGCATTAATTAGTTTCAAGGACAACTGACATTATTTGCAGATATTGCACGTTTGAGCCAAATGTGTAAAGTAACTTACAAAAAAAGATAGAGGCTATCTTTTCGATGGTGTAGCAATATCATTTTATCAATGTTTGATAAAAATATTAACTGCCTTCTTCTATTGCAAGTTCTTTGTCTTTTTTCAAAAACATTTGGAATTCTCCCATTTCGAAACTAAGTGCTGTAGTGGATATAGGAATATGGTGTTTCCTATTGTGCTGGCTGGCAGAGAAACATGCCAAATCTTCCGGCCCTAACCTACAAAATCTATGAAGTCAGTGAGACTTCAAACAGAAATAGGTCAATGAAAGCTTTGATGAAGCTCAAAAGTTTGGAATGCATTTTCTGCATGTGACTTGGGAGAAGTGTGTTTATTGTTTAGTCATATTACATAAGGACAGCATTAATTGAACCAAATCAATTGACCCTATCTGTTCCTTTGTATGTCCACTTGCCATGAAATAAAGGAGCCTAATGATTTTTAGCTGGCCACACATCATAAGCGTACCTTGGAAAAGATGGAAAAAAACATACATGCAAAAAAAATACAAATAGCCAGTACAGGTTATGAAAGTACTGCCACATCGTGAATTAGACTTATGTATATATAGATAGTGGCCACTCTGTGAACATATGTTTTTTAAAAAATAGGCTATATTAGAATGACCAGTACCAATAATTTATTGGCAAGGATCATTCATCAAAATTAGATAAATGGCCGCTGCATTAATTCCTGAAGACAGAATCATCATATTGTTACAAGTGCCATAGTGGGGCAGATTTTAGCTTAAAAGATTTTTTAAAATGGTTTGAAGATTTTACTTGACAATTTAAGTTTATTTATTATTGTCACAAGTAGGCTACATTAACACTGTAATTAAGTTACTGTGAAAATCCCCTGATCGCCACATTCAGGTACACAGAGAGAATTTAACATGCCAATGTTTCATTTCTTACTGCTTTGATCTTGTAGTAGGGAATGAGTTAATGAACTTTGTAATACTTGGTGGAGAATGAGAAAAATATCCAGTAGCCTACATGCAGCTAGTTTTCATATATTTCAGATAAATGTAACTTTGTTTTCGTGTGCTCAAACAGGGACTCGGCAGCTGCTCTTGCTATTATACACAAGTTTATGATAAGCCCACTTAGAAATGTAGTTGACCCAGCTTGTAGTTATGTTGTGTCTTTAATTTCGTGGACTTTCGCCTAATATAGAGAAGACTGCATGTCCTAAATATATTTTATTTATATATATATATTCATTATATACTGCTTATGTGTCATATACTAACATATTTTATATATACATATGTTATACAACATATGAGCACAGATTGTTATACTGGCATGTTAAGTTTAACTTGTCTTGTCAGCCTGTATGTTAGCTAAGGGCTAATCATCAATTGTGGCCTTGAGATAACCATGAAGAAATGACGAGGCAGCCATGTTCCCATGATGGAGGACAACCCACAGCCTGGGAACCTGCTGAGAATGAGAAGATGCGTACGTGACTGAGGGGGTATAAATATGTGCTCTTAACTTGTGTTCGGAGAGATGCCTGGGGAACCGCTGTTAGGTGACAGGTGTATCTCCCAAAAGCTTTTGAATAAACTGCTGTACTTTGACTCACAATTAGTCTCAGAGGTATCTTTACCTACAACAATCTGATACCACTCTATCTAATGCATGTCCTTTGCTGATTATTTACAAAAGATTATTCAAAGCCTTTAAACTTATTTAGGTATTTGCTGGTCATGGAACTATTAAATCAGAATCAGCAGATGAAAACAAATTTTCACCTTAAATATAGCTTTCAATCATACATTTAAAAAAGCATTACAGAGTTAATTCAGAACATTCTATTGTATGTTACAAGATACCAAAAATAATTTTGCCAATATTAGATATTAGGAAAGCTCAACTCATCGCTGGTTCCCTTAATACTTTCTCTTTCATGAATATTTTTAGATAGTATACTTAAAATTGTCATAACATTTCATAATGAAAAAAAGGATAAAAATGAAAAGAGTCTTTACTCATGACTCATATTAAATTGAGATCTATGCACAAATACATATATGCATTCAGTAAGTATTCCTCCCAAGGTTTGATCTTAACTTTTATTATATACTGAAGCTTCATCTCTATATATTGAGGGTAGTATAAGCTGATGGGATTCTACTAAAATGAAGATGCCTGCTTAAACTGTCTGATGACTGATTAAAATCTGCCTCTTGGCCTTCAACTATTTGAATCGCGATTGGATTACAGGCACATTTTCATTTTTAGATGATTATCAACATTGGTGAGGGGGGGCTTTAGATAAAATTTAGTTTTCAATATTATATAATGAACAATGGGAGCATTGTAATAACATCTAGTTCAATCTAGATTGGAAAGAAGTGGTTTGGGGAATCACACTAACTCATTGCATATTATAAAAATGCTTCATTATTTAAAAAGTATCTCTCGTTCATACATTTTATTTTATGGAGTATGTGCTTTGCACTCAGCTTGAAAACAGTTTCTAGGATTGCCTCTATCACAATCTTGAGATTAACAAACATAGAAGTGGATGCTTTGGATGTGTGTATGTCTGTATAAATGTCTTTTCCACAGCCCAAGACAAGATGATTTCTAGCAAATCAAGTTTATGCTCTGATGCTGCATAATCCATGACCCTTAGTAGAGCTAGACAAGGAGCCATGGCCTTAGTTATGTCATTCAAGAGGAAAAGGCTGCTCCAATGGATGACTTAAAACAAAGGGGCAGAACTTAACTATATTCAGCAGCTCAATAAGGTCATCAGTTAAATTCTCTATTCCTCTTCCCCCTTCTTGTGTGCCTTGTTTTTCTACATTTGGAACAAGTTTAGCTGGCAATCCAGGTAAGTGAATCAGATTATAAAATGGAGATTTTAATTCTGTACTTTCTAGGCTATACGTATTGGTCAAAAAAATTCCATTCTCGTTTGGGGCTGGGATTTTCCAGTGCTGATGACAGCGAATGGAGTTTTGGCTGGAATGCCAAATTTTCTGTTCTTACTCCTAACAGGTCCAACCATGGATGAGACCAGAGACCTTTTCCAGAAAGCAAAAAGCTGCAGAAATTAAGAAGTTATAAACATGAACTATTGCAAAAATGCAGTAGATCCACTACTCCCCAAGGACAAAAAGAAACAGGTTAGACAATGATACTCATCCCAACATTCCTGACTTGTGTTCAGAGAATAGGTAAATATTTGAAACACGAACCTAACTCCTCTCTCTAATGCAACCAGATTCCCAACTAAATTAAAAAGTGAATTATATTTATTATTATTTAGTTTCTTTTTGTTAATGCCACAAGTAGGCTTACATTAATAATACAATGAAGTTACTGTGCAAATTCCCTAAATCCCATTGACTAAAGTCAATGTCCAGACTAGAGGGTTACAACATATAGGTGAGATTGAAGAGTTTGGTTGGAATAATATAGGAGACCAATGAGAGAAGTAGAAATAGCATTCAGATGGGAATTAAAGAAGTCAACCAGCTGGAGGACAGGGAAAGAGAGCATCTAATGTGCATTTGATTTCCATTATGTTGATGCAGATATGCACCCACATGGAAAAGCTGCAAACACAGAAGACAGAAATAGACAGAAAATGAATTGATATACTTGCAACATTCTTCCAATCTTAATCTATCCATTAATCTAGACAAGGTTGCTTTCAACAGTATTCAATGAACTTAACAGAGACCCGTTCTGATTCTGCATTGATACATTAATTACTTGAATTGAGGGGTCATTTTGAAAGACAGCAGCAATTCCAGCCAGATTTTATTGGCACATGTTTGAGATATCTGGTACATAATCACATTAGGATAGCAACATCCAGTAGGGCAAATATATATCAAATTTGAAATCAAAAGCTGTATTAATACCTATATCTTTGGTTCTCTGTGACCTCATTACTGTTGACAGAATAATCCAGTCTAAAAATTAATTTTATAGCTTAAATGCCGAAGGTAGATAACTACAGCTCAGTGGCAGCAGTGCATACTATTTACAAGATGCAGCAATTTACCAAAGATCCTCAGACAGCACTTTCCAACCCCTGACCATTTCTATCTAAAAGGATAAAGGCAGCAGATAAATGGGAACACCACCACCAGCAAGTTCCCTTCAAAGCCACTCACCATCCTGACTTGGAAATATATCGCCGTCCCTTCGCAGTCGCTGAGTGAAAATCCTGGAATTCCTTATCTAATGGCATTGTGGGTCAACCCACAGAACATGGACTGCAGTGATTCAAAAAGTGGAAATGCCAATGTTGGACTGGGGTAAACACAGTAAGAAGCCTCACAACACCAGGTTAAAATCTAACAGGTTTATTTAGTAGCAAAAGCCACTAGCTTTCGGAGCACTTGCTGCTCCTTCGTCAGGTAAGTGGGAGTTCTGTTCACAAACAGGGCATATAAAGTCACAAACTCCATTTACAAAATATGGTTGGAATGAGAGTCTTTACAGGTAATCAAGTCTCAAAAGGTACAGACAATGAGTGGAGAAAGCGTTAAGCACAGGTTAAAGAGATGTGTATTGTCTCCAGACAGGATAGTTAGTGAGATTTTGCAAGCCTAGGCAAGTTGTGGGGGGTTACAGATAGTGTAACATGAACCCAAGATCCCGGTTGAGGCCATCCTGTCTGCGGAACTTGGCTATCAGTCTCTGCTCAGCGACTCTGCGCCATCATGTGTCATGAAGGCCACCTTGGAGAACGCTTACCCAAAGATCAGGGGCCAAATGCCTGTGACCGCTGAAGTGTTCCCCAACAGGAAGAGAACAGTCTTGCCCGATGATTGTCAAGTGGTATTCATTCATCTGTTGTCGTAGCATCTGCGCGGTCTCCCCAGTGTACCATTCCTCAGGACATCCTTTCCTGCAGCATATCAGGTAGACAACATTGGCCGAGTTGCAAGAGTATGTACCGTGGATGGTGTTCTCATGTGAGATGGTGGCATCTGTGTCAATGATCTAGCACGTCTTGAGGAGATTGCTGTGGCAGGGTTGTTTGTGTGGTTTGTGGTCACTGTTCTCCTGAAGGCTGGGTAGTTTACTGCGGACAATGGTCTGTTCGAGGTTGTGCGGTTGTTTGAAGGCAAGAAGTGGGGGTGTAGGGATGGCCTTGGCAAGATGTGTGTCTTCATCAATGACATGTTGAAGGCTCCAGAAAAGATGTCGTAGCTTTTCTGCTCCGGGGAAGTACAGGACAATGAAGGGTACTCTGTCTGCCATGTCCCCTTTTGTCTTCTGAGGAGGACAGTGCGGTTTTTCACTGTGGCATGATTGTTCACCATGAGTCCAAAGGAATTGCACTGAAATAACTATATGGTGACATCAGCAAGTTTCATCCCTCCATCAGACTCACCGTGGACTACTCTCTGGAATCGGCTGCCTTCTTGAACACACGTATCTCCATCAAGGACAGTCACCTCAGCACTTCACTATACCGCAAGCCCACGGATAATCTCACGATGCTCCACTTCTCCAACTTCCATCCTAAACACGTTAAAGAAGCTATCCCCTATGGACAAGCCCTCCGTACACACAGGATCTGCTCAGAGAGGAGGATCGCAGCAGCCACCTCCAGACGCTAAAAGTTGCCCTCATAAGAACAGGATATGGCGCTCGACTCATTGATCGACAGTTCCAATGTGCAACAGTGAAAAACCTGTGCCTAACACTTTCTCCCCTCACATTGTCTGTACCTTTGAGACTTGATTAGCTGTAAAGACTCGCATTCCAATGGAGTTTGTGTCTTTATATGACCTGTTTGTGAACAGAACTCCCATTCACCTGATGAAGGAGCAGCAAGCGCTCCAAAAGCTAGTGGCTTTTGCTACCAAGTAAACCTGTTGGACTTTTAACCTGGTGTTGTGAGATTTCTTACTGTGATTCAAGAAGGCAGCTCACCATCATTCCTCAAGGGCAACTAGGGATAGGCAATAAATGCTGGCCAGCCAACAACACCCATGACCCATAAATTAATAAAAATTTTATAAAACTAGAATTGTGAAAAATAGTTGCTTAATATATACCAGGAGTGGGAATTTTATATTCCCCATTATAGACTACACCAACTACATAGGTCCTACTAGATGATGGGTAGCTAGTGTCTGTGTTCGTATTGTGTATCCACCATGAATTGCCAACCAAATGCCTGTTATCTCTGGTAAGATTTTGTTCATAAGTTGTACTAATGACTCCTGGGACAGGATTTTGTTTTCAGATCAGGACCAAATGGAGGTCTCAATTCTGTGCTGTCTGGAACAGCGGTCCAGCAATGATTTTCTCTGAAGTAGCCAATTTGTGGCCAGAGGGAGCACTTACTCTCCAAATAAGCATGTCAGGCGAGTTGTCTCCAGCACTCAGAGCTGCAGCCTGCCACTGCAGGTAAGAGGGAGGCTGCCTCCATCTTAGGGCCATCTCAAATTTATTAACTTCACAGCTGCCGCATCACCATTGTTATTGGGGCAGCCCTCCACAACTGTGGCCATTTAAGCAGCGAGGACCTCAAAAGTTGCCTGGAGGGCTCATTCCCTGTTCTGCTGCGAGGTGGCTGCCTCCGGGCAGCTGGTCTGTTCCTTACATCTTGAACTCCCACTCACCTGACGAAGGGGCAGCGCTCCAAAAGCTAGTGGCTTTTACTACCAAATAAATCTGTTGGACTTTAACCTGGTGTTGTGAGACTTCTTACTGTTTCACAAAGGCCAACAGACCGGCTGGAAAATTCCAGTCAGCCTCTGGACTTAATTGCCCTTTTCCTTCCTCCTCAATTCAGGCTCCAGCAAAATGGCTAGAAGGCATGTTCGTGCCAACAAATTAGCATGCCAGCTAGTGAGTCAAAGTTACATGCCTGCCTGCATCCACTGTCACCTCTATATTGGGGTGAAAATTCTGCCCCTGGTTTCCAGTATTATGATACCTTAGATGCCATTTATCATTCACAGATTACAGGCTGTTGTGGATATATCAGTGCACATTTTTGAAGCCTATGAGAAAAATTTATCATCTCTTTAACCAGGTAAACAGCCCATATATTATCAATTCCACATGAATGATAAAAGAGTTTGAATATAAATTAATGAGTAATTTTCTAACATCCTGCATCACTTCAGCAAAATACTTACATTTTAAGAGAATTAAATAGAGAAATTAACAAAGCAAATCATATTGGCTAGCTCAAATCAGCAATGACCAGCTCAGAGGAGACAACAAACCTGAAACATCTGCCTGATTTTCCTGCGAGGTAGATTCACATTTAATTTATGCATCAGTTGATAGATTTCCTCAATGCACAGTAAGCCATCTCCATTTCTGTCAGCTTCTTCAAAGGTCTGTTTCATCCATTTAAAAGGGAAATTAAGGAAAAGTAAAATTGTAGAACATAGTGGGCAGTGCATTCAGGTTTGCT
The DNA here is from genome assembly GCF_965287045.1 of Carcharhinus amblyrhynchos. Taxonomy (NCBI): domain Eukaryota; kingdom Metazoa; phylum Chordata; class Chondrichthyes; order Carcharhiniformes; family Carcharhinidae; genus Carcharhinus; species Carcharhinus amblyrhynchos. The sequence continues at coordinate 100,484,170 of NC_137326.1, read as the reverse complement.
GAAAATTATTCCAACCTTTATATGCATCATTGTCCACATGCCTACAGTAAGAGTAAAACTGATGACCATGGAGTTTTGAATGTTTGCTTATTGTAATAGAAGAAAATGCATTAAACAACTATATTAGCAATTCAACAAATTCTGGTGAAAATTGTTGAGACACATTTTAAGTACATGTTTACATGGACCGCCAATATGGCATAGATATGGTAATGAAATCATTATGGTACCTAGCTTCGAGCCGCGAAGTTATGAGTTCCAATCTTACCATGCAAAGTTGAGAAAATAAACTGGTGACTTGTGAACTACAAGGATTTGAATCGTTCCCTTAATGAGATGAAATGAAAACTGGTTTGTAGTCTTAATTCCAAAGGATATTGATCATGAATTCTCTGTCTTTTAGCAAGTGAATCTTCATCTTTAATTCCAGCCATTAGGTATTTTAATCCAGTTATCCAAGTGCGTGCATCCTCACAGTTGGATGTTACCAAATCTAATGCCTCCATATGACTGCCATGGTAAATACTAAAGCAGCAGCTAGAATCAAAGCTCCCCTCAGTATGCCGATGAAGGGTCCCTTCTAAAACTTTACAAATGGAATCAATGGTAACTGAGGGAAAGAAGAAAAAGTTGCAAATCATTTAAATGCACAACAGTGGTTTTCACAAATCATCTGCTCTTTTATTTTACAATTTTTATCCATTTAGTTTAAACTTGCTGTTTCATTTGAACATGGTATGGGCATGAACAAGTATTGGACATCAAGCTATTAGTCTACCATTGTAAGGAGGAAAAGCATCAGTATTTAAAAAGTAGTAATTTAATCTTTAAGACCAACTAAATTTGGTTTTTTTTCCAGGCAGTACAGAAGTTATGCTCTTCTAGAATGTATCACTTTTTCTTGTTTTGCATTCCTTTTCCTTTAATGGTGAAGTTCAAGCAAGTAATGAATCCATTCTTTAGAAATGGAAAGAAATCATGTAGATTACAGATCTTACAATGCAACTTATTCAGTCACTGGCATTTTTTCAGATTAGTGAATTAATTCTGATACAAGCTTTTCAAATAACCTGCCCATAAGAACATACGAAATAGGAGCAGGAGTAGGCCATCTAGCCCTTCGAGCCTGCCCCGCCATTCAAAAAGATCATGGCTGATCTGAAGTGGATCAGTTCCACTTCAAAGTTAACCTGGTGTTTTGAGACTTCTTACTGTGAACCCAACTCACCGCTCACCTGATGAAGGGGCAGTGCTCCGAAAGCACATGCTACCGAATAAATCTGATGGACTTTAACATGGTGTTGTGAGACTTTTTAATATTCAAAGTGCACAAAGTGAATTTTACAGTGCATCTCTGTGCTTTCCACCACCTGAAGTTTGCAACCAACTTTTAAAAAGGCTATCTTGTAGCAATATAATGCTGTGAATGGCCTCAAGATTGGGGGGACTTTTGCGACTCAATGGAAGGAAATCCCACTTTTGAGAGCTGTTGGCCAATCTTTCAGTCCTAGCAATGCAAAGTGCTGCTGAGACTGCAAGGAGAGATGAGTGGATGCTGCTGGGGCTGCAAACAATCCCATGAAAAAGTCAGCTTGGATGCCAGAAAGAGGCATGTCCAGGCTTTTTGGGCGGAGGGAGGCCAGGCATTGTCAAAAGAATCATAGAATCTGTACAGTATAGAATGAAGTCATTAAGCCCATCAAGTCTGCATTGACCCATCTTTTTATCTTACCCAGACCCTATCGCCATCACCCCACGTATTTAACCTGCTCACCCCTACTAAACATTTTGGGATACCAACGGTCAATTTAGCATGACCAATCCACCTAACCCACACATCTTTAGAGTGTGGGAGGAAACAGGAGCACCTGGAGCAAACCAACACAGACACTGGGAGAACGTGCAAACTGCACAGACAGACAGTGACCCATGACCGGAATTGAACTCAGGTCCTTGGCCCTGAGAGGCTGCACCACTATGCCACCGTGCCAGTGGAGGCAGGTGGATTGTCAGGTTTGGAAGGCTGTGTGAGATATGGAGAGGGCACAAAGGTTAGTTTCTACCTTGGGGGTGTGACTCAATGCACACAAGGTGCCCCCCCCCACCCCTCAGAAGGAGGTAATCCTTACTTTCTTTCCATTTTTTCACTTCAGATGGTGGAAAAGCAGGCTTTCCACCTCATCCACCTTCCACTGCCTAGCACTGTATGGCAGTCGAAATGGAATGAAAGCCTTAATTGCCACTTAATTGGATAATTAAGGTTCTCATTAGGCCTCAGGGTAGATGGCCTGGTGGGCACTTCACCCACTCATTGTATTAAAGGGAAATGGTCAGGGGTGGACAGGAAGACAGTGGGCTAGCCACCAGTCATAATTTAGGTGTTCACCCAATTGAAAACATGTCTGTTGGGAGGCCACAAAATTCAACCCCTAGGCGTTTAGTTAGATATATATTTACTGATATATTTTACTACAAACTAATTGGAAAGTAGGAGTAAAAATTCTTACTTTTTGCCTTTTCATTTTTCCTGGATGGGCGCCACCTAATGCACGTCCTGTGTTCATCCAGGTAGAAAAGACGAACCAAGCCTTTGCTCCCACCTTTTAGCTTGACCATTTGAGTTCCTGACTGCATTACACTCATGCACCTTTCCACTGTGAAAACAAGCCAGTAACAGTCAATTAGTAAGGATAGAAAAAGCAGGTTTGATGTAAAGTCTGTTGATTAACATGCTAAGGTACCTCAAAAACTACATTAACAGATCCCTTCAGTACTAAAATCAATGTAAATTATTCCAATAATGCACCAGTTTCCAAGAGTGTTCTCTTTTACAAATAGGAAAAGAGAAGAATGGAAGAGCAGTAAGCAATACTGTTAAAGTTTGCATACATCATATAACTTTTATCAAAGGGATGACAACATAAATATTTATGACTGACTTAAATCCTCAGTGAAATTACATTAACTTTGCAATCAAGTGGAAAACTTAACATACCTTTAATAAGAGCATAAAAAGTCAGGAGCAAAAATATTACTCATTGATCATATTTCTCCAATCACATATTGAAGAAAGAGACATGCATACAAGGAATTTCAATTTAATATTAAATTTGTACAATTCAAGTCCTAGCTCTCTCCCTCACAACAGTGTGTGTATCTACACCACATAGACTACAGTACTTCAAGATGGCAGCTCACCAGCAGCTTCTTAAACGCTGGACTAGCTGGCAATGGCCACATGCCGTGAATGAATATTTAAAAAATGACTCATTGCTGTCTTTGAGTTCGCAATCCCAAAATCTCATCTCACAGCCTGACTGGTCATGAGCCACGCCATGGTTTGGCTTAAAACCTGCAACTCATTCTAATTCACCAAAAGAAAGCATCAAGTTTAAAACTGGTGTCTGCCAGATTATGGATAGAATTTTAATGAAGGAAAGTGACTAAAGCTTGCCATCCATCAAGTCGGCACGTAATATGTTACCAACAACTCTCAGAAGCCCACTGCCATTTAATACTTATTTGAGCATCGACTGACAGTTGCGGGGATGACTCTGCCACTAGACCCACCTGTGGCCAACAGCTCTCCAGCCAAGCACAGCACTGCAGTGGTGAGAAGTGGTCGTGCAGCGTTTTGTCAGGAACAAAGTCCCTGGACTGTTGAAAAGGCAAGTCCCTCAGGTCCCAGTGGGTAGGTCTTGACGGGGATGGGGAAGAGGGTGGGGGGGGGGGGGGGGGGGGGGGGGCGCAAATCTGAAGGGATCTTCAGATTAAGGCACCCAGCTCCCCTTCCTGTCTGAGATGGATGAAAGGGTTTTTCTCCGTTTCCCATGCTCTTGCAACCATTTCTGCCAACTTAAAAATTAAGGCTCGGTGGGAAAAGGCCCTTGGGTGCCCACTTAAGGCCATAATAAGCAAAAGGGCAGATTTCCTACCCGAAGCCCTGTTTGCCTAAGTGTACAATCTGGGTTTGGATGGGTGGATTTCCATGGGGAATGCTGCCCATTCAATTTTATGCTCCCTCTGCCTCAGTACCAGCTGCAAAGAACCAGGAAATGGAGGAAAGAATTCATTCATATTGCACCTTTTTGCATTTTAGAACATCCCAAACGTTTCACCACTAATGAATTAGTTCAGAGTGCCATGCTGTGAAGTAGACAGACATTCGAACCAAGGATTTTCACAACAAAAGCCAATGAGAAGAGCATCCAGTTACGATGTTGGTCGCGAGGTGGTCATTGGCCATGACATTGGAAGAACTACCAGCTGTTCAAGAGCACAAAGGAATTTTTGATGTTCTGCTAAACAACTAGATGTATCTAAAGATACATATACTCGGTTTCTGATAAAACTTGCACCCTGTCAGAAAAATGATTAAGCAGCATTTTAAAAACTTCATCATCTGATGCTGCTAGTGCTTACTCTTGACTCTTTTCTCAGCTCATTCTCTTGATTTTGTATGTTACGCTCTGAAATGTTGAGCACTTCTCTTTATTGCTCTGATGTGATTCTCTGTTCTGTTGTTTGAGTGGCTCTGCAAGAATTTCCATGCAAAAACATGTTTTAAAAAGAACAAATATCACCTTCCCTCTAAAATATTTGACAATGAATTCAGTCCAGCAAACCATTCACTGCTTTTCTATTGCAATCCTAAACTACAGCCACTTTTTTTTTCAAAAAAAAGGCTCCACAGATCATTTCCAATCTTCCCCATGCAAAACTCCAATCTTACAAGGGACTTGCAATAATGAGCCACCAAAAGGACATGCAGGTGAGTTGATCCCACAACTTACACTCAAAAACAACTGGCAAAATCCAGCTGACGGGTACAACACTGGCATAAATGGCCCAGGTGAACTTGGGGCTAAAATATTCAGATAAATTTTGCTCTTTTTCTCTCAGTTCCATTTGTCTCATCCATTGTGATACATCTTAATAAAAATTCTAAAAGCTAGATGCAGCACATATTAAATAGCACAGGCATAAAATCTTTTAAAAACGGAGCTCTAAACAAAAGTTTCCATTTGTACCTTCATGGTCTACTTTAATTACAGAAATACAAAAAATCCAAATACAGAGTAGCTTTATTATTGGTAAAATTTTATTTGTCAGCATACAAATATTCTAAAACAAGTTACGCATATACACTGTAAAGTGGTACGCATCCTTTACTTTTCCTGAGAGCTTCTTCCAGATGTTTTAAAGCCATGAACTCCTTAAACTTGAGCTCATACAAAACGTTATTGCTTTTATCAAAGCTCTACAGCTGCAGTGAATATTCACATCTTTGCAAAATTTGAAATAACTGAACAAATTTTATTCTCAGCATTCCAAAACTTACATGATTCCTTTTCTAAATAGATAGCGAAAACTAATTCATGACTGAAAACTTTTCAAGCCCTTCACCATACACAAATGGGTCAATGATACCAACCTATTTGCTCCAATCTGAATTTCTGTGGTGCAGCAACACTACAGCACACACTGATCATCCCCGATGCCAGAAGGACAGACATTCTCACAGACAAGGATTCTAGATATTGCAAAAAAGAAATCCGCATTTAGCTGTCGACTGCTTCTTCTGATCAGCAAGAACTGATTGACTTTACCAAGTCAGATGCTGCATAGTATGACCCACTAATCCACGACACAAACCTAACCTGAGTGATCTAATCATCAAATCTTATCTTGTAATATACAACAGCCTAATACTACAGCACATGTTAAAAGTCTTGCATGTTTGTAAACATGAACACACTGATGTATTGCTGTGCGCGAGGGATACACAAACATTAGCGGATGGGCAATAAATGCTGGCCAGCCAGAGATGCCCATGTATGGATAAAAAGGTATACAATTTTAATAGGAAGTCAATCCATTTAGGTAAGGAAATCCAAAGCTTAAGTCAAGAAGGCTGAAGGCACAGCTCCAAATATTAGGATGAAGGGAATGGGGAAAGCACAAGAGTGCTTTTGAGGAACGCAGAGTTCTTGGAAATGTTTTAGGATTAGACAAAAACAGAGGAGTGAGCCTTCGGAGGATTTTAAACATGAGCATGAGAATTTTAAATTGGAGGTTTTGATGGATCAGCAGCCAACAGGTCAGTGATCGCAGGGGCGTTGGGTGAGCATGATTTGGTGCAGGTTAGATATAGGCAGTAATGTTTTGTATGAGTTCAAGTTTAAGGAGGGTGAAACATCACAGACTGCCCAGTTACAGTATCAAGTCTGTGTAACAAGAGGATAAATGAGTATTGTAGCAGCAGAAGGTTGACAGGCATGTACGATGTCACAGAGAGGGAAATAAATGATTGTAATGGAAAAAAATGTAGTCAGAAGCTCAGGTCAGTGTCAGATACAAGGCTGAGATTGCATTCCATCTGTAACCAGGAATTCAAATTACAGATGCATCTCAAAACTTTGGCAGAATGCTGAGAAATTTTACTCATGACTTGCATATTTTAGTAAACTGAATTTGAGCTGCATCAGCCATCATTATACTTTCTAAAGCATCAAAACACAAATCCAGAAAGCATTCTAGATATCATTTTCAGAGGTATTTTGATCAGTAAAAGTGGTTTGCATTAAGCATCAGCTTTGAAATTAAGATGTTCTGAATTTCAATCATCTCACAGCTTGTTTATCCCATTATAAATGTAGCAAAATAAACAGTAACAAGCCTATGGAAAAGGGCAAAAATTAACCTCTTACCCAGCTATATTTCTGTAAACATGGCCAGAATTTTCCATTCCAAGACTAAATGCTGAGGTGGGTGTAGGAACAGAGGCTGCTTGGAAATCGTGAGACCCTGGCCTAATTAATAATGCAATTGGGCTGACATTTTGCATGGCAGAGCAGGCTGGATGGTGCACATGTCCTGCTGTAACATGCAAGCACCTTTGCATAACTTTTTGAGGAGAAATGGCCTAAAGGAGCACAGGGAGGTCCAGCACCCAAATTCTGCACCCTCTCCCTGGGCATCCTGCTCGATGAAGGTAGCCAAGAAGGACATCCTCTAACCACAGCATGGGAGGAGGTGATCTAGCAGGAAGGTGAATTTGGCATGGGAGCAAGACTCTAGGGCAGTCATTAGCCAAGGTGTGCAATGGAGTGGATGAACAACATTTGCTCTGCCTCAACACTTCTAAATGGTACAGGGGACATGGGCCTCAGTGTCAATATGATAAGGTGATACCTCATGGGGGAGGACGAGGAGGAGTAGTAGTAGTAGTGAATGACATATATCTGCAAGGAATCAACACTCTGGAGAGTGCTGGCTCCTGTAATGCACTTTCTCTCTCTTCTCACATTTGCAGGTGCCAGCATGAAGAGGACAAGGCCCAAAATTAATGAAGCCCTGACCAATACTCAAGCCCAGAGCAAGGACGTTACAGGGTAAGGAAGTGCACCTATATAGGCACTACAGCAGTCACTTGTACCCTGTATCAACCTAGAGGCACACACCTTGATAGATATTAAATCTGGTTTAGGAATAGTCTCAGATGAGGTGGTCATTGCATGGATATGTATCTGTACCAGGAAGAGGCTCAGCCACGCCCATCAGCACTTGGAGGACTGCTGGAAAATAGGCATCTATTGAGGCTAACACCTCATCAGCCTTCCAACTAATACTGGAGAAGCAGAAAGAGGCAGAGGAAGATCAGGGAGAGACTTCAGAAGTTCTTAATAAGATGGCCTGCAAAGCCATGGAGTTGTCTGCCTGCTGACTGATAAAGTTGTGCTGATGTGTGCTTGTATCAAGTTCTCCATGGGGAAGGCAGCAGGCTCCATGGAGAACCTGAACCAGAAGATTCTGTCAGAGATCTGTGCAGACCTGCCTGCATTGCTGTAGCCATGAGTGAGCGTTTGCAGTGGCTACATGAGAGGTGGATGGAGCATACTGATTTCCCTTCAGGTGCCCATTTCTCCTTAAGACAGGGCACCTTAGGTATGCAAAGGAAGGAGGAGTAGCAATTGGAAGCCCCTGGCATCTTCACTGAGGACTCTCAGGATATCCAGCCTTTCACAATCTCTCTAGCTTTGACCCCTTAAACTGTGGTCTTCTGTGACCACACAGGGAGCAACTACCCATAACAGTGGGGCCGTCATCTGTAACGAGAGGGGTGTAAATTGGTTTCACATCGGCATCTAGTAGGAATGGTGACCCAACCATGATGAGCGGGAGCGCAAATGCCTGTCATCTATGGTAGCTATCAAGATAGGCTAGGGTTGTTTTCCTTAGAACAGAGGATGCTAAGGGGTGACCTAATTGAGGTGTACGAAATTATGGGGGCCTAGACAAAGTTTGGTTTCCTCTAACTGAGGGGTCAATGACAAAGAGGCATAGATTTAAGGTGGCTGGTAGAAAGATTAGGGGGGACATGAGGAAAACCTTTTTCACTAGAGGGTGGTAGACATCTAGAACTCACTATCTAAATTGTTGGTTGAGGCCAAAATGCTCAACTCAGTTACCAAGTATCTGGATCTGCATCTGAAGTCCTGTAACCTACAAGGCTACTGACTAGGTGCTAAAGCGGGATTAAAATGAGCAGCTAGTTTCTTTTTACCCTATGGTCACCACGGGCATGATGGACTGAATGGCCTCTTTCTGTGCCATAACCCTTTTATGATTCTATCCTCTTATGCAGGTAGGAAACCGATTTTTCAAGTCCTGCATATTGTTCCTACCTGGCTTGCCATTAAACCTGCTGGGGGTGGGGGTACAGAAAATTCCACTTCATGGTTTTTGCGTTGAGAGAAAACCTTCCTTCAGTTTCAAATGTAGAAACTACTAGTTACTGAAGAATAACTTAAGCATTTAAAGCCCAAGTGTGCTTGGAACAATAAAGAGTAACCATTCATTTAGGACACAAGTCAGTGAGCGAGAAATCCTTTTTCCGTTCTAAACTCTTTCAGCTGAAGCACTGTACTAATAGTTCTGCATTAAATATTTAAATTTTGAATGGTACTCTGGATACTTAAGATATCTTAACCATCAGGGAGGACAACATAAAATTTATTTGTCCTAAAGAAATGTGCAGAGTGCTACTGTTAAAGGGAATGCCAATTGGGAATAATCAACTACTTCATTTTAAAACATGAAATATTTTGCAATCCATTAATGGATGAAGATAAACAACTTTCCCCAACTAGCTCTATAGCTCAACCAGTAATCCTTTCATTAATCATTCCTAGAAGCTACTGAGCAATTATTTATGTTCAGTTTAGATAGGAAATTCAGATTCCAAACATGAAAAGAATTGCTAGTCTGTTTCTGCTTCTGTTTCCAAAACATTTCAGTGTTTGACATGTGCTTCAAATGGAAGAGATTAGATTGTTAAGGGATTTCTCACTCATCATCTGATCTCTACTTTGACAGATACTGCCACAATAATGACAGCTACATCAAAAGTTGCACTGAAATTCATTGGTATGCATATATTTATAATCAACTTCATAATACATATGACACACTAAAGACAAGCCAGTTTTGCTGTACTCTTAAACTGCAGGAGAGTACTTCAATGAATTGGCATGCATTGCAAGATCAATGCAGAATATACTACTGATGAGATTTGACAATATGCACTGGGCTGCAACACTATCCACTAAGATGTCACATCAAATTTATTTTATAAATACATCACACTAAAGCAACAAATAAAATTGTATTTCCCTATATACGTATTTACTAACCAGAGCCACACTTCAGCTTCATTTTAGATAGAAATATTTTACTGCCTAGAACACACTATTAAAAATATGATCTGAAGAGATATTCCTATACTGCAATTCCACAGCATTTGGATGGTAGCAAACAACCAAATTTTTCAACTGTCAGACATGCAAAATTTAAAATTGAACCTTTTTTATTGTTTTCTTTGAAGTTAATAAATTGACAGCTGTCAAGTAGAATTCTAGCCAGCTAAAACTCAGGAGACAATCTGCCTACAGAAAACTGCTGTTTAGTGGTTAGAGCTAAATTGATAACAGCAAAATTACTTAATCATTTATTTAATCAATTCATAACTGTTATCAATATATTAAGCAGCATTTAACAGAATGTCCTTATTAAAAAAGGAAAAACAACGTTGTTTTGTTCACTAGGAAAATTAAATGAAATACAAATGAAAAGCTGTGTAATTAAATAGAACCCAATGAAAACGTTGGCAGAGAATGGTAGTTCCACTGCTATTTATTTTGTGATAGATCTACACTTGAATTAAACACACTTTAGTAATATATCCCAAAAGTACAGTTAATTTTAACTAAGGTGCATTCTTTTAATGAAACACAAATCATTCCATTTCTCTTAGAAGCGAATTAATGTCTTTTCTTTAAATAGCTACCCATCCCACTCCCTCTTCAAAATTAAAAGCCCAATCATTACATTTCACAAAGTGCAAATTAACCACAATTATGCAGAAGACAAATGTACCTTGCAATATTCACATGACTTGCAGTACAAGAGAGGGATCACAAATATGTGAACATGGAACCTTTACAATTATCAGCAACTGGATTTTGGGCAGAAATATATTCAGCTGAACTAATACAAAAATACATTTAACATTTAAAGTAATTTAACATTTTTGTGAAAACAACTCATGAATGCTTATCTTTGAAGAGATCGGAATGCTGAGTATTCTCATCATGGATAAGCTCCAAGTCAAATTTTACATCAAACCAATTAAAAGGTGCGCTTTTGAAATATTTTGAATTTACCATCTTAACAAATACACCATTTAGTAGCCTTAGTTGTATTTCTTCACAAATTTAAGTAGGTCAGCTTACAAAATTATCCCAAGTGCATATAGGAAAAGCACTTACCTCTATCAGGACTGAGATTCTTATAAAAATCTAGGTCTGCCATGAGTGATATATTTCTTACACATCACTGGATTAGTCATTAGATTTCCTGAATAATATCATCAAGAGTCTTCCCACTCACAACCCTCTTGTGCTCTAAGTTTTATTAATAGATTTCATACTGTATGCTATTTCACATAAAACCCATAATCTGAAAGATCACAATCATGTCATTCATAAAAGAATGCCTCCACCCAGACTGCTGAAACATTTGATGTAAATTCCACAGAATTGTGCTTGAAGAGAACTTCTCAATAAGTAAAAAGCTCAAAGCAAAAAAAAAGAAAAACAAAATCGTCAGTGCCTGTTTCCAACTACTGCTTCTGTGAGGATGCAGTGGGCGTGACTACAGTTGGAAACATCTATTTATGTTTGATGTCAATACAGAGGTCCCAATAATTCTAAATGCAAATGAAGTGCAGGGCATTGCAGGTAAATCTTTGGAGGGAACAGCAGACTGAAGATTTGCTCTTCAGCATTCCAGAGTCAATTTTGCTGTCAATAATTAGGCAATTAAAAATCATAGAAAGTGAACTCGAAATTGAACTCAAAAGGAAATTATGCGAAAAGTATCGCACTTAGAAGTGCAATCCCACTAACCCTTGAACCTTGGTAAACAAAAACCTATTAAGATTGACCCAACTTTAATAAAGCCGATTCTTTGAAAAGTTCTTCAAACCTTATTTCATCCAATGTGTATTCTGGACCCTGAAACGGTCTATGTTATTGAAAGGGTTAGATTTCCTACAAAAAAACAGTTTCTAAACAACGTATCAATACTGAAATTAATATTTATATTTTTGAACATATTCTCACATTTTCTTAAATTAAAACTTACATTCATCAATTTATTTCTGATAGCCTATCACATTATTCAGAAGAGAAGCACAGTGGGTAGCATTGCTGTCTCAAGGTGCAAGGGTCCTGGGTCTGATTCCGGCATTGGGTAACTGCCTGTGTGGAGATTTCACGTTCTCCCAGTGTCTGCACAAGTTTCCTCCCACAAATGTATAGATTAAGTTGATTAGCCATGATGAATGTGGGGTTTACGGGTATAGGGTAAGGGTGGACCTGGTTTAGATGTTTTTTAAAGTGTTGGTGCAGACTCAATGGGCCATATGGTTTACTTCTGCACTGTAGGGATTCTATGGAACCCTCTGGCTACAGTGCAAGTGAGACAATCAACTGATTGGAAGAAGCTTATTCCCATCAAGTGCAATCTAGTAGGCTGGGTGAGATATGACAACGTGAAAATATAGAATTGATCAGCAGAGGAATTTAAAAAAACAAGGGAGAAGAGGAGATGGGAGTAAGAGGAGTTGTGAAGTTGGAGCTGCAGACATTGGAGCTGGATTTCCATCCTTGAGATGGGTTGTGAGAGTTGAGAAAATTCCTCACTTGGCCCACCTGCCTTGCGCCAGGAAAGACAGGATTTTCATTGTGGAGAGGGCTGGGAATGGCTGCAATTTGGGCAAGCTGACCCAGGAAAGGATTCCAAGGCAGCCAGAAGGGCTGCTGGGAGCTGAAGTGAGTTGATTACAAGGCCCACTTTGATGCTGTGGGTTACTGTCCCATTTATAACAAAAAAAAGGCTATCTAGCCCTCATCCTTGACAGCCCAACTAGCTTTGAATATTGTGGAAAGGAGAGATATGCTACCAAAGCTTTTTGTCTTGCACTCATCAGGACAAATTGAAAAAGCAAGGAGGACTTCCCAAACTCCCAGGCATTTCAGAAAAGATGCAAGGTTTGAATATTCCTTTTGTTTTCAGGAAATGCGTCTCTGTGCGTTATGTATGTCGCATGAACGAGTCATGTTACAAGACTGGAGAATTTCACCAAGACAATGCCTCAGTCAGAGTCGACCTGCCAACTAATCAAAACGCTGTTCTCCTTTAGTATCAACTGTTGTGATCATCTGATATTTAACAACCTTGCATTTGCTTTGATGAGTACAAGGCAAACAGCTTTGACAATAAAGTCCCACCTGAGGCCAATGGAGCATTCCGTTCTGCAAGCCTTGCCCATCCTGATTCTGGGGCAGGTCAGGTGGTAAAGTTCCGGCCTATGTCTCTCTTTCCAGCCATAGTAAAGTTCAGAAAACACAACTTGGATAAATGAACATATTTGGCAGCATATATTGTGAGCAGGTGTTTTCAATGCTCAAACTGACCAAATCCAAAGTGAAAGGCACAATTTTGAATAGGAAACTCAGTTGGCATGAGAATCAGATAGTCCAAATATAAAACGCATGGTGTTTGAAATTCAAAGGCAATCTTTGTACTCAATTTTAATTTACATGTACATAGAATCCCAACAGTGCAGAAGGAGGCCACTCGGCCCATCAAGCTTGCACCAGCGACAATCCTACCTAGCTCCTGTCCCTGTAACCCCATGTATTTACCCTATTAATTCCCCTAACCTACACATCTTGAGACATTAAGGAGCAATTTAGCACGGCAAACCAACCCAACACGTACATCTTTGGACTGTGGAAGGAAACCGGAGCACCTGGAGGAAACCCACGCAGGCATAGGGAGAATGTGCAAACTCCACACAGACAGTGATTGAGGGCTGGAACTGAACCCGGGTTCCTGGCGCTGAGAGGCAGCAGTGCTAACCACAATGCCACCATGCCATTCTTGGAGATGGAGTGTATAAGAACATTGGAAGAAGTGGGCAGAAATTATAAGCTCAACCGGCAGAGAAGGCGGCCCAGAAAAAACAGAGGCCAATGAATCCTGCACCTTCTCGGCCTGATGTCTTCCTCTGCAGCAAATGCAGCAAGGACTGCAATACCAAAAGGGGACTTGTCATATCAGGCAATAGAGTGGCCCACCATGGCACATGATGGTCTTATGAAATGGAAAGCTGCTATAAGAACATAAGAACTAGGAGCAGGAGTAGGCCATCTGGCCCTTCGAACCTGCTCTGCCATTCAATAAGATCATGGCTGATCTTCTCGTTGCCTCAGCTCCACTTACCCACCCACTCACCATAACCCTTAATTCCTTTACTGTTCAAAAAAATTATTTATCCTTGCCTTAAAAAACAATGAGGTAGCCTCAACTGCTTCACTGATTCATAACTGTTTGCGTGAAGAAGTTCCTCCTCAACTCAATCTTAACTCTGCTCCCCCTTATTTTGAGACCATGCCCCCAGTTCTAGTTGCACCTGCCAGTGTAAATAACTTCCCTGCTTCTATCTTGTCTGTTCCCTTCATAATCTTATGTGCTTCTATAAAAACTCCCCTCATTCTTCTGAATTCCAATGAGTGTAGCCCCAGTTTATTCAGTCTCTCCTCATAAGCCAACCCTCTCAACTCCAAATTCAACTCAGTGAATCTCCTCTGCATCCCCTCCAGTACCAGTATATCCTTTTTCAAGTAAGGAGACCAAAGCTGTACACAACACTCTAGGTGTGGCCTCACCAGTATCTTATACAGCTGCAATATAACCTCACTGTTTTTATTCTCCAATCCTCGAGCAATGAAAGATTGAATTCCATTGCCTTCTTATTACCTGCTGCACCTGCAAACCAACTTTTATGATTCTTGCACAAGGACATCCAAGTCCCTCTGCACAACAGCATTCTGCAATTTTTTACCATTTAAATAATATTCTATTTTGCTGTTATTCCTAGCGAAATGGATGACTTCACATTTACCAACATCGTACCCCATCTGCTAGACACTTGCCCACTCACTTAGACTATCTACATCCCTTTGCAGACTTTCAGCGTCCTCTGCACCATTTGTTCTGCCACTCAACTTAGTATCATCTGTGAATTTTGATACTAGGTCCCCAACTGATCGAGCGAGCGAGCAGCGACAACTGACCAAGACAGCGGGGACAACTGACTGATCAAGCGAGCAAGCAGCCCTTTGGCAGTCTATTAGCAGCTCCTAGCCTTTCCCCAGATCTGAAAAAGACTCATCTGAACTTGAAATGTCAGCTCTGTTCTCTCCATACAGATGCTGCCAGTCCTGCTGAGATTTTCCATTATTTTCTCTTTTGGTTTCAGATTCCAATATCAGCAATATTTTGCTTTTATCACACATGAAACCCTCATACAAGTGCAAACTGCGTAGGAGAAATCATAAAATAGCATTGCAGCATGAGGTAGGTGTAAGTTTACAAGTTAACATTTATGTTGCCCTATAACTTAGATCAAATAATTAGTTTAAAAGCAAAATAAAACCACACCAATTAAATGCATAATTCACAATATATACAACAAAGTTGAGTGGGGGTGGCCAGAACGGTATTGTGCATCAACTGTAGCACATTGGAGATTGTGCAGAGTATGGGCGGGATTTTACGATCTCGCTTGGGCAAGGTTTGTAAAATCCTGCCCGAGGCCAACAGAGAATTCTGTTCTGTGAGCCTCACTTACCCACCCCGATTCCAGGGCAGCCGAGGCAGTAAAATTTTGGCCTATGGCCCTAAGAGCCCTGAAACACTCAATTGTCATTTTGGGAAGAACAAGGGTAGGACAGAGATCAAGCCTGTCAATACCCAAAGCAGAGTGTCAGCAGCCACAAGGATGCTGAGGCATAGTCATTAGAAGGCTCGCCTTCTAACTGTGTGATCATGTTCCCCATCTGACCCCAATATTGGGACTCTGAACCAAAGCCCTGCCTGTGGTAACAGAATGACCAAGATGTGGAATTTAATATTCCTGGATACATGACCTGTGGGGAAAAAAAAGGAACAGGAGAGGTTACCCTGATAACAAAGGAGTGTTATATTGACCCCTCCCCCAGCCGTGGGAACCTGTCAGCCATCCTGAATTGGCCAGCAAGAGTGCCATGGATTGGTCAACTTGCAGGGTGACTGTCCCTGACATGGTGTGGGCCAAGATCCATATTTGATTCTGGTTCCTAACTCCAAATGGAAAATCTAGTTCTTCCTACCAGTCTTCATGGTAAATGCATTCTAGAAATGGGAAAGCAGTGGTATGTAAAAATGATGGCCTCAAGGACATTAATATTAGTAAGGAAATAGTACAGGAGAGTGGGGGAGACGATGACATAGCAGTAATGTCACCAATCAAGTAATTTAGAGGCCCAGGCTAAAACTCTGGGGAAAATGTTTGAATCCCACCATGGCAGCTGGTGGAATTTAAATTCAGTTCATAAATTTGGGATTATAAAGCTAGTCTCAGTGATGGTGGCTACAAAACCATTGTTGTAGAACCCCATGTAGTTCACTCATGCCCTTTGGGGAAGGTAATCTGCCACCTTTTACCCAGTCTGGCCTACATGTGCCTCCAGACTCACAGCATTGTGTCTGACTCTTAACTGAAATGGCCACTGAAAATTCCCTCCGAAATGGCCTAGCAAGCCACTCAAGCTGGATCACAATCGTTACAGAGCTGACAAAATGGAATGAAATTGGATAGACAGCCCAGTTTTGACCTAGGCACCAGAAGCAACAATGACAAACCCAGTCCTGTTGACCCTGCAAAGTCCTTCTAACATCCTGGGGACTTGTCTCAAGATTGGGAGAGCTGTCCCACAGACTAGTGAGGCAACAGCCTGATATCATCATACCCTCAGAAACATACCTTACAGACAATAACCCAGAAACCACTGCCACCAAAAGGTGACAGCGACACAATGGTGTACACATACGGATGGTGTAGGTTTACGTTGGTCAGGCCCATGCTCATGACCAACGGGACTTGGTGTTGAAGACAAAGATCCCATGCACCTGCACAGAAAAGCAAAAATGCTAGAAGGACACAAAAACCCTGGGCAAGCAAGAGACAGAGAGGGAGCGAGGTTAAAAATAAAAACAGGCAAGAGAACAGGTAGAGTTAAAAACACTTTTTTTTTTCAATAGTATAGATATGAGCCATGACCCATAAAAGGTTGGGAACCACTATCTATCAAGATTCCTTTCAGAAAGAAAAAGCCTTACACTACAAATATTGCATTGAAATTAACACAGTAAAGTGATGACTGTATTACTGCCTTTTAAGTAAATTTGAGGAATTTCATACAGCAACACCCCCTTGTGTCCAAAGAAAGTAATAACAATCCAAATGCTGTCAGAAATTACTGCAAGTCTGAGTATGTGAAGCAATATTTTTGAAAAAAAAGATGCCTCCACATGGTAATTCTAGAACCAGAGGTGGAAACAATTGAGAAAGCCTGATTAAAGATTCAAAAACTTACATAAATAGGAATATTTTGTAGGACATTCTAGCATTTATGAGCACGTGACCAACACAAATCTCCATTGAATGAGTTAAGTTTACATGTTATCCCCTGGTTCAGGACTAAAGCATGTTCACTTCAGCTTACAGTACAATAACAGTGCTGTGAGTGCACCTATATCACATGGACTTCCACAGACCAAGGCGACAGCTCGCCACCACCTTCTCAAGCGCACTTAGGGATGGACGATAAAAGCTCAAGCCAGTGACACCCACATCCCATGAAAGATTTTTTCTAAAATGAGGCTGTAAAAATAAGGTTTTTGAGCCTCCTGAAGTTCATGAAGCTCCATCTAGTGGTAAATGTACACAGGTGCCAGGTACATCTCAAAAAGACAATCCAGTTAAAGTGCCATGCGTTGGCATGAAAGAATGAATGGTAGTGTCCAAATGACCGACACTTGCACCAACATCAGTGCGAGCAAAGTAATGAGCAACAAAGCAAATCTACAGTGTAGCTAAAAACAGAAAATGGCCAACAGACTACAATTGAGTGGAAAATTACAATCCAATGGGAGGCTAAAGAGAACTTGGATTTGACTGTAAATTACAACGCAGAAAACACCCTGCATTGAAATAAACTACCTATGAGCATAAACCTTTAACACTATGCTGAAAAGCTGTCACATTTCTTTTTGTCCCTTTGCTGAGTATAGAAGTTGCATTTATGTGTTTATCATTTAATACTTCTACTGTTTTTACTAAAGTACGAAGTTGCAGTAAAATTCAAAAATCAAACGGTGTCATCTTAATACACACTTTTCTTCTTATAAAAGGAGCACCTGACAATGACATAGCAGATCCAATATGCCTCTAATTGCTGTTATACTGCCCTGCATTGGTTGGACCAGTTTTTAAACATGAAAGGATCAGTAACTCATGCAGCAACATCAAAGCTACCATGGGATTACCAGCTTAAATACAGCCCAAACGTTATTAGAGTTTTATAGTTTGCACGCAAGAGACCGGGGCTTACATGGTGTTCTGATATTGCACACACCAACCATATCAGCAAATTAACTAACGGAATTCAACTGCTCCACCAATTCCATCAAAATTTGTCAAAAAACTCAACCTTCAATTTACCCACCACATACATTTCAGACAACCAAAGGAAACTTTGATGCAATGGAACCAGACTCCCAGTCAAGTTATTAAATTCACCCTCAAAGAATAATGGGTAAATTTGACCAATTCTTTAGAGAAAGGGCAGGACAAAGTTGAGAAGGTTGTTAAAAAGGTAAATGCTTACCTTTATAATTACAAAATTGAGGGAGTAATGTTCAACCTTGATAAAACACTAGTATAGGTGCGACTCTCATATTGTGGCCAATTCTGGACAGTTTAGAAAGGATTAGAGGGTGTAGCTGAGATTTATTGAAATAAGTCATTGAATTCATATAGTGCAGAAGGAGGAGGTACTTCAGCCTATCAAATCTGCATTGACTATCTGAAACACCATCTTACCCAGGCCCATGTTCCCCCACTCCTCCCAAACCCAAGTCCTCCATTCCCCCCAATCTCTGTAACCCCGCACATTTATCTTGGCCTATCCACTTAACCTGCGCATCTTTGGACTAGGAGAAAACTGGAGCACCTGGACGAAACACATGCAGACATGGGGAGAGTAAGCAAACTCAAAGCAAACTTCTCTATTTCTCTAATAAAAGTTTAAAATTACTTCCGTAAAAATAGAAGCAATTGGAAGTAAACAGGAAAGATAAAACTTGGTTTAGAAAGGTATAACTATTGTAGTTTCTTTTCAGAATATCAGAAATATTGCATAAGGGTACTGGGAACCCCCTTCAATATTTATTCACTTGTTGAAGTGTTGGATATTGTAAAGCTGACAGCTTTTGTATCCAACTTTGCCAACAACTGATTCACTCTGGGATTCAAGTAAGTGGTTAGTGGAATACTTGGTGTTGCAACTTACTTATCCATCTTAAAATGTACTGTATAATATAGTTCAGTAATAAATTTGTAAATAAGTTAGTAAAATATAATGTCACTTGTAATCTTCTGTATGAAGAACCCACCACCCTTGTATTTTCTGAAAGTGGGAGATACAATTTTTGAAAATTTAAAAAAATCCACTTCAAATGGCACTGATGTGTTCTTGACAAGGCACATCTCAGACAGTCCTCTAACTGCTGCAGAACTCTATGCTTATAGTTCAGGGTGTGGAGATACCAACGTTGGACTGGGGTAAACACAGAAAGAAGTCTCACAATACCAGGTTAAAGTCCAACAGGTTTATTTGGCAGCAGAAGCCACAAGCTTTCAGAGCGCTGCCCCTTCATCAGGTGAATGGGACTTCTGTTCACAAACAGGGAATATAAAGACACAAACTCAATTTACAAAATAATGGCTGGACTGTGAATCTTTACAGGTAATCAAGTCTGAAAGGTACAGATAATATGAGTGGAGAGAGAGTTAAGCACAGGTTAGAGACGTGTTGGACTTTAACCTGGTGTTGTGAGACTTCTTACTATATAGTTCAGGAGGCAGTGTTTACTGACAGTGGTACCAAGACCCTAACTTAAACTTCTAGAGACAACAGACCTTTGATCACTGTTTGTGAGGTTCAAGTACAAGCTCCCCAGTTTCAAACCTGGGGTGGGGAATTTTCTTAAAGTTCACTTTAAATCCTAGCTGAGGTTAGGTCCTGACATAATGGTTCAGCCTGAGAGGATAGGCTTGATCTTTACATTGGGTAATCCCACTCAATGTTTTAGAAAGGGCTAACAATCCAATTCCCATCCCATTCTCTGAACAATTGAAGGTTTTGATGCTGAAGGACTGCTATGGCCCATTATTGAGTTATCGATCCCCAGGAGGGAGGGATTCAGCAGACTGGGACATTCAGGACGATACCCCTGAATCATGTGATTCCTTAATGATTAAATGCACCCTCGCATAGTTAAGTGTTTTAACAAACAGTGCTCATCAGGGCAGCAGTATTTCTGGTAGAATCACTGGCCTGGATGCTCCTTACATCAATGATGGCCATAGGTTTCGAATTTGATGGCTCCCTTTTGGTGAAGTACCAACTTGTCATCTTGGAGAAGATTACAAACAGTTGCTATCTCGCTACACCCTAATCTAGACTGCAATGGTCACATCACTTGCAGGTTTCTAGTTCTCAGCTTGCAGCTCCGATTACATTCTTCAGCAGTGTGAATATTAACCCTATCTATGCTATTGTGCCCAACCTCGCTCCACAGGCTATGACAAGGCATGTTATACAATCTAGACAAGTCAGAAACTCGTTCCAAGGATTGGGATCCTGAACATTTTAGACAATTCCCGCAAATAATTCACCACCTGAATCTAGTTTTCCCACTTACCTGGTGTAATAACTGGATTTAAATTGATGCCTATATCCTGCAGACTGGCATTATGATTTTTTTGATTTGATTTATTATTGTCACATGTTAGTATACAATGAAAGGTATTGATTCTTGCACGCTATACAGACAAAGTATGTTGTTGTTCATCCATTGTTGATGAGGACCTCGACACCATTAGTCATTCTGAGGCTGAATGCAATGTGTCCGAAGATGACTGATCAGGCCAATTCGGGACAGAAGGTCCTGGCACATTGGACAGACTTGTGTAGGCACTGTAGTTGTTGTGCTGGTGGCTCTGGACTGGCGCAGCTCGTGCTTAAGCTGTGCTTCAGCATTGCACCTTGCTTTGTAAGCTTGACAGCCTTTGTGGATGAGGCAGTGCCAGTTAGGGCGGTTTTGTGCCAGCGTTTCCCAGCTGGTCTGTCTATGTTAAGCAACTTCAGGGAGGCCTTGAGTGCATCTGTGACGTTTCTTCTGCCCTCCGTGCGAGCACCTTCCAGTAGAGACTTCTCCAAAAAGGCACTGCTTGGGTATGTGCTCGTCTGGCATACGGACGACATGACTTGCCCACCATGTCTGTGCTCTCATCAGCAGTGTGTGGACTGATGGTAAACTTGCTCTAGAGAGAACTTCAGTGTCTGGTCAGATGTCTTACCATCTGATGCGTAATACTCTGCGAAGACAAGTCATGTGGAAATGATTGAGCTGTCTTGCATGTCTTTGATACACAGTCCACGTTTCACAGGCATACAGGAGGGTAGTGAGTACCATGGCTCAGTAGACCTTCAGTTTTGTTGCTGGGCTGATTCCTCAACGTTCCCATACAGTGGAGCACAGTATACCGAAAGCAGAACTTACCTTTGCTATTCTGCAGTTAACTTCTGTATCAATAGTCACGGCTCAGTTCCACTTTCCCGCTTTCAGACCATAACCCTTATCTTGGCAAGATAAGTGAACTGCCAAGATAAGTGAACTGGTCCACTGCCTGTAGTTTCTGCCCTTTGATTGTGATTATGGGTTCTGTGTACAGTGCATGAGGAGCAGGCTGGTGCATGACTTCGGTCTTTTTAATGTTGATAGCGAGTCCAAAATTGTCACAAACCATGGAAAATTTGTCCATACTGACTTGCTTCTGTGGCTCTGAGCCAGTATACAGGGCACACAGTCATCGGCAAAGAGGAAGTCTCTCAGAACAGTCTTCTTCACTTTGGTAATAGTTTGAAGTCTCCTCAGGTTGAAAAGCTTCCCATCCACTCTGTACTTGAGGCTGATTTCAGCACCATTGTCCTGGAAGGCATCATTCAGCATGGCAGTAAACATCATGCTGAACAGTGTGCGTGCGAGCACACAGCCCTGTTTGACGTCATTGGTGACTGGGAATGCCTCACAGAATTCTCCGCCATCCAGTACTCTGGTCATCATGCCATCGTGGAACTGGTGTACCCTCGGAATGAATTTGGGGGAGGCAGCCGAACTTCGACATGATCCTCCACAGGCCTTGTCGGCTGACACAGTGTCAAAGGCTTTCGCGAGGTCAACAAAGATTGTGTAGAGCTTGCGATTCTGCTCCTGACACTTCTCCTGAAGTTGGCGCGCAGTAAAAATCATTCAATAGTCCCGCGACCTTTGCGAAAGCCACACTGTGACTCTAGAAGCAGGCCCAGCTCCAGATGAGTGACCAGACGATTTAACAGGACTCTTGTGAGGGTTTTTCCTGTGATGGAAAACAGCGAGATTCCTCGGTGATTGTCGCATACTTGCCGACTGCCCTTCCTCCTGTAGAGGTGTACGATAGAAGCATCTTTAAGTTCCTGAGGAATGGATCCTTGCTTCCAAAAAGGACTGAAACAACTTGATGAGCTTCTTGATAAGTACAGGTCCAGCAGCTTTGTAGATCTCCGCGCGTATGACATCTGCCCTTGGGGCTTTGCCACTAGATAGTTGGCTGATGGCTTTCGTGACTTTGGCTACTACCAGTGGGTCCTCCATGGTGCTGTTGATATCGACCTGGGGAATCCTGTCCATTGCCTCATTGTTAATAGATGATGGTCGGTTGAGGATGATTTCAAAGTGTTCAGCCCATCTCTGCAGGATCTGAGCCCTCTCTGTAATGAGAGTTGTACCATCTGTACTCAGGAGGGGGGAACTCCTGAGAGATTGAGGTCCGTACAGAGTGTTGAGGGCTTCACAGAACCATTTCAAGTCATTTCTGTCACCGTATCCCCATATTTCATCTGCCTTGGCGCTCATCCAGGCAGCCTGCATTTTAAGCAGTTTGGAGTTTAGAAGGCTGAGGGGGGATCTTATAGAGACTTACAAGATAATGAAGGGGATAGATAGGGTAGAGGTAGAGAGATTCTTCCTGCTTAGAAAGGATAGCAGAACTAGAGGGCACAGCCTCAAAATAAGTGGGGGGGGGGCAGTTTAGATTGGAGTTGAGGAGAAACTTCTTCACTCAAAGGGTGGTGTGTCTCTGGAATTCTCTGCCCATTGAAATGGTGGAGACTACCTTGCTGAATATATTTAAGTCATGGGTAGATAGGTTTCTGCTAGACAAGGGAATTAAGGGTTATGGGTAGAAAGCGGGAACGTGGAACTGATCCACTTCAGATCAGCCATGATCTTATTGAATGGCGGGGCAGGCTTGAAGGGCTAGATGGCCTATAACTGCTCCTATTTCTTATGTTCTTGTTCTGGACTGTCCTGCGAGCACTGGTAAAAGCATTTTTCCTGACAGCTGATGATGGGTCATTCTGACAGGCCTGGTGAAGACGGTGCTTTTCAACAAGTAGAGCCTGTACCTCCTCATCATTCTCATTGAACCAGTCATGCTGCTTGCGGGTAGAGGGCCCAAGCATCTTCAGTACAGATGAATGGACAGCATTCCCAGTTGTCTCCAGCGCTGCCTGCGAGGTGTATGTCAGCAAGCATGATTTCTAAGTCTTCAGCCAGTGCTGAAGCTATGCTGGGGTTCTTTAGCTTGGTCGCATTGATTCTTTTCATAACCTTGCTTCCTTGCGGTCGCCTCTTGGGTCTGATGTGGAGCCTCATTTTGGAGACAATGAGCCTGTGATCTGTCTAGCAGTCAGCACCACACATGGCCTTGGTCACTCTGACATCCTGCCTGTCTTTTCTCCTGACAATGACATAGTCGATAAGATGCCAATGCTTAGAGCAGGGGTGCATCCAGGAGGTCTTGTTATGGGTAGGCAGATAGAAGGTTGTGTTGGCGATTGAGGAGGTCGTGTGCTGCACAGGTCTTCATTAAGAGTAGGCTGTTACTGTTACACTTGCCCACTCCATGCCTCCCAATGACTCCCTGCCAGATTGCACAGTCACAGCCTACTGTTGCATTGAAATCGCCAAGTAAGATCAGCTTGCTGGTACTGCTCACTGCTGATATTAGGGGGTCTAGTTCTTCATAGAACTTGTCTTTCATCTCGTCTGGGTTGTTCATTGTGGGGGCATAGGTGCTGATCAGGGTGGCTTGACTTCTGTTCATTCGTTCACGCCCTTGGGTAGGCTAGCAAGTTTCCGAAAACGTGACTCCTGACAGTGAATCCTACTCCGCACAGCGCACATAGAGGAGCAGGTACAGAATGTAGTGTTACAGTCATAGCTGGCTGTAAAGAAAGATCAACTTAATAAGGTAAGCCAATTCAAAACTCTGATGGCAGCAGGGAAGAAACTGTTCAAGGCGGTTGGTATGTAATCTCAGGGTTTTGTATCTTTTTCCCAATGGAAAGTGGTGGAAGAGAGAATGTCTAGTGTGCGTGGGGTCCTCAATTATGCTGGCTGTCTATCCAAGGCAGTGGGAAGTGTAAACAGAGTCAGTGGATAGGAGGCTGGTTTGAGTGATGGATTGGGCTACATTCATGTCCCTTCGTCACTTCTTGTGGTCTTGGACAGAGCAGGAGCCACATCAAGCTGTGATACATCTAGAAAGGAAGCTTTCTATGGTGCACCTATAAAAGTTGATGAAAGTTAGAGCAGACATGCAAAATTTCCTTAGCCTCCTGAGAAAACAAAGGCATTGGTGGACTTTCTTAACTATAGCATCGGCATAGAGGGACCAGGACAAGTTGCTGATAATTGGACACATTGGAACTTGACAGAGGAACTTGAATGTAGCCCAATCCATCACGCAAACCAGACTCCCATCCATTGACTCTGTCTACACTTCCCACTGCCTTAGAAACTCTCGATCATTTCCACTTCATCCCCATTGATGTAGATAGGGTCATGTCTTTCACTATGCTTCCTGAAGTTGATGACTATCTCCTTCATTTTACTGACATTGAGGGAAAGATTATTGTCATCACATCAGTTCACCAGACTCTCCATCACTTTTCTGCACTAAGTTTCATCATTGTTTGAGGTCCGACCCAGTACAGTGGTGTCATCAGCAAACTTGATAATTGAGTTGGAGGAGAATTTGGCCACACAGTTATCAGTGTATAAGGAGAATAGTAAGAGGCTGAAGACACAGCCTTGTGGGGCGCTGTTGTTGAGGATAATCGTGGATGAGGCATTGTTGCCTATCCTTACTGATTGTGATCTGTAGGTTAGGAAGTCTAGGATCCAGTCACAGAGGGAAGAGCTGACTGAAGAGCTGAGTCCTAGGTCACATAGTTTGGAGACGAGTTTTTTAGGAACAATGGTGTTGAAGGTTGAACTGTAGTCAATAAATAGTTTGACATAGATGTCTTTGTTATCTAGGTGTTCCAAGGTTGAGCGCAGGGCCAGGAACATAGCATGTGCTGTAAACCTGTTGCGCCAATTGGCAAATTGTAGTGGATCCAGGCAATCTGGGAGGTTGGTATTAACTCACGCCATGACTAATCTTTCGAAGCACTTCATAATGACAGATGTCAGGGCTACTAGGCGATAGTCATTAAGGTATGCTGCCTGGTTTTTCTTTGGTATTGGGATGATGGTCATCTTTTTGAAGCAGACATGGACGTCAGATTGGTGTAAAGAGGTTAAAGATGTCTGTGAATAACCCCTCCAGCTGGTCCGCACAGGATCTGAGTGCTTATCTGGTTACCCCATCAGGGCCAGTCGCTTTCCGTGGGTTGACCTTCGAGAAGGCTGCTCTGACATCTGCTATGATGACTTCAGATACCTACTTGGCTGAAGCTTCCAGGTGGAAGGCATGCTCTCGCTGGCCTCTTGCTCAAAATGGGCAAAGAATGCATAGTGCTCATTGGGGAGGGGTGCATTAGTGACAGTGATTTTACATGCCTTCAACCTGTAGTCAGTTAAATCTTGAAGGCCTTGCCACAGTGTGGCTAGGCTGGGACTCTAGTTTGGTCCAGCACTGTCTTTTGGCATCTTTGATGGATCTCTGTAGATTATATCTGGATTTCTTGAATACGTCAGTGTCACCTGACTTCGACTGTCTCAGACCTGGACTTCAGCAGCAGTGAATATCCCTCATCATTCATCGTTACCAGTTAGGAAACACATGGATTTTGTGGTCATCTTTCAGAATACAGTTAAAACTGGTGGTTTGGCAAAACTCTTATTAATAGAAACTGGGAAACAATTCATAGAGGCTTAGTTAACCAATACCACAGTTCTGCTTTCAGGATGCATTGTGCCTATCCAGATGACCAAAGATGGGATAACGTTGAGCGTATTCTCAACTATAATCATGTCCTGGCAAGCTTGCCCCTAGTAAAGCCTGTCAAAAAGCTGGAACCTAATGTCAGACAAGAGGCCTCGGCTGCACAGAAGCAAAGCCGTCCCTCGCAAGGTACTGCTGCCTGTCTTGGGTGGTCACAGCCCCATGCCTATACAGCCTCCCTGAATGGCAGTTTGCTCAGTCCATACCTCACCTTCTCTGCAGTACAAATGGCATTTCCTCCAGAAAGATGGGATCACTATAGGCCTCCACCTCACAGGGATAGCAGGGAACACTGGAGTCTTGCGGGGAAAATTTCTATACTAGTCATGACTATAAAAAAAACTCTGGGAGGTTTTCGGTCTGGTAAAGGCAGAGATTGTAAGAAGTCTCACAATATCAGGTTAAAGTCCAACCAGTTTATTTGATAGTAAACCCACAAGCTTTCGGAAACGCTGTTCCTTTGTCAGGTTCCTTCGCCAAAGGCAGAGATCAGCAAGATCTCTTACAGGAGTGGCATCCACCCCCTGCTGGTCAGTGCTGTGACTGCAAGGCCCCTATCAAACCAACTAATAGCTCAAGGAAAGTCGATGCCCCTTTGAAAGAGCCCAGCCCCTCTGTTGAGAGCGATTACAACTCAGGAACAAAAAGTCAGTTTTCTGACGAGCACAGTTCTCAGGGTTGAAGATTTGGCAGGCTCTTTTGCATTCCCCTATGCCCTGGCCGCTCGACCCACTGCTGTACAAGTTAAAGTTCTGTTTGACACAGGCTCTGAGTACACTGTCTCAGACCTTAAATTGTTAGCGCCTGTGTGGAAGATTTGAGGTGCCCAATTTATCAGTTATCCTTAAAAGGATTTACATGGTCTAAACTGCAACTAGTTGACTTTAGTTGTCTTTCTATCGCTGTTTATGGCATTATGGCTAGCTTTAAGGTTGGGCTGGTACCTGGCTTAGTTTGTCTTATTCTGGTCAGCCTGATAGACAACATTTCCTCAGAATTAGAAGATGACCATCCAGTATATCTTCAGGCACAGTTAGATTGCACTTGTCTCAAGGAAAGAGAAAAAAAGCACTTAACAAATGGTGATGGTGACTAGTGGAGTGCCCTAGGGGTCGGTGCTGGGGCCTCAGCTATTTACCATTTATATAGATGATCTGGAGGAGGGAACCGAGTGTAGGGTGTCAAAATTTGCTGATGACACCAAGATTGGTGGAACGGCAAATTGTGCGGAGGGTGTGGAGAGTCTGCAGAAGGATCTAGATAGGCTGGGCGAATGGGCCAGGAAATGGCAAATGGAATTTAATGTTGGCAAGTGTGAGGTGGTCCACTTTGGTAGGAATAATGGTAGGAAGGACTATTACTTACGTGGCGAAAAACTGCAGCAGGCGACGGTGCAGAGGGACCTCGGGGTCCTTGTGCATGAGTCACAAAAACCCAGCTTGCAGGTGCAGCAGGTGGTCAGGAAGGCTAATGGGATGCTGGCCTTCACAGCGAGGGGGTTTGAATATAAAAGTAGGGAGGTCTTGCTGTGGCTGTATAGGGCATTGGTGAGGCCGCAGCTGGAGTACTGTGTGCAGTTTTGGGCACCGTACTTACGCAAGGATATTTTGGCCTTGGAGGGAGTGCAGAGGAGGTATACTAGGCTGATGCCAGAGTTGAGGGGGTTGAGCTATGAGGAGAGGCTGAATAAATTAGGCTTGTACTCGTTAGAGTTTAGAAGAATGAGGGGAGATCTCATTGAGACGTATAAGATGATGAATGGGATGGATAGGATAGAGGTGGACAGACTCTTCCCGCTCAGAAAGGACAGTAGGACTAGAGGGCACAGCCTCAAGATAAAGGGGGGGGCGGTTTAGAACGGAGTTGAGGAGGAACTTCTTCACTCAAAGGGTGGTGAATCTCTGGAATTCTCTGCCCGTTGAAGTGGTGGAGGCTACCTCGCTCAATATTTTTAAGACGCGGGTTGATGGGTTTTTGAT
Organism: Carcharhinus amblyrhynchos; assembly: GCF_965287045.1. Lineage (NCBI taxonomy): Eukaryota > Metazoa > Chordata > Chondrichthyes > Carcharhiniformes > Carcharhinidae > Carcharhinus > Carcharhinus amblyrhynchos. Next base: position 100,456,120 of record NC_137326.1, on the reverse strand, counting down.
AAGAGAGGGGATTAAGGGTTATGGGGAGAGGGCGGGAATGTGGAACTGAGCCACGACAGATCAGCCATGATCTTATTGAATGGCGGAGCAGGCTCGAAGGGCTAGATGGCCTACTCCTGCTCCTATTTCTTATGTTCTTATATTCTTAAATACTATCTTTATTTCCAAAGATATCATAATCAATGTGGTAAAGTGAATATAGTGCCTCATTTAGCTTGATAGCAGAATTCTGCTGTATTTCTTTCTGGTATCAGAACAGCGCACAAGTACATATTGATCTTGCAAATGGCTTTTGGTCCCACACATTAGTTGAAACTGATTAGCTGAAAACAGCTATGATAATCCCTGATGGATTTCAGTATGTCTGCACTTGTTTCCTGTACTTTTCTCAGCTCATGTTAAATTTTTAAAGGATTTGCCTAATGTTAACTCTTACATGGATGACAGCTACTTTTCCCACTGTAATCTACAGGATCATTTAAATGATGTTGATGTGGTTGTTGTCCCAACTCACTGATTAAACACCTGGTAGCAACGTTAATTAGAGTGAGAGAGCAGATTGATTTTCTAGGCTTCCGTATTACTGGAAATGGTGAGGGTTAACCCATTCCAATCAAAAGAAAAGCTAGCTAAGATTCGGATACGGATCAAGTAAAGGCAGCAGATTTTTTAAAATTAGGACATCATGATCGGCACAGGGTTGGAGGGCTGAAGGGTCCGTTCTTGTGCTGTACTTATTTTTGTTCTTTGATTCAGTATCCAAAGACATTGAAGAACCTGCGAGCCAGTTTAGGACGTTCCTAGGTCTTTTTCACTGCCCTTTCTCGAGATCTCAGCATCTATATGCTGAAGTGGGCAAAACGACAAAAGACCCACTTATATTTTCCCAGATTACAGAAATTGTGTCATGCTGTACAGAAGATCACTGACCTGGAACAAAGAAACTTGCAAGTTCCATTCAATATGCAATGGCGATTTCACTCAAGGTAGGACTCGTTTTTTTTCAATGAAAGATACTTTAAACGTCTTTTCAAAAGAACTTGAGAAGTGTTTATGATGGTATTGTTAATCCTTATCTAATCAGAAGACATTCTTACAACTTAGCACAGCTCATTAGAAAGACAGACTTTAAAAACCTATATTCCTCTAGTAAAAGTTTAAAATTACTTTCATAAAAATAGAAACAATTGGAGGTAAACAGGAAAGATATTAAGGACATACTTAAGGAAATGACCAACAGATATCAGGCTCATAAAATGGATAATAAAACTATTTTAACAATTAAATAATAGTGAATAACAAGAACACATATAAGGGGAGGTGTTAAATCAACACCCTTTGTTGTTAAAGAATGATGTATTCTGGTTCAGAAGGTACAACTGTTCCAGTTTCCTTTCAGAAAATCAGAAATGTTGTAGATGGGTACTAAAAGAGCCCCAATATTTCTCCATTTGTCGAGAGATCGGATATCATAAAGCTGACAGCTTTTGTATCCAACTTCCCAGCAACTGATTCACTCGGGAATTCAGGCCAAATATTAGTTTGAATACTGGTGGGTTTTCTTAAATTGATATTAACTGTGGCATTATATTTTTGAAGTTTTGTTTTATTCCGTATTAGAATTAAGACTATGCTTTTCACCTTTTATAGTCATTAATTTGTTGATGGACTTATCCGCTTTAAAGTGAATTGGCATATTAAATAGTTCTGAAATAAACTTGTAAGTAAGCTAGTAAAGTATAATGTCTCTTGTAATCTTCTGCACGCGGTATAAGAACCCACCTCTCCTGTACTTTTTTTGAAAGTGGGAAAATATAATCTTTGAAGAAAGACTCCAGACTCTCAATATCTAATGGTGGAATTCGAATTCAATAAAAAACATCTCGAATTAAGAACCTATTGATGACCACGAAACACTTGTTGATTGTCAGAAAACCTATCTGGTTCACTTATGTCCCATGAATGAGCCATTCTGCCTGCACTGACTTTTTGAAATAGTTTTCCATATAGTTCTACTACCCTGCTTTTCCCCCCTTGCTCACACATTCATCTTTTTTGAGCATTTATTCAATTCCCTTTGAAAAACATTAAGTCTGCATCCACCACACTTTAAGGCCATCCACTCCAGATGATCTTGCTGCATAAGAAAATGTTTACACATGTTGCATTCGGTTCTTTTCCCAATTATTTTAAACCTATATACCTTGGTTACTGTCCCTTCTACCACTGGAAACAGTTTATCCTTATTTACACTATAAAATCATTGAATATTTTGAGCTCTGTCAAGTTTCCCCCAAACCTTTTCTATTCGAAGGGGGAAAACTACCGTGTCTTTAATGTCCCAATGCAACTGAAATCTTCCATTGTAAGATTGAAATGGGTTATAGCTCTAGCTCCAAATGCAGACTACCCTAAAGCAGAGTACTCCCTCATCTGAGTTACTGTGCAAATCCCTTAGTCGCCACACTCCGGCACCTGTTCAAGGACACTGAGGGAGAATTTAGCATGGCCAATGCCTCTAACCAGCATGTCTTTCAGAATGTGTGAGGAAACCCGAGCATCTGGAGGAAACCCATGCAGACATGGGAAGAATGTGCACACTCCGCACAGATATTGATCCAATCCAGGAACTGAACCCAGGTCCCTGATACTGTGAGGCAGCACTGCTAGCCACTGTGCCACGCAAACAATTCAAACACCCTAAATATAATCTTTGAATATGCTCTCAATTCTTTTAGATTGGAAAATTGTACATGCCACTCCACCATTTAAAAATGGTGAGAGAAGGAAGCCATGGAATTACAGACCATTTATTATCAGGAAATTATGTGACTCATAACCAAGGATAAAATGACTTTAACATTTGGAAACTTCTAGCTGATTAGAGAGGGCCAGCATAGATTTCTAAAGGCGACATATGCCTGATGAATGTGTACATTTTTTTGATGAGGTGACTAAAGGAAAGCTAGGGAAATATCCATAAATGTTACTTGTATGGACTTTAGAAGACATTTAATAAAGTCCCTTTAAGGTTTAATAAAAATGGGTAACTAAAGTTGAAGGTTATGAAATTTAAGTCAAAACACTAACTGAGTGGGGAAAGGGTGGAAAGAGTGAGATCACCTCATACAAAAATTATTAAAATGTCATGGACAGGTGCAAAAATAATCAAAAATGGTTCATGAAAAACTGTCCACTATTTCTAGAGGACTAGAATATAAAGAGTAAGAGAAGTTATGTTGCAGCTGCAACACCTGGGGTATCGTGAGCAGTTTTTAGGAACAGTATAATGGCCTTGGTAGGAATGTGACATAGAGCCCGATATTATTCTGATAAATCTAAGGGTTAAATTGCCAGGGGAGATTACACAAACTGGGCTTGCATTTCCTGCAAATTAAAAGGTTAAGGACTGAAGTTTTCAAGACATTAAGGAACAGATAAGGTAGAAAAAAAGAAATTATTTCTCCTGGTTGAAGAATTTGATGATTATGAGGCACAGTCCAAGAAATTAGAGCCACGTCTTTCAAAATTGAGTGAAGACGGAAGGCAGTTTGGAAATCTTTTACAAAAAACACCAGTTGATGCTTGTTCAATTGTTAATTTTAAGTTGGACATTGGTAGATTTTTGGTATAAAAGGACATGGAGGAAAGGTGGACAAATAAAACTTGACAAATCAGGCTCAAGGGGTTAAATGGCCTTCATTATGTTCATAATAACTTGCATTTATTTCGCACCTTCAACATAGTAAAATGTCCAAAGGTTTTCACAGAACTAATATCAAACAAAATTTGACAAGGGCACATTAGGACAGGTGACCAAAATCTCAGCCAAAGAATTATATTTAAAGAAATGCCTTAAAGGACCAACCAGTGGAGACGCACAGAGGTATAGGGAGGGAATTCTAGAGCTCCGGTCGACATTGATAGTGGCACAGCTGTCTATGGTGCAGAGATTAAAATAAGGGATGAGCAAAGTGGCCAGAATGTTGTGGGGGAGGTGTGGAGGGTTGTCAAACTTGAAGAGACCGCAGAGACACAAAGGCATGAGACATTTGAAAAAATAGCGAGGTTTTAAAATGCAGCTGGAAGGAATGAAAACCTACCTAACCATAACTTCAAAGTTCCAACCATTGAGTAAAATTACTGCAACAGTAAAACGGTCAGCTACTCAGACCTTTCACGCTGTTGGTGAAAAAAAATCATTGGAGAGAGGAGAAAAATCCCATTCTGCATTTGACCAATGTTAGGACAGAAACATAATCGAAAAAGGACTTTTAAAAATGGTGGCATCAGAAATCCTGCAAAGTCAAAGGGAAATTATACACAATTGTTAAATCTCACATAAGGTTATGTAGAAATCCAACCCCAAGTCTGATTCCTCACAAAAACTATTTTCTTACTAACTTAAAAGTGCTTCCGAGGTAGAGTTGTAGGTGCATTGTAATGTTAGTTATACAACAACAAAAAAAAATTCAGAACATTCTACATTAAACTGCAATGTATGTTTAACTAAACAAAAATTGTTAGATATTAAACTGGAAAATTCCAAAAACTTAATAACCCTGCCAGTGAAATAGATAAGCTGCACCAAAGCCTATCATAATCACCCCAGCGTCTAGAAAAAAAATACAAGAAGCGATCAAAAGGTAGCATCTGTGAAGAGAAACAGAGTTAACATTTCAGGTTAATGACCTTTTGTCAGAACCTGACTCCCTGTCAACATGTTCAAAATGGTGGACCTGCCATGGTCCAGCAGCGAACAATTTCTCTCACCATACATGAAATCCCTGGTACTACTGTCACTAAATTTCCATCAATAGGTTAGGTTGATTGGCCATGCTAAAATTGCCCCTTAGTGTACTAGGATGCTTAGGTTGGAGGGATTGGTGGGCAAAATGTGTAGGGATATGGGGGTAGGGCCTGGGTGAGATTGTGGTTGGTGCAGAGTCAATGGGCTAAAGAGCCTTTTTCTGCACTGTAGGGTTCTATGATTCTATACCACATTACCACGGAGGATGGGCCAAGTGGCCTCCCTCTTTACTGTAGGGATTCAATGTCAATGTCGAAAGACTAGGGTCAGGATTTTCCTTCTGGGTTTCAGGACCCCACCATCAGACTCAAATGGGAGACAGAAGCCCGCACTGAATCATAAAAATGTTATGGCTGAGAAGGAGGCCATTCAGCCCACCATGCCTGCACTGGTAAGTAGTCATTCACCTGTGACTTTCCCTGAATTAGTCATGTTATTCAGAATAGGATTGTCATGAATTTTGCTGATCATTGCAACCTGGTTGAGATTACCATACCCCAGGACTCTGCATAAGTAAGTATGTCACTTACTTGGAAACAAAGAGCCTCCCTTTCATGCATCATAAGACTTACGACAAAAGGCAATATACGCACTTTCAGCAAATACGATTGGTTTGGTTGGCCTGTCGAGAATGTGAATGATAAGGCCTCATGTTTTATCGCACACTTCTTCAAGCAATTGGCACTTACTTCCCACCGCGAAGTGTTTAATCTGCATTGCAGGATGAAGTGTGGAAGATGCTGTACAGAAAGACTCTCGTACACAACTGTCAGATGGCCCTCTGCTATTGTGGAAAACATTGGCACTGGAGATACTATTACAATGAAGTCATATGTGAAATTAAGAAAGCAGAGCAAAATCACTATACATCCAAAGATAGGAGAACTAATACATTCAAACCCTGCAGCATGGCATCATGAGATTTGCTTAATGATTACTAGCAGCACAGCTTCACATTTAAATATTGCAGGTGAGATCATTAACCAAACTGATCACCAATCTGTATTATTGCAGATGAGATCATTGATCAAACTGATTAATGGTAAGCAGTTATCGGATAGGCACATGGAGCACACCAGAATGACAGTGAGTGGGATATCTTGATCTTGGGTCTGGACATAGCTCGGCGCAACATTGAGGGCCAAAGGGCCTGTACTGTGCTGTACGGTTCCATGTTTCGATGATCACCAATCCATCACAGTGTAACATGTTCCCATTTTGCATTATTTGGAGATGATTTATAACCACTAAATCCCATCTTATACCCAGGCTGTCTATCATCTCTTCTGATCTGCCAGTTTCAGCCACAGGAGGCCTTTGGAAACTTGGGACAGTTGAATCTTGAAAGCATTCCTGACAACATCTCTGCCAAACTCATCCATCAGTTTTCATACGAAATTGCTGTACCTTTTGGCAACATAATCAATGCATCACATGCATAACAGACAGTGAGAGAAGAATGGAAAAGGGTGCAAATGATTCCTATCCTGAAATCATCAGCCCCCAGCACTGACAACCTGTGATTAGTCAGTCTAACCAACAGATCACAGATTAGTAAAAGCACAATAAACAGCAGAGGCAACACAGCACAGCTTTGATCTCACACAGCTTGTAAACTTTAAAGCAGCATTACATTGCCTGATCAATATCCCGCATATACTGCACGAGTATAATGATACATCAGGATCAATTTCTCCAATGATGCTTATGAACCTTTCCAAAGCTTTCACTCACATCAATCATTTGACTGCCAACTCAAAACTCCTATGAATGGGAACCAATTCATCTCCTGTTTCAAGCAACTTGATTTCAAATCGTGTCAGTGTATTAGGTTCAATGGCAAAGTGTCCAAGCTAAGGTGGGGGCTGTTGTGTTACTTGCCATGGTCAACAATGCCTACTACAGAGAAGCTGACTGGCATTTGCTGCTTCAAATTGTTCGATCTGACAGTTGCTAAATTCACACTGAATTTCACATGCCAGCTGTTCTTGAGAAACTTGGCTCAGTCGTTAGCACTGCTGCTTCACAGCACCAGGGACCTGGGTTCAATTCTGACCTCAAATGACTGTCTGTGTGGAATTTGCACATTCTCCCTGTGTGTGCGTGGATTTCCTCTGGGTACTCCAGCTCCTACTCACACTCCAAAAACGTGCAGGTTAGGTTGATTGATAAGTGTTTGGGGGACTGGCAGGATAAATATGAGAGGTTATGGGGATGGGGTCGAGGTGAAATTGTTGCCGGTGCAGACTTGATGGGCCAAATGGCCTCCTTCTGCATTGTAGGGATTCTACGATTCTATAACTTCGCCATTGGCCTGTTGAGAATGGAACATTTCCTAACCTCAATAAACATGTGTCTGCTAACATCTCCTTCATTTAAATCAAACCGACTTCTCCCAATTGGACAGTGAATTCAGTCATAGTCCAACATTTCAGTTCACTGGGTTTATTTATCCAGGCAGACCTAATTTCGGATGTACATATCAGTTCTATTGCTCATCAAGCTAATAGCCATCTGTACATGCTTCAGGAGCCGAGTACCATTCCCTCTGGAGCACTGATTTTGTAACCAATTTTTACATTTTCTGTCCCTATAGTGGAATACGAGGCACTAGTGTGATTGAGCTAAGTCACAACGCAGCAATGTAAAGCCATTAAAACTATTCAGATAAAGGCTTTCAGGGTCATTCTTGGTCCTGATTACCATAGTTACTCAGATGCTTCACACAACTGCAGTCTGGAGATTTATGAGAACAGACAAGATCAGAATCTCTTGTTCTTTCGTGAGATTGCTGCTCAACTCCAAACTTTACTACTTCACATCTGGAGACAGATTTCATAGCAGTTAGTAGTTATAAAGTACAAAAGCAACTAACTGAGGTAAGATGTAAAACGCCAGGATTTAAAAATGTTCCATCTCATCTGTGCAATGAATAAACTATAATGACTGCTAAACTTTGAACCCTGACAAATCAAAGGCCTCAATGTAATGATCATTATATTTATGTTACTGTGCTTTATCTTTTTTTTGTATTTTACTTGGATTCATTGTAAAACTTAGTTGAATTCAGCATTTAGCCATAATGTTGGTTGATTTTAAGTAAATCAATAAACCTTTGATGGTGATGAATTAGTGGCCAGAGAGTGAGATCACCACCTAATTAAGGATACAGGCAGGATCAAAGCTGAAGGACAATAGGAGATCCTCCAACCTGGAAGCAGCAAAATGCCATGGCACGTAATCAAGGACAAGATGCCCTTTCTCCAGTTTAAAATAAAACGGTCTTGATGGGTCACCACTGTGGGGGAGGAATTCTTCCACAGGCAGCCTACAGTGGCAGCCACAACCAGACAGGCAGCCCGGTTGGACCACTGGCCCTCTGGTAAGCTGCAAGAAGACTGCCTCCAGGCAAATCTCAGTTAACTTCCAACAACAGGCCTCAACAGGCCTTTAGGCCAACTGGCTACCACCACTCAATCAGCTAAACTTACCATTCATTGCTCCCACCACCCACACTAGTCTGGGGCCCAAGAAATCTTGCATTTAATCAATATTGCGTACATACATCATTACTCATTTACAGAGTATTACATTTGCACCAGTTACAAAGGGACACACCTGAATAGTGTGATGCTGTCTTCTCGCCTTGCAAATCTTTTTTTTGTAGGATATGTAGCTTCCCCCCGCCGCCCCCCTCTTTTCATCACCAATGTCTTCTTCAACTTTAAGCACTGACTTATCACTTGGTAATCTAAAGAATGATATCTACATCTTGTTTAATAGGTAAAGCAAGTCAACTTACCATGGAACACACCATTGTCTGCTAGAAAATGTCTACAGTACTGAAGGCCACCTTTTCTGTTCAGGATCCAGGAGCTCATTGTAAAACAAACTATAACCAGAGAGAAGTTCTATTGTGCTCCAGAATAATCCAAACAAACTGCAAAGCAAAGAAGAACAAGGATACAATTAATTATAATTAACAAACGACATGTCTACTATCAAGGATTGAAGGAGGGGATCATAGAATCGCTACAGGGCAGAAGGAGGCCATTCAGCCCATCAAGTCTGCACCGACCACAATCTCATCCAGGCCCTATCACTGTAACTCTAGGTATTTACCCTTGCTAATCCCCCTGAAACTAAGGGCAATTTAACATGGCCAATAAACCTAATCCACAAATTTTTGGACTATGGGAGGAAACTGAAGCACTCAGGGGAAACCCAAGCAGACAAGGAGAGAACATGCAAACTCCACACTGACAGTGACCAGAGATCAGAACTGAACCTGAGTCCCTGGCGATGTGAAGCGGCAGTGCTAACCACTGTGCCAGCCCAACTCATTGAATCTTATCCAATGTGTTTAATTTTTGAATCAAACGCATCTCTTAATAATGAAACTGGATCATGAATTGAGTAATGAAGAATTCTTTTTGGCTGATCAACATTGATGGCTAATATCATTAAAAGACAAGTGGCCTCCTTCTGCACTGTAGGGATTCTTTTTTTTTTGTTTTTATTCCAATTCAATCAAATCAAGTCCAATTTAGAGTCCCAACAGTTGAGACATTCCTGATCCAAGCTGACAACAGTAAGAAGTCTGATAACACCAGGTTTAAGTCCAACCAATTTATTTGATAGTAAACTCACAAGCTTTCAGGGTTTGCCCTTTGTCAGGTGAATGGAGTGTTCTGGTCTCAGACAGAGCATATAACAGCACAGACAGTTTACAGATTACTGATTAGAATGCAAGTCTTTACAACTAACCTACTATTCAAGTCTTAACAACTAACCTACTATTCAAGTCTTAAAGACGCCGACAATGTGAGCGGAAAGAGCATTATGCATAGGTTAAAGAGATGTGTATTGTCTCCAGACAGTACAGCAAGTGAGGTTTTGCAAACCCAGGCAAGTCATGGGGGTTACAGATAGTGCGACCTGAATCCAAGATCCCGGTTGAGACTGTCCTCGTGTTTGCAGAACTTGGCTATCAGTCTCTGCTCAGTCGTGTGTCGTGAAGGCCACCTTAGAGAATGCTTACCCGAAGGTCAGAGGCCGAATGCCCGTGACCGCTGAAGGTTCACCAACAGGAAGGCAACAGTCTTGCCTGGTGATTGTCGAGCAATGTTCATTCATCCGTTGTCGTAGCGTCTGCATGGTCTCCCCAATGTACCATGCTTCAGGACATCCTTTCCTGCAGCGTATTAGATAGACAACGTTGGCCGAGTTGCAAGAGTATGTGCCGTGTTCTCACGTGTGATGATGTCATCCTTGTCGATGATCCGGCATGTCTTGCAGAGGTTGCTGCGGCAAGGTTGTGTGGTGTTGTGGTCACTCCACACCAAGCTGACAAGACAGGGCTCTCACCTCCTGTCTTGGGCTTGATCTACATGATCCAAGCTGATTGGAGTAGGCATAGGTCCTCCTCCAAGGCTTGATCTCATTTGCATCTTAGCCAAAAGGCTGAGATGCTGCTTTTAAAAATTGCTTCAAATGAAGCTAAAATGTAACCTAATGACTTCAAACAAGCACAGCATGTCAATACTGCACTTCATCTTACCCAAAAGGCCAATGATTACCTCTATGATATAGTATCATAGTCACTGTGATGGAGGCCATTCAACTCATTGTCCCTGAGCTATTTCTTAGTAGGAGCAATTTGATTTGTATAATGACATTTGAACACAATTTTCTCAAAATCATACTGTTAGCTGTAATGCTTTTAATGGTCCAATAATCCTAATTAAATACAAAATAATTCTCATGATTTGTTAATTGTATGGCAATATTGATCAATATTGATGAAATCACATTGCTTGTCACAATCTTTACTCAGTGTAGTTTTAACCTGGTTTCTAACTTGCCTCAGAATAAATAATGCATTAAATAGCTTATATGGCTATTTATTAAAACTTAGCGGATGAAAGTCAGTAAAGGAGTGGAAAAGCTGTAGGTTCAGAAAGCATTCATGCCATGTTCTTGTGATTCAAGACAAAATTGAACAGTGATTAAAATGTGTCTGTCGTTCATGTACAAAAATCTGTAATTTTAGGTTTTCTTGGCCCTGAAGCATCAGGGATGGATTATAACTTTACTTGAAAAAGAAAATGGTCAGTTTTAGTTGAGGGAAATAATGAATTTTGTGAAGGATGTACTCACAAGACTGTATATATCTTAAAGTCTGAAATGTGCATGGTGACGCAAAGCTGTGCTCTTTGCAACTTTCACACTCTTTTACACAGTTAATATTTTGTTTATGTTGAAACAAAGTGTCACTAGTCTACAAATTTATCTTCAGAACTAGACTGCCCACGTAGGGCATAAGATTTCATCAAGGTATATTTTTCTCTGCCAGTTCCTGCCCCAATGGATTTCCATTTAGTTGTTACTGTATGGACTTCATCTGTTTTCTGAAGATATCTATCTAGTCACACTGTACAAATGTGCTATCCACTATAATTTTCTTGACTGTCTTCAGTTGATATTCAAGGATGTTTGTTATGGACTTCAGCATGTACCATTATCAAATGACGTATTTTAATTTCATAGATAAATATTTTAATACGGGGGAAGTTGAGGTGGAATTGCAAATTTTCAATTTAGTCTTTATGCTCTAAATCACTGACAGAACACCAATCTTTGTAGATGTTTGCAGGCAAAAAGTCTTGTGTGATAATTAAAATAATAGAGAAATAATTCTCTTTGCAAATACATCTGTCCCAGAAACAGAATCAAAAGTTAAGTGAGGTTTTAAATTGTCAAAGATTGTGCATTCATGTGTTGATTGATTTATAAATTCATGGATGTTCTTAACAAAAATTGAACATTTTGTTAAACTTCTCGAATACATTGTTAGGAAAACCAATGCATAACTTTGCCATAAACACCAGAATTTACCTTGGTTCACTTCTGATTTGCACTGAGTTTACTTATCTCAGCTGGATTTGAAACTGAACTGGTTTCAGTGCCCCGAAGGAAAAGAAAGTCAGCCCGTGTTCCTGATTAGTATCTAGCAAGTCCTGCTGGAAAACACACATATGATTATCTCAGTTGATAAGAGGATAATGCTGGCTTTTAAATGCTTCCCACATTTGAATTGCACACTGATGCTCAATGTCCACGCTCAGATATCAAAACTGGTTGAGATCCCGAAGAATAATTGACGGCTATGGAATTGTACTACAAAAGAAGTCAGCACCTTTAGAAGAGATATGCTGTGTTTCAGACTCAGGTGGGGGGTGGGGACCGGGTTTTCAGGTCAGACTCAGAGGGGGAGGGGGTGGGGTCAGGAAAGACAACTGACTCCAGCCATTCTTGCACATCTTCCAGTGACTTGTCACAGGTACCAACTCATGGAAAGCTGGGAAAGTTGTCTGTCTGACCATTGTCTCAATCAGACCACAGAGAGATGAACGAAAATAACTAATATATCTTAATTGGTTGCTGATGTTGTAGTTATGTACAATTTGTAATACAAAAGGTCCACAACTGAAATATAATGCCAACGTCACAGTGGTAAAGCACTTTATAGAGAGCTTGTGGTTTTGTGAGGTACACTATATTTATGGTGCTCATTGCCTCATTCACACCAGTATGTTGCACTTTATGCTTTTTGTTCTTAGATTGTTTCATATGGTGATAAATTTTTATTCCAGAGATCAAACTTTTTCATATTTTGTACATATAATGCAGGGCTTTCTCATTCCCTCAAATTCCGCAGTTTATCACTACTACAGAATCTAACAGACAGATGCATATACAATTTATGACAAATTAGACAATCGGAATGAGGCTTAAATACACATCGAGCAAACTGAAATGAAACATTTAAGCTATTCAACTACTTCAAGGGCTCAAAGGCTCAGCAATATTATTCACTAAAATCAAGCTTTACTTTTATCTCTTCCTCTGTCCAGTGAACAGATTCGCTAACTCCAACTCAATATCCAGTTGCAGTTGGCATGGTAACCAGCCACACACGCCACCCCCTTGGCCTCTGAGTTTTTTCATAAACAAAGAATGGTGTGGGAAAGATTAAGATTGTGAACGTGTTGATTTGTATTCCAAATTATATTGTGATTAAATTTAAGAAAAATCTGATATTGCCACTTTGTAAGCTCTGAGACATTAATAGAATATGAGGTGTGTTGTCATATTGACTCTTAGCATTTTTTACTCATCTTGAGTTGCATCATATTATTATAGCTTTAAAAACATGCACTGGAATTAGTAGGATTTGCAAATGTACAAAACTATTATAATTGCTCGTGTGCTTTCTGGTTTGTGACCATTAACTTAATCACATAATGTTTCACTGTTAACCACTGGATTTTGTGAATTGCACATTAGTCAGAAATTATTCTGCAAAACTAATCAGATTCAGCAGACTGTTAGGATTGCTCGGTATTTTTTATTTATGTGATAAAACTGCACAATTGAATGGATAGAAATGGAACATCATTGCTGCCTTCTTTAATCTATATCATATACAACAACACTGCCATTATTTAGGAGGTAGGTAGAAAATCCACTCAATATATTAATTAGGGCAATATTCTCTCAAGGGTTACTGCATAAAGTGCTTCTGCAGTACAAAGAGCTTAATTCATTATTGCCTTCTCAACACTCCCCAATTACAGACTGAAGTGAGAATGTTCGTGCCAAACACATAGCAGCTATAAACTATAGATCTGGGTTTCTGCTGACCAGACGGAGACTGATGACATTAATTTAACTTATAAACCTTAACAGCCATTAGAAAGGAAGCCTTCATCCCATCTGTTGTTTGGACTAGATTCAAACTCAGCTCCCAGAGGTGGAAAGACACAGGTTCCAAACAGTGTTCTAATGCACAATGCCATCCAGTTCTCCAGAGATCTGCAATTTTAGCTCATTCCGCACCTGGTCCTCATTCTAAATTACAAACAATACAATGTGCGTAAAAATCTGTGATATTTAGGAACATGAGAAGGAACAAAAAGCTCTCTCTTATTACAAGAAACTAACCTCAGACAGTAGATAGAAAACTGAACGATTTTCTACTAAAAGCTGCTCTTGTATTTCACAGACCAAAATGAAAAGATCAGGCATATTGCCATTATTTTGTTCTGCAATCTTATTAACACAAATGCACAAGCATCCCAAACTCCAAGCATGAAAGTTATTTCACTCAGATAATTAAAATGTTACTATTACACTAATTGTCGACTGTGTTACGATGACATTTGTTCACAATGTAAATTGAAATAATGCTGTGAAACGATGCTGTGATTTGAACTTGAATTGAATCCAGATATAAATTCATGTGCTAAAACGCCAGGCAACTGACTATGTTTGCCAAGCTATTTATCTGGTTACAAATAAAACCCAAATGGTAAATAACTCTACCTCGATATCATTTTTTAAAAATCATTACACTGTATGATGCTGGCAACAAAACTTCAAATTATTGCTGCACTTTTCACACAACTACTTACTGCTTCTGAAACAAAAGGAAGCAATAATGCTAGAAAACATAAAAGGGATAGAAACTCCCACAAATTGACCAATAGGCAACAATGACTATCCATTAGAACTTGCCAATGCTGATGCGCAAATGTAACAGACAGAATGTATCTGTTTTATTGTTGTCCATGATTAAAATGCTTTAACGAGAAAGATTTGGGTCTCCTCTCGCCATCAGATTGATATATTGCAATTTAAATTGTTCCAGCAGCAGACTTTTGAGAATTTAAAACTAAAGATTATTCATCATCTTGCCCCAGAGATTGAAACAGGATGCCACATACACACTAAAGGTTAGATGTAAATGAAAGGAACTAAAGGTATTCTCTAAAATCAGTTACCTTCATAGTAGGCCTATAGTTTCTTGGATCAATTAATGCTTTAGCTGGAGTAAAGACTGTGTAAAAGCAAAGGACTCTCAGTAAGCTGTGAAGCTTTATGTAGCTGAATTGTCAGGTGGCCAGTTCTCGGGTTTGTTTGGGGGGTTGGGGGGGGTGGGGGGGCGGTGGCGGTGGGGAGATGGAGGAGGATGATTCATTTGCTCATTTTGAAGGGATGACTGCATATTACCTTGGCTGGGTAGCTATCTTGCAGCTGGTTCGATAGTTTAGATGGTAATTCTGGTGGCATCTGTTTAAGAATAGCTTTTGCTGTTATATTTTAAATGCAGGCTGTCTTACTTCTATGAGCTGTTACAAGTCCAAAGTCCTTTTTCAAATAAGCTGGTGTGTTAGGCAACATCCTGTGTTCTGAGTTTCAAACAGCTAAGGGCTTTGTGTTTGGGATGAGAAGCCATCGCAATACAATGAAAGCTCAAACAGATCTATTTCACATTCAACTAACCACCATTGAGTTTTATGTTTCTATTGTCCATATTGAAGCAGAAAGATGAGTGGGTCAATATCTTATTGTCTTTTCTTTGATGGTGCATCATTAACAAAGACGTGTATGAATTTCACAAATGACTGTGATTACCCATATTTTAATTATGCATTTGCTGGAGTTTCAGGACTATCTGGAGCAGAATACTGCCAAGTCACATGACATGCTGAATAGCTTTTGATGTCCAGTTGTTTCAAAATTGGTAATATTTTTGTGCCTGCACACAGCGCGACACAGATCGAACTATCTTTCACTTTCATGATCAACTGGCTGTGTATTTTATTTATTTTTGATGATACCTAGTGCTGCTGGTCCCTGTGCGGTGGTTGCTGAATTTAAGCAAGGATTAGAATCAGTGGTGGCCAATTAGGGCAGCCTGTTTATACTTCTATATGGCTGGCAGCAAAACTCTAAAATTAGATATTTAATTAACCATTCAAATAGTAGAAACTTAAAAGGCAACATTTTGTGCAATGTTAAAAACGATACGAGTGATAAACTCCAATCTGCATGAAATGAACGTAATGAGATACATCTTGAAGAGCATCCCATTTACTATGATACTAATTAAATCAGGTCTGCATTATAATGCTCTGCTAATGTACATATACATATTTTCACAACCTACATCATCAACCTACATTATCAGTTTAAGAACACCGGGTGATAGCTACAAAAGGTATTTTGAGCTGAATATTTTCACAGAGTTTCCACGGCCTTATTGAAACTCTGATAACATCAACCAATAGTAATGTGTTGAGTATTGGTGGGTTGCAAGGAATGGGCATTGACATCACTGTCTCTCCAGTGTTGATTTATTTTAAGGTTTCTTCTCATAATTGCTTGAGTGTCAAGTGCAAGGTCCAGTGCCCCTCACTACTGCAAGCACCAGTCTGCTGGCCCCTCTTGTACAGCAGGTGCCCTAAGAAAAAATTGACTCCAGTCTCCAAGGGAACAATGCTAGCTATCTGCCATTCAAACTCAGGCCATGCAAAGAGAACGTCATACATTAGGAGCAGGCCAAGAGTAAAAGGTCGAACTGGATTAAAAAATTGTTGTAGCAAAGGTGAATGGATTTCTGTGACATTTCTTCGTGAATGTTATTGCTTAAAGTAATCATAGTTTGATCATGTGGAGATGGAACTTCATTTCTTGTCCGATTTCAACTTTTAGAATGTTCAGGAGAAGTATAAAACAAATATATCTCTATCTGAAGAAAGACTCGGCATAAGTCTTGACTAATAGGGGCTTAGTGGGAACGTGTGGGGGAAATTATGCAAGTTTAAAATGACTTCATTTTTTGTTTCGATCTTCCTTTTCTGAAAGTTCTGGCTTTTATTTGTGCTGACCTTGTTCTGACAACTGCTTGAATTTGTCCTTTGTCTTTCTTCCTTGTACTGTGGGAAAGTCCTTCTTGGTGTGTAGCCCCTGGTGCACCAGTGTCTACATGCAAGTCAGACATGGGAATGATGCGTGACTTTAAGAGCCTTCAAATCCATAGGTTCATTCTCCTTCTCTTCAGGATATCAAAATAAAGGTTCTTGCATTGAGAAGCCCACGTTTAGAATGGAAAGCAGCTGTCTTGAATATAGCCCATATAATTAAACATTAATGCTATGTAGCAAAGAAAAGTTAACTTTTAGTAATAGTACTCAAAACTATCACCTCAATTTGGTACCCACCTGAGTGATAGAGCACTGAAACTCTTATCACCACCAATACAAAGATGTAATTATTTGGGTTTGATTTAGGCAGAACCATAGAAGAGTAGAGTGGAGGGATAGTCACACACCTGTGACCATATTTAAGTTTGGCAGAATGGATATGCGGCAGACCTTAATGCAAATTTAAGGTTATTTTTGGCAGGGGATTGCCAGGTACAGTCATTTGTGACAGATTTGAGGGGCAAACCTTGGAGTGTATTTTCAGAAAAACAGGAAATAATTTATTGAAAGATTCAGGAGTATGCTATTTTACTAGTCATAAAGAAAACAGTAAGGTCTCAAAACTATAAAATGTCAACGATTTGGTCAAGTTACTCAAGCACCGGTAATTAAATCATAACCAGTGATGAGAACTCATTCCATTTCAACATCGCCCTGGGATAACCATAAAGTCATATTATTCATCTCTAATGACCTCTTACAACTTAAAGTCATTACAGCAATTCAAAATAAATTAATGGAGATTTCTGTAACTAGGCTCATTTTGATGCAAAGTTCAAATATAGCTCAGGCATGTTACTTTAATAAATTCTGAAGAAAAATGACTGGTACAAACTTACGAAATATACATCAGAAAGATGAGGTGCATGTATGTATCTGAACACCAAGATGAATTATATTGCAACTGCAAGTAAAATGAGTAATATTACACATCGCCAGCAGACCCAAGAGCTCTCAGTGCCTTCTGGTTGCTGGTAGGAAAATTATTCTCTTGCATTCACCTTCTGTCTTTGGAGTGCATCCCCTCTGGTCTGCAAATTGTTCTGGCACAAGCTGCATTGTCAGTTTTTCAGGATGCTCCCCTGGTTGGGTGGTCTTAGGCAGACACTCAAGGGAAAAAGGGACAATAATGTCCCTCCAGATTCATTTAAGGCTAATGTTGGTCTACATAAACTTAAACTGCAGAGCCAATACCACCCATTTTGTGACCTTATGAATATCCTGAAAATGTTTGATGGAGCGAAGGAGCTGGTATGTAGTGTTACCTCAGTGCAGCTCACCTCGTATATGGACAAAGTTGCCATTTATTTACTTATGGCAGGGAAACCATTGTAATATGAAAGATAACTCACAGCATAAATTATTTTGGATAGTTAGCTTCTGTTCTGAGAGGAAATCTGAACATCATGGACTAACCACATTAGTTATTTACAGCCTTGGGGAAAGCAGGACAAAAAGTGCACAATTCAAACACTGAAAGGCAATACGTGATATTGCCATTTTTTTGGCTCTAAAATACCACATCATTGTAAAGTTATTTTGTTGCCTTGTTCTGGTATTGTCACTGATGAAAATGAAGACAATGTAATTAATAATAAACATCGGCAACAGAAGATGTATTTTTCTCTTCATGTATCTGAACACCATTATATTGCAACTGCAAATAAAATGACTAATATGACATGTCTTATGACAGCAGACTCCAGAGGTCTCAGAGCCTTCTGGTTGCTGCTGGGAAAATTCTTTTGCATTCACCTTCTGGCTTTGGCATGCACCCTCTGGTCTGCAAATTGCTCTGGCACAAGCTGCATCACCAGCTTTACAAGATGCTGTGCTGTAAATTCCCTGTGCTATCCTGGGAAATTCCTGATGCAAAAAACAACCGAGGGCCAACACTTTGGCAGTGCTGTGTGGAAACTCTTAGGGCTCAGACCTGCTCAGCAGCTGTCAAAAGGCTGCAGCATTTTCTGGGTTCAGGAAGAGCATTTTCCCTTCAAACTAATCTTGTCATTTTTGAAATGGCCCCCAGCAATGTCTGCAATGACATGTGGTTTAGTACATAAGGCAGGAGTGCTTGTGATGTGCTCCTTCCACTTGTGCTTGAAAATTGCAAATGGTGTTCTACAACTGATGGATGGTCCTCATCTATATTAGTAAGCAGCCTCCCACCTGTTTTAGGCAGGAGGGCTGTGTCTCTGTTTAGAAACTTACATGAAAAGCAAATCAGATATGCCTTGGACATCCAATGGTCAGCCTACATAGTCCTGTCATTTTCAATTGACTTATAAGTGGGTGGGCAGCAACTGAAAATCTTTGGCTTTTGTTACAATGTAATGCCCAAACATACTATTAAACATAAAATCAACACACAGACTTACTTCAAACCACAAAGTGGTTTTATTATGCATGTATAATGAGCTTAAGTTGCTGTAGTAGTAGGGTCCATTACATGCAGGGTTAATGTGGGCCTGGGTACAGTACATCCATACACAGATATAAGAAGACACATGATCCAAAGCCAGGGTCAATCTTAGAGACAAATGGAGATGTGCAAAGTCCTAGGATGGCATCAACTCTATACCTGTACCCTCTACAGGCAATACGTATATAGTTACACGTTCTTAATATACTCAAAGCCGCAAAGCCTACTTCATGGTGTCCAAACCAGGATTCTTCTTGGTAGCAGCAGTTGGATCGAGAGTGGTGCATTAAGTTTCCTGTCAATCAGGAGTTCAGATGAGGACAGCTGCACTGTACGTGAGTTGATCTGTAAGTGCAGTGTAACAAGAAGTCCTTATTTTCCTTCAGGAAGGCATTCATCATACAGACTACTTAGTCTGCAAAGTATGACTGCAAGCTATCTTGTGGAGCTCTTGCCAGCATTGGTAGCCAAAGACCACCAGGCCATACAAGCAAAAGTGCAATCCCACAGACAGAAGCAAACTTCTGCCTATATCAGATAGCACCACCAGACACTTGCCACAGTTGAACACGATGACATGGTCTGGGCCTTGGGCCTTAGGAGACAAGGGACAGTCCTTTGCAAGAACAAGGACCAACCCCATTCCTACCAGATTGTTGTACCAGTGGGCACAGTCAGAAGCACTCCACTGTCTCCCTCCGTTGTATGAAGGAGGACTATTGATGAAGATGCCCAGACGCCAGTTAAGCCTTCAAGCCACCAAGGACCAGAAACACCAGAGCCTATCACTCTCTGTACAGAATGGCTTTTGAAATATCAGGCCTCCAGATCACTTGAACCTCTAATATGAAGGGGAGACATGAGGTAGCAAAAATACTGTTAACACTAATACACTAATAGCAATAATATTAGACAGAAACTATATACCTATGGGATAAAGTCTTTGCGGGGGGGGGGGGGGGACATGTAGTAGTAGGGTCTGGAACATCCAAGGTTATTGTTTGACTGGCTACAGTACTGCCCACACAGAGGCGCAAGAAGGTATATAACCCAGAGCAGGGTTAACCAGGTTGGGGGGGGGGGGGGGGGGGGGGGGGGGGATTGCTGCCAGCCACTGTACACTTTTTCCTTGGCAATAAATACCTGTCGCGTTTGTGACAAAGTCTGTGAACGTGCATCATTACAGGTCAGTAATTACTTGTTCAGGTTTCAGGGTGAAAAACATGCCACTTCCTAGCTGTACTCTTCAGTATTGCTCCCGTCTGATAAAGCTGTTGTGGGTCAGATTGTTTGACAAAATACTAATAGAGAGCATACTATGGTTTTATTTTTCAGCAATCTAGAAATAAAATACATCAAACAGTAACAAAACACAATAAAATAATCAAAAACCAAAATTCACATTCAAATTGAATTACCTGAGGGAGCTGGCAGCTGAAATAACCACAGTTCAATGCATGCAGTAAAAGCTTCTATCCAACTGCCATGCAAGTTGTTTACATTGTGGGTACATAATGTACTTCTGAGGAGGAACAGTAGTGGAGTCTTGTGTGTAAATCATTAAAGGAGGAAGAACAGATCACATGTGACCCTAGTAACAGAATAAGAGATAGAGTTAACAAAAGAGCAGCTATGGAAACCCCAGAAAAACAACAGAAATACTGGGCTTTCTGCAGCTCTCCTGCTGCAATGATGGCTGAACAATACACAAACCACTGTAGAAATTTCACCAGGACTATTATTTTTTCAAACATAAAACAAAACATGCATGCTGATTGCCTATTTCACCCAAAAACTGTGCTGCAGCTGGTAAGTCTCATGATAATTCTATGTCATCAGGCATTTCTACCCAGGGTAGCGTTCAATGCCCTAAAACAGTATTCCCATCAAGTGTAAAATGGCAGTAGTGGTGGTTTTGGTTGTGGGGTGCGGGGGGAGGGGGAGGAGGAGCTGGTGGAGTGTTATTGCAAGAGATAACTATATGTAGCGTATCTGCCAGAAGTGCAGTGCAGAGCAAAATGAGTTAAAAAAGGAATCTTGATTGAGTTAATAAGTCAATGTGAAAATTTTTTTGTTACTTTGTTGTGTCAGTTGTTTATTAGGTAGTGCTTAGTTTATGTTCATTTTAGTTTACTACCCTAAAAATTTAGTTCCAAAAAAGGTTTTTGGTCTTCACAGAGATCATAATCTGTATCCAGATTTGTGGCCTTCTTACATAACTTTAGTTTATTGAGGGAAAAACCCTGACCATTAATCACAGAATTCCTACTGTGCAGAAAGAGTCCATTCAGCCCATTGAGCCTGCACCAACAGTGATCTCACCCAGGCCATATCCCCATAGCCCCACATATTTACCCTGCTAATCCCCTGACACTATGGTGCAATTTAGCATGGCCAATCAACCTAGCCCGCACATCTTTGGTATGGGAGGAAACCAGAGCATCAGGAGGAAGCCTGTGCAGACACAGGGAGAATGTGCAAACACCGCACAGTGACCCTAAACCGAACTTGAACCTGGCACTGTGAGGCAGTAGTGCCACCCCAACATTGATTAAAAAGTGAGGTGAATTTATATTGCTGCTGTCACATGGAATGTCTGAGAATTGGGTGTATTCTGTACAAATGCCACTGCAGCAATTCAAGGGGGTGGCTCAATGCCAGCTTCTCAAGGACAACTAGGGATGGACAAAAAAAATGCTGGCCACAACCTGTGAAGAAATAAAAAAAGTAACAACACAAGATGAAATCTGAATGTAAACACAGCTTCCAGCAGGCTCATTTCTCCGTGCTGTAAAAAATCAAATCTTGCAGTGGAATATTCCAGCAGTCACTAGCAAGACCCACCTGAGGGACTCCTTGTTTCTAAAATCTCAAAGTCCCACCATTCCTATTCCTCCTAAACAGTAAACTAACTGTTACAAGTGCTCTATGTGGTAGCTAATATAAGGAGTTCATCCTGCTTTTCATAACTCCAGACCACTCGAACCTCTAATATGAAGGGGAGAGATGGGGTAGCAAGAATACTGGTAACACTAATACATCAATAGCAAAAATATTAGATAGCAACTATATACCCGTGGGATAAAGTCTTGGGGGGGGGGGGGGGGACATGTAATCACTGCTGCTTCTTCACACAGCAGTAATTCTTCTGTCTTTGTCCCTCTCTCTCCATGTCCAAAAGCAGTTGCCCCTCTTTTTATATCAATGTATGAAAACTGCCAATTGATTTTCAGCTTCTTTCTCATGACAACCAGATCACATGGACCTGTTGCCGGGCAGAATTAGCGTGATCACTATACAGATTCAATACATTCTATTTTACCTTAAATTAAGAGACAACAGAATTGTCTTGTGTAGCAACAACAATTGGGCTATACTGCATGGTTCCTCCTAAATGATTCTGACAGAAGTGTGCCTGAACATGCCAAATGTCTGCTTGATAAAGTCCTTGGTTGCAGCATTGCTGTCATTCTAGATCACGTCTATAGCAGTGTCGAGGTACCTGACAGTAGTCGTGAACCACTTCTGAAGATGATACCCTCTGTCGCCCTGTAGCCATTTGTTAATGTGATGGCTTAAGTGAAATAAAGACAACACAGAGGATAGTGCAGAATGACTGAATCACAAACGCTACATGCAAACTGGGCACAGGTCTACATGTGGTCACAAATGAACTAGACATTGTGGGTTGGATTTCCTTTATATTCAGAAAGATGGCAAGTTGCTAGTTTGGTACATTCAGGGCAACGGAGCTGCAATCTATGGCACCCAGTGCCCTGGGAAAGCTTGCAACATGGGAAAATCCTAGTGCTTTCTCCTCCTACATCACTGTCCGGGGTAAAATGTGTAAGAGACTTACCCAGTATAACAGCAAACAGGGAGATTCATGATGCCAGAGCTTGGCAATAGCCTCTTTACAGAAGCAAGGGTGTCTGATATTACTCCTTAAGTTAAAGGGTTAAAAGTGCTCTCTAAAGACCTATGTGGGTATATGCATTGCCCACCTCCTCCCTCTGCCCATTTGCTTCTGTGTTCCCTGTCATCTTGGCTGTAGCCTCTCATGCTCCAGCGCAAAAGAAGGCTCCCCAGACCATTCATGAGAGAGTGCAACTTGAGACAGACAAATGAATCCTTTATCTGACTCTCAGTACTGGTGTTCACTCTCTGAACTTTAAAACGAGGCCCTTATTCTCACTTACTAGCTTTCTATACCCCTCCCCCAAACTTTCCAAGATAATTGCATGCCCCTCCAGGAGTGCTGCAGCAGAAGGTCTGTGCGATTAATTCCCACGCACCAAATAGAATACATGCCCTTGGGATTTAGGAAACAGCAGCTCAGATCAAACCCTGGTGCGAAACATTAGCCAACTGGAACCAAGTAGCAGAAAAAAAACTCATCAGTGGCTAGGATTATAAGGACGATTCTATTTATTATGTCTTAGTAACAAAATGGAAAGAGAATTAAAATAACCATTCTAGTGTATAATATTCTTTGGTAAGCATGTTTTTAACAACCCATTCTCAGAGCAATAGGTAGCAACAGCTTGATTGGAAATCCTTGCTGTTTGGTCCATGGTGCCAAATGTAAAAAATATTTGAAGTGGTACAGCAATAAAGAACCTTTCTCAATAAGATGCAAATTAACACAAGCCTAATCTCAGTAATCAAGGTAGATGTTAAGGTGCACAACATGAAAGCAATAACTTTTAATGATTTTTTTTAACGTTTGTAATGTAGATCAAAGTACACCACTGGTTCATAAAAGATCCTTTCATTTATAGTCGGGCAACAGGCAGTTTGCACAAAGCAGGTGGGACAGCTACACAGTAACAACCCATTCACTCAGGCTACCAAAGCCATGCCAAAACAATTCAAAAGCATACAAGAGAGTAGTTGTGCCAAACTGTAACATAAATTCACTGCTCAAATTTATTGAGGACATCCATTTAAAGCTAACTAGATCTTGGCACAGATTTAGAAATGAACTGTAAAGCTCTTGACCACAGACATAAGTTACAAAGTATCCAAGACTATGATGCAAGTCTAAAAGATATTAATTTATATATCAATAATTAAATTTCCC
Source organism: Carcharhinus amblyrhynchos (assembly GCF_965287045.1). Taxonomy (NCBI): domain Eukaryota; kingdom Metazoa; phylum Chordata; class Chondrichthyes; order Carcharhiniformes; family Carcharhinidae; genus Carcharhinus; species Carcharhinus amblyrhynchos. Next base: position 100,431,974 of record NC_137326.1, on the reverse strand, counting down.
ATCTTAGATACTCAACCTTGTTAAATCCGGTGGAAAGTTAATTTCTTCCAGGATTAAGGATATAAATAAAGTTCATTATTTACTAAAAACACTAGCCAGTAATCCAGACATGAATTCTGAAACCTACGGTTATATTTTAAGTCCGACAGAGACTTTCTGTTGCAAGTGAAGACAGGGATCTACTGAGAACAATCCTTAGCTCTTTGTTGCAGGCTTCAATCACATGACCCTGACATAAATTATTTGCCGTAAGGGAGCTAAGGTTTATTTCTTTTTTGTTTGCGTGGAAACCTCTACTGCCTCAGGCATCTACTTTCAGTGTGTGTTCAGCAAGCATACGTACCTTCCTTTTAAAAGTTAACAGTGAAATCTGCTCATTCTAAATAACGTTCATGCTATTCTGAACAAAAACACAAACAATGACACTGGCCATCATGTCTAACTTTGACTGTAATTTAACAAATCAGTTACACTGTAAACATTCAATCAACATTTGAGCACTTTCTGCCTTTAGTTGTTATTCTTGACGTTAAATAAGTTAAGCTAAAATCAACGGTTGCACAAAAGGGAGTAAGTTTTAAAGGTCGTATCGACTGTGATTTACTGAAAATTGCACTCTTATTCGGTCATGGTTCGCTTCTATACGATGTTGATTACTTCCTTAGATATCTTGCACAGAACAGTGTGCTGATCATTCAGAAATTCGTAACATTAAGACACAGCTGAATCATGGCATGCATTCATTCAGTTCCCCATTAACCTCTTTGTTTCCTTTACCTTCACAACGCTAAATGTAAAGACACTATTATTGAATACATCCGATTAAAAATGGGGCTGAATGCTGTTATTTCCTTTTTGTTTTTCAAAAACTTACACTGTTTACAAAGAACAATAAGAGACCTACCTCATCCTTCAGTTGAAACAAACATGTGTGTGAGAATTCCTTGTTTTGCTGCAGTGACACGTTTAAAGTTGAAATCAAGGTAAATACTCCAAACACTGACCTCTTCCACGAGTGGAAGTTAGCTGTGAACGGCAGGAACTGTAATATGCCGCCACAACCTGCTTTCTCATTCAAACACAATGACTATGTGTTTGAGCATGCTACAAAATAAGGACTGGAATATCTGGAATGGGTGTTCCACACCGGGATAGGAGTAGGAGGAAGGTTAGGGGTGGGGAGGGAGTAGGAGGAAGGTTAGGGGTGGGGAGGGAGTGGGAGGAAGGATAGAGATGGGGGGAGTGGAATGTAGGAAATTGTGGCAGAAAGGGATTGGGGGGATGACAGGGTGGGAAAGTGAGAGAAAGGGGCTGGGTAGAGGAATGGGGTTGGGGGGGTTGGGGTGGTGGTGGGGGAGGTGGTGGGGTGGGGGGGTGGAGTGGGGTGGAGGTGGAGTTGGGGTGGGGGTGAGGGTGAGGGTGAGAGTGAGGGTGAGGGGTGAGGGGTGAGGGTGAGGGTGAAGGGTGGGGGATGGGGGATGGGGGTGAGGGAAGGATGTGATTAGGTGAGGTGGGCATGGGGATGGGGGTGAGGTGAGGTGAGTGGGAGGTGAGGTGAGGGGGATGGGGGTGAGGAAAGTATGTGATGGGGTGGGGCGGAGTGAGGGGGATGGAGGTGAGGGAGGGAGGTAAGGGAAGGATGTGATGGAGTAGGGTGAGGTGAGGGGGATGGGGGTGAGGGGGGTGGGGGTGAGGTGAGGTGAGCGGATGGGGGTGAGGTGGGGTGAGGTGAGGTGAGCGGATGGGGGTGAGGTGGGGTGAGGTGAGGTGAGGGGGATGGGGGTGAGGTGGGGCGAGATGAGGTGAGGGGGATGGGGGAGGGGTGAGGGAGATGGGGGGAGGGGTGAAGGGGATGGGGGTGAGGAAAGGATGTGATAAGCTGGTGTGGGAGCTGGGGATTTGGGCAGGTGGAGGAAGTGGATAAGATGGGTTGGTATTGGAGGTGGTTGGGGAATTGTGGTGGATGGTGCTGGTAAGAGAGGAGAAAAGGAGTGCGGGGAGGTAAAGACAGGAATGGGAGGTAGGGTGGGTGAGTGGGAGGGTGGAGGTAGGGTGGGTGAGTGGGAGGGTGGAGGTAGGGTGGGTGAGTGGGGGGGTGGAGGTAGGGTGGGTGAGTGGGAGGGTGGAAGTAGGGTGGGTGAGTGGGGGGGTGGAGGTAGGGTGGGTGAGTGGGGGGGTGGAGGTAGGGTGGGTGAGTGGGGGGGATGGAGGTAGGGCGGGTGAGTGGGGGGTGGAGGTAGGGCAGGTGAGTGGGGGGGTGGAGGTAGGGCAGGTGAGTGGGGGGGAAGAGAGGGCGGGTGAGTGGGAGGGTGGAGGTAGGATGGGTGAGTGGGGGGGTGGAGGTAGGGTGGGTGAGTGGGGGGGTGGAGGTAGGGCGCGTGAGTGGGAGGGTGGAGGTAGGACGGGTGAGTGGGGGGGTGGAGGTAGGGTGGGTGAGTGGGGGGGTGGAGGTAGGGCGCGTGAGTGGGAGGGTGGAGGTAGGACGGGTGAGTGGGGGGGTGGAGGTAGGGTGGGTGAGTGGGGGGGTGGAGGTAGGGTGGGTGAGTGGGGGGGTGGAGGTAGGGTGAGTGAGCGGGAGGGTGGACGGAGGGTGGGAGAGTGGAGGTAGGGTGGATGAGTGGGGGGGTGGAGGTAGGGTGGGTGAGTGGGAGGGTGGAGGGAGAGTGGAGGTAGGGTTGGTGAGTGGGAGAGTGGAGGTAGGGCGGGTGAGTGGGGGGGTTGGAGGTAGGGAGTGGAGGTAGGGCGGGTGAGTTGGGGGGTGGAGGTAGGGCGGGTGAGTGGGGGTTTGGAGGTAGGATGGGTGAGTGGGGGGGTGGAAGTAGGGTGGGTGAGTGGGGGGGTGGAGGTAGGGTGAGTGAGCGGGAGGGTGGAGGGAGGGTGGAGGTAGGGTTGGTGAGTGGGAGAGTGGAGGTAGGGCGAGTGAGTGGGGGGGTTGGAGGAAGGGCTGGTGGGTGAGTGGGGATGGAGGTAGGGTGGATGAGTGGGGGGATGGAGGTAGGGCGGGTGAGTGGGGGGGATGGAGGTAGGGCGGGTGAGTGGGGGGGATGGAGGTAGGGCAGGTGAGTGGGGGGGTGGAGGTAGGGCAGGTGAGTGGGGGGGAAGAGAGGGCGGGTGAGTGGGGGGGGAGAGAGGGCAGGTGAGTGGGGGGAAGGTAGAATGGATGGGTGTGGGGGGGAAGGTAGAGTGAGTGGGTGGGTGGGGGGAAGGTAGAATGGATGGGTGTGGGGGGGAAGGTAGAGTGAGTGGGTGGGTGGGGGGGAAGGTAGAGTGAGTGGGTGGGTGGGGGGAAGGTAGCGTGGGTGGTGGTGTGGTGGGGAAGGTATAGTGGGTGGAGAGGTAGAGTGGGTTGGTGGGTGGGGTGTGGAAAGGGTGGGTGCGGGAGTGGGGAGTTGGAAAGAGTGGGTGCAGGGGGGAAGATGGAAAGGGTGGGTGGGGTGGGAGGTAGAGAGGGTGGGTACAGGGGGTGGTGGTAGAGAGGGTGGTACGGGGTGGTGGTAGAGAGGGTGAGTGCAGGGGGGGTAGAGAGGGTGGGTACAGGAGATGGTGGTAGAGAGGGTGGGTACAGGGGGTGGTGGTAGAGAGGATGGGTGCAGGGGGGAAGTAGATGGGGGTGGGTACAGGGGGAGGTAGAGAGGGGGCTGGGGAGGTAGAGAGGAGGGGTGGGTGGGTAGGTAAAGAGCAGGATGGGGAGATGTGGGGTTGGGGAGGTGGGGAGGTGGGAAGATAGAGGGGGGTTGGGGAGGTGGGGGGGTGTGAAGATAGAGGGGGGTTGGGGAGGTGGGGGGGTGGGAAGATAGAGGGGGGTTGGGGAGGTGGGGGGGTGGGAAGATAGAGGGGGGTTGGGGAGGTGGGGGGGGTGGGAAGAGAGGGGGGTTGGGGAGGTGGGGGGGTGGGAAGATAGAGGGGGGTTGGGGAGGTGGGGGGTGTGAAGATAGAGGGGGTTGGGGGAGGTGGGGGGGGTGAAGATAGAGGGGGGTTGGGGGGTGGGGGGGTGGGAAGCTAGAGGGGGGTTGGGGAGGTGGGGGGTGGGAAGATAGAGGGGGGTTGGGAGGTGGGGGGAGGGAAGATAGAGGGGGGTTGGGGAGGTGGGGGGTGGGAAGATAGAGGGGGGTTGGGGAGGTGGGGGGTGGGAAGAATAGCGGGGGGTTGGGGAGGTGGGGGTGGGAAGATAGAGGGGGTTGGGGAGGTGGGGGGTGGGAAGATAGAGGGGGGTTGGGGAGGTGGGGGGGTGGGAAGATAGAGGGGGGTTGGGGAGGTGGGGGGGTGTGAAGATCGAGGGGGGTTGGGGAGGTGGGGGGGTGGGAAGATAGAGGGGGGTTGGGGAGTGGGAAGCTAGAGGGGGGGAGGGAAGCTAGAGGGGGGTTGGGGAGTGGGAAGCTAGAGGGGGGTAGGGGAGGTGGGGGGGTGTGAAGATAGAGGGGGGTTGGGGAGGTGGGGGGGTGGGAAGCTAGAGGGGGGTTGGGGAGGTGGGGGGGGTGGGAAGATAGAGCGGGTTGGGGGGGTGGGGTGGGGGGGATGGGAAGATAGAGCGGGGTTGGGGGGTAGGGAGGTAGAGGCAGGGGTGGGGAGGTAGAGAGCGGTGGTGGGGAAGTACAGGGGAGGTGGAGGGGGTTAGGGTAATAGAGAGGATGAAGGTAGAGAGGGAGATAGATGGTGAGAAGAGGAGATGGGGAAGATGGCGGAAACAGGGTGCATGGACCCGAAGCCTAGATAACCAGTTTGATACTAACCCATTTTTTAAAACATTTGTATTGGTGTTAAAAGAAATATCAGTTGGGAAATTTAGGTCCATGTTCCAAAAACCAATGATATTATAAGCTCATATAAATAGGGATCCATACATTTGCCACCTTATTAAGGCTGCCTTGTAAATCAAATGCAGGAGTCCAGTCCAACCATTTCCATTCTGTTTCTTCATATTATACAGAAGAATCCATAGAGTGGCCCTGGATGTGGAATATAAAACAGAAAGAAATGCAGGGAGGTTCCCCTTCCAAATAAGACCACCTAATAATTAGAAAAGCACTTCAGTATAAATACATGAGACTATAATGATTCATTTTGCCTGCAAACAGAAAAATTCTCTTTCTCTGCCTTCCTCCTTTTCCGATTGCTGAGTTGTGATGGTAAACTCACCATAAGGAAATGGCAGACCCTATACTTAGTAACTAGGCTGAGATGACCATAGGTACTGCTCTCTTGGATCATTATATTGAAAATAATTTTCAGAATTTACCTGGTTTCATACAGTTAGAAGGTAAAAATCTTCAACCAGTTGTATTATCCATTAATTGACTGAAAAACTCTTTGTTACAACATTCATTGAGGTTTTGTCCTCCATGACACACAGCCCTAAGATAAAGTAGTTCTTTGTTCCATCACACTCAGTTTTCTTTGACTTCTCCTTGTTAAACTTTTTGAATGAATGCCGTGATTTCAGTCTCACCTCTCTGGTTCTAATTGTCCATGGTTGGATAGTTCAAAGTCTTCTACGTTCACTAATCAGCGTTCAGTCCACCTTCCATTTCAAATGTTTCCACCAATAGGAGAAAGCAAATGCAGCTTTCGTCATGCCTATTAGCACAACAATATAATCTTTTGTTTTTTTTTGTATTCACTCCAGAATTCTTAGAGCAGAAAATCTGGAACATTATCTATTTATGTCGTAATAGTAACTAGAAACCAAAGCTTCTTCAGTTGTTTTATAGTTGCACCTTTATTGCTGATAATTAGATACTGAAAATAAATCCTAAATTATCACATGGAAGTATAATTCAGTTAACTTTGAGCTTAAAGTTATAATATATTTTCAGAATTTTTTTTTTAAACATTTAATTATTTTTTTCCATGGCACCCAACACTTTCTGTTTGAGATGGTCATCTGGTGCTGTCATTGCTGCGTGGAAATAAAAGTAGACTGCTAAGTTAGCTTGCAGTCTTCCCTCCCATCTCTTTAGGGAGAATCCAACCTTCAGTTAGTGTCTCCCATTGCTATTGTGAATTCAAATTCCATCACTCGGAGTATGATCAGTCATGGTAAAAATGAATGGCGGAGAAGCCTCAAAGGGGCCAAATGACCTACTCCTGCTTCTAGTTTCTATATTTCTATGTAAACAATTCTTTTTTAAATAAGGTGTTGTGTTTTTGTCTCTTTTTGGCCCCTCTTACTCCAAATTCTTGGTTCCTGTATTTCACAGCATTCTCTTGGTGTTTCCTGACTCCCAGTGTCTTTGACAATACCTTAACCAGCCTGGATGTCATGGTAATCTTTGAATAACATACCTAGAATTATGAACAAAATTCTGCCCATTGACCTGGAATTTACAGGAAAGTGCAATATATGGCGCATGCTATGATTGATGTGGAGGCGTTGAACTCGGGTAACTTGAATAGCACGTTAGTTGTAAAGACGCGCATTCTAATCAGTAATCTGTAAACTGTGTGTACTGTTATATGCTCTGTTCTGAGGCCAGAACTCTCCATTCACCTGCTGAAGGGCAAACCCCGAAAGCTTGTGAGTTTACTATTAAATAAATTGGTTGGACTTTAACTTGGTGTTGTGAGGCTTCTTAGCATGCTATGATTTGCATTCTCCAATCTTCTCAGCACAATAAGACTAAAGGTTCCTGGAAAATGGATTCAATTGCAGTGTTTCAAGCCCAACGATGAATCAGGAACTATATGGCGTACCCAATAGCTAACCCTGCAGACCTACTACATTTTATAATAAAAAGCTGGGAACTAATGCCAAGGACTCAGAATGAGGATTGACATTACTTAAAGTGGAAGTTATGCTGCAGTTATATAAAGCTCTGGGTAGAAAATATCTAGATTATAGCATTCAATTCTGGACATCATACTTCTAGCTTTTAACAAAAAACGCTAAAGGATTATGATAGAAGATAAGTTACAGAAAGTAACTTTGTATTTCTTTGATAGAGATAGTTAAGGGGTGAATTAATTGAAGTATCTAAAACAAATTTTAAAAATTTGGTAAGTTAAATAGAAGGGGTATAACCTTAAAATTAAACCCTTTAAGGTTATTATTCAGGGGTAATTACTTATTTGCACAAAGAGTTGAAATTTATCCTGGAGTCAGGGTCCCACTCCCAACATTCAGGATCAAGCCCTTCTGCTCTTAGCTGTGGAACAAACCAGCCATTTAACAACTGTTGGGCCATTAATGGATCTTCCACTCATCAGCAAGTCTGGGTGAACAAGGTTGGGGGTAGCGGGGGGGGGGGGGGGGGGATGGGGGGGAGAGAGAGAGAGAAGGAGCGGAGGAGGGGAAACATGGAGTGGAATACCTTTTGGCCCAAAAGTGAGACACTCCTAATTTGCTTCACCACCAGTCCACTTGGCAGGCTGGACACTTGCCATCAACCTCCCTTGTTGTAGATAAAAATCACAGACGTGGTGGGAGGAGGCCACAACGTAAGCGGGTCATCCAATGCTTCCCCTGATTTGCTAAGATTGCAGCAGAGGCAAACAGGTGAAAGGTATGGTGCCACTTTTGGGGTGCCCAATTTTATGTCCCCCCCGGAAGATTGTGATAATTCTACTCATTTTTATTGTTTGTTGCTGGTCTGTAACATTTACAGATTTTATTCCTTAAACACTTTTTAACAAACTTTCAAGCAAAACCATTTAATGAGGCAGTGGGCAGACAAGGCAGATGAGATGCTTTGCAGATGTTGTTTGAGAGAGAGAGAGAGTGAGAACATTTGTTTTACAAGTTCTCCATGAGTCATATTCTTCTGTGCTTGAAGAAATGGCTAAAAGTACTTTGTGCTTAGAATAATGCCTTATATTTAAACAAACCATGCATTACTTTAATTGATCTGTACCAGAGGAAGCCTTTATTTTCTGATAATAGGAAATGTTTTAACATTTACTGTTAATGGTTTTGTACTAGTGGAAATGGGTTAAAATATGCTGACAAGGGAATGATACTTTGTTTATAACGATTGCATTTTTTTCATATAAACTTTGAGGGGCCCTAGGAAACAACACAGGAACATTTGTCTTTAGTCTGTATTGTCCTAGTTACAGAGATGGGTGAGGTCAGGTGATTTGTACCCTTTAGCCAATGGAAGAGATGAATTTGGATTAATTCCAAGTGAGGGAGGAGCAATAATGAGACTGAAGGATTAAAGTTGGACCATCATAATCATTGTTGGCACAGTGTTACCATGGCTGATGGGTATGGCTCTACTGGACACAGTTGATCATCACTTTAAAGACAGAGAAGAGAAAGACATTACCTGTGCTGGCAATGCACTCCTCAGAAGTTCCTACCACCTAAAATTCCACATGGTCTTCACTGCTATGTTAAATATATGTAAAACCTTGCTTAATAAATTCTACTTGCTACATAAATACCAGTTATTCATGCCTTGTTAGGTCAAACACAACTGAGGACCCTAATGATGAGAAATTAAGAATTTGGACCTTTGAGTTTTTAATTAGAAATGTTTTATACTTGGAACCCTGAAATCTTACATCCCAAAAAACCTGCCATGCTGATCCTGGGGTTTGTATAATTCCAGCTGGTGAAAATCTGGAACTTCACCCACCGTAGCAGATAAATGGAGTTAAGATATGTGACATCACGACTGTGCCATTTACAACATGTCTACAGAAGTGTGAACATGGCACTTTCACCTCTGAGGGTAATTTCGGTGGACAGCGTTCAGGTAGTCAGCAGCCTGCGTGGTAATCACTGCTCAGGGGACACCAGCGAAGACTTGGGGGACAAGGAGAGGTTCAAATCAGGTCTGGGAGGGGGGTCCCAGGATCTCCATTTTGGAGAGAGGCCAGGAGGTGTCACTTGCAGGCCTCATCTACCTTCATGTCAGGATGCTCCTTGCTCTAAAAAGGGTTGTGAAGGCTAGCATGCAGGCAGTGCTTCCTGTGTCCTCCTTCCTAGGATGCTGTCCATATCGCAACTGAGGGAGTGCGCTTCCTCAGTGGGGACTTACAAGAGGGTGCAAAGGACATAGTACTTCCATTCTCACACTCCACGGGGATGAGGCGTCAGGTGAGTGTGGTGGTCCCCCCAAGCTTGGTGGCAATGAACAAACAGGGGGGAGGCTCTGTGGGTGAACAAAGCAAAATTTATTACCAAACATTCAAAACAAAATGGTGACCTATCTGCACTAGTGCCTATATTCAACCATGCCCACTATGTACCTATGGTTTCTTGATCTTCCTCACCCTCCCACTAATTCTAGGTTTCTCCTCAGGATCCACAGCTGAGACTGAGGTGGCCTGCTGAGTTCCATGTCTTTTGGCCTGAGATGGTTTTGGCGGGCAACCCCTAGAGGCCAGAACTTTTGAGGGTCCAGGCCTGCTTTTGGGCATATGAATGTTGGACGGCTGCCCTATTTGGCATCAGGACATATGTCATTCACAGGGAGAGCAGTGGCAGATGGGCCAGAGACACTCAGGGTACTCTGGCTGGAGAGTCCTAGGCTCTCCCCCTGCTGATCCTCTACCTGTTGGGTTCCCTGGGGAACATATGTTCCTACATGGGATGGGATGGAAGAGCAGCTGGAATGAGATCTAGGCACGCCGTAGTCTCTGGCACTTACATTCATAGATTCCTACCAGTGCCTGCACCATGCAGTCAAAGCCCAGCACCAGGGTGCAGACATCTCCTGCCGTGAAGTGCACATCCTACAGCAAGGTCTCCATTATGATGCTGACCTCAATGTGTTGGCCTTGGTGCACTGCACTGTTGACACCATTTCCTTGGATAGAAGGTGATGGGACTCCTCCAATCGGCCTTGAACTCTGAGATGGGCTACTGTCATCCCTTCCTGGAGTGTTGTGACTCTGCAATGCAGTTCCAGCAGCTGTGGGATGACTGGGCCCAGGGACACATTGGCTTGGGGCTCAGCAGAGTTCTGAGCACCGGCATCTCTGAGTGCCAGTTCCCCTGGGACATCCCTGCCTCTAACTGCGTGGACTGTCAGCTGAGGTGCTCAACAGCAAGTGACCCAGAAGCCTGCCTACTTACTGAACCCATTGAGGGTATCTGCACTGGTACCGAGTGCAGATGACAGCTGACAGCATCTTCCATGACAGGGTTGGAGAAATCCCCCTCTGAACTGCTGAAGTCCAGTTGTTTCAGGGAGGCCGAGGATAGTCCGGCCTGTTCCGGTGATCAGCCTGCAAGGGAAGACATATGACATCAGTATATTACATGGAGGCAGAGAGAACATTATTTATTCAGTTGTGACTTCAGGAATGTTAGCATTTGTGTTGATTTTCATGTTTCTTTGCTGCCCCCAATTTGGTAGCAGCACAGGCATAGCCTTCCTCTGCCCCAGCCAGCTTGAAGGCCATTCCTCAAAGCATCTGAGGGTTTGTAACCCAGGCATGACTCCAGCTGGCTATGCCTGCTGACACCTCTTGTGCTCCTGATTGTCCTGCAATGACACTGAGGGGAAGCATGTAGATAGAAGTTACTTTGAGGTCTGATATTCAGATTGATAATAGACCACAATGTCAGTGGTAGTAAACTAACTGGAACAGTTTATTAACACGTCTTTATCCTAGCACAGTCAGCTCAAGTTTCCTAGGCAAGCTCCACCCAGGGTGAAGCTCCAGTCCCGCCTCACCTGACCCATCTTCTTAAAGAGGCATGCCCCAGCAGCCATAACACTCCTTCCCCCCCCCACTAACATATATAATTGCATTAAAATGTATATAAATACATAAATGAACTTGACAAAAACATGAACATGAAATTAAATTATGAATAGCAATATCAACACCAATTAAAAATAATCGATTAGATGCATCAATTAGATATAATCAATCTATCTGGAGGACAACAGTTGCTGGACAACTGTCTCATTGCCACCTGGCTCCTCTTGGGTATTCTTCCCCACATTTCAGTCTTCCTCTCTAACATGGTTACTGTCATCAGCAGCTTTTGCCAACATTTCCTTTCTAGTCAAAACTCCCTCAGTTTCAGGAATACAAGACACTGTTGGTTCCTCAGGCCCCTGTTGCAACAATTCCGTGTCAGGGAAGACTTCCCTGCTTTGATGTGGAGCAGCCACCAGCTGATCCATGTGTTTTTCGCCAGACTTGTCCATCATGGGTCTGAACAGCATACGACATTGGTCCCGTGTTAGTCATCGCTGTTGAAGGACTCCACTTTTCCCTTGCCATGTGGTTCCTCGCCAACACTGTTTCTGCCTTTTGGAACTTCCCTTTCTTTCCAACTCTTTGGGCCATCTGCCCTTCTTGATTCTTGTTCCCACTTTTCATGTTTCCTCTGGCTACATTAGGCCAAAAGTGGTCCTTCATGTGCGGCCAAACATCAATGACACTGGGGAAATGTGGGTCATTGCAAGAGGTCTGTTGTGATATCTGCTGAAGAATTGATTCACTCACCTCCCAAGGGACCCTCCCCTGGGGAAAGTTCAAGTGTCTGTTTTGAGGGCTGGACTAATCTTTTAGCCCAGTCATTTGTTGCAGGGTTTTGATGGAATCGACTTCACCTGCCAAACTCCTTGGTTGTTGAGATAGTGAGTGACAGTCTTTCGCCAAAAACTATTTGATTCGGGCTTCCAAAATGAGCAAACAACTCGTCGAGTCATTCTATAATTGCCTCTGTGATCACTGGTTTCATAATTTCTACTTCTGGTCATTTTGAGTGGGCATCGACCACCAATAAATGCATTTTTCCTGCCATCAGAACTGTCAAGTCTACATGGATCCTTTGCAAAAGAGCTTTAGGCTATTCTCACGGGTGGAGGGTGACAACAGTGGTGCTTTCTGCACTATTTCACAGGATTCACAAGCATCTGCCTTCTCCTTGATCTGGGAGTCAATGCCTGGCCACCAAAAGTAGCTCCTGGCAATCTCTTTCATCCACAACACACCCAGGTGCCCTTGATCTAGCACCTTCCTACATAACATGGGAGGAATAACCACTCATACCTCATAAAAGACAACTTCCACCATCTTGACAGGTAGGTACTCAAATTAGACTGATTCCTATGAATAGTCTTTCCTTGTAAGACTAAACCTTGACTTAAGACCAGGTTGTTTCTTGTGGTGTTTTGTACCTGGGTCGCTGATACAGGTACTTTATCATCAAGATAAAAACACATAATTTTCAAATGACAATCAGGAACATCCATTTGTCCAGGGAAAGGCAGTATTGAAAGTGCATCAGCATTATCATGCTGTTCAGATGGTCTATACTGTATGCCGTAGGAGCATGCTGTCAAAACTAGTGCCCATTGTCATAACCATGCTGGTGCCATAGATGGTATTCCTGTGTATGGCCTGAAGATGGTGATGTGGAGATGCTGGCATTAGACTTGCTGCTCCTTCGTCAGGTAAGTGGGAGTTCTGTTCACAAATAGGGCATATAAAGACACAAACTCAATTTACAAAATAATGGTTGGAATCTGAGTCTTTACAGGTAATCAAGTCTTACCTGTACCAGAAAAGGTACAGACAATGTGAGTGGAGAGTGGGTTAAAGGCTACCCAGCCTTCAGGAGGAGAACAGTGACCATGACACCACACCTCTGCATGACATGCCGGATCATCAACATGGATGCCATCATCTCACGTGAGAACACCATCCACCAGGTACACGGTACATACTCTTGCAACTCAGCCAACGTTGTTTACCTGAAATGCTGCAGGAAAGGATGTCCCAAGGCATGGTACATTGAGGGGACCATGCAGACTCTACAACAATGGATGAATGAACACCGCTCAACAATCACCAGGCAAGAGTGTTCTCTTTCTGTTGGCAAACACTTCAACGGTCACAGGTATCTGACCTCTGATCTTCGGGTAAGCGTTCTCCAAGGCGGCCTTCACAACCCCGACAATGCAGAGTCACTGAGCAGAGACTGATAGCCAAGTTTTGCACACGAGGATGGCCTCAACCGGGATCTTGAGTTCATGTCACAGAATCTGTGACCCCTATGACTTACCTGGGCTTGCAAAATCTCACTAACTGTCCTGTCCGGAGACAATACACATCCCTTTAACCTGTGTTTGACCCTCTCTCCACTCACATTCTCTGCACCTTTAAGACTTGATTACCTGCATCGACTCGCATTCCAACCATTATTTTGTAAATTGAGTTTGTGTTTTTATATGTCCTGATTGTGAACAGAACTCCTACTTACCTGACGAAGGAGCAGTGCTCCGAAAGTTAGTGGCTTTTGCTACCAAATAAACTGTTGGGGTTTAACCTGGTGTTGTGAGACTTCTTAGTCTGAAGGTGGTGGTCAGGGCCTGTGATCATTTGATAGCACAAAATGCAGGCCATATTGAAAATGGGAGAATTTCTTCACCCCAAATACAATACTCAATCCCTCCTTCTTGACCTGGGCCTTTCTTTCCTCCGTTTTTGTCAAGGACCTTGGACGCAAAGGGAACGGGCCTACCTGCTCTATTGCACAATATGTGTGACAAATAGTGCCAATCCCCATAAGCAAGGCATCACAGGCCAAATCTAATGGCAACTTTGGATCAAAGTGTACCAACACTTCTGACCTTCATTAGGCATGTTTTACCTTCCAGTTACCATTTTCACACCCCTGGGTCCATCTCCACTGTCAGCCTTTACTTAGCAGACAGTGTAAAGATTTCGGTACAGCGGCCAAATCTGGCACAAATTTGCCATAATAATTTATCAATCCCAGGAATGGTTATAACTGTGATATATTCTTTGTCTGGGAGCTTTCATAGTGACCTTCACTTTCTTGGGTTTCTTGTGTAGTCCTTCACTATCAATGATGTGGCCCTGGTATTCAATCAAATCTTTAAAGAATTCAATTTCTCTTTCTTTACTTGCAGACCATGTTACTGCAACCTTCTGAGGTTCTTCAAATGCTCTTCCTTGGTAGAGCCCATCACCAAAATGTCATCCAGGTAACATTGGACCCCAGGCAACCCACTTATAATTTAGTCTATTGCACTTTGGAAAAGGACAGGTGGTGACGTAATACCAAAAAGATGTTTATAATTGAAAAGACTCCAATGCATTACAACTGTCAGAGATGGTTGGGACTCTTTTGCAACTCCTATTTGAGGATAGGCTTCAGATAAGACCACCTTCAAAAATTTCTTCCTTCCTGTCAATCCACTAAATAAGTCCTCAATCAGAGGAAGTGGAACTGGTCTGCACACAGCACTCAGTTTATGTTTACTTTTAAGTCTCCACGGATTCTCACTGTGCCGTCAGTCTTCAAAACTGTCACAACTGAGGTGGCCCATTCTTTGTTTGAAACTGCTTCCAGCACCCATACGCTCAACAGATGTTCTTATTCAGCCTCCATCTTCAGCCTAATCGTTCATGGCACTAAACAGGCTCCTTGGACAAGCCTCTGACTTTAATTGAATCACCATCTCACCAAGGATACCTTTGAATACATCCTTATATCTCTTTAGGACATCCTGTAACCCTGTCTTTGAATCCGCCAGCCTGTTTACCACGCTCCAGTTTAATTCTAATTTCTGCAGCCAGGAGCAACCAAAGAGTGCCGGCTTGTTACCCTTGATCCCATACAACAGTAGCTCCACACACTGGTCCTCAGTTGTACTTTTACCAGTACATATCTGCTCAGTGGCATAACTTGCTCCATATAAATAAGCAAGATGATTTTTGAAGGCTTCAACGGCAGTGTTTTCAACTTGTCCCTGTATACTGCGTCAGGGATTAGGATATTGCTGCTTCAGTATCTACTTACATTTTGATTACTTTCCCTCACCTTTGGAAGAGCTCAGAAATAAGCAAAATAAGCAGCCTTACTCATGGCACAGGTGTGTAGTGACAAATTAGTCTCAGGTTCAAATATGACACCAAAGTAGCAAATTGTCAGGTTCAGCCCAGGGCAAGGATGGGGTCAGTAGTTAGGGTATGGAATTTGCAACAGGACTGAAGACAATGGCATCAGTCTTCTTTATGTTTAGTAGAGGAAATTTCTGCTCATTCAGCACTGGACATTTGTTAATTCATAATTTAGCAACAGTGGAGAAGTTGGGTGTTGTCAATGTACACATGAGCCCTAACTCAGTTTTCAGATGATGTCACTGAAGGGCATCATTTTGAAGATAACTTAAGAGGGCCAAGGGTAGATTTTTAATGGAAGCCAGAAGTATTGGTGCAGGAATAGTATATCATTGCAAGTGATACTCTGGCTAGATTTGACGAATAAGAATAAACTAGTTGGATGTCAGACGAGTGGCATTGCAGGAAGATGATGTGGTTAACCTTGTAAAAGGGTGAAAACAGGTAAGAAAAGTTGAGAAGGGCTAGTTTATTTTTGTCACGCTCACATAGGATGTAATTTAAGATCTTGTTAAAAGCACACTTGGCAAAAGAGACCTATAAAGCAAGCTTATCCATCATGGGCCAAATGAGGGCAACTAGGATTAGTTTGGTGGTTTCAAAAAAAAAGGGCAGCATGGACAAGTTGGGCCGAAGGGCCTGTTTCCTTGGTGTAAACCTCTATGACTCTATGTGGCCCTCTAAGCCCCTGTTACATGGTCTCCAGAGCCAATTTTCAAATGCTGGTCTCAGTTCAGTTTGAAAGGAAGAATCTGCAAGGAGCTTCTTCTCCAATCGCAAGCCAGATCTTTACCACATTTGCTGCTCATAGGCTCATTAATGTGTGAGGCAGGGGCTGGCTAGGAGATTTTCACAGTAATTTTCATTGCAGTGTTAATGTAAGCCTACTTGTAACCTTAACGAAATAAAAAAAAGTCCATAAATATGGATCGCCCCAATATCTGTTTTCACTTACTTTCACACACCATCATGTACTGTCATTTACTCTCAATAGTCGACAGTGCATCCTGAGCTTGGGTGTAAGCCAAAAAAACTCTCACCTTATGACTCATTGCTTTTTTGCTTAGCAAGTTGTTTATTTTCATACTGTTAGAAAAAAATCATATTTACTTGATTGTGCTGAACTTTATTTTTCTTAACTTTGCTCATCAGCCCTTTAAGTTCAAAAATATTTGAACAATTCCCTTCTCCCATGCAAAAAGGTTGGACAAGCCTGCTATAAAGTATAAAGATAATCACACATGGTAATTAGCAAATTTATGGCAACACTGCAATGTAATAGCTCTTTTGGAGTAAGAAATTGAGAGAGGTTTCCAGTTTTGTCCTCCCATTATTGTGTTCAATTATGAGAAGGCCATTTTGCCTCTTCATTAGAGTAAATATGTAAACTAAATTCAGATCATGAAATGGTATCACGGACCCCAAATCCTGAGATTTGAGCCCATTATTCTTAATGGAACCAAATGAATTAGGCATATGTTCAACTTCCTGCAGGCTAGATATGCAATCTTCTTTCTCGACTGAACTTCTGCATTCACCTTTCCAGTTCTTCTTTGATATGACGAGTTATAGGACTTGAAATATAAACTAATAAATATATGGCCTTTTTAAATTTCCTCCTATAATAAGTTACTCAGTTTGTAACATAGGTTTTCCTTTGGAAATTCTTTTATATGAAGGAGCAGATGGGGTAGACCAGAAGGAAATAAAGAGCAGTTTGACAGCATTTAGGGAGAATGATCCTGTAGAAATCAGTAATATTTACTTATTTATTTTAGAATTTGAAAACCCAAGATTTTCCTACACAAAAATCAAAGCACATGAATATCAATAACTATACTTAAATGGTCAGTTACATTAAAGATGTTAGAAATACGATAAACACAGTTTCTTGTACTTTGTACTTTTCTTCTACATCCAGTTGACTTATACCTCCAAACTCAAGTCAGATACTTACCGTAAATTGGAAGATTAATCATTTAGTCTGAGTACTACTATGAAGATTTGTAAAAAGTTTGAGATTTCTTGGGCCTTATGCTTACTTCTGCTCAGGTTTTCCCTTCAAATCTCCTCCAACTGTCCCATGGTTGTAAACTTCCATTTCAACACAGGCAATACTCATGTTTTAAGTGGTGCCATCTCAGATCATCTCTCTTCTGGTCTAACATTCTTCAACTCTGCAGTCTTATATTTCAAACTTTCTTCTCAACTTGATAATCCCAGAAATCCAAGTCACTCTTAGCAGAGTCCTTGCACTATCAAGTTTTTCAGTTGGCACTGCACAATTTCAGCTGAATCCCACTCGAAAAATTTTTTTAGGCAGCTTATTCTAAATGAATAATCAAACTGTTTGAACATAGAACCACCACACCCGGGGTTACTTATTCCTATAATTAACTTTTAGCTGATCCTTTTTCTATTGTTTAATTGCCCAGCTGTTATACAGCTTTTAATTTAAACATCTTCCGAGCATTCCAATTTAATGAGACAAACAAGGACAGGAATTCAACAATTTCTTTATTTAACACTTCTGGTACCAACTCAAAAATAAACAGTTACAACTCATTAACACCTAACTGCATATTAAATTTTACTATTTAACTAAAAATAGGTACCACCAAGTTTAGGAAAAACACTACCCAAGAGATATTCTGAATGTAGAATCTATCTTCTTGTCTGAAGCATCCTTCAGAATACATAGAAACATAGAAGATAGGAGCTGGAGGTGGCCATTTGGCCCTTCGAGCCTGCCCTGCCATTCATTACAATTATGGCTGATCATCTAACTAAATAGCCTAATTCTGTTTTTTCTCCATAACCTTTGATCCCATTTGCCCTAAGAGATATATCTTGAATGTATACAATGTTTAGGCATCAACTACTTCCTGTGGTAATGAATTCCACAGCTCACCACTCTTTGGGTGAAGAAATGTCTCCTCAACTCTGTCCTAAGTGGTCTACTCTGAATCCTCAGACTGTGACCCCTGGTTCTGGACTCCCCCATCATTGGGAACATCCTCCCTGCATCTATCCTGTCTAGACCTTTTAGAATTTTATATGTCTCTATAAAATACCCCCTCTTTCGTCTGAACTCCAGCGAAAACAATCCTAACTTAGCCAATCTTTCCTCATATATCAGTCCCACCACCCCGGGAATTAGTTTGGTAAACCTTCGCTGCACTCCCTCAAGAGCAAGAATATCCTTCCTCAGAAAAGGAGACCAAAACTGCACACAATATAAGTGTGGCCTCACCAAGGCCCTGTATAGTTGCTACAACACATCCCTGCTCCTGTACTCGAAACATGCCATTTACCTTCTTTATCGCCTGCTGCACCTGCATACTTATCTTCAGTGACTGGTGCACAAGAACACCAGGTCCTGCTGCACACTCCCCACTTTCAATTTATAGCCATTCAGGTAGTAATCTGCCTTCTTATTTCTGCTTCCAAAGTGAATAACCTCATTATTTATCCAAATTATACTGCATCTGCCACTGATTAGTCCACTCACCCAACCTGTCCAGATCATCCTGAAGGATCCCTGCATTCTCATCACAGTTCATCCTCCCATCCAAAATGGTATCATCTGCAAACATTGAGATGTTACATTTTGTTCTCTCATCCAAATCATTAATATATATTGTGAACAGCTGGGGTCCCAGAATTGATCCCTGTGGCACTCCACTAGTTAATGCCTGCCAATTTGTAAAGCACCCAGTAATTTCTGCAGGTACAGTTCTTCTTGCGACGGTTGGTCTCTTCTGCATTATTGCTGGCAAACAAAGGTTGCTCCAGCCTTTTTATCCACAATCCTCCACTCACTTCCAGAAGATTATCTGTCAACCAGCCAACTACATAATCAGAAACCATTAAATAGCTTGGACATCCAGTGAAATTACTTGCAAATGACGCCATTACACTTAGTTCAAACTGCATACTTCATAAAACATAACAGCCATAAAATCAGAGATGCAATGTCTGGGTTAATATAAATAACTTCCCTTATCTGGCCAACACAGGATGCTTCAGATCACAGCTCCCAGATGACAGCCTTCCCCAGAGCAACTTTATTACCTGTATCTGGTTTTAATCTATAAATTGATCAAAAATCCCACCATGCTTAACTCTCAGACTGGAAAGACATTTTAAAGCCACCATTGCCATTATTGTTAAATTATTGTTGCAGCTGTTCTTTTTCTGTCCACACAGCCAACTTGGACACATCAATTACTGGAAGCAAGCTACTTTTTATAAGAACTTTACTTTCAGAGGAGCCATTATCCCAGTATAAAACACAGATTCTTCCACCTCACTCTCGAAAAGTACTTGGGCCATCACACACCAAAGAGTTTTAGACTTCAGAGATTTTAGAAACATCTGAGTTGTGTGTATGCACAGAATGAATTGTGCCAGTTTTCACAAAATTACTTAAATTCCAAATGATCAGTTCAAACAGGGTTGCCAATAGAAATTGAAGTTTGGTGTATTCTCAATCTTGCCATTTAAAAAGGCCCAAAAATGAAGGTCATGAGAAGATAGGTCCAGATTGATTTGAAGACTGAAGCATGGAATATGTTTCGTGAAGAGCATTAATTGGAAGAACTTTTGTCAGTGGTTGCAGAGGAAATTTATACGTAGATTATTAGGGATACTTTCTGATTAATCAAGATTTGTCTTCAATTCCACATCCATTCTTACATTTACATCACCTTCTTGACAATTATAACTCTTCAGTGCAGAAAACAGCTCAACATACAGCAGCTCATCTCACACATTGAACTCTAGAGATAATTCAACAAAATCAAACTGTAAATTCCCATTTATTACATCATTCTTAAAAATTTAAATTTTAAAATTAAAACTCATCATGCAAAACTATTCAAGCTCCTGACTTCTTTTCACCAAGTCTTTCCCACATTCCAAATACATTTCAACTAGCTGCCACACAAGAGCTGGTGTCACAATAACTGTTCTTCAATACAAATGGCTCATGGAACAGAAATAACTTTCTTTTCATCACATCTTGGTTCTGGGAATAATCTGCTGGGTAGTCTGATCTTTTTATTGTGCTACTCATTACATGTGTTCAAAAGGTTGAATAATGTTTCTCTTGTTTGTAATCCAAGGTTGAACTGCGTGCTTCCATGGCACAAGACTTGTCATGAACTACTTCTGAAGTTGGGGATCATCCCAAATGCCAATGAAGTTACCATAAGCACATTGCCTATAATGTGTCAAATGATACCCAACTGAGGACTGTTGAATCACCATTCATATTTGTCATTGAGCTGCACAACCTGAGACTAAACGTAGTGGTTGCAGGCATGTTTCATGTTTCTCAAATATGCTTCATCTCAGACAGGACTGATGAAATCAATCCAATAACCCCCCAACAAGATACAGCAATCTCTGTGGCCCCCTCTGGAGCAGAGGCAAATACTCATCTACTCTTCATCTCTTTTGCACCAGTATGCTCTATGAATCACTAAATTTCACTTCCTTATTTATGCCATCCACACCAGCTTCTGTTTGAAAATATCTAAACTGATGTCTGGGAATGAAAAAGCCAAGTGACACAATGTAATCCATTATGTTATTATCTTTAAACAATGAGAAAATAATTTATTCTCTCCTGACCCCCACTATCATTCTCCAGCACATTTTCTTTGCCTCACATGTGATCCATAAGAAAGAATGATTATGTTCATGAAGATTGAGACACAATAAAGGATTTGCTCCCACTAATCTGCAACCTGCATTGATCTACCAATCGCCTCCCAAGTGCCATCCCAGGAGCTTGATGGTTTAATCTTCATTACAGGCTAGGTTACTTTTTTAAAATCCACAATACCACCACAAATCACTGGACTTTCATAAGCACCAGGAGCTATTTATTTTCCTTAAGTAAATGCAGGTGCATTAGATGAAGATCAGCATGTTAACAATGTCTCTTAGGGAGATGTTATAGTATGTAGACATTATCTTGCAACAGTAGATAATTATTTTAAACTTCACTATTGCGGAGCTAAAGGAGATAAAAACAGTTACTGCAAGCCAGAGACAAGGAAGATCTTTCAAACATAGAATAGCACAAATGATCGCTTCTACTTGAAAAATGAATACCAGTGCAGTGATCCCCATGGTGCTTGGATGAAAAGAGGGTGGTATCAGTTCTTATCTTGGCCTGTCCATCTCTGTTAGTGATGCACAATCACCCGTAATGCCATTGCCATCTTTCGCCATATGATCCTAAAACTTTTTTTGATCAAGAGTCTCTCCCTCTCTCTCGTTACTTACATCTTTTCAACAGAGGTCTGCCTTGCAAGTTAGGTGTTTTTACTGCTTGTTTCTTTGAACGTTCTTTTTAAAAACTTACATAAAATCCTACTGATAACTACTGCTTCCTTCTCCTATTGCGTCAATTGATTAAGGTTTTTAAATCCTAGTGGAATAAATTGCTACCTCCTCAAGTGCGCTAATTCCATTTTGAGTTCATTTGCATTGCAACATCATCAGCATATAAGTAAACTAATCATACAGTTTACCAGCAGCTTCGACAAAAACCTAAATTAATGTTGTGTATTTAATGCAGAAAATTGTCCCAAAGCATTGAAACTAGAAGTAGGAGGCGGCCAATCGGCATTTCGAGCCTGCACCACAATTCATTTTGATCATGGCTTATCATCAAATTCAATATCCTGATCCCCCCTTGCCCTCATATCCCTTGAGCCCCAAGAGTTATATCTAATTTCTTCATGAAGTTTTGACCTCAACTACATTCTGTGGTAGTGAATTCCACACATTCACCACCCTCTTTTCTTCTCACCTCACTTCTAAAAAGGTTTACCCTACATCCTCAAACTATAATGCCTAGTTCTGGACTCTCCCAAAAATGGGAACATTCTTTCTGAATCTACTTTGTCTAACTCTGTTAGAATTTTAAGTTTGTATGAAATCTCCTCTCACTCTTCTAAACTCCAGTGAATATAATCCTAACTGACTTAGTCTGTCTTCATACAACAAATCTGGCAGCCCTGGACTCAATCTGGTAAACCTTCGCTTAGCAAGGACATCCTTCTTCAGACAAGGACACCAAAATTGCATACAATATTCTGGGTATGGCCTCACGAATGCCCTATACAATTGCGGCAAATACGTAAATCCCCTTGCTATGAAGGCCAACGTACCCTTTTGCCTTCTTTACTGCCTGCTGTATCCGTGCGCTTATTTTCAGTGAGTGATATACGAGGACTCCACAGCCTCATTGAGTATCCATCTCTTTCAATTTACATCCATTCAAGTAACAATCTGTCTTCCTATCATTGCTACCAAAGTGGATAACCTCACATTTTTCCACATTATACTGCATCTGCTATGCAGATGGCCACACAGTCTGTACAAATCACCCTGAAGCATCTCTGCATCCTCCTCACAGCTCACTCTCCCACCCAACTTTGTATCATCTGAGATAATACATTCAGCTCCCTCTTCCAAATCATTAATATATACTGTGAAAAGTTGGAGCCCTGTGAACCACACTCATCACTGACTGCCAATCAGAAAAAGACCCATTTATGCCAACTCTTTGCTTCCTATCTGCTGACACGCTTTCTATCCATCTCAAGACATTACCTGCAATTCCATGTGCTTTAATCTTACATAGTAGTCTGTTATGTGAGACATAGGCCATCTAACCCTTCGAGCCTGCCCTGCCATTCAATAAGATCATGGCTGATCTGAAGTGGGTCAGTTCCACTTGCCCGCTTCCTACCCATAACCCTTAATTCCCTTGTCTGTCAAAAACCTATCTACCTGTGACTTATATTTAGCGAGGTAGCCTCCAACACTTCAACGGGCAGAGAATTCCAGAGGTTCACCACCCTTGGAGTGAAGAAGTTCCTCCTCAACTCCGTTCTAAACTGCTCCCCCCCCCGCCTTATCTTGAGGCTGTGCCCGCTAGTCCTGCTGTCCTTTCTGAGTGGGAAGAATCTCTCTACCTGTACCCTATCCATCCCTTTCATTATCTTATACATCTCTATAAGATCCCCCCTCATCCTTCTAAACTCCAACGAGTACAGACCCAGTCTATTTAGTCTCTCTTCATAGTCTAACCCCCTCATCTCCGGTATCAGCCTAGTGAACCTCCTCTGCACTCCCTCCAAGGCCAAAATATCCTTGCGCAAGTGCAGCGGCCAAAACTGCGCACAGTACTCCAGCTGCAGCCTCACCAGTGCCCTGTACCAGTTGCAGCAAGACCTCCCTGCTTTTATATTCTATCCCCCTCGCTATAAAAGTCAGCATCCCATTTGCCTTCTTGATCACCTGCTGCACCTGCAGACTGGGTTTTTGCGACTCATGCACAAGGACCCCCAGGTCCCTCTGCACCGTAGCATGCTGCAGCTTTTCGCCCTTTAAATAGTAACACCTCCTACTATTATTTCTGCCAAAGTGGATAACCTCACACTTGCTAACATTGTACTCCATCTGCCAGGTCCTCGCCCACTCGTTCAGCCTATCCAGATCCCTCTGCAGACTTTCCACATCCTTCGCACAATTTGCATTTCCACTCATCTTTGTGTCATCAGCAAATTTCATCACCCTACACTCAGCCCCCTCCTCCAGATCATCTACATAAATGGTAAATAGCTGAGGCCCCAGCACCGATCCCTGCAGCACTCCACTAGTCACCAACTGCCAATCAGAATAGCACCCATTGATACCAACTCTCTGCCTCCTATTAGACAACCAATCCTCTATCCACATTAACACCTTACCCCCAAACTCCATGCCCCCAACCTTCTGAAGCAACCTTTTGCACGGCGCCTTTTGAAAAATCGAGAAGCACCACATCCACCGGTTCCCCTCTGTCTACCACGCTAGTCACATTCTCATAGAATTCCAATAAATTTGTCAAACACGACTTCCCCTTAATGAATCCGTGCTGCATCTGCTCGATCAAACCATTCTTTTCTAGGTGCCTCGCTATTTCTTCTTTGATGACGGATTCAAGCATTTTTCCAACAACAGACATTAAACTAACTGGCCTATAATTCCCTGCTACCTTTTTTAAACAGCGGCTTAACATTAGCCGTTTTCCAATCTTCCGGCACTTCCCCGGAATCCAGTGAGGTTTGGTAAATAATCACTAAGGACCTTGTCAAAGGCCTTCTGAAAGTCTAAATAAACAACATCCACTGGTTCTCCTTGGTCAACTCTACTAGTTACATTTTTTTCATTCATTCGTGGAACGTGGACATCACTGGCTGGCCAGCATTTATTGTAAGAAGTCTCGCAACACCAGGTTAAAATCCAAGTTTATTTGGTAGCACAAGCCATTAGCTTTCGGAGCGCTGCCCCTTCATCAGGTGAGTGTCAATTCTGTTCACAAACAGGGCATATAAAGACACAAACTCAATTTACAAAATAATGGTTGGAATGCGAGTCTTTACAGGTAATCAAGTCTCAAAAGGTAGACAATGTGAGTGAAGAGAGGGTTAGCACAGGTTAAAGAGATGTGCATTGTCTCCAGCCAGGACAGTTAGTGAGATTTTGCAAGCCCAGGCAAGTCACGGGGGTTACAGATAGTGTGAACCCAAGATCCGGTTGATGCCGTCCTCGTGTGGAACTTGGGGCTATCAGTCTCTGCTCAGCGACTCTGTGTTACTGTGCGTCATGAAGGCTGCCTTGGAGAACGCTTACCCAAAGATCAGAGGCTGAATGCCCATGACTGCTGAAGCGTTCCCCAACAGGAAGAGCGCATTCTTGTCTGGTGAATGTTGAGCAGTGTTCATTCATTGTCGTAGCATCTGCACGGTCTCCCCAATGTACCATGCCTTGGGGCATCCTTTCCTACAACATATCAGGTAGACAACATTGGCCAAGTTGCAAGTGTATGTATCATGTACCTGGTGGATGGTGTTCTCACATGAGATGATGGCATCCGTGTCGACGATTGCAGAGGTTGTTGTGGTAGGGTTGTGTGGTGTCGTGGTCACTGTTCTCCTGAAGGCAGGGTAGTTTGCTGTGGACAATGGTCTCTTTGAGGCTGTGTGGTTGTTTGAAGACAAGAAGTGAGGTTATGGGGATGGCCTGTGGTGTAAAAATAGATGGGGGTGGTACAAAATCTCACTAACTGTCCTGGCTGGAGACAATGCAGATCTCTTTAACCTTTGCTTAACCCTCTCTCCACTCATTGTCTGGACCTTTAAGACTTGATTACCTGTAAAGACTCGCATTCCAACCACTATTTTGTAAATTGACTTTGTGTCTTTATATGCCCTGTTTGTGAACAGAACTGCCACTCACCTGATGAAGGGACAGCACTCCGAAAGCTAGTGGCTTGTGCTACTAAATAAATATGTTGGACTTTAACCTGGTGAGACTTCTTACTGTGTTTACCCAAGTACAACATTCCACATCACAGCATTTACTGGCATCCCTAGTTGCACTTGAGAAAGTGGTGGTGAGTTGCCTTCATGAATCGCTGCAGTCCATGTGCTTGGGTTGACCCACAATGGCATTAGGGAATGAATTTCAGGATTTTGATACAGCAACTGTGAAGGAATGGTGCCATTTTCCAAGTCAGGATGGTGAGTGACTTGAGTGAGGGAAACTTGCAGATGGTACTGCCCCTTGTCCTTCTAAATGTAAGTGGTCGTGGGTTTGGAAGGTGCTGTCTAAGGATCTTTGGTGCGACTGAACAGTGGTGGTGGATAGATTAAATGTTTGTGAATGTGGTGCCACTCAAGTGGGCCTTGTCCTGGATGGTGTCAAACTTCTTGAGTGTTGTTGGAGCTGCACCCATCCAGGCAATTGGGGAGTATTCCACCACTCCTGACTTGTACCTTGTAGACAGTCAATAAGCTTTGGGGAGTCAGGAGGTGAGTTACTCACCACAGCAATCCTAGCCTCTGACCTGCTCTTATAGCCAGTGTTTATGTAGTGAGTCCATTTGACTTTCTGGTCAATGGTAACCCCATGGATTTCGACAGTGGGGAATTCAGTGATGGTATCACCATCGAATGTCAAAGAGTGTCTCTTACGGCTGATGGTCATTGCTTGACATCTGTGTAGCATGAATGTTACTTGCCACTTGTCAGCTCAAGATTGGATATTGTCCCGTTCTTGTTGCATTTACATGTGGACTGCTTCAGAATGAGTCACAAATAGTGCTGAACATTGTGCAATCATCGGCAAACATCCCCACTTCTGACCTTATGATGGAGAGAAGGTCATTGATGAAGCAGCTGAAGATTGTTGAGCCTAGAACACTACCTTGAGGGACTCCTGCAAAGATATCCTGGAGCTGAGATGACTGACTCTCCACAACCACAGCCATCTATGTACCAGGTATGACCCCAACCAGCAGTGTTTGCCCCAATACCCACTGATTCCAGTTTTGCCAGGGCTCTTTGATACCATACACAGTTGAATGTGGCCTTGATGTCAAAGGCTATCACCCTCACCTCACCTCTGAAATTCAGCTCTTTCATCTATGTTTGAACCAAGGCGATAATGAGGTCAGGTGCTGAGTGATCCTGGTGAAACCCAAACTGGCATCACCGAGCAGGTGTTGCTTGATAGCTGTCAATGATCCCTTTTATCACATTACTGATGATCGAGAGTAGACCAACTAGGCAATAATTGGTTGGGTGGATTTGTCTTTTTTTTGTGTACAGGACATACCTGGGCAATTTTCCACTGTTGGGTAGATGCCAGTGTTGTAACTGTGCTGGAAGAGCTTGGCTGGACAACTGGCAAGCTCTAGGACACAAGTCTTCAGTACTATTGCCAGAATGTTATCAGGGCTCATTGCCTTTGCAGTATCGAGTTCCTCCATCCATTTCTTGATTTCACAGAGTGGTATCCGAGATGCTGGGGACCACTGCAGGCCAAAATGGCATTCACTCGGCACTTCTAGCTGAAGACTGTTGTGAATGCTTCAGACATACACAATTCAGCAAACACAATTTCCCTTTGAAAATCCATGCTTATTTTGTCTGATTATACCACTGCCTTCCAAATGCCAAGTTGATAATAGATCTAGCAATTTCCCCAGTACCGACGTTAGGCTCACTGGTCTATAGTTTCCTGTTTTCTCTCTACTTCCCTTTTTGAATACTGGGCTTAAATTAGCTAACCTCCAATCTGTAGGAACTATTGGAGAGTCCAAAGAATTTTGGAAAATAATCAATGGATCTACTACTTCCAGGGCCACTTCCTTAAGTGTTCTGGGATGAAGGTTATCAGAATCTGAAGACTTATCCATGTTGAATTCCAAAAATTTCCCCAAAACCACTTTTTGATTAACGCTGATTTCCTTCAACATAAGAACATAAGAAATAGGAGCAGGAGTAGGCCATCTAGCCCTTCAAGCCTGCCCCACCATTCAATAAGATCATGGCTGATCTGTCGTGGCTCAGTTCCACATTCCCGCCCTCTCCCCATAACCCTTAATCCCCTCGCTTATCAAAAACCCATCAACCCGCGTCTTAAAAATATTTAGCGAGGCAGCCTCCACCACTTCAACGGGCAGAGAATTCCAGAGATTCACCACCCTTTGAGTGAAGAAGTTCCTCTCCTTAACTCTGTTCTAAACCAGCCCCCCCTTTATCTTGAGGCTGTGCCCCCTAGTCCTACTGTCCTTTGAGTGGGAGGAGTCTCTCCACCTCTATCCATCCCATTCATCATCTTATATGTCTCAATGAGATCTCCCCTCATTCTTCTAAACTCTAACGAGTACAAGCCTAGTTTATTCAGCCTCTCCTCATAGCTCAACCCCCCTCAACTCCGGCATCAGCCTAGTAAACCTCCTCTGCACTCCCTCCAAGGCCAAAATATCCTTGCATAAGTATGGTGCCCAAAACTGCACACAGTACTCCAGCTGCGGCCTCACCAATGCCCTATATAGCCGCAGCAAGACCTCCCTACTTTTATATTCAATCCCCCTCGCTATGAAGGCCAGCATCCCATTCGCCTTCCTGACCACCTGCAAGCTGGGTTTTTGCGACTCAACCCCCTCAACTCCGGTATCAGCCTAGTAAACCTCCTCTGCACTCCCTCCAAGGCCAAAATATCCTTGCGTAAGTGCGGCAACCAAAACTGCACACAGTACTCCAGCTGCGGCCTCGCCAATGCCCTATACAGCAGCAGCAAGACCTCCCTACTTTTATATTCAATCCCCCTCGCTATGAAGGCCAGAACTCTTCACTAAAACATGTTTCTCTCAGCAATTCTGGAGAAGACATGAATAAAGTACAATCCTAATTCCTCAGCCATTCCTTCATTCCCGTTATGAATTCTCCTAGTTCTAAGGGGCTTACATTCATTTTTGTCAATCTTTTTCTCTTTACAAGCATATAGAAATTTTTAGTCAGTTATGTTCCCCACTAGCTTACTTTCATACTCTATTTTTCCCTTCTGAATCAATCCCATGGTTCTCCTTAGCTGAATTTTAAACTGCTCCAATCCTCAGGTCTGTTACTTCTTCTTGCCAATTTGTAAGTTTCTTCTTTGAATCTGATGGTATCTCTAATTTTCCTTGTAAGCCATGGTTCGGCCACAATTCCCTTACTACTCCTGTGTCAAACAGGAATTAACAACTTCTGGAGTTCATCTATTCATTCTTTAAATGCCTGCCATTGCCTGTCCATTGTTTTCCCTTTCAGTGGTGTTTTCCAGTCCATCATGGTCAATTCATGTCTCATACCATCATAGCTCCCTTTATTGAAATTCAGTAACCTGGTCTCAGAATCAACTACATCACTATCCATCTTGACAAAGAATTGTAACACATTATAGTCACTGGTCTCCAAGGATTCTCTCAACCAGATTGCCAACTAATCCTTTCTCATTGCATAACACCCAGTCCAAGATAGCTTGTTCCCTTGTTGGTTCCTCAACATATTGCTCCAGAAAACCAACCCACATGCACTCTAGAAATTCCTCCTCTACTGTACTGTGACTAATTTGACTCTCCCAATCTATATGCAGATTAAAATTGCCATAATCTCAGAAGTTCCTTTAACACATGCACCTCTGATTTCTATCTAATGCTTTTCCCAACATTACCGCTAGTTAGGTGGTCTGTATATTATCCCCAACGATGCTTTTTGCCCCTTGTTGTTTAACTCAACCCATACAGATTCGACATCATCTTTGCTAATATCTTTTCTCAATATCATATCAATATCAGCTTTAATCAACAATGCAACTCCACAATCTTTTTCTTTGTCTGTTCTTTCTAAACACTGAATTGCTCTTAATGTTTAATTCCCATCCTTGCTCACCTTGGAGCCACATCTCCATAACGCCAACTATATTATGCCCCTTTACATCTATCTGTGGAATTAATTCATCCATTTTGTTTGAATGCTCCGAGCATTCAGGTACAAAACCTAAAGGTGGGCACTTTTAACAATTATTTTCCCTTTCCTACTGTAAACTCGGTCCTTATTGGACTCTGGCCCTTAATTTCTCTGCCTATTAGTTTCCTTCTCCTTACTGTCTTTTCCTCTTATTCTTAATTCCCCCTGCTCCGAATCCTGCAAAGGTCCCCACCCCCCGTCATGTTAGTTTAAATCCTCCCCAGCCACTCTAGCAAGTACCTCTCCCCTCCCCCAGACATCAGTCCTGATCCTGCTGCTTCTCAACAAATGTAATCTGGAATTCATCCAAAGACAGAAGTTTTGCCTCAACAGCATAAAAAAAGTTATATTCACTCACATGGATTTTCAGAAATCATGTTAGCCAATACAAATTACAAAGATCCTCATTTTGCAACTTTAGTACATGCTTACTGGATTGATACATCATTATTAATAATTTTCATAATTTCAGAATATTTCTAGTGTGGAACATGTATTACCTAGAGGCAAAAGAACTAGTTCAAAAACAGCACGGTTCTAAGATTACTGAAGAAGTTGGAGGATTTTTGGGTGTATGCTACTATAAACATATTATATTTCACTTTTTGAAGTTCAGTGAACATTCGGTTATTATTTCTTTAGAAGCTTAAGTTACTGTTATTTAACTTGCCTGAGATAATTACACTTTCACATCAAATCATTGTGAAAATAGACAGCTGATCAATAGTGTACAGAAATACCCTGAGGATAAGTCTTTCAAAATCTACTGTTGTAACCGTGCTTTTTATCAAAAAAAGAATTTTGATTTTACGGCTGGCTAGCCAATGGAGGCATTGAGATGCAAATTCTTGCAGGCCTGCTCTCAAAAGGGCATCATGCAGAGAAGGTATGTTTGTAGCTGGTAGGTCTGGGCAGGGGGGGGGGGGGGGTGCTGAAATTGCATTTCAGAGCTCTAAGTTAAAAAGACAAATGTCTTGCCAATTGCCTCACAAATACACCCTGGAGCAAGGGAGGGACTGAGGTGAGGTTAATCAGGAAAACTGTAGTCATGGAAGCATTCCTACTCTTCATAGCTCCATAGAAATAATCTCTGATCCAATTGGACTGTGCTTTTATCATATAAAAAAATCATGCTATATATGTACAATTTTACATTACCTTTGCCAAAGTATACGAACTTTATATATTAGCAGAATCAGGAAAGAAAATTTCCAAATAGACTCGACTGACAGCATCATAAATTTACCTGCAGGTTTCTGATCAGAATAGAGTTGGACAACGTGTAATTCGCACCTACCTGACTCTCCAAAATATCAGCTCAGATACTTCCACTTGAGGGATTCCAATATTAAAATAGAAAAGTGCACTGGAGCCCAAATGTGCAGGAACAAGTGATTGTGTCAAAAGAGAAGCAGGAGACTACCTGGAGGGGTCAGATGGCGTCCTTCCTCAATTGATGCAGCTTTGCTTCATGGTCATTCCACTAATAGTGCAGGTATGAGTAAGAATGTAGAGGAGTTGGGATGAGCTTCCACGAGTTAGAAGGCTTCTCTCATTCCTGATTTTTCGTATTTACAAATGGCATAAAAAACATGATACAAAATAATAATCTCCACAATATACCCACCAAAATGTTTTATTGATTTTAAAATGAAGCAATTTTTTTACTAGGCACACAGAAATTTATGTATGATTATTTAGCAATTACAAAAATTACATAGTAAAATATATGTTGTAGTTTACATTGCAGGCTTTAAAATTATTAAATGAGCCAGTCCAAGGAATGTTCATAAGTTTCCAGCCCTAATTAGAGACACTTTAAGGATGCATTTCTTTTACTTATTCTATAAACGTTACAAGGTTAGAGTTTTCTGGAAGCTGAAATTCATGCTGTAACACTGTTCTTATTACACTCCTTTTAAACAAAACAGCTATTATGTTTGATAGCATGTGGTGTATCCATATTTTTAAAATGAAACTCAAACACCATTTACAATAAAACCAGTGCAAACAGAGACTACCGATACATGGGCATTAACTGACAGTTCCAAAAATATAACAGGCACACAGTGTCACTTGAAACCATGGACATTTGGAAAGAACAAACCGATGACTTTTAATGCACCCAGTCCATTTGAATTGGACACCAGATACAGATACAGTGGCGTATTGCAAGGCAGCATCAGAGCATCTATGAAATGGAAATCTGTAACTTGTACATACTGTTGTAGAGAAACCACTATCTCTGGGATTGAATATTTGTACAGCTTTATCACCAGAATAGGATTGTTTTTCCGTTGCTACAGATACTGAGTAAAGTGATCTCCACAAAAGCCATGAACTGCTGGGCTGGGGGAGATGTTGAAAATTAGAGGCTGTGAAATTGTAAGGCAGAAAAAGGATGGATGTTAGGAGAAGGGGGTGGAAAAGAGTTGGTGAGAATGGCTTCTCCTTTTTCTCCATCTTCAATTTTCTCTCTTTTCCTGCTGTGATACCTCCTGGTTCTTGGAACTTCTGAAACATCAGTTGCTGTGTGAAACCATCACTAAAGATGCTCAGGGCCCCAATCTACAGTAAATCGAACTTTGGTAGAAATAATGTGATCTGATGTAAATTAGCACCACATGATCCACTCCATGTGGTCAAGACATGCGATTATACTTCCAGGATTGCCTCCAATTAGACCTGGCAACCTTACTCTGCAGTACGTCAGATCCTGATGAGCTATTAACAACATTTATTCACTTTCCAATATTTCAAACATTAAAATCGTCTCATTCAAGGGTTTTCAGGTCATTAAACCTCCCCCCAAATTTTGCTGTGACTTGCCAGGCACTCCAGTTCTTCAGCCTCCACCTTGTCCTGTGCAGTTGCAAATTTAGTAGATGCTAGGATCAGGGTGTCCCTCCCATAAAGGGAAACGGAAGAACTAAGAAATCCAACAACCAGAAATTGAATTGAAATCACATCCTGTAGGCAAGACTTCAGAATTAGACATATTTCCAACTAAAAGTTTTGAAAAAAGCAATGCTGCAGGAGATACAGCTAATTCCAGGATATTCCATTCATGTCCAATGACACTTCCAAAACCAATCACCTACAGATTTCATCATATAGCTAATTTATGTTTACCTGACAGCAATTCTTCAAGTGTTTTGAGAATGTAGCAGTAATAGTGCATATTTTTGGACTTTGTTTCTATTTTAGTACCCTTTTCCATCAGTTCTAAATTTCCCATGTACCTGATGCCTTTACCTTGTAAAGGATGAAGATTGTGGAATTTTGAGTTAATCTCAAATTCCAAGAACTAGAAGTCTGTTCAAGAGCAAGAAAGGAGTGTATGAAGACAGGTTTTAGTGATGATAGACTTTTATTATTTGTTTATAAAATTCTTCTCCCATATACCAGCATTCAGTTTTGGCCACTTAACAGGTTTACAATCCAAATGTCTGTTTCATTTTGTATCACTCAACTGAAACAGCGTGCATCTTCAACAACAAGTTACATTTCTCAGTACTAAATACCAGTACTTGGTTTGGAATATGGGACAAAGAATTCTACTTCAAAATCGACTAGTGAGCTGCAACATTTTGCATAGTAATAATGAATTTTTTAAAAGTAGGGTAAAACATTTTGTATTTCTAATTACAGAGCAAGACCTGCTATTTTGAAAGCAGTTGGATTTAATGTACCAAAGTTTAACTGTACAAATTTTATAGAAATTATTTTTTTCTGAGAGATTGGACCCATGAAGAAAGATTTTGCATAATATGCAAAATGTTATATTGCCGTAGATTACTTGAGATTTTTTCTAATAAAGCAGGTTCTTTCCAGATGCCTTTACCTTTTTTCACAGCGTTTAGTTCTGCTTTAAGCAACTTTTGCTGCAATCTCCAGTACAGTTTTGGGTTAGAATTCAGGCCCTCAATGTTAACAGTTCGTCCAAGACCATTCCTCAAAATCTCTTCATTTAGAGAAACTGAGAAAAAACCATCCTAAAGGGAAATAAAATGCAATTGAAATCTATTTTAATTAGTGTTTATACATTCTGAAATGACACGTTACAATGCCAATAACTTCTTCAAACCTTGCCAAAGGTGGATCACATGTTAATTTGATACAACTAAGGGAAAACTTTAAAGCAAATTTTCAGATGAATTGGGCAAACAGAAGTAGAGAAACAAAAGTAAGCAAAAGAAAAAGGATTTCTTGACAAGAGGCCCATAAGTGGTAGAATGAGCATTTTTCTCTACATAAATATTAAGAACTACTCAGCTAACTTATCCTGTCTCAATGCCTTTCAGGAAAAGCCTGAGGTTGCATAGATGAGCCTGTGGATTTTAATCATGAACAAAAGGTTTCAAATTTCAGCTCACAGACCACGATATTGTAGCTAAAATTATAGTAAGTTCCACCAGTGTTATTTTTATTAAACGGGCTAAAAATTGACAACTGAGATATATTGCAAAATCACAAAGTAATTTTTAAAATCTTATTTCTCCATCAGATCAATGCGAAAGAATGCCAAAAGTCTCTGACAGCCTGAGAGTGCAGTAAAAATGAGGATTGATCCTAGCAGAGGATCGGATGGTGTTTAATAAGACTAATTGTCATGGGTAAATGATGCAGCTCAAGTGTGTAGCCCTGAATATTGAAAATAAATATATATGACTGAAGGATACTGGCAAAAATGCACAGTGATATTCCAATAGGAGTTTGATCAATTCTGATGCAAGAAATAAAAGTTGCAACAAATATGGGAATAAGCTGATAGGGACAGAGTCAATATAGAAGACACAGCAACGCCAGACTCAATGCTGGAATTTTATTGGCTTGGCCCACCTATCAACGGGCGGAACGAGCCAGTAAAGGCGAGTGAGAGCTGAGAAATCAAGATCAGGCCCGATTTCTCGGCTCCCGCAATTTTCCAAGAGCCAGATTTCCAGCAAGGTCAGTCTCTTGTAGGAAATGAGCAAGAGGCTGAATAATTTAATATATTTAAATATGAATTTGCATGCATTTAATGAGCCCAGTGCTCAATTGTCCAAGCTCACTTGCCTTTATGGCCTCTCCAGGAGAGGTTCTCTCCAGCTAGAAAAACACCTGGTCTCCATGAATGGGAACAGTTGTGTTGGCCTTGCCGAAAGCCATTGAGGCCCCCTGGGGAGGCCAAGGGCAAAGGGGAGTACCCTTTTAGCAGTGCCAGCCTGACACCTGGGCAGTGTCCAGCAGGCACCTTGGCACTGCTTGCTGGGCACTGCCAGTGGGCGGGATGGTGCTGCGCACTCTGCAGATGTGATTGGATCAGAGGGAAGGGGGTGCGATCGGTCCAAGTACGACCAATCTGGGTGGTGTGTGGGGACTAGGTGTCCGTGTGTTGTGGGGCTCGTGATTGGCTGTGGGCCCCTGCAATTGTGGCCAGCAGGGATGTTGATTCAGGCTGGCTCCAGCAGCAGAGGTCTGACAATGCCCTCTGACAGGCCCCCACTGTTGCAATTGCACATGTGCAGCATCAGAGGTTGGCACATGCACAGTAGCTCTCTCTATAGGCTGGCTGGTGAATAAAGCCCAGCCCACCAACTGCAGCAGCCAGAAACAGTCTACACCACTTTTTCAATGACTAAGTACATAAGATTGGGTGTGAAAATCCACCCAAAGGGAACAGAAACTCTCCCATTTTCATGCTTTCTCGTAAAATTCTGCCCAATATTTAGAACAGAATAAAAAAAGGGAAAAAAGTGAACTCAATTGGACAGCACAGGAGACTATTTAGGCAATCATCCTTGTGTTAGCTCTTTGGAAGTATTTTCCAATTTGCCCCATTGTCTTGCTCTTTCTTCACAACCCTGCAAAACCTTTTCGCTCTTTCACATAGTGCACTTAAATCACAACAACTAAAAAAAAAAATGTTTCCTCTGTCCACTTCGGCTCTTTTGCCGAAAACCATCAATCTGTGTCCTCTAGTTACTGACCCTTCTGCCATTGGAAATTATTTCTCAAAATGGATCATGATTTTACACATCACTTTCAAATCTCCTTTTAACCTTTTCTGCTGTAAGAATAATCGCAGATTCTCCCATCTCTCTCCACATAACTGAAGTCCCTCAATTCTGGTGCCATTTTAGTAAAACTCCTCTGGACTTGTTTGAGGTTTTGATATCTTTTCCGAAGTGGCAGTTAGTTCTTCAGCTGGCTGGATAGGTAGAGTGTTGGATGGCATGATGGCTGGATGGCATGGTGGCTAGCTGGCTGGATGGCATGATGATACCAACGATACAAGTTCAATCCCTATACCAGCTATGACTGTTTATTGAAGGCTGCCTCCTTGCCTTGCCCTATGTTACACATGGTGCCCCTTAAGCCATACAATCATTTCTCTCTCCCTCCCTCTCTCACAGGGAATGATCCTTAAGGCCTCTTACGAATTATGGCTAAATATTATTCTTCCAGAATTAAATACAATGCTTGTTATGCAGGATAACCAGTGCATAACTAATTCTATTCTTTCCTGCCATTAAAAATGTCAAGGATTCCATCTGCCTTTTTAGCAATCTTCTCAACTTGCCAGGCTTTCAAAGATTTGTGTACATACACCGTTAGGTTGTCTAATTAAACAAACCCTTTAAAATTGTATCATCACTTCTCATTCCTCAAAATGATTTACTTCACATTTTTCTCCATTAAGTTTGAGCTGCAGTACGAATGTCCATTTCATCAGTCGATGGCCTCCTGAAGTCTGTTACATTTGAGTTTTGTGTGTTCTGCAAACTTTGAAATCATGCCCTGTATATACCACAGTCCAAGTCAGCAATACATCTCAAAAGAACAATGGTTCTAGCATGTTTAAGTTAAAAGGAGAGCTTGGATAGACTGGGACGTTTTCCCCCTGGAGCATAGGAGGCTTAGGGATGATCTTATCAGTCTACAAAATAATGAGGGGTATTGATAAGTCATATCTTTTCCCAAAGGTAGGAAGTCTAAAACTAGAGGGCATAGGTTTAAGGCAAGAGGGGAGAAATACAAAAGGATCCAACTTTTTTCCCCCACACAGAGTGGTGAGTGTCTGGAATGAGCTGCCAGAGGTACTAGTAGAGGTGATACAATTTTGTCTTTTATAAAGTATTTAGACAGTTACGTTTGTGACATTAGTGTATCTTAAAGAAATGTTTTTGCTACATCATGTTCTCTGCAGCTATAAGCAGTTTTGTTTTCATTGCAGCTGCTAAAAGTCCTTTTATTGTTCCTTCAGTGGTTTAAATAGGGCTTGTTTATTTTCACTCTGGGATTTTTATGAACCTGCATTATTAGGAGAAAGGTCACGTGTTTTGGTCCTTTTTTCCCCCCTTCCTAGTGAATTTAAACTTTCATTTTCTATTTGGCTGGCAGTAGTTTGAATTTTTAGAAGGGACATCAAGCTGTAAAGAAATGTTTCTCTCTCTCTCCCTGGTTTTGGAAATTCTGTTGGTTAGCTGAAAGCAAGGCTTCTTGCCTTCCTGAAGTAGAGAATCTGCTGTTGGTGGCTTGATGTGGATGTGCCGGCGTTGGACTGGGGTAAACACAGTAAAAAGTCTGACAACACCAGGTTTTAGTCCAACTGATTTATTTGATAGTAAACTCACAAGCTTTCGAGGGGACCCCCTCTTCGTCAGGTGAATGGAGAGTTCTGGCCTCGGACAGAGCATATAAAGCACAGACAGTTTAGAGATTACTGATTAGAATGCGAATCTTTACACCTAACCTGCTGTTCAAGTCCTAAAGTGGCAATGTGTGTGGAAGGAGCACTGATCACAGGTTAAAGAGATGTGTATTGTCTCCAGACAGCATAGTGAGTGAGGTTTTGCGCACCTCTGGCTTGACCACAGATTCTCCCTGGTGTTCTGGGGAGCTATTTTGACTCCAAGCCTATCTGTATGTGCCTCAAGAAAACTGCAATATTCATTCAAAGGACTCAGTTCCAGTATTACATGAGCATTAGTCTTTGCTGTGTTAAACCTATGAAAAGGGTTTCTGCCTCTGAAGTTTCTGTTTGATGGGAACAATTTCAATATATTTGATAAGGGTCATACATTATTTTGGTTTTGTTTCTGTTTGTAATTGGTAAGTTATTGCTAATTTTCTATCCATGGCACCATGTGTTAATATGGTACACAACTACACTCAAATTTGACGTCATTTTAAATTTTCATAGCAACTTCATTGCAGTGTTAATGGCAGCCTACTTGTGACCCTAATAAATAAACTTAATGTCAGGAAAACAACTTTGATGCAAGTCCCCTAAGAGTTATCAGTGACATCCTTTCCTTTAGCTAATTAATCTCTACTACCTGTTCTTCATTAGCAAAGGTATTAACATTACTGAAGCACAGTTTCTAGATGATCTCAAAGCCCAACAAATCCAATGGTTTTCTGAAAGGTACTTAGAGAGACAAGATGGAACATTTATGAAGGAACAGTCATACTGAGCGGATCAAAGAACATCAGGGTACTTCCAACACATTGCGAACAAAATATAGTTAGTTGCCATATTTAGGGGCATCTACAGACCCATAATCTTAACACAACAACTGAAGTTTAAGAACATATAGGGAGTTAAATTGAAATCTAGTGAGTACAGTAGGATGTCACAGGGGCTCCTTACTACATCTTAGATATAGTCAGTTAATTTTTAAATGCATGATAATGTAACATATCCAGCGTGCCTCCTGCTAGTAAAATCAACTTGTTAGCAGTGTTCAATCATGACTGAAAAAGAAGCTTATTTAAAATAAATTGCAAGGAAATTAAAATAATCATGATTCACTTAAACCTAGAATTCAGTTAAAATGAAAAACTGCAAAAAAGAAAAACCAAGAAATTAGATTTAAAACATTATATTAACAGGAAACGAGTCAGAGTGCAACCAATCAGACACAGGTCCTGAAATCATTCTTACATTATCAATGGAAAACGCTCAAAATATAAGCTCAGGCAGCATTAATGGAGAGAGAAAGTTAACATTTTAGGGCTGGCTTTTGTCAGA
Source organism: Carcharhinus amblyrhynchos (assembly GCF_965287045.1). Taxonomy (NCBI): domain Eukaryota; kingdom Metazoa; phylum Chordata; class Chondrichthyes; order Carcharhiniformes; family Carcharhinidae; genus Carcharhinus; species Carcharhinus amblyrhynchos. The sequence continues at coordinate 100,393,751 of NC_137326.1, read as the reverse complement.
ACTGTAAAACATTAACAGATAACAGGGTTGGGGAAGGGGGAGGAGGCAAGAACAAAAGGGAAAGTCTAATGCAGGATAGAAGACTGGTGAGATTAAATAGCAAAAGGAATATTTTGTCACAATGCAAATCTTCTCTCTATTGGGAGACCAAATACAGATTGAGATGATCATTTTGTTGAACAGCTCTATTCAATGTGCAAGCATGATCCTGAGCTTCCAGTCATTTGCCATTTCAATCTTCTGCCCTACCATGCAAGTCAGTATGAAAAAATTTTCCACGGCTTGTGGCAACTTTGGACTCACCACCAACATTAAAAAGACCGAAGTCATGCACCATACACAAAACCCATATTCACAATCAAAGGGCAGAAACTACAGGCAGTGGACCAGTTCACTTATCTTGGCAGCACTCTCTCCCAAGCAGCGAGTATTGATATAGAAATTAACTGCAGAATAGAAAAGGCAAGTTCTGCTTTCTGTAGATTGCGCTCCACTGTATGGGAATGTCGAGGAATCAGCCCAGCAACAAAACTGAAGGTCTACAGCACCATGGTACTCACTATTCTCCTGTATGTCTGTGAAATGTGCATGCATGACAGCTCAATCATTTCCACATGACTGGTCTTTGCAGAATATTACACATCAGATGGCAAGACAAAGTAACAGACATTGAAGTTCTCTCTAGAGAAGTCTACCATCAGTCCACACACTGCTGACGACAGCGCAAACCCGTTGGGCAGGTCTTGTCATCCGTATGCCAGACGAGCACATACCCAAGCAGCTTCTTTTTGGGGAACTCTCTGCTGGAAGGTGCTCGCATGGAGGGCAGAAAAAAATGTTACAAAGATACACTCAAGGCCTCCCTGAAGTCGCTTGACATTGACAAGCCCACCTGGGAAACGCTGGCACAAAACCGCCCTACCTGGCACTGCCTCATCCACAAGGGCTGTCAAGCTTACGAAGCAAGGTGCATTGCTGAAGCACAACTTAAGCGTGAGCTGCGCAAGTCTAGAGCCACCAGCGCAACAACTACAGTGTCTACACAAGTCTGTCCAATGTGCCAGGACGTTCTGTGGCTGAAGTGGCCTGATCAGTCATCTTCGGACACATTGCATCCAGCCTCAAAAATGACTAATGGGGTTGAGGTCCTCATCGACGACAATGGACGAACAACTAACTGGACAATTTAACTTTTGTGCCAAGAACTTCTTTGAATTAACTATAGTGGATTGCAGTCAGAAAAAAAATTACAGCTGATACAAAGCAATTTAAAATCAATTTCAGACTTTGAAAAAGTACATAAGCAGTCTTCCAAGTGGTTTTAAGCTTCTAATATTACAGAACAAGATTAACTTAGTAGTCTTATCTTAACATAAAAAATGCTACCACACAGTAACAGGCAGTATGGTGTCATTTTCTTACACCAGTCTCAAAATTTAAGCTGCGACTACATAGGTAAAAACTTGTCTGTTCCAATCTTCTAAAGCACAATACCATGATTTGATACAAAATGTAAACTTGCATATTGGAGACATGGACTTACCTTTTTGAATCTTACAATGCAATCAATAATAGAGTTATCCCTCCTCAGAGGTTGAAACCAAACAACGTGAGAAGGTTTTATTTGCTCTCTTAACCAGATTCTGCCCTCATCAGTCATTTGTAAGCCAGCCAGTCTAAGCATCAGATGACCATCTGACTGCCCTGAGGAAAGTACAAGTGTTTCATTACTAATTCATAGTAAATTTGAAACAACATCTATTTCACACAACAGGTAAAATAGACCATTCAAACTGAGCAATCCTGCTCCTTAAAAAGTCATGTAACCTTCACTTTGTATATCACAAAGAGGGATTGCCATAGATGATTATTTAATTCGAAGGTTCTGTTTGATGGAAGATCTGAGCCGAAGGGACCCTGTCAGCTTTTCTGGTCTAATAGGGCATGCAAGCCTTTTTAAAATCATACCATATGAGTGGGAAATTTACAGGAAGAATACTGAAGATTGATCTAAGATATAGTCCCAGGAGATCACCTTGCTCCTTTTTACCTAAATATCTAGCCCATTAGCTAAAGATTGATTGGATCAGAATCATCATACTATTTATATTTCCATTACCCTCTAACATTCAGGCAACATCAAAACACTACTCCAGCACCACATCCCTGACAAGTGCAAGACAATAAAATCAGCCAAGTTAAAGATTCCATTCCATTTATCCAATCAGGACTCAAGCATCCATAGCAAAAAAAACAAGCAAAAAAAAGGTCAAAGAATAGCACATATCCTGGATCAGGGTAACAATAGGATATCCTGTTAGATGAACTTACTGAGAAAATTGCAAGCCAACTCTCAGACTAATAAGAAATGCTGAGGCAAAACTACATCAGCCTAAAGAATAAAGCTGTGCTTGTTCAACCACAACCAGATATAATCAAAGAAAATACCACAAAGCCTAAATAACTGAATTAGGACTTTAAACTATATCTGAAATTTCCAGACATTAATTTGTTTTCTGGATCTATCAAATAAGCTCCAGCAAAATGAGATACACTACACATGCAGGAAAATGGGGTGGTGTACAGTTCACATAGGATCTAATACAATGCAGCACAGTGGCATAGTGGTTAGCACCAGCGCCTCAGGTTCAATTCCAGCCTTGGGTGACTCTTGGTGTGGAGTTTACACTTTCTCCATGTGGCTGTGAGAGTTTTCTCTGAGTGCGCTGGTTTCCTCCCCACAGTCCAAAGATGTGCAGATTAGGTGGATCGGCCATGCTAAATTGCCCTTTAGCGTCTCAAGATATGGGTTAGGAGGGTTAGTTGGGTAAAATATGCGTGTTTGTGGGGATAGGGCCCGGATAATATAAATACAATACCCAGACATAAAAGTAGAATTACATGAAATAATTGACAATGTAAACTTTTAAAGATGCAGGATGTACTCACTATATGCAGATTTAAGAACTAGTTAAATTGGCTGTGGATTTAAAAATAAAATACATACAAAAACAAAACAGATTTATGCTATTAATTAGCCAGAACCTATTATATCATACCTGATAACTGCTTACATACCTCCTTATAATAAACCTCCTTGCTTTGATTGCAATTTCAACTCAACTAAATCAGTTCTGGACCCCAAGGTTACACTTTAATATAAAACTTTGAAATTTGTGAATGATGAATTTGAGTGTCGAATACAGAAAAGATTTCAAAAAAATTTTTTGACATATTGGGCGGGCTTTTCCGGTCACGCACATCCCAAGACTGGAAATTCCTACCTGAGGTCAAAGGGCCTTTAAATGGTCCGTCAAATTTTCTGTCCCATCCATGACAATTCCTGCAGTCGGCAGGACAGGAAAATTCGGCAACTATATACACAAGGTATGATTTCATCCTGAAATCTGAGGGCTCCTATTGTTTCCAGGGTTCAATTTGAAAATTTACCTCCTAAAATGATAAAATTCTGTGGATTACGATGTTAAAGGAGATTGATTGAGATAGGAGGAATATGCCATTCAGCCCCTCGAGCCTGCTCCACCATTCAGTAAGATCACAGCTGATCTGATTGTGACCTCTATGTCACTTAGCACTCTGCTCCCATAAAAGTTGACTTCCTTGTTGATCAAAAAAAAAATTAACACAGCCTTGAGTTTACTAAATGTCTCAGTCTTCACTGCTCCTTAGGAGAAAAGGTCACAAACTAATAACTCTCCAAGACAAAAAATATTCTCCTTCTCTCAATCTTCAATGGGAGACCCCTTATTTTTAAACTGTACCTCCTAGTTCCAGACCCTATACTCTCTCAGCATCCACCCCATTATGTCCCCTCGTGATATTGTGCACTTTCATAAGTTCACCTCTCATTCTTCTAAACTGTGAAGGATATAGGCCCAAACTGCTCATTCTGTCCTCATAAGCTAACCCTTTCATCCCAGGACTCAGTCAAGTGAACCTTCTCTGAACTGCTTTCATTGCAATTATCTTCTTTATGTAGGGAGACCAAAACTGCACCTAGTTTACCTGATTCTTCTTGCACCAACAAATGCCAACATTTGCCTTGGTGGATATTTTCCAGACGTCGCTGGATTCCGGGGAAGTGCCGGAAGATTGGAAAACGGCTAATGTTACGCCGTTGTTTAAGAAGGGTGCCAGGCAAAAGGCGGGGAATTATAGGCCGGTTAGTTTAACGTCTGTGGTAGGTAAAATGTTAGAATCCGTCATTAAGGAGGAAATTGCGAGGCATCTTGAAGGGAATTGCTTGATAGGGCGGACGCAACACGGTTTCATTAAAGGGAAGTCGTGTCTGACAAATTTACTGGAGTTCTATGAGGATGTGTCTAGGGCAGTGGATAGAGGAGAGCCGGTGGATGTGGTCTTTCTGGATTTTCAGAAGGCGTTTGACAAGGTACCTCAAAAGAGGTTATTGCAGAAGGTCAGGGGACATGGAGTTGGGGGTAGGGTGTTAGCGTGGATAGAGGATTGGTTGTCAAATAGGAGGCAGAGAGTGGGGGTCAATGGGTGCTATTCGGATTGGCGGTTGGTGACTAGTGGGGTGCCCCAGGGGTCGGTGCTGGGGCCTCAGCTATTTACCATTTATATAGATGATCTGGAGGAGGGAACCGAGTGCAGGGTGTCGAAATTGGCTGATGACACCAAGATTGGGGGAAAGGCAAATTGTGCGGAGGGTGTGGAGAGTCTGCAGAAGGATCTAGATAGGCTGGGCGAATGGGCCAGGAAATGGCAAATGGAATTTAATGTTGGCAAGTGTGAGGTGGTCCACTTTGGTAGGAAGAATGGTAGGAAGGACTATTACTTACGTGGCGAAAAACTGCAGCAGGCGACGGTGCAGAGGGACCTCGGGGTCCTTGTGCATGAGTCGCAAAAACCCAGCTTGCAGGTGCAGCAGGTGGTCAGGAAGGCAAATGGGATGCTGGCCTTCATAGCGAGGGGGATTGAATATAAAAGTAGGGAGGTCTTGCTGCAGCTGTATAGGGCATTGGTGAGGCCGCAGCTGGAGTACTGTGTGCAGTTTTGGGCGCCGCACCTGCGCAAGGATATTTTGGCCCTGGAGGGAGTGCAGAGGAGGTTTACTAGGCTGATACCGGAGTTGAGGGGATTGAGCTATGAGGAGAGGCTGAATAAACTAGGCTTGTACTCGTTAGAGTTTAGAAGAATGAGGGGAGATCTCATTGAGACGTATAAGATGATGAATGGGATGGATAGGATAGAGGTGGAGAGACTCTTCCCGCTCAAAAAAGACAGTAGGACTAGGGGGCACAGCCTCAAGATAAAGGGGAGGTGGTTTAGAACGGAGTTGAGGAGGAACTTCTTCACTCAAAGGGTGGTGAATCTCTGGAATTCTCTGCCCGTTGAAGTGGTGGAGGCTGCCTCGCTAAATATTTTTAAGAAGCGGGTTGATGGGTTCTTGATAAGAGAGGGGATTAAGGGTTATGGGGAGAGGGCGGGAAAGTGGAACTGAGCCACAACAGATCAGCCATGATCTTATTGAATGGCGGGGCAGGCTCGAAGGGCTAGATGGCCTACTCCTGCTCCTATTTCTTATGTTCTTATGTTCCTAACCACTTGCTGCACACTAGCTTTTTGTGTTTCATGTACCAGGACATCCAGATACCTCTCCAGAGATTTCTGCAGTGTCTCTCCATTCGAGTAATAGACTGCCTTCCATATTTTTCCTGCCAGAGGAAAAGTTCACATTTTCCCACATTATACTCCACCAGTCAATTTTCGCCCATTCACTTAACCTATCTACATCTTTCTGTAGGCTCTTTACTTCTGCTTGACAACTTTATTTCCTATCTATCTTGGTGTTATCAACAAATTTGGCTACTATATATACATTCCCTTCATTCAAGTAGTTGATATAGATTGTACTGTAAATTGTTGAGGCCCTACTACTGCTCCTGTTGCAAATCTGCCCAACATTTTTTTAAAGTTTGTGCTTAGTGGACAAAACCAAAATTTGGTCAAGAGGACTAAATATTAATGGCTCAATAATGTTTAAATTTCTGTTATAAAAAGAGTTACTACTTCATGAAAGTTCAAATGGCTCACAAACGAAGTTTAATCAGTGATAGCACATTTTCAGTGAAATCCACCTTGAGTTTTGTGAATTTGAATAAATGACAACATAGCAAACGAATCCAATGCAGTGCAAAATGTAACAAATGGCTACTTTCATGTGATTTAAAGATTGGCAGTTCTCAGTCACATATGGAAAATGGTATCACAAGCACTTCTAAATTTCAATCATCATGCCAATTCTGAAGTTCACTTACATGTTACCTTATGTCATCAGGCAGTTACTTACACCTTCTTTGTAGAGTTGAAATGACAGGAAAGGTAATGGGAATATGTTCTACTTCTAGTCCATTTCTCGTTATGTGATGCACTCTCCCTCGAAGCATAACATTTTTTTCAATAAATCTATTGGGTATCTCTGCAGCACTAGTAAATTTTGTAAACTATAAAGATGAAGAAAAATAGTTAAGAATTTATGTTACTGGTCCAACTATTATTTCATAGTCAAGTAGATACTATGTTAGAATCTTAAAACCATAATTTTCTTTTATAAATACAATAAAATGTAATAATAAACTGTAATTTTGTAAATTTATTAGATCTCATGACTTTAATGGAAAATCATACACAGTTTCAGAACAGAAAGATTACATCATATGATGAGTGCACTAATCTGTTGCAAATGTTTAAATATGGACTACATTAGGGTCATAAAGGTCTAACTGCATTAAGTAAACAGAGCACAAGGTCACTCGTTCAATTCTTCTTTGCAGGTGAAATGCATTCATTGGTTAGGCTACAGATCAGAAAATGTCAAAATTTCAAGATTGTTTTACAATGAGAGCATTGACTAGGACAGCTGTATGTTCCACCTGTATTACTTTTAATTGATTAGCAGTGGTTCACCTATAATTTTGATCCCATCAATTCAATTGATATATTGTTTAATTGCAAAATTTCTGTATAATTTAAGGCACAATGAATTAGATCTGCATTCAAGCTGGCATGTCACTTCAATGCTGTAAATAAATTTTGGAAGTCCCCCCCAAACTTTCTTTGAACTTCGTTGATTGGAATTTGACCAGTTTCACAAAGCAGCTAGTATGTTGAGAGTACTTTTGATCTGCAATAAGTTGCATTAACTGGACTACGACATTTATATATGCTAACAACATATTTTTGCTCTATTAATAGCAAATTTCTGGTGCTGCTACTCAAAAGAATTGTTCCTTCAGAAAGGGAGGAACATAATGCAGTGCACAATGTATGAGGCTGAGTGTAGGCCTCCATGTATGAAAGGGTATAAAATGAAGTCTGTTTACATTTTGGAATTTAGATTTTAGATCAGAACACTGGTTTTGTTTTTCATAAGGTCAATTAAAAATCCACATTTTGGTTCCAGTACAAATCATATAACAAATCTCTTATAATGAGATTTCCCATTTTCTGGCATTATGCTGCTTCCAAAAATTGATTTTTTTTGGCATGATTTAATTTCCAAAAATTGATTGGCAGCTGCTCTTTATGTGCCTGGACCATGAACTCTGGAGTTCCCTCCTGAAACATTGCTGTCTCTCTTTCCTTTAAGATACGCCTTAAAACCAACGACTTTGACCAATGTGTAATGACATGTAAGGAAATATCTCGGTGCTAAATTTTCTTTGAAACGTTCCTTAAACAACTTGAGGCATATTATACTAAAGACACTATATAAATGCAAGTACTTATTGTTGAGGCTAGGGTTTGAAGAATAAGACGAAGTATGTAAAAGTTATGCAAATCATGAAGTGGTTTACATTTGCTGGAGCTTCTTAAGTTTTTATGTATTGTTTGACTTTTAATTTTATTTCAGTCAAGACTTGAAACATGAACTTATCTTTTCTCTTGACAAACACCAACATTTTATTCGGCATCAGACTGAGTTTTTTTAAAAACAATCTTTTGTCACTACAATTATTAGTAATACATCAATGTATCCCTTTGCAGATTCTAATTCACTAAAGGAAAGTCTGAATTCTGAATGGCTAACTTGGTAAAAAAAAGTCACTTGATGTGCCTAGTTTTATCATGATGTGGCTATGCTGGCGTTAGACTGGGGTAAACACAGTAAAAAGGTCTGACAACACCAGGTTTAAGTCCAACCGATTTATTTGATAGTAAACTCACTAGCTTTCAAGGTTTCCCTCTTCTTCAGGTGAACTCTCCATTCACCTGAAGAAGAGGGAAACGGCGAAAGCTAGTAAGTTTACTATCAAATAAATCGGTTGGACTTAAACCTGGTGTTGTCAGACTTTTTACCTAGTTTTATCATGCAAGATCAAAGTTAAGTTAAAAGGGAGAGAAGATCCCTTGAAGAAATTAATGGTCACGTTGAACTCAAGCGGCACCTCACAGCGTCAGGCACTCGCGTTCGCTTGGGTCACTGTCTTTGCAGAGTCTGCACATTTTCCCTGTACCTGCACAGGTTTCCTCCAGGTGCTCCAGTTTACTCCCAGTCCGAAAGATGTATTGGTTAGGTGCGCTGGCCATACTAAATTCTCCCTCGGTGTACCTGCGCGGGTGCTGGAGAGTGACGATTAGGAGATTTTTCACACTAACTTCATTGCAGTGTTCACGTAAGCCTACTTGTGACACTAATAAATATTTCTTTTTAAAAAAAACTTACTAGTCTGATGCTTCTGGCAAACATCACAACTCCCACCACCGCCAGGCCTGTGCTGAGGTGCTGCAAAAAAAAAACAGAAACAAAACGAGCGCTGAGACGCTGTCAACTATCTCCTGTTTCCTAAAATCAAGGCATGGAGATACGGTCCTGCCGTGCTCACAATCTTTCTGAAGCCGCGACTTCCTTTCAGAGCATCAGCCTCAACTGGCCGACTGATTCGGCCATTTTTCTACAGTGAAAACATTCTAGTAGCGAGACTCCAGGAGCCTCGAGTGACCCTCTCCGTACCTGCACCACACGAATATGTTCATCCACAAACTGCCCCACCTGACCGAGATACTCGCCCAGCACATTCCGGCTCTGCTCCGGCATCCTGAGCCGCGAGCGCGGATTCAAAGAGTAACTGAAACCGCCCACGCGCCTCGCCCGCCCCCTTCCCTCAGCTTTGGTGCGTCAGTGAAAACATTCCCACTCTACCGCTGCTCATCAATGGCTCGGGCTCTTCTTCCACGTTGTTTATACACTCGACTCCCCCACGTGAGAGATCGCTCTGAAAATACCAACAAGGAAGTAAGGAGAAAGTGAGATATAAACTCATGGGAGATTTATATTTTATTCATAACTGGCATTTAGCTGCCTTCCAATCTTTTATTCCTTCTTGAACCTGCTGCAGTGAAGATAAAATCAGAGTATTGGATAGGGTGGACAGTGTGAGCCATGGTCTTGGCTAGCACGAGGGGACATAGCTTTAAATTGAGGAGTGATAGATATAGGACAGGTGTCAGAGGTAGGATCATAGAATCATAGAGCCCTACAGTGCAGAAAGAGGCCCTTCGGCCCATCAAGTTTGCACCAAACACAATCCCACCCAGGCCCTACCCCCATATCGCTACATATTATACCCACTAATCGCTCTAACCTACACATCCCTGGACACTAAGGGGCAATTTCTTAGCACGGCCAATCAACCTAACCCGCACATCTTTGCACTGTGGGAGGAAACCAGAGTACCTGGAGGAAACTCCGGTAGGTGTAGGAAAATGCTTTGTTAAGATGGCGGGGCGGGCTCGTTGGGCCGAAGGGCCTGTTTCCTGTGCTGGGTTGTTCTTTGTTCTTTGAAACCCACACAGACACGAGGAGAATGTGCAAACTCCACACAGACAGTGACCTGACCCGGGAATCAAACCCAGCAGTGCTAACCACTGTGTTACTGTGCCGCCCCAAGGATCTTAGGCGTGGAATGCCCTGCCTGCAACAGTAGTGTACTCGTCAACATTAAAGGGTCATTGGATAAATATATGGATGATATTGGAATAGTGTTGGTTAGATGGTCTTTGGATTTGTTTCACAGGTCGGCACAACATCGAGGAACGAAGGGCCCGTACTGCACTGTAACGTTCTATGTTTTATATGTTCTAGTGGGTAGTGAGTGTGGGGATTTTTGACCCTGTCATAATAAAGGGGACATGGCATACGCCCAAGTCAGGAACAAATAGAATGGTTTTGTTCCATGACATCTTTATCATGTAATCTCTCCAGACCTCTTCCCTATCCCAGACCTACTCTTCCTTCTTCCCCTTCAAAAGAACATAACTCTATCTTTGAATTCTGAAGAAGTCATTTTCAACTCAAAATGTTGAATCTGTTTCACTGTCCACAAACTGTCTCCAGGCTTACTGAATATTGTGAGCAATTTTGGGGCCCCTATTGAAGGATGTGCTAGCATTGGAGAGGGTCCGGAGGAGATTCACAAGCGTGATCCCTGGAATGAAAAGCTTGATGTTTGAGGAGCATTTGAGGACTCTGGGTCAGTACTCGATGGAGTTTAGAAGAATGAGGGGGGAAATCTCATTGAAACTTGCAGAATACTGAAAGATCTGGATAGAGCAGTTATGGGGGAGATGTTTCCATGAGTAAGAGAGACTAGAATCCGAGGGCACAGCCTCAGAGCAAAAGGATGACCCTTTAATAAGAACATAAGAACTGGGAGCAGGAGTAGGCCATCTAGCCCTTCAAGCCTGCCCCGCCATTCAATAAGATCATGGCTGATCTGTCGTGTCTCAGTTCCACATTCCCGCCCTCTCCCCATAACCTTAATCCCCTTGCCTATCAAAAACCTATCAACCCGCGTCTTAAATATATTTAGCAAGGCAGCCTCCACCACTTCAACGGGCAGAGAATTCCAGAGATTCACCACCCTTTGAGTGAAGAAGTTCCTCCTCAACTCCGTTCTAAACTGCCCCCCCTTTATCTTGAGGCTGTGCCCTCTAGTCCTACTGTCTTTTCTGAGCGGGAAGAGCCTCTCCACCTCTATCCTATCCATCCCATTCATCATCTTATATGTCTCAATGAGATCTCCCCTCATTCTTCTAAACTCTAACGAGTACAAGCTAGCTTATTCAGCCTCTCCTCATAGTTCAACCCCCTCAGCTCCAGTATCAGCTTAGTAAACCTCCTCTGCACTCCCTCCAAGGCCAAAATATCCTTGCGTAAGTGCAGCAACCAAAACTGCACACAGTACTCCAGCTGCAGCCTCACCAGTGCCCTGTACAGTTGCAGCAAGACCTCCCTACTCTTATATTCAATCCCCCTCGCTATGAAGGCCAGCATCCCATTCGCCTTCCTGACCACCTGCTGCACCTGCAGGCTGGGTTTTTGCGACTCATGCACAAGGACCCCGAGGTCCCTCTGCACCGTCGCATGTTGCAGTTTTTCGCCATCTAAGTAATAGTCCTTCCTACCATTATTCCTACCAAAGTGGACAACTTCACACTTGCCAACATTAAATTCCATTTGCCGGTTCCTGGCCCATTCGCCCAGCCTATCTAGATCCTTCTGCAGACTTTCCACACCCTCCGCACAATTTGCCGTTCCACCAATCTTGGTGTCATCAGCAAATTTTGACACCATATACTCAGTTCCCTCCTCCAGATCATCTATATAAATGGTAAATAGCTGAGGCCCCAGCACCGACCCCTGGGGCACTCCACTAGTCACCAACCGCCAATCCGAATAGCACCCATTGACCCCCACTCTCTGCCTTCTATTTGACAGCCAATCCCCTATCCACGTTAACACCCTACCCCCAAGTCCATGCCCTCTGACCTTCTGTAATAACCTCTTGTGCGGCACCTTATCAAACGCCTTCTGAAAATCAAGAAACACCACATCCACTGGCTCTCCTCTATCCACTGCCCTGGACACATCCTCATAGAACTCCAATAAATTCATCAGACACGACTTCCCCTTAACGAAACCGTGCTGCGTCTGCTCTATCAAACAATTCTCCTCAAGATGCCTCGCTATTTTCTCCTTGATCACGGATTCTAACATTTTACCTACAACAGACGTTAAACTAACCAGATGAGAAGGAATTTCTTCAGCCAGAGGGTGGTGAATCTATGGAAGTCATTATCACAGAAGGCTGTGGAGGCTAGGTCATTGAGTATATTTAAGGCAGAGATAGTTAGGTTCTCGATTGTTTAGGGGATCAAAGGTTATGGGGGAAAGGCAGGAGAATGGGGTTGAAAAACTGATCAACTGTGATTGAATAACAGAGCTGACTCAATGGGCCAAATGGCCTAATTCTGCTCTGATATCTTATGGTCTATTCCCAGCACTTTGTTTTTTTATAAGAATTGTTGCAGTACACGGGGCTCACCATGTTAGTGCTGGCTGCCTGCCTGCGCAAACAACTTAGCTGTCTTTTCCCATAGCCCTGAAAATCTTTCCTCTTCAGATCATTCTTCAATTTCCTTGTGAAAGCCATGATTGAACCTGCCTTGACTACCCTCTCAGGCAGTGAATTCCAACTACCTCAGAATGTATTGCAGAAAAAGAATTCTTCCTGTTTGCTCTGGTTCCTTTGTCAAATCCTTTTAATCAGGGGTCCTCTGGTTTTTGGTCCACCAATGTGAACCAAGGCAGATTCACAGGTCATGGCCTCCTGTGTTCAGCATCATTTTTGCTAACCCACCTCACAGAATCTGAAGACCAAAACCCATGCCTTGCATACACTCCCTTCACCCTCCGCATATGCTTTCTTCACTCCCACCCCTTGCACACACTCATTTCCCCCACTCATTCCTCCTCTCACATTCTCTTTTCACCCCCCTCTGAAGGCCAATGCCCATCCCTTGCACACTCTCTCTTTCTTCTGTGGTAATATAAGCAGGGCCTAGTTTTAAGGCTGATAAATTGGATATCCTAAATTAAAGAATTGGGCATATTAATATCAAACACAGTCTAATCATTGGATTAGAGGAGATCATTGCACCCCATTGAAATGCACCGGCCTATTGTTAGAAGCCCAGATCGCGCCAGACTTTCTGTCATTGACAGTTCCATGATGTGGGTATGCCGGCGTTGGACTGGCGTCACTTTTTATTGACAGTTCCTGCAGTTACCTTATCTGATAACAGATTAGCATAGAGATGAACACCTGGGGGCAGACCCTGGTGTCCTGTCAGGCAGACATCAAGAAACCCACTGGGTATTGGAACCTCCTCCTGGGACCTCATTGGCCAGAAGCCAGAGAAGTTCCTGGAAAGGCAAGCAAGCAGGGGGATAAAGGGACACATTTTAGACACACTAGGAGTGAAGACTTGATGAAGGAAGTGACCTTGACCATTTGGAAGACTGACCAGAGAAGAAAGGAAGCAAGCTGCCATCGAGATTTACCTTTGTAATGACAGACCAAAAGGACTCAAAGAATCGAGCCTGCAGTTTAACCAAACCATCTTTGCGGGTAGTATGCTTGAATCTGGGATATCCTCTTGTTTTATGTGGTAAATTTAAGGGTTAGTAGTGTTATTATTAATAAACTTGTTCAACCTTTACTTGTGTTCGTCCTTTGTCCATCTTGCAAATATAGGCACTGGGGTAAAACCTTGGAGTAAGTAAACTCCAAGGTTGAAAGTATCTGAGAATTAACAGGTAGAACACTTCAACCCACACATATGCTTTCTTCTCTCCCATCCCTTGCACACTCATTTCCTCCCACCCCCTCACACATTCTTGCTTCCTCCCACCCCCCTCACACTTGCTCTCTATTCCTGCCATCACCAACAATATAGTTGGAAATTATTCACTAACGCGTTGTTAAACAAGAAATTCTTGCCTACATCAACTATCTCTTCTCTGCCATACTATAGATTGAATAAGGTAACACAAGAACATAAGAACACATCCTAATTTCTGACCAGTAATCAGTGTCATAATATACATAGCTAATTTTAGATATAATGTGGTTGTTTCAAATAGGATAAACAAATGATTGACAAAAACTTCTGAGGTCTAAATAAACCTCAATATTCTTAGTGAATTTTGCTTAATATGGCTGTCTTGATCCTTATGAAGATATTTATTAGGTTGGGAAACCTAAAGAGGTCACAAAGCCTTGGTGCTGAGATTCTGTCCTATAGGTCATTGCCTTGATTTGCTTCTGCTTGCGCTAACACAAAGAAAGGACATTAATTGAAAAGCAGAATACATTGTTCTTTCTGAGAAAATGCAGGCCTGAAGTGGACAGACATGATCTCATTTCCCTGCAGAATATTTTTCTCTCCTAGAGTTAGTGGTGCACTCCTGTATACTACATCCTCACTACGATGGTGGTTACTTACTCCTTGAATACTTCCAGTAGCCAACTGCATCACAATACCAGGGGCACCTCCTCAAGTGAAGGCTGCTATCAGTTTCAGCTTGTTGCCTGGATACAAATGGGTCACCCAATCATGCTCTCTCACTCCTATGCAATCTACATTTTCATACAGCGGAATGGGGAGCAAGTGAGATGGAGGGGGAATGAGGTATGGTGAAGGACAGAGGATGAGAGAGTTAAATGCCTGCGATCCTAGTCCCCTCCACCATCGGCTAGGTATGTACTTCAAATTTCAGTGCTGTCCACACGATAGTTGTTCCTGCTTGCATGCTCCCTGATTCAAAAGCCCAAACACTGTCACTGTGCTTCCATCAGTCACCACGGGAAGGTTCTCTCCTATTCGATACTAATGCTGCTCAATATACAGAAGCTTGGCCACATGCAGCATCAGTAATGAGGTTCTGAAAGTGTGAATGTCTCTATTGTGCCTGTGCAGAACTAAGAGCTGAACCAGATTAGATAAGTCCCACCTATCTTTGCTTGGTTGGGAATAGTGATTTTGACTTTTCTGATGTGGATGGGTTTGCAATATATGTATGTACCTAATTATATGTGAACAACATGAATTAGAGTAAAAGCAAATATCTGCAGATACTGGAATCTGAAACCAAAAGAGAAAATGCTAGAAGATCTCAGCAGGTCTAGCTGCACCTGTAAGGAGACAAAGGAGCTGACATTGAGTCCAGCTGACTCTGAAAAGCTAAGAAGCATAGAAAGTGGGAGATATTTATACTGCAGGGAGAGAGAAAGAAAGATGAGTCATAGCCACGGAAACCAGGGAAAAAACACTTCTAATGTCTGTCCACAGAGATATTAAAGAGTGTGAATGGCCAAACAACATAGAAGCTAAAATGAGAGGGTAAGTTGTGACAGATGAAGATGTTTGGGGGGGAGGGGGGAAGAATGGATGGGACACAGGTAAAATTTAGAAAAGGGGGAGAAAAGGTAAGGGAAGGGGGATAAAGTTGGGGGAAAGAGTGGGGGGGGAAGAAAAATGAAAAAAGACAAGAAAGAAATAAAAGGCAGAGAACAGTAAAAAAATTAAACAAAATAGAATGAAAACAAAGGGGTCAAGGTGGAGTAGAGCAGTTAGATGAATTAGAGTATCTGCATTTTGGGGTCTGCTGCCTGGGCATTGTTTCATTGTAACTCTGCCCCAAGAACAGTTACATCTCAGCCAATCTATCCAAACCTCTTACGATCTTAAGCATATCTGTCAAACCACCTCTCAGATAGGTTAAGCTAGAACAAATCTATCTATCCACATCATTGCAATCCCTCAATCCTGGAACGATTCTTGCAAATATTTTCTGTACCCTCTCTAATGCCTTTACATCCTTCCTAAAGTGGAAGGCCAAATCATGGTAACCTGATGTCTTTCTTGTGATGGGGCTCACTAACTTGTCATAGTGCATTGAATTGACTATCTTTCCCAAGATCATCTCCAGTGTCATTGCAACTGCACCCATGTACACTCTCAGAGCATATTCCATAATTCACTTGCATCTTCTACATGGTGGAGATGCTTTGCAGAATCACAAGTAATATTTAGTTATTGACCTGCTCTACATGTGTGTGGCAAGGATGTTGATAGAGGGGGATTTGGTAATGCCATAGAATATCATCAAGCATCTAGGCTCTTTTGTTGAAGATGGTTTTTTTTTGCCACTCTTCAACCCCAACTTGGTCTGCTTCATTACAAGGAATTGTGCAAATAAAGCTGAATATTTATCAGCAATATTGTGTCCTTCTGATCTTATGATTCAAGGAATTTATCTCTGAGCAGCTGAAAATAGTTGGTTCCAGAATATTCTGTGAAGTTCCTGCACCAATATGTCCTCCAGACTTTAGGGCCTTAGCAGCTTTAAGGCATGGATAGCAATTAAAATCAGGAATTATTGAAACAACCATAATTAGCACAGCAGAATTATTTCAGAGGATTGTAGGGTGAGAGGAAATTATAGAAATAGAAAAAGGGTGAAAGCAGTCACTCAGCAATTACATAATTTCTGAAGTATTTCCATCTAATGTAAAAATATAGCAACCAATTTTTGAACAGCATGTTTCCACAAACAGCAATTTGATCATGACTAGATAATCTGTTTTGTAATGTTGATTGAGGGATACATTTCAGCAAGGATACAGGAGATTTCAAAATAGTGACATGGGATCTTTTATATCCACCTAAGGGGGCAGACAGGACCTTGGTTTAATGTCTCATCCAAAAGATGGCAGCTCCAACAGTACAGAAATCCCTCAGTACTGGATAGTCAGCCTTGATTTTTGTACTCAAGTCCTGGAGTGGGACTCGAATTCCAAAACATCAGACCTGAGAGGAGAGTACTACCAACTGAGCCATGGCTGAACATAGCAACTACCAGAGCAAACGCCAGCAAGTTAATATGAAAGGAACAACAGGAATTGTGACAATAAATTAATGGAGAATGGGCATCAGAAATTAATAGAGGTGGTGGAATTAATAAATTATGTAACAGGTAGTCAATTAACAGACTAGCAGGCACACTACCAAATAAATGACATCCAGTAAGTTAGTTAATTTCAGTTATAATTAGTAAATGAATAAACTTATACAGCCACATACCTCCAGTGCATCAATAAATGAAGAACAGCATATCAATAATTTAATATAGAAGTGCCTCAATTAAATGAAATAAATGATGCAGCAGTGAGCAACTGCAAACTGAAAAGGTTTATTGGCAGGTACTAATGAATTAATAACTGGATACATCAAATATTAAATGCATGGAGAAGCTGATTATACTTTGCCTGTGGCATATGTGAAAAGTGTCCATATTCAGGTATTTGATCAATTGCCATGACCCTTGACACAAAAATATACATTTGTACATGCATGTAAAAGCCCAACTCCTTTCAATGTTCTTCCGAACAGTCATGAATAAATAATTAATCTAAAACTGAAATTTTAAAAATCCTTTGATAGTAATTGCACAGAAATAGGGATAGGAATATGGACAAAATAAATACTTCCTAAACACTAAAAGCCCATGTTCCCATAAAATAAATATTTAATTTAAAAGCTGAAAAATTCACTTTTGAAACTGCAACACATTAAAATGTGTTTTAAACATCTCAAAAACTGAGAAATAAACTGGGGAAAATGCAATATAGACATGCTTACAATAATGTATTTCAAATTAGATCTCTGAATTATTAAGATCAAAAAAATCTACTCCACATAAGGTTGATATTTTGTGACATGCTTTGTCTTGAAGTAGATAGAGCTGGGTGGCATTCAAAACAGAAGACACCATGGATTGAGTTAGGGGAAAATCTAAATTTTGCTCAGAGTTAGATGGAGACAGAAAATGCAATGTAGAGTGGTTCTTTTCATCTGACATAATTGTAGAGGAGACAGGAATCTGGCAATTGGTATAAGGTATGTGAAATTTGCCTCTTTAATGTTTTCGTGGAATCTGTTGGCAATGCTGGGAAGAGAAAGAGTATAGGCCTACAAACACTGGTCCGAGAAAATCTCATGTCTGCTACAATTGGTTTGTGATTTCCAAGAGATTACTTAACATTGAATTTTGTTTTTCTAATTACTTCCTGAATGTCAACTACGTTTGTGTCACACATGAGCTCAAAACATACTAAATTCTGTCAACATCAACAAATTCTAACACAAAGAGCCTATTTAAAAGGTGAATAGACTTAATCTGAAAAAGCTTTTTAAAATCTATCCTTGGTTTTTCTTTAATTTTCAGAACAGTTGTAGCTAAAAACTACCAAAAACTGAATAAAAATATGTCAGCAATTCAGAAGATTAAATAGTATCACAGTGCACCAAAGGCAATTAGGTAGATTGAATTGGTTAATATCTCAAAGTACAATTAGCCTTTGGCAAATTATATTGTCCAAATCAAGAGCTCTGGGAGAGGCTAAGGTTTTCATGGAATAATTTTAGTGGAGACATTAGAAGATACAAAGACAAAGCAAACATTGCTAACCAAATAAAACAAAAGTGTTCCAATCTGATTTTGAATGAGAGAAATTTTAGCAACTCGAAATGCAGGGTATTTTTCATTACCACCTTAAATGCACATACACTGCAGCCATCTTAGCTAATAGTCACACACTGTGATTGAACACTGAAATTCCCATTAGACTGCCAGATATTGCTACAGGAAAATGTTGATCATTTAATTTTAGAATGCCAATAGAAAATGTTTGCTCAGGAGTTTAAATGGGAGTATGTAACCTATACAAGAATTGAAAAGTTTGAATTTAATGTGTGTTGGCACTAATCAGAACACTGCACAGTTAAACTGGATAAATAAATAGAATAATTCATTCAAACAATTACATTTTGTCTTTATGATTTAGAATGATCAAATACAAAAACTAAAAAAAATCAAAATGTAAAACGCAACACAAATTGTGCAAACCAGGTCATTACGTACAGGTCAACTTTAAATAAAGTTAACAAGCAACTTAGTTGATCAAAATATTTGTGATTTTATGCTTGCAAACATTTCCAAAAATAATTTGCATTTATATAATGGCTCATCACATCCGGGTGCCACAAAGCAGCTCAATCAATACATTATTTTTTCCATTCTTATGTAGCCAGTTGTAGTAGGTTTGCACACAGCAATAAGCAATAAACAGATAATAAGTTGAATAACCAGTTCAACTGCTCTTGGTAGTTTTGGTTGGTGGAGGAATTTTGGTCGGAACACTGGAAAACTCCATATTCTTCTTCAGATCATGCCATAGTATTTCCTCAGCCACCTCAACAGGATGTCTGCTTAGCAAGTTATTCAAAACTTGCATTTCTATTGCTGTACTAAAATTTTAGGCCACTCAAGTCCTAGACAGGAACGTGAACCCACCACCTTTTGATTTCAATCTATTACAACTGGATGATGTCCCTCTGATATAACTGAATCAATACTGACAACTCCCAGTTGCAACACAAGCCTTCATTTTAATTTGAAAACACACAACACAAAATTAAAAGAATTTTATTTACAATAAGGGCTACAGACAAATTGGATTACTTTAAATGTTACCCTTGTTGTACAGATTGCAAACTTTAATTTGGCTAGTACAGTTCTTCTGATTTTCTGCAAGTCTCATTTGATGCAACTTTTTCCCACTTTATTGTATGTGATAGAATGCATGAATGCTTACAAGCAGGGCATCAAAGTTTAACCCTTGGGGCAACAGAAGTATGTAATTATTGACCGCATTTGATTGAATGTACTATTAAACAACTGGCTCAACATTACAAAAATTAAGCACCGAGGATAATTTTCACCTTCACCGTTTAGGGTGTAACCTGGTAGAGTACACCCGTTTTATTTAGCAGGCCAGCAATCTGCTATTTATCATCCAAGCGATGAAACTGAAAAATACCCACACTGTTTCTGCTTTGAACATTATTGAAAGCTCCATGGTCATTTCCTCTGATGTGCTAGGAGGGGCCAATAATTGTCAAATGAAGTTAAAAATTTCTGTAATAGTATCTATCAATGAAGCTTATTCACATACTAATGTAATCAAGTGTGCAACAAAATATATCAGAATGCACAGTTACTTTTTAGCCCAGCCTATTTCATCATTTTGGTCTTTAGAATGTATTGCATTAATAAGGAATGTTGCCCTTTGAAGTACACAATGGATTAAATGAGACACTTATGAAACACTGATATTCAGCAAAGCAATGGTTGAAATCTTTTAGCTAGGTATGATAAAATATTATCTACTAGTAACTCAAAAATACTATACAACATCATTTCAGTTATGTTTTTAGATGGCCTTTTCCTCTTCCAGGACAAAAATCTAATGACAATGCTTTTCAATAAAGGGTCAAATGTTTTGCATACAGGGTATCAAAGTGCCACAGACAAGGATCTATAGCTCTAATATGCAAAAAGCAAAGGCCATTTAAAATACACTGTAAAACTGCAAATTAAATTCTCCAGGAAAAAGTGCTTTTAAAGAGCTACAATTTCCAATTTCCAAAATGATCTGCTGGTTAGATAAAGCAAATTAAATTATACGAGTTACCTGCATTTCACAGAAAAGTAAGAAAATATAGTGATCTGTTTTATATGGCACCTGAAACAATGCAAGTTGATCTCTACCTATGGAGTGAGTGATATTGCATAGGTAGTTTTTACTCTAACCAAAGCAAGCAAAAAAGCCTAATCAAAATTAGTACTATACATACAATCACCACTTGTAATAACCATAGTCAAAATAACATTTAAAGAACTGAATAAAATCCATATTTTGTATGATTCCCTTCAAAACTGGTCAATAGATCTGAATTTAATTAAACTCCAAAAGTACATTCATCGAGACCTCAATTATTCCTCTTGCACTGCCACGTGGATGGGTGCTCATCCTGCAGATTTCTGAATCTATTTCCACAGCGGAGCCACCATGTGAGCCCAATAACAATGCACAATACAGATTCCACAAAGTAGCCATCAGTTGTGGTTGAACATGAACCACCAGATTTTGCACAAAGCTGTGTGGGGTAAAAAAAAGTTGGAGAATTAATGTTTCAATTATACCAACAGGAAATTGATCACATTTGAAAGACAACTACACAAATCGTAGCATAGATCAAGCACTTCCAGTTTTGGAAAATGAAAACTCACTTCAGAATCAATTGCAGATTTACAACTTCGTTCAGGTGCACCTATGCACTTCTTGACTGTAAGCGGATCCACCAACCAAAGAGCTAATGTAGCCGGCCAGTTTCCAGCAAGATTAGAAATAGTATTCAACAGAGTCATGTATGTTCCTCCAATTGAAGGATCACTAATTTTGGCATTAAATGCCATGACTGCAACATATATGCTGTAAACAGTCACCTAAAGGAAGAGGATATTAAAAAAAAAACTCAGTAACATGATAGACAAATAGTTCAATGTAATTCCAAGTAAATTGTGTTGTTAAAACTCTGTAATGGACTTTAGATAAGAAAGATCAGCAAAAGCTACAATTTATTTTTAACTGGAGCCTTGTAAAAAAAACTTCGACGATATTTATTTCCACAGCTTTATTTGGACGTGAATATTGAAATCAAATCTGTTTCTAATTTTCGCCAATGCCTTAGGCATTGGGGTGACAGAATATTAAAAAAAGATAGACATGACAGACTGAGCTGAATAAATTGAAAGTATACCTAATAACAATTAAAATTTCATGCAAATGTAAAAGCAAAATACTGCGAGTGCTGGAATCTGAAACAAAAACAGAAAATGCTGAAAAATCTCAACAGGTCTGACAGCATCTGTGGAGAGAGAACACAGCCAATGTTTCGAGCCTGGATGACCTTTTGTCAGACTCAAAATGTTGGTTCTTTTTTCTCAAAATTTAATGCAAAGTGTTAAGTATTGCACATAGGAAGAAAAAGTGGAACATCCATATTCCCTGAATGGTACTAAATTTAAAAAGATTAATGAACATCATGGAAAAGGTTAATCCAGACTACTCTTCAAAACATGGAAGTGGGACACGCAAAGTGACCGACACTTTGAATGTATTTCCGCACACTGGAGAGGAAATATCTTGGAATGACATAATAAAAGTTAGATGCAGCAGAATGAAAAATGCAAGTTTATAATCAATGAATTAGATTCATTCGGGCAAAAATCATAATTCCATAAACAATTGATCAAGTGTTGAGTATAACCCCTCTAATCTTTCAATTCAAGTATTGCCTCAAATATCTCTAAACAACAATGTACAAAAACTTGAAATATCTCTAATCTCTTCAACTATGTAGAATATAGGGTTTGAAACATATACAATCTACATAAAAATGATTAAGATAGGCCCAAAATATTTCTAATGATAATGTTACTTTGCTGTCTAACTATCTTTTTACAAATTCACTTGTGAAGTTTCTCCTATTTGAACTCATCTCTGCAGCACAAGGTAAACATACAGTAACAAAATTCAAGTCTAACGCACCTCTAACTAGATGACATTAGATGCACAAGTAGGACAATGACTGTCAATTTCCCCTCTTGGAATAAGATGAAGATGATTTACAGATTTACCTTCCCATAGATTTCTCCAGTGAGATTCAGAACAAATCAAGTCATAACATTCACCAGACCCACACTGAATTTGATCAAAGTTTATTCAGTAGGCATTAATCTATATCTAGCTGTGAGGTACCTTTACCCAAATTGAAATGTCAATTCAACAGCGTGATCATTTGTTTATGGAATTATAACTAATTTTAAGCTTGGACATATCTACAGATACATCATCATAGAATCCCTACTGTGCAGAATGAGGCCATTCGACCCATCAAAACTTCACCAACCATATTTCCCACCCAGGTTCTATTCCTGTAACCCCAGATATTAACCTTGCTAATCCCCTTGATACCAAGAACCTGATTTTACTATGAAGTTGCGCTCATTTTCAGGCGCACAAACTTGATAAAGTCAGACGTGAAGTGAGTAGCGCAATCCATGCTGGTTCCCCCTTCATCAAGGCCTGAAAACAGCCACAATTGGGATTGCGCCTGAAATGGGGGCGACGGCCATTTAAATTGACTTAATGGTTGCATACTCAACCTTACCAGGACTTCCCTCTTTACCACTGCATTTGCCCATCCAAGATCAGCGTGGAACAGACATACTCCACCAAAGTCCGATTCCAGTTAGTGAGGAAGTTCCCGAGATTAATGAGGGGGTGGGGGTTCTGCTGCCACTTTGCCTGTGATGGTCTGGGGGGGGGGGGGGGGGGGGTGTTGGTTTAGTCTGGGTGGTGGATAGGGTTTAAGTCTGGGTGGTGGATAGGGTGGGGGGTATAAAGAGGTCAGTAATGTTGTGGTGGTGGGGCATTGACTATGGGGGCCAGGGGGAGGCATCTGACTCAGGAGCGATGTGGCAGGGGAGCCGCATTCTATCATTTTGTTTCTGCATATGCACAGTTTAAGGCAATGATCGGAACTGCAGGTTTTTGGGTGTGTTAAACCCCACCCCACAGACTTCTGTAGCGTGATTCAGAATTGCTGATATTTTTTCAGGCAAAGTGCATATGAGGATACCTGAGAATGGTTCCAAAAGTCAGATCTAAAACACCCCCAGTTTCAAGTGTGCCCAGCACTTAGAATCAAATGGTAAAATAAGGCCTCAAAGGTCAATTTGGCATGGCCAATCAACCTAACCTGCACATCTTTGGACTGAAGGAGGAAACTGGAGCACCCGGAGGAAACCCACCAGACAAGGGGAGAATGTGCAAACTCCATTCCAAGGTCGAAACTGAATCCTGGTGCCTGTCACTGTGAGGCAGTAGTGCTAACCACTGTGCCGCCCTATGTTGTCAGTATCAGTTGCTGACAAAGAAAAACAAATCTGTGTGCACAGAATTCTGGCTACTAACTACAATTAAATCTTAACTGTTAATAGAGCAACAAGATTATATTGGAACAATAACCTCCAGTTCTTATTTTCTAATCCAATCCAGCTCTGTTTATTTTTTATAATGTCAACAGGATGTTCGCAACTCCTTTGGAAAAGGACACCAGGGACTATCCCAAGGTTCAGATATCTTTTATCATAATGAATACACTCACCTGATGCAAGGCATAACTGAGCAGCAGTACTCCATAATAATAAACAGGAAATTCTGTGCCCTGTTTCACCATAGGAGTCCAAAAAACCACTAAAGCAAATATCATGCCCATAAATAACCTGTAAAGGAGAAATGCAGTCAATACTATTTTAATTAACATAAAGTATCAATATAGTCTCTGGAGTGAGTACATAAACATTAACAAAATTACATTAATATTGTAACAGTTCACAAAATACTCACTGATTAACATTCACTGTATATTCCAATTCAAAATAGAATTATAGTCAAGGTAAATATTTTGAGCTGAGGCTATAATAAGCTTCCATTCATACAGTCGTAAGATATTCATTTTTATACATTAGTTTATTAGAATACATAATGGTTCACTTACAGAAAGATTCTGCAACCTATTTG
Source organism: Carcharhinus amblyrhynchos (assembly GCF_965287045.1). Taxonomy (NCBI): domain Eukaryota; kingdom Metazoa; phylum Chordata; class Chondrichthyes; order Carcharhiniformes; family Carcharhinidae; genus Carcharhinus; species Carcharhinus amblyrhynchos. The sequence continues at coordinate 100,369,368 of NC_137326.1, read as the reverse complement.
ATACAAAGCTAAAAATGGAAAATGGAGTAGGATTTCTAAGGGGATTCTCCCTATCTCCTGCCATAACTTTGATAAAACATAGACAGGTGCCCTGACAATATGGCACAAAATTCATTTATACAATTTCTGCTGATACTATCGAAGGAGATTAGGCAAATCCCCATGGAAGTTCCAGGAAAATACATCCATTATCATTAGGGAGACATATCCATACAAATGCACAAGATTTTATTACCAGATCTATTTACTGGTTTGTTTTATTCATTATGTTACAGGCTGCTACCATTAAGCACCAGTAGTCATCTGGTGGCTGTTGTTCATAGTTGGGGTAAACCTCATAGTTCCCAGGAGATAAGGTATACAATTCAATGGGAATAAAAGTGCATGTTTTTACCAGCAGTCCCATCACTCCAGCTGTGAATGGTGGTAGAGAATTACACAACTCACTGGAGCTGACTCCTCAATTATCCCATTAATATCCCTTATTGCAAATAATTCTACGTGCAAACTCTGTGTGGAGTTTGCACATACTCCTCGTGTCTGCGTGGGTTTCCTCTGGGTGCTTCGCTTTCCTCCCACAGTCCACAGATGTGTGGGTTAGGTTGATTAGCCATGCTAAAATTGCCCCTTAGTGTCCTGAGATTATCAGGTAAATATATAGGGATATGGGGGTAGGGCCTGGGTGGGATTGTGATCGGTGCAGACTCAATGGGCCAGATGGCCTCTTTCTGCACTTTAGGATTTCTATGATCCCCATCTTCAATGATGGGGGAGCTCAAAATGTTAGTGCTAAAGATGAGGCTGAGCAAATTTGCTACAATCTTCAGCCAGAGGTGCCATGTGCATATTCTGTCTCGGCCTCCTGCAGTACCACAGATGCCAGTCTTCAGCTCCAGGTGACATGACGCATAGACTGACAGCACTGGATACTGCAAAGGCTATGAGACTTGACAATATTTTGTCAATCGTATTGAAGACTTGGATAAGCACATCCATAAGTACGTAAGAACAACAAAAAAGTATATTTGAATCCTTAATTTTGAGCCTTACCCCCTTTTAATTGAAACAAAAATTACCTGAATGGCATTGCCCAGTAAAAGACATTTAGAGGTTTTGGACCTGCTGTGTATTTGCTTATCACAAATGGTAATAATATTTGCAGAGGAACCATAGGCACAGCAAGGATGGCCAACTGTTCTTTAGGCACACCTAATTCAACCAACTTTAATCCAGTTACTTCATCAGCAGCTGAGAATCCAATCTGTAAACATACATGTTCAGTGAAAACTTAATTTAGTCTATAAAAAATTCTTCAGATTTAAAAACATATCTTAACTTGCAATCCATTCTAAAAATAACCTTTCCTAAATGAAACAGTAAATATTTAGTTACACAAATTTGTGACTCCAAAAGGCACAATTTAATAAATTGATTATATCAGATCACCTCCCAGAGTCATCATGCTATGACATGCACGTATTTCAGCAACTGTTCTTATATTTTGCCTAGTTTTTCTCTCATTTTAATGGTCATCTAGTGATAGTTAAGTAAATTTCCAATGACATCACTAGTTATAGAATGGAATTTGGGTGACCAATGGTAAAATTATTTTCCAAGTGTCAACAGGTCATTGATTACACAGATTGTATGAAATATGTTATGACAATATAATTATAGTTTAACATTATTCTTTCATGAAACGTGTGTCTTGGCTAGGCCAGCACTCATATTGCCCATCCTTAATTATAGGCAGTTGTATCAATTATATATTGCTAGTTGTGTATATACATTATAATTACATATGGCTAAATTACTCACAGGAAATAGGTGAATAAAAGACAGGTATTTTTAAGTTGACCTTTCTCTCATTTAAGTATTGACTTTAAAACTTTTTAATATAAAATGCAAAAAATAGCATAGATCCTGGCAACTGGGAAGAATGCAAACAGCAGCGAAGAGTAGTGAAACAGACCATAAGAGCTACAAAGGGGAAGTATCTAAAAGGAATTTGCAAGAAATATCAATATCAACATAATTTTTTAATAATTATATTTGAACAGAGTGATCAGAGACCACTTGAGGACTGATAATTATAATGTTCTCAGTGAAAATAAGGAAATAGTTAGCATGTTGAACAACTATTTTGCACCAGACATCAGCATGCTAAACATATCAAGGAATCAAAATATGTTTTAGGGATGGAGACTCACCAGAATTAACACAAGTAAAAAACAGTAATGAAGAAAATAATGCTGCAAACAATCTCCAGGATCAGATGATTTCCATCCCAGGGTTTTAAAGGAAGTATGTGATAACATTGCAAGTTCCCCAAATACAATCTCCCAAAGCACCCTCAATTCAGGAATTATTCCTTTTGATTGGCAAATTGCTCATGGCACTCTTAAAGAAAAGCAACAGTTGGCATAACTTTGTCATGAAATTGTTAGAGTCTATAATTAAGGAGAGGGCATTCAATCACCTTGAGTGTTTTCAGCTGATGAGAAACAGCACAGATTTGAGGGTAGGTTACGCTTGGCGAACCTGATTGAATTTTTGAGGAATGCTTAAGGATATTATTTATATAGGCTTCAGATGGAATTTGATAAAGTCCCTCATGAGCTAAAATTGAAGTCCATAGAATTGAAGGAAAATAAAGACCTGGTTAGGAAATTGGCTGCACAAAAGGACACAAGAAATAGGGAGATTGGGCATGTACTCTAATTGCATATTGTGATTAGCAAAGTCCCCCAAAGATCTGTGTTGGGGCCTATTCACTGCATTTATTACAATTTAGATGATGGAATAGAAGGCATATGCCTAAATTTGCTGATGGCATAAAAAGGGGCAGCATTATAATAGCATAGATGGAAGAGATAATAATAAAGGGCAAAATCATTTTAAATGTAGGTAAATGGGCAGAGTAGTGGCACAGTAGTTAGCAGTGCTGCCTCACAGTGTCAGGGACCTGAGTTCGATTCCCAGCATGGATTATTGTCTGTGTGAAATTTGCATGCTTTTCCCATGTCTGTGTGGGTTTTCTCCGGGTGCTCCGGTTTCCTCCCACAGTGTGAAAGATGTGCTTGTTTGGTGCATTGACCCGAACAGGTGCCATAATGTGGCAACTAGGGGAATTTCACAGTAACCTCATTGCAGTGTTAATGTAAGCCTTACTTGTGACTAATTAGTAAATAAAATTAAATGCAAGGTCATCCATATAGAAAATGTTATGAACAGGTTCAAAAAATAATCAATAAGGCTAAATGAATGTTGGCCTTTATATCTCGGATTACAACACAATGGGAGTAAAAGTTATAATTCAGCTGTACAATTACACCACATTTGGATATTGCGTTTACTTCTGTGCATCATACTCTGGAAATGATTTATTGGCCTTGGAAGGAGCGTAATGTAAATTTACAGGAATTATATTTTAATCCATGGAGTTAAGGTATGTTGAAGGATTACACCAACAAGAAGTTGAAATTTAGAATGAAGAGGTGATATTATCAAGGTTTTCAAGATACTAAGAGGAACAGATGGGGTAAATGGAGAGAAACTTTTTCCATTGTTTGGGGAACCTGAATCTAGGCTAAAATTTAGAGCCAGTTTTTTTCAGGAGGAAAATTAACATTTTTATGCAAGAGGGGTGTTCTTTTCCACAAACCTATGCTCAATCCATTGTAATTTTAAATCTGACTTTGACAGGCTTTTGTTCACTAAAGATATTGAAGGTTATGTAGTAACTGTGGGCATATTGAGTTAAGTTGAAGACCAGACATGATCTCACAATGGCAGAAATGATTTGAAGGGCTAAATGGCCTACTCCTATTTCTATTGTTCTATTATTGCCATCATCAAATATGTCCCTGGTGATGAATCCATGAGTCAGGTTGCTCTGGAACAATTTTAGATCATTTTGAAATCATGGTCTACAATGTCTACAACAAAGCTGACCAAGAATGCAGTTCCTACTTGAAGATGTACATGCGGATAACAAATGTGAATTGAAATTTCACTACTATTTGCCACTCAAATAACAATCAAGCTTTTGATGTCAGAAATTTGGAAAATGGCTCATTACAATTAATTATTTCAGAATTTTAAGAAGTTGCAATAGGAATAGTAATAAATAGAATGACAGCACAGAAACAGACTAGTGTATATACTCCATATCAGCTTCTCCAACCATTCTCTAGCTAACCCATCAATACATCCTCCCATTCCTTTCTCCATCAGATGCACTGACCACCTCCATAGAGAATCTAACTATTTCTCTTTGACATTCAAAGCCATTACCATTCCTCACGATTAATATAAGAACAAAGCGCACAGGAGCAAGAAAAGCCTCTTATGACTGATCTGTTTGGAATGTGGACATCACTGGCCAGGTCAGCATTTGTTGCTCATCCCTAATTGCCTTAGAAAGGGCATTTAAGAGTCAACCACATTGCTGTGGATCTGGAGTCACAGGTAGACCAGACCAGGTAAGGATGGTAGATTTCATTGCCTGAAGGGCATTATTGAATCAGATGGGTTTTTATGACAATCAAGAATAGTTTCACGGTCAGCATCACACTTTTAATTCCAGATTTTCACTGAATTAAAATTTCACCATTTGTCATGATGGGATTTGAACCCAAATCCCTGGAACATTACTGAGTCTCTGGATTATTAATCCAGTGACAATATCTCCACAACCCTTGTCTATCAAAGCAATAGTAATCTTGAATAGATTCAATGATCCAGTCTCCGCCATCTTCTGAAGAGAATACCACATACTAACACCCTCAGAGAAAAAAGAATCCCACGTCTCTTAAAAAGGAGACTTCTTAATCATAAACTTTGGCCCGTTAGTTCTAGTGTTCTCCCAGTATCTATCCTATCAAGTCCCTTAACGATAATGTATGTTTCAATAAGATCACCTCTCATTCTTGTAAACTTCAATGGGTACAGCCCCAACCTATTCAATCTTTCTTGACAAGTTAAGCTCTTCATCCCAGGAACAAGTTGAGTGTACCTTCACTAAATTGCTTCTAATGCAATATCAGTTTTCAACTAGGAGGCCAAACCTGAACATACTATTCCAGATGTGGTCTCACTGGACCTGTTCAGTTACAATAAAACTTCCCTACTTTTATATTCCATTCTCCCTTGCACTAACACCAACATTTCATTTGCCTTTCTAATAATAAATCAGATCATATTAAATCAAAACCACAGTTCTCCCTGTGTCTACCTGGGTTTCCTCTGGGTGCTCCGGTTTCCTCCCACAGTCCAAAGATGTGCAGGCTAGGTTGATTGGCCATGCTAAATTGCCCCTTAGTGTTAAGAGGATTAGCAGGGAAACCAATATGTGGGGTTAAGGGGATAGGGCCTGGGTGGGATTGTGGTCAGTGCAGACTTGATGGGACAAATAGCTTTCTTCTGCACTGTAGGAATTCTATGATTCCAAGTTCACATTTTCCCACTTTATATTCCATTTGCCAAATTGTTTTCCATTCAATCCTTTTGCAGACTCTCTACCTCTTCTTGAGGATTAACTTTCCTACCCATCTTTGTGTCATCAGAAAATGTAATTAACATGCATACATTCTTTAATCCAAGTCATTGATAAAGATTACAAGTAGTGGAGACCCTAGATCCTTGTTACAGTTACTAGTTACAATTTACCAACCTGAAAGTGACCCATTTTATCCCTACCTTTTATTTCCTGTTAAGTAACCAAACACATGCTAATATGTAACCCCATGAATAGGTACTCTTAACTTGTGCAGTAACATTTGATCTGACACTGGAAATCGAAGTATGCAATCCACAGGTTCCCCTTTATCTATCACGCTTGTTACTTCTTCAAAAAATTCCTGATAGATTAGTTAAACATTATTTCCCTTTTATAAAACTATGTTGATTCTGCCTGAATCCATTATGATTTTCTACGGATCCTGCTATAAGCTCCTTAATAATGAATCTAGCAATTTCCCGGTTACAGATGTTAGGCTAACTGGCCTGTAACTTTCCTGCTTTCTGTCTTGTACCTTTCTTGAATAAAAGTAATTTTTTTTAAATTTTCTAATCCATTGGGACAACTCCAGAATCTAAGAATTTTGAAAGATAATAACAAATGCATTTATCTCTGCAGCCATTTCTTTTAAGACCCTATGATGCAGGTCATCTGGTCCTAGGGACTTGTCAGCTTTTAGGTCAAATTGCTTTCACAACACCTTTTGTGTAGTAATGGTGATTGGTTTAAGTCCTCCCTTACCTCTTGATTTTCAAATATTTTTGGGAAGTTTTTTTTAAGTCTTCTACAATGAAGACAGACAGAAAATGTCTGTTTAATGCCTCCATCATTTCCTTACTTTTCATTATCAATTTTCCAGACTTATCTTCTAGAGAACCAACACAAACTTTAGTTATGAAAACAGAAAGTGCTGGAAAAACACAGCAGGTCAGGCAGCATCTGTGGAGAGAGAAACAGAGTTATGTTCTGAGTCCAATAAAGCTCTTTGGAACATGACCTTCAGTGTTTTTCCAGCACTTTGGTCCTTAAAATCTAACCTACCACTAACCTTTGCAGATTTACAGAGCGTTTCTTTGAATCTGGTGCATTCTTTAACTCTTTTTTTAGCCATCGATTATGCATCCTTCTTAAAGAATCTTTCTTTCTCACTGGGATAAATATTTGCTAAGAGTTATTAAATATCTCCTCAAAAGTCTGCTATTATATCTCTACTGTCCTATATTCTACCCTAGTTTCCCAGCTTACATCCTTAGTTACCTTCATTTAGGTTTGAAACAGTAGCCTTAGCCCCACACTTTCCCACTTCAAACTGAACATGATATTCTATCATGCTACCATCATTGTTATCTAAAAGCACAATTATCATGAGGTTATTGATTAATCTTTTCTCATTGCAAATTATCAGGTCTAGAAATATCTGCTCCTTGTTTGGCTCTAAAATGTACTGCTCTAAGAAAATGTGTATTTGACACAAACTCATTTTCAAAACTACCTTTACCAATTTAATTCACCCATAAAGTCACCCTGATTATTGCGGTATCTTTCTTACATGCCTCATTTATTCCTTCCTGTACACTCTGTCGTACATTGTAATTACTGCTAGGAGATTGAAAAGCCACTCCCATTAGTGGCCTCCTAGCTTTCCCATTTCTTATTACAACCCAAAACTAATTCTATATCTTGCTCTTTCAAGCTAAACTCTCACTTCTGGACTCAGGGCATCCATACCTCTCAGAGCTACCCCAGCACCTTTTCCAACTTTCCGTCTTTTTAAAATATCAAACTCTTTTCCATATTCAGGTTCCAGCCTTGGTTACCTTTTAACCATGTGTCTGTAATGGCTATCAGGTCATACTGATATTTCCATCTGTACTAACATGGACTGCAGCACTTCAAGAAAGAGGTGCCATACGACCTTCTCAATGAGGGATGGGCAATAAATGTTGGCCCAGCCAGTGATGCCCCCGTGAAAGGATAAATCTTAAAAATCATCCATTTTGTTCCAAATGCTACGCACTGATTTGGGGCCTTTCTGGCCTTATCTGCTTGCACACTCTTTAAACTCTGTAGCTTTCTGCCACACTCCTGTTATCATTACCTAAATTGCTTTCCTCCCCCAACAGCTCATTGTTTCCCTTTGATTTATCACAGCTCCTCTTACATAATCTGTTTGCCCCATTATTTAGTTTAAATCCATCCCTACTCCCTGGTTATGCACTAGTCCCAGCATTAACATCCTAGGGGTCACCAGTGACCACTGGTTTTACTGGGCCAGCCCATAAAAAAAAATTTTATTAGCCAATAGTGATCAGGAAATAATTATGAAGTTCAGTATCCTGAATCATTCAGCTTCACAGCTGATATTATTTAGTCTTTGAAAGAGGTAAAATAATACCTACGTAAAGCTCAAGTCAGTTTTGTCAACACTGCATGTTTAGGTGCATCCAAAACCAAAGATTAATTGAAACGTTGAATGAAAGTCATCAATAAACAACCCCAATTCCCTAAGTGAAAATGTTACAAATAATAAAATTATATAAATGTAACACAGACTTTTGTCTTTAAATAAACAACCTAAGACATAACCCCCCCACCATTAGCCATTATGACAGTTCTTAATGAAAATTAGATCACTGGGTTACGATTGACCCATCATCTTAAATATTTACCTGGAAATCAAGATGTCTGTATAACCCAGGTGGATTAAATGTGTGCAATGAAATAAAAAGAACTTGCACAATTGTTAGCAGAATTATTTCTGACTAGTACTAAAATAAGGGACATACTGCTGAATTTCACTTCTGTCTTGCTATCTGTGGCTATTCGTAACACTACTAAAATAGTACCTCAGGAATTTCATCCAGAGAGCTTTCATGATCGGGCATCACAGTTTTACCCCAGATGCATAAAGTAAACTGGATGACTGCTGAAGTTATAAACGATGATTGAGAGAACCCTCAAAAATTCCTTACAGTAATATTTGCAATTACACTTCAACGGAGGATCTTGTTCTACATACACTGACACAAAATGTTTATAACGTGGTCTAGAAGTGCACCTCTCATTTACCAAAGAAATCCTACCTAAAACAAGAAATACAAATATGGTATAAAACTTTGTTACTCACTAAAAATATCAGTCTGGAACTTCTGCTCAGGTGCAATTTACTCAAATGAGGAAAACTCGGCAGAATTTTAAACACCAATATAGTAAATGGTTCTGTATATTTTTAAAGTTCAGCTTACTCACAAGTGGACTAGTCACTGATTAAAAATGTTTATTTTTGTGATTAATAAACTTTGAAAATTGATTTGTCAAACTTCAAGTCACCACTGAAATATGTCAAATATCTGTATGATTTCAAGATTGTTCGAATCCACTTAAGTCAGCTTACTTTTGCTGTTAGCAGCATGATGCAGAAGTTTAAGATGGCAGGTAACTTTATTATACAGATGAGCAACTTGTAGGTTTCCTTGATTCCTTGCTGAGGAACATGATGTAACGAAGTCTGTTCCAAGTTCTCCTTTTTAAATAGCAAAACCAAGGTTGTTGTCACTATGAAAATTATTCCCCAGAAAAAGAGAAAACCTGAAAGTAGAGAATTGAAATAAAAAGATACATGAGAAAGCTAGAATTTCTCTGCAGAAAATGTAAACGAGACGACATAGAAAACTGAATAACATCATTGTTTTTACTTTAAAACTAGATAATCAGGTCCTATCTCTTTCCTCAGTCATATTCAACATGCACAAGAAAACCTATCATATTACTTGCATGCACCAGTTAAGGGAAATCTATCCTACTGCCACAGACATACCACAGAAAATACAAAGCTTTTGGAAGTACTGTGGCAAAGAAGCCCTGTATTTTAAAATGGCTTCTGAACAGGCCGGGCAGGGATGCTGACATTGCTGAATAAGAATTGATATTCAATCTTGTACATGGTGTCATAGAATTAGAATTGAATGAGTCAGAAGGACACCATTGGCCTATCGAGTCTATGCTGGTTCATTCAAAGAGCAATCCAATAACTCCCACACACCTACTCTTTCGCCTTATCTTTGCAATTTTTCTTCAGATATTTATCCAGTTTCTTTCTGAAGGCCACTATTAAATCTGTATCCACCAACTGGTCAGACAGTGCAATCCAAATCCTAATAACTCATTGTCAAAAAAAAACATGATTTTTTTATGCAATTAGTTTAAATCTGTGCCCTCTGGGTATTGACTCACCAGTCTTTGGAAATGGTCTCTCTTTATTTACTCATTAATTTAAACTCTTCATGATTTTAATATCTTATAAATCTTCTCTTAACCTTTGCTCTAAAGAGAGCAACCCAGCTTATCCTGTCTATCCATGTGACTGCAAAACCTCATCTCCAGAACCATTCTATCAAATCTCTTCTGTACCTACTCTAAAGTTTTACATCCTTGGTAAAGCCCCGAATTGAACAAAATTCTCCAAAAGGGGCTGAACTATATGGGTTTAGCATGATTGTACTTCCATTTTCCGATCTATAAAGCCCAAAATCCTTTGTGTTACATATGTCTTGGTTAACCTGTTCTGCCTCCTTCAAAGCTTTGTGCATTAACATTCCAGGACACTCTAGAAGTCCTTTTAAAATCATATCACTTTTTTCCTATTGTCTCTCCTCATTCATCCTAAAAGAAGTACCACCGCTTACGTTGCTGCGCTTAATTCCATCTGCTATGTGTCTGCCCATTTCACCAGTCCATAACTTCCTGAAATCTATTTACTAATTTCCTCATTGCTTTGTCTCACCCGCATACTTAGAAACTGCACCCTGTGTCCCATAGTCAAGTCTTTAATGTTTATCAAAAAAGAACAATTGCCATAGAACTGAACATTGGAGAACTCCTAATATTTTCTTCACTTTCATTAAACGCTTTTTGAACATTCATACACACATCAAGTGCACTGACAACATCCACAATTACGGCTACCTCTTCAGAAAACTAAATATGTTAGTCAAACACGGATTTGTCCTTTAGCAACTCCCTGCTTGTTTTTCTTCATTAGACACGCTTTGTCCAAGTGGCTGTTAATTCTCTCCTGAACTGTTGCAAAAAGCTTCTCCACCACAGATATTAAATTGACTGGTCTGTAACTGCCAGGTTATTCTTCCTCTACTTTTATGAGCAAGGGTGTAAACATTTCCATTCTTCAGACCTTATTGCAAACCTTTTCTGTATTTCCTCTATGTCATTGAGGATGTTGTCAACAAGTTCACTTGCCTTATTGTTTGACCTTTGAGGCAAAGGTGGCCATATTCATAATCTGGGGTGTTTGGTAGTGCTCTGGTGGGCACGTAGATGGTTAAAAAAGCTGATCTGGGTCATAAAGGCCCTGCTGCAAATAGGACAGGGTACTGCTGACAGTTGAATATTGACTGACTTGGGATTTCCTTTCTTCATGTTTTCTCTCTGCTTCTGTTTTGCATTTGCTAATGAAGAAGATCACACTGCTTTTTAAAAGAAAATTACTCCATTCTTGAAGTTACAAAACCAATGCACAGAGTGAACAGGACAAGCCCTTACTCTATTTCCAAAACAGAAAATGCTGGAAAATCTCAGCAGGTCTGGCAGCATCTGTAATAATCTGGTTTCAGATTCCAGCATCCACAGTAATTTGCTTTTATCCTTAATCTATCTCCTTGCTTGCTCCAAAAAAAAATTCAAATTGAATCCATTTCATGGTCCCCACAGGAGAGACATACAAGATGCAAGCTGACAAGAAAAGGCACCGCATCTGATCTTAGGCTTGATATGATGCTAAATCTTACTCAAAACATCACATCTTGGTCCTCTTGCGTGATAAGCAATGATGCAAAGTACTCATTCAGTACCTCATACGTGCGTGCTGCCACCTCCAATACATCTTCATTTTGATCCCTAATTAGCCTCACCATTCCTTGATCAGCCTTTTTAATGTTAATATGCCTACAGATTATCTTTGCATTCTTTTATTTGTTAGCTGCCAATCTATTCTTGTACTGTCTCCTTCCACCTCTTAATTCTATTATCAGTTCTTCTCTGTACTTGAATTCAGCCTAATTCTCTCTTGTGTTATCAAGCTGACATCTTTCATATACTTGTCTTTTCTGCTCCATCCTATGCTTCAACTCCTGTGTCATCCTGGGAACTCTGTCTTTGGTTGTCCCTCCTTTTCCAATCCTTGTAACATACCTGGACTGTAGCTGAACCAACTGCTTTTTAAAGGCTACCCATTTCTCCATTGTTACTGTTAACTAGTTGCAACTCTTCTGGTCTCAACTGTAGTAATGCAAGCAGAAAAATATGTGGCTCTTCCATCTAGGTCTTGGAGCAAGCAATATCTTCTTAATAAACCTGCATCATGTTTTACTGAAACTCACAAGTGTGGCACCTCATTACTCTTCCTCTTTATGTTAGCTACTGGTCAATACGTAACAGTTACCAGCCACTCTTTGACTCCACTGCCAGATTCTTCTACAAATTATTAAAATTAGCCTCTTTCAGTTACTTTTTTAATTCTAGACTGTTCTTTGTCTTTCTTGATAACTAATCTAAATCTTCCAAGATGCTTCTCAACTGAAACAACTTCATTCCCCAGGACTAGATATAGCTTCCTTCTTGGGGAGGAAACATACTGATCAAAATTCTCTAGAACATACTTCAGAAATTCCTTCCCTCCTCTGCACTTAACCACAATAACTGATTTATGCAATACTGGAGTAATTAAAATTCTCCATCATCACTGTATAGTGCTTGTACCACACTAATTTATTTTCAAATCTGCTCATCTATATCCACCTCAATATCTGATGGCTTATAGAATGCACCAACTAATCTGAAACTTATTTATTATTTCTTAACTTCAAAGAGATTATATGAGCTCTCAAGGATATTCTCTCTTTCTAATAATAAATATCCTCTGTAGATCTAGCACAGACGAGCTGCAGCTCAAACTTCCTATTGTTTTATTCTTAACAGACACAACCACACCTTAGCATTTCTACTCATCATTGTTACATATTTGCAAAGGCTAGGAAACAATTTTGGGCAGTTTCTACTGTGGACTCAGCAGAAAGTGAATTGAGATTGCCCACCTGTTTGTTACTTAGGATCCTTAACTGTCCTTGGAATAACATTTTCCTCTGTTTCAAATCCAAGTGTAAACAGTGGGTAATTATCAAAGAAGAAAGAGGAAATGAGATAGTGAGAGATAAAAACACTGCTGAAGAAAAGATATGGGGTAGATCAAAATGAAAATAAGAAAATGGAAAGATAGCGTAGCAAGGAAATTAGAGTCAGGAATGAGTGGTTTGTAGATTACTGCAATGATCACTTAAACAAACAGGAGAATTAGTGGGATGTGACAAAGGGGCTACAAACCAGGACAGCTTAGATATGAATCGGATAAGCACTTAAAAATTCAGGTTTTAACATTTTCGGCTGACGGAGTAGCCAACGAAAGCTCACCAGCCCCTTCTCAAGGGCAATATTAGGGATGGGCAAAAAATGCTGGCCTAGCATGCCTACATCCCATGAATGCATTAAAATTAGTAAACAGGTCACAGGATCAATAGTGGGGAAGCCTCAAATTGAAGACACACAAAAGGCAGAAAATTGCTTCAAGAGTTTTATGAATAAATGGAAAATAAACAGACTGAAAATTAGATATTCAATAAGGTTGCAGCTTTAATACTATGGAAAAGCATGAGAAATATAAAAAGAACAGTTCAGTGATGAAAAGTGAAATATAAGGTGCTAAATGAGATTAAAAGGCTAAAGGAGAATATGAAACATAGGTAGCAGATAGCATAAAAACAAATAGGGTATATAGAAGTATAGAAAATTAACAGTTGAGCTGCTCAGAGATGAAGAACAAGTCCAATCATGGAAGATGAAGGTATTACAGGAAATACATTAATTATTTTGCATCAGATTTTACAGATGGATGCGGGAAATGAGAATATAAGTGTATTAAAGGATGATATTGAACAATTATGCAGATTACCCTAACATATGGTCATTGAAATTTGTATCTAACAAATTTAATACAGTTTTAATCAGTCATGAGAGATTAAAAATCGATAATGGAAAGGTTATGAGTTTTTTTTTTAAACAGACAGTTATTGGAGTATGGAAGATTTTAGTAGTTGAGGCAGAGACTACTATATCTTTTAAGAGAAAATGAAATAAAGATTTGAAGCAGAGGAAGGTACTGGACAACTGGAAAACCACAGAGTAGTGGGATTGATTTTAAACCATGAGAGCAAGGAGCTACCAAATATCTTAATTCTGTATTTAAAACTCCTTTGCTTCTATGATTCAAACCTGAGGTTCCAGAATGAAAGCAGAAATATGAGAGAAGTGAATTGCAGCAAAAATAAAATGCTATCTGTATTTCAGTTTAAAAATTATACAGTTTTTCAAATAAACATTATACACTTAGTTAAAATTACAACCTGTTCACAAACAAAAATGGCTGGAGATCCTTTGTGACAGCAACATAAAATACTAATTGTTAATACATTATTAAAGCTGATATCTAGCTGGAAAATTCTTGTTAAATATTCAAATACATCTAAATTATCTTATTGGTTTTCTGGAGCACAGGCAGGAAGAAAAGGGAAGCAGCAAACTGCTCAGCATGAAGGAACAGTCAAACACACATTCATCAGTGGATCAGAAAGAGCTGTAAAAGTGGAAATACACTCAATGGGGTTGGCACATGGGATGGAGAGAAGGGAATAATATATTATTGAGCCTGCACATACCACAGAAAACCAAAGCAGAGATGGTGTCCAGGGTAGGAAACAATCTTGTGGGCATGTCGGTGTGGTTGGCAATCAAGTTGGCATGTGCACACGGAGTTGCCAGCCAACTGAATTCTGCCAAGCATACTACACCACTCCCTTGGCTTCCTGTCCTGGCAACAGCACTACCCCACGTCTAACAACATGCAACAACCCATAAAATGATAGAAAAAATTTCACCATGCACCCCCCCCCCCCCCCCCCCCAACACACACACACACAATTTGCTACTTCAAACTGATCTATTGAGTCCAAAGTATGACTCCCATCAAGAATGCCGATCTGGAAAAACCCTCCCACACAGGACTTCAATGCAAATTCTACCTGAACAAATAAACGGGAATCATCGGACACGGCAAACAAAGTAACTGGTCTCAAACATAACCCAACAGTTGTCTGGTTTCAATCTACCAAAGAAAGAGTGGTCCAACCTTCAACAGTTTCAGGGCTGGCCACAGCTCCCACTTGACCAATCTCCACAAATGGGACAGGAGTGCCAGTCCCCATGTGCCTGTGGGGAACAGCAAACTATGCACCACCTCACAGAAGAGTGTCCAACCCATAGACTCAATAGAGACCTATCTGCACTCAAATCAGCAGGACTGGAAAAAACTGCTTGGTTTAGGACTTTTGCATTCACTAAATAAATAATTACTTCACAGAAAATCCAATTATCTTAGTCTTGAAAAACTTAAAATTTCTGGAAGATTGGGTATTCAAACTTGGACTGAAATTTCAGCAACCGTTCTATTCAAGAATAATCTCATTTACTGCAGTTTGATACAAATATAAAAACTGTGCAAGGGGGAAGGGGCAGATAAAAAAAGACAACAGTTGTGAAGATGCGATGCAATCATACACAGAGTACTATTACATACAGTAACCACTTATTAATTTGAAAGAGGGGTTTGAATTTAGTCATGTCCTCCATGAATTCAGATAATTTTAGGAATGCATAAGTTTTTCTCAAAAAATAGTTCTCCATGAAGATAAAAGGTGAAAACACATTAGATAAATGATAGCAATCTTGCATAAAATCAAAAAAGCATAGACATGCAAGAACATACATAGAAACATAAGGTTCCTTTAATAACAAAAAGGAACAGCATGCTGCATTTGCAGTCAAGGACTATAGTTTCCTCCAGAATTATTCTATGAAGCAAATCCACACATTAAAGGGAATCACTGAGCAGCAATGCAATGAACAGGGCACAGGGAATATCTATGAAATTAACTTTTAAACTTCACTTGAAACTAAGTGGAGCACATTTATAGATTCAGATTTTGAAGCCACTTATACGTTGTGCTAAAGCTGCCAACTCCCAACATGCAGATCCTCTATGGCCACTAGTGCATTAGCAGTCTGTAAAAGTGGTTTAAGCACACCGTATGTGAACAATGCTTTTAGTTTTACCTTAGTCTCCCTCATAAACGAAGTTTCCTACCAATATCAACAGAACAGAGGGGAAGTTGTAATCTAATTATTAGAACATTAAGTGAGAATAATGACTAAAGTCATTGATAACTTATTCAATAATGACAGAATCTATGGCTGGAGGACCAGCTCAGTCTCTCCTGCATCTATTCCTCCACCAAACTCAACTCTGCAGTCAGCTCTTGGTTCCACTGACTGACAGAACTGGGATTTTTTTTTAAAAAGCCCCATACCAACACCAAAAAGTCAGAACAAACATTTAACATGGTGGATTTCTAAAACGCCAATGTTCAAAATACATATCAATAAAACACTAATCCTCCATAGTCATACCTTGATCCTGCACTAACTGCTGCCACCCAAAGTTTTTACACTAAAACTGCATGCAGCTTCTGCATCATTAAAATGCATCAGAGGACAGGAATTTTACAACTAAAGTTCAAAAGCTACTAATAGTGTCACCTAAAGCCATAATTCACACTTAATTAAACCAAAATACTTGAACTTCAACTACTTTTAAGTAAGATTGTCTGCACTTTACCTGATAGAGTGACAATTCCAGTTGGTTGAGATTGAGAACGTAGATATGTGTTGCAGAACTCTGCTGATTCCAATGCCAAGAAGAGCACATTACCGAGAAAATACCCAGCTGTCTGTCCAACTGAATTACAAGTAGAAGCAAGTCCTACGTTTTCTTTGGATAACATAGTTAATGCCCAGCCATCCACTGCTATATCCTGAGTAGCAGCCAGAAACCCAAATATAAAAAACACAACTGTGAGTTTAACAATATCAGGGCTAGTGTGTTCATCACTTCTCAGCAGTGCCTCCACTTTGAATGATAGACAAAGCATAAAAAGTCCCAAAAGATACTGAGTTGGCACCAACCAAGATTTTCTCCGTCCAAAGTTTGGAAAATAAGCAGCATCCACTAAGGGTGCCCACAGCAGTTTTAGACTGAAAGGCCAAAACACGAAGCTGTAAATAGCTTGATCTGAATAACTAACATTTTTGCTTTGTAGTATAAGTGGGATGCTCCCAGCCAAACCAAGTGGAATTCCCTGCAACACATAGAGGAATAAGAGCAATAAAATGTTATCAAAATCATTTTTTAGGACAATTTTACGTTTAGGTTCTGATAATCGATTGTTGTGGTCTTCTAATAGGCTTTTGCTTTCATCTATTTCCAAATTGGTCTCATGGTTCCACGCATCATTTTGCATGCGCCAAGCTTCAATGGGATTTTCAATACGTTGCCTGCTACGTTCTTTGGGTATAGCTGAAGACGGCATGTCAGATTTCTTCAATCAACATGTCACATTGGGAGTCTGAAACCAAAATTAGTAAAAATAATTAAACTTTATAAACTGTGAGACAAAAAGCTTCATTGCAATGAGCACAAATAAACTCTGCATGTTAAAGAGCAATTTCCATTTTAGTTAAGAATCTCTTAAATGATATAGAGTAATTGAAGCTTTCCTCTACAGCACTTATACCAGGCCTGTAACAAAATAGCACTTCAGCTGCATCTGTGTATAATTTTAATTTCCATATGTTATCTGAATGAAAGCTCCATTCCAGTAACTGTAATTGCTGAATTTCAAGCTGCTTGTTTGAAATTGAAACGCACCAGAAACCACCAATTATCAAAACTCATTTTACTTCAAATTCTCAATAACCAGGAGGAAACAACTATCAATGTTACTGAACCTATTTCAATTGGAACTGGTTTTGAACCCACGTCTTGAGACAAGAAAACAAAGTTATACAACACTGGTACTTATTTAAATTTATTAATACATACAGTTGTTATCAGGACTTGCTCAGACAGACATGTGAACAGTAACATCTGTGATCATGATTTCTTTGTTAATGATTAGAAGAGATTGCATAACTGTCAGCTGTTGGTAATCGGACTTGTTTGTATTGAGTTGTATGTTTTGTTTAGATAGAAAATCTCTAAACATTTTTGAAATTTAAAAAATTTTGGAAGTAGCATAAACTATAAAACTTGAGTAGTTATGAAGTCATTGATTGTTAGTGGACTCAAAATCAAAGACTGAATTAAGCTAACAAACTCATTAATGGAGTAATAAATCACAGATCTTTTGACTACTACATTTGGCACATGCTCGGAGCACACATCAAGATATTGTACACCATGAGCTTATAATTTTCCATCATAACCATAAGAGGAAATAATGCATTAAGGCAGGAATATCAAGGCGAGAATGAATTGCTGATGTAGAAAATGGTGATGGGGTACAAGGGCATAAAATGAGCTGACACGAGGAACAGTGGGAAGGTGGGGGAGTACTGATGGTTTGAAAGGGGGCAATGACAGTTTAGGTTCTGTTCTTGGGGATTCTTCCAGTAACAGGGGAAAAAATTGAGAGACTCAAGGTTGTTAGAATCTGAGTACTCTTTTAACAAATTAACGATCATGCTAAATACATTAAGTATTGTCTGCTCCTCTCAACTGCATTTTGGATCATTTATTTGCTCCAATCCGTCTTGCAATCTCTAAACTTTCCTGTTCCTACTTTGTATTATCTCAACATGTTGTTAAATTCAAACAAAATTTAAATTTCCTTTGAATTGTCTGCATTCAAATTTTTTGCCCATATTGAAATTTTTCAGTGGTGCAGCATAGAAGATATAAAACATAAAAGTATGCAAATAGGAAAGGGGCAGGGTATCTTCTCACAGAGGCACAGGGCATAGCTGAGATACCAGATGAATAATTTGCAATTATCTTCACTGAAAGAGAATGTTTCCAGTGTCAAACAAAGAGAGTAGCTGAGAAAATTAAAGGAATAAAAATACATAAAATGGAGTACTTAAAAAACTGACCTCATGTATGATGGATATCTCTTACATTGCTGAGGGAAGCAAAGGTAGAGGTTCTATCCAAAATATTCCTTGGATATGGGAGCTGTGAATAAGAACTACAGTATTACAAATGTAGACACTTGTTCAACGAAGAGGTGAGGGTGCACTCAGCAATTACCGGTCAATTAATCCACTATCAGTGGTGGGAAACTTGGCATGTGGAAAGAATATGGATAAATAAATGAAAGCCAGAAAGGATATGTTTAAAAACAAGCTATGTTTGACTAACTTCATTAAGTTCTTCGACAAAATTATAAGAGACAGTTGACGAGGGTGGTGTGATTGATGGTTTAATACGGATTTTCAAAAGAGGTTGATAAAGTACCAAATAAGTCTGTTAACAAAATTGAAACCCATAAAAGGAGTAATCGCTGTGTGGATATGAAATTAACTGAAAGACAGAATGACAGAAAGACAGAGGTTTACCAGGATGTTGCCTGGTATAGAGGGGAGGTCCTATGAGGAGAGACTGAGGGATTTGAGGTTGTTTTCGTTAGAAAGAAGGCGGCTAAGGGGGGACCTTATTGAAACATATAAGATGATTAGAGGTTTAGATAGGGTGGACAGTGATAACCTTTTTCCTCGGATGGAGAAAGCTAGCACGAGGGGGCACAGCTTTAAATTAAGGGGTGGTAGTCATAGGACGGATGTCAGGGGTAGGTTCTTTACCCAGAGGGTGGTGAGGGATTGGAATGCCCTGCCTGCTGCAGTTGTAAATGCGCCTAGTTTGGGGGCGTTTAAGAGATCCGTGGATAGGTTTATGGATGGAAAGGGTTTGGTTTAGGTTAGAGGGTCATTGCTTTTTAACTGGTCGGCGCAACATCGTGGGCCGAAGGGCCTGTTCTACGCTGTAATGTTCTATGTTCTAAAGGATAATGGTGAATCTTTGTCAGATTAGAAGGAAGTATGCAATCATGTACTTCAGGGTCAGTGTTGGGAACACTGCCCTTTTTTTGTGCGATAATGACCTCATAATTTAGATATACAGGGCATAATTTTAAGATTTATGGAGGACACACTCACACATATGAGATATGAGGAAAATAGTAACAGATTTCAGGAGACCATGGACAGACTGGTGAAACAGCAGACAGATGGCAGGTAACGTGAAGTGTTTTGGTTGAAGAAACCAAATGGTACAATTTAAAAAAGCATGCAGAAGCAGAGAGATGGGGGACGGTGTTACACACACAGGGTTTTGAAGATCCAATCTGAAAGGTTGAAAAGGCTGTTAAATGGATCCTTGGCTATAGAATGAAAAACCAGAAAAGTTATGCTTATAGATTAAGAGTTCAGTCTCAGCTAGATTACTGCAGTAGATCTAGAAAACACCAGCTATTATTTTAAACTGCCCCAGTGCTGAAAGCAAAGCTCTCTGATCCCATGTGCAGTCAAACAAGATACAAACCATAAACTTGGTTTATCATTTTTTAATTTGCCAAACGTATCCCTTCCACTCTGAAATATGTATTCACACGTTTAACTTGAGTGCATGTGGAAACCAAGATGTATTTTTATCTGGATGATTTTAATATAATAAAATTAAGCCCTTGCTCTGTTCAACTGCAGAAAACCTGTCCTACTGCATCTTTATAAAATCACAACACATAAACCGTTAAGCTTGACAAGTAGGGGGAAAAGTGCCTTTCAACCCCTCCTCATCTGGTCGTAACAACAAATACAAATTCCCAAGGCTCAGACATTGTAACCCATGTGATTAGAATATTTAGACGTCCAAGATCATGGACTAAATTACATAAATTCTTGACAACTTTGTTCAGGAAATAAACAAACGATTCACTTTACAGTATACCGGTTTTACAACTACAATCAGTGCAATGACTAAGGAAAATACCCTTTACCAGGCCGCTCTGTAACTACTGCCTGATAAGGTCAAGTAAATCCTCATTCAAAGGCAATCGTTTAAAATCAACTGGAATGTTATTCTCTGCTGATAATTCTGATTTAATGTCTAGCTAGCTTTACTGATTGATGGGATAAAGCGCACAGCCTGACCCTGTTTCCCGGGCAGAGGCTCCTCAGGCGGCGGTTGAACTGCCGGTTATCACGGGGGGGAAAGCGAACTTGAGCAGCCGCCTCCCGGCATGAAGCCAAAGCCGGTCTGAGCAGCAAAGCATCTTCCTCAGCCGGCGACAGCCACACGCCCGGCGACTCTATCACCACCCCCTACCTCCCCGGGCTACACCAGGACAGGCAGCCCTCGGCCCCATCCTGCGGCACAGCCACATTCCCTCCTCACCTAGGCCGCAGCTCGATCCCAGATCACCAGCTACCAGCTCCTCCTCCGCGCGGCGGCGGCGGCGGCAAACCAGTGACGTGGCTCATTCTGATGGGTTGACAGAGCCGGGAGGGGGGAGAGGCTCGTGCCAACCCTGCTGGACACAGGGCCACCTCAGACCCCAAAACCTGCTGGAGACAGGGGCACGTAAACCCTCACCCAAAACCTGCTGGAGACAAGTGCACCTAATCCCTACCCTGCTGGAAACAGGGCTACCTCAGACCCCAAAACCTGCTGGAGACAGGAGCACCTAAACTGTCCTGGCTGGAGACAATACACATCTCTTTAACCTGTACTTAACCCTTTCTCCACTCACATTGTCTGTACCTTTGAGACTTAATTACCTGTAAAGACTCGCATTCCAACCATTATTTGGTAAATTGAGTTTATGTCTTTATATGCCCTGTTTGTGAACTGAAATCCCACTCACCTGATGAAGGAGCAGTGCTCCGAAAGCTAGTGGCTTTTGCTACCAAATAAACCTGTTGGACTTTAACCTGGTGTTGTGAGACTGCTTACTGTATAAATATTGACCAGAACATGGGGATAACTTGCCTACTCCACTTCAACATATAGTGCAAGATTTTTTTACTTCTATCTGAGTGAACAGATGGGGTATTGGTTTAACAGCTCATTTGAAAATCTGCACTTCCAATAATGCAGCAACCGCCACCCCCCTCCCCCCAGTACTGCATTGAGTGGTAACCTTGACTTTTGTGCTTGTCCTGGAGTAGGACTTGAACCTAAAACCTTATGACTCAGAATTGAGAGAGCTATGAACTACTGAGAGAACTAATGAAAATGGGGTTGGTGTAAGAAATGGATCTGGGCAATGGATGGCTTGAATGGCAAAGCCAATTTAAAGCACTAAATACCTCAACTTACCTCTTATTTATTTCAGTTTCCTCCCTGATCTCTTGCTCTCCCTAGCATTTTAGCCCTTACACTTGGCGTTTTCCAATATTTTCATCTACCCTTTGCCCTTTCTAAACTCATCTATAGCTCACTATATTCCCTTGCTACAACTGCTGACACATCCACCACTCCAAATCTCTACGCCACCTGACACCAGTCACCTCTACAAACCCACTATTTGTAGTAACCTGTTATCCAAAATACCCACTCTCAAGCCATATATCTTTATCAATCCATCTTTAAGTATGCTCTTTTTGGGTACAATCTGCATGATGTCCAGCCGAATATCCTTTTTTTTCCAAAAGCTTCCAGCTCAGATTCCTCAAGCCTGGTTTTCTGCGCGCTGCAATACTGAAATTATTCTTGCAAAAGTCATTAGTGTCTTCCTCTGTGCTGTGCTTGACCTTTCTGCAGAGGACACATGATGATGATGTTTAGGTGGCTATGGTGAGCAGGGATCACAATGGGGATAATTCAGCAAACTTTGAAAATATTGGAGTGGTCTGTAATGTGAATTGGATTTTTTCCTTGACAATAAGCGTCAAATTCTTTTGCACTGTTGCTGAGAATGTGAATTGATAAAGGCACAGGAGGGTCAATGGAACACCTGGGATCTTGGTGAATGATGGGCTTATTAATTATTTTCTTTCAACAAATTTAAGGATTGAGAAATAAACTGAAAGAAAGAATGGGGTGAATAAATGTCAAATTCATGAGAGAAAGAGAAATAAAGAGAAAGAAAGGAAGATTGGATTAAGAGTAAGAGAAAAAAAGACAGGAAAATTAAGAAAAACATGTTAAAATTTAAAGTACACCTAAGGACAATTTACTATCTGCAGCAGTGAGATTCCAATTTCTCAGATTGAGTGGCATTGCAGGAACATAAATTCTGCTATTTAACTGATTCTTACATTGTGAATCACCAGCTCTAATTTACTGGATCGAGTTTGGTTCAAATCTATGCTGCAAATCCAGCAATGGGCGGTACAGTGGTTAGCATTGCTGCCTCAGAGCATCAGGAACCTGGGTTCAATTACAGTCTTGGGTCATTGTCTGAATGAAGTTTGCACTTTCTCTCCATGTCTGCATGGGTTTCCTTTGGGTCTCAGGATTTTCTCCCACAGTCCATAGATGTGAGGATTGGGTTGATTAGCCGTGCAAAATTGCCCCTGAGTGTCAGAAGGGACCAACAGGGTACATATGTGGGGTTATGGTGATAGGGCCTGGGTGGGCTTAATGTTGGTGCAGCCTCGATGGGTTGAATGGCCTCCTTCTGTGTTGTAGGGATTCCATGATGTCTTCACACTCGTGGGGAGACTGATGGACATTTACACAAAGCTAACAGAAGAGCAGTGCAAATTATGCAATTAGCAGCAATTCTCCAAAGAATCCCTACAGTGTGGAAGGAGGCTACTTGACCCATTGAGTCTGTACTGATTCTCCAAAAGAGCATGTTATCCAGGCCCACACCCACCTCCCGCCCTTATCCTCTAACCCTGCACATTGCCATGGCTAATCCACCAAACTTACACATCTTTAAAGACTAAGGGGTAATTTAGCATGGCCGAGCCACCTAACCTGCACATCTTTGGACCATGGGAGGAAACCTGAGCACCCAGAGGAAACGCACGCAGACACAGGAAGAAAGAGCAAACTCGACAGAGACAATTGTCCAAGACATGAATTGAACCCAAGTTCCTGATTTTGTGAGGCAGCTGTGTGCCACCATGTGCCCATCCATATCCACTCATTACGTTCCTCACCACTACGAACATGCTGTTATTTCCCAACAAATCCTCGGCTGCTGTCTCCATTGAATTTACTGAAATTCAGAACTCTGAAAATAGCTGTTCAATGTTTCCAGCATAGGTCTGCGTGGAGCAGTGCAGAAACCTCAGTAAATCACTACTTGGTGTGCATAATGTAGTAAGTCACTCAAATTATAGTGTTGTGCAGTAATATGCACATTTTCAGCAAATTTAGGCTTCTTTTTGCTGATGTGGGATCTGAATGTTAATTGATGTTAACCGTAGACAAACTAGATCCATTTCAGCTTTTCAACCACTGTACAGTACTCTTGCATCTAAGACATAATCCCAAATACAACCATTAACAACATCCAAGAATAACAATCCCATAGATCACTGGGAACAATTAAATAAACCTTGAGGCAAGGAAAGGGGAAAGTCTCTTTAAAAAAGATGTTTTGAATTGCCTTTAAGGGATAGCAGCATGTAAAGGATGTGTGCCGTATGATCCAACCTCAATTTCACTCTGGCCCATTGACAGAATACAGCACAGACAGCTGTGTTACTGATGTCTTCAAACTTTCTGTGCCTGTATATATGTTCCCAATTTAAATAAGTGAACCCACAATGTGTTTACATAATCCCTTTTGAGTGATTGGTGCCTTTTATGTCATGTTAAAAGCCCAACAGAATGCCCTTTCCTTTCCAACACTCTTTGATCCTTTAACATGCTCCCTAAGACCTGCCGCTTTGATCAAGCTTTTGGTCTTCTATCCTAATGCCTCCTTTTACGGTTCTGTGAAATTTTGCGTCATAGTGCTCCTGTCAAACAGTTTAAGATACTAAAGGCGCTATATAAATATAAATTATTATTGATAAGTATAAGAATACATGGTGTGTGAACTGACTGATAAAAAAAGCTCGTGTTTGTGAATTTGTACGAGGCAATACCACTCAACCTTTTAAATTGTTGGCACAAAAACAGGAAATACAGGTGTATTATTGACGCATTTAATCACATTTTGGTTTGATGTTTTACATTTCTTTTATAGTTTGCTTTGTGAAGTGTTCCCTCTCCCTTTCCTCACCATTTTAAAGGATTGCCCCTTTTACTTTGTCCCTCAGTTTGGTTGATTTGGTTTATTTGATTAGCCAAAAAGATTGGCAGGGACTAATGTGTGCACACCATGGCAGTAGTTTTACCTCGTATGCCGCAATAAATTATGTTTCTTTAAAAGAAAAGAAAATGCTGGAAAAACTGACCTGGCAGCTCTGACGAAGGGTCATCCAGACTCAAACTGTTGGCTCAATTTTCTCTCCACCAGATGCTATCAACCCTGCTGAGATTTTCCAGCACTTTCTGTTTTTGATTTATTATTGTCACAGGTATTAGCATACAGTGAAATTTCTTGCCTGCTACACAGACAAAGCATACCGTTCATAGAGAAGGAAAGGAGAGCGTGCAGAATGTAGTGTTACAGTCATAGCTAGTGTGTAGGGAAAGATCAACTTAGCGTGAGGTAGGTCCATTCAAAAGTCTGACGACAGCAGGGAAGAAGCTGTTCTTGAGTCAGTTGGTACCTGACCTCAGACTTTTGTCTCTTTTTCCTGATGGAAGAAGGTGGAAGAGAGAATGTCTGGGGTGCATGGGGACCTTAATTTTGCTGGCTGCTTTTCCGAGGCAGCGAGAAGTGTAGACAGAGTCAATGGATGGGAGACTGGTTTGCGTAATGGACTGGGCTTCATTCACAACCCATTGTAGTTTCTTGCGGTCCTGGGCAGAGCAGAAGTCATACCAAATTGTGATATAACAAGAAAGTGTGCTTTTCATCCAGCATCCGCAGTGTTTTGCTTTTATTACCAGATCTGCTGAATCTTCCTAGAATTTTTTTCGTTTCAGATTCCAGCATGAGCTGCTGTTTAGCTGATTCTGCTCGGTAGCCCCTCCTAGCGGCGGGCTCAGAGTGTGCGCCGGCTGACTGTGCTCGGGCGTTCCTCCTAGCGGCGGGCTGAGACTGTGCGCCGGCTGACTGTGCTCGGGAGCTCCTCCTAGCGGCGGGCTGAGACTGTGTGCCGGCTGACTGTGCTCGGGCGCCCCTCCTAGCGGCGGGCTGAGAGTGTGAGCCGGCTGACTGTGCTCGGGAGCCCCTCCTAGCGGCGGGCTGAGAGTATGGGGCTGGCCGACTGATGGGGGCGGGACCAAGCTGGGCTCGGCGCGGGGCAGTGTGGGCGCGCGAAAGCAGGCAGCTCGTGGCTGGAGCGGGGCAGTGGTGATGGCGGCGGTGGCCTTGTGTAACGGCGACTCCAAGGTTGGTGTCTGCCGGGCGGGGAGCGGGGCTCGGCGGCGAACGGCAGCACCCAGAGCGGGGGAGGTGTGGTGGGCAATAACGCTGTGCTGCGCCGGGGGGTTGGGGGGGGCTGGGAGTCGAGGCTGCGGCCTGGGGGGGATCCGGGCGCTCAGTTGCCCGCTTTCTCCAGGATGGTGACCTGGGGGCGGGGGCCCATGTCCAGGCCGCGGGAGGCGAGGGGAAGGGCGGGGGTGGAGGCTGTTTGTTGTCGGCATTGGCAGGTCGGAGAGGCAAGGCTTCATCCCGGGCCTGCTGTCTGGCGGGAGGGAATGGGGAAGACCGATCGATCGAGCCAGCGGCCGGCAGCTGCTGGAGTTGGGCTCCCTCCTCCCCAGCCCGTCTCCAGTGTGTGTTCCTGGAACTCCAGAAAGTGGAGTGGGGCCTCTGGACAGCTCCTCACTCTGTCAAACTGTACCTGGGGTCCAGGAACCTTGCGCCGTTCACACCTGATCTCTGATCGTTAATATCCGAGGTCGCAAAATGGCCATTGCCCCCCTGAAGCAGGAGCGACCTCGAGAAACAGAGTAACTAATGGTTATTAAAATGGGTAAATATTAGACGGGAGTAACATATGGCAGTCACTTTGCAGCATGACACGCTTTTCGGGAGCAAGGTTTGAAACAATGCAGAAAATATACTCTGCACGGCACATGTAACCTGTTTTTTTTAAAAGTTGTCTGTTCTGGTTGAAGTGCCTTATGAGTATAAAATATTGTAATTGCTGTTCAGAATCGGTGTTTTTTTGTGCGGGATGATGCCTTGTCAGTACTTTGATGTACTGTAAATTTCTTACCTTTGGTGAATTATGTTTCTTTCAACCCTGCACATGGTCACTATGATTCAAGAGAAGTTGTGGAGAGAAGCGTCCTAAGGTTAGCAACATAACATTGAGCTGAGGAAATCAGAAAAAAAATAGGTTTTTCAGTCTATGATGGAAGAGCTCTGGTAGAGGTTCACCATCAGAAAAGATGCACAACAAAGTTATAGATCAAATTAAAGGCAGTTATAGGGTTTATGTCAGTAATTGTTCACATGGTGACTTCTAGTTTCGACAGTGTGAATATGCAGAAACCTAGAAGTTATGGTCACATTACCCTATTGGTTCACAGACTGGGTTAAATTTATTGCAATCTATTTAAAGGCTTGAACCTGTGATAGTCACACTAAAGGCGCTAGAAGAAAAATAACTTGTTCGTTCAGGTGTAAGTAAGTTTTTAATGGTGTGATAAGTCAAAATTAGTATCAAGCAATCTCTGGCACTGAACTTAATTTTACAAATGTAGAATCTCATTCATTGCAAAATTTAATTATTGCTTTTTAATCTGCGTTTTCTGTCCATTATTTGAATCTAATTTATACTTGCTGATTTGGCCTTTGTGTCTGAGAATTCTACAGTCTGGTTGATTGGGTGACAGGAAGCCGCTTCTCAGAGGCCTGTGGAAACTTTTCAAGCAGTTGTCAGTGTACTGAGCAATTCCTTTACCATTGACCATTAAATCCAGAGCATAGCGTCTAGAGCACAGAAACAAGACTATGCATCCATGCCAATATTTCTGCTCAACACAAAGCTCCTTCCATCCCTCTTCATTCCAACCCTACCAGGAAATCTTACTCCTTTATCCCTCGTGCTTCTTTAGCTTCCCTTTAAATGTAAAATAAGAACAGAAAATGCTGGATTATGCAACAGGTTTGGCAGTGTTTTTGGAGAGAGCAGCAGAGCTAATCTTTTGAGTCCACATGACTATTTCCCCTTAAATGTATCTGCTAACTCCCTTAACTACTGCACTGTAGCATGTTCCACATTCACCCTATTTAGATAAAGTTTTTCCTGAATTCCCTTTTGGATTTATTATATTTATGACCCCTGGTCATTTCCACATCGAGCTCCATAATCAGGGCGCTTTTAGGTCTCTCCTCTTTTCAAGAGAAAGACCCTTTTGGTTCAATCTTTCCTGATAGGTATGATTATTTTTATTGATCTTTCTTGCACCTTTTTCACATGCCTCTAGATATTTTATGGTACGGAGACTAGAACTGTACACACAC
This sequence comes from Carcharhinus amblyrhynchos, assembly GCF_965287045.1. NCBI lineage: Eukaryota > Metazoa > Chordata > Chondrichthyes > Carcharhiniformes > Carcharhinidae > Carcharhinus > Carcharhinus amblyrhynchos. The sequence continues at coordinate 100,341,342 of NC_137326.1, read as the reverse complement.
TTGTGAGTGTGGTCTTGTTGGAATTCCTGATTTTAACATAACTTCTTTTGTATTTGACTCATCTCAAAGTGAATCTCAGTGCATGCTACTGTTTGTGTTTTGTGTATTTGTACCACTAGATCCCTTTGTCCTCAGTCCCACACAAAGTCTTATTCAAGCCGTAGACACCTTCCTTATTCTTCCCAAAATAATCATGATCATCTGTATTGAAATTATTTGCCTTATATGCCCACTCTGCCTTAGTGCAAACCATCCCCCCCCCCGCCAAACAACCTAACCTGCACATCTTTGGACTGTGGGTGAAAACCGGAGTGCCTGGAGGAAACCCACTTAGACATGGGGAAAATGTGCAGACTTCGCACAATCACCAGAGGCCCGAATTGAACTTGAATCCCTTGCACTGTGAGGCAGCAGTGTTAACCACTGTGTCACCATGCTGCCCTGTATGGAATGGAACTTGGATTGGCACTTCTGGAAAATAAACTTGCAGGGTTAAGTGGCTAGAGTGAGGGTGTGTGACTGACTAGATTGCTCATCAGAGACTCAGCATGGTTAGGCGAAATGGCCAACTCCTGTGCCCTAATTGTTCTGTGCATTCTGAAATATGAGACTGTTCTATTGGGGACCATTTCGAAAATCCTAATATGTTGCATTTGCTAAATGCAAAAAGAGTTGACCCGTGTCAACTCTTTTCGTTACTCTTTAAATAGTTCAATAAGGTTAGTCAAGAAAGTCTTCCATTTTGAAATTTCTTATTACATATTTGACGTTTATATCTTTGTGTAAGGGTTCCATTATCTTTTCCGTCACCTTTTCTTTCATTTACTGGACTTGTGCTTTGTCCCTTTTTAAGTTGAGGAATAGTATTACCAGTTCACCCATTCTCTGACACTATTCCCTCATTTAATTGTGCTTCTGCCACCTCTTTTGTAACTCACTTCAGTATGCGAGGATGCAATCTATCTGAACTAGTGGTCTTATCCTCTTGTTTGATTAGCTTATGAAATATTTTCCTAATTTCTAACCTGAATATCTTTTATTTTCCATCTGTTCTAATATGCCTACCTGTGAGAAATTTCTGTCATTTCACTGTTAGTATTTGGGCGTTTGTTTTATGCATACCTTAGTGTCTCTAACCCTATGCCAATTTGTCATTTACATACCTGTAGAACACTGGTCAATTCGTCTGTGTAGTTTCTTTTAGCTTTCTAAATTATTTTTTAACTTTCTTCCCAAGCTCTTTGAATTTCCATTTATTATTCTTCTTTATACCCCTTTCTTTGGTTTTGTTTTTCAAGCGCCTCTATTCAAGTGTGATGTTGCGTTATTTGCTGATTACCTCTGCCATTGAAGATGAGTGAGGTAATATTTTGCCTGTTTGGTGGCCTGTTTGTCTGCAAACAATACATCTCAAAAACTACTATGTTCATTTCATTAAACTTGGTACATAGGGAATGAGGAACTAATTAGTTTTTGGTGAAGTTCGGAATCACGGTTCTGGAATATTTTAAAGGATCCATTAACATTGGGAGATAAGGCAAATAGGCAACAATAATGTTGGATCCCCATAGAGACTGAGAACTTTTGAAAGGAAATTCAAATTTCCAGTTAATAGCTGACAGATTTCATGTTTTAAGATGCTTGCTGCAACAAACAGACCCAAAACACTATTGACTAAACACTAAAATACTATACTTTAAACCGCTGAATAAAATTTTTAATGTAATTGGAAAAGAAGTATTGTACACATTACATTGCCCTTTAAGTAGACATTCAGTTCTACCAGAATCAGTCCAAGATGATTCCTGTCTCCTGAGGATTTATTTCTGATCTTTTTCCTTTCCCAGTCTTTTAACTCCAGAACTGCCTTTCATGGCATGAAGTTTCCTGGAATCATCTCCCTCTAGCTAAAGCTAGGCAAATTTTCCAACCTCATTTTCACTCCCCACGAATTTGGGCTCCCCAATCCGAGTACGTGCTTCCACCTGCATTTCTACACAGTGAACCGTAGACTATCTACCTGTTCTACCCTGGATCCAGGCAGACTATCTTTATCCAAGTAGATACGCTGATAGCTGTCCTTGAGATCTCAACTCTTCTTGATCTTGGAAGTAAATAGTTTATAATTTTTACAGCCCAACATTGTCAATGCTTCTACTTGGAGTGTCTCAGTTTACCCACTGTTAGCACACAGGCTGCTGCTGTTGTCTCCAAGTATAAATACTTTGCACCTTTTTCCTGGTAAAAACAATCTGGATCTCTTCAATCTCTGACAATCCAACCATCAAGGCTTGCTTTCAGGCAGATTTGAGAACAGAACACGTGACCTCTGGCTAAGATCAAGTGTAGTACGGACATGCAGTGCTTGGTTGAAGTCATTAGGTTACATTTCAGCTTCATTTGAAGCAATTTTTTAAAGCAGCACCTTAGTCTTTTTGTAAGATGCAGATGAGATCAAGCCTTGGAGGAGGAGGTATGCCTACTCCAGTCAGCTTGGATCATGTAGATCAAGCCCAAGACAGGAGGCGAGACCTCTGTCTTAGCTTGGATCAGGAATGTCTCAACTTGTTGAGACTCTGAATTGGACTTGATTGGATTGAATTGGAATAAAAACAAAAAAAAAAGAGTCCCAAAACATCATCCCTCATAATTGTAACATGATGTTTTTGCCTGTTTGTAAACAGTATATTTCAGAAAGTAACAGATTTCAACTAAACCTGGTTACATGGTCCAACCTAAAGGTGGAGAAGAGACTGACCTAGAACAGTGCTATTATTCTATGTTCTGAAGTAAGAAATAATGTATATTCAAATGGTAATGCATTAATTTGCATTACTACAGTTTTCAGGATGTTGCAAAATTTCAATGATAAATTACTTTTTCTCTGGCAGTGTGATCAAAATCTTGTCAGTAAAAGCAGAAGGCAATTTACACGTCTACTTGGTTGAAAGAGGAAGTCTCTGTTCTTCAAATATTGCTTTGGGGTATTTTCTGTCAAACAAAATGACCAAAACAGGCGGATAGGGTCCCAGTTCAATGTTTTAACTGATTAATGACATTTCTGAAACAGTAACACAGCACTGAAATGTCCTCCTAGATAAATATACTCGAGTTTAAAGGCAGTTTGAACCCCCAATCTAGGAGAATTGTGTGATGCTATCAAATGAACCAATTAGTGCAGGGTAGGACCTTGGTGGGATTGTTGTTGGTGCAGGCTTGATGAGCCAAGTGGCCTCCCTCTCCACTGTAGGGATTCTACGATAAGGTAATGAGCAAAAATGACAATGGATCAATATTCAAAGCCAAATGAAATTTGCATTGATAATGTGCTGTCAGTGGCTGGATTTTACTACTGCTACTGGCCCCAGGCAAAATGAAGGCAAAGAAGACGTGATCTGGGAGAAGATGGCTATTGAAAATATGACGGAGTAAGTATATATACTGCCAACAATTTTTTTTGAGATGTGTTTGGAGCTGACACTATCTCCAAAATAGTTGCACCAGAAATTACTTTTGAATTGAAAGTGTTTACTGCAGGCATTTGAATTATATTTCTCTAGAAACCTAAATAAATTTCTTGTCCTGACTTTTCTAAATGGGCGTCATCAGTCAGTAGCTAATATTAGTTTGAGATGTTATCTTTGGTGTTCCAACGTATAAGAAGAACTGGTTTTGGGTTTATATTTTAATGATAGGTGCCTTGAAGCAGCCTAGATCATTTCAGCTCCAATCATTTGCCTTATTGTTAATAAAAATGATTTTGATGCTTTGATCACTTTTGACATCTAGTCTCTTTTTTATAAAGTTTCTAGAAACTTTGTTTACCTAAACTTTTAAGATTATAGCATATGTTTAATTTTTAGTGTTTACTTAGGAAAATCGGTTTTTAATGTCCATTCCTTATTGCCCTTGAACAGGTGCTGGTAAGCCACTTGAACTGCTGCAGCCCCACAGCGTTGTTATGGGAGGGAGTTTGATTTAACAATTTGACCAGTTTGACTTTAAAATTGCACAGCATTGAACTGTTGTGTACTTTCAATTGTGCAATTGTGGTCCACCAAGGTTTAATACATTATGTCTTTCAGCAACGTAGCGATTTCTCAGAAGTTTTGTAAATCAGTTGTAAAAATATTCTGTCATCAGTTCTCTTCCACTCCTCCTCATTCTTGAATAGGAGACTGCTGGACGAGACATCAAGGATGTCAGATGTCAATATGAAGGGGCCCTTGTGATTCTTGATGCAGGAGCACAGTATGGAAAAGTGATTGATCGGCGTGTCAGAGAACTTTTTGTACAGTCAGAAATCCTGCCATTGGAGACGCCTGCTTTTGCAATCAAGGAGAATGGTTTTCGGTAGGAATCAATTTTTGGTGCATCTTAAATGGATGAGTCTGGATGTTGGTATTTATTCACTTTGAAATATATATATATTATAATTTTTTATTTTTTTTACAATATGATTGTAATCATAAAGCACTTTTTAGGTGGGTAAAACTTTCTAACATTTCACTCCAGCCCTTTGGATTGTCCAAAGATATGCGGGTTAGGTCAATTGGCCTTGCTAAAATTGTCCCTTAGTTTCCTGAGATGTGTAGGTTAGTGGGATATGGGGGTAGGGCCTGGGTGGGATTGTGATCGGTGCAGACTTGATGGGCCCAATGGCCTCTTTCTGCACTTAGGGTTTCTATGTTCCTAATAGGGAAGCATTAAAATTGTCATTCATCCATTCTTGGTTGCAAGACCCCTTGGAAGAATAGCAGTCCTACTGAAATTACCTCCATGGTGGGGTATGTTTATTGTTTGGGTTGCCTATTCCAAATTCCTTTTAAGTTACAAATACAGAATTTCATGCGAATGTGTTGTTCATGTATTTAATAGTCTTAGATAATGATGAAAAATACCAGCAAGGTTCGAAAAAGTGAATGGAACATAAATAGGAGTAAGTGTATATCTGGTATGTGAATGCTAAATGACTTTTAACAATGAGATAAGACATAGAAGAGGTAGTTTTGCGCCTTCAGAGCTTTAAAAACTTTCCATGTGGTATGTTAATTTTAGCACTTAGATTGTAGCATATTGAAATGTATTTGTGTATCTTTCTTTAAAATTTTTTAAGTTCAAGAACGCACTTGTGATTAAGATAACTGGGAAACATGACTTAAGTCTGGCATTTTCATGGAGTTGAAGCGCAGTGCTCATTAGCCAATTTCACCAATCAAATTGATCGTGCTTTTATAAAAAACAAAGAGAGACTAACTTTGTAACTGCCACAGAAAAGCAGTCAGCATGATTAAGGACCCCACACGCCCTGGACATACTCTCTTCCACCTTCTTCTGTCGAGGAAAAAGATACAAAAGTCTGAGGACATGTACCAACTGACTCAAGAACACCTTTTTCCCTGCTGCCATCAGACTTCTGAATGGACCTACCTTCCATTAAGTTGATCTTTCTGTATACCCTAGCTGTGACTGTAACACTGCATTCTGCACTCTTGCCTTTTCTTCTCTATGAACAGTATACTTTGTCTATATAGCACATAAGAAACAATACTTTTCACTGAATATTAATACATGTGACAATAATAAGTCAAATCAAACAATCAACACTTTCTACAACAGTACATCTTGTTCTATTTTGCACACTCACTGTTCCATTCCTTTTTGTATTAAATTCCAGTTTTTTTAGAATTCCCTCTTTTACTTTCTACTTTTCTTTTTTATTATAAACCACTTAATCTCTTGCATTGTAAGTTTTTCTATCTTTCGTTATAGAATTTGATTACCAGCTTACTGTAATGCAGTTATCACATTCTTACAAATATGCAAGTTCGTTGTTCTTAAATACTATTTCTACTTTACAGAGCTATCATCATATCGGGGGGGCCGAGTTCTGTCTATGCCGAAGATGCTCCATGGTTTGATCCAGCAATATTTACAATTGGCAAACCTGTTCTTGGAATCTGCTATGGAATGCAGGTACTGTGCACAAATTCAGATCATTAATGTAAGTGTATGGTAAAGAATAGGGCTAATTTCACTTAGGGTGATGAATCTTTGGAATTCTCTACTGTGTCTGTGAAGACTCAGCCATTGTGTGTATTCAATAATGTTCTTGATATTAAAGATATCAAGAGATGTGGAAATAGTTGGCAAAATTGCCTGAGGTAGAAGATTAGCAGTGATTTTCTAGAATGGTGGAGTAGATTGGAAGGGCTGAATGGCCTGTTCCTTTTTCCTATGTTCCTAAAGCTTTTGTCTATATCTTTTTATTAGAAGTATTATGGTGGCATAATTTTATTTAAAGCTGTTGTGCTGAATTATGCACTTGTGTTTTTTTTAACTGCTGTAAAATGTGATTTTCATTAGTTGTCTTTGATGTTTGTCTGTTTGATAGTGGATTAGAATTTCAAGTTTTATGTAGAAGAAGATTGAAGCATTACATAGAAACCAATTTGTATTTACATTCACAGATGATGAATAAAGTTTTTGGAGGTACAGTGCACAGAAAGAATGTGAGAGAAGATGGCCTATTTACAATAAATGTGGATAATAACTGTTCACTGTTCAGGTACTGATGACGTATTTTAAATCAAATGTATTTTCATTTTTTTTGTTCTGAAGAAAAGTTAATGAACCTTCCTGACCAAGATACCAAAATGTTTCTTGCACTATTTAGTTTCCATAGTCTCTGCATTTTGTGCTATGCTGATGAAACCTACTTTGTATATAGAAAGCAAGGCTAGAAATGTATTGAAACTGAAAAGCTTTATGCAATTTTTTCTGCATTAAAGCTTAGGTCTCATATTTTTTCTTAAATTCTCCTCTTCCCAGCCCTAAAGAAAAAAATTAGAATTATTTTCCATGGAATCAGCAATTTCATTTTGGCTTTTGTTAAACATTGTTAAAAACGTTACCCTCCTCTTATGCAGTTCTCATGTTTTATTATTGTTTATTTTTCTATATTTCTTAAATTCCCTCTCCATTAGAGGTCTGCAGAAAGATGAGGTTGTTCTGCTCACTCACGGTGACAGTGTGGACAAGGTGGCAGAGGGCTTCAAAGTCGTTGCACAATCTGGAAACATTGCAGCAGGTATATTTAGCAATGAGTACTTGTGAATCCAGGTTTGACTGTGTTTGCGTGCATTTTGAATGTAGTGTGACAGACGCATTGTTTTCAAATGGGAAGTCAACAATTTATCCATGCTGTGATTATGACCAGTATACTATCACAGTGATTTTTCTTGTGTGTCTGGTGATTTTTATATGCCAGTATCCAATTGTTAATGAATTTTCTCAGCTGAGACACTGCATCAGCGTCAAGAGCCACAAAGGAATCCCGATGCGTACAATGCATTCTGGAGTTCTTGTAGTTGCCCTGGTGGACCAGCTCCCTTCTGGCAGGGGATACCTTAAATGATGGGCCTCCACTTATGGTAGAAAATATATGGTAAAACTGGGAATATCTCCTGTGAGGTAGGAGACCTTTCAACTATTTTTTTCAGAATAATATCGTAGAAAGGAAGGCATTATTTTATGCTTCCTCCTCCCTTGGTCCTACTCCACCGTTGAAACTATTTCCTGGTAAACTGATCGTCTAAAATGTGGTGGAGGGAGGAATGAGAAAACTATTTGTTTTGTCAAAGCTTTCTGCTGCCTGATCAAGCTCTGTAGCCCACAGTACTTTCTGTTAGATTATTGGTTTAGTAAGTGTGCGTAAGATTTAAATGAGTGTAACTTTGAAGCAGAAGTAGGCCATTTGGCCCATTAAGTCTGCTCTGCCACTCAATGAGATCATGACTGATCTGAAATGATTAGGGGCAGCATGGTGGCACAGTGGTTAGCACTGCTGCCTTAGCACCAGGGACCCAGATTCAATTCCTGGCTTGGGTCACTCTCTGTGGGGAGTTTGCACGTTCTCCTTGTGTCCGCGTGGGTTTCGTCTGGGCGCTCTGGTTTCCTCCCACAGTTCAAAGATGTGTGGGTTAGGTGGATTGGTCATGCTAAGTTGCTTCCTAGTGTCAGGCGGACTAGCTAGGGTAAATGGATGGAGTTATGGGGATAGGACCTGGGTGGGATTGTGCTTGGCGCATACTTGATGGGCCGAATGGCCTCCTTCTGCACTGTAGGATTCTATGATAATCCTCAACTCCACTTTCCTGCCTTATCCCCATAAACCTCGATTCCTTTACTGTTTAATAATCTAGTTGAGCCCTGAACGTACCTAATGATCCAGCCTCCTCAGCCCTTCATGGTAATGAATTCCACAGATTCACTACCTTCAGAGAAGAAATTCCTTCTCACCTTTGTCTTAAATGGGCGAACCTATAATTCCCGGACATTATTTTTCATCTTGTAATTGCTTTAAGAGGATTTTGCATTGCAGATTGAGGTAAAATCATAATTTATAGCTCTATCTATCTATCCCTTCCAAAGTGGAATGTATATTGTGTTTGTGGGCAGTGAAGTGTAATTGCCTATAATAAAGCAGTCGAATTAATAGTAGAAACAGTCACTGCTTTCTCTGAGGGCAGGTGCTGTACAATGATGTTCTACACAAGAAGGAAAAATGAGAGGGAATTTGGTGCTCTGCCAAACATATCTAATGGTTGGCAGACCAGGGTTGGCAAAGCTCTTTGTATGACTACAGTGAGATTTCCATATGATATCCCAGGGCTGGCCTTCAGGTGTTCCACTCTGGAACTGGCAATAAAGAATTTTGTGTGAGTAACTGGTCAAGTGATTCCCCACAAAGTCACTACTGAGATAGCTTAAAAGTGTGGAAGCTGGCTGGTGTAAGCTTGTTTCTATCAATGAATAATACAACTTTATTTCTGTGGTTGATGTTTATTGTAAAGCTTCTACTTATAAGGGACGTATTTCGAAATGCTTAGTTGATGAAATTAAAACAAGTGAGAATGTGGAGTATTGCCTATTTTAGAAATGTTTCATACTTGATCTTGTACAAAAGAGTATTTTAAAATGTGTGTGTTAATTTTCTGTTTGAACTGTATACAGCAATAGCAAATGAATCCAAGAAGCTCTATGGTGTTCAGTTCCACCCGGAAGTAGATTTGACAGAGCATGGCAAAGACATTTTGAAGAATTTCTTGTTTGATATAGCTGGTTGTAGCGGAACATTCACAGTCCAGAGCAGAGAAGTAGAATGTATCAGAGAGATACAAAAGAAAGTAGGACATTCCAAAGTTTTGGTAAGCTTTACTGATATTTTACAATTTGTACAATAATGAAAAACATGTTTTACATTCCATTGCACACATTTGCTTTAATAAACATAACCAGATTTCACTGTGGAAATTCTGTCTGTTGTCACTTAATCCATAGGTATTACTAAGTGGTGGAGTAGATTCTACAGTGTGCACAGCCTTGTTAAATAAGGCTTTGAACCAAGACCAAGTAATTGCTGTTCACATTGACAATGGTTTCATGCGGAAAAAGGAGAGTCAGACTGTTGAGGAGGCCTTGAAGAAACTTGGTATTAAAGTTAAAGGTAAAAATGCAAAAGGAATTCTAGCTGGTTTTAATCAGTGATACTATAAAACCAATGTGGGAATATTCCTGTCGGGAGTATTTACAGATCTATATACAGCACGTGGATGATGAAGCATATGATTTAAATTTAGAAAAGACATTGAAGCCACACTGCACAGTATGAACTCATGGCATGTTAGGTAAAGGAAATCATCATTGAGGTAGGACATGGGATGCTGGGGCTGTTTTTATTGGAGCGGTGAAAGCTAAGAGGAGATATAACTATTTAAAATTATGAAAGGTTTTGGTAAATTGAATAGAAGAAGATTCATTAGAGAAGTAAAAGCCCAGGGGATTCAAGAGCAATTGGCAAGTTGGGTACAAAATTGGTTCCATGGCTGGAAACAAAGGTATTGATCAATCGGTATGTCTGACCATTTTGAGTGGTGTTTTGCGAAACTCTGCTTGGTACCTTACGGATGGACCATGGTATATATCATGGCTTTAGATGTAAATGTATCAAGTGTGATTGATAAGTTTGCAGATAGTGGAAAAGATGACCGTGTGGTTAATAGCACGGAAAACAGTTGTAGCAGGAAGATTCCAGTAGACAGGTCAGGAAGGCAGGAAAGTGGCGCATAGAATTCACTCGAGAGAATTGATAAGTAATGCATTTTAGAAAGGCATGCAAAGTTTGCAAGGCAAGGGTAGACAATAAATGGTTGTTCTGAGAAGTGTAAACAGTGGGTCCATGGAGTGGATGTCCATAGATCATTTGAAGTAGTGGGACTGATAATCTGGGTGGTCAAAGAGGATATAAGACAGCATTTTTTTGGCTGGTATATGGCCTTTTTTTGTGCTGTTTCTGTGACCAATATCCCAAGCTCAAAGTTGAGAATCCAACCGTACGTTGGCATTGCGGATATGAGGGAGAAATAAAATTGGTAGCACTATGCAGCTGAAATGTTTCTTACTTAGTTGATTTACGTGTAATCAATTGACGTGTAGGAAGCTTATCTACAACTTGCAGAAAGTTGTAGCATTCCCCAGTATTGCTGCTCTTTACATAATGGGCATGGCTTGTTTTTTTTTGCCAAATTGAAAATGATTCCAATGCTTTGTCTGTAATGTGCTACTTTTGTATAGTGCTCACCCTGGTATCCTGAATTGTTATTTGGTTGACTTGCTGTTAATAAAGTTCTTGCCAATACAAGAAGCATAAGACTGATACAAACCTATTTAGAGCAGATTGTTCTGTCTATATGCATAACTACATACCCTACAGTTTTAACCATTGTGGTATTCATCTTCAAGTTGTATTTGAAGACTAGAATTTAATTCTTTACTTTTGTAAATTATGACAGCAAATTCCTTTTAATATTTTCAGTGGTTAATGCTGCACATGCATTTTACAATGGTACAACAACTCTACCAATTTCAGAAGAAGACAGGACTCCTCGAAAAAGAATAAGTAAGACCCTAAATATGACAACAAATCCAGAAGAGAAAAGAAAAATAATAGGGGATACATTTGTGAAGGTATTTTTTTAAGTTAACTTTGTGGCATTACCCATAATAATTTTATCTTGTGGTACAGTACTCAAAATGTTTTACTTGAGCATCTTTCTTGAGCTGTGAAAAATGAAAGGCCCAAATTTTTCTCTTGATTCTCCTTATTCTAGATTGCAAATGAGGTAATTGGGGAAATGAATTTAAAGCCTGAGGAAGTGTATCTTGCTCAAGGTACATTGAGGCCAGATTTAATTGAAAGTGCTTCAAGAGAGGCAAGTGGGAAAGCAGATGTCATCAAAACTCATCATAACGACACTGAACTGATCAGAAAATTGAGAGAAGAGGTCAGTGATGAATTTTATTAGTTTTGTTTAGTAAGATAATCACTGCAACTTTATTTAGTATGATCCATATATGATTGGAGACATTTGACCAAAGTTTATATAATTGATATTCTAATATTTTTTCAGCGTTTCTCTAACAAGTTACTTCACAGGTATGAGTATATGCTGTAGCTTCATTTGGTCTTTTAGTAAGCAGTATTCTGTCTGTTAGTAAGAGAAACTGTGAGCAGCCATGCACATGCATTTCCTTGCAGTTTTTCATGAAATTAAAATTTGTTTAATTTCATAATTCTTCAGATAGGAAGTATATTTTGTCGTTAAGGCTAAATACATATATGACTCTATGTTTGGTTCTGCAGGGTAAAGTGATTGAGCCACTAAAAGACTTCCACAAGGATGAAGTGAGGGCATTAGGCAGAGAGCTGGGTCTTCCTGAAGATATTGTTTTGAGGCACCCATTCCCAGGTAAACTGAATAGACAATCTTACCTTTACTGAATTCAAAGTTATTCCATTATTTAGTTACATAATTAATTTCTGGTTTATATTGAATTTTCTTTTAAAGGCCCTGGCCTTGCCATTAGAATAATCTGCGCTGATGAGCCATATATTTGCAAAGACTTTGCAGAAACAAACAACATTCTGAAAATAGTAGCTGATTTCTCTGCAAGTGTAAAAAAGGTAAGTTTATGGTGGATATTTCCTGCTGCTTTTTTACTCACCAGTCTTATTAATGGAAGTTTCATTCATGAATTCAGACAGCGTTTGACGTTTTAGTTTTTTAACAAGAGCACTATAAGTAATAAGAAACAGTATTGCTCAATAAATGATTCTCATCTTTATAAACCATAAAACCTTTGATTACCTCGTGAAGGTGATGATTCACTCTGTCCTAACTTGTAAAAGTAAAAAAATTGCTGCAAATGTGATGATGACAGCAAACACTGTACTTAAATCTTTGTGCCAACCCTGCCAAGATCCCCCTGTGACAGATTTGCACCATAATTTGCCGTAAAATGGATTGGGATGTGCCACAGTGAGCACAGCAGCTAACTGAGGAGTTAATATCCTATGCACAGACGTGCTTAAAGCAGAATGAACCATGACACTTAATGCTCTGATAAAAGTGATTTATATGATGAAGGTTTCCCTTTTATATATTTTAAAAATTGATTAGTGTAAATGGAATTAGGGGTTTATACTTTAACTATTTTGCATTGTTTATATTTGAAACAGTGTGAAAGAACATCAGTCTGCAAAGATTGCTTAATGATGTTGCACATCCTGACATATGGTTAATTTCATCTCTGATAGTCGTGTCAGTAATTAGCTTGTTGTTTTAGTTTAAACAAAGCTTCAAGATTAAAGCAAGGCTGGTTTGATAGACAAAAACTGAAGCTGTTATTTCCTTGAATGCTAAAGATATCAGTGCAGACTCATGACCATAAAATAATAAGATTGTTCCAAATTATAACTCTCCAATTTTTTAAACTATACAATTTTATTTGGTGGGAACCTCACCTAAACGGTATCAAAACCTGCTGAGTACCTGAATACTGATTCTAAGTCTTTCAGTGCCATTTTGCAATTGTTTAAATGGTGGTACCAATTATAGTGTTGTTAATTCAGTGACTTCAAACTCTCAGTTGACTTAATGAGGGAGCAAAAGGCTGGGGTTGGAAGCTTGGTGATTTTTATTTTTAAGCGAGGGTCTCTGTGGCACAGTACAAGAGTCCCCAGAAATTATTAAATGGTGTTCATATGCTGTAATCATAATTTCATAGCGTGAGAAACAGATTACAGTTGCACAATAATTGTGATGTAAGTTGAGGCCCAAAATCGGCAACCCAAAGAAAAACATGATGTATACTATTTGCAATTATGACATAAATTGTCAAATCAACAATATAAAATTCTGATGATCTTAAAGAAATGTCTTTATGGTCTTGTTGAGTCAAAGGACTCCATTTCAAAAGCTGTCATTATTAATGCTGATATGGATGGTAATATCACATAAACATTTAGAAGTCTCAGCCCATTACAGTTTTGCTAAATTTGATGCACTTTGCGAGGAGTAATGTTAACAGATGATATACAATAATTGGTACAAGTTCATAAAAATGTGGATGACCAAAGGACTTTGGTTCAAGGTGCACAATTCCTTGAATGTGGCAGCACAAATTGATAAGGTGTTTAAAAAGGCATGTGGGTACCTTGAGTATATATAAACAGAGATATAATGTTTGAATGGCTAGTTCTCAGTTGGAGTATTGTGGACAGTTCTGGGCAACGTACTTCAAGGAAGATGTTAAAAGCCTTGGAAAGGATGCAGATGAGTTTATAAGGACATATCGAGGGATGAAGAACTTCATTTATGAAGGATAGAGAAAGTTAGGCTGTTAACCTGATCTGTTGCTAGGAGAAATAAGAAATCAATTGGAGGTTTTCAAGATAAATTTTGGTAGATAGAGGAAAAATTGTTCTCTCTGGTGAGTGGATCACTAATTCAAGGCCATGGGGTAAAAATAGTTGGTGAAAAATTTATAAGGGAGGTGATAAAGAAATATTTTCACTGAGAGTGGTCAGGTTCTGAAATATTCTACCTGAAAAGATGAAACTGGTTCCACAAAAGTAACTTTAGTAGGAAGTTGTTCAGGCTGACAATCTTTCACGATTACGGACAAAAAAACAGATGCAGACCAAGTTTGATTGTTTCTGAATGGACACCTGTGCTATAGAATTCTATAATTCAAAGAAGTACATTTTCTTTTACTAGTCCTGATATAAGATTACTTAAGTGCTCTTACAATGTGTTAATGGTATATTGAAGCATTAAAGCATGTTTTCAACAAAATTGTTTACAGAAAAATATGACTCTAAAAGTCTTGACACTCATGGTATTATGTTTTTGTACAGCCACACACTTTACTACAGAGGGTCAGGTCCTGTACTAGTGATGAGGAACAAGAAAAATTGATGCAAATTACAAGCCTGCATTCACTCACAGCTTTTCTGATGCCAATTAAAACTGTTGGAGTACAGGTCAGTAATACACTAGAAGTAATGGGAAATCATTCCAGAAAGTGTTAAACTTGTTTTTAAATGATGTTTGGATAAAATTAAATTGTCAAAATAAGACCATTTTGTCTAGAAGTGGAAAGTCATGTATGTAAATTATTCAATCTAATGCACTTTGCATTTTACTGTACATTATTTTTAAAATATGTCAAAGTATTGGAAAACCACAATTTCTTTCCACAATTAATATACCCCCACTTGTTGCTGTTACTCTGCCTGTAATTCTATTTATGTGTGAGGATATATTTTATTGAATTTGACAATATCACCCATTTAATTTTGCCATGATCAATTAGAGATCAATATCCACTTGTCTAGATTTTGGTCATCATTAATTTCTATATTTTCAGGAAAAATGAACCATTGTACTTTTTATGCTCAAGATATATTTAATTGTAGGATAGTGTATATTCCCCAATAAAATCAAAAATGTATTTTAGGAATAAAATTTGCTTTACTTTTCTGAAAATTTTATCTTTTGTCTTGAAGGGTGACTGTAGGTCGTATAGTTATGTCTGTGGCTTAACTAGTAAGGATCCACCACACTGGGATTCCCTCATATTCCTAGCCAGACTTATTCCACGAATGTGTCATAATATTAACAGGTTTGTTTGTTTCTATTTTTAATATCTAAGAGTAAATACGAAGAGGATTTTACATGATACTATTTTGGTGATGTATGACATTAACAGACTTTTTACTGTGGCAAACTATTGCAAATTTGTTCTGTATTAATAGAAATGTTTGTGTTTCAGAGTTGTGTATATTTTTGGACCGCAAATCCGAGAACCCATAACAGACGTAACACCGACTTTTCTAACAACAGGAGTGCTTAGCACACTCCGGCAGGCTGACTTTGAGGCACACAACATTCTTAGAGAATCTGGTAGGAGTACAGTTAAGCTTTCTTGAGAAATTCATAAATTGGTTAAAATCTTGCTAGGTGTTTCTACTCGATCTGATAAATTAGAGTTCTGATTTTCTGAAATGTCGTGTTGCAATAAAAACATTCTTCCCCACTCCCTTTCATTTCATGTGTTGGTGAGATGTTCAAGAAATAGCTGCTTCCAGACCTATGGCACTACCTGTGCTTGATTTGTGGCAGACAATTGAGATTGGCATGGGATAGTTCTCTTGGAAACTTTTATTAATAGCCTGAAGTGAAGAAACTGTCTTTAACTCAGACTTGTTCGAAGTGAGCTTTCCTATTAGAAACACAGTTCCATCCTCCGCTGCAGCACATTAGTTTATTTACCTACTGTGCCACAGAATTGCCTTTTTTTTCTATTCGGATATTCTTAGATTGTTGCAGATAACAATATTTTCAAAATTATTTGGGATTCTGTTTCCAAGCCGAAGGTAAAAATTCCCACAATCCATGATTATTTGACTGAAGCATAGCTACAGTTCCAGCTCTGCATTAACATTCTTAACTAAATGGTGGTGTGTGTTTCCTTCTAGATTGCGCTGGGAAAATTAGTCAGATGCCAGTTATTTTAATACCATTGCATTTTGACCGTGACCCACTCCAGAAGCAGCCATCTTGCCAGAGATCAGTGGTCATTCGAACCTTCATTACAAGTGATTTCATGACTGGCATCCCAGCAACTCCTGGCAGTCACATTCCTGAGGAGGTGAGATTTGAATTTTGTACTACTTAGAAAATGTGGCAGTTTTTCCCCAACAATTTTGGGGATATTTCCTAGCATTGATGCAGAAATGTATTATTGAATGTAAATAATTTCTGTGATTGGCTTGGTATTGTAACTATTGTGGATTGCAAGTATATGCAACGAGTGTATTTTACTTTCTAGTTTTATCTTGCCTTAAGTTTCAGACTACTGGGGTAAAACTCTGCATTTGTTCCCTGCTAAAATGACCATTCTTCAAGTGTGACTCTGGACAGTGTGTATCAGAAGACTATTCATTCATGCAGGACATCACAACCGAGCATGATTGTCTTTGTTCCCAATACCCACAGCCATGATGTTTCCAATGGTTAAGTGCCATCGGAATACTGATTCACTAGTTGCCTTTCCCTCACCCATTCTACTGTAGTTAAACACTTCAGCTGATGTCCTGACAAATAATTTTAAATGCACATTAAAATAGTAAATATTAATTTATTCTTGTCACGTCCAGGTTGTTTTAAAAATGGTGAGAGAAATCAAGAAGATACCTGGAATTTCCCGTGTTATGTATGACTTGACCTCAAAGCCACCTGGAACCACGGAATGGGAGTGAATGCAACAATTTTTTTTCTGTGGAAACATTCCCAATATTAACAGTACAGTGGAAGTGTGACTGAAGCTGCTACTTGCACCTTTTCTTGTCATTCTCCTCTCTTTCCCTCAGCCCTGGAAGCCTAGTGTGTAATTCAGTATTTGGTAAGGACGTATTTAATGGGCTAAGGATATGTACGGGTTAATGGATTCAGCATCAGATTGTCCTGGTAAAATTGTAAAGCTTTTGCCAATGTATTTTGATGTCCTTTAGAGTTCAGTTTGTCTGGTGTATTGTAGGACACAGTTCATTTACAGTACATTTACTAAGCCATTGCCAGTATCTCATTGTAAAGCTCAATTATTGATGTGACCAATTTTTTTAACCGATCTGTTACAAACATTTTGCCAAATGGGTGGGTTGTATTGAACTGTATTGACAAGTTTCGATGTATTCAAGTTTCTTGATACTTTGTAATTGCGTTGTTCTAAGTGAACAAATTTACCAGCAGTTTGGCTCTGTTTATCACAATAATCTTGGAAACTATTGTATGAAATGGTTAGCAGGAACGCAACTGTGGTTTCATGGCCTATAGACCTTTCATCAAAGGATTTTATTTTTGCCAAAAATCCTGATCATATACATGGTTTTGGATGGATATTAACAGGCAACTGTAAACTGTACATATTTCCTAATTTGTGTGTGAACCAAAATTTTATTTCAAGGATAAGAGGACTAGGGGTTTCCAAAGGCAGCATTTTTAATGTATCATTTGATAATTTTGTATATCTATTTTATTAACTGACTACCATAATTTCATTGTGAAATATTTTCACTTTGGTACTTAACGAGATATCAGTTTATCAACACAATATGTATGGTTATTGTTATTTGTTGCCTTAATTTGATAACCTCTATATCCCACGTGTTCAGAAAATGTAAATTATAATTGTAAACTTTGTCAAATTAATAAATTGATAAGACAGACCACAAGTTCTGAAAATTCCATGCAGAAGTAACTTTGTCAATGGTACAACATTCTGGCTTTCTGTTTTGAGCTTACTGCAGAAGCATTCATGAAAATCTAGTCTGGCGATTTCATTTTTAATCTTTTTTTAATAATCTCATTTAATTAGTCATCAGTTTTTGCAGGGATAAATAACTCAGTTCAGCTACTTTAATGTTTGTATGATCCAAATTGTATTCGCACATACAGAAATTAACATCTTCATTAACATGCATTGAAATTTTAAATACAAAATACAGTAAAGTTTATGAATGAAGGAAACAAAAATTCCAGTGACGATGCAGACTCTAGATAGATTGGATGACCAGATTGCTTCAAGCACTTGAGCAGGTTGATAAAGGGCAGCTCGAACCAAAGACTTAATTTTCATTTGAAAGGTATTTTCTTGCTATCTTCAGTTTGTAGCTACATGAAGGAGCTGTATACTATTAATTAAATGTCAGTACCTGATGCCTGAACAATCAGTTTACTACATTGTGGGACTGCCACTTTAGAATTGGGGTTCCAGCCAGATGCAGCAGTTTAATACATTTTTATTTGGAAAATCATGATTGCTGAAAAAGTTGTTATTCAGCCAAAAAGGCCTTTGATGAAATTTTTGGTAGGTAGTTTTCCTTTATATAAAGATAAATAAATGCCTAAATCGCATATGTTAGTACTGCATATATACATTTGTTTTCTGGTAAAATTAAGCCCCTTGTTTGCATTATATACATATATATATGTGTCACAAAGTGAGAGAATTTTCTTTTCAAGCTGCATGTTACAAAAGTTGAGATGACCTGAAATATATGAACCTTGCCGTTTTAAAACTACTGACCGATGACTTAATTCTGTAAACTCTATTTAAATTATGAAATGGAGCAAACTGCCTCCTTTTCAAGAACCATGGTAGGCATAAAACAAGAAAATGAGTATTTTTGAAATGCTCGTGAAAAATGTATCAATTTAATTTCCTTTTCACACTTTTGCTGGTAATAAGTCTTGGTAAACATGCAAATCACTGAAGTGACTTAAGTTAGAATATAAATATATATACATAGGTACTGCTGTAAATTATTTTTTTAGCAATTCAATTTATTGCATGCATAGTTCCTATCTACAGATTCTGTTTATTGTTGAGCCTCAATAAAGCATAGCATTAAATCACTTATGACTTTTCATTTAAAAACTGCAGGTATTTAAGGTATATTGAAATGCAAGATCTGTGATTTCTGCTCTTAACTGCTAGCATCATCAGGGAATTATTGTTGCCCAAAATCAATCTTGTAAACTTTTCCATTGATACAGAAACAAATCTTAATATCAAAATAAAATTACAAGTTTAGGGAAATCTCTGCTAATTTCACTTTTAATCTTATCCGCTACTTTTTCCATCCCTTGCATTTAAATAAGTTTCTTGTCCCAATTTCTTTCAGTTCCTTACACATGCAAATAATGGCATCTTGGCACCTATTTGGTTGTTCTTTGAATTAAATTTGAACAAATGAAGGTATGAATCCCGCCAAGTGAAAATTGGCACAGCTATCAATGAAACAATTACGAAATGGGATCCAGTTAAGTCAGTCAAAATACCAACTTCCTGAGAATAAGATAGTAAGTAAGGCTTATAATTTGAGAGACATGTTAAAATGAATACTTCATGAATCTGTCTCTTTCTGTTTGAATTTCTCCCTTTCAAGTGCCTAGGCCTCTATAACAAAGATTTTTCTCATCTATCCTGGTCAGTTATCAGCTGCCTTGAATGAGTGAAGAGGTTTCGTCAGACAATGTAATTCACCTCACAGGCAGCAGTGTCATTGCAGTGTAACAGAAAGTAGGTTAAGGGATCAAATGAACACATTTTGAAATGAGGGGGAGGGCATAACTCAGAACTTAATGATTGGTCATTCACAAAGCATTCTATGGGCTTGAATTTCTGCCGTGATTCTCCTGGTTGCCAGAAAATTGTATAAATATAAATTCATCCCCATTGTATGTTGTGCAGAACTGATGTATTGCCTTAAGCTTCAACTCCAGGATTTTTGTTTTCAGCTCCAGGAATGCCTGTGCTTCATTCTGAACTTTATAGCTATCATTTGAGATTTAACATGAAACCAATCCAAGTCAGCTGTGATTCAATTCTGCTTTCCACTTCTACTGTTGTTGCTAACACTTCAAGATTGCCCTGGAATGACCAGGATTTAAATATCTCAAGGCATCATTTTGACCATCCGAGGAGAAAATGTCTTCCCCTTGCAGACCAACAATTTTGAATTGTTTGATACATTTTCTGTGTAATCCAACTTGTAGTCTCTTAGAGGGCTGTGAAATCTTGTAATTTTACTACTGACAATTGTTTGGGGAGCTGAGTAGTTGATGCTGCTTGTTGGTGATTTGGTTACAGAGAGCATGCTATATGATACCATGTCTATAAGAAGCAAAAATCAAGCAAATATCCCACTGGACAGGCTGGCGATGATGAATAAGGAGATGAAGGCCTAAGCTTGATGCCCCAGTTTTCTGAAGATAGCCGGAGTGCTAGTGCTGACATCCTCTTGTGGTTTGAGTACTGTTAAAGATCCAAGGAGCTGACTTAAACTCTTGGCCTGATTCTCAAATTTTGCATGCTTTCCCTATTTTAAGACCAAATAGAAAATAGAAAATTTATAGCAGAAGGTGACCTAGTATGTCTGCTGACTGAGAGCCCTCCAGTGTTCTATTCATACTTTCATCTCTTGGTCAATGGATTATTACACTTAGAATTTAAGTATTTTTAAATGTGATGATGTTTTCAACTATCTTTTCCTTTCAGACCCTCTACTATCATTTGGTGAAAATGGTTTTCCACTTTCCTCTAATCTCTTTGCTAATTATTAGTTATTTTTAAAATGTATTTTTTCATGGGATGTGCATGTTGCCAGAAGTAGTTTACTGCTAATTGCCCTTGAGAAGATGGTAATGAACTGCCTTTTTGAACTGCTGCAGTTCATCTGGTATAGGTATAAACAGTGTTGTTTGGAAAAGATTCTGCTCTGGGTGACATGTCTTAAATACTGTATCTAGGCTCTTGATAGTTTTGTAATCTCAAATTAAATCTTCCCCCAACTGTTTTCTTAGCTTAAGAAAACAACCCCATCCTATTGAGTCTTTTCTCCCAACTAAAATTCTATGACTGGCAACGTACTTGTAAATCTTCTCTGTACTCTCCCAATGGCAATCATTCCCTTCCTGTAATGTGCCAGAACTACGCATAGTAATCTAACTGTGACCTACCTGGTATTTTAAACAGTTCAAGTATAACCTCCCTGCCTTTCTAAGAGAAAGTACGCATGCCTTTCTCAATCACCTGATCTATCTTTCCTGCTATCTTAAGGGATCTCTTTACAAGCACTCTTATGGTTCCTCTACACTTCCCAGTACCCTATTGTATATTGTGTATTCTCTAGTCTTTACCCTCCCTTACATTCACTTAATTGAATTCCATTTGCCACTTTTTTGCCCATTTAAGTGACCCATAAAATATTTTCCCATACCCAACAGCTTTCTTCACGTTCAATCACACCAGCTATTTTGTCATGTGTAAACTTCTTAATCCAGAGCTCTACATTTGAGTTTGTCGTTGCTATACATAACTAAAAGCAAGAGACCTGGCATTGAACCCTACAGAACCCCACTGGTAACAGCATTTCAATCTCTGAAACATTTGTCTACATTTATCTTTTGCTTTTTGTCACCAAGCCATTTTTGAATCCAATTTACCACTCTCTTGGATACCATGGACTTTTAACCATGTGATGTCTATTTATCTCTGAACCACCATTGAATTGTAGTAGGTTTAGGTGTTAATTGGCTCATTAATGAGCCTAATGGACATCCCACTTTTGGCATTTAGGAATCTCACATCAATCTCTTCTGGCTTCCAGTGCCATTGATGCATTTTTTTCCACTGCGGGGGGACTGATGCAGAGGCTTCCCATGAGTAGGTTGGCTTGGTTGCCATGGTATCCACAATAGGCTAGATTAAATTCCATCCACAATGATGCACAAGGTAATGCAATGGTTTTGGACTGGCTCATGAATGGTGGTGAAGTGGAGATGGTCAGAAGTTTCTAGCTGCTCAGATTGCCAACAACCTGATCATTCCACACAGACACTCCAAGAAAATTCACCTTAGAAGATTAAAGAAATTCTGTATGTCGACAACTTTCAACAATTTTTACAGATGCACAGTAGAAAGCATCCTTTCTGGATGCATCACAGCTTGACATTGCTTTGCTCTGACCAAGACTGCAAAAAACTACAAAGAGTTATGAATGTAACTCAGTCCATCATGTAAACCAGCTTTCCATCTGTTGACTCTGTCTGCGCTTCCCGCTGCCTCAGGAAAGCAGCCAGCATAATTAAGGACCCCATGCACCACAGATATACTGTCTTCCACCTTGTGAAAAATGCGAAAGTCTGAAAATAGGTACTATCCAACTCAACAACAGCTTCTTCCTTGCTGCCAGCAGTCTTGAATGGTCCTATCACATATTAAGCTGATCTTTCTCTTCACCCTTTTGGGAATGGCAACACTATATTCTGCATGTTCTTCCCTTCAGCCTTATGTAGTCCTTGAACAGTATGTTTTGTCTGTATAGCTTGCAAAAAAAACAATATTTTTCACTGCATCCCAATACATGTAACAATAAATCAATTCAAATATTACAACTGGGATGGGAAGACTCCACAGTTCACACCATAAGTGCAAATTTTCAAATAATTTACAAATCTGGCCAATTGTTTCCCTTTGCCACTGCTAGACCTAGCATGTATGATAGTTTAATTAGGCTTCTTTCAGGAAACACAGAATTATTTATTTATTATGAAACAAAATTTGTTTTTTAGAACAAGTTGCAAAACTAGTTAACACACAATTTCTAATTGGAAGTGAAACAATTTTTCCCTTCTAAAATTCCAACACATAAAGTACACAACAAATAAAATCTCTGCAGAGGGTGATGTAAGAGAACAAAAAGATACAGGTTCTGAATAGTCCTGATGTTATTGACTTGGTGTTCCTGCATGTGATGATGGAGCACTGGTCACAACAGTTGCCTGGTAGTCCTTTCCAAAGGATCCTTAGTGAAACACTAGCCACAATTCTTCCATCCCGCTGCGCTAACAGTGGGGAGGTGGGGGGACGGTGGTGAGTGGTTGTGGAGAAAGGAGCAATATTTCACAGGTTTCTCCCAAGACGCACATGGCATTCAAAAAAACATGTTCACCTGGATCTTCTCCCAGGCCAAGTGCTTTTTAGCCAATCAACCGGAGCTGATTTGTATACCTGGTACTGCTCCTGGCATGCCTTCCTGCATTCTTCATTGAATGAGTGTTGAACCTTCGGCGTGATGTTAATGGAAGTAAGGGGATTATATTGTGCTAAGAGATTACAGATTGTGGTTATATACAATTCTTATGCTGCTAATAGCACACAGTGCCTCATGGGTGCCTAGTTTTGAGATGGTAGATCTGTTTCAAATCAATTCCATTTAGCATTGTGGGAATGCCACATAACACGATGGAGGGAATTTTCAATATACAAGCAAGTTTAGGCCTCCATAAGGACAGTGCAGTGGTCACTTGTACTAAATACTATAATGGACTGATGTATCTACAACAGATAGATTGGAGTGTACAAGGTCAAGGGCAACAGTGGTTGGCAATGCTGCCTCACAGCGCCAGGGACCTGGGTTTGATTCCCGGGTTGGGCCACTGTGAGGAAACTGCATGCTCTCCCTGTGTCTGCATGGCTTTCTTCTGGGTGCTTCAGTTTCCTCCCACAGTTCAAAAGACGTGCTGGTAGTTGCATTGACTGTGCTAAATTCACCCTCAGTGTACCCAACAGGTGCTGGTGTGTGATGACTAGGGGATTTTCATAGTAACTTCATTGCAGTGTTAATACAAGCCTACTTGTGACACTATTAAAAAAAAGTTTTAAGTAGATTTTTCCCTCTTGTCTCTCTCAACACCTGCTGCAGACCAAGTCCAAAAGGCATGTTCTTTAGGATAAGTTTTAGTGAGGAGCAGAATGAAATCAGCATTAGTAGAGAACCATTTTTGGGGAAATTGATGGGATTGATGGTGGATAAATCTCCAGGTCCTGATAATCATCATCCCAGAGTACTTAAGGAAGTGGCCTGGAAACAATAGATCCTTGGTGGTTATTTTCCAAAATTTTTGGACTCTGAACTAGTTCCTATAGTTTGGAGGATAGCTAATGTAAGTCCACTATTCAAAAAGAAGGGAGAAAGTTAGGAACTATATATAGATCAGTGAACCTAATGTCATTACTGGGGAAGTTGCTAGATTCCATTATCAAGAATTTAATAACTCAGCATTTGAAAGGCAGTAGTATATTCAGACAAAACAGCATGGATTTACAGAAGGGAAATCATACTTGACCAATCTATTGGAATTCTTTTAGGATGTAACTAGTAGAGTTAATCGAGGACAACCAGTGGATGTGGTTTAAGGCTTTTGACAGTATCTTACATAACAGACTACTCTGTAAGGTTAGGGCACATGGGATTGAGGTAATGTCTTGAGATGGAGAGAGAGCTGATTAGCACACAGGAAGCAAAGAGTCAGCATAAATGGGTCTTTTTCTGATTGGCAGTCAGTGACTAGTGGGGTTCTGCAGGGATTTATGCTAGGACCCTAACTGTTCACATTATACGTCAGTGATTTGGAAGAGGGAACTGAATATATTATCTCCAAATTTGCAGATGATATAAAGTTGGGTGGGAGGGTGAGCTGTGAGGAGGATGCAGAGATGCTTAAACATGATTTGGACAGGCTGATTGTGTGGGTGTAATGCATGGCAGATGTAGTATAACATGGATAAATGTGAGGTTATCGACTTCGGTAGCGATAATAGGTAGACAGAGAATGGGTGTAAATTGAGAAAGAGAATACTCAGCGAGACCTTGATGTCCTTGTGCATCAGTTGCTAAAAGTAAGTGCGCAGGTACAGCAGACAGTGAGGAAGGCAAATGATATGTTGGCCTTCATAGTGAGGGGATTTGTGTGCAGGGATAGGGATGTTTTGTTGCAATTGTATCGGGCATTGGTGAGGCTATACCTGGAGTATTGTGTGCAGTTTTGGTGTCCGTATCTGAGGAAGGATTTCCTTGCTATAGTGGGACTACTGGGAAGCTTTACCAGGCTGATTCCTGGGATGCCAGGTCTGTCACATGAGACTAAATTGGTTAGGATTATATCCACGAGCTTAGAAGAGTGAGAGGGGATCTCAGAGAAACTTATAAAATCCTAACAGGGTTAGATAGGGTAGATTCAGAAAGAATGTTCCCAATGTTCCCAGAACTAGGGGACATAGTTTGGGGATAAGGGGTAAACCTTTTAGAACTGAGGCGAGGAGAAATTTCTTCATCCAAAGGCAGTTAACTGTGCTGAATTCACTATCACAAGCCAAAATGTTGTCTGATTTCAAGAAGAAATTTGATATAGCTCTTGCAGCTGAAGGGATCAAGAGATATGAGAAGAAGGGGGATAGGAATATTGAATTTGATTATCAGCCATGACCAAGGTGAATGGCGGAGCAGGCTCAAAGGGTTAAATGCCTACTCCTGGTTCTAGTTTTTATGACGGTCAGCCTGGTAGTGGTACTTCTGAGCTGCCCTGGATGAAAGTCTTTGAAGTTTCCCACCCAGAATACATTCTGTGCCCTTGTCACCCTCAATTTTTCTTCCATTGGTGTTCAATGTAGAGGAATATTGATTCTTCAGCTGAGGGAGGATGGTTGGTGATAATTAGCAGGAGGTTTCCTTGCCCATGTTTGACTTTATGCCTTGAAACTTAGTGGCACCCAGAGTCAATGTTGAGAACTTCCAGGTTACTTTCCTCTCAACTATATACTATTGTACTGCCACCACATGTGAGTCTGACCTGGTGATGGTGCTACCTGGGACATTGTAAGATATGATTCCATGAATAAGAGCATTCAGGCAGTTGCTTGATGAGTCAATGGGACAGCTCTCCCAATTTGGAAGCAAAACCCCAGATGTTATTAAAGAGGACTTTGCAGGATCAACTTTGCAGGTTTGCCATTGTTGTTTCCGCTACCTAGGTTGATGCCAGGTAGTCCATCTGGTTTCATAGATCTAGATCTGGAGACATACGTAGACCATTTGGCTGATTTCCTTCCCTAAAAGGCATTAGTGAACCAAATGGGTTTCATGGATTGACCAGTTTCTAAATTCCAATTTTTTAAATTGAATTTAAATTCCACTAGTAGCCCTGGCCTCTGATATTATCATTCCAGTGGCATTATCACTCTGTCACCAGCACACACCAGTTTTAAATGTGTTAGAAATGTGGATACCAGACAGAAATGTGTAAAGATGTTTTGTAAAACATTTTCAGATGCAGTAATACAGTTTTAGTGAGGAACTCCAACTTGTTAGAGATTAAGGAAACCAAGAATGAGGTTTATAAACCAACCATCAATCTATATTTGTCTACGTTAGGAAAAAAAATCAGTGGATGCCAAATCACTTAGATTAATGAGATGGAACGATTGGTATTACTGTTTTCAAAAAGTTGTTTTCTCTTTTTTTTGTCGTATCAGAGGAGGAATTGTAATTTGACTGTGCAGAGCAATTGGTAATTGGAGGTCATATGAGAAAAAAACAGGAATACATCAAACCAGACTTGGCAACTCTAAATTTTACTTCAGTTCACAATTCATTTAAATCTTCATCTAAGTCTGTGAGACCAACTCTCTGTCTTACTGCTGCTTTTCTTGCCTGCCCCACCAACTGATCCCCTCTCAGCCCATGTCTCAGACTACCATAGACATTGTTACAGGTCCAGGACATCTAATTTCTGTGCAATCCTCTGCTATGATAGCATAAGATCAAGAGCCAATTTATCTGGGGGTCCTGTCTGTCTTCTGCTAAAGTAGCAGCCAAATATTGCAAGAAACCTTGTGGAAATTAGTGTTGTTTGTTTCTTAAAGTTGTTTTAATGCTGCAATCTTTTAACGTAAACATCGTGTGGCACGATTGTGCAGTGGTTAGCACTGCTGCTTCACAATACCAGGGACCCAGGTTTGATTCCTGTCTTGGGTCACTATCTGCGTGGAGTCTGCACATTCCCATGCCTGCATGGGTTTTATCTGAGTGCTCCGGTTTCCTCTCACAGTCCGACAGACGTGCTGATTAGGTGCATTGGCCATGCTAAATTCTCCCTCAGTGAACAGGCACCGGGGTTTGGCAACTCGTGGATTTTCACAGTAACTTCATTGCAGTGTTAATGCAAGCCTACTTGTGACAATAATAAATAAACTTAAACTTGTGTATGAAGGATTTGAATTAAACTGAAGTGTGCTTTCAGCATTAAAATTTCCATAAAAATAATCTAAAAACTGAAACATTAAAACCCAGCAAATGATGGGAAGGATTTCTCGTTTCATTGTTCAAATGACCAATATGAACGTTTGAGCTTCATGCTTAGTCTATGAGAAAATCTAATTCTCTTTACTAAATGACTGAAGCATCTGATCACTTATTTCATTAGTTATAATTAATGTATACAATGGTTTCATTTGACAGGATAAGGTTTAGAGGTTTTTTTAATGAAAGTTAGTTAAATAGGGGAGCAAAATATGTTTATGGATTCTCAGCATGATTCACATTTAAGTTTGACCACATAATTGAACACCATTGGCATAATTTATTGTGTAATTTTTAGAAAAGTAATTAACTAATGAATCATGCCATGCTATAGTTTTTCTACAAAGTCTATGGCTTATTTCATTTATAAATTTTAGTGTATGTTAGTTAATTACTTTGATTATGGATTGAATTTTTTTATTGCGAATATCATAAAGTTACAATATGGAGCCTTTATTTTTTGAAGAAAATTCTCCATGTTACTCTAAGCAAATACATTCATTTTTAATCTAGTCTTAGTTGAATAAGTCTTTTGTGTGAGTTTGAAGTAAAAGTCCCAAGGTCAACCTTAGAATAAATTGGTTGTGACTTCTATTAAATTTAAGTTACAATTTTATTTACCCAGAGAATGCTGAATGTTCCTCCACCCCACCACCACTTTTACAAATTGCTTTTCCTTTTATTTATTGGAATTTTATCATAATTTACCTGTTGGTATCCTATACATTTTTCTTAGAAAGGCTTTGAAGGAAACATATTAGCATGGATGTGTTGGCACAGTTGTACCTATTGGTACCTACTGGCACTTTAAAACCAGAGTGTTTTGCTGGTGGTAGCCAAAGGTAGGGAATATGATTGTACTAGACTACTCTACTTTGCCAAAAATCCCTTCAAGTAGAGTCATTATTGTTGTACTGTAGTGTGTATTGTTAAGGAAATGAATTTCTTAGCGGTTCCTTGGCTGTCATTATTAGAGTGCACAATGTTTTTTTCACACAAGTCAGTCAAAGTTAGCGAAAGAGCTTGCAATCTTTTTTAAAAGTTAGGCCATATTTAACACTTATGACTTTGTGTACATAAACTCCATGAAAATTGATCAAACTTGGGGGAAGGATGTGGAAACTCATGAGCTTCAAACTGAGCAAGATAAAGAAAAGATTCATTTTGTAATATGAATGTGAAGATTATTAGATTGTTATGTTTTGGGACTGGCGCTTTAATTTAGTGTAAAATGGTGGAAGATGCAAGTCATGTGACCTTTTCTGAATTCTGCCTGACAACAGGCATGGTGGCTTGATTGTTGAAGATTGGAGAGGGCCCAGGTAATTTTACTCAGAAGCAGGTATAAGATCTTCTTATCCGTGGACAATGACAAGGGCTGATCGAGAACCCCCAGCAGATTTCTCAACTAGTACGCCAAGGAGAAGGAGTTCATCTGACTGTTCCATTTCAAGG
Organism: Carcharhinus amblyrhynchos; assembly: GCF_965287045.1. Taxonomy (NCBI): domain Eukaryota; kingdom Metazoa; phylum Chordata; class Chondrichthyes; order Carcharhiniformes; family Carcharhinidae; genus Carcharhinus; species Carcharhinus amblyrhynchos. Next base: position 100,312,778 of record NC_137326.1, on the reverse strand, counting down.
GTGAATTTGAGCGCAGGAGGAAGTCCATTAAGACATGTAAGGAAATTATTACATTCGGCCTTAAAACTAAATATAGTTTAGTCATCACCCCTATAGAGTGTCAAGATACGAAGGTTAGATGGATTAGCCATGGTGAATGTATGGGGTTATGGGGATTGTGTGAGGGAGAGGGCCTGGATAAGGCCCTCTTTCAGAGAGTCAGTGCAGACTTGATGGGCTGAATGACCTCCTTTTGCATATAGGGATTCTATGATTTTATGACTATGGGTAGGCTTTCATCTCAAAGTTTCACGTGGAGTTGTTATGAATGTCAGGCTTTCAGAGCAGTTGTATGTTAAGCCATCTAATTAATTACATGATAGAATGAAGGTGGGGTTTAGAAAATAGTTAATCAGCATTTCTACCTGGATACAAGGCTCATGTGATTCATGTTGCCATGGAGATGAACTTTGAGAGGTGAAGGATTCAAAGGAAGCCATTGTTGTATTCAGTTACAGAGATTGTCTTAAGATGTCATGGAAACTCATGGACAAATCAGTCTGTAAGTATCAAAGAGAAAGAGAGAAAATGCTATCACTATTCACCAAGTAAAAGACTCAGACTGAAAAGACCAAGATTATGATGATTTAAACAAGGTTGGAGATTCATCTAATTTTGTCTCAAGGAACGAATTTCCAGGGTAACCCTCACCTTGAAAATCAGTTTAGGGATGAGAAGTTATGTGCCTGGAGGCGGAAGATGGAAACCAGGGAGATGAGAATAGTTTGGGACCGGTTACTGGAGAATGAAATATCACTTACGGGACAGAATAAAGTATATTTGTGGAGGGAGATTTTGATCATTTTAAAAGTCGAAGGTGTAGGACAAATAAAGAAAGGTTAAAAAATCAGTAACAAAATCTATATAATGATGCTTGGCCCAGAACCCAGACATCCACTACATTTATTGAAACACCTGCACCGCAGATTTGTTTTATTGATAGCTCAGACTGGCTGGTTTCGCCTGTCAATTTCACAATGTCATTATGGAAGTGAACAGAGCTCACTATTGGAATCATGAGAAGGACCAAATGAACTTGTGTTTTTAAAGATCTCCTCATGCAGTCTAGGTTTCATGTTCTCTAAGGGTCTATGAACCACAGCTATTTAAAAACCTGGCCTAACTACTTAAAAGTTGCAGATTAAGATGAACCTAACTCCACAATGGAGCTGGCCAGGTCAGGATTGGGGGGCTTTGGTAGGAATGTGTCTGCACTATTTGAAGGCACTCCCATCAATCTGACAGCTTAGGAATGGGGTCAGGCATCCCAGTATGGGGACCCCCTCACCATTTTTTAAAAGGCTCCCAAATCATCTCGATTCGGTGAAAATCCGAGCAATATTGCCTCTATTCTCTGAAATTGGGTAACTACACTTTTCCTGTTTTTAGCAGTGCTGCTAATAAAATCATTGCTACTTGTTCAATTGAACTTGATTATTGGTGTCTGCAGCCATAAGATTCCTATCATTCAAGTCAACAGATTAAATCAAGGCCTACTTATTTTTTCAGATGGGTATAAATGTTTCTGTGGCAATATATGAAGAAAAATGAGGAATTTTTACAATGCCCTGACCAACATCAACTGATACCACCACAATTGGTTAATTGGTCATTTGTCTCTTTGTCATTTATGGGACCTTGCTGTGTGCAAATTGATTGTTGGGTTTAGTTACATAACAACATGAGTACAAAAAAAATAGTTGGCTGTGAAGCACTTTGGAATATGCTAAGGACATGAAATAAAATATATTTCAGAAGATATAAAAATGAAAGTACTTTCTTCAGTAAATGCAAGTTTAAGAGTGAGGTCAGATAATTCTTCACCCAAAGAGTGAGCATCATGTGAAACAGATTTCTGAATGAAATAGTGGACATTATAAGCAATAATTTGATGTTGTGCTGGGAGTTGTTTGGGTCTTTTTGATTGGATTAGCTGAGAAAGGATTTATGTTGTCCTACAATTTATCATAATTGATTTTAAGCAGGCTACACTACTCTTGTAGAGATCAACTGACCCAAAACAGAATAAGGACAGAATTTGGAAACTCCCAGGATTATATTTTGCAATTCCTATATTGGAATACTGGCTACTCTTCAAAAGTATTTAATTGATCAGAGGGAGTTTGGAAGGCTTTGACTTCATGAGAGCTGCTATATAAATGCAAGTTCTTTCTTTACCACACAATGCAAGGCCTCTAGATTTGTCACTAGGGAGTTTCATCACTTCACCTTTACAAATGCACTATGTAGAGAGCAGGTACTCAAACACGTCTCCTGCAAAGTGGCATGGAGGTAATTCATATTGTGCAACCTTTAAATAATTACTATGGTACAATAACATTTTTTAGATTTCTTGCAATGAATATAATCAAACCCATCTAAGATTTTAGTGCTGGAGAATGAAGAGGGAGCACAGTACAGTGTCACAGATTGGTCGGGTGTGCACATTAATAATGTTTGTCGGGAAATCAAAATAATCCAGGGCTATTTTAACAAGTGTTTAGGTGATACTATGCGATTACAGTGCTTTAAAACATAATCTTTTTCGCTTCTGGCTGCTGAGTTCAAATCTGACTCGAACTGAGAGATATGAGGCTGTGTTACAAAATGCATATAGCAAACATCAATCCAGTTCCTTCTGGATGCAGGACAATAAGAATTATCTTGAAATGCCAGCGAAGAAGAAAATGAATTTGTTGAGAAACTCTACTAAAGGTGATATAAACAAACCTTAAATCACTTATGCTGCAACAATTGGAAAGGCAAAATTAGTGGTTTCCCTCTGGATTCGCAGTTCCTATTATTATGATCATTAATTCATTCACTGCATATCCCCATTTGTAGCATCACTTGTTGTAGCTCAAAGCACCACCTGGTTTCTTCCTGCAATTTAAACTCATTTCCTTTTTATATTCTGCTTGTGCTGAAATAGTTTCTTAATTGCAATGTACATACCTTAAAAATTGCACAAAACAATCCTTCCTTTTGATATTAACTGCATTTGGAATACTGCCTCTAGCATTGGAGATGCTGATACTGAGACTTCACTCACTAACTGAAAATAATTTCATAAAAACAAGATACCGGATGCAATTTTGAATGATTACAAGGAAGGAAATCAGCAAAGAACCTACGTCAGCAGGGGTATTATTATATTGATACTGAGTAGCATCCAGGTGATCACAGCCTGAAAATATCTTGGTAACAGTGACCCTAACATAAGGATGTAAAAAATGTTGAGCCTGTTCCAGCACTAAGTCTGAACATAACTAATCTTCATCATCAAGTTCACTTTCTTAACCTATCCCCAAATTCCCTGATTCCCATAAAGTCCAAAAGTCTTTTGATCTCAACCCAGAATATACTCAATGACTCCAAAGATGTGCAGTTAGATGGATTGACTATAACCAGTGTGCAGAGTTATTGAGTTAGGATGGGGAAGGGGGTGTTCTTTTGGAGGGCAGACTTGATGGGCTGAATGGTCACTTCTGCACAATAGGAATTCTATAATTTTATGACTGAACATCTGCAGCCCTCAGGGAGAGATAACACTTTGAAGAAATTCCTTCTCATCTTTCTCCTAAATGGTTTCCCCCTTATCTTGAGACAATGCCCCTTAGTTCAAGATTCTCAACATCTACTCTATTAATGCCTCTTAGAATCTTGAATGTTTCAGTGAAATCACCCCTCATTCTTGCAAATTCTAGAGAATTCTGACCCATTCTACTCAACTTCTTGTCATTCCTGGAATGAGAGTGTCAACACTCTCATTCTAGGAATCAATTCAGTGGACATTCATTGCAACTCTTCAAAGACAATTGTATCCTTTATAAGTTATGAAGACCAACCAATACACAGTATTCCAAGTGTAGTCTCACCAAAACCCTGTACAAGACTTCCCTCATACTTGTACTCTAGTCCTTTTCAATATATGGAACATACTATTTTTCCTTCCTAATTGAATGTTTTGTGTAAGGACAGATGGTAATATGATGGATCTTAAGATTAGACACATGAAGGAAAAGCGAATGTATACACTGAAGTCGTCATAGTCCCCGATGATTATAGGTTTCTCTCCCCTTTGGTGGTTATTTTAACATAAGGATCACCATACCTAAAGCAAGGGACAAGGTTGAGAAGGCAGGACCTTCATGAGTAACGTCAGCTAGTATAGGAATTGAACCCACACTATTGGTGTTATATTGCATTATGAACCAGCGTCCAGCTAACTGAGCTCCCATATGTACAATAGAAATATTTAGAAAGGCAAATATAGAGGGAATAAAAGTGATCTAAGGGAAATAGTCTTGAAAGCACCAATTGAAAGGGATAGAATGGAAGCAAAGTAGATCCTGTTGAAGACTACTAAAAAACAGTGTACAGAACAGACACATTACCAGAGGTAGGTAGTAGAGAAAAAAGATCAATGTGAGCATCAATGAAAGGTGATGCGGTAGAAAGTGACTAAGGGAGAGCAAATATACTAAATTAATTATTCCTTTAGTTCATTCACCATATTCTCTGCGGCTTTATATTTTGGGAACAATCCTTTTATCCAGATTCACTTCCATTTTCCCTTTGTTATCTTTCTCTGTGCTGAGAGAGATCATGAACATTACTTTCAAGACACAACGTAAGCTCATCGAAAATTCTGAACTACACTGGGAATGTTGAAAATTCCTGCATGTGCAATTTTTAAAAATAAATTAATTCTAATTTGAAACAAAAAATGCAGGTAGTTATTTTGGAACAATAAATTTAGTGATTAGTTAAGTATGGTGAAAAACCTTTCCTAAATATGTAAAAGCAAAGACTGAATAACAAAATCAGAATTTGAAGAATAAATAAAATAATATATATCTGGCCTAGAACTCTTTATTACCCAGCTTTCTTCATATATTTGTAATTGTGTTGCCATTGAAAATGATGAAATATTTGAAATTACTTTTTAAACTAGTGTAAACTTAAGACAAAAACTCCAGGAGAGAAACAGTTTGTGAATCTAGAGGGACTAAACTGTTGGCTCTTTGAAGGTCTTGACTTCAAATCTTGACACAAGCTACATTTTTCTCCTATTGGCTACTTGTTTCGAGGCTCCCAACTCCAGGGCCTGAGCACAGAGGTCAGTGCTGACACTCCAGTGCAGTACTGGGGGAATGTTGCATTGTTGAAGGTGCTGTTTTTTGGATGAGGCATGAAAATGGAGGCCCCACCTCCCTGTTCAGATTAATGTAAAAGATCCCATGACATTATTTCAACAAAGACTAGGGGAGTTATCCATAGCATCCTGGCCTATATTTATCCCACAACAAGCTACACAAAACTAGTGATCTGGCCATTATCACATCACTTTATGGGAGCTTACTGTGCACACATTGACTGCTGCATTTCCTACATTACAATAGTGACTACAGTTCAAAGGTACTCCACTGGCTCTAAAGCATCTTGAGATGTCCAGTGGGATGGAAAAGCACTAAATGAGTGCAAGTTTTTCTTTTTTATTTGTTTTAAATGTGCTAGCTAATGATGGAACAAAATTTATCAGATTTCCTTCTGAGCTCAATGAGACTGGATACATTTGATCCACGCATCGCGAGACACTGCAAGTAAAAGACATCAAGTGGATAGGTTTTTCATGCAAGACCTCATTTTACTGTCTTTCCACACTTCACTCTACCGGCATTAGAGAGCACAGAAAATAAATTATATAAATAATAGATGCATTTCATATTATTTTATGAAATGCCCACTGCACAATTAGCTACTTAATGGGGTATCAGTGTATGCTAAAGTGTATTATGTACTTCAGCCACACAACAATTTGAAATGCCGTTTGTAAAGCTGAGTTTTCTGGCTTTAGTTCATTCGGTTTTCATCAATTTAGAAAATTCATTTGTTGCTCCATGGAATCATACACCCTGCTACAATTATACATATTGGCATCTGGTTTTTAATCAAATAATGTCCCATGATTGCACTACACAGGTGTGGGTGATGATTGAGCAGAGAAGCAATTGCAGAATTATCCAATTATTGTATAATTATACAGGCACAGAAGAAGATGCGCAACTGATCTTTAGATACATCATTGCTAAATATTTTAATTATTTAACAATCTAATTCAATCAAAGTTATAAAAAGTTGTAAAAAGACTTAAATGAGCAAACACCAGTCCTCTAACAAGCCAGCATACTTTTAAATACATTTCCCAGTGAGGGAAATCAAATCTGTAAAAGTTGTGAATGTGCCATGTTAATAGCAGAGCATACCTGAAGGTGAAAATCATAGAATCTCTACAGTGCAGAAGGAGGCCATTCAGCCCATTGAATCTGCACCGACTCTCCGAAACAGCACCTTATCCAGCCCAAATAACCGCCCTATCCCTTGTGCATTTATCATGTCTAATCAACCTAACCTAACCACATCTTGGGACACTAATGGGTAATTTAGCATGGCCAATCCACCTAACCTGCACATCCTAGGACTGGGGAGGAAACTGGAGCACTCGGAGGAAACCATCGCAGACATGGGGCGAACATGCAACTCCACACAGTCACCCAAGGCTGGAATTAAACCCAGGTCCCTGGCACTCTGAGGTAGCACTGCTAATCACTGTGCCACCATGCCACCCTTATTTACTTACTTATTTGATTGCTTCTTAGCCTTTTGGCTACGATCAAATGAGATCAGGTATAATGCCTGTTCTTGCCAGCTTGAATCTAGTGCATCTCTTGTGGGGACCATGAATTGGATTCAAGTTGAATTTGGATTGCTGTTTGGAGTGAGCAGATAGATGGATTAAGGGATGGCCCTGTTGATTCTGCACATTGGCTTAGTAACTCTGAGAAAGGGATAAAATTTAAATAGGACATTTCTCTGTTTTTGCTAATTAATATTGAAACCACTTAAGACCAATGAGGAATATTTTGTGAAATGCTAAAGTTCATTTGAAAAAAATCTTTAAAATGAAGAATACTGAATGTGTGATTCTCATATGCGCTGCTCTTGGCACTAGTTAAATAATTTGCTACATTTTTCCATTTAGAAAAGTATCTAATACTTAGAGATATTGATGCTGTTTCATTTACTTCCTTTAGATTCTCTAATGTTTCTTATGGGACCCCATATCTGAAATTCTCGACACAAGCTCTCTTGACCTATATACAGCTTTGTTTTTACTTAAGCAGCAATTCTGTCACTTTTCAGACAGAGGCATGTGCTAATTTGTACAATACTTGGGATGGAACCGCAAATGAAATCTCAACATGTATTGGCTCATTTTGACATGTATGTGAGGAGCAAAATTCCACAACTTGTCTCCTGAATGTGAATACACATCCCCTTTATACTGTGGTTGCACTTGCCAATTAAATCCCTTAAGAGGTGGATTTAACTTTGGGGTAACATTTTAAATATAAGTTGCACAAAGATCCTTCTGATGAAATATAGTCCAAAATATCAGGGTGGAACAATAGCGTTAAAGGTAATTGTTGTCCTTCCATTAATTCTAATAGGGTTAGACAGGGTAGACTCAGAAAGAATGTTCCCAATGGTGGGGGACTCCAGAACTGGGGGGGTCATAGTTTGAGGATAAGGGGTATACCCTTTAGAACTTAGGTGAGGAGAAATTTCTTCACCCAGAGGATGGTGAATGTGTGGAATTCATTACCGTAGAATTAGTTGAGGCCAAAATGTTACCTGATTTCAAGAAGAAATTAGACATAGCTCTTGGGGCTCAATGGATCAAGGAATATGGGGCAAAGGGGGGATCAGAATATCAAATTTGATCAGCAGCCATGATCAAAATGAATGGAGGAACGGGCTCGTGGAGCTGAATGGTCCACAACCGCTTCATGCTTCTATGTTTCTATTTAACTGTAAAGAAGGTCTGTAAACAATATTTGGGATGAAACCTGATCCTTCTTCATGAAAAGAGAGACAATCTTCCTTCTTTGTGTTTCTATCCTTAATCAGATATCTTCCAATGGAAGTAGAACCAGATTGAGAACATTGAGATTAATATTTTCTAACAGCTGTTATGGATTAGGAACAATACTATGACTGACTGATTTTAGCTTCCACGATTAGCATGACAAAACCCTTGATGATTTTATTACAAAATACATTAACCACATTATTATCTATGAACCTGAATATTTAATTTTTAATATAGGTAAGTGCATGTGTTGTATGAAATAATAATTGATTGTACTTGAATACAATCTATCCATAGTGATCAATATAGCTCTTCATGAAGAGAATGCCTTTTATTCCCATGAGTGATTAGATAGCTGTATCAATATTGAGTTTTGCTTTATTCTCTCGAATCATAATAACTTGCATACTCCACATATATTTATCTTATTCCAAATGTTGTCTCTGAATATCTTTTTATTGTAATCATTAATCAACTATTGGATCTCCCATGATATTGTTGTGGTGCCAGGAGCAGGAGTTCAGTATCAGTATTTGGGAAATCAGCTGATCCAATATAGTTGGGTCCAATATTCATAGAATCATAGAATCCCTACAGTGCGGAAGGAGGCCACTCAGCTCATTGAATCTGCACTGACCACAATCCCACCCAGCCCCAATCCCCGTAGTCCCATGTGTTTACTCTGCTAGTCCCCCTGACACTAAGTGGCAATTTAGCACGGCCAATCAACCTGACCCACAGACCTTTCGACTTTGGGAGGAAACCAGAGCAACCAGAAGAAACATACGCAGACACAGGGAGAATGTGCAACCTCCACACAGACAGTGACCCAAGCTGGGAATCGAACCCAAGTCCCTGGCACTGTGAGGCAGCAGTGTTAACCACAGTACCACCGTGCTGCCCCAGAGAGAATTTTCAGTGAGAATTTTAAAATATTCTTTCATGGGATGTGGGCATCCCTGACTGCGCAAGCATTTATTTCCCAGTCTTAATTGCCCTTTCAAGGTGGCGGTGAACCACTACCTTGGACTGTTACAGTCCATCTGCTTTCAGTTTTCTGCAGCTGAGTGGCTTGTTAGGCTACTTCAGAGGGCAATATGTCAACAAAAATGCTGTAGGGCCAGCCTTCCATGTAGGCCAGACCAGAAAAGATTTCCTTGCCTAAAGGCCATTAGTGAACCAAATGAGTTTTTACAACAATCGATGATAATTTAATGGTCATCATTACTGAGACAGCTTTCAATTTCAGATTTATTATTTAGTTGAATTTAAATTCTACCAGTTGTCATTATGAGATTTGGCCCTGTGCCCCCACTACATTAGGTTATGATTTATGGACCACCAGCCTAGCAACATTCGCTCATCTTATTTTCATATATTTCGTGCACCAGATGTAGACACTTCAGGGGAAGATAGAAAATCTGCCAGGAGAAATTTCTGTTTTTGGTTTTGAAGATTAGTTGTTGTTGACCACGTGACAGGTAATCATGGGCTACGTGGTAAGTATGGACTAATCAGCAAAGATACACTAACTTATTTTCTTATTTCACAAACTTTTCATTGCCAGCCAGAAAGGTAAACAGTTGGACGTTTATTTATTTTGTTCATATTATAGTTAGGACTATTCTCTGAGGAAAATGGAGATGGCGTGGCCCAAATGACATGTTGATAATGGTGTCACCATTATCAGTTCCTTACTAGGTAATGCAAAATCTGCTTTATCATACCTTCAGACACCACAGTGCCTACTTGAACAATCCAACCCAGGCACTATCCCTTAGCATTCTGATTTCTCGCTAACCTTCTCCATGAGGCCCCTGATTCACTCCCACTCATGCCTCCACACTTCACACTTGCTCATCTCCGGGCTTTTGTGGCCCCAAGGCCTCTGATCTCTCCTGATGCCCTCTCCCTCTCTCCATTTCCACACTGCCCCTGGACCTCTGTTCTTAACTAAGACCTTCAACCTCCATGGCCTCCAATTTAGAGGAATCAGATGTTCTCCTACGGGGCTGCTCGGAGTCAGTGGACTGGTCAATATTTAAAAATTCTGTGATCAGCCTGAACGGGTACTCCACTACAGTAACTGACTTCATTAGTAAGTGTGTAGAAGACTGTGTGCCAAAGAAGCAAATCTGTATGTCCCCCAACTGGAAATGACAAATGAACAGGGAAATCCACTGCTTGCTGACGTCCAGGTCTGAGGCGCTCAAGTCAGGTGACACTGATCTATACAAGAAAGCCAGATACAATCTAAGGAGATCCATCAAAGATGCCAAAAGACAGTACTGGACCAAGCTAGAGTCCCAGGCTAGCCACACTGACCTCTGCTGACTATGGCAAGGTCTGCAAGACATAACAAGCTACAAGATGAAGGCATGAAATATCACAAGCTCCAATGCACCCCTCCCTGATGAGCTCAATGCATTCTATGCAAATTTTGAGCAAGAGATTAGCGAGAGAATGCCCTCCACCTTGGAAGCCCTGGATGAACCTTGCAAATGTCAGAGCAGCTTTTTCGAAAGTCAACCCGTTTGAAAGCGACTGACCCAGATGGGGTACCCAGATGTGCACTCAGACCTTGCATGGATCAGCTGGCAGGGGTTTTCGCAGACATCTTCAATCTCTTTTTGCAACAATCTGCTTATCTGCTCCAAGAAGATGACCATCATCCTGGTACCTAAGAAAAACCAAGCAGCCTGCCTTAACTATCGGATGGTGGTTCTGACATCCACCATTATGAAGTGTTTCGAAAGGCTAGTCATGGTGCGAATCAATTCCAGCCTCCTGAATTAACTGGATTCACCAAAGTTTGCCTATCACCTCAGTAGGTCCACAGAAGCCATCTCCCTGGCCCTGCATTCAACCCTGGAACACCTAGAAAACAAAATCACCTATGTCAAACTCTTATGTGTTGACTACAGCTCAGCCTTCAACACCATTATTCCCACGAACTCATCTCCAAACTCAATGGCCTGGGCCTCGGCACCTCCCTCTGTGACTGGATCCTGAACTTCCGAGCCCATAGACCATAATCAGTAAGGATAGGCAACAACATCCCCTCCATGATCATCCTCAACACCGGTGCCCCACAAGGCTATGTTCTCAGCCCCCTAATATACTCCTTATACATCTATGACTGTGTGGTCAAATTCCCCTCTAATTCAATTTTCAAGTTTGCTGACAACACCACCGTAGTGGGTCAGATCTCAAACAATGACAAGACAGTGTACAGGAATGAGAGAGAATCTGGTGAACTGGTGCAGTAGAAATCATCTCTCCCTCATTATCAGGAAAACAAAGGAGATTGTCATCGACTTCAGGAAGTGTAGAGGAGAACATGCCCCTGTCTACATCAATGAGAATGAAGTAGAAAGGTTTGAGAGCTTCAAGGTTTCAGGTACCCAGATCACCAAAACTTGTCCTGATCCCCCCACGCTGACATTATAGTTAAGAAATCCCACCAATGCCTCTACTTTCTCAGAAGACGAAATAAATTTGGCATGTCAACTATGACTCTGATCAACTTTTACAAATGCACCATACAAACCATTCTTTCTGGTTGTATTGCCAGATGATACCTGCTGTGCCCAAATGGCAAGGAACTACAAAAGGCCGTGAATATAGCCCAACCCATCATGCAAACCAGCTTCCCATTCATTTACTCTGTTTACACTTACTGCTGCATCAGCAAAGCAGCCAGCAAAATTAAGGACTGCACGCGAGAGGTGGACATTCTCTCTTCCACCTTCTTCCATCGGGAAAAAGATATAAAAGTCTGAGGTCATGTATCAACCAACCCAAGAAGAGCTTCTTCCCTGCTGCTATCAGACTTTTGAAAAGGCTTACCTTGCATTGTTGATCTTTCTCTACGCCCTAGCTATCTAGCTATGACTGTAAAATTACATCCCACACTCTTCCTTCTGTATGAATGGTACGTTTTGTCTGTATACCACGCAAGAAACAATACTTTTCACTATATGTTAATACATGTAACAGTAATAAATCAAATCAAATCATTCTCCCAAGCCTCTGATCCCAACCTTTCTCACATACAGATCTCCAACTGCTAATCTTTTCCCCACACCTTCAACACTCCACTCTCGCATTAGGCCTAGGATGAGAACAGCCCCACCCTGGACCCTGGGAGTCCCTCAGAGACTGGCAACCCTAACAAGATTGATCCACCAAGCACCGCACCCTCAACTTAGTTTCTCCCATCCTGGGGCATGGACTTAGCAGATCCTGCAGTTGCCTCTGGACTGTTTTACATCTGACTGGAACCCAAGCCCGTCAATCAGGCTGGTTTCTAGGAGAGGAATGAATTAATGATGTAAGAAAACATGAGGGAGCCTTGCCCTCTGGGTTCTTCATTCTTTACTGACCTCCCCCGCTCACTCCCTTCCTCCCTCTGCCCCCAATGTATCAGATGGTTAAATGCAGCCCTGTGTACTTCACACAGCATTTAAAAAGATTATTACACTTCCCCTCTTTAAAGGAAACAAGGTCAGTTTTGTACTCTTCACAGCTCTCACTTTGATATTTGTTTGTCTCTCTCACACTTGTCTTCACAATGTATATTCTTTCTTTAGCAGACAAATTTCATAATTATAGAATGAAACCATGTTAACTATCTTGATAATTTTTTAATGTGTTGTTGGAACAAATGAATCTACATTTCGAGTTTACAATAGGCCTATGACTAATTGAAAATAAAAACTTCTAAAAAATAGAACTGAATGTTGTTTACCTGAAATCCCAAAGATATTTTCTTTTGATTTGAACATAATTTGAGATCCCAGGACCAATCTAAATGACCTCATGATTGTAATAGAGGTGATTCTCAGGGGAAAACATATTACAGATAATTATTTGCAGTGATAATAAGAGGAGGTTGTTAAATAGCTATATATATGGAGGGAGTCACTGTGCTACAGGTATCACTTCTTGCTAAAATGAGTTTCTGTTTGAAGTTATGTTTTCTGTTGTTTTCTTGTGAGTTTTCAAGATTTGAAGCTGCTCCGTCAAGCTGTAAACTTCCTGAACGTACAGCCAGTGGGGTGCTTCAGGATGGTGATATCATTATCGGAGGAGTGTTTCCCCTTCATGACACTACTGAGGTATCCAATGTGCCCTTCACATCTGAGCCAGGCTACAGAATGTGCAAAGACCAGTAAGTGCAAAATAAATTGGTATTTTCTTGCAGCTGAAATATGTTCCTCCGTTCATTAAACAATAGATTCTGATAAATGTACAACTCATTTGCTAAGAAATATTATTCGTGAATCAGGATATGTTTGCCTTCAGACCTCCTCATCTCAGCATGGGTGGCAGCTGGCTGGTTAAGAGGCACCAGCAAGGGTACTGGCAAGCGTGGCAGTGACAGGAGCAGAGCACAACTGCTGCCCGTAGAGAGGGCACTAGGGTTCCGATCCACTGCCACCCATGGGGTGGTGTATTGGCAGTTCTCAGAGCTGGAGCACCGAGATCCGTATCCATGATGGCAGCCATTACTGGGTGGGAGTAGTCTGAGACTGAGTACCCGCAGTCAGGGATCTCATGACCTTTGTCTGAGCACTGTGTGACTGGAACATCAGCAGGACTACACTGGGCTGCAGTGGAAGCTGTGACAGTGAATATTGTGCACTTCTTCAGGGGTTGGTCTGGCTGTCAGACCACAGAATTCTTCATCATTTCCATGGTGGAAAGGAAGGATTCCCTGTGAGATGCCCAGTGCCACAGGGGATCCAGACTCCTCTGTGTTCCTAGTCAGGGACAACTGTCTATCTGACAATGTCCCAAGCATCTGAATGTGCATGTCCAACATAAAAGCTCTCATCTGAGAGTCATGCTGCAGAACCTATGTGCAACCATGTCCCTCTGATTACAGCCCTCTCATGTCTGATGATTCATCATGTGCAGATACCAAATCTAAACTGGCCTCCAAGTTTGTGCACTGCCAGTATCTGAGCTGATGGCTGCAAGCAGTAGGCTGAATGATGGTGCTTCTTCCTCAGAGCTCAATTCCTCCTCTCCCCTGCCCTTTCACTTGCAGCTGCAGTAACTGAGCTGATAGCAGTTTTTGGCTCTCTGAAAACACAAAAGCATAAGGGGAAGGAGGGGTGAGAGACGGGTCAGGAGAAAACACATCAATAGTTACTTCATCTACAATTTCAAGTTCGTGGTACTTTTCAGGATGAAGGTGAGAAATGAGTTGGAGAAGCAACAACTATTCATCATGCAAGTTGGCCTTGACAGCAGGGGGTGCCACTGGCTTCATTACATTGGTGCCCATGCTCAGGATCATCTGATCAAGGGTGCTTAAAGAATAAATTCTTGCTGGTTTTCTGTCCATCATCTTCCTGACCCACCTGTTGTGAACCACCTTCTTCTGCAAGACAGAGGCCAGAATGTCAGTGACTGTGTGTGAGTATGTTTGGGTAATGTGTCAACTATAGCAGAATATCTGGAGACAGTGAGAAGTATATGTGTGACTGGAAGTTGCTTGTGGAGGATATGCAGTATAACAATGTTAGGGGTAAGTTCTGAGTGTCAGGATGTGTGATGAGGTATGTTGCATTGAGCAATGTAAAAGGTGTGATGTGTCTAAGATGTGACATGCAGATGAATGCACTCATCTTGACCATCTGAGTGAACTCATTCAACTGGTAGTTCTGCCAGGTTCATGGTACCAGGCTCTAGGCATTAACAATCTTTATCAGGGTTAGTCTGACTGGCTTCCTGCTTCCTGTTGGAAACCTGGACTTTCCTGTCTCCCTCAGAAATAAAGAGTTTGCCAAACGCTTATCTATGAAGGTTGGACATTTCAATTTCTGACAGGTTGAAAATAGATATTAATTTCTAACAAAAGCATAAGCATATTTGACACTTCGGGCAGTGTTCCAACCAGGCCCACCACTGGGATCATCTAGTCCTGCTGAAAGTCAATGGATCTCTGCCTGGGCTATTGCACCTGTTTTTGTTTCCGATTCCAGCATCTATAGTATTTTGCCTATTATTGTTATATACCTTCTGTTAGCCTGCAATCCACTCTTGTTGTCTCTTTGCCACTTATATTTCTTTTTCACTTCTTACGTGTACATTTTATAGTCTTATTCTTCCTATATTTCCAGGCTGATTTCTGTTATATGGCACCTGTCACTTCTTCTTCCAGCTCTCCAGCCTTTCTGTCACCCTGAGAGATCTGACTTTGGTTTTCCTCTCTTTCCCCCTTACAAGAATGTACTTACACATTACCTCAACTATTTTCTCTTTAAAAGCTACCAATTGCTCCATTACATTTCTAACTGACAGACTTTGACTCCAATTTACCCTGGCCAAATCGCTCCTCAATTCACTTAAATTGAGCTCCCCCCAGATAAATGTTTTCATGCTCAAGTTTTAATTTTAATAATTATTGTCAATTATGATTACTGCTAATTTCTATTTTCAAGCTTCAATATTAGGACTCATCGATGGATGCAAGGAATGATCTTCGCAATTGATGAAATAAATAAAAACCCAGCACTCTTGCCAAACACAACGCTGGGTTATGCCATCTACGATACATGCTACAATATTCCTACAGCTATTGAGGATGCCTTTGCTATTATATCTGGACAACAGAAATTCATACCAAATTACCGATGCCAATTAAATTCTTCCTTAGCTGCTGTAGTAGGTGCCTCAACTTCAACAATCTCAATCGCAATGGCAACCATACTAGGGACCTATCGTTTCCCTCAGGTGAGAAATTGTTTTCATGGGAGAATCATATTTAAGTAAAGGGAATGTGCTTCAAAAATGTGATACCTTAAAATAGATACTCTGATCAAAACTGCAGCTGCTTTGATTTTATATTGTTACGTATAAAAAATAAATAATTCAAAAGTAACTTTTCCCATTGATTGACCTATCCAAAAACAAAGAGAAGTAAGAACTGAGGCTGTGGGTGGGAGATGATAACGATTTCTATGGTTAACATATTACGATGATCAACTGCTCACCAAATAATTCCTTATGTGATTTGTTTTATATTCTGTTTTATAATCTTCCTGTGAAGTGCATTAAGACCTTTAATTACATTAAAAGCTTTAAGTTAGAAACAAAATTTATTCCACTTTTTAACTTCCAAAATATCTATTAATGTTTCATTTGTATTCCAGTTGAAACATGAAAGCAGCACAGGTTTGGAGATGAGATTTTAACAAGTCCTTTCATAAAGCAAATACATAAAAATAACTGAATTCAGACTGCAGATTCCAAAGTCAAATCTTAAAAAGAAACAAAAGGAAATTCCTTTAGTTTTATTCTAACTTTGTAGCCAGTGTATTAGAAGAAATAAGTTCCTGATAATTAAAGCAGAACATATATATAATATGTTTTTGATTTTCAGAATTAATTTATTTTAATGCCTGTGCATTGGAAGATTCACCTCCTAGTGATTTATTTGTGAGAGCACCTGCATGGTCTTTGAAAGCTTAATGAATTGGTGGAGTGGGTGGCGAGTTTGTGTCCAATTTAAGCCAGTAAAATGGGCGTGTGTAGCCCTAGTATTTCACTGGGGACAGTAGATACTTATCCATTCTCAACCAATATAAAAAAGTAATGTACTTACATTTACTAGATTATATAAGAACAGTGATCATGGGGTAACATCCATCTTTTATAATTTAGGGATGGAACTGTGCTGACATGTATTATCAAGTTTGTTCTTTAACATTAAAATCATCAGAATTTTATCTCAGACACTCAGAGATTTAAGCTACAGCATCTCTGGGAAGGATCAAGCGGTGGAAGCTGCTGCAACTCTGAAATTCATCTTAAAAATTCTAATTTCCGTTCACAGAATGGGTGTGATCCCATTCCAAAACTCAGTAGAGCATGTAGTGCTCAGTTTTCCAGGTCAATACAATGCTCAAGACAAGGTGGCATGGTGGCACAGTGATTAGCCCTGTTGCCTCACAGTGCCAGGGACCCAGGTTAAATTCCAGCCTCAGGTCACTGTCTGTACAGAATTTGCACATTCTTCTCGTGTCTGTGTGGTTCACTCTGGGTGCTCTGGTTTCCTCCCGCGCTCAAAAGATGTGCAGGTTAGGTGGATTGCCTATGCAAAAGTGTCCCTTAGTGTCAGGAGGATTGGCAGGGTAAATACTTGGGGTTATGGGATAGGGCCTAGGTGGGGTAGTTGTCAGTTCAATGAGCCGAAGTGGCCTCCTTCTGTACTGTAGAGGTTCTAAGGGGCCAGAAATAGAGGAGCACAGATATCTCATATATCTCTGAAACTAGTCAGCAAAAATCCCAAATTACCATCCCCACCAATAACTTGTTAGAATGATATGTCTGAGTGAGTTACATTGTTTTGTGTCTCCCTGTTATGAGAGAACATTATGAGCAATTCATCAATTTTTCCACTAAAAAGTAGTATTAAGTATTCATTTGAGCAGGTTTTTCCACTCCAAATATAAGACAATAAAATGCTGAGTGCATTAACTTTTAGTGTGGGGAGTCTTCCACTGGGGATTGAACACAGTCCTATGGGTTACCTAATAAAAATATGACCCACTGCCAAATTCATATGTGGCAATAAAAGGTAGTGTATGTTTCCACAGCACAAATGTTTTTGCGGACTTGTGTGAGTTTTAAGCTGAAATGCACATTGTCTGGAATCATTTAGTAAATGAAAGCAATTTAAAGCCACACTAAAATTCCACAAGTCAAGAGCTGTGTCATGTTAAGAATAAGATCTGTCTTTACAAATGCTATTATTAATTATCTACATTTGATGGTTTTTCACAGATCAGTTATTTTTCATCTATCCCACGTCTCAGTGATAAAGAAGAGTTCCCATCCTTTTTTCGCACGATGCCAAGTGATATGTTTCAGTCCAAGGTCTTTGTCCTGCTGGTGAAACATTTTGGTTGGAAATGGGTGGGGATATTAGCAGATGATATTGAATATGGCAGACAAGCAGCTGAGATCTTTAAAGAAGAAGTAGAACGTCTTGGAGTGTGCATTGCCTTTTCTGAGGCAATTCCGATTGACAAATCTAGAGAAAAGTATCTTCAAGTCGTTAACGTAATAAAAATGTCATCTGCAAAGGTTATAGTTGCTTTTTCTTGTGACACTAACATAGTCCCTTTGCTGGAAGAGATCGTTAGACAAAACATAACGAACAGAACCTGGCTAGCAAGTGAAGGTTGGAGTACATCAGGTCCGCTATTTATTATAAAAAAGGAACACACCAAATACTGGACAGGAACTATGGGGCTTACACTCCCATTATGTAACATTGAAGGACTCCAGGAATTTCTCTTTGAGATGCATCCACTTAAAGCTCCTCATGACATTTTTATACCTGAACTCTGGGAAGAAGTGTTTAGTTGCTCGTGGTCGGATTTAACACAGAAAGAAATTAAACTGCAATCAAATGTGAGTCAGTCTGCTCCAAAGAAAAAATGTACTGGGATGGAAGATATGAGGGCGGCTAATCACTCCTACACGGATGACAGTAATTTGCGAATCTCATGCAATGTGAACAATGCAGTACACGCGGTCGCTTATGCCCTGCACGATTTGCAGTCCTGTGAAAAGGGGAAAGGACCTTTCGAAAATGGAACCTGTGCAAATGCCCATGATTTTGAACCTTGGCAGGTCAGTTCAGATGGGGTCCTGTAATGGTCTCTGATATCACTTTCACTTATAGTTTCATCAGTTACAGTTGTAAAGCCTTGCTGTCAGATTTTAAACTTTGTAGGTGAGAAATTGGTCTGCATCGCACCCATTATGTGAATGGAAATGAGAATTTGGAAAATAAATTTTGGGGTGGGGTTGGTGTGCTGTGAGTGCGGGAGGAGAGGGAAGGGATGCTTCCATCATATGATCCCTCCCAGAGATGTTTTAGCTTCAATTTCTGAGTGTCTAGGGTGCTCACCTGAACTGCTGCTTCACGTTGGATTTGGTAAACAGGGCCCTAACATTTGTTTGAGGACCCCAGTCCCCAACTCAGTGCACATGCTGTGCCCAGTTTTCCAGGTCTAATGCAATGGTCAAGAGGCCAGAATGAGAGAAACACAGCTATCTCAGAGGATGGTAGGGCTGGAGGAGATCAGTGAGACTGGGAAGGGTGAGGCTACGGTGTGGCTTGAACACAGGAATGAAAATTCTAAAATCAAGGTGTTGCTTAACTGGGAACCAGTGGAGATAAGCAAGAACAGAGGTGATGGATGAATGGGACTTGATATGAGTTAGGATACAGGCAGCATAATTTGGTCAACCTCAAATTTATGGAGAGTAGAATGTGGGAACCTGGCTAAGAGCACATTGGAATAGTCACGGCTGGAGGTAGCAAAGGCATGGTTGAAGCTTCCAGCAGCAGAAGAGCTAAGCTGGAGAATGAAGTCGGGTGATATGACAGAGGTGGAAATTGGTAGTCTTAGTGACAAGCTATGGGGTTGAAAACACATTTTGGGATCAAATACAACAATTGTTGTAAACAGTCTGGCTCAGCTTCAGACACTTGCCAGAGACAGGAATGAGTCATAGGGTGAACGGAGTGGAATTTGTGGTGGGAACTGAGAACAATAGCTTCAGTCTTCCCAGAATTTATTTGGAAGAAATTTCTACTTAAGTTTTTCCTGAGCGTCCACTTATCCCTGGCCTTCTATTTTGCTGATGTGGAGATGCCGGCATTGGATTGGCATAAACACAGCAAGAAGTCTCACAACACCAGGTTAGAGTCCAACAGGTTTATTTGGTAGCAAATGCCACTAGCTTTCGGAGCTCTGCTCCTTCTTCAGGTGAGTGGGAGATCTGTTCACAAACAGGGCATATAAAGACACAAACTCAATTTACAGAATAATGATTGGAATGCAAGTCTTTACACTTAATCAAGAATTAAAGGTACAGACAATGTGAATGGAGAGAGCATTAATCACAGGTTATAGAGATGTGTATTGTCCCCAGACAATACTCATCGCTGTCTGGAGACAATATACACCTCTTTAACCCGTGCTTAATGCTCTCCCCACTCACATTGTCTGTAACTTTAAGACTTGACTAGCTGTAAAGACTCGCATTCCAATCATTATTCTGTAAATTGAGTTTGTGTCTTTATATGCCCTGTTTGTGAATAGATCTCCCACTCACCTGATGAAGGAGCAGCGCTCCGAAAGCTAGTGGTGTTTGCTATGAAATAAACCTGTTGGACTTTAACCTGGTGTTGTGAGACTTCTTACTTCTATTTTGCTGCATTCCCTCTTAAACAGTATAAAATCCATTATATTTTTGCCTCTCTTTAACACTGAAGAAGAGTCACATGGACTCAAAACGTTAATTCTCTTTCTCTCTCCACAGATGCTACCGGACTTGCTGAGTTTTCACAGCATTTTCTGTTTACATTTCAGGTTTCATAGAATCATAGAATCCCTACTGTGCAGAAGGCAGCCATTTGGCTCATTGAGTCTGTACCGACCACAATCCCACCCAGGCCCTATTCCCTAAACCCCACACTTACCCTGCTTATCCCCCTGAACTAGGGTCAATTTAGCATGGCCAATACACCTAACCCGCACATATTTGGACTGCATCTGTGGTATTTTGTTTCCTTATTTGTTGTAGTACTTAGAGGGGCTGTAGGAACCTGTCAACAAAAAGGCAATTTTTAAAAACTTACATTTCCAGGGAGTGAGGAGAAACAGAAGTGCACCTCAGCAGCATCATGGGCCAAGTCATTTCAGCTTCACTCCCTTACCATATTATCCCCATCCCAGGATCTAAAGAACAGGCAAATTGTGAAATTGTTGTCTGCAGCTTGCCAGTTTATAGCCTGTGAAAGTAGTGTTCCTCTACCCAGTTTATCTATAAATGAAGTCTATGAACATGGGTCCAAGGGCAGTGGCA
This sequence comes from Carcharhinus amblyrhynchos, assembly GCF_965287045.1. NCBI lineage: Eukaryota > Metazoa > Chordata > Chondrichthyes > Carcharhiniformes > Carcharhinidae > Carcharhinus > Carcharhinus amblyrhynchos. Next base: position 100,291,903 of record NC_137326.1, on the reverse strand, counting down.
GGTTCTCCACAGTACTTGCTCACTTATTTGGTAGTCTTGTATTCCTTTTAAGGAAACATAATTTCAAGAGAATTTCATGAGGGGACACCCATTGCAGTGCTATCTGTAAGGTTTAGGCAAAAATATCACTATTTACCTTAACAATCTCAACATCTAAATGAGAATGAAAGTTAAACAATTGGGTCTAATTTATCCTTGCAATCTTTAGGCAGGATACTTCTGTCAAAAGCATGGTAGATAATTTAAATTGACACCTGAGTGAAGCAGTAATATTCTGGCACAAGCACTGGGTAATTGTATAAAGGATGCAAAAGCATCATAGGCCAAATAAGTAGGAACGGCAGATTTCACTGATGGCAAAAAACACCAACAGAAAATTACATGGAATGAGAAACTGGAGTAATAGCTTTCAAATCTGGTTTTTAGTTAGGTTTTTGCTGCGTTTATGCAAAATCAGTTGACAAAAATACTTTTCTGACTTCTAAATAAGTTTTATTGACAGAGAGTTGCTGACATAAAGCAGGTTCATTTAAAAGAACACTGACGTTCCACAAAACAGTTTATGTGGAAAATGACTGCCTATGGGGTTTAAAAAAGAATCGAAATCAGCTAGCACAGGAATTCAACCCTGTATCCTTTTAATAAAGTATCTTTTATTCGTGTCACATGTAAGCTTACATTAACACCGCAATGAAGTGACTTCAAAAATCCCCTAGTTGAACACTTCGATACCTGTTCAGGCACACTGAGGGGGAATTTAGCACGGTCAATGCATCTAACGAGCACGTCTTTTGGACTGTGGGAGGAAACCGGAGCATCCAGAGGAAACCCACGCAGACACAGGGAGAACGTGCAGATTCCAGAGACAGTGACCCAAGCCAGGAATTGAACATAGGTCCCTGGCGCTGTGAGGCAGCAGTGCCACCGTGCCACCCATTATTTGATATTAGCAGTAAATATTTTATAAATAATTACCTGCTTGGAGCAGAGCTAATTGATATTTTAAATGTCAGATATACTCATATTGGTTAAAATTCTGTGTTATGTGATTGGGTTTAAAAATGTAATTCAATTTATATTTGCCTTATAGCTTCTGCATTACATGAGAAAAGTCGGGTTCATCGACCAATCAGGAAATGAACGATATTTTGATGAAAATGGCGATGTTTCAGCTGTATATGACATAATAAACTGGCAAGTAACTTCTGATGGTGTAATTAAATTTGTGAAAGTGGGATGTTATGATGCTAGAGCACCTCCAGGACAGGAAATTACCATCAGGGAAGAGGATCTCATTTGGAATGCAGGAGAATTAGAGGTATGTTTATTTACAAGAGCCTGGGTTTTGCAATAGTTATCATGATTGCAATAAGTGTCATGATGGAACTGTTAGCATTTTTCAACATTACCCATCTAGGACTGACAGCAACTTCCAGGGTCCACATATGCACAGTTAAATACAGAAATCCAGAAGTTGCTCCACCAATCCTATGCTTTTCCACATGGTGCGCTGTTGAAGAATCCCTTGATTGCAATCAGATAGAACTCATTGAACTGGGCCAGAATTCTCTGGCTGTTCACACCCCATGATGTTGCCAGTGCTCAGCCAAATCTCCATTCACCGCAGTAGGATCGGAGAATCTGGCACCTGATAAGAACTTAGCTTTCTTTTATTAATTCATGGAACATGGGCATTGCTAGCTAGACCTGTATTTGTTGCCCATCTCTAATTGCCCTTGGAAAGGTGACATTGAGCTGCTTTCATAAAATGCGGCAGGCCATGTGATGTTGCAGTGCACAGGAAGGAAATTCCATGATTTTGACCTATTGGCAGTGAAGGAATGGCAAAATATTTCCAAGTCAGGATGGTGAGATGCTTAGAGAGGACTTTCCAGGAGGTGGTGCTCCCATGCATCTGCTGCTCCTGTCTTAGATAATAGTAGTAATGGGTTTCGAAAGTGCTGTTGAAGGAGTCTTGCTTAGTTCTGGCAATGCATCTTGCAGATGGTACACACTGCTGTTACTGAGTGTTAGAGGTGGAGGGAGTGAATGTTCATGAATGATGTACCAATAAGGCAGGTTGTTTTGCCCTGGATGTCATCCAGCTTCTTAAGTGTTGTTGGAGCTGCACTCATCCTGGCAAATGGAGAGTATTCCATCACACCCCTGACTTGTAGATGGTGAACATGATTTGGGGAGTCATGAGGTGAGTTACTCAGTGCAGGATTCCTAATCTCTGACCTGTTCTTATAGCTACAGTATTTATATGGCTATCCCAGTTCAGTTGCTGGTAACCCTCAGGGTGTTGAGAGTAGGGATTCAGCAAAGGTAGTGACATTGAATATCAGGGGGTAATGGCCAGATCCTCTCTTGTTTGAGATGGTCATTGCTTGGTACTTGTGTGGTGCAGATGTTACTTGCCACTTAGCAGCCTGAGCCTGGATACTGCCCTACTCTTGATGCATTTGGGCATGGACTGCTTCAGTATGTAAGGAGTTGTGAATTGTTCTGAATATTGTTGTCTCATCCAGTAAACATCCCATTTCTGATCTTACAATGGAGGGAAGAGTATTGATGAAGAGCTGAAAATGACTGGGCCTAGAACCTGAGGAACTCCTACAGTGATGTCCCGGAACTGCGATGATTGACCTCCAACAACCACAACCATTATCCTTTGTGCTAGGCATGACTCCAACCAGTGAAGATTTTTCTCCTGATTCTCTTTGACTTTAGTTTTGCTAGCACTGTTTGATGTTACATTTGGTCAGAGGCAGCCTTGATGTCAAGGACAATCACATTCATCTCACTTCACCTCTGGCATTCAGCTATTTATTCATGTTTGAACTCAAGGTTGTGATGAGGTTAGGAGCTGAGTGGCCCTTAGAATCCAAACTGAGTGTCAGTGAACAGGTTATTGCTAGTCAAGTGTTGCTAGGAAGCACTGTTAATGCCCCCTTCCACCACTTTGCTGATGATCGATACGCTATTTGTCTCAATGCAAAATATCCCTGACAAAGTCACACCTTGTAGAGTGAGGCTGTAACTAAGTTTTGAACTGTATTCTAAGTTCAAAATTACCTCTCTAACCCTAGAAAACCAAGTTTATGGGGGCAACCTTACTGGCCCATCACGCTGGTCGATTGGCGTGGTGAGCTGGTAAGATCCTGATAGAGGCGGAAAACTGGGTTCATGCCCAGTTTCTGATTATAATATTTAAACTCTGATTTAAATATTATTAGTGAGCCTGGGACCCGATAGGGGAGATGATTGGTATGGGGGGGGGGGGTGCGGGGGGTGGTGTGGACAATGGCAGAGTGACAATCTCCCAATGCACTATTTTGTTGCACGTGTGCTCTGATCTCTCAATGTACTACGTATGCTTGTACATAGTGCACGGAGAAATCAGAGCACACGTGTAGTAGTGCCCTCTAGACGTCAGCAGCCTGCTTCCCACCGTGAATAGACTCCATCCATCCCTCCACTGACACACTTTGTCTAATCTTTTTCTCTAAGCATCGTAAGATTTGATTTTTTTTCTCACTCTGAAAAAATGGATCTGAAACTCTCCCATTGTCATGCTTATTTGGCACTTAGAATATATTTGGTAAGATTACCCCCCTATATTTGTGGAATAGAGTCATCAAGTCATTGAGGTTTAGAGCATGGAAACAAGCCCTTCAGCCCAACTTATCCATGCCACCTTTTTTTTTAAACCCCGAAGCTAGTCCTAATTGCCCGCATTTGGCCCATATCCTTCTATATCCATCTTACCCATGTAACTGTCTAAATGCTTTTTAAAATACAAGATTGTACCTGCCTTTACTACTACATCTGGCAGCTTGTTCCAAACACTCACCACCCTCTGTGTGAAAAAAATTGCCCCTCTGGACACTTTTGAATCTCTCTCCTGTCACCTTAAATCTATGCCCTCTAGTTTTAGACTCCCCTATCTTTGGGAAAAGATATTGACTATCTAGCTGATCTATGCCCCTCATTATTTTATAGACCTCTATAAGATCATCCCTCAACCTCTACGCTCCAGAGAAAAAAGTCCCAGTCTATGCAGCCTCTCCTCAAACCATCAAGTCATAGTAGTACCTTAGTAAATCTTTTCTGCACTCTTTCTAGTTTAATAATATCATATATGATAAATGTATAATAAAGACAATCACATATTTAAATAAAAATAATACTTCAGCTTCAAAGTTAATCCTATATGTATGTCCCTGATATTTATTTCGCTTTCTGCGAAATCCAATAAACAGTGAATGATATCAGTGAATTTTACTTCCTGGTTTGTTGTCTGGGAGAATGCTTCAACATGAATGGCTGCTTACCCTGTTTGATAAAACCATTGTTGTTAGATGTTTGGAGATCCCTTTGATGTGGCCCAGATTCAAACTGAGATTGGAAAAGGAGAAATGCCCAGCGTACAGGTCCATAGTTCTTTGCAGGTAGTTTTCTTTGAGGTTGCCGGCGATCACCATCACTCCGCGGCTGCCTGAGAAATCCAGGCTAATGTTTAACTTGAACTTCACGTTCCTTCCAATCTAGCATTAAATTGATGAAACAGATCACTGAGATAAGTTTCTTATAAATTTGAAAAATGATCAAAATGTTCAAAATCAGTAATTTTCCATGTACCCACTTAATGGTCTTCAAAAGAGGTAAATGTATTATAGATTATAGATGGCCATGCTTCCAAATCAGCACAAATGCATTAAGACCTTGAGTTTTATTGCAACTGACATTTTTAACAAGTAGCTAGCTGAAAATGATGATTATTTGCTCACTTTGCTGACCAAGGTTGGCAAGTTCGCAAATGGACCAAGGATCCATTCGATTGGGTCTACATCCATTTGCATTATGTGCACAATTTTGCTCCTGATATTCTATATATGCACGTGGAATGTCACAATACTATTCAAATGCTAGAAATATAACCTCCATCATTTCTGACAAAGGAACTCTGGATACTAAAGAAACTTATTTGCCTCTGGGATTCAAAACTGTGGATGTCAGAAGGATCACTTGAAATTTAAAGACTCAAAAATTTAATGCAACCACTTGGAGAACAATCATTAATATGTGAGTGGGTGCCTTCTTAAAATAAGTTGCAAACTTTCAGTTCATTGAATCCCTACTGTGCAGAAGGAGGCCATTTGGCCCATTGAGTCTACAATGACAACAATCCCACCAAGGTCCTTACCCCTGTAACCCACATATTTATCCCACTAATCCCTCTAACCCATGCATCCCAAGACACTAAGGGGCAATTAAGCATGGCCAATGTATCTAGCCCGCACATCTTTGGACTGCGGGAGGAAACTGGAGCACCCAGAGGAAACCCACGCTGACACAAGGAGAATGTGCAAACTTGACACAGATAGCGACCCAAGTCGGGAATTAAACTTAGGTCTCTGGAGCTTTGAGGCAGCAATGCTAACCACTGCGCCACTGCGCCGCCCTTCTTTAAAGCATAGCTGTCCTTCAAGCTTACCATTACTGCCAATTGCCACACCCCTCAGTCATACTGTCCAGCAGAGGTTAAGAAGGCTATTGAAATTACTTAAATGAAACTGACCTTGGAATATCAGCTGGGTTCAGGGCTATGTCAATATATTTTGCCTCTGTGTGTCAATGATAAAATCAGGAAATGTGAGATGTGCCAAGCTATTGGGTGAGATTCTCTGGCCTCCCTGTGGCGTATTTCTCAGCAGTGGGAAGCAGTCTGCTGTTGGCTGGCAGTGGGATTTTCTGGTTTTCCCCCCGCTCCGCTGTCAGTGGGAATTCCCATTGAATTCTCTCCCACTGCCAGGAAATCCACGGTGGGAGTGGGCTGTTGATGGGATCAGAAGACCCCATTGGCCTGAATAGCTGGAAGATTTTTCTTTTATGATATCAGAGGCAAAATATATTGATATAATTTGGGACCAACATTTTGGCAGTTTGTGTGGAAATTATATGAAAATAGGGCTACTAAAAGCAGCCCAACCAGGGTCTGTGGTAGCATTAAAATAGAGCTTTTCTTTATATTTGCGTCTGTGCAAAGTAAATTCAATGAGATCCTAGATGAAATTGCACATTAACAGTGTAGAAATCAAGATTAATTTTGGCCAACACATTATTTTAGCATAATTTCATTGTGTGATATTGTTTTTTTTTGGCTTGCTAAGGTTCCTCGTTCTGTATGTAGTGAAAACTGCCACCCAGGTACTCGGAAAAGAGTTCAGCAAGGACAGCCAATTTGTTGTTTCGATTGCGTTCCTTGTGCCGCTGGAGAGATATCAGATGGAACAGGTAAACTTATATATAATGAAAATGCATTTTGATGATGTCCACATTATGTCGGCGATGTGCTGAGCAGTATAGACTTTGCTTGCGCCTGAAGAACACAGACGATATTGGAATGGAACTGGGGCATCAACAAAAACCATTTCTATGGGTCTTTGAGTTTCTAATACTGATCTAAGGAGAGGTACCAAGGGCAGCACGGTGGCACCATGGTTAGCACTGCTGCCTCACAGCATCAGGGGGCTGGGTTCAATTCTGGCCCAGGTCACTATCTGTGTGGGGTTTGCACATTCTCCCCTGTCTGCGTGGATTCCCTCCGGGTGCTCTGGTTTCCTCCCACAGTCCAAAGATGTGTGGGTTAGGTTGATTGGCCATGCTAAATTGCCCCTTCATGTCAGGGGGACAAGAAGTGTAAATACGGAGGGTTAAGGGCCTGGGTGGGACTGTTGTCAATGTATGCTTGATGGGCTGATTGGCTTCCTTCTACACTGGAGGCATTCTATGGTTCTATACTTCTAATCAATGAGTGAGAGAAGATAACATCCTAATGGGCCCTATCCTGCTATTCTCCCTACAGTAGCCATACCACAATGGTCACAGCTGGAACCATTTTACCTTCACAAAGATGGCCAGGTAGTTGTGGCCTTTCTACTTTAATTTCTGAAAAAGAGACGGATAAGCAAAGCTTTTTGTCTTACACTCAACAAGACACTTGCTGGAATATCAAATGTAAAGGGAACATTAATCTGCTAACAACCACAAAGAGTTCATCAAACTTATCAAGAAATAACAAACAGCCTCAATATGGTGGCAACAAAGGAATAAAAACCCTAGAACATCACTAAAATGCAGAGAGATACAAGAATGCTGGAAGACTGAGCAAAATTCAACTAGTTATTTAATGCATGTAAACGTGATTTATTATTTTATGAGGATAAGTTAGATAAAAGTTAATTAAAATGTAAGTAAGTTTCAGCTTTAAAGGACAGAACTCAACTTATAGCTTTTAGCAATGAAAACCAGATGAAGAGAAGTCTTTAATAAAGCCTTAGGAAATATAAAAGAGAGCAGTTTCTGATTCGCAATGATCGTAAATTAGCAGTTAGCAATATTAACATGAAGCAACTTCATCCATTAGTAAATTCAAGTACCCTTTCTGACTAATAGCTTATTCTGTAATATTTGAAGTTACTCCATAATAGAATTGAAAGTACATTAGGGTGCTCAGGATATTATGTGCATAGGGCAGTGTGTAATCAAGATGATGGGTGTCTCTACTGCAGGCTGGGAAGCTGGCAAAAGCCCCTCACTGCCACTTTCAGGAAGGCCTGCCTGCCAATCAGGCACTGAGGGTTTTTGAACAAGGGATACCCCTCAATCTGGAAGCTCACGAGCAAGCTTGCAGGATTTGCTTTGCAGACTTACCCCCTGGCAAATGCTTTGCCCAACTGGTTTAATATCAGTGGCAGCAGGATGAGGCCATTAATGAGCATTAATTGTTTAAGATCTCAGTTGGCAATGGGGCATGAAGGCTTCTAGAAGGCTTCAGGGGGCCAGAGGTAGGAAAGAGGTGAGACCTTCACCATCCCTTGCCAGATTAAAGGTCCACAGCATTAAATCCTGCTGAAAATGCCAATGCTATTCAAAAGTAAAAGTTAAAGTTTATTTATTAATAAGAAGTAGGCTTACATTCACACTGCAATGAAGGTACTGTGAAAATCCTGTAGTTGCTACACTCCAGCGCCTGTTCAGGTACACTGAGGGAGAATTTAGCATGACCAATTCACCTAACCTGTACATATTTGGACTGTGGGAAGAAACCGGAGCCCCCAGAGGAAACTCACACAGACATGTGGAGAATATACAAACTTCACACAGACAGTGACTAAGCCAGGAATCAAACCCAGGTCCCTGGCGCTGAGAGGCAGCAGTGATAACTACTGTGCCACCATGCCACCCGATGTTAAGGTGGTGTTAAACAGAAATTTTATTGGAATTTTTGGCACAGTGGCAATATGGCAACATATTGAATGCTAAAAATGATAAGGAGATTGGGGTCAATGTGTGTATTCCCATTCAGTGGAGTTTATTTGATTTCTGATTCTATGGAGAGTGTTTGTCAATTCAGTAATTCCTTTTAAAGGCTGCTGCTAAAATGACGAATAATTTTCAAATTATTTGAAATAGTCAAATGTTTCCTTTTGTTTGACAGAATGTTTTCAGTGTCCTGAAGATTACTGGTCAAATGAAAAGAAGGATAAGTGTGTACCAAAGGAAGTGGAATTCCTATCTTTTCATGAACCACTGGGGAACGTTTTAATATTTTTTTCAATATTAGGGATCACTATTTCTGTAGCTATTATTGTGATATTTGTAAAGTTCATGAACACACCCATTATACGAGGTAATAACTATGAACTTAGTTTCCTCCTGCTATTTTCTTTAATATTTTGTTTTTTGACTTCTCTTGTATTTATTGGTAAGCCTTCGGTTGAAATGTGTGTCCTCCGCCAAATAGGATTTGGAACTAGTTTTTCCTTGTGCCTCTCATGCATCCTTGTTAAAACAATTGTGGTAGTACTGGCTTTTACAATGACAACACCAAATCAAAATGTGTTAAAACGCTTTCGGCCCATGCATCATCGTATGATTATTGCAGCTATAGTGCTCATACAAATAAATATCTGTACTGGGCTTTTGTTATCATCACCACCTTCTGTGAAGAAAAACACAATGGCTGTAGTTGGAAAAATTATTCTAGAATGCAACAAAAGGTCTAAACAAGCTCTATTTGGGATTTTGGGATATGTTGGGATCTTAGCTCTTCTCTGCTTTATTTTGGCATTCCTGGCCCGAAAACTGCCGAACAATTTCAATGAAGCCAAATTCATCACTTTTAGCCTGCTAATCTTTTTTGCAGTATGGATATCCTTCCTTCCAGCTTATTTCAGTAGTGAAGGAAAATATTTAACAGCAATAGAAGTATTTGCTGTCCTGTCTTCAAGCTTTGGCCTTCTTGCTTGTATTTTCTTCCCGAAATGTTACGTTATTTTGTTGAGACCTGAGTTGAACACGAAACGTGGTATGATGGGTCGTGCACCTTGAATAGTAGAATCTGCCTTCAAAGTCTAGAGATCCTTCAAAGCTATCGTGTTGAACAGGCTTTTAATTACCCCCATAATATCTGCCTCTGATTATGCTTCTATGAAACACCTTGGACATTTTGTATGAGGTGTTATACAAAAGCTTTAGTTGTTGTTGCTGTCTAAACTAAACCTCAGGTGATCAGAGCAAATGAAAGTGGAATCATAGAATCCTACAGTGCAGAAGGAGGCCACTCAGCCCATCAAGTCTGCACTGACCACAATCCCACCCAGGCCCTATCCCCATAACCCCCATGCATTTACCCTAGCTAGTTCCCCTGACACTAAGGGTCAATTTAGCATGGCCAATCCAGCTAACCCGCACACCTTTGGACTGTGGGAGGAAACCGGAGCACCCGGAGGAAACCTGTGCAGACCTGGGGAGAACGTGCAGAATCCATAAAAACAGTGACCCAAGTCGGGAATCAAACCCGCGTCCCTGATGCTGTGAGGCAGCAGTTCTAATCACAGTGCCACCGTGCGGCCCCAATTAGGATGCAAATAACTGTGCTTTACTATTGTAATGAAATTCTTCAATAAGAAAATGTGGATAAATTAAACAGTGGGACATGTTAAATCTAATAACTCTGTAGAGGTGTGATTCTTGGGCCACAATGATTCTTTACCATAATGCTTCTCATTTGCTCATTTGAGACTTTTGAAAATAAATGGGTAACTGGAATTGGGAATTGCTTCACTTCATAACTCTACTGCTAATTTTAATTTGCCCCATATTATTGCACATAGGAACAGATCGTAACTTTGTGCAATGGTTGAAAGTGGCAGACAGCTTGTTGGCAGTTATTTTATCCTCATTATTTTTATTTCCATTGACTTTAAAAAATAACTCAGCGGCTTTGTTAGCATGGCAGTTGGGTTCTTGAGACGTTCAGGGTCAGCAATCTCTGGGACCCGAGACTCAGGTGCCTCACTGCAGACTGCAGCAATTGGTTGGGCCTGGGTAAGATGCTCTTTCAGAATCAGTGCAGACACAATGGGCAGAATAGTCTCCTTCTGCACTGATCGATGGCAACATACTTTCTGCAATCAAACTGAAGCTCAGTAATCCAACTGACCTGTAGGAGAGAAGACTGTTAGAGGTCCAATTGAAAACCTATCTTAGCCAATCCAAGCACTCAAAAGAGTGTCTACCCAAGTATGAGTATCCCTCATGGTCTCTATTATTAGCATGAATTTCCTCCAAGGAGGACACAGCTGCAGTAACCACTGAGAATGACCACATGCTCTGTGGTTAATTACAGGGTATCATTGCCATGCATTAGCCTCCCTCTCAAGTTTGTATTGTACAGATTATCTGACATGAAGCCCCTTGAAAAGGAGTCAACAAGACTGAGCAATTGATTGTACAGAGAATGTATATTTTTCTGAACACTGGTCCTGTAAAGTCTGCACCATCGTCGTCTCCAGCAGAACAATAATAACAGCTCAGATTCCAGGAGCTGGGATCCTTTCTGATCAGTTTCCAATAATCTTACATACTAATTTCCCAATAAATAGTGGTAGTCCTAGCTGGCCAGTAGGAAAAATTCTGTGCTTTTTGTTGACCACCTGCACGGTTTTAGATAGTGAAACTCAACAATAATGGGAAACGCGCTTGGGCAATTTGACATGGCTAAAGCTAATTACAGATTTCAGCAGGGGAAATATCACTCCTGACCTCTGTTTAACCCTCAAACATGGCAGAGACTTTATTTTTGTTGTTTTTCACACTGGATTAAAGTTTCCCTCTGCCAGCCCTGAATTTAAATGTGGTAATTTTGTTCTTAGTGGAGTTGTTTTCTCTGTGCTTGCCTTTCCCCTTTTATGCCAACTGTAAAGAGAAACTAAAGATCTTGCTTGCCTCAAGTATATTTGTATCTTAAAGTAACTGCAAGCATGTGATTCACAATTTAAAAATTGTCTGCTTTATGTCACAGCATTTTATCAAAAGTCACAGGATCTACCCAAACTAATGAAATAACTGATGAACACTGTTGGCTGTGTTTGATAATCTGATCCACTGTAGGATGTATTTTGGTTATTTCACAAATGAATCAAGAAGGTTGTGGAGAGATTGTCATGGTTCAGAGACACACAAAATGTTTTACTCTTACATAGAGAAGAACAATTTTCTCCAATTATTCGCATTCCTGATTATTCAGCAGAATAATTAATTCACTTCAGGAACTTCAATCTTCTTTTGCCTGACATGGGAGTGAATTTATCATTTTTTTTCTAAGTGCTGGGCGGACTTGAAACTGGGAGAGTTTCAGATCTGTTCTCTGGACATGTTTTAAGCCCCTCCACCCATCACACGTGCTCTGCCTGCAAAATTTTGAGCAAGTCTGTTGCTCACTGCGGAAGCGTGGAGGCGGGACTTATCGAGGCCAAAACTCTGCAGAGAGAGGTAATGCGCATCTGCAGGCCTCTGATGTTGCACATGTGCATTTCAGTAACAGGGCTCTGACAGAAAAGAAAGAGCTGTCAGGCCCCTGCTACGATGTGGATATGCTGGCGTTGGACTGGGGTAAACACAGTAAAAAGTCTGACAACACCAGGTTACAGTCCAACCGATTTATTTGGTAGTGATTTTATTTGATAGATGAAAGCTAGTGAATTTACTATCAAATAAATCGGTTGGACTGAAACCTGGTGTTGTCAGGCCCCTGCTATTGAAGGCTGCCTGAAGTAGCTTCCACCCCCCTACCCCCCGCAATCCCGGAGGCCTGCAGCCTGAGATGCAGCCTCCACCGATCGCAGACCCGCCGCCTTCCCCCCACCAATCTCTGCAGAGTGGCAGTGGGTCCCCTCTCTCTCTCCCCTGCAGAGTGGCCGTAGGTCCCCACCTCCCCTTTAGCCTCACCACCTATTATCCCCTCTGTCCGTGAATCGCTCCCCCAGTGACCCCATTCCCACTTACCCTTCCCCCACTGGCCCCACCCCTACTGGCCTCTCTTCCATTTGCATGCCCCCCAGCACTGCCCGATGGGGATTGCCCAGATGCCAGAGTGGCATTGCCCAGGTGCCAGGGTGGCACTGCCAGTCTGTCACTGCTCAAGGGGCACCCATTCCCTTGCCCTCGGCCTCCCCGTGAGTCCTCAAGGGCTTCCAGTTCCACCAGCAATGCAAAGTTGACTGCTTCCTGTTCACGGGGAGCATGTCTATTTCTCGCCAGCAAGAACCTTTCCTGGTGAGGTCATAAAGGGAGCCGAGCCTGGATGATTGAACATCGCACTTGCTAAGCAGATATAAAACAACATTATAACAAATGTACATGCATTAACCGGCCTCTCACTCATTTCTGGCAAGAGGCTGACCACGCTGAAACTCCAGCGTAAAAATGGCTCCAGTCATAAAAACCGGTGTCAATCACACTAAGCACTTACGCCCAACTTTACCACCGTGTCTCACCCGAAAATGGGCACAAGGCAGTGATAAAATCATCCCCATAGTCTTGCACCCAAAGAAAAAAATAAAATCTGAATCTATGTTATTAAAATCTGAAGAATAGGTATGTCTTTGGAATTTTCTCCACTTCAGAAATCATGGTCACGCCCCTAAATGGTTTGAGTATCTTAGATTGGGCAGAGAAGATTCATCCAATGAGTTTTAAGTTTGTTTATTAATGTCACAAGTCAGTTTACATTAACACTGCAATCTGAAAATCCCTAAGGTGCCCCACTCTGGCACCTGTTTGGGTACACTGAGGGAGAATTTAGCATGGCCAATGAATCTAACCAGCACATCTTTCGGACTGTGGGAGGAAATCGGAGCACCCGGAGGAAACGTGTTTGTATGTTCTTATGCAGTCATGGGGAGAACATGCAAACTCCACACAGTGACCCAAGCTGGGAAACGAACTCAGGTCCCTGGCGCTGTGGAGCAGCACTGCTAACCAGCATGCCACCGTGCCTGCCCTATCTACCTTTCTGATAGGGTGACATGGGGTATCATAATAGGGAACTTTGTGGCGTGATATGGATATTGTGTCTCACTTACATCTACATGTGTACTTCTCCAGGTTTTCCAAAGATTGATTACTGAGGCCAGATTTAAATTGCAAATAAATTACAAAGCAGCTTTGTTTATAGACAATAGCCAAACTTCTACTGCCCCATCCGTCACAGGAATCAGAACGGGTGAAGGGAGGACAATAGGAAGGCCCATTGACCTTGGGTGGGATTTTGGGATGAGTGAGGCCATAAAATCCTACCCATGAAGTGAACATACAGAGAAACAATATAAACCATTTCTTGGCCCATTGTTCTTGCTGGTGGACCTATATCTGTGGAGTACCACATTCAGTCAGCAGCCCTGTGTAACTTCAAATTGACTTCACATGGAAGCCAGTCACAATGTGCCTTGTATGTTGTACTTGGACACTCTGTTCTAATTGATACATCCTTAAATGTGAGGACACTTAGTGGAAAATAAGAGTACAAACATGCAAATTATGAAACACAATTGTTAGTTATACCGCACCCACAAAGCTTACGCACTTGGCTTTAGTGTATTCATCAGACTTTGGTGTATTCATCTTTCCTAAAAACATGAGGAAAATAATAAAATCCTCACCCTGTCCCTTTTATTACGGACTGTTTTTGACATTACATTTTAGACAACTTCCAACTGCCAAAGCTGACCTGCATTTTTCGTTCCCAAATTTGCTGCCTGCAAATATTGTTCACCTATCCTGTTGCCAGTTTGTACGTAGTGGTTTTAAAATTATGTCTGAAGGCTTCAGAGGTTCAAATAAATGAAGAGCTTTATTTAGAAGACATTAACACCACAGGCTGCAATGTTATACTGCCCGTTTGCAATGTGGGGGTGGGGATAATGTGGGAGGGGTTCAGTAGGCATGGGACCAGTGGGGGCGGGATAAGTGGGGATGTGGTCACTGGGGGAGGGATTCACGGAGAGAGGGGTAATGGGTGGAGAGACTGATGATGTCATGCGATAAGTCTCCAAAAGAGCCCCTCTTCCACAGCTAGGGTGCTAATGAGGAAACACTAGAAACACCATGAACACACAAGATTTCCCTCCTTTCATAAATCAAGAGTCCTTGACAGAAGTAACAGTATAACATTAACAATCAATGAACGTAACAGTCAGTAGGTCAGATCTTTCAGTGGCCATTATTCTCTTTGTGGTTGTTGGTGAACCTCAGGCATCTGCTCTTTAGTGCTTGTGGCAATTTCTGGTGTCTCTGGCTTGGTTGTCTTAGCCAGAGCTGATGTAGTATTCTGAGGTTCACAGAATCACAGAACCCTACAGTGCCCATCAAGTCTGCACCGAACACAAACCCACCCAGGCCCTACTCCCATATCCCTACACATTTTAGCCGCTAATCCCTCTAACCTATGCATCTCAGGACACTAAGGGGCAATTTTTAGCATGGCCAAACAACCTAACTTGCACATCTTTGGACTGTGGGAGGAAACCCACGCAGACATGAGGAGAATGTGCAAACTCCACACAGACAGTGATCCGAGCCAGGAATCGAACCCAGGTCCCTGGAGCTGTGAAGCAGCAGTGTTAACCACTGTGCTACCGTGCCGGTTGATTCGGTGCCAGTTGATTCGGTGTTGGGTTATCAACTGAGGTACTGCTTTCCCCAATTGCTTCTGTTAGTGTCAGACTCTTGGGAAGGTTCAGGTTGTCTCTTGGCATAACTTGACTTGGACTTTATTGATTCTGTCTCTAGCAGATTGGTTCTTGTTGCCAAAAGTTGATCTGCACGTCTCCTCCATTTTACATGACCTCGGATTTGTGAATTGTAGGAGGCCAGTTTGGCCTGTGCTAAGATAGTAGCCAATATCCGCTTTTCACTTGTGGTATAGTTCATTGCTAGAAATTCTCGATCCTGGCAAAAAACACATTTTGTCTTGTTTTCCCAACACATGACCTGATCCTGCTGCATTTTGTAGACAGCTTCTCTTGTCTTGGGCAACTTAATCAAATTGAGTGTTGTGCTTGGCTGACGTCTAACCATTAGTAATGCTGGAGAAACTTGGGTTGTTGAGTACTCAGTATTCCTGAGTACGTGAGCAGGAATTGGCTCAAGCATTTAGAATATAAAAATTGTTCTCTAGTTACTTTCAACAGATGTTTCACCGTCTGTGCAAAACGTTCTGCCAGCCCATTTGTGGCAGGATGATAAGGAGCGGATTGGATGTGTTGAATTCCATTCTCTTTCAAGTTGTGTAAAAGATCTTGTGAAATTAACTACTGTCCATTATTGCTGACAAGTTGTTCAGGATAACCGAATCTGCTGAAGACCTTATTCAATCCCTCAATTATTTTCTCTGCTGATATTAACTTCGTGATGGCAACTTCAGGCCATTTCAAATCAACGTTGATTAGAATGAGAAACGTACATCCTTCAAGTGGTCTGACATAATCAACATGTATCCATCGCCAGGCCTCATCTGGCCATTCCCATGGGTGCAATGGGGCTAATGGCAGCAAGTTCCGTACATTTGTGCAAGTCGAACACACTCCTGCCTTCTTCTCGATTTTGGAATCTAGCGCTGGTCACCAAAAATAGTTTCTGGCTATCTCTTTCATCATTACAATACCACAGTGGCCTTCATGTAATTGGTTTAATGTGTGTTTTCTTAGTAGTGGGGGAATGACACTTATGCACAAAGATTGTTGGCATGCACAAATAGCTACAAAAAACTATCTCCCAAGTATTAGCTGATAGTGCCTGTTGAATTGCTGTCTTACATCCTTGAAGGGTTTTTGAGCCGTTCCTCCATATGTAAGATTTTAAGAATACTACTTTTTTTTGGGTTCTCTTTTAGTCTGAAGTAACATCTATGGATTATATTTTAACCATTTTTTTAAACAATTCAGATTGAATTTCTGCCAGTGGGACACTTTTCAGCTAAGGCTAGGAACAGGATGGCAGCTGTTAGAGTTAATGGATTTTATGATTTTAAAGGTACTACACAGGTGGTTTTAAGCAGTTGTATATTGTCCTGATTGTGTGGTGGGTAATTTGGAGGCTTATTGTCAGCTTTGAAGAAATGGCTAAAATGTAGCTTGAATTCAGTATGACACATTCGCCTTAAAGAAAACCACATATTGATGTAATTGATTAACCATATTTTTAGATCAGAACACCTGTATTAAAGAAAAATCTTTTTTGACGTTATGGTTGGAAGTATTATGTAGTAGCCTGGCCCTTTAAGGAGGACATTTCCCAAAAGCCAAATTATCGGTGAGGACACTATAGATCTCCCAGTGGGAAGTTGAGCCAATTGGCAGGAGGACATGTATCACAGGTTGAAGAGGGACTCACAGTTGGAACCAGGGGTCAAGCAGAGCAATCGCATTGTAATTTAGTCTGACAGTGTTGTATGTATATACACAATCCTTTATTTGTCAATAAAGAAACCATATGTAAATAATATTTCATATGTAAAATCTTGCTTAATAAATTCAACTTGACTCATCAATAGTAATTATCTATATCTTGTTAGGTACGATATAATTGAGCACCCAAGTGTTAGAAATTAAGAATTCAGAACATAGATATTTTAATTCGAAGACTTGTATACCTCAAAAGTCTGAAACCTTACACATGGTTGTAGTGTAGCAGGGGGAAAGTTACTGTGGTTCAGCAGGAGGTGCTGGAGATTCTTGTGGTCAGTAGACTGCAGGAGTTAGGGCTCCGCAGCAGATTACAGTTCTGCCAGGGCAGTCTGACCCAGCTGGCTTTCTGACATTGGTTGAGTCATTTATAAAGTCAGATGAATGACTTCTGGGCTTTTGTGCCCATGTTTGTTCTCTAATAAACACAGATGCTGATTGTACTGGCTGGTAAGGCTCTAGGTTTCTCCAGCTGTTTCTTCATGCAATTTTTTAGTGTCACAAGAAGGCTGACATCAACAATGCAATGAAGTTACTGTGAAAATCCTCCAGTCACCACACTCTGGCACCTCTTCGGGTACAGTGAGGGAGAATTTAGCATGGCCAATACACCTAACATCTTTTGGACTGTGGGAGGAAACCGGAGCACCCGAAGGAAACCCAAGCAGACATGGGGAGAACGTGCAGACTCCGCGTAGACGGTGACCCAAGCCGGGAATCGAACCCAGGTCCCTGGAACTGTGAGGCAGCAATGCTAACAACTGTGCCATTATGCTGCCCCAATAAAACTGACAATAAACAGCACCAAAAGGTAAACATATTGTACTTACTAAAGGCGTATAAACCTAAAAAATACAGGAAGAAATAATTTGCTAGCTAGAAACTTTCCAGGTAATTAAAACAACAGACCACCCAGACATTCTGATCCAGTTATGTGCAGGTGCACACTCCTTCAAATACTGCTTTTGTGATTCTGAGAGATCAATGCTATTAGGCTTGACTGGCATGTCAGATACAGGGTGGGATATCTGTGATTACAAGTTAGAATTGTACTGAGATTATAACCTCAACATTAGACATGTTCATGAGGCCTTTCCTCTGCCCCTAGTGGATATCTCCATCCAACTGCAACCAGCAGGGATGTGTCACGAACAAGGTGACTAATCCTCCCTCCAGTGGTCAGGGTTAAAATCACTGCTTTTCTTTCCAGTCTATCAAATAATATTCTATCCCTGTTTTTTGCCTGGCACTGATGAATACCTGAACAATGTCACAGGGTTTGTTGTAATATAGCACCCATGATGTATTCATAAAATTGGTTAAGACTGCTAGGCCTTGCTTACAGGGATTGCTGGAAGTTAAGGTCAACATATAAGCAAGTATTTTTAGACTTGCCTTTAGATTAAGTGAGTGCTTGCAATAAACAGCACCCATGATAAACATATTGTGTTTACTGAAGGCATGTAAACCTAAAAATCACAAGAATAATCTGTAAGCTAAAAGCTTTCCTGATAATTAAACCAACACACACCACCCAGACATTCTGACCTAGTTATGCCTGAGCAGGAGGCACAAAATCATGAGACGTGCGCATGAGTTCAAGTTAGCCAACGCAATTTAAAAGCAGCCTGCACCTTTTAAAGAAGGAGTGCATTTTGACTGCAGTAGATATTGGAAGTTATTCTCACAGTTATTTTGATATTTGAAAGACACAAGAATAGCACGCCATGGCAGAGAGTTCTCCAAGTTTTTTGATGCAGCACGGCAGGCTATGGCACAGGAGATGGATAGGAACAAGTCCATCAGACAGGTATACAAAGACAATAATATGGAATAGCCATTGTGGTCAATGCCAACGGTGTAAACCCAAGAATCTCAATCTAATGCTGCAAGCAGTTCAGTGAATGCATCCTCAAATCCTGGACCATTAGCCATAACCATATTTCCACTATTCATCTCATCTTCATTCGCTTGACAACAATCTCTATCAACCACAACTAATGTTTCATATTCATAACTGTACCTTACCCTCACACATTTAACATTGATGTAAGCCTCACAGCCACATCCGATAGCTTGCACAGATTGCCAGCTATTTTAATGACAAAAATCACATCATTGAGATTGCACCACAATCACTGACACACTCCACTCTCTCTTGCACACAGCCACAGGCAGCAGCAACTAACTGGCAGAGGGACAGGTACAGCTGCATGTGTTCATCCCAATGGGGGAGATGGTGCTTGTTATTGGAGCAGTCATCATGAAGACCATGGCCAGCATCAGGGCTGAAACCAATGCAGGTGACAGTCTGATGGTATCTTCATACCTAATCCTCCTTCTTACATTCCATTACCCTCTGGTCCCACACTTCCTTCCGATTTACAAGGTGCAAACGGTCCAATCTCGCACCTCCTCTCTGAAATTCCACCATTGTGCCTTCCTCCTTTCAGATACCCAAAAACTGCAACCAGTCAGACAATGGTGCAGGAGGGTTGTCAACTGTAATCAAATGTTTGATCAAATGACTTGACCCACACTCCAGTCTTTAGTCAGCCAACACATCGACCCTTGTGACACCAAATGGAAAGAACAAAGACTCATTACCCAATTGAATGATGCTTGATTGTTAGATCAGCAGCCTTTATTTCCCATTTTCAATATTTTCGCAGCTGGTCAAGAGAAATGTTCAAAAAAAAGACAAAAGAAAATAATCTTTTTCAATGCCTCCATGATGTTTCTCCAGAGTTGCTCACAGCAGTGTCCTGGTGATTGATCTTCAATTCCTCGAAACTCAAGGCCAATTCTGGAGGGTTGGCAACTCTAAGACTTACTGAAAAAGGTTGATGGGCATGCACACAGAAATATTTAGTGCATTGACAGGTCTGACAGAAATACTGTTGTCATTGTTGGGGAGCATGGAGGAGTCCGACACCAATCTTGCATAGACTGTGAGGACCATTCTGTCCAGCATGTATTTGGTGGCCAACTCCATCAACACACTTGTGGACCTAAGCATGATGCAGCATCTGATAGCCAATGTCTCAGCTCCATTGCAGCACAGGTAGAAACTATCCACTGCTGCAATGGCAGCTCTGACTGAGGTAATGAAAGGTCAGCTTGCAGTTAAGCAAGCTCAGACTACTTCCATCATTGCTCAAGAAACCAGTGTTCAAAGGGGCCCGCAGGATGTCACAACAGTCTAACAATACAATGCAAGGATCAGTGAGGTGCTGTGTCATTTTGACTCTGAAAGGGTACACATAGAACTGAAAATTTTGAGGACCCGGATCTTCTACAAGAAGCCAAGGGGTGTTGCTACTTACGATGTGGATGTGCCGGCGTTGGACTGGGGTAAACACAGTAAAAAGTCTGACTGTTGTCAGACTTTTTACTGTTGCTACTTACTGCAGAGTCTGACCCTAATTTTCCTCCAGTGGGTTCTCACAGTAATTTACATTTAATGATGAAACTTGAAATATTCACTTCCAGTAAGAAAACTACAAGTAATCAGGAAAAGAAAAGGAACAATACAAACCATGATCCTATGTAACTTTTTTATGTTCTACGTGGGGTGGTGAATGGGACTAGACAAGGCGGCTTCCTCTATCTGAATGATTTAATCATCTTTAAACAATCTGTTTTGGTTACATTGCACTGTGATTTAATAGCATGCTCTGAGGAATAACATTTCAATTACAGTCAGGGTATACATGTAGGAACAGATAAAGAACAGATTTTACAATGTGGAGTAAGTTCTATGAACTGAATCATTGAGGTTATCAACCAAAATATTTTATGGTGTGTTTTTGTATAGCCTTATTTTTTAAAAGTTTACAATAGTTACTTTGTTCTTGAAGTAATCCAATTAACAATATTAACACAAATAAGTAAAAAATGTTACTGATAAATTGTGAAGTATATAAAAATATTTCTATTCATTAATTAAAGCCCTGATTATAAATACTGCTGCTATGAACTTCACTTGAATGAGCCCATTTGATTGGAACACTGGTGTCACCTAGTGCTTATGTTGTGTCACTATGTGTCCAACAAAATCAAAAGGTATTTCATATGTAGCGGGTTATACATAGTGGCAAAATAGATGTTAAAATTAATCTATTGTTGCAAATTTTCCTGGCAAATTCAGACCATGCACTCAAGAGCTGTTTTTTTGGGTTGGAGTTAAATCATATTTAAAGATGTAAGTTTTCCTCTGGTTACTAGGTGCAAGTAATATTCAAAAAAAGTGATTTTATAATTTGGTAGAAACCTCATGGGTACTTGTAGAACTGCAAGACGGCCAGAACACTGTTGGACAATTGATTAGAAGGCAAATCTTTGTAACAACAAATCTTTTAACTTGTTGTTCCATTTTAGAGAGATGTTTAAATGCTGGAAGTATTCTGGCATGTCTTCTGTTCAGTTTTGCAATAGTGTCAATTATGTTAAATTGTGACTCTTGTTGTTATTTCATCATTGTTATGCACTAAGCCATATCAGGCAGATGTATTAAAAGACCACTATTATACCTGACAGCAATTGGCAATGGAACTCACATAATATTCCTCCTTCACTGACCGAGATCATCTGAAATCTGGTGAAAACATTACAGAAAATCAGGGTTCATATTCACTGGAAATTCATTTCAAGGAAAGATATCTAAGGTTTCATTAGCAATAATAAAGCAGATTCCAGCATCCACTGCATTTTGCCTTTATCTAAATGTTTTATTGTGTCTTGTCCAGAGCGTAAGAGAGTTTTCAGACCACACCCTGATGTAGAAGCAGCATTAAAGTTTGAATGCCTTTGGGCTATTTAGTTTCAGTCATCAAGTCAAAGCATATTTGGCAACCATGATGTAGATTTGCCAGCGTTGGACTAGGATAGGCACAGTAAGGAGTCTCACAACACTAGGTTAAAGTCCAATAGGTTTATTTGGTAGCATGAGCTTTTGGAGTGTTGCCCCTTCATCAGGTGACTCACCAAATAAACCTGTTGGACTTTAACCTGGTGTTATAAGATTATTTGGCAAGGAAGAGTTTCCTGGTGGCTGCTTTAGCAATGGAGCTCAAAGGGGACAGTGATGCCAAAAATGCCATTGGAAGAAGAAAGACAGAGGTTCCCTTCGTGGTCAAACAACTTGCTAACACTTACTGTACAGACTCACATAATAACAATAACCAAATTCATGAGTAATTAAGGCAGCACTTGATGCACTCTAGCATGTCACTGTCAAAAAAAATCACCAGTAAGATGGGTCCAAAATAGTGCAACATTCTTCAGCAGATGTTTGTTATTGTGTACAGACACACAGTTGAGTTGTCCTTCAAGAGGCAATGTTGCAATTGAATATTACATTGCAGATTTTAATTTTCGCTCATGGTGTGTGGGTCAACTGATGTCCCACAAAAAATCTGCAATTCTAGTGAGACCACATCTGGAGCATTATGTACAGTATTGGTCACCATACTGGAGAAAGCATGTAAATGTGTTAGAAGCAGTTAAGAGAAGGTTTACCAGGCTAATACCTGGAATCCCCTTATTAATCAAGAACTGATCTATCTTTGTCTTAAAGACACTCAATGACCTGGTCTCCACAGCCTTCTGCGGCAAAGAATTCCACAGATTCACCACTCTCTGGCTGAAGAAATTTCTTCTTATTTCTGTTTTAAAGCCTGAGGTTGTGCCCTCTGGTTCTAGTTTTTCCTAGGAGTGGAAACATCCTCTCCACATCCACTCTATCCAGGCCTCGCAGCACTTGTAAGTTTTGATAAGATTCCCCCCTCATCCTTCTAAACTCCAATGAGGACAGTCCTGGAGTCCTCAACCATTCCTCATATGACAAGCTCTTCATTCCAGGGATCATTCTTGTGAACCTCCACGGACCCTTTCCAAGGCCAGCACACCTTTCCTTAGATATGGAGCCCATGCTAGGCTTGTATCTCTGGAGTTTAGGAGACTAAGAGACAACATTGATTGAAAAATAGAAGATACTAAGGATGGATGTGGAAAGGCTTTTTCCTCTAGCTGGAGTATGTAGAACTACAGGGGTCAATGTTTAAAAATAAAGGTTCAGCCATTTAAAATTGAGATGAGGTGATTATGTTTTCTCTCAGAATGTCCTTTGGAACTCCTTTCCTGAAAAGGTGGTGGAAGCAAAATCTTTGAATATTTTTAAGGTAGAGGTTGATCGATTCTCATTAAGCAAAGGTGTAATATGTTATAGGGGTAAGGCAGGAGGATGCAGATTTGAGGTGGTTATCAGATCAGCCATGTACTTATTAAATGGCAGAGCAGGCTTGAGGGGCCGAATGGTTTGCTCCTACTTCTTAAGTTAGTGTAACAGACGAGATGCTGAAAATGGTTGGATTCCTACAAATCTGGTTCAATTAACAATTATTTCAACTCACTAGTCAAGGAAATAAGCGAAAAGACGCAACACTGAATGATAAAACCGTCAGAATATAATTGTTTAATTAGCCTGTTAATTGCTTTGCAGTCGAATAGGCCTCACATTATATAGATTGATAAAACACCCCCTTGTTAATGTTGGAAAGTATATTTGCGCTTTTGATGCGGCTTTCTGCTTTGGTGGTTAAAAACTCAAAATCTCTCATTTTAAATGCATAATTTTGCCAATTTGTATAATTTGCCGAATGATCCACAGTCGGATTTCTGTAATGACCGTGTGCTTTTTTTTGCACAAAGTACCTGATAATGGCCACTAATTTCACTTATCTGTCAATTTGTATTGGAAGGAATAGTTCAG
Source organism: Carcharhinus amblyrhynchos (assembly GCF_965287045.1). Classification (NCBI taxonomy): domain Eukaryota; kingdom Metazoa; phylum Chordata; class Chondrichthyes; order Carcharhiniformes; family Carcharhinidae; genus Carcharhinus; species Carcharhinus amblyrhynchos. The sequence continues at coordinate 100,268,317 of NC_137326.1, read as the reverse complement.
ATCGGGCGTGAACAGTGCTTTCTCTTCAGGGAACACTTCCAGCGATGCAAACCTGCACTTTAAGCACCTAATGGTGTGTGTCATTGTCAACTGAAGTAAGAAACAAACTTAATTATGAACGAATGATGCACAATATGTGCACAGTTATTATGTCCCTGAAATCCAGCAAAGGTTGGATCCCCGTGATGTTACAAGTGTGGTATTGTAGCTAAGGGGATCGCCACTTCTCAATTCTGGCTAATTGATCATAGTTGCTACTGCAAAACAAAAACTCAGTCTGGACACAGTAGCTCGCGACCCAGGTCAGTTTCACTTATTAGTAAGCTTTAGATGCTGATGCAAAATCGGCAAGATACATTTCTGCAGTCTCTGGCGGTATTGCATGTATTGGGAGTGGAACATTTTGAGAACAGTATGGTTTTAGTTGGCAAACTACCTGGCCGGGTGCTGAAACATCGGAACGTGAATAGACTATACAGGCCCGAGAGTCTGCTACTCTATTCAGTATCCTAGCTTTATTAACCCCACACAACGCGCGCTCCTTGACTTAATACTCTTGGCCGGTACAGTGCTGTTGATTTTTGTGGGACGTCCACCAGCCGTTGCATGAAGAAGTTTCCCCTAACTTGTGTCCTCGCTATCCTGGGTTTGATTTTAAGGCATTATCCTGGACTCCACACCAGTGCAAAAAAATCTTCATTGTCTGCACTGAAATCCACCGGTCACCGTTGTATCCCCCACTCCTTGGTTAGATTACAGGCGGGCCGGATACCCATTCAATTTTTTTTTTAGGTACAATAAATGTGAGATTTTAAGATGTCCATCGTAAAGTTAAAACAAACAATCACTATGATCTTTAATAATCATCAGTCGCCTGGCACTAGAGATGTAGAAACGGATGAGGTGTATATTTTTTCTCTGAAGTTCTGGGACTTTTCACAACATAAAGAGAATGTCCGGACACATTGGTGTCGCCGGGAATGATCCAGAAATTGATGAGTCATTTGAACCATAGGTTGAGATTATTATTACTTCATGGCTATGGCAACTGTTAACTATCGGAACAGTTGTTTGTAAGCACAGTTCTGTACTGTTAATTGTTGAATCCATGCTCAGAGGTAAATTAATTATGGTTTTCTAGCAGAGGGAATAGGACATTAATCATCATTCATATGGAACAGATTTGTTATTGTTTCATGTAAATAAAATTTGTTTACGAATTGAGAATTAGGACCGTTTTCTAACCCGGCGTATTTTCTTCTAAAACCAAAATATTTGCGCTAAACCGGTTGTATCGAATGAGATGGGCACTTAGCACCGATAGTAGTCATGATGTGGGTATGCCGGCGTTGGACTGGCGTAAACACAGTAAAAAGTCTGACAGCACCAGGTTTTAGTCCAACCTATTTATTTGATAATATACTCACAAGCTTTCGAGGGACACCCTCTTCGTCACCTGACACCCTCTTCGTCAGGTGACGAAGAGGGTGTCCCTCGAAAGCTTGTGAGTATATTATCAAATAAATAGGTTGGACTAAAACCTGGTGTTGTCAGACTTTTTACTGCACTTAGCACCTGTCAGGCATTTGGAAATTCTGGCATTGTCTTCCTCAGGACTGAAGAGGAAATTAAAGTGGATGGGGAAACGTAAGTATTGTGTTAGGTTTGCCTTTCTGTAATGACTTGTGCCATTAACGGTGAAGTTCCAAATCTGTGAGACGAGGCCGTATGGTAAAACTGCTGGCTGAACTTTCAGGGATGGCGTGACGAACAGATACAAGGGTGGCCATTACCCCAAAGGATCAAGTTTAACTATGATGGAAGATGTTTGTGTCTCAGCCCCATGGGGCGGTATGCCAAACAGATCAGGACTTATCCTGGGACCCGCTGAGGCTTAAGAACAGAAGGATCCATCAGCTGGTACTGAGGTCCATGGTGGCTCCAAACATGTTTGTCAGAGACGTAGACCAACCTTACCTACTGATTGAGACCCATCCCAATGGTTTCGAAGAAAATTAATCAGCTGCTCGCCAATGATGTTTTTACTATAATTAATTAACAGGGGACTCTTCTCAAAGCCAAGGCTTGCGAAAAGAGATTTCCAACAGCCCCAGGGCTGGGTACATTTAAATACCAATGCAACCAACCTCCTGTGCTTTTGCCGTTAAGAAATTAATTTTCTGTTAAGATTTCGACCTCCTATTTAAATGACACCACTCTCTTGTAGTTTTATTTGGAAATGAGTCGGTCGGTGGTCGTTTCTGAGCGGCACCGCGTTAATCCATATTATTCAGTTCATCAACAGCTGACTAACCCAAACCAAGTATGAAATGTTGTAGGGGATTGAATTCAATATAAGCGTTCTCTGCAACTTATGGAAATAAAACCTATATGGAAATTGCATTTTTTTTTAATTTGTAACATTTGCTAAAGACCATTAGCCCAAATAATGCCGAAATGAACAGGCAAGAGCAATGATAATCTAACTCTGCTTCATAACTACATTCATGTCCCTTTGGGACGCTACCAGCGCCTTTTCTTTTGCCCACTTCATTGTTCTAACCAATGGCATTATAGCTGGTGTCCCAGGAACCCATAAAAGCTGGGGACTTGGTGACATTCGAGTTTTTTCTTATGCCCTCCAATTCCTGAAATGGAACCACGAAATTATTTCCGTTTATTGCTGTACCTCACAATATCGGTGACCGTCTCTGCAAAATCAATATGCAAGCTGAAAGGAACATTTAACTTAAATAGTTTTAAAATGCCGGGAGATGTGATGATCGGAGGGATGTTTCCAATTCATTACAGAGTGGTGGCCTCAAATTCATCGTCCAGCACATCGCCGCAGTCCTCGGGATGTGAGGGGTAAGAGTTATGGATTTCAATTGTAAATGCATCAGAGCTAAATTATTGGAAATCTGGGGTAATAAATTCCCGGAGTAGCGAATACCTGTCTAAGACAATCATATCTCAGGGCAGCTAAGGAAACACGCAATTTAAGTTTTTCCATGGAAGTAGAATTTCTAACACAAAAGCAAAAAAAGCTGGAAAATTCAACAGGTCTGACAGCATCTCTGAAGCGGGAATAGAGCCAACCTTTCGAGTCTGGGTGGTTCTTCCTCAGAGCTCTGACTATATTTTGCCTTTATATAAAAGTAGAATTTCTAGCTGTTTACAATTCTTTTGACTGGAACTTCAGACAATGGCAACAACAAAAAACTTTCTAATTAATTTCCTTGCTTCATGAGATGTGTTGTTTCTTTATTGAGTTGTTTAATTCTAGAATGCACGTTGTATCGTTTACGTTACAATAAAGCACAAACTGATGGAATGTAGAAAGCCGATAATGGATCATTGGCACAGGAGACTGTTCCTGGTCCAGCTGTGATCTCAAGTGAACCGTGTGGTACTGAGGCTGCCGTCTGTGCCATTGCTTTACACCGGGGTTATTTTGTGAGCATGTGCTTTTTTTTATTATTCAGCACCAGCTGACATTAGAAACGTGAGAATTCAAAGAAACACAAATCAAAAGTCAATCAAATAAATTTTAAGACGAACTGATTTAACGTTTTAACGAAAAGATAGTAAAAAAATTCAACACTTTGAACTTGTGGATTTTATAATTTGTTTGCAGAGCTAGATATTGACCGTTGTCTAATCGGTGTGTTATCAATGCGCTATTAAATATTTCCAGCATTGACAAGCGGGTTTTTGAATACGGTGGCATCTTGCCTTCTTCCTTCAGTGGAGAAACATATCAATCATTCAGTGGGAGGGTCGCTTGTGCCTCCAATGGAAAGCTTCCAGCTTTATGATGTGTTACCTGTGTAAACCCGAATCAGGGTTAATTGGTGTGTGTTAATTGGATTTCAAGTCATAGCTGGAGGAAAAGTTAGGTTGATCCCAAATGGCTAAGAGACATTGCAGATATTCAAAGAAAAACACACACGCACAGGCTGAGTAATAAACCTAGATTTTGTGGCTGACGATGCTTTCTACTGACCTCGAAGAAAACTCTCCGCAAAGATTTGGTTAACTCTGGATTTTCCCTTTCCAGATTTAATTTAAATCTGGGGCTAATTGGAAATTCCCAAGCGCTCAGTAACAGTGATGTCACCAAGCTGGGAAAGGAATCATCAGTTTCTCTCAAACTTTAAAACAAGAGGAATTCCGAAAAATGCATTGATTATCAGTCACTTTTTATATATTTTTGCAGCGAGCAATTTGTTTTTATTATTTGTTCATAGAATATTGCTGGCAAGGCCATCATTTTTTTTGCTCATTCCTACTTACCCTGAAGCCGGCAATGGTGGGCCATCTTTTTGAACAGTTGGTGTGGTATAGTTACACCCACAGTACTTTTAGGGGGATTGTTGCTGGATCAAGGTCCTGGAACTATGGAGGAATGGTGTTATTGTTCCAAATCCAGGATGTAAGCAAGTTTGAGACTGGCATGTTGCTATGCATCTGCTGTTGCTGTCCTTCTAGGTGATAGAGGTTTATGAGGTACTGTTGAAGAAACTTTGAGTGGTGCATCTTGTGGATAGTACACACTACTACTGTTGGTGAAGGGAGTAAATATTTAGTAAAATGAATGGGGTGCCAATCAAGTGGCTGTTTTGTGCTGAATGTTCTCCAGCTTTCTCAGTGTTGTTATAGCTGCGCTCAGTTAGGCAAATGGGGAGTATTTCATCACATTCCTCACTTATGCCTTTGGTCAATTTTGGGAAGTCAGAAGGTGAGTTACTCACCTCGGAATTCCCAGCCTCTGATCTGCTTTTGTAAGGTTGGTGTGGTTAAGTTTCTGATTAACGTTAACCTAAGATATTGATGATGGGGATTCAATGATGTTAATACTGTTCAACATCAAGGAGCAATAGTTAAAGTCTGTCTTGTTGGTGATGGGTCATTGCCTGGCACATTTGTGGTACGAATGTTACTTTCTATCTATGAGCCCAATCCTGAATCTTGTCCAGGTTTGTTGCACGCTGACATGGACTATTTCAGTTTCTGAGGAGTTGCAAATGTAACTGTGAACATCCCCACTTTTGATGTAATGATGGAGGAAAGACCATTGATGAAGCAGCTGAAAATGGCTGGGCCAAGGGCACTGCCATAATGATTGGGAAATAAATGATTGGGGTATACAGATTAGAAGTTGAAATATTATAAACTTCTAATTAAAATCATTATATTAACAAACTTGTGATTTTGATCAAAATGAGATACACTGACGTGACACACAAATATTTTGTTTCTCTGTACCAGAGAGGTCATTCAGCAATAGGTGGGACCTGATATTCTGTTATGAACTAAATTAAAGCACTGTAACCTTTTTAGGGATTGTTGATAGTGATGTTATGATTACTAATGATTGCAGTTTGTAGACACTTTTTTTTAATCATTAGGTCAGAAGTGGAGATGTTTGCTGATGATGTTCAGTAACATTCCTAAAGCTGCAGATACTGAAGCAGTTCATGCCCATATGTACCAATTCCTGAACAATATCCAGACTTGGTAGCTCCCTCCAAGCCATGCACCATCCTGACCTGGAACTATATTGCTGTTCCTTCACTGTTGCTGAGTCAACATCCTGGAACTCCCTCCCTAACAGCACTGTGGGTGTACCTACACCACATGAATACAGCTTTTTGAGAGACCAGCATGGTGGCCTAGTGGTTAGCACAGCTGCCTCACAGCACCGAGGACCTGGGTTCAATTCCCAGCTTGGGTCACTGTCTGTGTGGAGTTTGCACATTCTCCCTGTGTCTGCATGGCTTTCCTTTGTGTGTTCCCGTTTGCTCCCATACTCCAAAAGGTGTGCCGGTTAGGTTGATTGGCTATGATAAATTGCCCCTCAGTGTCAGAGGGACTAGCTTGGGTAAATACATGGGGTTGTTGGAAGTAAGGCCCGGTGGGATTGTGGTCAGTGCAGACTTGATGAGCTGAATGGCCTCCATCTACATTGTAGGATTCTACGATTCTATAAGCCAGCTTACTACCACTTTCTCAAGGGCAATTAAGGGCAGGCACTAAATGCTGGTCTAACCAGCACTGCGCACATCTCATGAGTGAATAATAAAAAGATATGATTTAAACTATGATGCAATGCAATGACATACCACTATGCTATGCCACAGAATAATAATGAAAGAATTGCGGGAAAGAGGCAGGGCATTTTGTCCACTTGGTCAATGGTCTTATTAATGTCCTTGTGAGCTTTTTCCCAACCCTCATCATCTAGCCCTCCAAGAATTCTAACCCCTCCTCCCTCATGGTGGTTATCTACCTTCTCCTTTTAATGTATCAGTGGCCATTTGCCTCAGTTACTACCTCTGGTGATAAGTTTTACATTCTAATCACTTTTTGAGTTTAAAAAAAACCTTTCCGCTGAATACTTTATTGGATTTATTAGTGACTGACATATTTATGGCCAATCAGCTCTGCCTGCTCTACAGTGGAAATATCTTTTCTACATCTACCCTATCAGGCCCCTTTATAAGCTTAAAGTCCTGTCTCAAATTTCTCCTCAGCCTTCTCTTTTTTTGAGAAATACATACTAGTCTCTTCAACTGGATACAGATGTATGCTTGCATCACTTAATACAAACATGCTCAATTTTTCCCATAAAATTCAAGAGTGGAAGCAAACAGGTTATTGTAAACCTCAAGTTAGCTCAAGAGCAGGCCTCAGCGAGAATGTGTGTTATAGTGAAATTTTTTTATATTCACCCATAAAATGACAGCACCGAATGAGGCCATTGAGATCTGTGCCTGTGCTGAATCAGCAACTCAAGCAAATAGACACTGTTTAAAAACCCTGCTGATGTTACACACAAGGGTACCTCAAAACCCTAAAGGGTAACTTGGAACTCTGGAGTGTGTTTTTTCAATTTGGAATAATGTAAGGATAAATATGCAAACCAGTGAAGGAAAGGTGTAACTATTCAAAAAATAATGTTTATTAATATGTAAAAACACATAACAAGAAAGGCCACAATACAAAACAAAGGTAAACTTAGCTGCAGTAGTGGCTACGCACACAATACATTCAGGAATTAAAGCCCATTCTCATCTATCTGTGTATCTGAACTCTGAAAAATGCCCCTTGTCCAAAAACAATTATCCCACATAGGATGATGCTATGAGCTAAATCCAGCAAATGGTTACCCCCATGAATTATCTTTAAGTTTAAGAAGTTTTCTTCAGTTCAGTGCAGTTTGTCTCTATGGTTTTCAAATCAGCAGTTTTTAGCTTAGAATTCTGCTTTCTGAGAGAGTTCCACTTTCCAGCTAGGAATGGCTGTATTCATAACTGCTTTCCAGCTGCTTCTTCTTTCTCCTTTCTATCTCTCCTGTCAGTGCAGAGCCACCGGCTACAAATAGAACATATTTCCCTTTTGGTCTCCTATCTAGAAAGCAGGTTTTTAGCATATAAATATGAAATGTATTCTCATGTCGTCACTTTGAAGTCATTTGTTCTGCAGTTTTAAAACATAAAATTCTATACTTTTATTGTTCCCCACTTTACTGAAGTAAATAACTATTTACTGTGTTTCTAAGCTAATTTGCATATCATAGAAACATTGAAGATAAGAACAAGAGGAGGCCATTTGGCCCTTTTGAGCCTGCTCCGCCTTTCATTACAATCATGGCTAATTGTCCACTCAATAGCCTAATCCTGCTCTTTCCCCCATAACCTTTGATCCCATTCATCTCAAATGCAATATCCAGTCATGTGTTGAATAAATTCAGTGTTTTTGGCATCAACTACTTCTTATGGTAATGAATTGTACAGGCTCACCGCTCCTTGGGTGAAGAAATGTCTCCTCACCTCCATCCTAAATGGTTTACCCTGAATCCTCAGACTGCGACCCCTGGTTCTGGACTCCCCTACCATAGGGAATATCCTCCCTGCATCTACTCTGTCTAGTCCTATTAGGATTTTATATGTCTCTGAGAGCTCTCCTCATTCATCTGAATTCCAGTGAAAACAATACTAATCTAGTCAATCTGGCTTCATACACCAGTCCTGCCATCCCAGGAAGTAGCCTGGTAAACCTTCGCTGCATTCCCTTGAGAGCAAGAATATCCTTCCTCTGAAAAGGAGAGCAAAACTGCACACAATACTCTAGATGTGGCATCATCAAGGCCCTATATAATTAAAACAACATATCCCTGTTCCTGTATTTGAAATCTCTTGCAATGAAGGCCAACGTGCTATTTGCCGCCTTTACCACCTGCTGCACCTGCATGCTTACCTTCAGTGACTGATGCACAAGGATACCCAGGTCCTGCTGCATACTCCCCTCTCCCAATTTACAGCCAATCAGGTTGTAAGTTGCTTTCTTGTTTTTACTTCCAAAATGAATAACCTCACACTTGTCCAAATTTATACTGCATCTGTCATTGATTATTCCATTCACCTAACCTGTCCAGATCATTCTGAAGAATCTCTGCATCCTCGGCACAGTTCATTCTCCCACCCAACTTGGTAACATCTGCAAACTTTGAGATGTTACAGTTTGTCCCATCATCCAAATTATTAATATATATTGTGAATAATTGGGGTCTCAGCACTGATCCCTGTGGCACCCCACTAGTTACTGCCTGCCAATTTGAAAAGCACCCACTCTTCGTTTCTTCTCTGCCAATTAGTTTTCTACCCATCTGAATACACTTCCCCCAATCCCATGTGCTTTAATCTTGCACGATAATCTCTTGTGCAGGACTTTGTCAAATGCTTTCTGAAAGTCCAAATATACCACGTTGACTGGTTCCCCATTGTCAACTCTACTAGTTACATCTTCAAAGACTTCCAACAGATTCGTCAAGCATGATTTCCCCTTCATAAATCTACGCTGACTCTATCTGATCCTGCCAGTGCTTTCTGAATGCTCTACTATAAAGTCTTTGATAATAGATTTGAGAATTTTCCCCACTACCGATGTTAAGCTTTTTGGTGTATTAGTCCCTGTTTGCTCTCTACCTCCCTTTTTGAATATTGGAGTGACATTTGTTATCTTCCATTCTGTAGAAACTGTTCTAGACAAAACCCCTTCAGATAGTTGCCCTCTTATTAAATTCTCTTTCTTCCCATTCTTCAAACTTTATTTTTTCCAAGCTTTAATCTTTAGTTTTAAAGTTTATTTATTATTGTCACAAGTAGGCTTACACTAACACTGCAATGAAGTTACTGTGAAAACCCCCTAGTTGCTAAAGTCCGGTTTGGGTACTCTGAGGGAGAATTCAGCATGGCCAATCCACTTAACCAAGATGTCTTTTGGATTGTGGGACTTGCATAAAGGAAAGATTTAAGAATGGGATACAAGCATTTAACAACACTATCTAACTTCCTGGTATCGTGTTATATTTTCTTTTTAGCGGTAGACCATCAGCAGATTTTCTGATCCTGGAACTGAGACAATTGGACTGAAGTTCATAACATTTTCATGCATGCAAATCAGGAATAATCAACTCTCTAGAGCCTCCCAAGATGCACCATAATATGGTACTTGAAATAGCCTCTACGCCCGAACTGGGACTGGTGCATTGTCAAAGGAGACTGGTGGAGAGAAATCTGGCAAGCTTTCAGCTTGTAATAGCCTAAAGTTGGGGTTAAAAGTGATGTGGCCACATTTTAGCTTTCCAAAATGTTGTCCAGGGCACAAAAAACAGCTGACAAAAAGTAAAGGGTTTGGAAAACAAATCTAGATGTCAGAAATGAGCAAGGCTGTGAGTAATTAATGTGCAGCATGCAAAACTTCTGCTTGACAATTAGTGAAATAGAGGGTTGCTGCATGAGATGCATATGAACAGAGTTTCCTGTTTATCATTTTAGAACAGGATATATCATTGCAGCTTCTGGCAAAAGGAAACAGCCAAGGTGTATACTGTGTACAGTTCCCTCAGGACCTGGGAACAGTTGCAGTAGGAAATGGTATCTTGTGGAAGCTGCCATGGTAAATTTATTTAATATGCCATTTAACAAGTCCAAATGTTTCAAAGCAACCTGTTGCACAGTCCTTACAGCTCTTTCAATATTTACCATGCTTAATTATACTTCAGCAAGGTACACATATAAATGCAGCTTACAATGGGAAATATTGTGACACATTGACATCTTCAAAGGGCTTTATACATAAAATAATTGTATAAGAACCTAAATGCATGATCCCTTAGTGACATCCATGATAGGGTATAAATTAGACATATGTTTGAGCCTACACCATACTAAGGAGAACGATTTAAGCCTCTCTAGTCTCATCGCATAATCTGAGGTTCCACATGCATGATACCATTGATACATTTGAAGGTATATTGTGGAGCTAACAGTTGTTATTTTTCTGTTATTGTAGGCTTGTAAAAGCATCCTGTCAGGATTGTCAATGGCCTGGACTGACAACACCTTACATTTCTCTCCCCAGTGTTTGCAATTTCATCTCTACACCCTGCAGAGGCTGTAGTTAGTTTGAGGTGGCCGTGTCAGCTGTTTCACCATTTACCGGTGACAAGGACCAAGTGGTTGTGGCAGATGTGGAGCAGCAACCCGTTACCTGGAAGTCCACATAAGTGCCAACAACCATTCCTTTATTTTTGAAAATGCAGCAACGCAATGATCTTGGGCAGCTGTGCCATGATGGCTGTTGGTTGAACATGTTGGCAGAACTGACCAGTAACTTTTGGCTAATGTACCGATCATATATTTGACACATATGTAGTATCTTATTATTTAATGTTACAAATTTGTAAATTAACTGAAAGTAGACAGGGATAGAAATGTTTAAGGTGGTAATAACTTTGGCTGTCACTGGCAGTCGTATTCCCTGTAATGTGGATTGTTTACTAATGGCACAATTGGACTTAAGCTGATCTGAATTCTGTACAGCCACTTCCTCTTAGTCGTTGAATGCTCACTGTTTATAATTATGGGGTTGCTACAGCTTGGCTCTGGTGTCATCTGGTCTTCTAGGTCTGTTTCCCTTTGTCTGGTATCATACAGTTTTTCTGACCAATTCCTCACACTTCCTGAGCTTCTAAGTTTCTAACCTTCTGAAGTCTCATCAATGCTTTAAGTAATACTCTCTGGAACTTCTCCTCAACTGTCTCTACTTGTTGTCTATCTTCATTTTTTAAAACTTTTCAAACTCTAATTTTTTCACTGTTTTCAGTCACCCCTTCCAATCTCTCCCTCCAAGGCTAAACATCCATTCTATTATCAGTCGGTTCACCTCTCCTCAGCGAAAAATCTTAGAAATGTTCAGTTCTTAGAAGTGCTTTTTGATTGTCATATGTTGCTTGTTGTCATTGACTAGGTATAGTAGCTAACACTTCTTAACTTGGACTAGCAGCCCCCAGGCTGACAGTTCATATCTCCAATGGAAACTTGTTAACTATTTTAATAAATCTGGCCATTTGTGGCCAGTTCCAGAAAATTACCGTGAAAATTAAATACTGGATTGCTATTTAAAAGACAGCTCATTCACTAATATGTGTCATGTTTGGGAATATGCCATCTCAAATTGATCTGGCCTACACTTAACTCAAGGCTGCACCAAGTGGTTTATTCTTAATGTCCTATGAAATGGAATTGCAATCAACACCATTTTATTGCAGGTCGGCATGGGCAATAAATGCAACTTTGCCAGAACTGCCCACGTAAGTAAGAAAAACAATATTCTTACTAATATAAGAGCATTTACTAGGCTAATGTGTAATTATTTGAATGGATTATAGCACTGGAGCAAGAACGTTTTCAGGTTAAATAGTGCCATTACAGCATCATATCTATTATATAAATCACAAGTTCCAGTAAAAGTAATACTTAATCATAAAAGACATGTTTTTAGGGCAAATGAATAAGGACAATAAATGCAGTTTTGTCAGTATTAATAAATGTTGCTTCAGCTAATTAAGTCTTTATTCATGGCTTTGTTATCTCTAGGATTGATATGATTTATTATTGTCACATGTATTGGGGTAGAATGAAAAGTATTTTTCCATTTACAATTTCAATGCATTCCTTAGATGGTGTTCCACCTTCCATAAACTTGAGGTAATCCAGAATTCTGCTGCTTGTGTCCTAACTTGCACCAAGTTGTATTCACCCATCTCTTTCTCCTGCTGATCTACATTGGCTCTTGATTTAAAAATCCTCATCCTTGTTTTCAAATCCCTCCATGGCCTTGCACCTCTCTTTCTCTGTAATCTCTTCCAACTTTACAACCCTCCAAGATAGTTCACTCTTCCTGTTGTGGCTTCTTGCTTATCCCTGATTATAACCTCTCTTTCGTTTAATTGCCTGGTCCCAAAGGTCAAGAATTTCCTCCTACATCTTTCCTTTTCTATCTCCTTCTTTATTTAAGTCTCTCAGGAATTCTTTTCTTTGACAAAGCTTTTGGTTGTCTACTTTAGCACTATGTGGTTTGGTGTCAAATTTGTTTGATAACACTCTTATGAAACACCTTCAGATGTTTTACTATGTGGAATATGCCCCATAAGAACAAGTTGTTATTGTTTTACATCATAAATTCTCCTAATCCTCATTTACAGAGTTCATATATGTCATTGATAAATATATTTTATTTGCACAATGTGTGGCTTCGTAAATGTGAGATGGATTTTTCCCTTAATCTCTCATTGCTTTGCTGAACAGATTTAATTTCAGAGCTTTCCGCTGGGCCAGAACAATGATCCATGCGATTAATGAAGTCAATCAGAATGATTCAATTCTACCGGATATACAGCTTGGGTACACGATCTATGACTCTTGTTTTACCATTTCCAAAGCTGTTGAAGGAACATTGACATATCTGACTGGACAGGATGAAGCTGTACCAAACTACCGGTGTGGCAATGGGGCTCCTTTGGCAGTGCTGATTGGAGCTGGAGGTTCAGCTCTTTCTATTGCAACCGCCAGAATCCTGGGACTGTACTACTTTCCTCAGGTAACAGAATGGGAAAAGCATGATGAACGGTTCTATGTTTTCATTAGAGCTTCATTAAAAATGTGAGAGCTAAGTTGGAGATGTTGTATTAATATTACAAATTATCCAAGTTTGTAAAGCATTTCATAATATAAAGTTTTCACATACTGAAATAACTTGTTCAATGGTTTACCTGAAATTCCATACATCTTATTGAAGATTACCTTATGAACAACATTGTGCTTTGAGAGGGAGTGGCACTCCAGGCTATCTCAAACTCAACTGGTTCAAGCAGATTAATCCATAATTACGGTAGCACAGTGGTTAGTATTGCTGCTTCACAACACCAGAGACCTGGGTTCAATCCCTGGCTTAGGTCACTGTCTGTGTGGAGTTTACACATTCTCCCCGTGTCTATGTGGGTTTCCTCCGGGTGCTCCGGTTTCCTCCCACAGCCCAAAGATGTGCAGGTTAAGTTCACTGGCCATGCTAAATTGCCTTTTAATGTCCCGAGATGCATAGGTTAGAAGGATTAGCTGGATAAATGTGTGGGGTTCTGGGGATAGGGTCTGAGCGGGATTGTTGTTGGTGTAGGCTTGATGGGCCAAATGGCCTCCTGCACTGTAGGGATTATATTATAACTTACCTGGGTTTGATTCCTGGCTGGGGTCGCTGTCTGTGTGGAGTCTGCACGTTCTCCCAGTGTAAGTGTGGGTTTCCTCCGGGTGCTTTGGTTTACTCCCACAGTCTGAAGAATATGCTGGTTAGGTCCATTTGTCATGCGAAATTTTCCCTCAGTGTACCCGAACAGGCACTGGAGTGTGGCGACTAGGGGATTTTCACAGAAGCTTCATTGTGATGATCATGTAAGCGTACTTGTGACTAATAAACTTTAAAAATAATTGATCTTTTTCAGATTCAGATAAGTTCCATAAGGTATTCAAACTTGTGTATCTTGGACTAGAAATTCATTTTCTTTCTGCAGAAGCTGTTGAAGCCTTCTAACTCCCCCACTCAGTCATAGAATTCATGTCACATGAAGTAGGGGATGTAAATCGTGTTTAACATTCTGTTTATTTTAAAAATAGAGGAATCTGAACTTGAAATATGAAGAATTTACAAGCTAACACCAAATGTGTATTTTAGTTAGATTTGGAAATAAATTTGTTTTTGCCTTTAATTTAGTTTTTCCAAACTAAAATTCAAAAGTGAAACTCAAAGACCTTTCTTATTCAAATAAAATCATACCGATCAATTCTTGATTTGACTTTGCCCCTTTTTGTAATAGATGAACAACCTTACTTCTGGCATTGATAACCTTATTGAACAGGAATTAGAAATAAATAAAAACTGTATGAAAATGCTGGAAGATATATTTTGATGACAGGATGCAAAACGTACAATGGGAGTAGTACAATATGTTGTTTGCTAACATGTTTTGTAATGGAGTGTGAGGATCTGGATTCCTGCCTATGATTCTTCATGCATTGTCACCTACTGGCTATACACTTAATGCTGAACAGTGTGAAATCTAAGGGTGAATAAATAATTTGTTCTTGAGTCCAAATGGTGAGACAAAGAGTAATATAGGAGAGGATTGGGAACATTGGCATAATACATAAAACATCCATGTTTTTGGCTGCAGAATTAAGGGAAGCTTCAGAAATAAAATAAGGTGATATGGAAAAAAAAAGCATGACAAAAGTTGCTTGGTAATTCAGAATTCGGGTGTTGCTGAAAAAGACATGCTATCAAAGTTTTCCATCTTGCATTCATCAGGCCAGAGGCAATAAACCCAAATTTCAATGGAAGCAATAATTTATACTGCATGAGAAAAGATTATGGTTGGTTGGCAACTCAGCTCTGACGATGTCATCCTGACTCAAAATGTTAGCCCTATTTTCTCTTCACAGATGCTGTTAGACCTGCTGAGATTTTCTGTTTTTGTTGTGATGGTTGGCTGATTGGTCAAGGCGCTGTAATGGAAAATGCACCATATAGCTTTTGTCTCTCATACCTTTGTTTAATTTATTTAATTTGTTTCATGGACATGTTCCTTTTTTCCTGTAGAGGACAAGTTCTAGTGTATGAATAAATGTAGCTTCAGGCAAATGAAAGTGAGCCACGTTACACTTTTTTTCAACTAAACAAAAGCATGGGGGACAATAGCTCCTTGGTGTATTCTCCATGGCAGCTCTCAACCAATTACAGCCATCTTGCCAACCAATCTATACCCTTTTTTAATGCAATCTAAATTGTTGTCCCCTTTGAAATTTGAAATTTGTGTGTCTGAAACTGAAGAGTGCAGGACAAAAAGCTTTGACAACATGTCTCTTTTTTCAACAATACTCATAACAAAAGTTTTCAATAACTGGGTGGAAAAGTAATTTGCACGTGTTGTCATCAATTTGTTTTTTGGCTGAATGCTTTACATAATTTCTTTGACCACTATTTTGCAGGTGGATTACTCAGCCTCTTGTTCAGTTCTCAGTGACAAATTCCAGTTTCCATCCTTTATCCGAACCATACCAAGTGATGTTTTTCAGTCCAGAGCAATGGCAAAACTTGTGGTACACTTTGGATGGACGTGGGTGGGCACAATAGCATCAGATGATGACTATGGGAAATATGGAATTAAAACTTTCAAAGAAGAGGTAGAAAAAGTTGGAGTATGTATCTCTTTTTCTGAGACTATCCCCAAAGTTTATGCAAGAAAGAAAATAGTTCAAATCGTAGACACAATTGAGCAATCAACTGCCAAAATCATTGCTGTCTTCTCTGCTGATATTGACCTGAGCTATTTAATGGAAGAAGTCCTGCGACGCAACATTACTGGCAGAACATGGATAGCAAGTGAGGCTTGGATTAACTCTGCACTGATTTCCAAACAGGAATATTCCTCACTTTTGCGTGGAACTATTGGTTTGGCAATTCAACGAGCTGATATCCGTGGTTTACAGAATCACCTCATTCAATTAGATCCAATAAATTCTGGAGAAAAACTGATAACGGAATTCTGGGAGAGAGCCTTTGATTGCATGTGGCCTGAGCATGGTGTAGCTGTCAGTCGAATGTTTGACGTTAAAAAAACTGAGTATAATAGAACAGGTATAAAGAATAGAATCCATAATATTCCCCCTCTTTCTCAGAGGTACTGTACAGGAAAAGAGAATTTGGAGGAACTCTACAATACATATACTGATGTAAGCCAACTGAGGCTGACATATAGTGTGTACAAATCTGTGTACACTGTGGCAAATGCACTTCACAATATGCATATTTGTAAGATAGGAGAGGGTCCTTTTGTCAATGGATCATGTGCAAACATCTCAAATTTTCAGCCGTGGCAGGTATGTTTTCAATGCTTTACATTCATGGAACTAATGGATTTACTTTAATTAGTTTTTGGTTTGTAACAATGCCTTTCAGTGGAGCAACAATACACACAGCAACAAAATAACTGTCCACATTGAGTAAAAATTAGAGTGGAAAAGTCATTTTTCCTAAAGTTTATGTCCATTACTCTTCAAATCTGTACACCTGCCCTGATTGATCTTCTGTGATACAACACAAAGGGGACCATTTGGCTCTTGAAGACTTTGACAGTTTTTTGAAAGAGCTATCCAATTAGACACACTCTTTCCCCATTGCCTTTAAAATGTTTTCCCTTCAAGAACTTATCCAACCCTGTTTTGCAATTTATTATTGAACTTGTTTCCACCACCTTCTGAGGCAGTGTATTCCAGATCACAACTCACTATGTACATTTTATTTGCCTCACATCAGCTTTGATTCTCTTGGCAATTACCTTAAAATGGATTAGAATCTAGTTAAAGTTCTAAATTCTGAACAGCAGCCAAAAAAGTGACACACATTGTTACTTATGTTTCTCAAAATGTGAATAGATACTTAAATATTTGGAGCTAATGACTTTATTTTGATTGGTTTCTATTTTGTAACACTGCTTTTCACAGAAGAAACAATACTCACCTACCAGCAAAATATCTCTTCACATTGAGTAAAAGAAAGTAGAAATGTCACTCATCCTGAAAGTTATGCCCATCTCACTTCTGTCCTGTACATCTGCTCTATTTGATTTTCGAATAATATAGCACAAAGGAGGCCATTGCACTCCATGGTGAAATGGAAACAAATTTCAAAGTTGTTCTTATTTTTAGGAGCTTTGGAATATTTGATGAGCATTATTGAATCAGACTGTTTTAAAGGTGTCTTATCTTTCTAAAAAGCCACAGAAATCAAACTTCATTTGTAAACATAGTATGTTCAATGAGATTTTGTTACAAGTGAATCATCGACCACGTTTATTAGTAAATTGTGTTTTTAAAAAGTTACAGATTAGCATGTTTACAAAAGAAATTCTTTGGAAGTCAAATCCTCTGTTCTACTTGGCAGTGGGGTATGTGAGACTGGAGAATTCTGGTCAATATGACAGTCCCGGAGTGGCATTTTCTAGCCACATCCGCCCCAAAGCCAGAAAATCCCCCCCAAGGTCAACACATCTTTGCATGGTCCATGTCTTGCCTGCTATGATTCTCATGGTGGGCGGGATGGGAAAATTCCACCTCACTGAAGTGTTTAACAACCAAATATTGAAAGTGCAATAACCAATTGTTGGAGACCAATGTGGTTTGGTACAGAATTGGTTGATCTAATATAATTGAGAATCTGCCACAGTGTTATCTTCCTTCCAGAAAGAAGATGGTAATTTTTTATGGATCCATAACTTCAAAAATTACCTAAGAATAAGGGACTGACTCTTTTAAACAAAGAGCTTAATTTTCATGGTTGACAGACTGTAAATGCAACTTATTTGTTCTATCAAGAGACTTGGGGTTATTGGCTAGGGCAACGTTTTTACTGCTATTCTCTAATTGTCTTTGAGAAGTTGATTGTGTGCTGCTTTCTTGAACTGCTATAGTCCACGTGGTACAGGTATATTCACTGTGCTGTTTGGGAGGGATTTCCAGGAAGTTGACCCAGTTACAGTGAGGGAATAGCAATATGATTCCGAGCCAAATGGTGTGTGGCTTGGAGGAGAACCTGCAGGTGATGGTGTTCCCCTGCATCTGCAGCTCTTCTATTTATAGGTGGTAGTGGTTGTCAGTTTGGAAGGTGCTGCCAAAGCAGGTTAGGTGAGTTTCTGCAATACATCATGTAGATGGTACTCACTTCTACTACTGTGTGTCTGTCGTGGAAGAGGTGGATTTTTGGGTTGGTGGATGGGGTGCCAATCAAGCAAGCGGTTTTGCCCTGGATAGAGTCGAGCTTCTTGAGTGTCATCCAGTGGAGAATACCATCAGACTTCTGACTTGTACCTTGCAGATGGTGGGCAGGCTTTGGGGCATCTTAAATGGACGACCCCTTATTTTTGAACAGATTCTCCCGTAAGAAGAAATATCCTCTTCACATCCACACCATCAAGACCCTCAGGATTCTATGGGCAGAATTTTCCTGTCCTGCCCGCCACAGGAATTGTAGCCGGCAGGACATGGACCATGCAGAGGTATGTTGCCACGGTTGGGATTTTCCAGCTTTGGGGGCGAGTATGGCCAGAAAATTCCGCCTTGTAGTTTCAATCACGTCGCCTTCAGGATTTTTTAAGGAGTGCCTTAGAAAAAGAATGTGAGGTAGAGTGGAGGAGTCTGAGGGTGAGATACTATATGAATGTAGCAAACAGGGGTGACATAAATTGACTAGCAGGTTTGGAGATTAACAACTCATTGGTTGACAGACTGTTTCATGGGACTTGGGGATTACTGGCTAGGCCAACATTTTTACTGTTATTCTCTAATTGTCTTTGAGAAAGTAGTAGTTCACTGCTTTCTTGTAGACCACATAATACAGGTATACTCACTGGGCTGTTTGGGAGCAATTTCCAGGATATTGACCTGGTTACAGTGAAAAGATATGGAACATATGAAAGAATACGGCAAATGGAATACAATGTGGAAAAGTGTGAGGTTTTGCACTTTGGAAGGAGGAATAGAGACATAGACTATTTTTTAAATGGGAAAATGCTTAGGAAATCAGGAACACAAAGGGACTTGGGAATCATTGTTCAAGATTTTCTTAAGGTTAATATGCAGGTTCAGTTAGCATTCATATCGAGAGGGCTAGAATACAAGAGCAGGGATGTACTTCTGAGGCTGTATAAAGCCCAGGACAGACCCCATTTGGAGTATTGTGAAAAGTTTTGGATCCCATATCTGAGAAAGGATGTGTTGGCCTTGGGAAGGGTCCAGAGGGTGCTCACAAGAATGATCCCTGGAATGAAGAGCTTGTCATATGAGGAACGGCTGAGGACTCTTCATCTGTACTCGTTGGGGTTTAGAAGGATGAGGGGGGATCTTTTTGAAACTTGCAGGACACTGCAAGGCCTGGATAGAGTGGATGTGGAGAGGATGTTTCCACTAGTAGGAAAAACTAGAACCAGAGGACGCAACCTCAGGCTAAAGGGACAATCCTTTAAAACAAAGATGAGGAGGAATTTCTTCAGCCAGAGAGTGGTCAATCTGTGAAATTCTTTGCTGCAGAAGGCTGTGGAGGCCAGATCATTGAGTGTCTTTAAGACAGAGATAGATAGAGAGATAGACCTAATAAGGGGTCAGGGGTTATGGGAAAAAGGCAGGAAAATGGGAATGAGAAAAATATCATCCATGATTGAATGGTGGAGCAGACTCAATGTGCCGAGTGGTCTAATTCTGCTCCTCGGTCTTATGGTCTAATAGCAATGTGATTCCTAGTCAAATGGTGTGGGTTCTCCTCCAAGCTACACAGGTGATGGTGTCCTTCTGCAACTGTAGCTCCTCCTTTTTAGAGGTGGTAGACTAGCAAGTTTGGAGATTTACAACTCACTGGTATAACACACCCATTCAATTTTTGCAAGTTTTTGCATTAATCATGGTGTGCATCATTTGCTTTAGGTTATTCTTCCAGCAAGATTTGATTCAGTATAATTTACAAGTAGATGTTTAATTTAATCAATTGAACCAACAAAGCTAAATCTCTGCATTGCTGTTTTATGTTACTAATCTTTCCTTTGTTCTTTCCAGCTTATGTACTACCTGAAAAATGTTCGGTTCAAGGGCCTTCTAGGGGAAGAAATCTATTTTGATGTAAATGGAGATATCGATGCCATGTATGATATTATGAACTGGCAGAGATCCTCCGATGGGTATATCTCTTTTAAGGTAATCGGTAGTTACAACGGGACTGCACCCCCAGGACAAGAGATGATCATCCAAAATGACTCTATAATTTGGAATGATGACCAGGTTACGGTATGTAAGTAGTGAAGCATCTGGTTCAATTATAACAGAAGATGATATAATGGAGCATCATTCTTGTCCTTCATAGTCAAAGAGTTTAAGTCAAATGAGGATTAAAAGTAGCTGTTAATTATCTTTAGACCCTGAATAGCAGTTAATGGAATCGAGTAATAGCTCGAAGTGGCAAATATTCAGTGTGTTAAATTGTCACACAATGGGTTGAATGTTAGCCTGGAAACTTGGAATGGGTTTCAAGTGGGCTACTGTAATAAGTTAACATTTGATTGGAAGACATCTGACTTAGTCATAGAGTGATAGAGATTTACAGCATGGAAACAGGGCCCTCGGCCCAACTTGTCCATGCCTTTTTTTAACCACTAAGCTAATCCCAATTGCCCGTGTTTGGCCCATGTCCCTCTATACCCATCTTATCCTTGTAACTGTCTAAATGCTTTTTAAAAGACAAAATTGTACCCGCCTCTACTACTACCTTTGGCAGTTCGTTCCAGACACTCACCACCTTCTGCGTGAAAAAAATTGCCCTCTGGACCCTTTTGTATCACTCCCCTCTCACTTTAGACCTATCCCCCTTTCACCGTAAACTTACTGGAAGACGTCTAACATGATTGTCCACTTTGTAGATGTAATTTCCAGCAAGTCTTATATATATGTGTGAATGTGAATTTTGGAGGGATGTGAACAGGTGACAAATGCGAATGGTTGGTGGGGAAGGAATGCAGACTGGAGAGGGGGAGCGGTGGTTTCACTTCCTTAGTTGATAACCTTTCTTTTAATCATTCAAACTGACAAATGGGTTCAAGATGAAGCTCCAAGATTCTCTGATGCTTCCCTGATGGAAGTTCTATTGCAGGAGATAAGGGCAAAGAGGGACATTCTCTTTCTCTTAAATAGTTGGAGGTTTGCCAACACTAAAATTAAGTACCATTATCACATTTGACACTTTGGTCTGCAATATCTTTCCATTGTAGGTCTTGGATCTGCAATGTCAGTACTATAAAAGTTGGATGAATTGTTTCAATTGTTACAACCCAGATGGGGAACTCAGAGTCATAGAGGTTTTCAGCACAGAAAAAAACCCTTCAGCCCATCACGCCTGTGTCAGTCAAAGACTAAACCACCCAAATATTCTAATCCCAATTTTCAGTATTTAGTCCACAGCCTTGTATGCCTTGGCATCGCAAGTGCACATCTAAATACTTCTTAAATGTAATGCAAATTTCTGCCTCCACCATCTGTTCAGGGAATGAGTTCCAGATTCTAACCATCCTCTAGTTTAAGGCTAAACTCCTCATGATTTACCACCCTACCAATTTTCATATCACCCATGAACTTACTGATCAACCCTCCTACATTCAAGTCTAATTCATTTATATAAACCACAAGCAGCAAGGGCCCAACACTGATCCCTGCAGGTGGATCCAGTCTTCCAATCTTAAAAATACCCCTCGACTATCAGCCTCTGTTTTCTGCCGCTCACCAATTCTGGATCCAATTTGCTAAATTTCCTTGAAACCCATGGACTCTTACCTTTGCTATCAGTCTCCCATGTGGGACCTTGTCAAAAACCTTCCTGAAGTCCAAGAAAACTACTTCAAATGCATTGCCCTCATCTACAAACCTGGAATCCTCTTTGAAAAAGTTCAGTCAAGTTGGCCAGACATGGTTGGTGAAGCACTGACTCTCCATTCACTACACCTCAGGGATAACCAGGAAAATGGCTCTAGGTCTATAAACCATTTGAATTGGATATGACCCCCTATGAATGACTTTCCTTCCTTGTTATTTTCTAACAGGCCAGCCTGCTGCTCCTTCCAGTTCTTAAGTTGGCTGCAGTTGTCCCTCTGTCTCTTCCTTTACCCAGAGCATGAAGCTGGAATGCAACCATCATAACCTGTGACTGTTTATTCAGGGTGTGTGATGCAAAAACGATCAACAGCAAGGCTGGAAATTCATTGAAAATCCAAAGGGCATAACAGCACACATCCCTATCTTTTCAAATATTGACTCCAATCAGCATGCCATTCCAATCCTGTCATGTCTTACTCAGCCAACACGTACTAAGTAAAACTTATTTTGTTCTGCTAAAGATGAATCAGGATCTTAATTACATCATATTATCTCAAGTTACAAGTTTTCATGAAATGCTCTTGCTTCCAGGACCTGCTTCAATGACCTAAAAAAGAACTCAATTTTTTAAAATCAGTGCTGATTGGGATTTGTGTGATAAATCCTCTGAAACAATTTGAACATTACCCCCCTGCCATGAATGAGAAAGTTAAGTTAAAATTCAATGGCATTGTGTCACTTTGCCTTACTTTATTCAAAGCGCAGCAACTAAATCATTTATCTTTCGCTCTGCCTCTGCTTCTCCCATAATATTCCTTATAAATATTGAGGAAAATGACGACAGTTTCCATGAACACGGAGCCCATCATAATGTACATTATGATAGACAGATTTCACTTGGCAAATACTTAGCTGTACATTTTCTATTTGTTACATGATCATGATTCGTAAAGTTTCATTTTTGAATTTATAATAGTGCACAAACTATATAGGAATGAAAAGTATTGCTGCTGTCCCCTAATTTAAACTTATTACATGTCTTGCAGTAGGTTTTCACAACTTATGTACCACAACATTGGTTAAGTGCTTTATTATGCTATGTTTTTGAGATAACAGCTTCACTTACTTGTAATTTTCCTTTAGGCCAGAAAAATATTGGTTTTGGTCTTTTTTGTGTAAATTGCTGTTTGGGAACTCCTACTTAATTTATATCAATATTCTATTTGGCAGCCTCCATTTTCTGTATGTAGTAAAAGCTGTCAGCCTGGCACCAGAAAAGGAATTCGTCAAGGCGAACCTGTTTGCTGCTTTGACTGCATTCCATGTGCTGATGGTGAGATAACTAATGAGACAGGTTAGTTACCACATTTTTATATGAAATAATACTCACGATTCTATAAATTTATGTAAAATATTCACTTTTTATGTACACGCAGCTTATTTAGCACGATACATTATAACACTTAAGATTATGCAAAAGCAATTAAGATGTGAAGACACAGGTATGTTGATTTCTATGAGTGCAATAACGTTAGTGGTAGTTAAGTGACATTTGGTTCACAATTTTGTAACCAATGGATGGATATTGTGAGGATTATGCATTTAAATTCCTAATATGTAGGTAAGGCTACTGATTATGAGTACCCCTAGAGTTCACATGCAAAAAAAAGTATTATCTTCTTAATAGGGGAGAATCTAATGAAGGAATTAAACAAAAAGTTCAAATGAGTAAGATATGTATGTATATCCAAGGATGAACATGGAAAGATATGCCTGCAATGAATACACAATGGAATAGCTGCTCTTAAATATAATTTGCACATACCCAATGGCTGATTCAGTTGAATAACGGATCAATTCAATTTTAATTACATTAAGCCTGTATTGAAAATCTTGTGATACACGGAAACAAAATCCATAGTTCTGTAGTGCCAGATATTTAAATGAATGTTATTTTTCTCATTCCTTATGCTGTTTTGTATTCTCCATATTTTAGTAATTTTTCTGCTGTTTTAGCTCTCTCCATACTGAATAGTTCCTTTCTGGGGGACATGGGTTAGGTGATGGTTGAGGTATACCTTCTGCCTGTTAGGTAATTGCTAATACCTGCTTCATAACCAAACAATAATAGACTGTAATCACTCAGCGCATGCTTTTGGGAAGGTACAGTTGTACATGCTCCAGTTTTCTTCCCCTCCCATGAAGAAGCTGTTTGATCTCCACTTGACATCTTTGCTAATCAAAATTCAAGAAATTGAAGTGTATGAAATTGCTGGCATGAACCTACATATTACCCCGCATGATACACTGTGCCAGATAACTAACAGACTGCTTCACCAGCTTATGACAGTCTCATCATAACATTCTTTCATCTGTTGGCATAGCTTATCAGTGATAAATAAAAAAGAAAATTGATGGTAGTGGCAGACGTTTGGAACTTGAATGATAAAATTTGAAGGTAATAGCTTAAAAAAAGGAAAGCAAATGGTAAGGCATGACAGGTGAACAAAGCATACAATTTCATATGGTGAAATATACTGAATTTCTAGGAATTGATTTGATTTATTATTATCACAAGTATTAGCATTCCATGAATAGTCTTGTTTCTTGTGTGCGATACAAACAAAGCACATTGTTCATAGAGAAGGAAACGAGAGAGTGCAGAATGAAGTGTTACAGTCATAGCTAGGGTGTAGAGAAAGATCAACTTAATGCAAGGTAGGTCCATTCAAAAGTCTGATGGCAGCAGGGAAGAAGCTGTTTTTCAGTCAGTTGGCACATAACCTCAGACGGTTGTATCTTTTTCCTGATGGAAGAAGGTGGAAGAGAGAATGTCCGGGGTGTGTGGGGTCCTTAATTATGCTGGCTGCTTTGCCGAGACAGCAAGGAATGGAGACAGAGTCAATGGTTGAGAGAGTGGTTTGCATGATGGATTGGGCTACATTCACAACATTTTGTAGTTCCTTGCAGTCTTGGGCACAGCAGGAACCATACCAAGCTGTGATACAATCAGAAAGAATACTTTCCATGGTGCATGTGTAAAAGTTGGTAAGAGTCGTAAGACCTGTTGCGGTGCTAGGCAAACTGTAGTGGATCCAGGTAGTGTGGCAGATTGGAATTGATTTGTGCTATGACTTTCTGATTGATAAGACAACTACTCTTCTTATTTGGAAAGGCCCATGAAAGGCTTAACATTAGATAAGTCTAAAATTAATTTGTAAACTTGTCTTGCCTGTATCTGGATGATAGGTACGAGAAAAGGAATATTCAGTCAACTGATTGAAATATATTGGTGTGTGGACCCCAATCCTTCATTGTGACAACAATAATCACCACTCAGTTCTGTAAGGTCAATTCACTAATTTTTCCCAAAAATGACATAATATGTGTGGTATTTGATGGAGGCAACAGCGGTAGAACCTCAGGTCACCTCTTTCCAGGAAAGCCCACTGAATTAAGTGGCAATTAGGCATTTAACTGGGCATTTAATTGGGCATTTCCCATGATCAAGGGCCGACAAATCTTCTTTGCTCTGCAGCACTTGGGAGTTTGTACCACTGGGATGAAACATACCTGAGGCCTAAGATTACCAGTGGATCCAGGCACATTGAATGATGGCACGTGGTTGCAGGGTAGGCAGCAGCAAGAGCAATGGGTTGGCTCTCACCAGGCCTCCCCTTCCCAATGTCAGGTGCCTTGACCAGGCACTGTGCCTTTGAATGAGGGCTGAGGCATAACCATGGGAGCAACCCTGTTGCCTCCATCAAATACCATCTATACTATTTTGGGAGAAGTGAGTGAATTGATCTCATACAATCTAGTGATTTTTGGGTGAATACCAGTAGATGAGAGATAAAATCCTCAAACAGGCAATTGCCCACTTAAGGGCTTCAGTTAGCAGGAAGGCAGGAAGACTTTCCACGGGCTTCTTCCCCACAGATTTAACGGAGGCAGTGTTGGGAAGATAGAGGGATCCGCACTCACCTGCCTAATTAAATGGCCGCTGCCAACGAACCGGCCTAGAAGGAGTGCATTAATTCTTTTCTATGAGTGAAAAATGAGACCTTTTGAAACTAAAATAAAATAATTTGATATTCATTTGACCTGTACTAAAGTTACCTGTGCCGGAGGTTAAGTAAGTAAATAGTTATTTCTCATTTGGTGATGGTGTGTTAAAATTCATTCAGATAGGCCAAGTTGCAATGGCACCACACACTTTAACATGTGTGGCATAATTTGGAGCTTCTGGATAATGATGGTAGAGGCTCCAACAATTTTTCTATCATATAGCTGACCAGGAATCTTTTCCAATTCTACCACCTACCACTGGTATGTATGAAAAGGATTTTCAGGTTGACAATCAACCTGTTTAGCTGTGTTCCAAATATATCTTAAATCCTAGGTGGGTTCTCGAACCTGAAGCTTCTGGCTCAGAGGCTGGACAATATAACTCACTGCACCACAAGATTTGCTCATTCTCTTGGACTAAAAGTTGAGAGAAAAGCAGCACTACCCATCAGCCATTGGTGCTACAACAGCGATCAGTTGATTGGATTTATTTACCAAATGCTATTTGAGCTGTTTAAGTGGAATCAGCAGTATATTGACTGAACCTGAATAGTACATATGTAAATGTCAACTGCATAACAATATTTGATGTTCGTTTAACAGATTCGAGGGAATGCATTCAGTGCCCTGAAGATTACTGGTCCAATGAAAACAGAGATGACTGTATACATAAAGTGATTGAATATCTTGGTTATGATGATGCCTTGGGAATAACATTGATAGCACTATCGATATTTGGTGCCTGCATTGCTACAGCGATTTCTATAGCTTACATAGTTCGAAAAGATACTGCCCTTGTCAAAGCTAATGATCGTGGACTGAGCTTTGTGCTGTTATTTTCACTGGTAATATGCTTTCTCAGCACTATTGTCTTTGTTGGTTTGCCAGTAGCATGGTCCTGTATGACACGGCAGGTTCTTCTTGCTATTAGCTTTGCTACCTGCCTCTCGTGTATGTTGTCAAAGGCTGTTAATCTGATGCTCAAAGCTAAAGCAGTCAAAGCAAAATCAGCAGAAGGCACAGAAAAGAAATGTTTAGGCCCTTTTCAACAAAGGATGATTGCATTGATCATTGTCTCATGCCATGCTTGTCTGTGTACAGCTTGGTTACTAATTCTCCCTCCTTATCCTGTCAAGAATACACAGTCTCAAAATATCAAAATAATTATGGAATGCAACGAAGGCTCTGTAGTATTTCTGTGTTGCGTGTTAGGATTTGATGCATTACTGGCTGCTGTTTGCTTTATTTTTGCTTTCATTGCTCGGAAGTTACCTGATAACTTCAATGAGGCGAAGTTCATGACCTTTGCCTTACTTGTTTTTTTTATTGTTTGGATTTCTTTTATCCCAGCATACTTAAGCACTCGGGGGAAATATATGGTAGCTGTTGAAATGTTTGCCATTCTGGCATCCAGTTTTGGTGTGCTTGCTTGTCTTTTTGTTCCTAAGTGTTATATTATCTTGCTGAAGCCAGAGAGAAACACAGAGGAGTTAGTTAAGGGCAAAACTGATAAAAATGACAAGAGTGCACCACCAACTTCACAGTCGCTGACTAGCTCTGGAGTAAGCACTGCCTGTTCAACAGTTACACTCAATTAATAAACGTGCTTACAAACAAGATCTGCATATGATACTACGATTGTTTTTGCTGCTTGAATACACATTATTATACTCTTTACGCACTTAAGGAAGCTGTAGATTGTATTTCATACGTATAAAATGATAATGGATTCTATTTTAATGTTGGAATTTGTAGAATGTATTTTTCTCTGCTCTTGTCAACCCCTGACCAATTCTCTGTATGGAAAACTATAAAAGTGTAACAACCTGAAGCAGCAAGTTAAGATAATTTTGACCTCTCAACTGCAGGACCCATAACTTCACTTTATGTTTGAGAAAATAATGAAATCAAGTCATTTTGTTTAAAAGTGTAATTTCTTGAAAGTACTATGTCCAAAATTATTTTGAAATATGATTAGTTTGCATGGTTTCTCTATTGCACTTAATTTCACATCCAGTTGCTGTCAAATCAAATCAGAAGCTAATAGATGATCAGTTAGATTGGGGAAGGTTGACAACATTTTCTAGCAATCTGCTTAATTATGGATTACAATATCAGATTCAAAATACAATGAAACGTAACTGTGGGAGGGGATTTTGCCATTGTTCATTTAGAAAATTGGATTTTCTGTGCAAAACCAACTTTATGTATAAAAGCCACTATAGGCTTCCTTTTGTTACATTGCAACCACCTCCTGAATGAAGGATGAGGTGTGCACGTTGAATGCTTTAAATATGATACCATGTGCCGAATCTTCCAAGGAGTGGTAATCACTGTTAGATTGTCACTCCACTGCAATTATCTTACGCTGGAACTCTGCATACCTTGCTCAGACCTCCGAAATGCAGATTGTACTTGTTCTGGGAGTCCTCCTTCATTGTGTAGGATCATTAGGGGAAGCCAAGTAGTAATTATCTAGGAGTTAGAACTGCTTTTAACCTTCTAACCTTTCCTGAGTAACCATTCTGGTAAGTAAGTTGGAACCGACCGAAGTCTCTGACTCTAACTCAAGAGTTTCAGAGGATTCCAGATGTGGAATTGCCCATTGGAAGTCCAAACTTTCTGGGAAATTCCCACATAGTCAGTGCATCAAGACTTCCGCGGAGTACCCTAGCGAGGGTTACCTGCAGAGTATGGAGATCCAGAGATCGAAACGTCTAGTTAGGCCCATATGTTGCAAAGGATGTAGTGAACTTTGTAATGGATTTTTATTTGGTTGAATCAAATCAGACTGCGCTTGTTCTGCATGTTGACAATTCTAATTTAGCTGTATTTGAGTTCTGCTTCTGTTTATTTAATACAAATACGTTAAAAAATATTGTTGCCACATTTAATTGAAATTTAACATGTTTTTATTTAATAATGAACTCTCCTATTAAATAAATAATAGGAGAGTTATTTATTAAAATTTATTAAAATAAATGGACAATTCTGTGATAAATAATGGGAAAAGAAATATAATTTGAACACATTTAAGTATTTGCTTTAATTGCCAACAGTCTTTTTGGGCTATGGTTTTTATTTTAAAATGAAAGCTGTGTTACTTTGAAGGCAATTTACTTATAGACTGTCACACCAAAATCAAATATAAACAGACATGTTCAGCCTACCAACCTTAAAGGTTTATGTTCTGTAGGGTGCTGTTTATTCCAAACGAACTACACACTTAGGTTGATTTAATAAAAATGAGCAATTTATTTCCTTGGTTTTCTTTCCCCTACCATTTATTTAATTATAACCAGAGCTTTCTGATGAATTGAGAATAATACTTTAAAAAAAATGTCCACCCTTCTCTGGGCTTGCCAACCTATGTAACTGAGTGGATTTACTCTCCAGCCTCTACCAAAGTTGCTGCGGAGATGCAGGATTGCAACTTTGTGACATTTTTCCTTCTGCTTTCCTCCTTGAAGCACCTCCTCACTTAGCATCTCCCCAAGTGGAGAAGGTACACCAAAATATTATTGGGTGGGAAATGAAATTCATGCCCCCATTCAATGGCATAACTTTCAATGTATAACTTTGAAAATATTTCCATCCTTTATGTTAGCTTAACTGGTAACACTATGCAATTATTTGATAAGAAATCTTACAATAAAACTTAATTGTGAGCCAAAGCTTTGGATGTGTTTATGATGTCAGAAAACATTGTAAAATATCACTCATGGAATCTGGCCAAGATTTGTTCCCAATCCTTAATTTCCTTTGAGAAGGTGGTGGTGAGCTGCCTTTTTGAACTGTGGCAGTCTATGTAGTGTTGGTACACCTACAGTGCTGTTAGGGAGGGAGTTTCAGGATTTTGATCCAGCGACAGTGAAGCAATGGTGATTATAGTTTCACCGGTGATATAGTTACACCGTTCCACCAAGTGAGTGACTAGGAGGGGAACTTGCAGTGGTGGTTTCCCATGCATCTGCTGTCCTTGCCCTTCTAGGTAGTAGTGAAGATGTAGGTACTGTTGAAGGAACCCTGCTGAGTTCCTGCATTAAATCTTAGAATCATAGAAACCCTACTGTGCAGAAGGAGGCCATTCAGCCCATTGCGTCTGTACTGATAACAATCCCACCTTGGCCCTATTCCCATAACCCGAAATATTTACTCACTAATCCCTCTAACCTATGCATCCCGGGACATGAAGGGGCAATTTAGCATAGCCAATGCACCTAACTCGCACATCTTTGGACTGTGGGAGGAAACCAGAGCACCCAGAGGAAACCCATGCAGGGAGAATGTGCAAACTGCATACAGGCAGTGGTCCAAGCCGGGAATTGAACCCAGGTCCCTGGAGCCGTGAGGCAGAAGTGCTAACCACTGCCCCTTCGTGTTGCCCTATAGATGGGTATACACTACTACCACTGTGCATTGATGGTAGGACTGGATGTTTGTGGATGGGGTGTCAGTCAAGTGGGCCTGCTATGTCCTAGATGGTCTTGAGCTTCTTGACTGTTGTTGGCATTGCACTTATCCAGGCAAGAATATGGAACTAAGCATCAGCTGTTCAAAGCAGAAGAAATCAATACCAGAAAGTTTCAGAACACTTATAATGAAACAGTGATTTTCTTTGTCATCACAGTGACTGAGGATTATTTGTTTCACAGTCTGACCTGTAAGCAAGCAGAATACATTACATATAACAATTCAAACAGAGGAGATATTTCATGGCCTTGAGATAGCCAACAACTTCAATGTAGAATCTCAAGGACAGACTGAGTACATATGAATGACAGAAACTTAGATCTACAGGGGCGATTCTCCCAAAAAAGTTCTAAGCGCTGAATTAATGGGAAAACTGGTGTAAACCACGATTGTTCTTTCACTGGGAGTTCACACTCAAATCTCGCACACTTTGTGCAATGCAAAGGAGACAATTGGGAATATCATTCAAAGCTCAGGGGCAGGGCCTATTCACACTGGAGTCTGACTGTTCCGGGTCTTTGTGCATGCGCAGTGGCCCTGAACTGTCAGACTGCAGTTTGCTGACCAGCTCGGTCGCTGTCCTTCCTGACACCCCCACAGCCTGATCGTGGCCTCCACACATATTCCTAGGCCAGCCCAGACCCCCTCCCTCGTCCAGGAGCGTTTCTCCCCTCCAGATCTCCAGACCCCCCAGCAGTGATGATGCCCTTCTCCCTCCAGGCAGACCCTCTGTCCAGGAGGCGCAGAACACCTTGGCAGCACCCCCCCTGCACAGTTCCCCCCTCCCCCCCCACCATGGGAGGCAGACCATCCCCCCAGCCTGCCCCAATCCCAGGGCTCTCTCTAGCCCTGATCCATCCCAATGCAGAGTGGCAGTGGGGCACTGGATTCTGTGGCACTTTGAGATCATGATGCCATCTTTAAAGGAAGCCCAGGTCTGTATTAAAAAGAAGCCCTCTTTCATACCACCCTGTTTCCCCCCCCAGAAGCACTGAGACAATCCTCTCCCACACATAAAGGAAATCCCCCCCACCCCCAAGTGGGGCTCCCTGCTGCGACAGGGAGGCACTGCCAGGTTGGTACTACCAGGCTGGCACTGCCAGATTGACACCATAAGGGAGCTGTGCCAGGGGCCCTGCCAGGGCATACTCTTCTCTCCCTGGGAGCTATACTTACCTTTGGGGCCCTAGTGGGTTCCCCTTGACAACTTCCTGTTTTTCAATAGCTGTTGTAAACCTTCCCTTACCTGGAGGGAGCAAATTGTGGGGAGAAGCACTTTAAATATACTTAAATGAGCTCCTGCCCATGACTTCACCAGAGAGCGGGAGGGGAAAATCGGAAAATGAGATTTCACCAGTGGGAATCTAACTTTTCTACTCTCATGAAATTTTGTACTTGTAGTAAAGGTGGGTGTAAAATTGCCCCGTTGTGATTAAATTAAAACAAAAGTGGATGGCTGTGACAAATGCATGATTCATAATCCAACAAGAGAACCAAGCTGATTATCGAAAGTAGAACAGATGTAAAAAATGGAACAGGAGGCAAAGAGAAAGCATGAGATTAAATTACAAGAAGGGGCATAAAAATATATTAAAAACACATAAGTAGTGAAAGAGAAGTTGAAGGAAGGATGTGACTGATTAGCAACCAGCAATGGGCTGGGATTTTCTTTAGTTACTTCCTGACTATCAGAGAGAGAGACCTTCAGAAAGTTTAGTTATTTACTGAATACCCTACCTTTTTGACGTTCACTTGTCATCGACATCATAGGTCAAATCTTCTGATATTTGAGTGCAATCTACATCGAGTTATGTTTGCATATATGTAAAATGAAGTTCAACAGGGATAAATGTATGGTACTGCATATTAGAAGAAAAATTAGGAAGACATGTATTCCATACATAGGATAGAATTTACCAAAGCAGTCATTAAGAGCTGAGCCTGCCATTACTGTGAAGGCATTTTGATCCCTGTTGGAATTACTTTGTGGTGAGACTTTCCATAGAACCATAGAATTCCTATAGTGTAGAAGGAGGCCAATAGACCCATCAAGGCTGAACCAACAATTGCACCTAGGCCCTATTCCTGTAAGCTCAATTATTTGCCTTTCTAATCCTCCTGACACTAAGGGGCAATTTAGCCTGGCCAGTCAACCTAACCCACACATCTTTGGACTGTAGGGGGAAAACGGAGCACCCAGAGGAAACCTAGGCAGACACAGGGAGAATGTGCAAACTCCACACAGACAGTCACCTGAGGCTGGAATCAAACCCGGGTCGCTGATGCTGTGAGGTAGCAGTGCTAACCACTGTGCTACCTTGCTGCCCACCAAATGCCACAAGCACTGATTCTGTCACAATGTTTAGGGCCAGTTTAATTTCACAAAGCAAGCCCAAGCTTCAAGCACTGGGAAATCTTCTGATTCAGAGTATGACTGTTTGACATGGAAAGCGTAGTTATGAATGTTGTAAATATCTTGTAGCTGTCAAAGTCAAGGGTAGGCCTCCTCCATGAGAATAGCACAAATGTCACTGGGTGTTCTCCTACAAAATTTGGAGATCTCTGCCACTAGATTCAGGCATATAATTGTTTGACTATGCTCTTGTGTATACTGCTTGTTTAAAATAATTGGGCAATGTTTGTACCAAATTTATCATATTCCATGAATTTGGAGGAAGCTCATGATTATAAGTAATCTTAAAGCTAACAGCAGCACTCAATTTCTCACTGAGGGCATATACTCCCAGTCAGACCAAAAATTGTACCTTTGTATTTGTCTTACTGAATTATTTTTGAATAGTTCTTCACATCTTGCTGGAATGTACAGCTACAGTCTCACAGGATTCTGACTGATTGACTGATGGACAATTTCACTGAATGTGCCAATCAGATTTGAACCTTAAATCTCTCAACCACTCCCTTGTGAATTTGCAACAAACCCGGCCACCTGATTTAGAAGATGGCTCTCGTTCAAGATGCCACACAGTCACTTCCATAAAAAGATCTCTGACTATGTGCTTCATCGTATTACATGACCTTTTGTTTCTCCAAACCATTTCAATACATCATCTGTTCATCAGCCTTCTGAAAGGTCTTCAGCTTAAATTTCTAGCACAATGCTTCTGGTGTCAGGTGAAAAGCAATGAAAATCATTTGCTTTCCAAAATCATGATCCCCATTGTACAGGAATGTAGAGAGCACATTTCTGCTAAGTAATAATAGCACTTGCACCATCATCCCCACTTCCCATGTAACAAGATCACTGACACTGAAGGAAAGGTGCTGGGAACACCATTGCTTTCTGAGCCCCTCTCCAAGTCACATACCGTCCTGACTTGGATGATAGTGTTTCCATTGATACTTCTCTATTTCACCAAGAATAGTGTCAACAATTCAAGAAAGATTCTCAGAAAACTATTTCTATCATTCTCTCCCTTACATTTTGGAGTAAGTTTTGATTTGACAAAGTTATTAAATGGCTGGAATTTTACCGACGCATGCGCTCCGGAATCGAGATAGGCGACCCTTGCAGAACAGAATTCTCCGTTGGCCTCGGATGGGATTTTACAAGCCTCACCCGAGGGAGATCATAAAATACCAGCCATTGTTTCTGAAATTGCTCAAGATGTGATCCCAGCTGTTTTGCTGGAATCATACCCACCAGCATCCTCAGTTCTAACACTCTTCATCTGCCCCATGTGACTGGAAAATCCATTGTCTTCCTGCCATTGGTGGGGATTTTCCATTCTGCCCCCAATACCAGCCATGTCACACTTGCACCTTCCATCTCACTTCTCGTGTAACAGGACCACTGACACTGACGGAAAGGTGCTAGTGCACAGGAGCATCATTTCTTCCAAGTTCCTCTCCAAGTCGCATACCATCCAGACTTGGACATATGATGCTTCATACTTTATTGTTGCTGATGGAGCTGGCTACTTAATAGCATTGTCATTACACAGACTGAAGCAGTTTAAAAAGAAAGTCCACCACCATTGCCTCAGAGTAACGCAGGATGGGCAATTCATATCAATAGTAGAGTTCCGGATCATGTGATGATCACTCACCTGATGAAGGAGCAGTGCTCTGAAAGCTCGTGCTACCAAATAAACCTGTTGAACTTTAACCTGGTGTTGTGAGACTTCTTGTAGTAGAGTTAGCAAACCAGTTTAGAGAAATGCACTTCAGGTTGAATCTTGTATGAGAAATTAATCCAAGACAATTATTGTGTTCGCTATTAAGCAATTCATTTTTCACACTTTCAGTTGCAATGGATTTTCACAACAGCTTATGTTATTATCAATATACTTTGTATAGAATAGTTGGTTGAATAGTTTCAATTTTTTTATTGCAGGGAGTGAGAGTGTTGAATGAGATAACATGAACAGTTCAAGCAGAAGATTAATGTACATTTCAGGAGAATGAGCATGTCAGCTGAATCACCCATGGTATCTCTGACAGCAAGGTATTGTAGTATCTCCCTTATGTTCTTTCTGAACCTTCACTTGACTGGTCTTCCTCATTAGATGTTATGAATTCTATTTTCTCTGCCCTCTCCATGTGCAGCACTCAATTTATGTGACTCTCTCTACTGTGTACTGATGTGAGCCCCTGGGTGTTCCAGGCAGGAGGCCGATTGTGGGGTCTTGTGGTTTGGTCCGGCCTTCAGATGTTCATGTGTCTGGGGTCGTGAAGTGGCGAGGAGGGACTCATCTTTAACCGGAAGAAGTCATCCACGAATACATTTCTGGATGGGTGAAATAAACGGGGAGATAATTGATGGCTTCATGATAAAAGAAATGAGATAGCTTCCTGGGAAGCAGGCACGGACCTGCTTAATCCTGTTGCAATGATCGCAGAGCAGCTGCACATTGATGGAATGAAATTCTTGCCATTTAATGAATACTCATTGTTGATCTTCTAGTGCCTTGCTGGCTACACATACACATTTTGTGACTTTCTGCTCATAAGGGAGCCAGCCAATATAACAAATTCCAGAGCACTTGAGTTTTGGCTGCTAGTGTTCATCAGGCAGGTATTCATTTGGCTTGGTGAAGGAATATTGGTAACCAGCTTGTTTTGAATCACAGGTAATGTGACCTGTGAATTTTCCGTAACACTCTGGAATGAGTGATCATCTCTCAAAACCCCGCTCTTTACTTGGGGCTGATGAGCCATTTTCGGTGCTGGTTGTGACCTCTGATGTTCTGAGCTGCCACTACTGCCCTTTGCCCAATTGCTGCTTTTCACTTGTTTGGGGTGTCCAGCTGACTATGGGGTTACTGATGAGGCCTGCGTATCAAAGTATCCTGGACTTCAAACTCAGGCCTATGAATGCATTATGTACTTGCCCCGTTGTCATCCAGCCAAAACCTGCATCTGACTGTGTCTCCACAGGAAGTTTGATGGTCAAAACTAAACTTCAACGTAATTTTATTGCTGCTACCTAGAACAAACATTTTTGTATGAAGATAACAATTTTGAAACAGTTGCCAAAACATAAAAAAGTCAAATTTACATGTTTATCAAAGCCTTTCATTGCAATGACCCATCTTTATTATTCTACATGTAATATCTTTTACTCACGTGTCACAGGCTGTTGGTGGAAGGATCGCACTGGGCCCCAGCTCCAGATTTCTGAGTTTGGAGTCAGGTAAGATGCCAGGCCTGGCTTTCTGAGTGGAATTCCTCACAGGACATTCACCCTGGCTACTGGAAAGTTCTGTAGACTGGGCCTCTGCAAACAGGTGGCAAAGATGGGGAGAGCACTGGGCAGGGGGATTGATAGGTCCTTGTGGGCTCCTCTGATGCAGGAAGCTGTATCGTTAGCAGTTAGGGGAGTACTGGAGCAGGAGCTGAAGAGATCAGCCTGAGGCCTATTAACCTGGAGAATAGGTAAGGAGGACTGGAGCAGGCATACAACTTATAGTGACTCAAAAGGATGGTCTGGGCAACATGGAATCCCTCCCTGAGCTTGATGGGCCCTGAGAAACTAGAGATACTATTCTGGGTGGATTAATGAGGTAACCTGGCTCATGTTTTCCAGGGGAGCTGGCTAAAGTGCACCGGCTCTCAACTTTGTTACTCCTCCATGCTTCAAGTTCAGTTTTGAGCCCACCCCATGATGTGAAGATTGGGAATAAGGGATAAAGGAAAACATTTAGGATTACAACCTGGCATCCCACTGAAAATCAGTTCATATCATTTAACAAGCTCCACAACATTGTTGATTCAAAATGAGGATTTGAGCTCTTGATAGTTTTACTATTCATTTATTTATTTATTAGCATCAAAGTTGGCATACATTAACACTGCAATGAAGTTACTGTGAAAATTCCCTAGTTGCCACACTCTGGCCTGTTTGGGTACATTGAGGGAGAATTTAGCATGGGGCCAATGCACCTAACCAGCTCATCTTTCAGACTGTGGGAGGAAACTGGAGCACCCAGAGGAAACCCACACAGACATGGGGAGAACATGCAGCCTCTGCTCAAACAGTGACCCAAGCCAGGAATCGAGCCCAGGTCCCTGGCGTTGTGAGGCAGCATGCTAAACACTGTACCACCGTGCCACCCCAGTTTTGGGATGTGAAGCAACAGTCATCCTTTGTAAAAGAAAATGTTCATTTCTTTGATATAAGCTTTTACACAAGTCTGTTTATAGGTTTGATGCCAGTGAAATAAACGATCCATGTGCTGGACCTTCTGTGCATTCTACATGCTTAAATCCTGTGTTACACAACCCATCTACTCATTTCTTAAAGGCTACACACCCCAAAATAAATCTATTTCTGTAGCAAATTTGAGATTTTAAAAGAAATTTAAAATAAGGCAAATTAATTCATTAAATAGGAAGACATTAGTGTTCAAAATATATTTGAAATGCTGTGTCTCTGTAAATTTGATTTCTATGAATTGTAAGTTTAAGTTATTGGGGAATAGTTTGGTTGCATATTTGAAGTGTTTTTCAGATATAATAAAATATTACAGCCCAATGTATCACATGAAGAGGATAATCACAGATTTTTAATGCTTTGTATAATTACCTAAAAAATTAAAATTTTGGATAATCCCATGTTGATGCACCAAGTCATAGTGATTTATAAACCGAGGCTGTGCTTTATTAGTCTCCTGAGATCCTTACTATTTGAACGCTTATGTTTTTAATATACCAAACAATTGAATGCTGGCAGGAGTCACAATTGACTTCAGTTGTGCTAATAATGGAACAGCAAAGTCTGACTTCATCAATGCAAACAGGTCTGAGAAAGTTATGTGGATGGATAAACAAAAACTGTAGCTTTAACAGCTCATACGCAGAAAGTCTGGGTGACTGCAGAACATCAGGGGCAGAACTGTGTTCAGAAAGCTTAAGGTAAGAGAGAGCTTATTGTGAAAGTCTACTTCACCTAGAATGGAGAGCACTGTCACTAGTACACTCCTGCTTGAATTGTATTGTGTCAGGAAAAGAATTATGTGCCAATCTTCATCGGACAACAGGCAGGACATTTCTAGAATTCTTTTTTTAAAGTACTGCATGTACTGTGTATGCAGTAGCAAAATGGAAGCTGCAGCCATGCACTTTGCCTCTGTTTTCAGCTCTGAGACTGCTGTGGTTACAGAGTACCTTCGTTTTGCAAATGTAGCAGCTTTTCAAGCATTATACTGGCTGATGAATATCACATCAATTCCTTATGATTAATCTGAAAATATTGGTAAGAATGACACAGCTCCCTCCTTCAGTTACAATTCCTTTTGTGTCTCAAGGCTCTGACGTTAAATTCAGAAATAATAGGGAAATTGATACAACATTAAATAAATCACTGGCTGTTACATATTCGAGTCACATTGCATTTCTGATAGCCTCTGGCATTCCAGAGCACTTCACAATATTTAAATCATATTTGCATTACATCTGCTGAGCTCAACTACTCTGTTCATAGCTCTGATTCAGGCACATTGTTGATTTTATTAAATATTTTAAAATTTAAACAAATAAATAATTCTGTACCTTTTGAGGATTTTTAAAAGTTTCACGTGGATTGGAATATTCAAATATAGTTTCCTTTGACTATCTACGTCTTATCCAAGCTAAGTAACAAATGTTGTTCTCGATTTCAGGTATTTTCTTTTCAGGGAATCCAAAGGAACCCGGAAATACATCGATGATATTAGTATGCAAGATTTATTTATTGGTAGAATTATACAAATTATTATTAAATCCTGATTTAAGTTTGTGCTGCTTCATGATGACATAAAATGACATCATGATGCAGCTAGAGAAAAATATATCCAACACTGCACAAAGCTGCAATAAACATTTCCTAATCTATGATAAAATCCAGCAGCAGAAGCTAAAAACGCCAGATTAATCCCCGATCACTTGTGCTAAAACCGGGAACACAATAGGCTGCATAATAATCATGTGGGATGGATGTTGTAGTGATGAACTGGTCATTTAAAAAAAAATCATTTTTAATGCATGTAAAGCATATATAATTCAAAGGGGCCTATTTTAGGAAAAAAATTCAAGCACAGGCAAAACATAGCTGTAGCTTTCTGCTGATAGATATGCTGTCCTCCAGCAACCTCTCTTTGTCTACGGCAATCAATATTAATGTTGCTCATGATCCCATCCTATGGCCTAAACAACATTGTGCTACATTTGGGATTAATATTCATCAAATTACTTGTACAACTTGGTCATAACTATGCTTCAAATAGTTCACTGCTGGCTTTTTTGGAAGGGCACTGAAAGGTACGATGAACAGGAAGATCTCAGGATTGAAATATATCATTCCCTGAATTTATGAGTGCAGTTGGAGAAAACAATAGTATTTTGAGATATGTATTAACAGGATAACAGTGTACATGGATAAAGGAATAATAATAAATGTATAGCAAATATTACTTTGAGCTTATAGAGTTGTCCTGAGCAGTTTTGTGTACCTCAAAGTTACAGATAATAGGGACATAGATTCACTAGGATAATGCCAGGATGTTACTGAGAATAGATTTCCAATACGACATTGCATGGGGGAAGAGGTTGTTAACAGCCGCTGGGCTCTGGCACAAAACCACTAATTTTGGTTAGCCTGCCATTGTATAAGGCCATGCCAATTTTAACTTCCAGGGCCTATTAAGAAACTGTTAGTTGGTTCCCGATACTCTGGTCTTCATCTGGTAGAAAAGTCACAATGACTTCTCCACTTACAGCAAAGTTAAAATTGGCCAGGAGTCAACCTTTTCATTGGACACCCATCAGCATATGTGTGTTTAGACCTTCAGTGTTGATTGGATGGCTTAACGCCTGTCCAGAAATGTTTATTAAAATCAGAAATAGCTTCTGTGGTAAATAACCCAGGGGATTTTAACTCCCTGCAATCCAGTTTTCAATTGGCTTTAAGATGAACACCCCAACTCCAGAATTATTTTCAATGGACAAGGTACCACATAGTAGGTTGTTGCATAAGGTTAGATCTCACAAGATCCATAGTGAGGTAGCCAAATCAATATGAATTTAGCTTGATGACAGTAGACAGAGGATGGTTGTAGAGGGTTGTTTTTCAAACTGGAGACCTGTGACCAGTGGTGTGCTTCAGGAATCGGTACTGGATCCACTATTATTTGTCACTAATATTAACGATTGAGATGAGAATTTAGTAGGAGGCATGGTTAGTAACTTGTGCAGATGACACCAAGATTGGTGGCATAGTGGACAGTGAAGAAGGTTATCTAGGATTGCAATGGGATCTTGAACAATTGGGCCAATTGGCTGACGAATGACAGATGGAGATTTAATTTAGACAAATGCGAGGTTATGCATTTTGGTTGATCAAACCAGGACAAGACTTACTTAGTTAATGGTACAGTTATAGAAAAAAGAGGTCTAGGGGTACAGATTCATAGCGCCTTGAAAGTGGAGTCACAGGTGGACAGAGTGCTGAAGGCATTTGGCACGCTTGGTTTCATTGGTTAGGACATTGAAAACAGGAGTTGGGATGTCTTGTTGAAGTTGTATAAGACATTGGTAAGGCCACACTTGGAATACTGTGTACAGTTCTGGTCACCTTTTGTAGAAAGGATATTATTAAACTAGAAAGAGTGCAGAAAGGATTTATTAGGATGCTACTGGGACTTGATAGTTTGAGTTATAAGGAGAGGCTGGATAGACTGGGACCTTTTTCCTCTGGAGCGTAGGCGACTTAGGGGTGATCTTATAGAGGACTATAAATTAATGAGGGGCAGAGAAAAGTTAGTCAATATCTTTTCTCAAAGGTAGGGGAGTCTAAAACTAGAGGATATAGGCGAGAGGGAAGAGATACAAAAGCGTCCAGAGGGGCAATTTTTTCACACAGAGGGTGGTGAGTATCTGGAACAAGCTATCAGAGGTAGTGGTAGAGGCGGGTACAACTCTTAAGAACATAAGAACATAAGAAATAGGAGCAGGAGTAGGCCAACTAGCCCTTCGAGCCTGCCCCGCCATTCAATAAGATCATGGCTGATCTGTCGTGGCTCAGTTCCACATTCCCGCCCTCTCCCCATAACCCTTAATCCGCTCTCTCATCAAAAACCCATCAACCCGCGTCTTAAAAATATTTAGCGAGGCAGCCTCCACCACTTCAACGGGCAGAGAATTCCAGAGATTCACCACCCTTTGAGTGAAGAAGTTCCTCCTCAACTCCATTCTAAACCGCCCCCCCTTTATCTTGAGGCTGTGCCCCCTAGTCCTACTATCCTTTCTGAGCAGGAAGAGTCTCTCCACCTCTATCCTATCCATCCCATTCATCATCTTATACGTCTCAATGAGATCTCCCCTCATTCTTCTAAACTCTAACGAGTACAAGCCTAATCTATTCAGCCTCTCCTCATAGCTCAACCCCCTCAACTCCGGCATCAGCCTAGTAAACCTCCTCTGCACTCCCTCCAAGGCTAAAATATCCTTGCGTAAGTACGGCGCCCAAAACTGCACACAGTACTCCAGCTGCGGCCTCACCAATGCCCTATACAGCTGCAGCAAGACCTCCCTACTTTTATATTCAATCCCTTGGGAATAGAGGGAGTATGGGCCGAATGTGGGCAATTGGGACTAGCTTAGAGGTTAAAAAGAAAGGGTGGTATGGGCATGCCTGGAGTGTAGGAGGCAGAGGGGTGACCTTATAGAGGTCTGTACAATAACGAGGGGCATAGACAAGGTAGATAGTCAATATCTTTTTCCAAAGGTAGGGGGGTCTAAAACTCGAAGGCATAGTTTAAAGTGAAAGGGGAGAGATACAAAAGTGTCCAAAGGGACAATTTTTTCACACTGAGGGTGGTGAGTATCTAGAACAAGTTCCCAGAGGTAGTAGTAGAGACGGGTACAATTTTATCTTTTAAAAAGCATTTAGATAGTTACATGGGTATGATGGGTATAGATGGATATGGGCCAAAGGGATTAATTTAGGGGTGTTAAAAAAAAGGAGACATGGACAAGTTGGGCCGAAGGGCCTGTTTCCATGCTGTAAACCTCTATGACTATGAGTGGATGAGAGTAAGAGAAGGTTTAATTGTGGTTTTGTAAATTAGGAAGAGTTTTGACACAATGATTAGGGAATTATTTCCACTTGTTGGGGAATCTGTGACAAGGTATCATCAATTAAAGTTATCACCAAGTGAATGGAAAGGAAGGTTAGTAGAAATCTTTGCATGTGGAGGGAAGTTGGATCATGGATTATTTTGCTTGGGATCATAGGTGATATTTTCTGGCCCTTCCCACTAGTGGGATCTTCTAGTCCCATCGAAGGTGACCCCCTGCAGCGGGCACACTGCAGTGGGGTGGGCGAGTTATTCAGAACACAATAGACATCAGCAGGACTGGAACATCCCGCTGGCGGCCAATGGCGGGCTGCTTCTTCCACTGGAAAACACACTGTGGGGGTGGCTGGAAAATTCTGCCCAATGTTCAAGGTAGAGACTACAGCACTTTTAAAGAAAAACTGTATGAATGTTTGAATGAGAGGAAGATTAATAGTGAAGAAGAAGAGGGAGAAAACAAGATAGTGAAATTAGTTTCGAATTGCTGTTGCAAGGAGTCTGCACCCACATGATTAGATGAATAATCTTTTGGTATGTTGTGAACTGCTATTGCTGTATGATGATTGAACTAATTGCTGTGTGCAAAGCCTCCTCTTGTCTTTCTCAATGCTAATAATACTGCACATTGATTGCTTTCAGGCATTTCATTTGTGACAAATCAAAAAATGTGCACTCTATAATTTTGAAGTGAGAAACATGAATTAACACAGTTTAAATAGCTGCCATGGTGAAGTAATAACCCTTCCAGCTATTCACAAGACTTTTTGCAACTTCTAGTCATCTGGCATCTGAAACAGTGCACCAGCCTTTACAGGGGATCTGGGACTTTGATCGATCATGTGAAGAGAGGAGGGGTGAAATTAATGAGCTATTCTACAACTCCAGATCTGATCATAACAGGGTTTCTTTGTACAT
Source organism: Carcharhinus amblyrhynchos (assembly GCF_965287045.1). Lineage (NCBI taxonomy): Eukaryota > Metazoa > Chordata > Chondrichthyes > Carcharhiniformes > Carcharhinidae > Carcharhinus > Carcharhinus amblyrhynchos. The sequence goes on along the minus strand of NC_137326.1, from coordinate 100,225,485 downwards.
TTATAAGGATGAAAGAGGTATTAATTCAATGTCTGTGCTTAATTTTTACATGCAGATAGCGGAGAAACCAATCTGGCAGGCATGCAGACACAATGGAAAGTTATTGTTTTGGCCAAATTAAAATTCAGTTCTAAAAGATAAAAAATTGAGAGCTCACTGTTTATGAGTCCTCCACTGGATTCCATGGCTGAAGCAGAATTTCAGGTTGGGGGGAATTAGAGGTATAGTTGGGCCTTCAGGTGGGGAGTCCAGGGTCTGTATCAGTTGTATATTTACCCAGGTGTTAGACTAGATTTTTTCTTGTCTAACAATTTCTAGGTAAATATCCAGATAATTCAGAATTATCCAAACTCTCTGACTCTAACTCGGTATCGGAGGCTTTTTCAGAGGGTCCACGGAGCGGAGGAATTGTCCCATCGGAAATTGAAACATCCCAGGCAATTCCTGTAAAGGTCCTTTTACTCCACACAGACTGGTCACAGATGTCACTGATAACTGCGGGTGTCTCTCTCCTGTAGGTGTTCAAACCACAACCTGCAAGTGTCGTGCTGGGACAGCTTCACAAGAGGGAAGGAGAAAGACTCACTGTTTATTCCTGACCAGTGAGTTTGCCCATATGCTATATGATTTACCCTGGCTGCCATCTAAGACTGTGCATCTCTCTTTTTTGTAGATAGTGAAATAAAACCCAGAAGTGCCATACTGGGACAGCTTCACAAGAGAAAGGGAGAGAGAGGAACCGCTGTTTATTCCTGACCAGTAGACCCCCTTGAGTGAGCAGTTTTGAAGTGCTCAGACCCTTTATGGTTCTGTGCCCCAGAATTATATTCTGGCTTTTTAGGGACTCACCAAGATGGAAGATGAGAGAGAGAGAGACTAGTAAAAGTTAATTTAAAAATAATTTATTCAAGAATAACTCCAACCAAACTCAGTCAATAAAACACAAACACTACAATACTATGCTATAGAAAGAAAACTCTAATGGCACAATGTAAATTCTTAGTATTACACAATTTACACAAAAAACAAAAAGAATCCTTGATCTCTCCTCAACCTTTACCTAAGTGGGGGATTTCTGAAGGCTGAGAGAATATACTCGCCATTCCTCAGATCGTTTTAAAAACAAAAGTCCTTGCTGAGAAAATAGTCGACGTCTTGCTTGCTGCTGTCTCTTCTTGTTCTTTCCTCTGCTCACAAAGCAGTTGTCAGGCTGGATACCTGAATTCATACAATTCTCCTGCACAGAACTCCTTTCCAAGTTAAATGCTGAAAGGTCAATCACTCTTGTTTCTTGGGCAGAGTTTGATACTTTTAAAAGACAGTCCCTGTAATCAAATTGGCTAACTTCTCCCATCGGTCAGTTTCAAAACAATGGGAGGCAAAGTACTTACGGAATGAAACTGACATTGGTCGGTTTCAGTGACAAACAGCCTTTTAGGAAGTATCTGACGCGCTGATAAGCATTCCAAAGTGGTTTCTTGGGAATGCTAAACGTTTTCCCATTAGTGGAGGCATTATTCTACATAGCTGGAGTAAAACTCGTTACCATTTCCAGTTTCTCTCCTGTAGTTGGACAGGACTATCAACACCCCTCTGCATAACCTTGTTAGCTAACTTTGCCACAACGCAAGGCCGCCTTTGTTCACTTCTTTGCTGATCTGGTGGTGTTGTGTATTCCAATGTCTGGTTTGCAGCCATTTTACTTGAATGTAACCTTTAAAATAATACTGTCTTTAAAATGTCCGTTTCTCAACTTGAAACTGCCATGGTGTATCAAGTTGAATATAATGTCTGTCTTTCCTATGGAGTTCATCCAAATGATGGATTTGCTACATCTTAGATTCCTATGAAGTCCTTGCATGTGGACTTATGAGGGATTCCGTAGCCCATTTCCAGGATACTTCCAGTCTCCAACTATCCAGAGACTGGTAGATCTGGACTATTGTTTCTTCTCAAGCAATCAAATTTAAAAATCCTTACATAGGCATTCAGAGTCTGAACCAGGAATGAAGTCATGAACAGAAAACAAAATAAAAGTAGGGAAAGAGAGAAGGATTAAGGGAATATAGATAGATTCTTGATTAACAAAGATGTTAAGGTTATCAAGGGTAGGCAGGAATGTGGAGCTGAAGTTAGATTCAGATCAGTCATGATATTATTGAATTGCGGAGCAGGTTCAAGGGGCTAACTGACCCATTCCAGCTCCTAAATTTTCATAAAGAGAGTTGAAAGATAGAAGAAGTAAAATAAAAAGGCTTTGTTTCAATTCTCATTTTTCAAAAAATTCCAACAATGATTCTGAAGGAATAAAGCTCCACACTTGAAAAGTAAATTGTCAAGAGATTGCTTGGTTCTAATTAGGACTTATTGCAACTTTGTAAATTCATTTGCACTTGAACGAACAAGCCCTGAGATTTCCCAGTGCTTTTAGAGGGTACCCCATGCTAGGGATTGCAACGTCACATTATTCCTGTATTTGAATGTTGAGCTTCTTGGTGAGGTACTGTGTAGCGATGCTTGTGGAGGAGAGGGCAAATTGAACGGCAACTTTCTGATTTGGTATTTATGTGGTAGGTTGTTCTCTTGTTCACTCCATCGTAACAGTTGCTGCTCATAATCTCACTGTTAATCTGGGAAAATATACGTAAGTTTTTCTTGAGAATTGCAGTAACACATATTGTTCTGTAAAACATGTTTGGATCTTTGCACATACTAATGCAATGTGCATTACTCTATAATGCTTGTTGATCTTGAATTCTGATTTATGTAGACTTTACACGTAGTGTAGTAATTTACCAATTGATGTTTGCGTTTGGGATTCTTTTAACGATAGGATAACAATAGTTAAGTATTTAATATTAAAAATATGCAAAATTACAATTATTATATAACGTGTTGTCACTACGCCATTGCATTTTACTATATATTCCTTGATTTCAGTTGTATAATTACTATTACTTGCAGTTGTTTGTAGAATGAAAATAGAGTATGAGTTAAATTGAGCACAGATGTATGATTAAGATTTTACATTTCAGGAACAAGATCTTAAATTGTCTGAAAGTTATTTGCATTTTGTTCAAGGGAAAATCCATCCTGATGATAGACAGCAGGAGAGCCAGGTAAGAAACCTGCCATTAACTGAAGATTTAAGACAATTATTTGCTTAAACGTAAAGACAAAATGGTTAGATCCATGCTTTTCCTTTGCTGCCTTTATGTGAAGCAAAATTATCACAAAAGTTTTGAATGCAGCAACCACAACACTGAGGGTTTATCTCTAGTCAAATATTGTGATTCTGCACTCGCATTCCCTCGCTATTTTCCATAATATCAGTGTCCTCTCCTTTATTAGGATGAAGACCCTCATAAGATCAAGACTTTATGCATTATTGCAGAGCAAATATATATGGCATACAGCAAGCAACTATTGTGGGTACCGGAGTGTGGTGCTTTTGCTGCTGAACTAGTTGTCCAGTAACTGGGAAGAATATTCCAGAGAACAAAAATTCAAATCCAATAACATAGTTTGAGAAGGCTGAATTTGGTGACCCTGAGGGTGCACTTCCTGCACGTGTAGTTATACTGTTTGTGACATCAAAGCTAGTAACGTCCCAGCTGCCTGTATCAAACATGGTGAATCCCTTGGAAACCTGTGACGGTTTAGCGAGGGTGCAGGAGAGGATTGATGAGGGCATGGGAAAGGAGAGGCAAGGATGTGGGAGAGGGGTTGGTGAGGGCAGAGGAGGAGGGTGCTGAGGACATGGGGAGAGGGGCAGTAAGGGCAGGGGAGAGGGGTGGCGAGGGTAGGGGAGAGGAGTATGAGGCCAGGGGGAGAAGGACGGCAAGGGCAAGGGAGAGGGAGAGCGAGGGCGAGGGGAGAGGGGTACTGAGAGTAGGGGAAAGGGGCAGTGAAGGCTGGGGAGAGGGGCACTGAGGGCAGAGGAAGGAGGCACAGAGGGTGGGGGAAAGGGGCGGTGAAGGGAGGGGAAAGGGGCAGTGGGGAGGCGAAGAAGGGCAATGAGGGCAGAGGAGGGGAGTGCTGAGGGTGGGAGAGGGGGCAGTGAGGGCAGGAAAAGAGGGGCAGTGAGGTCTGGGGAGAGAGGTGGTGAGGGCAGGGGAGAAGGGCAGTGAGGGCAGGGGAGAGGGGCACTGAGAGCCTGGAAGATGGTGGTGAGGGCAGGTGGGAGGGGCTGGTGAGGGCAGGGGAAGAATGGCAGTTTTGTGGGAAATCACCATTTCGGAGTTAGACTGGGGGTGCAACAATACAGTTTTATTTAACGAAGCTTTGTGGAGAAAAGGCACTGGCACTCCGCAGTACTGGGCAGCTTCTTTCTCTCAATAATACAACAGGAGCGGTTTATTTTTATACCTTTCAGACAATGGACAGTCCAGACATTAGCCATTTAACACATCGTTATAGTTGAGTAGGATTGATAGTTTAACACATCGTTTGGGCGCCGTACTTACGCAAGGATATTTTGGCCTTGGAGGGAGTGCAGAGGAGGTTTACTAGGCTGATGCCGGAGTTGAGGGGGTTGAGCTATGAGGAGAGGCTGAATAAACTGGGCTTGTACTCGTTAGAGTTTAGAAGAATGAGGGGAGATCTCATTGAGACATATAAGATGATGAATGGGATGGATAGGATAGAGGTGGAGAGACTCTTCCCGCTCAGAAAGGACAGTAGGACTAGGGGGCACAGCCTCAAGATAAAGGGGGGGCGGTTTAGAACGGAGTTGAGGAGGAACTTCTTCACTCAAAGGGTGGTGAATCTCTGGAATTCTCTGCCCGTTGAAGTGGTGGAGGCTGCCTCACTAAATATTTTTAAGACGCGGGTTAATGGGTTTTTGATAAGAGAGGGGATTAAGGGTTATGGGGAGAGGGCAGAAATGTGGAACTGAGCCACGACAGATCAGCCATGATCTTATTGAATGGCGGGGCAGGCTCGAAGGGCCAGATGGCCTACTCCTGCTCCTATTTCTTATGTTTATGTTCTTATGTACAGCCAGACATATACAAACATTGGCCTTTAACATTGCATTGTTTCATAGAATGGATATATTTCCTCTATCAGTGACTATTAATGACTTAATTTCAGTCTATACATTCAGTAATTTGTTTTCCTGTATTTATGTATTCCTGTTCCCATTTATGGCTAATCTCCTTATTGTCCTAGATCTGCCCTTCTCTTAAAAGTGCTTCAGGCTCTCTACTGGCTTCCTGCAGTATCTGATTCCTGCATGTTTAACTTTAAATAACTGTGTGTCCTGCATGTTTTTAGTTTCAAGTAGCTGCCTGCACTAAAAGTCAGTGCCTGCTTATTGTCTCTTTCCCAGGTAACTTTATTATGTGTCAGGTAGCCATCTTTGTGATTTTTCCTTCTACAGGCAGAGGGCAGGAGAGAGGAGCTGGTGAGGGCAGCGGAGGGGGCAGTGAGGGCAAGGGAGAGGGGCTGGTGAGGGCAGGGGAGGGGGCAGTGAGGGCAGTGGGAAAAGGGCTGATGAAGGGCAGGGAGATCGTGGGCAGGGGAGATGGGCTGCTGAGGGCATGGGGAGAAGGGCAGTGAGGGCAGATGGACAGGGGCTGGTGAGGGCAGAGGCAATGAGGGCGGGGGAGAGGGGCAGTGTGGCCAGGGGGAGAAGGGCAGGTGAGGGCAGGGGAGAGGGGCTGGTGAGGACAGGGGGACGGGGGCAAGGGCAGGGGGAAGAGGGACGGCGAGGGGAGGGGAGGGGGTGGTGAGGGTGGGGGAGAGGGGTGATGTGGGCAGAGGAGAAAGGTGGTGAGGGCAGGGGGAGAGGGGCTGGTGAGAATTCGGGGCTTTGGAGAGAGTGGACTAGCAGCAGACTGGATGGTTCCAGAGCTGCAGGTGGCAAGAAACAGAATGATCTCTGTCTCAGAAAGAGTGACTGACTGAGAAAAATTGCCATTCACACAGACTTAAACCAGCACTGGCGTTGGCTGGCAGGCACGCACTAATAATTCAGTGTTAAAAAAAAAATCACTCGTGCTGGCGATGAAAACCACTCATGCTGGTGGCTGCAGCACTCACCTCCTGACTCCCCAAAGCCTGGCCACTATCGACAAGGGAGAAAGCAGGATGAGTGCCGCTCCAAGAAACCTCAAGAAGCTCAACACTATCCAGGACAAAGCAGCCCCGCTTGATTGGCAGCTCATCCACAAACATTCATTCCCTCCATCATCGATGCAGAATGGCAGAAGTATGTACCATCAACAAGATGCACTGCAGGGTATCACCAAGGCTCCTGAGGCAGCACCTTCCAAATCCCCAACCATTACCATCTAGAAGGGCAAGGGCAACAGATAAATGGGATCACCACCTGGAAATTCCCCTCCAAACTTCTTACCACCCTGACTTGGTAATATATTGCCATTCCTTCATAATCAGTGGGTGAAAATCCTGGAACTCCCTGCCTAACAGCACTGTGGATGTACCTACACCATACTGACTACCGTTGTTGAAGAAGACAGTTCACCATCATCTTCCCAATGACAATTAGGGATGTGCAATAAATGCTGGCAAGATCTCCCAGGTACCTGAGGGGAGGGTGTCCTAAATCTGAAGAATCCAGAGGCAATCTTGACCATGCAATTGTAAGCTCTCCCCCACCACCTGCCTCCGCATTTGCCAGTGGGGACAGTGTAAGATTCTGGCCATGGTTTACCACTAACATTTCGGGACAATTAGAGATGGGCAATAAATCTCACCATTTCCAGAGATAATCACATTCCTAGGATGAGTGAGGGAAATTATACAGGACACTTTGTTGGATTGTATCGCAGAAAATCACCAAACTTGTTCAAGCAGCAGAATTTGAGGATGTCAATGTTCAACTCAATCAGGGTTCTGCTGATCCCACAGATCTTTCTGTAAAGCAGTTCATTCACTGAGGTTGGATTCCTAAGAGGAGTTAAGATGCAAGCCCATCCCCAAATTAACAAACCTCTCACTTGCTGAATAGGGGGTAAAAAAGAGTTGCAGCGGCTGCCAAGGAAGTGAGCACAGATCTGTATCATTTGCGGCTGGTGATCACACAAGAGTTACACATATATTGCAGTGGATGGCTTTGATACTCATGAAGGCAGACGGTAATGTGGAGGAGCTGACAGGATGATGTGGCTGCAATCAGTGTAGGAAATGTGTACCTTTTTGTACGTTTTATAATTTGTGCTACGAATTCTTTCATGTATTTTGTAGTTCCTGGTAAATGAAAAGTTTATTCTAAATGTTTGCATCGGAAATATGTTCTTTGTGACTTGGATCAAATCCAAATCACTGTAATTTAAAGGACATTTGGTTTGTGTGACTTGAATCAAATTGAAGTCACACTGTAGTGCATATTGATAGTGTGAAAAGCAAAAGACACAAGGGACATACTTTGAAATGTATAGATCAATGGACTTTGGGGCTATAACTAAACGAGTGTAAGTTATTAAGTCTGTCAAATGGTTTTCCAGGTAAAAGTTAATGATGCACTGTTTAATTTTGAGGATACTTTGATTATGTGTCCCTGACCATTGACAAATGGAATAGTAAGATCATGAGTATGACAGCAATATTAGAACATAGCATGAATTCTGACTACAGAAGATAAATACAGACAACGAAACAGGTTGAGTGAGCAGATTTGAAGAGAAAGGGAGAGAAAGAGGAAGAAGTTACAGGCATTTTAGCACCACTAGAGTTAGTGGGAAGCAAGAGCCATTCAAACTCGAAGATATCAACTGTTTTTGTTCAGCATCACATTTGGTGCTTGGTAGATTGACCTGATACCTCTGCATTAGGTATCTCATCATCTGAAATTCATTGTCTGGTCATGAAACCTCTTACATCAGTGAATCTCTGCACTTGGCAGAACCAGCCTGAGCAAAATCCTACCTAGATGTTTCTTGATGTCCTTGGGGAACTTGATGTCAGTGTTTGTTTTAACAAACATGGTATTAGTCACCTGCTCAATGCAAGTGTGAACTGCAAACTGACTGATAGCACTGAAATATCCTTTGACAGCCTAGAAGGAGCTGAAGACAAAGAATTTGTGGCTTGCATTAAAATGGCATGGTGGCTAGATGAGAACCAGCAGCCAATAATCGAGTCAGGAGGATGGGAACGGTCTTGTGATTGTTCTGAGTCTGTCTTATAGTGGACTAGCAAGTGTATCTACATGCATTTTCTAGTTACCAGTCATTGGATAGTGCTTAGGGGTGGGAATTTACTGCTTTCTTACTTTTTAAATTAACAATATGAGGCTGATTATACTGTTCTCATCATTGGCCTGTCGAAGGCCGAGATTTTGGGGAACAATGTTTGGTATGGGTGATAAATAACAACAGTATCAACAATGTGGCTCTAGCGATTACCTAGTGCAACAGTCAGGAGATCCGGCCTCATTTACATTTTATGACTAAGCTCCAGCAACTGTGATCCATGCATTTGGTCTGCCTGTAAGACATTGTGGGATTTTACAGCCTCGCTTGGGCAAATCCGTAAATTCCCGTCCGAGCTCAACGGAAATTTCCATTGTTGATCCTCGCCCATGCTGAATCGTGGCTGGCAGGGTGGTCAAGTTCTGGCCCTTGTTTGGGGAGGCGGGGAGAGGGTGAGGCATTAGATAGGAATGGGCCAGCTGAAGGGGAACCAGTTAGGTCTTTCAACTTTGGAATAAATGGAATAACCTGAGAAGGATTTGCACAACTGAACAGACTCCAACCTGTCTCTCTGATGAGAGATCATTGACCTGAAACATTGGGGGCGATTCTACCATCTCGACCCACAAATTTTCTGGCGGGTCAGGTTGGGAGATACATGTGTCAGCCATTCCCTGCGAGCGTTTACAATCTGCGTGCATCTGCCAACCGAAAGAGAATGGCACTGCCGGGACTGCGCAGAAAACTAGCGTGCCACTGATTTGCATCACTTTCCATATTATAGCATGCCATTATCGGGATTGACATGGCAACCTCCACCCACATTTGCGTCTTCCACCTCTTTGGCGTGATGTGACTTTGGCACAAATCAAAATAGGTATTTAAAAGTCTCAACCTGGAATGGCAGCCTTGAACTGGCGTGAGGAGGTAAGTGTTGCTAGTGGAGTGCGGGAGATGTTGCAGTAGCAGGTCCTGGTGATGCCAGTTGGGTTTCCTCCTGCTGTCTTCAGCTTCTGGATCATGGACTAGTGATACCTGGGATGCAGGGTGGGGTGGGGCCCTTCAATTTTCTCAGAACTCTCTGGGTGAGGTTCCGTGAAGGAATCCCGCTCATTGTTCTCCTCTATGCCAGCACTGTAGCTCAGTGTGGGAGGCAGCCTCAAGGAGTCCTGCTCACCTTCCCCCTCCAGGGCACTTTGCAGTAGCATTGTCTTGCTGTGGGGTGTGGTCAGGGACTCCACTGAGTGCTGGTGTTTTGGGATGGATGAAGAATGCACCATGTGCTGACTGAGGCCTAACCAGATGAAGCAGCTACTGCTCCAGGCTGAGATGCAGAGGTTCAGACATGGACTGCATGGAATCTGCTGTCACTGGGCACTTCATCTGGTACTGATTTGCGGTCTGCCCCTGCCCTCTGACAAGGACCAGCAACACATGCCTGTAACAGATGCTGTAATTGCACACATAGCAGTGGCTCAAGGGTACACATTGCCTATGGCTACACAGCGACCTGCATAACCTGTGCCAGCATTTGTCACAATGGGAATCTCACACAATCCTAATCGGGTCACGCATGGCACCATGGATTGTGTGGTGTTGCCATCACCCACAAGTGGGGGTACTGGCCCAAGTGAGGGATTGGGGTGGTGCTGGGTCTATGCGGCCAATGATAATAATCTCTCAAACCCCATTGTGCAGATAGATCTCGGTTTGCTCTATCTGGACCTGGCCATTATAGTGACAGCAGGGGTGGAGGAGGGGGAGGTGGTGGGCATGGAGAGACCACTGCAAAAGCAGCCACTACCAGTCCCTTAGGAAGGAGGGCAGGGGGCTGCCGCTGAGGCCAAATTAATGAACTGCCCTGCCCCAGCACACAGGCAGATCACAGTTACCCTGTGTGCCTGGGCAGGGCATTTCATTAATTTTGATGTGGGCAGTGCACAGCAGGCGGCCCAGGCTCTCGGCCTTGCTTCCATCACTGGGATTCCCAATGTGCAGGGCGCAGTAGATGGCCATATGTATGACTGTAGCAATCTGTGAACAGGAAGGAGTTCCGCTACCTGAGCGTCCAAATTGTCTGCGACCATCGAATGAAGATCATGCAGATCGATGCACGCTGTCCAGGGAGTATCCATGACAGCTTTGTGCTCAGGCAGTCGGATATCCCTGGGCTTTTTGAAGGCCAGCCCAGGCTCCTGGAATGGCTACTGGGTGACCCGCTAAGGTCATGGCTGGTGACACCTGTGCAGAGGCCTGAGACCAAGGTGGAGACCCACTACAATGAGGCCCATGCAGCCATCTCATCTGTTGTTGAGCAGTACATCGGCCTGCTGATGATGCGGTTCTGCTTGGACTGCTTTGGGGGGCCCTCCAATATGACCTTGTGCGTGGTTCACGCATCATGATCTTTTGCTACCCTCTGCACAGCATTGCCCAGTAGCAGGGAGACCAGTTAGAGCAGGAGGAGGAGGAGCGGTGAGGGGGTAGGGTGTGCGTCCCGCCATATGAAGAGCTGGAGAAAAGAGGGAGGGCGGTGATAGCAGGTTTCCAGCGAGGAAGGGCAGCGAGGGACTCTCGCTTGCAGCCCGCTTCACCTAGCTGGAGCTGGGCAGTGAGGAGGCAGCAGCCAACACACGTCCACCACACCCCCGGAGCAAGTACAGCCCTCTAAACTGACCTGGGCCCTCAAACCACCACATCACCCTTCCCTAACCTCTGTCATCCCACCACCCTATATCCCCCAGAAACATCTGAATCTGTTAATGTGCCTGGACTGGCAATGCTTGTGAGTCTTGGTTAAAGGCTGGAGGATGATGATTTGCTGTTGTGCACTCTGGGATCCAGCCCCTGGTGCCACTCAAGTCTGACTCCTACCTGTACTCCGAATGCACGCTGGCCCATGTAGTTGTAAGGGGTTAGGGACACATGTTCTGACCAAGGTGGGGAGGGGGGATGTGGGGAGGGGCTGGTGAGGGGAGGGCACTTGCACCTTGGGTCTGGTGGATGATGGGGAAGGTAGAGCAGGCATTCTGTAACATGTGGCTGAGTCTGCAAAGCACAACAGACCAGCACAAAGCACAAAGCACCTCTATGTGTGGGAATCAGGACCACTCAGGTCTATGGGAGGGCAGGATCAGACACGCATTAGTCACAGTTGAGGTGGAATTAAAAGTTTATTGTGTTCTTAATGTTATTGATGAATAAACCCTGACTACTGGTGACCTTCACACATGCCCTTTTGGTGAGCTACAACTTTCTTACTTCGTGAGGTCTACTGTTTCTTTTAGGTATTACCCCAGGATGCACCTTGGAGGTGAAGGTGTCCAGCTGTGATACATGCCCTGTTACCTGTGATACCCTTGGTGGACGTCCCCTGGGTGGCCGGGACCTACAGGGCCCTGGCTGACTTGTGGATGGCACTGTTTCAATGTCTGTTCATCTCACTGGCCCTGAGAAGCCCCGGTGTGAGGAAGAGGAGGAATGGAAGGTCTCGGGATGTCTGGCATCTCCTGGGTGGAAGGTCCCGGCATTGGCTCAAGCCCTTCCTCCTCCCTTGGGGTGCCCTGAGGTCCCGGGGACACTCCATGGGATACCAGGGTAGCTGGACTGAGCTGCAGAAGCTCCGGCGTCACCTGGCTCTGCCAGTCATGGAGGCCTAGATGCATCTGCCCCAAGTTGTGTGATCCCTCAGCCCTGTCCCTTTGTGTCTGGGCCAAGCTCTGGAGCCCCTCCACTGCAGCATTCTGTGAGCAAGCCAGGCTCTGGAGCCCCTCAGCAGTAGCCCTCTGAACCTGGGCTAAGTCGTCGAGGCTCACAGCCACAGCCACAGCCTGCTGTGTTTCCAGAATACCAGCGAGAATCCCAGCCACGGCCAGCAATGTCTCCCACATGCCCCAACACCCATGACCTCGAATGCTGTGCCACTAGGATGCTGGAAACACACTCGCCTGTGCCCCATTGTGTCTCCAGGATGGCCTGGACCCTGTCACCCATGAGGGCAGACCCCTGAGCCCAGGCTTTCCACTGCAGTAGCCACCCTTACAGTGTTGGCCTGGGTCTCACGCTGTGTCGGCACAACCTCCTGCAAGAGCACCCTGTTGGACTCCCCTAAGCAGCCTTGTAGCCGCAGCATGGTTGCTGACAGCCTTTCCACAACTCCCTGGGTTTCCAAATGCATCTCCATCAGCCTTGGGAAGAACAAACCCAGAGGTCCAGCAGCTGACTTGGGAACAGCTGAATCCTGGCCTCCGGCAGACCTCCGTGTGCTCGGGCCCTCAGATGTGCCTGCCTCCATCCGATGTGCATCAATGTCTGTGATGTGCTCACCAGTTCATGACTCAGAAACCTCAACACTGAAGGTATCTACTGTGGTGATAGTCTCTGTGTTGGTGGGTTGTGTGGTACATGTCAGTGCTGCTGCTTCAGTGATGCTGCCTTTGGAGGATTCCTCAAAGTGTCATCCAAGGGGTTGTGGGCAGTCTGACCCAGAGCAGCAGGGGTGGCGACAATACCCAAAGGGCCAGGTCCAGAGCTGCAATAAAGAACACACATTACAGAGAGGGAGGCAAAACATTCTATGCAGCATTGCACTTACTTTGAGGAGGACCTAGGTTGAGGGTGCGTTTCTGCTCACTTGCGTGCTCAATGCTGATCTGGCTGTCAATGACCACTCGGGATATCCCATCAAGCCTGTCAGCTCCTTAGAACACTCCATATGCACTCAGACTGAAAAAAAAGTTGAGGGTCCGACTCATGTTGTGGATGGGGCTCAGAGCCCGAAATGATCAGAGCTCTGAACGGCACATGCACAGTTGGAAAAAAATTTGAAAAAGCAGGCCCGTGTCAGATCTCTCCCGGGCTGCAGAAAGCGGAGAAAGAGGCCCTGAAGCGAAAAGCAGAAGCGATGGCCCCCACAGATATCACTGTCCCCCTTATCCACACCCCCACCATCCACACACATCACTGTCCCCCTTATCCACCCATCCCCTCACTACCCAGACCAATCATGACCCCCCTGCCCCCTTCCCCCCCCACCCGATTGCCCGCAGAATGGCAGCAGGCTTCTCTGCTTCCCCCCCAATAGACATCTATTTGCCTCCCCCCTCCCCCCGCCCACCAGAGATACATCTGACCCGCCTCCTCCTCCCCTCCCCCCAACCAGACAATGATCTAGCCTCATTCCCCTCCCCCTCCTAGCCAAAGAATGATCTGACCTGCCTCCCTCCCCCCTCCAACCACTGATTTGAGTTAGAGAGCCATTGGAAGCTCTGAACATGCCTTTTCAGCAGCTGAAGTGCCTGATTCAGATTTTAATTTAGCAGGTTCATTTCGGCACGATTCCGGATTGGTGAATGCGGCGGTAAAGGGGGAAATGCTGATAAAGTTGGGCGGGCAGTTCATTACTTCAATTGAAATGCGTGCAAATGTGTTTAAATCACCATTGCACCTGTTTTGGGCGTGAATCGGATGCCTGCTATTCCTGGGTTTCGGTAAAGTGGCCATTCTGCGCGGACCATGTTAATGGCCTCACACTTGATTTTACCAAGTTTTCGCGCCCCTTTGGGCCCACTGAGACAGCAGTGTGTACTTCTATAAGATGCACTGCAGCAACTCACCAAGGCTTCTTCTATAGCACCTTTCAAACCTGCAATCTCAATGCGGAAGGACAAAGGTAGCAGACAGAAGATGGCTGCAGAGGTTCAATAACTGGCACACCAGCCCTGCTCATGGACCAATAGGCATGGACAATAAATGCTGGCCTAACCAGCAACACTTGCATCCCTAAAATTATTTTTTAAGATTAATAAAGCGGACAACTACATTTGGCAGTTCTTATCCCCTTGGGGGAGACAGTGCTGGCCACTACTGGGATGTCTCTTGCTGAGACCATGGCCAGCAACTGGATTGAAATCATTGATGGTGATGGCACACTCGTACTTAACCCTCAGTCTCATGCACTTATCATCCAGGACTCTGGTCTGATTTATCAGCTGCAGATGGTGTAAGCATGCATCTCTTACTGCCACCGTCCCTCCACACTCAATTCCTTGCATCACAGCCTTATCCCTGTGCCTTTTTCCTTTCAGATACCCAAGAAATACAACCTGCTCTGGAGGTGCAGGAACACATAAAAGGGGATGATAATGACACAACAACATTACTTGATTTCATACTTGTGGTCACCAAATCAGAAACTGACACTCCATGTAGCTTAGAAGATAGGATAGAGCTACGATCGACATATGGTGAAATACAGGACATGTGAGGGCTACAGTCAGGGCAGGGGTATCACAAGGTGCCAGCTTGCTGGAGAGCAAGGTTACATGCAACTTCTGCTGCAGAAGACACAGATACAATTAGGTGTACACAACAAAATGTTTGGCGGAAAGGGTAGCCTGCCTTGAAGCTTGCAATCAGGGTGGACAGTGAAGCTTGCAATTAGGGTGGACAGTGAGAGCCTTTTTCCTCAGATGGTGATGGCAAACACGAGGGGACATAGCGTTAAATTGAGGGGTGATAATTATAGGACGGATGTCAGAGGTAGGTTCTTTACTCAGAGGATAGTAAAGGCGTGGAATGCCCTGCCTGCAGCAGTTGTGGTGTTCAAATGGTCAGTGGATAGGCATATGGATAACATTGGAATAGTTTCGGTTAGAGGGTCATTAGATTCGTTCCACTGGTCAGTGCAACATCGAGGACCGAAGGGCCTGTACTGTGCTGTAATGTTCTATGTTCTGTCATTCCTAAAGAATGTGGAGTCCAGCGCAAACTAGACACAGACCTGTTTGCAGAACTTGGAGCCATCCTTTCCAACATGATAAAATGTCTGATGGCTAGATTACAACTTCCACTGCAGCACAAAATGCAGCCATCCAAAATCTGAGTATAAGAGTGGGAGCTCAGATTGCTGTCATGGAAGTCAGCTCACTGTTATGTGAGTTCAGATTGCTGTTGTCATGGCTGTGGATGCCATGTGTTCAAGGAGAATTCAGGAAGCCACAGTGGTCCAGCAATCGATATTTAGGATTGCCCAGGCATTACCCTGAGGAAGGGCCAACAGTTCCATGGAACCGGAATCTGTTGTTCTCTCTTGGGAATACAGCACTCATCCTTCCATTCTTGTCACTCTGCCAGCATCCTTGTTGTTTGTCAGCCAGCCAGCCTGGAATTCTGCTGCCCATGCTGAGATAGCGCAGCCACAGCCAGGCTATTTAGGACCAAAGCTACTCAAGGACATCCTCCAAGGTCATCTGCAATCTCCTCTACTGTAAGTCAACAGTCTTCCAACAGTCATGCTACAGTCACTTGGACAGCACTGCATAGAAGCACAAGTGTAGGTAAAGGTACATGGCACCCAAGCAGTAAGGGAATGGATAAGCATGATTGATTTGTTGATTTTTGCATGCAATATGGCATGATTTGATTTATAAATTTGGTTTGCAATGTTTATTATTTGGGCCTTTTATTTTTGCGTTGTGGCCAAGATGATGCTGTGATGGTGAGTGAGACAAGACAAATAAGCTGTGGGAATGTTGACAAATGGGGAAGTGAGATTGCGATTCCTGCTCTCGCAATTACTTGAGTTCTTCAGCGAAGGCTGGGCACAGAGGGGCTGTCTAATTCCTTGCTTTCCCTTCTTCTAACATGTTCCTTTTCCTGAGTCACTCTCTGTGTAACTGGTAACAAGGGCTATTTCTGTTATAATGAGTGGAGTTCTCTCAAAAACATTCTAATTGTTGAATTCAAGTGAAAACTGAAGTAATTCACACTGTTTTTGCAATGGGAGTTCAGAGAAGAATCTCCCACATTCTGTGCACTGCAGAGGCCACCAGCGTATCATTAAATTTCAGGGGGTGAGGCCTAACCCTGCTGGAGAGGTTGAAATCAGTGCGCCGTGTGAGGTACTGCGCATGCGCTGACCTGTCGGTGCTGCGATTGGCGCACGCACAATGGCACCACATTGAAGGTCTCCCAATTGCTGACCAGTTCGATCGCTGGCCAGTCCTACAATCCCCGCAAAGCCCGCTCTCCAGCAACCCCCCTAAAGACCTCATTGCTGGCCCCTGAACATTCCTGGGCCTAGAACCAACCACCTCTCCTCCCCTACCCAGCCCACCCCGATCTCTCCAGCTTCCCCCCACAAATCCCCCCCGACAGTTAACTCCCCCCCCACAGTCCCAACCCACCCCCTGTATTGCCAACCCCCCCCCCCCCCCCCCCCCGCCACCCCAAGCAGGCTGACCACTCCGCCCTATCTCAGCCCGCCCCAATCACTGGCCTCCCTCCATCCTCAATCGATCTCTAGGCAGTGTGGCAGCGGAGTCCCCATCCCCACTGATTGTCCCCAATGCCCTGTCCCTTATCAGGCACTGCCCCCTAGGCCCTGCCAAAATAGGCCCCACCCCTCTTGGCACTGCCCAATTCCTGATGGGTAGTGCCAAGGTGCCCCCTGGACATTGGCACTTTGCCCCTTGGGCATTTGCCCTCAGGATTTCACTCCCTCCTAGCCATTCTAGTTTAAACATTCCCTAACAACAAAAGCTGCAAGGATATTCACCCCAGCCCTGTTCTGTGTACACCATTCTGCTTGTACAGATCTTACCTTTTCCAGAACTGATCCCAACATCTTAGAAACTTGATGCTCTCCCTCCCACACCAGCTTTGCAGCCACATGTTCAATCATTCAATCTTCCTATTTCTATGCTCGCTAGCATGTGTGACTGGGAATAGTGCTGAGGTTACTGCATTAGACATCCTGGTTTTCAATCTGCCTCCTAGCTTAGGCTGAATTCAGTGATCTTACAATTTAATTTTGATTGTCTCAATGCTTCTGATTTATAGGTGAAGGTGGTGATTTAGATGCTTATCTGTAGACTGTAAAGTTGGGTTAAATTATTTTGAGAGGCCGTGTGACAGGGGTGTCCCTGGATTGTCAGCAAACACAGTTCAAATCTTGCAAGGTGGATTAGAGAGACGGAGGAGGGTGGAGGAATGATGTGGTAAAGGAGTAGATAGAATTATATGTCTGCAGCTTTAAAAGTAACTTTACATTACTGTTGACAAACACCATCCCTGAGGTTTGTGTACTTTGCAATGTAAATGAAAAACAATTTCTCTTCCCAGGGGCATCATCACATGCATCAGAGAACACACATAGAAACACTGATATCCAGGTGCATAATAACACACACAATGTATGGACAGACAGCAGTGTTTTTAATTAATGTACTTACTCATTGGCATGCTCATTGAATCTCTGGAATTCTCTGCCCGTTGAAGTGGTGGAGGCTACCTCGCTAAATATTTTTAAGACGCGGGTTGATGGGTTTTTGATAAGAGAGGGGATTAAGGGTTATGGGGAGAGGGCGGGAATGTGGAACTGAGCCATGACAGATCAGCCATGATCTTATTGAATGGCGGGGCAGGCTCAAAGGGCTAGATGGCCTACTCCTGCTCCTATTTCTTATGTTATGTTCTTAAGATACGAATGTTGAGTTTTACCTGTTTAATCATGTTTCTTTAATTTTGCAAAGACATTGTAATTAAAAGTGCAGCTTAATTATTATCAGCAGAAAAAACAGTATCAGTCAGATAAGAAATTCAAAATGAAGTGATCTGGACAGGTCAACTAGAGTCGAACAGTGCAGAAAGAGGCCATTCAGCCCGTAGAGTCTGCACTGATCACAATCCCACCCAGGCCCTATCCCCATAACCCCATGCATTAACCCTAGCTAGTCTCCCTAAGGGGCAATTTAGCATGGCCAATCAACCTAACCTGCACATCTTTGGATTGTGGGAGGAAACTGGAGCACCCGGAGGAAACCCACGCAGACACAGGGAAAATGTGCAAACTCCAAACAGGCAGTGACCCAAGCTGGGAATCAAACCTGGATCCCTGGCACTGTGAGGCAGCACAGTGTGCTACCGTGCTACTCAATTGCATAGATTGAGTCAATCTTTCATTAAAGTTTTTCCAATTTTTCTGGTTAGATGTATGTTGTTGCAGAATGCACATATTGATTTAAGGTATGCAGTATATTACCAAGGTATGACAAAATTCATCACGATACAATAAAAAGATAGTATTTTAGGAAGTTACAATTTGTGCAATTTATTACTTTGCAATTAGTATTCAAAGTAGAGATGGCTTTTATTAGCATTCACATAGATATGTGTGTGTACTTTCTTTAAGTCTGCACGGATGCAATAGGAGGTTCTATAGTATTCCATGATTTATTGGAGATAGTATATTCTCACAGCAATAAAAACTTTAGGAGTCTACAGAAGCAGCCAAATAAAATAATTTTACAAAGATCAGTTGTCAAAGGTAAGGTGCTTCTTTTGATGGAGGCAGGCAAAGGGAAAATCATAAGGGGAAAAGGCAACCCTCTGGCCTCCTGCCTTAGCATTTTTCTCTCAGCAATTACCATAAGCACAGTTCACCTTTCTGTTCCTTCGGCAGGAGAACAGTGACTGGCATAGAGAAGAAACACATTAGTGTCAAAGAAGAAATTATACATCATTTAGAGTCATACAGATTTACAGCATGAAAACAGGCCCTTTGGCCCAACTTGTCCATGCCGCCCTTTTTTTTAAACCATTGAGCTAGTCCCAATTGCCCGCATTTAGCCCATATCCCTCTATACCCATCTATACCCATCCTACTCATGTAATCGTCTAAATGCTTTTTAAAAAACAAAATTGTACCCACCTATATTACTACATCTGACAGCTCGTTCCAGACAGTCACCACCCCCTGTGTGAAAAAGAATTGCCCCAATGACAAAATTTAATTCTGAGGAATTGTCATTGCATTCAGCAGACTATCACTCTGGCTGAAATAACTAATTGTCAGTCCTGTTAACTTTCCTTTTGATTTTCTCTCCTTAGAGTATGTTGTATTTCTTTATTGGGAGTCATGTGTTCTGATTCACTGACTGGCTCGCCTGGGAAGGTTTCACAGAAGAAGCAGAATACTGTTGCTATGTTGTACAGGTATGGGCATTTTTTAAAATCAATATTGAAACTTTCAATAGTTCTTTGCATCACTACAGCTTATTTTACTCTTCAAAAATATTGAACTTTTTCATTATGTATGCGATTTGCATTTTGTTGTTAAACACATCACTATTGCTGGAAGATTAAAAAAAGGGTTACATTGATATCATCTGTATTTTTCATCATAAATATTAGCCACACAGTGCTTTGGGGTAAACCTCCTCGCTACATTATTGCAGATAGAATTTTTATCCTATACTTCCCCAAAATGAAGACAGACTTATGTTGTTTAAAATTATTCACAACATCAAAATTACAAGCTTACCGCATGTTTCAATTGATGCACAGGCAAGTTTGAAGAGTTTTTGATTTCTCTTTTGGTACAAGCAGTTAAGACTTTTGGATTTTTGCAGTTCTGCAAATTACATTCTCTGTTTTTTTAGCCACAGCTGTTGACAAAAATGCATTTGCAAAAATATGCTTTATTCATAAAATACCTAAAAGGAACATTACAAAACATATCAAATTGTCAAAACAGGAAAGTGCAATGATATTCACATTTTCTCTGGAGATCAAGATACACTCTGAGATGCTTCGACTCAGTAATGAGAACATTACAAACATTTCAATATTTTTGATGCAGAGAGTACAATTTTGTTCAAATTATATATATTGTTCACGTGGCACTCTGAGGTGCTACAATACAGTTACATATAGTTAGGATTAAGCACACAATCTGAAGATTTTTTCAGTTACCAGCCCCTTGGTCTACTTTGGCTGAAAGGCCTTATTCAGTGGCCTTTCCCCATTGTACCTTGGCAGCGGCAATCCCAAACTTGAGTGAGTCTCTCAGCATGGACGTTGGAATGTGCCAGTCTGCAACACTCGATCAAGGACAATTCTTTGCACTGAAAGTCCAATGGATTTTGGGCAGACCAAAGAATGTCCCTCACCAAGTCGATGATCCTCCAGCATCAATTGATGTTTGTCTTTGTGTGCGACCCTGGGAACAGCCTGCAGAGCACAGAGTCCTGTGTCACAGAACTGCGTGGGATGAACCTCGACAAATACAACTGCATCGCTCTCTTTGCAAAGGCGCATTCCCTGAAGTGGTGTGGTGTGCAACCATCTCTTGCCCCTAGTTGCTGCTTTGAGGGTAGCATGTGGTGGCGCAGAGACTTTACTGTAAGAACCTACACCTACGCTTTTGCACAAGTAGAATGATCTGCTTTCTCTTTCTCTTTTGTGAGATGGGTAATTGAATTGTGCAATCATTCTAATCCCTGGCCTTTTGTGGCACACCTCACAAAGCTGTGCATGCTCATACTGTGCCCACAAGCACAGTTTCTCCCATTGATGGCGTCATTGATGCACACGCTTCTAGGAACTGCAGAGTTTGATTTGGTTTGATTTATTATTGTCACCTGTATTAACATACAGTGAAAAGTATTGTTTCTTGCGCGATACAGACAAAGCATACCGTATATGTAAAATGTAATGTTATAGTCATAGCTACGATGTAGAGAAAGATCAACTTAATGCAAGGTTGCACCATTCAAAAGTCTCTTGGCAGCAGGGAAGAAGCTGTTCTTGAGTTGGTTGGTACATGACCTCAGACTTTTGTACATTTTTCCTGACGAAAGAAAGTGCAAGAGAGTATGTTTGGGATGCGTGGGGGTCCTTAATTATGTTGGCTGCTTTTCTGCAGCATTGGGAAGATGGGAGGCTAGTTGAGTGATGGACTGGGCTTTGTTTATGACCTTTTGTAGTTTCTTGCGGTCTTGGACAGAGCAGGAACCATACTAAGCTGTGATACGTCTGGAAAGAGTGCTTGTGCGTGCATGTGGTGAGCAGCTGCAGCTCAGGTGGGAGGCATGCACTTCTCCATCCATCTGCAGACCTAGGGGCAACTGACCCCATCCACTGCTGGTCTGATCAAATTGGCAACCAGAGCCTTCACTGCGCAGTTGGGACTCAACACATCCCTCTCTGACCCAGCTCCTTCCAATACATTCTTCTTGCTCTGTGAGAGGATGTACCGTTGTGGTATGCTTCTCCACAATGCATTGTGTTTAACATTGATATATTCCTCTGGGTTTAACGTTGGCACATGTCTCAGCTAGAGATCATTTGGGAGATTCTCTGGGGAATGCATTCTGTCTGATTTAAAAAACGAGTCCTTCCTGATCTGCCTGCAAGATACTTCAAACTTATGTTCCTTGTGGTGTTAACTTGCTGTTGTGACACTTGGAGATTTATGTGGCACCAACCATAACTCTTCTAACAATGAAGTTAAGGAAAGGAAGATTATTGGATAGATGATATATCCCTTCTGTACATGAAGCACAAGAAGACAGAAGATAGTTATGACTTGTGAGCACCTGACAACTGCACGTATGAGATTCAATGAGCTGCTTTGTGCCAAGGGGTTTTAGATAGAGTTCAATGAAGCAGGATTCTAATGTCCAGTACTTTGTGAATACTGGTAATGTGAGGAGAATAACCATTTTTCTGCCACAGTACACAACAATGTTAGGATATTCTTTCACATACACATTAAGAAGAGATAAAGGTAAAGAGATGTGAAGTAGATGAGGCTCAGAAAAAGAGAGTGGGGAAACCAAGTGAAAAAAATAAAACCACTGCAAAAGTAATATACTATAGATGTTGGAAATCAGAGATAAACATGGAAAATACTGGAAGTACTCAGCAGGTCAGGCAGCATCTGTGGACATTCAGGTCAGTGACTTTTCAGGTGAATTTATATTAGTCAAAACCACTAGCTAACCTATTGATTGAAGTGTGACAGATGGGTGGCAGTTTGGACTGTTAGTCTTTTTGTTTTCTGTGGAAGATCACAGTCCAGATGGATTTAACGTTCTGGAAATGTATCAATAGATCATATCATTAAAACATTGGCCATCATTGGATAGTTTACATGGTGAAACAGATATGCCTCATTGAATGCAAGTATGTCATGAAGATTTAATGATGTCACAGCTACGATGACATAGATACCTTCTCGAAATTCCACTGTAAGTAGAGAGCAGTGTTTTCCAGTCAATGTTAAAACATTGCAGTGGAGAAGGAAAAGTTGTATTCACTTATACTTGGGTCATATTAATGAACTGCATGTTTTTCAAGCCTTGTTGCAAACTGTCATAATGGAATTTGAACCAACATTTAATGTTATTATAACCATTATGCTGCCATTGCAAATGATTCAAGTATGACACTCGTGGGATTGGACCAGGAGGAAAATAATCGCATTGTGTTGGTTTTATATAATTAATATCTGTAATACTAATATGCCAAGATCAACTTTCACTGTTTTCTTTCGTCAGTTAGCAAATAACTGTGCAACAAGTGTGACAAAGAGAAGAGCATTAATAGAGAAATGTGTCTGATTAAAAATGTTGTGATATATAACTTCTTACTTATTAATTCATTTGAACTCGTATGCTGAACAAGAATGCCAAGATAATAGAATGCAAATCTGAGGATGCCATTGCTGCAAATGGGCAGCACTCTGGTCATAACACACTTTGAAAGCCTAACAACAAAGTAGCTAATTGCATGAAATGTCTTTTGAGGATAGTTTGTTGAATAGTAAAGTTATGCCAAATGCAGTAATGCTGCCCTCCCCCTCCACCCGATAAAAATGCTGGAAACTTTGCCTGCCCTTTATTGGAAAGGCATTGACTTAATAAGGCATTGGAAATGCTGCTCATGCATGCATATGAGTTTGATGACAGCTGTGGTATAAAGATGAACTTTGTTATACCTGCCTGCAAAATGTAGAGGGGCATGAGGCAGCGCTGTGACTGGGCTTCAGTGTTGTACTTTATGATTAGTAGCAAATAATAGGGTTGTTACTGACTGTGCTAAAATAAAGGCAAAAAGCCATCTGCCAGTGGAATTTTCAACTCAATTATTCAGTGAGAATGGTCATAAACAATTGATTGAGTAGAAGCCCTTTCTGTTTTTATGTGTTGAAGCAAATAGTTGTAGCATGCATGCAATCAATTACATCATGCATGGGAAACCCTACCATTGAAAGAATCTTAGAGCCCTCTTCTCTTGTTCTCTCTTGGCCCAGGGAAAGCAATGTAATTGCTTACCATTGTAGACAAAGTATCACCCAACTGTTTCATGCAACATTGCACTGCAGTTATGGTAGTTACTAATGTTCCAGCTGTCATGCCTGACTAAGTTGATGTAAAGAGCAGTGGTTATAATTCCATACTGGGAACAAAACTTACTGAAAATACTTCAATAAGGAAATTGAATGTAATTATTTGATACATCTGAGGATTAATAGAACCATTCAATTCCCACAGTGAGAAAGAGGCCATCCGGTCCATCAGGTCTGCACCAACTCTCTGAAAGAGCATCTCATCCAGGCCCTCCCCTCCACGCCATCCCTGTAACCCCTGTATTTACCATGGCTAATCCACCTAACCTATACTAAGAGGCAATTTAGCATGGCTAATCCAACTAATTGGGCCAGTGTCAAGAGATACATTGTCCTCATGAAACTGTTTGGTAAGTGATTTCAACATATTTGGGGTGAATTTTATCATTCCACCCACCACGGGAATTGGAGCAGATGAGGGACAGACCATGGAAAGGTCCATTAACTTTGGACGGGATTTTCCAGATTTGGGGCAAGCGAGGCTGGAAAATCCCGCTCATCATGTTATGACACTGCATATCTGTTGCATGCGAACAAAGGAAGCGTAAATTGTCAACCATGTACATGAGGACAGTGTCCCTTTAACTCCAAGTGATAGTTAATCAAGTTTTAACTGTAATACTGAAGACTGTCTCCCAGTCTCGCTTGAGTTATCAACCTAACTATATTTCTGGTGCTTGTCATTTTCAGTTATGATATCAATATGGAACAGAAAAAATGTTCGGTGCAAAGAAAACTTTATTTTAAATCAATTACTTTACAGTCTGTTAATACAGTCTGAATCATGCAGAATTTTATAAGTACACCATGTGTAAGTCTGACAGCTAAAAAAATTCTGAGAAAATCCAGTAGATTATTTCAAAGCTTTCTTATCTGTTGGGCCACAAGAATATTTGAAACTTGTACTATCCTTCTGTTCTGCCGACACCACTCTTACTGTTATTTATACCTGCTTGTTATGCAACAAAGAATGTGGAATTACGAATTGCTACTTTGTGATAGATGTGTTAACTAAATTAGTAGCAACAGTGCTAAAGTATTTGTTTACAAACAGTTTGGAGACTGCTTCTACAAGCCTGTACAATAATCTTAATTATAGACTCCTAATATTGTTTTGCTTTTGTTTTTATGAGGAAGGTTTTGAATTAATAGAATCATAGAATCCCCACTGTGAGAAATAGGCCATCTGGTCCATCAGGTCTGCACCAACTCTCTGAAAGAGCATCCCATCCAGGCCCTCCCCTCCACACCATCTCTGTAACCCCTGTATTTACCATGGCTAATCCACCTAACCGATATATTTGTGGACACTCAGGGGCAATTTAGCATGGCTAATCCACCTAACCTGCATATCTTTGCACTGTTGGAGGAAACTGGAGCACCTGGAGGAAACCTATGCAGACATGGGGAGAATGTGCAAATGCCACATAGTCAGTCACCCAAGGCCAGAATTGAACTCAGGTCCCTTGCACTGTGAGGCAACAGTGCTAATCTCTGTCCCACTGTGCCACGCTCAGTATAATAAATAGTAATAGTGCAATAGATCTTACCTTTATGGCTCACTGCTTAATGAAATACTTTAAAATATTCCTGAAAAGTTATACTTTTCTTACCTTATTGTAGACCATAAAACTAAATCACTGATCTCTCAAGCCTGGTATATATGATAGGTATCAGGATTAGCAACAACAGATAAATCGAAGTGCCTATTATTTAACATATAAAGGGATTGCTCATTTTTTACTTTCATTGGAATATCAGATTTTCTGCTAAGATTTCAGCTCCTATTCCTGAAACTGTGTATGACATTCATTTCATTGAGAAACTCATTCTATTGCTGATGTATATGCCTTTTCAATATTCAAACCAGCATTCTGGAGCCACAGTCCAATGAAAGTCAATGCCTTTGGGAGATGAATAAATCTGAAGAGGCAAAGACAATATATTGTAATGTATTCTGTCAATATTGTGCAAAAAACATTTCTCCAAATGAAAAACTTATAACCGGTTATTGCAAATGGAAGAGCATTTTAGTTCTTGGGTCTCTGTTGAATATTGAAAATAAAACATAAAAGCAAAATTTATTAGTTAATTCAAAACTACAACAGTATTCTTTGTCTTCCACAAGCAACCTGCATCATTGAAGGCAAAACTTTTAGTGATGTATAATTCAAAATGCAACAACTCCAATTCAAAGAACTGGGAATCAATTGAATTTTAGTGGGTAAAGCAGTGATATTGGACTGGCTATCCATTATATAACATACTCAATAACCAACAGAAACAAAACATTTATGGGAACCAATTTAATTTTGCCTCTTTTATGCCATTGTCTAAAATTAAAATGACCACATCACAACTTTCTGAAACTATTCTCTGCCGTAAGCCCACCTTCCCCAGTATCAAATAAACATCCGAACTTAAGGTAAATTGATACTAGGATACATTTTCATCTTTCCTGTCTGGGTAGTATTCTAGCAGAGGCTACACTCAGTTCACCTGTTTAATATAAATATTGTCTGATTTTTATACCGTCAGTGGAAATGAAAATTGGACGACAAATGTATTACAGTTTCATGCCCTGGTGGCAAATTAAAAACTTACTTCATTGTGTCATGGTAAGGTATCCTTTTGGGTAAGGATAGGTATGTAAATAGAATATTTATTGAGCATTCTCTGAAGTACAAATAACTGGCTTTCTTAGAATTATAGAACTGCAGAGTTTAATGTTTTAGACTCAGCCAGATAATGAAGGAATAGAGATCATAATCTTTAGAAAGCACACATCCACCCCACCACCAGGTCAACTCTCCGTTGTCTCAGATTGGTCATGCTACTTGTCTGACATCTGATATTGGATGTGCGGTACTTTCTCCTAATTAAATATTGGCTTCGGTCCCTGTCACAAATTCTGTTCCTAAGCCAACCCCAAGTGATTCCTAAGCCAACCCCTAGTGATTAACCAGACTGCAACCTTGGTGTCCTATTTGACCCTGTGCTGAAGATCCAGTCCTATATCCTACCCAGCATCAAGACCCATCTACATTCACCTATGTTATACAACCCATCTCCATCCCCATTTCAGCCCATCAGTAGTTGCAACCCTGAACAAATACCTTCACTACCTCCAGATTCATCAATTCCATTGTTCTCTTGGCTTTCTTCCCATCTTTGATGCTTTGTATATTTCAGCCCATTGAAACTTTGATGCCGTATGCTAACTTGCTCAAGAACCATTCATTCTGCTGACCTACGTTGGCTCCTTGGCTGGCAATGTCCAAAATTCTCATTATTTTCTAATCCTTCCATTGCTTTGCCTCTCCCTATGTCTGTAACTCCTCCAGTACTAGAATCCTGCAATACCATTATAGTCCTCCAAGTCTGGCCACATGCTCATACTCTGTTTTCGTTATTTCATAATTGGTTGGGGTGCTTTCAGCTTCCTAGGCTCTAAGTTCTGGAGTTTTCTCCTTAAACATCCCTCCTCGTCTCTCTTTCTGTAAGACACTCTTAAAATCTACTTGGCCACTAATCTAATATCTTTTCACATGGATTGCTATCAAATTTGTTATATTTGTATTGACACATGAATGAAACATTTGTGAGCTTTGAATCCTGTGTAAGGATTTGCTTATATTCTTCAATATCCGATACTCAATTCACTTTTGAGATGGAGCAGTCTGAAGTGCTGATCGAAAAATCTTTAATGATTTCCCCACTACTCTCTGCTGTAAGCCTACCTTCCCCAGTCAATATACATGTTGGGATTTACATAGCTCCACACACTATAAGATAGGCTTATCAGCAATCTTGTAAATAGAGCTCTTGCCATTTTCTCATTTTGCAAGTTTGACACAGAAGTAGAGAGAATCAGAGTTATCCTGTGGAACAATGGCTATCTTGATCAGATTTCTGTTCACTGTTTATTGCACAAATGCACCTAAGGCCATTACTTTCCAACCTGAAAGTTGCCCCCTCTTCCTCAAATTGGTCTAGAAAGGCAAAGTATCTCAAACATTTGATCAACAGCGAACCAAGCTGTTTCAGGCTGTTACTCTGCTGTGGTTACACGAGGGATATTTTCAATATCAGGATGCTGCTGACAATCCAAAAAGACATTAGACCTACTTACCACACAATTGAGCAACATTGTGTAGAAATTTCCATGCCAGTGCAATGCCAGGTTCTTGGCCTGTACTTTCCAGCAATTTTCTGATCGAACCAAACAGTATGTTCCTTTTGTTGTTTGAAACCGGCAGCCTACAGAATCAGTCAGTCTGCACTTACAAAACCCAAAACTAATTGTCAGCTATTTGATGTGATTCTGTGATTGGGCAGCACTTGCTGAACAATCCCAAGTACACTAATAGTCAAACATACAATCAATTTAAGATAATCAGTTGAACTCATAACATGGTTCATTTACAATTACTACAAGTGAATATATTTATATGCAGAGGCACATACTCTACAAACAAAGGGATTATTTCAAGCATTGCACCTTTTTGAAGCTCCTGGGAGCTTGGAGAGCCTTTGGTTCCTCATTGCTTTTTCCATGGCAGTGCCTTAGCCAATTAAAATCAACTTGTCAATCAATCAGCACATTTTTCTCCCCTGGTATAAATTGTGATTGTTTGAAGTTTGTCTCGAAGAGTGCAAGATGGAAAGTTTCAGCAACATGTCTCTTTTTTTTAACAGTTTCAAATTTGGTTTGATAATACTCTTGTGAGGCTCCTTGGAATATTCTGTTATGTTAATAGTGCAATATAAAATCAGTATAGATAAATGTGCTTAACACATGTATTTATCTAACAAAAATCAAGTAATCAAGGAAGTATAGCACTCACATTGATAAAAAAAATACTTGTACACATTGGGCTGCATTTTATATGCCCCAAACAGGCATGTCTTTTCCTGCCAAATGGAGGCACACGTAACACAGGGCAGGTGACCTCCTCACCACTTTCCCACACACCACTGAGCTCATTCCCATAATATCAGGGGTGGACAGGAACCAAAAATGGCAGCCCTGTTACCAATTGTTACCAAGTCAATTGACCCCAATAATATGCTACTCATGACACAAAACAGTTGGCGTGGGCAGCTGGGTGGTGTGTGCAGCCTGATTTTTAAAAACTAAATGCTTCAAAGGGTTGGAAGGAAAGGGGTATGGGTCCTACCTTTGGGGCTACCCCTTGTGGATGGAATCTTTCCTGTCTTCACACTTGCCACCCCCTTAAACCCACCACCCCTCTTCTCTAAAGCCTCCCGTCAAAAGACCTTAGACTTAGCTGTTTCTGGGGATCCATGTACCACCTTCAGTTTCCTGTTTGCTGTCCAGGCAATGCCCACTAATGCACTCTTGGCACTACCAGGACTGATGGAGCTGCCAGATAATTGGATTGGCCAGCAGCTCCTGAGGGCAGGACTTCCTCCCCAGTGAGGAGTCCCACACTGGCCTAGTATAGTTCACACAGCACAGTATGGCTGTGGGACAGGCCAACATGGAGCAGGTCGGCTCCTGCTGACATTGCTTCCAGGTGGGTGGGTGGGCGGAGTGAGCTGTCCTCCCTCCCCGCAATGCCTCCCCTTAATATTCAGCCCACTGTTTTTGTTTTACCATTTTACCAACAAATGCACAAAATGATTTAAGGTCACATGTCAATGCAGCATTTTGAGTGTCGCGATCACAAGCCCACATTTGTGGTGTTTATTCATTTTTGACTTGCAATTACAGAAATGCAGATTCCCAAAATCTGGATTTCCAATTAACCACAAATGGTTAGCAACTAATGTGTATGATACTCTTGACTTAGATCTACCAAGCTGCTTTAATTACCAGGCAGTGAAATATCATAAACAAACTGGCAGTGTGATAAATCAGTGCTACTAACATCAGTGATGCCAGATCTTGTTTTCCAAATAATCTCTAAGAATGAGATTTTTGGGTCTTATGCACCAATGACTCAGCCACCCATAAAAAAAAATGATGTTCAATAGGATAGAGAAATTTTGGATACAACTATGAGTAGCAGAGTTCAAAACCAGGGGCTATAAGTATAAGAAAGTCATTAATAAATCCAACAAAGAATTGAAGAGTATCTTCTTTACTCAGAGTATTTAGAATGCGGAACTTGTTAACACATGTTGAAATGAATATCTTAGATGCTCTTAATAGGAAGCTAGATAAGCCAATGAGGGAAAAGGGCATAGAGGAGGTGATGGCCTCGTGGTATTGTTGCTGGGCTAGTAATCGAGAAACTCAGCTAATGTTCTGGGAACCCATGTTCGAATTCTGCCACAGCAGACGGTGGAATTTGAATTCAATTAAAAAAAGTCTGGAATTAAGAATCTACTGATGACCATGAAATCATTGTTGATTGTCGGAAAAACCCATCTGGTTCACTAATGTGCCATCTTTACCTGGTCTGGCCTACAATGTGATGATGTGGAAATGCCAGTGTTGGACTGGGGTAAACACAGTAAGAAATCTTACACCAGGTTAAAGTCCAACTGGTTTATTTGATAGTAAACGCCACTAGCTTTCAGAATGCTGTTCCTTCGTCAGGTGAGTGGGAAGAGCTCACCACTCACCTGATGAAGGAATAGCATTCCGAAAGCTAGTGGCGTTTACTACCAAATAAACCCGTTGGACTTTAGAATATGAGAACATAAGAAATAGGAGCAGGAGTAGGCCATCTAGCCCTTCGAGCCTGCCCCGCCATTCAATAAGATCATGGCTGATCTGTCGTGTCTCAGTTCCACATTCCCGCCCTCTCCCCATAACCCTTAATCCCCTCGCTTATCAAAAACCCATCAACCTGCGTCTTAAAAATATTTAGCGAGGCAGCCTCCACCACCTCAACGGGCAGAGAATTCCAGAGATTCACCACCCTTTGAGTGAAGAAGTTCCTCCTCAACTCCGCTCTAAACCGCCCCCCCTTTATCTTGATGCTGTGCCTCCTCGTCCTACTGTCCTTTCTGAGCGGGAAGAGTCTCTCCACCTCTATCCTATCCATCCCATTCATCATCTTATACGTCCCAATGAGATCTCCCCTCATTCTTCTAAACTCTAACGAGTACAAGCCCAGTTTATTCAGCCTCTCCTCATAGCTCAACCCCCTCAACTCCGGTATCAGCCTAGTAAACCTCCTCTGCACTCCCTCCAAGGCCAAAATATCCTTGTGTAAGTGTGGCGACCAAAACTGCACACAGTACTCCAGCTGCGGCCTCACCAATGCCCTATACAGCTGCAGCAAGACCTCCCTACTTTTATATTCAATCCCCCTCGCTATGAAGGCCAGCATCCCATTCGCCTTCCTGACCACCTGCTGCACCTGCAGGCTGGGTTTTTGCGACTCATGCACAAGGACCCCAAGGTCCCTCTGCACCGTCGCCTGCTGCAGGTTTTCGCTACGTAAGTAATAGTCCTTCCTACCATTCTTCCTACCAAAGTGGACCACCTCGCACTTGCCAACATTAAATTCCATTTGCCAGTTCCTGGCCCATTCGCCCAGCCTATCTAGATCCTTCTGCAGACTCTCCACACCCTCCGTGCAATTTGCCGTTCCACCAATCTTGGTGTCATCAGCAAATTTCAACACCATACACTCGGTTCCCTCCTCCAGATCATCTATATAAATGGTAAAAAGCTGAGGCCCCAGCACCGACCCCTGGGGCACTCCACTAGTCACCAACCACCAATCCGAATAGCACCCATTGACCCCCACTCTCTGCCTCCTATTTGACAGCCAATCCTCTATCCACGCTAACACCCTACCCCCAACTCCATGCCCCCTTACCTTCTGCAATAACCTCTTGTGAGGTACCTTGTCAAACGCCTTCTGAAAATCAAGAAAGACCACATCCACTGGCTCTCCTCTATCCACCGCCCTAGACACATCCTCATAGAACTCCAATAAATTTGTCAGACACGACTTCCCCTTAACGAAACCGTGCTGCGTCTGCTCTAACAAGCAATTCCCCTCAAGATGCCTCGCTATTTCCTCCTTGATGACAGATTCTAAAATTTTACCCACAGCAGACGTTAAACTAACCAGCCTATAATTCCCTGCCTTTTGCCTGCTACTCTTCTTAAACAACGGCGTAACATTAGCTGTTTTCCAATTTTCCGGCACTTCCCCGGAATCTAGCGAGGTTTGGAAAATAACCACCAAGGCATCCACTATCACCTCCGCCATTTCTTTCAGAACCCTTGGATGCATTCCATCCGGTCCTGGGGACTTGTCCACAATCAGTCCCTCCAGTCTGTCGAGCACCGCCTCTCTAGTAACAATAATGTCATTGAGATCCTACCATCTTTCCATCGCTAACACCCGGCAAATTATTCACATCCTCCTCCGTGAAGACCGAAACAAAAAAGTTATTCAAGGCCTCAGCCATTTCCCCATCCCCTACCACTAAGTCCCCCCTCTCATCCTCTAAGGGTGTTTTAACCTGGTGTTATATGACTGCTTACTACAACGTGACTCCAGAGCCACAGCAATGTATTTGACTCAACTGTCCAGGGCAGCTAGGGGTGGGCAATAAATGCTGGTCAGCCAGCAATGTGCATGTCCCATGAATGAATAAAAATAAATCAAAAAAGAAGTATCTGCTGATAAGGTTGGATGAAAATGCCAGCACAGGCCAGTAGGGCCAAAAAGTCTATTTTCTATGCAAGTTGTTATTCTCAGTCACAGACTTGCATACAATACTGCATCTAAATATCCAAAAATATCATTACTATCATTGGTCTGCAAAAAAAAGAATTTTTAAAAGAAGTATTTCAGCTGTTTCTGTTTAAATTAAACTTTATTGCCACAAAACTGCCAATTGCTCTCATTCTGTTTCTGATATGCTACAGAGGTGCTGTCACAGATACCTCAGAGGAACACTACAGCTTCTCCTATCTTTGAGGCATGATTATCCATATATCCCATTACATCTGTGGGACTGGATAGGTTATAAGGGGAGGAAGGAGCAGCGCACAGTCACTTTAAACAATTTGATGACTGCACCTTCTTGCTTGGTGTTGCTCTGTTCTCCACTTCAAGCGATAGGGCAAGATGGCAGCGCGAACTCGATCTTCAGGAAAGAAACCTGAAGAAACCTCCAAGTTAAGAAAACATTCTGTTGGTTCTTTCAGCAAAGAAAGGCAAAAGTTTTCGCAGGACTTAAGAAATTGCACAGCAATCCAAATGCGGCAGAGGTTTCAAAGAATGGCTATTGTACGTGCATTGGAAATGAGCAGGTACTTGAGAGAATATGATTTATCATATGAAGATACTGTAGCCCATCAGACTGGAATGGTTTACAGGTGAGAGATGTTTTCAGACCAATACTAATGCCTGCACGCAAAAGGAGTGTTTAATTTGAAATTGATAATGCGAATGTGGGTCCTATTTAATGAACTTTTAAATTTGGGAAAACAAATGATTCTGTTACAGCAAATCTTTGAACATTTAATCAGTTTATTTGATTTCAGCTGGATCAAATCTAATTGATACATCATTTGACACTGACAATATGGTCCTAGATTTGGTCATAGATTCCTCATGGACAAAGCCAGAAAGCCAAAGATTCAACAACTCACGCATGAAAACAAGTAGATTGTAAACTGCTGAAGTTGAAGATATATATACTGGCTGCTAAGATTTGATTGAGTAGTTCACAACGTGTATGTTTCTCAGTAAGGATCTAGTAGCCCTGAAGGAAACATTGTGAAGTAATGCTGTGTTTTCTACCTCAGCAGAAATAAGTGACTGGAATTTTTTTAATGCAGTGTCTTTTCCAGATTATTGCTCTTGGCAGAAAGAGAGATTATTTTGTTAGGAAGCTAAGTAGGCCTGCTCACTTTACCTTACACACAACTTGCATTGCTGCTTTTGTTACCGCCTCCATAGAGACCAGTAACTTTTAAAATAGATGTGAATCTCCCGTTGACCAACAGAAAGCATCGAGCAAGATTTCGAGGCGATTCTCCCAGCCAGGAGATTCAAGCGGAGGCTGTATAGTGGTTCCCCGTTGGGCTGAGGGTACTGCCAGTAATACAGAGTTGCCAGCCTCTTACTGGCTGACAGCACTCAGTGGGCTAGATTTTAGCCACCAGGTATCATTTGAACTTAAATTCCAACAGTGCTCATTTGAAACTTTAACCATACAACTAACAGGATATAGTTTGATGAAGTAACTCAAAAAAAAGTTATAAATTAATAGTTACCAAAACAGGGCAGGATTTTATAAGTGGACTATAGTTCTTCCTTCCCGGTTCAGCCTCGGGTGCAGATTGACACTTGGGGCCCTATTTTACCATTAAGTTGTGCCCATTTACAGGCATAAAAACGTGGTAAAATCGGGCATGAGACAAGTAGCGCCAGCCGCGCCTACCTGTGTGCCAGTTCCCCCTTTACTTAGGCCCGAAACTGGCTGTGATGGTTTAAATGGACTTAATGGGCTGCATGCCCAACCTTACCAACACTTCCCCCTTTATCACCGTGTTCGCTCACCCAGAATTGGCGCGAAACAGAGATGCTTCACAAAAGTCCGATTCAGGTGCTCTAATTAATGAGCAAATAAGTGCTGAGCATCTGACAGCTCTGCCTGAGATCAGTGAGGGGGGGGTGGGGCAGGTGGGCCCAAAGTTCTCTGATTGTTATCAGTGGGGGGAGACAGGGCCCTGCTGCCACTCTGCCTGAGATCAGTGAGGGGGAAGGTGGGGTCCACTGCCACTCTGCCTGAGATCAGTGAGGGGGAAGCTGGGGTCCACTGCCACTCTGCCTGAGATCAGTGAGGGGGAAGGTGGGGTCCACTGCCACTCTGCCTGAGATCAGTGAGGGGGAAGGTGGGGTCCACTGCCACTCTGCCTGAGATCAGTGGCGGAAGGAGGGAGGGGGCCATCAGTAGTGGTGGGAGGGATGAAGGGATAAAGGGGTCAGTAATGTTATGGGGGGTAGGGCATGTCTGACGGGGCCAGCAGGAGGCATTATCCAGCCTGGAAACGATGTGGCAGGGGAGCCACATTCTATTTTGTTTGCACATGCAGTTGGAGGCACCGATCGGAACTGCAGGATTTCCAGTGCATTGAGCCCCATCCACAGGCTGCTACAACACAATTTGGAATGACTAATATTTTTTCAGATGGAGTGCGTATGGGGGTGCCGGACAACGGGTCTAAAAGTCAGATCTGAAAGTATCCCAATTTCAAGTCCACCCAGTACTTAGAATCAAAATGGTAAAATAGAGCATTTGGTCTCTGTTCTCTCCCCATTGCTGCTGCTTCCCAATGGGTAACAGGCTCAGTGAACTTCAGTTTTAAACTTGCTATGCACCTTGGTCAGTGAAAGCTGCTGCTTATTACCCCTTTCCAAGTCACATAGTGTGATCAATGATGTTATTGCAGTCTGATTGACTTAAGTGAGGTGAGTCTATCAGTAAATTGACTTAAGGGATACATGATCAATCTGTGATTGAACTAGATGGTGCACGATTGATTTCTCAACGATGATGGTCATGTATTGATGTCATTCTCTATTATCCCCTGACTAGCCCTCTAAGGTGTCAATCACACTAGGGACTGTCCTCTCATTTTAACTTTTCTGTCACTTTTATGACTTCTTGCTTGGGTGGCATGGTAGCACAGTGGTTAGCACTGCCTCTTCACTGCTCCAGGGACCTGGGTTCGATTCCTGGCTTGGGTCACTATCTGTGTGGAGTTTGCATATTCTCCTCATGTCTATGTGAGTTTCCTCCAGGTGCTCTGGTTTCCTCCCACAGTCCAAAGATGTGTGGGTTAGGTTGATTGGACACACTAAAAATTGTCCCTTAGAGTTCTGAGATGCATAGGTGAGAGGAATTAGTTAGTAAGTATGTAGGGATATGGAGGAGGAGCCTAGGTGGGATTGTGATTGGTGCAGACTCGATGGGCCGAATAGCCTCCTTCTGCATTGTAGGGTTTGTATGATTCTAGCTAAGTTAAAAATATGTTTTATGACATCTTCCTTGCCCATGTATTTAAGATGGAGGAAGTATGTTGTCATGCCCTCATGAACGATACCTTGAGCTCAGACTTTGTTTAATTGGTATTAAATCAGACCTCTATCAGTGATTGCTTTTACTCTCTATGATTACTGGGAATGAATTACTTTGAATGAAAGAATAGAGAAGTAAAGTTGTCATAACATTAAAATCTAATCAAGAAGATTACAAAGTGAGTAGCACTTAAATGTTATATAGAGTATGTATAAATTGTAAGTGTATAACCATAATCAGTGTTTAAAGTCTCCTTAGAATGATTTTGATGTTTGTTTGTTTGAGATAAGACTGCATGTGATGTCTGGGAACATGAATTCATCAGTACAAATGTCTAATTAATCTGTGGGTGTCAATAGATCCTGTAGGACCACATCAAAACAAGTGCTCATCAATGTGTTTTAGTTGAGAGAAATACTTTGCAGTATGTTTTTGTTGTATCTGTCAGTGTTTGGTATAAGTCAAATAATAATACAGAATAGCTTTAGAAAAAATACAAAATTACAGAAATTATACAAAGTCTATACTAAATAGGTTTCAAAGTGTGCTAATAATACATAACACAGTTAGCTAATACATATTCATAAATAATGAAAGCTAAAAGAGCTATAGAGTTACAAAAATTAATTGCAGAATTTAATTCTAAGATTATAAAATCAAAGATGGTTACATACTATGAAATGCAGGAACTTTTTTTAAAAACATCACAGCTTAAACTACACTAATATAATGCACAAGACTGAATGCTTAAACACCTGTTTTTCTTTGTGCAATCTGTCTTTGAATTTAGAAAACACCATTGATCATTTTAATTTCCAGGAGCTTGATGGTCACATATCTTGATTGTTCAACCCTGATGCCTTGCATCACTGGCTCAAGGACCATTTGGTTTTTCTACGCAGTTTATGAAGTTTATCAATTATTGCCTCAAGTAGCCTTCTTTTGACACTGCAATGAAGTTATTGTGAAAATTCCCTAGTCACCACACTCCAGTGCCTGTTCAAATACACTTAGGGAGAATTTAGCATGGCCAATGCACCTAACCAGCCTTGCCAAGTGTGAGTGTGATGCTAACAAAGACCAAAGTCACGTGATGAACTAGTGTCCCAGAATTCAGCATATAATCGTATTGGTTTGACATATTTTTGATTATTTGACTAATGCACATAACTAAACTACAAACTAATTATCAATACTTATTGACATTTCTACACAGGGGGTCCAAATTCCTGGCAAAGATCCGATCCTGGCTGATAGGTAGTTAATTGTATCAGCCCTACCCCATGGAAGCAGTGTAATTTTCCCACCAGTTCTTTAGCAGTGGGCAGAATCTCCATTGGGAATATTAAAACCAACCAACCTTGCGCTCATAATGCAACATAATTCTCAAAGTATTGGGTAGGTTAAGCATGACTTCCTTTGACTTGAACCCTCCAATCTTGCGAACATAATTTCGTTCCTTGCATGTGATATCGCTATGATGATTCTTTTGGCTTTTCCCCCTCCATAAACAAATAAAAGTTCACATAGAACATGTTTCTTTAACTTAGAGCTTTGAACAGTATAGATTTAAATTAGGTTATTTACATTCAGTTCATTGTATTATCAGTAATATTTTTCTAACATTAGGTAAGCAGCAGCAAAACAGCAAGTTACATGTGTGTGTTGTAATCTGCCTTTAGGGATAGCAGCATGACATCACTAAAAGGGAAATGTGTTGTGGATCAAGTCTTATGGCAAGCTTTTCTGGCCCTCCCATGGCGTGGTTTCCAAAGGTGAAGAGAAAACCCACACAGACACAAGGAAAACGTATAGATTCCACACAGACAGTGACTCAAGCTGGGAATCAAACCCAGGTCTCTGACTGCTGTGAGGTAGCAGTGCTAACCACTGTGCCATCTTGCTGCCAGGGGTTAACAGTATCTACAATTGGTGTTAATAGCATTATAACAACATGGCAGCATGTGCTGCCTTTAACATAGAAAAACATTTGAAGCTCACTACGTGGAAGTGTAAGAAAGAATAGATACTGAACCAAAGAAGCAAATATTAGATGCAGTCATTAAAATTTTGTCCAAAATGTGCTTTTCATAGTAGGCCCTTAAAGATCAAAGAGATGGAAATGTTGAATTGTTTAAGAATGAATTAAGTATAATAAATGACTTTCGCTGACAGATGATGCATATGATGCAGATGTTAAAAAAAAATGGCAGTTTGAAATTCAGGTCAAGATAATTGGACAGAATGGCAATGATGTGGATGTGCCGGCGTTGGACTGGGGTAAACACAGTAAAAAGTCTGACAACACCAGGTTTTAGTCCAACCGATTTATTTGATAGTAAACTCACAAGCTTTCGAGGGGACCCCCCTCTTCGTCAGGTGAATGGAGAGTTCTGGCCTCGGACAGAGCATATAAAGCACAGTCTGCACTTTATACGCTCTGTCCGAGGCCAGAACTCTCCATTCACTTGACGAAGAGGGAGTCCCCTCGAAAGCTTGTGAGTTTACTATCAAATAAATTGGTTGGACTAAAACCTGGTGTTGTCAAACTTTTTACAGAATGGCAATGACAGATTAGCATCAAAATAGTCAGTGTCAACATTCAAAAACTTTCCCTGCTGCAGATCAATAGATTTTTCATTGCTCCTAGTGATAATTATTTAATATGTACTTATATTCTTGTGTCATTTTACCCATCAAGATAAATAATGTTAGAACTTACATTTCAGATGACAGGTAGAATGGATTTTTATTTAGCCACAAATTAAACAGTCAGACATGTGGAATACTTAGACATTTATTTCCCATTAGTTTCTCATGTTCACATTTTGCTTTGTGAAGCTGCAACAGAGTTGGACCAGAGTGATTTAAAATGATAGTAAAGGTCATTGAATTGGACTGTGGTCCACCTGCATTAGATAGAGATAAACTGAGGCCGGGATTATGCAATGCGTGGAGAAACAAAGTCACTGGATGCCCTTAGCGCACATAAGGCAGTCACACATAACTAAGTTGCTAGATAATTCAACCAAAAAATTGTTGAGAAATTCACATGCCTTTGTTCGGACACAGGGAAGTTGATCAGTCGGAGTTATAGCTGGAATTATTGCTGTTCAGTCGCTTAAGTTTACAATTTCTTTCCTGAGTGCGAAGACGAAAATTTCAGAGATACATGTTTGAAAAAATGTATTTGTACAAAGTCACCTGTGATAATATCCCAAATCCCAGAAGGCATATACAAAGGGGAAATCAAATCAATACCATGAAGGCAAACGCAGCACCTAACAAGCAGCAGGCATCCCCTCAATGGGGCATTCATCAGAATAGCACATTGGATCAGAAAAGGCTGGAACAGCTTCATATGCATACAATGCTGCTACAAGAAACAGCCCAGCCACAAACAGGAATGATATACAGGTATAGTTTCCGACTTACTCTGTGATAATAGACAATTTGGTCTGAATAAGCTTTATTTTATATCTCTTTTGTTAGTAGATATTCAGCAGCAGCATGTCATTGGCTCTCACAGGAACAGTATTATTAATGGTTCAAATGTTATATTACTATTCGTAAACTGAAATAGATTAAATGCTAAATTGGTATATTGCCATCACAATGAAGTAAGATCATGCGGTTTAAGAGTAACATTAATAGCTGCTTTGTAAACATAAGTAATCCATTTAGTATTTGTTTTTTACTATTTATTTTGTTAGTTCCTCATTTTGTTTTATTATGCACACTTGAATATAATGTGTTATTAATTTTAACTGTAATGACCTCAGCGAGGCACATGAGATTGTCCTCTTGGAGTATGAGCTCCTTGATTGAGGTAATGATTGCATGCCCAATCAAGGGGTCTCACCAATATATGTATATTTATATATATAGAGAGAGAAGTGTCAGGGCTACTGACACTCTGGATTCTGACTTTGTACCTGAAGCACTCTGAGGGGTGGAGATAAGTTTGTAAGTAAAGGGCATCTGGTGAAGGGACACTGGCATTTGAGGAGTTATTTCATTATCCAAATTAAACTTTCAACTGTACAAAATTATTTATTTTGAACATAAATAAGTGAAGTCTCTTCACTGATTGGGTTTTCAATTTGTTTTCTTTGTTGGTCTACTTCTGTCTCTAGTAGTAATGTGCCACCCACAATGAACCATTACTTCTGGTAGATTGTCCAATGAATCATGACCACAAGTGGAAACAGTCGTGGGTGGCACGGTGGCTCAGTAGTTAGCACCGCTGCCTCACAGCACCAGGGACCTGGGTTTGATTCCAGCTTGGGCACCTGTCTGCGTGGAGTCTGCACATTCACTCCGTGTCTACGTAGGTTTCTTCCGGGTGCTCCGGTTCCCTCCCAAATTCCGAAAGACGTGCTGGTTAGGTGTACTGGCCTTGTTAAATTCTCCCTTGCTTTACCCGAATGGGCGCCGGAGTGTGGCAAACTAGGGAATTTTCATAGAATCATCATTGCAGTGTTAATGTAAGCCTACATGTGACGCTAATAAAGCATTGATGAACTGCAGGGTATTTCATGAGATAACACATTTAAGTGCAGCAACTTATATTACGCTATTTTTATTCTGAGAATTGTCATTGATTATTGAGCTTATTTTGTAAGGCATTTACTCAAGGCTTCAGATAAGTTTATTCAACTCATTCCTGGGATGAGAGGTTATCTAATGAAGAAAAGTTGAACAAGTTTGATCTATACCCAATGGAATTTGGAAGAATAAGAGGTGATCTTATGGAAACATATAAAATCGTGAGGGGATTTGATAAGGCAGATGATGGGAGGATGTTTCCATTTGTGGGAAAGACCAGGACCAATGTGGGGAGGGTGGGCATAGTTTCAGAATAAGAGGTCTACCGTTTAAGACAAAAAATGAGGAGATTCCTTTTTCAAAGGGTTGTTAAGGATGAGTAATTCTCTTCCCCAGAAAGCAATGGAAGCTGGGTCATTTAATTTACTCGAGGCAGATTTAAAATAATTTTATAGACCAGGAAGTCAAGGATTTTGAGGAGGGGAATGGATGGTAGAGTGGAGTTAAGACCACAGCCAGATTAACCATGATTTGATTTAGTGTCAGAGCAGGCTCAGAGAGGTGAATGACCCATTCCTCATCCGAAGTGCTATGTTGAAAATTGTGGAGTCATTGCTGGTGATCTTTCAGGAATCACTGGAGCAGGGAGGGTCCCAGAAGACTGTAAAGTAGCTAATGTAACATTGCAGTTTAAGAAGGGATGGAGACAGATAGGAAATTATAGGCCAGTTAGCCTGACTTCAGTCATTGATAAGATTTTAGATTCTATAATTAAATTGAGATCGCAGAGAACTTGGAAGTGCATGATAAATTAGGATTGAGTCAGCACTGCTTCATCAAGAGGAGGTCATGTCTGATAAAGCAGTTAGAATTCTTTGAGGAGGTAACAAGGAAGTTAGATAAAGGAGAACCAGTGGATGTGATTTGTTTAGATATCCAAAAGGCCTTTGACAAAGTGCCGCATAGGATTCTGTAAAATAAATTAAGAACCCATGGTATTAAGTGTAAGATGTTGGCAATTTTTAGGTTTGGCTGACTGGCAGAAGGCATGAGTGGGTATAAAGGGGTCTTTTTCAGGATGGCAGCCAGTGACTCGTGGTGTGCCTCAGGGGTTGGTGCTGGGACCACAACTTTTCACATTATACATTAACGATTTGGATGAAGGAACTGAAGGCACTGTTGCTAAGTTGCAGAGGATACAAAGATATGGAGAGGACAGGTAGTATTGAGGAAGGGTGAGGGAAGCAGAAGGACTTGGACAGGTTAGGAGAGTGGGCAAAGAAGTGACAGATGAAATACAATGTGGAAAAGTGTGAGGTTATGCACTTTGGAAGGAGGAATGGAGGCATAGACTATTTTCTAAATGGGGAAATGCTTAGGAAATCAGAAACACAAAGGGGCTCGGGAGTCCTTGTTCAAGATCCTCTTAAGGTTAATGTACAGTTGGCAGTTAGGAAGGCAAATGCAGTGTTCGCATTCATATTGAGAGGGCTAGAATACAAGAACAGAGATGTACTTCTGAGGCTGTATAAGGTTCTGGTCAGACCCCATGTGGAGTATTGTGAGTAGTTTTGGGCCCTGTATCCAAGGAAGAATGTGCTGACCTTGGAAAGGATCCAGAGGAGGTTCACAAGAATGATCCCTGGAATGAAGAGCTTGTCATATGAGGAACAGTTGAGGACTCTGGGTCTGTACTCGTTGGAGTTTAGAAGGATGAAGGAGGATCTTACTGAAACTTACAGGATACTGTGAGCCCTGAATAGAGTGGACATGGAGAGGATGTTTCCACTAGTAGGAAAAACTAGAACCAGCGGGCACAACCTCAGGCTAATGGAACGATCCTTTAAAACAGAGATGAGGAGGAATTTCTTCAGCCAGAGAGCGGTGAATCTATGGAACTCTTTCCCGCAGAAGGCTGTGAAGGCCAGGTCATTGGGTGCCTTTAAGACAGAGATAGATAGGTTCTTGATTAATAAGGAGATCAGGGGTTATGGGGAAAAGGCAGGAGAATGGGGATGAGAAAAATATCAGCCATGATTGAATGGTGGAGACTCAATGGGCTGAGCGGCCTAACTCTGCTCATACGTCTTATGGTACTATGTTCCTAAATATCTGTTCACTCCACCCCCCCACCCCCCACCCCGAGATTACTCCATTTCCAGAAATGTTTAAGTGCAGTGTTTTCCTTTTAGGTTTCACATGTACACTGATGACGCTCAGCTCTATCCCATCATCTGTCTCAACTCCGCCAGTGTGGCTCAATCATCAAACTGCTTGGATAAGCAGAAATTTCCTCCATTTAAATATTCGGAAGATTTTGGTCCCTGTTTTCCATTCCATAGCCACCAACTCCATCCCTCTTCCAGGCAACAGTCTGAGATTAAACCAGACTGACTGTTTACAATTTTGCTGTCATATTTGACCAGCGATGAGCTTCCCACCACATATCCACATCATCACTAAGATCGCCTATTTCCATTTCCGTAACATTGCTCAACTTCATCACTGCTTCAGCTCAACTGCTGCTGAAGCCTGTATCAATGCCTTTCTTCTAGACTTGATTAATCCAATGCATTTCTTGCTGGCCTCCCATATTCTACTTCCTCTAAACTTTTGGTCACCCAAATCTCTGCTGCCCATGCCCTTACTCACACCAAGTCCCTTTCACCGATCACTGTGGTTTTAAAATTCTCATCTTAGTTTTCAATTCTCTCCATGGTTTCACCTGCAGTTCTGTAATCTTCTTCAGATCCACAAGCCTCTGACATATCTGCACTCATCTAATTCTGACCTCTGAAGCTATGTCAATTTTAATTCCTTCACCACTGGTACCAATGCTTACAGATGCCTATGTTCTGGAATTCCCTCCCTAAACCTTTCTGACTCCACACGCTCTATCTAGCTCCTTCATTAATCTTTTGCTCAATGGTCATAATATCACTCTGTGTGATTTAGTGTCAAATTTTACTTTAAAATATTACTATGAAATATCTTGGGATATTTTGTTATATTAAAGGAAATACATAAATAAAATGTGTTGTTTTATCTTCTGACATTCACTCTCAGTGAAATCTTTTTCTTTTATTTTTCATCATACACAAAAGAAGGGTGATGGCTCTTGGTGTACAGTTCTCTGAATTATGTAAGTTTTTGCAACGAATGCTGTCCAACTGTCTCTGACTGGCTCTATTGACAGGAGCACCATTTTATTTGGCAGCCAAAGATCGGAAATATTCAGAAATACCAAAGAAATATTTCTTTATGGGGTCATTACATTATTTTAGGTTACTACAACAAAGATTTTTAAAATGGGGATTTAAAAATGCTCCTTCCTACTTATGTATTTTTGAATGGGAAAGGAGGAATGACAGTAAGTGCATTTAGATGCAGATTGTCCAGGCACTTCAGTAATCCAGGCACATCTGCCTCAGAATGGCTGAAGAGGATTATATTTGGTTGGATGAGGTTCACCAAGGCGGCAGAGCAGGAGTTGAGCTAGCTTTTGCAATCTGACCTGCAGACTGGTTTTTGCCACATGAATGGCAGTGCCAGCAGCAGTTAAGGTTACCACTGCCCTGAACTTTTATGCCTCATGTTCCTTTCACGTCACCATCTGTCCCTATAGCTCAAGGATGCATTGAGGCTACAGATGATTTATTTATTGACCAAAGAGCTTCATTCCTTTCCTCGTGGAAAAGCTAAAGCAGAATGGATTGGCACTGCTGTTTTTTTGATGTTGCAAGATTCCTCAATGACC
This sequence comes from Carcharhinus amblyrhynchos, assembly GCF_965287045.1. Classification (NCBI taxonomy): domain Eukaryota; kingdom Metazoa; phylum Chordata; class Chondrichthyes; order Carcharhiniformes; family Carcharhinidae; genus Carcharhinus; species Carcharhinus amblyrhynchos. Next base: position 100,181,798 of record NC_137326.1, on the reverse strand, counting down.
AAGGGATTATTGATGTACTCCATGATGGCTCTTTCAATCTGAATGAAAATTGGGCAGGTTGTGTAGAAGTTAGATAATTTGCACTACCAGCTTATTGTCACATTGGCTCTTGGTATAATTTTATAATGTTAGATTCAAGGACAATGGTTTCTAATTCTTAAAGGATCCAAGTTTTCATCACATTGCTCCTCACTATATTACAGCCAAAGGACTAATTTTTCAAAAGTACGCCTAAAATAGAATCGACTACAATTGCTGAAACTTGTCTTTACAAATGCCTTTGGTGCTACTAACTCTGTCCCCTAGCTGCTGACTCTATTCTTCTCCCTAGCAAATGTCTGAGACTGAAGCAACCTGAGTGCAAACTTGGTGTATTTTTGTCCTCAGAGTGAACTTTCAACCATAAGGCAGCATTGACATCACCTATTTGCATCCCTGTAACATTACCCAACTCTACTCCTGCCTCAGCTCATCTGCTGTTGAAATTCTCACCTTTGTTATCTCCAGTTTTGACAATTTCAACACATTGCTGGTCAGTTTCCTACATTTCACCCTCCATAAACTATCCGAAACTCTCCATGCTCTTATTCGCTGTCTTTTGCCCATCATCCCTGTGCTCACTGGCCTACGTTGCTTCCTGGTCAAACATCCTCAATTTAAGAATTCTTATTCTGTTTTCAAGTCTCTCCAAGGCCTCATCCCTCCCACTCTCTGAAATATTTAGGCCCCTCTAATTCTGATACCTTGAGCATTTCCATTTTTAATTGCTCCATTACTGGTGGCTGTGCCTCCAGCTGCCTCCTCCCTAGAATTCCCTCCTTAAACCTCTCCTCCTCTCTACCACTCTTTCCTCCTTTAAGACACTCCTTAAAACCTACTTCTTTGACCAAGTTGGCTATTTGCTCTAATTTATGACCAAAAGACCATAAGACTTAGGAGCAGAATTAGGCCACTCCACCCATCGAGTCTGCTCCGCCATTCAATCGTGGCTGATATTTTTCTCATCCCCATTCTCCTGCCTTTTCCCTTTCATCCCTGATCCCCTTATTAATCAAGAACCTATTGATCTCTGTCGTAAAGGCACTCAATGACTTAGACCCCACAGCCATAATATGCCATACTGTGTCAGAATTTGCCTTACAACATTTCTGTGGAGTGCCTTTTGACATTTTATTGCACTATAGACTATACACCGTATAGATGCTAGTTATTTTGGAAGTTGTGTGGTCTTTTTAGCATCAGCCAGACATACCCAGTGTGCAATATTTTGTAATCATGATAGAGTATGATAGGTTGTGATATTTATGCAAGTTTCTGTGGTAAATGTTAAATGTACTGCTGTGAAGTTACTTTTAATATGTTTAGTAGGAAGAAGCAATATCAAATTTTGATCCTCTAACTTCTAACTATGAGACAGAGAGAAAAATATTAATTGATAAACTTATGACAACAGCCTTAAATAATTCTCAGTTATTGGGAAAGCGTCACACTAAGTTGTGAGTTTACTTGACATTTCAACAAAAATAGTTACAAATGATTATTTAAGGAATTTTCTTTTGATTCTGTTTCTATGGTTCTGTTTCTTATTCTCTTTATAGACCAATAATAAGAATAGAAAATGATAGAAATACACATATTGCTGGAATTCTACCTCACTCGAGCGAAGCCATAAAATCCCACTCATTATGTCCATCAACATATGGATAGTTTTTGGTTTTGGATTTTTAAAATTCATTTGTGGAATATGGGTGTCACTGGCTGGCCAGCATTTATCGCCCATCCCTTGTTGCCCTTGCTCAGAGGGCAGTTGAGAGTTGACCACATTGGTGTGGTTCTAGAGTTACAGAGTAGGCCAGACTGGATAAGGATGGCAGATTTCTTTCCCTAAAGGGCATTAGTGAGGTAGGTTTCCCCAACAATCGACAATGGTTTCATGGTCATCAGTAGATTCTTAATTCCAGATTTTTTAAAATGAATTGAAATTCCATCATCTGCCCCCGATCCCCAAACTCTCAGACCATTGGCTGAATTTCTGGATTAATAATCCAGTGATAATATCATTAGGCTATCGTCTCCTTTCACAAGATAGTTACAGGTTAATAGTGTATTAAAAACATTTTCCCTTGAATGGTGGAAGTATCACATTTTCAGTGACATTCGTGACCTAGCAACTTGGCTATTCCACTATGTGGACCCCTCACAGTCAAACTTCATCCCATCCTTTCCTATCATTTGAAAGCTCATTGAAACTTAACTGTTTCTTTCTCCACACATACTGCTAAACCTATTAAACAGTCCCAGGATTTTCTGTTTTGATTACAGATTTCCAGCATCTGCTGTAGTTTGCTTTCGGGTTTCATGTCATCCTTGTCCAATGTTTTTTTATCGTAGAAGTCATTGTATAATGATCAGCAGTGGGGATTCAGGCTGCGTTCTTTCTTTTATAACCTGGTACTCAGACCACGTTCAGCAATCTTACTTCCACCTTAACAAATTAACTGACTTGGGATTAAAATCAGAACCTGCCTCATCTATATAGATCCACTTCACTTGGTTGTTCAGTTACCAACTTAACCGCTGCCTAAGTCCATGTCCACTTTGTTGCTATCTTGTCTTTGAATTAGTTTGGGTTTCAGATCGAGTGCATTGCACATAATGGGCAGAATTTTACAGTACCTCCCATTAGTGGGATATTCCAGTGCTGTTGAAGTGAATGGACTTATGAATGGTTCATCAATTCTTTGACTTTGCCCATACTGCGAAGATGCTGTAAAATTCTGCTCTGTGATATTAGGCAGATATAAAGAACAAAGAAAAGTACACCACAGGAACAGGCCCTTTGGCCCTCCAAGCCCGAGCTGATGATGATGCCCTAACCAGACTAAAAACAAATATTTTTTCCCTTACTTGAACCACATCCCGCAATTCATGTACTCATCTAGATGCCTCTGAAATGTTGTTAACGTGCCTGCTTTTACCACCTTCTCTGGCAGCGCCCATCACCCACTACCCTCTGCATGAAAAACTTCCCCCCATGCATCTCCCTTAAACATTTCCCCTCTCATCTTGGACCGATGTCCCCTTGACACTTCCACCTTGAGAAAAAGTATCTGACTCTCCACATTGTCTATGCCTCTCATAATTTTGTAGATCTCTATCAGGTCTCCCCTTAGCCTCCGTCTTTCCAGTGAAAACAATTCTAGTTTATTCAGCCTGTCCTCATAGCCAACACCCTTGAGACCAGGCAACATCCTGCTGTACCTTCTTTGCACTTTCTCCAAAGCTTCCATGTCCTTCTGATAGTGTGGCAACAAGTTTGGATGTTATTGTGAGCCAATTGTGGAAGTCATGCTGGATTTTTCTTTTAATTTTGTATGCAAATTTGTTAACTCAGCATGTAAGTTACTAAATTCAGTATGTATAAATTATTAGAGAAGTCAAAATACTTGAAAATGAATCATTGTAATCAGAAGTTTTTGTTTGGCAAAAATATATTTGTATAATGTCTGAAAGAACATTACACAGATTCCAAAATGGTCATCACACAATAGAATTAGTATTTATTCACAATATCTATTGCGGTATTCATGAGGTAAGACAACAAAGCAGTTCTTGTATAGTGTGGACAAAGCAACTACAACACATCTTCATGAAGGACTGCCTTTAAGTGTGTTTATCTAAAATTAACTGTTGTTCTAAAACAACATGGGTGTGAAGTACTTTTTATTAATTCAGTGTGGAAACCAGATTAATTTTTCACAAAGGAAAGCAGGCGGGCTCATTAAATCCTCATAAGTTGTCTTGCATAATGAAGTAATTAATCTGTTTTCTCCATAAGATACCTTTCTTACAGTATTCATTTAAATAGAAGGGTATTTCACTTGGTAATGAATTTCTTCACTTAATGTTAACAGATGCAAGTTCAAAAATCCAGCAAGTACAAATTATTTGAAAACATTTATTAAAATGAAGGATTTTCTGGGTCTCCATCTCAACGATTCTGTTCTTGGAACAAAAACCACGCCAAAGAAATAATCTTGACGGATCTTTTTGTTAAAAATGTGCTTAGAATTCAGGAAGCATTAAAGGGGAATATTCTTCAATTGAGATAAACATTTGCTATAAATTGCACATAATCTTGAATTACTTACAATGAATGATGTTCAGACAGTCTTCTGATGGAATAACATCTCTCAGATGCGCGATTAAAGTCAGTTGAGCTTCTGGTGTCAACCACATTAAAGTGAGTAATTGCCACAAATGGAATGTGTTCAACAAAATGATATTGTTTTGCTGATAAAAGAATCCGTGGGCAGGATTTTCTGGCCCTTCTTACTGGTGGGAATTTACAGGCTCACTGAGGGTGACACCCCCCCATGGTGGGTTTCCTGGTGATGAAGATTGTGAGCCATGCAAATGGCATAGATAACAGCGGGACTGGAAGATCTAGCTAGCAGCCAAAAGTGAGCTGTCTCCACTGCCAGGAATCACAGTGCACGGAGAAGCAGGGGGAAATCCCACCCACTAGATATATTACCCAGATGACAGAAACACCCAAATGGTTTTTTGAACTTTGTATAATCCTATCATCGGGGAACATTTTGCTGAAGTGTGTGTCATGTCAGTCTTTGTTTAGAGCATAGGAAATACATTTATACACCAGATTCTTTTTTAAAATCCACTTCATATCATATTCTTGGCTGCCTTGTTCGACATTCCCCACAGTGTGTTTTCCAGTAGTGGAGGTGCCTTGTCTTTGGCGGCCAGCAGGATCTGCTGGTTCCACCAAAATCAATGCCCATTTGCATTGCCCACTGGCCATGCCACTGGGGAACCCACCATATGGAGGGGCTGCTTTCAGAGGGACAAGAAAATTCTGCTGGTTGGAAGGGCTGGAAAATCTTGGCCCTTTTCTCTCATTGGAGATGCTGGGTGGAATTTTCCACCAGTGGGATTTTCCACTCCTGCTGATGTCAATGATCATTTGAATGACTTGCTGCATTTTCCAGCCCCACCTACTCCATGATAAGGCCATACAATTCAGCCCTCTCTTTCCATTGTAAATTTTCCATTTTCCATGGTACATTCAGCAGGTCAGATTCCAGCACTCCACAATGTTTACATGCTGTACATAATGTGAGTTTACATCAAAATGTTGGGAATACAACCAGAGTAATATTGCCTTTGAGAATCATATAAAGACACACTGAGTTGATATGGATTATCTCCTTATCAGGATTATCTACACATAACAGCAAATCCAAGCAATCCATGAGTTAGTGTTGAGAACATATTGGGAGGAGAATTTAAATTCGTCCAAAACTGCTATGAAATCAACACAGAAGCCATGAAACCTTTCGAAGCTGAGATCAGGAGGCAAGAACCATAATAAAGTTTGGGCCTTATTTGCATTTGGTCAGTGAGCTGCGGGTATTAAACAGGCAGTCTGTTACAGCTCGCAAGTTATGGGAGAGCAGAAAATTTCCCGGCTCCCACGCTGATCCAGACTTTATGTGCAACCACCAATGATCCCTTTAAGGACTGCTGGATTAGCAGCTCACCACCTTGTAAAACCTGGCTGGTACCACCCATTTGTACCTAAACATTGCAAATAGCATTCTTCAATCTGTATATGTGCCGAATTCACATATACAAGTCATTTCTGCTGAAAAAGGTGCCTTCAAGAGATCTGGACAAAGTGAGCCTTTAACTCAAAGCAGCCACTGTGGTTCCCAATTGTGCCTCCCCCCAAGCCTGGACCCATACCTTTAATTTTCAACTGTAAATAGCTGGTCTTTCAGTTGAAAATCTTCTCCACGTGTTTGTGTCTTCCCTGATATTGATTTAATGAAACTTGCTGTTTTAAAGTGTTTTATGCTTGTTGAAATCTATGGCAGCAGTCAGATCCATGGTATGTACTAACTGCTAATTGTGCTAAAAAATTTCAAAAATCAAAGCACAGGAATCCTTTTTCAGTGCTTTCTCCAGTAAGAATGTTATAGTGCACAAAGTTTCTAATGAGGTACATTACATTGAGATTATTGTACCGACGCTGCTTGTATATATAGCAATAGACCTCAGACAGTAAGGTGCAAGATCGTAATTCAATGAAGGAATTCCGATAGCATTGGTCAAGAGACTTGTGAAAGTCATCTGAACCCTGACATTGAATTACAACCTTCAGTTTTGAGAGTGTTATGTTTGCCATGATACAAGCCAGCACAGTTCAACGTTGGTTCAGTGCCCAAAATAGTACTCAGCCATTACTTTTTAAAGCTGTATTGTAATCCTCACTCAATGAAATCTAAAGATCAAAAACATATTTGAACACAAAATTGTGCATACGGCTTCCATGGGGTAAAGTTGTATTATATTGTAGTTCTGTGTGGCATTGGGAATTCTGGTCCTGAAATTCAAAGCTGCAACTTCAAGCTCCAACTTCTGTCATTTAGAAATGAGAGACCGGCCTAAGTTAAAAGAACATAGAGATTGTGATCTGTGTATTGCCACACAACAACAACTTGTGTTTATATACAGCATTTAACACTGTGAAACATCCCAATGTGCTTCACAGGATCATTATCCAAATAAATTTGACACCGAGTCACTTAAAGGAGATATTAAGGCAGATCCGTTAATTATTCACCAATCTGTCTGGTCGAGAATTCGAAATGGATTTCTAGTATTAAATTCTACCTGGACATTGATAGGATTGAAGTCTTTTTATAGTAGATGCGTACTTTACTAGCTAGGAAAAGAATTAATGTGCGGTCAGCGTACTTTCATTCTCTGCTGTAACAATTGCTCATATTGTTGCACATTGTGAACAAAAGTACAAAACATTTAAGAAGGCACTTTAAACACGAGAGATTGACTGATCTCTACAATTGCTCCACCAGAATTTGGGAGGTACTTGTGACACAGAAAATAAACAGCAGTCACTTTCGTGGCTCTAGTTCTAAATAAACATACTTAAAATATCTTTGTACTTGGATGTTTGTACAACAAATTATTTCAAACACATATGGAACAAACTCAGTGTTTGCTTACACCAAATCTATATCTGTGACTTAGTAATAAGTTGATTTGTAATGTTTTCTGCTAAGTTATGAAGGAACGGCAGCTCCTGGCATTTGAGTGGTAATTCGGCCTTTAAATGCTGCAGTGCAATTCCAGATAGTGGTATACGGACATAATTGTAAACCACAGAACTGTAAGAGGTTGTTGAAGAGTACAACAGGAACACGCTGTGTCATCATGTTCCCTGTACTTAATCTCATTTGTTAAGAATGATGATTGAAGAGTTGGTGCCGAGTCAAGCACACAGATGGTACACCCAATTTTTCGCTGCTTCATTTTAAAATCACAATGCTGTAAATTAGCTGTGTCATACTCCACACTTATTTTCCCAGTTATCACAGCTCAGAGGTTCTTCAATATTTCCTTTACAGTGTATATAAAAGAAAAAGATAGTCTCAGCACACAGTGATTTCTACCAGTAAGATCACAAATTAGTGGTTTCTTTCTTATTTTGTCCACTTGTGCAAATATAAAGGGCAATGAAAAATATCTATTTTTATCAGCATTAAATTATCCAAGTATGATTTATGTTTAGAAGAAACAGGCAGTTGTTGAATAGACTGTTTCTGGTGCACTGACCTCTACTCAGAGGTGTTTGTGTACAATGGTTGCTCACTGAAACTCTCATGGATTTTAGAGAATTATTGTGGATAACTCACAGTTTATTCTATGTATGCTTTGCATGAATCAGGATTCTCAACATATTTCATATTAGCACTGCACAGAGGTTGTAAAATAGAACCCACCACCCCGTCCTATCTTTCTGTCCCTTCTACCTTGTTGGCATTAATCACAGGAACTGTGCATTGCCAGAGAAGTAGAGAATTACCTAAATAATTTCAACAGTACTTGAATCTCATTTTTTTTGCACCTTGTGCCTTTAAAATACATTTGAACTGGTGATTAGTTTCTCCCTTTGTAGAGTAACAGAGTCTTTGCTACATGTGAAAGTCCAATGATTGCAGAGATTTTGGTCTCATTAATAATGAAGGTGTTACAATGAACAATGATCTTCAGGGTTTGTAAGTAATCTCTGATCGTTACAAAGCAGCTACATTGATTAATGTTTATTATTAAGCAGCACATTTAAAGGGACATTAGCAAATGGCACTTAGATGGAATTACACTTTATCAGACATGCTTGATGAATTACTTTGCGCAAAGCAGTCTATTTCTGGCATGTGCTTTGACAGAAGTAAGGGACATGTTTTAGACCGATTGCAAAAGTGAAATCTCTGGGACTGGACCATGTTATAGCACTGTCAGACATTTTCTTCCTTTACTTTTCCATTTTCCAGCAGTAATGTGAAACGGTCTGAACAAAGAAGTAAGAAAACAAACTGTTTAACATTCAATCAAAATGAATCTTACAATTCAATGAATCTTATCGAGATATTTACAAAGATATTTACAAACATGATAACAATTAACATGACTTGGGGCGGCATGGTGGCATAGTGGTTAACACTATTACCTCTCAGTGCCAGGGATCCAGGTTCAATTTCCAGCTTGGGTCACTATCTGTGTGCAGTTTACACATTCTTCCCGTGTCTGTGTGTGTTTCCTCCGGGTGTTCTGGTTTCCTCCCAGAGTCCAAACATGTGTGGGTTAGGTTGATTGGCCATGCGAAATTGACCATTGTATCAGGGGGGATTAGCAAAGTAAATAGGTAGGGTTATGGGTATAGGCTCTGAATGGGATTGTGGTTGGTGCAGACTTGATGAGCTAAATGGCTTCCTTCTGCACTGTAGGACTTCTATGACTATTTTTAGATACACTAAGAATCATTCTGATACTTCTCAGGGATTCAAGTTGTATGAGTAGTCATCCAATCATTTCTTTTAATTGCTATAATGTGTTTGTGTGCCATTCTCGTTCAGGCCCCTTGTGTCTCAATGTCTGTTAACTGCACTGCGTTTCTTTGAGTTGATTGGATTTGTGGTTGGATTTAGGCCTCCATATATTTAACATGAAATCCCTACCATCTATCAGCTCCATGATGCATCGATGACAAACAATCCAAAACCTATTCACCTCAGCATATTTACTGCTTGAAACTTCTGATTAAAAGAATTGTTGCTCGTGGCACTGACTATGTAATAAAATATGCTCGACTGCTTTGATCCTATCATCAAAGATATATCTCAGATGTGTGAATCTGGATGAATGTGTGGCCGCTGCTGCATTAAGTCAGGATTCACAATGAGAATTTATAAAGGATTCCGCTTGATTTCTTCCCAGTGGGCTCTGTGGAGAATTTGAGGGATTAATTAGTAAATAGAGAAATTGGATTGAATTTCTCCTGCCCTCTGGTGGCAGGCTTGGAGGTTGGGGAGGCGTAAGGATGGAAAAATGGTGGTGGTGGGAGAGGTGGGGGGCACATCGAGACAACTCCCCAATGCATTCTCGCCCCCTGGAAATGGGAAGTGGTTCGGTTGCATGCACCATGGAGATATTCCATAATTTTATTGAATGTTGGAGCAGTCTCAAGACCAGATGGTCTGCTGCTGCTCCTATTTCTTATGTTCAGCCAATTAACATTCTTAAGACCCCAGGTGGGAGGCTATTTTGTGGTTTTGCATTTTGCCAGCAGCAAGTTGGCTGCATGCCACATGTAGAGGCCTCCAGCTCAATGAAGGCAATCTCCCCATGTTCTAATGGCAGGGTCGTGGCCAAGAAAGGTCACACCAAACAAATTCACTCAGGGATTTCCTCTCTACTGTGAGAGGTCTACCAGCTTCAGCCCATCACAGTTATTAATTTAATTTTACACTTCTGAGGGTGCCTTCATGCAGAGGTGCCTTTACAATGTCTGAACTGTGCTCACTTTCCCAATGGAGCTACCATGGCTCCAGAACTGGTAGTCCATTGATTGGGCTGGCATCATCAGAAGCCTGCCCATTGTCCTTGGTGAGAAGGCTGATTGCGGAGGAAAAAGATCCGTCCTGCACCTTGCAAATATGGGCTCAGCACCTCTATTTGATTCTGAATCATAGAATCCCACAGTGCAGAAGGAGGCCATTTGGCGCATCAATTCTGCATCGACCACTATCTTACTCAGGCCCTATCCCCATAACCCCATGCATTTATCCTAGCTAGTCTCTATGATGCTAAGAGGCAACTTAGCACGGCTAATCCACCTAAACCACACATCTTTTGGACTGTGGGTAGAAACCCATGCAGACACAGGGAGAATATGCAAGTTCCACACAGACAGTGATCCAAGTCAGGAATCAAACTCGGGTGCCTGGAGCTGTGAGGCAGCAGTGCTAACCACTGTACGATCATGCTGTCCCTGGATCCTGAAGCCCACAGGAAAATCCTAGTCATTTATTTCTATTAATTCTTCCAGATGTCACATCACGTATGCTCTGCTCAAATCATAGAATCACTACAGTGCAGAAGAGGCCAATTGGCCCATCGAGTCTCCACTGACTCTTTGACAGAGTATCTCAACCAGGACCTTACCCTCACCCTATCTCTGCAACTCCACACATTTCACATGGCTAACCTATCTAACCTCCACGTCCTGGGACACTAAGGAGAAACTTAGCATAGCCAATCAACCTAACCTGAACATCTTTGACTGTGTTGGAACCGATGGTGAGATAGAGCATGACTAGTGACTGTTTTAACTCAAATATTTTATCTATGAGGTAAAAGCTTGTTATAGTTAGAAACTATTTTTATAGGCTATTTTAGTTACAACGCAGGATACTATTATATTGTTTCTGATTACTTTGATCTGGTGGTAAAATTAGCACATGCCAACTTGTTAAAATTGAATTTACCCAAAGAGCAAACATAAAGGCTGGGATTCTTGCTCCAAAAAAAAGCTAAGTGCCCAATGAGCTGGAAAACAGGACGACTTCCCGCCCGTTTTATTGGGTATACTTGGCTGCTGAACGAATCAATGGTACTCTGTGCATTACAGAGGGGCCTCATCCTGCTGAAGGGGCCGGCAGCATAGTACTGAGTGGGCCACTGTGCACCCGCCGATCTGTCAGTGGAGAGATTGGTGCGTATACGCTGTTCCACCCGCACCCCCCCCACTCCCGCCCCGCCCCGCACCAATCGTTGGCCTCCCAATCGCTCCTCTCAATTTCTTTTGTAGTCCCCCCACAATCGCTGGCCTATCCAACCACACCCCCATGATTGCTGGCCTCCCTGATCATCCTCCCAATCACTAGCCTACCTGAACCACCCCCCACCACCACCACCCCTCCACTCCTCCTGCAGGTCACCCCCAACCACCAGCTCCCCATGTCCAGCCCAGATCCCAGCCCTCATGGCCAGCCCCAATTGCCCCCTCCCTCACAATCCTGATCAGATTGCAGAATGTGCAGCAGGTTCCCCATCCCCAACACTACCAGTTTCCCTCCCCACCAGGCTATGCCGCCCTGGTCCCACTTTTGGCACTGCCCGGTGCTTGGTGGGCAGTGCCAGAATGCCTGGTGGGCAATGCCAGGGTGCCAGGCTGGCACAGAAAGGCTGGCACTGCCCAAGGGGCATCCTTCCATGCCCCCAACCTTCTACGGGGTGAGCATGCCTGTTCCCCATTAGTGGGATGCCGTTGTAAACTCCGCTGTTGGGAACCTCTCCCAGCATGGTGGGGGAGACTATATCTTGGGCCTGCTAATCATATGGAAGTAGCGATTTACTTATGGTAATCAGCCCCACACTGATTTCTGGCATGGGGCTGATTACACTGAATGAAAGGACTTGGGAAACTTGCGATTGGCCGGACGCTGATTGTGAGTCCCACCAGAGGCCCCTTGCTGATGTCTCCTGGCTGTCTGCACTACTCGAGCAGCACAGCAGGCTAGGAGTATCCTGACCTGATTCTCCAAAGATTGGAATTTCTCTGCCCATACAGCAACACTTATAAGTGGAAATATACAACATCCAACCACATTGCCAACAATTGGAGATGTTTTCCCAACATTTTCTCATTTTAATATTTTTGATGGTCAGATTGTTTAGTGTTAACAGTGCCAAAAAAATCTGGAAAGTATTTGAGCAAACCAGTAGGAGGAGCCATTCACCAATTGTATAACAATATTCATATAAAAATGTTTTCAGACTAATAGTAAACTTACAGACTTGTCTTAATTGTCAGGTGCATAATTCCTGTACAGTAACCCAGTCTCTGAATTCTCTAAGCATTGGGGTAGTAGTGTTTGTGGAGTCAAGGCTTAAAGTTGTAGAAAGCCGACCTTGAAAATAAGAAATATTTGTTTTAAAATATCTTGAAGCTTTTTGAAATAGATGGGTAATTTTGGTAAAAATGTACAGAAGGATTATTTTATGAATTTGCTTAAATGTACAGTGGCACAGTGGTTAGCCTGCTGTCTCATAATGGCAGGGATCCGGGTTCAATTCCTGGCTTGGGTCACTATCTGTGTGGAGTCTGCATGTTCTCCTTGTCTCTGCATGGGTTTCCTCCGGTTGCCCCAGTTTCCTCCTACAGTTGGAGAGACATGCTGGTTAGGTGCATTGGCCATGCTAAATTGCCCCTTAGTGTACCTGAACAGACACCAGATTGTAGCGGCTACAAGATTTTCACAGTAACCTCATTGCAGTGTTAATATAAGCCTACTTGTGACACTAATAAATAAATCTTAAATCATGATTTGTGTATTGTGGTACCTAGTGAATACTGCCAGGCCAGTTTATTGAGATCTACAGGCAAACCAAACTCACATTTACATAGCTGAATAATTTTAATTCAAGTCCTTTGCTGTGGTTTAGTAATTTTAGTTGAGGATTTGCTCTGAGAATTTAATCTTTTGTGATGGGCCTTCTTTGAGACTGGTTTGTTTTGGAAAAAAGTATTAATACAAGTTGCCGTTGTTTTAGCTAGTGTTGATGTATAGATTTTGTTGTCAGGGAATGTTGATGGACGAGACATGTATGTTTTCCCTGTATATTTCTGACTCCTTGCTAATGCCTTTGGTTTTCTAAGTAGAGCTTTCCTGAGGCATTGGTAACACAAGTTGCAGCTAAAAAATTTAAATGGATAACAATCCTTTGGCCATTTCCATAGAACTGCCTTTATTAGACAGAAAGAACAAATTCACAAGGGAACAAAATCTCCTTCAACAACAAAAGCATTATATTAAAAAATGAAAGACCCATCTTTACAGACCATGCCACTGCTGTATTATTTGAGTATGTTAGAGAAGATCTAACTTCAGTGCAACTTAAAGGACTAAAAGAAAATTCAATTATGAAGGAAGAAGACAGAAGAAGAGCATTGAGAAGAGAATAGCAGGACCAGCATGTGTGTGGAAGTATTGGGGGAGGATGGAGAGTGTCTACTTTGAGTTGATTTGATTTATTATTGTCACACGTATTAGCATACAGTGAAAATTATTGTTTCTTGCGTGCTATACAGAATAAACATACCATTCATAGAAAAGGAAACTAGAGAATGAAGAATGTAGTGTTACAGTCATAGTTAGAGTATAGAGAAAGACCAACTTAATGCAAGGCAGGTCCATTCAACAGTCTGACAGCAGCAGAAAAGAAGCTCTTCTTGAGTCGATTGGTATGTGACCTCAGACTTTTGAACTTTTTCCCGACAGAAGAAGATGGAAGAGGGAATGTCTGGGCTGCTTGTGGTCCTTAATTATGCTGGCTGCTTTGCTGAGCAGTGGGAAGTATAGACGAAGTCAATGGGTGGGAGGCTGGTTTGCATGATGGATTGGGCTACATTCACACACAACCTTTTGTAGTTCCTTGCGGCCTTGGGCAAGCTATGATACAACCAGAAAGAATGCTTTCTATGATGCATCTGTAGAAGTTGGTGAGAGTCATAGCTGACATGCCAAAGTTCCTTAATCTTCTGAAAAAGTAGAGGCGTTGATGGTCTTTCTTAACAAAATGTCAGCACGGGAGGGACCAGGATAGTTTGTTGGTGATCGGGACACCTAAAAACTTGAAGCTCTTAACCATTTCTACTTCATCACCGTTGATGTAGACAGGTGCACGTTCTCCTTTATGCCTCCTGAAGTCGATGACAATCTCTTTTGTTTTGTTGACATTGAGGGAGAGATTATTGTCGCTGCACCAGTTCACCAGATTCTCTATCTCATTCCTGTACTCTATCTTTTCATGGTGAAGATTGCAGGAATCTAAGAAGCTTCCATGAGATGAAGGCAAGGAGCAAAATTTTACTTGCAAGGCAGGAAGTTCTGTAAATGAAAGATGCAAACTGTAAATGGAGAGAGGTAGCACAGACAGACAGTGCACATCTACAACACAACAAAAAGCAGCACAGTACGAATAACATTTTGATGAGTTCATCAGGTTGGCCCAGGTAAGTGAAAGTACCGAGTACATGTGCATTCAAAAGATAATCTGGAAGTATGATTCAATACCAAATAGAGCTAACATTGGGGACCACAATGTTACACTGTAATATGCATCTATTCTCTTCTCCTCCCTGGTTCCAACTCAGGTTCCTCCCTGTCCCAGGACATGTGTGCTTGCTCCTGATTGGCTCGGCTTCCCATGTGGCCTCTCCAAGTTTCTGATGCGACCATGTTGTCCCCAAAGTATTATCTCCTTAAGGAGACAGTGTTAGCACACTGATATGCTGTCCTCTCTTTCGCAGGACAAGATAATATGAAATAGAAGGGAGCAGAACAGAACTGGTGTTTACACGATGTAACTGAAGAGAGGTTAATGTGTACCAGATACCTCACCAATGTCTCCTTCCATTGCTCAGTCAGTATATTTCTCTGGTGGAGATGGATAAGTACCGGTCAAAAATCTCCTTTTTCAAGTTGCTAACCTTAGCTCAGTCATAGCAGTTTCATCAATCAGCCCCATTCCAGAGATGTGTCAGATATACTGCCATTGTAGTCCCCAATGTTAGCTCTATTTGGTATTGAAGAAGATCAGTGCCATCTTATAGATGAGATTTTAAACCTTGATCTTGTCTTGCCTGTTCAGTTGGATGTAAAAGTTTCCATTGCAATGTTCAATGAAGAACAGGGAACTTTTCCAGTGTCCATGGTAGCATTTATATTAATATATTCATACAAGTCAACCTTCCATGAATCATAAAATTTGCTTTATCTTTCAAGAAGAGCAACAGAAAGTGGAAGTACATTTCCACAGTAGCGCCCAGCATGGTCACCATGAGCCTTGACTTTTACCATCTTCAGACTGGCTATGCTCTTTTTTCTGAAATGGCATAATTGTGTTGACATTTTCAGCTCCTGAAAGAGTGGGACAAGGGACGACTATTAGGGTGAAGGGACAGCAGACAGAGGTTAGTGGTTGCAAAATGCAGCTGCAGTTTGTTGTGTGTATATACACCCAACTTGCTGCACACTTCAAACAGTGCACATGTGATCAGCAGTACAGTTAGCACTGACTAACAATCATGCTTTTAATAAAAGCACGGGAACTTGGGCTTTTATGGATAGAGGCATAGAATACAAAATCCTCATGTGTAAGGTGACTGCGAGCATTTAGACTTAGTGTTGTTAATATCAGCTGTGACTGATGTGAGGTTAGATCACTAACTTGCTAGTCCTAGCAACAGAATGAGAGTGAGCTCATACTGAAAAGTGGCATTAGATAAAAACATACCACCATCCACAATGTTCTCAGCAGCATTGGATGTCAAGTGCCACTTTGTAGATGGCTAAGAATACCAAAGTAGAGCTCAGCAGATGTGAGCATCCTAGTTCACACCAGTTCTGTTCTGCTCCCTTCTATTTCATATTATTTTGTCCTGCGAAAGAGAGGACAGCATATCAGTGTGCTAACATTGTCTCTTTAAGGAGATAATACTTTGGGGACAACATGATCACATCAGAAACTTGGAGAGGCCACATGGGAAGCCGAGCCAATCAGGAGCAAGTGCACATGTCCTGGGACAGGGAGGAACCTGAGTTGGAACCAGGGAGGAGAAGAGAATAGATGCAATACTACAGTTCTGTCAGACTTTTATCTTGTATATATTTATTGCTGGTTAGCAGAGGACTCAGACAAATATGGTAACTGGTGAAAAACACAGAGTGACGATGTGGAGAAATGTTTTTACACAGCAAGTTGTTGTCATCTGGAATGCACTGCTTGAAAGGATGGTGAAAGCAGATCCCATAATAACTTTGGAAAGCAAATATGACATTTACTTACAAGGGAAATAAAATTGCAGGGGAAAGAGCAAGAGAGTGGGACTAATTGGATAGCTTTTTGAGAGATATATTTTAGTCATCTTTCCTTTTGAACAGAAAATCCTCTTTCACGTTCTCTACCAACACTACTCTTTTTTGATAAGGAAGCCAACGGATTTTGAATTTGTTTCTTATTGTATTGCAATGACTTTGTGGAAGATTAGATGAATGAAAAATAACAGAAATGTAGTGTTTATTCCTAACTCTATGTTTTACTTATGTAACTGCAAGCATTTTTCATTAAACTGTTTTTCTGCACATTATCATTAAGGCAGATTAAGGTAAGGAGACTAAACTGACAAATAAATCTCACGCATTGCATCAGGAGCTTTCAAATAGAGCAAAATCCATTTACTTGTAGAAATGGGTCACACTGTAGAGTTATACATACGGTTAGAAACGTCAATATTAGCAAAAAAATCTTGTGGCATAGCATTGATTTACTGTTACTTCAAACAAAATAATATAGTATTCTGCTCAAAAATAGACTGCACAATTGCCATCAATAAATTATGCTGTTATTGTTTCTCAATGGAAATAACTTGGGAATTGTATAGAAAAGGAGGAAGATGGTACAAATTCAATGAAGTTGGAATTCAAGTAACCCTGACATAGCTGAGAGAAACATTTTGTTTTTAGAATCCCTACAGTGCAGAAGGAAACCATTTGGCAC
Organism: Carcharhinus amblyrhynchos; assembly: GCF_965287045.1. NCBI lineage: Eukaryota > Metazoa > Chordata > Chondrichthyes > Carcharhiniformes > Carcharhinidae > Carcharhinus > Carcharhinus amblyrhynchos. The sequence goes on along the minus strand of NC_137326.1, from coordinate 100,164,851 downwards.
ATTGAGTCTGCGCTGACTCAGCACTTTACCCATGTCCACTGTCTGCCCTATCCCCATACTCCCAAATATTTACCCCACTAATCCCCTGAACCTATACATCTTCGAATGCTAAGGGGCAGTTTAGCGTTGCCAATTCACGTAACCTGCACATCTTTGGAGTGTGGGAGGAATCTGGAATACCCGGGGGAAACACACACAAACACTGGAAGAATGTGCAAACACTACACAATCATCCAAAGCCTGAATTGAACCTGGATCTCTAGCGCTGTGAGGCAGCAGTTCTAGCCACTGTGCCACTGTGCTGCCTCAACTTCTTCACCTTTGGGATAGTTTTTCCATTTGTTTGAGGTAGCACACATACTGAATAAACTTTATTGGTTTGTACTTTTGCATGTTAATGCCAATAACTTGATCATTTTCTTTTAAAATTACGCCTGTTTTTCTAGTTGCTCCCTTAGCTTTAAGGGAGTTTTGCTTTAAAGGCTTTCTTAATGAGTGATTAATGGGATACAAACAATCTTGTTTTGTAGTAACTTTCTTCCCACATGCGTTCTCTAAAATTGAAATAAGCCTCAATGCATTGATGTTGCTATTAGTAAGCAATGTTATAACATAGCAAGGTTTAAAGAGGAGGAAGGGTGGGAAATATTTTATTGAATGTGGTACAACCTTGCAGTTGCACAAAGCAGCATGGGTGGATGGAAAAGCAGGGACAGCAGGAGAGAACAGTTGAGTAAGTTAGAAGGCACAAGGAGCAGAACATTTGAATTTGCCTATGCCTGACACAGGATAACTACTGCAGCTGCAGCTACCTGAATCTTAGTAAAGTACACTGTGTTCAAAAGCTTCATTGGGGATGCAATCCGTAAACTATGTTATCTCCTGGAAGCAGATCTGCAAATGGTAAGTAAACATGGGCATAGAGTTCTGGAACAAAGAACAAAGAAAACTACAGCCCTTTGGCTATCCAAGCCTGCACTGACCATGCTGCCACACTGAACTAAAACCCCCTATGCTTCCGGGGGCCATATTCATGTATTTATCAAAGCTGCCCTTGTAAGTCACTATCATATCTGCTTCCTCTACCTACCCTGGCAGTGAGTTCCAGGCATCCACCACCCTCTGTGTAAAAAAACTTGCTTTGTTCATCTCCTTTAAACCTTGCTCCTTGCAACTTAAACCTATGCCTCCCTTGTGATTGACTCTTCCACCCTGGGAAAAGTTTCTGACTATCCAAGTTAATTCTTGCTTTCCAGGGAGAGTTCAAAATGCACACATCATGATGCGATCCGGTTTGATCTAACTAATGTTCCAGAAAAACTGAATGGAAGATTGGAAGACCTGGTATGGTCACTGAAAACAGAGCGAATAGAACCCATGTCCTTCAAAATGCACATTAAACAACTTACATTTACAAAGCATAAATTTAATGAGATGGATTTTCAACCTGTCATCTGAGTGCAAAATTGCCCCTGTACATGGCTGCCAGTTCCTGTTGGTGGTTCAAAACTTGTGTTACCAATATAAATAGATTTCTTTCTCTGCTATCTCTATGATACTTCCTGGCCAAAACCTTCAGTGTAGTTTTCTTTGCAATTTAACGATAGTGAATGGCTACAATTGTTCTAGTGTTTTTGTTGTGTAAGGATATTTATATAGAATGTGATAATGTGAGGGAATGGAATCCTTTTGTACATTGCACAATATATGGCCTTGTTTGTTACTCTGAAATGTACCTTCATAGAAGAATTGAAGGAAAGTCATTGCAGACCTTCCTATAAAGCGCCTTGGACCTTCCTTTACTCAGAGTGTGGTAAGAGCGTGGAATGCCCTGCGTGCAACAGTAGTGGATTCAACAACATTAACGGCATTTAAATGGTCATTGGATAAACACATGGATGATATTGGAATAGTGTAGGTTAGATGGGCTTTAGATTGGTTTCACAGGTCAGCACAACATCAAGGGACGAAGGGCCTGTACTGCTATGTTCTATGTTCTATTTTCTTGCATTGACTATAAATATGAGTTCTTTGTGTTGATTTCAAAAGCTGGTCAGATATATACTGGTCACAAATATCCTGGAATGGGCACCAGGATTAACTTGCCCTGCTCTGGTTATGCATGCTACAAATATCTGATTCTTTACCCTAGCCATATGCTGGCAAGTGATCCGTGCCATCTTTCTGAACGAGTTCTAGATTTGGAGACTGAATCTCAAAGATGGCCAATGATCCCTGTAAGCAGAGATCAGTGCACTGCTGCAAGGATTTCAAATTTCTCCTTCATGATAATCCCTACTGTAATAAGCGTGTTAAAGTCAGCCTTAGTTACTTCATGTATTTTGGACTTCAATACCAGATTAGCAGCAGCAAGAATGCCCCTGAGAGATATCTTACAACTGACAATTCATCCATATGCCTGGGATCTTCTTGCAGCTGCCACTTCTGCAGAGCAGGCGAGTACTGCTCAATAACTTTGCCGGACTGGGTGGTAGAATTTGCAACATTACCCAGGACATTTTCTTTTGTCAGAAGATGAGTTTTGTGCTCACCGTTTGATGCAAATTAAATGCAATATAATAATCCATTAATACTCATAAAATAAGCAGATTTTCCCAGGAGCCCAGAATCAGAAAGCAACTCAGCAGAGCTCACTGATCATGCAATTTTGCCTTTTCGTCTCTCTGCTTATCTCTTTTTTAGCTATGATCTGTGATTGACCCTAGAATCCCTTCTCAAATTCACTAATAACCTCTGAAGCATGCGCCTCTAAGCTGGTGTCTACTGTGTGATGGCTATGATGCAGATGCTGAAATGAGTATTAGTAAAATACAAGTCTCCTCTTCCTTGGCTTCTATCTTTTCCGTGAAATGAATGATGGAACCTAATGAGCAGATTGTTTGCATTTGGCTGCTGTACTGAAAGTAAATGATGGGTTATGCAGTTGAACTTAAGCACTACTTTCAATCCGATCAAAGACAATGGCACAGGGTGTCTGGTTGGTTATCTATGAACATGCCAGAAGAATTGCCATCTCTGTAAAGTTGAGCATTTCCTACAATTGTACTTCCTGGTCTACGATGACCTTTGCAGGTAAGAGGCGGCCACCTATTGAAAGAAATCTTTCTCGTACAAAGTGAAGGTATGCATTGCATGAGAGAAAATTCTGCAGTGTGCGTATTGCTAGGGATGATAGAATAATGTATGAAGTTGGCTGAACATGAAGCGGCAGATTTATGACTTTCATATCGTCAATTCCACCTGTGCAGGAGGATCATCAGTCATCAGCCCTGCTCACTTCAATTTTGCAGGTTTTGCCTTTGTGCTCTACTCTAATACTTCCAAATTGTTTTCGTTACTTCTCTCAGTGCAGTGTTGTTAGATAACACAGTAATAAGTCTCACAACTTTCGGAGTGCTGCTTCTGATTAAACGCTCATCTAATGAAGGAACAGTGCTCCGAAAGCTCTTGATTCCAAAACAAATCTGTTGGACTTCAACGTGATGTTGTGTGATTTCTTACTGTATATTAGTGCACTTTATTCAAAATCGGCCAAACTATTGTTAAAGATCACAGTATTTTAAATACAGAATACATTCAATGCACTTAAATTTCCCTTCCTTTTTCTGTCTTCCCTAGTGTTCATTTTGCAACAATTTACATCGCAACAAGACTGTTGAGTGCAGCTTTGCTTTAAGCTGCAACCTGCCTTTAGGAAGAGCAGGCTGACTGTGCTACGTGATCTGCAAATAATCCTTCTGAACCCCCCCTACACACAGGCTGTAGGCAGCGTTCAGGAGGAGACAGCAACATTGGAGCTGCACAGGTCAATTCCATAGTCATTCAGATGATGTGGGGGATACATCTTTTGTTCAAATTATTGCTCACTTTGATCTGTACAGCCATGGGCAGGTCACAGATTGTGACCCCATGCCCAAATTCCAGTCCCTTTGATTTTATAAATAATGGTGTAGAGCATAAGAACGCAGAATAATTGCTGACCTGTATGAATCATTGGTTAGAAAGTAGGGGAGCATTTTCCAAGCATCTGCTTACTGCTGGAAACCTTTTCTGCCACCAGCGCATAGCATGAAAATATGCATATAGAGAGAAGCTGATTCCAGACTACTCACTGTGCTGCTTATTTAAATAATATCTGTGGCCAGTTAGCCTTACCTGCAGTATCCATTGGCTGGACACAGCAACAGATGGCCGTGAATGTTAACTATCACTTCAAACTAACCGCTGGATCTTAAAGGGGCGGTTCATTGAGGCTGGAGCAGGTACTGGGACTCATGTTGATGAGTATATAACATGGAAGGGAGGGAGGAATGGAACATCAGGGGACAAAATGGGGTTTAAGATTTTCAGATGTAAATAAGAGACCTAGGTCAATGATGCATCTTCAAATGCCAGGTCTTACCAACTGCACTAGTAGTCTCAGCCACTGCTCAAATCACAGCATCCCCATCACTCATCTATAATAAGAAGTACCAGGCTTCATATCAAACATTTCAGTATTTCTCCTCACTATTACAGACTTAACACTGATACAAACCCCAAACCCACATCTCACAGTTTGCACAGTCTATCATCTGTTCAGCCATGGTTTCCTCACCAAGCAAACAGCTCACACAGTGCTCACTAAGACATCTTCCTCTCTTTTTCAGGACAAGGTGGCAGCAGGAGTTACCTAGAGGGGATAGGTGTGCCTGCATGCACTTAACCACTTGAAAGATATGGTGCTGGCCATTATTGGGATGCCTTGTTATGATTAATGGCAGGCTGAATCAATCAAAGAAGATGGTATTCTCTTTAAGTTGCTCTGCAATTTCTGGGGTTAGCTGGGAAATGGGGGGCTGGTATTGGTGACGGTGTGTGAGTGGAGGGATGTGATGATGATGGCAGGGGATGGCCTGGTTGATTGTACCTGGAACAGATGGAATTCCATTTCAATTGATGTAGAATGAGGTGATTATATCGTTGACCTCTTTTTTTTTCTCATAAGTCAGGTAGATACTGTTTGCAAAAATACTGGGTGAGGCTGATTAGACTGATTCATTGACCTAGTGCCACTTCCCACAAGGTGAGAAAGCAAGAAGATATAGAATTTGAGAAAAGGCATTGCCTTTTTTCATCCTTGAAAACTCAAAGGCAGCAGAGACTTCAGGTGGAACTTTACAAGGCAGCTGAAGGCAGAATCGGTGGCGGGTTGGTTGGAGCAGTTGCTAAAAAGGATATGCCAGTAACAAGATGGATCCACAAGATTGCAAATGGAGTTAACCAACAGTTCCATGCCGGGAAGAATGAACTTCAAGCAGTGCATAAAGTCTTGAGCAAAATTAGTGTTGGACTCCTCTATGCTCCTTGACATTTACTGCAGGCTTTCTGACAGGCTTTCCAGTAGGCCAAACATTCTGTTGTGCATTCCCATCAGCCTTCTTCTGATGGGTTAGCCAGTCAAAATCCTCATCTGAGTCCTGTGCAGTAGAAGCCCCCCATGAGGAAAAGAAGAAAATTGACCCATAAATTCAGTGTCAAACATGTTTGGGTGATGTTTGCTCGCAATGTTTAAATGTATCTTGACATGTATTGTATTCATTGTATGGATTTGAAAAACTGTGAAAAGGAAGTCATTGTCTATCAGGCAAATTCTGAACAGGCAAATATGAAAGCTGGTTTCTTTCCTGCCTATCTAAGAAATGAATGCACAGGAAAGTTATGGTGTTTACAACAAATAGTTAATTTTGCAAAATCTTGTGAGGGAACAAGGCATTCATGTAACTCCAATCATGTCATTACGATTGCACACATATACAGACAAGAGCTGGAGGAATGCTGTAGGGCCAGAATTCCTTATAGGATTTTGATGACATTGAAAAGCCTTTTCCACATTTTTGAATTGCTAATACGGTTGAAGAAGTGGTGTTTATGTTCATTTATATTTGTAAAGAGGAGTCAATGTAGCACTGAGGTAGATCAAAGGAGGTAATTTTAAGGTCCTGGTTGGATTTCATAATGAGACAAAGCCCATCCTTTGTTGTTTGGATTCTGGATCTGGTAATGTGTTTTGTGCATTTGTTTTGCAGCACATTGTGTCAGCTTCCTGCACTATTCAGTGCTGAGACCTCAGGAGAATCTGATGCATATACTGCTGTACAATGTAATGTAGAAGTGCCTCAAGTGCTTGAAGCCAAACATGAATTGTGCACCAGGCTCGCAGAGGCCCGGATTCTCATTTAATTTCCATAAAATGAGTGGAGCATCTGAGCAGCCTTTCATGGTTAAGTTCTGTTACAAAACAGGCTTCATAAGGGATGCTGTACTGCTCAGTTGAGTCCTTGCCCTTAAAGGAAGTTTTAGTGCATGTTTGGAAACTCTGGGTCGAATTTGCCATTTATGGGACTAAGTGTGGCGGTGGGCAGTTTTGGTGGTGCCCACCTCGCTAGCCAGAATAGTGGAAACTCACACCCATTTCTGTGCCTGGAAGCTCATTATTTATGCACAGACGAATATTGGGTTTAGTCAACTGGTGGATCAGGAGCTAATTTGTCTGCCAGCTATCAGATGGCAGGATCGAAAGTTAGATACTTAAATGCCAGTCCAACATATACACCTCTCTACAGCCACCTGTCTTCAGAAGACTGTCACAGATGTCTGGCAACTAGAAGAATGAGGCTTGCAGCCACAAGAAGAAAGCAGCAGCTCACTTCACCCACCATGCCTTCAAAGCTTTGAGTGCAGGGGCACAGGAATGGCACAGGATGCACACCGATCTCATGTCTCTGGCCTGGGAAACCATCACAGAGCCGGTCAGCCTAGCTGGCAACTGCACCCCAAACCCAAATATCCAGTGTCGTAAGCGGGTGAATGATCCTATCTACTCCACCAGTGTAAGTCACCCTTTAATTCCCTCCAGTATCAAACTCTCATCATGGCATCATGTACTCAAACAGCTGCTCTCTTCATGTATCTTCCACTTCCATTAAGATTGCAGGCTGGGGTAGGGACAGCCGATATCATTGCTTTCACTGAGTTTGAGGAGGCTGCAATTGAACTTACTGGGGTGGTCACAGATCACCCCAGTGGGGAAAAAGAGATTGGCCTCTTCCAATAACCTCATATTGAACACAACTCCACCTTTGCATCAATATTTAAAAAATCATTTATGGGATTTGAGCACCACTGGCTGGGTGAACATTTATTACCCATCCCTAATTCCCTTGAACTGAGTGGCTTGCTGGGCCATTTCAGCAGGCATTTAAGAGTCAGCCACATTTCTGTGGGTCTGGAGTCACATGGAGGCCATACCAGGTAAGGATAGTAGATTTCCTTCCTTAAAGGACATCAGTGAACAAAATGGGTTTTTACAACAATCGACCATGGTTTCGTGATCATCTTTATACTTTTAATTCTGTATTTATATTAAATTCAAATTCCACCATCTGCTGTGATGGGATTTGACCTTGGTTCTCCAGAGCTTTAGCTCAGGTCTCTGGATTACTAGTCTAGCAACAGTACCACTATACCACTGCCTTCCCATGGAGGACAATCACAGTGAGTCACATGCTATCTTATGTAGCTCTTCAATTGAAAGTCTATTCCTTATTTTCTAGGCACCAACAGATTCAGGCCCACAAGGCAGCTGGTCACCAGATTGAGCTCCCATACCACATCTTTAGCAGAAGCTCTGAAAGAAATGTCATAAACTCACCTTCCACCACATTTCAGTGGGATGTAGCTCTAGATTAAACTCGAGACTAGACTCGGGTTCACTTTCTGGAGAAACCTCATTAACATGTTGTTGCAGCAGTCAGAGGCAGGGACAGCCCAGGGCTCAGAGTTGCCAGAGACCAGACACCCACTCAGTCCCACTCAGAGCTCAGCCTCTGGAAGCAACTGACAACACAGTGCTGGAGATGTAAGGACTGGTGGAGGAATATCAGGCAGAGATTCAACAGTCACTCAATGGACTAGAGTGCACAATGGAGGACTCCGTCCATATTCTGTCTAATTTTGTGGCTCCGAGATGCAAGCGGCTCAAGGTCACCATGGGAAAGTTGGCGATCACCATAGAGACCTTGTTCCGGTTGGTCTTGCCAGATTTACACTTGTCCATGCACTTCTTGGCCACACACTCTGGTGGGCACCATCAGGTTGTAGGCCACATGGGGACCAGGAGCCTTGACCTTCATCCAGGTACACCATCTCCTGCCAAAGTCAATCCAGCCCAATGGGCACCCGCAGGGAGAATCAAGGCCAGCTGGATACCTCTGGGGTCTCCTCTCAGGATGCCAGATGTGCAATCACTTCTGCCTATAACCCCTTCCCACTCCAGCTGCTCAGGCAGCTAAGGACACTTCTGCCCTGAGCAAGAAACCATCATCAGGCCGGAGTCCTCCAGACCTCGGGCCACTAGAGGATGCCTGCCAAGTTCATTAAAGGCATCAGGGCATAGCAGTCAGCAGGCTGCCTCCAACTTTGCTGCAGATATTAGAGTTGGACCCAGGCATAGTGGTAAGGTTAGGGAAGTAAAAGCATTCTGATGTCACCAGTGTGAATTGCACTTTTGCGAATATATTTGGTGGGTATGTGAATATTTTGGTCAACTGAAAGCATCGCAATTTGTACATTGGAATCCTCTTAGGTAGAGGTTAGCCATCCTCCCACTCAGTGATAGTGCCATACTGTGAAAATAACACATAATAACAGCAGTGTTCACATCATTATCTGGTAGTGAAAACTTTGAGTCTTCTCTTGCATTGTTCTTGTTCCTCAATGGACTCTCAGCTCCCAGAGTGAACTGAAGCTGAGATCATTGCCTAATGATTCATGAGGCCAGAACATGCAAATGTGAATGCAGGACACGTTCTCGCTCAAGTGGCTGGACATCTGCTGAGATGAAAGGGCAATGGCACTTAGGACTAGTAAAGATATGGCCATATGCTCTCACTTAACGTTACTGTTCTTGGATCCTGGCAGCAGTTAAACTATTACAAGCACGTCTCCCTCATCTTTCTTCCTTTATGGCATAATTGCACTCACATTGACCCTCAACAGCCTCCCGAGCTTCCTGGCATTCCCTATCCTGATCCTCCAATAAGCTCTCACCTTCCTCCAGTTCTCCTTCTGGTAAGGGATCACCTCTTTGCATTGCGAGATTGTGAGGGGTGCAACACACTGCAATGATGCTGGGAACCTTTATTGGGAGTGTATTGAAGTGAACCACCTGAGCAGTTCAGGCACCAGATGTGTATCTTCAGAAACCCGATGATCTGTTCTATAAGGGAACATGTGGGGCTGTGAGCAAAGATGTGATCTCCTCTGAGGGTGACACACTGGAGACATCAGTCAGTGTTTTAATGGGAACCCCTTATCCCCAAACAGCCATTCTTGCAGACATACTGGCCCCTCAAATATCTCGGGCACCTGGGAATGACTCAAAATCATAGAATCCCAAAAATGCAGAAGGGAGCCATTCAGTCTATCAAGCCAACACTGACAACAATCCCAACCAGACCCAAGCCCCATAACCCCACATATTTACCCTGCTAATGCCCTGACATTAAGGGGCAATTCAACATGGCCAATCGACTTAACCTGCGCACCTTGAGACTATGGGAGGAAACCAGAACACCCACGCAGACACGGGGGGAATGTGCAAACTCCACACAGTCACCCGAGGTCAGAATTGAACCCTGGTACTGTGAGTCAGGATGTAGAAGTCATGGCAATACCCAGAATACCATGCACAAACGTGCAGTGTGTGCTACCCAACAGATGGAATACACCCTGCTCCCAATGATTCCCCTGCTGCACTGCCCTGTACACCTCTGGACTGTCTCCTATCTCTGATATTTGACAATGAGATTCACTTAGCCTCTGGGTTGCTGGAAATCTGTGACTCTTTTTCACATCATCACAGAAGTGCCTGTATTCTGTGACTCCTGATTGCATGCCCCAAACCAGTGATTGGGACTTTGACAATATTCCCCATTGCCATGACGAGTAAGGTCTACAATATCCCCTCCCAAACCATCCCCCCACCTTCTGAGTTTCCATGTGTCACACACCTTGCATAGCTATCCTTCCCTGTTGCCCTGCTCATCTTCACCTTTCCCCCTCTCACAGCCCTTGTACATCCTTTCTTCCCTGTTGCATCCTTTGTGTTCATCATCCCCAGCCTCCCCTCACATCCTACCCCCTATCCGAAATGTGAATTTGTGAAAATTGAGTTCTGCCTGAGTACCACTGCACAGTGATGCCCTTGTGGATGATGGTGTCAGCCAGTGAGACCAGAAGACCCCTGCACTCTACAACCGCTGCTGTAGTACTGACCAGTGTCTGAAAGTGGATGGATGTTGGAGCACAGTATCCTCCTAGATAATATCAGCAAAGAGCAAGAGCTGAATAGCTTCAGCAGTGTGCTTTCATCGCAACACGAGCGGTGCAGTGTTGTTGTAGGTAGACTACATATGTTGCATTCATCTTGCAGTCAGAAGTGAATTAAGGTCCAACTTATGCACGCCACGCATTTTCAAATGGGTGTGAGACCAACATAATATTCCACTGGCGTGACAAAAGATTGGAAGACCTGGGGAGATTCTGGCGAGCAATTGTTTTAATGTCCATTTGTTTATGAACGTTGTTTATGTCCATGCAAATGGCGTTCAAGCCATTAGGCAGCGAGATACCCAATCCCCCCCATTAACCCACCACTGGGAGAATTGCAAACTGCGTCTACACTGCAGATGTACACCGGCGGGTTCCCGACTTTCTGCCTACTTGTGGGTTCTCCACTTCCACCTGCCATGAAACCCTCTGGAAGTGGAATGGAAGAATTCCACCCTGTGTTTCTCTGCTCAACTTCTGTAGTTGGGTAAAGGAAGGTGGTAAGTCTAACCAAAATCTTCCTGACAACTTAAGGCTGTATATCATCTGCCTCCTGTGCCAATTTTGTCAAACCATATGTAACACTTTGGACATAAATCTCTTATTGCAAGTCCTGTATCTGGAGAATGAGTATTTCGATATATGCCACATGGGTGGACTTGTATTTCAGCTGCTCTGTGAGAATCTGCTCTTATACTCTCTTCATGTATACAGAACCAGCCTCTGGACATGTCCAAAGACAGCTACATTTTAGAGACTAATGTTCCTGCATTGTGGCTTGAGAGGATGAGGTGGAGATTATAGATTTTGTAGTTGTGTTGAAATTGTATGTCAGAAACTGCTTCCAAGAAGCTATAAAAATTTCTCTCAATCTTTGGTGTTCAATTGAGACATGCAATTCATTGACACTTTATTTCCCGCAGCCTTCTGCAAAGCATCCAGCAGCAGCAGCAGTTATTTTAGTATAAGGCAACATTCCCCTCCAACTCAATTTTCAAGTTTGCTGATGACATCACCTTAGTGGGTCGAATCTCAAATAATGATGAGAGGGAGTACAGGAAAGAGATAGAGAATCTGGTGACCTGGTGCGACAACAATAATCTCTTCCTCAAAGTCAATAAAATGAAGGAGATAATCATTGACTCCAGGAAGCATAGTGGAGGACACGCCCCTGCCTACATCAATGGGGATGAAGTAGAAATGGTCGAGAGCATCAAGGTTTTAGGTGTCCAGATCACTAACAACCTGTCCTGATCCCCCCATGGTGACACTATAGTTAAGAAAGCCCGCCAATGCCTCTACTTTCTCAGGAGATAAAGGAAATTTGGTATATCCATAACAACTCTCACCAACTCTTACAGGTGCACCAGAGAAAGTATTATTTCTGGTTGTATCACAGCTTGATATGGCTCCTGCTCTGTCCAAGATTGCAAAAGCTACAAGTATCACGAATGAAGCCCAGTCCATCACTCAAACCAGCTTCCCATCCATTGACACTGTCTACACTTCACACTGCCTCGGAACAGCAGCCAGCATAATTAAGGACCTCACGTTTCCCAGACATACTCTCTTCCACCTTCTTCTGTCTGAGGACACGTACCAACCAACTCAAGAACAGCTTCTTCCCTGTTGCCTTCAGACTTTTGAATGGACCTACCTGGCATTAAGTTGAGCTTTCTCTATACCCTAGCTATAATCATAACACTACATTCTGCACTCTCTCCTTTCCTTCTCTATGAACAGAAAGCTTTGTCTGTATAGAGCGCAAGAAACAATACTTTTCACTGCATGTTAATACACGTGACAATGATTAATCAAATCAAATCAAAGATTCCCCAGAGAATCGTGTCTATTGATTCCTATGTCAATGTGTGCCTTTATGTACAATGCTATTTTATTAGAGCAAAGAAATGACTCCCATTCTGTATACGTGAATGCTTGTCATTATGGCAGCTCTGAGAAATTCTTCTTAGAGAATACTCAAGGATACAAACTGCGACACTGACTCACTGCAAATCAAGGTCAATGAAAGATCTAACAAAAAATACAATGTGATGTATGATTTCACTCAAATATCTCTCAGTACAACATTAGCATTCTTAAGCAGTGAATCAATGTTGTGACAAATTGTTTGAACAATTTACCTGGCCAAGGTCTCTGTGACTGTTGCATTTTATTGTATTTTCAATGGTGTCTTACAAATGGAAACAGCCATGGAAAATGTTGGAAAAGATAACAGGCAATAAGCAGCAACTAGCATTGGGGCATATTTCAATTTCATTCAATGCAATTTTTATTAACTTTTATCCTGTATGGTGCAGGAATTTTAAGTGCATTTTGCCCTTCTTAATGAAAATATAGAGCATATATTTTCTAATTCCTCGCCCTTGTTCCTTCAACGTGTAAGCCCAATATCAGATGGAGTGAGGTGGAAGTCTGCTAGTCTACATCTAGAGAGATGGGAGAGGCACAGTTTCTGCTTTGTTTGTATCATTAGATGGCCCAGAAATTGTAGGGACCACAGGGATTTGTTGTACACTGTCTAGGTCTTTCATCATTAGGGTGGGGTAGCTGGAAGGAACATATGTGGTAGGACATCTCCATGATCCATGCCAACTTTTGTGATCATCCTATTGCTCCATTAGCAAGTCTGCAAATTGTATTTCTGAAACTTAGGTGACAAAAATTGCTTCTGAGTGAAGGAACTCCATTTTTAAATGTGCTACTGCCTTTGTAAACTGTGGATAGGTGAAATATATTCCATCCCCATTCCCCATTCCCCCTCAGCAAAATGGTGGGTGCTGGTTACAATCAGGGAATTTCCGGATTTGGGTCCTGGCGTCATTTTTTGCGAAGGTGTGGAATCTTTCATTCTCTACAATAATTCAGTCCTCCATCTCTGCAGCTCAGAGTCACAGAATCACACAGTGATGCCATTGGATGGCATGGTGGTGCAGTGGTTAACACTGCTGCTCACAGCGCCAGGGATCCAAGGGTAGGGCCTGGGTCAGATTGTGGTCAGTGCAGATACAATGGGTAAAATGGCCTCCTTCTCCACTGTAGGGATTCTTGATTCTGAGAAGCCTTTTGGCTCATTGAGTTCTGCACCGACATGTGAGAAACAACTGACCTACCTACCTAATCCCATTTACCTGCACCTGACCCATAGCCTTGAATGTTATGATGTGCCAAGTACTTATCCAGGTACATTTTAAAGGTTGTGAGGCAACCCACCTCCACAACCCTCTCAGGCAATGCATTCAAAACTGTTATCACTGCCCCCCGTAAAAAAGATTTTCCTCATATCCCCCCAAACCTCGTTTTCCTCACCTTGAACTTGTGTCCCCTTGTGACTGACCCTTCAACTAAGGGGGAACAGCTGCTCCCTATACACTCTGTCCATCCCCCTCATATTCTTGTACACCTCGATCAGGTCGCCCCTCAGTCTTTGCTCCATTGAAAACAATTTGATGTCTATCCAACATCTCTTCATAATTTAAATTCCCAGCATTTTTCATATTCTTATGTTAACCCACAGTCCTGTTGTACTCTTTCTGAACTCCTGCCCCCCCATTGGTCATAGAATCCCTACAGTACAGAAGGAGGCCATTCGGCCCATCGAGTCTGTACCGACCACAATCCCACCCAGATCCTATTCCCATAACTCCACATATTTACCCTACTAATCCCCCTGACACTAGGATCAATTTAGCATGGCCAATCAACCTAACCTGCACATCTTTGGAAACCAGAGCACCCAGAGGAAACCCACGCAGACATAGGAGAACATGCAAACTCCACACAGACAGTGACCCAAGGCCGGAATTGAACCCGGGTCCCTGGCGCTGTGGGGCAGCAGCACTAACCATCATGCCACCCTGCTGACTTCTCATGCTCTTTTTTAATACTTGGCTCCTCCTGCATTATTTCTGAACTCCCAACTCCTCAACACACTCTTTCTGAACTCTCAGCTCCTCGCGCGCTCTTAGTGAATTCCCAGTTCCTCTCACATTCTTTTTGAACTCACTTGATGCAGCCATTAACGAGACTGTCCAAGTGTCACAGTGCATTTTCTGCTATTCCACCTGCACTTGCTCCCCTTGCGAATTGCTGCCAAGAGCTCACTGTCTGCATCCTACCATTATTGGTATGCAACAGAGAGAGAAGGGATGACAGGAATGATCCCAATGCAAGTATGGGAAGAAAAGTCTTGATAACAGCATTGAAAACCCACCCCTTGCCATTTTCCTGTCACTTATTCTGTGATCCCATCTATTTTTGGTTAGGATTGCAGTTGACAATCTTCACTAGGGCCGGACTTTTACTGGCCTGCTTGCCATGGCAATCGGAGAGTGTGAGGTAGAAGGTCTGTTAACCTCGGGTAGGATTTTACGGTTTTGCGACGAGCAAGGCTGTAACACCTCAACCAAGGAGACAATTGTTGCAGCCCTGGAGACCCACCTCCTGTTCACATTCCCTGCCTCTAATTATGCGTAAGTAAAAATAAAGACTACATTTGTTGGAAAGAGGTTAAAAAAAAGAAGATGCATGCTGGTTAAATATCTAATTCACCAGCTGTGAATGGGTGAACATGAAGCATTCAGGCTCCTTCTCGAGGAAGCATATTTCTTGCTTATTATTAGGAAGATTTTTAAGACTCGTTGTCAATAATTTGGTGTCTCAATACTCAGAAAGGAACATGAGTATCCCGATGCACTTAAAGAATGAACAGTTAACAAAGTACAATACATGATCCCTCTGGGACAACACAAAGTTTTGAATGAAGTCTAGATGCTTTTTAATTGTGAAATAAAGTCATATGTTAACATATGTACTTTGGCAATTTTGCATAGCCCAGGAAACATATTTCTTACTTGTTCCCATGTTTGAACCAAGGGTACAAAGGCATTCATTAGCCTTGTTCAATTCATCTATGTTTTTCTGACCGTATTCTGTATTGCATGCTGGCATTCTCCTCCAAAAAAGACCATCACTCTCCTTAATACCTCTTGAAACAAGGCCTCCGGATTGTGCCACTGTATATAAGCCTTTGCGTTTTGGCTTCAGTTGCAGGTCAGTTTGCAAGCTGAACAGAAGCCTTTTAAGAATGGCTGATACTCAATATTCTGTTCCTGATCCTGTGGAGCTACTGATAGCATGCACTAATTGCTGAGATTGCCAGATTTCTATTCTAATGAGCTGACATAGCATCATAGCATGAGATCAGCAGGATGCACCATGGGAGAGCGCAGGGCCAAATGAGCACCACGCCAGGTGCATTATCCACCTCTTGTTTATTCATAGTCAACCACTGTGCAAGGAACTTAATGAACAGCAGCGAAAAGATTGCTTTCCATATCCTGGTCAAAATCAACAGCAAATTCCCATAAGTGAAAATAGTAAAGTTTAATAAAATAGAATGCTTGGTCAGTGAAAATCTCTGTTCTGCAGTAATGCTTTTGTCACCTCAGTGACCAGTAACTGTCATGTCCTACCCTGAATTTGTGGGGTAATTTAAACTTGAACTAATAAATGGATGATATTGAATAGTTTGCTCATTTCATATGGTCAATGGAGGAGAAAGCTGAATAGTGTGTACAAATTACTCCCTTTGTCTGGACTTTTTAAAATAAGTAAGTCGTGCGAAACATAATTGAGGTATGAAATGTATTATAATAAGACCAGTGTGTACTTCAGAAAATACACTATTAAGGCACAGAGTGGATACAGATGGTATGCTGGCAACAGAAGCTGCAATGTGATCCATATACTATTCATTGATTAGCAGAAACATAGAAATTACGGAATACTCATGCCCATGCCGGTGCGATTTCTTCAATTGTGTGACATCAAGGAGCCCAAGCAAAACTTGAGTCAATGGGAATCAGGACTCATAGGATCCAAAATGGTGGATGTACACTGATGACTGCACAATTTTCAGTGTTATTCGGATACTAAAGCAGTCCATCTCATATGCAGCAAGAATTGGACAGCATTCAGGTTTAGGTTGATCATTGGAAGTAGCAGTAATGTCATACAAATGTCAGGCAATGACTATCTCTAACAAGAGAGAAACTATCACTTTTTGACATTCAATGTCATTACCATCACTGAATCCCCCACTATCAACATTCTAGGGATTACTATTGATCAGAAACTGAACTGGATCAGCAACATAAATACTATGGCTAGAAGAGCAGGTCAGAGGCTGGGAACTTTGCACAGTAACTCACCTCCTGAATCCCCAAGGCCTGTCCACCATCTACAAGGCATCAGTCAGGCATGAGTTACCTGAATAAGTGCAACTCCAACACACATGAAGTTCAAAGCCTTCCAGGACAAAGCACCTGTTTGACTGGCACCCCAACCACCACCTTCAACATCCAGTCCCTCCACCACTGTCACACATTGGCAGCAGTGTCCACTATCTACAAGATGCATTGCAGCAACTCACCGAGTTTCATTCAACAGCACTTTCCAAACCCATGATCACTCCCACCAAAAAGGACAAGGACAGCAAATACATGGGAACAGCACCACCTCAAGATCTCCCCTGTCCCCAAGTTACATCTCATCCTGATTTGGAACTATCCCCATTACCCCACTTATTTGACCCTGCTTATTTCTCTGATACTAAGGGGCAGTTTAGCATGGTCAATCCACCTAACGGTACCAATGTTTTATTGATTTGTATGTAATAGCCCATCAAGTATGTATAAAATTATTTGACTCCATCTGAAGGGTATAAATGAACGTTCTAGAGCACTTGTTCAGAGAAGAAGCCAGCTGGACTGGCAACTGTTAATGTGCAGTTACACTGTAATCATTGTGTCAAAGTGTAGAAGTGCTAGTGTACCTCAGGACCCGGATCTCAAGTTGAGAACAAATATCGACAGGCTAAATTCAAATGGTCCAAGACCCCTTCTGAAACTATCTTACAATGGTTCTCAACATTATACATTTTATTTAATGTCAAAAGAAAACTTGTGTTTCCACTCATGTTTTTCCAACATTAAAGAATCACTGCCCAGAAAACATAAGAACAGAAATACATAATTCAGCCGTCTAGCCTGTTCTACCATTCAGTCATATCTGTACCTCAACTCCATTTACCTGCTTTTGTTCTACGTCCCCTAATATTTTCTCAACAAAAACCTGTCAATTTTGTCTTGAAAATTTCAATCAATTCAACAGCAGCCTTTTGGGAGAATAAGTCCCAGATTTCTACTACCCTTTGTGAAAAACATGCATCCTGATTTCATTCCTAATTGATCTTGCTCTATTTTTAAGTTTATGTCCTCTTGCCTTGGGTTCCCCACAAGAGGAAACAGCTTCCTTGCATTTAACCTATTAAATCTCTTAATCTTTGCAAGTGTCTCAATTGGATGATCCTTCAACCTAAATGCAAGGAAATCAAAGTCAACTTAACGCAACCTTTCTGCATAATTTATCAGTTTAAATATCAGTATTATTTTGGGGAATCTGTGGGGAACCCTCCCAAGGCCAATTTACCTATCCTGAGGATTGATACTCAGAATGAGCATTATATTCTAGATGGGGTCATTCTGATGTCCGAAACAGCTGAAGCGACATTTCCTCACTTTCAAATTCCAATTTCTTGAAATAAAGGCAAACATTTCATTAGCCTTTTTGATCACTTTTTACTGTACACTAGCTTCTATTAGATTTAGATGTATAAGGACAATAGCATGCACGTCACAATATCTTTGGTTTTCTATAGTTCACTGCTAAGAAAATATTCTGACTTTTCCATCCTTGTTTTAATTCCCCATGAATTTGATTCTTTCAATCCGAATGTGACATTCCACCCACATTCCTACGCAGCAAATATTATAAACCTTTTTGTTTTCTATCTGATCCCCTTCAACCAGCTCTGGGCAGATTCAAAACACTGGCTGTGATATTCAATTGTATCCAAGAAAAGCCTGCCACCTGATCTTTACAATATCTTCCTCGGTATCCTTTGTCATGGCAAAATTAATCTCACGGGTCTTGTATTTAGGTAGAAATACTAATTAGCTATCCTAGACAGCTTAACTCTCTTTTAGGTTGGAACTAAATTGGCAGTTTAAAGGACAATTGCATACAACCTGACATTCTCAAAACTTTTCTGGGATTTTGGAGACTACAGTAAGAAGTCTCACAATACCAGATTAAAGTCCAACAGGTTTATTTGGTAGCAAAAGCCATTAGCCTTTGGCCCTCTGACCCTTCATCAGGTGAGTGAGAGTTCTGATCACAAGCAGATAAAACTTTACCCCAGTCCAACGCTGGCACCTCCACATTTTGGAGACTAATAGGTGGCTGCTCTTGTCTCCAGGTGTAAATATCTTGCACATTCTTCCCAGTAAAAAGAATACAAGCCTCCCTTTGATCTCTAGCAATCAAACCACATCTGTCAGGCTGATGTCAGAATAGATCATAGGACCCCTTTTAATCAATAAAATGAAATACACTGTCCCAAAATGTGACAACCTTATAAACCTCATAATTGTAACAGCGTAAATATCCCTTGTCAGTTTTTTTTCATATTGTCTTTTTGTTTTCTTTGCATCCCTATGTTGCCTTTCCTCATTCTTCCAGTCTGCCATGTTTCTTTTCTCATTTAATTTGAGCCTTTTAGCATGATGGTAACTTTTTCATTTATGGACTACACTGGTAAAACTTTTGGAGGAAATTCTCCTGGCCCATTGGAGCCGTTTAGCAGGCTCTCCATTGGGCGCCATGGTCTCTTTGCGCCTCCAGGCCATCTTTTTGGAGTCATCAGCTTTACGCCGAAAATCGGTGCAGAGCTGATTTAAATGTTAAAATTTCAATTTAAATATCATTTGCAGGCCTGGGACTGAAGTCTCCAGGCCTTCTACTGACTGCCCTCCCCAACCCTCCCCATTCTCCCACCCCCGCCAGGAGTGGTTCTCTCCAGCGGGGGTTTACACTAGTTCCTCACTGATGGGAAACTGACAGCCGTGCCTGCTGGAGGGAACACAGGCCCCTCCCAGGAGGTCAGCGGTAAGGGGGGTTCCCCCTGGGCATTGCCAGCCTGGCAGTGCCAGCCTGGTCCCCTTGCACTGTTCAAGACACAAACTGACAATGCCCAAGGGGCACCTTGGCACTGTCTACCAGGTATCAGGTAGTGCCAAGGGAGTGGGCAAGGGGGGAGGTGCAAATGGAGGGGGTGGGCCTATTGGACGGTGATGGGTGAGGGTGGGGAGTCCTAGTGGCAGAGAGAGGGACGAGATGATCAGGTCTGATGGGGGAATGGTCAGGGCTGTCTGGGGGACTGGGACTGCCAGTTGTTGGGGGGGGGGTGGTTGGGGAGATCGGTTCTGGCTGCGGGTTGTCGGGACATCGAGTTTGGCCCTAGAGGTCTGGGAGGACAGTGATTAGGAAGCGGATGGGTCGCAGGGCCTGCGATCTGGAGGCCGGCAGTGCGGGGCTACTGCACATGGGCCAAACTCTGCTCTGACAGATCAGCACATGTTCAATGGGGATAGGCCCCATCCACTGATCTTCAATGTGAACATCACTAGTGCACTTTGCAGTGCTTGGACTGTGGGAGATTCATCTAGAAAATCACACTAAAAAAACCAGCAGGAGTTTTTTAAAACTTTTTTTTAGGAGAATCACCCCTTTTGTCTTTAAGGAGTATATACTGGTTTTGTATTGTATCAAATACTTGGCATGATAATTAAGTTTTATTCTTTTGATATGGAACTATGTGCCTCCAGTATCATTGCCAATTCTTACTTTTATTATTTATCCACTTTCTCCATAATTCTCCAAACTCACATTTCAAAGCTTGCTAGACTATACATAATTACATAGAATTTACAACACAGATTTCAGGCCTCCTATCTTCTCTGCATCCTGCACTACACTCACCACAGTTGATATCAAACAACACACTAATCTTTCCTTGTTTATTTGTAGGATTACCAATTCAGTCTAGTTTAATATGACCATTGCATGAGTCATCCTTTTAAAATTTGCCTTACTTAAGTTTAAAATCTTGTTTTGTGATTCTGCCTTCTCCTTCTTGAAGCCAGTAACAAATTAAATTATGTATGGTCCCTATTTGTAATCTGTCCCTTATCATCAGATTGTTAACTAATTCAGGTTCCTTATTTAGTTAATCCATTATGACCCATCCATTGTTGATAACATATAAAATATGTTGTTCCGGTAAATTGTGCCAATTCTAAAAAATCATTGCCTTTAGCATTTGAACTGTTTTGTTTCATTTTGTCTGTGAAAAAAATTAAAACCTCTCAATGTACTGCAACATGCTTCACTGATCTCTATTTGTACATTCATCACTACATTGCTACTGTCAAAAGATCTACCAATGTGTAATACTCTCTATAAACACTGGTCTCAGACTAGTACCTACAGAACAACAAAAATGAGGTTGCAAGTTCAGTTGTTGAGCTGATGATGTAATATTTCCTACACATTGATGGCCATGTTGAAGTCAATGTTTCCTAACCTCACTTTTTCTTTGTTCACAGGCTGTGGGTTTTTAAAAAAAATTATTCCTTCATTGGATGTGGGCATCACTGGCCACATCAGCATCTATTCCACATTCCCTAACTGCCCTTCAGAAGTTGGTGATGAGCTGCCTTTTTGAACCATTGCAGTTCGTGTGGTGTAGGTACAGCCACAGTGGTTTTTGGGAGGTAGTTGTAGAATGAGTGAAAGAATGACAATATAGTTTGAAGTTAGTGTGGTGTGTGGCTTGGAGAGGAGCTTGCAGTGGTGCAGTTCCTATGCATCTGCTACCATTGTTCCAGGTGGTAGAGGTGACAGGTTTGGAAGATGCTGCCGGAGGTGCCTTGGTGAGTTGATGCAGTGCATCTTGTAGATGGTACATGCTGCTGCCACTCTGTGCTGGTGGTAGAGGGAGTGAACATTTAAGGTAATGACACTTCTGGCCAAAGTTGGTTGCAAATATTTCAACCTTGTCTTTTGCATTGATGTGCTGGTTCCCCCATCATTGAGGATTTAGATATTTGTGGGGCTTCCTCTTTCAGTTGTTTGTCCACCAGCATTCATTTAGGGTGTATCAGGACTGCAAACTTGGATCTGACTTGTTGATTGGTTCATTACTTAACTCTGTCTATCACATGCTGGTACGGCTATTTGACATGCAAGTTGTCATGTGTTGCAGCTTCACCAAGTTGACACTTCCTTCTTAGGTATGTCTGCTGCTGCTCCAGACATGCCCTCCTGCATTCTTCATTGAACAGGGGATGATCTCCCAGCCTGTTGGTTATGGTAAAGTGGAAAATATGATGGACCATGATGTTACATACTGTGGCTGAATACAATTATGCTGCTGCTTAGCCCACAGTGTTTCATGGATGCCCCTTAGCAAGGCGATAATGCCACATAACATGATGGAGACAGGACTTTGTCACCACGAGGACTGTGTGGTGGTCACCCCTACAAATGCTGTAATGCTCAGATGCATCTGTGACGAATGGATTGGTGAGGATGAAGTTTTTCCCTCTGGATTCCTCATCACCCACTATAGGCCCAGTCCTTTATGATTTGGCCAGCTCAGTCTATAATGGTGCTACTGAGGCACTCTTGGTGAAGGACATTGAAGTCCTTCGCCCAAAGTACATTCTGTGCCCTTGCCACCCTTAGTGCTTCTTCCAATTGGTGTTCAACTTTCAGGAATATTGATTTACCTGCTGGAGTGGGGGACATATGTGGTAATAAGAATGAGGTTTCCTTGTCTGTGTTTGAACTGATGACATAAGACTTCATGGGGTCCAGGGTCAATGTTGATGTCTCTTAGAGAAACTCCCTCCTGACTATATACCATTGTGTCTCCATGGGACATGGGACAGGACATATTAAGTTTAAGTTTATTTATTAGTGTCACAAGCAGGCTTACATTAACACTGCAATGTAGTCACTGTGAAAATCCCCTAGTCGCCCAACTCCAGTGTCTGTTTGGGTACACTGAGGGAGGATTTAGCATGGCCAAAGCGCCTAACCAGCACATCTTTCAGACTGTGGGAGGAAACCAGAGTGCCCGGAGAAAATCCACACAGACACCAGGGAGAATGTGCAGACTCCACACAGACAGTGACCCAAGCCAGGAATCAAACCTCGGTCCCTGGCATTGTTAGGCAACAGTGCTAACCACTGTGCCACCGTGCCGTCCCATGGTTGGTGATGAGATACTGTTGTAAGGTATGATTGTATGTGTATTACTATGTCAGATTGATGCTTGAATAGTCTGTGGGACAGGTCTTCCAATTTTGGCACAAACCCGTAGATGTTACCAGGGATCCATTTGATCCTAGCTCCCTATGCATGACATGCATGGGCAGCTTGGATCAAGTAGATCTCTTCAAGAGTATAGACGGTATGGGAGTAGAGTTAAGAGAGAAATCGGGAGGACACAAGATTGGTTTGGCAGATAGAGCAAAAGACAATCCAAAGAACTTCTACAAGTCATAAAGGGCAAAAGAGTAACAAGGGAGTGAGTAGGACCCCTTAAGGATCAACAAGGTCATCTATGTGCGGATCCACAAAAGATGGGTGAGATCCTAATTGAATATTTCTCATCAGTACTTACTGTTGAGAAAAACATGTATGTGCAGGAACTTGGGAATATAAATAGTGATGTCTTGACGAATGTACATATTATAGAGAAGGAGGTGCTGGACGTCTTAAAGTGCATCAAGGTAGATAAATTCCCGGGACCTGATGAAGTGTATTCCAGGGCACTGTGGAAGGCTAGGGAGGAAATTAGGGATGCCCTAGCTCAGATATTTGAATCATTGATAGTCACAGGTGCAGTGCCTGAAGATTGGAGGATGACAAATGTTGTGCCTTTGTTTAAGAAGGGCTGCAGGAAAAAGCCTGGGAACTACAGGCCAGTGAGTCTCACATCTGTGGTGGATAAATTGTTGGAAGGTATTTTGAGAGACAGGATCTACAGGCATTTAGAGATGCAAGGACTGATTTGGGACAGTCAACATGACTTTGTGAGTGGAAAATTATGTCTCACAAATTTGATTGAGTTTTTTGATGGGGTAACCAAGAAGGTAATTGAGAGTAGTGCAGTTGATGTTGTCTACATGGACTTTAGCAAGGCATTTGACAAGATACTGCATGGTAGGTTGTTGCATAAGGTTAAATCTCATGGGATCCAGGGTGAGGTAGCCAATTGGATACAAAATTGACTTGATGATAGAAGACAGAGAGTGCTTGTAGAGGGTTGTTTTTCAAACTGGAGGCCTGTGACCAGTGGTGTGCCTCAGCAACTGGTGTTGAGTCCACTGTCATTAGGCATTTATATTAATCATTTGGATAAGAATTTGGTAGGCATGGTTAGTAAGTTTGCAGATGACACCAAGATTGGTGGCATAGTAAACAGTGAAGAAAGTTATCTTGGATTGCAACAGGATCTTGATCAATTGACCCAGTGGGCTGACGAACAGCAGATGGAGTTTAATTTAGATAAATGCGAGGTGATGCATTTTGGTTGATCGAACCAGGGCAGGACTTACCCAGTTAATGGTAGGACACTGGGGAGAGTTATAGAACAAAATGGATCTAGGGGTACAGGTTCATAGCTCCTTGAATTTGGAGTCACAGATGGACAGAATGGTGAAGAAGGCATTTGGCATGCTTTGTTTCATTGGTCGGAACATTGAATATAGGAATTGGGATGTCTTGTTGAAGTTGCGCAGGATATTGATAAGGCCACACTTGGAATACTGTGTACAGTTTTGGTCACCCTATTATAGAAAGGATATTATTAAACTAGGATAAGTGCAGAAAAGATTTACTAAGATGCTACTGGGACTCGACGGTTGAGTTTAAGGAGAAGCTGGATAGACTGGGACTTTTTGCTCTGGAGCGTAGGAGGCTGAGGGATGATCTTATAGAGTTCTATAAAATATTGAGGGGCATAGGTCAGCTAGATAGTCAATATTTTTTCCCCAAGGCAGGGGAGTCTAAAACTAGAGGACATAGGTTTAAGGTGAGAGGGGAGAGATACAAAAGGGTCCAGGAATTAGTTTCACACAGAGGGTGGAGACTGTATGAAACAAGCTGCCAGAGTTAGTAGTAGAGGAGGGTACAATCTTGTCTTTTAAAAAGCGTTTAGACAGTTACATGGTAAGATGAGTATAGAGGGATATGGGCCAAGTGCAGGCAATTGGCACTAGCTTTGGGGTTAAAAAGGGGCAGCATGGACAAGTTGGGCTGAATGGCCTGTTTCCATGTTGTAAACCTCTATGACTTAGCAAGGTCGACAGTGTTGTGTTTGTTGTTGTTGATTCAAGTGCCTAGGTCAAAGCTGGATGGTCGGGTTTTATTCTTTGTGACTTTGAAGTGGTTTGACACAATTGGGTGGCTCACTAGGCCATCTCGGAAGGAATTTGAGACTTGTGAGTCTGGAGTCACATGTATACCAGGCCAGGTAAAAATGGCTGATTTCCTTCCCTAAAGGGAATTCGTGAACCAGATGGGATTTTACAACAATGACTACCTTTAATTCCTGAATTATTTAAATTATACCAGCTGCCATGGTGGGATTTGAATCCATTTTCTCAGAGCATTAGGTTAGGCCTCTGGATTACTAGTCCAGTGACATTATCACTATGCCATCACCTCCTCAGCAAAGCCACCATTTAGAATCCCTTCTACTCAAACTGAATGGCTTGCTGGGTCACTTCAGAGGGCAGTTAAGAGTAAACTCCATTGCACCACAAAGCAAGGATTTCTGGTTTAATTACATTCAGAATATATAATTACAAATGATATTCCCACTCCAAATTACCACTGTCCTAAGAAGGGATGTAGTCATTAAACTGTACATTATCCCTCTGTACGCTGACATCATGAGACTAAGAACCCATCCAGAGCCCAGAGCAGAGATTTGCTAAAGACCTGTCACTATGGAAACCACTAACACTCATGACATTACTCACATGAAATTTAGGTCAATCAAAATTATAATTTAAAAGTACATATATGTATTTCAATCATTATTTTATATTGAATAATTAACATAATATCTCAGTAGTAACACATATTATTTGATTTTATTCAAATGATAGTTTATTATTCTTCTTGAGGAGCTCTGGAATCTTAGATTTTTATACTCATTGAATAGACTGCTACCTAATTGACAAAGTCTTGGTTGGAAAATCATCAATGGATTAGGGGAGGCAGTGGTGCAGGTATTAT
This sequence comes from Carcharhinus amblyrhynchos, assembly GCF_965287045.1. Classification (NCBI taxonomy): domain Eukaryota; kingdom Metazoa; phylum Chordata; class Chondrichthyes; order Carcharhiniformes; family Carcharhinidae; genus Carcharhinus; species Carcharhinus amblyrhynchos. The sequence goes on along the minus strand of NC_137326.1, from coordinate 100,139,222 downwards.
TCCTGGACTGGTAATTCGAAGACTCAGGGCATGACCTGGGGACCCAGATTCAAATCCCACCATGGTAAAATTTATATTCGTTAAAAATCTGGAATTAAAATGAAATCATTGCAGTAAAAGCCCATCTGGTTGACTAGTATCCTTTAGGGAATGAAGTCTGCCATCCTGACTTGATCTGGCCTACATGTGACTCCAGATCCACAGCAATGTGGTTGACTCTCGTATGCCCTCTGAAATGGAGGGCAGTTAGGAATTGGCAATAAATACTGGCCCAGTCAGCAATGCCCACATCCCGTATGATGAGTTTTAAAAAATGTTATTGTGAATAGCCTGAATGTTGCAGCAATGGACTATCACATGAAAATCAACGTGCTTTTAACCAAAGTTATGAAGGATTCTCAGCATATAGATTAATAAATGAGGAACATTTGGTTCAGCTGAGACACAGCAGCATAAAGATTAGGGATGGCAGTTGTGCCCAGGAAACAAGAGCTAGAGTTACACTGAGATAATTGCATTTACTAGAAGGAAGTAGAATATTGACTGGTCAATTAGATGAGAACTGAAGAAAAGATTAGGGAGCAGTTTGATATGGTGTGCTGTACTGAAAAATGGGCTTTGAGGAAACAGGAGTCCTGGAATCAGTTTTGTAAGTTCTACAGAATATATATACAAACTAGTGCATTTGGAAATTTTGAGTTTGGAGATTCTTGGATAAAGTAAAATGGTTGGACATGGGAAGTAAAGAATTGACAACGATACCATATGCGCACAGTTTCATATAGAAGAATGTGTCAGTGCGGACTTGATGGGCTGAAGGGCCTCTTCTGTGCTGTATGATTCTATGAAAGCAAACTCATTGGATTGGGCATTTACTAAGAAGCGATGTGATTTTTATTATTAATTTGTGGAATGTGGGCTCATTTGGTAGACCAGCATTTATTGCTCATTCGTAATTGCCCTTGAAAACATGGTGGTGAGTTGCCTTCTTGAACCGCTGCAGTCGATGTGGTGTAAATACATCAGTGGTGTTAGACAGCGAGTCCCAGGATTTTGATCCAGTGACAGTGAAGGAACGGTGATATATCTCCAAGTGCTGAATGACTTGGAGGAGAACTTCTTGGTGGTGAATTTCCTGTGTATCTGCTGTCCTGTCCTTGCACCTTTAGATGGCAGTGCTCATGGGTTTGGAAGTGTTATCGAAGGAGCCTTGGTGAGTTCCTCTGGCACATCTTGTAGGCAGTATACACTGTTGCTATTGTGCATCAGTGGTAGAAGGAGTGAATATTTGTGGATGAGGTGCCAAACAGGCAGGTTGCTTTGTCCTAGATGGTGTCAAGTTTCTTGACTGTTGTTCCTTGAGAGTGGTGATAGAAAAAGACAAGAAGGGAAAGTGGTAGATTCTAGAAACCAGAAGAATTAGGAACATAGATACAGCCTCTTGAATTTGTTCTGCCTTCAGTGGGATCATAGATTATCTAAATCTTGCCTTGGCAATTTCACTTTATGCTTTTGGCTCGCAAAACTCTATCGATTTGAGATTTAGAATGATTAATTAATCTCTTGTCTACTTTTTTTATGGAAGAATGTTCCACACTATTACCACCCTTTTTGTGACAACGTATTTCCTAACTTCACTCCTGAACGTTTGGCTCTGATTTTATAGTTACGTACGTAGCCAGGTCTTCGTCTCGCCAATCTGTGGAAAATGTTTCTCACTACCTACTCCATCAATTCTTTTCAGGGCTCTGAAACCCTCAATCAAATAGCCCTTCAACATTTTATATTGCAAGGAATACCAGCCAAGTTAATGCAATCTTTCACAAATGAACGATGGAGCCTTGGTAAGATTCTGGTGAATCTGCACCACAGTGCATCCATGTTAATACACTTTTTCTAAGGCGCAAAGCCCAGAACTGATTTGATTTGATTTGATTTAATTTATTATTGCCATATGTATCAGGATATAGCGTAAAGTATTATTTCTTGCACACTATATGGGCAAAACATAGCGTTCGTACAGTACTTAGAGGCGAAGGAAAGAATAGGGTGCAGAATACAGTCTTACAGTTACAAGTAGTGAAAGATCAGCTTAGTATGTGGTAGGTCTGATGGCAGCAGGGAAAAAGCTGTTCTTGAGTCAGTTGGTGCATGATCTCAGACTTTTATATCTTTTTCTCAATGGAAGAAGCTGGAAGAGAGCATGTCCGGGGTGTGTGACATCCTTGATTATGCTGGCTGCATTCCTGAGGCAGCAGAAAGTGTAGATGGAGTCAATGGATGGGAGGCTGCTTTGTGTGATGGACCTGGCTAAGTTCTTTGTAATTTTTTACAGTCTTGGTCAGAGCAGGAACTATACCAAGCTGTGATACATCTGGGAAGATGTTGTACATCAAAGATTTACTTTGATTTATTAGTGTGATATATCCAGAAAGGTGTTGTAAATCAAAGATTGTATTGTCAACCTCTTTTTTTACTTAACAGTCGACTCTAATATACTAAAATTTGAAGATCATGAGATACATAAACTAGAAAAAGTTATTTGGCTGAATTTTAATCTATCCAGAACAACCATACTCCCCCATTGTATCTTATTGTTTCTTGCATGATTCAAGCTTTTTGTTTCCATCACTGTGGAAGCCTTTTCCAAGTGTTCACCATTCTGTGCAAAAGAACTTGCTGATATTACTTGTAAAGTTGTTTCTTATTAATTCAAAGCTGTATTCCTTATCCAACATTCACATTTCATAATTTAAAATAACTTTTTGGATTATCCTTTCCCATAGCATTTGCAATTTGGTATATTTCTACAAGGTCGCCTCCTTAGATGTCTTGGCCCCAACAATATTCAGCCCACTGTATTCTCTCAATTGTGGATCATATCCTTTAATGTTAATGGGAAACAGCAGTATTCCCAAAACTGAACCTGAGGTCACTGTGCACAATACTGCACTGCTGCACTCTGAAATTAACCCCCTAACCCCAATCTATTTTTTTCAAACCTCAGCAAATGTTTGCCCATATCCAAGTTTCATCCTGAATCCCCACACCTTTGAGTTTACCTAATAGTCTATCATGTGGAATATTGTGAAATGCTTTGTTGAAAGTCTAAATGCACCATGTTGCATGTTCTCATAAGATTATAGAATCTCTACAGTGCAGACGGAGGCCATTGGGCCCATCGAGTCTGCACCGACCCCCTAACAGAGCATCTTTCCCAGGCCCACCTACCACCCTATCCTCATAACCTCACTCATTTACCTTACTAATCCCCTAACCTACACATCTTGGGCCAAAAAGAGGCAATTTAGCATGGCTAATCCACCTAACCTGCACATAGAACCATAGAACATTACAGCACAGAAACAGGCCTTTTGGCCCTTCTTGGCTGTGCCAAACCATTTTTCTGCCTAGTCCCACTGACCTGCACCTGGACCATATCCTTCCAGACACCTCTCATCCATGTCCTTTTCCAAGTTTTTCTTAAATGTTAAAAGTGAGCCCGCATTTACCACTTAATCTGGCAGCTCATTCCAGACTCCCACCACTCTGTTTGAAGAAGCCCCCCCTAATATTCCCTTTAAACTTTTCCCCTTCACCCTTAACCCATGTCCCCTAGTTTTTTTCTCCCCTAGCTTCAGTGGAAAAAAGTCTGCTTGCATTCATTTTATCTATACCCATCATAATTTTATACACCTCTATCAAATCTCCCCTCATTCTTCTAGCTCCAGGGAATAAAGTCCTAACCTATTCAACCTTTCACTGTAACTCAGTTTCTCAAGTCCTGGCAACATCCTTGTAAACCTTCTCTGCAGTCTTTCAACCTTATTAATATCCTTCCTGTAATTAGGTGACCAAAACTACACACAATACTCTAAATTCGGCCTCACAAATGTCTTATACAGCCTCACCATAACATTCCAACTCTTATACTCAATACTGTGATTCATAAAGGCCAATGTTCCAAAAGCACTCTTTACGACCCTATCTACCTTTGACACCACTTATATGGAATTATTTATCAGTATTCCCAGATCCGTCTGTTGTGCTACACTGTTCAGTGTCCTAACATTTACCTTGTATGTTCCACCTTGATTTGTCCTTCCAAAATGCAATACCTCACACTTGTCCATTTGCCATTTTTCAGGAATTTTTCTAGCTGGTTCAAATCCCTCTGCAAGCTTTGAAAACCTTCCTCACTGTCCACTACACCTCCAACCTTTGTATCATCAGCAAATTTTCTGATCCAATTTACCACATTATCATCCAGATCATTGATATAGGTGACAAACAACAATGGACCCAGCACTGATCCCTGTGGCACACCACTAGTCATAGGCCTCCACTCAGAAGCAATCCTCCACTACCACTCACTGGCTTCTTCCATTGAGCTAATGTCCAATCTAATTTACATCCTCTCCATGTATGCCTAGTGACTGAATCTTCCTAACTAACCTCCCATGCGGGACCTTGTCAAAGGCTTTAATGAAGTCCATGTAGACAACATCTACTGCCTTCCCTTCATCTACTTTTCTGATAACCTCCTGGAAAAACTCTAAAAAGATTGGTTAAACATGGCCTACCATGCACAAAGCCATATTGACTCTCCATAATAAGTCCCTGTCTATCCAAGTATTTGGTAGATCCTATATCTTAGTACTCCTTCCAATAATTTACCTATTACTGATGTCAAGCTTACTAGCCAATAGTTTCCCAGATTACTTTTTGAGCCTTTTTTAAATAACGGAACAACATGAGCTATCCTCCAATCATCCAGCACCTCACCCGTGGATACCGACATTTTAAATATATCTGCCAGGACCCCTGCAATTTCAATACTAGTTTCTTTCAAGGTCCAGGGAATACCCTGTCCAGTCCTGGGGATTTATCTACTCTGATTTGCCTCAAGACAGCAAGCACCTCCTCCCCTTTAATCTATGTAGGTTCCATGACCTCCCTATTTGTTTGCCTTATTCCCATAGACTCTATGCCAGTTTCCTTAGTAAATACGGATGCAAAAAAACCATTTAATATCTCCCCCATTTCTTTTGGTTCCATACAAAGCCGACCACTCTGATCTTCAAGAGGACCAATTTTATCCCTTACTATCCTTTTGTTCTTAATATATCTGTAGAACCTGTATACACCTAAGACTAAGAGGAAACTAGAGCATTTGAAAGAAACTCACACGGATACAAGGAGGAGAATATGTAAACCCCACACAGACAGTCACCCAAGGCTGGGATCAAACCTAGGTTCCTGGCATTGTGAGGCAACAGTGCTAACCATTGTACTGCAGCCACCCATCTTCAGGGATGTGATCACATTATTGCTGTCAACAGGTTCAAGCACTTCCATTTAACACTCAGTTTCACCAGTATCTGATGATTGGTGCTTGTATTAGGTCAGTGAGTGTGTACACATTATCAAGTGAAACACTACATGTAGGCATTCAGAGTCATGCTATGAGTTCATTGGCAAGTAAGTGCTATTTGTCTTTTTATTTCTACTCAAAGAATAAAAAAGCACAGCATCAGGATTCCCACATTTAGCATTAATGTCTGTCCTACCCATCTGAATACTGGAGTTAATGTGCCATAATACTCCCAAACACAATGCTTTTCTTTTCAAGTAAAAAATTTCTTCGTTCAGACTACAGAATTGACCTGATGTACATAGACTGTCACCAAGATCAGGTGACTGCAGCATCACACACTCAAACACAATCACCTAATTTTATATCATCAACTGTATTGATCAACCATTAACCTGCAACCAAAAGCCCATCATTCAATCGTATAGATACCATGTATGCTGGCCTCAAATTGCTTGGGTGTTGGTTTGTGACCTCTTGCATTATTTGGTTTTGACTCTCTGGCTTCCCTTATCATGGCAGCCATGAATAAACCAAGCAAATATAACATTCCCAGCTTTGAGAGGCACTATTTTCACATTTCCCCGGGGATAGCAAGTCTTCTTTTTGTGTTTACAAAATTTCAATCAGATACAACCTTGGCATTGGTACATATATTTACTCTCTGCCTTTGTGTGTCTAACGTTCATTTTTGCCTACTATCAGGATCCTATTAATTCTTTGCTAGCCTAAGTAGCTAATACAACTTAATTACCCTCATAGCCTAGCTTGTCCTCATGTGAATCAGCAATCGTCAAGACTAATTGCAACATGAGCTTGCTGGAATTAAAGGCACAATGACAATATGGATAGGAAATTGTCTCAGGTTTACAAGGAGAGAAGCAGTGAATGATTGCTGTTCTGACTGGATGGAAGCTGCATTCCTTAGGAGTTGATAATAGAATCATTCCTCTTTTTGATATGTATTAATGACATGGATATGGATATAATTTCAACATTTGCAAATAGCAACAAATGTAATAAACAATGAAGAAGGTAGTAAGAGACTTCAAGAGGATGTAAACAGACTGGTGGAAAAGGGCAGATACATGATCTGAAATTCAATGCAGGGAAGTGTGAAACATTTTGGCAGGGAGAATGTTAATAGGCAACATAAGCCAAACATCACAATTTTAACATGGTTGCAAAAACAGAAACCTAGGAGTGTACGTTCACAAAACTTTGGACATGGCAGGACAAGTTGAGAAGGATGTTAAAAAAGAATATGGGACTTTTTACTTTATTAATAGAGGCATCAATTACAAAAACACAGAAGTTACACTAAACCTTCATAAAACCCTGATGAGTCCTCATCTGGGGTCATGTGTTTACTTCCAGGCATCATCTTTCAGGATGTCAAGATCTTAGAGAATGCGCAGAAGAGGTTTACTCAAATGCTATCAGGGATGAGGAAAATATGGAATGTGGAAAAGTGTGAGGTTAGGCACTTTGGAAGGATAGACTATTTTCTAAATGGGGAAACGCTTAGGAAATCAGAAACACAAAGGGACTTGGGAGTCCTTGTTCAAGATTCTGTTAAGGTTAATGTGCAGGTTTAGTCGGCAGTTAGGAGGGTAAATGCAATGTTAGCATTCATGCCGAGAGGTCTAGATACAAAAGTAGGGAGGTACTTTAGAGACCGTATGAGGCTCTGGTTAGACTCCATTGGAGTATTGTGAGCAGTATCTCAGGAAGGATGTGCTGGGCCTGGGAAAGTTCCAGAGGAGGTTCACAAGAATGATCCCTGGAATGAAGAGCTTGTCATATGAGGAACAGTTGAGGACTCTGGGTCTGTACTCATTGGAGTTTAGAAGGATGAGGGGGGATCTTATTGAAACTTACAGGATACTGTGAGGCCTGGATAGAGTGGATGTGGAGAGGATGTTTCCACTAATAGGAAAAACTAGAACTGGGGGCACAACATCAGACTAAAGGGACGATCCTTTAAAACTGAGATGAGGAGGAATTTCTTCTGCCAGAGAGTGGTCAATCTCTGGAGCTCTTTGCCTCAGAAGGGTGTGGAAGCCTGGTGTCTTTAAGACAGAAGTAGATAGGTTCTTGATTAACAAGGGAATCAAGGGTTATGGGGAAAAGGCAGGAAAATGGGGATGAGAAAAATATCAGCCATAATTGAATGGCAGACCAAACTCGATGGACCAAGTGGTCTAACTCTTCTCCTATGTCTTATGAGGGACTTCAGTTATGGTGGAGAGACTGGATCAGCTGAGGTTGCCCTTATTAGAGCAGAGGATGTTCAGAAATTAATGATAGAATCAATCATAGAATCCCTACGGTGCAGAAGGATGCCATTCAGCCCACACTGACAACAGTCCCACCCAGGCCCTATCCCCGTAACCCCACATATTTATCCTGCTAACCCCCTGCCACGAAGGGGCAATTTATCAATTTATCATGGCCAATCAACCTAACCCACACATTTCTGCAGTGTGGGAGGAAACCTATGCAGGCATGGGGAGAACTCCACACCAACAGTGACCAAAGGCTAGAATTGAACCCGGATCCCTGGTACTGTGAGGCAGCAGTGCTAAACACTGTGCCACTATGCTGCCCAGGTGAATCATGGATGACTTTGATTGAGTAAACGAGGAGGAACCAGTGACAGAAAGGCTAATAAGCAGAGAATACAGATTTATGATGTTTGGCAAACGAACCAAAGGCAACATGAGAAAACTGTTTTTTTAGACAAATGAGTTGTGATGTGGAAGGCAAGCTCCTTTTACAAATGAAGGGGGATATACAGAGCTATGGGGGAAGAGTGGGGGTAATTGGAGTGCTCTGGCGAGGAACCAGTTTGAGCTCGATGGGGCGTAAGACCTGATTGAGGGCTGAAGCCCTTCGCAGGGAGTTCCCCTCCCCTCCCGCAGTCTAGGTTGTGCCTTCATTGCAAATTGATACGGTCGAGTAGCAAAGTGCTAATGCCCGCACACCAGGAGCCCAGAGCAGACCTTTCCAATAACGATGCAATCTGTGAAAGGATCCTGACATACATCAGCTTGCTGTTTGTTTCCCAGCGCCTGAGGTCCGATAATAATAACAGGCAGTCGAACGCCTAAGGGAATCCTCTTTGGTGGGCGATTATTCTAAACAACTGCTGTGCCCTGCGATTGTACCCTCGGAGTTTTGAGTGCGAGCTTAATTTGTTGTGTGTGAGTGTTTCACAACTTATCCGCTCGGCAGTTAAAGAGTGTGTCAAGAATGCATGCATCCTACTGGTGCCGGGGAGAGGAGAAAAATGTGAGATAGCAGCTGGGGGGCTTGGCCAGGACGGAGGAGGAGCTGCTGCTTCGTAATGTGTAACAATCTGTAAGGCAACCAAAGGGAAATTCGAGCTGCAGAACCTTCCAAGTGCTGAGTTTTTTAAAGAGTTAAAATCACTGCAGATTTGGCGGAAGGAGGGAACTGTAAAGTGGGGGGAAAAGCTTAATGCTGTATGAAAAGCTTTCAACATTTTGTATGGGCACTGTGTCATCCGCTGCCTCGCATCAATCTTCGCTTCATTCACTGGCACTTATCTGGAAGCATTCGAGTACCTGTGATGCGATGTTTTGCTAATTGCTGTCTCTCTGGATTAAACCAACAGCTCTCTTTGCTGCTCCGCAAGTGTTGTAGACTAGTGCAAAAGCAGCTGGGTTTGTTGACTTGTGGTTAGCATTTTCGTTCGGCACCGTTAACAAAACAAAAAAAAATGCAAGTCTCAATCGCTTGCACCGATCATAATTTGAAGACAAGGAGTAACGAGGACAGGCACAAGCAGAACCCCAGCAGCCCGAAATTAGGGAATGGGGCCCGTGCAAAATTTCGGACGGTTGCTATCATTGCCCGGAGTCTGGGACACTTCATACCTCAACACCACATCTCTCTGAAGGAGTCAACAGCAAAGCAGACAGGGATGAAATATAGGTATGAGAAATATTCTTGTTTCGCTCAGCACTTTACAGGTTTGTTCCATTGCCTATTCCAGGGAATGATTTCGCAGCTAAAGCAATAACGTTATTTGTACTGATCTGTGGAGTATAATGTACTGCCCAGCATATTCAAAGGCAATTATGTTAATCATAGCCTTTGATCGCAGATCCAATAAAGTAAATGAGACTTTGTGCATTAAATTAATTACTGCTCTGCTAAAGGCTTCAAAGTGTTTCTATTCAGTGCAAGAGGTTTGGATACAATATTGAAGGTTATGTGTTCTTAATATTTCACAGATTCAATACTTTGTAGAATGAATGAATTTTGATGTATTACTATTTTAACAAAGTGGTAGGATTTTTGAAGGCTTTCACTTTCAGGAACCATTTCCCATATATATATATGCTATTCTCCTCTAAGTACTGAATGCTCAATATTAAAGTATTACATGTATATTGCTAAAGAGTAGTAAACAAACATCAATCTTCAGCAATAAAAAATGCTGCAACTATGTAAAAATGTTACCCGTGAATGAGAGGGTGTGCGGCTTTCTGTGCTGGGATCACAGTCATGTAGGAATTCGGTGTGCGTTAGTCTGACCACTAAATATGAGTTTTTTTTTGTTTTGAATGAACTATTCCAGCAATATATTTTACAATAGTATTGAAGCACACATATTAGATTAATAGAAATATCCTAAATTTTAATGTAGTATGTAACACAGCAGACAAATCCAGTGGCGTTTTCTGTTATAATTCCTTTAATAAATATTTTGTTTGATTACTTCCAGCATAACAATAAATTCCATGTTGCGATGTGTGTTAACATTCTGTTTAGTTTTCTTTCAGAAACACACTTGTATAAAACTTGAAGGTGGAAAATCAGAGTTGGTACAACTCAGAAGGATAGAAAACCACCTTGAAGTAGTGTAGTCAGATCTTGTACACCAAAATTAATCAGAATGAAGACGTAAGTCTTGCAGAAATTTTTATGTGTTCATGGAACAAATTCACATTTTTACATAGGTTTAAATGGCTCACTTCCTTTAGACAAAACTGCTTCAGAAGCAGATTATTATTAAAAAGTAGGCCAATTGCATACCAACAAACTATAGCAGCAACTTCAGTAACCGGTGCCTGAGGAGATGCTAAATATTACATTAAAATGTTCACACAGTAAACTCTGTAAAGGCTTATTCGTAAAATCAGGGACTAATTTTCTAGCCAGTCTCTACCTTTTATCATTTGAGCCACTGATTTAATTCCTGAATATTTAAAATTCTGTTTTTTATGTTTTGGGATTCAGTGATGTTTCTGATGTTTTGGAATCATATTCCATGATTGCATTTATTTATAATTATAACATTTCATGTCAGTGATAGATCAGCCAAAGAATGGTGAACCTGTGGAACTCTTTGCCCCAGAAGGCTGTGGAGGCCAGGTCATTGAGTGTCTTTAAGACAGAGGTAGATAGGTACTTGATTAATAAGGGGAAAAGACAGGAGAATGGGGATGAGAAAAATATCGGCCATGACTGAATGACAGAGTAGACTTGATGAGCCAAGTGGCCTAATTCTGCTCTTATATTTTATGGTCTTGTAGTTTTTGTCTTGTCTCAAAATACCCTTCCCCTGTTATCTCCAAACTACATGACCATCACTCCCAGAATTTTATGTCTGAATCCCTTCCAGTCTGCCTCTGCCTTTCTCAGTGTCTCTATTTAAAGTAACAACACTATCATTTTCACCATGATTGTCATGCTTTATCCCTCTCTTCCTCTCTGATTGCACCTCATGATTCTCCTCCAACATCTCCCTTCCAAACCTTTCCAAATGCAGTGAGCAATTCCTCAGGAATGCTTTGTCTTCTATTCATTGCAGGGTTATCCGACAAGTCCCTCCAAAATCTGTTTTCAGTGTCTGCCACAAACTTTTTCATCATCAGATGTTCCCCACCCACATTACTGTCCAAGGCTGAAATTATAAATTCTGCACAACATAAGAACATCGGAAATAGGAACAGAAGTAGGCGAATTCAGCTCTTTGAGCCCGCTATGCCATTCAGCCAGATCATGGCTGATCTCTCTCTCCCAGGTATCAAATCCACCTCCCCACCTTTTCCCCATATTCCCTTATCCCCTATTTTATTAGAAATATATCTATTTTCGTCTTAAAACCATTCAACGATTCAGACTCCACCCTGCTGTGGGGCAGCGAGTTCCACAAATTTACCATCTTTGCGAGAAATAGTTCCTCCTCATCTCAGTTTTAAATCCAGCACCTCTCAACCTATACCTGAGACCTCTTGTTCTAGATTGCCCCACAAGAGGAAACATTTGGTCTACATTTACCTTGTCAATAATTAAAAAAATTTAAATGCCTCAATCAGACCTCCTCGCATTCTTCTAAACTTCAAAGAGTCTCAGCCCAAACTGTTCAAATCTCACCTCATACGTCAACCCTTTCATTTCTTCAACAACCTTGAAATTCTGTTCAATCCTGAGCTTAATTTCAGGCTTTATATCTTTTAAGAAGGACTGCTTACTTCCAACTCCAATGTATTTCCGACTTCTATCCTTACCTTTGTCCCATCACTACTGATATCCACATGTATGCTTTTGTTACACTTAACTCAACCACCCCAAGACTCGCCTCCATTTCAAAATCGCACCTTGAGCGGCATGGCGGCACAGTGGTTAGCACTGCTGCCTCAAAGCTCCAGGGACCAGGGTTCAATTTGGACCTTGAGTGACTGTGTGGAGTTTGCAAGTTCTTCCCGTGACTGCATGGTTTTCCTTTAGGTGCTCCCATAGTCCAAAGATATGCAGGTTAGGTGGATTGGCCATGCTAAATTGCCTTTGTGTCCCAGGATGTGTATAGATAAGATTAATCATGATAAGTGTGTGTGGGATTACAGGGATAGGCCGGGGAGAGGGCCTGGGGAAGGTACTCTTTCAAAGAGTGGGTGCATTCTATTCTATGAGGAAAGCTTTGCTGTGCATATCCCATGCTACATTAGATCCATTATCCTTGTCCTTGCTGACCTACATTGGTTCCCCATCCCCTCTACATTAAATTTAATTTCATCCTAGTTTTTAAATATGTCTCCAATCTTTTTTTTCATCTCCTCTAGTTTTATATTTTCTTTGTAAAATTCCATCATAGAAACACAGAATTGGTGCAGTGCAGAAGGGGGACATCCAGCCTATCGTACCTGCAATGGCTCTATTATTCATCTAATGCCATTCTCCAGCTTTCTCCCCATAACTCTATACATTTTTCCTCTTCAAATGGCAGTCTAATTCCCTTTTGATTGCCTCAATTGAACCTACCTTCACCATACTCTCAAACAGTGCACTCCAGACTGCAACCATTTGCTTGTCACCCCTTCAACCATCTTGGCCCTACTTTCTGGAATTCTCTCTGTGAACCTTTTTGCCACTTTGTTTTTGCAAACATTTTAAAACCCACCTTTTTGAACAAGACTTCAGTCACTTCTCTTAACTTCCTTTCTGCTGGATATCTGTTTTCTGCACTTATACTAGTAAAGTACTGTAGGATACCTTTTGTTGCTTTGTGTTGCCAGTGGGTGAGGCATTGTTGGAAAATTACCAACAATAAATTAAATTCAAATTTTATTACATTTTTATTGATTTGATGATTCTTTTAGGACATTTTGCCAGCATTTTGGGGCCCACATTCTGTAATTCCATTAATTCGTCAGTGAAAACCAGAGCTTGCTGAATTCATCATTTAGCATAATGATGTTTGTAAAGTAGGAGAAATATCCTTTGTAGAAGACTATTAAGAAGATTGCTTGAACTCTGACTGCCCAAGTGCACAAATAATGCCCAGCCTTGTTTAATCTTTTCAAGCTATTGCTTAAAAACCAAGAGCTATTATTCTATGCCATTTGGCATTCTGTAAAGAACAGCAATATCCTAGAACATTTTCAGCATCATGCACTGAAATTTTTGTGCATCACTTTTCACTATTAATGTTGAAAAAGTGACCATCCTTACTTGTGAACCTATGTATTCATTTCAACTGAGGAACTAAACTCACATTTTTGCATTTATTTCTATAATTAATCCCTTTGGCACTTAAAGTATGTGTTGATGTAAAGAGTTAAGTCAATTATGATATAACATAATCAAATTAACTGCCCCCTAACTTGCAATCCACTATTTGTAGCTTTCTTTAGTTTGAATTCGAAGTGTATTTCCCCAATCTGTTTAGCCCATTCAAATAGGTTACGTCAAATTTGTAGTGTTAAACATCTTGTACTAATTAGTGTACGACTTGTACTTAAGCATTTATCATTGTTCCTTTAATCTTTAAGAGCTAATAAGGATCTTTCTCATTTTATTACAAGGCAAAATATTCTGAACACTTCCATTCCTTTGTTGACTATCTATTATGAGGGCACTGTGTTAGTTGCATCCAACTTTAATAATCATGAATTATGAGGACAAGCCTGAATAGTTCTCTACTTCAGGTCCTAATAAATAATCAAGTAACTAATGACTGAAAAACTCTATTATATGACTAAGGTGTGATGTATAGATCATTGTGTAATAATGTGTAACATGACATAGTCAAGCCACTTTACTGGTCACTACTGAAGAGCATCTTGACCAGAATTGTATTTTTTGTATTTTATAAGAAGGACTTTTAGAGAAAAAACTCAAACAATCATTCTACTCTAATTAGGGGTTTAAACTTTTGGCTAGTTTCTTCATACCTGGGCTGATTATTGATTTTAAACTAATATTGATAAAGTGAAACTGTTCAAGTAGTATATGTGATGAATAACCTCACAAGCGTTTGAAGTGTAATGATATGTGCTATTAATATATTTTATGTTTGATGCAATCAGTTTGTTCGGGAAAACACACAGCTCAGATGCTGATGAAGCAGGATAATAGCTCATTTTAGCTAGGAATGTGCTATTTTGTAGAGTTAATGGGCTGGTATTTCAGACTGGGTATGCAGAGTCATGTGAGTTTTTGGTAAGTTTGATTGACAGGAATGTATAATGATGTTAATCATATCATTATAGGAGGAGCAAGGTCTGTAGCAAGGGTTCTGTGCTGGTTTTAGTTTCAGTTTCAAAGTGGAGTTCCTGATGGGAATTGCTTGAAGACAAAGGTCTTTGAAAGCTCCAAGACTATTAACAAAGATTAAAATAGGTATGCCTGTGTTTTACTAACTGTGTTTAAAGTCTATAAGAGCAATATTGTTTAATTGGAACTGATATAGTGATAAGTTAGAACATTGAATTTCTTCCTTTTCATTTTAAGAATTGTTCAACTGTTAAAGGGTAAACGAATTCATTTGCTACAGTTAAATTGTATTGATAAATAAAGTTTGTTTTGATAACATTTCCCTAGCTTGTCAGAAGAATCGTGCCTGGAGTAAAACATCTTGCCGTTATATTTATGCCAAAAAAAAAATGTTGGGGTCTAGTCTGGCTTCTTAATATACCTTGAGGTTCTGATTTGGCATCCTGAGAATGACAGGTTTATCCAAGACATCAGATTTATCCATTCATACCTTTCAGCATCAATCCAAATCAATATATAGATTCAAATTGTATCCATTGGAATATTATGTTACTATTGCTTTTGGATACAATGGACTTGATCTGTCTGTTTAAATAATAGTGTTACACAGAAGCACTCCTTTATTATTCTGTTGTATGTCATTTCAGGGTCGACATATTTAGCACATTACGTCATTAAGCTTCTTTTATGCTAATGTCAAGGCAAGTTAAATAAGTCTGTGATTTGCACAATATCTACACAGATTGCGATGGAAGGCATGGGCAAATATCCTGGTTGTGCAATTTTTTTCTAAAATGGATATGGGTACCCAGAATATTTTCTAATTTAATGCAGTGGCAGAACTTTACAATCATTTCTGATGACTAATGAAATAACTCATGGAACTGAAAATAAATCCTATTGATGTTTGAGAATTTTTTTCTAAATGTCACTATGTTAGGGAGCATCAGTGAAGTGTGGTTTATGTTTTTGCAGTGAGTGAGTGATCTTTGTGGAAGTAATTTTGATTACATTATTTAATAATAAATGTTTTTTTTCCATGTTTGGTCATCAATGTGTTTTTACTGTCATTCCTTTAATTTTCTGCTATAATTTTAAGGCATGTGGCATGATTTTGATGGCTGATGCATATTAATATGAGATGGTGCAGGAAAATAGCATAAACTGCTTCCAAAGTAGGGATTTAAAGCAAGCTCTGATTTCTTTCTGTTGTAGTTACGTGAAACTTATTGGGCAAGATTCTGTGAGTCCATTTGCCATATGTGCAAATTTAGTTTTGGCTGTGAAATCTCATGGGAGGACAACAACAGGATTTGAGCCAGTGACGTCTTGGGTTGAGACAGTCTCAGCTCCGTTCTCTCTTCCGATGGTTAAATAATCAGGTTCATGAAAGATTCAGAAAGGATGTGAACTTGATTACCATGGATTTACATATATTTAAATATTATGAAAAGGCTTATGCTGTGTTGTCCGGCTGTGTGGAATGCTCTCCCACTGGTGTGATATCATGGAAATGAAAACTAGTTGAGAAGATTATGCCAAACTGCAGAGGTGCCTCAAGATGTCAGAGCTCAAGGACCAATGCACTTGAGGTGGGCACTGTCAAGGGGTTATTCTCTTCTATTATGGCAGTTCCCCTTGTGTGTGGTGGAGGGGGAGAGGGATGCCACCAAGTACTATGTGTGTGTGTGTGTGTGTGTGTGTGTGTGTGTGTGTGTGTGGAGGGGGGGGAGAAAGAAAAAGCATTCCCTGATCCTTCTGTATTGAAGGAGAGGTGGCAGCCTGAGGCATAAGAGAGGGGTGCCTCCATACCATTTTTTGGAAAAATTCCATCCATTTGCGTTTATATTTTGTACTTTATCAATCGAAGATCACAAAGTTCTTCACATTGTGCATTAGTTTCTTGAAGCACAGTGAGTGTTACATGGAAAACAGCATCCCATCCACAAACATGCACTTCCTGCATCGCCGGTGCACAGTGACAGCAGTGTATACCATCGACAAGATGCACTGCAGAAATTCACCAAGGCCCAATTGACAACATCTTCCAAACCCACAACCATTACCATCCAGAAGGATAGGGACAGCAGACACACGGAAATGCCACCGTCTGGAAGTTCAACTCAAAGCCACTCACCATCACGACTAGGAAACATATCGCCATTCCAGCACTTGCTGGATCAAAACCCTGGAACTCATTCTCAAAGACATGGTGGGTGTATCTATACCACATGGATTGCAGCAGTTCAAGAAAGAAGCTCACCACACCATTCTCAAGGGCAATTTGGGATGGGCAATAAATGTTGGCCTAACCAGCAACGCCCACATCCCTTAAATGAATAAAGATAACTACTGAGCACATGGTGCATTCTACAAAACAACGCCTTCTAAATTTTTATTGTATGGGAGTAATTTTAGTCAGGAATAATCCTTTGGGATTTTTCACTACAATAGGCAGATAGAATTTTGGTTTAACATGATATCTGACAAAGCAGTACGCTTTGTCAATTGCATTGACTTGTTAGCTTAAATAGTACTTCAAACATGACATGAGGTTTATACCCAGAGGTGCAAGTGTTCAATCGTAAGTCAAATTTACCATGCAAGTGATTATTAGCAGTGTAATTATTTATTAGAAATTCTGCCATGCATTGTACTCCTCTGTGGCTAAAGTTGGCTTCCCACGTGGGATAAGTATAACTTGTTTAGAAATTTCTAATGATGCTAAGTCATTATGTAAAGGAGCTTTTTAGACACATGATACATAAAGGAGTCTTTTAGACACAATACATGAAGCATTCTCTTGATGATAAACATTTTCTCCTTAATATCTTGCATAACATTTTTCGGACAGACACTGTTGGACCCAAGATTTTGAACAGTTTATTCAGGAGAATGTCAAGAGCATCACTTTGAGGATTCTTCAGTAACTCCTGCTAAGGGCATCTGAACTGAAAAAACATAAGCTGAAAACAACAAGGGGTTTCAAGGCAAAAATGTTTTTAATCACATTCACATTATACTGCATTTGAAATGCTCACACCCATAGCATTTTGACAATCATACATAGTTGTTTTGTAGACAAAACAGATGTGAAAGTTAATTCTAACAAAAGTTTCAACTCATTTAATGAATCCAGGTTTCCAAAGAATTAACAGACACAATCTCCAGATATCAATTATGGTATAAGGCATCAAGAGTACAAGATACCCAAAATATTTAAAAGAAATGCATTATTTTCTTTTGGATCCTTACTGCTTGTGTTCCAAAGGTGATTGTCCATTTTCATAATGATTCATATTTGCTATTGCAGAGTGAAAATGCTGACAGTTGTGAAGTGTTGGTGCTTTCCATGGCCAAGTTCTGTAAGAGGCCATGTTTTCAGTTGCATTGGGGACATTGAAAAATATCTGTCTACCCTTGGTTTGAAAATTGACAATAGAATGATTTTTTTTTTCATATCATTGTCACTATAAGGGGTTCATTTTTTCTTTCACTTTGTTTGTTTCCAATGATCACTTCAGGAACAGTTTTCCTAACCAAAGTTTTCTTTTTAGAAAAATTATTACAGTCTAGATTTTATAGGTGTAACACAGCACAACTGTCAGCATTCATATCACTATTCTGTGAAAACAATGGAAAGTTCTGATGTCTTGACATGCAGAACTAATAGATTGCTGACTGTGATTTCCTGCTCCTTCACAGGGAGTGCTTTTAAAATCCTTGCAGAGGGAAATCAATTAGAAATCACTGAATTGACGTGAGCTTCCATTTTTTTTGTGCTCTGTTCTTGCTGCTAAAAAAAACCCCAAGAAGGTTATGCTTTGTTAAATAATGTGTAATTGAGTTTTAAATGAATGAGTTGGTCATAATCACAGCCAAACAACTTCCTTGGATCTGGAAGACAAATTTTACATTTGTGGAATGTCAAATTTCTTAATTTCATGATAACAATTACATAGGTTTTAAAATAATACAAGCTAATTTTAATTTAGAGATTGTTTTGACATCACTACTTCCACCTTAATCTTAAACATATGCTATGATCTATCTTCAGTCTCTGTAAACTAAGTAACAAGTAAAAGATTATCTGTACGTTTTACTTCCTGGTTTGCTGCTTAGCCTACCTGATGACATCACTGTAGCTGGATGCCAGAGATCCCTTTATTGCTGGCACTAAATAAATTCACATTAGTGAATTTACAGCCTATGCCACTGAGCTTGCTGGATCTTTGAGTTTAGCTTTCTTTCAGAGTGAAGGTGAGCACTGTCACATCCCTCCAGATATTGCAGTCAGCAATGAAGCCGATTCAAAAGAATGAACTTTTCCACTGTACTTTTTGTTACACATTTCAAGTTCCAGATGGTGAGTGAATTAGCAGCACGTTAATGAGGCCTCTCAGAGTGAAAACGGCTTGACAAAGTTACATTTATGAAATCTCCCAGGAATTCCCGAAAATAAAATTTCATATCAAAATGAGAACAATTGCATAGTGGTTATTTTACTGGACATGAATTCAAATCCCAACACTGCAGCCAAGAAATTTAAGTTAATTGTTTAATTAATTCTGGAATAAAAAGTGGATTAAAAGTGTGATATGTCATAATGTGAATACTTCTTCTTAACTATTTTTTCATAAAATAATAGGATCCCTACAGTTCAGAAGAATGCCATTCAGCCCATTAAGGTTGCACCAACAATAATTCGACCCCAGCCCTATCCCCATAATCTCATTGAATTTACCCTGCTAGCCCCCTGACACTAAGTGTCAATTTAGCATAGCCAATCAACATAACCTGCACAATTTTGGAATGTGGGAGGAAACCGGAGCACGTGGAGAAAACCCATGTGGGCACAGGGAGAACGTGCAAACTCCACACAGACAATGACCTGAGGCCAGAATTGAACCTGGGTCCCTGGCGCTGTGAGGCAGCACTGCTAGCCACTGTGCCACCCCATTTATAACAGCTTTTTAGGTGGTTAAGTGCATATAGTAGGGCATTTTTTTAAATCACTCTCTCAACCTGCATGACAAAGAAGGATGCATTCTATTATGAGTGGTCCCCCAATTTGTTATGATTCTGGGTGAGGTAGCCCCAAATTGTTATGTTCCTGGGTGAGGGTGGGTGAGCTTTATTCATCCTGCTCAGTTGGTCACAACATAGTTAATTTAAAAAGGATCCTTTCTCTCTTGGACACCTTTCCCCAGTCCAAATGTATTAATGCTTTAGAAGGAGCCAATTTTAACCTGACTTTCTTGAGTTAGAGAAAGGGTGAGTCTATCAGTAACCAAGATATGAGAAGAAAATAATAAAAACACAACATACGTTATAAATGAGAAGTAAGTCCAAAAATAAAAATTAAAATAATCTATCAGTCTTTGGGTTGTCTATGATGAGTAGATGTTGAAAGGTTATGGCCATTAAGTTGAGTGATTCCAGTATCACTGACTTTGGCAGTTGAGCAGTCCATTTGGAGATTTTTGGTTCTACGGTTTAGCTGAAAGAAGTTGTCTTAGATCCTTTTTTGACGGTGGCTTTGATGACTTCTGACTAATTCCAGCAATCAGAAAGCGAGGTTCTTTTATCCTGCAGCACAGGGTTACCTAGTTCTTTCAGCTATGACCTTCACACCACACACTAGCACAGTAGAACGAGAAGATTGGACTGGCATCCAAGGTTACAGTTCATTTTTAACCCATTTTCTCATGTATTCTTGGAAGGGGAAAAAACATAAACATGCGTTTCATCCAGAACTGCTTTCTTTGCTCTTGCATCATGTCCACAGTCTGGGGTATAACTCACAGGCTATGGCTTCAGCTGAGATAACTTAACTTCTATTAGCTCCACAAGAAATTACAGTTCAGTTCTTGTATTGAAGTGTTGCTGTCTGAAAAAGGTGCAGCATTCCATTCTCTCTGGACAAGTTGGTCAAGTGTAATCCATGTTTACTTTACAGTCTCTGCCAGTTTTTGCTTGTATGTCCTTTTCGTTTAGAAAAGCACATATCTTACTAAAAAATTCAATGGGTGGGATTTTCTCACCAAAGTCAATGGACCATTAAATAGTCTGGCACATTTTCCCTCCCATCCATTATGATTCTCACGGTGGGTGAGATGGGAAAATTCTGCCCAATATGTCCGTAAGTAATTTGGGGCTATGATCCGTTGTCATGACAATTCACACCCACTGAACTTGAGTATTCAGCCTGACAAGCCAAAATTCAAACCAGTTCTCTGGTCTTCACTTGCCAGAACTTGTTATGGTTTTTGAATCCTGTATCTTTTGACTCAAGTGCAATTGTGACACTTAAGCCAAAGCTTTGCTCCAGTTTACTCACTATGACAGCATTACAAATCACTCAGGGGTCAAACGAACTAAATGGATAGAAAATGCAGCAAACGTTTCTGGATGTTTTAATCACAGAAAGCGGCCAATGTGCCTGTTGGGCTAGGGACTTAATATCTACATTTTGGGGCATTCAATGATGCTTGAAGTTTATCCTGAGGTTGCAATTGTTCAATTCTTTAGTTTCCTCCCAAATTTATTTAACATTTTCTTGTGTTACAATTCTTTGAATATTCATAACTGTTTATTCATCAATTTGAATGTGAATTGGCACTCTGGAACAGAACTGATGGGACCACATGGGAGCCCGGTGTTTGAAGTGCAAGAAAATTTATGCGGTATTTTTTTGAAGTGTATTAGTTACAGATTCAGAAGAAACACAGCTTGAATCTGAGCGAGGGGCACAATGTCTGCCACTGCACTGCGGGACTGTGATTGGTGCTATTCATTAAGATTGTTTTTCTACAAGTATGGAATGTTTCCTGTTTGTGTCGTTAGTCCTTTCCTTTGCTGCATTTGGCAACAGCCTGCGCAAGAAATACCGTAAGAATTACTTGCTGAGAAAGCTGGAAGGTAAAGTTGGTCCAAATCAGTGGATTGCTACGTGGGATATATTAACAATAAAGGAGTATGCCTTTCAGCTCAATGCCCCTGTTCCAGCATTCGATATGATCAGGGCTGATCATCCACTTCAATACCTTTTTCACGAGATGGATATTTAGCTGGATAGTTACTTTGATATAGAAAATTCACAATTTCAATTATTTTCCTTTGGTTTATCATTTCTGACCACGGGCTATTTTCTTATGTTTGACTTCTCTGACCTCGGAATCAATATTGATTTATTCCAGCATGTTGATGAGTGAGAACACCAAGCGGAGCTGTTCAGTTTGGTCCTGCCAGTGCAACTGTTGCATAAAGATGAGGATTTCTAAAGATTGTGTAGAAAGGAATTAGGCAATGCATCAGTATTTAGTTGCCTGATGAATCAAAATTTGAATACTAAAAATTATGTAACTCTGTCTTGGATCAGAATCAATACTTATTTCTTCACTTTTGACTGCTGGAAGGACAAAATAGGGAGCTTCATGCACTGTTAGTCATTAACAATTTTATATTAAATATGTACTTTTTAAAGTATCCTTGCAGTTGATTTTTACCCAGATCAGGTGGTGATGCAGTTGAGAAACACATTTGCTACCTCGGTATTTCATCTTCCAGGCCTCATTAACAATTCATACGGCGATTTTCTGGTTGTAATTTTCAATCAGTCTGAAAAGAAATCAGTCTTTTCAGTTTTGGTGGAAACACAAGCTATGTTAGGCCCTCTCTTCAATACAGTGGTGCATTGAATAGAGAGGGTCTAGGCATCATCCATTTCCTCTCACATGCTGCCTAGATTCAATGGGAGGACTGTCAGGTAAATGCTAGTGTCCTTCTTGAAGCCAGCCCCAAAAGCATTCAGGCAAAACTCGTGCAAAATCAACTTTGTATTGTGTGCGGATGGCAGAAAAGCTTCTCCCATGCCAGGTCCTGTTTCCTCAACTTTCAAATGGCCAAATGTTACAGGGGACGACAAAGAAAATGCTTCAATGACCCTCTGAATCTCTCCTTGAAATACATTGACATCAGTGACCAGGGAGAGTTTGGTATAATTTTTCAAAATGGAATAGCTTGTCCATGAAGCTGCATTACACTTTGAGTCACAACATCGTAATGATGGGGTAGTGCAGCAACAGGGAAGTGAACAATTTCCAGGAACTGGCCTGAGAACTACAGGCCAGGCTGTGTGTGTGTGTGTGTGTGTGTGTGTGTGTGTGTGTGTGTGTGTGTGTGTGTGTGTGTGTGTGTGTGTGTGTGTGGGGAGGGGGGGGGTGGGTAGGTGGTGGTGGTAAATCTGTGAGAAGGCATTTTGAGAGAGAGGATCTATAGGCATTTAGAGATGCAAGGACTGATCAGGGACCGTCAGCATGGCTTTGAGAGTGGAAAATCATGTCTGACAAATTTGACGGAGTTTTTTGAAGGGGTAACCAAGAAGGTAGATGAGGGCAGTGCAGTTGATGTCCACAATGGCTTTAGCAAGGCCCTTGACAAGGTACCACATGGTAGGTTGTTGCATAAGGTTAAATCTCATGGGATTCAGGGTGAGGTATCTAAATGGATACAAAATTGGCTTCTTGACAGAAGGCAGAAGGTGGTTGTAGAGAGTTTTTCAAACTGGAGGCCTGTGACCAGTGGTGTGCCTCAGGGGTCAGTGCTGGGTCCACTGTTATTTGTCCTTTATGTTAATGATTTGGATGAGAATATAGGAGGCATGGTTGGTAAGTTTGCAGATGATAATAAGATTGGTAGCATAGTGGACAGTGAAGAACATTATCTCCAGTTGCAATGGGATCTTGATCAATTGGTCCAGTGGGCTGACAAATGGCTGATGAAGTATAATTTAGACAAATACAAGATGATGCATTTTGGTAAATTGAACTAGGGCATGACTTACTCAGTTAATTGTAGGGCGCTGGGGAGAGTTACAGAACAAAGAGATCTAGGGGTACATATTCAAAGCTGTTTGAAAGTGGAGTCACAGATGGACAGAGTGGTGGAGAAGGCATTTAGCATGCTTGGTTTCATCAGTCAAAACACTGATTACAGGAGTTGGAATGTCTTGTTGAAGTTGTACAAGACATTGGTAAGGCCACACTTGGAATGCTTTGTGCAATTCTGATCCCCTATTATAGAAAAGATATGATTGAACTAGACAGAGTGCAGAAAAGATTTACTTGGATGCGACCGGGACTTGATGGATTGAGTTATATGGAGAGGCTGGATAGACTGCGACTTATTTTTCTGGAGCGTAGGAGACTGAAGGGTGATCTTATAGAGGTCTATAAAATAATGAGGGGCACAGATCAGCTAGTTAGTCAATATCTTTTACCAAAGGTAGGGGAGTGTAAAACTAGAGGGCATAGGTTTAAGGTGAGAGGAGAGAGATACAAAAGTGTCCAGAGGGGCAATTTTTTCACACACAGGATGGTGAGCATCCAGAACAAGCCGCTAGAGGTAGGTACAATTTTCTCTTTTAAAAAGCATTTAGATAGTTACATGGGTAAGTTGGGTATAGAGGTATATGGGCCAAATGCGAACAATTGGAGTTGCCTTACAGGTTTTTTTAAAAAAAGGGCAGCATGGACAAGTTGGGCTGAAGGCCCTGTTTCCATGCTGTAAACCCCTATGGCTATGACTCTAAGGAAAGACAGGGAAGCAAATCCTGCACTCCAGATCACATATCTTGCAGAACATTTGGTGCTTGTGTTTGAAGATCCGTGTGTCAAAAACTGGCTGTTTAATCGCATGAAGATCATGGCAGAAACTCATGACTTTGTGTAGATGTTGTCAAATCGAGGGATGGCTAATGAACCTGTTGTCCTGCAGGTTAGTGGGAGTGATGAACTGTAGCCCCTAAGAAAGAGCAGCAATGGGTGCAACAGTAATGACACATTTTGCCCTCTCTGAGGATGTCAATATGTTTGGTTGTCCATGATTCCTGCAGCAGATGTCACCATAAGCCAAACTTCCCCACTTACACCTTAATTTGATTGATTTGATTTATTATTGTCATATGTATTAACATAAGTCAAACGTATTGTTTCTTGCACACTATACGGACAAAGCATACCATTCATAGAGAAGGAAATGAGAGTGCAGAATGTAGTATTACAGTCATTGCTAGGGTGTAGAGAAAGATCAACTTAATGCAAGGTAAAGTTCATTCAAAAGTCTGACAGCAGCAGGGAAGAAGCTGTTTTTGAGTCGTTTGGTACATGATCTCAGACTTTTGTATCTTTTTCTCAATGGAAGAAGGTGGAAGAGGGAATGTCCAGGGTGCATGGGGTCTTTAATTATACTGGTTGCTTTGCCAAGGCAGCAGGAAGTGTAGACAGAGTCAATGGATGGGAAGCTGGTTTGTGTGATAGATTGGGCTACATTCACGATCTTTTGTAGTGCCTTGCGGTCTTGGGCAGAGCAGGAGCCCATATCAAGCTGCGATACAACCAGAAAGAATGCTAAAAGTTGATGAGAGTGTTAGCTGGCATGCCAAACTTCCTTAGTCTCCTGAGAAATGGGCTTTCTTAATTTATAGTGTCGGCATGGGAGGACCAGAATAGGTTGTCGGTGATCTGGACATCTAAAAACGCGAAGCTCTCAACCCTTTCTGCTTCGTCCCTGTTGATGTAGAATGGGGCATGTTCTCCTTTACGCTTCCTGAAGTCAATGACAATCCCCTCCGACTTGTTGACATCGAAATGCTGCAACATGAAGCTGGGCTGTGACAGCTTTGAGCAGCCAGAAATCACCTGTCACAAACATCTCAAAGGTCTCCATGTGAACACCAAATAACCTTCCATCAACTTTCTAAGCTCGCTGGAAAAGCATCTTGAGAGAGAGAGAGAGAGAGTAAATCCCTTTTTTAAAACAAGAAGTATGATCTTTGATCTTTTTGTGTTAGAAACAATGGCGCAGAGATGCTCAGCGTTATAAAAGAATAACTGTCAGTAACTGCAAACATCTGTACGTACTTAGTTAAATGTATCAGGAAGTTGCTGTCTGAGTTAAACTGCTGCTTTAGAGGCTTCACTATAACAGTATAACAGTAATTCACTGAGATTCAGCATTGACATTAATGGCAGGATGTGATACTGCAGTTCATGATTGTTTAATACCCACTAAACTAACCAAAATAAGTCAGGGCCTGTCCATTCAAGTATATGTGAATTTTAAACATGCTGAAAAGATTTTCTCAGTCACGATACTCTGGGGATCTTTAAAATGGTGGCTGGGACCCAGATTTCGAAGACCCACCCAATTTCCTGCATGTACTATTTTAATAGGTAGGAGAAATGCACAGACGTGCATAGATGTGAATTATGAATTGGCTGCACCAGGGTAGAAGGATCCAATTTTTACTCCAGGAACAGCCTTAACCCACAGTGAGTGTTCATGGTGAAGGCAGAAATGCTCCTGAAGAGCGGATGAGGCATGTAGAACTATCAAGATGCCAAGTTATTTAATTCTTCTGCTCTTTAGATTTTGAAAATACTGCCTGACTATGCCGCAAGTTTAAAAAAAATTAGTTTTAGCTGTTTCAACAGGTATTTGTTGACATAACCCAAAGTGTTGTCATTATAGCATTATCATTGCTTGGCTGCTTCCTGTCATTATCACAATGGGGGCTGTAAGTTCACAGTTTGATTGATAGCTAAGAGGGTTTATTCTAGGATGAGATGTCTTTCTCTTTGGGATATAAATACAAATATTTTTATTAAATAAAGGAATTAAGTTCTTGAGGGGAATTAAATGCATCAAATAGATGTTCATGAATGAAAAGTTTTTTTTAATATGGTGAAGTCTTTAATTGATATTTAAAGCTTTATTTCATTTTATCTCAGTATGGCTCCTGAGATCTGCCCATGGTGGGCATTGGGTGAGTTGGCATGGAAAGTAAGGTCAAAAGTAGTATGTGGAGGCAGACTGGCATGGCAGGACTAGGGGATGGGTGAGGTGCATGAATTGGCTTGTATGTGTATGGGGAGCGGGTGGGGATTCAAGGGGTGATAGTTAGAGTTCAGTATTGAACAAGCCAACTGAGATGAAGAAACAGGATATTGAGGTGGGCCTTTTTAAGCAGCCTGCTTTATTGCTTGGCAGCCCTGTTGCTACCTCAGACTGTTTCAAACAATGGATGTCGTTCTGCTAGGCAGATACATGCAATGTCCATCAGAATGCAAGATGACCTTCCATCTATTGCATGTGCTCCATAAGCATAAACATTGCATCAGAGCATCTGAAGCCTTCCTTGAACTCAGTGGAAGCCAGTTTTCACTTTCGGCACTGGATGAAAGCTCCACAGTGCTGGATTGGCTTCCCACCTGATCTCCCTTGACCATAGAAGTTGGAGCCACGGCCAAAAGTCAAAATCTACCCTTTTCTGTTGGTTGCTGAGTACATTGCTGTCCAACAACCACATTTAAAAAGTAAACCTCTCTTTTTAATGTGTTGTGATCAGCAGTGCCAACTTGCTAGTTGCATTTAAATTAGACCTACATTGGGAAATGCTACATTGGGTAGCAGGCAACGTGTGCACCAGCCCTGGTATGCCCCAGATGAAAATTGACTCAAAAGTCTTCAACAACGCAGCACTCCTGCATTGAAGTCTCATCTAAATGATGTGCCAGGTCCCGCAGTGAACTTCAACTCATAGGGTCAGACTTTCTTCTTCCCCGGCAGGAAGCTTGAGTCAGGGAATTTCCTGACTTGGCAGAAATAACTTTGTTTAAAGGGCCGATCGGACAGTTTCCACTCTGGTAGGGGGAAGCAGGAGCAGGTCAAGTCCACCTGGAAACTGATCATAAGCAACCTTTGGACAGTCAAGTGCCAAGGTGGACATTCTAATCAGCTACCTCAGTTCTCTGGGACTTTGTCCTGGTTTGGTTTAGAAGTTGGAAATGGGGGTGGGATAGTTACATTCTGGTCCTGCCCTGCCATTTTTAAAGATCTGCAGTGTCAGCTATGAATATCTGTCTAGTAGCCTTTTTGAGTCAGAAGAAAGAGTATGACCAACTTAGTCAAGCTGACATTTTTCTTAGACATTATGCAGCTCTGAGTAAAGTATGTGGGGTATATCCAGATGCAGCTTTGTGCATCATTATCATCTATATCTGTCCCTTTTTAAAGTTTGTCTTCCTTCCCCTACCCTGTATTATTTACATATACATTTCTCGGATTCGCATTTGGCAGACCAAGCATTAGTTCTCTTCCTAACCTATGCTAATGCCATCTTGTACTTACCAACTGGAAAATGTGAAATAATTAATCCAACATTATCTTTCCCTGCTGTACAATATCCTCCTCCAGTTCACTTGTCCTCCAACTCTCTTGGACAGCAAAGCCTGCTATTACTAAGGTGGACATAAACTGTGGTCCGTTCTTGTTTGGACTGCTCCAGATCTCCCAACAGTAGCTCACTGGCACAATTTTGGCATATGGTTCATTTGCCTGAAGATTAATTTTGGGTTGTTTAAAATGTTCACGAGTTTGAATATGTTTCCCCTTCCAGGATGGATTAGCTGATGGTTTAATTAACTTCAATCATTTTTGATCTGACAATGCAGAAGCTAATCATATGCATATGAGAAAAGCAAGTCTCGAGATGCTAATTGATGTTTGAGTTGAACAGAGATTGCTATGTCAGTTACAATCAAAAGAGTTTTTCAAATAACAGGAAGATTTCCCCTGAAACTTATCTTGCTTTATAATATTGTGTCAAAGATAAGCAATACATAAACAAAAATCTTGAAAACATTTTTCATGTTCGCTTTAAATTTATTCAGTTTGTTCTCCAACATCCCAAGTTGGTCATAAAGTATATGCTATTTCTAGGTGTATTTAGTCATGTATACCTGCAATCACTATTAGAGAATTAGTTTAAAGTAAAAGCAAATCTTTTGTTTATTGAAGTCAGTTTTTATATTGCAGCATGGGACAGATACCCTTCACCCAGTTCACTTCACCCGATCTTAACTTTATATGGCTACTTTGGACTTTTTCTAACTGCCAATTTCTAATAAAGACAGAATTCCAGTAAGGAAGTAATATGGAAATTTTTCATGAAAGCAAGTGTGTAATGAACAAATGAGAAGGGACTTTCCCACTCCTTGTCTGATAGCAACAAGTTTTTAAAAAGAGTACACTTTCTAGTTCAGTGAGTATTTAACTGCTGAAGCACTGTGACTGTAAAAGACAGAGTCAGGTTTCCTTGTAAGTTTTTTAAAGAGAATAGTATTATCATCCAATCCGAATAAAAATGCTCCAATTTTCACACATGCATTCAAGAGCTCACATACAGACAATAAATTACAAACGGGAGAATTGATTAAATAGTTTTTGAAGATGCTATATGGATCTTAGAGATTGATGACTTGGATAGTTTCTGATTAGGGTCCGTTTGACAGTCCTTCTGGATTCTGCATCAAGATGATTTAAAGTTGTTGACAGATAATTTATATCCTTTGTTCTTGAGGCAGTAGCATCTGGTTTAATTCATAAAACACTGCCTGGGGTGTGTGAATAGTCAAATAACAGGCAATGTTTTGAGTTGGCAGGGTACAGAAAAATAATGTATTCACTTGGGAACCTTCATCTTTGTCCTTGTCTTCTGTCCAGTGGCCTGGAGCTAAACAGTTTCTTAAACACAAGATGGTTAGTTGGCTTATCACATGGCCTCCTCTCACCAACTGACCAATTAATCAAATATGGTCATGGCAAATTGATTCCAGGTCCATGGTTTAGATATGATTACATTATGGTTGGATAAGTTCCTTTCCTGCAAGAGTTCATTGTCAAAAGTGATTCTGTCTATTGGCCTATTCCCAATCCAATTGAATACACAGGTGACTTTCTGGATATTTTGTGAATGGATAAAGGGATGGGGTCATTCACATACCTCTTTGGATAGCCTGACTCCATCTTCAATGACTTTGGAATTTGTAAAGTACGGTCATGCAACTCTTCTGGCATTTTAGAGGCTGTTGTTTTTAGTAGTTGAAATGTTATTATTCAGTCTTTTAAAATGGTTTCAGCCCAATAAGTAAAATGATCTTCGATATATGAACAGGAGGAATGATTACCAGGAGAGATGTGTCAGATGATATAATGGGTCTGAATTTTCTGTAAAAAAAAAATTGCTTTTAAGCACATATGCCACAGCAACCTGAACAGATATGCAAATGTCCTAAAGTTATTGTCTGAGTTGCATTGTACAGTATATATTGATCTACATTCAATCTAACCTTGCCCCAGAAAGTTGAGTCTGGTATTTTTTTAACAATCAGATCTGTTTATTACTGCCAATTAACTACTGTGGGACTGAAAAGTAACTGTTACAAGTATAGAGCCTCACTCTTTTTAATTGTTGTTGGAGAAATTAAAATACAAAATTGTATTTTTTTTAAACTTACCTTTTTCTCAATCCAGTTTTTCATTCTGTTTGTATTCTCTCCACTGTACCTGTTTTGACTCATTGACCCTCCTTCTCAGTTGTGTTGTATATTTAACAATCTTCAGCCTGATTGAGGAGATACACATTTCATTGCCTGTTCGCTACGGCCCAAATGCACTGTTTTCCTCATTATCACTTGCATTTTCAGCAACTTGCCACAAGACAAAATTTAAAAACCTGCAAAGGCAAGAGTATAAGGTCTTAGAGATTTACAGCATGGAAACAGGCCCTTCAGCCCAACTTGTCCATGCCCCTCTTATTTTTTTAGAACCCCTAAGCTAATCCCAATTGCCTGCATTTGGCCCATATCCCTCTATACCCATCGTACCCAAGTAACTATCTAAATGCTTTTTAAAAGATAAATTTGTACCTGCCTCTACTATTACCTCTGGCACTCAAACACTCACCACCCACTGTGTGAAAAAATTGCACCTCTGGACACTTTTGTATTTAATGGCAGAGACCCTGTCAATTGCCTTGCTATAGCAAATTATGCTCCAGTTATGACCACATTGTGCTGGAACAACTGAGCAAGCTGTTGTTCGTTGTTCGAGTAATTGAATCTGTCTGAAATTGCCACGTGACATGAGACTGATTCTATAAATTGGCACAGCTCAGGATTAATTATGATTTCAAACCGGTTTGCTGCATAGCTGTTAATTTTGTCAAATTATCCCTAATGTTGTTCTTCACATTAAAATTAATGAAAACATGAAATTGATAATGAAAAATGAGAATATCAATAATGTAGCACACCTACACTCTTCATAATTACTGCTGGAAATGTTACTTTATGGTGACATTTCAGTTTGTATTCATGGAAAGAGATCCAGTGAGTGCGCTGCAATAATACTTACATGCATGAGTAGTTTTGAATCAGTCCCTCTGAATATCTAAATGCCTTAAATTTCTGATTGAAGTTTTAAGTGGTGTGGGCTGTGGTAATTTATGCTAAACTATATTTGTTGAGTAGCCTTTCTGATTGAGTGAGTGGGTTCTTAGTGCACAAGCTCTAGGCTTGCTAGTCGCCTAACGTATTGTAATAAAGGAGCTCTCCTTAATGTTTTTCTAAAACTAATGTAGTAATTGCCCAATTACCTGTGATTAGCATTAGGATTGTGCTGATATCTCCTTTACCATACATATAAAATGCTTTTAGATATTTTCTAATCTTGAGAGAGATTATTTTAGCTCTCACATCTTGTATCATGTTTCATGAGGGAGTTCCAACATTCATAACTTGCCTTGGGATCTAGGTTGGCTTTTGATAATCTGCCCATGAACAGTAGCGTTGCCTGGTAATTATTTTTAGTGACAGAATTTGAGCCTCCTTTAATTTCACTTCAGTTTTCACAAGTGGTAAAGTATTGTTCAGTTCTCTGACAGAGATGGGGTCCTACTCAGTGCCACAACCTCCTGCAGGGGTAGGGCAAGAGGGCAGGTCACAAATCCACCCCAGCCAGAGCAAATCCTGCGCTGGTGGCACCAATTTGATCCACATCAGCTGTCCAGCCAACCTCAAACCCCCTAAAAAGGAGTTGTGGCAATATGCACACTGCAGTCTAGACTATAAATAGTGATGGTAGAGGGTCCAGTTCAAATCTCTTGCTACTGCCCTTGCCCATCACGTGCACACCGCCCTCCACCCCCCACTGCCCTCCACCCACACACACTGGCTTGAGATCCTAAAATTAAGCCTCAGCCAATGTATTTTAGTTTATATGTTCATCTTTTATAACTATCATTGAGTCTGCCATGATTCTGAGTGCCACACTCATAGCCTACCTGCCACAGCACAGTGCCAATCTCATTTTGCAAAATCAGTGGAACACAACATTGTTGGGAATGTAGGGTTGGTCTGCCACTGGTGGGTGCCTCTGTAGTCTAGAAAGGACAGCACTGTGCAGTAGTACTCAGGCAGGGCTGATCATTTATTCACAGGCCAGCATATCAAATGCATGGTGTTGGGCAGGTGAGGGGGGGGGGAAGTGGGGCGAGGAAGAAAGAGTATGAGAGGTGGAGGATAAAAAGTTCTAATCGTTGAAGGAGGGGAGAAAGGGGCAGGCAATGCCAAGTGCAGTGTCAGGAGGAGGATTTTCCCAAGGTCCAGGGTATAAAAGGGAGCCACAGCAGGAACATGAAGATCAGGAGGATAGAGCCAGACCAAGGAGGTGACATACAAGACCAAGGGTACACTGAAGAAAGCTTTGATTTACAGATGAGTGAGAGACAATACTATGCATGTCTGCACTTGTCCTGAGTTACCTGCCACATTCTTCATTTGGAACTAACTGCCCCGTGAACTTGGAGTCTACCTCCTGCCATTGGCCTTAAAGCTCAATTTCCTTTCCATGTGGGTCATTTCAAGGAACCTGCACAGCATCTCACAGTCCACTATATATAAATGCATCAAAGACATCACAGATGCCTTCAGGCTGATCAATATGTGAGGTTCTCACTCAATGAAGCTAGTTAGGCAGCAAGAATCAATAGTTTTACAGCTATCTCGAGCTTCCCAAGCAATTGTTAATACAAGCACTGGTTTATGATTAGGAATATTTCAGTAGTTCATCTTTTATCTTTAACAGGTTTATTCTACACACAGCTCAGTACAGATACAAAACTCCTTATGTTTCGAGCTGTGTCCATTTATACTTGAGGTGGAGCCAATAATCATTATCTGTCTTTAGTAAGGCAATTAGCTTAACAAATGTAATTGCCAAAGCATGCAGTTGTTGATTCATTGACAGATTCCCCTCTCTATTTTAAACTGTAAAAACAAAAAAATTCAAGGACACAATTTTTCAATTCAAACAAATAAACAAATTTATGTGCTTTAATGTTATAGATCCCATGTTCCCTTTACCATATTTATGTATACAAAAAAAATACAAAGCAAAAATTAGGTTTGTGTTTCATTATTATAACACAGCACAAAACCCCTATCTTTGTCCTGCATTCTTAAATCCATTGTCACTGCATTGTTGAATTCCCAAGCTAATGGCAAGGCAAGCTCACAACAGGATGTAGTGGTGTCTTCTGATATTTATACAAATTTCACACTGAGCCATGATTTTCTCAAAACAGTCAGTCTTTGAGTGCTCCTGCATCTCACAGTAGAGCCTACAATTTTTGTGGCATCAGATATGCAAACTGTGTAATTTCTAAGTGATCCCTTTGTCTATCAGCTTCTTATTCCCAGAAGTTAAGACTTCATGAATTTCTTGAGAAATTTCTGGCTTTCTTGATGGTAGGCAGCAACAATCTGATGTAGTAAAATGTAGATTCACAGTTTTTTTGAACATGATCATTCTGTTATTTTTCATGTCTAGTATCATCTGTATTTTCTTCATTGAAGATCTACCTAACAGGACAGGTATGTCATCACAAATTACATCTGTACTGATGAAAAGGTTGATCCAATCTATCCTGTAAGGGTGGTTTATGTTTTGGAAGACATTAGTGGGTTTCATCTCCAAACCTGAAGCATGTAGAGCTTTCATACCCCTTGACCTTCCACCAATCTGCTTCATCAAGAGACTCCAGACAGCAGTTAACCCAGTCCACCCTACACATTGTGTGGAAGTGTGACCACTATCTAAAGTTGTACAGTTAAATGAATCAGCCAACAAAATACTCGTCACTGGATTCAAAATCTCCATGGCCAACATAATTCCTTTACTGTAGTTTTCATCATCAGGCATCAGCCTTAATGTTCTGCTTCATTAAATTATTTCACTGTGGGCAATGAATTGCATAATGATATTTGGAATCACACCAACAACATTGATTTAATATTCCCCACACATTTCTTGGGTTTAAGTGGCTACAGTTGCCATCTTAGAACTGCTTTTCATCTCAACTCTATCTTCAGATTGCCCATCAATAACCTCATCTTTGAAATGAATTGATCTCAAAACTCAGCCACTATTGAAATTTTCATCTTTTGCTTTATCACAGAGATATTAAGCAGGAAATAACTAGAAATGATGTCTGCTCAGACTTTTTTACGGCATTAGAGATTTTGTCTACTCAGGAATTGAAATCACATCAAAAAAACAAAGTCTATCGACATGAGAAATGCATGCATATCAAGTATAATGACTTCAATCAGGCCATTGAGGTTGGTTTATTGGGATATGAATTCCCTTATTAAGGAGCCAACTGATGGGCCGATTAGGGAGTATTTTCCTCGTAGTTAAGCAGGAATGTCAGTTCCTCTTGCAGTCCTGAAGGTAGACTGTTGAATGATAGCACTCTGTCCTGCTGTTGGAATTATACATAAAAGGATCTTGGTGAAGGGACTTCTGCCTCCAAAGCCTGATTTACATAATGTAAATGTCAATTGACTCGTAAATGTCAAGTTCAAATTTCTTCAGTCTGTCATATCATCTGTCAAAGTCCAGGATATATTCCTTCATGGATTGTGCGTCTGTTTTCTTAAATCTAATAAAGGCTGATCAGGCTTCATATGCTTGACTAAGTCATCCTTTTTGTATAATTTATCCAAAAACTGTAACAGAAGGTCCAGTCCCTCTTCTTTATCAAAATTATTCACATCCCATTCCAAAGACACTTCACTTCTAATTTTGTTGGCCGTGATAAAGCCAAAGCCATACCTTGCTGCTTTTTGAAGTAATGAAGTAACCCATTTCCATATCTCACTTCGGTTTTCCATTGCTCATGTGGCTCCACTTCTGAGAAAACTGGTGGATAATCAAAGCCTGACATTTTGCATCTTCCTCCTGCCATCCTGTAATTTAAATTTATCAACAGCAGCACATTTGTTTCCCTTCAAGAGGGTGAAACTGAAAACTTCCTTTTGCAGCAATCAGTCACCAAGGCTTAACGTTCATCATCTGTTGTCATGTCATGTTAGTATCAGTGCTAATGTATGATAGAGAAATAATACATGTCTTTTACTCTCACAATCATTCTGCACATGGTTCAATAGACTTACAAACTCCTGTAATTCTCTACAGCTGTGTTCCAGCTGTGTCCATTTATTTGTGGCTGAGCCAATAATAATCACCTGCCTTTAATAAGGTAATTAGCTTAACAGTATAATTACCGAAGCATGCACTTCATAGAATTCCTACAGTGCGGATGGAGATCGTTTGGCTCATCAAGCTACATGAGCAATGAAAAACCAAAATGAGATATGGAAATAGGTTACTTCATTACCCACAAAGCAGCAAGGTATGGCACTGACAACAATCCCACCCAACCCTATCACTGTAACCCCATATATTGACCCTGCTAGTCGTCCTCACACGAATGAGCAACTTAGCATGGCCAAACAACTGAACCCACGCATCTTTAGACTATGGAAGGAAATCAGGGCACTTGGAGGAAACCCACGCAGACATGCGGAGAATGGGCAAACTCCATACAGACAGTGACCCGAAGCTGGAATTGAACCCAGGTCCCTGGTGTTGTGAGGCAGCAGTGCTAACCATTGTGCCACTGTGCACTTGTTGGTACATTACTCCTCTCTTTTGAATTAAAGCTTTAATTCAATAACACATTTTGTTAATCCAGAGAAATGGAAACAAAGTTTATAGATACCATATTCCCTTTATTTATTTACATATTACAAAGCAAAAATTAGTTTTCCGTTTGATTACTATAACACAAGATACCCCTCTTTTATTACATTTGGCAATTTCTTTGGCATTGACTGTACCCATGTGGCTGTAAGGCCTCCATGGCAGCCCCTAATGTTCAACAACCATAAAGGTGATCATTTCATCAAAGTACAACTGGCCTGGGATCATCGAAAGCACATAATGCAAATCTGTGCCAAGAACCCTGTGAATTGCTACAACCCGTATGTCCTGAATCACTCCCAGGTGCCTCAGATATTCAAAGGGCCTGACTTGGATATTTGGGGATAAGGACTACCCATTGAAATGCTGACTCATGGCACCCATGCATCAGCCTCAGAGTGCTTTGGAGGAGAGATCCAATGCACTCACTGCTCCACATGGTCATTAATTAGGCAGACCATTGGCATTCTGAAGATGTGCTTCCTCTGTTTGGGCACTGCATTCCAGGGAGGGTCACCCACATAATTGCTGTGTGTTGCATCCATCACAACCTGGCGATGTCAGAGGGGTGATGGGTGATCCTCACCATAGGGAGAAATGGCCGAGGACAACAACTCATCGGAAGATGAAAAGTAGACACCCAGGAACCTGAAGAGGGAGATGAGGGTCAGTTTCTATGTGATGATGCAATCAAGGAAGCATGACATGGAAGATATGCCCTTGACTCATTCATTGCCACAAGATTCCAGGAGGAATAAGGTGAAGGCAAAGGGACATGGCCACTTTTCTTCTGTCCATGAATACCATTCTATTGCATTGGAAGGGGTGTCCAATGGACACATGGACAGCAACTTTCATATTCCAGTCTCATGATTGACTAGGCCATGATCTTTAAGAAGGGAGTAAGCACACACCCTGTACGTGCTCACTCTGGGAAGTAATAAAACAACAGCAAGAACGTGATGGCAACTGACTGGATACAGCCATTGCCACGTTAATGCAATACGGTGGTGGCCAGTGATATGAGGACATAGTTGGGGATCCATCCACATCTTATCATTTAACACTACCACTGAGGAGATGATGGGTTAATAATATGGGGGAGGCAATAGCCTGGTGGAATTATCACTAGGTTATTAATTTAGAAACTCAGCTAATGTTTCTGGGGACCCAGGTTTGAATCCCACCGTGGCAGGTGGTGGAATATGAATTCAATTTAAAAAAAATCTGGAATTAAAAATCTACTGATGACCATGAAACCATTGTCGATTGTCAGAAAAACCCATCCGATTCACTATGCCCTTTAGGGAAGGAAATCTGCTGTCCTTACTCAGTCTGGCCTACTCCAGAGCCATAGCAATGTGGTTGACTCTCAACTGCTCTCTGAAATGGCCTAGCAAGCCACAAGTTCAAGGGCAAATACGAATAGACAATAAATGTTGGCCAGCCAGTGATGCGCATGTCCCACAGGTGAATAAAAAAAAGACAGAACTGCTGCTAATCCTTCAAGGCTGCTGAGCTGCCCAAACACATTGGTAGGTGATGAGAAGGGAGAGTTACAAGTGCATTAAGCATGTTTTTAATAAAGATTGTAACACATCTCCATGCATCACAAGGGGTCTTGGAGGATATCCATTGCCAGTAGCTGTGAAAATAAGCATTGCACTCAACTTCTACATAGTGGCTCCATCCAGTGCTCCACAGTGTATCTCTGCTGGATCTCCCAAGTATCCGCTCTCAAACACATCCAGGAGGCCATGGATGCCATTTTTGCAAAGGTTCATAATTTTTTCAACACCGACAGGGATCAAGCCAGGATGCAAGAGCACTGAGCTTTGCTGAGATTTCTAGTTTCCTACAGGTACAGGGTGCCATCAACTGCTCTCATGTGGCTATAAAGCTCCCTGGCAACAGGCAGTCTAGTACATCAAACTGAAAAAGCTGCCACTCATTCAATGTGTAGCTGGTTGGCGACCATAAAAAATTCAGTGTTGCACCAGATATCCAGTGCAGTCTGAATCGATCTCAGATCCCTGACTTCTTCAAGGGACCACACAGGATGTAGCCTCAGTTCCTTGTGGTTAAGAGCTAGTTGCAAAGGATGTGGTTGATGACACCTGTGCGGTGGCTTCAGACTCCTGCTGAGTGAAGGTCTCATGAGGCTCATGTCACAACACCACATTGGAACACACCGTAGGGACCATGAAAAGGTGATTCTGGTGGGGTACTCCAGTACATTCCCCAGAGGGTCTTGTGCATCATCGAGGCTTGTCGTGTGCTACACCATCTGATGCTGCAAAAGGGGAGCTTTCTTGCCAGATGAGATGGAGAAGTTGAAAGCTCCTCCAGTGAGGAGGGCCTCTGAGGGGCTGATGATGTTGAGGATGCAAGTGAAGAGGTGACATGAGTCTCTTAGCCAGAAAATCCCAGGAGGAGGATGAGGATATGCACTGAGGATTCTCTT
Organism: Carcharhinus amblyrhynchos; assembly: GCF_965287045.1. Lineage (NCBI taxonomy): Eukaryota > Metazoa > Chordata > Chondrichthyes > Carcharhiniformes > Carcharhinidae > Carcharhinus > Carcharhinus amblyrhynchos. The sequence continues at coordinate 100,101,405 of NC_137326.1, read as the reverse complement.
GGACAACTCTGTTCCATCATGGGCCAGCATGACCACCAGCATTGCTCCTCCTTGAATTTTACCCATCTTCCTGATGGCAGTGCATCATTTCACAGGATGCTCACATTGCCCTTATACATTAAAAGATGAGCAAGCCTCGAGGGCATATCTGTGCTGAGATGAAAGTGCATGGAGGAGGGTGTATTGACATCAGGAAATGCTACTTCTTCACATGTCCATCCAGCATCCCAGTCTCAACAGTGCCTTACCAGATGCAAGGGCACACAATCCTCAATAGGCTAGTGGTTGCATGCCTTCAAGACTCCTCAGAGATCCATTTGCAAGCAACACAACCTTGGCCGTTGCAAAGTCAAGATGGTCAGACAACATGAAGCCCTCCTTGGAATGCCTCAATGCTATTGAGGACAACGCACTGCTTCTTACGTTCTTGTGCCTATCCCATTGCTCCCTTCCACACAGTCTGAAATAACGCTATGCAAGTCCAGAGAATGCTTAAAGATCGTTTCAGTCTCCAGAAATTACCAGTATCAATAACCCCTTGGGAGTGTGAGGTTGATGGGATGCACAGCATTGTCTAACAACCTGGTGATAAGACACATTTCCCTGCAACTGTCACAACTGCAGGATCGAAGACACTTAAGGTCAGTGCCTGCACACTAATGACATTGCTTTGTCACTGTGAGATGGCAAGGTGCTCCCACCTTTTGCCGAGCTCAGCGGATTGATTCTGGGAACCTTGGAAACCTGTTTGGCTGAATGCACATAAGCTCTGAGTAAAGGCTCATATCACCCAAAACCTTGTCAAAAAATAGCAGGCAAATGGAAATGGACAGTATGTGAGCCTTCTGTATGTGTAAGCACATCTCTCCATAAACACCACACCTTTACCTTTTAAGAATGCAGATACGATAGGGGAACACCACACCTCTGCCTCAATCCTAGAATACATATGGCAGGGCACTGAGTCATAGGAACTGGGGATTATTCCACAATTATATTTAATATGAAGGATCAGGCATTATTGATATAGAAAATTATGTGGAAACGGCACACTGCACAGAAAAGGAGGTCCTGTGGCACAGTGCTAGCACCCCTACCTCTGGACCAGAAACTCTGGACAGCTCTGTGCTCACTACCAATTAATACTAAAGCCTTCAGTCAGTGGAAGAGTTTTCTGACCTTAAATGGGTGACTTATCACAAAATTGCAAATAAAACACTTCATGATTTTTGTGGCTTGTGAGGCAGTGCCGGTAGAGCAGATCTTTGGTAGTTCCGCTTGCATGCAACATTCAGTAGTAGAGTAGATGGAGTCAAATCCCCAAAGTGTGCTGTCTGTGTACATTTACATTTGAGTAAAAAGGGACATGGTACTGTTTTCTCATAATCATACTGGTAAGTTCAGGCCTATGTTCAGCAGAATCCTCCTAATGCTGCTTTGTACCTGATGAGACAACCTGTAAATCCCATTTGCCAACCCCGGTTCCCATTCAGTCAAAAGCCCAGGACAGGAGTGAGTCTGGAAATTGCCAAAGAAAGGGCTCTTTTGAATGGGACACACTTCAACATGCTTATCTCTTTGGTATAATTATTGATTTTTCATCTTACAACTTCAACAACTTAACCACAAACCAGCATTCATGGTCATGAATGCAGTTGAGGGAAAATTTTCCCACTGTTCTGCATCAGGATCAACAACAGATGGGAATTAAAGCTGGCGGAAAACCAGGAAATATGTATTCCCTCTTTTATCTTCTCTTTTCTGTTCTACCCTTTAATCCTTCCTCCTGGAGGGGAAACTCAGAACTGGAGTGAAATTGGGGAAGGAGATGTTTTTGAAAAATATTTTGAGTTTGTTAATACTCAAGTAATGAACTTTCTGAGTTGGATATGGCTGTTACCCACTATGGGGGGGATTTAAAATGATCTGTGAAGGATTAGGTCAGCCAGTCAGCTGGAGTTAATACAATGATGGAGCAACTAAGTAAAACATCTGCTCAACATGGAATTTGTTGCAATTGTGAAATGAGCTGCTCCAGTGTCAGCATTAGCAGGAGAGGGTTGCCAGAGAGCACAGACTCCATTGTGGACTAATGCGTTCACCCCACCAGTACTCCTCTCACTGTCATTTTAATCAGCAGTACAGTAATCCGTTCGTGAGTACTTCAAAGAAATGAGAAGTGAACTGTGCCAATGTGCTGCATGTTCCGCTCTTCGTTATGGAATAAATCATCATAAACTACAAAGGAGACCAAGACTGACTAAGGGGCGCATTTAAATTTTTTTTGAAACCACCTACTCAAGCAGATGATTCAGACAATTTTTAAAAGTTGTGTTGCAGTTTATTTACATTTTTACTGGGGATTGATTACACACACAAACGCAATGGATCTAGCCGTCAGCTTTTTAAAACTGGCAGTGCCAGTGGTGTAGGAATTAATTGCTCTGCTTAATGTTTTCCCAATGTTCAGAGCTGGTTTAACATCTTTGCCAAGTGACTGTGTGCTTTAAAAATAAGAGGTCGCCCATTTAAGACAGGGATGAGAAGAAGCCTTGTTTTTCTTGGAATATTTGGAACTCTTTTCCTCAATGGACAGTGGAGGCAGAGTCTTTGAATGTTTTCAAGGTGGCAGTAGATAGATTCTTGATAAAACAAAGTGGGTGAAAGTTCCCTGGGGGCAGGTGGGAAGTTGTAGTCAGAACAGCCAAGATCTTATTGAGTGGCAGAGCAGAGTGGCCTGCTCCTGCTCCTAATTTGCATGTTATTTTTACTACTTTAATGGATGCTAAACCAGCTGAGAGGCTGAAAGTAAGTCCTATCACAGCTGGTGATCATAATGAGGTTCCATACGTAAACCTTTCCGGTGAAATTTGAATTGGTTTGCATTTCCATCCATTGCTAGCAAAACAAACACAACTTGATAAAATTGCAACCCTGGTTTTACAAACTTCAAAACATCGCCAAGGCTTTACGCTGATTTTGCATCTTCCCCTAATATGCGCACCTATAAGCACAAAAGCCACATATTTCTCTCGAGCTGTGTTTGGCCATTGCCTCTCCATCACAGGTAGCGGGGGAAGGAGAATCAGACTGAATATAGGATATGTATTTGGGGGACAATTCACTGCCATCCCTTTCTTGCAGCTCCCAAGTAGCCAGTCACCTCCAGTATGTCTGTAGCATTATCTTGTCTCTTCAGTGCAAAAAGTTGTAAAAGAGACTTGTGGAACAACAACTTATTTTGAGATAGCGCCTTGAACATAAAACATTTTATGGCACGTAACAGGATCATTATAAAACAACATCAAGCCACCTAAGGAGATATTAGGACAGATGACCAAAAGCTTGGTCAAAAAGGTTGGTTTTAAGGAATATTTTAAAGGAGAACAACGAGATGGAGCGGGGAATGGATTCCAGAGTTTAAGTTCTTGCTTTAAATCACTCGAAAGGGTGGCCAACAGTGATGGTGCGATCAAAATCAGGGATGCTCTAGAGACCATAATTAGAGGAACGTAGAAATCTCAGAGGTTGTGGGGGTGGAGGAGATTATAGAGAGGGAGGGATGAGGTGATGGAAGGCTTTGAAGACCACAATAAGAATTTTAAAATCAAGGCATTGCTGGATGGGGAGCCAATGCAAGTCAGCATGCACAGGAGTCATTAGTGAACAAAACTTGGTGTGAGTTAGGACATTAGCAGCAAAGGTTTATTGAAGGTAGAATGTGGGGACCAACCAGGAGTTATCACAATAGACCAGTTTAGAGGTAACAAAGGCATGACTGAGTGCCTCAGCAACAGATATGCTTAGGCAGTGGCAAAGTCAGAAAATGTTATGGAAAAGGAATGAATGGGTGGATATAGTGATGGTGTGAGTATGTGGCTGAAAGCTCATCTCAGAGTCAAAAATGATGCTAAGGTTGCAAACAGTGTGGCTTAATCTTGGAGATGCTGGAGAGAGGGATGGAGGCAGTAACTTGGAGACAGAATTTAAAGCCTGGATGAAGGAACAATAGCTTACGTTTTCCCATGATTCTCAATACTTAAACTTTATAAAAGTTTTTAATAAAATTCTTATTTAATTAAAACTTTATAGCCAATAAAATCAAAATATGTAAAAGATTTTGCTAAATTGTTTTGTAACATGGAATTTCCTCAGTCTTCACCCAGAAAACCTAGCATTCCTTTCCTGCTAGATTTTATCAGAATTTAATTTTGCTTCAAAGAATTATAGAAAAAAAATCCTAAAATATTGAAGATAGTAGGAAGAATAATAAATAACATCCACTATGTTCGTTTTTATTGAGATGGTGAATTGAAAAGATTGAATTGATTTTTTTTTCAATCAAGTCTTGAGATTAGTGATAGAATGTTCTTTGGACCAGGTTTTTACAGAGTTATGATGACTCTGTAAACTTTTAAAATGATGGATGGGAAGCAGATCTGAAAGTCCTACCCCCATTTCTGATAGATCCCATTTTTCTTGGTTGGGGATAGGACGAGGGCATGACTCACACAATTGGGAGCCCAAACTCAGCAGGGCCATTTGAACTCAAAGCTGAATTCTAATAGAGCAAATTGTGACTGTTCAAAAAGCCTAAACCTACAATGTGAGAGTCCCAAATTGATGGAGGAGGCACAAATGATCATGAAGTGTGAATAAGATCTGTTAAACACATTCTGTCAAAGTATTGAAACCCCTACACCTTAAAAGTAACATTATTAATGGCTGGCTGCTTTCCACAAAGTCATTATCCCAGCAGGGGGTTATAAGTTTACAGTTTGATTGAGCTCCCGTAAAGCCTATTAAGATTATTTGTCTTCGTGGTGTTATGAATGCGTGTGTATTTGTTTTGATACGGGAGTAAGTACTTGAAGTACATTTAAAGTTTTGAATAGATTTTCATAAATGGGAGTTTTTTATTATAGTGAAGGCTGTAATAGAATTTAGACTTTATTCCATCTCATCACAGCTCCTGAGATCTGCCCACTGTTGCTATTGGATGAGTTGGCACAGACTGTAAAGGCAATATTGGAGGCATAGGTTGAAATTAGTTGGCAATAGATTGGCATGAGGTTTATAAAGGGCCTTGTAGGTGAGAGGGGGCATAGATTGGCATGAAGAATTTGAGGAACCATGGGGGGCATCTGTTGGCGTAGATAGGGTATGGGAAGGGGGTGGGATTAATGATAGTGAAGGGCTAGGGATGGGAGAGGTCCCAGAGAATTAAGGAAGACCTTTTTTAAACAGTCTGTCTCAGAACGCCGTGCTGTATGTCTGAGGTGTTGAAACTCAGCAAAGCATTTATAATGTGCTCAGCTGTAATAACAGCCCTTGGGAAATCAACAATGAACTTTATTGAAACTGCAGGAAACAGAGTTGTATTTTTATCTAAGTTACACCAGATGTCTTGTCATTCAAACCATTCCAGCTCCTCAATTTTTCCTTAATTGAAAGCTGAGGCCTGACTTTTCCATGATTAAAGGGATGGGGATTTAAATAACTTCAGAATATAAGATTTATATTATCCACTTTTCACGAGCATTTATGCTTGCCCCATAAGTTTATGATTCCCATACTGTAGGTTAAGGCCTATGTAATAGAAAAAGTATGTCTGTTTGAATTCAGCACTAATTTAATCTGGCATTGTGAGTTTAGCTTTTCTGTTTGTGTGATTCTCACTCTGTCTCCTTCTTGCTTGCAAAAGATTTTTAGAAATAAGGTGGGACTTCTGCATACTGGTTCCGCCCACTTTAAGGTATCTGGGGTTGGCTCAACTTCATGAATATCTGGTCTGTAGTAATTATTTAAAAAATACTGCAATAAATCTTGAATGGCAATGTGTGGCTAAATGAGGCTATAATCAGAATATTACTGTTAAATCACAGTAGAACATAATTCTGAGTAACAAGGGCTGACTTTAACTTTCTCTTTGAGTGGGGTGTTAGTGGCATGGATGTTAAATTGCATACTTTCCCATAAACGTGGCCGTAATCTACCATTATCTTTGATAGTTTCCTAGATTGGCAGCCAGAGTGCCTGCCTGCTCCAAGAAAAGGCCATTTGGAATGCAAATCACAGTCCTTTGACACAGGACACAGATTGTAATATTGAGCTGCATGCAGATGGAACATGTGCCTCAAAATGGCTCAATCACATATCAGCATCAATGAATGAGAAGCAGGTGCACACATTGGCTGCTTGCTATCCAGTTGCAATAAAATTTGTTCCAAAATTAATGCCTTTGCTTGGAGGCATGCAGTGTTTCCACTGCTTTGAGTTTACTTCATCACAAAGTCCCTGATCTTACTGCGAGTTTTCCTATAATGCCTGTTAACATCTCAAATTGCCAAATTTGCTTTATTTGATTCTAATATTCTAATTTCTGACAAATCATTGTCAGCTTCAGTGAGAAGAATTGATTGCTGACTTTTGCAAAGACCAGGTGGTCAACAATGAAGTAAGATTATTGAAGTGAGATTATAAATAACAACTTCCATCTCCAAACAGCACAACATGCTGCAATAGGTAATCTCATTTAGACTCAAAAACATTTACTCCACGATAGGAGAATATGTAACAGGAAAGCTGATTGAGACTGAACCATTTAACTCACTGAATCACTCAATTTTCTGCATGTCACTCTTCAACATTTTGCTTTGGTGCCTCACTTTTTACTGCCGTGGAATATCACCTTATATTGATAGTAATGTTGAAGGGCATTAATCACTGGAACAATATGTTTGTTGTTTTTCTTGTGATTTTCTTTATTCCTAGCACCACTAAAACTTACAAACTTAACAGTGTGATGATTCACACTGGAGTGTCATCCAGCCTCAGCCAAGTTGTCCTTGGTTGCATTATTTTGAGAAATTAAAAGTGTGACATTTTTAAGAGATTCTGACATCGATTGTGACATCGAGTACTTTGGTTTTGGAAGAATCTAGGGCTACCTACCCTTGACCCACAGGCTAGATTGAAAGCTGTAATGACTTCAATCAGGCCATTGAGGTTGGCCTATTGGAATATGAACTCCCTGATTATGGAGTCAATTGATGGGCCAATTAAGGAGCCCTTTCCTTGTATTTAGCTGGGAGTGTCAGTTCCTCTGACACTCTCGATGGTAAACTGCCGACTGATTACTGTTGGAATTCTAAGTAAAGGGATTATGGTGAAGGAATTCTGCCTCTGAAGACTTATTACAGTAGCCCACCTAATATAATCTAATTGTGCAAAAATTGTTATGTTGCCAACTAACAGTTGTGTGACAAAATAAAATTTCCTGTATTTTGTTTGGAAAAGAAATGCTCTGTGCAACTGATGGCCTGTAACAATTTATAGGAGAGTTGATGAGTAGAGTGTTCATGAAAACCATAGTTGTGTGTGGTCTTGTAGTTCCTGTTAATTTAATTACATTACATCATAAACCAGTGAATCTATTATATAATGTCCATTAATGGCTGCTGTCATATTTGAACCCCAGGCAGTTTGCTAGCAAAAAGCTTTTAAAGGTTAGCTCACCATTGTGCAATCTAGTGAATCTCTGATGAGCAAGGTTTATGTATGAAAGTAAAGAGTATAAGTTCAATGTGTCAGTGAGGCTTCTTTGACAATAGCACAACCCATCATTTCATATGGAGTTTATAGAAAGAGGCTGTGTTGAAAACTGACAGCGCAAATTCACCCTGGAGATGCACATTTCATGCACCACTTATTACAATTAGAACGACTGTGTTTCTATTTTGAGATTTATATAAACTCTGCAATAACAGAATTTTAGATTAGAATGATGGAAGGTCATTTTATTTAATGATATAAGTAATTTTGAAAACTTTTATCCCATTTCATTTTTAAAAGAACAGGAACAGTTTGTCTAATTGAATTGATGTTGAAAAATGTCACATTTCCTGCTGTGCTAAATAAAGTCGGGAAATCGCACATAGTGTATAATGGGTAGCCAATTTGATGCTCATTTCATACTTTTCCAATGTTAAAAATTAACCCAGTTGAGTTCATTACATGCATTTGATTTTACAGTTTACAACCATTTTTGAACAGTAGGACATTCTAACCACTATATTCCACACTTGTGTTCACCTGCATAATAATTTCCAATTTAAATTGCAAATAAATAAATGAGCCAATTTTCAATGAACTGAGAAACATCTGAAGCGTTATGGTGAACCAATCTGAGCTTGCCTGTTTTTAGCCTGCCAAAGTTGAAAATAATCCTTGATATGTTCCACTTGACATTCAGACCATCTAGAATTTTACTGCAAAGGATAGTTACAGATGCACCATAGAAAGCAACTTGGTATGGCTCCTGCTCTGTCCAAGACTGCAAGAAATTACAAACGTTGTGAAAGAAGCCCAATCCATCACGCAAACCAGCCTCCCATCTATTGACTCTGTCTACACCTCCCGTTTCCTCGGAAAAGCAGCCAGCATCTTCAAAGACCCCACACACCCCAGACATACTCTCTTCCATCTTCTTCTGTCAGGGTAAAAATACAAAGCTCTGATATCACGTGCCAACCAGCTCAAGAAGCTTCTTCCCTGCTGCCATCAGACTTTTGAATGGGCCTACCTTATATTAAGCTGATCTTTCTCTACATCCTAGTTATGACTATAACACTACATTTTGCACCCTCTCCTTTTCCTTTTCTCTGAACGGTATGCTTTGTCTGTATAGCAAGCAAGAACAATACTTTTCACTATACACTAATACATGTGACAATAATACATCAAATCAAAATTTGCATCCTTCTATTATAAAGGTATCAATGTGTTTGAAGGTTCAGAGGAAAACAATAGTATTTATTATAGACCACTGGTCTCTAAATTGTGGGGCTGAATTTCACACTCCTTTATAGCCAGGGGTGGAGGGGGGTGGGGCGTTGCAGTTGGGGAAGAATGGCTTGAAAAATGTCATAGATATCTGTCCCAGATCCTACTCACCCACTGCTGCCCCAAACACAACTGTATGTATGGTTTCAGGTGGTTTCCCTGTCCTTGTGTCAATTGAAATTTAAGTGACTAATTGGCCATTAAAGGGCCACTTTCTGCCTCTGCTGCCATTTCATGGCCAGCTTTGCAGGCAATGGCGACACTGCTCAAATTTTGGGTGGAAAAGGGGGAGCATCTCATTTAGGAGCCCCTTGTTTTGATCAGAGTCACCTCTCCAAGGTCCCAAAACACCCTTCTCCCCTGCCCTGTCCACACTGGCTGTTGAGCCCGCTCCAGCTTCCTTCTTGGGCCATTGTCAGCTTGGCACGAGTGATACCCACCTCCCTCCATCTGGGCTACAGTGACAAACATTGTTGGGCACAGTAAGAAGTCTCACAACACCAGGTTAAAGTCCAAGAAGTTTATTTGGTAGCATAAGCTTTCAGAGCGCTGCCCCTTCATCAGGTGAGTGAAGGAGCAGTCCTCTGAAAGCTTGTGCTATCAAATAAACCTATTGGACTTTAACCTGCTGTGAGATTTCTTACTATGCCCACCCAAGTTTGGTATCTCCACAATGTTGTTAGGTGTTGGATGCAATTCCAGCAATAGCCACTACTCCTGATGGCGCTGCCACGACCAGAGAGCTGTCGACTATTCAGTTGACTGGCAGCTTTTGGAGGCTGGACTCCCTCCCTGGCTGGGGGTGATAATTAACATCGCAACATATATTAAATTGCTGTGGGGTTATGGGACTGGGTGGAAGGGGGAAGATAAGCCTGCTTCCATACCCACCCACAAGATCCGCTCACTAAAAGCCAGCTCCTGATGAGAGAATTGAACATGTTTTCATTTGAAAACAAATTGAAAAGGGAACATAATAACCACCCTTGAAATAATAAAAGAGCAAGTTAAAATTGAAAACGGTGGGATACGTTGGGATGTCAGCCAATTTTAACTGGCTACCTGGCTTCAGGTCCTCTGGTTGCTGAGAAACAGGACCATGTGACTATGCTAGTAGCAGTTGTTCAGCCATTGAGCTAGTTCCACTGAAAATTTGAACAAACGCTATGCAGTTGATGAAAAATCACCTTTTTCTGAATTGTTGTAAATAAACCAAGAACTGCATGCAGTCAGCTTCATGGGGATTTCTGATTAATGCATCATGCAAGCTTCTCACCAGTTTTATTTGGCACAGCAACAGAAGATTATTAACTTGGCAAACTCCAAAATTTGCCCAATCCCACGAGTGCACCGAAATTGAAGATTTCTCCGTAAAAGAAAGCATTTGAAATGTGTTGACAAGAAAAAAACACATTTAAACTGCGTCATAAATAGAAAATAGTGCATGGTTTGCCAACACATTACAGGGATCTGATTATCACTATGCTACACACATTGTTCTCTATTATCGGTTTACTGCCAGTTTTATTTCACACTGCTCCATTCTGCACTATTCTTGTGGGTTTTGGCTTGTCAAGCTTATTTTGCTTTAATTCTGTGTCTTGCCTCACTGCAATCAGTTATCTTTGCAGATGAAGCTGTAAGATACAGAATGTAGTGAAATCACTATAAACCATTCTGGTTGTTACTTCTGTGGTAATCCTGCCATTATTTAATTTGTTTTGTGCTGATAAAGAATTTTGATATTCCTTATACTTGGTTGACAGCTGCCCAATATGCAACGGTTTTGGACATTTTAACTGTAATGGTATTCATTATTAAACACAAAATAAAGCCACTACCCCGTGATGCACATACATAAATCCCAATCAGGACAACAGTTCTGCAGAGCCTTCCCCATTGACTGTCTTGTAAATGGTTCAGATGATGAGTTTCACCTGGGTAGGCGCTTGGCTATGAACAAGGGAACTCATATTCAATGAGCCCCATGGAGGGTGTCAATTAGAGATTCCCCATGGGGATTATCGCACCCCTCCTTTTCCAAGTTTGAGGGTTCCCCTTTTCTGTTACGGTGATGAGGCCATTTTTGTCACTTGGTCTGTGGCCTGGTCTGGGCTGGGCAGTGTATACTGAGTGGGTGAATGTCTCTTCCTTGTGGAACATCGAAAAACCACTGTAAGAGGCTAGTCCTCGGTGGTGATTTCTGATCGTGTTTCTGCTGCTCCATCTCTATTTCTGAGGCTGAGTCTTGCTAGACCTCCTGAGGTTGTGTGTGGGTGGAGTTTTCCATCCATTGGCAGGCATATAAAGTGCCAGTGGTGGTATGTCTGGTGCCGCAGGTGCATCTGTGGAGGGTTCCCAATAGTGGAGGTTATCAATGGTTATTTTAATCATTTCCCTCTTCTTTCCTGTTTTGAGAGCACAGTTCTTGGGAAGCCATCCCAAAATTCAGTATGTGGATGTTGTCTCCCATTTTGAAGGTCCTATCAGGCTGATGTTCATCGTGGCCCCTTTTTTGGGTTTGTTTTTACAATTTTCATTCCCAGATTTGAGAAAGTGAGGCTAAACTTCAATAGCTCTGCCAGGGCTACTCCCGATATCATGTGCAGTGTTGTTCTATAATTGAAAAGGAAATGTGCAAACCTTGTTTTTTCATGTTGCTTTTGAATCCCTGGGCTGCGTGCTCTGCCAGGCTGTTTGAAGACAGGTGATGGGGTGCCATGCTAAGGTGCCTCACTCCATTTGTTTTCATGAATGTTTGAGACACCCTGCTGGTAAACGGAGTCCCACTGTCCATTCCAAGGACCTTGCTTGCAGAAAGATTGCTGCACCACGTGTGCAGCAAGATTGCTGGAATTTGTCTATGGTGTTGTAAGAGGTATTCGAGGCCATCCAGTGCACATCGACCAGAACTAAGAACATAAAGCCATAAATGGCCCTGCAAACCCAATGTGTAGACACACCCAGAGTCTCCACAGCCATTCCCAGGGGTACAATGAAGCTGCTGATGGGATCTTCTGGTTTTCCTGGCAGGTTTTATACTGCTGACCAAGTTTTCAAAGTCCTTGTCTATATCTGTATCAGGCTACCCGATGTAGTTTCTTGCATACATTTTCATTTTAGAAATCCCCGTGGCTGTTATGCAATTCGTGGAATATTGGTCACTGGCCTGGGCATGGAATAATCACCCAGGCTCCCTACAAGATGATACCATCCTCAGTGCAGAGCTTTTGTTATTTGGAAGTATGAAGTTTTAGATCCTCTGGTGGTCTGCCTTGTGGTCCACCACTTAGGATGACATAACTTAGTTTTGCAAACATGGTGTTGTTTTGGGTCCATGCCTGAATTTGTTTGGCGGATAGTGGCAGATTGTCCATAAATTTTGAAGTCATCATGACTTCATGCATTTTCAGAGGTGAGGGTAGGCTGGTGGATGGTGGTAGGCGGCTTAGGGATTCCATGTTAGCGATCAATCTCGCTAGACAATACTGTAGGGTGTATTCATAAATACTTAATAGCAGTGCCTAGCGTTGGATCCAAGCTGATGCTGTTCAAGAAATCACCTTACTTTCTGCAAAGAGACCCAATGGACATTTGTGATCCATAACTATGGTTATGCCAACCATTGACATATTGGTTGTTTCATTGCAAATACCTCAGCCAAACGTCTTTTTCAATTTAAGCATACCTGCAGATGTGTAGCTAGTGGTGTTCCACAGTGACAAGTGCTGGGACCTCTGTTGTGTGTTGTATATAAAAATGATCTGGAGGAAAACGTAGAGGGTCCGATTAGTAAGTTTAAGGATGACACAAAGATTGGTGGAGTTGCTGGAAGTGCCAGGAATTGCCAAAGGATACAACAGGATATAGATAGATAGATTGGAGACTTGGGCACAGAAATGGCAGATGCGAGGTGATGCATTTTAGAGGATCAAATTTAGGTATGAATTATACTGTAAATGGCAGAACCCTTAGGAACATTTACATACAAAGGTGATCTGGGTGTGCAGTTCCATAGTGTTTGCCTTCATCAGCCGTGGCATTGATTTTGGGAAAGCATGTTGCAGCTATTTAAAACCTTGGTTAGTTTACATTTGGAGTATCGTGTGCTGTTTTGGTCACCACACTCCTGGAAGGACATGGGAGCTTTGGAGAGAGTGCAAAGAAGGTTTAGGGTGTTGGCTGTGAGGAGAGGTTGGATAAACTAGGATTGTTTTCACTGGAAAGATGGAGACTGAGAGGAAACCTGATAGAGGTCTACAAAATTATGAGAGGCATAGACAGGATGGATAGTCGGAGGCTTTTTCCTAAAATGGAAGTGTCAAGTACAATGTGAGAGGGGGAAAATTTAGTTTAGTTAGGACATCATGATCAGCATAAGCTTGGAGGGCCAAAAGACCTGTTCCTGTACTGTACTTTTCTTTGTTCTTTCTGCATCCCACAGGGTTCATGAAGCATACATGATTGAGCGCTCTGTCCCATCATCCCAATACTACTCTTATCCCATAGGGGGAGGCATCGTAGGTGGTTTTAGTGGTTCATAATGGGCCAGTGTGTTTGTAAACAGCAATTGCTGTTTGGCACTCAAAGGCTTTCTCCTGTGGCCTCTGCCATGACCATTTCTGATTTTTTTTTTAAGCAGGATATGGGAAAGTTGGCAGGAAGATTAGTGCCAGCAGCATCGCCAGGATTGGCCTGGATTTCCCATAGTAATTTGAGACCTAGGAAGAACTCAACTTGGTTGTGTTCTAGTTCATCCTTTACTTTGGCATGCAGGACATAGCGGACCAGTTGTGCTTTGAAGTATTTAGGTTGGCCCTCTGGGTCTATGTAGATCTTGGCCCTGGCACCTTTAATCTTCCTGAGGTCTTCTTGGAACACTTTAGGGTACTTCCCAATTACTTTGTATAGGTTCCAATGCCCATTTTAAAAATGTGTTGCCAATCCAAGCAGATTTTCTGCAGCCAGTGCATTCCCCAGAGGCTGGGCCCTGGACCTTGCATTACTATTAGGGGGAGACGGACTGTCTGCTGCCCATGTGTAACTGAGATTATAATGTTCACAATAACGCACAAGGACTCCCAGGTGTGTGTGGCCAATTTAGCCATGGTGGCTCAATGGCAAGATGCTCAATTGGAGTCACCTAAAGGTGTTCTCCCCAACGATAGATACTGCAGCACCTATGTCTACCTCCATGTCGAGGAGATAGCCTTTTAACTGCAGTTGAATCTGGATAGGGGCCACTTTGAGTGCAGTGCTGCAATTTAGTTGAATGAATTTCTCATCCCTGGGCTGATTTATTTGCAAAGGCCCATCTTGAGCTGGCTTTAGCCTGGGTGATATGCGTTTTGCCTGTTTCGGTAGCCTTGGGGCGGACCCTATGACTGCAAGTGCTACATGGATGGGCTTGCTCCTCTCTCCGAGTTCTGGAATCTCCTCGTCCAATCACCCTTCCTTGGCAACAAAAGGGAGATATGAGTGTTCTGTGCTGGGGACTTGCTTCTGCTATATTTATTTATTTATGTATTTATTAGTCACAGGCTTACATTCACACTGTAATGAAGTTACTGTGAAAACACCCCAGAGCCTGTTTGGGTACATTGTGGGAGAATTTAACATGGCGAATGCACCTAACCTGCACAGATCTTTGGACTGTAGGAAGAAACCAGAGCACCCAGAGGAAATCTACGCAGACACAGGGAGAACGTGCAAACTCCACACAGACAGTGACCCAAGCCAGGAATCAAACCCAGATTGATGGTGAGGCCGCAACTTTCCTTAGAAACAGACAGTTAAGAAGCATTGGTAGATATTTGTGGAGATATTTCATACCTCTCATTAAGGATGTATTCCATCTGGAATGAGCAGGATATACCATTCATTACCAACCAAATTAGTTACGGTACTGAAAGAAAAGGTGTTTAATGGTGTGAAGATTAATGGTATTCCAGAAGATTGGGAAAGGATGGTAAGAAAAAATAAAGGAGGAAAATTAGAATATGAGAATAAACTAGCAAGAAATATATCAAAAGAAAGTAAGTAACATTGGTCCATTCCTGTCAGAAAAAATTGGCATCATTTTGATCAAGTATTTTGTATGTCTTCATGGTAGCAGACACAAACGGAATCCCATGAATAGTAGAAAATCAATGGGCAAAAGGAAGAGAATAACTTCAAACAATTATCTTCATTAGAGAAAAAATACCAAGAAAACTAAAGGTGAACAAGTCCCTTGGATCTGATGGCCTACATCCCAGGGTCTTAATAAGTGACTGCAGAGGTAATGGATGCATTGGTTGTAACCTTCCAAAATTTCCCAGATGCTGGACAGGTCTCATTGATTTGTAACACTTCTAATCAAGAAAAGAGGGAGACAGAAAGTAGGAAACTATTAGACCTATCACACCTATTGAAGTGGTGGAGGCTGCCTCGCTAAATATTTTTAAGACGCGGGTTGATGGGTTTTTGATAAGAGAGGGGATTAAGGGTTATGGGGAGAGGGTGGGAAGGTGGAACTGAGCCACGACAGATCAGCCATGATCTTATTGAATGGCGGGGCAGGCTCGAAGGGCTAGATGGCCTACTCCTGCTCCTATTTCTTATGTTCTTATGTTCTATCATCCTAACGTATGTCATTTGGAAAATGCTGGAATCTGGTGTTCACAAAGTTATAGCAGAACATTTAGAAAATAATACTATAATCAGGCAGAGTCAACATGGTTCTATGAAAGGGAAATTGTGTTTGATAAATATTATTAGTGTTCTTTCAGGATGCATTCATATATGGCAGCCTTCCGTATGATAAAATTGTTTCCATCATGGTGATTAACTCTCTGTGTTAAATATAAGAATGTAAGAACATAAGAACTAGGAGGAGGAGTAGGCCATGTTGCCCCTCAAGCCTGCATCACCATTCAATAAGATCATGGCTGATCTTTTCGTGGACTCAGCTCCACTTAGCCGCCCACTCACCATAACCCTCAATTCCTTTACTGTTCAAAAATTTATCTATCCTTGCCTTAAAACATTCAATGAGGGAGCCTCAACTGCTTTACTGGGCAGGGAATTCCACAGTTTCACAACCCTTTGTGTGAAGTTCTTCACAACTCAGTCCTAAACCTGCTTAGTCTCCTCATAAGCCAAAGCTCTCAACTCAGAAATAAACCTAGTGAATCTCCTGCACCCCCTCCAGTGTATCCTTTCTCAAGTAAGGAGACCAAAACTGTACACCAGATATGGCCTCTTCAGCACCTTGTACAGCTGCAACATAACCTCACTGTTTTTAAACTTCATCCCACTGGCAATGAAGGACAAAATTCCATTTGCCTTTTTAATTACCTGCTGCACTTGCAAACCAGTTCCTTGTGATTTCCTGCACAAGGACACCCTGGTGTCCCATCTGCATAGCAGCATGCTGCAATTTTTTACCATTTAAATAATAGCCTATTTTGCTGTTATTCCTACCAAAATGGATGACCTCACATTTGCCAACATTGTATTGCATCTTCCAGATCCTCGCCCACTCACTTAGGCTATCTATATCCCTTTGCAGACTTTCAGCATCCTCACACTTAGCTCTGCCACGCATCTTAGTGTCATCTGCAAATTTTGACATACTACACTTGGTCCCCAACTCCAAATCATCTACGTAAGTATTGCTTGGTGTGGTTCAGGAATCGCACTCTGGGATGCCATCCTCTGCTGATATGGTATAGAGAAAGACTAGTGGCCTGAGAAGTTATAGAATCCATAGAATCCCTACAGTGCAGAAGGAGGCCATTCAGCCCATCAAGTCTGCATGGATCACAATCTCACCCAAGCCCTATTCCCGTAACCCCACATATTTATCCTGCTAATCCCCTGACACTGGGGTCAATTTAGTATGGCCAATCAACCTGACCCACACATCTTTGGACTGTGGGAGGAAACCAGAGCACCTGGACAAGTCCCAGGCAGACATGGGGAGAATGTCTGTGTGGAGTTTGAACAATGATCCGTGGCTGGAATTGAACCTGGGTCCTTGCTGCTGTGGGACAGCAGTGATAATCACTATGCCACCCAGTTATCTGTCGCTAAGCCCGTAATCTTCATAGTTTGCTTTTAGATGTCCTTGTAGCAGAGGTATAGACACTTGGGAGGTCATGGATACAACCAGCAGATGGTAAAAAGGGAACAGGTAAATGTAGTGTGTTTGGATTTCCAAAAGGCATTTGATACGATCTCCCATGAAAGGTTATTACTCGAGTGGTTTTGGAGGTTATGTATTAATGTGAATAAAGGATTGGCTAACTAATGGGAGACAGAGTTAGGATAAAAATGGATCATTTTCATATTGTCAAGCTGTAACCATGGAGAGCCATAAAGATCAGTACTAGGGCCTCAACTATTTCTTGAATGAAGGTTCTGAGTTTATTGTAGGAAAATTTGCAGATGAGACAAAGATAGGTAGGAAAGTAAACTGAGGTGGACACAAAGCCCTGTATTTTCATGTTTCCTTCCTTGTTGGAATGGAGGAGTAGAGGGCGTTTGGAAAAATAGTGTACTTGACCAATTTCTGGGATTTGACTGGTGTTTGACTATATTCTAAAACATGTTATAAATTACTGTTGTAGGTTAAGTTTAGAATACTGCACTGTGCATTGCACCTTCAAGAGGGTTATCAAATTAACAAGGAGAACTGGACAGCCTTGGAGTTCTTAACCGATTTTTTAACATTGGTGCCTATTTGGTTTGTATTGCATTTTCATGTCTCCAAGATTCTGCTGCCAGAGTAAGGTGGTGAATTTAGCAGTGTAAATACCGATGGCTAGGCGAGGCTCTGATCTAAACCAAATAGCAGCAATGTTGAAAGCACTTTATACTATGGAGAGAGCTACAGAATTCAGTTTATTTTCTCTGTCCAGTTTTAATCTCTCTTCCAATGATGTCAGCCTTTAAAATGCTGTGAAACATGAATAATAATATAATCAAGTTAATTTATTTGAACTATTGGAGCATGACTGGAAGATTAGAGACAAAATTAATCAAGCAGATATTTTTCCACACAGCAGTAGATTGTAGAGTAGAGTCATTGGAAAAACAATTGTTTCTTTTTAATTAAAAGAATTCTGGCTAAAACAAACACTTGATCAAGAGTAAGCACATTCATGATTTGTTAAACCAAATGGAGTAGATTTTGGAGTAATGTTAACAGTGCTTATTGTTTATAATGGGGCTAAGTTGAACACAATTTCCAGCATCCACAATCGTGCATTTAAACACAGAGATTCAGAAATTACTGTCATTCAGTTCCTACCCAAAGTGTGCTTTGTAATCCCTACCAATGGACTCAGCACTAAAATGATAGTAATTATGTGAACTTGAAGTGCTTGCCCATCAACTCTCGGCTAAAGATGGCAAAATGTTCGGACTGATGTAATTAGAGTGAGTTCTTAATGATGTAATAAATGGTAAAGACAGCCAAAAGACAGCGCCTGCCCTGAAAAATAAGTTTCACAAGTGTGAAGTTTCATTCCCTCAGAAGAAAACTTACATTGGAAATGTAAAATAAATTAAAATAATGTTTTTTTTCTGTCTGCACTGTTTATCTCCCTGTTATCGCACCTGTGTTTCCCAATCTTTATTTCATTTTCTATACATGATTTAAATCTAATATAATCTTCCTGATTTAGATTTTGTTTATCTTGGTGAGGATCTTTCAATCTGATTGAAGGGTCTTATTATTTCTTACCCTAATCACAAATTCTGCAGATACCCTGTGGAAATTGCAGCATTGGTTGAGACCGGGATTAGTGAAAGTCTGCTCTCTGAAGTCAGCAAAAGTTTTATGGAAAGCAGTCAGTGTGGTGAACGATTCCTTTGCTGTTAACTGCAAAAAAAAGGCCAGTGGTTCCTTTGCTGCTGGGAATGATATCTCTGGTATCACTTTGAAAATAAGGGGCCTCTCATTTAAGGTGGAGATGAAGGGAATTTTTTTTCTCTGATGGCCGTGAGCCTCTGGAACTCTCCCTCAAAAGGCAAAGCTGGATAAAGTCTTGATCAACAAAGAGGTGAAAGCTTATTGGGGGTAGGCAGGAGTGTGGGGTTGAGGTTATAATCAAATCAGCCATGATCTTATTGAATGGTGGAGCAGGCTTTTGGGGCCAAATGAACTATTTTTATTCTTAATTTATATGTTCATACGAATAGGACTTAGGAGTATAAATAGACCATTCAGTCCACTCAAACCATTTGATAAAATTGTCACTGTCCTGATTGCTGTCTCAACTGCACTTTTCTGTCAGCCCACTATAACCATTAAGTCTCTTGCCAATCAAAAATTCATCTACCTCAGTCTTGACTAAATTTAATCATCCTGCCTCCACTGCCCTCTGGGAATGAGAATTCTACAGACTAAAAATCCTTCAAGAGAAAAAAATTCTCCTCGTCTCCATCTGAAAAGGGAGCCCTTTAATTTTTACACTGTATCCCCTAGCTCCCATAGGAGGAAATATCCACCCTATCAAGTGTCCTCAAGATGTTATATGTTTCAATAAGATCACCGGTCATTTTTTAAAACTCCAATGGGTATCAATCCAACCTGTTCAATCCTCTTCATATATTAAGCACTTCATCCCAGGAATGAGTTGATTGAACCTTCTCACATCTGCTTTTAACATAACTATATAATTTTTCAAACAAGGTGACCAAAACTATTCACAGTATTCCAGGTGTGACCCCACCAAAGCTCTGGACAGCTGCAGTAAAACTTCCCTGCTTTTACTTCCATTCCTCTTTCAATAAACACAAACATTGCGGCACCGTGCACAGTGGTTAGCACTGCTGCCTCACGGTGCCAGGGCCTTGGGTTTGATTCTTGACTTGGGTCACTGTCTGTGTAGAGTTTATACGTTCTCTCTGTGTTTGTGTGGGTTTCCTCCAGGTGCTCCTGTTGCCTCCCACAATCTGAAAAATGTGTTGGTGAGTGGATTGGCCATGTTAAATTCTCCCTCAAGTATACCAGAACAGGCACTGGAGTGTGGTGACTAGGAGATTTTCACAGCAATTTCATTGCAGTGTTAATGTAAGCCTACTTATGACTAATAAATAAACTTTATTTTTTAATCACTTCCTGTGTCTGCATACTAATGTTTCATAATTCATGAATGAGGAGACCCAGATCCATTTGTCCCATTGAGTTTCTGAATCTCTCTCCATTTAAATAGTCCAATGCTTTTCAAATCTTCCTGTCAAAGTGGACAACAAAGAGTTATAAAGAACAGTACAGCAGAGGAACAAGCCCTTTGACCCTCCAAGCCTGTGTTGATCATGTTGACATATTTAGATCAATCACTTATATTCTTCTATTCCCCATTTGTTCATATGCCAATCAAAATAAGTCTTAAATGTGGCTAACATAATTTCCTCAACTATCTCACTTGGTAATGCATTTCAGGTCCCCACCACCATCTAGTAAAAAAAAACAAGTCCCCTGCACTTCTCCACCGAACCTTTCCTCCTTATCCTGAACTTGTGCTTCCTTGTAATTTTCATTTCTGCCCTGAGAAAAAGCTTCCAACTCTTTACCCTACCTATACCTCTCATAATTTATAAGCGTCTATCAGGTAGCCCCTCAATCTCCGTCTAACCAGGAGAACAATCCCGGTTTATTCAATCTCTCTTCATAGCTAATACCCTCCATACTAGACAACATCCTGGTAAATCTTTTCTGTACTCTCTCCAAAGCCTCCACGTCCTTCTGGTAGTGTGGTGATCAGAATTGGACACAGTATTCCAAATGTGGCCTAACCAATGTTTTAAACAACTGCAACATAGTTTGCCAACTTTTATACTCAATGCCCTGTCCAATGAAGGCAAGCCTGCCATGTTTTCTTCACCACCTTTTCCCCCTGTGTTGCCACTTTTAAGGATCTGTGAACCTGTACTCCCAGTTTTCTCTTTGTGTCTGTACTCCTGATCTCACATCCTCCCATGTTAAATTTGAGGTTTAATGAAATGCTTTATAATGCTAAATTGATACCGTGGACTCTGCTTCATTGTTTGATTATCTTGCAGGATTAAACAAATACATCATGCAACTCCATCTTAGATATTTCATTTGCAAATGATCCGTTTGATCAGAAAATGTGATGAGCTGAATCGTACACGGGACAAAGATATTTGATGGCCAATGGCTTTTTATTATTTCCTATATCCTGAAGCATTATTCTTGTGAGCTAATATTTTGCTGTACTCTACATGAAGCATTAGAAAACACATTAATGGAACAGTTGCGCCAAGATTGATATATGTTTATTAATTGTGATGTGAAAGCAATGAGGGATGAGCTATGTTTTCAATTTTGCTTTTCTTCACGGATCATTTTAATAGTGCCTGCTGGCACTGATGGGATGGAGCACAGCAGGATGAAAATATCCCATTTGTTAAGTTCAAGAAAATATAGCTTGGCATCAAAAAAAGGGGAAACAGATAGGGTTGACATTTCCTGCGGCAATTAACGTTGGACAGCTGGTGCTCACTAGCACAAAGAGAAGACAAACTGAGTCTCCTTGCAGATCTGCTGACAATAGGTTACAGATTGGCACCAGCATTGGAAGAGGCCTAACAGTAGGCTGCCCTTCTCTTTGCTGAGTAATGTTCTGCGTCAAACGGGAGAAAATAGCTTAAGAAGCTGAAAGCAAGAAAATTTAGGATTTAATTTGATTGTATATTTTAGGGAGTGTAAAACTGAGTCTATACTTCTCAGGAACCTAGAGAATGATTTTAGCCCTATCCTCCTCTAGAAGCCTTCTTGGCAAATACATGTTGGATTTACATGGTGTCACTGGGACTGAATTGTAATTTTAGCTTGGCACCTGTTGCCTTTCCCCGTCAGCTGAAGAGAATGACGGCAAAGGGCAGACCCTGGGGGCACTTGAGAAGTCTCATTTTGGGGGTTTACAGATTACTCCCACCTCTGCTTTTCATGATTTCAACCTAAACCAATTCTACATCATTTTCTACTATCTTTATGCCATGACTCAGCACTACTCTGAAACCTTCCTTGATTAACAATGTGAGCCTCCCTCCTTTCCCCTTTTACCTGTTCTTTTGGAACATTGTATGCCTGGAATGTTGAGCACCCAGTCCTAGTCACCTTGCAACCACATTTCTGTAAGAGCTAATACATCGTACTGATCTGTTGCAATCTGTGCTATTAAATCATCTGTCTTATGGCAAACGCTTCGAGCATTCAGGTAAAATACATTTAGCTTTTTTTTTGCAGTTATTTACAGCTCTGGATTTTCTCTTGTGTCGTATATTTTTGTTTCTGTTTCCTGCCTGGCCTGTCACAGTCAAATTCCCCCTCACTATTCTGTGCTCCCTCATACATCCCTGATTTTTTTTAAACCTTCTGTTCTTGGAACTCTCACCCCTCCTAGTTAAGTCTCTTGTATGAGTCCTTGGTGTAATAAAATGTTGATGTGATCTGTCCCTACCTGTAGTTTTCTGTTGATGCTCAGACTGATACTAAACTGCACTCCTATCTTTTAACTTTGACTTCCTAATTTTCCAAGTGACTGAACCCTTGCTCCCAGTCTTTAGTTTGAAACTCTCTTTAAGTGCTTTGCATACAACAAGAGCTCAGGCTTCTTGTGCCCCAGACTTGAATCCCTCACCAAACTCCAGAACACACGCCGACACATTCCACGACTGACCCCTTCTAATCAAACCTTCCTGCTACTGATCCCACTACCTACCTGATATTGGTGAACTTTCTTTGAGGCAGAGAATTTTTTGTCATGTTAAAATTGGGGTGCAACACTTTGCAGCATAATAACAGTCCTGAAACATCACAATATGATGGAGACTATTAAGAATCATTTATTTCGCAAATTTATGAACAGCAAGTTATAAATGACGTTCTTTTCCTTTCTGTACAATTAGGTGGAAGATTACCTCAACAAGAATCTGAGTTTAGCTGTAACTTTCATGGATAACATTGTGGTAGATTAGAAGAATGGGTAGCATTTCTCTTTATCAATTCAAAATTGCGAATTGTTGGAAGAAGAGGCCAATATTTGTGAGCTGTATATGAGAAAAGTACCCAAAGAAAAATGCTTATTCGTTGCACGCCTTTACAGCTGCTAGGTAAACATGTAGTACCAGTGTGCACCATCTATAAGATGCACTGCACAAACTCATTAAGGCTTCTTAGGTAGCCCCTTCCAAACACTGACTGCCACCATCTGGAAGGACAAAAGGAGCAGATACCTGGGAACACCATTATTTGGAGGTTCTTTTCCAAGTCACTTGCCATCCTGACTTGGAAATATATTGCTGTTCCTTCACTGTCACTGGGTCAGAATCCTGGAACTCCCTTCATAACAGCACTGTGGCTGTACCCACTACACCTTAGAAACTGCAGCGGTTCAAGATGACTCTCTGGTGAGGGGGTGGGGGAGGGAGGTGAGTCAGATTGCTCTCTGGTGGGGGGGTGTGGGGCAGGGGAGGTCAGCTGCCACTCTGCATATGATCAGTGGCGGGGGATGTGGGGTCCACTGCCACTCTGCGTGTGATCGGTGGTGGGGGAAGGGTGATAGGGAGCCACAATCGGTTTGGGAAACGGGGGCGTGGGGGTGGGGCAAAGTCTGTAGGAGCCAGGGGGAGTTATTATCTGACCTGGGAACGATATGGCAGGGGAACTGCATTCTATCATTTCTCTGCGCATGCGCAGTTGA
This sequence comes from Carcharhinus amblyrhynchos, assembly GCF_965287045.1. Classification (NCBI taxonomy): domain Eukaryota; kingdom Metazoa; phylum Chordata; class Chondrichthyes; order Carcharhiniformes; family Carcharhinidae; genus Carcharhinus; species Carcharhinus amblyrhynchos. Next base: position 100,077,841 of record NC_137326.1, on the reverse strand, counting down.
AGGCTACAATTGGAGCTGCAATGTTTCGGATGTAATAAGCCCCACCCACAGGCTTCTGCAGCGCAATTCAGAATTGCTGCTTTTTTTGTCAGGCGTATGAGGGCGCCTGAGAACAGGTCTAAAAATTGGATCTGAAAAACTCCCAGTTTCAAGCCCACCCAGCACTTAGAATTTAAATGGTAAAATAGGGCCCTTGGAGTGAAGTAATCATTTTTATCCCAGATAATAAATTATATTACTTCCTACACACAATGCTGTCAAAAATCCTTCCAGCGCTGCTATGTGCCCTAGTACAAGATGCATTTAGGCTGATCTGTAATATTAGTTATAAGACCATCGCAGTTAGATATTGTGTAGATCTGCTTTGAGCCAGTTCCAAAAAAAAATTTTCTGCTTAATAACTTGTGCTAGACTCGATAGGTGCACCACCTTCTGTGGTACAGAGCTAGGCAGATTAGGAAGGTCTTAGATCAAATGCTTTAATAGCTCTGAGTGACATGACCCTGTTCTATGGTTTAACGTTTAATGATTAGTGTCACAAGTAGGCTTATATTAATACTGTAATGAAGTACTGTGAAAATTCCCTAGTGTCACACTCCAGTGCCTCTTCAGGTACACTGAGGGAGAATTTAGCAAGGTCAATGCACCTAACCAAAACTTTTTCGGAGTGTGGGAGGAAACCGGAGCATCCAGAGGAAACCCATCTAGACATGGGGGAACGTGTAGACTCCACACAGGCAGTGACTCAAGCCGGGAATCTGAACCTGGGTCCCTGGCGCTGTGAGGCAGCAGTGCTAACCACTGTGCCACCCCACAGCTGAGTGACAGCTTACAAATAAAATCTTGGTAGAAGTAACCTATTTTGAGTAGCAACTCAAGAAAATATTTATTATGCAATCCATGTGATACATATTTATTCTTTAACCTTTGTGTAACTTGAAAATATATTCCAGCATTATGATTGTCAGCTCCAATTTAAAGTAATAGATTTTACACATGACCGAGAGCAGGGAATATAGTTTACAATCCTTTCATTTGCTTAGCAAAGTAAGCTGAGGTTCACTAAACTGTCAGTCAACCCCGAGGACTGTGCATCAAACCAGTGATGTGTTTAAAGAAAATATAGGCAGCCATCCTTTGAAGTGCTCAGCATCTGTTCTCTCAGAGGATACATTCACATGAAAGGATTTTACTCTACTGGAAATATTGGGCTGCGATCATTCTGATTCTTACAAAGAACGGGATTGATTTGGGAAGGATAAATGGCAGAATATGTGAGTATTAGAGAGCACTGGCTTTGCCATAACAGGGTAGTTTTTTGCCTGAAGAGGAGTACTAGAATTTTATTGATGGTGTCAGCAGAGTGACGAATGATCACAATTGGATCTGTCATTCTTGATCCTTCACTTTTGCATCAACAGCAAAGGAACTACAACTTGGATCAAAAACAGGATAAATGTGTATGAAAGGAATGGGCCTTAGAAGTACTGTCCCCCAACCCTGTTTTCCACTTTGCATAATGTTGTGACTAGCAGATGAATCATAGAATCAGTACAGTGCAAAAGGAGGTCATTCAGCTCATCGAGTCTGCACCGCCCACAATCCCACCCAAGCCCTATTCCCATAACCTATTTACTCTGCTAATCTCCTATCACAAGGGACAATTTACCATACCCTAGCAACCTAATCTGCACATCTTTTGGACTATGGGAGAAAACCGGAACACCTGGAGGAAACCCACGCACAAAGGGGGAGAATGTGCAAACTCCACACACAGTGACCCAAGGCTGGAACTGAACCTGGGTCCCTGGCGCTGTGGGGCAGCGGTGCTAACCACTGTGCCACCAACAAGAAGAAGAGAGAAGTTCCGTGGAGACTAGGTCATTTTGAGCTTCAGAGTTGTGAGAATGCTCATTATTTAAATCAGGATGGATATGGAGATAGACTCCCTGCCTAATTAAAGCTCTTGGGGGTAGGATTGGAGTGGGTCAGATGAAATGGGGGACTGCTTTAAACTCCCATGGCAGCCATTACTGAGGCTGCTTGAAGGTGTAAATTACAGATTGTGGCGAAACCTTCTGCAGCACCAGGGAGAAGTGGGATGTCACTGGAGGATCGGAGGCCTACCACCCCAGAAGTGGGAAGAGAAGAACCAGGCTCCAGTGTTGCTAAAGGTTCAACAGACTCCTATGTTCTAGGAAGGTGAGTGCAACCTACAACCATCCGGACAGGTCTTGAGGCTTGTGCCTTCCAGCAGATACATTATCTGAGAACGCCTTGGGATGCATGCTGCCCCTCATCGTGGGAGGGCTTTGTGTCCAGGCCATTTTATTGAGCCCTTAGAATGGCTTACGGTCACCGTGCTGCTGAGGAATGGTCATCATTGGGCATCCTGCTCCTAATGGACAGGAGCAAGTGACATTGGCTGCATTTTACAACAATGTCTTATTTTGTTTTCTCGTATTTTTGCAGGGGAATGGACACACAATATCCAGGAGAAGGCCCAGGCAGGAGGAAAGTGCCATTTTTCTATGATACTATCTCGATGGAGATAACCAGGCTGGAAGAAAAGGAGGCAGCTGGACCTGGTGAAATCAGAGCTTGTAGTGAACTTAATGATTACAGAGGGTAACGTGAGGGCATTGCACGCACTCTACCCTATTCAACAGTGTGTCATGCACTTAGTAGCATTTGGTCACCTCATCAATGCAGCAGCTTCTACTCTCCTAGGCTGGCACTCATCATCTCTTCTTCTGTCTCCCATAGTGATATCTAAGCCATGGCACCCTCTGTCCCTCTCTCCCTGGGCCCAGAGGATCAAGAAGGAGATGAAGAAGCATTGTCACAATACCTCCAACACAGATACACTCAAATGGTCCTCGAATGTGGGGAAATAGATGGCCCAGTGTGGCAATCATAGCACGACTGAGCAGGAGAAGGTGCCAGAGACACAGGGACTATGCTCAGGCCCATTTGGAGGATGGAGGACAGACACAGCTGCACTCAGCTGGACACAGATGCAGGGTCTCAGGAATTACAGGATAGGAGGCTGTATCTAGTCCAGCAGCAGGAGGCATGCTGCCACATGTCAATGTTCCCCGAGGCACTACAGGGTCAAAGGCAAAGGATGGTGGATCCCATCCAGCTTATATATGCCACAGTGGCCCAGCACTTTGAGTTCAGGAGCTCTTCAATAAAATGAATGGCCAACTTCATGGAGAGGCATATGTGTCATCTTTGGAGGGCCTGCAATAACTCTGCACTGATAAAGGATGCATGAGATGCTGTAAGAGCTGCAGCTTTTCCAACATTAACTTGCTCATTCATGCCAGGTTTGGGTTCTGCCAGGACCATTCAGCTCCTGGCCCAAGCATGGACAAAAGAGCTGACCTCCAGAGATGCATTGGGAATGACTGCTGTTGACATCAAGACAACATTTGAGCAAGTGTGGCATCAAGGAGCCCTCGCAAACTGGAGTCAATGGGAAGCAGGGGGAAACTTTCCATCCTTTGGAATTATACCTAACACAAAGGAAGATGGTTGTGGTTGTTGGAGGCCAAGCACCTCAGTCATAGAATATCACTGCAGGAATTTTTCAGGGTTGTGTCTTAGGCCCAACCACCTTCAGCTGCTTTATCAATGACCTGCATTCAATGACTTTCCTTCCACCATAACGTCAGAAATGGGTCGTTGACTGAAGATTGAACGATGTTCAGTATCATTTGTGACTCTTCAGATACTGAAGCAGTCTGTGTTCATATTCAGAAAGACTGAGATAAAATGCAGGTTTGGGCTGATAAGTGGCAAGTGATATTTGCAGCACACGTTCCAGACAATGACCATCTCCAACAAGAGAGAATCCAACCATATCCCCTTGACATTCAATAGAATTACCATTGCTGAATCCCCCAATATCAACCTCCAGGGGGTTAACATAGAACAGAAACTGAACTGGACTAGCCATATAAATACTTTGACTATAAGAGCAGGTCAGAGGTTGGAAATTATGCTGCGAGTAGCTCAATACCTGATTCTTGCATAGTGTGTGCACCGTCTACAAGACACAAGTCAGGGGTGTATTGGAATTTGTCCACTTATCTGGGCGAGTGCAACTTCAACAGCACTTAAGAAGCTTGGCACAATCTAGGAAAGCAGTTTGCTTGATTGATACTCCATTCAAACAATCATTTTCTCCACTCGTGATATAGGATGGCAAGAGTGTACACCATATACAAGATGGGCTACGGTAATTTACCAAGCTTCCTTCAATAGCACCTTCCAAATCCATGACCATTGCAATTTAGAAGGACAAAGGTAGAACTCCACGAGCTGCATGTTTCCCTCCAAGTCTCGCACCATCCTGATGTGATCACCATTCTTTCACTGTCAAAATCTGGGAACTCCCTCCCTAACAGCATCGGGGTATACCTATGTTACAAAGACTGTAGAGGTTCAAGAAGGCAGCTCACCACCATCTTCTGAAGGGCAGTTAGGAATGGATAACAAATTTTGGCTTGGCTATGACATCCTGTGAAAAAAGAAATAAAGAAGCTGTGATTGGCAGGTTTTAGTAATTGTAATAGTGATAGTATTGACAAAATAGAGAAGGAAATTTAGGTTATTATGCCGAGAAAGTGAAGGAAAGATTGGATACCAGGTCCCAGTCTTCACCTTGCTGATCTTGGAGGTCTTGCAATGAAAATGCCATAAGTATTTCATGTAGTTCACACTCATTGACAGTCTCATCAGCAGATTTGACAGCAATAGCATGAGTCATAGAGTTATAGAGGTTTACAGCATGAAAACAGGCCCTTCGGCCCAACTTGTCCATTCCACCCTTTTTTTAACTACTAAGCTAGCCCCAATTGCCTACCTTTGGCCCATATCCCTCTATACCCATCCTACCCATGTAACTGTCTAAATGCTTTTTAAAAGCCAAAGTTGTACCCACCTGTACTACTGCTTCTGGCAGCGTGTTCCAGGTACTCACCACCCTTTGTGTGAAAAAAATGCCCCTCTGGACCCCTTTGTATCTCTCCTCTCTCACCTTAAAGCAATGCCCTCTAGTTTTAGACTCCCCTACCTTTGGGAAAAGATGTTGACTAGTTAGCTGATCTATGCCACCCATTATTTCATAGACCTCTATGAGATCACCCCTAACCCGCGTACGGTCTAGAGAAAAAAGTTGCAGTCCAGTCAGAAGATGTAGACTGTGGGGATTGGGACCAAGAGTTAGAGTTGGAGCTAGCACTGGGGCCGGGGTGAGAACACAAGCATTCTGCCTGAGAGAGGGGGTTGAGTCTGAAATGACAGCTATGCTATCACTCACCATATCTAAATCAGCTGCAATGATGATGCCTTTGTTGTACTGAAGTTTGGACAGTTTGTGCTTCAATTCAGAAATTATCTCCATATCTTATTTGAGAACTGCTGTTTGGAGACAAACTGGGATCGAACAATAGGTTGCAAAATTGGGTGGCATGGCGGCACAGTGATTAGCACTGCTGCCTCACAATGCCAGGGACCCAGGTTCAATTCCTGGCTTGGGTCTCTGTCTTGCAGAGTTTGCAAGTCCTCCCATGTCTGCATAGGTTTCCTCTGGGTACTCTGGTTTCCTCCCACATTTTGAAAGACGTGCTGGTCAGGTGCATTAGCCTTGCTAAATTCTCCCTCAGTGTACCCGAACAGGTGCCGGAGTGTGGTGACTAGCAGATTTTCACAGTAACTTCATTGCAGTGTTAATGTAAGCCTACTTGTGACACTAATAGATAAACTTTAACCTTCAAAATTTAAAAAGCAAATTAATGAAGAATGCTATTTGTTACCGTAAATTAAGTGTTGCACCTCTGAAGATATGAAGAGCTAAATATTGAATAACCTGTAACATTTCAAATGATTTAATTTATGTGCTTTCTCTTCAACTAAGCATAATAACACTGAATTTGCTATTAAACTAAGACAAGCTGAGGTTCAAAATCAAGGTGTGAACGTGAACTGTCTTTAACATTTAACAGTATGAAGAAATTTTAAAGATTTATTTTGCATGGAAGAAACATCCCCCTCTCTACTTACCCTCATGAATGTATGTATCAGAATGCATTGTGCTGCTAGAGACAATAAATGTAAGAGCATTGTTAATATTTTCTTTGGATGAATTATAGCACTCAGTGACTGCTAAAGAAAAATCAACTTGAGTACTGCAAGGAGTGATTGTATTTGAAAGTGCTGACAAATCAGTTTGGTGGGGATGATTGGGCATCTGCCGTCTGTTTATTGATAAACAGAGCATGTACTGGCTGACTGCTAATGCAGACATTTTTCAATTATTTTAGGAACCCAGTGATGGGTCCATGATTAACAGTATTTGCTTGTTCACAAAAGTGGATTGCCAGGGTAGCACAAGATTATTGCATTATGAACTGGGACCAGCTCAGTTTTGACTTGAGGCTGCGTAGATTCATTTTTAGGATTGATACGTTCAACAGAAACAAGGAACTTTCATGTTAGAATCCAAGTCCTGAAGGTGAAAGGATAGTGTGCTCAACCCAGTCCAACGTACTGTTAATCATTAAGTGGTATAATGGATGAATGAGACAAAACTGAATTGTATTCATATAGCTTTCAAACTGCAGTATCTCCATCCAGATGTGTTACCTTTTGCTTTTCCTGACACATCGTAAGTCCTTAAAAATCCATTGACATTCTTCTTACGAATGTAGTCATGAATTTTATGACTGTCATTTCCCGAGCGATTTTTGGAAATTAAAGAGCAAATAACAAAAAAAAACTAATTTTCCCACTGGCTTATTTATTGATTAGCTCAAAGGACAAGTGACAGCAATTTTCTTAACAGCTTGCCTGAATGAAGAATCATTATTTTCCTGAGATTGCGAGTAAGAGATTGGGATAAGTAACGTACCTCATTCCTCACTTCTCAGGTACATCATCCAGACTTATCACAGGAATCAGCCTGTCTTGTGCATACCATTTTCCATTACCAGAGAAGTTAAAACATATTAAGCCTGCTGACTAGTTTGGCAGCTCTATCAGTTCTTAGCTTGCCCTGAACGATATCAGGCAAAATGGACCCTTCAAGCATTACCAGAGTTGTCAACATTGGATTATGTTAGAAATGATATTTATTATGTTACGAAAGAGCAAGGAAGCTTGAAAATCCAATTAAAAATACGGGATTTTTTTAAATGTGAGGTCTGTAAACTTAAAGAAGGTCAGATTCTGGCTAAGTAATTCTAGTAATAATTATAAGAACATAAGAACTAAGAGCAGGAGTAGGCCATCTGGCCCCTTGAGCCTGCTCTGCCATTCAATAAGATCATGGCTGATCTTTTTGTGGACTCCGTTCTACTTAACCACCCACTCATCTTAACCTTTTAATTCCTTTACTGTTCAAAAATTTATCTATCTTTGCTTTAATAACATTCAATGAGGTAGTCTCAACTGCTTCACTGAGCAGGGAATTCCACAGATTCACAACCCTTTGTGTGAAGATGTTCCTCCTCAACTCACTCCTAAATCTGCTCCCCCTTATTTTGAGGCTATACCCCCTAGTTCTAGTTCCACCCACCAGTGGAAACAACTCTCTGCTCCTATATGTTTCTATAAGATTTTCTCTCATTCTTCTGAATTCCAATGAGTATAGCCCCAGTCTAGTCAGTCTCTCCTCATAAGCTAACCCTCTTAACTCCGGAATCAACCTAGTGAAACTCCTCTGCACCCCCTCCAGTGCCAGAATATCCTTTCTCAAGTAAGGGGACCAAAACTGTACACAGCACTCCAGGTGTGGCCTCACCAGCACCTTATACAGCTGCAACATGACCTCGCTGTTTTTAAACTCCATCCCTTGAGCAATGAAAGACAAAATTCCATTTGTCTTAATTACGTACTGCATTATGCATTTGACCACTTCTTCACATGAATACTCTCCCCATCTATGTATGTGAAACTAGTATATGAGCTAATTCTGGTACACATTATGTTATACCATACAATATTTTATAAAATCATTGGACAGAATTTTACCTTGACATATAAGCAACAGGAAATGGGACAGGAATCGTTTGTTCCAACAACAAATTTTGTTCTTTAATTCAGCCAGGAGTCAGAAAGGATGAACTGTACATTGATTCCTATGTTCTCAGCAACCGCAGGAATGATAAAGGGACCTAGAAAATCCATTGAGTCTTAACTCTTATCTGAACATTTTGCTGTGGGATCTGATGGACTAAAGTGAGGTGGTGTTTACAAAGGATGGGAGGAAGAGGCAATTTTCTCAAACTAACCAGGCATGGCTAGAAGGGAAAAAAAACAGAAAATGCTGGAAAATCTCAGCAAGTCCGACAGCATCTGTGGGGAGAGGACAGAGCCAACGTTTTGAGTTTTGATGACCTTCCATCAGAATCTTCTTTTCAGCATTCCAAAGGGACGGTCCCCATTCATACTGAGTGCACTCCTCACTCACTCCCTCTCCTTCTCACTGCGTCTTTTCGTGCCCAATCTGCTGTTTCATTCTTGCCTCCTCAGAGCCCAAGGCCACAAACATTCACATCACACTACATTCTGCACACTCTCTCTCTTTTACATTTTCTATGTACATTAAGGGCATTTAAATGGTCATGATATTGGAATAGCGTAGGTTAGGTGGGCTTTAGATTGGTTTCACAGGATGGTGCAACATCGAGGGCTGAAGGGCCTGTACTGCGCTGTAGTGTTCTCTGTTCTATGTACGGTATGCTTTGTCTGTAGAGCGAGCAAGGAACAACGCATTTTACTGTGTACTAATAATTGTGACAATAAATCAAACCAAAACATTCCTTTCAGCTGAAAAACTGGCATGTAATTCTTTCAGCTTAGTATAGGTATTCTCCGCTCACTGTGGTCCGCTGTGCAATGCGGATAGCTGTGCAGATTAAGTGACAACTTTGCAGGATACCTCTCTCTAGTTGCAAGTATGAACCCTGAGCTTTCAGTCTGTTGCCTGTCATCTTGATTCTCTATCTTGCTGTCACATTAACTTTTTAGTCCTCAGCATTCTCCAGTATTCAAGTGAAACTCAATGTAAGGAGCAGCACCTCATCTTTCCAGTAGGAACTTTACAACCCTTTGGGGAGGTACTGTGCAGTGATATTGTCAATGGTCAAGTAATCCAGTACCCCTGATAATGCTCTGGGGACCCAGGTTCAAATCCCACCATGGCAAATAGTGAAATTTGAATTAACCCACCTGGTTCACTAATATCCTTTAGGGCAGGAGATCTACCATCCCTACCTGGTCTGGCCTACATGTGATTCTACTTCCACAGCAATGTGGGTTGTCTCTCAGCTCCCTCTGAGATGGCTCTGTGAGACATTCAGTTCCAGGGCAATTAGGGATGGCAATAAATGCCGACCCAGTCAGGGTCACACACAGCCCATGAGTGATTTAAAAAAACATCAAGTTCAGCAATTTCAGATCATGATCTCTGCCCCCTTTTTTTTTGCGGCTTTTGGTTTGATTCTTGCTTTTGCTTTCAGACAGCAATTGTTCACCATTCTGCTGTTCTCTTCTGCCCTCGACGTGTCTTTGTTTATTTACGTCTGCCATTCAATGGGAATTTCCCATTCCCTCTCCCTTTGGCCTTGCAGCAATGTTTAGTCATTTAGGCTGGAATTTTAACGCCCCGTCCGCCACGGGAATCGGAGTGGATGTAGGGCGGAGCATGGAAAGGTCCATTGACCTCTGGCAGATTTTTATGGTTTCAGGACCAGTGAGGTTGTAAAATTCTGCTCTTAGTCCCTCCTTTCTTTCTTCATTTTGTTCTTATCCCTATCCTTTTCCCTTTCACTTGCTCAAAATCAATGATAGCTCTAACTTTTTCCGGTTCTGATGAAAGATCATTGAGCTGATATGTTAATTCTGTTTCTGTCCTCATGGAAGTGGCCTAAGCTGCTGCGTATCTTTAGCTTTTTTCTGTTTTAATTTCAGATTTCCAGCACCCACAGTATTTCTCTTTTTTGCATTGCAGTGTTTTAGTACTATTATCATTCATCTTTGGGAAAATGTTAAATGTAGTCTTATTACTACTGAATCTAATTTAATGTTAAGGATCATTCATAGCTGTAATAAATCACTGTCTAAACGGATGTCAACACTTAAATAACCGCAATAATTAATAGCTAACCGAAATTAGCTGAGCAATGAATTTGCAGTATTGACCCAAAAATTGCTGTCAGATTTACAGTGAGATGAATGGTGCTCAGCATTATTTATGTGAAAATTCCACAGCACTTTCAGGCAAGCCCAAATGCCCCATTCAGTGCAGAAGTTGAAAAGTTGCTGTTGGAGATGCGTCATTCAACTATTAGCTTCATGCAAGTGGTATCTCTCTGTCTAGCGCCCCATTCAACTGCATTCAATGACATAAACACAACAGAAGAGCACCAGACTTTGGAGCCAGAATAGGCTATTCAGCCCCTTAAGGCTGCTGCACCATTCACCAACACCAGGGCTAATCGCATTATGGTTTCAACTTCACTTTCTAGTCTGCCCTCTGTAACCGTTGATTCCCCCCTTATCAATCAAAAGTCTATCCAACTCAGCTTTCAACATATTCAGTGATCCAGCTCAACTGCTCTCTGAGGAAAAGAATTCTACAGACTAACGACCCTTCAAGAGAAAGTATTTCTCCTCACACTGACCTCAGTCCTCAGTGGGAGACCCCTAATTTTTAACCTGTGTTCCCTAGTTTGAGACTCCCCCAGAAGGAGAAACATCCACTCAGCAACCATCGTGTCATGTCCCATCAGCATCTTATATGCTTCAATAAGGTCACTTCTCATTCTGCTAAATTCCAATGGGTGTGGGCCCAACCAATCAATCTTTCCTCAGAAGATAACCCTGTTATCCCAGGAATCAGTCAAGTGAACCTTCTCTGACCTGCTTCCAATGCAATTATATCCTTTTTCAAATGAGTAGATAGTATTCCAGGTGTGATCTCACCAGGGCCCTGTACAACAGAGGCAACACTTCCCTATTTTTATATTTGATTCTCCCGGCAATAAATGCCAACATTCAGCTGGCCTTCCTAATCACTTGCAGGATCTGCATACTAACTTGTTGTGATTCAGGTACCAGGACACCCAGTACTGTAGGGTTCCACAATCTCTCTATTTAAATAACATACTGCTTGTCTATTCTTCCTGGACAAGTTTACATTTTCTGATATCGTAAGACCACAGGACATAGGAGTGAAAGTAGGCCATTCAGCCCATTGAGCCTGCTCCACCATTCAATGAGATCATGACAGACCTGATGTGATAATTCTCGACTTTCTTGTCTTTCAAGTTTTTAAAATTCATTTATTAGTCATAAGTAGGCTTACATTCACACTGCAATGAAGTTACTGTGAAAATCCCTGAGTCACCGCCTGTTTGGATAAACTGAGGGAAAATTTGTCATGACCAATTTACCTAACCTGCACATCTTTGGAACACCCAAAGGGAACCCACGCAGACATGGGGAGAATGTGCAAAATCCATACAGACAGTGACCCAAGCCGGGAATTGAACTCGAGTCCCTGACGCTGTGAGGCAGCAGTGCTAACCACTGCGGCATTGTGCTGCCCTTATCCACATAATTGTTGACTCCCATACTGATGAAAAATCTATCTCAGCCTTGAACATATTAACGGACCAGCCTCTACAATCCTCTGTGGTAAAGATTCATTACCCTCTGAGAGAAGAAATTCCTCTGTTCTTTTACTGTAGGTCTGCAAATCATTTCCTTCAAGCATATATCTATATTTTGAAATCATTGATCATTTTTACTTCCACCACCCTCATGGGAAATGAGTTCCAGGTCATTACCACTTGCTGCATAAAAATATTTAACTTCAGCAGGTTGGATATGAAATAGAAAATCAGTCTCAGTAATGGTGACCATGAAACTGTTATCATAAAAACTCATTTGGTTCACTAAAGTCTTTTAGGAAAAGATGTGTGCTTCACTTACCTGATCTGGCCTAGATGTGATTCCAGGCCTATAGCAAAGTGGCTGACTCTTAACTGCTCTAATGCTAAATTTGGGGTGAGCAACAAATTCTGACCTTGCCACCCCACGAACAAATAAAAAAAATCCCCCTTGCATCCTTAAATCTTTATCCCCCAGTACTTCTTACTGCCAAGGTTATTCATGAAGGTTCTGCCTTCTCAACCTTGTCCGTTGTCTGAGGTTTGCTGATACTCAGGTTAAATCACTACCAGTCAGCTCTCCTCCTCAAATGGGAAAAGAGCCTATGGTCATCTGGGAGAATGGCGACTTTTTATTTTACTATCAGCTATCAGGAACAGATTTTGAAATATTCAGCAAATTTTGAAATCAAGTCATTTATAGATATCAAAAAAGCGGTGGTCCTTGCGCTGACCCTTGATCAGCTGTTCACCACCCTCTTGACTGAAAGAAAACATTTAACTCGCTGTTTGCAATCCTTGGGCCAGTTTTTTGAAATCCAAGTTGACACTGATCTATTCAATGAGCCCTTATTTTGATATCCAACAGTTAATGTGGTACTTGGTAAAATGCATCCATCACATTCCTTTCATCGATGTGGATGGTGGCAAAGTGGTTAGCACTGCTGTCGAACAGTAAAAAGTCTGACAACACCAGGTTTTAGTCCAACCTATTTATTTGATAATATACTCGCAAGCTTTCGGGTTAGCCCCTTCGCGAAGGGGCTAACCTGAAAGCTTGCGAGTATATTATCAAATAAATAGGTTGGACTAAAACCTGGTGTTGTCAGACTTTTTACTGTGTTTACGCCAGTCCAACGCCGGCATACCCACATCATGACTACTGTCGAACAGTACCAGGGACCTGGGTTTGATTCCTGGCTTGGGTCACTGTGTGTGCGGAGTCTGCACGTTGTCCCTGTGTCTGCTTGGGGTTTCCTCTGGGTGCTTTGATTTCCTCCCACTCTCTGAAAGACAGGGTTTATTGGCCATGCTAAATTCTCCCTCAGTGTACCTGAGCAGGTACCGGAATGTGGCAACTAGGGGATTTTCACAGTATTTTCATTGCAGTGTTGATGTAAGCCTCCTTGTGACACTAATAATAAACTTCAAAATAAAACTTTCTCAGTTACATTAAAAGATTCAGTAGGTTAGTCAAACTCAACACACCTCTAATAGATCTGGCTCTTCTTTAATTGACTTAAACCTCTCTAAGTGCCTATAATTGTTTTCCTTCATTGTTGTTTCTAAAACCTCACAAATTGCTGTTGAGCTCTGTGGGTTTGTAATTGCTAAGAATGTCCTTACGTCTTTTTTGAATAAAGATATCACAATTGCTGCTTTTCTCTCCTCTTGTACCTCTGCTGGAAGATTATGGCAGATCCTATCACTATTTCCACCCCCACTTTGCTTAGTAACCTGGGATACAAGCCATCTGGAACAGAATGTATCCTCTGTAAGCATAGTCAACCTTTCCAGTACATCCCGTCTATCAGCTATTCCTGCCATCTATTACCTTTATCATCTTCACTTCTACACAAATGATGCCAACATCATCTTCCTTAATAAAAATCGATACATAAAATGCATTCATTATCCTAGTTTTGCACTGCTCTTCTACACAGATATCATTCTCTATGTCTCAAATAGGCCTGATTAATCAGATTTACTACCTGATTAAACGCTGGTAGAAGATTTCTGAACTCTGTTCTATATTAACTATCACTTGATCCCTATATTTGCATCACCCATTTTATTTTCTCAATGCATTGAATCAGAGAATTCCTACAGTGCAAAAGAGGCCATTCAGCCCATTGAGTCTGCACTGAATCTCTAACAGAGCTCTTAGCCAGGCCCTCTTCCCACCCTATCCTCATAAACCCACATATTTTTCATGGCTAATCGATCTAACTTGCATATTTTTGGAACACTATGAGGTAATTTAGCATGGCCAATCCACCTAACTTGCACATCTTTGGACTGTGGGAGGAAACTGGACTACCCAGATGAAACCCACACAGAGGGATGAATTTTACCATCCTACCCTCCACAGGAATTGGTACAGGCGAGGGGTAGACCATGGAAAGATCTGTTGACTTTGGGCAGGATTTTCTGATTTCGAGGCGAGCGAGGCAGGAAAATCCTGTCCAGACAGTTATCAAAAGCCAGAATTGAACCCAGGCCCCTGGTGAAGCTGCAGTGCTGACCACTGAGTCAATCGTCTCTTCCACTCTTGTATTTGGACTGGTTCTCACTTGAAGAGTTCATCTGACACACACGTAATAATTGTAATTATTTCTCTAACTTCCTTATAATTCATGGTTTTGAATCCCCTATTTTTCCCTCTTGTTGGAAAATACCTAAACATTCCTTAAACATCTTCATTGTTCCGTTAGATATTTTCCTGTTAATCCCTTGGTTCCATTTTATCCTGGCTAGATTACGTCTCATCCTATTGAAGTTAGTTAGCCCTATTCTAATTTAAAAACTTAGGATTGCTCCTGCTCCTCCTCATTACCCTCACCCAGATTATGCCCCACAAACACCTGATCCCTTTGGGCCAACTCATTCCCTAGCACCAGATCTAGCTGTGCCTCCTTTCGAGTTGAACTGTGAAAAAATTGGCTGGAAATTTCCAGCTGTTCACGCTGGCGGGATCTTCCGGTCCTGCTGGCGACACATCCCTGCTGCAGGTTTCCCGACAGTGTGGGATGGAGTTACTGGGGAAATCCCATTGATCCCACCGTGAGAAAGTTGGTGTGAGGATGCCAGAGAATCCTGCCATTGGCTGATGGTCTAAATTCATTGAATTATTCATATGGTGCCAACATGACATGAGGATATTTCAAAAACTTCACAGCCAATGAGGAACTTTGAAATACAGTATTGCAGAAAACAGCCAATTTGTATACCACAAGCCTCCCGCGTTCAGATGCGTGACCAAATAATCTGCTTTGAGGATGTTGGTTGTGGTATAAATATTGGCTAAAACACTAGGCGCCTCTCTTGTTTTTCTATGAATAGAGTCATGGGATTTTTACATCCACCTGAGGCGAAACTTTAAATCAGGATTTCAGATTCATGTAATATTGGAAAGACCGGGGATGGAACTCTCCCAAAAAAATTCGAAGTGTTGAATTTACAGGAGAATTGAAGGAAATCATGCTGGATTTTTCAGTGGGAGTTCAGACTAGAATCTCCCACACTCTGTGCAATACAGGAGCCACCAGCGTGAATATCATTAAATTTCAGAGGGTGGGACATGCACAGTGGCCCCAAAGTGTCAGCCTCACATTTGCTGGCCAGTGAGGACTCCCACAGTGTTGCCCCCACAACCCCTACAGCCCGATTGTGGAATCTCTTGAACCCACAGTCATTTGACTCAGGTTGAGAGTACTAGCAACTGAGCCACAGAGGAAACCTATTGCAAATTGGAAAGCTCTTATGAATTTGGCATCCTAATAATTTAATTGATTACAGGAGCATTGGACTGTCTAATTAGGAGTCATTTTGATCTGCTGATCACAAATTAAAGTATGCGCCTTACCCTAAAAGATGTACAGTTATGCAATGAGCAAAACTATATGTCAGTATCATTTTGTTTTGAGAAATGAAAACACTCCCTCTCGCTTGTGCCTGGTGTTATATTCCATGCGCTGCCACAAATGTTTGGTCCTCTTTGAATGCCCCATGGTACTGATTACATTCCACGACCAGCTTTTGTTGTTGCATGATTTAGGAATCTAACAACAGTTAGAAATTTTGTTAAATGTTTTAGTCGTTACTTTGGAAATTGTTATTTTGCGACTTGGTAATTTCTCATTAAGTAGCAATCATCAAAATCGTTGTATTCTAAATAGTCCTTTGGTAATACAGACCGCGATTCTCCCATTTCGCTGCACTAATATTTTAGCACAGTGGGCCAGGAGATTGTCGCATCAGCTGATTTGTGGGGTTTGCAGGAGCGTTCGCACCCTACTTGTGTCTCAGTGCCAGATTTCCAGTGGCATCTGCTCCACACCAGAAATCGGCGGAGAGACGCAAATGGGCCCAGAACTGAAGTCTCCGGGTCTGCTAGTATCTCTCAATCCACCAGAGTGTTTCACTCCAGCAGGGACTGCGCTGGAGTAAAGGGGAGGGCAATCTCAGCCTCCCAGAGGGTTGAGCACTGGGGGAGTGTCCCTAGGGCATTGGCATCCTGGCAATGCCAGCCTATGCCCTGGGGGCACCTTGGCACTGCCCATTGGGCATGGGCCAGTGCCAAAAGGGTGGAGCTTATGGGATCTCGGGGTGGAGCCTGAGTGGGGAGTGGCCTAGGGGGTGATCGGTAGGTGTAGAGATGGGGGGACGTGCCATTCTGCATAGGGATCGGTACGGGAAGTAGGGAGGCCAGCGACCAAGGCAGGCTATGGGGGAACGGTCAGCCTACTGGGCGGTCAGCACTCTGGGGAGGGAGTGGTGGTCAGGACTGTTGGGGGGGTATCGATGGATGGGACTGGAGATGGTGGCGGGGTGGGGCTGGGCCCAGGAATGGTCGGCGGGGGCAGTGATCAGGCAGTGGGGGTGGGGGATTGGCTATGCGGGGGTCACAGGGCTGTCAGGTATTGAACTGACCAGCAAATGGGAGGCCATCAATGTGGTGCCACTGAGCATATGCCGATCTTGGCACTGACAGATCTTGGCACGTGCGCAGTGGCCCACTCAGCATGCTGATTTCAGCCTCTCCAGTGGGAATAGGCCCCACTCACTGAAATTTAATGATATTCACACTGATGGCCTCTGCAGTGCATGGAGTGAGGGAGATTCTTCTCTGAACTCTCTCTGAAAAAAACTGTGCGAATTACTCCAGTTTCCATTTTAATTCAACACTTAGAATTTTTTGGGGGAGAATTCCAGCCACAGAGTTGGGTATTGCCAGAAAAAGAGACATACTGTTAAAGCTCATGGGGACAGATTCACAAGAATATGAACTGTAAAGGGAAGATCAATTTATACTGCAGGAAGAAAGAGTGCTGATTAGTTGGCAAATGGACTTTGATTGATAGAAGGGTTGGCATGGAGAATGTACCAGGGAACAGTTAACTGCCAAGCTTAAATTCAAACTAGGCAAATCAACTTTGGTCAAGGCATTGCCATGGGGACTGGCTATCCCAAAGCTTTTGTTGAGTTGTAAAAGCTGCTATGCACGGATAGGCTCCTTTTGTCTGCCAAGGGCAGCAGTATGAGTGTCAATGTATGTAACTTCTGACGTGTGTATGTGAGCCACACTGCAAGCCCCTACTGAATATCTTAAATTGGTTGTCAATGTAAATCTTAGCAAAATGAGAATCATTTAGCAAATGCTGTCCAATTGTGGAATCATATCTATTGCTGAGCATTTGTTTTGAGTTTTGCAAGCCTGGGTTGTTCAGATACAGGGACGAATTTTCTGGAAAGGTCCATTGACCTCAGGAGGTAGTTTTCTGTTTCAGGGTGAGAGTGGTTGGAAGATCCTGTCCTCAGTGTTACTTTGCCTGCAGTGAATGATGGAAGGGGTGTGCCGTTTCATATGAGCCACCAACCATTGCCGTGTATGGACAACATCACACCAGCACTGAAATTCAGATACCACTTTTTACACAATTGTACCACTTTTTACACAATTTTACACAATTAAAAATATCTTTCTGTGTTAATGGCAGCATACTGTCAGCGGCAAACACCACTCGCCTTGCTACTGCATTGAATCCGCAGCTGCATTTAAGAATTTCCTTTCATACTTAAATGGGCTCTATCCATTGTTCAAATTCACTTTTGAAACGGAGCAATCAAATGAGCTCACTTTGCTTGACATGTCAGTGGGGAAATCTGCCAGTTGAAGCTCTATTACTGTCTGCAGCAAGACTATCTTCACTGGTCAGTATATATGTTGGGATTCCTACAGTTCCATGTGCTATAAGATCAGCTTTATCAGCAGCCTTATATGTAGAGCCCAAGCTGTGCTTGCCAAACTCAAAACATAGTGTTGAACAATAACTGTAATTCTGTGACTGGACAGCATTAACTAAACAATCCTGACTATGTTAGGAATCACATTGACAACCAATTTAAGATTATCAGTCAGGTTCACAATATGGCTAGAAGCTAGATATATTCACACGCAAGTGTGCTGTGCAGACAAAAGGATCATGTCCACGCACTGCACTTTTTTCAATTAAGCAAAAGCCTAGGCAATGCCTTGATAAACCACAGTCAACCTGTCTAGTTCGAATTTAAATAAAAGCTTGGCAGTTAATTGTTAATAGTGCATTATCCATGGCAACCCCTCTACCAATCAGAGTCCACTTGTGAACCAATCAGCACTCTCCTCTCATGCAGTATAAGTTGTTATATTCACAAATATATTCTTGTGAATCTGTCCTGATGAGTAAATGGTGAAAAGGTTCAACAGTATGCCTCTTTTTTTGGCAATATTCCTAAATCTTCATAAAGGAACTAAAAGTTAAATAGATGATGGGTCCTGAAATAACAGTTGCTTAAAATCAAAATATCTCAAGTTCAAATATAAATAATTTGATAGAACATCTGTTAAGTTGTTAATATGTTTTATGTTGCCTGAACTAATGCCAAGTTTTAAAAATCCTAATAACAAAGTTAGAAATATGCAGCTTCAGGGTACTGCCAATATTTGGGTAGTGCCCAGTGCTGAGCACGACCCCCTCCCCCCTCCTGAGTGATGCACTCCCCCACTTCCCTGGGAGGTTTCCTAGTCAGGTTCGTGCTTTGGAAGACCCATCACGATTAAGCCTGGTGCTGCCCTCATGCTGATGCGAATGGACTTTTTTACTGGGGAGTGATTCAGACCTGGTGGCCTGATAATGGGATATTAATGTATGGAAATTTTGCTCCTAACATTAAACGTTGGGAATCCTGTTACGTCACTGGTGCAGGATTGGGGACAATTGCATCACAAATATTGTTACCAAGTATTAACCATATGAAAGAAGCATTTTTTCCAATTTATAGCAATCCACTTGGCAGTTGAAAAAATGCACATCCGATGATCAGCTGCCATGATCCACAACATTTCAGTTAAAATGAGTTTTTAAAGCAGTCATTTAAAAATAAGGTCCTGTCAAGAATTCATGGCTGTTCTTCTGCGTCATCATCACTTCCATCAATGCTGCTGTCCATTGATAAATTTCCTTCATTGCATCTTTCTTCAGCCTCTTCCACTTCAGACACAGATGCAATCTGGGCCTTTCATGAGATTTTCTGCTCCCATTGCCAAATCCTCCTGAAACATTTGGGAGCAGAAATTCCAGGCAATATTAAATTATGAGGGAAAAAAATTCTGAGGATCATAGAGTATGAGTCACATGGATACTCATCATGTGGTGATATAGATAAATGTATAGTATTTGGAAGTTAGTGT
Source organism: Carcharhinus amblyrhynchos (assembly GCF_965287045.1). Lineage (NCBI taxonomy): Eukaryota > Metazoa > Chordata > Chondrichthyes > Carcharhiniformes > Carcharhinidae > Carcharhinus > Carcharhinus amblyrhynchos. The sequence goes on along the minus strand of NC_137326.1, from coordinate 100,058,425 downwards.
CAGTGTGAGGTGTCACACCTTGATTCAAAAATAAATTAGTAACTACACTTTTGGTTTGGATGGCAAAAGGATTTGGATTTCGGGTTCGCAAGGTACCAAAAATAACACCTCAAATGGAATAGGGCATTTAAAAAATAAGTAATTGAATAATGGAACTTTATAGCCGGAGGTATAGAATATAACAGCTGAAAAATCATAGTGAATCTCTGGGAAACCTCAGTGACATTATATTTGGGATGCCATTGCAGTTAGGAAGGATTTGAATAGAGAGAGTACAGTACAAGTTCACTAGGATTTTGCCTGGTTTGAGGACAAAGAAAATTTGAAAATGGAACTGTGTTTTTGTTAGAACAGAGGGAATTAATGGATGATTTGATAGAAGTGTTTAAAATTATAAAGTGATGGGAAAATTGGATATAGATAAAGTTTCTTGTGATGGTAGGGTGTAGAACTAGGAGATGGAGATAGAAGATTCAATGTAAGAGATGTTCAGGACAGACCAGAAGGAACTATTTTTATATAGAAGGCTGTGAAGATTGCAGTAATAGAGTTAGTGATTGAATCAGAGATAGTGTTAGACTTTAACAATAGATTAGATGATTGCAGGAACAAGAAGGCATCTGAGATTAAGACATTTGCTGGTGTGGAGGATAATCTTTAAAATGGATTGGGTTTCTCCAGTTTTGGTGTTGCAATATCTGTTTCAGACTGTTACATTAACCTGTTCAAAATGCCAAAGCTTTTCTGTCAGCTATTAGGATTAAAGATTAATAGAAAATTCATTAAATCCTTCATACTATGTTCTGATAATGTGTCCTTATTTTGAACAATGATATAAAAATGCTATTTTTAGTGCTACATCTTTAAGAACCTGAGCAACAGTAAGCACATTTCCCTGTACTGGTAAAGCAAGATCCTTTATAACTAATCGCTGCCAAAGTATTTAAAGGGCTTATTATGTTAAAACTTTGTCGATAATCACTGTCAGTTTCAGAGCTATTATTAGATGACAGGTGATGACGCTCCTTGCAAGCTGACTAATCAAAGTAAAACTGTGAAGAAGTTACTTTCATTAACAATGTTGTTTTATTTTTACTTTGCAGCATTACTGTGGGCTGAAATGCTTTCCTGGATGTAACTTCTGATTTGATTTGATTTATTATTGTCACATATATTGATATACAGTGAAAGGTATTGTTTCTTGCATGTCCTGCAGACAAAGCATAGCGTTCATAGAAAAGGAAAGGCAGGGGTGCAAAATGTAGTGTTACAATCATAGCCAGGGTTTAGAGAAAGATCAACTTAATATAAGGTAGGTCCACTCAAAAATCTGATGGCAGCAGGGAAGAAGCTGTCCTTGAGTTGGTATGTACGTGTCTTCAGACTTTCTGTATATTTTTCCCAATGGAAGAAGATGGAAGAAATATGTCCAGGGTGCATGAGGTCCTTAATTATGCTGGCTGTTTTTCTGAGGCAGCGGGGAGTGTAGTGAGAGCCAATGGATAGGAGGCTAGTTTGCGTGATGGACTGGGCTTCGTTCATAACTGCTTGTAGTTTCTTGTGGTCTTGGACAGAGCAGGAAAGACTCAGAGTGAGTCCTTGTTAGTGTATAGAGTTTGACTTTTTCAGCAAAATTAACTCATGTTCAGCTTAAGATCTAATTTCTATTTTTCATGTGAAGATCGTAAAATGATCAGATTCAAACCATCGCTGTTGAACAACTGAACAAAATATGTCAGAAGCTTGTTAAAAGGTAATAGAAAGAAATGTTACCCAACGGAAATTGAAGATAATGGTGAAAGAGAAGTAAGAAGAATTCAAGTAAACAAAACCAGGCAAGAAGTGAAGTCGGAGAAGAAGAATTCTGAGAGATTGTGGGAGGAAGCTGGAAAAGGTAGGGCAGGATAGTTGAGGTGCAGGTACTGGGGGCCAGTAGGGAGCTGTAAGATTAGAAGGAGGAGGAAACATGTGGTTGTGCTATTTCCAAAATACTTTCTACTGACCTGACTGATAACATTGCATTTACAACATTTCAATGTGGGTGACATTATGCACCCGTGACACTTAGTCATTGGTATCTGCAATAGCAGTCACTGTTACCAATTCAGTAAAACCATCCATATACTGCAGAATATTAGTTCACTATGATTACTAGTTTGCAGCTTCAGTTTGGAGATCCCTTTGCACAGTTTGAGAGCACTTGATTTAACTTGTAACAGTTTAAAGATTCCCACAGCTATTTGGATAATATTTGTTCAGTGGCTGACTAGGGTTTTTCATCGTTTCTTTAAAAGTATGCAGAAATATCCCACAGGGAAATAAAAATACAGGGCAGAAAATTATTATTTTTTAATTCTTTTCTGAATTTCTATGAATGAATGTGAAATGAATCACAAAAAAACTTATTCCGATAATAATTAATGTTCCAATATCATTTATGCTGGAAGAGAAAAATACTGACTATAACATCAGTTGAGATGAAGACTTATAACACTAACCATATTCTGCAAAACTCTTGGTTTATCTGTAACAATATATCTCTTGCATTGTTGCTCTCAAGCTCATTATTAGAATAAGCCTTTACAGTATGTTATTGCTTACATTTAGGTCATAAGAACATAAGAAATAGGAGCAGGAGTAGGCCTTCGAGCCTGCCCTGCCATTCAACAAGATCATGGCTGATCTGAAGTGGCTCAGTTCCACTTTCCTGCTTTCTCCCCATAACCCTTAATCCCCTTGCCTACCAAAAACCTATCTACCCGCGTCTTCAATATATTTAGTAAGGTAGCCTCAGCCACTTCAACGGGCAGAGAATTCCAGAGATTCACCACCCTTTGAGTGAAGAAGTTCCTCCTCCAACTCCGTTCTAAACTGCTCCCCCCCCCCCACCTTATCTTGAGGCTGTGCCCTCTAGTCCTGCTGTCCTTTCTGAGCGGGAAGAACCTCTCCACCTCTACCCTATCTATCCCTTTCATCATATTATACGTCTCAATGAGATCTCCCCTCATCCTTCTAAACTCTAACGAGTACAAGCCCAGTCTATTCAGCCTCTCCTCATAGCTCAACCCTCTCAACTCCGGTATCAGCCTAGTGAACCTCTTCTGCACTCCCTCCAAGGTCAAAATATACTTGCGCAGGTGCGGCGACCAAAACTGCACACAGTACTCCAGCTGCGGCCTCACCAGTGCCCTGTACAGTTGCAGCAAGACCTCCCTACTTTTATATTCAATCCCCCTCGCCATGAAGGCCAGCATCCCATTCGCCTTCCTGACCACCTGCTGCACCTGTAGGCTGGGTTTTTGCGACTCATGCACAAGGACCCCCAGGTCCCTCTGCACCATAGCATGCTGCAGCTTTTCGCCCTGTAAGTAGTAGTCCTTCCTACCATTATTCCTACCAAAGTGGATAACCTCACACTTGCCAACATTGTATTCCATCTGCCAGGTCCTCGCCCACTCGCTCAGCCTATCTAGATCCCTCTGCAGACTTTCCACACCCTCCACACAATTTGCCGTTCCACCTATCTTTGTGTCATTGTGTCATCAGGTCAATAATGTTATATGGATTTAACAGTCAAGTAATTAATTAGTATCTGTATCCTCTTTTTTAATTTCTTTCTCTACTTAGATTATCTTAGCTTTCTTTCCTGATATTAGTTTGAATCTTTTTATAGCCTATTCTTGAATAAAGTGACCTCTTTGCCATGGCACTAATAGTTTGGAAGGTATCTGATGTCAGTGACTACTTAGCCATAAAATGGTGTTGGATTTGAGTTTATCAGCAGAATCAGCAAAAAAAGGTAGCGATAAAAGATTGCCATTAACCCACAGGCATATATTGTTAATATTGTTAAATATCTGTGTTTCCAGCATAGTTGATCTGCGATGCAATGCTGGCAGCAAACAGTGACTGGATTGAATTCTACCATTTCGGTAGCACATTAGTGGCACTGTGTCATAGTGGTTAGCATTACTGTCTCTCAGCCCGGGGACCCGGGTTCAATTCCCAGCTTGGATCACTGTCTGTGTTGAATCTGCATGTTATCCCCATGTCTGTGTGGGTTTCTGCTGGGTGCTCCAGTTTCTTCCCACAGTCCAAAAGACGTGTTGATTAGGTGCATTGGTGATGCTAAATTCTCCCTTAGTGTACCGAACAGGTACCTGAGTGCAGCAACTAGGGGATTTTCACAGTGACTTCATTGCAGTGTTAATGTAAGCTTACTTGTGACACTAACAAATAAATTTAAACCTAAAAATGCATGTGATGCCAGTTTTTATTCTGTTCCAAAGGATCATTGAGGATTCCATAGTGTGACATAAGGGGGAAGACAATAGTGTAGTGGTAATGTCACTGAGCTGGTAATCAGAAGCCCAAATTTATTTTAAAAATTCAATTATAGAATGTGGATGTCATTGGCTAGACCAGCATTTATTGCTCATTTCTAGTTGCCCTTGAGAAGGTGGTGGTGAGAAGCCTCCTTGAACTGTGGCAGTTCCTGAGGTGTAAAAACATCCACATTGCTCTTAGGGAGGGAGTTCCAGGAGTTTGACCCAGTGATACTAAAGGAACGGCGATATATTTCCAAGTCAGGCTGGTGACTGATTTGGAAGGGAACATGGTTGTTCAGTTTCTCATCAGTGGTGACCCCTTGGAGGTTGATAATGGAGGATTCAGCAGTGGTAATGCCACTGAATGTCAAGGGAAAATTGGAAATGGTCATTGCCTATCACTTGTGTGGTACAAATGTTACTCGCCACTTGTCAGCCCAAGCCTGGATATTATCCAGTTGTTGCTATATTTGGACATGGACTGATGCAGTATCTGAGGAGTTGCAAACGGTGCTGAACATTGTGCAATTATCAGTGAACATTCGCACTTTTGACCTTTTCAATGGGTGAAAAGTCATTGATGAAGCAGCTGAAGGTGATTTTGGCCTAGGACACGAGCCTGAGGAACTCCTGCAGTGATGTTCTGGAACTAAGATGTTTCTACACCACAACTATCTTCCTTTGTGCAAGGTGTGACTCCAACCAGTGAAGGATTTCCCCCCGATTCTCATTGACTTGAGTTTTGCTCCTTGATACCATACTTGATCAAATACTGCCTTGATGTCAAGGATAGTCACTGTCACCTCACCTCTGGAGTTCCGATCTTTTGCCCATGTTTGAACCAAGGCTAAGTGATCCTGGCAGAACCCAAACTGAATGTCAATGAGCAGTTTATTGCTGAATAAGTGTCACTTGATAGCACTGTCAATGGCACCTTCCATCACTTTACTGATGATCTTGAGTAGATCGATGGGGTGATAACTAATTGGGTTGGATTTTCAGGTTTTGTGTGTGCAGGAAATACTGGGGCAGCTTTCCACATTTCTGAGTGCTGTAACTGTGCTAGAACAGCTTGGCTAGGGGTGCCACAAGTTCTGGAACGCGAGTCTTCAGTACTATTGCTGGAACGTTGTCAGGGCCCATAGTCTTTTCAATATCAAATTGGATGAAGTCTGACATATGTGAAGCTGGGGACCTCCAGAGGAAACCGAGATGGATCACTCCCCTAGCCCTTCTGACTGAAGATTGTTGCAAATGCTTCTTTGCACTGATGTGTTGGGCTCCCCCATCATTGAGGATGGGGATATTTGTGGACCTTCCTCCGGTTGAATTGTTTAATTATCCACTACCATTCATGGCTGGATGAGATAGGACTGCTTATATCTGTTCAATTGACTGTGGAATTGCTTAGCTGTGTCTATTACTTGTTGCTGCTGCTGTTTGGCATGCAAGTAATCCTGTGTTGTAGCTTCACCAGGTTGATACCTCATTTTTAGGTCTGCCTGGCATTACTTTTGGTGTGCCCTCCTGCACCCTTCATTGCCCTAAGGACATGGGTTCAAATCACACACTGGCAGCTGGAGCAATTTAAATACAATTAATTTTTTGAAAATGGGAGTGTAAAAGTGATTACAATAATAGTGACTGTGATAACTATCACTGATTGTTGTATAAAATTCATCATGTTTACAAATGTCCTTTAGGGAGAGAAATTGGCATCCTTATCTAGTTTGACTTGCATATGACTCTGGATCCACAGCAATGTGATTGATTCTTAACTGTCCTCTGAAATGGCCTAGCAAGCCATTCAGATCAGGGGTAACTTGGGATGGGCAACAGATGTTGGCCTTGTCAGTGGTGCCTATGTTCCATGAAAGAATTTTAAAAACTTTGGGTGCGGTTTTATGGCCTCGCTCAGTGAGACCTGAAAATCCCGTCCGACGTTAATGAACCTTCCCATTATCCACCCCTTGCCCGCTTTGATTCCTATGGCAGACAGAGCAGTAGAATTTCAGCCTTTGTCCTTGTTTTTCTTGAGACTCTCCATAACTATAATATAGGGTTTAAGGAAAGACATCTTCAGGAGTACCTTGATAGAATTTGGTGAGTAAATCAAGATTTTTTAAAAATGAATGGTTGAACACTACAAATGTTAAGAATCATGAGATAAAGTTTGGTAATCTTTATTTGTACAGTTTACATTTAATCATTCACTGTGGGGTGGGGGGGGTGGTAGGTTGGTCACTGGCAAGGACAGCACTTATTGCTCTATAGCTTGCAATGCCATTTTGTACAGCAGTTGAGTTAACCACCCAGTTGTGGTTCTGGTGGCATACATAGGCCAGCCAACATAAGTATAGAAGGTTTCTTTCCCTAAGGGATATTAGTGAACTAAATGAGTGTTAACATTGGTTGCCCAATACTCATACTAGTTTTTAATCACAGATTTACCTGACAAACTCAATTTGAATTTGTCAACTATCACTGTGGGATTTGAATTCATGTCTAAGAATCATAAATCCAGGCTTCTCACTTATTAGTCCGGTAACCTAATAGCATTGTTACTGTGCTCCCACGAACAGTTTGCTGGGGCAGTAATTACTTATCACACAAGAATGTTTTGGAGAATGATAAATTGACTACTAATCCATTAAATCATAATTTTGGTGCTGAGGCCCCTGTAACCACTGTGCTGCTTGTATCATCTCATAATTCAAATGGCATTAAACTCTAAGTTAATCTGTTAACATTTTCAAATGATTTTAATTTGTTTGAATTTTTACCTAAGCATTTCCAGTGAATTAAGCAAGCAATGTTAAGTGTCATATCCACTCATTAATAAATCACACTCATTTCAAATTAGCATGATTAATTCCATTATTAAACTGAGCTCATAAAAGTTCTTCTGGGATAGAGTTTCTGCTTTGAACACAGTCGGGAAACTGGACACAGATTATACTTGAGGTGGTGCAGTTTTCTGTAGTAAAGTTATACTGCAATTGTCTGCCCAAACTCATTTGCATAAACAAAAATTTAAAAAGTTCCGTGAATCAGTGACATTTGTCGCCATGATAGATTTTAATCTTATTTTCATTAAAAGATATTCATTACTTAAGAGAGATTACCTGCAAATAGCCGCTTGGTAGTATAGAACTTGAATATTGCTGAAAATAGAGACATGTTGCTGAAGCTTTTAACCTTGCACTCTCATCAGGACAAATGCAAGAATACCAAATTTCAAATGCTCCCAACAATTTAAACTACAGGAGAAAAGGGTGCTGATTGGTTGGCAGATTGATTCTGATTGCCTTCTCCATGAGCAATGCCTTTGCCAATGTGGAACAATATGTTTACTAAGCTTTTGGATAATTCAGAAAAGGCATAAGGCATTAATATATTCATTTTCTTTGTAGAAAGCAAGTCCCTAATATGAATATGTGTTCCTTCTAGCGAGTGTAAATCAGCCATGTTATGATCTTGACTAGTTATCTTAAATTGTTGTTTATGTATCTCTTAGTGCATTCAACATTGTTCAACGAGTGCTGCCCAATTGTAGAAAGGGGTACATTGGAGTGCTCCAATTCAAAGGTATAGTTTGTTCTATGCTTAAATTCAACATTAACATGGAGCAGTCTAATGCGCTTCCTTTCTGCTGATGGATTTTCCACTACAATCTCCCACAAGCCTACCTTTACTGATCAATATGCTGATTGGAATTCACATAGTTTCATGTGTTATAACATTGGCCTTTCAGCAATCTTCTAAATAAGGCCCTGGTCATTTGGTCACACTGCAAACTTGATGTAAAATAGATCTTGTCAAAGCTATCCTGTAGGACAATGACTATCCTGATCAGGTCAATGTTCACTTCATACGACACAAACTTGCATAAGGATCAAAGACTGCAACTTTCTGATCAGAAAAGTGCCCAGTCTCTCTTAAATTACCCTGGAAAGGCAAAACACTTCAGAAATCCGAACAACAGATTGAACAAATCGTTTCAGGCTGCTAGCATGCAGTGACGGCACAGATGGTATTTGGATGTATAGTTTTCTGCTGATAGTCCAAAAAGATGTTCTGCCGACCACACAATTGAGCAATGCAGTGCATACATTTCAGTGCCATTGTGCTGCCAGGCATGTAGACTATCCATCCCAACAATGGGCTGATCAAAATAGGCAGAGTACAGAGCATAGTCAACCAGCCTGTGCTTGCAAAACCCAAAGCAAAATGTCTCCTGTTAAATGTGATTTCATGATTGGGCAACACTTGTTGAACAATCTTGAGTGTGCTAGTTCTATGCGAACAATTAATTTAAGATAACCAGTTGACCTCATAACATGGCTTATTTACACTTGCTAGAAATAACATACATTCACACACAGGGACCCGTTCTCTGTAAGCAAAAGAAATATGTTCAAGCTTTGTACCTTTTTTTGAATTATCTGGGGGCTTGGGAACCTATAGTTCATTGTTGCTTTCTCCACAGCAATGCCTAAGCCAATCAGCATCAACTTGCCAACCAATCAGCATATTTTCCTTCAGTAGTACAAATTGTTGTGATTATTTGAACTTTAGCATTCTTGGATTTGTTCTGATGAAAGCAAGCCAAAGCATTTCAGCAACATATGTCTTTTTTTCAGCAAGATGTAATCTGATTCACATTTATTGATACAGCTGGAAATGGATTTATCATAGAAAAAAGAATCCTGTTAATAAGAAGTTCCAGTCTTTCACCTGTGAGTGATGTGATTTTAAATCACAGATTTACAAATCAGTGGATTCAGACACACTGTGGAGTTGGGCTGCCATTTTGTGGCTTTATTTGGGCACTTTGGTAGGGAAGGAAACTTGACTGCAGAGATCTAAACATGAGGTCTGGGAAATATGGGAATGGATTTGGGAGGCATCATCGCACTCAAGGACTTTGGGAAGAAAAGGAAGCTGGAGATGGGATGGTTATTGCAAGGACAGATGAGGGTTTTAAACATGAACTTAATGTATGATATTCATTAATTTAATTTGTATTTTTTTTTATTTTTGCATTTGTGCAGCCTCCGTTTTAACAAAATCAAGCTATGTTTCCACATCACTGTAAGTGAAATTGTTATGAATATTTGATGACCCACTGCATTTTCACTAATACAGAAAGCTGGTATAGAATCATTGAAATACTATCAGAAGGAACAAGACGGTAGTTCTTTCCTGATTTCAGTGTATTTCATGGGACATTTTAAAAGTCTGCTATTTAGCAGCAATTTTTGTGGAGAAAAATTGGGCATTCAAATAGTGGCATCAGTGAAAACAGTGGGTGGTTGAGGAAGGAAACACAAAAATAGATTTCACATTATATAAATGGTGCATGTCACTATAAATAGCAGTTTGCAGCAATAGTCTGATTTCTGAACCCGCACTAACATAATCATGCTTTCTCATTTAATTCTGTTTCTGTAGTATAGCTCAGAATATTGAAACATGCAGCACGCAAAAAACAGCTAGTGTGTTGTCAGTGTGCATTTGATATGTCGGTTACAGCATTGAGATGCTGCAAGTGCAGCAGGTTAACTTACCCCAATCATTTCCTACATTACAACATTACAACAGTGATTACCCTTAAAATGTACTTCATTTTGGCTGTAAAATGCTTTTGTGACATCCTGAAGTTATGAAAGACACTACGGACCAGATTCTCTAACCTCAGCTGGGATTCTCTGGTCCCACTGCAGTTGATGGAGATTTGGCTGAGTGCCAAATTCTCTGTTCCTGCTGGCAACAGCAATGGGACTTGAACAGCCGGAGAATTCTGGTCTGCATAAACAAACGTCTTTGGGTGGGAGCTTGCAGCCTCTCTTGTTCTGAAACCGTAAAATCCCGCCCGAGGTCAACGGACCTTTCCGTGGTTCACCTAGATTCCCCGTGGCAGGTGGGATGGTAAAATTCTAGCCTTTATTTACTTCTTCGCTGGGAAATGAAGTGTTGACTCACCTACTCAGTGTTCTGAGTGCTAATTCTTCACAACCATAAGAGTGGACCATTTTTATATTGTGTATGTGTTTTGACAGGATGATAAATGGACAATGGATTGCTATAAAGGATCTATCAAATGTTACAAAGCTGCAGGTTTTAACTTCCCCAGTATTTTATTTAAACTCTGTCAGATAGATTTTTGTAACTGACAACAGATACAACAATTTCAACAGTTGGTGGATAGATGAGTTATGCTCAAAATGATGCCAACTAGTTATGGTAGCACTGTGGTTACAGTCCTGAGCTAGTAATCCAGAGGCCCCAGGGAGAAAGTTGCCAAGGCACAAGTTCAAATTCCATAAAAGCTGCTTGAGAACTTAAAGTTAGCAAGTTAAATAGTTCTGGATTAAAAAGCTAATATCAGTAATGGCAACTTAATGGTAACCTACATAAAACTACTGCTTTATCATAAAATCTCATCTGATTCACTAATGTCCTTACCTGTTTTGGTCTATATGTAACTTCAGATCGAGGTTGACTCTTAAATTCCCTCTGAAATGTCCTAGTAAGTCACTTGGTTAAATCAAAAGGACAAACATTTTAAGAATAAAACTGGATAGATCGCCAGCATCAACAAAACAGTCAACCCTGTAAAAATCCTCTCCACTAACATCTATGTACTGAAATTGGAGAGCTATCCCATAGTATAGTCAGGCAATAACCAACATCCCATACTGCTCCATCGCCATCTCTTGGTATTTCTTGCCAGAGTTGCCAGGCCATGATAAATAGTTAGGAGAGAGCAACACTCGGACCCCTCAACATTGATGGGCAGTAAATGCTGGCCAGCCAGCGATGCCCATGTCCCATGAATGAATAAAAAAAATTGGCAGGAACCGCCCGTAGTAGTTGACCATCACAATGAGGATCTGAGATCTGAGGTGCTCCTCGGGGCTGGTGTCACTTTAATTGCTTTCACTTTGTCCTCCATTGGGTGTACTCCTGAGCATCAACCCAATAACCAAGATTAGCCACCTCATTTGCCTTGAAGGTGCACTTTTCACTTTTTAGGCACGCCCTTGCCCTCTGAAATCTCATCAAAATTTCGTCCCAGTTTGCCAAACATTCCTCTTTGGTGGACCCTGTTATTAGAATGTCATCCAAATTAACAACAACTCTGGCCAAACTCTGCAGCAAACTCTCCATCGTTTGCTGAAAGATGGATCAAGCCAACAAACCCCCAAATGGTAAATATTGATGCAGCCCTTTATGTGTATTTATGGTGACATGAGGTCTTGATCTGTTGTCTAGCTCTGACCGTTAGTAAGCGTAGCTCATGTCCAGTTTGCTATATGTCATAACCTCAGCTAACTTCACATGCAGATACTGTATCATGGGGATGGGGTACATATCCAGTTTTGCAGCTTGGTTTACTGTTAGCGTGTAATCCCCGCAGATATGGGTGCTCTTGTCTGGTTTAACTAGTGGATCAATGGGTGCTACCTACTCTGCAAATTGTATGGGCCAGATGATGCCATTCAATTATTTTGGCTTTGCCTGTATCCTCTCTACCTAATGCATAGGGCACAAATCTTGCCCTAAAAAAAATCAGAGAAGTATTGTATATTAATGATACAATTTTACATCTTGGGTATGAGAATCATATCAGCCATGATTGAATGGCAGAGCAGACTTAATGGGCCAAATGGCCTAATTCTGCTCCAATATCTTATGGTCTTATGGTATTGGTATTGTTAGCAGACTGTATATCTGGGATTTTCCAGTCCCACCTGCCTCAGAAATCATTGGAGGCGGGGCGGAGAATTTGACAGGACCAGCAAGAGATCTGTTGAGTTCGGGCAGGAATTTCTGGTTCCGTAGTCAGCAGGACTGAAAGATCCTACCCCATGAAGTGCATGGCACACTGCCTACTTCTCAGTAGCTATCCTAACAGACAGAGCAGGAACATGAATCACCAAATAAGCTGATTGGTCAGTGACAGCAGTTCCACAAGCAATAGAATTCACTTCACTCTTGTGAAAGGTGATTCGGAGTTGAATAACAATCTGTGTGGAATGACTACTGGGGGCAAAAGCAGGAAAATAAATACCATATTTTGCGAACAAAACACTCCCTAATGTCCTGGACAGATAATCATGTGGGATACTACCAGAACCTGGAAAAGCCAATGCAAAAATGTGTGCCATGGGATTGCTGTATGTTAGAGTTCATTGGTAGAAATGATTATCTGTAACTTGACATGTGATGTATCATAAAATTCACATGTTTAATGTTTCGATACATCTGCATAACAGCATGGAGGAAATCACTCTGGTTAGTATAATACCACACAAACATTGCAACTATCTGAAATCCATAGCAAAAAATACCAGTATTTTAAAATCTGTTGATTTCTAGTTCTTTGGGAGAAGTCGTGTACATGAAGGTAAGTAACAAAGGATAACAGAAAATTGGCATCACAACTCATTAGTAGACACATGGAGACAGACATGTGATTTTTTTCATTACGTCTACATTCCCTGATAATCAAGCCAAAGTTGACAAACTCTCCCGTTGAGAATGTTACACAGTAAAAGTAAGCTGAGACAGGAAACTTGAACTTGGGTTTTAAAGTTGATAATGCAACATTTCAGTTACCAGTCTGCCTCTGCACTTTGAGTTTGAGTTACAAATATTCACTATTTTGAGATATCCAGTGTCTCACTTTGGTGAGAAATGAACAATGGTCACCAAATTAAATTATCTGTCACACCTGTCAATTTATAGAACAGTTAATGTGGCAGATTAAAGTTTCTACCTATGGCATAGATCACAGTGAAAGTCTAATGCATTGAATAAAGGTCCCCTTTAGCGATGCTAAAAGGTAAATGGGATCAAATATTTCTCGATCTAACTGCCCTAAAAATGAGTTTGCAACATCAAAGTATTCAGGTCCATCATCAATAATCATTTGAGAATGTGACTCTAAAGCCTTCCAAGGATGCAAAGAGGGCAAAGGAAACATTATTCACGGAGGTTCTGAAGAGTTCTCACTCTGACAGCAACATATATTTACTGTGACAAGCTGGAAATGCTGAGGACGCTGGAAATTATATAACGACAGAAAATGCTGGAAATATTCTGCAGGTCAAACAGAGCGAGAGAAAGAAAAACAGAGTTAATGTTTCAGATCAAGAAGCAGTTCTAATGACTCGAAACTTTTACTCCACTTCTGTTCCCGTGGATGCTGTCAGTTTTGTTGAGCATATTTACAGAGAAAAAAAAACTTTGTAAATTATAAACACAAGGTAAGTTGTAAACTTTCCTTTTGTTGTCAGTTACCAAGATTGCTGCAAGAGATAACTGCAGTGTTACATTTTGTACCATTGTACATCAGCACTGAAACTTCAGCCTCCTAATCCTCCATATAAAATCTGCCCACAATAGTTGTATTTTAAGCAAGGACACTGATCATATCAGCAGCAGTTGAGCATCAATCTTCCAAATTGTGAAAAGTAGGTCATCGTGCGTTTCCAAAAAAGGGTTATTGGTCTTCTCCAGAAAATTCATTGCAGCAAACGCCCCCACTTGAGCTTAAGTTTATAAGGCCAAATTTGAAATCCTGCCCAGCAATTCCTTTATTGTTTCGGGTAGAAATTGTCAGCTGCCTGTTGACTTTGTGTTAGTCATTTCTCAGCCTACAAGAAGGGACTTCACCTCAAGTGCAAATGAATGTCCAATTCTGAACAGTGGGATAGCTGGGCCTCATGTGGTTAGACCACTGGTTCCCAAACTGGAACTGACAAAGACTTTCCACTGTGGAAACTGCATACTGAGCAAGGCTGGCCTTATAAGTGGGGATCTTGAGCGACTGCCTGGAAGGCACAGCCAGGCTTTGGATCTCATCTCGCCACTATGCCTGCTACTAAAATATGCTAGACCTTTTTGTTAAAAACTCGGTCCAGTGTGATTATGGCAAATGTTTACATATGCTGTGGCCTCTTTCATTGCTGCACACAGGGAGGTCATAGAGCTGCCAACCTAGTCTCAGACCTTAATCATCAGCTGGCCTCCTGTGCTAGTCTATTGCTTTTACCAGACTGAGTAACTCAAAACTCTGTTTTAAATTAAATGGTATTTTAATGGGTATTTTTAGGTAAAAGATAATTCCAGTTTCTGAAAACTAAGAAACATTGGCTTCTTTATGGAATGAATGTCATTGTCAAATATCAGACTGATAGCTCCGACTGAGGAGCAGGCAAATTCATCTCATTTGTAAATAAATACCTGTTTTCTTGAAGCTATTAACAGATTATTTTCACACACTATAATTATGAGTATTATGTTGTCTGTCAAGTATTCTATACAGACACTTTGATCAATGTATCACATTTGCTCAGGTGCTTTTACTTTGAGACAGACAGGGGACTGGGGTTCAAACTTAGCTTGATTTAAAAAAAAACTCACAGATTCAAGAAATCATTCTTACACAATAAAGTAACTTTCCCCAAACTTGGCTACTTGCCTGAAAAATAGATGTTACCCGGCCTGGTGAAATCGATTGGGCTGTTGGATTCAATTCACTGAGCTCACAGCAACAGATGAACTCAGGGTCCTCTTAGCACAAAGGTGGGTCTCTTTCACCCTTTTGCATCGTCCCAGTGACAGTAAGTTTGATGGTGGCTTCGCTGGATTTTGTTTTGAACATGGCTGTTTTATCCTTCTCTTCCATTCTTCAAACATTCCCTGGCTTTTGGCCAATGGGGTTGACATAATGAGGTTAGGCCAGTCATCGTGGTTGTACATATCTCTTTAATAGCCAGGAGTCTGACTGAAGCTTTAGCATACACAATCATAATGTCTTCTGTCTGAGTGCCTCCTCATGGGTTTCAGGCCATAATGACTCTTCCATTGTAAAGTTTGAGCCTCTCCATTCAATATGTAAGAGTTCTGCTTTCGGGTCATGATGACTTCCTTGTTGTTAAAGTGAAGTACCCCAGTTTGGTATCCAAGACAGTTCCGATAGGTCTCCCTGTTGACTTTTGACCTGTGGTAAACTCATAGAAGCAGTTTTTAGCCATATTGATTTAAAATGTCCAGTTTTATGTTACGCCTAATTTAGATTGGGGTTTATAAGGAATTAATTTGCCTGTATGTACTCAACATCTGTCTAGAAAATGAGGATCAATAGTTTCAATATGTTGACACAGTGTCCAAAAGTTGACAACTTAACAAATGTCTCTCAGATGCTAACACAGGTAGGTATGTGAAGTTTGTAATTTAAGCAATGGATATGCACAATACTTCTTCACTTATTCTCCCATACCTTAACTTTGTCATAGAATCCCTACAGTGCAGAAGGAGGCCATTTGGCTCATTGAGTCTGTACCAACAACAATCCCACCCAGGCTTTATCCCCATAACCCCACGTATTTACCCTGCCAATCCCTCTAACCTATGCATCCGGGGACACTAAGGGGAGATTTAGTATGCCAATCACCTTAACCTGCATATCTTTGGACTGTGGGAGGAAATCCACACAGACAGAGGGAGAATGTGCAAAGTCCACACAGACAGTGACCCAAGCCAGGAACTGAACCCAGGCTCCTGGAGCTGTGAGGCAGCATTGCTAACCACTATGCTACCCTTATTGGAGATCTCTTTCTTAAACTCCTCCTAGAAAAGATGACATTTTATTCAAAAAATGGAGCTCTGTGACAGAGGAAATAGGTATTTTAGAGATGGGAAGAAATCCTTGGTCTAAAATTTGGACTATCTTTTTGATATCAACTACACCTTTGGTCCTCTCACCTATTTCCTCCTTCACAACTGACTATCCCTGGAACCTACTTATACTATTTATATCATTAACCATTCTTCGTAATTAATTCCAATATCTTATAATTTGTTTAAATGCGTTCTGCCTCATTTACCACATGTATAGCTCATTACCCAATTTTGAAATATGTACTCTAACTGAAACACTCCAGCAGTGTCAACAATTCATCTGCACCATCAGTCCTATTCAGAATTTTGAAAGCTTTGAACGGACCAACTTGTTTTCTTCCCTCAGTGATAATAAACCCAACATGCTCAGCTTTTCCTCATTTGAGGAGAAAAATGAATCGCTCAAAATGCAAGCACTGTAATCTTGTGCCTAAAGGATCAATGATCGTAGAAAGTGAAAAGATACTTACAGTTATGTTAACCTATCTTACCATCTCTGAAACAACAAACTAATTTTGAAGGGATCAGAGAAAGTGGTCTAAAAAAATCATGATGACAAAAAGTACATTTAAAAAAATAACATTTTTAAGAATCAAAATTTCTTGATTCAGAGGAACGCAATTGATGTCTCCAGATTTATTTGTTCAAAACTAAAAATCAATCAATCTAAACAACAGCTGAGAATACCCATGTCTTGTTTGTGGAGGACATTTTTCTGGAATTTACATGTCAGAACAGCCAAAAGCCACAATTTCCATGTGTAGCAATGACTGCGTAAACGACAGGTTGATGGTCTCTACAAAGGATGCTCAAAGTTACAAAACAGGATTTCAAATTCAGGTGAATTCTTGTGTCACACATTAGGCCAGATAAGTTGAAGGTTTGTAACAGAAGAACTGAAGTAGAATATTAAGCCCTTCAAACCAGTTCCACCATTCAGATTATGGCTGACCCATAACTCAACTCCAGTTATCCACTGTCCCAGCGGCTGACAGACACTGTGTCAACTGAGGTCTCTTATTGTTGGAGGATCGTTGGGGGGTCTGGCTCATATTGAGCCCCATGCTGATGAGCCTCTGGCCTTGGCCTCAATAAACCTACTGGAGAAACCTGCAATGAAATCTGGCAGAGGTGCTAGAATCTGTGCAGAACCTTGCCCATACAGCGGAGGATTCTATCCATGGCTTGAAGTCTTCAACAACTCCAGCATGTGAGCACATTGGCTTCCTCCATGGAGAGGTTGGCAACTGCCATAGAGAGCCTGGTCTATCATATGCTTCATATGTGGAAGGAGTTGTATTCAGTCGCTCCGTCAGTGGACTCAGTACTTCCCCCCAGATGCCTGTTTTCGTCAGGGAGACAGAAAGATGCCATGGTGTGGCAAGAGGGAGAAGGACAGGTGTTATTCACCATATAGACTTCCATTCAGGACACCCTCAGTTGGTTGTCCCTAATATGCAGTATCAACAATTTTCTCCAAACTTACTTTCAACAGGAGTCAATGAACTATTGCATTCATTGCTCTGTAACAGTGGTGCAGAATCTGACTTCTTGGTCATGGTAGGCTGATTGACAAATGTCCAATTGCAAAACAGGTATCCTCAGGAATAGAATCCACAAGTATGTATGTGTGTGGTCTACATACCATGGTCTACTCACCTTGCTCTTCTGGTTGATAGAGGACACAGATTCAGAGATAGCCCTGGAGCTCTGAATGGGAGGTTGGTGGACAGGCTGAGAGGGGCAGCTTGGGTGAATTGGCTGTACGTTATGTTATCCCTGGTGATCTCCTCCTGGCCCTTGTATTCTATAAAGATTCTTGCACATTCATGACCTCTTCCTTCAGTTCATTCAATTCATCTTCATTTGATTGAAGTACTGCTCTGCCCTTTCATCCTGTTTTAGTGGTTTTCCATGTTGCACAGCCACATTGTGCAATGCACAGCAGATCACAACTATTCAGAATACCTTCTGTGGTATATACAGCATGGCCCCTTCATACTGATCAAGGCAACAGCAGTGTGCTTTAAGTAAGTTGGTCATTTGTTCGGTGATAGCTCAGATGGAGGTAGGTATAAGCTGCATTGAATTTCCCTCATTGCAATGGTGGATCTTCTCCATGGCAATAAATCTTCCTCATTTAGACACCCAGGACCTTACAGTAAATCCCCTGAATCCATCCTTTAGGCTACTCATTTTGCATTTTCTAATTGCTCCTCCCATTCTGACCACACTCAATGCGTCAGGACCTTTCTATTGTGCAGTTCCATGCCCAACCCCACCTCCTCCCCTTTCTTGAAACTCTGGTTTCCCCCCTTCATGGCCCAACCCCACCTGCCCCTTTCCTCAAGGCCCCTCCTTCTCTTCATGGCCTGACTTTACCCACTCTCCTTTCTGAAAACTCCCTTGCTCCTGTTGTAATTCAGGTCAGAAACTTCAAAGTGTTTTATGAAGTCAGTGTGGCTCATATGTTTTGTGATTTGAATTTGGCTAGAGTAAGCATGAGATATTTCACTTCAGGTATGATTCAAATGACCCACCAGGGAGCTTTTATCAAATAAAGTTTATTTAAGAATATGTTTGCATATATAGAAAGAAAATTAGCAATAACTTATACTAATTACAAACAAAATAAAAGCAACCATGATATTGTATAAATCTTAACTGCTAAATACCATTCCAACCAAACAAATCCTATAGACAAAATCCTTGCTATAGTTTTAACGTAGAATGCTCACATGATGCTGGAATTTAGTCCTATGGTTGGGTGCTGCAACTCTCTTGATACGCAAACAGACAAGCTTGAAGATAGAACAGCTTCCCAAAGGGACAGACATTCATTACTGGCTAGCAAACCACCAACAGCAGAATTTTCACTCCAGGAAGGCAAGGCAATCTGCTTCCAGCTAGCCAGCAGAATTTACAAGACCAGGGAGATAGAGAGAGAGAAAGAGGAAACATTGCTTTTCAGTCTGATGCCCAAATACCTTCTAAACTAAAACTGAAGCCAGCAACTAACCTGAAAATGAAAACTTGAATTCACTGTGGAAAAAAACTGTCCACAACACATGACCTGCCACCCCGTCGTAAATTCCAAATCAATGCATTATCTACATTAAAAATAAACAAATCCCATTTAAACCATTGAAGCAGCAATAAAAAGACTTTTAACAGAGACCTGGTGCAATAATGGAATCAAAAGGCCTGCTTACAAACTGCAGAGAACATGATTTAAAAAAAACATTTCTTAAAGATATACTAGCGCCATAGGTTCTCTAATCCAAACTGTCCTCTCTTAATCCCCAATTGTCCTCACCTCTCCTGTGCCATTATCTAAACTGCCTTTCTCCTACAACAAAGACAACTGCCACCTCAGGTCCAAATGGACAAACTTTGCTGGTGCAGCCATCTTTAAACCAGCACGAAACTGGTGCCATGGGAATCACATATGCCACGTACTCAATCTCAATTGTAGGGCTTCATTTTAAAAAGTTTTAATACAGTGAATATTTCTCAAATGGAAATATGCTGAAAGTAGGACAGCATGAAGCCCGACTTGCCAGTACAACACTGCCTACTTAATCTCCACATCTCAATCCGCTATTACAAAACTGAAATTTAATATCACATTTCATTAATTCTCTATCTGTTTCATTTCCCACTTGTGGAGATTGCATTAAATACCACCCCAAGAATGGGAAAAGTGGTTAGGAAAAGATTCTTTATGCACTCAGATGGCAGAATATAATGTCTCCTCACAGGATGTGGTTGAATTAGAGAAAGGTGCAGAGCTATTGGGACACACCAGGGCAATGGGTTCAGTTGATACAGACATGATGGGTTGGATTACCTCCTGTTTATGATTTATGATGCCCTGAGTATTGCATAACTGTCTGAAAGCATCCTCTGAAGGAACTGCGCCTTCTTTAAATTTATTAAGAAGATTGTTGGTTGGTCCTAGCTTCTATTTTGCAACATAATTCCAGAATCTTGTACATTGAAAACAAAATGATGTACCAGTATTTTGCAACATCTCCAGTAATAACTGCAACAGGTCAACGGAGTGCCTCAAGGATCTGTTCTGGGACCCTTGTTGTTTGTCATTTTCATAAATGACCTGGATGAGGAAGTGGAGGGATGGGTAAGTAAGTTTGCTGATGACATGAAGGTCGGTGGTGTTGTGGATGGTCTGGAAGGATGTCAAAAGTTGCAGCAGGACATAAATAGGATGCAGGACTGGGCGGAGAAGTGGCAGATGGACTTCAACGCGGATAAATGTGTAGTCGTCCATTTTGGCAGAACCAACGGGATGAACGAGTACACTATCAAGGGCAGGAGTCTTAGTAGTGTTGAAGAGCAGAAGGATCTTGGGGTCCGGGTCCACAGGACTCTTAAATCGGCCTCGCAGGTGGAGGAGGTGGTCAAGAAGGCGTATGGTGTACTGGCCTTCATTAATCGAGGGATTGAGTTTAGGAGTCGGGAGGTAATGCTGCGACTTTATAAGACCCTTGTCAGGCCTCATTTAGAGTATTGTGCGCAGTTCTGGTCGCCTCACTATAGGAAAGATGTAGAAGCTATTGAGAGGGTACAGAGGAGATTTACAAGGATGTTGCCTGGACTGGGAGGCATGCCTTATGAAGTTAGGTTGAGGGAGCTGGGACTCTTTTCCCTGGAGAGACGAAGGTTGAGAGGCGACCTGATAGAGGTTTATAAAATGTTGAGAGGAATAGATAGGGTGGATTCTCAGAGGCTATTTCCCCGGGTTGAAATGGTTGCTACGAGAGGACACAGATTTAAGGTGCGGGGAGGAAAGTACAGAAGTGATGTTAGGGGTAAGTTTTTCACTCAGAGGGTGGTGAGTGAATGGAATCGGCTGCCGTCAGTGGTGGTGGAGGCGAACTCGCTGGGGTCTTTTAAAAGACTTCTGGATGAGTATATGGGGTTTAATGAGATTGAGGGTTATAGATAGGTCTGTAGGTTGGTAGGTGTTGATATGATCGGCGCAACTCGTGGGCCAAAGGGCCTGTTTGTGCTGTAGTGTTCTATGTTCTATGTTCTATGTTAACTTCCATTCATCCTAACCCAAAAAGGATACTGTGGAAAGGCTGCCCTCTCAGCTAGTCCCAATTGCCTACAGTTGGCCCTATCCCTCTAATCCTTTCCTATCCATGTACTTATCCAAAATAGAGAGTACAAGAGCAAGGAGATGATGCTGCAATTATACAAACGTTAATTAGACCTCAGCTAGAATATTGCAGACAATTTTGGGGGCAGCACTATAGGAAGGATGTGAATGTACTGGGAAGAGTGCAGAAGAGCTTTACAAGAATGTTTCCAGAGATGTGATACTTCAGTTATGAGGATAGATTGGAGAGATTAGACTGTTCTACTTGGAGAGATAAAGGCCAGGAGGAAGTTTGATAAAGATGCTCAAAATCATGAAGGGGCTGAACAGGGTAGACAAAGAGAAACTATTTCCACTTTTAAAAGGATCAAAAATGAGAGGCACAGATTTAAAGTGATTTATAAAAGAAGCAAGTATGAGTTGAGAAGAAACCTTTTCACACAACAATTTTTTTGGTTCTGGAAAGTGCAGCCTGGAAGTGTAGTGGAGGCAGGTTCATTTGAGGCATTCACAAAGGCATTGGATGATTACTTGAATAGAAAGAATGATTGGGGGTATGGGTTAAGAGCAGAGAATGGCACTAAGTCATGATGGTCATTTGGAATGCCAATGCAGACATGATGGGTCAAGTGGCCTCCTGCACCATAGCAGTTCTATCTAAAGGGGATAGATAGAGAAAAGCTATTGTGCAATGTGAAATGCAATAGCCATATGGCCTCTGATATCATCTTTGGTGTTGATAACAGGAGCCATTCATCCACCACTTTTAATAGCTAAGGTCACAATCAGATCAGCCACGATCTTATTAAATGGTAAAGCAGAAATACCTTGCAAACAAAGTAATATCCTTTGCAGATGCTTTGGAGGAGATAGGAAGATGCTTGGAAATGGCTTACGGTCAGGCTCTACTGTCACTTTGTCTCTCCGAAAACGGGTACAGATTAAAACATTCACAGGCAAAGACAATAGCTAGGTACATTTTATCAAACCGTGTGTGGTATTGTTTAATGGCATTCATGCTTTGGATATAAACACAGCAGATTGTACTTGTTGCTTGGGAGCTGCTCCAAGTCCTGCCACATTGCAGAGTGTCCTCATAATGAACATCATAATATCTCAGCTCTGGTGTTTTCATCATTGGTTGATGTGAGTGAAAGCTACTTCATGCTCTGTATCTCAGTACCATTGAACATCCTTTGCAGTCAGCTTGCATAGAGATTCATACTCTGGTGACAAATTGGGCAAGGACTTTCCTAGATAGTTTACAGATCAAACAAATTGCTCCATTGCTTTCATATCTGTTAGTTGCTGCATTTCAACAAACACTTATCAGGGTCAGGGCAAACATCTTTCGCCATCACTTACTGACCTGTGTACTTCAGTTGTCTTCAGTTTTATCTTGTACAGTTTTTGGGTCTGAACTCTCTCTAGCAGTCTGAGTATATTCTGATCAAGGTCTGTGATGGCCTCTTTCTTTGTATCTCCACATCTATAGGCTAGCAGATCATCCGCAATTGCTTTCATTTCTGGACTATTTCACACTGTCTGTGTTAATATTTCTCTGGAGTAGTAGGAATGCCAAAGGACATGCACAACCATCTGTACTTCCCAAATAGCGTCCAGAATTTAGTCAGAAAGCTGCTGCTTTCATTCACTTGCCTCTAACCATCTCTCACACCTCGGGTGATAAAAACCTTTGCCTTGGCAAGTTGCAGCAAAATGTCTTCACTAGTTGGCAAAGGGCAATGAGATCTGTTCAAAGCTTTATTGAGGACCTTTGGATCAATGCACACTCTCAGCTTTCAAGGCTTTTTTTTACAGCTATCTTGCTGCCAATCCAGTCAGTCAGCATTGTCACTTTCTTGAAAATCTTTTGGAAGATTACCACCAATGCACCCATTATCACAGCCAACAATTCTTTTAAGATCCTAGGAGGCAAGCCATTAGATCTCATTAGTTTTCCCAATACTTTTTCTCCAGTGATTCTGATTGTTTTAAATTCCTCCCTCTCTTTTGCCTCTTGATTTCCTACTATTCTAGCAATGCTTACTGTGTCTTCCACTGCGGTAACAGATTCAAAATACTTGTTCAAAGTCTCCGCCATTTCCTTGTTTCCAATTATTAATTCCCCATCTCACAATCTAACGGACCAGTGTTTACTTTAACTACTCTTCTTTTCATATACTTGTAAAAGTTTTTACTCTTTTTAAAAATATCTTACGAATTTTTTTCTAATTTTTCCCTCTTTATGTTTTTAGTAATCCGTTGCTGGTTTCTCAATATCCCCCAAGCTTCTGGTCTACACTAATCTTCATAATATTGTAAGCCTCTTTTTTTCAATTTTGACACCATCCTTAACTTCCATACTTTGCCTCAAATGCTGTGTATTTTCAGAGTCTTATTTTCTGAATGCAATATCTCTTCTATTGTGGACAGGAGGAGGGATTAATTTAAACAGCCCTGATTTCCCCTGTCATTACTATCCATGAATAAAAAGATGTTTTTGATTTTTGATTCTTCCTTTTATATGTGGTTATGTATTCTTCCCAACTATAAAATTTGGAGTGCTCCGATTCTCTATGAATAACACGCACAGCAAACTCCAAGTAAGATAAAGATTGGTTTGTTTCACAGACACACAAAATATGGGAAAGGGGTTTTGCAATGTCCACCCCTTTTTGCTTTAATGCAATAAAAGAGTTTTCAGGGAAAGAAAGGGTTCCATGGCCAGACCATAATAAACGTGGTTTATGTGAGTCCAGAATCAAAAGACAAATGTATCTATTCTGAATATAGTTTGGTTAACTGTCACAGGATGATCTGTCTTTCCAGAAGTAAGGACTTCCACAAAGGGAAAATGCACATAAAGTTGGATTAGTCTTGAAGGCACCAGTGCTTTTTATTATAACTTATTTTCCCAGTTCACTTTTGCCAACTCTGTCTTTCTAGCTGCCTTTATTTAAGTTTAGGACATTAATTTTAGATCCACATTTCCCACGCTCAAACTGAATGTGAAATTCTGTCATGTTACAGAATCTGTTGCTTGGAGAATCCTTGATTATGAGGTCCTTAAATAATCCTGTCTCATTACACATCACCAGGTCCAAAATTACCTAGTCCCTGATAAGTTCCAGAATATATTGTCTAAGAAACTGTCCTGAATACGTGGCAACATAGGAACAGTCCATTGAACCTTCTCCACATTCAAATAGATCATGGCTGATTATCTAGCTCAATGCCGTTTTTCTTCATGGTCCCAATATTCCTTGATGTCATTAGTATCTAGAACCTATCAATTTCTATCTTGAATATGCTGAATAATTGTTACAGAGTCATAGAGTTTTACAGTAAAGAAAGTGGCCCATTGGGTCTGCAGCAGCCTCGAGCATCTATCTATTCTCATCCTATTTTCTAGCACTTGGCTGATTTCCTTGTATGCTATGATGTTGCAAGGATTCTAAAGCCCTCTGGAGTGGTATACTCCTCCATATCTCAGTCCTAAATGGCTGGCCCCTTATTCTGGATCGTGCCCTGTAGTTCTAGACTGACCAGCCAGGGGTAGCATCCTGTCCACACTTACCCTGTCACACCCTGTAAGAATTCTGTAAGTTTCAATGTGATCACCTCCCATTCTTTGAAATTCTGGCGATACACTCCATGGACTTCTGCTCTAGGCTACCTTTGCCAATTTGATTAATTAAATCTAGATGTAGATTAAAATTGTCCACCATTATTTCAGCACCTGTCTACAACCCCATCTTATTTTACGATTTAATGCAATCCTACAGTGCAGCTACTGTTAGGTTGCCAATAAATGACTTCTACCAATGATTTCTTTCTTTCGCTATTTTTCATCTCCACCCAAACTAATTTTACATTTTAATTTTACAAACCATGATCATTTCTCACCACTGTCCTGATCTCATCCTTTATTAATAGAGCCACCCCACCTCCATTTCACTTTCTTCATATCCTGTTGAGATATCAAATATCACTGAATATTCGCCTTGGCCACCTTGTAACCGTATCTCTTATTTCAATTTATGTCATTAACCCATCAATCTTGTTCTGAGTGTGGTGAGCAATCTGATAATTCTGTTTGTTTACTATTTTACTCTGAGCTTATTTGCTGGTGCACTCTTACGTTTGTACTCTCCATGCCTTCTTATCATATTCTGTAAGAAATCTCACAAAACCAGGTTAAAGTCCAACAGGTTTATTTGGAATCACAAGCTTTCAGAACACCACTCCTTCATCAAGGCCAAAACCTTTTGATGCTATGTTATTCTTTTTACAGTTAAATTATTGAAATGTTGTACATGCCTTTAATACTAGTGTGTGTCAAGTACCTCAGCAACGTTGGGTAGAACGTGTTATTCATGTGCCGGTCACTAGACTCAGGATTCTACTTGGGACTCAGTTGGGGCAGGTGACTCCCAGGAGGACAGCAGAAACAGGTTTGGGAATGTTCTCAAAACATTTCTGAAGAGATGAGACAGACTCATGGAAGATCCTGGATTATGACCAATCAAAATGGAAAAGGCCAATTTGGAAAGACACTGAACATATTGAGAGACTTAGTCGGGGATTTTCAAAGATGAGGTCAATGCTTCAGAATGAATGCACAAACCTCCAAAGAGCTCATCTACTGAATCCTTCCTGCACCACCTGCCCTGCATGTTTAAGAGTCTGCAGATCAAGCATTTGGACTTACCAACCATTTCAGAACCTTTTGCATGAGAGTGGAAGCAAGTCTTTGTTAGTATAGTGCTTAATATCCCTACCTGTCACGTAGGAGACCATGGTTCAATTCCCTGATGGAGAGCTGCAAAGTTTCCTGACCGCGCACAGAGAGAATCTTTTGTCCTTTGATAGAGGGATAGGACCGAATAAGTGCTCAAGGTTTTTTAGTTAGAACATCATGATCAGCACAGGTTTGGAGGGCCAAAAGGTCTGTTCCTTTGCTGTACTTCACTTTGTTCTTTGCTTTGTCTTTCTCAATCCCAAGGGACTATCTCAGAGGAAGAGAAGCATCATGCACTGATGGTTGTGCAATGTTAGAGCTTTGCAGGTTGCACCCGAGCCTATGGAATCTATTTCAGATCTGAATGTACTTTTACATTATTCAGTTTGCTCCAACAGAATCTTCCAAAAGTCAGGGTCATGCTGAAAAAGATAATGTATACAATAAACTTCAGTTGCCAAGGATCAGATTGATAGGAATGACATACATGAGTGTAAGAAATTGATTTTTGTAATGTAATATTGAAAAATATTGATGTCCATATGACTTCAAATCTTAGGTTGAGTGACAGGTCCATAGGACTTGATTCTCACACATTCTTGGCTTAGCTTCCCAGTATCACAGAGTACAATTCATACAGCTTCAAAACTGCCAAAGCGGTTACATCTGGGATTGCTTCACTCGTGTGCCTCAGTGCTCATTCCAGTGCACTGTGGACCACTGTTAGGGCAATGGTTATGTAACTAGAACTGTAATCCAAAGGGCTGGATCAATAATTCAGAGAATGTGAGTCCAAATCCTGTAGTGCAAACATAGCAGTGTGAGAATTTGAAATCAATATAAAACATCTGGAGATGAAAATCTGATACTTGGAAAAGCAAAGCTGCCAGATTGCTCTTGTATGCTTACCTCTATTACTCTAATGTCCTTTAGGACAGGAAACTGTCTCTCCTTGCCCACACCAGCCTCTGTGTATGCTAAACCCACATAAACATAGTTGACTCTTAACTGCCTTATGAAGTGTTCTATCACTCTGCTGTACCGAACGTTTTCTCAGGTGTAATGATAGTGTGCCATTGCTATGGATATATATATATATATATAGTGCATATATGTTTAAGGGGACTGTTTTAAAGTTCAGTTTTCTTTCTACAGATAGTCAGTATGTTTAGATGGAATGCAGTTCGGATGCTGGGGAAGTAGGTTAACTACTCATTTTAGCCATGTAGTGTTTACTTAGGAGAGAGCTAATGACCTTTAGTTTACAAAAATAAAAGGTCGTCTGGAGTTTTAAGGAATAGAAGGTAAGTTTAGATTGACAGGGTCATGTGACAGTGTGTTTAATGGGAGGAGTTAGGTATGTAGCAGAAAGAAAACAGTTTTTTGAGTTCTGGCTGGGGTTTGTTTAAAGACAGAGGTATGCAAACTGCTCTCTCCACAAAATCCCTCTGACAGCTTCAAGACTGATTACATCCCTTATATTGAGTATAGTTATAGTTGCTAACTTTATGTGAAGTTGTTTTTGCATCTGTAAGAAGAATGTTGCTAATTTGGAACTGGAACAATGATAAGTTAGAAATTAGAGTTGTTTCTTTTCATGTTAAAATATTTTTCAATGGGTAATAATAATTTGCTTCATTTCCTACAGATATAATTAAACTGTGTTATTAAATAAAGCTTGTTTACTTTAAATTAGGCCTGATTGCTCCTGGAGTGAAGCATCACATTCTCACATTTATGTAAAAATAGAAAAATTGTTGGGGTCTAGCCTGGCTTCCTAATGAAATTTGGGATTCTGGTCCTGAGCCCTAACACAGGGCAGTGTCTGAGGGTGGGATAAATTTTACATAATCCTGAATCAACAAATAAAATGTGGGTTTTCTTGAGAGCTGGGTATATTCATTTAAATTACTACATTGTGATTACATTGATAGCAATTTAAACCACAAAAGGTTAAAGGAATCAAATAGCCAAGGTATTTTCATGAACACAATTTTTCTGGAGGGTATCACTGAGACTGAGCTGCCAGTAAGTAAGTCTGAGGAAGGCAATAAATGTATTTTATACAATAGGTAAAGTTTTCCTGCTGGATTGCAACATCTGTTTTCACTCAGTATTAAAGTTTACCCAATGTTATTTCTATACATAAACCAAATCATCAGTCCTAAAAAGGGATTGTTAAAATCACATTTATATTCATTTGTGGGACATGGCTGGCAGTATTTATTGCCCATCCCTAATTGCTCTTGAACCGAGTGGCTTGCTGGGCCATTTTAGAGAACAGTTGAGAGGCAGTCACATTGCTGTGGCTCTGAAGTCATACATACACCAGACCAGGTAAGGATGGCAGATTTCCTTCCCTAAAGGACACTAGTGAACCAGATGGGTTTTTCCGACAGTCAACAATGATTTCATGGTCATCAGTAGAATCTTAATTCCAGATTTTTTTAATTGAATCAACAATCCACTACCTGCAATGGTTGGATTGGAACCCGAGTACTCAGAACATGATCTGAGTTTCTCAATTAATAGTCTAGTGATATTAAGAAGGACATGAATACAACATACTATTCAGTACTTCAGTACAGTGCAGGGATGAGGATGAGCTATTCGGGTTCTCAGTAGGATCATGACTTTTAGCACTTCTTGCACAAGTTGCTCACAAATTCAGTAGTTACATGGTTTTCCAGATTTGCGAAAGGGGTTGAGGGGAGAGAATTGCTGCACTGCAAATATCTTGCATAACTAGGATTCATTGGGCCAACCAAGTTCTATGGACTATATGGGTGGAACTTTCCTGTGCCGCCCACTATGGGAATCAGAATGGGTGGGGGCGGACCAATCAAAGTTCTGTTGACCTTGGGCAGGAATTTCCGGTCTTCGGGCAAGTGCAGCCGGAAAATCCTGCTCCAAAAGATTGTTTCCCACCTGATTAGAGCTAAATCTGTCAGTCAGCCTAGCACCGTCTGTCCTGTATTTTGCTAGGGTGGCATGGTGGCACAGTGGTTAGCACTGCCACCTCACAGTGCCAGAGACCTAGGTTCAATTCCGGCCTCAGCTTACTCTCTGTGTGGAGTTTGAACATTCTCTCTGTGTCTGTGTGGGTTTCCTCCCACAGTCCAAAGATGTGCAGGTTAGGTTGATTGGTCATGCTAACTTGGCTCTAGTGTTAGGGGGATAAGCAGGGTAAATGTGTGGGGTTAGGGATATAGGGCCAGGATGGCATTGTAGTCAGTGCAGACTTGATTGCCTGAATAGCCTCCTTCTGCACTGTAGAGATTCTATGATTCCCAGTGAAGAACCAGTTAGTGATGACACTACACATGTTACTGAGTTAAAATAACACAGCACAGAGGAAATCCACCTCTTAAGTTTCCTTTACTTCATCAAACTTTCCTTCTGCTCCTGATGGGTCAAAAATTTCTAAAAAAAAAAATTCCTCTCCCTGATCTACCTCCATCGTTTCAATCCAAAATCAGTTTCAATGACTTTTATAGGAACCTCATACACTGTCCTGTCAAATCAGCTGACAGAGTTACCAACTAGAACCTTATCTCCCGTGCAGAATTTCAATCATTTCTTGAAGAAAATTTGATGAATTTGTTGCAATCCATCTATCTGTTGGTACCCCAGTGCAATTACTCCCAGTTTATCTACAATACGTGCTCCCATTTTACTGTAGTTGTTTCTGCAGTCTGGGTTTTTTCCTCCGTACATTCAATGTGATTCGCTGGTTTTACTGCAACTTCATTGATTGCAAGTGTGGCATGCAGAGCACCCTGTATAACACTCTATCCTGTGTTTCAATGCAGTAGCTGAGCTAAGATTGGGAATTCACCCTTTGGGACATTAGAGAAGTTAATTGAATACTTTGCCCTTCATTGGATATCAAAACACAGATGCATGCAGCACCAAACTATCCACTTACTTTTCTTCTTAACATGTTAAACAATACCAATTGTTGCATTTTTAAAATTATAATTCCATTTGGCATAACCAAATCTCATTTTCTTAGAATTGTCCTTTACATTACTACTAATACTCCATATTGGAGTATAAATAATATTCCATGTTGTAAAGCGAACCTGAAACAAAAAGTCTCTCTTGCAATAGAATGATTTTGATTCCAAGTCTTAAGCCTAAATAGAGAAAGATTTTTAAAGAGAGTAATTAAAAGATTCAGTCAGTGGGCTGGCAGAGATTAAGCACTCAGGTACTAATTACTGGCTTCCATTGATCTGATTCTACAACCAACCAATAGGAACTTGGTGCAATGGGATAGATTTACTGCTTTGGGAACAATCAATGATACAGTCACAAATTGTGCCCAACATTGAACTAGTTTTGAGAAGTGTTTTCTTTCCTTCAGCTTCTGCTGAAAGTCATTGAACATAAAATCTGCCATAAATCAGTGCATTGGGAAATATATTTTAGATGTTTTTAAGCTTTTTTAAAAATCCTTCATCTATTTAAGCATTAAAGTTGGTGGAATTTGATTAATATAGTTGTAAATTGGCTCATCATAAAAGATAAGCATTTTAACCAGTCTCTAGACCACCGCCTGATTTTAAACAACAGAAAATTGGGTTTTGTTAAACTATACAGAGTTATTGCTAGTTACATTGTATATAGTAAATTAAAGAAATATTATATTTGAAAGCTTTCAAAATGTGTCTTACACTTAAAGGAACCAGTTTGATTTTAAGAGCCTCCTCAAAGTCTTGCAAACAAACACAATTAGCAGAACTTCTCACTGGTGGTTTGCTTGGCCAGTTTTATAGGCAGGCCACCTTCTGGTGTAATGTTTTTGAAATGAGCATTTTGAAGTTAAATCTTGGAAACATAATTTGTGCTTGAAACTCTGTTTTCGTTTATGTGGTTTGGATGATTTCTGGTGAATAGCACTGAAAAGCAGCACAGTCACCCAAGCTTAGACGGATTTACACTACTGATTACAATGGAGCACTGATGGACATACACACCAGTGCGTGTCTATTGCTTGAATACCTTGCTGAAATTACTTATCAAGATTCAACATTATTAGTAATAACTTTTGAGGGGAAATCAAAGAGTGGAACTTTACCCCAACAAGGAGTGAATGAGCAGTTATTCCATGGCAGTGCTTCAAGGATTAGTGTTTAGATGACTGTGATTTGTTATTTCAAATAAATGTGAAGGGAAAACAGCACAAAGTGAAAGTCTTCCAAATGGCATTAATCCTGTTCTGGCCTTTAGTCATTTTCACTTTACAAACTGTCACCTAGTCTGTCAAATCAGTGAGCATTTTTCTATTGTTGACATCACAGAAAGCTAAGAAAAGCTGACCACAGCATCAGGGAGAGCTGACAACTCAAAAGCAACCCTGACACATCTAAAACAACTAGTACAGATGACATTCTTTCACTTGCATTAGAGGGACATGTGCTTGAAAGCTTGAAGGAGGAATTCAAATGCTGAAGCTGCATTTCCAGAAAGTGCAGCATTATGCTAATGATCTGGAGGTGGGGCGGGCTGTTAACGCGCAAATAAGTGCGGCGTGCAGGAATGGGACGGCAGTAGTTATGGGGGATTTCAATCTGCATATTGATTGGTCGACCCATGTTGGACGAGGTGGGCTCGAGGAGGAGTTCTTGGAATGCTGCCGGGATAGTTTCCTGGAACAGTGTGTGTTGGAGCCGACGAGGGAGCGAGCTATCTTGGATCTGGTGCTATGTAATGAGGCGGGTAGAATTAGGGACCTTGAGGTGAAGGATCCTCTTGGAGAGAGTGATCATTGTATGGTGGAGTTTCTGTTGCAGATGGAGGAGGAGAAAGTGGGTTCCCGGACACGTGTCCTTTGTTTGAATAGAGGGGAGTATGGTAGGATGAGAGAAGAATTGGCGAATGTGGACTGGGGGAGCGCGTTGGAAGGTAGGTCTGCTGAGGAGCAGTGGAGGATCTTTAAGGAGATCTTTCTTGGTGCTCAGCAGAAATTTATTCCGATGGTTAAAAAGGACAGTAGGAAGAGAGGTAATAAGCCGTGGATAACGAAGGAGGTGAAGGAAAGTGTTAAATTAAAAGCGGAGGAATTTAGAGTAGCTAAGAGCAGTGGGCGAGAAGAGGATTGGGAGAGGTTTAAATGTCAACAAAGATTGACAAAAAAGTTGATAAAGGAGGGTAGAAGAAGCTATGAAGCTGGGCTAGCGCTTAATATAAAAAAGGATAGCAAGAGTTTTTATAAATATATAAAAAGGAAGAGGCTGGCTAGGGTGAACGTTGGTCCCTTAGCGGATGAGAAAGGGGACCTAGTGGTAGGGGATGGGGATATGGCTAAGGTCTTGAATAACTTTTTTGTTTCTGTCTTCACGGAGGAGGACGTGAATAATTTGCCGGGTGTTAGCGATGGAAAGGTGGTAGGACTGGAGGGTCTTAATGACATTACTGTTACTAGAGAGGTGGTGCGCGACAGACTGGAGGGGCTGATTGTGGACAAGTCCCCAGGACCGGATGGAATGCATCCGAGGGTTCTGAAAGAAATGGCGGAGGTGATAGTGGATGCCTTGGTGGTTATTTTCCAGACGTCGCTGGATTCCGGGGAAGTGCCGGAGGATTGGAAAACGGCTAATGTTACGCCGTTGTTTAAGAAGGGTGCCAGGCAAAAGGCGGGGAATTACAGGCCGGTTAGTTTAACGTCTGTGGTAGGTAAAATGTTAGAATCCGTCATTAAGGAGGAAATTGCGAGGCATCTTGAAGGGAATTGCTTGATAGGGCAGACGCAACACGGTTTCATTAAAGGGAAGTCGTGTCTGACAAATTTACTGGAGTTCTATGAGGATGTGTCTAGGGCGGTGGATAGAGGAGAGCCGGTGGATGTGGTCTTTCTGGATTTTCAGAAGGCGTTTGATAAGGTACCTCACAAGAGGTTACTGCAGAAGGTCAGAGGACATGGAGTTGGGGGTAGGGTGTTAGCGTGGATAGAGGATTGGTTGTCAAATAGGAGGCAGAGAGTGGGGGTCAATGGGTGCTATTCGGATTGGCGGTTGGTGACTAGTGGGGTGCCCCAGGGGTCGGTGCTGGGGCCTCAGCTATTTACCATTTATATAGATGATCTGGAGGAGGGAACCGAGTGTAGGGTGTCGAAATTTGCTGATGACACCAAGATTGGGGGAAAGGCAAATTGTGCGGAGGGTGTGGAGAGTCTGCAGAAGGATCTAGATAGGCTGGGCGAATGGGCCAGGAAATGGCAAATGGAATTTAATGTTGGCAAGTGTGAGGTGGTCCACTTTGGTAGGAAGAATGGTAGGAAGGACTATTACTTACGTGGCGAAAAACTGCAGCAGGCGACGGTGCAGAGGGACCTCGGGGTCCTTGTGCATGAGTCGCAAAAACCCAGCGTGCAGGTGCAGCAGGTGGTCAGGAAGGCGAATGGGATGCTGGCCTTCATAGCGAGGGGGATTGAATATAAAAGTAGGGAGGTCTTGCTGCAGCTGTATAGGGCATTGGTGAGGCCGCAGCTGGAGTACTGTGTGCAGTTTTGGGCGCCGCACCTGCGCAAGGATATTTTGGCCTTGGAGGGAGTGCAGAGGAGGTTTACTAGGCTGATACCGGAGTTGAGGGGGTTGAGCTATGAGGAGAGGCTGAATAAACTAGGCTTGTACTCGTTAGAGTTTAGAAGAATGAGGGGAGATCTCATTGAGACGTATAAGATGATGAATGGGATGGATAGGATAGAGGTGGAAAGACTCTTCCCGCTCAAAAAAGACAGTAGGACTAGGGGGCACAGCCTCAAGATAAAGGGGGGGCGGTTCAGAACGGAGTTGAGGAGGAACTTCTTCACTCAAAGGGTGGTGAATCTCTGGAATTCTCTGCCCGTTGAAGTGGTGGAGGCTGCCTCGCTAAATATTTTTAAGAAGCGGGTTGATGGGTTTTTGATAAGAGAAGGGATTAAGGGTTATGGGGAGAGGGCGGGAAAGTGGAACTGAGCCACGACAGATCAGCCATGATCTTATTGAATGGCGGGGCAGGCTCGAAGGGCCAGATGGCCTACTTCTGCTCCTATTTCTTATGTTCTTATGTTCTTACCTAACAGGAACAAGAGTCCAGGCCAGAAACATCCCAAAGAACTATTTCATTTTTGTGATGACCAGCTAAGAAGGGGTGAATTGGCTCCCCTCTATTCATCATCCTCAGTTGGTTATATCAAAGGTTTAAGTTTCTTTTTAAATGAGGAAATGCCTTCCCTAAAATCCAAATGCATTTAGCTATTTGAGTTTTGGGCAATGAGGAGCCAATTAAACAAAGTTTTCTTGAGTCAAAGAAATTTTAATCACTAAAGCTGAGACAGAAAATAATAAAAATGTGATGTTACATACTCATACAGGCATTGGATAAAGAGACGTTAAGGTCCAATGAAAAGAATATATGATTAAGTGTCCTTTGATTATCGTTACTGTTATTTGTCATTTTTGTTAATGATTTGATTGAGAATATAGGAAGCATTGTTAATAAGTTTGCGGATGACACCAAGACTGGTGGCATAGTGGACAGTGAAGAAAGTTATCTCTGATTTCAACAGGATCATGATCAATTGGGCCAGTGGGCTGACGAATGGCAAATGGAGTTTAATTTAGACAAATGTGAGGTGATGCATTTTGGTAGACTGAACCAGGGCAGGACTTACTCAGTTAGTGGTAGGTCATTGGGTAGAGTTATAGAACAAAGAGATAGAACATAAAACATAGAACACTACAGCACAAACAGGCCCTTCGGCCCACGAGTTGCGCCGATCATATCAACACCTACCAATCTACAGACCTATCTATAACCCCCAATCCCATAAAACCCCATATACTCATCCAGAAGTCTTTTAAAAGACCCCAGTGAGTTCGCCTCCACCACCACTGACGGCAGCCGATTCCATTCACTCACCACCCTCTGAGTGAAAAACTTACCCCTAACATCACTTCTGTACTTTCCTCCCCGCACCTTAAATCTGTGTCCTCTCGTAGCGACCATTTCAACCCGGGGAAATAGCCTCTGAGAATCCACCCTATCTATTCCTCTCAACATTTTATAAATTTCTATCAGGTCGCCTCTCAACCTTCGTCTCTCCAGGGAAAAGAGACCCAGCTCCCTCAACCTAACTTCATAAGGCATGCCTCCCAGTCCAGGCAACATCCTTGTAAATCTCCTCTGTACCCTTTCAATAGCTTCTACGTCTTTCCCATAGTGAGGCGACCAGAACTGCGCACAATACTCTAAATGAGGCCTGACAAGGGTCTTATAAAGTTGCAGCATTACCTCCCGACTCCTAAACTCAATCCCTCGATTAATGAAGGCCAGTACACCATACGCCTTCTTGACCACCTCTTCCACCTGCGAGGCCGATTTAAGAGTCCTGTGGACCCGGACCCCAAGATCCTTCTGCTCTTCAACACTACTAAGACTCCTGCCCTTGATAGTGTACTCGTTCACTAGTGTACTTGGTTCTGCCAAAATGGACGACTACGCATTTATCCGCGTTGAAGTCCATCTGCCACTTCTCCGCCCAGTCCTGCATCCTATTTATGTCCTGCTGCAACTTTTGACATCCTTCCAGACCATCCACAACACCACCGACCTTCGTGTCATCAGCGAACTTACTTACCCATCCCTCCACTTCCTCATCCAGGTCATTTATGAAAATGACAAACAGCAAGGGTCCTAGAACAGATCCCTGGGACACTCCACTGGTGACTGACCTCCATTCAGAAAAAGACCCATCCACAACCACTCTCTGCCTTCTGCAGGCAAGCCAGTTCTGGATCCACAAGGCCAAAGGCCCTTGGATCCCATGCCCTCTCACCTTCTCAAGAAGTCTTGCATGGGGGACCTTATCAAACGCCTTGCTGAAGTCCATGTACACCACGTCCACGGCACTTCCTTCGTCAATGTGTTCAGTCACATTATCGAAGAACTCAACTAGGCTCGTAAGGCACGACCTGCCCTTGACAAATCCATGCTGACTATTCCTGATCATGTCAAACCTCTCCAAATGCTCGTAAATCTTGTCCCTTAGAAGCCTCTCCATCAGCTTACCAACCACTGAGGTCAGACTCACCGGTCGGTAATTTCCCGGGCTATCTCTGTTCCCTTTCTTGAAAATAGGGACTACATCCGCAATCCTCCAATCTTCCGGAACCTCTCCCGTCTCCATTGACGACACAAAGATCATCGCCAGGGACTCTGCAATCACTTCCCTCGCTTCCCACAGTATCCTGGGGTACATCCCATCTGGTCCCGGCGACTTATCTATCTTGATAGAATTCAAAAGTTCTAACACATCCTCCACCTTAATATCCACAAACTCAATCTTTTCCATCTGCTGCAAATCCGTAGCAGAATCTCCCAGATCAGCTTCCACCGTGAATACTGAGGCAAAGTACTCATTAAGCACCTTTGCCATTTCTTCTGGTTCCACACAGACCTTTCCCCCTTCACCTTTTATAGGTCCTATCCCTTCTCTTCTCATCCTTTTACCTTTCACATATTTATAGAAGGCCTTCGGATTCTCCTTAATCTTACCCGCCAAGGTCTTCTCATGACCCCTTCTGGCTCTCCTAATTTCCCTTTTAAGCTCCTTTCTACAGTCCTTATACTCCTTAAGATCCTTAACCTCTCCTAGTTCCCTGAACCTTTTGTACACTTTCCCTTTCCTCCTGACTAGGTTCAACACAGCCTTCGTGCACCACGGTTCCCGCGACCTACCAAAACCCCCTTGTCTCATTGGAACGTTGTCATGCATGGCTCCAGACAAACATTCCTTGAATATCCGCCACCTTCCTTCGGTACTTTTCCCTAAGAACGCCTCCTTCCAGTTTATTTGTCCAAGTAACTTCCTGACTTCTTCGTATCTCCCCTTACTCCAGACAAACACCTTCCTAGCCTGCCTGATCCTATCTCGTTCCAATGCAATTGTGAAGGAGATAGAATTATGGTCACCGTTCCCAAGATGCTCTCCTACCGAGAGATCCATCACCTGCCCTGGTTCATTCGCCAGTACCAGGTCAAGTACAGCCTCTCCCCTCGTAGGCTTATCCACATACTGTGTCAGGAAACCTTCCTGAACACACCTAACAAACTCCTCCCCATCCAAACCCCTTACCCTAGGGATATTCCAGTCGATGTTTGGGAAATTGAAGTCTCCCATCACGACAACTCTGTTATTAATACATCTCTCCAGAATCTGTTTCCCTATCTGCACTTCAACTTCCCTGTCACTATTGGGCGGCCTATAGAATACACCCAGCAAAGCTTTCGACCCTTTGCTGTTCGTAACTTCCACCCACAGAGACTCTGTAGATAGTCCCTCCACGGCATCCTCTTTGCAGCCATGACACTGTCCCTGATCAACAGTGCCACTCCACCACTTCTTCTGCCACCCTCCCTGTCCTTCCTGAAGCATCTGAAACCTGGCACCTGAAGTACCCAGTCCTGTCCCTGAGACATCCAAGTCTCCGTAATGGCCACCACATCACAATCCCAAGCAGCAATCCATGCCCTAAGCTCATCTACCTTATTCACTACACTCCTTGCATTAAAATATATACACTTCAGCCCCTCAGTCTGGGCATTTCCCTTCTCCACCCCCTGTCTAACCTCCCTCTCATTCTGCCTGCGGTCCTCCCCTACCTGGGAGCTAACCTCCTCCGTCCCAGTTTCCCCATCACAATTCCCTCCCCCCTTCCTTTCTAGTTTAAAGTCCCCCCGGTAGCCTTAGCCAGTCTTCCTGCCAAGATATTAGATCTAGGGTATATGTTCATAGCTCTTTGAAAGTGGAGCCACAGGTGGACAGAGTGGTAAAGAAGGCATTCGGTTTGATTTCATTGGTCAGAACATTGAATACAGGAGTTGGGATGTCTTGTTGAAGTTGTACAAGACATTGGTAAGACCACACTTAGAATGCTGTGTGCCATTCTGGTCACCCTATTATAGAAAGGATATTATTAAACTAGAAAGAGTGCAGAAAAGATTTACTAGGATGCTACTGGGACTTGATGGTTTGAGCTATAAGGAGAGATTGGATAGACTGGGACTTTTTTCTTTGGAGTGTTGGAAGTTGAGGGATGATCTTATCAGGGTCTATAAATTAATGAAGGGCACAGATCAGCTAGACAGTCAATATCTTTTCCCAAAGATAGGGGAATCTAAAACTAGAGGGCATAGGTTTAAAGTGAGAAGGGAGAGATACAAAACTGTCCAGAGGGGCAATTTTTTCACACAGAGGGTGGTGAGTGTCTGGAACAAGCTGCCAGAGGCAGTAATAGAGGCGGGTACAATTTTGTCTTTTCAAAAGGCATTTAAATAGTTACATGGATAAGTTGGGTACAGAAGGATATGGACCAAATGCAGGCAATTGGGTTCAGCTTAGGGATTTGAAAAAAGGGCGCCATAGACAAGTTGGGCCAAAGGGCCTGTTTTCATGCTGTAAACCTCTGACTCTATGACTCTTAAGTGCTGAATTGATGGGAAAACTGTTCTAGATCACAACTGTTTTTTCAGTGCAGCTTCTCACTTGAATCTTCACACTCTGTGCACTGCAGAGGTCACAATCGTAAAAACCCAGTGGGGGCGGGATCTATTCGCACCAGAGTCTGACAGCTCTGGAACTCTGCACATGTGCAGTTGCCCCAATCTGTCAGTCTCCCCATTTGCTGGCCAGCCCGGGACCCTCACAGTGCTGCCGCTCCAGCCCCCTGCCACAGTGTGATCATGGCCCCCACAACAATTCCTGAGCCAGCCCTGACCCCCCTGCCACAGAGCGCCCCGATGTTCAGCCCCTGCCCCCCCCCCTCCCAGCAGTGGCGATCCCCCTCACCCCTGGCAGACTCCCCCCTACTGACTGTCCCAGGGTCAGACCACCACCCCCTGGGCAGACCACCTCCCCCAACCCTCCCTAATCGCTGGCCTCCCTTCAGCCCAGACCGATCCCAATTGCGGGTCACGATGGGAGAATCAGGCCCATTGTCTGCTATTATTATACCTGGTCAACATAATTTCACCAAAGTCTCAGACTTTGAACTGTTTCACATCATCCTTTTCCTCTTGATTAATTACAGCCAGGATATTTCTCTTATCTGTCATCCTGTGTAAAACAAGGGCTGGAATTCTCCAGCTGTTCATGCCCCGCCATCACTGCAAGAATTTGGTGGTCAGCCAAATCTCCGTTCACTGGAGCTGGACCAGAGAATCCCGCTGGTGTAAATAGCTGAAGATTTCTAGTCAAAGCATCTCTGTGTCCAGGCACAAACACATTGTGACTGCTCCTCCAAATCTAAGTACATTATTTCTCTTCCTTTTTTAACTTGTGATCCTTTTCTTCTGTTTCTCTTTCCTGTCATCCAGTTGTACCACCTTTATTGCTTCCTCCCAGTTGGGTATTTTTGCTCCCTCTTGGTCCTCTATCAGCACTCCCCATCCCCTGGCCATCATTCCTCAACACAAACCATGAATATTTTGTTGTCCTCTACTCTCTTGATATTGACCCAGGCTTCAGTCTTTCTTTAATAATCCTACAGTTCACTGTGGAGTCAAGGTACTTGCCACTGCCTCTTTAAAAACAGAAAGCCAATTGCCTTATCCTTCTCTCTCACCAATCTTCTTGCATAACCTGGCTGCTGAGAGCAAATCTACCAACTTCATTCACACCCACTCATATCAACACAAGAGGAAAATCATTGGGGAGAATACATGAGCTCCCATAAACTTGCAAAACAGGCTGGAAAACTGACTCCCCTTGAGCCTGCTCTGCCATTCAATAAGATGATGGCTGACCTAATTCCGGCTTCAACCCCACTGTGCGTCTTCTCATTGAAACCTTCAACTCCCTTGGTGACCAGAAATCTATCTAATCTATCGCTCACTCACCAAATACTAGCACCTAGCACTCTGCCAGTGGATAAATTAACAATACTACTCTCGGCATTTCACTCCACAATATTCATTCACTTGCAAATAAGGTTCATAGCCCTCTGTAATCTTACAATGATAATTGCAGTGTCATTCTGGCTTTGATTGAACTTGGCTCCTGGGCAATTTTAGCCCAGTTATTCTCCAACTACATGGGTTTAAGGGAATATTAATATTTGCTGATAATATAAAGTGGGGTAATAGAGGTAATTAGAGCTAAGGAATATTCAGAATCATGAATGCAGTTCAGTGTAGATAAATGTGAAATACAATATCATGGAATTGAAAGAAATTGAGCTTTGACAATGGGGCATCTGGACTTGAAATGTCAACTCTCTCTCTTTACAGATGCCACCAGACCTGTTGAGATTTTCCAACATTTTCTCTTTTGGTTTCATGGAATTGAAAATATCTTAGGCTATGAAATTGTCAATGAACTGGAAAAACGGAGATCTAGAGATTTAGGTCCCTTTTACAGGAATCTTAAATTGATACAGGACTCAGAATTGAAAAGAAATATTCTTTGTATGTGGGCATTTACATTGGCAAGACTACTATTTATTAAATACAATTTCTATTTGAGCTGATCGTATAAAATGAAAACTTGGGAGACAAGTGGATATCTGCCATCAAACCCCATTCCCTTTCTTTAGCTTCCCTGCCACTGGTGTTTGCAAGGGGAGAAATAACTCCACTGTTCATCATTGCGACAATCAAACAAAAAATCATCAGTATTGGTAATCTCAACACTCACAGCAAACTCCAATGATAAAAGCCATGGCAAGGTTATTTCCCCTTCTGACTTTGTCCTGAACATCCATGAAAGAGATGAGATATTCCTGCAGTTACTAGGTGTGAATGGAGAATACTTAACAGTATCACCCTGTCCGTGACTGAACTAACATTTGCTTTGGAACAGATATTAGCTGTTTGAAAAAATTGCTTTGAAGGAGATTGTGGTTGGACTCCACTGTTTCTTTGTCTCCCCAAGCAGGTATTGAAGAAAATGTTCACGTGGAAAAATAATACCAGATATCTTTCTTGATCTGAGCAAAGCATTGTTCCCTTTATGTTAGTGCCCTGAATGCAAAAACGACTGGTTGTCTTTACTGTATTTACTACATTACCTTGGTTACGATCCAAGCTTTCAGTCTGGTCCTTACTTATGTGATTCAATCATGAAGCATCAGACAGAAGCTATAAACTGCAGTGCCAGGTTGTTTAAGATTCCGTAAAAGGGGCATTCAGAATATCCACCATTTCATCTTTTAAAGTCAGGATCCTGAAAATGGTAATAAATATTTATTCAAGAATATAGATCCTCAGTGGCCTGTTAAATCTTATGCTTGTAATTTACCACTCTACTGCTTTTAAGACCCCCGTTGAACAAGCAATTGGCAGTTAGTTTCTCAAAAATCCTCATGTTGAAAAAGATGTCAGACTTTATATGGAATTTCGATAACTATTTATAAGTGAGGCCTTGGCTCATCTTTCTGTGAAATGTGCTGATGACAGCAGTATATCTAAACAAGTCTAAACATGTCGATGAAAATATAAGATACCTTTTGGAGATATGGAACAAATTTTTTTTCCACACAAATCAATGTTATATGACTGTGATTCAGTCAAAAATAACTGAATTATTGAAGCAGTAATAATTGGACATTTATCTAATCAAAAGTGATATATAGTTGTCTAATTGATGCATATATAAGCAATAGTCATTTCATGCATTAAGATAGGTAAATGGTAACACTTAAAACATTTGAAAACCTATTCTTGCTCAGGATGCTTTCACATCTCTGAGACACCATCCTGGTCTGTATATTCTTGTTCTCTCTCTTCAGGTAGCTTGCCCTAAGAGAGCCTTGATGGACTTCATGTTCATCTTGCTGTAGAGAAATAGATCTTCTTCATTGGTGATATATTCATCTGGTTTAGAAGGTTCTTTAAAAACGCTATTCTTTGTCTCCCTCAATCTCATTTACCATTGATCTTTCCCATCAGCATCAGACTTTCTTAATCATGATTTCTTACAAAAGTGCCCAGGAAATTCCAACTGTGTCTTCCTGATCTTGATCCCCAGAATTCTCTTGGTCTCTGATTTTGCCAGGAATTCCTTATGTTTAAGGTAACGTGTCCAAGATACATTCAATATTGGCCTGAAAAGCTACAAACCTGCGGCCTCAATTCTTCTCTGCATTACCTCGTTGATCATCCAAAACTCACCTCTCTGATCAT
This sequence comes from Carcharhinus amblyrhynchos, assembly GCF_965287045.1. NCBI lineage: Eukaryota > Metazoa > Chordata > Chondrichthyes > Carcharhiniformes > Carcharhinidae > Carcharhinus > Carcharhinus amblyrhynchos. The sequence goes on along the minus strand of NC_137326.1, from coordinate 100,016,367 downwards.
AATCTTTTTCAACTTTTGAAATGCTTCTTTGGCCATTCCACTCTTTATCTTATTTCTTGGTTGCACTTTCTGCCCAATGTTAAGATACTTCCTAGGTAAGAAAATCTGTCTGCCTGTTTGATCCTTTCATTCTTCAACATGATCTTACACTCTGATAAAAAATTCTCTTTGTACACAGCGAGACATTTTGTTTCCTTACAATTTCTGTTCAACTCTTTCTTCTTCTTCATCCTCTACTCTATCCAAAACCTTTCTTATTAGTTGGCAATAAAATTGTGCTGTTGGCATATCTTACATTATTGAGATTATAGCCTCTAACTAATAATCCAGTGAGGTCTTCAGTCTCTCAAAGAATATTTTCACTATACATATTGAATAAATGTGGAGAAAAAACACATTCCTGTCTGATCCCTTTTATCCTTCGTAAAATTGTTTTGATCATTCTCGCATCAGTTCTTTTATATAGTGCGTACGATCCATTACAGCTGACAGTTGTTATATTTACAAGTTATATTACAACAACCATCAACACCATATTTAAATCTTAAAATATTAATAATATTACATTATGTCAAGTTATGATAATTGGTGAAATTAGCTAAGCCATGATTTTAATTTGCAACTGCTGCTCCAGGCACTTGGGTATCACATTAGATTTTGAGGTTCTTGAAATGAGAGATTCCTCTCTAAGAAGTATTTGAATCACCTGATCATCAGCCCATTTGCAATTCCACATTGTGGAGGCAGTGCTATTTGAAGCACTGAGATTTGGGCAGGTATGTCATCATGTCCTGTTATACCAGTCTATCTGATTGTTGAGGAGTGGTGTAACACTTGTGGAAAATATAATGGTTGGAATTGAATTCACTTCAATGAAGAAACGGTGGTCACAAGTGCACAGAATGCAACTTCAGAAAAACACTGCAAATGGATTACACTCAGTCTTGAAATAAACCGCAGAATAATAATTGCACAAATATGTCATGTGGAATTTGTTTGAATTGTGTTTGTACATTACAGTATAGGAACTCAATCCTGACACATAGATAACTCTGCGTCTTTTAAACAATTAGAGAATGGTTGGTGGTGGCAAGCTGCCAAATGAGAAATATTGGGCTTTTTGTTCTAAATAGAATAATCCAACAGTGCCAAAAATCCTCTTAGATTTATATAATTATGGTGTATGTTGCACCTCAGCAGTTTTCATAACATGTTTCTAGCATAAATTATGAATGTATTATAACAATATACTTCAGCAAGTTTAAAGTAAGAAAAGTCTTTAGTCATAAATACTTTCATAAACTAATAATTTAATGTGTATTACCTTCAACTCGTCTTTAGTAGCACCATTGTTGCAGCGTTTCACATCTCAATACTCTTTTTGCTACTATAATGCTGGAAAAATCTATTTATGCCCATTTCCCTCTTTGCCCCTTCCAGCCTGTTTTGCAAGTTTATGAGAGCTCATGTATCCTCCCCAGTGATTCTCCTCACCATTTTCTAAAAGGATTTAAAGGCTTTTGTTTGCCTTAAAATATTGTCAATCAATTAAATATTTTCAGGACTCTTCGGTCCTATGTTTTTATTCACCCTGCATGCTCACTTGAATAATCTTAAAATAAAAAGGTTTTCCATTTGTCCTGAAATGAGGATTTATTCAGTCTAACTATCACAGTTGCTTTGTTGAGGTTTTTCCTTATTTCTTTGAAGTTGGTCTTTTTAAAATTAAACACATGAATATTGTTTGCAGCCATTGTTTCTTCCAGGTCATGTCAAGTTTAATCATGTCTGCTGACCATGGGTGGAATCTTCTGCTCTCGCTGGCAGTGAGCTTGGAGACAGGAAGGCCACATAGTTACACGAGATGATGGCATACTGGAACCCCACCTCTTTCCAAGCTCTTGTGGAATGAAGTTCTGGGCAGGAAGCCCTTTAGTTGCCCTTCAGACTCCTGATGCATTTATAACTCTGTTTCTATTAAACAATTAGAGAATGATTGATAGTGGCAAGCTATTAACACCCATTGAACTCCTGAAGTGGGCAGTGAATAATCCTGCCAGTGGGCTTGTCACTGTGCAGCATCCATGACAGCAAAAACCATGCCTGCTTGTTCCCTTTAGGGAAGTGGGGAGGGGGGTCAAAGGCACTCTGTGCCCGATCAAGAGACTGCACATCAGGAAGGACATACCCACTGAGAGACACCTTCCTGCTCTTTCTGCTGATTGCCAGCACCTCCCCCCGCCCATCCCTCCAATTATTTAACAGTGGCCTGGGTTTTTCTACAATGATGAGATGCAGGTAGGTCCTTTTCCTGTAGCAGCCACAACCTCTCCAGTGGCCTCCAGCTTTTGATAGGTGAGACTTCCACCCCTGGCATCTTGATTCCAGAGGAAGGCTCGCCTTAGTACTGCCTATTGGCTGGTGGTTTGGTGAGCCTTATTGAAAAGAGGCAGCGCAAGTCTCTTGCCCGTTTGCTCGCTGACAGGCAAGACCCAACACCTCAACAAGATTCTGCTGTATTATATGTGGATACCTAGTTGTCACTCTGAGGGTTAATAATTGGTCATTGCTGTGCCTGTTTACTGGACCAAAAATGATGAATTTCAGCTTCTGTTCTTCATGGGCATGTGGAAAAAGATCTGCAGTGCTTTTGACTTTGAATTTTCAGGTGTATGGGACAGTCGTCCAAAATGGCGTGTGCGAATGAATCACATGGTGATACAGTACTGAGGAAGGCTACATGGCCCATTGTGCCCATATCTGCTCTTTAAGAACACTATCCAATTAGTCCCGCTCCCTTGCCCTTTACCCAAAATGCTGCAATTTATTTCATCTTTAAGTATTTTTCCAACCTCTGTTATTGAATCAGCATCGATCCAATTTTCAGGCAGTGCATTGCAGATCTCAACAGTCCTCTACATTGAAAAAGCTCCTCTTTTCACCTCTGGTTCTTTTACCAATGATCTTCAATTCCAGCTCCACAGAATTCTGTTTATCCTCTGACAGCTGAGATCTGCTCCTGCCACTCCTTACTTCCTCCTCTCGCAGCAGTTACTTGAGGACTTCTGCCAGCAATGTAAGTGTCCTGAATTTTGAAATCGAGAAGGAGATTCAGGAAGTTGCAAATCTTACTGAAATGAGACCTAAATTTGGGCTGGTCGCAGACCTTTTGGTTGTGGAATGAAATGCTTGCGCAGCACCATTCTTTGTTTGAAAAACGCACCCACACATTTCTGCCTTTTATTATGCTTGCTTGGGATTCCTCGGGGTTGGAGGGAACACTGGGGCTTGCCCAGAAACGTCTGGGAGGCCAGCCATCAGGAGATGGTAGGTTTGGGAGGGCAGTGATACGGGATCACAGGGCTGGCCAGTGATTGGGTGGCGATGCAGGGCTACTGCGCATGTGCCGATCTTGGTGCTGACAGATCAGCGCATGTGCAGTGGCTCGCTCAGCAGTCTGCTGCTGGCCTCTTGGTAGGAATAGGCCCCGCCCCTGATTTCCAGAGTGAATCCCACTAGAACACTCTGAGTACTACAGAGTGTGGGAGATTCATTCTGAAAATCACACTAAAAAATCTCCTGTTACTCCTGTTTTCACGTGAATTCAGCACTTAGAATTCTTTTGGGAGAATCCCCATTTTCTCTCCAAATATAAAATATGCTAATGATGTTGATTTGAGTTAACTTAGTTTTCATTTATACTTTATTATGATGGCATCATTTTAATTGTCTCTATTATTTTCCAATAATAATTTACAGAACATAATGGTGTTGAGAACTGTAGCAGCTGTGAAGGAAGTTTTTGATTATGTAGATAGGGCAATGCTTCAATTCATTATGCAGCAAATAACTACTCCAGCGAAAAAAATGTGCAACGTGTTTATTATTTATTTAGCAATGAAATGTAATTGCAAATCCGCAGGTTAGGTAGAACGCTGCTTAGATTAACATGTTTTTAAGGGCTACATCAAGGAATGAATGCTCAAGAGCAGAGCAGTACTGCGTGGAGCACAGTAATCCCTCAGGGCCTAGGTTTGAGCTTTACTGCTCCATATTCTGTGAACTGATGTCTTGGTTTTTTTTCTCAAGCATTATTTGCTTACTCTGCATTTTATCAGATCCCAGAATAGAAACACCAGAGGTCGTTTGTGCCACCACTGTTTGGCTGCTAATCCAGCAGAACTGAATGCTTCCACCTCTGCATCATCTCTACCATTGACCATGGGGTTCAGAGAGGTTCTGTAACAGGGGGTGTGATTCACTCTGCCGGTTTACTGGCCAAGCAATGAAGTTGATAATTATTCTTATTATTTAATGTTTCTTGTGCTGAATAATGTGATCATAATATAACATTCATTGCAGTGGATCAAGCTTTGCTGTAAGTGCCCCAATTGGAGGCATTAGCCTGATCGGATATCTCAGTGCTTGCTACCACTCCTGTGGGTGGTGAAACCTTGTCCTCAGGCCACGCTGATGAAGGAGGCAGACCCACGATCTGTACTTTGGTCCATCACCAACTGATTGGAACATAGGAAGCTGAATGCTTGCAGGCGCAAGGCTTCTTTATGGTCACATCAGTGCTTATTCCGAACACAGGACTCAAGTCCTTCCCAGGCAGTGGAAGGAAGGATGTCTTGTCTGTGTGCATGTGCTGCATGATCAGTTAGACTACAGTAGCGGGCGATAAAAGGTCTTGCCAAAATCTAGATTTTTATTTATTTATTAATCACAAGTAGGCTTACATGAACACTGCAATGAAGTTTCTCTGAAAATCCCTAGTTGCCACACTCCGGCACCTGTTTGGGTACACTGAGGGAGAATTTAGCATGGCTAATGCACCTAACCTGCACATCTTTGGACTGTGGGAGGAAATCAGAGCACCCAGAGGAAATCCATATAGACACAGAGAGAATGTGTAAACTCCACACAGACAGCAGCCCAAGCCAGGAATCAAACCTGGGTCCCTGGAGCTGTGAAGCAGCAGTATATACCACTGTGCCACCCTAGATGGAAAGAGTCACTTGCTGCTCTGGGCATGTTTGTGCCGAACCAGATTGTTGGATTTTAATGATGATTTCAGTTGTGGTTTTGAGTTTGGCTCCTTTACTCTGAACTAAAGGACATCACTTCTGGAAGGAAGGTAATGTAAAACTTTAAAGGAATAACTAACCCACTATTTAGGTTATAAAGTCTTTCATGTTCCCAGACAAGAACAACTATAGTTATAATTGCAGCAGGCTGGATAAGATCTTCATGATGTAAACCAAAGCTCCACTTTGTGCATTCTACCATCAACACTAGTCACACATAATAAAAATAGAAAATTCTGGGAAAACTCAGTAGGTCTGGCAACATTTGTGGAGAGAGAAGTAGAAGTGATGTTTCTTCAGAGCTCTTCACTGTTCTCATGCGATTTGTGGCTTCCTCATCCACACTGTACTATCAATGCAGCGCTTTTAATTCTATAGCCTACCTGTCTGACATATCAGTGTCCATTTTTAAATAAAGGCAGTTCCAGAAGCTTCCATCAGACTCAGTCTATGTTTAAAGTTATGCATCAGACATGTCTTTTACTGGGTATGACAACAGGAATTAGTCACACGAAATCTCAAAGCTTTTCCAGTTTCTATTATACACTAGAGGAGGGAGAAAAATAGGCTTGCTGGAGAATTTTCCTCTGTGAATACCAGCACAATAAATGGTTGTTAGTCTGGCAGCCAGTATTTCCAGCTGTGATTCGCACAAGATTTATTCTTATAATAAGCTTTATTACAACGGTGTTCCATTTATATTGAATGATAAGATGACACGCAAATAATACAACCTGGTTTCTCGCTTTGACACTTGAGAATGTGCTCCAACCAAAGAGAACAGCACAGTTCATTCCCAAATCCTGGAGTGATCAAGCTCTTCTCATGGTTGAGTGCCTCCCAAGCTCAAGAATGCTCAGTCTTAAAAAGGACGCAAGTTTTATTCTGTTATGAATGACAGGCTTTCTCAGACTGATATGTCTTGAATAGTCTCTCTTAATTCAAGGTAAATTCAAGATCACGGATGATAGAAAGATTGCTGGACAACAATAGTGCAGATCGTGATGAAGATTATCAGAGAATACAGCAGGATATTGATAGGGTGGAAAATTGGGCAGAGAAATGGTAGATGGAATTTAGTCTGGACAAATGCTAGGTGATACACTTTGGTAGATCCAATTTAGATGGGAGTTATAAAATAAATAGAGTCAGAGGTTTATAGCATGGAAACAGGCCTTTTAGCCTAACTCATCCATGATACCACTTTTTTTAACCACTAAGCTAACCCCAATTGCCCATGTTGGGCCCATATCCCTTTATAACCATTTTATCCATGTAACTGTCTAAATGCTTTTTAAATGATAAAATTGTACCTATTTCTACTACTACCTCTGGCAGCTTGTTCTAGGCACTCAACACTGTCTGTGTGAAAAAATTGTCCTTCTGGACACTTTTGTATCTCTCCCCTCTCATCTTAAACCTCTAGTTTTATACTCTCCTAACTTTGGGAAAAGATGTTGACTATCCAGCTGATCTATGCCCCTCATTATTTTATGGTCCTCTATAAGATTACCCTGAAGTCTCCTATGCTGCAGGGAAAAAAGTCCCAGTCTATCCAATCTCTCCTTATAACTCAAACCATCAAGTCCTGGTAGCATACTAGTAAATTTTTTCTGCACTCTTTCTATTTTAATAATATCCTTTCTATAATAGGGTGACCAGAACTGTACACACTATTTTAAGTGTGGCCTTACCAATGTCTTGTACAACTTCAACAAGATATCCCAACTCCTGTATTCAATGTCCACGTTCAAGGAGCAATGAATCTGTACCCCTAGATCTCCTTTATCTATAACTCTCCACAACACCCTGCCATTAACTGAGTAAGTCCTGCCCTGGTTTGATCTACCAAAATGCAGCATCTTGCATTTATCTAAATTAAACTCCATCTGCCATTTGTCAGCCCACTGGCCCAATTGACTAAGATCCCATTGCAATCCAAGATAACTTTTTTTGCTATCCACTAAAAATAATTTTACTTATTAGTCACAAGTAGGCTTACATTACCACTACAATGAAACTACTGTGAATATCTCCTGGTCACCATACTTCGGCACCTATTCAGGTACATTGAGGGAGAATGTAGCATGGCCAATGCACCTAACCTGCACATCTTCAAATTTACTAACCATCCCTCCTAAATTCTCATCCAAATCATTAATATAAATGACAAGTAACTGTGGGCCCAGCAGTGATCCCTGAGGCACACCGCTAGTCACAGACCTCCAGTTGGAAAAACAATCCTCCACAAAACTCTTCTGTCATCAAACCAATTTCGTATCCATGGAACCATCAGGAGCATAGACACACAGAAGATCTGGGAGTACAGGTCCATAAATCCTTAAAAGGGGCAGCACATGTGGAAAAGGTGGTGAAGAAAGTATATGGCATGCCTAACTTCATTGGACAGAACATTGAGTAGTAAAATTAGCAAATTATGTTACAGTTGTATAAAATGGGATGAAGGAGTATAATATCAAGGCTAGGACTCTTAGCAGTGTAGAGGATCAGAAGGACTTTGGGGTCCGGGTCCATAGGACTCTTAAATCGGCCTTGCAGGTGGAGGATGTGGTCAAGAAGGCATATGGTGTACTAGCCTTCATTAATTGAAGGACTGAGTTTAGGAGTCGGGAGATAATGCTGCAACTTTATAAGACCCTTGTCAAACTCCGCTTGGAGTACTGTGTGCAGTTCTGGTCGCCTCACTACAAGAAGAATGTGGAAGCTATTGAAAGGGTGCAGAGGAGATTTACAAGGATGTTGCCTGGCTTGGGTGGCATGCCTTATGAGGATAGGTTGAGAGAGCTAGGTCTTTTCTCCCTGGAGAGACCAAGGATGAGAGGTGACCTGATAGAGATTTATAAGATGTTGAGAGGAATAGATAGGGTGAATTCTCAGAGGCTATTTCCCCAGGCTGAAATGGTCGATATGAGAGGACACAGGTTTAAAGTGCTGGGGAGTAGGTAGAGAGGAGATGTCAGGGGTAAGTTTTTCACTCAGAGGGTGATGAGTGAGTGGAATCGGCTGCCGTCGGTGGTGGTGGAGGCAAACTCGCTGGGGTCTTTTAAGAGATTTCTGGTTGAGTACATGGGATTTAATGGGATTGAGGGTTATAGATAGACCTGGTAATAGGGAGATGATCGGCACAACTTGTTGGCTGAAGGGCCTGTTCGTGCTGTAGTGTTCTATGTTCTATGTTAAAATGTTGATCACATCACATTTGGAATACTGTGTCCAATTCTGCTCACCACGTTACCAGTAGGACGTGAAGGCTTTGGAGAGAGTACAAAAAATATTTACCAGAATGTTGTCTGGTATGAAGGGTATTATCTATGAGGAGAGATTGAATAAACTGGGATTGTTCTCCCTGGAAAGACGAAGGCTGAGGTGACCTGATAGAAGTTTGAGGGACATAGATAAGGCGAACAGTGGAAGCTTTTTCCCAGGACAGAAATGCTGATTACAAGGGGCACAAGTTCAAAATAAGGTGGGAAAGATTCAGTAGAGATGTGCAGGGGAAGTTTTTTACATTGAGGGTGCTGGGGGCCTGGAATGCACTGCCAAGTGAGCTTGTTGAGGCAGATACGTTAGTGACATTTAAGATTTATCTGGATAGACACATGAACAGGCAGGGAATAGAGCGTTACAAGCAGTTGGTCTAGATAGGGCAACATGATAGGCGCAGGCTTGGTAGGCCGAAGGGCCTGTTCCTGTGCTGTACTGTTCTTTGTTCTTTGTAAAATGGAGCAGTGGAGAGGACCATGTAACTACCTACCAGATCTTCCCGGTATTCAGCCCAGGAGACCTGGCTATCATAGAGACAGAATGAGACTGAAATTTATTCAAAGTCAAGTGCCAGATTTAACATCTGAACACAAAGGGAGAGGCAGCTGTTCTTTCTGGTTGCAGTCTTATTGACTTAGATGCTGGGCAAAGTGAGGGAGTGAATTCCAGAGAGAGAGAGAGACAGGGAAACAGCAGCTGCTATGAACAGCAAAGGAAAGGTTGCCCTCTGTTCACCACCAAATCTGATGCTGGTGGGATCTTGTTCTCTGGTTGAAGAGGTGGCACCAGTGGAGATTTAGGAACACTGAAAAATTCAACCTGGCATGGCCAGGAGAAGGAGTTGCCAAAGTGGACCTTGCTGGAAATCAGTTCAGGGGTTCTCAGCAGAGTGACAGAAATAATTTTCGATGTACAGAAAGTTGTAACTAAGCCAAACAGGGACAGCGAGTCTTTTGGAAGCTGAGGATAACTTTGGACTGGCTCATGTAAAACTACAATTCTGTGGAGAGTGCAGTGTAACACTTAAACACAACATAGGGTTTTCGGTCTGTATTGAAGTCAAGGGAAATAACTTTCCTGTAATTAAGTGTATTAGTTGCCAATTAAGCAATGTTTAGCTGATGTTTATTTTATTTTGTTTATTACAATAAAAGTCTTAAAACATGAAATCTAATGATGTAATCATTGGGAATTTAAATCTTAAAGTTATTACTCTCTATGGAGATCATAATTCTTGTACTATAATACAACCTTGCTCTGTGCCCCTATCTTATGTAGGTTATAAATTTAGCTGAACCTTCATTTTTAGGTATTTACCCAGCTTCCAATCTTTTTTGCTTTCTCTTTAAGTTACAGGTTTTGCTTATAATAACAGTAAATGTGTTGGCCAAATGTTTATCATTTGCTATGCTTACTGTACTTTGAAAAGCATTTTCCTTTCCCTTATGTTTCCAAACTTGCAGTTGTTCAAATATGGAGAAAAAAATTATGATTTCCTTTCCTCTCTCATTTTCTCCAACACTGAAAATGTTGAAAAGGAAGGAGTGTTTAGATAACCTGGCTACGATTTCTTAATTGTTCTAACAATTTTCAATCTAATCCATTTGTATTGCAACAAAGCTTAACAATTGCATTACATGTTCACATATAAATGATGCCTTCTATAGATTTTTGAATGTTACTTTCTGCAATCTTGATTTGAAAGTGAACCACTGTATTATTGAATGCCAGTTGTTAAGTTCTGTTTTTCCCCACATGATTCCCTGGCTTCTGAGTAAATCTGCTATTCAACGTCCTGACATGGCTCTTTCCAATCTGTGAAATTATCTTGCTGGCTATTAAGAGCTCTAGTTATTTAACTTAACTGACTAAGGTCCAACTTTTTAATTAGAAACATTTTCTGTAATAGCTATTGCTCAATTCCAAGCTTGATTTAGTTGCATCCTTCTAAAGGATTCATTGTTTACAACCCTTAGGACAAACTGCCTGCAGTTCCAGAGCAGAGCAGTGAATTTTACAGTAGCCTGCCGGTTGGTTTTCAGGCAGCAGGAAGCTTATAAATTTCTCAGGATTGCCTACCCATTGTCTTCCCTCTTCCTGACCTGTCCACAGTTTTACTGAAAGCAGTTGGAAGTGGTTAAGGCCTCAGGCCCCAAAAATGAAGCCTTTAAGTGGCCAATTATTGGTTATTTAAGGGCCAACTTTTATTGGTCTCAACTTTTCAGCCACTGGGCAGTGTCGAGGGGATAAACCCAGTAAATCACTCTGCTTGGGCCTCAGGTGGGAACAATGGGGGCACCTCCAATTCTTGACCCCTTCTGAGATAAGGTGCAGTCTCCCCAGAATCTTTGAATCCCTGATGGTTCTTGCCCGGACTCCACTCCCCACCACCCCTCCCATTCCTACTGTGAGACCCTCACACTTCCCTCCGTCCTGGGCTCTGAGACTGAGGCCTGAATTTTCAGAATGGATGGAGCCTGGCTGAAAAGTTGATGGGGAGCACATGCTAACTTCCCACTGACTCCAGCAGACATAATGCTGTTTCACACTCTGATGAGCATTGATTGGCATAAGGAATTCCAGTCCACACCATGAGGAAGTGCCACCTTAAAGAGCTGTCAGCCAATCAGGTTGACCAGCAGCTCTCCAGTAATGGCTAGAAGAAGTACTGCAAACAGTTGCCTGGAATAAGCCCTAGGAACCAGAGGAGAGGTAAGTGGCAGGGTAGGAAAGGCCTAGGGTCCTTGTGAGGTGGTGATTGGGGTTCCAGTGGAGAGCTCGGGGGATGAGAGAGATCTGGAGGTCATTGGATATTAAGAAGGTGGCTTCTGATGGAGGCATTCCCCCTTCCTTCCCACCTGAGAGCAACCTCTGCTCATTTTCAAGTCTGCCCTCCTGATCTATCATCTGACTCCCTCCAGCCTAAATTTGAGGCTGGGTGGGAAAAAGCTCTTACGTGGCCATTAACTGGCCACTTAATGGGGGCAAGGGGTGGGGGGGCGTGACCCATCCAAGGCCCTGTCCACCCTAGTGTAAACTTGCAACCAAGTCGGGGCAGGTGGGATCCTGGAAAGAACCCCATCCATGCAAATTCACGCTCCTCCTCCCACCTCAGCATCTGGGAAGTATAAAAATTCTGGCCTTAGAATCTGGAGACTGCTTGCAGCTCCAGTCCTGGCCACTGTTCCTGAGGTATCACTGAGACCTCAGAACTGCTGGCCAATCATATTGGCTAGCATCTCTCTGAGGCAGGCCTTCCTCCCAAGCAAGGGGCATAAATACCATCTGTAGCCACTCTTCAAAGAGCTGTGGGGCAACCGGAGTCGACTGGGCTACATTACTGTAAAATTCTGCTCTTGGTCTCACTGTGAGAGATGTTAGGACCAAAGAATGGACTCCAGTAGGTTCCCATAATGCTGTGAAAATTCATTATGTAAAGGCTTGCATATTAAGTTTTTTTGTCATCAGCCCAATTTTCTCCCCGTTTCCTTAAGTTATTCATGATGTATATTTCCTTAATGTGCTTTATTATTTCTAGAGTCAAATATTCTAATCCATTTTTATTGAAAATGTACATATAAATATGAATTTAAAACATATAGCAATCTTACAGGTTCAATCACAGTGACATCATATATTACTATCTAAAACAATGTTCTTGTTGATGGACTGAGCTGCATAGAATTGGGGATACTGCCATCTTGGAATAGATGGCACTGATTGGAGCATAGTTTCTGTGTGCACTGAATATGTTCAGATATAAGTATTTCTTTTGGTTAGTGATGCACTTAGTATGACCTCTACCATCTGGGCTACTTATAGATCCAATTAATAGTATTCCTGATGAATAAAGAGGCCCCTCCCTTTGTTTGGCTGTAAGGGTTCACACATAAAATCACTTTAGACAGTTTAAATTTCTAATGAGTGACATCTTGTTGTGAATTTCTAATGAGTGAGAACCTACAGCACAAAATGGCTGCTTAACTGACAATCGCAGTGCGAGAAACAGGAGGATCCAATCATCGTGGGGAAAAGGAAGAGATTATAATTACCCACCCAAAGCAATGTGAATGTATTTCCTTTCAAAAGGTACATGGCCTGCTTTATATCCCTGTCCAGTTCTGTTGTTTATTTCCACTTTCAGAATTTATAGTTTTTCCTCTTAAAATCTTGTTGCGTAACTGACCCCTGGGTGTTATAAATTCATTCTGTTTTTGTTACAGTTGTTGGTTCCAATTGTATGTTAACATTGCACAGCTAATCTTGATTTCCTACCGTGCTACCATTTTTTTGTTAAAATAACTTCAGTTGATTGCTAACTTGCTATAAAATTATCATAAAAATGATGTTTTGTTTGACGGATTTAAAAACAAAAAAGAGAAAAAAGCCTTCAATGCTGCAGAACAAAATTCTTTCGAGGTTGGGTTGGTGCAGGGCAAAGGGAATTTTAACATGTAAATAAATACTTTGTCTTGTACCCAATTTTAGCACTCATAACCTTCATAAAACAAACCTTTAATTACCTTGTCTTTGACTTTCAATTGTATTTGTTATTGCTGCATAATCACATTCATATGCCTTCTTTTGTGAAAATTAATCTATTGTTAAAGCTATTACTGTTATACTGTGGTACTGTAGATAATAATAGGAAGAAAATTAACTCTTATGGAATAATAGATTCCTAGAATCCCTACAGTACAGAAGAAGGCAATTTAGCATGGCCTTTCCACCTAATCCACATATCATTGGACTGTGGGAGGAAACCAGAGCACCCGGAGGAAACCCATATAGACAGGGGGAGAACTTGCGGACTCCACACACAGTTACCCAAGCTGGAAATCAAACCTGGGTCCCTGGAAGTGTGAGGCAGCAGTGCTAACCACTGTGCCACCCTAAAGAACATTAGTGAACCAGATGGGTTTTTCCAACAATGGAAAAGCCCCCTTGTAGGCCTTGTGCACATTTGGCTCTTGATAGGACACTGCAGTTCATTGTTAATGCAAGCCCTGACACAATCTTCTCTGGACATGATGTTAACAGCTCACTGTAGCTTCTTCACCCCTTCCCCAAAAAAGATTATTGAAATTTATTTTGGTCCATTTAAAAATGCTTAAAAGACAAACAAAACTTGTGTGTTTCTTTGCTTTCACTTATTTTCCTAACTGTTACTCTTTTTAATTTAAAGGAACTTGGGAAAATCAGGACTGCGAGTATCTTGCTTAGGACTTGGTAAGTGTTGATATTTAACATGATTTTGGATTAGAACATTGTTGAGGCATTTTGTAAGGCAGCACTGTTGGTGCAGAACTTGGCTCAAGTTAAGTATGAGTCAGAGAATCTGATTAAAGTATTTTCTTCAACCTACGGACTGGCCTCATGAAGTTCAGCACCAGCAATAGAAGCTCCCAAAATTACTCCTTTATGTATGTCTTCTTCTTAAACAGTTCACAAGGTAAATCTGAAAAATATAAAGTATGTTGCTGTTACATGATTGTCTTTGTGAAGTGATTTTTGGATACATGTTGATTTGAAAAGTGATAACAGAATATCAGTAATGGGTCTGGAGCTCAGAGTGCCAAAAGACAAACGATTTGAAGAGTGACGTCCAATATCTGATATGAATCTTGAATTTTATATGGCTGCAGTAGAGTAGTACAGTCCAATATGTTAGCCACCCGCCACATGTAGCTAATTGGAAATTTAGATGTACCCGACTAATGGTTAATTAGCAAGTAAAAATTAAGTAAAACTGTCATCAGCCAGGGGACAGGATGGCACAGTGGTTAGTGGAGCTGTCTCACAGTGCCAGGACCTTGGTTTGATTCCAGCTTTGGGTGACTGTGTGGAGTTTGTACATTCTCACCGTGTCTGTGTGGGTTCCTTCCGGGTGCTACTCCCACAGTCCAAAGATGTGCAAGTTAGGTTGATTGGTCATGCTAAATTGCCCATTAGTGTCCAAAGATGTGTAGGTTAGGGGGATTAGCAGGGTAAATACATGTGGTTATGGAGATAAGGCCTGGGTGGGAGGATCTGTCAGAGTCAGTGCAGAGTTGATGGACTGAATGGTCTCGATGTGACGCCAATAATCTTTCAGTCTGAGATCTACATTTAGGCTTTTTGTTTGTTGATAAAATGGTAGGTGGAAAAGTAGACTGTGTGTTTGATATTATGTGTGCATTACTTTCTTGGGTAGCAGAAATGCAATAAGCAATAATGTGGTATGTAACCTGGGTGAATTTTGGCACCATGGTATTATGGTTCAGGTCAGAAACTCAAGTGTTTTATGGAGCCTGCCTGGATCATATGTTTTGCCTCTTAAATTTGGCTAAGATAAACATGAAATTTTCACTTCAGGTATGATTCAAATGACCCACTAGGGAGCTTTTATCAAACAAAGTTTATTTAAGAATATAGTTAACATGTATGGTAAGAAAATTAGCAAGAACTCTTATCAATTACAAACAAAAAACAAAACAACCACTATAATGTATAATGCATGCTTATCCTAGCCAAATTCAAGAGGCAAAACTTATGATCCAGGTGGGCTTCATGAAACACTTTAGAGTTTCTGACCTGAACCATAACACCATGGTGCCAAAGTTCACCCAGATTACATACTACATTAGCAGACATTCAATAAGCAATACCCCAAAAAGTAATGCACACATAATATCAAACACACAGTCTACTTTTCCACCTGCCACTTTACCAACAAACACTAGTAATATAGTACATGAAGGGGAGCAGTCTTTGTGGTTAGCTTGATAAATGAAAATTAAAGAATCAAACAGCAGAAGAAAGCAAAGTAATATTAAGCATCTTCAATGGCCATGGCAAAGGGCAAGCAATCCAACCTTGTTCTGGATGAAAGATGTGGGTAAATCTGGTGCATCACATTGTGCATGTCAACATTCATTGATGAAGCCTAAGTACCGCACATTAAAAATTGACGCTGCTGGATAAAAACCTGAAAGTTGCAATAAAATGTTGATTCCAAAAAGTTAATGGTGAAATTCCAAACTTTGGTGAAAGGGACAGGCTGTACATAGAGTAACATACAGAATGGCTGCAGATGCTTGTTGTGTAAATATTCACCCAAGACATTTCTATGGATATCAGTGCGTATGGTTGAAATGGTACATCAAAGCTGCTTCTGTGAAAAATCAATAGTTTCTGCTGGATCATTCTGCTTTAAGAGATATAATATAGTGTGAAACCAGCCTTTAAAAATACAGTAGTGATTTTGGCAGAATAAGATTCTGAAATGCTGGTTTCACAGTGATATCTGTAATATAACTGAAGTTATTGTTAAACACTTCTGCATATCCTTTAAGAATATATAGCAGCGGGACAGGATTTTCACCTTTACAGTCTGAACATTTTTCTGTTTGAATGGATCATGCAGGAGACCCATGAAATCAAATTAGTTCAATGGAAATCTATTTAATAATTTTATTTAGCAAATCTTTTACTGAATTACTTTTAAGAGTATACGAGTTGTAACAACAATTAAAATGCCCATTTAATGTTGGTTAACATTACTTTAGAGTAGCCTTTTGAGCTTCCACTTCTACTTTGACTGTAATTAAGAGGCTCTTTGCTAGTGTACTTTCCATAAACACTACCAACTCTCCAGTGCTTCCCCTAAGTTACCATTCTTCACGATTGACTTCAATCAATTTGTTATCTTGCAGCATAACCAATGAGTCCAAACATGTCCTCAAACAATGTCCATACACATCCAGTGATTCCAACATAGGCTACTGGATTAGTGATTCTGTGCATCTACCAAGCATGCAGTTTGGCATGGAGGATCACACTATAGATGTTCCAGACTTTTCTGGTCAGCTATTTACTTTCTGAAGCAGCTAGATCAGTGAGGAAGCTGAATGTATTGTTTACAATAATGGTCTAGGTTTTATAGTAATAATGGTGTTTCTGTTGGTGTTTAGGATCATTACTCCTCTAATATTGACAGCAGACCATGTGAAAATAGATAATGTGGAAATCCAGACATTGCTGTCAGTAATTCTGTACTTCTCCATTATGTTGATTTCCTATCTATTAGAAATAATTGAAGTGATGAGAGCTTTCTATTTTGCATTGTAATATCACATGAAACCTCTGGTCCCATGTGAGACAATGGGCAGCAAGACTCAGCTACTTGTCCCAGTCCATCACAATCTCCACTCCAGCCTAGGTGGTGTTGCACTCTTGATGATCCTCAAATATTCTTCTCTTGGTCTTCTTTGGCCGACCCAGTCTTCTTCTGTCATCTGGTAGTGCGCGTTCCACTGCCCCCTGGCAAACCTTGCATCCGAGAGGTGAAATATGTGTCTTGCTAGCCTCCATCTTGTGTCATAATGTTCCCATAGACAATCTGACTAGTTCTCTACAGAACTTCTTCATTGGCAATCCTGCCTCTCCCTGTAATGCCCAGGATCTTATGTAAGCAGCACAAGTGAAAGACTTTCAATTTATGTGATGTTTTAGCTATTCTTTTTCATGTCTCGCTAATATAGATTGCAGTGGGTGTTATTGTAAATATGTAGAATTACTGCTTCATGGTATTGGATGCTTAGACCATATTGAGCCGCAGCAAGACCAATGCTTCTTTGCCAATTCTTGTGGACATTGATCACCCTCTTGGAAACATTTCTTCCAAGATGGGGAAATGGTTGACATCATTGATGTTCTATTCCCCAGTAGTGGTGGAAAGGCTTTGTTGTCATCCCGTAACTTTTGTGTTGATCTTCTTGCAACTGATGCATGGACCAACCTTGGCACAGCTACTCTTAAGACTGGTGATCATGACCTGGGAGAGCATGCATTTCTTCTGCTACCAAGGTGTTCTTGTCTGGGAAATTTTCAAGCCCATCAGTTGGTGGTGTGGCTATGGGATGCCAAAGTCTGTATCTGCCATTGCCTCCCTCATAATGAAATCGGTGATCAAGAGGAAAAAGAGTGGGGAGAGTATTTGACCTTGGTGTACTCCTGTGCTGATATTGAAGGAGCACACAGTGCCCATGCCTCTGGATTGCGATGTACCAGAGTGACTGCTGATGGATGCAATCAGAAGCATCCTTGAAATCAGTGGCATTAATCCTAAGCTATGGCGGTACAGTGGCCCGGTGGTTAGTACTGCTGCCTCACAGCACCAGGGACCCAGGTTCAATTCTGGCCTTGGGTCACTGTCTGTGTGGAGTTTGCACATTCTCCCCATGTCTGCATGAGTATCCCCTGGGTGCTCTGTCTTCCTCCCACAGTCCAAAGGCATGCGGGTTAGGTGGACTATGCTAAATTTCCCTTGAGTGACAGGGGGATTAACAGGGTAAATAGTTGAAGTTACGGGTAGAGTCTGGATGGGACTGTTTTTGGTGCAAGCTCGATGGGCTGAATGGCCTCCCAGATCCACTTGCAATATTATCTACCACCCTGAAAACCCACCTGCTCATCTTGAAGAGTACTCTCTACTCCTTTCAATCTGAGGAACACCATGCTAAAGGATGAATAGCAGTGAGGGTGTGAAAGTCCTGTACTTTGGGTAGGGAGGAACACCAGACCCATGCGTTGCCCTCATATTTAATAGATGCTCAAGCACTAGTTGGGTAGAAGCCAGTAAATCATTGCATCATCACCTCCACAGGACAGGTTTATGTGCTAACAGAGGCAGACACAGAGGAGGAAGAAGATGTAGTCTGTCATGAATTGCAGTATACGAGTCCCAGCTATGATGTCAAGTTATTGATCGGTGACCTCAAAGTTGAGTTCAGTGGCTACCAGTGAGGACTGAACAGTATGATTGGGCATCATGGGTCAGCAAGCATGCTCAACTGAAACAGGAGTGTCTGTTAGCCTTCAGCAACAGCAATGGGGTCAGTATTGGGAATACCTTCTTCAAATACAATGCCATTCACGAAAGAAGACACGGAGGCCTCCAGATGGTAACACTCTAAACAGCAGATGAAGAATGTCCCATGTCCAGATATGTGGAGATGCTGATGGAGATCATGCATTTCTTCTGCTACCAAGGTGTTCTTGTCTGGGAAATTTTCAAGCCCATCAGTTGGTGGTGTGGCTATGGGATGCCAAAGTCTGTACCTGCCATTGCCTCCCTCGTGATGAAATCGGTGATCAAGAGGAAAAAGAGTGGGGAGAGTATTTGACCTTGGTGTACTCCTGTGCTGATATTGAAGGAGCACGCAGTGCCCATGCCTCTGGCACATCACAATCCAGAGTGACTGCTGATGGATGCAATCAGAAGCATCCTTGAAATCAGTGACATTAATCCTAAGCTATGGCGGCACAGTGGCCCGGTGGTTAGCACTGCTGCCTCACAGCACCAGGGACCCAGGTTCAATTCTGGCCTTGGGTCAAACACCTTGTGTTTGGCAAGGTCTACCTGAAGCTGAAGAAGACAACTGTAAAGTCATACTTATAAAAAATTATATAATGGCACAGAATTGCAGGTGTGGTAATGTACATCTTGGAAGTCCTGACACACTGATGTGGGAATTACCCAAGAAGTTTGAATTTCAAGTAGACAATTCACTTGCATCTGGAACCCTTCAAAAAATTCTCCAACTCCTGAGTTAGAATCGGAGACTTTGGATACTTCTGACTCTCTTATCTGAATAGTTACTTAGGAAATGGATAGGATATTTCCCTATACCCTCACCCACCCACCTGCCTGTTTGAGACATTTAAGCTTTCCCTATTTTCTGGAAGACGACAGCTAGTGCCATAAAAAGGGGTGGCTTCTCCGATGATTCACTGCACTGTGTGATTGTGGAAGGATCTTCCATCAGAAGATGGGCCCAAAAAATAGTAGGAAAGTAAGTAGACAACATTGCCCAACCTGGTTTGGAAATGGGGATTCGTCCCAGCTTGGAAGTTCTGGACCGGTGAACCATTTGTTAGTAGATATCAGAACATAAGAGTCACTTTCTTAGTAAATTTAAGAAAAAATCCATTCAAAAGCTTCTGTTAGTATTCCTGAACCCAAAGTAGCCACCTTGGAGGATTATAAATGAGCACAATTGCATTGATGATTACTATAATTTTAACTGGGGTCTTGGCCAGTTTTGCTGACTTCCAGGGCTGTATTTTGTCAACCAATGTGAAAGATCACGGTAACTTTTTATTTGTGTAGAACAAAATTGCACAAATTTTGCATTGGTTTTGGGTAAATGGATAAAATTGTCTGAATAAAGTGAGACTGACCGCAAGCTCTTTGAATTGGAATGTCAGAGTTCACCTTCAACTCTATAAGCAACTAGTTTGCCCACATCTGGAGTATGCATCCACAGTTTAGAATCCATGTTTTCGGAGAGATGTGCAGCTTAGAGTGTGAAAAGCTGCGTTACCGGGAAAATGGAAAGGGGTCTGGGAGCTTATGAGGAACGTTTAAGAAGTCTGAAGTTTATAAATTGATGGATGGCCTTACTACCTCTAAGCCTGAAAACTTCGTTACTCGCAATGACGGTATTTTGTGTGGTCATCAGTGCAAACTGCAGCAGCTTGGTTCAGATTGTGATATTCATAAATTTATTTTTTCACATTGAATTGTTGATACTTGGAATGGTTTGCCTGATTTTTGTGTGAATCCTGAAAATATAGTGATTTTTCTTTAAGAGGGCTTGTTAGGAACATATGCCAAAATCTTGCTGCCATTTATGCCAGCAGGATTTTGTGTACCTACTGATGGTGCATCCCAGCCGCGAGTTTTCCAGTGATGAGGGCTGCATCCAACAGGATACCTCATTGACAATAGTGGAATTGTAAGATCCCACACATGTGATTTCTATCTATGTATTGTATAATGTTGTTGTTTTTGATCTTGTTTTTAATACAGTGCCTCTGTGCTTTGCACTGTACAGCAATAAAAATAAATACATTTAAAGACTCTGCCCTACAAACAGCATTTAATCATTATTGCAAGGATTCCTTTAAACATTCTTTTCACTTGTCCACCCACCTGTGCCAACACCAGCTTGCTTTTCACAGTACAAAATGCATTTTCCCTTAAGTTTGACCAAATACGCTTTGATACTTAGTGCAATAACAGTGTGAAAAGTTCAAAGGGTTAGCTGGTACCCACTCATTTAACTCGCTCCCTTTCTGCATTCATAGCAGCTCTGCCCTGCCAATAAGCAAGTGCACCAATCGTGGCCATTCCACTTTTTGGAAACTGAAATATTTGTTCAATAGTAGAAAATAACTGACATGGGGAAACTCTGAGCCTGACATGGAAATATGAATATCTGCAATAGACTAGATGTATTGATCTGAAATGTTAGAAGGTGTTTCCTATCAGTGCTCTCTATGGTGAATAGCCCTACATCCCAATCACAAGCATTTTGCGTTTCCATTAATATTAAAACCCATTAAAATAGTGCCCATATTTCTGGCCGTTTATATAGTCCCCAGTAGCAGTAAAACAATTCTACAAAATCATGAGGATTGGTCAGTTTCTCAGCTAGCCAGCGTACTGGAAATGTGCCTGTGCCTATAACATCAGAGTTAAATTTGGCACTGGACAGGCCAGTGCCTCAAGGGAGTGGTGCTCAGTGCCTCTTCAGCCGATTCTTAAGAGCCCCCAACGGAGGTATGAGCATCTCAATTATCTTATATTTGCCTGAAGCAGTATTATAATGAAGCAGAATGTGTATATACTGGATACAGCCTGTATTCATTATCCGATAGGGATAGGAAAAAGCAGTATAAGTAGGACATTGAATTATCAGGAGATAGAATTCTTTGTTTTCAAACATTAACTTACAATCATTTTCTGTACGATGCTTTGTGGTTACTCCTGAGGCTCTTACTTGGGTTGTGCGGGGATTAGGG
Organism: Carcharhinus amblyrhynchos; assembly: GCF_965287045.1. Taxonomy (NCBI): domain Eukaryota; kingdom Metazoa; phylum Chordata; class Chondrichthyes; order Carcharhiniformes; family Carcharhinidae; genus Carcharhinus; species Carcharhinus amblyrhynchos. The sequence continues at coordinate 99,995,143 of NC_137326.1, read as the reverse complement.
CAGGTGTAGGGGGGTGCTGTGCAGGGATTAGGGTGGGTGTGGGTGAGGGGTTCATGATTTGCAATCTGCCTCTGCCCATGCAGAACAAGGTGGGGACCATGCAGTTATAGTGTCCCTGCTGTATCTGTATGATTGTTGGCGCTAATGGCTCCAGCTTCACCTCTCTCCTCCAGGCTGCCTGTGGCCTTATTGCATAGTTTTTGGCAATTTTGTTTTGTGAGCACAGTCAGCCTACTCTCTTAAAGGTAGGCTTTATCGTAAAGGCAACCTGCGCAGAAGGTATTGTTGCCTTGTAAGTTGTTGCTATGTGGGGCAGGCAGAGTGACGATTCGTCCAAAGTGACGAATGCATGAGTAGTGAGCACAAGATGACAAGCCATGGCCCAGGGAGAGGGTGGGTGAGGAACAATCCCCTCAGGAATCAACTGCAGAGAGGAAATGTGATCAGTGAGGTCTACCAGAATTCTGACTTGAGGGCCGAGCAACACAGTCCCAAAAAGTTTAATGACCTCAGGTCCATGGTCAAGATCAACGAATGCACTTCACAAAATCTCTCCAACATGCCCACAAACTCTTTCCACACCACATCCCATTATTCACCCCTAGCACTCTGGCACTTGGTTCTCATGGCTAACATTCTGATACTCCACCTCACTCTCACAAACCCATCAAACAGGCCTCATGCCCACCTCTCTCTGCCCCCATATACTTCCAGCTATTCAGCAGTAGCAGGCGCATTACCCAGACAGTGCTATATCATCACTCGTACTGTGCCCTCTCTCTTGTAGGACACGGTGACACAAAATAGAAAGCTTCAGGGCATAACTGGTGCAACAAGGACACCTATGTCTCCTTGAATCCTCTATGCCAATTGTGTTGGGGCCTATGACATCTGACATCATTCCAAATATTGAGGATGACATATTTGAACTCTTAACCCCTCTCTCGGCTCACCCTTATATAGGTCTGATGAACAAGCTGCTGATTGCGTTGCCATACACCCCTTGCTTCCCATCCCAGCCCAGCTTCCTCACACTAAACTTGCCCTTCTGGATTCCTGCTTTCGGACACCCAATAATTACAACCTGCCACTAGAAGTAGGAGAACAGTAGGGCAGCACTGATGAAGAGACCCCCCCACCCCCCCATCCCCCCATACCCACAGCCACCAACTCAGATACTGGTATCATACTTACCTTGCGGCTTAGTACAGATTTAGGGTCTGCACATGGTGGGTCCAATTCTCCCATTGAGACCCACAACTTTTCTGGCAGCTTGGGTCGGGAGATGCTAGTGTGGGCCATTTCGTGGGTTCCCTGCGAGTGTTTACGACCCACATGCATCTTCTAACCGGAAGAAAATGGTGCCAGCAGGAATGTACAGAAAACCGGTGGGAAGTGAGCTAAGTCATTTGAATATATTTTACGTCGGGCCTGACATGGAACTTGCCGGGCCCGATACAGCATCTCCCACCCCACCAGGAGTACTTCATTCCGGTGGGGTTTAGAGTAGCTCTCCACATTCGGAACTAGTGGGAGACCCCTCTGTTCCCCCATCACTCCAATCAGGGACCCCCAGAGGGTCGGGCTGTGGGGGGGGTGTACCTCCTGGGCATGGGCACCCTGGCAGTGTCAGCCTGTGCCCCCTGGCACTGCTAAGGGGCAAAGTGCCCATGCCCAGGGAGCATCTTGGCACTGCCCATTGGCCAATGCCAAGGGGGTGCCTATAGTGGATGGGACCTTGCGGTAATTGGCGGAGTTAGGGGGTCCCGCTGCCAACTCTACATGGGGATTGGCCTGGGCTGGAGGGAGGTCAGCGATCAGGGTGGGCTGGGGGAGGGGTGGTTGCCAGGGAGGGGAGGGGTCATACCTCCTGGTTGGGGGGGGGAGGATCTGCTGGGGTGAGAGGGTGGGAGGATCGCCGCTGCTGGTGGTGAGCTCTGGGATGGGGGGGGCGGTCAGGGCTGGCCTGGGAATTGTGGGGACCACAATTGGGTCATGGGTTGGGGGGGGGGGGGGGCGCGGTGTGGCTGGAGAGGCAGCACTGTGAGGGTCCCGGGCTGGCCAGTGATTGAGCTGGCCAGCAAACTGACAGATTGGGGCCACTGCTAATGCACAGAGTTCTGGAACTGTCAGACTATGGCGCAAATAGGCACTGCCCCCCCCGCCCCAGGATTTTATTGAGATTCATGATTGGGACCTCTGCATTGCACAGTGGAGAAATTCCGGTCTGACGCTGCACTGAAAAAGTAGTTGTGATTTAGAACAGTTTTCCCACCAATTCAGCACTTTTGGGAGAATCGCCCCCAGTGATTCAACGGGCATGAGTGGGCTGCAGTCAGTTCACTGAAGCATGAGATTGCAAACAAGTTCTATAGAGGACTCCAATGAAAACTTTGCTGGGGTGGCATAAGGAGAACATTGATAGGCATGGACACCAAAATGTGAGGACACTGGCTGACCTGTTAGATCTCTTAGGTCGAATGTCTTTTTGGCTTGACAGCAGCGTCCTATATTTGGCAGATAACAATGAGTAAACTGATTTGAATTCCAGTGCCAGTTAGGCCGTAGACTGGCAGTTTATATCAAATAGCATGTCCCGTCCATTGTACACAATAGGCAAAGTACAGACCATACCCAATCAAACTGTGCTTGCAAAATACAAAAGAGTGCCCACTATTAGATGTGATTCTATGATTGAACAAACTTTTGTCAAATAACCCTCTTGTATTAAAAATTACACTGACAACCAACTTAATATTGTCAGTTGGGCTAATAGTGTGATATGTTTGAATGAACTTGAGCAGCCTGTTCTTTGCAGACAGAAAGCACTTGCGCCTGTTTCAGCTAAACAAAATAGATGATCCTCCGGCCTTGGCATTGCCCTGTGGAATGAACCAGTTGAAGTTAGGCACTCGTTGATGGTGTCCTGATATTTAACAGCAAAGGGTTGGTTTAAATTTTTAATCAACCCTTGGCTGTTAACTATCAGGCACCACCAACCAGTGCATGCTTCACGGCAATGTCTCTACCAATCCAAGTCCGCTTGCTAACTAATCAGTACTCTCTTGTCATTCAGTATAAATATCAGCGACCTGATTGAGGTGTGCAAGATTATGAGGGACATGGACAGAGTGACTAAGGAGCAGCTGTTCCCCTTGAAGGGTCAGTCATGAGGGGGCATAGGTTCAAGGTGAGGGGCAGGAGGTTTAGCGGGGATGTGAGGAAAAACCTTTTTACCCAGAGTGTGGTGACAGTCTGAAATATGCTGCCTGGGAGGGTGGTAGAGGTGGGTTGTCTCACATCTTTTAAAAAGTATCTAGATGAACATTTGGCACGTCATAACATTCAAGGCTATTGGCCAAGCGCTGGTAGATGGGACTTGGTGAGTTTCTAATGTGTCTGTGCGGACTCGATGGGCCGAGGGGCCTCTTCCGTGCTGTATGAATCTATTGTTATTTCCCCTGATATCGTTTTACTTGATTGTCCTGATGAGTTCAAGATAAAAAAACTTTGAATAAACATATTTTTTTCGCAATTCTTTAATGGCTATTAAAGGAAGAAGAAAAGATGTGCATTTATAGAGTGGCTCTTTGTTTCCCAAAATGCTTTTGAGCCAATTAAGTGTTTTGCAAGTGTAACTGCTGTTGTAATGTAAGATTCAGCAATTAATTTCCGCAAATGCCTGCAAGCAGTCATGAACCGCAGTGTGGTAATCACTAATGATATGTTTTATTAGTTAAGGGATAAATATTGACCAGGACACTGGGGAAATCACCCCTGCTTCTGTCAAAATAAATTATACAAGGTTGATTGAATAAAAATGCCAAAGGGCCTTGGGTTTTGTAGTACTCACACTGATTATTAATATATTTGCATAACCATCCCCTGATACTTTCTGCTCCACTCTGTGGCTCACCATAACAAATTCAGATGATAAGGTGAAAACAGGCTTTCACACATTCTCACTGAAGTGGGTGCTGTGGTGAAAGAGTTCAAATATTCTCTAAGTGGCGCTCCTTGTAAACAAACACTCCTTTGAAAGTCTGATTTTAGTCACGTAATTTTAGGCCTTACTGATTACTGTAATTTGAACTTGCCTTCAGATATTAAAATAGAGGTTCAGCACTAAAGCACTGATGAGATGCAATTTTAAGGGAACAGTAGATGTGGCTCCACGAACCAACCTCCAAAGAAGGTTCTGGCTGACACACAATGGCATGTTTCAGGATCACCCAGGGACCAGAGGAGAGGACACACAGGCTGTTTGACCCAACACTGCAGGAGGTCCACTGGAATTACTCTGACTGCATCACCTCTTCCCGCAGACCATGGGAGATCTCTGGCAAGAGGCCTGTGACCAAGCACTCCCTTTCTCCTGATGAATTTACAGAATAAACGTTTTTATACAGTCTTGGTGTAGTTAAGAAAAGTCATCCCAGAAAAACTCCAATGCGTCTCAAAGTCTTTTCCAAAGTGAAAACTGGAAGATGAGTATGTTGTTAAGTGGCGCTTGTAATCCTCAACAATAATTTGTTTAACCTGATTCAAATAATCACTGTTGTAAAAGGGGGATACTTCCAGTGCTACCCGTCTAAATGCTGCCCACGCGCAACCCTGCTGCTGCCCGTGCCCATGCACAGCCCCGCTGCTGGAGGAGGGTGATAGTTTGAAGTCTACCCATCAAAATGCTGCTGATAAATAAATAGCTACTCTTCACTGTAATAAAGAGCCATTGTCTCCTTTAATAAACAGTGGCTGTCCATTCTAATGAACATCTTCTCTCCAATAAAGAGTTGCTGTCTACTCTAATAGTCTCTGTTCACTCTAATAAACAGCTAATGCCCACTCTGAATGCCACTGTTAGCTCTAATGCACGGCCGCTGTCTGCTCTAATAGCTAAAGATGTAGACAGAAGTGTATGAATAGGATCACAGTGATTATGTAGAAGCTTGGGGAATTGATTCCACATTATTAACAATGAGTATTAAGGAGATTTTGTACAGTAGAAAATTTTTAAAAACGTATGGCTTGTTTTGCTTGTTTTGAAACCCGATTTCATCATCTTTATATTATTTCTTAGTAATTATACATCCATATTTATATTTATGACTACTCTACCTCTCTTCCCACGAGGGATCATTCAGGCAAAAGACCCATTAAAGTGTCTGAGTCAGAGGAGGAAAGCAGTAAGAAAATGTTACGGGAAGTAGATCAAATGGGCCTTGTGTTGTTAAATAATCCCAATGAATCTCGGACTGCTGAAAAAATTTAAATGAAGCAGATGAAATTTCAGTTTCATAAAGCAAACTCAAAAAAAGTTGGGGACAATTATCAAATAGCACTGCGAAACATTAACAAACGTATCAACCATTTAGAAGCTGTCTCTTCACTTTTGGCGCATCTGTTAGTGGGAAGAGCCTTAAGGCCTCAAATATGTTTTTAATCTTTTACACTTCGACATTGCTTTTCTGCATCACAGAATGCAAATTGATTGCCCATTAGCAAACTCTGTGGTGGAAAACATTGAGTATGTAAACATGGCTTGACTATGCTATAATATTATTTTATATAAACATTAGAAATAGGAACAGAAGTAGGCCATTCTGCCCTTTGAGTCTGCTGTGCCATTCAATATGATCACGGCTGATCTGTTGAGTTCTACAGAAAAATCTAGGATAATCTTTGATTCCCTTGCCTAACAAGAATCTATCTACCTCTGTCTTATAAATATTCAACCACCGTGCTTCCACTGCCTTCTGAGACAGTGAGTTCCACGATCGCACAACCCTCCAAAAGAAAAGTAATTCTCCTCATCTCTGTCCTAAAAGCATGACCCCTAATTTTAAAACAGTGTCCCCTAGTTTTGGCCTACTTCACAAGAGGAAATGTCCTTTCAATGTCCACCTTTTCCATGCAATGTCCTTCCACTGTTCAGGATCTTACATACTTTAGTCAAGTCACTTCTCACTCTAGTGAAAACAAGCCTAGCCTGTCCAGTCTATCTTCATAAGACAACCTGTTCATTCTAGGTATCAGTCCATTAAACCTCCTCTGAATCACCTCCAACACAGTTATATCCTCCTTTAAATAGGGAGAGCAAGATTCACACAGTATTCAACATGTGGTCACACCAATGCCCTGTATAACTGAAACATAGTAATTTAATGTAATAATCTAAAACATAATTTAAGGTTCAACTCCTCTTGTAATTAAGGGACAGCATTCGATTAACCATCTTGATTGCACGCTGTAGCTGTATGTTAATTTTTTTGTGCCTCATGCACGAGAACACCTAGGTCCCTCTGCACCTCAGCATTGTGCAGTTGTTCTCCTTTTAAGTAATACTCTGTTTTTTACTCTTCCTTCCAAAGTGAACAATATCACCTCCATATGCCAGATCTTTGTCCACTCACTCAACCTATCTATGTCCATCTGCGAACTCTGCATGTGTCAGCCTTGCTCCAGTAGCATTCAATCCTCTGAGTCAGTGGCTCACTAAATTAAGTCCCAGACCTCAGGTAATCCAGACTGATGTCTCAGTGTGGCACTGTTAGAAGTGCCATTTTTTTTGGATGAGACATTAATCTCAAGCATGCCACATTACAGGGAATAATAGGAGAATTTTCCTTGCGTCCTGGCCAGCATAAGTCCATCAAGCAATACCATTAAAAAAAAGATGAACTGGGCCTTCATCTAATTGTTTGATCCTTATGTGAACTTTGTGTTTGCCCATAAAACAACAACAATCACACCTCAACTTATACAATGCTTTGGAATACCCTGAACATGTGAAAGATGTTATACAAATGCAATTTCTTTCCTCTTAACACATCACCATATAAAATAGACACTTAGATAAGGTTCCTGGTGGTTCTGGAACTGAATCCAGGATGAGGCCATGTCTTCCAGACAGCAGTAGAGAAAAGGAGAGAGCACCTAGAAGGTGTGGGAGATGGAATAGTCCCATCTGTATAAAGGCAAAATACTGTGGATGCTGAAATCTGAAAGAAAGCTGACAAAGGGTCATCTAGTCTCAATGTTGGCTCTATTCTCTCTCCAGATGCTATCAGACCTACTGAGATTTTCCAGCATTTTCCTGTACGGTTCTATCTGTGTTATGCTGTGGCCTTCTATCCGATAGATAATATTCCGGCGTTTCGCTTTGTAGCATTCTAGGGTAACACTCGCTGTCCTAATTTATAATCCCTTCTTTTCCTTATTCTGCAGCTACACCATTAAATCTTTTACAACAGTAAAAAATACATGAAATAATGACAAAAGATGGAAAATAGTCTTCCTTTGAATCCATAGAGAACTTATTACATTGCACTGCTTTTTAAATATGTATTTTTGGTTGAACTGTTTTACAGTAAAATTACATATTAGAATTGCAAATTACTAATCAAATGAATGTCAATAATGTGAATGTCATGAGAGAATTACCTCACATAAGCTCACCAAGGGCATGTGGGGAGGGCCAGCTGAATAAAATGTAAAAATAAATGAGCAGAATTTTCCAGACTGCGGGTTTAATGATGGGCAGGCAAAACAAAGCAGTAGAAGGCGTAATAAAGATTCTCACTGGCATTGATGAAAGCCTGACTGAAAACATTCAGATATTCATGTTGCCAGTGGGTTTTCATGCCCAATCCAGGACACACGTCTGCACCAACATGGTGTGCTTATTTTGGGCATCGACAGAGGCCTTCAGCAACAAGACCCTGGGACTCCTGGGTGAATGGAGCATCTATGACATGTACCTACTGACTTGTGCATCTTCTAGAAGGTGGACCTTCTATCTTCAGTGGTGGGTCAATTGATATCCAGGCACCTTTTAAATATTACATCCGCGTGTGGTAGCAGGGTGAGGCATCCATCCCATTCTGCCAAAAAAATGTTGGGAAACCTCTGACTGCATAATAAAGAGGTCAGCATTGTGTATCCTGGCACAAATTTTCAGTAGCCTCCATGATGGGAAGCTCTGCCCACTTCCACACCCACCATCGAACTTTGTCCTAAAAAGTAAAATTCAATTCAATGTCTTTGAAAAATGGAGAATCTTAATTCGGTTTCCCTGACATGTCAATAAAACGTGAAAGAAATCAAAACTGTGCATGTCAAGCTTTATTGTTTTCGCTAGTTTTAGAGTGGACATTTGCTGAAGCAAAAGGTGATGGCTAAAGGCCACATAACTCATAGGATTGGGCAATTGTTCTAGAAGCTTCCAACAGGAGTTACAAGAACAAAAGAGTTCCACTCATCCTTGTAAGGTGCCTTACACCGCATTGTAAGGACATTATAAGCAGGGCACCAGCAGAGATGAAAACTTTCATCCAGTGGCTGCTCTGCTGCTAGGGTTGGAAATGTTCTGTGTAGTGGGCAGCACAGATGTGGATGTGCTGGTGTTTTCTGTGTCGATATGCACGATCTTCTTGGAGATCCTCTCCACTTGGAACCAATAGTTTGTGGTGTCAATGGTAGTCACAATGTGAATATGCCGGCGTATCCACATCATGACTACCATCGACACCGCAAACTACCAGTTCCAAGTGGAGAGGGTCTCCAAGAAGATCGTGCATGTCGACACAGCAGGCAGCAGGTCAGATTTGAAATGAATAAACATTCAGGAACTTTGCTTAATTAATTTGGGGAATTGGAACACACATGCTGTGGCATTGAGTAGGATTCTTCCAAAAACATTCTTAGGGCCTAATTTTACCAACAGGTGCGAAAACGTGGTAAAGTCAGGCGTGAAGCCGTTAATGTGATCCGCGCCCATGTCCGTGCGGATGGCTACATTACCCAGGCACAAAAATGGCCGCCATCCAAATCACACCCGGAACGGGTGCAACGGTGATTTGAATGCATTTAAATTGAATTAATGAACTGCCTGCCCAACTTTACCGGCATTTCCCTCTTTACCATCGCGCTCGCACATCCAGATTTGGCACGAAACAGACCTGCTCAGCAAAGATCTGTTTTGGGCGCTCCATCTTTTGAAGAGGTAAATTCAGAGTTTCCACCTCTCTAACTAACTCAGATCAAGGGAGGAGGGGGAAGGAGGGAGGCCTGATCATTCTCTGATTCTCTGGGGTGGAGGGCGGGGGAAGACCTGATCATTCTTCGGGAGGGCGGAGGCCCGATCATAAGAACATAAGAACATAAGAAATAGGAGCAGGACTAGGCCATCTAGGAGCAGGACTAGGCCATTCTTGGAGAGGGGGGTGAAGGCCCAATCATTTCTGGTAGGGGGAGGCCCAATCATTCTCTGGTGGGGAGTATACCCGATCATTCTCTGGTGGGGAGTATACCCGATCATTCTCATGGGGGTGACGCCCAATCATTCTCTAGTGAGGAGGGGGAGAGACGCGGGTAAGTTATATCTCTGGTGGGGGCGGCGGCTCGGTTGCTCACTGGTGGGGTGGAGGGAGGGAAGCTAGATGGATCCCTGCTGGAGGGGAGTCGGGGGGGATCCACTGACATTCTGTGGGCGATCAGTGGGGAGGAAGGAGGTAAGAGGGTCACGATCGATCTGAGTAGTCGGGGGGTGGGTGGATAAGGGGGGACAGTTATGTTTTGGGGGTGGGGCAATGTCTGTGGGAGCCATCGCTCCTGCTTTTCACTCCCGAGCCGCTTTGTGTGTGTTTTGCAGCCCAGGAGCAATGTGACGGGAGTGTTTTTCAAATTTTTTTCTCACTGCGCATGCACAGTTCAAAGCTCCAATCGGAGCTGCAGTGTTTTAGATGCGATAAATCCCGCCCACAGCGCAATTCAGACTCTCAATTTTCTTTTTGAGGCTAAGTGCATATAAGGGCACCTGGGAGCTGTTTTCCAAGTCGGATCTGAATTGTACCCAGATTCAGCACTTTGAATCAAAACGGTAAAATCAGGCCCGACGTGTCGAATTCGCGGGAAAACTAGAGTAGATCCTGCATAAAAGCAAATTACTGTGGATGCTGGAATCTGAAATCAAAAGAGAAAATGCTGGAAATTCTCAGCAGTTCTGGCAGCATCTGTAAAGAGAGATAAGAGCTGACATTTCGAGTGCCGATAATCTTGCTGTTTTTTTTTTAGCAGGATTTTTGTTGTGGGGAAATTCTTTTAGGTGGCCTGATTAATTAAATTACTAAACATTTCATTTCACAAAAATAATTTATTCAGTTCAATGAATTCTTCAATTAAACTAGTTTTTATTAAAACATTGAAATGTTAGAATCAAAAACATTACAAATTAACAATATTCAAAAAAACATACAATTAGGACAAAACAAATCTCATTTTGGACAAAATGGGAGATCAATGGTTCCACCTACACAGCTAATGCGCTAGAAGGCTTTCACAAAAGATCTCAGATTTCATGCCAAAAAAGTAGAATAGTTATTTTTTTTTAATCAGATTAGTCTGCCCAGCACTTAATTAACAGTAATTTTATTCATTCACTGATCTGTCAATCTACTGATGCCATGTCTTTCAATCAATAATTCTCTGACACCTTCAAATATAACTCTGTTATTCGTCAGTCTGTTTTTATGGAAATTCTCTCCCAAAAAATGGCTTCTTATGATTCAGCATTTTCTCTAACCAATTTAAACCGGTTCTACTGAAGGTACCTTTATCCATTGGACTTACTTTCCCCAGCTTAGATATGCATTGGTAATTTACTTTGCTGCATTATTTGTGCTGAATATATCTTTCATTTTAATGACATGTTAAAAATATATCTTAGAGAAATTAAGACGTTAGTTACATATTTTGTATCCTCAAACCACATATTAAAACATTAGCTGCTAATTATTCTTATGTTGGGTATTTAGAATTAATCAGAATTCTCAACTATAATTTTCAAAATGAATTTCCTACACTCTGTGTACTGTAGACTGCACTAGGGTGAAGCTAATTAAATATTAGACAGCAGGGCCTGCTGGAACAGCAATTGTGCATGCGCCAATCTTTCAGGGCAGAGATTGGCACATGCACAGTAGCACTGCAATGCCAGTTTTCCAATCAATGACCAACTCATTCGCTGGTCAGCCCGATGACGACCTCCCCCCATCACTGGCACAGAGACCTCCCCTACCCCCCACACCACTGTCAGTCCCTGATCGCTGGCCTCCTTCCCTCTGTCACTGATCCCTAATGCAGAGTGGCAGACGGACCCCACCAATCGCCCCCATTAGGCCCTGCCCCCTTTGGCATTGCCTATAAGGCATCGGGCAATGCCAAGATACCCTCTGGGCATTGTCACTTTGCCCCCTTGGGCAATGCCAGTGGGCCAGGCTGGCACTTCAGTCTGGCAATGTCTGGGGGCACCCCCTCACTCCCAACCTCTGAGGGGGTCTCCATGGTCCCCGTTCGCTCCAGCAGGGTCAGGCCTCCAGCTCCCTGCAACTGGGGAGCTATTGTAAATCCTACTGGAGTGAAACACTCCTAGCAAGGGCACAGACTCTACTGTGCCTGGAGGCTTTAGTCCCAGGCCTGCTTTCTGGCACGGAGCTAATGGCGCTGGAAATCCAGCACCTGGAGGCTCGTAGAGTCTGTGATTCAGTGGACTGGGAGAATCGCCCCAATTATCTGTAAGATCTTATCCCCATGCTGTATGGTCTTCGTGTATTTGTGTAGCTGGTGAAATAGTTTTGAAGACAATTTTCCTAGACACAACTGCAACTACATTTCTTTGAATAAATCTGCATGGAAGAGACAGATTTCCAAAATCAACTCTAATTCATCTTATTATTTGCTTTGCATTAATGAAATGTTTTAATTTGCTTGAGATGATCAGATATGCAGCGAGTGCCTCTGTGTTCGAAAAATGGTAATTGAAGCTGCTAATAAAAGGTCATTCTAAAATATGTATAACATGTTAATCCTGTTCTGGGGTAAGAGTCAGCACTGAAGGAGCCTCAGTGGAAACTAACATAGTTGTCACAGAGCAATCAAGATTGATCTTCAAACTTAACCCATTGTTTCATGGATCTTTGGAGATATCTCAGATTCACTGGTTAGCGATGTGGCAATGTAATAATCAGGTTAACTAAAGGGGAACTAAATTTGTTTGTTATAATCCAGGCCAGAAACTGCAGGGTGTTTTGCAAAGTCAGCCTAGATCATAAGTTTTGCATTTTGAATTTGGTATGGGTGAACCCGAGGTGTTTCACTCCAAGTATGATTCATGTAACCCACTAGGGAGCTTTAATCAGACAAAATTTATTAAGAACTCAGTTAACATCTGATAAGAAAATGTGTGTAACTTTTCCCAATTACAAAAAGAACAACCATGGTATTGTTTAAACCTCAACAGCTAAATATACTGTTGCATGCTAAACAACCCCACAAACGTATGTTCTGTTCTAGGCTTAGCACAGAAAGCAAGTATGCTCACATGATGCTGGATGTTGCAACTCCTGTTATGTATTACTCCTTTGGATGTTGAAATGAAAACGCTGAGGCCTCCTCAGCCCTGGGACTTCTAGCATACCTTGAGACACAAAGAAACTGCTTGCCTCTAGCTTTTAGCTGCATCTCAGAGCAGAATTTTCACTCCAGAGAAAGACAGAGAATACTGTTTTTAGTCTGTAGTCCAAACAGCTTCTGACAAACTGAAACGAAAATTCTTGGATTTTCTCTGTGGGGGAAAAGACTGTCCCAAAGTACCATCCAACCTGTCAATTATTCGCAAATCAAACCCCAGACATCAATCCCAAAAGGGTCTTAAAACTCGAGGACATTGCAGTAGGCCCAGATTAAAAATAAGCAATGTTTCAATTATCCTGCTTCAACAATTAAAGATACCAGTATGGCAACAAAACAAAAATAACCAGGCCTGCTGGTAAATCTGCAGGGAAAGATGATTAAAATACATTTCTTAAAGACACAGTATTGTCACATGTTTAATTATGCACAGCTTAATTGCATGATGTATTGGAATCAAGTTATGCCATTGTATAGATGATATGACACAGTCTGACTGCAGCTGTCTTTGAACCAATTAACCCAGTCTAGACTCAATGTGTCCTGATGTGTTGCATTTTCTCCAACGAGTGTAATGGCTGATGATCAACAATGCTTGCGGAACTAAATAGGAAAAGATTAGGAGGAGTTGCCAAAAAACAGAAAGTTGTGGATTTTATGGAGGTTAAAGAAGTTAGAAATGTAATTGTTTAGAAAGAGTCTTTTTGGGATTGAACTCCAGGTAACTAAAAGCAATGACTGTCGATAATGGGACATACAGGGGTTGGAGGATATTGGTGTGGGCAAATGGATGTGAGGCGACATCCAGAGGTTTGAGGAGATGAAGGAAAGAAGTTGTACAGTAGGTGGTGTCTCTGAAAGTAGGAAGGAGCAAGGATAGGAAGGGGTCTAAAGATAAACGTCGTAAGTGAGTAACATAATATACATAACGTGGTCATTTCAATTAAATATATTTAAAAATACAGTGTTGAACTGTCTGTTCATTTCATCTACTGGTTTGACAGTATATTTCTCTGTTTCCAGGAACCTGGGTGACATTTGGAGGTCAAATTTCTGATGAGGTAAGAACATTTTTTTTTCATTTAAGAGTGTGGAATTGTTGAAGAATTAAACATTTCTGAAGCAATTGTAAAGCTAAACAGATTTGTACCTGTTGTGGAAGGTAAAATTCCAAGTGAAGGTGTTCCCTCAATTCTGGTATGTTTCTTCACTGGTAAAGGTGGAACAGAAGTAACTTCTTTGAATGCTTGCCAGGAAACCTAATGGATAGGGAACTGGAGGTTGAAGGCAAAAGTTTCTAAAATGTTTCTTAAGTTCCAGTACATCTAAAACCTAAGCATGCTTTCATTAGGCGTGGATTTTGCAGAGACTAATTGTGCAGAATTTTACATTTCTGTCAGGTCTACAGGCGATAGAAACAAGAGGAGGAGTTGGTCATTCAACCCTTCAAGCCTGCTCCACCATTTAATGTGATTATGGCTGGTCCTCTATCTTAATAGCATACCCTGCATTCTCCCCATACCTCTTGACACATTTGGAGTTTGGAAATCTATGTTTCCTTATATATAGTCAGCGACTTGGCCTCTTTAGACTTCTGTGATAGAGAATTCCACAGGTTCATCAGGCCCCGAGTGAAGCAGTTTCTCCTCATCTCAGTCCTAAATGGCTTACCCTACATCCTGAGACTGTGATCCCATGCTCCAGAGTCTCCAGCCGTCGGGAATGATGTATCTGCATCCAGTCTGTCGAGCCCGGTCAGAATTTTATATATTTCAATTGTAACCCCTCTCATTCTTCAAAATTCCAGTGAATACAGGCCTAGTTGACCCGATTCCTTCTCATATGACAATCCTGCCATTTCAGCAATCTGTTTGGTGAACTTTCGCTGCACCCCACTCTTGGCAAGAGTATTGTTTCTTAGATAAGATGACCAGAACTGCGCACACATACTCCAGTAGCCTCACTATAGCTGCAGTAAGACACTTTTGCTCCTGTACTCAAGTCCTCTTGCAATGAAGGCCAACATGCCATTTGCCTCCCGAACTGCTTGCCGTACCTGCATGCTTGCTTTCAGTGACTGGTGCACTAGAACACCCAGGTCCCTTTGTATATCAACATTTCCTAATCTATCACAACTTTAATAATGCTCTGCCATTCTATTTCTCCATCCAAAGTGGATATTTTCACATTTATATTGCATCTGCCACATATTTGCCCACTCACTCAACTTGTCTAAATAACCTTGAAGCCTCTTGACGTCCTCCTCAGCACTTGCATTCCTACCAACTTTGTGTTGTCAGCAAACTTGGAAATAATGCATTTGGTTCCCTCAACCAAATCATTGATGTATGTAGTGAATGGCTGGGGCCTAAGCACTGATCCCATGAATCACTACCTGCCATTTCAAAAGAGACCGATTTATTTCTACTCTCTGTTTCCTGTCTGCTAACTAATTCTCAATCCATGCCAATACAATAACCCAATCCTATGCACTTTAATTTTGTGCACTATCCTCTTATGTGGGACTTTGTCAAAAGCTTTCTGAAAATCCAAATGCATCACATCCGCTGGTTGATCCTTATCTCTCCTAATTATGTCTCAAAAAACTCCAGGAGATTTGTCAAACATGTTTTTCCTTTTGTAAATCCATGTTGATTTTGTCTAATCCTGTTGATATTTTCTAAGTCCCTGTTCTTACATCTTTTATAATACTCTAATATTTTCGCTACTACTCATAAGCTAACTGCACTGTAATTCTCTGTTTGCTTCCTCCCTCTCTTTTTTAAATAACGGAGTTTCAGTTGCCACCATCCAATCGATCCAGGCTGTTCCAGAATCTATAGAATTTTAGAAAATGGCATCCACTATTTCCATGGTCACCTCCTTTAGTACTCTGAGATGTAGATGATCCAGGCCCTGGGGATTTATCAGCTTTCCTTCCCATTAATTTCTCCAGCACCAATTTGGCAGTGATGGCTGCAGTCTGGGCTGGCTGACTGACCAGCAATGACAAGGAACGGAGTATTGGGAGCATGCATGCATTTATTCTGAGAAAAATCAGCAGACTCGTCATGCATCATAGTGCTACTGCCACTCCCCTAGGCAAAACCCCAGCAATCCTCATAATCTGCGATTGCTGGACTGTTGTTTGAGACCTCAAATTCCTGTAAGTGCTGAGGGCTACAGCCATGACGACAGTAGTCTGAGCCTGCGTGGCAGATCTTGTGACTTCTTACCTGAGCTCCCACTGCAGCACTGAACAGGATGGCTTCAATCTATATTGTAATGAACACATGGCCATTCTTCTGACATACATCCAGTTATTCAGCTGCATCCACTGGTGCGGTTGTGGAATTGGCCACCACTTATGCAATGGGAAAGATGACCTTCAAATTTCAAAGGATGGCCTTCACATGTCACACGATGCCCTGAGTTACATTGGAGCTGGACCCCTCAATGTCCCTTGACAATGACAGAAGGCTGCATGGTAGGTCTGCCTGTGGACCAGGCACCTCAGTTTACAGGTTCATCTACATTTTCCTGTAGGTTCTCCCAGCAAAGTCCTCATCTGAGTTCCCTTTGGTAGTACTCTTCTGTAATCTCATCCTCTGGTGAACATGAACTAGCCTTTCCTGTGGCCTGGCTGCAGCCTACTTGTATCCAGACATTCACTACCTGCCAATTATAACTAATATTAACCTCCAAAGTGTACACAGTGCCTGTATTTGGGATGGTGGCTGAGCGTGTCAGATGCTTTTTCACCGGTGATATGGTGTTATTCTGTCTCTTCCTCCTGGTTCTGCTCTGGCTGGCTAAGTGGCATTCCTTGGATACTTAAAAACAAAGTCAGCAGGGGAGGGTGGGGATGAAGGGAGGGTGGGATGGAGAGTGAAGAGAGAGGTCCCTGGCCACACCATCTAAAGCTTGCTTGGCATTCCAGATAGCAGGATGAAAGGGAGGTGGGAGTTGAAAGGAAGCATGAGGCAGTAACATTTATCATAGAACCCCTACAGTACAGAAGGCCATTCAGCCCATCGAGTCAGTGCTAAGCACAATTCCACCCAATCCCCATAACCCTCGTTTATTTTGCTAATCCCCCTGATACTAGGGTCAATATAGCATGGTCAATCAACTAACCTACACATCTTTGGACAATGGGAGGAAACCAGAGCACCTGAGAAAATCACACAGACATGGGGAGGACATGTAAACTCCACATAGCCCCAAGGATGAAATTGAACCGGATCCTTGCGCTGTGAGGCAGCTGCACTAATTCACTGTGCCACCATGCCACCCTGGATCATCACCCTGGATGTCATCAGTTCTGTCATAGATTGTTCCATGATCTAGAGCACCATCTCCTCCATCAGGTTTAGGGAGTGAAAGTGTGCCGGGTTACCAGTTCTCTGCTGGTGTCTTCAACTTCATGCCAGCTTGTCATGCAAGAGCAAGGGAAGCAAGTCGGTGGAAATGTTCACCACATTAGGGTGATGTGCCTACTGACTAACTGGATATATGCTAGAACAGTACGTGGTTGTTGTGAAGCTGGCATCATTGGAAGGTGTGTGAGAATGAGGTGGCGCATCTGAATGTTAGATATGAATTCTGAGTGGCAGGGACTGGTGCTGTGTGTGTGATAGGCTGTAATGCATTGAACAGTGTGAGAGGTTGTTGGTGTGGTGAATAGAAGATGTCATATGAAGATGCATTCACTGTCTTTGAACACTTGTGAAGTCAATACACATCTTTCTACACCCCTGTCAGACTAGAGTTCAAATCCCTTGCATTAACCACTTCCTTCTATAGCCCCTGGGCCCTGTAGAAACATGACATCTCTCCTCCTGCCAGTCTCCATGGCTAATGCCTCCAGGGTTGCATACATGAATCTCGGAGCTTTCTCTCTGTCCTCGTGTTCAATATAACTAGACTGCACAGGAGCACTGATAGCAGCTGCCTTTCTTTGGGTGCAGCTTCCCTTTAAGAGGGACAGACCGCATTTAAGAAATGGAAGCTACCAGGTCTCTGCTGGTGTCTTCAACTTCATGTCAGCTTGTCAAGCAAGAGCAAGGGAAGGAAGTCGGTGGTGTGGTGAATAGAAGTATGCAACTCATACTCACCTCACACACTCCTCGGCCTTATTGTACATGTAGCCATCCAGCAGGGTGAGTAGTTCTGGGATACATACAGAAATTATGAGAAGGCAGTATGAATTTTGCACATTGTCTGTCTCCACACATTGAGAGAAGCAATGAATCACAAACCACCGCTCCAGAAAATAAGTGCAGAGCCATTTTTAGCTGATCCAGTTTTTTTTATATATATATATCATTGTAAAGTATGAAACTTTTATCATTGGACACTACAAAACCCTCTCAGTTACATCTAGTTTTCCACTGTAACTCTCATCAATCAGATAATATAGAAAATTTAGTCCAACATGATGTTTGTAGGATTTTTAAAAATAACTAATATTATTTAACCAACAACTCTGTAAAGAATTGACAATAGGCTGCTATTAACCCAACGGTGTACCTGTTTACAAATGCCATTAGCAAAGTAGTTTCTGCCGATTCAACAAGTTCACAAATTGAGACAGAGCAAAGGCAGAATTAATAGGTGGTTTTGGAAACGCAACTTGTGAGGAGAGTCAATGCAAATACATTCTGTGGTTTCCAAGCAATTCTTCAGTATGTGCAATTATCTATCCATCTCTAGGCCTTGTGGTAATTATTTTGTTCCCACTGTGGTAAATAGTTGGTGCAATCCTGTTAATTATCACTAGGACAATGAAACCTTAAATTAAGTATACAACAAAACCTAATGACCTCCTAACCAGTGAACTGAAGGCTTTTAAGCAGAGGTTAGATTCCTGAATATAAAATAAAAATAGGAACTAGGAAAAACTCAGCATGTCTGACAGCATCTGCGCAGAGAGAAAGAGTTCTGAATTTAATATAGTTCTAATTCAGAAATGAGATTCCCTACTTCATTACAGTTTTCATTTTTCAAAAGAATATGTCACACATTTCTAGGGTTCGGTATTTAAAAAGGGTATGTCGTGTTTGTTTGTTGAGGCACAGTCTGTAAAATGGAAGCAGCATGTTTGATGATCAGTGCATCTTAGCTTATTCCTATGAAGCCTAAATAGGTGAGGCACCCTGATTTAGAAATGGAAGTCTATCAGAGCTAAGGAAATGGAAGTCACATCAAAGCTATGAGTGGGCTGGTAGAGAAGAAGAGTCCAGCCATTCAAGAACTGAAGTAGATTTTACTGAGGACGACTAGTTTATTAAGGGGTGGCACAGTGGTTAGTATTGCTGCCTCATAGCACCGGGGACCCGGGTTCAATTCCAGCCTTGGGTCACTGTCTGTGTGGAGTTTGCACATTCTTCTGTGTTTGCGTGTGTTTCCTCCGGGTTTTCTCCCACAGTCCAAAGGTGTGCAGGTTAGGTTGATTCGCCATGCTAAATTGACTTTAGTGTCAGGTAGATCAGCAAGGTAAATATGTAGGATTACAGGAATAGGGCCTGAGTGAGATTGTGGTTGATGCAGACTTGATGGGCCGAATGGCCTCCTTCTGCACTGTAGAGATTCTAAAATGAAGTAATAATCTTCTTCATCATCATTCAAAAAAGTCAGCAGGAATATGATGAATTATTGCCAGCACAGAAGATCTTACAGTGAAGTTTAAAGATCAAATAAAAAGATTGATCTCACAAAGTTCAAAGTTACTTGTAGGATGTACTGCCTTGTGAATGATGCACTAAAGTTGCTTCATGTCACCACTATGCAAATAACCCTGCCAGTCTCCTGACAGAGTAAGATAACCAATTGTGGCTGTTGACTGGATGAAATTATTTTATTCTATCCTGGTCACTCTATCAGAAAGATAATAGTACATGATGCTTTTTACTATTCGGGCTATATGCTGACAAATTAACGGTTTTCTTATTGTCTTAGGGCCAAGGAAGATTAATTGCCTTGAGTTTTTTTAAAGTTCAGTTTGTTTAATACAAGATTGGCATTGAAGCAATGAAGCTTTCTTTCCTGGTTAAGTTTATGGAGAGGAGCACAAAATAACAGAACAACAATTTCCTTCCCTAAATGAAACTGACAGATGCTGCTTACAGCGAGGCTGGGTTCCATGCAATCAAGAGAAATAAATAAATAGGGCTCATCCACAGTGAGGGCATGATTCAGTTTATTCATTTTATAGGCTGGGATTAATGCTGTTAGCAATGCTTTAAATTTGAGGTCAGATTTGTGCCTCAAATGAGGACCATGTTCACTTTTGAAAAAGTAAGTTCAAGTCTCAATTCAGAACAAATGGAATAAAGTCGTTCACAATTTCCACACAATTTTCAGAAGGAACATTATCAGGAGATTCTGTAGCTAAATAGCAACATCTGCTTTGAGTGCAATTAGTGATCCAGGTGTGAATTGAAGCTGAAACTATGCTTTGAGAACTTTCCACTCAAATTAATTTGCATATTTCTGAGTGGAACACTTGCCTGAAGCAGGCCAATTAAGCAGTGGCTTAGATCATAATTTTTTTTAGAAATAACCCTTTAAAAATATTCTTTGGTATACTGAAGAAATTTAACCTGGTGCGGTGTAAAGCGGAAAATGGACTTATCACAAAAAAAAGCACATTTAATCATGGATGGAATTTTCCCAGCAAGATGGGGTGGGTTTAGATGCATGCAAGGAGTTAAACCCCCCCTCAAAAGTAATGCACCGTCAGGATGTTATATCATCCTGCCATTTCCTGGATTTACCCAGAGTGAGATTGAAGGGCAGTATGGCATGCCCATGCAGCTATTGGATATGTAAGTTAAACGTTCAGATAGGTCATTAATTACTGTTTTAACTCTCAATCCCAGATTTCCATTTTTTGAAAATAATGGAAATGTAAATAATGTTACTTGAAGTAAGAGCAAGGAATTGAATAGCAAGCTTAATTTCTGAGAAGCAAAGCAACCTATCATTCAATAACTCTCTTTTCTTCAATATATATTGATGATCAGGCTGGAATTTCCACTCATGTAGTTGGTTGGTAAAATGGTTGAGTGTATTCACTGCTGCACTGAAATACCCACAAGACGTAAAGTGTAAACAGTTATATGTTGATCCAAACTTCAAGGATAAAATGGACTCTTTTGAGGCATGGTTTTCTTGAGTAGATCTCTCCCCCATTCGTTCAGTTAGCAAACCAAATTGTCACTGTAAACACACAATAATCTTCCTCGAATTAAAGGTAAAAAGTGCTTCAGTCTAATAACGTCCAATTTAAGGTATCGAAAAGTTTCTTGCAGCACCCATGGCTAATCTCTAAGTGTGACATAAAATCCTGAGCCTAGTTTGTTGTGTGAAAAGCTGCCTATGCTAATTGTACTGACAATTCTCAGAGGCAGGCCTCCACCCTCAGTTGGATGGCAGTCCCTGCACCAGCCTTTCCATTGTCTCTGGCTGGTAATATGTGGCAAGAAGTCTCACAACACCAGGTTTAAGTCCAACCAGTTTATTTGATAGTAATCCCGCAAGTACCACAAGGGATTACTATCAAATAAACTGGTTGGACTTTAACCTGGTGTTGAGAGACTTCTTACTGTGTTTACCCCAGTCCAACGCTGGCATCTCTACATCATGGTAATACGCGGCTCAGGGTTGCTGCCTGCCTGCATGAGGTCAGACCTCCTTTTTGATCCCAGTGATTGGCCTACTTACCTTCTGACCAAGTTCTCCACCTTAATATCAATCATGTTTGACAAAGTCCCTCATGGTAGGCTGGTGGAAAAGGTTAAGGCACATGGGATACAAGGGCAGGTAGCTAGGTGGATTGAGAACTGGCTGGGCAATAGGAGACAGAGGGTAGTTGTTGAGGGGACCTTTTCGGGCTGGAGGCCAGTGACCAGTGGTGCGCCGCAGGGCTCAGTACTGGCACCTCTCCTCTTTGTAGTATACATAAACGACTTGGAAGAGAGCGTATGTGGTGTGATCAGCAAGTTTGCGGATGACACCAAGATGGCAGGATTGGCGGATACTGAGGTGGAATGTCATGTGATACAGCAGGATATAGATAGGTTGGTACATTGGGCAGATAGGTGGCAGATAGAATTTAATCCTGACAAATGCGAGGTGATGCATTTTGGAAGGAATAATGCAGAGAGGAGCTACGTGATAAAAGGTAGACCGATTAGGAGTATAGAAATACAGAGGGACCTGGGAGTGCAGGTTCACAAGTCTATGAAGGTTGCGACACAAGTACAGAAGGTTGTGAGGAAACCTTATGGAATGCTAGCCTTTATAGGAAGGGGTATAGAGTATAGGAGCTGCCGTCTAATGCTTCAGTTGTACAGAACGTTGGTTAGACTGCATTTGGAGTACTGTGTCCAGTTCTGGTCACCTTACTACCGGAAGGACGTGGAGTCTTTGGAGAGAGTGCAGAGGAGGTTTACCAGGATGTTGCCTGGCATGGAAGGACTGAGTTACGAGGAAAGGTTGGAGAAACTGGGACTTTTCTCCTTGGAAAGACAGAGATTAAGGGGAGACATGATAGAGGTATATAAGATACTGAAGGGAATAGATAGAGTCAATAGTGATAGGCTGCTCCCTAGATTGGGTACAATTACGAGAGGTCATGATCTAAGGGTGAGGGGGGAGAAGTATAATTTGGAAGTGAGAGGAAGGTTCTTCACGCAGAGGGTTGTGGGGGTATGGAACGCGCTACCGAGTAGGGCGGTGGAGGCAGGCACGTTGGACTTGTTTAAGGTTTACTTAGATAGACACATGAGCGAAACAAGGATGGAGGGTTATAGTAGGGGGTATTAAATAGGGTCAGAGCCTCGGGAGACACCGGAAATGCAGACTTACGTGTTAACGTTTTTGTCTTTTTATTCCGCAGGTGGAGGTCCACCTTGTTGTCAAACAAGGGGCATGCACACGGTGGGTTGTGCGTGGGCTGCTCTTGGAGGTTCCGGGAGTGGCCCAGTACTTCGTGTCGGTGTGTGTGCTTGATCCTGGACCAGTAGACGGGCACCGCAACAGCTCAGTGACTAACACTGCTAGCTGTGCAGATACATGGATTTGGGCCTGTGTCTGTGGGAGTTTGCGCATTCTCCCTGTGGTTGCATGGGTTTCCTCCGGGCGCTCCGGTTTCCTCCCACACCCCAAAGATGTGCTCTTAGGCTGATTGGTGTACCAAATTGACACTATTCTCCCCTGAATCTGGCTAAGTTGGGGGTTCCACTCGCATACACGCAGGGCAGGGTAGGTGTAGGAGGATGTGGCGGCGCGGGCTCATTAGGCCGAAGGGCCTGTTTCCCGTGCTGGGTTGTTCTTTGTTTTCTTTGTTCTTTTTGTATGACTGGAGGAATAACAACTAAGGTTTTAGCGACCTATATCTGGTATTGGTAAAGCCATTATAATAATTTACTGATTGTCGTTCCTTGTTTTATGAAGAGAACAAACTGGTTGTAGTATTACATTAGTTTATTTAGCTGGGGCTAGTTCCACAAATTTGACTCAACTTACATAATATCAAACAATAAAGGGAACATTAGGGCAGTTGGGGGAAAAACTAAACAGTTGGTGATACGTGCTCTCTCAGGATTGCTTCCTCTTTGTAAGAAGCAATAACCACATATCAGATATTATCAAGCATGTGACTGCTGAGGGCCATTGGACAGGAAATGTAATCCCAAGCTTGAAGAAAAGTGCTGAATGAAAAATGGAAAACATGTTCCTAAGACAAAATAGTCAGACATTTCAGAATGGCACAGCTCAGCTGTCTTTGATTATTTTGTATTTCCAGGTGGCTGAGCAGCTAATGACAATTGCCTATGAACATGGAATAAATCTCTTCGATACAGCAGAGGTGTACGCAGCTGGCAAGTAAGTGAACTTACTACTCTGAGATAAAAGAAAAGCAACCATTGTCACCTAACTACCTTGCTTGTATCAAATTATTATTTTTGAGATTTTATTTTTAAACAGATACTTAAAAGCAAGGAATAGACCTTCAAAACCTTTCGGGCGGTGGCATTATTTTCTCTGTAATCACCCCTTTATTCAAAATTCATTTGTACACGTTTTTGGAACTTGCACTTTCAGATGCTTATTTTCTGTAAGTGCAGAATTTTAACACTTTTGCACAACCTTTGCATAATTATTCTAGAAACTAGAAACTATTTGCTGTTTGAAATGACCCTTCTGAATAAAAATGACATAGACCAGAAACTGATATTACAAAGTAATTCACCAGTGATCAAACCATTGTTATCCCAATGATAGGGTATATGAATGAATCACGGCTCATTGGATCAGAACAGTGCCACATGAATAATGCCATGTCCTCACTGCAACCATAGTTCAACTTTCAAATCGATCTTGGATGTTAGTAGTTGTAACATGGTTCAGAATGAAAATGAACTTCTTCAGTTTCATGAGACCTCGCTGAGATGCAGGACTCCTTTGTTCTCAGATTTATAATGCCTGAACACAGAATATCCATCAAGCCAGACATCTTTCTGTATTGGAATATGAATTTCATACTAAGAGGCATATTATTAATCATGATCTGATTGTCCTTCATTAGACATTAATCCCTAATAGAGTCCTCAGAATTCAATTTACATTTTAAATATACTATCTGGCCTTAAATAACCAGAGTCTGAGCTATTCACTACTAGCAACAATTAATCAGCCACAGAATTTAGTTCAAATTAGTGAACCTTGCGTTAGAGGTAATTCAGCTATTATTTTTTACTCCAACTAACATACAAGTTTCTTATCCAGCTTTGGACTTTATGGGTGCAATCACAACTCGGACGCAAAACCAATCCAATATGAAATCGGCAGAGAGATTGAGCTGGCTGTCTGAATCTAATCCCAAACTATTTTTTAGGCTCAGGCTTCATTTAAAAACCGAGGTCAGTTTTAGCTGCCCAGCAGCTGTAGAGTAATGGTAAGGTAGGATATTGGGTGTCTTCCACACTGAGCCAGCCAGCACATCAGGCTTTGAGGGTGGAGATATAATCAGGGAAGTTTGGAGCGATGGAGATTGTGTGGGGGATGCCTATTGTGGCCTGACAGGAGGCTGCACATAACTGCCAGCCCCAGAGGAGCACTTTAAATTTGATTCCAGTGCTCCCCTTATACTTGGCACTATCGGACAGAATATAGATGGAGGATGCTATGCTCACTTATGCATGAAAAATTGCAAACGTTAGTGCCATAGGGCCTCAATTTGCACATTTACATAGTTTTCCTGCTGGAAGTGCTCATGCAGCTGCTCATCCATTCTCCTCAACGTGGCAGCAGCTGGGCATTGGGCATCTTTGGGGCAAACACATTTTCCCCTCAGTATTTGTTTTTCAGGCAAGAAAGCTGAATTTGAAAACTGCCTCCTGTGTGACTCCCACTGTGGACATGACATTACAAATCGAACAAAACCTAGTGAATATTCCAAAGTAGATTATTCGCTCACCAGAATTTGTTATTATTCTATCCCAAGATTTTGCTGGTTTGAAGATTTCTATTGATTACTTAGACATGATTTAAACACCTTGTCATTTTAACTGCCAGTGGGTTTTTTTTAAAGTAAGAAATTGCACTAGCAAGTTAGTTCCCACCTATCTGCAGTACAATCAACCAGGCTTCCATTAAACCCCACTCACCCAAACCATTGGAACATTGCTTGACTACAAGTTGTGACAGGATTAGGTTCTTCTACATTCAGGAAGATGGAGATCTGGGGCGGGGCAAATGAAGTTTGCCTTGTCCAGGAAGCACTCCTAGCCCAACAAAGAAAATTAGTGCACTGGCTTTTGTCCGCTGCTGGGATTGATATTCTTTTGCCTAGACTTGCCTTGATAATAGTCACAACTGTTTCCTTGTTCAGTCCTGAGTTAACATCGCACTTGGAGCCTGAGTTCAACATTGGGACGCGATAGCCTAGTGGTATGATCGCTAGACAATTAATCTAGAAACTCAGCTAATGTTCTGGGGACCCAAGTTTGAATCCCACTGTGGCAGATGTTGGAATTTGAATTCAATAATGAAAGAACATCTGGAATTAAGAATCTACTGATGACCATGAAACCGTTGTTGATTGTCTGAAAAACCCACTAATTCACTAATGTCCTTTAGGGAAGGAAATCTGCTGTCCTTACCTGGTCTGGCCTATGTGATTCCAGAGCCACAGCAATGTGGTTGACTGTCAAATGCCCTCTGAAATGGAGGGCAGTTAGGGATGTGCAATAAATGCTGGCCAGCTAGTGCCGCCCACAGATGAATAATAAAAAAAATGCATATTGACCTTGCTGATTTGGGACGGTGTTCTTGCCACCGCCAGATTAAAATCGGAGGGAATGTAGATCTTTGCAGCTTCGGTGGGGTTGTAACAGGTAGGGTTAAAATTGTTTTTTTTTGTGGCTGCCATCAGTCTCATGACTAAGCAGTAATTGTTGTTGTGGAGAGCCAGACAGTGTCAGGTTTCCAGCCTTTAGATGGAGCATGCTATTGTCATGGGAAATGCATCTAACTGAGGCAATTGGGTTAGGAGACATGGTGACCAGATTTAGCACTTTAAATCTGTACATTCTATATAAACACATAACTACATGTTGTGGTTGTGTCATTGGAATAATCCAGGAATCAAATCTAATCATGGCAGTTTGAGAATTTGTATTCAGTTTTTATAATCTGGAAATAAAACCCAATATCAGTAACATGTGACCGTGACAATTTTGGATTGCAGGGCAACAAATCTAATTTTTTTTAAAGGGAATGAAATCTACTGCCCTTACCCGGGCTGACTTTTTAAAAAATGTATTTACAGGATATGGGTGTCACTGGCTAGGCCAGCATTTATTGTCCACCTTTAGATGCCCTTTAGAAGGTAGTGGTCAGCTGACTTCTTGAGCTGCTGCAATCCCAGAGTTGTAGGTACACTCACTATGCTGTTAGGGAGGGAATTCGAGGATTTTGATGCAGTGACAGTAATCGCAATATATTTTTTAGGTCAGGATGGTGAGTGACTTGGAGGAGAACCTCCAGGTAGTGGTGTTCCCAGCTATCTACTGCTCTTGTCCTCCTAGATGGTTGTGCATTTGAAAGTGCCGCTTAAGGAACCTTGCAACAATGCATCTTATAAATGGTAAACACTGCTGGCACCATTTGTTGATGGTGGAGGGATTGAATGTTCCTGGAAGGGGTAGCAATCAAGCAGTTGTTTTGTCCTGGATGTTGTCGAGCTTCATGGTGCTGTTGGAGCTGCACTCACCCAGGCAAGTAGAGAGTATTCCAATACACTGCTGACTTGTGCCTTGTAGATGGTGGACAGGCTTTGGGAGGTCAGGAGTTAATTACTTGCAAAATGATTCATAGCCTTTGACCTGTTCTGGTAGGCACAGTATTTATGTGGCTAGTCTGGTTCAGTTTCTGGTCAATGGTAACCTCCAGGATGTTGATTCCAATTCCACACCAATATGGTGGACTCTCAAGTTGCCTCGCAACAGTCAGTCTATCAAAGTACTACAAAGACTCCTTTCCAAAAGCATCGTGGAAGCGTCCTCACCACGCTGACAGTGGTTCAAGAAGAAGGCCCACCACCTGCTTCTCATGACAGCTAGAGATCGATAAATAATGTCGGCCTGCCTGCAATGCTCCTAGCAAAGATTTTTAATGTTATTTTGTTATTGTGCAGCCTAATGGAATTGTTTTTTTTTCATTATGGGGTTACATTGAAAGTATATCACCAAAAGTGATATTCTTGTTGAAGAAGTATGAAGAAAAATAATTGGTGTGCAAAGGTTAGACAGATAGCCAGTTGTGTTCATTAAAATGAAACCTACCTGTCAGCAAACACTGAATACATGAATAATTAGGCGAGTTGTTTGCTCATTGTTGTAGTTGCAACAAAATTTCTGTTTAATGGAAGCATATAGAACTTGATTGACTGAACTGAAATTTCATATTTGTATCAGGGATGCTTTTCTCTGGCTAATACTGAGCAGTGAAGATTAGTTCTAGAAGTTGTCCTATAGCTTACTGCTACAGGACAACTATATTATTACCGATGTCTACAGCTACCTGAACTATACTACAAACAGTCAACTAACAGATTTTGGACATTTCAACTCTCTAACACCCACTTTATTGGTACTATGAATGCTGTTTTGCTTCCACCCTGCAAGATGCATACTAAATTCTGGTGCTAAGCACATTAGCTGCTATTTTGGTGAGTACACGTAGTGACCAGCAAAACAATACAGAGTAGGCAGTTTGTGAAGCCAGACAGCACATAATGGTAGTAGAGGAGAGGATGTAGTACGCACCCAGGCAAGTAGAGAGTATTCCAATACACTGCTGACTTGTGCCTTGTAGATGGTGGACAGGCTTTGGGAGGTCAGGGGGTAATTACTTGCCAAATGATTCATAGCCTTTGATCTGGTCTGGTAGGCACCGTATTTATGTGGCTAGTCTAGTTCAGTTTCTGGTCAATGGTAAGAAGGCCTTGGTTATGACTTGAAGGATATGCACAAACTTCCTGCTCGCAGGCATTAGCTTATATCCACTTGGACTAGAGTATAGCAGGGAGGATAAGCAGAAGTGTTGCAGAGCAGGACATGCTGCTGGATGAGTGAGGAGAAGGAGGAGGAGAGGAACTCTCAGCAAGAGGCCATATTGAGCTGCAATTTTTCTAGCTGAACCATAGTAAGAAACAGTGTATCAGATATCTCCATTTCAAAAAGACCTCACTGAAACCTGCCACTTGTTGCAGCAATGATGTGGAGATGCCAGCATTGGACTGGGATAAACACAATAAGAAGTTTCACAACACCAGGTTAAAGTCCAATATGTTTATTTGCTGTTTATTTGGTGTTGTGAGACTTCTGACTTGTTGCAGCCACAGCTGCAATCTCAAAAGGGCAGCACGGTGCCACAATGGTTAGCACTGCTGCCTCACAGCACCAGGGACCCAGGTTTGATTCCTGGCTTCCAGTCACTGTGTGGAATTTGCACATTCTCCCTAGAAGAGTTTCCTCCGGGTGCTCCAGTCTCCTCTCACAGTCCAAAAGACATGCTGTTAGGTACATTGGCAATGCTAAATTTTGCCTCGGTGTATCTGAACAAATGCTGCCAGACTGTGGTGACTAGGGGCTTTTCACAGTAACTTCATTGCAGTGTTAGTGTAAGCCTATTTGCAACACTAATAAATAAACTTTAACTTTAGGATGAAGGTGGTATTGCCAGTGGAACTGGTAATGAATGTGGCGATGAACCTTTATGTATCAGAATCCCTCCAGGCTGGAACAGCTGATATTGGCAACATCTCCCAGTTTGCTGTCCATTGTTGCATAAAGGAGCTCTGTATTTCAAGAAGACTGAATACATTTTATCCTCTCTTGCCACACAGAAGCAAGCAAAACGAGTGAGTGCATTCATAAGGTATGCAGGCATTCCTTATAGTGCCACGTAGCACCAAATGCCAAGTGTGAAATGTATCAAATTAAAAAGGATCTCATTTCCTGAATGCTCAGCTGGTGTGTAACCATACACAAGGAATTCCCAATATCCTGGCACCAGTCAAGTTGTTTTCATTTTTTGGTGTCCATTTGCAATTCAACCACCATGATAAACCAAAGAGTGGTGGCTAAACAACAAATACTATCATTTGACAACATGGCTCATGACTTTGGTGCACAACCCACATAAATGTGGAAAGCATGCATATGATGAAAGCTATGCTATCACACAAAATATGATAGAGAAGACTACTGCGTTGCCTAAACAATGCTTCAGCTGCCGAGAGTATTCTGAAGGAGCCAAGCAGTACTCTGCTGCCTGCTGCATGATCTCACCATTATGAAGACACAGCCTTTGCCACCAGATATACAGTAACCAGCTGAGGAGGAGGAGATGCACGAGGAAGGGAGAAGTTAGCCAATCCACTTCTATTCCAGCCAGGAGGCATTGTGGTTAACAAACACTCCTGAGTTTATTTAGTATTTAGAATTTAGTATTACTTGCCAAATTACTTTCCACTGTCACTGGTGTAGTCTGTGATGCCCTCCATATGTGAAAAGCCAGTTAGAGCTGCAAACCTTGGCCCTTGCTCACTCTGACTGATGTTATCATAGGCAAAGTTGATATAATTACCAGCTATCTCAAAGAAATCAGTCACCTGTCTTCTGTTTTTCTTGTGGGCCACCAACTGTGAAATCTTACTAATATCCCAAGCAGAGTCCTGGAAAATTTCAGAAGGAAAAAGATTGAAGGCATTGATACATTTGACAGGCACTGGTAAAGTATGGCCACCAGGTCCTGTGAGTCTGGTTCCAGCAGGCTACACACATTTGCTACCCCTCAATGCTAAACTCTGAACTTCCTAAGTTATTTCTGTTCTTGCATGTTGAGGAAGCTTATCCTCTGCGATCCTCTCTGCAGAATCTGTGTATTGGTTATGCCCATCCTCTGGGCTGCACCACTCTGTTGATTTCCCCCTCTCCTATGGAACTGCAGTTCTGTGAGCACCAGCAGCTGCTGTTGGTGGTGTTCCTGCTTCTGCTGTTTGTCCCCATGCGAGGTGCAAAGTAGCACAGCGTAAGGGGCACACATTGTAGCCTGATAGGTTGGAGCTCCAGAATACCAATCCTATCTCCAAACCTCTGTTTGACTATGTCCTAGTGTAATAATGGCTGTATTTTATAACATTAATTCCAATCTATTTAATATTGTTTCAGGGCGGAGGTCTTACTTGGAAACATCATCAAGAAAAAGGGCTGGAGGTAATATTTTTATTACTCAGTTTGGTGCTTTTTGTTTTCTCTTTCTCCTATTTGATCTGTTATACCCCTTTTCCCAAATATGTTCACATCTGTGTATACTGATAACTCATGTGGATGTAAGTAACATTGTGATTTTTTTAAAATATATATTTATAAAATAATTACAGCATTTGGACATCAAGGATTGTAAATGCAATCTAATGTGTGTGCAACTGAACAATAACTTCAATCTTATATCAGCATGCACTGGCTAGACCAGGTGGTCACATGATGACACGGTCACTTAAGAGGTCATGTGATGGAAAGGCAGACGTTCTCCCCAGAGCATAAGCTGGAGTAACTGCTCAGTAAGTGAATAAAGTATTGTTTGTTACAAGTGGCCGGTCTTTGGGAACCAATTTCTACACACTGGCCAAATGTATGGAACTGTACTGTAGTAACGGTGGAGGTCTTGTAGCTCCGTAGGTAGCGTCCCTGCCTCTGATCCAGAAGTTTGGGTTTGACTCCCACCCCAGGACTTGATGACCAAGGAAGGCATGTTTGTAACCCGGCTGAGCAACCTGCAGAATCCTTCCAGCACATGTCAATGGCAGGCATAAAAGTGGGAGATATTCCTGGTCAGCTATACTTAATAAAAAGTCTGACAACACCAGGTTTTAGTCCAACCTATTTATTTGATAATATACTCGCAAGCTTTCGGGTTAGCCCCTTCGTCAGGTGAAGGGGCTAACCCGAAAGCTTGCGAGTATATTATCAAATAAATAGGTTGGACTAAAACCTGGTGTTGTCAGACTTTTTATTGTGTTTACGCCAGTCCAGCGCCGGCATACCCACATCATGACAGCTATACTTAATGCAGAATGGTGCTCCATAAGCTATAAGTCTCGGGTGACAGGCTAGCTGCAGAGAAAACCCACCATGGAAACAGATGCAACTCTGCCTTTTTGCATCAAATGAGTGCGGAAGAGAAACAATAATAGTCATGAAGAATAAACATTTGGATGAATTTGCAATTTAATGAATTGATTTTATAGGATTTGAAATTCAAACCTCAAAAATCTGCGAAGAAACATCGATTAAAAACTGCAGCAATTTTGAACTGTTTTCTGCAGCCACATAAAATTAAACTCAATTGCGTGGTACACTCCCTCCTTACTAGTTAACGAGTACCAGCAGGTTAAAGCCTTTTAAAGCTTTTTTTCATTTAATGGGATGTCTCCAATTGGCCCTTGCACTGTTTTTGTGACTTCAGCAACAGGCAGCAGATACAAAGACAACATTTTCGATTAAAGTGGGAAAAGTGATGGTCCTTTTCCCTCTGAGGTCAAATACTGTACAAGGGCCACATCAGGAACTTGAACACATAATCAAAATTAAATCTGCTTCTGGGTCAAAGGGCGTGGTGCAGTGTGACACTCTGAAGAGCTTTGATTGGTTATTGCACTAGGAAATGCCCTGGAATTTCTCAGTGATTCAGTCAGCTGTCCTGTTATTCACCGTGAATACTTATTTTTGCAGACCTAGTTAGTTTATCCAACGTTTTTCAACATTGCACAGGCACCCTTCAGGTTCTGTAAGTAATAAAACTTTAGTTACCTCCTTCCACGTGGCCTGGGCTGTGAGTTGCAATGGCTTCTTCTCCAATACTCCTTCCATCCAAAGAATCCTTCTATTTTGTAAATTGAGGAGGATCATTTCCATGATCTGAAAAGTTGGATATTTGTCTTTTCCTCTCAGTTTCACTCCCTCTCCATCTGCTTTCAATCCTTTTGATGTAGAAGTTATGTCCTGGCACTGCAGCCATCCTGAATTCTCCAAAGGAAGGCAGTGGTTAAAAGTTTTTTTAAAAAATGAGCAACCCAGCTCACTGTGGCTCAATTCCATCCATTCTCAGTTTTAACCATGTGGCACAGTGGTTAGCACTGCTGCCTCACAGCGCCAGGGACCTGGGTTCGATTCCTGGCTTGGGTCACTGTGTGGAGTCTGCACATTCTTCCCGTGTCTGACTGGGTTTCCTCAGGTTGCTCCAGTTACCTCCCACAGTCTGAAAGATGTCGGATTGTGATTAATAAATAAAACATTTTGAGAAAAGGGCAGCTGTTGAAACCACTCTCAAAATGTATGTTCTCTTAAAATAGAGGCACCCAGCTTCCTTATAAATTTTAATGTCAATTTGATTTTTAACCACCTGTAAGATGCATCTCTTGGGCCTCAGGAAGTGTGGCTGTTTGAAGGTAGACATGAGGGCCAGATACATAAGTGCCTTGACAGAATTGCTAGTATGCCAACAGTTTCCCCCACGTTTCCCAGCAAACCTGCAAAAACGTTCATTGCATGAGCTGCATGACTGTCTTCCATTATCGGATTAACCCATTCCCTTCTCCAGTGATCTGACCTTCCGGTGACTTACTCTTGTCGACGCAGAGCCCCTTGTTGTAGCCTGGAGCCTCAGGCCTATCTGTCGAAATTCAGTCTGGCTGGGAAACAATTTCTGTTAAATCAGGTCCTATTGACAAATTGGACAGAAATCCCTCAATTCCCCCACAATTTTCATGTCTATCTGTCATTATCAGAACCAACAGGTCAACTCTTGCTTTCAAGTCATGGATTACAATAGCACTAAAATTGCAGGACAGCGTACCCGTATTTTTCTGACCAGCTGCTTGCGACATGCAAGGCTTCATTAGGGGTGCAGAAACTCTGAGCATTTTGCCAACTGAAGCTCCAGTTCTGTCCATTAGAAATCATGCCTCAGGGACTTTACAGAGTCCCCAGAAATCCAGTACAAATATGTGAAATCAGGCAGTAAATTAGATTCCTCCCATGGCTTATTTACTCTCTTTTTGCTTCAGCTGGTGAATAGTTTCGGGCATTTACCATTTTTTTAATTGGCAGTGGGGTTTATTATGTAGAACTATCAAATAGCGCTGAAAGAGCTGAACTGTCACCCACAAACTCTTCTCATTTTAGCAATGCTCACATGATTTAAGCTCTTGTCTGCTGAGTACTGACAGAGCATTCAACATAAGTTTGGTAAACATAAGACAAGGCTTATAGAACATAGAACATAGAACATTACAGCGCAGAACAGGCCCTTCGGCCCACGATGTTGCGCTGACCAGTTTTTTTAAAAAAGAAACACTGACCCACGAATCTAAACCAATCCCTTTTCGTCCATAAACCTATCCATAGATCTCTTAAACGCCCTCAAACTAGGCGCATTTACAACCGCAGCAGGCAGGGCATTCCAATCCCTCACCACCCTCTGGGTAAAGAACCTACCCCTGACATCCGTCCTATAACTACCACCCCTTAATTTAAAGCCATGCCCCCTCGTGCTAGCATTCTCCATCCGAGGAAAAAGGCTATCACTATCCACCCTATCTAAACCTCTAATCATCTTATATGTTTCAATAAGATCCCCTCTTAGCCTCCTTCTTTCCAGCGAAAACAACCCCAAATCCCTCAGTCTCTCCTCATATGACCTCCCCTCCATACCAGGCAACATCCTGGTAAACCTCCTCTGCACCCTCTTCAAAGCTTCAACGTCTTTCCTGTAATGTGGGGACCAGAACTGCACACAGTACTCCAAGTGCGGCCGCACCAGAGTTGTGTACAGTTGCAACACGACGCTGCGACTCCTAAATTCAATCCCCCTACCAATAAACGCCAAGACACCGTATGCCTTCTTAACTACCTTATCTACTTGATTCCCAACCTTCAGGGATCTATGTACACATACACCTAGATCCCTCTGCTCCTCCACACTATTCAAAGTCCTCCCGTCAGCCCTATACTGAACACATCTGTTACTCCTACCGAAATGAATTACCTCACACTTCTCCACATTAAACTCCATCCGCCACCTCGCGGCCCAGCTCTGCAACCTATCTAAGTCACCCTGCAAACTATGACACCCTTCCTCACAATCTACCACACCACCGACTTTGGTGTCATCAGCAAACTTACTAATCCACCCAACTATACCCTCATCCAGATCATTAATAAAAATTACAAACAGCAGTGGCCCCAAAACAGATCCCTGAGGCACACCGCTCGTAACTGAACTCCATGACGAATATTCACCATCAACCACCACCCTCTGTCTCCTATCTGCCAGCCAATTCCTGATCCAAGTACCTAGATTACCCCCAATCCCATACATCTGCATTTTCTGCAGAAGCCCACCATGGTGAACCTTATCAAACGCCTTACTAAAATCCATATATACCACGTCAACTGCCTTACCCCTATCCACCTCTTTGGTCACTTTCTCAAAGAACTCAATAAGGTTAGTAAGGCACGACCTACCTGCTACAAAACCATGCTGACTGTCTCTAATCAATTCATTACTCTCCAGATAACTATAAATCCTATCCCTAATAATTCTTTCTAAAACCTTGCCCACAACAGAAGTAAGACTCACCGGTCTATAATTCCCGGGGAAGTCTCTGTTCCCCTTCTTAAACAATGGGACAACATTCGCTGTCCTCCAATCTTCCGGTACTATACCAGAGACCAACGATGACCTGAAGATCAGAGCCAGAGGCTCTGCAATCACCTCTCTAGCCTCCCAGAGAATCCTAGGGTAAATCCCATCCGGACCAGGGGACTTATCTATTTTCAAGCCCTCTAGAATATCCAGCACATCCCCGGTTTCAACTGCAATACTTTCTATTTTACACCCCTGCACCCCAGTGTCCTCCACAACTACATTCATGTCCCCCTGCGTGAACACCGAAGAGAAATATTGGTTCAATGCCTCTCCAATCTCTTCCGGTTCCACGCACAACTTCCCTCTACTGTCTATAACTGGCCCTAATCTTGCCCTAACCAACCTTCTGTTCTTGACATACCTATAGAACGCCTTAGGATTCTCCTTAATCCTATCAGCCAAAGTCATCTCATGTCCTCTTTTAGCCCTTCTTAACTCCCTCTTCAACTCCCTCCTAGCCAATCTAAAGCTTTCTAATGCACTACCTGAGCCCTCAAGCCTCATCCGAACATAAGCCTCCTTTTTCTTCCTAACCAACGAATCAACTTTTTTAGTACACCACGGTTCCCTAGCCCTACCAAATCCTCCTTGCCTGACAGGGACATACCTATTGCAGACCCGCAGTAGCTGTTCCTTGAAAAAATTCCACATTTCGGACGTTCCCAGTCCCTGTAATCTCATAGTCCAACCTATGCTTCCTAATTCTCTCCTAATAGCCTCATAATTACCCTTCCCCCAGCTAAAACTACTTACCCGAGGTTCATGCCTATCCCTATCCATCACTAAGGTGAACGTAACCGAATTGTGGTCACTATCACCAAAATGCACACCAACTTCCAAGTCTAGCACCTGGTCTGGCTCATTTCCCAGCACCAAATCCAATATAGCCTCACCTCTAGTTGGCCTATCAACATACTGAGTCAAAAAACCTTCCTGCACACTTTGAACAAAAACTGACCCCTCGAACGAGCTAGAGCTATAGCAATTCCAATCAATATTAGTAAAGTTAAAATCCCCCATAACAATTACCCTATTACTTTCACTCCTAACCAGGATCGTCTCCGCAATCCTTTCCTCAACCTCTCTAGAACTTTTTGGAGGTCTATAAAAGACTCCCAGCAGGGTGACCTCTCCTCTCCTATTTCTAATCTCCGCCCATACTACCTCAACAGACAAGTCGTCATCAAACTTCCTCTCTGACACTGTAATACAGTCCTTGACCAATAATGCTACCCCACCCCCCCTTCTACCTCCTTCTCTACTCCGACTAAAGCATTTGTACCCCGGGACCTGCAACATCCATTCCTGACCCTGCTCTATCCATGTCTCTGAAATGGCCACAACATCTATGCAGATGAAGAGGCTGCTATGGATTAATTTCAGTTTAATAGGGTTTTTCCTTCTTCCTCTAACGCTCAGTCACTGATTTTTTAAAATAACAATTGCTGTTTGTGATGCTTAGTAATCAAATGTGTTTAATATAAATATCAAATGTGCCCATAACTGCAAAGTTGTATTGCTGTTCTAATGTTATTTTGACCTCCCATTTCAATTCAAGAAAAAATTATTGCTTTTTTGTGTTTCTCCTTCTATCTTTCCTGTTTGTTGATATTTTCATTTAAGCATAATATGTTGTGGTCATCAATTATCTAACCAATTGACCTCAACCAATACAGAGGTTATATTGAATTTAATCAAAGTTTACAACTGGGTTTAACACACTAGTTATACAGCATGATAGCAGTGGTTTGCTTGAGCAAACAAAGAAATGGCAAATAACATTCAATCCAGAAAAGTATGAGATAATGCATTTGAAGAAGGCTTATAAAGGAAGTGAAAATTCAGTAAATGGGAGGATACCAAAAGGGATTGAGGAAGTGACAGACCTTGGAGTCCATGTCACAGGTCCTTGAAGGTGGCAGGACAGGTGTACAAAGTGGTCAAGAAAGTATATGGAATGCTTTTCTTTATTGGGCAGGGTATTGAATATAAAAGCCTGGAGGTAATGATGGAACTGTATAAAATGATGGCCACAGCTAGAGTTTTATGTATAGTTCTGGTCACGTTACAGGAAGGACATAATTTCTCTAGACAGAGGAGATTTACAAGAATGTTGCCAGAACTTGAAAATTACAGCTATGAGGAGACTTTGTATAGGCTAGGGTTGTTTTCCTCGGAACGGAGGAGACTAAGTGGTGATCAGATTGACGTGTACAAAATTATGATGAGCCTAGGCAAAGTGGAAGGAAAGACATGTTTCCTCTAGAGGGGCCAGTTACTTAGGGGCAGAGATTTAAGGTGATTTGTAGAAGGATTATATAGAAACCCGGCAGTGCAGAAAGAGGCCATTCAGCCCATTGAGTCTGCACCAGCCACAATCCCACCCAGGCCCTACCCCCATATCCCTATATATTTGCCCACTAATCCCTCTAATCTATGCATCTCAGGACACTAAGGGCAATTTTAGCATCGCCAATCAACCTAACCCACACATCTTTGGACTGTGGGAGGAAACTGGAGTACCCAGAGGAAACCCATGCAGACACTAGAAGAATGTGCAAACTCCACACAGACAGTGACCCAAGTCAGGAATCAAACCCAAATCCCTGGAGCTTAGAAGCAGCATTGCTAACCACTGAGCTACCATGCCGCCCTTAGTGGGGTCATAAGGAAAAGCTCTTTCACCCAGAGGGTGGTGAGCATCTGGAATTTGCTGTCTACGTTGGTGATGGAGACTGAAAGGCTTAACTCATTTACAAGGTATCTGAATCTATATCTGAAGTGCTGAAACCTTCATGGCTATGAACCAGGTGCTGGAAAATGGAATTAAAATCAGCAGCTAGTTTCTTTTTGCATGGAAATCTTTCTATGGTTCTAACCATGACAGTAGAAAATGCCTGCCCTGATCAGTCAGAACACTGACCTGTGCAAAGAACTATTTCTTCATCTTTCTCT
Organism: Carcharhinus amblyrhynchos; assembly: GCF_965287045.1. Classification (NCBI taxonomy): domain Eukaryota; kingdom Metazoa; phylum Chordata; class Chondrichthyes; order Carcharhiniformes; family Carcharhinidae; genus Carcharhinus; species Carcharhinus amblyrhynchos. The sequence goes on along the minus strand of NC_137326.1, from coordinate 99,957,433 downwards.
TTTCGTCTCATGTCTTCACGACTTCTTAAAGTACTGTTACGATCCCACTGATAATACTAAATAAGTCAGATTCCAGAGTGAAACCTGGCTTGGTAGATCCTAACTTTGTTTCTTCTTAGAATACAGTGGTGGTCAGTTGCTGAACACATTCACAAGAAATTTGTCAGTATATTTTTAACACTGGATAAATAAGTTATTAAGCAAGCAAAATTAACTATATTACACTACACAAAAGGTTGGAAAGATCTCAATGCAAATACTAGAAAATGACTCAACCCCACCTGTTTCTTTTATTCCAGCAATACCTTTAAACCACAAAACACCAGTGAATATGTATCTCAACATCAAGGCTTGGGCCGGCTCAGTTGCAAATAGTTTTCTTCCAGTGGACTTCTGAACATTCACTCGATGCTCTTCCTCAATTGCTATCTCTCCGCAGGGAGGCCAAAAACTGCACTCTGATTTCACTATTACTTTAATTTCAAAGCAAACACATGCACTCCCTAAACTCAGTTTTCCAACAGTCTGCAGGATGTCTTCCTAGGGAATTGAAAACTTTCTGCCTGCACTGTCTGGTATCCACACACTAACCATTTAAATAGTCCTCTTCTCTTTACCTGTGCGTATCTCTGGCCCCCATTGTTTAAGTTTATTTATCATTGTCACAAGTAGGCTTGCATTAATGCCACAATGAAATTACTGTGAAAATCACCTAGTCGCCACACTCCTGAACAGGTACACTAAGGAAGAATTTAGCATGACCAATGCCCCTAACCTGCACATCTGTAGACTTTTGGAGAAAACCAGAGCACCTGGAGGAAACCCATGCAGACATGGGGAGAAAGTGCAGACTCCACACAGGCAGTGACCCAAGCCAGGAATTGAACCCAGGTCCCTGGTGCTGTGAGGCAGCAGTGCTAACCACTGTGTCAGTCATGTTATGCAATAACACTGTTTTTTCTACTTTGTTTTTCGTTTCAACCTGACTAAACTGTAAACCCCTTGGTAACCAAGTTGACTTGAGTTATAAAAACACACTGCAAATGCATATGTACAAACAAGACCCAGACTTGGCAGCACCTAATTCACAAAAAAATTTCCAAGTGAAACTAGACTCAGATTTTACCTTTCTTAACATACATCTACAAAATATAAATTCAATGTGAAGCCATACGCTGTTCCTAACACTATCCAAAACTGTTAGCATGGATGTACCCGTCGGAATTCCTCAACACTACCCATTTATCTGAAACCTCCCAACGTCTTTTGCAGGGTCGACCTGGATGGATTATTAATTATTGACAGGACCTGATTGCCCTAAAAAGATGTATTTTATTATAAAATACCCAGCAATATATCAAGTTCTTAGTCTAAGCCATGGGTTAGAAGTTCAACCTAATGTTAATCACCTGTCAGTTGCTTTCTTCTATTGATTGACCAGGCTTCTATATTAACTTTCCTTGTCTCGTTCTCGGCTGTCCTGTGGTCAGTTTTGTATCTCCCTTCCATCTGATCTCCAATCTTCAGCTAACCTCAGGGCTCCATCGTTCATGTTATCAATTAGTTGTGCCCAAATCTGGTCATAAAATCTGATAATGAGCTGTTCATAATGACTATCCAGTCAAAGTGTGCTCATTCCTGATCAAACTATTGAATCATAGGGTTATTCATTAAGGTCTATTCTACTTCCACACCCGAATTAATTTTCACATATCAGCAAGCATCTTAATTGAGCAAGGTTAATTGAAAAACCTAACACAGCTTTGTGTTATGGTTATTTATTTGAAGTAACTACCCAGTTGTTCTCCCACTAATGCAGAGTCTTCATCTGATGAAGACCTCTTTTTCAATCTAGCTGCAATTATCACCATCTCAGGATAATAATTCCACTAACTTTTGCTTCCAGCAAAATAAAACTTTGATCAATTTCCAGTGAAAGAAAGCTTACAGCACTAAGCCATCCCTCTATCGATGTTAAGCTAATTATATATACTAGGCATGTTGTTAATTTCTAACACTATCCACTCTATAAACAGTGGCAGATCACTCATTGCCGTTGTTGGTGAATGAGTGAAATGTAATTTAAGATTAACAATGTGCCTCCTACCAAAGTGGAATTCAGAATTCTGTTTTTAAGAATGTAGTGGAAGTTCAGTGGCCCAGATTTAGTATTCCAAAGAGCAGTGCTCTGGTGGATGCAAGTTCTGAGTTTTGTGGTGAGATTCGTTTACGGATGATTCTGTTTTGAAAGGCATCAAGCAAGGGTCAAATATTCTGTTGGAAACAATTTGAAACCTCCATCTACCTGATGAGATTGAAAAGTCACTAAATCTCCAGGGACACAGGAACCCACAGCAACCTACATAAAGCAATGAGTAAAAAAGGTCAGCGCTACTAGCCAATAAGAACAACTTGGATTTATATAGCGCCTTAAATCTGGGGGGGAGAAAAAATCAAGATGCTTCAACTAAACTCAACTACAAGAGTTTAGAAGGGGTAATAACTTGAGGGAGGAAACAATTTGGTGCAGATAAGCCTAAATTTTATTGAGAACACACATTGTGATGCTTACATGCTTGTTACAATCTTACTATGGATGCTGCTTCCCTAGTGCTGCCCTCCCTGCCCTCCCCCAGCTGATTGACAGGCTGAAAGAGCAACCTTACTGGAGTGAGTGACCAAAATGTTTGATCAAAGAAGTGGATATAATTTAAAATTTATTTATTACTGTCACAAGTAGGCTTGCATTAACACGGCAATGAAGGTACTGTGAAAATCCCCTAGTCACCGCACTCTGGTGCCTTTTTGGGTAAACTGAGTGAGAATTTAGCATGGCCAATGCACCTAACTAGCAGATCTTTCAGACTGTGGGAGGAAACCGGAGCACCTGGAGGAAACTCGCACAGACATGAGGAAAAAGTGCAGACTCCGCACATTCACCCAATCTGGGAATTGAACCGGGTCCCTGGCGTAGTGAGGCAGCAAAGCCATAAAAAATGAGTGAGGTCTGGTACAGGTACAAGGGTGACAAGGGTGTGGAGGGATATGGCCCAGGTGCAGGTCAGTGGGACTAAGCAGAAAAATGGTCCGGCACAGCCAAGAAGGGCCAAAAGGACTGTTTCTGTGCTGTAATGTTCTATGGTCCTATGATAAAGTTAGAGGGGCTTAGAGAGGTAATTGTAGAAAGGAGGCCTAAACAACCAAAGGCAGGGCAAGGAGTGGCACAGCTAAGGGGAAACAGCAGGTGTACAATGCAAGAATCGGAGCAAAAGGGTTTGTAGAGCTGAAGAAAGTTAGAGAATTAGGGAGAAATAATATTGAAGAATTTAAACGTTGTGATGAGAATTTTGAATTTAAGGCATTGAGTAACAAAGAGCGAATATAGGAACAGGGGTGATGGGTGAACAAATTTGGTGCAAGATAAGATACCAGCAGCAGTGTTTTGAAGGAGATGAAGTTTACTGAGGGTAACGAAGTGAAGGTCAGCTAGGGGAGTTATTATTTTTTTTCTGTAGAATTCTTTTGGGAATCAGTTATGTTCAAGTCACCTGCAGTAATGAACTTTGAGTGCTGTAAACAAGAACACAAGAAATAGAAGCAAGAGTAGTTTGTTACAATCCCACTTGATGTTATAACTAGACAGGAAGATCCCAGAGTGGAACGCTGGCTCAAAAGACCACAACTTTTTCTTCTTTTTTCAAACATGGAGGAACAGAGTAACAGCCTTACTGATTAGTTTTAACCACACAAAAAATATTGAACATGGAAAAATTGGATTATAATACTATACTCATTTACTGTCCCCTTAGCTTAACAAATCCACGTAGGTTTTATGATTACTGTGAATGACAAAGTATATTTGTATCTACAAGGATCTAATTAGGCCAAAGTCCTTTTTTAAAGCACACAAATTGGCTGTGATCAAACATACACTCTGACCCAAACCCAAGTTAGTATCTGTGGTTTACTCTTCCAAAGCCCCCAAATGATTGTCACATGAAAGTTTCCAAAGCCGATACATTTTAAAATCTTCTCTCATAATAATGCTTTCCATTGGCAGGTTGCACTCTGAAATCCACTGCATGTTTTCCAATCAACTCTTTTGAACAAAGCTTTCTGCCTCACTTTGAGTGAATCCATGCCAGGTTTTGCACCAACTTCTTCAAGATTTCTTTGTCTTAATTGCTTTTACATGCACAAATTCTGATATCCAGTTACTGATTGCTCCAGAATTATTTTAATTAATGTCTCACAAGCTGCAGTTGGTTCCTTTTAATATAAGGCTTCCTCAAAACTTATCTTCATTTCTCTAGATTCCTTGAGTAGTTGCCCTTTAGATTTCTGGCACTGGCTTTCTTAACCGATACTCCATTGCATGGCTTTTCTTCTAGCAAAGCTGAGAGAGAGGTGAAAAATGTGAAATTAGAACAACTATGAAGATGAAGTAGGCCATTTGGCCCATCAAGCCTGCACTTTACCCAGACTCAATTTCTGTAACCCCATGTATTTAACCCGCTAATTCCCCCAACCAAGCCATCTTGGGACACTAAGAGGCAATTTAGCATGGCCAATCTGCCTGACCTGCACATCTTTGGAGTGGGGGAGGAAACCAAAGCACGGAAAAACCATGCAGAATTGTGGAGAATATGCAAACTCCACACAGACAATTACCCAGGGGCTGGAATTGAACCCAGGTCCCAGGTGCTGTGAGGCAGCAGTGCTAACCTCTGGGCCACCATGCTGCCTGTTTCCTGATGTTCCCCCTCTGGCTGCCTGTCATCAACTGCTCTGTTCCAGTTAAAACTAAAAATCAGAGAAAAGCTCTCTCTCTGGGAAGTGGGCCTTTTTTGCTAAACACCCACAACTATTTGTTCTATCCACTGTAAACCCTGTCTAAGCACAATAGGATCCTAGTTAGAAATGAAACCAACCCCCACATAGGCAAGCACCTTTATCCAACATGATGGACTAAATGCAGATCCCTTCCAGGCACAAATGTTAAATTAAACCCACCTAAACTGTACCTTCTAATGTTTACCCATACAAGTATAAATCTGTTACAACTACCTTTAGTTTCCTAATAAGATCATATGGTCAGTTAAGCCTGCTGCACCATTCAATTAGATTGTAGATGATCTTGGATTTCAACTCCACTTCCCTGCCTGTTCCCCACAGCCTTTGATTCCCTGAGACCAGAAATCTGTCTTAAATGTATTTGCTGACAGAGGATCCATAACCTTCTGCTGGAGTGAATTCTAAAGGTTTGAATGAAGTAATATCCCTTTAGCTCAGTCCCAAATGACTGTCCCCTTACTCTGAACCACATTTCAGATTCCCCAACCAGCAGAAATATTCCTTCAGTGTCTACCCTACCAAGCCATTTCAGAATTTTGTACATTTCAATGAGATCACCTCTCATTCTTCCAAACTGCAGAGAAAGTGGACATAATTTGTCCAGCCTCTCATCATAGGACAATCCCCTGATCCCAGGGACGAATTTAGTAAAACTTTGTTGTACCACCTTGTTTTGTTTTTTTTTTATTAATGTCACAAGTAGTTTACATAAGCACTGCAGTGAAGTTACTGTGAAAATCCCCTTGTTGCCATACTCCGGCGCCTGTTCGGGTACACTGAGGGAGAATTTAGCATGGCCAATTTACCTAACCAGCACATCTTTCAGACTGTGGAAGGACAGTAGGACTAGGGGGCACAGCCTCAAGATAAAGGGGGGTGCGGTTTAGAACGGAGTTGAGGAGGAACTTCTTCACTCAAAGGGTGGTGAATCTCTGGAATTCTCTGCCCGTTGAAGTGGTGGGGGCTGCCTCGCTAAATATTTTTAAGACGCGAGTTGATGGGTTTTTGATAAGCGAGGGGATTAAGGGTTATGGGGAGAGGGCGGGAATGTGGAACTGAGCCACAACAGATCAGCCATGATCTTATTGAATGGCGGGGCAGGCTTGAAGGGCTAGATGACTTACTCCTGCTCCTATTTCTTACGTTCTTATGTTCTTATGAAACCGGTGCATCTGGAGGAAACTCATGCAGACACAAAGGGAACATGCAGACTCCGCAGAGACAGTGACCAAGCTGAGAATCCCTGGCACTGTGAGGCAGCAGTGTGAATCACTGTGCCACTGTGCCATCTCCAACTAAGTATATCTATATTCTTAAATGTGGAGATCAAAACTGCACACCCAACTCTGGTCTCCCCAAAACCATGTTCAATTTTTGCAGACTTCTTTATTCTGTATTCCTATGACCTTGTAGAAAAGAGTGACATGCCATTTGCCTTCCTGATGTTTGGAGTTTGGAGTAATGCACTCAGTCCTGCAAGGATAATGTTATTTGGTTCTCAGTCGGCTGCTGGCCATGACATCAGATCACAGGTTTGGACTTCAGATGAAATAGCAAGTGCCTCAATTTTCACATTAATATGCAGATTTGTATTTGACTTGGGATAAATGCTTTGTCTCGGTTTTATTTGATTAATTAATTCATTTCTATTTGTCATAGAGATTAAGCCAAAACTACCTATCAGTGCTTTTCCTGTATGTTAATTAACTAAACTACTAAAGGGGCTGCGACAGCATACTTACCTCAGTTTGTCTTTACAACCAATGACTTTAATTACAGTAAGAACCTAAAATAAGTCACTATTTGTTGCTTTTTTCTATTTTTAAAATATTAAATATGTTTAGGTATGATATTAAGATAACAGTAATTATGAGTAAGTTGTGTTTAAACAAGAAGGAGCACTAAACAACAGACAATGGACTTACCCACATACTTAAATATATTGCCAATTTTTAAACGAATATCACAAGAATTTAACCCGACCTACTGTGTTTCTGGAAAGAAGTTGAATTCTACAGGATGACTGCAGAAGCCCTGCCAGAAACTGGCCATTGCTGATTCTTATTGGTATTTCCTGATGGGTGACTATGCCATCCACCCAAAGCTGGTGAAACCCTTCCTTAACTAAGCAAATAAATAAGTTTATTTACTAGTCACAAGAAGGCTTTCATTAACACCGCAATTAAGTTAACTGTGAAAATCCCCTAGCCACCACACTCCGGCGCCTGTTCAGGTACACTAAGGGAGAATTTAGTATGGCCAATTTACCTTACCTGCATACCTTTGGACTGTGGGAGGAAACTGAACCATCCGGAGGAAACCCACGCAGACATTGAGAGAGCATACACTGTCTCCACACAAACAATGACCCAAACCGGGAATCGAACTTGGGTCCCTGGCGTTGTAAGGCAGCAGTGCTAGCCACTGTGCCACCCCTGTGATTGCAGATTGTGGGGCAGTGACCCCCACTGGGCCCTCACTGCAATTTGAATGTTTGCCTCAGCAGCTTTTCCAACTAGGTGAGAACCGTCAGAAAATGTTAGAAAGCAGAAGAGGCCATTAAAAGTAAGTTTATTTTTACTTTCCGTTGTGAAGAATTGCATTTCTGGGTTCCGGAAAGCAAATTCAGGCCTTCCGCATTGAAATTTTTGATTTGATTTTTTGATTTGATTTTTGATTTGATTTATTATTGTCACATGTGTTAACATACACTGAAAAGTATTGTTTCTTAAGAACATAAGAACATAAGAAATAGGAGCAGGAGTAGGCCATCCAGCCCTTCGAGCCTGCCCCGCCATTCAATAAGATCATGGCTGATCTGTCGTGGCTCAGTTCCACTTTCCCGCCCTCTCCCCATAACCCTTAATCCCCTCTCTTATCAAGAACCCATCAACCCGCTTCTTAAAAATATTTAGCGAGGCAGCCTCCACCACCTCAACGGGCAGAGAATTCCAGAGATTCACCACCCTTTGAGTGAAGAAGTTCCTCCTCAACTCCGTTCTAAACCGCCTCCCCTTTATCTTGAGGCTGTGCCCCCTAGTCCTACTGTCCTTTCTGAGCGGGAAGAGCCTCTCCACCTCTATCCTATCCATCCCATTCATCATCTTATACGTCTCAATGAGATCTCCCCTCATTCTTCTAAACTCTAACGAGTACAAGCCAAGTTTGTTCAGCCTCTCCTCATAGCTCAACCCCCTCAACTCCGGTATCAGCCTAGTAAACCTCCTCTGCACTCCCTCCAAGGCCAAAATATCCTTGCGTAAGTGCGGCGACCAAAACTGCACACAGTGCTCCAGCTGCGGCCTCACCAGTGCCCTATACAGCCACAGCAAGACCTCCCTACTTTTATATTCAATCGCCCTCGCTATGAAGGCCAGCATCCCATTCGCCTTCCTGACCACCTGCTGCACCTGCAGGCTGGGTTTTTGCGACTCATGCACAAGGACCCCGAGGTCCCTCTGCACCGTCGCCTGCTGCAGTTTTTCGCCCCGTAAGTAATAGTCCTTCCTACCATTATTCCTACCAAAGTGGACCACCTCGCACTTGCCAACATTAAATTCCTTTTGCCATTTCCTGGCCCATTCGCCCAGCCTATCTAGATCCTTCTGCAGACTCTCCACACCCTCCGTGCAATTTGCCGTTCCACCAATCTTGGTGTCATCAGCAAATTTTGACATCCTACTCTCGGTTCCCTCCTCCAGATCATCTATATAAATGGTAAAAAGCTGAGGCCCCAGCACCAACCCCTGGGGCACTCCACTAGTCACCAACCGCCAATCCGAATAGCACCCATTAACCCCCACTCTCTGTCTCCTATTTGACAACCAATCCTCTATCCACGCTAACACCCTACCCCCAACTCCATGCCCCCTTACCTTCTGCAATAACCTCTTGTGAGGTACCTTTGCGCGCTATACAGACAAAACATACTGTTCATAGAGAAGCAAACGAGAGAGTGCCGCATGTAGCGTTACAGCTAAAATGTAGAGAAAATTCAACTTAATGCAAAGTAAGTCCATTCAAAAGTCTGACTGCAGCAGGGAAGAAGATGCCCTTGAGTTGGTTCTATGTGACCTCAGAATTTTGTATCTTTTTGCCGAAGGAAGAAGGTAGAAGAGAGAATGTCCGGGATATGTGGGGTCCTTAATTATGCTGGCTGCTTTGCCGAGGCAGTGGGAAGTGTAGACAGAGGCTGGTTTGTGTGATGTATTGGGCTACATTCATGACTTTTTGTAGTTTCTTGTGGTCTTGGGCAGAGCAGGAGACGTACCAAACTGTGATACCACTAGAAAGGATGCTTTCTGTAAAAGTTCTGTAAAAGATGCATCTGTAAAAGTTGGTGAGAGTCATAGCTAACATGCCAATTTCCTTAGTCTTCTGAGAGAGGTGTTGGTGGGCTTCCTCAACTATAGTGTCAGCATGGGGGTCCAGGACAGGTTGTTGGTCATCGGGACACCTAAAAACTTGAAGCTCTCGCCCCTTTCTACTTCATTCCCGTTGATGTAGACAAGGGCATGTTTTCCTTTACACTTCCTGAAGTTGATGACAATCTCCTTTGTTTTATTGACATTGAGGGAGAGATTATTGTTACCACATCAGTTCATCAGATTCTCTATCTCATTTCTGCACTCTGTCTCGTCATTGTTTGAGATCCAATCCAGTACGGTGGTTGTCAGCAAATTTTAAAATTGAATTGGAGGGGAATTTGGCCACATAGTCATAGGTGTATAAGGAGTACAGTAGGGGGCTGAGAACACAGCCTTGTGGGACACCGGTGTTGAGGATGATCGTGGGGGAAGCTGTTGCTGTCTATCCTTACTGATTGTGGTCTGTGAATTAGGAAGTTCAGGATCCAGTCACAGAGGGAGGTGCTGAGGCCCAGGCCACAGAGTTTAGAGATGGGTTTTGTGGGAATAATAGTTGAAGGCTGAGGTATAGTCAATAAAATGGAGTCTGACATGGGTGTTGTTGTTATCAAGGTGTCCCAGGGTTGAGTGCAGGGCCAAAAATACCTGCCTTCCACATCCTAAAATCCTCCCAGAACTCCATATGTACCTGAGTGCTAGCAGCTGGTCCCTGGCTATCCAGTTTTTCATGGGCTGAAAGCCATTTTTGACCCTGCAACACGTTTCCTGCCAGGAACCTGCTGAGAGTTAAATTCGATCCCATAACTGATGTGTTGATTCAGTGTTTTATAGTTTGGGTTTGTTTCTTGATGTCACAAACCTCAGTCCAACAAACAGAACATTAACAAAAATGATTTTTTAATGAAGCTTCTGTAATGGAGATTCATTCATAGTTGATGAGGTGTGGTTATGTAAGTGTTTGTAAGACAGTGTTGTTGAAGCAGATGGCCTGAGTAGGTGGCACAGTACTCGACATTCAAGTGCACTACAGCATGGAGAGGTGAAACTTGGATTTGTGCTCATAACCTTATGCATGACAAGTTTTTTTTTGCCAGTGCCCAAAGGAGAAGGCATGCAGCAGTCTCTGAGTGGGTGTACTGCACTTGGATTTCAAAAAATATTCGACAAAATTGAAAGACGTAAGCTGCTGAGAAAGATAGGAGAAAGAGAAATGTAGTTTGTAGCAAATAAGCAGGGCTGGATAAAACATTTGACCAGCGTTAGAAAGCGTAGCTTGGTGTGGGGGACAGTGACTTTTGGAGATTTATAAGATTACTTTGTGTCTATTGAAGTTTACATACCCAATGGGAAGCAGGCAAGAGCACCCATTCTGTTAATCTGTACCTGAGGTTTACAAACAGAGTCTTACAACTACCATTAGACTGCAATTTGCATAATACAGCAGCTCTATGCTCCTAAATTGCATAAGAGCAAAATGTATAAGTAGCAGCTGAAAACTGACCCCAGTCAATTAAAGTGCTGATAAGGAAAAGAGAAGCTTTTAGCAGGTATAAGAGGAAAAAAATTGGTAGAGGTGTTAGTGGAGAACAGAGAGTGCAGGGTGGAAGAAAGCAATTGGGAGGATAAAGAGGGAATTTAAGGAAGTTCTGGCTGGATGTGGCAGGACTACAGAGCTTAGATCTGATCCATTGACTGTAGGATTGCTTAGCTCCACTGATCACAATTCTTCCGCATGCATGTAGTCCTGTGTTGTAACTTCATCAGGTAGGCAGCTCATTTTAGATATGCCTGGTGCTGCTCCTGACATGCCCTCTTGCACTTTTCATTGAACCTGAGTTACTCCCACGGTTTATGGGAAATATGTTGACCCACGAGGTACAGATTGTAATTGAATACAATTCTGCTGCTGCTGATGGACCACACTGCTTTGAGTGCCCAGCTTTGAAGTGAAATCAAATGTATTTAGCACAGTGGTAATGCCACACAACACGATGGATCCTCAGTGTGAACATATGAACATACGAATTTGGAATTGGAGATGAACATTCAGCCCTTTGAGCCTGGTCCACCATATCTTGGCTGATTTAATTGTGGCCTCAGCTTCACATTCCATCTGTGCCCCATTACCTTTGACTCCCTTGACAGTCAAGAATCTATCTATCTAATATTCAATGACCCTGCCTCCACCACGCCCTGGGAAGAGAGTTCCATTGACACAACCCTCTCGAGAAAAAAAATCCTTTTTTCTTAAGCAGTGTTCGCCACAAGGGGAATTATGTTTCAAGCATCCAACCTGTCAAGGCCACTGATGATCTTCACCTCATGGATAGAGAATTGGCTAATGGGCAGAAAGGGAAGCGATGGCCTCCTGGTATTAATTAATCCAGAAATTCAGCTAATGTTCTGGGACCTGGGTTCGAATCCTGCCATGGCAGATGGTGGAATTTGAACTCAATAAAAAAAATCTGAAATTAAGAATCTACTGATGACTATGAAACCATTGTCGATTGTCATAAAAACCCATCTGGTTCATTAATGTCCTTTAAGGAAGGAAAACTGCCGTCCTTATCTAGTTTAGCCTACATATGACTTTAGAGCCACAGCAAAGTGGTTGACTTTCAACTGCCCTCCAAGGGCAACTAGGGATGGGCAATAAATGCTGGCCAGCCAGCTATACCCATATCCCACAAGTGAATGAAAGAAAACAGCAAGTGGGGATAAGGAGTTCTTTTTTAGATTGGTGACTAGTGGGGTTTCATAGGGATTAGTACTGGGTCTGCAACTATTTATAATATATTAATGACTTGGAGGAAGGAAGAAAATGTACTGTAGCCAAATTTGCAGATGACATAAAAATAGGTGGAAAGGCAGGGGTAACAGAAGATTACACAGAGGTTAGGTAAGTGGGCAGTAAGCACAAGAGGTGCAGCAGATAATCTGGCTAATGGAATGTCGGTCCTTATTTCAAGTTGATTGGAATATAAGAGTAAGGAAGTGTTGCTGCAACCATACAAGGTACTGGTGAGACCACCTCTGACTATTGTAAGTAGTTTTGGTCCTCTTATTTAAGGAAAGATTATTTCACTGAAAGCAGTTCAGAGGAGGTTGACTAGGATGATCCCTGGTATGGAGGGACTGATTATGAAGAATGGTTAAATAGGTTAGGACTCTGTTAATTGGAATTTAGAAGAATGAGAGGTAATCTTATTGAAATGTACAGGATTCTTAAGAGGCCTGACAGGCTAAATGCTGAGAGGATGTTTCTCCTCATGGGAGAGTCTATGACCAGGGAACATCGTTCCAGAATAAAGAAGCACCATTTTAAGATTTAGATGAAGAGGAATTTCTTCTCTGAGGGTTGTGAGTCTTTGGAACTCCTTGCCACAAATCGCTGTGCAGGCAAAGTCCTTCTGCATATCAAAGATTGGGATAGAATTTTGATCAGGAAGGGAATCGAGGGTTAATGGGAAAAGACAGGAAAGTTGATGTGAGAAATGTTGGTTCAGCCATGATCTTATTGAATGGCAGAGCAAGCTTGAGGGGCTGAATGGCCTACTATTCCTATGTGGCATGATCTCCCAATCTTTGGAACTCCAGTAGAGACAGGCCTGCCTTTTTTTCATTAGATAACATCCCCATCCTAGGTTTCAGTCAAATGAAACAGAAATCCAGACATGGTCTCACTAATATCCTGTACAAATATAGCAGAACATCCTTACTTTTATAGTCTTCCCTTGCAATAAACTTTATCTCCACATGGACTGTGTGGTGGTCGCACCTGCAGATATGAAATAACGAATGCTTCTTCACTTGCCTGATGAGTGTAGCTCCAACAACAGTTGCGAAGCTTGGCACCATCCAAAACAACACACTCTGCTTCATTGGCATCTCATTCACTCCCACCATCACCAATGCACAATGGTGCATGTAACATACACAAGGTGCACTGCAGCAGTTCACCAAGGCTCCCTTGACAACAACTTCCAAATCTGCAACCTTGACCACCTAGAAGGACGAGGGCGGTAGATAGAAACTCAAAGCGGGATTAGGCCATTCGGCCCTTCAAGACTGCTCTGCCATTCATTTTGATCATGGCTGATCATTGCATTCACGGTAGCACAGTGGTTAGCACTGCTGCTTCAAGTGCCAGGGACCTGGGTTCAATTCCTGGCTTAGATCACTGACTGTGTGAAGTTTGCTTGTTCTCGTCATGTCTGTGTGGCTTTGTTCCGGATGCTCCAGCTTCCTCTCACATTCTGAAAGATGTGCTGGTTAGGTGCATTGATCTGAACAGGTGCTGGACTGTGGCGACTAGAGGAATTTCACAGTAACTTCATTGTAGTGTTAATGTAGGCCTTACTTGTAAATAATAAATAAAATAAACTTCCTGATCCCCCCCTTCCTCCCATATCCCTTGATCCCTAGAGCTATATCTAATTTCTTCTTCAAATCAGACAACATTTTGGCCTCAACTACATCCTGTGGCAGTAAATTCCACACATCCACCACTCTCTGGATGAAGAAATTTCTCTTCACCCTTTATCCTCAAACTATGACCCCTAGTTCTGAACTCCCCCACCATTGGGAACATTCTTTCTGAGTCTACCCTGTCTAAGCCTGTTAGGATTTTATAAGTTTCTATGAGATCCCCTCTCCCTCTTTTAAATTTCAGTGAATATAATCCTAATCGACTTAGTCTCTCCTCATCTGACAGATCTGCAATCTGGTAAATCTGTGCTGCACTGTCTATAGCAAGGACATCCCTCCTCAAATAAGGGCACCAAAACTGCACACAATACTCCAGGTGTGGCCTCAGCAATGCCCTATACAATTGCAGCAAAGCAACTCTATCCATATACTCAAATCCTCTCACTATGAAGGCCAACATGCCATTTGCCTACTTTACTGCCTGCTGTACCTGCACACTTACTTTTAACGATTGATGCATAAAACACCAAGGTCTCGCTGAGTATCCACCTCTCTCATTTTACACTCACTCAAGTAATAATTTGTCTTCCTATTATTGCTACCAAAGTGGATAACTTCACATTTATCTACATTATACTGCATCTATACGCATATGCCCACATGCTTAGCCTGTCCAAATCATGCTGAAGCATCTCTGCATCCTCCTCACAGTTCACCCTCCCATCCAACTTTGTAGCATCCACAAATTTAGAGATAATACATTCAGTTTCTTCTTCCAGATCATTCATATATAATGTGAGCAATCGGGTTCCTAGCACAGATCTCTATTAGTCACTGACTGCCAATCAAAAAAAGACCCATTCATGCCAACTCTTTGCTTCCTATCTGCTAACCAGCTTTCTATCCATCTCAAGATATTATCTGCAACCCCTTGTACTTTAATGATTCATGGTAACACCACCACCTGCAAGTTCTCCGAGCCACACACCAATCCTGATTTGGAACTATATCACTGTTCCTTTACTGTCGCTGGGTCAAAATCCTGGAACCCCCTTTTTGACAGCACCATGGGTGTTCCTACAACACGTGGCCTGGAGCGATTCAGCTACCTTCTCAAGGGCGAGTAGGGCTGAGTAATAAATGCTGGCTAGTCAGCAACACCCACATCCTGAACAAATAATTATAAAAGAGAACAGCCACAGAAGCATCATATGAATTTTTCAGTTAAGTAATCAGATTACATCAATGCATAGATAATGGGAAATGACTAAGAAGAAACAATTGTCTGGAACATTTATCGTTCAAGCAGTGGTGAACTTTTTTATACCTGTGCTCCATTTTGTTGTGTTTTATAAGATAAAAATATATTAATGACAGACACTATTGTTCCATTTAGTCCCGAAGGAGGTGCAGAAATTATTTACAATATTGGTCACTTATGAGTCATGTCTTTCTCAGCCTGAAAGGAGTTGTCATTTATCATTAACAGCTTGCTTTTGGAACATAAGGACATTAAGGTGCAGTCATGATAAAATCACATATCTTTAAAATAAATGCTTAACTTACAGAAATGAAGCAAAAGGAAATATTTATTTTCTAAAAACCCTCGTGGTACTTTATGATTTGTTATCAGTTTTCCACAAAACACATTGAGAAAATGTGTTACGTTAACATTTTTAAGTTTAGTAGGTTTGAAATGAAATCATCCTGTTTTTAGGGTGTTAAAAAGGTGGGGGGGGCAAAGCCACTGAATGGCACAGGCATTGACCCCACTGCTACATTCATGTGGCTCAATATTTGGTTATCCCAGTCAGCCACTTGAAGCAGATATAAGGCACTTGAATACTTCTGGTGCCCAGCACCTATTGAAGGATCCCTGTGTAAAATTTGTTATTTTTCATTGGGACCCACTCCAAAGTCTTCAAGTGCTATCTTAAGGCCACCAATCTTTTGTTATTCCTTCATGTGGAGCAAAGAGGTGTTATCACCTTCAGTCTCCGTCCTGCCATCCATCTGCCACCCTCCCAATCTGCATAGTCTCCCCTTCACCCTGCCCTATTGTCTGCTCCAATAATATCTCCTGGACACCAAAGCAGACAACCCAAAGATTTTTCTCAAGAGGTGAGTTTTTGCACAACACTACCAGAATCGAGGACCAATTCATAGTTATCCTCAATCCTCTTAGCTTGTGTGTACGCTGCCTCCAAAACAAAAAAAATTGATGAAAACCTATCTGGTGTATTAATGCTGTTAAAACAAAGCTCTGAAACTTGGGCCTGGATCTTGCATTTTGCATGGAGGGGTTTGAAGGAGTGAATGTGTGTAAAATCCTGTGAGCGCTGTGTCCACTTCCAACCAACCTTCGCTACCAACTCCATATTCACATACAGTGCTGGCACCATTGGACGTTGCACTCACTTGAGAGCCAACTCTCACTCTCACCAAATGACTTTGGCGGGGGGGGGGGGTGGTCTTACACACAGAGGACATGGAAAGGGCATGGGGGATATGAGCGGCATGGAGAAAGCTTGGGAATGTGAGTGGGCATGGAAAGAGCATGGGCGCGTGAAGGGGAATGGGGAATATGAGTAGACATTGCAACACCTTTTAAACTGTCAATAAGTGCCAGTTCTTAGCAAACTTTTCCCAAGGTTCACAAACTGACTTATCTGGTCAGCTCCCAAACCCACTTGCCAACACAAAAGCACCAAAGACAGGTAGATTTGAATTTCCAGCAGGGATTTAAATTGCAAACCTGATGTCACTTTGAATGAGCATCAGGTCCTGACTTATGATTCTGACAATTTCCCTAACAATTCCAATAATGGAATAATGGAGTTATTACAGAAATTCAGAGTTGTAGTCCTGCGGGTGTCCACTTTGACCCTCTGAATTCGGGTTTGCTCCAAGTCAGGAAACAAAAACATGGTTGTTTATTTTGAAACAGTGCTTCCTATAATTCTTGGTTCCCCCACAAAGGGGAAACATCCTCTCATCATCTACCCTGTCAAGCCTGCTGAAAAACCTATATGCTTCAATAAGATCACTTCTCATTCTTCTAAATATCAGTGAATACAGGCTGGACCTGCTCAATCATTTCTCTTAAGACCATCTCTTTATCTCAGGAATCAGCCTTATGAATCTTCACTGAACTGTTCCAAATGAACTGCTTCCCCTCCTTGAGCAAGGAGACCAAAACTGTGCTCAGTGTGGCTCAGCAATAGTTGCAGCAAGACCTCCCTGCGTTTATTTCAATAAAGGCCAACATTCCTAATTACTTGTTGTACCTACACATGCACAGCAATTGCCCTCATGCCTGATTCGTCTAAGGCCACTGATTGGTCTCCAGGATGTACGCTCAATCCTTGGTCCAAATCCCACTGGACTTAATCCTATAGTTTGCTTTCTCATGAGACCCTGCAACAAGTAATTATTTAGCCGCAAGATGTTTGGCCTTCTGTCTGTTTTTGCTTCAGGGTCTCATTTGTTTTGAAAGGGGCATATGATCATCCACAACTTATGAGGCATCTTTTGAATGAAAGGTAAACACAAGCACAGTAAGCTCCTTCATCAGCAATAATTTTTTAGCAGCCAACCCCAGGCATCCTTCTAAGCAAGCATATACAGGAATTCTTAGGCATATTCTTACACTACTATATGATCCCAACACCATGAGCTCTCATTATGTTTAGAAACTTTTTATGTGGCATCTTATCAAATGTCTTTTCGTAATGCAAATATATTACATCTACTTGTTCCCCTTTATCCATCCTGCTTGTTACATCATCAAAAAAGTCTAATAAATCTTCCAAACATGATTTCTCCTTTGCAAAACTGTGTTAACTCTGTCTGATTATATCATGATTTTTTAAATGTGCCGCTACTACCTTCTTAATCAAGGATTTTAGCATATTCCCAGTGACGGATGTTAGGCTAACTGATCTGTAGCTTCCTGTTTCCTTCCTTCTTGAACAGAATTATTACATTTGCGGTTTTCCAAGCCAAGTAAGATGTTGGGAGAAAGGTGACATGAACCTTACAGTGTATTGTCATTGAAGCTAAGGTTGTAATAATTGAATCAAATTGATTCTGATTGTAAGTGTTACCTGTATATTCACTTTAAGATAAAGCAGTTTATCGATTTATGTCAGGCTTATTCTCAACTGCTTTCTTGGTCTTCAGAGAAGATTAAACAAGTACATGTGTAGAAAACTCAAGCAGTCAGTTTAGGTGAGGAGA
This sequence comes from Carcharhinus amblyrhynchos, assembly GCF_965287045.1. NCBI lineage: Eukaryota > Metazoa > Chordata > Chondrichthyes > Carcharhiniformes > Carcharhinidae > Carcharhinus > Carcharhinus amblyrhynchos. Next base: position 99,939,545 of record NC_137326.1, on the reverse strand, counting down.
GAATACTTGTGCACTGGGCTATGAACTCACACAAATAGGTCTAGAACTGTGTAAGTCAAATCTCATGAAAGTAACACTGTCAGAATGCTAATGAGTGTGACTGACACCATTGAATTTGCTAAGATATTTATGGTAGGTTGACTGTTAAACTTTATGGAAGATTAAACTTTCAATGTAAGTAGTAAAAGCACCAGCCTAGATTTTGGTGTTTTTTTTTGTACATGTGATTTGAGATACTCTTGTGTTTCTCTTTCAGACGATCAAGCCTGGTGATAACAACGAAGTTGTACTGGGGAGGAAAGTGAGTGTTTAGTAAAGTTGTTTATCCCTCTGTTTCTATGCCTTTAGATCAAGTTTTATACAAATTCAGAAATAACATGTAGGACAGGAGTTCCTGCCCCCTTCCTGCCAGTGGGATCTTCCAGTCCCACCAAAACCGAACTCTTGCAGCTGGTTTCCTGGTGTTGGGATAGATGAGACACGCAAAAGTAGTCCAGCCAATGACCAATGGCTTACTGCATCTGATATGGGAAAATCTGGCTGGGGGGGGAAGGGGAGGTGCAGAAAATCCCAGCCATCATTAATTTTGCTGCATTGAATTGATTTTATTAGAGTCTATAGCAATTGCTAACTATTCAACCAATGGATTCCTTTAGTAGCTCAGCAAACTTGGTTAGAAAGCTACTGAGCCATGCTTAGCAAGTTTTTCCTCATTCCATCAGGGATCTACAATGACCTCTCTGCAACCTGCTGATCTCAAAACTCTGTAGTCACAGATTTTTTCAAAAACATTCTTCAATGGCCTTTTCCAAATGAAATCAACAATTTCAAACATTCAGTTGACATCTGCATTTTAGTGCTACAATTCCATCCTTGCTAAGGTTCTTACTGAGGCTGTTATTCTTCTGCTTCTATGACACGCTCCCTTACAAATATAAGGTTTGAGAGCTGGGTGGTTAGGTTTGTTCTTCTGCTGCCTTTAGGAATTAAGTGACTCTTGGCAGTCAAACGGTCTCCCAGTCATCTTTCTTTTGGGTAAAACAGTTTGGATCCAAACTTGAATCTCCTTCACATGCTAGCATTGGAAAAGACAATTAAAAAGCAATGCATTCTCCTTCTCATGAAAAACAGTGATATCTGTTACCATTTCTCTGATGTGAAGATGCCAGCATTGGAGTGGAGTAAGCACAGTAAGAAGTCTCACAGCATCAGGTTAAAGTCTATCAGGTTTATTTGGTAGCACAAGCCACAAGCTTTCGGAGCGTGGCCCCTTCATCAGGTGAGTGGGAGCCCCACTATTGGCTGGGGAAGCAATCTTCAAAGGACCAATGATTAAGGAGCATCAACCTGATATAAAGTCATTGAAGATGCTCCTCATGAGAATGATAGTGCTGATGGGGGATTGGAAGGGTCCATTACACTCATGGAATTTACTATTCCATCATAACACCCTCAGAAAGGTATCAGGTCAGGTGTTATCTGTGATGAGAAGGTGACATGACGAAGTACCAAGGAGTTTGATATTTTCTGGCGTGGTAACTAGCACTACTGTAATCAAGGACTTGAGGATCAGCCTGATCATGAAAGTCTTCTAGGATTTAATTGGATTATTCAGTCCTCTCTCACATTGATCAGTGGTGCACTTGAGCCTGTGTCCTGGGTCAGAGAAATGGTAAGAAGTCTCACAACACCAGGTTAAAGTCCAACAGGTTTATTTGGTAGCTTTCGGAGCACTTGCTGCTCCTTCATTAGATGAATTCAGAACAGAACTCCCACTTAGCTAACGAAGGAGCAGCACTCCGAAAGCTAGTGGCTTTTGCTACCAAATAAACCTGTTGGACTTTAAACTGGTGTTGTGAGACTTCTTAATGTGTTTACCCCAGTCCAATGTCGCCATCTCCACGTTATGAATATAGGAGAGGAATTGAGAAGTTTCTGCCTTGGAGTTTCAAAGCAAAGAGCAACTCTGTCTGTGCCCAGTTAGAAACTTTGCAATTTCACATAGTGATCCTTTCGTCTGATGCCTTTATCAACATATTCTTGACAGTTCATTTTCCATCTTCCCAACTCCATTCCTTTGTGTCTGCCTGGAGTTGTAACTGGTGGGATAGTCCACCCATTTGAAAGAAATCTGGTTCAATGTCTCTGAACTAGGAATGACGGAGAAGCTAAAGGTATGGAGTACTTATGAAGCCAGGGCAGATGGAGCGAGGGAATTTCTCTTGCTGCTGGGGGTGGATGAGATTGCGATTGCTGTGGTGTCTTGGAAGTGTTTGTCTATTTAATCTGTTAAATATAGATGACCCAAGTCAACGTTATTGTCCTATTTTTCCAATTAAATAGTTTAGTTTATTTATTAGTTTGTTCATTTAATTTATTAGTGTCACAAGTAGCCTTACATTAACAACACAATGAAGTTATTGTGAAAATCCCCTACAATAGCTCTAGATTGTAAAATTTTCCAATGTCACAAATCAGTTTTTACTAAACTTCAAAGGTTTCCAGAGGTGCAACTTCTCAGACATATCTCCCAAAATGCAGCATGAGTTTGTGTGATGGGGACAACAGTTGGATGATTGTGTAAAATTTTAAATTTCCTGCACAAACATTCCCTCAGATAAAATGAAAAAGCTCAAAACTGCTGCCTCTGACAAGACAAATGAAGGCAAAAATTTGGAACAAGATTGGACACTCCCTATGCTTATTATTAGACTAATGCAGGGGCTAATGTAACAGAGAAATCAAGAACACTGAATGAGACAAGGCACTCACTCCATCTTCCATCATATTGATATGGGTTTCACCAATGGGGACTTAGCTAAACAGCATAGAGTTCTAAAGTAGTAGATAACTTTTACTGCAAGTAAGTTTCATTTCAGGAATTCAGGAGGCTAAGAGGAGCCTGGCCAAGCTCAGGAATGGTGAAGGGAACCTGCGCAAACCATTCACAATTCCATTGCAGGTGGTCTGAGTTTCCGCCCTTTGTGCAGATAGAATCCAAACTGTGCCAGAGGCCAATGTTTGCCATGTGCTATTGCATTTTTTTCCATATGGCACCCGAAATTCCAGCAGGTTAAATGTTGGCAAGTCCCTATAGCCATGAACACATGTAACTATTGGGATCATGTAAACTTTACCCCAACCATCCAGGGTTACCAGATGCAATTACCAAAGCAACAATTGCAAAAATAGATTGGATTTATTTTTGAATCCATAAAAAAATTCTGACAGCTTCTGAAACATGGAAGAAAATACTTCCTGTAAAGTGGAACAGCATCATACATTCTGAAAAATATGCCAAAGGTAATGTCAAATATCCAAAGAGTGTAGAGAAAATTCAGCTGCCTCTTAATTTGAATTTGGCTGTATTTTTGCAAATGAACTCAACATTCACGATGTTGTTTCAAACTTCTCTTTTCAGATTGTATGTTATTCTGCATTTACAGGAGGATAAGATGTGCTGGGATGTCTGACCATCATTAATAATAGCCTGTGGTCAAAAACAGAACCAAATAGCAACCAATCTGTGATCAGTTGGTAGGAATCCCATCTGAATGGCAGAGGTGGTCAGTGCTATTTCCCCTCTGGCTAGTGCTCCATCTGGAGCCTTTTGGAAACCAACTAAACATTCCTAATTGATGGAGGTCATTTCTGGCCTTGAGTTTGGGGATCCAGTGTTGAACCACTTTCATATACCAAGTTCAGAAGCTCATGAATAAGTATCTATAAGCATATGTTTGTATTCATTTGTTTGAAGTTGAATGGGCTTTGAATTTCAAACAAAAAGCAATGACTTGTAAATGATTAACATCAGTTACCGCTTACACAAAAAAATCTTAGCAGGTCAGACAGCAGCTGTGGAGAGAGAACAGTATTAATATTTCAAGTTTGGATACTTGCTTTTATATCTATTATTTCTTCTTTTCTTCTGATGATAGGTCCATTGGATTTAAACTCAGAAACAATCACCAACAATAAAAAGAACTCTGAACAGCAATATAGCAAATGTAATTTCTTGTCAGTGAATAACTCTCCTTTGGGGATAAGGGCCTGGAGAGTGAGATAAACTTGATCAAAAAATCTTCAACCAGTGAAAGTGTCAGTTGATTTTGTATTCATTGTCTGTGTCCTGTGGGGAAGCACAAGGTACTGATGTGTATTTGATGTCATCTACAGGGCTGAGACTGAAAGAGGCCTTTCTCGAAAACATATCATTGAAGGTATGCATCACAGTATGCGATCAAATGTTATTCAGTAACTCTGCACATTTATCTTTGAAAATTTGCCTCTGCTTTTGTGAAACTGCTTATTCCCAATTAATTTACCAACAGGAATTCTATTTAGCTGTCAGGCTAGAATTATACAGATTATTGAAAAGGGGTATAAATAATGGAACAGGAACTTTAAGAGAATAATGATCAGTTGTGGTTATATGATGGCCTTGTTTCTGTATCATAGTTCCTCCCACTCATGGACTGCTGGATGAAATACGGTCGTGACAGCTCTTTCATGTAGTGTGGGTTGGGTATATTCAGATTTTGTGCAAAATACTTGTAAAGAAGAAATATGAATATAGAAGCATAGAGGTTTAACTTTTTCATTGCCCTGGTCCACCCAGCTGCCTTGAGCAGAATAAATCAGTCTGTAATGTTTGTAATTTAGCCAATGGGAATCGTATTTATAATAGGATCAGTCTATGATGCCATTTTTATTTCCCATCTCTCCCCGAAATGGAACATCCCAGCAGAGGTGTGTGATCTAGCTACACACTGACAGAACAAGCCTGCCACTAGCTGTCAGGGCGAGATTACAGACAATTCAAACACTCATTGAGAAACATAGCCATCAAACCGACTGCATGCTATTTGTGAGTAGCTTCAGATCTTAATGAGTAAATGAAAAGATCTCATTTCTTGTGTCTCTCATGGAAAAGCCAAGAGGAAAATTAGGTGTAAAATAAACAACGGTATTCATCCCCTAGGTGGAGCTTTATCCTTTTGTACTTTAACCTTGACACATGCTTTTTGCATTTTTATCTAACTTATTTCCACTACTTCCTCAACTCAGAGGCTGGATTTTGAAATGCGAGTGGGGTGGAGAACAGATGCAGGCATGATTTCAAAATCACATTCCCGCTTCATTGGATCCCCATGCCCCAAAACATGTTTTCAAAGGAAGAATGGGAGAGCTTGCATGCATGCTGTTGTGTTCAGAGTTTGAGGACTGCCACCCCAACGTCACTTCCCATTCACCTTTCCAGACATATAAGCTCATTGAATGTTTTCCAGGAGGATCCATATCCTCCTGATCATTCCCCTAATGCTGATCTCTACAATTTCCTCCATCCAAGCACTCTTGGTGTCTGAGAATGGATGTCTTCTACCTGATGCTGGGGACAATATCTCTCTCTTCTCAACAACTGCCTCAGTTAACGCCTCAAGAGGGGCATTGGAGAACCTTGAAGACATCCCTGGACGCTTACCCATGCCAATGCTGGTCCTCTGTGAATCCTCTTGTGCCATCTCCTCGGCATGTGTCAGGCCCAGTCATGGGGGCCACTCACCTTTTCCAAGGGCCTTTGCTTCTTATGTTCCACTTCCAAGCCATTCCCAGAACCGATAATTGGCCACTGAACTTGCAGTAATTGGCCAATTAGTATCTAAAAATCACATTGTGCCACTGACGCTGTTATAATGCAAGGTTCAGACCCAGAAATGCTCCAAGTGTTTGGTTCCTGACCCTGGATTGAAAATCCAGCCCCTCAAGTTCAATTGGTGTCATCCAAAATTATTTCTTCCTGTTATTAAATAGAACTTTTTCATTCATCTTAAACACCTCATTATACAGGAATTTAAAATAGACATAGACATAGAAAAGTACAGCACAGTGCAGGCCCTTCAGCCCTCGATGTTGTGCCGAGCGTTGTCTGAAACCAAGATCAAGCTATCCACTCCCTATCATTCTGGTGTGCTCCATGTGCCTATCCAATAACCGCTTGAAAGTTCCTAAAATGTCCGATTCCGCTATCACAGCAGGCAGTCCATTCCATACCCCAACTACTCTCTGAGTAAAGAACCTATCTCGGACATCCCTTCTATATCTCCCACCATGAATGTTATAGCTTTGCCCACTAGTAACAGCTACATCCACCCGAGGAAATAGTCTCTGAATGTCCACTCTATCTATCCCCCTCATCATCTTATAAACCTTTACTAAGTCACCTCTTATCCTCCTAAACAGAAAAGCCCTAGCTCCCTCAACCTTTCCTCATAAGACATACCCTCCAAACCAGGCAGCAGCCTGGTAAATCTCTGCTTTCACATCCTTCTTATAGTGAGGTGACCAGAACTGAACACAATATTCCAAATGTGGTCTCACCAAGGTCCTGTACAGTTGTAGCATAACCCCATGGCTCATAAACTCAAACCCCCGTTAATAAATGCTAACACGCCATAGGCCTTCTTCACGGCTTTATCCACTTAAGTGGCAACCTTCAGAGATCTGTGGATATGAACCCCAAGGTCTCTCTGTTCTTCCACATTCCTCAGAACCCTGCCATTGACCCTGTAACCTGCATTCAAATTTGTCCTACCAAAATGAATCACCTCATACTTCACGGGGTTAAACTCCATCTGCCATTTTTCAGCCCAGCTCTGCATCCTATCAATGTCTCTTTGCAGTCTATAACAGCCCTCCACCTCATCCACTACTCCACCAATCTTTGTCATCAACAAATTTACTGACCCACCCTTCAGCACCCCCCTCCTCCAAGTCATTGATAAAAATCACAATTAGCAGAGGACCCAGCACTGATCCCTGTGGTACATTGCTGGTAAGTGGTCTATGGCCTAAAAATTTTCATCCACCAGCACCCTCTGTCTTCTATGAGATAGCCAGTTACTTATCCAATTGGCCAATTTCCCTCTATCCCACACCTCCTTACTTTCTTCATGAGCCGACCAGGGGGGACTTATCAAACGCCTTACTGAAATCCATGTGTACGACATCAGTTGCTCTACCTTCATCCACACATTTAGTTACCTCCTCAAAGAATTCAATCAAATTTCAATCAAATTTGTGAGGCAAAAAGCACTTTCAAGGTATTATTTCAGTGTTGCTGATAGCAGTGGCATTGCTGGTTTGTTATTTAATATGACTTTGTTGCATAAGGTGCTGAACATTGACAGTGGCGTATTCCTATGAATGATTGAACAGTCAATCACAGTGCCTGGCTTAATTTGCTGGTTCAATGCTTCTTCTTGCTAGTAGAACTGAGTGTACTTATATTGTGTACTACCTTTAGGTTTAAAGGCCTCTCTGCAGAGAATGCAGCTTGAATACGTCGATGTTGTGTTTGCAAATCGGCCGGACACCAATACCCCAATGGAAGGTAAGTGACACTCTGTTTTTACAATCAAATTTAGTTGAGTGGAGCTCTGCACCAGCTGGTGTCTCTGCACTGTGCTTACAGACTGACAGTCCCACACTCGAGGCTTTTTCAACATCAGAGTTCATTTGCTTTGAATTACAATGCACCATTCTTCATGGGAATGTTGCAACTTGCACCAATTGCACTTACAGAAGTATCTTTCTGCAGAGTAAAAGCAAATCTTTCCGCTCTTGGTAAGGCTGTTGGCTTGGGTTAAAATTCTGAATCAGAACGGTAAAGATGAAAACATCACATAGGAACACTTTGGTAAAAACTTGGTGTTTATCTTTTATGCAAAATATTCTGTCACAGTGTGTAACTTTATCCAATCTATTTTTTTTAATACACCACTAAACCTCTGGCATATGTGCCAAAATTATTGAATTGTTGTTTTTATTTCATTTGTTGCTTGTTATAATAAAACTTTAAATGTGTCTTTTCTGGAATGACACAGGGGTTATATTTCTCTAGTACTTCACAAGTAGAGAATATCAGTGAGGTGTTCAGCTGTTCTCAGAGACGGCTGTGAACCGTGAGAAAGCCATGCCAGTACCAGTCAGGGCTAGACATGTGACTTCAGCATAACTATGGAGAAAGACTTGGAACTCTGACAAGCAGGTGGCTGCTTCAATCTACACAATATAAAGAGCCAAGAACTGTGTTTTTTCCACAATCTGTTGGGCACAAGAGGTGAGGTTGGAATGGATGGTCACGAATGAGTTTTTAGTTGGAGAATTATTCCTCTGCTTCAGATTTATCGAAGCATTCTACTTTGGACTGATTCTTAAAACCTCCTGTGATTCCCTTCATGGATCATGGCCGATATTTTACGACCTCGCTCAGGCAAGGCTTGTAAAATCCTGCCCGAGGCCAATGGAGAATTCTGTTCTGTGAGCCACGCCTGACCCGATTCCTGGGTAGACGTGGGGGTAAAATTCCAGCACATGCCTTCAACTCTCCACCTCAATCCCTGTTTTCTCACTGACCAGTTCATCTTTTATGCATGCAAAATATTTTGAAACAGTGGGCAATTTTCAGCTCTGACAAGAGTGGAAAACTGGTAGTAAAGGATCAAACACCTGCCCGATTTTCCGTTCTATCAGCTTCATTGCAAAGGGAAAGTAGCCAGGCTGTATACCAGGCAATCAATCTACAACAACCATTTTCCCATCTACAGCCAAACAAAAAGTTACCTTATGTTCTCAACTTGAGGTATATGATAACAATCCAAGTAACATTCATGCAGTATCATCCCAGAAAAGATATTGCACCTCATTTTGTTGTACCGATAGAGGAAGGCTCTTGAATCTTTATCAAATGACTGAGCAAAACAGTGATGACTAAAGGTTACTGTGAGACAGTAGCACCAAAAAGGTGAAAATATACAGTGGAATGTGAAAACTTAGCAGGAAGACAGACTTTCACCAGTCGACAGCATCTGAGAAAACATTTCCATGTTCAGAGGAAGCAGACCTTTTGAGATTATGCCAGTGGAATTCTTTAGAGGCATTTTTGTTTGCTGTAGGACACGAGCCATACAGTTCCTTTGATTGGTAGCTCAAAGGAAGATGAGGAACGGTGGATGTAACATTTCCAAATCATAGGAATTACCAGTGTGTTTTCCTGACAGGAAAATTGGCAAGAGTGAGAGTACAAGAGGAAGAAAAACCTACAGACATCCAGCAGATTGTGTGACTGGCTCATAGTCAAGGGATAGAATCAGAAATTGTTCCTGCTTAGAAACAGGTTATCATGTCTCATTGCTACTGACTAATGAGGTCTTCAAAATCTATCATTTAAAAACTCCTCATTGAGAAAAGATCAGAATTTGAACTCCTTCCGGTGTAGTAGAGGTAGAGGGCCTCTTGATGCACCATCAGGTTTGCTGCTTTTCTACCTCAAGAAATCAGTTGACTGAAATTCTGACGGGTGCGTTTTCTGCCTATGCCCAGTGTCACAATGACAATCTGAGAGTATGCTGGAGGTACACCGCCCAATGAAAATGATGCTTGCAGAAGGGGACAGTGGCCCTCACCAGATAACCCAGAAGGAGCAATTGCTGGTTGATTTGTGAGATATTAACATGGGCCTTGCCCAAAGATCCTGGCAGCACTTCCATTTACTGACCTGATGGCACTGTGGTTCCTTCTTTTTGAGTGTTATGGTGCCACTCAAAGATTCTGCTAATGTCGCTGCACGGATAGAGTTACTACAGCACAGGCACCCATCCCTATAATAGCAGTGACCTATGTTGTGGGATGTGAGAAAGTGAAGGTGAAAGAGGCAAATGGAGGTTCCATCTCATTGAGCTTAGTGGTGAATTGCACTGCCAGAAATTTCTTATGTAAAATATCTCAGACCTGAAATGTGGTGCAACAGAAGAGCTACTAAGGTCTTTAAAGGAGGTTATGAAAGATAAAAGGATGCTAACCTGGCAATTCCATATTTGAAAACATGGCTTTATATTTATTACAATCACACAAAAGTTCTGATTTTAATTATATAGATACAGATATAGGGTATTTATGAATGTATATAAATACAGATCCCACTTATACACACACAAAAAAAGTATGCAACATGCTACATCACGAAATGCAACAGTGCAGCACTTATTCTTGTCAAATAGTTATCTAGTTGAACAGTTTGCTGTGTGGAGTTTAAAGTGTTGCATAGCAACATTAAAAATTAAGAAATTAGATGTGGTATATTATCACTGTGACGCACATTGATATCTTTGAGGCAATTTATAGCACCTTCTGCTTTTAATCATATTGCAACAGACCAGTTTGCTGACAGATTATCATCCAGCGTTTCTTGGCAAGACTATTAAAAGCCCATTACAACATCCCACAATGTACATTTATGATTTCAATGATTGTTTACACCCTTTAGGGCAGAGTCAATGAGACCATTCAGTAAGAAACCTGTTCCCTGTTTCCTAATGGAAGTGTCATTTAGCAGCCAGCAATTGTCAGTTATGATAACGCAACACAACTGATGACAATCCCCAGCATGGCTGTGTGACAGATGTTTCTCAATAGCTTCAGGGTCTAGGGGATACTTGTGAACTTGCAAACTTAAAACATAATTATTTATCACATATGTAGGGAACGACCATTGAGAAATCACAGTGGTAGTATAACATCACAAAGTAGTCACAGTCTATTGGCTTTTGATGTTTGCCTGATCGTTATTTTGCATTCTCTCTTCAAAGCCTTTGAATTTTGGTGACCTTTTTGCACCAATGGCCTTAATGCTTAACATCGGTTTGTTAGTTTTCCATTTTATTGAAGGGCCATGGTTGTTGATATGTAGACAGTCATTGGGCTGAATAATAAGCTCCCAAAACAGGAGTGTTATGCGTCCATACCAACAAATCTAGCGCACTAGGATTGGGTTGCTAATACAGCTGGCTGCTGGGGCTAAAAATCAGGGACCCACTTACACTATTCAGGTGTCATTAAATGGGGCTCATTAATCAGGCAATCGACCAGAATAAAACTTAGTGTGAGCAATAAAATTCTTGTCAAGTGTGTTTCGCCCTAAGTGAGTTTCCCATATTTTTATTGGGCAGGTTTAGAGAGTTTAGCTGAGCCCTGAGTTTCAGCTTCGTGTTTCAGAGTTCTGTTATTGCTGGAAATGTTTCACACAAGGAGCAGAGTTTGAGTGACAGTATTTAGAGATCTAATTCCTTCTACGGAGAAGTCAATTTACTCCTTAACCATCATCTTAGTCTTTTATACTCAGCCAAGTCTCTGTGGGAGACACCCTGTGAGGAGGATGATGAAGACGATGAGAGTGAAAGGATGAAAGACATGTTGGGAGGTCCAGGATGCACTCAAAGGGTGCTCATGCTCAAGGGCTGCATATGTTAAAGGACATTGAATTCACATTCCTCCATGCTTTTGTTTAATTTAAAAAAAGAAACAATGCCAGCACAAGTTACTTTATCCTGCAGAAATTGATCCCTGCTCTTGAATAGATATAGCTTCAAGCTGATGTAAATGAGCAGTGTTGTGAGCTTGGCTGATGAATTAATAGTTCATAAAATATAGGAGCAGAATTAGACCATTTTGCCCCATCGAGTCTGCTCTGCCACTTGATCATGGCTGATATGCCCCTCATTCCCATTCTCCTGCTTTTTCCCCATAATCCTTCAACCCATTACCAATTACAAATTTGCCTAACTCCTCAAATTCACTCACTGTCTCATCATCCATCGCACTTTGGGGGAGCGAATTCCACAGATTCAAAGCTTATGGAAGAAGTAGTTTCTCCTCAACTCTGTTTTAAATTTGCTACCCCTTATTATAAGACTACGACCTTTCATTCTAGAATGCCCCATAAGAGGAAGCATCTGCTCCACGTCTACTTTACCCATATCTTTTTATCATCTTATAAAGCTCAACTTGATCTCCCCTCATTCTTCTAAATTCAGAAAGTATAGGCCTAAACTGTTCAGTCTTTCTTCATACGATCAACCCCTCATCTCTAGAATCAATCTCTTGAACCTCCTCTGAACCGCCTCCAATGCCACTGCATCTTTCCTCAAATAAGGGAACCAAAACTGTGCACAGTACTCCAGATGTGGTCATACCAATGCCTTATATGGCTGCAACATACTTCCTTTATATTCTATTCCTTTAGTTATAAATGCCAACATTCCATTTGCTTTCTTTATTTTCTGCTGTATCTGAATGCTAGTTTTCTGTGACTCATGAATGAGGACATCCAAAACCCTCTGCTTCATGGTGGACTTGTTCACCATCATGGCTCCAATCAAATTTTGTACCTTAGTAAATCCTGTAATGTGCCCCAGATCATGTTTTCAGACATACCTTGACATAGGGAAATGTCCAGCAGTTAACTTCCTTGTTCCTAAATATGAGACAGGAGAAAGGAATTCAGTTCTAATATAACAGAAGTTAAATCAGTTACATTAAAATAAGTAAGTTACATTAATTTTATCATTCGATCATTCTGCCACTAAATTGTTTGCAGCATGGACAGTTCAAAATTTAAATCAAATTGTTTAATAGTAAAATTCAGGAGTACTACTGAGACAGTAGTCACAAGAATCTTGAACAAAGAAAGTGAGAGGCTCCAGAGAGTGTAATTACTGTGAACCACAACACAAGCAAAAATAAATCAGCAGTGTCAGTTTGAGAAACAAGAGCATAGGGTCTATTTTTACTCAGATCCCTGGCAGAAATGGAACAGTTGTGCAATTAAAATATTCTCTGAAAATGTACCACCCCATTCTCACTTGATTGCCATCCTTCCACATTTTAAATTATACAATTTGTAAGGTGACCGGCTGCCACTGTTAAAAATTACTATTGGCAATAATAGAGGGCATGGCATTCCTCTTTAAATACATTAACCCCTTCAAAGTCAGAGTAAATGTTGTGCAAATATATTATTTGCCATTAGTTTTGTCCGCTGTTGTCTCAGGACATGTATGAGTTTGCAGCCTGCTCAGTTCTCTCACTTTAACACACAGACCGTATTCTAAGCTTCTTTCCCCAGTTATCCTCAGGAAGTTTATTTTAAATCACACAAGGTGAGGGTGGGTGGGGGGGCAGATAATCAATAATTAGCAAAGGAATGCCTGGTAATCTGCTGCTTTGAAGACACCATCAACAAAATTAATGAAGTATAAAATTGGCTTCTTGTACAAATAGGCGTGACAAACTAGAAAGCTGCAAAGTGCACAGGAAAGTGTTTATTTATTTATGTAGCTGCAGTGGGTCTGTAGCTTACTGAGGCACTAAATTAAACTTTAATTCTCATCTAGGAACAAACCCTGGGAGACTAGTTCTAAAAGTGCAAACTGTGTTATTTTTAAGTTCCCAAAACAAAATCAATTTTCACTCCCAAATATAGGCACTTGTTTGTTCTCCATTAATTCAATGAGAATAAATAAATGTATCTACAAGTCACTTCTTCTCATCCTATTAGTCTAACCTCAGTCCAGAACCTTCTGACTGAGGAGGTGGTGGCATAGTGGTATTGTCAGTGGAATAGTAATAATCCAGCCACCAGGGGTAATGCTCGGGGAACCTGGGTTCAAATCACATCACAGTAGATGAATTCAATAAAAATTTAGTAATTAAAAGTCTAATGATGGGCATGATTTTTTTAAAATCTAGTTCACAAATGTCCTTTAGGGAAGGAAATCTGTCATCCTTACTGGCCCACATTTGACTCCAATCACACAGCATTGTGGTTGACTCTTAAATGCTCTCTGAAAATGGCCTAGCAAACCACTCAATTCAAGAACAATGAGGAATGAGCAATAAATCCTGGCCCAGCCAACAATGCCCAGATTCCCGTGAACAAAAAAAAGCATAGTGAAAATATACATCACCTTAAAATCCCAGACATTGATTCAGAAAGTAATTTGCAAAGCTGGCAGTAGTTGCTCTTTCATTATAGAAAAATAATGTTGCCTTCCCTTTTTAAAAGAACGATAGGAAGGAGAGCCTCTGGCTTGGTACCATGATAGGTTGGATTTTTTAAAAAGCTGGCCAAGTTCTGTTGGGAACTTCACAACACAGCAAGAGAGATGGACTGAATGGTTTTTGCTTATTCCTGCTTTATCTTTCTTATCTTTGCCCAGATTTTGCAGTAAAGAAACTGTCAACATTCATCGCCATCACTGCACTGAAACTGACAACTTCCGCAGTCTGCACTGTAAGGGTTTCTCCCTACAGATGGTTCCTGACTTTAGAATTTTATAAAGGACACAATAACATAGACGAGAAGTTTGGCACACCCACAAACTTGCTGTTTATTTAAAAGCGCTCCTAATACCCTAATACAAAGAGCTGTAAACCAGTGTATGACACTATACCATTATTTAACCTTGGCTTCCACTTAAACACACAAAATCTTCACAACTTATTTGAAAGCCTCTACATAAAAAACACAGACAAAACCCCAAGTTTCTGCTCAAATCTTCCTTAAAAAACCCAAATTGCACCCCCCCCCCAAGAAATGATTGCTCCCCTTAAATTACTTTAAAAACCTCAGCCCCAATAACTTTGCATTTGGCTGATCACTTACACTGCCCCATATGGTTGGCCCTTCTGATGTGAATTGTAGGTCTGCGAGCCAGGTTGGCTGTTTCTGATCTTCTCCTTGGCTGCAGTGCCAGACCCTTCTATCATGTCTTTTTGTGATGCTTCTTATTGTTGTTGGGGCCATTTGTAACAGTGGCCTCCTCAGCTTCTTACCTGAGTTGTCCAATGGCAGCAATCATGTGCCACTGTTGTGATAATGTCCCAATGCCCTTAAATAACATCAGTTCTGATTTGCTGTTGGAATGTTTGAAGTTAACCCCTTACAGTATAGCCAGGCTCTGTGTGTTTGTGTGTTGGGAGAAGGCTCTTTTATTTACAGTAATTGAGTGTCTGTTTTGAGTTTTTCATATTTCATAAAATCCAGTTGTGTGGGGTTCTGATCCTACAGCACATGCACAGTAACTTAATTTATTACCATTCCTTTTGCCCTTCAGTAGGGGGTGCTAAACTGCTTTCTTGAGACTGTGATGAAGCCACTCCTACAGTGGAGTGGAGTGATAGGGAGTTCAAATAAAGCTTCATGAACTTGAAAGCATTTTGGGATGTCCTGGAGTTGTGCAGGTGCTATATAAATGCACATTCTTTCTTAATGTACAACAAAGAAAAGAACAAAGAAAATTACAGCATTGGAACAAGCCCTTCAGCCTGTTCCAAGGTCCTAAGGGACCTTGCACTGACTATGCTGCCCTACTGAACTAAAACCCCCTACACTTCTGGGGACCATATTCCTCTATTTCCAACCTATTCGTGTATTTGTCCAGATGCTCCTTAAAATTCACTATTGTATCTGCTTCCATGACTTCCCCCGGCAGCGAATTCCAGGTACCCACCACTCTCTACGTAAAAAAAAAACTTGCCTCGTACATCTCCTTTAAACCTTGCCCCTCGCACCTTAAACCTATGCCCCCTAGTAATTGACTCCTCCGCCCTGGGAAAAAGCTTCGGACTATCCACACTGTCCATGCCTCTCATAATCTTGTAGACTTCTGTCAGGTCACCCTCTCAACCTCCGTCGTTCCAGTGAAAACAAACCAAGTTTCACCAGCCTCTCCTTCTAGCTAATGCCTTCCATGCCAGGCAACATCCTGGTAAATCTTTTCTGTACCCTCTCCAAAGCCTCCACATCCTTCTGGTAGTGTGGCAACCAGAACCGAACACTATATTCCAAGTGGGGCCTAAGATTCTATAAAGCTGCAACATGACTTGCCAATTTTTAAACTCAATGCATTGGCCAATGAAGGCAAGCATGCCATATGCCTTCTTGACTACCTTCACCACCTGCATTGCCACTTTCAGTGACCTGTGTACCTGTGCATACAGATCCTGCTGCCTATCAATACTCTGCCATTTATTGTATATTTGTGCCATTTCTTGGGTTCTGCCATTTATTGTATATTTCCTATCTTTACTAGACCTTCCAAAATGTATGACCTTGCATTTGTCTGGATTAAACTCCATCTGTCATCTCTCTGCCCAAGCCTCCAACCAATCCATATTCTGCTGTATTCTCTGATGGTCCTCATCGCTATCCGCAAATCCACCAACCTTTGTGTCATCAGCAAACTTACTAATGAAACCAGTTGCATTTTCTTCCAAATCATTTATATATACTGTGAACAGCAAAGATCCCAGCCCTGATCCCTGAGGAACACCATTTGTCACAACCCCCACATTCAGAAACACACCCTTCCACTGCTACCCTCTGTCTTCCATGACCAAGCCAGTTCTGTATCCACCCTGCCAGCTCACCCCTGATCCCATGCGACTTCACCTTCTGCACCAATCTGCCATAAGGGACCTTGTCAAAGACCTTACTGAAGTCTATGTAGACAACATCCACTGCCCTACCAATCATCTTCATCACTTCCTCAAAAAACTCAATCAAATTAGTGAGACATGAGCTCCCCTTCACAAAACCATGTTGCCTCTCGCTAATATGTCCACTTATTTCCAAGTGAGAGTAAATTTTGTCTCAAAGAATCCTCTCCAATAATTTCCCTACCACTGACACATGGCTTACTGGCCTGTAATTACCTGGATTATTCTTGACAAATGCTTTCTTTTTCTCTTTGACTAGGCTCACAATGTCTCTCGTTATCCAAGGTTCCCAAAACTTGCCATAATTATCTTTTATCCTCATAGGAATGTGCTGGTCCTCAATCCCTATCAACTTAAACTTGAAAGCCTCCCATATGCCAGATGTTGATTTACCATTGAACATCTGCCCCCACCCTACAGTGTCAGTTCCTGCCTAATATTGTTGTAATTAGCCTTCCCCCAGTTTAGCACCTTAACTTGAGGACTACACTTATCTTCATCCATCAGTACCTTTAAAGCTTACTGAATTGTGGTCACTGTTCCCAAACTGCTCCCTTAGTGAAATGTCAACCACCTGGCTGGGCTCATTCCCCAATACCAGGTCCAGCATGGCCCCTTCCCTAGTTGGATTATCTACATCCTGTTTCAAGAAGGCATCCTGGATGCTCCTTACAAACTCTACCCCATCTAAGTGAGTCCCAGTCAATATAGAGGAAGTTAAAATCTCCCACCACAACAACCCTGTTACTTTCATACCTTGCCAAAATCTGCCTACATACCTGTTTCTCTATCTCCCGCTGGCTGTTGGGTGGCCTATAGTAAACACCCAACATTGTGACTACTTCCTATTCCTGAGCTCTACCCATATTGCCTCGCTGGTATGAGCGCTCCAAGGTGTGCTCCCACAGTACAACTGTGATATTCTCCGTAACCAGTAGTGCAACTCACCCATTCCTTTTACATAACCCTCTATCCTGCCTGAAACATCTGTATCCTGGAATGTTAAGCTGCCAATCCTGTCTTTCTCTTAACCAATCTCTGTAATAGCACAACATCATATTTCCAAGTACTAATCCGAGCTCTTAAGTTCATCTGCCTTACCTGCTACATTTCTCGCATTGAAATAAATACACTTCAGTCCACCTGATCCTCTTTGATTAGCAACTACACGGTGCCTTCTCTTCCTCTGAGTCTTACTGGGCCCTACTCCCTGGTTCCCCTTCAGTTAGTTCACCTTTTGCTTTGGTTCCCACCCCCCTGCCAAACTAGTTTAAATCTTCCTGTGTGACACTAGCAAAGCTCTCGGCCAACTAACAAACCTCCAAGCCATAACAACTTTGAACAAGACCAATTAATTCAGGAGTTTAATTCCAAAATCAATTTATTGATTACAAAATAATACCAGGGATGAAAAACTGTTATTGTGGAGGAGAACTGAGAGATACTGGAACTATTTCCACTGGAACAGGGAAAATTAAAGGGAGATTTGATAATGGTTTTAAAATTATGAAGGACTTTAATAGAGTGAATAGCGTGAAGTTTTTTTCCCCAGTTGTTGAGCCAGTGACAAGTGGGCCATCAATTTAAACTTGTTGCAGAGAAAGTAAGCGGTTTGGATAAGTTTCTTTATGTAAAGAGTTGTATGAACATGGAATGTTTTGTCACAAAGAATAGTTACAACAGAAACCATTTTCATTTTTTACAAGAATATTTTAGGTTATTGGGGAAAACACCACAATGGGATTCATTTTGAATGGTTCTACACACAAGAAGGGCCAAAAGGCTTCCTTAAGTGCTGTAACCTCAATACCACAAGTATCCATTTCCACACAGTCCAACAGTGTTGCTGTTGAAGTTTCCCAGATTTACCTGATGGCCAGTTTGGCAGTCTCATTGCAGCTAATTATATAAGTGAGTGAAGCATCATAAAAACATGAGTTTAAAATGTACCTCACTGGGTTTTCAGAAAGTCATCCATATATTTGCTCTCTGTTGTATTCATGTAGTGTAAATGCTTCTTTGATGTCAATGCCTGGATTGTCCAGAAAGCAGTTTGTAATAGTCTCAGTCTATGGTGCATAAACTGCCTCCAATATGAGTTAAGCATTTTTCTTGGAGGAGGTGCACCTCCTAGTGGCTGTGTTGATAGACCAGGGCCCGACAAATCAAATTGTGAGTAGTAGAGCCAGAAGAAAGAGTCAAAAGTAATCATGATTTTGTTGCTAGTGATAATGTAATTAAAGCACATTCATTTTGTGGTTGGTGAAAGATCTTAAAAACAATCCAAGATTATGGATTGCAGGCTGAATGAAGTTTATAATTTTGAGAAATAAATGTTTCTCCTGCTTTTTCAAAGCCCATTCTAGTAGAGAAACCTGCTGCAGGCAAGTAGAGAAAAGATATGATCAAAAATGTCACACTTAGTGTGAACGTTTAATACATATATTTCTCATAAACAACATTTTTTGAGGAAGTTCTTCGTTGATCACTACCTTAATTGAAGATTGTGACTAAACCTTTTTCACTTCAGAGTTACCTTCCTTTGCTATTGTATTAAAATTAGTGCCAGCTTTTTATTCTTCATTACTGAGTAATTATTGTGTAAGGGTTGTGCACAGAAGGAACAGTAATATTGGCACTGAAGAATGAAAGCTTTCGCTTCATTGTTTGGATCTGGCAGAGGAGATCACTCACCCATTACAGATTCCATCCAATTTTAATATCGTTCACTTCAATTAAATAAAAAATTGTGTGGGTTCTATAATGAGTACATAACAATGCAAGCAATGAAGATTCACTTCCAAATGTGGAACAAAACTAAATTGTGATATTTTATTTACTTTTAGATAGAATAAGCTGTTGCTTGTGATCCTACGAGGGAGAAAACATCCTCCGTTATTTTCTCTGTGTTGTCTGATGCCATTCCTCCCCAGACAAAACAGGTTTACGAGGATGGTACCGGGGCTGGAAGTGTCGAATGTTAAGGAGAGGCTGAATAGGCTGGGACTTTTTTCCCTGGAGCATGGGAGGATGAGGGGGGTGGTGTTACAGAACTTTATGAAATCAGTAAGGGGCATAGATAAGGCGAATATCCAAAATCTTCACTGGGGTAGGCGAATCCAAAACTAGAGGGCATTGGTTTAAGGTGAGAAGGGAAAGATTTAAAAGGGCTGAGGGACAACTTTTTCACAGAGAGTGGTGGGTATATGGAATGAGCTGCCAGAGAATTGTTAGAGACAGGTACAATTACAGCATTTAAAATACATTTGGACTGGTACATTGATGGGAAAGGTTTAGAGGGATATGGGCCAAACGCAGGCAAATTGGACTAGTTTAATTTGGGAAACCTGGTCAGCATGGATGAGTTGGGCCGAAGGGCTTGTTATCTCTAACCCTACACTGCCATGGCAGTACACTTTGATGGCAATATATTGTTTATATTAATTTAGCAGCAACATTTCATGTTGAAGTATGAGAAGTTTTCTTTTTCTTTCTCAGTATCTACTCCTATGACATACAGAATGTTATAAAATCTTGGAATCAGCTTTTCCTCAGTAGAATACACTAAATGAAAGACAAATACATAAGATTGCCCTTGGATTTTCAGACTTTAATTATGCATCATGAGAATAAACACTATTGAAAAGGAGCAGCAGACATTGGTCAGAAATTACTGGGCCTGTGTTTATTCTCTGGAGCAGCTGTGGCATAAACCTTGTCACCAAAGTCAGTGGCTTCTGCACATAAACTGTTACTCTGATGAAATGTTACCTTAAATAAAATAATCGCATCTCTCAGAAATGTCTCAGAGCACTTCTCCCACAATTTATAATGACTGCCTGTAACAGAATAACAACGTGGAAGCAATTTTGCCAGTTTACTTTTAGTGACAGTTGAAAGAAGGCCATTGGTCAGAACACTGGAAGAACTCGCTGCTCCTTAATAGGTTCCATCAGACCTAATAGTGTGCACATGAAACATTGGAATAGACATATAGGGCATCCATTTAATATCCCATCTGAAGAATGGGTACAGAATAAAATTAAGAAATCTTGTGAAAAATCAAGTGTGCTAAAATATTCTTTTTTTCATTTAACCAACGTACCATGAAAGTTCTTAGGAAGTTTTTCATTTTGCCCTTTGGAAACATTATTTCTTTTACCTGCCATTCATGTTAAATTTATCTTTATTTAGTTCATCATTCCTTGAAAATGTTTTAATTCTAATTAACACTTTCATCAATCATTTTTAAACTTTAATCATGCATCAGCAGCAGTGATATGGGTAACAAATGCAAAATTGTCTAGTCTTAAATGCTTCCTTAAACCACCCTGCACAAACTGATTGCAGTGGGAATGACACTCATACTTGCTGTTTGAAGGGGAAGTAACGAGGATGTGAGTGTTGCCCGATTACATCCTGATCACCAGGATTTAACAGAGTAGAAAACATATTATAGAACCATTGAATCATGGAATCCCCACAGTGCAGAAAGAGGCCATGTGGCCCATTGAGCCTGCACTGACAACAATCCCACCCAGGCTGCATACCCATAACCCCACATACTTACCCTACTAATCCCCCTGACACAAAAGGACAATTTAGCATGGCAAATCAACTTAACCAGCACATTTTTGGACTGTGGGAGGAAACTGGGGGACCCAGAGGAAACCCATGCAGACACAGGAAGGATATGTAAATTCGAGGCTGGAATTGAACCCATGTCCCTGGTGCTGAGAGGCAGCAATGCAATCTACTGTGCCACCGTATTAACTGCTAACTGATGGCATTTTCCATTGCTGTTGGCCATGATCAAATCACAATATTGGGAAATTATAGCACAGGATGCCAAAAGCCCTGTGTTCATATTAACTTCTCAGCTGGAGCTATCTACATCCCTAAAAGCATCTTTCGCTCTCCCCCGTCTTGTTCTAAATGTTGTTTGGACTCACAGCTGAGGCTTTATTCAAATAAGGACATGATTCCAAGCATGTTGAAAAACTGGATCAAAAAATGGGCAAATAAATTCCGCATCTGCTCCAATCAGATCTAGACTAAGGCATTACTATCAGTAGAAAATTGATTTTGTCTGGTAAAACCAATGTATAATTCTTCATTTACAATAACAGATAATGAATAGTGCTTATATTTTCTGACAACTTTATATGAACAGTAGTGGTCAAGTCCAATAGAGGCAAAATCAATCTAAGAGGGGTTACATGAAAGACAATGGGACTTCAGGTCAAATCAGCCATGCTTTAAAACCCCTGAAGCAAAGGATAAGCATAGTTCAAAATTGTCTTGAAAGCAGAAATGTTTAATTTCTTAAGGTTTTATGAGTGTTCCAGTCATTGAACTGAAGTCATGGAAACAGAGGAAAAGTTAGCATTACCAACTAGAAATATGACTGTTCTGTCAAAAGCCATAGTTCATGCAGGGTTCTTTAGCAGCAAGAAGGGTGAAGTATCTAACTTTTATTTTTTTTTATTATTTGCTTCCCTCTTTGTTTAGAGATTGTCCGGGCAATGACATATGTGATAAACCAAGGAATGACCATGTACTGGGGAACATCCCGTTGGAGCGCCATGGAGATTATGGTATCCATCTGTAAATACTTTATTAGATGCATATCAACCACACAATCTACACTTCTAAGGATCTAAATGGTCATTTAATATCTTTAGAAAAAAGTAGTGATTCAAATTTATAATTATGATCTAATCTGTGTAAGCAGAGCTCAGTCTCAAATCAAATACTACTACTGTGAGGAAAATAATTCTTTGTTCTAACTGGCATTTATATGAAGACTATGGTGGTTTGAATGCATTTGCTAGTTTCTTCAGAAATTATTTTTGCCTCATAGAGAATTTTAGCGAGTTAAATATTTGTTATTTATTCATGCCACGGTGCTATTTTCGGATCTTGATTTTTTCACCATTTAAAAGAAAGCTTATTGATCTGACAGATTAACAATGTAAGTGAATCCTTACATTGAATGAAGCCATTTACCAAAGGCACCAAAAAGCTGCTAATCCTCTTGTTATTTTATTTCCTGGGCTAGCACTTCACCCACAGAACTTTATATGATAAAATCAAAAACTAGGTGTGATAGTCAAATGATCAAAGGCAGCACTTTGTAAATGAAATCCTAAACAATGCAAAAATCTGAAGCTGTATAAATTCACACCCATATCGAAGAGAAACACAGATTGGCTCTGATGAAATGTTGATGTTAATCTGCATTTCTCTTTTAATGGATTTTACCTGAGGAAGCCTTTGATTAAGAAGGGTGCCAGGCAAAAGGCAGGGAATTATAGGCCGGTTAGTTTAACGTCTGTGGTAGGTAAAATGTTAGAATCCGTCATTAAGGAGGAAATTGCGAGGCATCTTGAAGGGAATTGCTTGATAGAGCAGACGCAGCACGGTTTCATTAAAGGGAAGTCGTGTCTGACAAATTTACTGGAGTTCTATGAGGATGTGTCTAGGGCGGTCGATAGAGGAGAGCCGGTGGATGTGGTCTTTCTGGATTTTCAGAAGGCGTTTGACAAAGTACCTGATAAGAGGTTATTGCAGAAGGTCAGGGGACTTGGAGTTGGGGGTAGGGTGTTAGCGTGGATAGAGGATTGGCTGTCAAATAGGAGGCAGAGAGTGGGGGTCAACGGGTGCTATTCGGATTGGCGGATGGTGACTAGTGGAGTGCCCCAGGGGTCGGTGCTGGGGCCTCAGCTTTTTACCATTTATATAGATGATCTGGAGGAGGGAACCGAGTGTAGGGTGTCGAAATTTGCGGATGACACCAAGATTGGGGGAACGGCAAATTGTGCGGAGGGTGTGGAGAGTCTGCAGAAGGATCTAGATAGGCTGGGTGAATGGGCCAGGAAATGGCAAATGGAATTTAATGT
This sequence comes from Carcharhinus amblyrhynchos, assembly GCF_965287045.1. NCBI lineage: Eukaryota > Metazoa > Chordata > Chondrichthyes > Carcharhiniformes > Carcharhinidae > Carcharhinus > Carcharhinus amblyrhynchos. The sequence goes on along the minus strand of NC_137326.1, from coordinate 99,916,308 downwards.
TGGCAAGTGTGAGGTGGTCCACTTTGGTAGGAAGAATGGTAGGAAGGACTATTACTTACGTGGCGAAAAACTGCAGCAGGCGACGGTGCAGAGGGACCTCGGGGTCCTTGTGCATGAGTCACAAAAACCCAGCTTGCAGGTGCAGCAGGTGGTCAGGAAGGCGAATGGGATGCTGGCCTTCATAGCGAGGGGGATTGAATATAAAAGTAGGGAGGTCTTGCTGCAGCTGTATAGGGCATTGGTGAGGCCGCAGCTGGAGTACTGTGTGCAGTTTTGGGCGCCGCACCTGCGCAAAGATATTTTGGCCTTGGAGGGAGTGCAGAGGAGGTTTACTAGGCTGATACCGGAGTTGAGGGGGTTGAGCTATGAGGAGAGGCTGAATAAACTAGGCTTGTACTCGTTGGAGTTTAGAAGAATGAGGGGAGATCTCATTGAGATGTATAAGATGATGAATGGGATGGATAGGATAGAGGTGGAGAGACTCTTCCCGCTCAAAAAAGACACTAGGACTAGGGGGCACAGCCTCAAGATAAAGGGGGGGGGCGTTTTAGAACAGAGTTGAGGAGGAACTTCTTCACTCAAAGGGTGGTGAATCTCTGGAATTCTCTACCCGTTGAAGTGGTGGAGGCTGCCTCGCTAAATATTTTCAAGAAGCGGGTTGATGGGTTTTTGATAAGAGAGGGGATTAAGGGTTATGGGGAGAGGGCCGGAAAGTGGAACTGAGCCACGACAGATCAGCCATGATCTTATTGAATGGCGGGGCAGGCTCGAAGGGCCAGATGGCCTACTCCTGCTCCTATTTCTTATGTTCTTATGTTCTTATGTTCTTATTGTCTGTAATATTGGCATCATCAACGTGCATTTGTTAGAATAAAGGGCATTCTTCAATTTACGGATTAATAAATCCTGCTGATAGTTTCAGACCTATTAATGGGGGAACTTTACCCACAGATATTTATTTAAAACTCTTGAAAATAAGTTATGTGCAAATGAGTATTGTCTTGTTTCATTTCCCACCCCCATCTGTTCCAATTATTGAAATGTTTCTGATGAGAATCATGGATTGACAAGGATAGTCACTTCATCTCTTATTTCCTAGTACAGTATTGTTAGAAACTGATTTTCGGTTTGTGATTTTCCTTAGGAGGCTTACTCAGTAGCCAGACAGTTTAATTTGATACCTCCAGTCTGTGAGCAAGCGGAATATCATATCTTTCAGAGAGAGAAGATTGAAGTGCAACTCCCTGAACTTTATCACAAGATTGGTGAGTACCTGCACTATAGTTAATGTACTGGTCCTGCCAAGATTAAATCCATTAGTTTTAAGATGAACACTAATATGCTGCATCGTAAGTGTTGAAGAGGAAGATTTGTGGCTGATTGGTTGTAATGTCAAGGTTTTGGCCCCAATATGAGGATGGGAACTGAGGCTGTTGGGTGCATACTTTAACGCTACTGGCCTGCATGCTAGTTTGCCAGTAACCAGCCACTCCCGAGTCATCAACCAGGAGGCTGAGCAGGGTACCTTGCTCAGATAGCTTGCTCTGGTAAATACCCAGCCAATGAAGACTATAGATCAACTAGAACCATCCAGTCAGGCTGAGGGCCCTCCCACCGCTCCAAGATGTCCTTGAGCACCCCCCTCTATTTGGCCCTCCAACTTCAGTGTCCAGAAATCATCTTTTGTTGAATGGTGAGTTGCATCCTCTGATCAATAAATAGCCAGTCCAGAAAAAAAATCGATCTCTGGTGACTGCTCCCAGCTTAATGCAGGACCAGAAGCTGCATTTGAGAATGACATCAGGTCCTGTCATAAAATGCCTGCCCTGTTTCCCTGAAGCATTTCAAAGCGCTTCACATTCAATTAGTTACTCTACTTTGAAATCCAGTTTAGGTATGTTAAGTAAGATCGTACAATCAGCAATGAGGCAGTTGACTGATTAATCAGTTTTTGATGATGGTAGTTGACCAGCATACTGGGACCATTAACAAGCACTTGAAAAGTTGAGTCAGGCTAGAGCCTTATTTTAACAGCTCTAACAAAAAGCACATTTCACAGCAGCTTTTATTCATTATTGCACTGGGACATTCGCCTCTATTAAATGTTCCAAGTCATGGAGCAATACTTGTACCAATAACTTCTGTCTGAGGCAAAATGCTATCAAATAAGCCAAGCTTATATAAGATTTTACTTATTAGCTGGATTTAGACACCATCAAAATTTTTATGTAATTCAATATTTTGAAATTATAATAACTGTTTACAATGTCAGTAATATTACATGCTTCATACAGCAGCAGCATTCAAACCTGTGTAAAATAATATGCTGTGCATTGATGTATGATGTGATTCTTTTCATTGGCAATTGATTTTTTTTCAAGAGCGTCAGTGCATCCGGATAATAAAGTAAAATTATATGTTATCTATTCAAAGCTCAGCTCAAGATGACTATATTAAATACTCCATGTTATACATCTCGTACTGTGCAGATTAACTGTCCCAATCTTGTGGGGGTGTTTTTCAGTGATGATTAGCTTTACTGAAAGTAGCTTTATGGAAAATGACCTTGTCTAACTTCACTTTCCTTGTCCTAAATCTCTCAGGTGACTGAAGGGAAGATTCAATATTGCACATTCCGTATATCCTGATAGGACATGGCTGGTGTGGCAGTTCCACTTTGGGTTCTCTGTAAAGTAAATTAATTGTCTGGATAGGAATGAACTAAAATGTAGTCACAATCAACTCCAAATAACCGTGTAGTAAATCGATAAAGCATAAAATGACTTGCATTAGTACATGCATTTTGAGCACCAGAAGATTCTTAACTCCTCATGAAGAAATGGTCTAGTGTTTCCTCCCCAGCCTATGCCTCGGAGTTAATGATGCCAAAGATTGACCTGCAGAATTATTTTGCCAGCTTGGATTATACTAGCATTTATACACCCAAACTCATACAAGGATAAACACAAGCGACTGAGAAAATCAATGAAACCTATCTTGCCAAAACATCTAATCAGCTGAATAATAAAGCCAAGACCTAACAATTGTTTATTATTCATATGATCACAATCCATAGCATTCAGAAAGAACTGAAAAATAATGGTGTCTGAATCAGACTCACCCTAATTAATGCACAAATCAGCCAGCAGTTGGTGACAAGGAAAATAAACCTCATTAGTTGTGAAAGGCCAGAAGTTTCTGCCCAATTTACAGTCTCTGCCTTTAGCTTTGTGAAAACAGCCACTCACTCTTAGTCTCCTATGATTTTCATGAAGTTGCTGTATTTGTACATGAATTGCCCTGTAATTAACAGAGTAAATACTCTTTTCATTCATTCATGTGTGCTGTGCCTGAAGAAAGATCCTCGCTCATTGTCTGCTGATGCTTCATCCTGAGCCATTTACTTGGCAGTTTTTGTCAGTGGTGGTTTGTGTTGCCTCCCAGAGAAAGAATAAGTAATTGACCTCATATCCAGGAAGTGAATAACTGAAAGTCTGGAAGTTCATACTATTAGGTAGTGAATTGTTGTCAGAAGTATTAAAATTGAGAAAAAAGCTCACTTTCCCCTTTGATCTTTTTTCTCTCTCAATTCAGTTTCTCTTTATATATTTCTATATCTGATCTGACATTGAAGTAATTACTACAATTCCATATACATTGGAAAAATAACTCCTACACTGTAGTGCTGAATAATACCTGTGAAGCTTAAAACTAAAATGTTCTAAATTTGTAACAACTACAAAAATTACTGCCAAACTGCATCATATATATCATTGATTTGCAAATAAACCTGCTGAATTTTACTAATCAGTCTGAGTGATACATATTAGAAGGGTTCATCTCTTTAGGTATCAGATAGTTTAAACAGCTACATCAGTATTCTGATGAATGAAACATTATTGAAGATTAATCCAAATATGCCAGTTTGGCTCTCTTAACATTGGTCTGTATTTAATAAAGAGCCTTGCACTCTTTCAGAGCAGTGAAACAGTTCAAACTCTGAACAAACTATCTGTCGACCTTCGCCTTGATGGCTTATGTATTCCCAAATTGTAAGAATAGCTTATTACATTAAGCTTCACACTTGAATTAGCATTTTAATTCCCCAGTGTGCAGTCTGACCAGTGGTTCCATTTGGAGGACAAATTTATGAAAATGATTTCGATATTTTCTCTAATTCAGGCCAAACTTTGTGTATTATCATTAATATTGAAGGAAACCCATAAGCCCTTGTTTCTTAGAATCATAGAAACCCTACAGTACAGAAAGAGGCCATTTGGTCCATCGAGTCTGCACCGACCACAATCCCACCCAGGCCCTACCCCCATATCCCTACATATTATACTCACTAATCCCTCTAATCCACACATCTCAGGACAATTTTTAGCATAGCGAATCAACCTAACCCGCACATTGTTGGACTGTGGCTTTGCCATTAAACTGTACTGATTGGTGTTTTCTCATTCTCAGTTGTCTGTTTTTGTAGGGGTTGGTGCAATGACCTGGTCTCCCCTTGCCTGTGGAATCATCAGTGGGAAGTATGATATTGGAGTACCTGACAGTTCAAGGGCTTCATTAAAGGTAATGCAACTAATGAATAAATCTCTTGGATTTAATGAGCGCCTTTAACAAAATAGAAAGTGACACCTTTGCCTTGCTGAAGTAATTTATTTTATGACATTAATCATGTTAAAACTGGATTACCTAGGGAAGAGCAGTTTTTATTTTTGCTCTTTTCAAGTTTCACATTAACAGTCCACCTTCTTAATAATAGACGAAATGATAATATGTAGCATTATGTATATGCAAAACTTTGAAAAGGTTAAGGAGATAATACAGCCTGTGTCATGGTATTGGATTTGTGGAAACAGCAACCTAAGTGGTCTTATCCAATTATTTCTTGTCTTAGGATGCTGAAAACATTAGTCAGTGATTCAGTTAATAGTTCACTTATTGTGCAAATCAAATTACTCAAAACTCTTTGGTGCGCAGTGTATGAATATTTAGTGTCAAAACACGAATGTAATGATGACAAGTTAAGTAAAGCTGCTATCACCAAAAAGCCTCGCAATATGTAACTACATTGAAAGAAGAGTAACTCATTTATTGTTTCTTTTCAAAACCTTTTCCTTGCTGATTCTTTTCCATTTCTTCCTGCTATCCAGAAGTCAATGGCGGAAAGTATGGCTGTCCGGAAAATGGGCACAGAGATTGCAAGGCATAACTAATTTCCATTGCTTCCAATCTAGGCATCACACAAACCTCACACTGTAATGTGTTGCTCAACCTTAACCATGCTGTTGGACAGCTGTAGGCCTCTAAGGGGTTCAAATTTGTGCAAGGCTAATATCACTTAAAGCCAGCCTACAACTTTTAAAGGGGAGGTGCATTCTGGCTGGGCAAGTGCGAACTCAAGAGTGACTGGGGGGCAAAGAGAGGCCAACTCCAGTCGTTTACAAACTCAGCATTGATACAAGAGTTGAAAAGCAGCAGAGATGTTTTTATCTTCACAGGAAGCTGGTGGATCATCAGGTCAACTCTGAGAAGGCAACAGCAGCAATAGCTTTTGTGGTCAATATAAACAGTATAACCCCGAGGACCTGGATGCAGTGCCACAAGAAGTTTAATGGCTTCACACAAGTGGTCAAGATCAGTGAATTCATCTCCAAAGCTATATCCTTACAGGCTGACATTGACAAAGAAATCCAGCTTCACCTGAAATCTGCAGGAGCAGCCTTTGGCTACCTGAGGACATTGAAGATTACAATGTCAATGCTGAAAATAATCTGATGGTCTACAATATGGTGATGATCCTTTCCATACAGTACAGGGCTGAAAATGGACAATATATAGGAGACACCTGAAATCTCTGGAGTTGTGCCATCAGCGCTGTCTGCCAAGATCTTACATATTATATGGGAGAACAGACACATTAACAACAGTATCCTCTCAAAAGCATTGAGGCCAAAAGCTTCATTCAATTAGTCACAGAGTTCAGATGTCAAGTATCAGGCCCCCAAAACAGATGGTTTTCTCCTAGCTCAGTCAGGGAAGATGCATAAACATAAGAACATAAAACATAAGAACATAAACATAAGAAATAGGAGCAGGAGTAGGCCATCTAGCCCTTCGAGCCTGCCCCGCCATTCAATAAGATCATGGCTGATCTGTTGTGGCTCAGTTCCACTTTCCCGCCCTCTCCCCATAACCCTTAATCCCCTCTCTTATCAAGAACCCATCAACCCGCTTCTTAAAAATATTTAGCGAGGCAGCCTCCACCACTTCAACGGGCAGAGAATTCCAGAGATTCACCACCCTTTGAGTGAAGAAGTTCCTCCTCAACTCCGTTCTAAACCGCCTCCCCTTTATCTTGAGGCTGTGCCCCCTAGTCCTACTGTCTTTTTTGAGCGGGAAGAGTCTCTCCACCTCTATCCTATCCATCCCATTCATCATCTTATACGTCTCAATGAGATCTCCCCTCATTCTTCTAAACTCTAACAAGTACAAGCCTAGTTTATTCAGCCTCTCCTCATAGCTCAATCCCCTCAACTCCGGTATCAGCCTAGTAAACCTCCTCTGCACTCCCTCCAGGGCCAAAATATCCTTGCGCAGGTGCGGCGCCCAAAACTGCACACAGTACTCCAGCTGTGGCCTCACCAATGCCCTATACAGCTGCAGCAAGACCTCCCTACTTTTATATTCAATCCCCCTCGCTATGAAGGCCAGCATCCCATTCGCCTTCCTGACCACCTGCTGCACCTGCAAGCTGGGTTTTTGCGACTCATGCACAAGGACCCCGAGGTCCCTCTGCACCGTCGCCTGCTGCAGTTTTTCGCCACGTAAGTAATAGTCCTTCCTACCATTCTTCCTACCAAAGTGGACCACCTCACACTTGCCAACATTAAATTCCATTTGCCATTTCCTGGCCCATTCGCCCAGCCTATCTAGATCCTTCTGCAGACTCTCCACACCCTCCGCACAATTTGCCTTTCCCCCAATCTTGGTGTCATCAGCAAATTTCGACACCCTGCACTCGGTTCCCTCCTCCAGATCATCTATATAAATGGTAAATAGCTGAGGCCCCAGCACCGACCCCTGGGGCACCCCACTAGTCACCAACTGCCAATCCGAATAGCACCCATTTACCCCCACTCTCTGCCTCCTATTTGACAACCAATCCTCTATCCACGCTAACACCCTACCCCCAACTCCATGTCCCCTGACCTTCTGCAATAACCTCTTGTGAGGTACCTTGTCAAACGCCTTCTGAAAATCCAGAAAGACCACATCCACCGGCTCTCCTCTATCCACTGCCCTAGACACATCCTCATAGAACTCCAGTAAATTTGTCAGACACGACTTCCCTTTAATGAAACCAGAAGAAGAAGCGCTTAAGAATGTGCTTGAAAGACAACATGAAGAAATGCAACATTAACATCAGCCCCTTGGAGACCATTGCCTTGGACCAAATCTTGGCAGAATTTGGAGGAAGGTTCCCAGCATTAATAAAGAGGAAAAGTGAAAGTGGTGAAAAGAACATGCCATGACCCAAACTGAAAATACACAACCCGACATTCCAGGTGATGCAAAGCCCACAGATCCCAAATCTGCTTCAACAGCCATCTTCAGACCATGGAAGACTATCATCCTCACTCACAAGGGATAGCCAATAATAAAAATCACTAGCCTAAAACACTGCTCAATTTATCACTCACTCTCGAATAATCACTATCAAACCTGATTGACATATCACAATTATAGTTTCACCTCAACCCCACACACTGCATTGCACTGCTGCAGACTTCACACTTACATCTCATACACACTGCTAGCTATTCAACCATGATAGCCACACAACCAAACAAGTTGCACCATATTCCCCAATGCACTCCCCCCACCCCCATCTCTTGCAGGACAAGGTGGCACAAAACTTCAGACAGCAACATCTTACTAGCATATCCCTCCACCCATGGAAGAGATGATGCTCTGCATCAGGTGCTTCAAAACTGGGGTGTGTGGGGATCAGCAAAGGGCTTCCAGAGGGTCCACACAGCTGATGGCTACCATGTTATCAGCAAATGTTGGTTCAAGAAGAACGTCTGACTAATTTGAAAAATATTACAGCTATGGAATAGGGTAATCAGTGCAAGGCCATTCCACAGGGGAGCCCGTAATCCTAAAGCTGTTTGTTCATTTTACCTGCTCTTTTCTGGCAAGAGAGAATGAAATTTGTTGAACACAGAGCCTTAATGAGCTCCCTCATGCAACTGTTGCCACTGCAGATGTTGAGATTATACCTATTGGAAGGATCAGATTGCATAAAGCCTCATGGTCTTGGGCAACTCAGCCACTGGCAATGCACTCCTGGCCCTGCTGTGAGGGACTGTTCTTGCTGCACTAAGTGGCAGATTTGCTGATGACATCATTAGTGAAGTGGAGATGTTTGACACACTGTTCCTTGCTGTGGACAGGTACAGTTTCCAGCTGAGCATCATCTCTTCTTCCCTCTTCAAGCAGCTTGTCCTCCTCAGTGTCACCCCTGCTTGTTTTCTCGATCAAACTGCCAGACAAAGGGGATACAAACTGCTGCACTAATATCTGGGAGCAAGTGGTCTAAGGAGAATCCTTAAAGTCAGGAGAAAGTTCTTCAGCACATGCGACAGCACTCACTGTAGAACTCAGCAACTTTAAATGAAGATACAAACCAGCAACCAGTTCTACAAACTCGGCACCAGTAGAAATCAAACTGAAAGTAGTTAATGATCTTTTTAAATCACACTGATGGGGTTCTTGTTGCTAATGCATATTTAGCTATACAGGATTAATATAGCTACCAGTGTAGCAGATGTGCAATAATTGATTACTGGGTTGCTGAATCATAGAACAGTTATAGCACAGAAGGAGGCCAATCAGTCCACCGTGTGTGTGCTAGCTCTCTAAGAACAACTCAACTGGTTCCATTGCTTGACCCTTTTCCCCTGGCCCTGCAACCTTTCCCCCTTCAGGACTTATCCAATTGCCTTTTGAATCTGTCTCCAACATGTTTTTAGGCAGTCCACTGTCTGTAATGTCTCTTTGCAGTTGAATACTTTGCTGGAATTCAGTACCGATGCTCACATATGAAGAATAGGTACTTGTGTGAAATACTGGAAAGCAATTGGAACATTTGGGACTGGAGCCAAACGAAAAGATTTTGACCACAACATTTGGTTGCACAGTTACAGCTAGTTAGAAGCTTATGTCAAAAATAGCAGCATGGTGTCAAGTGAGTACTATATGTTGACTAACATCACAATCTGCCTATCCGAATTCTTCCGGTTCACATTCCCTATACCTGAGCCAACACATTCTCAAAAATGATATCTGGCATAGCTAATACCAACCATGTGTGCATGTGTGACTCTCCGCACCCCCACCACCTCCATGGAACTAAATTAGCACTCGTATCATGAAAAATACAGTAACTGTGCAACCAAATGTTGTGGTCAAAGTCTTTTTGTTTGGCTCCAGTCCCAAACGTCCCAATTGCTTTCCAGTACTTCACACAAGTACCTATTCTTCATATGTGAGCTTCAGTACTGAATTCCAGCAAAGTATTCAACTGCAAAGAGACATTACAGACAGTGGACTTCCTAAGAGCATGTTGGAGCCAGATTCAAAAGGCAGCTGGATAAGCCCTGAAGAGGGAAAGGTTGAAGGCTATGGAGAGTCAAGCAATGGAACCAACTGAATTACTTTTACAGAGAGCTAGCACAGACACAGTGCACTGAATGGCCTCCTTATGTGGTATAACTGTTCTATAATTCAGCAACCCAGTAATCAATTATTGCACATCTGCTACACTGGCAGCTGAGGTTAACTAACTTAAAAGAGACCAAAGACCAAAACTGGTGCTTTCTAAATGAATATGGATAAACTTAATGGTTCGCTGAGCCACTAGGGAAGCAGAACTTATTGTATTGTGAAAATCAGCAGCAAAAATGTTCCTGGATAGCAGGAACCCACAACTGCATCAAACTGCAGCACTATGATACAATGTGACTCATACTGCACTAACATCAACTTTTATTTCATTGAATGAGACTTCATTGAATGTGAATGCATTGCACAATCTCATTTCAAAATTTCCTCTTGCAATTTATGATATTAACTCACCCTTAATGTTGCACATTATCCACTCCTAGTTCAACTGTTATCTTAGATAATATATTTCTATGGGTGAATTCCAACTCATTCGCAAGCAGCCTCTAACCATTACAGAAGTATAGGGGACCAGACCTACTATAAATTAAGATAACATTCATTAGCCATCATATGGCACAACATTCATGGTACCATTGAATGAACTCAACATGAGGACAATAGCAGCGTCAGTCCTCCCTTGACCTGTCCCGCACTTGTACATTCACACTTAACCACAGCTGTTGATACTCTTAGGCTACATCTGCTCATTAACTTTGTTCTCTTTCTCCTGGACTGTGAAACAGATTGAGTAATGCATCTCCCTTAATCTCAGTCAGATTCAGTTGCTATAAGAGGATTGATTTGCGACAATTTGACTTTAGTCCCTTTTCTTACTCTATCACAATTCGACTGAGAGCACTAGTTCTGTTCTCCAATTGCAACTCCCTCGATGATCTCTATTTTCTTTGCAGCTATTCTAATAATGAAGAGCAATGTCCTTTTTGATTAGTTCAGGCACTGCGGGCTACTATCAGCTTTTTTTCCTTCAGCTTGAAAGACTCTAGCACATGATTAAAAAAACCTCCATTCCTGAAGATTCTAATGGCTGCTGTTTGGCTAATACTTCAGCTGCTAACCACTGCAGCTAGCCAGGGGCACTTGTCCTACTGAACGGGAATTTTACATAACTGTAGTCCTGATTGAAGGCTGCTCAGCATCAAACTCAGACCCCTGCAAACTTCAGATGTGTTCCTTTTACACTGATAATACCATAAAATGTTCACCACTGCAGTCTCTGTAGCCAACAGGGGGGTTTGAGTCAAATATCAGGATGAGGGGGCATAATATAGTTCATGGCAAAATGAGTAAATAAACAAATATGTCAAATGGTCAAAAGAGCCACAAAGATTTTTGCTTGACTATGAGGAAATAGAATATTGAATGTACATTATAATGTTACTGAGGACATAATTTATATTCAGTATTATGGCAAGTTTAGAAACAGAAGCTTGTGAAAAAAATGTGCAGTACTTTACAAAATTGTTCCATTGTTCTGTAGAATATTGGAAATACATGACATCTCATGATCCATTAAAATGCTTAAAATATGTATTGACATTCAGATACACGTTGTCCAAGTAATTTGCAAAGAATGTATATTGATTGTCATCCAAATAAAAACACATTTATTTAATGCTTCATTATATTCTCAGGATGTCTGAAAGCGCTTCACAATCAATAGATTTTTGATATGCAGCAACTATTCTAGCATAGTAGATCAAATTATTGAAAGTATTCAATAAAATAATCATTGTATTAACTAAGATTGTACTTTTTTTTAGTGTTACCAGTGGTTGAAAGATAAAATTATCAGTGAAGAAGGAAGGAGACAGCAGGCAAAACTGAAGGATCTCATTCCGATTGTGGAGCGACTGAGCTGTACGCTACCCCAGTTAGCAATAGGTGAGAACAGTTCTAGAAGATTCCGACTTACTACCACTCTGAATCAAAATGGCAGACTATAATCAGTAACATCGAGTGAAACCTTGCTGAGCTTGTCTGACGCCAAAACTGAGATTCGGGGTTGAATCAAGGTTAGGTAGGGCCTGGATGGGATTATGATCGGTGTAGACTCGATGGACCGAATGGCCTCTTTCTGTACTGTAGGGTTTCTATGATTCTATAATTGGGGCATCACGGTGGCACAGTGGTTAGCACTGCTGCTTCACAGGAACTGGGGTTCAATTCTGGCCTTGGGTCACTGTCTGTGTGGAGTTTGCACATTCTTTGCGTGTCTGTGTGGGTTTGCTCCAGCTGCTCTCACAGTCCAAAGATGTGCGAGTTAGGTTGATTGGCCATGCTAAATTGATCCTAGTGTCAGGCTTGGGGTAACAGGAATAGGGTGTGGGCAGGATTGTTGTCAGTGCAAACTTGATGGGCTGAATGGCCTCCTTTTGCACTGCAGGGATTCTATGATAATTAAACACACACCTTCTATTAATCTTATACGTGTCAACAATGACCACTGTCAATAAAATTTAGTTCGGAATGGGACCTCTCCCCTGCTGCTGTTTCTAGCTAGGTCGGCCTGGCAGGAGGAGGTGGTGACATAATGGTCATGGTCACTGAACCAGTAATCCAGGGACCCAGTGTTGGTTGAATGAAGGCTGAAGACCCAGGTTTGAATCCTACCATGTCTGATGATTAAATTTGAATTCAATAAAGACCTGGAATTTAAAAGACTAATGATAGTCCATAAAATCATTGTTGATCGTCCTTCAACAAAAATCCATCTGATTCAGGAATGTCCTTTAGGGAAGGAAATCTGCCACTTTTACCTGGTCTGACTTAAATGTGACTCCAGACCCGTAGCAATGTGGTTGACTCTTAAATTAGGGATGGGCAATAAATGCTGACCTACCAGCAATGCCCATGTCCAATGAATAAAACTTGAATAAAGTACCAGTCTGAATAACTCGATTCAATCTTTACTGATTCAGGGCAGGGATTGATCTGTTTCTGCACACTGCAAATAACAGGTTTTGCAATTATAATTTCATATCTATCATATTCAGAATCTCTATCCCACGTCTAGAAGAAACATATGACAGTGTATGTGCCTGATACAATGTAGCCGGAACTGGGTAGGAGCAGTGGCAAGGGGGCATAGAGGGAAGTCAATGAGATGGCAATGGATGACAAAGGAGAAGCAAATGAATGGGGAGAGGAAGAGGCTTAGATTGGATCACTGGTTTGGGACAGAAGTTGGGATTGGAGAGTAACGAGAAAGTCAGCACTGCATGAAAGAAAATGGGGCTGAAAATGGCTGAGAGGCAAGAATGCCAGTCTGATCTTGAGAAATGATGAACATGAAGGAAATTAATTGATGGGGAGTGGAGAAGAATGTCAGTGTGGACAGTGAGGGCTGTAGGAATGTATCCACATAAAAGAATGGAGTGCTTCTGTGAATTGAATTGGAAAGGGTAAAGTGTCTATTGTGAGCCAAATTGTGCAGTGTTAAATATGGAAAAGTACCTGTTATAAGGTAATCTATGGGAAAATTCAGTGTCACTTTGTTATTTTACTTTTTTTGGATTAGGAATATATTAATTGCTGAGTACTTAAATGAATTAGCACATATCAATTTTAAGGTCAGAAATAAGATCATAGATTTTTGAATCTTCAATGCTGGAAAATGTGGACCATTTTCTATATCTTGGGAGCTTCTTCTTGACAATTCATTATTGCTTCCATTGTGCCAGCTCAGCCTTTGGCCAATTGAGGAAAAGAGAGGCTAAGGACCAGATCCAGAGACTTGGATCATGGTTTACCAGGCAGGAGTATTTCCTGACTCCTATCTGCTTCAGACACTCAGATGATCTACAAGAGACATTGGAAAAGTACCACAGGTGATGTCTTTACTAAGATGCTCCTAATTTGGTGGCAAGAAAGGCCACCCAAAAGCAGTGTCCTCTCCCAGGCCAACTTGTCCAGCATCGTGGCACTAATCACTCAAAACCATGTCCGCTCAATGGGACATAATGATCGTAAGCCAAATACCAGACTCCCGAAGCAACTGCTTTACTTGGAACTTTATCACAGCAAGAGACTCCCAGGAGGACAGTGGAAATCCTTTTGCGATGTCCTCAAAGCATTCTTAAGGAGGTCAGACATACTTAGTGACTCATGGGGACTGGCTTGCAACTGATCGAAATGGAGAAGGTTTACTCGGAAAAGCACGGAACTCATGACATGGATGTTCTTTTTTTTGCCTCCAATACATGTGGAAGAAAGTTGTGTGTATCTCTCAGCTGGTCTAAAGAAAAATCACTTGGCCTCCAAAAAAACTCTCCCTGACATGGAAAATCAGTAGGACCTGTAGAATAGGAGCATGAGGGGCAGTCAAGGAAGGAGACGGGTCCGACTGTGGTAACTTCTGAGAAGTCTCCCTGACACTAGGATGATCATTGCAAGGATCTTCCTCAACCATCTCCCCGCAGTGGTCGAATAACTCTTTCCAGAGTCACGGTGCCATTTATACCCATTGAGATGAGATCTTTGTTGCTTGGTAGGTTTCAGATAAATGCCAAGAACTGCATTATTGCAATACATGACCATTTTTTTAAACTTTGCAAAACCCCCAATTCTGTCAACCACAAAGGCTTAGATTGGAAGGCTTAGAACTTTGTCACAAGAATGATGTGCAAGGCGTCATCCTCATCAATGGAACCATCACAGATCCTATCTCGATGATGACTGAAGTCAAAAAAGGTTGTCACAAACAAACCTACTTCTCCATTTTCCTTGCTGCAGTACTGCACCTCACCTCAAGGAAATTACCCACAAGCATGGAGATAATCTGCAATATAGAAAGGGCAGCACAGTGGTTAGCACTGCTGCCTCACAGCGCCAGGTTCAATTCCCGGCTTGGGTCACTATCTGTGTGGAGTCTGCACGTTCTCCCCGTGCCTACGTGGGTTTCCTCGGGGTGCTCCGGTTTCCTCCCACAGAACAAAGACATTAGGTGCATTGGCCATGTTAAATTCTCCCTCAGTGTACCTGAATATGCATCAGAGTGTGGCGACTAGGTATTTTCACAGTAATTTCATTGCAGTGTTAATATAAGTCTATTTATGACACTAATAAAATTAACTTTTTATGAAACTGTTCAACCTTACAGCCAAAATTAAAATCATTCCAACCTTCATCGTTGAGCTTTCAGAACAAACCATAGAAAAGTTACAGTACAGACAGAGGCCATTCAGCCCACCATATCAGCGCCAGCCAAAAAAGATTTTAAAAATACTATCTCCATAGCCTTGCAGATGCAGATTTGTGGATTTTTTAAATGAATTGAGCATTTCAGCCTGAACCACCAATTTAGGTGGGTGAATTCCAGACACCCACCACCTTCTGGGTGAAAAAGCTTTTCCTCAGGTCCCCTCTAATGCTTCTACCAATCACCTTAAATTTCTGTCCCCCCAAGTCACTGACCCATTAGTTCAGGGAAATAGGACTTTCCTATCTATACCGTCAAAGCCCCTCATAATTTTTTTGCATCTCAATTACTTCACTGCTTAGTTTCCTTGGTTCTAAGGAAATCAACAATAGCCTACGCAATCTCTCCTTATAGCTGTAATTTTCAACCCTGGCAACATTCTTATAAATCTCCTCTGCACTCTCTCCAGAGCAGCAGTGGTGATGTGGTGACCGAACTGTACACAAAATTGCAGCTGTAGCCTAACCAGAATTTGTATAGCTCCATCATTACTTTTGTATTCAATGCCTTGCCCCATAAAGGAAAGCATTCTGTATGATTTCTTGACCACGTTGTTCATCTGTTCTCTCACCTTCAAAGACCCATGGACTTACATTCAAAGGTCTCTCTTAATGTCTTCCCATTTATGGAGTATTTCTTTTGTTTGCCCACCCCAAATGCATTACTGCACACTTTTCCAGATTGAATTCCATTTGCCAATTCTCTGCCCACTCAACCAAACCATTGGTATCATTCTGGAGTTGACAGCTATTGTCTTCACTATTAACTACGCAGCCAGTTTTAATGTCATCTGCAAATTTCCCAATCATGCTACTCACATTTAAGTCTAAATCATTAAATTATGCAACAGACAGCAAAGTGCCAACAGTGAACCCTGTGGAACACTGAAAACCTCTTTTCATTTGCAAATACATCCATCAATCATCATCATTTGTTTCCTGTCACTGGGCCAACTTTGGATCCAACCTGTCACCTTCCCTTTTATCCCATTAGATCTCACTTTTCTGACCAGTCTGCCATGTGGCACCTTGCCAGCTATCTTACTGGAATATTTGTAGACAATATGCATTGCAATACCCTCATCAATCCCCTTGTTACTTTCTCAAAAAAAATCTTATAAGACACAGTCTTCCCAGAACAAAACCATACTGTCTAATCCCTAATCGATCTGTGCCTTTCTAAATGACAGTTTATCCTATCTCTCAGAATTATTTTCAATAATTTATCCACCACTGAAGTCAAACGGTCCAGCCTGTCATTTTCTAGTCCATCCCTTGTATACTTTTTTAAATGATGGTACAGGGTTCACAGACCTTTAATCCTATGGTAGCTCACGAGTGTTTAAGCAGATGGCGTTTGTGCACGTTTACTGAGAACCTGAGCTCTGATTCATTGTTGACTCCTTCTCGGAAGATGTACACCCAGCACCAGACTGTCGGGATCCGGTGTGATCCAGAGTACACTTAATACTCCAATGGTGGAGATCAATTCCTAGATTGTTGGGGAGTAGAGTTCACAGTTGTAGAATCAGGGGGATCTGTGTACACTCACCTCTACTTCTTGGAGATCATTGTGCACTCATCACTTAACTGCCATTAATCAGTGTACACCCACCTTGGACTATCAGGGATGAGTATACAGCCAACTCCAGACTGTCAGATGTCAGAGTAGACTGTTCTAGATTGTGAGGTTCAGTATACACTCATCCATTACTGTCAGGTTTCACTCCGCTTCTAGACTGTTGGGGATCATTAGCTAGGTACCACACATGAATCTATTAGAGATAGTTAAGCACATGTTGTTAAGGGGAGCATTATAAACGGGATTGAAACTTGATTATAACGAAAAGAATAGAGAATCATAGTTAAGGGAATAATGAATACGGTGGCACAGTGGTTAGCACTGCTGCCTCACAGCGCCAGTGATCCCAGGTTTGATTCTGGCCTCAGGTCACTATCTGTGCAGAGTCTGCATGTTCTCCCTGTGTCTGCGTGGGTTTCCCCTGGCTGCTCTGGTTTCCTCCCACACTCCAAAGATGTGCAGATTAGGTTGATTGGCAATGCTAAATTGCCCATACTGTCAAGGGCATAAGCAGCATAATTGTGGGGTTACAAGGACAGGGCCTGGGTAGGAATGTTGTTGGTGCAGGCTTGATGGGCCAAATGGCCTCCTTCTGAACTGTACAGATTCTATCATTCTATGACTAGCTCAATAGTACAGTTCTATCTACTATACAGATTGATTTGGGAATAGAGTTGAGGGAATGGTGTTAGAATTTGCAGATAACACGAGAACACTTCATTCTGGGAGGACTAAAGGAAGTTGTATCAGAAAATTGATAAGGTGGGGAATGGACTTAAGAGTGAATGGTGTAAATCAGTATCATTGTGAGGTGTTGCAGTTTAGTTAAAGAAAAATAACATTGATTATGCACTAAACACAAGGATGTTTGGTGCTGTGGAAGACCACTGAACATTTAAGGCAACTCCTCGGAAAAGCCCATTGAAAAAGCTGATGACAGATGCACCTGGGTGTCCTCAGGATGACACAGACAAGATGGGCCGAACTGCCTCCTTTGGCTCTATGGTAAGAGACTTAGGACAGCGAGCAGGAGAAGCTTCTTTACACACAGTTATAAGCCTTTGAAATTCATTACCAGGATTGAGGTGGAGCGATGTTATATTCAAGATTAGATTGAGCTAGCGGACGAAGAAAGATGAGATAAAAGGATATGGTTACAGGGTGAGTCAATACCATTTGAAGGTTAATTGCCATCTCACACTGCTTGAGTCAAATTAAAACTTTTATGTATTTCTATATGTATCCCTAGACTTATTCAACATCCCTAGACTCTCATTCTCTCTCTAACTTTTTTTTGAAAGACCAACAAGTATAAATTGGAGGACATAGTGGTCTGAGCTGACTCATTCTCTAAAGCTACTAACATTACTTTTATTTGCTTTGAAATTAAGAAGCCATCTTACTTCTAGCTTTTCAAGCTCGATGGCCTTGCCTGTGATAAAGTGCTCCATCTAGTGGCTATACAGAAAGTTAGCAAAAAGTAAATTCAAATACAGAGAATTGACCAATACAACATCTTGTATATAATATGAGAGATACTAACTTGTGTTTTACTATTATTGTACATTTGTCTTCTTGCTGTGTAATGTGCAGTGGTATTTTAGCAAAACTGTCAGCAAACTTGGTGCAATTTTTAACCCTCAGCAATTCTCCACTTCTTTCAGCTTGGTGTCTGCGCAATGAGGGTGTAAGTTCAGTTCTCCTGGGAGCCTCCAATGCAGAACAACTGACAGAAAACCTAGGCGCCATACAGGCAAGTTATTATTGAAAACTG
Organism: Carcharhinus amblyrhynchos; assembly: GCF_965287045.1. NCBI lineage: Eukaryota > Metazoa > Chordata > Chondrichthyes > Carcharhiniformes > Carcharhinidae > Carcharhinus > Carcharhinus amblyrhynchos. The sequence goes on along the minus strand of NC_137326.1, from coordinate 99,897,991 downwards.
TGACCAAATTATTGATAGAAATCGTTATTTGCAACAGGATTGCTCACACCCACAAGGAGATACCAGGGACTGAAATCCATCAACAGATCAAGCTCCCCCTTTCAAAAATTGGACTGCCAGTACTCTGGTAAACTTCATAAAGAGCAAGTCATGCAGGTCACAAAAACCATGATCATTAAAACCTTTACATTTAAATGTTCAGTGCATACTTCAGAAATGCTCTTTCTCTTGCTTTTTAAGAGTTGCTTCAACCAAACCAAACACTATGTTTATTCTTTACTATTATTTGAAGATAGTTAAGGTGGGAAGACTCCCAACACCATTTCTGACTACCACCAGTTCCTTAAACCAGGCACAATCTGTGAGCAGCACAGTATGAGAGTGATCATTCTAAATTATTGTTAAAGTGATCCTTAGCTGCCACAGAGAAAGATGGAATCAAGTCCAAATATTTTCAAGAATCATGGAATAGCCAACAGTGCAGCAGGCCATTTGTCCCATCAAGTCTGCACTAACTATAATCCTACCCAGGCTCTAACCCCATATATTTACCCTGCCAATCCCCCGACACTAGGGTTAATTTAGCACGGCCATTCAACCTAACCTGCACATTTTTGGACTGTGGGAGGAAAACGGAGCACCCAAAGGAAATCCAGGCAGACACAGAGAAAATGTGTAAACTCCACGCAGTGGCCCAAGGCTGGAATTGAACCCAGGTCTCTGATGCTGTGAGGCAGCAGTGCTAACCACTGTGCTACCGAGCCGCCCTAATTCTATTTGCCTCTGTGTCCTGAGCCTGAAAGGTTTCCAACATATAATGTTCTTTCTGTTATAAACATAATGTTTTCCCCTCACCATGCTGCTTCCTTCAACTCCTGATTCTTCCACTCTACTCCTTTAAACTGTTGCTGCAGACCCAGGATTAGCCACCTCAACGCATTGACTTTTCAGTGTTCAACCACAAAATTACAGTCTCTCGTTAACTGCAGTGAGGAGAGGAAACTCCACCCAATATACAGTCAAATCAAAAACCCAGCCGCTCTGTACATTAGCAAAGTTAATTTCTACACGTAGAAAATACTTCCCACATGGTGGTCTGAGTGTTGTATAATTTTGTTCCTTTTCCCACTATTAACTTATGTTCATAAAACCTTATCTTGAAGGGGAGGTTGCATTAGTTCTACATAATACAACTGGAGTTTTATCAGTTATTGTCATTTCAAAAACAGGGATACCAACCAGTCAATTGAAAGCATTGATGTGGAAAAGACTACACAAGATTAACTGCTTCAGTGCAGTCCACTCTAATCTAGTGCATGTTTGTCCATTACCTAGTTATAAACATCAAGTATCTATAAATGAAATAGAATTGAGAACTCATGGTCCACAGCTAGATCCGAATTGGGTCTTTTACGAACCATTTATTGATATTGATCAAGCCTACCACCTACCAACTTAATTTTGTATCCATTGCATGTTTTGTTTTAGGATCTTACATTAGGCCTAAGGTTTCTCTTAACCTAGTGTTAGCTCTGGCACCCATGCCTCCTAGTCAGAAGATAGTGAGTTCAAAGCAGCATGCCTGAGGCTGACACTGCAGTGTGGTGAGAGGGCTACACAGTTATGTCATCTTGTGTTGAAACAATGACACATTGGTTTTCTAATCTGGATATAAAAGACCTTCAAAATTATATCATGGAAGTTTTCCCCAATGTCTGGCCAATATCTATCCCTCAACCATGATCATTTAAAAGTAATTCTGTTCTTTACTGCATTGGTAGTTCTGGGACCTAACTGTGCGCAAATTACCTTCTTTATCTCCTACATAATAAGGGACAACACTTCAAAAGGTACTTCATTGGATGCAAACTGCATAGAAATGTCCTGAGATCATAAGTACTGTATAGGTGGAAATTGAAAGCCTTTCTTTTCTAGTCTGTACTGGATAAAATATCTTTTTCAGGATCTCTTTCCTGTTACTTACAGAAATGTTTGGAACATTTTCAGGTTCTCTCAAAGTTGACAACGCAGACTGTGAATGAGATTGACAACATACTTGGCAATAAACCATTAAGCAAGAAGGACTACAGATCCTAATTTAAAGCTGCATGACAATGACTGGGACTGCATGATGCAAGTGGTACTCCTTACTTGCTGGACCACTGGCTGTGAATCTAAAGCTGTTTCCTGCTGATTTCCCACAGGTGCATGCCCATACAATGAGAGATGTATCCTTATACAGAAGCACATTTACAATCTCCCAGGCTAAAGTGGTTCCTGGAGTTTTTTACTCACCCAAACTGAGCTGTACATTTATCTCTTTGCTTAAAATGTAAAACTGAGAACAAGCAAGTTCATAGCTTGCATACCTTTGGAATCTCAATTCCAGTACCAAGTTAAAACAACTTTTCCCTCCCAGCAGAATCTTATCCAGTGAATTATAGATCACAGGCATGTACATGTAATTAGTGGCTTGCTTTATGCTGGAACTTGCTGATTTTTTTTTAGAACAGGAATCTAAATGTGTTTACATCAGTAAATTGAAACCCAAAGATGCATTTTGGATATTTTATTTCAGGTTGTAAAATATCCTGACAACAAGTATTTGTTTTAACCTGTTCTGGGCTAAATTAGCACATTTATATAAAGTCACTGATAACAAGTCAGTGTGCAATGGTAAAAGCTTAAATTGTACTGTACATGTTTGTAACACATGTTAAACCACATGGCTTTCACTGACACACACAACTGCTGGGTGCCTTTTTCAGAAAGCAACATCTGCTTTGTGAATGGTCTATAAATGCCTCTGTTCCATAAATTTTCAAATTTTAATGGTTTCATTGGTTGGGAGATCAGAGGGAATATAGGGCTAAAGGGAGTATACTTTGGCTGAATCTTACAAATGGTGTTCCTAAGTGATCTGTACCAGCATCTCAGCTATTCACCATATATGTCAAACCGGGATGACAGAATAGAGCGGAGCATACGCAATCTGCGGGTGACACTAATTTAGGATGTAGATTAAGTTGTGTCAAAGGAAGCAGAAGGTTGAAAGTTACATGGACAGATTAAGGAGTGGGCAAAATAATGATTGGACCAGTGCAATGTGGAAAGTAATCAACGTTGGATCCAAGAAAGAAAAATCAGAATACTTTCTTGCCACCTAGAGACTAAAGTGAGGAGTATAGGTACAAAAATCACAAAATAAATATTGGGCAGATACAAAAGGCTAATGGAATGATGTCTTTTATAAATTAAGGATTGAAATACAAAGTGGAGGAAGCAATGTTTCAGTGGTCAGGCTGGATCTGGTCTACTGCATTCAAGTTTTAGGCATTGCACATCATATTTGAATTTGAGGGGGTTACATAGCATATTCATCAAAATGATACCAAGCCTTAAAGGATTAAATGACGTGCTCAGGTTCCATAAATGGGTCGTATTCCCTTGATTATAAAGTTTGAGCATGATTTTTTATTGATGTGTTAAAATTTTAAAAGGAATCAACGTGTAGATGTAGAGAAGCTGGTTCCTCTGGGGGGCAGAATCCAGAACATGCGGGGCTTGTTAAAATTAAATCCAGGCCATCACACAAAGGGCAGTGGAAACGTGGAGTTCTGTTCCCCCAAAAGTATTATGGATACTCCATCAACTGAAATGTCTATGGCTAAGGTGGACAGATTTTATTAGTTTATGATATTCAGACACCTGAATCAGTGGAAAGTGTTTTAATTGAAGTATGGATCAATCGTGATTTGATTCAAATAGGCTCAAGGGGTTGACTGACATTCTGCTGTTCCTATGTTCAGAGATATCAAAACAAATTGAGATAGCTTTAAATTACTTGAGAAACCATTTAGTAGAATCTGTTATACAATTTAATTTGCAAAGACCATGACTTTTTTTAATGAATGCCAGCACATTGACAGAGCCAAAGTGAAAAGGTAACCATGAGAAGTAAAACAAAGTGTACTAGAGGTGGAGGAAGATGATCGGGTAATCACGTACTTAAATACACCTGTGTACATGCACTCTGGCTAGTTATGACATTTAAACTACAAATCAGATCTTTTGCTCAGTGTGAAAACTAACTTAAAGCTGTATCTGATCTGATTTAAAATATAAATAAAATTGATTAGTTTCAGGCATAACATTGTTTTTTTACGTATTAGTGTCACAAGTGGGCTTACATTAACACTGAAATGAAGTTACTGTGAAAATCCCCTAGTTGCCACACTCTGGCATCTGTTCTGATACACTGAGGGAGAATTTAGCATGGCCAAGGCATTTAACCAGCACGTCTTTTGGCCTGTAAGAGGAAACCAGAGCACCCAGAGGAAACCCACACAGACACGGGGAGAATATGCAAACTCCACACAGACAGTGACCCAAGCTGGTTATTGACCCCGGGTCCCTGGTGCTATGAGGCAACAGTGCTAACCACTGTGCTGTGCATTAATTTGTTCCATTCTACACCATCATGTTTCACTATATTAACAAGTTACATTGTTGCTACATCACTGCATGTATAAAAAAACCAAGACCAATCAGCAGACATAATTATGATGCAGTAATTTACTTGGCTTGTTGGGTGATATCGGGGGGGGCGATTTTCCCATTGCGACCTGCAAATTTACTGGTGGGTCCAAGCAGGAGAATCATGTGTTGGCCATTTCATGGGTTTCATGCATGTGTCTCCCAGAGCTGGAGACCAGTCACAGTTCAGACTGCACTGGAAGATAGGTAAGTCATTTAAACCTTTTTAAATGTATTTTACATCTATTTTGCATGTGATTATCAGGCTCAGCACAGAATTTGGCAGGCCCAATAGCATCGCCCACCCTGCCAGGAGTACTTCATTCTGGTGGGGTTTAGAGTAGCTCCCCATGTTCGGGGATTAGCAGGAATCCCCTAGCAGCTTGGGCAGTGTCCCCTGAGCATGAGCACCCTGGCAGTCCCACCATGTATATGGCAGGGCCAAGGGAAGGGGTTGGGGGTTGGGGGGGGGGGGGGGGGCGCTATTGTGGGCAGAGCCTTGGGGGTGATTGTTGATGGTTGGGGGGGGGGGGCGCACTGCCACACCTCATGGGGATCAGTCTGGGATGGAGGGAGGCCAGCGATAGGGTGCTCTGGGGCAGAGGTGGGGGAAGGATGGCCCGGGAATTGTAGAAGCTGCGATCGGGCCATGATGGGCAATACTGCGGGGGTCTCCAGCTGGCCAGCAAACGGAGACTGAAAGATCAGGACCACTGTATATGCGCAGAGTTCTGCAGCTGTCAGACTCTGGTGTGAATAGGCTCCACCTTCCCTGGGTTTTTAATGATACTCATGATTGTGACCTCTACTGTACACAAAGTGGGGAGATTCAAATCTGAAGCTGAACTGAAAAAAACAGTTACGATCTAGATCAGTTTTCTCACCAATTCAGCAGGTTTGGGAGAATCACCCCCATCATGTCTAACATCAAGTTCTAATTTGCCAATGGTAATTGCCTGTGTTTTTTAAATGTGCAATATCTCAGGAAGAAATGCTTAGTGACATCCCTCCCTAACTCTGACTCATCCTTGGCTGTGTGACAGGAAAGAGTTAATTGGTATTTTACAGGCCAGAGGACTGTTGGTAATGGAGTTCTCCTGGGGTCAGTGTTGGGACCCTTGCTTTTCCTGGACGTAAATTAATGGCTTAGACCTCTATGTACAAGTTTCAAAATTTGTGAATGAAATGAAACTTGGAAGCATGTGAACTGAGAGGAAGACATCATTGAACTTAATCTTCCACTTGTCTGCAGATGTGTCCTTCAAAATTCAATGCAGTGAAATGTGAAGTAATTCATTTCCGTAAGAACATGTTTCAATGCAAAGTACAGAATAAGGGGTGCTGATAAACACACATACACCCAGATCCCGAGGTGGCAGGAAAGGTCGAATGATAGAAATAAAGCATGCATTATACTAGGCATTATGAATAAGAGAATAGAGTACAAGGAGGTTTTGTTGAACTTGTACAGGACTACTTTGGCCTCAATTGGAGTATTGCATCCAATTCTGGATGCTATACTTGTTTAGGAAAGATGTAAAGGCATTGGAGAGAGTGCAAAAAAAAAATTCACAAGAGTAGTTCCAGGGATGAGGATCTTCAGTTGTGAAGACAGATTGGAGAAGTTGACTGTTTTATTTGAAAAACAGAAGGCTGAAAGGAGATTTGATAGATCTATTCAAAATCATGAGGGTTCTGCAGAGTGGTTAGGAAGAAACTTCTCATTCATGAAAGGATGGAGAACAAGGAGGCAAAGATTTAGGGTGCAATCTTGCCTGCCATTCACACCACATTCCTGCTGCAGCAGGATTGGAGAACTTGGCAGCCAGCCAAATCTCCATTCTCTGCAGCAGGATGGGAAAATCCCACCAGCGTGAACAGCGATAAGATTTCGGCCTTAAAAGCAAGAGCAACATGAGGAAAAAAATTTACGCACTGAGTGGTTATTCGTCATTTGACCCAACTTATCCATGCTGTCCTTTTTTTTAAACCCCTAAGCTAATCCCACTTGTCCACATCTCTCTATCCCCATCTTACTTGTGTAACAATCTAAACGCTTGTTAAAAGACAAAATTGTACTCACCTCTACTATTTGCTGTGGCACTTGTTCCAGACATTCACCACTCTGTGAAAACATTGCCCCTCTGGACCCTTTCATATCTCTCCCCTCTCATCTTAAATTTATGCCTTCTAGTTTTACATGCTCCTACTTTTGGGAAAATATATTGATTATCTGGCTGATTTATGCCCCTCATTATTTTATAGGCCTCTAAAAGATCAACCCCCCAGCCTACCCCCCAGCCTTCTACGCTCCAAAGAAAAAAGTCCCAATCTATCAAGCTCTCCTTATAACTTGGATTATACTTGGAAGTCCCAGTACCATCCTAGTAAATATCTTCTGCACACTTTCTAGTTTAATAACATCCTTTCTATAATAGGGTGACCAGAATTGCACACAGTATTCCAAATGTGACCTTATCAATGTCTTGTGCAACTTCAACAAGATGTCCCAACTCCTATATTCTGACCAATAAAACTGAATGCTTTCTTCACCACTCTGTTCACCTGTGACTCCACTTTAAAGCAGCCAGGTACCTGTACCCCTAGATCTCTTTGTTCTGTAACTCGCCCAAACACCCTACCATTAACTGAGTCCTGCCCTGTTTCAATCTATCAAAATGTATCACCTCACATTTGTCCAAATTAAACTCTGTCTGCCATTTGTCAGCACACTGGCCCAATTGCAACGGGATCTTGATCAATCAGAGATAACCTTCTTCACTGTTCACTGTGCCACCAATTTTTGTCATCTGCAAACTTACTAACCATGCCTCCTATATTCTTACCCAAATTATTAATGACAAGTAAGAATAGGCCCAGCACTGCGGTCTTGAATGCACTACCTGGGAGTGTGGTGGAGTTAGGTTCAATCACAGTACTCAAAAAGCAATTAGACTGTCACCTGAAAAGGAAGAATGTGCCAGGTTAAGGAGAGAAGCCAGAGGAATGGCACAAGATGAATTCTCAATTGGAGGCAGTGAGAGAGCGATGGGCTAAATAGCTTCCTTCAGCGTTGTAAAAATTGAGATTATTTCATACTTCTTAAAACCTACTTCTTTGACCAAGCTTTGCCATCTGCCATACCATCACCTCATGTGGTTTTTGTGCCCAACTTTACTCTGCAACACTCTTGAGAAGCATCTTGAGGCATATATAGTTAAAAAAGTTGTATTAGAAATAAATTCTTATTGCTGTGTTATCTGCTCCATCACAGGAAACAGTTAATTTCTACCTACTGTTGCTATGTCCTTATTAGTAATATTAATTGCCTCATACTTTTGTTATTCCCATCTTTCTTCCACATCTGTTCGGATTTCCTCTACTTCCTCTCACCCAATTAGGAAATTAATAACAAAATCCTTTTTAATTTTGATTCCTATTTACTTAGCTTCTTTCTGTGCATTAGTTTTTTATGCATATATTTATTTTGTGGTCAATGATGCCTGTCCTAAATTATAACACAATGTTTGGAGATCAAGTGAGTTATAATTTTTTAGATCACGATTTTTACTGAATTCTTCATTTGCATGATGACCCATGTGCAGTGGGATGTATTCAGAATCTTAGCAATTGTTTGTGTATCAAGTGTACCGAATTTCATAATTAGTATGAGACTACACATAGCATAAGCTGTACTTATGTATATGTACAACACACCATATATACTAGGTACCAACTCTTACGCCTGGGTTTGACACCAAAACTTTAACTTACCTTTTACAGCATCTACAGAAACATTGATAAATCAAGTTTGTGCGCATGTGCATTTAAGCTGAAGCAAAATTATAAACTGGTAGTAATAGACTTGCAAATAAAAACCTCTGATTGCAAAATGCATTCATTTTATTACAGCACATCCATAACTGAAAACATGGAATGCAGGTATATTGTAAAAAAGTTGCAGTTCACAGAACTATAGTTGTCTCAGTTAAGTGGCCAATTCTGTGGTTTCAGATCTCATCTTTGGATTCAAAATCTAAATGATCACATCCTTAAGTTCCAGCTCCCAAAGAAAGCCAGAGACAATTATTTTGAGCCAGTTGATAGAAGAGCAATCAATCCTGATGAAGCACAGATGGACAGGATATAGTTTCTGAGAGTACAATTAAGGAATACAAGTTTTATAATGTAACCCATGACATAATTTGTACCTGACTAGAAAGACTGAATGATATCTTCAGGCAAAGGCTATATCAACACAGGCAATAACTGGAATGTAAAATGCCTCCATTGTTTTCCCATATTTTCCAGAAAATATGCTGCATTCTAATTTGCGCTTCTGGACATGGTACTGTTCATACACAGATTAAAAGGACTGGCAATGCCTACTTACTCTCTAACTTCAATGTGACAATTACAACTGAATCTGCAAGCTTCAAATTCACCAACGGAAAAGTGTTTATTGAGCATAATGAAATCTGTGGAATGGACTGTTTTATAATGGGCATAAATTATTGGCTTTCCCTAACTTAGCAGGGCTTCTAATCTGCAATATTCTCTGTGATTGGAGTTATACCTAGCGCAAAGGAAGGTTGTTGTCGTTGGAGGTCTATCTCAGTCTTGTGACGTTGCTGCAGGAATTCCTTAGGGTAGTGTTATACTTTCCTGTCATCAAAATATCAATGGTGGGGATGTTCGGTGATGACTGCACTGCACAATGTTCCACACCATTCATAACTCCCCAGATACTGAAGCAGTTCATGTCCAAATGTAGCAAGGCTTGGACAATATCCAGGCTTGGGCTGACAAGTGGCAAATAGCATTCGCACCACACAAGTGCCAGGCAAAAAACATCTCTAACAAGAATAGAACCTTACATTGCCTCATGATATTCAATAACATTACCATCACTGAATCACCCATGATCAACATCCTGGGACTAACTATTGACCAGAAACTAAGCTGTATTAACCATATAAATACTGTGGCTACAAAACCAGGTCAGAGGCTAGGAATCCTGTGGTGAATAACTTATCTCCCGACTCCCCAAAGCCTATCCACCATCTAAAGCAACAAGTCAGGAGTGTAATGGATAACTCGTCATTTGCCTGGATGAGTGCAATAAGTTCAACACTCAAAAAGCTCAACACCATTCAGAACAAATAAACCCTCTTGGTTGGCACCCCATTCACAAACATTAATTCCCTCCATCATCAAAGAATACTGGCAATGGTGTGTACAATCTACAAGATGCACTGCAACAATTCACTAAGGCTCCTTAGCATCTTCCAAGCCCATAATCACAACCATTTAGGAAGACAACGGCAGCAGATGCGTGGGAGCACAACATATAGAAATTCCCTTCCAAATGATACAACACCCTGACTTGGGAAAATATCACCATTCATTCACTGTTGCTGGGTCAAAATCCTGGGAATCTACCCCTAACAGCTCTCTGTAGCTACACCACAGGAACTATAGTGGTTCAAGGCAGCAGCTCATCACCACTCTCTCAAGGGTAATTAGGGATGGGCAACAAATACTGGCCTGGCCAGTGAAGCCCACATCCCATAAATGAACAAAACAAACTTAAAAGTTACATTTTTCTTTTTCTATTATCATTTTTTACTACCGTTCAGCACCAGGTAGTACCAAGAATGCCACAACTGTTAAAAATGAAAGTCTTCACCAATTTCTAAGAGAACAGATTTCTTCCCAAATGCAAATAATTACATGCTGCTGTTGCTATATTATCAAAAAGGATACACTGTTGGATTGAAATTCTTCAGTACAAAGAACGAAGCAATGATGACCATAACGAGAAACAGGGTGTTGTTGTAGAAGATTGAAAAGGTTGTAGCTTCATAGTCAGCCACTTCATTCTTTTTCCACAGAATTCTATTGGGGAGAAAAACAATCTAAATTAAGCATGGCTTATGAGAACCAGAGATACACATCCAGAAAAAACACGTGTGTAAATACACAAAGGGTAAAAGTCTGTTCCCCCCTCCATAAATGAATGTGCTAGCCACTGGCAATGATCTCTATTTATGAATGGATAGAACTGAGATGTATCTGAGATTGGGCCTCAAGCCTCTATCAATAGACCAGTAAGCTTCAGCCAACAAATGCTCAACACCAGGCAGATCACTAAAGGGGACTTGAAGATAATGTCACTTCCATAACTTCATAAAGGGAACAAGGGCAGATCATTATCCAGCAGGAAAAAGTGGCAGGGATTAGGGAGGCTTCTCCTTCTCCTGGCTTCACTGTGATGTAAGTATTTTTTAAAATAAATGTAACCATTTTGGTGGGATCCTGCAGCAGACTTTCAAGGATGACTTATTAGGCCACATGTCAACTTGGCTTTCCTGAATGCTTCCAGCTGGAAACTCAAGTTCCACCTGCGATGAACCAACAACCACACTAGCGTCAATGGTTTACGTTTCTCACTTTTTAGTTCCTTTGTGTGACGTTGGCATTTGCCCTTTAGAAGCCACACAGATAATGCCCCATTTATTTGATATTCCTTTTCTTAAACTGAACGGTATTCAAAGCCAAGAGGTAAAAGTTTTCCAGGCTCCAAACCACTCTCTTCAATTGCGAAATCAATTTTCTGGGAAATCATTGCTACATTGGGCTTTTTCACTCCATGACTGTAGGAGTTACAAAGAAGTGATATCAAGTAGTCAAACAATAGACAAGGGTTGCAGCCCTTAAATCCTTTGAACATTTCAGACTGGTAGCTACGTACTAAAGTCCAAAATACTATAATGGTACTGAGATTCACAAGAATCTTGTCTACAATCAGAGTGGTGGGGTTGTTGGTATAAATTTTACATAAATGGTGCTGCATCTTCCAGGCAAGAGACAGACTGCTATGCATTCAACTTTAAGATTCGGAGAACCAATTTTGGAACAGACTAGCAGAACTATTTTGGTTTCAGCATCCACTTAACAACAGACACTCACAAACATGTGAACCAAACAGCTTTGCCTTGTTGCTGGTTGCCTCTGCTTAAAAAAAAACCTAAGCTCGCACATACTATAATTTTATATACCAGAAATTGTACTTTGCATGTTTTGATGTTCTCCACTTTTAAGACAATATACACTGTGCAACTTTCAAAACTTAAAAAGCACACCTTTCATCCTTTTCTTTACGAGACATCTTCCTGTTGTCAGCCTCTGACAGTTTCCGAGTGACCTCCTTGGAAACAGCATCTTCTCTCTTCTGTGCAACCCTAGACAAATGAATCCCTGTTAACAATGTGACATGCTAATACATCATCTGTTAAATTGTACAAGTAATATATCTCCGGGAATTACTTACTTGTGTTTCAGGACAAACTTAACATTTTTGTAAGCAAATGCCACAAGATAGGTGCTGACAAGGGTCATAACACAATACAGAACTGCAGACTGGACAAGGTCCATGTGCCAGATCCTCCAGTAGAGCCCTGAAAGAAAGTTTAGAGACCATTACTCTTGCAATTGTCAACACACATCATTGGCAGGTACTGGCTTGCAGCAGTGAAGAAAATGCAATAGATTCAGATATTCAACTCCTCTGACAAAAGCATTTAAAATGCCTATTTCTTGCATCAGTCTATTCTCACAAAGACAATCCTGAAAGATTGAAAATTAAAATCTCACCTCAGCTTGAGAAAATATTCAAAATCCTACGTCCAATATCCATTTTCATTTGATCAAGTTTAATTTAGAATTAAACGGTCCAAGAGAAAAAGCTTAAGTTTTAATTTAGTAGTCCTTGTTCTGAGACTCTTCAGAGTACAAGTCGCCTCCTGACCCTCAAATCCTGTCCACCATCCCCAAGGCACAGGAGAGTGATGGGATACCCTCCACTTATCTGGATGAGTGCTGCTCCAATCGCATCAAGAAGCTCAACCAGGACAAAGCAGCCCATTTGACTGGCACCCCATCCACCACCAACACACAGTGGCATAGCATGCACCATCTACAAGATACTCTGCAGCAACTCACCATGGCTCCTTTGACAGCACCTTCTAAACTTCTACACGAAGAAGGACATGGCAGCAGATGCAGGGGAACACCCCTTTCAACTTCTCCTCCAATTCACACATCATATTAACTTGGAACTATATCCTAGTTCTTTTGCTACTGCTGAGCCAAAATCCTGGAACACCCTCCCTAACAGCATTATAATGGCTACCTACACTACATGGACTGCAGCAATTCAAAAATAGTCATGATGTGGGAATGCCGGCGTTGGACTGTACTGTCTGGAGACAATACACATCTCTGTAACCTGTGATCAGTGCTCCTTCCACTCACATTGTCAGCCACTTCAGGTCTTGAACAGCAGGTTAGGTGTAAGGATTCGCATTTTAATCAGTAATCTCTAAACTGTCTGTGCTTTATATGCTCTGTCTGAGGCCAGAACTCTCCATTCACCTGACGAAGAGGCAGTCCCCTCGAAAGCTTGTGAGTATTATCAAATAAAATCGGTTGGACTAAAACCTGGTGTTGTCAGACTTTTTACTGCAATTCAAAAATGCAGGTCTCTACCATCTACTCAAGGGTAATAAAGCTGCTAGCCGAGCCAACAAAACCCATGCCTTTTTAAAGTGTTTTTAAAAATTAAGGGTAAAATTTCTGATGTTTCTTAACACTAATAAAGTTCTGTTAGTATTCCAAAATAAATACTTTACTCATCTATATTTTGGGAAAGCTGAGGAAAGGAAAACAGTCTAACTTTATTTGTACAACAAAAATGTTATTCTTTAGAGAAGTGTTTGAAGGCATTTATATCAAACATGCATAGATAAGGGAGAAATCATTTTGTTTGAAAAATGGATATATGAGATATGGTATCCCAAAAAAATGGATCTTGACAAAACAACAAGCTTCAGAACTGATTAATATTCTGTATACTGGCAATTTGAAAGTTCTATATGGAATAGATTGAAAAACAAAATATTGCAATAATGTTACCACAACATGTGTGCAATAACAGTGTGTTAATAGGGCCACTAAAAATCAAATGAATTTTAAATACTGCTACAGCACTTTACATGTCATGGGTATGGAGAAGGAACCTGGAAACAAAAGTCAGTTATGACCAGCTCCCGACTTCGAACAAACTCACTTTCCTGACTTTCCTCACTACAAAGATTTTGTCAAATTCACATGGTGAATGGTTGAGAATCATGACCTTTAATACTTTACACAAAAATTGCACTGAATCTCCAGGCCATCAGCACTGAAACAATTAGTTCTAGTTTTTCTTGTGGCTATGATGCCAATAGAGCTCAGTGAAATTTAAGAATTATTACTGCTTAAAAACACCAAATGCATTCCTAAAAATTGAATATTGAAATCGTACAAATGTTATTCTCTACTAAATAACTGTTAAATGATGTTACCAAAAGTACATTTATGACTAGGCAGCCATTTCTGTTGGACAATTCTGATCTATGTTGCTCCAAGGAAGTATTTCCAATAAACATAGGTCAACACTAATGTGTGCTAATGACAGCTCTCCATTACCACTCCAAAAATGTCATGTTATATAAATTCCTAACTGACAGTAAGGTACAGATAAACCACAGCTTCTTACACGTCTATATTTAAAATGATCAAAGTCATTGTCAAAAGCCTCAATCTTGCAATGGACTAATCCCTTCCCAGAAATCTGCTTAAAATCGTTCCTATGGCTGGTGATAGGCATCTCATTCATCCCTGAACAAAACTGAACATGTAGTTTTGAGATGGGTTGCATGCTCTGAAACATCACCATTTTCATCATGACCTTGTCCTCATCTATGTCTTTTGTCACCTCCAAATTATCCAAAAGCTCTCCTCAATACACAGATTTAGTAAACGCAACTACCTGGATTCTAGTTCTCTTATCCTTTGGCACATTGACTTCTAACCATCAAGGTTCTTAATTTTACAACATTCTCCAGCTCTATGTGGCAATTTGCACGATCCTCCTTCATTCATCTCTGGTCTGGTGAGCATTCCCATCTGCTCTACTTCAGTTAAGACTCTCAGCCTTCAGCCTCCTTTCTCCCCCCACCAAACTCTAAAAAACCATATTAAATCCCACCTATTCCAGGACAGGACCAAAAACCTTACAACCAATTTCTATCTGAAGGAATTTGAACTTTTCGCAATGTAAAAGACATCAAACACCAATTATTTTTTTCCTAGTTCACAATATAGATTTGTAAATATATAGTGGTTAACACTGCTGCTTCACAGCTCCAAGGACCTGGGTTTGATTCCCAGCTTGGGACACTGTCTGTGTGGAGTTTGCACATTTGCCTCATGTCTGCATGGGTTTCCTCTGGGTGCTCCGTTTTCCCCTCAGTCCAAAGATGTGCAGGTTAGGTTGACTGGCCATACTAAAATTGCCCTTTGGTGTCCTGAGATTAGAGGGATTAGTGGGTAAAATATGTAGGGATATGGGGTTAGGGCCTGGGTGGGATTGTGGTCGGTGCAGACTCAATGAGCCGAATGGCCTCTTTCTGTACTATAGGGTTTCTATGTG
Organism: Carcharhinus amblyrhynchos; assembly: GCF_965287045.1. Lineage (NCBI taxonomy): Eukaryota > Metazoa > Chordata > Chondrichthyes > Carcharhiniformes > Carcharhinidae > Carcharhinus > Carcharhinus amblyrhynchos. The sequence goes on along the minus strand of NC_137326.1, from coordinate 99,882,918 downwards.
TCAAAATGGCAGGGACTGAGCCAGTAATTGGTGTTGAGGATGGTTGGCAATTCATTGTATTCCAGAGACAGACCCAACCCTCCATTCTCACTGATTATCTCTCAAATCCAAGAGACGAGGCCCTGTCCTCCTTCTCCATTGAGGTCACTGAGTAACTTTAAGACATAGATATGTTCTTGATTAATAAGGGGTTCAGGGGTTATTGAAAACATGCAGGAGAATGGGGATAAGAAAATGATTGAGTTGTGGACCAGACTCGATGGTCCGAGTAGCCGAATTCTGTTGCTATGTTTTATGGTCCACCCAGGCACAAATGCTCAAAGAAGCCGATCGCCTGTCAGCGCCTACCGGCAGCAGCAACTCCGCTCGCCCCGATACTTACAAATAGGAATGGCCGACACAATAAACGCGTTTCCATAAAAGAGTGCGGATGACTTGGCCGAAACATTTCTGCTGAAGTCCTGCAACAACAAGTCCTCCTCGGACTGCTGCTTGTTGCTGCCTTTAGGTGCCATGTCTCCACGTCCTCAACCTGAGTCCTCCGGAAGAGTCGTCAGCACTCCGAACCGGCCCACAATCCCTGGCGGCAGCACTTTGAACCGGCCCACAATCCCTGGCGGCAGCACTTTGAACCGGCCCACAATCCCTGGCGGCAGACCTCCGAACCGGCCCACAATCCCTGGCGGCAGACCTCCGAACCGGCCCACAATCCCTGGCGATGCAGAGCCAGGGGGAGGGAGACGTGAGTTAAAACTTCTCACTGTCTGCTGCACAGATATTAGGCATCGACGAGAATAGCAAAACCTTGCTATATAAACGATACCAGTAGAATTGCTATAAACAAAAAGACACACATTCGAAAAATTGTTTATACCGTGAGCTTTCTGCTGCCGTTGTGGGTGAAATCAGATGGATCGCTGCCATCATTAGTACAGGCACCTGGCGAGTTGCAGAGTTGCATTTCATGCTCGAGCATTTTTAATATACAAAATACATCCGCAAAGGCAAAAGATGTTGCGTTATTGCTGGAGAGAACGGAAAACATGACTTGGATTTTAAGAAGGATTTCAGTGGCGGAGACACTGGCGAACTGGAGAAATAGGCAGTTCTAGATAGTGGGGCAAAGAAAGGCAACTGAAAGTTTAGAGAAGAATGAAACGGCGATGCATAAAGACCACAGTTGGGGGAGCACTGACATGGGCAAAAAGAATTTCAGAAGTATTGTGTAATGTTGTGGAAGGACTTGAAGATGAGAATTAGGATATTGAATGAAGTGAGCACAGGGAGTCAGTGTAAATCAGTGAGGACAAATAATGGGCAAGTTGGATGTGTGGGCTGACTTTTGGATGTCTTGGAGTTTATGGAATTTGAGGATGGGACTCAAAGCATTAATTGTTTCCCTCTCCACAGACAGCCAGACCGGCTGAGTTAATCCAGCATTGATTTCCATCATCCACGGTATTTTGCTGTTATTTAGGGGGGAACGCTAAATTAGGTTTAGACAAATTAAATTGTGTTTAGACAAAAGCCTAGATCAATTGACAATTGTGGAAATAAAATGAACAACCAACTACAGAAAAGTTGGTGAGAAAACCTGGCATTGACAGAGACATTGGAGACAATAACTTGGACAATTATGACAAAAGTCATCATGTCATTTTTCTGATGAAGGCAACATTCCACTACAGTCACTCTTTTCCATGTTTCCTCACCATTAGAGTGTCCTATCTGTGATTCCCCTTTGTGCTAATCAGAGAAAATCTTCCCTTTGGGTTACAGGTATCACTCTTTTATCATTCTTAAATGACATCCTTGATTTATTTTCTACTTCAGGCATTCCATTGGCTCCCACTGTAGTCTAACCAATTTCTAGTTTGCTTATCATCTCCCTGAGTACTAGGCCTTCTGCACTGCCATGAGGTCACTCATTTGTTCAACTGCTGATATCATTGCTATTTATCCCATTCCTTCTACATAAAGTAAAATTCTTAAGGTTTATTTATTAATCACAAGTAAGGCTTACATTAACACTGCAATGAAGTTACTGTGAGATTTCCCTTGTCGCCACATTCCAACGCCTGTTCGGGTCAATGCACCTAACTAGCACGTCTTTCAGTCTGTAGGAGGAAACTGGAGCACCTAGAGGAAACCCATGTAGACACGGGGAAAACTTGGTAACTCCACACCGACAGTGAAGCAAGTTGGGAATTGAGCCCAGGTCCCTGATGCTGTGAGGAGCAGTGCTAATCACTGTGCCACCGTGTTGTAAGGCAGTAATTGCAATGAAGTTACTGTGAAATTTCCCCCGTCGCCACCTGTTCGGGTCAATGCACCTAACCAGCATGTCTTTCAGAACACGAGAGGAAATCGGAGCACCCAGAGAAAACCAATGCAGATACGGGGAGAATGTGCAAACTCCACACCAACAGTGACCCAAGGCCAGGAATTGAACCGGTGTCCCTGCCATTGTGAGGCAGCAGTGTTAACAGTGCCACCCATTAACCTAAGGCACCCCTCCTGAACTCTTGTGAGCATGTGTCTGCTTTCTCATTTCCTTTCCATCGCAGCTCTGCTACTTCACTTTATGAGTTAAACAGTCATATTTCCCTTCATTGTTTCTGATCACCTGCAGTACCACCTTCACAGGGTCACTTAAGAGTGGTTTTCCATCTGCTGATTTAAATCCTCACTTTTTGATTTGATTTATTATTGTCACATGTGTTAGCATACCAGATTGCTAGAAACCTTGCCAGTGTAATAAGTCCTCCTTCTGTTCCTCACACCTTCTTTAATGTACAATGTTGCTGTTTTCCCATGTACCCTATATTTACTGCATGTGTCAGATGGTTCAGTGGTTCAATCTTGAGATCATATATGACCCTATTAACATGGTCCATCTACTAACAGTCAGGCTGGACACTGTCCCTTCTTTAATTCTCCCAACTACCAATAATCTCATTGGAGTATAACCCTTTGCTAGAGTTATCATGGCAGTTCCCATCAAGACAGTAAAGCGTTTGCCCAGTAGGTCACTAAAAGATGTCTCTTGCAAGATGAGTCTTGCAAGATGAGTATGTAATTTCTACTAAAGCCAATGTCCAAGAATCATACACAACTGGTCCAATTTTCCCATGGGCTGATTGTAACAATACCGCACTTGAACTAGCTTATGTGGCTGTGCACTCTAGCCAAAAACTATGTTGTTACCATAGCTGAGGCTGTTTGCAGCTTCTGCTTATGCGTGTGATAAGCTCCCCCACATTCCTCTGTCTACTTCCATTTGACTGACATCTGTGTTAATGTGTACAACAGTCTTAGCTATACCTGCATAAACTCAGCAATATCCCATCAGTCCTAAAAATGATCTTAAAGCTGAAACATCTCTTGGTCTCGGTTATACTTCCTTTATTCCTCATTCATGAACCTCTCTCCTAGTCTCAGTATAAGCTCCAAAAATTATACATTCTTTTGACTTATCTGAGCCTGTTTAGAGTTTACCTTCATCCTCCACATTGGGAGTAATAACGACTCCTTCAGCAACACCATATGTTCCTCAGGCATCTGTGTAAATATTAACAGATTATCCACATACTGAATCAGCTTGCCCCTGCCAGCGAACTAACACTTAACCATTTGTTGGTGGAATATTGAAACTGTTTTGAAATCCTTGTGGCAGTTATGTCCACATGTATTGATGCTGCTTAAAGGTAAAGGCAGATTTGTACTGATTTTCTTTCCTCATTGGAATAGAGCAAAACCCATTAGAAATATCCAGAACTGTGCACCCTTTTATGAAACTTGGTATACTACCAATCAAATCTGTGACTGCAGTGACCATTGGGGCATATGCTGGAATATTCATATTTAACTTTGTCTATCGTCATCATCCATGATTCATTTGTTTTTTTTTAGGCCATGTTGGTGAACAAATATGTGATGTCAAGGGCCTTAACCCCTTGATCCATGAGGGATTTTACTGCTAAATCCCTCTCTGCTTTCAGGAAATGATATTACCTCTGCAAAGTTTTCTTGGGTTTTCCTTCCACTAACTTCCCCTGGCATTCCCCCACAGTTGTGTGTGTATTGGGCAAACATTCCCTTCTCCTGCTCTATAATGGCTTTAATTCACTTTGGACTTTTTTCATTAATGCCTCCCAATTGTATACTCCTTCAGATCAGACACATCTTTCCTGGTCCATCCAGCAGAATGCACTGTCCACTATTCCCCTTCCTTAAACAATCATTAAATCAATCTATCTCCAGCTCAATTGCTTCATGACATAACATGATATAAATATATTTCTTAAGGGTGCAGTATCATTACAATAACAGCCACATCATTAACCCTTGAATTGGGAAAATTTGTGGGAAAATGGGAGTAAATCCCACTATTTTTTCAGCGTGATTCAATGTAAGGATATTATTAAACTTGAAAGAGTGCAGAAAAGATTTACTAGGATGCTACTGGGATTTGATGGTTTGTGTTATAAGAAGAGGCTGGATAGACTGGGACTTTTTAATCTGGAGCATTGATCTTATAGAGTCCTATAAAAAATGAGGGCATAGACAAGGTAAATAGTCAATATCTTTTCTCAAAGTTAGGGGAGTCTAAAACTAGAGGGCATAGGTTTAAGGTGAGAGGGGAGAGATACAAAAGTAGGAGGAGCAATTTTTTTCACACAGAGGGTAGTGAGTGTCTGGAACAAGCTGCCAGAGGTAGTAGTAGAGACGGGTACAATTTTGTCTTTTAAAAAGCGTTTAGATAGTTACATGGGTAAGATGGGTGTGGAGGGATATGGGTCAAATCGGGCAATCGGGATTAGTTTAGGGGTTTAAAAGAAAGGGCGGCATGGACAAGTTGAGACGAAGGGCCTGTTTCAATGCTGTAAATCTCTGTGACTATTCCCAGAATGAATCTCCGACACTGTGCATCACAGAGTACCCCACTGTGATTCACTCTGGAAATCAGTGGGCAGGACCTATTCCCATCTGAGAGGCCACCAGCACCACGCCGCATGTGCCAATCTGTCAGCATGAAGATTGGAGCAAGTGCAGTGGCCCCGCATTGCCAACCTCGAGACGCTGGCCAGCTCTGCAACCCCCATCGCTGGCCTACTGCCCCGCCCCCTGCCCCCCACCCCCCGCCCCAGGACCACCCTAGACAGGTCCAATTTCTCCCCCAAACAGTCCTGACCCCCTCCTCTGCTGGCAGTCACCTGTTCCCTGTTCGTGGGGAGCAATAGTAAATTCTGCTGGAGTGAACTGGTGGGGAGCAAGCTAGCAGGCCCGGAGACCTCAGTCCCAGGCCCACTAATCGGATGTAAATGCTGATTTCCATATGCTAATCAATTCCACACCAATTTCCAGCACGGAGTTGATTACTCTGGAAATCATCAGCTGGGAGACTTGTCGAGTCCGTGACACACGGTGGGGAGCCCATGAAACAACCTCCACTGATGTCTCCTGGGCTGGGGGAGTCACCCCCAAGTTTCTTAAATACCAAAAATCACACTCAGGACAAATCTATGTCTTCTTACATCCCGTAACAATTTCATGAATAGTCCGTACAAAGGTGGTTCCAATGAGGATGATCCTGATTGCAGTATCCGGTAACTTTCGCTCATCAAAACTAATCCCTGGGATTAACATTTGCCGGGAATGTGAAAGCACATTCAAATACAGTACATGGGACTTTCCAGCCTCGCTGACCCTGAAACCAGAAAATCCCACCCGAGATCAATGGACCTTTTCATGGTCCGCCCCTTGCCCATCCTGATTCCTGTGACGGGTGGGACAGTAAAACTTGCCCCAGTGGCTCCAAATTTGTAGGTATTAGCTACAGTTTTACTGTTGTAGGTACATATTCATGGTCTGATGGCTTTATTAATTCTCTCAAGTTGTATATTGAAAAAGTCTCTGTACGTAGGACAGGTTTGAGCTGAAAGAATGCTGGTAGGCATCTAAACATTGTCCATCACAAAGAACCTAAGCTTCATAGTACCCTTTTCTTTTTTACTTTTAAATGTTGGCTTCTTTAACGGACTGACTATAACACCTGATGCATTACATTTTGCCGTCAGTTTTGAAAGTTGAATGCGTTCTTGCTGAAGGAGCAGCTATATATTACTGCGATCAACATGTCTGCAGTTTATGATTTGAAAATATTAGCAATAAATAAAAAGGAGAAAAAGACCAGAAATTTCATCTTCAGTTTCCACTCACAGACCAGTTAAACTCAAATTCATCTCATATGGTTCAATTCTCTGAACCAACCAATACATTCTAACTAATCAATATCTAAATAGTCATTTGGTAGTACAGTTTTTGAACATTTTTGTTAAAACTTTTCATCTCATTTAGACATTCACAAGAATACAATGTAAGGGAATTCAACAAATTTATACTGTTTGGGAAGAGACTGCTGATTAGTTGGCAAGTGGACTCTGGTAGAGGTGTTGTCATGGAGAATACACCAGGTGATAGTGACTGACCATTAACTCCCAAGGCTTGTCTGAAATTTAAACCAGGCAGTCAGGGTATTGCCATGAGGAATGAGCCAGTGAATAGCTGTTACTTTTATTTAGCTGAAACATGTAATATTGTGTAGGAACGATGACAAGGACTACAACTTCAACAACTTCCTTTAAAGCTCTTCAGCAGCTCTTAGCCAGACTCCCATGCAACTACCACATCACTTCCAGTGCGTAGGACATGGCAATACATCCATGAATATATTTTCTACAGGTGTAATGTGTGTACATGTTCTTTCTGTCTGCATGTATGTAGCTCCCAGAGCATGCAAATAAGTAACAGCCATTCACTTGGTCCTTGATCATCATGCAAGTTTGATGCTAAAATAGGGTATATCTAAGTCATCTTGTGGGATAATGGCTACACTGATCAGATTATTTCATGCTGGTATCATGCAAAATCATGAGTGGGCCAAAGGCCACAGCTTTTGGCCTTGAAAAGTGTCCAGTGTAGCTCAGATTAGCCTGGAAGGGCACACATTGCGCCTCTTTCAGCAAACAAAATAAGTAACAGTAATTTGCTGCTTTCCTCTTCAAGAGGCAATACTTCGACCATTCAGAGTCAAGCTGCCTGATTTAAATTGCAACAATGCATGGCAATTAACTATTAGTCACCATCAACTGGCGCATGTTCCATGACTCTATCTCAGAGTCCACTTGCCAACTAATCAGCTCTCTTTTCATACAGGATACATTTGTTGATTTCCCCTGACATCAGTATTCTTGCAAATATTATGATGAGTGCAAGTCAAAAAACTTTGACAAAAAATATTTTTTCAGCAATAATCTGTATCAGCATGTAAAGTGCCACAGATCTGTCTGTCTTCTCAGCTGATTATTATACTGTGCAACAAAACTAGAGACATCCTGTCTGACCACTGCCAGAAAATCTCCTTTAATTTTAAAAGATACCTGAAAGAAATTTGCACATGAACCATTACCTCAAACAAATGTTATATCACTAATGTCATTTTGTAATGAAAGATGCATCAAGAACATGCCATGGGTGGGATTTTCTGTTCCACTTGCCCGAAGACCAGAAATTCCTGCCAAGGTCAATGGATCTTTAATTGGTTTGCCAAATTTCCCATTCTGTCCGCAAGATTCCTGTGGCCGGCTGAACCAGAAACTATACCCCCATGAATATGAGTACTGTACCAGTGTGTGTTAGGTAATTTATCTGGACATGATATATATTACATGACTTTATTTTAGAGAACTGGAGCTCTGAAAACAAGAACTTTAATTTGCAATCAAAATGTCATTTCCTGATAGATAGCTTTATATATCATGTTGTGATTTACGTCATGGCTACTTCTGTCTCTGAGTCATTTACAGGCATTCACTAGTAATGTAGTTCTACCTGTACATGGTGGTCACGTGAAAAAAGGCATATCTGGAACAAGTTTTCATTCCTAATTTAAATGCAAGCTCCTTTGTGCCCTGTATCACTGCTTAACATACATGCACATTATTGGGTGTAGTGTTAGGAATCCAGCTGTAATAAATCAGTCAACAGCAAAACTGTCAGCTTGTAGTAAAGTGGAAAGATTCATTACATAAAATATGACCCAACAAACTAGGCAGTAGTTAACACACCTAACTGGTTATACTTCCCACTTCAGCTGTGAACAACAGAGCTCATAAAAATCAAAACTGGATTCGTCTGGAAGACTTATTCAGGCTTCTGTAGTTCTCCGATCCAGGATGGCGGTAATCCCTTCGCTTTTGGATCTTGCTGGTGTTTGCTGTACAAACACGGTTTCAACCTTTCTTATACCCGAATCAATTAATTAGTCTTCATCTTTATAGACCAATACAGCCAATTACCAATTACCAGGGCACGTAATTCATCTTCAGTTGGTCGCTGCCATCAGACATTGGCTCCTAAGTAAGAGAATTCTCACACATCCAGACACCATATCAGTCAGGTCTGCTTTTGACTAGTTTAGTACAGTTCCATGCAGTTACAAACAAATATGCAAGTTAAAGCAAGATTTACTTAGAATCTAAATTATGTTACTTGAGATTAAAGCTGCAGAATTTGAATATATGGCTTAGTTCTCTTACAAACCATGATTTTCTCACCAGTTGAGTAACCACTCATATTGCATTAGATACTACAAACATAGAGCATCTCAGAGGAAATATTTGCTATGAATCAATTATATCTACTGCTGCATTGCAACAGGAACACTTGCAAACACCTGCTAAATATACTAGCTGATCATCTCTGCCATTGCTCCATATTCATGTGCTTTGTTCTCCGACCTCTCATTATAGCTGCAGGTAGGCAATGCACAGCATATTATGATTAGAACTGACTCTCAGTTCGCTCTCTCTGTTTCCAAGCTTTTCCCCTCTCTGTGTCTGCTATTTCTTTTCTCTCTCTGGTACTAACATTTCAGTTCATAAATATACCTTTCCATTCCAGGACTTACTTCTCACATGATTTCTATCTGGTTCTGCTTTATCGGTTTTCTTAATCACAGAATTAAAACAAATTAAAGTCAGGATTTAAATTGGAACTGTAATGCTTTATTTGTTTAATTATGTAGGCATAGATCCAAGATGGCCAACTGTGGATTTTTGTGAGGATTTGATTGACGTGTGGTGTCTCATGGTTAACAAAGAGCAACTTGTTCAGTGGCTGTATTTGTGCCAGGATGTCTCTGGAGAGGAAGCATACAGTGTCTCAGGGTATATTTGAGACATTCCTCAACTGAAGAACACTAGAGGGACTGGTGTGCAAATGGACGTGGCAAACCACATCTTATTTTTTATTTTGCAGATAAATTCCTGTTTATTGTTTATGCCTCTCTAAAAGAGTGGGGGGAGGGGGAGATACTTGTTAACTCCCATTTTTGACGACAATTGTCGTCAAGAATTGACAAAGAGCAAGCATCTCATGGTGTCGCATAGTAAACATGAACCAATGACCAATGTAACAAGCTTATTACAATATAACAGAGACAAAGCTTTTAGTTTTAAGGTGCATATTAACATAGAAACTCTACAGTGCAGAAAGAGGCCATTCAGCCCATCGACAACAATCCCACCCAGGCCCTATCTCCGTATCCCTACATATTCACCCACTAATCCCTCTAACCTACGCATCCTGGGACACTAAGGGGCAATTTAGCTTGGCCAATCCACCTAACCCGCACATCTTTGAACTGTGGGAGGAAACCGGAGCACCTGGAGGAAACCCACGCAGACATGGGGAGAATGTGCAAACTCCACACAGACAGTGACCCGAGCCAAGAATCGAACTCAGGTCCCTGGAGCTGTGCAGCAACAGTGCTAACCATTATGCTACCATGCTGCCCATATTGTTATGGGAATAAAGTTAATTTCCTGAAGGAACATATTATGGAGAAGTGTTGATGTCAAATATTACATTTCAATTCAATCTGCTGGAATTGCATGAAGACTCTTTTAAAAGAGACAGTTTTAATTGTTGAAACAAAGGCATGACTTAAGATGGCTGCCAGAGGTCATCTGATATTTCTGCAACTATAAATTGGTCAAGCTGCTGGAAGCTCCCAATGTGGATTGCATTTAGGACATGCCCAAGTAATCCTCCTGTGGAATTTCATATCTGCAATATCAGTGATTACTTCAGAGACAGAGTGAAGCTAATCACTGCCTCAGCTTTCATCATTATATTTCATTCTGTTAAACTGAAGGTGGAGAACTTACAGAGACAATGAAGGTATACCCTAAAGTTTTTGATGCATTTCTTCCTGGCTCAGCATAAAGAAGAATGGGTAACACAATAGCCAAGGACTGTCCAAATATGAGACAATCAATTACATTCTGTGGACTATTCAATCGTCATGGAGAAAGAGGTCATATGGTCAAAGCCAGCTTTATTATAAAACACCACTTGAATCAATCTGAAGAAGGAATATCTGAAAACTGCAAAAGGACTGCTCTTTCACTCATTCACCCACCCATTTAACAACTTCCTTAGCTGTGAAAATTAGTAATAAACAGTGAATGCTTTATTTCATCGTATTTTCATGTTCAACCTTAATTTGGCCAAAAGCTAGCATTCTGTCCTCTGTAACTTGTATTTTTGTATACTTGCGGGTATGTGTATATATTATGACAGTTTGTTTGCCCTTTTTAATATTTGCAATATCCTTACTTGGGTGGATTTTTTTGCACAATAAATTTAAACCCATTTTTGTTTAAATTCGAGAAAGTTTGTCTGTTTGAGTTCTTAGTAATCAGCATTTAAACAGTGAAGTACATACACTGAATTGGCACATTCATCTTTCCTTATATTATGAAAAAACCTCGTTATGATGAATCGAGGAGTTAGGAAAAAGAAAGTCCTTGCACCCTTCCTCACCTAACTAATCGACATTGCTATGACAATGAGCCACCATCTGTTAAACACAGCTTTTTACTGCTGTGTTGATTCTATTATATGAATCCAGATAGGAATTAAGGTGAGGTGTTGCATGAAGGCAGACTTTATTTAGGAATTTCCATTCAGGCCGAGCAACTGATGTCAGCCTACAGATTGACACAATCAGATTAATTGAGTGAAAACTAGGGTTAACTGTATGGAGTGCAGGCCACATGAGAAGCACTAAGAAGCAAATTAATACATGGCCAGACATTTGTCTCAGGAGGAAATGGGAAACTTAGAAAATAAGTAGAACAAGTTTCTTTCAGCTAGTCAACTCTCTCAGCCTGGGGACTGTCTAGTTTAAATGTTTGCAGTTGATAAAATATGACAGTCTAAAAATCTTTGATTACAGGAAGATTTTTTCAACTCAAAATCCTTGTGTGTTCCTTTCAAATAATAGTTCTCTCTAGAAATTTCTACGTTACTTTTTCATTAAAGCCAGACAGTAAAAATTAAAGCTCAAACCATTTCTTCTTAATCCTGCTAAAATTGGATAATCATCCCAAAAAAAGCTGGTTCTGAAAAAAAAGGAAAAGGGAAAACAAGCAAACAAAAAGCTGCCATGAAAACATCCAGCCGCCCTTCCCTGAATGTCTGTCCGCTCATTCATTAGCCTCCCTCAATCCTTTACTTGCAACTGTACCCGCCTGGGGTTCAAAAGCAGTTGCGAGCCGAGTGATTACTGCTGTCGGGTATTTATTAATTAATCAATAAAACTACTGCTGCCTCTTATTCTAATGAAGGGGGAGGCTGGTTCCCAAGAAAACCCAACTTCTGGAACTGGGAGTTAATTGTCAGCCTAGCATCGCTTCAACATTATGGTCATGCTTTTCCTTTTTTATTGCACTGTCACTCCCAATAGTTTTCCTGTAGTCCTTGATTGCGTTCGTGTCTGTTTTCCTGAATACACCCATAAGTGAAAACACTCCAGGAAATGTATGGAAGCAATTAGTTGCTGTGGTATTTTGCTAAATACGAAAGGAATCAAATGATTCTTTCTTTTTGTTGGCAAGGGGGGCCACCCTATTTTGAAGGCATTTTTCTTAATTTCTCCTTGTGTCCCTGTTTCAGTCACGGCAGGCAAGGGCAATATGTTTCCATGTCTTCACTGGTGTTGCTTGAAAATGGCCACTAGGAGGTGCTTGAGAGCTACGTAGGATGACTTCTCTTTGCTGTCTCCCTAGCTCAGAAAAAGTCTAAACAGTTGAGATCAGAAGCACGACTTTGGTGAAAGGGTGGAGTAGAAACACAATCTGTCTTAAATAATAATTGACCTAAGATGCTATTTTACCAGTGCATGTAGCTTAAGGCATCGTTTTAAATTCTGGAAACACAAGATAATTATGTGAGCCAGACTCTCACTGATCTTACTATTTCACTGTTGTGTTGAATATGTACAATGCATTCGCTGAGCATATCTGTACATTTATCCTCATAAAAACATCAGTCCGTTAACTGGATAGTGCTGTGGGTTTGTAGCTGATCCTTCAGCTATAAAACCGTGTAGTTTTTAGGAATTAGAACCTTGTTGGCACGATGTTAGTACAATCGATAAACTATTCATTCAAATCAATCATTCTTATGTTATAAATTATGATGTATGTCAATTTTCAAAGTCAAGTATGTTTGTAAACAGCATCTTTTCTCAGTATTATTCCTTCGTATCCCCATTCTTCTTCTTTATATCTGCTTCTCAGATCCATGTTTATTATTCTTATTCGCATTCCACGCACCCTGGACATTCTTTCACCGTCCATTAAAAAAGTCTATTATCATGTACCGATCAACTCAAGAACAATCTCTCCCCTTCTGCCATCAGATGTTTGAATGGAACTACCTTGTAGTAATCTGATCTTTCGCTAGCTATGACTGTAGCACCCTCTCCTTTCTTCCCCCCTATGTACTCTATGAACAGTATGCTTTGTCTGTATAGCGCGCAACAAACAATACTTTTCACTGTATACCAATGCATGTAACAGTAATAAATCAAATCAAAATCCTCAGTGTGTACAATCTCCAAATTCTGTAGTCAGTTGGCTTGCACACAGTACTGGTTTAGTACCAATACTCAGTATCCCTGCTCACAAAGGGATAACCAGAAATGTTCTAAATGATGAAACTACTACAAAAGCTAAAGCATCTCTCATGCTGGTGCAGGTTCAGGGCTGCTAACTGGCCTTTACTACTTTCCCTAACTGACCACTTCTATCATAGGAACCTAGACACTAGGATGAGGTTTTCTGAGACCTTAACTACAAGCAACACAGGCATTTAACAAGTTTTTGGAAAATTGCAAATACACTACCCATGGGTTTTCATCTATTTAAGTCAATCAATAGAAAATAAGGAAAGGTGCACCTACAATTTTCCACCCACTATCTGAGACTCTAAATATCAGTTGCTAAGCAATTGGCAACCAAACATTAAATTAGCCTCAACTTATTATGAAATCATACAATATCAAATGCATTCATGATGCATCTCTCTTTGCTACCTTATTAAACACTATACTGGATAAAAAATGAATTCCTTGGGTAAATATTCATATAGACGTCATTTCAAAAATTAAATATTGGAAAACCACATATCAAAATTGTACAATTCAATAGAGTGGTCTGCAATTTCAACATATATTTAATATGTATGAATCAATCACAGTTTCATCCAATGTGGACATAGTTGAATTCATTTTATGACTGATTATTAAATTTGAATATGTAATTATTAACTCAACAGTTGTTACTGATTCTGTTGTATGAACTAGGTCTGTTGTCTTGGTCCTAAGGATGCCTGAGCTTGGGGTCATCAGTCAAACAAAGTGTCACAAGAACCACAGTGTACTTTGACCATTGTTTCAGACACATACGGTGACCAGAGTGTTTAACCTTATGTTCTGATAGGAAAATCTGGAGATGTTCCCAGAACACTGGATTGTTCCTCAACGTGACCGTATTGTTTCCATTGAGCAAATTACTGGTGAGATAAAATTTCTGATATGCTTTTGCTGTAGTTTTAATATCAATGGCAGCTACATCCACCCAAATGGAGATTGAAAATAATATTTCAACATAATGGGTGTGTACGAAGATTAACATATATAAATAGGACTGTGCTCAATAGGACTTGCTAAGATTAGCAAGATGATATTTCTGTGTGCAGTAATGCCTCCTAACAATAAATTGTGCCTGAACCTAGAAGGCCATGCGGTAATTTGCTTCAGGGTTTCTCTCAACACTGCCCAGCCTGCCATTCATGGCTAACTCTCAATCCCTCCATCCATGGGACTGTACCTGACCTCCACATTCTGACCATCTGCAGCTGGAAACCATTGCCTGCTCCCAAAGTACCTGGGTTGTTGGAGCACCAATCACACTGTTGTTATGTCCACTATTTATAATGAACTATTGAGAAAAGTATATGTATATTTAAATATAAACACGTGGAGCAGGATTTTCCAGTCCATTGCGGATGGGCGGGAACAGAAAATTTGGAGAGCTGGCCAAAGGTTTATTGATTGTCAGTAGCACTGGAACATTCCGACTGTGGGCGGGGCTGGAAAATCCCAGCCACAGTATTGCTGAGAAAAAGAGATATGCTATTGAAACTTATTGTCTTGCACCCATCAAGACATCTCATAAGAAATACTAACAGTGAAGGGAATAACAAACTATACTGCGATATTATTCAGCAATACACTAGTTCGATACTGCCAAATGACTATAGATGCACACTTTACAAATGTTGAGAATTATTGATGGTGAAATTCAAAGGAAGAGATTTTTCTAATGTTAGCAGTGTTGTCAGTGCAGCAGGAAGATTTCTTCTTATCAATGATTCTAGTAAAATTATCAGCAGAATCTTGCATTCTCCACCGAGTGCTGGCTGGGGAGAGAAAAATCGGCATGTAGTTCTCCAACTGCACAGTCGAGTTTTCTCTCTGGATTCTCTGGTACACCATGCACAGAGAATCTGGGACATGGTGTCCACCATCACACTCGCAGAGCGGGACTAATAAAGCTGGCAATGCCAGCTCCACAGTGTGCCATTTTTTAAAGGGCACCCTGATCCACATTATTAATAAACTCCCAATCCCATCTTTCCACAGACATGGGGGACATCCCCATAAGCATTAGGGCAAACCACCCCTCACACAAGCAGCTGGGCAACACCCCATATACACCAGCACTGGGGAGACCCCCCCGTATAAAGGGAACTCCCCCCAATGGAGTTCCCTGGAGGGGACATCCCAGCACAGCTCCCAGCAGAGTCCTGACATCTGCCTCTCCCCCTTAACTCTGTTCCTCTGCCGGGTTCCCCTCCACTACTTTCCATTTTGTGTTAGCTGTTGTAAACCAAGTCAATGTGATGAGGCGGGACTTCTTTACCGGTGGGGGGTGGGGGGGAGGAGGATATGACAGGAAAACCCTTAAAATGCAGTGCAATTTTTAAAAATACATTAAAATGAAGGGCAGGTACTTCATTACGTCATTGATTGGTGGGGAGGCAGGGAAAATCAGAAAATTATAATCGCCGGCAAGAATCTCGTTTCCTGATTCACACAAGATTGCTGGTGATGAAGACAGGCAGAAAGTCGCCCCCTATCAACTTACTCTATTAGAAGGCTCATGGAATGTGGACGTCACTGGCAAGGCCAGCATTTGCTGTCCAGACCTTGTGCTGAGTGATCCGCCAGGCTATTGCAGAAGGCAGTTCAGATTCAACCATTTTTGCTGAAATTACTGAACATTGGAAATTTAATGTAAAGTTTATTTATTAGTCACAAGTAAGGCTTACATTAACACTGCAATGAAGTTACTGTGAAATTCCCCTAGTCGCCACACTACGGCACCTGTTCGGATCAATGCACCAAACCAGCACGTCTTTCAGACTGTGGGAGGAATCCGGAGCACCTGGAGGAAACCCACACAGACATGGGGGAGAACACGCAAGCAAACTCCACACAGATACTGACCCAAGCCAGGAATCAAACCTGGATCTCTCACAGTGTGAGGCAGCAGTGCTAACAACAGTGCCACGGTGCCACCTCATAATTTGCTCATTATGTTTACAATTTTACTAATTTACAGAGGCCAGAGAAAACTTTTGGCCTAAGAATTACTGTTCTGTTTCTGGTAAATGCTATTGGTGTAAAGTATTTACTCTATTAATCTAGTTTATTCAACAGTCAGTATCTTTAGGAAAAATCAACTTCAAACTTGCTACAAAGACATAAAGCTGGTATTGTGGATCAGTGCTGTATTATAAAAATGCCCCAATGTTCACGTTCTTTGATATTAATGGAAAATAAGATTGAATGGTTGATATAATGGGTGGCTGATCCAGAATGGCAGTAAAAATTTTTTTTAAAACTACCCATTAGCATTATTGGAGTAACCGCTGTGAAATGAAACTGCTTATTGTGACAGTGGGTATTGTGACAGTGGGCATTGTGACAATTCTTTGAGTTGTTTTTAACCTTACAATAAGCTTTTCACAGGAAAGAAGTCAAGATAGTTCTTGGATATATGTCTGGATAGACATCTGTTGGTTGCATGTTTAGGCTAATTGAGTACAGTACATTTCTGCATTGGTAACATACCTTCAAATTTACAGTAAAATAAAAAAATCATAATCTACTAGAAAAAATGCAATTGAACCCTGCCACTGATATGATAACATAACCGCCTTATGGTGAATTACTGGGAATCAGTTGATTACATACTGCAGAATGGTTACTTGTGACATTTAGAGAATATTCTATTACCCTATTTTTTGTAAAGTTCAGCATGTCTTCATTCCTGTCTCTTCACATACTTTATAAGGGCAACTGTCATTCTCACCTCCATTTTTATTGCAATATTAGGAGTTTACAGAATGTGTTCAGTACTGAGGGATTTGACAGATTACATTATAAAACTACAAGAATTTACTTTTTAGTACCCTTACTGCGTTTCCAATTGCCCTTGTTACATTCATGATCAGAATTTATTCATCTGTCCAGGGTTTAAAATTGCCTTATAGTTCCTAGTTTGTTACACAATCATAAAATCATAGAATAGCTACAGCACAGAAGGAGGCCATTAAACCCATGTGCTGGCTCTGAGGGAGTAATTCATCTAATGCTACTCCCCTGCCTTTTCTCCACAGCATTGCAATTTTTTTCCTATTCGGATAATGATCCAATTGTCATTTGAAAGCTTTAATTGAACCCGCCTTCACCACACTCTCAGGCAGTGCATTCCAGATTCTAACTACTTGCTATGTGAAAAAGTTTCTCCTCATGTTGTCATTGCTTCCTTCACCAGTTACTTTAAATCTGTGCCCTTTGTTTATGATCCTTCCACTAATTGGGATAATTCCTCCCTATCTACTCTGACCAGACCTCTCATGACTTTGAATACTTTCTATCAAATCTCTTTTCAACCTTCTCTTTGCCAGAGAGGACAATTACGACTTCTCCAAACTTTCTCTATAACTGAAGTAGCTTCAACATGTTGCACTACAGAATAGTAAACCTCAGGTTTTCACCCAGTTTTCAACAAATAGAAAGCATTTTAATGTGAGATGCTCAATAAGGTTAACTTTAATGGAAAGGAAAATCAGGTGGTGTATATAACAGGCGACTGATCCAATATCAATATTGCAGTACTGGCAATAGTTACACCTTATAATTTTACTTGCTAGGAGGGAGGAAAATATTGCAAAACAAAACATGCATTAAAACCATGATTCCATCGTTTCATTTTCTTAATTTTGGCAGAATGCAATTGCAATAGCTCTTGAAATCAATTCTGCAAAAAATTGTTAAAAAAACATAAAACTATATTACATATAATTCAGAAGTCAGCTAACTGTGTCTGTCCTGGCTGTTCAGTCAAGTTAACATCACAAACATGGATAGAGATTTCAGAGGGCAACAAGCATTTATTTTTGTGGGTTTCCAGTCCATCACGTAAATTGCAAACAGTTTTGGACAAAAGTTTCTTCTTGTCCTAGTGTTATTTATATAAATGAGCTAAAACATGTTTTGGATTAAGTGCCTGAACAGTGTTATTTTTGACAGTACTGTCAGTTGGTAGCACTCTCCTCACTGAGGCACACAGTGTCCTAGGTTCAAGTCCCACGCCAGAGTTGAGTACAAAATTTTATCCCGGCACTCCAGTGCAGTACTGAGGGAGTGCACTGTCTTGGTGTCTTCATTTGGATGAGACATTAACACTGAAGCCACATCTGCCTGGTGGAGGGAATTATGTTACTCTTTCATGGGATGTCAGCTTCACTGGCAAGGCCAGTATTTGCTGCCCATCCTTCCGAGTGCTTGAGAAGTTGGACAAGATGTCAAAGAACCCAAGGCATTACTTCAAAGAAAAACAAGGAAGCTATCCCTGGTGTCCTGGCCAACATTTCTCACTCAGTCAACATCAGTAAAACAGACTACCAGGTCATTATTTCATTGCTATTTGTTGGGATTTGCCATGCAACATACTGGCTGCTGCATTTACTATGTTAAAACAGTGAATACATTTTAAAGTTACCTCATCAGCTGTAAATTGCTTTGGAATATAAAAGCAAACTTCATTTTCTTCACTATGAAAAAAACTGTTTCAGGGAATTATTTTACACTATTTTGACTGAGTAAATTGTTCCTGTGTGTCATGTTCCAAGATTCTGCTGCAAAGCCTCAGAGATTAATATCTGGAGCACTAGACTAAACTCACAGTCATGGAGTTAACAACTCTGTTTGAAGCATCATCACATGACCTCCCACTTCCTGTCACCTCACCATCATGCTCCTGCATTGGTCATCCTGACACATCCATCCTTGTGATGCATCACCTTCTCATCCAATTGGAAAGTGAGCAGACTCTTCATTATCCAATTAGATGATCAACCGTTGATCAAGCAGCATTTTCCCACTCTCTCCAAATATTTGTATAAGTGATAAACACGACAACTGGAAGAAAATGATAAGGGCCATTTTTTAACAATTTTTTTTCCCAGATTATAACAGATTCAGGGAGATTCCAGGATAATCTGGCATGTTGGCCACTTCAGATTCCAGAGAATGCAGCAGCAGTAAAAAATTCTCTTTCCCATCAGATGTCCTGTGTATAACAGGAATCAAGGACAACACTTATTTGTTACTTCAGAGTATTGTAAAAAAGGGAATCAATTCTTAAATTTCCTTCAACTCTTTTTTCCTGTTTGGGTACACTGAAGGAGAATTTAGCATGGCCAATGCACCTCACCAGCACATCTTTCGGACTAGGGGAGGAAACCAGAGCATCCAGAGAGGAAACACACGCAGACACAGGGAGAATGTGCAAACTCCACACAGACAGTGACCCAAGTCAGGAATCAAATCCGGGTCCCTGGCACTGTGAGGCAGCAGTGCTAACCACTGTGCCACATGCTGCCACTACACAGTGAATTTTATCAGCCTGCCTCCCACAGTGAGGGGAGGACCATGGAAAGGTCCATTGACCTAGGGAAATATTTTCTGGTTTCAGGGTGAGCAAGGCCAGAAAATCCCACCCACAATGTTTTGACCTCAACTAGTTTCTGTGGTAGAGAATTCCACAGGCTCACCAATCTCTGGATGAAGAAATTTCTCCCTATCTCAGACCTAAATAGTTTACCTTGTATCCTCAGTCTATGACTCCTAGTTCTGACTCCCTGTCATCGGGAATATCCTTCCTGCACCTACTCTGTCTAGTTCTGTGAGAGTTTTATAAGTTTCAATGAGGTGCCCCCCCACTCTTCTAAACTCAAGCGAATACAAGCCTAACCAACTCATTCATCTTACGTAAGTCCTGCCATCCCATGAATCAGTCTGGTAAACCTTCGCTCACTCCCTCTATAGCAAGAACATCTTTCCTCAGGTAAGGAGACCAAATCTGCACACAATATTCCAGGTATGGCCTCGCTAAGGCCCTGTATAACTGCAGCAAGACATTCCTGCTCCTGTTCTCAAATTCTCTCGTTATGAAGGCAAACATACCATTTGCCTTCTTCACCACCGACTGCACCAGCTTACTTTCAGCGACTAGTGTACAAAGTCACACTGGTCTCGTTGCATATTTCTCTCTCCCAATCTATAGCCATTCAGATAATAATCTGCCTCCTTGTTTTTGCTATCAAAGTGGGTAACCTCACATTTATCCACATTATACTGCATCTGCCATGCAATTGCCCACTCACTCAACTTGTCCAAATCACATTGACGCATCTCTGCATCCTCCTCACCGCTCACCCTCACACTCAGTTTTGTGCCATCTGCAATTCTGGAGATATATTTAATTTCCTCATCTACATCATTAATAGGTGTTACGAATAGCTGGGGTCCTAGCACTGATTCCCAAGGTACCCCACTAGTCATTGCCTGCCACATGGAAAAATAACCAATTTATTCCACCTCTGTTCCCTGTGTGTCAACCAGTTTTCTATCCATCTCAATACATTATCCCCAAATTCATGCACTTTAATTTTACACACTAATCTCTTATGTGGGTCCTTGCTGAAAGCTTCCAGAAAGTCCAAATAAACCACACTCACTGCCTCCCACTCCTCAACTTTTCTAGTTACATCCTTGAAGAATTCCAGCAGATTTGTCAAGCATGATTTCCCTTTTATAAATCCATGCTGACTCTGTCCGATCCTGCCACTGTTCTCCACGTGCTCTGCTATTAAATAGTTATATTGGACACTAGCTGACATTAGGCTTACTGGCCTATAATTCCTTGTTTTCTCTCTATCTCCCCTTTTAAATAGTGGGGTTACATTAGCTACCCTCCAATCTGTAGGAGATGATCCTGAGTTTACAGAATCTTGGAAAATAACCACCAATGCATTCTGGGGCCACTTCCTTAAGTACTCTGGGATGTAGATTTATTAATTTCCTTAACACTATTTCCCCACTAAAACTGATTTCCTTCGGTTCCTCCCTCTCACTAAACCTTGTGTTCCCCAATATTTCTGGTATCTCACTTGTGACCTCCTTTGTGAAGACAGAACCAGTGTATGTATTTAGTTGGTCAGCAATTTCTTTGTTCCCCATTATAAATTTCCTTGTTTCTGACTGTAAGTCATGATGTGGAGATGCCAGCATTGGACTGGGTAAACACAATAAGAAGTCTCACAACACCAGGTTAAAGTCCAACAAGTTTATTTGGTAGCAAACGCCACTATATTTCAGAGCTCTGCTCCTTCTTCAGGTGAGTAGGAGATCTGTTGAAATGTGAGTCTTTATAGCTAATCAAGTCTTAAAGGCGCAGACAATGTGAGTGGACAGAACATTAAGCACAGGTTAAAGAGACATGTATTGTCTCCAGACAGCAGTTAATGAGATTTTGCAAGGCTAGGCAAGTCGTCGGGGTTACAGATAGTGTGACATGAACCCAAGATCCCAGTTGAGGCTGTCCTCATGTGAGTGGAAGTTGGTTATCAGTCTCTGCTCAGTGACTCTGCGCTATCTGGTGTTGCGAAGTCTGCCCTGGAGAACGCTTACCTGAACATCAGAGACTGAATGCCTGTGACTGCTGAAGTATTCCCCATTAGGAAAAGAACAGTCTTGCCTGGTGATTGTTGAGTGGCGTTCATTCATCCATTGTCATAGTGTCTGCATGGTCTCCCCAATGTACCATGCCTTGGGACATCCTTTCCTGCAGCATATCAGGTAGACAACGTTGGCCAAATTGCAAGAGTATGTGCCGTGTACCTGATGGATGGTGTTCTCATGTGAGATGATAACATCCACGTCGATGATCCAGCACATCTTGTAGAGGTTGCTGTGGCAGGGTTGTGTGGTATTGTGGTCACTGTTCTTGTGAAGGCTGGGTAGTTTGCTGCGGACAATGGGCTGTTTGAGGTTCTGCGGTTGTTTGAAGGCAAGAAGTAGGGGTGTAGGGATGGTCTTGGCGAGATGTTCGTCTTCATCAATGATATTTTGACTCTTTAACCTGTGCTCTCCACTCACATTGTCTATACCTTTAAGACTTGATTAGCTGTAAAGATTTGCATTCCAATCATTATTCTGTAAATTGAGTTTGTGTCTTTATATGCCCTGTTTGTGAACAGATCTCCCACTCACCTGATGAAGGAGCAGCGCTCCAAAAGCTAGTGGTGTTTGCTACCAAATAAATCTGTTGAACTTTAACCTGATATTGTGAGACTTCTTGCTCTGACTGTAAGGTCAAGTTACTGGAGGCCATGAGTTGGCATCAAAGCAAGACTCACCAGATAGAAGATAAATCATGATTTTTGGCTCTTGGCCTACAAAGGGACAGTTTCCACTTCTATGGTGAAGTAAAAGAGAGGGTTAATTGTTAATTGTGGTTAATTTTGTGTTACTGGACTTTCAAAAGGCACTTGATAACGTTCCACATAATAGGCTTGTTTCAAAAATTGAAACCCTTAAGAGGCGATTTGGAGCCTGCACTCTCTGTCCGCCGGAACGGTGGCACATGCTCAAAATCTGGAGAGATTTGGAAGTGCGATTGATGCTAGTGAGTTTCCGAGTTCCGATCTTCCAGCTCCCTTATCTGAGGAGTAGTGTGAAACACGCCGCGGGACCCCAAGAAGCTCATTTCAATACAGTAACATGTCATTAGCGAGCACTCTGTCCAGGACTTACCCCCTCACTGGATATTCAGTAGGGGCTGGCGTGACATCATTTAGAACAGCTCTACATAAACTTGAACCTGCCACCTCCACCTCTGAGAGGGAGTTCGGAGGTGAGTGCTCAGACAGCCATCAACATCCAGGATGTTCATGGTGCAAGGGAAACCAGAGTGGACATGGAGGACAGAAATAAGTGAAACTTGGGGTCCAGGGGGGGTTGGGGGTCACATAGGCCTTTCCTTCCCTTCATACTGGGCTGCCCCTTGCTTTAAGAAGATTGTGAAGGCTGGTATGCTTCTCGTGTCCCCCATCCTGGGTTCCTGTCCATATCGCAGCTGAGGAAGCACCCTTCCTTGGCGGGAGCTGAGAAGAAGGTAGGAGGGTTGAAATCGAGCGGCTCAGTACTTGGGGTAACAATGAGTTTCTCGAGTGGGTCTCATGAAAGTCCAGGCTATCAGGTCAGAGTGGAGGATTCAGGAATGGGCTGCATCTCCCCTCATGTGGCCTAAAGGACGTCCTGCTCAGTGGGGAGGATGACTGCGGTGTGATTGTAACCCACACTCAGACAACGGTGCGAGGACAAAGGGGAGAGACTGCCCAGAAAGCCAAAACCAAATGTAAGGATGCTTGCGTGCAATAGTAGATCTCAATGAGTCATGGAAGGCTGCTCAGCTCTGCACCTCTTGTGACCTGGTAGAAACAGGGTGCCCTCTGGGAATGAGCTGGACATGCTAATTGTGGCTTTGCACATTTCAGCTGTACCTCGTCTGCCACAAGAGGCAGATACTTGTCTGAACAGCCATCCCAGCCTTCCCTAACTAGTGGTTACATCAATAAATGGTGTGCAGCCAAAAGGAAACTGTTTAGTGGAGGCCAAATGTTAACCTTTGCAAGCTGATGACCCTAGCATTGAACTGACATTCCCAGCAAGGCTGCAACATCGCACAGATAACACTGCACCCCTATGCAAGGTGTGATGGTGATGTCTGTCATCATGCACCCCATTCGAGGTCATGACAGGGTGTATTGGTGAGGCCTCTTTATCGATGAGGGCTGAGCAATTATTGGCGGTATGCAGGTGCTAATTTCAAGAGTTGTGGAATGTGAGACATGCAAACAGACCAACTACACAGAGGGGAGAGTCCAAATGAACCAGGGTATAATTGCCAGTACCCGGAGAAGCAGGTAGGCCAGTTTAACATCTAGCAACTAAAAAATCGTTGTAACGTAATAGCCGACAAGTCAGTTTAACATTTCACCGCCAAGAGGCCGTTTTAACATTTAAGAAGTCTCAGAACCAAGAGTAGAGCAGGAATCTTCATAAACGCAGTTTAAACATCTTCACTTGACCAGGAAAAGATATTTCCCAGACTTGATCATGCATCCTATATTGTGTGGTAACTAAAAGTTGGATTTGAGTTAGAGATTTATTTAATTTGCATGTTGTTTGGGAGCAGGAAAGTCTTAAGGAGTTAAGGGCCGTATATATACAGTAGTTCATATATTTAATTGTCTTGGAGTATGATAGTCCTACCTCTGTATATTGGTCTTTTTTTAAGTTTATAAATAGTCGTTAGTGGTTGTCACGTAATGACTGTGCTGGCTGTGCTCACTGGGGTTTCATGTGACACCTCACACCATTCCAAACCCAAAATTATACACCACCACGACTCAGTGTTTCAAGTAAGCCACCCTTGCAGATAACATCCATATCATGACAACAGCAATAAACTAATAATCTGAGAATGCAATGTAAACCAAAGATCTGGAAGACTAGTTAAAAATAATATAATGCCCCACATATCAGAATTATATCTCAGAATAATTAGAACTAAGAACATCGATTGATATTAGACCTTCTCAAAATAGAACTAAACAATATCGCAGGGAGTTCCACAATTTATTGTTTCTGTAAAATCCTCAAAGAAATCAAGGAAAGCTCACAGGCAGTTTCTTCTTATTTCAATTCTATTTTCAAGCTATTGCTTCAGTTTTCTAGATTATCCCTTGGATATCACCAAGGGATGGAGACAAACAATCATTCATTTGTACTACAAAAATAAACAAGACAATATGGATCAAGGGCTCACAGGTTGGTAGTGGAAGCTACTACCAATCATTAGCTTTAATAATATTGCAATTACGTCCTTACCAAGTTTGATGTATAGGGAGAAGAAAAAGTATGGATGGCTGTTTGGAGCTTGGGGCTAATACTACATTGTGGAATACCATGGATGCCTATTATTACTGCTCATCCAGGCATACTTGACCTCAAATGCTTAGTACAGTCACCAGATGGGAGCCAGACAGAAGTTACCAGATGTGTTAGAAGAAATGCAATTCATTTTCCATTCTTTTCAATTCTATTAAACAACTTAAAAAGTATATTAAGGGAGCAATCGCTTTTGTGCAAGGTGCACATTTTAATTGAACTTGAACTATTTGAAAACTGCTTCATATTATGAACAGATATGAAGGTATGACTGTGTAGAGTTCATGTTACTGTTTTGTGATCCCAAGAAGGTGAGATCAAATCTCACCATGGAAAAATCTGGAAATAATAAAAGCTGTAATCAGCTTTTTAACCATGAAATTGCTGGATTCTTATTGTTATGATCCCCACAGAGACAAGTCCTGGTCTCGATTCCTGGCTATTTATGTGGAGTCTGCATGTTCTCCCATGTCTGTGTGGGTTTCCTCCGGGTGCTCTGGTTTTCTCTCACAGTCCGAAAGATGTGCTGGTTACGTGCATTGGCCATGCCAAATTCTCCTTCAGTGAATCCAAAGAGGCGCCGAAGTGTGGCGACTAGAGGATTTTCACATAACTTCATTGCAGTGTTAATGTAAGCCTACTTGTGAATAATAAATGCATAAACTTTAAACAGTCCATTTGCTTTAAAATAGTTAAACTTCCAATTAATAGCTGAAAGGTTTATGCCACAATATTTCACATTTTAAGACTTTTACTGTAACAAGAAAACTAGAGGTAACTTTGACTAAACACCATGGGCGGGATTTTACAGCCTTGCTCGGGCAAGACTGGAAATTCCCACCCGAAGTCAACAGAGATTTCAGAGACAACCGGAAATACTGCTTCACGATTACGTTACATGTCCTTAATATGGCATTCAGTTTGCCTGGACCCAGGCCAGATTGATCGTGAGCTGCCGACAGTTCACTTTCAGATCTTTCCTTTCCCAGCCTGGTAACCTCCAACCCCAGAACTGGCTTTCAAGGTAAGGGTTTTTTCATGGCAAGATTCCCTCGAGCTCAATGTATCTACCAGCCTCGTTTCAAATCCTCACAAATTTAGGATTTGTGTCTGAGCATCTGCTCCCACTGATAGAATCATAGAATCTTTTTAGTACAGAAGGAGGCCATTCATCCCATCGAGCATGCAGTGACAACAATCTCATGCCCTAATTCCCATAACATTTTTACCCTGCTAATCCCCTTAGCACTAAGGGCCAATTTAGCATGGCCAACCTACCTAACCCGCACATCTTTGAAATGTGAGAGGAAACCAGAGCACCCAGAGGAAACCCATGCAGATACACAGAGAACATGCAAACTCCACACAGTCACCTGAGGTCAGAATTGAACCTGGTTCCCTGGCACTATGAGGCAGCTGTGCTCACCACTGTGCCACCATGCCACCCCACCACTCACATTCCTGCACAATGAACGACAGAGTATTTCAGCCACTGGCTGTTCTCCCTCTCTCTCCTGAATTCTGGCAGAATGTCTTAAGTCTGTAAGTTTTATCTCTTAGGAAGGCCTGTAACCCAATCTCACAATGGCATCCTCAGGACTCTTTCCCTCTCAAAAGTCATCTCTATGGCAATGTGGATCACATGGGCCTTGTATCCAGGTAGAAATGCTGTTTAGCTAATCTTTTGACCCTACCTCGGTTCTACCTTGAAGCAAATGGAGTATTTAAAGTATGACTAAAGTATTTCTGTTCAAGGCTATGGACCAAGTGCTGGAAAGTGGGATTAGATGGGCAGGTCAGGGCATTTCAAGTATTGGTGCAGACTCAATGGGCCGAAGGGTCTCTTCTGCATTGTAGTATTCTGTGATTCTGTGGTGACTGTTGACAATTCGCTATTCTCAACACCATACTGGGACTTTGGAGCACGGCAATCTAACCACCATAAACACAAATGCTGCTGCCATTGCCTCCACTTCTAAACACCTAAGACTTTCTTTGACAGCAAAACAAGCCAGGCCTCTCTTTAATCTTTAACAGTCATCTCACCAAGGCTTACTAGGCAGACTTCAGAACAAGTCACATGAACTCTTTTATCCTCAGTCAAAGACAAATACCAATCCTATGAAACTCATATTTGTAACATTATTAAAAATCCAACTCATTAATTAAATATTAAATTTTAAGAAGGAAGATGTCAACCTTACTCAGCCTAACCTATGTATGACCTCAACTTGACACCAGTGTGGTTAAAACTGAATTGACCTAGCAAGCCATTCAGTTGTATCAAACGTGAGACAACTAGAAATGGCCAATAAATGCCTATCTCGCCACATCCTGAGCACTAAAAGTTTGCAAACCAAATTAATTTGCTTTTATTGTCATCTTCCTGATTACCAAGCAGTAATCTGAGAAGCGCTTCTCAGGCAGAAGGTAGCATAAAAGCAATGCTTGCTTTTGCAAATATTGTTTACAACTCCACAAAAATAGAGAATGTTCCCAGCACATCTTCCTAACAACATGGAAGATAATAAAAAGAGTGGATAAAATAGCTTACTTTTGAAACCAAAGCCTATAGCAACTGACCAATCTGATTATATCCTTTCTTGTCTGCTCAATGTACAAACATGTATAGCTATTGGACACATGTTAAAAAAAAGCATGTAAAATGACAGACAGAAAATGCGCAACACAGTATAGAGGAGCACATTTGGACACCTTTACTGTCATTTTGTTTAAACACTTTAGGAAAACATTTAAACTGCAGATTTAACATGGCTGCTAAGTGGTTTCACTTCACACTGTAGTTGCAAATACAGTGAAAAAGCAGCCTTTGCAGAAGAAATCTATTTCTCCTCCACTCTACAATCAACTTGGGCTTTCACACCCAATTTACACTATAGACTTAGCATTGCTGTGAAGCCGTTTACCATGAAAATATCATTAGAGTAACTGGTGTGTCATAAAGTAAATATTAAAAGGTGTTTATAATTGTTTAAAAAATATTGCAGGAAGCAATATTTTTTATAGGTACATCTCGTAAATTAATTTGGTTCACTTTGACGTTTCTCACGGACACAGCTTGGGAATAATTTGTTTTTATTCAGATCAGGTGGCATAAAATAAGTTGCAACAAAAGATCATTATCTTATTGACCTTGGTGATTACTGAGATCAGGATAATGACAATCTCTATTGGACCATGGTCAAGTTCACAGGCCTTCCCATTGCCCAAGTTCTGCTTCAGAAATCCTCTTTTAATAGATGAACTCTACACTGTGTGG
The DNA here is from genome assembly GCF_965287045.1 of Carcharhinus amblyrhynchos. Lineage (NCBI taxonomy): Eukaryota > Metazoa > Chordata > Chondrichthyes > Carcharhiniformes > Carcharhinidae > Carcharhinus > Carcharhinus amblyrhynchos. The sequence continues at coordinate 99,854,854 of NC_137326.1, read as the reverse complement.
GAGAGAGTTCCCCAAGGACGATAAACCATGTGAATCTACATGGCTGGGTAGATTTTTGTTTGATTGGGAAAGGAAGCATGGGTAGTTCTGCTATATATGGAGAGGTATAATTTAGGCACTAGGAATCTTCTACATAATACAACAGCCCAGCGATCTGATACTGGAATCAGGCATGGAGACAATCATTTTCATTCTTTACATTGCTAAATAATGTTTAGAGTTACACAATGCACCACACAAATGCCAGGCAATGACAATCACCAATAACAGACACTCTAACCACTGCTCCTGGATATTTCATGGTGTTACCATTACTGAATTCCCCACTGTTAACATCCTTGGGGTTACCATTGACCAGAAACTCAAGTGGATTCGCCACATAAACACAGAGGCTACAAGAACAGGCCAAAGGTTAGGAATACTGTGGCGAGTAACTCACCTTCTGACTCCCCAAAGTCTGTCCACCATCTACAAGGCACAAATCAGGAGTATAAAATGACTACTGCACACTTGCCTGGAGCTCCAACAACAGTCAAGAAGCTTGACACCATCCAGGATAAAGCAGCCCGCTTGACTGACACCACATCCACAAACATCCACTCTCTCCACCACCAATGCTCAATGGCAGCAGTGTGTACTAGCTACAAGATGCACTGCAGCAATTCACCAAAAATCCTTAGACAGCACTTTCCAAACGCACAACCATTTCCATCTAGAAGGACAAGGACAGCAGATATATGAGAACACCACCCCTTCAATTTCCCCTCCAAGCCACTCACCATCCTGACCTGGAAATACATTGCGTTCCTTCACAAGTCACTGGATCAAAACCCTGGAATTCCTTTCCTAACAGCATTGTGGTTCAACCCACAGCATGGGACTGCAGCATTTTAAGAAGGCAGCTCACCACCATCTTCTCAAGGGCAACTAGGGAGGGCAATAAATGCTGGCCAGCCAGCAGCGCCCATGGCCTACAAATGAATGAAAAAAAGTAGGCCCATCCCATTGCCCAAGTTGTGCTTCAGAAATTCTGCTTTAAAAGACTGTGTGGGAGAGATTTCCCCAAGGAGGATAAACCATGTGAGGCTGCATGGCTTGGTAGATATTTATTTTGATTGGGAAAGGAAGCACGGATACTTCTGCCTTAAATGGAGAGGTATAATTTAGGCACTAAGAATCTTCTGGATAATACAAAAGCTCAGCCGTCTGACACTGGAGTCTGGCATGGAGGCAGTCCTCATTCTTCACATTGTTAAATAATGTTCAGATTTAGAACCGGCCTCAGAATATATTCCGTTCGCTGATGTGTGAAGAGAAACGCAGAATGGATTCAAAGTTCACGATGACTGCAGAATGGGCTCCAGTTTGAAGGCGGTAATAATAATTTTTTCCAAATTCCACTAGGTGGTGTGAAAGATTAAAATCATCAGATTGACATAAACATTGAACCAGTGAAGGAAGCTGCTGGAGCAATAAAAATGTTGGGATCATTGTGTCTCCATTTATCAGCATGACCCCATAGCGAACAATACAAAGTAGACAGCACTAGTAGTTTCTGTTTAAACCTAAATGTACAATTGCTTTTGAAAGTGCCACAGACAAAAATGTTCTTTCCTATATTATGTGGATTAGTAGAACTAGTTCTTGGATCTTGGTGAAATGGAAGGCAGGGACAGGCTTAAACCAGTTTATTCACAGGCCCTTTCAAACAGGGCGGAGCCTGTTGAAGAAAAGCACCAGCTCTACAGATGGCCTAGTTTAAACAGAACAAGTACTGGGACTTAAACAATGGACCGCGATGTCACATCAGCAAAATGGAAAACATTATTTACGTGGTCAAAATATAGAAATTCTTTGGAACTATTTTCTCTCTACTCCCCTGATGAAGGGACGCTGCTCCGAAAGCTCGTGCTACCAAATAAACCTGTTGGACTTTAAGCTGGTGTTGTGAGACTTCTTACTGTCCTACTCCAGTCCCATATCAGCATCTCCACATCCTCTCTATAGGAACTGATTAGAAATTAAACTTCTCATGTGCTCTCAGTGTTGAGAAAATGGAGCAGAATTTTAATACCTCCATCAGGTGAGAACAGGACAGAAGCACTCTGAAAATTATAACGCTGGACTTAACACCTTATTCCTCTGCTTGCCATGATTTCCATTAGATCCTGGACAGCCAAAGTCTTTCATCTGCGATTAGCATACTCTGCCATATGTGGGGCAGTTGGTGTTTGACTGGCCGGGTAGAGGAGTTGTTGGGGGGTTTCTTGCATTTCCTCTGACGCCTTGACTTTGCCTGGTGTGTTCCTGACAAAGTCTCTTGATGTGCTCTGTGTTATTGATTTGGTCACAAGCCAGGGGCTCCCGTGTGTCAAATGGAATGTTTGACCCTCTTCATGGATGCTTCACAGATGCTTTGAGGACATCCCTGAAATTTGTCCCCTGCCCCTGGGGGTCTCAAGAATTCTGCTTCAGGGATCTGATGTCAGGCGTATGAAAGACATGTTCTGCCCAGTGAAGCTAGTTTTCAGTGATCAGTGCCTCGAAACTGGGTATGATGGCTTGGGAGAGGATGCTACTGTTGGACCATCTTTCTTGCCACCGGATTTGGAGAATCAAGCGAAGGCACCATGCCAACATGCCTAGCATTGAACTAATATTGATACTAGTATGGAATAGCCCAGCCGGCAATCCTTAAAGGTTGATCACAAAACTACAAAGGTAAAGATACCTCAAAAAGAATACTGTGCAGCCAGAAAGAAAATGAAATTTCTTCCTATCCATCTGTTTTGCCATTTAACCTCTAACATCCAGCACAGCTTTGCAGAGGTATTTCCAGATCACCACCATCCTCATCCTGTCCCCCCCCCCCCAACACCCCTGTTGTCCCTGCCTCAGTTTCCTGAACCTCCCCATTCTTGTTGATCAATGCAAAGCTCTCCAAATCCACTTAAATAAGGTCCGATTTTCAGAACAGCTGCAAGTCTCCACTGTTGACATCAGTTGGGAGATTTAGCCACTCACCAAAGTCTGTCAAAAGTTTCAATCACCAACAGTATGTCTGTACAAATCAGTGAGGGTGAGGTGAGGGGGACTGCAGAGCTGAGTGCACAGCAGACATTGTAGTGTTTGTGACAGCACAATGCAGCGCATTGGCAGACAGTCTGAATTTTATTTGTCCCTCCTCCTTCAAAGTGCCAGTCCAGCTGCTTCCCATTAGAGACACTCTGCCCTAACAGCTCCATTAGTGGGATTCAGTTATGTAGTTTTGCTTTGCTGCCACCACTGCATAATTATTGACCCAGATTTTCCCACATCTGGGATTTTGGTGACAAATTTCCTAAGCCAGAGCATTGCGCATCCCAATCCTCTGGTGACAAATTAACACTTCTGGACACATATTTGAATCAGCCAAAACAAGAGCTGTGGTAAATCAGAAATGACGCAGGCAATGGTCATTAAAGCAACTCAGTTTTACGGTGAAAAACTAATGTAGGCGGTCTTCATTTTTCCACATATGGACCTGATTTTATTATGTTTAAGAAGTCACGTGTGCAGATTATATTGAAGCAGAACCGGGGTATACATGTTGACACTGGAAGTTGAACAAATTAATTTCCACCTTCATTTTTTGGAAATTGGTTATTGTGAATTATGTTTTTCATGAAGCTGTTTTATATCAATGTCATTCAGATGAGCCCTGCTAATGTTGCAATTCATTCATTTGATCTCATTTTCATTGCACACTTCATGCATTTCATTTGAGCATTAATGTTTATTGAAATACCGTTGTTTTAGATCTTCTAATAAACAGCTACTTTACTTTAGCTAGTTCTAGCTTAGACTCTACAAGAGTTGACAAAAGTACACTAGTTGGAGCAACTCATCACTTTTATAGATGTTTAGTTTTACTTGCTGAAACACAGTTCTTTGCTGTGCCTTTCTGTAATGGCTTTAATCAGGCAATTGAGGTTGGCCTGTTAGAGTATGAACTCCCTGGTTAAGAGCCAAAATGATGGGCCAGTCAGGAAGTCTCTTGCTTTTTTAACCAGGAGTGTCAGTTCTCCGGATGTAGACTGTATACTGAGAGCAATCAGTATAGTGTTGTTGGATCTTGTAAATAAAGAAATTTTGGTGAAGGGACTTACACCTCCGAGGACATATTACACTTCCAGTGATTGTCACTGTTTGAATTTTTGAAAGAAATTCTTCAGGAATTCATAATGATTTTCAGCGTTATTTAAAACTGTGATGGCGAGGATGGCGGAAATGCCTGAAAATTGTAAATCCTGCCGCGAACGTTCGCGACCCCCGTCGTTGGTGGTAGAGGTGAACTCGCTGGGGTCTTTTAAAAGACTTCTGGATGAGTATATGGGATTTATTGGGATTGGGAGTTACAGATAGTTCTATGGCCTGGTAGGTATGGATATGATCGGCCCAACTTGTGGGCCAAAGCGCCTGTTTGTGCTGTAGTGTTCTATGTTCTATGTTAACATAGCACTTCTCATTTTCAGAGATGGGTGAGTACGGGACAGACTTACGGTCGTTTCACACATGCATATTTCAGGGAAGCATGTGGCCATTCAAATCATCAGCTAGTTCCACTCAAGTTGGGTTTTGATAGCCCAAGAGAGTCTGAAACCTGAAGCATATAGAATGGACCTGGTAAGAGCACGTCTGAATTTTGTACATGTTTTTGGATAGTCAGGGTATCCCTTTGAAGAGGTGATCTAACCCCTTTGGGGAGATCAGCTGCCCTTTGGAATTGTTAAAAGTAGACATAAATGAACTATCAACAGACCTGTCAAAATTAATTGTCAAAATGGTCAAGAGGACTAATCAATCGTGTCTCGAGGACCTGTCCCAAAAACATGTCAAAAAGAAAATTTCAGGCACCAGTCAAAGAGAGCTGAATAGTTGTCAAGGCATTTAAAAGTCCTGCCCTTTAAATCTTTGAAAAAATATCTGCAATATTAAAAAAAATTGCTGTTAACCTAAGCCCTAGGACTTTAATACTGGATTAGTGCTACATGACAGATTTCACAAACCTCCATTATCACAGCAGGGTGCCTGCCATTTCACAATTTGACTGACAGATACAATTACTTATATGCTCTTTGAAGTGGGACTGTAGATTCCAATACTTGTTGTCATAATGATTAAATCTTTATTGTAACAAGGCCTTATCTAGTTGAAGGAATGTAAATGTTGTAATTGGGTTTTATGAATTGGTGTTTTATTGAATAGGGTGCAATCAGCAATAGATACTTGCAACGTTATTTTATCTAATCTCTGCATGGGTCCTGAGATCTGCCCATGGTGGATACTGAGTGAGTTGGCATAGTGCATGTATGGGCAAAGGATGGTGGAGTCATTGGTTTGCATGAGTCAACACCAAGTTGCATAGGGTCTACAAAGGGTATGCAGAGTGGGTACATGGGCATAGGCTGGCATGGAGGTTATGCGGACTTATAGGGTGGGTACAAGGCATGAGATGGTAAGGATTGACATGGATGTGGTATGGTGAGTGTGTTGGGGTGAGGAGGGGTGAGAGCTGAAACTATGTTTCATGTTTTATTCTTTCTTTAAAATTTTGAGCACTATGCTGGTATCCCACGGCCTTCCAACTAGGCCTCCTCTGCAGTTGGCAACCCCCTTATTATGTGCAGTTCTTCTGCCTTGATTTCTAATATAGCCCACCCATCCGACTGAAAACAGACTGATATCCAGGCAGCCACTTTTAAAAGTTGAGTTTGTGGAATTCTCCCAGCTCTGCGCAACTCACCGACAGACAAAAATTCAGCTTTTGCTGAGGGTAAAAGCTGAATGGCCCAAATGTACAGGAAAACATTGAGTGCCACAACTAATATGGAATGTTACTTCCTCTAAATTGTCGTTTTTCAATGCCATTCATGGGGACCTATGCCATAAGTGTGTTATTACAATGATGCATGCCCCCAGGAAAATCTGGGCTATTATTTCACTTCAGTGTTGTTCTCACTTCTAGCTTCTTCTGTGATTTGTATCAATTCCTGTTCCAGAAGGTGGAAGTGGTCAGAGTTCTGTTCCTACTCTTTTGCCAGCAGGAGAAGAGCTTTTGAAGTACAGTTACAATTTCACTGGTGTCTACTGAATGATGAAAAAACAAAGTTCTTTCGAAATGCTCGGAATGGAAAGACAATAGTTCTCTCGCTCAATATAATAAAATCATAGAATGCCAACAATGTAGAAGAAGGCTACTCAGCCCATCAAGTCTATACTGATTCAGCATCTTACCCAAGCCCACATACCACCTCTGTCTGCCTGCCCGATCCCTATATCCCCTAATCCACTGTACCTGCACAACTTAGGATACTAAGGGGCAATTTAGCAAGGCCACCTAATCTTCATATCTTTTGACCACAGGAAGAAAGCAGAGTACCCAGAAGAAACCCACACAGACATGGAGAATGTGCAAAATCCACACAGATATTTACCCAAGCCTGGTGTCGTGAGGCAGCAGTGTTAACCACTGTACCAACATGCCGCCCTGACATATGTCATCCTTTATTCCATTCTCAGCTGGTCTCAGTCTCATTTTCAGAAAGCAAAGAGCGAAGGAGTATCTGTAGGTAAACTAGCCAAAGCCATCTTCAAACACGGAATCAAATCTGTAACTTGGACTCTTGTATACAGACTCCTGCTAGTAAATGATCATCAACAACTGGTGAACAGATTCAAAGAAGTAACTTAAATGCTAAAGGAAAGAAAGGTTTTCATCTCGAGGGAGCTGTAGTACATAGCAATGGAATTTTAGGAGACAGTTGTATATAGCTCACTTAGTCTGCATTTAGTGGACTGAGTCTAGGTCTGGGCACTGTAAAGTTTGTGAGTTAGAAATAGTGAGATGCAGCCAATTTCAGTAAGGAGTATTGGTCGGGAATTTCTGTTCCCATCTAATGTGAAGGAGAACGAAAAATATGAGAAGTGTCAAGTTATATTTTACACGAAAGTGTGACGCAATTGTCCCTGCCTGTCAGTGATGGGCTGCAGAGAATGTCAGGAACATCATAATAACAAAATAACATATCATTATCAGGCTTATATGCTGGAATCATCCCCTCATGTCATGAAATCCATCCATGGCAGAACGGCGTGAATCACAACTGGTCTCAGAAGACGTGCACCTGGTGAGCAGGCCTCCCGGGGAACTCAGGCAAGTGCAGCACTCAGGGGGAAAGGGTCAATACCAGCTTGATGCGAAGGTAGTTCCGGGGGGGTGCTAGAGTAGTGCCGGGACAAACTGGTTTGCTCACTGTATGCTTCAGAGACCTTTAAAAATGGCACCCCAGATCATCGAGGGTTGAAGTTGATGGTGCCAGCAATATGTTGTGGGACCCACAACTTAAATTTTTTTTTCAAAGTGTGTTAAAGAAAGCTGCCATTGCTGTCGGTGACTTCAACACCACATTTCCTGCTTGACATTGGCCTTTGCAGATACCAGACAAAATCCTGGATGTTGAGAATCAGAACTGCTGCAAGTGCGGTTAAACATGGAGCCTTTTTATTACTATCTCTTTGTATTAAACTCTGTTTGCTGGTGCAACTGTACTAGCTTCAAGTGAACAAAATGTAATTTTCAATATACTACAGCCACAATGACTGAAGGAGGGCATTGACCTATGAGGGGCCAGTGCACAGATTCAGCTGAATGGTACTGGGATGAAGGGGTTACATATTGAGAATAGATTGAAAGACTAGGCTTATAGTCCATTGACTATTATAAGATTAAAAGCTAATCTAATTGTGGTAGTCTCAGGTGATAAAAGGATATTGTGGTAGTGTGGTCCCTTTAAGAGGCAATCCTTCATGGGCCATGTGACCGAATGACCGGGCAGAACCAATGAAGTGCAAGTTGCAAACCTTGGCCAATCAGGAGCAAGGGCGTGCAGCCCCAGAGCTGGAAGTTGGCAGAGTGAGTTGTGTCGTAATGTTGCAAATGCTTTAGTTGTAGTGTCTTCTTGTTAAATAAACCTTTTATACCTGCCATACCGATTCACCTCGAGTTATCACAGATGTAATCAGGTAAATAGTGGAAAACTATTTTATCTGGTGGGATAGACTATGGGACATAATTTTAAAACTAGAGTTAAGCTGTTCTGTTCAGGAATAACATCTTCACGCCAAGGAGAGCAATAATCTGGATTCTTGCCTCCGTAAAGTTGTTGAGGCAAGATCAATGGAAAAACTCAAAACTGAGATGGGTAGATTTTTGTTCAGTAAGGGTATGGAATCAAGGTTGGTAAAGGGATTTAAACTAAAGGTTATTCAAGCCTTCAGTTGCTGAATGAAACACTTTGTTGCTATGTAACAATTTGTAGGTGTCCTGTCACCATTTATAAATAGTCAATTTGCTTCCATTCTCTTCACTCTGCCTTCTATCACGAAAAACAAGTGGAAAATTTTGATTAGGCTCAGCAGTAGATGCAAGGACCACAATGTGTTGTTACCTCACACCTGGTGCCATTGAGACCAGCAGTGTGTAAACTTCAACATGACTGAATTGTGAAGCCCAGCATGAAACACAGTGTTGATTGCTGCGTGCTGACCTGGGGAGGGAGTGGCCATGTATGTGTCTGTGTGTGTGTGATTGACATAACATACTACCTGCCGATATTTCTAAAAGGCAGCCTTCTCCCTCTTGAAGGGGAGATGCACACGATCAATATACTTTAGTGGAGAAGTCCCAGAAAGGGAATTATTGCACCACATGCCAGCCATGTCAGCAGTATCCAGAAGAAGGGATCTGGGCTACAGTATTAAGAGTCTTGGGTTTCCATTGCAACAGCACCAACACTGTGGAGCTGAATTTTGCAGTCAGTGAATCTTATATGATCGTTTTCTTCTTTTGAAACCCGTACAAAATATTTTTTATCTGGTACAAAATTGCTTGTTTTAGGTGGACTCCAAGCTATTTCTAATGCAGTATTTGCCAAGGGCTAACACTGCTACACTGCTTAGTCAGTTTCTTCGCCATTAAAATGTTTTCTTCTATATTTGGTCCATTGGTTCCTCCCCCACTACAATACAAAACACAAATTTGGGGATCTTTGATTTACAACAAAAGACTTGCCTGCTAAGGTGAGGGGTGGGGGGTGGAACTAGTTTGAGAGTGGCGGGGACTTGCCTATGAAGAGCAGGACTGGGAGCCTTGCTTGTGAGAGAGGGTGGGAGACTTGACTGTGAAGGTGGGGGATACTTGCCCATGAATGGGGGATGAGAACTTGCCAGTTAAGGGGGGGAACTTGCTGGTGAAGCGGTGGGGGGTGGGTGGTACTTGCCTGTGAGAGTGAGAGAGAGGGGGGAGTATAACTTCAGTGCTGATCAGAGCGCTCTATAATGATGGCATCCTGATCACTATGGAGCCCTGCCCTGCCCTGCCAGAGTGAAGGCATAAAGCACGGGTCCATTTTGTTGTCCAGAGTAGTTGAAGATCTGGTCCGAAAACTTGGTGGTGTATCTAGAGAAATGCACACCCACTTTCAGTCAGAGCCTGACACTCTGACAAATTATAGGAAAATTCCCCCATGGCCAGGATTTTCCAGGCCTTCTTGCCAGTGAGATCTTTTGGTCCCACTGAAGACCTCTGGCAGCTGGTTCTGGCAGCATGCACCACAAAAGACCATTGACTTCAGCAGGACTAGAAGATCCCACTGAGGTCAATGGTGAGTGGCTCCCACCACTGGAAAACACACCATGCATCAGCTGAGGAGAGGGGTGGGGGGATGGGGTTGGATTTGGCAGGGGTGGGAAGTCCCAGCCTATGTAGTTTATTTAGATACAATCACACTTCCTTCAAATATTTTTTCTACTGCGTCAGGTTATCTCACTTTGAACATTAAATATTTTTCTTTAAGGCAATCCAGTGTGTGGAAATCTTTTCAATGTGTTTGGAATATAATTCTATATTCACACCATATTCTTAAAACAGAGTTTATAATTTGCTTTGTTCTTACTGAGTCCTCCGGCTTTTAATTCTCGAAGGAATCTCCCCATTTACGTTGTTGCCACTTAGTCTTTTAACAGAAAGTAATCAATTAAATAATATTTGTCTAGCAAAGAAAATAGGCTAAACTTTGAGGAAATATGAAAATGTGTCCCAGGGTCCAAGGAATTATCAATTCTTTCTACTGCTTGATGCTGATACTATTTGCTTATGCTTCAGCATTAAGTCTGTTAACAACTTACACCATGTTATCCTTATGAAACCAGAGGTGGACTTCCTTTATAATAAGATAGTTCAGACTAAGAATTGGATGAGTTTCCTTTGACAGCTGGAGGCCAGGTGAGTACAGAAACCTGACCTACATTTTCTTCAACCCAGCTTAATAGATTATCAATTAATACAGGCTCTTCCTTTAAAGGGACACCACCAATTTTAAACAAAAAGTAAAAGGAAGCACACTGAATTAAAGTCCTGTTCCAATTAGCCATGAGGCTCTCCAAGTCCCCCAGTGACCAGAGATCGCAGAAGAGAAACCTGGTCTGTTCTGTAAATCTAAACAGGGTATTGGATAATTGCATTGATGCAACTAACTCAAAACAGCTGCCGCTCTTCAAAGAAGCCTTCCCTTACAGAACTTAAAAGGATTCAATCGCTGAATTTCCAAAGGAGCTGCTAAAAATAATTAGCAACAGAGCTTGCTTCTATCGGGTGCAGTGGTGTACAAGTTTGCTCTATTCTCCTTTTCATGCTTATAACAAAGGCACCCAAATTAGTCTCCAATTTGGGTTTTCCTGCAGCAACAGCACATCATTTCCATTTCATGGTTATACAACGGACGTTGAGGAGGAAATACATGCGTACATTGCTGCTGGCATGCACTGTATTTGAAAAAGGTTTGCAGATGTGTGGAGCAATCCATCAACAACAATGCGTTGATAGTACTTCACTTTGTATTGTACTCATGCAAATCTGGAGTAGAACTCTGAAAGATTGCTGACATCTCCATATAATTCCCATGTTTGTCTTTTTGTTTCTCAATTTTCTCACCTTGTTTTCTGAAGTTTAAGTTTACTGGGTTCAGTTTACTTTGCTAGAAGCCTCTTGTGGCTAAGATCAGACACAGAGCAGAACCAACACTTTTTTGACATACAGGTACCTGAAATTGATATGGATTGAGTTAGCAGCAACACTTCAAAGAGGCACTGGATGTGGTCAGGCCACGCCTTCCCGATCTGGGAGACCCTCCACTCCGAGATCACCCATTCACTCCAACTCAAACCCCAGCTTCTCCCGTTGCATTTGACATGCTACCCAATCAAGACAAAAAGATTAAAAATGAACATTTCCCTCTTGGCTCACCCTTGGATGCCAAACGACACCCACATGATTCTGACAGCAAGGGTAGGTGAATACCATGTCCCTGCTGCATCTGGGGTCAGTCCTGCTAATGACACAGAGATGAGGGTATTTACATAATTATCGGGTTGCTGCCTGCTGTGGGTGGGAACCCGATCAGGGCCAGTGGGGCAGGGGTTGGTGAATCCTGAAAACCCTCACATGGTAGCACAGTGGTTAGCACTGCTGCCTCACAGTGCCAGGGATCTGGATTCGATTCCCAGCCTGGGTCACCCTGTGTGGAGTTTGCACGTTCCCCCGTGTCTGCGTGGGTTTTCTCTGAGTGCTCCTGTTTCCTCCCACATTCTGAAAAGGTGTGCTGGTTAGGTGCATTAACCCAAACAGGCGCCGGAGTGTGGTGACTAGGGGAATTTCACAGTAGTTTCATTTCAGTGTTAATGTAAGCCTTATTTGTGACTAATAAATAAACTATTTTTACTTTACACCCATTGGGAATCCTGATCTATGGCCAATGTTCCAATTACCAGGGCAGCAGGATTCCCGCAGGCCGTCTGAAGAGGCTGGAGCATGGGGTCCTTGAAACGCAAAGTTACAGTAAAATAATTAAATAGTTTTCTGGTACCTCATGTGAAATGTAGTTTCAACAAATGGGCCCATATTACCTCCAAACCCATATCAAACTTTTCTTTAAAAATCCTGCTGGGAAAGAGACTACAGTGTCAAAAATAAGTTACTTTTGCACTGGTTTAATAGGAGTAACAATGTTCTTGGTTGTTCTGACTGAGGAATCAATAAAATCAGGATGGCCTGAGTGAGGGACTTTTAACTCCATTCTGTGGGCAGGAGAAGGGTAGCTTCAAATTTCAACTATCTGAAAGTAACCCCAATTGGCCACGATTATGCCAATTTTGAATTTTAATGGGGCCTCTGGGGAGTTGCTCGAGAGAGGAGGGTCAGTCATTTAAATATGTTAATGAGGCTGCATGCCAACAGGGGAGATCTTGTGGTACAGTGGTAGTGTTCCTACCTCTGTCCTGATGCTCCAGGTTCAAGCCCCACATCAGGGCTTGTTGGCCAGGGAAGGTGAGATCATACTGTGGCCAAACAGGTTGATTATCAGCCAGTAAATTCTTATTTGAAGGGGGAAGAAAGAAATAAATATATATACACACAGAACTTAAATTCTCTTGCTCTTCACCTGCCCCCTCCCCTTGCATAGCTCAGGGTCTACACTGTTCACCTCACCTTCATCAGGCTCACCTCACCTCGCACTCCACCTTCACGCAAACTTTGGACATTTGTTTCAGTGGCTGCATGAGCCCCATAGCACAGTATTGTCCAGTTACACACCCTGGTGTGTGGCACCAGGGGGAATGAGATCCCTGTGCTCCCCATCCCCAGGCACAGTACTGTTCTGACTCGGTGACATAGTAGGGTCTGTGGATCTAGCAGCACAAAGCTGTCCATGAAGACTAGCTAGCATAAAAATGGAGGCAGGAACCAATCTGCCCCGGCACAGGAGAGAACAGGAGCATTAGGAACAACACAGCACTATAGCAAAAAGGTTTTATTGCACTCATCCTGAAGTCTCTTGCAAACCGAGGACCACTTTGTGCACGTCACTCTTTCGCAATTGGGTTTTACACTAACATAAATTCCCGCTGGTGTGACATAAGACTGAAAGGCCTAAAGGGATTCCAGCAGCCAATTGTTTCGATGCGCATTCATGAGATACAAATGAATGCAACTGGTGTGGGAAGACTGAGCCTCCAAAACCCACCATTGGGAGAATTGCAAAATGATTTCACGCCAGCGGGTCTCTGACTTTTTGGCTCTCGCTGGAATCTACTCACATCCGCCATCAAACCCACAGCAGGTGGTTTGGGAGAATTCCGCCCAGAAAATTTTTATTCCATTTCCCCACTGTCGGCATCCTAGTGATAAAATTCCTGGATTCCTCGAACACTGAAGTTCTTGAGCTGTGCCTCACCCAGATTAGTTAGCTTTATTCTGGTCTTGTTGGCAGGCTACATGTTGGAGACCATCAGCAGGCAGTCACCTCTATTTATGTCAAGATTGTGGACCTGTGTGTGTTTTAGGGACTGTATTAAAACAGTGAACATGCCAAACTCTTGTAGAGCTTGGTTGTGACATGATTAGTTTTGACTGGGTACTGATAATACAAAGACTAATCATGAAATCAGATATCATAATGTTCCACTAGTGTCAGCTTGTTATCTGAGTGGTGAAACAGTGAAGTATACATGGTAATGGGAAATGGGTATCTACCTTCTTTGCACTGAAATTCAAACAGAGTTAAAGAATGATAATGGAGTGTAACATTCCAAAATATACAATTCTGCTCATGAACATAGTGCCCAAAGGCATACAGACTCTTAGACAGGTTTTCATGCTGAAATGTTTACAGCATCTCTCTCACAGGATAGGATTCTGCTCCACCCCACACTGTGTTCTGGCAACAACTCATTTGGTCAGTCTCCAGTGTCCAACTAATGATCCAGCACCTCTCCAACCAGAGAGGAATACATCATGTGATATTGTGTAGCTCGATGTGTACTAATGACTCCTGCTGAAAAGAGGTACTAACGTTAAGTTTAAAATGTTTGAAAGGAAATAAATCCCCCTCCACCTTGTGTGTAGAGAATATATCCGTGACTCAGATTTATTTAAAAAACACCATTCATGTCATTGCCATGACAACTCTGTGGTGCCTACATAAACATCGGTTTTCTGTATGTACAAAAGTTAAACAACAAACAAAAGAACACCACATTTGTTCCCAATTCTTTGGAAGTATGTGAGCCTTAAGGTTGGAGGTGAGTCTCATTCTTAAGCATTATGGGTTTTAGTATGAATAGACTTCTTTATTCTAAAGTGATTGTGAATGTTATTCTAAAGGTAATTTGGAGAGTGGCCTTCTCCAACAATTAGAAAAGGAACTTGCTTGCATGCTATTTTCTAGCTACCCAGCCTGTTTTAATAAGTCAGGGTGATAATGTACAGTTCTGACAAGAAAGAACACCTTTACTCAAGATTAACGGTAGGCACAGAACTAAATGATATTCAGAGTTCTGTACTTTTTAAACAGCACATGAAGTACCCAGACCTGTGTGCACTTGTCACAGGAACTCGCACAGAAACTGAAAAGAACACGTTTAGGAGGGTCACAGTTAGAGAAAGATCACACCGGATGCCTTTGTGAAAATACTTGAACTGTGGAATTCCTTCCTTAATATTAAGTGTAATCATCCTTTGCTGCTGATTTCATTTATTACTTATTTGAAAGAATTTAAAGAAGGAGCTTCTTTAGCACCATGACATTATTGTCAATTATTCTGGATATGAAAAAAATGAATTATAGGAACAGTCAGGAAAAAAAAGTCATATATTAACTTTCTTAAGGATTTTATTGTCAATTATTCTGGATATGAAAAAAATGAATTATAGGAACAGTCAGAAGAAAAGACATATATTAACTTCCATTAGGATTTTATTTTACAACATTTTTTTGAGTTTTATAGGGCTACACAGTAGCACACCCCTTCCATGTGCCTAGAGTATGCTCAATTCCAAAGGAGGGGAAGGAAGCAGAAAGCTATCACACTTTACATTCCCTATAGGATTCCAATGGTTTGGCCTCCAGTGTGGTGGAGAAGGGGAGTATTGGTACTTGCAGGAAAAGGATACTGTGGAAAAGTCAAAGAGGGGCATTTCCAGGCTTCCCTTTCTTTTGAACAGGGATCATTAGATATTAAGTGCTGGAAATCCTGCATTATCAGGTAGTAAGCAGAAGGGAAAAAAACAGTAAAAGTTGGGAAATGACTGGTACTGGTTCAAACTAGAGTTCCATTTTATCTATACAAGATCAGTAGCAATCATTCTCCAAGTTTTACTGTTTCCTTTTCCCTGGAAGAGAATCTGAAGGATCTGAAATCTTTAATTACTAATACAAGTGCACTTTTATCTCAGACATTTAAGAGGTCAGTTAGTAGTTAAAGTGTCACTGGAGTCCCAGTGATTTCATAAGACCCTCATTTGCTTGCATTAATGAGGCTGCTGCCTGAATCAGATGGACACCTAACTAATGTAAAAACATGTATGGATAGAATTACGGTTAGGATGGGCTGGATGTTTCAGCTGATTTTAACTAATATTCTCACTGGCCACATGGAGATAAAATTTCCTTCAATGTTTCTTTTCATTCCAATCTCCTTCCTAGTCTTTGTACCCGTCTTAGGGGTGGCACAGTGGTTAGCACTGCTGCCTCACAGCTCCAGGGACTCAAATTTGAATCCTCGCTTGGGTCACACTGTCTGTAGGTTAGGTGGATCGGCCACGCTAAATTGTCCCTTACTATCGGGGGACTATTGGCATGGATATGTGGGGTTGCAGAGATAGGGCCTGGGTGGGGTTGTTATTGATGCAAGCTTGATTTGCCAAATGGCCTCCTTTTGCACTGTAGGAATTCTACGTTTCTAATCTCTGCTTCTGGTCTATCCACAGTAAGAAGTCTCACAATACCAGGTTAAAGTCCAACCAGTTTACTTGATAGTAATCCCACAAGCTTTCGGAAACGGTGTTCCTTCGTCAGGTGTGTGGAAGGTTCTGATCAGAGAAGGGCATATAAAGACACACACAGTTTACAGAATACTGATTAGAACGCAAGTCTAGAATGCAAATCAGTATTCTGTAAACTGTCTGTGACTTTTTATGCCCTTCTCTGATCCACACACCTGACGAAGGAACATTGTTTCCGAAAGCTTGTGGGTTTACTATCAAATAAACTGGTTGTACCTTAACCTGGTGCTGTGAGACTTCTTACTGTGTTTACCCCAGTCCAACGCCAGCATCTCTGCATCTGATCTATCCAGCCAGGAATTGTCTCAACTTGTGCTGAACTTAGTTTGTTTCCAGCTGAGTTAGTTCATTGGGATAGTGATGAAGGCCCAACCTTTGAGTGCAGCACCCTGAGATTAAGACGGAATATTATTCAGTTTCGTTCACCTGACTGGTAAACAATATAATGTCTTTTGGAAGTGCATGTACCTGGCAATAAAGTTCAATGAGTTCCTCATTTTTCAAGGTTCATGCAAAATAAAGGCCGCCTGGGTGTGCCAGCATCACCCAGTGAGGGAGTCAACACTTAAGGGAGTTTAAAGTTTATTTATGAGTGTCACAAGTAGGCTTACATTAATACTGCAAAGAAGTTACTGTGACAATCCCCCAGTCGCCACACTCCGGTGCCTGTTCGGGTACATTGAGGGAGATTTTAGCATGGCCAATCCACCTAACCAGCACATCTTTCGGACTGTGGGAGGAAACCGGAGCAACTGGCGGAAGCTCAGACAGACAGAAGGAAACTCCACACAGACAGTGACCCAAGCCAGGAAATGAACACAGGTTCCTGACACTGTAAAGCAGCAGTGCTAACCATTGTGCCACCATGCCGCCCATAAAGCCTACTTCGGGGAAACAAATCCAAATTTAACATAGGATGGAAATCTGAGAAATAAAATGGAAGTTACTGGAAGTACTCAGTATGTTAGACTGAATCTGGGCAGAGTGCAACAAAGTTACTACTTCAGGTTAGAACCGGAACTGGAAGACATTAAAGTTTTTTTAGTAAAGACAGAGCTGGGGAAAATAGGAATTAAACTAAAGAAAAGATGCTTGAGATTGGATGAAGGGTAGGTGTGAGATAAAATCAGCGCTAGTACAAAGAAAAGCACAGCTAGCAGAAAATGGTTGCTGCAGAACAGCAGAAGAAAGGGAAACATGAAAAATCTGGAAACATGAAGGACGCTGTCTTTGCCTGGGAACGTAGTGGTGGGAAAGGTGGACAGCACTGCACCCCCCCACCACCACCACCACCACCAACCTGCACCTTCTTGACCCCCAGTGATTCTTGCAGGTACCCTCCATTGTTGAAAAATGAAAACAGTGACTAAGATCTAAATTTGTTAATGTTGAGGCTGGAAGGTTGTAAAGTAAAAATCTGAGGTGCTGTTTCTTGAGCTTGTGATAAGCATCATTAGAACGATGTAGGATACCAAGGTCAGAGAGGTCAAAGCAAGATTTGGCTGGAAATTAAAGTGGTAAGTGACCAGGAAACTCAGGGCCATGTTACATGCACTCAAAGGAAGTGTTCAGTAATTATCCTACTTTTGTTTGGTGTCTATAACAATGTTCGCAATGAATACAGTATAATGAGTTTGAAGATCTATGCATTTATCACTATCATCTGGAAGGATTGCTTGGAGCTCTGTGTATTGGCAAGTAAGGAGGTGAAAGTGCACAGAGAAGAGAAGGAGAGGGGGAGGTGGTGACATTGTGCTGGAAGTGGCGGAAATGACAGAAATGGAAGATGAAGGCAGGAATTAACTTTAACCACTGATCCCACTTTTCTTTGGAGTAGGAATAATAGAGGATGATTATACTAAAGCCACTGGAAAGTGAAGAAGGTACGGGCTAGTGTTTGAAATGGGGAGTCCCCTTATCAGGACATAACTGGTGGGAAAGTCCACATCCTTGCAGCAGAATGTAATTTCCTCCATCCACACTCTCCCAAGAACAGGCTGGGAGTGAAGGGTGTATAAAAATTCAGTGGAATGGTCAGAGATGGAGTTCCCATCACCTTCTTGTCTCCCGCTGATTAAGTCATTATCAGGAAAAGTTGTGGACAGCCTTCTCACCCCCTAGACCAAATTAAATTCTTAAGTGATCAATTAATGACCACTTAATGATCTAATTCAACCTGCTGGTATTCAACCAATATTGGCGTGCGCATTTGTGTGATATGAGGAGGCCTCCCAGTAAAAGCTCGTGACCTCCCTTTGGGGTCAGTGGGATGCCTTCCTGATTGGACATCCTACAGAAAGAGCAACTCTTGCCTTTGCTAATGATACCCCCCCCCCCCCCCCCCCCGCCCCACTCCTTCCAAAACTTGCTGGGGTGTGTCTAAATGGCCCCAGCGAGCCCAACCATATTTACATTAATTTCTAGGCCCTATGTCCCCCTCTGGCTGCTGCTGCTGTTCCAGCAAAGGGCACTGCTCACTGTGGCATTGCTGGCCATAAAAAGTTGCAAGTCATTTGATTGACCAACAGTTCTTGGAGGCAGAATCATCATGTTTAAAGGCACGGAAGCCCCAACAGCAGATAATTAACTGCCTGTTGGCATTTAACCCCATCAGGGCTTCTGCAAATGGCTGCAACCAGTAGATAGGGCCACCCTTGTAGCCATTAAATTCTACCTGCTGTTCTTCCCAAGCCAAAAGGGCCTTCTCTTCTGCCATATTTTCCATGACTCTCTGTGCTATCCAATGGAACATCAGGACAAAGGGAACCTTATCGTGGTCCTGGGAGGGAGGAGAATTGATTATAGTGGAAGTGTAGGAATTAATATAGATAGGGTCAAAGGCCTTTTCAACCTCATTGGAAAACAATCCTCTGCTGAGGAAGGAAAGGTATTTCAGAAATTCTTTTGTTGAAAACTGTTATGTATGATGGGACATAGTCCCTTTAAGGAATGGGTCAGGTGACCTGGGGTGTGGGATGAACTGTTGGGATCCATCGTGTGTGTGCAGTCAATGCAGTGTGGAGCAAGCAGACTTAATTAGAGGTCTGTGTTCCTTGATGCCTGACTGTGGGAGTAGTTATTGAGGGGATACCTCAGTACTCAGAGATTTAACATTAGAATGGAATAGAGTTCTTATAGGAGGCAGGGCATGAGGTAATATAACTAAGATGACGTGGGTGACAGTGGGTTTCTCATTAACAATGGTGGTCAACCTAATCCCAGTAATGGAGAAAGAGAAATTGAGGAAGATTAAGAATCAGAGATAAACTATGTAAAGGTAAGGGGTAGAGGAGGGATGGTGATGGTGATGGTGATGGTGGTGGGGAAGGGGGGATGGAGGGAGGAGTGTTGGGGAAGTTGGAAGCAAATTGGTTGAAATCTTCTTGTTCTGGACGTAAGCAGGAAGTGGCTCAAGAACCATCATCGATGTCAGAGATAAAGAAGTCAGGGAAGGGAGGTGAATAGCGGAGGAAAAACCATTCCACCACTTCAAGGCAGCCTCTTGACATAATACTAATGAAAATTAACACTCATTGTTGCAGCAAGGCATCAAAAAAAAACACCTTGTCAAGCTTGTCTTTATTGCACACCAAGAAGAAAATAGCAAAGTGTTCACAATTGAATCTCACTCTATTTGTTTGTGACATACATACTTTTTTTAGCAAGATGACTTGATAGTGATCGTGTGCTGGTACCTGGCTGATTTTTCCTAATTGTGCTCCAGTATTATCCTGGCTGAGAACATAGATAAGGATTGAATTTAGCACATTTGTCATCCGTAAAGCTTACTGCAGCGCACAGCTGACAATCCACCGAAACATCAAGGCAGCTAATTTCTTGACAAATCTATAGGTGACATATTTGCTGCACTGAAAGCTACTAACAGAAAAATTAAACCCAAATGATTACATCCAAAAATAATACATAGTATTCCATAATATCTTGAAATGAATAGAGTTCTTTAGTGACTGAAGTGCAGGCACCAGTAGGACCTTTATAATTGGTTTCAGTGCCTGTGGGCTGGGGAGGGGCAAGTTAGAGAAGTACTGATTCCTGTTTGTTACCCGATAACATTTTGTAATAATCTAAAAAAAATTGAAAATAAAATTTACTTAGAGACAACACATTTGCTTTAAAGTATAATTAAAGGGTTCTATTTTACTTCCACTACAGGATAAGGCCTTTATCTTCAAGCCCTGCCACAAACTCCACTTCCCTGCCACTCTTCCCTGACTACTGTCTGCTGCTCAATCAAACTATTTGTAACATCCGTCTCATATCTAAACTGAGTTTCCAAACACTATCAGCAGCAGAACTAAAACCACCTATTTCTATCTCTATAACATTACCTGACTCTGCTGCTGCCTCAGCTCTTCTGGCGCTGCAACCCTCATTCGTGCCTTTGTTATCTCTAGACTTGACTATTCCAATACTCCTGGCTTGTCTCCCACGTCCTAAAATTCATAAACATGAGGTCATCTAAAACTCAGCTGCCAATGTCCTTGCACCATTTTGTTTAGCTATCTCCCCTGTGCTCACTGATCCACATTGCCTCCTGGTAAGTAAGATCTCAATTTAAAAATTCTCATCCTTACTTTCAAATTTATGTTCTCTCCACTCCCTGCCTCTGTGGTCTCCTTCAGTACCATGATTCTCTCAAGACACCCGTGCCTCTCAAATTCTAGCTTCCTGATCATCCACAGTTTTATCCACTCCATCATTGATGGCTGTGTTACAGCTATCAAGGCCCCAAATTCAGGCATTGCAGCCCTAAGCCTCCTGCCTCGCCACCTGCCTTTCTTCCTTTAAGGTGCTCTTTAAAACCCAGCTCTCCAACTAAGCTTTTAGTCAGTTGCCCTTAGCTCCTATATCGTTCAGTATATTTTTTTTGACAAGTCTCCTGGGAAGTGCCTTGGGATGTTTTACTACGTTAGAGGCACTATACAAATTCACACCGGTGTTATTGTTTTGGCAGACCTTGTAGAATTTTTAATTAATGAGGGTAGTTCAAGACAGGTTAAGTTTTAAGGTTCCTGTGAGTCTGCTCTCTGATGATAATTCAATATGGATATAACATAAACTGTATAATAACTAACATAAGTTTTGGCATGAAGATATAAGAAATGATCTAAAATATACTGAGTGAACTTAAACTGTTTAAAACTATTGACCAATTCTTTTAAATTCCTCTCTTTCACTAACATTCTGTCTTCCTACGTGATCTTATTATAATAATGCTTTTAAAATTATGGTTCTTGTTGCTGTATCTCTTTGTACTCAGTCTGTCTCCCCTTTTGTCCTTTCTCGAGACTGATTTAGTTCTGTTCAAGCAGTTTCTCATTAAGTTCTCCCTGTTCTGCTTCGGTACAAATGCATTGCATGAACCATTAGTCCAGCACATGTATTCAGCAAGTCAGCATGGATATTTTCTCAGCCCAGTAATGATTTAACTTGGCAGCACTGTTGCGACATTGTTCAGAGGATTTAGTGTGCAAGCAGTTGTTGTTGTTTGCTGCCTTAGTTGCCTTTTTGTTTGCTATTTTAGCAGTGCAATGTCTGATGATGTATGTAAGAAAGGGAAGGCCATTCAACATGTATCTTTCATGTATCCTGCTGACTTTGAGCCTTGAAAAACAGGAAACTTTTATGTGGAATAATACTGCCCTGACAGATCAGCGGAAAATTTAAATTATTCAAATTATTATTAGTTTGACATTACTAGCGTGGACAGAGAAACGTATTGTGCTGTCACATACTCATAAGGTAATGGATAGCTGACAGTGAGTTACACGCACTAAATTCAATCAAGTGTTCCAATGATGTTATAAACCATCAGAGTAAAAATCAAAGTGGTTTTGCACATTGGAAGGACTGCCAGATTGGATTACGACATTAAACTCATTCCAAGAGAATTGTTATTCTTTTGTTGCATAGTTAAATGGTAATTTTAAAACAATACCCTTTAAAATGCAAAGTTTGAAAGGACTACATTGGCAATGCCCTTTATAACAGACCCTGCTGGAGTTGGTGGGAATGATGGGAAGGTACGTCAGTTGTTTCATATGGCTGGAAATATATTCAGTAATATATTTACAGAAATGTAATATATTACTGGAGCAAGCCTCCAGTAGTATATTACATTTCTTCTGAAGCAGGAAATTGGAAACTCCCAGCCTAATGGTTCCCAAATTTGGTTCCACTTGCTTGACATCACTGTCCTTGTAAACAGTAGGTGGAGGCTTCAACCCTTACAGTGATGACTGAGGAGTCCCAGAGATGCTGGGGAACAGGCACAACTGAGTCTCTACCTTTTTCTGGAAGGTTTTATTGGACACCTGCTAGTGTTAAACCAGGAATCTCGCAGAAATTTCAAGGAAATTTAGGGTCAATAACTTTATTTTTCTAATTTTTAATAGGTTTTAACACACATGGAAAGAAGGCCTAGTAGTTCTAAAGAATGTAAGATTTTGAACGGATTACAAGGAAAAGCAGAAGAGCAATAGTGATAGATGATTTGAAAAGGGGAATAGAGAGGTGTCTCTGCAGACGCAGATGTGAATCCAGGATAGTGTGTTGCCTCCTTGGTGCCAAGGGTCAAGGATGTTACTGAATGACTGCATAGCACCCTGAAAGGATAGGGTGAGCTACCAATAGTCATTGTCCATATCGGTAAACAGACAGAAAGAAGGATATGCTCCCACATTCAGAATTTAGGGAGCTGGATAGAAAATAAGCAAGCAGAACCTTAGATTTCCCACTGTACCATGTGCAAGTGAGTATAGAAACAGCAGGATAAAGCAGATGAATATGTGGCTGGAAAGATGGTACAGAAAGGAGGGCTTTAGATTGTTAGGACATTGGGACTGGGAGAGACAGGACCTGTGTAGGCCAAGCGAGTTGCAACTAAATAGAGCGGGGACTTAGTTCCTTGTGGGCCATTTTGTTGGTGCTATTTGGTTTAAAAAACGTGACAGATGTGTGAGGAACAAGAGATAATATCAGAGAGGAATTCCAAGGAACACAGAATACTGGGAAAGATAAATAGCACTCGAATAAGGAATAGGTGGGTCAGAATAGGGCATGTAGGGAGCTATAGTAAACACCGCAGGAGTCAAACACTCCTGGTGGGGGTGGGGGAGACTCTAGCAGGCCTGGATACTTCAGTCCTGTGTCTGATAATCATATGTTAAACATATTAAAATGAGAATTTACATAATTTATACAGCTCTGTGCCAGAAATCGGCACAGAGCTGACAGTGCCAGAAATCCGGCTGCCGAAGACTCGCTGAGGTTGTGGCGTCCAGTAGGGAGCCCACTAATCGACCTCCACTTGAGTTTTGCTTTTGCAGCGCAGCAGGCAGGGAGAATCACCACCCTGCCCCCCCACCCCCGGTGTGCCAGAACATTCAAGGATGGAATCTATTTGTCTCAAGCTAAGGAACAAAAGATGTGAAATTACATTGGTCAGTGTCACCTATAACCATAAACTAGTGGAAAGTAGGTAGAGGAACAAATTTGTAAGAAAATTTCAGAAGTGCAGAAATTATATGCTAATTATAATTGGGTGGGGTTAATTATCTGACTATGGATTGGGATGGTAATAGTCTAAAATGCAGTGAGGGACAAAGGATCCCGAAGTACGTTCAGGAAAACTTTCTACAGCAGCATATTCCGTCCAATAATAAAGGAGGCACTCCTGGAGGTGGTTCTTGGGAATGAAGTTAACCAAGCATATCAAGGATAAATGTGGGAGAATAATTTGGGACAGTGATCATTGTGTCACAAGGTTTATGCTGAACATTGATAAGGACAAAGAACAATCCAGAGGAAGAATAATTAATTGGGGGAAGACCAACTTCAATGGGGTAGGAATGGAACTGGGCTGAATAAATTGAAGTCAGCAGTTGGCAGGAAAAAGGGTCATTGGGCTACTTTCAAAGAAGAGGTGCTTCAGTCATAGTCCAGGTACATTCCTTTGAAAGTGAAAGGTAGGGCAAACAAAGCCAGAGCTCCCTGGCTGATAAAAGAGATAGAAATTGAGAGAGAGAAGAGAAAGTGTGCTTATGACTGATGTCAAGTAAAACATATAATTGAGATCAAGGATGAATATAGAAGGTTCAGAGGTGAGATGAAGAAGGAAGTAAGAGAAGAAAGGAGGGAGTATAAAAAAACATTGGCAGCACACACAAAAGTGAATCCCAAAGGCTGTTGTAGACATATTAAAGGAGTAGAGCCAATTACAGGCCAAGAATGGGATTTACATATGGAGGTTGAGAGCTTGACTGAAATATTAAATGAACATTTTGCACCTGTTTTTATCAAGGAAGGAAATGCTATCCAGGCCATGGTGAAACAGCAATAATTCAGACACTAGAAGAGTTTAAAATTGTAAGGAGATGTACTGAATAAGCCATTTGTGCTTAAAGTAGATAAGGCATCAAGTCTGGATGAGTTGCATGCAGTTGATGTGGCATACGTGGACTTCCAAAAGGTATTTGATGCAATTCAACACAAGAAAGCAAAGTTATAACTCATGGAATAAACGGCACAGTAAGCAACATGGACACAGAATGGGCTGTGTGACAGGAAACAGAGAGTAGTGGTTAATTAATATTTTTCAGGCTGAATGAGTGTTCATAGTGGAGTTCCTCAAGGGTTAATGTTGGCTTTTCCTGATTAATATTAAGGACCCCGACCTCAGTTTGCAGGTCACAATTTCAAAGTTGGTATGAAACCTGGAAGCATTATGAACTGTAAGGAAGATAGCGTCAAACTTCAAAAGGACATAGACAAGTTGGTGGAATGAATGGACCGACTGGCAGATGAAATGTGAAGTGTTATTGGCAAAAACAACATGTAGAGTTAATATAAAGTAAAGGGCATAATTCTAAAAGAGGTGCAGGAGCATAGGGTCATGAATGTTACTGTGCATAAGTCATTGAAAGTGATAGATTAGGAGTGTGCAGTATTCTAAGCTTTATTGGTAGAGGCATAGAGTACAAGAACAAGGATGTTACGTTGAACTTGTATAGCGTACCAGTTTGGCCTCAGCTGGAGTATTGTGTCTAATTCTGGCTATTGCATTTTGAAGACATTGATATGAAGGCATTGCAGGAAGTGCAAAAAATATTCACGAGAATGGTTTCAGGGATGAGGAACTTAAGTTATGAAGATAGATTGGAGAAGTTAAGACTGTTTTCCTTCGAGAGAAGATTTGGTAAAGCTATTCAAAATCATGAGGGCTCTGGGGAGAGTAAATAGGGAGGAATTATTCCCACTCATTAAAGAACAAGATTGCACTGATTTAAAGTAATTGGTAAAGGAAACAAAGCACTTGAAGCAAAACCTTTTTCAGACCTGGAACACAATGCCTGAGAGTGTGGTAAAGGCAGGTTCAATTGAAGCATTGAAAAGGGAATTAGACACTGTCACTGGAAAAGGAAGAATGTACAGGGTTACAGGGAAAAACAGAGGAGGATGGCACTGAGTGAACTGTTCATTTGGAGAATGTGCGGTCATAATGAGCTAAATGGCCACCTTCTGCATTGTCATAATTCTGTGACTCTTTGAAAAACGTACGCTACAGCAGATGCTTTGTCCCATATCCTAATGGCAAAACCTGAACAAGATGATGTGGTCCTTGATAAAGTAGAAACCTTTACATATACAACAACCAGAACTCTACCAGCGCAAATAAGTGACTAAATGAAATCAGGGAATGAGATAAAGAAGAGGGGACAATGTCAAATAATGGTGGCAAAGTGGTAATCTCACTGGACTTGTAATCTAGAAACCAGGCAATGCCCTGGCAACGTGGGTTCAACTTCTGCCAAGACTTCTTTGGAAAAGGAAATCTACTGTCTTTATCTGGTCTGGCCAACATGTGACTTTGGATCCAAAGCAATGTGATTGGCTTAGCAAGCCACTCAGTTCAAGAACAGGTACGGGTGGGCAAGAAATGTTGGCCTTCTCAGTGACATAAGAACATAAGAAATAGGAGCAGGAGTAGGCCATCTAACCCTTCGAGCCTGCCCTGCCATTCAATAAGATCATGGCTGATCTGAAGTGGACCAGTTTCACTTCCCCGCTTTCTCCCCATAACCCATATCCCATGGAAGAATTTTTACCTGACAAAATTGCCCAGCTGTTTTCTGTCCACAAAAAGTAGGATGAATAAACCTGGCTGCTTACTGCCCTATTAGTCTCCTCTCAATCATCAGCAAAGCAATTGAAGGTGACATTGTCAGTACTATTAAGTGGCACTTAAGCAGAAATAACTTGCTCATTGATGCTCAGTTTGGGTTCTGCTTTTGGCCTCATTGCATCCTTGATCCAAACATGGACAAAAGAGCTGAGCTGAAGAAGTGAGGTGAGATGAAGGAGCCTGAGCAAAACTGAAGTTAATGGGAATCTAGGGGAAAACTCTCCACTGGCTAGAGTAATACTTAGCATGGAGTATTACATAGAAACATAGAAAATAGAAGCATGATTATACCATTCGGCCCTTCAACCCTGCTCCATCATTCATTTTCATCATGGCTGATCATCCAATTCAATATCCTGGTCCTGCCTTCCCCTTGATCCCTTTAGCCCCAAGAGCTATACCTAATTTCTTCTTATTTGGTTGTTGGAGGTCAATCATCTCAGTTCCAAGACATTGCTGCAAGAATTCCTCAAGGTCCAATCTTTTATTTTAATCATTCATGTAGACCAGACCAAGTAAGGACACTAGTGAACAGATGAGATTTTATGACAATCAATGATGGTTTCATGGTCATCTTGACTTTTAATTCCAGATTTTCATTGGATTCAAATTTCAACATTTGCTGTGGTGGGATTTGAACCCAGGCCCTCAGAGCATTACCCAAATACATGAATAGGATGGGAATAAAGGGGTATGGCCCCTGGATGGGTATGGGGTTTTAGTTCAGTCGGGCAGCATGGTCAGTGCAGGTTTGGAGGGCCGAAGGGCCCGCTCCTGTACTGTAATTTTGTTTGTTCTTTGTTCATTGTCTTTGGACAATACCACTACATCACCACCTCCCCTATTTCTTACAGCAGCTTCATCAATGACTTTCCCTCCATCACAGGGTCAGGTGTGGGGACGTTCATGAATAATTGCATCACGTTCAGTACCATTCGCAACTCCTCAGAATACTGTATTAGCCCGTGTCCATATGCAGCAAGACTTGGGCAATATTCATGCTTGGGCTAATAAGTGGCAAGTAAAATTCATGCTACACAAGTGCCAGGTATTGACCACCTCCAACAAGAGAGGATCTAACCATCTCCCCTTGATATTCAGTGGAAAACCACCATCACTGAATCTCCCACTATCAACATTCTGGGGGTTACCATTGACCATAAATCGAACTGTTCAATCATATACTGTGACTCCAAGAACAGGTCAGATGCTGGGAATTCTGTATTGAGTAGCTAATTGCCTGATTCCCCAAAGTCTATCCGGCATCTACAAGGCACAGGTCAGAAGTGTGATGGAATACTCTCAACTTGCCTGGATGAGTGCAGTTCCAACAACATTCAAGAAGCTCGGAAAGCAGCTTGCTCGATTGGCCCACATTAAGCACAAACTCCCTCCACTTTCAAAATACAGTGGCAGTTTGTGTACCATCTACAAGATGCCACCTCCACCAACTAAAAGGGCAAGGGAAGCAAATGCATTGGAACACAACCACTTGCAAGTTTCACTCCAAGCCACATACCACCCTGACTTAGAAACTAAATTGCCATTCCTTCACTGTTGCTGGAAAATCCTGGAACTCCCTCTTTAACAGCACTGTAAATGTGCCTACTTCACATGGACTGCAGCAGTTCAATAAGACAGTGCATGACCATTTTCTTAAAGGAAATTAGTAATGGCAATAAGTTATGGCCTAGTCAGTAACAACCACATCCCATAACTATACACCAATGCACTCCTCTGCAGTGATGACACATGGACAACATATGCTCGGCAAGAGAAAAGGCTGAACAGTTTTCACCTTTGCGTTTCAGACTTATCTTTGGCATCTCTTGGCACATCAAGGTCACCAACTCAGGGATCCTGGAGCATGCTAACTTCATCAATATACACTAATTGTGAAACCAATAACATCCGCGCTGGCTCAGCCACATTCATTTGACAGTTGACAACCATTTGCCCAAAGAAATTATGTATAGTGAATTGGCAATTGGGTCATGACCTCCTGAGCACCCATACATTCACTATAAGGACATCTGCAAATGAGATATATAAACGGTGGACTTTGATAAAGACAGTTGGAAGACAGTCACTGATAGCCATCACCTCTGGAGGTTGACTATTTGGAAAGGCATTGGAAAAGGCTAGAAGAAACAAAATTTAAGCTGGCTGAGAAGAGGTCCCAGAGAAAAGAGAGGCCAGTGAATTGTGCAACTGCTCAGGCAATGTCTTCCTCTGCTGCAAATGTGACAGAGTGGGGCTCCTGAGCCCCATCAGGCAATCCCAAACAGCAATGCTATCAGACCTTTTGAAATTTTCCAGAATTTTCTGTTTCTGAATACCTAACACAGCACTGTGGCACAAACCACTGTTTTAAGATGAAAAGTTATCACACTCCCTGTTCCTTGAAATAAAGACAATGGAGTTAATTTTAATTTTTCAATGATAAGTTAAAATGTGAGATATCAAATTGTTAGTTACCCACGTTGTAATCCCTCTACTTCTCCTTTCCAATGAACTCAGTAAAAATATTGCAAAAGTAAAACCAACCTGAAGGATGAAATCTTACCAAAGAAATGGCAGAGTGTTTGTTCCAGTGCCAGTGTGGTTTTGGACCGAATCTTATGCCTCATGAGTAATAATTTTTATGCCCACAAGCATCATGTCGCACCTGCAGCGTGTTCCCTCTGATTCATCCACCCCGCAACAACATAACTGCTGCAAGCACCGGGGAGTTTCACATAAACGGCTCCCCAGCAATGGTCCCAGAATGACTGCAGCAGTGACAGGCAAGAAGGCTGCACCTTGCTTTTTTGGGGGAGCTCTCACCAGGATGTTGGATGGAGTGGAGCAGAGGCAGGATAAACTCTACTGCTACTCCAGGTGATGGCCTTCTAGCAGAGTCACCACCCCTGCCTGGGATGCCATAGCAGCCCTGGTGAGTGCAAGCACACTCCAGAAGGGAATGGGGCAACAATGTTGGAAGAAGATGAATGATCTTCTTTGATCAGGCAAGGTAAGTGAATCACTCCCTCACACCTTCAACTTCGTTTCTCACCCACTACCTCAGGAATTGCCAATATCAGGCACCAGCTACCACCCCCCCCACCACCAACTCCCTCCCGCAACCACCATATTCCCCTCCCCCCCACCACTGTGGCTGCCATGCTCCTCACACTCCATCTCAACCCCATCCCCATGCCTGCCACACCTCATCACCATCTTAAATGTCAACACTCCTACCAACATTCTCCTGATCTGTGTTATTGTAGGACAAACTCAACCACAACGAGCATGAGCCAGCTGGAGTCATGCCCGAGCTCAGAACCCTCACAGCCTTTGAGGAGAGAGCCCTTGAGCAGGCTGGGAAGGAGGAAGAGCGCACATGCACTGCTGTTGAAACAGGGTCAGCAGCGAAACATAAAAAGCCTCAAGACACACTGTCATTCCTCAAGTCCCAAGTAATTAATCAATGTTCCTTGAAACGCAATGATGCCATGTCCCTTCTCTTGCAGGCTGACCAGTCAATCAGGCCGGACCCTTCTCGCAATCCCTGGACCCACAGGCCTCGAGCAGCTCTGAGGGAGACTTCTCCATGGAAAAGACGTCACACTTGTCACCCAAACCCAACATCACCACAGATACCCAGACTTTGATAGTATCACAAAGTAGAAAGGTTCCTAGGTCACTCACTGATGGGTACCTCACAGCTAAAGATCCACAGCAGGTGAAGGCAGTTATGTCCCAAAGAACTGGCACTTGGAGGTTTGCCAAGGCGAGGACTCTGCTAGATCTCTTGCTGATGATGTGCCCCTGGGCCCAGTCATCCCAGAGTTGCTGGAACTGCAAAGATAGAATTGCAAGCATCAGAGATGACAGCATATGTCCTTGCTCGGAATGCAAGGCCGATTGGAAGAGTCCCTTTCACCTTCTATCTAAAGGGATAGTGCTGACACTTCAGCGCAGTGAGACCAACACTGCGAAGGTGGAAGCTGCAATGGAGACCATTACACGGGCTGAACACTCCCATGGCAGGAAATGTCAGCACCGTGCTTCATGTCATGACCTCCATGCCTGAGACTGTCAACTGCATAGTGCAGGCACTGGTGGGAATCCATGTGTGTCTGCATCAATGGACGGCGAGGTTTTTTGATCTCACTCTAGCTGCTCCTCTATCCAATGGAGGAGTAGAGGGTGCTCCCAGAAATCCGAAGGAGAAAGGATTGGCAGTAGTACAGCCCAGGGCGCTCCAGCCAGGGGACCCTAGACATTTTCAGCCCATCTGATATCCTCCTCCCTGTGAGCGATACACCTCCAGCTCCTGGCACCAAGGAAGGAAGCAGTTAAACATTCATGCTGCCCAAAAGCAGGCCTAGACACTCCAGGTCCTGGCCCCCTAGGAACACCTGCCAAGGTCATCTCAAGCAACAGGCAGCCTCAAAGTCAGCAGGCCACCTCAACATCAGCTATGGATCCTAGAGATAAACCTAGACACGGCCTGAGCCTGAGAAAGATGAAGTAACAGGAGGTATGTATTAGGCACAGATGTATATAGGCAGTAGTGTAGATAGGTCATCATTGCATTGTCATCAAAGTTCATTTTGTTCACCCATAGAGCCTCCACCAAGCTTGGGGAAGCAGTAAGTTCACCCAGTGCCTCTTCTCTGTAGAATATGGGAATGGCATTGCTATGTTCCTCCCTCACAGTAAGGAGACACTGCTTCTGGCAGCCCCCTGTCATTTGGAGTCCACCTCCCAAACCCTATCCATGGAAAGGTGAAATCCCCCTTTCATCAAAACATACCCCTCTCACGTCTAACAGGGTTCTCTAGTGATCAAGTGGCCAAGAGCTGTCGAGGTACTGCCAGGCTGCTCATCTCGGCTACAAAATGGAGGTGAACACCAGGACCGCTGATGTGGATGGCACCTGTAACAGCTGACATTGCATCCCACATTTCTGAGCCCCATAATAAGCTCATTTGATGGCAGGAAGCGTTAAGGTCTCTGTCAGGCAGGAGTCAGACGTATTGCTGAGGATAGGAGGAACATTGCTCTGTCCTCAATCATTCTCCCGCAGAGTCTAGTCAATGGCTTCAGCCCGTGAAGCCTGGCCACAGCAAGGGAGTATACTGCTGACGCCACATAACTGGTGAAGTGTCAGTCCCCATGGTGGGAGAGCTCTTTGCTCCCTAGTTCTGCATGTCCCCTAAGCTAAGAGGACATCTCAAGTGCATCAGCCTATTGGGCCCT
Source organism: Carcharhinus amblyrhynchos (assembly GCF_965287045.1). Lineage (NCBI taxonomy): Eukaryota > Metazoa > Chordata > Chondrichthyes > Carcharhiniformes > Carcharhinidae > Carcharhinus > Carcharhinus amblyrhynchos. The sequence goes on along the minus strand of NC_137326.1, from coordinate 99,823,463 downwards.
GTCCATTGCCGAGGGTTCTTCCACTGTTTCCTCTGCATGGTCACCGTCACCGCTCTCAATATTCTCTTCATCCAAGGACAAGTGACACTCCTCAATCTCCTGTATTTCCTCCAGGTCCAGGTGGTCTCCCCTCTGCAGGCCAAGTTGCAGAAGGCACAGCAGACTACAACAATGTGGAAGACTCTCAGGGGGCTAAATTGTAGGGCACCCCCCGCAGGTGCCTCTGCAGGTGAGGGAGCTGGAAAATCGGAACTCGGAAACTCACCTGCGCGAATCGAGTTTTCCGAATCCCTCTGGATTTTGAGCAGGTGCTGCCATTTCCGCGGACGGAGAGCATGGGCTCAAAATTGCCCCCAAATTGTTATCATTCATTTCATAGTTCAGCGCTGTTTTTTAAGTTAATCATTTGAGTTTTTCTTACCATTCTCTCATCAATGCACTGATTGTGAAAGTAGGGGCTTTAAACAGCTTGAAAAAAAAGGAGTTAACATCTAGCATCATCTGATTATTACTATGGCAATGATATTTCTAATGTATCACTTCCAACTCATCTTTTCTCACCTGTGGCCCTCAGATCATTTGATAACAAATGTTTGCAAATTTTGTAAAATCTGAAAGCAGTTGCTGGAAACACATAGCAGGTCAACATGCCAAATAAGTTTTCCTGTAGAAATTTTATACACCTTTTCCACAGCTGTTGACTGACCTGCGGTATATTTCCAGATTTTCTGTTATTGTTCACAGGAAATATGTTGCTCCGTTTGTCTATGGGCCTTCAACCATAGCCTATCAGCTCTGGAATGTAGCTGGAGACAGGACAAGCAGAGAGATAGATGCTGGGACTGTGACAACCAATAAAATGTTAGTAACACCATACTGTAGCTTTACCAATGTTTTCCCCAGCAGCAGATTGCCAGGAAGTAACTTTAGGTCAATTTATATTCATAAAATGTTTTCAATTTACTTTCTGCACTGCAGATGATGAGATGATGAAGGAAATTTACACCAACACAATAAGTACCTCTCTGTCTCTAGCCTTCATTTATTTTAATTAACCTCTCAAATCCAGCAAAAAGTCTGCGTCAATTTTGGTTATTTATTTATTGGTGTAGTTACGTGGTACAGTATGTCTTCCTTTCTGTGTGTAGGTTGTTCATGTTGTAACAGCTCAATGCATTCATTTACCTGGGGGCTTGTCAAAGAACATAATGATCTAAGAGGAAGGTACTTGTCCTGGCTTGTCATGTTGTAAGAAATCTCCTACTTTCTGTCTATGAGGGAGACATTTTTTAACTGGGAGTTTTCTCTTGACAATATCTTATCTCATTTTCTTTGTCTCTTGAGAATAAATGTCCCAATTGATGGTACTCTGCATTACATGTTCTTCTTGTCTACTTTATACTGCTTTTGTTTGTTGCTCTGTTTCTTAAATACATTAAACTGTTTGGTAATTGTTTCCTGATCCATCCAGTAAATGTTTCTTTTGCTCGTTTGGCTATATTTATCTTCAGTTCTTTAGAAAAAAGCTTGTAACTTACTTTTGAAGAGTGCACATACAACCATGTGGGTCCTGTTATTCCACTCTTGTGAATCTGAAGATTGCTCAGTTTCCACATACAAAGGGTGCAAAGACCCCCGAACAGTGGGTGGGATTTTACAGCCTCGCTCGTCGCAAAACCATAAAATCTCGCCCGAGGTCAACGGACCTTCCCGTTGTCTGCCCCTCACCCACTCCTATTGCCGTGGCGGGCAGTGCGGTGTGTGTCTATCGACCAAACTCTTTATGTTGCCCAAGAATTTTCTGGGGGTTGCCCAGAGGAGCAGCATGCTTGCTCCTGCAAGCCAGGGTCAAGTTTGAATAAAAACATGGAGGTTCCTGAACATCTTCAGGCTCACTTTGCTATATTTTGCGAAGATATCCAGAAGCAGGGAACCTGGAGATAATGAACCATAGACCTTGTGCTTGGCCACCACTTCAGATCAAAGGATGCGAGAGGGATGGGTTACAAACCGCCGCATTGGTCCAGAGAGATTAAAAAATACAAGTGACCACTTTTCCTCCACGTGCTACATTGGACCATTGTAGGACTGAAGAAAATTTTGTTGCTATTGTTGAACAAGAACCAGAAGGCTCTGTAGCTGATGGCTTGGTTCTCATATGATTGCTACAAGTTTTTTGCTGGAATTCCCATTCCTGAATCTGAGGAATATTGGTCCTCTGCAAACGACCTTATTCTCACACTACAATTTGGCAATTTCTAATTTTTTCCTCAATTTTCCCTCATCTCTTGAAGATTCTGGAATATCACACCCTACGACCAGCAAGCCTCCATAATCTTTTCCAGACAGCTACTCTTATCAAAAGGAATTAACATCTCATAACCATTTAGTTTCCTTTCTAAGCATGGACCAAAAAAGGAGGCAAATACGGCAGCACTGGTTCATTGTTAATCTCTGTGGAACTTCTGGGTCACCCTCATTTAATTTGTTCCACTGATATTTGTAACAATGTGACAAATTGATCTGTGAGCCAAGTATTATTGACAGCTCTGTAACTATCAGAGGGGTACAGTTTTTAACATTCTATAAAATTTCTTGATAGCCAAGGCAAGGTGGTCAAGCCTGAAGAAATCTTTAATTCAGGTCAGTCAGGTTGGTGGCATTTTAATGAACTGCAGGCCATTAGTCAGAATGCAGAGCACTAAAGAATGTTTGGCAGGAGAATGAAATGTATGTTAATCCAGAGAGAAATTCCCAGAGGAGCTGACTGCAAGTGATCCTTTGAATGCTTATTTTGCATAAGCGTTCTGAAGCTGGTTACATGTTGCACTAACCATTTAGGTTTTTCTTCCATCTAAGTGTAGCTACTGATGCATATCTGACTGCATCATTGATACAGCAGGACACATGACCAACTGAATTTGTTCTTCTCTTGATTTTGGCCTACAGCTTTATCGATAGACTATTAATTCAGAAACACAACTAATGTTCTGGGGACCCGGGTTCGAATCCCAGCATGGCAGATGGTGGAACTTCATAGAATCATAGAATCTCTACAGTGCAGAAGGAGCCCATTCAGCCCATTGAGTCTGCATCAACCACAATCCCACCCAGGCCCTATCCCAACAACCCCATGCATTTACCCTAGCTAGTCCCCCTGACACTAAGGGGCAACTTAGTATGGCCAATCCACTGAATCCGCACATCTTTGGAGTGTGGGAGGAAACAGGAGCACTCAGAGGAAACCCACACGAACACAGGGAGAACGTGCAAACTCCACAAAGAATTTGAATTCAATAAAAAAAATCTGGAATTAAGAATCTACTGATGACCATGAAACCATTGTCAATTTTCAGAAAACCCATCTGGTTCACTAATGTCTTTTAGGGAATGAAATTTGCCATCCTTACCTGGTCTGGCCTATGTGTAACTCCAGAGCCATTGCGATGTAGTTGACTCTCAACTGCCCTTCAAAATCAACTAAGGATGGGCAATAAAATGCTGGCCAACTAGCCTTGCCCATGAACCACGAATGAATAAAAAAATTGTCCAGATGCATATTGAAGAGGCTCTTGATATCACTGATCCACCATTGAAGAAAAAGGATGGAACTCTTGAAAAAAGAAGATGGACTCCAGCAGCACTCTGAGGTGGGAAGATGGACCTTTTTAAAGACATTTTTGGATTTTCTGTCCTTCCTGCTGGCGGGATCTTCTTGCCTGCTGAAGTAGAACCCTGCTGTGAGTTTCCTGCTGATGGGACTGGTGAGCCATGCAAATCGCAATTGACTGCGGCGGGACCGGAAGGGCCTGTCAGCAGCCAATGGAGAAGCACCTCCATCACAGGAAAGCCAGTCGCTGGGCAGCTGGAAAATTCTAGCTGGAGAATCCACCTGGTAGATGCTCTCCTCAACCACTGCTGTGGTGTTCCAGGGTCCATGATTGCTTGTGGGTGCCGTCCAAAATTCCTAAGGCAGCCAAGGCTTTCTTCAAGTAAGCCTCAACATTTGCATGCCACATTGGTCCAGACATATTTTGGACTGATGTGTTTTCATACTGGTGAATTGGACAGAGCGGGGAGGATTTTGGCTGGGTCTTCATTCGCATCCCATTAGCAGGATGCAAATGAGTTTCCCACCAGCCTCCAGGGGGATTACTGATCTGCCATGGCAGGCACCAATGGAAGATCTCCTTCTAAATTCTTGCTGGCGTGTAACTGATTTTTGGGCCTCCCACTAAATCCTGCCTCCCACCTGCTACTGATCCCACTGTCGGGGGCTTGGGAGAATTCTGCCCCAGTACTGTGAGCACAAATCTCATGATTCAGTCAATACTAACCAACTGCACAGAAATGACAAGAATCATCTTTCAGATAACATTAGCAAAGTTATTGGGTGTGACATTCAGTGGAAATCCTGCACAGCAGCTGCAAAGACCCTAGAAAAATTTACACAATTTTTCCAGGATTTTGAAAGCTCATTTGCTGAGGTTTAAGCAGACCTTTCAATAACTTCCTATAGAAAACCACCCTGTTTCTTGGAATTTGATAATTCAAATATAATTAGTGAAAAAAATATTGGTAACTGCTATCCAGTTCAAATGAGATAAAATATTAGTGGAGCAAGGATATAACCCATTGCCAGTCCATAATCTTGTCCCTATTGGCATAAAAGCAATTCATGTTCTTCCCAGCCCTAGTAATTCTACAGTTATAGAATTTCAAACTACATTCTCCTTAATTTGATTATACCGTAAATTATTGACACCAAAAAAAATGGACGTGCTGATTTAGGGTTTAATAAGAAACAAAGCAACAGCATTGAAAGTATTTCTTTCTAAACACTTGATCTACAAAATTCAAGTAGAACAAATCAGCAAATAAGAAATAAAAACTCAAGCAGGGTTGCTTTGGATTCAAGAGCTAGATTTCCAGGGCTTGAGGTTGACATGACCCTGGGGCCAAAGGTTGGATACTGCTGTTTCAATGAATCAAGCAGGATAAGAATGAAGAACATGGAGACTAGACACGAATTCTTCCTGAAACTGTTAACTCTTGCCTATTTCTTTCCACCACTTTGCAGAACTGCTGTGTCAATGCCTTCCACTTTCTGCGTCATTCAAATTTAATCTGAAAAAATAATTTGCTCACAATATATGCACATCTTATATGCTGAGATTTTAAAATGATGTATCTCTTCATCTTATTTATTAGAAGGTTTATATAGGGAAGTAGAAATGCCAGCCAATACATCTACACCAAAACACTGGGAGCTGGAAAGAAAAATCAAGCCAGTGATGAGCACATCATTTCAGAACTTAGAATTCAGTTCTAGAATTATCTGTATTTTGTAGCAGCTGGCATATTTTTGAAATGTCTTCCGTTTGGGACTGATGTTGATAAAATCTTGGTGAATTGCTGCAGTACATCTTGAAGCTGATACACCCTGCAGTCACAATATATCAGTGAGGCAGTGAATGCTCAAAGTAGTGGATATGGTATCAATCAAGTGGACGGCATTTTTTTGGATAGCGTCAAGCCTTTTGAGTGTTACTGGAGCCGCACTTATCCCGGCATGTGGAGTCTATCCTGTCACACTCCTGACTTGTGCCTTTGTAGTTTGAGAATTTAGATGCTTGCCACAGAATATCAAGGTTGTGACTGGCTCTTGTAACCATAGTATTTATGTGGCTTATCTAGCTAAGTTTCCGGTCAATTTGTAACCTCCAAGTTGTTGATAGCTTGGGATTTGGGAATGGTAATGCTGTTGAATGTCGACGAAAGGTGGTTGGTTATACTCTCTCTTAGAAATGGTCATTGTCCGACATTTGTGTAGTTGATATCACTTGTCATTTATCAGCTCAATATTGTCCAGATCTTGCTACCTGAGGGCATGGACTGTTGCAGATGAAGTGCAATCATCTGTAAACATCCTCACTTATGATGGAAACAAGGAAATTAATGAAGCAGCTGAAGATGGTTGGATATCAGACAATACATTGAAAATCTCCTGCAGTGATTTCATAGAGCTAAGATAATTGGCCTTCAGCAAACACAACCATATTCTTTTGTGTTAAGTATGACAGCAACAATACTTCTGATTTGCATTGATTTCAATTTTGCCGAGGCTTTGTGAAGCCACTGATCAAACAATGATGTCAAGTACAGTTACTCTCACCTTACATCCTTTCTTGAGTTCAGCTCTCTTGTCCAAGTTTGGATCAAGGGTCTGTTGAGGTCTAGAATCTAGTGGTCCTGACAGAACACCAATTAAGCAGCAGTGATCAGGGTATTGGTGAATAAATGCTATTTGGTGGTACTGTTATTGACACCTTCCATTACGTTTTGATGATTGAGATTGATGGGGTGGCAATTGGCTAGATTGAATTTGTCCCAGTTTTTCTGGAGGGGACCTACTTTGGCAATTTCCACATTGCTGTTTAGATGCCAGTGTTGTAACTGTACTAGAGCAATGAATGATTTTGGAGAACAAGTCTTCAGCATAACTGCTTGGATGTTGTCAGCACCCAAGCCTTTGATGTATCCTGTGCCTTCAGACATTCCTTGATTTAATATGGAGTGAAGCAAAGTGGCTTCTGTAATCATGTGGACCACAGAAATAGGCACTTGGCACTTCCACCTGAAAATGGTTAAAAGTTCATTGGCCACTTTTTTTTCATTCCTGTGCTGGCTTCCCCAATCATTGAGGATGAAGGTGTTCATTGAGCCTCCTCTTCTGGTTATTTATTTAATTTTCTGCCACCATTTACAACTGGATAAGACAGGACTGCAGAGCTTTGATCTGACCCATTGTTTGTAAGATAGCTTAGTTTTGTCTATAGCCATCTGCTTCTCCTATTTAGCATACATGTCATCATGTGCTGTAATCACGCCAGATTGGCACCACATTTCTAGGTACACTGGTGCTGTTCCTGGCATGCACTTCTACACTCCTCATTGAACCAGAGTTGGTCCCTGATCTTGATGATAATGGCACAGTGAGGAATATGCTAAACCATGAGTTTACAGATTGTGGTGAAACCTAATTTTGCTACTGCTGATGGTCCACAGCATCTCATAGATTTGAGTTGTCTAAGTCTATTCTGTTGAGCATGGTGGCAGTGCCACACAATGCAATGAAGGGTGACCTTTAAAGTTTAAACTTTAGTTATTAGTGTCACAAGTAGGCTTACATTAACACTGCAATGAAAATACTGTGAAAGACTTCAACATGAGGATGGGATTTCACCAGCATGAGGACTGTGCAGTGGTCAGCCCACCAACACTGTCAGGGACAGATGCATGTGTGACAGGTAGATTAGCAAGGCCAAGGTCAAGTGAAATTTTCACTCATGTTGGTTCTTTCTTTGGTGCTAGGACCCAATGGACCCAATTTGACAGCTAATTTTTTGGAATGTAGCTAGTTCAGTCAATAGTGGTGCTACTGAACCAATCTTGATGAGCGATATTAAAATCTTCCACCCAGAAGCACATTGGGCAGGATTTTACGGCCTTGATGTCCGAAAAATCCCGCCTGAGGTCAACAGGCCTTTCCATGCTTTGCCCCTCGCCTGCTCCAATTCCTGTGGTGGGCAGGACAGTAAAATTCCACCCATTATGTACCCTTGCTACTCTCAGTGCTTCTTCCAAGTTCAATATGGAGGAGAACTGACTGATTATCAGCTGAGGCAAAGTGTTAAGTGGTAATCAGCAGGAGGTTTTCCTGCCCAGGTTTGACCTAATGAGACTTTATGTGGATTGAGTGCTGTGACCACTCCTTCCTAATATATGCCAATGTGCTGCCTATTCTGCTGGGCCTGACTTGCCTATGGAGGAGCCTGGGACATTGCCTGAGAGCTATGATTCCTGAGTATGACCATGTCAGACTGGACAGCTCTCTCAATTTTGGCACAAGTTCCCAGAGGTTAGTAAGGTGGACTTTGCCAAGTTGACTAGCTGAGAGTGCCTTTGTCATTTTTGGTACTTAAGTTTATACCAGGTAGTCCACTCAGTGTTATTCTCACTGCTTTTCGTAGACGTTTGACGCAACTGAGTGGCTTGCTCGTCCATTTCAGACAGCTGTTGAAAGCCAACCACAGAATGTCTGGAGTCACACACAGGCCAGACCAGTCAGCATGGTAGATTTTCTTCCCTTGAGTGATCCAAATAGGTTTATATGACAATCCAATCATTTTGTGGTTACCATCACTAGCTTTTTAGTCCAGATTTATTTAATTAACTGAATTTAAATTCCCCAGCTGCATTAGTGGGATTTGAACTCATGTTCCTGGGTTAGGCCTCTGGATTACTTGTCCAGTAACACATAACCATACCATAGCAATTTTAAAGGTAATGTGTTGGTACAGCAATGCAGACTCCAATTATCACGTTGCCAACTTCTTGTGCAAGATCTTTTGTTTCTAGACAGAGAAACCCTACTGCAGATATATCCTTTTCCTGTTTATGAACAGAGTGCATTAACTTTTTTTTTATTTCCAAGTGCCAATTTAGAACTGGGTCTGATCTTACATGTCCTATTTTGGGGACATGATGCAGTATAAACTGAATACAGGCTGGATTTAATCTGTGTTAATGGAATTTTGATTGAATTTGATCTCTTCTTAAACGTAGCATCAATGCCTGACTTTACTGGCACACAGACTTGCAATGACAATGTTCAGTCCAGGTATTTGGAAGTTAATCAGCAAGATAGATCCATTTACACTACAGGACAAAGATAAGAATATGCCAGTGGATGACATCAAGCACTGCTGATGTCATCTTGTTAATGTCTATGTTGCTAGGCAACAGCAATGCCTGTTTGTGATTCCAGACTGTAACCCAGAGACTATAAACCAAGCTGACATTAAACTCACCTCTTCAGAACAGATTGTCTGATGAATCAAGACAAAAAATGTTAACACTTCAAATTTGACTTAATCTTTGAATCCATATCAGTGACGTTAAATTTATAATGTAGATGGATGCAGAAGATTTCACTCTTAAATTCTGATGCTTCTCCTACATAGCATTGAGAGAATCTGTTAAGAATACCATAGTCTGGCTGAATATCAGGTCACTTCAGAGATCTAAATCATCATCCCTTTCACAGAAACCATCCACTACTCATTTGCAAATTGGAATTGTTACTTTTGCTGATTTCATCGTTTTTTGTCATGCGAATGTAATATCCCCTATATTCTATGGAGGAGTCTCAAGCAGCTAACCTACCTTTGGAGGGTGTTTATTATTTAAGAAGATGCCTTTGCAGAAGACATCTAGCCTTTACATTAACTTCAGTCCTGGCTCTGGAGGCAGAACACTTGGATTAAAAAAAAGTGCTGCCTGGCATATCAAATGCAGAAAATGGTGTTTGCTTGTGGTGTGGATAACTCGGTTCTCAGGCCACATACAGGCTGGCATAGTACTTTCTCATCACTGGCTTGTTTGGCCTATCTGCAGATCTAAGAAAAGATTTCCTGTTGGCAGATTTGCAGATGTGACTTTTGAGCAATCAAACATGCACAAGATTGAGCATATGCAGTTGCTTTAAAACTGTAATTGTAATCTTGCACAATTATATTTAATATTACCACTGGTCCCTGAAATTTAGTGGTACAGTGGTTAGCACTGCTGCCTTACAGTGCCAGGGTCAATTCCCAGCTTGGGTCACTGTGCGGAGTCTGCATGTTCTCACCATGTCTGCAGGTGCTCCGGTTTCCTCCCACAGTCTAAAGAACATGCTGGTTAGGTGCGTTGGCTATGCTAAATTCTCCCTCAGTGTACCCGAACAGGTGCCAGAGTGTGGCGACTAGGGGATTTTCACAGTATCTTCAGTGCAATGTTCATGTAAGCCTACTTGTGACACTAATAAATAAACTTTAAAATGTAATGTTGAAAAAAAACTGTTCAACCTCTACTCATTGAACTACTAAACATCTGTCATAGAAACATAGAAAATAGGAGCAAGATAGGTCATTCAGCCCTTTGAGCCTGCACCACTATTCATTGTGATTATGGCTGATTATCCATCTCGGTGACCTCCTCCCCCAATTGATCTTTATTCTCCAAGTTTCAATGGAATTCCTGGCATATCTTCTGCCTTGCCCACCTCAATTTGAACCCTTGAAAACCTCCTTAAACTCTTCCCTTTGGTTATATCTTCGGGAGCTATTAAAGATCACTATCTTTCACTTTTTTTTACTCATGTTTACATTTTTCTTAATATAGAGTGATTTGAGACACTTTTCTGCACGTGACGAGCACCACAGAAATGGAAGGGAGCAGGGAATTTTGAAAGGTATGATCAAGAATCAGAGGGCAGATGTAGAAATAACAGACTTCATTGCAGAGTGGATATGGGAGAGAAAGCTGATGTGAGGTTTGTACTGTACACTATGTGTTTGCCTTTGATGATGAATTGAGGTGAAAGGTGAAATAACAGACGTTTTAATGTCACTGTGGTGGTAAACCAAAGGGGGAAGAGGGTAGAACTAAATAGGTTATTAACAGTGAGTTGGGGAGTGTTAGTTTTTAATCGGGAAGTGACAGTGGAGACGCCTGGGACAGACAAGAAGAAGCTTAGGAAAAGGAGCTGAGATGGTTGGAGAGGATACAGGCAACTATAAGAATGTCACAGGTCTCATGAAAAAAAATTGGATACCAAGTAAGGTCTGAAAGGATTGGAGTGATACGTGAGCTGGATTTGGTGTAGATTAGGATATGGCCAGTAGCTTTATGAATAAATTTAAGTTTATAGAGGGTTGAGAAAAGGAGTTTGACTCTGTAGATGACAAAGGTAGGATTAGGATTTCCATAGCAGATGAACTGAAGTGAAATGAACAAACTTACAAAACTGTCAATGATATAGGACAGGACAATACTATGACAGTGTTTGTGTTCAGGTGGGCGGACTCTTGTAGAACCTGTGGAATTACAGACAGAGGTTGCTGGTCTGGTGAGCAAGGACCAAGAAAAAATTGATAATCAGAGATTCCATTCAGATGGAAATCATGGAATTGAGAGATTGGTATAAAAGTCAGAACAAGCTGGGTCAGCTTTTGTGGTTGAAGAGATCTATGAACACTAGGGAAGGTGCAGTGAATTCATAGTATCCTGTAATTTCACAATATTGATGAATCAGCTTCAATGCAAACACATTTTCATCGCATAAGTTTTGCACCTTTATCATATTTTTATTAACATGCCTTTATAACATTATGCTTTCATGGTTGATCATGGTTTCATCATTGCATCTTCCTCTTTGTAGAAACATATAAAGTGCGAAACAACCTAAAATCATTCCTTGCCAAGATGTTTGATATATTCCCTTTGCTACCACACTTCTTCCTTGAGTTATTGTCATGGCTGCAGAATTCTCCATGTCGAGAAACTGGGCCTTTAACCCATTAAATGGCTTGTTCAAGTATTTAAAACCTCTTTTAATTTAACCTTCATTCTGATAGGAAGCTTGCAGAATTTGAGAATCATAAATTGAGATGGTACAATGGTGAGGTTAGCATTTACTAACCAAAGTATCTGCTGCCTGTTCAGTTGTTTTCACAACTGAGTAGCTTATGTGAATGTCACACTCACTTGTGGAAAACGATAAGCCACACCCAGTAAGTGATGTATGCATGTTGCATTTTGTTTTTTCGCGTTTGTTGAACCAGTTTTTGCAGAAAGTGCATTGATTCATCACGAGGGTTTTTTTTTAGAACTTTGCAATAGTCTGAAAACTTTTGCCAAAGGCTGGCATCAGGCATGGAGAGAAAACAAAGTTCTTCACAGTAAATACATTCTTCTTTTATCAACTGCCCAATTTAAAACCAAGAACATTTTTTAATCCCAAAGTGATAAAGAATGAATATATGAATTCAGGCTGAATCATTTTTAAAGAAGTGGGAAGCATTCATAAGAACATAAGAAATAGGAGCAGGAGTAGGCCATCTAGCCCCTCGAGCCTGCCCCGCCATTCAATAAGATCATGGCTGATCTGTCGTGGCTCAGTTCCACATTCCCGCCCTCTCCCCATAACCCTTAATCCCCTCGCTTATCAAAAACCATCAACCCGTGTCTTAAAAATATTTAGCGAGGCAGCCTCCACTCCTTCAATGGGCAGAGAATTCCAGAGATTCACCACCCTTTGAGTGAAGAAGTTTCTCCACAACTCCGTTCTAAACCACCCCCCCTTTATCTTGAGGCTGTGCCCCCTAGTCTTACTGTCCTTTCTGAGCAGGAAGAGTCTCTCCACCTCTATCCTATGTCAGACTGAAAGCAATTAACAACAGCCATGCCCATTAGAAATATGAAGGAATTCCAGGAAAAAAAACGTCAGTTTGGAGGTGAATAATTCTTTACTATTATCTAATTCATGATGGCCTGAAACAAGTCTCCAGTTTGAGGTAAGATGTCACTGTGGTGTTAATTCTCAGTTAAAATCTATCTAGATTAGATTTATATTATGTTGGGTTATTGCAAATGCCACATTAATTTGACTGTGTAAATTAGAAATGGAACTTTAACTCTGGCCCTAAGAATGAGTCCAGTCCTTTCACATTAACATTTGGAGGGAGAAATTCAATGCTGTTTTGTCAGTTTTGCAGTAGCAGAAGGAAGGGTGGGGGACAAATTTCAGGGAGCAATCGCATGAAGCTTGCATCACATTTAGCCAGCTATGCATCAATTGTCAAACCGGGTACCCACCTGAAGCAGGAACTAGGCAGCTTACACATATGTAGGATTATTGCAAATACCACATTAATTTGACTGTGTAAATTAGGTATGGAACTGGAATTCTGGCCCTATGATAAGTCCAGTGCCAAGGTCCTAATACCAATTGTAGGACCTTGATTGAAGTATTTGCACAAATAGGCAGAGATTGTACAATGCATGCCATGCCCAGTTATTCTGGGTCTTCTGCAAACTAACAGTAGCCTTAATTGATCCCATAGAAGGCATGCAAAAAGTGACCAGAAATCATTTTATAAGTTCAATTTCTGTGGAATCAGGAAAAACAGACATCCTTTTCTTGAGTTCATAGAAATACTGTTGCTTCCACTAGCATTTCATTTGTTGAATGCAAATAAGGCCCAAGGTTGAATGATCATGCCTTTGATTGGCACATAAGGTAATCACTTTGATGATTTCCCACCCATTTTGGATGCAGAATTAATTTCTTGGCCATAATTGCACAGACTACTGAGTTGATAAAATTGGCATGAGATAATAAAACATTAGGTTAGTTCCCCTAATCTTGGGATGACAGAGTCATTAATTCTTCCAGCAGGGAAGGAGGGTATTTGCATAATTGTATCCATGCCTGCTCTCTGAAAGCGCGCTATCCTCTAAGCCCCATAATCTCTCCCTTCATACTGTTGGTGATGATCTTACATATGTGCTTTCTACTTGTTACTTGTTAATGTACTGATCAGTGAAAGTTATTATTCAATATTTATATTATCAAACGCAAATAATTTGAGAATCACGATCCTTTTACATTCTATCAAAAGAGTCTCAAGGTCTGTAATTTTTTTTCTTTACCCAAACCTTTCATAGCAGGTATCATTTTGATGTCTCATATGCACACTTTGCTTTTGTATTCTATTAATAAACCTTCATTTATAAAATTTAAGATTACATATACTTTCTCACAGCATTGTCAACTTGTCCTCCCACTTTTTAAGATGTGTTTGAATCTCTTTTAAAAGGAAGTTCTTTGTATACTTTTACCGTCTACCTTTTCTCCTTCGCAAAATGTATCTCCTTATATCTGTCCGCACTAAATTTCATCTGAATTCTGTCTACATTAACTTACTAACCGATGCCTTTATGTTGTGCTCCATAGTCCCTTGCTCCCCAAACGAAAGTACAGAGAGCAACAATGGTCCCAACTCTGATCGCTGTGCATGTCTGATTGCATGGTCTAAATTAAGCTCAGACACTAAGCCGCCTTTCATTATCTAGTGGCATGTTTTGTTGCAGGATAGCAATATAGTTTGATGATATTCGTGTTTTACTGGTAGATGCCAGTTTGAAGGAACATTGATGGATACAGATTATATTGATCTCCCTCCCATCCTTACCCCAGCACTGTGATCGGCAGGGATGAGCATGTTACAGTAAAAAGCTCACACTCCGAAAATCAACCTTAGCGTCAAGATTGACACAAGACTAACATGTTTTCTTCTAATAACTGAACATATGTTAGCTCCCTTTCTCGCGTGTGCGTACGGGGGGGGGGGGGGTAGAGAAAGTGTATTGTCACATTATAGGACTCACCAGAGAACTGCTGTGGACGTGAATTTGTGCAAAGCAAGCTCTCGTTTCTTCCTGTCTATTGCAGATGGAGCCATTCTTCAGAAAGCAAGTGGTACCAGATTTTAAACCTCTGGACAAAAGCAACAAAAAGACCAGTCACCGAGCATTTTATTTATGGTTCCACTTTGTACTTAAGAAATAGCCACAGCATTTTGCACAGATGCTCCAATCATTTTAAAATTAAATATCGAAGCGTTAACCCTGATGAAATTAAATCGAGCGAGGCCTGTACTTTTGACACCAGCACTTCAGCTTCTGCAGTTTACTCGGAAAGACATTGCGGTCAGTATAGTTAGTGAGCGAGTTCCCAGTTGTTAGCGAGTCAAGCCCTTACTCAGACTGGTGGCGCATAGAGCCCGGGAATGAACCCATTCTGCGTGCTTTGGCGCACAGAAGCAGAAGCATGAATAAGCAGCAGCCTCTGCCATTTCCTGCTGAGTAGGAGCCGGAGCTAAGAGTCGAGCCGGGCTCGGGGAGACTCCGCCCAGCCCCGCACGGTGCAGCCTCCCAGTGACGAAAGCCCCAGTCTCGCTACTTAAAGGCCGGTAGCTGGGCGACCAGGAAGGCTGAACTGCTGCTACCCTCTTTTTAACAACCTTTCCCCCCCCCCTCCCCGCCCCTTGTTCCCCCCAAACTGGATCCCGACCCGCTCTCCTTCCACAGCCACCCGATGAGAGCGGAGGTCCTCACTCCCAACGCCATCCCCTCCCGCGGCCGAAGCGATCGGCACCGCTCCGCAGTCACCGGCAGCTCCAGCTGACACTCCCAGCCCGATGCTCAACTGATCGGGGCCAAGGTAAGGGACTGGCTTGGGGCACTTTAACTCAGGTTAAACTGGGAGGGGAAATCCTCAGATTCACCCCCCCCCCCCAAACCCATTCCAAACTCCTCACAACATCCCTCTTCACTTAAAACCCCTCATATCCGCTCCTCACTCCAAATTCGTCACTCCAAGCTCCTCACAACATCCCCCTCGCTCGACCCTTCACATCCGCCCCTCACATTCCCCCCTCATTCCAAACTCCTTACAACATCCCCCTCACTCAAATCCTCGCATCTCCCTCACTCAAACCTTCACATCCGCCCTCGCATCTCCTCTCACTCCAAATTCCTCACATCCCCCTCACTCCCAACTCACATTTCCCCCTCACCCAAAACCCCCTTGCATAATTCCTCACATTCCCCCTCCAAACTCATCACATCCCCTTGACTCAAATCTTCACATTCCCCCTTTCTCCCTTCTGATGCTGGACAATTGTATTTTGTTTGTTTTTTGAGGGTGAGGACTCTCACTCACTGGTGCTAAACATTTATTTTTACATTTGTAAATGGGATCGGAATTCTTGTTTAAGTCAGGTTTTATTTATAAAAGTGTCTGTGTGTGTGTGTGCTTGGAGGGGGGGGGGGGGGGGGTGTTCAGCAGCACCGGGCCAGTTGAATGTTTACTTTTACTGGCGGCCGTTTGGGTTGTTTGACTCATTTTGAGTCAGGAAAGTTTGGGGCGTTTATATTTTGCTGGTGGAGGCTGTCGAACTGGACTGACTGAGAATTGAGTGAGTGAGTGACCGCCCAATTCCTGAACCGCCCCGATCTCCTCAGCGAATTCCCCGCCCGCCTTCACGTAGGCTGCTCCTGGGGGAACATCCATTCTGCACGTCCGAGGTTTGGGATTAATTATCCTGAACATTGTTGGGAGCTCGCCCTACGTGCCGGGACGAGTGGGAATAGGAAGCCGACGGATTTCGGGGTTTTTTAAAACTGGACTGGACGTCCCCTCCTTTTTTGTTTTGAGTCTAAAGGTGTGGGGGAGAAGTAGGAGAGCAACGTTTTGTTTAATGACTGCCCAATCTCCCTGTCAACAGGTCGGCGAACTCGGTTTGCACAGAGTGGAAGCAGCAGCATGGAGAAGAGTTTGCATCCGTGCGGGCCCCCGAGTGAGCAGCCCGTGCAGCTGGAGTGCCCCAGAGCCCCGGCGGCAAGCTTCCCCCCTGAGGTGACTCTCTCCTGCAAGGTGCCGCTCCTCAATACTTTCCTCAAGAAGAAACACGCACAGAGGAAGCTGGAGGTGAGGAACCTCCGGGCGCTGGGATTGATCCTCACCAGCTTGCTGCGTTCCGACAAGCTGAGCGACGGGGCGTTCCTGGCAGGCGGCGGCTGTGTGGAGAACCGGGGCGGTTTGTTCGAACCTTTGAAGAAGGACCCGAGTGAAACTCAGGCGTGCCCCAAGTCAGGAAATGATGTTTCCACACTGGTGCCATCTGCGGGAAGGCCAGGCCAGTTGCAGCAGCTGCCGGCACTGGAACAGGAGACTGGGCTCCCAGCTGATCAACCCTTCGCCACAGAGGCATCTGCCATTATCTCCACTTCTGCAAACTTGCCATTCCAGAACTTGACACATTCCACCCAAGATGCTATCACCCCGGGGTGCTGTAGCAACATGGCCCAGCCTCATGCCAACAGCCTCTATCAGAACCTCTTCTGTCATGATCTACTGAGCCAGGTTAAGGCCGAGAAAGATTTAAAGGCTGGCATTTTTCAGGATAAGAGTGAGGAGGCATCCATTGACCTTGTCTTTGATCTTTTGACTCAGTTACAGTACCACACCCACCAGGAAGATGGGGTAGAGATATGTGATGAATTTTTGCAAGGGATTTGTGTTTATGGGAATGATTGCCTGAAACATCACACAGTGCTACCTTATCACTGGCAACTGAGAAACATTGCAACTCAGACTTGGCAGGCAGTGCCTGATGAGGCGCAAGAACATTTAGAAAGACTGTACTGCAATCCTGACAATGACCAAGTCAAACTTCAACATCAGTAAGTAACAGAACCAGGATAGCTTTACGATTGAACTTATTTTGAAAAAGTTCTTTTAATATATCCAAATATCGCCTATATTCAAATTAGCAATAAAAGTGCCTTCCTTTGAGTTTGTCTGGTCATTTTCCATGTGATGGTATTTTAAAAAAGGATATGTGTGGAAACCTGTCTGAGTAAAGAAAATTGCTAGTTTTTTTTATAGTTTGATAAAGGTGAGGCACTCAAAGGAGCTGGCTTGAATGTCTGAATTGCAGTGAAGAGAAGCCCAGAGCCATTGTGATGTTGTGTTTCTCTAGTAACAAGATGTAGATAACAGCATGGTGCACCATGCCAAAATACTTGTAAACAAGTTAGTGCTGCACATCACTTGCATGGTTACCACACTATTTGGTTAGTGCTATTAATCATTTGTGGCAGTCTAGCTTTTATGAAAATTTTTTTGGATACAGAAAAATGTCTGTTCAGCACCTCTCTCATAGAAAGATCGAGTAAAAAGCATCAGTAATCAACTGATCAGACATGTCTGCATAACTCAGACAAGTATTGGTGAATTTGCTTGACTGAATTACACGCTTTTGGCCTTCAGCAACTGCATACAAATAAAATCCACCTCTAATTCTTGTATAGAAATGGCTTAAAAGTGATGGTATGCAAACATGCAGTGATGCATTCCAGATTTAAAATTCTAGAATGTAATGTGCTGGCTTGTACAGCTGCCGGTACAATACCAGCACATACCATTCCACTTTTGAACCTTGTTTATATATCCTATCTTGTTAGGAACTGGGTGCTTTGTAATAATCCTTCAGGGCACTGAAGAAAATTTCAGGATTCTTGCTCATTGCCATTAGTAGAAAGCCAAAGTGGAGTTTTATTTTGTTTAATTTGTCTGTCTGTTTTTGCATCACAAAGCATTGGGAGGGACAGAGCTGATTTCCTCCCAGACCTTTGTTAATCTTGCTGCTTGAAACATGTAGAAAAACTGGGATAATTCAACATCCCGCACCATTTCTTTCTTTTGCAATGTCATGAAGCAACTCAACAGAACAGAGTTTAATAAAGAATATGTCTAGTTGTAGAGGCATCTTCATTTTCTACCACTGTGATTAGGAATTGGTGTGTCAATGCTGCAATCCACAGGCCATAGTATTTATGTAGCATGCTGTGTAGAAATGTTGTCTCTATGAAACTTAAGCCTCCCTGGGTCAAGAAACTGAGTTGGCATTTTTGAGAGCAATTTGTGATCATTTTGTAATTACAGCGTTAATTATTATTTTGGGGATAGTTGGTTGGCTTCTTTCAATTATTATTGGACCATCATAATTTGTGTGTCTTGCATTGACAACTGAAAATAAAAGTAATTTTCAGTTACTTGATGTTTGCATATCCTGATGGCACAATGGATGCAATACAAATTACAACGTTTTGTTTTTGCAGGATAAGTACTTTTTATGTTTTTGATCTATAATTAGACTTCCGAATCATCAGCATTTTATTAATGGAATGACCTGAATTGCATTTATAATTCTTCAGATGTATTCAACTAAATTTATTATCAGTTGTTGTCAACTAAAAATCAGTATTGCCACTTATCTGCTTGCATTTGTAATTTGTATATTTTGGGTAGACGGGAACTGCTGGGATTCTTTTACTACAGAGTGCAACTCTTGCATTGAATCAGTACAATCTCAAGGTGATTGTGTTCCAGTAATGTCTGCCACTGTTCTTCATCTTCGATCAATTAGTTCAGATCAAGAGCACAGAAATAGTTGGTCTTGTTTTTAAATTTTTTTTTTAACATGGAGCACTTGCCTTTTGGAATAGTTAGTCAGGTAGAACACTGTGAAATTGCCACTTTTAAAGATGGAGTTTGTAGGATCCAAAGTCAACTCTTGATATATCCTAACATGTGATGCATTGCTAGAGCTACTAGTGGCCAGTTTAATGTACTGGAAGTATAGTCATTACTTTGTGCACAAGATGTAACTAGCATATAAATGTTTTTAATTTTGAGCCTTTTTTCTGGAAGCAGTACTAGTGTTAATGACAATTTATTTTCAAATAAACACCTCAAAAGTTTGGACTAAAATGTTGTTTTCTTAGTTGGGGGGGTGGGGTGTGGGCTGCAAAATAAGATCATCCTAACATAAAATGGAAATGTCTTTTGAATCTTAATTAGTACAAAACAGTTTCCTTAATGGAATAAGGTGAATGGGGAGGCTCTTGGACAGATTACTACTTTTTTTAAAAAAATTATAATCTACTGATTTGAATCTGGATGGACTTTCTCCAAGGATTGTGCTTGCACTCCTCATCTGTAGTTTTACTAACTGATGGTTTAAATTTGATGTCGGTTTTGCTTGTTAAAAATCTAATTATTATAGAGACATATATTTTCACTGTTGCTATGCAGGCCAGTGGCACAAGCAGTAACAAAAATAATGCACAGGACACAGCTGGATGTGAGATGAATTGCAATATGAGTCACTAGCAACGTAAATTGTACATGTCCAACCAATTAGAACTCTGCAAGCTATCTTTCTGTGTCAGGGCTCTGTAGAGCATGTGGGAATGTCTCTGAACCATTTCAAAAGATCAGTCACAAGCCTCAATATATGTGAATTCCTGATATTCTGGAAACTTCATACAGGTATAGTAAACGACAGGGGGAAAAAAATGAAGAAAGGGAGTCAACATTTTTTTGCAGTAAGCTATACTGTTGAAAATGTTGAACACTGATTATGCTGCTGATGTACACCAAATAGATGCATCATAAGTAAGAGTTGTCTTTTATATGGAGTCTTTCACATCAAAAAAACTCAAAGTACTTTTACATAATGAATTTCTTAGAAATATACAAAGTACATATGATGGAAAGAGCAATCCTGATTAATTTTCCACTTTCAATCCTCAACCAAAATCTGCAACTCATTTCCTAACTCTCTCTCAAAGTCGTACTAAACTGTGCTCATTGACCTAGTCAAGCAACATGTTGATTTAAAATTTCCACCCTTATTTTAGAATTGCTCTGCCTCTTGATCTGTGCATTTTCCTTCTGCCTCAGAACCTCCAATATACCTGCACTGCTCCAGTTTTGACCTCAAACATTCCTGATTTAATCACTTACCTTTTGGCAGCGCACATTCAGTTGCCAAGACCAAGACCCTGAAATTCTAACTTTTTAAATCTCTAGCTTCCTTTCCTGCTCTAACACACACCTCTGACTAAGCTTTTGGTCAGCTGCCTTAGTATACTTTTACACGTGGCTGAGTATTAAATTGTGTTTTCTAACACTCCTACATCACACCTTTGTTTTACTACATAAGTAATGTTGTTCTTGTTATCTTGTTGATCAAGCCTGTTGCACACAGTTGCATCAGGATTACACACTCTGACCCACCTGCCAAATATAGTAGGCAAAAAATGTAAAACCTCAAAGCCAATTGGGAGGGGGTGGCCGTTGAAATATAGATATTCTTACTCATTGGGAATCTGACGTCACTGGCAAAGCCAGAATTTATTGCCCTTGAGAAGGTGGAGATGAGCTGCCTTCAAATTGCTGCAGTCTGTGTGATACAGATATACCTACTTTGCTGTAAGGGAGGGAGTTCCTCTCACTCCCTTTGGATGAACAAAATTCATTCACGAGAACATGTTGACCAAGCTTACATAACCAGATATTTTATTTACCTTTAGTAGGATGTGATCTCTATCCTAGCCAGGAACTGGTTCCGTTCTTTTTTTGAAAACGTGGAGAATCAGGACTCATCATATGAGTTAGCAACTTGTCCTGTAGATATTATTGTCCTCGGTAAAAGAACCTATCTAACATGTAACCTAGCCCTACCTTACCCTGAAATCCCCACTCTATCAGTAGGAAGCAAATTGAGCCCTTTAACTATTTTGTTTATCTCTTCAAACTGCCTTGAAATTTGCACATTGCTAAAGTGAATATATCCAACGTTTTTAAGCCTATCTGAGGTCTGAGGCTCCTTAAGGTCAGAATCATTCCTGTCGCTCTGCTTTGAACCTTTTTCTGCAGCTTCTGTATTACTCACCATATGAAGCGACAAAAACTGCAGTGTTTTAAATTCTTATTTGAAATGCAATGACAATATAGCAGCCGTTGCTCCACAAATAGCCTTGAAATGAATGATCAGTCAGTGCTTGTCTGAGAAATGCTGGATATAAGACTGGGAGATCTCCCCTGTTCTTGTAGCACCATGGGGACTTTAACATCCACCAGAACAGACAGAACCATGGTTTATTCTTTTAATCCAAAGGAACAGTACTTCTGTCATTGTATCACATCCTCAGAACTGTCACTGAAGAGTCAAAATTAGATTATCAGTTCTAGCTGTGGAGAGTTTGTAACCTTTTCACTTTGTTCATCACAATCTTCGGCCTCAGTCATCTTGCCAGTTGGTGCAAGGGGGTAAGGACTAGCTATGATGACATTGCTAACTATTTTGGGCAAATTGTTTTCACCTTTTATGGTGCCTGTTTAACATCCTCCTGAGAAGAAACTGTTTCATGAATTCCAGCATGAAGGTGACTACATGTAGAATGTTGTTTTGCAATCCCAATATTTTGAAAGTTTCAAATTAGTTCACAAAATCTTTCTACGTGAAGTCTACTTTAGAAATAACTCCAGAATATTTTTGTGAAATACACATGATCTACACCCATCTTTGCACCATTAACCTGGTTGCTCTCTAATGGTATATGGGTGGTAATGTCATTGTCAACCCAATGTCACAATGACTGGTTGTGTAAATAGGATTTGTTTGGTTAGAAACAGCTGACAACACAGGCTTATTAAAGTTCCTATTGTTTCTCATAGGAACTGAAATAACCTTGAAATGCAGCAGCAAGAAACAACAAATGCTGAGTTTAGCACTGCCTTGATCTCTGGAAACTTTGAAATGAACCAGTTCAAATCCATTTTCCTCAGATGTGTACCCTTTTGTTTTGAAAAAATTATATTTGTGCAGTTTATACTTCAGTGCATATTTATTTTTGCTCTGCACTTTCCTTGTCTTTTTTGACTGACTCTTTTCTGAATTGAACAGTTGCTGAACTATGATTCCACTGCTCATCGTCCAATACCTCATACAGTAGCAATTTATCCACTTACTGAATCTTTGTAGCTGATTCTAGATTGAGGGGCATCAAAGACAAATCCGATTTTTGTCTTCACTTGATGTCTGCATGTGCATCACTGGGTAATGTTTGGGAATGAGAAACAAGGTTAATTTTCTCACCGCTCACAGATAAACTGATGGTGCTGAGACAACAAACTCCACATAGACCACAGACTGAATGTATGGCATTCCTGGCCCCTGCGATTACTTTCACACTGTCTTCAAGTGATCCTTGGTTTCAGTCTGAGTTTTCCTTATGCTAGTAAAATATGTGTTGTGCGCAGTTCCCTGAAAGAGTCCTTTTTTTTTCAATGAATTCTGAAGTGGATCTTAATTTGCTTTAAATAGAAATGTTCTTTATTTTCAAAGTCAGGAATGTCCAGTATAAAGATTTCAGTCACAAGTGATGAGCACAGGTACAGTAAAAGTCAACATATTCTCAGTAACATTTCAGACAACTATCAGTTGCTACATTTATTCTCCTGTCTCTCCCAGTATCACTGAGTCATGATTGTTACAACAGAGCTGAAAAATCAAGATGAGTTAAGTTTGTCGAGATGGTTTCTTTTAGTTGGTCATTAGGGTTGAAATGAGATCAACTTCTTTTTTAAAAGACAACACTGGATGGGCGAGGCTGTTGACATGTAGAGTTTTCTCTTTGTGTTGATGAGAATCAGGCAAGCTTGATGCAGTATTTGTAACTGCTTTTCCTCGAGTAGTGCAACTGTAAATATGCAGACTGGTCGAGACATTATTGTAGCATTTTACTGGATTATTTAGAAATAACTATGACTTGCCTTTGAGAAAAATGCAACATCATTTTTGAAATCAATCGTTGTGTGATGATGGGAATGACTGTGGCATGAAAAATATTACAAGCTTTCAAGTCTTTACATGCACAAGTGAACTTTCACCCATTTCCATAATTGCTGTTTTAAAGGGGCGTTGCCTCCACTGGGGAGTGTTTGGTTAGGTAAAGTTTCTGGAACAGGAATGAATAACACTGTCTGAAAATTCTGCTGAACTAGTATCCTATTGACCATAAAGGCAAACTTGCAATCTTTGCAATTTGCAAGTTGGTTTTCTATATGGAAAAATAAAATTCATCACAAAAACCACATATATGTTCTGAAGCAAACTCACCTTGTTGGCTAGCAATCATCATAACAAATCCACATTTTAAAAATGTCCGAAATTTTATTTCTGTGCCTAGATTTCTCAGTTATCAGCATTAAACAAATTATTCACTTTTTCACAACAAACATAATCCAAGAATGCTGCATTGATCTATCGATTGGGATTTAGTTAGGAGTGCTAGAGTTGTCTCCAGTATCTTGGCTTATTGAGTGGAATGTTGACCAGGATTCCCGGTCCTGATTATTACTATGCTGAAAAATAAATGTGACTTGGTTTTGCTTTTCCGATTTAAAGTATATTTCTTAAACTTAATGATATTGCTAAAAATGGATGAAAAGGAGGAGGAGAAAAACCTATTTACTATTCTGATGCATGTGGATTTGGTGAAGTGGTATTTATTGAATAATTCATATATAAACATATATAAATTTGGAGCAAAAGTAAGGTATTCAGCCCCATGATCTTATTGAATCACAGTAAGATCATGGCTGATCTGTTTGTTTCAAGTTCCATATTCTCATCTACCCTTTGATTGTCTTGCCTAACAAGAATTTAATCTCCCTCAATATTCAATGACTTCACTACCTTCTCAGGTAGAGTTCCAAAGTTGTTGCCCAGACCATTCAGGATCTTGTATACTTCTTCAATTTAGAAATCCATCATTCTTCTAGTGGAAAGGAGCCCAGTCTGTCCAATCTATATGACAATCTGCTCATTCCAGGCATCAATCTAGCAAACCTCTGAACTACCTCCAACGCATTTACCTATTTCTTTAAGGAGACCAAAACTGCATACAGTATTTGAAATGTGGTCTCACTGATGTTCTGTATAACTGAAGCATAACATGTCTACCTTTTAATGCTTAATTCCTCTTGCAATAAAGGCTAGCATTCCAGTAGCCGCCTAATTACTTGTTGTGCCTGCGTACTAACTTTTTGTGACTTATGCATGAGAACACTTAGATCCCTTTGCACTGGAATTCTACAGTCTTTCTCTGCTTTATTCTTCCTGCCAAAAAATGAATAACTTCACATTTTCCCACATATTCTATCTGCCAGATTATTTTGCCCACTCACTCCTCCTATCCATATTTGGCTGTAACCTCTATGTCCTCTTCACAACATACTTAATTTCTTTCTTGTGTCGTCTGCAAAATCAGCAGCCTTGCCTTCACTGCACTCATCTAAGTCATTGATATGAATTCGATTCCCAGTTTGGGTCACTGTGTCTATGCGAAAGATTCTATGATAAACTACAGTGCAGAAGGAGGCCATTCAGCCCATCGAGTCTGCACCAACCACAATCCTACCCAGCCCTATCCCCATAAGCCCATGCATTTCCCCAGCTAGTACCCCAACAAAGGGCAATTTAGTACTGCCAACCAACCAAACCCGCACATATTTGAACCGTGGGAGGAAACATACACAACACGGGAAGAATGTGCGACCTCCACACAGTTGGCACATTCTCCCTGTGCCTGCATGGGATTCCTCTGGGTGCTCCAGCTTCCTCCCACAGTCCAAAAGACATGCTGGTTAGGAGCATTAGCCATGTTAAATTCTCTCTCTCTCTCTCTGTATACCTGAACAGGCACTGAGTGTGGCGACAAGGGGATTTTCACAGTTACTTTATTTGCAGTGTTAATTTGCAGTTCCTTCCTCCTTGATCAGAGAGGTTCTATTTTTGAGTCTGATGGAACCTTTCCACAATGTAGTGAATTTTGAAAAGTTAACAGCAACACATCTACTTCATTAGGCACCTCGCTTAAGACCTTGGGGTGAAGCCAATCAGGACATGTTAGCCTACAGCTCCACTAGTTTGCTCAGTGCTGCTTTACTAATGATCGTAATTTCACCAAGTTCCCTTCCACCGCCTGATTTACAACAATATTCGTGGAACTGTTTTTGTACCTCCTGTAATGAAGACAGAAGCAATATTTTTGTTCATTTCACCTTGCATTTCCCTATTATCTACTATTAACTACCCATTGTCATTTTCTTTAAATTAGCAAAACACTGGATGCTGGAATCTGAAACAAACAGAACGTTGGAAAAACTCAGCAGGTCTAGCAGCATCTGTATGGAGAGAAAACAATTAATATTTTGAATCAGTTTAGTTCTTCAACAAAACCTGAGGGACAGTCTGTTAGATACTTTAGTTTTTTTCTTTATAAATACCAATCAAAACTCTTGCTGCCTCTTTTTACATTTTAACCAGCTTCCTTTTCATACTCTAGTTTTTCTCCTGATTAACCTTCTAGTCGTTCTCCACCGTTCTTTATGTTCTGACCAAATATGCGACCTGCTGCTCTTCATTGCGCAGTTATGTTTTTTAAGTTTGATGCTTTCCTTTAATTTGGTTAGTTTACCATGGATGGTGGCCCTTTAGAATTTTTTTCTCCATGGTAGAAATATACTTATTCTGAGTATTCAGAAATATCTCCTTTTAAATAGCTGCCATTCCTCCTCTATTGATCTATTCTCAAGCCTAGTATCCTGATTCAGTTCGGCTAGATGCCCGTATTGTTGCCCTTATTTAAGTTTAAAATAGTACCCACTTCTCTCTCTTTCAAATTCAATCATATGGTTGTCACTACTTCTACCTGCGTTTGATCTGAGGTCATTAATTAATCAGTCACATTTCATAATTCTGTGTCTGATATAACCTGTTTTCTGGCTGGTTCCATAATGAGCTGTTTTAAGAAACTTCCTCAAAAAGCATTCTATGAACTCTTCAGATTATTACAACCAACCTGATTTTTCCAATTTGTCTAGAGATTAAAATCACCTGTGATTATTGTCATCTCTTTATCATATGCACCTAATATTTCCTGTTGTATCCTTTGTCTTAAATTGTGGTTACTGTTAGGGGTGGGGGAGCTTTGGACCCCTCCTACTAGCGATTTCTTTCCCCTAGTATTTCTCAACTCCACCCAAACTGGTTCTATGTCATGTCCTCCTGAATCAAAGTAATCTTTTAACAATTACATCAATGTCATCCTTGATCAACAGTATTACCCCTCCACTTTTACCTAGCACTTATTCTTCTTGTGTGTCTTATACACATCAATCATCATGACCACAACTGTGTGTCCATAATAGCTATCAGAGCATGGGGGCGGTTCTCCCATCCGGCTGTGCTGCTTTTTGTAGTGCAGTGGGCTGGGAGTCTCATGTGGAGGCCGTTTTGTGGGCCCTCACTGAGCACCATGGCCTCTGCGTCTCCCAGTACCAGATTTCCGGTGCTGTCACTCTGCCAGAGATTGACGCAGAGCAGCATAATGTATTCAAACTCTAAATATACTTCAGATAGCATGAGTGAGCTTGGGACTGAAATCTCGAGGCCCACTAGTCCCTCTTTCTCTTTCCTCCACCTCCCACCTGCCTCCACCCCTGGGTCAGGAGTGGGGTTTAGTATAGCTCCCCAATTGTGGGAACTGTTTGTCCCCCTTCACTCTAGCGGGGTTGGGCTATCAAGGCCCCCCTGAGATGGTCAGTGCCAGGGGAGGTGACCCACTATGGGCATTGCCACCTTGGCAGTGCCAGTCTGGGACACCTGGCACTGCCATAGGGGCAAAATGTCAATGGTCATTTGGCCTGCCCCCCCCCTTGGCACTGCCCAATGAGGGGCAGGGCCTAATGGGAGGTGGTGGTGGGAGACTCTGCTGCCACTCTTCATTTAGACTGAGTGGCAGAGGGAGAGAGACCAGCAATCGGGGCTAGCCATCATGGTGGGGCAATCTATTTATAGGGGTATCCGGACTGCGTGAGTGAGGGAATGTTGGGGGTGAGGGGGGGTAGTGTTGAAGCTGGCCCAGGCAAGTTTGGGGAGGGAGGGTGGGCAGGGGGTTGCACTGCCGGCGATGCTGGCTAGCCCCGTGAGCAACCCGCACAATTAGGCAGATGGCAGATAGGGGCCACTGTGCATGTGCTGATCTTGGGACAGACAGATTGGTGCATGTGCAGTGGTGATCTCAGCACTCTGCTGCCAGCCTCTCCAGCAGGAATATGCCCACTGATTTTTCATGTGATTCATGCTAATACATCCTGCAATGCACAGCGAGATTCATTTTGAAACTCCCACTGAAAAAATCAGTGGGATTTACTCCAGTTTTTACACAAATTTGACACTTTTGGGACAATCGCTGTACATATTTATTTACTCCGATATATGTTGTTCATTTAATTTAGGAATGCTGTGCACATTCAGATACAGAGCCTTTAGTTTTGTCTTTTTTGTTACCTTTTGTAACATCTAGACTTAACTGTTGGTGTATTCTTAGGCTTTTTTCTCTCTGTCCCTGCTTTCCATTCTCTGACCCTCATTTCCCGTATTAATATTTTGTTCTCCTACCTTAATTCCCTGTGCCCTTTGATTTGCTACATCTACCCAAGCTTGATCCCACTAATTGCCCGGTTATATTGACATATTGCTTTCTGAAATGGTTCTCTTAAAGTTAGCTCATGTTTGTTTTGGAGTCAGTTTTTGAATCGCCTTGTTCAATACCTGACTGTTGCCTAATGGTCAGATAAGATCTTCACAGGTAATCATTGCAGAACCAATTCACTGCCTTTACAGGCATGCCTGGAAGCACTTCAGTCATTTAGGTTTGATGGCTATCCTTTATGGATTGCATCTACTTCTTAAAGCTACTTGAAATAGTTTGACTTCATGTACTATTATGCATATAGCTGTTCCATTATATATAAAGCAATTCAACTTTTAACAACAACCTGTGCTCCAGTGAACAGGAGCACTAGTTAATAAGTTTAATTCTTTCAAAGCAAAGCAGTTTCCTTGGCATGCTTTTCCGGGCTAGGATGAACTTCAGACATCCTCCTGTTTTATGAATGAAAATGGTTAATATTCACAGAAAGTACCGGTGTGGTATCAATGGCTTCTTTCACACAACTGTGGTTGTGTTCTGACTTTTTCAAAAGGCAACATCCAACTTGCTGACTCAGCTAGCTGGTCAGATTCCACTAAAGGAATCACTCTATCTTGCATGCAATAGAATATGGGTACTAAAATTAGTAATCTATTACTAACAGAAAGTGACAAATTTTTCATTTGTAGACAAGTTATTAGCAGTAGTATTACACCAAACCATATGAAAAACAGTTGGGGAGGATGAAGTTGGCTCATTCATGTCTATCTCTGAATGGATGCAAGATTCAATACCATCTGCTTTGTATGATCACTCAAGACAAATTTCACCCCTTCGCCCTAGTCATGTGATTCCTTGATGGCACCAATCGTGAAAACATAGATGTAGCTAATGTTGAATCATTGAAAGAAAAAGCATTGAAATGCCACATAAAGAGTTTTACCCTGATCTTAACCTAATGTTTTTCTTGACTTTCCAGTTTCAACTTTTAGAAACCAAGATAAACTTGGGTGAAAATGATTAGCCAATTTAATATGAGAGGTTAATACTTTAATTCATATAATGTGGTCTTGGATTTTGCTATCGGAATATTTTGGCATCGGTTGAACACTTGTACTGCGGGTGGTTGTCAGTTTTGCATGTTGCAGCTCATCAATACTGAAAACAATAATGGCTGCCTTGTTCGAACAACTGCCCACCTTTCATTTTACTTGCGCAACTATTTATAATTGCATTCAGGACGTCAGAGGTATGACTCAGTTGTACAAGTATGTATGTATGTATGTATGTATGTACAGTTGTCAAGGAACCTGAATGCTTGTGTTTGTAGGTCCATGGCATAAAGCAGCTCAATTTTGCAGTTTTATATTAAAATTCTATTTTGTGGGCTTATTTCATTCAGCCCGATGCATCGTAATAAATCAGTCTTGCCTTTCTAATACTTACATTTTGCAAATCTTCAACTCTATTAATACAACCCTATTCGAACTACAGAAAATAAAATCTGCATTTTCTGGGCTAAGTTTTCTCTACAAAATTCTAATAATCACCTCTAATTGCCATATCTTGGCTGTTGCACTGAGATTACTGTAATGAGAAGAATTCTGTTGTACAAATATTTCTGATTTAATCGTAGAATAAAATGTGATGTTTCCAAGGTTGGTAATTCCTATTTTTTTTTTCTCAGGGGTCGTGTTTTCTCACTGGACTTTAACTTAATGACAGTTTATGATGTAGAATTCAACCAAGTGAGGAGATTGTCCACCGTTTCCTCGGCAAACTCTGGTTCACAATTCCACACAGTTTGGAAGTATTATTGCCGGGAACACTTTGGCTGGAGGGAATACTCTGAGGTAATTTGGAATGCTGTCATGTTAGCCAATAGCTGAAATGTAGATTTTTGTCAAATGATCAAATTCCTGAAAATTGTAAGTGTTACATAATTTAAATAACATAAAAATGTTTAGATTGTAACAAATTCTACTTCACATTCTGTTCCCATGCATGAAACTAAATTGTACTAAAAGAGCAATCGAAAGGTCATGATGCTCTTATTTTAGATTTAGTATTGTTATTGGAAGAGCTTGTTAAACAACTTTTGCCAATTCTTATATCCAAGAACTGTTTCAACAGAAAATGTAAATTATGAAGTTATTTGAATAAATCAATTAAATTACAAAATAAAGATTATTACTATGAACATAAAGTAGTTGAGAACAGAAGCCTTCACTTAAACAGTTTGCATTGTTATAAAAAGTAGGTACACATCTGATAAAAGCTAGAACTTTCACCACACAATTATGACATTAAAATTTGTTAAAAAGACCTACTGTGTAACATGTAGAAGATGGTTCATATCTCTGAGTAACATTTTATTTCCTTATTACAAATGTATTAAATTTGCCATTTCTAGGCAGTTGTTCGATGTATCGAGGAAGCCTCATCCCGTGGTATGAGTGAGATCTGCTTTGTAATGCAGCAAAATAGGTATATCCTGAATTTAATGGAGGGCTTTCAGCAGAATGCTGTTTTTGGCACTCGGCGCAGAATCACCCGACGACCTTTATTTCGCTCGTCTGTACTGCTGTTACCCTGTTTACAGTAAGTTTACTTGACAGAACAAATTAGCTTTTGACTAGCTTAACCAATGGCATACCATTACAAATGCCAGTAGAAGTATTTTGTAAGAATAAAGTTTGAAATTAAATTTACCTTGCTTTACACAACATCAAGTTAAACATTTTTGCTTGAGCAACGTCAGCCTAGAGTAAACTATTTGGAGCCGCATTGTGCAAAATTATTACAAATCGTATGAATCAACAGGATTCCAATATACCATCAAGTACTCCTTAGCTACTGATGTGTAAATCAGTGTTACCATATTCCATAAGTGTATTACTCAATGTTAAAACTACTTTGACAATATTTCCACAGAAGTAAAACTATCACTGGTACTTGCATCTTTATCATTCATATTCGATTTACTTTGGAATTTCCAAAGCATTTGGCAAAGTCATATAAATAACTTGAATAACAACTAGATGGTTTTAAATAGCTTTACCTGAAAAATGTAGCTGAAGTGTTATTAAGCCAAGGTGAATTGTAGTTGTTTTATTTCCCTTTTGTGCAAATAATATTTGATCCCTTTTTTCTCTTTGGATTTATGTAATGGTTAAAAGTTAAAATTTTGTAATACTTAACAATAGGGCTGGAAGTAAAAGGAGACCATAGAACACAGTATACAACTCAGCTGAATGTACATGATGCATAAATCAAAGTAATCAGTGTTCACCAAATGCCCTTCTTTCACAGAAAAGGTCATAAAGCAGGGAATAATTGTGATTTTTTTTTTTAAACAATTTCTGTTCCGAAATCCCTTTTGGCATACATCTCCAAACAAGAGTTTTTTCAGTTATCTAATGAGTAACTGTATATTCCATCTGTAACTATGTAATGGCTACACAGTTATATATTTGTACATGCGGAAGGTTTAGAATAAAATGATTATCCTGAGCAGTGCTCTGAAACTTTAGCAGTAGTTTATTTTCTGTATTAATGTCTCCTGCCTCATGAACACCATTAGATGTTATTGTTCCCCTATTCTCCCCTCACAGTATCCTATAACAATGATTTCTGGATTCCTAATAGTTTACATACATTTGCATTTTTAAATAAGTAATTCATTGGTTGTGAATTGCTTTCATGTATTCCTGCCAATTACAACAACAATTTGCGACCCCGTACAGATTCTTTTTTTACCCGGTCCAACCCAGTCTTTGGAGCCTCTTTTTGCTTAAAAGACAGACATGATAGAACAATGTGGCAGTTTCTTGTGTACAAGCATTTGAAGGAAATAAAGAGCAGGGTTACAGATATAGAACAAGGAATAGGAGTAACTAGATTGTTTCTCAGAGAGGTAGTGTGGACTTGGGCTGATTGCTCTCATAATGATTCTGTGACTCCTTCCTGGTCGTTAAAGGTCTGAGAATAGCTCAAACCTCTGGTGCCTTTTTGGCAGAGTAAGAAGTCTCAACACCAGGTTAAAGTCCAACAGGTTGATTTGGTAGCAAAAGCCACTAGCTTTCGGAGTGCTTGCTGCTCCTTCGTCAGGTGAGTGGGATTGTAGTTCACAAACAGGGCTTATAAAGACACAAACTCAGTTTACAAAATAATGGTTGGAATGCGAGCCTTTACAGGTAATCAAGTCTTAAAGGTATGGTGTGAGTGGAGAGAAGGTTAAGCACAGGTTTAAAAAGGTGTGTATTGTCTCCAGACAGGACAGTTAATGAGATTTTGCAAGCCCAGGCAAGTCGTGGGGGTTACAGATAGTGTGACATGAACCCAAGATCGTGGTTGAGGCCATCTTATGCGCGGAACTTGGCTATCAGTCTCTGCTCAGGACCTCTGTGCTGTGTCGTGAAGGCCGCCTTGGAGAACACTTACCCAAAGGTCCGAGGCCAAATGCCTGTGACTGTTTGTTTACCCCAGTCCAACACCGGCATCTAAACATCATGACTACCATTGACACCACAAACTGCCTTTTTGGCAAGCAGTGCAAGTTAAACGGGTCCAAATGAAATTCAAAAAGTTTGGTAAATTGTGTGACATGAGCTTGTACTCTAATCTGCCAAAGTTATGCTGAGATTTGAATTTCCTGTGTCAACCTTAATGAATTATTGTTTAATTATATGTGTGCTTTGGAAGAGGCGAAGAAATGGCACAATTTCCAGTTTAACTAAAATGATGGTGTGCTGCCATCTGTGGGCCAGCCATAGGTCAAGGGTATCGAGCATTTTTGCTGCTGCATCAGAAGGTTTTGGAGCCCCACTGAAGGGATTTGAGTGTTCAATGGAATCTAGATTGATACTCCAGTGCAGTGAGGTGGTGCTGCAGTATTGAAGGCAATGTCGTTCACGTGAAATTTAAACTGAGACTTTACCCTCCCTGATGGAGGTAAAAATACTATTTTGAAAAACAGTGGACTTATGTTCAGCCCAATATCTATCCGTTAACTAATGCTACCAAAAACAGATTACCTGGTCACTATCAGATTACTGGTTGTGATGGTTTTCTGTGCCTAAATTAGCAGCTGAATTTTTTATAGTGCAACTACATTCCTTAAAGCACTTCATTAGCTGTAAAGTAATTTGGAACATCATGAGGTTGTTAAAGGTGCTACAGAAATGCCAGTTCTTTATTTTCATCTTGGATCGCAGGAATTGTTCATTGAGCCAAAATTTGAGCACAGCCTGTTCGTGCACATACCTTGATCAGACAAAAGTTCTTTCTGCTCACTGATACCTGCCTTTCATAGGCCTACCTTCTACAGAATAATCCATGAAGTTGGATTGATAATTCTGTAGTTCCTTTCCCAATGGGCCAGAGAGAGAGAATGCAGAAGGGACAGTTCCAATATTGGATAGAAAAATAAATAATTTTCCATGTATTGAATGTTATACTGTGGTAATGAGGCTTCACTTCTATTTAATGGCTCCAGTAGGCAGTTTCAGTTAAAAATTAGCTTTAAGACATTATAGTGCTTATGAAAGCAAGACAAAGTATATAGATGACTTGTAAATTCTGTAAATGTAAATATCGAATAGCATGTGAATTGGATCATTACCCTTCCACTCATGGGTTCTTGTTTGATTCAGCCCAGGCTACAGGAATTAAAGATTCCTTTCCCTGTTACTACAAAGACAAGTACTTGGGTAGTCTCGCTTCCATTCCTACTAAATGCTGGCCCACTTATACAGGATTTCATCCTGTTGAAATATCTCAAACTTCAAACGTGAGCTACTTTTTTTGGAAGAGCGGTAATTGTTGTTAAATGCTCAGATCAGAGAACCGTTCTGCCTCAGCAATGTTTCATTGGCATCAGATAGTCTATCGTGGTTACATCGAGAAAGAAATTTATAATGTCTTCAGGGGATTTTTAATGCCTAATTGAACCATCAAAACTGGCTGAAAGGGCTCCAGTTTAATGTCTCTGCAACAATGCAGTATTGAGTGTCACCTTCGACTTCGAATTGAAACCCAAAGCAGGCTGAGAGGTTACCGCAGGATTGGCAGTTTCATTCTGAGAGGCCAAAAGGATGGCTGATGTGGGGAATTGAAAAATTCAAATTGAATCAATAGTGTTTTTCTGAGGCTGGACGCAAGAAGACATTTGGGTAGAGAAAATGGAATTTTATTCTCTATGTAGCTGTTGAAAAACCATTAAAATCCATCCATTGATGTGTTATGCTACCATTCAGGAATAGTATCACATTGACTGTTTTATTTTTTTCTTAGGACTTTAGCTGGTACATCTGGCAGTCTTACAAAGTTACCAGATGGATCACTTTCTCAACAAGTGAGCTTTCCTGCTGTCTCTTCCCACTCAAAACTCTATCCTGAAACATGGATCTCAATGGAACTATCAGAAGATTTCATTCAAGTGCCTGTTTCCATAGAAGACAAAAGCTATAGAACTGTGTATAATCTTTTCCACAAAACAATACCAGAAACCAAATTTAGGATTTTAAATATTCTAAGGGTGCAAAACCCATATCTTTGGGAAAAGTACAAAAGGTAAGAGGTTAGATTGTATTATTAAAATATTAGAATCATTATATATGCTGCTACCTGAATTTTCATCTGAATTATGAATACTATTCATTGTGCTAGTGTGTACAGATTATGACTCAACACTGGTTATGATGTGCAATGCCTGGCTTGTTTCATTACTGGTCTATTCTTACATTTGATATTGTGAACAGAGGTGTATATTAGAAACGAAACCAGATCTAGCAAAGGTGCAAGTATTAGGAATTCATATCTAAATATTCATCTTCCATCTATAGCCAATCTCTTCTGCGGAAGATGAAAGATTAAAGCATGAATTAGTTTGCTTATCTTTTAGTTGAAAAAGTGATTCATATCTTTTGGTTGCAAAAATTTTTAGAAGTTTGTGACTTTGCAATGAGGTGGTTTGTTTTGCCCTGGAGTGTTAATCGACGTTTGCTTTTGAGCTCCTTTGCTCTTAAGTTGCAGCAATATCTATTTGTTACAGTGCATTGTTGGCAGCTGGCTCATAATCAATAATCTTTTGACTTTGCACTCCTAGCAGGGCTAGTTGCCTGCTGAGAGCACATATTTGAAATTCTGAAACAAGCCTGTCATAATTGACAAATCATTCAAATGGTCAGAGAACCATGGATTGTGTGAAACCCCATTTTTCCATAAATGGTCTGAACAAGTGAGGTTCTTGTGAATTGTGTGATATTGGAGAGTTAGTCCTGCAATGTGAGAGACAGAAGACCAGAGTAGTACTGGAATAGAGCAGAAGATTTTAACGAAGGTAGTAAAGATCCCAGGTCATTACAGAGAAAAATGTGTGATGTTGTACATTGGTTACATTTTCTGCTCACTGCCTAGGTTGCAAACCTGCTACTGCAGATTTGTCACTTGGTTTGGAAACTAAGCTCTGGAATATAGAACATTACAGCGCAGTACAGGCCCTTCGGCCCTTGATGTTGCGCCGACCAGTGGAACCAATCTAATGACCTCTGACCTAAATTATTCCAATATTATCCATATGCCTATCCAATGACCATTTGAACGCCCTTAAAGTTGGCGAGTCCACAACTGCTGCAGGCAGGGCATTCCATGCCCTTCCTACCCTCCTGAGTAAAGAACCTACCTCTGACATCCGTCCTATAATGATCACCCCTCGGTTTAAAGCTATGTCTCCTCATGTTAGCCATCACCATCCGAGGAAAAAGGCTCTCGCTGTCCATCCTATCTAATCCTCTGATTATCTTGTATGCCTCAATTAGGTCACCTCTTAACCTTCTTCTCTCTAACGAAAACAACCTCAAGTCCCTCAGCCTTTCCTCATAAAACCTTCCCATCATACCAAGCAACATCCTGGTTAAACCCCGCCCCCCCGTACCCTTTCCAATGCTTCCACATCTTTCTTATAATGCGGTGACCAGAACTGTATGCAGTACTCCAAGTGTGGCCGCACCAGAGTTTTGTACAGTTGCAACGTGATCTCACGGCACTGAAATTCAATCCCTCTGCCAATAAAAGCTAACACACCATACGCCTTCTTACAAACTTATCAACCTGGGTGCCAACTTTCGGGGATCTATGCACATGTACACAGATCTCTCTGCTTGTCGACATGACCAAGAATCCTTCCATTAGCCCTATATTCTGTAATCCTGTTACTCTTACCAAAGTGAATCACCTCGCACTTCTCCGCATTAAACTCCATTTGCCACCACTCAGCCCAGCTCTGTAGCTTTTCTATGTCCCTTTGCAAACTGTAACATCCACCACTGTCTACAACTCCTCCAACTTTAGTGTCATCTGCAAATTTATTAACCCATCCTTCTACACCCTCATCTAGGTCATTTATAAAAATGACAAACAACAGTGGCCCCAAAACAGATCCCTGCGGTACACCACTAGTAACTGAACTCTAGTTTGAATATTTCCCATCAACCACCACCCTCTGTCTTCTATCAGCTAGCCAATTCCTGATCCAAACTGCTAAGTCACCCTCAATCTCATGCATCTGTATTTTCTGCAGTAGCCTACCATGGGGAACCTTATCAAACGCTTTGCTAAAATCCATATACACCACATCAACTGCTTTACCCTTATCCACCTCTTTGGTCACCTTCTCAAAGAACTCAATAAGGTTTGTGAGGCACGACCTACCCTTCACAAAACCGTGTGGCCTATCCCTAATCAGATTATTTCTCTCTAGATGATTATAAATCCTATCTCTTATAATCCTTTCCAAAACTTTGCCCACAACAGAAGTAAGACTCACCAGTCTATAATTCTCAGGATGGTCTCTACTCCCCTTCTTGAACAAGGGGACAACATTTACTATCCTCCAGTCTTCTGGTACTATACCTGTAGACAATGATGACATAAAGATCAAAGCCAAAGGCTCTGCAATCTCCTCCCGAGCCTTCCAGAGAATCCTAGGATAAATCCCATCCGGCCCAGGGGACTAATCTATTTTCATACTCTTAAGATTTGCTAACTAAAAGCCTGTCTCTCAGTATTCTCCTTGACTCTCTAACTTTAAACCATTAAAATCAATGAAAATGAAAACTGGGTGGATGATCTGTGATGCCATATTCATACTAACAAGTCCTGACTTCTATAAAAGCAGAAAGTGCTGGAAAAACTCAACTGATCTGGCAGCATCTTTGGAGAGAGAAACAGTTGCTGTTTCAAGTCAAGTTTGACTTGTTGGAAGTCACTTGTGAAGAACAGTCAATTTGGACTCAGTGTTGGCTGAAATTATTCGGTGATTCCCATCGGTGAGATTTCCAGTCCTGCCTATGGCAAACCCTGCCTTGAGTTCCTCAGCAGCAGAGGGTGTAAACAATAGGAAGGCCCATTGACTAGAGGCAAGACTGGAAGATCTTGCCACCAACCAATGACAGGCCAATGCAAAACACACCATGGATGTGGGGATGCAAAAATTCTGCTAATAACTCTGTTACTCTTTCAAGGGATGCTGCCAGACCAGCTGAGTTCTGGCACATTTCAAATTTCCAGTATTTTGCATTTATTTAAGTCCTGACTGGTATCACAATACCAGTGGCAACATATGTAATGTAAAAAAAAGTTTAGAAGCAGAACAGAATTATTCTTCAAGACCTGGCTGTAAAACAAAATCCAGTGTTAGAACTAGCATATGCATCCAATATGAGATTTGCCAAAGTAAATATGGATCATAAATGAAAGTTGATTCTCCTGATGTCATCCCTGACTTAAATGGGACAAGGTGTTACCCAAAACAAAATTAACTCTGGAAGACTGGAGTTAGTAGAAATGGCAATAAGCTTAGTATCAGTTAAGGCACATAACTTACTAAATGTTGAAACATTAAGAGGAATAGGGGTCCAAAGAGATCTGGGAATTTACGTGCATATATAATTTAAGATATCATGGACAGATACAACCAATAATCAAAAAGGTTAATGGAATGATGGCCCTTAGCAGACTAAAATACAATGTATGGAAGCTAAATTTGACACTGATACCAAGACAGGTAGGAAATTAAGTTGTAAAGAGTCTATAAAGGGATATATTTTGGCTTGGTGACCATACGATGATTGGGCAGGTTGGAGTTTAATATGGGAAAATATGAACTTGTCCACTTTGGCAGGAAGAGTAGAAAAGCTGTATTTTATTGAAATGGAGGGAAATTGCAAAATTCAGTGGTACAGAAGGATCTGGGTATCCTGGTACATGAATCACAACTGTAATTTTAAAGAAGATAGATTCCTGCTATCCTGAAGTATTAAGAGATATGGGCAAAGAGGACTTCTACAGAGTTTGGTCATAATCGGGATTGAAGGGCTATAAAAGGCCTCCATCAGGAAACAGGAAGTGTTTCCTATGCTACACATTTACAGGGTTAATGCTGTGTTCTCAAGGGAAACATTTGCCATAGGCTTGTCCAATACTCTATTTTAGCTTTGGAACGTGTGCTCAACTTTTTATTTAAGCATGACTTTATCTTTTAGAAAGTATTTTGCTACATGACATGCAAAACTCATTTCTGAATTTTTTTTATTTTTTCCTACAGGAAAAAGGAGTACATGTCACGAAAGATGTCTGAAATGGACAAGATCCTTAATGAAAGACATCTATTTCACGGGACCTCTCAGGATGTCGTTGATGCCATCTGTAAACATAATTTTGACCCCCGGGTGTGTGGAAAACATGCCACCATGTTTGGACAAGGCAGCTATTTTGCCAGAAAGGCAAGCTATTCTCACAACTTTTCAAAGAAATCTCATGAAGGTGTGCATTATATGTTCTTGGCAAAAGTCCTCATTGGAAAGTACACATTGGGCAAGCCTTCAATGCGGAGACCACCACCACAATCCCCTGCTGACCCTTCCAGTGATTTGTATGATTCATGTGTGGATAACCTGCTAGAACCTCAGATTTTTGTCATCTTTAACGATGATCAGAGCTTCCCGTACTTCATTATTCAGTATGAAGAAGTTGGAAGCACAGTTACTGTTTGATGAACAGTGATTCACAATAATTATAAACATAGACTGGAAATGCTACATTGAACTTAAATACACACTATAGACTTGGAATTTACAGATAAACTAAATGACTCATGTAAATGGCCAGCTGTTGAGACTACTGCACTAGCAGTTTTTTGACAAGTGTAAATAATACATTGCCTTGAACAATGTTCATATGTTTGTGCCTCTTTGTGAATGAGTGTGTATTTATATTAGAAAAAATGTCACCCATTTTTAATTCTGAAGTATTTGAGAAAGTTGTATACTTGACCTGAGTACAGTAATTTTATTTTTGAATTATCAGAAGCTGAAGTTGTGGAAATTAAATGTTGAGCACTTTTTAAACCAAAGTTTTATATTGAGACATTGCTCGCAATCTCAGTGAGGTGAAGCAACTGCCATTGATACAGGGGGGGAAAAGTGCATTATGCTTACCTTACTTGCAGTAGATAAAATCTGCCACAGCAGTCATGTCATTCGCCACAAGAAAGGAAGTCCTTACCGTGAGAAAGGCCCAGTTGGTTCTTTCTCAGAGCTGTAAATTGTGGTGAGTGCACTCTTAATCTCACCGTCACATTCTTCACTTCTCAATCAACTTTGATAATTTCTTGGTCCACTTTCGTTCTCCACCAATAAACTGAGACCAACATGGGACCCATTACTGAGACACAAAGTGAACTGTACAGATCCATTGTGTAACATGTTACTTGTAAATCAAGGGGCAATAAACAGAAAATAGTTAAAACCAGACATATCCTGTTAATGAATATCAAATATCATTTGTATTCCCAGTGTCTAAAGTCATTTTACTGTTCTTTAGTTCACAGTGGAGGAATGATAAGACTGCACTATCCTTCAAACCTTAGTGTTATCCTGCAGTGATAATGTGAGTCTATCAGATTTTAGTGTAAAACTGAAGGCAAAGAATCCTTGAGGCTTCAGAATCATTTGACCTGACATGAAACCTAACTGCCTCACAGTAATCTCCACATTCTTCATTTTATTGACCAGATGCAAGAGAAAGTTTGCTCCAGTTACAGAAAGAGAAATCAATCAGCCTCAACAATGTCATTACGCTTGTGGGGCAACTGTATGTAGAGAAGTCAATGACACCACTTAATTAGACTTTTCACTGACATCTGAATATTGTAGCTTTTGAGAACTACAAGCAAGAATGCTAAACCATCAAGAGTTGAGTTTTGATAGAATCTGCCCATTTCTAATTTAATTCTATCTCTCATGAATTGTTTCACTTCAAAATAAATGCTGACTTTTGGAAGTCACAGAGCCATTAAGTAGCAGCTGCTTTTAAAATAATAAAAAAAAGGTTATGGGGATAGACATGCCAGTATTCTCTACTGTCCTCTAGCCACAGACAATAGAACAGGAGAGAAGTGTTACAAAAGGCTCCTGCTGGACACTGTCCACAGGGAGAAACAACAGTGACTAATGCAGAAGATAAAAGATGATAAGCAAACTGATTTCTTATAGTTTAAAGTTACTGTGAACTTAAGTTCCGGAATCACTTCTATGGGCTTGAAAAATCAAGTCATGCACAGAAAAATGTACAACAGGCTAATATGTTGAAGTAAAAAATAGGCCTTATGAAAAGTACCGATTTTTCCACTTACTTTGGGCAAGTTGCAATTCTAATTGACATCCTCTAGCATCAAAAAGCCAGTGTCGTCAATGAAATAACAGAAGGATCAGGGATAATATAAAGATTATATCTGGATCAAAGAAGTGTCCATATCTTTTGAAAGCTTGGAAGTGAACAAATAAGAGCAAATGAAAATCAAACAGAATTTTACATTTTGTTTTACAATTTACATGTTATTCAATTAGGCAGAAAGTTAAATCCACATCCTTCACTTGGTTAAGTTGTATTTATTGCCAGTGCACCAAGTTTGAAATTGAGACTGATGTAGATCTGTGCATACTTCATTCTTGATACGGTTTCAGTCTGAATTGACACTGTTTTGAAACTCCGCAGGAAGGGTTGCAATTGAAAGAACCTGATTTTTGTGTTAATGACAAACTTTATTTCAATCACTGTTTAGAAAAGCAGAGAGAGGAACTTGAAACAAGCCTGTTAAGCATACATATAATGATAGGAATTTCCTATATTTGTGTGAAACTAGACCAACTGGCCATTACTATGATGTATCCTATTGTTTTATAGGCATTTAATATTGTATGAAATACCATTATCTTTGCCTTAAATCCTACAGACTAGTGTAAAAAATCATTTGTACAGGAACAGGCCTATAGCTTTTACTCATGATCACATTTGCCACAAACCAATGCACAGACTAATGAGAGTTTATTATTTGCTATCACTTTACAGTGTGATTTAGAGCTCCATTATTAGATTTGTTTATTGAAAAGGGTATCAACTAAGCCTCTGTCTTAAATATATTCTGATATTTTCTTTCCTGTTTCTAAGAAGCCTGCAAAGCTGCAAAAAAGAGTTTTCTTGATTTATTTATTGAACTAAATATCACACGTACTCAATGCCATACTTGTGGCCCTTCCAGAGCGAAGGAGCCAGATTTTAACTCTGTGCAAGTGAATGGATTTTGATTGAGTCAAAATCTCTCCCAAGGACTCTATAATTATTGTATACCGATTGATGATGCTGAGCTGTACTTACTGACTCATAAAATTGATAAAACATTGAAATAAAATTAGCTAACTTATTTCCTGACTATCTTTTCATGGTCCATGTCTTAATTTAGTTTAAGATAGACAAAGTAAGGAGACAATGAGAGTGTTTGTGTCATCCAGGTCAGTTATAGGGCATTATACTACTTAAGCAGGTTTGGATGTACATCAACTAAAATCAAAATGGAAGAGTCAGATCAGTTTTACCTGACTGTGTATCTCAGTAAAATTAAGTGGTGTGAGACCATATCCAGGAGACATGGGTTATATATCAGGTGCAGTATTACTGGAGTCAGATGCAACTTTCTTTTTAAAATCTTCAGATGAAACATTGTGCTTCCTAACACACAGTTTGAATTGTCTTTTAATTAAGAAATCCAAAGCTCACTGAAGATTTGTGCTAGAGGAGGGTAATAGGAGTAATGTGAAATCTGGTCACATGATTCAGCTTGTGACTGGTAAATGACCTTGTGCGTAAATGGTATAGCACTTGTGTGAAGGCTAGTCTTTGTACCATTTGAATTTAACCAACGGCATGTTTATAAGGCACACACGCACACTGGATTTAACTGAGTCTCTTTAGGTTTTTCAAAATTCTGTAAAGGAACATGCAACACACACGCTCCCATTTACTGATTCAGTTCCTTAGCAACATAAATGTTATACTATATTTGTCCTAGTTTGTGGAAAGATGATGCAGGATGAGATGCTGTATAGTTCCTTCTAATTCATATACAAGTATATCATTTTATCTACTTGGATTTTCTTATTTGAAAGGTTTGGGAACTAACTTTCCACTTGTTTGACACACATACCTTTTTTTTCAGTGCATCACTGAACGTTTCACAGATACCACCAGTTTCAAACTGAATAAACACACCAGGAAAAGTGATTATGTTGGCCTGATTTTAACTTGCAACCAATGGGGACAGGATATTTTAAGAAGGAGCAGTATTGATATTCATTTTGTTCACACCTCTTACACAGGACATGGTCTGTGTTATGGGAAGCTTCAATGAGCCCCACTCCAAGCAGGTGAGCACCATGTTAAAAAGCAAAATTCAGGGTCCGGAAAACTTATTTGAATACTAAGACAATTTTACTGTGCAGTTCTGCATCCAACCTCACCAGGGAAGCTCAGCCCCATGTAACTGCAGACCCTGAAGACAATGCAGTATTTAACTTTTTAACCAGTTGTGCGGGGTAAGAAGAGCAGGAATGTTACTGCAAATTGTCTTCTCTCTGCTAAATTTCCTGCAATTCCCTTGCATTGCTCCCTTGCTGACCATACCTGGTGCATGCTTGACTATCAAGAACCATCCCAAAGATAATTTGCTGGTGACTTCCTTCCAGGTAAAATGGCCCAGGTCAGCAAACTTATGACCTGCTGCCCACATGCTAAACCTCAGCCCAAGTTAAAATCACGGCTCATGTTCCTAATATTGTGTGTTCTGAACTTAATGACGAGTCAGATATTCTGTCACTTCCTTTCTCACTCAAGAAGACATTGTCATCAAACACTGGCAATGAAATAGCATGTGCTTTAAGTCTGAGTTCTCCTGTCCTGCATTTCGTTGATACATTCTACCAATCTGGCCACATTGAGCAATAGATAATGTACTTGATATTGCACTGCATAGTTTGATACAAGGCATAGGACCAAGAGAGTACTTGCATCAGTAATGTTGCTGTAAATGAGGGCATGAACAGCATAGAATCCTAAAAATGAAGAGAATAACATATAGATATAGCAAGAATCTGCACTTGTTTAACATTCTAAAGTAGATTGTGCTTTACAGAGGTGGGAAGAGAAAATAAAATAGGAGCAGGAAAAGAAAGGGATGGATAAGGAGGTGTTTTGCGATTCCAGTGATTAGTGCAAGATTAGGGCCAGTCAAGGACAGTAGTGGGAAGTTGTGCATGGAGTCTGAAGAGATAGGAAGGCACAAAATGAATATTTTTCGTCAGTATTCACACAGGAAAAAGTCAATGTAGTCGAGGAGAATACTGAGATACAGGCTTTTGGACTGGTCGAGATTAAGGTTCATAAGGAGGAAGTGTTGGCAATTCTAGAAAGTGTGAAAATAGGTTAGTCCCCTGGGCGGGATGGGATTTATCCTAGGATTCTCTGGAAGACTAGGGAGGAGATTGCAGAGCCTTTGGCTTTGATCTTTATGTCATCATTGTCGACAGGTAAAGTACCAGAAGACTGGAGGATAGCAAATGTTGTCCCCTTGTTCAAGAAGGGGAGTAGAGACCATCCGAGAAATTATAGACCGGTGAGCCTTACTTCTGTTGTGGGCAAGGTTTTGGAAAGGATTATAAGAGATAGGACTTATAATCATCGAGAGAGAAATAAATTGATTAGGGATAGTCAACACGGTTTTGTGAACAGTAGGTTATGCCTCACAAACCTTATTGAGTTCTTTGAGAAGTGACCAAAGAGGTGGATGAAGGTAAAGCAGTTGATGTGGTGTATATGGATTTCAATAAAGCATTTGATAATGTTCCCAATGCTAAGCTACTGCAGAAAATACGGATGCACAGGATTGAGAGTGATTTAGCTAGTTTGGATCAGGAATTAGCTAGCTGATAGAAGACAGAGGGTGGTGGTTGATGGGAAATGTTCAGCCTGGAGTTCAGTTACTAGTGGTGTACCATAGGGATCTGTTTTGGGGCCACTGCTGTTTGTCATTTTTATAAATAACCTAGATGAGAAGGATGGGTTAGTGAATTTGCGGATGATACTAAAGTCGGAGGAGTTGTGGACAATGAGGATAGATGTTGCAGTTTGCAGAGGGACATAGATAAGCTGCAGAGCTGGGCTGAGAGGTGGCAAATGGAGTTTAATGCAAAAAAGTGTGAGGTGATTCACTTTGGAAGGAGTAACAGGATTACAGAGTATTGGGCTAACGGAAAGTTGGCACCCAGGTTGATAGGGTTGTTAAGAAGGCGTATGGTGTGTTAGCTTTTATTGGTAGAGAGATTGAG
The DNA here is from genome assembly GCF_965287045.1 of Carcharhinus amblyrhynchos. NCBI lineage: Eukaryota > Metazoa > Chordata > Chondrichthyes > Carcharhiniformes > Carcharhinidae > Carcharhinus > Carcharhinus amblyrhynchos. The sequence continues at coordinate 99,778,938 of NC_137326.1, read as the reverse complement.
CTTTGGAGCCATGAGATCATGTTGCAGCCATACAAAACTCTGGTGCGGCCGCACTTGGAGTATTGCATACAGTTCTGGTCGCCACATTATAGGAAAGATGTGGAAGCATTGGAAAGGGTGCAGAGGAGATTTACCAGGATGTGGCCTGGTATGGTGGGAAGGAAAATGAGGAAAGGCTGAGGGACTTGAGGTTGTTTTCGTTAGAGAAGAAGGTTGAGAGGTGACCTAATTGAGGCATACAAGATGATCAGAGGGTTAGATAGGGTGGATAGTGAGAGTCTTTTTCCTCGGATGGTGATGGCTAACACGAGGGGACATAGCTATAAATTAAGGGGTGGTAATTATAGGATGGATGTCAGAGGTAGGTTCTTTACTCAGAGGGTAGTAAGGGCGTGGGATGCCCAGCCTGCAGCAGTTGTGGACTCCCAACTTTAAGGGCATTCAAATGGTCATTGGATAGACTTATGGATAATATTGGAATAGTTTAGGTTAGAGGTTCATTAGATTGGTTCTGCTGGTCGGCTCAACATCGAGGGCCAAAGGGCCTGTACTGTGCTGTAATGTTCTATGTTCTAACTCCATTCCCTTCCTGACCACTCATTTATGCTGAACCAGGGCATGCAAAATCTTGGGCCGAAGCTTCCAGCACCCCATGGTGGAGGAGTTTACCATTGGCTAGTGGTGCAATTTTCCACTTCTGCCAAATTCAATGGCAATTTGCATGGATTGCCCGTCCTGTCACTGGGGAACAGATGGCAGGGGTCGATTTCAGCATAACTAGAAGATCCCAACAGCAGGAAGAGATGAAAAATCCCACCCTTAATATTTTATTTGATCCAGAGCTGAGATTCAAACTGTAAATTTCACATACTTCCACATCAGAGGACAGAAAAAATGGGAGAGAGATTACTAAGAGGTTTTTGGTGTAGTTAAAATTCACTGAAGAAGAACAAGTTGCAGAGAATAAGGGAAAAGTGGAAATCAGTATAATGTTTGGGGCCTCACAGTGCCAGGTTCAATTCCAGCCTTGGGTCACTGTGGAGTTTGCATGTTCTCCCCCTGTCTGCATGGGTTTCCTCCCACACTCCAAAGATGTGTGGGTTTGGTTGATTGACCATGTTAATTTGTCCCTTCATGTCAGGGGAATTAGCAGGGTAAATATATGGGTTTATGGGGAGAGGACCTGGGTGGGATTGTTATTGGTGCAGGCTTGACGAGACAAATGGCCTCCTTCTGTACTGTAGATTCTATGCTATACTAAATGTGGTACATGACCAGAAATCTGAGCAAGAGAGGGAATGAACGAGGACACTGAGTTTCTTAAAGAAAAAGTAGACACCAGAAAATTAGGGTGGAGGTGCAGTTGGAACTTGGCTATAAGATTTACACAATTACCATGGCAGTTCATGTCAGTCAAGTGTTAGAATGTATAGCTGAGCAGAGAATCTTTGGCCAGGAAGAATGAATATTACTCATGCTAGGATTTCAATGCGTTCATTCACAATGAGGGCACAGGTGACCAAGGCTTTGTTTGTGAGGGAACAATGCGTACGTCCATATAAGGATAAAGTTAAGAATATACTCCCTTTGTCCTGACAAGTCATGGATGAGCATAATTTCTGACAACTCAGCCTTAGGAAATAAAAAGTCATTTTTACAATCCCACATTTCTGCACTCTTTCCATCAATTCAATTCCCCCTTCTAGCTGAATCACATGACTGGATTATCCCAACTCCATGGAAGTGGGGTTGGAGGCAGTATGCTGTGTTGGTATAATGGCAGGAATAAGCTCTGTTGGGGTGACTCTCTGTCACATTCCTGCCATAGGGGAGATTTCTCACTGGGGAGTTGCAAAAGGAATCAGCTGCCTGTACCACAGAGGCAGGCAGACAATTGAAGTGATTGAGACCATAATTAGCCCTGATTTTATGGCCTTCCCTGCTTTTTGCTGCTGGTGGGGCAGCTCCCTGTCATGTGTGGAGGCCACCAGTTTACCTCCCTGCAGTAATTTGGTAACCATCTGAGCCAGAGGCTTCATACCATATTAACAGACCTCGAGCAAAATGCTGTAATTGTGGCCAATCATGATCCAGCAGAGCAGTTATCTCTTCATCCCAATGAACCTTAATCTTGTCCATTTCTGCATGTTGTTCAGGCCAGTGAGTGCTCTCCAGATTAAGGCACCTCTGCCTCTGCTGCATCCTCCGGTCCCATAGGGGTTGCCTTGGTTTGAGCTGGTGAGTCTCTGATTGGGCCTGCAGCACCAACAGACTATTCAATTGGAGACCACCTTCCAGAAGATTGCTAAGTCAGTCTTGCTGCCAGGAAAGTGGACTCTGGGCCCTGGTTTGGTCCTGACATTGGATTCCTGAAGCCCAAGGGAATATTCAGCCCAGACTGTGCACAACCTCAATTTTCCATTCAGTAACAAACTCTGACCCAGACCCTATATCCTAATCATCACCATGATCTCCTCTTCAATGGCCACCTCAACCCTTTTCATAGAATCATAGAATCCCTACAATCAGAAGGAGGCCATTCAGCTCATCGAGTCTGTACCAACAACATTCCCACCTAGGCCCTCTCCCCGCAACCCAACATATTTATCCCACTAATCCCTCTAACCTATGCATCCCGGGACACTAAGGGGCAATTTAGCATGGCCAATCAACCTAACCTTTTCTCAATCTCACTGCTACCCAAATTTTCACAAATAGCTTGACGGCTTAAGACTTGACTGTCCCATGACCACTTCAGTGGTCTACTGACTTTCAACCTCCATACACTCCGAATGGAATTTAAGCATTCAACCTTTCCATTCAACCTCATCTGTATGGCAAAGGCAGCATTGTAGCTGTATGCAGTATACAAAACATATTGCCTTCTGTTTTTTTCTTTTAATGTCTCATCATCGGAAGCAAAAAGATTGTGTACATTGTAACAGTATAATCAATAAACAGTAACATTAATAGAGAGATACAAATGAACAACACCCGCGATGTTAGTTTTCCTTTTGGAATGATTTCCCTTGATAGAATTGAAATATGTTTATGGATTTTGTATTGTCTGTGCTGCTTGCACACATTACGAAAGGAAGCAACTTTAATTAACATTATTACAGCAGAAGTGTCTTGATAAGTATAATTACCATAGTTAATGAATGATAAAGTTGTCAGGTTGAACAAGGAAAAAGTGAGCTTCAGCCAATGAGGATTTGCATGTGCTCCACATATCACAACTCCTTCCTTTCAAAAATGATTTTCCTCCCTATCAGGGGAGTTTCCCTGTTGGCCAATATTTATCTCTCAATTAGCATCACAAAAACAGGTTACTTGGTCATTTACCTCACTGCTGTTTGTGGAGCCATGCTGTTTGCAAATTGGCTGCTGTATTTCTGTACAACTTAATGGTGTTTATACTTTAAAAGTACTTTATTGGCTACAAAGCATTTTAGGATATCTTCAAGTTGTTGAAGATATGTGAATATATGTGAATATGTGAAAGTTGTTAAATGAATGCCAATTTAATAATTTCTCTCTGTTGACTAAAATGGTGAATAATCATGCTTGTGTACACTGCATTCATGATGTTATTGTGTATGGTAACTATAACCAAAGTATGAGATTTCAATCCTAGACAGATACCAAACAAAGAGGTGTAGAGTTCAAATTTTGGTAATATCTCTCCAGCATAAAAAGAGTAACAGATAAATTTGCTCAGGTAATTGGTGTGATATACCTGTCCTTCTGTTTGTCCTTGATAAATGCAATATTTCTTATCTTTCAATAAACATTACAGTGCATGCTTATACATGGATAGGATGGATTGAAGAGAAATTATCATTTTCTTTCACTTTTTAATATTTTACGGTTAGTTTAAAGGATTGTGTAAGAATCTCATAGATTTGGCACATCAGAAGATAGCAATGCAATCTATAGCAACTAAGATCAGTTTTTCCATTCTAGTTTCAATAAAGATTAGCTACCTCAAAGTTCCGGCACTGCCATTGTTTGTTCTTTTGATCTAGCTGATAGCTTGTTATATTGTTCCCTTTTTCCACTGTATTTCCTCTGATATATAAGGACAAATTGTCTGCTTTTCATGCAATGGCTTAATGCTGTTTAGACAACTAACCATTATGTCCTGTATGTTAATAATCAATAATAATTAGATTTGTATAGCACCTCTTACATTGAAATTTCTCAAAATGTGTTTTACACACTTGCATTCCAAAGTAGAATGACTTCTTATAGTAACAGAAATTCTGCAACAAAAATATTTTACAAACAGCAATGCAATGAATTTAAATTAATTTATGTTAATATCGATTCAAGGGGAAGTGTCGGCCAGGACAGTGGGTTAATACTTATACTGCAACTTTCCTACTCGTCTCCTCTCATAGGCTTCCAGTCCATCACATTTACATCGAAATACAGGTCCCAAGAATTTTGGTGCCTTAGTTTCCTCTTTTTGGCAAACAAATTTTTAAACTCAAAAGCCTTTCTCATTATTGGAATATACCGCGAATAGTCATATAATTCTTCTTCTTCAAAAAGCAGACTGAATATGCATTCTTATCATACCAAGATTAAACTTTGGACCAAAAATTGGATTTAATTATGTAAGACGAATGAGCAATAAATATTACAACATAATCAAATCCTTCTGCTTACAAAAAATGATAAAGATACCAATTATTTACACTCCAAATATAGATTTTAAATAAAGATTTACTTACTGTAACCTCAATCAAGACTTTGGATGCTTGGTTTTCAGGGGTGGAGGTTCCATTAGAAGGTTCTCGAAACAACAGGAAAACATAGAAATATCTTATTCGTATGTTGGATGCAAGACTATTTGGGCTGCCATATTTAGATATGCCAGTAAATTTCATGGAGAATTTGGAGAGCAGTGCCAGCCTCTCAATTTCCTGTTTTGCATTCACCCAAAATTAGCTGGCAACAGAGATTTTCTAGGTGATTGTTTGGTTTGGGCCTGAATAATAATTTGAAAGAAATAGATCTGCAGATACATAACTCCAGGTGGTGTTTTAAGTATACTGATTTCATGTATAACATGGGCCTGATTGCCCAAAGACACACTCCTGGCAGGTAAAATTCCATGTCAGAAGCGTACATCTGTAAATTTCTACCTTTAATGCGAGGAGCATATGCAATAAGGTGGACGAACTTGCAGCCTGGATTGGTGCCTGGGACTTCGATGTTGTGGCCATTTCAGAGACATGGATAGAGCAGGGACAGGAATGGTTGTTGCAGGTTCCGGGGTTCAGATGTTTCAGTCAGAGCAGAGAAGGTGGTAGAAGAGGGTAGGCGTGGCATTGTTAGTCAAGGACAGTATTACGGTGGCAGAAAGGACGTTTGATGTGGACCTGTCTATTGAGGTAGAGTGGGCTGAGATTAGAGACAGGAAAGGAGAGATCACACTGTTAGGAGTTTTTTTATAGGCCTCTAAAAAGTTCCAGAGATGTAGAGGAAAGGATTGCAAAGATGATCCTGGATAGGTGCGAAAGTAACAGGGTAGTTGTTATGGGGGACTTTAACTTTACAAATATCGATTGGAAAAGCTATAGTTCAAGCACGTTAGAGGGTTCAGTTTTTGTCCAATGTGCGCAGGAAGGTTTCCTGACACGGTATGTAGATAGGCCAACAAGAGGTGAGGCTACATTGGATTTGGTACTGGGTAATGAACCAGACCAGGTGTTAGACTTGGAGGCAGGTGAGCACTTTGGTGATAATGACCACAATTCGGTTATGTTTACCTTAGTGATGGAAAGGGATAAGCATATACCTAAGGGCAGAAGTTATAGTTGGGGGAAAGGTAATTATGAGGCTATTAGGCGAGATTTACGATACATAGGGTGGAGTAGGAATTGCAGGGGCTGGGAACATCTGAAATGTGGAGCTTATTCAATGAGCAGCTACTGCGAGTCCTTGATAAATATCTACCTGTCAGGCAGGGAGGAAGTGGTCGAGTGAGGGAACCGTGGTGCACTAAGGAAGTTGAATCTCTGGTGAAGAGGAAGAAGGAGGCTTATGTAAAGATGAGACGTGAAGGCTCAGTTAGGGCACTGGAGAGTTATAAATTAGCCAGGAAGGAGCTAAAGAGAGTTAAGAAGAGCTAGAAGAGGACATGAGAAGACTTTGGCGGATAAGATCAGGAAAATCCTAAAGCTTTCTACAGGTATGTCAAGAATAAAAGATTGGTTGGGGCAAGATTAGGTCCAGTCAGAGACAACAGTGGGAAGTTGTGCGTGGAGCCTGAAGAGATAGGAGAGGCACTGAATGAGTATTTTTCGTCAGTATTCACGCAGGAAAAAGTCAGTATCGTCGAGGAGAATACTGTGATACCAGGTAATAGACTAGACGGGATTGAGGTACATAAGGAGGAGGTGTTGGCAATTCTTGAGAGTATGAAAATAGATAAGTCCCCTGGGCCGGATGGGATTTACCCTAGGATTCTCTGGGAGGCTAGGGAGGAGATTGCAGAGCCTTTGGCTTTGATTTTCATGTCATCATTGGCTACAGGTATAGTGCCGGAAGAATGGAGGATAGCAAATGTTGTCCCCTTGTTCAAGAAGGGGAGTAGAGACCATCCTGGGAATTATAGACCAGTGAGCCTTACTTCTGTTGTGGGCAAAGTTTTGGAAAGAATTATAAGGGATAGGATTTATAATCATCTAGAGGGAAATACATTGATTAGGGATAGTCAACATGGTTTTGTGAAGGGTAGGTCATGCCTCACAAACCTTAGCGAGTTTTTTGAAAAGGTGACCAAAGAGGTAGATAAGAGTAAGGCAGTTGACGTGGTGTATATAGATTTTAGCAAAGCGTTTGATAAGGTTCCCCATGGTAGACTATTGCAGAAAATGCAGATGCATGGGATTGAGGGTGATTTAGCAATTTGGATCAGGAATTGGCTAGCTGATAGAAGACAGAGGGTGGTGGTTGATGGGAAATATTCAACCTGGAGTTCAGTTCCAAGTGGTGTACCTCAAGGATCTGTTTTGGGGCTACTGCCGTTTGTCATTTTTATAAATGACCTAGATGAGGGTGTAGAAGGATGGATTAGTAAATTTGCTGACGACACCAAAGTTGGAGGAGTTGTAGACAGTGAGGATGGATGTTACGGTTTGCAGAGGAACATAGATAAGCTACAGAGCTGGGCCGAGAGGTGGCAGATGGAGTTTAATGCGGAAAAGCGTGAGGTAATTCACTTTGGCAAGAGTAACAGGAGTACAGAATATAGGGCTAATGGAAGGACTCTTAGTAGTGTTGACGAGCAGAGAGATCTCGGGGTACATGTGCATAGCTCCCTGAAAGTTGGCACCCAGGTTGATAAGGTTGTTAAGAAGGTGTACGGTGTATTAGCTTCTATTGGCAGAGGGATTGAATTTTGGAGCCGTGAGGTCATGTTACAACTGTACAAAACTCTGGTGCGGCCGCACTTGGAGTATTGCATACAGTTCTGGTCGCCGCATTATAAGAAAGGTGTGGAGGCATTGGAAAGGGTGCAGAGGAGGTTTACCAGGATGTTGCCTGGTATAGTGGGAAGGTCTTATGAGGAAAGGCTGAGGGACTTGAGGTTATTTTCATTAGAGAGAAGAAGGTTAAGAGGTGACCTAATTGAGGCATTAAAGATGATCAAAGGATTGGATAGGGTGGACAGTGAGAGCTTTTTACCTCGGATGGTGATGGCTAACATGAGGGGACATAGCTTTAAATTAAGGGGTGGTAATTATAGGATGGATGTCAGAGGTAGGTTCTCTACTCAGATGGTAGTAAGGTCGTAGAATACCCTGCCTGCAGCAGTTGTGGACTTGCCAACTTTAAGGGCGTTCAAATGGTCAGTGGATAGGCATATGGATAACATTGGAATAGTTTAGGTTAGAGGGTCATTAGATTGGTTCCACTGGTCGGCGCAACATCAAGGGCCGAAGGGCCTGTACTGCGCTGTAATGTTCTATGTTCTATTAAATGTTGTGCAGTAGTAGTGTTATTAAAAATATAGCAGCTAGATCATCATGTTATCTTCTTGTTATGTTTTAGTTCCCAGACTTTACAGACATCAGCTAGCCACTCCCTGTTAACTTGCCTGGAGGTGTGTTGAGCAATGTAGGTACAGGTCAATACTGCACTGGCAAACCTATCTTTAAGGGAAGTCAAAATGGCAAAAGTCAAATGTAAAATTTGTTTTTGTAAGGAGTAACCAAGCAAAGCAAAGAATAGTCCTAATTGACCCAACTGCACGCATATTGAAGCAATAAAATAACTTGCTACGTATCTGATTTTGTGAAAGTATAATTAAACTGGAATGCATTCAATGTCTAAATCATTTCTTTTTGGGTGTTTGCATAATCATTTCCAAGAAGGTGCCACATTGTTTGATAATGCCACGTGGTGTGGTTGTGCTTACATTATTTAATGGACATATTATTTTATTCAATGGATATTATCCAAGATTTATGGAACAGGCACAAACAATATAGTGCTGAAACATGGAAGTAAAATTGTTTTTAGAAAGTTGCTTTGTACTGTCGTAGGTTAATTTGTATAATCGCTTTTGAGACTTGTTTGTAAAAATGTGTTTATAGATATGCAATGTAAATTTGAATGAATAGAGTCGCTGTATACTGTTACTTAGGTTTAATGTTCTAAACACCAGGTTCTTTTTTGTACAGTAAAATAATACTGGGTAATCCGAGGCTAAGGAATATTGCATACAAGATAAGTTTTGCATGACATTTTTGCCTATGATAATGTAAGATCATCCTAAAGGTCCAACAGCCTGATTCAAATTACTTTGGTGCACTTACTAAACTGAATTGAATTAGTATCAATTTCATTTGCTATTCTTTATGTGTACTACAAAACAGCACTGCAAGGTGGCAATGATTTTAGCCCAACATTTTCCATAGAATTAAGAGGGATCCACTGCAGTTTTGATACTCAGATATGATCTTGATCATGAAGTTACTCATAAATGGAGATCTAGCATGGAAATTTCTGCATTTTTTGAAAATTGAGGCAGAGTAGTGCAGTGTGAGTGTTTCTCTAGCTGCACTCGCATGACTGTTGACATGAATATTTGAGATTTGAATATCTTGTAAATTCCATGTCAGCTTCTTCCTACACTGTGGTCTATCCACACAAAGTCATGAGCGGAAGCCGATTTAAATGGTTCCAGCCGCCATTTAAACAGCAGAACCCAATAATTGTCTGCAAGTCAGTATGTTACCAGAAGTGCTTCAGGCTGAGACTTTTAGCTACTGGTCTGAAATGATCAACGTTTCCCAAAATGACAAGGGAGAACTCAAAAAAGTGGCATAAGATGTTTCATGTCTATCTGTGGGGATTACTGGTGACCTCAGCTTAATATCCAGAAGTCATTACATTTGTCAGAAAATTTGCTGTCTCCTCCTTTAAGTAGGACTCAGTGATTTTTGATTTGATTTGAATTGATTTATTATTGTCACATGTTTTTGGATGCAATGGAAAGTATTGTTTCTTACCAGCTATACAGACAAAGCATACCATTCAGAGACCACATAGGGAAGGAAAGGAGAGAGTGCAGAATGCAGTGTTGCAGTCATAGCTAGGGTGTAGAGAAAAATAAATTTAATACGAGGTCCATTCAAAAATCGGATGGTAGCAGAGAGGAAGCTGTTCTTGAGTCAGCTGGTGATCTCAAACTTTTATATCTTTTTCCCAATGGAAGAAGGTGGAAGAGAGAACGAACAGGGCATGTGGGGTCCTTGATTACGCTAGCTGCTTTTCTGAGGCAGCGGGAAGTGTAGACAGTGGCAATGATTGGAAATACACAAATGTAATGCAAGAACGCACGTCATTGAAAGGAAAGCAGTACAGGGATTTATAGCATTGTGTTCAGTACACTGCAAATATGTGAGTTCAGGAATTCAGAAAAATGTTGTCCCCACCTGCACAATTATCATCAGTGTATCTCTGTTTGGAGATAGGGATTTCAAATCTCGCACCAATCCTGTCAGAATTCCCCTCCAATTCGATTTTCATATTTGATGACGGCACCATCATAGTAGGTTGGATCTGAAACAATGACGAGACAGAGTACAGGAATGAGATAGAGAATCTGGTGAACTGGTATGGCCACAATAATCTCTCCCTCAATGTCAACAAAATGAAGGAGATTGTCATCAACTTCAGGAAGTGTAAAGGAGGACATGCCCCTATCTACATCAGTGGGGATAAAGTAGAAAGGATCAAGAGCTTCAAGTTTTCAGGTGTCCAGATTGCCAACAACCTGTCCTGATCTTCCCATGCTGACACCAAAGTTAAGAAAGTTCTCAAACACCTCGACTTTCTCAGAAGACTAAGGAAATTTGGCTTGTCAGCTACAACTCTCACCAACCTTTACAGATGACCATAGAAAGCATTCTTTTAGGTTGTATCACAGCTTGGTATGGCTCCTGCTTTGCCCAAGACCACAAGGAACCTCAAAAGATTGTGAAGGTAGCCCAATCCTTCACACAAACCAACCTCTCATCCATTCACTCTGTCTACACTTCCCATTGCCTTGGCAAAGAAACCAGCATAATTAAGGACCTCACACACCTCAGACATTCTCTCTTCTACCTTCTTCTGTCAGAAAAAAGATGCAAAAGTCTTTCCCTCAATGTCAACAAAACAAAGGAGATTGTCATTGACTTCAGGAAGTGTAAAGGAGAACATGCCCCTGTCTATATCAACGAAGTAGAAAGGGTTGAGAGTTTCAAGTTTTTAGGTGTCCAGATCACCAACAACCTGCCCTGTTCCCCCCATGCTGACACTATAACCTGGGAGCGATGTAGCAGCGGAGCCGCATTCTTTTTTTTTCTGTGCATTTGCAGTTGGAGGTGCTGATTGGAGCTGCAGGATTTCAGGTGCGTTAAGCCCGCCCACAAGTTTCTACAGTGCAATTCAGAATTGCTGGTATTTTTTCAGGCAGAGTGTGTACGGGGGCACCTCAGAATGGGTCTAAAAGTTAGATCTGAAACACTCCCAGTTTCAAGTGTGCCAGCACTTAAAATCAAAATGGTAAAATAGGGCCCGGAGTTTAATTTAGATAAATGTGAAGTGGTGCATTTTGGTAGATCGAATCCGGAAGGACATACATAGTTAATAGTAGGGCATTGGGAAGAGTTATAGAACAAAGAGATCTAGGAGAATGGATCCATAGCTCCTTGAAGATGGAGTGACAGGGTGGTGAAGAAGGCATTCAGCATGCTTGGTTTCATTGGTCAGAGCATTGAATACAGGAGTTGACAAGACATCAGTAAGGCCACTGTTGGAAAACTGTGTACAGTTCTGGTCACCCTATCATAGAAAAGATATTATTAAACTAGAAAGAGAGCAGAAAAGATTTACTAGGGTGCTACCGGGACTTGATGGTTTGAGTTCTAAGGAGAGACTGGATAAACTGTGACTTTTTTCCCTGGAGCACAGGAGACTTAGGGGTGATCTTATAGAGGTCTATAAAATAATGAGGGGCATAGATAAGATAGATAGTCAATAGCTTTTCCCAAAGGAAGTGAAGTGTTTAACTAGAGGGCATTGGTTTAAGGTGCGAGGGGAGAGATGCAAAAGAGTCCAGAGGGTCAATTTTTTCACTCAATGGATGGTGAGTGCCTGGAACAAGCTGCCAGAGGCCGTAGTAGAGGCAGGTACAATTTTGTCTTTTAAAAGGCTTTCAGACAGTTACATGGGTGAGATGGGTATTGAGGGATATAGGCCAAATGTGGGCAATTGGGACTAACTTAATGGTAAAAACTGGGTGGCATGGACAAGTTGGACTGAAGGGCCTGTTTCCATGTTGTGAATCTCTATGACTCTAAGTATAGCTACATTCTGTAAAAAGTTGAATGCCTTTGTTTTTATCACACTGATCATTAAACATAAAAAAAGCATGTGTATGATCAGGATTTAATCAGCTTTGTCTGTCAAATGAGAATATTATCACTAAAACTCAAATAAATTGTAATCTGTTCTGGCAGGAGACTAACAGAAGGCAGTAGGGAACACTGTGCATGAATACAGACAGCAACTGTGGAAACACCCTAATTCACAGACAAGTAAATAGCAAATCAAAAAAGACAAAAATTTAGGTTACACCAATGTTTCATAATTAAACTGCAGGAAGTTAGCACACCCAAAGCAATGATTCTGCAGGGGTGGGGTAGGGTGTAGGCTAATTATTGCCCTTCATTCCTTTAAAATCCTCAAGAAGTGGGTTTGAGGAATGTCAGCCCAGAGTTGCATGGGTATGAACATGCTTATACATGAAGTTAACTGGATTGTTCCCCAAGGCTGAGAAAAACAGAAGCTGCAAACATTTAACTCTTTCAGGACCTCAACCTTCACTTTCCAAAGCCTGATTTATTTTCCATCTTTAGATATATGTAAATTAGATAGGTTTAATAAAATTATCCTGGTATATTTGTGAAGTGCTATAATAGAAAGTGGGCAAATTGCTCAGTAGGCTAGAGAGTTAGCATGGATCAGAGTAACGCAAACAGCACAGGGTTCAATCCCTGTTTTGGTTGTGAGTCTGCCCTCTCTGACCTCTCTGCCCTTATTGGTAGTACACTTTGCCATGGTTCTGCTAGTTGTTGGCAAGAATCTATCTTTGGGCAGAGAATTGAAGAAGATAATATAAACACAATCCTTCAGGATGAGGAAAAGAAAAACAAACATCCATCTTTTAGAATGTTCCAACGTTGACGGATACACATAAGGAAGCCACTTGATTCAACATCTAGGATTTTAAAATTGGCATAACCTTGTGGTTTTCTAAAGTGTGAACACTGCAAAAACTACCTTATTCTGAGCCTCTTACAGATGGACTCAATAGAGCATGGGAAGGGTGAGATTATGCCTAAGTCAGTTATTGTGCAGAATTTAGTTTAAGGAAGTAACTAACAAATTAGTTGATTGGACATAAATTTCAGATTTGTCATCATGTAAGATAGCTTTTAGGACAAAGAGAACAAAAATTGCTGGGAAAAGCCAGTAAGTCTGGCAGAATGGGAGGAGAGGGAAACAGAGTTAATGGATGGAATTTTCTGGCACCTCTGTGCAGCATGTTGTGCAATGGTGGATGTAATAAATCTTCAGAGGCAGAAGTCCCTTCACCAAAATCAGTAAATTTAAAATCTGTAATAGTAGTACACAAAGTGCTCACTGTTCCTCTGGGGGTGTCAGAGGAACTGACACTCCCGGTTAAATACAAGACAAAGACTCCCTGATTGACCCATCAACTGGATCCTTAGGCAGTTCATACTCCAATAGGCCAACCCCAACGGCCTAAGAGAAATCATTACAGTGGAGGAGACTCACCATTGGCCACTGGTGGGACCTTCTAGTCTCACTGATGTCTACAGCATTGTGTGGCTTGTGTATCCCGCTCCGGCAAATGCACCACTGGTGATTGACTTCTGCAGGAATGAAAGATCCAGAAAATCCAACCCAAAGTTTTCAGTCCATTATGACTCTTCCTCAGTATCTTTGGGAGGTTTATTGTATAATATGGAATATAATAGCAGTGTGAATGTTTTAGATCAATTGGTTACAGTTAACATATTTGTGAAATTGAATTTTGTAGAAAAATGTTTGGACTTTTACAGAAGCAGCATTTGTATCCCAGGCTTTCCTACAAAATGCCAGTTTTATTGATGGTGAACTTTGCAAATGAAAATATTATCTGTGCATTTATCTATTACATATATTCAGATAGAATTTTGATCTAGTGAAGGATAAAAAGATTTGGAGAGTTACAACTGTTGCCTCATGTGGTTGTGGCGTTCTCCTTAAGAGCTGGTTATATGTTGTTGGAGAAAGCTGGGTGTCATTTTAGTTGGAAATGTGGCTAGAATCTCAGCCAGTGTTCCTGGCTGTTCCACGTACATTGTCACTTTAATAAGACATACTACAACAACAATATAAGCTGCTTTAAACTAACTGGTTCTCAGATACAGATATACTTCATAACTGTTTTGGAAAAAGTACTGATAGGTTTTCTTTGAAGATCCCTTTAAAGCCTTGAAAGGTGGTTACAAAACAGTGGAAAGAGAGCCAAAAGTATGTCAGAAACTGCAATAGAAAAATATTCCTACACATTTCAGAAAGATTGTGGTCAGGTCAACAATATTTACGGGGTAAAATTTTTGACTTTCTGTTTCTCGAGAAATCTCATCTACTAGAAACACATCTTGGAAGTCTAGTGCAGTATGCACCTGAACTTGCAATTATATCCTTCTTGTGGAAATGTTTGCCAACAGAAATCTCAAGCTGAAAAATTATCTGATGTATGTGTGGGTTGTAAAAAGCAAAGTGCAAGGATCCATTGATGTAATTAGAATGGAGGGCTGAAAGAGAAAGCATAGAGTTTTAAGAAACTAGACACATTATTTAAAGTCTCAGAATCACAGAACACTACAATACAGAAGAGGCCCTTTGGCCATCGAGTCTGCACCAACTCATGAAGGGCCCTAACCTGCCCACCTAATCCCATTTGCCAGCACTTCGCCTATAGCCTTGAATGTTGTGCCAAGTACTCATCCAGGCACTTTTTAAATACATCAGCAAATTAAATTTATTAGTAAATTTAAAAATGTATTTTTATTGGGGCATAATAAAAATGCCAAAAAACATGGGTGAATATTAAGAAAAATAGATGGTCTCAGAAAAAAATGATATTTTTTGGGTAAACAGAATCACTTACCTGTAATAGAGGATTATTCATACCTAGCAATTGATCAAACAAGTGACACTAGTTTGAATGTAACACCAGCTGAGATCTTTCTCCATGAAAAGAGTATAGGTTGGCTTTAGGGACACTCCATCATTGATGATGAGAAAGCAGAGTTTTTAGACCTGATAGCTCTGTAGGGAGCCCTATATTTAGAGGAAATAGAAATGGGCAGCAATTCAGCAGGAAATTGCAGTATGTTTAAATTAAATAAATCAATAACAAACTAGTGTTGCCTATTCATAAATTAGAAAGCTTTTAAGTTATACAAGATACATAATTCTAGTTCTTGTTTATGCAATAATGAAGCAGTTTGACTATGTCCACTTTACATGCCAATATTTAATCAAGCAATTGGTTCAATCAGAATTGGAGAAGGTAATTTGAAAGATTGAGTTTGTAAAGTCAGAGCTGTTAATTGTGAAATGGTTTCAAACCGTGACCAATATAGTTTCTATTATTTTGTTCAATGCTGGCTTATTATGTAGACTAAAAAAAATTAAGAAAAGATTAGGAAAAGCTTTCTGGCATCTAAGACTATTAACTCACCTAAAAAGAATGCTAGAATCCAAGTCATTCTTTAGTAAAGTTTCCATCTTTTAAAGTTATGTATTTCAAAAAGTTTGAGGGAAAATTGGATAGCCTCCAGAAATGGGTGCGGGGATCACAACTCATTCATTTGCACTGCCTATTTACTTGAATGATTTCTCTGTCCAATCAATCAGGGCTAACCATGCTATTCATTGTAAGAAATTTCACAACACCAGGTTAAAGTCTAATAGGTTTAGTTGGAATCACGAGCTTTTGGAGCGCTGCTCCTTCCTCAGGCTCAGCAACTTTCCAAAAGCTTGTGATTCCAAATAAACCTGTTGGACTTTAACCTGGTGTTGTGAGGCTTCTTATTGTGCCCACCCCAGTCCAACTCCACATCATGCATCTCCACATCATGCTATTCATTGGCAGCACACATCATCAGCATTATGGCTATTAATGGTGGGTGACAGAGGGATGATAAAGTGTGGGATTGGTACTGAATGAAGAATTGGAGATTATGGTTATTGGTATCACACTTGGAAGAATTCTTCGTAGCACGATGGCACAGTGGTTAGCACTGTGCCTCAAGATTTCCTCTGACAGTTCAAAAGATGTGCTGGTTAGGTGCATTAGCCATGTTAAATTCTCCTCCAGTGTACTGGAACAGACGCCGGAGCATGGCAACTAGGAGATTCTCACAGCAACTTCATTGCGGTGTTAATATAAGCCTACTTGTGACACTAATAAATAAACTTAAATTTAAATCTGTCTAGATTTCCTCTTCCTTTTCCTATGCTCCTGCTCCTCAACTGTTTATTATGTAGCTGGTGACAAGGACTGTCCCCTCACAATGGTGAGGTTACCCAGCATGCAGTAGGCCTCCACAAATCTTGCTACCCACTCTTTCAAGGATTTGAAGAGCTCTTCAAGAGCAGGCCAAGCAGCATAAATGTTGTTCTGGCACATTAATGGTCTGCTGTATCACATTTCTTTTAGCAGCATGGCACACATTGTACACAAGAAGCACATGTTCATGGTCTGTGAGTTGGAGTCATTGGCAATGTTACCAGCAGGTAAATTGTGTCACCAAGTAGATACATTGGTTTGTCATGGTGTTTCAAATGCAGTTGCCACAGCAGACTATCATAGAATGAATGCTGCCGGGATACTGGGCATTGAGCTGCTTGATGCGCTGCATATGGTCACATACCAACTGAACACTGAGGGAGCAAAATCCCTTGCAGTGGTGGTGTGTGACAGAGTTGACATGTGACACCCACAAAGCAATGTTTGTGTAGGAAACAGCTTCCTCCACCATGGGGAAACCTGCAATCTTAGCAAAGTTGCATGCCCACTCTGCCAGCTTGCCTCCAGTGAGACAGATGTAGTTAATTCTACTTGAATAGAGAGCTTCAGTTATTTCCATCACTCAACAGTGGAATGCAAACTGTGAGATGCTGCAAATATCTCCAACTCCAGTTTATTGCCCTGGTTACCTTTACAGCCGGTGGCAATGCAGTCCTTGTCCTGCTCTGAGCCTGCCATAGTGGCAGCAGTAGGTGGCAGATTTCAGTGAGCTTAACTCTACTGAAGCACAGGTTTCTCACACATTTTTCTACCTTGATGTTCAGCTAGGAAAATTGTTTCCTGAACACTTGGGATGGATATGACATCCTGATGAGAGCTTTTCTCCCCTTCCTCATTCCCTCTCTTCCAGCAGCTGACTTGCTCTTTGTGCTCTTTGTTTGTGCTCCCTGTTATACCATACACCAAGGGGAATGCCTACTAGTACACACATGTCTGGGAATAACTGATTGTGCAGCAGTCAGCAGAAAGACATTCAGAACCTGCTGCACCACTCCCTGCAGACTTTTGCAACTTAGAACTGCAGAAACAATCGTGATTATAGAACTGCAGTAGCAGCAGAAAAAACAACTAACCAGTAAGGAATTGATAATGCTGGTGGAGGGTCAGTAATGCTGCTGAACATGTGGTCAGCTTTGCAAGATTAGAAGAGGGAGCTGGCTGCAAGACTGAGCTGCAAAATGTCAAATCGGCGTTGCATGCAGGTTGACAACATGATCTGCCTGATTTGCAAACTGGTTGCAGGTGTTTCCTGCGCGTGCAATAATGCCTGCACCAAAATGATGCCTGGCATGATTTGCCCCCCAGGTATGTATTAAAGAACAATACAGCACAGGAACAGACCCTTCGCCCTCCAAGCCTGGCCCGATCATGTGTTCCTGACTAGACCATCCATTTATATCCCTCTATTCCCAGTCTGTTCATGTGACTATCTAGATAAGTCTTAAATGATCTTTGCATGTCTGCCTCAACCACTTTGATTGGTAGTGCAGTCCAGGCCCCCACCACACCCTCTGTGTAAAAAAAATCCCACACATATCTGTATTGAACCTTGCCCACCACCTCCCCCCCCCACCTTACCTTGAACTTCTGATCCCTTGTGTTTGTCATTTCTGACCTGGGAAAAAGCTTCCAACTGTTCACCCTATCTATGCCCTTCATAACTTTATAAACTTCTATTAGGTCGCCCCTCAACCTTCGTCCTTCCAGGGAGAACAACCGTAGTTTACTCAATCTCACCTCATAGCTAATACCCTCCATACCAGGAAATATCCTGGTAAACCTTTTCTGCACTCTCTCCAAAGCCTTCACGTCTTTCTGGTACGACCAGAACTGGACACAGTATTCCAAATGTGGCCTAACCAATGTTCTGCAACATCATATGCCAACTTTTATACTCTACGCCCTGTCCAATAAAGGCAAGGATGCC
Organism: Carcharhinus amblyrhynchos; assembly: GCF_965287045.1. NCBI lineage: Eukaryota > Metazoa > Chordata > Chondrichthyes > Carcharhiniformes > Carcharhinidae > Carcharhinus > Carcharhinus amblyrhynchos. The sequence continues at coordinate 99,760,831 of NC_137326.1, read as the reverse complement.
ATATGTCTTCTTCACCACCTTTTCCACCTGTGCTGCCAGCTTTAAGGATCTGTGGATTTGCACACCCAGATCCCTCTGTGTATCTATACTCCTGATGGTTCTGCCATTTACTGTATAGCTCCCCCCTACATTAGATCTGCCAAAATGCATCACTTTGCATTTATCTGGATTAAATTTCATCTGCCATTTCTCCGCCTAATTTTCTAGCCTATCTATATCCTGCAGTAATCTCTGACAATGTTCATCACTATCCGCAACTCTAGCAATCTTCGTGTCGTCGTCAAACTTGCTAATCAGACCAGCTACATCTTCTTCCAAATCATTTACATATATCACAAACAGCAGAGATCCCAGTACAGAGCCCTACGGAACACCAGTAGTGACAGACGTTTAATCAGAGAAAGATCCCTCCACTGCTACCCTCTGTCTTCTATGGTCAAGCCAGTTCTGTACCTATCTAGCTAATTCACCTTTGATCACATGAGATTTAACCTTTTGCACCAGCCTGCCATGAGGGACCTTGTCAAATGCTTTCCTAAAACCCATGCAGATGACATCCGCGGCCCTTTCCTCGTCAATCATTTTTGTCACCTCATTATGTGCCGCCAATGCCAGTTCGGAACTCTGAGGTACTCACTCAATGAGCTCAATTTCTCCTCCACTGTTTTAGAGATAAATCAAAGCTTAGCTGATTAGTGACCACAAATACTTCTGTGTTTTTCGTAAGTGGGAAATTCCCTGAGATGTTCTAATTCTGGGTTACTTGACACCTGTTTACTTTTCAACTTAGGCAAATAAATGAATGGTTAGAATTTTCCCCATTTGATGATCACAACCTAACTCTACAATTTCCTGATGCCAGTGAGTTGATTTATATTAGTCACTATATCAAACCCTATCGGACAAATAGGGGTGAGGATGGATGGGAACAGTTCCTTATGTTGACACATGGTCAAAATGTCATGTTTGCCAGAGAAGCAGTACCTTTCGTTATTTTTCAAAAAAGAGAAAAAAAGTATAAATAACTAAACTACAGTTACAAAAATTTGACAACATAATTGCTGGCTTAACACTTGGCTCATGGTGAGATATAAAATCCTATTTATAGTAACGCATGGAAAGGTTAAAATGATCTTTAAAATATCCCAATCCTTAACATTGAGTCAGGAGTGCTCACCACTTATGAAATAAGAAAGGATAAACTAGGACTGTGTTTTGTATCCTTTAAGTAGATTAAAACATCAGCTTTACCTGAAGTTTTCATTGCTTTGGCAGCTGCAGTACTTAACAACTGTGTGAGTCGTGCCATGGTTACCATTCTCTGATTTCTCATTTCCAATTCTGCAATTTAAATTAAAGTTTTGTCTTTAATCGAACTCTAAAAGCCTGCTGAAAAGTATGTGCAATTTAATTGTTGAATTTTCTCAAAGCTTTCACTAAATAAATACTGTGGTGTGGCTTAGCAAATTGCAGTGATGTAAATATAGGTTCCTGACAGAATATTGTGTGTGAGCAATGGTTTAATTATCTGCTTAATGTCTCACAGGCTTAGCTGGGAGCATAAAGTGTAACAGTAATGGATAAGATATTACAGATTGAACACGCATTTGAACCTTCGTTTACAAATAGCTGCTCAATGCGTCATTGAAACAAAAGGCACCAGTGAACAATGCCTATATCCATCAAGTACATTTATTGGCAGCTTTTTCCTTGTTGGCTTTAATAATTAACTATGAGATTTGTCCTTTTCAGAACAACTAAGCTGGTTTATTATGTAATAATTCATATAAAAAGGATATTCTATACAACATCAATAATCTGTATAAAATTAGGTATTCCAAATCAAGACAGTGCTCGTAAATTGCTCAGAAGTATTTTCAAATATTTGAGAAATTCAGTTATTTCTCATCCATTTCTTTCTTTTATTTTCTAATTGTTTAAAACATAGTGAAGCAAATATTCTAAAGTGCCATCTGAATTAAGACTTCCATCTGCTTAGTTAGCTTGGAGTCAGTATGAGTCCCTGTACATATCATGCAATGTGTTGTATGCTACTCATTCCCAATGGCAGAATTCAAAGGAGTTTGACTGACAACAATCTAGATACAGGTAGGTTTATCTAGTAACCTCCCTCATCCGGGAATGCATCCCAGGGTTCTGAAGGAAACGGCAGAGGTGATAGTAGATGCCTTAGTGATTATTTACCAAACTTCGCTGGATTCCGGGGAAGTGCCGGAAGATTGCAAACGGCTAATGTTACGCCGCTGTTCAAAAAATGTAGCAGGCAAAAGGCAGGGAATTATAGGCCGGTTAGTTTAACATCTGTAGTTGGAAAAATGCTTGAATCCGTCATCAAAGAAGAAATAGCGAGGCACCTAGAAAAGAATGGTTTGATAGAGCAGATGCAGCATGGATTCGTTAAGGGGAAGTCACGTTTGACGAATTTATTGGATTTCCATGAGGATGTGACTAGTGCGGTAGACAGAGGGGAGCTGGTGGATGTGGTGTTTTTAGATTTCCAAAAGGCGTTTGATAAGGTGCCTCATAAAAGGTTGCTACAGAATGTTAGGGGGCATGGAGTTGGGGATAACGTGTTAGCGTGGATAGAGGATTGGTTGTCTAATAGGAGGCAGAGAGTTGGTATCAATGGGTGCTATTCTGACTGGCGGTTGGTGACTAGTGGAGTGCCGCAGGGACCGATGCTGGGGCCTCAGCTATTTACCATTTATATAGATGATCTGGAGGAGGGGGCTGAGTGTAGGGTGACGAAATTTGCTGATGACACGAAGATGAATGGAAAAGCAAATTGTGCGGAGGGTGTGGAAAGTCTGCAGAGGGATCTGGATAGGCTGAGTGAGTGGGTGAGGACCTGGCAGATGGAGTATAATGTTAGCACGTGTGAGGTTATCCACTTTGGCAGGAATAATAGTAGGAGGGATCACTATTTAAAGGGCGAAAAGCTGCAGCATGCTACGGTGCAGAGGGACCTGGGGGTCCTTGTGCATGAGTCGCAAAAACCCAGTCTGCAGGTGCAGCAGGTGATCAAGAAGGCAAATGGGATGCTGGCCTTTATAGCGAGGGGGATAGAATATAAAAGTAGGGAGGTCTTGCTGCAACTATACAGGGCACTGGTGAGGCCGCAGCTGGAGTACTGTGTGTAGTTTTGGTCGCCGCACTTGCGCAAGGATATTTTGGCCTTGGAGGGAGTGCAGAGGAGGTTCACTAGGCTGATACCGGAGATGAGGGGGTTGGACTATGAAGAGAGACTGAATAGACTGGGTCTGTACTCATTGGAGTTTAGAAGGATGAGGGGGGATCTTATAGAGACATAAAAAATAATGAAAGGGATGGATAGGGTACAGGTAGAGAGATTCTTCCCACTCAGAAAGGACAGCGGGACTAGAGGGCACAGCCTCAAGGGGTGGTGGGTTGCAGTTTAGAACGGAGTTGAGGAGGAGCTTCTTCACTCAAAGGGTGGTGAATCTCTGGAATTCTCTGCCCACTGAAGTGGTGGAGGCTACCTCGCTAAATATATTTCACACAATTCACAACCTGATCTTTTCACATATATTTAGAATTACAAATTGAGTGATTCATATGTGAAAATATTTAACACAGAATTACAAATTAAAATCTATTATATTTAATGTATATGATTAATTTACTGTAGGCTCTTTCATGCAATTATGAAAGGGTAGTGCCCTGAAAAACAGCAGACTTCTAAGCAGGAATACAGCCACCTGAACAAATAATGTGGTAATCATAATTTCCGCATTGCAAAAACACTCCATTGAGACCAAACAAGTTGGCTCAAATAAAAATTAAAAAATGCTGGAGAAACTCAGCAACTGTTGAGAGAAAAACATAGTTAACGTTTCGAGTTCTTATGACTTCTTCAGAGCTGTTTGCTCAAACTCATATGAGTTCTGAACTTTGGATTTGTATTTGAGTACCTACTGCTTACTTCACTCATTCTCAGTTGGATGTAGGGATGTTCGCTGATGATTGCAAAATTTTCTGCACTATTCCTGCTGCCTCACAGCACCAGGGACATGAGTTCAATTCTTGGCTTGGGTCACTGTCAGTGTGGAGTTTTCACATTCTCCCCCTGCTTGCGTGGGTTTCCTCCAGATGTGCCGGTTTCCTCCCAGTCCAAAGAGAGTTAGGAGGATTGGCCATGTTAAAAATTGCCCCTTAGTGTCAGGGGGACTAGCTAGCATAAATGCATGGGTTTATAGGGATAGGGCCTGGGTGGGATTGTGGTCGGTGCAGACTCCATGGGGCAAATGGCCTCCTTCTTCACTGGATGGCTCTATGCTTCTGTGATTCAAGACTGCTCAGATACTGAAGATTTCTGTGTCCACATGCAGCAAGACCTGGACAATATTCAAGCTTGGGCTGATAAGTGGCAAGTGACATTGATTCCACACCTGCTAGACAATGATCAACTCCAAGAGAGAATCTAACTATCTCCTCTTGATATTTAATGGCATTGCCATCACTGAATCCCCAACTATTAACATCCTGGGGCTTACTATTGACCAGAAACTGAACTGGGCCAGCAATATACAAATACTATGGCTACATAAGTTGTTCAGGGGCTAGAGCGAGAAAACCAGTTTCTGACTCCCCAAAGCATGTTCACCATATTCTAGGCCCAAGTCAGGAATGTGCTGGATTACCCTTCACTGATCTAGATGAGTGCAGCTCCAACAATGTTCAAGAAACCTGACACTATCCGGAACAAAGACCGCTTGATGGGTACCCCATCCACCAGTTCCAACTTCCACTTCCTGCATCACTGACATACAGTGGCAGCAGTGTGTTCCATTTACAGGATGCACTGCAGCAACTCACTTTGGTTCCATCAACAGCACTGGTCAAAGGTTAGGAGGACTGCAGCGAGTAAATCACCTCCTGACTCCCCACAGCCCGTTCACCATCTACTGATATAGCTGAGTTGAGAACTGAGGAGTTTAATGGAATATTCTCCACTTGCCTGGATGAGTGCATCTTCAGCAACACTCAAGAAGCGTGACACCATCCAGGATAACGCAGCCCAATTGATTGCTTCCTCCTCCACAAACATGTAATCCTCCACCACCATGAACCATGGCAACAGTGTGTAACATCTACAAGGTGCACTGCAGGAAATCACCAAGGTTCCTTAGGCAGCACCTTACAAACTCATGTCAAAAGGTCATCCAGGCTCGAAATGTTGGCTCTATTCTCTCTCCACAGATGCTGTCAGACTTACAGCATTTTCTGTTTTTGCTTCCGACCTGATAAGAACTTGGATATTTGTTTGAATAGCCAGGGGAACCCCTTTGGAGAAGTGCAAATACCCCTGCTGAATTTAATTTTTTCTTCACTATCCCAGAAGTGGCTCAAAATCATTTCGGCCTGTCTTCCCTTAACCTAAGAGAGTTGGAGAGCTCCTGGTCTCACAGGGCAATTTAATTTTATCCCTAGATTTGTGCACCCAGGTGCCAGGAAGAACTTTATGCTGAAAGAGGGGTCACCATGCTTTATGTGAAGGAAGACAGAAGATGGGCTGGACATCCTTGTACACAGTAAGAAGTCTCACAACACCACACCTTCCACACACCTGACGAAGGAACACTGTTTCCGAAAGCTTGTGGGGTTACTATCAAATAAACTGGTTGGACTTAAACCTGGTGTTGTGACACTTCTTACTGTGTTTACCCCAGTCCAATACCGGCATCTCTACATCATCCTTGTACACACAGGCCACAGATGCCGGTCACTGTGAGCAGCTGGAGGCTAGATGGAGGGCAAAAGATCAGGAAGAGGAGGCTGCTGCATGCACATGAGGAGAGAGCAGAAGGAGGGGCAGGATAACCTGGTCATACCCTGGGGGTAGGGAGTATAGATCTAGGATGGAGAACCAATCTTGAAGGTGACTGACGCTAAGTGGTGAGGTGGCGACAGACATATGTTACATGATCCAGCGGCTACTCTAGCCCCAATCCATCAACCTCAATTCCCTTCCAGTGGCTCTAAGGTAATTCTCAGCTTCTGTGCCTCAGGATCTTTCCAAGGATCATCCAGATGTTTATAACTTGTGTGGTCCTAACATAATCTGTTTTGATTTAGATTTCTAGCATTCATTATTTTGTTGTTTTACACATTGTTGCAGCCTGATGGGATCTATCCACTTCTTTTCCACCATCCCTGGCAATTAACTGCAGTAGACAAAAATGCCAACCAATTTCACTTGTGCACTATTGTCTTCTGTATCAGTACTTTCACTTCCTGTACTTCTCACGGCTCATCTGACTGCAAAACAGAGCTTCTTCATTTGCTACTATGATTGAAACTCAATTCCTGGTCACACATTCAGAAACATTTAACTGCTATGTCCCAATCTCTCCCAATATATTTTACTTATTATGAGCTGGGTGAGATGGGATGGTCTAATTTGAGATAAGCTACCTGACGATGGGGTATTGCCCTTACTGCTGTCGCTCTTGTTGAGTAAACTTGCTGATTCTTTACCCATCATACTTCCTTCAGACTTACTCCCGAGAAGTACTTTCTCAAGGGGAATTAAGGATGGGCAATGAACGTAAGATCTCAAAGTGACATTCACATCCCAAGAATGTATATATTTTTAAATTCCATCGTGTGAGAATTTACATCATTTTTGAATGTAATGATACGTGTCCATGACCTGTTTACTCTGACATTTATGTACTAGGGAGACATGTTACTTAATGTAAAAGTAACGTTGGATTTGCTTGTGAGTAAATATGTAATCAATATATTCAAACTTTTCTTCAGTGCAACAGGGAAAAGGGAGTGAGTGAGTTGGACATAGGCCTTTTACCTTGGCAGTGGATTTACTGGGGGGAGGATTAACCGCTTCCCTGGGTTGAGTAGGCCCATCTGCACCATGCCTTGAAGAAGCCTGTGGGCATCCTGCACAACAAAACCAGTAAACAACATAAAGTGCATTAAGGCTGTAACTAATGCCCTGTTTACTCATGTGGAGAGCACATTAATTTCCCGTTGGATTTGGTATCTCAGGTGTCAGGAACCATGACCTTTGCCCACAGTCTAAAGGTGTGTAGGTTAGGTGGATTAACTATGGTAAATGCTTGGGGTACAGGGGTAGGGTGGAGGGAAAGATATGGGTGGGATGCAGATTCGATGGGCCAAATGGCCTCTTCTGCACGGTACGGATTTTATGATGTGGCTGCTTCCTCGGCCACCTTTTCCTCCTCTTGATACCTGAGGGATGGTTTGGTCTGAGGTTAGTGGTGAGGGAGCAGAACTGTGTGAGACACGCAAGGAGTTACTGTGGTATAGCTCTTCTCATAGTGAAAGTGCTTTCAGATGCATGCCATTGGATTTCACTGTGCTTGTGCTACCCCCTGATGCAACCCTACTGTTGCACCCCTCTCAAAACAATGTCTCAATGTGCTCAGTGAAATGACACTTTTTCAGCATGTGCAGTTATGACCAAATCAAGCAATACTTTCCAAAGTGTCCAAATGGAGCTCTCTGAGCTCTTTGTTGAATTTTGTCAGGGTGCAGTCTTCAACAATGTGAGTCATTGCTTGGAGTGCACTATAGTTGCAGTATGATCAATAATATCATGACCTCCGCCATTACCACGAAGTGCCAGTGTGATTTCAACACTGCCTTTCTCACTTGCTGACAGCCATTCACCATCACCAATAGGCCACTGCTCAGGCACCCTGACAATCACCATGACCATTTGTTCAACGGAAAATAGGTACTTCAGGAAAGCTGACTAACCACCCGTCCCAGTGCAGGCCAACTGTGCTGTTTGCACCCTTTAGGTCTGTGGTGACAACATGGTTAAGTTAGTCTGATGTACAGTGCAGGACGTGATATTGCTCGTGACTGTGTATCATGGTGCTCATTCATGTGTTCTGTGCACACCTACATTAGCAGCTTTTACGTACAAGCCTCAATACTGAAGCAGCAGTAGGTGCCATGTCTCACACTTTAGCTGCTGCATACAGATATGACCCCTCCCTTGGACTTCTGTGGGGATGAACCAAGCTAATCACCTGACTAGAATACAACAGATCACTGAGCCTTTCCCTGTACTGAAGCCATGAGCACTGATGGACTCTTGCTGTGCTCACCACAGTCACAATTTGAACCTGGGTCTTCTCGGTTGTTGCAGGGGGATTACTGCAGCCGGCAGGGTAGAGAACTGGCTTCTCTTTTGGACCTCTTCCACCAAAACCTGAAGGCCTTGATCAGAATAGGCAATAGGCAATTGGACATATCCCTTCCCCAGTGTATCCTCTGTGTGACATTCTATCAATGAAAATGTAAGGCCAAAACTACTGTGAGCCATTCAGATTACAATGCTCACATTCACTTTTGTGCACTTACATGCACTCACCATTTTCAACCTATCGTCAATGGTTATGAGTAAGAAAATGGTTTTGCACAAATGCTGGTGTGTTGCAGCTGTGACTCCAGGATACCATTCCCTGTGCTCCACATCCACTGACAGCCCCACCAGCTTCCCTCTTAGTCACACAGTTATGCTGTGTCAGTGCGCAGCTGTGAGGGACCTGACCAAGGGTCAACAATGTGGGCATATCATGTTGGATAAGTGGTAATGAATCTTGGCAGCTAATTACATGACTGCATAATATTTGTACCAGGTAGGGTACCAAAATGATGCCATCTCCATGGTTATATCTTGAGAGTCCACGCCATCGTTTCAGTGGTTCAGGACACTTTGAATTGGCAGCAGCAACAACAATTCCCCCACAGGGAAAACCCATGATGGGCCATCTGTTTCAGAGCCAGCTAACAGCTGGACAACATTTACTGTTTTGCCACTCATCTGACAAGGTAAGGACATCACCTGACAAGGTAAGGACATCACCCGAGGCATCTGGGGCTAGATAAGCACAAATTGCTAAAGGTGGCACAGCAAGTTGACAAAGTGTTTATTGAAGCACATGTGATCCTGGGCTTTATAAACAGAGGCAGAGAGGATTAAAGGAAGGAAGTTATGGTGAACCTTTATAAAACACTCATCTGTTCTCAACTGAAACATTGTGTCCAATTCTGGGGACCACATTTTTAGAAAAGATTAGAGTGCAGGAAATATTTATCAGAATGGTTTCAGGAATGAGGAACATCAATTAGATGGATAGATTGAAGAAGCTAGGATTTTTCTTGGAGAAAAAGATTGAAACATGTTCAAAATCATGGAGATTTTGGACAGAGTACTTAGGGAGAAACTTCTCATTGGCGGAAAGGTTGAGAACCTGAGAACGCTGATTTTAAGGTGAATGGCAAGAGAGAAAGGTGACATGAAAAGTTTAATGTGGAGTGTAGTTGGGATCTGGAATGGACTGTCTGAGAGTGTGGTGAAGGCAGATTCAGTGGTGGCTTTTATAGAATCCCTATGGTGCAGAAGGAGGCCATTTGGCTCACTGAGTCTGCACCAACCACAATCCCACGCAGGCCTTATCCCCATGCATTTAGTCTAGCTAGACCTCCTAACACTAAAGGGCAATTTAGCATGGCCAATCTATCTAGCCTGTAGATTTCTGGATTGTGGGAGGAAACTGGAGCACCCACAGGAAACCCGCACAGACATGGAGAGAACATGCAAGCTCCACACATACAGTAAGCCAAGCTGGGAATTGAACCTGGGTCTTTGGCACTGTGTAACCACAGTGTCACCATGCAGGATTGGAAAAAGGGGATTGGATAAGCCACCAAAGATAAATAATTTGCAGGGCGACATGTAAAGATGGGGTTATGGGGCTAGATGAGTTGTCTTGCACAGAGCTGGCAGGGACACGTCGGACCGAATGACCTCGTTCTGCACTGTAACTATTCAATGATCAGAGTTACGTGCAGGCTTAACACACTCTATCTGACACTTTAGTTTTGGCGGGCATTAGTGGTGCATGTGGTTGCAGTGTCTTCAGCACCTGCACACAATTTTTCATGGTTGCCTTCCTCCTCCCCCCTGCCCCAGTGGCGCTGATTCATTGCTGGCCTGTGGTTATTTTTAAACGCTAGCTCTTGAAGAACTGTCACGACAGTGAGGGCTGGAGCGTGCGAATGGTCTCGGTTAATCCTCGCATTTAGCTGCCATATGGCTCTTCCGAATTTAGAGGTGAGATGCGAGAAATGCAACCAATTCCACTGGAAGACATTTGGTAGAGTCGTGTTAAGCTGAGCCACACAGACGCGTGTCTCTGGGCTTTCTGCGTGGGGAGATCACAAGAACCGCCCACAATATTACATGCGGAAACCGCTCCATCTGTTATTTGGTGTTAACGTGCAAGCTTCTCATTTTAGGAGTGTCTCCTATTTCAGATGCCGACTCTGTCCCTCACTGGGACATTTAGTTTGATATTTTGCGTAAAATGTGGGTGAAATAACAGACTCGGCTCAGAGCAGCAGAGAGCATGTGGACGTTTTACAGCAGCTAACTACAGCCTGGCTTTGTGTTTACTCAGCAGTGCGTGAGCTCCTGAGCTCTGGCTGTTGTGCTGCACGCCAGCCGTGTCCTATCTCAGCATTACTCATTCTTTCATTGCATTTCGCACAACGAGACTCATCGTAGCCCCAATGACCTTTTATTTTTGGTTTGAGATTTCCGGTAGCTGGAGTGCCTGTGTGTGTCTGTGTGTTTTTCTTGCAAATAGATGTCGTGCCCAGGAGTTTGCGGGGCTTGTATACTTTGGTCTCCAGATAAAGCTTTTTTTCTAGCACGCTAGTCACGCAGGGCCAGAAGTCAGGTGCAGCTTGCTGAGATCACACTTCCTTATCGGCATGGCACCGTGCCTGAGCAGAGGATCCCAGCAGAGCGATTCCCACTTTTTTGCACGCAGAGAGGTTAAAATTTACTGCTCTCACGCAGCCAGCTCACGGTACCAACGCAATGTGATTTACCCACAGACAGCAAAGAATTGTTCCATGGACCCAGTCCCCTGTGATAAAACTCTCACCAATCCAGATAGTCAATGATTAACAGTAGTATGCGTGCGTTCCAGTTTTCTTAAAATAAGCAAAGCGTATTTTCATATTAAACGAAACAGAGAGAATAATCAACATTACGGAAGACCTCCCTCTCTGAAAATGTTCTTTGTAATACATTTTGCCACAGACATTTGTATGTTTAGAATAGAATAAATATCCAACGGTATTGCAAAGGAGCAAAGATGAAATATAATGACACTGAGCCCTCAGAGTTGCAATTTCCTCCAAATAATTATTAGGGAAACTCCAGGCACAAAACTCTTATTTCCTGAGGTGAGTCCCCCCCCCCCCCCCCCCCCATATCCTCTATTACTGAAGTCGATTACTTCCACCTCGATAAAATTGTCTCGGCCAAACTGCAGCGAAGCTTCATCGATGCTTGACTATTTCAGTGCTCGCCAACCTCCCAACTACCATCCTTTCATCAGCTTGAGCTCGTAAGGCAGAGTTTTGCAATCATGATTGGGAGTCCACATGACATAGAGGTGAGATGTGAACAGGACTTGATGTGAGTTTGGGTAACGTAAGGCAGAGTTTTGCATGTTATCCAAACTCACATCTCACCTCTATGTAATGTGGACTCCCAATCATGATTGCTCACTTCAAAGCCTCTAAAGGCTTTGCTTTGTCCTATTTTTGTGACCTTCTATGACTATCTGAGATCTGTGTATTCCTCCAAATCTGGCCTTTTGTGCATCACCCTTGTCAAACTACTGGTGACTATAAGTTCTGGGACTCTCTCTAAATCTTTTCCCCTCAATATTCCTTAAAATTTACTTCCTTCACCAAGATTTCAACATTTCTTTCTTTGGTTTGACCTTATTTTTGTCTGACTGCACTCTTGTGATGTGCATCGGACTCTTCCCCAATATTAAGGGTGCTGTATAGATATTAATTGTTGTTGAAACAGGTTAATGAGAAGGGGATAATTTAAATCAGGGTGCACAGACATAATTTAGTTTTTGTTTAAACTTATACATATTGGGTGGAATTTTCCCATCCCGCTCACCACGGGAATTGTAGCGGGTGGTTGGGGGGGTGGGGGCTGGGGGGAATGTGATTTGGTGATTGGTGGTGGACTTTGCAAAGGTCTGTTGACTTTGGATGTGATTTACTAGTTTTGGGGTGAGTGTGGCTGGAAAATCCCACCCTGTCTTTATTTTCCTATAAAACTTAGGTCAATTTAAGAAGCAGAGCAGCAGAATTGGAGCGTGAGTTTCTCTGTAAAACAGACTGGGAAGCTGAGAAATACAAAATTAACATGATATAGAATCAGTGAGATCAGTCATACTGTCATTGAATGGTGGATGGTGGAGCAGAGGCGATGGGCTGAATGGCCTACATCTGCTCCTATGTCTTCTGGTGTGATGGCTCAGTGGCAGGAAGGTGCAACTGCAGATTAACAGTTTGCCTTATTAGTGTGGACAATTGGGGATGGAAAAAAGTAGATAATGCGTGAATGTAAACTTAAGGTTTTTTATTTATGAGCAGTCAACCAACCATGGTATTGCACATGGAGGGTCAAGACCAAATTTTGTCTTTGACTGAATTAGGACTAAAGAAAAGGTGATGATTGGACCAAGACACAGACTTAATTTCATCTCCATGTTAAAGTCATACATTTTGTTACTGCTATACAACAGTTGATTTGGATTTATCGATCATGTATTTAAAAAATCTTAGATCAATGTATACATTGTGTCAACATGTTCATTGAGCAGACCTATAAAGCAGCTCCAACGGGTGAAGATGCTTCCTCCAGTATTGCCCAGCAAGAGCGTGGTGTGTCATGTTGATTTGTCGCATACTGTATAACTGTACGAGAACGTTCCACCTTATGAGCAGAGGATTCTAATGGAATACAGGAGGCTGAAGAGGTTCAATAGTTTCCTGATGCTGGAGCTATTTATCAGCAGCTGATTGATGAGTGCTTGAACAGATGCATCCTTGGCCCCCAGCATCAACAGAGGATTCCAAACATCTGCCTCAGTCCTTTCATGCATACAAGCAACTACTGCCTAACTGCCAAAAAAGACGTTCATATCCTGTCACATTCCAAAGTCCCAATTCATTACAGGAACACTCTATGTACAATGCTAATGAATTGCCTCTTTGTTTATTGCCAGATACACCAACTGGCTACTTTTGCCTAATTTAGTGCTGTGCTATCTGCTCTGATGATTCTGTGAGATGCATACCCAGTGTTTAGAGCAAAGGTGTTGGAGTATTGTTGAATGTTAATCACTTCTGAAATGGTGGTGTTGTAAATTCATTAAGTGAGCTTGAGTCACCCAGATACAGACTGTTCCAATTCTGTCATTGCCAGAGCTGACTGTCTCAGTACACATTCTGGTACTAGTGGGCACTGTAGGGATGTTGTCTTCCTGAGAGAGAAGTGTGTTCATCTCCTGGGCTCTAGCTTTGCATATTTCAGTTTTCTGCCCAAACAAAGGCAGTTCTCCTCCAAGCCACTCAGCATCCTGACCTGGAAATATATCACCATTCCTTCACATTCCTTACCATAGCCTCCCTTACCACATTGTGGATGCATCTACGCCATACGGAATGCAGCAGTTCAGGAAGACAGCTCACCGCCACCTTCTTAAAGGCAATTAGGAATGGGTAATACATGCTAGTTTAGCCAGCATAGTCAACATTATTTGAATGATTAAAAATCAGACCCACAGCACCATGGCCTCCATCACAAGTAGGGCAAGGATGCAGGTCCTGAATCTACTCCAGCTAGAAACCCCCCCATTGTTGGCATCATCAGTCTCATCCATTGCAGCTATCCAGCTAACTGTTCCCCACCTCCAGGAGCCCAAGTTGCTGTGGTAACATGCACAAACATTTAGTCTGGAGCTATGAACAGTGATGGCAGAGGCTTCAATTTTTCCCCATTACATGGCTGATAAGGAATCTCTCCTGGTAAGCCATGTCGATGCATTGGTGGTTCTATAGACTTTGGAATAGTTCCCACAGATTGGAGGGCAGTTAAAGTAACGCCACTATTTAAAAAGAGAGATAGAGAGAGAACAGGGAAATATAGACCAGTCAGCCTAATATTGGTTAGTGGGGAAAATGCAAGAATCCATTATAAAGATTTAATAGCAAAGTACTTGCAAAACAGTGGCAGGATCAGACAAAATCAGCATGGATTTACAAAAGAACAATCATGCTTGGCAAATCTATTGAATTCTTCAAGGAAGTAATTGATAGAGTTGATGAGGGGGAGCCAGTGGATGTGGTTTATTTGGACTTTCAGAAGGCTTTCGATGAGGTCCAATAAGAGATTAGCGTGTAAAATTAAAGTGCGTGGGATTGGGGGTAATGTATTGAGATGGATAGAAAACTGGTCGGCAGAAGGAAACAAAGAGTAGGAATAACCAAATCTTTTACCAAGTGGTAGGCAGTGATTAGTGGGGTCAGTGCTAAGATCTCAAATATTCACAATGTATATTAATGATTTAGATGAAGGAACTAAATGCGATATCTCCAAATTTGCAGATGACACAAAACTGGTAGAAGGATGAGCTGTGAGGAGGATGCAGAGATGCTTCAGTGTGATTTGACCAAGTTGAGTGGGTGGGCAAATACATGACAGGTGCAGCATAATGTGGATAAATGTAAGGCTATCCACTTTGGTAACAAAAACAGGAAGGCAGATTATTATCTGAATGACTATAGATTGAGTGAGGGGAATGTTCAACAAACCTGGCAGTTACATATAGCTCTTGGGGTTAATGGGATCGAAGAATATGGGGGAAAAGAGGGAACAGTTTGCTGAGTTGGATAAGCAGCCTTACTAAAATGAATGGCAGAGCAGGCTCAGAAGGCTTAATGGCCTACTCCTGATCCTATTTTCTACGTCTCTATGTTAATCACTTGATATAGTGAAGAATTTACAGTTTGATACATTTTAACACATTTTCTTGGCCAGCATGTCTTGGAGTGGGACCTGAACCTGGTGATTCTCGGGGAGGCTACCCTAAGACTTCTTTAACACTGAGGCCTTTCTTTGACAGTTTGAGATGAGGAAATGATTGCACTCCAAGTCTGCATATCAACAAGAGATTCTTCTATATTGTGCGTGCATGATGCTCCTGAATGGATGCGTCAGAGAAAACTAGTGAGTGACTGTTTACCTTGACCACGGCTTTCTCTGGTTACTGTTGGAGCGAAAGAAAGATCCCATACTATAGTTAGTGAGCATATTGGCAAATAAGTTTTTTTTGTTCCCCAGGCACAGTACTTTAAAGCTTACATTGCAAATTGTGTCACATTAACTCAGTTCATTAGAAATGTGCATTTGTCTATGAAAGTGTTACTTTGCGTTGGGTACAAAAGTAGTGTTTGATAGAACCAGAAGCAAATTAGCCATACAATAGTTTAAACAATTAGAGTAGCAGCACACATTTCCCACTCCCACTTGGCAAACTGATTATTGGCCGTGCATTTTGTGCGTGCTGTAGTCTCATGTCATGCAAATTAAAAGGTACTTTGGAAAATAGGATACATTCCTCTTTGACTTCAGAGACTCACCACATCCACCATCCATTGTTAACAATGTCAGTTTATGGGGGTCTTCACATGGAATCAAAACTTTTTAGTTAACTATGGAGCAAGTGGTCAGCTTTGTGAAAAGTGCAATGAGGCCGACAGTGAAGGAGCAGCTTCTGAGATCTTTCACAGTTTCAATGGAAGCTCAGATTGTTTCTAATTTGGTTCTAGGTTTGAATATCTTTTCACACTTTTAAGTTACAAAGTAGAGAGTAGACATTGGGATAATTTGTTGGCACTGCTGCCTCACAGCATCAGGGACCTGGGTTTGATTCCCGGCTTGGGTCACTGTCTTTGTGGAGTCTGTACATTCTCCCTCTGTATGTGTGGGTCTCCTCTGGTTTCCTCTCATAGTCCAAAAGACTTGCTGGTTAGGTGCATTGGCCATGTTAAATTCCCCCTCAGTGTACCCGAACATGAAGTGTGGCGACTAGGGGATTTTCACAGGAATGTCATTGCACTGTTAATGTTGGCCTACTTATAACACTAATAAATAAGTAAATAAATAACGCATTGTTCTTGCAGTCTGTTCTCGTGTGAAGAGTTAAGAGTGGCTGCGACACCATGAGAGAGAGAGGAAGACACTTGATCCTTTCTTAGGATGATGACACAGCTCCACATTATGCCCTTGTTGGTCACAGAAATCTGGCTGAGTCAGACTACCCCTCACTGACACTGATGAGATTTACAGTGTGAGGACCAAATCACTCCTAAAATGGTGCGAGCCTTAGCGATTCTCATGACTTTGTCCAAATATTTTGTTGTGTTGCAGGGAACAAGATTCTGAAATCTAAGGAACAGGCCATTTACTTTCTAGGAGATTTATACCATATAGTCATGACAGTTATAACTGTGTACTAATATTTAAGAGGAACAGTAAACATAAAGATGCCAAGTTTTGTTTTATTCTCATTGAAAACAGAATCCAGAGAATAGTTTAACATAATTCAAAGAGAGTACTTCCACCCAACAAGAATCATGAATTAACCACAACATAATACATGCAGCTTTAGAGGTTTATTAATTCGGGTACTGAAACTGAAAATAAAATGCCTCTGTCAATAAAAGATGTTGTAACTCTCCTGGGTTTCTACTTGAAGTTGGAGAGAAGTGGGAGTATACTTTCAAAATGCCTGATTTTCAACTTAGTGGGTGGTGGGACAAGGGAGCACGACCAGTAGATAAGCTCAGTAATTAACAGTGAACACAAAGAAGACAAATGCTACAATATTAATACAAGAGCAAGGTACTGTGAATGCAGGAAATTCGAAATATAAACAGAAAATGCTGGAAATCATGACAGTCACAAGGAATGAATGGGGGTGAGGAGGTAGAGGGAGGGCAGTGTAGTTTTGCATGCACAAAACATGTAAGGAAAGGGTTTAACTTGGATCCTTCCTAATTTAATGGCAGCACCTGATTAACATTCCTTTGTCTCTGTTACCTGGCCAGATCCAGTAGCTGACTAACTGTCAGATCGGGAGACCTCTGGCACCAAGCTGACGCTGGGGAGCAGGAAGGGAGGGTAGAATCAGAAAGGTCGGTGTTGGGGGAAATCAGAAGTTGATGTTGGAAATGTCAGAGGTGAAGGGGTAAGGGGCTGGACATTAGTGGTGGTGGGGGAGGGTGGTAGAGGGTGGGGGGATTGGGGGGTCGGGGCGAGGGAAGGGACAGATTGGTGGCTGGTGTCAAGGAGATTAGATGGATTGCAGTGGGAGGGAGATCAGAAGGTTTGGGAGCGATTATCAGAAAGGTTGGATCAGTTGCATATCATGGCTCTTTGGGTTGTCGAATTGTGGAGGGGAAATAATCAGAGTTGGAAAAAGTAGGCAAACCTGGGAAACTGGTTTGGAAGATGGGGTTGGGGGGGGGTGGTTGGTGGCGATGGGGAGTGGGGGTGGGGGGGGGGTGGCATGGTAATGGGTTAGATGGGTTTTCATCCTGGTCCAAAACTAGTGCTGGAAAGGAACTTACCCAATGTATTCACCTCCCATTAACTGCTGGGTTTTCTGAAGTCTGGAAAAGCAAGATGGTGAGGGCTAAATTTAAAATGGAGATACAGTATTACAGTATTAATAAAATATCTAAATGGAATATCTACCTCCCGGGAGATATCTCCCACACTCCCGGTCTTAATCAATGCCAGAAGTGGTCTTGTTTGAGGTGGGTTGGGCTTGGGTTTGAGATTTCTCACATTTTATCATTGTTAACCAATACAGACCAACCTATTTTGGGGATAAAATTCCCCTCTGTCAGTTTACATGCTCATCATTATAGCTTAATTGCTGGCAATACAGTCACAATTACTACATGCAATGTTATTGGAAGCTGTGTGCATCCTGGGGAAATGTGTAAATCATGGAAAGTTATGTACGTTGCAGAGGGACCTTTACCCCACTATCAAATCCCTTGCTCCACCCTACCTCAGGAAGCCACTTCAGCCAATCTTTCACAGCCAACCTCTTCGCCTCTAATACCTTTTTTTGATTTGATTTGACTTATTATTGTCACATGTATTAACATACTGTGAAAAGTTTTGTTTCTTGTGTGCTGTACAGACAAAGCATACCGTACATAGAGAAGGAAATGAAAGAGTGCAGAATGTAGTGTTATAGCCATAGCTAGGGCGAAGAGAAAGATCAGCTTAATGCAAGGTAGGTCCATTCAAAAGTCTGACAGCAGCAGGGAAAAAGCTGTTCTTGAGTTGGTAGGTACATGACCTCAAACTTTCGTATCTTTTTCCTGACAGAAGAAGGTGGAAAAGAGAATGTCCGGGGTGTGTGGAGTCCTTAATTATGCCTGGCTACTTTGCTGAGGCAGCAGGAATTGTAGACAGAGTCAACGGATGGGAGCTGGTTTGCATGATGGATTGGGCTACCTTCACGATCTTTTGTAGTTCCTTATGACCTTGGGCAGACCAGGAACCATACCAAGCTGTGATACAATCAGAAAGAATGCTTTCTATGGTGTATCTGTAAAAGTTGGTGAGAGTTGTAGCTGACATGCCAAATTTCCTTAGTCTTCTGAGAAAGTAGAGGCGTTGGTGGGCTTTCTTAACTATGATGTCAGCATGGGGAACCAGGACAGGTTGTTGGTGATCTGGACGCCTAAAAACTTGAAGCTCTCGACCCTTTCTACTTCATCCCCATTGATGTAGACGGGGGCATGTTCTCCTTTACGCTTCCTGAAGTTGATTACAATTTCCTTTGTTTTGTTGACATTGAGGGAGAGATTATTTTGGCCGCACCCGTTCACCAGATTCTCTATCTCATTCCTGTACTCTGTCTTGTCATTGTTTGGGATCTGACCCTCTATGGTGGTGTCATCAGCAAACTTGAAAATCAAATTAGAGGAGAATTTGGCAGCACGAGGTGTATAAGTATAGTAGGGGGCTGAGAACACAGCCTTGTGGGGCACCAGTGTTGAGGATGATTGTGGAGAAGGTGTTGTTACCTATCCTTACTGATTGTGGTCTGTGAGTTAGGAAGTTCAGGATCCAGTCGCAGAGGGAGATGTCGAGCCCAGGCCATGGAGTTTGGAGATGAGTTTTGTGGCAATAATAGTGTTGATGGCTCAGCTGTAGTCAATAAATAGAAGTCTGACATAAATGTCCTTGTTACTTAGGCATCCTTGTTATCTTGTTACCTTGCTCCTGACACTCTCCATTCCACCATGGATAATGGTTCTTTCCACCACATGCCCAAGCTCTCTGGAACTTTCTTGCCAAGTTTCCCAATTTTGTTCCTCATGTTACCAAATTTCCCCTAAAACTATTTTTATCAACTCTGTCTTTTGGTTTCCCTCCTTCTCATTTTTTTCTCCTGTTTGCTTTCCACTGTGTTCAACTCGGTAATATCCGTATGTAGCTAAACAACACTATAGAAATGTAAGTTGTGGTTATTAATGTTTATTCTCAGTTATGAATACAAATACATAAATTTTGATTCTTGGCTTACTACAACTGTTTCTTCATGCCCTTAAAGACAATATTAGGTCAAACCCATATGCTTCAATGAAGAGTTTGCAATGGTTGAAGATGGAGTTGGCTTCTATTTCCCTGGACTGCCAAAGACAAAATGAGTCAAGGTTGCGAATTCAGTGAACCATTCTGGAATTACATTTGTGTGTTGAAGTCAAAGTTGATGTGTGCTTAGGACAAAGGTTTGACTCTGTTGATCTCAGATAACCTGTCAACACTCATTGCCCTGGCTCATGCATGAAGAATGGATGCAAAATGCTGCTGGGAAGCCTTCAATACAAGAACAAACAAAGTGACTGCAAATCTTTCTGATATTACCATTGATTCCGCATTGTATACTTGTAATATCAGTAATTAGAAAAAGTACTCCGGGTTTTCCCATTTAGTTTGAGTATTAATTTTGTTGAAACAAGGATCATTTTGCAATATTCTTGCAATGACATCAGCATTGCTACTGGTTGTACTTGTATTGTATCACTTGCTCAGTAACTATACAGACTTTACAATAGACAGATGTTAGACTGGTTTGTTTTCCCAAAATAATCCCCTAAGGGACAGAAACCCAGTCTAATGCAAACAGGCAGGGAAGCCTGTATGGTTACTAAACTCAAAGATTTTCAATAGGTAAGCCTTTTTAGTGACTAAGTAGATGAGGAAATGATTGGACTCCAAGCCTGCATATCAACGAGAGATTCTTCTATATGTGTATGCATGATGCTCCTGAATGGATGCGTCAGAGAAAACTAGTGAGTGACTGTTTACCTTGACCACGGCTTTCTCTGGTTACTGTTGGAGAGAAAGAAAGATCCCATACTATAGTTAGTGAGCATATTGGCAAATAAGTTATTTTTTTGTTCCCCAGGCATAGTACTTTAAAGCTTACTTTGCAAATTGTGTCGCATTAACTCAGTTCATTAGAAATATGCACTTGTCTATGAAAGTGTTACTTTGCGTTGGATACAAAAGTAGTGTTTGATAGAACCAGAAGCAAATTAGCCATACAATAGTTTAAACAATTAGAGTAGCAGCACACATTTCCCACTCCCACTTGGCAAGCTGATTTTTGGCTGTGCATTTTGTGCGTGCTGTAGTCTCATGTCATGCAAATTAAAAGGTACTTTGGAAAATAGGATACATTCCTCTTTGACTTCGGAGACTCACCACATCCACCATGGAATAGAAGAAATTTTGTTCAGTTACCAGAGGTTCCAGATCTTTTCCTGTTTTGTTAAAGGTCATGCTGTGTGATTTCATCAACGTTCCTGAGAAATGAAAGCCACCCTTTTGGCATTTATTTGCTGTTGCTGAGCAAGACTACCCAATTGAAATGATGGTACTGCTGAGATAATGACACTCTTGTTCTATCACATTACTAGTTGGTCAATGTGATGCAGGCAAATTGTCAATCATTTCAATTGTATGGTTATCAATTATACTTTTATCACCCTAGAACATAACTACATGATAATGATCCCTTAAGACTGCAGTGCATTATACTGTAAAGTACTATGAATGTAGAATAGTTCTATGAGATGAATCATGTGTACAATTTTAGTTTGGGATAAAAAGCAATTAGGTTGCTGAACATAATCTCCATCACTTATACCATCCACACTTATCGCATTTCAGAGCAGCTGCTTAAATCAAACAAATGATGCTAACCATTTGCTAATGACTGAAGTCAATTATGAAGGCGCCACTTAAAACCTATTGAGCATGCCAGATATTTGGACGCCATCTGATGAAATACATATCCCACAGAAATCAGAATTGTTGTTCCCTTTGGAGATCCTGCTATAGCTGAATAATATTATCATGAAAGTTATTTCTGATTGGGAGCAGCAGAGAACAAAGGAGCAATGGATTTCTCTACAGCTGTCCAATTAAAACTAACACAGCAAATCCTTTATCTTTTATTTTTAGCCAGGATAATTTCATTTAAATTGACAGCTATTTCCATATCTGGATTAGTCTGAATTTAATGCTACTCCCTCTTATTTGATTTGACATTGTTGTTATGAAAACCCACATTACCAATAAGTTTTGGAATCTTTAAGACATGTAAAGATAAACACTACCACCAAGGTGAGAAATTCATGCCTGAAATTAATGGACCTTTGGCTGGTCCATCAAATCATCAAAATCCTGACCTTTGTGTATCTTTAAAATGTAGCCAACAGAAATAAACTAACAAAAATGTTTCAACCATTAGGAAAGTGTTTTCTAACTGCAAAAACTTGAGTGTTGTTGAAAAATGAGGCATGTTGTTGAAGTTTTTCATTTTGCACTCATCACGTCAAATGCAAGAATGGCTAATTTCAAAGGGAACAACAATTTATACTGCATGAGAAAAGACCGCTAATTGATTGGCAGGTAAACTTTAATCAGTTGAGACGTTGTCATAAAGCGGGGTTTTCCAAACTTTCCTGCCATGGAATACTTTAGATCTCCAAGAATACTGACAGAAAGCCTGAGAAATATTCTTATTATGTTGAAGAGTTAAACCACAAAAAATTGATTGTTTTTGCTCAACAGTAGAAACGTACAAAAATACATTTATGAAGGTCTGTTCTATTTCTTATATGATTACATTATTATAATTTAAATAATTCTCTTATTCAACAACATAATTAAGTCTTACATTTTTGTCATTTGTAATGGGAGAGTGATGCTGCGTTTTTTGCTGATAAATTCGTTTAGTATTAGGAGTGTTGCTGGAGAGCTGGATTCTTATATCAGGCACGTACATGCATACTCACTCTCTTACACACTCATGGACACACACTCACTCTCTTACTCACACACTGTCACCTCTCTCAAGCATTCTCAACTCTCTCACACACTCTCCCTCTCACATACACACTTATACTCCCACCTCTCTCACATGTTCTCACCTCGCCTTCTTTCACATATACCTCTCTCTCTCGCTCTCACACACACACACACACACACACACACTTCCATCTATCTCTCTTTCAAGCACATACACGTTCACCTCTCTCACACATGTATGCATTCCCATTCTAAATCTTTCTCTCACATGAATACTCTTACCACTATTCTCTTTGTTTCATGGACTCTTCTCTTTCCCCCCACCACTCTGTGGCCAGTTTCTCCCCACTCCATGGCCACTACCTACCTCAATCTGCTGTCCACTTGCCTTTGCTCCACTGGCTGCTCGTCTTCACTCTCACTCTTGGCTGGAACTTTGAATATTCACTTTGCCACTATTGCCAGCTTGTCCAATCAGATGCCTGCTTTTCAGTGCATTGGCTGCTCACGGGAATGGCAGCAAATTAGCACACAGCAATCTCCCATGTACTGCCATGTGATCATGACCAGATAATCTATTTCTGTGAATTGATTGTGGGATAAGTATTGACCAGGACACAGAGATAACTCCATGCTTTTCTTTGAAATAATGCCATGGATTCTTTTACATACATATGAGAGGGCAGATGGGGCCTTGGTTTAATGACTCATCGAAACAAGAACCTATTCTGACTGTGTAGCACTCCCTCAGTACTGCAATAGTAAACTTTGATTTTGCGCTCAAGTACTAAAATGTTATAAATTATCCAAAGCTTTTTTTCACTGGGAAGTGCTTTTGTAGTAGTGAGAGTAAATGTCTGTACCTTGAATAAAAATGAAAGTTGAGCTGTTGAGCATTCTGTTGATTCCAGATTGAATTTTATATATTAGAAGTATCATTTTGGAAGGCATGATATTACGGTTAGGTACACACCTCAAATTGAAGGAAAAGGTTGAGTGATAGTCATCCTAGGCTGTTGCTCTATCTCACCCAGAGGCAAGTCATTGTGCACAGCATTGTTTGCCAGGATCTACTGAATGATACGGAAACCTCGAATGATGAAAAAAAAATGACAAAATACTTCTGAGTCATGTTACATTGTAGCTTTGGTACAATGTACAAATTTGGTACAAATAATTTGGTAAATGATTCTGCTGTCAGAATCTCATAGGCAGTCCCTCAGATTCAAGAATGATTTGCTTCCACACTAAAAATGACTTCTCAGGCGACTGAGCCATCCAATGCATGACTTCAGTGTCTGTCACAGGTGGAGCAGACAGTGGTTGGAGGAGCAGGTGGGTGGGAAGGGTGCCCAGGTTGCCACCCGCTCCTTTCACTGGTGACATTTGACTTCAGATTGCTTATGGTGTTCAGCTCCTTGCCAGATGCTTTTCCATGGGCTTGGGCCAGAGATTCTCAGGTGTTCATTGTTCATTTCAGGAAGACTTTTAGGAGATCCTGGAGGCATTTCCTCTCCCCCCCACCTCCACCCCACCCCACCACACTACCACCCCCCACCCCCTCCTTCCCCGGAGCTTCCTTGCCGTGTTGAAGGTAAGAATGGAGTGCTTGTTTCATGTAAGCATACAGACAATGTGGCCTGCTCAATGAAGCTGATCGATCGTGGTCAGGATGTTGTCCTGAGCATCTTTCGTAACCTCCAGAAGTCCCAAACTACTTTGTAGATAATGAAATGTTTTTGAAGTGTAGTCACGGTAGTAATGTAGGAAATAGTTCCATAAATTGCAATGAAATAATGACCAAATAATCTATTTTAATGATATTGACTAAGGGCTAAATTTTGGATTTGGGTGTCTGTGAATTACTAAAGATTATTTGTAAAACAACAATCTTTGTACATTGATGCATTTATCCTGCCAATGGATTTGCAGGATCTTGCAGAGGCAGAACTGGTGGTAATTCTCCAGGATTTTGAGGTGTCTGCTGTACATAGTCCCTGACTTTGAGCCATATAGCACGATGGGTATCCCTACTGCTTTGTAGACCATTGAGGTTGTTGCCAGGTCTGAGGTCCTGGTCTTCAAACACTCTCTTCCTCAGGCAACCAAAGGCTGGCACCAGCACACTGAAGGTGGTGTTGAATCTTGTCATCGACGTCTGCCTTTATTGTTAGTAGGCTCCCAAAATATGGGAAATTGACCATGTTGTCCAAGACCTCATCATGAATTTTGATAACCGGGCAACAGTACTGTGTGATGGAGCAGGTTGGTAGAGGACGTTTGTTTACAGATGTTTGGTGAAAGATCCATGCTCTCATATGACTTCGTGAAGGTGGAACTCAACCTCTGAGCGGGCGCCGGCTCAGACATCATCAGCGTACTGCAGTTCAATAACAGAGGGTAGGACAACCTTGCAGGTAGCAGAGGTTGAACAGATTCCTGTTCTGTAGTTTAACTCAATTCCAGCGGGGAGTTTTTTGAGAGCAAGATGGATCACCTTGTCTACATCTGATTGGGTGTTGAATCCATGTAATCTTCTTGTGTACAATGTGATATAGTTAATTATAATTGGTTTCCTATTGTATGAATCCTGATCAAATGCCTCTTTGAAATCAAAATACTCAATGTCTAGGTTTTACCATATTTGAATTGGATTGTCACTTCATCAACCAAGAAGACTGGCTAGACAGTTATCTCACTTGTCTAAAGCCACAATGATTGCTGTTTACAAGTTTGTTATTATACAAATAATCTTTAATAGCTCTCAGATACCCTATCTAATATGTAGTCCTTTGTCAATATCATTAAAATATGCTATTTGGTCATTATTTCATCACAATTTATGGAACCTTGCAAATTAGCTTCCCATTTCCCACATTACAATGGTGCCTATACTTCAAAAGCATCTCATTGTCAATAAAGTGGTTTGGAATTTCTAGAGCTCATGAAAAATGCTTTGTAAATGCAAATCTCTCTTTAACAATTTAAGGGTCTAAGCACTTGGATGCCTTTAGCATTTCAGAGGAGCAACTATGGTGGACAACCAGTTTTAAATCTGCAAAACTGCACTGGCCTCACCTATCCCACCATTCCACCCAGGCCCTATCCCCATATCCCTAACACTAAGGGGGAAATTAACAAAGTTAATCAACTTAACCCGCACATCTTTGGATTGTGGGAGGAAACCGAAGCACCCGGAGAAAACCTACACAGACGCAGAAGAATGTGCAAACTCCACACAGTCACCCGAGACTGGAATTGAATGCAGGTCCCTAGCTGTGACCACTGTGCCACTGTGTAAAGGGTATTATATGCAGAGAAAGCCCCTGCAAGAGTCAGCACTGGTTTAATCTCAAAGATGTAATGCATACATAATGCAATTACATTTACTGCAATGTAGATTTTTATCTGCAACGTGAACTCTGTCATCTTATCACATGGACGCTTTTGTTCTGATCGAATAACAGCAGAAATGTAAGTTCCCCTGTTCTCCCTTACCTCACCCCAATAATAAAGGTGCCATAAATAAACAGCCGGTACAAAATAAAATTGTTTTGGAGTAAGCTTAAATCACAATTTGGTTGTTATTGTCAAAGACTGTTGGTCACAAAAGGCTTGAAACAAACTAATGGACAGAGTGTAATGGTGCTTCATGGATAACCAGATACACATTAGGGATTGAAAGCTGACTGCAAAAACTGGATAAGAATGGAAAATAAACACACAATAGATTTAGGAGGGATAGAGAAGATAACAACCGGAGAGACAATATTGAAAAAGAGGAATTGTACGCAACAAAGAATGTTGATACAGATAGAGTCAATATGATCGGAGATCAAACATAATAAGGCTTGTTACCCTAGTAGGCGTGTAATACAGATCTCCAAATTAAATGCAAAAGACCTCTGATTAGAAGGGTGATTAAGAATAGCAAATTGATTGCTCTGTGTGATTTTAATCAATAATTTATCAATCTAAACAAAGAGTGAGTAAATAGGGAAAGGGAATGGAATTCTTAAAATGTATGCAAACAGGACTCCTTGCTCAAGCAGAATGTTAGCAAGCCTACAGGCTGGAGGTGATTCCAGGTTTGATTGTGAAAAATCAAATAGAACCAGGTAGATGAGCTAATTATGGGTGACTACATTGGGATTGGTAACAGAATATGGACGGGATTCTCCCATTGCGCTGCTCTAGACACCAGCTGGTTTCCCCCCCACCCCCACATATCATGCTCCAATAGATCCCGCCACCCCCCTTTAGCAGGTTATGCCTGTTGCAAGGTTCCCAAGTGCCTTTTTTTAGCACAATCAGCTCCATGCCGGAAACCAGCGTGCAGCTGATTATCATTTTGAAATTAGAATTTCAAGACGGTGTTCTCCAGGTTTGCTAATATCTTCCTCTGCCAGAAGTGGTTCCCTGAGTGGTGTTCCCCACTAACAGGGATCAGGCGATCTGACCCCACTGGAGGAACAGAAGCCATTGAGACCCCCTAGGAGGTCAGGAGGTCACTGCCCCTTGGGCAGTGCCAGTCTGACACCCTGGTACGGCCCAAGAGACAAACTGGCATTGCGCACCAGGCACTGGGCAATCCCAAGGTCTAGGGCAGGGCATTTGGGGGTGGGATCTATTGGGGCAGGATCGATGATGGTGGTGGGGGGGTGGGGTGCCAGCTGCTTTTCTGCAAGTGGGATCGATGGGGGAGGGAGGGAGTAAGGTCTATTGGGGCTGGCCATCCAAGTGGGAAGATGGTCAGGCCCGCTGATCGAGGTGGTGGGGGTTTGGACTGTCTTGGTGGAGAGATTGGGGCTGGCCAGGTGGGGCAGGGGAAGATGGGGATGGCCATACATTGGGGGGGGAGGGGGGGGGCATGGGGGGGAGAGAGAGATGGGGACTGCCGGGAGTGGGAGAAGACAGATGTCAGAGTGGTCAAATAGGTCAGTGATCGGGGGAGGTGGGGGTGGTTTGCAGGGCTGGCCAGCGACCAGAATCCAGCATTTTGGACGTTGGCAATGGGAAGCCATAGCGCATGTGTTGTGGCTCGCTCAGTGCTATGCTGCTGGCCTGTCGAGCAGGAATAGGCCTTGACCCCTATTTACCAGAACCAATCATGCTAAGGAACTCTGCAATGCACAGAGTATCGGAGATTTCCCGCTGAAAAAACAGACAGCAATTACTCCTGTTTTCCAGCCTGTTCTTATGTCTTATGTTCTGTTGGGCACTCAGTTCTTTTTGGAACATCCTGGTCCATATGTTTCAAGCTACAATTGATAAGGGGAAAAAAGTATAAAAGCTTGAACAGATTGAATGAAATCAAATTTCAATAAGGTAAAGAGTGAGTTAGCTGATAAGATGTGGAAGGAGACATTGGCACATAATTGTGTAAAGCAAAAGTGAGAAAATCAAATAAATTGTAAATATATAGAAAAATACATTCCATTAAACAAGAGGGGAACTACTGAAAGTTTTACAGTGCTATAAATAAATGAAAGTGTTTAAAGATACTTAAAACTGAAAGACGGCAACTACAGGTTTAATAAGAACATAAGAACTAGGAGCAGGAATAGGCTATCTGGCCCCTCGAGCCTGCTTTACCATTCAATAAGATCATGGCTGATCTTTTCATGGACTCAGCTCCACTTTACCGCCTACTCACCATAACCCTTAATTCCTTTACTGTTCAAAAATCTATCTTTGCCTTTAAAACATTCAACAAGGTATCCTCAAATGCTTCACTGGGCAGGGAATTCCACAGATTCACAACCCTTTGGGTGAAGAAGTTCCTCCTCAACTCAGACCTAAATCTGCTCCCCCTTATTTTGAGGCCATGCCCCCTAGTTCTAGTTTCACCCACCAGTGGAAACAACTTTCCTGCTTCTATCTTATCTATTTCCTTCATAATTTTTGATTTGATTTAATTTACATTTGATTTATTTTTGTCACATGTATTTACAGTGAAAAGTATTGTTTCCTGTATGCTATACAGACAAAGCACACCGTTCATAGAGAAGGAAATGAGAGAATGCAGAATATGGTGTTACAGTCATAGCTAGGGTGTAGAGAAAGATCAATTTAATGCAAGGTAAGTCCATTCAAAAGTCTGACAGCAGCAGGGAAGAAGCTGTTCTTGAGTGAGTTGGTATGTGACCTCAGACTTTTGCATCTTTTTTCCGACAGAAGAAGGTGGAAGAGAGAATGTCCGTGGTGTGTGAGGTCCTTAATTATGCTGGTTGCTTTGCCAAGGCAATGGGAAGTGTAGACAGAGTGAATGGATGAGAGGTTGGTTTGTGTGAAGGATTGGGCTACCTTCACAATCTTTTGAGGTTCCTTGTGGTCTTGGGCAAAGCAGGAGCCATACCAAGCTGTGATACAACCTAAAAGAATGTTTTCTATGGTCTTCTGTAAAGTTTGGTGAGAGTTGTAGCTGACAAGCCAAACTTCCTTAGTCTTCTGAGAAAGTCGAGGTGTTGGTGAGCTTTCTTAACTTTGGAAGATCAGGAAGATCAGAACAGGTTGTTGGTAATCTGGACACCTAAAAACTTGAAGCTCTTGATCCTTTCTACTTCGTCCCCACTGATGTAGATAGGGGCATGTCCTCCTTTACACTTCCTGAACTTGATGACAATCTCCTTCATTTTGTTGACATTGAGGGAGAGATTATTGTGGCCGCACCAGTTCACCAGATTCTCTATCTCATTCCTGTACTCTGTCTTGTCATTGTTTCAGATCTGACCCATTACGGTGGTGTCGTCAGCAAAATTGAAAATCAAATTGGAGGGGAATTTGGCAGCACAGTCATAGGTGTATAAGGAGTATAGTCGGGAGTTGAGAACACAGCCTTGTGGGGCACCGGTGTTGAGGATGATCGTGGAGGAATTGTTGTTACCTATCCTTACTTATTGTGGTTTGTGAATTAGGAAGTTCAGGATCCAGTCACAGAGGGAGGTGCCGAGGCCCAGGCAATGGAAATTTTATATGTTTCTTTAAGATCCCTCCCTCAGTCTTAAACTACAAAATCTTATGAAGAATATGATAAATTAAGTGGAGAGTTAAAATGTCAGGGAAGCTCACAGAACTAGGAGGGAATGAAGAATTTCAAAATGTAATAGTATCTCAAAGTGGAGGGACAATTTCTTTTAGAATATTTTTATTGAAAATTTTCATTTTACATTTGCCAAGAAATGCAACAAATCCCTAAAATTGAGTACAATACAAAGTAATCATAATTCCACACAGAGCATATAGAAAAGATCAGTGAATAATCATATTATCCACCATTGCAATCGTTGTAGTCAGATGAGTAACGCCAGACTCACAAGAATGTAGCCGTTCCCACACTTACATCATGTGACCTCTCAAGGGAAAAATTTTAAAGATGAGGTGGGATCGCTGAGAGATGATTGTCAATTTGTAGATGAAAACTAAAAAAATGATAGAGTTATTTAATAAGTGTTTTTCATGGGTCTTCATTAAACAGAAGAATATCTGAAAGACACTGAATGCTGAAGTTGTTGAGAGTGACACGTGGGATATTAAGATAGGCAATATTGTGAGAGATCAAAAGGAAATTATAGTTATTTTGATTAAAGGGTAGCGAAGTGTCAGGATCTGATGGAATACATTTTAGCTTATTGAGGAAAATTGTAGAGAAACTAGAAATTATGTTTCAGGCCTCCGTTGAGTTTGAATGTATGTGCCAGGGTGCTGGAAAATGGCTAATTTTGTATCCCATTTTTGATAAATGATTAGATTATCTAAATCATTACTGGCCAGTTAGCTTAGGAATTATGATGAGGAACATTTTAGAATGTAAAATTACTGTATATCAAGCAAAGACAATGTCGTGTTAAATAGCACAAATTTCAAAGGGAATGATAAGTTCAGGAGAATTTGTTAAAGATACATCAGAATTGGCAGATGGGGAACATGTTCTAGATGTATTCTTATATAGACTTTAAGAAAGTTTATTACAAAGCTTCAAATGGGGGATAACTAGAAATGATGAAGAGATACAGGAATTAGGGAAACAGTAGCAAATTGCATTAAAATCGATTAGAGAAAATTAGTTAAAGTGCAAATAGGAGTTAAATTCAGGGAATAAGCTAAAATTGGCTCAAGGTCAGCGTGAGGTGGTATATTCTGGTTAAGCAAATAAGAGTAATTTTATTTTGGATAGAAGTAGGCCTGTGCTGTAGAAAAGCAGAGGTATTTGGGGGAACGGGTTCATTGGGCTTTAAAAGTAACACCTCAGCTTAATAGGGCCACAGAAAAGCTAATGGGATTTGTAGCAATAAAAACTCCTGGGAAAGGAATTCTGTGGTGAGTAACTCACTTCTTAACTCCCTCAAACCTGCCCACCATCTACCACACAATAAGGTACAATACAATCCGCTTGCCCCAAAATATCCAAGAAGCCTCAAGTCTTTAAGATGAAGTGGCTTGCTTGATTGGCACTCTATCTAGCATTTTAGATAAACACTCCCTCCATTACTGGTGCACAGTGGTAGCAGTATGTACCCCAACTACAAGAGGCATTACAGCAACTCACCAAGGCCTAGCAGGGTTGGTTTTGGATGATCATGGCCACGATGCTGATGGTCTCGGCTCCTTCAAGATGCCACCTACCTGCTGCCTCACAGCACCAGGGATCTGGGTTCAATTCCAGCCTTGGGTCACTATCTGCACATTCTCCCCGTATCTGCATGGATTTCCTCCCGGTGCTCTGGTTTCCTCCCACAGTTCTAAGTTGGGTGGGTTGTCCATGCTAAATTGATCGTAGTGTCAGGGGAATTAGCAGGGTAAATGTGAGGTTACAGGAATAGGCCCTGGGTGGGATTATGGTTGGTACAGACTCGATGGGCTGAATGGCCTCCTTCTGTACTGTAGGGATTCTATGATTTAAGGATGCTGATGTTAATATGCCTGTCCTCCTAGCTGATGTGAAGAATCCATCTCAGATAGTGGTACCTCTCTAGAGCCTTGAGGTGGTGGCTGTATGCAGGAGAAGTTTCTGAGCTGGATAAAGGAGTTGGGAGGATGACTGCCTTGTACATGAGGATCTTGGTGTCAACCAAATGTAGTGGTCATCAAAGACTGCCATTCTTAGGCAGCGCTCGTGAATTGAATACAATGTTGATCTCTGCATTGATGTCACAGAAGATGGCGGTGGTAGGTACAGTTCCAGTGGAAAGGGGACCTTGATGACTGGGGATCTCACCACTGCTGCAACCTTCACCTGCCATCACAGCCATCGATACCAAATGAATATCTTCTGTCTGATCCGCTGTTGTGGAATTGTTTTGGATTGCGCTTTGTCTGGTTCTTCCCCTCTGGTTCTTCCCCTCTTCCCCTTATTGTCATGGGTTTAAGACTGCCAAAAGTTTAAGACTCCTGACAACTTTGCTCTCGGGATCAACGGAATATTCAAGACTCTCCACCATGGCATTCAAAGAAAGTCGCAGAATCTCTACCCTGTAAAATCCTATGCATTCTGAACCTGTGGACTACGGATTTTAGTGAGGTCAGAGAAAAACTCACCACAAGATCTTTTGAAGCATCAAGTCATCAGAATAAAGAGCTGGAGGATAAGCAGAAATTAAGGAGCAGCTCCAGCAGGTCATGTAGGAAAGGCTGCAACTACTGCCAGAATAAGTAGAACACAATTTCCTCCCAGCTGCAGAATGGGCAGGTGGCCAAGACATCAGAAAAAAGGCACGAATATTCATTCAAGGCCACTCTACCGTACAACAATTTCCATCCCAATTCCCAGGAGTAATGTATTGTGTTTGAACACTGGTGCAAAGCTGGTGGCTTTCTTAACGTGATTATTTTGCTATGAACCTGCAAGTGTTAGTTAACAATTATAGGATCAGGTACTAAGGGAAGATAGAATTTATTCCTTGCAGCTTTGGAATGTGTTATATCAACATTAGAGAAAAGGCTTTGTATAGTAAATGATTCATACATGCTAAACATTTGTGTTTTGCGTGGTTGCCTGGTTCAGTTCCTGTTCATTTTTTTATGCAGAGAGACAGCAAGCTATGCAGAAAAGTGTTTGAATATATGCAACTTCCAGCTAATGTTGTTGACAAGAAAAGTTTATGCCTGATATTATTATGATTCATCGGGCCAAGAACTTATTGAAATTCCAAAGTTTAACTTGCCTGATAACCACAAACCTAGGATCAACTAACTGACTTGACCAAATTTCATTCTCCTGTTAAATGAGAAAAGTCCACAGATTTCGTGTAATTCCGGCAAAGCAGAACAGCACAGACAATTAGCTCTTGGAGAATTCAGAAAACAAATGAACATACAAATTATTAGCAGCAGAAGGCCACTTGGCCCCTCGAGCCTGTTCCACCTTTCAATAAGGTCATGGCTGATGTGATTGTAATCTCAACTCCACATTCCCAGCTACTCCCAAATAACTTTTCACCGCTTTGCCTATCAATAATTTATCTAGCCCTGCCTTAAAAATATTCAAAGACTCTGCTTCCACCATCTTTTGCGGAACAGAGTTCTAAATACGACCCTCTCAGAGAAAAAAATCTGTCATAAATGGGTGACCTCTTATTTTTAAACTGTGACTCCTAATTCTAGATTGTCTCATAAGAGGAAACATCCCCTCCACACCCAACCTTTCAGGATCTTTTTGATACTATTTGACCTTTGACTGAAATACAGTATTATTATAATTTTCAAAACATAGGAAGGCAAACATACAAGGTGGCAGGGCAGCCAAAGCAGTCAGCTCTGAATCACGAGAAAGCTAAATTATCATAGAACAAAAGCAATCAAGAATACTTGAGAAATAAAAGAAGATTTGTTTGTGAACTGAAATTGCAAGCTGAGCAGGAGGGAAAACAGAGGCACATGATTTGGTAAGAAAGGTCACGAGAAGCTCTTGATAACACAAGAAGGGAAAAATAAGAAAAGATGCCTTGGATGAGGCAAACAGCAACAACTTGAATTTATATGGCTTGCTGCATGTAATAAAATGTTTCAGCAGGAGCAGTATCAAATAATGAGCCACATAGAGTCATAGAGGTTTACAGCATGGAAACAGGCCCTTCGACCCAACTTTTTTTTAAACCCCTAAGCTA
Organism: Carcharhinus amblyrhynchos; assembly: GCF_965287045.1. NCBI lineage: Eukaryota > Metazoa > Chordata > Chondrichthyes > Carcharhiniformes > Carcharhinidae > Carcharhinus > Carcharhinus amblyrhynchos. The sequence continues at coordinate 99,727,393 of NC_137326.1, read as the reverse complement.
ATCTTAATTGCCCACATTTGGCCCCTACCCCTCTATACCCACCTTACCCATGTAACCATCTAAATGTTTTTTAAAAGGCAAAATTGTACCTGCCTCTACTATTACCTCTGGCAGCTTGTTCCAGACACTCACCACTTCTGTGTGAAAACATTGTCCCTCTGAACACTTTTGTATCTCTCCCCTCTCACTTTAAACCTATGCCATCTAGTTTTAGACTCCCCTACCCTTGGGAAAAGATATTGACTATCTAGCTGATCTATGCTCCTCATTATTTTATAGACCTCTATAAGGTCACCCTTCAGTCTTCTATGCTCCAGAGGAAAAAGTCCCAGTCTATCCAGCCTTTCCTTATAACATGTGGAGAGATTGAGACTGATGACCAAAAGCTAGCTCAAAGAGACAGATTTTTAGAAGCACCTTAAAGCAAGAATAACAGGGAGAGAAACACAGTGCCTATGGAAGGACTTCCAGAGCTTAGGGTCTATGCAGCTTAAGTTGCAGCTATCAATGGTGGGTCAATTAAAATTGAGGATATGTAAGAGGCCAGAATTGGAGGAGTTCAGAGATTTTGTTTATTCCAATGTTTAATTGAAAGAAATTTCTATTCATTCATTACTGGATGTTGGGTAATCAGAGTGACAAATCAGAAGTAGTGGAGGTGTGGGAGGCTTGTTGGTAACTTAAAGTTGGATGTCGTGTGGAATCTGACATTGCGTTATCAGATGGTGTTGCTGAGGGAAAGCATGTAAATGAAAGATAGAAAGGGGCTTTGAATAGAGGTTTTGGTAAATTCAGAGTGTGGGAAGAGAAAGCCATTTTAGGTAACATTTTGGCTGTGACAGGATAGACAATAATGGGACAAGGTGAGGGCAGTCCCACCCATCCAAACAATGGAGGAGAAGTATTGGAGGAGGATGGTGTGGTCAATCATATCAAGTGTTGCAGACAGGTCAAGATGAATGAGGAGGAATAGCTTCCCAAACTCTGGTGAAATATTATGATTTTGATGAGGGCTGATTCAGCATGGTGGCATGGCTGGAAGCCTGATTATACGCATTCAAATATGGATTTGGTGAAAAAGTGATTATGGATTTAGAAAATGATGACATGTTTGAGCAACAATGGGAGGAAACAGATTTTGGAGATGGGGTTGTAGTTTGCAATGACAGAGAATTCTTGAGTGGGTATTTTGAGAAGAGCAGTAATAACACCAAATTTAAGAGGAGGTGAACCATTAACAACCACGCTGAGAGCCAGAAAGGAATTTAGGTGGCCTGAAATTTGGTGGGAATAGGGTTATGGAAACAGGAGATGGATTTTACAGAAGATATTAGATTGGAAAGGGCATGGGGGAGGAAGGAAAAAAAGAAAAAGATGTGAGCTTGGTTGAGGGTGGGGGGAAACTTGGAGGAAACTTGATTTGTTGTTTGGGGAAGAGAGGGAAGCACTCAATGCATTTGAACAGATGGTCTCAATCTTAATGACTAAGATGTGCATGTTTCTTGCATTTAATGTTGGAGGTGAGAGTTTGGGGATAGGCCAGAGAGGTTTACGAAGAAGATTTAATGATGAATCAATTTCTTTGCATTCTGGGATGATCGTGGAATAGTGAATAGTTTTGGCAGAAAAGAGTAGGACCCAATAGCACTTTAGGCAGTTCAGCCATCTGGCATTGCATAGATAAAGCAGTTGTTCATCGTTATTGTTCAAATCCTCATCCCCTGGGATGGAGATGGGGTCCAACAGGTTGGACTTTAACCTGATGCTGTGAGACTTCTTACTGTGTTTACCCCGGTCCAACACCGGCATTTCCACATCATGGAGATGTAGGCCAGTGCAGGCGAATGAACAGTGTGAGAGAGGGAGCAACAGCATAAACTCCTCCACCCCCCCTCCTAGTTTTGGTTGACAACTCCTATTGGATACTTTTCTGAATTATGATCACATGATCATGCACCTTCAACTGCCCCAGCCAGTCAAATACTTTTACCCCATTTTCAAAAATTTTATATTAAAGCTAAGAAATCATGATAAAATCGAAAATATGGAGTCTAATAGTTGGGAATGTTTTCCAGTGGTTGTATGGTTAAAGAAGCATGAACTATTTTAAAATGAAAATTGTAGAAAGACCGGTTGACTGCGTTGGTAGAATTAGAGTTTTTGATATGCTGATTAGCCTAGCAACATTATAAACAGATGTATACCAATGACAAATAGATAACAATGGAGAATAGGGCATCTAAAATTAATACAAATATGATAAAAGTTCAAAAGAGAAGACAAGGATGCATTTCACACTTACACTTAAAAAGTGAGCTCATGTAATAAAGATAATTAGAGTGATTTCTGAGAAAGTTACCTCAGATAAGGAAAGATCAAAATGGAAACAGGATATCAAAGGCAAGTTCATCCTATGTAAGGGAGCTCATGGCAGGAAGATGTATCAATTCCCAACAAGACGTTTCTGGAGAATGCCTGTTTGAGAAACCAGTCAGATGCAACCCTACAAGATATAGGTGCCTGATGTGGTAGTGTTTGCTGGATTTTGCTTATAGTTTTAAAACACATGGGATGTTGTTTTTGGAGGTTTAGTTCTGAGGTTAGGAAAACAGAAGGGTTTGGAACTGGGTAAATTTAAACAGACTGTGCATAACCATGAATGTAGTTATGTGTATTTTTAGTTGACTTTCTTGTGTGTTTTACTGTTTGATAAACATTTATTGTATTTAAAATCATCACAAAAATGTCTAGGGCATTCTTTGCTGCTTTTCACATCTTTCCTCACAGTATACCAAATTGCAAAATATAGTTAAATGCAGACATTCCAAGTTTCCCATCTGGGATTTGGAAAACTCTAGCATGTAACATCAGCTGTGCTCCTAACACTAACAACTGAAAATGTTCACAAAAATGCCCTTATGATTTTTCTGTCTAGTTGCTTGCAGTAATGTTCAGATTAAGTTTTAATTCCTGAGAACTCCAGAACAATGATGAAAAGTTGATTCAGTCTTCAAATATGGTAGCTAATGTATCAGACAGGATTTCTTCATTTCATGCCACTTCTTGTATTACAAGCTTTGATACACTGAAGGAATGTATGTAGGTACTAGATTCACATGCATAATTTTGAAAAAGAATAGGGGAGTTACTTTTTCCAATATCCCCGTCAACCGTAATCAGAAAAAGCAGACTATCTGGTTATTATCACATGCGGATAGTGGGAGTTTGCTGTGTGTAGATTAGCTGCCATGTTTCCTATGAGCGTACTTCAAAAGTACTATTACCTCTTCTTTCAGTTTCTTCCAATTTACTTGCGGTCGCCAGTGCTGATTGATCCTCCTATCATTCCTCACTCACCATTACATCATCCCATCTGGTCTTCCTTCCTCTTCTCTTTCTCCCTAGCCGTTCCAACCCCACCATTCCCCTCAGTGCATGCCCTCTCTTTCTCTAGACCAATGACCACTTCAATCTCTTCTTGGTTACTTTTGTCGCTGCTGCAATCTTCATTGATTACCTGATATACTGGTTTCTGATTTTGTCCTTTTCATCTCATTACCATCCAGTCGTTGTTCCTCTCTTCTTGCTCAGGTTGCTCCAATATATTACAAGGTTGGTCTCATAACAAAGAGCAAAGAATACTACAGCACTGGAACAGGCCCTTCAGCCCTCCAAGCCTGCACAGACCATGCTGCCCAACTTAACTAAAACCACCTACACTCCTGGGGACCATATCCCTCCATTCCCATCCTATTCATGTAAATGTCAAGAAGCCCATTATTGTATCTGCTTCCAATATCTCTCCCGGTAGCGAGTTCCAGGCACCCACCACTCTCTGTGTAAAAAATCTGCCTCATACACCTCCATTAAACCTTGCCCTTTGCACCTTAAACCTGTGCCCCCTAGTAATTGACTCTTCCACCCTGGGAAAAGGCTTCTGACTATCCACTCTGTCCATGTCTTTAATAATCTTGTAGACTTCTATCAGGTCACCCCTCAATCTCTGTCGTTCCAGTGAGAACAAACCAAGTTTCTCCAACCTCTCCTCATAGCTAATGCCCTCCATACCAGGCAACATCCTGGTAAATCTTTTCTGTACCCTCTTCAAAGCCTCCACATCCTTCTGGTAGTGTGGCGACCAGAATTGAACACTATATTCCAAGTGTGGCCTCACTAAGATTCTATAAAGTTGTAAAATGACTTGCCAATTTTTAAATTCAATGCCCCGGTCTTCGTGACCACCTTTCAGTGACCTGTGTACGTGTACACCCGGATCACTTTGTCTATCAATACTCTTAATGATTTTGCCATTTACTGTATATTTCCTATCTGTATTAGACCGTTCAAAATGCATTACCTCACATTTGTCTGGATTAAACTCCATCTGCCATCTCTCCGCCCATGTCTCCAGTGAATATATATCTTCCTGTATCCTCTGATGGTCCTCATCACTATCCGCAAATCCACCAACTTTTGTGCCATTCGCAAACTTACTAATCAAACCAGTTACATTTTCCTCTAAATCATTTATATATTGTAAATAGCAAAGGTCCCAGCACTGATCCCTGAGGAATGCCACTTATCACAGCTCTCTATTCAGAAATGCACCTTTTCACTGCTACTCTCTGTCTTCTTTGACTGAGCCAGTTTTGTATCCACCTTGACAGCTCACCTCTGATTCTGTGCAACCTCACCTTCTGCACCAGTCTGCCATGAGGGACCTTATCAAAGACCTGTCTTGCACATATTTCCTTTCAGTTTCAGCAATATTTTTCTTTCATGCAACACTCCATTGCATTTTCAATTACTTCAACCAGAGCTAATCTATTGCTTAAATTACACTCTCCTACTTCCATCATCTGCACTGACCGCAGGTACTTGAAGCTACTTACTTTCTCTATTCTTTACATGTAATCAATGCACCTTCACTCTGGTCCTCTTTTCTAAGCTCAAACTGATCTTTGGTCCACTGATCCTCATATCTCTGTTATCCACTGCATTTCTTCAGTTCTCCAGATAGGCAGTCATGTTCTCATCATGCCCACCACAAAGCTGATGTCAACTGCAAATACTGTTGACAATGGCACTTTCTGTCTCACTGGCTAAGTTAATGCATCTCTGACAATCAAGTGGAGGAAGCGGCTGAGTGCTGGTCCTTGGTGGAATCCAACTTTGATTTTGTAACAAAAAACAGAAAATGCTGGAAAATCTCGACAAGTCTGACAACATCTGCGGACATGATGGCGGCGTTGGACTGGGGTAAACACAGTAAAAAGTCTGACAACACCAGGTTTTAGCTAAAACCTGGTGTTGTCAGACTTTTTACTAACATCTGCGGAGAAAGAGCAGAACTGATGTTTCAAGGGATGATGACTGAGGTTTTTAGTTTCGTAACTTTGACTTCTAAAGTACTAGCTGGCTCCAGTGTTTTTGAAAGGAGCTATGTGAATGGAAATCGTTCTCCTCTTTCCGACTTCTAATAGGAAGTATATTCAGTTCCCTTTAAACAGTGACTTTGATCAGAGACTTTTATTTGGGGCCTTTTTTTGGTTATACATTTTTTTCTTGAATTGCAAAATTGAATTGGTTGTCAGTTTTTTCCTGAGTTTTTGCAGGTTGCCAGGTGTGGTGACTGCCAAACACAATGCTGCTGCTATTAAAAACAGCCTGAAGGTGGCCAATGCTGCTGCTATTAAAAACAGCCTGAAGGTGGCTGGCCATCAGGAGCGTTGGTTCCTGAATAGGGCAGGCAAGGTGCAATGCAGCAAAGTGATTGACGGATTGAGCGTCGAGACCCTACGTTCTGCGTGAACGATGGCGTCACCGCGCCCCGTGGCGTGGTCTCCGTGGTTACAGCGAACGCGGCCTGGGTCGGCTGGATGCGCTGTTTCCATCCACTAAATGCGAACGAGTGAATGCTGTTTCCGAGCACTGAGGCTGGGAGAGCCCCGCACCTCCACCTCTCGGTGTGTTTGTTCAAGCGGAAGTAATTGATCACCCGCTAGGTTAAAATATCCCAACGCCGCAGCTGGCTGCAGGCTGCTCACTATACAAAGTCATGATGGGAAGATGCCGGCATAGACTTTCCCAACAAGTTACACCCAGGCCCCTTTAGTGAGAACCAAGCTGTAGGCACTCACTCGCTATGAGGAGGCTGTTTATTCATGATTTTTTAACAAGATGATGTAAATCAGCCTGTTTTGTTAAAGCTAAAATACTGCGAATGCTGGAATCTGAAACAAAAACAGAAAGTGCTGGAATATATCAGCAGGTCTGACAGCATCTGTGGAGAGATAATAGAGCCAAGATTTCAAGTTCGAATGACCCTTCGTCTGTCAATCTGTTTTGTGTTCTATTTCCAATACAGATGCCATCATCCCCAAATATTTCATTACCAGAACAATGGGAATTGTAATTCTAATCCTGGATGATCTGTAGGTTGATAGTTTTTCAGTAGTTGCGGTGCATTGGTATGATTGGAAGCAAAACGCCACACAGTGGAATTGTCCTCATAAGAAATGACTTAGTTGGTCTGCAATAAGCTGTTGTTACCATCCAGTGACAGTTTACTACTTTCCACTCACTTGAAGGTGGTTTGAAATGTTCTGTCATTATATTACATTACTCTTCAGCTGACTTGCAGGTTGTGCCAGCCTTGTGTTATTGTGCCCTGGAGTGCAATGCTTGAATAATATTGGCTTCACATGTAATTTTGATGTAAATTGTTGTAGTGTATATGGAGCTGTCATATAATTTAGCTATCAAGTATCAGGATATTATGGTCATTACATGTATAGAGTTCAAAGATTGGTGTGATTCGTCTACTGTTTTCTGATTGGCAAAATAAAATGTACTCTAGCTGGGAACAGGTGTGATTTTTTAAAAAGTGAAAATCAGTCATGGCTCAATTCTTTTAGATGAAGGGTTCAACTGAAGCCCAGTCTGCTCTGGTTGGATCCAAAAAAAGATGGATGTGTAAGATGGATGACACTATTTTGAATAATAACAGGGAAATTATCTCCAGTTTTGGCCAATATTTATCTTTCAGTCAACATCACAAAAACAATCTGATCATTGTTGTTTGTGGAAATTCGCAGTGCATAAATCATCTTTTGTATTTCCTGCATTACAACAGTGACTACACTTCAAAATGATATTTAATTGTATGTAAAACAACTTTGGATATCCCATGGTTATGAAAGACACTATATAAATGCATTTTTTCTTTTTTTCTGTGCTTGTGGCTTTGGTAATTAGTTTTGTGGAAGAAATGTATTCGTTGACATATTTTGGGAAGTTCCAAGACACCTTAACAGCAAAACAAATAAAAAGGAGTCATGACTGATCTTTACAGTACATATAATTTGTCAATACATTTTTAGGATTTGTCAATCAGATATAAACTCAGCTACTTTTGGTGACAAACTTTCAAAGATCAGTTTAACAAGTGAATGATGAATTTGATAAAAATGTTTAAAAAAATTTTGATACTTAAGCCGCTATTTAATGTGTAAGTAGGTCACCTAGTTCAGTGATCTTGACATATCGTTCCACGAGTTGTCAGCAGGTGTGCCTAAAGTCTTGTGATTTGTCTCCAAGCTGTTGAAGTCTGAGTTATACTGTGATCTTCAATTTTGGTGACTAATTCTTTACAGAAATTTGATATGAGGCTGCAGTATTTCACAGGAATGTGCCATGGTAATAGTCACACAATGATTCACCACTATGCTGTAGAAGAATCTTGTATCGTTTTAATCACAACTGCACGAACATTACTTTGCTTCCGTTCCCAAGTATTGCTCTAGCCAAGCTTAAAGTTACACATGCCTTACTTTTAAATTGCAATTTCTTTTATGGTTTACATATTTTAGTTATAACATGTGTATGTCAGCTATGACTCAGTTACTCTCTTGCCTGTGAATTGGAAGGTCCTGGGTTCAAGTCCCACTCCAGCCATTTGAGCAAAAAGAACCAGAAGATACTGAGTGAGTGCTCCATTGTTGGAGGTGCTGAGTTTCACAGTGTTAAACCTAGGCCCACTTTGGTCTCTCAGATGGGCATAAAAGATTTGATGGTACTATTTCAAAGAAAGGCAGGGGACTTATCCACAGTGTCCTGACCAATTTATTCCTCAATCAATGACATTTAAAAATACAGATTATCTGGCCATTATCACATTGCTGCTCATGGAACTTTACAGTTCAGAAATTGACTGCTGTGTGATAGTGGCCACACATCAAAAAGTACTTAATTGCATATCATGTGCTTTAGGATGTCTATAGCTCATGAAAACCACTGTCTCAATGCAAATCTTTCCTTCTATATTGCCACAGAGACAGCAACAGTTTGATGGTAATGTTGAACAGTTTTGATCTTCAACTTAAACAGATCACCATGGAACGCCATGTTCCAGTCCACCCTTTACCTGAAGAGATCCAACAGGTAAGCAAACATTTTTTGAATAATATATATATCTGTATATGTATCTATATGTATAAGAAAAGATCCATAAAATATTTTGTCTCTATTTGTACCTAGTTGTTGTGATCTGGATAAGATAAATGTATTTACCATTACCATATAGCAATGTCTAATTGGTTTTGACAATGTTTAGGATAATTGGTGCATATGATTGAAATATATTCATATTTTTAAGCCTGTGATATTTAATAGCAGATAGCATATTCCAGTTTCAGTACAGGGGTTTATGTTTCAGTATTTTTTCCTGCTTCCAACTTTATCTGCTTTAAATAAATATGAATAGTGTTGAACGGAATTGCTTTCATAATTATAATTGTTACTAAGGTAAATATTTGTATTGATTTTGTTTTGAAACCTCACCCTATGAAGCTGCCAGTCAGAAACACTCTATGATTAGACACTGGGGGCAATTCTCCCAAAAAATTTGAAGTGTCAAATTTGCGGGGAAACTGGAGTAATTCAGACTGTCTTTTTCAGTGGGAGTTCAGACTATGATCTTCCACACTCTGTGCAATGCAGAGGACTCCAGCGTGAATATCATTAGATTTCAGGTAATTATAGTGATTAAAATGCAGTTTTGTGAGCTACAGATGAAGGCATAGTTGTCTGTTGATATTAACATTTTTTATTGTTTTTTTTAAAAGTCATACTTGCTTTTGCCTTAAGAAAACATATGGGTTGTAACTTCCTTGGAGTGGCAATCAGCTTCAGATGGGGAGCCATAGGGAGTCAAGTTGGGGAATACTGTTGGGGGTAATTAGGATGCGGTCGTTTGGCCGTGAGGGTAATCCAGTGGTGGGAGTGTGGTCCAAGGTGGAGCAGTCCCCTGGGAAGCTGGGAGGTATGGGGGGAGTCCCAAAGGTGTGGGATAGTTGGTGGTTGGACCAGGGGGACTTGCACTTGGAGTTGGGGTAGGGTGTTGAATATCCTTGGATGGGGAAGTCCCATTGAGGGAGACAGTTGGGGGTAGGGTAAACCCCTGGAGCATCAAAGTGAGGGATGGAGCCTGTGGGAGAGTAGTCGGGGGTTGAGAAAGTCCTCGGGGGAGTTGCGGGTGTGAGGGAATCCTGTGGTGTTGGGGGGGGTGGCGGTGTTGGTGATGCGGGTGGTGGGGTTGGGTTGCCCTGTGTCTACCCAATAGTTATGCAGAAGTTAGAAGAGATTTTAATTCTTCTAACTTTTTCTGGGTAGCTATTTGTGTAACATAGCTGGAAGTGTATGATTTAAATTGCGTTTTCTGATTTCCTGGCGCAAGACAGTTGCCCTGAGGATGTTTGTATTTCTAGGCACCGACTGTGCAAACCATTACCTTTTATCTTTCAAGAGATTCCCTAGCACATCATTTGGGTACACTCTCAAATCCAACAATGGGGAGCTCAGAAGTTATGGTCCATAATCTCACTTTCATTTCACATGCAAACACGTATGACCTGAATGTTGTGGATTGTCATTTTTTAAACATGTAAATCAATACAGCAAAGTGAAAACAATTGGCTATTCAATTATAATAAATGAAACAGAAAATGCTGGAAATGCTCAGCAGGTCTGTCAGCAACTGTGGAGAGAGAATTAGAGTTTACACCTGTTGTGTATTTCAAACATTTTCTGTTTTTTGTGTAGATTTCTAGCGTCCGGAGTATTTTGCTTTGGCTATTCAGCTTGTAGGATTGATTGATTCACATATTGTATGTACATTGTCACTGCTTCAGTGTAGTCAAGATTTTCAGGAACTGAAAGTACAGAACAAAACCTTTGAATATAATCTACATCAGATACCACCTATATAGACCAACTCGGCTTATAGTTAAACTATTCAAATTTCTAAATAGTGCAAAACCTTTTCTCCCATTCTTATGAACAAATAAGAATATTAATTGATTTTACTTAATCAAATTATTGTAAGAAGAGTTAAGGTAAAATTAGCATTTTTATGATTTGCCTGTGAAGGACTATAGACATGACTTGGGCAAATGCTCCAAATCCCAGCATGAGATTGCTTGACTTATGGTTCTAGTAATTAATGCAACTGCAATGAAGAAAACCCGGCCCTATATTTAAAATTTTTGCTCTGCATTCATAAATAAGAAAGAAGTCTTAGTCAACGTTGTTATGCCAACCAACTCAGGCCTAATGCTTACCAATGTCAGACTTTTAAATAAATGTGTGATAATAGGTTATTCTATAGGTCTCACTAAGAAGTTCAGAGACCTGTAAATTTGTGATGTTTATTGCCAACACATAATTATTTACATATGTATGAAATATAGCCCAAACCAGGAACTCGCTCTATGTTAATTCCCATTTCATCCTCTCCATATAACTCTGTAAGTGCACAGGTGCAACAGGCAGTCAAGAAGGCAAATAGTATGTTGACCTTCACAGTGAGAGGATTTGAATATAGGAATAGGGATGTTTTACTTCAGTTGTATAAGGTGTTGGTGAGGCCACACCTGGAGTATTATGTGCAGTTTCATGTCGTTATCTGAGGAAGGATGTTCTTGCTACAGAGAGAGTGCAGCAAAGGTTTATTAGGCTGATTCAAAGAACAAAGACCAAAGGAAAGTACAGCACAGGAACAGGCCCTTTGACCCTGCAAGCCCATGCCAAGAATCCTGGGATGACAAGACTGCCATGAGAGGAGAGATTCTGTCAGTTAGGGTTACATTCATTGGAGTTTAGAAGAATAAAGGGAATCTCATAGAAATGTATAAAATTCTAACAGGATTAGATAGAGTTAAATTCAAAAAGAATGCTCCTGATGGTGGTGGAATTCAGAACTAGGGGTAATAGTTGGGGGTCAACGTCTTAGCTCCGAGGTGAGGAGAAATTTCTTCACCCAGAGAGCAGTGAATGTGTGTCATAGAGTCATAGATGTTTACAGCATGGGAACAGGCCCTACGGCCCAACTTGTCCATATTGTCCTTTTTTTAAAACCTCAAAGCTAATCCCAATTGCCCACATTTGGCCCATATCCCTCTATACCCATCTTACCCATGTAAGTGTCTAAATGTTTTTTAAAAGACAAAATTGTACCTGCTTCTACTACTACCTCTGGCAGCTTGTTCCAGACACTCACCACCCTCTGTGTGAAACCATTGCCCCTCTGGACAGTTTTGTATCTCTCCCCTCTCACCTTAAACCTATGCCCTCTAGTTTTAGACTCCCCTAACTTTGGGAAAAGATATTGACTACCTAGCTGATTGATGCCCCTCATTATTTTATAGACCTCTATAAGATCACCCCTCAACCTTCTATGCTCCAGAAAAGAAAGTCCCAGTCTATCCAGCTTCTCATAATTCACACCATCCAGTCCCAGCAGCATCCTAGTAAATCTTTTCTGCTTTCTTTCTAGTTTAATAATATTCTTTCTATAATAGGTGACCAGAACTGTACACAGTATTCCAAGTGCAGCCTTACCAATGTCTTGCACAACTTCAACAAGACATCTCAACTCCAATATTCAGTGTTCTGACCAATGAAAGTAAGCATGCCAAATGCCTTCTTCACCACTCTGTCCACTGTGACTCCACTTTCAAGGAGCTATGAACCTGTACCCCTAGATCTTTTTGTTCGGTAACTCTCCCCAATGCCCTACCATTAACTGAGTAAGTCCTGCCCTGGTTCAGTCTTCCCAAATGCATCATCTTGCATTGATCTGAATTAAATGACATTTGCCAATTGATCAAGATCCTATTGCAATCCGAGATAACTAATGTGGAATTCACTACCACAGAAAATAGTTGAGGCTAAAATGTTGTTGATTTCAAAAACAAATTAAATGTAGGTCTTCAGGCTAAAGGGATCAAGGGATATGGGAGAAAGGCAGGATCAGGGTACTGAATTTGACAAGCAGCCATGATCATAATGGATGGTGGAGCAGGCTTGAAGGGCCAAATGGCTTACTCTTTCTGTTTTTTATGTATGTACCATGTAGAATTAACTTCAATTCCAGTTTTGGCCTCTAATAACACAAAGTTCTTTATGGGCAGAACTTCATGCCCTTTCCACCCTACAGTAAGTTCTAAAAGGTGGGGGACAGGGTGGGGGGTCAGGGGGAGGGGGGCACAGTGATGGTGAGAGCAATGGAATGCCATGATGGGATTCCTTCTAGGTTTCCAATGCCCCCACCCTGGCAGCAATTTTACACTGTGGCAGACAGGGCCTTTGACAGGAAGCCCACCCATATTCCAGTTAAGGTCCTTCATGACCATTGGTCATTAACAGGTGACAGCTCAGAGGGAGAAATGCAAAAATAGTGTAAATTCCATCCTTGATGGGAATGGGGGGTGGTGTGGTGCCTCCAAAAAAAAGCTCCCATCTGATTGGGGGCACACTTCCCTTAAAGCCTAGTGACCTCTTCTGGCCAGCAAGCCCAGATTGGCTGCAGCTCTCCAAGATGGAAATTTCTTCCGAGTAAGGGGTGAAAGTCCTGCTTTTTGCCAATGAATGTTTGCTAGAATGTAATATGTATGGCATCAGGGCTGCTGACTTTGCCCATTCTTCGGGTGGCAGGCGCCAGCCCACACCATCTTGAAAATTCAGGTATTGTTCTACATGCTCTAAAATATTTATAGGATCAGTGTACCTTGATACCTTAAAAGTCAATTGAACCATCAGAAACAGATGGGGCTAATTATCAACTAGGAGTTATGATTATAGATAATGGATTCATCTTCAATGTTCACTATTTTAGTATCAGCAATAATTATTCATGGTAAATAAACAAATACACACTAAGACAATGGTCTGAAGGGTATCACAATGCATTAATATTTCAAGAGTTTACAAACTTACATTAGTGCAACTTAATTGCATTCTACCATCTATAGTGCACATCAAAAAGGCTCATGAAAACACAGTGCTCGATCCCTTCTGTGTCAGAAAGACACAACTTATAAATGAATCCTATCAACTTTCATTAAGAAGCAGAAAAAAGAGAGCTTGATGACTATAGAAAGGCTTAAATTAAAAATAGTAGAAATAAAAATAGTGCATCAGTGTGAAGATTTTCCATTGCTGCGAGCTGAAGACTTTGAATTTTCAGTTAGTTTAAATGGAGGAGACTCAAACTAAGCGAAATGAGACATTTGGATTGTGGCTGCCTTTCTCATCCCTAAGCACACTGATGTGCAGAAGAAATGGAAGCTAGACAATATCAATGGTTTATTTTTAATGAGCCTTGTTAATGGTTCCTGTCAGGATAATATTTGTTGCAATTTCAGCTTCATATCTCTCTGTCTTCTATATGCAAAAAATAACTTGCATTTGTATCATGTCTTTAATAGCTTCAGTCACCTCTCAAAGGTATCACTCCTCAGTATGATATTGAGTATCAGGATTGCCAACTTGCTGGATTATTGCTACTATCAGGTTGTAGTTTTGTAACTATTGACATAACCTAACTAAATTGGGAAATGCTGGAAAAACTCAGCAAGTCTGGCAGCATGTGCCTTCCTGCAATACCACAATGTATTCCTTGAAAATAAGCAGTAAAAAATATTCTTTATGAGATACATTATTAGTTTTTAATCTGTTATTTCTACCATGCCACAAACTTTGAATTTTCTGATCATTTGTTGAATCATGTTTCATGTGAATGACAGTTAGAGCTGTCATACACACCTTAAATAATGAACCATTATTATAGGAAGTTGACAAATAATGAATAGACTTCATGTGTGGACAGTCATGTTTCCAGGATATCAACTTTCAATGATCGCATTTGATGTTTGTTTACTCTGTGAGGCATTGCTCATTTTTAAGAGCTTTAAAAATGGAACATTTCTGAGTTGGGGTGGGGCAACCATGTGCCAAACACTAAAGAAGATGCAATCTGAAAAAACAAGTAAATAAATCAGGATTAAACCTGGAACTATCAAATGTTTATGCAAAATATAATTCCTTTAATGTTTATGTGGGATTGTAAAAATTGTGAATCATAACCAGTTAAGAGAGGATGCAAGACTGGACAATCTGTTCGTAATCACAAGTGTGTGAGTCATCTCATAATCTTAGCTACTGAGCACCTTCACAAAAGACTCATCTTTTAATGTCTTGAAGTGACAGAATCATAGGATGGTTACAGCACTGAAGGAGGCCATTTGGCCCATCAAGTCTGTGCTGGCTTTCTGACACTACCTTGCCTTCTGCCTGTAGTCATGCACATTCTTTTTTAGGTAACCCTGTTTCATCTTAAATGCTTCTATTGGAGCTGTCCCTATTACACTTTGAGGCAGTGCATTCCAGATCTTAACCACTCTGTTGAAAAAAAAGTTTTCCTCACGTTGCCGCTGGTCCTTTCGTAGATTACTTTAAATCTGTGCCCTCTGGCTCTTGTTCCTTCCACCAATGGGAAATTTCTCCCTTCCACTCCGTCTGAATACTTTTGACAGCTTTGAAAGCTCATGTAACTTTCTTTCAAGTAAAAAATGAATTTCAATATTTTCATATTTGTTTTTACTCTGCTGAATTCCATATAAAGATACAATTAAAATCACCTTCTCTCGACGTTTAAAACTGTGGCAATCTATTCAAGTATTATAATAAAGAGTTGGTTTTAAATTGTTCTAAAGAATGTATATTTTGTACGGTGTTGTGACATCTGGCAGTGTTACTCCATGGTGTGTAAAATTACTCAAATTGGAATTCTGCATTAACCAGGGATGTTTGAAATCTAGCCTTTTTGTGCCAAGAAAACTAAATCGGCAGTTCTGTTACTATTTTCCTCTTCTGCAACATTTTTTTTAAGGCATTAAACAGTTTACAACAGTTAAGAAGGCAGACAATATACTGAAGTGTTAACTATCAATTTCATATATTTGGAATAGTATTAAACCAATTTTGGCAAATACAGCAATGCAGTTGTGAAAGATTGGTTGGTTGCTTCCAGACAGCAATTTTTGGAGCCAGTATGTACAATATCTAAGCTTGTTTGTTCAGAAAGAAAAGAAGTGACAGCTTGTGAGAACATAGTGTTCTTTTCATCATCAGCTTAGTTTAAGTTGTCTCTTTGTACTTGATTTTTATTCACTGAATAAAATCACTTGATGTTCTCTTTCTCTGTAATATTAAATTCTGTAATTTCAGAGAGATAACCTTTGGAGGATATAGGGAAACTTATCTAGATGTAGTGGGTTTAGGTTTCTTGCAAGGTTATATTTGTAACTTCTGTCTGGAAGGTGAATATATTCCATATTTACAGTAACTAGCATATCAATTTGCAAATGAAACAGTTAAGTTAGTGCTATATCATCAAGAATCACATTATGGTGATGTGGGATGCAGTTTCAATTTTCCACATTGCTCATTTCACACTGTCATCTCTGCTGCTGTAGAGACGCTCGAAGTAGAGAACAGATGTGAAAATCAGAAGAATTTTCCTGAATTCACATTTAGTAGCTGGCATTGATGAGGGCATGAGAGTGAATTAACCACTGTAGGTACTGTGTGATCCAGGGAGATAAATTGAATAATTATACTGTCTCAAAAATTATGTAGGAACATGTGTAGGCAATTCAGCCTCTTGAGCATGTTCTGCCATTCATGGCTGATCTAACTTTACCCCAATACCTTTATATCTTCAGCCAAAAATATCTATCAATATCAGATTTAAAATGATCAATTAAGATAGTATCTACAATGTTTTGTAAGGAAAAGGGCTGTTCCTTAACCTCTGTCATGAATGACCTGGCTCTTATTTTGAGGTTACTTTCCCTTGAACTAGATTCCCCCATTATGAAAAAATTCTGTCTATCTCAAATATTTGTTTTAAAATCCCAAAATCCTCTATCAAATCACTTCTTGCCCTTTTATACCCCGGCAATATACCATTCTTAAAGTTGCAAAGCCAACGTGCAGAGTGGACCAGGCAAGCCCGAATCCATCTCTTTGTTTGTTCCAAATGGGTTCTACGGGAGAAACATACAAGATCCAAGCTGACAAGATAAAGCATTGATCTCGATCTGGTGCATGATCTTTGCCAAAAGGCCGAGCTATACAAGCATGCAGTACAGACTAACCAGATGTTATTGAAGTTCCAAGGGTTAGTAATGAGTCGTTAATCTGGTTAGTCTGCACTGCATGCTTTAATGGCTGATTTTAAAAAATTCATTCCTGGGATGTGAGCGTCACTGGCAAGGTTAGCATTTGTTGCTCATCCCTAATAGCCCTTGGTTGTGGGATCACTTAGCTCTGTCCATTACTTGCTGCTTATGCTGTTTGATACATAAGTAGACCTGTGTTGCAGCTTCTCCAGATTGACACCTTATTTTTAGATATACCTCGTGTGTCATCCTGCAGTCTTCATTGAATCACAGTTAATCCTTTGGCTTGGTGCTAATGTTGGAGTGGGGAATATGTCAGGCATGAGGTTAGGGAATGTGGTGAAGTACAATTCTGCTGATGCTCCACAGTGCCTCATGGTCACCCAGTCTTGAATTGCTTTAACACTCTATCCCATTTAACACGGTGGAAGTGCCACACAAAGCATTTAAGGAAAGTTTTACATGCAGCTGTGGATTTAAGTAAAGCAAAATATTATCCACATTTTTGAAATATGCACAGGATAAAAGGATAGGTGTCATTCTATCAAAAACATGTTTTACATAGAATCCAACAAAGATGTTTGTGAGAACTGGGCCTAGAGGAGAATCTCATGGCAACACCATCTATTTAGGCATACATGGTGTCATTAAAACTGAGCTCAACTGCATGAATTGAGAAACAGATTTCGAGCCCATTCCAAAGAGTCACATCGGACTTGAAACTTTAACTCTGCTTCTCTCCACAGATGCACCTCCAAAATCCACAATATTTTGCTTTTATACTATCTGAAATAGTGATAGAATCAGATTCCAAAGGAACTGTCAAAAGTCACGTGTATTCAATGAGAACTAATTTGCACGGTTATGGGAAAAAAACTCGTTCGTCATCTAAATTGGACAGCTTTGTCAACATGCGTGATGTGTTAAGCACCCCATTGGCCAGCAGTAATCATGAGCGTTACTTTCTGGGAATCTTATTGGTTGTTTATTGGTAAACAGAACTGGTTTCTCTATATTTGAGTAACATTACTCACATGCGATTCTGTTAAAATCATTTTCAGGCATTGGTGGAAATTTAATGGATTTCATTTTATGCAGTAATAGCTCATTGATCCTCCAGTGGTAATTTTAATGGTGATTGCTATTGTGCACTGTAGCTTGATTAGTCTATGGAAACAATATGACTTAAAAAAACATACATCATTGTTTTCTTAAAACAAATAAATAGGATCATAAATGAATGAAAGAGAAGTATTCAACATTTTCTTCTAAATTTACTTTAAAACTAATAGAAATATATATGTAGGACAGACAAATAAACAATAAATTATAAAAAGTGTTTATGTGCACATTCATATGTAGACATGTTGCAAAACTTCCAAACAATTTATCTTTGCATATTAGATTTTGTGTGCATTTCATTGAAAACACATATCTTTTACTACTTTGGTTATTGTTGTGATATGTTCAATATTAAAGGTGTCCCACTGTGTGATGCGCAATAGCTGTCCTCTTTTTGTTGGAATTGCATTACCCTGCAATTTTATAATCTGGCTACTGGTTATGCATAAGTTCCTGTTTACAATTTCCCAGCTGCTATTTCATTCATGGTAACTGAACTTTTTAACATTCAAAATAAGGGTTTCAACTAAACCAAAAACTCAACAAAGATTGCTAATTTTGCAATAACATGACAAATGTATCCATCGAATTGCCATTGGATTTTAATGCCTTTGTTAAAGTTTTTAATTGATGGTCACAGTGCTTCCAATAAGTGCAAACTTGAAAGTGATATTTGTGTCAGAACCCATGACTTGAGTTAAATTTGGCTTGTGCATTCTGAGCATATGTTGGGTCCCTAATTGCACAGGATGTATCTGTACTATTCAGTCTGCTACAATAATGGGATATTTTCTTTATTCTTGAGTATTTTTTGCATAGCAGCTTTTTAATTAATCTTGCGGCGACATTTGTAGTTTTTTTGTGTTCTGTGTTATGTGAGAGATGAAACAACAGTGCTCTGAGTACACATCAGATTTTGTTTTGTATTCTATAAATATTCAGTTAAGAGGAGAGAAAGTGAGAGTGGCTTTCTTGATTTTATTTTTGTTTCTGTTTTCAGATTTTAAAATTTTCAGCATTTTGAAGCTAATTGATTAGCCAGCTGTTGTTGCCAGAAAAAATGATCAATGGTGGTTATATATTCCTGTGAGACAATAGGGTAGATCTTGGTTTTAGCATGCTGGCTACACACAAGCATGTGCCCAACTCTAGCTACCTGAGAATTAATAGAAATTGGTCCTAATTGCAGCTCATCAGCATGGCACTGCCACAGCTTGTTCACCTAAGTGAAGAGCTTCAGCTACTTGCCTCCAGTAAGCCTTGGGAAGCTGGATTGGAGTGGACTATGGCGGTGCAGATCTGTCATGTCTCTTGTTGAGTTTTAGGAGTACTTCTACTCTTTCTGACCTGGCAGAATTATTTTTAACTTTGATGTTCTTTTTGATGCCAGAGCTGCTTATGATTTCTGGGCAACCACTCATCAGTACTTAATATCAGCAAAGTGTCTGCCTGTAAGTATCCTTGTCAGCAAATAAAGGAAATCATGTGAGAATTTCAGAAAAAGAGTGAGACATGCCAAGACTAAGTATGTCTCAAGTTCCAAACATAACGAGGAAAAGACAGAGGTAAAAATGAAAGCTCCATGGAAAAATACAGCTAGAAATTAAGAGACAAAGGGAGAGATTTTAAGAAAACATTTTGTCAAGACACAGGACAATAATTCCATCAAAATTAAGTGTTTGAAAGATTTGGGGTGAGAGACAAAAACAGAGGCATGGAGGTTTGTAGAGTCATAGAGACTCTGTAGACTTTGAAAATGGTACATAGGACCCAGATTCAGAAATTCTGCCCTCATTTCCAACAGGTCTCTTTTCACCAAATGAGAGAGGGGACAGGTTGTAACTCATATGAGGGAAGCCAGAACTCAGCAGGGTCATCTCTACTCTCATACTGACGCAACTTCCGCTGTGGCAAGGGCTTTAACTCACAGTATAGGATTTACAAATTTTTAGAGTAGTCAGAAATAATCCTGAAGGACATGTAAAGACAGGGAAGTTATTTAAAGCCCCAGCGTTTAAAAAATAAAATGTCTGCCTGCCTATATCAGGGAGAGGTTAAAAAAAAACTCATGCTATGAAGTAAATATTCAAAACAATAGGCTGCATCTGTCAGAGTTGAAAAAGTCTCTTATGGAAGTTACAATAGCTATTTGTTGACATTACCCCAAGGGCTATTATTATGTTATTATTAATGTTGGACTGTTTCCTACAACCAATCAATACCTTGGTAGGGAATACTTAGTTTGCTCAAAGAAGTTAATAATGGATTAGCTGTCTTTGATGTAGGGTTATGATTATCAATCTGTTTGTTTTAATAAAGGATTAAGTACTTGAGTAACATTTAAAGTTTCAAATGAGCTTTTGTGGAGTACTTTTTAATATATTAAATGATGTAATGGAGGTCTTGTAGTGAAGTGGATAGCTTCCCTGTCTCTGAGCCAGAAGGTCTAGGTTCAAGTCCCACTCCAGTGCTTGATGGCCAAAGATGATGTTTTCACAATACATAGTTTGAGTATCAACTTATAAATCCTCCCAGAAGTATTAAGAGGAGGAGATAAGAGAAGGAGATTCCTGGTCAACCATGTGATGGAAAAAAATTGAAGTTGTTAGCATTGCTGGTTATAGCTCCAGGCTACAAAGTGCGCCCCCCCCCCCACCCATGCTGACACTATAGTTAAGTAAGCCCACCAATGCCTCTATTCTTTTAGAAGACTAAGGAAATTTGGCAAGTCAACAATGACTCTTGCCAACTTTTACAAATGCACCATAGAAAGCATTCTTTCTGGTTGTATCATAGCTTGATATGGCTCCTGCTCTGCCCAAGACCGCAAGAAACTACAAAAAATCGTGAATGTAGCCTAATCCGTCATGCAAACCAGCCTCCCATCCATTGACTCTGTCTACCCTTCCTGCTGCCTCGGCATAATTAAAGACCCCATGCACTCTGGACATTCTCTCTTCCATCTTCTTCCTTTGGGAAAAAGATAAAAAAGTCTGAGGTCATGTACCAACCAACTCAAGAACAGCTTCTTCCCTGCTGCTGTCAGACTTTTGAATGGACTTACCTTGCATTAAGTTGATCTTTCTCTACACCCTAGCTATGACTGTAACACTACATTCTGTTCTCTCATGTTTCCTTCTCTATAAATGGTATATTTTATTTGAATTGTGTGCAAGAAACAATACTTTTCACTGTATGTTAATACATGTGACAATAATAAATCAAATCAAACCAAATCAAAATCAAAAATGTATGCACAAGTGTATGTTATCACATCAACTTGGAGTCTGACTCATTGTGGGGAAGGGTGATGGTGGGATTGCTATTGGCTTTATTGGCTGGGTGGCTGGTATAGATTAGATTGGTGCCAAATGTACAGGGTTTGATCCCCATTCCAGGTGGGTGGATTTAGGACCTGTCACTTTGACTTAATCATAGTGGAGATTTACCTCCGATCTACATCCAGGGGCAGAAAGTCAAACTCCACCCCACCCCCTCTCCCCAGAGTGAAGTTTGTATCATTCAGGTGAGTTTCTCCTGTGGTGGGCATGGTGCGCAAGGAAATTTCCCAATTCATGTTACTCATCTCAACAGTGAAAATCCGTGCTAGAAATTGGAAGACTGAAAAAGCAAGAATTATGGAATGGGACACAAGAAGAAAGACAGTTGAATCAGCCATCAAGTTTTCTGTCCACAGGCAAAAATTAAAAAAAATAGTTTGATTCAAGAAAGTATCATTGCTTACTTTGTCATGGACCAATTACCATGCATTTGTGTGGTATTTGAGCAGGTAATGATGCTTGCGCTGGATAGCACTCCAAGCTTCAAGAATTATTTAAAGAATTTTAGGGCAAGATTGTGAATACAGTCAATCAAGCCAATTTTGCAATCCACATTTTCATCCAATGAAGCTCACCAATGGAGAAGAATCTCATAAAGTTAAGCCAAGTATGTTTGTTACTGATCAATTAAGAACTCACCTGTTATGTTATTCTCATTAAAACAATAAGAGCATTTATCATACAACAAGATACAGAACATCTGGGTTATCCTATCAATGACTACTGTTAGGTGCACTGGAGACATTGGCATAATGTTTTGAACAAATGGGTGGGATGTAAAAAATTAAAAAATCTCAAACCTGAACCCTTCTTGCTTCAAACAGCCCATTCCTGTGTTAGTGGAAATGGGAAGAGGAATGGAGGGGTGGGAGCTAGCAACTAACCTGCTCCCAGCTGATATATTGTCTGTTTAAATATCTTAATGAGATTTTGTGCGTTGGATTACATCTCTCAGTAAAACACTGCCCAAGTTTCCCTGCCCTTCAGAAGGATGGTAACTAAAGATGGACAAGGACTGGCACCCGAACCACACAGTACCTACCCCCTCTCACGATATCCAGTTTGAGTAACAGGAAATTTACCTGCTCCTGGGCTGCAGCTTCTGGAATGCTTAATTCTTGAAATGGGAGCAAACCTGTCTTTCAGACTGAAGAGGGAATCTGTTCAGAAAAGAACACATACATGCATCTGCTCTCAATTGGGAACTGTGCCCCTGAAACTATTAGGGTGATTGGATCAATATGTTGTATTATGCATTCTCAACAAGCACAAAGTTAGCAATTCAGAACAAATTCATGGTTTAGGCACAAATATCAGTTCCCACATTGATCAATATGTTTATTATAACACAATCTTGCATTTTGTTATTTGTCTCCCCTTATTTGTAGCCATCATTGCCGCATTATTTGTTAAGTTTTGAAATCTCAACTGCAATGTAATGTCAAAATGCTTGTAGATTTTCAAAAACTCATATCTTTTATCTGATTTGCTATCAACCAATTATAAGAACTCAGGCCTTATAACAAAAGTGACTGATGACATGCACAATGATTGTATACTGACTTAATAACCTTACAAAATGGAACTCCTGTTTTAAATTGAGAACATTGTAACTGCACATTAGATCACTCTTAGTCGTAATATGCAACAGAGCCAGAAAAAAATCACTGCCAAAATAGAAAGGAAAAAATGGTCACATGTGGTAAACTAACAGTGTACACAGTTCATTCTCATTAGGAAATGAACATTGGGAACCAAACATTTTTAATGTTATAACAAAGTGTGCATTAGAATAAATGGTCTATGACATAACATAAAATGTACAAGCTCAATTAGCCTATAACATTAGTTGTAAACTCTCCAAATAACATTAATTATTTGCTGGTTTTTGCCTACCTTATACCACATAGCTGCTTTTAAGGAAAATTATTGTATTCATAATACATTATTTTTGAAAACTTATTTTCTCTTCTGACCCTCAAAAGACTGACCTCTTGGTACAAATGGCACAAGCGAATTTTGGCATTATCAAGTATAAGAGGATTCAAAGGCTAACATATTGATGCACAATGCCAAAATACAAGGAAGGATGGTAAGGTGGGGTGTGGGCCAGGGTTGGGTGGAGAAAGCAGTGAATGTATAGCTTAAATTAGGAAAGATCAAGAAGGTCAGAATAGTAGCAGGATCTGGATTTTTGGGCTGGTAAAAGGAAGCAGGAAAGCATTGGAACAGATTCTATGGTTCAGTATAGTATGGAACATGAACATAATCCAGAGTCAGGTCTGTGTGATGATACCGTACCTTTAAGAAATGTATTTGTGTTATGCTTCTTCTACAAGATTTTTTAGCAGTCTGTTTTATATATCAGTGCTCCTTTCTCTGTAACCAGCAGCCATCTGTAGATACTATAGAAGCATTATTAATCCTAATTGCTAGAATGTTTGTTTTAATCTGGATTAATGCAGTTCTGTTACTTTAGTGTATTCCCCTATTGTTTTTCAGGGTAGAACTTGCTTAGGTTGATTGATAGAGAATATTATCTGATTGGGCAGGACTAGGCTCACACAGAAATATGTCCAGTTCCTGCTTGGGGTCTTTAGAGAGAGGTAGCTCTTTCTCTGGATTTGGAGACTGGGATCTGTCAGGAAATAAATCCTTTTACTGGAGGCTGCTGTACGGGAGTCAGAAGACAGTTGTATTTCTGTGTCTCTCCACAGGGGCTAAAAAGGCTGGAAATCTAGCATCTACATGAGCCTATATTTTTGTGCTAACTTGGTCTGAAGGGGGATTTATATCTGTGGTGTTATTCTTATATTAGAACCATAAAGATAGTTAGTGGTTAAGAATTATACCTTGTCATGTTTAAATATCTTCAACTGGTAAAAGTTATGCTGATTCTTTTTGTTACATTTTAACTGTGTTATTAAATAATGTTTCTTTTAATAAAAACTTCCGAGTGGGTCAATCAAATCATACTTGGAGTGAAACATCTTTTGCTCACCGTAATGCCAAAGTCAAAAGAAGTTGGGACTAGGCTAACCTCATGGTGTACCTTAGAGGTTCTGATCTGATCCCTAACGTCTAGAAGAATGAAGCAGAATGGAGTGACAGCAACAACAACAACAAGGACTGGGAAAAAAAGAATGGTTGGAACTATGAAATAAAAAAAATTGAGACCAGATCAGAACAAGAACTAAGGCTAAGAGAAAAGTTGTGGCAAGAAATGATTCAGATCTTGCCATAAGAGGTCAAAATATGGCAATAATGCCTAACATTGCATTTGCCCTCATTAGGATTCGTATTAAATTTGTGAAAATGTGCAGCTTTAAACAAATAAAAACTGTAAGAACAAACAACTTAGATCTGTTCTATTATTCCTCATGTTAAAGGCTGTGTTTTTCCTCATGTCATTTCTAGGTCTGTGTAGCATAAAGGGTTAACAGATGAGATCTGCTACTCTATGATGTAGATGATGTACTACTGATATCAATCAATCATGTGTTAGATTCTCAAGAATGAGATTGGAACAATGCCGAGGGGCTATGCGCCTGCTCTGAAACCTGTTTATATATGGAACTACTAAAGAAGTGTACAGATACTAGAGTATGTCTACTGTCTGTCTACTAATCAAGTCCCATGTCCAGAATCAAGATAGAAGGATGCATCTCAGAACATGGTGGTAGCAGCAGAGACATTAATATAAAATAACACGTAGTCGTTATTGAAGAAATCGTTGAAAGCAACTCATTAAGAAATTGGCTGAAAGGGAAGCACACTGGAGAGGTAAGGATGACTGTATCTGGTGAGCAGTCCCTGTCTTTGCCCCACTCATTTAATTGTCAGAGATTCTGCAGAAAAGCCAGCAGTGGGACTTCCCAAAATGTAATTTTCTCTACTTGCAAGCAGCACGTGACTTTCACCAAAAATATCAAAAGATCCTAATTAGTCCCTTTCTTTATACAGTAGTTTCAGTAGCAAGGGGTGCAAGAGTCCATCATGGACCAATCATTCTTAAAGTCTTTACAGGTGCTATAGGAAAGATAGAACAGGAGGTAAGAGCAGAGGGGGAGTTGCACTTTTGATTAGGGAAAATATCACAGCAGTACTGAGAGGGGATGTATCTGAGGGTTCGCCCACTGAGTCTATATGGGTGGACTGAGAAATAAGAAGGGGGGAAATCACTTTGATAGGGTTGTACTACAGGCCCCCAAATAGCCAACGGGAAATTGAAGGACAAGTATGTAAGGAGATTACAGATAGCTCCAAGAAAATAGGGTGATGGTAGTAGGGGATTTTAACTTTCCCAATATTGACTGGTACAGCCATAATATTAGAGGCTTGGATGGCGAGAAACTTGTTGAGTCTATTGAGGAGGAATTTCTCTTTCAATATGTGGATGGCCCAACAAGAGAGAGAACAAAACTTGACCTCCTCTTGGGAAATAAGGAAGGGCAGAAGTGTTAGTGAGGGAGCACTTTGGGACCAGTGACCATTATTCCATTAATTTTAAGATAGCTATGGAGAACGATAGGTCTGGCCCAGAAGTTAAAATTCTAAACGGGGGCAAGGCCAGTTTTGATGGTATCAGACAGGAACTTCCAAAAGTTAATTGGAGGAGTCAGTTGGCAGGCGAAGGGACATCTGGGAAGTGGGAGGCTTTCAAAAATGTATTAACTAGGGTTCATGGTAAGCACATTCTTCTCAGAGTGAAGGGCAAGGCTGGTCAAAATAGAGAACCCTGGATGACTCAGGATATTGAGGCCCTGGTCAAGAAGAAGAAGGAGGCAGCTGGGATCAAGTGGATTACTTGAGGGTGTAGGAGTAGAGTTAAGAGAGAAATCAGGAGGGCAAAAAGAGGATATGAGATTGCTTTGGCAGATATGGAAAAGAAGAATTCAAAGAGATTCTACAAATACATAAAGGACAGAAGAGTAACGGGGTAGAGAGTATGGCTTCTTAAGGATCAACAAAGTCATCTGTGTGCGGATCCACAAGAGATGGGTGAGATTAATATTTCTCATCAGTATTTACTGTTTGTAAATGCTTGGGGAAATAAATACTAATGTCTTGAGGAGTATACATATAACAGAGGAGGAGGTCCTGGAAATCTTCAAGTGCATCAGGTTAGATAAATCCCCGGGATCTGATGAAGTGTATCCCAGGACGTCGTGGGAGGCTAGGGAGGAAATTGCGGGTCCCCTAGCAGAGATATTTGAATCATTGACAGCCACTGGTGAGATGCCTGAAGATTGGAGGGTGGCAAATGTCATGCGTTCGTTAAAGAAGGTCTGCAGGGAAAAGCCTGGGAACTATGGACCGGTGAGCCTAACCTCTGTGGTGGGTAAGTTGTTAGAAGGTATTCTGAGAGATAGGATATACGGGGATTTAGAGGGGCACGGACTGATTAGGGACAGTCAGTATGGCTTTGTGAGTGGAAAATCATGTCTTACAAATTTGATTTGAGTTTTTTGAAGGGATAACCAAGAAGGTTGATGAGGGCAGTGCAGTTGATGTTGTCTACATGGACTTTAGCAAGGCCCTTGACAAGGCACTACATGATAAATTGTTGCATAAGGTTAAATCTCATGGGATCCAGGGTGAGGTAGCCAAATGGATACAAAGAGACTGAAGCCAAAGAATGGTTGTAGAGGATTGTTTTTCAAATTGGAGGCCCTGTGACCAGCACTGTGCCTCAGGGATCAGTGCTGGGTCCACTGTTATTTGTCATTATATTAATGATTTGGATGAGAATTTAGGAGGCATGGTTAGTAAGTTTGCAGGTGACACCAAAATTGATAGCATAGTGGACAGTGAAGAAAGTTATCTCCAATTGCAACGAGATCTTGGTCAATTGGGCCAGTAGGCTGACAGTGGCAGATGGAGTTTAATTTAGATAAATGCAAGGTGATGCATTTTGGTAGATCAAACCAGAGCAGGACTTACTCATTTGAGGAGTTAAGTAGGGCACTGGGGAGAGTTGTAGAAGAAAGAGATCTAGGGGTAGAGGTTCAAAGCTCTTTGAAGGTGGAGTCACAGGTGGACAGAGTGGTGCAGAAGGCATTCAGCATGCTTGGTTTCATTGGTCAGAACATTGAATATAGGAGTTGGGACATTTTGTTGAAGTTGTACAAGACATTGGTAAGGCCACACTTCAAATACTGTGTACAGTTCTGGTCACCCTGTATAGGAAGGATATTATTAAACTAGAAAGACTGCAGAAAAGATTTACTAGGATGCTACTGGGCCTTGATGGTTTGAGTTATAAGGAGAGGCTGGATAGTCTGGGACTTTTTTCTCTGGAGCATAGAAGGCTGAGGAGTGATCTTATAGAGATTTATAAAATAATAAGGAGCATAGATCAGCTAGATGGTCAATATCTTTTCCCAAAAATAGGGGAGTCTAAATCCAGAGGGTGTAGGTTTAAGTTGAGAGGGGATACAAAAGTGTCCAGACGGGCAATTTTTTCACACAGAGAGTGATGAGTGGAACAAGCTGCCAGAGGTAGTAGTAGAGGCAGGTACAATTTTGTCTTTTAAAAAGTGTTTAGACAGTTGCATGGTAAGTTGGATATAGAGAGATATGGGCCAAAAGTGGGTAATTGGGACTAGCTTAGGTGTTAAAAAAAGGAGCGGCATGGACAAGTTGGGCCCTCACAAGAGGTTATTACAGAAGGTAAAGGGGCATGGAGTTGGGGGTAGGGTGTTAGCGTGGATAGAGGATTGGTTGTCAAATAGGAGGCAGAGAGTGGGGGTCAATGGGTGCTATTCAGATTGGCGGTTGGTGACTAGTGGAGTGCCCCAGGGGTCGGTGCTGGGGCCTCAGCTATTTACCATTTATATAGATGATCTGGAGGAGGGAACCGAGTGTATGGGGTCGAAATTTGCTGATGACACCAAGATTGGTGGAACAGCAAATTGTGCGGAGGGTATTGAGAGTCTGCAGAAGGATCTAGATAGGCTGGGCGAATGGGCCAGGAACTGACAAATGGAATTTAATGTTGGCAAGTGTGAGGTGGTCCACCTTGGTAGGAAGGACTATTACATACGTGGCGAAAAACTGCAGCAGGCGACGGTGCAGAGGGACCTCGGGGTCCTTGTGCATGAGTTGCAAAAATCCAGCCTGCAGGTGCAGCAGGTGGTCAGGAAGGCAAATGGGATGCTGGCCTTCATAGCGAGGGGGATTGAATATAAAAGTAGGGAGGTCTTGCTGCAGCTGTATAGGGCACTGGTGAGGCCGCAGCTGGAGTACTGTGTGCAGTTTTGGTCGCCGCACTTACGCAAGGATATTTTGGCCTTGGAGGGAGTGCAGAGGAGGTTTACTAGGCTGATACCAGAGTTGAGGGGGTTGAGCTATGAAGAGAGGCTAAATAAACTAGGCTTGTTCTCGTTAGAGTTTAGAAGAATGAGGGGAGATCTCATTGAGACATATAAGATGATGAATGGGATGGATAGGATAGAGGTGGAGAGACTCTTCCCGCTCAGAAAGGACAGTAGGACTAGGGGGCACAGCCTCAAGATAAAGGGGGGACGGTTTAGAATGGAGTTGAGGAAGAACTTCTTCACTCAAAGGGTGGTGAATCTCTGGAATTCTCTGCCCGTTGAAGTGGTGGAGGCTGCCTCGCAAAATATTTTTAAGACGCGGATTGATGGGTTTTTGATAAGAGAGGGGATTAAGGGTTATGGGGAGAGGGCGGGAAAGTGGAACTGAGCCACGACAGATCAGCCATGATCTTATTGAATGGCGGGGCAGGCTCGAAGGGCTAGATGGCCTACTCCTGCTCCTATTTCTTATGTTCTTATGTTCAAAGGGCCTGTTTCCATGTTGTAATCCTCTGTGACCCTATGACTCACTTAAGCCTGAAGCAAAACTTATTAATTGAATAAACATGTTTAACTGGTGGTCACAGCAATCTGGGGAATCAATTAAACTATTTTGAACTGACCTGGCTAGTTGTTGTGGATACAGGATGCTGAAGGATGAGTCAATCCATAATCGCATAGTCATGGGTGTTTGGGATGAAAATTTCTCCAGCTCAGTAAATTTAAATGGGCTATAATATGGTGTGATTCTGAGGCTTCATATTGTTCTGTTGACTGGGCCGGCCCCTGGGCAGCAACCCCATTCAAAACAAAACCCGTAAAGCCAGGTGAAAAGGCAAGAAACACCATATTGGCAGCCATTTTGAGATTCTTACGTAGTGATATGGAACTCCAAATAGAACCAGGACAGCCTAACAGGGGTTGTAGAATGATTCCAGTGTGGCAAAACTGGACAGTTGAAGCATTTCTGCAAATCCAACAATTTTAGCTGAAGTTGTAAACCAGAAACAATTTATGAAATACATTCTATCCAAGTAATGGAAAGTTGAGAAAAAGACAAAATTACAGAGTTCCTAAGGGAAGTTGATAGTCTTAGTCTGGATTATTGGTCAGTTACAGTTCAAAGTTCACGGTTTCAGTACTACTTTTGAAATTGATACTGGTGCTGCTGTTAACATATTAGAACACGATCTCAGCTGGCGTCAGCCAATGACCCTTCATCCATCAGATATCAAGTTACATGCTTCAGGCAGCATAGACCTTCCAATCAAAGGCAGGATTATTGTTTTTCTTTGCAACAAGGGGTGAAAGATTGTGTTTATTCTTTCTATGTTGTTCACAATCAAGAAACATTCTTGTTGAGTGGCAATGTTGGCCTACTTCCAGGAATCTTAGAAAAAAAATCAGATGATACTTATCATTTGAATGACTCATTGCCTTTCATACACCCATCTTCAACTTTTTTAGAAGCAGTGAAAATTCAGCCTTTAGAAGCTGAGCAAGTTTATACACTCAGCAATAAGTTTCTTTCTTGACAGAGACACCATCCACCGGACCCCAGGGCAGAGATGAATGTTATGAATCTCTCAGTTCTTAACAAAAGAAGGGGAGTGATCAGGGATACAGAAAGCATTGCAGAAGAGGGTGTTGATACTCATGAAGACCTGCTGGACCTGAGTTCGTTCTGCCTAGAAAATTATGAGAAAGAATCCCTTGCAGTGCTGAGTGATCTCCTGAAGGTTGAGGTCTTAAAGGATTATTTGCTTTTCCAGTTGATTGACCCATGTTATGAAGTCTTTGTTGCCATTTTAGAGGAGCCAGCTGTGTTTTTGGTGGCTGAGAAGTAGTCAGTTGTTACTTCCACTGACCCTACCAATGTATTCCCTACTTTGGGGAAGTGATGACCTTGTGGTATTATCACTCGACTATTGATCCAGAAACTCAGATAATGTTCTGGGGACCCAGGTTTGAATCCTGCCATGGCAGATGATGGAATTTGAATTCAATAAAAAAAATCTGGAATTAACAGTCTACTGATGACCGGGAAACCATTGTTAATTGTCGGAAAAACCCATCTGGTTCACTAATGTCCTTTAGGGAGGGAAACCTGCTGTGCTTACCTGGTCTGGCCTACATGTGACTCCAGAGCCACAGCAATGTGGTTGACTCTTAACTGCCCTCTGAAATGGTCTAGCAAGCCACTCAGTTGTAACAATCGCTACAAAGTGTCAACAAAGAAATGAAACCACATGGACCACTTGGCATCAACCTCGACACCGGAAAAGACAATGGCAAAATAAGTAGCCCTGTCGACCCTGCAAAGTCCTCCTTACTAACATCTCAGGGCCAGTGCCAAAATTGCGAGAGCTGTCTCACAGACTAGTCAAGCAGCAGCATGACATAGTCATTCTCACAGAATAATACCTTACAGATAACACCCCAGACACCACCATTACCATGCTTTGCTATGTCCTGTCCCACTGCCAGGACAGACCCAGCAGAAGTGGTGGCACAATGGTATACAGTCAGGAGGGAGTTGCCCTCAGAGTCCTTAACATTGACTCTGAATTCCATGAAGTCTCATGGCTTCGGGTTAAACATGGGCAAGGAAACTGCTTACTGATTACCACATACTGTCCTCCTTTAGCTGATGAATCAGTATTTCTCCATGTTGAACAACACTTGGAGGAAGCACTGAGAGTAGCAAGGGCACAAAACGTACTCTGGTGAGGGCTTTCAATGTTCAATGGCTCGGCAGCAGCACTACTGATCAAGCTGGTCAGTTCCTAAGGGATATAACTGCTAGGTTGGGTCTGCAGCAGACGATGAAGGAATCAACATGAGGAAATAACATTCTTGACCTCACCTTTACCAATCTGCCGACTGCAGATGCATCTGTCCATGACAGTATCAGTAAGAGTGACCACTGCACTTGGAGACGAAGTCTTGCCTTCACATTGAGAATAACCTCCATCATGTGTATGGCATGATGGATATATTTCAGCAATGGCTGATTGAGTTCTGGTTGGGGCACTTTGATCTCCTTCCAAGTGCACCTTCTCAAAGATTCAGAGAGGAGCCTTCAGACACACAGAACTAGTCAAATTTCCCAGGGAAAACCACCCAGGGCAGCCCAAGGGTGCCCTGCTGCTTCAATTCCTAACTGCCAGTGATCCCATCAATTCCAGGAGGTCAGGCTGAGGAGGATGCACCTGCACCTGAGCAGTTACCTTTAAAAGGCCGGGGCCCCCAGTGTTTGGGCCATCAGAGGACACCTGTCATGCTTATCTAAGACTATACAGAAATGCAGTCAGCAGGCTGTCTCCATCTAAGATGCGGCTGTCAGGGCTGTACCTAGCTGGGCGAGAAAAGTTAAAAAATATTGAATGTACACTGGGTGGCATTCACGCATTGTATATAGTAATCATTTTCAGTATGTAATGAAAATTAACCAGAATAAGTAAAATATGGTATTCTGTAATTTTAAAAATGTAGCAATTCTGTTTTCCAAATTCCATATCAGATTTGTGGATTTTGGGATTATTTAACTGTTTAAGTATCTGGCTTTATAAAATTTTTGATCAGTAACAGTTTTTGCTGTGGAGCAATAGTTCAACAAGTGCTGCTTATTGAGATTAGTTCGCAGTTTTTCTGGTATGGCAAAAGAAACCAATGAGTGGCCAGTTATCATTTGCCTATTATGCTACACCTGATACCTGATTGAAGCTTAGCATAGGATGGCTTTTGAGAAGAGGTTGCTTGTCTTCTTGGCTGCACGAGTAATAAATCTAAGATTTATTGGAGTTCTATGAGGATGTGTCTAGGGCGGTGGATAGAGGAGAGCCGGTGGATGTGGTGTTTCTTGATTTTCAGAAGGCGTTTGATAAGGTGCCGCACAAGAGGTTATTACAGAAGGTTAGGGGGCATGGAGTTGGGGGTAGGGTGTTAGCGTGGATAGAGGATTGGCTGTCAAATAGGAGGCAGACAGTGGGGGTCAATGGGTGCTATTCAGATTGGCGGCTGGTGACTAGTGGAGTGCCCCAGGGGTCAGTGCTGGGGCCTCAGCTATTTACCATTTATATAGATGATCTGGAGGAGGGAACCAAGTGTATGGTGTCGACATTTGCTGATGACACCAAGATTGGTGGAATGGCAAATTGTGCGGAGGGTGTGGAGAGTCTGCAGAAGGATCTAGATAGGCTGGGCGAATGGGCCAGGAACTGACAAATGGAATTTAATGTTGGCAAATGTGAGGTTATCCACTTTGGTAGGAATAATGGTAGGAAGGACTATTACTTACGTGGCGAAAAACTGCAGCATGTGACAGTGCAGAGAGACCTCGGGGTCCTTGTGCATGAGTCGCAAAAACCCAGCCTGCAGGTGCAGCAGGTGGTCAGGAAGGCAAATGGGATGCTGGCCTTCATAGCGAGGGGGATTGAATATAAAAGTAGGGAGGTCTTGCTGCAGCTGTATAGGGCACTGGTGAGGCCGCAGCTGGAGTACTGTGTGCAGTTTTGGTCGCCGCACTTACGCAAGGATATTTTGGCCTTGGAGGGAGTGCAGAGGAGGTTTACTAGGCTGATACCAGAGTTGAGGGAGTTGAACTATGAGGAGAGGCTGAATAAACTAGGCTTGTACTCGTTAGAGTTTAGAAGAATGAGGGGAGATCTCATTGAGACATATAAGATGATGAATGGGATGGATAGGACAGAGGTGGAGAGGCTCTTCCCGCTCAGAAAGGACAGTAGGACTAAAGGGCACAGCCTCAAGATAAAGGGGGGGGCGGTTTAGAACGGAGTTGAGGAAGAACTTCTTCACTCAAAGGGTGGTGAATCTCTGGAATTCTCTGCCCGTTGAAGTGGTGGAGGCTGCCTCGCAAAATATTTTTAAGACGCGGGTTGATAGGTTTTTGATAGGCAAGGGGATTAAAGGTTATGGGGAGAGGGCGGGAATGTGGAACTGAGACACGACAGATCAGCCATGATCTTATCGAATGGCGGGGCAGGCTCGAGGGGCTAGATGGCCTACTCCTACTCCTATTTCGTATGTTCTTATGAGAAAAAAAGGTTAAAAGCTGATTAGTTTAGGTGAACTTTACACAATGAATTCCCACCAACAATTTGTTCTTTTACTGACACACTGAACACTGTTAGTTCTGGAAGATAATAGGAAGTCTGATAAGCTGGTTCTTACTTTCATATGAGGGTGACTAATCAAAAGAATGAATTTCTACAAAGAATTTTTCATCTGTGAAAGTGCCAAAAAAGTCAACAATAATGTTTGTGCCAATCAAATTATTATTTTGCTTGTTAATGTTATTAATGTTTGAACATATGAGCAGGCATTAAGTACAGCATGATCAAATTATGGAAATATGGCTGTGTCACTCAAGTTTTGATGACATCCTTTGCTTTATCTAAAAGTGTTCCAGTGAAAGCAGTATGTTTGTTTCCTAGTGCTGAATGACATGATAGAAAGAGGTGATTTTCGACATGGTATATTTTGAATCTTGGGCAAATGGGAGGAGAAGGTACAGAAAAATTAGACAGACTTGTTTGTGCTACTGTCATGCACTTCCTCAGAAGGCTTTAGAGCAACATTTAGAGAGATCCATACCACGTGATGTGAACCAGAGGACAATGAATGTCCCAGTTAAGCTAAAAAGATTTTTTTTTGAAAGGGTGAAGGGAATAAGTATAAAGAACGATTTTCCGAGAATATGTCACTCAAAGAACTGATGCTGAAAAGCAAAAAAAAGGAGTACTGGAAACACAATCGATTGATAAATTATGCAGAACATGGTTGGACTGGGGTAAACACAGTAAGAAGTCTCACAACACCAGGTTAAAGTCCAACAGATTTATTTGGCAGCACAAGCTTTCGGAGTCTTAGGCTCCTTCTTCAGGTCAGCGAGGAATTATGTTCACAAATAGGGCACATACAGACACAAACTCAATTTACAAGATACTGGTTGGAATATAGGTCTTTACAGGTAATCAAGTCTTAAAGGTACAGACAATGTGAGTGGAGAGAGGACACATCTCTTTAACCTGTGCTTGGCCTTCTTTCCACTCACGTTGTCTGTACCTTTAAGACTTAATTACCTGTATCTTGTAAATTGAGTTTGTGTCTGTATGTGCCCTGTTTGTGAACACAACTCCTCGCTTACCTGAAGAAGGAGCCTGAGACTCCGGAAGCTTGCACTGCCAAATAAACCTGCTGGACTTTAACCTGGTGTTGTGAAACTTCTTAACATTTTTGAGAACAGGACTTCATTATGGTGACATCATTTTTAATGAGTCTTCACTGTGATCCTAGTTCTCTCTGTATGTTCTCCTAAGAACTAGGTTTAATTAAATAATTATCTTGAAAAATTGGCTTTTCCATTCAAATTATGTTGTATAAAAGGAACTATTTGTACTTTTCTTTATGTTCTGACTGGTCTGTCAAATAATAGCGAATATCTATTTCTTATCTCTTTAATAATACAAGCAATCAATATTTTTTCACAAATTATTGTTTTATGAAATGTTGTAAACTAGCTAATCTGGAATTTGTTTCAATTAGTGTGGCAGACTTTAGTCTTTATATGGATTAGAGAAAAAAAAATTGACAAAAGGTGTCTGGAGGATGAGTTCATTGATTCCAGGAAACTGTCTCAACTGTATTCTATCAGGCATGAGGCTATTTTAAATCTTGCATTGTGTAATGAGGTAGGGTGAATTACTGATTTCATCGTAGAGAATTGAGTGGGGCAGCCAGTGAAAAGGTTTCCTGAATCATGTGGAACTTGTTACAGTCAGTAATATAAGAGCACAGTGGGAGGCCATTGGAGAGCTTTAAATGGTGAAACTGCATAGGTGATGGCCTGCCTACTTGAAAGACCTGTGCTCACAGCACTTGTTCTCAGATTATGCTTTCACCAATTAACAGGTGATTTCCAACTTTTTGGAGGTCATTTCACCTATCTATCTTACTCACCTTGGTCTGATCTTCTATGCTGCCAGTCTTCACTATGGCATGGGAGTAACGTTTACAGCTCTTTGACCTTTGATCAGAAACAACTCATCAACTCAATGAACAACTGAGCAGCAATCACTGCAATAATGGGATCAATATACAGCTGCCTACTCCACCACCACATGCTG
Source organism: Carcharhinus amblyrhynchos (assembly GCF_965287045.1). Classification (NCBI taxonomy): domain Eukaryota; kingdom Metazoa; phylum Chordata; class Chondrichthyes; order Carcharhiniformes; family Carcharhinidae; genus Carcharhinus; species Carcharhinus amblyrhynchos. Next base: position 99,691,940 of record NC_137326.1, on the reverse strand, counting down.
ATCCACAGGACAGAAGGGATACACAAAGAACTACAGCTTGACAGAGGAGATGACCCAAATCAGGGTCTACAGACTGAGGAACTATATTTTTAACATGACTGAACTTCAGTGCCTCATGAAGCTCGGGCTTTCATGGCAGGTATGCTGGCATTTGCAGCCTCCTGGAGCAGGACCTCCTTCAGATGAGCCTGTGAGGCATGTATTGTCAGTGGCTGCGGAAGTGCCCATGACTGTAGAGCAACTCCTGGTTATCTGTCTCTTGCTGGAGTTGTGTGCTCTCCTCCTGCAAGGAAAGTAATCTGGGAATAACGTGTCAGAAATGATTGTATAAAGAGGGGGGAATGTGAAGGGTAAATGTTAGACATGGCTATAAGATGTCAACAGAAGTATTGGCTGTTGAGATCGGGATATGTTCAGGTGCCTGTACAGAGAGGAATGAGTAGAGCTGTAAGATGTATTGGTTTCAGGAGTGTAGTGCAGGAGCCTACTTGGACAGTCAGAGTGTGAGATGGTAGATTGCCATACATTTTACCTGCTCTATGGAGGTCCTTGAACCTCTTGGCTCATTATCTCCAAGTTTGAAGGAACATGCTCCTGCTCATTACTTGGCCATTTACATCCATGCTTGCTTGGTTTGAGAGGCTGATGTTTTCTGCTTCTTACAGACAGGAGGAACTTTGTTTCACTTCCTCCAGTTCTGCAGTAGAACTTCCAGAGAAGAGTCAGCAGCCATCCCAAGATACCTTTCCATTTCTACAGTTGCTGAAGCCTCTGGAAACAATGTAGAGTTCGGCCAATCATGAAGATCAGGTATAAGAGAGGAAAATGGGAGGTTATTAGCCTGGTAGGCGAATTTTCTTAAGTTGTGAGAAACTAATGTCAATGTTCAGAGAAGTTTCCTCTTAGAAAAAGCACAGTTAATATGCAAGCACAATAGACTGAGATGAGGATAAATTTCTTCACTGGGTTGTGATTCTTTGGTGTTCTGTGCACCAGAGGATTGTGGGTGCTCAGTGATTGAGTCTATTCAAGGTTGATACAGATAAATTTTGGGCTGTAAGGGAGAGGAGACTGGGGATCAGATGTGAAGGTGGAATTGAGGTCAAAGATCTAACATGATCTTATTAAATGGCAGAGCAGGCTTGTTGGCTGTCAGGCCTACTCCAGCTCCTATTTCTTACGTTATATCCTGCAAAGTCGATCAAGTATCCACATCATAAACATTTTTAAAGTGACTTGATTATGAAGGACAATGTTTTATAATTGTCTTACATTATATCTACCGTGCAATGCAGTGTCATAATTGCTTTTTATTTTGTTACACTTCACTATAAAATATCTCATAATTGTGCATGTTCCCCCAAGCTGGAAAATCACTTTTTGAAGTAAGTTGCAGTTGAAACAGAGCAAGAAGGGGGAATTTTAACTGAAATAAATGTGCAGGTTTGGACAGAGTACATGGGTTAACATCTTAGAAATCAGATTTCTGACCCAAACCTGCAACTTTAACTGAGACAGCAGCTATCACAATCCAAGACAGTGGATTGGTAGTTTGATATGATAATGAAACTGTGAACCCCATGTCATTTAGCTTTTTAAAGTACATTGTGTTTGACTGGATTGCACAAGCTTCAGAAAACATGGCAGCTACATCCCGGCAAAGACTTGGCAGATCCAGGAAATGAACACCATGATACCGATCTCCTAGATCCAACTTTTTTGCTTGAGCAGCTTTTGCAATCAGGCATATCCCCACCACTCCCTGACCTTTGCCATGAGGCCTTGTTTTCCCCCAGCCCAGTCAGCCTCCCTGACCAGATCCTGACCTCATCCCCTGCCTCAAATTTCCAATCTCACTGCCAGGTACTCGATTTTTCCTCCCTCCACCAAGGCTTATCAACCTTATCTGGTTCTGCTGCCTTCAATGGTCAGTACCCATTAGACCAAATGCACTTATATGTTGTCCAAGACATGTTTTCCCATTGTTGCTATAGTCATTGAACTACATTGGCCAACAACACCTGGAATTTAAAGTTTTTCATACTTGTGTTCAAATAACTCCATGGGTTCACCCTTTTCAATCTCTAGCTTCCTTTAGCCCTACAACCCTCCAATTCTGACTTGCTTTGCATCTCCGATTTTCCCTGCATTACCCATTTAAGGTCATGCCTTCAGTCGATTAAGGGCCAAGCACTGGCACTGTCTCCCTAAAGCTGCTGCCGCTTTAACTCCCTCTTTCTTTAAGACAAGTAAAACCTGCCATTTTATTGAAATATTTGGTTACCTGTCTGAATACTTCTATGTGAATCAATACCAAATTTTGTTTTACATTTTAATTGTGTATTGTATAGGCTATCCTATACGTAACTAAATGTGGTGCAGAACTGCTTTCTCACCCCCCTCGCCATGTAATTGAAAACATTTTCTTTTGTTAAAAACCTTTTTTTCAGTTTAGTTTATTTATTTATTATTGTCACAAATAGGCTTACATCAACACTGGAATGCAGTTATTGTGAAAACCCTCTGGTTGCCACAATCCAGTGCCTATTCAGGTACACTGAGGCAGAATTTAGTATGGCCAGTGCATCTAACCAGCACATCTTTCAGATTGTGGGAGAAAAGCGGAGAACCAGGAGGAAACCCACACAGACATGGGGTGAACATGCAGATTCCACACAGACAGTGACCCAAGCTGAGAATTGGACCCAGATCCCTGGCATTGTGAGGCAGCAGTGCTAACCGCTCTGAAGTTAAGCGTAAGCTTCTGCTGTACTTTTTAGCAAACTCTTAGCTGTAGTCAGCTTCTTACATCTCCATCAGTCCTATTAGTGCTAAAACATTAGCATCCCTGGATAGGAAACGCAGCAAATTTCTTTGATGCGCAACTTGTAGCCATCCCATGCACATTTATTCTGTTCTTGAGTTGACTTGTCCCAGCTCTTCCCTAAAACAATGGTGCTTCTTCCTCTACTTCCAACTTCATTCAGGTAGGAAAAACCATGAACCTTATACCATTTGAAATGTGGCCTGTTTACCCATTTTCCGAACAGACAGCTGCATAGTTTTCAACATCACTGCCAATTTTAAGCTTTTGCAAGCAAGGTTGTAATGAAACAGCCAAGCTCTCAGTAAGAGTTGATTTCAATGTCTGGAGCTTACTTTGAATATTCTAACAGTGCTGACCCTGAAAACAAAGATGAGGTCAATGCTAATGCAGGCAGAACATCCTACTACATTTTTGTTGTTTATTGTGGTGCCAATAAATTGTATGATTTGTTGTATATTAATTATTTGGTTACCATGATAATTGTGGAATCAAGTGGTGGAGGAGAGATGGACTTAGGGGTCCATCTGATAATATGTGCTTTTATTGACCACAGGGTGTATAACATCAAGCTTAATCCTCACTTTATTGATAAATGCAGCCTAGTAGAAAAGTTGTTTAGTCACTCCATTTCCTTATTTAGGAATTGTATCTCATACTTCTTAATGACAGAAATAATGATGTAAATCACAGGCTATAAAAGATGCTATGGCACTGCTTTGAAGAAGAATAGGATAATTATCCCTGATGTCCCAGCCAATATTTGCCCTTCCGTCACAAAAACAGATTATCTCGATATTATCTCATTGCTTTTTGTGGGAGTTTGCCATGCGCAAATTGGCTTTCATGTTTCCTGCATTAAAACAGTACCAACAATGCTGGGTAGATGCTGAGAGGATGTTTTCTCTTGAGGTGAAGTCTAGGACCAAAGGATATCATCTCAGAATAATGGGTTGCCCATTTAAAATAAAGTTGAGAAGGAATTTCTTCTCTCAGAGAGTAGTGAATCTGTGGAATCTCTTCTACCGCAGAGAGCTGTGGAGGTTGATAAATATGTTAAAGACAGATTTTTAATCAATAAGGGAAACAAGGTTATAGGGATAAAGTGGAAAAGTGTAATTGGGGATGATATCAAAGTGGCCATGATCTCATTGAATAACAGCAGACTCGATGGGCTGAATATCCTATTTCTGCTCCTAAGTCTAACGGGCTAAGTATTCTTATTATGGAGTAAGAAGTACCTCATTGTTTGCAAAACGTTTTTAGATACCCAGTGGTTGTGAAGCTTCCTACATAAATGCAAGTCCTTCTTTCTTTAATGGTATTCTTGCATTTGATATTATTGTTGGAAATAACTCGTGTTTCTTCGACATTTCTCCTTCTCCAAATTTTATTTCCATGAAAACTAGTTAAGTTATACATAGTTTTCTGTCCCAGTTATCTCAAATCATCTGTGGCTTATTATTAATTATTTTTGACCTCTTCTCCAGTGGAAAAATTGGCAAATTAAATCTCTGACAATTTAGTTGGAATTTCTGTGGTAATGGTGACAAAGAAGTTTTGGTGAACATGTACGCCTATCCACGACTTTTGCTTCATCTTGCTTCTGCTTTCTTTCCATAATTTTAGAGAGTTAATTGTGCAATTTTCTAATGGAGCAATCCTGATGGAATTCATATTGCAAATTCAAGTTTACACTCTGCTTAACTTTCCAATCATTAATTTGACTTTCCAGCTGTTAAGTTAAATGATTGGAAAATCAGAAGTTTCCACCAAGGACTACATGAGAATCGCTTGGGAAATTTCAGTTTCCATTGGGGAATTATCTTGCATCTAGAACCATCTGAAACTCTTAAATTTAAAACTTTGGATAGTTCCGACTCTCTTGGCAGAATAGTTAACCAAGAAGCGTTACAAGCATTAAAACCAGTTCTAATTCCCGAGTAACTTTTTCTAACCCTCATCGATCCCTTCCTTACTGGAACCCCCTGACCTCCCTTCCCCCCAGACGTCTGACCATGCAATTGTCCCCGATCCACAGAATACCTCTGTACTCCCAACTACCTCTGACCACTCAGCTAACGCCCAACCCTCCCACACACTGATGAGCCCAACTCCTGACCATCTCCCTGATAACTCAACTAGCTACCCCACCTCCTGATTACTCTCCCAATACCACAACTCCCCTCCTATTGCTCATCCACTGAACTTACAAACTTAGCTTCTCTCCAAGTTTGCCAAAGTAGCTAGGACATTTAAACTTGCTTTAAACGTGCCATAAAAAGGGGATTTGGCTTTGTTTCCCTTGATGACTCTGCACAGCACTGAAGAACTTCAGGTGCAATTTACACTCCACATTTCTCAATCAGCAGGCTTGAATGGGAAGTTTGAGAGAGAAATGTGGAGCTCCAGACTAAGGTAGGAAAATAGGAAAGGGTGACAATCTGATCGTTGTTCCATGGACAATTCAGTCCAGCATTTGTACTTAATTTACCTTGGGTTAACATGCTTTTTTTTAACTGAATACTGAATTATAAATGCAATATGTCGTGGATGCTGTAAATTTGAAATAGAAGCTCAAAAATGTTGGAAATGCTCAGCAGGGGGTGGCGCAGTGGTTAGCGCTGCGCCCTCATGGCGCCAGGGACCTGGTTTGGGTCACTGCATGTCTGGAGTTTGCACATTCTCCCCGTGTCTGCATGGGTTTCTTTCAGGTGCTCTGGTTTCCTTCCACAGTCCGAAAGACATGCTGGTTAGGTGCATTGGTTATGCTAAATTCTACCTCAGTGTACCCGAAAGGCGCCAGATTGTGGCGATGAGGCAATTTTCACAATAACTTCATTGCAGTTTTAATGTAAGTCTATTTGTGACACATAAGAACATAAGAAATAGGAGCAGGAGTAGGCCATCTAGCCCTTCGAGCCTGCCCCGCCATTCAATAAGATCATGGCTGATCTGTCGTGGCTCAGTTCCACTTTCCCGCCCTCTCCCCATAACCCTTAATCCCCTTGCCTATCAAAAACCTATCAACCCGCGTCTTAAATATATTTAGCAAGGCAGCCTCCACCACTTCAATGGGCAGAGAATTCCAGAGATTCACCACCCTTTGAGTGAAGACGTTCCTCCTCAACTCCGTTCTAAACCGCCCCCCCTTTATCTTGAGGTTGTGCCCTCTAGTCCTACTGTTCTTTCTGAGTGGGAAGAGCCTCTCCACCTCTATCCCATCCATCCCATTCATCATCTTATATGTCTCAATGAGATCTCCCCTCATTCTTCTAAACTCTAACGAGTACAAGCCTAGTTTATTCAGCCTTTCCTCATAGTTCAACTCCCTCAACTCCGGTATCAGCCTAGTAAACCTCCTCTGCACTCCCTCCAAGGCCAAAATATCCTTGCGTAAGTGCGGCGACCAAAACTGCACACAGTACTCCAGCTGCGGCCTCACCAGTGCCCTGTACAGTTGCAGCAAGACCTCCCTACTTTTATATTCAATCCCCCTCGCTATGAAGGCCAGCATCTCATTTGCCTTCCTGACCACCTGCTGCACCTGCAGGCTGGGTTTTTGCGACTCATGCACAAGGACCCCGAGGTCCCTTTGCACCGTCGCATGCTGCAGTTTTTCGCCACGTAAGTAATAGTCCTTCCTACCATTATTCCTACCAAAGTGGACAACCTCACACTTGCCAACATTAAATTCCATTTGACAGTTCCTGGCCCATTCGCCCAGCCTATCTAGATCCTTCTGCAGACTTTCCACACCCTCCGCACAATTTGCCATTCCACCAATCTTGGTGTCATCAGCAAATGTTGACACCATACACTTGGTTCCCTCCTCCAGATCATCTATATAAATGGTAAATAGCTGAGGCCCCAGCACCGACCCCTGGGGCACTCCACTAGTCACCAACCGCCAATCTGAATAGCACCCATTGACCCCCACTGTCTGCCTCCTATTTGACAGCCAATCCTCTATCCACGCTAACACCCTACCCCCAACTCCATGCCCCCTAACCTTCTGTAATAACCTCTTGTGCGGCACCTTATCAAACGCCTCCTGAAAATCAAGAAACACCACATCCACCAGCTCTCCTCTATCCACCGCCCTAGACACATCCTCATAGAACTCCAATAAATTCATCAGACACAACTTCCCCTTAACGAAACCGTGCTGCATCTGCTCTATCAAACAATTCTCCTCAAGATGCCTCGCTATTTTCTCCTTGATCACAGATTCTAACATTTTACCTACAACAGACGTTAAACTAACCTGCCTTTTGCCTGGCACCCTTCTTAAACAACGGCGTAACATTAGCCGTTTTCCAATCTTCCGGCACTTCCCCGGAATCCAGTGACGTTTGGAAAATAATCATCAAGGCATCCATTATCACCTCCGCCATTTCTTTCAGAACCCTTGGATGCATTCCATCCGGTCCTGGGGACTTGTCCACAATCAGTCCCTCCAGTCTGTCGAGCACTACCTCTCTAGTAACAATAATGTCATTCAGACCCGCCATCTGTCCATCACTAACACCCGGCAAACTATTCACGTCCTCCTCCGTGAAGACTGAAACAAAAAAGTTATTCAAGGCCTCAGCCATTTCCCCATCCCCTACCACTAAGTCCCCCGTCTCATCCTCTAAGGGTCCAACGTTCACTCTAGTCAGCCTCTTCCTTTTTATATATTTATAAAAACTTACTATCCTTTTTTATATTAAGCGCTCACCCAGCTTCATAGTTTATCCTACCCTTCTTTATCAACTTCTTCGTCATTCTTTGTTGATATTTAAACCTCTCCCAACCCTCTTCTCGCCCACTACTCTTAGCTACTCGAAATGCATCCGCTTTTAATTTAATACTTTCCTTTACCTCCTTCGTTATCCACGGCTGATTATCTCTCCTCCTACGATCCTTTTTAACCATCGGAATAAATTTCTGCTGAGCACCAAGAAAGATCTCCTTAAAGATCCTCCACTGTTCCTCAGCAGACCTATCTTCCAATGTGCTCCCCCAATCAACATTCGCCAATTCCGCTCTCATCCTATCGTACTCCCCTCTGTTCAAACAAAGGACACAGGTCCGGGAACCCACTTTCTCCTCCCAATCTGCGTCAGAAACTCCACCGCACAATGATCACTCTTCCCAAGAGGATCCTTCACCACAAGGTCCCTAATTCTACCTGCCTCATTACATAACACCAGATCCAAGATAGCTCGCTCCCTTGTCAGCTCCAACACACACTGTTCAAGGAAACTATCCTGGCAGCATTCCAAGAACTCTTCCTCAAGCCCACCGCGTCCAACATGGGTCGACCAATCAATACATAGATTGAAATCCCCCATAATTATCGCCGTTCCATTCCTGCACGCCGCATTTATTTGCATATTAATAGCCCGCCCCACCTCCAGATCATTATTTGGGGGCCTATAGACGACACCCATCAGCGTCTTCCTCCCTTTTCTGTTCCTAATCTCCACCCACAACGATTCCACTTTCTGCTCTTTGGCTCCTATATCATCCCTTACTACCACGCTGATGCTATCCTTAATCAGCAGAGCTACGCCCTCCCTTTTTCCTCCCGCCTATCCGTCCTAAACACTTGATACCCCTGGACATTCAGCTCCCAGTCCCTGTCACCTTGCAGCCACATCTCTGTAATGGCCACCAGATCATATCCATTTGTGCTGATCTGCGCCACCACTCATTCACTTTATTCCGAATGCTTCATGCATTCAGATAAAGTGCCTTCATCCCAGTCTTTACCTGTACCCTATTTGCCGGAACGCCACCAACCTTACTCACGCCCCCTACTCCCTTTATTATTGGGACATCCTTGGCCTCTTCCTGTACCTGTACCCTCTCCTTTACTTTCGACCCTGTAATTTCACCTACCCTCGCACCCTCCCCCCCCAATTAGTTTAAAGCCCTATCTACAGTCCTAACTACACGATTCGCCAGGACTTTGGTCCCAGCACGGTTCAGACCAACCCCATCCCACCTGAACAGGTCCCACCTACCCCAATACTGGTGCCAATGCCCCATAAATTCAAACCCATTCCTCCCACACCAATCCCTGAGCCACCCATTCACTTCCTTAATCTTATCAACCCTACGCCCGTCTGCACATGGTTCAGGCAGTAGTCCAGAGATAACCACCTTGTTGGTTCTGCTTTTTAATTCCATTCCCAGCTTTTCATACTCCCTCCCCAGATCCTCAGTTCACATTTTGCCTACGTCGTTGGCACCCACATGTACCACAACGACTGGGTTCTCACCCTCCCACTCCAGGTTCCTCTGCAGCCCAGATGCGACATGCTGGACCCAAGCACCAGGCAGACAACACACCCTCTGTGCTCTTTGTCGTTGTGACAAAGGACAGTGTCAATACCCTTAACCACACTATCCCCAATTACCACTACATTCCTTTTCACCTTCTCTTCGTCTATGTCCTGTGTCTGCATCACTGTACCGTGTGCAGTTTGCTCACAAACCTCACAGCCCTCGTTCTTGTCCACACTGGAAGCAAGAACCTCAAACCTGTTCTGCAGATTGAGAGGCTGAGGCATTTGGCCCCCACCCTCCTTCCTCCGATCCCCACCCTCCTTCCTCCGGTCCCCACCCTCCTTCCTCCTCTCAGCAGCCCCCTCCTGCTCCTGACCCTTAGAGTTAGCCAGTATAGGGGGTGTGGATGTCTCTTGCACCCCATTATCAATGTCACCCTCCCTCCCCCTGATGAGCCTCAGTGTCTGCAGCTCAGAGGCCAGCTCATCTACTTTGAGCTGGAGCTCCTCCAGCAACCTGCACTTACTGCAGACATGGTCACTGGGAAGGACCCTGGGGTCCACCAGCTCCCACATCATACAGAAACAGCACATCACATGCCCCTCCATTATTCCCTGTAGTACTACTGAACACCGATTTCAACGCAAATTTACCTGGCCCTTTTCTCCACAGCCCTTAGATCCTAAGCCCTAGCAGCTCAGTCAGCTTCCCTCTCACTCTGCTGCCCGCTGTCTACACCAGGCCTCCTTTTAAACCTAGCGCTGTTTAAAAGACACAAATAAGTAAACTTTAAAAAAAATTTAGGTTAGGCAATATCAGTGGAGAGAGAAACAGAGTTAACATTCAGGCCCATGACCGTTTGTTTGAAATGTTCATTTTCATGAAACGTTAACTATATTTCCGTCTGCACAGCTTTTGCCTCATCTGAATACTTCCAGTTTTTTAAATTTTTATTACCATATTTATAACATCATTCATTTAAATAATAACTGTGAAATCTTGCATGTGTTCAGAGTCATAGAGGTTTATTTCCACCTCAATTCATGCCATTCCCTCTTACTTCCTTTCAGCAATGATCCACTTTGTTTCCCTCATTCTCCACCCCCTTTCTTTTCAGCTGTCTTCTCAGTCCATCCCGCCTTTTCACTTCTACCTCCTAATCTTCCTATCTTGCACACCAATTCCCGCTCCATCCATTTTCTATTCCCCGATCAGACTGCCTAGAAGTTTGCTACCATGTTCCAAAACATTCATCTAAAAAAAGTTACTGGGTTTTTAAAGTGCCTGTGGAGTTATAAATGGCACGTAGTGTTTTTCACACCCACTTTTTGGCTACCAAAATGTGCGGAGAAACTGGCAGTAATGAGGAACATGCTTGGGAGTGGCTGACCAGGAAGTCAAAGACCTGATTTGTACCTGGCTGCAAGTGGCAGAGGGTGTGAGTATTGGTAGTGATTGAGGCAGGCAGGCAAAAGCATCATGAGGTCTGACCCAACATCTGACATGGGTAGTCTAAGTTTGGAAGCGTTGGAAGCTCCAGGAAGGAAACAAACAGGAAAAGGCCTGAGAACTTAAATAAAATAAATAAAGCTAAATACAAATACAGTATACAAATTAGACAGTATGAAGCCAAAAGAAATTTAAATGGACATAAACTCCCTACCTTATATATTCAATTAATGGTAAAATTAGAAAAGTCTAGTGAGTTAAAAAGGAATGGGAGAAAATAAAGAGTTGAACCATTACAAAGAGAACTTGGGTAGAAAAAAACAAGAAAAGATATTTGAGAGAAGATGGTGTGACACTGGTTTGTTATAAAATAAGTTATAGTTATTTAATCTCATAGGTGCGACATCATTTGATATTTTCCAGTCAAAGCTACAGTATATAGGTGTTTCTGATCATGTTCTGTAAATCTTGTTAATGATTTCAGCCTATTTTTAAACTATTTGAAGGTTGGTTTAATACTAAACAAGAGTTTTTTTTTACAAACTGGAACACTTGCTATATTTTGGGAACAAGATCAGACTTCTGGTTGGTTTTGCACTGATCTCTTATGGCTTATCACACTACTTCAATATCCTTAGCCAAATTTATCCCTGCTACTTGAAGTGAAAGAAACAAGGTATGGTTATTGGTTAATCTGAATTTGGGTTTGTTGTATCAGTTTCAAATAAAATTGACAAGATTCTCTTGTCCAGGTAGGGTGATAGTATGCTGTGGAGATGATATTTCATGCACAAAGTTTATCATTGCTTATCTAGAACACTCATGCACTTCCAGATCATAGACAGTAGAACCATCACCCTGTTTACAGTTTTCCTTATCAGGAAAGGTTGATTTCATTTTTCCCAACCTTGTTCGTTACATGTAGGTCCAAGTACACTCTTGCAGCAGATGTTTGACTCTGCAATGACTCTTTCTGGCTCCAGTTATAAATAAATTGCTTCAGTTTTTATAAATTTATAATACCTTCCTGTTCTTTTTGAATATTTTCTACAGTTACTGAAGGAATAGACTCTTCAGAGATTATGAAGATTTCAGGGGACTAGTTAAAGATTATGAATAATTAGTTTTGGTAATTATATAAAGCAGTTACCTCTACACAGCATAATTTTAATAATATGTGCCTTTTTGTCCTTTGTTTATCTGCTCTAAAGCTTACACTAAAACAAAGCCAATAATCCATTTACACTCGCCTTCTTTGTTAACTGAGAAGATAAATGTTACAAACTAAACAATTTATATTTAATAAAAGTAATTTCCAAACCTGAATTGTACATTAGGTACATGTTGCCATTTGTCTAAAAGTATTGTAATTTTATTCAGTAGTAGATGCTTCAACACTTCGTGTTCTATATACTAAGTATTGTTTACTTGCTTATTGCTCAAAGCAACAGCAAGTGAGGATGACTGGTGCTAAATGTTCCAGAAAAATATTGCAAACAGTTCCAAATTAAATGGAAACCATTAGCTTCCCAGAAACATTCCTTACTTTGGTGACAAGTATATTATCAATCACCTCTAACATTTGTTCTGCACGAGTAAATTACTTTACGTAAGCAACTTTTACTGGAAAGAACTATACCTTTACTATTTCTTTTTTAATCAAGGTGAGGATTGACAGTTGTCACGAATTGAATATTTTCTTCTTTTCCAAAGCACCAGCACTGACAGAATATAATGTGCCACCCAATATAGTATAGTATAGTGGAATTCACATTATGTTGCTCTGTCCTTCCCTTTATAGTCAATGTCATTTTGATATAATTAATTTTCTTTGAAGAAAGGGCATGCAGAAATTGTGTGAATTCTGTTTTGGAAAATGTCACTCAGTACAAAAGTCCTAAAACTTTCCAGCCTCTAACAGTCAGCTTGTTTTTGGCATACTCTATACAAGACAAGGGCTGTGGTTAATAGACTTTAAGTGAAGAGGGTTTGGGAGAAGCCCTGGTAATTGAAGAGGGTTCAGGAAGAGCCCTGAAGATCTAATAAAACAGCAAAATGTTGGTGACTGTGGTACCACTTTGGAGCAGTAGTGCTGTGATAGTGTGACCAAAGAGCTGAAGTTGTGCCAGTGAGTTACCTCCTCACAGCAGATTCAGGAATCCAGGGAATGAAATTTCAGGGGATGAGTTTGATATTGTACGAGGTAGGCCATCTTTGATGTGTTCAACTTGGAGAAACGTTTGGAGAGGATTTTGAGGTTAGATCTTTGAAGGTGAAGACAGGAATTCCTTAGGAGAGAGACAAAGGGTGCTGGTACCAGTACAACAGATGAAAGAAATGAAGATTAAGGCATTTTTAGCAGATGGGAAGATTGGAGTGATAATAGAGAAGATTGGACCCCAGGAGTGCCCATGTGCTTAAGATGTGATTCAAAATATCGTTATATAATAAACTTCTCACTAGCAGAATATGAGAGTTTTTTGAGGTGACATATAACAATGAGAATTCAGCAGCTAAGATGATGATGATGATCGTCATAGTCAGTCTGAGGGAATTGTAATGGTCATAAAAAGCATTAATCTGGTCATGAGTGTACTGATCATGGAATTATTTAATTGTGCTGTGCTGGATGATGGATGCACTTCAACAGTGCTTGGAACAGGTTGGTTGAAATGTTATTTAGATTCATTCAGTAGCAGGGATTGGAATAAAGCCAGGGAATATGAAAGTTCTACTTGTTTCAGGTTTGGGGATGACAACATTGATGATGACACTGAAAAAGGTAATGGTCCCATGCAAAATAGTTACAAAAGTTCACTTAATACTACAAAGGTAGACTTTATTGAGATTACTGGGCTGCTGAGCAGGCCTTACATGAGAAAGGAAATTGGACATGGAATTTGGTAAATAAATTGTTTTTACATTTTGGGATGTTGCCAGCCTGACACCCTGGCAGATACCCTGGCACTGCCAGGCTGGCACCCTGACAGTGTCTAACAGGCATTAGACAGTCCAAGGGGTGGGGCCTAAGGGGAGGGGGCAGGGCCTGAAGGGGAGGCAGTACATGGAATTGCACACATTGCAATTGGGGATCACTGGGGCGGCGATTAAACTGGGGTGACAATCGGCCTGGGTAAGGAATCAGGTGTGGTGATCGACTAGGGAGCAAATCGTATGTTGGTTTTCATCACAAAAGGATTCAGTACAGAAGTAATGTCTTGTTGCAACTGGAGTATTGGGTATAGTTTTGGTTTCCTTATCTAAATAAAAATGTACCTGTGATAGAAAGAGGGCAGCAGAGGTTCACCAGACGTTACCCTAGGATTTTGGGATTGCCTTATGAGCAGAGATTGAGAAAACAGTATCTGCATTCTCTAGAATTTCAAAGAATGAGAGGTGATCTCATTGAAGCTTACAGAATTCTTACAGGGCTTAACAGGGTGGATGTAGGTAGGATGTTCTTTTGGCTGATGTGTCTAAAACCAGGGGATACACATCTCAGAATAAGGGGACAGCCATTCAAGACTGAGATAAGGAGGAATTTCTTCACTTAGAGATTTGATTTATTGTCACGAGGTATTGGTATACAGTGAAAAGTGTTGTTAATGGGCACTATACAGACAAAGCATATTGTTCATAGAGTGCATAGGGGAGAAGGAAAGGAGAGGGTGCAGAGTATAGTGTTACAGTCATAGCCAGGGTGTAGAGAAGATCAACTTGATATAGGGTAGATCCATTCAAAAGTCTGAAAGGGAAAAGCTGTACTTGAGTTGGTTGGTATCTTTTCTTGATGGAAGAAGGTGGAAGAGAGTATGTTCAGGGTGTACATACTGGTTGCTTTTCTGAGGCATTGAGAAATGTAGATAGAGTCAGTGGATGGAAGGCTGGTTTGTGTGATAGACTGGGCTACATTCACAAACTTTCGTAGTTTCTTGCGGTTTTGGTCAGAGCAGGAGCCATACCAAGCTGTGATGCATCCAGAAAGGATGCTTTCTATGGTGCATCTGTAAAAATTGGCGGGAGTTGTAGTGGACATGCTGAATTTCCTTAGTCTTTTGAGAAAGTAGAGGTGTTGAATCTTTGAAATTCTCTACTTCAGAGAATTCAGAGAATAAAATATATTCAACAATAGAGCATCCATGATCTTCAATGGATCGAGAATTCCAAAGATTCACAACCCTTTGAGTCAAGAAATATCCACTCATCTCAGTCCTGAATGATTGGCACCTTAGCCTGAGATTGTGCCCTCCCCCCCATGCTATAGGTTTCCCAGCCAGAAGAAGCAACTTCTCAGTGTACACCCTGTCAAGTGTATTTGGAATCTTGTATACTTCAATGCAATCACATCTCATTCTTCTAAACTCCAGAGAATAGACTCAATTTTCTCAGCCTCTTGTCATTGGTCCCTGGGATGAAGGTTGGCCAATCTAGTGAGTGTTCTTGTACTGCCTCAAATGCAAGTGCATTCTTCCATAAATATGGTGACCAAAACTGAAAGTATTCCAGGTGTAGTCTCATCAAATTCCTGTAAAATTGGAGGAAGAGTTCTTTATTCTTGGACTCCAATCCTTTTGTGATAAAAGCCAGCATGTCATTTGCTTTCTTAATTGCTTGCTGTACATCCATGCTAATCTTCTGTTTTCTCATAAAGGCATCAAAATCTCTCTGAACTTCATCATATAATAATTTTACACCGCTTAAAAAAATTCTGCCTTTCTTATCCTTCCTAGTAAATGAATAACCATGCATTTTTCCACATTATATTCTATCTGCCACCTTGTTGCCCATGTACTTGACCTGTCTATATTCCTTGGCAGCCTATTTGTGCTTCCCTCACAGCTTACATTCCCACCAAGTTTTGTATTGTCAGCAAGCTTAGAAACATTACTCTTAGTCTCTTCTGCTAAGTCATTAATATAGATTGCAAGTAGCTGAGGCAGTAACACTGACCCATGTGGCACTTCACCAATCAAAACCTGAAGCCTACTCTGTAGTAAACAATACTTTAACCATGCTCATTTTTACTCCCAGCTCCATGAGCCCTCATCTCGAGTATCATTAGCCTTTTGTGTGCAACTTTATTAAATAACTTTTGGAAATGCAATTATACTACATGTACTATTTCCCTTATAGGTATATCATCAAAAGACTCAAAAGATTGGTCAAACACTATTTGCCTTTCATAAAATCATGTTGATTTTTTCAAAGAGTTTCAAAAGCAATTTGAATGGCATTTGGGGGAAATAAACTTTCAGAGTTAATGGGGATAGAACAGGGAAATGAGGCTCATTGGGTTGCTCCACAGAGAACCAACATGAACTTAATGGCCTTAATGTCCTCCTGTGCAGTTATGACTCAATTCAATCAATATTGTTAGTTGTTGATGATAATGATTCTATTAGGCAGTTCTTACTCAGTGCATTTCATACTATCAACGTTTCTCAGTGTTTCACAAAAAAAGTACTTTTGAATTATAACCACTGTCATTATGTAGTGAACAGATCAGTCAAATTTCCAAAAAACAACAATGAAATAATAATCAAATAATCTGTTTCACTAAAGTGTTTGTTGAGAGATAATGTTTGATCAGGATACCAGGAACAGTCTCCTGCACTTTTTGAATAGGGCCATACGGTCATTCACATTTGACTGAATGGACAGTCACATCCATGCACTGAATCAATACTGACATTGTTCTTAAGGATTCTGGATGCAGCAGGGAATAGAGCAAATGGTCACAGTCAGATTACATAGCATTACGTAAATGAAAATGATATTCATCACAAAAACAAATTTTTATGATAAATAGCAGGATGTGTTGAATAGCCTTTTCCCATTTATCACTTTGAATTTGCTAAATTACAAAACAATTGGGAACATGTTTACTGCAACTTATTAATATCCAAACTGTCAGATAAAGGATGTACAATATTATGGAAGGTTGTTTAAAAAAGTCTCCAACCTTTGAGGCAAAATTGTATTACATGTGTCTCAGAGTGATGTTTGCTTCACAAATGTGTGTGTGTATCTTTGACTGGCCTCCATGTTGAGCTTCATTCAGCTTCCATTGTTATTGAAGTTGTTCCAAGCAGCTTTCTAATTGTCTTGGAAATGTCTAAAATCTTCAGAAATTCAACATCTATTCAACTAATATTTATATGTAAACCGACATTTTAAAACTTGGAACTAAGATTCACTGTTTCCTTCATTGAAAAGAGTGTGACATCCTATTTGTACCAGATTACCAGTTTAGCAAAATTGAATTTGAAGACCAAGAGAAGCTTGTCAGAGATTGTGGGAGTCAGGATTGTGGTTGGTGAGGTGATGTTTTGAATGATTTTGAAGATGAGGACAATTGTTGCAAATGGAGAGGCCCTTGCAAAGAAGGACAGATCCCAAATTGGCCAATTCACTTGTTTAGTGATGTCAATGCATATTACTTGTGTTCATCATATGTGAACACATTACACTGCTTCGCTTTTGTACAAAAAAACATTTTCTTAAAATCAACTATTTCCTGTTTCATTAAGTATACAACTTCAATTGTGGAAAAAAAAATCTTTGTGAATATGCACGTTTATGAATATGATTAGAGGTTTAGATAGGGTGGATAGTGATAGCCTTTTTCCTCTGATGGAGAAATCTAGCACGAGGGGGCATGGCTTTAAATTAAGGGGGGGTAGTTATAGGACGGATGTCAGGGGTAGGTTCTTTACCCAGAGGGTGGTGAGGGATTGGAATGCCCTGCCTGCTGCAGTTGTAAATGTGCCTAGTTTGGGGGCGTTTAAGAGATCCGTGGATAGGTTTATGGACGAAAAGGGATTGGTTTAGGTTAGTGGGTCATTGTTTTGTAACTGGTCGGCGCAACATCGTGGGCCGAAGGGCCTGTTCTGCGCTGTAATGTTCTATGTTCTATGTTTTGCATGACCACAGCAGACTCTTTTCTCCCCGTTAAATTGCATCTGTAAATCGTGTTTAAAAACCGGCGTACAAAGCCATTATGATCTCTTTACAGGTTTTGGACTGATGGTTTTGGCTCAGTACTTAAAGAAAATCCTGTTTCTTCAGAAATTGATATTTCAAACATTGAAGTCTGAACTGATTTACGCCTGACATGAGCTTGTGATCAAGAAAATCATTCTCATGTTTTGGTTCATCCCTCACTTATCATGTGATCTACATGGACACTTCTCACCTTTCTATCAAACCAAATATCTTTTGGTTTCACATTACTACATTTCCCATATCTCATTTATGTGTCTTGCAAGGGGTGCATATTGAACAAACATGTTTATTTTGTTTGAAACTCTAGTCCTTTTTGCTTGTGTTGCACTGAAAATTTTGACCGAATTCTTTTCGTATTCAATTTTAACACTCAAATTTGGTAGAGTGAGACTTGACATGCCCTTAGCCCTCTCTTGATCGAACACTTAACGTGTGTATACTGTTGTGGCCTGTAGGGATATTCTTTACTTCAGTAGAGAATTAGTTAACCATTGTTTCATATGGTTTGAACATCCATGCAATAGTTGCTTTTTGACTGTAATGGATTGTCAGCTATTCCATTTCATACATACAGACATTTACAAATTAGGAGCAAGTGTAGGTCACTTGCCCCCTCAAGCCTGCTCCGTCATTCAACAAGATCATAGCTGATCTGATTGTAAACCTGACCCCATATTTCTGTCTATCCCTGATAACATTTCACCTTTCAAAAACCTATTTAGCTCTGTCCTAAAAATATTTAAATCTGCTTTCACTGCCTTTTGATAGAAAGAGTTTCAGAGACTCTCAACTCTGAGAGGAAAAAATAACTCGTCATCTCTGTTTTAAATGAATGATCCCTTATTTCTAAACTCACTCTCCAACAAGAGGAAATATCCTCTCCACATCTCCCCTGTCAGTATCCCTCAGGAAATAAACGTTTTGATCAAGTCGCTTCATACTCTTCTAAACTGGAGTAGGTACAAACCTAACATCTCCAACCTTTCCTCATCAAATAACCCACCCATTCCTGGTATTATTCTAGTAAACCTTCTCTGAACTGCTTCCAATGTATTTGCATCTTTCCTTAAGAAAGAGACCACAACTGAATACAACACTCATGACGGGGTTTCACCAATGTCCTGTACAACTGAAGCATAATCTCATTACTTTTGTAATCAATTTTCCTCACAGTAAACAATAATATTCTATTAGCTTTCCTAATAGAATGTATACTAACCTTTTGTTATTCATGCAGTAGGATACCCAGATCCCTCTGCATCTCAGCACTCCGAAATCTCTCACCATTTAGATAATAAGTTTCTTTGTATTCTTCCTGCCAAAATGGACAACATGTCTCCTGGTGCATACGGGAGGAGTTTCTCTCTTTTGTATCAGAGTTCGGTACACCCCACCACCATGAACAGCATAAATTGGGCTTTCTTTTTTTGCAGCAAGTGCTGGATTATCTGTTTTTAAAAAAAAGCCAGCTGTGCAACCTGTGAGCCACACACCAGTTTTCTTGCTTCAGCCAACACACTGCAGAAAATGGAAAATTCTGCTCATTGTTCAAATTAATGGTGAATGTATCTGGTGTTTGAAGATGTACTTTATGATGTTGACTGCTTGTGTGAGGTAATTGAATGTCTTGTGGCATTGTATCACAGAGAATAGGCTCTCTAACTTATTAAACAATGTAAGCTCATGCATTGTAACTTTTAAGCTAAATCTATTTTCTCAGTACACAAAAGGTATCTTCATATCCAAATTTACAATAATTTTGCAGTCACAAATTGTGCTCTGAAATTCTCAAAATGCATTTAAAAATACATTGGCCTAGAATTCACTGGAGTCTCGCACCGTCTCCTAATGTTTACATGGAGCACAAATCCAAGGGAATTATTGGATTGGTGATTCAGGCCATTGTTTATACCAGGCCATCATTTGGTGGAACTTTTGCATTTGTTAACTACTAACCATTCCAAAAATGTTGAATATTTAATTTTCATAGCCCCATCCACTTATAAATCAGCTAAAATCAGTTGTTTGCTCATTGAATAATACCACTGCGATCACCACTGCCCCTTTGACTGTTGGCATTCCAGGATTTTAATTTTGATATTTCTTGCCATTTTGTCTGTCTTAGAATTCTTTTTTTATAGTATGACTACACAGTGTAGAAATATTGCCATAGTTGCAGAGAATCATAGGCTGCTCGTTCCTTTGAGAGAGAGCTGACTGCTGGTCATTTAACCTGAAGATCACCGCACTTCAGGCGAGGGGCAAAGTTGAGAAAGTGGGACCTTCATGGATAACCTCAGCTGGTACAGAAATTGAACCTATGCTGCTGGCATTGCTGTGCATCACAAACCAGTAATCCAGCCAACTGAGCGAACCATGCCGCCCCAAATCAAAGTGGAGAATGTGGAATCGATCCTACTACCTCTCACATGCAATACACGCAATCTTGCTTAGTTCAGTTGGCTGTACCGTAAGATTCAGTCCAGTGGAAAATTATTTCAAAGAACAAAGTTTACAGGGTTCCTCACCTAATACTAAGTACAGTTTTAAAAAAAGTTTAATCTCTTTTAATACAGGAGGCACCTGAAAATACAGCATAGGAATAATATTCCTCGGATGTACAGAACAAACAAAATGGCGCTATCACAAGCCAGACTCACAACATGATGACATTATCACATTGCTTGCACACTTTAAAATGGAGAATACTACACTTTAAATGGAATCCAGCGAAAAAATAAAAGTTTTTAAATCAAAACCACTTTAAAAGGGGACACTTAAAATGGGGATTTAGTGTACTTTGTGGTGCTCAAACAATCGCTGAAAACCTCTGATCTCGTCCACGGATGGGACTCTTTGGTGTCGCTGCAGTGAATGGAGCTCTGGCTGAGCATCAAATTCTCCATTCTCACTGACAGCAGGGCAGCTACGCATGGGTTCGAAGTTGGGTCAAAATATGAATTGCGTTAAGACATTGATTTATAATGCAGACATTATAGCAACTTGTTTATTAACAGATATTTTGTAAGGAAAAATAAGTGGCATTCATATTGAATGCAGTAACATATACAGATAACGGAAACATTTCAAAAAATTCAATGCAGATAATCTCGCCACTTATGTTCTATGTGATTTAGTTGTGGTACCTTTTCAGGTTAAAAGTTTCCTTGTTCCCTCTTGATTGTAGATGCCTCAGGATGAAACTGTTTGCAAATATTGTGGAGTTAGTTACCTAATACATCGTGAATTCAAATTAATGGAGGAAAAAGTGAAAACAATGGAAGCAGAAATGGAATTTTACCGTGAAAGCATTGAACGTGAAAAAAAACTGCAAAGAGAACTTTGTTCAATGAATGAATGCATGGAACAGCTGAAAAGTGATAATCAACAGAAAAGGGAAAGGTAAGTACAAAATTTGCAGCACCATACTTTGAGTGCATTTTCTGTAATACCAAAATGCTGTTGAATTCAACATTCCATATGGTAGACTTATATTGTTTTAGTTTTGCCCATTCACCAAAAGTGCTGTTTGTTTTTTTTAGCCGGAAAGTATATGGTCTGATCTGTATACTTCTCCGTGATTGTCATCGATACTGCTGTTTCCTTGGGTGACAAGAGGTGCTCGTGTGTAGCATAAGAAGCCAGCCTTTCTTGTTCCTCCTGAGATCATAATCATGTACCAAACACACTATCAAGTAGCTTGAATATGTATTGATAAACCATACTGTTACATTTGCCAAATTTAAATATTAATTGGGGTTTGTGTTTAAAAAAAACACTCTATTTGGGGAAAGAATACCCAGGATTGCAGTTACAAAGCCACTAAGGCTAAAAACATGAGAGAGATTATATGATAAGAATATCATTAGAGGTCAATCAATAGAATTTTACTCTTTTTAGAAAAATAATCAAACTTGATTGTTCACTAAATAATAATATCTTAATTTAAAACTAATTTATGAGCCTGCCTATCGAATAGGGCTGGCTGATACCCATCACTCCACAGGGTAATTCCGACTATCCTGCTTTCCAGTTAAAGGTTGTACAAATGGAAGTGGTTTGTCTTGTCATCTCAAGGCTGGCCATCAATGTGTTACTTCCCCTGTCTATCCTGCACTGTGCACAAACACTATAATTTCCAGTAGCCATCCATCTATGAGTCACAATGTTGCTAGTTTCTATTGATTAGCCTTAACAAGCAGGGATCCTACTACCGTTGACAAGACTGATACTATCAATACAACATGAAAAGTTTGGATGGTGAAAAGTCACTTTTGGCAAATTGAATACGGAAATAATAATCATAGAATCTCAAGAGTGCAGAAGAGGCTATTTAGCCCATCGAGTTTTCACAAGCTCTCTGATAGAATAACTTTCCAAGGTGCTCTCCCCCACCCTACCCCCATAACCCCACACATTTGCTGTGGCTAATCCGTCTAACCTACATGTCTTGGGACACTAACGGGCAACTTAGTGTGGCCAACTCACCTACCCTGCAAATGTTTGGACTGTGGAAGGAACCAGAGCACTCAGAGGAAGCCCACATAGACATGGGGAGAATGTGCAAATTCCACACAGACAATCAATGTGTGTAAGTACACCCACAGTGATATGAGGAAGGGAGTTCCAGGAGTTTTATCCAACAGCAATGATGGTCAGCAATATAGTGCCAAGTTAGAATGGTGTGTGGTTTCAGGAGAACCTGCAAGAGATAATGTCTCCATGCATCCACTATCCTTGTCCTTCCAGATTATAGAGGTCACAGTGATGAAAGGTGCTGTCGAAGAAGGCTTGATGGGTTGCTGCAGCACATCTTGTATATGGTACACATTACTGACATTGACTGTGTCATTGATGATGGGAGTGAATCTTGAAGGTGGTGGACAAGGTGCCATTCAAGTGGACTGCTTTGTTCTGAATGGTGTTGATGTTCTTGAGTTGTTGTGGAGCTGCACTAATCCAAGCAAACAGAGAATATTCTATCACACTCTTCCCTTGTGCCTTGTAGATTGCATCAGGAGATGAATTACTTATCGCAGAATTCCCAGCCTCTGACGTGCTCTTCTAGCCACAGTATTTAAATGGTAGTTGATACTGTGGAATTCAGCAATGGTAATGCCATTGAATGTTAAAGAGAGATGATTAAATTCACTCTTATTGGAAATGGTCATTGCTTGACAGTTACATGGCACAAACGTTGCTTGCCATTTATCAGCCTCGGCTGAATATGGCCAGATCTTGCTGCATGTGGACTCAGACTGCTTCAGTATCTGAGGAGGCATGAATAGTGCTGAACATTGTGCAATCATCAATGAACATTTCCACACCTAATCTTATGATGGAGGGAAGGTCATTAATGAAGTTACTGAAGATGGTTAAGACTCGAAAATTGTCCTGAGGCACTCATGCAGTGAAGTCCTGAAGCTGAGATGACTGACTCCAACAACGACAACCAGTTTCCTTGTGCTAAATATAATTACAGTCAGTGAAGAGTTTTCCCTCTGAGTCCCAATGAGTTTTGTTTTGTGCTCCTTGACGCCAC
The DNA here is from genome assembly GCF_965287045.1 of Carcharhinus amblyrhynchos. Classification (NCBI taxonomy): domain Eukaryota; kingdom Metazoa; phylum Chordata; class Chondrichthyes; order Carcharhiniformes; family Carcharhinidae; genus Carcharhinus; species Carcharhinus amblyrhynchos. The sequence continues at coordinate 99,668,841 of NC_137326.1, read as the reverse complement.
AATCTCTCCTCACCTCACCTCACCTCACCGGATCATAACTCATTTTATCATGGAGTGCCCATGAATTCTTGGTTCCTAGTGTCAGATTGGGGGCATACCCCAAAGATGCACTTGGGAATTCCTCTTGGAAGCTCCTAGGTAAAGGTTTACAAAGCAATTGTCCAGAAGCGCCACCTTCCCCATGGCAATTGTGCTGGGCTGGGAACCATCTCACAAATCACTAACTTTGGATGAGTCTGCCAGTGTGAGACCAATGATTACTCTGAAAGAATGTGAAGAAATAAAACCATTTCTAACGTCAGCATAACTATTTTAAATATCCAATATGATAAGGGGTTATGGATAACGGGCAGGAAGGTGGAGATGAAGCTGAGACAAGATCAGCCATTATCATATGAATGGCAGAGCAGACTTGAGGGATTGAATTGCCTACTCCTACGCCTTGTTATTTTCTCTTCCCAGTCCCCATATGGGATATCCCCCACAATCCTCTCCCACCATGGTATTCCCCATCACTGACTTCCCACAAGGACAGGATTTCCCACCCCAACTTCCGGCCTGACTTAAATCTCCACCCCACCAACTGACCCAATCCAGCTGGACTACGCCCCACCCCACTAACCCGGCCTAACCATACTACCGCTCCTATCGAACTTGACTCAACCTGACCTGGCCACCCACCATCTCTGACCCAACCCGACCTGACCACCTATCATCTCCGATTCAACCCGAACTACACCCCCCACTCTACTGCTGCACTGCCTGAATCTCATCCAGCCTCGGCCAGGAAGGTTGGGAGAGACAGGCACTGAAGAAATTTAGCATATTCATGTGAGTATGGAGTGGCAATACGATGCTGCTTGCCATTCTGTGGAAGTTATAGCCTATATGTTCTAATACTAGCCATGTTGCTGTGGTGGACTGCCTAATGGAAGGTAGTTTTCTCACCACAGGAAATGGACCTGCCTGAAGCATCAGTGAATGGTCTGATTCCTAGCTGGTTGCTGACTGTTGAAGAATTCATGTAGGAAGACTGAGAAACAGATAGAAAACAAAGTTTGACTCCAGTTTCTTGTAAGTGCTCATTAAAACTAGCTGCTGTACAATTGAATTCAATCTACTCGTAATGTGAGGGAGAATTTAATTCAAAGGGATTTTTGAACATCTGCAGAGTGGTGCTCATTACCTTACATTGAAGGATTTTGAAGCAGGTTTGGCTGTCAGTTTCATTTTCTGGTTACTTTCCCCAGCTCTTATAATTCAATTGACTTCAGTCTGCCATCTCAAATATTTGTATGTTCTATTGTTCTTCTGATGTGCATTGTTGTGTTTCTGTTGACTTGCAAGCATCTGTTACTTTTCTGTTAGATACCTATTATCCTTTACTTTTTAACAGCTCTACCTGTTTACTGCAAATTTTCTTTCTTTTTACTTTTCCTAAAGGCTTTTAATCTTTCCCACACTTAAAAGCTGCGCTGCTTCAAATCAATTATAGTGAGCTCTCCACTGGGCACCACAGCCTCCATGAGTTTCCAGCTGTCGGATTTCCAGTGCCATTAACTCTGCACCAGAAATCAATGCAGAGTTGTATAAGTTATTTAAATACTGACTTGAATGTGATTAACGGGCCCGGGCCTGAAGTCTCCCCCCGCTTTTGTCGGGGGGGGGGGGGGGATCGGAGCTGCCAGTGGGATGATCAGGAAATCAGGACTGTTGGGGGGAGATTGAGGGGTGCTGGGGGGGGATTGGGTCCAGGCTGGCATGGACACATAGGCCAGCGATCAGGTGGGGGGAGGTGCGGGGAGGGCAATCACACGGCCAGCAATGCGGAGGCCACGGGCTGGCCAGCAATCAGGTGGCCCTTAGTACGGGTCTATTGCACATGTGCTGATCTCGGCGCTGACAGATCAGTCATTCAAAATGGCTAGCTCAGTGCAATTCTACTGGCTTCTTCAGTGGGAATAGGCCCCATCCCCTAAGTTTTAATGATATTCATGTTAGTATGCTCTGTAGTGCGCAGATTATTTTGAAAATCTTGCTGAAAAAACCGACAGGCTTTTGCTCCATTTTTTATGTGAATTTGACACAATTTTTTTTGGCTAAATGCCACCCAATATTCTGTGTTATAGTTCATTGTTGCCAAATCATGGGCGGGATTCTCCAGCCACAATTGCTGCAAGGTTGGAAATTCCCACCTGAGGTCAGCAGACCTTTGCATGGTCTGCCCCCTCCCGCTATGATTCCTGTGGTGGGTAGGATGGGAAAATTCTGCTACAAATCTCTAAATTACTCCAATCAGCTACTCATTTGCTGTATGTCATTACCAATCCTCCTCTTGATCCCAAACCCTACATGTTTTCCACTCTCATGAGCATGTTGCTGACTCCCAATTGTATCTGTCTCTTTGTGTCTGTGAAGCTGATCTGAAAGTCATCAAGTAATTTTATGTGCGCGCATAGTGGCGTTATAAGTTTTGTTGAAGTAGAACAATAATGGATTTGTAGTCGCTTCTTCTCAAAAGAAATAAAATTTTCTATTAAACGAAACATCATTGGTGTCAGAGCAAAACTGGTTCTGTTGAAAATTCAGTCCATCTACACCAACCTACAGGTTGCTATCTGCGAACAAATGCCACCAAGTAAAGCTTGCAATCTCTGTATATATACAATACAAAGATGCTTGCTGAAAGCAAGTATTTGTCACTGAAAATAAGCATACAAGTGCAGCAGGTGGTGAAGAAGGCAAATAGAAGGCAAATTGGCCTTCATTGCAAAAGGATTTGAGTGCAGGAGCAGGGATGTCCTGCTGCAGTTGTACATGGCCTTGGTGAGACCACACATGAAATATTGACTACAGTTTTCTGAGGAAGGATGTTCTTACTATGAAGGAAGTGCAGAAAATGCCTCCCTGATTCTTGGGTTGGCTGGACTGACATATGAGGAGATTTTAGAATGAAGGGGATCTCATTGAAACCTATGAAATTCAAACAGGACTAGACAAGGTAGATGCAAAGAAGATGGTGGGAGCATCCAGAACCAGAGGTCATAGTCTGAGGACATGGGGTAGACAATTTAGAGCTGAGATTAGGAGAAATTTCTTGAACCTGTGGAATTCTGTACCACAGAAAGCAGTTGAAGCCAAAATACTGTATGTTTGCAAGAAGGAGTTAGATTTGGCTCTTGGAGCTAAAGGAATCAAAGGATATGTGGGGCTGGGGGCTGGGGGGCAGTGGTGGTGGTGGGGGAACTGGGAACAGGTTACTGAGTTGGATGGTCAACTATGGTCATAATGAATGTTCCAAAATTTAAGTTCTGAACATGGATTAAATTGAGATATATTACAGAAATCCTAAAGGCAAACATAGTTGAGTAATCAAAAAATCCAATAGGTAATTAAACATTTGCTGAGACCACACATTATGGGGATGAAATTATCTTTGAACAGAAAAGGAGTTGAATTTTCCACTCTGAAGACTAAGTCTAGACTAAACTAGGGTGCAAACCAGATTTCTTGGCTCTCTCAAGATCATACTAGCTCTCCCTGCCCATTAGCTGGTGGGTGAGATGGTAAGATCACCCCAGGATGTTCCATGGGTCCAGCAGCAGGGTGTTGTCCACGAAGATGAGTTCAGCATGGAGATGGTGCATAGGAACTGGGTCAGCGCAGTGCTATGGCAGAAAGCTGTTTCACTCACCCCAAATTTTCTGCACTTGTGTTGTTCGCACTGTTTAACACTGATGTAATTTCCTGCAAAATTGAAAGGCCTGACAGGATGTTGGCTGGCAGCTATTTTAATTACTTCATGAGGTGCAAATGGGGTTTGTGCTATCTGCCAGCGGGAAGAGTGACCCACCATTGGGAGAATTGCATCAAGATTTGACTTTGGCAGGTCTTTTTTGCTCCCGTCACATTCACCGGGTTTGCATGTCACCAAATCCACCACAGTTGGTTGGGAAAATTCCACCCAGTTTCATCAAAGCATTGCTAGGACCATATCAATCTCAAAAATATAGAAGAATTTTTTTTTATATTACTGTGGTGCTATTGACTCCTGCATGGGTCTTTCGTCGTTATAGTTATGCACATGATAATTCACTAACCTAATAATTACATGACATTGAAGACCCATTTCTTTATGGATTTCTTGTTCTCATGTCAGATTTTGAATTGCACACTTCAAACTTTAAATTTGGTAAACAATATGTCAATACTGTTTGATTATTTTGCGGATATATAAAACAAAATGTAAGAAAAGACCAACATGCCCATCCATACTGACCCTATCCACTAGATGGTTCAACCTTTCGCATGATCATTCCCAGTTTTTCGTAAGACTTTCGGAGGAAGGCAATTTAAAAAAAACAAGAAATGAACCTTTTGCCAGACTCAGAAAATTCCTCCCTGAACATTTAAGTAAATAAAGCTTGCTCTAGGAAACCACTGCATGTATTCTCATGTAAATCATGTCATATGACATTTAAATTAACTACAGAAAGGCTTTACCTTTTGAATGATTTTTTTGTAGAATCAATGGTTTCCAAATATCTCTAATTATACCTTATCTCTTTACTATACAATTTCATTAAAAAAGCAATTTGTGTTTGAAAATTGATATGATCATTAAAACCCAATAATTTCTGCCTAATCAAGTCAAACAGAAGCAAAACTGCAATGAAAAAGACATGATGAGAAAGCCAATTTGGAAGGCTGTGTAGATGCTATAATTATGTTGTCATTCAACATTGGTGAAATGTAACACAAAATTATGGATTCGAACAGATTATATCACCAAATGCTTTCTCAAAGAATTCTTAAGAACATTTAAAAAGAGCAGAAAAAATGAGTATGTTTACTCTGATGATGAAGGATGGATATGCTTTGTTCAAAGATTGGTTTCATTTTTGAGTGTTCAGTCTGTTCAATATTTTTAATTGGTTTTGTAAGTATGTTGATTATGAAGAACTGTATTGTTTCTAAGCGAAATCTATTTTGTGCTTTCCAACCTTTGTTCTTATATTTAAGGGGTTTATAGTATCCACATTTCAAATGTAATGTCTTCCTCTGGTCAAGAGATGGTTGATTTGTGTCTGTATGAATGGCAGCAGTGTATAACTAAATCCAGTCAACCATCCCAGATGAAAAAAGAAAACAGAGCTGGAAAGGGAGAAAAATAATGATGCAAAAAAATTGCACGAGATAGCCAATTTGGGGAGGGGTTGCTGTTTTAACAAAAAGGCATTTCGCAAATGGTATCCTATAAATTAAACGTCCTGCCTCCAGTGTGCAACCATCATGTGATGCCCCCAAAGTATTGAGCATCCTTCAAAATATCATAATTGGTTGAAATGACCACATACTTATTAAGTTTCTGATCAACTATCTGATTGACTAAATGTGATTGAATCAAAAAGTCACAACAAATACCAGTTCACTTGCCTGAATGAGTGCAGCTCCACAGAACCATTATTGAAAATAGGCTCTCACAATCATTGGAAATGACCACTTTAATTTTAATGTAAATTACATTGTTTTATCTGCCAAGCCAAACTGTCTGTTCTATAAATTTCAACATGTATAGATGTTATTAAATTGAATCACTGAAACAAAAAAAAACTCAAGAAGCACGATACCATCCAAAACAAAGCAGTCTGCTTGATTGGCACCCCATCCACTCCCATTAGCATACATTCTCTTCCACTCCTGAGCACAATGGTAGCATATGTACCATCTGCAACTGCAGCAGCTCTCCAAGGCTCCATCAACAGCCCCTTTCAAACCAACAACCTCTACCAACTAGAAAGACAAGGATGGCAGATGCATGGAAATACCACCACATGCAAGTTGCCCTCCAAGCCACCATCATGACATAGAACTATATCACCATTCTTTCAGTATTGTTAGGACAAAAGACTGGAATTCACACCCTAACAGCACTATGGGTATACCTACACCATATGGACTGCAGTAGTTTTTTTCACCACCATCTCCTTAAGGGACATTAGGGATTGACAATAAGTGCTGACCTTGCCAATGATGCCCACATCCTATGAACAAATAGCTAATCTGTACCCCAACCCCAATTATCTATGTTTCCTCCATATCACTTGAAAAGCTTCCTTACTGAATAAAGAAATCTATCAATTATAATCTTGAAAGTTTTAGTTGACTCAGCCTGTACAGTTTTTTGGAGGGGAGAATGGTTCTATTTCTCCAACTCTAATGAACAATGTCCTAGTTCCATTACTCAATGGTCGCTCACTCACATTTAAAATTATGGCCTCTTTGGACCCTTCCACCACAGAAAATAGCTTCTCTCTACCTACCCTGTTGAATACTTCTTTCACTATTTGGATTAATTCTGAATCTTCTATACTCAAGAGAATAAAAGCCCTGTATATCACAATCAGAGTTTTATTTATTGTAGGAAATTTTTGAGTGTGATAGAGATGCACCTTGATTATTGTGATTTGCATCTTCCTCTTGTAAAATTATGATAGATCTCACTGGACAAAACATATATAAATAACCACTTTACGGCCTGAGAAAAATGAAAAGTGTACATTACGCATACACCTGATTGGCTCAGATACCATTTTCATAAAATAACAATTCACAACTGAACAGACAAAGTACCAATTAACAAATATCAAGAAGGTATAACAGCATAAATGTAGAATCAGTAGGCTGCAAACAGCTGTCAAAAAAAAAAGACAAAAAAAACAATGAAGTAAGATTATCCTAATTTGGACTTCGGTAGAAATTAAACATATGTGAATACACACACACGCACACATATATACAAAATTCTAATATAAATTATTAATATTTTCATTTGGTAGTATAGAACTTGAGTTTTGCTGAAGTCAAAACTTTTCCTCTTGCACTTATTCTTATGGTGTCCTGATAAGAAGAAAACAACAATTTCTACGCTATGAGAAGAAAATTGGTAGAGCCATTACTATGGAGAATGCACCAGTTGATGGTGACTGACCTAACTGTCGAGCATTATTTGAAATTTAAACAAAGACGCATTGGCCCTGATTGGTCAAGGCATTTCCCTGAGGAATGAGGCTGCTACTTATTTAGCTGAAATAGGTGCAATGCGTATACCTGTCCTTTCTGTCTGCAGAGAACAGGGCCGTGTTTAATATATAGCTTCTAGTAGAAGCAAATGTACTGCACTGTGGCCCGACTAACAATCTTAAATTTGTTGTCAGTGTAATACTTAGCACACTGAAGATTATTTAGCAAATGTTGTCCAATCATAGAATCACATCTAATGTTGAACACTGTGTTTTGAGTTTCGCAAACATCAATTGGTTGAATACAGCCTGTATCTTGCCTGTTGTGAACAGTAGCTGGGACATGCTGTTTGAACTCACAGTGTAAATTGTTGTTTTCGCTTTATATTGGTATTCTTGTAAAATATCCTGATGAGTGCAAGGTGAAAAGCTTTGAGATGACTCTTTTTTCAGCAATATTAATATTTTGCTACAATTTCTGAGTTTCAAGTTTCTGAATTTATTAGTTATATGTTTACTCCTTTTATTTATTTTTAAATAATTATTTAAAGGTAGGCTTTCATTTGCAACACTTGTTCTTTTCAGATTTGTGCCAGTAGATGTGTGCCAGTTGATGTAAATGGTTAAAAAGTGTTCAGTATTGTCATGCAAATTTTAAAATTCTAGAATTAAATGTGCTAAAGTCAATATCAACATTAATATACACATTAACTTTTTGATATTGATGTACAGAAAATGGGTTGGCATTTCACTTTTGTTGATTACATATAGGCAGGATAGTAACACAACTGAGTTTCATATTAATGAGGTAGTACAAAGACAAATTTTACAATCTAATTATAATTCCATGTATGCATGTCATGATATTTCTATTTCATTCTTTGAATCTCAAAAACAGCAGAACTGTTGGAATGGCCTGGATTTTGGAGTCAGCAGCCAACAAATGGCACTGCAGCATTAAATAAAGTCATGCCAAACCTTTTATATTAACTCCACTTGCCTGACAGATCCCCATGTTTCTTGATTTCCATAGTGCCCAAAAATCTATTAACTCAGGTTGGATGTACTCAATCACTGAATATCCATAGCCCATTTGGGTAGAAAATTTAAAAAATTTACATACTTCTGATTGAAGAAAATTCTCCTCATCTTATTCTCAGGATATGGAATTATTCCTTTAGGATGGTGACCCTTTGTTACTCCCACTCAGAGGAAAAAGCCTTTGAGCCTCTAACCTGCGAAGCTTTCTTAAAAATTTCATACCTTATAATGCGATCACCCCCCATTCTTCTAAATGCCAGAGAATAAGGGACTATTTTACTTAATCTTTCCTCATAGGACAGCCCTGTCATCCCAGGAATTAATCGAGCAAACTTTCATTGTATCAGCTCTAAGGCAAGTATATCTTCCTTTAGGTACAGAGACCATGGCTAGGATTTTGACTAGCTGACAGGGTTCTCATCAACCAGTCGGAGTAATGATGGAGAACCTTGATCAGCTCCATGGAGAGGCCTGACAGAATCAATTTCCCTTTAGGCATTTAAGTGGCCATTGGCAGGCCGTTGCTGCAGTTGAGGTTCCTGCCAATGCACATCCCATGCACCAAGAGCTGCTAGTCAATCAGAAGCCTGCAGATCATCATTGCTGCCAGCACAAGTGGGAGCAATGGATGCTGCCAGCAGTACACCAGTCAGAGACCCAGGACCATCCTGTTACTTCAGGTCAAAAGTGAATGAGAATGTGAAGGGGGTCACGGGATAGGCAGTTGGAGGCAAGAGAAAGCGAGTGGCTTTCAGCCCCTGCCAATGCCAGGTTTCTTAATTGAGTATAGAGTGCCTGACAGTGAGGACCCCATCTTGGAGACTGCTGACAAACTGGCAGGATTTGTTGTGCAGCCTTTCAAAAGTACAGGGAAGCCATGCGGCCACAATTTAAAGCCGGAGCCACCCATTAATTTTTAGTGGGTTCAGGGATAATGGGTGACTGTTGGCTCATTAATGAGTTAATTGATATTCCGCCGCCAACAGCCTTGTGAACCTCATTCACCTCTGACTTGATCAAGGAAGACTTTGTTAAGAGACTGTCATGGGGCTGTACCCACATTAAAATGGACCCAGTCACCATGTTTCTCAGTGTAATGGGCCACATTAAATCCAGTCCCTTTACAGTACATAGTTTCCAGATATGGGCTCATCAAGTTACAATATAATTACATCAGCAATACTTATATGCTGCAACTCTGTTACAGTCAAGGCTAACACACCATTTGCCTTCTTAATTCCTTTGTGCACCTACATGTTGACTTATTATGATTTGTTTAAGACCCCTCAAATCTCTCTTATTAGTCCCTCAAATTTAAATAAAAGATTTTACTTTTCCATTTACCCTACCAAAGTGGATAATTTCAAACTTCTTCTCATCATATTTGACTTTATCTGTCACCTTCCACTGCACTTTTAACTGTGAATTCAATACAGAATTTACACCAACCCCTTTAGGATTTATTTGTCCTGACTGCTGTACAAACTGTTCACAATTGATTTAACTTTCACTTCCCAGATGCCTATTAAAATGGCATCAAACTTTTGAGTTACTCCTAGTTACTGCAATTGTCTTTTTAACTCCATGGTCGGAATTTTACCGGCCTGCCCACCATGGGAATCAGAGCAGGCGAGGGATGAAGCATGGGAAGGTCCTTTGACCTTGGGTGGGATTTTGCGGTTTCAGGATAAACGAAGCCTTAAAATCCCACCCACATCTTTATTTAATTTCCTTGATTTTTCTTGGACAGTACTTTGGTCTCTGTTTTCCTAACTTCAGTCATCTTAGACATTCTTTCTGTTCAATTTACTGGTCATCTGGATTGTAACTAGCTTCTTAGGAAGCCTGCATCTTTGCAATTCCCTTGTCCTGTCCAGCTTCTCCTGACAGAATTGAGAGATGCTCACTCTCCAGTGTCCTGTCTCCAACTGCAACTTATCCAGCTAACACTAAAACTTAACTGTTTTTTGTTTTAAAAGGGCATGCAGTTACTAAGCAGCATTCACATGCTTGTGCCTTTTATTTATTGTGCATGCTATTCTAAGCACAATAGAAACATAGTTGGAATTTTACCAATCCCACCCATGCAAGTGCCTTTGTCCAACATGAATCTAACTGTGTGTTTTACACTTCCAGGCACAGAAACATTAATTTAAACTCACTTACAACTGTCCTTATTCTTAATGTTTACCAATACAAATCCCTTCAAACTACCTTTGTTTTCCTAACATGCCTATAAATGCTTTAAAAGTTCTGTCTCTTCCTGGCATAATCTGCTCAATTTTATTGTATCATTACTCTCTTACAGACTTGACTTGATCTTCTCTTCTGAAAAACTTCCCATCCCTCCTCCCATGTGGGCTTTTGTGAAACAACTAAGAATTTAATTAGAAGTGGAGTATCATTCTTGCAACCATTCCTGTCACTGTTTTACAAGTGAACTCAATATTGTACCAGTGTCTGAGATTTTTAAAACAATGTGAAATTTTTTAAAACTGCAGCACTCTTTTGAGAAATAAAAGTGCGTTAAGTTTGTTACATGTTTTCAAAATAAATGATGAATTTATTTTCTCCAATTATTGTGAGTGTTTCCAGATGTCATTTATTCTGCTATTTGCAGCTGTCAGTGCTCATTGCATTTTGAATTCCAAACTTATTTGGAAAGTTTTTTTCGATCCTTATTCTTAGTCCATCCTCCTATTACTGCAAGGCCCTGTGGAAAGCTATTTCATGTTTCTTTTTCTCAACAAAGTTGTGGTTATGAACCAAATTGGTAGGAAAATAAGTAAAATTATGAGAGCCATTCAGGTTGTTGTGACATTATGCTTGCTGGGAAATTGGGGTAAATGGACTCAACATGGTTCGACTATGCCTGTGAGATTATTTGCATTTCAGTTGAAAAGCTAATGTCACAGCCCGTGATCTTTATACTGAAACTCTGTAATCATTTATTGAGTAAAAAAAAGTTATCATGACCTCTCAGAACTAACTTAGTGACACAGAGTACTCTGTCCGGAGGAATAACAAAGATGCCTTTATAGGAATTAAATGGGAAGTGATGGAAAGAATAATTTGATATGGAGATTAGCTTTTACTTCAAGCACATTCTACAAGTTCCTAATGTCTTCAGGTCAGCTTTGGACTGCAGTTTGCCTGCCTTTTTGCTCCACCAGGTGTCACACACAATCCTCAGTTCAGTCTAGTTTGGTTTATGAATAATATTCCAAGCTAGCTGATTTTTGGTTGACAGTTTTTCCTTCATTCATGAGTGCAAAAGGCGTTTCCCTTCTTGCATACCCTTTTTACATTATCATCATCATTATTTTAAAAAGATTAGTCCTAGTGTTTACTGCATTTGGTCCCTAGACTTCCATCGCTGCAGAGGGCTGCATTTCTAAAGCAGTTCCAGTCAACTTTATTATTAGCAGAAGCTGCATTTACAGCGATCAGATGTTTTTGAATAGCTGTGCAGAGTTCTTGCCTTGAGCAAACTGATTTGAGCTTAACGGGGGGCTTGTAAGGCGGTTTAATGTAATTGTTCAGTTATTAATGAACAAAGTGATGCTCTGTGCAACATCTAGTACTTCTCATTGCTTTGAGTATCTTGACATTGTTGATGTTCTATTTCCCAACCAAGATAATCAAATGTAGGTTTTGGACCGAGGATCCTTCCAAGATATTTCAGTCTAGTTTGATAATCAAAGGATGGTGTTAGTAATTGTAAGGCTGTGTTTAGTGCATTGGGTTCAAGGCCAAGAAGCTGTTGCTGTTGTAATTTCCAATGCCATGCTTGCCAATGATGCCCCCCTCTGGTTTGGTGGTCAACTCCAAAGTTAGCATGAAGTATCTTGGCTGATGAGTTTGTCATTCTTAGGCATTGAAGAGGCAACAATGATATAATTCTTCATGGAACCTGATTTTGATTTAATTTGGATTTGCCATGGTTGGTCAATAGGCACAGATAATGGTGGTATATTTCCAAAAAGGAGAAAGCTCTTTTGGGAAGGCATCAAACATAACAAGAGATTTCAGCGGGTATGTACAGAGGCAAAGTTGAGGTTTTGCAGGGACTGCATTTCAAACAACCCACCTACCCAACCCTTCACGCACCACCTGTCCCACATGTAGCACAGTCTATAGAACGAATATTTGATTTCATTATTGGCCAGCACCTATTGAACCAGAATCGATGCAAGTCCTCAATCCTGAGGGACTGCCTAAGAAGAGGAAAAGGAGGATGATATTTTGCAGTGAGTAGCAATCTTAATGACATCAGAAGATCATAGATTGTTTAGTGTGCAGGTATAGCAAGTGATTAGGAAGGCAAATGGAATGTTAGCATTTATTTCAAGGGGAGTAGAATATAAAAGTAGGAAAGTTTTACTGCACCTATACAGAATTTGGGTGGACCACATGTGGAGGATTGTATACAGTTCTGATGTCCTTAATTGAAAAAGGATATAATTGCATTAGAAGCAGTTCAGGGAAGATTCACGTAGCTCATCCCTGGAATGAAGGGCTTATTGTATGAAGAAATGTTGAGTCTAAATCCATTGGAATTTAGAGGAATAAGTGATGATTTTATTGAAACATAAACCCCCTGAGGGGATTTAATCACATTGGATACCAGCCGGATGTTTCCTCTTTTGGGACAGATCAGAATAAGAAGTCTTCCTTTTAAGGTGGAGATGAGGAGAACTTTTTTCTCTTCGAATGTCATTGGTGCATGAGAATTCTCTTCCCAAGAAATTAGTGGCAGCTAAGTTGTTGAATTTATTCAAGGCTGAATTTTTGATAGACAAGGAAGTCAAGGGTTATGGGGTGGGGGGGAGGCAGTGGTAGTGTAGGCAGGCAAAAAAGTGGAATTGAGACTGCTACCAGATCAACCATGATTTTATTGAATAGCAGAGCAGGCTAAAAGAGCTGACTGCTCCTGCTCCTAGCGTCTTATGTTCCTATGTATCTTTTAGAAAGTTCTCATGTTTGTCTGTGATACTAGACTTGGATAGCAAAGCGAGCAGTCTCAACACTGTTCCTTTTTACTCTAGGAGAAGGCAAAGTCAGCACCATTTTTTTAAAAATTACCAATAAATTTCACTTAGTACTGCAATGTCAAAATTATATCTGTTTAGGTTTTAGCAAACAGTATAGTCTGCATTCAGATCTATTTGTGGAATCACCATCCATCAGTAGTTAAAAACCAAGGAAGACTAAGAGCTTATCAGACAAGCAGCGTCAGAGAATGGACAAACATGAACAAGCAGAAGGTGCTGAGGACAACTGGTGCAACATTGCATGCAACTCTCAGCAAGACGAAGGAATCTGAAAAAAAAGTTTGAAAATTCTGGGCAGAATTGCTGAGGGGAGAAAGATTTAGTTTTTGATTTTAGATGTTTAAGATCACAAAAATAGGTAGCTTGATAGCTGCAACATGATGACCACAGATCAGAAATATGAGCAATTTCAGGGCACTTTTTTATGCCTCTTTCTCATACCACATTGGTGAGAAGCCATTCTAAAGAAATCTGTTGAACTCCAGTGCAGCTTCTTTAGCCTATAGCCTGAATTGCTTATTCTTTTCCCATCAATACATATCTTGTAGAATAAATGTTTGTGTTGGGCATTTGGAGAATGAGACTCAGGAACACTCACTAAATGAATGTAACGTTATGGAGTGTGTTTTCTCTTAAAACTGCTGCTTCTCTGTTTCCCACTCTACATCACATTACATCACTTCCTTGCATACATTACTACAGCAGTGCTCTATTTTTCCCCCTTTTTTTGAATGACCCAAAAATAAGCTCAACATTAGTTAACAGGTTCGTTACTACTATAAATTCAGGGGGTCTGGAGGTGTCTGGCTGATGGCAAAACTCTGGCATTATCATCTTTCGACTGACAGGAACCTCTGACATTTTCATCTTCACACTGACATCAGCAGTGGCTGGTTTAACTGATGTTGATATGGAACTGGAGGTTGTCCCTGCACCTGAACAAGTGAGGTGTTGACTTCCACTGCTGCCTGGTGGTATAGGGGTTGCAATAAATGGCCTACATGTTTCTTCCAGATAATGTCACCTGAGGTCTACATGTTTCTTCCAGATAATGTCACCTGAGGGATGGGTACATTTTGCACAAGGACTGTGGCAAGAGCTCATTTTTCCCTTGAGGAGTAACTCTGAGCCAAGATTCCTTGTCCCTAATGGAAATCTCTGTGCTTTGCCTTGCTTTTGCGCTGTTCCACTTGTGCTTGTTGTTATTATTGCACAATCTCTTTGATTTTTGGTTTTCAGATGTTTTACAAGATTTAATGCAGAACGCAGCTGCCTTTTTAACATGAGTAAGGCAGGGAGGTCTTTGTCATGGCATGTGTAAAGTTCCGCTAGACCAGCAAGAATTTGTTGAGGTGTTTGATAAATGAATCTTCTTTGGTTATTGTCAAAGCATGTTTCATGGTTTGGATGAAGTATTCTGCTAATTCATTAGTGGCAGGATGAAGTGGCACAAGTGGAATGTATGGAATGCCATTTTCTTGTAGGAAATTCTCAAATTGTGACTGAAGTGACTAAACACTTCTCCCAGCTTCTGAGTAGTATTTTCAGATGATGTAGATGTTATCATAGCAACGCCTGGCCAATTGGTGTGAGCACTAACAGTTAGTCAAAGTATATGTCCTTCGAAAGGTCCTGCAAAACCCACAAGTGCGTGTTGCCAAGCTCTTCAAGCAACTTCCATGGATGTAGGAATGCTGAGGGTAATAGGTTTTTACCTTTGCACAGGAAGAACATGTTTTTTTTCTATCTCAGTATCAAATCCAGCCCACCAGAAATAACTTCTTGCTTTTTCCTTCATGCGTACGACTCTGCAGTGACCCTCATGTAGTGTCTCTAACACCTATTTCCTCAGTGGTGATGGAATAATCACTCTGAACTTCCATAGAAGGTACTCTGAATGAACTGACAGCTCCATTCAGGCTAGGTGTTAGTCTTGAAATCTTTCCTTGTAAAACCATGTCGATTACTTCTAAGAGCACAGGGCTATTCTGAGTGTGTTTTCTCACTTGCCTAGAAGTGACTGGCATGTTGTCTATTTGTTTAAAGTAGAAAATATTCCTTTCAAGCTGTCTGAAGAACTGACAGGCAGCGACAATCTTGAAAGTCCATCTTCATTACAATGTAAACTAGATTGGCAATATTTAATGGTGTAGGTATGTGCAAACAGGAGCAATGCCTATCTTTGCCTCCCACTTGCAGCAAGTGACGGAATTCCTGTTTATGGTCCAAAAATGAAGTGAGTGGCCGATGCTCCATCAGCAATGTAGACCCTCTCATACAGGAACTGATAGAATTTCTTGACACAGAGGATGGTCCCCAATGCTTCCCATTCAACCTGGACATAGTTGCTCTCAGTTTTGCTTAAGGTTTGAGAAACAAAAACAGTTTAATCGATGGCATGATGTGAGAGACACCATAAGGAGATGCATCACAAGGTAACTGTAAGGATGAAGTAGGGTCAAAGTGCATGAGAGTTTCAGGCTCAGGTAATGCTTCTTTGGCCAGCATAAAGGTGTAATTGTATTGATCTGACCACTTCCACAACTTGTTCTGGCAGAAGTTATGTACTGGTTTCAGAACTGTTGCCAAATTTGGAACAAATCTTCCATAATAATTCAACATTCCAGGAAGGAACATAACTGACTTGTATTCTGAAGTGCTAATGACCTATATTCCAAAGTTAAGGCCATCACAGAGATGCATCTCTGTGATGGCCTTAACTTTGAAAGGAGATTTGTAAAAGCTTTGGCGTCAACCACATGTCCCAGGCACACGATGGAGGATCGGAAGAACTCATATTTGTCTTTATGCACTCTCAGACTCAGTCTTCCAATCTCTGCAGCGTGACATCCAAGTTTTGAAAGTGTTCTACTATATCTCTTCCAGTGACTATGATGTCTAGAAAACACTGGCCTCTGCTCAGTCCACTCAGGATCTGACCCATTGCCCTTAGAAATAATGCAAGAGCAGTGTGATACCAAAGGGCAATCTTTGGTACTGGAACAATCCTTTGAGAAGTTCCTGTGATTTCTTGTCGATATTCATCTTCAAGTAGGCCTGGCTAAGGTGAATTTTGCTGAAATGTTGGCTTCCCACCAATCCTGCAAACAGGTCTTCAATGTGAGGTATTGGGTACTGCGCAGTGCATAATACTGGACTTATGGTGACTTTAAAGTCCCCAAAAATCCTCACAGAGCCATCTTGATGACTGAAACAATAGGTCTGAACCATTCACCATTGCTGAAACCTTCCAAAACACCAGTGTTTATATGCCATTCCGAGTCAGCCTCCACCTTTGGCCTAAGAGCATATGGTACAGGCCATGTCTTCAAACATTTTGTTTGGCTTCCATCTTTTATTTTTAGTTTAACTGTAACTTTCTTCATGCTCCCTAATTCTCCATTGAAAACAACAGTGTGCTTTTTCAAAATTTTCATGAGTCCTGATTCTCTCCTGGCCATTATGTGGACTTCTGCCCAATTCAGTCGGATCTTCTCCAGCCATGCACAACCCATCAGTGCGGGCTGGTTTCTTTTTACTATATGTAGAAACAAATCTGCTGTTTGTCCATTGAACTGTACAATCACTTCAATGCGGTGCTTCATAGGAACTACTTCTCCTGTGTACATTTTCAGTAGTATCCTTGATAGCTTTTGGGGGATGTGTTGGAGTTTCTCATTGTAGATAGCCTCTGGCACCAGTGAGATTGCTGCTCCACTCTCAACTTCCATCCTTACTAGTTGTTCTTCTAACAATATCTGTGTGCAGCCCTAATGATGGCTAGCACACATAGTAATAGCTCTTCCTGTGTCTGTGATTCACTTCGGTCTTCTCAACCCAGCATGGACATTTCTCCAGGTTTTTTCTTTTTCTTTTTATTTATCATTTGCTTTTTGTTCTTGCAAGCACGCTGTATCCTTTTTTTCGAAAGCTTTGATATTCCATGTCTTTACATCAGCATTCAGCAGCGGAATGCCCTGGCTTTGGTCACCTAAAACATGTGTGCGCGAAGCATTAGGAATAAAGTGGATGGGTTGGTGGCGCAGATCGACACAAATGGATATGATCTGGTGGCCATTACAGAGACGTAGCTGCAAGGTGACAGGGACTGGGAGCTGAATGTCCAGGGGTATCAAGTGTTTAGGAAGGATAGGCGGGAGGGAAAAGGGGGGGGGGGGTGCGTAGCTCTGCTGATTAAGGATAGCATCAGGGTGGTAGCAAGGGATGATATTGGAGCCAAGGAGCAGAACGTGGAATCGTTGTGGGTAGAGTTTAGGAACAGCAAAGGGAGGAAGACGCTGGTGGGTGTCGTCTATAGGCCCCCGAATAATGATCTGGAGGTGGGGCGGGCTGTTAACGCGCAAATAAGTGCGGCTTGCAGGAATGGGACGGCTGTAGTTATGGGGGATTTCAATCTGCACATTGATTGGTCGAGCCATGTTGGACGCGGTGGGCTCGAGGAGGAGTTCTTGGAATGCTGCCGGGATAGTTTCCTGGAACAGTGTGTGTTGGAGCCGACGAGGGAGCGAGCTATCTTGGATCTGGTGCTATGTAATGAGGCGGGTAGAATTAGGGAACTTGCGGTGAAGGATCCTCTTGGGGAGAGTGATCATTGTATGGTGGAGTTTCTGGTGCAAATGGAGGAGGAGAAAGTGGGTTCCCGGACACGCGTCCTTTGTTTGAACAGAGGGGAGTACGGTAGGATGAGAGAAGAATTGGCGAATGTGGACTGGGGGAGCGCGTTGGAAGGTAGGTCTGCTGAGGAGCAGTGGAGAATCTTTAAGGAGATCTTTCTTGGTGCTCAGCAGAAATTTATTCCGATGGTCAAAAAGGACCGTAGGAGGAGAGGTAATAAGCCATGGATAACGAAAGAGGTGAAGGAAAGTGTTAAATTAAAAGCGGAGGCGTTTGGAGTAGCTAAGAGTAGTGGGCGAGAAGAGGATTGGGAGAGGTTTAAATGTCAACAAAGATTGACAAAGAAGTTGATAAAGAAGGGTAGGAGAAACTATGAAGCTGGGCTAGCGCTTAATATAAAAGAGGATAGCAAGAGTTTTTATAAATATATAAAAAGGAAGAGGCTGGCTAGGGTGAACGTTGGTCCCTTAGAGGATGAGAAGGGGGACTTAGTGGTAGGGGATGGGAAATGGCTGAGGTCTTGAATAACTCTTTTGTTTCGGTCTTCACGGAGGAGGACGTGAATAATTTGCCGGATGTTAGAGATGGAAAGGTGGTAGGACTGGAGGGTCTCGATGACATTACTGTTACTAGAGAGGTGGTGCTCGGCAGACTGGAGGGGCTGATTGTGGACAAGTCCCCAGGACCGGATGGAATGCATCCGAGGGTCCTGAAAGAAATGGCGGAGGTGATAGTGGATGCATTGGTGGTTATTTTCCAGATGTCGCTGGATTCCGGGGAAGTGCCGGAAGATTGGAAAACGGCTAATGTTACGCCGTTGTTTAAGAAGGGTGCCAGGCAAAAGGCGGGGAATTATAGGCCTGTTAGTTTAACGTCTGTTGTAGGTAAAATGTTAGAATCCGTCATGAAGGAGGAAATAGCGAGGCATCTTGAGGGGAACTGCTTGATAGAGCAGACACAGCACGGTTTCGTTCAAGGGAAGTCGTGTCTGACAAATTTACTGGAGTTCTATGAGGATGTGTCTAGGGCGGTGGATAGAGGAGAGCCGGTGGATGTGGTCTTTCTTGATTTTCAGAAGGCGTTTGACAAGGTACCTCACAAGAGGTTATTGCAGAAGGTCGAGGGACATGGAGTTGGGGGTAGGGTGTTAGCGTGGATAGAGGACTGGTTGTCAAATAGGAGGCAGAGAGTAGGGGTCAATGGGTGCTATTCGGATTGGCGGATGGTGACTAGTGGGGTGCCCCAGGGGTCGGTGCTGGGGCCTCAGCTATTTACCATTTATATAGATGATCTGGAGGAGGGAACTGAGTGTAGGGTGTCGAAATTTGCTGATGACACCAAAATTGGTGGAATGACAAATTGTGCGGAGGGTGGTGAGAGTCTACAGAAGGATCTAGATAGGCTGGGCGAATGGGCCAGGAAATGGCTGATGGAATTTAATGTTGGCAAGTGCAAGGTGGTCCACTTTGGTAGGAATAATGGTAGGAAGGATTATTACTTACGTGGAGAAAAACTGCAGTAGGCGACGGTGCAGAGGGACCTCGGGGTCCTTGTGCATGAGTCGCAAAAACCCAGCTTGCAGGTGCAGCAGGTGGTCAGGAAGGCGAATGGGATGCTGGCCTTCATCGCGAGGGGAATTGAATATAAAAGTAGGGAGGTCTTGCTGCGGCTGTATAGGGCACTGGTGAGGCCGCAGCTGGAGTACTGTGTGCAGTTTTGGGCGCCGTACTTACGCAAGGATATTTTGGTCTTGGAGGGAGTGCAGAGGAGGTTTACTAGGCTGATGCCGGAGTTGAGGGGGTTGAGCTATGAGGAGAGGCTGAATAAATTAAGCTTGTACTCGTTAGAGTTTAGAAGAATGAGGGGAGATCTCATTGAGACGTATAAGATGATGAATGAAATGGATAGGATAGAGGTGGAGAGACTCTTCCCACTCAGAAAGGATAGTAGGACTAGGGGGCACAGCCTCAAGATAAAGGGGGGGGCGGTTTAGAACGGAGTTGAGGAAGAACTTCTTCACTCAAAGGGTGGTGAATCTCTGGAATTCTCTGCCTGTTGAAGTGGTGGAGGCTACCTCGCTAAATATTTTTAAGACGCGGGTTGATGGGTTTTTGGTAAGAGAGGGGATTAAGGGTTATGGGGAGAGGGCGGGAATGTGGAACTGAGCCACGACAGATCAGCCATGATCTTATTGAATGGCGGGGCAGGCTCAAAGGGCTAGTTGGCCTACTCCTGCTCCTATTTCTTATGTTTTCTTATGTGTGGCCCCAGTGGCTTTTGGTGTCGATTCAATGGACATTTTGTGCACCCGAATCGATGAACACAATTGCTGAGCTCCCTTTGTAGCCAGCTGTGTAGAAACAGTGATTTCAATGGGTTCTTGCAGAGTGAGGTTACTCTCAGTTAACATGTTTTTGTGCTGCTTTGTTTCATAGAACACAAACAAGTCTGTTATGAATGGTGTCATTAAGTTCATCTCCAAATGCACAATATTCCGCAAGTCCCTTAAGCACTGCAACAAATTGTGCAGTTAACTCAACCTCATGCTTCTCTTATGGAATCTAAAGCACTCTGTAACCCCAGAGATTTAGATGAAAAACGTGCTTGCAAAATTTCCATGAATGTACATTTTAATGTCTGGTTTATCAGGTTGCACAAAACTGTGGAGGGGATTAAAAGTTTCAGCTCCCATCACGTTGAGGAAAATGGGCACCATAATGTCTTCTTCTATTTTGTTCACCAATGCAAAATAATCAGAAAGCTCAGTATAAGAGCTCTACTGCTCTACATTCTCATCAAAGATTCCAACACTGCCAAAAATTCTTGCCATCTTTTACTCATGCAGGTTTCTCGTGTGCATATTTTGTTTCTTTCTTCTTATTGTGCTTACCCCAATCCACATCATATTTTGTTTCTAGCAGCTGCCTTTTATTTATACAGGCATTAATTTGATCTTCAGTCTGTCATTTACTACAACCAGCTCTAAAATCTGTTTTTCAGAGTATCTTTTACACACACCCACATTAGCCAACTGATTTTTCCTGTAGGCAGCAATGCAGTATACATGTGTGAAAAGTTTTCCTTTTTCTGACTTTCCTTTTTTAAACTTCTTCTTTTAAATGATTTAGCAAGTGCACATCCCTTATCCTCATCACCAGTTTTGTTGTGTATTTGGAGAATGACATTCAAGAACACTTAATATATGAACATAACTTTATTGTGGGCGTCTCTCATTGCATCACTGCCTTGCATCTATTACTACAGCAAGGCTCTATGATGAGCCAGAAGGAACAAATACATAACAGCATGGAGGATAATGAGAAGAAAATAGAAATGAGGCGAATGTGCATGAGGTTGATTTGTCTATCCCAGCATGTGAAGACAGACTCCGGCAGATTGAGCAGATGAGACCAATGAAATATCCAATAGTCAAGAAAACGATCTCTGCAAGCGTCGTGGAATGCGAAGAGCAGGAAAGACACAGAAGATGCCCTGGTCATCCATTGTGCCTCGTCCCATCTCCAGCTGTCTTGACTCTTGTCTTGCCACTGGATCCAGATGGGAATTGGGAAGAGAGAGTGAGGCTGTCGCTGCGCAACTCTCCCTCACTTTAATCCAAATCAAGCACTAGTCTCGACACCATCTCATCATCATCATCATCATCATTATCATCATCGTCATCCTGTTCAAGCCTTGAAGCCCTGCGGCAATGGGCGAGCGATGGAGCAGCAGGTGCAGATACACTGGAAGCTATATTCACGGACCTGCACATAGGTGGCTAAGGTCTAATGATTGTTCTCCGCTGACCGAAGCAGCAGTGAAACTCGGCGTCTACCTGGGCAACTGAGCAGTCCTCTTCAGGAATGCACTGCTCACCTTTGTAGAATAAGGAAGGGTCTTGAAAAGGTGCCCAAAACATTGCCTGCTTCACTAAACCCTGGCCAGTTTACCGCAGCTGGCTGGAATCCCACCTTGCAGTCGAACAAACAAAATAAAGCACAAGGTGACACCGCTCACCAATGGCACTTGGAATGTGCGCACGCTTTTGGACAACCCTACAGCAGACAGACCAGAGAGAAGAACAGCCTTAGTTGCCAAGAGCTTGCAAGATACAACATTGACATTGCAGCCCTGAGTGAAATTTGTCTTGCCAACGTAGGTCAGTTGACTGAAACTGGAGGTGGATACACTTTTTTCTGGAGCGGTCACAGCAGCGACGAGCATCGTGATGCTGGAGTTGGATTCGCCGTCAGGAGTCACCTTGTTCGGAAACTTGCTAGTCTACCCAAGAGTGTGAACAACCGGCTTATGATATTACAGCTTCCGCTACAGAACAGAACTCAAGCCACCCTGATCAGCGCCTATGCCGCCACAGTGAACAACCTGGACGAGATGAAAGACAAGTTCTATGAAGAACTAGACGCCCTACTATCAGCAGCGAGCAGTACCGACAAGCTGATCTTGCTTGGCGATTTCAATGCAAGAGTAGGGTGTGACTCTGCAATCTGGCAGGCAGTCATTGGGATGCATGGAGTGGACAAGTGTAACAGTAACGGCCTACTCTTAATGAAGACCTGTGCAGCACACGACCTCCTTATCACCAACACAACCTTCTATCTGCCTACCCGTAACAAGACCTCTCGGATGCACCCCGGCTCTAAGCATTGGCATCTTATCAACTATGTCATTGTCAGGAGAAAAGACAGGCAGAATGTCAGAGTGACCAAGGCCATGTGTGGTGCTGACTGCTAGACAGATCACAGGCTCAATGTCTCCAAAATGAGGCTCCGCATCAGACCCAAAAGGCGACCGCAAGGAAGCAAGGTTATGAAAAGAATCAACGGCCAAGCTAAAGAACCCCAGCGTAGCTTCAGCACTGGCTGAAGACTTAGAAATCAAGCTTGCTGACCTACATCTCGCAGGCAGCGCTGAAGACAGCTGGGAATGCTGTCCATTCATCTGCACTGAAGATGCTTGGGCCCTCTACCCGCAAGCAGCATGACTGGTTCAATGAGAATGATGGGGAGGTACAGCCTCTACTTGTTGAAAAGCACCGTCTTCACCAGGCCTGTCAGAGCGACCCATCATCAGCTGCCAAGAAAAATGCTTTTACCAGTGCTAGCAGGACAGTTCAGAATAAACTGTGTAAAATGCAGGATGCCTGGTTGAGTGCCAAGGCAGACGAAATACAGGAATACGCTGACAGAAACGACTTGAAACGGTTCTATGAAGCCCTCAACACTCAACGGACCTCAATCTCTCGGGAGCTCCCCCTTCTGAATATAGGTGGTACAACTCTCATTACAGAGTTGAATACAGATGGTACAACTCTCATTCTCAGATCCTGCAGAGATGGGCTGAACACTTTGAAGCAGTCCTCAACTGACCATCATCTATTCATGATGAGGCAATAGACAGGATTCCTCAGGTCGATATCAAAAGCGCCATGGATGACCTACCAGTAGTAGTCGAAGTCACAAAAGCTGTCAGCCAGCTATCCAGTGGCAAAGCCCCAGGGGCAGACACCATACCCGTAGAGATCTACAAAGCTGCTGGTCCTGTACTTATCGAGAAGCTCACTTTTCGCTGGAAAGAAGGCGGCTAAGAGGGGATCTTATTGAAACATATAAGATGATTAGAGGTTTAGATAGGGTGGACAGTGATAGCCTTTTTCCTCGGATGGAGAAAGCTAGCACGAGGGGGCATGGCTTTAAATTAAGGCAGGGTAGTTATAGGACGGATGTCAGGGGTAGGTTCTTTACCCAGAGGGTGGTGAGGGATTGGAATGCCCTGCCTGCTGCAGTTGTAAATGCGCCTAGTTTGGGGGCGTTTAAGAGATCCGTGGATAGGTTTATGGACGAAAAGGGATTGGTTTAGGTTAGTGGATCATTGTTTTTTAACTGGTCGGCACAACATCGTGGGCCGAAGGGCCTGTTCTGCGCTGTAATGTTCCATGTTCTATGTTCTATGAATTGTTCCAGTCCTTTTGGAAGCAAGGATCCGTTCCTCAGGAACTTAAAGATGCTTCCATCGTACACCTCTACAAGAGGAAGGGCAATCGGCAAGTATGCGACAACCACCAAGGAATCTTGCTGCTCGCCATCACGGAAAAACCCTTGCAACCCTGCTAAATTGTCTGGTCAGTCATCTGGAGCTGGGCGTACTACCAGAGTCACAGTGTGGCTTCCGCAAAGGCCGGGGGACTGTTGACGTGACTTCTGCTGTGTGCCAGCTTCAGGAGAAGTGTCAGGAGCAGAATCGCAAGCTCTACACGACCTTTGTTGACCTCACAAAAGCCTTCGATACTGTCAGCCGATAAGGCCTGAGGAGGATCGTGTCAAAGTTCAGCTGCTCCCCCAAATTCATCCAGATGGTTTGCCAGTTCCATGATGGCATGATGGCCAGAGTACTGGATAGCAGAGAATCCTCTGAGGCATTCCTGGTCACCAATGGCATCAAACAGGGCTGTGAGCTCGCACCCAGACTGTTCAGCATGATGTTCACTGCCATAGTGAATGATGCCTTCCAGGACAGTGTTGCTGGAATCAGCCTCAAGTACAGAGTGGATGGGAAGCTCTTGAATCTGAGGAGACTTCAAACTATTACCAAAGTGAAGGAGACTGTTCTGAGAGACTTCCTGTTTGCCGATGATTTTGCCCTATATGCTGGCTCAGAGCCAGAGATGCAAGTCAGTATGGACAAATTTTCCATGACTTGTGACAACTTTGGACTCACCATCAACATTAAAAAAATCGAAGTCATGCACTAGCCTGCTCCTCATGCACTGTACACAGAACCCATAATCACAATCAAAGGGCAGAAACTAAAGGCAGTGGACCAGTTCACTTATCTTGGCAGCACCCTCTTCCAGGCAGTGACTGTTGATGCAGAATAACAAAGGCAAGTTCTGCTTTTGGTAGATTGCGCTGCACTCTATGAGAACATCAAGGAATCAGCCCAGCAACAAAATTGAAGGTCTACAGCGCTGTGGAACTCACTACCCTCCTCTATGCCTGTGAAACGTGGACTGTGTATTGAAGGTATGCAAGACAGCTCAATCATTTCCACATGACTTGTCTTTGCAGAATATTACACATCACATAGCAAGACAAAATACCAGACACTGAAATTCTCTCTAGAGCAAGTCTGTCATCAGTCCACACACTGCTGATGAGAGTGCAGACCCGGTGGGCAGGTCCTGTCATCTGTATGTCAGACGAGCGCACACCCATGCAGCTCCTTTTTGGGGAATTCTCTGCTGGAAGGTGCTCACATGGAGCGCAGAAGAAACATTTTAAAGACATACGCAAGGCCTCCCTGAAGTCACTTGACATAGGCACGACCACCTGGGAAACACTGGCACAAAACTGCCCTACCTGGCGCTGCCTCATCCACAAAGGCTGTCAAGCTTACAAAGCAAGGTGTATTGCTGAAGCACAACTCAAGCATGAGCTGCGCAAGTCCAGAGCCACCAGCGGAATAACTACAGTGCCTACACAAGTCTGACAAATATGTGCCAGGACATTCTGTGCCCAAATTGGCCTGATCAGTCGTCTTCGGACACACCGCAACCAGCCTCAAAATGACTAATGGTGTCGAGGTCCTCATTGATGAAGATGGACAAACAACAGCAAAGCTCTACGATGAGCCAAAAGGAACAAATATATAACAGTATGGAGGATAATGAGGAGCAGAAAATGGAAATGATGTGAATGTGCATGAGGTTGATTTAAGTGAGAGAAATTTGTGCAGATTTTGTCTCAATGTCTCTGCACCTTCCCCTATCTGAATCTGGTGGCAAGATGAAATTATGAAGTTAGCCAATGGATAAGACTGCAGCTGATGTTTTGCAGTCCCTGATGCAACCATACTGAAAATCTGAGCTCTCCACAAAGGCTCGCTACAATGCTGCCTTAACCAAGGGAGTTAGAATATCTGCTCAGCCCATCCACTTTGACATATACTTATGCAATGAGATGGGTGCCTCTTTAACATACAGGATACAAATCTATCAACTACCCTCACTTAGTTTAGCCTACAATCTAATGTGGTTTTTCTATTGTGGCTACTAAAATGCACATCAAGGAGCCATAGGCGAGAGTTGTGTAAGCAGAGACGACTAACAGTTTGGGATGATACAAGGAATTTGGTATAACACTAGTCATGAGTGTTATCATTTCTGCTTAATGCTACACCCCTTAAAGTGAATTAAAGTTATCAGAAACTTAGCATGTTTAAAAATGTTTGCATTAATACTTGTAGTGTAATTATATATTTGTTTGATAAATTTAGTGAAAAAAGGAGATCGTTTGATCAAAATTTTCTTTTGTTCTCAATCTTAATTACATTTCTCACTTGTTTTTCAGTTTAAATTTCTTGACTTTACAACTTGCAACTAAACAAAAAGAATTGGACGGCATGTTTTTGAAAGTGAAAGACATTGAAGGTCAGCTAGTAGTAGCTCAGAATCAATCACAAGTTTTCAGGTAAGGATACCAGTAAAATCACACTATTACTATAAACTTGAAAAGGAAAAGGCACTGAAACACATGTTGTCATCGTGCTACTTGAAAAGAATACATAGCATGTGAAATGAAAAGGTTTTGTATTTCCTAAAGAATCAGGATGGCATGACAGGAAAAAGGCAGCAGATGTTTAACAACTGTTTGGAACCTTTTGAATGTTCCAAACAGGATTGCAGATTCTTTAGTTTTACATTAGATAAAGTGGATCAAATAAAGCATGTGACACGTTGCATGCTATAGCATCAGTACAAATAACTAAAGACAGCAGTTTCCCTAGCTAAGTCAAAATAAGCATCTGTGTTCATGAATGGTCTTTCATTATTCTGATGCAGACAACATTTCTATTTTGTGTAACCTCCAATTTAGGTTTTGTTGAGGAGAATGCTAAATTCTTTCAGATTGATTATTTGACTGCAATCAGGTTGCATGGAAGAGACTAAGCACCATATTAAAATCTGGTCAAAGTAATTCAACAGAGAATTCTATCCTTGAACTGAATCAATATCATATTTCACAGGGAAAGAACAAAGCAGCAAGAACACATCATGGAGCAGGCAACCATTTTCCTTCAGGGAATAAGGATTGAACTGACAGTGCTTAGGGAAGAAGTGAGAAACAATTTGATGATATGGGGCCCTTTCAGCAAAACAGTGACACATTGCCTGGAGGCCACAAGTAGTGCTGTACAGATGGGTGAGTGTAGTCCTGTTATTGGTGTTGAAATAGAAAAATGCTTTCTGGATTGCAGTTAAAAACCAATAAATGATGGGATTTTATATATGCTGCATTTCATTAGTCTGATTAGATTTGCAAAGTTTTGAGACAATTGGTCATTTTACATTTCATCCCTTACACATCAAAATATTAGTAACTTTATTCCAGCCAGAAAATATGATTGTGTTTTATTATTAAATTTGCAGATGTACTTAATACAATGTGAAATGAAAAGCTGAGAATCATTTCAAGCTGAAGTTTGTATTTGCTTTATCAAAATTTATATCAAAGTCCATTCAAAGTGAAATCACTGGTTTAAGAAACATTTTCTTTTCTAATTCTCTGTAAATTGGTGTTATTTCATTCATATTTTCCATCTAAATTGAAATTGATTTATACATTAGAATTTTTAAGGGAATTGACACCATAAGGGTGATTTTATGTCCCCACCATTGTGTTTGCATCTAGAAACATGGCAATCAAGGATATAAAATTGTGAGCAGAATTGAAGTACTGCTTGTTGTCCACCCGTACTAGTTTTCATATTGAAGTCCAACCTGGTAGTCAAAGCTCGAGTTGGAAACCAGCCAGAGTCTCATTAATGAATACAAATTGTATCATAATCTCTGCAGTACTATTTTCAAATCTATATTGTTGCTGAAGATATATTGCTCTTGCACTTAGAAAGTGGTCAAAATTATAAGGTGATGACTT
This sequence comes from Carcharhinus amblyrhynchos, assembly GCF_965287045.1. Classification (NCBI taxonomy): domain Eukaryota; kingdom Metazoa; phylum Chordata; class Chondrichthyes; order Carcharhiniformes; family Carcharhinidae; genus Carcharhinus; species Carcharhinus amblyrhynchos. Next base: position 99,641,136 of record NC_137326.1, on the reverse strand, counting down.
TAAACATAATTTAAGGAGCTGCCCTTAGAGGATGTGCAAGCAGATTTTATGCAGTTGCTTGTGACTTTTAAGCACAAAAACATGCTTAATCTCCATCCATTTCCAGGTGGTGCAAAAAATTTCCCTGCCACTAAAAGCTGCTGCTCTCTTTGTCTCTTAATGCTTCCACCTGGACTTTTTGAAGTCCTTAAAGTTGGTCACCTGTCTGAAACTTCTACCCGAGATTGACAGATTCCCAAGGGGAGGATATTTTGTGCTAGCAGCTTATCAGATTCATTAATATTGAGTGTAGCCAATTATGCAAGTATAGCTTGGATTGTATTTTTGTCATTTGTGTATTGTATTGTGTATCTGTAAAAGAAAAATGACAAAAATAAGAGATGGTACAATTGCAAGGTAAAAGAAATAAGATGGGGGAGAAGGGGGAATGGGTGCATCAAACAGGAAATCCCATTGACAGCAGTGGGATCTTCTGGCCAATTGTGGGCCACCTCTGCGCAGTGAGATACACTGTGGGGGGCGTTGGTTGTGGGGTGGGGGGTGGGGATATGGGTGCGTGAATGTAGAAGCTCCAGCCCATTAACTTTTTTTCTCTCTCCACAAATGCTGCCAAAACTGCTGAGTATTTCCAGAATTTTCTATTTTTAGTTCAGATTTCCAGCATTCACAAGAGTTTTGGTTTGAGCATGTTGTTTAGTTTTTTAAATTAATTCGCTGGATGTGGTAATTGCTCTCTAGGCTAACATTTGTTGCCCAAGCAGTCATCAGCAAACATCCCCCTTTCTGATCTTATGATGGAGGAAAGGTCATTGATGAAACAGTCAAAGATGATTTGGCTAGGACACTACACTGGGGAACTCTTACAATAATGTCCTGGGACTGAGATAGCTGACCTCCAATAACCACAACCATCTTCCTTTGTGCTATGTATGTCTCCAATCAGTGGAGAGTCTTGCTATTGATTTCTCTTGACCCCAGTTTTGGTAATTAAAGCATTAAAATAAAACTCTACAAATGAATAACTTAGAAGGGAACTACATACTTTGAGCTATAAGAAGTTAACTTTATCCTTCACCTGAATCCATGTCATGGAAGCATTCAGTATTACAAAGCAATAGCTATTCTCCCAAGGGGAAGAGCTAAGCATAGTCAAAGTCAATGAATCATTACAGAAATGTTATTTAGAGGTTGAAATTTCACTTTTGAGCTGGTATGTTTGTGATAGCACATAGTATTCTTTTAGTGATGCGATCTAGTGCACAGCCTACAAAATTGTATCATGTGCTGGTGGTGCAGAAGGTGGAGGAAGGTGCAGTTCCCTTAAGCAGCTTTTGCGTTTCCTCCTGGCAACAAAGTTTGAAATTAGTCATTTTCTGTTATGTATAAAACTGAGTTGAGACAGGATTGTGCTCATGTCCCAAGGGCAGGGAGAAACAGCCTGTGACATGCAAAGTGTCTTAAAAGGTATGGTGCCAAATACATTAAAATTACACTGAACAAGAATATGAAAATTGATCCAATTAAAAGAAGCAAACAGTAATATAGTGCAATAACAGTGATGGCTGATTTATTTAAAAGGTTAGGTTAGACAATTATGAAAAATGTCCTGATGGTTGTGCTTTGTTTTGCTTTGCTTTAAGGGTGCAAAGTGCTGGCTTGGCAGCAATGGCACAATATCTTGCAATAGCCAGGACAAAAAGCACATGTCTTAAATGAATGTTTTAATGAAAACCTGTGCCAAAGACCAGCATACCCCTCCACTGATGCCTGTAGCAAACTCAGAGTAAATGCAAAATTGACAGACTCAAACCTCAGTTTTTAACCCCATTTTAACTAGTTTTCTATTCCATTTCTTTTGCAACCTAACTTCCAACATGGCAATTTCACTGAAAAATATAGACTGCGCAAGAGTCATTACAGTAATCTTGTCAATGGATTTTTAATGTCAAAAATGGGAGGGTGGGACAGAAGTGACTTTAACATCAAATAAATCTTGAGATGGATCAAAATTTTATGCTTCCTCTCCCAGCGGTATCTGAGGATCCCATCTGCTCTCACCCAGATGAGATTTTACAGTGAGGTGGACAGGGCTTTGGATGGAAGCCCACTCATGTCCCTATCAATGTGGCCACTCAATGATTACTGAAGGGCATTTTCCCGCTGAACCTCAATTATCAGGATGGGGGGGAGTGCTCTGTCATAAGGCTCCCCTCAGTCTGAGGGTGCACTTTTTCTGCTTGTATCACAGCTTGGTATGTCCCCTGCTCTGCCCAAGACCGCAAGGAACTATAAAAGGTCATGAATGTAGCCCAATCCATCATGCAAACCAGCTCCCATCCATTGATTCTGTCTACACTTCCCATTGTCTGGGCAAAGCAGCCAGCATTATTAAGGTCTCCACGCACCCCAGACTTTCTGTCTTCCACCTTCTTCCGTTTGGAAAAAGATACAAAAGTCTGAGGTCATGTACTCAAGAACTGCTTCTTCCCTGCTGCCATCAGACTTTTGAATAGACCTACTTCGCATTAAGTTGATCTTTCTCTACACCCTAGCTATGACTGTAACACTACACTTTGCACTATCTCTTTTCCTTCTCTATGAATAGTATGCTTTGTCTGTGTAGCCGCCAAGAAACAATACTTTTCATACATGCTAATACGTGTAACAATAATAAATTAAATCAAATCAAATCTCCTTTCAGACATGAACCTGGAGAAGGAGAGAGTATTCATCATGGCAACAATCTAGACCAGTGTTGTACCTCAAATGTATTTAGAATGCAAAAGAATTTCAGAGTGCCTCAAAAGTTGTTATATTCCTGTCCATCTATGATGAATGCATTGGACACCAGTCAATGTCCAGAGCATTCTATAATTTAGTATTTTTCAGTAATGGTTGACTTGTGCGTTTTATTATTTTTTGTTGTATAGTAATAATGCTTCATGCTCTCTTGTTTCACATCATGCAGCTTTGCATAATTTGAACTTATAGTTTGTCAGCACTACATTTTTAAATGTTTTGCCTAGCTTCTTCCGGAGAGGTTCTCCATACTTCCCTGTGTATAGAGGTGGGTTCAAAATGCATAAGGCCTTCTCATATGCAAGTACCCACTTCAGAAGAAAATGATTATTGCTATTTATGGTAAGTATCTAGAGGTAATCTCTGACTAAAACAAATTGTTTTGATTGTTTAAGCAGATGCAAAAGGTCTACCGCTGATAATTAAAAGTTGTTTCTACACTAAAGATATTTGAAATAGCTAAAAATGCAACATGAGCAATGCAAATAGAACAGTAAGGTAGTAATTTAAGTTTTTAAAATTATTAGCTAATTCAATTAAGCAATTTAGCCGCAATTGCGCAAAGAGTTGCCTTTAAGGTTTCAAAGTGATACGATCTGTAAGTGGCCTGAGGATGTCCCTTCTATATAGAATTTAATTGAACTAAGTGCTGGAGAGTAAATACAGGCTTCAAAATATTGAATACAGGTTTTTAAGCCATTAAGTAGTGAATTCATTATCCCTGGCTCAGATCCAAAGATGCTTTCATTGAGTTATAATCAGGTCCTGACCCCTCATATTTCCGTGGATCCATGTATTTTAAAAGGATGTGAGGAAAAGGGATGGGGAGAGGTTTGTAAGTGTAATGTTACATTTATCTGAAGATCCATGGTCAGTACAAACTCTTTGTGAATGATTGATCCAAAAAAGCATGTTCTGACACATGGATCATTCAGAAGCAAAGTTCCCTGTGTCTTATTGATGTAACATTATTCCTTAGTTTTTCTGCCTTAATCAGAAGTTTATTCTTCTGTTCTTCTATAAAATCTTTTATCTAGCAAATATAAGACATCCCCACCATTACCAGTACAAGATACCTTTTGGGACAGAGTGTCAGCAACTAGAAACTAAAACAAAGTTGCAACAGCCTGTTACAGGGAAAAGTATGAATCCCAGCTAATTGTAAGCAATCTGTAATTGAGAATGCTGACAAGTGACCCAGTACAGATGGTTTCAGTCCAAATCAATTTCCAAGTGCAAATAATAACCCTACCCTGAGGGGGTTCTTCAACTCAACACTTCAGAAGTTAATGCCTGTGTGTCATGGAAGGAAATTGATCTAATCGTATCTCCCATCAATGCGAAACTGTATAAGCTCTGAATATTGTTTGTCACATGTACTTCTGAGTCATTTAAGGCACGCTATTCAAAGCTGTCAACTTGTCAGATATTAAAGACTTGGGCTTAGAAGTTTCCACGTGAGTCAGACAAAACGTGTGCTTCTATCTGTTTCCAAAGCTTTTTTTTGCATGGAATAGGTTGCCAGCCTGTTCCCAGAGGCTGTAGCTTGCATTAAACATGGCTGACCAGGAACACTGTCCGTCCGAGTGCATACCATAAGCATTTTGGAAGGATTTACAGGCTAATAATCACCTGTTTTGGCCACATTATGAACACACCATCCATGGCCATCAGGTACTGAAGTGGGACTCAAACCCGAAGCTTTGGTTCATTGCACCACAAGACTTTCAATGCATATACCAAAGGAATTATTGTGAAAGTAAGGTCACTTTGTAACTTCAGATTCTGGTCACTACTACAGTTAATAAAATGCTGAATGTTTAATTGAATAATTATATCCACTAATGATTTACTGCTCAACTGCTTGTTAACTTTTGTTATATTTATCTGAGTAGATACCTTTCTTTCCAACTTTAAGTTGAGATTTGTGACCAATACAAAGCTCTTAGTGCATAACTTGTGGTCTGGCTCCTTCATTGATGATTTGGTAAGAAAGAGTTAATTTAGCTTGAAAGTAATATAATTGAAGGTTAGCAAAGTAGATTCATTTTGATCCAAGTTTTTTTTGGAAGATAGTTCAGCTGAGTTGGACGCCATTCAGCCCTAGAATGATGTTCAGAGATAATATCCTAGACAATTCCTTTGTAAGGAGTTTAAGGATTCATCTGGTTCCTTGACATTTATTTTTCAAGATAACAAACCCAGCTTTCTTTTACAAATTTGAATTAAGAGAAGATCTGAGGTAACTGCACTGGTTAATAAATAGTGGTAAATGCCAAGATAATGAATATTGATTGGCTGACATTTAAAGGTCATTAAATTTTAAAGGTAAGAGCCATTAATTGTTATATATTTCTCAACAGCATACTTGCTTAACAAGAAAAACAAGTTTACGTGGGTTACTTGCCTGAGTTAAGTATTTACAAGACCTGGTATTGATGATTCATGATGATTGACCAGTTTGTCTGGAAGAAATTTTCACAAAGGCTCAACTTCTATTTGTTGTAAATAATATTTATTTTATTTTGTGCCAGCTTGGATGAAATGAAAAAGAAATACATAACTTTATCAGTGTTCTAGATTCTCCAGATCCTCTTTTGTTTTATTTCTACATTGAGCAGTGGCATCTCAGGAATGTACAGGAACAGAAAAGATAATTTTGATTCATCCGGTCTGTCTTCAATTTAGTGAAGTATCTTTCTCATGTAAAACCTTTGGCCAAAGAAACAGAGATAACTATTAAAAATGCTGGGATTTCTAATATTTTGGAACCACTGTAAACCGTGGTATGAAATTAAAATATTCTATTACTGTATTCATTCTGCAGGCTGGAAAAACAGCAAAGGGACCATTCAGTTTAAAGTCTGACAACACCAGGTTTTAGTCCAACCGATTTATTTGATAGTAAACTCACAAGCTTTCGAGGGGACCCCCTCTTCGTCAGGTGAATGGAGAGTTCTGGCCTTGGACAGAGCATATAAAGCACAGACAGTTTAGAGATTACTGACTAGAATGCGAATCTTTCTAATCAGTAATCTCTAAACTGTCTGTGCTTTATATGCTCTGTCCGAGGCCAGAACTCTCCATTCACCTGACGAAGAGGGGGGTCCCCTCGAAAGTTTGTGAGTTTACTATCAAATAAATCGGTTGGACTAAAACCTGGTGTTGTCAGACTTTTTACTGTGTTTACCCCAGTCCAACGCCAGCACATCCACATCATGACCATTCAGTTTGCCAGTGGACATCAAGGCAATATGATTTGCAGTCAACCATTTCAAAAGTGGAAAGATTTGATGCATGCCAGTTGGATATAGGAGCATATTGGTTATGTTACTGGACTGGTAGGCCTGGGCTAATAATGAAAAGGCTCAAATTCAAATTCCAAGACAGTTGGGGAATATTAATATCACCAGCAGCAGAAAGTTCATCGAAAAATGAAGTATAAACCTGGTGAAGCTACAAAACCACATTGATGTTAAACAGTGGAAGCAGCACACTATAGAAAGGGCTAAACCAAAGATTAGTTGTGATGCTAAGCACATCATTATGAATGCAAACATCAACTACCCATGAGGCTTCCAGGGCCCTTTCACTTTGACCAGGCCATGATTTTACAGCAGCAACCTATGATTGCACTGTGAAACTCCAGAACACATAACATTTGTATTCAATCGAAATACATAAATACAAGAATAGTGGCAAGCAAACTATCAGAAAATTCAGGTTCTTGGACACATTTTTAAAATTCATTCATTAATATGCATTGCTGGTAAGACCAGCATTTATTGCCCAGACCTATTACTCTTGAGAAAGTATGATGAGCCACCTTCTTGAACTGCTGCAGTACATTTATTGTAGGTACACCCACAGTGCTGTTAGAATGTTCCAGGATTTTGACGCAGCAACAGTAAAGGAATGGCATAAAGTTCCAAGTCGAGATGGTGTCTGACTTGGAGGGAAATTTGCTGATAGTAACATTCCCGTGCATCAGGGATTGGACAAGATTGTAATCCTGTTATTGGCTTACACTGATGAACATGGCCTGTATTGGGAAAGGCATGGTAAATCCAGTATACTTGTTGACAACGATCTTTTTGGCTCCTGTCCGTGTCCGTTCTTGCCCTCAGCAGGACCCAAAAAGTTAAGCATGAAGACTTTCCGGACCAACTTACACCTGCAGTATACCTTAACTACTTGTCAGAAGATTGTGGATTTAATTCCCACACCAGGTTTTGCGGACATAATCCAGGCTGTCACTCCTGTGTAGTATTAATGGAGTGCTGCTTGGAAGTAATAGTAATTAAGCTAATGAAAAATTGTAAGTAAGATCTGAATACAGTGCTTCTCTGCAAGGATTCATACCCAAACGCACTCTGACTTTCTTTGAAATTCCCTGCATTTCTCCACCCCAATCATCCACTGGAGCACCTAACAATCCTTCCAACCCTTCCCGACAATACCCCCATCCCCTGACTGCCTTCCCCACCCTGACTACCCTACCCATTTCCCCAATTATCCAGTCAACCCCCTGACTGACCACTCCTCCCGCTTTCCACCTCATTCCCATATTGACTTCTTGGCAGTCCCCAATAACTACCTGAACTTCCCTCCATTGACCACCCTGCCAACTGACCACCCAATCCCTTCCATTGACCACCTGAACCCCTCCCAATCACCCCTTAATCACCTGACCTCCCACCTTCTGGCCACCCCAGACTGACCATCTAATACACCCACTCACCCCCTCCTCATAAAATTGGAAGGGCGGGCAAGAAAGATGCAGCTGCATTTCAAGGTAACAAGGAGTGGGGTGACAATTTGATTGTGATTGCCACTCCATGCATGTTATCGCCTGGTGACTCCTATAAATTACGATCTGTGCAGTCATTCTCAATAGCTGAGGAAAGAACTGCCTGCATTTACCGTAGCTAAAATGCATCGAGTGTTGTCTACATTGTACTTTTATAATTTGATCTACATGAGGAACTGAAATATTTTTAATGAAAATTAATTTTCAACAAACAAGTCTGGTTGGCTTTTCAACTTGCCATCTCTTCTGATAATTGTTGGTGATTATGGACTCCAGTAATAGATACTGTATGGTACACTCCATACTGCATATAGAATCATAGAAACCTTACTGTGCAGAAAGAAGCCATTCAGCCCATCGAGTCTGCACTCAGGCCCTACCCCCATATCCCTACATATTTTACCTACTAATCCCTCTAACCTACGCATCTCATGAGACTAAGGGGTAATTTTAGCATGGCCAATCAATCTTTGGACTGTGGGAAGAAACCGGAGCACCCAGAGGAAACCCACGCAGACACGAGAAGAATGTGCAAACTCCAGACAGTGACCCAAGTCAGGAATCAAACCCAGGTCCCTGGAGCTGTGAAGCAGTAGTGCTAACCACTGTGTTACCGTGCCACCCATATTGTGTCACCTGACCTGGGGGTTGACAATCAGCACATGTTAGAGATGGTTGGAACAAGGCTTCAGATGCTTTGCAGTTGTGTGTTCGTGATATGAAAATATGTTGTTAATAAAGTTAGTCCAGCAGCAATGGTGTACATCATAAAAACAAAATATCATCCGATCTTAAAACCAGCACGGCCTTTTCTTCCACTTCACATCTGGGAACAGAATGTTCCATAGATATTAAATAAAGCAATATCAAAGCCATAATATTTTATAAATAGGTTACTGCTTCTAAGAATCCCACAACCTCACATCATTATTAGCCCTAATTCCACCATATCTAGACTCCAAACTGACCTTGAGAGCAATGTCAGTACTTGACTCCATGGCATTATGGGTTCCAATTGCAGAGAACGGTGTATGGTAGCAGTGAGGATTGTAGAGTCAGTGGAAGTGGCCTGTCCTTCAACTTCTAAATAGCACACAAAAGCTGAAATAAAGGAGAACTTTTTATTATGTGAGAAACTGAACAAATGAAAGAGAGGGATACTTGGCTGTATAACAATAGCATATCTACTTACAATTGTCTGTGCATTATTCAGATTCTACAAACCCTTAATAGTGTAACCTTTTGAATAAATTTGCATGTAACAGTTTGAATGCTGCATTGGATTTGATCATTTCTTGTTTCTCTTCACTTGGACTACAGGAAGTACGTGCATTTTGAATATCCTAGTTACATGCAAACAACTTTCTATCGTTTTCATTATTTCCTTCTGCTTTCAGTTCTAACAGCACATTAATGTTGCCAGTTTAATGAGACATAGAATATCACTAAGCATTGTTAGTATTGGAACACCTTTGAGTATTTTTTTAAAAATGTGCCCATGTCTAGTGTACACAAACATTTGATACTGCTTAATAATCTGTCTAAGAGTTTATGAAATTGAAATCTATTTATCTCCTTACTGTGTCCGTGTGTGTGTGTATATGTGTGTGTGTCCGTGTGTGCTGCTGACTGGCAAAGATACTTAGTGCCCTGAATTGTGTTGGCTTACAGAAGCAGTATGGGAGTGGGGGTAGGAGGGCAACAGCACCTCTTAGTGTTGGGAAGGCTGCTAGGTATACTGTGGTAAAGATTTCAGTCTAAAAGCACTTCTACACATTTTAAAATGAAGATGTTATTCCAGTTATTGGAAAAAAATGTTGAGAAAATCATGATAGCAGATCAAAGCGTGACTTCATTTGAAAATTAAGAATTTATGTGAGACAAGTTGCAGGTCATTGAAACACACAGGACAGGGGACATGAAACTGCATGGACACCCACACAGCCTGGAAGCAATTTTATGGTGACGCAAGCGGAGGTGGCAGGGAGAACCCACTCTCAAGGAATGGGCACTTTCAGAGCTCTCTTCGTCCCCTGGCCTATCCCGCAACAATCCAGTGACCACCCCCCTCTTACCCAGGAGACCCCTACACTCTCTTTCCTGAGCCCTCTACTACTTATCTGGCCTCCGTGTCCTGAAACTTAGTCCTAGGTATGGTGCAGTGCCTCCTTCAACCACTGTAGTGCTGGGGAGCTGTTGGTTAATCTGATTTTCTAGCAGTTCTCCAAGGTGGGATTTCCATCCTCACTTGAAAGGAAGTTCAATCTACTGCCAATCAAGTATATTAATATGGCAGCGGGTCTGTTGGAGCCAGTGGAGATGTGTTCCCCACTTGCTCTCCAGAGGCGGGAGACAAGCCCCAGCCATCTGAAAAATTGAGGCTGTTTACTTTGTTTCTCTCTGATCAGATGCAGTCTGACCTGCTGTAAATTTCCAGCATTTTGTGTTTTTACCCCAAAAATAGCATACATGCACATAGCTGCACTCTGTGCATCAGTACATGTGGAATGTTTGGCCCTAATATTTGCAAGGAAGAGTGGAGAATGGGGTGCTAGGAAAAAACCCAACCACTGGGGTCAGAGGAGCTCAATATAATTTTTTTCTTCTGTTTCCAACCTGGCTGATGGTCAGATTGACTGGTTATTTAGCTATGAGGTCAGAAAACCTGCAGCAGAGACCAGAGCTGGGGATAAATAAAGAAAGAGGAGCAAGAGATTTGGGTTTGGTGGATTAGAAGAGAATAGAAATCGCACAAAGTAGAATATTGGAGTTAATGAGGGGAGAACAGAGTGAAAATTCAGAGGGAGCAAAAGATCAGGAGGGAGGAAGTGAAGATTGGAGCTTGATCAGAGGACAAGGCAGCAGAAATTTGGAGTCAGGAAGGATAAGATCAGGGCTTGGCGGAGGGCAGGGGAAGAGACAGAAATGGCAAAGGAGCATAGAAGAAATCAGGGCTTTTGTGGGGAAAAGAACCAAAATTGGATAGGAGGTGTGTATTGGAGAATGCCACCCAGGCATTCTCTCTAAATGAACGTATCTTCATTATGGTGTGATCTTTCTCATACCTACTGCTTCTCTGTTTCCCACTCTGCATCACATTGTATCACTTCCTTGCACATATTACTACAGCAGGGCCCTTTGGTGACCCAGATGGGTCAAATACATAACATTTCCATTTCCTTAATTTGAATGATCCGAAAACAAATTCAGCATGAACAATAGTTAATAGGTTAGTCAGTATTATAAATTCAGGTGGTTTGGAGGTCATTGCTCTCGAGTCGATTGACAGTGAACCTCTGATACTTTTATCTTCATGCTGATGTCAGCAGTGGCTGGTTTAACTGGCGTTGACAAGGAAACTGGAGGTTGTCTCTGCTTCTGAACAGGTGAGATGTTGAGTTTTCTTGGCTGTGCCTGCTTTTGTAGGGGTTCCAGGAAAGACGTGATTTGGTAAGTCTGAACCTGAATTCTCTTCAGGTTCCAACCTTGGCTGATCTGTTTTTTAGACAGTAGCTGGACTGCATGTCTCCTCTGGATAAGGTCATCTGAGGTCCAGACAGTATAAGAATCAGGTCCAGTTTGTGCAAGAATGTGGCAGGAACCCATTTCTTCTCTTTGGAGCAATCCTGAGCCAAACCTCTTTGTCCCAGATGGAAATCTGTGCTTTGTTTTCATGCCATTCCACTTGTATTTGTTGCTATTGCCACATAATAGCCTTGGCTTTTGGAGGTTTTAGAAGATTGAGTATAGAATGCAGCATTTTCATCATGAGTAATACAGGAGAGATCTTGGTCATGGCGTGTGTGGTGTCAATCACATTTCCCAAGCACTCAACAGAGGATTGGAAGAACTCATACTTGTCCTTATGGACTCTCAGACCTTAGTCTTCCAATCTTTGGAGAGTGACATACAAGATTTGAAGGTGTTCCTTTTCATTTCTTCTAGTGACTAGGATGTCATCCAGATTGCACTGGATTCTGCTCAGTCCAGTTCAGAATTTGATACATTGCTCTTTGAAATTATGAAGCAGCAGGTGTGATTCCAGATGACAATCTTTGGTGCTGGAATAAGCCCTTGTGTGTCACAATTGTCAAAAGTTCCTGTGAAAAAGGGTTGGACAAGGCATGCTTAGAGACCTATTTCCTGTGCACATACATCTGAAGTAGGCCACTCAGGTCAATTTTGCTGAAATTTTGGTGCCTTGCCAATCCCGCAATAGGTCCTCAATGTGATGTAATAGGTAATGTTCAGCAAGTGACACTGAACATATAGTGACCTTAAAGTCCCCACAAATCCTCATGGAGCCATCTTTCTTAATGACTGGAACAATAGGCGTGATCCATTGGCTGACGCTGATATTTTCAAAAACTCCAGTCGTCACCAGCCACTCCAAGTCAGCCTCCACCTTCAGCCTAATAGCATATAGTACAGGCCATGTCTTCAAACATTTTGTTTGGCTTCTGTGTTTTGTTTTTAGATTGACTTTAATGTTCTTCATGCTCCCTAATTCTTCATTGAAAACAACACTGCTTCTTTAAAATTTTTGTGAGGCCTGATTCTTCATTGGCTGTCATGTGGACTTCAGCCAATTCAGTGGAATCTTCTCTAGCCATGTGCGACCCATCAACGCTGGGTCATTTTCCTTCAATATGTGTAGAGGCAAATCTACTATTTGCTGTGCAGCCGCTTCAAAGCGACCTTCAGGGCAATCATTTCACCTGTATATATCTTCAGCACTATCCTTGATGGCTTTAAGTGAAGGTGTTGGAGCTTCTCTTGTAGATAGTCTCCGGTGCCAGTGGGACTGCTGCCTCAGTGCCATCTTCAATCCTTACTGGCTGTCCTTCCAGCAGTGGAGTTAACCACTACCCGTGTGTAGTACCAGTGATGGCTAGCACATGTAGCGATAGCGCCTTCTCTGACTGTGTGTCACTTTGCTCTTCTCAGCCCTGTTGTATAGCATGGATATTTCTCTTTCGATTTTGTTTAAATGTTGTCTTGGTTTGTTCTTGCTTTTTTTATAGTTTGCTTTTTGTTTCTGCAAGCACGCTTTATGGATCCTTTTTTCCCACAGCTTTGATATTCAGTGTCTTCACACTAGCATTCAGCAGCTGAATGCCCTGGCTTTGCACACCAGTAATATGTGAGAGCCTGGGTGTCTTTTAGTGTCGATTTTGCGGACATTTTGTGAACCTGAGTAGATGAATTTGATTGCGGAGCATTGCATCCAATTCTGTAGAAACATTGATTTCACTGGCTTTCTGCAGAGTGGGATTGCTTTGATTTAACAGATGTTTTTGTGCTGCTTTGTTGTATAGACCACAAACAAGTGTGTCATGAATTGTGTCATTGAGCACATTTCCAAATTCACAATATTCTGTAAGTGTTTTAAGCACTGGAACAAATTGTGCATTGCATCACTTCCTTGCATATATTATTATAGTAGGGCTCAATGGTAAACCAAAAGGACAAATATATAACAGGAGGAAATGAGAGAAAAGGGTCTAGTTGGGGGGAAATGTTGGATTCAGGAGGGAGCGAGCAATGGTGTAGTTTTGCAGCAGAGGAATAAGTGAACGCAATCAGGATGGAGAGAATTAGAGGTTGGGGTTTGTTTGGGCAGTGGAGGAAGAGAGAAGAATTTGAAAAAAAACTAAAAGAGTAAGACTTGCTAGGGGAAAGGATGGAAATTGAGACAGTGTGGAAGAGAGATCTGATTTCATGGGGGAAGAGAGCACAATTAAGAGGGAGGAAAGAGAGCACAATTGGGAGGGAGGGAACAAAGAGTCGTGGCTTGATAGGGTAGTGGTGTGGATGACATGGAGGCATGAGTAGAAGTCCAAAAACCAACAATCAGGCTTGATTTATATATGTTAATGAAGTGTGCTACCTCTCCAAGGTACATAGGTTATGGGTTGGGGCATTTCCTCATTTAAAAATTTTAGTTTAAAATTCATGTGCAGACTTGTGCGCTAATGCAGAAAATTGCTTCAATCATGAAGTTACTGTATTACATTTTTGTAACTTTCATTTAATAGCAAAACTTCAGTACCAGTTAGGCATGAGAAAGAATCCTCATTCTGAATGTGGGTAATGGCTGCCTGTCTGTTTTGGTCATTTTGTAAAGCTCTGTATAATAAACAGAGAACACTTAGGTACATCATGAAACGAGTTGGACAACAAGGCATGCTTAGAGACCTATTTTTGCTCCTTGGGAGATAACCTCTGTGAAGCTACAGCAAATAATGTTTCAGTTCCCTGTTATGGAAGACAGGACACCTAGACCTGAATATTTCCTCTAACTTGTACTAGCAGGCTGATGAATTGAGATTTAATTTTAATACATAGGAGATGAAGGCGATCAAAATAGAGAGCTATTATAATGAAATTAAAAATTGTTTTCAGAGATGTGCCAACTGCAAGAAAGCCTTAAGAAATCCAATCAAGAGGTTGATTTCCTTCAACAGCATGTAAGAGAACTGCAGCTTTCATCAGACACAATTGCACTACAAACCCATCAAATCCATGTTTTAGAACAGAAAGAAGCTGAACTCCAAATCAGGTGTTGCGACCTACAGAAACAAGGACGCGGTAAGTGAGACTTCTGCTGAAGAACATTGATTTATTTAATAAATGACTGCTTTAAAAACTTAGTGCTTTAATCTAAGCCCCAGCACACTGAAATCATAATGACCAATCATCATTTTATGTAATTACAGATACAAAGAATTACAACTAGATTTGCTATGCATACACTTAAAAAACAAAGGTTAGAATGGCAATAAAATAGCGATATCTTCTCAACTGTTATGCCACTAATTAAAATACAACAGAATTTTCATATTTTAAAATTATACACATCTCAGCAATAAGTTATAAAATTAACAGCATTTTATTTCAGATACTTGTCCATGGACTTGCAATCCAGATCCCAATCAAAGCCTATTGTACACAATCATTGCATTTTCAAAAAATACATTCAAATAGTGCTAAATTGGAAAAGCTGTAATCTGTGATCTTGAGCTGCTGATGTCATGGTGCAAACTTCAAAAATTATTTAGTTCTCAACATGCGAAAAAAACACTTGTTGGTGAAATCTTGCGGCATTGGCAGCCATTTAAAGTGGGAAATGATTTTCCAAGGCTATTGGTTTGATTGGTCTTTGCGAAATTGATTTACTTCTAAGCCAGTCACTGCAATAATAAAACATCACGTAACATTGCATTGGTGCTTCTGGTCCTGGAACTAATTCAGTCACTATGTCCTCACAGCTGTTTGGCATTTAGAGCAAATAATGTCATATGCAAAATATTATTGAAATCCTCAGTCAAGCCAGGGCAACTTGCCCTGCTACTAGGATCCAGTGCAGAGTTTACAGATGGGAATTTGATCCAAGTGCTGGTTTTTGGGGTCAAGGCCAACATCGCCCTAGTAACAAGTTATAACATTTATGTGTTATCCAGGCTGGCTGTACTTACTTAGTATCTCACAAGATGTTCTGGCAGCTCATTTCAAAGGCGGAATAAACAAAAGTGCAAAAAAACCTTTCACTGTATGTATTACAAATACAGTCATTTGCGTACTATTTCAGTAACCGTTCTTGGAATCGGAAATTACATCTTTAAAATGTTTTACATATTCTTTCAGGGAAATAAGGATGGAAATAGAAGGGGCTCTGGCCTAGATCTTTCAATCTTCCTCATATATGGGATTGATGCAAAGGGACTAAAGAGTGCAAATATTAAAATCCTGTTCATAAAAGGGAGTAAAACCTAGTAACTGTAGCCCAGTCAACCCACCATTAGTGGCGTGGAAACTTCTAGAGGCCATAATCCAGGCCAAAATCAATTTTTACTTGGAAACCTCATAAAATGGGCAGCATGGTGGCACAGTAGTTAACACTGCTGCCTCACAGTGCCAGAGACCCGGGCTTGATTCCTGGCTTGGGTCACTCTGCAGAATTTGCACGTTCTCGCCACGTCTGTGTGGGTTTCCTCTGGGTGCTCCAGTTCCCTCCCACGGTCTGAAAGACATGCTGGTTAGGTGTATTGACCATGCTAAATTCTCCCTCAGTGTACCCGAACAGATGCTGGAGTGTGGTGACTAAGGGATTTTCACAGTAACTTCATTGCAGTGTTAATGTAAGCCTACTTGTAACACTAATAAATAAACTTTAAAAACAAGTTGATTAATGTTAGACAACATGCAAAGGCAAGTCAAGTCTGGTAAGTTTAATTGAGTTCTTCACATAATGGAGCACACTTAATATTGTGTATTTGCACTGACAAAAGGTGCTTGAGTACCATATAATGAATTCATTTAAAAACTAAGGCTCATGGGACTAATGTGGCAGTGGATGCAAAATTGGTCATGTAACAAAAAGCAGAAAATAGTGGTGAAAAGTTATTTTTCAAACTGGAAAGAAATATACATTGGTGTCCCCTAGAGTTCACTGTTCGGACTATTGCATGTTTTGATATGGCCAGCGGGGGTTGGGGGGGTGGGCACCACAGAAGACTGCAGATTCCAATTTGCTGAATATCAGAAGGAAATAGATTTCTAGACACAAAGGGTATCAAGAGGAGAGAGTGGGAGTAAGGCCTTAGAGGATCAGCCATGATCACGTTGAATAGTGGAGAAGGTTTGAGGGACTGAATGGCCTACTCATATTCTTTTTTCTATGCAAATTTGATAGCAAAAGTAAGGGATGCTTGGAACATGCATGAGAGCAGTTTATGGCGGGGGGGGAGCGCAGAAATGTGGGAGCAGGGGAGCAGGATTGATGTGGGAGTGGGGAACAGGATTGATGTGAGAGTGAGGGGGCAGGAGAGATTTGGGAGTGAAAGGTTGGGAGAGATGTGAGAGTGGGGGAAGACAGGATTGTTTATTTATTTTTATCAGTATCACAAGTAGGCTTACATTAACACTGCAATGAAGTTACTGTGATAGTCCTCTAATTGCCACATTCCAGCACCAGTTTAGGTACGCTGAAGGAAAATTTAACATGGCCAATGTATCTAACCAACACGCCTTTGAGGCTTGTGGGAGGAAAATGGAGCACCCAGAGGAAAATCACACAGGCATGGGGAGAACGTGCAAACAACGCACAAACAGTGACCCAAGCCGGGAATGAAACCTGGCACCATGCAGCAGCAGTGCTAACCACTGTGCTACCGTAATGTGGAAGTGAGGGGGCTGGAGAGATGTGAAAGTGGGTGAGGTGGGAGTGAGGGGGGGAACAGGATGCTTAAAGAAAGAACAAAGAGACAACAGTGAAATCATAGGATCCTTTGCCCTTGCTCTTATAGTTGTGAGAATCCACCATACCCTCAGTCCCAGTGTCAGTTCCATAAGAATTAGTCATCCTGCTTCTCTGCACTCCTCACTTTATAAACTGCAAACAAAGAACGAAAGAACAAAGAACAACCCAGCGTGGGAAACAGGCCCTTCGGCCCAACGAGCCCGCGCCGCCCCTTCAACGAAGCATTTTCCTACACCTACCCTGCCCCGTGTGTATGTGAATGGAACCCCTAATGTAGCCAGATTCAGGGGAGAATAGTGTCAATTTGGTACACCAATCAGCCTAAGAGCACATCTTTGGGGTGTGGGAGGAAACCGGAGCACCCAGAGGAAACCCACGCAACCACAGGGAGAATGCGCAAACTCCCACAGACACAGGCCCAAATCCATGTATCTGCACAGCTAGCAGTGATAGTCACTGAGCTGTTGTGGTGCCCGTCTGCTGGTCCAGGATTAAGCGTACACAAAGACACGAAGTACTAGGCCACTCTCATAGAACATAGAACATTACAGCGCAGAACAGGCCCTTCGGCCCACGATGTTGCGCCGACCAGTTAAAAAACAATGACCCACTAATCTAAACCAATCCCTTTTCGTCCATAAACCTATCCACGGATCTCTTAAACGCCCCCAAACTAGGCGCATTTACAACTGCAACAGGCAGGGCATTCCAATCCCTCACCACCCTCTGGGTAAAGAACCTTCCCCTGACATCCGTCCTATAACTACCCCCCCTTAATTTAAAGCCATGCCCCCTCGTGCTAGCTTTCTCTATCCGAGGAAAAAGGCTATCACTATCCACCCTATCTAAACCTCTAATCATCTTATATGTTTCAATAAGATCCCCTCTTAGCCGCCTTCTTTCTAGCGAAAACAACCCCAAATCGCTCAGTCTCTCCTCATAGGACCTCCCCTCCATACCAGGCAACATCCTGGTAAACCTCCTCTGCACCCTCTCCAAAGCCTCCACATCCTTCCTGTAATGTGGGGACCAGAACTGCACACAGTACTCCAAGTGCGGCCGCACCAGAGTTGTGTACAGTTGCAACATGACGCTGCGACTCCTAAATTCAATCCCCCTACCAATAAACGCCAAGACACTGTATGCCTTCTTAACAACCTTATCTACTTGATTCCCAACTTTCAGGGATCTATGTACACATACACCTAGATCCCTCTGCTCATCCACACTATTCAAAGTCCTCCCGTTAGCCCTATACTCAACACATCTGTTATTCCTACCAAAGTGAATTACCTCACACTTCTCCGCATTAAACTCCATCCGCCACCTCTCGGCCCAGCTCTGCAACCTGTCTAAGTCTCCCTGCAAACTATGACACCCTTCCTCACAATCTACCACACCTCCGACTTTGGTGTCATCAGCAAATTTGCTAATCCACCCAACTATACCCTCATCCAGATCATTAATAAAAATTACAAACAGCAGTGGCCCCAAAACAGATCCCTGAGGCACACCACTCGTAACCGAACTCCATGACAAATATTTACCATCAACCACCACCCTCTGTCTCCTTTCTGCTAGCCAATTCCTGATCCAATTTCCTAGACTACCCTCAATCCCATACATCTGCATTTTCTGCAGAAGCCTACCATGGTGAACCTTATCAAACGCCTTACTAAAATCCATATATACCACGTCAACTGCCTTACCCCCATCCACCTCTTTGGTCACTTTCTCAAAAAACTCAATAAGGTTAGTAAGGCACGACCTACCCGCTACAAAACCATGCTGACTATCTCCAATCAATTCATTACTCTCCAAATAACTATAAATCCTATCCCTAATAATTTTTTCTAAAACCTTGCCCACAACAGAGACTCACCGGTCTATAATTCCCAGGGAAGTCTCTGTTCCCCTTCTTAAACAATGGGACAACATTCGCTATCCTCCAATCTTCCAGTACTATACCAGAGACCAACAACGACCTGAAGATCAGAGCCAGAGGCTCTGCAATCACCTCTCTTGCCTCCCAGAGAATCCTAGGGTAAATCCCATCCGGACCAGGGGACTTACCTATTTTCAAACCCTCTAGAATATCCAGCACATCCCCCTTATCAACTGCAATACTGTCTATTTTACACCCCTGCAACCCAGTGTCCTCCTCAGCTATATTCATGTCCCCCTGTGTGAACACCGAAGAGAAATATTGGTTCAATGCCTCTCCAATCTCTTCCGGTTCCACACACAACTTCCCTCTACTGTCTGTAACTGGCCCTAATCTTGCCCTAACCAACCTTCTGTTCTTGACATACCTATAGAACGCCTTAGGATTCTCCTTAATCCTATCAGCCAAAGTCTTCTCATGTCCTCTTTTAGCCCTTCTTAACTCACTGTTCAACTCCCTCCTAGCCAATCTAAAGCTTTCTAATGCACTACCTGAGCCCTCAAGCCTCATCTGAACATAAGCCTCCTTTTTCTTTTTAACCAACGAATCAACTTTTTTAGTGCACCACGGTTCCCTAGCCCTACCAAATCCTCCTTGCCTGACAGGGACATACCTATCACGGACTCGCAGTAGCTGCTCCTTGAAAAAACTCCACATTTCGGACGTTCCCAGTCCCTGTAATCTCCTAGTCCAACCTATGCTTCCTAATTCTCTCCTAATAGCCTCATAATTACCCTTCCCCCAGCTAAAACTACTGACCCGAGGTTCATGCCTATCCCTTTCCATCACTAAGGTGAACGTAACCGAATTGTGGTCACTATCACCAAAATGCACACCAACTTCCAAGTCTAGCACCTGGTCTGGCTCATTTCCCAGCACCAAATCCAATATAGCCTCACCTCTAGTTGGCCTATCTACATACTGAGTCAAAAAACCTTCCTGCATGCTTTGTACAAAAACTGACCCCTCTAACGAGCTAGAGCTATAGCAATTCCAATCAATATTAGTAAAGTTAAAATCCCCCATAACAATTACCCTATTACTTTCACTCCTAACCAGGATCGTCTCCACAATCCTTTCCTCAACATCTCTAGAACTTTTAGGAGGTCTATAAAAGACTCCCAACAGGGTGACCTCTCCTCTCCTATTTCTAATCTCCGCCCATACTACCTCAACAGACAAGTCCTCATCAAACTTCCTCTCTGACACTGTGATACAGTCCTTGACCAATAATGCTACCCCTCCCCCCCTTCTACCTCCTTCTCTACTCCGACTAAAGCATTTGAACCCCGGGACCTGCAACAACCATTCCTGACCCTGCTCTATCCATGTCTCTGAAATGGCCACAACATCAAAGTCCCAGGTACTGATCCACGCTGCAAGTTCATCCACTTTATTGCGAATACTCCTCGCATTAAAGTATACGCATTTCAAACCCTGCTCCGCCCCACCCCCACGATGCCGTGCATTGCAGTCCCCATCTATGCCCCCCTCACTTTCACCCCCTCTACTCAGGATCCCACCCCCCCTCCGAATCAGTTTAAACCTCCCTGCATAGCCTTTGCAAATTTACCCCCCAGGATATTTGTTCCCCTCTGATTCAGGTGTAGACCATCACTCTTATAGAGGTCCCACCTTCCCCAGAATGAGCCCCAATTGCTCAAGTACCTGAACCCCTCCCTCCTGCACATCCCCTCAGCCACGAGTTCAAACTTTCCCTCTCTCTATTCCTCTCTAAACTATCCCGTGGCACAGGCAAGAGTCCGGAGATAACCACTCTTTCTGACTTGGCCTTTAGTTTCCACCCCAACTCCATAAATCTCTGCTTAATATCCCCTTCCCTTAACCTCCCTATGTCGTGCGTCCCCACATGAACTATAACTTGGGGTTGATCTCCCTCTCCCCTAAGAGTCCTGAATACCCTTTCCGATACATCCTGGACCCCAGCCCCTGGTAGGCAACACACCAGCCCTGAGTCCCTACCATTACTTCCGACTCTCCTATCTGCCCCCTTAACTGTGGAGTCCCCAATCACGAGGCCCAATCTTTTACATCCCTTAACCACCTGAGCTTTTACAATATGCTCACCCCCAGAGACCTGCTCCCTTTGGCTATCCCCAGTTGATTCCTCCTCAACTGTAGCCTCCAGGACCGAAAACCTATTTTGGAGGGGAACAGCCCCAGGGGATTGTCCCCCCACTTGCTTCTTTCCCCTCCTCCTGGCAGTGACCCAAGACTCATTTCTAGGAGTGACTATCTCCTTATAACTCCTATCGATGTCCGCCTCCGCCTCCCGAATTATGCAGAATTCCTCTAATTCCACCTCCAGCTCCTTTACACGCTCCTCCAGAAGCTGCAATCGAACACACTTCTTACAAGTAAAATCACCTGAAACACTACTGGAGTCCCTCACCACATACATCCCACAGGAGATGCAGCTTACTGCCTGAACTGCCATCCCTGAAACAATTACCAGCAGAAAAATAAAAATAAAAATATTAAAAAAAAACTTCCCCCACACTTATAATTAGGTTAGAGGAGGTGGGAGGGTGGGATTCTTTACCAGTGTAGAGGATCGGGTATCCTCTCTGCACTAATTTATAGGGTTAGGGGCCCGAGAAAAATAAACTACAACTACCGGTAAGCGTCCTAGTGACGACTTCTGGTTTCTAACTAATTTAAAAAAAAACGCCGAAACTCGCGACTTAAACTAGAAATAAAAAGTTAAACAATATAAACAGAAAAATGTACCTTTTTTGCTGCCTCCTCACACGCCCAAAAATCGCTGCCGCTCGATACTGCTCCTCAGGAACAATGAACCTCCAAGAGCAGCCCACGCACGACCCACCGTGTGCATGCCCCTCGTTTGACAACAAGGTGGACTGACTCCTGTGGATTAAGAAAGACAAAACATTAACATGTAATACTACATTTCCGGTGTCGTCCTGAGGCTCTGACCCTATTTAATACCATCTACTATAACCCTCCATCCCTGTTTCGCTCGTGTCTATCTAAGTAAACCTTAATCAAGTCCAACGTGCCTGCCTCCACCATCTTACTTGGCAGCGCGTTCCATACCCCCACGACCCTCTGCGTGAAAGATCTTCCTCTCGTATCCAAATTATACTTCTCCCCCCTCACCCTTAGATCGTGACCTCTCGTAATTGTCCCCAATCTAGGGAAAAGCCTACCACTGTTGACTCTATCTATTCCCTTCATTATTTTATACACCTCTATCAGATCCCCCCTTAATCTCCGTCTTTCTAAGGAGAAGAGCCCCAGTTTCTCCAACCTTTCCTTGTAACTCAGTCCTTCCATGCCAGGCAACATCCTGGTAAACCTCCTCTGCATCCTCTCCAGGGTCTCCACGTCCTTCCGGTAGTAAGGTGACCAGAACTGGACGCAGTACTCCAAATGCGGCCTAACCAACGTTCTGTACAACTGAAGCATTAGACGGCAGCTCTTATACTCTGTACCCCTTCCTATAAAGGCTAGCATTCAGTAAGCTTTCTTCACAACCTTCTCTACCTGTGTTGACACCTTCAGAGACTGTGCACCTGCACTCCCAGGTCCCTCTGTATTTCTATACTCTTAATCGGTCTACCTTTTATCACGTAACTCCTCCCAGCATTATTCCTTCCAAAAAGCATCACCTCGCATTTGTCAGGATTAAATTCCATCTGCCATCTATCTGCCCAATATACCAACCTATCTATATCCTGCTGTGTCACCTGACAGTCCTCCTCAGTATCTGCCAATCATGCCATCTTGGTGTCATCCGCAAACTTGCTGATCACACCACGTACGCCCTCTTCCAAGTCGTTTATATATACTACAAAGACGAGAGGTCCCAGTACTGAGCCCTGCGGCACACCACTGGTGACTGACCTCCAGCCAGAAAAGGACCCTTCCACTACTACTCTCTGTCTCCTATTGCCCAGCCAGTTTTCAATCCACCTAGCTACCTGTCCTTGTATCCCATGTGCCTTAACCTTTTCTACCAGCCTACCGTGAGGGACTTTGTCAAACGTCTTACCGAAATCCATATAGATGACATCAACGGCTTGCCCATCGTCAACCGTTTTTGTCACCTCCTCAAAGAATTCTACCAGATTCGTAAGGCAAGACCTCCCCCGAACAAAGCCATGTTGCGTATCCCTAGTCAGATCGCAATGCTCCAAATGCTCATACGTCCTATCCCTAAGAAATTTTTCCAATAACTTTCCTACCACCGCTGTCAAACTCACTGGTCTATAATTACTAGGGTTATCCCTACTACCCTTTTTAAACAGCGGTACCATATTAGCTACCCTCCAGTCCTCTGGGACCTCACCTGTATCCAAGGAAGAGACAAAGATTTACGTCAGAGGCCCAGCAATTTCATCTTTCACCTCCCTAAGCAGCCTGGGATAAATACCATCAGGCCCCGGAGCTTTATCCGTTTTTATGCTACCTAAAAACCTTAGCACTTCCTCCCTCGTAATGGCTATTTCCTTCCACTGATCTACAGCTCCCTCCAAGACATTACACGACACCAAACCCCTCTCCTTCGTGAATACCGACGCAAAGTATTCATTCAGGATCTCCCCCATTCCCTTAGACTCGATACATAGCTCCCCTCCTTTGTCCCTAAGAGGACTAATTTTCCCTCTAACCACTCTCTTGCTCCTAATATAAGAGTAAAATGCCTTTGGATTTTCCTTAATCCTATCAGCCAAAGCCATTTCATGCCCTCTTTTCGCCCTTCTAACTCCCCTTTTTAGCTCCCTCCTACTCTCTCTATATTCCTCCAGCGCACTCTCCGTTCCCAGTTGTTTCGACCTAACATATGCCTCCCTCTTCTTCCTGACCAAGTCTTCGATACCCCCTGTAATCCACGGCTCTCTAATCCTGCCTTTCCCATCCTTCCTCTTTGCCAGCACATGCCTTTCCTGCAACATTAACAGTTTGCCCTTGAAAACCTCCCACTTACCAACCGTGGACTTGCCAGCTAACAACCCCTCCCAATCAGTGTCCTTCAGCTCCCTCCTAATCCGGCTATAGCTCGCCTTCCCCCAGTTCAGCACCCTCCCCTTCGGACGGCACTCATCCCTTTCCATTTTTATCCTAAAGTAGACGGACTTGTGATCACTGTTAGCCACATGTTCGCCTACCTCAACCTCAACCACCTGCCCCGGCTCATTACCCAACAGTAAATCCAGTATAGCCCCCTCCCATTGTGCACCACTCTTCCCTCTTGTACCTACATCATGCTCCCCTTTTTCCCCCTCCCTCTTACATCTTGTGCTTTCCTTCCCCTGCCTTTAAAAATGGATCATGCTCTTCTCTCTTCCTCCTTCCCTCCACCTCCCATAACTGTACCATGTGAAGAAATGGCTGTGAGTTGAGTGATTTCACTATTGTCTCTTTGTTCTTTCTTTAAGCATGTGCACTGTTGCTGCTCTGCACCCTTCTGACTCCCACATCTCTCCACCAACTCTCACAGCTTTCCTTCCCTCTCCCACTCCCAAATCTCTCATACCCCTCCATCCCAAATCAATTCTGTTCCCCCCCCACCACCCCGCCAACCCCCACCTCACCTACTCTCACATCTCTCCGGCCCACTCACTTCCACATTACGGTAGCACAGTGGTTAGCACTGCTGCTGCATAGTGCCAGGTTTCATTCCCGGCTTGGGTCACTGTTTGTGCGGAGTTTGCACGATCTCCCCGTGCCTTGTGTGATTTTCCTCTGGGTGCTCCAGTCTTCTCCCACAAGTCTCAAAGGCGTGTTGGTTAGATGCATTGGCCACGCTAAATTTTCCTTCAGCGTACCTAAACTGGTGCCGGAATGTGGCAACTAGAGGACTTTCACAGTAACTTCATTGCAGTGTTAATGTAAGCCTACTTGTGATATTGATAAAAATAAATAAACAATCCCGTCTTTCCCCACTCTCACATCTCTTCCAACCTTTCACTCCCAAATCTCTCTTGCCCCGGCACTCTCACATCAATCCTCTCCCCCACTCACATATCAATCCTGCCCCCCCCCACTCCCACATCAATCCTGTCCCCCACTCCCAATGTAGAAACATTGTGCCCTTACAGCTAGTGATGTCTGCGTAGGTCTTGTGTAGGTCATTGGACTGCTCAAAAACTGGAAGTTAGTCTCCAATGCCACTTTTCATTTGTTCTCATATATATTAATAATCCAGACTTGGCTATAGGTGGCTTTGGTGGTTGTCACTTAAAGGCTAGCCTTACTGAGAAAGGGTCACGTTGTGTAAATAACAAACCAACACTTAGCATTGGGAATCTCCCTAAAAGGAAGAGTTTTCTGAGTGAGAAAGAGTGTACTGTCGACTAGCTCGAAGCATGCAGTTAATGAAGCAACCTTATCAATGAAGTTTGTTCAATCTAGTCACCTGATGAAGGAATAACTCTCTGAAAGCTTGTGATACCAAACAAACCTTGTGTTGTGAGACTTCTTACTGCCATTCAATAAGACCATGGTTGATCAGATTGCAACCTCAACCCCACGTTCTTGCCTGGCCCCAATGACCTTTCATCCCCTTGTTAATCAAGAATCTAGCTCTGCCTTAAACATGTTCAAAGAGTGGAATTTTCCTTTTGTTTTCAAAGTGCTGGCTCAGATGAGAAAAACGCACCAGCTGCATTGCAGGCTTTTCCTGCCATATTTTCCAGCACTTTGAAAAAACAAATGTTGGAGCGGGGTCCCACGCTGTCATAATGGGGGGCATGTAACATTGATCTTCCAGAGATTGAGGTGCCCTTTTTACAAGATCTAACAGCACTAAAAATAGAACCCAAGATTCCCGCCCTGCACACAAAAAGCCACCCCCTCCCCCCACGCACATGGAGAACCCCATGCCCATCTACACACATGGGAAGAACCCCTATCCCACACACACATGAGGACTGCCCCCTTCATGGACACAGGGAACCCCCCACACCAAGGACAAAAGATACCCCATCTCCTGTTGCATACAGGAAACCTCTCCCAATGGATCTTAACACTTTCCTTGCACTACCCCTGGTACTGCCCCATACTGCCAGGAGGCAGTGCCTAGACAATTCCAGGGCACTGCCAGGATACAGTCCTATAACAAGTCCCTCTCCTCCATGGGAGCTGTACGTACTTGTGCATCCCTGATGGGTTCTCTTCACCTGGTTCACATTGCTCCATAAGTGATGTCACATTGGAACGAGGAGAGATCCAAATGCAGAGGGGTACAATACAGTGGAGAAGCCCACTAATGATTTGAAATCTATTTAAATGAGGTTTCTGGTTGTGTACCCTGTTATGTCAGTAGTGGGGGAGCAAGATGACCGTGTCATGAGATCTCACCGCGAGAATCTCGATTATACCTCTTGTGAGATCTTTCACCTCCATTGCCATTTATGCCCAAGGAAAATGGGGGCACAAAATCCTGGCCCTAGACTCTGTTTCCACTGCCGTTTGAGAAAGAAAGCTCCAGAGACTCATGACCCTCTGAGAGAAAATATCTGTGTCTTAAATGAGCAACCCCTCATTTTTAAACAGTGACCCCTAGTTCTAGATTCTCCAACAAGAAGACATATCCTCTCCGCATCCACCCTGTCAATATCCCTCAAGATCTTAAAAGTTTAGATCAAGTCACCTCCTACTCTTCTAAACTCTAGAAGATATAAATCTAACCCGTCCAACCTTTCCTCATAAGACAACACATCCATCCCTGACAATAGTCTAGTGAACCTTCTCTGAACTGCTTCTCAACATAAATAAGATGACTAGCACCTGTATGCAGTATTCTAGATGTGGTCTCACTAATGCCCTGTGCAACTGAAGCATGATTTCCCTACTTTTATAATCAATTCCCCTCACAATGCACAATAATATTCTATTAGCTTTCCTAATTTCTTGCTGTAATTTTACATTAGCCTTTAATGAATCATGCACTAGAACACCCGATCCCTCTGAACTTCAGAGCTCTGCAATCTTTCGGCATTTAAATAATCAACTTCTTTTTATTCTCCCTGCCAAAATGGACAGTTTCAAGACCCATTTAATACTCCATTTGCCGGATTTTTGCCCATTCACATAACCTATCTATAAACTTTTGTAGCCTCCTTATGTCTTCTTCACACGACCATGTTGGCTCTGCTTGATTGCCTTGAATTTTTCCAAGTGCCCTGCAAACGTCTTTTATTAATGATTTCTAATATTTTCCCTATGACAGACATTAGGTTAACTGGGAGACCTGAAGATTCACAGAAATAAATTTTTGAAATTGGCAGGACAAGTTAATGAGGCAGTTAGAAATGTGTGAGGGACCATTGGCTTTATAAACAGAGGCATGGACACCAATAATCACAGTAGATTTGCAGGGAGAGGGGATAAAGCAGTTTGGCAACCTGAAAACATTGACTCAGAGATCAGGATTAAGAGAGGAGCTGGACATGGAGATGCTCACTTGTGGGGATGGAAGCAGGTAAGTTTGTGGATCAGCGGGAACCATTTGTGACCTTCCTGGCCCAGGAGCAATGCTGCAAAGCCACTTAACTGTTCCACCTCCAGAAAGTAGGATAGTCCCTCAACTACTGCCTGTGATATTCAACCAACATCCAGGAGCCATGCCATTACTCTGTAGACATGCCTACATCCCTGAGTGGTTCAGGGGGTCCCTTCAGCTCAATGTGCACCAGAGGGACCCATTGGTGCTCCTCACTCTCCTCACTGTGAGCCCATCCCACTTATCTGTGTTCCGGGGCTCCAGTGACAATCCTTCCCCTGGGACCTGTGGCAGTACCAGCAGTGGCCACTGCTCCCAGTGGCATGATGTGGATGTGCCGGCGTTGGACTGGGGTAAACACAGTAAAATGTCTGACAACACCAGGTTTTAGTCCAACCGATTTATTTGCTAGTAAACGCACAAGCTTTCGGGTTAGTACCTTCGTCAGGTCACCTGACGAAGGGACTAACCCGAAAGCTTGTGCGTTTAGTAGCAAATAAATCGGTTGGACTAAAACCCAGTGGCATTGCCAGTACTGGAGAGCTGCTGGAGCCTGATTGACCAACAGCGCTGGGAGACAGGATATCTGCCCCACAGCATCTGGAAACCCCAGAGAGAAGCCACAGACTGCCTGACTGGGATTAAATCCTGATTGAAATGCCATTAATTAGCAAGGCAGGTTTGCAACCAGCCCTCCAGCCAGTAGACTTGTCACTGTCATGAGCATTAAGTTCCACCCAATGTGTACAGAATGTAAGCTAGAATGTAGTCTTCTCATGCATGCTGTTTTTTATTCATTGATGGATTGAAATTGGATAAGTTGTTATAATGGATGTGAATCAAAATTCTCTGTTCTAATGGCAATTTGGAGAAAGCCAAGTTACACAAGGAATTTAACATAGTTACTTTAGCTCCAAACTTCATGGTACAAGTTGTGTTTGTTACTACAGACAATTTTAAGATCTGAAATTGAAGTGCAAAATTAGACCTATGCACAAAATCTTAATACAGGCTGAATTCTGCCGCTTATGCTTCTAGTTTAATTTGTAATGGTGTTAAAATTGCTATTTATTGATTCCAACAGACCTGGAAAATCGTCTTAGGACTCAGCAACTTAGTTTCCAAAAAGTTACAGAAGAAATGGAACAATGCAAGGAGTTGTTATTGTGAGTGAACAACTTGAATCATTTTGTGATACAGCAATAATAAATTTATGGATAAAATTCTCAAATCAATTAATCATGACAATTAAAAATTGTTTCCCAATCTCAATAGGCAGTAAATTCTTTTGCGGTCAGGATTTTTAGGATGATAGGGTTAGACTCATAGGGAAAGATTTTCCGGCCATGCTTGTCCTAAAACCGGAAAATCCCACCTGAGGTCAACGGAGTTTTGCACGGTCTGAATCCCGTCCTCCATATTCCTGTGGTGGGTGAGAAGGGAAAATTCCCCTGATAGAGTCATTACAGCATTAAAAGAGGCCCTTTGATCCATCATGTCTGTGCCGGCCATCAAACACCTATCAATTCTAATTCAATTTTCCAACACTTGGCCCATAACCTTGTATGCTATGGAATTGCAAGTACTCATCTAAATACTGTTTAAATTTTGTGAGGGGTCCTGCCTGTACTACCTTATCAAGCAGTGAGTTCCAGTTTCCAGCCACCATTTGGGTGAACAAGTTTTTACTCACATCAAAAACCTATGTCCCCTAGTTATTGATCATCCTGCTAAGGGGAAAAGTTCCTTCCTATCTACCCTATTTAAACCCTTCAGGATTTTATACACCTCAATCAGGCACCACCGCTCCCCACCTCAGACTTTTTTGCTCCAAAGAAAACAACCCCAATCTATCCAGTCTCATTTCAAAGCTAAAACGCTTCAGCCCAGGCAACATCCTGTTGAATCTCCTCTACACCTTCTCTAGTGCAATCACTTCCTTCCAATAGTGTGGTTCCTCTAAACCTTCCTGCTCTAATATTTAATGCCTCAGTTAATAAAGACAAGTGTCTTATATGCCTTCTTAACCACCTTATCTATCTGTCCTGCTTTCTTCAGAAATCTATGGAAATGCGCACCAAAATCCTTCTGATCCCATGTACTTCCTAGGGTCTGACCATTCATTGTATATTCCCTTGTTTTGTTAATCCTCCCAAAATGCATTGACTCACAATTTTCAGGGTAAAATTCCATTTGCCACTGTTCTGCCCAACTATAGCAGCCCGTCTAACTGGAAGATCACTAGTTATCCTGTTAAGAGCTTGTTTTAGGCAGCAGCCCTATACCCCCAGTTGATTCCAGCACTACTGGATTCACGCATTTGTCAACTCCAGATTTAATTTTTCCAATACTCTCTGTGTGATCTTTGACCTACGTCACCAAGGAACAATCCCACCTGAAGTCCTGCATGGCTATCATCTTGTCATTGCCTCCATCCACTTGCTTCCTGTCGCTCACTTTATTTACTTCAAAATCTTTTTTCTTGTCTTCAAAACTCTTCATGGTATCGCTTCTCTCCATCTCTGTAACCTCTACCAACTCTGCTTATTCTTTCTTCTAATCTGACTCTGACTGATAGTGTATTCCCTGCCTTACTGTGTCATCTGTCTTGCTCCAACATTCTGAAATCCTCACTAGATCCAATTCTGCTGAAGTTGTAATACCAATTGTGAAACACCTGGGAATGTTTTGTTTCATTAAAATAAATTTAAGTTTCTGTGGTTGTTAAAAGGAAATATATTGTATTTTGATGACATTCATTGAATTTACTGTGAGATCATTACCATTCTTTGAAAGTTAGTGAAAATTCCACTTTACCTACTGTATAATGATCATTAAAGCATGGTTGTTGGCATACATTCCATTATTGAAAATTAAATATATTCTACCGATTGTCTAAAATCTGCACCACTTAACAGCAGTCTTGTTTTGTTCTGATTTCAATCATTGCTGTCATGATTTTTGATGTAATCAGCCTACCCCACCCAACTTAATTACAGTCTTGTTGTACATTACTTTCTGTTCCTTTGTAACTTGAAGCAAAGTATATCCCAAGATCACTGCAAGTTGGATCTTGTGGTATATTTGTAGGAGTTCTCTGTCTATGTTTTAAGTCTGAGTATGGGGAACTTTGTTCCTGCTTGTGAATCGCTTATATAAAAAAAGAAATGAATAACTTGTGTTACTATAGTACCTTTTATGGCCACAGAATGTCCCATAGAGACAGTGATTTTTTTTCTGACGTGAGTACAGGTGGGGGGGCATTGATCAGTTCACCCTTCCCTCAGAATGAATTAGAGTATCAAGCTTGATTCCTTTTTGTACTCGACTCCTGGAATGGAACTTGAAACTGCAACCTTTTGACTCAGAGACATGAGAGTGCAACAACAGAAACATTATAATATATAATAAGAATTCTTAAATTTGTATGTAGGTACAAAGAATAACTAATTATGGATCGTATTATAAAATAATTAGACAGACTACAAGATTAAAATAATGGCCCTTGACTTCCTGGCTCCCCAGCGTCAAATTTGGGAGATACTCCAAAGATACGCTGTTGAATCCCTCTCCAAGGTTCCCAGGTAAGGGTTTATGCTGTAATTGTCCAGAAATACTAATTTCCCCTAGATAATTGCATCTGACAATGTAATTTAGATCACTAACTTTGGATGGTTCTGCCAGTAATATGCTAATAGTTACTCTGGAAGAATTAGAAGAAATAAAAGTACTTCTAATTTCAGTGCCACTATTTAAAACATCTAATCAATTTGGGACACACACACACACACACACACACAGACGCACACACACACACACACACACACACACACACACACACACACACACACACACACACACACACACACACACACACACCTGGAACTCTAAGAAACTCCCCACACCCCCACTGAGCACCCTGAGCACAGCATTCACAACCCCTGAACCCCTCACCACCGCACAGGATCCCCCCCCCTCCATTGGCCTGAGCTCCCTCCCCAACCCACCTGGCTGGAACCCCCCCAACCCAACCATAACTGACCCCACCTCCCTGGATCCCCAATCCCAGCCCCCAAGTCCAACCCTAAATGTTCATCACCCTCCTCCTCTAAAAACCCATCCACTCGCCTTATACATTTAACTTCTCCCTTGCCTGTTATTTTAAATGGCACTTTCAAATTCACTTGCTTTACATTAACTAATGCTGTAAAGAAGAGGGTGTGTCCTCCTTCACTGCGAGTCTTTTGGATTTTGATGCTTGAGCTGGGATCCACCACGCTGCCCGTGTCCCACCCCAGCCTGAGTCAGCAAGGTCAGTTAAGGCAGGGGCTTAAGAATTTTAGTGCAGATAAGTGAGTACAGCATGGCAATCTGCCACTCATTGACACTCCAAGGGAGTTTGGCCAAGTATTAGTTAATTGGTCAAGTTTTACTTTGTAGAAAGAAAAATAAAAAGATGAAGTGCTGGAAATTTGAAATTAGAACAGAAAATGCTAGAAACAAACAGTTATGTTGATATTTGAAAAAAGAAAATGCAAATGAACAGATACATTAAATGTTTTATGGGACAAATGTTGCAGCCTATAAAGAGTCGCCTAAGTCCCTTTCAGTCTCACTTATGTTCAAAGTCATACTTTGGATATAAAAATCATGAGTACTATGAAGAATGAGTACAATGATAAGTGTTGTGTTAAAACAGCAATTTTGTTGAATATTGAATAATGATGATAATATGACAATTGTAATTGATACTATATAAATAAGAAGAAAATAAGAAAGGGTGAAGGATAACTTTATTGAAAGGAGAAATCGCTTTGTATACACCTGAAGCAATGAAGATAGATAGATGTTTGTTTAAACACAAACTGCAACCCCAATGTAGTCTGTTCCATGACCCCCCCCCCCCCCCCCGAAGTTAGCACGTAATTTTACCTTTTCCTTGATACATGCATTATCAAGTTACTGAGTATTCCCAATGGATGGGTACACAGTCAGTCACTTCGTTCCTGGCTCTCCCTCTTGTGTTCAGAGGTGACTATTCCACTATGCTGCAGCATTGAGTCCCTGAAGCAGTTACCATTTTAAGCCAAATCCTTGGTTCCATTCCAGCCTTTTTGAGGCCTGGTAATCTTTCCCAAAACAAATCTCAGCTCTTATCAGTGTTTCTCACAGGGAATGCAAGGCCATGCCGACTTTGCAATATCCATGTTGTTTCTGAAGCTCTTGATGGTGTCTTCTCAGCTCCCATCAATCAGGTGTTATGTCTATTAATCAGACATCATTTTCTAATGCTTCAGATGGCCACACCAAGTAAGATTATTCAGAAACTTGGTCAGTAGTCCAAGGACCACAGAAGACTGTAGAACAGTGCTTCTGATAAACAAGTATAACTTCCATTAGAATTCTGAAATGGAAAACAAAGTGTCAGTCTAAACAGCAGCTGCTTGGCATTTCAACTGAGAAGCAGGTCACTACTGAGTATTATTGATTAATTAATCAAAGCACAGGATAGATTAAGATCAGTGTCTACCAAGAAATATTAAATACAAAATGACTTTAGGCATTCTCTAAAGCCACAGTAAAGCAGAAATAAAATTGCAAAAAAAGATAGCTGCAGGCCTCAGGCCTACAGGCCTCCATCAACTGTGGCATCACTAAATCTGTTTCCCACTTTAGCCTGAAGACTATAGAGCATCTCCTTCAGTGTTTGCTGGACTCATTATTGCCTGCTTCCAGTGCAGAAGAGATGTGAAACCCTTAATTTACTTTCGGTAATTTCAGGCTGTAGGCTAAAATGGTGCTGTAAGGGAGACCCCTTTCTTCCAGTTGTGTCCTTGCGCTTAAAAGTACTTTTAACAAAGTTTTCAAGCCACCCTTTCTCTATGCCAGTCATACGGGAGAGGGAATGAGAGGCAACATAGTGTACAGCTAGAGATAGATAGGATTGGAAAACACCAGTTAGACATCTCAGTGAAAGAGAGGGATTGAAAGATACCAGTTAATGTAGTACAGATGTTCTCCAGAGAAAGAAGTACTGAGAATTTTTCAAGTGACACTAGAAAATCTCAATAGCTTAGACAGAGTGTTCAACTTTATGAAGAAGAATCACCACATATTTCTACTTGATTTGCACTGAACACCAATACCTTTGGAAAAAGAACATCCAACATATAATATCCTTATAATTTTCATGAAGTTACTTCACTTACACATTGATTGCATGTTAAATTTGTAAGAAAAAATTAAGTCTAGTAATGATAAGTATGAATACTCCTTAACTTTGTGATAATTATTAATGACTGCTAACCAACCTCCCTAGTCCAGAAATTAAACATCTATGAGTATGGGATCTCATTTCTTTAAGTTCTAAATTGTTTTAGAGGATTTTAAAATGTTAATTTGAATTTTTTTCACATTTCTCTTACTTTTTCTTTCTCTTCTTTTTTCTCCCTTATCAAATCTAAATTTCCCTCTCTTCCACTTCTTGATCTGATTTGGCATTGAATTCACTCATCCCAATTAATCTTCTTTCTCTGTCCTTACTGGCACGGTAGTACAGTGGTTGGCACTGCTACTTCACAGCGCCAGGGACCTGGGTTCAGTTCCCGGCTTGGGTCACTCTAAATGCAAAGTCTGCACATTCTGCCTGTGTCTGTGTGGGTTTTCTCCCACATTCTGTAAGACGCGCTGGTTAGGTGCATTGATCCAAACAGGCGCCAGTCGGACTGTGTCGACTATGGGAATTTCACAGTAACTTCATTGCAGTGTTAATGTAAGCCTTACTTGTAACTGATAAATAAACTTTAACTTTACTTTAACTTTTTCTCTGCTTATTTCTGAGGTAAGAAAGTATACTATTTGTCTTGTTCACCAAGCTGATAGAAGCCCTCTTTCCCTTGCCTCACTCATATTTCCTCACATTTCTAGCGAGTTTGCAGGCAATTTAAAAAAAAATTAAACATGCAACTGCAGTTTTAACTAATGGGGCAATTGGATGGTACCACTTTTCCATTCTCAATGCGAACATACAGATTAGGAGCAGGAAAAGGCCACTCAGCCTTTTGAGCCAGCTCTGCCATTCAGTTTGATCATGGCTGAGTTGATTTGAATCTCCCCGCCACATTCCTGCCTATAACTATTACATTTCACTTCCCACCCACTTGCTTATCACAAATTTATCCACCTATGCATTAAAAATATTCAAAGGCCCTGCTTCCACTCCGTTTTGAGTAAGAGTCCAAAGACTAACAACCCTCTGAGAGAATTCATTAATATAAATAGAATGTGTGACAAAGTGTTGGTCATGAATATTTCTTTTTAAACACATTCTGTTCTGAAAATAACAGTATGTGGTCACACAAATTGCTGACTAGCTTCCTTGTGACATTTTGAAGGAGTTCATGTGCCTTCTATTAAAAACAAATACAAATTCATTTATTTATATCAACAACATAAGGCATAAGCATTCAATATTAATCCAATATTTTTCACATTACAGTACTGGTGGCATGATGGCACAGTGCTTAGAACTGCTGCCTCACAGAACCAGAGACCAGGGTTTGATTCCCAGCTTGCATCATTGTCTGTGCAGAGTCTGCATGTTCTCCCCGTGTCTGCAACGGTTTTATCTGAGTGCCACGGTTTCCTCCCACAGTATGAAAGATGTGCTGGTTAGGCGCATTGGCCATGCTAAATTCTCCCTCAGTGTACCCGAACAGGCACCAGAGTGTGGCGACTCAGGGATTTTCACATTAACTTTATTGCAGTGTTAATGTAAGCCTATTTGTGACAAAAGTAAACTTTTAAATAAACAATACTTTAGATCTGCAATGTTATCAATTAGAGCTGGTCTGCAGGAACATTGTAACAACAATAGCTCACAGGACCATAATCAAGCAAAATGTATACCAAGCCACATACGGAGACATTAGTGCAAGTGATCAAACATTTAGTCAGAGGGATATTTTAAGCAGTGCCTTAAAGGGATAGAGAACAAAAAGGAATAGAAGAAGAAATTCCAGACCTTGGGTCATAGACAAATGAGAAAGTAGGGGATACCACAGGAGGCCAGAATGGGAGAAAAACAGAGTTTGTGGAAGATTATACCAGGCTTCCAAATTCGACTTCTGTTTAGGATTACTATTCAGTTCTGGCCTCTGGGATTGCTATTCAGTTCTGCCCTCTGGTCTTTGATTTTGGTGTTTATTTAACAAGAATGGACAATGTGAAATCTAATGATCATTGTATGTCTACACAGGAATAAATCAAAGGAAGCTGCAGATCTCCTCTCAAGGATAACAAAACTGGAGTGTGCACACGACGAAGGAGAATCCAGGTAAGTAATAGGTTTCCATTGCTGTTGTGCAATGATAATGCAGAAGATAATTTCGACCACTAATGTTCTTTATATTATCACAGACACCAAAAAGAAATGAAAGAAAAAGAGGAACAAAGACTGCTTTTTGAAAAAGAGTATAAGATTTTAGAACAACAGCTAGAAGCAAAAGTTCGCAAGGAGTCAGAAATACTAAACCAATCGTCACATTCACTAAATGAACTATTGACTCTAAAAGCTGCCCTACGTGAGGCAGAAAAGAACGTGGCTGCATTGAAACAAGAAAGGTAAAAATCAGATGATGGTGCTGTTAAAAAGAACATTTGAAATGACAAACATTCAAATCATGAAGTGCATTGATCATGCTAAATTCTCCCTCAGTATACCCAAACAGGGGCCGGAGTGTGGTGACCAGGGGATTTTCACAGCAACTTCATTGTAGTGTTAATTTGAGCCTACTTGTGACACTAATAAATAAACTTTAATTTAAAAAAAAGACCTGTCTCTCTTCCCATGCAAATAACCTCGACCGTGGTGTCTCCTCATCTTCCTTAACACCCCTGTAATGTCATCAAGGAGATTCTAATGTCTATTCAATTGTCTATCCATCTATCTACCTACAGATGCCACAAAAATGGCATGCTTTAAAGTTCAGCAACAATTTTTATCTTGGAGGTGGGAATCATGAGTTCAGCCATTTCCATTGTCATCATCGTGTCTTCTGCTGGTAGTACTGCCTATGCTATATTCATGGCAGGTATGGGCTGGAGTTGGTGCAGGCATCTACCAAAAGGCAGAAATCAAGGTGGGCAGATGCCGAGTACGAAAGGTTCACCTCTACACACTGAAAATCAGCCTAGCTCTGGGGATAATTGAAAGGTCTCGAAATCCATGCCCTGCCTCAGACATAATTTGCTCTCTCACTTTATATATCCTAAATGAGCCCATATATCTCCCTCCTCGACATGCCCCCTATAATACACAAACCCCTCCAGCCCAGGCCTCCTCAATCTATGGCCCCATCTATACCCCTTAACCCCCCTTTCCGTAATCACTATGTACAGAGCTCATGGGGCGGTTGGTGGGGTTGGGGGTCCACTGCCACTCTGCATTTGGGCTGAGTGACAGAGGGAGGAAGGACTGTGATCAAGGCTGGCCATTGGGGTGGGGGTCAGAGCTGCCAGTGGGAGGAGAATGGGGGATTGTGGAGGGGGATCAGGAGATTGGGGCTGCGGAGGTGGAGGAGGGAACATCAGGAGATTGGGGTTGTGGGAGGGAATATCGAGGCTGGGCATGTTCAGGGGGTCCAGTGATTGGGCCATGGGGGAGATTGCACAGTAGGCGATGCGGGAGTCACGGGGTTGACCAGCAATCGAGTTGGCCAGCAATTGGAAGGCAGGCAGCGCGGCGCCACTGCGTGCATTGATCTTGGTGTTGATTAGTCAGCGCATGTACGGTGGCCTGCTTAGTGTTATGCTACCGGCCTTCTGGGTGGGGATAGGCCCTGCCGCCTGATTTTTGGACTGATTTATGCTAGTGCACTCTGCAGCGCACAGAGTGTGGGAATTTCATTTTGAAAGTCACACGGGGAAAAAAAAGCGTGATTTACTCCAATTTTTAGGCAAATTCAACACTTAGAATTTTTCTGGGAGAATTGCCCCTCACACCTCTGCAATGGAACCAACAATGTCAGGATAGCTTCATGCAGGCACCCTTATCTTCAAGATTTCCGACAATGGGAATGGGAGTAGGAATTCTGGAATTGGGCCTTATCCACCACTTTTTAGAGCCCAACAATCGTGGGCTGGTCTTGCACTGGGATGGGAAAATCCAATCCAAAGAGTCTGGTGGAAGTGCTGGAGCCTAGGTTGCTGTTTTTCAATGGCCATAGAAAGTTGTTGTGCCTATTAGCAACAAAAGTAATCAAGCCTGATGTAAGCCAGTTGGTAACAGTAGTATACTTCTATTTGAAATAAAAAATAGTCAGGCATAGCGTATCAAACAGCAAATTAACACTAAGAAATAAAGACAAATCTCATCAGGCTTGTTTTTAGGATAATGTAGTATTCTGGCATCAGTGTAGTTATTACAGCCTGTGATTCTTTTGGTGGCACAGCGGTTAGCACGGCTGCTTCACAGCACCAAGGACTTGGGTTCGATTCTGGGCTTGGGTCACTGACTGTGCGGAGTTTGGTTGTTCTCTCCATGTCTGTGCGGGTTTCCTCTGGGTGCTCCGGTTTCTTCCCATTGCCCGAAAGATGTGCTGGTTAGGTATATTGACCCAAACAGTTGCCAGACTGTGGCGACTAGGGGAATTTCACAGTAACTTCATTGCAGTGTTAATGTCAGCCTTACTTGTGACTAATAAATAAACTTTACCTTTAGAATTTTTCTCTACCCTAGCACAAAGCATGTGCTCATTTTTATTGTAGAAAATGATATTTGATGATTGACAGGCATTAATGATATTTGATGATTGACAGCATACAAACTGCTTCTCCATATCTCTTAACTAGAAAGGGTCATGAGAAGACTACAAATGATTGAACCTCGTTCTGGTGACATTTATATTCTCAGAGATTACTTCAGCCAGAATGTTGTGTCTCTGTTGGGATTCTTCACCAATCCTGTCTCTTTTTGATAAACTTTGTCATGTATCCATGTCAGTTCTCAGATGTGAGCTTATGTTAAATCGTTATCTTTGTTAAGGTCATGCTTTACATCTATGTGCTTATCTCTTCCTGAAGATGAAATTGGTCTTGTTCCCTGTCATTTTCTCAAGCATCAGTAAAGGTTTAAAAATACATACCATGCTTTTTACTACCTTCCTATTACTCTCCTTTCTAATCTGGAGACCGTTGACTTAATGTACCTTCTTTTCAAATGACACCATCCGTACAGCAAAGCATCCATCTTTTCAAATATGCCAGATACTGCCCAAAATCTCACCTTTCTCTGACTGGAAACCCTCCTCTCTTAAATCCACGCCGAGTTTTCTCCCTGCCACTTTAGTCATCAATTCTGTTGTTGCTTTCTCCCAGCCTTTTAATATTTGAAATGTGAGGGCCAACAGTGATTTTTTTCCCGCAGATCTTTTCTTGATGTTCTCGTTGAAGCAAAATCTTGCTTGTTCCCAGCTTTCTTTCTGTAATGTCCTAGCTATTTTAGGGATTGTGGATTTTACAAAGAAAGAAAAGTCTTGGTTTGTGCATGTAGATTCAAACTAACACACAGAGTTATTGAAGAGCTGCTCTTTGCACCACACAGATACAAAACTGAAAATAAACCAGCAGCCTCTGCAA
Organism: Carcharhinus amblyrhynchos; assembly: GCF_965287045.1. Classification (NCBI taxonomy): domain Eukaryota; kingdom Metazoa; phylum Chordata; class Chondrichthyes; order Carcharhiniformes; family Carcharhinidae; genus Carcharhinus; species Carcharhinus amblyrhynchos. The sequence continues at coordinate 99,602,192 of NC_137326.1, read as the reverse complement.
ACACCTTAATGACATCACCATCAAATCATGTGAACCACTCTCAGAGTAATCCTTTTAAATATATAATATTTTCTATGTTCCTGGAGCATGACATCCATATAGGCTTCAAGCATCTCAAACTTGTTGCTCAATTACAAAGGCTGAGGATCCTCCACTTCTGCCTTCTCGATCTGCTTACCTGCCTGATTCACAGTCACACCCACCTGTCTCTGGCTGCTGACCAATTCAGATGGTACTAACCTAAGAAATGTGACTGACTTCTGGAAAAAAAGCATCCAGCTTTCTTTCCCTTTCACTGATGTGTCACAGTATCTGCAGCTCAGCCTCTAGCTCATTAATTCTGAACCATAACTCCTCAATCCAGTGACACTTATTGATGTGGTTGCCATGGCATTTGGGAGCTCCCACATGCTGCAGCTGTGACACATCACCCATTCTGCCATCTTTATTGTGTTAATTAAATTTATTTTTTAAAATTAATTCGTAGTTACCCTCTTCACCAAAATCCTTCACTCATCAAACTCCAAGTTTCACCCTCTGTGCACTTAAGAAACACTCAGTGCAGATAAGCAGCACTTAGAGATTCCTGTATTTATGCTCCCAGAAAAGCTATGATGAATCAGCTCTGTGAAAGCTCAAAGAACAAAGAACAACACAGCATGGGAAACAGGCCCTTCGGCCCAATGAGCCCGCGCCGCCATTTCAACATTGTGAGTCCCCTCTTCCACTCATGACCATTCCACTCAGAAACCAGTTTAAGCTAGCTACCTAATTAACTAGTTAGAGTTGTTGTATAGGAACTTGGATATCCTTATTTAGACTGGATGAATAGTAACTTTCAGTTAGTTACTAAATGTAAACAGAAAACTAGACTTTCGAGAGAGATTAACCCTTAAGATCCCCCTCACCCACTAAAATCCCAGTTTCGCAGTCTGAGCGCTCAAGCAGCACATGGTAGGTTATGTTTGACCAATCTATTAGAGTTTTTCAAGAAGGTTACCAGGAAAGTGGATGAAGGGAAGGCGGTGGATATTGTCTACCTGGATTTTAGCAAGGCCTTTGATAAGGTCCCTCATGGAAGGTTAGTTAGGAAGATTCAGTCACTAGGTATACATGGGGAGGTAGTAAATTGGATTAGACACTGGCTCAATGGAAGAAACCAGAAAGTGATTGTGGAGGATTGCTTCTCTGAGGAGAGGCCTGTGACTAGTGGTGTGCCGCAGGGATCGGTGTTGGCTCCATTGTTGTTTGTCATCTATATCAATGATCTGGATGATAATGTGGTAAATTGGATCAGCAAATTTACTGATGATACAAAGATTGGCGGTGCAGTGGACAGTGAGGAAGGTTTTCTAAGCTTGCAGAGGGATTTGGACCAACTAGAAAAATGGGCTGAAAAATGACAAATGGATTTTAACGCAGGCAAATGTGAGGTATTGCAGTTTGGAAGGACAAACCAAAGTAGAATGTACAGGGTAAATGGTAAGACTCTGAAGAGTGCAGTTGAACAGAGGGATCTGGGAATACAGGTACAGAATTCCCTAAAAGTGACCTCACAGGTGAATAGGATTGTAATGAGTGCTTTTGGTACGTTGGCATTTATAAATCGGAGTATCGAGTATAAAAGTTGGAGTGTTATGGTATAAGGCATTGGTGAGGCCGAATTTAGAGTATTGTGTACAGTTTTGGTCACCTAGTTACAGGAAGGATGTAAATAAGGTTGAAAGAAGGCAGAGAAGGTTCACGAGGATGTTGCCGGGACTTGAGAAGCTGAGTTACAAAGAGAGATTGAATAGGTTAGGATTTTATTCCCTGGAGTGTAGAAGAATGTTGGGAGATTTGATAGAGGTGTATAAGATTTTGATGGGTATAGATAGACTGAATGCAAGCAGGCTTTTTCCACTGAGGCTAAGGGAGGAAAAACCAGAGGGCATGGGTTAAGGGTGAAAGGAGAAAAGTTTAAAGGAAATATTAGCAGGGGGCTTCTTCACGAAGACAGTGGTGGGAGTGTGGCATGAGCTGCTGGATAAAATGGTAAATGCGGGGTCACTTTTAACATTTAAGAAAAACTTGGACGGGTACATGGATGAGAGGGGTGTGGAAGATTTGGTCCAAGTGCAGGTCAGTGGCTCTAGGCAAAAAATGGTTCGGCACAGACAAGAAGGGCCAAAAGGCCTGTTTCTGAGCTGTAATTTTCTATGGTTCTTTGGTTCTACTGCAGACCTTAGCATACTGGAGATCACTAGGAAATGTGAATGAAGTTAGAATTTCAGAATCATAGGGGACACTGGTAGCTGTGCGGAAAAAACAATATCTATCCCACTGACTCTGAATCCCTTTTCTTATTTGCATCAGTCCTCTCCACTGTATTTATTCCCTCCAGCAACACTGTTAACTGTTCTTGTCCATTCTGCCTTCCCAAAAATATTATAATCCCCACGTTTATTTTCTACTGCAGTTCAATTTGCAGCCTGTTCTATTAGAGCTATTAATTCTACACCTATTTTGAACATAACTGTATCTAATTCCCTAGTTTATTTCCTACACTATAAATGTTGCAATATGTGCCCCTTATCTATTTTTGTTCATATTTAAGCCTCTTCGTTTTGCTTCACTGAAACCTGTTAATTGGTAGCACATAACTAACTTGTGTCTTGTCATATTGGTTCATTAACGGTCTGCAGTACACGGTAGTAAAATCCTAAAGCTGAAAGTATCAGTGTAATTTTATTAGTATAAGCAATATTTACTACCAGTCTTTATTTCCAAACGCTTGTAATTCTACAAGTGAAATAACAGGAATGATCAGTTAAAAAAAAAATCAATGTGTTCACACCAGGGAACAACTTTATTATCTCAAAAATGATTGCAACTAGCCTTGAAGAAAATAAGCCTTCCCTTAAGAGAATAGCATGGCTTGCTTCCAAACTTTCAGGAAAATAAGCTTTTAACCTCTGGTTTATTTACAATTTCTTTAGGGGCAAATGCTAAATAATTGTAGAATTGTAATTGGAGCTTTTGACTCCATTAGATCTTTTGACTCCATTAGATCTTTTACACCATTTTTTTGCACCAAGTTTGAGCACAACCAGAAGTGGGGGGAAAAATTCCAACTGTTCATCTAATTGGATTCATGTTGACTACCTGAAATTTAGTGAAAAAACTGATTTTACTTTAGAAATGTGGTCAAGCTGAGTGACATATAAGCCCCAAAATTAACTTAAAAGATGTATTGAGGAACTGCAATCAATCAGTTATCATATGGAAACCCAAAGGTATTTTCAACGTCTTCCTGCGGTACTTTAACACAGGCACTGCTGTTCTAGGTTTGGCACTGAATGCATAGTGACACCTGGAGGGTCCTAGCCTGCTTTCAGAGTTCTGCTGTGTGGCAGTATCATTCTCCTCAGCCTATGGAACTGGATCTGACGCAGGAAGAGAGGATTTGGATGGGCGGGATGCTCCTGGAGTCACCTGGGTGGATGGCTCCCGGATGTGCACCATCTGCTCCTCCTTACTCTCGGTGCCCAAGGGCTCCTGGCTTCCTCCTTGGCATAGAGGACAGTTGAAGTGAGTTTGAAAAGCCCCACTGTCCTCTGGTGTTAACACTGATTGGTCCCTAGATTATTGGTGTCCAGTTTTGACCACTTGAGGAAGGATATGATGGCATTGGAGACCGTTCAAAGAACATTCACCAGATTGATTCCAGGGATGAAAGGGCTGTCACATGAGGAGTGGTTGGATAATTTAGGCTTGTAATCGCTTGAGTTCAGATGAGGAGGATCTGATTGATGTAAATAAAATGTTAAAGGGGATTGATTTGGTGGATATTGAATAGGTGTTCCCCCTAGTGGGATAATCTAAAACAAGAAGTCATAGACATAGAATAAGAGGAGGATGGTTCAAAACTGAGATGAGGAGAAACTACTTCCACAGATTCTCAACCCTTTGAGAGAAGTAATCTCTCCTCATCTCAGTTTTGAACCTTCCTACTCTTATCCTATATCAATGACCTCTTGTTCTAGACTGTCCCACTAGATTCACAACTCTCTGACAGAACTCACTGCCCCAGAGTGCAGTGGAGGCAGAATCAATCAACAGGTTCAAGAAAGAAATAGATATGTTCCTGAAGAAAATTGGGATTAAGGTCTGTGGGGAGGAGGCAGGAAATTGGAGTTGAAGTCAGGATAAGACCAGCCATGATCATGTTAAATGGCACAGTGGGCTTGAAGGGCTGAACTGCTTACTCCCGCTCCGAATACCTATGTTTCCAGCAAATGCCTGCACCATGAAGTGCATGTCCTGCAGCAATGCAGATTGATGGTTCTTCAGCCTTGGAGTCCGTGAATCCCCCCTTTGTGGTGGTGTTGGGCTGATGGACTCCCTGGGTTGCTTGACAGATGTGCTTGCTAAAGAAAGGAGAGTTCATTAGTGTGTGGCAGGAGCCTTTAGAAACTGGAGACATGACTGACAGCATTGTAGTTGGTTGGATGATTGATGCAGTGCTGTATCCTCACTTGGTTTATCGTTCCCAACCTCACCAGAAACGTCAGTGTCCTTCCTGCCAGCTGGGTAACTCTCCTCAGAGTCCATGAGGACCTTCAGTTATGGCATCCCTCCAACCACCTGCTATCTCTTCCTCTTATTGTAGGCCAGCTTGTTCTGCATGAAAACAGATGAAGAGAGTGTAAGTAGGATGTTTGCCAGGGCAGATGATAAGGATGCTTGGCTAGTCTGGATGAGTGAGGCGTTGAGGACACAACTCACAGGAGAGATGAAGACGTGTGAGAGAGTGAGTGATGGTGCCCCTTAGCTGACAGTGGATATGTAGTGTGTGTCTGAGAGATGAGATATGGAGAAAAGTGACATCCTGGCAAAATGGAGGAAATCATTTCTCCTCTTCCTACACTGCATGGCCATCCTCTTCTGCAGGCAGCTGGCACTCATAACCAACTGACACTGTCTCTTATGCTGGGTTTGTGACCTTGCGGCTGGCTTTCTCCCAGTGTGCAGGTAGGAGACATCAGGCCTCTACAGCATCAAGCAGTCTCTCGAGGGAGCCGTCTAAAAGCTTGGGAGTGGATTTCTTGGCGGCCATCAGTTCTCAGTGACTATGGCTGGTGTACACAGAGGCAACCTTTAAATGTGGCGCTGGATGATTGCAGTGCTGAGATGGATGGTGGGGCAGGCCTCCCCACCAATGATACACATGGAAACTTTGGATGAAAGTTCTTGACACTAAGTGCTGCAATATATGACAGGAAATCCTGCTATTGCCATTGGTAGTCTCTACGCCCACCTCCCATTGGCCTTTGCCGATTTCTGAAAAAATTTTGCCTTAAGTATCTTTTTCTCTTATTCATTTGTGGGACATGGGTATAGCAGGCTGGCCAGCATTTATTACCCATTCCTAGTTGCCCTTGAGGAAGTGGCCTTCTTGAATCACTGCAGTCCACATGCTATGAGTATTTGTAACTATTGTATTTGTGTGGCTGGTGTAGTTGAGTTTCTGGTCAGTGATAACCCCAAGGATATTGACAGTGTGGATTCAGTGGTGGTAACATCATTGAATGTCAAGGGATGGTGGTTAGAGTATCTCTTATTGGTGATTGTCATTGCTTGGCATTTGTATGGCACGAATGTCACTTGCCACTTGTCAGCTTGGATATTATCCAGATTTTTTGAACATGGACTGCTTCAGTATCTGAGGATCATGAATGGTGCTGAACATGGTGCAATCACTGTGACTTCAAAATATCCTTTGATTCTGTAATCCATATCAAATATGAAAATAGATCTTTGCTGTAAGATTCAAAGTGTCAGACCACTGGAAGCAAAGACATGAGGACCAGCCAGTCATGTAGAAAGAACCCCTCCAGCCCATGTGTCTTTCCATCCCATTACCTAAGTTATTGATATACTGCTAGTCACATCTTGCCAATTAAAATACCTGCTTATTATCCCTACTCTTTGTCTTCCCCCAGTCAACACATTTTTTAGCCAGATTAGCATTATCTTGCATTCACAAGCTTCAACTTTATGTAACAGCTCTTATGAAAGACTTTACCAAATGCTGTTTGGAAGTTCATGTAAAGAATATTCCCCTGTCCACTACTTTAATCACTGCTTTGAGAAATTTAGTCAGGTTTGTCAGGTATGGCCTATCCTTTACAAATCCACGTTAGGTCTCTGATCAGCTGAAAAATGTTTAGTCACTGAATTCTTAATTATGGACTCTAACAATTTCCTAGATGTTAGGCAAATTGTTCTATAATTTTCTGCTTTTCATCTCTCTTAAATAATGGAGTGGCATGCACAATTTTACAATCTATAGGAACAGTTCTTGAATCCAGACAACTTTGCACATGCCCTAACTATAATCTTCCAGTGTTCTGACCTACTTTCTGTAAAGTCTTAAAATACTAAGGGGAGACAGTGATATAGTGGTATTTTCACTGGACTAGTAGGTTCTAGGTTTATGCTCTGGGGACATGGGTTAAAATTCCACCACAGCGGATGGTGGAAATTAAATTTCAATTCATCAATATTTCTGGGATTGAAAGCTAACCTCAACAATAGTGACATTGAAACAATTATCAAAAACCTGTTTGATTCATCAGTATCCTTTGTGGAATTAAATCTGTTGTCCTTACAAGGTGTCGCTCACACATGACTCCAGACTGTTAATAATATGTCTGTCCCTAAACTGCCCTCTGAAACTGCCTAGCATTGCCACTTAGATTGCAGAAATTAGGAATGGGGAGCGAATTTTGACCTTGCCAGTGATGCCCACATTCCATGAAATAATTTTTAAAAATGATTACTGCTATTTCACTTGCTTTAATTCTGGCGAATTTATGTTTTATAATTCTTTCATGGGATGTGAGCATTACTGGCAAGGCCATTATATGTCACCCATCCCTGATTGCTCTGGAGAAAGTGATGGTGAGCTGCATTCTTGAATTGCATTAAAAAGTCTGACAACACCAGGTTTTAGTCCAACCGATTTATTTGATAATAGACTCACAAGCTTTCAGGGTTAGTCCCTTCGTCAGGTGAATGGAGAGTTCTGGCCTCAGACAGAGCATATAAAGCACAGACAGTTTAGAGATTAGTTTAGAGACAGTTTAGAAACTGTCTGTGCTTTATATGCTCTGTCTGAGGCCAGAACTCTCCATTCACCTGATGAAGGGACTAACCCCGAAAGCTTGTGAGTCTATTATCAAATAAATCGGTTGGACTAAAACCTGGTGTTGTCAGACTTTTTACTGTGTTTACGCCAGTCCAACGCCGGCATACCCACTTCTTGAATTGCTGCAGTGCCTGTGATGTAAGTACATCAATAGGAAAGAAATTCCAAGTCTGTGATCCATTGAAGGTACAGCAATACTGTTCCAGTTCTGGGTGCCGATTTTAGGAAAGATGTGAAAGCAGTGGAGTGAGTGCAGAAACAACTCATGAGCATGGTTCCAGAGATGAGGTTCCAGTTATGAAGGTAGTTGGAAAAGATAGGGCTGTTTTCCTTGGAGAAAAGAAGGCTAAGGAGAGAATTGATAGAGGTATTCAAAATCATGAGGGGTCTGAACAGAGTATACAGAGAGAAACTGTTCCCACTCATGAATTGATCAAGAACGAGAGGGCACTGATTTAAAGCAACTTGCAAAACACAAAGCAAAAATAACATAAGGAAAACAATTTCATGCAGCAAGTGCTTAAGGTCCTGAATTTACTGTCTGAGAGTGTGCTGGAGGCAGATTCAAAGGCATTCAAAAGGGAAAGAGACTGTTATTTGAAAAGGAATTATGTGCAGAATTATGGGGTGAAGGCAGGAGAGTGAGACTAAGTGGACTGCTCATTCAGAGAGTTGACATGATGGGCTGAATGGCCTCCTTCTGCACTGTAAAATCTTTGCGATTCTGTGAAATCAGAATGGCATGTGACTTGGTTTAGAAGTTGCAGGTTGTGCACTCATGGGGCCCCTTTTGCTCCTAATCACATTTGTTTTTATTAATATAATTGTGAAAATGTTGCTTTTGATATCCCATGCTGGATTATTTCCACCTTCATTTTCATCTTCTTTAACCACCCCTTCCATAACTAAACCCACATGCTACTCAGGTTAAACTTCAACCCTGCTCCCCCTGACCAGCCCCCCCCTCAACCCCTGCAGACCACACCCCCCCCCCACCACCCCCTGCAAACCCCCACCACCCACCCCCCAAACTCCTAACCATCATTTCAAATCCTGCTGAATAAAAATGTTATTCAGATTATTTACACTTGTTACTTTCTGCACTTAACTTCCTTCTTTACACTTACAAAACTGTTTTAGAATATTGTGTGTTTCTGCTCCCTCTCACCAAGAACGAAGTCTCCCAGCTTTTTCATTAAACTGTCAGTCAAACAAAGCCAAGGTTCTGATCTGCAGTCTGATTTGTGAATGATATCAGTCTTCATTTCAAGAAACTCGAGCAATTCTAACTTCCAGCCGTAAAGGAACACACAATGTTCCTTATATTCCTAAGATTGCCTTGCATTTAAAAATATTTTCCACAATGCTTCATTATCTTTTTTCAATTATAATTGATCCAGTTTCATTTTAAAGACATCAGTTAATCTGGAATATTCTGATAGTCCGCACCACATGGCTAATGGAAAACAAATCTTTTACTTTTTGGTCTTGTTTGAGGCTTGTGATTTTTATCTTCACTACCCAAGCTGGGTATCTCAGCCTTATCTATCTTTCATTACTCTGAACACCTATAATTTTCTTGCCACTATTTTCCCATATGAAATAAGTTTGCCTGTGCTGTATATTTTCTACCTGTGCCTTAATCCTGTGATTCCACTCCCCTCCCCTCCTCGCACGCCCCCCCTCCCCCTCCCCCCCACCACTGCCACCATTTTCCCTTGACATTGTGGAATTGCAAAAAAGATGAAATCATAGCACTTATGCAAATAATCTGAGCACCATAACTCATACTGCAATCACAGCCAGTGGTAAACAAAACCTCGGGGTTACTGAGCCAGAACTAATACTAATTAAAGGCTTTTGATCATGACCTCAATGTGTTATTCATATAATTACAGCATTGAGATTTTGCTTATGTTTCAAGTTCAGGGGAAGTGAAATCCAAGGATCATATCACCCTTAGGAAGTGCACAAACTAACAAATAGGCAGAATCAGAAGTGGTTTCCAAGGGTGACACAAAGTACTCAAACCATCACAGAAACCTTCTTTTCAGCTTCTCAATACTGGGCTAAGATACGAGACATTAATGCACTCCACATGGGGCAGGATGTTTCCACCAAAGCTTCACATTCTGTAATTCCCATCTCTGCCAACATTATGGTCGATGTGCCAGCAGCTGCTTAAAATAACGAAAATTGGAAAGTGCTGGCAATCTTGTTCCCAAATATTTGATTTTTTAATTTGCCTGGATAAAACAATAGTTTTTTTTCTTAAAACATGCAAACACATATTTGCATTTATATAGCACCTTTAACATCATAAAATATTTCAAGGTGCTTTAAGGGAGTTTTATCAAAGAAAATTTAGATTCACGTATGGAGAAATAGCAACAGATGTTCAAAAGTTGCTCAAAAAGATAGCTTTTAAGGATTGTCTTAAAGAAAGAGAGAAAGGGCAGAAAGGTGGAGAGATTTATGGAAGGAATTCCAAAGCTTAAAGCCTAGGTAATTGAAGACATGGAGTGGTGAAAATCAGAGATGGAAAAAAAGCCAGAATTTGAAGGAGCATCAGGATCATGGGGAGTCATGGGGTGAAGGAGGTTACAGCAAAATAAGGGGCGAGACCACAGAGTTCATTGAAAACAAGAATGAAGATTTTAAATTTGAGGCATTACCACCAATGCAGAATAGTGTGCACAATACTAATGGTTGAGCAGCTTGTGGTACAAGTTAGGCCGAAGGCACCGAAAGGATAAGGTGAGAAATCAGCCAGGAGAGCAATGGAATAGTCAAATCTAGAGGTAACAATGGGATGGATGGAGGTTTCAGCATAGATGAGCTAAGACGGGGACAGAAACTGGTGGTTTTTCTAGAATCATATTTTTAAAGCATTGTTGCAGATCCCAGCAAGTAATCTAAATTTATTAGTGGAATCAATATCCACATGCTTATCTGTACTTATCGATCATCTTCTGTATTTAAGAGTACAGAGTCACCAGATGATAAATTGAGTATTTCCCAAACCTTAGGAAGGTGTATTCATTTCAGTGAGGAAACGTTTGCAGAGGTTTTCAGTTCAATCTGTTTGGCAGTAGACAGTCACAATCATGTATGCATCATTAAACAATAAGCTAATTTTGTTAACCATCATATGAGAAAATACTCGGCTGGTTCTGATACACAACAAGCTGCCACAATCAAACCACAATTAAAAGGCCATTAAGGTCATATCAGTGTAATAGGACCTTGATTTTCATACATGTATGAGGCATCTATCTGATTTGGGCGAATGGCTCATCATGGATTAAATCCCTGCAAAGCAAGAACAGGCAGACAACTAACCTGTTCAATTTTAGCTGCCCCACTGCCAGATTTCCAATGGGAAAGGGAAGTTAAAATGTTGACAGTTGTATTTATATTGCCTAAGCCAAAGCTAAATTTACTAACATGAGGATTTGATAGTGTGGCATTGTCTGATTTGGCTGAACGTACATGTTTCCATTTCTCAGGAACAACTGTGCTAGCGTTTTTCAAGAGCATATTCTTGGTCATGACATCTGGAGTTTACGATGAAAAAATATAATTTATTTGGAATTGTTACATTCTGTAACATTAACTGGTGCTTGACAGATTAACCAATTACAGTATGGACCTTTTCTATGCCACAGTTTATCATTACTTTGGATAAAATTTAATTTATTTCAACAGCCACTATTTAGGATTTGACTGCTATCTTATTCCTTGCTTGGGCATTTTGCAACAAACCATTCCTTTTGTTGTGTTTGTGTTGATCTGTAAACAAAGATTCCTATATTTGTTTGGCAGGCTATATTCATGTTCAGAAATAGATTAGCTTCCAACATGGACATTTCTGTAAGAAAAATGAGACTTGAGACTGCCACTGGTCTGGCAGTCATTGAAAATCAGCTACAACTCAATAGTAGTTATTTCCCTTTGTGGCTACAAATGTTCAATTTAAATTTGTTAATGTTCTCTGGCAAAGTTTACAGGTTATGGTAGATATGTACTTGGCTGCCACTGGTGTGCATTGTGGAGATTCTGGCCAGATTCTGAAACAATAAGTAAATTTTTTTGAAAAAACATCACTTGGAGATCAAAACTACAGAATATACTCAGAGAATGAAGTGCCTGGAATTAAGAGAATAACCATCAAAATGGGGATAATTCCAACTTCTTACTGGTTCTATCTATGCTATTGGTGGCAATATCAGATACAAATGAAAATGGTAGCTCAGTATTACCATATCCAAAACATAATGCTTTCTCCCTGCTGTTGTCACACAAACAAGGGTTGCATTTATAATTCTGGTATTACTTTAAAGTTCTGAAGTTCATTTATTATTGTCATAAGTAGGCTTGCATTAACACTGCAGTGAAGTCACTGTAAAAATCGCCTGGTCACCACACTCGGGCGCTTGCTCTAAAAAAGACAATCCAAGGCTATCCAGCCTCTCTTTGTAGCTCAAACGCTCCATCCCAGGCAACATCCTCTGCACCCTGTCCACTGTAATCATATCCTTCTTATAGTGAGGTGACCAGAAATGTACACAATACTCCAGTTGTGGCCCAACCAAAGTTAGAATGTGATGAACATTATTTAAGTGACTAAATATATATGAACTTATTAGTAATGTTGATTTCTTCCTCAACTTTGTTATGAACTGTGTTTGTTTTCTGAAACTTCAGCTTTGCAGAATTTTTGTTGAACATCATGAATGACTTTCTCTTATTTGAACCCTTCCATTGCTTTCCAATATTGGTTAATTTCAGTCTGACCATATATCCACACTTATGAATGTTCAAAATTAAAATACTTAAACTCAGTATGTCGTTGTATCTTCCAAGCCATTTTAGGCATCTTAATTTGTGGGAAAGTATGGTAGTGATTTATATAGGTTGTGCATATAAGAAAAAGATGAACTGTTACTATCAGTGTAAGGTCTCAGAGCTGTTATCAATAGTTGTAAATTTTGTGTATGTCATTTTGTGTTGAACGATGTGAGTAGACAGAAGAAACACTTGGAGGCAACCAAACATGTGTTAGAGTATTTAAAGTAATGGAAATTGGTCTCACCATGAATCTCCTGATTTCAGCTGACCTGTTGCCACATCAACTGGGCCATGTCCATTAAACTGAGTTCATCAGGAGTCTTGCGAGCTGGCAGACTAAAGTGGGCTTCTTAAAAGGAAATCACCCGGTCAGTTGGGGGAATGTATTTTATTTTCATCTACATTTTGCAGCATTTCCTTTCTTGATTTTTCTAGGTAATTACTATTTTTCATGTCAATAGTTTCTATCATTATTTTTGGTGGCTGCTAGCATTTAAACTTAATCCTGCAATGTGGTGAGGATGATGGGCATTTCTTGTGTTTCAAAATGGTTGTGTTACTTAGATGACGATTCATGTAAGGCCAACAAATTCTGGTGCAATCACATCTGAGATAGGTTTTCTGCACCATCACTTCTCTTGGACTTGCATTTATAGACTTCATAGTCCTTAATCTTACCCTGGTGTGTGAATGTGGGTCTATATCCATTGCCACTATTTGATAAGGCAGGCTGTAAGAGAGGATGTCCTACAAACAAATCTAAAGCCTGGCTGAGTCTTCCCACAGAAGACCACAACATGAAGCTTTCCTGATACCAGATCTTTCCAAATCCATTTAAGAACAGCTTCTGCATTATGCAGTCAGTAAAATCAATGGGTAGAATACTCCCATGTCCCCACCAGTGGCAAGGGAGGGGAAATTTCAACAGGAGGCCCAAATCTGGTGTTGTGTAACGAGGCAGGTAGAATTAGGGACCTTGTGAGGGATCCTCTTGGGAAGAGCGATCGTTGTATGGTTGAATTTTTGATGCAGGTGGAGGATGAGAAAGTGGTGTCCCGGACCTGTGTCCTCTGTTTGAACAGAGGGGAGTACGATAGGATGAGAGAGGAATTGGCAAATGTAGATTGGGGGCGCAGATTGGTCGGTAGGACTGTTGAGGAACAGTGGAGGATCTTTAAGGAGATCTTTTTCGGTGCTCAGCAGAAATTTATTCCGATGGTAAAGAAGGATCGTAGGAGAAGGGATAATCAGCCGTGGTTATCGAAGGAATTAAAGGAAAGTATTAAATTAAAAGCCGATGTGTTTAGAGTAGCTAAAAGTAGTGGGCGAGTAGAAGATTGGGAGAGGTTTAAAAATCAACAAAGATTGACGAAGAAGATGATAAAGAAAGGAAGGGTAGACTATGAAGCTAAACTAGCACTAAATATAAAAAAGGATAGTAAGAGTTTTTATAAATATATAAAGAGGAGGAGGCTGGCTAGGGTGAATGTTGGACCCTTAGAGGATGAGAGGGGGGATTTAGTGTGGGGGATGAGGAAATGGCTGAGGCCTTAAATAAGTTTTTTGCCTCGGTCTTCACGGAGGAGGACGTGAATAGTTTGCTGGGTATTAAAGATAGAAGGATGGTAGGAGTTGAGGGCCTGAATGCGATCACTGTCACTAGAGAGGTAGTGCTTGATTGACTAGCGGGACTGATGGTGGACAAGTCCCCAGGACTGGATGGAATGTGTCCCAGGGTTCTGAAGGAAATGGCAGAGGTGATAGTAGATAGCTTAGTGATTATTTTCCAAACCTCGCTGGATTCCGGGGAAGTGCTGGAAGATTGGAAAATGGCTCATGTTACGCCGCTGTTTAAAAAGGGTACCAGGCAAAAGGCAGGGAATTATAGGCCGGTTAGTTTAACGTCTGTTGTGGGAAAAATGCTTGAATCCGTCATCAAAGAAGAAATAGCGAGGCACCTTGAGAAGAATTGTTTGATAGAGCAGACACAGCACGGATTCATAAGAACATAAGAAATAGGAGCAGGAGTAGGCCATCTAACCCTTCGAGCCTGCCCCGCCATTCAATAAGATCATGGCTGATCTGTCGTGTCTCAGTTCCACATTCCTGCCCTCTCCCCATAACCCTTAATCCTCTCGCCTATCAAAAACCTATCAACCCGCGTCTTAAATATATTTAGCGAGGCAGCCTCCACCACTTCAACGGGCAGAGAATTCCAGAGATTCACCACCCTTTGAGTGAAGAAGTTCCTCCTCAACTCCGTTCTAAACCGCCCCCCCCTTTATCTTGAGGCTGTGCCCTCTAGTCCTACTGTCCTTTCTGAGCAGGAAGAGCCTCTCCACCTCTATCCTATCCATCCCATTCATCATCTTATACGTCTCAATGAGATCTCCCCTCATTCTTCTAAACTCTAACGAGTACAAGCCTAGTTTATTCAGCCTCTCCTCATAGTTCAACCCCCTCAACTCCGGTATCAGCCTAGTAAACCTCCTCTGCACTCCCTCCAAGGCCAAAATATCCTTGCGTAAGTGTGGCGACCAAAACTGCACACAGTACTCCAGCTGCAGCCTCACCAGTGCCCTATACAGTTGCAGCAAGACCTCCCTACTTCTATATTCAATCCCCCTCGCTATGAAGGCCAGCATCCCATTTGCCTTCCTGACCACCTGCTGCACCTGCAGGCTGGGTTTTTGCGACTCATGCACAAGGACCCCGAGGTCCCTCTGCACTGTCGCATGCTGCAGTTTTTCTCCATGTAAGTAATAGTCCTTCCGACCATTATTCCTACCAAAGTGGACAACCTCACATTTGCCAACATTAAATTCCATTTGCCAGTTCCAGGCCCATTCGCCCAGCCTATCTAGATCCTTCTGCAGACTCTCAACACCCTCCGCACAATTTGCCATTCCACCAATCTTGGTGTCATCAGCACATTTCGACACCATACACTCGGTTCCCTCCTCCAGATCATCTGTATAAATGGTAAATAGCTGAGGCTTCAGCACTGACCCCTGGGGCACTCCACTAGTCACCAACCGCCAATCTGAATAGCACCCATTGACCCCCACTCTCTGCCTCCTATTTGACAGCCAATCCCCTATCCACGCTAACACCCTACCCCCAACTCCATGCCCCCTGACCTTCTGTAATAACCTCTTGTGCGGCACCTTATCACACGCCTTCTGAAAATCAAGAAACACCACATCCACCGGCTCTCTATCCACCGCTCTAGACACATCCTCATAGAACTCCAATAAATTCGTCAGACACAACTTCCCCTTAACGAAACCGTGCTGCGTCTGCTCTATCAAACAATTCTCCTCAAGATGCCTTGCTATTTTCTCCTTGATCACGGATTGTAACATTTTACCTACAACAGACGTTAAACTAACCGTCCTATAATTCCCTGCCTTTTGCCTGCCACCCTTCTTAAACAACGGCGTAACATTAGCCGTTTTCCAATCTTCCGGCACTGCCCCGGAATCCAGCGAGGTTTGGAAAATAATCACAAAGGCATCCACTATCACCTCCGCCATTTCTTTCAGAACCCTCGGATGCATTCCATCTGGTCCTGGGGACTTGTCCACAATCAGTCCCTCCAGTCTTTCGAGCACTGCCTCTCTAAAAACAATAATGTCATTCAGGCCCTCCACTCCTACCATCTTTCCATCGCTAACACCCGGCAAATTATTCACCTCCTCCTCCGTGAAGACAGAAACAAAGAAGTTGTTCAAGGCCTCAGCCATTTCCCCATCCCCTACCACTAAGTCCCCCCTCTCATCCTCTAAGGGTCCAACGTTCACCCTAGTCAGCCTCTTTTTATATATTTATAAAAACTCTTACTATCCTTTTTTATATTAAGCGCTAGTCCAGCTTCATAGTTTATCCTACCCTTCTTTATCAACTTCTTTGACATTCTTTGTTGATATTTAAACCTCTCCCAATCCTCTTCTCGCCTACTACTCTTAGCTACTCTAAACGCTTTTAATTTAACACTTTCCTTTACCTCCTTCGTTACCCACGGCTGATTATCTCTTCTCCTACGATCCTTTTTAACCATCAGAATAAATTTCTGCTGCGCACCAAGAAAGATCTCCTTAAAGATCCTCCACTGTTCCTCAGCAGACCTACCTTCCAATGCGCTCCCCCAATCAACATTCGCCAATTCCTCTCTCATCCTATCGTACTCCCCTCTGTTCAAACAAAGGACACATGTCCGGGAACCCACTTTCTCCTCCTCCATCTGCATCAGAAACTCCACCATACAATGATCACTCTTCCCAAGAGGATCCTTCACCACAAGGTCCCTAATTCTACCCACCTCATTACATAACACCAGATCTAAGATAGCTCGCTCCCTCGTCGGCTCCAACATACACTGTTCAAGGAAACTACCCCGGCAGCATTCCAAGAACTCTTCCTCAAGCCCACCACGTCCAACATGGGTCGACCAATCAATACGTAGATTGAAATCCCCCATAATTATTGCCATTCCATTCCTGCACGCCGCATTTATTTGCATGTTAATAGCCCGCCCCACCTCCAGATCATTATTTGGGGGCCTATAGACGACACCCACCAGCGTCTTCCTCCCTTTGCTGTTCCTAATCTCCACCCACAACGATTCCACTTTCTGCTCTTTGGCTCCTATATCTTCCCTTACTACCACCCTGATGCTATCCTTAATCAGCAGAGCTACGCTCCCCCCTTTTTCCTCCCACCTATCCTTCCTAAACACTTGATACCCCTGTACATTCAGCTCCCAGTCCCTGTCACCTTGCAGCCACGCCTCTGTAATGGCCACCAGATCATATCCATTTGTGCTGATCTGCGCCACCAGCTCATTCACTTTATTCCGAATGCTTCGTGCATTCGGCTAAAGTGCCTTCATCCCAGCCTTCACCTGTACCCTATTAGCCAGAACACTACCAACCTTACTCACGCCCCCTACTCCCTTTATTATTGGGACATCCTTGGCCTCTTCCCTTACCGGTACCCTCTCCTTTACTTTAGACCCCGTAATTTCACCTACCCTCGCACCCTCCACCGCCCCCCCCAATTAGTTTAAAGCCCTATCTACAGTCCTATCTACACGATTCGCCGGGACTCTGGTCCCAGCACGGTTCAGACCAACCCCATCCCACCTGAACAGGTCCCACCTACCCCAATACTGGTGCCAATGCCCCATAAATTCAAACCCATTCCTCCCACACCAATCCCTGAGCCACCCATTCACTTCCTTAATCTTATCAACCCTACGCCCATCTGCACACGGTTCAGGCAGTAGTCCGGAGGTAACCACCTTGTTGGCTCTACTTTTTAATTCCATTCCCAGCTTTTCATACTCCCTCTCCAGATCCTCAGTTCGCATTTTGCCTACGTCGTTGGCACC
Source organism: Carcharhinus amblyrhynchos (assembly GCF_965287045.1). Lineage (NCBI taxonomy): Eukaryota > Metazoa > Chordata > Chondrichthyes > Carcharhiniformes > Carcharhinidae > Carcharhinus > Carcharhinus amblyrhynchos. The sequence goes on along the minus strand of NC_137326.1, from coordinate 99,584,757 downwards.
CACATGTACCACAACGACTGGACTCTCACCCTCCCACTCCAGGTTCCTCTGCAGCCCAGATGTGACATCCTGGACCTGAGCGCCAGGCAGACAACACACCCTTCTGTGCTCTTTGTCATTGTGACAAAGGACAGTGTCAATACCCTTAACCACACTATCCCCAATTACTACTACGTTCCTTTTCACCTCTTTGCCTATGTCCTGTGTCTGCATCACTGTACCGTGTGCAGTTTGCTCACCAACCTCACCTTCCTCATTCTTGTCCACACTGGAAGCAAGAACCTCAAACCTGTTATGCAGATTGAGAGGCTGAGGCATTTGGCCCCCACCCTCCTTCCTCCGGCCCCCATCCTCCTTCCTCCAGTCCCCACCCTCCTTCCTCCAGTCCCCACCCTCCTTCCTCCGGCCCCCACCCTCCTTCCTCCGGCCCCCACCCTCCTTCCTCCTCTCAGCAGCCCCCTCCTGTTCCTGACCCTTAGTGTTAGCCAGTCTAGGGGGGGTGGATGTCTCTTGCACCCCATTATCAATGGCACCCTCCCTCCCCCTGATGAGCCTCAGTGTCTGTAGCTCAGAGGCCAGCTCATCTACTTTGAGCTGGAGCTCCTCCAGCAACCTGCACTTACTGCAGACATGGTCACTGGGAAGGACCCTGGGGTCCACCAGCTCCCACATCATACAGAAACAGCACATCACATGCCCCGCCATTATTTCCTGTAGTAATATTGAGCAACGATTTCAACGCAAACTTACCTGGCCCTTTTCTCCCTAGCCCTTTGTTCCTAAGCCCTAGTAGCTCACTCAGCTTCCCTCTCACTCCGCTGCCCGCTCCGACGCTGCCCACTGTCTATACCAGGCCTCCTTTTAAACCTGGCGCTGTTTAAAAGCCTGCTTACCCACAAATCCCTGCTATCGACTCCCTTTGAATTCTTAAAGGGTAAACACAAAAAGCCCGCGAAAATGCTTTTAAATGAATCTAACAGTGCTACAAGGTAAGTTCTTAAGGGGAAGTCGTGTCTGACGAATTTATTGGAATTCTATGAGGATGTGACTAGTGCGGTAGACAGAGGGAAACCGGTGGATGTGGTGTTTCACGATTTTCAGAAGGCGTTTGATAAGGTGCCGCACAAAAGGTTGCTTCAGAAGGTTAGGGGGCATGGAGTTGGCGGTAAGGTGTTAGCGTGGATAGAGGATTGGTTATCTAATAGGAGGCAGAGAGTTGGTATCAATGGGTGCTATTCTGGTTGGTGGTTGGTGACTAGTGGAGTGCCCCAGGGATCAGTGCTGGGGCCTCAACTATTTACCATTTATAGAGATGATCTGAAGGAGGGGGCTGAGTGTAGGGTGTCGAAATTTGCTGATGACACAAAGATAAGTGGAAAAGCAAATTGTGCGGAGGGTGTGGAAAGTCTGCAGAAGGATCTAGATAGGCTAAGCAAGTGGGCAAGGACCTGGCAGATGGAGCACAATGTTAGCAAGTGTGAGGTTATCTACTTTGGCAGGAATAATAGTAGGAGGGGTTACTATTTAAAGGGCGAAAAGCTGCAGCATGCTACGCTGCAGAGGGACCTGGGGGTCCTTGTGCATGAGTTGCAAAAACCCAGCCTGCAGGTGCAGCAGGTGATCAGGAAGGCGAATGGGATGCTGGCCTTTATAGCGAGGGGGATAGAATATAAAAGTAGGGAGGTTTTGCTGCAACTGTACAGGGCACTGTTGAGGCCGCAGCTGGAGTACTGTGTGCAGTTTTGGTCACCACACTTGCGCAAGGATATTTTGGCCTTGGAGGGAGTGCAGAGGAGGTTTACTAGGCTGATACTGGAGATGAGGGGGTTGGACTATGAAGAGAGGCTGAATAGACTGGGTTTGTACTCGTTGGAGTTTAGAAGGATGAGGGGAGATCTTATAGAGACGTATAAGATAATGAAGGGGATGGATAGGGTAGAGGTAGAGAGATTCTTCCCGCTCAGAAAGGACAGCAGGACTAGAGGGCACAGCCTCAAGATAAGGGGGGTGCAGTTTAGAACGGAGTTGAGGAGGAACTTCTTCACTCAAAGGGTGGTGAATCTCTGGAATTCTCTGCCCGATGATGTGGTGGAGGCTACCTCGCTAAATATATTTAAGACACGGGTAGATAGGTTTTTGGTAGGCAAGGGAATTAAGGGTTATGGGGAGAAAGCGGGAAAGTGGAACTGAGCCACTTCAGATCAGCCATGAACTTATTGAATGGCGGGGCAGGCTCGAAGGGCTAGATGGCCTCCTCCTGCTCCTATTTCTTATGTTCTTAAAAATCGGTTTCAAGCCAATGTGAGATTACAGCAGGATCATCCGACTTTGCCCACCGTGGCTGATTGAAAATCCCACTGAAAGCCAGCGTGAAACCAGTCTGCATCCCGCTAATAGGATGCAGATGAAGCCTGACTGAAAATTTCCTCCCATAGTCAATTCTTTGTGATGCCAGCAGAGAAATGCACTAGTCCAGAACCTGCATGGACCAATGTAGCATGCAAAAGTCAGGATTTACCTGAAGAAGGCCTGGGGCTGTCTCCAGAGTTCAGGATGGAGGCTGTCAATGACCTTGGACCATCAAGAAGTATAAAGGGAAGCACTATCAGTAGGTTCTTAAAGCTTTAGCGTCTTCAAGGAGGTCCATCTTTCACCCTCAAAGAGGCTGGAGATCAATCTTCTCTCTTCAGTGATGGGTCAGTAATGTTCGGCGCCTTTTAAATATGGCCACCCAGATATCATGACAGGATATACACCATCCAGCCGCCTAGCCACAGAAGATAATGCAAAACTCTCTATGTATAATTAATTAAATCGGGTGTGGACAATATGGTATAGCTTCCTGTCAGCCTCTGCAGTAGGAAACTATCCCCGTGCCTTCCATGGGACTTAGCCCCAGATGGGAGATTATTGCTCATTGTGTGACAATATTTTCACTTTCATTATAGAAATAATGCCTCAGCTCAACAGGTCACACTTTTCATTTGATGACTAGGTTACACTGATTGCAAAGCATCACAGATATTACCTGGTTATCAAAAAGGAGAAGGGACAATTTAGAATCAAAATAGTTAATGGGGGTAAGGATGATTCCAATTTATTTAGCCAAGGCTCAAAGGTTAGTAGTAAAAATGTAGGTGAACAATGAGTCACCTTCAAAGGAGAGATAACAGGCACAATTAAGATATATTTTCTCAAAAGAGAAAAGTCGGCTAAACAGATCCAGACTCACTGGATGACAAAAGAGAGAAGAATTTAAGGTGAAGAAGAAAAGATGTGCTTATGACAAATGTCAGTTGGATAATACAATAGAGAACCAGGACAAATATAGGAGGTTGAGATGGGGAGTGAAAAGGCAAATAAAAGAAAAGAGAGGATGTGAAACAGACTGGCAGTTAATGTTAAAGAAATCCCAAATTTTTCTATAGGCATATAAATTTAGCAAAAAGCTTGTTTCTTAGCTCTTTATAATCCTCTTCTTTGGGTCTGTAAAGTACATAATACCTTATATGCTTTGAAAAATCCATTTTTAATTTACTTTATTATTCGTGATTTACTAAAGCAATTCATTCTGTCATTCTGTATCCATTTTAAGGTGTCTTTCAATTAAACATGACATATCAGAAACTATCAAAAGTTAAATTTTAATTAGATTTCCAAGATGTAATGAAACTTCAATACTTAATCTGAAGTTGGAGATGAGCCTCAAGACTTTTGCGCCTGTACCAGCTGGGAAATGGCCATATGTGTATGTTTTGTTTATTTTTCTTCAGGCCGAGAATCGGTCATGTGCACCTAACAGCTGGATAAGCCAAGCTTTGCTGCACCTGTCATTCATTGTGGCATGTTGAGTATATGGCAGAGAGAGAAGACAGAGATTTGAAGCTCTTTGAGAAGAAAAGCTACAAGGTTATTGGAATAGTAATTAACTGAATAATCAATTTTAGGATTCAGTAACATAATCAGTTTAATAGCGATGCTATTGGAATACTGAGTTTAGGGTACTCATTTGTTTGCTCTTTGTTTGAAAAAATAATGAGTTTAACATGCATATGTGGGTGTCCTGGGGAAATATACGAGATGGGGGAGAAGCATTAAGTGAATGCTCATGAATTCTTTGGCAGAAAACTGTTTGCAACTCTGCCAGTCCCATGTGAGAAACCTTTGCATCAAACTAGTCTTAACTCTTTACTGGTTTATTTGTCTGTAAGTAAATTGGTGGGATAAAGGAGTAGTGGGAATTTGAATAATCTTTTTGTGCTTGTTTTGAGATCTTTCCACCCCATGTATCTGGGATAATATATTTTTCTTATTTTAATGACTATTTTAATTTTTATATTAAAAGTTCAACAGCAGGCTCCTGTGAATGTGTTCAGTAATTTATCCCCATGGTTTCTAAACAATTCTTACTCTGGGATCTGACTTGCCCAGTATTAACATCAGCTGGGATCATAAAGAAGGCCAAACTTTTAACTAAATGTTTAACTTTCTTATTTTTCTAAATACCCATATTAAAACAAAAAGCTCCTTGGTCTAGCCCCATGTTCACACGTCCAAGTTGATCCTTTGATCTTTATACTTTATCAATATATATTTGGCATGAGTTGCCAGTTCTCTACAAGAACCTTACTTGACAAAGAGATGAATGTCAGTGTCTCCTTGCCTCTGTATCAGTCATTCTGTATCAGAGAATCAAAAAACACCTACAGTGCAGAAGGAGGCCATTCAGCCACTGAGTCTTCACCCGAAAGAGCATCTTACCATCTTTGGACACTAAGGGATAATTTAGCATGACCAATCTCTCCAACCTGCACATCTTTGGATTGTGGGAGGAAACTGGAGCACCCGTAGGCAATCCACACAGACATGAAGAGAATGTGCAAAGTCCGCACAGTTGCCCAAGGCTGGAATTGAATCCGGGTCCCTGATACTGTGAAGGCACCAGTGCTAACTACTGTGCCATTGTGGTGCCAAAAGATGTGGAGGAGGGATTGAAGTGAGCTATTTGGGAAGGAGGGTTTTGCAACTTTTATCCAGTCAAAGGAGCACTCTTGCCCAGGATACTGAGCAAAAAAAACAATTTTTTCAGTGGGACCTGTGAATCTGAAAAAATACAAAACGTAACCAATTTCTATCCTTTTGTCTGATAGCAATTGCTTTTTTAAGAACTCAGCTTCTTTGTTCCCTTATTTAATCAGGCAGAGTAACCATGCAGGTTTGTAAGCTTCACAAACCTACATTCCCCCAGCACCAGTCCTCTAATTTGAAATGTCTGCTGATTCGCAAATAAATCTTTGTTTGTTTTAGTTCTGAGTTATTTAAAAAAAATTAACCTGATTTTTCTTTGAACCATGATAGGTTGATTCACTTTTGTTGTCAATCGAGATGTCTGAGAATGTGTTTAAAAGGGTTAACCCTCCACACCATACCAAAACACGTTCGTTCACTGCTCTGACCTAACCATGCTGCGACAAACCTTATTTACATAGAATGTACATCTCAGAAATAGACCATTTGACTAAATTGGTTGACACACCTCCAACCTATCCACATTGAAGTTCATTCGTCAGTTACACATCCATTCCATTTATTGGGTAACAATTTTCACTAAACCATTAATGTGAGTCTGGTAATCTTCTATAATATAAAAGCAAAATACTGCAGATGCTGGAATCTAAACAAAAACAGAAAATGCTGGGAAATCTTAGCAGGTTAGGTCAGAGCATCTGCAGAAGAGAATAGAGCCAATGTTTCAAGTGTGGATGACCCTTCATCAGAGCTGTATTTTCGGTAATTTTCTGTTCCCTTTTAGATTGCTTTCAACATAATACTTCAACTATACATTTATACATTTTTCTCATGTGAATAATGTTTTAAATGTTTTACTACATGCCATATAGCTTTCAGCTTTATCAATAAGTGTATTTGTTTCTTACAGGGAACAGATGATGATTTCACACCAGACCAGGATTGAGCAGCTGCAAGAACGTCTTCGGCAGAAGTTAGGTGATGAAGAAAGCTGGAGGGTGAAAGTAAGGAACCTCTTTACTGCTAGTTTTTCTCACAGTTGTGTTGCCACAAGTGACTTTTTTTCATTAATTGATACCTTTAATTCATTAATTGATACCCAGTAGAACATGAATGGGTCAACAAATGAATTTGACATGCTGGATAAATATCCTTGGCAAACCATCAATGGGAAGATTGCCTTTTAAAATTAATCACACTGATTCCTGAGGTTATCTGTCTTGCTTAGAAGCTCTATTTTGTCTTGAAGAAAAACATCTTGAATTCTTGAACATAAATGTTCATGTGTTGATAGTAACCATGACAAACCTTTGCTGGTTCTGATTTCAATGGCAATCACAACTCCTGATTGTCGTTCTCATTCTAAATGTCAAAGGTCATTCTCGCTGGCATACATATTCATTAAGGCCATCTGTGACTGATGTCACACTTACCCTTGAAGGCTGGTCTCAAGCTTAAAGACCCACCTTTCATCAGAATATTCATACTTACAGGCAGATGTTGGTGTTAAAATATTTTAAGAGAATGGATCACACTAGTTCTCAACAAGAACATCAGAACCTGTTATATTGGCAGTGTAAGAGTGTAATGCTAGACCCCTTCCCTGTCAGGAAATCTGAAATAATCCACATGAGAAATCAAAAACTTGGCCTTGATCGTATTCATTATTAACTGTACTTTGTGTCATATTGAAATGTTCAGATTTCCATCATGAAATGTTCAGTTCCTTTGGCATATGAAAATTCTACACTTACTTGCAGAAGGTAGTTATCAGTTTGAAACTGAGATTGACAATGTGTCTGATACGTGCTGTTTCCCATCTGCTGATCTTTTAATTTGGTAAATTAATTGGGAGATTTTCCACCAAAGATAATAAAGTGTCAAGTTTAAAATATAAGAGAGAAGATAAGAACTACAATTATTGAAAACAGGGCTTTTTGTCTTCCACCTTGTAAGGTTTGCGACATCTGTTAAATTTGTTTTATTTTAGCCCTCTAAAAATGTTTGCAATTTTGAATGCAGAAGTCTTTCATGGGCACAGAACTTCATGTCACAATAAGTATCCTTTTAACCTATACAATTACAGTTGCAGTGACCTGGAACAACACTTGCACAGCTGTTGAACAAAGTTATTTTCCACTAACCAAAGACAGTTTCATTTTAGTGTTAATTATATTTAATTGTGGGCAGGTGATAGCCATTAACTGGGGATTCACTTGTACACATACAGTGAAACTCTGGTTTTTGGGGGAAGGGGTACATACCTTTCTTGATATTTTAATGCTTACAAGAATGTGTTGTACAATGCCAGCTGATACTACTGGACAATCGGGTCCCTGAATGGAACCTTGGTTCTATCCTGCATTTCTGGATTATAACAGAAATGTCCCTAACATTGGGATCTAAGACTGCCCATTGGAAACTGGCTTGAGAGATCAGCATGACTTCAGTACTCCCCTCAGCCCCATAATCAGGTTTGTGCAACCAAAATATTATAAGAAATAGGTGCAGGAGTAGGCCATCTAGCCCTTCGAGCCTGCCCCGCCATTCAATAAGATCATGGCTGATCTGTCGCTGCTCAGTTCCACTTTCCTGCTTTCTCCCCACAACCCTTAATCCCCTCTCTTATCAAAAACCCATCAACCCGCGTCTTAAAAATATTTAGCGAGGCAGCCTCCACCACTTCAACGGGCAGAGAATTCCAGAGATTCACCACCCTTTGAGTGAAGAAGTTCCTCCTCAACTCCGTTCTAAACCGCCCCCCTTTTATCTTGAGGCTGTGCCCCCTAGTCCTACTGTCTTTTTTGAGCGGGAAGAGTCTCTCCACCTCTATCCTATCCATCCCATTCATCATCTTATACGTCTCAATGAGATCTCCCCTCATTCTTCTAAACTCTAACGAGTACAAGCCCAGTTTATTCAGCCTCTCCTTATAGCTCAACCCCCTCAACTCCGGTATCAGCCTAGTAAACCTCCTCTGCACTCCCTCCAAGGCCAAAATATCTTTGCGCAGGTGCGGCGCCCAAAACTGCACACAGTACTCCAGCTGCGGCCTCACCAATGCCCTATACAGCTGCAGCAAGACCTCCCTACTTTTATATTCAATCCCCCTTGCTATGAAGGCCAGCATCCCATTTGCCTTCCTGACCACCTGCTGCACCTGCAAGCTGGGTTTTTGCGACTCATGCACAAGGACCCCAAGGTCCCTCTGCACCGTCGCCTGCTGCAGTTTGTCGCCCCGTAAGTAATAGTCCTTCCTACCATTCTTCCTACCAAAGTGGACCACCTCACACTTGCCAACATTAAATTCCATTTGCCATTTCCTGGCCCATTCGCCCAGCCTATCTAGATCCTTCTGCAGACTCTCCACACCCTCCGCACAATTTGCCGTTCCCCCAATCTTGGTGTCATCAGCACATTTCGACACCCTACACTCGGTTCCCTCCTCCAGATCATCTATATAAATGGTAAAAAGCTGAGGCCCCAGCACCGACCCCTGGGGCACTCCACTAGTCACCATCTGCCAATCCGAATAGCACCCGTTGACCCCCACTCTCTGCCTCCTATTTGACAGCCAATCCTCTATCCACGCTAACACCCTACCCCCAACTCCATGTCCCTTGACCTTCTGCAATAACCTCTTGTGAGGTACTTTGTCAAACGCCTTCTGAAAATCTAGAAAGACCACATCCACCGGCTCTCCTCTATCCACCGCCCTAGACACATCCTCATAGAACTCCAGTAAATTTGTCAGACACGACTTCCCTTTAATGAAACCGTGCTGCGTCTGCTCTATCAAACAATTCCCTTCAAGATGCCTCGCAATTTCCTCCTTAATGACAGATTCTAACATTTTACCTACCACAGACGTTAAACTAACCGGCCTATAATTCCCCGCCTTTTGCCTGGCACCCTTCTTAAACAACGGCGTAACATTAGCCGTTTTCCAATCATCCGGCACTTCCCCGGAATCCAGCGACGTCTGGAAAATAACCACCAAGGCATCCACTATCACCTCCGCCATTTCTTTCAGACCCTCGGATGCATTCCATCCGGTCCTGGGGACTTGTCCACAATCAGTCCCTCCAGTCTGTCGAGCACCGCCTCTCTCGTAACAGTAATGTCATTAAGACCCTCCAGTCCTACCACCTTTCCATCGCTAACACCCGGCAAATTATTCACGTCCTCCTCCGTGAAGACAGAAACAAAAAAGTTATTCAATACCTTAGCCATATCCCCATCCCCTATTGGTCTATTATAAGATCATGTGCTTGTTAAACATTCTTGTAACTGACATTCAAGACTGAGCTATTGTTTTTGACTCCCGCCATAATCTCAATTTATTGCAATTGACCCATCCTGTGAACTAAGCCATACAAAACATTTGCATCGTGCTGCGGTTATTCACTTCCACTGAAAACTAAATTGAAACATCACAAAGAATGAGTATAATAGATTATACTATTGAGTTAATGTACAAGTGATCAATCAAGTAATGGTACAAATTTAAATCAAATTTAATGTTGTGAGATAAACTAATATTTAAGTACTCATGGATGATTCTTTGATAATGATTCTGTCCCTAGGTTGTCAGTTAAAAAAAAGGTCAGATGCAAAAAAGTAACATTTGCCTCCCTTCTCACCAGACAAGTGGTGTAACTGGAGGGTAATGTATTTGTTATACTTAAGGCATCTGAATCTGAATAATTATACTGCAATTATCTTTAATTTCACATGTGTAAGTGAAATTTTCTCAGGTTTCCCCTGGGGTACTCTGTATTTGTTGAATCTCACTCGACTGTGAAAGACAATATATAGTTAAAGAATGAAAAGGAATTTATTTGCTAATGCATGCATCAGGAGACAGACAGAGTCAGTGAGGGTTGACTGTCCTCTCTGAGTTAATATTACAAGGTAAAATTATTATATTATTCTGAACATTTCAATATCCCACCCAATCTTGTCAATCAGACTGGAGGACACAATCACAACGTTACCCATTATTACCTTAGCCACTAATGTTCCACCAGTCAACAGGAATAGATTATTAGCTGATTGTCCATTTAGGTTCCTTTCCCTTTACTTAGGAAAGCTAACCCACGTCATTAGCAGTGCCCAAGACCATAGTTAACATCTGTTAATTTTAATTGGTGAAAGGAGTCACTCTTTTGTTGAGAACAAGGCCTCCTTTATCAGCTTAAGAGACTGCTCCAGCCTCGCTACTCATGAACAAATTTACTTCTTTGGTCTGTCTACCACTGTGTTTCCCATCATGATGCATTCAAAATGAAGTTGGCCAAAGCACAATACCTATATATAGAAAATACAGTTTAAACTTATAATGCTTGGTTAACTTGTGATTATACAGTTTATAATACCTTTGCAGTTTATAAATATCTTTGCATATTTTGTTCCAGGTACATTGTGAATTCTCACTATATATGGCACTTGATAATTATCTTAACCTAGTCTACTTATTATAATAAAACTAAAATGAAGGGCCTCATACTAGAATTCTATACTACCCCCCCCCCCCCAATCAACATGTGTGAATGAACATGACTTGTCAGCATGGAGATTATCTTTTATGCCCCATGACAAAATGTCATTCTGACCCAGACAATGTTTCATTGAATAGTTCACAAAGATTTTAAGAAACTAATGGACCTTACTCGTAGATAATTTTTTTCATATATTGTGAGCATAACTGGACTTTTCCTCACTATTTGTTGAAGAACTTTAAGGGTACATGCTGCAATATATTTGGAATAACATTTGTAACAGACTTTCCAGTTCTTGTGCTAATGGATTGCCTTGGTGCAGCCAATAGAAGCAAATTATGCATAGAGGACCTTATCAGTAATGGAACCAATTATTTCTTCACTGGTACTTTAAATGATGAAGACTTGGACAGCTTGTCTTCTTGAAGTGCACTATTGCCACTCAATTTTCATGTATGTTTTGTACTCAGGGAAACTGCACAAGGCTAAGGCACAGGAACAGGAATATGTGATCCAGTGTGCCAAGTTAACATTCAGTAATTGCATAAATAGCATGCTGTCCACATGAATAAATAAATCAATATGTCTCAGCGTTAGAAACAGGATAATGGAATACAAAAAAAGGGAAGTATTTTTCACGCAGCCAGCCACCTGCTTTGCAGTGGTAGAGGTGGCCTGCCATTGGTCAGTGGTGGGATATTCTGTTCCCGCTATAGTCAACAGGGCTTCTCGTTGAATGAACTTTTTACCGCCATGAAACCCGCGGCAGGGACCAGAAGACCACGGCAGCGTGAGCAGCTGGAAAATTCTGGCTATAGAATATATCAGAAATGTTTAAAATTACTGGAACGTACATCCGCAGTATCCCTTTGCTCAAATAGCTTTCACACTGTCTCCTTTCACACAATCTGGCTTCATGTTTGCAACCAGTTCACACCCAGATTTAAATATCACAACTGTGATGACATTATTGTTGTACATGAGCAATGCTAGCTTTTTGTTGCATCTTAGCTGACTAAATAATCAGCTGAATAATTAGATTTAATTGTTTAAATTTTACACAGTTTGAGGAATAAATGGATATGTCATTAATGGTTTCTATTTGAAGGTTGAACTATGAAGCTGCACTTACATTCTGCAAAGTGCATGCTCTCTGAGCTTGTTATGTGCCCTGACCACTCTTTGCTTTGCTTGCAGGATGCCAGTGCTGCCTTTCCCTGGGGTGCTGGAATAATATTGAAAAGGGTTTCCCAAACTTTTCGAGCAGCAAAACCCCTAGTGACCTCCCAAGAACATCAGAGAACGCCAAGCATTCTCGTCATGTCAAGGCTCCTTTTTTGCCATTGAATCAATGCAAACACAGGAATCAAATGTAAAGAAGTCTCTTCTAGCTATATCTATGCATATTTTAGGAATGAGGAAGAGGCACACAGACACAAATACATTCGCCAGCTACATTCCCCTCTTGCACTAACTCCTGGCCAAGCCACCCTCCCATGGCCCCTTAACAATAACTGCTGAAAGTAGCACCCACTATATGAGTGAGTAATCTAAAATGTTCACTTATTTTAAAAAAATTAAGTAACCTTTTGTCATTCGTCATAGGAAGAGATGCTGGAAAGCTGATTCTCATATTGGACATTCAGGCCTCTCTGTCCCACACACACACACACACACACACACACAAGCATACACTCACTTCCCTTTCACACACAAACACAAGTCCCTCATGTGCACACATACACGTATACGTGCACATGCACGCACACATGCACATTCACCTCTCTCGCATACACACACACATGCGCATACTCACCTCCCTCACAAACACATCTCCCTCACATGTACACATGCACACGTACGTGCACACACATGCGTATTCAGTTCTCGCGCACACACACATATACACACACACACACTACTTTTCACTGTAAACTAGTACGAGTCAATAATAACTCAAATCAAATCCAAAACACACGTCACTCTCTCTCCCTCTTTCACAAACACATACTTACAAACATGCACACATATTCTTTTCACCATCTCACACATACACAGACATCCCCCTCGCTCACACACTTGTCCCCTCGCTCTCTCACACACTTGTCCCCCTCTCTCTCACACATGCACTCACTCCTCTTTCTCATGCTCTGAGGCCTGTTCTGCTCTGGTCCACCACTCTGAGGTCCACTCTAGCTCCCGGTCTGGTCCCCCTGCCCCAAGGCCTGCTCTGGTCCTCCTGTAATGAGACCTGCTCTGGTCTCCTTCTCCAAAGCCTGCTTTTCCTATCACTCTGCTGTTGATGCTTGTCTTGATGTGGAGTTTTGAGTTTTGTGCTTTACTAGCTCATCCACAGTAAGAAGTCTCACAATGCCAGGTTAAAGTTCAACAGGTTTATTTGGAATCACGAGCTTTCGGAATGCTGCTGCTTCATCAGGTGAGTGGATAGGTAGATTCACAAACACGGCATATATAGGCATAGACACAATTGCAAGATAATTACATATTGGAATGAGAAGAAGAATGGTTGGAATGTGTTTATTTATAGGTAATCAAGTCTTTACAGATACAGACAGTGCGAGTGGGGAGAGGGATAATCACATTTTGAAGAGGTGTGAATTGTTTCAAGCCAGGACAGTTGGTAGGATTTTGCAAGCCTAGGCCAAATAGTGGGGGTTACACAGTGTGACATGAACCAAAGATCCCGGTTGAGGCCATCCTCATGCATGCTTGTAATTGTAGATAAACCTGTTGAGCTTCAACCTGGTGTTGTGAGACTTCTTACTGTGCCCATCCCAGTCCAATGCCAGCATTTCCACATCATAGTCCAACCAGTCAGAGGCTGGCTTCTCCAGAATTTTCTGCAGCATTTTTCAGATTGTACAAATGAGCCTGTCCTACTGCAAACACTCTGGGAAGCTCCCATGGCCACCCTGGGTTCTGCAGACCACAGTTTATTGCATTGATATCTTACACATGGACTATGTGGCCAAGTATTTATGCTCCACAGACACTGTGGTCGTTCTGGATCACCTTTGTCTTTTGGAGATGGCAATATTTTTCTAAGTGCCTGCGCAAATGATCATGGCTTGAATCTTCTGGCAATGCTGTGCACATTGCCTCTGCCCACAAATATTTTCATGACCTAGTATTATTGCACATTTTTTCTGATCCTGGCTGAAGAAGAAATGTGCTGTGCCCCCTTTTTAACAACACTAATTGCCATATTGAGGTAAGTTTAAAAGTCCAGTCTTTGACTGTCGGTTAGTGAGTGGATGAGTTATTGGGTGTGTGGGTGAGTGGGTAATTTGTTTAATTTGGTAAGTGGATAAGATGGATGGATGGGTTAGTGGATAGTATGTTTGGGAGAGTTAGTCAAGTGAATGCGGAGTAGTCAAGTCTGGTCAGAGGTTAGTCAGGTCACATATACTTGCAGGGGGAGATAGTCAAGTTTTCAAGGGGTGGTCAGGAGCTAAGTGGCTCTGGTTGGGGTAGTTAGATGGTCAGGGGGTTAGCTGGATCAGGTTGGGAGGGTAGTTGGGTGATTTGGGAATAGACGGCGTTAGTTGTGGGGAGTAATTTGTTGGTCAGGAGGAGTGATTGCATGGATCGGGAGTAGCTGGAGGGTTATGGAGTAGTCAAGTGTTCGAGGGGATAATCGGTGGGGGCGGTGGTGTTGGTTGTGGAGTTAACCGTGTGTTAGATCTAACATCTGCTGGGTAAACTAAACTCGTTAAAGTAACTCATGCATATTCATTCTAAGTCTTGGATTCTGATTAAGAGTCAGAGAAATTTGCACAGGTTCCTGGGCAGCAGGTGAATTGCCCACATTGGGTGTTTAAACTTTCCAGGCAATTCCCACGTAGATCCACTCATCAGGACCTTCGCGAGGCCCTGATGCGCATCATCCATCATGCGTCTGGTCTTTGGTAATTTGGAGACAGAAAATTTGGGCCATCGTTTTTGAAACTCTGTCTTGTTGTGTTTGTTCAGTTATTATTTCATAGACATCTGCTGTGATTGACAAAAATTCTTCTGTAGGCTTTATATTTTAATGTAATGACTAGCCAAGTGGTTAATAAAAGTATTCTTTCTTTGACTCGTAAATCTTGTTTGATTGGCTCCTTATTGTTCACAGCTTAAATATTTAAATACATTTGAATTCAGAAAAGGCATATCCTCATAAAAAGAAACCTAAATCTCTGTTGTGACCAACTGAGGAGGTTGAATAGAAGGGAACCAATTTACACCTTATCAACTAGTCAATAAAATCCCCTACTTCCTCATCGGAAGTGGACAGGCAGCTGGGGCTGAGGCACATGCTGCAATACTACCTCCTATGCCTTTTCTTGCTGGTAGCTGCAATAGAGAAAACAGGTAATTAGTGACTGACTAGGCTGAATCCTACATTATAGGTAATTTAGTCATTGTCTGCTAGCTGTCAGTGAATATTGGATGGAGCCTCAGTGGCTTGTTGGGGAGACCAATCTTGCCTTCTGTACAGCAATGATTTCTGTCCTTACTAGTCAGCAATGCGGCCTGCTCCTCAGCTCCGGAGTATCCTCTTTTGCTGCTTATGGGCGAGCTTGTTCTGGATAAAGACAGATGGATTGCCTGTGAGCAATATGGGTGAAAGAGCAATTCAAAAGAATGCACGCCTGCTGTGTGTGCTTAGTCCTCTCCAGTAAGAGATAAAGATGCTGTTTGTGCAGGATCTAACATAAGACAGTGATCTTAAAGTGGCTGGCAGACATGCAGTGCTGTTGTCCCATCTGCTGATAGTGTGTGACATTACTGTGCATTTTAACCCTTAGACTTCTGTTCCTGTCCCTCAGAAAGAGAATCTCCCAACTTCCCTGAAAGGGAAGCCTCACTGAAGAGTGCAGCAGATGGTTTTGAACATTTGGTAGGCATGCTGATTTAGACCTTCAGCACACACCCGGTTTGGAGTAAGTGAATGTCTGTGCAGATGCCATTTAAATATGGCACAGGAGCTTCAATTCCATTGGAAAACAGAGGACAAATGAATCATTGTTTATTCTGCCATGTGATTTGACAAGCCCTTTGCTGATTCATAATTAATGACTGAAAAGCAGAAGGCCTGGTGCAAAGTTCATTCTCACCACCACTGATTGTAGCTACAGTAATAACATTGACTTTTAAAAAAGCTAAAACCTGCTCTTGTAACAGTAACAAAAGTCAGTCCATCTGTCTTTATCCAGAAACAAAAGTTACAAGGAGGAAGGGAGAGTATGTGTTGATTTGAATTAACTTCCTCTTTTTGAGTAAATTTTACATTCCTAGCAGAAAGAAAGCCTTGACAACATTTTTAAGGGAAAGCTACATTGATGTGATGTTGAGCATTAAGCAGGTACATTATTGTTCTGCAGATAGATGCAGAACTATCCAAGCAACAAGCGCATCACTCCACAGAGCTTAAGGAATTAGTACTACGGATGAAGGAAGAGGCAAAGTTTAAAATGGATACTGAGAGACAAAACCAGCAGGAACTAATAAATAAATACAAAGAAGAACATAAGACGCTTCAGGCAAAGGTTTCTGATAGATTATAATGCTTCTGAAATGCTATGATCTTACAACTTATAAATATATATATGTGTATATAAAACATGCCCACGTGGGTTTTCTCCAGGTGCTTCAGTTTTCTCCCCCAGTACAAAAGACATGCTGGTTAGGTGCATTGGCCATGCTAAATTCTCCCTTACTGTATCCGAACAGGCACTGGAGTGTGGCAACAAGGGGATTTTCACAGTAACTTCATTGCAGTATTAATGTAAGCCTACTTGTGGCACTAATTAAATAAACTTAAAATTCCATTTAAAAATGTTTGTCCTGTTTTACTCATGCACCCAACAGAACACATTGTCAATTATTAGATTCCTACATTTTCATTCTATCTCAATTTCTTGACACTTGGTAGTGCAGAACTTGCTGAAACAAGAGACATGCCATTGAAACTTTTCATCTTTCAATCATTAGGGCAGATGCAAGATTGTCAAATTTCAAAAGGAGCAGCAGTTTATACCGAATGAAAAATTCAATCAGCACCCTTTCCCCATACAGTCTCAATTCTTGTTCCCTTTGAAATTTGGCATTCTTGCATCTGTCTTAATAAGTGCAAGAAAGTATTGATAGTGTGTCTCATTTTTCAGCAATAGTCCTGTAACATGAAACCATTTGCAGTGAAACATGGGTTAATTAATTCTGTAATTGCAATGGAAATAAAATACATTCTGAAGACCTTTGGATTATGAATATAATATCAAAATGTTAAAGTTTGTAAAGTAGCAATATAATGGATTGATTTTGGATATGTGAGAAATTGAATGCTTTAGTGAGACAGTAAATCAAAGGGAGAGCTTAGTTTAAAGTATTTTCATGTTTTAAAAAATAAACTACAAATATACTGACATTTTACTATCCAGTGGAAACCCTTAACATGTGTCTGTGACCTTGATAGGATTTTATTGTACTATCAGCAATATGGAGTTCCCCAATGTATGATAGAACAGATCGATAGGAAATCATGAGGGCCGCAAATTTGGAATAGCCAGTTGTAACTCCTCATCTCGGCATTCTGAAAAATATGGATAAAGGCCAGAAATGCAGATTTCAAAACATGCGCATTGGCTTCTTGTTGACCCCAATGGAGGCTGAATTTTTATTCCCCAGTGTTCTATTGAGATCTGTTGGATTCGATCTTCAGATTTGGAATTAGTCTCATGAATTACATAATCTTTGAAAAGCAAACCCCTAAAAAGTCTAGCTAGCACTACTAACAAATATAATTCTGTTGTGTAGCACAGTTTTCTAAACTGCATATTAAAGAAAAAAGTGCATTAGTAGGGTAAAATACATGGGGTTACGGGGATAGGGCCTGGGTGGGATGCTCTATTGGAAAGTTGGCGCAGACTTAGAACATAGAACATTACAGCACAGTACAGGCCCTTCGGCCCTTGATGTTGCGCTGTGAAACCAATCTAAAGCCCACCTAACCTACACTATTCCAATATCAATAGAGACTGATGACCCTCTGAAGAAAAGACTGGGATTTTTCCAAAAAAAGTTCCCAACTTGCAAGAAAATGAGAGTAAATGCTGCTGTTTTTTTTAGAATGATTTCCAGAATGAATCTCCAACATGCTGTACGTCACAGAGAGCCCTAGCAAGACTCACTCTGGAAATCTATGGATGGAGCATATTCCCACCTGAGAGGTCAGCAGCATAGCACTGAGTGAGCCACTGCACATGTGCATGTGCTGACCTGTCAGCCCCACATTGCCAACCTCTAGGTGGCTGGCCAGCCTCACAAACCCCCATTGCTGGCCTCCTGGACCAGAACTTTTGAGACCAGAACTCTCCACTCACCTGACAAAGGGGCAAACCCTGAAATCTTGTGGGTTTACTATCAAATAAACTTGTTGGACTTTAACCTGGTGTTGTGAGACTCCTGGACCTCCCCAGGTCAGCACTGATGTCTCTCCTCCCATGGCTAGCCCTGAGTTCACCGACACTCCCTCTCCCCCGCGCCCACTGCCCTGGCTCAGTCCTAAGCCCCTTCCCAATGACCGACCCTAAACTGCGCCCCCCCCAACAGCTCCAATCACTTTCCCTCCTTCTCCCTCTCATCCCAATGCAGAGTGGCAGCAGCACCAGACCCTCCCAACCCCACCAATCGCACCCCCCCGGCAATTGACCTGCCCCTATAGGCCTCGCCCCCTTGGAATGCCAAAGTGCCCTTTGCGTATTGCCAGTTTGTCCCTTTGGCAGTGCCAGGGCCAAGCTAGCAGTGGCTGGCACTGCTCAAGAGGCACCCACCCCCCCATTTACCCCGACCTTCTGAGGAGGCCTCAATGGCCCCTCTTTCCTCCAACAGAGTCGAACTGCCTGTTCTCCGTTAGTGGGGAGCAGGAGTAAATCCCAATGTACCACTCCCGGTGGGGTCTGGTGGGGGAGAGATGCTAATGGGCCCAGAGACTTCAGTCCCGGGTCAGCTAATGAGGTGCAAATAGCAATTTCAGTATTGAAATCAGCTCCGTGCCGATTTCCAATATAAGAACATAAGAACATAAGAAATAGGAGCAGGAGTAGGCCATCTAGCCCTTCGAGCCTGCCCCGCCATTCAATAAGATCATGGCTGATCTGTTGTGGCTCAGTTCCACTTTCCCGCCCTCTCCCCATAACCCTTAATCCCCTCTCTTATCAAGAACCCATCAACCCGCTTCTTAAAAATATTTAGCGAGGCAGCCTCCACCACTTCAACGGGCAGAGAATTCCAGAGATTCACCACCCTTTGAGTGAAGAAGTTCCTCCTCAACTCTGTTCTAAACCGCCTCCCCTTTATCTTGAGGCTGTGCCCCCTAGTCCTACTGTCTTTTTTGAGCGGGAAGAGTCTCTCCACCTCTATCCTATCCATCCCATTCATCATCTTATACGTCTCAATGAGATCTCCCCTCATTCTTCTAAACTCTAACGAGTACAAGCCTAGTTTATTCAGCCTCTCCTCATAGCTCAATCCCCTCAACTCCGGTATCAGCCTAGTAAACCTCCTCTGCACTCCCTCCAGGGCCAAAATATCCTTGCGCAGGTGCGGCGCCCAAAACTGCACACAGTACTCCAGCTGCGGCCTCACCAATGCCCTATACAGCTGCAGCAAGACCTCCCTACTTTTATATTCAATCCCCCTCGCTATGAAGGCCAGCATCCCATTTGCCTTCCTGACCACCTGCTGCACCTGCAAGCTGGGTTTTTGCGACTCATGCACAAGGACTCATGCATATGGAGCTGATGATGCTGAAAATATTAGTGTTGGAGACTCACACAGGCCAGAAGCCCATGAAATGGCTCCCACTAATGTCTCCTGGCCTGCTGCACTGCTGGAGCAGCGCAGTGGGCTGGGAGAATCGCCCCCAACATTTCTCCTCATCTCTGAATTAAATGAGTGATGCCTTATTTTTAAACAATGATCTATAGTTCTGTATTCTCTGTTTGGAGGAAATATCCTCTCCATATCCACCGTGCAAATACCTCTCAGGTTCTTAAAGGTTTCAATCAAATTTCCTCTTACTCTTCTAAATTCTAGTGAATACAAATCTAATCTCTTCAACCTATCCTGATAAAACAACTCATCCTTTCCTGGTAATGGTAGAACAAACTGTCTCTAAACTACTTCTAACACTAACACCTTTACATCTTTCCTTAAATAAGGAGACCAAACTGTACCCAATGCTCTAGATGTGATCTCACCAATGCATAACCTGAAGCATAACCTCCCTACTTTGTAATCAATTTCTCTCGCAATAAACAATAACATTCTATTAGTTTTGCTAATTATTTGCTATGCCTGTATACCAGCCTTTTGTGATTCATGCAGTCGGACACCCCAGATCGCTCTGCACCTTAAGAGTTCAGCAATCTATTACTGAGATAATAAGTATTATTCTTTCTGCCAAAATGGACAATATCACATTTGCCCACATTATCCTCCATTTGCCAGTATTTGCCCACTCACTTACTTAACCCATGTATGTCCCTTTGATTAAATGCCATTAAATCAGAGCACATGAAATATTCTGTTCATGCTATGGATAATAGTATTTAAAATGATGAAAGGGCAAAACCTGTGTATAAAGTGAAACACAAGAGCATCATTGTGAGTTGTGACAAAATATGGATACTACCCATATGTCCTGGATATTAAGCTGTCAGATTTTCAGACCTATTTTGGAAAATAGGGCCATAAGAATGCACAGGATACGTGAAACCCTTCAAACTCACTGTGCTCATTTCCTTCACAATTAACCTGCAATTGTTTTATTCTGGACTCTATCCAACTCATCCCCTTATGGGTCATTTCCAGGTTTCCCCTAATATTGTAGGAGCTCTACAATGATGGTAGAAATTGGACGTCATACTTGAAATCTTTCTTCACAAATATGTTAAAAATAATAAAATAAATTGCAAAATAATTCCAATGGTAAAAGCCCACCTTTTTGTTTCTATTGTCATTTGAAGATAAAGTTTAATTATATGACAAAATGCTGAGCAGGAAGTAGAACCATTTGTCCTTATTAAAATACAGTTGGTTGTCAGCATTTTAGAATTCATAATGAAAATTATTATAACTGTCTACTAATTTTACAAATTGGTGGATAAAACAATCCAAATGTTGAAAAATAGGGTATTTAAAATCACCGCAACTAGTTTTCAATCTGAATTAAGTTTTTGAATGTTTTTGTTAGATTCCTCATTTAATCAGTGATGCCACCAAACCATTACAGTTGGAAGTGAACAAAATGAAGAAAAAGCTTCAAGATACCCAGAACCAACTAATAGAGAGTGAGCGTTCCAAAGATGGTGAAATAGTTAATCTGGAAAAGGTCATCTCTCAGCTCAAGGTAAAGTTAAAACAAGAACAAGACAAAGTGGGATCCATGACTGAGGAACTGAGGACTGAAATACAGCAGAAATCAGCAGAGATAAGAGAAACACTGCAGGAGGTACAGCAGCTAAAAGATGAGCTGGACCAGGCCAAAAAAGAGGTACATATCCACATAATTATTACAAAGGCCTAACTGTTTAACAAGTTAACATTAAGTAGTTGAGCTACATGGACCCAGCAGGTTCCAGGTTCGAGCCCCTGTGTTCTTGTCTTCTATTGCTAATCAATGGAAGTGCCGTGTGTCAGAAGAGGACAATAATAATGTTCTTATTCGTAACACAAAGGCTCTTTATTCCTTCACTTCTCTTTAGATCTTAATAAACCTTCATTAAATAAATGGACTTATACCTAATACTTGGCAAAATAAGCATGTAGTAAAATAATTTAGTTTGATATTGGTTGAGGAGGCAGTTTTTTGGCACAATTGTTCATGACCTGGCAGTTGGAATTTGGAGCAGAACCAAGTTCTAGCAGGGTTCTATCCAGTCCAGCTCTTTTGGAAATTCAACATTTTCAAGCATATGTCAATAATATTAATGGCTGAATATGTTATTATTCTTTAACTGAGGCAATTATTTCATTTGTTAACTTCTGTGCGGGGTACAGTCGATGGGAAATTCCATTGATAACGGCGGGACCAGAATATCCTGCAGCCAGCAAATAGCGTGCCACCTCTCATTGAGGGAAACACACTGCAGGGAGTCCTGTGAATCCCCCTAAATTCTGTGTAGAATTTTGCGCTGCTCAGGCAGACGAGCGTCCAATCTGAAAGCACTTGAAATCATGTGAGAAGACATTGGGCGAACTTCCTGATGTCACCATGAGATTCTGGTCAGTGGGCACGAGTGCAAATCAGATGTGTGCCCATTGACAATTAGGAAGCTGATTTCAAGGATTAAATCTCCCATTGACCTGCATTTCACATTGCCTATGCAAATTTTAGCCTGGCACATGGACAACATGGTGGCCAAACCGCTTTTACCACTTTATCATTCAATGGTGGGATAATAGGAGGATCAAAGGCCAGATGAGTTGGTTGGAGTTATTGAGAATTTTGTGTGGGCTTCCACTAGAGCATTGTGAATGTTCACACTGCTTCCTTTTGAGGTTTGTGTACCTTGTTTGGTGTTTCAGGACATTTCAGTCTTGTGACAGCTCTCTGAGATTGTCAATGCTTTGACACCCTCAGTGCATGTGCCAACCCAATTTGTATCTCTGAAGATGGGTGCTGACTATTCAGCAGGGAGACCTCCTCTGAGGAGGAAGACAGTGGCCAAAGATAGAGGAGGCCAGGTAGTAATAAACATGACCTCAGAGGAGAGGCACAGCTAATTTAATAGTAGTTGGCTTTTCTTCATTTCAGTGATAATCTTTTTGAATGTCTTTTGCAAGTTTCACAAATACCTTTTTGCAATTCAATTTATGCACCTCTGTATAATTTATACAAATATTCTGTGAATAATGACTTGGTATGCTCCCACTTGCAGAATACCTTTCTTGAAGAAACCGTGCGTAGGGAATGTGAGGAACGTTATGAACTCACTGAGGCTCTAAGCCAGGCCCGGGAACAGTTGATGGAATTAAAGAGACTGAGTAGAGAACTTCCATATTCTCACCGTTCAGTTAGTCAAGGAAGTCTTAGCTCTTCTTCCTCACCTGCAGGGAGCCAGACACATAAGATCCAAAGAAGTCCCTCTCACAACAGCAGGACTAAACTGAGTGGCATGCCTGGGATCCCAGTGAATGTTAATGCCTCAAACAATGCTGGATCCTCTGCTTTACCCTTCATACCAGTACTGCATCCATCAAAAGGGAGAGCATCATCTGTGGGTGAAATCAAACAGAGGATTGCAGCTGCTGTAAGAAGAAAGTAGACTGTTCACAAATTCAGGAAGGTACTGTTTGACACAAGTGTTTTCCTGATTGGTCTATATATGTTCTAACAATAAACTCACATAACAGGGCCTTAATTTAACCCATGCAAACACATCCATCCACACAGGTCCCATGTGCTTTCTACCAAGAGTTGTTGTGCAGCTTCATAAAACCATTAACTTTTCTATATAAAGCTAAACATGGTTTCATGTCTACTGATTCTGAAAAAATAGGAAAGGTTTACTGACAACTAATATTATCTTAAGATCCATTTACGTAAGAATTGCAGAGAACGTACACACAGAAATAGACACTGAGTCCAACTGGTTTATGTGAAAGCTTATGCTCCACATGAGTCTCCTCTCACGCTCTTCATCTGATTGCATCAGCATATTCTTTGTCTCTTTTTCCCTTATGCATTTAACCAACTTCCTCTAGAATAGATGTTCTTACCTCATGTACTTGAGGTAGCTTACCTATGTTTTGTCTACTCCATGGGCAGGATTTTCTGGCCCTTCCCACTGATGGGATCCTCTGGTCCTGCCAAATGGGTTCCCTGGTGGCACAGCCAGTGAGCAACGCCAATGGCCATTGACTTTGGCAGGACTAGAAGATCACTCTGGCAGCCAATGGCTAGCTGTCTCTGCCTTGGGAAAACCCACCGCAGGGAGGGCCGGAAGATCCCAGCTCATGTATAAAGAGGTATCTCCTGAATTCCCAGAATTTACTCCATCTCACCCATCTTATAATTTTTGTCCATGCTTCAAAAGCAAAGACACTTTTTTGTCATCTTAAGGACAAATACCCCATGTAGTCTTCTCTTTTCCAAAGAGCCCCAGCTTATTCAATCTTTCTTAATAGGTGGAACCTCTCAACTTTGATATTGTCCTAAATCTTTCACTCCCCTTTGGTAGTGCAACTAACTCTTTTTGTAATATGGGAACTGTGCACACCTAAGTGATTTCTAACCAGGATCTACATACATTTAACATAACCTCTCTGCTTTTCCATTCTATCAATTGTTAACATGTGTTACTACTTTTGGTGATTTCTGTATTTGTACATCTAGGCCCCTGTGCTACCCTATTTTGATTTTTGTTTTACAAGGAGTGTGTGACCTCATTCTTCCACAAAATACACCATCTCACTCTTGCCTATATTCATATTATTTCACAAACACATATTTCTGCAACTTATAAAGGAATTCTCCCTCCCCCCGCCATGAGGCTTCCACTAGGCTCCGGCCCTTGGCACAGGTTGGCACTGCCAGTTTAGTACTGCTAGACTGGCACTGTCAGGTTGGCATGGGGCTAACCTTTGCCAAGGGATAGTGCCATTGGGCATTGCCAGTGCCTGGTCATGTACCTCTCCCTCGGTGGGTCTGTAGTCACCTTTATGCCCATGGAGGGATCTCCATGACAGGTTCACATCTGAATGAACCATCGGCCTGGTTTGAAAATACAGTTGGCGGGGGGGGGGGCAGTGGGTGGGTGTCAATATCTGGTGAGGGGGCATGTTTATTAAAATGTATTAAAATATATGTAAATCAGGTTTATGCCCATTATGGGCATGGACCTGATGACATCCCCAACAAGGAGCAAGGAAGATTCAAAATTGCAATCTCGCTGGAGAGTTCTGCGACTTCCGCATCTTGAGCACCTGCTAGCCTTCCCACGGACAGCAAGAGTTGGCTCAAGATTGCTCCCTCCGTTATTGAAGGCCTTTTGGTAATATATATATTGCATCTGTTGCATTAGCCCTGCTTCCTCTTCCTATTATTACTTCAAAGAATTCAATAAAGTTGATCAAGCATGTCCTTCCCTTTTGAAATCCATTCTGACTATTCTTTGTTGTTTTATTAGTTTCTAGATTTTTTCCTATTACATCTTTGTGAAAATATTCTATTATTATTACCAGCACAATATTAAGCTTATTGGTCGATAGTTCTCTGTACTTGTTCTACCTTCCTTTTTAAATATAGAAGTCAATTTAACCTGGTTCTCTGGAACTATAAAATCTGCTATCTCTTCCCTAATTTTTATTAGATATGGGTGCAATCCCATCAAGGACTTTTATCCTCACTAAGTTTCGTTAAATTTTTAATTGTCTGTCACTCTTCTATCCTGAATCTCCTTATACTTTTTGATCTATGCATGAATGAGATTATATATCTTTTTTAATCTCTTAGTTTAGAAGTATTTAGGAACTAGAATGAAAAGTAATTAATGCTCAATTTGGTCTGGTCAAATTGCATCGGAAATAAATGAATTAATCATTGAAAAGATTGCTTTGTGGTCATGAAAACTAGATAGTTCCAGCATCAGTTCAAATGGTGTATGCTAATTTTGTAATGATGAAGATTATGACATTGAATTTGATAAATTGATAGAAGCAAAAGGTATTTTTTAACAGTATAACAATAAAATTAAAATAAATATAATGTTGCAGGTTTTATTTAGGTGCAAAAGTATCAACACAATTTTCAAATTGCTGGGAAGTGGTATTACTTATGCCTATTAAGAAGAAAATGAGATCAATAGAAGCTATGTATTGCTTTATCAAATGGATTTCTGGAATATCAAAAAGGAAATACAGAAAATCCTAAACCGTTGCTAAGAAAAATGTTGACTGCAAACTTTGGCTCCTTGTGCCTGGCATTTTGATGCTATGATTGCCATTTTGGCTGAAGAATGGCCCCCCATCTGTGTTGGACATCATTTCATTAAGAATATTAGCATGCATGTAAAACTGATTTGACATCAGCACTGCCATTATGGACGTCAGTGCTCCAGTTAAAATTATTTCTTAAACAAGAACAGCTGAACTGTCGTTCAACAGAAAGGACCACCCACCAGTTAAAGGGATTATGAACTTCTTTCAAGTTAGTTACTGATTAATTTCTACTGTTTTTTGCTGTGATTGTTTAAGTGTTTGCTGTTTCCTAAGTTTTGCTGAGGTCTAGAGGGATGAGTGTGAAACATAATGAAGTCTTAACTCCAAGGATGGTGCACAAAGCACTTATTCTTGTATGGGTGCACTGGTGTGCCTTCCCCTTAGATCACAGCATGGCAAAGAAAATTAACAGAGGCAGAGGCAACACAGTAAAGGACATGCTTCTGGAAGAGGGTGAAGGGAGGGAAGGACTCTCAACAGAAAGGCTACATAAGAACATAAGAACATAAGAAATAGGAGCAGGAGTAGGCCATCTAGCCCTTCGAGCCTGCCCCGCCATTCAGTAAGATCATGGCTGATCTGTTGTGGCTCAGTTCCACTTTCCCGCCCTCTCCCCATAACCCTTAATCCCCTCTCTTATCAAAAACCCATCAACCCACTTCTTAAAAATATTTAGCGAGGCAGCCTCCACCACTTCAACGGGCAGAGAATTCCAGAGATTCACCACCCTTTGAGTGAAGAAGTTCCTCCTCAACTCCGTTCTAAACCACCTCCCCTTTATCTTGAGGCTGTGCCCCCTAGTCCTACTGTCTTTTTTGAGCGGGAAGAGTCTCTCCACCTCTATCCTATCCATCCCATTCATCATCTTATACGTCTCAATGAGATCTCCCCTCATTCTTCTAAACTCTAGCGAGTACAAGCCTAGTTTATTCAGCCTCTCCTCATAGCTCAACCCCCTCAACTCCGGTATCAGCCTAGTAAACCTCCTCTGCACTCCCTCCAGGGCCAAAATATCCTTGCACAGGTGCGGCGCCCAAAACTGCACACAGTACTCCAGCTGCGGCCTCACCAATGCCCTATACAGCTGCAGCAAGACCTCCCTACTTTTATATTCATAAGAACATAAGAACATAAGAACATACATCTGTGCAGAGTGTTCAGGGAGCCATTCTCCTATCTCAGTCTCAGCAAGGAATATCGTATCAGACATCAGTAAGGACATCCTCATTGAAATCTGTCACCTGCTGTAACTACAGCTGCAATCTCAGAGCTGGGTGAGAACAGTATTGCTATAGGTATGACGGTGACAGTGACATGAATTTTTATGCATTGGATTCCCTCAGTTGGAGCAAGTGAAAATTGCAACATCTCTAATCCATAATTGAGATCACTGAGGCTCTAAATTCCAAGAAAGCTTGACCACAATTGATTCACTCATGTCAGAGAGAAACAGCTGGATTGAACATGTGGCTTTGAGAGGATTGCAGATTTCCTCATGTTTCAAGATGCCATTGACTGCACACACACATCTTTTTGCCAGCATTGCATGCCAACTTTGATTTCCCACAAGCAAAAGGAATTTCGATCCCTCGATGTCTGGATGATGTGAAACAATATGGGGGTCAATGCCTGGTATCCTAGCAGCAGTCACAATGCCTTTATTCTACAGCAGTATGCTGTGTCATCTGCTTTTGTGTCAACACAACAAATACACACACACAAGGGAAGGATATCCCATTTCTGACTGGACTGTCCAGGACTAACTCACCCAACTGTGATACCAGCAAATGCAACCGAAATTACCTATTCACCAATTGTGCAATATTGTAAGTTCCTCTGTAACTGATTATCACAGTGTCCATCTATTAAAAAAATTAAAACAAACCCAAATAAAATTTGTAAATCAAACCATGCCGTTATTACATGCAAACATGAATTAATTACTCTTGTATGTTCCCTTAGTGCCTAGTTTCCTTGTGTCTGTGCCTGTTGTGGTGCAGTGCTACCTCAGTGGCTGAATGATGAAGGCTGCTGACTTTCAGTAAGGGAATCTGCAGATGCCCTTGCAAGACAACCAGTGGAAGAAGGTCTGGATTTGGATTACATCATCTTGGCATAGGCAGCACAGTCCAAGCAGACTGGCTAGTTGAAAGGCAATGGCAAGGGGACTGGAAGATGGGCAGTGGTGGGAGAACAACTGCTGTTCTCCTAAGAGAGGACAGCAGGTTCTTGCTCCACAAAGCCACTCCCCTGAGGTAACTCTGCAGCAATCTGTGATTACTGATTACTGTGACATCATGCAGGTCCCTTTGAGTGCTTGCATCTACAGCTTTTACTGCAGCAACCTTTTTGTAGCAGTAATCTGACCTTACATGACAGGAGTCTGAACTTCCATAGCAGCATCCAGATATTGGATGGTTTCTGTTTGTGCTTCAATGGAAGCTGAGACAAAACCTATCTGATGCTATATCATGGTTGGTTCTGCATGTGTTTTCATGGTCAACTCCTCTACGCTGGGTAGGATGAGCCCCAAGCCCTGTGCAAAGCCCTGGGCAAAGCCCTGTGCAAAGCCTTGGTGCTCGACTCCTCCATACTCCTTGACATGACAACCTGATAGGCCAGTTGATGCACCAAGCATTTTATTGTCAACACCCATTAGCCTCTTATAATCCACCTCAAATTGTTCATCTGAGCCCTCTGCAGCAAAATGCACGCACAGTCATTCCCCTTCAGTGAGCTGACACCCATACAATCCTTCACCACTGCACTGGCTTCAGGTTCATCATGCAAACCCTGCTTCTAACCCATCCTCAACAGTGTAAGCTATACCAGAATCTGAGCTGGTGGCTGTGTGTGTGAATGACTGATGGTGTTTCTTTTCATCAGCATCTTCTTGTTGTTCTACTCCTTGCTCTTCCAACATTGCTTGACCAGTTTGTCGTTGTTGGGTATCTGAAAGAGAAAAGGCACAAAGGTAAGTTTGTGGTGAAGGAAGATGGGGGAAACAAGAGGAGCATGAATACACTGTTTTCAGTTGTAAATAAGTAGCGATGAGATGTGAGAAAAAGGAATTACCTAAAAGGAAATTACAGTCTTCCATCCTTGCAGCCTTGCTGCTGGATATGGCCTCAGTGATGATTGCTCCACTGATGGTGATCACTAACTCTTCCATCAGGGGTAGGACATGCAGTCATGTCCATTCCTAGCTGGCATAAACAAGTTAGGCATAAACTTGTCCTGCAATGCAGAGATAATTGTATCAGTAAGTGGTACATTGAGTTTGGGTGATGTTGCTGGCAATATGACAGGCTGTGAGATGTGGGTGTAAGAATTGCAGCAGTGCTAAGTGTGTGACAGTAAATTGAAGCAATGAATGTTAGATTGATATTGTTGGTAGGTGAGTGAAGGAGTTGTGGAGCATTGAGCAGTGTGTTAGGTTAGTGGTGCAGAATCTAGAACAACGGAGTATACTCACAGGATAACAAGCTAATCAGTTAGGACTCAAATGAGGAGACACTTTTTTCCTTGAGGGGTTGTGAACTTTTAGATTCTGCTGCCACAGAGGGTAGTGGATGAGCCATCATTGAATACGTTTAAGGTCGACAGATTTTTAGTCTGTCATGAAATCAAGGAAAATGGGGGTGGGTGGGAAAGTAGAGTTGAAGCCCATGATCAGCCATGGCCATATTGAATGGTGGAATAGACTCAATGGGTCACATGCCTTTTCCTGTTCCTTTTTCTTATGCTCTTATGTCCTGCAGCAACACGCCAAGGCTCCTTTGACAACAAGTTCTAAAGCTGTGACCTCAAACATCTGGAAGGAAGAGAGGTGCAGATACATTGCAACATGACCTCTGCAAATTCCTTCCCAAACCACACACCATCCTAACATTGAACGATGTGACCATTCATTTGCTATCACTGAATCAAAATCCTGAACTCCCTCCTTGACAGCACTATCTACTTCAACCTCAAGAATTGGTTCAAGAAGATGGTCATCTTCTCAACAGCAATTAAATATGGGCTCTCAGTCAAGTACACATAATAAGGTTTGGTTGAGAGCCCATTACGATACGAGAACACCTGCTCCCCAAAGGTGATGTTCTTTGATCTCTACAGTCAATTTCACAATGTTAGTTGATTCAAGAGTTTGTGGCTTTTGAAACTTCAGTGGCCCTTGTATTCAATGGGTCATTTTTATTAGCTTGGCCCAGATTTTTTTTTCACAGAAAGAAGTTTTGAATGAAATACCTTTTCTCTAAGTTTTTTTTACACATGCCAACTGTTGTGTGTTTAATTGTTCAAGACAGTGGGTCACTGAGCATGGAAGTGTCAGAGCCTGATGGTAGTGTAGTTGATAGTGAATGGAAGGTTCGAAGCATGCTGCTGAGTCTGGTAACCTTGATGATCTTTTCTCATCATGAGCACATAATGTAATAAGAAAGCTCAAGACATTCAAATTAATTTTGTTTTTGATGATGCTTTAGTTTGAGATGATCAGAGGTTTTGTGGTGCAGTGAGCAGCATCATTGCCCCTGAGCCAGAAGCTCCAGTTTGAGTCCTACTCGAGGACATGATGGTCACAGATGATCCATTCATAACATGGCCAGACAAATTGATTACCACTCTGCAAATCTTTCCAACATGCCAATGGTGGGCGATAAGGATGGGAGAGAGGCTCATGATGTGGAGATGCTGGCGTTGGACTGGGGTAAACACAGTAAGAAGTCTCACAACAGCAGGTTAAAGTCCAACCAGTTTATTTGATAGTAAATCCACAAGCTTTCGGAAACGCTGTTCCTTCGTCAGGTGTGTGGAAGGTTCTCTTTGATCAGAACCTTCCACTCACCTGACGAAGGAACAGCGTTTTAGAAAGCTTGTGGGTTTACTATCAAATAAACTGGTTGACTTCAACCTGATGTTGTGAGACATCTTACTGTGAGAGGCTTACTGTCAGCCATGCTCAATGCAGTGTGGCATCCCTTAGGTTTTTAGCCTCTGGCTTCAGGCTGCTGAGGTGCTCAAAGAGAAAAAAACTTTTTTCTCTTAGAGCAGCTCAGTAGCCTGAATAGACATAAACGTATGCTGCGTCTGCCTCATGTGTCTCTAGTTGCAGAAAATCTCATTCTTAGCTTGAGATGTCAGAAGTGGAAATAGAACTTTTATTTACACTAGAATGCCCTAAGCTGAGTGTTTATGAACTTGTTACAGAATAGTGAAAGAAAGTATTCAGTGTTCCACATTTGTGATTAATTATGGAGGGGCCATGTTTTATGTTAGTAATATATCTCTAAACTCTATGGATCCTATGTTCAGTACATTATATTCACAACTTTGCTATAACGCATCTCTTTTACAGTTGAAGCTGTTCACAGTTTTTAATAGAACATATGTCAGACAGCTGAACCTTGGCACAATAATCAGACTGTAAAGAAATAACATACTCAGATGTTGAACGCACTTCCGAGAATATTCTTGGAATCTGTTTCACTTTTGCTCAGAATGGCTGTTAAAGCTTAAAGTCCACAGCTTTCTTCCTCAGGTTGAAAGCCAGCTGTCATAGTCTGTGGCTGGTAAGTGTGTGAGTGTGAATGTGAGTAAAAAAATCGTCTGTGGCATTTGATCCTAACCCATGCCATATGAGCTGACATTTGTGCATCTCTCCTGAGCTGAATGATTTCTCTTCATAATATTAACAAGCAACTCAGATTGGTTCAACTCCAACAAATATTAAAATGCCTGCAATTATTTAAAAGTTTATGCCACAGTCAAATAATTGAAAGGGCCATTTTATTACGTGACTAATTATTATCTGTGATTCATTTCATGAGTAAGTGCAATTGATCCAGGACTTTTTCTCTTATCTCTGCATTTTTTTGTCCTTCTCCTTCCTGTTCCCTTTCATTTCTCTTCTGTTTTTCATTTCCCTCCTTGATTCCAAAACCCCAGAACTGAACCGTGCACATTGCATGAATCTCCATTTCATGTGGTGAACTGTTTTGCATTTCCTTTATGTTTTTGAAGTTTTTAAAGTGATACTTTCATCACTGTAAGAAAATGTAATGCCACATCTGTGAACAAATATGTCTAAGCGAAACTGTCATAGGTGCCTTATTCAGGAGAACTGCTATCTCTCCCAGATTTCCCTCATGTGGAAATTGTAAGAAAACTGAGAACCTGCAAGAATATATATTCATCCAGATAAATCCTTAACAATATACCTTAACTCTTTGTCAAGAAACCTTTTAAACAATACCCATATTTTACTGACCAAGCTCAACATGTTTTGTTGTATTAATATTTACACCTTTGGTCAGGACCTGTATATGATTCTGCACAACTTTACTGACCCTTTCTTGCCAACTATCACAGAAGAAGTTTGGTAATAAACTCATGAATGAGCAGTTGTTTACTAACCTTAAGATAACAGACCAGAATTTTTTTTCACTCAAACTCACTTGAGCTTTGCAGACAATAAAACTTGTCATTAACCAACGCAATTGTGCAAGGTTTCAAAATGCTGTTTTTTTTGTATTTAAAAATGTTCCTTAATGTGTTTAAAGAGTGGTAACCTGGAACATTGTTATTAACACAGCAGGAAATTATCACCAAAAAACATTTTAATAAGAGCATCTAGACCACAACCTGTGAATATTTGATTTTAAAAAATAACTGAAGTTGACATTAAAAAAACTAAAATAAGAGTTCAAAGAGTTCATTTATTAGTCACAAGTAATGCTTACATTAACACTGCAATGAAGTTACTATGAAATTCCCCTAGTTGTCAAAGTCCAGCACCTTTTCAGGCCAATGCACCTAACCAGCATGTCTTTCAGAATGTGGGAGGAAACCGGTGCACCCAGAGGAAACCCATTGCAGACACATGAAGAACATGCAAACTCCACAGTGACCCAAGCCAGGAATTGAACCTGGATCCCCAGCTGCTGAGAGGCAGCAGTGCTAGCCACCGTGCCGCCCCAGAAACATTCACTCATTTTATTGGTGTTCAATGGTCAGTTTGTTAGTAATTTAAAAGAAATAGTCAGTTAGCTGTTTTCATGTGCAAAGCCACTAACTTTTAAGAGTCTCCTCAGAGACCCAAAATCAAGCCTAATTAGGAGAAACCATGATGTTTAATTTAATCTGCAGGCATGGTCAATTTTATGGGCATGAGCAACTTTTAATGCAATTGTTTTTAAACCAATACACAAAAGAATGTAGAAACTTTATTTGTGTGAGCATAATTTATGCTTAAAAATCCTGGTACATTTCAGGCTAATTGTGCTATAAAAATCTTGGGAAAATCCAGATTGGCTTGTATAAATAATTTGTAATGAGATTAATTGACAGAATAAGTAAGAGGTTACAAACGCTGTTCAATTTTGTCAAAGAATTTCAGCTGGTATGACTTGCTGATTATAAATTTACAATGTAGCTCAGTGTCTGAGATTGATATCAATTTGTAAGATTAATTTAGTATTAACAAAGGCATAGGAAAGGCGATTGTAGCTGATCTGTGACCTAACTCCAGATATCCACCTTTACCCCCTATTCTTTAATACCCTTGGTTAATAAAAGATCTGTCATTCAGTTTTAAATTTAACAGTTGATCTATCATCAATTGCTGTTTGTAGAAGAAAGTTCCAAACTTCCAATATCTTTTGTGTGTAGAAAATTGACATTTTATTTTACTTGAATGTTGCTCCTTGCCTCTTTAGTAGGCCATGGCAAGTAGAGCTCTTGCCCATTACGAGTATAAACTGCTTCCATATTACAGCAAATTTTCCTAGTTTCACTCCAGAAAGATTTGATTCTAATTTTTAGACTATCCCTATTGGTCCTTAACTCCCACCCAGTGGAAATAGTTTCTCTCTGTCTACCCTGTGCCCCTTAATATCTTGAAAACTTCAATCAAATCACTCCACGGCCTTCTAAATTCCGGGAAATAGATGTGTAATTTCTCCTTGTAATTTCACCCTTGGGTCTAGATATAATTGTTGTGAACTTACACTGCACTTCCTCCAAGGCTTGCATATATATTTTTCCGAATGTGTAGGGTCCACAACTGCCCCAGTCTTCCAGGTGGTCCAACCAGGACTTTGTACAGCTGAAACATGTCTTCATCTTTGTTTAAATTTATTTATTAGTGTCACAAACAGGCTCACATCAACACTGCAATGAACGAGGTGAAAGTCCCCTAGTTGCCACACTCCCCCGTTTGTTCAGGTACACTGAGTGAGAATTTAACATGGCCAAAGCACTGAACCAACGCATCTTTTGGTTTATGGGAGGAAACTGGAGGAAACCCATGTAGACACAGGGAGAATGTGTAGACCGCACTCAGACAGTGACCCAAGCCAGAAATTGAACCTGGGTCCCTGGCGCTGAACAATAAAAGGAACAACAAAGAGAACAAAGAAAATTACAACACAGGAACAGACCTTCAGCCCTCCAAGCCTGCACTGACCATGTTGTCTGACTGAACTAAAACACCCTATCCTCCCGGGGACCATATTCCACTATTTCCATCCTTGTCATGTATTTGTCCAATTGCTTCTTAAAAGTCACTATCGAATCTGCTTCCACTACCTTCCCTAGCAATGAGTTCCAGGCACCCACCACCCTCTGTGTGAAAAACTTGCAGCAGTGAGGCCGCAGTGCTAGTCACGTTGCCACTGTGTCACCTCCTAGTATTCTAATCCTCCAAAAACAAAGGTCAGCATTCCATTATCCTTTGTGGTCATCCTACTTGTTCATGGCATTTTATTTTACTTGAATGTTGCTCCTTGCCTCTTTAGTAGGCCATGGCAAGTAGAGCTCTTGCCCATTACGAGTATAAACCACTTCCATATTACAGCAAGTTCTCTTTTGAACATCTCCTACTAATCTGTTGTTTTACCAATTAACAGATTTGCCCAGTTTACTGTGGAAAGTCTTTAGATAATTGATAAATTGACAGCATTGGACAAGCAGCCCATTGAATAGGCTAAAAGAGTATATGCTTGTTGTTAGCAGTGTTTCCAGAAACCACATGCTTTGGATTTATGAGCTAACACAGTTGAACTGGTTGCTTTTCCACCTTCAGTGAGGATGATTCTAACACGTCAAAATGATAAATTTCCATCTGTTATCTGTTCCCCAAAACCTTTGCTCCTGAATAACTTCAAATTCCAGCTGGTAGTCAGAGTGTGGAGCTATCTGGTCTACCTTAAATTTCACTATACTTGATACCTAATAAACTTATAGATCTAAATGACACACTCACGTCTGTTTGATACAACTGTGCAATCTGAATTTCTCTAGCTTTCCCTTTCTATTAATGATTCAGCTTTCCAATTTTACAGAGACACACTTCTACATACACTGGACAAAGTATTACTCAAAGAACTGGGACTAGTGAAACAAATAAGGTTTTTTTTAATTCCTTCACAGCTAGCTAGGCCAGCATTTGTTGCCTAACCCTTAAATGCCTTTGAGATTGAAGATTGAAAACCTATAACTGAGAATTGAGACTGAGCTTTAGCATTCTAGGAACACTGAGTACTTCCTTGGTGCTCCTCCTGATCTTGGGGCGAACGCGGCCTGAAAATCTCACCCGTAATGTTTTGAGTGTAGAAAACAATGAATTTGAAAACAGTTTCAGAGAGTTCTAATTCATGATTTAAAATTCAGGTTGGAATTCTCTGGCCGTTCACACCCCACCACTGCTGCCAGCAAGAATGGAGAATTTGGCACTCAGCCAAAACTCCATTCACTGCAGTGGGATCAGAGAATCCCGGCTGTGAGCAAGGACAGAGAACCCAGCCCACAATCTTTGATGCATGCAGTTGGTTATTCTTTAAATGTCTTCTTCTTCAAAAAAACTGCTTATTAACCTGATATTCTATCCATGCACCATGAAGTGACTCTCCTAAGTGAAGATTTGCAGATGGTATTGTGAAAACTCAAACACGTTGTGCAGCATTTCCCCATTCTGTCTTTCAACTTTAACTCCTGTCAGTTGGGGCTTTTCTCGAATGTTAATAAACAGCAAGCTTCATCAAGGCTAAGACACTGCCCCAATTTAGCTCAGTTGCTTTGTTATAGATATGGGGCTGGCTGTCATGGGGCAGGTCTGTTCCAATGCTGACTTTGCTTCTGGGGAGAGGAGGGGGAGGTTTGATCCATCCTTCCTCCGCCTCCATAATATTCTGGACATGATGGTTGGGAAGGTTGGGGGTTCGATGTTGGAGGAAATGTTTAGGGACCAATGAGTTGGGGTAAGTATAGTTTTGGGAGGATAAATCTTGGGAGTTTATCACACTACAATATCCTACCCACACCAAAACTGTTCTTATTCCTAGGTGAATATTCCCTCCTTTAGTTTGCGTATAAGAAAGGCTGCATTTGCTGCCAATGCAGTGTGTATGATTTCACTCTTTACTCCATCACATCATTGGGAACAATGGAGTAGACAGCAGCCGGAACAGAGATAAATGAAAATTATCTGCATTTAAAAATTTGGTGAGGAAGCTAGGATTTAACTTTCAGTTGTAGACAAGTTTCAGTGCTCTGACCCATTGACCTGAACATCGATATAAATGCTGCAAGACAGGCCTCATTCTCCATTTTCCACTTATAGATTATTCTTTTTGTATTTTACCCTTTTACTTGTTTTGTTGCTGGGAAATTACATCAAGCAACTGGGGAACTGATAGAGACTAATAAAAAATGTGCAGTATAAGGTGTACAATGTTATCGGATGTTTTACAGGCTAGACCAGTATTAGTTGAGACTACAGTTAATCTCAACGGGGGCCTTTATATTCTAATTTATCTGTATGACTACTTATCCACTCATTTCATTGCCCTGCCAATTTACAATGGTATTTTATAACTTAAAAATAGCCCCTGACACAAACCAAATTTGGAAGGGCAAGATCCGACATTGGTTTTCTGCACGTATGATCAAGTGTGCATGTGCAGATGGGTATCGGCACACATCTTTGCTATCATCCTGCATGGGCAGATGACAAAGTATACAGAAAAACATTTTTATACAGGTCTTTGAGGCTGTCACAAAGATTTCCCAAAATTCTTCACAATATATTAATTACTTTTGAAGTACATTCACTGTAGGAAAATATGGCAGTCAAATTACGCAGAGCAATATCTACAAACAGCAATGGATGTATGACCAGATAAATTCATGGTGGGGGTAAGGGAGGGGGGTGGGAAGGGGTGCGATCTTATCAAAAAAATTTAAGTGCCAAATGAGTATTGAAACGGGAGAGTATCACACCGTTTTGGGCACGAGGCTGATCTCACCAGATATCTGGTGCTGATGAGATCATAAGAGGCAAGAAATTGGGCGCAAATCCCATTTTTTGGCTCTCTCGTGATCTTACCAGCTTGCCCGCTCATTGGTCAGTGGAGCAAAATGGTAAGAACTCCCCATAGATTTATAAAGCACAGAAATAGGCCTATGGCCCACCATGCCTAAGCCAACCATCAAATACCAATAACTGAAACTTTCCATCCCAGGCAACAAGGAAATTTGGCATATCTGCTACGACTCTCACCAACTTTTACAGATGCACCATAGAAAGTATTCTTTCTGGTTGTACTACAGCTTGGTATGGCTCCTGTTCTGTCCACTTTTGCAAGAAGCTACAAAAGTTCGTGAAAGCAACCCAGTCCATCACTCAAACCAGCCTCCCAGCCTTGACACTGTCTACACTTCCCGCTGCCTTGGAAAAGCAGCCAGCATAATTAAGGACCCCATGCACCCTGGATGTACTCTCTTCCAACTTCTTCTGTAGGGAAAGGATACCAATTCAAGAACAGCTTCTTCCCTCCTACAAGCAGAACTTTGAATGGACCTACCTCGCATTAACTACACTCTAGTTATGACTGTAATACTACATTCTGCACTCTCTCCTTTCCTTCTCTATGTACAAATGCTTTGTCTGTATATCATGCAAGAAACAATACTTTTCACTATATTCACGTGACAATAATAAATCAAATCAAATCAAAAATCAAACATCTTAGTGAATCTCCGCTTCACCCTCTCCAGTGCAATCATGCCCCTCCAATAGTGTGCTGATGAAACTGCATTCAATATTCCATCTGTGGCCTAACCAATGTCTTATAAAGTTGTACCAATCCTACCTGTTCCTATATTCTATGCCCCAGCTAATGAATGCAAGCATTTTGTATGCTTTCTTCACCACCTTTCTATCTGTGCTGCTACCTTCAGGGATCTATAAATTTGTACACCAAAGTCCCTTTGCTTCTCAGTACTCCCGAGGGACCCACTGTACGTTGTGTATATCGAACCCTATTAAACTTCCCAACCTCACATTTATCAGGATTAAATTTCATCTGCCATTGCTCTGCCCAGTTTAATAGCTAATCAATATCAGTCTGTAGCTTAAGATTATCCTCCTCACTATCAACATCACCACCAATTTTCGTGTCATCTGCAAACTTACTGGCCGGAATTTTTCCACCTTCAGGCCCCACTGCTGCTGCAAGCGATGATGGAAAATTTGATGTTCAGCCAAATCTCCTTTCACTGCAGCGGATCTGGAGAATCTCGCTGGCAGAACAGCTGGAAAGTTCCAGCCACGAGTTAAAGCTTCTACATTCACATCCAAATCATCAATGTACATAACAAGCAGCAAGGGTACTAGCACTGATTCCTGTGGTTTAAAGTTTATTTATTAGTCACAAGTAGGCTTACATTAACACTGCAATTAAGTTACTGTGAAAATCCCCTAGTCGCCGTACTCCGCCACCTGTTTGGGTACACTCAGGAAAACTTAACATGGCCAATGAACCTAACCAGTACATCTTTCTGACTGTGAGAGGAAACTAGAGCACCCAGAGGAAACCCATACAGACACAGGGAGAGCATACGGACTCCACATAGTGACCCAAGCCAGGAATTGAACCTGGGTCCCTGGTGCTGTGAGACAGGAGTGCTAACCACTGTGCTGTCCTGTACACCACTGGTCACAAGCTTGCAGTCACAAAAACAGTC
Organism: Carcharhinus amblyrhynchos; assembly: GCF_965287045.1. NCBI lineage: Eukaryota > Metazoa > Chordata > Chondrichthyes > Carcharhiniformes > Carcharhinidae > Carcharhinus > Carcharhinus amblyrhynchos. The sequence goes on along the minus strand of NC_137326.1, from coordinate 99,546,193 downwards.
CTCCACTATCAGCCTTTGCCTCCTATTAACAAGTCAACTTTGGATCTAATTTACCAACTTGCTTTGGATCCCATCAGCTCTAACCTTTTGTACCAGTCTTCCACGTGAGACCTTGTCAAATGCCTTACTGAAGCCCACATAAATCACATCAACTATGTTACCCTCATCAATATGTTTGGTTACCCTTGAAAAAAATTCAATTATGTTAGTCAAACACGATCTCCCACTAAAAATCCATGCTGACTATCCTTGATCAATCCCTGCCTTTCCAAGTGTTGATTAATCCTGTCCTCAGAATTCTTTCCAATAACTTCCCTGTCTACTGGCCAGTAATTACCTGGCTTATCCCTGACGTCCTTCTTGAGTAAAGGTACCACATTAGCCATCCCCCAGTCATCTGGCACTTCAGCTGTGATGTGGAGATGCTGGCGTTGGACTGGGGTAAACACAGTAAGAAGTCTCACAACACCCAGTTGAAGTCCAACAGGTTTATTTGTAGCAAACACCACTAGCTTTTGGAACTGGTTGTTCCTGACTATTCTGACAAGATAGTCAGTTCCTGTCAGGATAGTCAGGAACAGCCAGTCCCGAAAGCTAGTGGCATTTGCTACAAATAAATCTGTTGGACTTTAACTGGGTGTTGTGAGACTTCAGTTGTGGCCAGGAAAAATTTAAATATTGCCATCAGGACCCTTGCAATCCTCCCTTGTCTCCCATAGCAGCCTGGGATACATCTCCTCAGGTCCTGGGGATTTATGCACCTTTATGTCCACTAAAACATTTAATACCTCTTCCTTATTTATCTTAATGTGCTCTAGAACTTCACTGCCCCTACTGAAATCTCCAGCAATAATGTCTTTCTCCTGAGTGAATATAGATGTAAAATATTAATCTAAGACCTCACTCACATTCTGTGGCTCCATACACAGATTACCCTTTTGGTCTCTAATTAGACCCACTCTTCCCCTGGTTACTCGCTGCTCTTAGTGTATTTAGAAAATGCCTTGGAGTCTTCCTTAATCTTATCTGCCAATGATATTTTGTGGCCCCTCTTTGCCATCTGAATTTATTTTTTAAGCACACCCCTACACTCTATATTCCTGAAGGGCCTTTCCTGTTTTTAGTGCTCAGTACCTACCATATGCTTCCTTTCTTTTCTTTATCAAACCCTCGATAGCCTTTGATATTCAGAGTTTCCTGAATTTGCTGCCCTTGCCTTTCATTTTTACAGGAACACATTGGCCCTGAACCCTCAGATTCTCACTTTCCAAATGTAGGTTTACCTGCAAGTAACAAGTCCCCAGGACCGGATGGAATGCATCCAAGGGTTCTGAAAGAAATGGCGGAGGTTATAGTGGATGCCTTGGTGGTTATTTTCCAGACGTCACTGGATTCCGGGGAAGTGCCGGATGATTGGAAAACGGCTAATGTTACGCCGTTGTTTAAGAAGGGTGCCAGGCAAAAGGCGGGGAATTATAGGCCGGTTAGTTTAACGTCTGTGGTAGGTAAAATGTTAGAATCTGTCATTAAGGAGGAAATTGCGAGGCATCTTGAAGGGAATTGCTTGATAGAGCAGACGCAGCACGGTTTCATTAAAGGGAAGTCGTGTCTGACAAATTTACTGGAGTTCTATGAGGATGTGTCTAGGGCGGTGGATAGAGGAGAGCCGGTGGATGTGGTCTTTCTAGATTTTCAGAAGGCGTTTGACAAAGTACCTCACAAGAGGTTATTGCAGAAGGTCGAGGGACATGGAGTTGGGGGTAGGGTGTTAGCGTGGATAGAGGATTGGTTGTCAAATAGGAGGCAGAGAGTGGGGGTCAACGGGTGGTATTCGGATTGGCGGATGGTGACTAGTGGAGTGCCCCAGGGGTCGGTGCTGGGGCCTCAGCTTTTTACCATTTATATAGATGATCTGGAGGAGGGAACCGAGTGTAGGGTGTCGAAATTTGCTGATGACACCAAGATTGGGGGAATGGCAAATTGTGCGGAGGGTGTGGAGAGTCTGCAGAAGGATCTAGATAGGCTGGGCGAATGGGCCAGGAAATGGCAAATGGAATTTAATGTTGGCAAGTGTGAGGTGGTCCACTTTGGTAGGAAGAATGGTAGGAAGGACTATTACTTACGGGGCGACAAACTGCAGCAGGCGACGGTGCAGAGGGATCTCGGGGTCCTTGTGCATGAGTCGCAAAAACCCAGCTTGCAGGTGCAGCAGGTGGTCAGGAAGGCGAATGGGATGCTGGCCTTCATAGCAAGGGGGATTGAATATAAAAGTAGGGAGGTCTTGCTGCAGCTGTATAGGGCATTGGTGAGGCCGCAGCTGGAGTACTGTGTGCAGTTTTGGGCGCCGCACCTGCGCAAAGATATTTTGGCCTTGGAGGGAGTGCAGAGGAGGTTTACTAGGCTGATACCAGAGTTGAGGGGGTTGAGCTATGAGGAGAGGCTGAATAAACTAGGCTTGTACTCGTTGGAGTTTAGAAGAATGAGGGGAGATCTCATTGAGACGTATAAGATGATGAATGGGATGGATAGGATAGAGGTGGAGAGACTCTTCACGCTTAAAAAAGGTAGTAGGACTAGGGGGCACAGCCTCAAGATAAAAGGGGGGCGGTTTAGAACGGAGTTGAGGAGGAACTTCTTCACTCAAAGGGTGGTGAATCTCTGGAATTCTCTGCCCGTTGAAGTGGTGGAGGCTGCCTCGCTAAATATTTTTAAGACGCGGGTTGATGGATTTTTGATAAGAGAGGGGATTAAGGGTTATGGGGAGAAAGCGGGAAAGTGGAACTGAGCAGCGACAGATCAGCCATGATCTTATTGAATGGCGGGGCAGGCTCGAAGGGCTAGATGGCCTACTCCTGCTCCTATTTCTTATGTTCTTATGTTCTTATGTACATTTGCCAGATTCTATCTAATGATGTTGAAATCAGCCTTCTCCCAATTCAGACACTTGGGGCAGAATTCTTCCCCTTCACAGCCATTGCTCCCCCTTGCTGTCATCAGGGCTCTCCTCTCTCTGCTTCGCCACACATGGGGAAGTCCTCATTGGAGAAGGGTTATCCCCCTACCTGAGCACCCCAGCATTGCCCCCTTCATGTACTCCCTGACACTGCCATGGTGCCAGGGGCAATGCCCAGCCTTGGCCCTCAAACCCCGGGGCCTCCAGGCACCTACTTGCCCTCAGCATGGTCATCATGACCGATTTTCATTTTTGATTTTCACTGACATAACGTCACACCACCAGGAGGATTCAGTGTGCCTGAAGCTATAGTGTAAAGCCGTTTAATAATGCTAAAATGTATTTAAAAATCATGCAGATCAGGTTCATACTCTTTTGGGGGGATGGGTAAGATCTCAAACCCAGATCTTGCCACTGCAAATGGCCCTCATAAGATTTAGCAGCCATTATGAGAGTTGTGTACATTGTAACCGGATCACTAATTTTCACCCATGTTCTTTATAGGAAATTAATCAAGAAATGTTACCATATTCTAACAACAAAGTAACCAAGTATAAAGGCACTTGCTGCTCAAGCAAACATTGATTTACTAACCAACTAACCATACTACAACCCAAAAGGCTGTTTGTGTGTTTAGAGTTTTGTGATTTAGTGATTTAATGATTTGGATGGTACGGTGGCACAGTGATTAGCATTGCTGCCTCACAGCTTCAGGGACCAGGGTTTGATGCCTGGCTTGGGTCACTGTCTGTGTAGAGTTTGCACATTCTCCCCATGTCTTTGTGGGTTTCCTCCAGGTGCCCTGGCTTTCTCCCACAGTCCAAAGTGTTGTGTGTTCGATTGATTGGCCAATGTTAAATTGACCCGAGTGTTAGGGGATTAGCAGGGTAAATATGTGAGGTTATGGGAATAAGGCCTGGATGGGATTTTGGTCAATGTAGACTCAGTGGGCCAAATGGCCTCCCTCTGCACTGTAGGATTCAATGATTCTCAAGAAAGAATGAAAAAAATCTGTATTTCCATGAGTGCGTTTTACAATCTTAAGGTGTGTCAAAGAGCTTTACAGCAAATGAAGTGTTTTGGAAGTGTAGTCACTGTTACAATATAGGAAATACAACAGCCAATTTTGTACAACATGACCATGAAGGAGCATTCAAAATGGTACAATGAGCTGATTATCAACTCGGAAATCCTTCCACCATTTCTCCTATCATTTATGGGAGACAGTGGTGCAGTGCTATTGTCACTGGACTAGTGACCCAGGGTAATGCTCCGGAGACCTGGGTCGAAATTCTACCACGACAGGAGGTCAAATTTCAATAAAAAACCAGTATACCTTTTCATAGTGCAAATAAAAGTTGCCATGTGCCATAGGCTGACTGGTGGTGCTTTAACTTGAGAGTCACCACACCTCAGGCAAGGGACAAGGTTGTGAAGGTGGAGACTTCATGACTAACTATATCTGGTATGGAAACTGAACCCATGCTGTTGGCATCACTCTGCATCATTAACCCAGCTGTCCAGCCAACTGAGCTAACCTGATCCCATGGTGCACTGAGCCATTGGCTGCAGAGCCATTGTACTTTGGGTGCCATATGTCAAATCTCTCATTTACCTGAACTCAAAGGGATTCTACTCCCACCAGATCCAGCTGGTGGGTGACCTCACAGCTCAGTGACAAGTATCCTAGTTTTAATCATGATGCCTTCATTCTGAAATGATTTGCTATACCAGCTGCATTTGAGCGCCATGCGAAACCAAACTGTGGTTTGCTTTGGGTGACAAAGATGACCACCTGGCTGATGAAGCTGGTTTGCAAACCACAAACATGTGCACAGCATGCATAAAATGTAAGCCATGCTGTCACATGAAAAATGGAGCTGAATATTACAGAGATGTGGACAGCTCACCTTCCCAACCCGAATCCCTCACCCAGAATCGAGGTCAGCATGGAGCTGACTTGCTGTACCTTAGGGAAGGAAGTCTGCTGGCTATACGTGGTCTGACCTACATGTGATTCTAGAGCCACAGCAATGTGGTTGACCTTAAACTGCCCCTTGAAATGGTCTAGCAAGTGACTCAGTTCAAGGGCAAATAGGGATGGGAAACAAATGTTAGCTTGACCACGTCCCATGAATGAATATAGAAGTCTCAAATACCTCTCAATCTAAAGGTCTGGCCACAGCCTTCATCATCTTGGCATGGGCAGCAACAGTCTGGGCTGGCTGGCAGCAAGAGCGCTGGTAAAATTGGGGGAGTGTTTAAGTTTATTTATTAGCGTCATAAGTAAGCCTACATTAACACTGCAATGAAGTTACTTGGAAAATCCCCTAGTTGCCTCATGCCTGTTCAGGTACACTGAGGGAGGTTTTAGCATTGCCAATGCACTCAGCCAGCACGTCTTTTGGACACTGAGAGGAAACCAGAGCACCCAGAGGAAACCCACACAGACACGGGGAGAACATGCAGATTCTGCACAGACAGTTACCCAAGCCTGGAGCTGAACCCGGGTCTCTGACACTAAGGCAGCAGCGCTAACCATTGTGTCACTATGAGTGAGTGCTGCCTTCCTGAGAGTGCGCTGCACGCTTGTTCTTTCTGGATTCCACTGCCTCCCCACCAGCACAGGACAGATTGCTGGATTGCTGTGATACCCTCAGTGCACACTGTGACCCACAGCTATGATAGAAACAAACTGACTTCAGTCTAATCTTCCATTATGGCTTTTAGACAGTGAATGCCTGTGCTAGTGCTTGGAAGCTGCAACAATGGCCATCTGCCCAAGTCCAGAGTGTGTGAGTGGCATTGGCCTCCACTTCCAAGCCTGAAAAGGTTGGATCCATGCACTGCCCACCACTCTGGGCCAGACTTTTGTCTAGGGATGGCAGTGGGAATGGAGTCAGGAACTACAAAAAAATTAGAACATTTCAGTAATTTCAAATTTGCAGTGCCTGCCTGACTTGTGTTATTTTTATGTGGCCTTTTGCGGATTGAGAAGGTTTTGGATTGCGACCTTGCATGCATCTCTGCTAAGGTCAAGGTTGCCATTGTGAGCACTATAGGAAATTTGAATTTCTTTTCTCACTCCACCCATCATTTCATATGAACCACCTCATTATAATATTCATAACCACTAGAGGAAGACTACTGAGAGTCAAGTTCATTCTGACAGGTAAGTATTAAATGATCCGACAGCTTCAAATGTCACCATTAGAAATTATATTGGTATTTAGATGTGTTTCACCATAGGGCTCTGTACATAAAGATAAGTTAACCACTACATTGACCAGCATTGAAATGCATTAGGTATTTTCCGATCGGAAAAAGTGTAACAATTCATTAAAAGCCACAGGAAAATGTACCAGAAATTCTCCTGCAAGGTTTGGGACTATGGTTTAATTGTCCAGATATCTTTATCTTTGAGCAAAATTGCCCTTTGTTGAAAGTTTAAAAAACAGATCACCTATACACTCCATTGATTGACAGGTAGTTTTTTTTTTGAAATGGAAAATGTGGCTTCGAAAATAAAGGTAACTTGGTTTTAATGAACTTCATTATTGTCATTTCCAAGTGTTTGTTTTGTTAGTTGCAGCTATTCGGAATGCCTGACTGAGTTTCAAGAGTTCTAGAATCACTTAGCATGGGGCTGTGTTCACAGTTTGACAGTTTTAAGACATTATTAAAGAATTAACTGGCCCTGATGTGGTAAGCAAATAAGTATGCTTTTATAATGAATTAATAACTTGAGAGGATTTAATTTTTGGAATGATTTTTAAAAATGAGAGGTTTTTCAATATGAAGTGTGCTTGAATGACAATTCTATTTGTCAAACACAATCTAAGTGCATGTTAATTTTTTTCCTTGATTACTGTTTCTAAAACCTTATCCACCATTGCTGTCAAACTGATGGCCTCTGGTTGCTATGAATGTCAATACACATTTTCTTGAATAAAGGTGTCAGATTTGCCACTTTCCAATCCTGTGCAGCCACTTCCAGACTTGAACAAGGTTGGAAGATTATGGCTTATTGAAAGAGCGGATACAGGCATAACCTGCTGATGTGTGTAGCCAATGAACAGCGCAGTTAGTGTTGGCTAATTACAGGGATTATTCGATAAGCAAGCAGCACGCCAAGCTGGTTTGTTGCCTGTATTGCAGTCAGTGGGCACCCCTATGATCTCTTCATTATAGATAGTGTATTACAAGAGACAAGAGGGCAAGATTTGTGAGAAGGTTATCCCAATCTCTTACAATAACATTAGTTGTAACCTTAATGAAATGACAAAAATTCCATTCCAATATATTTTATATTGATATTTATTATTTCTAGGATATATGACATTCTAATATTTTAGCATAGTCAGAAAGAAACCCGAGATGGATGGGTGGCTGTCTATGTGGAGTTTGCATGGTCCACTGGTTTCCTGCCAAAGTCCAAAGGTGTGCAGGTTAGGTGAATTGGCCATGCTAAGTTGCCTCTTACTGTCCAGGAATGTGTGGATTGGGTCAATTAGCCATGGTAAATGTGTGGGGTTACATGGATAGGCCAAGGGGGTGGGCCTGCATAGGATGCTCTTTTGGAAAGTCAGTGCAGACACAATGAGCCAAATGGCCTCTTTTTGCACTGTAGGGATTCTATGATTCCAAAATGTTTGAAAGAATATTGATCAAGCATGCTCTTTGTGATATATATGTCAGAAAATGGGTTAAAGAGATATTAGCTATGAGAACGTTTTTACTCAGATATCTAACTCACTTTTTCAAATGTCAGTGAAGCCACTTCAATTTTCCTTTTGTTACAATTCTAAAATCATTTTGTGATGATGCCCAAATTTGAGGAACAAAAAATACATTCTTCTTGCATTTGTTCAGTTAATGACCAACTGCTGCATGGGAAAATAATGTGGCATCTGTATGTAAATGTAACTAATAAGTAAATGTGTGCTGACTAGATTCCAGTGAAAAACCTCTGTTGCAAATAAAGGAACATTCAAATATAGTGCAAATTAGCGTAGCCTCTGTCAAGGGTGTTTTGGAATGCATGAGCTTGGAGCCTTTCATGGTTTTTAATTATTTCCCATATCTAAGTAAATCCATGTGATCCTCTTTCTATTGCACAAAGGAAGCATTTTGAAATCTGTAAGGGCAGATCACCAACATTATCCAGCTGCTTGGTTCAAAACTAATTAAACGTAGACAATGAATACCTGGCAGTCATTTACTAGGATTGAGTCTGACTGAGGAATGTAAATAAAACCATAAGATCGTTTTGACCCAGAGGTCATATTGCATCCTTTATCTCATGCTCCCTGATGTAACCCAGAAGGGCAGCAGATGCATGGAAACACTTTCATCTGCAAGTTTCCCTCAAAGCCATGCACCATCCTGACTTGAAAATGTACTGGATGTTCCTTCACTGGATCAAAGTTATGAAACTTCCTTCCCAGCAGCACCAGATGGAGCACAGTAGTTCAAGATGGCTCACCACTATCTTCTCAAGGACAATTAGGAATGGGTATTGCTGACCTTGCCAATGTCCACATCCCTTGAAAGAATTTTTAAAACATTAAAATGTGAAGGTCTCCAGATGTATTCATTCTAAAGAGTATCTACTCTTTCAGATGGTGATAGATCAGAGGAGAATAAAATAGATCTTTATAGTAGCTTGATGTGTTCTCATATTAAACTGTTTTGAGCCTTAATCAATTTTAGTTTACGTTAAAAAGGGCTGTGAGTTTAGCATGAGTACATTTCAAATTACTGACAGATCAATTTCAGGCCCACTATATCGGAATATAAGAAAATAGGAACAGGAATAGGCCATTCAGCCCGTCAAACCTGTTCTGCCATTTAATATGATTATGGCTGATTGGACACTTCAATGCCTTTTGCCCCCATAACCCTTTCCATTCTTGCTGATCAGAAATTTACTAATTTGTGCTTTAAACATACATAATTACTGAACTTCCACAGCGTTCTTGGTAGAGAATTCCAAAGATTCACAACCCTCAGTGTAAAGGAATTTCTCCTTGTCTGGTTCTTAGTCACATCTTCCTGATTTGAAATTGTGACCCCTGGTTCTAGACTCCCCAACCAAGAGAAACATCTAAGTTGCATCTACCCTGTCGATTCCTTTAAGTATTTTGTAGGTTTCAATGAGATCACTTCTTATTCTTTGAAATTCTAGAGAATTCAGTCCCAGTTTGCCCAGTCTCTCTCCATGAGACAATTCCACCATCCATGGAACAATTCTGGTAAACCTTCATTGCACGCCATTTATGACAATAATGTCCACTCTGAGGTTAAAGAACAAAAATGTCACAAAGTGCTCTAGGTACAGTTTAACCAAGCTCCTATTCAATTGAAGCAAGACTTCACTACTCTTGCAGTCAAATCCTCTTGCGATAGAAGCCAACATTCCATTAGCCTTCCTAATACATATTGCATCTGCATGTTAATCTTCAGTGACTTTTGGACAAAGACATCCAAGTCCCTTTATATATCTACATTTCCTAATTTCTTACCATTTAAGATTCTACCTGTAATAGACCCACATTTATCTTAGCCAAATACTTCCTTTTTACATGTCTAGTGAAGTTTTTAGAGTCCGTTGTCATCTTTTTTGCTAGATTGCATTCATTGTCATTTCTCCTCTTCCTTATCAGTTTCTGGCCTATCCTTTGCTGTATTCTAAAAACCTTCCAATCGTCAGGTTTACTACTATTTCTGGACAGCAAAATGTCATATTATTTATGATATTGTCTATTTTATATAATCCTACACTTCCTTTGTCAGCCATGATTGACTTTTTTTTTGGGATGGCGGGTTGCACCGTGAAAGAATGTATAGATGCTGTCTGTTACGTAACACTTCTGTGAAGACAAAATATTGCCAATGCACAATCATATCTTTAAACATATTTTCAAAATCATAGAACTCCTACAGTGCAGAGGAGGCCATTCGGCCTATCAAGCCTGCACCGACAATAATCCCACCCAGGCCCTACTCCTGTAACCCCAAATATTTACTCTGCTAATCCCCCTGACACAATTTAGCATGACCAATCCACTTAACCCACACATTGTTGGAGTGTGGGAGAAAACTGGAGCACCCAGAGGGAATCCACACAGACATGGGGAGAATGTTCAAAGTCCACACAGGCAGACACCAGAGGCTGGAATTGAACCTGGGTCCCTGGCACTGTTAACCAGCAGTGCTAACCATTATGCCACCATGCTGCCCTGTCTACCTCAGCCAATTCTAGTAACTCCTGTTTTTCCTTCAGAAATCCTGTATTCACAATTTTACTCTTGCAATTCACATTTTCTCATTTTGGTTAAAGTTTTAGGGTTAACTTTCACTAACTACCTAGTACCTAACTACTAAGTACCTAACTACTTTCACTAACTAAATGCTACAGAATGCTATTTATATGATAGGTTTACCAGAATATAATATGTGTGTATTACAGGGAACTTTTCTACACTGTGCCTTTTATGTCTGGCAGACCTAACATGGCAAGTGCGAGGTGGTCCACTTTGGTAGTAATAATGGTAGGAAGGATTATTACTTACGTGGCGAAAAACTGCAGCAGGCGACGGTGCAAAGGGACCTCGGGGTCCTTGTGCATGAGTCGCAAAAACCCAGCCTGCAGGTGCAGCAGGTGGTCAGGAAGGCTAATGGGATGCTGGCCTTCATCGCGAGGGGGGTTGAATATAAAAGTAGGGAGGTCTTGCTGCAGCTGTATAGAGCATTGGTGAGGCCGCAGCTGGAGTACTGTGTGCAGTTTTGGGCGCCGTACTTACGCAAGGATATTTTGGCCTTGGAGGGAGTGCAGAGAAGGTTTACTAGGCTAATGCCGGAGTTGAGGGGGTTGAGCTATGAGGAGAGGCTGAATAAACTAGGCTTGTACTCGTTAGAGTTTAGAAGAATGAGGGGAGATCTCATTGAGACGTATAAGATGATGAATGGGATGGATAGGATAGAGGTGGAGAGACTCTTCCCGCTCAGAAAGGACAGTAGGACTAGGGGGCACAGCCTCAAGATAAAGGGGGGGCGGTTTAGAACGGAGTTGAGGAAGAACTTCTTCACTCAAAGGGTGGTGAATCTCTGGAATTCTCTGCCCGTTGAAGTGGTGGAGGCTGCCTCGCTAAATATTTTTAAGACGCGGGTTGATGGGTTTTTGATAAGCGAGGGGATTAAGGGTTATGGGGAGAGGGCGGGAAAGTGGAACTGAGCCACGACAGATCAGCCATGATCTTATTGAATGGCGGGGCAGGCTCGAAGGGCTAGATGGCCTACTCCTGCTCCTATTTCTTATGTTCTTATGTTCTTATGGGAGTTATACAGCAAAATGAAATATTATTCATTGTATTGAATAGCTTAGATATGAAGTGAATCATTAAAATGTTCAGAACATGGTTCACAATCCAAGGAGATTTCACATGTTGAAATAAAGAAATCAAAATAATGGCCCTTAACCTACAATTAGAGGTGGCAGAAAGCCATGGGCCACTTACCTGCATGCACAAATTGCATCCAAACTCCTGATGGGAGCAGCAGCCTTCAGCCAAACAATCTCCACAGGCCCCAGCATGACACAGGGCTCTAGCCATGACCAGACTGGGGATGCCCATTGAGACCTTGCTTGGAAGTAGTACTTATATATTGAAAACATAGAGCAGAAGGATTTCTCCACTTTTATAAAGGTATGTTGACTTTTTTTCGCCATTTCTTTTAAGTAGTTAATCCTATTGTTATTGGCTCATCTAAAATGTAATTTTAAATTTTATTTTAATGATTGAAGATGAGTGTTATTTAATATGTATAAATGAACATAGTTTCATTTTTTTTAAATGCTATTTATATTTGCTTTATATTACATAACTTTACATGTGGCATGCTTATAAGTATTTGTATATTTTGATTTTGAATATGGAAATGGGAAATTTAATTAGGAAGAAGAGTGGTCAGAACTTCTCAGACCATGATTTGGATACCTTATTGCATGAGGTTGAGCAAAGGAGAGTTCACATTGTTTATCATCAGTATTCTTCTGCTTTGCTGACTTCATTTACAAATATCTTTAAAGTTTATTTATTAGTCACTATTAGGCTTACATTAATACTGCAATGAAGTTACTGTGAAAATGCCCTAATTGCCGCACTCTTGTATGTAACACTCCTGTTTTAATGTTTAGTAAAATTTTCCAACATTTAATGGAAGATTTTTATTAAAAATAATGTTATTAGTACAGAACTTTGATACCAGGTTAACATTAACTAAACATTTTACTTCAGCAGCTGCACTATGACATTTTGTTTAATTACCTCATCTTTTCAAATTTCTTACAAATATATTTTTTCCCTAACACAGCAATCAATAAAATATTTTTATACATTAACACAACAGTTATGTTGTCTCTAAACAAGGAGGTCAGGGAGGGATATGAGGAAAGGTAAGAGAATGGGAGGGAGGGAGAGTGAGGGAGGGAGGGAGGAGAGGGTAAAGGGGAAGGAAGGGAACAGGGAAGGGGGGGAGTGGTTGGATGTAAAAACTGTACATTTTACATGTAGCCTGATCTTCTGCGCCTCTGTCGAAGCCTCAATGATAACTTCAGTTAAAAAGCCAAACTAAAAGTGTGATGTATCAGCGGTGGGGGAACATGACACCAGATTTTCAATCTGCACTGGATTCTGCAATACCTATCAGAAAGATAGTTCATTCAGCTTACAAGAGAATTGCATATGTCACTTTAAGGGCACTTCCCTAAAACATTTGAACCAGCCAAGTTGCATACTTCCCACTGTAAATGTAGGCTTCTAAACATCAACATTGGTTCAAGGTGACTCTTAAAACTGGGATAAAGACTGTGTAAAATGCATAGCAAAATCCAAATGATCTTCAACTAAAACTTATTCTGGACACTAATGTCCACCTTATATATGAATGTACTTTTTTTACCGGAATTAATTTTGCCACGACAAAGATGTAATTTAAAAAAGATCTTTCTTTCACCTTCTGTGCGTTGCATATATGTTAAACATTTTTAAAACATTCACAAAAATAATTAACCCACCCAAAGAACATTTGCTGCCTCTACTCGCTGCAGCTGGACCCAAAAATAGTGTACAAATAAGTAAGTGTAAATACTCACCTATCATCAGCGCAAGTGACAGTTGTTAGAGAGAGACTGCAGTGCAGTGATTCAATACCGGCATTGAAACAGAATGGGAAATTTAAACTTAGCGCATTTCCATGGCACACACCCATGTGTCGGGACTTCAGTATTGTCCCGACTTATGTGTACAGCGCACAATAGACTTAAGTCAGGATTTGGGCCGGAAGTTAAAGGATATCTCATTCAATATGCAGAAATGCTTATTTCCTCAGTTTATATAATCTTACCAAGCCTGTTGGACTTTAAGATAATTTCAATTATATATGGGAATTCTAAAATATATAAAATACATACCTTTCACATAAATTCTATAGATACGGGCAGGTTTCCTGTAGTATTGGGCAGAAAGGCCTGAGTCACACAAACTAAGCAGGAGGCTCAATAAATTCCTGAACAATTGAAAAATTCAGGGCCTTCCAGAGGTGGATAAGAGAACAGTGCCAATTTACAACAGATGCCATAAAACCCTGGGCGCCTAACTTCATTTTCCAAGGTGCTAAATACCTACCCAGCACACAGGTCTAACTTCTTATCCACAGTCTAGAACAGGAAGTTTCCTGATTGTTCCCCTGGCCTGGAATGTTTTTATGATTATCATCTGCTTGCAATTAACAAAAAATGCTGATCAGAGGAGCACATTCTGAGATCTGAGGTCTTTCCTTGTGTGTTGCCAACTGAACTTCATAATAAATGCTATTTATACTTACATTCAATATTGATGTGCACACAAGGCTTTGTGAATATCTTAGACAAGAGTAACAACTGGAAAAAGTCACATTCAAGTGTTTGCACCAAGTGATATGAAACACAATGTCTAAAGCAAGTCATGTCTCCCCACCCTATGAACTTTTGTGTTTAATGTGCACCCACATCTCCTGGGATCTGTTCCCTCTTGTGCTTTGTGTCCCTCCTTGTTGATGAGATGAGACTATCATTATTGATCAGATAGTATGCATATGTTCAAAGGAGAAAAGTGTGTGATGGTACCAGCAGGGGTATGGGAAGAAGAGAGTGAGCTTCACAGAAAAGAAAATCTCAGATTTTGCTTTTAATCTTGCAATATGATGCCATGACACTTCTGAAAAAAGAGCTGAGGAATGGGAGCATAATAAAAGTAGAGGAAATCTTTTTAAAGGAGGGTGGAGAAAAAGAGAAACAAAATAACATGAACAGTTAAACCCAAATCTGGAGGAGTGCAGTAAATGTTTAGCCTTTTGCTCAAATCTGAAATGTCAACTTGTTCCTGATTTATAATGAAATAATCACTACCTTGATCATGTTTAATTTTGGATGAATGTAGGCGGTTGTGAGACCTTCATTTGCATCAAAATCTGATAGACATAATCCCTACAAAAGCTTGAAGAGAAATCTCAGCAGCCTGGAGGCTGACTATGCTCACCAACTTATTACCATCTCTTTGCATGATACAAATGGAAATCCTTGCACCATTTTGATAAGGTTTGATAAGGTCCCTCATGCAAGACTTCTTGAGAAGGTGAGAGGGCATAGGATCCAAGGGGCTTTGGCCTTGTGGATCCAGAACTGGCTTGCCTGCAGAAGGCGGAGTGGTTGTGGATGGGTCTTTTTCTGCATGGAGGTCGGTCACCAGTGGAGTGCCCCAGGGATCTGCTCTAGGACCCTTGCTGTTTGTCATTTTCATAAATGACCTGGATGAGGAAGTGGAGGGATGGGTTAGCAAGTTCGCCGACGATACGAAGGTTGGTGGTGTTGTGGATAGTCTGGAGGGATGTCAGAAGTTGCAGCGTGACATAGATGGGATGCAAGACTGGGCTGAGAATTGGCAGATGGATTTCAACGCGGATAATTGTGTAGTGGTCCATTTTGGCAGGACCAATGGGATGAAGGAGTACAATATCAAGGGTAGGAGTCTTAGCAGTGTTGAGGAGCAGAAGGATCTTGGGATCCGGATCCATAGGACTCTTAAATCAGCCTCGCAGGTGGAGGATGTGGTCAAGAAGGCATATGGTGTACTGGCCTTCATTAATCAAGGGATTGAGTTTAGGAGTCGGGAGGTAATGCTGCAACCTTACAAGACTCTTGTCAGACCCCACTTGGAGTACTGTGCGCAGTTCTGGTCGCCTCATTACAGGAAGGATGTGGAAACTATTTAGAGGGTGCAGAGGAGATTTACAAAGATGTTGTCTGGATTGGGAGGCATGCCTTATGAAGATAGGTTGAGGGAGCTAGCTCTCTTCTCCCTGGAAAGACGAAGGTTGAGAGGCGACCTGATAGAGGTTTATAAAATGTTGAGAGGAATAGGTAGGGTGGACTCACCCTCTTGGGCTATTTCCCAGGGCTGGAATGGTCACTAAGGGAGGACACAGGTTTAAGGTGCTGGGAAGCAAGTACAAAGGAGATGTTAGGGGTAAGTTTTTCATTCAGAGGGTGGTGAGTGAGTGGAATCGGCTGCCATCAGTGGTGATAGAGGCAAACTCGCTGGGGTCTTTAGAAGGACTTCTGGACGAGTACATGGGATTTAATGGGATTGGGAGTTACAGATAGTTCTATGGCCTGGTAGGTATGGATATGATCGGCGCAACTTGTGGGCCGAAAGGCCTGTTTGTGCTGTAGTATTCTATGTTCTATGTTCTATTCTCTTATTGCCACATCTGGGGACCCAGAAACACGAGCAATTTTAAAGCTGCTGTGATCGCTTGTCCAACTAGACAACACATAACAGCAAGGGGCATGCATGCGGCAGGTTGTAGTGGGCTGCTCTTGGACGTTGCTTCGGGAGTTGCCTATTGCTTCATGTCGTTAGTGTGCTTAAACTGGACCATCTCGAGGGCAACATGACAGCTCAGAGACTATCTCTGTTGCTGTGCGGACACATGGATTTGGGCCTGTGTCTGTGGGAGTTTGCACGTTCTCCCCATGGTTGCGTGGGTTTCCTCCGGGTGCTCCGGTTTCCTCCCACATCCCCAAAGATGTGCTTTTAGGCTGATTGATTGGGTACTAAATTGTCCCTAAATTGGACCTCCCTGATCCTCGCACATTAGGCATAGACTAAAATCATGAATAGGACACTGAGACAGTGGGACGGCGGCGCGGGCTCGTTGGGCCGAAGGGCCTGTTTCCAGTGCTGTGTTGTTCTTTGTTCTTTGTTCTATAACACAAGTGTAGGCAAGAATCATGCTACCACATCAGTCAGGAAAGTATGTGGGGAATGTTACCCTCCAAAAATTGGTACGTTAGAGCCAGATGGGATGTGTACATTTTTTAAAATCTTAAGCCTTCACCCACCAACTTCCAGTTTCAATGGAGGCAAGATGAAGGACAGGTGAACAATTCTCTCCAAGGTCACAGTTAAAGAACAAGAACAAAGGACAAAGAAAATTACAGCACAAGAACAGGCCCTTCGACCCTCCAAACCTGCACTGACCATGCTGCCCGACTTAACTAAACCCCCTACCCTTCCGGGGATCATATTCTTCTATTCCCATCCTATTCATGTATTTGTCAAGGTGCCCCTTAAAAGTTGATCATTTAAATATTATAATAAAGCTTATTGCACATATTTAATCTTTTTCTTTCTTTATTCATTCATGGGATGTGAGTGTTGTTGCTAGTCTAGTATTTACTGCCCATCCCTAATTGCCTTTGTATAAACCTGTAATCTGCCTACTGTAGATATTTCCATTGTACTGTTAGGAAATAAGTTCCAGATTTTCACCCAGTAAGAGTAAGGAACAATGATATAGTTCCAAATCAGAGTGGCATGTAGCTTGGAGGTGGTGTTCCCGTTCATCTGCTGCCTATATGGTAGTACTCCCAGGTTTGGAAAGTGCTGTCAGGAAGCTTGCTGTAAATTGCTATACTGCATCTTGTGGATGGTACTCACTGTTCACCAATGATAAAGGAAGTGGACGCATAAGTTTTTGGATGGAGTGCCGATCGAGTAGATTGCTTTGTCCTGCATAGTGCCAAGCTTTTTGAGTATTGCTGCAGTTACACTCGTCCAGGCAAGTAGAGAGTACGCCATTACAATCTTGACTTGTGCCTTGTAGATGGTGGAAAGGCTCTAGGGAACCAATATGTAAGTTACTCCCTATAAAATTCCCAGCCTCTGATCTGCTCTAGTGGACACAATGAGCTGGATTTTCTGGCTGCGCTCACCCCAAGACCGGAAAGTCCCACCCGAGGTCAGTGGACCTTTTTATAGTCCTGCCCTGTCTGCTATGATTCCCGTGGCAAGCGGAAATAAATCCACCCAGGATTTATTTGGCTGGACCAGTTATATTTCTGATCAACGGTAATCTCCAAGATGTTGATAGTGTGAAATTCAGGGATGGTAATGCTGTTGAATGTTAAAGAGAGGTTGTTAGATTCTCACTTGTTAGAGATGGCCATTGCCTGACACTAGTATGTCTCAGATGTTACTTGACACACATCAGCTCAAGCCTGGATGGTGTCCTGGTGTTGCTGCATGTGGGCACAAACTGTTTTGTTATCTGAGGAGTTACAAATGGTTCTAAACACTGCAATCATCAATGAACATTCTCATCTCTGACTTAATGTTGGAGAGAAGGGCCATTAATGAAACAGTTGAAGATAGTTGATCGGAGGACAAACTCTAGCAATGATCCTTAAACTTCCAATGGGACGATTTCCGCTCCCTGAAACTAAAAGTTTCCAACACTCATCTCAGAGTCAGAGACTTGGGCCTGATATCTGCGACTAACCTGCAAACATACCCTGGAAATGCTACGCAGTGTAATACCTTGTCTCACTCAGTGATTAATAGCTTAACTCAACTGAGCACCACATCCAGCCTGCTCAATCAACTCTCCAAGCTGACCCAATTACCTCCCACAACCAGCCAACGAACCATCGCAACCACCGAACTACCCCAACATGATTTGATATTTCCCCTGACCACCTGGCTACCCATCAACCCGACCTAAGTAGCCCCTGACCGCCTGACTTCTCCTCTGATCCAACCTGACTGTTGCCCACCAACCTAGCTCCTCCCTCCCCCAACCCAAGTACCCACTTCCCACATCACCCAATCACCTCTTCACCCATCTACACACCTGATTCAGTAACCCAGCGTTCACTAACCTTTTTTTATTAACTTACAAGATATGAACATGGCTGGCTGGGTAAGCATTTATTGCCCATCCCTGATTGCCCTGCCTGACTTAGAACTATATCATTATTCCTTAATCCTACTGGGAGAAAATCTGGAACTCACTACCTAACAGCACAATGGGAGTACCTACACCAGGGTGACAGCAGTAACAAGTTGCCTGAGAAATCATAGAACCCTACAGTGCAGAAGGAGACCCTTCGGCCCATTGAGTCTGCACCGACCACAATCCCACCCAGGCCCTACCCCCATATCCCTACATATTATCCCCACTAATCCCTCTAACCTACACATCCCTGGATACTAAGGGGCAATTTCTTAGCATGGCCAGTCAACCTAACCTGCACATCTTTGGACTGCTTTGCTTTCTTGAGCTGCTGCAATCCCTGAGGTGTAGATACACCCACAGTGCTGTTAGCGAGGCAATTCCAGGATTTCAACCCAGCAACAGTGAAAGAACCTACTCACCCATTCATTTACAGAAAGACCTAGGCCTTTAACGACTTACCAGAATGCAGCAACCACTGTTATGAGAAAGGGTTGTGTCCTCCCATCTTCCATCTCTTATAGCACTTGACAATCTTCTTCATTGATGTATGCATTGAACCTTTGATGCAAAATCAGAAATCTTCATGGGCAAGGTCATGTGTCAGTGTGCACAGCAATAACTCTGACCAGAAGATCGACTCACAAGGTTCTGAGGAACTTGACAGGATAGATGCTCAAAGGGAAATCTAGAAGTAGACAGTACTGGTTAAAAATAAAGTGCTCCCATTTAGGACAGAGATGAGGAGGAATTCCTTCTCTGAGAGGATGGCTAGTCTTTCACAGAGAGCAGTGTGGGCGGGCCATTGAATACTCAAGGCTGAGTTATGCAAAGTTTGATTGACATGATAGTCAAGATTTGTTGCAGACAGGAAAGAAAGTGGAGTTAAAGCTACCATCAGATTGGCCACGATTTACTAAATGGCAGAGCAAGTTCGATGGCTGCATGGCCTATTTCTGTACCTATTTCTTATGATCTTAAAAAATGACTGACAATAACAATGGATTGGCAGCAGTAATAATCCCTTTAATATTCAATATGCACTTTGCTGTTAGAATAATAAGCACTCACCACCTTACATTAAAGGGTGTCAGAGCTTTATTGTTCTCATTTATAATGTTACCAGTTGCAAGGTTAGTCAAATTCAAGTGCTGCATTCTTTCTGCTGAAGGTATGGCAGATGTTTGCTCATTCCTGACTCTACCACAGGCTGGGAGTTCCTCTTGCAGAATGTAGATTACAAAAAGTGTTCTGCAGACCATTGAGAATTTGAACAGGGTTCCTAAGGAGTTTGTGACCTCAACAGATATCTGTTTATCAGCTCTAAGGCATACCACATGCACATGCTTCTTAACTCACCATTGTGGTATTTGTATTCCTGTGTACTATTAAAATATTTTCTGCAATGTTTGTATTATTTTCCTTTAGGTCACTGTGCCATTTATTAAAGATTAGAACAGGGTATCACGGGAACAGGAGACCTCCCTGACTGAAAAACTGGAAGACAATTGCTGCAGCAGAATACACAATCACTCTGCACTCCGATGTGTTATTCTCTCTGGTTTGTAGTAGAGATGTAATGTGTTCTTCTTAGGCAATCCCTTGGGAACAAGGATATGGTTGTTCTCAGTCTGGTTCAATGGGTTCTGCAATGGCTGATGAATTCAATAAGTAGTATGGATGTACAGTGACAGCACCAAGTAAGAAAAGTATAACACTCATTAAGTCAGCAAGACTGTGAAAGTTTCTTCTCTGTCCTGAGGCAGGAGGTTGTGTGTCCAAGGAAGCCCCAGAAACACAAACTAGGTTGATACTGAGTACAGTACTGAGGGAGTACAACTCTGTCAGAGATGCCATCTTTTGGATGGAACATTAAACCATGGCTTTGTATGTCCTCAAGTTGGTGTAAAAGATCTCATGGCATTACCTGAAAAATAGCAGGTAAGATTTCCTGGTATCCTGGCCAATATTCACTTTTCCTTCAGCATTCCATTTAATGAAAAGAGAGAGCCTTGCCATTTATATCATTGTTTTCTTCTGGGGCCTTGTTGTTTTCAAATTGATTGCCTTATTTCTTAGCATTATTACAAGTGCTTCAAAAGCACTTCATTGCTATTAAAATGCCTTGTGAGGTCTTGTAATGAAAGGTGCTATATTAATGCAAATTCTTACCTTCCAAATTGGTGGCTACGCCAGTCTGAATGGTATTTGATTCAGTGGACTGTTGTTATAAAGGGAGCAGTTATAAACTGGAGGCATTGCATTACTGAAGAGTGAGAAGTGGTAGGCAGGCCCAGGTTACATTGCCACTGCCACTGGTCAGTGAACATAGAGTTTGCTCATGTATTTTGTTCGGCTCGGTGATATTCAATTGTTAGTTAAATGCCAATGTTTTTGAATGGACAGGACTTTATTCATATTAAAATGAACAGCGTCAGCAATTCTAAGGAGAATCCTGCTGCAGCCAGAGCAAACTTGAAGCACTGCCAGAGTTCAGCAGCATCTATAATGGTGGCAGTAGCTGTTTGCACTGCCAGTTCCCAGGAATGGTTTTGTTGTCAGTCCTGAAGGAACAGGGATCCTGGGTGACAGAAAGTCATAGTCCCAAGAATTAGGCCACACCATAGGATTCCAGAAACAACAGAGGGTCATGTACAGTGATGAGGAAGCCTCGTGGTTGCTCTGGAAGTAGAAGTGCAACACCACATTTTGAGACCCTGAATCATTGACACAGTTTAAAAATGCACCTGTAAACAAATCTCCAAAGCAGTGATCTGAGGCATTGTGGAAGGAGCCCTTGCTGGACACTGGGGCCCCTTCAGATGGCACTGTCATAGTCATTAGATTTTTATGGAGATGCAGTTCAGCTGATGGAACACATGAACAGTTTATTGCAATGTTTTAGTTGGAGTCACTTTAATGCACAGGTTGTCATTGGGGTCACATTAGAGCTGGTCTCATTGAGTATTTAAACCTCAGAGGAATGGGAGAAAGGAAGGGGGAACACAGGTGCTGGATATCTATAAGGTGCTGTATGGAACCCTGTAAAGTGCATAATCCTATTGGCATGCAGCCATTCCAAAAGTCAAGGCAGAGGTAATCGCTAATCTTAATCGGGCAGCCTATGCCTTTAGTGAGAATGACCATAGCATGGCTGTGCTCAAGCCACTTCCACCCTCTACAGAATTGAAATGTCAGGCTGTTGGGGTGGCTTCTTAAGCATCTATAATCTGAGCGAATGCCTCAGCTGCAATAATGAAGGCGAGTGGCACAGAGACAGCACGATGGCATAACAGTGGTTTGTTGGCTGGGAGTGGGAGGTTTACTGTAGTTGGTCAATCTAAAGTCATCTGTTGGATCTATCTGCCCACAGGAAGAAGGAGGATTTAATAATGGCGACCATGTTCAATACTGCCTTTTTGATGACAGTGCTCAGATTGGGCGACCCTATGGCACAATGGTTAGATCTGCTGCCTCATGGCATCAGGGTTCGATTCTAGCTTTGGGTGACTGTGTGGAGTTTACATGTTCTCCACCTGCCTAGGTGGGTTTCCCCCAGGTGCTCTGGTTTCCTCCCACCATCCAAAATATGTAAATTAGGTGGTTTGGGCCATGCTAAATTGTCCCTAAGTGTTCCAAGATCTGTAGGTTAGCGTTAGTGGGTTAAATGCATAGGGTTATGGGGCTAGGGCAGGGGGAGGTCCTGGGTAAAATGGACTATTCAAGAGTCAGTGTAGACTTGATGGGCTGAATGGCCACTTTCAGGATCCTATTATTCTATAATTGAGAAGAGGAAAGGTCCAGTGCTGTCTAGCACAGTGTAGACAAGAGTCAAGCTCTGAGTTGCATGATCCAGGGGAGCCCCATGAAGACAGAGAGCCTGAGGATGTCAGACCCATCCTACGGAGGTGGATGGCGTAGCAAGGCTTGACTAAAGATACTTTTCCTATTGGAGATGAATGAGAGACAGTGCCGTGCGTGTTCATATGTTCCATCAGCTGAGCTTGCATCTCCATGAGAATCTAATAAATCTGAGAATGCCATCTGAAAGGGCCCTAGAGTCCAGCATGGCCTCCTCCCACACTGCCTCAGACTCCTACTGTGGAGATTTCTTTACAGTTTCATTTTTAAACTGTATTATTGGTTCGGGGTCTCAAGATGGTGGTGTTGTACTTCTGTGATTGCCAAGAAATGTGGTGGCTTATATCTGCTACATTCTGCGGGAGGATCTAACACCACATGGACTGGGAAGCCACCCTCTCCCCGTGCCTTTGAAGGTCACCGTCGCACTCAACCTTTTCACAAATGGAACATTCTAGAGATCTACTCGAGACCTGTGCAACTTCAATCAGGAATTAACACAGAAATGTGTAAAGGAGGCAACTAATTGCCTTTACAATAAAGTTCATTATGTAAAGTTCACAATGGATAATGCTAACCAGTTTGCTAGATTCTGGGATCTGTGGCGATCGCCATCTTCTCAGAGTGCAGGGTGCCATCGATTGCACATATGTCACTTTAAGAGTTACCTGGCAAAAATCCCTGATCTTCATAGAATCCCTACAGTGCAGAAGGAGGCCATTCAGCCCATCAAGCCTACCCTTTTACAATAGGAAAGTGTTCCACTCAATGTTCAAGTGGTGAGCAATCACCAGGAGCATTCTGTCAGGTACTCTTCTACATCCTGAATCACTCCCTTGGGCCACAGCAATTACATAGTTACTGCTGGGTGGTAAGGCGTACCTCCTTTGCGACTGTCTCCCAGGCTGATGAGGTGAAGTTGTTGGACTTCTTGGAGCCATCCTTCAGCTGAAGGACATCCTGGTGTTGCTGGACATCTTATTAAAGCCTTTTGACTAAACCTCAGGGCTACAGTCTTCTTTGTCTTGGGGGCCATCTCAGGGTTGGTGGTGAACATAGCTGGGCTGCAGAGGGTGAATGTATGCGTTCAGCTGGTATTTAAATATTGACTCCAATGATGGCAGCAGGATGGAAGAATCTGCCCAGCCCACCATGTGATTCAGAGATCCGCTCGCCAATGTAAAATTAATGAGGCTTCAAGTGGAAAATTGGGTGGGGTATTCCGCAGTGCCACTTACTTGCCTTAAACAATTCACTGAATAATGGGCACTTTTTATGGTACTTAATGATTGAAGATCTGTATTGTGTACCTTTTGCCTTATGAGAACAAGCATTTCACCATTCTGATGATAAAAATAGGTAGTAGGGTTACTAGTTACATACACTGATGGAGTGTGCATGGAGTGCTAAAGGAGCAGAATTCCTCTAAAAGGATCAACTTAAACACCACATAAGTAGCCAAGTGATGAAGGTATGCAAAGGGAATCTTCATAATCAACCAGGAAGATATCAGTTTTGTCAGAAGTATAACTATCTTTTATCTTCTGAGCAAAAGGCAAACCTATAATTATTGCGAAAGAAATCCAGTGCTTCACTAAACTGCTGAATCATTGGATAGTTAAGAAAACATCCATTAAAAATTCACTTTCCAGCTGTATTTTTCACAAAATTTAGTGCTACTCTGAAGCTGCACTGTTGCTAAGGTGACACAATAACTACTTATAAACAAAGGCAGTTTGTGGGGCATCATTAAGTGGGTCCAAGAATGATTTATCAAAATAAAAGCCACACATGGGTAATATTTTCAGTGTGTTCCTTGGGATTTCCATGGCAATACAGAGATTGTGGTATTTGTTATATTTGTTCAGCAATTCAGAGAGAACTCATAATAACAAACCATAAACAGGTTTAACCTCAAAGTCCAGATCAGCTAAGTGAATTTTATTTCTGGTGGTTAATTTTACTATCAACTCCGTCTTGTGAGACCTAAAATGTTTGATTCTCCCAGCATGCTGCGTTGCTCAAGTAACGCAGGGGGCTGGGAGACGTCAGCAGAGGCCATCTTGCGAGCTTCCTGCTAGGCGTCATGGCCTCCATGCATATCCAGGCCAAAGATTCCCAGCATCATCAGCTCCATGCTGAAAATTAGTGCTGAGCTAATTAGCATATGCAAATCTTTATTTCCATTTCATTAACGGGCCAGGGACTGAGGTTTTTGGTCCTGCCAGCATCCCTCCCCTGCAGAACATACCCCCTGCCCCGACAGTAGTAGTTCACTCCAGCAGGGTTTACTGCTGCTTGCCACAAACGGGGAACAGGCACCCTGACTCTGCTGGAGGGAAGAGATGCCATTGAAGCACCCCCTGCCCCCCCCATCCCCACCAGGTGGCTGGTGTTAAGGGGTGTGCCCCTTGGGCAGTGCCAGTCTGGGGGAGTGGTCAGTGGGGGGAGATCGGGAGATTGCGGCTCACCTGGTTGGAGGGGAGGAGTTGGGAAAGGGAGATTGGGGCTGGCTGGGGAGTGTCGGGAGGTTGGGGGTGAGGAGGGAGAGAGGGGAGATCGGGGCTGACTGGGGGAGGAGGGGCGGGGAGGGGAGATTGGGGCTGGCATAGAGCAGGGGGACATCAGGGTTTGCCCAGGAAACCAATGATCTGGGGGTGGGGGGCATAAGGTCAGCAATGGGGGATTGTGGGGCAGACTGGTCAGCAATCTGGAGGCCGGCAATGTGTGTCCACTGTTCATGCGCAGATCTCCGCACTGACAAATCAGTGCATGCGCAGTGACCCATGCAGTTCTGTGCTGCCAGCCTCCTGGGTGAGAATAGGTCCCACCCACAGATTTCCAGAGTGAATCATGCTCGGACACTTGGTGATTCAGAGTTTTGGAAATTCATTCCAGGAATCAAATTGAAACAATTAATGGGAATTTATCCCAATTTCCCTCAAATTGGGGACTTATAATTTTTTGGGGAGAATGCAAGCCGACATCTCTTATTTTGTCTGTCGGTGTGTGTGGAGCAAGAAAACGTTTCTGATCCCCACCCAATGGTGCAACCCTGGATCCAGGTCAAAGTCTGTACCTAGGTGGGAAAGTTGGACAGTTACCTAAAGAATACATGATGCAAACAAGGTTAGGATCAGTCCAGGAGAGAACATATTAGCAGAATGGGCTGTGGATTGAAGGCAAATGTTGAAAATAGCAACAAAACTCAATAACTTCCCTGTCTCCCTCCTCAATGAATCAACTCCGTTCCCACATAAAGAGACATGTTATTTTTAACGCCCTGAAGTCCACTCCTCAGAATGGATCTCTCATTAAACTGGAGCATGGTGATTTCTTGTGAGCCGCCCCCAGCATATCCTCTAATTCTATCTTTTACTCTCATTTTATGCTCTTAAAACTTAACTCTTAAACTAAATCCTGCACCCTCTCCTTTCCTTCCGCTCTATGTACTCTATGTACTGTATGTTCTGTCTGTATAGTGCGCAAGAAACAATATTTTTCACTGTTTCCCAATATATGTGACAATATTAAATCAAATCAAATCAAAACACTGTCTGTTTCTTCCATGTCCTGAAATGTGATAGTAACTTTACATTCCTGAGGACTGCTACTGGAATCAACTCATTCTTTGTTTTTATTGCAGTACCTAGCACCTCTGGAGCTGTGCTTTCTAAATATGATTTCACTGATAGTTTTGGAAATGTGTTACGGCTTTTATTCACTATTTCCAGAAGGCACAGGCCTTTCCAACCATCAAATAAAACAGCAAATCTGAGTCACAGGCATGGGAACTGAGTGATCATCTGTAAAGAATATTCAGTTAGAATAGGAAAGTGCTCAAACCCATGGGACAGAGGAGACTGATTGTTAATTTGTTGTTTGCTCTATTGTGGATCACAGGGGCTCCTTTGGTCAACTAAAAATTCTAATGTTGCCTTTTCTTTCTCCATTATTGAGATCATTGTGATTCTTTTCTGGAAAAGGAGTTTCTTTTCTCTATACACTTATTTTTCCCGTGTGTTTCCTACTCCCTACTTTCTGGCCTTTCTCCAAGAGGACAAGCATAGGCCTCAATTCACAGTGGCACAGTGGTTAACACAGCTGCCTCTCAGCGCCAGGGACCCAGATTTGATTCCCAGCTCGGAGTCTACGCCTTCTCCCCATGTCTGTATGGGTTTCCTCTCAGTGCTACAGCTTCCTCCCATAGTCCAAAAGACATGCTGATTAGGTGCATTGACCATGTTAAATTCTCCCTCAGAAGGTCAGGGGACATGGAGTTGGGAGTAGGGTGTTGGCGTGGATAGAGGATTGGTTGTCAAATAGGAGGCAGAGAGTGGGGGTCAATGGGTGCTATTCGGATTGGCGGTTGGTGACTAGTGGAGTGCCCCAGGGGTCGGTGCTGGGGCCTCAGCTATTTACCATTTATATAGATGATCTGGAGGAGGGAACCGAGTGTATGGTGTCGAAATTTGCTGACGACACCAAGATTAGTGGAACGGCAAATTGTGCGGAGGGTGTGGAGAGTCTGCAGAAGGATCTAGATAGGCTGGGCGAATGGGCCAGGAAATGGCAAATGGAATTTAATGTTGGCAAGCGCGAGGTGGTCCACTTTGGTAGGAATAATGGTAGGAAGGATTATTACTTGCGTGGAGAAAAACTGCAGCAGGCAACGGTGCAGAGGGATCTCGGGGTCCTTGTGCATGAGTCGCAAAAACCCAGCTTGCAGGTGCAGCAGGTGGTCAGGAAGGCGAATGGGATGCCGGCCTTCATAGCGAGGGGGATTGAATATAAAAGTAGGGAGGTCTTGCTGCGGCTGTATAGGGCATTGGTGAGGCCGCAGCTGGAGTACTGTATGCAGTTTTGGGCGCCGTACTTACGCAAGGATATTTTGGCCTTGGAGGGAGTGCAGAGGAGGTTTACTAGGCTGATGCCGGAGTTGAGGGGGTTGAGCTATGAGGAGAGGCTGAATAAACTAGGCTTGTACTTGTTAGAGTTTAGAAGAATGAGGGGAGATCTCATTGAGACGTATAAGATGATGAATGGGATGGATAGGATAGAGGTGGAGAGACTCTTCCCGCTCAGAAAGGATAGTAGGACTAGGGGGCACAGCCTCAAGATAAAGGGGGGGTGGTTTAGAACGGAGTTGAGGAAGAATTTCTTCACTCAAAGGGTGGTGAATCTCTGGAATTCTCTGCCCGTTGAAGTGGTGGAGGCTACCTCGCTAAATATTTTTAAGACGCGGGTTGACGGGTTTTTGATAAGAGAGGGGATTAAGGGTTATGGGGAGGGGGCAGGAATGTGGAACTGAGCCACGACAGATCAGCCATGATCTTATTGAATGGCGGGGCAGGCTCGAAGGGCTAGATGGCCTACTCCTGCTCCTATTTCTTATTTTCTTATGTTACCCAAACAGGCGCTAGAGTGTGGCGACTAGGGGATTTTCACAGTAAGTTCATTGCAGTGTTAATGTCTGACTTGTGACACTAATAGGTAAATCCTAGAAAGCTATTCTTTCCTTCATATCTTCTCCCATTCATTTAATAGGGAGGTCTTTCAAAGAGGGAACCTTAGAAAGTAAAGCATTAAATCTTGACCTTAGGTGGTGATAACAATCATATTATCAACAGCGTGAATTAAGACTGTGATGGGATTTTACGGTCTCACTCATTCCAAAACTGTAAAATTCCATAGTCCCCTCCTTGTCCGCTCCAATTCTGTAGCGGGTGGGCAGTAAAATTCTGGCCTATATGTCTCAAAAGGAATTTAGCTTGTAGCTTCACAAAACAATTATGCTCAGCCTCTTTGTTCTATTTTCTTTGAATTGCTGTAGGAATCTAATACCAGGAGGATTCGAGAGAGTAGATATTGAGCAACTATTTCCTCTGGTTGGAGAACTCAGAGTCATAAAAATATGGGTTAGGCCATTCACTGGGAAGTACTTTTCCACATTAAGTATAATATTTAGAACTCTATTCCCCTAAAGGCTGATGACCTGGGATTCTAAGATAATTGGGAAGTTCCAGGTTGAGATGGATTTTTGTTTGGTCAGGATATCAAGAGTCATGGAGCAAAAGAGGTTAATAGGAGCTGTGATACAGATCACCCACAATTAATTGAGTGACAGGACAGGCTTGAGGGACTGAATTTTTTGCTCCTGCTGCTAACGTTCCTATTTTTTGAATCACTATCCAAGAGAAATTCCACCCCCGCTGTCTCTGAGCTGGCTCACACCCATTTTTCTTCTTTTTAATGGAAGAATAATGGGAAATTGCTGCAATGTAAAGTCTTTAAACAAAGTTCTCCTGCCCTGCCTTACATCATAGTTTATATAACTCTCTAACACAGAGAGATTTCAGGCTGACATGTGAAGCTGTGAAATAGACTTCACTGGTGGTCTTCTTATAGCAATTTATATAAAGCCAGGTTTAAGGTGTAGTTGGCAATTTGAAATAATATCATAAGAATAAGTTCAATTTTTATAGCTCCTTCAACATAATAAAATGTCAGAAGGCTTTTCACACAGGTATTATGGAACAACTTTTGATACAGAACCCGATTATTAGTGATTAGGACAGCTGACCAAAAGCTTGTTCAAAGAGGATGGATTTAAAGAAGGTCCTAAAGAAAGAGAATTAGGTAACTGGAGAAGGGGAGGGAGGGAATTCAAAATCCTTCCAAATAGCTGAAGACATGGCTGGTAATGAAGGAACCGTGAAATCTAAAGTTGTACAAAATGTCACAATTAGAGCAGTGCAGAGATTTCCAAGGGTGGAACAGATGTAGGAAGATTTTTTATTCATTTGTGGGACATGGGCGTCGTTGGCTGGCCAGCATTTATTGCCCATCCCTAGTTGCCCTTGAGAAGGTGGTGGTGAGCTGCCTTCTTGAACTGTTGCATCCATGTGCTGCAGGTTGACCCTTGATGCCAGAGTTTCAGAGATAAGGAGGATGACAGCATGAGAGGTTTGGAAACAAGGACGGTAATTTCAAATTCAAGATTCTGCTGGTTAAGGAGTCAATGTAGATCAGCTAACATAGGAAGGGTGATAGGCGAATGGAACTTACTGCAAGTTAGAATAGCAACAGCGAAGGTTTGGATGTGTTCAAGTTTATGGAGCATGAAAGACATTAGGCCAGCCAGGAAAGGATTGGAACAGTTCAGTCTAGAGGTAGCAAAGGCATGGATGAAGGTTTCAGCAGCACATGAACTGAGGCAGAGATAAACAACACTACAGAATTAGGCAATCTTGGTAAGTGGGTAGGGTAGCTGAGGTAAATGATTAAGAAGGTTGAGTGGCAGTTGGGTAGAATGGCAGAGTGATAGCTGAGTGGGGTGGCAGATAGGTAGGGTGGCAGGTGTGTAGAGATTATTACTTTTGTGTGCACTGCATCTGCCTCAGAACATTATTCTACATTTCTAAATGTAACCAATGCCTTTGATCAAATTATTTTTGGCAGTTAGGGTTTGCCAAGCTTCATACAATGGATATTAGAGAGGGGATTTTGAAAATGATCATCGTCCAGGGTAACAGAAGCTCTCAGCCATTCATTGAGGATGGGAAACAAGGACAAAGGTGACAACCATTTTCCTATCCACTGTTCTTGGCACAAATTCTCAAGAGCATTGAAATGAAAAACAGCCCTGACATTAAAGAAAGAGATGAGAAAGGATAAGAACAAAAAAAATCTAATATTTTGAAGAGGTGTTTCCCCTATGAGGTCAACTCTTGGAACTAACCCTACTTTGAATGGTTTGTGGATTAATTATTTCTGAAGATGCAAGACCAACTATGGCAGTTGAGTGTACCTCAAATGAGATTATTTCAAATTTGGGAGCTTCCAAGTTTCTATGGTAATATTGCAGAACAGTTTACCTTTTATTCCCTATTGATTTTACTTTCAATGATTCCCATCAAAGAATCCAAAAAAAATGGAGATTTTCTAATCTCGCCATGCCTGCCGCTGATTGCGCCAATCCCAAAGAAATGTGTGCAGATCTAAAAATCGATTTCTCACCTGGAGCCAAACTGTTTGTGATTCTCCTAGCCCTTTTCTAATGGCATGAATTGGATCATTCCCAGAAAGGGCACAAGGCTGATTTGCATGAGTTTGACTGGATTTCAATCTCATTAGTGAGTTCAGCACGTGATCATCCCCTCTCCCAGAATGTTCTCACCTCGCTGGTGAGAGAATCATTACTAGTATCCACTAGCAGAGACCTGAGGCGATGATCACGGTAGGGGGCTCAGGAGCCATTGATGCCCTCGGGTGGTCGGGAGCATGGCTGGGCAGTGCCCATCAGGTAATACTGGCAGTGTCCACCAAACAGCCCTAGTGGTAGCAGTTAGGCAATGCCAATGTGCGAAAGGCAATGCCAAGGAGTAGGGCCTGTGTGGGGCTATGATGGGGAGGGCTGTCTGCGGTAGGCTGACAGTGGTGGGGGGACTATATGAGGGGGAACTGACGAGGGGAGGGTCGTGCAGTGGTGATCATGAAGACAGTCATGATGGGGGCATGAGAGGGGGGCATTATTGGGGTCATGATGAGGCACATTGTGGGTCAGGAGAGCCCAAGTCGAGGGGAGGTGGGGGAACATACCCCCAATGGGGGTGGGCCTGATTTCCATGGGAGGAGGAAATGGGGTCTCCCGCTGCCCTTGCGAAATGTTACCCAATCATTCCGAAGCAAGGCTCACTAGCATGTTCAGACCACGCACCCCCTAGTACTGTTACAATGCTTGCAACTCACCAAACAAGTGACTGGGTGTGGGAGGATTGAGGTGTGGAGTGTGCCTGAGAGGCCGGCGCGGATTGCTCCGTTATTCCTGCTGTTATGACACTAAAGACCCACATCTCCCCTGAACACAGTGGAACTAAATTTGCTACGTTGACCTTTAATTTGTAGCATTGAACGAAACAGAGGGTAGAACCACTTCTCTAAAAGATGGAATTCCCCTTCTGATGAATTGTCTCTGCCAATCACAGCTCCAGGAATAGAGAAAACAAACTCAGAGGAATTCTACATAAATCTTCTGATCAGATTACTGTAAAACATTATCATCAGAAAGTACTTTCCATTCTTTATGTTCTTCTTTGCCTTTTCTCCAACATTCCTGTTGTTTTCTATCCACTGCCTCTTGCTGAAGCCTCTTTGCTTTTTCAGCACAATGAAGGATAGTGCCCTTAAGGCGTGGAATAAACATCTGACATTTGCTGAGGAGAACTGCATGTTCTCTGATGATAACACTCTGTACAATGTTGTGACTTTTTGTTCTGAAGTAATGAAATACACTTAGCGTGATCTTTTTCTAAAAAAAATCAAATGATTGAATTGAAATTCGATTGCAGCAATAAGATCTATGTGCACTCGCGTGTTTAATTCTGAACAACTAGAAGTTAACAAAAATGTATTCTGAAAAGAATATCACAGTCTCACAAATGAAAATATTAGCATGCTCGAAACAAGAAATAAATTGGCCAATTTATACACTTACTGATCTTTTTAAATTAAAAAATCTAATTTTGTGGTAGATCAATTAAATCTGAAATCATTGAAAAATTAAAAATTCTCAACTAATATTTGCAAGAATACAAGTTGATTTATGAATCAATTTTAGAAAGCATACTTTTGCAGAATAGATTTACATTTCAAGTATACATATTTATGTTCAACTATATTCATTGTTTAAACAATCACTCACAAATGCATTAATTCACAATTTTCTGAGCAATTTCTGCCAATTAGACACTTAATGTAAAGTAAATATATATAATGCAGTTATACCCGAAATTACCCCACATACAAAACCAGGTTGCAGTTGATTAGAATGATAAGGAATAGACATAAGGGGAAGGGAGCAATGTCCTCCATGGTCCCGTCTGATATCCTGTAGAATCAGAGCAATGAATAACTGACTGATGAGGCTGATCATATTGCCTCATTTCCCCAACCAGGATTTCTTCATTTCCCTTAAGACCACCACTGGCTGCTCCTTTTTTTTGCCCACCATATACAAATGGTGATCTGGGTAGGGATGCGGAGGGGGGACCATAATCCAAGTGCTCAGGACATTCTTTCCCACCTTGTCCAATTAACCCATCACTGCTTACCAGGATTGTTATTAGAAGGTGATTGCGGGCAGTGGGAGCTTACTGATAAAGGCTCCAAGTCCCTCTAAAGGAGGGAGAAGCTATTGGCTCAAACCTGTTGACGTTCCCAATTGTGGTCAAGGCCTTTCGAGAAATGTAGGGCAGGATTTTCCGGCGTGGGAGCCCCAAGACTGGAAATTCCCACCTTTAAATAGTCCACTGGATTTTCTGTCCCACCTACTATGATTCCCATGCCAGATGGGACGTGAAATTTTCAACCAACTGAAGGATGCTGCTGTACTTCACCACATCTCTTGGTTATTGCTGTCATCACACCAGCAGGAGTTTCTGCCTTTACATTGATGGATTTTGTCTTGGCATTAGAAATGGTGCAGGTAGTCTTCCTTGCATAATGAGTGACTCCTGATCTAAAGAAATATGTTTATTTTAAATTTGTTGAAGTTTTCAGACTGTTCTCTCCAAGAAAAATATTTATGTTAACACAGAGCCTTTCTCAATCAGGTCTCAAGTTGCTTTATAGCTAATGAAGTGGTTTTAAAATATAGTCACTGCTTAATGTAGGAAAGATACAACAAATTTGCACACAGCAAGCTCAACTCCCACAGATAGCATTGTGATAATGACCAGATAACCTGCTTTTTAGTGATGTCGATTGAGGGATAAATGTTGGCCAGGATACCGAGGTTAACTCCCTCCTCGTCTTCGAAATTGTGCCAAGAGACTATCATGAAAAAGCAAGTGGGACCTTGGTTTAATGTTGCATCCAAAAGACATCACCTTCAACAATGCATCACGCCTTCACTGGAATGTCAGCCAGGGTTTTGTGTGCAAGTCACTGGAGTGGGTCTTGAACTCACAGCCTTCTGTCTCAGAGGCAAGAATACTAACAAATGAACCAAGTATTGAAATCATATATACTATTAACAGATTAAGAGACTAACAAAGAGCAAAGGACCCGGGATTCCCAGTTTAATTCCGGCCTTGGGTCACTCTCCATGTGGAGTCTGTACGTTCTCTTTGTATCTGTGTGGTTTCCTCCAGGTGCTCCGTTTTCCTCCCACAGTCCAAAGGTGTGCGGGTTAGGTTGATTGGCTGTGCTAAATTGACCTAGTGTCAGGGGATTAAGAGGGTAAATATGTGGGGTTACAGGAATAGGGCCTGGGTGGGATTGTGGTTGCTCCAGACTCGATGGGCCAAATGGCCTCCATCTGCACTGCAGGGAAAACAATGAATTAAAAAATAATGCAGCTATGCCACACTGATGTTAGGATCACTGCTCTCTGGGTGCTTGTACTCCTGTGTTGCTTCCTGATGACCTTGCACTATAATGCAAGATCAGTGTTTTAAGTAGTAGGCCACCTCCTGTGACAATTCACAGAGTCAAGGCCAGCTGTAGTCTTCAGGTGAAGTGGCATGAGACTGCAAAGAATAAATAGATTCAATCCCATTTTTAAAGTTAAAGAATGGTTTGAATTTGTGATTGTAATGATGGTAAAATTGTCATTGTTTGTATTTGTTACAAAGGTGAAACCGATAGCTAATTCCAGCATCTGCACATGGGTTGTTAAAGTTTTGCCAGCATCACTTGGTTCCAGACCTCATTACAACCTTGGTTCAACTATGGACAAAGGGCAGAATCTAATATTCCACCTGGGAGTGTGCTGGGATGTGGCCGGAGACAGGGAATGGGAGGGGGCGTGTCTTAGGACAGTAAGATTCCCTGTTTTGGGTTGTCCAAAAGTTTCTGCCAGGGATTTTCAGCTCCTCTCGAGAAAGACACCCACAGATAGAAATCTGAAATCACTTGACATGAACCTGATTGATTGGCACCCCATTCAGCGCCTTAAACATTCCCTCTCTCCACCACTGGTGCATGCTGGCAGCTGTGCGTACAAAATACAGGATGCTTCATTATTTAAAGACTTGAGAATGGAATTAAACTTTATATGAACATCACAAAACCCCCCAATTCGAGTCACAGGATGGGAGGAATGTCATTGATGAAGCAGTTGAAGATGCTTGGGCCTCTATCGTCTCTTAGACAGTCCCTTTTGTTTGAGATTGACCTGCTTCCATTCCAGTTCGATGGGTTCAGAGATGGTTGATGAGTGCAATGCGTGATCTGCAGACTCTGCCACATGTAGGTAGGTGGTGCTTAAAGGGTTGGGCAGATGAGTTGTTTGGAGGTTGGTGTGCTCTCAACAATGCCACGACTTCGTCTCTGCATATTCATGACAAAGTCTCTTGGCGTGGTCAGTGCCTTCCCAAATGAGCCTTTTCCTTTAGTTGGTTACAAGACAGGGATGTCAGGATATTTGGCTGCTTCATGGGTGCTTTGAGGACACAGCTAAAGCTTTTCCACTCTTCTCCTGGGAGTTCCCTGTTGTCAATGAATTCTGAGTACAACAGTTGCTTTGGCAATCTGGTGTCAAGCATAAAAGCTACACACCCTCGCAGAGCTGGTTTGAGTGAAATTGGGCCTAGAACAATGTCCTGAGGAGTTCTTGCAGTAATGCATTGGAGCTGAGATGGTTGGCACCCTTTGTGCTACATAAGCCTCCAAACAGTGGAGTGTTTTTCCCCTGATTCCTATTGACTTCAGTTTTGCTAGGATTCCTTGATGCCACATTTGCTCAGATCCTGTTTTTATGTCAAGGCCAGTCGATCACCTCACCTTCCTCATCTCTGGAATTTGGATCCGTTGGGTGGAATTTAATTGTCGCAGCAATTGGCAGGTGTCTTCTCATGGGGTCCTCCCTAAGCACTGTGCGTCCCTTTGTTCAGCACAGAAAGCTCAGGATAAGGAAATCCCTTTGAGGCTGTAGGCTAACCCACCATGATTCATCTGATAGTTTATCCACATGGCATGACCTTTACCCACTGGCAGCAGGGCAGCATGGTAGCACAGTGGTTAGCACTGCTGCTTCACAACTCCAGGGACCTGGGTTCAATTCCTGGCTCGGGTCACTGTCTGTGTAGAGTTTGCACAGTCTCTGCATGTCTGCGTGGGTTTCCTCTGGGTGCTCGGTTTCCTCCCACAGTCCAAAGATGTGCGGGTTAGGTTGAATGGCCATGCTAAAATTGACCCTTAGTGTCCTGGGATGCGTAGATTAGAGGGATTAGCCAGTAAATATTTAGGGATATGGGGTAGGGCCTGGGTGGGATTGTGGTTGGTACAGACTCTTTGGGCTGAAGGGCCTCTTTCTGCATTGTAGGGTTCTATGATTCTATGATTCACTGCCAGTTGAAAATCAATGGCATTGGGTCAAGACCTTCATGTGGTTATTTAAGGACCTCAATTGGGTTCCAAGTGGTAATTCTTGACCTACTCACCCCAAATTCACTTGGGGGGGAATCAGAATGACGATGGGCTCACCATCTTACTGTCCTAAAACACGCCCCCTCCCATTCTCAGTCTCCGGCTGCATCCCAGCACACTCCCAGGTGGAATATTAGATTCCGCCCTTTGTCTTTAGTTGAACCAAGGTTGTAATGAGGTCTGGAGCCAAGTGATCCTGGCAAAACCCAAACTGAGCTTTGGTGAACAGGTTATTAGTGAGTAAGCACTGTTTAATAGCACAACAATAAGACCTTCCATCAATTTACTGATAATTGAGACTGATGGGGTCAGATTGGATTTACTTGCTTCTAGTGGCCAGGGCATACCAGGGTGCTTTCCACTTTGTCAGGTGATGCCAGTGTACAACACCGGAACAGCAGTTCTGGAGCACAAGTCTTCAGTACTGAAGCTGTGATGCTTTACGGGCCAGAGCTCTTGTTGTATCCAGTATGCGCGGTCATTTCTTGATGCCAGTTGGAGTGAATTGAACGGTTGAGCAAGTTTGATAGCCCCTACGCCCTATTCCTGCTCCTGGTATGTTTTAATGTTCAAGTTCAGCTGTGAGTATTGTCATCTCACCACTACCTGTGCAATCTAGACCTTTATATTCTTAACTTTGATTTTATTCTGTATTTAATATGATAATATCCAACTAACTGTACAATCCTACAGAAATTTGGTGAGTAGATCAGTAGAATTAATTAGCCTTTAGGAGTATCTCTGCAGCATAAATAAAGAGGTAAGACGTGGGAAACTTTGGTGCTGCAGCATTAGTAAGAGAAAGCAGAGAGAGTTGGATTGAGTTGGGGTTGGGTTGGGTGAAGTCAGGGTGGTGGGGGGGAGGGGAAGGTCAGATCTGATCAGGGGAGTCTAGTCTGGTCGTCTCAGTTCAGGGCATCAAGCTTGAATGGGGAATCCTGTGCAGATGGAGAGTTGGGTGTGGGGAATACTGTGGCGGAGTGGGGGGGGCTGGTTCTTGTGGAGTCACCTGTGAGGTTGGGACAGTGGGGGCAGTCCCGTGATTGATCTGGATAATTAAAATAGTTATGCAGAAGTTAGAAGTAGTTTTACAGTGTAACAACTTACAGAGAGCATAGGCCATTTTTATGGTCCCTATAAAGACCAATAACTCTTACAAAGAGATATGATTTTCCCAGTTATCAATGGAAATAATTGCACAAGGTTTCATTTTTAAGATTTTAACTGTAGCAAACAAACTAAAACCAACATTGACTAAACGCAGTATTTAGTGGGCAAGGCAACTAATACACTAACTACAGGAAAGACAGTTCCTCAGTAATGAATTAGCACAACTGAAAACCCTACACAATGTTTAGACATTATATGAAGTACACAGCAGATCTGAAAACATCTGTGCAAAAGAAACAGCATTAAATTTTCAGATCAATAACCTTTCGATTTTATGTGCACTTCTTTCAATTTAATACACTGTCTTAGCTGTTTGTGATGCAGTCTGCTCTACACTGGGGAGACGGACACAGACTGAGTGATCACTCCGTAGAACACCTTCATTCAGACTGCAGGCTTGACCTTGATCACCAGGTTGTCATTCTAATTCTCTGTCTTGCTCCCACTCTGACCTTTCTGTCCTTGACCTGCTGTAGCATTTCAATGAAGCTCAATGCAATTTCATCTTCTGAATGAACATATTGCATCCTTCTAAACTCGATGCTATGTTCAACAGTTTCACAATATAATCCCTGCATCCGTTTTGTTTTGTGTTTCTTTGCTGGTTTAGTTCTTTTTTACTTGTTTCTTCCTATTTTCCTTTACCTTGCCTTTGGCCAGCAGTTATTCAGGATCCTGTCAGTCCACATCTCCTATAGTCAAATCATTGTTTCTTTACATGCCCCACTATCACTCTCTTATTCCTATATAATCTTTTGCCATTTCATCTGTCCAGTCCTCCACCGTATTGTAGATCTGCCCTTTTGTTTATTTTTCGTCCCACCCTCCCCTTGTTCACTTGTTCAAAATTTATTACATTTCTAAAATTTTCCCATCTCTTGGTCGAAGGTCAACCACCTGAAATACTAACTCTTTTTCTCTCCACAGATGCTGTCAGACCTGCTGACATCACAGGGGCTCTTCCCCCACCACCCCACCTCTCCCACAAGTAAGCACCCCCTCACATGATATTTCCATCTCCGGCCTCACATCCCCTCATTCACCACACAGGATTCCCACCCCACCTCCCAACCTGACACCCTGAAATGACCTAACCTGACTAGACCACACATCTTATGAGCTGGGGTTGCTAAGGAAATTTAGCAACAAATTTTCTGTTCAGCACCTTATCAAACATCTTTTGAAAATCTATATATACAATTCTCCTGCATTTCGTTTATCAATCTACCATCCTCAAAGAACTTTATTACTTTGTCAGACATGACTTGCATTTCATTGTCTTTAGTTAACCCCATATATTTTCAGGTAAATATTAATTTAATTTGCTATTTGACTTCTTGAAGGTTACTCACTATGGAGGTTAGAATAACCGCATTCTCATTCTGATGTATTTCTTTCTATCTTTTTAGCAGAGCTACAACATTGCCAACTCTCTAATCTTCTAGCAAAATCTTCATATCCAAGACAGAAGTCAGGGCCTCTGATATTTCTAATAGTCTGAACTTATGTGAAGAAGAAATTTGTTTTGATTTCATTTAGCAACGTTGGCTTATGAAGAACCTTAACTGCAATTCACTCAAAATTCACTACCTTTCTAAAGTACAGCCATTCTCATGTTCCTCCTATCATATCAAACTTTGAATCAAATAGTCATTAAATGTGCCTTTCCACAAACACTAAGGATGGTTCCAAAACAAGAAGTTGTAAAATAAGGAGTGTTATCAGATATATTTTCTTCTAGTCACCAATATGAAGAAGAAAGTTAAAGTATAAAGAGTAATTCAAGAAAGTTCATTTTCTGTTATATATTTTTACCATTGCTCAACTTGGCACCACCAGCACCACCCAGCTCCAGATCTCATTTCAATCTTGATAAAAATATGAGGGCAAAAACTCAATTCCAGAAATGAGGTGAGAGCAACTGCCTCTAACATCAAACAACATTTGACCCACTGTGGAAACAAGAAATTTTAGTAAAATTGATATCAAGAAGGAGAGGAGGGAAAGCTTTCATTGGTTAGATTCATACCAAGCAGAAGATTGTTGCTCTTGTTAGAGGCCAATCATCACTGCCTCTGTGCACTACTGCAGAAGTTCTCAGGGCATTGCCCTATGCCCATCAATTTTCCAGTGTTTCATAAATAGCCTTCACTATTATGTCAGGAGAGAAGATGCTCTCTGTTGATTATATACTATTCAGATCCATTTACAATTCCTCAGATAATGAAGCAATTCATGTAGGTAGCAGCAAAACCTGGAGCACATCCAAACTTGGCTGAAAGGTGACAAGTAAAATTAGCCCACCTAAGTGCCAGGCGATGACCATCTCCAACAAGAAGGAGGCTAACCATCTCTCCATGACATTCAATAGCATTATCATTGCTGAATCACCCACAATCAACATCTGGGGAGGGTGTCATCACTGGCCAAAAACAGAACTGACCCAACTCATTAAGTACTGTGACTACTGGAGTAAGGCATGTTCTCCATCAAGTAGCTCACTTCATTCCTCCCCAAAGCCTCCCCATCACCTAGATTGTACAAGTTAGGAATTTGATGGAATAAATAATCAAGAAGCTCAATATCATCAAGGACAAAGCAAGATGCTTGATTCTCACTTCATCCACTAGTCTAAACATCCATTGTTGGTGTACTGTGGCTACATTGTATACAATCTACAATTTGTACTGCGGAAACTTACCAAGGTTCCTCTGGCAACAAATCCCAAACATGCAATTTCCACCCCGCTGAAGAGACAATGACAGAAAGTCACCAGCATCTTCAAGTTCTCTCCAAGTTTCACACCATCCTGACTTAGACATGTATT
This sequence comes from Carcharhinus amblyrhynchos, assembly GCF_965287045.1. Lineage (NCBI taxonomy): Eukaryota > Metazoa > Chordata > Chondrichthyes > Carcharhiniformes > Carcharhinidae > Carcharhinus > Carcharhinus amblyrhynchos. Next base: position 99,506,615 of record NC_137326.1, on the reverse strand, counting down.
GGTATTCCATCATCATAATTCCTGTGATAACTCCCATGACTTGCATAGGGAATCACTGGCTAACCTCTCTATAGACTCATTGAATACAAGCTCCCTGGGGAATGGTAATTAACCAACCAGGTGCAGCTCGAATACCGAGTTCTCAATAAAGTAGGCCCCTGAGTGGGTCCATTATTCCTTTTGTCCTGGTTGGGACAAGTTGTGTTCACTGCAGGCTTGTAATTTTCGTTTTATTTTATTTTGTGCAGTAAAAGCACTGTTCCTTTATAGCTGACTCCTGGAGTTATTTGCTGGGATTCTACCACCCCGCACACCACGGGAATCAGAGCAGGCGAGGGGTGGACAATGCGAAGGTCCAAGGACCTGGGGTGACATTTTCCAGTCTTGGGTCGAGCAAGGCTGAAAAATCCCGCCCATTGTAACTCCCTATCTACTGGTATTGGGGACTGCAGTGGTCAAGACAACACCACCTTCTTAAGGTCTATTAGGAATGGACAATTAATGATGTCTTTACTAGCCATGTCCACATGGATATCCTTATTTTCTCAATTCCCCTTTTGACTTGTACTAATGATCAGAAAAAAAATTACCCATATAACAATCTTGGCCAGTCAGAAACTATGATGTCTTTTAAACAGATACACAAAAGGAATTACTTTTTATGAGAAATATTTTCTTGGTTAAAAAAAAATAGAAAAAAGAGGAATATGTAAGCTCACAAAAAAAACAAAATGAAGTGGCCATGTTAAATTGCCCTTTGCATCAGGGGGATTAGCAGGTAAATACATGGGATTATGGGGATTGGGCCTGCGTAGGACTGTTGTTGGTGCAGGCTCGATGGGACAAATGGCTTCCTTCTGTACTGTAGGGATTCTATGATTCTAGTCTGATGAGCAAACATTTTGTAAAAACACCAACTATTTTACTAAGTTGAATTAAATGAGAAATTACCTGCATTTTCTAATTGTTATTATTTTAACACTGGTGCCAACACATTAAAAGAATGGGTCACTGAAAGCATTAAAGTAATGTTGGTTGAAAATTTGTTTCCAATATTGCTATTTTACAAACATTTTAATATGCAGAGTAATATCACATTGAGTACAATGTGTGCACCTTCATATGGTAATCGCCCACATGCTGTTCCTTATTTGCATGCCTTCAACTGGGTGTGTTCTTCAGTCAGTCACGTATGGTTCCCCCTTAGCCCAGACTTGTTTTACTGCCTGGAGAGATTGTTTATTGAAAAAAGAATGTCAGTTCAACCTGAAGGATTAAAGGTCTGTTTTTGAAATGAAAAAATATTTCTTAACCCTTCTGCTGCTGGACTTAATATTATATACATCCTACCACAGAATATAGTGGCTAGAATGTAATCATGTTATTTGATGAGTGGTACGGTGGCACAGTGGTTAGCACTGCTGCGCTCTCAGAGCCAAGGACCTGGGTTCAGTTCCCAACTTGGGTCACAGTCTGTGTGGAGTTTGCACGTTCTCCCTGTATCTGTGTGGGTTTCCTCTGGGTGCTCCTGTTTCCTCCCATAGTCCAAATATGTGCAGATTTGGTTGATTGGCCATGCTAAAGTTTTGGGGTGATTAGCAGGATAAATATGTGGGCTTAAGGGTATAAGGTGGGATTGTTCTCAGTGCCAGCTCAGTGGGCCAAATGGTCTTTTTCTGTACTGTAGGGATAATATGATTCTATGAAGCTAATTTGTTCAATTGTCTCAGAGGCTGCCAGATTAGTGAGATCTCAGGTTTGAGCCCAGGCTGTGCTGAAGTAGCTGATCTCATTTCTAGCACTGACAGTTTGCTAATTGATGCACCTTGGCTGAAAAGGAGCAAAAAAATCAGGCAGCTTTCCAATTCCTAATCATTATCCAGTCAACATTGCTTCAGATTGCTTGCTTGTGAATGCCAAGTACGATAGGATGAGGTTTGGCTGTAGTTACAACCATCTCCTCTCACCACATACCCCCATACCACCCAATGGAGCAATGCAGTGCTGCTCAGTGTACAGCTCAGACATCAGGAACAATTACTTGAATGAAACACCAAAGGACCATTAGCATTGAAGAAACATCTTAAACTAGTTACCCAATATAGCAGCCAGCAATCCTTTGAAACCATGCAGGAGCCCTTGTTAACTAGGGAGGCACCTTGGCAGACTGGTTACCACTGCTGCCTCATAGCACTAGAGACCCAGGTTCAATACCGTCCTTGAGTGACTGTGCAGAATTTGCACATTCTCCCTGTGTCTGCATGGGTTGCCTCTGGGTGCTCCAGCTTTCTCCCACAGTCCAAAGGTGTGTAGGTCAGGTGGACTGGACATGATAAGTTGCCCCTTAGTATACCAAAATGTGTAGACTAGGAAGATTAGTGGGATAAATACGTGGAGTTATGGGGATAGGACCTGAGTAAAGTATAAACTCGATGGGCTGAATGCCCTCCTTCTGCACTGTAGGGTTTCTATGGGTGGGAGTTTACAGCCTCACTCAAGCAAGATCAGAAATTCCCACCCAAGGTCAGCAGATATTTCTGTTGTCTGCCCCTCGCTGCTTCAGTTCTCTGGTAAGCGAGGTGGTAGAATTCCAGCGTATAAGCCTGATTATCAAGGGGTGACGATTTCTTGTTGGGAATGCTCAATACCTGGCACTTGTGCAGCGTGAATGTTACTTGCCACTTATCAGCCTAGGTCTGAATGTTGTTCAGGTCATGTTTCATATGGATGCAGACTGCTTCAATGTCTGAGGCATTGTGAATGTATTGTACAACCATCAGTGAACATCCTACTTTTGACCTTATGAAGAATGGAAGGTCATTGTTGAAGTAGCTGAAGGTAGTTGGGCCGAGGATACTGCCATGAAGAATTCCTGCAGCATTGTCCTGGGACTGAGGTGATTGATCTCCCACAATCATCTTGTTTTGTGTCAGATATGTCTCCAACTAGTGGAGAGTGTGTCCCCTGATTCTCATTGGTTCCAGTTTGCTTGGTCTCCTTGATTCCACATTCAGTCAGTAGCTGGACTGATACAAACAACAGCAATTCTCACTTCATCTCTTGAGTTTAGCTGTTTTTCCATGCTTGAACCTGGCTCTAATGGTCAGGAGCTGAGTGCCCTGGGGAACCCAAGGTGAGCATCAGTTTGTAAAATTCTTTCATGGGATGTGGACCTTACTGACTAGGCCAGCATTTACTGCTTATGCCTAATTGCAGTTGAGGTGGTCGTGGGCCACATTCTTAAACCATTACAGTCCAGGTAGGTACACTCACAGTTCTATTAGGAAAGTAGTTTCATGATTTAGATCCAGTGACAGTGAAGGAATGGAGATATAGGCTGGAATTTTACTGTCCCGTCCGCCATGGGAATCAAAGTGGGTGAGGGGCGGACCATTGAGAAGTTTGTTGACCTCAGGTGAGTTTTTGACGGTTTCGGGACTATCCCACCCATAGTTCCAAGTCAGGATGGTGTGTAGCATGGAGTGGAACTTGCAGCTAGTTGTATTCCTATGCACTTACTACCCTGTCCTTCATAACATTTAGCATGGTGCCATGCCATATAACATGATAGAGAGTAACCTCACTTTGTCTCCACGAGGACTCTGCAGTGACAATCAGTGACAGATATCAACACTTCATGGACAACTCCTTCTATGAAAGGTAGGTTGGTGAGTACAAGGTCAACTATGCTTTTCTCTCTTATTGGCTCCCTGACCACATGATTCAGATCTAGTCATCAGCTGTGGCCGTTAGGACTCGGTCAACCCAATCAGTAATGGCGGTAATGAACCATTTTTCATTTAGGGCACTGAAGTCCCCCACCCAGAGTATGTTCTGTATACTTTCCATGCTCAGTGCTTCTTCCAATTGGTGTGCACCACAGAGAAATACTGATTCATCAGCTCAGGGGGTCAGTGGATGATAACCAGCAAGAGGTTTCCATACCCATATCTGATGCAGTGAGACTTCATAGGGTCTGGAGTCATGTTGAGAATTCCAAGGACTGCTTCCTGACTGTATACCACTGTGCCACCACTTCTGATGTGCCTGGCCTGTCATGGGACAGAACATACTGAGGGTTAGTAATGGCGGTGTCTGGGACATTTTCTGTCAGGTATGATTCTGTGAGTATGTCTATGTTAAGCTATTATTTGATTAGTCTGTGGGATGTTTCTTCCAATTTTGGTAGCACCCAGATGTTAATAAGGAGGACTTTGGAAGGTCAACGGGGTTAGGCTAGCCATTGCCATTTCCAGTGCCTAGGCCAAAGCCGGGTGATCCATCCAATTTCATTCCCTTTTGTGGACTTTGTGAGATTTTGATACAACTGAGTGGCTTGCTAGACCCTTTCAGAGGTCATTTCAGAGTCAACCCTATTGCTGGGAGTCTGGAGTCAAAAGAAGACCAGTGCAGATAAGCCTGACAGATTATCTTCCCTGAAGGACATTAGTGAATCTGATGGATTTTTATGCCACTTGACAATGGTTCCATGGTCACCATGACCAATACTAACCTTTAATTCCAAATGAATTAATTGAATTTAAATTCCACCAGCTGCCATGATAGAATTTGAATACATGTCCCCAAAGCATTAACCTAAGATCCTTGATCACAATGATACTATTGCTTCCCCTTGTAAAAAAACGACTTTAATTTTCATGAAGTCCTTAAACAATCATAAAAGCATTAAATCAAAACACATTCCTTCTAATACCACAGAGAAATAATTTGAAAAATATGTATGACAGATAAGATTTACAACATTGCTATTTCTAATGCTATTTATTTTATGATATAATTTACATTAGACAATTGCCATAGTTTAAAAGCATCAGAACTGACAGACTATTCAGAAGGCAAAGATTTGAGTCCCACACTAACCGTGTCTGATATGGATCATCAGTGGAGGGCCATTAGAGAAAGTCATGACCCAGATAGTTGTGACTTCCTGACTAAAAGAAGGCAGCGCCTGGTGGAAACACAGGAAAGTGGCATAAAACGGATAATTTAAAATAAATTTCGTCAGCATCCTGTGTGACGCACAGAAGTTTGTGATGGAAAGATTGGTAGATTAGTAGAAAAACCACAGAGTTACACTTGTTCTTTAGACTTATTGGACAGATCTCCAACAGTTGGATAGTCCCAAATTAGATGCAGGCGTGGTTCACCAACCAATGAGTGAAGAAGCAAGGATTTTGTAACGTGTGACGGCAGAGGCACAGACCAACACTGATTACAGCAAGTCCACATGTGAAACACATGAAAATGAGATCATACACTGGTCCAAATACATATCATAGAATTCCAGATGTAAATTTCTTTGCATGACTAGCAATGAAAATCAAAGGGAGTTACTGTACATGAAAAGGTTTGCATAAGAGTTTCCAAAAAAACAAAACTTGCTTTCAAATGAGAGTATAAATAACCTATTTTAAAACAACCTGAGAATGGACAGCTGTTGAACTGTTTCTCGCTGACAGAATTATTAATTGCCTTGATCTCACTTTGTTATGGAATTGTAGTAAAATATAACATTCTATGCAAATCAAATGCAAAATCTGTTAGACTCTGCAGTTTAACTGTAACTGATGGTGCTTGGTATTAAGTTACAATTTTAAATTACATTGTGGTCAAGTGACTCATGACCTCCAGGATTATTACAGAAATATTGATATTTTTCATGAGCCATGGATAAAAACTTGAAATGTGGAAGCCAGGTTTGAACCTAGCCGGTCATCGCAATTTGCAAACAGCAGAGCTGGAAAAGACGGTTTTCATGCAGCCAGGCCTTGAATATTCAGCTTCCTGTCAAAACCAGACAGTCCTGGAACTGCCTGTCCAGGTGCTAACGGCTACACTGTTTTATATTGAACAATTGTTTACACTCCAGTCAATCTGCTTTGTTATGCAGACGGTGACACCCAGCTCAGCAGGAGACCAGAGGCATAGTGTGACAAGGACAGCAACTTGATAGTTGAAGATTCCAAACCACATTCTGCAACATCGAAATATGGAAAGTAATCACTTCATTGGATCTTCCTACCCCCCACCTGATGCTAGTATTGGATGCAGGTCACATAATCTTCAAGAAGAGTACAAAGAGGGGGATAAAAGGGGCAATCTGGAGCCAGCTCTCTCTGCTTTTGCACCTTCAACAATGGCATCTACACAGAGCACCTTCGACCAGCAGCCAAGCAGCACAGCATTTCCAGCTCCTTGTACCTCATAGCAAGCATCATCAGACTGATCAGACCCAAAAGATCACCCCAGTGAGATAACCCAAAGACCAAAACCAACCTAGGTGACAGGGGAAGTCCTAACTAACTGCTGTCAATCCTGAAACATCAGCCAACCCTCAAAGAGGAAAGAACAACCTGCCCAGCCTTGGTGAACAAGTATTACCAGTCTTTTCGGACAAAACGTTCAAATATAGTGCTAGAGACTTGTGGATGGGTATAGTGAATCCTTGGAAACATGTGCCAGAAGTAGATAACTATTGTAGATTTGGGACTGTTTGCTTAGAGATTTAAGACTGTTTACTAAAGAATCCTGTGAAGAGACTGATAGAGTTTGATAGAGTTTAATTAAAGTACAATAGTTGAGTCTGATAAATATTGTTTTCCTTGATAACATGTTCAGTAAATTGTGTTGGACCTTCACCTGACTCTTGTACCCTTTGTCTATTTCACTGTGTAACATGCCTGAGTTAAAAAAAGGTTGCTGCAAACTGGTCAAGGTTAGTCAGGGTATATTTACCCACCTTTCACTTTACAACAATATAATGACATTGCAAAGAATAATTTCTTTTCCATTGAGTTGAGTAAGCATCAGTGCTAGTTTATACATTTTGCAGACAAACTGGAATCATCTTTATAAACCTGACATTGCCTAAGGCTAGAACCCACAAAGTGCTCTGAACAATCCTGCTTATTTTGCAATAGTTGTGGAGAACATTTTTTTCAATGTGTTGACAGGACAAGTAGAGAAAAATTATCATTCCAATGTTGTGACAAACAACCTTTATTGTTTTAATATTTTTGGTGCTTTCTTTATCTAGCTTTGAAAATGCAACAGAAAATTCTCAGAGCTCAGTGATGGTTTATTTGCCCTGGTCCATAAATAAATGCAATAAGTTTCACTTCCAATTTTAGTCTTAAGAAACTCTGTTTATCCAGAAATTTTGTGAATCAATTAATTCTCAAATTGCAGTTGGGTTAAAGTTTTGAATTCATTAATAAACCATTATAGTCATGTTCGAAATTCTTGCCATTCTCAGTCCCTTTCCCATTACTTTTTGATCCCAAACTGAAGTATTTTTGTGTATTTATCTGTGGATGCTGTCATGTTTTATGATGATATAAAAGCATAAATTGCTTAGAGGGGATTGTGTAAAAACTTTATTTGAACTAGGCGCATGAAAACATGTGTATATGATATGGGAGAACGAGGCAATAATGAATAGGAACCATGGTCAGGTGGAAATCCCAAAGCCTAGAGGTGGGGGGGGAGGGGAGATGGGTGGGTTACTGTTGGGAGGGGGAGAAAGAAGAGGAGTCATGGTACTAAGACTACCCCAGAGGCAGTCTCCCAAAATATCAGGGGTAAGGCAACAACTGGAGTAGAAAGGGCAAGAGAGGAAGACCAGAATGCCTCAGAGGGAAGGAAGGGGGCTGGATGTGAGATAGTGGTGAGGGATGGGAGGGTTAAAGGAATTGATAGGCGGTTCTGTGGGCAAAAGCGGGACTCCAGGATGGTAGTCTGCCTCCCTGGAGCAGGGGTACAGGATGTTTCAGAGAGGGTAGAGGGAATTTTGAAGGGCCAAGGGACCCAGGCTGATGTAATTATACACATAGGAGAGAAGGACGTAGGATGGAAGAGTAGGAGGGATATACGTAGGCAGTTCAGGGAGTTGGGGGCCAGGCTGAAGAGCAGGGCCTCCAGGGTGGCAATCTCTGGGCTGCTGCCAGTGCCCAGTAATAGTGGAGCTAAGAATAATGAGATCCTACAGCTGAATGCGTGGCTGAAGGATTGGTGCAGGATAGAGGGTTTTGCTTTTATAGACCATTGGGAAGTCTTTGTGAGGGAAGGGCACCTGTACAAGTGGGATGGGGAACATTTAAATGGGAAGGGCACAAATATTTTAGCTGGGAGGTTAGCTGGAGTATTTCGGCAGGGTTTAAACTAATATGGAGGGGGGGCGGGGAGGAGACAGATAGCTCAGTAAGCACTGGGATTGGGAGTGAGTTGGGTGACAGTGTAAGTCTAGATGAGAGGAAAATCTCCCAGGAGAAGGAGGATCTGAGTGGTCCTGTGGGCCTGTAGGTCTTCAGTGCATCTGTTTTAATGCGAGGAGTGTGGCAGGTAAAGCAGATGAACTTAGGGCCTTAATGTCCGCGAGGAATTTAGATGTGGTGGCAGTGACGGAGACGTGGTTAAAGGAAGGGCAAGACTGGCAGCTAAATATTCCTGGGTATAAGTGTTTTAGGCACGAAAGGGGAGGGTTGAAAAGAGGAGGGGGAATGGCGCTGTTAGGGAGCACATCACAGCGGTGCAGAGGGAGGATAATATAGAGGGGTTAGGAATTGAGTCTCTGTGGGTGGAGTTGAGGAATAGGAAGGGAGCGATTACTATGCAAGGGGTGTACTACAGACCGCCCGACAGCCCGCGGGCAGTGGAAGAGGGTATATGTAGAGACATTTTGGATAAGTGTAGGAAGAACAGGGTTGTTGTGTGGGAGATTTTAATCTCCCTGGGGTGGATTGGAAGGTGCCTAGAGCTGGGGGTTCGGACGGGGAGGAATTCGTAAGATGTGTATTGGAAGGATCCTTGGAGCAGTATGTAGATAGCCTGACTAGAGAGGGGGCTATACTGGATTTAGTTCTGGGCAATGAGCCGGGTCAGGTGGTTGAGGTTGCAGTAGGTGAACATGTGGCTAATAGTGACCACAACTCTGTCTACTTTAGGATACTAATGGAAAAGGATGAGTGCTGTCCTAAGGGGAGGGTGCTAAATTGGGGGAAGGCTAGATACAGCCGGATTAGGCAGGAGCTTAGGGATACAGGCTGGGATAGGCTATTGGAGGGCAAGTCCACATTAGGCATGTGGGAGTCTTTCAAGGGAAAACTGAAATGGTTGCAGGAAAGACATGTGCCAGTTAAGACGAAGGATGGGAAAGGTAGGATTAAAGAGCCGTGGATTACTAGAGATATTGAGGACTTGGTCAGGAAGAAACGAGAGGCGTATGTTAGGTCTAAGCAACTGGGAACGGAGAGAGCGGTGGAGGAGTGCAGAGAGAGTAGGAGGGATCTCAAAAGGGGAGTTAGGAGGGCAAAAAGGGGGCATGAAATGGCTTTGGCAGGTCGGATTAAGGAAAATCCAAAGGCGTTTTACTCCTATGTTAGGAACAAAAGGGTGGCAAGGGGAAAAATCGGTCCTTTCAGGGACAGAGGAGGGGAATTGTGCTGAGAGTCCGAGGGAATGGGGGAAATCCTGAATGAATACTTTGCGTCGGTATTCACGAAGGAGAGGGGCTTGATGTCTGGTACAGTCTTCAAGGGAGCTGTAGACCAGTTGAAGGAACTATCCATTACGAGGGAGGAAGTGTTAGGGCTATTAGGTAGCATTAAAACTGATAAATCTCCGGGGCCTGATGGCATTTATCCTAGGCTGCTTAGGGAGGTGAAAGATGAAATTGCTGGGCCTCTGACACAAATCTTTGTCTCTTCTTTGGACACAGGTGAGGTCCCAGAGGACAGGAGGATAGCGAACGTGGTACCGTTGTTTAAAAAGGGTAGGAGGGATAACCCTGGTAACTATAGGCCAGTGAGTTTGATGTCAGTGGTAGGCAAGTTAATGGAGAGGATTCTTAGGGATAGGATGTATGAGCACTTAGAGTGTTGTGATCTGATTAGCAGCATGGCTTTGTAAAGGGGAAGTCTTGCCTTATGAATCTGGTAGAATTTTTTGAGGAGGTGACAAAAACGACGAAGGACGAGCCGTTGATGTCGTCTATATGGATTCCAGTAAGGCGTTTGACAAAGTCCCTCATGGTAGGTTTGTTGAAAAGATAAAGGCTCATGAGATACAAGGCCAGGTATCTAGATGGGTTGAGAACTGGCTTGGTAAGAGGAGACAGAGAGTAGTAGTGGAGGGGTCCTTTTGTAGCTGGAGGTCTGTCATTAGTGGTGTGCCGCAGGGCTCAGTACTGGGACCTCTTTTTGTAGTGTATATAAATGACTTGGAAGAGGGAGTAAGTGGTGTGATCAGCAAATTTGCAGATGACACTAAGGTGGCTAGATTGGCAGGCAGTGAGGAGCAGTGTCTGGCAATACAGCAGGATATTGATAGGCTGGTATATTGGGCAGATATATGGCAAATGGAGTTTAATCCGGATAAATGTGAGGTGATGCATTTTGGCCGGAATAATGTAGCGGGGAGTTACATGATATAGGGTAAGCCTATAGAGAGTATAGAAACACAGCGGGACCTGGGGGTGCAAGTGCACAAGTCTTTGAAGGTGGCAGTACAAGTGGAGAAGGTTGTGAAGAAAGCTTATGATATGTTAGCCTTTATAGGAAGGGGTATAGAGTATAAGAGCTGGAGTCTAATGTTGCAGTTGTATAGAACGTTGATTAGGCCGCATTTGGAGTATTGCGTCCAGTTCTGGTCGCCTTACTACCGGAAGGACGTGGAGACTCTGGAGAGAGTGCAGAGGAGGTTTACCAGGATGTTGCCTGGTATGGAAGGACTGGGTTATGAGGAAAGATTGAGCAAATTGGGGCTGTTTTCCCTTGAAAGATGGCAACTGAGGGGGGATCTAATAGAGGTATATAAGATTATGAAGGGTATAGATAGAGTAAACAGTGGTAAGCTATTTCCTATGTTAGTAACGCACAGTACGAGGGGCCACGGGCTTAGGGTGAGGGGGAGAGGTATAACACCGATATTAGAGGGAGGTTTTTCACACAGAGGGTAGTGGGGGTATGGAATGCTCTTCCAAGTAAGGTGGTGGAGGCAGGCACGCTGGAGTTGTTTAAGAGTTACTTAGACAGGCACATGAGTGGGTTGGAGATGGAGGGATATAGGAGATTGTTTTAAATAAGGTTCATTAGCATTGGGACGTCCCTGGTAATGTGGAATGATACTAATGTTTTTCTCTTTTAATTCACAGATTTTAAGTAGGTCCGCCTTGTTGTCCAACGAGGGGCATACACACGATGGGTCGTACAAGGGCCTCTCTTGGATGTTCGAGAGTAGCCTAGTGCTTCATGTCGTTAGTGTACGCTTAAACTGGACCAGATGCTGGGCAACATGACAGCTCAGTGACTATCACTGTTTGCTGTGCAGACACATGGATTTGGGCCATAAGAACATAACATAAGAAGTAGGTGCAGGAGTAGGCCATCTAGCCCTTCGAGCTTGCCCCGCCATTCAATAAGATCATGGCTGATCTGAAGTGGCTCAGTTCCACATTCCCGCTTTCTCCCCATAACCCTTAATTCCCTTGCCTACCAAAAACCTATCTACCCGTGTCTTAAATGCTAGTGTCTGTGGGAGTTTGCACATTCTCCCCGTGCTTTCGTGGGTTTTCTCCGGGTGCTCCGGTTTCCTCCCACACCCCAAAGATGTGCTATTAGGCTGATTGGAGGTAATAAATAGTCCCTAAATTAGTTTTCCCTCAATGTGGAATGCCATAAGCATAGATAAGGGTCATGGGTGGAGGGAGTACTGGTAATGTTAAAATGGCAGCGCAGGCTTGTTGGGCCAAAGGGCCTGTTTCCCGGGCTGTTTTTGTTCTTTGTTCTTTGATATAAAGAACATGAGAACATAAGAAATAGGAGCAGGAGTAGGCCATCTAGCCCTTCGAGCCTGCCCTGCCATTCAACAAGATCATGGCTGATCTGACGTGGCTCAGTTCCACATTCACGCCCTCTCCCCATAACGCTTAATCCCCTCTCTTATCAAAAACCCATCAACCCGCGTCTTAAAAATATTTAGTGAGGCAGCCTCCACCACTTCAACGGGCAGAGAATTCCAGAGATTCACCACCCTTTGAGTGAAGAAGTTCCTCCTCAACTTCGTTCTAAACCGCGCCCCCCCCCCTTTATCTTGAGGCTGTGCCCCCTAGTCCTACTATCCTTTATGAGCGGGAAGAGTCTCTCCACCTCTATCCTATCCATCCCATTCATCATCTTATACGTCTCAATGAGATCTCCCCTCATTCTTCTACACTCTAACGAGTATAAGCCTAATTTATTCAGCCTCTCCTCATAGCTCAACCCCCTCAACTCTGGCATCATCCTAGTAAACCTCCTCTGCACTCCCTCCAAGGCCAAAATATCCTTGCGTAAGTACGGCGCCCAAAACTGCACACAGTACTCCAGTTGCGGCCTCACCAATGCCTTATACAGCCACAGCAAGACCTCCCTACTTTTATATTCAATCCCCCTCGCGATGAAGGCCAGCATCCCATTCGCCTTCCTGACCACCTGCTGCACCTGCAGGCTGGGTTTTTGCCACTCATGCACAAGGACCCCGAGGTCCCTCTGCACCGTCGCCTGCTGCAGTTTTTCTCCACGCAAGTAATAATCCTTCCTACCATTATTCCTACCAAAGTGGACCACCTCGCACTTGCCAACATTAAATTCCATTTGCCACTTCCTGGCCCATTCGCCCAGCCTATCTAGATCCTTCTGTAGACTCTCCACACCCTCCGCACAATTTGCCTTTCCATCAATCTTGGTGTCATCAGCAAATTTCGACGCCCTACACTCGGTTCCCTCCTCCAGATCATCTATATAAATGGTAAATAGCTGAGGCCCCAGCACCGACCCCTGGGGCACTCCACTAGTCACCATCCGCCAATCCAAAAAGCTTGAAGACATTAGCAGCAGGGTTGTGTGCCCTGAGCTCTGCTCAAAAGCAAAAGTGAAACTGAGACTTCATCACATGGCACACACTTCACTTCCAGTTTTGACATGCTGCCATCCCTTGCATATTACAATAGGTGCCTCAGGTGGAGTCACTCCATGCTGTTTAAGGACAGTAGTCTCTTTACTGTCATAAACCAGGAAGTATTTTTTCCAGCCTAATTCCAATCATCTATACACTCCTTACTTTGTGTTTCCATAGTTTGGAGTGCCAACTTCATTTATGGAGGAAATAATACTGAAGAATCACCCAATAAGGACATTTACCTCTTAACAGATAGGATTAGATATGCAAGCATTACTTATACATTGAATAAAACTTTTGGATTGACCCTTGTGGTGGAGCAGTTCCAATGGAATAAACTAATTTGAGTGCCACCATGAGACATGTTGAGCCCCAGTGTTACTCAGAACAAGTAAAGAGACAATTGGAAGATAGGCATGTTCCCATGTGAGGGAGACAAAAATTAGAAAGGAATTAGAAACACAAAGCTGAACTTTGCCATGGGCTTCGGAAGCCTAATGTCAGAACCAAATGTGGATCCATAGCATACACTTGCCAGCAGTGGTCCAGCATGGCAATGATACCAAACTGTAGCCTTCTAATTGACCGCCTCCAAATGAATTCTCAGCAGTGTGGGCAGGGGTTTGACAATCAGCCACCAGATGGCCCAAAATCTGCCTCAGAGATAGTTTGAAATTTACAAATTGGTTGGGTGAGTGTAGCATAAGAAATAAGAACATAAGAAATAGGAGCAGGAGTAGGCCATCCAGCCCTTCGAGCCTGCCCCGCCATTCAATAAGATCATGGCTGATCTGTCGCTGCTCAGTTCCACTTTCCTGCCCTCTCCCTATAACCCTAAATCCCCTCTCCTATCAAAAACCCATCAACCCGCGTCTTAAAAATATTTAGCGAGGCAGCCTCCACCACTTCAACGGGCAGAGAATTCCAGAGATTCACCACCCTTTGAGTGAAGAAGTTCCTCCTCAACTCCGTTCTAAACCGCCCCCCCTTTTAACTTGAGGCTGTGCCCCCTAGTCCTACTGTCTTTTTTGAGTGGGAAGAGTCTTTCCACCTCTATCCTATCCATCCCATTCATCATCTTATACGTCTCAATGAGATCTCCCCTCATTCTTCTAAACTCTAACGAGTACAAGCCCAGTTTATTCAGCCTCTCCTCATAGCTCAACCCCCTCAACTCCGGTATCAGCCTAGTAAACCTCCTCTGCACTCCCTCCAAGGCCAAAATATCTTTGCGCAGGTGCGGCGCCCAAAACTGCACACAGTACTCCAGCTGCGGCAGGCAGTAGCAGGCCCTGCTGCTGGGGGAGGGTATGTGGGAATGGTGGGATGGGATAAGTAGATGGAGAGATAGCCCCCCGCCACCTCTGGGGAGTTGCGGGGGGAAGCAATGGATTCTTTGTACTATTGTGCCAAAGGCAGCTTCCCAATATGGTGGTGAGAGAGGGGATGCTCTGCAACTTGCAAAATGCTAGCAGTCTGTAACTGGGGCCTTAAATGCTTCAATGCGCTGCTCGCTTTTGTGGGGCATACAGCCAATCTGGCAACCAGCCCTCCAGTGGAAAACTTTCCTGGCAGTGGGACTGAGTTGGAGAGCCATCCCAATGTGGCTTCCTTGCATTTCAACAGCCCCACCTCATCTCAGCTCTTGACACTCAGGGATTCAGCACTACAACACAAGACATTTTCTAGTTCTTTGGCATCATGCCTGTAGACAAAGAGGATTGGAAAATGATGGTCAGAGTTCCAGATCTTTCTTTCCTTGATTTCCTTAACAGCATGTGATATGTTTTATCTGATCCTGGTCATTTTTTCTTTCAAGGATGTTAAGTATCTAATATTTCCTCATTCACTCTTTTTATCCCATTGAATATTTCACCTTCCACCTCTTTAACTAATGTTGTCCCCCTCCTTTGAGAAAGCAGAACAAAGCATTCATTAAAAATCATGTCCATTTCTTGGGCCACCACACATGTTGGTTTCTTACTGGTTCTAATCTTTCTTTTGTATCCTCTAGTTCTTTATGTTTTTATATAAATCACCTTTGCATTTCCTTGATTTTATTTGCCAATCTGCCTTCATGCTCTTTCTTTGCATTCTTAATTTCATAGAATCCCTACAGTACAGAAGCAGGTCACCAAGTCTGCACCAATTCTCTGACAGTGCATCCCACCCAGACCCAACAACCATAACCACCGAATCTACACATCTTGGGACACTAGGGGGCAATTTAGCATGGCCAATCTACCTAACATGCGCAGCTTTGGAGTGTGGGAAGAAACCGGAGCACCCAGAGGAAACGCACGCAGGCACGAGAGAATGTGAAAACTCCACACAGACAGTGCCCCAAGCTAGGAATTGAACCCAGGTCCCTGTCACTGTGAGGCAACAGTGCTAATCACTGTGCCACTGTGCTTTTTTTTTTCATTTTGCTTTCCAAGCTCCTCTAAGAATTGTGCTTTTGGGGTCTGACCATATGCTTGTTGTCTTATTATGCAGTGTATGCCCTTTGATATTCAGGAGGGTCCAGATTTTTACTTTTACTTTGTGGGAACATAATTAATCTGAATCCTCTTTAACAACTCCTTGATTGCAGCCAACAGCTTTAACGCTGATTTATTTTCAAGTTACTTTCTTAGTCCACCATTGCCAACTCACATATGAGCTTGGTAAAACTGGTCTTTCCCAGATTTATAAGTTTGATTTTTGATCTATCTTTATCTTTTATCTTTTACTACTCTCCATCCTTGGATCCCAGTAAAGATCCTGAGGATCCACTGCAACACATTCCATCCTTCTCAGGAACCTGTACATACACTGGTTCTCTGGTTATGAGAGACAGTCAAGTGGAAGTGTCTGCCTGTGGTGAAACACCCAGCATGAGTGAGCAATAGCAGGTTCTGGTGGCAGAGAAAGCCCAGGAGAGAGGTGCCTTGCGGGCAAGATTTTCTCCCAGCTCTGTTCAGCAGGCAGGCCAGGTTTGAAGCTATATAAGCTATTGAAGCTATTTAGGCCACATATGGAGTATTGCATGCAGTTCTGGTCACCACACTATCAGAAAGACATGGAAGCTTTGGAGAGAGTGCAAAGAAGGTTTACCAGGATGTTGCCTAGTGTAGAGAGTGTTGGCTATGAGAAGAGATTGAATAAACTAGTATTGTTCTCACTGGAAAAGCAGGGGCTGAGGGAAGACCTCACAGAGGTCTCCAAAATTATGAGAGGCATAGACAGGCTGGATAGTCAGAGGCTTTTTCCCAGATTGGAAGTGTCAATTACAAGGAGGCACAGGTTCAAGGTGAGGGGATGAAAGTTTAAGAGAGATGCAGAGGGGGAAGTTTCTCACACAGAGAGTGGTGGGCGCATGGAACATGCTGTCAGAGGAAGTGGCAGAAGCAGGCACATTAGCAACATTTAAGAGGAATCTGGATGGGTACATGAATATGGAGGGACCAAAGGGATACAGACCAAGTAAGGGCAGAAGGTTTTTTCGTTTAGTTAGGGCATCATGATCAGCACAGACTTGGAGAACAAAAGGGCCTGTTCCTGTACTGCACTGTTCTTTGTTCTTTGAAAGCTGTAGAGGTGCAACCTCCTTATATATAACATCAAACTAAGAGACTGGTTTGACCTGTATAGCCTATATGCTATCAGCAGCCTCTTCATCTGCTACTTCTAATATGCCAAGCTGCTGTCTGGTTGCTGAAGTGCTACTCCTTTTTCTCTGTTCTTCCCCCAGGAACATCAAACTAGCTACAATAGCACTCATGAGAAGCAGATAAAATCTGCTATGAACACAAAAGATGCCTGTATCCTCTTTGCTGTCTGGTTGGCTCACTGGCAGGCAGTGTAGTGCATTCTCATTCTTCTCAGTCTACTACAACTTGCTGGGCCCTGGAAATCAGTAGTTGTGCCCTCTACATTCCTAAGGTGTGCAGCGACAGCTGCCTTTCATTGCTGATTTCTACCTAAGTTAATATCTCACCCTTAGTGGTGTGATAATAATGTCACAAGATGATAGATCCCATGGACCTCAGGTGTCTGGTGTCGGAATTTAGAATAATTATTTGATCCCTTGAATGTGTTCTCTCTCTGAATGATTGTGATTGCAAAGATTGCTGTTTGGGGAATCGTAGGCTGGCAACACCCAATTTCCCACATATTATTTAAATAATAGGCTAAATAAATAGTCTAAAATTAACTGCTCCCAGCCTGCTTCCCCGCCAGCACTCCTTGAAAGTATTACTTACTGGAAACACCTGATTGGGAAATCAGTTAATAATAAGTTCAGCAATTCAAGAACAATGGATGTTTGGAGGAGTCTCTTCCACCTCACTGTGCTTCAATGGCTGGATACGATCCAACTTTTCAAGGATTAGATAAGAAGGAGGGAGTAAGCAGATGGGAAATTATAGGCCGGTTAGCCTGACTTCAGTCATTGGCAAGATTTTAGAGTCCATTATTAAAGATGAGATCGCGGAGTACTTGGAAGTGCACGATAAAATAGGACTAAGTCAGCATGGCTTCGTCAAGGGGAGGTCATGTCTGACAAATCTGTTGGAGTTCTTTGAGGAGGTAACAAGAAAGTTAGGTAAAGGAGAACCAATGGACTATTTATTTAGATTTATTTAGATTTCCAAAAGGCATTTGACAAGGTGCCGCATAGGAGACTGTTAAATAAGTTAATGCCCATCGTATTAATGGTAAGATCCTGGCATGGATAGAGGATTGGCTGACTGGCAGAAGACAGAGAGTGGAGATAAAGGAGTCTTTTTCAGAATGGCAACCGGTGACCAGTGGGTCGATGCTGGATCACAACTTTTCACAAGATTTAGAGGAAGGAATTGAAGGCACTGTTGCTAATATACAAAGATATATAGAGGGACAGGTAGTATTGAAAAAGCAGGAGGGCTATAGAAGGACTTGGACAGGTTAGAAGAGTGGGCAAAGAAGTGGCAGATGGAATACAGTGTGGAAAAGTGTGAGGTTATACACTTTGGCAGGAGGAATGGACATATAGGTTATTTTCTAAATAGGAAAAAGGAAATCTGAAACACAAAGGGACTTGGGACTCCTTGTTCAAGATTCCCTTAAGGTTAATGTGCAGTTTCAGTTGGTAGTTAGGAAGGCAAGTGCAAATGTTAGCATTCACGTTGAGAGGACTAGAATACAAGAACAGATGTACTTCTGAGACTGTATAAGGTTCTCGTCATATCCCAGTGGAGTATTGTGAGCAGTTTTGGGCCCCATATCTAAGGAAGGATGTGCTGGCCTTGGAAAGGCTCCAGAGGAGGTTCACAAGAATGATCCCTGGAATGAAGTGTTTGTCATATGAGGAACAGTTGAGGACTCTGGGTCTGTACTCATTGGAGTTTAGAAGGGATCTTATTGAAACTTACAGGATATTGCGAGTAGAATGGACATGGAGAAGATATTTCCACTAGTGGGAAAAACTAGAACCAGAGGGCATAAATTCAGGTTGAAGAGACGATCCTTTAAAATAGAGATGAGGGGGTATTTCTTCAGTCAGAGAGTGGTGAGAAATCATGAATTTGCCAAAGAAGGCTTTGGAAGCTAGGTCATTGAGTGTCTTTAAGACAGAGATAGATAGGTTCTTGATTAATAAGGGGATAAGAGGTTATGGGGAAAAGGCAGGAGAATGGGGATAAAAAAAATCAACCATGATTGAATGGCAGAGCAGACTCAATGGGCCGAGTGGCCTAATTCTGCTCCTATGTCTTATGATCTTAGGATTCTCCTGAATGACTTCCCCTTCCTCCTGCACCTCCACTGTGATAATAGTGGTGTTCTAGCCTTCACCCACTGTTCAATTGTGTGTCCTTAACTGCTGCTGTTCTGGAACTAAGAAAAACTGCTTCCTTCCCACTCTATTCCAGTTCTACCTTCTCCTCTGCCCTCAGCCAAATGGCATCTTGATGCTCCTTCAATTCTCTGTAAGAGTGAAACAATGCAAGAAGAAGCAGAGGCTGTTGCTGATGAAACAATTGTGTGATCTCACTTCCACATCCATCCTTTCACATACTAACAATATACATAACTGATGGGGTTGTATAGAAGCAGGAACCACACACAATGACTCACTGGGCATGGGGGGCCTATAGTCATGGTTAGGAGAAACCGTAACTGTAATAGCGAGGTTGCACACAGATTCTTTGGCAGAGGACTTAGACGAGGCTTTGATAGATGACATCCAGGAAAAGATTGATGGGTATGCACAAAGAAATGTTTTGGTGCTTTGGCAGGACTTCCAGAAAGCTAGCCGTGACTTTCGAGTAGTAAGGAGGACACTCTCACTAACCTGACACAAGGCTTCAAGCAGAGCTTGGATCCATTTTTCCAGTATGGATATGGAGCCAGCTGCATGAAAATATGCACAGGCCCAATCAGGATGCAGCATCTAATGCCAATTCTTCTGCTGCAGCACAACCAGACTCTACCAACATCTGAGTACTGGAGTGGAAACTTAGACTGAAATGTTGCAATCTCAGCTTGTAACATTGTAGGGTCAGAATGCTGCCATCATGTTGGGACGACCAGTGTTCAAAGCGACTCCCAGAATTTCCCAACTCTCCAGCATTCTGTCCCTCACAAGATTACAGAGTGCCAGTGATTCCATGGAGTACAACCTATTGTCCTCTCATCACTGTTACTCTGCCAGTGTCAGTACCTTTGCCTATCCACCAGTCATACCAGTTTGCAGTTGCCCTTGTTAGCATAGTACAATCTAAAGCTGGGCTTTTGAGGGTTAGAGCCTTTTCAGGGAATCTGCAAGATCATTTGCAGTCTCCCTCAACAGGAGTGAGTAATCTTCCGCCAACCATGTTGCAGTCACTGGGGTTGGGGAACTAGAACAGGCAAAAGTACTCAGATACAACTGCTAAGGGAATGCACAAGTGTGACTAGTTGACTTACATATGGAATATTAGATGGCTTATTTTACAAAGTAGGTTTGGGATCATTGTTTTCTGGTGGCTTTTATTTAAGCTCTGTGGCCAAGAGAATGTTGGCCAGTTGTAGTCAGTGACAGAGGAAAGATAAGCTGAGGAACTGCTGTAGAATGGAGAATTTGGTTAGTGTTCACTAGTACTGCAGACAGATAAATAGATTGCAGACAGTTTAGCCAAAAAGGGGCTGTAGCTGCCTAATTCTCTGCAGCAACTTGCCAAATACCTCACTGGCAAATGATGTGTCCTCATGTAGGTGAGGCCGTGTATGAGATAGCAGACCATGATGAATTTTGACACACACTCTGAAAGCTACTAAAGGACTCCTCCAAAATGGTGCAGGGAATGGAAACTTTGCTTAACCACTTCAATGGTCTGCGCTATGGTGTGGCAACATAACTCTTGTTATACATGTACTGCCCATGTGTGTTGGGGTTGAGCCCCAGAGCTAGCAGGTAGTCCTTGTCATCTCATACCATAGCTTGATGCGGCACAGAGAACTGGTGCAGAATAAAAGCATCGTTGTAGTTGCCAGGATACCTGCCATTCACATCTAAGAATGTGTTAAGCATGATCACGCAGCAACTACACATCACTGAGTGGGAACCCTTTGTGATTGTGGTACATTGCTGAATTTAGGCATGTTGCCTGAAAAGCCAGATATATGTAGTTGATGGCACCTGTGCTGTGGGGAAGCTCACTACCTTGACAAAGCCACATGCACATTCTGGCTGCTTCTCTCAGGCTCAAGGGAACAAAATATACTCCCTTCTCCTGACATAGTGTCTGTACATAGCAAATTGAGAGATGTTAGCAATGTCTCATCCAGCCTGGAAGGATCTCGGCGCAAAGATGTTCATGGTTATCTTCACTATCGTTGGCAGTCTTCACCCTGTTTTGAGGCTGCAGGTCTGCCTGCAATAGGTGGTAGGTTTCAGTGAACACCTCTTTAGTGAAGCAGAGATTTTGCACAAACTGAACCTAACCTCGCTGAAAATCCAGAGAGAATGAGATCTCCTAATAACAACCCCTTTTTTCCCTCCTTCAAGCAGCTTGTCCTCCTCTATTGCTTCTGTTCAATTTCTCTTGAGACCAAGGATGATGCTATCTGGAGCACTCGTGATTGGGAGCAAGTGGTCTGAAGTCAGAACCAAAGCTTGAACCATGTGCAACTGCACTCCCTGTAGATATCCCTATCTTTAAACAGCAAGAGAAACCTCACATCATTTCTAACTCAGCAAGAGCCAGTGGAAATCAATCAGAAACTGACTTGGAACTAGTTGATGATCCTTTTAAATAGTGCAGATGATGGGGTCTTTCCTGCTGCTGCACACATATTCAGTTGTATGCTTTTAAGAGAAGGTATCAGTTGAATCATTGAGGTTGAAACTAGCACTGTCAAACTCCAATCAGCATTAAACACTGACAGATGTCATGTCCTGCCTTCTCTCCTTAGTTCTAGAGCAAGGTCCTATTGCCTGCATTGATGCACTCACCAAGGTGACATCAGGTTGCACTGGCAGTCTGCATGTGCAACATGGGATGCCATTTTGCACTCAAACAGTAACCTATAGTGTCGAACATATGGATGTGATTGAGCCATACTCTGTGGCATTCAATGTTACATTCAGCTTTCTCTGTCATAACAGCTTATTTTTCCAACTTCATATCATGGCTCCCACTCTTTCCATTCTATTCTTCATTTCTCATCCTGAAACCGAGTCCATGCCTTTATCACTCAATCATCGAAAGGAAAATTGAATGGCCTGTAAAACAGGCTGATTCACTATCACTCATTTCGCAAGATTAATCTCAGCCCCACACTATACAAAGAACAGTACAGCACAGGAAACAGGCCCTTTGGCCCTCCAAGCCTGCACCGCTCATGCTTCCAACTGGACTATTCGTTTGTATCCCTCCATTCCCAGTTTGTTCATGTGGCTATCCAGATAAGTCTTAAACAACCCCAGTGTGTCTGCCTCTACCACCTCGCTTGGCAGTGCATTCCAAGCCCCCACCACCCTCTGTGTAAAATACATCCCTCTGACATCTGTGTTAAACCTTGCCCCCTCACCTTGAACCTGTGACCCCGTGTGTTCGTCACCTCCGACCTGGGAAAAAGTTTCCCACTATTCACCCTATCTATGCCCTTCATTATTTTATACACCTCTATTAGGTCGCCCCTCATTCTCCGTCTTTCCAGGGAGAACCCCAGTTTACCCCATTTCTCCTCAGCTAAGACCCTCCATACCAGGCAACATTCTGGTAAACCTTTTCTGTACTCTCTCCAAAGCCTCCACGTCCTTCTGATAGTGTAGCGACCAGAACTGGACGCAGTATTCCAAATGTGGCCTAACCAATGTTCTATATAGCTGCAACATCATACTCCAACTTTTATACTCTATGCCCCATTTTATAAAGGCAAGCATGCCATATGCCTTCTTCACCACCTTCTCCACCTGCGTTGCCACCTTCAAGGATCTGTGGATCTGCACACCCAGGTCCCTCTGTGCATCTGTACTCCTGATGGTTCTGCCATTTATTGTATAGCTCCCCCCTACATTAGTTCTACCAAAATGCATCACTTCGCATTGATCTGGATTAAATTCCATCTGCCATTTCTTTGCCCAATTTTCCAGCCTATCTATATCCTGCTGTATTCTCTGACAATGTTCATCACTATCCACAAGTCCAGCCATCTTTGTGTTGTACGCAAACTTACTGATCATACCAGTTGCACCTTCTTCCAAATCATTTGTATGTATCACAAACAGCATAGGTCCCAGTACAGAGCCCTGTAGAACACCACTAGTCACAGACCTCCAGCCAGAAAAAGACCCTTCCACTGCTACCCTCTGTCTTCTATGGCCAAGCCAGTTCTCCACCCATCTAGCTAGTTCTCATTTTATCCTGTGAGATTTAACCTTTTGCACCAACTTGCCATGCGGAACTTTGTCAAGCGCTTTACTAAAATCCATATAGACGACATCCATGGTCCTTCCCTCATCAATCATTTTTGTCACCTCCTCAAAAAACTCAACCAAATTTGTGAGGCATGACCTCCCTCTTACAAAACCATGCTGTCTATTGCTAATAAGATTATTCCGTTCTAAATGTGTATACATCCTATCTCTAAGAATCCTCTCCAACAATTTCCCTACCACAGACGTCAAGCTCACTGGCCTATATACCCTTCTTAAATAACAGGACCACATTTGCTATCCTCCAATCCTCTGGGACCTCACCTGTGTTCAGTGAAGAGACAAAGATTTCTGTTAGAAGCCCAGCAATTTCATCTCCTGTCTCCCTGAGCAGTCTAGGATAGATGCCATCAGGCCCTGGGGATTTGTCAGTCTTAATGTTCCCTAGAAAACCTAACACTTCCTCCCTTGTAATTGAGATTTTCTCTAATGGGTCAACACATCCCTCTGAGAGTCTCCCAGTCAACACATCCCTCTCCTTTGTGAATACTGATGTGAATTATTTATTTATGATCTCACCTACTTCCTTGGGCTCCAAGCATAATTCCCCTCCTTTGTCCCTGAGAGGTTCGATTTTTTCCCTGACAACTCTCTTGTTCCTGACGAATAAAATGCCTTTGGATTCTCCTTAATCCTGTATGCCAAGGACACTTCATGACCCCTTTTTGCCCTTCTAACTCCCCGTTTGAGTTCTTTCCTACTTTCTCTGTATTCCTCCAGTGCTCCATCTGTTTTTAGCTGCCTGGACCTAATATACGCCTCTCTTTTCTTATTAATCAGATCCTCAATTTCCCTGGTTATCCATGGCTCTTGAATCCTACCTTTCCTAGCCTTCCTTTTTACAGACACATGCCTGTCCTGCAGCCCTATAAACTTCTCCTTAAAAGAGCCACCAATTCCTGCCTAATCCGGCTATAGTTAGCCTTTCTCCAATTCAGCACTTTACCCGTAGGACAACACTCATCTTTTTCCATTACTATCCTAAAGTTTACAGAATTGTGGTCACTGTTTGCCACGTGTTCCCTTACTGAAACTTTGATAACCTGACTGGGCTCAATCCCTAGTACTAGGTCCGGTATAGCCCCCTCTCTAGTTGGACTATCAACATATTGTTCCAGTATGCATTTTATAAAATCCCCCCCCGTCGAGACCCCCAACCCTAAGCACTTTCCAGTCTGTACAAGGGAAATTAAAGTCTCCCACTGCAACAACCCTATTTTTTCTGCACCTGTCCAGAATCTCCTTACATATCTGTTCCTCCACTTCCTCTGGGCTGTTGGGGGGCTTGTAGTATGCCCCCAGCATAGTGACTGTTCCCTTCCTGTTTCTAAGCTCCACCCACAGCGACTCATTACATGACCCCTCTAAATTATCAACCCTCTGCACTGCTGTGATATGTTCCGTAACCGGCATTGCTACTCCCCCAGCTCTCCTAGCCCCTCCTCTGTCTCGCCTAAAACACTTACACCCCGGAATATTCAGCTGCCAGCCTTGTCCTTTTAACCAAGTCTCCGTCACTGCAACCACATCCGAATTCCGCACAAGCATTAAGGCCCTAAGTTTGTCTGTCTTTTTTTTTAAACTTTATTCCAATCCAATCAAGTCAAATTAAACCCAATTCAGAGTCCCAACAAGTTGGGACATTCCCGATCCAAGCTGACAAGACAGGGCTCTCACCTCCTGTCTTGGGCTTGATCTACATGATCCAAGCTGATTGGAGTAGGTGTAGCTCCTCCTCCAGGGCTTGATCTAATTTGCATCTTAGCCAAAAGGCCGAGATGCCGCTTTAAAAAATAGCTTCAAATGAAGCTGAAATGTAACCTAATGACTTCAACCAAGTGCAGCATGTCAATACTACACTTGATCTTAGCCAAAAGGCCGTTGTCTGTCTTGCCCGTTACGCTCCTTGCATTGAAGCAGATGCACTCCAGACCTCCAGGCCCACTGAGATCATCCTCCCCCAGAATGCTCTTCCTCTTAGATAGCCTTGTCCTGGTCCCAAGCTCGTCCCCAGCCTCTATGCTTATTGACCTATTGTTTTGATCCCCACCCCCTGCCACATTAGTTTAAACCCACCCGAACCACACTAGCAAAACTCCCAGCCAGGATATTCGTGTCCTCCCAGTTTAGGTGTAACCCGTCCTTCTTTTCAGATGCCATCCTCTCTTGAAGACTTTCCAGTGATCCACGAATTTGAAACCCTCCCTCCTGCACCAGTCCTTTAGCCACGCGTTCAATTGTACCATCTCCCGGTTCCTAGCCTCACTAGTGCTAGGCACTGGGAGTAGTCTAGAGATTGCTACCCTAGAGGCCCTACATTTTAACCTACTACCCAACTCCCTGAATTGCTCTTGGAGGACCCCCTTGCTCTTCCTACCTACATCATTTGCTCCAATGTTACTATGTTAAACAAATAATGGGTGACACTGAATATTTCCCTCTCAAACTATAGCTGATATGCTGATATTTTCACTGACATATTTGAATGACGTTATTATTCATTATATATGGGACAGAGTCTAATTCCTGATCAAAGTTGTGAATACTAAAAGAACACACTGCCACCTGGTGAAATATTGCAGTGATTCTCTGGCTGGCTTGAAACTTACGATCTATCTGTCCAAATTCTGGTTAGGAGTATTGGAATGGATTTTTCACAAACACATGTAAAAATGATACCAATACTCCATTCTGAAAACTGGAATGTATATACTGTTCTCTGTGGAGATTGTTAACATGTAAAAAGATGTTCAAAATCCCAGTGATCTACTGAAAGAATGAAACCACAAGATTTAACAGTTTAATATCCCATTAACTGGGCTTTCCCTTTTCCACAGTGACCTGCCCCCAGATTGTCTTTTGGCTACTTATAAATTTCTTAAAGCTTACCACTTTCTTGGAATTCACTCCAAACTTTTGCCTTTTAAAATCTGCGATTTTTGAACTCTAGGCTGAACTTCATTCGCAATTCTTGTACAGTGACTTAAACTGAAAATTAGAAACACTGTGCATTTCTAACAGCTCCTGATCAAAGGTTTTTTCACGGCTTTTGGCAAACCATTTGCCTTCGCCTTCTGAACTAGACTAATACACCAACCTGGTTGCTTCCCAAAGCTTGTTTTTGTGAGAAAAACACAAATAAATACTGCACAAAGTGACAGTTCCCTGCAACCTACCTCCATGGCAATGTGCCATACTTAGGATGTTCCAAACAGAAGTGTAAACTAATCATCTTTTATATTCAAAACAACTCTTTGATTTGTGGACCTGGGCAACACGGTGGTACAATGATGAGCACAGCTGCTTCACAGCACCAGAGACCTGGGTTCAATTCCAGCCTCAAGTAACTGTGTGGAGTTTGCATATTCTCCCTATGTATGCGTGGCTTTCTTCTGGATGCTCTGGTTTCCACCCACAGTCCAAAGATGTGCTGGTTAGGTGGACTGGTCATGCTATGTTGCCACTTAGTGTCCCAGGATGTGGGGATTATTAGGGTAAATACATGGGGTTATGGGGATAGAGTCTAGGTGGGATGTTTTGTTGGAGAGTTGATGCAGACTCAATGGATCAAGTGACCTCCTCCTGCACTGTAGGGATTGTATGAATAATCTATATTTTTAACGGAGTTAACGGTCCTTCTTCCAGTCTTGCTGATTCCACAAAGAAACCCCTTGTTTATAAAGGTGCTTTTAGCTTCTTTGACCCAGGAACTACGTAAATCATTTAAAACTCTTATTGAATTAAATCTAGACATCCTGTCTGGGGGTGGGGAGGTGTCCATTGTTTGAATTTTCTTATTGCCAACGCTGAGTTTTAACTAAACATGGGATACCCTTTCAGCTCTCATTACCCCAGGTCCATTTACCAATTTCTAAATCAAGTATTTCCATTTACCTACATTTAAAATTAAATTTCTAAACTAAAAGCTATTTTCTAAAAACATAAATAAATCAGATATTTGCAATAATGTGCAGTATTGATTTTGCATTTAACCAATGTGATGTAACTTTTATGATGAAACTGAGACATCAGCAGTTTCAGTATTTCAAACAGCGAGACAAATGTATGAAAGAATCACATTATTAAGGATAAGGAAGGCTATTTTGTCATCTTAATGCATCCATCCAGAACAACTTCAGTCCTTTATCGTAATATCTAATTGCTTTTCTATAAATTCCATAGAGTCTTTACAGTGTAGAAAGAGGCCATTTGGCACATCAAGTCTACACCAACTCTCCAAAGGAGTATCTCACCTAGGCCTACCCCCTCCACCCCAATTGTGTGTATTTATAATGCCAATTCACCAAACCTAAACATCTTCTGGATACCAAGGGAAATTTAGCATGACCAATCCACCTAACCTGCACATCTTTAGACTGTGGGAGATGCTGCTTTTGAGGTTAAAAAGCCAAATTTCCTCATAATCTTGAACCTTGACACTATGAGGACCTAACAGGATAAGCCTCATGGCTTTTTTCTGGACCGCCTCCACTTTCTGAATAACTCCCATGAACAGAACTGTTGAATTGGTTAGACATGTCAAACATTGAGTCTAAGACTAAGACTCCTTGGTCTTAGCTTTTGTTTAACACTATTCAGCATAGAGTGTCACTCATTTTCCTTCCTATGTGCACTTGTAACATTAAATTTCACCTTCAATTTTAAATGTTACATTTTCACATTAAACTGCTGTAGCATACATATTATGTCCAGTCTATACCATAACTAGAGCTGTATCTTCCAGTTTATTTCCTGTCTAATACGTCCCCAGTATCCAGGGTTCTCCCTCAAAATTATTGCAAATGCTATACAAATTCCCTCATAACATGCTAGGTTCAATAACCTTGTTTTGTTTGGAGGCATTTTAGCCTGGCTAGGTCCTTCCAACTGTTTTATTTCTAAATCATTGATTTTGCTTGGTTGTCAGGCTGAAACAGTAATTTAGCTTCTCTCTCCTCAAATATCATCTGACCTGAGTTACTCTAGCAGTTTCTGTTTTTATCTCAGACTTTCAGCATGTTTTGCCACTGCAGTTATTTTGCTTTTGCATTGATTTATCTACTATGTTTAGGGAGGGCACAACGATTGTTAGGAGTGGCGATGGTGAAGTGGTATTATCACAGGACTATTAATCCAGAAACTCAACTAATCCCACCATTGCAGAGAGTGGAATTTGAATTCAGTAAAAATATCTGGAATTAAGCATCTACTGATGACCAAGAAACCACTGCCAATTGTTGGAAAACCCCATGTAGTTCACTAATGTCTCCTTTCTGAAGGGAAGGAAATCTGCTGTCCTTACCTGGTCTTGTCTACTTATAGACTTCAGAGCCACAGCAATGTGGTTAACTCTCAACTGCCCTAGTAAATGGCCTAGCAAGCCACCCAGTTTCAAGGGCAATGACTGCTGGCCAGCAAGCAAAATCCATGTCCCACAAAAGAATAAAAAAAGTTCTCTGCAAGCAGTCAGAAGCGTTCAGGATACCATTTTCTGCTTAATTACCTATATTTTATGTTTTTCACATCTTGACAAGAGAGACTTATTACTGGTATAATTTTCTGCTGCAGTGTTGCTTTTCTGGACTTCCTTTTTATATTTCTACACCATGTATTCATTCAAGTGAGCTTCCCCTGCATTCATGAGATTTAAAGTTTATTTATTAGTCACAAGTAGATTTATATTTACAATGAAAATCCCCAAGTTGCTACACTCTGGCACCTGTTTGGGTACACCGAGGGAGAATTTAGCATGGCCAATGCACCTAACCAGCATATCTTTCGGACTGTGGGAGGAAACTGGAGCACCCAGAGGAAACCCACGTAGATGTGGGGAGAACATGCAAATTCTGCACAGATAGTGACTCGAGTGGGAATTGAACCCGGATCCCTGGCGCCGTGAGACAACAGTACTAACCACTGTGCCACCATGCTGCCCCATTTGTTTCCCATCCTCACATTCGTATATCATTAAACACTGAAAAATGTCCCCTTGTTTCTGAGGCACCTTCATGCAAAAATCAAGCCAAAGTATGAGATATTAATGGTGGGATTTTCCAATCTCACTCGTCCTGAAACCAGCCCAAGATCAAGAGTCATTTCCATGGTCTGCCCCTCGCTTACACCGATTCCCATGGTGGGCAGATCAGTAAAATTCTGGCCATTATGTAAGCAAGAAAATCTTAAAAGGAGACAGGTTTTGGAAAGCAGCATCTAAAGCAACTAAAGGGGGGCACTGATGGTATAAAAGGGGAAAAGACATCTCATCAGGATCACAGATACTCGGTCAAGGAGTTACAAGTGGTTTACTGAGAAACAAGAGTGACAGGTCACAATCAGGACACCTGACCTTTAACAGCAAAGCAACTACTAGAGATCACGGATTGAATGCACGGGAAGATGAGGTGAGTTGGTTTGATCTTCATCACTTGTAACAACCTTAGTGCCAAGTTGGCTGCTTATGTATAGCCAAAATTAGTTTGGACCCACCTTAAGGATAATGGCTAATGAAAGCATCAAACTGAAGCCAGCATACTATTTTCCTATTAAATCCCAGGAGGTAGGTGCCCATGGTCAATCTCCTGTTCCAGCCTCAAGGCAGGCTCTTGTAAGCCCATCTTGCTACTTTCTCTCAATTAGTTTGTTTTAGATATATTGACATAAGGCTCCATATTACTCTGAATGTCAACAAAACAGAGTGTCATCGACTTCAGGAAGCGTAAAGCAGAACATGCTCCTGTCTACATCAATGGGGACGAAGAAGAAAGGGTCGAGAGCTTCAAGTTTTTAGGTGTCCAGATCACCAACAACTTGACCTGATCCCCAATGCCGACACTATAGTTAAAAAAGCCCACCAAGCCTCTACTTTCTCAGAAGACTAAGGAAATTTGGCATGTCAGCTACAACTCTCAGCAACTTTTACAGATGCACCATAGAAAGCATTCTTTCTAGTTGTATCACAGCTTGGTATGGCTCCTGCTCTGCCCAAGATCACAAGGAACTACAAAATGTCGTGGATATAGCCCAACCCATCACACAAGCCAGCCTCCCATCCACTGACTCTGACTACACTTCCCACTACCTCGGCAAAGCAGCCAGCATAATTAAAGACCCCCACACACGGTGGACATTCTCTCTTCCACCTTCTTCCTTTGGGAATAAGGTACTAAAGTCTGCGGTCACGTGCCAACAGATCTTCCTTGCTGCTGTCAGACTTTTGAATGGACTTCCCTCGCATCTTAGCTATGACTGTAACACTACATTCTGCACTCTCTTGTTTCCCTCTGTGAATGGTACGTTTTGTCTATATAGCACGCAGGAAACAATACTTTTCACTGTATGTTAATACCTGTGGCAATAATAAATCAATTATGGTCCAGATTTAAAACCAACAAGATGGCTGTGTATCAAGGTTTATTTGATATATGTAAACAGAATGGTATGACTCCGTATTTTGTAGCACTATTTTCATGTACAAATGCTAAACATTCTATGCTTTGCCTTTCCCTACCTTTTCTCTCACTTTCAATAAGACATATTTCAAACCACAGATCATTCATGAGTCAAAACAATGCTTTGGTAAGAAAACTGCTCCAAGATCTTGGGTCTGGCAGCACCTGTGGATAAACAGTCGATGTTGAGTCTGTGTGACTTTTTCAGCGCTCTGAAGAGTTATAGACTTGAACCATTAACTCTCTCTCTCCACAGATGTTGCCACATCAAGTTTTTAAAGCATTGTTTTTATGTCTGATTACCACTATCAGCAGTATGCATGATGCTGAAGAACTTTGTCACAAAGGTAAACTGTTCCAAATGGCAATTCTGTCACAAAGCAGAACAGTAGAATGTACTCAGCTTCAAAGAAGCAGGGAATTCTTTCTTATTCATTTGTGGGACATGGATGTTGCTGGCTGGCCAGCATTCATTACCCATCCCTAGCTGCCCTTGAGATGGTGCTGGTGAGCTGCCTTCTTGAAGCCCTGCAGTCCATGTTCTGTGGACTGACCCACAATGCCGTTAGGGAGGGAATTCCAGGATTTTGACCCAGCAACTGCAAAGAAACAGCGATATATTTCCAAGTTAGGATGATGAGTGGCTTGGAGGGGAACTTGCAAGTGGTGATGGTGTTCCCATTTACCTGGTGCCTTTGTCCTCCTAGATGGAAGTGATCATGGGTTAGGACGATGCTGTCTAAGGATCTTTGATGAATTGCTGCAGTGCATCTTGTAGATAGTACATGCTGCTGCTACTGAGCGTCAGTGGTGGAGGGATTGAATGTTTGTAGATGTGGTGCCAATCAAACGGGTTGCTTTGTCCTGGATGGTGTCAAGCTTCTTGAGCGTTGTTGCAGCTACAACCATCCAAGCAATTGGGAAGTATTCCATCACACTCCTGACTTGTGCGTGGGAATGTTTGTGGACCCTCCTCTCCAATGATTTATTTAATTGTCCTCTACCATTCACGACCGCAGAGCTTAGATTTGATCTGTTGGTTGAGGGATTGCTCAGCTCTGTCACTTGCTGTTTTTGCTGGTATGCAAGTAGTCCTGTTTTGTAGCTTTACCAGGATGACATGACTTTTTTTAGCTGTGCCTGGTGCTGCTCGTGGCATGCCCTCCATTGAACCATGGTTGATCCCCTGGCTTGATGGCACTGCTTGAGGGGGGGATATGCCAGGCCATGAGATTGTGGAGTACAATTCCGCTGTGTTGATGGCCTAGTGCCTCATGGATGCCCAGTCTTGAGTTGCTAGATTGGTTCAAAATCTGTCCCATTTAGCACAGTGATAGTGCCACACATGATGGGAGGTTACTCTCAATGTGAATGCAGGACTTCGTCTCCACAAAGACTGTACGGTGGTCATTCTTACTGATATTATCATGGACAGATGCATTGGCAACCAGCAGATTGGTAAGGATAAGGTCAAAGATATTTTCTCTTCGTGGTTTCTTCACCACCTGTTGCAGATCCAGTCTAGCAGTTATATCCTTTAGGACCCAACCAGCCTGATCAGTAGTGCTGCTGCTGAGCCATTCTTGGTGGTAGACATTGAAATCCCCCACACAGAGTATATTTCGCACCTTTGCCACCATCGTTCAACATGAAGGAATGCTGATTCATCAGCTGAAGGATGGTACATGGTAATTACTAAGAGGTTTCCTTGTCCATGTTTAACCTGAAGCTATAAGACTTTTGGGGTCCAGAGTCGATGTTAAGGACTCTCAGGGTGACTCTCTCCCATCTGCATACTACTGTGCCACCACCTCTGCTGGGTCTGTCCTGCTGGTGCGATGGGACACGCGTCTGCATGGCCTCCCCAATGTACTATGCTTCGGGACATCCTTTCCTGCAGTCTATAAGGCAGACAACGTTGGCTGAGTTGCAAAAGTATGTGCTGTGGACCTCGTGGATGGTGTTCTCACGTGAG
This sequence comes from Carcharhinus amblyrhynchos, assembly GCF_965287045.1. Lineage (NCBI taxonomy): Eukaryota > Metazoa > Chordata > Chondrichthyes > Carcharhiniformes > Carcharhinidae > Carcharhinus > Carcharhinus amblyrhynchos. Next base: position 99,474,298 of record NC_137326.1, on the reverse strand, counting down.
TTGATGTCATCCATGTTGATGATCCGGCATGTCTCGCAGAGGTTGCTGTGGCAGGGTTGTGGTCACTATTCTCCTGGTCGGTTTGAGGTTGTGTAGTTGTTTGAAGGCAAGAAGTGGAGGTGTGGGGATGGCCCTGGCGAGATGTTTGCCTTCATCAATGATGTGAAGACCCTGGATGTCACAGCTTCTCCACTCTGGGGAAGTACTGGACGATGACAGGTACTCTGTCCACCGTGTTTGTCAGCTGAGAAGGTTGGTGTGGTTTTTTGCTGTGACACATCATAACTGTCAATTTATGAGTCAAGCGCCAATCACCAGGCAAGACTGTTATCTCCCTGTTGGGGAACACTTAAGTGGTCATAGGCATTCAGCCTCTGATCTTCAGGTAAACATTCTGTCACTGAGCAGAGACTGATAGTCAAATTCCGCACACGAGGACGGCCTCAACCAGGATCTTGGGCTCATGTCACGCTATCTGTAACCCCTATGGCTTGCCTGAGCTTGCAACATCTTACTTAACTGTCCTGTTTGGAGACAATACACATCTCTTTAACCTATGCTTAACACTATCTCCACTCACATTGTCTGCACCTTTTAAGACTTGAATAACAGATTAGCTATTAAGACTCACATTCCAATCAGTACTCTGTAAACTGTGCACGCCTTTACATGCTGTTTCTGATCAGAACTTTCCACTCACCTGACAAAAGAACAGCATTCTAAAAGCTTGTGGCATTTATTATCAAATAAACCCGTTGGACTTTAACCTGGTATTGTGAGACTTCTTACTGTGTATACCCCAGTCCAATGCCAGAATCTCCACATCCAGGGATGGTAATGGTGGTGTCTAGGGTGTTACCCGTAAGATATGATTCCAATGAGAATGACTTTATCAAGTTGTTGTTTTACTAATTTGAGACAGTTCTCCCAATTTTGGCACAAACCCCCAGATGCCAGTAAGACAGACTTGCAGGGTCAATAGGGCTTTGTTTTACTGTTGTCTTTTCTGGTGTCTAGGTTGATAGCAGGTGGCTCTGGAGTCACATGTAGGCCAGACCAGATAAGGATAGCAGACTTTCTATCCTAAAGGACATTAGTGAACACAATGGTTTTTTTTTATAATTGATAATGGTTTCATGGTCATTAGTAGACTCTTAATTTCATTTTTTTATTGAATTCAGAACATTATTTGAGTTTCTGAATTAATAGTTAAGCAATAATACTACTAGGCCATCACCTAAATGACCATGAAATGAAAATTAAGTGATTTGCCAGATCAACTGCAATCAAGCACATTCATTTTCATTAAAAGCAGTATCTCAGCTGGGTTAGCAGCATCTGTTGACTCTATTCTCTCTTCACAGATGCTATCAGACCGGCTGAGGTTTTTCTATTTGTTTTAGATTCCAACATCTGCAGTATTTTGCTTTTATCATTTTCAGGAAATATACTGGTTCAGTGTAGGCAAAGAAAAATGTATTTATTGACTAGCAAAGAAAGTAGCCCCATCTTGACCAGTCTAACTTCTTGCAAATCACAGAAGACAAGCTTTTTAAATTTTTATTTTTCTGTAAAAATGTATGACCACATGCAGACTAAAAACCAGTCTAACAAAGTAATCACCACAGTTTTAACAAATGAACTCATACTTAAATATACCCACTTTCCATTTCATTGTATAAAAATAAGGTATATTTCTACAGCAATCTCCTTTCAAATTCTGTAGAATAGAGAGAAACTCTGCATACACAAATCTGTCCATGGTTAACTGTACACTGTCAAATAAAGTATTTTTATATTTCTGAAAATGTGCAAATTCTTTTCCATTAATGATCTTTGCATAAACCAATAACTATTTTAAACAAACCCTTTATAAAAAGCATCATTTACAAGTCAATATACTACACATTAATGTAAGTAGATTTAGGCATTATTGTTAAATTAGCTCTCAGTATTTACCGACGATGCCTGCTGTGTCCTGAGTGACTACTGCTGTGATGTTTGCTTTTATGGGATCTTTCATACGAGCGTGAACGCTCATGCCTATCCCTATGGTGCTCTTTCTCATGACGTCGTTTCTTCACAAGATCACAGTGGTCCCTGGATTTACTACGACTGCGTGATCTACTGTGGGATTTCTTCCTCTTGTGACCATGCCTAATAGAAATCTTTGTTTCCTCATTGCGATGAGATTTTGATTTGATGTGTGGTGACGTATGATTGTGACGCCGACGAGGGGACACACTGTGACTATGGGACCTGCTCCTTGATCGGGAACTGTAAGTCCCAGATCTGCTTCTTCTATTGTAACTGAAGGAAATAAAAAACAAAATTAAACGATGCAAAACAAAACAACCAGCACCAACAATAAATTACAGTTGGTTTTGTACATAGGGACAAGGAAAAATACTTAACCTAAATCATTTGAAAGCAAGTGTAAACACACAAGGCCAGAATTTGTAACACTCTCCCTATCAATATAAGCAGCCTCAATGTTCTCAGAATAGAGAATGAGAATAGGGGGCAATCAGGTAAACATGCTCACATTCAAGGTGAATATTAGCTAAGCATGGACAACGATGGAGCTGTAATGTTTCTACACATCAGATTGTCCTACAATCACTTTCTCCATAATGAAAATGGCCATTTGAGCAAAATATCTACAAATGTTTTTAGAAATGGTCTGGGAGAACAAGATAAACTAGGAGCAGCAGGTCAAAGGGGGGAAAAAACCCTATAAATTTGGTGACTACAATTACTTACATCAGAAAACAATTATAAAACATGACTAAAATTCACAAAAGCATTGTATATTGGTTACTCCTGCTCTAAATTTGATGTGTTTGTTATTTGATCTGCAAGAAAGAAAATGAATAATTCAGGGTAAAGTATTGCTATTCAGAATATGATATCACTGTGGTTGTTTTACTATAGATCTGTAATCCTGAGGTCTGCAGATTTGATCACACCATGACAACTGGGGAATTTAAATACAACAGGAATTTGGAATAAAAAGCTAATATCAGTGATGGTGATTTGGAATTAATGGATTGTTGTCAAAACCCATCTGCTGCACTAATGTCCTTTTAGAGAAAGAAATCTATGACCCTTATTTGGTCAGGCCTGTATATACTCAGTGGGTTTGACTCTTAACTACCCCCCCCCCCCCCCCCCCGAATCTAACAAACCACTCCATTATATTCAAGGCAGCAGTCCACCTTCACCTACTCAAGAGCAATTAGGGATAGGCAATAAATATTGGCCACTCCAGCCTGACGGTAAAGGAATAAAAGTTGGCCAGTGACAAATAACTGGTAATCCAGTAATGGCCCATTTTACTTTGAACAGATTAGGATTCCAATGCATATCTCCATAAAGAATCTTACATGCATTCACATTTCCCATTATAACTGCCTATGTGCACACAATGTTTATTTATGGATCTTGGTATACAATCTGACTAGTATCCAAATTGCTCACCATCTCCTGTTGTTAAACTACCTGTTTTGCTCAATAACTTTAATTCCTATGCTCAAAGCAAGATTTAAAACATTTTAAAAATCCAAACTGCTCATATTTATTGTTCAAATTGCCTTTTGATGTCTTCACAATTTTGCATAATCCCAGATCTTTACCTAAACCAGAATTTGGATTTTGCAGTTTGCCTGGAAGCATCAGTGCCAAAACTACTGATGTTATTTTTAAAAAGCTTCTATCACTTTCTGATCTAACTCTACCAGTAATTTGAAGGGAACAGCAAGACAAAATTTACTTTTATTTAATTAAGACTGTTTGGTTGCATGCTATGCAGGAAAGTGAAAGAAATGCCAAGTGTTCTGGTTACAACTTCTAAATTTTTTTGTTTAGTGTCCTGAAAACTTGGTGACAAGACAAAGGTGCTTCTAGAAAGCAAAGACTTGTAAATAAAACCAAAGCAAAATTTCAGAAGGAAACAGAAAATGTAGAAAGAATGGATAAAGGGGCTCCTTTAACTCCCAAGTGCAGGTTGCTATCGTTGCATTTTTGTCCTGCCACAATATATCATACCACCCTATCTAAAAAAAAGACATACAGCATGAAGACACCAATTGTGAGCAATGCTACAGATCAACATAATCTGTGGTGCACATTTGTCAACTTTTTGCACTAGATATAGTAATCTATAATAGGGATTAGGCACAACCATTGTTATCACACCATGGGGACAATGCAGCACTACTATTGTTAAGAGGTTGCAATTCAAATGAGTTTACATTAATACTGGAAGTTTAAAAATAGGAACAGAAACAATTAAGGACCAAAATATATTATACAACTAGGTCCAAGTATCCCCACTGCTCCTGATGACTATCCTTAGCCATGGCTCCATACACAACAGGAACACCAAGCACAGGGTGACTGAATCCATTTTTCTATAAAATGGATCAAATAATGCCAGAGTATCAAAATGCATGAATGCATTTTGGGTCCCATCTCAATTTTTATAAATATAACATGTAATTGACTTTATATATCACAAGCTGTAATATTTTACACCCACTTAGACATTCCAATACTTACTGCCTTCTTGGCGAACGGGACCGTGATCTTGTTCGTGACCTTGAACGGCTGACACTCCTACTGTTTCGGCTTTGCTTACCTTCTTTCCGCAGCCTATAGATTAGTGAAGACAGAATTTTTTGAATTATATGGAGATGATTTAGAAGTACAATGCAACAATTTTGAGCAGCAGTACCTCAACAATCATAAATCAAGAACAAGGAAAAGTTTGCACGGCCAAAGGAAAACAGACTTGCCAATTAGATCTTCCAAGGAGCCAACACCCACTTTTTCCCCTGCAAGATTGAGTTTTTTCCTACTTTGGGGTACATCTTAAAACAGACAAAACAGCCAGCTCTAAATACACTGAAGAATTTCATGTCAGTTTCAACTCCATGACATCACACCAGCACGTTCATGTGTGCATTGATGTCCTGTGCCACCTATCTGTGTAACTAAACAAGTTGAACAGCCTTCATTAGGTTGGAAATTAATGTTTTATATTGTTAGCACAAGGGTCGAGATTTTACTGCATTTATACGCTTATATTTAATAAGCACTCAGACTCAAGTTAAACAGGCAGCTGATAGTACTAACCCATTGTAAGGGCTTTTAGAGTTCAACTGACGGTCTTCTGGTTCTTTTTTGATAGTTTTAGGATTTTGAATTCCAGGTGTCTTCTCTTCAGTTTTAGTTTCACGGGGAGAACCTGAAACAAAATATTTTCAGAATCTGACACATCAAATATAATAGCGTTTTAATTCTGAAGCATATATAGCTGTATATTTACCTTCAAGTACAACAGTAAAGTATTTCAGTTACAATTCATCAGATTAACCTCAATTTTTAAAACTTAAACTTTCAGCTAAATAGGCACCCACAACTAAGTCACAAAGAGATGCTTTATCAATCCTAGTCAGACCAATGGACAATCTTGGGACTGGAGATTGGCCTGCTAGTATTTATTATGTAGAGTCTGGACATCAAATATACATTTGTTGGAAGAGATTAGCAGCCTTGTCTCATAAGACCATGGCTAATGCAATGGCAATTGAACTCAAGCCCACCTTCAGCAATAACGTTCTGAAGTAAAAAGCATCTCATCTCCAGTGTGTAAGCCTGGGCAAAAATTATATACCACGGGTTGCCTGATCATCAGGGACCACCCTGGTAAAGTTCAAAGGAATGCAAACTCCACGTTGCAATGGCTTAGCTCCAGAATGTGCTGGGAAAAATTACACATGACATCAGTGCATCCTGGGGGGGTGGGGGGGCATGCATGCTCTCCTCAGAGTTCCTGTGATGCTTTAGTCAAGGGTCAAAAGGCACCCAATGTCCGTGTGCCACCCTGAGGCAGAGCAGATACAGATTTGGCTGTTTCACATTGCTACTGGTTAAAATGGGAAACTAGCACACAAAAGCAGAGAGGAGGAAGAGTTAGTATGCTTTCTGCTTTTGCTTTCCACTGAAGACAATTTGACACTCAAACATTTCAAATACTTACATGGTTTAGACCCTGGAGAGAAGCCCCCCAAAGTGGAAAGAGCAGGAGTTCCATCAGGGTTCAGCCCTTTAGCTTTCAATTTAGCTTCTTGTAATGCAACCTTCCTCTTTTCTACTTCTTTCTCCACATGTTCATAGTTAGGCTGTTAAAACAGTAATGTAATCAAATCAAAGGCTACCAAATATAGTACAGGCAGTCACAGCACTTACAACATTTATAAATTTCAACTTTCATGACAACACAGCAGCACATTTATATGCAGACACTGATGTTCTGCAGCATCCATCTATATAACTGGACAGGTCAAAGTCTTTATTACGTTGGAAATTAGTGTTCTATACTAGTAACTTCTTTTGGCATAGGAGTTGAGATTTTAATATGCACTTGTATTTCATAAGCACTTGAAATCCAAAAAGTTACAAACAGGCATCTGACTGTGACCAATGGTTTCAATATGTCCCTCATGCCAACTAAGCAGCATAAGCCAATCTGGGCAGGCATCAAAAGCAACTTGACAGGGCATGGGTTAAGAGCACTTATATGCCCAGCACCACACGAGTGATTTCCACCTCAATTCAGGAACCAATCTTCCATTGTTCCTATGGGAAAACTGGTTCTGACTTCCATGGTTTTCAGGAACCACTTGTAACACACGTCCAAGGACTGTCTGTTTTACACAATGGATGGCCAATGTTTAACCTATTGGGACATTAGAAATATGGGAAAAAATATTACTTGTCTAACTGACCTTTTTTCGAGTGTAAAGTTTTAAAGTGGTGATGCAGATATCCTGGATTTCCTCCTCTTTTGCGCCAAAAAGCACAAACCAATGAGGGCGATTTGGTAAAGCAATCTGAAGATGTAAAGAAAAAATGAAGCTAAACAATATGAAATACGTAATTCCATGCAACACTGAATTGCAAGTATTAATTAATAATACCACTAGATCATTAATTGGCAACCATGTGGATATCTACCCATTTTGGAATTTCCCTTACCTCAGCTATACCACAAGAGAATCTACAAGTTTTCAACTAGAAGGCATTAAGGCCCATAAATGCAGTATTACTTTGGCTCCCAATTAATATGCAGCAAACTGAGCATTTAATATGGCATTCATTAAATCAGATGTTAACACTAGGGAGAGAGCCCTATTCTGAATTATCACAGGCTGATTATAAAGTGAATTAGTACAAACAACTTGGGAGGAAAAATTACAAGTATTTCCAGATTTTTTTTTAAACCAGTTACTGTTCACTCACTTGTAAAGCTCTAGCTGCAAGATAGATGCAAGCACAAGCTACAGTTTCAGGCTTAAACCGGACAAATACACTTGTGCGGAGACTGTCATTCATATAATTCCTGAAAGACATCACATAAGAGTTATTAGTAGTTAATTAATTCCAAATACATACAATAAGAAAGGAGACTCATAACATTGTTCTTTTTTCTTAGTCGGGTTAAGTTGATTGCCATGTTAAATTGCCCCTTAGTGTTAGGGACTAGCAGGGTAAAAATGTGGAGCTGTGGGAATAGGGTCCAGATGGAATCATTGTCAGTGCAGGCATGATGGGCCGAATGGCTCCCTTGTGCACTGTAGGTATTCTATAATATGATTCTATGAATGTGCCCTCTGATATCTTCAGTACAGACCTCAAATTTCTAATAAAGGCATCATTTGAAATAAGGAATGCACTACATAAACAAACATTAAGCCACATTTCAAATCTATAAATATGCTTGCACAAAAAAAACTTACAGGGAATTTTTCAAACCATCCAGCTAAAATTCTCTAGCTGCTTTCAAGGAAAAGCAACATCCAAAGTAAGCTAAACAGACAGGTTCCTAAAGAGGATGCATGTAGTCCCTGTTCTAGAAACAGAATAAATCAAAGTAGATAATTCATGCCTGTACCCGCGCTCACTGGCTTCTCAACAGAACAATTACATTTACAAAATGTGCTCAGGTCAAAGGGAAAAGTAATGCATCCAAAAAGATTTTTCTAAAGGAAAATGCATCATGAAAGACAGCAGGGCACCATACAGCGTATGGACCAGAGGCAAATCAAATAATGCAACCAGTCTACCAAACACAACAAAAATATTGGCAGCTCTGCTACTCTGCCAACTGGGAGGGAAAAAAGTGCCAGAACGCAGCTGTAGCCATGACCTGAATGGCCATTATGATTTACTGCACAATTCACATACCAAAACTGACAATCTGACCTCAAATGCCAACAGTCCCCTTGGAACTGTACCCTAGCAGGGTTACTGCCTTCATGAAGTCAGGGGAGAGCGGAAAGGATATAATATTTCCAAGTATACATCTACATTAGAACAGGTCAATTTGGAAAAGTTCCTTCATATGGCTGACAAGACCCAGGTTTGTAATTATGCCTGTCTATTAAAGAATTACATCCAAAACAGTCTCTCAGACTGTGGTTGTGTTTTCAGAATACCTATTACAGACCGCATGCATTTAACAATGGTTTTTTAAAAATTCAGTCAGGTAAGGGATGAAAAGTTTATTGAAAATCAAGTTAAGCCTTTATTGTGCTTTAAATTTGTCAAGAGCCACCACAATTAAGAAAAGATGGATGTGATCAAAAAGGTTTTCAGCTATTCGTGATTTTTAGCTGAGGTATTACTCCGATCTAGAAAGAGTTAGAAATGCCTCCACTTTCAAAAAACATACTAGTTTACAAGAAAAGGGTATTCCATTTTAAGATTTTTCAGGTAAATCTTTTCTAATAGTTCAACTGAAACTCTGTACTGCAGCAACATCCATAAAGTGACCAGCTTGACCTAATATTTCAAATCACAATGAAACAAAGGTAACTTTATTGACTGTGATTCAGATCAAGTTTAGCCAGAAGCAAAAAATGTCAAGTATAATTATTTTAACACCCAGTTTATTGATTTCAGTGTTCAAAATATCTAGTGCTCCCTTTCAGACAGACCAAAATCACTAGGCTGAATTTGAATGACTCACTGTCTTAGCTGCAACCACTGCAATTACTTAAGGTATAAAGTGGAATGATACCGATTCTGAAAGTTAGAACCATTGAAGCAAACAGCATTTTTTAGTGGAACATTTTCAAAGCTGAGGATAACTATCAGCTTGGTCTGGTATTCCAATGCATGTACAAAAGGGAGAGGCTGGTTGAATAAGTTCTTCCTATTTCGAGTGCATTCACAGCTTCCAGGCATCTGCACTTGTGACTGAGGCACCTGTCCTATGCAGCACAAACCTATTTCTTAAATTTAACATAGTCTAAACATGGGTTTTCTCTTAAAGCTTTCACTTTATTGGTTGCAATCTGCTGCATGGCAAATAGTCTTATCAACGTTCAGTACCCACTACTAAATGTTTACAATAACCACTGTCCAATAAGGTGAAGTTGTATTTTTTAAAAATGCAATTTAAACAGGTTCATGTAGCTTCAGAAAGTGGTCCTGGCCTTAATTAGTTTCAATTATAAACTGAAATTTAGTTTTCAAATATTAACCGCTATTTTTGTATTAGCATTTTCCATTTGTAGATGACGTCACAGGTAGACCCATCCTACAGGAATACACCCTTGATCAAGTGGGATCAACCGTATATGGAAAGGTCAAATTCAAACCCATGACCCATTCTACTATTTAGAAGAGAAAGACAGCATCAGAAAACAAAAAGTTATCATTTAGTTGAGATTGAGAGAATGATGTTCACAAGCCTCCATTCTGCATTTTACTCTCAATTCTAATTCTGGCAGCAGAGCTGTATGCAATGAGAGAAACAGAATTAATCAACATGGAACTAGTTCAAGATGCAACTCACCAACCTACAAATAAATTAAGTGACTTAATGATCAGACAAGTTTAAAATTTGGGAGCGAATGAATTAAAATAATTTTTCAGATTCCTATAACAACATCTACTCTTCCTCACCCCCATCAAGTTCAAGTAATGAGCTAGTCATATCCATACAGAAAGCACAGAGAATTCTTGGCTGGTTGGTCTAGTCAAGGATAGGTTGCAGCCTGTAAAAGAATCTAAGACGTTTAGTTGTATGCGTCAAAATCTTGTATGCTCCAGAAATATTAAATATTTATAGTGTAGCAATTAATGATTTAGTTCCTTCTCTTCATGCTTTAAAAATTCACATTTTAAAACTTAGTCAACTAGAAACATTAGACATATAATCTAAGTTACTGCAAGTACACATGTTGAGTATCCATTTCCAGAAGTCAATACAAATCCTTCAAAACCCCGCCAGAACTAGATGATGTTGCCAGATGTTTTGTGACCACTTCAGTGAATAGCTGTCTCGGATGAGAGCTTGCACTGGATTGGCTGAAGAGGCAACCAATCAAAGGCCATCCTGAGGTCACGTAGTTGAGAAGCAGTTCAGAGGGCAGAGTTCTTTGAGTTCTATGACTTACCATCATGGACTACCCTTTAATTAAAAAGAGTAGAAAAAAGAACAAAGTTAAATTGAGTCCTCCTTTATGATAGTGAACAAACAAGCCATGAAAACAGTATATCGAAATTACAGTACCATGTTCATCAAGAATCAGTACAAATGCACACCATTTAAAAAATGAGTTGTTACACCGAATTGTTGTACCCGTTTCTGTATGGATACAATTACAAAAGTTAGAAAGCCAATTGTCAACTTTTAGCACAAAGAATTTTAGGTGTACAATATATATTAAATACACACTTTCAATTTCAGATACAGTTTCCTTGGCTTCACATTCAAAGAGGAGACTTACCAGGCTGTTTGGACAAGGGTTTGATTCCTTTCGCACTCGAGCACTTGGAGATACATAAAAATTATCTAGTAGGGAGAAGAGGATTAGATTGTTATTTTTAAAAATGTAACTTCCAGTTCTACATGAGTAAAATGCAACTGTCTACTGACTTACCTTGTGCGGATGCTTTACATGAACGCAAAATCCCAATTCCTTCAACACTCGTCTTTCTGCTTTGATCACTTGGTTTTTGGTGTTAATGTAGTTTTGATCAAGTATCAATGGTGTTGGAGTCCTGGTTTAAAAAAATCAAAACTATTTGCAAGTCTAAAACAGAAACTCAAAATTAGTTTGTTCTTCTAATTCTCTACAAGGGACTTTTTTCCCTTCCAACCAACCAGAAGAAACTCCTGTAACTGCCTCCAAAGCTTTGGTCTTGTGCTGTCCATTTCAAACTGAAAATTATACAGCAAATATGCTGAACAACCTGTTTAGCAGTTACCACCATTTATGAAAGTAAACAATATTCTAGAGTAGTAGAATCTATCCAAGAAAATAAGGCCATTAAAATAGTTAGATGGTTAGCAATTTCTGTTTACTGAACATCAGACATATCTAAACTTTAAAAGCTAAATCATGTGCATTTTGTTAATATTCACATTTTAAACAACGCCATACTCTGTGCAAAGACCTGACAGTAATCGGATTTGAATATCTAATTTAAATGTGCAGAATGCACAGAACATTATTCTGAAAGTAATCGCTTCATGCAACTTTTAAAATGTTTTTAATCATTCTTCTGATACCAATCTGCTCATAAAATCACACAACTAAGTCTTCTTAATGTTGTCATCTTAAACCACAGAAAAGATTCTGCAAAACATAAAATTCAAACACTCATAATTGACTTATTTGATATCTAAATTGTTTACTATATTTAAAACCAAGAGTTCAAAAACAACTTGAGAAAATTGTGGGTTTTTTTGATTCAAGACCAAATGTATGCAAGTCTTTAAAAAGGCATTCTCTGAAACAATACACACAATTGTACAAAAATAAAACTTTTTTCAAATCACCTACAAGGTGTTACCCCTACCCCTCCATATGTTAAACAGCTGTATTTGTTGGCTTTGTTAGAACTAAATGCCATTACCCCCCCCACAAAGTGCAATTTTCAAACAATAAATCAAATATTGATATAGTAAACTCAGCTCCAGACTTATTGGAGCAGTAGCCATGGGCCAAAATGGCTGACCTCTGACATTTTAATGGCAGCTCAGAAAGTTGTGTTTTTACATAATCAATAGGGCTTATAGGTGTTGAATGCCCGATTTAAATATAAAGTAATTTGGCATTAATTCCAGCATTTATGGCAATGCTCGTAAGATTAATTGGAGCATTTAAATTATAGATCTGAGCTGAATATCTTGGGGCTCAACAAATCCCAACTCTGTTCCAACATCTACTTTTACCTCTGTCTTATACCCACCACCCATTACATAATTTCACTGAAAGTCATTTTTAATATTTCCATATCAATAACATTAGTTTTAACAAGCTATTTCCCCATGATAGGTACGACTCCCCTACTTCATTGGCAATTACTTTTATTCTATTCTAGTCTATCAAAGCTAACTTCTAATTACAAGTCTGTAACACTGCTTACCAACCACCTACTTCTAAATGGGATGACGCATTTGCAGATATTTCCTTCTGCTGAACTCAAGCTAATTAATGCTCTCCAAGATATATGCATTGGTAAGCACTGGGATGTTCTAATTAGGTAATAAACACAGCATTGATTTAAAGTCAATCTTAATTCAACAGTTCCATTTACTGAATCTAAATTGACTAACTTAAATTTTATATAATAGTTAAAGTGGCCAAATAGGAGCAGATTTCAAGACAGTCTCAATATCCCTTTCTTTACCAATGAAATCCTTTAAGGTGGTCATGAAACATAATTGAGTATTTACTGTCTCTAGCTTTATATATATTCATCCCCAAAATCTTTGATAAGTTCAATTTCACATAAGAGTACTCAAAAATTATGAAACAAAGCCACCAGAAAGTAATACAGAATGTAATTACATACAGTAGTAAGTTTAAAATCTGACAAGTTTGTATTTCCTGAAATATTGTTTTGCTAATTGGGGCAGCACGGTGGAAGTGGTTAGGACCTGGGTTCAATTCCCAGCTTGGGTCACTGTGTGGAGTTTGTACATTCTGCCCATGTCTGCGTGGGTTTCCTCCAGGTGTTTCCGTTTCCTCCCACAGTCCAAAAATATGCAGATTAGGTGGTGGCCATGCTAAATTGCCCCTTAGTGGCAGGAGACTAGCTAGGGTAAATGCTTGGTATTATGGGGATAGGGCCTGGGTGGGATCGTGGTTGATATGGACTCAATGGGCCAAATGGCCTCTGTCAGCACTGTAGGACTCTATAATAGCAAATTCCAGTACCTACATTTAATACCTTCCTATCCCAACTACATCACCCATACATTTAAATATACATAATAAAAATACTTAATTATATACATAATAAAAATGCTTCCTGCATTCCTTAACTGTAGGCTCTGATCTTCTCAGTAAATTTTTTTTTGGAGTCAACAATAGGGTGATGTTAAAAGTGCATCCAATTCATTATGCAGCATGTCCTCGAATTTACGACGTTAAAGTTACATTCAATGGCACTTAAATTTATAAACTGACAATTTTATATTTACATAGGTATCAACTTTATGCACACCAGAAAACAAGTTCAAATATTCATACATGTACATCAATACTCTGCATCGCCCATCTCCCCAATTCGAGACACTCAGTTGCTGCTCAAAGACATTTTTAGTTGGTGCATCTTGTCTTTTAAAACTTTTAACACATAATAGATGAGTAAACTTCTGGGTTATTTTGATGAAAATAGGATATCAGGCCTTGGTTAAGGAAGTGATCCCCCATTTATAACTGTTTTCAGGAACCAATTGTACCACAAGTCTGAGCACTACCTGTACATCAAGTTTAAAGGAAAGCAAAGGCTAGCACTCACAAGAACACTTGTCCAAAGTAGTTTTTAACTGGTGAACCATTAACAGTTAAGGATGGCTCATGGATTTGTACGAAGATGAATAATTTAATAAACATTTGGATTCAGTCATTTGTAAAATGAAAATACCATAAATCAGTGAAAAGCAACCTTGAATTGATTTTACTTTTTATTCATTCAAGTGATGTGGGCATCTATTGCCCATTCCTAATTGCCCTTGAGTTACAGTATCGATAATATTCTCTTTGGATTTTGGTAATTAAGTTTTATTTCCTAATAGTTATTTACCAAGCATTTTAAATTCATGAGATTAAAATGTCAAACAGTTAAGATAGGGTACTAGTAATATTCAGATACAAAGCATTAAATGTAATGTTAACCCACTAGAATTTTGTACCTTTTAAACTGAATGATTTATAGAAAATTGAATGTTCCGCTGTTGAAACTTAAAACAGATTAATATGATTAGTGACCAGCATATTTACCAGTCATCCAACATGGAGCACATGCCCCCAGGTTTTGATTAGCAACCTGATACTGTTTAATGATCTTCCACTACTCTTTTCTGACAATATAAAATCCCGTAATTTGAAATCTTTACCTGCATGCAGTACTGAGAAATACAGACCAACAGTTCTGTGATTAAAATCTAGTCTCAGCTTAGCCAGGACATTTGCTACAAGTAGGTACGAGGAAAAACAAAAACATTAGCCTTATGCTTCCAAATACACACTACTGGAAAATGAACATGGATGAAGAGAACAAGAAGTGACTTGACTGACAATTACCTCCATGGACAATCAAAATGCAGATTGGTGATAACCTGGTGGTCCCTCAATATAATTACTCCCCAGAAAGAGCTGACACACTGATTTGGAGGGCAGGGGGGATGCATTAGAAGGGAATTCAGTGAAATGGGGAAGCAAGCAATGAAAGTGAAAAAAATCACAAGCATGGTATGGTTTTCAAAATTTTAAAATCAATTTTAGATAACTGTGCATTCGTGCATCTACCTGTCACTCTAATGATCCACGTTATCTCAAAAATAATCTTAAGAGTTTGTTGCCAGTATGAACTTCCCATTATAAATAACTGGGAAGTACATTTTATACTGGAAACTGCCCATGTAAAGTTTCTACGTACTAATTACACTCTCCCACAGCTGGTGGTGACATTTTATAACTGAGTTTTACATTTGCTTATATCTTGAGCTGGATTACAAAAAAAACTGTAAAGCTGCAACCTACAGCTTCCCTGCATCTTAAAGCTGCTGTACATTCTGCCTAGTATATTTTTTAAAAAAAACTTATACCACCTAAAATAGGGAGTAATTTGCATCTGCACACTTGTCCAACCATGTTAACTATGACAATTTAGTCACTCCATGCAAGATGTCTTGGGAAATTAAACATTAAAAATGCAATTATAACTTGGTGTTGCATAAAACTGCTCTTCCTGATAATTGCATGCAGTAAATTTTTTCTCTTTGCACTGACAATTAAAATCTTCAGCAAAAAGTAGCACATTTGAATATTATTTTAGTACAAGACTACTTTACTAACTAACAAAATAGTAATTATGGCTAATTATATTGTGAATACAAGATTAGCTGGAAAAATAATCTTGCAAAATTTAATGCATCATGGCATTAATGATTGAATAGAATCCCAAACATGCAGAAGAGCCACTTTTGGCCTATTGAGTCTGCACTGATTCTTTGACAAGAATATCTTAACCAAGTCCTCTCCCCTGC
The DNA here is from genome assembly GCF_965287045.1 of Carcharhinus amblyrhynchos. Lineage (NCBI taxonomy): Eukaryota > Metazoa > Chordata > Chondrichthyes > Carcharhiniformes > Carcharhinidae > Carcharhinus > Carcharhinus amblyrhynchos. Next base: position 99,458,721 of record NC_137326.1, on the reverse strand, counting down.
CCCATCCCATTACCCCACACATTTGTAATTCATCTAATGTACACATATTGGGACAGTAAAGGGCCAATTAATCTAACCTGCACATCTTTGGACTGTGGGAAGAAACTAGAACATTTGGAGGAAACCAAAGACACAGGGACAATGTGCCACTTCCACACAGAATCACCAAAGGCTGGAATTGAACACAGGTCCCTGGAACTAACAGGCAGCAGCATTAACTATTGCGCCACCTTGCCACCCTTGTTTCCAATTTTGATTCTGGCCTAATCTAACTTAAGAGTTTCCATTCCCTCCTTAAACCACATTTATACTTTGATATTATCTGACACTAGCATCATGATCACAGGCTAAGCTTTATTACTCCAATATGAGGTGCTAGCCAACTGTCCTTGCTATTTAATTTGCTGCCCATGATCTTCCAGACATTAGCTGATTATTTCAGATACAGCTGGTTAACCAATTTTAATTTTTTAAAGTCTACTTGTTTGGAAAAAGCTATTACTAGCTGTGTTTTTCTTCACTGGCGCAGTTAGAATTTATCAAGTTTAGGACGTTTAGTGCCAAGAACAAATCTTTCCAAGACACCAGGACAACCAAGTTCGATTAAGCAAACTCAGGCATACAAAGGCACAATACAGCAAGAGTCATTGGGGTTTTAATGCTAGACAGTCTCATTTGAAGTTTAAACATTCCAACATGCACATGCTTACAGAAGTTTGGTGCCAGTGTAACTTCATTCCAGCTATGAACTGCATCCAGCATAAAATATCCTAACCAATTCTGTGGTGCACCTCCAAAAAATCCCACTTTCTCTGATTCCAGTGTCAATTCAAGCCTGACTCCAAATTGAATTTCAACTGCAAAGCCAATGTTCAATAAAACTACTGCATACCTGCATTGTAGTCATGGAGTAAATGCTTCCCCCAAAGACTTGCATTCATATAGCAATTAAACATCTAATTCCTGTAATGTACAGGAATTAAATGTTTATCTAACAGTATCAACATATACCATTTCAAACAGCAAAATCTAACGAAACAGCAATGAGATGGAACAGCCAAAATGAACTGTTCTGTATTTGTTGAGCGAAGGTGAAGCACTACACAAGAGAGAACTCCTGAACAAAAAAGGATTGTAAACATTAGGTGTTTCATAAAGATTCTACTGCACCATTAAGGGAATATGTCTGAAATTAATTTGCAATGACCTGAGTCTAAAGGTGGACCTCAGTTGAACTTATCAAAAAGGCATCACCTGAAAGCAGCATTCTCTCAAACACTACACTGAACATAAGCCTGGATTGCACAATCAAGTTCTGGAGGAAATCTTGGATCTAGATTTTTCACTCAAACAAGGGTTCAATTTGAACCAATTTCTTATTGTGATTTCAAAATCAGAATTCAGCTGGCATTGTTAAATCAAAGCGAAATATAGCAACAAGGGCAGCTACAACTTCTCTTTTTGAGAAGTTGAACATTGCTATTAAGAATGTTACCCAAGCACAATCCGCTTGTTATATTTTGGACCATTATAACCGCTGTCAAAAAAAACTTAAAAATATGAACTTCTGTCCTTTAATCTACCACAAAAAACCCATTTACAGAAGTGCAAATGCTGGAGCACGTTATCATTAAGAACAGAATGGGCAATTCCTCAATTCACCACAAAATTCTATCCTTACTTTCAAAAACCAAGTACTAAAACTTGAGCAGTGTAACATGCAAAACATTTTGATCTATCTCCAACAATACCTCACTAATTTCAAAAGCCCTATTATAAATTGGGGAAAAAGCAACTGGATTCTTTACATACTTCAGGTTTCTGACGAAACATACTAACCTCCCTATCATTCAGAGTAGATATTTATTTTAAAAAGCCAAGGCAAAAATGTGATGGTACCACCTGGACAGCAAAGACAAAAAGCTGAGAACCAAGTACAGGAGTTCCTAGGTTTTAATGGTGCTGTGCCCAACCTTCCAAAGCCCCCGATTCCAGTGACCCGTTCAAAGAGCACTGGTTCTCCATCGGGATCAAACGGCACTTCTTATTTTCACTGTTGCCATGTCGACAGCTTCATCTTTACGTACCATTCCACATCACCCAGTCTTTGGTAAATGTAGTTGGTCGCTGTTAGGTTGGTTGCAAGGGAAAAAAGAATAAAAGTCAATATTGCATTTTAACTTCATGCACAATAGTAAAAATGATCACAGTAAGAAGCAACCCGATTTTCATATACAAATTGTATTATTCAAGACTAATCATCCTCTAATGATTTTTTTGAATCTATCATAAATCCTGTGAAATTATGGTTCATCATATTTTTCCTTTTTGACAAAAGAAATCTTCCTGGTGCATCATTAAGTCACTAAAAGTGGGGAAAAAGAGGTTAACTTTCTCTCCCTTCCCCGCAACAGCAATAGAACAGGTAACCTTAAAATTCTGCAGATTAAAAACCAATTAGCCTTCCATTTTAACTTTAAGAAATCACTTATCCCATTATTTTATTTACACAATACTGTGGCTCACCAATTTTCTAAAGATTACTAGCTTCAATTTAGCAGCTGACGTACAAAAATACAAATTCACACAGTAGAGCATTAGAATGCAATTCTAATTTCTTAGTTTTTCAAACTTTATGAAGTAAATGTTTCTTGGTTATCTACTACATATGCAAACTGGTGAAGCGGTATTACATTCGGAGTAGCTTTAAATAGTCAGGTTCAGGCCTGACATCTTCACAGATTCATACTGCCATTTATCTAGTTACGTGTTGCCTTGTGCCAGTGTTTCCAGACTGCCTTCTTCTGAGATGGGAAGGAGCATCACAATGTTGCATCATGACTCGAACACTCCAGTGAACTCCGGAAGGCCTTTACATAGTTTTCGCCTACTTAGCCAACTCACGAATTCTAGACTCTGGTCAGCACTTTTGCAAACTAACTAAAAGGAACTTTTATATTTGGTGCTATAGTTTGGGTCACAGAAGACCATTGCCTTTATTCCCTTCTTGCCCTTAGATTGTTGGCAAAACTGTAGGCCCACATTTTGATTTGAACTGTTTATACTATACAAGGAGTGTGCAATCTACAGAAGGTAAACGAGTCTGCCTCCAACAGTAACACTCCTTCATAGTGCTAAGAGTATAGTTAAATCTGATCACAACAGATTTAAGTTCAATTATAACAGCGATATGCCATTCTTATCTTACTTCACAGTATTGAGGTAAAGGAGGAATATCTTTCAATTTAAGTCGATGCCTTCTAGCTACCAATTTGATACAGTACAACTCAAACATGACTCCCTAGCTTATCTTAGTTTCCCTATTTTAGTTTATTACATGTTTGAAATTAATGTCTTACTGCTGAAACTGAACTCAAAATACAAAATTTCCTCTCACCAGATCACCTGATGTGCTCACTTTTCACTTCATTCCCCATCCAAATTTTATCTTTATAAAGATAATGACTCACCCTGGATTACAGGTTTACTCATGTTAGCTCGCTTGCAGCGCCCAAAAATGACTGTTCTTCACCCACAAGCTGGACAACGAACGTGAGCAGACTACTTGGTTAGAAATTTAGTGTCAGCCTACCCCCTTGAACACATTCCAGCATGAGTTATTGGGTTGTAAGGGACTCTTCTTGCTTATCCTTCCCCAATACTGGGTCACAGAGTTTGGGTAACAATGGATTCTTCCTATTCATCCCTCACGAACTCATGGGTCACAACCAAATGTAGCACCTTTGGTACTAAGTTCAGCTAACTCAGCGCAGGCCAAAAATTGAACCTGGAACCATCCTGGTTTGCATGGCTTATTACATCGTGGTTTTCCCCGCTCAGCCAGTGAAGATCAGGTGCAACTGATCAATAAGACTCCTGAAAGTTTGGGCATGTTAAGGAATGTTTTTGACAAATTAGCAAAAACTGGAGTTGAAGAAAAGGGCTTACCTTTTGCCTCTTAGCTGGCGCAAATGGTGGAATACATTTATGACATCTCTCACACGGCGAGGGGCTTCTTCAATTTTTGATGCAAGATTGATACAAGCCATTGCAACAATCTGAAAAATAACCATTTTCATTACCAGCTGATCTCTCGTTTAGTCACATGGCCAGTGGATTATTTTGAAATAGGAACAGAAAAAGCATTATTTGATATAACCTCTGATCTTTTAGACCACATCCTGAAAGGTAAATTCATATTCAGATAGCCAAAGATCAGTGTATTTTTGAGGAATATCACAACCTAAATCATTGAAAAACATTTCCAATGTGATCTGAATATGGGACACATCCCAAAAACTGAAAAATACACCAAGCAATCTCATGAGACATTGCACTGAGGTGAAGCTGAAGCACAGTTAGAAGTTGAAATATAACTGGACAAGGATTTGCTAATACTAGACATGAAAACAGCATACTTAAGAACGTGATAAAAGTTTACTTGAACATAAACATTTATTACTGGAGCCAATGCTAGTTCAGAAAGTTGAAAGAACAAATAATCCTGTATTGCTTCCCCCACCAAGATGGTGGGAACTAAAAGCTGCTCAAGATAACCACAATCAAAGTAAAGACCATCTGATAGCAGAGTAACCTGGCTACTGCTACTAAGTTAGGGTCAAAGATGATCGATAACAGACATTATGATTTTAAAAAGTTGTGTTATTTGATCACAGAACAATTACAGCATTAGAAGGCCATTCAGCCGATGGAGCTCTCGACAAGAGCAATTCAATTAGTCGCACAACTCTGCCCTTTTCCTGTAGCCGCATGCATTTATCTTTAGGTACTTAACCAATTTTTTTTAAAACCACTATGTCCACTACCCAGCAGGCTCGCTAGTATTTTTATTTCTTTGCCTATCACCTCTGTTGGGAGCCAGGAACGAGGGCCTAAACTTTAATTAACCTAGGGCATTCAAGGGTGATTTCAGAAGCAGCCGTAAAGAATCACAATTTGTAACTCATTCTCAATTCTCCAGAAATTTGTGATAAGGATCAATTGAAATTTGTTAAATCAGGGCAAAGTTAAGGCAGATCAGACATGATGCAATTAAATGTGCAGCCTGGTTCACACCCGCTGTTTCAGAAATATAGTGATGAGTAATCGCGAAAATACAATCCAGTGCCACAATTTCACAATAGACAGTTGGGACCCTGGTACTCCGACAGGGGGCTAGAAGCTGAACTCCAGGCCGGGCTCAGGGAGTGGGGGCAGGCGAGCCGCACACACTAGCCCCAAGGCTGCTTCTATCAAATCAACAGCCGGGCCTCCATTTCCAACAAATTCCTGCCGGGGCCGCCATAAACCGAACCAAATGTTTATACACACAAAAAAAAAAGCCCTCCCGGGATCCGCCCGGAGGAATTTCCCCACCGCCGGGGTACTCACCTCGAAACTGTGCTTGACAAAGGACTTGGAGAAGAAGAAACGCTGGAACAGGACCTGGGCCGTCGCCATGGCCACCTGCGGAGCAGAGAAAACGGGGCAAAGTTTCAGAGAGAGAGAGAAAGGTTGAAGCGGAAGATCAGGCGCGGCCTCCCCTCCCCCCACAGCGCCGGCGGCCCCGCCGATACCCACCTGCGGCAGACGCAGCAAGATCCCGGCCGACTGGATCAGCTCGCAGCCCAGGATCCGCAGGTCGGTCTCCACCTCCAGGTCCAGGCCATCCTGCATGGACGGGGTGGGCGAGAGCTTCTCCTCGGGGATAAGGGAGTTGTCGATGGTGAGGAAGACGGCCGAGTAAACCTTGTCTCCGATCAGGATGCCCTCGCTCGCCGCCATTTTGCCTCCGACAAAAAAATAAAATGGGAAGAAAAGGAACGGGCGCGGCGCAGGCGCAGTGCGAACCACTCCACTGCACCCACAGCGGCCGGCCCGTATCAATCCCCGTCACAATATAGATCCACAGAAAAGACACCCCAGAGCGACAAGAAAAAACCCTTCCAACAGTCCGGAAATACGCGCTGTCGCGTTCTTATTTTTTCCCCTCAGCTTCATCTGCCTGGAGGGACGACCCGAGATTGGTCATGGCGAAGGGAAATGCCGTGACGTAACCTAGTCTCTTCACATCCCCCTTCCCCCCCGAGCCACCCGGCGGAAGGAGCGATGCCCGGAACCCATTGCATCTCATCTAGCGGCGGAAGCGCGCGCCCAATCGCTGACGTCAGTGGGAGCCGCTCCTTTGTGACGCACGCGCGCAGTCAGACGCAATGTGACCAATTCTGACGGGGCGGACGGAGCGGGTGGGGAGGGGGAGGGGGAGGGGGAGGGGGAAACACCGCTGTCCTATTGGCTGCCTTGCCTTGCCAGGACAGGGACACGTGCTTTCCTGGAATGTAAAGACTGTTTCCCGCGGGCGCTGTTTGTTTCATTGAAACTGTAGCTCCCCAGCGTGTGGAATGATGTTTGTCCAATTAGAAAGACGTGCAAAAGTCCCATGGCTGCCACACTATTTGTAACCCTCATGACTTGCCTGGACTTGCAACGTTTCGCTTACTGTCCTGTCTGGAGACAAGACACATCACTTTAACCTATGCTTAAGACTATATCCACTCACATTGTCTGCCTCTTCAAGACTTGATTAGCTCTAAAAACTCGCATTTTAATCAGTATTCTGTAAACTGAATGTGTACCTTTATGTGCCCTGTTTGTGATCAGAACTCCCCACTCACCTGATGAAGGGGCTGAGCACCGTAAGCTAGTGGCGTTTGCTACCAAATAAACCTGTTGGACTTTAAACTGGTGTTGTGACTGTTCTTACTGTGCAAAACCACAAGCATAGCATCAACAAGCATCAGCAATGTTTTCGTAAATGTACTCCTAATAGTCATCATGCATTAATATTTTGTAAATGAAAATTTGAGTTGAGAAATTGGAGCCATTACAATTAAAGATTTTATTTCATTATTGACACAAGTGTTGAGATACAGTGTAGAGTGTTGTTTCATGTGCACTATACGGGCAAGACACACCGTTCATAGAGTACTGAGGGGAGAAGGAAAGCAGAGTGTACAGTCACAGCTAGAGTGTAGAGAAATATCTGCTTTATGTATGGTAGGTACATTCAAAAGTGATGGCAGCAGGAAAGAAACTGTTTTTGAGTTGGTGGTAAGTAACCTCAAACTTCCAAATCTTTTTCCAGATGGAAGAGAATATATCTGGGGTGTGTGAGGTCCTTGATTATGCTGGCTGCTTTTCCAAGGCAATGGGAAGTGTAGATAGAGTCAATGGATGGGAGGCTGGTTTCGTGATGGACTGGGCTACATAACCATTTGTAGTTTCTTGTGGGGTAACATTACTTTCTTGGTAATTGGCCATCTTTTTCCAATGATGAAATCAAATAATGCTCAACAGGTCAGGCAACATCTGCAGGGAGTCATGTTGGTGACTCCCAAGATTGGTGACTCCCAAGATTCCACCAAGATTGGTGGAACGGCAAATTGCGCGGAGGGTGTGGAGAGTCTGCAGAAGGATCTAGATAGGCTGGGCGAATGGGCCAGGAAATGGCAAATGGAATTTAATGTTGGCAAGTGCGAGGTGGTCCACTTTGGTAGGGATAATGGTAGGGAGGACTACTACTTACGTGGCGAAAAACTGCAGCATGCTACGGTGCAGAAGGACCTCGGGGTCCTTGTGCATGAGTCGCAAAAACCCAGCCTGCAGGCGCAGCAGGTAGTCAGGAAGGCGAATGGGATGACATGTTAATCCTTTTTGATCCTTTTTGCTCCATGTTGCTGTCAGGAATAGCGTTTGGTCACGTTTGGTGAAGCAGAAAGATAGAATGTGAATCCGTGTTTGTCGCTCAAAGCCACTGATGCCCAGGTGAAAGGGCTGATCAGAAACTAATCTTCCCAAGAGGGGAGAGTTGTCAAGTTCAGTCAGTGCTTTCTCTCTCTCTCTCTCTCTCTTTTCCTTGCATCCCAACTTCAGAGCCATTTTGCATTCCCAATGGTGTTAGTCCTCTGCAAAGAGGACTGACGACCCTCTTGTCAATAGTGACATGAGGTCAAATCCTACCGAGGCAGCTCATGGAATTTAAATTATATAATTAATTGAAAAGATAAGGAGGTAGAAATCCCGTCTGAGTAACGGTGACCATGAAACAACCAGACTGTTATGTAAATTCATCTGGTTCACTGATGTCCTGAAGGGAAGGAAGTCTTCTCTCCTAACTCGGTCAGCCTAAGTGTGACTCTGAATCTGCAGCAGTGTGGTTGAAATGACCTAGCAAGGCAGTTGTTTCAAACTGTAGAGAAAAGTCAAACAAGAATGAAAGCAAACTGGCATTGAAACGAGCAAGGCACAGCCTGATGGTCAGATTAAAGGGCTGATCAGAAGCTAAATCTCAGTTACATTGGAGAAGAATTGTCAAGTGCAGTTGGTGCTCTCTCACTGCAAGGTGTTAATCACAGACATCCAGGGCAAAGTATCCGACAGGGTTCTGAAAGAAATGGCGGAGGTGATAGTGGATGCCTTGGTGGTTATTTTCCAGACGTCGGTGGACTCCGGGGAAGTGCCGGAAGATTGGAAAGCGGCTAATGTTACGCTGTTGTTTAAGAAGGGTGCCAGGCAAAAGGCGGGGAATTATAGGCCGGTTAGCTTAATGTCTGTTGTAGGTAAAATGTTAGAATCCGTCATGAAGGAGGAAATAGCGAGGCATCTTGAGGGGAATTGCTTGATAGAGCAGACGCAGCACGGTTTCGTTAAGGGGAAGTCGTGTCTGACAAATTTACTGGAGTTCTATGAGGATGTGTCTAGGGCGGTGGATAGAGGAGAGCTGGTGGATGTGGTCTTTCTTGATTTTCAGAAGGCGTTTGACAAGGTACCTCACAAGAGGTTATTGCAGAAGGTAAGGGGGCATGGAGTTGGGGGTAGGGTGTTAGCGTGGATAGAGGATTGGTTGTCAAATAGGAGGCAGAGAGTGGGGGTCAATGGGTGCTATTCGGATTGGCGGTTGGTGACTAGTGGAGTGCCTCAGGGGTCGGTGCTGGGGCCTCAGCTATTTACCATTTATATAGATGATCTGGAGGAGGGAACCGAGTGTATGGTGTCGAAATTTGCTGATGACAACAATATTGGAGGAACGGCAAATTGTGCGGAGGGTGTGGAGAGTCTGCAGAAGGATCTAGATAGGCTGGGTGAATGGGCCAGGAACTGGCAAATGGAATTTAATGTTGGCAAGTGCGAGGTGGTCCACTTTGGTAGGAATAATGGTAGGAAGGATTATTACTTATGTGGAGAAAAACTGCAGCAGGCGGCGGTGCAGAGGGACCTCGGGGTCCTTGTGCATGAGTCGCAAAAACCAAACTTGCAGGTGCAGCAGGTGGTCAGGAAGGCGAATGGGATGCTGGCCTTCATAGCGAGGGGGATTGAATATAAAAGTAGGGAGGTCTTGCTGTGGCTATATAGGGCATTGGTGAGGCCGCAGCTGGAGTACTGTGTGCAGTTTTGGTCGCCGTACTTACACAAGGATATTTTGGCCTCGGAGGGAGTGCAGAGGAGGTTTACTAGGCTGATGCCGGAGTTGAGGGGGTTGAGCTATGAGGAGAGGCTGAATAAACTAGGCTTGTACTCGTTAGAGTTTAGAAGAATGAGGGGAGATCTCATTGAGACATATAAGATGATGAATGGGATGGATAGGATAGAGGTGGAAAGACTCTTCCCGCTCAGAAAGGATAGTAGGACTAGGGGGCACAGCCTCAAGATAAAGGGGGGGGGGCGGTTTAGAACGGAGTTGAGGAGGAACTTCTTCACTCAAAGGGTGGTGAATCTCTGGAATTCTCTGCCCGTTGAGGTGGTGGAGGCTGCCTCGCTAAATATTTTTAAGACGCGGGTTGATGGGTTTTTGATAAGCGAGGAGATTAAGGGTTATGGGGAGAGGGCGGGAATGTGGAACTGAGCCACGACAGATCAGCCATGATCTTATTGAATGGCGGGGCAGGCTCGAAGGGCTAGATGGCCTACTCCTGCTCCTATTTCTTATGTTCTTATGTTCCTGATCTTCAATCACCCAGTGTAGGAGTGGCAGACAGTTCAGAGGACTTTCTTGTGAGTCTGTGCTTGAACCTAGATAAAGGTGCCCATCCCTCAAGCCAGGGTTTGGTATGGCCTGTAAAACTGGTTGTTCCTGCCTCATCTTTTCAGCCTTGTCCATGCCCAGATGGCACTAGAAACATAGAAGATAGGAGGAGGAGGCCATTTGGCCCTTCAAGCCCCCTCCGCCTTTTATTCTGATCATGGCTGATCATCCAACTCAATAGTCTAATCCAGCTTTCTCCCCATAATCTTGGATCCCATTTGCCCCAGGTGGTATATCCTCTTGAATACATCCAATGTTTGGGCATCAACTACTTAGGCTCTCCCACCATCAGGAATATCCTCCCTGCCTCTACCCTGTCTAGTTCTGTTAGATTTTTATAAGTCTCAATGAGATACCCCCTTATTCATCTGAACTCCAACGAAAACAATCCTAACCAAGTCAGTCTCTCCTCATTCATCAGTCCTGCCATCTCCGGAATCAGATTCCACCGCAACTCCATAATTTCAATTGTTCCCTTTCTAGCCAGAGAGCTTGAATGGCATTTCAGGAGAAGGGGGACATGTTGTCCACTGGTACTAGCAAGGCCTTCCACTACTGGCAGACACCACCACATGCTTCTCCAGAGCCAGCTGGTCTTTCAGTGCTATTTCCAGATTAGCAACTGCCTGGCTGCAATAACAGGTTACAAACCCAGTTGAAATATCTGAAAATACCCCAATTCTCGCATTTAAATGTTCCTTAAAAATTCCAGGGGTTTGCATTTAATATTCATTTTTCAAAATACTTTTTATCAGATCAAAATTTATATTTTGCTAGTTTATGATGTTTTGTCCCTTCCTAACAATTAAATTTTAACAATATTTTCATGTACCTATCCTATTGCCATAAATGCTTTCATACCTTTATAGTGTTACTGTCATTCAACTTTTCAGAGTGGAATGTGCAGGTTTTACTAGTCTGTCTTCATAACTCAGACTTTCGATCCAGGATCAGCCTTGTGCCTCAAGGTCTGGAATGCCTCCTTTGTGCTCTCTGTAATTGCAGCTGAATGCCAATACAACATACATCTATACAATGATTTTAAAGTAGTGAAATGTCCCTAGGCACTTCACAGGAGCATAATCAAACAAAATCAAACTCACCAGTGAGATGCCAATGGCCATGCCCGGATGGCACTAGAAACATAGAAGATAGGAGGAGGAGGAGGCCATTTGGCTCTTCAAGCCTGCTCCACCTTTTATTCTGATCATGGCTGATCATCCAACTCAATAGCCTAATCCGGCTTTCTCCCCATAATTTTGGATCCCATTGGCCGTGTCCCTGATCAGGATTCCTTTGCGTGAGGTTGATGTTGTCGCAAATAAAATGAGCTTAAAAAGGTCTGGGAGCTCTGCTCATGCACGGCGCAGAATCTAATTCATCCTAAAAATAAGTATGCTGTATCAGTGTCTCTCATAACAGAGAACCTCCCAAAAAAATACTCTGAACTGACACTGAATTTGTTCATCAATCTCAAATGGTACCTAAACATCAGCATAGAGATTTCACATTTTCAAAAGCCTCCAAAGTGAAATCATAATATGAGTTTCACAATTATTGAGGGGAAATGTTCTGATTTAGGGTTCAGCAGGCGGATGGTGATTGAAAATTGTGAGGTAAGATTGTGTTCTAGCTTCCCAATCCATACTCAGTGTTGGCTGTTTGGGGGCGGTGAGTACAGGGCCCAGGAAGGCTGCCCACTCCTCTGAGGTGAACAGGCAATGAGGCTCATTAAGAGCTTTACTCAGGTTCAGTTAAGGAGGCTGACTGGTATTTTCCAGGCCATCTCTGGTTTATAGTGCAACAAGGTCTACCTGGTGGTGGGAACCTTCCTCATTGCCTGAGTGGGAATACAGACAAGCTGAAAGATTTCCCATTGACCTGCCAGTTCCAATGGTCCACCTCCCTTAGTTCGATGGGAGCACCTGTCATAACCTTAATCAGTTTCCCATAGAGCCATAGAGGTTTACAGTATGGAGACAGGCCCTTCGGCCCAACTTGTCCATGCCACCTTTTTTTAAAACACCTAAGCTAATACCAATTGCCCGCATTTGGCCCATATCCCTCTATACCCATCTTATCCATGTAACTAACTAAATGCTTTTTAAAAGATAAAATTGTAACCACCTCTACTACTACTTCTGGCAGCTTGCTCCAGACATTCATCATCCTCTGTGTGAAAAAATTGCCTCTCTGGACACTTTTGTATCTCTCCCCTCCTACCTTAAATCTATGCTGTCTAGTTTCAGACTCCCCTACTTTTGGGAAAAGAAATTGACTACCTAGCTGACCTGTGCCCCTCATTATTTTGTCGACCTCTATAAGATCACCCCTCAGCCTTCTACAGTCCAGGGGAAAAAAGTCCCAGTCTATCCAATCTCTCCTCAAACCATCAAGTCCCGGTAGCATCCTAGTAAACCTTTTCGGCACTCTTTCTAATTTAATCATTTCCTTTCTATAATAGGGCGAGCAGAACTGCACACAGTATTCCAAGTGTGGCCTTACCAATGTCTTGTACAACTTCAACAAGATGTCCCCACCCGTATTCAATATTCTGACCGATGAAACCAAGCATGCCAAATGCTTTCTTCACCACTCTGTTCACCTGTGACTCCACTTTCAAGGAGTTATGAACATGTACCCTTAGATCTCTATGTTCTTTAACTCTACTCAACGCTCTATCATTAACTGAGTAAGTCCTGCCCTAGTTCAATCTACCAAAATGCATCACCTCACGTTCGTCTAAATTAAACTCCATTTGCCATTCATCAGTCCACTGTCCCAATTGATCACGATCCCATTGCAATGGAGATAACTTTCTTCATTGTCCACTATGCCACCAATCATGGTGTCATCTGCAAACTTACTAACCATGCCTCCTATATTCTCATCCAAATCATTAATATAAATGACAAATAACAGTGGGCACACTGCTGGTCACAGGCCTCCAGTTTGAAAAACAACCCTCTACAACTACCCTCTGGTCCTGTTAAGAAGCCAATTTTGTATCCATTTAGATACCTCGCCCTGGATCCTGTGAGATTTAACTTTATGCAACAAACTACAATGTGGTACCTTGTCAAAGGCCTTACTAAAGTCCATGTAGACAACATCAATTGCACTGCCTTCATCTATCTTCTTGGTTTCTTGTGCATCTGCAATCTCCTCCACCCAGCATGAGTGGCCACGGATAATCACCCAACCAGGAATTGAACCCTGGTCCTTGGCACTGTAAAACAGAAGTGCCAAGCACCGTGCCACCGTGATGCTTGAATTTTAACTCATTAAAAATACATTTGGAATTAAGAAACTACTGAGAACCATGAAACCATTGTTGATCGGAAAAGCTCATATGGTTTCACTAATATCCGATAGAGAAGGAAATCTGCTGTCCTTATCTGGTCTGGCCTACATGTGACTCCAGAGCCACACCACTGTGGTTGATTTCAATTGCTCTCAGTTCAAGAGTGACTAGGGATGGGCAATAAAATGTTGGGCAGTCAACAATGCCCATCTCACATGAGTGAACCAAAAAAAGCAACAACTTGCATTGATATGGCATTTTTATTGTCTTAAAACGTGCCAGGAAAAAGAAAAAGAAATTTGATTCTAAACCAAAAGGAGACATTAGGATAGATGGGACTAGCTGGGAGGACACCATGGTCGCATGGACTGGTTGGGCCAAAGGACCTGTTTCCGTGCTTTATTGTTCTATGACTCTATAGGTAATTGAAAGCATAATCAAGGAGGTAGGTTTTAAGGAGCGTCTGAAACGGGGAAAGGGAGGTGGATAATTAGGATGGGAATCAGGTCCTAGAAGCATGGCCACTCAGGCTGAGTGGAGGAAATTGCAGAAGCACAAGAAACCAGAATTAGAGGAACATTGAGATCTCTGAGGGCTGTGACTCTGGAGAAGTATGAGATGGTCAAGTTGCACAGTTGGATGATTTCTTCATTGTATCCTACATTTTGCAATTGTTTATTTCTGCTCTATAGCAGTTAAACATATTTATGGTTAAATTTCTGAATGTATCAAGATCTCTTTCAAGTACCCCCTTTCCATGAAGCATTTATGTTGACCATTTTCTTTCCAATGGGTAGAGCTTTATACTTGCCTGCACTAAATTTCATCTGCCATTGGTTTGTTACTATATATACACTTTAACCAATTCTGCAATATCTCAACTGCCTATTGCAATTTCACCTATTTAGCATCGTTTATAATTTTGGCCAATTTGTATTGTTAATGGCATGAATCTTACTGATCTCTCTCAAGATTTCTGCTTTATGTCTGGTGATTTATTTGTCACAATTCCTTATTGTCTGCCTGGTACGTCCATCTCATTTAAACTAGGATCACTGAACATACTTCAGTTACCGCTGCTGGGAAAGGCATGACACTGAAGTCTTTCTTTGTAAATTTTTGAAGAAATTGGTAATTGACAAGCTATATCTTATTATATACATCTTAGATATCGTCCACAAAATCTTTCTTACTATTATCACTCCATTTGTTGTCAGACCTTTGTGTCAATTTTTTCACATTATCATTTCTCGTTTATAATGGAAATTGCTCAAGTACTGAACTCAAGACTCACTGTAATCACACAATCTGCATTTCCGCATTTATCACTGAAAACACTTTCTAGAAATATTCTGTCTGAAAACTTTTGATTTTTTTTCTCTCAACTGATTTTATTAATTTACAAAATAACGGCTTAAACAAATGAGTGTGTTTGCTGGAAGTCATTAGCCTCATTATATTTTGAGTAATCCACTTCCTTATTGTGCATTATATCTATAGGGGACATGAGCAGGAAGCATGGTGTTCTGCTCCACTTCCTCTTGCACCCTTTATTAGTTATCAGTGAACAACATGTTGAAACTCTTGGGTCACTCCAACTGAAAATGATATAAAAAAGGTCCTTTGTTGCACAGGCCCACAGCACAACATTCACAGATTCAGTCTGTTTATAGGCAAAACCATAATAGAATCCCTACAGTGCTGAAAGAGGCCATTTGGCCCATCAAGTCTGCACTGACCACAATCCACCCAGGCCCTATCCCCGCAACCCCACATATTTACCCTTCTCATCCCCTGACACTAGTATGACCAATTCGCCTAACCTGCACGTCTTTGGACTGTGGAAGGAAACCGGAGTACCCAGAGGAAACCCACGCAGACACAGGGAGAACATGCAAACTCCACACAGACAGTGACCTGAGGCTAGAATTGGACTCAGGTCCCTGGCGCAGTGAGGCAGCAATGCCAACCACTGCACTGCTGAATTGCCATAACGGATATGAGACGCAGGTTTAATACAGAAAAATACAGGTATGGCGATTGCTATCCAACTGATCATAGAGTTAAAGAGATATATAACACAGAATCAGGCCCTTCGACCCAACTCATCTGCGCTGACCAAGTTTCCTGAACTGAAGTAGTCCCATTTGCCTGCATTTGGACCATATCCCTCTAAAGCTTTGCAATCTATGCACCAGTCCAATTATGTTTTAAATACTGTGATTGTACCAACCTCTATCCCTCCTCCCATGGCTCATTCCATATATGTACCACCCTCTGTGTGAAAAGGTTGCCCCTCAGGCCTCTTTTATCCTTTAACTTTTGAAATTCTTTATTATGTTACTCATTATTATGCTGTAGTTTAACTCTATGGTCAGCATCTTACAAGCCTCGGATGGGTGAGGCGCTAAAATTCCAGCATATTTGTGAATACTTGATACATTTGGACAATTTTAACATATCCCTGAGTAAGTTTCTAAATAAATAAGAGAATGCACATTTTGCATTTTGGCTTTGATCTTTTGTACTGCAATCTCCATCTAAACCATCACCAGCAACCAGATACAAACGGATGCAATTTTTACTTATATATCTCTAAGTTCAACTAATGACACTGATTAATTTCTTGAGACAAGTATTATATTAAACCACTCATGAATACAGATTTGCATTTTGAATTTGGCTAGGATAAGCATAAGATACTTTACTTCAGGTGCAATCCAAAAGAGCCACTAGGGAGATTATATCAAACAAAAATTATTTAAGAATACAGTCAACATGTATAATAAGAAAATTAGCAAGATCTTTTGTCAATTACAAACAAGAAACAAAACAGTCACTATCATGTGTAACTCTTAATGAATATCTAATGTGTTCCAATTAAACCAAAACCCATAGATAACAAAAAATGCTTTCACAGCACAGGCTATTGCTCACATGATAATGGAAATTTGAGTCCCCTAGTTGAAGTTTGCAGTTCTCTGGATTCACGCCAAACAGTTTGAAGACAAGGCAGCTTCCCAAAGTGCCAGAGAGACTTTAGTCCAGCTCCCAAGAACAGCAGGTTTTCACCCTTCAGGGAACCAAGATCTTGTTTTCAGCTAAGCTGCAGAATTTTCAAAACAACAGGGAGAAAGAAAAAACACTTCTTTTTAGCTTGCTGTCCCTTCTAAAACTTGACTCAAAATCTGCAGCTTAAAACTGAAACTGAAAATCAATCTTTGTCACCTGACCTGTCCACAGCTATTTTTCTTCCTCCCAACAGTGACATAATCTAAGGCTATGACCATGATTTTAAAAAAATCTTAAAGGTACACTAACATCACACAGGATTAAGGATTGGACTTCATCTTGACATCTCATCCATCATCAGCATCCTCTTTGCCTCTCTCGTCCTCAATGCCTACAAGGCAGAAGCTCAAACTCCCTTCTCTTCATCACCTTTGTCCTCTTACTCTGGGCCTTGTCGCTGTAGTTGCGTTTTACAGACTGTACAAATTAATGGCCCGTGACTTCCACTAAGTGGCAATCTCCATTGGATTGCTTTCCTCAACAGACTGACACGCACTGAGATTCCAAAGCTCCTGTCTCGCCCAGCCATCCCCACTCAGGCTGGGTAAGACAGGAGCTGTGCAAGCATTTCCCCCCTGCAGCATCGGTGTGGAGTAACTGAAGCGTAGAGAGGTCAGGAATGCCCCCTTTTTATGGCAGTACCTGCCAAAAAGGCAACACCTAGACATTTAAAAGAACAAGGGGGCAGGTAAGTTTCAAAGGTACATGGTTTACTGGAAGTGGGAATACCGAAAAAGGGGGTGGACCAGGAAGAGTGGGACAAGGTGGAACAGACCAGGAGCTGGAGGGGTACGCTTTGGACCACAGGGGGGAGGGCATGTGGTGGAGTTTTCTGGACTATAGGTGGGGAAGGTGGATTTCCTAGATTGGAGTGGGTTCTTGGGGTGGGGAGGGCGTGGGATGGTGGGGGTTGGAGGCGGACAGGGGGTATCGTGTTGGACCGAAAGGAGGGGGCGGTCAAGAATTGGGTTGCTGTGGTGGGGGGGGAGTTCATTTCTGTGTGGGGTGTCCCCTGTGAGGCTGGGTTTGGGCGTTTAGATAGTTACTCTCGAGTTAGAAGTGTTTCTTCCCTTGTAACTCTTTCAGAGTAATTACCAGGGTAAAACTGGCAGAATCATCTGAACTGATTGATTCCAATTGCTTCAGTTGGATGGTTTCCTGTCCAGGGCAACTGTTCAGAGGAAGTTAGCCCTTCTGGGCAATTGCTGGGTAAATCCTTACATGGGAATTCCTTAAAGGGATTCCCCAGCTTATCATTGGGGTACCCTCCAAACATGTTGTTGGGGAACTAAGAAGTTACGGACAAACATTACCCATTTGGGATCAGGGACACAGTGAACAGATTGATAGATGTGGAATTTGCTGCTTCACAAGGATGCCACAGCAAGTCTGTAAATTTGATTATGACATATTTTTCATTTTAAAATGAAAAATAGTACATTGGCTTTGTGTTATCTATTTCTATGACCCACTTATTCTATTATACTCTGTTCTGTCAGTACATTAAGGACCTCTTTGTGTTTTCGTTCCATGGCGAGATCAGTTGCTGTTTCATTCCACTTTGTCTTGGCGAGTAAATCAGCCCCGTTACTGATCAGCAGCTGCACAACATGAGAGTGGCCCTTCTCTGCAGCCAGATGTAAAGGAGTTTGATCCATCCAGTTCCTGGCATGGATATCAGCCCCATGCTTGATCAGAGCCCCAGCCATGGCACTGTGACCTTGGAGAACAGCTCGGTGTAGAGGTGTCATCTGCAATTCATCTCTGCTGTCAATGAAAGCACCAAACTGCAATAACAAACCAACAGCAATGGTTCCACTATCTGCGGCTCGGTGTAGAGGCGTGAGCTGGTTTCTATCTGAAGCATCCACTGTGGCATTTTGCTTTAGTAGCAGCTGTAAGATCTAGAGGAAGATAAGCAAAGAAATAAACTGTGCATAATGTTGCCAGGTGTCTCTTAGAAAACATGAATCACATATATGTGCGCAGCTGACACTCAAGTGCTCCCTAATTCAGATGTTCGATCAGAAAAAACACTTCAGTATTAATGATTAGAGTACTGAACAGATAATGGTCTCTGAAATAAGAAGTGATTGAGGGCATGTTGTTTTAGGGTTTCCTTTGTGTGGTAATTACTGCATTACGTTTGAAATTCGGCTTTGAAAAGGATTGCAGATCGTCTTATTCTTAAAGGCTGCCAAACATTCTTCATGAGCCATCTTAGGCCATAATTAACACACTCCACAAAAACATTTTCAAATTTGTGCAAGTCTTCTCACAAAGTTCCTTTCTTTTACCAGATCGTAGAAGAATCATAGTATCCTAGGGGCGATTTTCCCAAAAGTGCTGAATTGGTGGGAAAACTGGTCTAGATCACAGCTATTTTTCCAGTGCAACTTTAGACCTGAATCTCCCAGACTTCCAGGGGTCACAACTGGGAATCTTATTAAAAACCCGGGGGGCTGGACCTATTCACGCCAGTGTTTGACAGCTCCAGAACTCTGTGCATGCACAGTGGTCCCGATCTGTCAGCCTCCCCGTTTGCTGGCCAGCCCGATTGCTGGCTAGCTCAGGGCCCCCCGCAGTGCTGCTCCTCCAGCCTCCTCCTCAGCCTGATCACAGCCCCCACAACAATTCCTGGGCCAGCCCTGACACTCTCCCAACCTAGAGCCATGATGTCCAGCCCCCGCCTACCACAGCAATGGTGATCCCCCCAACCCGCTCCACCCTGGCAGACCCCATCCCCACTCCACTGACCGCACCCCCCGTCCAGGGTCAACCCCCTGCCCCCCAGGGAGGAGGCAGGCCCCCCCCCCCCCCCCGGTAGACCACACCCACCCCCAGCTCATCCCAATCATGGGCCTCCCTCCAGACCAGACCAATCACATGCAGATTGGCTGCGGAAACCCCCAACCCCACCAATCGTCCCTCGCCCCTGCCCACAATAGGCCCTCCCTTGGCACTGCTGAATGCCCAGTGGGCAGTGCCAGGTGGCACAGGCTGGAACTGCCAGGATGTCCATATCCAGGGAGTATCACATACCCCCCACCATCTGACCCCTTGGGAGCCCTGATTGCCTGCCCTTATTCTGGCAGGGCCTTTCTGCTAGTCCCCCGGATGTGGGGAGCTACTCTAAACCCAGCCAGAATCAAGTACTTCTGGTGGCGTGGGAGATGTTATCGGGCCTGGCAAATTCTGTGTCGGACCCCGATAATCATATTTAAACTACATTGAAAATATATTAAAAACAGATTTAAATTACTTACCTCTCTTTCCGCCAGTTTCCAGTGCAGTCTCAACTGTGCCTGTTCTCTGGCTCTGGGAGACACGCATGCATCAGGAATGCATGCGTGAATCCCGCAAAATGGGACACGATTCTCCCGACTGGGCCCACCAGAAAATGTACAGGTGGCAATGGGAGAAGCAGTGCAGAAGGACGCCATTTGGCCCATCAAGTCTGTACTGACCCCAATCTCACCAGGCCTTACTCCATAACCCAATGCATTTACCTTAGTGAGTCCCCCTGACACTAGGATCAATTTTACCGTGGCCAATCCACCTATCCTGCACATCTTTGGACTGTGGGAGGAAATGGAGCACTCAGATGAAACATATGCAGACACGGGAAGAACACGCAAACTCCACACAGACAGTGACCCAAGCCGGGAATCGAAACCGGGTTGTACTCTGGATTCCAATTAGTTATTCCACAATACAATTTACACAGAAATGAAGAAAATGACAGTCAGTTTTTCAGCACTTTTTTGAATAGTCTCCTATTATTAATTCTCAAAAGATTAATGGTTCTGTTATAACGGAAATGTTCCTACTGGAACGTTGAATGCAGTTTTTCAGTGCTCAGGTAGCATTTAAGGTTTGTCACTGTTGAGAGGTGCAATACCACACCCACTCATCTCTGCTGATTGAGTATTTGAAGTGTCTGATTCCTGTAGGAAATAACAATGCTACAGTACTATAGTCAGGGAAATAAAGCTAGCACTGTTCCACCAGCATCTCAGTCTCTGAATGAGGTGCTGCTCAACATCCATATTCTCAGCAGCAGACAAATACTGAGAGTGGTTCACTGAGAGAGATAGCACTGACTGCTATCTGTGTAATTCTTTGCTGCAGAAAACTATAGGGACCAGGTCATTGAGCGTCTTTAAGACAGAGATGGATAGGTTCTTGATTAATAACGGGACCAAGGGTTATGGGGAAAAGACAGAAGAATGGGGATGAGAAAAATATCAGCCATGATTGAATGGCAGAGCAGGCTTGATGGGTAGAATGGCCTAATTCTGTTCCTGTGTCTTATGGTCTTATTGTCTTATGGATTGATGTCAGACTGAGGGGTGAAATTTTCCTCCAAAAATTCCAAGGGTGGGATTTTCCAGCCATGCTCGCCTCAAGACTGGAAAATCCTGCCAAAGGTCAACGGACCTTTGCATGGTCCACCCCCACCCGCTACAATTCCCGTGGCAGGCGGGACAGGAAAATTTGGCCCTAAGTGTCATAATGGTGAGAAAACAGGAGTCCTCTGTGCCGGTATTTTCCATGAGGCTGGCACTGAAACTTCTGGCTCTGTCAATTTTGTTTGAAAACTTTGCACTGATATGGGCAGGGGGCAAAGTACACATGCCAACAAAGCCTGTCATTGCATATCCCCGGTACATTTACAGTGTCCAACTTGGCACTGCCACAGTGCCATGTGGGCACTGTCAGGATGCCTGATGGGCATTGTCTAGTCATGTCCCCGACCACCCATGGGCTTCAATGGCTTCCGATATCCCTGGTTTGGCCATGGCACCTGGTCTTTAGTGATTCCCGCCAGCAGTACGTCTCGTTGGTGAGGTGGGAAGCATCCAAAAATGGGGGAAGCAGCTGTGCAGGACTTTGTAATGATGTGGCGATCCAGGTAATCTTATGGTAATGAGCTTTGTACCCTTTCTGGGTGCAAAGCTGTTCTTGCCAGTAATACTGAGCCGCAGAGCAAATTGGATTTTTGGCTTTCTCATGCTATCTTCCCGGCTCGTCACACTGATTGACGGCCACCAGCAAGCTGGTAAGATCACACCTTGGGTTTTAGGTTTTCTGGTAACACTGCCATCTTTTATGGGGTTGGTTTATTCTGCTGCTTTTCTGTTGCCAAGATGATAGTTTTACTTCTTGCTCATTAGAAAGAAAGGAAAACATATTTACATTTCTGCACTGAGATGAACAGCTGCATGAAGCAGTACAGGTACAGGCTCAATGCGTGAATCATTGCACTCAGCATGATGTTTCAGTTGGACACTGTGAAACTATTCAGTTATTGAAAAAATGTAAATGCTGGAAATGCAAAACAAAAATAAAGATGTTGCAATAAGCAAGTGCATCAGCAGCTGTTCTTTCAGAAGTGTTAGCCTGTGACAATGAGGTAACAATGTAAAATAGGCTGTAAATGAGATAACTAGAATGGAAACCAAAAATAAAAAGAGCTCCTGAACAGTCAAGGATTAATTTTCCAGGACAGGCACTGTCTGGTGGCACTTTAAATGCAACAAGAAATGATTGTGCCTCACTTAGTCATGGAGACAAAGGGCCTGATTCTCCCATCCTGATGCACATGTTTTTTGGCGCGTCGGGCTGGGAGATGCACGTGTTGGCCATTTCGTGGGATTTACACACGCGTTCCTGATGCATGCACGTCTCCCAGAGCCGGACAGCAGGCGCAGTTGGGACTGCGCTGAAAACCGGCAGGAAGATTAGGTAAGTGATTTAAATCTATTTTTAATCCATTTTAAATGTCATCATGGGGCCCTGGACTGAATTCACCAGGCCCAATAGCATCTCCCACCCCGCCAGGCATATTTCACTCCAGCGGGGTTTAGCGTAGCTCCTCACGTTTGGGGAATTAGCGGGAAATCCCGCTGGAGTGAAGGGGGGGGCAATTGGGGCCCTACAGGGGGTTGGGTGACAGGGGATGTACCCCCTGGGCATGGGCACCCTGGAAGTGCCAGCCTGTGCCCTGTGGCACTGCCCAAGGGGCAAAGTGCCCATTACCAGGGGCACCTTGGAACTGCCCACCAGGCATCAGGCAGTGCCAATGGGGCAGGGCCAAGAAGGTGCAGCTTACTGTGGGCATATCTAGGGGAGATTGGCCACTCTGCAGAAAGGATCAGTTGGGGCTGGAGAGAGGTCAACGATTGGGGTGGGCTGGGCGGAGGGGGGGATGTGGTGTGGTCTGCCGGGGGGGAGACTATTCCCTCAGGGGATGTGTCTGCCTACTTGGTGTGTGTGTGTGTGTGTGTGTGTGTGTGTGTGTGGGGGGGGGGGGGGTTGGGGGGGGGGCCAGGGGTTGGCAGGATGTAGGGTCTGTCAATGGGGTGGGGGGGAATAGTCACTGTTGAGGGGGAGGGGGGCTGGAGACTGTGGTGTCCAGGAGGGGGCAGGTCGGGGCTGGCCCAGGAATGCTTATGCAGGCCGTGACAGGGTCATGGGGTGTTGTGAAGGGCAGCAATGTGAGAGTCCCAGGCTGACCAGTGATCAAGCTGGCCAGCAAACTGCAGTCTGACAGTTCGAGCCACCGCGCATGCATGATTGTGACCTCTGCATTGCTCAGATTCAAGTCCGAATTCCCAATCAAAAAGCAGTAGTGAATTACAACATTTTTCCTGCCATTCAACACTTAGAATTTTTTGGGAGAATCGGGCCCCAAAGATTTGCTGGTCAACTTGTTGTAATGAAGAAAAGCTACTTTGGGCATTGGGTGCATGGTGAAGAGGTTTGGGTGCAATTCAGGCTTTAAAAGTAGCAACGTGATTAGGGACAGATTTACAATGAAACATGCTGAGGCACTGGGTCTCCAAACAACAGGGGGTCCAAAATAATAAGCGAGTCTCTCACACCCAATCAGGGACAGAATTACTTTGAAATCCCGCCAGGACATACATGTCAATCACTTTGCTAAGCCAATCACAGACAAAGGCTCAGTTCTACTGTGACCCAATCACCAGTCAGAACTAAAGCAGAAAAATGCTGGAAAATCTCAGCAGGTCTGACAGGATCTGTGGAGAGAGAGTAGAGCCAATGGCTGGAATGGTACCATCCCGCCCACCATGGGAATCGGAGCAGGTGAGGGCTGCATAATGGGAAGGTCCACTTACCTCAGGCAGGATTTTCCGTTTTCAGGACAAGCGAGGCCGTAAAATCCTGCCTAATATTTCGAGTCTAGCTGACACTTCATCAGAGCAACAAGGAGTGATTGCTGTCAGATCTGCTGAGATTTTCCAGCATTTTTCTGTTTTTGTTTTAGATTCCAGCATCCACAGTGTTTTACATTTACCATTCAGAACGACATTACCCACACAGCTTGAGGCACGGTGCGCTTACGGAACGAGGGGCAGAAGTATACAGTCAAAGGAGGGTCAGCCCCGCCATACCTGATGGCAGTTGTAGTTCTGCCTCATGCAGCAGCACTTGGCATCCATTCTTTGGGATTTGTAATCTGAACGAGCACGAGCCAAAGTGGTGGTAATGTAAACGGGGCTGGAATTGTAGCAGTGCATGTATAAATCCCAGCCCGTACAGCAGGAACCAGGATCACCGCTGTTTAACCTTCTCTATCCCATTACCTCTCTTTCACAGTCCCATTCCCCCATCCCTCACCCCCCCCCATCTCCCCCTCACTCCCATCTCCCCCTCCTTCACCCCATCCCTCACTTTCTTTAGACCTCAGAAATTTTGTTAATCACTTCACTTATTCAATTTAAAGCATAAACACAATACCTAAAATTAATTATATGTATTATGAAATTATGGTACTTGGTCAGAAATTAGGGTGTGTTAAGCATATTCAATAAATGGTATGGCTGGGAAAAGATATCTGAGGGTGCAGGCAAGAATTTCTTCCTTACTCAACATGTTGGAAAGTAATGGATTTAATCAGTAGCACTACTCCTGGGACAGTATTTGATTTCACAGAAGGAAGCCACTTAACCCATCACTGTAACTGTAGAGCTCTCAAAGAGAACTATCTGCATTATCTATTTCCCTTTCTTCTCTTTTTTTTAAATTTCAGATATGAAACTTATGACAGAGTCTAAATCTGCCACTGTCTCACGTGGAACCTTTCCACATCCTAACAAACTCTCAATTTATATAAATAGTCATTGTATGTTCATATTTCGTTAGTTGAGAAAACTATTGCTGCAGACAGCTTGTGGTACCTGCTGTAAGGATGGGTTCAATTTTCAAATATAAAGAAAGGTTTCAAAAATGGAGATTGGGCAGTGCTGGGTGATGGAAATAGGTTATAGAGAAGACAAATAAATTTATTTTACTCAGAAAGTATCCTCAAAAATAAGTATTTCACAAAGTATAAAACACTGGCAAGATGGCCAATCTGGAGGATTATCAGATACAGTTGAAGGTAACTAAAGCCACGATTGAATGCCTTAAATGCATTATAAAGAAACTGATCAAGTGGCATTCCCATGGTGAAGCTTTAAAAGTTTCATGAGTGGCCAGAAAGCCATGTAGGTCTTTGAAAGATTTAGTATGATGGTGAGGAGTGAGGAGTTGGAAATGGCTGAAATGTAAATATAGATACTTTGATTTTGTTTTCAATATTGAAGATGATATAGTGGAAGGTACAAATGCGTTGGATATTGACTCTTTGAGTGTAAGTGAATAAATGGTCTTAGCTTAGTTTGAGGCACTGAAGATTGATCAGGTTGCTGGATCTGATACCATTTAACCTTGAATGTTGGAGAAATGAGAGAGGTACTGTGTGAGCCATTAATATAACTGACTGATAGTTCTTTGAGATGTGGCATAGTTTGGATCGACTGGAGTAACATATGCGCCAAGATCTACTCATTAACATCCAGATAGGAATACAGGAGTAGGCCATTCAGCCCCTTGAAATTATTCTACCATTATGGCTAATTTGTATCTTAACTCCATTTACCCAGTTTTATTCCGTATCTTCTAAGTAAAACTCCCTTATTCATGATTTTAACAGGTTTGAGTTATATCATTAAACTGTTGCATAATGAATTTCTAATTGTGCTAAAGACTAATGATTCAATGATACATAGTTCAAAATAAAATGCCAACTAGCACTAATATTGTTCCTGTTAGCCCCTCTGCCAACTTAATGCACTTCATGACAACTCATGCCCCTCCCACTCACTCCATGACCATTTATAACTCATACTTCAATTTAGTACCAATTTATGCCAACCCATGCCTCCATCCACCATTATTTTTTCACACCCTCTATGCCAACTTACTCAGTATCCACCATGGGCAGACTTCAGGAGCCACACTGAGGTGAGTTAAAATAAAATTCAAAGGCTATAGCTGTAAAAAAGTACTCTCACTGATGAAATCCTATTCAACATGTTTCATCACTTCAAGTATGTAATCCCTTATAATCAAACATTAATGTCCGTAGTCCACATCAAAGACAACTAATCTCTACATAACCTCTCTGAATTGTCAATCAACCTCTGAATCTATAGCCCCCACCCCGCCCCCCCAAGCTGTGATACCTCCCTCCCAGCCCCCCCCTCAACTGTGATAATATGTTGTGGAAACAGTCAAGAAATACAAATACTATCATGATAACCCTCTGGCTTATGTCAACAAACGGGTTTTAAAATTACAAACACTGTTTTTTTTTGCCTGACAGCCACAGTAGACTTTCTATTTCAAAATTTACTGAGCAGGGATTTAAATGACTTGACAGCTTAACGGTTAAAGAACTTATTTTACGCACATTAACATCTGCTCTAAAAAAATCCCAAATGGGTACCTGACCTTTCCAAACAACTCTGCTAGGTTTAAATCTTTTCCATGAAATCATAAATCCTATGAATTGTGTTTTAGAAACCTCAGTGACAAAAATCACTTCTGAGTGAAGGCAGCTGCACTTTCAAACGTGCGATTACATCCGTGAACAATGCACATGGAAAATACATTTACCTCTTACTCTTTTTATCCCCAAATCCCTGGTGACAATAAGGGCGGGATGGTGGCATAGCGGTTATCACTGCTGTCTCAGAAAGCCAGGGACCTTCTCCCCGTGTCTGCATGGGTTTCCTCCGGGTGCTCCTGTTTCCTCCCACAGTCCAAGAGATATGCAAGTTAGCTGGATTGGCCATGCTAAATTCTCTCTCAGTGTACCCGAACAGGTGCCGGAGTGTGGCGACAAGGGGATTTTCACAGCAACTTCATTGCAGTGTTAATGTAAACCTACTTGTGACACTAATGAATAAACTTTAAAACTTCAGTTGTTGAAAATGCGGGCAGGACCACTGGATTTGGGGCTCTGGCATTATTTTGACTAAGGAGTGGAGCGTTTTCACCTCCCCCTGAAAATTCAGATCTTCTTCCTTCCGAGGCCACATTGTAATCTCAGCAGCAGCCACGACTGCCTTCTGCATTGCTGGGACTAGAGACCTGCTGGCCATTCCTCTGAGGGTGTAAATCCCACACTGCATTAATTAAGGCTACCTCCAGCATATTATTACCACAGGTCAGTCAGATTTCATGTCACTGAGGGATAGACTGATTTTTAGATTTTAGAGAAGGATCGGTAATCCATCCTCCTTGTAAAATCTAAAATCTACTCTATTGTCTATGCCAACTTTTTGAAAGAGATATCCAATTAATCTCAATCCCCTGTTCATTGTCCATTGTTATGCAAAGTTTTAATTTTCTGGTGGATATCAAATTCCCATTTCAAAGTTACAACTGAATCTACTTCCAGGAGTGTGGCGACTAGGGAGATTTTCACAGTAACTTCATTGCACTGTTAATGTAGGCCTACTTGTGACACTAATAAATAAACTTAAACATTTCAGGTATGATCGCAGTACCCATTTAATCATTCTTGTGTGCTTCTATACAACAGCCCCACCTTCAGGCCAAAGTGCTTACAAGACTTACTCTGACTCAGTCTGTGCTGACAGGGATGGGTCATTCAGTTATACGGTGTTTATCTGTAGCTCAACATCATTTGTACACTTTTGCCCATTATCCTTTGATGCCTTTACCTAATCAAATTCTATGAATTTTATTGTTCAAAGTTTCAGTTGATCCTGTATCCAGATATTAGAAGGAGCAGATCCCAGATTTTCAACAACCTTCATGTGGGAAAAGTGCTTCCTTTTTTTGACCCTAAATGGCTTGGTTTAAATTGTAAGAATTTATCACCTTGTTCTGGATTTTGTCACCAGCTAAAATTATCCCTCTGAACTTACCTGATAAAAATCCTTTATCATTTTATAGCAATTATTAGATCACTCCTTAATCTTTTAAACCTAAGGAATATAAATCAAGTACGCACGCTATTTTTGTAATTGAACTCTTTCAGTCCTTGTATCAATCTGATAAATCTGTGTTGCACACAATTCTAATCCTGAGGCTTGGTGCCTAAACCTGAATGTAGTACTCCAGATGGATCTGTACAACTGAAAAATCATCTCATCACTTTTATACTCCCATCTTCTGTTTTAAACATATAAGATCCTGAAGGGATGTGGCCGGGTGGAAGTGAAGGAGGTCTTTCTTATTTGTCGGATAATGTAGAACTAGAAGCCACTGTGTAAAAATAAAGGGTCATCCATTTCAGACTGAGATAAGGAAAATCTTCCGTTCTCGTGAATCTTTGAAATCTCGCCTTCAAAAGGTGATTGAGGCCAAGTCTTTGATAAATTCTTGATAAACAAGGGGGTGAAATGTTATTGGGGTAGGCAGGAATGTGAAGTTGATGTTAAAATGAGGTCAAACATAATCTTATTGAAGGCAGAGCAGGCTTGAAAGGCTGAGTAGCCTACCCCTGCTCCCAATTCATATGTCCTTACATATAAAATATGGGCCAATATTCCTTTAGATTTTTCTGAAACTGTGCAACTTTTAATGATCAGTACACATGGATATGTTTTGCACCTTCACAATTCTTGCTTTCTCACCCTTAGGAATGTATTCTGATTTGTCTTTCTTGCATCTAAATTGTCTTGCCTTCATCAAATTCCATTGGTCGCAGTTTTGATCAGTCACTAAGTTTGCCTTGTCCGTTTGTAACTTTATGATCCTGTCTAATGAGATTATTCATCTGTTTCTTGCACTGAAAAGCTATCTTGTTTTGGACCCTACAGACACCCACACCTTGGCGGCCTCCTCCCAGGCTGATGTGGTCAGGTAAGTGGAGCTCCTGCAGCTATCTTGTGGAAAGAGGACCGCCTGCCTTTCCTTGATAGCCTGCAGAACATTCACCAGGGAGGGATTGCTGAAGCATTGGGCTGGAGCTTGCTGCCTTCTCATAGACATTTTCTATCTTCTAAAGTCCTGGCGTGATGGATGAATGGTCGACAAGGTGCTTTTAAATATGGTGCCTAAACACGATGGCAGAGCATGTAACTTCCTATCTGCCCCACTACGAAAATTATTTATAATTTATTATTGTCACATATGTTGAGATACAGTGAAAAGGATTGTTTCTTGTGTACTGTATAGTCAAAGCATACTGTTCATAGAGTACATAGGAAGGAAGGAAAGGAGAGGGTGCAGAACATCGTGTTGTAGTTACAGATAGGGTGAAGAGAAAGATCTGCTTAACTTGACATGAACATCAAAGATGTGCAATTAATGGGGAGTATAATATACAATTCAGTGTGCTGTCTCACCCCTGCCTCACAGTGGTAATCACTCCAACTTCCAGCCCCTGCCAGGGACTTATTTATGCTGAGATTTTCCAGCCCTGCCATGATGTGTTTTTCTGTTGCAGGTGTGATGATCCACTGAAATCTCCGTTAACTTCAGAGGGATCAGAAGATCCCAGCAGTGGGAGGGATGAAAAACCCTATCTTTGGGCTGAGATTTTCAGTGCTCCTTGTGGCAGATGCGACGAGCCATTGGCTCACCCATCCTGCCACTGGGGAACCTGTGCGAGAGGTCAACTTCAGCAGGACTGGAAGATATTGCCGACAGGAAGGTCTGGAAAATCCCTGGAGTGGAAAATTCTGGCCCATATGTAAGGGCATATTAAATTAGTTTGATTTTACTTAGCTTGGGATAAAGTCAACCCTACAAGCAAATGTTTAAAGATATTTTCAACATGGAATATAAGAATTCTTTCTTTCAGTGTTATTTCCGGTACAGAATGTGAACGCTTTTCATTTCTGATGTGATTTACTACATGTGGAAATGTACTTAGGAACATTTTGGTACTCTCCAATACTTTAACCAAATATACAATGTAATATTAACAGGATGTAGCTGTGTAAATTGATAAGTTTTTTTCCTCTTCTTTTCCTATCCCAAAGATGAAATTCCTCACTATAGCACGGTTCTAGGAGACCACAGGATCTCACTTCTCCATTGCCTAACAACGTTCAAATTTTCCCCTTAACATATCTTCCTACCTCTACGCTCCCAGTTGCAGCAGCTTTGTGCAGAGCAGTTTGATTCAGTTCATCTCTGGCATCTATATCTGCTCCTTTATTCAGTAAAAAGTCGGTAACTCTGATATTTCCAGCTTCAACTGCCAAGTGCAGTGGCGTCATACCATTATCTGTCTTCTCATTCAGTGCAGATCCCCCTGTCAGTAGCAGTTCAATGAGGTCTATATGCCCATTCACACAGGCCCAGTGTAATGGAGTCCACCTATTGTTGTCTTTAACATCTGCAGAGGCTCCATATTTTAGTAGCAGTTGAACAGTACTGAAATAACCATTAGCTGCAGCGCAATGAAGTGGGCTTGCTCCACAGCGAGTCTGGGGCTCAAGAAGGGCTCCACGGTGTAAGAGGTAATCCACCGTATCAGTATGTCCATTATAAGCAGCCCTGTGGATTGCAGTGTAATGATATTTACTCCTGCTGTTGATAGCTGCACGCCTATGAAGAAGATACTTGCTTAGAGGAATATTTCCACAAAATGCAGCATGGTGGAGAGGAGTCCAGCCTGAATTCTTCTTACAATCATCATTCAAAACTGGAATCCTGTGACAATTAGATAAGTATCAGTATTTATTGTGACAATCATTATACCCAAATAGTATGTTAATCGTATAAGTAACTGGAATGCTTGAAAAGTCTATAATCTGTAGGCAAAGATAACACAAACATTAGCAATAAATACTAATCTATGAGTGTAAAACCAAGAAATGTGTACTGGCTCAATAATAATTATTAATTGATATTAATAATATCGATCTCATGGAAAGTTAGAGAATTGCATTAGCTCACAGTCAAGAGCAGTTTGATTCAATGGGCTTTATTGAGTTTTTCCTAAGTGGAGAGACACAGGTCCACTTTGCATAACTGAGGATGATGAATGGGAATTGAACTTAGACTCCGGGGCTGGAATTTTACTGGCACGTCTGCCCCGATTCCAGGGGTCAGGCGAGGCTTGGAGAATAGCATTCTCTGTTGGCCTTGTACATGATCGTACAAACCTCGGGTGGCTATGCCAGTAAAATTCCGCCCTGGGTGTCTTACTTTTTTTTATTTGTTCATGGGTTGTGAGCATTGCCAGATGGGCCAGTATTTATTGCCATTCCCAAGAATGATTGAGAGTCAACCACATTGCTGTGGGTGTGGAGTCACATGTAGGCTAGACCGGGTAAGCATGGTAGATTTCCTTCCCCAGAGGACATTAGTGAGCCAGATGGGTTTTTACAACAATCGACCATGGTTTCATGGTCATCATTAGACTTTTAATTCTAGATTTTTATTGAATTCAAATTTCACCACCTGCTGTGGTAGGATTTGAACCTCGTAGCCCAGAGCTTTACCCTGGATGTCTGGATTACTAGCACAGTGTCAATGCCACTGCTTCCCCTGATAATGATATGTTTTTATGAAGAAATTTAGCTACTGTAGTTATATTTCTTCTTTTTATTGTAAAGGCTTTTTGATGTGTAGAATTCATGGTCAGTACTTCAGTGAAGTATTATCTGTTTAAGAGATTGCAACATACCTTGACTCTTGAACTGCCTCTGCATTTCCATCCTGGTTTGCAACAGACAGCATCTTTAATTTATCCCCAGATATCAGTGCACTGGAAGGGCAGAGAGGGATGCCCTTTTCCAGCTGAGCTTGATTCACATCTACAGGTTTGATATTTATGTTTGTTTTTGCAGTGGTGGGGGAAGAAACTGAATCATGTAAATCCATCCA
The DNA here is from genome assembly GCF_965287045.1 of Carcharhinus amblyrhynchos. NCBI lineage: Eukaryota > Metazoa > Chordata > Chondrichthyes > Carcharhiniformes > Carcharhinidae > Carcharhinus > Carcharhinus amblyrhynchos. Next base: position 99,427,096 of record NC_137326.1, on the reverse strand, counting down.
TTTCCATGTTATCTCTGAAAGAGCTGACATGGCAGAATCTGAAAAATAAATACCACCTGATAATCAACTATGGGAAAAAAGCAACAAAGCAATAAAATGATCACATTAGGATCAGTTTAACAAGTTTTAATAAAACGCTGGGCATCTTTATAGCTTGAAACGAGAGGCTGATTAAATGGGATAGACCATCTATCATTGTCACTTCAATTCATCAAGTGTGTTCATTGAAGAAGAACTCAAGATTAGGACGTATAGGAAACCTCTGATGGTCTAACATCATCTCATAGGTATGCAGAGCCAGATTCCTACATTGCATGTAAGGATAGTGACACCAGGAGGGAATTCATGACCAATACCACACCATGTGGAACAACTGGTAATAAAAGGAGGGAAGTCATAGCAGCAATAAAAAAGGACAACTTGTAGTTTGGACACTGGAATTTGTTTTAGGGAAGGTAGAAGTTGTACAGAAGCTATGAAATGGAAACTGTTGTCTCCCCAGAGAGCTGTGTGGGAGCAATTAAATTAATTAGATGGGATAAGTGGAAGATTTTTTTTCACTTGAGGAGATAAAGTTATTAGCAGAGGAACGTGGGAGGCAGAAAATTAAACCAAATTTGAGTGAAATTCAAGTTTAACAGAAGAAGAGAAATCATATCGTTATCAACTGACCAATGGAAAGGGGTCAAACAATTGCATTGAATGTTTGAGATGGAATTCTTCAACCTCATACTGGGATTCTCTGGTCCCATTGCAGCGATTTGGCGGAGTGCCAAGTTCTCCGTTCTGGCGAGTAGTGATGGTGGGGTATATGAGATGAGAGAATTCTGGCTGTAGATACAAATTTTAGGGGTTTTTTTAGCTTGGCTTAAAGATAAGGACTGGGGGATGATATTACAAGCAATTAGACATTTCCGTAGTGATACAAGGAAATGGAGGTGCCAAAGGTGACAATGTTTATGAAGGTATCGTTCCGATATTAAAGAAATTAAGACATTGCAAGTCAGACTCAATTATGAAAATGATGCCATTGAAAAAGGCCGTGGACACACTAATGAAGGAAAGATCTAAGGAATGCAACACATTTGTAATGGGAAAATCCAATTTATCGGAGATCCTAATTCAGAAGATTATAATGAGAATTATTTCAAGACATGATTTTGGACTATTAAATTAGCATATATAGTCATGGAAGAATAGTCAGATTACCTCTGGTGAATAAGGTCAAAGTCCGAGAAAAGCTAATGGAAAACCAGCCACAATGTAATTCAAGTAAGAGTTAATAATAGAAAAAGGGCAAATCATGGTTTTTAACTATAAGAAGGCAGACTTTGAGTGGAATTAGTGGAAAATGTTGGGCTATCATGTTAGACGAAAAGGTACAAATGGAAAACAGGAATATAGGAACAGGAGTCAGCCATTGGCCTATCAAACAGATCATGGCTGATCATCTATCCCTACTCCATTTTCCCCATTATCCTCATATCCTTTAATGCCATTTGTATCAGAAATACATCGATCTCTGTCTTGAGCATACTCAATGACTGAGCTTCTACAACTGTCTGGGTAGAAAATTCCAAAGATTCACCACCACCCCCCACCCCGCCCCCAGGTGAAGGAATTCCACCAGCCAGGGGGAACATCCTATCCACATCTATCCTACCATGCCATTAAACATTCTTGTAAGTTTTGACTAGTTTTTTGAAACTCAGACCTAGCTTTTTCAATTTCTGCTCGTGAGACAATTCTGCCATCCCAGGGATTAGTCTGGACCTTTGTTGCATTCCCTCAATGGCATGTATATCTTTCCTCAGAAAAGGAGACCAAAATCCTACAGGCAGTTCTGATTTTATGACATGCAAGTTCTAAGTGAACACCACTACATTGCTTATAAATTAACACCCCATTTTGACATCACAACACTGGTTTTGATGTTATGACACTATACTAGCACATTCATACATGCACATTGATTCTGCACTGCCCATCTATATGACTGGACAATATCACTCCAGCTACAGTATTGTCCTTATCAGGTTGGAATCCAATGTTTTATTCTGTTAATTCACTTTTAAGTCCTTTTTTTGAGCACAACATCGCGACAGTGCTCAATGCATCACCTAATGCGTGGTCAAATTCACAATGTTAAACAGGCAATTGACAGTGATGAATGGTTTAATAATATCCCCCACATTGACTAAGGAACTTGTACTAAAGCATGCAGACATCAACAGTCACCTCAGCGATTTGACGGGTTAGGAGTTGAGAGCATTTAATGCTGCTGGGTACACCATGAGTGATCTCTGACCTTGGTTCAGGAACCAAAACGCCATTTATAACAACATTCTATGAGGAAATCTGTTCTGACTGACAGCTTTTCAACTTACAACATGGTTTTCAGGAACCAATTGCACCATAAGTCTGAGGACTGCCTGTACACAACACTCCAGTCTCACCAAGGCTTTATGCAATTGCAGAAAGGCATTTACTCCACTACTCAAATGCCTTGTGATCAAGGCCAACATACTATTTGCATCCCTAATTGTTTGCTGCACCTTCATGTCAACTTTCAGTGTTAAGGCACTGCTGAATAAACATGTTCCAAAAGGCATTAAAGGAGATAGAAGATGAACATAGACAACATACAATTAATGGGGCAATAGGGATAGAAACAGATATTTATTAAGTTTAAAAGTACAGATACAATTAAAGCAATGGTAACTTGTATTCATTTGGTAATGTAATTAATGTAATAGAATGTCCCAAAACAATTCAAAGGAGCTTTATAGAACAAAGTATGATATCTATCCCCATTAGGAGATATTGGGGCAAATTTCCCTGTTCCACCTGCCATGGGAATTGTAGTGGGCCAGGGATGGACCTTGGAAAGGACTTTGGGAGGGATTTTTTGGCTGCGAATGCTCTGAAACAGGAAAACCCCTTATGATGCTAGATGATGGAATAGGTCAAATAGGTAGGTACTAAAAAGTGCCTTTAAGATAGAAATGAGACAGAAGTAGAGAGGTGTAGGGAGGGAATTCTAGAACTTGGGGTCCAAGCAACTAAAGGCACAGACACCAATCATGGAGCAGCTATAATTAGGAAGGCACAAGAGGCCAGAATTAGAGGAACAGTGAAGGTTGTAGGACTGGAGGAGATTTCGGAGATCGGGAGATCAATTGAACGACAGGGATGAATACAAGAGAAGGACAAAACAGGTGAAGAATTTGACTGGAAGACAAGGAAGATAAGGAATGGAGGTGAGAATATTGTAGTATTCATTGAAAAAGTGATCAACCTGGCTATACCAGTAGAGCTTTGTGAGAATGTCTAGTTTGGCTACACAATTACAGCCACTACATTAAAAAAATATAAATTATTGCAGGTGAAAAATCTTGAGATATGATGGGAATATAGTAAGTACTAGATAAACACATCTTTTGTTTTCTAATGAACAAAGGGGAGTGTTGTAGATTCATAATATCTAGACTTTCACAAAGTTTTTGCTAAGTTACAGAATAGAAATTGTGGAATAAGAAAGAAGCTTTTGAAATGAAGACCAAAATGATTGAGTCACAGGACATGAAGGATAGTTCTTAAGGGGGTAGCATGATATCACTCATAAGAAATTACAGAGATCATTACTCTTTTTTTATTCATTCGTGGGAATGGGCATCACTGGTTGCCCAGCATTTATTGCCCATCCTAATTGCCCTTGAGAAGGTGGTAGTGAGCTGCCTTCTTAAATCGCTGCAGTCCATGTTCTGTGGGTTGACTCACAATGCTGTTAGGGTGGGAATTCTAAGATTTTGACCAGAACTGTGAAGGAATGGCAATATATTTCCAAGTCAGGATGGTGAGTGGCTTGAAGGGAAACTTGCAGGTGGTGGTGTTCCCATATACCTGCCGCCCTTGTCCTTCAAGATGGAAATGATCATGGGTTTGAAAAGTGCTGTCTAAGGATCTTCAGTGAACTGCACAAGATATTCCTTCCTGCGCATGCTGATGATAAAATTTTCCAAGTTTTAAAATGATACTTAATGAATAGGTTCACAGTAAGGCACAATTTAATTGGTTGTGTGATGGAACTAAGTTGATAGGTTAAACACTGACCCCCAGTTTTTGGTCCAATGTATTGGAATGAATAGTCATAACTTTGAAGACAGGAAAACGCACAGCAAGTGCACAACAAATGTCTGCAGAGAGTAACATAGAACAAAGACAACTTCACCCGAAAGCCTAATCTTCATTGGTAGTGGTAAAGGCAAAATAGTGTCTTAGGACATTTATAAGGGAATAAGCACACATGCCAAAATATGACAATTGATAAAAAAAACCAGCCCAACCACTTTGATATCTTTGAATTTTAAGGCATCACCTATCCCCCTTTCTTCTGCACAAAGTACACTGTGGTAGACTCATGAACGCAGGGTATCAACTCATTTTTCCAAAATTGACAGCAAAGAGGCAAAGCTATATGAAAAAGTGAGTTGATCAGTAAAGGCTGCATCAGGGATCATGAGTCATCTATTACTTCTGACTTCATCCCCAGCCATCTAGAGTTTGCCTTGTTGTTGGGTCTATCATAGAATCATGGATATGCACAGAAAGAGATTATTCAATCCATTCTGCCTGTGCTGGCTGAAAAAGATTTAACTAGCCGAATTTCATTCTCCAAATCTTGGTCTGCAGCTTGTAGCTTACATATATCCATGAAGTTATTAGATGCAACAAAGGTTTCTGCCATCCCACCTTTTCAGGTAGTGAGTTCTAGGTCCTCAGCCCCTGCTGGGTGAAAACAATTCTCCCCAACTCCACTCTAATTCTTCCATCAATTACTTCAAACCTGTGTGCCCCCCTGCCCCCATCCCACCATGGTTATTGACCTTTCTGTTAAAGTAAATTGATTTTATGCTCAGCAATTCATTTCAGTCTCAAAATGAGTCTAATTTTGGGCACAATTTTCACCTGGATTGCCAACTGTCCCCAAAGCAGGAACTCTGGGTAGAATTTTCCAGCCCTTCCTTCAAGTGGTTCTCCGGAGCATTGAACCTGGTGGCTGTGGCTGTGGTGAGTGACTGATTTGAATTAAAAACCGCTTTTTTCCTGTACTTCCGGTTCTCGGGGCTTGTTAAAGTGTAGTTTACTTCTGTACCGGAAGTTAGGCCAGGGGATTCTCGTTAAGGGGGAGCGGGGGGTATAAAAAAAAAAGGGGTAGCAGCATAGAGCGGGCAGCGTCGGGAGCGGGCAGCGGAGTGAGTGGGAACTGAGTGAGAAGGGCTTTGGCTCACTGGACTTAGGAAAGAGTAGGCTTAGAGAAGGTGAGTGACAGATTTCTACCTTTGGGCACTTACAGGAGGTTGGGACATGGCAGGGAATATAGGGAGGAATGTAAGTTGCGTCCGGTGCCACATGTGGGAGTTCCTGGTGGTGTCACGTGTCCCCAAGGTACACATCTGCAGTAAATGTTTAGAACTGTAGCGATTGAGGGCCCGGGTCAGGCAACTCGAGGGGCGGCTGGAAGATGCGTTTCTAGTCAGGGAGAATGAGGAGATAATGGCTGGGAAACATGAGCAGGAGGAGGTCTCAAGGGCTGAAGAGAAGGGAGGATGGACGACTGTTAGGAGGGGAAAGAGGAAGAAAAAGAGTAGTCAGGGTCCCCTGGCCTCCCCAGAGGCCCCCCAAGGTTCGTCGGCAGGGGCACAGAAAAATAGGAAGGAAGGGGAGACTGACTTAGAGGGACGGAAGGGGGCTGGTAAGGTGATAGTGGTAGGGGATGGGAGGGTCCGAGGGATTGATAGGAGGTTCTGTGGGCAGGGGCGCGACACCAGGATGGTGGTCTGCCTCCCTGGAGCAGGGGTAAAGGATATAATGGAAAGGGTAGAGGGAATTTTGAAAGGGGAGGGGACCCAGGCAGAGGTCATAGTACACGTAGGGGAGGGGGATATAGGAAGGAGGAGTAGGGGAGAGGTCCGTAGGCAATTTAGGGAGTTGGGGGCCAAACTAAAGAGCAGGACCTCCAGGGTGGCACTGTCTGGGTTGCTGCCCAGTACGAGCAGGGCTAAGAATGACGAGATCATGCAGTTGAATGCATGGTTGAGGGACTGGTGTAGGGTAGAGGGGTTTACTTATGTGGATCACTGGGAGGTGTTTAGGAGAGAAAGGCAATTGTACAGGAGGGGTGGGGAGGATTTGAACGGGAGGGGGACTAGTGTCTTAGCGGGGAGGTTAGCTGGGGTGTTCAGGAATGGTTTAAACTAATAGGGAGGGGGGGTGGGGAGGTGGCTGGGAGAGAGACGGGTGAAAGGAAAATTATAAGGGAGAAGGTGGTTCCGAGGGACGCTTGTGGGTTGAACTGTGTCTGTTTCAATGCTAGGAGTGTGGTAGGGAAAACGGATGAGCTTAGGGCCTTGATGTTTGTGAGGCAGTTAGATGTGGTGGCTGTAACGGAGATGTGGTTACGGGAAGGGCAGGACTGGCAGCTGAATGTTCCTGGGTACAGGTGTTTTAGGTGTGACAGAGGAGGGTTGAAGAGAGGTGGAGGGGTGGCACTGTTAGTCAAGGAAAACATCACAGTAGTGCAGAGGGAGGACGATATGGAAGAGATAGGGATTGAGTCGCTGTGGGTGGAGTTGAGGAATAAAAAGGGAGAGATCACATTGCTAGGGGTGTACTATAGGCCACCCAACAGCCCAAAGTCAGTGGAGGAAGGCATTTGCAGGGGCATTTCGGACAGGTGCAGGAAGAATAGAGTGGTTGTAGTGAGTGATTTTAATTTTCCCGGAGTGAATTGGAGGGGGCCTAGAGCTGGGGGTACGGAGGGAGAGGAGTTTGTGAAATGTGTTATGGAAGGGTCGCTAGAACAGTATGTAACTAGCCCGACTAGGGGAGGGGCTATACTGGATTTAGTGTTGGGAAACGAGCCGGGGCAGGTGGGTGAGGTAGAGGTAGGCGAACATGTGGCGAACAGTGACCACAAGTCCGTCTACTTTAGGATAAAAATGGAAAGGGACGAGTGCCGTCCAAGCGGGAGTGTGCTGAACTGGGGAAAGGCGAGCTATGGCAGGATTAGGAGGGAGCTGCAGCAAACTGACTGGGAGGGACTGTTAGCTGGCAAGTCCACGGTTGGCAAGTGGGAGGCTTTTAGGGACAAAATGAAATGGTTGCAGGGGAGGTATGTTCCGGTTAAGCGAAAGGATGGGAAAGGTAGGATTAGAGAGCCGTGGATTACGGGGGATATTGAAGACTTGGTCAGGAAGAAGAGGGAGGCGTATGTTAGGTCAAAACAAATGGGTACGGAGTGTGCGCTGGAGGAATATAGAGAGAGTAGGAGGGAGCTAAAAAGGGGAATTAGAAGGGCGAAGAGAGGGCATGAGATGGCTTTGGCTGGTAGGATTAAGGAAAATCCTAAAGCATTTTATTCCTATATTAGAGGCAAGAGAGTAGTTAGAGGGAAAATTGGTCCTCTTAGGGACAAGAGTGGAGAGTTATGTATTGAGTCGGAGGGAATGGGGGAGCTCCTGAATGAATACTTTGCGTCGGTATTCACAAAGGAGAGGGGTTCAGAATCGTGCGGTCTCTTGGAGGGAGCGGAGGTTCAGTTGCAGGATATAGTTATTACGAGAGAGGAAGTGCTAGGGCTTTTAGGTAGCGTAAGGACGGATAAAGCTCCGGGGCCTGATGGTATTTATCCCAGGCTGCTTAGGGAGGCGAAAGGTGAAATTGCTGGGCCTCTGGCGCAAATCTTTGTCTCTTCTTTGGACACAGGTGAGGTCCCAGAAGACTGGAGGGTAGCAAATGTGGTCCCGTTGTTCAAAAAAGGTAGTAGGGATAACCCTGGGAATTATAGGCCGGTGAGTTTGACGTCGGTGGTAGGGAAGTTACTGGAAAAAATACTTAGGGGTAGGATGCATGAGCATTTGGAGAGTTGCGATCTGATTAGGGATACGCAACATGGCTTTGTTAGAGGGAGGTCTTGCCTTACGAATCTGGTGGAATTCTTTGAGGAGGTGACAAAAACGGTTGACGATGGGAGAGCCGTTGATGTCATCTATATGGATTTCAGTAAGGCGTTTGACAAAGTCCCTCATGGTAGGCTGGTAGAAAAGGTTAAGGCGCATGGGATACGAGGCCAGGTAGCTAGGTGGATTGAGAACTGGCTGGGAAATAGGAGACAGAGGGTAGTTGTGGAGGGTACCTTGTCGGGCTGGAGGCCAGTGACCAGTGGTGTGCCGCAGGGCTCAGTACTGGGACCTCTCCTCTTTGTAGTGTACATAAATGACTTGGAAGAGGGCGTAGGTGGTGTGATCAGCAAGTTTGCTGATGACACCAAGATGGCAGGGTTGGCGGGTACGGAACTGGATTGTCAGGTGATACAACAGGATATAGATAGGTTGGTGCAGTAGGCAGATAGGTGGCAGATGGCATTTAATCCTGACAAATGCGAGGTGATGCATTTTGGACGGAATAATGCAGAGAGGAGCTATGTGATAAAAGGTAGGCCGATTAGGAGTATAGACGTACAGAGGGACCTGGGAGTGCAGGTTCACAAATCCATGAAGGTTGCGTCACAAGTGGAGAACGTTGTTAGGAAGGCTTATGGGATGTTAGCCTTTATAGGAAGGGGCTTAGAGTATAAAAGCTGCTGTCTAATGCTTCAGTTATACAGAACGTTGGTTAGACCGCATTTGGAGTACTGCGTCCAGTTCTGGTCACCTTACTACCAGAAGGATGTGGAGTCTCTGGAAAGGGTGCAGAGGAGGTTTACCAGGATGTTGCCTGGCATGGGGGGACTGGGTTACGAGGAGAGATTGAAGAAACTGGGGCTATTCTCCTTGGAAAGACGGAGATTGAGAGGGGACATGATAGAAGTATATAAGATACTGAAGGGAATAGATAGAGTTAATAGTGAGAGACTGCTCCCTAGACTGGGTACGAACACAAGAGGTCATCATTTAAGGGTGAGGGGGGGGAGGTATAATTTGGAGGTGAGAAGAAGGTTCTTTACGCAGAGAGTTGTGGGGGTCTGGAACGCGCTACCGAGTAGGGTGGTGGAGGCAGGAACGTTGGACTCCTTTAAGATGCAGTTAGATAGGCACATGAGTGAAACGAGAATGGAGGGATATGGTAGGGGCTATTAAATAGGGTTAAACCTCGGGAGACACCGGAAGGGCAGGCTGTAAGATTAATATTTTTTGTCTTTATTCCACAGGTGGAGGTCCACCTCGTGTCAAGCGAGGGGCATGCACACGGCGGGTCGTGCGTGGGCTGCTCTTGGAAGTCCAGGAGTGGCCTAGTACTTCATGTCGGTGTGTGTGCTTGATCCTGGACCGGTAGACGGGCGCCACAACAGCTCAGTGACTAGCACTGCTAGCTGTGCAAATACATGGATTTGGGCCTGTGTCTATGGGAGTTTGCGCATTCTCCCTGTGGTTGCGTGGGTTTCCTCCGGGCGCTCCGGTTTCCTCCCACACCCCAAAGATGTGCTCTTAGGCTAATCGGTTTCTACCAAATTGACACTATTTCTTCCCTGAATCTGACTGAGTAGGGTCCCATTCGTAGACATGCAGGGTAGAATAGGTGTAGGGTGATGCGGCGGCACGGGCTCGTTGGGCCGAAGGGCCTGTTTCCCGTGCTGGGTTGTTCTTTGTTCTTTGTTGGTATCTTCTGGTCCCACCAAAGGTGAGCCACTGCTTTGGGTTCTCCTGTGAAGGAGCAGGCTAGCCACACAAAACGCCGTAGACATCAGCAGGATTGGAAGATCCTGCTGGTGGCCCAAGGTGAGCCGTTGAATCCGCCGCTGAAAAACACGTCTCGGGATGCGGTTAGAACTAGAAAATCCCACACTCAATCCCAAAGTATTTTGTAAATAAGTTAACTAAGTAGCCAATAACTTAAAAGATGAACACATAAAAATCCTGAGACTTTGATTTTCATTTGGAGAATCTAAATGTATTCAAATTAAGTACTGACATCCAAATATTCATATTGCATAGAATATTCATTTTGACTATTCAAAGATTTTCCAGTCTTGCCCACCTTGGGAATTGTTGCAGGTGCGATGGAAAATTTGATGGACCATTTAAAGATCCATTGACCTTGGGGTAGACATGATTGGAAAATTCTGCCCTGTATGTTACAACGAATGGGGCTGGAAGTTGAATTCATAAGAACATAAGAAATAGGAGCAGGAACGTTTGGCCAGATGACACATTTCCACCATCCAATACTCTCATGGCTGATCTTTGGCTTCAGCTTTCACAGTGGCTTCCTATGTTCTAGGATTCTCCGAGATCAAAATCCTGTCTATCTTAGCCTTAAACAGATTCAATGAGGGAGTATCCACAAACTTCTGGATACAGATTGCCAAAGATTCATAACCCTTTGAATGTATTTATTTCTGCTTACCTCTGTCCTAAATGATCAGACCCTTATCCTGAGACTGTGGTCTCATGCTCCAAGTTCCTTAGTCAGGGGAAACAACCTCTCAGTGTTGTTTGTCCAGTCCCTTCAGAATCTTGAATGTTTCAATTAGATCACCTTCGATCCTTCCAAACTCCAGGAAATACAAACACATATTGCTCAGCTTCTCATCATAGGACAACACTCTCATCCCTGGGACCAGCCTAGTGAACCTTCACTTTGGCAGTGGTTAGCACTGCTGCCTCATAGAGCCAGGGACCCAGGTTTGATTCCTGGCTTGGGCCACTGTATGTGCAGAGTCTGCATGTTCTCCTCATGAACGTGTGGGTTTCCTCCGGGTGCTCCAGTTTCCTCCCACAATCTGAAAGACGTGCTGGTTAGGTGCATTGGCCATGCTAAGTTCTCCCTCAGTGTACCCAAATAGGTGTGGCGACAAGGGGATTTTCACAGTTGCAGTGTTAATGTAAGCCCACTTTAATTTAATACCTCCAGTGCAAGCATATCTGCCCTTAAATATGAAGATCAAAACTGCATACAGTACTCCAGATGTGGCCTCATTTAAAGGTCTGTACTATACAATCGTAGCGAGACTTCTTCATTCTTATACTCCAGTCTCTTCAATTAAAGGCAATATGCCACTTGCCTTCCTAATAGCTTGTTGTATCTATATGCTAGCCTCTGTGTTCTTTGCATGAGTTAATTAAAGTCTCTTCAAACACCAACATTTACAAGTTTCACACCTACTTTTAAAAGTATTCAGCTTTTCTATTCTTACCACCAAGTGAATAACCTTGCCCTTCCCCACATTATAATCCACCCTAAAGCTCATTTTTATGACTGTTTTAACTTCTTGACATTTTCAAAAAACATGATCTTATTTTCTCAGCAATGGAGGCAAGTTTGGGTGTAAGTAATAACTCATCTGACTAGATAAAACTTTGCAAGTTCACTTTTGAATCTTAAAGGAACAATCATCTATGTTCTTCCAGCAAAAACACTCCCACCTCCATCAGATGTTTAAATTCAGTTCAAAATAATCAACCTAATTTATTCGTTATTTCAACAGAAAGTGTCAGATCTAAACTGGCAACTACTATTACTGTTTTCTGTCATTTTGACTTCAACTTGTTTCCAGTTTTAACATAATTGTGAAAAGAAGAAATAACTTTGCAACTCCAGACATTTATCTTTGATCCAATTATTCAAGTTATCCTTGCGGGACAAATAAATTATAATGATATTAATGGGTGAACAGACATTTACTCACCAGTATGTTTAAGTTTTTTCAATGACGGACTGTGCAAGTAGTTTCTAGCTTCCTGTTGCAAACACTTCCTTGTAAAAGAGACGAGTGACAAAACCTCAACAAAATAATTGCAACAGTAAAGAGCTGTCTAAATCTATCCAAACCAAAAGAAATTAACCAAGGACTAGAAGGGAAGTTGGAGAGCTTTTGCCTTCAGTGCCTGGGCCATGAACTGGAAGATCTTCCCTTTAAGGTATCTGAAATCAATGGAACAATAACTGGCCAGGTTCTATTAAAAAAACAGGAAATTGCTTCACAAGGGCAGTATGACCATAAGTCTACCCTCATAAGAGGGTAAGATGGAGACTTGGTACTTTCATTTTCTGTTGTTCCAAGCCCATTGACTGTATTCTAACAGTTAAGATTCTGCTCTTAACATAGTAATCAATTATTATTGTTTTGTCACTTGGAGCTGTTCTGTACAAACAGCCCATTGGAATTTGTATATCATACAGTCATAGAGTCATAGAGGTTTATAGCATGGAAACAGACCCTTTGGCCCAACTTATCCATGCCACCCTTTTTTTAAACCCCTAAACTAATCCTAATTGCTCACATTTGGCCCATATCCTTCTATACCCATCTTACCGATGTAACTGTCTAAATGCTTTTTAAAAGACAAAATTGTACCCACCTCTACTACTACCTCTGGCAGCTTGTTCCAAACACTCACCACCCTCAGTGTGAAAAAATTGCCCCTCAAGTGAAGAAAGCTTTTACCTTAGAGTGGCCTGATTGGGTGCCATGGCGGCACAGTTGTTAGCACTGCTGCCTCACAATGCCAGGGACCTGGGTTTAATTCTGGCCTTGGTTGACTGTGTGCAGTTTGCATGTTCTCCCCGTGTCTGTGTGGATTTCCTCCGGGTGCTTCAGTTTCTTCTCACAGTCCAAAGATGTGCAGGTTAGGTGGATTGATCATGATAAGTGCACAGAGGTACAGGGATAGGGTGAGTGGGGTGGGCCTGGGTAAGATGCTCTTTGGGAGGGTTGCTGCAGAATCAATGGGCTGAAAGGCCTCCTTCTACACTTTAGGGATCTATGGTTTCAAGCAGGATTCAATTCAAGTTAAAAATTCAACTTATGTTATTGCTATAGTTAGGAGACAGTAATTTTTAATTTGACAAAACCCCCTTACCACTGGAATCTTACCACCGTTCACACTGATGGGACTTTCCCATCCTGCTGCAGTGAACCGAGATTTGGCAGGCAGTGAACGTGCCTTCTAAATTGCTAAAAATTGTAACTAAACTAAGGAAGTTTTATTCAATACAACATTTCTTACCAGTGATAAGGAAGCCAGCAGGAACCTGTTAATGGGACATAATTACGTTATGCTGTAGCTGGAGTCGGGAAAGCTAGAAACAAAAGCAGGTGAAAACAATTGGCTTCACAAATCGGATACCTTTTTTAGCACACCTTGTGGACCAGGAACAGCAGGAGCTCTCTGTCTGGCCCCTCAAGGAATCCTGTGGCTATTCCCAGCAAAAACAATTTATTTATCCCTGTAACATAATAAGATGCAGAGAGGTGTGAAGTGATACATCTGGGAGGAAGGACGAGAAGAGGCAACATAAAATAAAAATGAAAAATAAAATACCCTTTTAAAGAGGGTGCAAAAATACAGAGACCTGTGAATATTCCTGCACAAATTCTTGAAGTGGCAGAGTAGATTGAGAAGGTGGTTAAAAGGTTAAAACAAATCCTAGGTTTATAAATTGAGGCATAGAATACAAAGACAAGGTCGTAGATGCTCCTCTATACAACACTGGTTCAGCCTCACCTGGATCCATCCAATTCTGGGTATCATACTTTGGAAAGGAAGTGAAGACGTTAGAGATACTGCAGGGAGGATTCCCAACAGTGGTTCTAGGGATGAGGGACTTCAGTCACTTTGCTAGATTGGAGAAGCTGCATGTTTCTCTTTAGAACATTCCCTGTCCAAAGATTTTAACATCATTTTTGTTTTCAAGTGTATTCAATGCATTCAATTACAATTTGACTTCAAAATTTCTATTTTGGCTTGAAGTTGACATAAAATGGATCTTGCGCTTAAGCTATCCAATGCACTCAGACCTACATCCAGCACACTCAAAGGTATCCAGCATGCTGGTAGCTAGTCAGTGCAAAGACTAGCAAATCCAAAGGTTCTGTCATTTTGACTGATCTCATCTGTAGACATAAGTGATAGTCCCACCACTTGTGTACAGCAGACTGCGAGTCTATAAATATCACCAGCAGATCCCTGGAAGGAGCAGCACAGAGACGATCAGATGTACTGACCTTGGCATTGGCAATGCATGCCCACCTGGCCCATTTGGCAAGACATATTCTTTCAAGAGATGGAAAAGGTCAACAACTATCCAACAGGAAAGTTTTATTCTCCTGAGGCACTGGTACACAGCCATTTCCAGAAAGCTAATCCTCTGCCCACATATCATGTGTCGGGAACATTGCTTCCTGTGAGCTGGAGCTCTGTGCATGTTTCCTGTGTTCTGTGGGGTAGCAGGTGGTTGTGGAGAAGCTGTCCCTGTTGTTGCTGCTGCTCCTCTCATTTCTTATCTGAGACCCAAGGTGGAGCTGTCACCCATTGCAGCTGAGAGGGAGGACAGGCACGAAGTGCAAATGAAATACAAGAAACTCCAAGCAGGAATGAACTCAAAGTTGGAAATCCCTTCCAAAGCAGTGAACACACATTTTCCGAACAAGCCTTTAACTTCGACAAGGAAGAACCTGTGATATCTCAGTATTTAAAGGCTTCCAGGCAACAGAATCATTACTTACTTACCTTAATGGTTTGCTCAGTGACAGTTTGCAGTTTGATCAAATATGATCGTACACTGGGCTGGTGCAGAATAAAGATATCCTGATTGCTGCCAGGATAGCTGAGAGAAATTGTACATTTCAGTGAAGATTTCCTTTGTAAAACAGAGACATCACACACTCCATTCATCATTGAAGTTTGTGGTAAGGGAGTTGCTCCCTAAAAGCCCCATGGAGGGGCTTGGTGTGGGATATGGCCTCCTTCTGAGACTCCCTTCTCCCTCCTCCTCCTCCCTCTTTTGACTAGCTTGTCCTCCTCTGTGTTACATCTGCTCATCAATTTCTCTGCAGGGTGACAGGGATAGTAACTACAGCATCCATGATTAGGAGCAAATGGGTCCGGGGAGAACTTTTGAAGTAAGACTGAAGTCTTCACCACAAGCCGCACCACTCCCTATAGAATTCACCAAAACTAAACAGCTATAGAAAATTCACAGAATTTCTACGAACGCAGGGAGAGCAGGTAATTGGAATCAGCAGTGAATATGAAAGTGTTTGCTGAGCCCTTTAAATAGCATTAGTTTGAGGGAAGCCTTCATGTGGCTGACACATGGGACATAATTCTCCAGTCTCTTCAGATGGCCTGTGGGAATCCCAATTCCCAGCTGGATGGGCATCAGCCAAAAATCTGGATTCCCACCTGGCGTGAAGACAATTGGGATTTACTCGATCTACCTTGCCGGCTCCAGTCAAACTCCTGACTAGAGCAGGCCGCAACCCAATTATTATTGAAAACCCCTGGTTTAAATCTCATTAGCGAACTTGAAACCCAATTCAATGCCCTCTTATTATTCACCCACCTCCCCCAGCGGTATCTGCACCAGGTGGGCTTTGGTGCTGGCAATGACCAGCCTGGGCCAGGCTTGCTGGACTCGCAGAACGTAGCTAGGTCTAGTGGTCATTAGCCCCTCTGTCTCTGCCAGGCTGCAGACGAGTGTCCTCTAAGGGCCCTGGGGGTTGGATGGACTCCGGCTGGGGTTAAGGTGTTGATCTCAGCACTGTGCCCTGGAATGGGGTCCCATGGTGGGACTGTCCCTCCTAGCCCTGGCAGACCTGAAGACAATCCCTGCTCTGGTGATTTCAGACAGCCCTCTGCTCAACATCTGCATTCCTGCCTGTCATCTATGAAAACTTTAAAGTGTCCTGGTCATTTTAATCTCCATGGCAGCTGGTCACCTAGCAGACTTCTAAATCACAGCAGCACTCTAGTCTGCATCAGAGGACTTCAAAGGGGTGTGATTCTGATAGAGAGGACGGGAAATCCTTGATGCAGAATGGACTGCTGCTGCAGCTGACAAGCAGGATGCAGATGTTGAGCAGAGAGTTGCATGGGGCAGTGCATCATTGGCACTGCCAAGGCATGTGGCCTGAAGAGGGGCCTGAGTGAGGATTTGAGGGGAGAGGGGGGTGGATGGGAGCCTGAGGGGGTTGGTGGCTGAGGTGGAGGTTGGGTCATCACCCTCATGCCTCTGTGGTGTGGGAGGGGTGGCCCGTTATTTGACTAGTGGGGGGAGGATTCCCCTCTTTGCTGGATGGTTGTGGTGCTCCCTGGTTACCAGGGGGTCCAGGGGGAGGGGAGGTGCCCTTTAAATATGGGCCCCCAATGTCTGAGCAACCGGGCTGTTGACTTGAATTGCAGAATGCATGAATTTGCATCCATCAGGTGGGTGAATCCCATCTGACAAATGCCCCCCGTGCCAATGTGAAACCTTCCCATTTTCACGCCAGTTGGAGCACATAGAGTGAAAATGGGAAAATTCCACCCAGGATCAGCTACATGAGGTGAAAAGGGAGAATTATCTGGAATGTCGAAGCCAAAAATGGCCGGAATTTTTGTATGGGAAAGTCTGACTTATGCACTTTTGTGCCTTACAAAATGCACATCTAATCCATGTGTGACTTTGTCCAGGACTTCTTTGTCTTTTCACATAGGGATTAGGTTTGCAGTACATTTTGTGAGTCATGTGAGTGCATGAGGATCATGGTTGTGGAAATGGGGAGGTTCAAAGGCCTGCCTTGAACCTCCCCACCCCGATATCCCAACTCCCAAAATTGTTTACAGGCTCCCTAAATTTCACTTACTCACCCTCCCCTCACCAGCCCTACCCATCTCCATGCTATATTATGCCCTTCAGACTGCCTGTGACACCACCATATCCTTCACTTACCACCCAACTCCAATGCCACTCCAAGTTCCCTTAAACATCTTTGTCATCTCAGATTGCCCATACCATTTCTATCCCACTATATGTCTCTAGATCACCCATGCTACTCCATAAACCCTAAGATCATCCACACCACCTACTTGCCCTCTGACACCACCCACTCCCATACCTCTCAAATCCTCCAAGACACTTACGTGCCCGCTTTATAGCTCTCATATCTCTATTCTCCCCACATAGCTTGCATAGCCTATCACTCAGTACATACAATGTAGAGTCCTGAGGTGCCATGCAATAGTAATGTGAATTATTTTAATGTCATTGGAAAAAATTAAATTCAAGCAACCAAATAAAATCCTGAGTTCAAACTCAATCTTATTGATACTGAAAACAAACTACTCTAGTGCAAAAAACAGTGCAATCCTTTAAGTGCTAATAGGTTTGTAAACAAACAAGAAATCATATTAAAGGCATATTCTCTTACTACACCCTCTGAAATGTTTCAATGGTTCCTGGATCAATGGACCACCTGCTGAGCTGAGCCCATTATTATTGTCAGGAATTCAGGAAAGCTTTGATAATGACTACAGCTGTCATAAACAAAGTTTCCAGCTATATTGGTTAAAACAGAATGATTTCTTATTTCCAAATGGTAGGCAGCAGCTGCAGAGAATTTTTTCAATTTGCAAAAGCAAATTTTTTTAATTGCCAGAGCCGTCAGTTGAGTTAAATTACAGCACAAAACATGATAGCAGGGCTGACAGGACTTTTTTTTTACATTTTGAATGCATTTTGACACTTTTGATGATTGGAATTGCATGACAGAAATTATACCATGCAGGCCAATGCAAAGGTTAACTCAACTTTGCAGGATAAATATCTATGTTAAATCATTGTATTAAAAAACACATTTATATTACAATTTAGCATCTATCAGTGACACTTGAAGATTTCAAACCACTTTAGACTTACATATCAGAATGTTCCTGACTTCACAGTAGCTGTCCCCACAAGGGCACAAACTCTCCAAGATGGTATTTTTGTTAGGGCTTGCAAAACCCAGGCTAGTACATGAAAATAGTGTAGGAGGAAGTAGTTCTTTTGTGGTCCTCACTATGGGGACCCTGACTTCAGAAGGTGTGCTGCAGTTAGCAATCGAGGCATTACTGACCTACAAAAGAAACAAAAATGACATAGGGTCAGGAAGGATGGGAAAATTGTTTTCCAGCAAAAACTAAATAAGCTCAGCATTTGGTGACCTGATTCACCCTTTCACTGGGAGATGGAAACTTTGGCTTTGGGAGTCAAATCAGAGATAAATGCTGGCTGATATCACAATTTACTCACTCTGCGTCATTGTGTAATTCTTGCGCAATCTTCTATTGCTTGCATTAAGTGTTTCACCAAAATTGGCATCCAGCATAGCAAGCATCAAAAGTGTGCTTATGAGATGCAGACATCACTTAGCACCCAAAATTATGCCATGGAACTGAATTTTGTGCACTATAATTTTATCTGTAATGGGGTTTGATTTTGGCTGTATCATTTGATACAGCTTGTGACCTCTTTTCTTCAAGTGTCATAAGTGGTGAATGAAAATGCAGTGTAATGGCAAATTATAACGTGTATTTGCAATCAAGTGCTGTTATTAACAAAATAGCTGGCAACAAAGTCATTCAAGTTTTAAAAAGAGATATAAGCCCGGAAGAGACAGGGAATTGCTGTAAGATGAGCATTGGAGAACCTTGGCTGAACCTTATCACTTTATTAGGGTGACATTTATAAACTTTCATGTGCAAGTGAGACTTGGTGCGATCCAGACAGCTGGTCCTACACGTCTGACACAACTTTGTAAGATGAGCTCACTGACAAAGATAAGTGGAATTCCCTTCGAATGATGAGGATCATGTGGAAAGTTTATTAGGGTCAGGGACTCAAAATATACTCAGTGAATATATTGTACATTTAAAATACAACTTAACAAAAAATATTTTTCTTTAACGTGGTTTGTGTTAAGTAACATTCTGCTGGTACTCACATTCCAATATGAACACTCTGATGCTAAACAATAGGACTCTTTGATCCTGAATGCTGATGCCTATTATCGCTCCATATTTGATTGAACAAGGAATAGAGGGCAATGGGGAGATGGCACAGAAAAGACGTTAATGCTGGCATAGATCCACAATAATGGCAGGGCAGGCTTGAATGGCCTGGAGTGGCCTATTTCTGCTTCTATTCTTGTGTTCTAGTGTTCTCCCCATTCACAAAATGACCCCATGGAAACAGAATCCAGACAATTCAATGTGTTCAGACAATTCAATGTGTCAGACAATTCAATGTGTTCAGACAATTCAGAATTCAACAATTCGATGTGAAAGTCTGCACACTACAAGGTTGTTGAGGAAATAACTGCTTGAATAAAAGTAGACTTTAAAATGGACTCACTGGGAATGACTGCACTATTTTCCATGTGGACCACAGTAAGAGGTCTCACAACACCAGGTTAAAGTCCAACAGGTTTATTTGGAATCACAAGCTTTTGAAGCGCTGCTCCTTCATCAGGTGCATGCCGAAAGCTCATGATTCCAAATAAACCTGTTGAACTTTAACCTCATGTTATGAGACTACTTACTGTGCCTACCTAGTCCAATGCTGGCATCTCCACATCATGTATTCAACAGTGATTTTACTTTGTTTAACATACCAACCTTCATAATGAGATACTGCTTTTAATGACCAGATCCAGGTAAGGTTCCCCAAAGGTAGTTGATCTGTGCAAGACCCCTCAATTTGTCACCATCTGGCTAAGGTAACCCCAAATTGTACAAACTTGAGTGAGGATGGATGATTGGCTCTGTGTCTTTATTCAACCCACTCGCTGCTGGGTGAAACACATCTTTAATCTAACAAAGTCCCTTTGGCTACTTTTGCCAGACCTAATAGTTATGTTTAAAAAGGCAACAATTTAGCCAGGATTTCTTGAGAAGATACTAAGAAGATAAGGAGAAATGATATATCTACATTCATACAAATCAGGGGTGGAATTTTACAGGAATAATTCTAAGTGTCCAGCTGGAGTGAAAATGGAAGAGTTCCTGGTTGGCATTATCAAGGTGCCAGACTGGTAGGGCCAAGTGCCAGGGTGGCACTGCCAGGCTGGCACTGCCCAAAGGACACCACGCCCTTGCCCTCAGCCTCCCCAGCTGGCCACAATGGCCTCCAGACCCACCAGTGAGGCTAACATAACTACTCTCTGTTCATGGTAGCAGGTGTTTTCCTCGCTGGAGAGAATCTCTCCTGGTGAGACATAAAAGCAAGCAAACCCAAACGCTAGCCTCACTAAACAGATGTAAATTAATATTATAATAAATTGGCATAATTTATTCAACCTCTCATCCATTTTCGGTGAGAGGCTGGCCTCATCAGAAATCTGGCTCTCATAAGATCGTGAGAGCCCAGAAATCGGGTGTGATCCTAATTTCCTGGCTCTTGTGCAATTTTTCTGGCTCACCCCGTCCATCGATAGGTGGGTTGGGCTGGTAAAATCCCAGCCTGGAAGTAAAAGTTGAGTCCAATAGTCAGTGAAAATAAATAAGAAGTTATACGGAACATTCCTTGAGTTATGAAGAGTAGATAATAATGAGTTGTGGCTGATACAGGTTTATTTCAGCTGTTGATTCTTCAGTTCAGGTGTTCTGTAGTTTGGCAGAGCGATTTGAGTTCCTTTTCTAGCTGCAATCCTTTTGCTGCCTGACCAATCTTCACAATCAGAGAGAGAGAGTTTTAGATGTTCCTACAAAAGTTGGCTGCCTCCATTCACTCGGTATGAACCGATATGTTATCAGTGGTGCTAATGTTAATAGGAATTCACTATTCAAAATAATCTGGTAGATTGCAAGGTGCTAAAAACATTTTCATCCAGCGTGTTATCAGCATTTTATCTAGTGTTAGTTTCCTTCACAACCTGCTCATTTTTAAAAACATCACCTCTACCCATGGTATAATTCCTTTTAGTATTTAATGATGAGTGAAAAAACAGCAAATAAGAAAAAGGATTCCCCAACACTTACACTGATATTTTGTTCACATGAGGAATTGGAATAAAGTATACCTGACAGATTTTCAGCATTTTATTAGGATCAGCCCTTCGCAGAATTGTGGAAATAATTGGCACTTGTGCCTGAAATTTCTTCATTTTAGGGGGTGGAAATCAGGTATTTCAATCAGATATTGCAAATGTAATGGGGGCCAGTATCTGGAGCTGTCAGATTTCTGTCCTGCTTTTGTTGCAGCAAATCCCAACTGGAGTGGTGGGGGTTTAACTGAATGAGTGTTTCTGAGGCTTTCTCTCCTTACATTGTGCAAAAACACTGCAGCTGTTTCTGGACTATAGTAGAAACTTTTCCACATGCCATCCATTAGACTGATAAATCTAATGGAATCCATGTCTGCTGAGAGGAGGTGTAAACTATTTGGTGGACCTTGTAAAGGCTTCAGAGGCATTAAAGGGTACATACAGGTCATCGATACCACAGAGCATTAACTGCCCCAAAATGCAGACCTTTTCTTGTGGAGACCTATTAATTTTTTAAAAATCCCTTTGGATTGTTAAATAGGAGAAAAATCTCTCATTGAAACAGGACTGTGCCACATTCATTTTGCACTGTCAGGGATACCTTTCTTGACTCTCCATAGGTATGGATCCTTTGTCCTGGCCACCACCTCAGGGTTTGGAATGGGGCCAATGGCCCTACCAGCCAATAAATGTAAGATCTACCCTGGAGTAATTACCCTTGGAGAGTGGAAACCCAGTAGTAGCCTCATGCCCTGTTGAAGGTCACATAGATAATAGCTACAAATGCCTTCAGTCATTGTTCCCAATGTTGAGGGTCAGTGAATGTAATGGGGTTGGAAATGGGCATTGCCATTGGTCCCAATGCCAGCTTCCTCTGTTGTATTTTTAGGGTAAACACAGTAAGAAGTTTCACAACGTCAGATTAGAGTCCTGGTAGTTTTAGGGTCACAGGAAAGAAAGGTTAAGGTGCGTGTTCGACCATGGCACGCTGGCTGGGCGGATTCTGTTGGGCCCAGGACACCAGCAACTTAGTTGGTTAAAGTTCGGAGTGGCCTTGTTGAAGGAGGGACCTGTTGTGATCCACAAGAGCATGTGCTCACACCAAAGTGAATGGGTAGTCCAATCAAGGTTCTAACAGGGGTAAAGGCCTGATAATTATATGTACATGCTTTTAAATGGGGATCACAATGTTCAACACCAGGATTCCCATTATGTCGTTGATAGAGACAATCGGAATGGGAAACCCAATCAGCATAAACCATGCTTGGGACTCCTGCGGGATTTGCAGTTCCCACTTCTTATCCTGGGATTGGAAAATTCCCCACCGGTGACTTTGGTTTTTCCAATATTTTACAGGAGGAGGTTTCTGCTCATTGTGATGCCCAGTAAAGGCATGTCATATTATAACCTTCCTGTCAATACTTTCAAAAATAGGTCAGCTGTTCAAAGGGCTGCTACAAATCATGTGACTTTTGAAATTTGGATGACAGCCATATCATGTCTCCAGCAAATGCTAATTAAATATGGGCATCGGTGAGGATACCTCACAGCCATTTGTGTGTACATTGTTTCATGATGGGCCAACACCTAAAGCTGTGGAGCTTGCAGACAGACTGTTTCCATGTTTCATACGAGATTGCGATTACCCACCCACCACCGCGCCCCCCCCCCCCCCCCCCCCCTCCCAAAAGGTCCATGAGGAATCATTGATTTATCTCCCTGTGGGGCTGACTGAGTATGTGTTCCCTTGGCAACAGGCAGTGGCCTGCCCTTCTGGAACTCATTACCTGAGCCTTTTATAATTAAATGATAATTAAACATTCATTGAGTTATTTATTTTACCTGTAATGTTTGGGTTTACTGCTCTCTTCTGTGGAGCCTAACATTTATTCATTTCACTCAGTAAATAGTAGAGGACAATTACCAGTAAATGAACCTAAGGAATCCATTTGGAACATGTTCACTCACAACATTAAATCCATTGATATGTTTGAAGCTTTACTGCAGTTGTCTATTTTTCTCTTCAACCAGCACTCCATATGTAAACAAGTGCAACAAAGATTGCAAAAACAGCCTACAACTGGCCAACTGAAAAAATATAATCTCTTATGTTATCTGGGATAGTAGAAGGAAGGAAAATGATTATTTTAGTAAGAGTATAAGGACTTCAAAATTCTTTAAAGCTTTCTGTTCATAAATGCATTGATCGAATCCAGTAAAAAGTCTGACAACACCAGGTTTTAGTCCAACCGATTTATTTGATAGTAAACTCACTAGCTTTCGAGGGGTTTCCCTCTTCTTCAGGTGAATGGAGAGTTCTGGCCTCAGACAGAGCATATTTACTCTCCATTCACCTGAAGAAGAGGGAAACCTCTCGAAAGCTAGTGAGTTTACTATCAAATAAATCGGTTGGACTAAAACCTGGTGTTGTCAGACTTTTTACTGTGTTTACCCCAGTCCAATGCCGGCATATCCACATCTTGATCGAATCCAGCAGGGGGAAGTATAACCCTACAAGACTATTTCTGTTTTTTTAATGTCGGAACATTTGTAGACTGGTAGACTGGTCAGTCAAAACCAGGGTTTAAGCAGAGTGGCAAGTAAAAATGTTAAAAATTTTCATACCTGAACCCAAATCACTTTGAACTCACCATCTTTCAGTTTGAATGGAGAAGGGATGGAAGGTCAAGTGAGCAATAAGCCTATGCCTTGGAACTGAGTCATTAATACACATGTTTTAATCAGGCTGCATACGTTAGATTATAGAATCAGAATCCTACAGTGCAGAAGGAGGCCATTCAGCCCATTGAGTCTACACCGGCCACAACCCCACCCAGGCCCTATCCCCATAACCCCATGCATTTACCCTATCTAGTCCCCCTGACACTAAGAGGTCAATCCACCTAACCTGCACATCTTTGGATATCCCTCTTTTATATTTTTATATCCTTCTTCCAGCTTTAACACAGGTCACTAGGGTTCCCCAAGGCCTTGAGAAATCCAGCATTTAAAGGAAGATGAAACTCCTTCGTGGAACAGTTACAGTGTTTTCCAGTACTCTGGACCAGGAGGAGAATTTCCCAGTGATTGAACACCATCCTGCAATTTGAGGCCCTTTCAATTTAGCTCCAGTCTACAATTGCCTTCACTCCTCACCATTTTCTCCATGAACTCCATGCAACCTTCTCCCCTCATCCTCTGATCTCATCTACCCAACCACAATTTTCACCCTTCTTCTTGATCTTTTCCATCCTTCAACTGTGCTCTCCATTGTGGCCTGGTGCCAAAGGCCTATTCAACTAATTGGCTCTAGTCAGGAAACAGCTTGCAAAATTGCTAGTCAGGTACTTCATCAGGATCGGAGGGGACCCATTTTTCTGGGTTTCCTGACTGTGGCACTGCTGTTTCTCCCCTCTCAACACCCACCACTTCCTCATCAATTCACCCTCCTTAAAATCAGGGCTTTAGCTTCTGAATATTTAATATTTTCACTTTGCTATCACTTTGCTGACTATATATTCATATGCAACTTTATTTGTTGGTACCGTGATTCCGAGAAGCTATAAATTAAAACAATGATGGAAAGAAAACTGAAACACAGAATTGGATGAATGTTAATGAATTAATTACTGTCTGTAACCTCTACCCTAAACGTGTCTATCCCTTACAGAATAAAATCTCAAAGTGACAACTTTACTTAATTGGTAGCCTCTCTGTCAGAAGACTGTGCATTTAAGCCCCCCACTTCAGACCTTGAGCACATAATGTAGACTTACACTCCAGTGCAATGCTGAAGGAGTGCTTTATCAGAGATTCTGGGAGCTAGATTGGATTGCTTGAAAATGGGCACAGGATCCATTCATTGAAATGCATGTAGGAGCTGGGCAGGATTTTATGACCTCGCTTGTCCCAAAACCGTAAAATCCTGCCTGAGGCCAATGGACCTTTACATGCCTGCTCTGATTCCCATGGTGGGCGTGATGGTAAAATTCCAGCCACCGTCTTTGTCTGCTGATTAGTGCGATTGCTCTGTGAATCCAACACTAACCACACTATTCATTAGTTGCATGCTTCAGCAGAAGGTGCAGGATCACAACCCTCTTGCCCCACTTTAAACTGGCCTGCACCTCTTAACTGGGAAATGCAATGTAGCAAGAGCAGCTTCTGGGGGTAGTGCAGGGAGTGACTCTGATTGGAAAGCAGTGAAGAATGGCACCGCATTGGAAAGATTTTCGGATGTTGTTCTGGTGTCTTTGTTGAGGAGGTGGGGGCATTGGTTCTGGAGGCCATCCAAATACTCACCAAAAAGGCTATCAGAACTGATAGTGGTGGAGGTCAATGCCGGGAGTCAAGTCTCATGGACCTGAATGCTGCAAGAAGTTCAATGACCTCACATTAATGGATCTTCAAATGTCAGAACCAACAAACTACACAATAAGCCTAACACACTGCTCAATTCACCACACACCCATCATTCACCTACCAACATTCTCTATCGATCAGGACTCACACCCACAATTCATATGCTTTACATTACTTTCACATTTTGAGCACTTCTGCAAGTCTCGCACCCACATCTTACAGTTTGCATGTGCTGCCAGCTATCCAACCGTGAGGACTACATCATCCAAACAGGTTGTGTGACAGTCATAGTCAACTTCCCATACTATTGCAAAACAGGATGGTCATAACCTGGGCAGCAGCAATTGGATAAGAACGCATATATGTCCTAAATTCCATTGAAGAGATGATTCTGGCTATTACTTTGTTGCTGAGGCTTTGGTCAATAGTGTGGCCGAAAGCACTGAAGGTGATGGTATCCTTACACTTAATCTTCCTTCTCATATTCCACTTCCCTTTCATCCCACATTCTCCTCTTATGATATGATGTGGAGATGCTGGCATTGGACTGGGATGGGCACAGTCTGAAGTCTCCCAACACCAGGTTAAAGTCCAACAGATTTATTTGGAACCATGAGCTTTTGGAGCACTGCTCTTTCATCAGGTGAAGGAGCAGTACTAAATACCTACAAATAGATGTTGCAAAAATGATGGTTTAAAACCAGGAATAATTGAAAAAAGTTTAGTCACATTTATTCTAATAGTACTATTTTTTCATACTTGTTTCATCTCAATGAACCTGTGATCACCTACAATACAGAATACAGAACTATATATAATGTTCCAATTGCTACTTAACTAATGCCTTGTGGAAACGTATCACAACCATATATGTTTTTATAATCAAAACCTCTGTGTATGAAATTCAAAATCCTATTTGTTTGTAATTCTGCTTTTACAGATGTAAGTATTTGTATTCTTAGATCTCATTATTCCTTGACAGTCACTGGGTCAAAATCCTGAAATTCCCTCCCTAATGGCATTGTGGGATGACCCATAGAACATGGACTGCAGCGATTCAAGAAGGCAGCTCACCACCACTTTCTCAAGGGCAACTAGAGACGGGCAATAAATGCTGGCCAGCCAGTGATGCCCATGTCCCACGACTGAATAAAAAATACTGTTGCTCCACACCATTGCGGATTTTACTATTTAAGATATATTTTCATTCTTTATTCGACACAGAATTTGCCACATGACTGAAAAGAACAACAGTGGAGAAACTAGATTTCCTGCAAAGAAAATCTGCTTCTAAAAAGTTTGAAGCTCTGACGATGGATTAAGTATGGCTAATTTAATCTGCCAAATAAGAGTTGAGAATTGAAATGAGTAAGAAAATTATATTTTTATAAAGCCGCTAAACCTGAGATCAATTTCCAAGGATTGGAAAATAGGTGGAATGCATTATTATTATAAAATAATAAAGTGACCTCCCATGTCAGATGTGGCACAATCAACAGCACTCTGTTAAAACAAAGCCGTGTGCACCCTCTCCAATGGATGTTTTGAAGAAGGGTGGGGTGTTATCCATGATGCCCTGGCCAATATTTAGCCCTCAAGCTGTCTCACAAAACAGATGACCTGGCCATTATCACGTTGCTGTTTGTGGGAGCTTACTGCTCTTTACTTCCTGAGCACTTGATGGCAATTCATGGCACAAGTACTGAGCTGTATTCCATTGATAAATGGAACTCTCCATTATCTGGTATTGTTGATTAACCAGCACCACGCATTCGCCGTGGGTGCTGGATAATAAAGATTTTACTTGAACTTAAATTTTCAAAAAGCTGATGACAAAGTTTCATATTAATGATTGATGACCAAACAAAGGAAATAAATCATAAAATAGTTCTGGCTGGAAATGAATAACGTTTTATTTTAGGCTGTAAAGGTATTGGCCAGAATTCTCTGACCTCATCCATAGCTGGGATTTTCCAGTCCCGCTGCAGTGAATGGAGATTTGACTGAGTGCCAAATTCTCCATTCTTGCTGGCATTGGTGGTGAAGCATGTGAGACTGGAGATTTCCAGCTATTGTTTTTGGTGTGTCTCAGGAGTCAATCTTGGGACCTTGGTGGTTTTAAAGTACATTTACACTACAACTGAACTGTCAGTGCAAAGTAATGTTGACTTCACAACAAAGCTAGTGTAAATTGGTTATTAAGATCCAAACTGGTGCTATTGTTGAGTGACCTCCCTCGTCTAAAATTTGGGGCGGTTTTGGCCCTGATTTCAAAAATAAGCTACATTGACACCAACTGCAGCATCAGGGTGAAAAGAAATAATTTTATGTCGACACTCCCCTGTATAAATAGATGTCAATGACTTGAACAAAGCAAAAATTCTACCACTGCAGATAATCTAAAACATAGCAGCCAAGGGAAATGAAGACTAACAATGCAACAAAACCAGAAGGATTTCAATCTCATTTAGGCTGTTGAACCAATAGTTGACAGATGCATTTAATTGTGGATAAATGTTAAATAACTCGAACCAAAAGAGGAAATATGTGTTAAGTGGTACAACATGTTGAACTTAAAAAGAGATCTGGGAGTTATACATAATAAATCTACAAAGCTGTCAGCATAATTCTTAGTTCCAGGCTTTTTTTAAGAAATGCAAATCAGGTCTGATATGTGGACTGGGTTGCATTTGCAGAAGGAAAGAGCACACATGTAAAGAGGCTGTAATGTTTTGCATATGGAATTGGTCAAACTCCATCGAATGTATTGTGTATGGTTCTAGACACCATGGCATGGCCAGGATATTATGGCTCTTGGGAGTGTAAATAAAAAAACACAAAGAATACTCTGGATATCAGCAATTTAAGTAAGGGGAGAAAGTTAAGAAAGTTAAGCTTGTGTGGTTTGAAAAAGACTCTGGCAGAAGTTTAAGGTAATGACAAGAATGAACAAAATTGATCCAGTGAAATTATTAACTACAGTGGCGCACAGTTGAAAGGAAACAGAAATTAAAATTGTTGGGGTTAGGAGCAATAAGAAAATCAAACACAATCCTTTCACACCAAGATAAATAAAATGTTTTGTTTTCAGGGAAAGACATTGGAGCAGACAGTAATGGACAATGATTAGCACTGCCGTTTCACAGCGCCAGGGACCCAGGTTCAATTCCCAGCTTGAGTCACTGTGTGAAGTTTGTATGTTCTTCCCGTGCCTGTATAGGTTTCCTTTTGATGCCCAGCATCTGATACTATCCTTACTGCCCTTTCCTCAGATAGCTTTTTGACAGATGGGTCCTGACACCAAGGGCTGTTCACGTTGAATGAGTGAGCTGATTCATACCACATCGAGTTCTCTGGACCTTTGATTTCTCTTTGCCAGCAGTAATTATAGCATAACAATGAAAAGCATCTGTTTGACCTTTACTATTATTGAGAGATACAACACCGAAAGAGGCCATTTGGCCCATCATACCTGTATCAGCACAGTGGCACAGTGGTTAGCATTGCTGCCTCACAGTACCAGAGTATTGGGTTCAATTCCTTGCTTGGGTGCGGAGTTTGTATGTTCTCCCCATGCGTGGGTTTCTCCAGGTGCTCTGGTTTCCTCCCACAGTCTGAAAGACACGCTGGGTAGGTGCATTGGCCATGCTAAATTCTCCCTCAGTGTAGCCGAACTGGTGCCGGAGTGTGGCGACTAGCGGATTTTCACAGTAACTTCATTGTAGTGTTAATGTAAGCCTACTTGTGACAAATAAATAAACATAAAAAGATGGTGATTGACACAAAGAGAACCTTTGTACATGAAAAATTATTGTCTGATTCGGTGAGTTCATTAGATCTATGAATAGGAACCAACTTATCTGATTCTGCTGCCCTTCCATTCATGATGATCATTACTTTTGTGAGCTCTTACTTTTATGAGCTCTTATTTGATAATACAGAATTAGATTGATCAAGAAATTTAATTGCATTAGCACGTTATTAGTCCTTTATGGTCTGGGACATATTTACCTTGCAACTTTATCACCGATAACATGTGGAAAAATGAATGAAGTATCATATGTTCTTCATCACCAGTAAGATCTTGAGGGCAACATCAGAAAATGAGAATTTTTAAAACTAATTTTGTTCCAGATTAGTTTCAGAAAGTGGACAAAATTGCATTGGTTAAAATTCCTCCGTGAACTGTGATAGATATTTTCTATTAGTAATTCTTCTCTCTACCAACCCTTTGTTACTAATTCTTCACCTTAACCTCTAAAAGAAGACAAAAAAATCTAGAAACCTGAAACAAAAACAGAAAATGCTGCCAACTATGCGGGATCAGGCATTCCTTAAAACATTAAAATTCTCCACAGATACTGGCTAAAATTTTGTGCATTTCCAACACTTCTTTTTCATTTCATGAGCAGTTCCATTCCCAGCTCAGTTACTCATTCCATGATGTTACTAAATTTGCTCCTATCTTTTAACCAATCTACAACACAAATCTTAGGAAAATGCTGGAAAATCTCAGCAGTCTGACAGCATCTGTGGAGCGAGAATAGAGCCAACCTTTCGAATCTAGATGAACCTTCATCAGAGTGTCATCCAGGCTCGAAATATTGGCTGTACACTATCTCCACAGATGCTGTCAGACCTGCTGAGATTTTCCAGCATTTTTCTGTTTCTATTCTTGTTTCCGATTCCAGCATCAGCAGTTTTTGCATTTACAATACAGTCTTCTCTGTCTAGAACCATGCACTGATTTACAATGTTTGTTACTGACTCCAGGATGCCCCCAAAAAGCTTTACAAGTAACGCAAGAATGACATTTCAAAATTTATTGGTAATGCCAATTGGTCCTGGCAATGTAACTGTTACTGTAGACAGTGTTGAAAGCATTGTTTTATTCTTTCTCAATAGCCACGAGGGACCATTCTAACCTCCAGCACTGAGTGGGCTTAGGTTAGACACAAAGAAACAATATCAAAAATGACCTCAACAAGCCTTGAACCTGCTCAGGCTGAGTTTTAACAAGGAAATAATGACTAATCACTCTCAGGAAGTGCATCAGTCATTAAAATATTTTAAGCAGGCGACATTCCTCCATTTTAAGAAGAGGTTGGATTTTGTTCCCATGTTGTAAGTCACACTGCCACTTGGAGAACTGGCAGGAATCTCACTCCACTTCCAAGCGGGAGGATTAAGTGCCAGTCAGCAACTTAATTGGTCAGTGTTGAGTCTCCTATGCAATTAAGGAATCTGGAGGTGGAAATTCCACCTCCCACTCCACAAGAGCCCTTGGCCAATCGGCTGCTGTAGCCCTCCAATGCAGATTGTGCCACTAGGGGCGGTGGCTGCTGTCTCTAATGCACCGAGTCCCTGGATTGATGCAGGTGAGTGAGGATGGGTGGGGGACATGTGGAGAGGCTCGCCAGTGAGGAAGCAGGGAATGGAAGAAAGAACAGAAGGTGGCTTTCAGCGGTTTCCACTTCCTAATGCTGGATCCATCAATTGGGTACAAATTGCCTGTGATTGAGGGAGCCCCCCTCCCCCCCAGTCACCCCACAAGGCCGCAAGCAAACCTAACATGATTTGCTGGTAGCTTTTGTGAGCCATGGGAAAATCCATTAAGGTCCAATGGCCTCAGGGATATCAACTTCAAGTAGTTCATGAATGAATTGAATTGCCTTGTTATGTCGGCAGGTGGAGTTCACACATCAGGTCCCTCCCACTCCCAATTTAACTGGGATATTTTCCAGTGTCAGGTATCTGATGTGGCTACTCCCACTTGATTTTCCCAGCATCCCCTGCAATGGTGCCCACTCAGGTAGGCTCCAATGTATTCAGCCCATGGCTTTTATTTTGTTGGCTAAGTTTCCTGGTCTCGGGAAACAAACAAATAAAAAGAAATAGGTGGAGCTGGATCCATAAAGTGAATAGTTTTATAGCACCTCTTGTGAATCAGGAGATGACGGAATGTTTCCATCCCAGAACAATTATACCCAAAATACTGTCCCTCTGCCTTCCACTATCTGTACACCTACTTGAGCTACAGCTTTTCAGATCCAACAGGTTGGCTGCTGGGTGGGGAACATGGGGAAAAAAAAATTCATATTCACACCCTGGGGTAAAGTATTTGGGGAAGCATGTACATCCAGGATTCCTGATCAAAGCTCCATCCTCCACAACCCAAAATTCTGCCTAAGTATACATCAGAGCCGTTGGCCTGGATTTTCCAGCGAATGTCAGAAAGCAAAGCTTGGGTCCATATGGAGATCTCGAGCCCACCCATCCTGTCAGTGCACCTGCTGGCACAATCTTTACAAGGCCACCTTCTGCCCCCAAGATCACTGCCCATTGTTGGACAGGCTCCTCAGGCTGCAGGCCCAATTAGAAGGCCTCCAGGGATGTCAGGGCAGCTCCATCAAAAGATGCCTGCTGAGGCAGGCAGATGAATCGTGAAGGCGCCTGAACATGGAGACACCCTTGATTTCTCGCGTA
This sequence comes from Carcharhinus amblyrhynchos, assembly GCF_965287045.1. Lineage (NCBI taxonomy): Eukaryota > Metazoa > Chordata > Chondrichthyes > Carcharhiniformes > Carcharhinidae > Carcharhinus > Carcharhinus amblyrhynchos. Next base: position 99,395,460 of record NC_137326.1, on the reverse strand, counting down.
GAATTCATGAAGTAACAGGCCCAAAGTGTTGAGAATATGGGGATGGAGGGGAAACCTATCACATGATTACAAACAGACAGGGCTGTAGACAACCCCCAATGGCCCCACCAGTGGTGCTTGGAGCCTTTGGGTCTGATGGCCTCCTAGTCTATTGTTGGTAGACCACTTCGTGTGAGCTGATAACCTCTGGACGTGGCAGTGGAGAGCCACTCAACATTGCCCATGCAAAATGGTCACTGAGTGGGGCCTTAGCTGCAATTATTGGCTGCCTGGTTCCATAGAGTGGCAGCCAATCAGGTTCTTAACCAACTCCTTTAAAGGTGTGAATGATTTGAGGAGCCACCCCAATGCAGAAGTCCCCATTTTCTTGATCCATGCAGCAGTAGTCAACTTTGAGTACCAACGAAGAAGAGGCAAAGCTAAAGGGCATTGCATTTTGGTGCCTAAAGCTACAGAGCACATTAACCATTTGAGAACAGCATGGGAAAGGGGTTAATTCCGTTATGGGAAACTCTGAGACATTATGCTTTTAAATTGGTAAGAATGATATAAAAACCGAGGCAGACTTAACTTGAGGCTTTACTTGGAAGAATACCAATTAAATGGAACAAGAGTGAAATATCAACATGATAACCACACACAGAAGGTGTAGCGACTCAGTCAAAAAAGAACTGAATAAGAAAACTGAAGTTATTGGTCAGGGATAAGCCAATAAAATTCCCACTTTGTGGAGCTGCATTATAACTTTAATATAATTATATAATGCAGAATTATGTGGATTATTGCATAGAGGATGGAAGAGAAAGATATTAACGTTGATTGTTAGTATTTGGGTTCATAATGGCCTGAGATACTGAGAGGTGACATGGTGGCACAGTGGTAGGCACTGCTGCCTCACAGCACCAGGGACCTGGTTTGATTCCTGGTTTGAGTCACTCTCTGTGTAGAGTTTCCATGTTCTCCTGGTGTCTGCATACTCTGGCTTTCTCCTACAGTCCAAAGATGTGTAGGGTTAAATTGATTGGCCATGCTAAATTACCATTTGGTGTCAAGGGGACTAGCAAGGTAAATACAGGGGGCTATGGGGATAGGAGGTAGGTGGGATTGTGGTCGTTGTAGACCCGATGGGCAGAATGACTTCCTTCTGCACTGTACCAATTCTATTCTATGAAAACTGCAGCATGTTTGACTTTGTGTGTTAAGATCTAAGTTACACTGTGCTTTATGCCATGTATGTGAATGACTAAAATTGGAAACAGTTGTATGGAAGTTTATTGGTTTGCATCAAATACAACTGGCAGATTCCCGAATTGTACAAATCATAAAGGCTCATGTATGTAGTCATATCATTTGAAGCTCAGCCAAAAGCCATATTGACTGCGCCACAAGGAATATAAAGGAGACACACAAAATAGGAAAAGATTGTGCGCCTCTTGTGATTTGTCCTATTTTTGCCTAGCTACTTTTATAGATGCCACGTAGGCAGTTGCCCCATAATATGTTCTTTCTGTCATGTAGTAGGAATTGAAGAAAATGATCTGTTTAAAGAAAAATAAAATATTCTTTACAGCACCATCTGTTATGGAGATGTTAACTTTCTCACCGCAGAGGTCAATTGCAGGAATGTGTGGTTTGTGAGTTGCAGTCTTCAGCACTTGGTTCCGGTTCATTGACTGGCAGAAGCATGCAACTGCAAAGAGGTCAGTGCTACTACTCATGAACTATACGTTTGTGAAATTTAACCTCTTGTCATAATAACTTGAATATTCTCAGAATTGAATAGGGTGAAGAGTTGAAGAATAGGCTTCTTTGGTTCCTGCCTGGAGGCCTGTCAGAAAATATACTGAACAAACACAGGCAATTCAGCTTCATGTTATTTGTTTTAAGTGAAAAAATGGTTGCATTTACATCACATCATTAGGATAGAATAATTTGGCGGCACGGTGGTTAGCACTGCTGTCTCACATTGTCAAAGACCCGGGTTCAATTCTGGCCTAGGGTGACTGTCTGTGTGGACTTTGCATGCTCTCACCGTGTCTGTGTGGGTTTCCCCCAGATACTCCAGTTTTCTTCCATAGTCCGAAGATGTGCAGATTGAATGGATTGGCCTTGTTAAATTGCCCCTTATTGTCAGGGGGATTAGTGGGGTAAAAATAGGGGATCGGGCCTGAATGGGATTGTTGTTGGTGCAGGCTTGATGGGCCAAATGGCCTCTTTCTGCATTGTGGGAATGTCCCATATGGACTTTCAAATGTAGTTAAATTATTTAAGAAAGAGTGAAGAAATCAAGTAAGAATTAATGTAACTTCAATTGTGAGGAAGTGATTGGGCATTATGAGCATAAGATGAGCAAAGAGAGTCAGCAGGTATTGTGAAAAACATAACAGGAACAGAAGTAGGCCATTTAGCCCATCGTGTGTGCTCTACCATTCAATAAAATCATATTATTGGTTGAGAGCTCTGTTAACCACAATCAGTAGGAAACCACAATTAAGGAAGAAGGAAGAAGGAAGACAAGTCAGCAGTGCTGCTTTGGAAAGTGCCATCATTGGAACAGATGCAGCAAAGACGAAGGAACTGAGAAAATGAGATGGAGTCCTTACAGGATGTGGGCTATGAAGAGCTGTAGTCGAGGTAGTTGTGGGAGTTGGTGGGCTTGTAATAGATACTAAGGGACAGCTTATCACCAGAAATAGAGACTGAGGTGTTAAGGAAGGGCAGCAAGATGGCATGGTGCCAGAGACCCAGGTTTGATTCTGCCTTTGGGTGACTGTGTTGAATCTGTACATTCTCCCCATGTCTGTGTGGGTTTCCTCCAGGCACTCCAACTTCCTCCCACAGTCCAAAGATATGCAGGTCAGGTGGATTGGTCATGCTAAATTGCCCCTTAGTGTCCAAAGATGGATCAGCCATGGAAAATGTGCAGTGTTATGGGGAAATGAGTTCACTAAGGCAGGATCAGATCGATGTGATGGGCTTGCTGGGGCAGTCCTATTTCTGATTTTGGCAAGGAGGTAGAAGTGGGCCAGCCTGTGTTGGGAAATAATGCTGTGAAGAGGAGGTCTCCAGAGGAGATGAAATCAGTGCAAAGAGCCTAACCTCCATTTCATAACCCCACATTGCTCAGCATCAATATATATCTTCTCATTTTATTTTCAGACAAATGAAAAGACCACTAACCATCCAGCAACCACATCTGAAAGAAAAAGTTAATATTCTAACAATGTGTAACCCACTCCTATCCATGTCCTTATGGGACTATAAATCTGACTTGTCAGTAAGATCGCTCCCTTCATTTATAATTGTCCAACTCACTCATATAATGTTTAGAATTTACGACTGACTAACTTAGTTATTGAGGATTGTATAAAGCAGTTAAAATGGGAGAGGCAAAAACAGAAAATGCTGGAAAATCTAAGCAGGTCTGACAGCATCTATGGAGAGAGAGTAGAGCCAATGTTTCGAGTCTGGATGACCCTTCATCAGAGCTAAAGTGGGAGGGACTTGATGTAATGATGCACTTTCATAGGCTTCATTAGAAACATAAAAGGACCTATTAATAAGATGAATTGTACAGCAGCCACGCACTGCAACTCATTCCCTACATGTCTCCCGCCTAAGAGAGGACTCTACCCTGGGGTGATTACTCACTCTGAGTCCCAGTTGGTCACCCTTACTCTGCAATGTTGCCTTTGAAGGGACAATCATTACAGCATTTAAATTGCTGTTAACACTGAGTCAGCACGAGTGAATGTTGTATGCCATGTTCCTAATGTTTAATTCTGATTGTCAGGTAGCTGGGAGGTCCCTCTCCCTGACAGCGAGGCATAGCGAAACTCCACAGATCTCCTGCGCCACCACTTCTGCGAGTGTCAGCTGTGGAAAGGCCACCCCTGTTCTGTGCTCTCTGCTGCTGCAAAGAAAGAATGTGGCCTATAAGTGAGAGGAATGGCATGTGTTGAACAGATGTAGGAAGAGAATTTATTGAAAGCGATTATGGGGGAGAGCCATGACATTGCATAAGAGTGAGTGTAAGCATTATGGGTGGCTTTGCTATGTGTGGAAGTGCATATACAAAGAGGAATGGGTGTAACTGCAAGGTAAGTTGTGAGGAGTGGTGGGCTGGAGTAAGCTTGAAAAGGTAGAGTGGGTGTGAGGGAGAAAATGGGGGATAGTGAGGGGCAGTTGGGGGCAACGTACACTTTAGGATGGAGCTGAACATATAATTTCTCTCAATTTTTCTGCCCTAATTTGATTCTTGAACTACATTTTACCTATGACATTGGCAATATACTCCTGCTGCTGATTTCTTGTGCCATCCCCAGCCACCACTTCTTGGTGACCACAGCTGGTTTCTTCCCCTCATTGCCAGGGAGCAGTCTATCTCTCCAGGTTGTGATGTACCTCAGCAGCACATCCAGGAAGATATCACTGAACTGAGCTTCTGGAATCCATTCTAGCATTTCCTTCCCTGGCTCCGAACTCCAAATGCCTTCAAATTGCATCTTTGGAACAGCCCTTTAAATGCTGAAGCTAAAATTACAGCATGCAGTTTGCCATCACATCCACCAGCTGGTCAGGAAGCTCAGAAATCATATAGAAATATCGCACTGGGTGAAAAACCCACTGAGATCCCCCATGTTATCAGACCACTGCCCAATCCCAGCATGTCCTGACCTTAAGGTCAATCCCCAAGAATTCAAATAAACAGGGCATTAGACTAAACAGCGTATCTTCAAATCAGGCTAATTTATTTCAATAGAACACAGGGCGCTCTTTGAATTACGACAACAAAACTAAAATTTAAGCAAATGCAATGTACCCTCTCCCCACTGACCTACCCAAATGAAATCTGGATGAAACCAAGCTTTCCAATCATGAGCAGGTAGAGACAACATTGTGTATTTGTTCAATTCAAATATGCAGATGTAATGCCGGAGACAATAGAATGAGAAGACGGAATTGTCCCTTTATTGGAGTTAGTCTGGATTTTAAATTTAAATAGTGATCTCAAACTTATAGAATAATCGAGGACCCATTTCAAAACAGAGAATTACATCTTTAATCAGATAAAGCCATAGGATCCCTACAGTGCAGAAGGAGGCCATTCAGCCCATCAAGCCTGCACTGTCAACAACCTAGGCCCTATCTCCATAGCCACACATATTTACTCAGCTAATCCCGCTGACACCAAGGGACAATTTGGCTTGGCCAAATCAACCTAACCGGCGCATCTTTGGACTGTGGGAGGAAATGGGAGCATCCAGACGTAATCCATACGGATATGGGGAGAGCATGCAAACTCCACACACGGTCACCAGAGGCCGGAATTGAACCAGGGTCCTGGTGTTATGAGGCAGCAGAACTAACCACTGTGCCACCGTGCCGCCCCTGTGCCACCGTGTGTATACAAGAGAAAATCCACTGTCTTCACCATTCTCCCTTTCCCCCACCTCCTGCAACCCCCATAAATTCAGTACCATATTGTTTCAGAAATGAATCCAGGATCTGAGAGTGGAATTTCTCAGCCCCATTATTGTGGGGGCAGGACCAGAATGTGCACCAAGCCATTCAAAAGTTCATTCATTTTGGCATTTCAAGAAGGTCGCGCTAATGGGAGGGGTGGGAAAATTCCACCTTTGTCTGTATTACTCTACTCAGTGGGAAGTTTATTCCCACTGTTGATGACCCTTTGGGTGGAATTTTCTCATCATGCCACTGAAGGATTATGTGGCTGATAGGAGAGGAAAATCTGGAGAAAGGTCAAAAATTGGATTCCAGTTGATGTGAAAACAGTTTGCAATTCTTCCCTAACCACTTTAATGGCAGATTGATGCAGGTTATTATCCTGCTGACGATATGTGAACACCATTTGCATTCATTACCATCTCATGAATATGCCCTTTAAATCTGCCTCTCACTGGAATTACATGGTACCTTCTTCCATCAGACCAGCCTGAAACACATTTGAAAAGGAGTGGCATGTAGTGGTCAGTTCTCATTATGCTCACAATTTTGAGGTGAGTGCAACATTCAAAGCCTGCCTGTGATAGCATGGTTCCAGTTTCATAGCGAGCCAGTAGAACGCTACACTGTTGGTTTTGGTCGACTCCTGGTGGGTGCCTCCATAGTCAAAGAGGACACAAGGATGCAGCAACTCTCAGGCAGGGGCATATACTGAAACAAAAACCAGAATTGCGACAGCAGTGGGGGGAGGAGAATGACAGATGCAAGGGCTGGCAAAGGGGTGGAAGGATGGTGAGAGGGTGTGGAGGTTGATGAATGCATTCTGGGGGTAAAAGGGAAGGAAGGTGTATGAGGGTTGATGACCAAACTGGGGCAAAAATAGTAGGCAGAAGGGAGACTGAGGGGTGGTAAGCAGGAGCCAAACAAGGAAAACTGAAACACAGACACACAAGGAGTGGATGGGATCCCAAATGTATTGAATTGGGAGACTCTGGAATAGGAAGGGGGACCGGGTGTGTTAGATTTGCAATGAAGGATGGGTTGTACAGAAACTCATGGCGAGGTTGATGGGTTGGGATGGTGTCTGGAGCCAATAGGTAGGAGTGAGAATGTAGAGACAGTCCTGGGGTTCTGTATGCTCATAGTCAGGGTAAGAGAGTAGAGACAGTCCTGAGTTGTAGGGGTGTAGCAGGCCATGTTATAGCACTATGCATGGTATGCACAACATAGTCACACTCCAGGGAGGGGTAAGGCCTGTGTGCTCAATTGGGTTAAGGCACAGCTTTGTGCGCAGGGTGCATTCACAGTCAGTGGCCCTCGCACTGGATTGCAAATGAGATGTTCATGGCTATGGGAGGCATCTGCAGCCTGTAAATGGGGAAAATATAATAAAGGGGAAGTACAAAGTTTGCTTCTGGGGATATGGTTCTGTGTGTGTGTGTGTGTGTGGTGGGGGGGTCCTTTGAAGGTGACTGTGCACTCAGCCTCCAGATGGGGAGAGGGCCAAAACAACACTGGGATCCAGTATTACAGGAGGAGGCTGGAGAACAACAGAAATGGAGCTCTACCTTGTGAGGTTCCAGGTAAATTGGAGGGACCTGAACACTGACAAAGCTGGTCTCAAAATAAAAATGAAAGACCATGGAAGAAACTTGTCCGATCTGCAGATGAATGGGAGAAAATACCACGCACGTCTCTGCCTCTCCAGACCTTATCTGAGAGAATCTAATGCCTTATGTAATGTATCCAATTTTCTTCATGTTACAAAATTAGCTGGGAACTAAGCCATGAAGAGGATGCAAAGAATCAGCTAAGATATGTAGACAGATTAAATGAGTGGACAACTGGAATGTGGATAGAGTATAGTAAAGGAACTGTGAGGTCATTCACTTTGGTAGGAAGAATAACAAAAAATATTTTTTTAAATTATGCGAAATGATTAAATGTCAGTGGTGAGAAAGATTTCTTTATAAGAAACATGTTGCATGTAGGTATAGCACGCAATTAGGAAGGCAAATGGTATGTTGGCCTTTATTGCAAGCAGGTTAGTAGAAAGCTAAGAGTACAAGAGCAGTAAAGCATTGACCAAATGAACAGGGCTTTAGTCAGACCATGGCTGGAATTTTACTGGCATGCCTGGCCTGGATTCAGGGCGGGTGGGCTCGCAGAATGGAATTCACCGTTGGCCTCGGCAGGAGTTTACTGGCCTCGCCCAAGCAAACTTGTAAACCCTGGCCCACATCTGGAATACCAGTTACAGTTTTGACCTCTGTACTGAGGGTACAACATATTTGTCTTGGAGAAGCTGTTGGTGGGTCAGATTGTGCAACAAAGTCTTGCATGTGTGATTTTTGGAATGAGAGGGTTCTCCTACAAGGCGACATTATGTGGAATGGATCTAGATTCCAGGGCGTTTAGTAGAATGAAAGATGTGCTAATTGAAAAATATTAAATTCTGAGGCAGTATGATGGAGTAGATTTGAAGAAACTTCTTCAATTTGAAGATTGTGAATCTTTCAAATTCACTACCTGAGAGCTGTTAGTTTATTCAGTCCTGAGGTCGACAGATTTTTGGACTCCAAGAGAAACAAGAGATTGGATAGAAAATTGGAGCTGAGGTCAAGAATCAGTCATGACCTTATTGCATGGGTGAGAAAGCTCTAGGGGCCATACGATCTATTTCTGCTTCTACTTGTTATGCTTTATTTTATGTTGGATATTTCTGAATGCATACTTACACTTCCTTCATACAAGCCATGTATCCAATATCAAAGTTCACCAGCTGTGTCCTGAGGCAGTACACCATAATGCATGCATACATTTCTCCTTTCTGCAACAGTACTTCATTCAACATGAGGTGAAAAAAATAATTACAGTGGATGACAAAGCCATTGCGATGTTGGAAGAGTCCCTTAATATTTGGTAAATACATGCTGTGCAGTGAAGCTAATTTTATTATTTGCAAGAAAATTTTGGCCTGTTCTGGGTTTGAATATGTCATTTATACTGGTGAAATTCTGGAAGAATTTGGGTCAATATTTACAAATATAAAAATGAGTGTGCGACCATGTTCAAAGAGTTCACTCTTGGCTGTATACGCTCTCAAAAGCAGATTTCCATAGGAAAATTGGGTCTGGAATTGATATCTTCTCCATCTGAATGGTGTTGTTTGCTTCTGTGCACGGTTTGAGTGCTTTATTTTTCATAAGAATTTGTTCATATTATCCTGTATCTATTTGCATTATAGGTTAAATGGGAGACTGAGGTAGGAGTGGGGTGGGTGGAAGGTATAATAACAAAGCAACAGCACTTACCATTGAACTTGAAAAAGGCTGCCAACAAGTGATCACCGGAGCATAGACATTCCCCTTCCCGATGGTATTCTAAATCAGATCCCAGGTCTAGGTGTCTCCAGGTGTGAAGGAGAAGTGATGTCAGCAGCATGTAAGCAGCCAATCATATTGAAATATTCTCAGACTGTAAACTAGGAAATTCAAAGCACTTTCTCATTACACAATTTTTACAGTGCAGAAGGAGGCCATTTGGCCAATTGAGCCTGCACTGACAATGTTCCCACCCAGGTCCTATCACTACCCTACTAATCCCTCTGACACTAAGGGGCAATTTAGTATGGCCAATCAATCTAACCCGCACATCTTTGGAGTGTGGGAGGAAACTGGAGCTCCCGGAGGAAATCCATAAATAACAAAGAACAAAAACAAAGAAAATTACAGCACAGGAACAGACCCTTTGGCCCCCCAAGCCTGCGCCGATCATGCTGTCCGACTTAACTAAAACCTCCTACCCCTCTGGGGACCATATCCCTCCATTCCCATCCTATTCGTGTACTTGTCAAGATGCCCCTTAAAAGTCACTACCTTACCCTCTTCCACCACCTCCCCTGGCAATGAGTTCCAGGCACTCACTACTCTCTGTGTAAAAAATCTGCCTCATACATCTCCTTTAAACCTTGCCCTTCGCACATTAAACCTATGCCTCCTCGTAATTGACTGTTGCACCCTGGGAAAAAGCTTCTGATTATCCACTCTGTCCATGCCTCTCATAATCTTGTGGACTTCTGTCAGTCTCCCTTCAATCTCTGTCGTTCTAGTAAGAACAAACCAAGTTTCTCCAATCTCTCCTCATAGCTAATGCTCTCCATACCAGGCAACATCCTGGTAAATCTTTTCTGTACCCTTCCAAAGCCTCCACATCCCTTTGGTAGTGTGGTAACCAGAATTTAACACTATATTTCAAGTGCGGCATAACTAAGGTTCTATAAAGCTGCAATATGACTTGCCAATTTTTAAACTCAATACCCTGGCCAATGAAGGCAAGTGTGCCGTATGCCTTCTTGACCACCTTCTCCACCTGCATTGCCACTTTCAGTGACCTTTGTACCTGTACACCCAGATCTCTTTGCCTATCAATACTCCTAAGGGTTCTGCCATTTACTGTATATCTTCTATCTGCATTAGACCTTCCAAAATGCATTAGCTCACATTTGTCCAGATTAAACTCCATCTGCCATCTCTCCACCCAAGTCTCCAACTGATCTATATCATGCTGTATCCTCTGATGGTCCTCATCACTATCCGCAAATCCACCAACCTTTGTGTCGTCCACAAACTTACTAATCAATCCAGTTACATTGTCCTCCAAATCATGTATATGTATTACAAACAGCAAAGGTCCCAGCACTGATCCCTGAGAACACTACTTGTCACGGCCCTTCATTCAGAAATGCACCCTTCCACTGCTACCCTCTGTCCTCTTTGACCGAGCTAGTTTGGTATCCACTTTGCCAGCTCACTTCTAATCCCATGTGACTTAAGAACATAAGAACATAAGAAATAGGAGCAGGAGTAGGCCATCTAGCCCTTCGAGCCTGCCCTGCCACTCAATAAGATCATGGCTGATCTGAAGTGGATCAGTTCCACTTTCCCACTTTCTCCCCATAACCCTTAATTCCCTTGTCTGTCAAAAACCTATCTACCTGTGACTTAAATATATTTAGCGAGGCAGCCTCCACCACTTCAACGGGCAGAGAATTCCAGAGATTCACCACCCTTTGAGTGAAGAAGTTCCTCCTCAACTCCGTTCTAAACTATCCCCCCCTTATCTTGCGGCTGTGCCCTCTAGTCCTGCTATCCTTTCTGAGTGGGAAGAATCTCTCTACCTCTACCCTATCCATCCCTTTCATTATCTTATCTGTCTCTATAAGATCCCCCCTCATCCTTCTAAACTCCAATGAGCACAGATCCAGTCTATTTAGTCTCTCTTCATAGTCCAACCCCCTCATTTCTGGTATCAGCCTAGTGAACCTCCTCTGCACTCCCTCCAAGGCCAAAATATCCTTGCGCAAGTGCGGCGACCAAAACTGCACACAGTACTCCAGCTGCGGCCTCAACAGTGCCCTGTACAGTTGCAGCAAGACCTCCCTGCTTTTATGTTGTATCCCCCTCGCTATAAAGGCCAGCAATCCATTCGCCTTCTTGATCACCTGCTGCACCTGCAGACTGGGTTTTTGCGACTCATGCACAAGGACCCCCAGGTCCCTCTGCACCGTAGCATGCTGCAGCTTTTCGCCCTTTAAATAGTAATCCCTCCTACTATTATTTCTGCCAAAGTGCCTCACAATTGCTAACATTGTACTCCATCTGCCAGGTCCTCGCCCACTCGCTCAGCCTATCCAGATCCCTCTGCAGACTTTCCACACTCTCCGTGCAATTTGCTTTTCCACTCATCTTTGTGTCATCAGCAAATTTCATCACCCTACACTCAGCCCCGTCCTCCAGATCACCAATATAAATGGTAAATAGCTGAGGCCCCAGCACCGATCCCTGTGGCATTCCACTAGTCACCAACTGCCAATCAGAATAGCACTCATTGATACCAACTCTCTGCCTCCTATCGCACAACCAATCCTCTATCCACGCTAACACCTTACCCCCAACTCCATGCACCCTAACCTTCTGAAGCAGCCATGAACTTGACCTTTTGCACCAATCTGCCATAAGGGACCTTGACAAAGGCCTTACTGAAGTCCATGGAGACAACATCCACTGCCCTATCCGCATCAATCATCCTCGTTACTTCCTCGCAAAACTCGATCAAGTTTGTGAGAAATGATCTCCCCTCCACAAAACTATGTTGCCTCTCACTAATACGTCCACTTATTTCCAAGTGTTGGCAAATGTGAGGTCATCCATTTTGATAGGAATAAGGGCAAAATGGACTATAATTTAAATGGGAAAAAATTGCAGCATGCTGCTCTGCAAAGGGGCCTGTAGATCCTTGTGTAAAAATCATAAGGAGTTGGTTTGCAGGTGCAGTAGATAATTAAGAAGGCAAATGGAATTTTATCACTCATTGCTAGAGGGATGGAGTTTAAAAATAGCAAGGTTATGTTGCAGTGTATAGGATGCTGGTGAGGCCATACCTGGAGTACTGTGTACAGTTTTCGTCTCCTTACTTGAGAAGGAATATACTGGCACTGGAAAGGGTACAGAGGAGATTCACTAGATTGATTCCAGAGTTGAGAGATTTGGCTTATGAGGAGACACTGAGTAGACTGGGGCTATACTCATTGGAATTCAGAAGAATGAGGGGAGATCTTATAGAAACATATAAGATTATGAAGGGAATAGATAAGATAGAAGCAGAGAAGTTGTTTCCACTGCTGGTTGAAACTAGAACTGGGGGCATGGCCTCAAAATAAGGGGGAGCAGATTTAGGACTGAGTTGACGAGGAACTTCTTCACACAAAGGGTTGTGAATCTGTGGAATGCCCTGCCCAGTGAAGCAGTTGAGACTACCTCATTGAATGTTTTTAAGGCAAGGATAGGTACATTTTTGAACAGTAAAGGGATTAAGGGTTATGGTGAGTGGGCGGGTAAGTGGAGCTGAGTCCACGAAAAGATCAGCCATGATCTTATTGAATGGTGGAGCAGGCTCGAGGGGCAACATGGCCTACTCCTAGTTCTAATTCTTAAGTTCTTCTGTAGTTAGTTTTAAAAAGAAAAAAAAATTGTTAAACATGGAAGAATTGGATTATGATATAACGTTCCTTTACTTCTCTCTTTGCTTAACAAGCACAGACAGATTTTAAGATTAACATTGATTACAAAGTACAACTACAATGGTTTCATTAACACGATGTCCCTTTAAACATACAAGATGGCAGTGATCAAATACACTCTCCACTTCGAATCACAAATGAATGTTTATGGATTTTGCCTCAAAATCTGCCTCCTACCTCCCCCTGATGATTGCCATGTGAGAATTTTCAAACTATACCCCTCAAAAAGAAGTTATAAAATCTTTGTTCACAATAATGCTTTCCATTAGTGGTTTTTATTCCAGTCTAGGTTTTCCAAATGACACTTTTAAACAAAGCTTCCATTCCACTTTTAATAGTGAATCCAGCCCAAGATTTACGTCAACACCTCAGGATTTATTTATCTTGACTGCTATAGACACCATTCACAATTGCGTTAACTCTCGATTCCCAGACTCTTATTAAATTGGTATCAGACGTTTGATTTACATCTGAAGTCTGATGTCCCACTTTAAAACTGGTTACTATAATTGTCTCTTTAACTCAAAACACTTTGTTTACTCTTCCTTGAATTCTTCTGAACAATACCTGGATTTCTGTTCTCTTAACTTCAGTCATCTTAATGTGGGCCAGATTCTCCAACCTCACCCACAGTCGGGATGCTCCAGTAACATTGCAGTGAATGGAAATATGGCTGAGTGTCAAATTTTCTGCTCTTGCTGGCAATGAATGGCTGCAGAATTTTGGTTGTATTCATTCTGTCCCAATTCCCTGGTTATAAGAACATAAGAACATAAGAAATAGGAGCAGGAGTAGGCCATCTAGCCCTTCGAGCCTGCCCCGCCATTCAATAAGATCATGGCTGATCTGTCGCTGCTCAGTTCCACTTTCCCGCTTTCTCCCCATAACCCTTAATCCCCTCTCTTATCAAAAACCCATCAACCCGCGTCTTAAAAATATTTAGCGAGGCAGCCTCCACCACTTCAACGGGCAGAGAATTCCAGAGATTCACCACCCTTTGAGTGAAGAAGTTCCTCCTCAACTCCGTTCTAAACCGCCCCCCTTTTATCTTGAGGCTGTGCCCCCTAGTCCTACTGTCCTTTCTGAGCGGGAAAAGCCTCTCCACCTCTATCCTATCCATCCCATTCATCATCTTATACGTCTCAATGAGATCTCCCCTCATTCTTCTAAACTCTAACGAGTACAAGCCCAGTTTATTCAGCCTCTCCTCATAGCTCAACCCCCTCAACTCCGGTATCAGCCTAGTAAACCTCCTCTGCACTCCCTCCAAGGCCAAAATATCTTTGCGCAGGTGCGGCGCCCAAAACTGCACACAGTACTCCAGCTGCGGCCTCACCAATGCCCTATACAGCTGCAGCAAGACCTCCCTACTTTTATATTCAATCCCCCTCGCTATGAAGGCCAGCATCCCATTCGCCTTCCTGACCACCTGCTGCACCTGCAAGCTGGGTTTTTGCGACTCATGCACAAGGACCCCGAGGTCCCTCTGCACCGTCGCCTGCTGCAGTTTTTCGCCCCGTAAGTAATAGTCCTTCCTACCATTCTTCCTACCAAAGTGGACCACCTCGCACTTGCCAACATTAAATTCCATTTGCCATTTCCTGGCCCATTCGCCCAGCCTATCTAGATCCTTCTGCAGACTCTCCACACCCTCCGCACAATTTGCCGTTCCCCCAATCTTGGTGTCATCAGCAAATTTCGACACCCTACACTCGGTTCCCTCCTCCAGATCATCTATATAAATGGTAAAAAGCTGAGGCCCCAGCACCGACCCCTGAGGCACTCCACTAGTCACCATCCGCCAATCCGAATAGCACCCGTTGACCCCCACTCTCTGCCTCCTATTTGACAACCAATCCTCTATCCACGCTAACACCCTACCCCCAACTCCATGTCCCGCGACCTTCTGCAATAACCTCTTGTGAGGTACCTTGTCAAACTTTATCTGGACTGTAATTTGTTCCTCCAGAAGCCTGCATCTTTGCAACTCCCTTGTCTTGTCCAGTTTCTCCTGGTAGAATTGCGAGATGTCCACTCCTCAGTGGCTTGTCACTAACCGCAATATATCCTAAAACTTTAAAGACTTCTTCAAGTTGCTAAGCAATGCCCACATTCTTCTGCTCACCTATTTACTCTTCACACTGTAGTCTTCTCTAAGAATAATTGAACCACAGCTGGAATTGAAACCAACTCCCACACACACGAACACCTTTGTCCAGCATGAATTTAACTAGAATGTTTTCTCTTTCAGGCACAGAAACATTAAACTAAACCCACTTAAAGCTACACTTCTGTATTCCTAATAATTAGGTATTCACTATAGGGTTCGGTATGAAAATGTGACCACTGAATGATATGTCACAGGAGTAACACACCTAGCAAAATCATGTGAATTCCGACAGTTGAAAAATGACTTAATTAAGGATAGATTTGTCCTCGAGAGAGAGACCCCTTAGTAAGAGCAAGCCTATTTGAAGGTGAGAAACTGGTGCTAAAGAAAGTGACAGACGTGTGTCAAAATGCAGAAGTTGTCAAACAACAGCTAGAGCATATGGCAGAGCAGACCAGGAGACATATTATTCTGAGAGACAGACCATGCCAAAAGAGCTAAGTAATTGCAGGCAAAAGGCAGGATGAAAATATTATGGAGATGTCACACCATGCACAAAAAAGAAAGAATTGTCCACCTGGGGAAAGCAGTGTTTTGGCTGCAAGAAACAAAACCATTTCACTCTCAAATGCTTGGCCAGGAAAAAGCAAATCAAGTCCATACAGATGATTTTTCAGCAGACAAGCCTGATAAAGATCTATAGACGATACAACAGGTTAGTTAAGTCAAGTCTGTGGTCTGAGGGGAACAGAGGCAATGTATCAAGCGAGCAAAAAGTGTTAGATAGACACTGGTGCATCACTTCACTGGAATTTACTGGCCTTCCCACCACGGAATCGGAGCGGGCGAGAGGCAGACAAAAGAAATGTCTGTTGATCTCGGGAGGGCCTTTTCGGTTTCAGGTTGAGCAAGGCCGTAAAGTCCTGTCCAGTGTCTGTATTTCCACTTTACACTCAGCATGTGTGAACTCCCAAAGTTGCTGTCAGTTTCAGTAGGGTGATGATGGTAAATGTTGAAAACGTTTCACTGATATTACCAACCCACTCTAGGTTATGTGTATAAGTTTTTTGGGCTGGATTTGAACCCAAGAGGTGAGAAAGGTGACCATGGATATTCTTTGCACTGAGGAAGGCTGAGTGTAATAATCGCATATCCAAATATTCCCTATCTACAAAAAAAAACCTGAGTTTGCTAATGAATATCTAAAGGAAATTCATGGAACTCTGCATTTAAAAGCTATACATAGCAGCAGATTGCAAAATAACTCTGATAGTAGTTTAGTATCTTTTTGATAACTCTCATATAGTTTAGATTAGCCAAATTGGAAAATTTAGAAACAGGATTATTTCATTAAAATGTTTTGCACTTAGAATGAAAACAATATTGTACCATTTCTTATTGACGCAAGATGCGCTAAAACTGCTGAACAACACTGTCAGGTTAGGGTTTATGTAAAATCCCATTTGGACAAAACAAAAAACAATTCTGAAGAAAATACCATCTGGTGTCAATCCATTTAGAACTGTAAGAAAGGACCACTGTAAACATTGTCCCATTGGAATACTGAGTCTATCCAAAGGCAAAATGCTGCTTTCCAAATATTCCTTGCATGTTATTGTTCTCCCATGAAAAGCAGATCCTAAGGGGAAATATGTAACCTCAGGTTTCAGACTTCTTCAAACGAGCTCAGTTATTTGACCATTCACTTTGAGATGCTTCACCTCAGTTCAAGCAAGGTCTATTTTAAACCCAGCAACACATTTGTTTTTTTTATCGTTTGTATTGCACAACAGGGAGAAATAAATAACTGTGAATGAAATAATTGTTATGGTTAGCCTGGCTTGACATTAACCTGGCAACTACAAACTGTGCTATATGGAACTGCCATCATTTGTGGTGAAAGATTTATAATCTGAAAAGTCCTACAAGGCTACGCATCCCAAAATAATCTATTTGAGTCTATTAGTCTGTCTGCCCTTCATAGATATCAGAGATTAGAAAAGATGCTATGTAAAGTCAGGTTCTTTCATTCATAATGGCAAAAAGAATAGGAGAGAGGAAGAGAGTTTCGCTGCATTGGTCAACATTAATCTAATTACATTCTAAATTATCTAATCATGCCAGAATGGCCTTTCTTCCTGCTCCTCTACCATTACCCCTGATGCCCCCAACCTTCCCCCCTACTCCACTCACCCCCCCCATTCCACCCACCCACCCCCACCCCCCCAAAAGGTTCTATTTTTGTCTCCTTCCTATTTCTTAACTACTTGCTGCCCTTCAATGACATTATCCAAAAACAGACTGCCAGTTTCTAAACATACACTGATGACGTCTAATTCTATCTCATCACCACATCTCTCGACCCCTCCACTGTTCCTAAGCTCTCTGCTAGCCTAATATCCGGTTCTGGGTGAACTGCAATTTCCACCAATTTAATAGTGGGAAGACCAAAGCTATTGTTTTTAGACCTGGTCACAAACTCTGTTCCCCACTGACTCCATCCCTCTCGCTAGAAACTGTCTGAAGCTGAACCTGACTGTTTGAAACCTTGTGTCGTATGAGATGAGCTTCTGACCATGTATCTGCATCAACACCATTTCTTTCCACCACAAAACATCACCTGACCTCACCCTGCTGCAACTCATCTGCTCCTCATTCATGCCTTTCTTACCCCCAGACCTGACGGCTCCAAAGCACCTAACTGGCCAGTTGCATTCTACACTTTGTATCTTTGAACTAGTCCAAACTCCACCTTCTTTGAAATAGCTCACGCTGAGTTGTGTTCACTTATCACACCTGTTCCTGAAGGTGCTCATTGTGTCTTTGCTTAAGTGGAAGCCAATCTTAGCACGTGCATTCTCTCTTTCAAATCCCTCTGTGGCCTGACTCTCCCATCCCCATGGCTCCATAATCTCCTCTAGCTCTGCAATCCCCTGATATATCTGTAGTCCTCTGAATTTAGCCTCTTATTCATCACCATTTTTATCAGTTGATTGCTGGTTGCCATAAGAACATAAGAACAGGACCCCTTCGAGCCTGCTCTGCCATTCAATAAGATCATGCTGATCTATTCACGGAGTCAGCTCCACTTACCCGCCCATTCACCATAACCCTTAATTCTTTTACTATCATGGTTTCTGCTGTCAAGATTCTAGGCTATGGAAATCCCTTTGCCGTTCAATCTACTTTTCTTTCTTTAGGAGCCTTCTTGTAAAACACCCGTGATTAAGATTTTGCTCATCTGCCTGGATATATGACACTGAGGTTTAGGAGGGAAATGGTGGAAAGTTAAAACTCAACATATGCATGGAGGCTGACCTTAAGCTTGCAGATAATGCCACTGAGGGGCAGCATGGAGGTCAGGAAGAAGTCACGAGAAAGTGTTTGGGGACTCTGGAAATGCTTGTGTAGAGCTGGTAAGAGAAGGCACTGTGGAGATGTACTGGTTGCATTTGGTCAAGTAATGCAGTCCCACGCTTCCATTTGGAACCATGTGACGGCAGTCCCATGAAGCTGAACAATAGAAGAGAATGACTGAAGAAGATGATATGATCAACTCTAAGAAATGATGCAGAGATGCCAATATTTACAAGAGGTGGTAGAGCATAGTGACAGTGTATGTCAATCATAACTTTGACCACTTTCGGCCAAACTTGTACATAGTTTGGCCATGTACGAGGTCAAACTAAAACAACAGGAGCAGCATCTTTCAGAAAATATGTGCACAGATAGTGATAATATGTTCACATACTTCCGATGAATCCACAAGCAATGGAGAAATGAAAGAGATTGGGGAAAAAAAACAAAAACACGCTCACTAAAAACCACATTTCTGTATCAGTATTAAGTGGCAGTTGCTTTCTTATTGAAAAAAGAGGTTTATTTTCCCAATCATGTTTTAATATAGCTATTTCTTCTGAAACTTACCGTGAAGTGAATGCCGCAAGCACTGCATTGAGATAACAGAGAAAGAGCAAGCGTCGGAGTTACTCTGACAAAGGAACAATTGTTTCTTCTTGAAGTAGGTCAGTGTTAAATATGCCTCATCTCTGCATGTTTCCTTTCATTCCAACTAAGAAGTGTGCTTTTAATCTGTACGGCAACAGTTTTAGAAATCCTTTTTATAAAAGAAAATTGCAAGACAAAGGGAACCTAAATCAATGATGTAAGTAAGTTTAAAACACTGCTGTTTCTCAAGTGCAGCCACTGTAGTAAACATTTTATTGAATTTCATAGTGGAAATGATAGTCTTAGGGGTCTGATTGATGGAATTACACACAATAGAGCTTTTTATAACTTTTACGTACGTACCAGAAACTGTGCCATGCTGGGGGCGAAGGAATCTCTCCAGGGGTCTGAAGTAACAAATAAACTAGAACATTGAAAGTTCATATTTTATTACTATACATTTCCAAAATTGCAAAACCAGAATAATGTTGACCCATTTCAAATGCAATTCATTATTATAATATAATATCAAGGGAACAGTATTCATTCCAATAAATGACAAAGTTGGCATTGATGTCAGAAAACAAAAAGAGTGATCAACACAGGGAAAGAACATTTGGGTAGATTAATGGAGACAAAGTCCCTCAAAGCATTTATCAGTTAGTTACCGGAATGTGGCTGGATTAACTATAATTAAAACATTAACTCCTTCATTTGATTTTTCTTGGATATTTTGTGATGATATGAAATGGTACATGTGGAGAATTTTATAAAAGGGCTTGTACTTTTACACAAAGCCACTTGATCAAGGATAAAAAGTTTCAGGTAGGCAGTCTGGTGGTCATGACACTAACAAGGCCCAGGAGGTCTAAAAGCCTTGACCCCAAACTGATGACTTTGGATGAATTTAACCTTTGCCTTGCAACGGATTTGGAATGGGTTACTTCCAATGTTGTGATTTAAGAGCATAATACAATTACTGCTACTTTAAAAATGATTGACGGGTGGGGATTTGTTGTGGGATCTGAGACGGTAAGGACTTAAAATGCTAATTTGCTCATCTCAACACTGTTTCCAGATAGACCGTAAATAATAAATTCGTGGCTTGCCTTTGTAATAGATGAACAGCTTACAACCAATGTGTTGCAAGATATTGAATCTGATTGTAAACAGTCAAAAACTAAAATTATTTCAGACATCTAAAAAGGCTTTTACAACAGCAGTTGTAAAAAAAAACCCAAGGAAATCTGGATCAAAATGTTGGGTAGCATGTTTATATACATCAGACAAAGAAAAGCTTTCATCAAATTTGAACTAAGGTAACCTGATTAGAAATATTACTCTGAGCATGCACCTCACCATGGTATAAAGCCATTGAACAATTTGAACCATCTTGGGGAGATTGAAAATGTAAATGTGCAAATGATATGAACGTCTGCATAGGCACAAGATGCAAAAACCTTCTATGTATCAATGCAAATGGTGAGCATTATAGAAAATATTTTTTTCATTAAAAATGTAATCCTCTTTGATATATTTTAGACTGGTAAAATGTACAGTTTTATTAATAATCAATCGCTTTATCACCAATGATTGCATTTTTTGTGAGAGTATCCAGTCCTCCCCCTATAGTAATCTGATTTAAAGTCACTATAAAATTATTTTTAACTGCACCTAACAATTTCATAGTTTCACTTACGTACGTATGCTAATTGCCCAGTAGATTAAATACTTTCAAGATGAAATTACTTTTAA
Organism: Carcharhinus amblyrhynchos; assembly: GCF_965287045.1. NCBI lineage: Eukaryota > Metazoa > Chordata > Chondrichthyes > Carcharhiniformes > Carcharhinidae > Carcharhinus > Carcharhinus amblyrhynchos. Next base: position 99,375,100 of record NC_137326.1, on the reverse strand, counting down.
AACATATTTACTAATGTCCGTGCTCCTAAGAAAACAAATGCAATTTGAAAAGCTTTCTGGAGCCACAACAGTCACAGGACTGTTGCATTTTCAACCTTACACTTAAAATTTCCAATCTTTTCCACTGATTTGGGTGAGTCCATTCAGATTTTTTTGATACAACTAATGGAAACACAAGGGAAAACAAGCTCAAGATGTTTGGTCTGCTTGCAGGACTAATCAATTTCATTGACACCAGGAAGATATTTAGAGCAGATTTGTATTTGTACCTCCCAACTAGTACAAATAAACCAATATTTAAACAATCTGTAGTCAGAAGATTTGGGAATGGCGATATGTTTTCTCAACATTGATATTAAAATATATTTTAAGATTTGTATGTTTTTACCTCATAAAGTAAATTATACAAACAATATGGTTCATATTAAATTTGATGAAATTGGTAGTGAAGGTCATTTTAGTTATACTAGACCTTTCAACCAAAAATTTGGGGAATAGACGCAAATGAGACTCCAGGATAGTACGTTGCCTCCCTTCAGTGTGAAGTGAAGTAACTGATATGTCAGCAGATTTATTGGAAGATGTAAAAACAACAGGTTTGTTGATTGGCTGATTTTAACTTCGCCAACATTGACTGGGATTCCTTTAGTGCTAAGGTCTTTGGATGGAGCAGAGTTTGTTCAGTGCTTTCTGAGGCAATATGTAGGTAGTCCAACTCTGGAAGGGGCCATCTAAGACCTGATTCTGGGAAACGAGCCCGGACAGATGATTGATGTCTCAATGGGGGACCATTTTGGGAACAGTGAACACAGTTCAATAAGTTTCAAGATACTTGTAGAGAAGGATAGAAGTAGTCCCAGAGTGAAAGTACTACCTGGTGCAAGGGTCAAGGATGTCTTGGAGTGGCTGCAGGGCATTCTGGAGCGGGAAGGTGAACAGCCAGCTGTGATGGTACATATAGACACCATCAATATAGGTAAAAAATGGGATGAGGTCCTGCAAGCTGAATTTAGGGAGTTAGGAGTTACATTAAGAAGTAGGACCTCAAAGGTAGTAGTCTCAGGACTGCTATCAGTGCCATGTGCTAGTCAGAGTAGGAATGTTAGGATAGTTTAGATGAATACGTTACTTGAGGAATGTGTAAGAGGGAGGGATTCAAATTCCTGGGACATTGGAACTGGTTCTGGGGGAGGTGGGACCAATACAAATTGGATGGTCTGCACCCTGGCAGAACTGGAACCAATGTCCTAGGGTAAGTGTTTGCTAGTGCTATTGGGGAGGGTTTAAACTAATGTGGCAGGGGGATGGGAACCAATGCAGGAAGTCAGAGGGAAGTAAGGTGGGGGGCAAAAACAAAAAGCAGAAGGGGGAGAAGTGGAAGGCGGAGAAACCGAAAACAAAAATCAAAAAGGATCACATTACAGAGTACAGAGACTGTGGAGAACTCAGCGAATGGGTCCAGCAAGGCAAAGAAAAATAAAACACTGGGAGAGTGTTTAAAATGTGCTAGTACAGATGGTCTGAAGGTTTGCTTTAACACAAGGAGCATGGCAGATAGGGTGGATGAACTTAAAGCTTGGATTACTACTACATTGTGGCAATTTTGGAGACTTGGATGAAAGAAGGGCAGGAGTGACAGCTTAGCATTCTAGGATTTTGATGCTTCAGGTGGGATAGCAAGAGTGACAAACAAGGTGGGGATGTTGCTTTACTGATTAGGAAGAATGTCACAGCTGTAAAGAGGGAGGGCACATTGGTGGGATCATGCAGTGAGGCCATATGGGTAGAACTCAGGAACAGCAATGGTGCAATCACAGTGTTGGGGTTGTACTTCAGATGTCCCAACAGCCAGCGTGAAGTGGAGGAACTGATATGTCAGCAGATTATGGGAAAATGTAAAAACAACAGGATTGTTGTGATGGGTGATTTTAACTTCTCCAATGTGTTTCTTGAGATAATATGTAGATAGTCCAATTTGGGAAGGGACTATCTTAGACCTGGTTCAGGGAAACAAGCCTGGACAGGTGATTGATGTTTCAGTGTTTTGGGAGCAGTGATCATAATTCTATAAGTTTCAAAATACTTGTAGAAAAGGATAGCAGTTCCAAAGTACAAGTACTAAACTGGGGGGAGGCTAACAATGAAATATGGGCAGGAGCTAGGGAATGTAGACTGGGGATGGCTGTTTGAAGGTAAATCCACATCTGATTTGTGGGAGTCTTTTAAAAATCAGTTGTTAACAATTCAAGACAAGTATGTCCCTGAGAAAAAAGGATAAAGATGGCAAGATTCAGGAACCCTTGAGAAAAGGTCAATTAATCAGGGGCATAAGTTGAGAGTGAGAGGGAGAATATTTAAAAGAGATGGTTTTCACACAGGGGGTGGTGAATGCCTGGAATGCGCTGCCGGAGGAGATGGTGGAAGCAGATTCTATAGCAACGTTCAAGAGGCATCAGGATAGATACATAAATAGGCAGGGATTAGAGGATACAGATCAGGTAGAGCCAAAAAAAATTAGATTAGAGAGGCATCTGTGCCGGCACAGAGTTGGGCTGAAGGGCCTGTTCCTGTGCTGCACTGTTCTTTGTTCTAATATGAATTCAGAACTCAGCAATACTTAAGACTGTTATCTTTCATTGTCATGTAATAAATTCAACAATAGACTGAATTTTCTGCACAATTGTGTAATGTACAACATCAATGAAATGTGACATATATAAAAATATATTTTAAAACAGCTCTGGTGTATAATTCCGGCATATTATTTTATACTTTAGAAACTTGAAGTGTGCAACTACCTTGGCAAGAAATGCTCTGGACGAACTGGAATATGTTTCTCAGCTGGTCTGGCAGCATCTGTAAGGAGAGAAAAATGGCTGACATTTCGAGTCCAGATGATCCTTTAACAAAGGGTCACCTGGATTTGAAATGTAGCTCTTTTCTCTCCTTAGAGATGCTCCCAGACCTGCTGAGATTTTCCAGCATTTTCTCTTTTGGTTTCAGATTCCAGCATCCACAGTAATTTGCTTTTATGGAATATGTTTCTATCAGGCTTTATAAACACTAGATATAAATTGTGAAATTCATGAGTCTCTCCATGGCAGCCCATCTATAATACCATTGTTATTAATAAATAAAAAACTCAGCAGGTCTGCAAGCATCTGTGAAGAGAGAAACAGAGTTAATGGATGAGGTTTTACAGCCCAAAACCATAAAATCCCATCCAAGGTCAATGGACCTTTCCATAGTCTGCCCCTGGCCCGCTCTGATTCCCATGGTGGGTGGGACGGTAAACTTCTGGCCAATGTTTCAAGTCTGGATGACCCTTTGTCAGAGTATTTTACTATCACAATACCATTACTGTTTGATTCATAGCTTCTAAAGTAGTGATATGACATGGTAGCACAGCGGTTGGCACTACAGCTTCACAGCTCTAGGGACCTGGGTTTGATTCCTGGCTTGGGTCCTGTCTGTGTGGAGTTTGCACATTCTCCTCATATCTACGTGGGTTTCCTCCGGGTGCTGCGGTTTCATCCCACAGTCCAAAGATGTGTGGGTTAGGTTGGTTGGCCATGTTAAAATTGCCCCTTAGTCTACTAGGATGCTTAGGTTAGAGGGATTAGCAGGTAAGAAATGTAGGGATATGGGGGTTGGGCCTGGGTGCGATTGTGGTCAGTGCAGACTTGATGGGCTGAAGGGCCTCTTTCTGCACTGTAGAGTTCTATGATTTAAATCCTTACATTTTGCAATTGACTGTATATCATTCTAAAATTCTTAATTATTCATTTCAAAAATATACCAAATTCAACATCCCTTAATGGCAATGTGATAATCCTAACATGATCTGACATGCTGTGATGGCATATTTGATGGTATTTAATGATACCATCATTAAGAGATGATGGTAGTGGCTTTGAAAGGCAAGGGATGGCAGTGTTTGAGGGAGAGAACCATTTACAATCATGCTGCTTACTTATGTGCACAGTATTGAAAGACCTGCATGGTCATGGGGGGAAGAATCAATAGATAGAATATAGAATCTATATATTTCTATTCTGAGGATTCGGGGAACACCATTTAGGTCAGAGATGAGAAGACAATTCTTCACCCAAAAAGTGGTGAGCCTGTGGAATTCATTACCACAGGAAGTAGTCGATGCCAAAATGTTCAATGTATTCAAGAGCGGCTAGATATAGCACTTGGGGTGAATGGTAATGGGGAGAAAGCAGGATGAGGCCATTGAGTTGGATGATCAGTTATGATTATGATGAATGGTGGAGCAAGCTCAAAGGGTCAAATGGCCTCCTTCTGCTCCTATTTTCTATATTTCTATGTTAACTAATTCTACGCAAATCTTAACGTGGTATGTTTCTGCAGTAATTCTATTTACATTTCTTTAGTATGCAGGCACATCTCTCTCACACGCACACGCACACAGACAGATGTTACCCAGGTGTGGTTAAAATAACTACTTTATTCAACCATAGGAATGATTTCAATGAGATCAAGCTGGCAATGCCAGCTACAACTTTGGATAAGTAATTGTTTAGAAAAATAGGCATTTATATATAAATAAAACAATAATCTACATTTACTTGATTTGTTTTATATCAACCAAAACACATGAAGCAGGTTCCACTCCCCCATTTCAGTTCAATTCAGACACTGTTTTAAACATCAATTTTGTATTTGCGCTTCCTTTGATGTTTCCTTCATGGTTGGAGGCATAGAACACAATGTTTGAGTAACTTCCTGTCTTAACAAGTCATATTTATAAAACGCCTTTTAAATCAGAAACACTTCATAGGGCCCTAATGAAAAACAGGCATCAATCTAAAGGAAGAGAGATTAGAATGGGTGATGAATGGATAGTTGCTATCTTGGCTATGGATTAATTTATAACATTTATATACAGATGTAGGATAATGAAAGGAGGTATTTAAGGAGACACTTTACAGTAGAAAAATAATTATATTTTCCTTCTCGGATTAGCCTAGACAAGTGAGAGGTTTTGGCAGAGTAAAGGAAGGACCATTAGTGTTGTTATTAGTTACAAACCAATCAATTATTCCACATTCTTGCAGCGTTGAGTTATCTCATCAGGTTCATTGAACTTCAACTATCGCCCAATAGCAAGTTAGATATCTAACTACTCACCAATGACATAACCAGTTTAAACTTCAATGCTGTGCTCCCGATTGGTAGAGACAGCCAGAGACAACATTTTAGCATGAATACCCCAGCTTCAGTCGATAAATGAAGATATTAGAAAAATGGTGAGTTCCCTATCTCCCATTTTCCCCTGCTCTCTCTTGTAAGCATGAACACTCCTCGCCTATAATTGCATAAGTGGCATATCTCAATTATCAGTTTTTCATGCAAGAGTTTGGGAAAACAGCATCAACAGGATATTGGACCATATGGGGTATTATCATCAAGTCTGGTCGTGTCCTCACTCATTGTCCTCAAAGGCTGCATGGGGAAACCACTAGCTGAATATTTACCACCCTACAAGTGCTAGGTTCACTCAGACAGATTTGGGATGGAATTTAGGATTTTCCAAATTTGTACAGGTTTGTACTACACAATTTATCTACAGAACCACTGGAAACTTAAGGAGTAAAATGCAAATTTTAAATAAAAAATAAGCTTGGATGAAATAAAGAGTAAGTGGAAGAAAGACTTGGGAAAGGTAAAGCAATCTTTTCATAACTTTACAATTTTTTTAAACTCAGTATTTTCTGGCTATATGTTTTATCATAATAAATATGACAATTGTAAAGGCACTCATGATATTCCAATAGTCTATTAGGTAATTTTCAGGTTTGCACAGTTTGAGCTGAAATATCTTTTTAAAGATTGTCAACGCCTGGGGAGGATATAGAATTCCTGCGAGGCATCAGTGTTATATACTGTAAATGTCATAGCAGACATCAAAACACGTTTATTTCCTAATTTTGGTTGTTGAACTCTTGTCCATCCTGAAGGATTTTCGTTTGCTCTGAGCTAAGCTTCTACATAAGAGTCTGACAAATTTACTGGAGTTCTATGAGGATGTGTCTAGGGCAGTGGATAGAGGAGAGCCGGTGGATGTGGTCTTTCTGGATTTTCAGAAGGCGTTTGACAAGGTACCTCACAAGAGGTTATTGCAGAAGGTCAGGGGACATGGAGTTGGGGGTAGGGTGTTAGCGTGGATAGAGGATTGGTTGTCAAATAGGAGGCAGAGAGTGGGGGTCAATGGGTGCTATTCGGATTGGCGGTTGGTGACTAGTGGGGTGCCCCAGGGGTCGGTGCTGGGGCCTCAGCTATTTACCATTTATATAGATGATCTGGAGGAGGGAACCGAGTGTAGGGTGTCGAAATTTGCTGATGACACCAAGATTGGGGGAAAGGCAAATTGTGCGGAGGGTGTGGAGAGTCTGCAGAAGGATCTAGATAGGCTGGGCGAATGGGCCAGGAAATGGCAAATGGAATTTAATGTTGGCAAGTGTGAGGTGGTCCACTTTGGTAGGAAGAATGGTAGGAAGGACTATTACTTACGTGGCGAAAAACTGCAGCAGGCGACGGTGCAGAGGGACCTCGGGGTCCTTGTGCATGAGTCGCAAAAACCCAGCTTGCAGGTGCAGCAGGTGGTCAGGAAGGCGAATGGGATGCTGGCCTTCATAGCGAGGGGGATTGAATATAAAAGTAGGGAGGTCTTGCTGCAGCTGTATAGGGCATTGGTGAGGCCGCAGCTGGAGTACTGTGTGCAGTTTTGGGCGCCGCACCTGCGCAAGGATATTTTGGCCCTGGAGGGAGTGCAGAGGAGGTTTACTAGGCTGATACCGGAGTTGAGGGGATTGAGCTATGAGGAGAGGCTGAATAAACTAGGCTTGTACTCGTTAGAGTTTAGAAGAATGAGGGGAGATCTCATTGAGACGTATAAGATGATGAATGGGATGGATAGGATAGAGGTGGAGAGACTCTTCCCGCTCAAAAAAGACAGTAGGACTAGGGGGCACAGCCTCAAGATAAAGGGGAGGCGGTTTAGAACGGAGTTGAGGAGGAACTTCTTCACTCAAAGGGTGGTGAATCTCTGGAATTCTCTGCCCGTTGAAGTGGTGGAGGCTGCCTCGCTAAATATTTTTAAGAAGCGGGTTGATGGGTTCTTGATAAGAGAGGGGATTAAGGGTTATGGGGAGAGGGCGGGAAAGTGGAACTGAGCCACAACAGATCAGCCATGATCTTATTGAATGGCGGGGCAGGCTCGAAGGGCTAGATGGCCTACTCCTGCTCCTATTTCTTATGTTCTTATGTTCTTATAAGAGATTATCGTAGAATCATAGAACCCTACAGTGCAGAAAGAAGCCCTTTGGCCCATCGAGTCTGCACTGAACACAATCCCACCCAGGCCCTACCCCCATATATTATACCCACTAATCCCTCTAACCTATGCATCCCTGGACACTAAGGGGCAATTTCTTAGCATGACCAATCAACCAAACTCGCACATCTTTGGACTGTGGGAGGAAACTGGAGTACCCAAAGGAAACCCATGCAGACATGAAGAGAATGTGCAAACTCCACACAGACTGTGACCCGAGCCAGGAATCGAACACAGGACCAGATTACTGGACAACTGTGTGGCATCGTGGCACAGTGGATAGCACTACTGCCTCACAGCGCCAGAGACGGGTTCAATTCCGGCCTCGGGTCACTGTCTGTGTGGAGTTTGTACATTCTCTCCATGTCTGTGTGGGTTTCCTTCAGGTCCTCTGGTTTCCTCCCACAGTTCAAAGATGTGCAGGTTAGGTGGATTGGCTACAGTAAATTGTCCCTTAGTGTCAGGGGAACTAGAGGGGTAAATATGTGGGTTACAGGGATAGGACCTGGGTGGGATTTTTGTCAATGCAGGCTCAATGGGCCACATGGCCTCCTTCTGCACTGTAGGGATTCTATGAACTGTCAGGAAAAGGGAAAGAGGAAATTTCCTTTCAGCAGTTCACAAACTAGCATTTACTGCAACCATGAAATCTACATCCAACCATCTTGACTGAAATAAAACTGTAATATTTACAAAAGGGAAAACATGTGAACACTGATATAACAATCCTTATCTCTTCTTTACTTAGGAAAATGTTTGAGTCATTGAGAAGAGGTCCATTTCAAATTCATTGCATTCAAAGGAGGGGGAACACTATTTGTAAGAACTACTTTGTTACTGATAACCTATCTAGTACTTCATTGCAATCACAAGATGCCCCAAAATACTTTCAAACCAGAGTATTATATTTGAAGTGCACTCACTACTGTTATAGCCAAACCTGGTGGCTAACTTTGCATCCAGTCAAAAATCTACTAACAGTAAATGAATGGACAAATGATGAGATTTACTTGCTCACCTTCCCCTTTATGTAAATAATACTATCATATTTCAGAACAATGTCTTCTTCAAATAGTGCTGTTTCACAGCCAGCTGAGCAGCAGACCTTTATTTAATATCTGATCTGGATGGAATAAGACATTTCACTACCAAAAGTGTCAGCCTGGAACATGCACTTAAATTTTTGGTGAGTCTTCCATCCACAATCTCTTGAATCTGAGGTCATCAAATAAACTGAGGTGGTACAGGCTGAGAATTTCCCTGGAGCTGCCCCAGCACAAACTGTGATAACTCAGAAAGTATTGTGGAAATGCATAGGACACAGTTCTTGCAAGCTGGATGGAAAGTTTGGTGGACCAGCCAAAAGGTCCGTTGCTGGAACTGGAAAATCCCAGCCAGGGTGTTCACTGTATATCTGGTAAACTCACTGTGGTGAATCAGGAGCAGCTCCGAGGAAATTCCTGATCCATAACTTTGAAATGCGTTAGATTTCCTTTGATTTCTAAAGACCAATATCTGTGAATGTTATAAAAAAATATTGCAAATAGAGATTGAAATAACAAAAATGAACATTGAGGAATACTTGAGTATTAAGTGCTACAAAAATAGAAATATTTAGCAGACACAAGGCTGGAAATATTTGTAAAACAAAGAGGAATTTTCAGCTAATGATAACTTTTGACAACGAAGTTGTATAAAATCTGCAGATAAAATACATAAAACATTAATTCAATTTACAATTCCTTAGTATTTCATTTTATCTGGAAGGTTTATCTCAACAATCTAATTATTTAAAGTAAGTTTACATTGGATACTGTACATGCTATTTCACAGCTTTTGTTAACCAAAGATTTCTTCTAATTGCCTCAAAAACCATTCTGAGAGGAACCTGTTCATAGTTGCTGAATGGAGTTTAAATAAAAGTATGTTCTATAAAATAATCCATCAATGGTAGATATGTAAAAGGAATTGTGCGCCACTTTGGAGATCTACCTAATGTATTCATAGGCAGAACCAAAACAAACCGAGTACTAGGTCTATAATCTACCATACAAAAATCATTGTACATATTAATCCACACAGTGACAGGTTATTCTGGATTAGCTACATCTGTGAGAATGTTACTTTGACATCATTTAATGGCCGGAATCAGGATGGGCAAGGCTCACAGAACGGAATTCTCCATTGGCCTTGGGTGGGATTTTACAAGCCTCACCCAAGCGAAGTCATAAAATACTGGCAAAAATAACTCTGCAAAGGACAGAGGAAAGGTTTCTTGTTATTAAAATAAATTTAAATCAAGGGTGAAATAAATACTGGCTGTACTTGCTGTCGTCCATTCCCTATCATTTTTTCTTCAACAATTATTCCCTTCTTTTGCCTCCTACTCCTGAGGATTGCTTACTCTTCATTCAGAGTGTGAGCATCATGATCTTTATGATTATGGGACCAGCATAACTGGAGTACAACCTGATGCTGTCCTCACCCAATCCCCACATACACACAAACATATACTTTCCACCACAGAGATTATTGAAGAAGTGTGGCCAAGTTATTTTTTGACTTCATCCCAGAGCTAGTGAAGGCACTTGAAATGACCCCAATATAGTCTTGAAGATAACACGGGATCTTTCTATTCCATGTGATCAGTGGAGGTGGCACCACTGCTATTGAACCGCAGTGAATGAAGTTTTTGTTTGTCAATGGATTATAGAAGCCACCTTGACTGTGCAATAATGAACAAATCCAAAAACTTCAAGCATTAGAGCGCATCCTCTCACAAAATGCAAGCAATTTAATAATATGCTTATTTTGAGTCATATGTTGATCTCATAAGTGCAGCTTAAATATCAAAAACCCATTGCTAATGTAATTTAGAGAGAGACATTTGTTATTTTAAAATAATTTCCTTTTTGGAGCGAGATGTTTGATGAATGTACCATTTACAATCAGATAGTGTTGTGAATGAACTGCATTTTAATTTACTTTCTAGAACTTTGAGTTCAAAAATTGCAAAAAAAAGTCATTTTAAAGTATGCACTGTAACCACTGCTTTGCCATTTACTTATTCATTATTAAATTTTTCAGATTTTCATTTTTCTAAATATTTTTAATGCATTTCTTTGACAGTTCAATGGGTGATGCTGTCACTCTGTCACTGATTTATATTATTAAATATTGTTTGTGATACGTATGCAGGATACAGTTCCAGTTTTCTCCCACATTTGTTAATGCTACCTCTCACCTCAAGACTTTGAAGCTCTACATTGAAATACATAAGCAAAATTTATGTAGTGATTCACCTTGACAGTTACTTGTTTGCCAACCTATCCATCTGTCCAATTTATCTCAAGTTTATTCAGAGGTATGTTGTTGCCTCTCTGCTTTCTCTTTCTTTAGCTTGAGCCACTGCGACATTGATGCACTGTAACCACTCCTCTGCATTCTTTTCATCCTTCGCTTTGAAGACATATGTTTTGTTGTCTGTGAAGATTTCAAAGGCTCGAGGAAGGCCACGGTCTCTCCGCTTTTTAGCGATGACTTTCACACTTTGTACCTTGCTCAGTTCAATTGGACAATCATCTGGATCGTCTTTCTGCAGGATGAAGATGTGAACAAAGTGACACATAGGATTTCGAAATATCCAGTTTGTTTCATTGAAAGTTATATAATTATTCCCCATGACATCAAGGCAGCATTTGACTGATTGTGGTACCAAGGACCACCAGTAAAAGTAAAGTCAGTCTGAATCGGTGGAGGAGGTGGGTTGGGGGTGGGCCAGAGGTACTCGCCACAAGTTGGAGTCACATCTAGTATAAAAGCAAAATGTCTGTGGTTGTAGAACTTTAGGGCTTCGCTGTAGGAGTTCCTCAGGGCACTGCCCTAGATCCAACCATTTTCAGCTGTTTCATCAATGACCTTCCTTCCACCATAAGGCCAGAAGTGGGGATGTTCACTGATGATTGCAGAATGTTCAGCATCATTCGGAATCCTCAGATACTTAAGCAGTCCACGTCTATATGCAATACCACCCGGTCAGCTTTCATGTTTAGGCTGATTGGTGGCAAATAAAATTCATGCCACATAGGTGCCAGGCAATGACAATCTCCAGCAAGAATGAATCTAATGACCTCCTTTTGATGTTCAATGACAAAACCATTACTGAATCCCCCAGCATAAAAATCCTTGGGGGTACCTATTGATCTGAGGTGGACCTACCTTATAAATACTGAAAATATAAGAGCAGTTTACGCTCTTACAGCTCCTGTACAATACAACTCCTGATTTCCCAAAGCCATCCCATTAATTACAAGGCACAAGTCTGTGTGCTGGAATACTCTCTCTTGCCTGGATGAGTACAGCTCCAACAACAATCCAAAACCTTGACATCATCCCAGACAAAGCAGTCCGCTTGACACCCACCATCTTAAATATTCATCAGTACATAGTGTAATCAGTGTGTTACCACCTACAAGATGCACTGTAACAAATCATCAGGGCTCCTTCAACAGCACCTTCCAAACCCACTACCCACAGCACCTAGAAGGACAAGGGCAGCAGACACATGGAAACACCATCACCTGCAAGCCACGCAGCATTCTGAGTTGGAACTATACTGCTGTTCCTTCACTGTTGTTGAGTAAGAACCTGGAACTCCCTTCCTAACAGCACTGGGTGTAATATGCCAGATGGACTGCTGTGGTTCAAGAAGATGGCTCGCCACCACCTTCTGAAGGTCAATTAGGGAAAGGCAACAAATACTGACCTAGCATGTCAATGACATTCATATTGCATGAAAGAATAAATAAAAGCAGCAATTGTCCCCCATTACAAACAATCTCAGTGTTGACAACTCCTATGTTTTCATATTTAGTAATTCATTGCTCAAACTATATTATTTTGTTGCCATTATTTTGAAGGATGTTAATGCCAGGGACCTGGGTTCAATTCCCGGCTTGGATCACTGTCAGTGTGGAGTCTGCAGGTTCTCCCCTTGTCTAAGTGGGTTTCCATTTGGTGCTCCAGTTTCCTCCCACAGTACAAAAGGTGTGCTGAGTAGGTGCATGAGCCACGCTAAATTCTCCCTCAGCGTACCCGAACAGGAATTGGAATGTGGCGACTAGGGGATTTTCATAGTAACTTCATTGCAGTGTTAATGTAAACCTACTTGTGACAATGATAACTAAACTTTAAAACTTTAAATTTTAATAAAGTTTCCCATGCTGATTGCATGGATAACATGCAAATTTACAATTTTGTTCCCTTTAACTTCTTATTTAAATTAAGTGGATTTATCAAACTTTCCAGGTAAAATAAAAATGAAGATCAGGCAAAACATGTTTGTTTGTTCACCTCTTCCTATTTGACTACAGCATTGCTGTCTTAAACTTTATATTTTGGTTTGTTACATGCATTCTCTTTTCCTTTTTCATTTGGTCCTTTTATTTGTTTCTGGATTTCTTTTATTGTAACTGTAAACTTTATTTCTTCAAATATTATTTGCGAATACTTTTACCTTTTTGGATGATATTCGTTTATTTCCATATGCATGCCAGTTTTTTTAAAATCTTATTTCTGAATTCTTTTGACCAGTGATCTGAATTGGTAACTTGGAATTCTCTCTCCATGAATGATGACTGACTTGCTGATAAGTTCCAGCATTTTCTGTTTTTATTTCAGATTTCCAGCATCCATAGTATTTTGATTTTGTTTTAAAGATGGCTGCACTTCTCCCAGCAAATATTACAAAGGGCAACATTATGGCACAGTGGTTAGTACTGCTGCCTCCCAGCGCCAGGTCTCCAGGTTCAATTCTGGCCTTGGGTCACTGACTGTGTGGATATTAAGTGATATTGCACTTTTTCCCCATGTTTGTGTGGATTTTCTCCGTAAGAAGTCTCACAACACCAGGTTAAAGTCCAACAGGTTTATTTGGTAGTAAACGTCACTAGCTTTCAGAACGCAGTTCCTTCGTCAGATGAGTGGAGAGTTCTGACCACAAACCGGGCATATAAAGGCACACACGGTTTACAGAATACTGATTAGAATGATGGAATAATCAGTTTTCTGTAAGCTATGTATGCCTTTATATGCCCTGTTTGCGATCAGAACTCCCCACTCATCTAACAAAGGAACAGCATTCCGAAAGCTAGTGACATTTAAGAACATAAGAACATAAGAACATAAGAAATAGGAGCAGGAGTAGGCCATCTGGCCCTTCGAGCCTGCCCCGCCATTCAATAAGATCATGGCTGATCTGTCGTGGCTCAGTTCCACTTTCCCGCCCTCTCCCCATAACCCTTAATCCCTTCTCTTATCAAAAACCCATCAACCCGCTTCTTAAAAATATTTAGCGAGGCAGCCTCCACCACTTCAACGGGCAGAGAATTCCAGAGATTCACCACCCTTTGAGTGAAGAAGTTCCTCCTCAACTCCGTTCTGAACCGCCCCCCCTTTATCTTGAGGCTGTGCCCCCTAGTCCTACTGTCTTTTTTGAGCGGGAAGAGTCTTTCCACCTCTATCCTATCCATCCCATTCATCATCTTATACGTCTCAATGAGATCTCCCCTCATTCTTCTAAACTCTAACGAGTACAAGCCTAGTTTATTCAGCCTCTCCTCATAGCTCAACCCCCTCAACTCCGGTATCAGCCTAGTAAACCTCCTCTGCACTCCCTCCAAGGCCAAAATATCCTTGCGCAGGTGCGGCGCCCAAAACTGCACACAGTACTCCAGCTGCGGCCTCACCAATGCCCTATACAGCTGCAGCAAGACCTCCCTACTTTTATATTTACTACCAAATAAACCTATTGGACTTTAACGTGGTGTTGTGAGACTTCTTACTGTGTTTACCTCAGTCTAACGCCGGCATCTCCACATCATGGGTTGCCTCCCACAGTCCAAAGATGTGTGGGTTAGGTTGATTGGCCATGCTAACTTGACTCTAGTATTAGGGGGATGAGCAGGGTAAGTATGTGGGATTAAGAAAATAGGGCCTGGGTGGGGATTGTGGTTGGTACAGACTCAATGGGCCCAAAGGTCTCCTTCTGTACTGTAGGGATTCGAGATTGGTGTTTAGGACTTCCCGAGTAGTAAACAAAATACAAATGGCTCTGGTTTTGGTTCCATTGATTTACTCTGGTGAATCTTAAACAAATACCTACTGATTTTCCTTTGCGAAATAGAAGCTGATTCCCAGCCAGTGTGAAATAACGGGTCTTCCACCTCTTTATAAACTTCCACTTCACTTGTTTTTCTTTGAGCTTGCCTTCGATGAGTGGTTGACCATCTTGATTTACAACTGTTAAAAGGATATTAAACTTGAACAGTCAATTACCAGTGTATTAAAAAACAAGAATTGTTAGAATGCTAATTTGTATCACAATAGGTCTGGATTTTGCAGTTAGCAGAGAATATGCAACACCAGACATTCATTACAATTATACATGTGTGATGTTAGTTTACCTTTTAGAGTTCTTTAAAATTCATACTCATAGCCTTAGGTGACGTCATTGTTGGGAGGAGAAAAAAAAACTGTGGGCAGTTCAGTTGTCAGGGATTTTATGTTCAGTTTCAGTTTGGAGCTGCAGGTTTTGAGTTGAGTTTTAGAAGGGGCAGCAAGCTAAAAAGGAGTGTTTTCCCTTTCTTCCCGTTGTTTTGAAAATGCTGTTGGTTTCCTGAAGGGTAAAAGTTTGCTGTTGTTGGGGGCTGGACCAGAGTCTTTCTGGTGCTTTGGGAAGCTGTCTTGTCTTCAAACTGTTTGGAGTGAATCCAGAGAACTACAGTCTTCAACCAACGGACTCAAATTTCCATTAGTGAGAATTAGTCTATGCTGTGTTAAATCTGTGAGAAGGCTCTTTTGTCTATAGGAGGTTTTGGTTTTAATTGGAACACATTAGAGATATTCATGACGGGTTATACATTAGAGCGGTTGTTTTGGTTCTTGTTTGAAATTGATAAAAGTTCTTGCTAATTTTTGCTAATTGCTAATTAATATACATGTTAACTATATTCTTAAATAAACTTTATTAGATAAAAACTCCCTAGTGGGTCTTTTGAATCACACCTGAAGTGAAGCATTTCATGCTTATCCTAGCCAAGTTCAAAAAGCAAAACTTAAGATTCAGGCAAGCTTCATAAAACACTTTGGAGTTTCTAACCTGGCATTTAGAGTAGCTAAGAGTAGTGGGCGAGAAGAGGACTGGGAGAGGTTTAAATGTCAACAAAGATTGACAAAGAAGTTGATAAAGAAGGGTAGGAGAAACTATGAAGCTGGGCTAGCGCTTAATATAAAGAAGGATAGCAAGAGTTTTTATAAATATATAAAAAGGAAGAGGCTGGGTAGGGTGAACGTTGGACCCTTAGAGGATGAGAGGGGGGACTTAGTGGTAGGGGATGGGGAAATGGCTGAGGTCTTGAATAACTTTTTTGTTTCGGTCTTCACGGAGGAGGACGTGAATAATTTGCTGGGTGTTAGCGTTGGAAAGGTGGTAGGACTGGAGGGTCTCAATGACATTATTGTTACTAGAGAGGCGGTGCTCGACAGACTGGAGGGACTCATTGTGGACAAGTCCCCAGGACCGGATGGAATGCATCCGAGGGTTCTGAAAGAAATGGCGGAGGTGATACTGGATGCCTTGGTGGTTATTTTCCAAACGTCGCTGGATTCCGGGGAAGTGCCAGAAGATTGGAAAACGGCTAATGTTACGCCGTTGTTTAAGAAGGGTGGCAGGCAAAAGGCAGGGAATTATAGGCTGGTTAGTTTAACGTCTGTTGTAGGTAAAATATTAGAATCCGTCATCAAGGAGGAAATAGCGAGGCATCTTGAGGGGAATTGCTTGATAGAGCAGACGCAGCACGGTTTTGTTAAGGGGAAGTCGTGTCTGACGAATTTACTGGAGTTCTATGAGGATGTGTCTAGGGCGGTGGATAGAGGAGAGCTGGTGGATATGGTCTTTCTTGATTTTCAGAAGGCGTTTGACAAAGTACCTCACAAGAGGTTATTGCAGAAGGTAAGGGGGCATGGAGTTGGGGGTAGGGTGTTAGCGTGGATAGAGGATTGGTTGTCAAATAGGAGGCAGAGAGTGGGGGTTAATGGGTGCTATTCGGATTGGTGGTTGGTGACTAGTGGAGTGCCCCAGGGGTCGGTGCTGGGGCCTCAGCTATTTACCATTTATATAGATGATCTGGAGGAGGGAACCGAGTGTATGGTGTCGAAATTTGCTGATGACACCAAGATTGGTGGAATGGCAAATTGCGCGGAGGGTGTGGAGAGCCTGCAGAAGGATCTAGATAGGCTGGGCGAATGGGCCAGGAACTGGCAAATGGAATTTAATGTTGGCAAGTGCGAGGTGGTCCACTTTGGTAGGAATAATGGTAGGAAGGACTATTACTTACGTGGCGAAAAACTGCAGCAGGCGACGGTGCAGAGGGACCTCGGGGTCCTTGTGCATGAGTCGCAAAAACCCAGCCTGCAGGTGCAGCAGGTGGTCAGGAAGGCTAATGGGATGCTGGCCTTCATAGCGAGGGGGATTGAATATAAAAGTAGGGAGGTCTTGCTGCAGCTGTATAGGGCACTGGTGAGGCTGCAGCTGGAGTACTGTGTGCAGTTTTGGTCGCCGCACTTATGCAAGGATATTTTGGCCTTGGAGAGAGTGCAGAGGAGGTATACTAGGCTGATACCAGAGTTGAGGGGGTTGAGCTATGAGGAGAGGCTGAATAAACTAGGCTTGTACTCGTTAGAGTTTAGAAGAATGAGGGGAGATCTCATTGAGACATATAAGATGATGAATGGGATGGATAGGATAGAGGTGGAGAGACTCTTCCCGCTCAGAAAGGACAGTAGGACTAGGGGGCACAGCCTCAAGATAAAGGGGGGGCGGTTTAGAACGGAGTTGAGGAGGAACTTCTTCACTCAAAGGGTGGTGAATCTCTGGAATTCTCTGCCCGTTGAAGTGGTGGAGGCTGCCTCGCTAAATATTTTTAAGACGCGGGTTGATGGGTTTTTGATAAGCGAGGGGATTAAGGGTTATGGGGAGAGGGCGGGAATGTGGAACTGAGCCACGACAGATCAGCCATGATCTTATTGAATGGCGGGGCAGGCTCGAAGGGCTAGATGGCCTACTCCTGCTCCTATTTCTTATGTTCTTATGTTATAACACATGTCTATAGACTACAGATTCTGGGCCCTTTGTAAACTGGGGAAGCTGTGGTACACCTTCTTGGCCAGATTGAAGACTATTTATCTGTGTAGTGAGTTCCTGCAGTGCATCTTATAGATGGTACACACTATTGCCATTGTTCATTGCTAGCTGAGGGAGTGAATGTTTGTGGAAGGGATGCCAATCAAGTGGGCTGTTTTGTCCTGGATGGTGTCAAACTTCTTGGAGTGAATTGAGTTGGCTGAAGGCTAACATCTAATGATGCTGGGGACCTGTGAAGGAGGCCGAGATGAATCATCCACTCAACAATTTTGGCAGAAGAATGCTGCAAATGCGTCAGCCTTATTTTTTACATTGACATGCTGGACTCCTACATGATTGAGGATGGGAATATTTGTGGAGCCTTCTGCCCCAAAGAACTGTTTAATTGTCCACCACCATTCGCAGCTGGATGTGGCAGAACTGCAGAGCTTAGATCCGCTCCGTTGGCTGTGGAATTGGTTAGCTCTGTCTATTACTTGTTGTTTATGCTGTTTGGCACATAAGTAGTCCTGTGTTGTAGTTTCACCAGGTTGACACCTCATTTTTCGATATGCCTGGAGTGGCTGCTGGCATGCCCTCCTGCACTCTCCATTGAACCAGGATTGGTCTCTTGGATAGATAGTAAGGGCAGAGTGAGGGATATACCAGATCATGAGGTTATCGATAGTTGTTGTGTATAGTTCTGCTGCTGCTAATGGCCCACAGCTCTTCATGGATGCCCAGTCTTGAGTTGCTAGATCTGTTTGATGTCTATCCCGTTTAGCACAGTGATACTACCACACAACATATTGGTGGGTATCCTCAATGTGAAGAAGCGACTTTGTCTTCACAAGTACTGTTCAGTGGTCACTCCTATCAGTATGGTTATGGACAGATACATCTGTGGTAGGCAGGCTGGTGAGAATGAGGTCCAGTATATTTTTCCCTTTTGTTGGTTCTTTCACCATCTGCTGCTGTCCAAGTCTCGTAGTTATGCTCTGTAGGACCTGACCAGCTCAGACTCAGTCAGTCTTGGTGGATATTGAAGTCCCCCACCCAGAGCACATTCTGTCCCCTTGCCACTCCTAGTGCTTCCTCCAAGTGGTGTTCAACATGGAGGCATACTGATTCATCAACTGAAGGGGAAGGTACATAGTAATCAACAAGATGCTTTCTTGCCCAATTTGGGATTAAAGCGTGGATAGAGGATTGGTTGTCAAATAGGAGGCAGAGAGTGGGGGTCAATGGGTGCTATTCGGATTGGCGGTTGGTGACTAGTGGGGTGCCCCAGGGGTCGGTGCTGGGGCCTCAGCTATTTACCATTTATATAGATGATCTGGAGGAGGGAACCGAGTGCAGGGTGTCGAAATTTGCTGATGACACCAAGATTGGGGGAAAGGCAAATTGTGCGGAGGGTGTGGAGAGTCTGCAGAAGGATCTAGATAGGCTGGGCGAATGGGCCAGGAAATGGCAAATGGAATTTAATGTTGGCAAGTGTGAGGTGGTCCACTTTGGTAGGAAGAATGGTAGGAAGGACTATTACTTACGTGGCGAAAAACTGCAGCAGGCGACGGTGCAGAGGGACCTCGGGGTCCTTGTGCATGAGTCGCAAAAACCCAGCTTGCAGGTGCAGCAGGTGGTCAGGAAGGCGAATGGGATGCTGGCCTTCATAGCGAGGGGGATTGAATATAAAAGTAGGGAGGTCTTGCTGCAGCTGTATAGGGCATTGGTGAGGCCGCAGCTGGAGTACTGTGTGCAGTTTTGGGCGCCGCACCTGCGCAAGGATATTTTGGCCCTGGAGGGAGTGCAGAGGAGGTTTACTAGGCTGATACCGGAGTTGAGGGGGTTGAGCTATGAGGAGAGGCTGAATAAACTAGGCTTGTACTCGTTAGAGTTTAGAAGAATGAGGGGAGATCTCATTGAGACGTATAAGATGATGAATGGGATGGATAGGATAGAGGTGGAGAGACTCTTCCCGCTCAAAAAAGACAGTAGGACTAGGGGGCACAGCCTCAAGATAAAGGGGAGGCGGTTTAGAACGGAGTTGAGGAGGAACTTCTTCACTCAAAGGGTGGTGAATCTCTGGAATTCTCTGCCCGTTGAAGTGGTGGAGGCTGCCTCGCTAAATATTTTTAAGAAGCGGGTTGATGGGTTCTTGATAAAAGAGGGGATTAAGGGTTATGGGGAGAGGGCGGGAAAGTGGAACTGAGCCACGACAGATCAGCCATGATCTTATTGAATGGCGGGGCAGGCTCGAAGGGCTAGATGGCCTACTCCTGCTCCTATTTCTTATGTTCTTATGTTCTTATGTTCTAAAAGAAAATTTTTTTATAATTTAAGTTGTTAAGATTTAAAAAATCTTCAACAATTATTATGATCTGAAAGAATAGGATTCCACATGTATAAAAGGTGATTTTCTGTGCCAGGGATGTTGTTGAGTCCGAATTAGGACATAACACTCGATAGAAAGTTTATTAATGCTTTAATGGGCAAGTTCTAACTTTTTACATAGAAACATAGAACATTACAGCACAGTACAGGCCCTTTGGCCCTCAATGTTGTGCCGAGCTATATCCAATCCCAAGATCAAGCTATCCCCTCCCTATAATTCTGGAATGCTCCAAGTGCCTATCCAATAACCGCTTGAAAGTTCCTAGAGTGTCTGACACCACTATCACAGCAAGAAGTCTATTCCACACCCCAACCACTCTCTGAGTAAAGAATCTACCTCGGACATCCCTCCTATATCTCCCACCATGAGCCTTATAGTTATGTCCCCTAGTAACAGCTACCTCCACCTGAGGAAATAGTCTCTGCACGTCCACTCTAACAATCCTTCTCATCATCTTATAAACCTCTATTAAGTTGCCTCTCAGTCTCCTCTGCTCCAAAGAGAAAAGCCCCAGCTCCTTCAACCTTTCCTCATAAGACCTACCAGGCAGCATCCTGGTAAACCTCCTCTGCACTCTCTCCAATGCTTCCATATCCTTCTTATAATGAGGTGACCAGAACCGAACACAATATTCCAAATGTGGTCTCACCAATGTCCGGTATAGTTGCAGCACAACCCCACGGCTCTTAAACTCAAACCCCCTGTTAATAAACGCTCACACACTATAAGCCTTCTTCACAACTCTATCCATTTGAGTGGCAACCTTCAGAGATCTGTGGATATGAACCCCAAGATCTCTCTGTTCCTCCACATTCCTCAGAACCCTGCCGTTGACCTGTAATCTGCATTCAGGTTTGTCCTATCAAAATGAATGAGCTCACACTTATCAGGGTTAAACTCCATCTGCCACTTTTCGACCCAGCACTGCATCCTATCAATGTCTCTTTTCAGCCTGCAAGAACCCTCCACCTCATCCACTACTCCACCAATCTTGGTGTTGTCAGCAAATTTACTAACCCACCCTTCAGCCCCTTCTTCCAAGTCATTGATAAAAATCACAAAAAGCAGAGGACCCAGCAGTGACCCCTGTGGTACACCACTGGTAACTGGCCTCCAGTCTGAAAATTTTCCCTCCATCACCATCCTCTGTCTTCTACGAGATAGCCAGTTACTTATCCAATTGGCTAAATTTCCTTCTATCCCACACCTCCTTATCTTCTTCATGAGCCTACCATGGGGAACCTTATCAAACGTCTTACTAAAATCCATGTATACGACATCAATTGCTCTACCTTTGTCCACACACTTAGTTACCTCCTCAAAGAATTCAATCAAATTTGAGAGGAAGGACTTACCCCTCACAAAACCGTGCTGACTATCCCAGATTAAACTGAATCTTTCCAAATGGTCATAAATCCTATCTCTCAGGACCCCTTCCATTAAGTTACCGACCACCGAAGTAAGACTAACTGGCCTAAAACTTTTTATGACATGATTAGTGGGTATCTATTCCAAACTACAACTTCATGCTTTTCTGTGTCAAGTCTATTTGTGAGATACTGTTGCAGCACACTCTTGAAGGAAGGGGGTAACTCAGATAGCACAGGGCAACATGATGACACAGTAGTTGGTACCTCTGCCTCACAGCAACAGGGTTCAATTCCAGCCTCAGGTGACTGTCTATGTGGAGTTTGTACATTCTCCTCGTGTCTCCTCCGGGTGCTATGATTTCCTCCCACAATCCAAAGATGTGCAGGTTAGGTGGACGGGCCATGCTAAATTGCCTTTATTGTCAAAGGGATTAGCAGAATAAATACGTGGGGTTATGGGGATAGGGCCTGGGTGGTTTGTTGTCGCTGCAGGCACAATGGGCCAAATGGTCTCCTCATGCACTGTAGGGATTCTTAATTTACATATTCTGATCTGTGAATTTAATTGTGCAAGTATATTCATCGGAAGTTACCATCTGGTTAACTCGTAAATAGCAGTGAGCATAGATATCCTCATCATTATTTCCACTGCAAAATCTGGGTCAAATGTGCCACACTGCAAACGTGCCTTTATACCTGTTGCAGTATATTAGAATATGGAGTTTATGTATTGAAGCTTTATTTCAATTGTCACATGAAAATTGTAATTAATTCCCCTTATGACCTTTGAGATTCATTTAACCTCAAAGAAACTCAAAGTTGACATTTCAATCGGTCACGGATTCCACAATAATATAATACAACAGGAGATTCAGATTTTCAGAAACATTCTTAACAATTTCGAATATGTTTAATAAGCTAGAACAAATGCAAACGCCACAGAATTTTTCATCTGTGGAGCAGCTGTAAAATTTACTGTTCGCTTTAGAAGGATATGAAATAAACTATGAATTACCATTTGTGTCTTTGGCCTACATCAAGGATTTATTAGTTGCATAAGGAATCTCAGGCCAATTTGAAATATTACATGCTTGTTTTTTTATACCTTTGGCTTAAGTCTGATCATTTCTTAAGCTGCATAGCTGAACATTGAGCCACAGCATGTTATATGACTGAGTAATATGGTACATAACACATTCCATTACAGTTAGTTTCAAAACCTTTTCTCAAAAGATCTGTAAAGAGTGGTAGCATGGCAATCTGAGTACAAATGGTCAAAGAAAATGTGGGCAGCATGGTGGCACAGTGGTTAGCACTGCTGCCTCATAGTGCCAGGCTCCTGGGTTTGATACCTGGCTTGGGTCACTGTGCGAAGTTTGTACATTTCCCCGTGTCTGCATGGGTTTCGTCCGGGTTCTCCGGTTTCCTCACACAGTCAAAAGACATGTGTTGGCTATGCTAATTTCTCCCTCAAGGTACCCTAATAGGTGCTGGAGTGTGTCGACTAGGGAGTTTTCACGTAACTTTATTGCAGTGTTAATGTAAGCCTATTTGTGAAAGTAATAAATAAACTTTTAAAAAAAACTGGATGACTTCAGATTGACTGTTCATATTTGTTACAATTTGTAGACAGATTGTACAAGACAGAGGATAAATTTACATTTTATAGCACACAGCATAACTCGAGCACAAATTGCAATTTGTAATTGAGAGAAAAAAAGTGGCTTGTTCTGAAAATCTTTAAGCATCCTGGATAATATTATAAAATATTTCAATTAACAATATTGTGTACTTCAAGAAAAAAGTTGACTTAAGCACCATGTTACAGCCAAAACCAATATTTGTGTTATCAACTTAACATGAAATGTTAAGAAATTTTAGAGACTTCGATAAATGTAAAATACTTGGATATGGAACTCAGTAATTTTCTAAACTTGGAATGGAATTATTATGATTGGACTGAGCAATGTCTTCATCTGAGCTGCACTGCAGGAGACCAATTCTCGACATTTTGCCAAGGCTTTTTCTCCCCCATATATTCAAATTTTTTTCCACTTAGTATTTTGTAAATTCAGTTTCTTCCATTATTGCTTAATACTCAGAACTGATGCTTGCAAGGAAGTGACCAAACTACAACAAATACGAATTGTTCAACACGCAACCATTTGTCATTATGAGAGGTTTCCTGAGTGTCACATTTCTTGGACTATGGACAACATTTTAGAGGCCCATGCTGGTGGGATTAGACCATAAGATATAGGAGCATAATTAGGCCATTCAGCCATCAAGTCTGCTCTGCCATTCAAGCATGGCTGATAAGTTCTTCAACCCCACTCACCTGCCTTTATCCCATGACCTTTGATCCTCTTACTAATCAAAAGCCTATCTTATTCTACCTTAAATACACTCAATAACCTGACCTCCATAGCCTTCTGTGGCAATGAATTCCATAGATTCGCCAGCCTCTGGCTGAAGGAATTCCTCCTCATCTCGGTTTTAAAAGGTCATATCTTTATTCTGAGGCTGTGCCCTCAGATCCTAGTCTCTCTTACAAATGGAACCATCTTTCCCACATCCACTCTATCCAAGTCTTTCAGTATTCTGTAAGTTTCAATGAGGTCCTCTCCCATTCTTCTAAATTCCATTGAGTACAAACTCAGAGTCCTCAAACACTCCTCATATGTCAAGCTTTTCATTCCTGGGATCATTCTCGTGAACCTTCTCTGGACACTCTCGAAGACCTAGCACATCCTTCATTAGATACAGGGCCCAAAGTTGTTCACAATACTCCAACTGTGGTCTGACCAGAGCCTTCTACAGCCTCAGCAGTACATCCCTTCTTTTGTTCTCTAGTCTACTCGAAACGAATGCTAACATTGCATTTGCCTTCCTAACTACCAACTCAACCTGCAAGTTTGCCTGAAGAGAATCCTGAATTAGGACTTCCAAGTATATTGGCAGAAGAACCTGTAATATTCCCCAGGTAGCCTTTCTGCTGCCACGCTGCCTGCCTCTAACCCTGTCTGTAATTTTACTAAGGGGTGGGGAGGAAGAGGCCTACGGACAATTAATGGCCAATTTAAGGGTGGTGGGTCAGGAACTAGGGAAGGTTATCCTGCTTGGGCTGGAAAGGAGGACCACCATCACTGACTGCCATTCCTGATCAGGATCCCCCCAAAATCTTTGCCCCACATTGCCCTCAGATTCTTCCTCCCCACCCCAGGCCCCCACCACTATCTCTCTCCCTCCTGCAGTCTACTCCCCTGTCCGTGCTGTGATACCCACCAACCACCACCCCACGCTCACCTGCATCCTGAGTCCAAATTGACCGGAGGGACTATTTGGCATCTCAGCAGTGACCATCGCTCATGGTGATGCTACTGGGATGACTGAGGTGCAGATCAAGCTTTCTGAGGCAGGACTTCCTCCCAGGTGAGGCACAGAGGTCCTGCTTTAGCAACTGCTTTGGCAAGAATGCATTCCTCGTCAACTCTTCAGGTGTCGGGGGAGGGGGGGTGGGGGGATGGCGTGAGGGGTGGGCTGTACAGGAAACCCCACCACCTGTTAAATTCTGCCTTTAACATTTTTTCTAAAGAAAAATGGGCCAGGGTTTTCGTTCCCAGATCCTGATCCTACCATCATGATGAAATTCTTATCAGGTGCTGACAAATCGTAGTGCAGGGTTCCAGACAGTGACTTTGGTGGCAGGAACTTTATCCAGTTAAGGATGGCGGCTGAGCCATTAGCGTAGGATCAATTGGAAGCTGCCCAATAACAGAAATCAGTGGCCCCCACCACCACTGGCGATGTGAAGCCTGCATCGCTGGTTATTGGCCATAGAAGAGATAAACAAGATGACATGAGAGGAAAAGCCACCCTTTCCACCATAGTAGTGGCCACTTCTGTGGTTGCGATTGTGGACAACACTTTCCACAGTGAATAGCGCTCTGGGCTCTGATAACTAGCCTGCCATTGGATGCCATTCCAACTCAAGGGAGATCAGCTGCTGCCTCACGGCACCAGAGACCCGGGTTCGATTCTGGCCTCGGGTCACTGTTTGTGTGGAATCTGCATGTTCTCCCTGTGTCTGCGTAGATTTCCTTCAGGTGCTCCGGTTTCCTCACACAGTCCAAAGACGTGCGGGTTAGGTTGATTGACCATGCTACATTGGCCCTAACGTCAGGGGATTAGCAGGGTAAATATGTGGAGTTGTGGGAATGGGGCCTGGGTAGGATTGTGGTCAGTGCAGACTCGATGGGCTGAATGGCCTCCTTCTGCACTGTTGGGATTCTATGATTCTAAAATGGAAAAAGTAGTCGCTGCTTAATACAAACAACAAATAATAATTAAAATAAGATTTGAAAAAAAACATTTATTTCAGCTTAGTCAAATACATATGGACACTAAGGTCTTTTACCTTGAATTCATGATTTTTTAAATTTGAATTCTCAGCAGTGACCACTACTCATGGCGACTTTGGTGGGAGTACGGTTCTGATGGGTGGATCGTCAATCCGACTCCTACATAATTTGTGGAGATGCGCAAGTGTTGTGGAACCAGCCCAATGGGATTTCTTTCCCATTTTCAGAATCTCCCACCCCGTCTCCAGAGGTTATAGACAATTCTGCCCATAAATTCTCGCAGGAAAATGCCAGATCCCTGGTTATAATTATTTTTATGTGGTTTATCTTTGAAACAATGAAGTGTCTGCTTTTATTTACAGACTCAGAAATGGGCTTGGCTGATGAATGATATTAATGGCATACAAACAACCCATTCACATCATTTTCTTCATCTAGAAATTTGGCGGTGTTGTGGAGATGAAACCACAGGAATCTGAGGTTAGGAATACAGTTTCCTACAACAATTAAACACAAACTGATTTGAAATAAACAAAAAATTGTGTGTGGTTTAATTCAAATTAAACCACATCAAATTTAAAAAATCATGAATTCAAGGTAAAAAACCTTAGTGTACATATATATTCGACTGCATTGAACTAATTTTTTTCAAATCTTATTTTAATTATTATTTGTTGTTTGTATTAAGCAGTGACTACTTTCTACATTTTAGAATCATAGAATCCCAACAGTGTAGAAGGAGGCCATTCAGCCCATCAAATCTGCACTGACCACAATCCCACCCAGGCCCTATTCTCATAACTCCACATATTTATCCTGCTAATCCCCTGACGTTAGGGTCAATTCCGCATGGTCAATCAATCTAACCCGCACATCTTTGGACTGTGAGAGGAAACCGGAGCACCCAGAGGAAATCTACACAGACACAGGGAGAACATGCAGACTCCACACAGACAGTGCCCCGAGGCCAGAATTGAACCCGGGTCTCTGGTGCCATGAGGCAGCAGGGCTAACCACTGTGCCGCCCTAAAGAACCTTAAAAGAATACGGGAACAAAAGAGGAAAACGGTGCTGGTTGATTCTGCATACATAACCACATATTCAACAAAACCAGGGCATATTTGTTGCCCTAAGTATTCCTCTCGGAACCCAAAGACAGTAACATGATCAGTTAGAAACTAAACTGATTTATATTTAGAACAAATTTAGAACTGACCAGTGAAGTAAAGACTGTTCTTCTCCACTACTAGACATAGATAAATGGCTGACTGTAAACTCATACCAATACAACATTTTTGTTTCTCTCCTGACACATTTGTGTCTAAAACTAGGTGAGCAGGAGGACTAATATCATGTAGCAAATGAAATCAACTTAATGCTGTTGTTCTCCTGTTCCAATCTGACAGTGGATCTTGATTTTAATGACCAGGTTTCTGCAGGAAGAGATGAGGGTTTCTTAACTAAATTCTAATTGTGATCAGGTGGGACAGTCAGTTGGAATGACCATTGCTGGTGGAATGGTTTCAACACTTAAGAGCTTCTGGCAATGCACTTCTCTCTTCCTAGGGTCTTCCTAGCAAGTCCACTCCAGCGAGAGAAATAACAATGGCAGCAGGGAGGGGCATGGGGTGCAGGAGGGAGAGCTGGTAAAAGGGAGCCGTATCCATTGGGATTCGTATCCCTCCAAGGGAGTTTAGCTTAGTGAAATCATTTCTCACTCGAAGTGCAGAGTGAGCGTTCAAACCCTGCTCCAAACAAACCTGGCAAGCAGGGGCAGGATCGAGTTCCAGCTCTGAATTTTGGAATGACATCCAGTGGGTTACTTGCAGCCATTGGATGTGACTAGATTTTGGCGGTCCATCCAACCTCCTGCTGGATCAGGCTAACTACTTCATTAGCTAGTACAAAGAAGCTTACAGCAATAGAATGAACCATCACGTCACTAGCCTTATAAACTGTTAATCAGCCGGTGAATCCTTCCACTACTTCACATTATTCATCACAGGGGAATATTATTGTTTCGCCCTCTGATGATTTCTGTTTGGTTGGCTGTTAAATGCAGGATACAGTTTAAAATTGGTACCTATTGAGAATAACAAACTTCTAACTTTGGAAATAGGGCTAAGCTCATGCATTAAAGTTTCTAGAACAAAGGGTAAACAAATCAAAATTAAATACAGGTGATATAGGGCAGTGGGCAAGATAAACTTTTGGAGGGTTATCACATTCAGGACCACATTACTGGAGTTCATTATTAATGGGTTTCAGGAGTCAAGCTTTTGAGTGCTATCCTTCAATGGAAACTCATATAATCCCTACAATGGAGGAAGGGGGCATTTGACCCACTGAGTCTGCACTGATTCTCTGACAGAGTCTTATCCAGGCCCTATCCCCATAACCTCATGCATTTACCATGGCTAATCCATCTAACCTGCACATTCTGGGACACTGAGGGGAAATTTAACATGGCCAATCCACCTAACCAGCACATCTTTAGACTGTGGGAGGAAACTGGAGTACCCAGAGGAAACCCACGTAAACATAGGGAGAACGTGCAAACTCCACGCAGATAGCCACCTGAGGCTGGAATTGAACCCAGGTCCCTGGCACTGTGAGGCAGTAGTGCTAACCACTGTGCTGCCCAATACCACAAATCCTCCCGGCAAAGCACATAAGAAGTAGGAGCAGGAGTATGCCATCTAGCCCTTCGACCCTGCCCCGCCATTCAATAAGATCATGGCTGATCTGAAGTGGATCAGTTCCACTTTCCCGCTCTCTCCCCATAACCCTTAATTCCCTTGTCTGTCAAAAACCTATCTATCCGTGACTTAAATAGATCAACTAAAACTGACATTGTACTGATGTTAGAAGGAAATAATCTCCTCGTTCCAGCAACGTTACAAAAATTGGCATAATTCTATTTCTGATGACAAAAGATGCTGACATATCTAATTTACCGCAATAAAATCCTTAATCAAAAGGGAATTTCATGGCTGAAAATAATTATCAGTTCGAGGTCTTAGAAACCTTAGCAATCACCCTCATGGAAATAGGCAATCAGGATTTGAAACTTTGAGAGCAGAGCAGAACTATTTCTGCACCACACCCAAATGTTTTTTATTAAACTCTCTGGGAGAGAAATCCATTTGTATCGCACATTTATGCATGACATTGATTCTTCAGCCCCTGGAGATTTGTCACAACTCTGTGTACACAAGTGAATTTCTCCTCCATCACATTCAAGAAAGTTCAGCTCCCACCCTTCCATCCAAGGTAAGTGAAATGTCAATTTGTCGATTTAATTCAGAGAATCATAGAACTCGATAGTGTAGAAGGTGCCATGCTAGTCCACTGAGCCAATACCAATCGCGTGAAAGTTACGTGCACTCAATGCCATTCCCTTTATAATTTTTTTATTTTTCAAATATTTATCCATTTGCCCTTTAAAAGCCATTATAGATTCTGCTTCCAGTCCTTTTTTTGCTGCAACAATCCTGTGTACCAAAATCTTGGTCTGCCTTTATTCCTTTGGTGATAATCTTACAATTATTGATTCACTGCAGAGTGAAAATACCTTTTTCCATCTTATTTGGTAGTCCCTGATCCAGGATGGTTTCTTCATACTACTCCACAACCAAAGGACAGAAGATAAACTTCTATTGTTTAGGAAATTTCCTCCTGGCAGATAAACCTGCATTATATTCCTCCTTCCCCACGCAATCACCACCCTCCCTCCCCCCAAACACAGAGCTAAAACAGCAGCCCTATGTAGCAATCAACAAGAATTAATTTCTCAAGCGCTCCTGAGACTCAAAACTCTTAATTTTCATGTCCAGCATTGTCCGATGTAGTACTGCAGCAGCAAATCTTTATACACGTCTTTAGAAAACAGAATGATTGTGTGATTAACAATACTAAAACATTATTTTAAATGGTGCTGTGCAACCATATGCAATAATGTACCCCCAAATAATTTTTACTGTGCAAATTATTGCAAATTGTAATCAAAGATTTCATTAAAACACTTCAAGCGAAAGTATTGAGAATTGCATCATAGAATCACAGAGTTCCCTACAGCGCAGAAGAGGCCATTTGGCCCATCAAGTCTGCACAGATTATCTGACAGAGTATCTTACCCAGGATCTCTTCCCTGCCCTATCCTCGTAACCCCCCATATTTAACATGGCTAATCCCATCTAACCCAGACATTCTGTGATATTACGCGGCAATTTAACATGGCCAATGCACCTAATCTGCATATCTTTGGACTGTGAGAGGAAACCCACACAGACACAGGGAGAACATGCAAACTCCACACGGACAGTCACCCAAGGCTGGGATTGAACCCAGGTCCTTGATACTGTGAGGCAGCAGTGCTAACCACTGTGCCACCATGGAGTAATATTGTACGGTGCCTAATGTTTCTCTGCTGCTTTGGCGGGGCCATTAACCATTTAAAAGCTTTAGTAAAGAGACAAATTTCAAATTAGGTTAAGGGCAATACTTCCCTCGCAGGCCACTGGACCGTGGTGACAGTGTCAAATGAGTGTCACATGTCTGCACTGTGGGGGAAGCTGCCAGATTGTGATTTTTCTATTTTGAAGAAATAAAATAACCAATTAAGGCTGTGATTTTTCCCCTGGACTAGCCAATTAATGGTGAAAGATCAGGCTCTTCATTCAACCAATGATTGTTCAGCTCTCAAAATCCAGGAGCCAATAGGAGAGCAGGAGAGAGTGAGGTCATCCCTAATAGAGGCAGTTTCTCAGCAACTATGTTAGCTTTAAGGTTAAAAAAATGTCCTTGTCAGCTGGGTCACATGTGCGGAGGGGGAACCACACTTTGATTGAAAAGAGATTATCAGTTTTTCAATTTGCATTCTGATGGCAGAGTCTGCCCTTGCACAGAGGAGTAGTCTTTGGTGGAGCCCTCGCAGACTTCAAGACCAAGAGAATGTTGGTTAAGAGTATCTTAGCAGTTAGAGCGGAGATGTGAGCAGCCTGCCTCTACCCCCCGCCTCCCCCCAAATCACAGAGGTCTCAGCATGTCCAAATAGCAGAAAAGGGAAGGATGAAGATTCGAACAAGGGGTTTGCACGTGGGTTGTCAGAGAACATTAGATTGTTACGCGCTATGTTTTGCTTATATCTTGAGCCACAAATATTATTGATTCACACCATACAGCCAACTTTGCTTGCTCTCTGGCAAGTGACCTTTTTACCTTGTGATGAATAGTAAGACAGGATTTCAAATGTCTGCAAAACAGATGCTTTATTGATTTCAGGACTGTTGCATTCTTTTGATGCTTGAAAATAAGCTGCACATTGACTGAGTACATAGGGTTCACAAGCACTCCCTGGTGAGTTGGGTTGTCTTGATTTCCACCCGTGTACAGTCAACGATGGTGTGCACATCTGGCAAATCAGCCTGAGCTGCAAACTTTTAAACCTTTTACAGATGTACCATGGAAAGCATTCTTTCTGGTTGTAGCACAGTTTGGTATGGCTCCTGCTCTGCCCAAGAAACTACAAATGACTGTGAACGTAGCCCAACCCATCAAACAAACCAGCCTCCTATCCATTGACTCTGTCTACACTTTCCGCTGCCTCGGAAAAGCAGTTAGCATAATTAAGGACCCCATGCACCCCAGGCATACTCTCTTCCACCTTCTTCAGGAAAAAGATACAAAAGTCTGACGTCACGTACCAACTGACACAAGAACAGTTTCTTCCCTGCTGCCATCAGACTTTTGAATGTACCTACCTCACACTAAGTTGATATTTCTCTACCCCCTAGGTATGACTGTAGCACTACATCTTGCACTGTCTCCTTTCCTTCTCTATGAACGATATGCCTTATCTCTACACCACGCAAGAAACAATACTTTTCACTGTATGCTAATACGTGTGACAATAATAAATCAAATCAAAAACCTGAGCACTCTAACTGCATTTTTTAAAATCTAATTTGCTCCCTTCTCCCTAATTCCATTTAGCTGTTTGCATAGTCTCCTGTTTGGCACACTGTCAAAGGCATTCTGAAAACCCACATACACTACATTAAAGTAAAAAGACATTTTTAGGGTAAGCTTTGGATACAAATACTGACATTCTTACCTGTTGCCTTTTCAGGATTGTTGCACATGAAGCACTGCCAGACCCCTGCTTCCTCACTGTAACCAAACAAGTCAAAAAACCTCACTTCTTCAAGGTGCATCTGCAGCCTGTCGAGATCCTGTTTGAATATTAATATTCAAATTTATTATGTTAAGTTCTGGTTCATTAAAATAAAAGTAAGGGCATTTTGATCATTGAGACATATAAGATGATGTATGGAATGGATAGGATAGAGGTGGAGAGGCTCTTCCTGCTCAGTAAGGACAGTAGGACTAGAGGGCGCAGCCTCAAGATAAAGGGGGGGCGGTTTAGAACGGAGTTGAGGAGGAACTTCTTCACTCAAAGGGTGGTGAATCTCTGGAATTCTCTGCCTGTTGAAGTGGTGGAGGCTGCCTCGCTAAATATATTTAAGATGCGGGTTGATAGGTTTTTGATAGGCAAGGGAATTAAGGGTTATGGGGAGAAAGTGGGAAAGTGGAACTGAGCCACTTCAGATCAGCCATGATCTTATTGAATGGCGGGGCAGGCTCGAGGGGCTAGATGGCCTACTCCTGCTCTTATGTTCTTATGTTATCAGTTTGCTTCCTGTTCAGTGAGCAATTCAGCAAGCTAGCTCAGGGATTATTTGGAGAATTCGGATGATTCTATTTAGTATTGCTCTTTGAAGCAGCAGAAATCCCTTTTTCTTGCCAGATCCTGGTCTTCTCAACAGGAATTGACAAGATCAGCAATCTGCTCCAGTATCTAAACTGAAGCTGTGAAGAGAATGCTGGAAGATGTACAATGACCCAGGCAAAACACTGTCATGATGAACCCTTCCAGCTGGGAAGCAGCAAAGTTGCAATTCATTTAGAGGATCAATTAATTTTTAAGGGCTGCTATTCTGCTATAACGTGAAACAACTTTGCTTAGGTGTGAGGAAAACATCTGTTTACAGTGTTGCCAAGCTAATCAGTGTATCGAAAACCTTGGTTCCATTAACTCAGTCAACCTGTCTTTTTACAATTTCTATTTTAAAATAGATTGCTTCCCTTTAAACGTACAGCCCACCAGGACACATTCTCAATTATTGCATTTGTTGATTTTTCATTTTATCACAATTTCTTAACAAAACACACCAATTGGTGGCCAATGCAGAGACAGAACGCAATGCCAGCTTGACCGTTCTCCAGTTAATCCAAGTATCCTGGGAGCTGTGCTGTCTCTAACATGCTGGTGACAGCCTGATATTGGAGAGCTGGTCCAGAGGGAGGAGGCTGGGCCAAGAGCCAGGGGCTTTCCTCTTCAACCTTGCTCTGACAACCAATAGAATTGAATCGCATTATAACAAGGCCGATGTCCAGCCAGAGTGCTTACTTAATTGTATTTTAGAACTTTGAAATACGCAGCTTTAATCACTTCTTTGCAGTACACCTCAAAGACAGGACTGAATTTTTGCGTGCCTTAGCAAAAATAGTGCTGAAATCCCAAATTTGGAAGTCCTGCCTCAAACCATCAGTGGTTGGGGGGGTGGGATATGGGGGAGAAGAGAGCAGATTGTTAATTGACTATCATCCATTATTAACCACCAGTCAAAACTCTTAACAGTCCATTGCCGATCATTTCAAAGATATGCCTGTGAGATGTCACTGGATATCTGAACCATTTCTGCTTGAAAGAAACAACCAATCCTGATGCCTGTAAAGATGAACACATGTCTATTGTTCTCACCCATGAAACCAGCACACAAGACATTACAACTGGGGACGTATAGGTTTATACGTAAAGGCATAAAAGGAAAAAAACAGATACTTGCGCACTGCTTTTTCTTGTAAAGTGCCACCTTGCATTTACCTTCTATGGTGCACATTTCTTTCTATGGGCATTTTAACTCCACCATTACTTCTTCACTACAAATGTATCAGCAGACACTTACTGCAGTCACGTATCTGTCAGATGGAGGCCGCTTGCTGTGCGCAAGTAATTGGGATTATGTGGCAGCCTGATGTGAGATGTTGTGGCCTTTTCCTGAATAGATATGGAATTAAATTAATTCTGTAGCTACCCAGGACACTCACCAACAGGAATACTAACTGTTAACAGTCCAGTTGTGGGCAACACTTTGTAATTACCAGAGGACGACATCTCAAATAGTGATTGCAGCTATAAGTGATGTTTGCAGTTGAACAATCTCCCGGAGCTCTCTGCTTGATTCTGCAAATAATTAAAGTTGTCCTTGACAGCTTCTTATATGGCATTCAATGTGTCCAGAATTACAACATATTCAAGAGTTATGCTTGAACAAACTTCAGCTATGCCCCCTGAGATTTGGGTGTAATATTCACCATGTCAGTACGAATTTGGAAAATCAATTCCTTCATGACTTAAGCCAGTTGGCCCATATTAGTGCTATTTGTACATCTGCATCACTCCAAGATTTGCAATTAAACGATGCTCCATGAAGTTGCTTGACCCTTTTGGCCTCATATGAAGTCAGAAGTATTACTTCTCATAAGGAGCCCATTCATTCCATTGAGTCCAGGCCAGGTTCCAGTACTGAATCCACGTTCCAGCATTCTCTGTTCCAACGGCTCTGCATAAAAATCTCCAACCCTAAGCATTCACAGGATTATTAAGTGACTTAAGTCGCTGTGAAGAGCTTGTTATAAATAGCTCTGGGTCTGGTCATGATCTTGTGGTGTTCTACCATCATTCAACAAAACATGTTCATATTGACAAACTGTATGCTCCCAGTACAATGAGATATGTTTTGCAAAACTGACTGCATTTCCTGATCACGTGAGGGTGTGCTTGTATGCCCAAAGCCAAAGTGTGCTCCTCCTACACTATGTGGGAAGTCAAAACATTTCCAGTGCCTGAGGCCAGTTAGTGTGCAGGAAGTGTCTCCAGCTCTTGGAAGCCTGGGTTTTGGAGCTAGAGTGAAGGCTGGGGACACTGTGGAGCATCCGCAAGACAGACAGTATTGTGGATAACACATACAGGGAAGATGTCAGGCCACAGGCTAAGACTCCAGAGGCAGGGATGGGTGACCACCAGGCAAAGCAAGAGAACTAGACAGGCACTGCAGGAGCCTTCTGTGGCATTCTTCTTCACAACAGATATACCACTTTGCATACAGTTTGGGGGAATGGTCTCTCAGGGAAAGGCAGCAACTGCCAAATTCATTGTGCTGCAGTTGACTCTGCTGCACGGAGAGGAGTTAAAATATGTGGAAATGTAATAGTTATAAGGGGAATAGATAGGCATTTATATGGCTCCAAATGAGACTCCAGGGTGGTATGTTACCTTCCTGGTGCTGGATGTCTCAGAGTGACTATAGGTCATTCTGGAAGGGAGGATGAACAGATAGTGGTTATGGTACACATTGTTACAAATTACGTTAAAAAAGGGATGAGACCCTAAAAGTAGAATATAGGGAGTTATAGGGAATAGATTGAAAAGTAAGACCATAAAGTTAGTGATCTCAGGATTACTACCAGTGCCGTATGTTGTCAGAACAAAAATTGCAGGATATATCGGATGAATACATGGCTGATGAGATAGTGTAAGGGGGAGTGTTTCAGATTCCTGGGACATTGGGAGTGATCATGGGAGAGGTGGGAGCAGTACAAACTGGGTGTATTGCACCTGGGCAGGACCAGGATCGATGTTATAGGGGAAATATTTACTCGCATTGGGGAAGGTTAAAACTAAAATGGCAGGGAGCTGGGAACCTATGCAAGGAATCAGAGGGTGTGGGGCGGGGGGTGGTGGGGGAAGGGGGGTTGAGTCAACGACAACAAAAAAAGATGATGGTGGATAGGCAATGGCAAACATTCAAAGGGCACATGGATGGACTGTAACAATTGCTTATTCTTGTCTGCCACAAAGATAAGTGGGAAAGGTGGTCAAATCATGGCTTACAAGGGAAATTAGACAGAGTGTTGGATCCAAGGAAGACACATTCAAATTAGCTAGAAAAAAGAGAAGACCTGAGGATTGAGAGCATTTTAGAATTCAGCAAAGGAGGACAAAGGCATTGATTAAGAAGGGGAAAATGGAGTATGAAAGTAAGCTCACTGGAAAAATAAAAACTGACAGTAAAAGCTTCTGCAGGTATGGGAAGAGAAAAAGACTGGTAAGGACAAATCTCTCACAGTCAGAAATAGGGGAATTTATAACGAACAAAGAAATGGCTGACCAACTAAATATACACTTTGGTTCTACCTTCACAAAGGACATCCCAGAAATGTTGGGGAACACAGGGTTTAGTGAGGGGGAGAAATTGGAAGAAATCAGTATTACTAGGGAAATGTGTTGGGAAATTAAAGGCCCATAAATCCCTAGGGTCTGATAAGAATATTTAAGGAAGTGGGCCTAGAAATATTGGATGCATTGATGGACATCTTCCAAGATTCAATACGCTCTGGAGCAGTCCCTACAGATTGGTGGGTAGCTAATATAAAACCACAATTTAAAATGTGAGGTAGCGAGAAAACAGGAAATTACAGACATGCCAGTCTGATGTTGGTAACGGGGAAAATGCTAGCGCCCATTCTAAAATAATTAATAGCAGAGCACTTGGAAAACAGTGGCAGAATCAACCAGAGTCAGCATGGATTTACAAAAGGGAAATCATTCTTGACAAAACAACTGGCATTCTTTGAGAATGTAACTAGGAGAGCTGGTGAGCGGAGCCAGTGAATGTGGTTTATTTGGACTGTCAAAAGGCTTTCGACAAGGTCCCACATAAGAGATAGGCATGTAAAATTAAAATGTATGGCATGGAGGTAGTGTATTGAGATGGATCGAGAATTGGTGGGCAGACAGAAAACAAAGAGTATGAATAAATGGATAATTTTCCAAACGGCAGGCACTGACGAGTGAGATACTGCAGTGATCAGTGCTAGGATCCCAGTTATTCACAATAATATATTAATGATTTGGATGAGGAAACTAAATGTAATATCTCCAGATTTTCAGATGACACAAAATTGGGAGGGAGGGTGGGCTGTGAGGAGGATGCAGAGATACTTCAGTGTAATTGGGACAAGTTAAGCAAGTGGGCAAATGCATGGCAGATGCAGTATAATGTGGATACATGTGAGGTTATCCACTTGGTAGTAAAATCAGGAAAGCAGATTATTATCTGAATGGCTATATAGAGAGAGATTTGCAATGGGACCTGGGTGTCCTTGTACATCAATTGCTGAAAGTAAGAATGCAGCTGCAGCAGACGGATAAGAAGGCAAATGATAGAGTAAAATATTGCAGATGCTGGAATCTGAAACAAAAACAAAAAAAGCTGGAAAATTTCTGCAGGTCTGATAGCATCTGTAGAGGAGAGACAATAGAGCCAACGTTTCAAGTCAACATGACCCTTTGTCAGAGCTGAAGACAAAAAAGTAAAGTTTATTTATTAGTCATAACTAGACTTACACTAACATTGCAATGAAGTTACTGTGAAAATCCCCTAGTCACCAAACTCTGGGCCTGTTTGGGTACACTGAGGAAAAATTTATCATGGCCAATGCACCTAATCAGCATGTCTTTGGTACTGTGGGAGGAAACCAGAACACTCGGAGGAAACCCACGCAGGGCACCGGGAGAATGTGCAACCTCCACACAGACAGTGACCCAAGCCGGGAATCAAACCCAGATTCCTGGTGCTGTGAGGCAGCAGTGCTAGCTATTGTGCCACCATGCCACCCCATAATAGGACAAGATTTATACAGTGAAGGTGAAGTGGGGGAGTGGGAGGTCTGTGATTGATAGGGGTAGCATAGACAAAAAGGCAAAAGGAATGAGAATGGTGATGAGAAAGACTAGGAATGGCAGAACATTTGCTAATCTTGGAAAATTACATGCAAACACTCCACTTACATTTCAGATTGTCTAAAATTTTCATGAACCATGCAGTCTATACTGCATCAAGACTAAGGTGTGTTCTCCCATGAACAAGGACTGCAGGTCTTTGTTCCACAACCTGCCTACCTGTATACCTGCTGTTTTTGAGCAAATATTGTTCACAAGTACTGATCAAACACTTAATAAAATCTGTTTTCTTGATAAGAAGTAGCAGTGGTAATCCATCCTGTTCTTCCATTCTCTATTTATTTTAATGCCTGCAGCGACTCATTGGAATTGTGAAGGCATTAGTCTAAGTGGCATGTGGAGGTAAATTTAACACTTTCAGGAGGGATAGACCACACTATCCTACACTGACAGTGACTATTAATTGCCTTACTAATAGAATTATTTGCAACAACTCAGAAGTGGAAGAATTAGTTCACCAAGTTTAAATATATTTATTAGCATCACAAGTAGCCTTACAATGAACTGCAATGAAGCCACTGTGAAAATGCACAAATTCTTGCCTCAATAAATTATTCAAAGACTTTGTAAATTAATATAATCTATGGAATCCCGAAAGTGCAAAAGGAGGCCATTCAGCCCATCAAGTCTGCACCAACTCTATGAAAGAATATCTTACCCAGACCCATCCTCATAACCTCCCACATTTATCGTGGCTAATCCCTCTAACCTACACATTTTTGGACCGTGGGACGAAACTGGAGCACCCAGAAAAAACCCGCATAAACATGGGGAGAATGTGCAACCTCCACAAAGACAGTTATCCAAGGCTGGAATTGAACCCTGGTCTCCAGCACTGTGAGACAACAGTGCCACCCATGTCTTTCTATAATATAATAATACATGAATGAGATGAATTTATTTTTATGCTATGATGGAGTCTTGAAAAAATTAATGCATGATTGTACAAATATGCCGAAACCTGTCGGCAGTTGACATTAAGGAGCTGGCTGCTAAAGCACCCCTGGAGATAATACTGATGTAATCCAATACAAGCATTCTCTGAATATCATCTGGAAATGTTCTAGTTTCTGGCATTGATTCAAGAACATGGCCAAATTTTGGAAAAGCATGTTGCAAAAGCATGTTGCAAAATCAATAGTGCTCAAAAGTTACCTTGTACTTAAAAATAAACAATTTATATTTCACAAATACTACTTTCCACGAAAAAATTCCACTTTAGTGGAACAATATAAAGAGTGATTAAGATAATACAGGCAAAGCAAAAATCTACTAATATTGTACTTTATGTTTGGATTAGTAGCCCTGTATAGTAAATTTTCTGGCAGTGTCCACAACACAGATTTTATTAATTGTTCACTGGAAACATTTTTTTTAACTGAACGGGACAGTGGCACAGTGGTTGGCACCACTGTCTCACAGCACCAGGAACCCAGGTTCGATTCCAGCCCTGGGTGACTGTCTGTGTGGAGTTTGCATGTCCTCCCCACGCCTGCGTGGATTTCCTCTGGGTGCTCCGGTTTCCTCCCACCGTCCAAAGATGTACAGGTTAGATGGATTGCCAATGCTAAATTGTTTCCTTCGTGTCCCAAGATGTGTAGGTTAGATGGATTAGTCATGGTAAATGTGCAGGCTTATGGGAATAGGGTAGGGGAAAGGGATAACACACTGACAGAGAATCGATGCAGACTCAATGGGCTGAATGGCCTTCTATGATTCTATGAATTAGCACTCTGTTACTGAACACTTACACCAAATATTTTTGAATCCTGTGAGGCTTCAAAACTAAATGGTTGAAGCAGTATCACAATACTTTGTCCAATTTTAAAAATTAAATGAGGATCGTGCAAATAAATTACTTGTTATCAACAACTTACTGTGTTAGTTTCTGTTGCATCTTTCAGGACAAAACACTGGTGCATGCATGTCAAGTCCTAGCACATACCTGAACTGCTTGAAATACATCCTAAATCTCTTCTTCTTCATGAAGCTATGAATGTAAAACTTGATCTATATGTACAAATCTAATATTTCCATTTACCAAACACTTTAACCAAAATTGTGTGAAGAGTACATATTTTCACGATTCTTCCTGGTAGTCACTGCAACCACTTATGGATGATCTTTCACTTTAACCTTTTGCCCCAACTTTAGATTTCTTTCTCTCAGCCTATAACTATCACAATTTTTTTTCTATCTTGATTGCTTCTCTTGTATTGACTGTGTGAAATGTCCTTTAGCAATGAAAACCTCATCCCCAGCTGTCTGCTAAGAAGAAACTCAGCTGGCATTCTGCTGGTAGTCGTGTGAGATGTGTTATGGTAAATAAACAAAACATTCACCTGTTCACAATTCAATGACAACTGATGTTTCGTCCAATCTGTAGCCAGCATTTTCAGAACAAGAGCATGCTTAACTGCTCCGTTGTTCCCTTTGTAGCAAGATGATATGGTGGAACTCTTGATTGATTTACTCTGTTCATTCTCATGAAATGTGCAAATTCTTCTGCACTAAACAGAAGTGTTGTCAGACACTCCTCAGGAAACATATAAGCAGCAAACAAACTAAATAAAATGCAAAGAATCTTGCTAGTTGTTGTTTAATTCATTGGAAATCTGTGAACTCATTTTGAATGGCCATTTATAATAATGAATAGTTTCCTCTTGTGGCATTCACCACGCCCATTACTTCTTTTGTTTAACATACCTGAGGGGTGCCAGCAGGGTCACTAAGTTCGGTATGAATTTCCCAAAATAATTTATGGGACCTAGGAACAACTTCAACTTGATTGTGTTCCTTGGAGTTGGAGCCCCTTTCATGGCCTTCATCTCCTCTTCTTCAGGACGTAATACATTCTTGTCAACTTTATACCCAAGGATGTCACCTTGTTTACCTGGCACACACATTGTTCCCTTTTCAACTGAACACTGCCATGAGAAAATTGCCATAAGATCTCCTCCAAACTCTCCAAATGTTCCTTCACAGTAGTTCCTGAGATTAAAACGTCATCCAGATAGACTGCCACTCTGGACACCCATGAAGGATGTTCTCCATTATCCTTTGAAAAATGGCACTAGCCGATGGTACCCCGAAGGACGTGCGAGAGTACTCATACTGTCTTTTGAGAGTATTTATGGTGACATACTTCCTGGATGATAACCCAAGCTCCAGTTGGAGACTGGCATGGCTCATGTCAAATTTGAAAAATGTAAGAGCCCCAGCCAGTTTTACATACAAGTCTTCTATGCATAGCATAGAATAGCTAGCTAAGCCGGATGCTCTATTGACCATCAACTTTTAACTCCCACAAAGATGGCCTGAATTGTCAAGTTTTAAAACCGGGATTACAGGCATGGCCCATTCAGCAAATTATACCTGGTGTATAATGCCTAGTTCCTCTGGAATTTGTCCTTTATTTTGGTACATAGGCAATACGGACAGTTTGTGTCTTGAAGTATTTAGGTTGGATCTCTGGGTCCACATAGATCTTTGTCCTGGAGCCTCTAATCTTTCCTAGATCTTCTTGGAACACTTCAGGATACTTTCCAATGACTTTGTACAAACAGCCGGTACTCATTTGAAAAATCCCAATTGCCAATCTAGGTAGATTTTCTGTAGGCAGCACCTTCCTAAAAGACTGGGCCTTGGTCCTGCACTACTGTTAGAGGAGTCGGCCTGTCTGTTGTCTATGTGTAACTGGGATTATGGTGTTCCCAATAATACAGGAGTCTCACAACACCAAGTCCAACAGGTTTCTTTGGTAGCACAAGCTTTCAGAGCATTGCCCCTTCAACAGGCGAGCCAGTGATACATAAGGGCTCCCTTGTGTATGTGGCCAATCTAGCCTTAAAGGCAGGATGCTCAGTTGGAGTCACTAATAACTGTGGTTGGTGTCAGTCCAAAACTCAACCACAGCAGTGCCTGTTACTGTGAGGGTGTCTGAAGGCTCTAACCCATTGCCCTTCTTAATTACTCCTTTTGTGGTGGGCAATCAGGAATAAAATGATCTCTTACCTTCCCACATACTTCAGCAATGTCCATATCGGATACTGAGGCTGACAATCTATGACTGCTGGACAGCCTCCTACTGGCCGTCTGGACTCAGGAATCCAGTCGCCTTAATTGGACGGGGCTTGGGGAGGCAGCCACTTTATTGGTCGAACAGGGAACAGAAATCCTACCAGTGATTGCAGGGAGACCAAGGCAGTATTTTGAGCTCCTGTTTGCATCAGATGTGAATGGCGATGGAAGCGCAAGATCCTGTGAGAGGCTCAAGTCACTTTATACATTGGCAGGAGGTCCCTTCATGATTGTGCCCTTTAGAATAAATGAATATCTAATACCAAGCTTCTAGGTGTGATCATTCCTCCTGTTACGTTATCCATTCAAGTTGATATGAGGGCATGTTGATGTGCGTTACAACTGGTCTCCTAGAACATGCACCTGGCACGCAAAACCACTAGAGGAGCTCAGTGGGGAGAGAGTCATGCCTGGGCAGTACCTGGGCACACAGCAGTGCCAGGGACCAGTGTGGGGTAATGATGGGTCTGAGGGGGCTGCTTCTATTTTTACTTTATTATATCAAGGTGGCCTTTAAAGATGGTGGCCTGATCTTTAAAAAAACTAAATTGCTGGCATGCCACCTCAATCCCAGCCCGCTCTGCCAGCATGAGGTCGTGGGACCTGCACCTTGGAATTTTGCCTCACAATGGGATGCAGAAAGCTGCTGTTGTGGCCAGTGACTTCAATGCTGCTTTTCCCACCCACTGTGACACATTGCAAAACAAAGTAGAAAAATACTGCCCTAAGGTTTGGAACTAAACACTCTCTGGTATTTGTATTTTAGTAATGATAGGAAGAATGAAAACGAACAGGATATCCTGATAAGATGGGGAATGATGATTACATTTGTGAAGAAGGCTGATAGCTCAGAAAATCAGGATGGAGAATCAGTAGGAATGGAGCTAAAAATGGGAAAGGGCAAAAAACACTGGGAATAGTTTATAGATCCCCTAACAGTAGTTACAGCTTGGAACAAGGTATAAACCAGGAAATCAAAGCAGCATGTAACAAGCATCATGCAATAAACGTGGGATCTTTAATGCTGACATACGTTGGGCAAACCAAATTGGCAAAAATAGCTCGGAGTACATTAGAGACAGTTCTCAAAACAAATTGTTCAAGGACCAACTAGGGAACAGGCTATTTCAGAGCAAGTTTTGTGTAATAAGACTGGGTTAATTCATAATCCTATAGCGGGAATGCACAGTGGCACAGTGGTCAGCACTGCTGCCTTATAGCGCGAGGGATCCAGATTCAATCCTGGTCTTGGGTCAATGTCTGTGTGGAATTTGCATATTCTTCTGTGGGGGTTTCCTCTGGGTGCTTCAGCTTCCCCCCCACAGTCCAAAGATGTGTGTGTTAGGTTGATTAGCCATGCTAAATTGTCCCTTAGTGTCATGGGGACTAGTAGGATAAATACGTGGGGA
The DNA here is from genome assembly GCF_965287045.1 of Carcharhinus amblyrhynchos. NCBI lineage: Eukaryota > Metazoa > Chordata > Chondrichthyes > Carcharhiniformes > Carcharhinidae > Carcharhinus > Carcharhinus amblyrhynchos. Next base: position 99,332,016 of record NC_137326.1, on the reverse strand, counting down.
TAGGGCTTGGATGGGATTGTTGTCAGTGCAGGTTTGATGGGCTGAATAGCCTGCTTCTGCACTGTAGGGATTCTAAATAAAAAAAAAGATTTTCTGGGGTAAAGTGCTTATAAATTTTTTGAGGTTGTTTTCTGTCCATTAACCAATCCTCAATCTATGCTAATGTATTACCTCCATGAGCCCCAACATTCTCTTGTGTGATATCTAAACAAATAACTTTGAAAATCCAAATATATTTCACTAATTTCATTAGCTCATTAGTTTCCACTCATCGATTTTGTTGATTACACGTCAAAAAACTCCAATGGATTTGTCAAACGTAAGTTTTCTTTCATAAGACTGTATCAACATTGTCAAATCAGATCTGTTATCCTCATAATAGATTCTAGCGTTTCCCCTACTATTGGTCTATCTTCAATAAGGGGATGAAGGCACGGGGGGTTTAATAGAAAATTAGAGCAAAAGATCAATCATGATTATATTGAGTGATGGAGCAGAGTCAAGGGAGCACAGAGTCACCTCCCACACCCATTTCTTGTCTTCTTTTGCTCAATCGTAGTGAATCTTTTTAATGTAGATTTGATGCAAGAAGAGGAGCAACAATATAATTGAAAACAGTAAAACAGTGGGGGACTCAGCGCACACTGGAAAATCCAATCCATAGTCACCAAGGATTTTATAAATCATGAAGAAATATATGGTGGTGAAGGAGGAGCTATTGCATGTGTAGTCACGGTGGGAGAATTACTGTGTCCATGTACATGATTCATAGAAGATAATTCAATAGTCTGGAAATCTGCTCCTCTCCAAAATATGACTTCTGAGCAGAATTATGGGTTGGATGTGATCAATATCTCTAATGTTGCTCATAATAAATCTGATTGGCTTAACGGAATTGCATTGCATTTTCTGATATGAGGAGAATCGTGGCCAACTCAAATATAGGAAACATCTTTATTTACTTTATCTGGGGTGAGTCAATTGATGAAGCATGAGACTCATTCTCAAAACAGCCGGGCATGTCAAAGAAGACTAAGAGAAATAAAGCAGATTCTGTGCTGACAGATGTACAAGTAGCATTCTAGATTTGTAAGCAGAGAAACATTGAAAATAGAAACAGCAATAGGCCATTCAGCCCTTGAAGCCTGCTCTGCCATCCAATATGATCACAGCTGATCCTCTATCTCAACCATACTTCATGCACTCTCTGCATACCCCTTGACATCTTTATAGTATAGAAACAGTGGTGGTGGCACAATGGCACAGTGCTGTATCACAGTGTCAGTGACCTGGGTTTGATTCCAGCCTCAGGCGACTGTCAATATGGAGTTTTCCAATTCTTCCCGTGTCTGTATGGGTTTTGCCCAGGTGCTCCAGTTACCTCCCACAGTCCAAAGATGTGCATGTTAGATGGATTGACCATGCTAAATTGCTCTTTAATGTCCAAAGGTTAGGGAAATTAACAGATTAAATGCATGGGTTACAGGGATTGGGCATGAATGGGTTCTGTTGGAGAGCTGGTGCAAATTCGATGGGCCGAATAACCTCCTCTTGCACTGTAGAGATTCTATGTAACTCCATCTATCGCCATATAAATATATTTAGTGACTTGGCCTCCACAGTCTTCTGCGGTAGAATTACTAAAGTTCTATTCCTTAGCCAGCTGGGCAACAGCTGAATGCTTTAATTATGAAATTAAGTCAATTTTATATTTGTCTGTAATTGGTTATCTGAAATTAACAATGAAAGAGTGAGTGAAACAGGCAGACAGATAGACAAACAAGCCAAGGGACTGGGGAACAGTGAATGAGAGAGAGATTATACAAAAGTAGGAAAGACCAATTTACACCTTGTAGATACTTTGTTGACCTATTCAAATCTACCATATATATCAGTCAATGAGAAAAGTCCAGTGCTTTGACAATGGAGCTAGGTACTTAAGTAGACAAGAGATAGGAGCAGGAGTAGATCTGTTGAGCCTCCTGTGCAATTCAATACGATAATTCTAGACTTGGGTTTCAACTCCACTTTCCTGCCTGCTCCCCATATCCCTTAATCCCTGACTCCCCCATATCCCTTAATCCCCTGAGACACCAAAGGTCTGTCTACTCCAGCTTTAAATATACTCAATGATGAAGCATCCACAACCCACTGGGAAAGAGAATTCCAAAGATTCACAAACCTTCGAGTGAAGAAATTTCTCACCTCAGTCCTAAAAGATCACCCTGTTATCCTCAGACTGTGCCCTGTATTTTAAATTCCCCAGTCAGCAGAAACAATCACTCAGTGAAGACTCTGTAAAAACCTCTTCAAATATCTGACATGTTTCAATGAGGTTATCTCTCATTCTTCTAAACCTCAGGGTCTATAAGCCCAATTTACTCTGCCGCATCATAGGACAATCCTCTTATCCCAGGGACCAATCTAGTGAACATTCATTGCTAACCTCTGTGCCACCCACATTGTTTTGCTTTTCAAACCTTATGACCAAAGTGAATGTCTTCAAACTTCCCCACATAATACCCCATCTGCCATCTTGTTACCCACTTACTTAACCTGTCTATATCTTTTACAGCCTCTTTGTGTCCTTCTCACAACTTACAGTTCCATTTAGCTTTGTACCTTAGATTACTCCCTGTCTCTTTATGTAAGTTAGTAAATAACTGAAGTTCAGCACTGATCCTTTTGGCACTTCACTTGTCCCCAGCCTGTCAACTTGAAAATACCCCATTTATGCTTACTCTTTGCTTCCTTTCCATTTATTAATCTTTTATGCATGCTAATATACTACTCCCAAATCCATAAACCCTTATTAACTAAGTCTGGAATTGCCAGCAGAACCAGGTCAGCCAGATTGCAGGGTTCAGAAGCTTGGCCCTGATAATGTACTAATGGAAGGAAGAAGATTCATGAAACAAATATGGAAGAAGCGTTTCAGCTCTTGGTAGCAAATTCTTTGCTTTTCCCACAAGCTGTGCTGAGGGACATGACTGGAATCTCTGACATATATCTTTTGTACAAGTATTTAATTACATTTTCACATCTTGTTAGCCCTTCTTCAAATTGAAGGTTCAGCAGGAGCCCAGGGCATGGAGACAATCGGTATCTTGACCATGACACAGTTTGATGTGATGTCAGGGAAAGAACTTCTTCTTTTCCAGGCTTCATATCCGGTAGCTTTTTTAAACCTTACCTTTGACTTTCTTCCACTGCTCCCAGTGGTCCCTTGGACTGCTGTAGACTTGTCAGAGGATCCTTAGTTCAAGGCTGCTGGATGTTTGCTCAGTTTGTCAGGTAGGTTTTACTACAGCCAGAGACCCCTACATTGCACATTTTAATTGGGCCAAAGCAGTTTTTAAGAAGGGGACAATATGGCAATGGCTATGCTGCTAGTGGATATCACGTACATCGTCCCATGCCCAGTAAGTGGCTTACATTGCACTCATTTTGCTTCTGAATAGCTGGTAAAATGCAAATCAATCCGCATCTCTTGAATTTCTGGTGAGCATTGCTGCAGCTTATTTCGAAAGGTTTCAAAACAAATTGGAGATTCAATTGTTAAAAGAGGATTGTTTTACTAAATTTTACTTAACTAAAACTGTCTTCTGTACGAGGGACAACTCAATTTTGCCTTGATTATGCACAACCTGTGATTGATTACAACTGAGGATTTTGCTTATTTTTCAAGTGAATTAAACCAAGCTGGAAAGACAATATAAACCGTATGTTTTTTCCTGACTGGCCTTTGTCCATGTCAATCCTTACAAATTCACTCTGCTGTCAAATTCAATTCAAAACTATTTCTCTTCCCAGAATGAAAGTGAACCAATTTTTGGGATTTGAGTAACCTTTCGTATAACAACTTGGAAACTGGGTAATTGAGGAAAGTTTGAATGTTTTATAAGGTAATTGTTGTTTCTGGATGTGTATTTTTCTTAAAGGTTATTGCTGGGATTTTCCTAATGAAGCCTTCCAATCAGCCTGTTGGATCATTGGCAGCCATGGCAGCCATTTGGTAGAACTTTTAATGAAATTCTTGGTTTATAAATTGGCAATCACATAAATAACACACTAAATTTTAAAGTAAGAATTTCGAAGTTGACAATAGAGAAAGAGGGTGGTCAAGTGTCTTTGACTGAGAGGCCAAACTTTGAGTATTAGAGCTGGTGAATAATTTGTCAGAAGGCATACCAAAACAACCAAATTCCACACTATATAATCACACTTTAGAATACATCACCATTGTTACATATTCTTTTAAATCATTGCATATTGTAAAATATTCATATTCACCTTCTTATAATGAATTGTCTGGATCATTGCTGTTTCAAAGTTGTGTGTTCCCTTCAGCTGTGCCTTCTCCCATAGTGCTTTAAGAATTTGTACTGATGCATCCTGGGAGGACAAGGGACTTGCTGAACAGCTCTGCAAAAGTCAAGAAGCCACAGATATTGATGGGAAATGTGAGAACCGCACTCCGTTCAAAATCATAAATCAGTTTTAAGTGTGCATGGTTTTCATCAAAACAAATGCAGTCCATTTTAAACAATGAAATTAAAGTAAGGAAAGTTCCTGAGTAAATATTGTGCAACAAGGCTTGGAATAGCTATGACTAATGCTGGCAAAAGAAAATTCGCAACAATAGCACATCATTGTCCATTGCTATAAGCCTGGGCAGCGATTTCTCCTTTGTACTGTGGGCATAAAACTCAAAGTGAATGCTCAAATTAAGTCTGTGAAAATCACAAACTGTAATTTAAATTATTTAGCAATGCAGCTAGAGCTCAAGAAATACAAGTGAAGTGGAAAAATATGGAAAAGCAGAAAGGACCTGGGTAAGATGTTCTTTTGGAGAGTCAGTGCAGATTCAATGGGCTGAATATCCTCACAGGGATTCTATGGATCATTCTATGTGATCGTAAATATATTATTTCGCTGATAATGTACAGCTATGTTGAAGATGGCCTGTTGCTTTACACCCACAGGGTCTGAATAGCAACATCCTAAGGTTAACGGTGAGGGAAGTATGCAAATTAACTCTAAGTTCTTGGATCTGAGTCAGAAGAGACCACCACAAAATGGCTGTCTTTCTCTTTGTACTTTAGGAATATTTTTATCTATTAAGTGGAATTGATTCAAAATATACATGTGTGTGTGCATGTGTGTGTGTGTGCATGCATGTGTGCGCACGTGTGTGTGTGTATGTGTTTTAACAGATTTCTCTCAGCATTGCTCACTAAGTTGAATGATATATTGGAAAATTAAGATGTAATATAAGAGTTTTATTGTCTATTACAGATGTAGTAGTATCCTTTCAAAGTCACAACAGATAATGGTTCATAGGTAAATGGAGCCTCAGGTTAAATGAAATTTCATTGGTGAGAAAACTTTTTATTCTGGTCCACAAGCTGCAGTAAGAGCACAGGATAGTGAAACGTCAGGCATTCTTTTCCCTTTCTTATAACTGCGGCCGTGATCTAATGGTTCCATTGACCATAAACTCAAATCCTGTAATGGCCGCTAAATCTTGCGCAAGGCCAAAAACAGGATTTGTGCCTGTGAGTTCTCAGAATGAGATCTTCCCCATCCAGCCCTGCCGGTGACATAATCATGTTCACACCCAAGCAGTGCACGACCCTGATTTGCATGAATTAACATCACATTAGCAGGCTTGACACTGCTACTTCCGCCCTCATCCTAACTTCCCACCCAGCCAGCATGACATCATTTCAACACAAATGACTGCTTGTTTTCAAAAATGAAAAGCAGTTGAGAATGACCACACAGGAGATGCATAGTTAAGTATAGCCCTCGGGTGTTGACAGATGTGCCTGGGCATTGCCCTATGCACTCTGACAGGGGGCAGAGCAAGGAAGCCCTCTGGGATGCTCCATTCTGCAGTTCCCCTCATCCATGGGGACTGTCGGTGTCCAATGGAGGTGGGGAGGGGTTGATTTTTATTTAAATCAGAGATCAGGACACCCTTTCTGATCTTGGAATTCCCAGCGTCCCCAATTTTCATAGGCCCCACCCCTCCAGCTGGCTGTGAGAATCTCGCTATCCCTTTGAAATTGCACTGAGTGCTGTTCAATATGGCGAGAAAAGCCAGCTGTGCAGCCTGGGAGCTTCACACTGGTTTTCCTGCCTGAGCCGACACTCCATTTTTGGAAAGAATCTGGCCACAGATTGCTAAGATTATATTTTTAAGTCATAGGTTGAATACGTACTGATTCCTGTTGTGACGACCAGGGTAGAATGGTTCATCTCTTTTCCCACTCCTCATTTAAGAGAGAGAGAGAGAGAGATTGTTCTTCCCTGCATCTGTAGTCTAGAGAAAAGCAGTTTCTTAAAAATAGAAAGGTGGGTTAGTTGGCTCATCACATGATCTCCTCTCACCAACTGACCAGTCACCCAAACATGATCTTGGAAGTTGATTCCAGGTCAATGGTTTAGACACGATTACATTACCTAGGCTGGAAAGGTTTGCATCTCAGCCTAAGTCCATTGTCCACAGTAATTGCATCTAAGGGCTTCTCCCCCACCCAATTCAATTCATTGGTAATTGTCTGGATATTTGGTGAATGATTCAGGAGATTAGCCATTTACATGATAGCCTCTGATGGACTTTTCTAGACACAGAAGTCCCACAACACCAGGTTAAAGCCCAAAGGTTATTTGGTAGCAAAAGCCACTAGCTTTCGGAGTGCTGCTCCTTCGTCAGTTAAGTGGGAGTTCTGTTCACAAACAGGGCATATAAAGACACAAACTCAATTTACAAAATAATGGTTGGAATGCGAGTCTTTACAGGTAATCAAGTATACTCGCATCCCAAACATTATTTTGTGTCTTTATATGCCCTGTTTATGAACAGAACTCCCACTTACCTGACAAAGGAGCTGCATTCCAAAAGCTTTTGCTACCAACTAAACCTGTTGGACTTTAACCTGGTGTTGTGAGACTTCTTACTGTGTTTACCCCAGTCCAATGTTGGCATCTCCACATCTTTTCTAGACAGCCAGACTCCATTTTAATGGCTTTAAAATGTGTAGGGTACTACCATGCAAATTTTCAGCTATCTTAGAAGCTGTTGTTTTAAGTCACTGAAATACTGTTGTTTGGTCTTTTAAACCGTAACCAAATTAATAAAACATTTTCAATATAGAGCATGGCTTTAGAACATGGTACTTTGGTGTTTTCTGTTATTGGGCAGTTTCTATAAACCAGTCAAGCAATTGGGTTTCTTTCACTTCCATAAATAATAGAAGAAATTTTCAAAACAGTTACTTAATGGAAAAAAATTACTGTCAAATTGATTTCAAAATAATTAAAAATGGCAAAGAAATGGGCAGGACATGTGCCCATGCATTTATTTTTATTAAATTATGAGCAAATATCTCATTCTATCACTCATAAGTAAGAAAAATCAAGCAGGAGCATCATGCTATACAAAACAATACATATCACAGTTCCACTAAACTGCAAATGTGTGCTCTTTAATGTCAAAAAATTAGCACTGAAAAATAAACATTGATTACAGGAGTTAACTGGAAGACGATATGCATTCTGGCTCTGAGATTTTGTGTTTCTGGATGGTTCCTTGCAGGATCGCGTGTAATGTAGTATGTTGGCACAGATGTTAGATCATTCTGGGCCAGCCATTACCAGGAACAACAGCAATAGCAGAGAAACAGAGAGAGAGATTAACTGAATTCCATTGGGTGCATTGAACAGGCTACTTCAGTAAGAACACACAACAAAACAACTGGCATTGTTAGGACTAAGCACATGACTGGGCAAAGCTAATATAAATGAGTTTGGGTGCTAAGATTAGATGGTAATTATGACAGTGTAATGGATAAAGAAGTGGCATGGATATGAATCTAGGTCCAATACAGTAAGTTGTAGATGCAATCTCATATTCAACAGGAATCTGCATAGGAACAGATCATTTGAGGAGCTGCAGTTTCACATAAGGTTCGCGTGATGATTGATGCAGGTTAGAAATAGTTAATTCCCAATTACAATAAGTGTGAGCTCTGACCAAAGGCATGAGTGAATTAAGAATATGATAGGCAAGATAACAGAGCTTTAACCTACAGGCCAGTAGAACTGGTTTCATTGGGTTTAACCAAAGGAAATCTTTGTGAAAAGCCAACACATGTAATGATAAAGTTCAGGAAAAGACCAATTTTTAATTATAAGTTGGGTGGTGGGGGGGAGGATGCTGTTGGGGAATTGAAGCTTGGAGAGGACACAGTTCCCTTGTTAAATTACTTGCAAAGGGCTGGGAACTAATTGTCACATGAATATCCTGAGGACTGGTACCATATTCATTGCCTCACTGCAGTCATGTGCCATGTAAGAATACATCATTCTTTCACATGGAGAGCAGCTAAACAAACACTGGGTGATGCTCCAGCATTTTGAGTCTGATGTGTGATTATTTCTAACACATAGGAAGCAGAAGACGTAAATAACATCTCTCCTGTGAAATTGGCAATCAGGGCAAACATCAGGTGGAGATGTGGAATTTCTCTGCTGGAAGGGGAGAATTGGTTGACAATTCACTCCGGGTCAATTTCATGCAATTTGGGGCTGAGTATAGCATGAGGAATTTGGGGGGAATGAAAACAAAATGAGAAAATTATGTAGGAATATCTGGAATCTACAGCACAGAAACAACAGAGTGGTGTTTATCCTTCACACGAGCCTCCTCCCACTCTACCTCAAATCTGCGTATTCATCTACTCCTTTCTCTCTTCTGCTTAGCTAGTTTCCCCATGAAGGCATCTACATAATTATTCTGTTCACCTATTATGTTAACTGTTAAATCTTTTAATACTGAGGTGTCTCCTCAAGAACTACTTCACAGTCAGGCATCAGGAAACACAGAACTTTTATTCAGTCTACCCGCTCTGCACTCCAAATGTTGATTGCCCATTCAGGGCAGTTCCCAACCAGCTCTCCCATGTCACATAACCCATTCCCTTAAAGGGGCTATGCCCAGCACACTCAACAGTAACAAGTTTTGCATTCTAATTAATGTCCGAGTAAAGATGTTTCTCATTAATTCTTCATTAAATTCATCAGTGACTTTTATGGCTATAACCCCTAGTTTTTATTCTCCCACACATAAACACCTTTTTGACAACTGCCCGATCAAATGTTATCATTTCCTGAGAAAGAAACCCCAGTCTATTCAGTATCATTATTGTAAAGCTTTGGTGCATCTTCTCCAGTGCCGCCAAACGTTTTTTGTAATATATCGGATCCACAACTTTTGAAATTGTATTTCAGATTTTAAAGTCCAAATGCATGCAAATAGTGACCCCAGCCTTATTTAGTTGTGTAATACTGCAGCCCATCTTTCACTGGTCTGAGTTGCTTAATTGTAACCCCCATTCTGTACTCTCTACAGCCTTTTCCTTCCATCACTTCTGATATTAGGGTCCACGTCAGGAGCCACCCTTTTGGAACAAGAGATGAGGCAAATTTTTTTCTCTCAGAGGGTTTGTGACTTTGGAACTTTCCTCACAAGGTGGTGGAAGCAGGAGTCATTGAATATTTTTAAAGCAGAAATGGGTAGATTTTTATTAGGAAGGGAATCAAAGACTATCAAAGGCTGGTGGCATAGTGGCACAGTGGTTAGTACTGCTGCCTTACAGTGCCAGGGATTCAGGTTTGATTCCCATCTTGGGTGACTGTCTGTGTGGAGTTTACACGTGCCTGCTTGGGTTTCTTTCTGGTGCTCTGGTTTCCTCCCACAGCACAAAGGTGTGCGAGTTTGGAGGATTAGCATACTAAATTGTCTCTTAGTGCCCCAAGATGTGTAGGTAAGGGGGATTACTGGGGTAAATATGTGTGGTTACAGGGATGAGCTTGGGTAAGGTGCTCTGTCGAAGAGTAGATGTAGGCTCAATGGGCCGAATGGACTCCTTCCGCTCTGTTGGGATTCTATGATTATCGGGAATAGATGAAAATGTGGAACCTGAAACACAAACAGATCAGCCATGACTTTATTGAATGCCAGAGAAGGCTCGAGGGGCTGAGAGGCCTACTTCTGCTCTTATTTTGTATGTTTGTATGAATCGACTAAATCATAAATTATCAAAGGTCTTTCTGAGAATCAAAGTGTATTACATCTACTGCATTATTTTTTTCCCACTCTCTCCGTTATTCCTTTGAAGAACTTAGTAAGGTAAAATCAAAACAACATGGAAAAAGGCACTCACCTGTTGGAAAAGAAACATGATGTAGATCCAGAGTTGAGGCTGCTCACTGCTGAGGGTGAAACTGGATTTACTGTATAGACAGTAAAATCCTTTTTGTGGACAACTGAAGAGCAATTTAGCCACACATTTACTAATGGAATCTATGGAGAAACCACAAGGAATTGATTATTTTGGTTACAGTACCACAAAATAAGCAATATTCAGAAGAGAAAATTATGGGATTTAGCATGTGACTAAAATAGCTTCACTGCTTGGAATGACACAGACTAAGGAAATGCACATTTCCTTTTGAATGTATGTTTTTTTCTAATTATGCTGCAGGTATTATTTATTCCCACCATTTACAGGAGGGCTGTGAAACGTCACTTCTTGTAGTGGGTTAGGTTGATTGGCCATGTTAAATTGCCCCTTAGTCTCAGGGGGATTAGCAAGGTAAATACACGGGATTATGGGGATAGGGCCTGAGTGGGATTGTTGTCAGTGCAGGCTTGATGGGCCAAATGGCTTCCTTCTGCACTGCAGGGATTCTATGATCCTATAATGCTATTATCTATGAATTCCAGAGACGAACTGAGAATTCTAAAATACGAAAGGTATCTTTTCCTTCACTGCTCAGTATGGGATTTGAAAACACTATAAATTTCTGAGGACAGTTTTTGTCTTTGGACTTTAGTGCAAACATTTTGTGGGTTTCTTCTCCTGTGAGGCTCATTTTCAATGATTTTTTTCTAGCTCCAATTGAGGCAACTCTTTATTCTCTCCACACTGCGATAAAATCCGATATCATTTATTCAACCCCGTTTTTGAGATTGCTAATTTTTACTGACATCTTTTCATTACAGATAGATTTAGCCTTCAGACCCAATTGTATTTCATGCTCTTCTACTTTTGCTATTGAACATTTTCTATCCTCACTGGTCTGACCGTTTAGTGATATGAGATCTTTTAAGTGTTTCCACACTGCTGAAAATTCAGCTCTACAATTTCTCAGAGTCCCTGCTCAAAAGGATCTGAAACACCATTAGTCCTCCTGACTCAAAGGAAAAGGTCCAGTGAACCAATTATTTGTTCCACTATAGAATCTATGCCAATGATTACAAACTAGCTGATCTTAATACTTTGATAAGTCCATTTTACTAGTCACCTGCTTATGATCATGATAGATTAGAATTGCCTAATTGAAATTGACTCTGAAAGCTTTTAGTTTCAAATTCAATACCAGGAACTTCAGTACATAGTCCAGGCTGAGAATTCAGTGCTGTACTAAAGGAGTGCTGCACTGCCAGAGGTGCCGGGAGGTGATTCTCCCAAAGGAATTCTCAGTGTCAAATTTGCGTAAAAACTGGAATAAATTACGCTTTTTTTTTCAGTGGGAGTTTCAAAATGAATCTCCCACACTCTGTGAACTGCAGAGTACACTAGCGTAAACAACTCCAAAAATCAGCGGGCAGGGTCTAGTCTTGCTGGAGAGGCCGGTAGCAAAGAGCTGAGCGGGTCACTGTGCATGTGCCAATCTGTCAGCACCGAGGTCAGTGCATGCCCAGTAGACACACTGCCAGCCTCCCAGTCACTGGCCAGCCCCACTACCCCTGCAACACAGACCATGTGACCCCAGCCCCACCACGGCCCAATTGCTGACCTCCCTTGAACATGCCCGCCCCCCACCGCAGTCCTGATCTCTCGATCCCAACTCCTCCACCCTCCCCTGCCAGCCTCGACAACCCTTCCAAGCAGGCTGACACCCCCCTCACCCTAGTGGCCAGCCCCAATCGCTGGCCTCCCTCTCTCTATCACTCAGCTCAAGTACAGAGTGGCAGCAGGACCCCCACCCCCTCACCTGAAGCCTTGTCCCCTTGGCACTGCCTGATTCCCAGTGAGGGCAACTCCTCTGGGAATTGGCACTTTGCCTCTTGGACAGTGCTAGAGGGCCCAGACTGGCACTGCCAAGGTGGCAATACCAAGGTGGCACCCCCGCACCTGATCCTCTGGGCGCCTCAATTGCCCCCCTTCATTTGAGTGGGGACAGGCTGCCAGCTCCCCACAAGTAGGGAGCTTTACTATATTCCACTGGAGTGAAATACTCCTGGTAGGGAAAGAGAGACAAGTGGCTCCTGAGATTTCAGTCCTGGGTCTACTAATGATATTTAAATTGTGTTCAAATTACCACCTCTGTAAATTGTTCAGCTCCATGCCGATTTCTGGTACAGAGCAGATGGCGCCATAGATCCGGCTACTGGAGAACCTCGGAAGCCATGGCATCTAGCAGGGAACCCACAAAATGGTCTCCGCTCAAGTCTCCAGGGCCGTTGTGCTAAAAAAGCTGCGCAGCAGGATGGAAGAATCACCCCCACCATCTTCTGAATGAGACACTGATTGCCCTAGTTGTCAAATGTCTGTAAAAGATTCCACTGCAAAATTTTGAAGAGGAGCAGGGAACTCCCCGTTCCCCTGGACCCCAGTGTCCTTTTGTCTCTCAATCAACATCAAGACACGTTAGCTGGACATAAGCACATTATGAGAGCTTGCTCTGCACAAATTGGCAGCCATGTCTCATGTACAACAGTAACTACATTTCAAAACTGGTTTATTTGCTGCAAGGCACTTTAAGACATCCCAAGGTCTTGAAAGGTGCTATAAAAATTCAAGTTTTTTCTTCCTTACTTATTGACATCTTGCTTACATGTCCCATGTGTCCACATCAGCTGCTTGAATGACTGGCTGACAAAACAAAACTAGGTGAAGCAATAACGCTATGCTTTCTAGTATTGAAAGAAACTAATTTCTGACAAAAATCCTGGTTCGAAATGCACGATTTTTTTTCTCTTCACTGCTCTGTTTTCCCACATGCCCAATTTGACGTGATATTCCTTTATTTCCTCTCTTTTTCAGCATATTTTAAATAAGATGTAAAATGGCAAACTGTTTTGAAAACGTTTCTCTCAATATACTTTTTTATTTTAAGTATGTTTTCTTTGCCCATTTAATCCTCATTGAATTTGTGGTTTAAAATCTAATTTGTGAAGTTCATTTGTCTGGGCAAGCACAGAAATATAGCTACTGAATGGTGATTCTATTTCTTAACGTATAACTTTAAAACAAAATGGTGAACCCAGTAACACAAATCTGCTCAAGTAAGTTTTGAAATTGAATGAATGCATGTATTGTAACTTTTTGGATGCTTGGTAATGATGCCTTGCCGCTCCAAGTTTAGACCCACTATTACTAATTTTCCCTGGAGTAAATCCATATTTGAGTGCAGAGTCAATGCTTCCCAAAAGTCAGTAGAAATTTCCGTGAAAACAAAAAATGAATTGTGTTGATTTCACATTTCTGTCATTAGAATATGATCCAAAATGGACTTGAGAGACACATTTTTGGGAAGAGTACCTTTTTTTTTAAAATAGATTAACCTATGTTCCACAAAATATTTTACTGGAAATAACACAGAATGCAGCCAGTTTCAAAGCAGTCTGCAGAAGAGTGTTCAGATTTGATTAAAACAATTCCAGATTTACTTTGTTTCCTCACTTGGACAAATCAATTCTTCTATTAAAACAAAATGCAATGCTTACTTTCCTTCCCAAGATCACAGAATCATTTTTCCTTCATATTGGAGCAAGAAACATCGTTCCATTTTTAGCGTCCACAAAGGCAGAAAACATCTCAGCTCCCAGCTATAAGCTTCCAGAATCCTCTTTCTTGCCTGACTTATCATTCCAGTTACAATGATGCTTTATAAATCCAACATCTCCTGGCACACATAGATGTGTGTCAATGAGAAATTAGTTCATGATTTGTGTACTGGTGATGCTGTTTAAAGTATATTATTGAGATAGATCAATATATTTTCTCACTATACAAGCTCCGGGTTCCCAAATACTAACAATCAAGGACTTGTAACAAACAATAATTTATTCACGAGTTGAGCAGCTATTCCATGCTTGTACTCTGCCTGCATGCTGGAGAGAGCTCCAGGCTCCCGACATAGACCCTTTAACAGCCATGTCATCACGTGACCACTCGGTCTACATCTTCCTCATCTAAGTTGGGACAACTGGTGGTATTGAGATATATGTTTGTACAGACACTAACTGTGTATGAATCCTTATATATCACACAGATTGAACAGGCTAACAATACATAATTATTTACATATGGTGAGATATGAATGGAGCTGTTGCAGCTGATGCTTAGCCCATCACATCTTGTTTTTCCCAATCTTTTTGTTGTGTAAAGACGAGATACGAAGGCCAATCTTAGACTAGTTAGTGATGTAGTCCTGGAACCTTGTGCTTGGTCAGATCACATATCCTGGTTATTCTGGGTCTTCTTAGGCTGGTGCCCTGTAAGTGAACTCGGGGGTGCAGGGCTTGCTGCATAGGCCCCTGGAGGAGTCTGCATGTCTATTGTGAAGGGGACCGGTGTTGTAAGTCGATGACTGGAGTACTGTGGTATCTATTGATGCTGGTTCTGATACCTGTAGAAGGTGATGGCAGTTACATATATGATGGGCACTGTCTCTGAGGCTACAGTGTGACTGTTTGGTTGGGCAGTGGGGCATAATTGTGTGCTTATGAACACAAGCAGTGTGGACCATGACCTTTTGACTAGGTATTAGACAACCGAATTGTGGGCATTTTGATCACAGTGCATTTGCTTTTCAATTGGCATTTCATGAGGCTCTCATTCACATTACTTTCAGGTTTGGGCTGTAGCTAAGCCTTAGCAGTAGGAAATGTGAGATCGTAGATCATAGATCATAGAAATGTGCTCCTGGTGTGTCTGGAAAAGGGTCATTGTGGTGGATTTGGCAGCCTGAGGAGTGCAGCATAGTGATCTGTGTGATCCTGTGCACATTTCTCTCAAAGATGCTTAGCTGAGCATCACACCCATTCCACTAGGTGGTGGGATTGTGGATATAGGGGCTGCTCATGACATATTCAAAATCCCATGTGTGTGCAAAATTTCTAAGTTCAGTGGCAATGAATTGGCATTCGTTATCTGCCCTGAGTTGCTGAGGGATGCTGTGTGTGGTGAAGTGTCTTTTGAGTTTGATGATAACAGTGTTACTTGTCATGTTTGGCAGGCAATGGAATTCAAACCGCCCAGAATACAAGTCGGCTAAAAGCAAATGTTATTCACCATTCCATTTGAATAACTGTTGACAAAGACAATAGGAGGTCTAAGATTTGGAGTACGCGCGACAGTTCTTTTGTTTGATATGGCTTAAGTGCACTGCACAGTACACATCTGGAGAGTTCCCTCCCCATGTCAGTGTGCATGAAGGGTCAGTATAGTGATTCCTTGGCCCTGTTTCTGGTTGCTTCCAACTCAGGGTGCCCTGGTGTTAGGTGCAGTACTTCTGAAGAGAAGTAGGGGGATTGAGTCGCTGACCATGCAGTTTCAGTCTACCCTGTATGGTTAGTTCATCTCCAAATGCAAAGAAAATGCAAAGCTTGTGGGGAAGCTCCCCCTGAGGACTCTGGCCAGCCCCTCATGATGACGTTGTGCAGCCGTCTGCATGTGATGTCCGCCTGCAAGGCATCTTTGAGTTCCTGGATTCTATGAGAAGACAACACCTCTTGTTGCCATAAATTTATATCTTCCTCATGATTTGCCTGGTCTGCAGTGGGTAAGAAAGCTCTTGAGAGGGTTTCAGCCAAATACAGTTCATTACCATGTTTGTAAATCACACAGATGGTAGCATTGTAGCTTTAGCACAATGATGCCATGTGAAGAGTTTTTTTTTAACTTAGCTATGAGTGGCTGATGATCAGTTTTGACAGTTACAGGATGAGCAGATATGAAGTCATGAAATTTCTGACAGGCGAAGGTTGGAGTGAGGTGTTCCTTTTCAATCTGAGCATAATGACTCTCAATATCAATGAGGGCCATTGATGCAAAAGTTATTGATCTGCCACTTCAGATACAGACTGCTGAGGTGTTTGCTGATACGAGTACGGGTGCTCGAATGTCAAAGGATTGTGAGTGAGTTTGTGGAAGATTGCTGCATGGTGGACTTGCCAGCACCATTCAGTGTCCCAATGGAGAAGCTGATGGAGAGGTCCAGTGACCTCACAATAATACAGAATTAACCTAGAAAGATAATTTGTCACACCAAGGGTGTGCTGTAAAGTGTGTGTGTCCACAGGGGTAACCATCTGTGGAATGCCTGTTGTCTAGATATTGTTGGAGGCTTAGTGGTTTAGTTGCTTTGGCTAAGCTCCAGTTCATTCACTTCGCTGACACCCCAGACCTTGGAGGGCTGAGCCACTGCAATGTGGCTAGTGGCAAAGGAAGGGTACTGCAGCATTTTGTGAAATGATTCCACTTGCCACATTTATTGCAGTGGTTACCATACGCAAAATATGCTATTTATTCTGAAGGTGATGGCCACTGCAGTTGGGGCAGGATGTGCCCTATTCCCTGAAAACTTCTGTTTCCAGCCTAAAATCTGCTTTTTCCTGATTGTGTAACATGCAGATGCTAATGACTGTTTATAGGGTTAAATATTTCTCTTGCAGCATCTGTTTATGTATAAGATTGCTGTGGACCGCACAGACAATTCGATCCCTGACCGATTCATCAGTAAGGCTGCCAAATGTACATTTTTTCCTGAAGATTTTCAAGGTGGCCATATCAGATAGTATTGATTCATCTGCTCTTTGGTTTGTTAATTAAATGCATGCCTGTCGAGTATTATGTTTTTTACCGGAACAAATGTTCCTAAACTTCTTTAGAATTATTTCAGGGTCTGCTTTCACCCACGCCATCTGGAAAACAAACAACTCAAACTTCTCGGTAGCCACTAAGTTTAATAAAGTATAAGCTTTTTTGATTTGTCAGATAATGCAGCACTGCAATAAATACTCCACGCCTTATATTCATTTATTTATTAGAATCCCTACAGTGCAGAAGGAGGCCAATCAGGCCATCAAGTCTGCACCAACCACAATCCCATCGAGGTCCTATTCCTGTAACCCCACATATTAACACTGCTAACCCCCTGACACTAAGGGGCAATTTAGCATGGCCAATCAACCCAATCCACATATCCTTGGACAGTGGGAGGAAACCGGAGCACCCAGAGGAAACCCACACAGACCACGGGGAGAATGTGCAAACTCCACACAAACAGTGGCCCGACGCTGAAACTGAACCTGTGTCCCTGGCGCTGTGCTAACCACTGCGCCACTGTGCTGCTTAGTGTTACAAGTAGGCTTACATTAACACTGCAATGAAGTTACTGTGAAAATCCCCTCATCACCACACTCCAATGCCTGTTCGGGTACACTGAGGGAGAATTTAGCATGGCCAATGCATCTAATCAGCACATCTTTTGGACTGTAGGAGGAAACTGGAGCACCCGGAGAAACCCATGCAGACACAGGGACAATGTGCAAACTCCACACAGACAGTGACTCAAGCCGGGAATCGAACCCGGGTCCCTGGTGTTGTGAGGAACCAGTGCTAACCAGTGTGCCATCTAATGTAAACAAGTTAACATTACTTTTTTAAACCTTCTTATGTGTTTCTTGGATGAACTTTTGTCTAATTTGCAAGTGCTGATGACAGCAACGAGGGAAAAAAAACTAAGGAGTTATTCAGTTTAGCAACGTGAGAACATTACATTCACATTTTTAGGGCTAGATCAGTTGAGCTGAGGTAACTGGAATTTAATGAAACACTTTACACCATTTGTACTTGCCAACTGGAACTCGTGTCCCAGTTTTTGTCAGGAAACAAGCACTTTGCAGAATACCAATCAGGGCAATAGAAAGTAGGCTGCCATCCTCTGCCAAGTGTACTGCAATCTCTGAGCCTCTTGCCTCTGTTATTACTAATGTGTTATTATGCAAATAGGGGGATACTCGGTGGGAAGGCTATTCCATCTGAACTCCTGGGTATGTTGTCGGGGGCGGGGTTCTTTCCCAGTGTATGTGAGAAGAGCCCTAAAACCATAGATACAAAGAGGCTGACAGCACTTCAAATACAATGTTGGTGTCAGTAAGAAATAAAAGGAATATCTACTAAACTCCAGAAATCATTGTTCTTCTGATATCAGGTGACTTTGAACCATGTAGCACCTAAATATGTGGCTGTAAATTTATGCTGCTGCATTACTGTCAGAAACTTACCTGGGGTAGAAAAGATGACAGAAATCCATACAGAAAAATGTTGTAGCCTGAAAATGATGCAGATCATTTCTGGGCAAGTTTCCTCACACAAAACTTTACTGTAGTTACCTGGGAAAACATTCTGAGGTGATAAATCTGTTTACGGTGGGCTGTAGCCACTCCAGAATCATGATTCTGAGCAAAACCCTAAAAATCCTGGGCAGCATTATTCAGGCAGAGTGCCAAGGTCGCTGCCCCCCTGATTCCAACTCCTCTTTATTACATTCAGGAACTGAATCTTCCCCTGGTACAACAAAGAGGCAAATCAACTCTAAGCAGATCTCTGCAAAATATGCTGTAAGATGTTGGATATCATTCTGCAGATCTTAATGAAGCCTTCATGGTCTTAAACAGGTTCACTGTATGTATTTATTAACTTCAAGAACTATGTACATATACAGAATAATGGGATAAATCTTGGAGCTGTCTCCATGCTTGCTTGTGCACATAACTCTGCCCAACACTACACTGATCCCTATATTGGGGGTCATGTGTTCTCTGTATGGCTGGTACTGGATGCAGTTCCATGTTAATACTATCTCCAGAATTCTACCCTGGGGAATCGGAGCGGGCGAAGGGCAGACAATGGAAATGTCCATTGACCTCGGGCAGGGTTTCTGTTCTCACTCAAGCAAGGCTGGAAAATCCTGCCTGATATTTGCCAGAGCCCTTATCCTACAACCCCTCTCCCGCAAGCCTTCATCCAATGTACTTCAAGTTATTCTAGTTTACCCTGATACATTTACATTTTTATTGGGACTCTATCTCCCCCCTTTAACTCTCTGGGTTCACAATTTCAGGTGGTCTGTAGGCTCTATAACCTGACTACATCTTGTTCCCACTACTGTCAGAGGAGTGGCAGCTCTGTCACTGCTGGTAAACTCTGTTGATTGAGGTAATTCTGACATATGGGCATCTTTTTACATTCCTTGTTATTAAAGCATTCTTTGTTAATTTGGCAGTTGTGGTAATCTGTAATTGTTGTTCCTTCTCTTTCTTACAGCATGGATGAACATTGTGCTAATTTCCATGCGTTTCCCTCTTCTTTCATATGTCACAATGTCATCTGTGTTGGAAGATGGCCATTCCTGTGATAAGAACATATTGTTGAAGTAAGTGGACCTTTGTGTTTGGCTGTATGGAGTGCTGTCAACAATGGACAGCTGTTCCTGCATCATCTGTGGCACTATCCTGCTGGCTGGGAGTTGCAGTGTTTGCTCTGTGGTAACAGCTGGAGGTTGTGGCTTTTCTGGTTGTTGGATACTCTCTTGTTTATCCTCCTCTGGGGGCACCATGATAACCATCTGAGTGGTTGGCTGGTTTGACCAATGAGGGCTTTTATGTTCTGGTAATGAAAATGGACAAACCTGTTCTGCAAAGAGAGAAGACAGTTCAGAACAGAAGTCTCAGTCAGAATACTCTTACTTGTTTGAGCTCTTGGGAACTTGCAGTTCTATATGATTTATGACAGTGACTGACTTGATATCTTCTACCATTTTGTTGAGATTTAGGGCTGCACAGGCATCTCTGTTTAAGAGGGAAAAAAACTGGTGATGTACATCAACTCGAAGATTTGTTGCTGCCATATCTTAGAGGTTCCAGAGTCATGCGTACGATTGGAAATCAATTCCTCTGGGTCCATAGAGTGCTCTGTCTGTCATTTGAAGCCAGGGGCCTCTGTTTGAATTTGATTTGGTTTGATTTATTATTGTCACACGTATTAACATACAGTGAAAACTATTGTTGCACGCTATACTGACAAAACATACCGTTCATAGAAAAGGAAATGAGAGAGTGCAGAATGTAGTGTTACAGTCATAGCTAGGGTGTAGAGAAAGAACAACTTAATGCAAGGTAAGTCCATTCAAAAGTCTGACAGCAGCAGGTAGGAAGCTGCTCTTGAGTCGGTTGGTACGTGACCTCAGACTTTTGTATCTTCTTCCCGAAGGAAGAAAGTGAAAGAGAGAATGTCTGCTTGGGGTCCTTAATTATGCTGGCTGCTTTGCTGAGGCAGCGGGAAGTGTAGACAGAGTCAATGGATGGGAGTCTGGTTTGAGTGACGGATTAGGCTGCATTCATGACCTTTTGTAGTTCCTTGTGGTCCTGGGCAGAGCAGGAGCCATTCCAAGCCGTGATACAACCAGAAAGAATGCTTTCTATGGTGCATCTGTAAAAGTTGGTGAGAGTCGTAGCTGATATCCCAAATTTCTTTACTTTTCTGAGAAACTAGAGGCATTGGTGGGCTTTTTTAACTACAGTGTCAGCATGGGGGGACCAGGACAGGTTGTTGATGATCTGGACACCTAAAACCTTGAAGCTCTCGACACTTTCTACTTCGTCCTCATTGATGTAGGCAGGAGCATGTTTTCCTTTACTCTTCCTGAAGTTGATGACAATCTCCTTTGTTTTGTTGACATTGAGGGAGAGATTATTGTTGTTGGAGCAGTTCACCAGATTCTCTATCTTATTCCTGTACTCTGTCTCGTCATTGTTTGAGATCCAACCCACGACGGTGGTGTTATCAGCAAACTTGAAAATCAAATTGGAGAAGAATTTGGCCACACAATCATAGGTGTAGAAGGAGTATAATCGGGGGCTGAAAACACAGCCTTGTGGGGCACCAGTTTGAGGATGATCATGGAACTCCATTGTTTCCAGCTTTTTAGCATTTATAAAGTACTCTGATCTGTGCTTTTAGGTACAAAGTGAACAACTTCATACTTGTCTAAATAGAAATACATTTGCCATGGTTTTTACTAATCACTTAATTTTCAACATCTATTTGGAATTTTGGCTGGAATTCTCCAGCTTTAATGCCGGCAGATTCTCCGATCTGGCCAGCAGTGCACGCTTGCCCACAGGTTTCCCTCCGGTGTCTGGTGACGTTAATGGGAACTCCCATTGATAGCAGCAGGACCAGAGATTCCTGCGGCCAGCAAACAACATCCCGCTTCCTGCCGGTGGCAAACACGTGGCTGGAAGGCCAGAGAATCTCAGCCTTCATGTTTCCATCTACAATGGAGTCTATGTGCACAGATTGTTAAAATGTCGTGGACAGGTATAGGAAATAATTGAACTCGCCAAGGCTTCTTCAACAGCATCTTCCAAATCTGCAATCTATGCCACCTAGAAGGACAAGGCAGCAGATATGTTGGTATGCAAGTTCCTCTCAAGGACCTGCATCATCTAGTCTTGAGAATGTATCAGTTCTTCATCATCCTTGAGTCAAATTCCTGAAACTTATTAGTTAACATCATTTGAGTGTATTAACACTGTGTACAACAGTCTTTTATGAGGGAATTTACTGAATGCTTTCTGGGAAGATGTTCAACACAGGGGCAAGCAAAGGTGCCATGGGAAGGGGTATTAATGTCACTGGACTGCAGTGGTTCAATAAGGTGGTTCACCACCTTCTCAGGGACAATTGGCAAAGGGCAACAAATGCTGGCGTCACCACGATGCTCATATCCTATGACAGAAGTTTGGAACTCTCTTCTGCAAATGGCAGTTGACACTAGGTCAATTATTAATATAAATCTGAGATTCATAGATTTTTTTGGTCATCAAATATAGTAAGGAATATGGTTAAAAATGGGAAGGTGGAATTAAGGTCCAGAGCAGTAATGTTCTCACTGAATGCTGTGACAGGTTTTGGGGATAAATATCTTCTTCTTCTTTGTACTATGTTCTTTTCAAGCATTTCATGAAGAGCTCAAACTGTATCGCTTGAAGGCAAATATTTGGTTATTCTTGGCAGGAATCTGTTCCAACAGCAAAATACTCAATTACAATAGATGTCAAATGTCATATGGTGTTTGCTTTGATGTGACCCATAGTTCCTGTAGCACAACCAGCTTATTTGACATTTGCAGTTAATCAAACATAAACTGAATCCAGGCATACATCATTCACAGCCAAATAAAAAGACCTCTTGGATCACAAATTTCTGATCAGGGACTAAACACAATTGCTCCAGAGCACCAGAAAATTAAAACCCTGGTTGGAATTAGAAAAGGGAAGGGCAACAAACAATACAGACACCAACAAATTGCCCAGAATTGTTTGCAATTTTTAACACCGTATCCCTCTTGGGAAACCCCCATCTATTGCTGCACAATAATTTGGTCCACTGCATTCACTGCTCCCAATACGGTCTCCTTTACACTGGGGAGACTAAACGCAGACTGGATGACTGCTTTGCAGAACGCTTTTGCTCAGTCTGCAAGCATGACCCCAATCTTCCTGTTGCTTCTATTTTAACTCTGCACCTTGCTCTCATGTCCACATATCTGTCCTTGGCCTGTTGTAATCTTCCAATGAAGCTGGAGGAGCAGCATTTCATCTTCCGGTTGGGCATGCTACGACCCTCAGGATTCAACTTTGAGTTCAACAACATTAGACTCCTCCATCTTATCCCCACTCCCAACTTTCTCCTGTTTTTAAATATTTTATACATGTATTAGCTCAAAGCAAAAGCACCCCCACCCCCTTCCACCTCATACCAGGCCATCTTTCATGTGCTTTTTAAAGTTGCTACTTTTTCTTGCAGCTTCTACATTCTCTCCACTTTCAGTTCTGACAAACAGTCAATGGCTGGAATTTTACCACCTCACCTGCGCCAGAATCGAGGCAGGCGAGGCTTACAGAATGGCATTCTCTGTTGGCCTCTTACGAGCCTCAGGCAGGTGAGGCCATAAAATTCCAGCAAATGACTGTAAATGTTATCTCTGTTTCACTCCAGTAGATGCTGGCAGACCTGCTGAGTTTTCCCAGGGTCCTCTGTTCTTGTGTCAATTGTTGTTTGAAACATATTAAGTGAACATCTGAGCTTGTCCTCTTATAAAGAAAGGAATTATATTCGTATAGTACCTTTCACATCCTTAGGTATCCCAAAGTGCTTCTCAGTCATTTAATTTTGAAGCTCCTTGGATAGTAATGACATGAATGTCCAGTTAAAATGCTTCAATGTTTGTTTTACTGAATAAACTTTAACCAAGATACTGGCAGAGATCATCAGATGTTCTTCAGCTATCACCATGGCAATTTTTAGTCCATTGCAGAAGCATTGTGGTGAACAATTAGCCTAAGGATCATAATCCTAGGGCTGGTCATTTTAAACAGAATTAGTTAACTGGTTTCTGAAAATAATTCAAAAGAGAGCCCCAAATACACTATTCAAGTTTGTGTTACATGTAAAAGAAGATAAATTGAAAATTTGTATTTATATCAGACTTCATTATATCTCTGCACTCTCTCCAAGTGATAGCGTCCCTGAAATTCCAGCCCTGCTTCCGAACCGGAATGTTAAGTCTTAAACTATGCTCAAGTTGAGTACCATCAAATCCAAATACAGAAATGCCATCTTTGGAGTTGTGCTTATTTAAATATGAGCTTACCTTCAATGACACATTGATCTGGGACTGGGATCCTCTTCACCATTTCTGAAAAAAATGCCTTCACCTCATCAATACTTGCTTTCAAATGTAGATAAAGTTGATCCTGTGCTTCTGTATTACATGCCAGACTCTCTGTACTACTTTCTTGAGAGATACCATTGATCTTGTCACAGGAATTTCTCGATTCCTTTGGCGTGATATCAAATTGAGAAAGAGAAAGCAACTGGTGTTTACGTTCATCAAGCTCTTGCGAAGGTTGTTTAACGCTCCCTTCACTGAGTGATCTGTCTGAAAATGTGATGTCTGTTGTCATGTCTTCATTCTCTCCTTCATCATTTTCAGAGCTTATTGACTTTGTATACATTGCATGAAGAGCAAGACTTTTTGACCTGCCATTAAAGAAAAAGCATTTACTTTAACATGAACATTTTATACATGAAAAAGACTTCAAAACAGAATTTCTGGATAAAGATTTACAAAGTTCTCAGGAAAACTAACAATAATGATAACAAACTCTGTGGCACCATGGTCCTTTTGGTGCATTCCTGTTGTAACTTATGAGAGAATATATTAGGAAGGGCTGGAGAGGCTAACTTGGAGATCCCTGGGTTAACATCAGGAATTCCATGACTTTGGTTTTGTTTTTTGTTTGGTTCACAGGTTTGCAATTCAGAATTTGCATTAAGAAAGCAAGTGTGGCGAATGGGGCAGGGTCAGCTTATTGTTCTTATTCTGTATTTAAATTGAACTCTATTCCTATTCCTCTTTCACTGTTACCAAGTTGACATATACCACCTTATGATCATGTTCAATATTCTCAATTTTCAGCTGGACAATGTCAAGGGGCTTGAATAAAGGAAAGATTAAGGAACGAGATAAAGCAATGATTAAAGAAGCTTGGATAAAGTAAGGTTTAAAGAATTGGATAAAAGTGCAGTTGGCTGGAGGGTTTTTGATATGTGAATTAGCTTAGCAGCAGGGTAAACATATATTTACTAAAGTCAAGTGGAGGACAATGGAATATAGAATTATAAATGTTAAAACTACAGAAGATACAAATTCAAAGTGGAGACATAACAATGCTTGTCAAACTTACCTGCTGAAAGAATGGCTTCTAAGGCAGGTAGTTTAGATAGGATGAGATCAGAAGGGACGTATATCAGTAACAGGGTTAGTTCTGTTCCGTAGGAGAAGCAGCTGGTGAGCAGTTAAGATCATAGCCATGTCCAGCTGGAATGAGTTCCCCCTGAAAACAGGACCCTATGCTCGAAGCCTCTGTTTGTAAACCTCAGAATGCCTATGCTAAATCAGAAAGAATGTTTTCCAAAGTGATAGATACAAATCATGTGTGGTAATTATTTGCTAGATTTAGCTTATAGATATAAGTTGTATGGGATGTTATATTGGGAAAAGGGAAATTTCTCAGAGTTCAGGAACGTAGTTAGATATGGAATGGAGTTAATTTAAGGATATAATGTGTGTGTGTGTGTGTGTGTGTGTGTGTGTGTGTGTGTGTGTGTGTGTGTGTGTGTGTGTGTGTGTGTGTGCATGTGTGTGTGCAGCTATTATTGTAGTTAAGTATATCATTGTTTTATATCATGGCCTTTCCTGTTATGTGTTTTTGCAAGTTAATAGACATTATTTTATTCGAATGAATACAACAAGACTGGATGCTTCCTCAGGTTTGCGCATTTTTCCTCACATTATACCAAATTGAAGAATAAACACTTGAGAATCAGCATTCCAAGTTACCCTTCTGGGTTTTGGCATACTGTTGCATGACAGCAAGATTCTTAACAGCACCAGTGATAATTTATTTCCATGTATTATATTCACACATAACTTCTACTCATTGCATCAACCCGGTAGTTGGATAGTGGGGAACGATTCTATGGCCTCTTCAACAATAAAGGAGAGAGTTTCCCAATTTCTGGACCCAATCCTTCCCTCAACAAATATTGCCAAAAGTTATTTATTTCATTCATTTTAGAAAAATGGATTAATAGTTAAAGCAATCAGATATGTTGGGCTTTAGGATGCAACAGTGACATGAGCAGTCATGTACAACAGACTGAGCTGATAAGATAGAATACCTGAGCAAGACACAACTAAACTTACCTAGAAGCTTAGAATATATGGTGGCACAGTGGTTAACACTACTGTCTCACAGCACCAGGGACCCAGGTTCAATTCCCAACTTGGGTCACTCTCGTGCGCAGTCTGCACGTTCTCCCCTGTGTAGGTTTCCTCCGGATGCTCTGGTTTCCTCCCACAGTCCGAAAGGCGTGCTGGTTAGGTGCATTGGCCTTGCTAAATTCTCCCTCAGTGTACCCGAACAGGCGCTGGATTGTGGTAACTTGAGGATTTTCACAGTGACTTCATGCAGTGTTAATGTAAGCCAACTTGTGACACGAATAAATAAACTTTAAATTTAGCATTAGGAAGGGAATTTTTGAAGAAGCTTACTGGGGTTGGATCCAAGTCATTCATTAGTAATGAGTCACCTTTCCAATCCAGAACAGGCCATGCGTTACCCGCAGAGACTCCAAATAGTATTTTAAGTGGAAACCTAGCCACAAATCATTCACAACCATAGAACTATAGGAATTAATAGACAAAGAAAGATCAAGGCCCACTGAGTTTACCTTCTACCATCCTGATAATTGCACGATGCAATGATAATGGAGTTGTCAATTAATAATGATAATCATATCAACTAGCACTGCACTTCAAAAATAACTTGTGTGACTGCTTTGAACAATTCTGATGATATGATGATTATTGGCTATCCCTCACTAACAAGGATGATTTTTTTCCACAGCTCTGAAGATTGCTGATGAGGCCTATTTGAGATCGGCAGACGTTATGGTATGTTGGGCATTTATTGTCATATGGGATTCTGGTCATGTATCATCAATTTGGGTCATCGATCTTGTTTTTTTCCTCGTCAATTGTCATTGTTGTGTTTCAAAATGTGGGATCCTTTCCATGGACTCTGCTGTCACTTGGTTTGATCCAGGGAGATGGTCTCCCAGGAGTGGATGTCAATGTTGCATTTCTTTTGAGTTGGCTTTCAGTGCATCTTTGAAGCACTTCTGTCCTTATCTGCTGCGTTTGCCCTGACTGAGCTGGGAGAAGATTATCTATTTTGGGAGCCTGATACCTGATGTCTGAACTATGTGACCAACTGAGCAAAGCTGATGGTGAACGATAATAGCCTCAATGCTTGTGGTGCCTGCTTGGGAGAGGCCACTGACGATAGTGCCTCTGGTCTCCCACACAATATGCATGACCCTCACAGGCAGTGTTGATGGTATGACTCCAGTGCTTTCAGGTGTCTCCTGTACATTGATAGCATTCAGTCCTGTAATGTATGGAAGGGATCACTATCACATGGTAACCGTAAGCTTTGTTTTAGTTTGGATTTGTGATCTTCAAACAGTCATTTCCTCAGGTGGTCAACAGCTGCTTCAGCAAATTTCAGATTCTGCTGGATTTCTCGGTCAATGTTGGCCTTTTGTGAGAGATACTTCCAAGATACTGGAATTGTTCCACATTTCCCAGGCTCCCATCATTAATCCTCATCAGTGGGGCTGTGGTGTGTACACTTGGAGCTTGTTGATGGAGGATTTTGGTTTTTAGATTGCTGAATGAGAGTCCCACCTTCTCATATGGTGCAATAAATATGTTGGAAATTCTCTGGAGATCCGTTTCTAACACACAAATCACGGTCCAGACATGATGGGCCAAATGACTCTTTGTGTGCCGTAAACTTTCCATGATTCCATGATTCTATCACAGCATCATATTGAAACTCAAAGATTGAGATCAGGGTGTTTCTGGTTTTTGACTGGAGATATCCAAGATTGAATATTTTGCATTCATCCAATAAATAAGTTGTCCTCGAGCAGGAAGCTTGTCTCTAGTCAGATGGCCATGAGGTGGAGATGACAGCATTGGATTGGGGTAGGCACAATAAGAAGTCTCACAACACCAGGTTAAAGTCCGACAGATTTATTTAGTCAATGAGGGAGCAGCACTTCAAAAGCTCGTGATTCTAAATAAACCTAGTGTTGTGAGACTTCTTAATCTAGTCAGATGGAACATGGCAGAAAGGAAGATTTAAAAAAAGAGTTGAATCAATAATGCAATCCTGTTTGTCTCTTGTCTTACCATTGAAAGGGTCTGTAATGGCTCCATTGTTAAGGACCACAGCTCACATATCATGAAGCAGGTAAAGGATGGAGGATGCAAGAAATGCACATCAAGACTCAATAGCAAATGGTTGACCACCTGCACTGATGTGTGTGTACGGGAACCGTGCAACTCCCTCACTCCCACAGGATTCTCTCAAGGATCTTTGTAACAATGGCAGCCACGAGGCAATCATTTCCATGCGGTAACCATGATGGCCAGTTGTGATATGCCCTAAGCAAGTTAGCAGCTGCATTGTGAGACGACTCGAAGTCCTACATTCACCATCAGCCTACATTCAGTGCCATCATTTCATGCCCTATTTCCCAATGCTCTGAGATATGACCATCGCCCAGTGAAATAGAATAAACAGATGTCAAAGAATACATTACATCAAACATTAGAGAAGCAAAAACACCGTCATTCAGCAACAGCCAGCTAGACCATTTTAAAACATATTTCTATAGAATTAATATGACCACAGGAAACCCACAATTCTTTGAACATCTTGTTGTGTCTGCTCTACTGGAAGGCAATATAACACTTCTGAGCATTGCAGATTGACCATTTCAAGGTTAATCCGTAACATGCTTAGAGTTTTGGTGCTTTTTAACCATGTGGTTAAAATAGTAATTAAAGCCTAATGCTGTATTATTATTCAAAGAAGAAACAACATGTTATATTGATCTTTACAGCACTTCCAGGCATGCATCAATTCATATGTTGATATCATGGAACATATACTAATCATATGAAACTGTGCAACAAATAAGCAAGATTTTATTCATTAACATTAAAATCAACTAGTAAATAAATCTTGGATGTTTTTCCATTCAATATTCAAGGATTGCCATGTGGAGGCCCCTGTCTTCCCCTTCCTGCTTCCTGCTCTGAGACTTGCATCTTTTCATAGAATCCATATGTGTAGAAGGAGACCATCTGGCCCATTGAGTCTGCACTGAGACCAATCCCACCCAGGCCCTATCCCCATAACCCTACGTATTTATCCTGCTAATCCTCCTGACACTAAATGGCAATTTTACACGGCCAATCAACCTAACTCGTACATCTGTGGCGTGTGGGAGGAAACTGGAGCACCCGGAGGAAAGCGATGCAAACAAGGGGAGAATGTGAAAACTTTATGCAGACAGTGACCTGAGGCTGGAATTGAACCTGGGTCCCCGGGGCTGTGTGGCAACAGTGCTAACCACTGCACCCCTATGCCACCCTAACTGGGTTTCATGGGAACAAATCCACATTCTTTGAGTCTCAGATGCAATATGATATAACATTAATGTGTCTTACTACGGCTCAGCTGAAACTTACCAATTGTTAATAATAAAAAGCATTGATATCTCAAGTGTGTCTTTAAAAGGATAAGTTGAAAGACTATGCCAAGTGGATTGGGAAACAAGCAGAAGATACATTCCATGAACTGTGAAATGCTGATGAACCAGCATATTTTTCAAGTATTTCCCTTGTGATTCAGAGACATACTTAGCTGATGATGAAAGTGTGTGATTAATAAAATCACAATTCCTGACAAAAAGATGTGCTGTAAGAATCAATCCTCTAATCTTTATTGACAATGGAGCTATGATGCAAAACTGAAACATTTGCTTAGAATTTTACACCCCCTCTCCCTCCCGGGACAGGTTAACAGTTGGTGGGGAGAAGCTGTTAAAACAGGCACCATAGTGTTACGTCTGTTACCTACCCATCCCCATTGACATTTTACCCACAGTACAAAACTCTGGTGCGGCCGCACTTGGAGTATTGTGCACAGATCTGGTCGCCGCATTATAAGAAGGATGTGGAGGCATTGGAAAGGGTGCAGAGGAGGTTTACCAGGATGTGGCCTGGTATGGTGGGAAGGTCTTATGAGGAAAGGCTGAGGGGCTTGAGGTTGTTTTCATTAGAAAGAAGAAGGTTGGGAGGTGACCTAATTGAGGCATACAAGATGATCAGAGGATTAGATAGGGTGGATAGTGAGAGCCTTTTTCCTCGGATGGTGATGGCTAACACGAGGGGACATAGCTTTAAATTAAGGGGTGGTAATTATAGGACGGATGTCAGAGGTAGGTTCTTTACTCAGAGCATAGTAAGGGCGTGGAATGCCCTACCTGCAGCAGTTGTGGACTCGCTAACTTTAAGGGCATTCAAATGGTCAGTGGATAGGCATATGGACAACATTGGAATAATTTAGGTTAGAGGGTCATTAGATTGGTTCCACTGGTTGGTGCAACATCGAGGGCCGAAGGGCCTGTCCTGCGCTGTAATGTTCTATGTTCTATGTAAGGAAGACGTTAGGGGGCTCGCTCACCCATAAGCCAAATGTTGTTCTTAAGTGAGCACTTAATGGCAGTTTAGTAGCCTGCTCCCACTGCTGCTGGTATTTTACCCACAGCAGGTGATGTCAAGTATCTGAGTGGCCTTGTTGTTAGGTTGGGGAGGCAGGGGGACGCACAGTGGGTAATGCTTTCTGCTCCGGCGCCCTACACCCAATGGAGACCAGCCCATATTCCGCTTAGGAATCTCCCCCATACTTCAATACTTCTCCTCACTCTGCTGACCCCGGTCTCTGATCCCCTTCCATCACAGACCTGACCCCAACAAAACCCCAGACTTAGCATTGCCCAAGCTCTTTGGGGCTTTTTTCTTCTTGGACTAGTTGCAGTCCCTACGGCAACCACTGCTCTCCATAGCACTGCTGGGATCAGAGAGTCACTGGATGTTTGATTGACAGCAGGTCCTGGACGCAGGACTTTCTTCCTGATGGGTGTGGAAGTCCCGTTTTGAGACGATTAATAAACCCTCCACCTGAAAATGGCTGCAGGGTAACCTGGCCAAGTGGAGTTGGACAGGCTCCTATTTTTTACACTAGAGGGTAGGGCTCTCTCGTCAAATCTGACCCAGTGAAATTCTGTAATTTTTCTAGTTGTTAAGTCTTTATGACATAAAAAGTAAAATAAACCAAAATGCGAGAGTTAAAAAATTTGAAATAAACAAAAAAAATGCTGAAAATTACAACTGATGAAGGGTGAAATAAAAACAGATGTGGACTTAACTTGCTGTTTAATTGCACCATTTTCTGTTTTATCACAGGCTGCAGAACAGATTTTGCTGTTTGTATCATTCCAAATATGTTTGTTAATATTAATGTTGGATTACAGCGTTTTAACTTTCAAATATCTTTTGGTATTGAGGTTCTCACCTGTTAAATCGCATTGCTTTCCATTCTTCTCTTGACCCTTGGCCTAGGCTGTGCCGACGGACACGACTGGAGTTACTGCTCTCATTCGTCAACTTCTTCTCAAATGCTCGTCTTTTCATCTGGAGAGTCTGAACTCCTGAATTTTCATTGATCACAGTGTCCTCATTGTAGGAATCTGCAGCAAGTTCTTTCTCAGTATTCGCTTCTGTTCTGTTAAAATACCAATAGTAATCTGAATGGGCAGCCATGAAAATGACCTTACTTTGTTGTGCAGGTAATTTTACATTGCTTCAATAAATGTCAGAAAACTGGCTCATTTCATTGACATTTAGCACTAGAATTTGAAATCCAGATTCAGTGGGACCTGCGGTTTAGCAGAAGTGTCGCACTGGTTAACATGCACTGTTTATCTTCCCAGGTTTGTGCCAGTTTACACCAGTTTAAATAGTTAGGGTTAAATTTTCAAATTCCTGGATCATTTCTGGTCCTGACTCTGTGCTGTGTCCACTCTAATTGGGCCACAGGCAAGTTCAGCACCCGATTAAGGGAACCAGTTGCTGTTTGGAGGTGGTAACTGGCTCAAAGGTGGATAGTAACTAATGTTGTCTCGCCATTGTTAAAGTTTATTTATTAGTCACAAGTAAGGTTTACATTAACACGTCAATGAAGTTACTGTGAAATTCACCTTCTTGCCACACTCTGGCGCCTGTTCGACTCAATGCACCTAACCAGCATGTCTTTCAGACCGTGGGAGGAAACTAGAGCACCCGGAGGAAACCCACGCAGACACAGGGAGAACATGCAAACTCCACAAAGACAGTGATCCAAGCCAGGAATCGAACCCAGGTCCCTGGCACAGTGAGGCAGCAGTGCTAACCACTGTGCCACTTTGCAACCCCCCCACTGTACCACCGTACTGCCCCAGAGAATGCCTAATAGAACGGAACAGCCAGATGAACAGAGGGTCAGCAGCCTGACAATCCAAACAAATAGCCAAACACTCACTAATCAGGTACTTGCTGTGCTTAAGTGACGCAACTGTGTGCTACTGTTTAACGTGGTTCTTTCTGAAATAAACGTGCCACTCATATATAAAAATTGGTAAAAAAAATTTCTTTATTTGAAGATACGACTATGCATAGATAATGTTTATTAGGAGAATGTGAGGCACAAGTCTGACCTCAACCACAGCTGCTTACAGACTGGCTTCAAGTCATGGGACTATTACATTATATCCTGTTGGTGTATAATGATTGATGGTAGTTTTAAGATATGGACCCTTACAGGTATATGCATGTCATATTGCAACAACCTTTTTTCTAAACAGAAGGTTCATCTTGAAGAATAAAACTACTTACATGATGGCAAAACAAAGTAACGCCATGTCTGAATGTACTTCAGCATAGGGGAATACATTTACAAGTCTCTGAAATGTATTAATAGTTTGCTTATCTGTCTAGCTTTGGTTACAGTGATGTTGCTGGAGGCTGCTGCATTTTTCAGAATGCTGGTTTTGGAGGTGTTTTGTTAGTATTTTTAGACCATGTTCTAAATGCAATCGGACTGTTCGGTGTTTCATACGGTATTTTTCTGATTTAGCATCTGTTGTGTTACAGTGTAATGCCATTTGGTTTCATACTTGACATAATCTGGTCTATGGACATATGGGGATGAGTTCTGCCAGATTTCACATGCCATCACTTGGGTGTTGGATTTGAGCTTTCTGTCCAATGTTCAGGTTGCGTAATTTGTTACCTGCATACTGGTTGTGGGTAACTCTCACCTTCCTCTGTTTTTCCAGTAATACATCTTGATCTTCTCCCAGGGTACGGGTGGCACGGTGGCATTTGGTTAGCATTGCTGCCTAACAGTGTCAGGGACCTGGGATCAATTCCCAGCTTGGGTCACTGTCTATGTGGAGTTAGCACATGTCTGTGTGGGTTTCCTCCAGATGTTCTGGTTTCCTCTCACAGTCCAAAAATGTGCAGGTTAGGTGGATTGACCATGCTAAATTGCCTCTTAATGTCCAAAGATGTGTAGTTTAGAAAATTAGCAGAGTAAATGTGTGTGGTTATGGGATAAGACCATTGGAGAGTCGGTGTAGACCTGATGGACTGAACGGCCTCTTTTTGCACTGTGAAGATTCTATGATTTCTGATAGAGCTTCTCATGGTCTGTTATCCTCATCATTGTC
This sequence comes from Carcharhinus amblyrhynchos, assembly GCF_965287045.1. Classification (NCBI taxonomy): domain Eukaryota; kingdom Metazoa; phylum Chordata; class Chondrichthyes; order Carcharhiniformes; family Carcharhinidae; genus Carcharhinus; species Carcharhinus amblyrhynchos. The sequence goes on along the minus strand of NC_137326.1, from coordinate 99,298,609 downwards.
TTGACAACACCATGGATTGTGAGCAAAGGAAGGTCTTTGCACACCGTACACTTACTTCTATCTACACTTAAATCACTAGACTTGTGGTGTCCTCAACATATAATATTTGAGTCTTTGTTGTGACACTCAGGTGCAATGGATCCCAGGGATGGAATCAGAGTCATTGTATGCATGAGTTTGGCAGTAGTTGGTCAAATCATTTACATGTCACTTTTGAGGGTACATATGTCTCAATATGTAATGTGAAGGGATGTTTGCACCACCACTGATATCCAGTTTTGTATAAAGTTTATGCTGACTCTTCATCTATGGCATTAAATCCGGATGGTGGCAAAGGTTTCTTTTGGTACCACTATCTTATGATGTTGAGCCACTTGTTTTGGCCTTTGCTTTCTGCACTGGCACTTCCAATGTCCTCTACTGCCTCATGATTTGGATACAACATCAAAAGCTGGGAATTTTCTGGGAGCATGTATGAGCCCACAACACCACATTGTTAACTAGGCTTGTCTGAATGGACTATATGCCAATGGTAGATGAATTATGCATAACTTTTAGATTCTGACTACCCATTGGTATGGCTTCGTACTTGCATCTGCTTTGTAGTAGTGCTTCCATTGTGTAATATTTGGGTTGGTTCAAGATGCCTTTTTGGAATGCATCCATTAGGGTAAGTGTAAACTTGATTAGTCTGTCAGTTGATTCTATTACCATAAAGTCACAATCATGCACCTTATCTTTGCATCTAGAATTGATCAATGGCCTCTGCCAGTTGTTACTTAAAAGACACAAATTCCAGACAGTGTGTTCTGAAGTTGAGCTTCACTTCTAATTGATCTTCCAGTGTTGCCATATTTTGTCTGGATATTTTCAATGGGATCAGAAAGGCCTGACACATTCAGTCTGGGGACACCTTTATTACTGATGACAACTAATTTTAATTGAATTAATGGCTTATTTATCTGCTTCAGAAATATTGAAGAACAGAAAATGCAACTCAATGCATTGTCAAAACAAAACAAACTGAGATAGGAAATCTGCCATCTTCCAATTGAATGTCAGAAATGTTGTGATCGTGTTTTAATTTTTTTTGTTATCACAAGTAGGCTTACCTCAACACTGTAATGAAGTTACTGTGAAAATCCCCTCATCGCCATAGTCTGGCATCTGTTCGGGTACACTGAGGGAAAAGTTAGCATAGCCAATTCACTTAATTAGCATGTCTTTCGGACTGTGGGAGAAAACCAGATCACCTGGAGGAAACCCACACAGACACTGGGGAGAACATGCAGAACGAGTACAGACCATGACACAAGCCGGAATTGAACCTGGGTCCCTGGCACTGTGCTAACCACTGTGCCGCCCTTTTTACTGTATTTTTGATGCTATCTGGAGCCGTTGACAGCTATGCAAGTTTCCTCCAGTTCTTTTAAGAGGTAATTTAATTCTGACTAGCCAGTGATAATAACTGCCTGACTGCAAAAGTGGCGTTTTTTCTGTTTTTTCCTAATTTATTCTGCCCATAAAACAGTACTTTTGGCATGAAATAGAGCTGCTTGCTTCAAAGGGCAGGCGAAAAAGTGAAAATCTTTTATTATAAAAATCTTTCAACATTAGAAGTTGTCAGCGGATAGACTTTTTCCTTTTCTGCCCAGTATACTTTATTTAGCTTCAGCAGTGGTGGACTTACTCTTTTCTGGCTGACTTCTCCTGACAATGGACCTCTCCAGACTCTGCTATTTAATGTCTGTTCCTGCTTAAATGTCACAGCAGACAAATCATTACTATTTCATCTTTCTCAAATGCAAGCAATCTTGGCTCAATCTTTGCTGGCTGGAGCAAGTGCGATCCCAGAACTGAGATACAGGGCCTTATTGTTACCATTTTGATTTTAAGTGCTGGGTGGACTTGAAACTGGGAGTGTTTCAGATCTGACTTTTAGACCTGTTCTCAGGTGCCCCTATACGCACTCTGTCTGCAAAAATGTCAGCAATTCCAAATCACACCGCACAAGGCTGTGGGTGAGGTTTCAAGCGAATGAAATCCTGCAACTGCAATCAGTGCCTCCAACTGTGCAGAAAAAGATAGAATGCAGCTCCCCTGCCACATCGCACCTTAGCCAGATAACACCTCCCCCGGACCCCACAGACATCACCCCCACAACATTACTGACCACCTTATCCCCCAAACCCCTTCGCCACCAGACCGTTCGCAGGCCCCTGCTCCCCCCCTCAACTGATCTCAGACAGAGCCTCCCAACAACAACCCCCCCCCCCACCCCCCCACCTTCCCTCTCACCAATCTCAGGCAGAAGGGCAGCGGACCCCTCGCTGATCTCAGCAGTTACCTCCTCAGTAATTACAGTGTCTGAATGTCTCATGCTGAATCTGGATGGGCGAATGCAGTGGTAAAGGGAAAAGTGCTGATAAGGTTGGGTGTGAAGCCCATTAAGTCAATTTAAATGCATGCAAATGTATTTAAATGGCCGCTGTGCCCATTTCGGGTGTGGTCCTGATTGTGGTCACTCTCAGGCCATGGTGAAGGGGGAACCAGTGTGGAGGTGGGCGCGGATCGCGCTACTCATCTCAGGCCTGACTTTACCAAGATTTCACGCCAGAAAATGGGAGCAACTTAATGGTGAAATCGGGCCCACAGTGTGCAGAATCCCAACAAAACTGTAGACTCTTTACACTCGGTGAGTCTTAACCTGAAAGATTCCACTTTTAACAGTTCAGCCTTCCCTCGGTACAGCACTGCAGTGTTGACCAAGTGCTCCAGTCCTTAGATTGGGATGTGAACTTGCAACCTTCTGACTCACAGGCAAGAAACTACCACTGAGTCAAAGTTGACATCCATTACATTCTCCCACAAAATAATTTCTCATGGATCTGCTGAGAATTACATGTGCATTTTGACAGGAAATATAAAGCCACCACAAGTGTGTGTGCCAATTTCTACTGTAGATTTGCTCACACATTAGTGGAAAGCCAAAGGTTATCCAACTGGTTAAGTGACTAATCTATGTGTTTTAACCATGAGAAAACAGTCTGCTTTTTATATGATATAAGCTATTGTTTGATAGTGTGGAATTCAGCCAATAAATTTCCAACTGAACATGAAGTAAACCTTTGCACGATGGATCGTTAGACTGCAAAGACTGAGGACATTGAAAAAGTTAAAGTTTATTTATTAGTCACAAGTAAGGCTTACATTAACACTACAATGAACTTACTGTGAAATTCCCCTCGTCACCACACTCCAGCACCTGTTCAGGTCAATGCACCCAACCCATGCAGTCACGGGGAGAACGTGCAAACTCCACACAGATAGTGACCCAAGCCAGGAATCGAACCCGGGTCCCTGGCATTGTGAGGCAGCAGTGCTAAACACTGTGCCACCGTACCACCCCAAAAAGGGTGAAAAAGAAACACATTTGTTTAAAATTGACAGAAGAAGATTACGGCAAAAACCAAAAGATACTCTGCAAATAATGTGTGGCCTGCTGTATCCTGCAGAGTATATATGGTATCTCATTGAACAGATACAACTTATAAGTAAGAGAAATATTGTGATAGATTTAGGAGTGTCTGTTTTTAGTTGCTTTTTTTTAATGCAGGACAACTCAGAGGAACATAGGGACAGGTTTAATTTGTTCAGCCTATTCCACCATTCAAATTAGATTATGATTGATCAGTATCTCAAATTTATTTACTGCTTTTGATTCATATCCCTTAATAGCCTTCCCAAACCAAAATATGTCTCACTTCTTAAGATTTTGATTGAATTGCTCCTTGAGTTCCAGCTTCCCACTACCTTTACATAAAGGAGTGTTTTATAACATTCCCCCCACCCCACCCCTCACCAAATCATTGTCCTCCAATTCTAAGGGTATGCCTTTGTTCCGGACACCCCACCCAATGAAATCTAGTCATAAGACTTGACAGGATTTGGTGATCAACTGGTAGAACTGTCCAGCAGTATGCTGCAATTTTTTACCATTTAAATAATAGTCAATTTTATTGCTATTCCTACCAAAATGGAAGACCTCACATTTACCAACATTGTACTCCATCTCCAAGACTCTTGCCCACTCACTTAGACTATCTATATCCCTTGGCAGACTTTCAGTGTCCTCTTCACACTTTGCTCTGCCACTCACTTTGGTGTCATCTGAGAATTTTGACACACTACACTGGTTCCCAACTCCAAATCATCTATGTAAATTATAAACAATTGTAGTCCCAACACTGATCCCTGAGGCACACCACTAGTCACTGATCACCAACCAGGAAAAAAAACCCATTTACCTTTACTCTTTGCTTTGATTTATTATTGTCACATGTATGAGTAAACAGTGAACAGCATTGTTTTTTGCATTCTATACGGACAAAGCACACCATACATAGAGAAGGAAAGGAAAGATTGCAGAATGTAGTGTTACAGTCATAGCTAGGGTATAGAGAAGGATCAACTTAACACAAACTAGGTCCATTCAAAAGTCCAAACTAGGTCCATTCAAAAGCTGTTCTTGAGTATGTTGGTATTTGACCTCAAACTTCTGCATTTTTTTCCCCAATGGAAGAGAGTATGTCCAGGATGCATAGGGTCCGTGATTATGCAGGCTGCTTTTCCAAGGCAGCAGGAAGTATAGACACAGTCAATGGATGGGAGGCTGGTTTGTGTGATGAACTTTGCATTGTTCATGATCCTTTGTAGTTTCCTGCAGTCTTACACAGAACAGGAGCCATACCAACCTGTAATACAACCAGAAAGAATGCTTCCTATGGTGCATCTGTAAAAGTTGCTGAGAGTTGTAGCGGATATGCCAATTTCCTTAGCCTTTTGAGAAAGTAGAGGCATTGATGGGCTTTCTAAACTATGGCATCGATGTGGAGGGATCAGGACAGGTTGTTGGTGATCTGGACAGCTAAAAACTTGAAGTTCTCGACCATTTCCACTCCATCCCTATTGATATAGATAGGGGCATGTCCTCCACAACAGTTCCTGAAGTTAACGACTCTCTCCTTAGTTTTGTTGAGATTGAGGGAGAGACTATTTTCATTATACCAGTTCACCAGATTCTCTATCTCTTTTCTGAACTCCGTCTCAACATTGTTTGAGATCCAACCCATTACGGTGGTTTCATCGGCAAACTTGAAAATCATGTTGGAGGGGAATTTGACTGCACAGTCATAGATGTATAAGGAGTATAGTAAAGGGCCAAGGATAAAGCTTTGTGGGGCACTGGTGTTGAGGATAATTGTGGAGGAGGTGTTGTTGCCCATCCTTACTGATTTGCCATCCAGCGGTTAGGGAGTTCAGGATCCAATCATAGAGCGAGGAGCCGAGCCCCAGGTCATGGAATTTGGAAATGAGTTTTGTAGGAATAATGGTGCTGAAGGCTGAGCTGTAGTCAATGAATAGGAGTCTGACATAGGTATTCCAGGGTTGAGTGTAGGGTCAGGAGATGGCATCTACTATGGACTTGTTGCAGCAATTGGCAAACTCGAGTGGATCCAGGTAGTCTGAAAGGCTGGAACTGATTCGTGCCTTGATTAGCCTTTTGAAGTACTTCATAATGATGGATGTCAGAGCCCTTGGGCATTAGTCATTAAGACATGCTACCTGGCTTTTCTTTGGTGCAGGGATGATGGTCGTCTTCTTGAAGCAAATAGGGACCTCAGATCTGTGTAAGGGCAGGTTAAAGATGTTTGCAAATACCCCTACCAGCTGGTTCACACAGGATCTCAGTGTTCATCCGGGTATCCCATTTGCTTTCCACGGGTTGACTTTCAAGAAGGGGTGATTTGGACAGGAAGAAGATTGACAAAGTTAGCCACCCAGTGGATGCAGTAAGTGGGAAGGTTGAGAAAAAGTGGGAAGCTACTTGTAGGCATCGACGCTGAGAGCCTCAATAAGTTTGTTGGAGAAGTCAAGAAAGGCAAACAGCGAAGCTACAAGTTCAAGCCGAATCCTGCAGCCTGTTCTTATAAGGCACTATCCTGGTAGACAATCCCAAATGAGAGATTATTCCATGTTTACGTCTGAATAATACATTCAATCTCTCTTAGAACTCACTACAAACATTTAGCGAATGTGATTTATTGTATGACCAGCCTGCCACGACAGATCAGCCATGATCTTACTGAATGGCGGGGCAGGCTCGAAGGGCCAGATGGCCTACTCCTGCTCCTATTTCTTATGTTCTGTACATGTGAACATATATATCAACACAAAACGGTGAGCAGGTCAATCAACATAGTGACTCTAACTAGTTGTTGATGGCACAACATTGAATGAGGAAACTACACTGGACTATGCACAACACATCGACTGGATCCACAAAGGTTGGCTGCAATCGGAAAAACCCAGAAAGAGAGAAATCAGGTAATTTATCATTTAGGTTGCCTGCAAATTGTGAATTAGCAGCGATCCTTGTCTATTGCCCAAACATGAGCATTTACTAGCAGAGTTATGCAACAGTGAAGCCAATTCCATTACTCCCACCATCACCCTATCTCAGATCATCTAACTGTACAGAGCAGAGATTAACCTTGAGGCCTGTCTGTCTGGTATGGTATTTAGCCAACAAGACATCTAGACAGCATTTGTTCAGATGTTTGAAGTACTAGTGAGATTTTTATGTCTAAAGAAGGCTCATTATTTTTAAATGTCATTGCCACAACCATCTTTAGGTCAGAATTACTGAAGTCTTACCAGCAACTATGACTGCTTTCAGAACATCGAATTCTCGTAATTTGATAGTCTTGGAACAACTTTTAATTGAAGGCTTTGTTCATCTGAGGTAATAAAAACATATCTCTTCCAGCAGCTCTCTGTTCTCAGGGGAAATTATTCCTGGGTATGAATGTTGATGCACATTTAAAATATGCGGTAAAATGTGTTCCCTCAACAAGAAATTTTGGAATACCCACTCTTTGATTACGACAAGTATTACAATTTATCTTTCACTACATTTATATGCTACACAGAACCGGTGGACAAATGTTGTGAAAAGAAGCTCAAAAAACAAAATACACTGAAAGAAATACCAAAAATGCATGGATGATAGTACTAAACTAGCACGAGAAACCACCATATGAAAATTTGAAACCAGGAATGTTAGCTTAGTGGTTATGCTAATGATCCAGAGATATGAGTTCAAATCCCACCACAGCAGCTGTGGAATTTGATTCAGTTAATTAAATAAATCTGGAATGAAAAGCTGTGTCAGGAATAGTGATCTGTAAACTACTGGATTGATGTAAAAATCCAACTGCTTCACTAATTTCCTTGTCCTTACACAGTATGGTCCAGTATGTGACTCCAGATCAATATTAATGTGGTTGACTCTTAGCTGCTCTCTGAAATGGCCTAGCAAGCTGCTCACTTGTAACAAACAAACAGCAAATAAGAACAAAACCAGGCAAACCACCAGGCATCAGCCGAGGCATCAGATTTGGGCACGTTTGCCCTGTTGACCCTGCCAAGACCCCCTGGGTGAAGTGAACCAAAATTGGGAGAGTTGAGCCCTAAACAAACTAAAACAACAGGCTAATTCTGTCAAAGTCTTACTGAATCACACCTTTCATCCCAGATTCCTCCATCACCAACTTCCACAGCGGAGGTGGAGACAGCCCGCTTCCTACAATGCCCTGTGAGATGAATTTGGTGTGTGGGCTCTGGAAGCCGAGACCTGGAAGGCTTGGTTTGCCTTGGATCTGCTGCTGTAGGGAAGGTGCACCTCCTCAGCCTGTGGAGCTGCAGCTAATGGGAGCAGTGACAGAGGGGATGTGGACTAGGTGGACATTTTCAATGTAACCTTGATGGGTGTGCCTGGAATATCCAGCTGCTGGTCTTCATTCCTCTAGACGCCTGATTCTTTGAGAAGGGGTACCTGGAATGAGGTTGCAGTGTCTTGCCCACAGCCCCCACCTCTTGCTTGGCCACTGATGAAGCCACCTATGTTCACAGCGATGGAGTGCATCACCTGGAGCACAGCAGGCCTTATGTCCTGGACCAGGGTCTTCAGGAAGGTCGCCACCCTACCAATGTTGACCTTTGTATGCTGGCATGTCAGTGCAATGATATCAGACTGAACATGGACATAGTTCTCCATTCATATTTTGCAATTTGTTGACTGTACCTGATGGCCCTGCCCGATATCCCTGTATCTGTCATTGCAGCTCCATCATCTGTGTTAGACTACAGAGGTTTGACATCTGGCTGGGACTCAGCAGAATCCTTGCCTCCAGCAGTCCTCTGAATGTTGGAGACTGTGGATGTCCTTGTCTCCACCTGCTATGGTCTAGAATCCATGTTGTGCTCACCAGACTGTAACCCTGAACCTGCACTTGGTCCCATTGAGGTGTGTGTCTCTGCACCGGTGCTGGGTGCGGCTGAGTGCTGTGACCAGTCTTTAGCTAGGACAGGATTTTATGGCCTTGCTTGAGCAACACCAGAAATTCCTGCCCGAGGTCAACAAACATTGCCATTGTTCACCCCTCATCCGCTCTGATTCCGTGGTGGGCGGGGCAGTAGAATTCTGACAACTAGTGTTTCCTCAAGATCCTCACCTGAGGTGGTGTGGGGACTGAGGCTGAGGGCTTGCTGTCATGTACCTCTTGCATGTCTCACTGTTGCCTGACAGAGATTATTACTGAATAGCTGCATTGTCAACATTACAAAGCACTCAGTATTGCTGGGCGAACATTGAGTTAGATCTGGGAGATACCAGTCTCACCAACAACACATGCATGATTCTGACCCTCTCTGGCCCAGTCTGCTGCATGCTGTTCAAACTCCATGAGGGGGCCGGAGTTCAGGCATCCCTCCATTGGTTAGAGATCTCTCCCTTTTGTTATGGGTGAGCTTGTCCTGCATAAAAACAGATGGACAGACACCGAGTAGGACAGATGTTGTCTTGTGTGGGTGCTAAGTGGACCTGTGTAAAAGCTGAGGACATGACTTGCACTGGATGTGACAGGAGATATGTGTGTGAGAGTCAGTGGTAATGTCCCTTGTGAGATCCCTGGAGACTGTCAGCCTGTGAATGGATATTGAGCTTGTGACAGTGCGAGCCAAGAGTGAACGGTTGACTTACAGGTGAGATGAGGTCAGTCATTCTTTTTCTGCACTGGATGATGGATCTCCTGTATTCAGCATTAGTGCTGACCACAGTAGCCACCTCCTCCCATGCCAGAGTGGTGCAACTGGTGGACTACCTTTTACTACAGAGTAGAGGATATCCCAGCATTCCTTCAAGTCAATCAGAACGACCCCTCATGTTGGTGGTACAGTGGCATAGTGGTTAGCACTGCTGCCTCACAGCGCCAGGATCCCAAGTTCAATTCCAACTTGGGTCACTGTCTGTGTGGAGTTTGCACATTCTGCCCGTGTCTGTGTGCGTTTCCTCTCATAGTCCAAAGATACGCAGGTTAGATTAGGTTAAATTGATCCTAGTGTCAGGGGGATTAAAAGGGTGAATGCGTGGAGTTGCAGGCATAGTGGCTGGGTAGGAGTGTGGTCAGTTTAGACTTGATGGGCCAAATGGCCTTTTTCTGTACTGTAGGGATTCTATGTGTGCTCCATCAATGAATTTGAGGGCATTTGACTACTTGCCTTTGGAAGCCATCTCTCTCATGCACCTGGCTCGGATTGTAGAGAATGAATGATCTGTACATATTGTTTAAATATGGCACATGGCAAGACTATCAAATGTGATAAAGGTGAGGAGTGCTAATCGAAGATAAGGGTAAATTGAAGCCTACCCCAGCATGGCATTTTTGCTGCCCACCTCCACACTTTGTCTCTGGACTGGGAATTTCCACTCCTCCTTACAGTTCTGGTCCAAACATGGATAAGGGAACAGAATTCAGAGCCACAGCAAGAGTAATTATTCTTGACACCAAAGCAGCATTTGTTTGTGTTTGGCACCAAAGATGGGCAGCCTGGTGGCACAGTGGTTAGCACTGCTGCCACACAGTGCCAGGGACACAGGTTAAATTCTGACTTTGGGTCACAGTCTGTCTGGAGTTTGCACATTTTCTCCTCTGGGTGCTCTGGTTTCCCCCCACTGTCTGAATTTAGCATTGGCCATGCTAAATTCTCCCTCAATGTACCCAAACAGGCACCAAAGTGTAGTGACTCGGGGATTTTCACAGCAACTTAATTGCAGTGTTAACTTAAGCCTACTAGTGACACTAATAAATAAGCTGTAAACTTTAAACTTTAAAAGGAGCCTGGGCAAACCTGAAGTTAATGGGAACCAAGGGGAAACTCGCTCCTTTCTTAAGTCATACCTAGCACAAAGGAAAATGATTGTGATTGTTGGAGGCTAATCATCTCAGCCCCAGGGCATCACTACAGGAGCTCCTCAGGATAATGGTCGAGGCCCAATCATCTTCAGCCATAATGAAGTCAAAAGCGAAGATATTTATTGATGATTGCAATGTGTTCAACGCCATTCACAACCATCCAGATAATGAAGCAGCCCATTCCCTCTGTCAGCAATATCTGGGTAACTTTCAGACTTGGGCTGATAAATGGCAGGTAACATACATGCAACACAAATTCCAGGTGACAACAATCTACAACAGGAGACAATCTAATCAGGTCCCCTTAATAATCAATGACATTATAATCGCTGAAGCACCTCCCCCCACCTCTCCATAACATCCTGAGGGGAGGTGGGGGAGGGAGGTCACCATTGACCAAAAATCGACTCAGCCAGCTACACAAATACAAGAACAGTCAGAAGCTGGGCATTCTGTGGTGAATAACTCAATTCCTGAATTCCCAAATCCTGACCATAATCTACAATTAGGCACAAGTCATGAATGTGATGGAATATTCTCCATTTACCTGGATGAGTAAGGTTCTAACAACGAACAGGAAGCTCAACACTATCCAAGCCAAAGCAGCCTGCTTGATTGGCACCCCATCCGCAACCTTAAACACTCATTCCCTCCACACCAATGCTTGTGGCAGCAGAGCGTACCATCTACAAGATGCATTGCAGGAACTCAGTATGATTCCTTCGCCAGCATCTTCCAAATCCATGACCCCTACCACCTAGGAAGATAAAGGCAGCGGGTACATGGGAACACCATCACATGCAAGTTCCCCTCCAAGCCATTCACCATCCTGATCTGGAAATATATCGGCGTTCCTTCAAGGTCGCTGGGTCAAAATCCTGGAACTCCTTCCCTAACAGCATCGACACCACAGGGACTGGAATGTTTCAATAAACAAACTCACTGCCAACTTCTCAAAGCCAATGAGGGATGGGCAACGTTGGCTCAACCAGTGGCACTGACATCCCATGGATGAATAAATTAGTTTACACATTCTTCTTTATCTTCATGCAGTAGAGATCAGATTATATTTCAATCACCTTAAAGCAAAGATTTTAATGATCAACCTATTAATTGTGATTCACATATGCTTGGATTCTTTTTAGCACACATGACATGACTTGGAGCCAAGCATAATTTCCTGTTGCAACACCTATGTTTGATTTTCATGTGAATCAAGTCTTATTTTCTAGATGATTTTCCATAAAAAAGGAAATACTATACTACTGCAACCAATTATAAGGTAGAATAATTAAAATGGCAAAGTAGAAATATTTGTTAATTATTTACAATAGTCAGAGGTTGCTTCTTGTGAAAACAAGTGAAGAGCAAGGCTGGCCTATAATGTGTCGCTTGTTGGAAGATTTTAGTCTCAAGTTAGGATTTTGCCAAATGTAACATGGCAGGAGCTGTTTCCATTACCCACAGGATTGGCTCATGTCAAAACGACAACTTTCTAGATAGTGAACATAACAGTTAATTACTTATACATTTCTCTCTGTGTAACGGGAAGAAAACTTTCCTTAAACTGCTCAATAACTCTACTTAGGTATAATGGAGATAATATCAAAAGTTGCATGCAAGAGAAAAGTAGTAAATGTGGAGTGCAATAAAGCTCAAGGACATGGACTTAACAGCCTGAATTTCATATATTCATCTGCTGTCTCTTTTGAGAGATAAAAACAAGGAAATACATACCAAATGGTTAAACTTTAAAAAGTAGCAGAGAAACTTCAAATTCAGATGTAAAAGTATGTAAAAATGTTATAAGTTTATTTTAAAAAGTCAGATGTTATGCCAGGTTATATAAGTAGCTGCACTGAATGCAAAACCAAAGAGCTGATACTAAACTTGTATGAACAGTTGGTTAGGCTGCAGTGTGAATACTCTGCCCAGACAATGGACAGGATTTTATAGCCCCTTCTGCTGGTCCTGCGCAAGACAGCCCCTCATGGTGGGCTCGCTGGCAGCAGGGCAGGTGAGCCACACAAAAACCCATAGACTTTGGTGGGACTGGAAGATCCACCAGTGGAAAATGCTCACCACATCCACAATGGCAAAAAAGCCATTGGGAAGGGGGGAGCAAAAAATTCAATTGGGTGGAATTTTTCCGTACCACCCGCCACGGGAATGATAGCAGGCAAGGGACAGACCATGGAAAGGTCCACTGACCTCAGGTGGGATTTTCTGGTATTGGGGCGAGCACGGCGGGCAAATCCCACCCGTTGTCTTTAGTAAGGATGTCAGACCATGGAAAAGGTGCATGTGTGATTCACTAGATGAAACCAGAGATGAGAGGTTTACTTGTGAACTAACTAGATTAACTGGGTTACTTCTGTAAGAACAGTGATGATTAAGTGAAATGTTCAAAAAAATGTTTTCATAAGGTTATAAATGACAGATCATTCCCAATGCATGGTACATTGATGCCTAGAGGGTATCAATCTGAAGTACGAGGGAAAAGGTTAGATTATATTTTTATTTTGTGTTGAAATATACTATGAGAAACTGCGGCAGAAGCAGAATCCACTATAGCACACCAGACAAAAAAGTTGGAAAAGGAACACTTGAAGCAGATTGAGACAATACACAGAAACAAGGCTGTGAATAACTCTTTGAAATGATAGGCATGAGTGTTTCCTCTGCTGTAAATGATTCATGTTGAGTGATAAATAAATGGGCAACTAATGAGAACCTGTTTAAGTTACTCAATAGACCAGAGATTGAATACAGGGCTGCCAGATGTGCTTTTGAGAATTGAAAGTGGATGATTGGTGTTTTTGTCTTTTGGAAAGCCTTCGATAAAATGGGAATGAAAGCACCTCAATGATAAATTGCCTCCCCTTTTGACGTGGAACTTTGTAAATGCACTTTATCACCTATCAGACAGAGGAGAGCAACTGCAAACACAATTAGAACACATACACTAATGCAGAATATATTTTCATCAGGAATTTCATTTTTCATTACAGGTATGGTATATCATTAAAGGTACGATTCAGGAGGCTTTATATTTGTTTTCTATTCTTCTTTTTATTTTCTTTCCATCCATTTTCACTGGTGCCTCTTATGTGACTAAGTGTGTGAGCCGTTTCCACAATGCCAAAATCTAACTCCTGCTCATTTTCACAGCTTCTGTCTAGTTGTGTCACTTCAATTTTCCATTGTTTAGAGGAAGAGTCAACATGCTGCTTTGGCTATAGCTGCTCAATAAAACACTTTTTGTACCACAAAGTGGGATCTGTGGTAATCCCGACATTCTACGATCCCTTTTGGAGTGTTCCAAGTAAAGTATTCCAGTTGGGAGTGACTCACCTTGACATTAAGGCAGCATTTAACTGAGAGCAGCATCAAGAAGCCATGGCTAAATTGAAGTCAATGGGAATGGAGGGGGGGGGGGGGGGGGGGGGGGGGTCAAAATTTCCACTGGTCATATCTAGTGGCATGGCGGCACAATGGTTAGCACTGCTGCTTCACAGTACCAGGGACCCCAGTTTGATTCTGGGCTTGGGTCACTGTGCAGAGTCTGCATGTTCTCCACGTGTCTATGCGGGTTTCCACAGGGTGCTCCAGTTTCCTCCCACAGTCTGAAAAACATACTGGTTAAGTACACTGGCCATGTTAAATTCTCCCTCAGTGTACCCGAACAGGCACCAAAGTGTGCCAACTAGGGGATTTTCACAATAGCTTCATTGCAGTGCTAATGTAAGCCTGTTTGTGACACTAATAAATAAACTTAACTTCACACAAAGGAAGATTATTGTGATTGTTGGTGGCCAATCATCCAGCTAGTTTGAACTTTCAATGGGCAATACCCCCATTCCCTGGTGGTTGCCACTCTTGAGAAAGTTACAGACCTCTCAACTGAAAGATGCTTTTCTGACAATGCAGCATTCCCTCAGTACTATGATGAGGCTGATAGCTTTAGCAATAACTCCTTCTGCACTGCACTGAGGTGTCATGTCTGGGTTATGCACTCATGCATCAGAAGTGGGGTTTTCGCCATGACCTTTGAACCTAGGGGTGAGCTCAGGAAACGCCTGATAAAGCATAATAACAGTTTAGAAGATATCATGTCTGCAGACTGGAAAAAGCATGAAACACAGTTGTCAAAGATTTGTGGTAAATGTCTGTGCGACTAGCACAAATTACATAGGACTAAATGATCCTCAGAGGAGATATTGCACTCTGAAAAACATATTTTCAACTTCTGGTGGGGTTTAATAAATATTAGTAAAACTATCTAGAAAGGTCTGCAAGGATTTCTTTAAAGGAATATGAGCACAGTGAGATATCATGTGTGCCAGCTTCTAATCGGAAACAAAGGCGCACACTTGCATTTAATTAGCACTTTTACACGGCTCAAAATGTTTCAAACAGTTTGACACAAATTACTTCTGTATTGCAATCACTATAATGTTGGCTAATGTGTACACAGTGTGATACAAAAGAACAGGAACGAGGAACATTTTTCAAATAGTGCCGTAGAACTGTCACACCTGAATTGCTATGGAGTCCAAAGAACAATATTATCACATCAGGACAGATGCTGAAAGGATGTTTCCCGCTGTGGGAGAGATTAGACTTACAGGACACAGTTTAAAAATACGGGATCTCCATTTAAAATGGAAATGAGAAGAATTTTTTTTCTCTGAGGCTTGAGAGTCTTTGGAACCGTCTTCCCTTAGAGCAGTGGAGGTGAGGGCCATTGAATCATTTTAAGGCAGATCGGTTCTTGACTAACAAGGGGGTCAAAGGTTATCTGGGTAGGCAGAATGTAAAGTTGAAGTCACAATCATATCAGCCATGACCTTACTAAATGGTAGAGCAGGCTCGAGGGGCTGAAAGGCCTACCCTTGCTTCTAATTCATGTTCCTGTGTGGCAGCTGATCCTAGGGCTGTCAAATTTTAGGGTGGAATTTTCAGACCCCTTCTGCTGGTGGGACTGGCAGTCCCCTCATGAATAGGATGGGAATGGAGGGATACAGACTCTACAAGTGCATACAGTTTTAGTTTAGGCAGGCATCATGATCGGCGCAAGCTCGGAGGGACAAATGGCATGTTCCTTTGCTCTTTGATTTTTGTTTGTCCTGTCAAAGTCAATGGGGATTTGAATGGATCACTGCATCCGCCAGCTAAAACCAATAGTGAGACCGAATATCTCAGCAATAGTCTGCTGCCTCAGCTCTTGGGACCCAGATTATGACTGTAACAACTCATCTCCCTACAAACTCAGGAGGATGTGAATCATGGCTTGGGAAGCCTAGTCCTAAGCGGTTTCATTCATGCCACTATTACTAGAGGTTTCAAAGGTACTAGTCAAAGTGAATACTGGGTGAATAGCATGGAAGGACCATGAGTTGGCATGGTGGTTAGGCTTAGGCAAGACATGGCACAGGGGCTAAAAGGGACCATAAGGATGGGTGGGGAGCTTGCATTGGGCATTGGGATGGGGTGGGAGACACAAACTGCATCCCTTTTATTGGCACCAGCTGTCGTAAAGTAAATTTAAATACCCAGTGTGGGCGAGTAGGTGAGTGGATGGGTAAGTCGGTAGGAGGGTAAATTGGTGGCAGAGGTAGGTAGGTGGAAGGTAGATGAGATTTGTAGGTGGGTGAATGAACAGATGGGTTAGGCGAGTAGTCCAGTTCGATCAGGTGGGATAGTTAAGTTGGGTGCAATCCAGTGGTGGTGGGTAGTCAGGTCTGCTTGGGGCAGGGTAATTGGATGGTCAGGGATTAACTTGGTCAGGAGGAGTAGCAGGGTTGGTTGAGGGGCGGTCGTCAGGTCAGGTGAGATCAGGAGGATAGACAGGTTGGAGAGGTAAAGGTCAGAGTTGCAGTGTTGTGGAGTCAGTTTGAATGAATGGGGGCGGGGGTCTTTTCTATAGTTACCCAAGAATTAGACTAGATTTTTCTGTCTAATATTTCCTGGGTAACTACCCAGGTAGCAGACCGCAGAACTGTCTGAAATTGCCCTCTCTAACTCAGAATTGGAGACTTTTGTGGAGGGTCCCAATTCAAATTATCTGGACAATTCTGACAGAAATCAGCATGTTCAGAGCTTGCGTGGCATAACAACATGCATCCTAGATCATACATCAAGCCTCCAGCCATCCGGAGACAAGAACATCTGAGCCAATTTATTTAGTCCTGTATTACATTGAATCAAATGGATGGCAGTGCAGGTTCAAAGGGCCGAATGGCCTATTCCTCTTCTAATTTCTATGTTTTTACTCATATCTTTGGGTAGAGCTTGGACCCAAAACTCCCTAATTCAGCAGTGGAAATTCTATCAACTGAGCCGAGCTGACACTGTTGTAAGGTTATTCTTTATAAAGATCCCTAATTGGCAATTTGTAGACGAGTTTTCAATGTGAGTACTACCTCTGATTTGATGCTCACAACTTGTGTGAAAAATTGTGCAGATTGCTTTTTCGAGGTGTTACGAACTGATAAATAATAGTAACGTATAGGAATCAGATTTCAGTTTGACTGGCCATAGGACACCCTACTTTTCAATTAAGACAATTAAAATCTTTTTAAAATAAATCTTCCTAAAATAAGACATTATTTAGCACAGAGAAACAAGCTAAGATGAAACTGCAAAAGATACATGTTTGACAACTCTATTTTTCTGCGGGAGTTAAATAATGGGGATAAGTGGGATTGCCTGAAAATAAAGGCCTCTGAATACTGCTTAGGAAGTGAACATTTGCCTACATGAACCTATGCAGATGGACACCAATGGGTTGTACATGAATGAATTGCATTCAGGCACAGTACAGTAAAGGGGCAAATGGTTGTCTGAGGGAGAAGTATTCAAGAATCAGAATCTCAAGGCCATGATTAAAGCCATGGTTTACTGGACAGCAGTGATCCCTGTGCTTCTATATGCTTTGGAGACTTAGACAACCTACAGCAGGTACCTCAAAATACTTTCTAAGATGCTCTAAATCCAACAGCAAGAAAGGCTGTCAAACAGCAGTGTCCTCTCTCAAAATAACTTGGCCAGCATTGAGATAACAATCACCCAAAACCAGCTCTGCTGTGTGAGTCACATAGCTCGTTTGCCTGACAACAGCGTCCCAAAGAAACTGCTTTACTTGCAACTTGGTCGAACAGGAGATTCCCAAGAGGACAGCAGAAAAACTTTAGCAAAGCCCTCAAAGCACCCCTACTGATTCATGGAAGTCCCCATCTTGTTAGTGACCAAAATGGAGAAGGCTCATCTGGGAAGGCACTGAACATAGAGAGAGAGGGAATGTGCAAAGTAAAAGGTTAATATCAGAAGCAACTAATGCTGGTGTAACTGTGATGTAATGACACATGACTAAGTAACAAAGATCTGGAGGGAGGAATATTCCAGCCTTGCGCAGAGTTCCTAAGACGCACAGAGCTATGTTGTAACGGTTTTAACAAACTACATTACTGAGTAACTTACTTAGCGAAAGTAGGCAAATCCTGAAGAACCCTATCTACTGCCAAACATAAGATGGTAGGGGACAGTGAGTAAAATATTCACAGCGCCAGGGACCCAGGTTCAATTCCAGTCTTGGATCACTGTCTGTGCGGAGTCTACATGTTCGCCCTATGTCTGTGTGGGCTTCCTCCAAGTGCTCTGGTTTCCTCCCACAATCCAAAGATATGCAGGTAAGTTGGATTGGCCGTGCTTTTTTCCATCGTAGTTACAGAAGTGGGAATGTTCATTATTTTCAGTCCTATTTGCAACTCCTTCAATTCAGAACCAGTCCTTGGCTGTATGCAGCAAAGCTTGGACAATATTCAGGTTTGGATTGATTAATGGAAAGTGACATCCATACCACCAAGAGCTAGGCAATGACCATCTTCAAGAAGAGACAACCTAACTATCTCCCCTTAATGTTCTACATCATTCCATTGCTGAATCTTGCATCATCAATATTGTGAAGGTTACCATTGATCACAGATTGAACTGGATGAGTCATATAAACACTGCAGAGACAAGCGCAGGTCAGAAGCTGGGAATTCTGTAGCAAGTAACTCAGCTTCTGAATTTCCAACGGCTGTCCAATATTCACAAGGCACAAGTCTCGAATTACCTGGTTGATTGCAGCTCCAAAAACACTCAAGATGTTTGACACTGTCCAGGGCGAAGTAGTCAGCTTGATTAATGCCCCGTACACTAAGTTAAATATTCACTTCCTCTACCACTTAGCTCTTTGTACCATCTACAAAGCGCACTCTGCAGAAATTTGCTAAACTTTCTTTGAAAGCACCTCTCAAACCCATGACCTTTCCCAAATTGAACAAGGGCAGCAGATGCATGGGAACACCACCACCTGCAAGTTTCCCTCCAACTTATACACCATCCTGACTTGCAACTATATCATCATTCATTCACCGTCACTAAATCAAAAACTACAACTCCCTCCCATTACAAAAAAAAGTTTCAAATTGCAAAACAAAATGCTTCAATCAGAACCAGCTGCAATAAATTGATAAGCACTGGCTTATTGTGGAATTAATTTTAAATGCTGTTTATTTTCAAGTGGCATGAAACCTTATAAACAGGAACTGATTGTCATGGCATTCAGAATGTGAACAAACTCCAGAACAAACTATCAAATTTGGTGAACACACAAAAATAAGTTCAGAACAATAAAGAAAATGGTCTTTGGCCATATTCAGAGATTCTTATCAAAGCAAAGCACTTTGAACAATACTCTCCAAACAAGTAGACATTCATTGCATTTAGCTTTCTCACAGTTTTTAAAATTCATTTTAATCATTCTTTCTGGCTAGCTGGACCACTGTATAGCTGCACAATGCACAGTTTATTACTGTACATATTAGCTTTTTGATATTTAACATAGCATGAACAAGGATTATCCATAACTAGGGGCTGTTATAGACAAATAACACTGATTGTCTTTACATTCTCTGAACCACGCATAGATAGTGTTCCCAAAAGACTAGTTTAAAATGCTTCAATCCAATTAGCTTAGTAAATCAAATTTACTGGACGAGCAAACCAATGTTCAGTACATTTGTCTAACTATTATGGATCAAAAAACACATAAAAGATGTAACCATTATGTCAAAACCCATAGGTGATCCAGCCCATTATACTAATCAATCTACTAGACATTCCTAACACTTCTGCATCTTGTTGATTGCTATGTATACCATGCCAGAGACAAAAGCGTGACTGTTTCTTGATCCTTTGAGGTACATATCAAAAGCTTTGCTGAACGAAAGCCCACAGGGCATTTACAAAATGTATAAATAGGACCTGTAAGTTCCTGATAAACAAGCGTGCCATAGCAGAAGAGTCATGAGGTTCAATTTATAAGTGATTTATTTTTTAGCGACGCCACCAGGCATGAGTCATGCATCTGCTGAATATGAAAGCTGGTTTTTAAAACATAAAAAACAATGCAGAAGCTGTTATATGTGTTAACTTAAGATTTCCTGTTGTGTAGTTAGGAACACTGGCATAACATCGGCCCTATGGTTCATTACTCTGCTGGCCTCAACATCTGTCAATTCAGACACTGAGATGTGTAATTGATGCATAATTAAAGCCTTCAGCTTGGAGAATAAATTTAAGTACAAAAAAATGAATATACTTTGGATATGCCCGAGAGCATCTTTTTTTGCTGTACAGTTTTTTTAATTGTACCAGCAAACCAATATTCAGTACATTTGTCTAACTACTATGGATCAAAAAACACATAGAAGATGTAACCATTAACTTGATGTTAAATGCATATCTGACATCGGTACTATAAACTTTAATTAGTTTGATGACAAGGTGCAAGATGGCAAATTTCCCAAAACTATTTTATTCTATTGTGATTCTGTGTATTATATACTAAGCTATTGAAAACTTGTGATTTCATTCTGCTAGCACCTCCAAACTGGATTCTTTATTTTTCCCCACTCAAAGGGGTATAAGCAATGATAATAATATTTTCTTTTGAATGTTACTTCGATAACTATAGCCACTGCAGTGTTAAATCATACTTATTCCCTCAGGTTCATTTTTGTCCATGCAAAGCTATGCTGGGAGTTTTCCCATTTAAAATGGGAACATCCCCATCCATCCGGGTACCCAAGTGTTTATAGTGGCATTTAAAGTTGCAGAGAATCCACAGTGCAGAGAAATATATTTCCCCCAAAATATTAATGAGCACTGACCTTAAGTGGGCCTTGTTATGCTGTGCCACTAGATTCTATCATTCACATTTATGAGTTAATAATAGGGCAGCATGGGGGCACAGTGCTTAGCACTATTGCCTTGCTCAGTTCCAGGCTTAGGTCACGATCTGTGTGTAGTCTGCATGTTCTCCCCATGCCTGCTTAGATTTCCTCTGGGTGCTCCAGTTTCCTCCCACAGTCCGAAAGACATGCTGGTTAGGTGCACTGTCCATGCTAAATTCTCTCTGTGTACCCGATCAAGTGCCAGAGTGTAGCAACCAGGCGATTTTCACAGTAACTTCATTGCAGTGTTAATGTCAGCCTACTTTCGACACTAATAGATAAACTTTAAAATTTACAAAATCAATAAAATTTTGTTTACATTCCATCAGCATTTCCAGAAACTTAGAAGTGAGTTTTCAACTTGCTGCCTGGGTATATAACTGGTATCATGGATTTGCTTCCATTAAGTAAGTCATCGATTTTCATTTCTATTGAAGACAAATTAAAAATCTTCTCCATAGTCTTTTTGACGAAAGCACAATTCCACCATCGCTGCTGTAGCGCATTAGAAAAGTTATTTTTCACTTTACATAGAATGACATGCAATATGTAGCACAAAAACAGACCATTAAGCCAACCAGTTCACACCAGCATTGATACGTTACTCTTCTCTCATCCTACCATAAAACAGTAGAACTGAACCATAGAATCCCATGGTGAAGAATGTGACCATTCGGCCAATCGAGTCTGCACCAACTCTCATCCCACCGAGGCCCTCCCCTCTGCCAATTCCCATAACCTCACGCACTTACTATGGCTAATCCATCCAACCCACACAGCTTTGGAATGTGGGAGGAAACCAGGCACTCAGAGGAAACCCACAGAGACATGGGGAGAATGTGCAAACTCCACAGTCACCTAAGGCTGGAATTGAACCCGGGTCCCTGGCACTGTGAGGCAGCATTGCTAACCATTGTGCCATCGTGCCAACCATCTTCTTCATATCCTTACCAAATTTCTCCCTTGATGCTATTCGCTTCAACCACCCCCAAGGTCACAAGTGCCACATTCTCACCATAAGAAGTCTTTTTTGAATTCCCTATTGGATTTCTTGGTGACAGTCTGATAATAAATGGCCTTGAGCTTTGTTCTTCCCAATTGGAACCAAACTCTCGGTGGAATTTTCTCAATTTTGTTTAAGTGCCAGCTCAGGTGGGAAAAGTGGTGTGTAGGCCATCGACTGCAGTGCCCATTTTTCTCGTATGTTTTTAAAGTCTCAGACAAAAACATCAAGCAGATAGGTCCCAGGAAATCACATTGACATCACCCCAGCAATCTCAGTTCTTGTCAGATTAGGAAGCCATTTATAAAAGGTACCCCAATGTCAGAATAATGAAAATAAAAAAGGAACGCCCTGAACGAATCCGCTCCCACCACCCCCTCCCCCCAACTCCCCAAACCACAGAAACCCTCCACATGCATCCCATGGACACCACCTCCCCACCACGCCAAAGACATGGAAATTTTGGCATCTTTCCTTCCAGATCCCCTCCTGGTAGTGCCAGGGGACTGCCTGGGCATTGCCCTCTCCTGCTTGGGGCAGTTCTCACCTGTGCGCCCCCGGTGAGTCCTGTTCACTAGTTCCCTGTTTTTAAAAGCCAATACGGGAGGAGTTTCCTATGTTGGTGAAAGTTACAGTTGGGAGGCCTGTAAACATATCAAAACGGGGTTCCTCTTGTTGCATGGCAGGAACCCTGTTACTACACTGGCGAGGAGTTGCGGACCATTGAGTGGGGAATTCCTGCCAGTGTCAAAGCCATTTTGAGTCTCGTAGTTGATTTTTTGTTCCCTCAGCCATTCCTGTCTGCTGAAAATGGTGGGGGGGGTGTGTGTGTGTGTGTGTGGAGGGGGGTGGGGTGGGAGGGGCGGGGGGTTGGTTTGCAGGTGGGTAGTGGAAACCCCCTCCCTCAGTGTCTACTCTCTGAAACTTCATCAGAATTTTAAAGAACTCTATTAGGTCTCCAATTAGCATTCTCTCTTCATGAGTAAAGAGACCCGGCCAGTTTATTCTTTCCTGGCAGATATAATCTCGTAGTCTATTATCATTCTTGCCATTTAATTTAACAGAATTGTCTTCAAATTAACACTTTATTCACTAAAATATTATAACAAATAACTCATGGATTTTCTTTACAATAAACTGAAACTAATTTTGCTAATAGACATTCCCACTGAGGAAGCTCACATAAGGCAATAAATTCTCAGGGCCAAATTCAAATCACACTGTCTTATCTTCCATACTCCAAAATTAAACTATTGCCCTACACACTCACACATGGCTACATTTTCTTTGTCTGCCTTAGCTGTTCCCATAGACGTCAATGGCAAGGATACTTCCTACAGTTGATGCACGTTAAAGGATTAACCACTGAAATAATCAGTGTAAATTTACTGATTTATGATCTGTTGTGACTACCAGAAACAATCTGTACATAACAAAACCAAAATACATCCATTTTGAAGAATAAATTGTACTATAATTTGCTGTGGCAGGGCATCTAACAGCATCTGTCTTTAGTTAGCCTTAACCTTGTGCAATTAAATTTTAATTGTTTCCCTGTGGCTAATAATGACGCAGCCAGGGAAACAACACCTGGAACCAGAGTGAACAGGCCAAGCAACTGTGCATTCCCTTAACTAACCGGATCGAAGGATTTCAGTGTAGCTAGACTACACTAGAAAAGTGTAGCTACGAGGAGAGATTGGATAGGTTTGGGTTATTTTCCTAGGAACAAAAAAAGTTGAGGGGTGACCTGGTGTACAAAATTAGGACAGGAAGAGATAGAGTACGCAGAATAAAATTGCTTCCCTTGGCAGAGAATTCGAGAACCAGGGGACATAGATTCAACTTAGGTGGCAGATTTGAGGGAGAACTTTTTTTTTTACATGGGGGTTGGTGGGTGTCTGGAATTCGCTGTCCAAGTTGTTGGTGGAGGCAGGGTCCCTAAACTCTTTTTAAAAAGTACCTGGATCTGCACCTTAAGTGCTGTACACTGTAGGGCTATGGGCTAGATGCAGGAAGCTGGGATCAGAAAGGGCATTCGGGTGTTCTCAGGCTGGCATGGACAAGGTGGGCTGGACGTCTTCCTTCTGTGCAATAACTTTTCCGCGGTTCTATACCAAATCAAGTACAGGAAGAGAAAGAGATAGAGGGAAAAAAAGATTGGATGAAGAGAGGATAAAGGGCAAAAAACGATGTTTTTATTTCAGTGCCAGTGAGGTTGATTGGCACCAATTAACACTTATCACATTGTGTAAAGACTTAGACTGAAAGTGGACACCTTTCTGTGGTATGTTCAGTTTGTATCTATTGCACAAATGCTACAATTGCACTCCATTCAATCCATTTCAATGATGAAGCAGGCATTGAGAAGCGAATGGTGGAAGGGTACAGCTTGGATGGCAACTTTTGAATCCGTTATTTAATCGCAGAGCTGTTCCTGACCATAGTAGTAACACATTATCTTCACCATTATTTTAAACAGCATATTTATGGCCCATTGTTGTACAACTTTGTTCTTGACAAACTTGCCTTGATCAAACAAAATGGGAACACAAACACACAGACACAGGTATTACTTGTGAGACTATAAGTTACCTCACTGTTGCAGTAATGTCTTTCTCAAGATGTTTGACAAGAAGTTTGGCAATTGCAGTGAAGCTGTTACTCATGCAATATATGTCTTTGCTCTCAGCACCTAAAATGTTGCCAAATGTGTCAGTGATGTTTTTAATCTCCAGGAGCAGGATATGATGAAAACAATGTTCCATATTTGCCAGCTGGGTCACCAGATAAACCAGGCAGCTCCTTGCCTTTTCCTAGGAAAATCAGAGATAAGATTTATCATTGGAATAGGAAATGTTACAGCTTTTATAACCAAACAAGCATGACCAAAAATCAATCTAAGAAAACAGGAAAGGTCCGATTAATGTGTTCTGAATTCCATATATACTGCAGAGAAATGAAGATCAATGTATGAAAACTGCCCAACTGCAGCACCTTCAGTTTGAGCTGAGCTATTCAATCTCCAAGAAGGCACCACATTTGGCCTCAACACTATGTGGTTACCATGATGTGGAGATGCTGGCATTGGACTAGGGTGGGCACAGTAAGAAGTCTCACAACATCAGGTTAAAGTCCAACAGGATATTTGGAATCATGAGCTTTTGGAGCACCGCTCCTTCATCGGATGAGTGGAAAGGTAGGTTTCATACACACAACATGTATAGATAAAGGCATAGTTGCAAGATAATGGTTGGACTTGCATTCCAACCATGACCTTGCAATTGTGTCTTTGTCTATATATGCCCTGTTTGCGAAACCCACCTCTCCACTCATCTGATGAAGGAGCAGCACTCCGAAAGCTTGTGATTCCAAATAAACCTGTTGGACTTTAACCTGGTGTTGTGAGACTTCTTACTATTTGGTTAAAGAGGAGAATAAGGAATTAAGCAGGGCTGATTAAAACACTATCAGCTCGAAGAGCATAATGATATTCACTAGGACTAAGATCAATTCATAAAAGAATTAAAGATTGAATTTAACATGCTTCCATCCAAGATAACACAGCACAGTTCTGGAATAACAAATTAGCTGTACACAATGGCTGAATGCTTTCAGAAAAGGTGAAACGAAGAAAAGACTCTTAATACTCATGCTGTCTGTGTGGAATTTTCACATCTCCCTGTATCTACGTGCGTTTCCTCCTGGTGCTCCAGTCTCCTCCCACACTCCAAAAATGTGCAGGTTAGGCTGATTGCCCATGCCTAGTTCCCCTTGGCTGGCAGTTGAGCATCAACCACATTGCTGTGGCTTTGAAGTCTCATGTAGGCCAGACCAGGTAATGACATCAGATTTCCTTCCCTGAAGGACGTTAGTGAACCAGATGGGGTTTTCCGACAATTGACAATGGTTTCATGGTCATCAGTAGATCCTTAATTCCACCATCTGCTGTGGCAGGTTCCCAGAACATTGACTGAGTTTCTAGATTAACAGTCTCACGATAATGCCACCGGGCCATCACCTCCACAGGCTATGATGAACTCAGAGAGGGAATGATGGAAGAGAAATTGGGAGACATACAAATTTGGGGCAAGGGAAGGTGGGGTTTTAGGGAAGGTTAGCTTGGTGGATGAGCAAGGAGAAAGAGGGGAAGCAGCATAGACAACTGAATGGATTGTCCTAATTTTACTGATAAAGAAGTCCTCACTTTCTTGACATACGTTAGAAGTCAGCTTTGAGGACGCACGAGGGGGATTTATATTTATGATGGTGTTTGCTGGTGGACAAAAACAGCACCTTGAGTTTGTCTCTTGTTAATGAAAAGTCATTGACCTGAAACATGAACTCTGTTTCTCCCACCACAGATGCAGCCAGACCTGTTCACTATTTCCAGTTTGTTCTTTATTTCAGATTTCCAGCATCTACAATATTTTGAGTTTGAAGAATCAGGTGGATTGGAATGTGATCTGGGGAACTCTGTATTAGATTGGTGGTATGTATTGGACAGAGTGGGACATGAGAGTATTCATGGGATGTGGGATGAGATATAAGTGCACTGAGATGAAATGGAACTGTGCCTAAGGCACTTCCAGCAGAGAGGGAGAAACATTCAAATGAGGAGATTGAACTCTGGGTTGGGTGATGGAAGAATTGAGAACTATGCACAATCAGAGACAGATTTGGAAACACTGGGCTGGGGGAGGGGATTCTGCAAGGATAGGGAAAGTTATGTGAGATTGGAGCCAACAGAAATGGCTTGGGCCTGAGAGGATCATATGGAGTGGTGTGTGAAAACACTGGGATAATTATACGGGAGGAGGTTTGGTTGGTGGGACCAAGGGAACTAAGGGATCATGAGAACTGGAAGCACTGAGAAAGTCTTGGGCAACTGGGTATATCTTATATCCCAATTTGCATTTGGAATTGACTAGATCAACACGCAATTATAACTGAAATCACTATATCATTCAACAAGGCAATACACACTTTATACAGCTTCAAAATGAAGCAAGAAAGCAAATAAGAATGTAAGTGGTTGCCAGTATACCTTCATTCCAAAGCAGCAATCTACATTCCCTCTTGAGTACTATGTTTAAGTTTATAGAAATGATCATCTGGAAACTGCGCGTGAACCCACATCCTCAAACCCTTATTCCAGTCCCATAACCCACTGGATCACAGGTCTGCAAAATGCAGAGAAGAATAAATATGGAGCACAATGTAGCAGATGCTTCAGGAATTGCATTGTTTTCATTGAAGAGTACATCGTTTTTTTTCCAAATGAATTCAACAATTTTTTTTTAACCTAAAGATTAATTTAAACCTCTAAGGAATATCTGCACTGCATCAGTGATATGACACTGGAATTCCAAGTTAGGGTTTGGTCTGACTCAGGAAAGGAGTATAGTGAGAAGTGTATTTTGGAGGAAATAGTTCTGCAGTTCTTAGATGTCACATCACATTGGAGTCTAACTTCAATCCAGCACCAAGCTGGCTTTCAAAATGCGCAGCTAGTCCCTTGGACTCCCTAAATGTTTAAACCTATCTGGAGTTGACTGAGGTGTTGACAGTGTGGATGTTCTCACTTGCACTCCAAAAGATCAAAATGCAAGTACAGATCAAGAAAGTCATTTGATTCATTGAACTCATTCTTTTTTTCACAGAACTATGCAGTCCCCACTGTTAAAATGTTCAACTACCTCTTAAATAATGCCAGAGATTTTACCTCCCCTACCTCACTCAAGAGACCACTGCAGCCATTAATCATCCTGTTGTACAAGGAAGCCTTCCACTACATCAGCTCTGAATTTGCATTTTACTAGTTTGTGTTTATAACCCTTTGTCTTTCAGTCTTGGCTTATTTTGGAATGGTGTCCACATAATTTTTCCCATTGTCATAATCACATAAAATGTTTTTCCTTAAAGAAGTCTGTCAGCTATGATTGTGTGTGTGTGTAATCTGTGTTAACTTAAAATCCGTGTATATCTGTGAAGGTAAAGGGGAACAAAATAAGTATTGTATCATTATCAATCTTTTCACATTCAATAAATGTTTGTTCTTGTTGTTAAAACTAATCAGCATTCCTGTGACTCATTTTACTAAAGAAAGTAAAAGTTATGGTCTTTTGAGCCAGGGTCCCATACTGGGATCTTCTGGTCTAGTTAAAGCATCAACTGGGATAATAACAATATGAGTGGCTGTTATTATCTAGAAATCAGATACAACGATTGAAAGCAGATAAGAATAAAAAGATATTTAAAGATGAGATTTCAAATCAGTCTCTATGGGATATCATTGTAGGTCTGTTGCGTGAGTTCTTTTTGTCCCCAAAGTGAAGGGTTGAAACTTGAGTTTTGATTTTGTATCTGTGATGGCTTCTGCAATCGACTATTTGGAGATTTGCCTTTTCAGGTGGACTCAACAGGTTTTTGGGAGAGAGGAAGAGAAGGTTTCCAATTCAGTACTAATTCTGCATTCTGGCAATTACAGATTGCTTGGGCTCTTTTGGCTAAACAGCAGTTGATTTCTTAATAACTTCCTCTTTGTCTTTCCTTGGCCACAGCCCTCCCTGAAGTTATTTATCAGAGCTCTTACTGGGGATCTTTTGCCATTTTGTTTTCAGCCAGACTTTATATGGTTCCAAACATAAAATGGCTGCTATCCCAAACTGCTGAATTATGCTTCCATATTAGGTATTGGATAAACCCCAGCTGAGTGGGCAAAGTCCCAACCCTTGTTTTTTTTGAGCTGATGTAATTAACTTTTTAAATTTCTCAGCCATTAACTTGAATGGTTCCCATTCTCCTGGATTTGAGAAGATAGGAAAGAGTTATTCACACACCTCAGGGAAGCTTCATGGAGTTCCTGTTTATCCTTGTGGAAATGCAAATTGAATTTCAAGTATCTTCACATGTCTGGATATACCTACCTGCAATGCACTTGGAGGTTTCTGGAGCTTGACCTATTATAGCTGAAAAAGGTCTGGTAACTCTTGGCAGAAATCTTTAAGATTACTTTTGCCCATCTGAAAGATTAGCTTTTTTTTAAAAAAGAACAGAAATCTATAATATCACAACTACATCTTTGAGACACCATTTAATATCTCAAACATCAGTTCCTTGCAGCTAAGAGACTGAGTTTTTCTATCTACCTTTGTAGGTCGGTAGAAGTGGCACTGGTTTTAATTTCAAAAGAGGAACACAGAGGGTGGAATTTTCCTATCCACCCACTGCCACGCAAAGGTACGTTGACCTCTGGCAGGATTTTCCGACCTTGGGGCGAGCGCAGCCAGAAAATCCACCCAGATTATTTGTGAGCTCTGTCCACCATAGGAAAACCTAAGGTTTGAATCAATATTATTAAAGAAGGACAATCTACATGTACCACATGGGCTGGAGCTAAATTTTCACAAATCAGTAACCAGTAAAATTATAAATTTATAATTTTGTAATATTTACTGCTGGCCATGAATGTAAACAAGAGCAGCAATTTGTTCTGCAGAATATTGAGGGGTACATGAATAATTGTTGAGTTGTGTGGGCTTCTAGGATGAAGGCATCCTAGTCCATAGAAAACACTTCACATCATCTTTTCAAATAGCCATACTGTACATGTTACAGTTATTTGATCTCCCCATTTCTAAACCTGCATACCTTGGCAATAGGTTCCTCCAGTAACTCACCGCATTGGATTGGCTCTGGGAAGAGCTCTGGGCTTTCTGGTCACCCAATAAAATCGATAGACAGATTTTAAAAGCAGGTTTCATTCCAAATCAGGCAGTCTGTTGTTGGATTCCCAATTCTCAAAGGGGGAATTTCTCACCTCTGGAGAGCTGTTGGCTAAACTAAGATCAGCAGTTTGTGTGAACCAGCAGCACCACCAGGAGTGGTGGCCGCTGCCAGTACTACAGAAGACCTTAGGAGGAGTATTGTCACGGGAGCCCCAGATTGCAGGTTAATGTGGATGGTTGGGGCAGCGAAATCGGTTGTTCTGAAGGGCGGAGGAGTGGGGTGGGTATCTTCTCATTGGCCCCTCCCTTGCTGCCAATGGGTCCCTCTGCTGAGTACAGGGTTTCTACACCTGGCAGTGGCCTTGCCTTCCAGGTTTTACCTGGTGGTCTTAAACTGTGATGTGGCCCCTGCCTAGCGGTGGTGGGATGAGGCCCTTTCGTGACTGTTCAAGGGCCTCAATTGTCTTCCTGGTGGGAAGGACCCTTCCCACCCAAGAGCTAATTGAAGGGAGGTGGGAGTGTGATGGTCTCTAGGCTTTGAGCTTTCCTGCCCCATTAGAGGCCCCCAATGCACCTCCCAGCCCACTCTTTAAAATCTGTCCAATGAACTTCTTGCTCTTCTATAAATGCCCCATGACCAAAGTGTGTGATTACTTAGAGATGTCTAAAGTCAAAATTTTAAAATTACCTGCACAAAGAATGCTACCTCTGTGAAAAGTTTAATGTGACAGTCTTGCATTCATATAGTGCCTTTCATGATCACAGGAAGTCCCAAAGTGATATATATTTAGCTATGCTGTAGCCACTAGTGTACAGTTAATTCCTACACAACAAAATTCCACAAACAGAAATGAGATAATGACCAGATCGTTTTTGTTTTAAGGTATGGACTGAGGGATAAACGTTGTCCAGGACACTTCCTCTTGGGTACACCAAAGGTGACAATGACAGCAAGAACTTCATGAATTTGACCAGACAATGCTGCAAAAGACCTAAAGATTATGGAAAGTGCTATCTTCAGGTTCATTTTATAGTTATACCAAATGTACAAACATTAAACATTAAAAATATCAGTTGTATTTGACATGATAAAATATAATTGGTTCATTTTTAACAACAGAAAAATTATAGCTCCTCCTCTTGAAAGAAAGAAAATTCCATGAAAAAATGCATCAAATTGTCTGCAGTGATCATCTGTTCCTCTACTACCCCTCCCCCACCAACCATGAATATAAGGTTAAATATTTACTGCATCAAGTTTGACAGGACACTGTGTGAAACTAAACAGCAGTCCACCAATATGCAAAAATCATGGTGTTCTTTATGTTAAATTATGGTCAACATCTGTTTCTAATCCAACCACAAAATTGTGAAGGAAAATTGAAACTTTTGCTAAGTGGTTTTGATGTGGGTATGGGAAAAATAATTTTAATATAATTGTATTGCATGAGCTATGTCACAAAAGGCAATTGACTGGTGATTCTTTTGAATCTAGGGTCATGCCAAGCGGTATTGCGTGGCACAGTTTTGTCCATTCACGTTAATCTATTAACACCTCTTTGTAACTTTATGCTTCTGTCTACATCGCTTACAGCGCCATCTATTTGTCATCAGCAAACTTGGATTTGTGGCTTTCTATCCTGACATTTAAGTTGATAATAAATAGTCAAGGACCTGGCACAGATCCTGCCAAATAGAATAGCTACCCATTTCTTCTACACTACCTCCTGCGTCTTAGCCAATTTTCTAACCTTTGCACTTTGGGTGGAAGTTTACTGTCTTGTCCACGGGAATTATAGCGGTTGGGACATGGGCAATGCAAAGATCTGTTGCCTTCAGGTGGGATTTTCTGACCTTGGCTGGAAAATTCCACCCATGGCCTTCAATGCCATGAGCTTCAACTTTAACTAACAATCTTTTACAAAAGACCAGATCAAATGCATTCTGGAAGCATTCTTCACAAAAATACTGTGATAGTTTATTCTATTCCATTCTGGTTTTAGAGCTGTTGGATAAATCATTAAGACAAAATCATGTTAAATTAAAGAGAATATTGTCTCATTCATACCGTAGATGGCTATCACTTGCTTTTTAAATGGTAAGGGATTAGCCTACCAGTTTTAAAATTCTGTCTTCAGCTGGACTTTAATAAACTGGAACAGCCTTTTGATGAAGTCGTAAGATATTTCAGGAATTACTTAAAAATGCCACCAACTATCCAGAATCTTAGTTTAAGTGTACTAACCTTTGTGCTGTTTGCTGCAATATTTTAGCTGTCAACCTTGAGTAGACTGCAGATTCTGCATGATTGACAAGATAATTGGGTGGTTAGTCTCTCACAATAGCTATACTGATCACAGGAACAGGACCTATTTACCATATGTCCCCTGTCCATCAAGCAAATTTTTAAACCCATTCCCTCCAACACCAGACATATGAACCTTTTGTAACTAGTTCCCTGTGAGACACCTTGTCAAACATCTTACCTTTTTATCTATCCAATTGGCCACTTATTTTTTAAAAAAATCACTCTTTTGGCTGGATTTCTCTTTCTGAAACAATTTCCTTGTACTGAGCATCTGATTTCAATGACCAGGTATAGATTTCTTCCCTTTCAGCACGGGAAGTCAGTAAGCACCATGTTAATGAGGCACAGCTGTTAAAATTGGTCAAATCTGCCTGCTGCTGTTAGCCCGATGGACACACGGCTCACTTTGCTGCATAGTGGGAGTTAAAATGAAGCTCTGTCTCAGACTTTCTTCAGTAGTTTAAGATATGTGGCAGTGGGACGTGAAGATTTATCCTCCTATATGTTCACTAATTTCTATTCTGAATCAACTTCATTTCTGGAGTTATTTCCATCAGTTGTTTGAAATCTTCCTTTAGTACAGATTCATCGCTACTTCTCTCATCATTAATAATAGCTGATATAAAGTTGTTAGTACTTCCACCATTCACTTACATCCAAAATTAGATTTTATCACTCCTGAGTCACGATATGTTCTCTCTCTCTCGAGCTACTCTATTTATAAAATGCTTACAAAATTCTATTTCATTCTATATGATCTGCTAAATTCTTCAGGTTCATTTACTAAATTTTAAACACTTTGCCAATGATTTTGTTTGTTATGTTTTATAAATTCCTTTTGTTTGAATTCATTCACTAATCTTTCAGATGCTCGCGTTCAAATGAGAGCTTATTCAAAAACACTGGGCCCTATTTTATCATTTTGATTCTAAGTGCTGGGTGGACTTGAGCCTGACAGTGTTTCAGATCTGACTTTTAGACCCATTCTCGGACACCCCTGTACACACCCTGCCTGCAAAAATATCAGCGTGTCTGAATCGTGCTGCACAAGCCTGTGGGCAGGGCTTATCGCACCTGAAATCCTGGAAGCTCCGATCGGCACCTCCAACTGTGCATGCTGACAAAAAGAATGATAGAATGCTGTTCCCCTATCATATCACGCCCTGGCTAATGGTTCCCCTGGCCCTACAGACTTTGCCCCATCCCCACAACATTACCCCTTATCCCCCCCACCACCCCTCCTGCCCAGGCCGATTGAGGCCCCCAACCCCCTTCCCCCCAATGATCTGAGGCAGAGTGGCAGCGTGCCCCCCCCCCCGCCCCACTTCGCTAATCTCAGGCAGAGAGATCCACCCTCCCTCTTCCACCCTACAGATATAAGGCAGGGTGATCTCCCTCACCCCCACTCCAGATCTTCCCGCACAAGGCCCCATCTCCTCTGGACTCTGATGGTTATGTGACACCTCCCTCTCTCGCCCCTGTCCCCAATCAGTGATCCACCAACCGCACCACTTCTCCCTTCCCATCAGCACACCTGCAAGTGCTCACTTGCCTTCCCCCTCAGTGCTAACAAGCAAACTGTGTGTAACTTGCCGGAATGCCCTGCCAAACTGCCCGCAGCTGATCTGCCCTAACAAGGGGCAGTCCATTGAAAATGGGCAGGCAGGCATTTCTGCATAAAATGTGCGCACGACCAGCCCTCAGGTTCTCTGAAGAGGCTGCTGGAAGCAGCAGAGGCAAGGCAGGACGCCCACTTCCCCCCAGGAGGACGCAGACCCAAGGGGGCTGATTGAAACGTGGTCTGGAGGAAGTCACTGCCTCGGTCAGTGCCAGGACACTGGCCCCAAATCGCGGAGCAGTGCTGGAAAAAAAATCAATGACCTCATCCGTACAGCAAACGTAAATGCTGAACCCCATCTTGCATCTTCCCCATATCTCCCCCAGGTCCTCCCATCCCCAGCACCCTGCATGCTTCCTGACCCCCAAGCACCTCCTTCCCATCTCCCCCATGAGCCCCACTGTGTTTGCCCTCTTAAGGACCACCACCGGATACTCTGCAGGAGTCACACCACCGTTTCTTTCATGGCTCCTTCTCTCTCTCTACAGGAGAAGACCAAGCACAACACCTGTGAGAGGGTGAAGACAGGGGGTGGTGAGCCAGACCTCCGAGTCCTCACCCCCTTTGAGGAGCAGGTGCTGGGTCTGGCCAGGGAAGGGGAGATGCAGGCTGTCAGTGACAGCATGGTCGAGCTGCTGTCAAACTGTGAGCAACCGTCATTCCTTCGATCATTTTCAGGCAACTTCTTGGGAGCAAGAGTTTTGGGTGCGAGAGACAAGGTTTTGAGGAGATGTATGAGGTCTGTTTATTGCAGAGAGGGTAGTGTGTGCCTGGAACTTGCTGCCTGGGGAGGTTGTGGATGCAAATACGATAGTGACCTTTAAGGAGCATCTCTACAGCTGTGTGAATGGGATGGGAATAGAGACATATGGTCCCCGGAGGGGTAGGGGTTTACAAATCAGATGGGCAGCCTGGTCACTACGGGCTTGGAGGGCTGAAGGGCCTGTTCCTATGATGTAATTTTCTTTGTGCTTTGTGCCATGTTCACTGGAGAAATGTGAATCATGTGTTCGGCATCCCGATTTCTCTCCCTCCCTCGCACTTAACCTTGAGTCTTGTGTTGCAGGGACAGATCTGGACACCCCGGGGCCTTCCGGACTATACTGCAGCTCCCGCCCATCCTGATCCAGACAGCTCGGATGAGTCCTGGAGGATATGGGTGAAGGAACCTCCAAGGGTGACAACATTTTGACAGCTATCGAGAGTGGGAGCCCCCCTCTGCCTCTAGATGCCCAGTCCTGCAG
Organism: Carcharhinus amblyrhynchos; assembly: GCF_965287045.1. Classification (NCBI taxonomy): domain Eukaryota; kingdom Metazoa; phylum Chordata; class Chondrichthyes; order Carcharhiniformes; family Carcharhinidae; genus Carcharhinus; species Carcharhinus amblyrhynchos. The sequence continues at coordinate 99,264,107 of NC_137326.1, read as the reverse complement.
CAGGCTGCACAAGTGTTGCAAGGTCTCCTTTCGGAGTCAGAGACATCGGCGGTACACGGTGTCTGACATCTAGTTGAAGAACACTCATGCACAGAACTGCCTCCTTCCCCTATGTTCCCCCTCTGGGTGAATGGTGGCCACCTCCTGCTCCATCTGGTCCTGTAAGTGATAAGGCCCGGGCTTCCTGTGCCCACAATTCTTCCTCCGGCTCCTCCTCTTCAGCTCCAGCAGCAACCAAAAGGACAGCTAGATCTATTGGTTGCATTGCAAAAGCCATCTCATCACTGTGAAGTGGGGGGGGGGGGGGGGGGGTTGCTGTGCGGTGGTGGTGGTGGAGATGGAGAGGAATGCATGTAAAGGTTATGGAATGCTGCTTGCCCCTAGCACATCCGACATTCATTGTCCATTCCCCCCAATTCCCCCAGCCACACGCTCCTCACAATCACAGCTCCTTGCAAATTCGAGAGTAGGGAGGCCAAACGCCTGGCTTTAGGCCAGATAGTCCGGTTTTTGAACACTCTGTCCTCTGTCTGGTGCCACCATGAGCGGGATATTAATTTGTCCTCCTTTCTTGGGGGTCTCACTACCAGGCTGGACAACTGACAAGAGTTCACTGTCACTTTCCCTGTCCCTCTTATTGGAAAAGCATCTTGTTCCACTCAGGCACGTCACAGACCAGCAGTCAGCCTTCCCCAGGATCTCAGGGCGGGGGCAGGGGAATGGCCAACGAGAGGCCAGCAGTTCTTCCTTGCTATGCAGCACCACTGGGAAACTGATGACTGCTGCTGGTAATGCATCTGCCTGAGTGCCAGCATCAATGAGAGACTCGGGCTGCAGGTAGGTGATGAGGAGAGGGGAATCATGGGTTGGGGGGGGGTGGTTATCGGGGAGGGGAAGTAAGGGATTTCAGAGGTAAGGGCAAGATGGGTTTTTCAACAGAAGCCCCTTCCTGATGCAGGATCGCTTTATCAGGAACTGAGTGTTTTTAAATGATGGACTGTCTCAGGAAGCCCACACACAACATTGACAAGGTTTGCTCTTACATGGCAGGTTTCCTGCTCAGCGCTGGGTGGGATGAAACCCTTAGGTAGGTATTAATTACCCACTTGATGGCCTCAACTACTGGCGGGGCACAAACCTCCTCCATGAGCCTTCCTGCCCAAGGCTAATTGGGAAATGCAGGAAGATGACAAGGCCCCCAACTGGCACACTCCCACCCAATTAAATGCCCCACCACCAAACTCACCATGGGAGGGGGCATTAAATTCAATCCTCCATTTCTACCATGCACTTCCCTTTGCTTTGCTCTTCTAAATTCCAGAGAATACAGACCCAAGTTATCCAGTATCTCACATCATAGGACGTGAGATCTCATATCCTGCCACCAGTGAACTTTCTCTGTACCACCAAAAATGCAAGTATCTCTGTCCTTAAGTGTAGGTACCAAAACTGTTCAGTAATCCAGGTGCAGTCTCTCAAAAGCTCTGTACAATGGTCCCTTGTTCAAACGCCCTCAATACCCGAGTATGGGAAGCAGCTTCTCTATCCTCCAATCTTCTTGCAAAAAACGTCTGCAAGCCGTTTGCTTTCCTAATTGCTTGCTGTACCTTCGTGATAACTTCCTTTGGTTCAGAACACTGAAATCTATCTCAACACCAACATCGCGAAGTTTGGTTTTTGCTGGATTTTGAATTTTGCTGAATTTATATAGGCAAAAAAAAGTCATGTTAAAATTTTTCTTGAATAAAATAACTAAAGTGATCATCTGTTTACATTTGTTGTTTTTGCAATAGGGTTTAAATTTTATATGTAAAAAAAAATTTTTTGAAATGTACTGTATATATGTGATAACCTATGACCACAGATGCAATGTCCTCCTTTTGGAAATTTAGAAATGGCCGCCCTAGTTAAGAGGCTGCAGCAATGCAGTTTGCAGCGGCTTTCTTCACATCCTTCAGCTGGGTGCACTGGGACCCAACAGCACAGCAAGACCCGAGGTCAGTGCTGGGACTCGGGTCCGTGCTGCAGGTCAGACGTCAGAGACTCTGCTGAGCAACAGCCCCCACCCCCCACACACTCGCAGAGCTGCCACTGACTCGAGACAGAAAATGGCCACAACAACACGACACCCGTGAGCAGCAGAGAGCCATCAGATACTTGCCAACCTTCACTGATGAAGCACCCAAATCAGACTTTTATTGAGCAAGTCTGAATCGTGCCGATTCCTGGCTGGCTAACGTGATGGTAAAGGGGGGAGTGCTGGTAAAGTTAGGCATCCAGCCTATTAATTCAATTTAAATTACCGTCGTGCCTGTTTGGGGTGCTGTGCTGACCATGGCAATTTTAGGCACTTGGTAAAGGGGAATCGGCATGGAGGCAGGTGTGGATCACGCTCCTCACCTCACGCCTGACTTTACCAAGTTCTCGTGCCCAAAAACAGGCGCAACTTGACGGTAAAATCGGGCCCGCTATTTAAAAATGAATGCATATTTAAAAATTTATTTCATGCTAATTAAAGTTAAAGCACCTTGAATTTCTGTGGAGAAAGTTAACCGAGCGCTGCTTACCTGACTTTTTTTTTAAACAATTGGGTGAGAATTTCTAGTCCCACCAGGGCAGCATTGAGGGTGGGATGGGAACATTTGGAGAGTGGCCAAAAATCATTTGCAGATCTCATTCTGCATCGCACATATACTGATCTTAAACGCATCTACCTATGTGGAATATGTGATTCAATACAAGGCGATTTTAAACGGTTCAGAAACGTTCAGACAATTCCCAAGGATCCCAAACCCATTTGAAAATAAGTTATGGGTTTCCTATCAGATCACTAGGAAGAAAATCCCAAGTTCTACAAGTGAATGTACAATCTGATGTGTATGTTGATAGAAGTATGCTGGAGGGAAATGACATTTAGAAGTATTAGGCTGCAATTTGCCACATGATGAATTTCTGTAGCAGGGCAATGAAACAGTAGCTGTTGAATGGGTTAGGGAGGCATTACATCTACACTAGAACAAACATTTGTATCAGACAGTGCTAATAGAATCATAGAGGTTTACAGCATGGAAACAGACCCTTTGGCCCAACTTGTCCATGCCACCCTTTATTTAAAACCCCTAAGCTAGTCCCAATTGCCCACATTTGGCCCATATCCCTCTATACCCATCTTACCCATGTAACTGTCTAAATGCTGTCTCTGAATGTCTGATGAATAAAATTGTGTAATGAATAAAAGGAAGCATATAAAAGGAGTCCTTTTTTATTGAAGCTGAACAGGAAAAATATTAATGGTTTTTAACAAGCTAATATTTTCATATATAAAGACGATTTCTCAAATATTGACTGAATTGGTTATCGCTGAACAGTGCTGTATAAGTAGGCAGCCAGTACTCAGGCAGAGAAATAAACCAGTTTATGTACAATGCAAGGAGTCCAGAAGCCTGGCAAGGGATTTAACTGCAAGAAACACAGTGCTTATGACCCCAAACAATCTGTAGAGTTTCTAATTTAAATAAAGGATTAGTGCTTTTCTCAAAGAGTAGATTTAAAGATTTTTAGGTCCATCAAAGATGCCAAAAGACAGTACTGGACCAAGTTAGAGTTCCAGGCCAGAAACACCACGCCCTGCCGACTATGGCAAGATCTGCAAGACGTAACAGGCTACAAGATGAAGGTATGTAAAATCACCAGTTCCAATGCACCCCTCCCTGATGAGTTCAATGCATTCTATGCCCGTTTTGAGCAAGAGGTCAGTGAGAGCATGCCCTCCACTCTGGAAGCCCTGGATGAACCTATATCTGGGGTCACCACTGCAGGCGTCAGAACAGCTTTCTCAAAGGTCAACCCAAAGTAGGCGATTGGCCCAGATGGGTTACCCGGACGTGCGGATCAACTGGCAGAGGTATTCACAGGCATCTTCAACCTCTCTTTACAACAATCTGAGGTCCCTTTCCGCTTCAAGAAGACAACCATCATGCTGGTACCTAAGAAAAACCAAGCAGCGTGCCTTAATGACTATCGGCCGGTGGCTCTGACTTCACATCATTATGAAGAGATTTGAAATGCTAATTATGGCACAAATTAATTCCAGCCTCTCAGACTGCCAGGATCCACTACAGTTTGCCTACCGCTGCAAGGTCCACAGCAGATGCCACCTCCCTTGCCTACACTCAACCCTGGAACACCTAGACAACAAGGACATCTATGACAGACTCCTATTTATTGACTACAGCTCAGTCTTTATTCCTACAAAACTCACCTCCAAACTCCATGGCCTGGGCCTCGGCACCTCCCTCTGCAACTGGATCCTGAACTTCCTAACCCTCAGACCACAATCAGTAAGGATAGATAACAACACTGCCTCCACAATCATCCTCGACACCAATGCTCCACAAGGCTGTGTTCTCAGCCCCCTACTATACTCCTTCTACATCTATGACTGTGTGGTTCTTCAAATCAATTTTCAAGTTTGCTGAAGACACCACCGTAGTGTGTCGGATCTCAAACAATGACGAGACAGAGTTCAGGAATGAGATAGGGAATCTGGCGAACTGGTGCAGCAATAATAAACTCTCCCTCAATGAAGGAGATTGTCATCGACTTCAGGAAGCGTAAAGGAGAACATGCCCCTGTCTACATCAATGGGGATGAAGTAGAAAGGGTCGAGAACTTCAAGTTTTTAGGTGTTCAGATCACCAACAACCCTGTCCTGGCCCCCCCATGCCGACAATGTAGTTAAGAAAGCCCACCAACTTTCTCAAAACACTAGGAAATTTGGCATGTTAGCGAAGACTCTCATCAACGTTTATTGATATGCTATAGAGAGCATTCTTTCTGGCTGTATCACAGCTTGGTATGGCTCCTGCTCTGCCCAAGGTCGCAAGGAACTACAAAAGGTTATGAATGTAGCCCAATCTATCACATAAACCAGCCTCCCATCCACTGACTCTGTCTACACTTCCCGCTGCCTCGGCAAAGCAGCCAGCATAATTAAGGGCTCCAAGCACCCCGGACATTCTCTCTTCCACCTTCTCCCTTCAGGATAAAAGATACAAAAATTTGAGGTACCAACCAACTCAAGGACTGCTTCTTCCCTGCTGCTGTCAGATTTTTGAATGGACTTACCTTGGCATTGTTGATCTTTCTCTACACCCTAGCTATGACTGTAACACTGCATTCTGCACTCTTTTGTTTCCTTCTCTGTGAACGGCATGTTTTGTCTATATAGCGCGCAAGAAACAATACTTTTCATCATATGTTAATACATGTGATGATAACAAATCAAACCAAATCAAAAATATTTGAAACTGGGGTTCGTATAAAATAGTCGGGTGGCACAGTGGCACAATTGTTAGCACCACTGCCTCACTGCACCAAGGACACAGGTTCAATGCTGGCTTTAGTTCACTGTCTGTGTGGAGTTTGCACATTCTCTTCGTGTCTGCCTGGCTTTCCTCTGGGTTTTCCGGTTTTCTCCCACAGTCCAAAGATGTACAGGTTAGATCGATTGACCATGCTAAATTAAACGTGATGTCAGGGGGATTAGCAGGGTAAACATAAGGCATTACAGGAATAGAGCCTGGGTGGGATTGTGGTCAGTACAGACTTGATGGACCGAATGACCTTCTTCTGCATTATAGAGATTGTAAAAGCTCTCTGAATTTGTGCATGAGTGCATTCCCAAGTGTAACAGGTAATTTTATCTTTTGAATCCAAATAAACTCAAATCCAGATTCAACATATACACACTAACGTGGCTGATATATTTTCCTAGAATTACTTGTTGCTTTTTCATACATGCAACATAATTGATAAAACAAAATGGCTAGAATCATCAACAACAACAACTCTGGATTTATACACTACCGTAATGATATGTTCCAAGGCCTTTCAGAGAGGCATTATGAAGCAAAATTTGTCACTGAGCCACATAAGACGATATACGAATATAGAAAATAGGAACAGGAGTCAGCCATTCTGCCCCTTGAGCCTGCTCCACCATTCAACTGAATCATGGCTGATCTTTTATTCAGTAAAAAGTCTCACAACACCTGGTTAAAGTCCAATAGGTTTATTTGGTAGCAAATGCCACTAGCTTTCACAGCACTGCTCCTTCGAAAGGTGAGTGGGAGTTCTGTTCACAAACAGAGCATATAAAGACACAAACTCAATTTACAGAATAATGATTGAAATGTGAGTCTTTACAGCTTGTTCACCATGAACAGTCAAACAACTATATGATGACATTAACAAGTTCCATGCCACCATCAGACTCACCATGGACTACTCTCTGGAATCGGTTGCAGTCTTGGACACGCATCTCCATTAAAAACGGTCACCTCAGCACCTCACTGTACCGCAAGCCCACGGATAACCTCATGATGCTCCACTTGTCCAGCTTCCACCCTGAACACGTTAAAGAAGCATCCCCTACGGACAAGCTCTCCGTATACACAGGATCTGCTCAGATGAGGAGGATCGCAACAGACGCCCCTAGATGCTGAAAAATGCCGTCATAAGAACAGGATATGGCACTTGATTTGTTGATTGACAGTTCTGACACGACACAGCGAAAAACCACACCAACCTCCTCAGAAGACAAACATGGGACACGGTGGACAGAGTACCCTTCGTCGTCCAGTACTTCTCCGGAGTGGAGAAGCTACTACATCTCCTTCGGAGCCTTCAACACGTCATTGATGAAGATGAACATCTCACCAAGGCCATCCCCACACCCCCACTTCTTGCCTTCAAACAACCTCACAACCTCAAACAGACCATTGTCCACAGCAAACTACCCAGCCTTCAGGAGAACAGTGACCACAACACCACACAACCCTACCACAGCAACCTCTGCAAGATGTGGCAAATCATCGACACGGATGCCATCATCTCACATGAGAACACCACCCACCAGGTACACGGTACATACCATTGCGACTTGGCCAACGTTGTCTACCTGATAAGCTGCAGGAAAGGATGTCCCGAGGCATGGTACATTGGGGACACCATGCAGATTCTATGACAATGGATGAATGAACACAGCTCAACAATCACCAGACAAGAGTGTTCTCTTCCTGTTGGGGAACACTTCAGTGGTCATGAGCATTCACCCTCCGATCTTCGGATAAGCATTTTCCAAGGTGGCCTTCACGACACACAACAGTGCAGAGTCACTGAGCAGAGACTGATAGCTAAGTTCCTCATAAGAACATAAGAAATAGGAGCAGGAGTAGGCCATCTAGCCCCTCGAGCCTGCCCCGCCATTCAATAAGATCATGGCTGATCTGTCGTGGCTCAGTTCCACATTCCCGCCCTCTCCTCATAACCCTTAATCCCCTCTCTTATCAAAAACCCATCAACCCGCGTCTTCAAAATATTTAGCAAGGTAGCCTCCACCACTTCAGCGGGCAGAGAATTCCAGAGATTCACCACCCTTTGAGTGAAGAAGTTCCTCCTCAACTCCGTTCTAAACCGCCCCCCCTTTATCTTGAGGCTGTGCCCCCTAGTCCTACTATGCTTTCTGAGCGGGAAGAGTCTCTCCACCTCTATCCTATCCATCCCATTCATCATCTTATACGTCTCAATGAGATCTCCCCTCATTCTTCTAAACTCTAACGAGTACAAGCCTAGTTTATTCAGCCTCTCCTCATAGCTCAACCCCCTCAACTCCGGTATCAGCCTAGTAAACCTCCTCTGCACTCCCTCCAAGGCCAAAATATCCTTGCGTAAGTACGGCGCCCAAAACTGCACACAGTACTCCAGCTGCGGCCTCACCAATGCCCTATACAGCCGCAGCAAGACCTCCCTACTTTTATATTCAATCCCCCTCGCTATGAAGGCCAGCATCCCATTTGCCTTCCTGACCACCTGCTGCACCTGCAAGCTGGGTTTTTGCGACTCATGCACAAGGACCCTGAGGTCCCTCTGCACCGTTGCCTGCTGCTGTTTTTCGCCACGTAAGTAATAATCCTTCCTACCATTATTCCTACCAAAGTGGACCACCTCGCACTTGCCAACATTAAATTCCATTTGCCATTTCCTGGCCCATTCGCCCAGCCTATCTAGATCCTTCTGTAGACTCTCCACACCCTCCGCATAATTTGCCGTTCCACCAATCTTGGTGTCATCAGCAAATTTCGACACCCTACACTCGGTTCCCTCCTCCAGATCATCTATATAAATGGTAAATAGCTGAGGCCCCAGCACCGACCCCTGGGGCACTCCACTAGTCACCATCTGCCAATCCGAATAGCACCCATTGACCCCCACTCTCTGCCTACTATTTGACAACCAATCCTCTATCCACGCTAACACCCTACTCCCAACTCCATGTCCCCTGACCTTCTGCAATAACCTCTTGTGAGGTACCTTGTCAAACGCCTTCTGAAAATCAAGAAAGGCCACATCCACCGGCTCTCCTCTATCCACCGCCCTAGACACATCCTCATAGAACTCCAGTAAATTTGTCAGACACGACTTCCCTTTAACGAAACCGTGCTGCGTCTGCTCTATCAAGCAGGTCCCCTCAAGATGCCTCGCTATTTCCTCCTTGATGACGGATTCTAATATTTTACCTACAACAGACGTTAAACTAACCGGCCTATAATTCCCTGCCTTTTGCCTTGCACCCTTCTTAAACAACGGCGTAACATTAGCTGTTTTCCAATCTTCTGGCACTTCCCCGGAATCCAGCGACGTCTGGAAAACAACCACCAAGGCATCCACTATCACCTCCGCCATTTCTTTCAGAACCCTCGGATGCATTCCATCCGGTCCTGGGGACTTGTCCACAATCAGCCCCTCCAGTCTGTCGAGCACCGCCTCTCTCGTAACAGTAATGTCATTAAGACCCTCCAGTCCTACCACCTTTCCATCGCTAACACCCCGCAAATTATTCACGTCCTCCTCCGTGAAGACCGAATCAAAAAAGTTATTCAGGACCTCAGCCATATCCCCATCCCCTACCACTAAGTCCCCCTTCTCATCCTCTAAGGGACCAACGTTCACCCTAGCCAGCCTCTTCCTTTTTATATATTTATAAAAACTCTTGCTATCCCTTTTTATATTAAGCGCTAGCCCAGCTTCATAGTTTCTCCTACCCTTCTTTATCAACTTCTTTGTCAATCTTTGTTGACATTTAAACCTCTCTCAATCCTCTTCTCGCCCACTACTCTTAGCTACTCTAAATTCCTCCGCTTTTAATTTAACACTTTCCTTCACCTCCTTCGTTATCCACGGCTTATTACCTCTCCTCCTACGGTCCTTTTTGACCATCGGAATAAATTTCCGCTGAGCACCAAGAAAGATCTCCTTAAAGATTCTCCACTGCTCCTCAGCAGACCTACCTTCCAATGCGCTCCCCCAGTCCACATTCGCCAATTCTTCTCTCATCCTACCGTATTCCCCTCTGTTCAAACAAAGGACGCGTGTCCGGGAACCCACTTTCTCCTCCTCCATCTGCACCAGAAACTCTACCATACAATGATCACTCTCCCCAAGAGGATCCTTCACCGCAAGTTCCCTAATTCTACCCGCCTCATTACATAACACCAGATCCAAGATAGCTCGCTCCCTCGTCGGCTCCAACACACACTGTTCCAGGAAACTATCCCGGCAGCATTCCAAGAACTCCTCCTCGAGCCCACCGCGTCCAACATGGGTCGACCAATCTATATGTAGATTGAAATCCCCCATAACTACCAGGATCTTGGGTTCATGTCACACTATTTGTAACCCCCACGACTTGCCTTGACTTGCAACTTCTCATTAATTGTCCTGTCTGGAGACAATACACATCTCTTTAACCTGTGCTTAATGCTTTCTCCACTCCCATTGTCTGTACCTTTAAGGCCTGATTAGCTGTAAAGACTTGCATTCCAATCATTATTCTGTAAATTGAGTTTGGCTCTTTATATGGCCTGTCTGTGAACAGAACTCCCACTTACCTGATGAAGGAGCAGCGCTCCGAAAGCTAGTGGTGCTTGCTACCAAATAAATCTGTTGGACTTTAACCTGGTGTTGCGAGACTTCTTACAGTGTTTACCCTAGTCCAACATGGACATCTCCGCATCATGATTTTTATTCCACGTGATTTTCCCTGAACTATCCCTAAAGGTAGATTTCAGAACTAAAGATATATTGATATCTTTAATATCTAGAAATCAAATGGTCAAAGGCTTGGTTAAAGAAGTAGGTTTCAAGGAGTATGTTAAAAGGCGGTTGGTGTGGTTTAGGGATGAAATTCTAGAATAGAGGGCCTATGCAGTTGAAAGCACTGCCACCAGTGTTAGAATTATTGAAATTCGGACTGCTTACCTGACAGAAGCGAGAACAAAAGACAATGATGAAACAAGCTGCTGAAGCTGTGTGCCCCCTCAGCCTCTCTCCCTCTCTGAAAATGCTGTGCCTTGTTTGCATCCTTAGAAGAGAAATCTACTGGGAACCAAGGCCTTTTGGGAACAATGTTGGACTTAAATGTAGAAACTGCAGACATATGAGGAAGTAGCTAGTAAAATTTATATTTCATTTGGCATTGTAGGTCCATAAACTGTGTGAAGAGGCCAGTGAGCTGGTAGGGTTTTGGGTTACGTTGATGTAAGAATATCACATTCAGGGTGCACAACATGGCTACACACGGACCGGTATGTGCATTTTTGATCCCCATTTATGACAGGGGTAAAGGCTCTGGAGAAAGAATAGAGGAGAATAACTAAAATGATATCTAATCTAAGGGACTTCATTATCAGATTAGGCTCAAGGAATCGAATTTTTTTTCCACTGGAGCAACAGAAAGTTAGAGAAGATCAGATTGAGGTTTTGATGAAATTAGATTCTGTTCAATTGGGCAAGTCAACTGAGATGGGTAGGGATGGGAGAGATAGATGCTATATGGATAAATCAAACAAAAAATTAGACAAGATATTGTTCAGGGTATTTCTTTTCACACAAAACCATTTGTCATCTGGAATAGATTACCAACCATATAGATTTCATACAACTCTTTGAAAGGGAGCTGGATAATTTTCCGAAACAGAAGAGCATTCCCAATTATAAAAGGCAGGATTTTGGGATCAATGGGATTACTGGATTACCGTGGCCTTGGGGCGTTTGATTCGACTTAGTTAAGGAGTCAATGTGAAATTTCTCAGAATTTTTCCTAACGTTATCTGTTGTCTATTTTTTTCTCTTCCAGGGAGATTGCAAATGAGTTGGAGATGAAAAAATGCATAGTTCAGCTGTATCATGTCTGGATGGGATAAACCAGATTATCTTTCTCCACGCTTTTTGAATGCAACACAGTTAAAATTTTCAAGAACGTAGATGTCTGAAATACTTTCCTGATGAGAGATAGCTCAACACATATCATCAGTAGGATAAAACTAACCCTGTCTCACGATGGTCTAAACCCAATTCACCTTCCCTTTTTAGGCAGGATTCAGACCTCAAGATGTTCAGTCATAAACTGGTTGTTAATTAAGGTAACAAAGTGAAAACCCCAACAATGTTTAATTGTTAACTTCAAATTAGCTGCATTTTATAGGTGGCATACCCTGGGAGGAATTTTCCCATCCCACCCACCATGGGAATCATAGTGGGGAGGGAGGGTGGGGGTGAGAGGTGGACCACGCAAAGGTCCTTTGACCTCAGACCAGTTTTGGGGCAAACGCAGCCGGAAAATCCTGCCCCCTTATTTCTAACACATATGCCATTCCATGATTGCTTCATTTGACTTACATCTTTGTGTAAGTCTTTGCGTAAAACCCAAAATCAATTTTTGGTCACATATTCAGCTAGCCGTTTTTTTTAAACAAGTGGCAAAAATATGTGGTTCCTTTAATCCAAAATCTCTACAGATATATCATATTTTGTGGGAAAAATAACAGTTTTCAGTCTGACTAGAAGTTTAGCAACATGCCTATGGCACAGCAGTCAGTGTTCATGTTACTAAAATCGAACAAACAGAGTTCAAATTCCAACACTGCAATCTGAGAATTTGAGATTAGCTTAAAAGATCCAGAAACATTTTTTTTGTCAAAAAGCTGATGCCAGTGGAAGTCACCACGTAGTCCCTCATAAATGGAAGTTAACCTTATAAATGTAACTATTTCACTAGTGCCCTTTATGGGAGGGCCAGCTTTTTGTTTTATTCATTTGTGGGATATGGATGTCACTGGCAGGCCAATATTTATTATCCATCTCTCACTGCCCTTGGAGGGCAATTGAGAGTCAACCAGATTGCTGAGTCTCTGGTGTCCCATGCAAGGACGGCAGATTTCCTTCTCTAAAGGACATTAGTGAAACAGATGGGTTTTTCTGACAATCGACAATAGTTTCATGGCCATCAGTAGACTCTTAATTCCAGATTTTTAAAAATCAAATCCAAATTCCACCATCTGCCGTGGCAGGAGTTGAACACGGGTCCCCAGAACATTAGCTGAGTTTCTGAATTAATAGTCTAGCGACAATACCACTAGGCCATCGCTTCCTTAGCTCATCTTACATGATCTGGTCATGTGCCAGTGAGTCCTTGTAGTTAAGTAATTAAATAGGCTTATATTATGCTGGCTTTTATTTTAGCATGACCAATGGCCAATGCACTTAATCAGCACGTGTGGGAGGAAACCAGAACACCCAGAGGAAACCCATGCAGACACAGGGAGAATGTGCAGACTCTGCACAGACAATGACCCAATGCTGAAATTGAACCTGGGTCCCTGATGCTGTGAGGGAGCGGTGCTAACCATTGCCCCACTGGACCAATAAAAGAGGATGCAAATTCAGAACTGCACAGAGTTCTGGTTTGACCCTCTCTTGAGTATAACATTCAGTTCTAATCTGTGCACCTCAGGAAGAATACAAAGGGGTGCAGATTCACCAGAATAATAAGGCTAATACTGTTTCCTCAGAAGGAATGCTTCAAATGCAGACAATAAAAATATAACAAAACTTACTTCAATTTATAAATCAAAGAAAGGGTTTAATAAAGAATCTTCATTACTCCAAACTTGGGGCCTCACCCTGGGCCAATCCAAGTTCCCCACAATTCCCAACAGGTTCTTATTTATACTGAGTCAGCTGATCAACTGACCATCATATCATTCTGTAATTGATTCCATAGTTTATGGGGTCAGCTTGTTATCATTGGTCACATTACATCCAATACAAAATTGTCACCAGTTACAAGTTGAATTATGAGGGCAGATTGTGTCAACTCAGCTTGTACTGCTGAGAATATCGAAGATAGTGTGATCTAATTAACATGTTTACATGTTAACAGATGCAGGTTTGTGGAGGGGTGGCACAGTGGTTATCACCGTTGCCTCACAGCATCAGGGAATTGAGTTCAATTCCAGCTTCAGATCACTGTCTGTGTGGAGTTTGCACATTCTCCCCATGTCTGTGAGGGCTTCCTCCGGGTGCTCTGGTTTCCTCCCACAGTCCAAATATGTGCACGATATGTTGATTGGCCATGCTAAATTTATCCTAGTGTCAGTGGATTAGCAGGGTAAATATGTGGGATTACGGGAATAGAGCCTGGGTGGGATTGTGATGAGTGCTGGCTCAATGGGCCAAATGGCCTCCTTCTGCAATGTAGGAATTCTATGATTCTGATTAGGGCATGTGGACAGAGTGAAGATATAAATCAGCCAGGATCTAACTGAATGGCTTGAGGGGCAGAATGATCTATTCCTCTTCCTAACTGTCCACTAACATAGAACATAGAGCATAGAACAGTACAGCACAGTACAGGCCCTTTGACCCTCAATGTTGTGCTGAGCTATGTCCAAATCGAAGATCAAGCTATCCCACTCCCTATAATTCTGTGCTCCATGTGCTTATCCAATAACCGCTTGAAAATTCCTAAAGGGTCCGACTCCACTATCACAGCACGTAGCCTATTCCACACCCCAACCACTCTCTGAGTGAAGAATCTACCTCAGACATCTCTCCTATATCTTCCATCATGAACCTTATATAGTTATGCCTCATAGTAACAGCTACATCCACCCGAGGAAATAGTCTCTGCACGTCCACTCTATCTATCCCCCTCATCACCTTATAAACCTCTATTAAGTCACCTCTGATCCTTCTCCGTTCTAAAGAGAAAAGCCCCAGCTCCCTCAAACTTTCCTCATAAGGCCTACCCTCCAAACCAGGCAGCATCCTGGTAAATTTCCTCTGCACTCTCTCCAATGCTTCCACATCCTTCTTATAGTGAGGTGACTAGAACTGAATGCAATATTCCAAATGTAATCTCACCAACATCCGGTATAGTTGCAGCATAACCCCACGGCTCTTAAACTCAAACCCCCTGCTAACATCATTCAACGCTCACTTCTTGAGAATGAATGAATCAGCCCTTTAGAGCTTTAAAGATATGGATTTTTCTATCAAACATTTACAAGATGTGGGCCAGGATTTATTTACCATCTCTAATTGCCCTGAGTGGCAGGCCTGCTGGGCAGTTCAGAGAGAAGTTAAGATTCAGCCACATCACTTTTGTCTGGAGTTACATGTAGGTTGAATGGGTTGGATGACATATCCCCTTTTCCATAGGACCAGATGGGTTTGAAACAATCCTCTAGTTTTTATAGGCAACATTACTAATGCTAGCTTTTTTAAGATGCCACATCAAAGGTCACTGCACAAAATTAAAGTTCATGGTGTAGAGCGAAAAACATTAGTATGGATAGAAGATTGGTTAGCAACAGGAAGCAGAGAGTAGGGATAAATGGATCATTTTAGGTTGGCAAGATGTAACTGGTGGTGTGCTATAGGGAACTGGCCTCAACTGTTTACCATCTTTTTACCATCTTCAGGGTAGACCAATTAGAATGAAAGTGAGGAGACATTTCTTCACCCAAAGAGTGGTGAACCTGTTGGAATGAATTATTAAAGGAAGCAGTTGATGCAAAAACATTGAACACATTCAAGAGGTGGCTGAATATAGCACTTGGGGCAAATGGGATCAAAGGTTATGGGGAAAAAGCCAGATTAGGCTATTGAATTGGATGACTAGCCATGATGTTAATGAATGGTATGGAGATGCCAGCGTTGAACTGGGGTAAACACAGTAAGAAGTCTCACCATACCAGATTAAAGTCCAACCAATTTATTTAATAGTAAACTCACAAGCTTTCGGGGTTTGCCCCTTCTTCAGGTGAATGGAGACCAGGACTCTAACCTGGTGTTGTGAGACTTCTTACTGTTAATGAATGGCCTTCTCTTGTTTCTATATCAATGACTTGGATAAAGGGTTGAAATGTATGGTTGCTAAATTTGCTGATGACATAAAGACAGGTCAGAGAGTTGGTTGTGAAAAGGTTGTGATAAGGGGGAAAATCTTCCTGTTCCACCCACCACGGGAATTGTAGAGCGTGAAGAGATGGACCATGGAAAGGTCCGTTGACCTTAGTCGGGATTTTCCTGTTTCTGGGCGAGCGTAGGTGGAAAATCCTGCCCAAGGACTCTGCAAAGGGATAAGTTAAGTGAATGGACAAATATCTGGCAGATGGCGTATAATTTGGGAAAATGTGAACTTGTCCATTTTAGCAGGAAGAATTTTATAAATGGAGAGACACTGCAGAATTGTGTGGTACAGAGGGATCTGAATGCCCCAACATATGAATCACAAAAAGTTGGTATGCAGGTACAACAAATAATTTGGTAGGCAAATGTTGATATAGCAAGGGGAATTGAGAATAAAAGTAAGAAATGTTTGTTACAGTTCGACAGGGTACTGGTAAGACCATATCTGGAGTATTGTGGACAGCTTTGGTCTCCTTACTTATGAAAGGATATAACAGCATTAAAAGTAGTTCAGTGAAGCTTCATTCCTTGGATTGCTTGGATGCAGGGGTTATCTTATGAGAAAAGGTTGGACAGGCTGGGCCTGCACTGGCTAGAATTTAGAAGAATGAAATATGCATTGACTTCTTGCTGCTGTGTACGTTGGCAGGGTCTTACAGTCCCGCTGATGGCCTACATTGCCATGGGTTTTCCATCAACGAGGAGTGTGTTCAATGGGACACTCCTTGACTATGGTAGGACCGTAAGATCCCACCACTAACAAGTGGTGCACTGCATCCTGCCACCGCAAAACATGCCACGGATGGGGAGGAAAATCCACTCACAGTCTTATTGAAATGGACAAGATCCTGAATTGACTTGAGAGGTGGATGCCAGGACAATGTTTCCTTTGTGGGAACCAGGGTATGCAGTTTAAAATTAAGGGGTATCCCACTTATCACTGAGCTGAAGAGAAATATTCTCTCTTAGAAGGTTGCTAGTATGTGGAATTCTCTTCCCCTCGGAGCAGTGCAGGCAGGGTGGTTGAGTATTTGTAATCCAGAGTTAGATAGGTTTATGGTTAACAAGGGATGCAAAGATTATAGGGGGTAGACAAGTGTTGAAGCCACAGTCAGAGCAGCCACAATCTTAACAAATAGCAGAGAAGGCTTGTGGGGTCGAATGGCCAAATCCTGCTCATGATTCAATGCTCACATTATCCCAGATTTATTTAGTTAATTAAATTTAAGTTCCCAAATAATGTGATGTGATTTGAATTCATGTCTCTGGATCATCAGTCCAGGCTTCTGAAATACTAGTCCAGTAACATAACCACTTTGCTACTGTTTCCTGTTGATCATTCCATCAAGCCCTTGGCAAAGGAGAAACTACTTCATTACTGGTTGTGCCAAGGAACAGGAAGTATTCTCAACTCAACTCCATGTTATATTTAAAGAAACATATTACTTTCTACACACAAAACTGCTTAAAAAGCACATGATACACCCGTATAAATGCCAATTCATGTCTTGACATTACAAACAGATGTTGAATTTGCATATGGATTTCAGTGATACTGACAGTGATTTGGAGTCAAATATCATGAATAAACTTCAGCTGAACTGCAGGTTGGCTAAAGCCCACAGTTCTGCTCCAGTTTACCAGGCTAGTGCAGAAAATCTGTTGCTGCATCACCGTCACCTGAAATCATAGCTCTCAGCTCACATAATGAACCTTAGCTCCTCTAACCAGTTTAAGGCTCTTGAGCAGCATTTTGTCTCTTACTCACCTTACTTATATAAATGATAAAATAAAACATGCAGTTTCAACACAAAAGAAGCAAGGTGGCAAAGATTAACTGCACAATGTTAGCAATCTAATGGGAGATTTGAACACGGAGCCTAGGTATTAAATGGCATAGCAACCAGAGATGGAATAAAAGTGGGGGCCAGCAGGATGCATAAATGATCTAATTTATAGGAGTTCAGGAGGGTGTGGAGAGCCACAAAGGAAAGGATTTAAATACAAATATGGGACATGATGTTCACTGTCATCATGATGTTAATGTTTATGTTCAAAGAGTCTTGGGAGTGCTTGTATCAGGAATGCAGAAAGTTAGCATGCAGGCCAAACAAGCAATTAGGAAGGGAAATTGCAGTTATTGCAAGGGAATTGGCTAGAGGAATAAAGAAGGCTTGCTACAATTGTACAGGGCTTTGCTGAGATACAGGAGGAACATTAGGGGCGATTTTCCCAGCCTGCTGCGCTGCTCTAGTAGTACAGCAGGCTGAGAGAAGGTGGAGGTTCTTTGGTGGGCTCCCCGCTGGCACCATGGCCCCTGCATGTCTCCGGCCACCGGATTTCTGGTGTCACAAGTCCGTTCTGGGAGTTAGTGCAGAACTGATTTAAATATGGTAATCTTCATTACCACCTGATTAGTGTGCCCGGAGACTTCAGTCCCTCTTCCCTCACACCAGGAGCGGTTCACTCCATTGGGGTCTACAACAGCTCCCCACTAATGGGGAACTGGCAACCTGACCCCGCTGGAGTGAAGGGAGGCCACTGAGGCTCCCCAGAGGTTAGAGGTAAGGGGTTCAGGTGGAAGGGAATTTCCAGCCTGGCAATGCCAGCCTGGCTCCTTGGCACTGCCAAAGCAGCAAATTGATAATGCCCAAGGGGCACCTTAAACTACCCACCAGGCATCTTGCAGTACCAAGGGAGTGGGGCCAGAGAGGGCAGGGCCTGTGGTGGGGCGGGGGGGGGAGATTGGTGGGGTTCCCACTCTGTAGTTGTGACATAGGATGGTGGACAGCAATTGCGGCTGGCCATCAGGATGGGTTGTTGCGGGGGTGGGGGATGGGTTAGCCTGCTGCTGGGAGGATGGGGGTGAGGGAGGAGTGTTATTCAGGGTTAGCTTGGAGATGTCCGGAAGGCCAATGATCGGGGGTTGTGGAGGGATTGCATGGCCAGCAATCAGGAGGCTGGCAGTGTGGGGCGACTACGCACGTGCTGATCTCCACTCTGACAGATCGGCCCATGCGCAGTAGCCCATTCAGCGCAATGCTGCCAACATCTCCAGTGGGAATATGCCCTGCCCCTGATTTTTATTGTGATTCATGCTAGGACGCTCTGCAGTGTTCAGAGTGTGGGAGATTCATTTTGAAAATCCCACTGAAAAAACAACAGGATTTACTCCAGTTTTTATGCAAGTTTGGCACTTAGAATTTTTTTGGAAGAATCTTGGCCATTGTGAACACTTTTGGTCTCCACATTTAAAAACATCCTGACATTGGAAGTGGCATATCAAAGGTTCATTAAATTAGACCCTGGGATAAGGGTGATGTCCTATGATGACAGACGGAATAAATCGAGCTTACATTCTTTAGTGTTAAGAAGAATGAGAAGTGATCTCATTGAAACAGACAAGGTTCTGAAGGGCCTTAATAAGGAAGATGCTGAGAGATTATTTCCTCGGGCTGGGGCATTTAAAACAAGGGGTTATCGTCTCAAGAGAAGGGGCCAGACACTTAGGACAGAGATTAGGATAAATTACTTCACTCAAACGTTTGCAAATCTTTTGGATTCTGGACTCCACAAAGTTGTGGATGCTTCATCTTTGAATACATAAGGCTGAAGACAGACATGTTCAGTCTGTCAGGGAATCAAGGGATATGGAGGTAAGGCAGGAAAGTGGAGTTGAAGCCAGAGGTCAGCCATGATCACATTGAATGGTGGAGTATTCTAGACTGGCCATGAAATCTACTCTTATTCCTGGTCTTCTTATGATCATTTCAAAGGTCTAATGCAGCTTAGCAAAGAAAGGAATTATCAGTGAACGGCACTTGGTGAGAGCAAAAGGCGCAACAGTTTTGAATAAGCTTAGAGGCTGCCAGGAAGAGAGTTTGGAACAGTCAAGCTTGAAGGAGACAGACATAATGAGGATTTCAGCAGTAGAGAGGATGAGGTAGGCGTGGATATAGGTGTGCTATAAGATAAAGCAAGTGGTCTTGGTGAAGAAGAGGATGTGAGTGCCCCACAAGGCTGTGGTCTCAGCTCCCTACTATTTATACACCTATGATTGTGCGGCCAAATTCCCCTCCAATTTGATTTTCAAGTTTGCTGATGACTCCACTGTCCTGGGTCAGATCTCAAAAAATGAAGAGACAGAGTACAGGAATGAGATAGAGAATCTGGTGAACTGCCGCAACAATAATCTCTCCCTCAATGTCAACAAAATGAAGGAGATTGTCATCAACTTCAGGAAGCGTAAAGGAGAACATGCCCCTGTTTACTTCAAGGCGGCGGGGGGTGGGAGGGGCAAGTAGAAGTGGTTAAGAGCTTCAGGCTTTTAGGTATCCAGATCGCCAACAACCTGTCCTGGTCAGCCCACACTGATGCTATAGTTAAGAAAGCCCACCAATGCCTCTACTTTTTCAGAAGACTAAGGAAATTTGGCATGTCAGCTACAACTCTCACCAACTTTTACAGATGCCCCATAGAAAGCATTCTTTCCAGTTGTATCACAACTTGGTATGGCTCCTATTCTGCCCAAGACTGCAAGAAATTATAAAAGGTTGTGAATGTAGCCCAGTCCATCATGCAAACCAGCCTCCCAGGCATTGATGCTATCTACACTCTCCGCTGCCTCAGCAAAGCAACCAACTTAATTAAGGACTCCACGCACCCCAGACATTCTCTCTTCCACCTTCTTCCATCGGGAAAGGATACAAAAGTCTGAGGTCATGCACCAACCAACTCAAGAACAGCCTCTTCCCTGCTGCTGTCAGACTTTTGCATGGACTTACCTTGCATTAAGTTGATCTTTCTCTACATCCTAGCTATGACTGTAACATTACATTCTGCATTCTCCCGTTTCCTTCGATATGAATGGTATCTTTATTGTGCGAGAAACAATATTTTTCACTGCATCCCAATACATGTGACAATAATAAATCAAATCAAAAGTCAAATGATACGAGATCAAAAGGTCAGCTCAGTGTTGAATCAGACTTTGAGGTTGTGAACAGACCGATTCAGCATGTCACAGTTTCTGGGGAGAAAATGAAATCAATGGTACTATAATGTGAAAGGGAGAGAGAGGTTCTTTTTGATTCTTTTATTGGATGTGGGTGCCACTGGCTATGCCAGCATATATAGCCCACCCCTAATTGCCCTTGAGAAGTTGGTGGTGAACCAGCTTCTTGAACTGCTGCAGTCCCTGTGTTGAACATACATCCACAATTTATGAAGGAGGGAGTTCCATGATTTGGATCCAAGGATGCTGTTGGAATGGCAACAAAGTTCCAAGGCAGGATAGCGTGGTTAGTGGAAATCTGAAATATTCCAAGTCAGGATGGTGTGTAACTTGCAGGTGGCAGCGTTTCCATGCATCTGCTGGTCTTGCCCTGCTAGGGGTAGATGTCGCAGGTTTGCAATTGTTGGAAACTGATTGAGTTGCTGCAGTGTATCTTATAGAAAGTACACACTGCTGCCATATGGAGGCAGGGAATGTTGAAGGTAGTGAATGGAGTGCCAATCATGTGGGTTGCACTGTTCTGGATAGTGATAAGTTTCAGCCAGGCAAGTAGCGAGCACGCCATTACACTCCTGACTTGCACCATGTGGATGGTGGACAGGCTTTGGAGAGTCAAGAGGTTAGGTACTTGCTGCAAAATTCCCAGCCTCTGATCTGCTCTTGTTGCCACAGAAATTATATGGTTAGTCCACTTCAGTTCCTAGTCAATACTAATCCCTAGGATGCTGTTCATGAAGGATTCAGTGATGGTAATGCCATCAAGCGCCAGGAACAGATGGTTGGATTCTATCTTAGTAAGGCTGATCATTGCCTTCCACTTAATGTTGTGCAAATGTTACTTGCTGCTATCAGCATAAGCCTGAATATTGTCCAGGTCTTGCTGCACACTGACATGGACTGCTCCAGTATCCAGAGTTGTGAATAGTGCTAAACATTGTGCAATCATTAGCAAACATCCTCACTTCTGACTTTATAATGGAGAGAAGGTCATTGATGAAACAGCTGAAGATGGTTAAAATTAGGACACTACCCTGAGGAACTCCTACAATGATGTTTTGGAACTGAGATGGCTGTCCTCCAATAACCACAATCATCTGCCTTTGTCCCAGAGATTTCAACCAGTGGAGAGGTTTCCCCTGAGTGCCATTGATTTTGCTTTTGCTTGGGCTCCTTGATACTGTATTTAGTCAAATGCTGCCTTGATGCCAAGGGCAGTCACTGTTCCCTCACCTCCAGCTCAGCTCTTTTATGAATGTTTGGACCGAGACTGGAATGAAATCAAGCATTGAGTGGCCCTGGTGGAACCCAAACTGAGGAGAATTTATAAACAATTTTTCTGGGGAAGCTAACCTCATGGGGATTTCCACGATGACAGCGAGTCATTGTGAAAATGGTCGAAGAGGCACGAATCCAGAAACCTCACCCTGAACACAGCGCCCATTATTTTCCCAGGGGTAGGAATGAGCCCAGGTCGAGTTTTGCTCATGCATATTTCACTTAAACAGTTTTCTATAAAAAAAACAGCAGTTGCGTTCGCAATGTGTGACTTTGGTGCGAGGTCTGCCTGAAACCTAATGTGCTTGGATTATCCATAGAATTCCTACAGTACAGAAGGAGGCCATTTGGCCCATCGAGTCTGCACCGACCACCATCCCACTCAGGTTCTATTCACATAGCCCCACATATTTACCTTGTTAAACCTGCTGACACTAAGGTCAATTTAGCATGGCCAATCAACCTAACCTGCACATTTTTGGACTGTTGGAGGAAACCGGACCACCCACAGGAAACCCATGCAGAATTATTGAGAAAGTGCAAACTCCACACAATGATCTGAGGCCGGAATTGAACCTGGGTCCCTGGTGCTGTGAGGCAGCAGTGCTAACAACTGGGCCACTGTGCCACCCTGTTTGGATTAGTTTGGATAGCCAGGGTGCCCTTTTGGATATGGTTCCACATGCCTTGGAACAAGGTCAAGTGGCCTTGGAGAATGGTTAGATATCCCTGTGGGATTGCTAAAAATATGCATAAATGCATGTAAAGAGTGCATAATCTTTTGCAGCTAGCAAAAAAGAACTGTCCATTGTGTCAAGATGGACTGTTTAAGGGAGTTGTCAAGCTATGAAGGCATTTAAAGCTCCTGTTCTTTAACTCTTCGTAAAAAGCTGTCTGGACTTTTGAAAGTTGATTGTTATTTCATGCTTGTTCTTCTTTCTATCCATTCATGGGATATGGGTGTCAATGGCTGGGTCTGCATTTATTGCCCTTCTCTAAGTGCCCATGGATGCATTTCAGAGGGCATTTTAAGACTCAACTACATTGCTGTGGATCTGGAGTCATGTGTAGGTCAGACCAGGTAAGGATGGAAAATTTACTTCCTCAAAGGACATTAATGAACCAAATCAGCAATGGTGCATGGTCATCATTAGACTTTTAATTCCAGATTTTTACTGAATTCAAATTTCACCATCTGCCATGATGGGATTCAAACTTGAGTCCCAGGAGCATTACTCTGAGTCTCCGGTTTACTATTCCAGTGGCAATACCACAAGGTATATGTTATATGACAGATTTCATAGCTCTTCGTCATCTCTGTAGGATGCAAATCATATCCCAGTTTAATTTTCAGCTCCAAGTGGTTGTGGGCTCTATGAATTGGGATTATGAATTCCAATCTTAAAAATCTTATGAATGCTTGTTTTTATCGAGGATTATTCAACTGAATGAAAAATTTGTTGTTTTAAGGGATTATGTTGTTGATGGATTATAAATGTAGCGAATGGCTTTTTATGAATCTTGAGTCTACAATAAACACTAGGAACTTTATTTGAACTGAGTGAGTTGGTATGATGGGTGTAAGGGCAAAGGGGGTGGGGGAGTGGACGATATAGGTTAGCATGGGAGTCATAAGAGGCCATGGGGGTGTTAGTGGAGACATGATGTGGCAAGGGTTGGCAAAAGAAATGCGTGGCTTGTGAGGGCATGTGGAAAGTGGTTTTCTATGTTTTCTGGATTTCTTAAAAGTTTGACATTGGGTGGAAGAACTGTCTCCATGCACAATCAGCTTCTCAACCAAGCAACCTCCGCATTATAGTTCTGGGGTCTCCTGGCCTGAATCCCAGGGAATCCTTCCCACCCTAGAACAAAGATCTGACCTTTGAGCTTTGTTTTGAATCACAGAATCATGACAGTGCAGAAGGAGGCTATTCGGCCTATCAAGCCTGCACTGACAACAATCTCACGCAGGCCCTCACATCATAAGCCCTGCCAATCCCCCGACACTAAGGGATGATTTATCATGGACAATCCACCTAACCTGCCCATCTTTGGACTGCGGGAGGAAACCAGAGCACCCGGAGGAAACCCATGTGGACACAGGTAGAATGTGCAAACTCCCCATAGGCAGTGACCGAGACTGGAATCGAACCCGGGTCTCTGGCATTGTGAGGCAACAGTGTTAATCACTGTGCTACTATGCTGTCTCTTTCTCCTGGGTCCAGCTTGCGGAGCCTGGAAATGTCCTGATTCTGTGCTCCAGACCCTGGAGCGAAAATCCAGCCTCAAGTTTGCCAATGATTTTGCCAAGGAGCATCATGCAGGTGAGTATCTGGGCATGTGAACTGATTGTCCAAGAGTACGAAGAGAACCCATTGCTGAAAAATAAATCATAAGACCATAAGACCTAGGAACAGAATTAGGTCACTCGGCCCATCGTGTCTGCTCCACTATTCAATCATGGCTGATATTTTTCTCATCCCCATTCTCCTTCCTTTTCCCCATAACCCCTGATCCCCTTATTAATCAAGAACCTATCTATCTATGAAATAAAGACACTCAATGACCTGCTCTCCACAGCCTTCTGTAGCAAAGAGTTCCACAGATTCACCATTCTCTGGCTGAAGAAATTCCTCCTCATCTCTGTTTTAAAGGATTGTCCCTTTAGTCTGAGGTTGTACTCTCTGATTCTAGTTTTTCCTTCTAGTGGAAACATCCTCTCCATGTCCACTCTATCCAGGCCTTGGAGTATCCAATAAGTTTCAATAAGATTCTCCCCTCATCCTTCTGAACTCCAGTGAGTACAGACCCAGAGTCCTCAACTGTCCCTCATACGACAAGCTCTTCATTCAAGGGATCATTCTTACGAACCTCCTCTGGACCCTTTCCAAGGCCAGCACATCCTTCCTTAGATATGGAGACAAAAACTGCTCACAATACTCCAAATGGGGTCTAACCAGAGCCTTATACAGCCCCAGAAGCACATCCCTGCTCTTGTATTCTATTCCTTTCGAAATGAATGCTAACATTGCATTTGCCTTCCTAACTGCTGACTGAACCTGCACGTTAACCCTAATGTAAAACCTTAAATCCTTGGAAATCTCCAAAATGGAATGGTATAAAATAATCTCCACCTTCCATTATAATAGGGTAAAGGGATTGGGGCAGGTCAAAGATTTGTGCCTTAAAGTAACACAGCTTATGTTCTCAACACTTCAGTACCTTTGATTAGAAAATACATAGAGGATGATGATGCTTCAGCTTCAATTAGAACATTACTCATATCGAAATCTGAGACACAGTACGAATGCTGAAATTTGGAAACATTAACCTCGTTACCAAATAGATTTCCGGTGTGTAACAGGAGGCGAATAACAGACTATCCCCAAAGTTGCAGGAGCTTCCAACAGATAAAATATCCTTAAATGCTATGAGTCATGATCAGAAGATACTGCGGCATTTTATATTCTTCAGAGAGGAAAACAAAAACACCAGTGGCTGGATAAAGGCCAGGTGGCCCCAACAAAGTTCCTGTGTTAAATCAGAGAAAGATTGCGTTTCATCTGCAGAATTCTGAGAAACCACTTACGTACAACTGTTTCTTAGGTTTTGCCAGTTTATCTGAGCTGTGTACTCATTCGTGAATTAGTCATAATAAATGATTTGTGGTTTTTAAACCTAACAGTATAAAAGCCTTTCTGTTGTTCTAGCTTTAGGCACGATAGCCATGAAAATAATATCGAAAATATTTAAATTACATTAAAACAACTAAAGTTGTAGAATTGAACAGGATATGCTAATGATTTTCTTTACTTTTAAAGAATGAAAAATAGTTGATTTAACACAGGCATCTGTTAAATTTTGCCAGTCCAATTTGAACTTTATAAGATAACTCTTCTTATCAATCAAAATCCTCATGATTTATCATTTGTTTACAAAAGAAAATAATTTACAGAAGAATCCATTCTCATGGTAAATTACAACATTTACCATATATTATCTATATAAATTCTGAACTGTGCTTTTTCTCATAGTCTCTCTTTGCTTCTCTCTTTACTCTTGATGGGGGTGATTTTGAGTCCAAAATATCACAAGAGTGAGAAAACGAGATTCTACCTGGCAAAATCTCGTTTTCTGATTTCCCCCAGCCTTTTGCAGGAGATGTAACAAAGCTGCTGCCCAGAAAGGGCGGGAACTTAATTTAAATTCATTTTAATAAATTAATAAATGCTTAAAAGGGTGACTCCACCATATGTTGCCCCGAGGTAAGGAATTCCCCCATTGACAGGAGGTCACATTGGCCAGGTTTACAACAGCCATTGAAAAACACAAAGCAGTTGAAGGGAAATAGCTGGGGATGCAGTGGTAAGTATAGCCCCCCAGGGGGAGAGGGACATGTCTAGACTGTATCCTGACACTGTTCCTTGGCACCCTGCCCTGCCACCCTGTCATTAGCAGGGGTGTGCCCTCAGAGGCCTCATTTGGGGTTTCCTCTTATGTGTATAGAAGGTGCTTCTTGTCTGTGGGTGGAGGCAGAATTTTGATTTAATGCAGATCAGGGGAGTCCCGAAATGGGTTCAACCAGCATTGCCTGTTCTCTCAGGCCTTGTCCTGCCAACATGACAGCAAAAACCACCCGCTCAAATTCTACCCACTGGGTGGGATTTTATGGTCTCGCTTGGGCAAGACTGGAAATTCCCACCTGAGGTGAAAGGAAATTTCCATTGTTGGCCCCTCACCCATGCCGATTCTGTGGAGGGCGAGGTGGTAGAGTTCCGACAATATGTTTAAAGGGTTTTCAGACATTTATCCCAGTAAGCTTTTTCTCCTCTCTCGCCACAGGCCATTCTTTCTCTCTCTCTCATTATTGACTTGTTTGTTAATTCATCCAGGGTCACATTTGTTTAGTCTGAGTTCCTTGGTTTGGGGAATGTTCAATACTGAATGCTCAACATTATAACGACAAACATGTTGCATTTGTCTCCTACTGAAGAGTTGTTTAACAACTACCACCAATCTGTTTCACTGAATTGACAGTAATTAAGTGGTAATGTTATGTACCTAGGTCCTTGTTTTGGGTATTCCTGACTCTCAGGTCATGTTAAATTTTATCATTTTATAGTTGCTATTCCCCAAGGGTGCTATGATTTGCACTTTATGTATATTTGTTCAGTCTTTTACAATTGCCAGGTTGAGCTATGCATTACTTCTTGTGGCTGAGTTAACAAGAGGCCATGCGTTATATTTTCCAACTCTGACTACACCACTGAGGTTTCGCTATTTTATATTGCATTGATTACATTACATTATACTAAATTACATTAAAATAATGCTCTTGTGCACACATATCCTTTCTATTTCCTCTTAGATCAAATTGGTGTCCTTCTTAAACTGACTTGCGACTTTATCGTGTGGCATTTTTTTGCTCAGTTGAATCTTTTGCATTCAGTTTGTCTCATCTGTATAATTTGAAATCCCCACTCCCTCTAACTCGTCTCATTTACAATCTGTGCTTCGCCCCTGTGTTCAGCTCCATATCAATCACACACACTATAAACAAAAGCAATGGCTCCAGTGCCTGTGAAATTTTGCCCTGTAAATGCAAGCCCATGTTGACAACCATATCTTGTTTTCTCTGCTTCAACCAACTTTTAGTTCCCCACCAAAGCCTGTTTCCTACTTCATGCTTACTTGATATGTGGACAATTGCATGTGTCTTAAAAATATGAAAGGCCAGGCTGAAGCTTAAACAATATGCATAGAACTTAATTGTCAACCAACTTCATCATTTTTCCTCCGATCCACATCTGACAAAGTGAATTTAATACTAATACTAAATGATAAAAGTAGAAAACAAGCAGTCGATTCCACTGTACAGTTATCCTTCGGCTTAGCAATGAAATGGAAAGTATAAATGTTCTGTGATTCCTACCAACTGTAAATTAAATCTGCAAATGACTAAATCAATTAAAATTTAATCCACAATCTGATTTCTGCACTGGTTTTGATATCTGACTCATAAGCAGCTAACATGCTATATTTTTCCACACTGACTATAATGCATTTCCACAAACCTATCAAAACAAGTCATTATATTAGTAGGTACTTTTTAGAAACACTTTTCTCGTGTTTCAAATCTTTTCCCCAAATGTATAAAATTACGATAAAATATCTAAATCTAAGGCATATATGGGAGTTTACATCCTCGCTTGTCCCAAAACTATAAAATCCTGCCAGGGATCAACAGACTTTCCTGTGCTCTGCCCCTCACCCCCTCCGATTCCTGTGGCAGACAGGCCAGCAAAATTCTAGACATAGTGCGATTTTCTGGCCATTACAACCAGTGGGATCTTCCAGTCCCTCTGCCCGTGACCACCGCCCCCTCCCCTGCCACCATAGGTCCCCCTTGTGGTAGGGGGTGCAAAACAATGGGAAACTCTTCTGACAGCGGCCAGACCAGAAGATCCTACTGCCAGGTAATGGCGAGCTGCCTCCTTTGCAGCAAAGCATGCCATAGGGCAGAAAATCTCACCCATGGAATATTCGCTTAAGACTTGAATCAGATTTCATATCTTCCCAGCACAGCACACAATGACTCCAACTATAACAAGCAGGCACTCATCCACCATTTGCAATGACAATAAAAAATTAATGATAAGTACAACTGCATTAGATAAATATCCTAGGTGGCATTTAAGGGCAGGTTTACTTCAAAAATCTAAGTCAGGAATGAGTTTAGATGTTGGATTTGATTTTAGTTTTTAAGTTTAAAATTGAAAGATTTTAAAAAGTCAATGTAACATTGTAGTTCATCTCAGATGATGACTATCATAAGTCACTTGCACATATTTTATTGACATTCTGAAGGTTGAATGTCTAAACATCAGTGAAACCTGAATTATATTGACGTAGTAGGAAGTACTCTTTGGTGCTTTTTAAGCTGTGTGTTGTGTAGATTAAATAAATTAACAAATAACTCATTCTTGACAATTTCTATTAATAAAATCATTTAGGTACAATGACACTCATATTGTACTTTACATCAACAAAAAACATTTTCATTAAGGTTTTTAAGTAGAATCAAATTGCCCAATGTGAAAGCCAAATTAAGACTGACATATTCTGTAATACCAAAGAATTTTCACATGGACTTACCTCATTAATACAGCCAATGACCCCAAAAATCTTGGCAATTTGTCCTAACAGATTTGGGTAATTTTCAGCAATTTCCTTTAGGTTTTCAATAGAACTATCCAGGACACATTGATTGACAGCCACAAGGTCTACCAACATGTTTAGGATGAATTCGCTATAACTGGGTTCTTTCAACTGGATAATCAAAGATGGAATGGATTCATTTAAGACCTAAGGGGGAAGAAGAAAATAAATTGTCAAGGTAATTTCACTGCATTTAACTAATGTATCATCATCACAGAAAGTAACTAATTCCATTTGCAATTATACAAGAAGAGATGGCTTTGGACAGATGTTCAGAGTTTATCATTCTGGTAACTGAAGTTTCACTGATACTGGTGAAGTCCGTAAAAAAGCATTGATGTCTCTGTCTGGCACAGAGACAGTGAGCAGTTAAATTCAGGATGGAGGGAAGACAAATAGTTACATCCATATCAAAGGACACTTAAACATAAGGCTAGACTCAGCTGGATCTCAGTTTTTTTTTCTTGTTCAGTATAAGATTCACAAAATAATCACTATTATTACTGTTAGATAGAAACTAGCTGAAAGATGGGAGTTGCACTTATTCAAACTAAATACCATAATCTGATTGAATGACTAGAAACTCATTTAAACTGGTGTGATTGCTACTTGGAAAATAGTATAAGTCTGGTAAAGCGCAGCATTCCTGATTTGATATGATTTTTGTTTTGATTTATTATTGCCACATGTATTAACATACAGCGAAAAGTATTGTTTCTTCCCTCTATACAGAGGAAGCATACCGTTTATTGAGAAGGAAATGAGAGAGTGCAGAATGTAGTGTTACAGTCATAGCTAGGGTATAGCAAAAGATCGACTTAATTCATTTGGAATACCTAAGATCAATGGCAGATCCAAAGCAAAATAGGCAATTTTTCAATTGGCAGCCAACACCAAATTAGAGGTGAAAGTTAGGGTTTACAATTTCATTTTTAGACAAACTAAAAGTACAAGTGTTCAGAAAGTTAAGACTAAGGATTAGATTTTTACAGAGTCAGGGAGACTTACCAGACATTTGAAAATAGCAAATGGACCTGGATGCAGAAGTCTCATCCCCATTTATAACAGGTTCCATTTTTTCGTAGGGGAAGGGGAACACATGTGAGTCACACAAGCAGGAAATCAGAATACAGTGGGGCCATTTGAACTATTCTCAGTTTAAACTAAGATTTACTGAGACGCCACCAGGACTTGATGGTTTGAGTTATAAGGAGAGGCTGGATAGACTGGGGCTTTTTTCTCTGGAGCGTAGAAGACTGAGGGGTGATCTTATAGAGGTCTATAAAATAATGAGGGGCACAGATCAGCTAGATAGTCAATATCTTTTCGCAAAGGTAGGGGAGTTTAAAACTAGAGGACATAGGTTTAAAGTGAGAGGAGAATCAAAAGTGTCCAGAGGGGCAGTTTTTTCACATAGAAGATGGTGAGTGTCTGGAATAAGCTGCCAGAGGTAGTAGTAGAAGCAGGTACAATTTTGTCTTTTAAAAAGCATTTAGATAGTTACATGGGTATGATGGGTATAGAGGGATGTGAGCCAAATGCAGGCAATTGGAATTATCTTAGGGGTTTTAAAAAGAAAGGGTGGCATGGACAAGTTGGGCCAAAGGGCCTGTTTCCATGCTGTAAACTTCTATGACTCTATCTATTTAGGATCTCACCCATCTCTTGCGTGTCAAATTGTCTTAAACCCTAACTTCTCAACTTTGAACCAGAGGGTTATAGATTCAAATCCCATTTCAGCACATGAGCTCATAATCTAGGCTGACATCCAGGGCAGTACTGAGGATACAAAGAATCCCAAAACACTATCTTCCAATGTCCTCGCCAACATTCCTGCTGCAACCAATATCACTCATTTATTGTTTTTTGCAAAAATCCTTCTGTGTGCAAAATATGAACCACGATACCAAGTTTCATTTTAATTATTGTGGGTAAAATGCTGTGAGATGTTTTGAAAATCATAAGGAGGAATTTATTTTTGGATACTGTTTATAAGAAAATGTAAGTTATTTTGATTTTGCCACATAATATTAGCAAAAGTAGAAATTATCACTCTGCTGAACACCCTAACTTGAAATTTATGAATTTTTTTATGCAAGTGCTGTAAGTGACAATTCAATTATTGCCTAAATGATGCAAATTGGTTTGAAATCTAGAATGTAAATAATGAAATGTCAATTAAGCTGTAAAAACTGATGCAACATAGCTTTCCTATGTTCTTTCTACAATTACGTTTTATTACTATTACAATAACTGAGCTATGAAATCCAAATTAAGAAGTGCTTCTCCAAGCACCATATCAAAATCACACACTCTTTTGACAAAGATCAAGTGTCAGATCCAGCCCAAGATGGGATGCAATGCCTTATCTTGTCAGCTTGGATCTTGTTTGTTTCTTTTGTGTGAACCATGAATTGGATCCAATTGGAATTTGAATTTGGTTTTTGGAGCAAGCAAGGAATGGATTTGGGTTTGGCTGGTCCATCCTGAGCATTGGCTTTGTAACTTTAAGGATGGAGTAAAAATTTAAAATACTCCCCAATCTCCACTATTGTTCCCTCTCATCCAGTTTCTAGTACCAGTCATTGCTATCCTCTCCCAGTCACAGTCCACTACCAGTCACTTCCCTACCATACCAAGCCGCTTGTCCCTTCCCCAGTTCTCACAGTTACACCTCTCCCTCTCTCAGTCTTATCCCTCACCAACATCCCCCTATTGCGTCACCATCCCAAATCTCTTCAAATCAGCAATCTGCTAGTAATGTTGCACAAGGATTGTTTTTGGGCTCTAAGATAATTTTTCTTCCTCAATGTACTGAACAAAAGCTTTCTCAACATTACAGTGAGCATTTTTCTTTAATTCCTGGCAGCAATACATTAAAAATCTGACTAAAAATATCTCAAAATTTTCAGCATGTGGGAGTCACTGCAAATATTAATACCTCTTTCAGAGGCCTTTTACAAACATTGCAGTCTTGAATCTCAAAACATTGGGTAAGATACCAAATCAAAGCAGTAGTATACTTATATAAAATGTATGTTTTGAACATAAGAAACAAGAGCAAAATCAGGTCATTGAGCCCTTTGAGTCTGTTCCACAATTCAGTAAGTTTTTTTTTGTTGTGTTGCAAGTAGGCTTACATTTACACTGCAATGAAGTTACTGTGAAAATCCCCTAGTCGCCACGTTCCAGCACCTGTTCAGGTACACTGAGGGAGAATTTAACAAGGTCAATGCACCTAACCATCACATCTTTCGGAGTGTGGGATGAAACCAGAGCACCCAGAGGAAACCCATGCAGGCACAAGGAGAATATGTAGACTCTGCACACACAACGACCCAAGCAGGGAATCAAAGCCAAGTCCCTGGTGCTGTGAGGCAGCAGTGCTAACCTTTGACTCCACTTCTTCATCCGACTCCAAGATGTTGTGATTCCCTTAGCATCCAAAAATCTATCAATCTCTGCTCTGAACATACTCAATGATTGAGCATCTGGACTGTTCTGGGTCAGAAAATTCAAAAGGTTCAGAACTGAGTGAGGAAATTTCCCCTCATCTCAGCACTAAATTGGCAACCCTTATTCTGAGATTTTGACCCCTAGTTCTGAAATGCTAGGGAAACACCCTTCTGGCATCTACCCTCTTAATTGCCTTAAGAGTTTTATATGGTTGAATATGATTACCTCTTGTTCTTCAAAATTCAAAAAAATACAAGCTGATAGTCCACTCAGACCATCCTCATAGAACAATCTTCTTGCTCAAGGAATCAGCCTGGGTGAACCTTTGTTGCATTCTCTCCCAAGGCAAGTGTATTCTTCCACAGACAAGTAGACCAACACTGTGCAGAGTGCTCCAGGTGTGGTCTCACCAAGATCCTATATAATTGTGGTAAGACTTATATACCATCAACGTATTTATCATTTAATGTAATTTGTAATAAAGGCTAACACAAAATTTACTTTGTTAATTGCTTGCTGTACCTGCATGTTAAATTTCTGTGATTTGTTTACCATGACACTCAGATCCCTCTGAATGCTAATAATTCCTCATCTCCCGCTGTTAATAAAATATGCTGTTGCTCTATATTTTTTACCAAGGTGGATAACTTCATATTTCTCCATATTTTATTCCACCTGCTATCATCTTGCCCACTCACTTGATCTGTCTATAATCCTTTACAACCTCTCTCTGTTGTGTTAACAGTTTATCTTTTCACCTACTTTTGTATTGTCAGCAAACTTAGATAAATAATGCTGCGTCCCCTAATCTGCCATTAATAGAGATCGTAAATAGTGGCGACCACAGCTCTAATCTCTGGCGTACAACTACTTAGAGCACAGTAACAGAAGTCACATGTATATAGCAAATATAGAAATCTCTTGTCAAGCACAGATATATGATGTATTCAGGGAACCCAGTTTGAAAATCAAGTTTTAAGAATCAAATTTTCTCCCGCTAACTTTATATTCACTTCCTTAGTCATTTCCATTAATATTGTCACTGGAACTCCTTAACTATCAGACTGGAATGCATACTTGTGCAACAAAAGAACATTTGCTGAGCAACCCCATTTATTTTCAGATGTTCCACATTAATCAGCCGTGCTCAAGTACAAAAGGCATTCTCTGGAATTTGTATTGATGTCCAGGCAAAGGACTGTAGATATTATAGTTTTGGAGACATCCAAAAATGACCATCTAGAAGTTAACCTCGTTCTTTAAAAATCTAGGTCCCACAAATATGACAATTTTCTTTTTTATCACAGAATCCCAACAGCACAGAAGTCCATTCGGCCCATCGAGACAGCTCCATCCCACCCAGGCCCTATCCTTGTAACCCCATGTACCCACCCTGCCAATCCCCCTGACACTAACGGAAAATTTAGCGCGGCCAAACCACTTAACCTGCGTATCTTTGGAGTGTGGAAGGAAACTTAAGTACCCAGAGGAAACCCAGGCAGACACGGGGAGAATGTGCCAACTCCACACAGTCACCTGAGGCCAGAATTGAATCTGGATTCCTGGCACTGTGAGGGAGCAATACTAACCACTGTGCTGTATTCAGCCCTATAATTGCATAACCATAATCGTAATGGGACCATAAATCAAAAAATACTCTATAATCAATTTTTTCTTTCAAATCTGAGTAGATCAATTCAATGATAAAGAAACTATTACAGGAAGTCTTTTGGCAATCAGAGAAAAAAGTTCAGTGTCAAAGGAGGGGGCGGCTTGCTGAAGTTCAAACTTATTGAAATACGTCAGCAAACACGATGTAATCACTGTTTCTCATAGTCAGCATGATTACTAATAACATTCTGGAATGTGGAATTGGAATACATCCTTTACAATGATCTGATTTTGGGAATTGAAGTAAAACCTATCAAAACAATGACCAAAAATGTTACTTCATCTGGAGCACATAGACTTGTGCGCTAGAGGCTATAAAATTAATCAATTAGAATGTTACTCCGACAAATGGATTCCACATCCTGTTTTAGAGATTAAAGGAACTTCCCAGCTTATTCATGACTCATTTTTTTTAATGCTTTGCTACTCAGAAAGAGATGGATAGGCTGTTAGGATCTACTGCGTCAAGTATGAATGATGGCAGTCTGTCCCAGACATCTGCAGCAGATCATGTTATACTGACCTGCTGAATTGGAGATAGTGACTTCCAACTCCAGCCTGCCCCTGACCTTCAATCAGATAAGCAATGCTTCCTGAAAATATTCCAGTCAGCTCTGGCTGATGACTGTAATCAACTCTAAGATAAAGAAATCCTATCCACTGTAGCTTCTGACAAGCCTTATATATTGCAGTCTCACGCAAAGATCAGTCTACTCCCTTAAATGTACATTTACTTTTACTCTCATTCCGGGGTTCATTGTAAGCCTTTTGTGTATAACTGACTTTTTGTAATAAGAGGGTATTTAGCGATTGCAGGATATAATCCAGCAGCTTCAATGAACAAAATTGGAGCCTATCCAACTATTCTCCTGGTGGAATTTGATTCCTCCCCCACCCCGAGCCTTGCCCCAGAGGAAGGGACCATGCTATTTAGCCAAACTGCCAGGTGAACCCTAGTGGATGTGCCCACAGTCTGGTGGGTGGGGTCCCTTCTACTTGGACAGCCAATGCGCAACACACAGACCTGCCAGTGGGAAGTGCCGTCCAGACCAGAAAAACCCTGTATGCCTTTTAACTTGAATTCTGCCACCCTTCCCCTCACTAGGGCCTCCCTTACTGGATATGAGAATACTCCAGGACTCCAGTGATGGGCTTCAGCCTGCACCTACTGCAATACCAGCAATACTCACTGCTCCAGGTGGTGTTGTCAGCCTCTGACTGGTTAGCAGGTCTTAAATGCTGAGACCCCCATTGTCAAGCAGATAAATGATTGATTTAATGCTAATCAGGTCAGGTCGAAAGGCTTGGAATGGCCCCAGAAGAGTTGACACCAATGGAGTGACCCACTGCTAATTCAGCTCTCGGTTTTAATACAATTCCTCAGTGTCACCATCATTCTCCATTCTCTTCCTGACTTCTCTCCATTTTCCCCTTTTCATTCTAATATAAGGTATATGGATGGAATATAGTCAGCCAAATTAATAAAAGCCCAACTAATGACAAGAACGCACTAGTCATTCAGCAACGCCACTCAGTCATGTGAGCAACTTTTCGCTTTATCGCTATATATTTAGCCCTGGTCAAGGGATTGAATCACATCACAATGGCTCAGCAGTAATTATGAATTTATTACACTATTAAAAACCCAGTCACGCTGCAACACTTTTTCAAGTGTTTCTATGGTAAGACAATTGTGTAGCTGGTGGGCAATATTCTGCATTTCCCACCCACATTGACACTTTGCCAAATAATGGCAAAATTCCACCTCTCCTGCCGGTGGGATCTTCCATTCCTGCCAACTCATTGGAGCTTTGAACAGGTCACTGCATTTTCTGGCCTCACTCTCACCTCAATGGGCCATGAAAATCCGGCCTTTGTGCTTACATGCCCCTGTCCAGACAGCAGAAGTAGCTGAATTACCATAATGATGGTGAATGCTGACAATTTTGTCATTACAATTGCAAAATCTGTCTCACATACATCTTGTATCGGCGACATAGTGGCACTGTGATTAGCACTGCTGCCTCACAGCTCCAGAGACCTGGCTTAGATTTCCAGCTTGGGTCATTGTGTGAAGTCTGTATATTCTCCTCATGTCTGCATGGGTTTCCTCTGGGTGCTCTGGTTTCCTCCCACAGTCCAAAGATGTGTGGGTTTGGTGGATTGGCCATACTAAATTGCCCCTTAGTGTCTCAGGATGCATAGGTTAAGGGATTAGTGGAGTAAATATATGGGGTTATGGGAACATGGGAGTGATTGTTGTCAGTGCAGACTCGATGGGCTGAATGATCTCTTCCTGTATTGTAGGGTTTCCATGATCCTACAAGATGAAGTCTGACAGAGTTTGCTTAGTAGCATTCCTTAGTGACTCTGGACTTCCTATTTTAAGAGCATTAGATTTTCTTTAGCATAAAATCATCAACGAGAAGACAAACAGGATAAAATCTCAATGCATAAAGAACTGAACTGAACATCTTCACGATTCGCCTGTTCCAAACCAAAGCTAAGAGACAAATCTCTTATGGGGATTTCTTCTGACTTTTGCTTAAAAATTCAACACGTACAATAAATCAAACTATGATCCCTTTTTCCTCAGTTCCCTTCTCTTTCACTCTTTCTATTTTACTTTCCTATCATCACTAGGAAACTATTTTATCTATTACTTTCCCTCTAATTATTTGGGTGTAGCAACAAGGTGATCACAGCTTTGATGGTGAAAATTCATCAATAGTTATCAGTCCATGCTTTTCCTGTTGCCTCAATCTGGATATTACTTCTGTCTATTTCTCTGCAGCAAGAGAAATATCTCTTACCACATGTATCCAATTTCACTGTAAAAGACCTTTCTAAATTGCATCATTCCAATCATTTCCCAAGAAGCAATATCGTGCCCCAACATTCATTTTGCAATGAGTGTCAAAGAGTGTGGACCACAGCATGAACTGATTGATTATCTCTACATATAGTTGCTACATCTGGCGTAGATTTTCAAACTGCCACTCGGATGTAAAACTGCATTGTAGATCAGACACAGATTATAGAAAGGGTCAATTTTTATTTCCATTGATTCAACTTATCGATTGGACATAAGCACGTGTGGACAACTTTTAAACTTACTTTAATATGTGGCAACCACATTTTAATGTCATAAATAAGTAAGCCTTTATGATACAGTCATACCACTACAACTTTTATATCTCTATTCAAGAATCTCACTCAATGATTCTTCTTTCATTAAATCTCACCTAAAAAAAGCTAGTGGTCACTGATCACTTCAGAAATGCTCCTCGAGGACATTTTCATCATCCAGGAGCTCAATTGCACCATTATCTCCAGTCGGGTGGACTGAAACAAAGGCCTTCTGCAAAAGCTAACTACTGAAATCAAACCAGGCATTTTCCATTCTCTTTTTCCTTTCCCAATTACAATCCTATTTTATTAACTGAGGCTTGAGGGGCCAAACTCCTTTTCTTATTTTTTATGGTCTTATGGGCTAGTTTTTCTTTCTGTTCTCTGGATCTTAATCCTGGTAGAAAGCTCTAAATACTGGGAGTACTCAACCCATTGAAGATCTTCAGAGGATTCATGTATAGGATAGCTGAGCTTTTATGCTGCAGGAACCAAAACTCAAGTAACTTCAACAACTTTCCTCGGCATTGGAGCATAAAGAGCTGAACGAGTGGTCACATGAGAATACTGGAGAGAATTCTCTGCTGATGCTGCCTCAGTAGTGCACAGTGACAGTCATTCCATTAACACGTTTGTGTCTAGCATTGCTGATATTTTAAAATGTAATGCCGACTCCAATTAGGTCATTGAGTTACAGGTTTATTGCTGCATTCTGTCCCTTCATACATTTTGTCAGGAACTAAACACTCCTCAACATGTTCAGGTGGGAACAGTTCCTTTAAGCTATAGTTGAGACTAAAGTCCAGCGATACACAATTTTCCAATCTCCCCCCGTGCCGCATGTCCAGGCACAGATGGCTTTAACACCACAATCATTTGCATTAGGCCAATCTTGAAAGGTTTGCTCGGGTCAGTGGTAGGAGAGATGAATGGGTGCAAATCATGCCCAATCACACTGTGGTCTGTCCATCTTGGTCAGTAGGTGAAGAAACACACCAGGACCTTGATCTTGAAGAGGCAGTAGTTGCTGAGATGTGTCATTCAGCCTCTCTGGGCCCCTGGGTCACCCAGTTCAGTGCCAGCTTGTGTTCAGCTCTTTGTCAGACAGGATCAAACACTTCGCTGAGGATGAGAGGAGCATCGTTCTGTCCTCAATGCAAGTCATCATCATTCTCTTGCAGTATCTAAACAAATCACTTCAGCACTGAGCCCATGGATGTAGCCACCATCATGATGACCTCCCACAGGCACCATGGTAGCGAGAAAATGTCAGAACCCATGTGAGAAAGAGGCCTTAACACCCTAGTCCTGGTTCTCCTTCTTCTTGATGTATCCCTAACCTCCTCAGCGGAGGTGTCTGCTAATCCCTGTTATCTGTGATGACCTTGGTAGGTGTCCTCTGATGCATCTGGTTGGCATGTTTTTAGGGTCTGCTGTGTGACAATGCCGCCACCCTCAGCCTGTGGAGCTGGAGCTGAAAAGGTCACAGGAGGAGAGCTCTCAGATGGGAGGGACATTCCCACAGTCACCTGGTTGGATGGACTCAGGGTGTACACCAGTTCATCTTCCTCCCTGTGAGTGCTCGAGGGTTCCTGGCTGCCTCCTAGAGAGGGAAGGGCAGCTCGAGATGACCTGCTTCCCTCTGTCACTGACACACATAGATACCAGCAAGTGTCTCCGCAGCAGAGCAGGACATTCATTTTTTGATTCATTTATGGCATTTGGGTGTTGCGATCTGGACCAACATTTATTACCCATCCTTAGTTACCCTCGAAAAGATGATGCTAAGCTGCCTTCTTGAACTGCCACAATCCTTGAGGTGTAGATACAGCCATAGCACTGTTAGGGAGGGAGTTTCAGGATTTTGACCCAGTGACAGTGAAGGAATGGCGAACTAGTTCCTAGTCAGGATGGTGAGTGACTTGCAGGGGAACCTT
The DNA here is from genome assembly GCF_965287045.1 of Carcharhinus amblyrhynchos. NCBI lineage: Eukaryota > Metazoa > Chordata > Chondrichthyes > Carcharhiniformes > Carcharhinidae > Carcharhinus > Carcharhinus amblyrhynchos. The sequence continues at coordinate 99,225,092 of NC_137326.1, read as the reverse complement.
CAGGTAGTGGTGTTCCTAAGTATCAGCTGCTCTTGTCCTTCTAGTTGGTACTGGCCATGCGTTTGAAAAGTGCTGCTTTAGGAGCCTGGGTGAATTCCTGCTGTGTATCTTGCAGATGGTACACATGGCTTTTACTGTTCATCAATGATGGAGAGAGTGAATGTTTGTAGAATAAATTGTCCTGGATAGTGTTGAGTTTCTTCAGTTTGTTGTTACTGCACTCATCCAGGCAAGCAAAGAGTATTCATTACATTCCTAACTTGTGCCTTGAAGATGGTGGACAGGTTTTGGGGAGTCAGGTGGTAAGTTATTCGCCACAGGATTCCTTGCCTCTGACCTGATCTTTAGCCACACTATTTATATGGCTAGTCCAGTTCAGTTTCTAGTCAATGGTAGCCCCTAGGATGTTGATGGTGGGGGAATCCAGTGATGGTAATGCTATTGGATGTCAGGGGACGACGATTAGATCCTCTCTTGTTGGAGATAGTTAGATCCTCTCTTATTTGAGATTTGTGTGGCATGAATGTTACCTGCCCAAGGCTGGATATTGTCCAGGTTTTGCTGCATTTAGACACAGATTGCTTCAGTATCTGAGGAGTCGCAAATGGTGCTGAACACTGTGCAGTCATCAGCGAACATCCCCACTCCTGACATTATGATGAAAGGAAGATGATTGCGCTGAGGACCAAGTCTTTGGATCAAGTTCTCCACCATGGCTGCCAGCAACCACTGTTGGCCTTGGTGCATTGGCCTGTAAACGTTTTCACCTCAGCCTGAAGGCAGACAGACTCTTCCATTGAGCCTTAAATCGGAGGGATGTAGCAGATATTCCTGCCTGATTTTCCTTATCTAGCCTTTGGAAATCCAGCATCTGAGTATGACCAAGTCCAGAGGCTGATCACGTGACTGGGACTCAGCAAACTCCTACCCTCAGAAATGCACCAACTGCCGGCACCCTAGGATTTCCCTCCCTTCACATGCTGAGGATTAGACAGTGCGATGTGCTCACCAGATTGTGACCCTGTGGCTAGTCTGGAACTAGGTCCCACCAAGGCAGGTGTTTGAGCTGATGGAGAGTGCAGGTGAGCACTGTGATGGTTCTTCTATTTCAAGATCTGTGAATTCATGATCTGTGCTGCTCTTCGGGCTGGAGCTGAAGAGCTGGCTTACGGATCCCCTTGGCTGCTTTGTTAACATGCTTGTGACACAACAGAGAGTGCATTAGTACTTAGCAGGGGCCTGATAAACAGGAGATATTGTTAACAGCATTGGTGTCTGATGGATGTTGCAGTTCTGGACCCTCACTTGGTTTATCGTTGCCAATCTCACCATCAGCACAGGAGAGGTTAACGTAGTCACTAGCCAGCTGGATGTCTGATCTCAAAGTCCATTCAGGCTTCAGCTCTGGCATCCCTCTACCCATCTGTGATCTCTCACTCTTGTGCCAGCTTGTCCTACAGAAGACAGACGGAGTGTGTCTAAGCAAACACATGACAGGGCAGATGATAAAGATATACCTGGCATGTGTGGATGGTGAGTGGGATCAGGGAGGTGATGAGGACTCGACTCTCAGGGGAGATGAAGATGTGCTTGGGAGAGTGAGTGATGCTGTTGCTAGAGCTGGCAGTGTGTGAGATGCCTGTGGATGTTTGATGGGTCTCAAAGTGTGAGAGTACTGAGAAGAGTGATGTACGCTGGCAGAACAGAGGACACCACTTGTGCTTTAGCAGCACTGGATGGCTGTCCTCTTCTGCAGGGCATTAGCGCTGACCACTCCAGCCACCACCTCCCATGTTGGATTGGTGACCTTGCTTGCAAGTCTTCACCCAGAGTGGGGGTATAGGACATCGTGGTGAGCTTCCACTATGTCCCACAGGCACTCAAGGGAGGCATCTGTAAACTTGAGTTCAGAATGCAGTCCTGGGTTTGACACCATGATATCCCAGTGGCCTCCTTTAAATTGCAATGTGGTAGCTGATGAAGGGGTGACCTTTAAATACGCACCCGAATCACTGAAGCACTGATGATGGTGGGGTGGGTGAATCAGAGATTACTCACCAACAGTCCAATCTGAAACCCAACTAAATGTTGCACAATATGGCCAAAAGGCTGCCATCGCTGCATCATCTTCCCCACCCCAAATCAGACTTTACTGATTCTGCTCCAAATATTCTGTGATGTCCTCTCCTGACTCCCTTTCCACCACTAGAAGTCTGTGACGGGTACAGCTCCAACAACACTCAGCAAGATTCACAACATCCAAAACCAAGTCGCCTGCTCAATTGACAACTCTTCTGTTACCTTGAACATTCACTCTTCCAGCACTGACTCAACCGTTGGCACCATTTACCAGATGTACTTTTAACAACTCACCCAGAAACAGCACTTCCAACACCTGCGATCTCCACCACTGCAGGGGCAGACTGTGCATGCTAACACCATCACCTCCAAGTTTTGCCCCAAGTCACCATCTTGAACCATATCATTACTCTGTAAATGTCATTGGAACAAAATCCCGTGTGAAGGTTTTACAGCCCCTCCAGATAATATGGTCTCACTGAAGAAAATAGTAAGTTAAATAGTCTGTCTGCTGCTTTGCCAGTGGGAAACATGCCATTAAATCCAATGTAAAATCCTGGCCCCGGAATTCCCTGTTGAACAGTACTGTAGGATTAACTTCACAGGCTACCACAGTTCACAGCTTACCATACTTTTCCCAAGGACAATTAGATAGGGGCAATAGATGCTGCCCTTTTAGCAATTCCCACATCTTGTGAATGAATTTTAAAAAGAAATCATCCTAGACAATAATCGTAATCGTGAATTAGACTTTACAGTTCGTTCCCTGTTGGACTACTTGGAGCAAAAAAGTCTACTCTCCAGCTGCTAATGTACATTGAATATGTTAACATGTTAAAACTTCTGCATTTTCCCTTCGGAGAAGCAAAGGTTTTGGGTGTCGAACCTGCTCCTGAGGCAGTTATTCATGGGAATTTTCACAGTGTGCCCCTTAACTGGCATGAAGAAAGTGGATAATGAGTGGGCTCTCAAAGTTAGAGGGTCAATCAGTGGCCTTCCAAGTTAAAAGGAGCAGCTTGAGAAGGAAGGAGAGAGCACTTCCGGTTAGGGCAGAGGGTAAGACCTTATGCACGGTGGGTAATGTGTGCCTACTTTTGCATCCAGGTAGGCAGACTGGGACTCTAGGTCTGCAGTGAGCACTGCATCCCCCCACCACCTCAACCTCGTGTCTGGCTTCACTCCCCAGAATCAGGTCCAGCAGATAACTCCTTCAACTTGCTGGACCGTCTAAATATTAATCTAAAAAGTTCTCCTGTACGCATTTCAAAAAGTGTACTCCATCCAAGCCCTTAACACTATGACTATCCCAATTAATACTGGGAAAGTTGAAATCACCTAATATAATAATCATTTTGTTATTGTTTTTACGCACCTCTGCGAATCGGGCGCATATTTGCTCCTCAATATGCTGCTATCTATCTGGGGGTCTATAATAAACACCTAACAGTGTGGTTGCCCTTTTTTTATTCCTAAGCTCTTACTACAAAACTGCATTCGATGCCTCCTCCGAGTTATTATGGGTGGGATTTTACAGCCTCGCTCGAGCGAGACTGGAAATTTCCACCCGAGGTTGACAGACATTTCAGTTGCCTGCTGCTCACCGTTTCTGTGGCAGGCTGGGTGGTAGAATTCCAGTGCATCTCTCCTTACTGCAGTCACTGACTCCTGAACTAACAATGCAATGCCTCTTCTTCTTTTATCCCCTCCTCTGTCGCGTCTGAAGATTCTATTTTCTGGAATGTTGTTACCAATCGTGCCCTTCCTTCAACCTTGTCTCTGTGTTGGTTACTATTTCACAATTCCATGCATCAATCATCACCCTTAACTCATCTGTTTTACCTGCAATACTCCTGGCGTTAAAGTAGAGAGCATCCAGCCTGATCTCACTCCTTTGAATTTTACAGCTGCATTTCCTCTGACTTGACTAGTTTACTGTATTAGGCTGTATCCCGATTCTGCCAACAGTCTGTGTCCCCTCCCCCTACCAAATTAGTTTAATTAGGTAAAATAGCAACAGGGCAGGATGAGGCATTGTGGTCATTAATTGGCCACTTAAGGGCCTCAATCGGCCCAGGGGTTGGTGGGCCACACAACACATCCAACGTCCCTCATAAAATAGGAGACAGGTTGGAGACAGGGGGCAAACATTCAAACCCGTTAATGTGGGGATGTGCAATCCAGCCTAGGGCTATTTCTAACAAGGCAATAGACTGAAAACTTAATTGAGACTAAGCCTCAAATAAAGAACATGCTTCTAGTTTATAGCTGTTAGTCTTCTGTCATTATTTAAAGAAATGAATGAGCTTCCAACATACAGCATTTTTGAAGTGAATGTTTAAAAATAAGGTAACATGGCAGCTAAATTACATAGAGTAATGCCCCATTCACAGCAATGATATAAATAACCAAATGACATGAGTCAGCCGTGGCTCAGTTGGTAACACTCTCACAAGTTGGTTCAGGTTACACTCCAGGATGGAAATCAAGGTTGATACTCCAGTGCAGTGAAGATGGAGTGCTACACTATCAGAGCTGCAGGCTTTTGGATGAGATGTTAAGCCGAGGCCCCACCTGTCCACCCACAAGAACGCTAAGGATGAAACTGTATTGAAGCAGAGTAGAGAGTTATTCCGAGTGTCCTGGCCAATGTTTAATCTCACAAGCAATATCGCACAATACTGATTATCTGCCCATTGCCAAATTGCTGTTTGTGAGAGTTTTGTTCAAATTGTTTGTCACTTCTCCAAGATCACAACAATTCAAAAGTGCTTCATCGCAATTAGGGTCATCTGGTCATCTTGAAAGATGTGATATAAATGCAAGTCTTATTTCTTGAAAAGAAATAATTGAGCATTTAACAAGTATTTTACCTGAGGACATTGCTTAGTTATTATTTGTAGAAGGCGGAGAAGATGCTGCTGCTCAGATGGTTCCAGTTGTGACATTAGTTGGACTAGTTCTGTCATGTGGTGGTTAATAGGTTCAGGCTGCTTGTCGTACACGGAGGGTAAAACACGCAGTAACATAGAATTCCCTGTGAGCACAATGAGAAAATAAAGGATTCAACAGTTTGCAAATCATCTGGAAACCATTCTTCAGTGTATGTGTAAAGAAATCTGTGATAAATAAACAAAAGGTGATAACACAAAGTATGTAAGATATCACAGCCATATTTCAGGAATCAAAGAATGGTTAGTTTAGTTCTTCCTTTACTGAAAAGAAATACTCAAAAGTCTTGTCTGTAGTAAGAGTAATTTACAGCACAACAGGTGACCTCAAAGTTATTACAACCTACATACCATTCATAAATTTAAACCGTGACATAAGGAAATCATTATTGAACTGAATAGCAGGGCTTGCTGTCTAACTATTAACCCTATCGTAACACACAGAGTATGAATACAATTTTGCTTGCTACGAGGACTTTTTAAAGTGTGCCTGCTGTTTGATAAAATTTTATGTGGTATCACTCAACACTGCCCCTCCCTCACACATCAGCCGATAAAACGTTCATCCATGCCTTTGTTATCTCTATAATTAACTATTCCACATACACCTAGCCAACCTCCTGCATTCCAACCTCCATGAACTTGAGGTCAACCAAACCTCTGCTGCCCATGTTTTAACTCAAATCAAGTTCCATTCACCTATTGACCATGCACTCACTGACTTGCATTAGCCCTCAGTTAAGCAACACTGATTTAAAAATTCTCATACCTATTTTCAAACATTTGCCCCTCCCTACTCTCCAGCTCCTGCAAGATGTCACTAATCCTCCAATTCTAACCTCTTGAGAAACCCTGATTTTAATTGCTCCATCATTAATGGCTGTTTCCAGCTTAAAACTTCGGAATTCCTCCCTAAATGTCACTGTCTCTTTCCTCATTTAGGACACTCCTTAACAGCTACCATTATGGCCAAGTTTTTGGCCATTTGCCTTAATACCCAAAGCTCTCAGGTGGCACGGTGGCACAGTGGTTTTTACTGCTGCCTCTCAGCGCTAGGGAACAGGCTTCAATGCCAGCCTCAGGTGGCTGTCTGTGTGGAGTTTGCAATTCTCCCCTTGTCTGCATAGGTTTCCACTGGGTGCTCTGGTTTCATCCCACAATCCAAATATGCACAGTTAGGTTGATTAGCCATGTTAAATTGCCCCTTAGTGTTAGCAGGATTGGCAGGGCAAATATGTGAGGTTACGGGGATAGGGTTGGGGTGGGATTGTTGGTGCAGGCTCAATGGGCTGAATGGTTTCTTTCTGCATTGTAGAGAATGTATGATTCTGCGACTTGGTGTCAAATTTTGCTCTATAACACTCATGCAAAGGACCTTGGAATGCCTTATGTAAAAGATGCTATATAAATCAAAGTTATTGCTGTTGTTAGTTCAAAGCAGTCAAATTTGAATTCAGGGAATAACATTATTGCTAATATTATTAATGCTTAAATTGTAACACACCATGTTAACACACAAATCGAACATAATGTGATTTTTCTGAATGCGTCTTCAGTCTCCTCTCCTCCCTGTTCCTTACTTCAAACTCAGTACACAATTTCCTCCTCCCCCACCCTTGTAAAACAGAGAGAGGCTGCTTTTAAATGAGGGGTTTTAAATAAATACAGGTGTCGTATCTCAGTTCAAATTGCTTTACAACCATGGAAAGATTAATGCACAAAACCTTTTTTGGAACTTAAAAAATTCTTCCCTTCATTTGACATGTATTCACTACACAATTTTAACTAGCAGAAAAATTAAGCAAAAAAATCTGTTCTCTGTATAAAATCAATAGCACTCTGGGACACTTGTTAGTCCTGTGGGGAATTCTCTGACCTCCAACACTTTGTTCTGATGGTACACCAAAGATCAGGCCTTGTGCTGAATTATAAATGCAAATTACATACAATTCATGCACCATTCAGAAATTGCAAATATAACAGCGGTGATGAATACAAAAAAGCTTTTGCTGCTTTTTACATATTTGTACATTTTAAAAAGATGATGATTACACAAAGCAGATCTATAATAAAATTCTAAACATAGTTCAACTTTTTTTTTGTTAAACCTTTCAAATCTACCTAAGGATTTGTACCTAACTACTTTTACTTGAAAAAAAACTGTTAAAAAAAAAATCCTAATCAAATGCAGAAATAAATGCCCTTGCATACTTCCACAATCCTTTGGGACTTGCCCCTGCTCTGCTTTCATACACATTCGTCACTTATTGCTACCACTTTATATTACAAAAATGCATTCCCCAGTGGTAGATCATTACATCTGGCTTGCAATCTAAAACTTACCCAGTGCTGGGCCCTTTCTTATATGCACCTACCCACATGTGCTCTTAAACCACAAGTTTAAAGGTTGTGTAATTCAACCTCTTGGTTGCGAAAGCAGAACTCTAGCTCATTGTCATTGGTATAAAGTATGTGCAGCTAAGTTCTTGCATCACTCCTCACTTACTATTTATTAAGAGCTTCTGGAGGCTTGTGTTCAGTCCCCTTTAGAGCTCATACTGGAGGAACAAAAATCAACAGAACAGTGCCATCATCGTACTACGTACTGAAAAGAACACAACACGGGAGAAATGGCTGCACTTACAGTAATACTGTGGATTCTACTGAACTTGTCCCATACTTTGGCAGAGGATTATGATGAGCTACAACTTATTCATGGGATGGAAAATAAAATCTCTGTTTTACCAGGTAACGTATCTTCAGAAGTTAATTGCAGAACTAGATGAAAGGAACTTTTCACAATTGATTATGTAAGTTTTATAATGCTTTCTGCACTTTTGCAGCATTATCTTTCCCAATGAAACTGGTAATTTGAAATTATAACAAACTTAGCTTCTCTAGTAATATTTCATAGATAAAAATATTTTACAGCTAAATTATTTCATTGCCTAAAAAGGTTGCAAAATCTTCCTGATTAGCAGTAAAATATCACGTGTAAAAGAGCTTGTGTTATTACTTCTGTTAATTCCTATATGTTAGGCAGTTTGCTGTTAATGTCAGGAAAAATCTTACCGGAAAAAGGCTCATTAACTTCACTGACAAAATGTAAATATACTTAATTTATCCTAACATGCAGCCACAAAATGTGTGATGAGTGCTAACATAAAATCACTTAGATAGTGATTCGATTTAAAACTAATGACAAAGAGTCAGTGCAGTTCCATTTATACAAAATCCAACATATTACTGACGGATAGTTGTATTGTTCAAGGTGAATTTTCCGACCATTCACACCAGCGGGATTTTCCCATCCAGCTGCAGTTGACAGAGGTTTGGCTTGTCACCAAATGCTCTGTCTTCCCTGCAGTGGGAGTGTAGCGCAAATGGGTGGTAAGATCATGCCCAAATATTAAACCAAGATCTTGACTGTCTTCGTTTAACTGGGGTGGTACGGTGGCACAGTGGTTAGCACTGTTGCCTCACAGCACTGGGGATCTAGGTTCAATTCTAGCCTCAGGTCACTGTCTGTGTCGAGTGTGCACTTTCTCCCTGTGTCTGCGTGGGTTTCCTCTGGGTGCTCCGGTTTCTTCCCTCAGTCCAAAGATGTGTGGGTTAGGTCGATTGGCCATGCTAAATTGACCCTAGTTTCAGGGAGGTTAGTAGGATAAATGTGTGGGGTTACGGGAATAGGGCTTGGATGGGACGTGGTCAGAACAGACTAGATGGGCTGAATAGCCTCCTTCTGTACATTAGGGACTCTATGATTCTGAGGTGGGTGTAAATACCACATGGCATTATTTTGAAGAACAGCAATATTTCTCCCACAACCAACACCACAAAAAAACCCCCAGATTATCTGGTCATTATCACATTGCTGTTGTGAGACTCTCCTAAGCGCACAGAGGCTGCTGCATTATCTACAACACAACAATAATTGCACTTCAGTAGTGCCTAGTTGCCTCTAAAACATTTTGGGATGTCCTGAGGTTGCAAACGGTGCTACACAAATGCAAGATTTTTACTTTCTTTCGAAAATTAACTAAAATGCAAGCAGTTTGATTTAGGGTGGGATTTTCCAGCCCTTCCTGTCGGCGGGATCTTTCACTCCCACCAAAGGCAACCCCACAACCCTCGCAGTAGGTTCCCCAATGGCAAGCTGCCCCTGCACAGAGTTGGGGTGGAGGGGCTGGGGAGGGGGGGAACCCAACGTTAATGTTTATTTATCATTTAGATAGAGCTCCAAAACAATTCCACGACCAATGATCAAATTTAGTAGAATGCAACAAAACATTGCAGTAGCTAATACAGACATGCATCTAGTGATATGAAAGCCTCTGTACTAATATAGCACTGACACAATCTAAACTTATCCTCCCCAGATGGTTCCTGTAAATGCCAAAAAGAACTCACGAAATGGGATAAGCTTTTTGTAATGTTGGAGGATTCTCAAATGAAACAGAGCATTTTGCAGCACACCACTGACGAAGTGTGCAAGGTAGAATTGCAAAGCGTACGTTCCGAGATGCGCCAGCTTGCAGCCAACTTTGCAGAGACTTGCACAAGTGCTATGAATACTCTAACTTTACACGACATGGCTCAAGTAGGCCAGAAAGTGGCATTCGCACTGGAAGAAATCAGAGAAACCAAAGTGGAGATCATGTCAGAGCAGAAAAATATACTTCAGCAGCTTCTTGCGGTGAGCCAGGATCTGTCCAACAGGCTCAAAACACTTGAGATGGCTTGGCAAACATCAGCGGACATGAAGGATCAGAGACTGTCATTTGACATTAAGAAAAGAGTTCCTGAAAACTTGGGCACAACTGTGAACTCCTTGGCAACCCAACTTCAACAATCGAAAGCTGAGCTGACAAGATATCAGAAGTGGTCAGACAGACACATTTTACCATCAGGTATTTTTGCTCACTATTGTTTACTGGTATTCTGTATTTCCCATTTCTTTTAATCCCAACCATGATTCAATCTTTAACATATTTTAATAGCTGAGAAACTGAAGCATGAAGTACAAACCTCCTCCTGGCTTCCAATATCTATGGCATTGTTTGAGGTCAAACCTGCCTTTCGGCCTGACAGTTTTCTGCATTGTTCAATTCTCACCCACAAGGTGTCTTATACACCATCCATTATTAACCTGGATAGAAATCTCAGCCAGCTCCCAAATAAATGCACCTTCAAACTCCCAAACACTCTGCTGCTGCCAGATACTTGACCTCTTGTCTTTGATGTCTCATTCAGACCCAATCAATCACTAACATTGTCGCCAGTGGTCGCGATTCTGCCTCTGAATCAGAAGGTGTAGTAGGATTCATACTGTTGTCTGGGTTCATATCCAGAAAGAGACTCGAGCCAGGTTAGCATGGATGTAAGTGTGAATGCTCATCCTCACCCCCACCACCATCTTAGCACAAATAGGACTGGCTACGCTACTGCGTAGCATAGCCGTGATCATGGGCTTGGAAGGAGAGTTCATGTCCATCATACTTTTAATGGGAATACTTCCACTATTTCACATGGATTTCCAAGGGAAGTATGCAAATATATGAAAAGCAAACATCTCCTAATGTAACCCTGCCAACCTCATGCGTGGGTGGTTTAAATATAATAGAATAATTACAGAGATACACCCATCTTCTACCCATTTATGTGCCTTCTTTTGGAGGGAGCAGGCTTGCCCACTATTAGCCAGGTGGAGCCTCCAGATTACTTATATTAAATTAATACATTTTATAATAAGGATTCCATGTAGAAATTACCCAATTAACTAAAAATTGCAGCAAGTTCCAGTGCTGGAGCCAGCAGCACAAGGCTGTGGCAGCAAGTGAGATCCAAGGTTTCTAACCACTCTGATTTTTTTTTATTCATTCATGGAACATGGGCATCACTGGCTGGCCAGCATTTATTGTCCACCCCTTATTGCCAAGGGCAGTTGAAAGTCAACCATATTACTCTGGCTCTGGAGTCACCTGTAGTCCAAACCAGATAAGGAAGACAGATTTCTTTCCCTAAGGGACATTAATGAACCAGATGGGTTTTTCCAACAATTGACAATGGTGTCATGGTCATCAGTAGATTCTTAATTCCAGATAGTTTTTTATTGAATTCAAATTCTACCATCCCCTGTGGTGGAATTTGAACCCAGGTCCCCAGAACATTAGCTGAGTTTCTGGATTAATAGTCTGGTGATAATCCCACGAGGCCATCTCCTCTCCTTTTAAAGCATAATTTAATTTTGTTTTTAGGAGGGGCAGGCATGTTCCTCCCGGACCTACAAAAGACCTTAGGCCTTCCCAGCTGCATTCCCCCTGCAAAATTTCACATTGTCCCACATTAAACTCAATCTGCCTACCTTTTGTCCATTCATTTAACCTATCCACGTCCCTTAGTGGACTCTGTGTATCCTCCTCATAACACGCTTTCCTGCTTGTCTTTGTTTCATGTATGGAACTCACTACCACAGAACGTAGTTGAAGCCAAAATGTTGTTTAATTTCAAGAAATTAGACATAGTTCCAGGAGCTAAAAGGATCAAGGGATTTGGGGGGAAGAGGGGGGAAAATCAGGATATTGAATTTGATGATAATCAATGATCAAAATGAATGGTGCAGCAGGTTCAAAGGGCTGAACGGCCCACTCCTGCTTCTAGTCACATGTCTCTTCATCCATTAGACTATAAATGGTTGAGACCCCAGCACTGAAACCTCTGGCACTCCACAAGTTACAGTCTGCCAGCCTGCAAATGACCCATTTATCCTGACTCTGTTTCCCGTTAGTTAGCAAATCCTCTAATAGATCACTCCCAACACCATGAGCTCTTCTCTTGGGCAGCGTCCTTTTATATCATGTCGTATTGAATGTGTTTTGGAAATCCAAATGCACTGAGCAGAATTTTACGGTCTCGTCACATTGGTATCAAGCCATTGACTAAATCCGCCGGTGAGAAGGCACATAAAATTTGACCCACTACATCTAATGCTTCCCACCCTGTTTGTTAACTCCTCAAATAGCGTCAATAAATTTATCAAACACTATTTCCTTTTCACAAAACCATGCTGACTTTGTCAGATTGTGTCATGATTTTCCAAATGTCTTGCTACTACCTCTTTAATAAAGGATTCTAGCATTCTCTCAATGACAGATGTTGGACTAACTGGCCAATATTTTTCAGCGTCTCTCCTTTCTTGAATAGTTTAGTTATAATTGAGATTTCTAATCTGCTGGAACCTTTCCAAAATCTAAAGTAAAAAAAAATAAAGTTTATTTATTCATTAGCCACAAATGAGGTTTACATTAACACTGCAATGAAGTTACTGTGAAATTCCCCAAGTTGCCACACTCCAGCACCTGTTTGGGTCAATGCACCTAACCAGCACGTCTTTCAGACTGAGGGGGGAAACCGGAGTGCCCAGAGGAAACCCACACAGACACAGGGAGAACATGCAAACTCCACAGAGTGTCCCTAGCTGGGAATTGAACCCAGGTCCCTGGTACTGTGAGGTAGCAGTGCTAACCACTGTGCTACCGCGCCACCCCCCCAAGGGAATTTAGGGAATATTGGCAGGATGTAACCAATGCTTCCACTATCTTTGTAGTCACTTTCTTTAAGGGTCTAATATGCAGGCCATCAGATCTGTTTGCCTTCAGTCCCAATATTTACCCCAGTATATTTTCTCCAGTAATCGTTCTGAAGTTTCTCCCACTCTTTTGCCTCTCGAATTCCGAACATGAGGAAGGACTCTTGGAATGCTTTCTGCATCTTCTCTTGCGAAGACAGATACCAAATATGTGTTGAAAATCTCTGCCAGCTCCTTGGTTCCCACTATCCCTTTCCCAGTCTCACCCGTCTGGGGACCAACACTTCCTTAGCTATATTTTTCCTTTCTATATATTTGTTGAAGCTTTTACTGTTTGTTTTTATATTTCTTGCTAGTTTTCTTTCCTTCTTCAAATTCTCCTTCCTCATGTTCTTTAGTCATCTTTTTCTAGTTTCTAAAATTTTTAGGCCAACAATTTTTTTTCCAGGAATGCATATCTTTTCTTTCAATTCATTATCATTTTTAACTTGCTTAGTTAGCCATGGATAGTGCATCCTTCTCATGGAGTCTTTTTTCCTTAGTGGAAAACATCCTGTTGAGAGTTATCAAATGTCTCCTTCAATGCTTTCCAATGCTTCACTTACCTTTTAACCGATATTATTATCTATTTTAGACAACTCTATCTTCATATGTTGTAATTGATTTTGTTTAAGTTTAAGACACAAATTTCAGGCCCAAATTTCTCACCATCTAACTGAATGTGAACTTTAATCATATTACAATCACTCTTACTTCGGGAGTACTTTACGATGAGATTATTAATTGATCCCATCTCATTAACACCTAATGTCAGCATGGTAGCACAATGATTAGCACTGCCGCCTCACAGCACCAGGGACCCGGTTTGATTCCAGCTTTGGGTGACTGTGTGAATTTGCATGTTCTCCCAGTGTCTGCGTGTGTTTCTTCCAAGTGCTCCGGTTTCCTCCCACAGTCCAAAGATGGACAGGTTGACTGGATTGGCCATGCTAAATTGTTCCTTAGTGTCCAAAGATGTGTGGAGGTTAAGTTACTGGCCACGGTAAATGTATGGAGTTATGATGACAGGGCAGGCTGAGTGGGATTGGGCAAGATGTTCTTTCAGGGAGTACGTGCAGGCTTGATGGACCAAATGGCCTCCTTCTGCACTACAGGGATTTGATGGTGTGTAAAGATTCTAGAGTTTTTTTGGGATTCCACACTCTGTATCTTAGTTCTGGGATTGCACCTTGCTCCAGCCAGCAGACATTGAGCCAAGATTCCTTGCATTTGAAAGAGCTGAAATAGTAATGGTTTCTTGCAAAGTTTAAGCAGGAACAGACATTAAATTGCAGAGTCTGGAGAGGCTCATTGTAAGGACATGTTACCAGGTCTAACATAGCCCATTCCCTGGTGATTACAACGTGTTTTGTTTTAAAAAAAACTGTCTTGCATACTCTATGAACACATTCTCCAGGCTATTTTTGCTAATTTAATTTATAAATCAAGTAAAAGATTAAAATCTCCCATCTCAATTGCAGTAATTGCAATCTCCCAGTCTCTAATCTCTGCAGTATCTCCCATCTCAATTGCAGTTATGTCCCCATTATTTTTTGACTTCGTCCTGCAGTGCAATCACAGTCCTATTAACTACCCCAGTGACTTAATTCCTTTGCTATTTCATATCTGTAACAAATTGATACTACGTTTAGATCCTTCAAGCCAAAATAATTTTGCATTGTTGTACTAATCTCATCCTTCATTGACCAAGACACCCTATCTCCTTTTCCTTTACAAAGAAAAAAGAACAGTGCAGCGCAAGAACAGGCCCTTCAGCCCTCCAAGCCTGTGCTGGTCATGATGCCCTAACTAAACTAAATGAAAGCATTCTGCCCTAACTCAGTCTGTATCCCTCTAGTCCCTTCCCATTCAGGTACCCATCCAGATGCCTTTGAAATGTTGCTAATGTGCCTGCTTCCACCACCTCCTCTGGTGGTGTGTTCCAGGCACTCACCACTCTCAGCATGAAAATCTTCCCCCGCACATCTCCCTTAAACATTCCCTCTCACACCTTGAACCTCTGCCCCCTTGTAATTGACACTTCCACCCTTGGAAAAAGCCTCTCATCCTGTCCTGAAATATCAAACATCCTTAAATATTCAAGTCCCAGCCATGGTGGCTTTGCAACCATGTCTCTGTAATGGCTGTTAGATCACATTCGTTTGTTTCAATTTATGCTATCAATTCATCCATCTTGCTATGAATATTGTGAGCTTTCTGGTAATATATTTGTACTTTTACCGTTTTCTTTACCCTGACCTTATTTTCAGGTGCACTCTTCCAATCATTTGCTCTCATCCCTCCTATCATACTCAGATCACTGATACCCTACAGCATTGCCTTGTCTTTTCTCTTTAACTTTCTAAATCTTCCCTCATGCAAACTCCCATATTATTCAGTTTAAAGCCTTCTCTACATTAAAGAACTGACCAATACACTAGTACCAACATGGTTCAGGTGAAAGGACATCCCAGTTGTACAGCTCCCTCTTTCCCAGTGCGGGTGCCAATGCCCCATAAATGGAAACCTTGTTCTCTTACACAAATCTCAGATCCACACAAATAACACTCTAATCTTATTTACCCTATACTAATTTGCTCATGGCCTGGGTAGCAATCTAAAGGTTATTATCTTGGAGATTCTGCTTTTCAATTTAACTACTGGATGCTTACACTTTCTTAGCTGAACCTTTTTCTTAGTTTTACATAAGTCATTGGTACACTGCCTCATTCATTGTCACACCCTCTTGTCCCTCATCATGGACTCATTCTGAAGCAATTAGCCCAAGGGATATGAATGGATGACCAGGTAACTTTCATCCTCCCTGATCCATCGCAATGTCCAATACCCAGAGTCCAGTAAAGTTTATTTATTAGTCACAAGTATGCTTACATTTACACTGCAATGATGTTCAGTCCAGCTGATGCTTATGCTTTTGGAGCTGTAGACAAACTGCAGATGTGGTTATCTTGGATCATGCAAGTGTCCATCAGCACCTACATGCGACAGCTGCAACACATCACCTGCCCAGACATCATTACTGTTTTTAACTTAAGTACATTTAAAATTGATTACAAATATCATACAGGTTTTGCTTCTAATCATAACAAATAGTTTAGCTGGTAAGGTATAAATTTAATACAAGACTTACGTCTTACCAAGTTGCTGGTATCAATTTAAACTATTGCCCACATTTTAGAAGGATAAAATCTTTAAAATTCACCAATCACCTACCTACCCAATGAAGTAAAGCCTGGAGCATTCACCACATTCTGAGAAACATAGATATAAAAAGTAGCATTTTCTTGCCCCACTGCACTAAATTCTTACCAAATCCTGAATTTCTTTTGCAGAAGAATCAAATAGAGTATCAACTTATTTTACTAAAATGGTGTATGAAGTTTCAACTTTTTGACCTTTCAAGTATATCTTCTGGCCTCCACTCAATGTTTTCCTTGGTGATGTATTCCTATCGAAGCCACTTCACACCAGCCGGAAAGCCACGGCAGCGGATGCGCTGCTGGAGGAACCAGAGAATCCGACTGGCGTGAATTCCAGCCATAATTTCTGAACATTTGACATAAAACTTTGTATTTAGTCTGTCCTTAAAAAAAAGATGCAGTCAATCTTCGTTGACAAAAAGGCTACTGCGTACAACAGTACATAATGTCATTGAATGTTTGTGCTATTTTCTTCTATTGTCCCTCAGGTTGTGACATGGCATTGACCTTCCCTATGCGCTCAAAGAAGATTTTTGCAAGTGTTCACCCTGATGACATGACTCTTAGCTCATTTACAGCTTGCGTATGGGTAAAGGCCACCTCTGTGCTGGAAAAAACCATTGTGTTCTCCTACGGAACAAAGAGAAATCCTTATCAAATTCAACTGTACTTCAATCAGTCCTCCGCTGTGCTGTCTGTGCACAGTGACACCAGCAAAATTGTTGCTCAAAATGTAGTCTCGCTTGGTCAGTGGACATACTTCTGTGCAACATGGAGTGCTGAAGATGGAAATGCGACACTTTGGGTGGACGGCAAACTTGCTGCTGCTTCTTCGGGCGTGGCTGTTGGTCACAATATCCCAAGCGGAGGACTACTGCAGCTGGGCCAAGAAAAAAACGGTTGCTGCACCGGAGGTGACTTTGATAAAAACCTATCCTTTTCAGGAAAGTTGACTGGATTCAATATATGGGACAGAGTGATTTCCAAAAATGAAATACAAAGCTTGGCTAGTAAGGATGATTCCTGCAGCATTAGAGGGAATGTTGTTGGCTGGAGTGTCACAGAGATTCTGCCACATGGAGGAGCTGAATTTATTTACAATTAATTGGATTTGATTTTTGTTTCAAGTTAACACATTCAAAGAATGGATCTCAAATTTTTAATTAATTCTCTGATGCCCAATCATACAATAAGAAAGCCTATTTATAATATGGAATCCTCTAAATTCAACTTCCTGAGTGAACTTTGTAGTATAAATTTCCTGCAATATCATGCTAATTTCTGGCTCGAGATTTATACTGGGCTAGAGATTTATACTGGTATTAAGATATGCATGAAAGGCTATTGCTACACTAATTCTATTTGGTTCATCAGTTTCAGTTGCCAGAAACAACAGCAGTGGTGTTACCATAACGCTATCCCTGAAACCTGGACAGCTGGATTTTAAGATCCAATATGTGCAACACTAAAAAACATTCACCTTGTTTTCCTCTTCAACTCCTAGGGTGGTCTGGCAAGACTCCCTTGAGGATGAGGAGAAATGCAGCTTTAGTTCAAATTTGGATGGAAAACTACATTTCAAAACAGTTTGTGTCCTCAAATACTATTATGTTTACCATTTTGATTTAACTGTAACGCAACTAAGTGCATGTTTACATTCATTAAATAAAACATAATTGACTAGCAAGATTAGCAAAAGGGAAGGAGCTTAACCTCTCCATTCCAATGAAGGAAATTTGTCGTTGCTCAACACATGCTTAAGATGTGAAAAATTGTAACTTTGTAATCTAAGTTACGTTGCTTTACAATACATACAAAGTCTGTGTTATATGGTAAAAGTTCTTTCATACCAGTTAACTAATTATTCTATCATAAAGAGTCTAATTTTATAATAAACTGCTGTTAAACAATACATCAGAATCTGTGTTGTGGATGTATTTTGGCAAAAGCCCCATTGGTCACAATGGCTGGTGAACAATTTAATCAGACACTTAAGAAGAAAATTTAACACAGCGGGGAAAGAGGCCAGTCGCCTACCATATCTTTGCTAGCTCTTTGAATGAGCTGTCTAATCAGTGCCACTCTCCTCTTTCCCCATAGCCCAGCAATTTTGTCTCTTTCAGGTATTCATCAATTTATTTCTGAGAGTTATTATTAAATTGGCTTCCACTGTCCTTTCAGACAGTGCATTCCATCTTGGCCCCTTTCAGAGGTCTTGAGCATTAGAGATCCCAGTCTTCAGCCAATTTGATTCATTCCATGTCAAGAAATGGCTGAAAGCACTGGATGCTGCAAAGGCCCTGACAACATTTTGGCAATAGTATTGAAGACTTCTGCTCCAGAATTTGCCGCACCCTTAGCCAAGCTGTTCCAGTACAACTACAACACTGGCATCTACCCAGTAATGTGTAATTGTCAGTAATTGCCCTGGTAGGTCCAGTACACAAAAAGCAGGACAAATCCAATCCGGCCAGTTACTACCCCATCAGTCTATTCTTGGTCATCCTTAAAGTAACAGAAGGCATCATCAACAGTGCTATCAAGTAGCACTTGCTTAGCAATAATCTGCTCACTGATGCACAATTCGGGTTTGGCTTGTGTCACTCAGCTCCTGATCTCATTACAGCCTGGGTTCAAACATGGACCTCCAGAGGTGAGGTGAGAGTGATTCCCATTGACATCAAGACAGCATTTGACTGAGTGTGGCATCACGGAGCCATATCAAAACTGTAGTTAATGAGAATCGGGGCGGGGGGGCAGAATCCCTCCACTGGTTGGAGTCATACCTGGCACAAAGGAAGATGACTGTGGTGGTTGGAGGTCAAACATCTCAGTTCCTGCAGGAGTTCTTCAGGGTCGTGTGCTAGGACCAATCATCTTCAGCTGCTTCATCAATGACCTTCCTTCCATCAGAAGGTCAGAAATGGGGATGTTCGCTGATGATTGCATAAGTCTATCACCATTTGTGACTCCTCAGATACTAAAGGCCATGTGTCTAAATGCAGCAAGACCTGGACAATATCCAGGTTTGGACTGACAAATGGCAAGTAACATATATGCTACACAAGTGCCAGGCAATGACCATCTCCAATGGGCGATTCTGATCTTCAGCCTTTGACATTCAATTGCATTACCACCCTGAATCCCCAACCATCAACATCCTGGAGCTTACCATTGACCAGAAACTGAAGTGGATTAGCCATTTAAATACTGTGGCTACAAGTGCAGGTCAGAGGCTAGGAATCCTGAGGCAAGTAACCCACTTCCTGACTCCCCCAACCTGTCAATAATCAATAACGCACAAGTCAGGAGTGAGATGGGATACTCTCCACTTGCCTGGCCAAGTGCTGCTCCAACTACACTTCAACTACACTCAGTAAGACTGATGCCGTTCAAGACAAAGCAGCATACTTGATTGGCACCCCATTCACAAATATTGACTCTCTCCACTACTGATGCACAATGGCAGTACAGTGAGTACCATCTACAAGATGCACTGCAGGAACTCATCAAGGCTCCTTAGGCAGCATCTTCCAAACCCATGACCGCTATCATTTAGAATAAGGTTGTCCAACCTTTTTACCTGGGAGTAGGGAGCACAATTCAAAATCTTTATCACTCAGGAGGTCTATGAGCAAATTGTGGAAAGGTGAAGTTTAGTTGACCATTGCAAATTAATTTTAAAAAAGTCTGAAAAGAAATAACTTGCTGAGCAAAAAAAGGCAATCAGAAATAAAGATGTGCATGAGGTCATAATAAGGTGAGAGTGTGCATGCCCAGGTCACTTCTAATCTCAGGTTGCTCATTCATTCACTCTGACCTCCTGTGAGAGGAAGTGAGAGAGCATGGTGGTATGTGTGTGTATGGGGTTAAAGGAAAGTCCTGATACTGGGAGTGAGCCAGATTTAGGGAAACACCCTGACCCCACACACAATGCCTTGTCTCAATTTTTCCCACTCTCTCCTCGCACTTCCTCTTTTGCCTCACACCCTTCTCTTCCCCTCTCCCCTCGCAACTCCTCCCTCTCTCCCCTCACACCCCACTCTCTCGCACCCCTACACCCTCACACCCTCTCCCTCTCTCCCCCTCACATTCTCTCCTTTTTAGCCTCACACCCCTTCACGCTCACACATTCCCCCCCAACACACCCTTTCTCTTCTCCCTTCCCCTCATGTTCTGCCTCCTCTATCTCCCCGTCACATCCTCTCCTCCTCACATTCTCTCTCCTTCATACCTTCTCCCCATAAATTTCTCCCCTTTTTTTCACTTACAAATTACAAATTTGGCAAAGGCCAATAACAGGTGGGAAAAGGGGCATTGAAGCCACCAGCATCAAGGTATAATTCTGGATTTTGAAGAGAAACAACAACAGCTGTGTCCCACAACATCAGGTTGGCAGGGCTCTGCCAGCCGATCAGGGTGCCATTTTTAAAGGCCACCCCAGTGCACAAAATTTCACTTGAAACCCACACCCCAAGCAACAACCCCCTCCCCAATACTGGCACTGTCAGAGAGCAGCGTCAGGGTAGTGCCTATATATGACCCTCTCTCTCCCTGAGTGATGCACTCACCTGAGCCCCTCTTGGAGTTCTGCTCACCAGGTGCACACCACAGGAGGCCAGTTGTGTTTTGCGCCAGTCTGCCCACACACGTGAATGGATTTCATTACTGGGGGGGGTGTGCGCTGATTTGGGTATCGAGGCCTGATGATGATATGCTAATGAATGGAAATGATGTTCCCAACTTTTGTCAGGAAATGCTTTATGTCACTGGCGGTTTGGTATAACTTCTTCACTCATACTCTCTATGGTGAGAATTTCACCAGTGATGGTCATGCGTGGCAGGCAGGATTGGAAGTGGCCGAGTTTCACTTTCATTGACGTAGTGAGTGCCAGGCAAACATAAAACGATAAGAAATAGCAACAGAAGGCCATTCGGCCCCTCGGGCCTGCTGTGCCATTCAATAAGGTCATGGCGGATCTGACATTCCTCATGTCCACTTCCTTCACGTCCACTTTTCTGCTCTTTCCCCGAAACTCTTGATTCCCTCACTGACCAAAAATCTATTTTGCTCTAGGGGGCTCAATTTTACCATCAAGTTGCATCCACTTTCTGGCACGAAAACTTGACGAAGTTGGGCGTGAGGCAAGTAGCACAACCCACGCCGGTTCCCCCTTTACCAAGGCCTGAAAATGGCTGCAATCAGGACATTTGCATGCATTTAAAATGACAACGGGCTGTATGCCCAACTTTACTGGCACTGCCCCCTTTATAACTGCGTTTGCCCATCCAGAATTAGTGTGAAACAGGCATGCTCCATTTAAATCCGATTCACATGCTCCAGTTAGTGTGGAGGTAGGTGCCTAGTGTCCAACAGCTCTCTGGTGAGATCAGGGTGGGGGGCAGGGGGGGAGGGGTCCACTGCCACTCTGCCTGTGATCGGGGGTGGGGGGGGGGGTGGAAATGGGGGTCCGCTGCCACTCTGCCTGTGATCAGGGGCGGGATATGGAGGTTCGCTGCCACTCTGCCTGTGATCAGTGGGGGTGGTAGGGGGGCCTGCTGCCACTCTGCCCGAGATCAGTGGAGGGGAAGAGGGGTCTGCTGCCACTCTGCCTGAGATTGGTAGGGGGAGATTGGGGGGGGAGAGGCCCGAAATTGGTCTGGGTGGAGGGGGTGGGGAGGTAATCTATGGGGGTCAGGGAGAGGCATTATCCGACCCAGGAAAAATGTGGCAGGGGAGCAGCATTCTATCTTTTTTCTTCTGCGCATGCAAAATTGGAGGATCCAATAGGAGCTGCAAGATTTCGGGCACGTTAAGCCCCGCCCATAGGCTTCTGCAGTGTGATTCAGCATCACCGATATTTTTTCCGGCAGAGTGCGAATGGGGGTGTCTGAGAATGAGTCCAAAAGTCGGATTTGAAACAATCCCAGTTTCAAGTCCGCCCAGCACTTTGAATCAAAATAGTAAAATAGGGCCCAAAGATTCTGTTCCCACAGCTCTCTCTGGCAAGGAGTTCCAAAGATTCACCATACTCTGAGAGAAAATGCCTCCACATCTCAGTCTTAAATCGACATGCATTTATTCTGAGACTACGTCCCCTGGTTCTAGACTCTTCCTTGAGGGGAAATAGCCTCTCAGCATTCACCCTGTCAAGCTCCTTTAGAATCCTATGGATGGGATTTTATGGCCTCACTTGTCTGGAAATCATAAAATCCTGCCCGAGGTCAACAGACTTTCCCATGCTCCACCCCTCATCCGCTCCGATTCCCGTGGTCAGCAAGCTGGTAAAATTCCGGCCAATATGTTTCAATGAGGTCACCTCCCATTCCTCTAAATTCTAATGAGTAAAATACTAGCCTGTTTAATCTTTCCTCATAAGAACATAAGAACATAAGAAATAGGAGCAGGAGCAGGCCATCTAGCCCCTCGAGCCTGCTCCGCCATTCAATAAGATCATGGCTGATCTGTTGTGTCTCAGTTCCACATTCCCGCCCTCTCCCCATAACCCTTAATCCCCTCGCCTATCAAAAACCTATCAACCCGCGTCTTAAAAATATTTAGCGAGGCAGCCTCCACCACTTCAACGGGCAGAGAATTCCAGAGATTCACCACCCTTTGAGTGAAGAAGTTCCTCCTCAACTCCGTTCTAAACCACCCTCCCTTTATCTTGAGGCTGTGCCCTCTAGTCCTACTGTCCTTTCTGAGCGGGAAGAGCCTCTCCACCTCTATCCTATCCATCCCATTCATCATCTTATACGTCTCAATGAGATCTCCCCTCATTCTTCTAAACTCTAACGAGTACAAGCCTAGTTTATTCAGCCTCTCCTCATAGCTCAACCCCCTCAACTCCAGTATCAGCCTAGTAAACCTCCTCTGCACTCCCTCCAAGGCCAAATATCCTTGCGTAAGTGCAGCGACCAAAACTGCACACAGTACTCCAGAAGACAATCTTTCCATACCAGGGACCATCCAAGTGAGTCTTTGCTCAAGTGTCTCCAGTGAAATAATGGCCAAATTCTCCAGCTGTTCACATCAGCGAGATTCTCTGGTTCAGTTGCAGTGAACAGAGATGTGGCTGAGTGCCAAATTCTCTGACCTCGTTTGCAGCAGCGGCAGATCGTCAACAGCCAGAGAATTCCAACCATTATCTTTCTCTAAATAAGGGGACCAAAACTGCTCACAGTTCTTCAAATGTGGTCTCACCAGCACTTGCCTACTCTTATATTCCAACCCATTTGAAATAAGGGCCAACATCCATTAGCTTTCTTGATTACCTGCCCAACCTGGGTGCTAGCTTTGTGCTTGGTGCACAAGTATCCCCTTTGTGTGGTAGCTTTCTGCAGTTTTTCTCCATTTAAAAAATACACTGTTTTTCTTTAACCCTTCCTTCCAAAATGAACAACTTCACATTTTCCCACATTAAACTCCATTTGCCAACTTTTTGCTCTCTTACTTAACCTATCAATATCTCTTTGTTAAATGGGTTATATCCCACTCACAACTTGCCTTTCCA
Organism: Carcharhinus amblyrhynchos; assembly: GCF_965287045.1. Classification (NCBI taxonomy): domain Eukaryota; kingdom Metazoa; phylum Chordata; class Chondrichthyes; order Carcharhiniformes; family Carcharhinidae; genus Carcharhinus; species Carcharhinus amblyrhynchos. The sequence continues at coordinate 99,201,703 of NC_137326.1, read as the reverse complement.
CCTATTTGTGTCATCTGCAAATTTGGCTACTGTAATTTGCCTCCTCCAAATCATTAATATATATATTGTAAACAATTGCGGTCCCAGCACTGATCCCTGTGGATCCCCACTGGTTACAACCTGAAAAAGAACCCCTTTTCCCCATTTTCTATTTACTACCTATTTGCCAATTCTCTAACCATGCCAATATAGTATCTCCAATACCACATGACTTAACCTCCTGTGAGGTACCTTGTCGTATGCCTACTGGAAGTCCAAGTACAACACAACTACTAGTTTCCTTCAATCCACCCTGGTTGAGACTTCCTGAAAAAGTGCTAATAAATTAGTCAGATGAAATTTCTCTTTCATGAGACTGTTCTGACTCTGCTTAATTAGATTATGATTTTCCAAATGTGCTGCTATTACTTCCTTAATAATTGATTCCAACATTTTCCAAAAATAGATATCAGGCTAATTGGCCTATAATTACCCGAGTTTTCCCTCTCTCCCTTTTTGAATAGAAGTTTCACGTTGGCTGTTTTCCAATCCTCCAGTACTTCCTCCAAGGATTTTTGAAATTTACAAGCAATGCATCCACTACTGTTGAAGCTTCTTCTTTTAGGATCCTAGGTATTAAGCAATCAGGGCCATGGGTCTTAGCTGCCTTTAGCCCCATTAGATTGTCTAATACTACTTCTCTACTTAATTCCTCCCCTGTATTCTTTAGTATTAATGGGATGTTCGAAGTATCTTCCACCATAGGAACTGATGCAAACTATTTGTTGAACTCCTCTATCATTTCCTTGTTCCTTATCTCCCCAGATTCCTTTTGTAAGGGGCCTATTGTTCACTTTGACCTCTCTTCATTTTTATACACTTAAGGAAGCTCTTGTCAGTTTTTAGTATTCCTCACCAGTATGTCCTTGTAGTTTATTTTCTCTCTCATTCTATCATATTTTTAGTCCTCCTTTGCAGGATTCTGAATTTACCATGGGCATCGCTCTGCATCATGACCCAACTGTCCAGTCAACTGAGCTGACCTGGAATTAAAAGTCTAATGATGAACATGAAACCAAGGGCAATTAGGGATGTGCAATAAACGCTGGCCCAGCTAGCGATGCCCACATCCCATAAACAAATTTTAAAAAACTGGTCAAGGCTCAGCCTAAGCTTAAACTGAAGCTTAAGGCCACCCACGAGGCAACTAAAAACTTCCTATACCCATCATTGCTAAAAATAGACATTTACTCCAAACTGATCGATTGGGAAGAATTTTAACAATCACAACTGGAGGAGAGGGTTGAGCCTGTGGTTTAAAATTTTTAAATTGCATAATGTGCCACAGCCTGTCAAACACAGGCCTGGATGTTATTTTTATCACAAAGGTTATTTGCATGATTGTGTCCCAACCTCAAGAGGCAGTACATCTCATTATCATATTTAAACTAGACTTTACAGTACACTTGGGAGTCTCATTAGAATTTAACTTTGATGGGTTGCATTGCCCAGAGCTCGGGAAACCCAGCAGGTAAATGGAGTCAGGAACTGCCCCTTTTAGGTTGGGTGTGTTTTTCAAAGCAATGCATCTGAGCCACGAGGAACAGGAATGCTCCCTGACCCCTCAAGCAAACTGCCCGCTGTGATCAGTCAACTGCCCCCTCACAATCATTCATTTAAGACACCAATCTCTCCTTATCTCCCAATTCCTGGTCTTATCAGCCTCTCTCCACGCACCCCCACCCTGCACCCACCGGCCAACTCATCCCTCACTGCCACCCCCCACCACCCCCATCCCATTATGCTCCATGAACTTTGCTGACCTCTGCCATGGCCCCCAGTTATGCCCATGATCTTTGCTGATTGCTGGGCCTCTGGCTCAAGCTTTCTACTGCAAACTTTGCCACCCAACAGCTGAGCAGAAAACAAAGTTTTAAAAATCTGATCACTATGAGGTTGCTGTCCTTCCCGCAGAAGAGAACCTTCCAGCAAACATACTCCCCCCACTGCTTCCCTGCAGACATCAAGGCCACTGTATACCATCTTTGGATTCTCAGTTTTGAAACTGGTAAGGTTTAAAGACCTAAGTGCATATATAAAGGCAGATATATTAGAGTAGAAGTCATTCATTTCTGGCTCTCACAACCCATGGAATATGGTCCCTAAAACATTAACCCAGAATGCCAGTTAATAAAAAATAAATTTGACTTTTTCCCCACGTGAGACTAATCAACACTTCCGTCCTCAACATTCAAGTAGTAATGAGGCAGAGCAGCTCACCCCACTGTTGTAATCTCTGGGTTTAGATTTAATCATTAAAAATGAAATGGTTCATTAAAATAATGGCGAATAAACAAAAAGAGAAAAAGATTTTGTAATGTCATCCCAGGAAAATGATAATAGCATGATTTACAGAAAGTACTAAAGTTAAATGATACTGGAATGAATTGCCTTGTACAAATTCGTGCATAGAAAGGAATACATACATGAGTGAATTAAAGGCAGTAATTTAATCAAATGGTCCAGATGATATCCTCCCAGGTGTGAAACTTGATCAGTTCATGGACATAATTTGAGATTAAGGACTGTCTTTAAATCATTCGAAAGGGGTAAAAGTGGCTCTAGGCGATATTACAAATGGCAACAGCAAATCGGTTTCACAACTTGGCCAATTTTACTTGCCATTGAAGACAATAGAAAATGTAACTGTTCATTTCTCTTTACCACTCTGCATCCCCAAAATTTTTCAATCATAAGGAGTTTAATTTATGGGGCCATCTTGTTGCTTTGAATCCGATTTCTTTGAACTGCCTGTTTTTCATTGCTGCTCTATTATATTAATGATGGTGACATGGAATAATCACCATATTTCCATCAGTTGAACAAGTCTAAATCACTCAGTAGATTGCCAAGAATTCCCAGTGCCAGTGCAATGTACACTGGAGATAATCATGTCCTGATAGTTAGAAAGCACAAATTAACAACCTTCCTTGGCGGAGAATAAGAAGCTGGCGAGTGTGGGGAATGATTCAGGGGCAATAAAGGAATTAAAAATACTGATATTAAAAAAGGAACAGAAGGAGCTTTACCCTTTTTTCAGCTTTTAAGAATCTTGGCCTATCTCTCTGGTCTGATGCAGAGAGAAAAATATAAACGGATCCATTCCGCAACACTGTACACACCAATTTAGAAAGTTAGCACAAGCTGATGTCAGCTACAAAAAGGTTGAAACTAAAAATGGCCCTGACCTATGAAAACAAACAGTTATATTGGCTTTGTAACTTAAGTGTCAGGTATAGAGAACATGTCTTCATTAAAAGAAACATAAGAATGTGAAAACCTAAAACAGATATCATGATATCCAAGGCAGAAAATTGGTCAAGCATTTCTAAGGGATTATTTTATACACTTTGATACTTTTTTATGAATAGATCATTATGGTTTTCTTTTTGCAGCATTAAAGTGACACTTCGATTATCTGCAGGTCAACCAGATATAATTTATCAAAATGTTATCTCAAAATGATTCCTCTCCCAAAGCCAGCCCCGACTGCCCCAACTCACAAAGACACACTCATACTTGGATCCAGTTTTAAAAACACACTGCAGGCTGTCCTGTTCCCCATTCCCCCACAGAGACACATTTCGTTTTCAGTTCACACAAAACCTCTTTGGTTTTTGCTGTGTCAATGTAACCAGGCACCCTCTTCCCCCTTAAGCCTCATTTCATTGGCATTCTTTGCATGTTCCATTCTGGGCCGTACTTTTGTTTGCCCCCCCCCACCTTCAAGCTCATGTTGGCACTGTACAGGCCAGTACACTCTCTCCCCACTCTCCATTTCTACTAGCTCCCCTTCCCCTTAGTGGTGCTTTCAGCTCCTGTTCTTTTCCCTTTCTTCCCTCATTGCTGAATATTGCCTCTTTTCCTCTTTTGTCAATCATTTACTCACCCTTTCATTCCCATTCAATTCCTCATTTTCATTGTTAAATATTTCTCATTTATCATTCATTCCACCTCCATTCATACCAATCTTGCTCACTCCCTTCCCCTTTCCATTTACTTTTCCTTTCTTACCCAGTTCTCTCTTCTTTTCCATTAATTTGTTAACTTCCCTCTCCTACCGCCTTTGTTCTTTTCTTTTTGCCACTACTTTTGTCGTGTTATCTATTCTGATATCCATTAGACGGCACCATCCAGAACTCTAGGATATGGACACAATTAGATAGGAACATACATCACCTACAAAGTTCCACGGCAAACCACTCACCATCCGAACTCAGAAATACATCATTGTTCCTTCTCCGTTGATGGGTCAGCATCCTGGAACTCCCTCCCCAACAGCACTATGGTTTAGCTATACTTTGTGAACTGCAATGATTCAAGAAAGCAGGTCATCACTACCTACTTGCCACTGTTACACAGGCAACCCAGGAGCCAGCTTGCACAGAACAAGGCATCGCAGACAGCAAGATGACAAATGTTTAGTTGATGTGTTTGGATGGGATAAATTGAGGAATACATATTGTCTAGAACATTGGGAGAACTTCCCTGTTCTTCTTTAAACAGTGCCATCGTGTATTTTAGGTCTGCCTGGACCATCAGGCAACTTAATGCCTCACCTGAAAATTCTGCAAGACCCCATCAGTGCTGCACTGATAATACTGTCCATATTATACTGCTGGAGTTTGAACTCATCACTTTGACTCAGAGGTAATCCCAGTAATATACATTTCTCGATCTTACCTTGAAGTATACTGTTTACAATGGTTGCCGTGTGCTGTGCAAGGATTTCTGGTTTGCCAATAGCTGCAAGTGATAGGTAGTTAGACATGTTCCGGGAGAGTTCTTTGTTGTCCATTTGTAGGAACTTTACAGCTACTGGTACAGCTAGAGCCATGACAACTGGATTGTTGTAATTCTGCTGAGACAAACAAAGCAACTGAGTGGGAAATGGTACAATGATTAAAATTTAAGTGTTTTACAGGTTGCTCATACAGAATAATACATGTCTCCTGAGATAACAGTAGAGATAGCAGATCCACTTCCCTAAAATGCTACATTTGGTTACACTGTTGTCCCTTAGCTTGAAAAATTCAAACAAGGGTGACTTTGCATCTATTAAAACAATCAATTTGAAAATACTAAATTGTATGGACTAAATGGCGTTTTAGTAAATTTAGTGAGGGCACCAAGTGGTGTCTTACCACAGGATGCAAAGCAAAATGGTAGCTAAAATATTAAACATTTTTATGACATCCTCTTTCATGATGCGCTTTGACAATTACTTTGAAGTTTGCAGAAGCTGTTAGCCATGTGGGATTAATAAATTTAAAAAGATCACAGATGACTATTTCCTCAGATTTGACTGCAAGCAGAGGATCCAGCGGAAATTGTTCAAAGCCATGGCTACATTTTGATCTTTTAAGTCAAAAAGAAATGACAAAGGTCAGTTTTTGTTGCATCAAATTTTCCTAACTTTAATATGGTAATTTATTCACTAACAAGAGTTCTCTCTTCTTCTGTTATAGGTTTAGGTTTATTTATTAGCGTCACATGTAATGCTGCAAATAAATTACCACAAAAATCCCCGAGTTGCCACAGCCCGGATACACTGAGGGAGAATTTAGCATAGCCAATGCACCTAACCAGCACGTCTTTCTGACTGTGGGAGGAAACCGGAGCACCCAGAGGAAACCCACACAGACAAGTGGAGAATTTGCAAACTCCACACAGAGAGTAACCCAAGCCAGGAATCGAACGGGGGTCCCTGGCACTGTGAGGCAGCAGTGATTTACTGTATCTAGAGAATTTTTACTTGCATTTTTCAATTAACTTCTGTTAGGGTTGCTAAACTCTGACTGGATAGATGCTGAGAGATTGTTTCCCCTTGTGGGAGAGTCTAGGACCACAGGACATAAATGGGTGACTTCTTCATCTGAGATTAAGACAGAGATGAGGAGGAATTTCTTCTTCCAGAGGGTGGTGAACAGTGGAATTCTTTACTGCAGAAGGCTGTAGAGGCTGAGTCGTTAAGTATGTTCAAGGCCGAGATAGTAAAGGAATCAAGCGTTATGGAGTTAAGATAGGAACTTGGAGTAAAGATCATATCAGATTAGCCATGATCTCATTGAATGGTGGAGCAGAAGTAGGCAATAGCCTACTTCTGCTCCTACATCTTATAGTTTTATGAGCATATTTTGGGATATATCAGTGGGATACAGTGGTGTGGATTCTAGGTTTAGGAGTTGGCTACATACAGACCTACATAAGTACAAATGCTGTTCCATCTTTGCTTACTATTATCGTCGATGTGCAATAATTGGTGGGTGACGGACGCTAGAAACACGGGCAACAAGAAAATTTCAACCTCAACCGAGTTACTTATTCCCTGAACAGCCATATCCAGCCACTACTCCCATTCTCTATGTCAACCTTTACACACCAATCCTTTCCCAGGACAAGTCACACTATACCGTGAAGAAAATATTATTTTCAAATCTCCTGGGATTTCTTTTGTTTTCTTTGGCCATCACGTAATTGATGCCAATTTGAGGGAATTCCTGGCAATTCCAAGAGGATTGGCAAACCTGGTCACTGTCAGATAATTGTAGCATTATTTTTGCCATGATTTTTGTTTGTCTTCATCTTCGTGCTCTGCTTTTGATCACATACTTGCCAAGAACCACTCACACAGTCACTTTTCTCTTCTCAGCATGCACAGTCCAATTCCACATGGATGCCAACTCAGATTTCACCCTTCCTGTTTCAGATCTGTCCATGACCACTGGTATTTCCTCTGAACTCCTATCTGCCATCATTTCATGTAATTCACTCCCTCTATTATCTGCTGCTGAATGCGTTCTGCTAGTATTTCTTGTCAGCAGAACACATTTTATTTCAGAGTTGTCCAGTCTTCTGTTCAATGTCATTGGCATTTTAACAAAAGTCCTTTATTCCTGCTTCCAAATATCACAAACGAGAAACTTAAAGGGTACCAGCCAATCTCTTTTACTCTTCTTTTTCTTCTGATCCCATTTTTCATTCTTACCTAACCTTTGCCAGAATGTCCCCATCCCCCTGATTGACCCACACTGACCTCAGCCTGGGAGGCACTTTCCTTTCTCCGGATCCCCGTTTCAATGAACTCTGGGGAGGAAGAATTTGTTTATATTCAATGATATCATCGAAGAATGCCACACGAGCTGTGCAGGTAGAATTGACGGCACTGTCAGCCCTTGGAGGATTGAGGAGACTATGCATATCAGCATTATGCCAACAAATTTTTTCCCTTGAGCTTTTACTGACACTTTCGCCCCTATATTTTGGCTTCATCTTTACCTGATCTTTTCATATTTGAGTAAAAATGCATCTCCATCTGAACTTTCAGCATTTCTTCAATAACAGCATCACTACCATCAAACCTCCTGACAAATTCAGTGCTCATGCTGTCCATTAGAGGGGCCTTTAGTGAGGCAATGCTAACTGCTAACTCTTTGATATTGATTCTTAACTGCCTTTGGACCACAACCCTACAAGAAACATCAATTGCTTCCTGCACTATAACTGATCTCACCTCTTCTGGTGATTTTCATTGTCTCAAAGCTCAGTTTGGATTCAGTTTCAGCCTTGGGTGACTGTGTGGAGTTTGCACATTCTCCCCATGGCTCTGTGGGTACCTCCAGGTGCTCTGGTTTCCTCCCATACTCCATAGATGTGCAGGTTAGGTGCAATGGCCTTGCTAAACTCCCCCTACTGTCGCAGGACGTGTCGGCGAGATGGATTAGCCATGGGAAATGTGTGGGGTTACGAGGATAGGACGGGGTAGAGTGCCTCAGTGAGCTGGTGCAGACATGATGGACTGAATGACCTCCTCTATACTGTAGGGATTCTATGATTATACAGTGAAGCCTGTTTCTAATTTTGAAATGCAGCATTGTTTTAGTTCAATTCTATAGTAGATTTGAACCCATAACTTTTCACTCAGAGGATAGATATTTAACCAAGTGAGGCAAACTGACACACTCAATCTGGAATGGAGACAGCATAATTTATGGTGGATGGTGCAGGCTAAATAACTAGCATCAGGACCACTGCTTTCTGAAAAATAAGTCTACATCTAAATTCCAGATTTTGAATGTCACTTTTTTCCACAATCTTCAGATATCAATAAAAAATTGTTCCTTTGCTGAATGGTTTTGCATTGGGAAGGAGGAGATTTGTGATAAGCTATTGAACAAGCAGTTGTTATTTTACTTGTGAGCAGCCTAGTAGCATTGCTGCCTCACAGCACCAAGGACCTGGGTTCAATTCCTGGTAACTGTCTGTGTGGAGCTTACATGTTCTCACCGTGTCTGCGTGGGTTTCTTTTGGGTGCTCTAGTTTCCTCCCACATGTGCAGGTTAAGTGGATTGGCCATGCTAAATTGCCCCTTAATGTCAGGGAGATTAGCACGGTAAATACATAAAGTTACAGGGATGGGGCATGGGGTGGGATTATCGTCAGTGTAAGCCTAATGGGCTGGATGGCTTCTTTCTGTACTGTGGGATTCTACAATTCTTGGACAAGTGTAAGCCAAAAAAAATACCTTTTCTGGACTCCTCACAAGTTCTAGACCTTACCCGCCTATATTCAAGATTGTTGTCAAATTGATCATACGTTAGATTGAATTTTTCTACACATCATATTGCACGGAAACAGATATTTTTTATTCCTTCATGGAATGTGGATGATATAAGCAAGACCAGCTGGTGTTGCCCATCCCTAATTATATTTGAATTGATTGGTTCGCTACATTCCAAAGGTCAGCCATATTACTGTACGTCTGGAGTCCCGTGTAGGCAAGGCTGAGTAAGGTTGGCAGAATTCATTCCGAAAAGAATATTACTGAACCAGGTGGGTTGTTTTATAACAGCAGTTTCAAAGTCACCACAACTGAGGATAGCTTTCAATTTCAGATTTCATAAATCGAATTTAAATTCTATCAGCTGCTGTGGTGGGATTTGAACCTGTGACCCCAGAGCATTAGCCTGGTTCACTGGATTACTAGTCCAGTGACATTACTACTACACCGCCATCTTCCTAATCATGCCAACGTATGAACAGTAATATTCTTCCTGTGGACAATTTTGAAAACATTTCCACAAATTCGGTCACAGTTAGCTTTAGTTATTTTGCTGTTGTTTTCAAGACGTACATCTTCATGTCCATTTCCTTGACACAGGATCTTGATTTACTTCCTGTCTATTTGCCTCTCATCTGGCCAAAGCAGTTATGTAACTCCCATGTCAAGGATAACAAGTCTGACAAAGGAAAGCAACGGCAGTGAAACCTCTTTTACCAGTGAAAACATCACATTACACCAAATACTGCACAAACACTTGAAGCAGTGGGTACTGTAACTCACCGAGAAACTAGATAAACACTAGATAAAGACTAGATAAATCTTCTATACCAGAGATACTCTCTCCTTTATTTCTTTATCTATAATAGGGCGGCAGGTGGTACAGTGGTTAACACTGCTGCCTCAGAATGCCACGGACCCGGGCCTTGGGTACTGTGTGGCGTTTGCATGTTTTGCCCATTTCTGCATGCGTTTCTTCTGCTCCGTTTTCCTTCCACAGTCCAAAGATATGCAATGCCCCAAAACGTGTAGGTTAGGGGGATTAACAGGGTAAATGTGTGGGGTTATGGGTATAGGGCAGAGAGGTGGGCCTGGATAAGATGCTCTGCTGGAGGGTAGGTGCAGATCGATGAGCCAAATGGCCTCCTTGTACACTGTATGTATTTTATACATACTTATAATGACTGCTGCTTCGATGGCAGAGTACAAAGTAGGAAGCCATGAGCAACATTAAATCCAAGCTTAGTACGAAAGATGAAGTGCTTCTTCCATTGATTGTGTATTTTCCTTTGCTTCAAATGAGGTTATACCCTTGCAGCTACAGAGTCTCTGCAGTTGTGTATCTTAATATCCATGTTGTTTGTCTCAAATCAAAGTACATAGGCATTAATTGACAAACTTCAGGGGTCGTGTTTCAGGTGGAAAGCATCACCACAAGGTCATCAGCGATACAGGAAAAGACTCAAGTACACAGTGTACCATTTTAAAATTAATGTATTGCTGAAAGATTTACTGCCCAGTTCAGAGCCTTTTAAAATTCAGAGTATAGAGCAGATTATTGTATTTATATATCCCTTCTAAAATACTGCGGTGAAGGTATTTGTTATGACAAAATACCAAAGATTATGAAAAAATCAAAATGCATGTAAAAAAATCAAAAAACATCTAATACCATTTGCGGTATCAATTTCTCTGATTTCAAATCCTGATGATCATTTTTAACTTCTTTCATTTTCTGATTTTATTTCAAATTTTCAGTTGTCTCAGGCCTAGAATTTTAATTGTGAAGTCATTTTTTCAGGTGTGGTATGGATATTCAAGACCCCAAAATGGCCCTGTAGAAAACATGCACACTTTCTGGCCAGGGAGTTGGCATTTGGTTGTCTTATATAAAGATAAACAAGAGTCACTCTTTACACACATTGGAAGCAGATTTTAGACATTTTGCACATGCAAGTAAAGTGCCAAATTCCAATATAAAAGTTTTCTCTATAAGATTGGCTTGGCTTAAGGCAGCCAGCGCTATCACAGGTAACACCCCCCCCCACCTTTTCATTCCATGTCACACATACAACTGTATGATGTTACATTTGTTCCCCAGAGGCCAACTGGCACGGTGGCACAGGGGTTAGCACTGCTGCTTCACAGTGCCAGGAACCTGGGTTTGATTCCCAGTTTGGGTCACTGTCTGTGTGGAGTTTGGGGAAACACTACATAGACAATGCATTTTCCCAGTGTCTGCGCGGGTTTCTTCCCATACTCCAAAGATGTGTGGGTTTGGTTGATTGCCATGCTAAATTGCCCTTAGTAGATCAAGATGTGTGGGGTTACAGGGATAGGGTGGGGGAAGGGCCTGGATAAGATACATAATCAGAGAGTTGGTGCAGACCTGATGGGCCAAATGGCCTCTTCTGCACTGTAGGGATTCTATGAAAAATTGAAGTGCTCTAGCTTCATTTCTAAATGAAATGAACTCCCAGCTATGGACCATATGAAATGCTTCTATTCTGCCCCCCACCCTTTACTATGTCCTCAAGATTGAAGATGCCCCTATTCAGAATCTTTGGCTCTCCCTTAAGCTTAGGCAGGCCAACCTTAGGTCCACTGGATGGTGCTCATGAACAAGGTCACAAGGAACATTCAATGCAGGGGTAGGCAAATGTTTTGTTGAGAGGGCCACATCTGGCTATGGAAATTGTTGGCAGGAGTGCAGGGCAAAAATGATCATAAATGCTCAAGAAATAAACAAACATAAAAGATAAATTTTGGTACGAATGAGTACCAAATGGTAGTCCAATTATCGATTAATAATTGGACCACTATTTGATTACATATAACAACAGAACCAAACATCCTCTCCTTTTCACACCATCCTGGCTTAATGTGAACATTGTAAAGAGAGGCTACAATGGTATTGAAGACCTGTGTTGCTCATTTCCTCTCCCACAGATGCTACCTGCATCTGTTGAGTATTTCCAGCATTTTCTGTTCCTATTTCAGATTTCCAGCATCCATAGTATTTTGCCCTTGTCTTATCAAATACATGCAGTTTTATTATGACCTACAATATGCTGTTGCAAGAATTGTAAAGATAAAAACAGTAAAAAGAAATAAAAGTTTTATTATAGTGACAAGTATGCTTACATCAACACTACAATGAAGGCACTGGGAAAACCCTTGAGTCGCCACACTGAGGGGGAATTCAGCATGGCGAATGCAATTAACCACCACTTATTTCGGACTGTGGGAGGAAACTGTAGCACCCGGAGGAAACCTATGCAGACACAGGGAGAATTGTAGAATTCAGATGGACAGCAACTCAAGCCGGGAATGGAACCTGAGCCTTTGGTGCTGTGAGGCAGCAGTGCTAACCACTGTGCCAGTGTGTGCAGAGAGACCAAAAGGCATCACAGAGATGGTCACCATATCTGGTGAGGAGGATATTGGTCTGTTTCTCTCTATATCTCGTTTTTCTAGGGCTGGGATTTAATAACCATATGGCACATTTTAAAAGAGATGCTCCCAAGTACATTTGTCCCATGAGTGTAGTAGGCTCCTCATTATTCAATGATGTCCAAGCAGTAAGTGACTGTTCCACGCTGGTTAGGGAACAAGTTCCTTATTTTCAATTTACTCAAAACACAAAACCCTAACCTAAAGCCACACACTCTCCACTTACTATTGGATTCATCACCCTTCTTCTATACATCTAAATCAAACTTTAGCTGAACCTCAGGAATAGAATGTGCTTTTCTAATTCCAATTTTCAAACAACTATCTTTGAGATGTCCACTACAGAATGTGAAATAGATTGTTTAAGGAGACCTTTAATCTAAGTATCACAGCACTTAGTACAGATTGCATTATTTATTATGTTTCAAAATTACAATCTCTTGCCCAACAGCAGAATTGGAAGTCATGTTTTTGTTGGGTGCATATATCTGTTACTTTCTGCTCCATATGTAATTATCATTGGATCTGTTTCATAAAGAATACCAAAACCCAAGTGCAAAATAAATCACAATTTTAAAATATAGTGCATCTACTTCAAAGCAAAAATTGCAGTAATCTGTTAAATACTCTTAAATGAACAAGCACCGTTACAAGTTCACAGAGTATAGTGTTTCTAGTACAATGGATGAGGTTTTACTGCATCACTTGAGCGAGACTGGAAATACCCACCAGAGGTCAGTGAACGTTTCCTTTGTCTGCCCCTTGCCCGCTCTGATTCCATAGTGGGCCCAGTGAATGGCTTTCTTCAAAACGAATGTAACATGGCTGCCTCCAGTCTATGCCTCATGGCAGAAGTCATATGACTACAGAAAGAGCCAAGTAGGCCTTTAGTATATGATTATATTTCAATCAAACATCCGTCTTTTCATATCGAACAAAGACAAATTTGCATGCATTTTCATGTGTAATTGAGTTACCCAAGTTACCCACTATACTCCCACTGTTCCCCTGCATTAGTATACTGTTCATTATTTTCATCAGTCTCTGAACATGTACTGCAAACATAAATCACCAAATCATGCAGGTCTCTTAATGGTGCATGTGCTTGTTGCCATTGCCTGTTTATCTGGGTGCTGTTCCCTTTCCAGAGAGAGTGTCATTTCTATGATATTTGTTGTTTCCTGGGTAACTGTTCCTGTTGTCCCATTTCCATTGCTGGGGCTGGTGGACCTCTGGGAGTGATGGTCGTTCTGTACTTTGTACAGCTGATGAGTTCCCATTGATCGGCCACCTGCATGCAGGAACAGTTTCTCTAATTGCTCTTATGTGCCCACAGTTGTGCCAGGACATTTGGTTGTTCACATCCACTGCATGCGATCAAAGTGACAATATGTCCCAGGTTTCCACATGGGCTGATTTCTGTCGAGAGCATTGAGCATTTGGACCCTGACTTACTCTCCAGTACTCAATGCTGGCAAATGTTGGACAGTTCTGTCAAAATGAAATGCCTTCTGCAGTTATACCTTGACTTTTTTCAGTTACATCTGTTATTAATTCTGGCATCAATAGCTTTTGTACCTTTGAAAGAGTAGTTTGGGCAAGGTGTAGTGTTATTCTTTTGACTGGACTACTTTCTACTTGACTGGGGATAGAATGAAAATGATGAGTATAGTATTGAATTTCCCAACTGTTTATGAAGCAGCTGAATTCTTCACTTGTGAACTGAGGGCCATTGTCACTCATCACATTAGCTGGAACACTATAACAACTAAATAGGCTTTCAGACATTCTACAATTTCACTGAAGCTAGTTGGTCTAAATAGCAGCAGTCAGAATAGTAGTCTACAGTGATTAGATAATCAATTCCTGCTATGGTGAAGAGGTCTGCTCCCAGCATCACTCACAGCCTGTCTAGGATGTCACATGATAGGGACTCTCTAGTTCACTTAGGTTAGTATTAATTTGGTCCTTAATTTCACTGCTTATATTTGGCCAGAAGAGCACTCCTCTTGCCTTCCTTAGACTTGACTCAATTCCATGACAGCTTACACAAATGCATTTCAACATCATTCCTCTCATTGCCTTCAGGGGGATGATTCTATTTCCTTTGTAGAAGATGCCATCTTGGGCTGTCATTCATCTCTATAAGCCCAATATGCTCTTGTGACCAAAGGTGGATCCTTGATGCTCTCAGGCAATCTGTTAATCATTATTTTTTGAAGTATTGAGAGTTGCATTCTGCTGGGTAGACCACTTGATTTGAGAAAGGCACATGCACGTGTCTGCCAGGTTCAATGTCCCTGCTGGGTTGATGAATTCCAGCATACGTTGAGTTGCTGCCTCATGTTGAATCTGGAAGATTTCACATTCTGTTTCAGCACCCTCAACTTTCTTCATAAGATGTGGTGCTCTCACCAACATATCAGCAAATGTATAGCTGTTTCCCATACTTATACGTCACGTTCAGACCATATCTCTGCAAGCAAAGCAATATTTGTATACGCTTCGGAGCAGAAAGTAGCAGTTTGAGGAAAATGCTTTGAGGTAGCTTGCTGTCAGATTTTACTCTCACTTTGTCTCACCCTACCAGTGTTAAAGAAAGTGTTGCTACTTGTATTGGCTCCAGCTAGTTAATTAAGTCTGGTGCAATCTCACAGTTTTACCATTGTAAGTGGAAAAACTGCCAGTTCTGCCACATATTGCCTTTCATTTTGGCAGTAGGGGGAGGAGAATTAACAGCCTTTTTGTCTCAGCTAGTTTATTTGCTTTCCTTTTTAGTGTTTTCTTGAAGCAGCTTTCTGCAGCACTGAACAGTTCTGTGTTCCCATTTCAGTCACTGTGCTTTCTCTCCCAAATTCGATCTCAGCTCCACATAGAACACAGAAAATAGAAACAGGATTAGGCCATTTGGTCCTTTGAGCCTGCTCTGCCATTCATTACAATCATAGCTGATCATCGAGTTCATCTGACATTATATTATGAGCTATTCTATTTCTGGTGCATTGTCTTTATTAAAACCAAATGCAACATGGCTACCCCTATCCTGCACATCATGTTAGATTTCACTTGACCACAGCAAGTCAGAATGGACTTTTAGTACATAACTGCGTTTCAATCCCAGTTGCCTGTGGACTCTGTGCATCCATGTGCACTTGCCTCTTTAAAATAGTGGCTGCACACTGTTCCCAAGAAAAGCCCACTTCTGGCCTCTGAACATTAGCCAACTCCAAGCTACCCGCAAGAATCTGTTGGCATGAAAATCCTCCTATAAAGTTCTCTACGGTCTGCATTTTACTTTCACAGCTCCTGACACTGATTAGCCAAGCACCAGAACCAGTTACGCATGTGCATTGCACACCGCATTTGCCATTCACATTGTATGCTTTCTGTGCTGCAGCCACTGCCTGGATGGGAGGTCCTAGTATGTAGGCCTTGGTCCGTCACCTGCCCAGGTGTATCCTAGTATCTGCTTTTAAAATAGTGCCAATCACTTCCTTTAGATTAGAGCCGAATGAATACTAAACAATAGTAGGGATTGTTTAGCTTTTTGTACAAGTAAGGTATTTGAACTTTCTTTCATGACTGCATATATTTTTTTAAAAATCTCTCTGTAACTCACATTAATTTCTACATTAAGTTCTAAGCTTTTAATATAAAAACTTATTGAAAATTCAAATGACAGTAATTAACACAACAAAAGTTACTATTAATTTCTGCCTGCTGTTAGTGCTAGAAAAAAGGGAAATCTCCACAATAGAGACAAAAAATGAATTCCAAACAGGAATTCAAATGGTTCTTGGAGCACCATTTTAGAAGTGAACTGGAGATAAATAAGGCGATAGCGCCCTCAAGGGGGAATTGTTAGAATTATCTACATGTGTTGGCTTTATATGAACAGTAAGTAGTATCACAACACTAGGTTAAAATCCAGCAGGTTTATTTGGTAGCACAAGCCACAAGCTTTCAGAGTGCTGCTCCTTCATTCTCATTGAGACATATAAGATGATGAATGGGATGGATAGGATAGAGGTGGAGAGGCTCTTCCCGCTCAGAAAGGACAGTAGGACTAGGGGGCACAGCCTCAAGATAAAAGGGGGGCGGTTTAGAACGGAGTTGAGGAGGAACTTCTTCACTCAAAGGGTGGTGAATCTCTGGAATTCTCTGCCCGTTGAAGTGGTGGAGGCTGCCTCGCTAAATATTTTTAAGACGCGGGTTGATGGGTTTTTGATAAGCGAGGGGATTAAGGGTTATGGGGAGAGGGCGGGAATGTGGAACTGAGCCACGACAGATCAGCCATGATCTTATTGAATGGCGGGGCAGGCTCGAAGGGCTAGATGGCCTACTCCTGCTCCTATTTCTTATGTTCTTATGTTATGTTCTTCATCAGGTGAGTGGGAGTTCTGTTCACAAACAGGGCATGTAAAGACACAAACTCAATTTACAAAATAGTGGTGGGAATGCGAGTCTTTACAGGTAACCAAGTCTTAAAAGATACAGACAATGTGAGTGGAGAGAGGGTTAAGCACAATTATTTTGTAAATTTTGTAAGTAATTGTGCAGGCAGAAAATAGCAACAGTAAGAAGTCTCACAAAACCAGGTTAAAGTCCAACAGGTTTATCTGGAATCACAAGCTTTCGGAGTCACCTAATGAAGGAGCAGTGCTCCGAAAGCTCATGATTCCGAATAAATCTGTTGGAATTTAATCTGGTGTTGTGAGACTTCTTATTGTGCTTACCCCAGTCCAACGTCAGCATCTCCACATCAGAAAATCAGTAAGCAAGCGAAACCAAGGCTAGAAAATAGAGAATATAAGAGTCTGATAGTGTTTAAATGATATCCACTTCAACTCAAGGGCTCTAATGAACAAGATGGATGAGCTGGGGCACAGGTAGACACTTGGAAATATGATATTACAGGTATTACTAGCTTAAAGAAAGATAGAAGCTCAACATTTTCAGTTGCGACAGAGAAGAAAGAAGAAAGTGCGTGGTCACAATACTGTTTGAAGATCCACACTGGAATTCTATCGCCTTGCCTGCCATGGAATCGGAGTGGGTGAGTGTAGGACAATGGAAATGTCTTTTGACCTCATATGGGATTTTCCGGTCTCGCTCTAGCATCCATAGGTACAACTGAGGAGGGATGATTTGTTAGAAAAATTGAGAGAGACCGTAAAGGGAGATATCGGTATCATAATAATATTACCAGACTAGCTATCCACAAGCCTAGGTGAATGGGAGCATGGGTTCAAATCCCACCACTGTAGCTGGAGGAATTTAAACTAAATGAATTAGTAAATGGAATTGATTAATAGAATTCTGCGATCAAGAGCTATTCTCACTAGCTTTTTACTATTACTAGTAGCAAGAGCCACGAATTGTGGAAAGTCCCATCTCACTCACTTGTTATCCTTAGGGAAGGACATTTGTCAGGCTTACCTGGTCTGGCCTACAGACTCCAGACCCATAGCAATGTGGTTAGACTAAAAGCCCTCTGAAATTGTCCAACAAGCATTCAGTTGTACCAGTCACAAAAGTCAAAAAAGGAATAAAACCGGAGTGACCATCTGGAATTGACTCAGCAGCTGGAAACAACAGCACATCCGTCCTGTCAAGCCTTTCTAACTAACATCTGGGAGCTGTTGCACAGATTAGTCAAGTAACAGCCTGACACGGTTATACTCATTGATTCATACCTTACAGCCAATGTCCCGGACACCACCAACACTATCCCTTATGGTGGGACAGGACATTCCTGACAGAGATGGCAGCAGCACAATGGTATACAATCAGAAGGGAGGTGTCCTGGAGGTCCTCAACATTGACTCTATACCCATGAATTTTCGTAGCATCAAGTTAAACATATGCAAGGAAACTCCTACTGATTTGGGTCGGGACTTCTTGAGTGTTGTTGAAGCTGCACTCATGGAGGCAAGTGGAGAATATTCCATCAGACTCCAGACTTGTGTCTTTTAGAAGGTGGGCAGGCTTTCAGGAATCAAGAGGTGACCTGTTTGCTACATAATTCCCAGCCTCTGATCTACTCCTGTAGCCACAAAATGCACATGATGAATCCTGTAAAGTTTCTGCTGAATGGTAATCTCCAGAACGTTGATGGAAAAATCAGCAATTGTAATGCCATCGTGTGGCAGAAGGTGAGAGTTAGATTAGACGGTCATTGACTGGCACTTGAGGCACAAATGTAATTTGTCACTTGTTAGCCAAGTCTGAATGATGTTCACATGTTGGTGGCTATGCTTCAATTATTAGCTAATGAGTTGCAAATGGTACAGTGCAATCTTCGGTAAGTATCCCCACTTCTGACTTTATGATGGAAGGGTGGTCAGTTATGAAGCTGTAGTGATGATTAGGCCTTGGACCTGAGGAATTCCTGCATCAATTTCCTAGGGACAAAATGTTTGGCATCCAAGAACAACAATCATCTTCCTTATTGCTAGGAGAGACTCCAACCAATGGAGACTTTTCCTTTTGATTCCCAGTGGCTTCAATTTTGCTAGCGTTCCTTGATGCCACACTCAGTGAAATGCTGCCTTTATCTTTATATTGCAGCACAAGAGCCACTTCATTGCATTGTCTTTCACCACTTTGCTGATGATTGAGAGGTAGGCTGACAGGACTGGGTTCAATGCGCACTGTTTTCTGTGGAAAGGACTTAAATAGGCAATTTTCTCAATTGCTGGGTAGATGCCAGTGCTATAGATGTCTGGAACAGCTAGTTCAGAAGCCCAGGTCTTTAGTACTTCTGTGGGATATTGTCATGACCTGTAGTCTTTGCAGTATCTAGTGCTTTCAGCACTTTCCTGACATCATATGGAGTGAATCAAATGGCTTAAAGCTGGCATCTGTGACTTGGGGGACTTCAAGAGGAGACTGAGATGAATCATCCACTCAGCACATCTGGCTGGAAATGGTTAAAGTGCCTCAGCATTGACAGCTATAAAAATGAGGGGACAACATAAATGGTCTGAGCTGTGAATATGGGTGGGTGGGATTATGTTTGGAATAAATGAGAAAAGGAGGATGGGTAGAGTAGTTTAAGTGGAAATTACAGAAAATAAAGGATTCACTTGACATGGAGTTGAACTAAAGACATGTTAGTGAAAAATGTGCCATGCCTGAGTCTTGGGAGGATGATACGAGGCATGGAAGGGGGGGGGTGTGTGTGTGTGTGTGGGGTGGGGGGGTGGGGCAGGGGTGGCAGGATGAAAGAAGATGGTGCCTGCGGAATCAGAGGAGGTACCAAGCTATGATTTAGCGATCACAGCATGCTGCTGCAAACTCACCCACATTATTCTGGGTGAAAGGCTTCTCCATCACATATTATTCTTTTGAAGTCATAACATATTTGTCACATTAATCTTTTAATGTTCCTGCTATAATGAATGCAAATGTTAGCAATTGTATTAATTCAAATTTTCTTCCAATCCCATTTCCTAATTTAATTCTGCCATCTAATTATAGCACAGCAGAAATACTTCTATTCCTAAAGGCACGTGTTCAAATAGCTAAACAGAGTGCCGAGATCTGGTTACCAAATCTTTAAATGTCCTCGGAACAAGAATGAAAATACAGAAAGACAAAAATGTAAAATAAGGAAGTATAGGAAGGGAATAACATAAACTAATTGAAAGCTTTCTTAGATTTCCCATGTTTAAATGCACCCACTACTGCTAGGCAACAAGGGATTAGCATAATAACCTTGTTTTAGGGATAAACACTCCGATCAATTAACACTTGGATTTTGGAAGCTTTGAATAACAAGAGCAGTGTAAACGTTGGGGGATGCCAACAAACCACGAGAAACTTAAAAATGTTACTTTTGTTTGACCATAATGAATTAAGAATCTCTTTCACAACTGGGGGAGGGGGAGAGGGAGGGTTGGGGAGTGCAACAATAAGACGTATAATCCACCGAAAAACAGACTTATTTAAACCAAACCAAAAGCTAGTTCAAGCACAGTTTTGCTTCAAGGCTTCAATAGCTGACTACACAAATGGAAGAATTGACAGTGCTGGATTGAGCAACACTGCTCCATAATGCTCTCTGACAAAGTAAAGTTTATTTATTCGTCACAAGTAAGACTTACATTAACACTGCAATAAAGTTACCGTGAAATTCTGCTAGTTGCCACTGTCCGGCACCTGTTCGAGTCAATGTACCTAACCAGCACGTCTTTCAGACTGTGGGAGGAAGCCAGAGCACCCGGAGGAATCCCACACAGACACGGGGAGAATGTGCAAACTCCACACAGATAGTGACCCAAGCCACAAATCGAACCCGCGTCCCTGGCATTCTTGCTTCCATGCACTTGAATGAGATCAAAATCTCAACTTATATTTTTAATATTAAACAAATGTGAATAGTTTGTACCAAATGTATTGTTACCAAGAGGATGCCACACTGTTAAAGTTTGATGTCACATTAATTACTCTCACATTGTAAACAATGATAAATAATATACAAAATCTCAGTGATATTAAAAATGTTGCAACCTGTTTTAATGCAACATTGTGCTATAATTGAGAAAATAAAACTTTCATTTTGGTTCTGCATGCTCAGTTATTAAGTCTTGTCCCTCTGAGTAATTTTTAAAGTTTAGCTAATACTTCTATATAAAATCTTGGTAACTGTTTTAAGGAATAATTGCTTGGCCAATAATGTGCCCACTGATGCTCAGTCTAGGTTTCGCCAAGGTCATTTGGCTTCAGATCTCATGATAGTCTTTTTTCTTTATTATAAGTCATACATTAATTTATAATTGCACCTGAACCTTAGGAAAAGAATGCTGAGATGCATCATCTTGTCGTCTATGATGTACACCTCTGAGACGTAGACAACAAACAGAGTATTAATAAGCTGAATTAATTTAAGATGTGGACATAAGAGCATGTTCCAGTACCCAGTATCTTACACGGACAATGAGGCAGTGCTGAAAACGATCAGCGTTAGGAGGAAATTAGTGCATAACATCATAGAGACAAAGATGCAATAGCCCAAATCTTCCCGTCATCGGATCGTCATAACACTGGACATACGACCAGAGATGTGCATTGGGACTGTCTGGATGCACTGACCTATGTGGAAATTGCTTGGGACCTTTCAATTCCTGATGGGCAATTTCCCTGCTCCTCAGCACCCTCTACTATAGTCTACAAATCTTGAGTAAAACCTGCAGTCTTTGGATAGTTCTGAGTTACTTATCTGAATTGTTACCCAAGAATTTTTAGACAGGAAAGAGTGAGTTGGGGGTAGGGTGTTAGCGTGGATAGAGGATTGGTTGTCAAATAGGAGGCAGAGAGTGGGGGTCAATGGGTGCTATTCAGATTGGCGGTTGGTGACTAGTGGAGTGCCCCAGGGGTCGGTGCTGGGGCCTCAGCTATTTACCATTTATATAGATGATCTGGAGGAGGGAACCGAGTGTAGGGTGTCGAAATTTGTTGATGACACCAAAATTGGTGGAAAGGCAAATTGTGCAGAGGGTGGTGAGAGTCTACAGAAGGATCTAGATAGGCTGGGCAAATGGGCCAGGAAATGGCAAATGGAATTTAATGTTGGCAAGTGCGAGGTGGTCCACTTTGGTAGGAATAATGGTAGGAAGGATTATTACTTACGTGGAGAAAAACTGCAGCAGGCGACGGTGCAGAGGGACCTCGGGGTCCTTGTGCATGAGTCGCAAAAACCCAGCTTGCAGATGCAGCAGGTGGTCAGGAAGGCGAATGGGATGCTGGCCTTCATCGCGAGGGGGATTGAATATAAAAGTAGGGAGGTCTTGCTGCGGCTGTATAGGGCATTGGTGAGGCTGCAGCTGGAGTACTGTGTGCAGTTTTGGGCGCCGTACTTACGCAAGGATATTTTGGCCTTGGAGGGAGTGCAGAGGAGGTTTACTAGGCTGATGCCGGAGTTGAGGGGGTTGAGCTATGAGGAGAGGCTGAATAAATTAGGCTTGTACTTGTTAGAGTTGAGAAGAATGAGGGGAGATCTCATTGAGATGTATAAGATGATGAATGGGATGGATAGGATAGAGGTGGAGAGACTCTTCCCGCTCAGAAAGGATAGTAGGACTAGGGGGCACAGCCTTAAGATAAAGGGGGAGGGGTTTAGAACGGAGTTGAGGAGGAACTTCTTCACTCAAAGGGTGGTGAATCTCTGGAATTCTCTGCCCGTTGAAGTGGTGGAGGCTACCTCGCTAAATATTTTTAAGACGCGGGTTGATGGGTTTTTGATAAGAGAGGGGATTAAGGGTTATGGGGAGAGGGCGGGAATGTGGAACTGAGCCACGACAGATCAGCCATGATCTTATTGAATGGCGGGGCAGGCTCGAAGGGCTAGTTGGCCTACTCCTGCTCCTATTTCTTATGTTCTTATGTTCTCATCTTGTGTGGGGCTACAGGATAGTTTGGGTAAGAGGGCCTGGGTATGACACCCCGTCAGAGAATCAGTGCAGTTTTGATGGGCTGATTAGCCTCCTTCGGCACTGTAGGGATTCTATGATTCTAACTGTAGAACCCACCACCTTCTCCTTCACCACAATCATTCACAATGACCCCAACTAACCACTGAACCCCCCTCCCTCCACACAAATATCCCCCCAGCTGTCCCACAGATCCAAACTCACCCATTTGTCACTTCATCCATCCTACCCATTCATTCATTCACTCACCCATCCAACCTAGACTTTGAAATATACAGCAGATAGTGCCGTCAAAATGGGGCATATCCTCTCTTCCCCCAACAATACTCCATTGCGGCTGAGTTCCCAGAGCCAGGCTGCACTCTGCATTTCTGGTAAAACTGGGCTCAGAAGACCCAGCAAGAAATATAGAGTAGGATCAAGCTGAGGGGAAATTCGAATGGAGTAGCAATTGGATAGTGATTGCCACTCTTTCCAAGATCCAGGCCAACATTTTGGTCAACAACAAACATAATGAGAAAAAAATCAAAAAGAAAAATGGCTGATGGATATAATGGGCCCAATTTTACTATTTGGAGGCTAAGGGCTGGGTCCGGACATAAAAAGGATCCGAGCCCGGAATCCTCGTTCCAGCGCGCCCATACGCTTTTTGCCGGCTCCCGTCCAGACCATGCTGTGGGCGGGGCTTCGCGCTGCCGGAACGATCAGAGCTCTGAACTGCGCATGCATAGTTTGAAAAAAATCTGAAACAGTGTGCCCGGGCGCGAAAAACAAAGTAAGAAGTCTCACAACACCAACTCAAGTTTATTTACAATAAACTTGTTGGACTTTAACCTGGTGTTGAGCGACTTCTTACTGTGTTTACCCCAGTCCAATGCCAGCATCTCCACATCACGAAAGCCAAAAATAGCAGAGAGAGCCAGGGGAAGGGGAAATGAGCCGCAGGCCCCCCCTCGGCAGAGCACACCCCCAAGCTACCTCGATCTCCCTCCACCATCCTTCTGACCTGCACTCGTTGGACAGCCTGCAGCAGTTTCCTGGCCTTCCGCTGGCATCTGCGGGAGGAGGGGGCGGGCTCAGATGGATCTCTGGTTAGGGGGGTTGCTGGAGATTCTCCCGAGTCCATCCTCCCCCCACCAATCCTCCATCCCACCTCCCCCTCCCCCCCCAGCCAGAGATCCATCTGAGCCCACAGATGCCAGCAGAAGGCCAATGAGTGCAGATCAGAAGGATGGTGGAGAGGAAGCAGCAATCGAGGTAGGTTGGGGGTGTGCTCTGCCGGGAGGGCCTGCCTCCCGGGGGGGGGGGGTCCGATCGTGGGAGGGGGTAGGTCTGCCTCCCGGGTGAGTCTGACCCAGGAGGGGGTGTGCTCTGCTGAGGGGGGCCTGCCTCCCAGGGGGGTCGGATTGTGGGGGTCGGGTCTGCCAGGGTGGTCAGCAGGAGGTCTGCAAAGAGTGTTCGACGAGGATGGGCTTCGGAGGTTCCCTTGCAGAATAGAAATCGGCTTTGGATTTTTATTCTGCAGTTTGATAACAGCGTGGATCTGGAACAGACACGAAGACGGTAAAGTGGGATTTGGTGGTAGAGTTGGGCACGCGGTTCATTAAATTGATTTAAATGCACACCCAATTGGGGTGCGGACTGGATCCACACCCAAATCGGGTATTGGTAAAAGGTGCGATCTGCTCGGATTTGGGTGCAGATCGTGTTACAGGCCCGATGCCCGAATTTAGCGCCTGAAAACGGGTGTGAAATTTTGGTAAAATTGGGCCCAATACTTTGGATATAATTGGTCTATGTGGAATGTGTAAGAGCAGCACTGGGTAGACAGTGAAGGAGATCCATGTGACTCAACCTCTTAGGAAGAAGACTACACTAAAGGACAAGTGAATTTATACAAGTCAGAAAACCCACTGACACATACAAAGACAGGGTCTACCCTTTTATTTAAGAAAGGGGGATGAAAGTGGAGAATTATAGACTACTTAGCCGAACATCAGTACTGGCAAAATGCTACAAATGATTTATTATTAGAGACATTATAACAGGCACTTAGAAAATCATATGATTAAGTAACATAGGGCAGGATCTAGAGCCCGCACACCATGTCCGCAAGGGCTCAAGATCAGGTGAAATCTGAAAATCATAAATTTTGCCAGTGAGATCACAATATCGGATTGTCCCCACCCCCTTACCAGAGATGTAATCAGATTCATGCTCTTGCAGTGCAGCAGGAGGCCATTCAGCCCATTGAGTCTGCATCGACCACAATCCCATCCAGGTCCTATCCCCATAACCCATGCATTTACCCTAGCTGGTTCCCCTAACACTAAGGGGCAATTTAGCATTGTCAATCCACCTAACCCCCATACATCTTTGGACTGTGGGAGGAAACTGGAGCACCCGGAGGAAACTTGCACAAAGATGGGAAGAATGTGCAAACTCCGCACAGACAGTGACCCAAGCCAGGAATTGAACCCAGGTCCCGGGTGCTGTGCTGACCACTATGCCGCCACATAATGGGTGTAAACTTGATTTCAGTACATTTTAATAAATTTAAGTCTAAATTTAAATTTAATTAATCACCCCTCTTGCCAGATTTTCCCCCTCATGAGATTTTCCTACCTCAACAATGTGACCCGGGGCGATGGGCGGTGGTAGGTCACAGATACTTCTGTGAGGGAGAGATTAATAATTTGTTTCAGTGATTGGGGTGCCCTTTAATATTAGCATGGATTGACAATTAATAGTTAATAGTCAAAAAAGAGTAGGAGTGATTGGAACTTTTTTGGCGTTTTGGCTGTTAGTACTTGGACATCAATTATTTACAATCGATGCTGTTAATTGAGATGAGAGAGTTAATCCAAATTTGCTGATGAAATTTAGGTGGTTCCTCATACAAGCAATGAGAGAATACAAAGAAGGTGCAGAAGGATATGAACAAGTTGGGTAAGTGTACAAGAACATGGCAAAGGATAAAGTCATCCATTTTGGAAGAGGACAAATGAAACAGCAGAATATTTTTTGAATGGTGATAGACTGGAAAATGTTAGGGCTCAGGGACTTGGCAGTCCTTGTAAATGAATTATAAAAGTGAATAAGCAGAAACAGCAAGTGACCAGGAAGGCAAAATGGTTTGTTAGTTTTTCTTAGAAAAGGGATTGGAGTGATGTATAAGAGTAAACAACATTTCTCATAATTGGTGAGACCACATCTTGAGTGATGTGCGCAGTTCTGGTTTCCCCTGTCTAAGGAAAGACATTGCAAAGAGGATAGCACAGTGGCACAGTGGTTAGCACTGCTGCCTCACAGCACCAAGGACCCTGGTTCAATTTCTGCCTCATGTGACTGTATGTGTGGAGTCTGCACATCCTCCCTGACTATGTGGGTTTCCTCTGGGTGCCCCAGTTTCCTCCCACAGTCTAAAGATGTGCAGATTAGGTTGGTTGGCCATGCTAAAGTGTCAGAGAGATCAGCAGGGTAAATACATGGGGTTATAGTGACAAGGCCTGGGTGGGATTGTTGTCAGTGCAAGCTCAATGGGCCAAATGGCCGCCTTCTGCATTGTAGAATTCTATGATTCTTCTACAATTCTTGCCCCAGAGTGCAACAAAAACTTCCTAAACTGGTTCCTGGGATGAGGGAATTGTCCAATGAGGAGAGATTGAGTAACCTAGGCCTATATTTCCACGAATTAAGGAGGTCAGCAGGTAAATACATGGTGTTATAGGAATAGGGCCTGAGTGGGATTGTTATTGGTGCAAGCTTGATGGGCCAAATGGCCTTTTTCTGCCTTGTAGAGATTCTATGATTCTTCTACAATTTTTGCTGCAGAGTGCAACAAAAATTCCCTAAACTAGTTCCTGGGATGAGGGAGTTGTCCAATGGAGGAGAGATTGAATAACCTAGGCCTATATTCCCAAGAGTTAAGAAAAATGAGACGTGACTTAATTGAAACAAACATTCAAAATTCCTCAACTTGACAGGGTAGATGTTGAATGTTTTTCTCTGACTTGGGCAATCAGGACATGGGGTCACAGTCTCAGAATAAAGGGCCAGCTATTTAGGAATGAGATGGGGAAAACCTTCGCCATGCGCATTGTTATGAATCATTGCAATTCTCTACCCAGAGAGCTGTGGGTCCTCAGCCGTTAATCATATTCAAGAGAATGCTAGGATTTTGAATACTAAGGGATTGTACAAGAAGATGGAGTGGAATTGGAAGATCGGCCATGATCCTATTAAATGGCACACCAGGCTTGAAGGGTCCTACTCTAGTTCCTGTTCTTGGCTGGAACTTTACCGTACCACCTGCCACGGGATTGAAGTGGGCAAGGGATGGACAATGGAAAGGTCTGTTGACCTTAGGCAGTTTCGGAATGAGCGAGGCCGTAAAATCCCACCCCTTATGTTTTGTGCTCCTATGGAAGGCTGGGAGAGCCTGCAATTTTCCTGTTCATTAAATATACCCACATGCTTTAAGGCAGAAATAAATATATGAACAGACTAAAATTGGGAAAGGAGATGGGGAGGTCCATAAGTGGCAAACTAGACTACAGTAAGTGTGGGCGGGTACATGGTGGGGTGGGAAGTAGGGTGACAGAGACTGATATTGAAAAGGCTAAAGGCAGTTTGTATCCCATTCACCTGGATTCCTCTTCCTCTCATTATTGCTGGACTGGCATTACTGTCAGACCCCAGTCACCCCACTGCCAGACTCTGGCTCTGCATAAATGCAAAACCTGCTCCAAGGTCCTGCAGAGCCACAGCAGAATGCTGAGCCCACCCTTCCTGCACCCCAAAATACAGATCCCAGATCCCAGAACAGAAGACCCAAGCTATTTCTAAAATTATGTTCCTATACCATAATCAGTTTAAGTCAGAGGCATCTAGTACTCAACAATGTTGGTGAAAAACAATTGCATCTATCTAGAAAAAGTGCAGAAAAGATTTACTAGGATGCTACCGGGACTTGATGGATTGAGTTATAAGGAGAGGCTGAATAGACTGGGACTTTTTTCTCTGGAGCGTTGGAGGCTGAGGGGTGACCTTATAGAGGTCTATAAAATAATGAGCAGCATAGGTGAGGTAGATAGTCAATATCTTTTCCCAAAGGTAGGGAAGTCTAAAATTAGAGGGCATCGGTTTAAGGTGAGAGGGGAGAAGTACTAAAGTATCCAGAGGGGCAATTTTTTCACGCAGAAGGTGGTGAGTGTCTGGAACAAGCTGCCAGAGCTAGTAGTCGAGGCAGGTACAACTTTATCTTTTAAAAAGCATTTAGATAATGACATGGGTATGATGGGTATAGAAGGATATGGACCAAATGCGGGCAATTGGGATTAGTTTAGGGGTTTAAAAAAAAAAGGGCAGCATGGACAAGTTGGGTTGAAGGGCCTGTTTCCATGCTGTAAACCTCTATGATTCTATGTCTCTATCACTGTATTTCCAAGTTTTACCATATACATTTACTTAAACATCTCCATAAATCAAATTGTATTTTTTAAACACATCACTAAGTGCTGTTGCTCATAACTTACTTGAAAGATGCAACTCATTATATCAGAAACGATTTTAGCATGGGGAGTATCTTCATCTTTGCTGACAGGTTTCAGATTATGCTCTAAGCACGATTCCCACAAGGTTACTAGAGCCTTTCCATGCTTCTCAATAGATTTTGTCTTCCTGATAGCAGTAGTGATTCGAGTAATGCAGATTTCTACCACTGCCTGATCATTGTCATTCGTCAGATAGCCCTAGCAAAGCAGAGAGACAAAATATCATTGTACTACTTACTTAAACTGCAGAATTTATTTCAAAACTACTCTGATCACTGAAGAAACACAAACTAAATTGTTTTCTTTTGTCATCTTATTGCTTATCCCCACGTGGAGATTTAGGTTCAATCAATCTGGTTGTTAAGTTTTCCTAACAAATAATGTTATTATTGTAGTTAGAACTGAAGCTTACACTGAGTTTACAAGAAATAGTTTGATCCAATGTTAGTCTTTATTTTCTGTGTGAATAATAGTCCTAATCCCAAATGTTCTCACTGATCCATATCCCTTTCTTTCATACATCTGTCTAAATGATTTTTAAATGTCTGTTTCAATCATTTCAAAGTAGGTTGTTAAATGAATACATAACATACGTTAAAATTACTGAGAATTTACATAGACATATTGTTAACGATTTCTTCATTAACACTTAGTTTTCATTATCCTGCAGTGATTAATTCATGGAGAAACAAAGGTCTAAACGTTTATTAGTGTTACAAGTAGGCTTACATTAACACTGCATGAAGTTCCTGGGAAAATCCAGTGGTCGCCACACTCTGGCGCAGACTGAGGGAGAATTTAGCATGGCCAATGCAGCTAACCAGCATGCCTTTTGGACTGTGGGAGGGAACTGGAGCACCCAAGGGAAACACACGCAGGCAGGGGGAGAATGTGAAGACTCTGCGCAGACAGTGACCCAAGCTGGGAAACGAACCCAGGTCCCTGGTGCTGTGAGGTAGCAGTGCTGACCACTCTGGGTGTGATGTGGACAAGCTGTGCATCTGGCCCAGATGATGACTCAAGTCATGAGTTTCTATAATCAGGACACCATTAAACACTAAGTAGCTAATATTAATCAGCCAAATAACCCATAAAAATACTTCCGTTTACCAACATAGAAGACTGGTATTAAAATTACAATAAGTTTATGTTTACATAGGAGAGACTGAGAACACTAATGTCTAAATAGTTGTTTTTCTCAATCTCCACTCACAAATAATCGCATGAGGATAGGTCTTCAACCTGCATCCTGGGTATCAAATAAGCTTTATGGATTAACCACCCCTTATAAAAAACACACAATTTTAAATTTCCATCAAATTCATTGCAAATCAGTTTTAATCCAATTATGAAAATCATACTCAATATTTCTCAGTCAAACCTGAGATTTATGACCAATTCAGTGAGTGTACCTACTGAGTGCCTTTTGAAACTGGAATGATCTCATATTTTGTAATGAAAGGATGATGGGCATTATTCATCAAATCCCAGCAAGGTGTTCACTATCTGCAAATGTGAAAGAATATTATCTCCCATGAAGAATTACTAAAAGCCATTTATTTTGTACAAAATAATACTTTAAAGGAAAATAACAGGAGATGAATTCAGGGTGGAATCTCAGACATCTGATTTTTTGGGTTGACTGCAACCTCTGGTTTTGTGGGGTTAGTTTGGATGTCATCCACAGTCATCTCAACCGGATTCAACATAAGACTTGGAAGTTCACTAGTGTTGAAGTGTCCTCAATTGAGGTACTGTCTTCCACTGTTGTTTCTGGTATTGTCAGGTTCTCAGCAAAGTCTAAGTTTTCGTTTGGCAGTTTGTTGCAGACTTGGTCTCAGGCAAACTAGTTCTAGTTGCTAAAAGTTGCTCAGCTTGTCTTCTCCAAATTATATCGCCCCGAGTTTGAATGATGCAGGAGGCTGGCTCTGCCAGCGTTAATACAATGGCTGGAATCCACTTCCCACTATGGTGTAGTTCCTAGCCAATAGCCCCTGACCTTTCTGAAATACATGATGTTTAGCCCTGTTCTCACGTCACAAAACCTGACTTTGTTGTTTTCTCTTGTCTTAGGTGAGTTCAGCAAATCAAAAGCAGTGCATAACTGTGTTTTATGTGCAATGCCAGAGAACTTTGTGTTGTTGAATATGTTATATTCATTTAGACAGTGATCCTTGCTCACGAGTTAAATTCAATGAATGCTTCATTGTCTGAACCAACCTTTCAGCCAGTTCACTTGTGGCAGAATGATATGGCACGGATCAGATGCGTTGGATTCCATTCTCCTTTAGATAGTTTTGTGAATTCGTGAAAATGAGCTACAGTCTATTGTTGCTCACAAATTGTTCAGAGTAACTGAATTTTGCAAATATCTCACCCTGCCCTTCTATTGTCCTCTCCGAGGACATAGTCTTCATAATGGTGACTTCAGGCCATTTAGAGTACACATCTGCAGCAATGAAAAACATTTGTCCTTCAAATGGTCCAGCATAATTTAGATGAACTCTTTGCCGTGGCACTTTTGGCAATTCCCACGGATGCAATGGTGCTAATGACAGCAGATTTCGAACTTGTGTACAAGCTGAAGACATATCCACCTTCTCCTCAATTTCACTACCGAACACTGATCACTAAAAATAGTTTCTGGCTATTTCCTTCATCCTTACTCTACCACAACTGACCTTCATGAAGTTGGTTTAGGACACTTTCCTTAACAGTGCTGAATGATGACCCTCATTCCCCAAAGGAGAAACATAGCTTCAACTCCAGTTTGTTCCCACATTCTTGCCACAAAATACCACGTTCATAACTTCTGACAGTGGTATATCATTTCTGGTTTATTTCTTAAACTGGTCTTGTGGTTACAGGAGTGTTATTGGCCCCTTCAAAATAGAAAACATTACCACTCAAACTACTCATTGACAACTCGTTAAGTAAAGGTAATCTGGAGTGTCCACTAGTGTTCCCATGGAGATTTGATTAACAACATTTTATCAATTATGTGCTGACCATAACAAGTCCATCCCTGCACCCAGCTTACTGCTTGAGATAGAATACTGGTGCACAGCTGAGTAGCATTGTTAGTGATCGATGGATGGCCTGTTAGGAAAGTAAATTTCCTTCCAGATAGACATTGGTTCTGAAAACAATTCCTAGAGTTTCCTGTGCATAGGTCATTTCTGCTTTGTTCAAGGGTCTTGATGCAAACCGATTGGTTTTTCTTCACCATTGATAGTTACGAGGGTAAGATGGGTATAGAGCGATATGGGCCAAATGTAGGTAATTGGGACTAGCTTAGGGGTTTAAAAAAAAAGGTGGCATGGACAAGTTGGGCCAAAGGGACTGTTTCCATGATGTAAATCTCTATGACTCTATGATCACAAGCCAGTTGCACGAAGTGCATTAGTACTTCTGACTTTAATAATGCCTCCTTAGTTTGTATGAAGGCCTTCTTGCACTAATCCACCCTTTACAGTAACTGTTACAGCTCCTTCCAGGCAGAGTTGGTGGTGAATTTCTATTCATCATTGTTTTCTCCAAAACCTTTGTTCAAATTTCGATTCCTTCAATGACCACTACCGATATTTGACATCCCTCCATCGCCACTTTTGGCATGGCAATACTTTGAACTTCTTACTCCTTTTCAAACGTCTGCAGCACGGATCGATGATTTTCTTTTTTTATTTCTCTGGGAGTTTGCCAGTGTGGTTATGACCTCCTAATCATTGGTTTCCTTTGTACGATTTTCAAAGGATAGGTTTGCAGACCACAAAGGTACAAACAAGAGTTTTATTGCAAAGGTGTTTACTCTACAGACTGTCAGCTTCCCCACACAAGTATCCAAGGGCATCATCAATATGTCACATGATTGGAACAAACGTGAATACACAACAATCGGTTAATGGAAAATTGTACCAGATACTGCTGAACTAGCAACAAATCAATGTCTGGTATTCTTGTTACATTAATTATACTCAATGCAATTCCAACAATGCATGCAAACAGCACAGTGGCACAGTGGTTAGCACTTCTGTCTCACAGGACCAGGGACCCAGGTTCAATTCTGGCCTTGGGTGACTGTCTGTATGGAGTTTGCACATTCTCTCCATGCCTGCATGGGTTTCCTCTAGTTTCCTCCCACACTCCAAACATGTGCAGGTTAGGTTGATTGGCCATGCTAAATTGCCCCTTAATGTCAGGGGGATTAGCAGGATAAATACATGGGGTTAGAGGGATAGGGTTTGGGTGGGATTTTTGTCAGTGTAGGCGCGATAGGCCAAATGGCTTCCTTCTACACTGTAGGTATTCTCTGATTCTAATTGAATTATTTCCAATTGCTCAAGTGTCACTTTTTAATCTACAAGCAACATCTGAACTAACAGCCATATCAGTTGCAATTGTTTTTAAATTTATCCAATGCATTCTGAATGCACTACTCAAAAAGGTGTACTTTTGCTTTGTCTGATTACTGTGAATTAGATCAATATAAAAAAAAGGAGAGTTTCTAATATTAAATTTATGGCACTGTTTATTGATACTTACTGGTGAAGAAGAAATCTCTTTTATTTGCTCAAGAGCTTCTGATAGACAATCTTCAATTTCAGCATCCTCCAAGGAGAAGAGATCTCCTGCACGAGACAGATCCTTCTGCCCTAGCACCACAACAAAAAGTTGATGCATAACGGACAATTCTAAGTCAGTGCAGACTTCATTCATGTGTATCCAATTGCTCAGTTAAGCCGACAGGATGGACAAATTCTTCAAAGTTTAAGAATGTGGATCAAATGTTGAAACCAATTGGTGTTCATATCTGCAAAGGTGAAATCACTCCACTGTCTCATGCTCTATCTGAAAAACAATGGGTTACAGAATAAGATATCTGTTTGAACGCACAACAGCAGCATTGGTTTGAATGCAGTCTTTGAAAATTACAGTGGAACCCATTTAAATTCAGAGTCAATCCATTGATAATTTGGTCAATCATTTTCTAAGAAACTTGTGAAGCATAGCTTTTGCTGCAACATAAGGATATAAGGTACTAAATGCCTACATTAAGTCCTACCATCGATAATGAGACATAATCAGATGATCTGCTTTAGAGATGTTGGGAGATAAATATTGGACAGGATAATAAAATAACTTTCCTGTTCTTGCTTGAATGGTATCATGGCATCTTTTACATACCAAATAAGGCAGATGGATATTCAGTAAATGTCCTATTTGAATGTTCAAATCCATGTCAGAAGTATCTGGTGAACGAAAGATTGAACTTTGCTTTAATTTCCAATCAAATGCCATAGACGAGTTGCAAAGTTCATATGGGAATGATATCAGTTGAATGATTTAAGGACGTGACTTGATTAAGTAGCATCTTTAAAAGGTCAGGAAGGCTGGAATGTCACCTTGTAGTGGGCCATATTTACGGTCTGAATACTGACATACAATCTCATACAGTTAGCACTGTAAACCTTTCACTCACTTCAGAAAGAGCAAACAAGCTTTTTATTTGGTTCTTTCAAATGCCAACTTAACCAAACAAACTCTGCAAGACATTATCTCATATTTGACACTCCATTTTTGCCAGAATTTGCTAACTGAGTGTCCAAACAGGCTGGTTGTTGCTCAGAGGAAAACATTTCAAAACAATTCCCCTCGCCTTAAAGGGTAATACAGGTCCTAGTCTTAGACTGCTGTACGGCAGCATGGTGACACAGTGGTTAGCATTGCTGCCTCACAGCACCAGGGACCTTGGTTCAATTCCAGTCTCGGGTGACTACCTGCATGGAGTTCACATGTTCTCCATGTCAGTGTGGATTGCCTCCTGGTGCTCTGGTTTGCTTCCAATGTCCAAAGATGTGCGGGTTAGGTTAATTGGCCATGTTAAATTGCCACTTAGTATCAAGGGATTAGCAGGGCAAGTATGTGGGGTTACAGGGCTAGGGTTTGGGTGAGATTATTGCTGCTGCAGGCTTAATGGGCCAAATGGCATCCTTATGCACTGTAGGAATTCTATGATTTGCTGAGTGCAATCTATAAAAATATGCTGTCAACTGCAAACTCCAAACACACAGTAACCCAAACCAGAAATCAAACCTAGGTCCCTGGAGCTATGAGATAGCAGTGCCAACTACTGTGCCACCCAAATATATCTGGTACAATCATAACTAATACACTTCATTTTTCCCTCATAAGATCACTAAACCTCCATAAATTTCATTAATATTTCTAAAGATAACTTTTATGCCATTCTTCTTTGCATCTATTACAAGGTAAGTAGATGATATTTCCTTGCCACAAATCCTAGTTCATTGCACAGCTTCTGAAATTATTTCAAATGCACAAGTTCTCTTTTAAGAAAGCTTACCCCATCTGATATGCCAACTTTCACAGAATAAAGCACATAATCCTGAAAGTTTATATTATCACAGGTATAAATTGTATTTCGTCTTAACTGCCTGCTTAAAGCAATGCCAATGAATGAGCACTTTTTCTTGTCACATTATTCAAACTGATCTTATTCTACAACAGTATGGAGTATCTGCACTGTATATCACCGTTTGAACCGACAGATTATTGTAAATGCAGCTTACAAATTAACATCTTGGTAAGTGTATCAGTAATACAAGGAATACCTAGCTTTAAGGCAGCAAACCTTTGGGGTATTTGAGGTCAAGCTGAACTAATCACCTCAATGAACTTCCTTTCAACTCAGCAGCTTTCATGATGCCTATCACCTGCCACTAAATTTGACATAAATGCAATGGTTTAATTCCTAATCAGTTGGAATTAAATTGGAGAAAATAATGATTGGAAACACAAGGCATGACTGTTCCATCATACTACATGCATATCATAGCATGATATTATCAAAAAAGCAGTTAAATTTAATTTATTTTTCATTGCATTGTGTATGAAAAAATTGTAAAGTTTTAAATTAAATACATTGCTCAATTTTATTCAAAGCAGATTTCAAAATGTTTCCAAACACTGATGTTTCTTATGTTTCAGTAAAGAACTGTTCCAATCTGTTAAGAGAAAGAAGAAACGCGGATGCCAAGTTATAAAGACTTCACCGTCTTTCATCACAGCTGATGGAAACTCAAACTGTTTCATATACCTCTTCAGCTTTGCTGGAGTCCATTATGGGAATTCTAATGTAAAGCCAAAGCCACTGGGTTCCCAGGCCCATTACAATGGAGCTGACACTATAGTTACTATTCATTCCACCAGGCATTAAACTGACAAACTCAGCAGGTAGGCATCAAGCGAGTTGCCTCAATCCTCTACACGCAATAGTTTTACTGCTATCATAATATTCACCAGTGAGCTTGACCTTCATAATCATTAACTATATTTAACAGAGTTAGAACAAAAAAGCTAGTGTAGTTATAATACTAGTGCAGCAAA
Source organism: Carcharhinus amblyrhynchos (assembly GCF_965287045.1). NCBI lineage: Eukaryota > Metazoa > Chordata > Chondrichthyes > Carcharhiniformes > Carcharhinidae > Carcharhinus > Carcharhinus amblyrhynchos. The sequence continues at coordinate 99,166,256 of NC_137326.1, read as the reverse complement.
GAACAGAAGATCAATTAACAAAACTAGACAGGTATGTTTTCACTTCAGTGAAAGTAGCCATGGTGGATGATAGAATTACAACTCAATATTCAGTCCAACTGCCATATTATAAAACGATATATCAATGTAAATTATAAATTGTTGTTTTATTTTCCTGCTGAATAAAGTGAAGTAGCAGTGCCTTAATGTAAACTGTTCATGGTGGCAAATGGAGAAGCTGCTTTTTTTGGCATAAAAGGTTTCAACATGATGCAGAGCGCTGTGTCTTTAGAAAAATGATGTAAGATTTTAAAAAGAAGGTATTTCATGAAGAATTTTCTATAAAGACAGTGCTCTTTTAAATTTGCATGGGAGCCATCAAGTCAGGATATTTTCCCTACTTCAAGGTTTATAAATAATCCTTTTCATCTAAATGAATTAATGAAGGGTGTTGAAATAAATCATGATTATAAAAAAGAAAGAATGCTGATCCCTGTTGGTAGTCTAGACTTTTTTAGCTGATTAAACTGTGACTGTACTCATACACAAACTTGGAAGCTACTGGGGATAAAATTCCTCTGCAGCAGTAGTACAAAATGGGCAAAAGTACTTAAATTCAAAGAATCCCTGCAGTGCATCATAGAATGCCCACAGTGCAGAAGGAGGCCATTCGACCCATAAAGCCTGCACCGACCACAATCCCACCCAGGCCCTATTCCCGTAACCCCACATATTTACCCTGCCCATTGCTCTGACGCTAAGGATCAATTTAGCGTGGCCAATCAACCTGACCCGCACATCAATTAGCAGCCAATTTTACAGATTGCTGACTATCCTTTTCCATTGATCTGATGTTATGGATATACAAAATTGTGTCCATAGTCTCTATTTTTAGCTAAATAGGTTTTCTCCCAATGGAGACAGTGTAAAACAGCAATCCAAACTGCTACCAATTCACATTCTACTAATGTGGATTTTTCAGCAAATTCTTTCACAGTCTCAAACATGGTGCATGCCTGACATTTGTCTTGCCATGACAAAAACGGAGACTGCCAATTAAAAACAGAACACTTTTGCTATCTGTCCCTTCTGATGTGAGAACTATTTTTAAATTGCATGTCTTTTCCTCTACAGAACATTCAAACATTCTTAAACAACCTATTGTCAATGTTTAATGCATTTAACAATAAAACAGAACCTATGCACTGCACAATTGAAATGTTTACACATGTGTGCACTGGATTTAGAAAAGAATGTATTGGTATAGTTACAGACAGGTGCAACACATTGGTCTTCATTTGCTTAAAGCCAAAAGAAAGTTAAATCAGATGGCCCCTGAGTGAATATTCATTGTACTAAAGGATAACGCCCCAAATTTCTCACAGTATACCAGTTGTGGCCTTACTGAGGTTTGAGGTTTGTTTTTATGAGATTAGCCATTTCACCTCAATTTTTAAACCTGTTTTCATAAAACCACGTGATTTCTTTATGACTTCATCACAAGTGGTGTCACCTTTGAAGTTGTGTGAACTTGACTGCCCAAATCCCTCTGCCCTTCTACATTACCCACTATTTCCCTACATTATGCAATTGCCCCCTTCTATCTGTTTGCTATCATCCAGCACTACAGTCCTCAAACTATATCTTTCTGACTGCCCTTTAAAATTCTTTTCTTCCTTTGATGGTATTGATGGTCATGCCACACTCTCTGCAATCCATAAAGCCCTTCCGCTTTACAATCTTAAAAGCCCTACTTAAAATCTTTTTGACCAAGCTTTTGATCAGCCCTTCTAACGTCTCCATTAGTTTGGCGTCCATTCTCTTAACTTACATTTGCAGTGCCATACAAATGCATGTTGCTGTCATTAGTATTTCAAATGTAATAACACTATGTAACAAAGCTATGCCAACATATGTTGAGACAGTGTTAGTTCAAAATAGGATTTAAAAAATTGAAAATTATACAAATTGAGGGTCAAGCTGTGTACTACCATTCACCATGCACAATCATCCTGCCAATTTGATCTCTGCAAAATCAGGTTCAACACATATCTTACCACTTTAGCAATATGAGAAACAACATGCAATTTTCTTCTTGGGACAGAACGTTTCTGTTAATTTTTTCAATCATTAATTCTTAATTCCTGTTTCAATTTATTTGTAACATTCGGTTTCTTGAAATAAATTTTGAAAAGATATGCAATGTAATGAAGTGCAGTGCTGGGCATGAAATATGCAGTAAAGGCGCACACAAAGTCAGCTGTGAACCGTGCTAACTTGGAACGGGTCCTCAATTTATAAAAAGTTACTTGTGTGACCGGATTGTTAATTGTTATGCTAAACTGTGGCATTCACGCGAGCTTGGTTTGGCCAGTTTACATTCTTCCATTGTTTTACACAAACAAAAGCAAACACAATTTTGGTTGCAAAACTCAAAAAACAGAAGAATCATTCAGGCCAAACCGCAACTGAAAATTTTAGTCAGTATTTAAATAGAATGAAACAAATTACAGTTTAGAACTACTGAACCCCCTATTTCCCCATTGCTATTCCTTGCACTGAAAGAAACATGAGTAAGTTAGAGATATTGTTTTACCTGTATGCTAGCAGTCCCAGTAGGCGAACTTGTGATCAACTTACTCTGAAGGTTCCTGCTGTCTTTGTATTGTAACACACAGTACACTGTAGTCATGGTTATGAGAAATAAAAGGCAATGGAAACTTTCTGTTGAAACCATGCACTTCCAGCAATCTATTTAACTGTTGTGGGCTAGGAATGCAAAGAATGCAAGCTGTAAAATGTGTCTAAAACTGAGTCTTAAGTGGCACGGTCAGCTGGTAAGGCTTGATCTGAACAAAAACAACAATTGACTGGAACGAAGTTCTAACCAAGTTTTTGCGCAAAGCACAGGAACAGTTTAGCTATGTGATACTAACAGCCCCTGTACTGTGTATGGCACTCCCCCTTTAAAATGAGGCCAATGAAAGAAACAGGACTCTTTGTATCACTACTGAGCTATTAATTCCACGGGAAGAAGACGGATGAAGAGAATCCCTACTTGCAGCAATTTGAAATTACTTCCATAATTTCTCAATGGTGTTCAAGAATTTTAATGATGAATTGTTATGTTTTTCATATCAATAAGAAGCTCATTACTGAGTTCTTTTCAATCTTATGCACAACTCATGGAATCCAATGATGATCAATATCATAGTCAGGTTTGTAAGAAAGATGTAATTTTAAACAACTACAGACATAAAAACTCTGAAGTTATACACGGTGGCACAATGGTTAGCACAGCTGCCTCATAGCAGTAGGGACCTGGGTTCGATTCCCAGCTTAGGTCACTGTCTGTGTGGAGTCTGCACGTTCTCCCTGTGCCTGCATGGATTTCCTCCAGGCGATCCAGTTTCCTCCACAGTTTGAAAGACGTACCAGTTCGGTGCACTGCTCATATTAAATTCTCCCTCAGTGTACCTGAACAGATGCAAGAAGGTGGTGACCAGGAGATTTTCACAGTAACTTCATTGCAGTGTTATTGTATGCCTACTTGTGACACTAATAAATAAACTTCAGGTGATGCTACTTTATGTAGTTATTTCAATCAAATAAATTGAACTCAACAATTTTGAGAATGTACAATAAAGTTTATTTATTAGTCACAAATAGGTTTACATTAACACTGAAATGAAAACCCCTGTGTTGCCACACTCCAGCATCTGTTCGGGTAAACTGAGGGAGAATTTAGCATGGCCAATCCACCTGACCAGCACATTTTTCAGATTGTGGGAGGACACCAGAGTACCCAGAGGAAATCCATGCAGAAATGGGGAGAATATGGAAACTCCACACAGACAGTGACCCAAACTGGGAATTGAACCTGGGTCCCTGGCACTGTGAGGCAGCAGTGCTAACCACTGTGCCACTGTGCTCTTTCAAAGGTTATGAAAACTAGGACCATTAGTTGTACCAACTAAAATAATGTTGCTTTACCTCCAGGACCATGAGTTATGTACAGGGTATAGAAACCCCATGTTGTGACATGCTTGGGAGAGAAGAATTGGCATGGAGATGTCAGGCATATCATTTTGCATGATCTTGGCTACCTTCTGGGCCACACCCATAGCAGCTGTATAGGGCATTGGTGAGGCCGCAGCTGGAGTACTGTGTGCAGTTTTGGGTGCCGCACCTGCGCAAAGATATTTTGGCCTTGGAGGGAGTGCAGAGGAGGTTTACTAGGCTGATACCGGAGTTGAGGGGGTTGAGCTATGAGGAGAGGCTGAATAAACTAGGCTTGTACTCGTTGGAGTTTAGAAGAACGAGGGGAGATCTCATTGAGACATATAAGATGATGAATGGGATGGATAGGATAGAGGTGGAGAGACTCTTCACGCTTAAAAAAGACACTAGGACTAGGGGGCACAGCCTCAAGATAAAGGGGGGGCGTTTTAGAACGGAGTTGAGGAGGAACTTCTTCACTCAAAGGGTGGTGAATCTCTGGAATTCTCTACCCGTTGAAGTGGTGGAGGCTGCCTCGCTAAATATTTTCAAGAAGCGGGTTGATGGGTTTTTGATAAGAGAGGGGAGTAAGGGTTATGGGGAGAGGGCGGGAAAGTGGAACTGAGCCACGACAGATCAGCCATGATCTTATTGAATGGCGGGGCAGGCTCGAAGGGCCAGATGGCCTACTCCTGCTCCTATTTCTTATGTTCTTATGTTCTTTCCATACATCCATCTTCAAATTTTAACACAGTATATGTTGGGAATTGTGGTCAATTGTCTCCCCCTCATTCACCTAACAGTGATTAAAAATGTAAATATCGTGCATTTTTCTGAAGCCAAGGATATTCTGCATTTCAGCATCTCAAGTCTGCAGCTAGTCAGCAACATTTTTTATTCATTTGAGGATTTTTCTAGCTAGACCATCAAGGCCATCACTTATTACTCACCACTTGATAAGGTGGTGGAGAAATACCTTCTTGAGCCACTGTCATCCGTCTGGTGTAGGGACACCAACTGTTCCATTATGAAAGGAGTTCCAGGAGTTGGATCTAGCGACAGTGAAGGAACGACTATATATTTACAAGTCAGAATGGTGAATGGTTTGGAGGGAAACTTCCAAGTGGAGGTATTCCAATGCATCTGCTGTCCTTGTGCTTCCAGATAGTAGAGGTTGTGGGTTAGGAAGGCGCTGTCTGAGAAGCCTTGGTGAATTCCTGCTGTGTATCTTGTAGATGGTACACACTGCTGCTATTCTGCATTAGTAATGGAGAGAGTGAATATTTGTGGAAGAGGTGCCAATCAAGCAGGCTACTTTATCTTGGATGGCGTCAAGCTTCTTGAGTGTTGTTGGAGCTGCACTCATGCAAGCCAGTGCAGAGTATTCAATTACACTCCTAACTTGTGCCTTGTAAAATATGGACAGGCTTTAGGGATTCAGGAGGAGAGTGACTCACTGCAGTATTCCTAGCCCCTAACCTGCTCTTATAGCCACAGTATTTATATAGCTAGTCCAATTTCTGGTGAATGGTAACCTCCAGAATGTTGATAGTGGGGGAATTCAGTGATGATACTGTAATTGACTGACAAGGGGTGATAGTTAGATTCTCTCTTGTTGGAGATGGTAATTGCCTGGCACTTGTGTCGTGCAAATGTTACTTGCCCCTTGTCAGCTTAAATATTGTCCAGTTCTTGGTGCATTTCGACATGGACTGAGGTTTGGTGAGTAGTGCTGAACACTATGCAATCATCAGACCTTATGATGGAAAGATAGTCACTGATGAAGCAGCTGGAGGTGATTGGCCCTTGAGCACTATCCTGAGGAAATCTTGCAATGATGCCCTGGATCTGAGATGTTTCACCTGCAACCACCTTCCTCTCTGCCAGCTATAACTCCACCAATGGAGGTTTTCCACCTGATTCTCACTGATCCCAGTTTTGCCAGAGCTCCTTGATGCCACACTCAGTCAACCTTGATGTCAAGGGCAGTCACTCTATCATACCTCTTGCATTTTGCTCTTTTGTCCATGTTTAAACCAAGACAACAATGGGGTCAGGAGCTGAGTGACTCTGGTGTCAGTGAGATGGTTATTGCTAAGCAAGTGCTATTTGATAGCACTGTTGATCATTTCCATCACTTTACTGATGACTGAGAGTAGACTGATGGAGTGATAGTTAACAGAGTTGGGTTTTTTCTGCTTGTTGTGTACAGGACATACCTGGGCAATTTTCCACATTGCTGGGTTGATGCCAGTGTTGTAACTGTACTGGAAGGGCTTGGCAAATTCTGTAGCAAGAGTCTATTGCTGGAATATTGTCAGGGCCTTTGCACTATCCAGTGCCTTCGGCTGTTTCTTCCAATCACATGCAGTGAATCAACTTGGCTGAAGACTGGCATCTGTGATGGGGAGTCTGGAGGAGGCTGAGATGGATCATTCACTTAACAGTTCTGGCTGAAGATTGTTGCGAATGCTTCACCCTAATCTTTTGCACAGATGTGCTGAGCTCCCCTATCATTGAGGATGCAGATATTTTTTGAAGCCTCCTCCTCCAGTGAGTTGTTTAATTGTCCACCACTTTTCATAGTTGGAAGTGGCAGGATCGCAGAGCTTAGATCTGATTATTTGGTTGTGGTTTTCAGCATAGGAATCTGTACAGGCAGATCAACTAAAAGCAGGATAAATCCAGTTCAACCAATTACTACCCTGGAAGTCTACTTCCAATCATTAAAAATGTGATGGAAAGGGACTGTTAATAAGCATACCCACCAGTCCCCTTCTCAATGATACTCAGTTTGCATTCTGCCATCTTCTAATTTCATTGCAGCCTTGATCCATGGACAAAAGAGCAGAATTCCTGAGGTGAGGTGAGAGTGACTGCTCTTGATGTCAAGACAACATTTAACTAAGTCTGGCATCAAAGAGCCCCTGTAAAACTGAAATCAATGGGAATCAAGAGGAAAGCTATTCACTGACAGGTCACCATTGACCAGAAACTTAAGTGGGCCAGATACATAAATACTGTGGTTACAAGAGCAGATCAGAGGCTGGGTAGTCTGTGGAAAATAACTCACTGACCATCCATAGCTTTCCCAGCATCTAAAATATACAAGTCAAGAATTTGATGGATTTCTCCCCACTTCTATGGGTGAATGCAGCTCCAACAACACTCAACGATCTGACGACCATCAAGGGCAAAGTAGCCCTGCTTGACTGACACCTCATTCACTGCCTTAAACAAGCATTCCCTCTACAACAGAAATAATGTGGCTGTTGTCTATACCATCTGTAATTGCAGCAGGACACTGAGTTTACTTTGTCAGCATCTTTAAAAGCCATTATATTATTCCCTTGAAGGATAAGGGCAGTAAGTGTATAGACATCTCCATGTTCCCCTTAAAGTCACTCACCATCCTGACTTGGAACTCCCTCAATCTCCCTTCAGTCAAAATCCTGGGACTCCCTCACTAACAATATTGTAGCTGTACCTACACTACAGTAACTGGAGCAGTTTAAGAAACATAGAAGCATAGAAAATAGGAGAAGGAAGAGGCCATTTGGCCTTTCAAATCTGCTCCAGCGTTAGAATCACTGAATCCCTCCAGTGCAGAAGGAGGCCATTCGAACCATCGAGTCTACACCAACCACAATCCCACCCAGGCCCTAGCCCTATACCCCCACATATTTAATAAAAACAAATAACTGCGTATGCTGGAATCTGAAACCAAAAGAAAAATGCTGGAAAATCTCAGCAGGTCTAGCAGTATTTGTAAGGAGAGAAAAGAGTGATGTTTCAAGTTCAGATGACCCTTTATCAAAGCTGACAAAGCTTTGACTTGGAGGGCCGAAGGGCCTGTTTCCTGTGATGTATTGCTCTAAGGATCTAAATGCGTTGGAAGCAGTTCAGTGAAGGTTTATCAGATTGATACATAGAATTGGTTGGTTGTCTTATGAGGAAAGGTTAGACAGACTAAGCTTGTACGTGTTGGAGTTTATAAAAGATGACTTAATTGAAAAATAAGACCCTCAGGGGTTTTGACAGGGTAGACGTGGAATGGATGTTTCCTCTTGCTGCTTCACGGCTCCAGAGACCTGGATTCGATTCCCGGCTCGGGTCACTGTCTGTGTGGAGTCTGCACATTCTCCTCCTGTCTGCATGGGTTTCCTCCGGGTGCTCCAGTTTCCTCCCACAGACCAAAGATGTGTGGGTTAGGTTGATTGGCACTGCTAAAATTGCCCCTTAGTGTCCAGGGATGCGTAGGTTAGAGGGATTAGTGGGTAAAATATGGAGGAATATGGGGGTAGGGCCTGAGTGGGATTGTGGTCAGTGCAGACTCGATGGGCTGAAGGGCCTCTTTCTGCACTGTAGGGTTCTATGATTCTATAACTAGGGGTCACTGTTCAGAAATAAGGAGTCACCCATTTAAAACAGAGATGAGGAAATTTTTGTCTCTCAGAGTCAGGTGTCTTTGGAGTTCTCTTCCTGAGAGGGTTGTGGAAGTAGAATATTTTTAATCTTTGAATATTTTTAAGGCAGTGGTGAATAGATTCTTGTTAAGCAAGGGGATGAAAGGTTATCGGGGTAGGAGGATGCAGATTTGATTTCACTATCAGATCAGCCATGATCTTGCTCCATGATTTTGGAGCAGGCTTGAAGGCCCAAATGGCCTACTCCTGCACTTGAATAGTATACATGATCTTCTTCAGTGTGAATAAAAACAGGGATGTCAATTCATAGAAATCAGTACTGAAAAGCATGATTTACAATAAATTCACAGCAAAGCAAGCTCAGCTTAATATGAAGTACAATTTTCATATCCATCTCTTACAGGAGAATCCTATAATGTAACTCATGCAGTCTTAGTCTGAGAAATCAGATGATCTCCTATGGGGCTGCTTCAAGTCAGTGGACTGGTCAATATTTAAAAACTCAGCAACCAACCTGAACGAATATGCCACTTCAGTAACTGACTTCATTAGTAAGTGTGTAGAAGACTGTGTGTCAAAGAAGCAAATCCACGTGTTCCCCAACCTGAAACCATGGATAAACAGGGATATCCACTGCTTGCTGAAATCCAGGTTTGAGCCGTTCAAGTCAGTTGACCCTGATCTATACAGTAAATCCAGATACAATCTACGGAGATCCATCAAAGATGCCTAAAGACAGTAAAGACACCAAGCTAGAGTCCCAAGCTAGCCATACAGACTCCCACCGACTATGGCAACGTTTGCAAAACATAACACGTTACAAGATGAAGGCATGTAGAATTGCCAGCTCCAATGCAGATGTCAGAGCAGCTTTCTCGAAAGTCAATCTATGGAAAGTGACTGACCCAGATGAGCGCTCAGATCCTGCATGGACCAGCTGGTGGGGATATTTGCAGACATCTTTCACCTCTCTTTACAACAATCTGAGGTCCCTATTTGTTTCAAGAAGACAACCATCAACCCTGTACCAAAGAAAAGCCTTAATGACTGTTGCCCAGTGGCTCTGACATCCATCATTATGAAGTGCTCAAAAGGTTAGTCATGGCACAAATCAATTACAGCCTCACAGATTGCCTGCATCCACTACAGTTCACCTATCGCTGCAACAGGTCCACAGCATCTCCCTGGCCTTGCACTCAACCCTGGAACACCTAGATAATAAAGACACCTATATCAGACTCTTTTTTATTAACAACAGCTCAGCCTTCAAATCCATTATTCCTACAACAATATCAACAAATTGAAGGAGATTGTCATTGACTTCAGGAAGCATAAAGGAGAAAATGCCCCTGCCTATATAACGAAGTAGAAATGGTCGAGAGTTTCAAGTTTTTAGGTGTCCAGGTCACCAACAACCTGTCGCGGTCCCCTCATGCCGACACTATAGTTAAGAGAGCCCACAACTGCCTCTAATTTCTCAGAAGATTAAGGAAATTCGGCATGTCAGCTTCGACTTTCGCCAAACTTTACAGATGCACCACAGAAAGCATTCCTTCTGGTTGTATCACAGTTTAGTATGGCTCTTGTGCTGCCCAAGACCGCAAGGAATTACAAAAAGTCATGAAAGCAGCCCAATCCATCATACAAACCTGCCTCCCATCCACTGACTCTATCTACACTTCCTTGGAAAAGCAGCCAGCTTAATTAAGGACCCCATGTACCCCAGACATACTCTCTTCCATCGGGTCTGAGGACACGTACCACCCGATTCAAGAACAGCTTCTTCCCTGCTACCATCAGGCTTTTACCTCACACTAAGTTGATCTTTCTCTCCACCCTAACTTTGACTGCTACACTACATTTTACACTTTCTCCTTTCCTTCTCTACGAACAGTATGCTTTGTTTATATAGCACACAAAATATAATACTTTTCACTGTATACTAATAAATGTGACAATAATAAATAAATCAAATCAAAATGAGATCAAAACTCATCTCTAAACTGCATAGTCTGGGGCTCGGCTCCTCCCTCTGAGCCTGGATCCAAGTTTCCCTAACTCTCTGACCACAATCAGTAAGGATAGGCAACAATACCTCCTCCATGGTCATCCTCAACACCTGTGCCCAGCAAGGCTGTGTTCTCAGCCCCCTACTATACTCCTTTTACACCTATGACTTTGTGGTCAAATTCCCCTCCGACTCAATTTTCAAGTTTGCTGATGACTCCACCGTAGTGCATTGGATCGCAAACAATGATGAGACAAAGTACAGGAAAGAGATAGGGAATCTGGTGAACTGGTGCGGTGACAATAATCTCTCCCTCAATTACAACAAAATGGCTTCAGGAAGCATAGTGGAGGGCATGCTCCTCTCTATATCAATGGAAATGAAGTGGAAATGGTCGAGAGCTTCAAGTTTCTAAGTGTCCAGATCAGCAACAACTTGTCCTGGTCTCTCCATGCTGACACTATAGTTAAGAAAACCCACCAATGCCTCTACTTTCTCAGGAGGCTAAGGAAATTTGGCACGTCCGCTATGACTTTCACCCACTTTTACACCATAGAAAGCATTCTTTCTGGTTGTAACACAACTTGCTATGACTTATGCTCTGTCCAAGACTACAAGAAACTACAAAGGGCCATGAACGAAACCCACTCTATCACGCAAATCAGTTCCCCATCCATTGATTCTGTCTACACTTATCACTGCCTTGGAAAAGCAGCCAGCATAATCAAAGACCCCATGTACCCTGGATTTATTCCCTTCCACCTTCTTCCATCAAGAAAAAGATACAAAAGTCTGAGGTCACATACCAGCTGACTCAAGAACAGCTTCTTCCCTGCTGCCACCAGACATTTTAATGGACCTATCCTGCATTAAGTTGATCTTTTGCTACACCATGGCTTTGACTGTAATATTACATGCTGCACCCTCTCCTTTCCTTCTCTACATATGGTATGGTTTGTCCGTGTAGCGCACAAAAAGAAAAATACTACTAATGCATACTACTAATGTAACAATAAAAAAAGTCAAAATTCCTCTGCAGAATGCCTTAAAGCAATTCATATTGTTCTGCAAATCTTGTGGTTTAGTCACTCAATGAACCTGTTGTAGAAATATTTATAATAACTGAGATAATACAGTTTGTAAGAGATGGATATTGATTTTGCAAGGAACCAGGACTGGGTGAGAAAATATTATTGGGTAGAGGAAGGTGAGTTGCAAGTGGCTTGGGAAGGTGAATGTTTGGTGTTTGGCATAAAGTAGCGAAATGAACATGAGTGTAGCTAGTTTTTAAAGTTCATTTCAAAGATGCAGGTCTAATGGTTTTTACAATCCATCCCTGATTGCCCTGACAAAACGCTGGTGACCTCATTCTTGAATGCTGTCAGTCTGTGAAGTTATAGCAGTTTGTAGGTTTCTTTCCCTAAAAGGATGATATATGACTATTCACTCTTTTCCCATTACTCTTCTAGCCCAGAAATCAACTTTGCACCATAAATCCTCTGTATTTTTCTCCCTAACACTGTCCTGAAAAAGTACTGCAAGACAAAGCTTCCATCAAAGCCAAGAAACCAACAAAATTATCTGCAATTAGGACATACATCAACATCCTGGGTGTTATCATTGACCAAATTGAACTGGACTAGTCATATAAATACTGTGGCTACCAAAGCAGGTCAAAGACTAGGAATTATGCGGTGAGTAACTCAGTTAAAGACAGCAGCTCACCACCACTTCTGAAGGCCAACAAGGGATAGGCAATAAATACTGGCATAGCCAGCATCACTCACATCCCATAAAATGTATTTTAAAAAATAACATGTGTTTTGTTCAAGAGGGAATAGGCATTCCAACGATGTATAGAGAGCCACAGCTTTTAATCCACTGGTAAAGTCTAACAGAGCGGCACTGATTACAGTTGTTTGGATGGGAAGAGGTTGAAAGATTAGCCCCTATCAGGCATCTCCAGGATGCGAAAGTCAACAGGAGAGAAAATTGGAACCATTGGAGCTACTGCTTATAAGGAGGTTGTTATTGGTGTCTTGAGAAAACTTTGAGAGGCATTGAAAATATTTAAGTGGAGTCAAGTCTGGAACAATATCACTGGCACAGGAAGGCAGAGGAGTAGTGATGGATTGCGCTAGGAATTAGGGAAAGCTTCTTGGCCTTTTGGCTAAGATCAAATGTAGTATTGACATGTTGAGCTTGGTTGAAGCTTTTAGGTTACAGTTCAGCTTCATTTGAAGCAATTTTTAAAAGCGGCATCTCGGCCTTTTGGCTAAGATGCAAATGAGATCAAGCCTCGGAGGAAGAGCTATGCCTACTCCAATGAGCTTGGATCATGTCGATCAAGCCCAAGGCAGGAGGTGAGAGCCCAGTCTTGTCAGCTTGGATCGGGAATGTTTCAACTTGTTCAGACTCTGAATTGGACTTGATTGGATTGAATTGGAATAAAAACAAAATGAAAAATGAGGGAAACAAAAGTATCCAAGGGAGGAAATGAAAAGTAACATAATTTTGTGACAGAAACAGCAGGAGAGGGCAGACGAGGGAGTTCATGTACATGCAAATAGCAATTTTTATTCATGACATTTTATCACCAGTGCTGATTATATTCCTTCAAAAGACTAATTTAAAGCATACACAAATTGCAGAAATTATTCAGGTCAGTACACACAATATCCCTGAATGTCACTGACTCAAAGAGTGGTGGAGGCAGAGACCCTCATAACACTTAGGAAGTATTTAGATGTGCACTTGCAATGTTGAGGCATATAAGGCTATAGGCTAAGAGCTGGAAAATGGGTGGTTTGTCTTTGGCCAATGCAGATGTGATGGGCCAAAGGGCCTTTTTCTATGCTGTATACTTCTATGACTCAATGTGACTGGGATCTAAATAAGGATACTGAACATTTTAGCCTTGAGGATTTTTCTAGAGCATGATTTAGCATGTTGCACCCAAAAGTTCCCTGACACTGCATCCATCTTGAGGTGAAACTGCACCTAAGTTTTCATGCAAATGAATTAACAAAGTTCAAATTTGAAATCTCCCATCAGTTAACCAAATCAAGTATGATAATCAATCTATGACTAGGACAGAGCCACTGAGGCTAGGTTGAGGCATTATAAAGGTGACAAATAAAACCCTTTCAGATTGAGACTAGAGACCACAGGTTAGTAACATTTATCTCTCTGTTCTGCAAATACTAACATTTTTACACTGTAATGACTTTAAATTACTCTGAAATTCTGAACAGAGTCTAAAAGTATTTGAAACAGTTTGCTTCCTGCAGATGAATGATATTAAAAAGAAAGAAAAGATGTTCAGGAGAGAGTGTTCAATTTTGCAGAAAGGGCCATTTAGGGCCTCCTCATTGAGCTAAAGGTGCAATAGGGGAAGCTGACCACCTCATCAGCAAGATGTCTCACAACACCAGGTTAAAGTCCAACCAGTTTATTTGATAGTAAACCCACAAGCTTTCAGAAATGCTGTTCCTTAACTTTACACACACCTGACAAAGGAACAGCATTTCCAAACATTTGTGGGTTTACTATCAAATAATCTGGTTGGACTTTAACCTGGTGTTGACAGACTTTTTACTATGTTTACCCCAGTCCAACATCAGAATCTCCACCTCATCAGCAGCAGGGAAATGTGTATGGTTTGGGGTGACTGAGGAACTCGGTGTCTCACCCATAGCCCTCAATGACCTGGCAAGATCAGAGAAGATAAGACATTTATTTCCAATACATTTTGCCAGGCCCTACCTAAAAAGTTCAGACAAAGCAACCAAAGAAGTGACTGTCAGAAAAACCAGAACTCCATTCACCCCACCTTCTATAAGATGCAGCTTTTTCTAACTTTCTCTTCTCCTTTCCTCATTCTCCACTAGCATTGCAAAGATGAAAGAAATGAACAGGAAACAATCCATATCTTCAAGTTTTGCTTTGAATAATTGCTGATTACTGCAGTAGCAGGGCAAGTCTACTGGCTTCAATGAACTGAGGTCAACTGATGACTCCTAGATTTACACGAGCAGAAGTACCTGTACACCTGAACGTCTAAGTGCAAATGAATGGAAGCTTCCAAGCAAACTCAATTGGCGGAAACTGACCTTTTGAGTCTGGTGATGCTAGTTTTGTAAGCAGGCACTTAGTCAAGTAAAAGTTACAATGGGTATACTTAAAGTTAACAAATATTTGGCCACACTTCAGATGTTTCATGCTACAATATTTGTTTCCACTGAAATAAGCTGTAATCAATCTGGGCAGTAATCAGATGGAATTTCAGGGCCCTTGTCTGAAATAGAAACATGAGGTGGAATTTTACAGCCCCTTGCCACATTTACTGGCTTCTTCGCTGCTGCTTTAGGACTGTAAAATTCCACCCACAAATCTAACAAATCACAGAGAAAAATAAAACAATGTTAACTACAATTCCATTGATATCATAAAATCTTTTAAATGATAATAGTCACTTAGAACTTATTCCATCACTCAACTCATCCTTCTTACTTATAGAAAATGTTTTGCTCTAAGAAATAGACGAACATAAGAACATAAGAAATAGGAGCATCTAGCCCTTCGAGCCTGCCCCGCCATTCAATAAGATCATGGCTGATCTGAAGTGGAACAGTTCCACTTTCCCACTTTCTCCCCATAACCCTTAATTCCCTTGCCTACCAAAAACCTATCTACCCGTGACTTAAATATATTTAGCGAGGTAGCCTCCACCACTTCAACGGGCAGAGAATTCCAGAGATTCACCACCCTTTGAATGAAGAAGTTCTTCCTCAACTCCGATCTAAAATGCGCCCCCCCCTTATCTTGAGGTTGTGCCCTCTAGTCCTGCTGTCCTTTCTAAGCGGGAAGAATCTCTCTACCTCTACCCTATCCATCCCTTTCATTATCTTATACGTCTCTATAAGATCCCCCCTCATCCTTCTAAACTCCAATGAGTACAGACCCAGTCTATTTAGTCTCTCTTCGTAGTCTAACCCCCTCATCTCTGGTATCAGCCTAGTGAACCTCCTCTGCACTCCCTCCAAGGCCAATATATCCTTGCGCAAGTGCGGCAACCAAAACTGCACACAGTACTCCAGCTGCAGCCTCACCAGTGCCCTGTACAGTTTCAGCAAGACCTCCCTGCTTTTATATTCTATCCCCCTCGCTATAAAGGCCAGCATTCCATTCAAAAGAAAAGGGATTATCATAGAGGTCACTGTACAAAAAATTCCAAATTCCAAGAAACCATATCTGGATGCTTATCAAGCCTATATGGACTTTACCATACCCCAACTTTCAAAACAACTTGCTTGGACTCCACAATTCCCATTCATTTCATATGGCAATTAGAAGTCCTGGTACTGACTTCTACAGTCACTGTAAAGTAACCGATTTAATTGGTGCAAAATTTTGATTTGGATTATTATTGTCACATGTATACCAATGAAAAAAAAATTTTGAGCATTATACAGACAAATGTAAGAGAAAATAATTATTTAAAATATTTGTACGATATAACTCCTGTGTCACAAAATTTAGAACTTGCAATTCATAATTTTAATGTACTTTCACCTGGTCAAGAGCATTTTTGTATATATTCTTAAATATTTCTTTATGTTAAAATTCCATTCTGTAGGATTAGCAGAAATTGTGGATCTGATGTACTGGATCCCAAAATGGTATAGGTTCTAATGCTATATTTTAAAAATACTATAATTATATTAAGCCTTGTTTTGTGTGAAGGCAGTTTGCTCGATGTTTAGGCAGACACTGTCAAACAAAATATCACCAAATGACTTGCTGGGACAAAGCTACATTTGTGTATCAAATTCCTGAGTGCACTTTCTACTGAAAAACAAGAACATCATCTCTTAGACTTTCGTATTCATTATGAAGCCAAAGTAGTGGCAGAGTTTTTCTAACAGGCAATACATAGTACATCAATTTCACACACAAATGATAACTGCATTTGGAACAAAAGAATCAGGATGAATTACACAATTGGAACATTAAACCTTATTCAATGATCTAACATAATGATCTATCTTTTGCAACAGTGTGACATGGTGGCACAGTGGTTTGCACTGCTACCTCACAGTGCCAGGAGCCCGGGTTCAATTCTGGCCTCAGGTGACTGTCTATGTGGAGTTTGCACATTCTCCCCATATCTGCATGGATTTCCTTTGTGAGCCTCGGTTTCCTCCTACACTCCAAAGATATGTGGGTAAGGTTGATTGGTCATGCTAAATTGCCCCATAGTGTCAGGGAGGGTTAGCAAGGTAAATAAGAGGGGTCACAGGAATAGAGTCTGGGTAGCATTGTTGTGGGTGCTGGTTTGATGGGCTGAATGGCCTCCTATATTGTTGGAATTCCATTGTACAGTGCAATAATCTGTTGTTCTGCAACAGTCCTTTACTAAGCATGAAATCATCATATCAACTTAGACAATGTTGAGAGCATTTTCTTGCATTGTGAAATTTTATCAGAATTCCAATTTGCTCTGTTGAATTTGATCTAGAAGCACAATTTTGGGTTATACAAAATTATAGTGAATTTCTGATTATCAAAGCAATATTGAAGGATGCTGCAACCATTCTTCGTACACTTCACATAAAGCCTCCAACCCTCTGTGCGTTCAATCACTCAAAAGGAAAGATATACAAAATAGCTTCAAGAAATAATAGGCAGCACTTCCAGGAACTATTACTCTCGAATTCCCCAGCGGGTGAAAGAAACAACAAAATGTCTTGGTCCGTCTATACTAAAAACAATAAAACTATAACATTTGCTGTGACACTTCAGTAAATGCTGTCTGTTAGCAATAAATCCGGAATTGATGTTCACGAAGGGAACAACCGTCCAGGATTATCTGTCTCAGGTGGTCCTACACGGTATCTGCCCGCCTGCTTGTGAGACCCTCTGTAAGCAATGGGCACCCGGAGCGCAGGGTGGAAATGGCTGGGAAAATTGTGATCAGTTTCATCTAGTTTTACCTGGAACTCGGTTATTGTTTATGCTGCCTTTAAACAAGAAAGCACTCTTACATTACTAGTTTTCTAATCGGTGGCAGTATCATCCGACTGCCGTTTAAGTTTATTAATTAGTGTCACAAGTGCTCTTACACTAACACTGTAAAAATGTTACTGTGAAAATGCCTTTAGCTCCTTGTTTTTATTTAGTTATCCCTTTCAAAAACATGATTAAAACTTACGCAACGGAGCATTAACACACGTTTCCGCATCCTATATTCTGTGATCTCCGCCTTCTTGGTATATTGTGCTAATTAGACCATGGCCCGTCCTCCAAATACCTGCGTTCATTCATCGCTTCATACAACTGAGATGGTGAAATTGACCTCAGGTTGCAAGCAAGCGCGGTCATTGTAAGGCATCCTAATCACTTATGTTAATACAAGAGCCACATACAGACAGAAAGCAATCTCACGGAATATCACTGTCACGTTGGACAGTTTAACGAGGAGTTTGTGGAAACAGCCAAAATTACTTCTCGTGAACATCGCCAAGAGTCAGTAAGTACATCCAGCATGAAACATAGGAAAAGGCTTCCCCGAGGAGAGCCATTAGCCACAGACCTGGAAACTCTCTAACGATCTTCCACTGATCATTTTCTGACAATAAATGAAAGCAAAAAGACGTCCACTGTCCATTTTTTTTAACTGGTCTGTTAGATTTGATCATTACATTTTACTAAGATAGCAAAGACAGGTGAAATGATTGAGTAAATTATTTGACCTCAGAGCTTACTTGTTTCTTCAGCAATCGAAGACTGTAACTTGGGAAGATTTTGCGTATGTTTTTTGTCCCTTCGCAGCAATAATTTGGACGGGCGGTCTCAGTGTGTATGCCCCTCTACATAGTGAAAGATCTACACTGTCCCACCAGAACCAGCAGCGCCACCGAGCGCCAGGGTTTACACTTTACAACTGAGCACTGCCACTCGCCACTCATGATGTGGAGATGCCGGCGTTGGACTGGGATAAAACATAAAGAAATCCCACAACACCAGCTTAAAGTCAAAAACAGTTTTATTTGTAGTAAAAGCCACAAGCATTCGGGACAAGTTGTCCCTTCATCAGGTGGCTTGGAGTTCTGAACATAAACAGGACACAAAGGTACAAACTCAATTTACATACATAATGATTGGAATGTGAGTCTTCACAGCGAAACAATTCTTAAAGGTACAGACAATGTGAGTGGATAGAGCTTTAAGCACAGGTTAAAGAGATATGTATTGTTTCCAGATAGGACAGTTAGTGAGATTTTGCAAGTCCAGGCAAGTCGTAGGGGTTACAAATAGTGTGACGTGAACCCAAGATCCTGGTTGAGGTCGTCCTCGTGTGTGCGGAACTTGGCTATCAGTTTCTGCTCAGCTACTCTGCACTGTCCCGTGCCGTGAAGGCCACCTTAGAGAATGCTTACCCAAAGATCAGAGGCCGAATGCCTGTGACCGCTGAAGTGTTCCCCAACAGGAAGAGAACACTCTTGCCTGGTGATTGTCGAACGGTGTTCATGCATCCGTTGTCATAATGTCTGCATGGTCTCCCCAATGTACCATGCCTCAGGACATCCTTTCCTGCAGCGTATCAGGTAGACAACGTGGCTGAGTTGCAAGAGTATGTACCATGTACGTGGTGGATGGTGTTCTCACGTGAGATGATGGCATCTGTGTCGATGATCTGGCACGTCTTACAGAGGTTGCTATGGCAGGGTTGTGTGATGTTGTGGTCACTGTTCTTCTGAAGGCTGGGTAGTTTGCTGTGAACAATGGTCTGTTTGAGGTTGTGCGGTTGTTTGAAGGAAAGAAGTGGGAGCGTGGGGATGGCCTCGGCGAGATGTTCGTCTTCATCAATGATATGTTGAAGACTCTGGAGAAGATGTCGTAGCTTCTCCGCTCTGGGGAAGTACTGGATGGCGAAGGGTACTTTGTCCACCATGTCCTGTGTTTGTCTTCTGAGGAGGTCAGTGCAGTTTTTGGCTGTGGCGCATCGGAACTGTTGATTGATGAGTCAAGAGCCATATCCTGATCTTATGAGGGCATCTTTCAGCATCTGGAGGTGTCTGTTGCGATCCTCCTCATCTAGCAGATCCTGTGTATACAAGGGCTTGTCCGTAGGGGATGCTTCTTTAACATGTTTAGGGTGGAAGCTGGAGAAGTGGAGCATTGTGAGGTTATCCGTGGGCTTGCAGTACAGTGAGGTGCTGAGGTGACCGTTCTTAATGGAGATGCGTGTCCAAGAATGTAACCGATTCCGGAGAGTAGTCCATGGTGAGTCTGATGGTGGGATGGAACTTGTTGATGTCCTCATATAGTTGTTTCAGTGACTGTTCGCCATGAGTCCAAAGGAAGAAAATGGCATCGATGTATCTAGTGTATAGCATTGGTTGAAGGTCCTGTGTGGTGAAGAATTCTTGTTCAAACCTGTGCATGAAGATGTTGGCATATTGAGGTGTGAATTTGGTCCCCATGGCTGTTCCGTGTGTCTGGATGAAGAACTGGTTATTGAAGGTGAAGAAATTGTGGCCCAGGATGAAACGGATGAGTTGTAAAATTGCATCTGGAAACTGGCAGTTGTCGGCATTGAGTACCGAGGCAGTTGCAGCAATGCCATCATCGTGGGGGATGATCATGTAGAGAGCCGAGACATCCATTGTGACGAGAATTGCTCCTGGTTCAACTGCACCATGTGTTCTGAGTTTCTGCAGGAAGTCCGTAGTGTCATGACAAAAATTGGGGGTTCTTTGTACAATGGGTTTCAGAATGCCCTCGACGTAGCTGGATAAGTTCTCACACACACAGTCCCATTGCCCAATACGATGGGACGGCCGGGTGTGTTTGCCTTGTGTATCTTTGGGAGGCAGTAGAGATCTCCAACGCGGGGCGTATGTGGGATGGAAGCACGGAGCGTGCTCTGAAGGTCCGGATCAAAGGTCTTGATCAGAGTTGACAAGGTGGCCTTCACGACACAAGACAGCACAGAGTCACTGAGCAGAAACTGATAGCCAAATTCCACACATGTGAGAACAGCCTCAACCAGGATCTTGGGTTCATGTCACACTATCTGTAACCCACACGACTTGCCTGGACTTGCAAAATCTCACTAACTTTCCTGTCTGGAAACAATACACATCTCTTTAAACTGTGCTTATAGTTCTCTCCACTCACATTGTCTATACCTTTAAGAATTGATTCGCTGTAAAGACTCACATTCCAATCATTAAGTATGTAAATTGAGTTTGTGTCTTTGTGTCCTGTTTATGACCAGAACTCCCAGCCACCTGACTAAGGGACAGCCTATCCTGAAAGCTTGCGGCTTTTGCTACAAATAAACCTGTTTGGACTTTAAGCTGGTGGGATTCCTTTCTGTTTCGCCACTCATAAACAGGGGACTTTTTCTCTCTCCCATATCGGCCACCTCAACAAACTAGAAGGTCCTCTCGGAGGAAATGGGACTACTATTTTTTGGGGGGGTGGGGGGATAGTTATTTTCAGCACTTTAAAAAAAAGTCCATTCAAATTGAGTTCAATCATGGTCCCCACATAGGGACAAACCAGATCCAAGCTGACAAGACAAGTCATTGCATCTCATCTTGGGCTCGATCCAACAAGATCCAAGCTAACAGGATGAGGCATTGCATCCCTTCACAGTCTTGACTTAATGGTTCATCTTGGCTGAAAGGCTGAGGTGGCTTTAAAAAATTGCATCAGATAAAGTCTCGGTTTAATCTCATTGGTTATCCTGATCCTTTACTTTACCCAGTTTAGGTAAACCACGATCACAGGCATCAGCACACCCCAAATGCAATGAGCTGGCCTCATCTCCTGCCTGAACATGGGACATCCACTTTGGACCTAAAGCTAACAGAACAGGATACTTCCTAAATGATAACAAGCTAGAAACAGTGAAAGTTCAGAGAGATAAGAATAAAATCAGAAACTAGAGAAAGACATTTAAAGAAGAGGCATATTTGACTCAAAATGTTAACTCTGTTTTTCTCTCTCCACAGATGCTGAAAGATCTGTTGAGTATTTCCAGCACTTTCTGTTTTTCTATTGCAAATCTCCAGCATCCACATTATTTCCTTTTGTTTTAAGGTCTAAAGAGATGTGGGGTCCAGGTACAGAGATTATAAAAATGCAATGAACAGGTACAGAATCTAATCAATAAGACAAGTGAAATGCTGATCTTTATATCTTGAAGATTGCAAGTGGGTAGAAGACATTTACTCCACTCCCACTCCCATTTTCCCTCACCCTACAGTATAAATATCTCCCACTTTTTCTATGCCTTTTAGCTTTGACAAAGGATCATCTGGACTCGGAACGTCAGCTCTTTTCTCTTCTTACAGTTGCTGCCAAACCTGCTCAGATTTTCCAGCATTTTCTCTCTTGGGTAGAAGTCATGCTTTAGCTATGCAAAGCCCTGGTTAGATTGCCCTCGAGTACTACGAGCAGTTATGAGCACCTCACCTTAGGAAGGATATATTTGTCTTGGCAGAAGTGTAGAATAGATTTTCCAGAATTATGTTTGCACTCAAAGGGGAACTCGGTGACAATCCCATGCATCTACTGCCTCTGTACTTCTGGGAAATTGAAGTCTCTGCTTTGAAAGGTGCTGTCAAAGGATTGTAGGTGAATTACTGCAGTGCATTTTGTAGAGGTAGTGGGAGAGAACGTTTAAGGTGAGGATGGAATGCTTTATCTTGGATGATGTT
Source organism: Carcharhinus amblyrhynchos (assembly GCF_965287045.1). NCBI lineage: Eukaryota > Metazoa > Chordata > Chondrichthyes > Carcharhiniformes > Carcharhinidae > Carcharhinus > Carcharhinus amblyrhynchos. Next base: position 99,144,108 of record NC_137326.1, on the reverse strand, counting down.
GAGTTTCTTCTTGGAGCTGCACTCATCCAGGCAAGTGGACAGTACTCTATGACACTCCTGCCTTGCGCTTTGTAGATGGTGGACAGACTTTGGGGAGTCAGGAGGTAAGTGACTCTCTGCAGAATTCCAAGCCTGTTCTTATCACCATTTATATGTTTTCTTATTTTTTCCTGGGCTATGATACCCAAATATTTTTGCTTATCTTCAATTGCTGTTAATAAGCAGATCAACCTGGAGCTTTATTCCTTCTATGTTTACCTCTCTATGGTGAGACTTTGTGATGATAGGGGTTTAAATTTAAAATAATGGTCTGGTTGTGCTCTGAGCAGGTGCAATATCTTTACCAATGAATTTGGCTTTAAATGATAGTTGTTGCTGATAAATGTTACTGAGGGACAGGATCTTGTTAGCAGACTGCTCCCTGTCTGTAATAACTTAAGAACATAAGAAAATAAGAACATAAGAACATAAGAAATAGGAGCAGGAGTAGGAAATTAAAAAAAAAATTCTTGGGATGAAGGTGTCAATGGCTAGACCAACATTTATTGCCAATCCTTAACTGCCCTTGAGAAGGTGATGGTGAGCTGCCTTCTTGAACCACTGGAGCTCCTGTAATGTAAGTACACCCACAATGCTGTTAGAGAAGGCGTTCCAAGATTTGGACCCAGTGACAGTGAAGGAACAGTGATATATTCCCATGTCTGGGTGGTGCTTTGCTTGGGGGGGATTTTTCAGGTGTTGGTGTTCCCTTGTCCATCTAGATGGTAGTGATCATGGGTTTGGAACGTGCTATTTGAGGAGGCTTGGTGAGTTTCTACAGTGCACCTTGCAATTGCAGCCACTGTACATTGGTGATGGAGGGAGTGAATGTGTGTGGAATGGGTGCCAATCAAGAAGGACTGTTTTGTCCTGGTAGATTTATACTGCAGAGACCACAGAGGAAAGAAATGTTGTTTCATGTGGGGGTTTAGAGTCCAGAATCAAATGTTTCAGTGAGGTATTCCTTCCCAGTGGTTAGCGAGCTGAAAACTGATACTGGATAATTCACTTTTCCAGTGGTGTTGACTTCGAACAGAGATAAGCATGCAGAGAGAAATCAGTCATGTAGGCAATGGTACAGAATATCCAACAGAAACAGTGCAGTTAGGAGCCAGATGTTCCAGATAGGGCCAGGTGTTCCACCTGGGTTTGTTCTCCTTGTCTGTGGGGCTGGTAGTCAGAATGTAAAAAAGCAGGCTAAGACTTTGCCCTTCAGCGAAGCAATATTACCGGTTCCATAAGCCAGAGGACAAATCACATGACTCCCACCTCTCCATACTGGCCTCAACAAAGAACCCTTGACTGGCTCCCCAAGATAGTTAAATGTCTCAACCGTTGAGAATTGAGATATGGAAATCTTTGTCATAGCAGACGAATTGACTCCTGTTGGCCAGCCTGGGTTATGAAATGCAGATGGCCTTTGTATAGCTCTTTGAATTTGTTCTGTGCAGCCCACAAGGGGTTGTTGGTGACTCTTCAGAGATAAAGACATGCCGGCTTCCCCGATAGAAAGTGGCTTCTTTTGTTCGGGGCCACAGACGGACATGGATTCAGCCATTTTAGGTCTTTTTCCTGTTTGAATTTTTTAGAGCTAGCAATGAGCATATCTCTCTATATATTTTACAAAAAAACATATACAGGGTGAGTTCTCAATCGCTCATACTGCGCTCTTCACAACAAAGCAGCATTTGACCGAGTGTGGCATTCAAAGAGTCCTGGCAAAATTAAAGTCAATTGTAATCAGGGGGAAAATTCGCCACAGGTTAAAATCATACCTATGAGAAGAGAAGATGGCTGTTGTTGGTGATCAAATATCTCAGTGCAAGGACATTGCTGCAGGAGTTCCCCAGGATAGTATCTTAGGTCCAACCATGTTCAGGTGCTTCACCAATTCTGAAATCAAAAAAGGGGATGTTTGCTTAGAATTGTACAGTGTTTACCACCATTTGCAACTCCTCACTGAAGCAGTCTGTGTCCATATATTACCAAGGTCTGGACAACATTCAGGCTTGGGCTCATAACTAGTAACTAACATTCATGCCATTCAAGTGCTGGGTAATAACCATCTCCAACAAGAGAGAATCTAACCTTTTAGGCTTACCCCCCCATCCCCTTGCCCCATCAACATTCTGCAGTTACCGTTGGCCAGAAACCTAACTGAACCAGCCTGATTAATGTGGCCTCATGAGCATATCAAAAGCTGGAAATTCTACCTCATCTCCTGACTACCCAAAACTTGTCCACCATCTACAGGGTGAAAGCCAGGAGTGTGGTAGAACATTCTCCACTTGCCTGGATGGGTGCAACCCTCAAGAAACTCAACACCATCCAGGACAAAGCAGGCTACTTGATTGGGTTAGGTGGATTGGCCAAGCTAAATTACCCCTTTGTGTCAGGGGGACTAGCTGAGGTAAATGCATGGGGTTACAGGGATAGGGCCTAGGTGGGATCATGGTCAGTGCAGACGCGATGGGCCGAATGGCCTCCTTCTGCACAGTAGGATTCTATGGACACCCCATCCACCACCTTCAGCATTCAGTCCCTTCACCATTGGTGCACACAGTAGGGTGAATTTTACCACCCCACCTGCCATGGGAATCGGAGCGAATGAGGGGTGGACCATGGAAAGTCTGTTGACCATGGGCAGGATTTTCTGGTTTTGGGGCGAGTGAGACTGGAAAACCCTACCCAGGGTGTACCATCTACAAAACCCACAGCAACAATTCAACAGGGTTCCTTCCACTGTGCCTTCCAAAACTGATGACTTCTCCCACAAGGGCAGCAGATGCATGGGAACAGTACCCACCTGCAAGATCCCAACAAGCCAAGTAGAATTTTGACTTGGAACTATATCACCGTTGTTTCACTGTTACTGGGTCAAACTCCCGGAACTCCCTCGCTAACAATACTGTTAAGCCTACCTACACCACGTGCAGTGAATTGGTTCAAAACTCTTAAAAGACACCTTTAATTATTTATTTAACGTTTAATTTTGTGGTTAGGCAAGAACAGCAGTTCTCAAATGCAGTTTGAGACTCCCAGTCCTCCGAGGCGCTGTTAATGGAGCACATTGTTGGATGAATGTGGTCCTAGCTTTGAACTGTAGGTTGAGGGTACACTTGTTCCGATGCTGTTTTATTTCATTACTGGCTGGGGCAGATTAAATGGCGAATTCAAGCAAATGCGATTTGGGGAAAATCTAGGAGAGAGCCAGGGATGACATTTGGAGATACTAAAAGGTGAGTACAATGTACACGGATCGGAGCGACAATGTTGATTGTGAATGGTTACATCTCTTATTGCGGATTGTGAATAAGTGCAGTACCAATGAACGAATGTATGTCACCAATGAAAATATATAAATTATTTCCAAGTGAATAAGCATTCAATTATTAAACACTAAATACACTGATTGAACTAGCTAGCTATTACACTGTGAAGTAAATTAGGAGAACAGTCGCTGTTTATGCAGTTGGGATTTTTAATTACTGAATTCATGGTCATTTTCTGTGTGGTTACGAAGCTGAACTCGGTGTTACAAGGTTTGTACACATCTTCACAAAGTGGCAAACTTTTAAAGCAGAGCTTACCATTTTTGCACTAACCTAGGTGTAACCCAGTATTGTTTACGCTGTGTGCAGGCTGTAAAGCACAGTGATGAATCCATCATTTTACTGTCTTTCTCCAGTGTGAGATAGTCTAGGGCAGTGTTACAACCTGGGATCCAAAGAATGAATGAATGGTGCCAGTATTTGACCTCAGCTCAAAGCAGCTTCTTTAAAGTAGTGTAATTCCGCTCTGTTCTGAGGTATTTCATTCGGAACTAAAATACACAACTGACCCCTCCTGTCAGTTGCTTATTAAATTGGCGAGTCATCTCTTACTCAGGCCCAAAATCGAGAAGACGAACAGCGTAATTTTCAACCCCAGACCTTGATCGCCACTGATTCCACCCTTACCGTAGCCACTCCTGACTGAATCATACCATTTGCGAGCTTAATCCCCTCTTCACCTCTGAGCTATAGACTCCACATCCCCTTCATAACCAAGACTATAGTCCCCTTTGGATTTAGCTCTGTCACCTACTATTACCACCACCAAATGTGACCATTCTAATCCCTATCCTCCGCAAACTTCAATTTGTTTGAGGTTTTGCCACTTGTATCCATTCTGATTTAAATTACAGTCAGCCCCCACCATCCTCTTCCTCCTTACTGTTTCCTGATTTCCTATCATATTAAATTCAGAGCCCTTGTCCTTTTATACAGAGTTCTTCTCACTGTAAAGACCACCAGTCCTATAATCCCTTCCAAACACACGCCACCTCTGACCAACTCCTGTTGTTGCCCCTAGCACCCCTTCTTCATCCCATCACACTCTCGGGTTCCAGAATCCTGTTAAGCTGCCCCTATAAATGTTTCCATTTCCCAACCCCTCTCCATATTTATAAAACATCATCTCAAGATCCTTTCATTGCACTAAGCTATTGATTGCCCTTTCTAGTTATTATAGTTCTTGTTTATTTTCTTTGTGCGTATTTGTGAAGCATTTGAGACATTTTTTGTTGAGAGATAGCTGTGGCTCAGCTGATGGCACTTTAACTTCTGACTCACAGGGTTGTAGGTTCAAGTCCCACAAAATTTAGATTGACCTGTCTCTGTCCAAGGTGACATTTTTTGACTGCAACATTGAACTGCAGTCTCTTCAACCATTTCAGGTGGATATGTAAAAAAAATCCATGGCACCACTCATAGAAAAGCAGTGTATTCTCTGTCCAATGTTCTGAACAGTATTTGTCCTTCAATCAATATAACTAAAATAGATTATCTGGTTATTTAGATTATTGTTTGTGGAGATGTACTATATGCAAAATGGCTGCCTGTTTCCTAAATTACAACAAGTTTTTAATGTTTATTTATTACTGGCACAAGTAGGCCTCCGTTATCACTCCAATGAAGTTACTGTGAAAATCCCCTACTTGCCACACTCCGGCACCTGTTTGGGTACACTGAGAGAAAATTTAGCATGGCCAATGCAACTAACCTGCACAATGATTACACTTCAAAAGTATTTCATTAGCTATCAGGCACTGTGGATATGCCAAGGTTGTGAAAGGTGCTATATAAACACAAGTCTGAACTGAACTCCCAAATCTCTGACTAAGAGGCAAGAGCGCTGCAACTGGATCAAGGCTGACATTTATGATGTAATTGTTCAGATGTCTATGTCTACATTCTACACCTAAAGCAGCAGGCCTTCACTGATGTAATTCAGTGATAGTCATCATTTACACATTGTTTGAATTAAAACTTTGTTTTTTTTCAGTCTGTTGTATCATATAAACACTGTAATGCTTGTGCCAAGGCACCAGGGACAGTTATACACTTGCACTCCAGTCTATACTGTGGTAGCTGGCAAATGCATAGTTAGGAAAAATCTGTTAGCTGTAACAAACTTGCTTTCTTGAACCCAGATGCCCCAACTCCATCCCATGTTCCTCAATTCCCCCTCTCAGAAATCTAGGTAGTTATTCCTTAAACTCATCTGTTTTATGGTTTCCCTTGTATTTTACTCATCAACTCTGTCCAATGATCTGGCATACATTCTCTTGATCAGTTTGGCAGATGGATCCACTTTGTCCATTTCCTTTACAAGCTTAAAAATTTGAAGATTGATATTTTCCAAAGAGGAATTCTGTTATTTCCAGTAGGAAATATGAACTGATTTTAGTTTGATGAGAATCTGCATTTTTTTAAGAATATGAGGCAATTTCAAATGATTCATTTTATATTTTGGCCATGTCTGTAGTGCTCTTGTTGTTGTGTACTGTTTAATGTGAGTGTACACAGTAAATTGACTGATCTTGAATTGAAGCCTTCAGTTCTTCCTTTGAATGAGCTTGTTACATTAATGCTCGGTATTGTTTAAAGTTTATTTATTAGTATCACAAGTAGGCCTACATCAATACTGCAATGAAGTTACCATGAAAATCCCCTAGTTGCCACACTCTGGCACTTGTTCAGTACACTGAGAGTGAATTTAGTTTGGTCAATGCACCTAACTTGCACATCTTTAGAGTGTGCGAGGAAACCCGTGCAGGCGCTGCACAGATAGTGACCTGGAATCAAACCAAGGTCCCTCGCATTGTGAGGCAGCAGTGCTGAGCACTGTGCTACTTGTTCAGCTCTCATTTAACCTGTAAAATCTTCACATACCTAACTCAATTCTAGAACAGCAAGATCAATTTATGGGAGGTGATGGCCTAGTGGTATTGTCACTAGACTATTAATCCAGGAACTGAGCTAATGTTCTGAGGACCCAGATATGAATCCTGCCACGCCAGATGATGGTATTTGAATTCAATACAAAATATCTGGAATTAAGAATCTACTGATGACCATGAAACCATTGTTGATTGTCGGAAAAATTCATTTTGTTCACTAATGTCTGCTAGGGAAGGAAATCTGCTGTCCTTATCTGGTCTGGCCTACATGTGACTCCAGAGCCAAAGCAATGTGGTTGACTCTCAACTGCCCTCTGAAATGGTCTAGCAAGCTACTCCATTCAAGGAGATTAGGGATGGGCAATAAATGCTGGCTAGCCAACGACACCCACGTCACTCAAACAAATAAAAAAAAATCAGCTGTAGTATGTTCTTGTGCCCAGACTATTGTGTTTGAACATCATCACCAGGACTCCTTTGTTGAAAATGATGCTCAAACAAGTGGGGCGGGATTTTCTGGCTGCGATCACCCCAAAACTGGAAAATCCCCAAGATCAACGGACCTTGACATGCTCTGAACCTCCCCCCATCACCCTCTCGCCCTCCCACCTCCCCCACCTGGTACAATTCCTGTGGCAGGCAGGATGGGAAAATTCCCCCCTCCTGGAAGAAAAATGAGCAACCTTTGTTGCCTAGCTGAACAACCAAAAGTTGTAAGTCAAGAACGCAGCTTTCCATTAGCTCAAAGACAAACCCAGAAGATGAAGTGCATGTGGTGGGAATAAAGAGCAAAGCCTGAAAGTTCCAGCAATGGGCTGATCATCATGACCTGCAAAGCCTTTTTTGTAGCCACTATGGCCATCTATAGACTAGAGTCCATTGTATTCACTTCATTCATAGGGTGGTGTTTCTCATCTTAAGGATGACAGTGCCATCCATCTATCCTGATAAAAATATTTTGAACAACTCCTCAACTGTGAATCCAGAGTGGTGGCTGTATTCTGCAGGCTGTTCACCCGTACTCTGTAGTAGAATTTATTGGTGAATGAACATAAATGGGTGAGCTGCAATAAGCAATCAAATAGATGGAAAACAACAATGTCTGTTGCCCCAACAAAAGTATTTCAGCTGTAGTCTACAAAGCTGGTGGGCTTTTGCTTCCATCAGGACCCCATGCATTGGTCTGATGGATCTGGGAGGAAAAAGTACTCCCCATTCTGCTGCCCCACAACTGATTAAAAATAACTATCATCAAGAATGGGGTAGGTCATGCTGTGAAAACTATTGAGCCTACTTCCTGTGGCGGAGAGACTCTGTGGTTTTAGAACATCCCAAAGAAACCTTTGACGTGGTCTTTGTTGCCAGACAAATCCAAGCAAAATGTCAAGAGCAACACCAGAAACTCATTGCATTCATCAACCTGCAGGGACATTTGATTAAAATCACCAAGGATCCATGGATGTGTGCAAGAAACTTAATCACATATGATGAGGTAACTGCAACTATTGAGACGGAAATGGGTGCCTTCAAAATCCAGACTGGGGTTAATCAAGACTGTGTCACAGCCGCCAAACGATTTACCATCTAACTGTCAGTGACTATTCACCTCACCAAAGATCAACTGCTCCCTCTGAGAGAGACCATGTCAAGGTCCATTGATCTTGGAGATTTTCTGGTTTTGGGGCAATCGTGACCAGATAATCCTGCCCCAAATGTTTGAGCATTATTTTCAACAAAGCAATCCTGGTGATGATGTTCAAACACAATAGTCTGGGCACAAGAATATACTGCAGCTGTTTTTTTATTCATTTGAGGTGTTGCTGGCTGGCCAGCATTTATTGCCCATCCCTAGTCACCCTTGGATAGAGTTTGTTAGACCATTTCAGAGGGCAGTTGAGAGTCAACCACATTGCTGTGGCTCTGGAGTCATGTAGGCCAGAACGGGGACGGATAGCAGATTTCCTTCCCTAGAGGACATTAGTGAGCCAAATGAGTCTTTCGGACAATCAACAATGGTTTCATGGTCATCAGTAAATTCTTAATTCCAGATATTATGCTTCGAATTCAAATTCCACTACCTGGCGTGGCAGGATTTGAACCCCTGTCCTCAGAACATTAGCTGATTCCTGGATTAATGCACATGTTGCCATATTTGAAACTTAATTGCCTCTAGAGTGTAGGTTTTTGCTCTTTCCTGTTCTTTTTAGACCTTAAGGCATAGAGGTAGAATTAGGCCATTTGGCCCATCAAGCCTGCTCTGCCATTCAATCATGGATGATATTTTTCTCATCCCCCATTCTCCTGCCTTTTCCCCATAACCCCTGATCCCCTTATTTATCAAGAATCTATCTATCTCTGTCTTAAAGATACTCAATGATCTGGCCTCCACAGCCTTCTGCGGCAAAGAGTTCCACAGATTCACCACTCTGGCTGAAGAAATTCCTCCTCAAATCTGTTTTAAAGGATCGTCCCTTTAGTCTGAGGTTGTGCCCTCTGGTTGTAGTTTTTCCTACTAGTGGAAACATCCTCTCCATGTCCACTCTCCATTCGCCTACTTTCTCAGAAGACTAAGGAAATTTGGCATGTCAGCTATGACTCTCACCAACTTTTACGGGTGCATCGTAGAAAGCATTCTTTTTTGTTATATCACAGTTTGCTATGGCTCTTGCTGTGCTCAAGACTGCAAGAAACTACAAAAGGTCTGAATGTAGCCCAATCCATCACACAAACCAGCCTCCCATCCATTGACTCTGTGTATACTTCCTGCTGCCTCAGCAAAGCAGCCAGCATAATTAAGGACCCCACATACCCCAGACATTCTCTCTTCCACTTTCTTCCATCAGGAAGATACAAAAATCTGAGGTCACATACTAACCGACTCAATAACAGCTTCTTCCCTGCTGCTGTCAGGCTTTTGAATGGGCATATCTTGCATTAAGTTGATCTTTCTCTACATCCTAGCTATGACTGTAACTACGTTCTGCACTCTCTCCTTTCTTTCTCTGTGAATGGTACGATTTGTATAACGCACAAGAAACAATACTTTTCATTGTATGCTAATATATGTGACAATAATAAATCAAATCAAAAAATCGAATTCTATCCAGACCTTGCAATATCCTGTAAGTTTCAATAAGATCCCCCTTCATCCTTCTAATCTCTATTGAGTACAGAAGAAGAGTCCTCAACCATTCCTCAGATGACAAGCTCTTCATTCCAGGAATCATTCTTATGAACCTCATCTGGATCCTTTCCAAGGCCAGCACATCCTTCCTGAGATTCAGGGCCCAAAACTGCTCAGAATATTCCAAATGGGGTCTGACTTGAGCCTTATACAGCCTCAGAAGTACATCCCTGCTCTTGTATTCAAGCCTTCTCGACATGAATGCTAACATTGCATTTGCCTTCCTAACTGCCTACTGAACTTACACATTAACCTTAAGAAAATCTTGAACAAGCCCTTTGTGCTTCAGATTTCCTGATATGTCCCCATTTAGAAAATAGTCTATGCCTCCATTCCTCCTTCCAAAATGCATAACCTCACACTTTTCCACACTGTATTCCATCTGCCACTTCTTTGCCCACTCCCCTATTCTGTCCAAGTCCTTCTGCAGCCTTCCTGCTTCCTATCCCTCTACATATCTTTGTTTCATCTGCAAACTTGGCAATAGTGCCTTCAGTAGCTTCTTTCAAATTATTAATTTATATTGTGAGAAGTTGTGGCCCCAGGACCAAACCCTGAGACATACCACCAGTCACCTGAAAAAACCCATGGCCACGAGAATTGATCCGAGAACATTGGATATCAATATTCATTGGCTACCTGTGGCAAGATGCTGAATTGCTTAGCATCCCTTATTGCCCTGGATAATAAACCAGGGATGTGACAATGGAGAATTATTATATCAGTTTGAAATAGTCTTTGCACTGAGTGTTTGCTGAAAAAGAAATGGGTTTTCGAAGCTTTTTGTATTGCACACATCAATTTCAGACACAGGAATGTGAACGGGGACAGGAATTAATACTGAGAAAAGGGTGCTGATTGGTCGAGGTACTACCATGGGGAATGCATCAGAGAGCTTTGTCCCCCATGTTTTTGTTTAATTTTTTAAAAAGGCACAATGCCTGGACATGTTCCTTTTGCCTGCAGAGGACAGGTTCTTGCATGTGAATATATGTAGATTCTAGTACGCAGAAGTGATTACGAAGCCAACTGATCTTAAAATTAGTTGTTAATGTAGTTCTTGGCACATTCCAGATTGCTCAGCAAGAGCAGTCCACTCATGGAATCAAACCCAACATGGGACATTATGGTCTGAGTTTAGCAAGCATGAGCTAGTTGAGTATGGACAGTACTCTGTCTATCACGAACAGCCGAAGGACATGCTGTTTGAAGTAGGAAGGAGAAATGTCATCAGGATAACCCATGCAAGAGACACACGTTATTGAAGTTTATTATACTACTTTGCCACCAAATTGGGAAGAAGGTTTTTTTTTATGAAACCTATCATAACTTTTGAATAAAATAAATCAATAAAGGTTTAGGGGAGGTTATCTTCTGAAGAAAGGTAATAAAGTCTGAGCCTGTATCCATTGGAGTTTAGAAGAATGAGCAGTGGTCTTATTGGAAGCCCCAGAGGGAACTTGACAGGATGGATGATAAAAAGATGTTTCCTCTTTAGAATCATAGAATCCCATCAGAGCAGAGAGACGGCATTTGGCCCATCAAGTCTGCATTGACTCTCCACATACAACAGGGCCCTCCCCTTGTAACCATGCCCTCCTAACCTACACATCTTTAGACACTAAGGGGCAATTTAACATGCTGAATCCAACTAACATGCACATCTTTAGACTGTGGGAGGAAGGAAACACACACACAGACAGGGGAGAATGTCTGTGTGGAGTTTGCACAATCACCCAAGGCTGGAATTGAACCCGGATCCCTGGCACTGTGAGGCAGCAGTGCTAACCACTGTGCTGCTCTTTCATTGTGATTATAATTGTTTTAAATTCTCCTTCCTTTTAGTGTCCTGACTCTCAGTTATTTCTGGGATGTTATTTGTATCCTGTATAGTGAGGACAGGTGCAAAGTATCTGTTCAGTTCATTCATCATTTCCTTATTTTCCATCATTAATTTCCCAGACTCACTTTCTAGAGGACCAATAATCACTTTATTCTTTTCCTTTTAAAATATCTGTAGAAACTCTTGCTGTCTGTTTTTATATTTCTAGCTAGCATTCTCTTGTAATCAAATTTCTCCCTCCTTGGTAACCTTTTAGTCAGTCTTTGCTTTTTTTTATATTTTGCCCAATCTTCTGACCCACTGCTTATCTTCATGCTTTTTCTTTTAATGTGATACTATCTTTAACTTTCTTACTTAGCCACTGATGGAGCGTCCTTTCTTAGAGACTTTCTCACTAGACTGTACCTTTTTTGAGTATTCTAAAATATTTCCGTAAATGTCTGCCACTACATCTCTATTGACCTATTCCTTAATCTAAACTGACAGCTTACCTTGGCCAGTTCTGCCTTCACGCCCCAGACCTGCCCTAATTTAAGGATAAAATACTAGTTTTCGATTCACCCTTCTCTTCCTCAAACCAAATGTTATGATCTCTGCTGCCTAGGGATGCCTTCAATATGAGGTCATTAATTAATTCTGTCTCATTGTACAGTACCATCCTGGATATCTTTGCCAAACTTATTTGTGCAATCTACATGTAGCTTAAAATCACCCATGATTATTGTTCTATCTTTCTCACAAGGCCCCATCATTTGACCCTGAAGAAAAAATTCAATCACTATATCTGTGTTTTTAACACATAGTTTGACAAGCATGAAATGACTAAAACAGCAAATTATATAACCGCTTACAGCCCAGGATACAATTTGATATACCAAGTCTTTGCAATCAAATCCCTAGGCTCTAGTTTCTCTTCACTGCTTTGTATCTTCATTTGCTTCAAATATTTTATCCAATTTTCCATTAAAAGATGCAACTGCTTCTACTACTACTGCCCCCTATAATCATAAAACTTTTCATGCTTCAACACTCTCTATAAAATAATGTCCCCTAACCTTTCTCCCTATCTCTTATTGGAGATCAAAACCTTAAATCTAATCAAGACGCAATTAACTGATGTGACTTACTTTTTCACGCTTGAATTGTTGATAAAAATATTGGAAAGCCATGCAGCTTGTTTTATCTGTATTCATTTTGTCTTTTCCTAAGAAAAATAACTGCTTCATTTCCATGATGTCTTAGAGGATGGGCTCTTCCATGCAATAAGTCACACTTATCCTCTGGATGGGTTTACATATCTTTAGTCCAGAAGTCAAGAATATGTCACTTACCTTCAGTGCCAACACAGTATGTCATTTCAAAACAGATTGTGGCATGGGGGAGTATTATGTCCTGTGAATTCCTATTTTCCACCCTGCAACATTCTCTACTTGTTTGTTTCAATATAGGTTGGATGTAATCTCCAAAGTGAGCTTATATTTCACAGAAACAATTTTGCAATCCTCCAAAAAATTGATGGTGAGTAATTTGCATCCTTTTTGCAATGAATTGTTTTTCTTAGTACATCTTTCACCCACTGTCTAATTTAGTCATCACTTGCTTTTCAACTTGTTTGTGCTGTAGTGTTCTATGTTCAAGCAGCAGAATTAAATGTCCAACAAATGTATCGTTTGACTCACTGAAGACTTGGGTGGATTTAATTGTTCTCAGTATAAGGTAAATTGGTACTGTTACACAGCCCATTGTGAAATTTTCTGTAGCTGCGTATTAGTCTATGAATTGAAATCTATTTTTATTGCCAGCATTTTGCCTGTCATTCTCCACATTCAATGTTCTTCAAAGAACACATTATTCTAAATGAAAATTCTAACATTATAAAATCACAAATATCAAGTAGAAGTTTAAATATATTGGTGAAAATGGTTGGCATGTTTGTGCAGTTGTTAGCAGTGCTGCCTCACGGTGCCAGGGACAGGGTTCAATTCCAGCCTTGGATAACTATCTGTGTAGAGTTTGCATGTTCTCCCCGTGTCTGCATGGGTTTCCTTCGGGTGCTCCGATTTCCTCCCACAGTCCAAAGATGTGCAGATTGAGATTGGCCATGGTAAATATTTAGGGTGATGGGGATAGGGTTGGGGAAGAGGCCTGGATAAGACTCTCTGTCAAAGAGTTGACATAGACTTGATGGGTCGAATGGTCTCCTTCTGCATTGTAGCAATTTTATGAAATGAAAGCCTCAGAATTTGCAGAAGCATTTTCTTATCTTTGCTTGGATTTTCAGTTTAAATTATTAGGAGCTTATATCAGATCTATGAAAATAGTCAATGGAAACTATCCGTTCAGAATTTTTCGGGTTGTATTTTACTTTCAGTCATAACGTCTAGAATATTACAATACTTTTTGGATCACTTATCTCTGATAATTCAATGTGAAGTTGAAGATGCTAGTTTTTGAGGGGCATGTGAACAAAATAGTCAAACAATATCTTTTACTGAGAGGAAAGTGTGTTGATAGTATCGTTGACTTCATATCAAATTCCACATTCTGTCGACTAAAATTCACAAGCTGGTTTAGTAATTTTGAAGTCACTTTTGGAGCATTTCAAATGGTTATATTTTCTATGTCTCTTCTGATCTGCTTAGTAGTATTTTGGCTAATGTGGCTATAAAAATATTTAAAGTACATGAAACCTCACAACAAAAGAAAATACATTCAAGAAAGAATAAGTAACAGAATTTTCGAAGCATATTTACTGATCTCTTGTATTCTGTCTGTGCAAAAGTTCTTGTTCCTAGGAACAACTTGCAAATTTTAAAGAGGGAATTGCTGTGAAGAATTGGAGTATGGATTTGTGCACAGATGGTATGGGATTGACTGCCTGTTTTTACACACATTGAGATTTTTCTAAAATTGTGGGAAAGTGTTAAAGGGTGCTCCATCCAATATCACTGGCCTTTCAACATTGCCAAAAGCTCAAGTTACCAAATGTGTTACTGATCCTTTTTGTGCTGGTGCGGGAGGGAACAACTGCCTTTACAAGAAGTAAAAATACTCAATGTGATTTGAAGTACTTCCTGGTGGCCAATTATAGATCCGTATCAGCATACATAATGGAAGGAGATGCCTAGAGGGGAAAGCAAGCTTTTCCCCTTCTGGGTTGTTTAAACTTTAGTTCTAAGTTAATACCCTATTAGAAAGCATTGTCTAATCATGAAACGATAAGTGGATTTTTCTGATCTAGGCTGCTTAAGGAAATATTTTCTACCGTCTTTTAGTTTCCTCCTGTTATTGAAAATACACTACACCTTTCAAACCTCAGTTCCTCTTGCTACTCGGTCAGTCAAATACATGAGTAGTGAACCCTCAGACGCGAATTCCCAAGGAAAATGTTGAGGGAACGAGCTCAGTTATCCTAATTGAATAGCCTGCATGCACTTTTTATCTTGATACACACACAAAGAATGGAAGGTGATCATATTTGAGACTGTACCACGATAAAAGGGTCTCCAGGAGAGATGGAAGAGAGGAAGAAAAGAACTACAAGGAAATCAGCATATTTCATATGGCTTGTTTCATTTCTAGCAGCTGTAAGCTTGGCGTTGACTTCATTGCGTCACCAGGAGCCTGTATACATGAAGTAATTACTGTTGCATGATGATCTCCGACATGACGACCCTGATTTCTGTTTACAAGCACTAAGCAGATTACAGAAGAAAGCTTATAGACAGCAGAGGAGAAAATAATCAACAGTTTTCTGGCCATTTCTTCGTCTTTTATTTTGGAATGGGTATAGAATTTAGCATCCTTCAAAAATCTGTGAGGATAAATTGTGTTTCCTACTTGAGATCTAGTTGTATTTGCAAGTAAGAGCATCAAAAAGTTTTGTATTCTTTTAAACCATCAATTAATTCTAAAAGTTTGGCAGGAAATGCCAATTTTGCCAGAATGATAAAGTGTCAATTTTGTCCCCATTCCCCTGGGTCATACACATAAACTTTTACCTGGGTCATACACATAAACTTTTACCTGGGCCATACACATAAACTTTTACCTGGGCACGTGTAGAGAGCAGAATAGTGGCATGAGCAGAAAATTAGTAGTCACTTTATTAATAGGGGTATAGAAGACAAAAGCAAGGAAGTTATGATAAACCGATATAAAAGATTTACAAAAATGGATCCGGGGATAAGAAACTTCGGTTACTTGGATAGATTGGATCAGCTCGGTCTGCTTTCCTTAGAGAAGATTAAGTGCAGACTTGATGGAGGTTTTCAAAATCATGAACAAAGTAGATTGGGAGAAAGTGTTTACACTGGTGAAAGGACCTTAAAAATGAAGTCAGAGATTTAAGGTGATTGGCAAAAGGAGTAAAGAAGATTTGAGAAAAAACTTATTGTGCACTGAATGGTTAGAATCTGGAATGCACTGCCTGAAAGTGTGGTGGACAGCAATTCAATTAAGGCCTTCAAAAGAGAATTAGGTAATTATCTGAAGAGAAAAAAGTTGCAATGTACAGGGAAAGGTGTCAGAAAAGATAAGGCAGGTTGTTGAGAACCAGCATGGTAAGGACAGGCTGAATGGCCTGTTTCTGTGCTGTATCCATTCTATGATTCTGGGTGCTGGTGAAATTCAAGAGGAACTGAATAATTAAAAGAAAATAATACACTAAAGCAACAAAAATTCTGAAGTGAACTGAAAAAGCCCGGAAATGTCAAATGGGGTTCAATTGATAGCATTCTTGCCTGGGAGTCAAAAGGTTGTGGGTTCAAGTCCTACCCCAGAATTGGAGTGCAAAACATCAGGGCTGAAACTCTAGAGCTGCACTGCTGGAAGTAATGCCTTTTAGTTGAGTTGTTAGACTGAGGCCCTATCTTGACTTCTCAGATGTAAAAATTCCCATCACACTTTGGTGAAGTAATCTGTAGTGTCCTGGCCAATATTTATCACTTAATCGACATCACACAGATAGATGATCTGGTCATTGTCACACTGTTGTTTGTGAGAACTTCCTGTGTGCTGGTTACACTCCCACTTCTCTGAAATTACAATAGTACCAGCGCTTCCAAAATAGCCTGATGCTCTGTAAACATTTGGAACATCTTGTGGTCATGGAAGATGCTATATAAATGCAAAGCTTTCTATCACTCTTGAGAAGAAGAACTGAAGGGTGACCCGATCTACAAGTGTAATTCTGCAGGTAACTAATGGAGCAGCCGAGTACCGGCTTGATGCTGAGGTGGAGGTAATGCTCTGTGCAGTGATTGCAAAGAGGATCTCCGTCTGTTCTACTGCCTCAGAAACATTGCAGCATGCCTGGCACGAGGTGTTGGCTGGCTAAGGCAACAGCTGAGCAGTATTGTCACTGGCAGTCATCAGTACACATCAACTCTGTAGAATTGTATAACACAGAAGCAGGCTGTTTGGCCCATCATGCTTGTGCCAGCTTTTTAATGGAGACCTTTAATTCATTCCAACCCCTGCTGTTTCCACATAACCCTGCACATTTTCCCTCAAAGTATTTCTCAGGCTCCCCTTGAAAGTTACTATTAAATCTGCCTCAGCTGCCCTTCCAGGCAGTGTATCATCGTAACTCATTGCATTATTTTTATTCCCTTCGTGTTGCCTCTGCTCAATGTGACATTGCAAGTTTAGTTGGTGACAGTTTGGTTGGTTGGTTGATTGTTGCGTAATAAATCTTTCTTCCATGCAATACCAGTTAGAGCGTGGCTGTCTGTGTGGAGTTTGCACATTCTCCCCTGTCTGCATGGGTTTCCTCCGGGTGCTCAGGTTTCCACCCACACTCCAAAGGTGTGCAGGTTCGGTGGATTGGCCATGCTTAATTGCCCCTTAGTGTCCCAAGATTTGTAGTTGAGGGGGATCAGCAGGGTAAATATGTGGGGATAAGGCCTGGTTGGAATTGTTGGCAGTGCAGCCTCGATGGGCCAAATGGCCTCCTGCATTGAAGGGATTCTATGGTTCTATGATGTGCTGTGATTGAGTTGCTTCTAAAGAGCCATCCAGTACAATTGTTATGAAGCCTTTGCACGTGTCCATGACATTGGGCTTGTTTTTAACAACCCACCTTCACAGTTGGACCCTTTGTGTGCATGAATCGAATACCAAAGTAAGGCATATGTACCTCTATCTGCAGAGGCGGATATGCAGATGCTAGCAGGTGGGTACAAAACACCTCTCGTGAAGCCTAAATGTTAGTTTGTTGGTCCTCAGGATTCCCTGTAACAACCCATTGAGTGTGGAGATGTCTGCGTTGGACTGGAGTAAACACATTAAGAAATCTCACAACACCAGGTTAAAGTCCAACAGGTTTATTTGATAGTAAATGCCACAAGCTTTCGGAACGCTGTTCCTTCATCAGGTGATGAAGGGACAGCATTCCTCACCAGACGAAGGAACAACGTTCTGAAAGCTTGTGGTGTTTACTATCAAATAAACCTGTTGGACTTTAACCTGGTGTTGTGAGACTTCTTACTGTGTACAACCCGTTGAGACCATTGATAGTGCTGAGGCCAAGAAAATGAGAATTGATGAAAGGTTCACAGGAATCTAACAGAGGGGGGGAAAAAAAACTGTTTTCCCTGAACCTTTGAAGTTTGCTTCTTCTTACTCTGGAACACTTGGCCTGGATGTTGATTTATATGGGCAATTACAGCAAGTGGTGTACACCTTAAATCCAATCAAGCTAGGCCAGGAAACAATTCTGAAGATGTGATTGCAGCAATTCTGGGTTATTGGCAAATCATTTGCAAACACCTGTTTGAGCTTAAGCGTTCCAGCTTTGTGTATTCATCCACTGGAATTGTGCATCGTGTGTGAAAAGGGTGAAGGCCTGATATTGTAAGGTTCCCCCTCCTAGTTCATGTTGTAATTGCTGAGCACTAGGTTGAGCAAGATTAGCTTCACTGGCTTTTCCCTTGGAATGATGGCAAATGTCACACTGGAAATACTTGACGAGAGGTATAAAGTAGACTCTGCCACCTTTGTGACAT
Organism: Carcharhinus amblyrhynchos; assembly: GCF_965287045.1. Taxonomy (NCBI): domain Eukaryota; kingdom Metazoa; phylum Chordata; class Chondrichthyes; order Carcharhiniformes; family Carcharhinidae; genus Carcharhinus; species Carcharhinus amblyrhynchos. The sequence continues at coordinate 99,125,812 of NC_137326.1, read as the reverse complement.
TCCAGCCACTAATCAGTGGAAACTATTCCCGCTGCCTCAGTGGAAAAATTAATTTCCTATATGCACCTGAAGAGGAAAGGGGGAAAATTGTTAATCAATGTTTATAACATTCAAATAATTCATTTTCGTAGCAGTCAGTAAAATAAGAAGCAGGTGCCCAACATGGTTTTATTAAATATAGAATAAAATGATATGTGCTCCCCCTTATATGTGCTTATTGGTTTTGTGGTATTAGTTCATTAGATGTGGCACTCCATAAATAAAGCTTTAATGCATTTATTTAGAGCAGCAGCGTATCCTGATATATGTTCTTGAAAAAGAATCCCAATCGATGACATTTTGACCAAATGTTTGTCTTTACATTCGATTGTAGTGTTCATAAAATCCTTAAAGTGCAGAAGGAGGCCATTCATCACATCGAGTCTGCACCAACCACAATCCCACCCAGCGCTCTCTCCCGTAACGCCACCTACGTACCCTGCCAATCCTCCTGACACCAAGGTCAATTTAGCATGGCCAGTCAATTTAATCCGCACATGTTTGGACTGTGGGAGGAAACCAGAGCACCTTGAGGAAACCTACATAGACACAGGGAGAATGTCTTGTGTGCAGTTTGCACAGTGAACCGAGGCTGGAATTGAACTCAAGTCCCTGGAGTTGTGAGGCAGTAGTGCTAATCACTGTGCCATCCTATGTTTTTGTATAGAATCAAATAAATGTGGATAGGAAGTGCCTGTACATGTAAGCATTGTGTACAATTGAACAGCTGATAATGATAGGGTGGCACAGTAGTACAATGGCTAACACTGTTGTCTCACAGTGCCAGGGACCGTGGTTCAATTCTGGCTTGGGTCACTGTCTGTGCGAAGTCTGCACATTCTTCCCGTGTCTGCGCGGGTTTCCTCCGGGTGCTCTGGTTTCCTCCCACATTCTGAAAGACGTGCTGGTTAGGTGCATTGACCTGAACAGGCACCAGAGTGTGGCAACTAGGGGAATTTCACAGTAACTACATTGCAGCATTAACGTAAGCCTTAATTGGGCCTAATAAATAAACTTTATCAGATTTTAATTTGTCTCATTTCACCATGATTCATTAAAATGGTCATCATTACCAAGTTGAATTTGTGTTTCATGAGTGTTCCTTTGCTGCAAAAAAAAAGTCCTTTTGTAAAGAGTGTGTCAGTATTTGAGGAACTACAAATGGTATTGAACTCTGTGTCAAGGATATCCTTGCTGTAGAAGTACTGCAGCAAAGGTTTCCCAGATTGATTCCTGGAATGGCAAGACTGACATACGAGGAGAGATTGAGTTACTTAAAATTATGTTTGCTGGAGTTTAGAAGAATGAGAGGAGGATCTCATAAAAACCTATAAAATTCTAAAAGGACTAGATAGGATGAATGCAGGAAGGATGTTCCTGATGGTGTGGGTGTGATCAAAATGAATAGCAGAGCGGACTTAAAGAGCCGAATGACCTACCTGTCCTTCTATTTTCTATGCTGTTATCTTCCTCCAACACCTTTAGATTGTCGTCAGCTGATTGGGACTGCTCTCCACTGGTTTAACTCTTACCCATTTAATTGGAGCCAAAAGATATCCTGCAATGGCTTCTCTTCATTCTCCTGGAGATAACATCTTCCCGTTCTGTTTCTCATCCACACCCTTCCCCTGGGCATCACCATCCAAAATCAGATCATCTGTTTTCATGTGTAGCTGATGACACCCAGCTCGACCTCACCACTACCTCTCAGTCCTAAATTGTCAGATTGCTTGTCTGACACCTCGTACTGGATGAAGAGTAATCTCCTCCAATTAAATATTCAGTCTTTACTACAAACAACGTTGACAACATCCCTTTTCCTGGTAGCAGGTGGAGAGTAAATCACTGTTTGTAACCTTGCTGTCGTATTTCATCCTTAAATGAGTTTCCAATCTCACATTGGTGCCATGACTAAGATTGCCTGTCAACTTAATATAAGGTAGGTCCATTCAAAAGTCTAACGGCAGCTGAGTTGGTTGGTATATGACCTCAGACTTTTGTATCATTTTCCTGATGGAAGAAGGTGGAAGACAGTATGTCCGGGGTGTGTGGGGTCCTTAATTATGCTGGTTGCTTTTCCGAGGCAGCAGGAATTTTCAAATGGCATCTCTATGATTGTGACTGTTGTGCATTTTCCCACCTCCAGTCTATATCCTTTGACATGGTTGGCCATTCCATCTTCCCCCAACATCTCCCATCTGTTTTAAAACACAATGAGATTCCCCACATTTAGTTCCATTCTCAGAGTCAATGGATGGGAAACTGGTTTGCAAATGGATTGGGCTACATTCACAACCATTTGTAGTTCCTCGTAGATGAAGAAACGGAATAACAAATCTCAAAGGATTCTCGAGATAATAGCGAGAAGCAGAGTTGTTTAAAAAAAAAATTGTTTATTAGTCATGAGTAGGCTTACATTAACTGCAGAGAAGATACTGTGAAATTCTCCTAGTCGTCATACACTAGTGCCTGTTCGTGTCAATACACCTAACCAGCATGTCTTTTGGACTGTGGGAAGAAGCTGGAGCACCAGAGGAAACCATGCAGGCACAATGGAGAACATGCAGACTCCACACAGATAGTGACCCAAGCCGGGAATCGAACCCGGTCCCTGATGTTGTGAGGCAGCAGCGCTAACCACTGTGCCACCATGTGGCAAATATTGTGGATAAGTGAGAATGGAACTAAATGTGGGGAATCCCATAGTTTTCTAAAATAGATGGGAGATATTGGAGGAAGATGGAATGGCCAACTACGTCAAAGGATATAGACTGGAGGTGGGAAAATGTACCACAGTCACAATCATAGAGGATGTCATGTAATTTTGATGCAGGCCTTGTACCAGTGCTCATTTATCACTGTTAGCTCAAACACAAGGCAAAGTTGAGATTGGTCCTGCTCAAGTACTCACATTTCCAAACAGGCTTTACCTAATAGCAATCAGGAACAAGAACTTCGGTTCATGTGTATTTTTATTTCATCCTATTCCTCACCCAATGTGCCAGCATGACTCCCAACGCAGTCCATGAAAAGCAAATCTGGCCTTTTTGACTTGCAGGGCTAAAGGCTGCCTTGCTGGAAAAATAAAAAAGGAAAAAAATTACTACTTTTAATGAAATGGAGACAATTACAAAGTGAGTTGATAGGTATTTAAAATTATAAAGGGATGGAACAGGGTAGATAGAATAATAATTCCAGTGATACAGGCTACATAGATTTAAACTTAAATGACATTTAGAAAAGAACACTGGAAAAATATTTTTACACTGATTCTTGACAGTCTGGAATGTATTAACAAAATTATTGATTAAAGCTGGTTTCTTGGCCTGGATTTTCACTTCTGAGGGGTCTGTGTGGAATTGAGAAATTTCCCGACTGCTGAAACTGCTCTGAATAGCTCAATGTTTGCTGTTCACTCCACAGTTCACTCTGCTGGTCCAAGAAGGAGACATCAAGACTCAGGTGAGCACAAACTCTAACAATTATGCAAATGGTTGCTGATGCTGGAAGAAATGGCCCATCATGGGCATGCCACAGGGAAAGATGTAAGCACACCTGCCTGTCCACCTATGAAAAAGCATGCTGACCAAATTTAGGGCTGGACAAGCTTCACGAGACATAGTACATGGAGATGATAGCTTCCTGGCACCATCTGTGACTGATGGTATTGTGTATTGAATTCATTGCATCATAATGCTTCAGGGGAAGACTGATATACACCACGTGCAGAGTCTTTGCCCTTCAGACTACCCTCTTTCCACCTACCTCTCCAGTTGTGGCCATGCAGTTGAGCCTTGTCTCACAGCTGCCATGGAAGACCAGTGTGACTCAGTGGGAGCAGGCCAGCACAGTCAACTGTAATCAGGACCACAGTATGCCATCTTGAATTGACAGGACCAAATGCCGGGTCCACCCAAACTGCTCCCCACCCTCTGCTACTCACTCTCCCAGCTTCCACCGTGCCCCTCCCTCCCCCCCCCCCCCCCCCCCACCCCACACACACACACACACGTCAGACAATGCTAAGCTGGAGAAAGTGGCTCATGTATATAAGCAGGCAGTTGTTATGTGGTGAGACCAGTCAAAGCTGGAAGCCTTATCTACCCATGTTCTTTCTAATTGTCACACCAGCACACCAGAATGTTGCAAAGGAGACCAAGCAGGGAAGCAGTGGGGGTGGGGGGCAGTGTGGCACATGGCAGGAGATAGCTTCCACTGTAACAGGAGACTGCTGCAGACCTTGGATACAATGCAGGAAGAGGCTTCACAACCTTCTGCAGTCTCACCCAGGCCCAATCCCCATAACCTCATGCATTTACCCTAGCTAGTCCCACTGACACTAAGGGGTAATTTTAGCATAGCCAATCCACCCAATCCACACATCTTTGGACACCTTTGTGACGTCCATAAGTCACAGGAATCATATTCTGGAAAGATCAATGACAAAAACAGCTTCTGCTTGCAGTTAGTTGCACTTTGAAAAATGCCATCATTTTGCAAACTGAGCATGAGTAAAATCTGCCCCACCAAAGTACCCCCCGCACCCCCTCCCCCACCATGGGTCACTGTCTGTGTGGAGTTTGCTCATTCTCCTCGTGTCTGCGTGGGTTTCCTCCGGGTGCTCCAGTTTCCTCTGACAGTTCAAAGATGTGCAGGTTAGGTTGATTGGCCATGCCAAAAAAAATTGCTCTTAGTGTCCTGAGATGTGTAGATTAGAGGGATTACTGGGTAAATATATGGGGGTAGGGCCTGGGTGGGATTGTGGTTGGTGCAGACTCGATGGGCTGAATGGCCTCTTTCTGTACTGTGGGGTGCCATGATTTTTCTATGATTCATAATGGGCTGGATAGGTGTTGGAAGGAACGAGTATGAGAGCAGTGTGAGGCACATGGGAGTAAATCAATCTGACAGTGAAAAATAAACATAACTACATATTATATGGTGTTACATTGTTGTTTTGTGTTACGATTTTCTATGTAATTTTAAAGAAGAAATTTTAACTAGGATTTTTAAGTATTCTTGCTCATGTCTGTGAGGGAAGCTTCCCTCCCTACACTTAGAGCAGCACAATGGTTGGCACTGTTGTCTCGTAGCACCAGGAACCCGGGTTCGGTTCTAGCCTCAAGTGACAGTCTCTGTGAGTTTGCACATTCTCCCCATGTCTGTGTGGGTTTCCTGTGGGAGCTCCAGTTTCCTCCCACACTCCAAAGATGTGCAGGTTAGATTGAGTGGCCTTCTGAGTAAAGGGGATTAGCAGTGGACCTGATGGGATTGTTGTCAGTGCAGCCTTGATAGACTGAATGGCTTCCTTCTGCATAGTAAGGATTCTGTTGTTTTTTTGGAGCAGGAGCAGAACGTTCAGTTCCTTGATGATTTATGGTGATTTTTCATGAAAAAGATTTTAGTGAAGTCAAATTTCAGACTGAACTAATGCAGAGCATGTTTTTCAGGGTGACTCATGTTGAAACTGCACCAGGACCTGTTCAGCTGATTAGATCTCAGTGCCCACCATAAAGAGAGGAGTTCCTGTTGCAAGTTCCTGGTCCAGGATACTCCAATCATCTAGATCCAGTTTCACTGTGTTATATCATGAGAGTTTTACCCCAGCTTCTGAGGAACAACCATGAATCCAACATCACTGTGGAAAAGAACGATCTATTATGTGGGAATGAAACATGGATATCCTCCGTGATGGAAGAATGTGTACAGAACCTGTGGGAATTCTGGAGTGCAGTCCTAGGACTTGCCTCGATCTGCTGTTTTCTTTTTGCTGCTCTACCGTAAGCTTTTACCAAATCCATACTTTATTCCAGCACTGTTTTTAATCATGAATCTTATTATGTTGATTCATTTTCTAATATTCTAAAAGCACATTGATTTGATTGTAGAAGTTGAGACATTTTTATTTCACAAAAGCGATTTGTTGCTGTGGTGCCATTAGCTAGAGTAAAATAATGAGTAGCTGCTGATAGTACAAAAGGGTACTGTAAATCTTCTATTTGTTCTAAGGTTAAATGGTTTTTGAAGGAATGCTTACAAAGTTATCTTTGCATCATTAATGTCTATAATTGATATTGTGTGAGGTACGTATTTCTGATAGCCAGATTTGAATGCTTATTATACAACAATTAGGTAAGTGGAATTTATACAGTGTGTATTTAGTAATAGATTCTGTGTGTTGCTGTTCCTCAGAAGGTGACAAGTACAAGGCAAGAAAGATCTATTCCTGTGTTCCTTCTGTGCTGGATACCCATCTGGCCGTGTCATCAGAAATAGTGGGATTTCACCCAGTCGCTCACAGCTAACTGAGCTGTGGCATGCACTGGAACCAGCTAGTGGAAGATCCTAGAATGGTTGTGGCACAGATATCTTCTAAGTATATTAAGGGGAAGAGGATAACCAGGGAAGGAGTAGGGCCCATTGAGGACCAAGGGGGTAGCGTGTGCGTGAAACTGGAAGATATTGGTAGGGTGTTGAACGAGTACTTCACATCTGTCTTCATTTGGCAAAAGGATGTAGGTTCAGGTTTCATGGGGGAAAGACTCTGAGATTCTTGAACAGTTTGACATAGGGAGCAAGAAGTTATTGGAGGTTTTGGCAGGGTTAGAAGTGGACAATTCCCCAGGTTCGGATGAGTTATATCCCAGGCTTCCATGGGAAGCAAGGGCAGAAATTACAGGGGCTCTGACCCATATTATTAATTCCTGTCTGGCTACAGGAGACGTCATGATGTGGAGATGCCGGCAGTGGACTGGGGTAAACACAGTAAGAAGTCTGACAACACCAGGTTTAAGTCCAACCAATTTATGGAGAGTTCTGGCCAGAACTCTCCATTCACCTGACAAAGAGGACAAACCCCGAAAGCTTGCGAGTTTACTATCAAATAAATTGGTTGGACTTAAACCTGGTGTTGTCAGACTTCTTATAGGAGAGGTGCCAGAGGATTGGAGGATGGCTAATGTCGTTCCACTTTTCATGAAGGGTGGGAGAGGTAAACCAGTGAATTACAGACCAGTGAATCTCTCATCAGTGCTAGGGAAACTATCGGAGAAAATTCTGAAGAAGAGAATTACTCTAGACTTGGAGAGGTAAGCTTTGGTCAGGGATAAACAGCATGGCTTTGTCAGAGGGAAATCATGCCTAACAAATTTGATTGAATATTTTGAGATGATCAAATGTGTAGATGAGGATTGTGCAGTTAATGTAGTTTATATGGATTTCAGCAAAGCCTTTGACATGCCCCACACAGGAGACTGATGAAAATGGTAAGAGCACATGCAATCCAGGGTAACTTGGAAAGTTGAATCCAAAACTGGCTTAGTGGTAGAAGACAGAGGGTGATGGTAGAACTCTGTTTGTGTGATTGGAGGCCCATGTCCAATGGCATACCACAGGGGTCAATGCTGGGTCCCTTATTGCTTGTGATATATATAAACCATAGAGATGAGAACATTGTGCGGGGTGGTGGTTAATAGTGAGGAAGAAGGTCTTCAGTTGTAAGAAGATATAGACGAGTTGGTCAGATGAGCAAATCGATGGCAGATGAAATTTAAAGTGAGAAGTCATGCATTTTGGAAGAAATAACAAGATAAGGGTGCACTCAATGAATGGCAGGACACTAGGAAACTCCTTGGAACAGAGGGGTCTTGGGGCACGTGTTCACAGATCCCTTTATGCAGCAGAACATGTTAATAGGGTAGTTAAGAAGGCATATGGGACACTTGCCTTTATCAGTCGTGGCTCAGGTTACAAGAGTAGGAATATTATGTTGGAGCTGTACAGAGCTTTGGTTAAGCCACAGTTGGAGTACTGTGTGCAATTCTGGTTGAAACCAGATTGGATGTGATTACACTGACAGGGTGCAGAGGAGATTCCTCAGGCTATTGCCAGGGTTGGAGCATTTGAGCAATGAAGAGAGGTTGGATAAGTTTCTGTTGCTTTTTTTTAAGAGCATAGAAGGCTGAGGGGGGATCTGATTGAGATGTTCAAGATTATGAAGGGTGGATAAGAAGCAGCTGTTCCCCTTAGTTGAAGGGTCCATAATTTGAAGGTGGGGGGGAATGGAGGTTTAGAGGGAATCTGGAATGTGCTGCCTGGAAGGGTACAAAGGCGTGGACCTTCACAACCTTTTAAATCGTGTGTGGATAAGCACTTGAAATCTCAAAACATTCAAAGCTATGGGTCAAGTACTGGAAAGTGGGACTAGTGTAGCTTTAGTGCAGTTTTGTTGGTGCAGACTCGATGGGCCAAAGGGCCTCTTCTGTACTGCATGACTATGATAGAAGAAGGCCATTTGGCTCATTATTTCCACGCTGGCTCTCTGCAAGGGCAACTTGGCTAGTCACATTTTTCCCCATAGCCTTGCAGCTTTTTCACTTTTCAGTTAATTATCTCATTCCCTTTTGAAAAGTCACCAGAGTGTCAGGCAGCGTATTCCAAATCCTAAACACTCATTCCATGGAAGGTTTCTCTTAAAGTTGCCACTGGTTCTTTTGCCAGTCATTTTAGATCGGTGTTCTCCGATACACGATCTTGCCACCAATGGGAACAGTTCCTCACCATCTGCCCTGATGTTCCCCCTCCCCCACATGAGCTGGCCAATTCACCCCCTCTCTCTGCAATGACCATCCAGTTATTCCCCCTCCCTGCACTGGCCGGTTGATCACACCCCATCATGTACCTTCCTGATCGATCGCCAGATGCAGATTGCACAGTGTTCCCTCCTTCCGAACTCATTTGCAGAGTGAACAACATCCCCCTGCTCACCTCTTAGGCCCTGCCCTCTTGGCAGTGCCCAGTGGGCACCACCAGTATGCCAGGCTAGTGGTGCCAGGGTGCCTGGTGGGCAATGCCAGGGTGTCAGACTGGCACTGCCCAAGGAGCATCCCCCACCCCACCTCCTGGGGGTGTCAGGGCCTCTGGTCCTACTGGTGAGGCCATCACGACAGGTCTCTGTTGATGGAGACCATATGTGAAGATCCTCACCAGTGACACTGCTAAGGCAAGTAGACTGCACGATTCTGTCCCGGGCTCACTTATAATAATTAAGTTCTACTTACTGCAAAATTTAAATATTGAAATCAACCTTCCACCATTTTCGGGCATAAGGCTGATCTCGTGAACCCGATTTTTCACCTCTCTCGATCTTACCGGCTCACCCCATCCATTGATCAGCGGGACAAGAAGATAAGATCGACCCCTGAATGTCCCATGCATGTCCCAGGAGTGGGCAGATCATGATACCAGTCAGTATCTAACATTTGGCACTTAATCTAATTATTTGGACCTTGCTGGTCCTGTTAATGTGCTTTTCAGCCCATGCTTAGTTGGCCACTCGTTCAGCTGCACCAGGGGCCCAACCCTACGTGTGCTATTTTAACAGCATCATCATTTAACTTTCATGTGAAGTATTTTTGACCATTCTTGCTGCTTCAGAACTAATGGAAGTATTTTGTTGTTGGAAGAATTGGCCAAAGTCCTTTCAGCCAGAAGGGAATGATGCTGGATCTTTGGAAGACGTGATGTGGTTTTGAAGGGCCTTTGAATTGTGTCACTTGCTCCCTTCTTGGGGCCTACAGTTGCAGTCCCTCTAGGACAGCAGAGTCACAGGGAGATGGAGCAAAGAGGAGAAGCAATTTGCAGAGCGAGGAAGGAAGAACGTATTGAGTACATTATTACTTAATTTGGGCTGTGTGAGCATTAATAAGAAAACCCACTGTTACTCATATTTCTCCACCCGTGAATATTTTTGGCAGAAAGTTTTGAGCTGCCTCTGACAATCACTCAATGGATAAATGTGACAGTAATAAACAAGACATAATTTGATTAGTCTCACTAACCTGGGACAATGCTGGGAATACTATAACAGCATTATTGTCCTGACAAGGGAAGGAAAACAAAGTCAGCAAGGGAATCCACTTTTGATTTTTGCTCAGCTTCTACTGATATGTACTTGTGTAAATTGGATGAGGACACAAATGGGTTTGTTTATAATGAGTCCTATGATTTAACAGTTTGTTGATCTTCATTGCTCTTCACATGCCAGCCTGCACAATCAAGGGTGAAGTATGGGAATACCAGTGTGTGGAACTCTACAGCAGCATCAACTGAGACCGTCAGGAAAGAAGGGGATAAAGGAAAGGGGGAGAAAAGAGGGAGAAAGCCAAACTTTTGGCTCGAGGGAATTCATGTTTCACAATTAAAAACGAGTAAGATTCTGCAATGCAGCTTTTAGAATAACACTTAATATAGTCCTTAAGCTTGTCAGTAAACATCATCACCAAAACATTACTTTGCCTTAATTGGTTTCACATACAGAGAATATCCAAGCAGAGAAAAAACATTTCAAAGTTCGGGACTACACAAGAGTCATTGACTGGGAAGTCAGGCAGTCCCTACCCCTACTCTGTGGCCTTGTTCAGGAAGTACACCTGGTATCCTGTTTTCTCATTCCCAGCATCATCCTCACTATTGCTAATACATCCCTCTAAGTTCATAATTATTTAATCATTTACTTCACATGCAGTCACATTATTATGTAAACCCTTTCATGTTTAATGCATGTTTAGATGTCAAATATTTTATTTTTCAACAGGTTTTGCAACTTTACAAAGTCATCATTCTCATTTGAGTATCTTGCGGCAGGTTTTTACTGTTTGCATTGTCTTTTTTAGTTCCTATCTGGTTAGTATTCATCGGAGGTGGATATGCTGCTGTGTTCCTTACATTACAACAGTGACTACTGTTCGAAGGGTATTTCATTGCTTTGAGAGCTCCTGAGGTCATGAAAGGGAATATATAAATGCAAATGTGTTTTTCTTACTTTCCTTCTCCCAGAGTTTGTGATAACTTATTCCAGGAGATTCATCCTCAGTGCCGGCTCATGCTAAAATCTGGTTGGAACTCAACACACCATCACCTTTCCAGTGACTGACAGAATGAGTATGATAGATTTTAGAGTTTGCGGTTTGTGTGATAAGTTCCCTCTTAAAGTCTGCCATGGCCATTACGTTTTCAGAAGTAAATCGCTCAGCCATTTTGTTTTAATTGAATCGCCCTGAAGATCAATCTTGAGACAGTAAGTGTTGCCACCCGTTCCTGAATGGAAGTCCCCAAATTCATTACCATCTGTCTTCTCTGTGGGAACAATCTTAGCACAAGCCAGAGCTTATTACTTTCCAAATGGATATCCCAGGTGAGGAGAGATGAATGGACATCCTTTCTTACTCAACCACCTCAGGTGGTTGCAGCAAGATTACTTCAGAAAGGATCCTCCCTTGCAGATACCTTTTCCCAGCTCCAATATGTTTAAGTTTTAAAAGGAGCTAATTTAACCAAGTTTTCTTGTGATAAAGAAAGAGCTGAATTTTATTAGTTACTAAACGTGAGGAATACAGTAAAACAAAAGCATATGGAAATGAGACGTGGGTCCGAAAATAGCTTCAGCAATCAGAGAATGTGAGATTTGTATTTTTATCTGATAGGGCAGGATGGAGGGTTGGTGGGGAGCGGGAAGAATGGTGGGGGAGGAGGTGATTCTGCTTTTGTTTTGGTGTCACACACTTTGATACACCCAGTACTTGTCCACACTGGCCACATTTTGCAGTTATCTTTTTATCCCAGTCTCCTGTATGTTTCTGGCTCTGCCACTCTCTCTCTCTCTCTCACACATGCACGACACACACACACACACTGTTACAGACACTCTCACACTCACACACACTCTCACACACGTGCTCATTCACCCAGTCGCACAGGCTCAGCCACACTCATACATACTCACACACACAGGTTCATTTGCCCACTCACACAGGCTCAGCCACACTCACTCACACACACACACACACACACACACACACACACACACACACACACACACACACACACACACAGGCTCAGCCCCACACACACACACACACACACACACACACACACACACAGGCTCAGCCACACTCACATATACCCAGACACATAAACACATTCACTTACTCACTCACACAGGCTCATTGCAGGTCTTCCATTGAGCAATGAGTCGGTGGACCAGACACAGAAGCTTGGCGAGCTGAATTATGGCCCATGTTGGGTGCAGACTGCATAGCATCGAAGGCATAGAATTAAATTTGTGATGGAGCTCGGATTGATCCCATCACAGTGCATAAGAAATCTCTTTACTGAGTAACTTTAACATTTAAATTTAAGTGCCAGCTTTGACCACAGATGTTTATATTGATTCTTCTTTTCATTGATTGATGAGTTTCCCATGACAAGAATGAGTCAGAGCCATTGATTACAATGCTGTTCGGGACATTATAGCGCACCAGTTATGGTTTAACAGTCATCTATATTATCCACTTCACCAGAAGAACTGCTGCTGATCACACCTGGGATTGGCATAGCCGTCACTCTGATGGATTTATCTGATTTAATCAAACTGTACTGGGCTTAAATCTGGCACTATTGCCAGAGTGTGCCCTATTAAGAAGCTTCTTGCCATCTGAAATGAATGTGCTTCATCCTAAAGTTGTAAGAGTCTGCGTGGAATCAGGCAGAATTAGAAGCTTAATCTGATTCAAGCTTTGCTTCTATAAGCAATGAAGACTAAAAATAAATATTCCAGATGGTGACTGCTTAAGTTCAGATGGTTCATCCTTTTAGTTACACTTCAGAACAAAGAGCCAGAACTTGATTAAAGGCAATGCTTGGCATTTCAACTGACTTGAAGAATTTGATAAAAGGAATTTTAAGGCTTTTTTTTTCACCTTGACATGTGGACATTGCTAGCCAGTGTGTGTACTGTGCCCCTCTCCCCACCCTGAGGAAGTGCTGGCGGGCTGATGCCTTTGTCATGTCTAGTAACAGGCATGTCACATTCATGGCTTTTAAACATGGAAGCTTGTGGAATGGCCTTTATTTATTTACAAATGGACACTGGTAAACTGTTAAGATGGTTGCCAAGGGGGTCAGGTGACATTTGCAACTTCAACAAGCTTCTAGAAAGTTCCAAATTGTATTGCGGTGGGTTGGGAACTCCCCCTCACGTGGATATGCTTAGACAGCATTCCTTTGTGGAATTCATGTGGCTGTAATTCGAAGCTTACTCCAGACACAGAGTCAATGGACTCCAAAACCCTATGGCATAGATTTTTGCAATGAGGGTGATTTCCTCTGTCACTGTGGAATGGCAGAATCCAGAAGTCCTGCCAGAAAACACGGCATCTACCATTTTTGCGGGGACAAGAATAGGCAGGATTCATATATGCGTATTTCGTAGAAGCAGCTGTCCATAGAAATTCACAGTTGCTTCCACTCAAATGTGACCTTGGTGTGAGAGTTATCTGAAACATGCTGTGTGCTGATTAGACCTTGTAGGTGCAGGTCTGAACTTCATAGATTCATGTGGGTAGTCAGGGTACCCTTTGGGAGAGGTAAAGTACCCCTTTGTCTTTGGTCCCATGGCATCTTTGGAGGTGTGTCACTTGCCCTTTGTGAGAGATTAGGTGTCCTTTGGGATTGTAAAAATAGACTTGAATGTGTGTAAAACATGTAAAAGCCCACTGAAACTGTCAAAAAACAGCTGTCAGAAGTGTCAAAGTGAGAGCTGTCAATGCATTTAGAACTCCAACCTTTTAATTCTTTGAAATAAAACTATTTGGTGAGTTTAAAAAGATGATTACTTGCTATTTCACTTTATCTGCTGAAATGTGGCACAGCGACAACCTGGAACAAGTCACAGACGGCTCTAGTAGGGTGGAGGGAGGGGAGATGATGGTAAGAGAAAAAAGATGAAAAGAGGGTTAAAAAGGAATGGAAGAAGTAAAAACTAATTGGTAGAAATAATAAAGTGGGGTGACTGTGGAGGAAAGCGGTCACAGTTTGAAGTTGCTGAACTCGATGTTAAGTCCAGAAGGCTGTAATGTGCCTAATCCGAAGATGAGATGCTGTTATCTCGCTTTCCGTCTTTTTTCCCTTACCACCTTCTCCCCTCCTCCCATCCCACTAGAATCATCTGCCACTTGTTCCAGGTTGTCCTTTGATACAATTCTTACCTTTTCACTATCAGCACCCTCCTGAGCCATGGTCACCACCATATACAATACTTTTGCCTCTTTGTCCATGACATCTTTGTCAATCTCTCCCTAGCCTCCACCTATCCCCGGCCCTCTCTCCATCCCTTACTGCTCGATCCATCCCTCTCCCTGCCTCACAACAGTATAATCTCATTCTATTTCCAGTTATCTTCAATTCTGACGAAGAGTGAAGAGTCATCCAAACTTGAAATATTGGCCCAGTTCTATCTCTATAGATCCTGTTAGATCGGTTGAGACTCCTTTGCATTTTCTGTTGTTGTTTCAGATTCCAGTAATTTGATTGTATGCCTAGATATTGCTTGGTTTATATACTATATCCTGAAGCATTAGTCATCATTTTCAGTAGAAATAAGATCAAAAAAATTCAGAGGAGCAAAATAACTAAATTAGGTATTGTCTTATGTATGAGCTCAGAATGAACGTGCACAGAACTCATTGCACCATTCATATTCACTTATTTACCCACTATACAGGTAAATGGAGGGTTAAGTTTGAAACGTCTTGATTACAGATTAAAAACTGATGAGAAATTATAAAGCCCTTGCGTATCAAAAATCTGAGTAAACTTAGTACAGAAACTATGAATGTATGAAAATATCTGGAGAAATTATCTATTGAAAAGACATTGCATGGAGTTTTTTAAAGAATCCATTAATTGGTAATTTGTTGTAAAATGTTTAACAAGTCACCAAATTAAAATTGTATTGATCCAATTTGACTTTTCTTTTTAGCCAAATGTATGTGTCTTACAAGAATGCAAAGGTTGACCATGCACTATCAGTGGGGTTTCTGCTCTGTTGGGTCTGTGGTGACATCACCAATTTTATAGGTTGCTACCTGACCAATCAGCTGCTTATTCAGGTAAGGCAGCCATTTTGCACCGCTATGTACTTAATGTGAGAAGCAATGTTCAAAATAGGTTGTAGATTTTCTGTTACAAAATTTAAAAACATAAATAACCAAAGAATATTCAGGGAGGAGGCTCCTCTTTTCCTGTTTTATTTACATTGTGAGCATTCAGCAAAATGAACTAAAAAAAAATACTAATGAGTAATCTTGTGATGGAACCGATTCAATCTACCAGAGTTCAGGCAAACATGGGTTTATCTCGGCTTTTCCAATTAAGTACCCAAACGAGGCCTTTCCCCACTGCTGCCTGAATGACAGGATTAAAAAATAAACAAGATTAGTCTAAAAAGGATGTTTAGTAATGTTAATTATTTTCCCTAATGGGTGCACTATATTCTGAATGTTGCCATTTCCCCCTGTCCTTTCCATTCAGACAGCACCTCATGCTTCTTGCTGATGAGTCGGAAGACAACCAGCTCTCAAGTGTCCCTCCAAAGCAACATTCAGCTACCAATTAGACCTGCCTAAGAGCACCCTAGTGAAGATGCATAGCTCTTGCCTTTTTTTCTTATTGTCTCTTGAAGAAGAGGCACCTAGCCTCCTTTGTGTGCTTATCCATAAAGACACAGCTGAGAGATCTTGATGGAGAAAAGGAAATGAATCTCTATAGTGTTGCACCATATTGCATCCTTATGTTGATTGAGACTATATTCTAATCAAAACATGTTATTGAGTTCTGAAATAGATTAATTATTCTACTTAAAGCAGCTTTATTATAGGTAACCTTTTCAATGCTAATTACAAACATATCCCAATTATTACAACATCTATTTACACAATTATAATGAAAAATTTATAAATTGATGAGTCGCACTGCAATATTCTTGAAACATAATTTGTTCGATTATACTTCAGGCAATAACAAATACTATAATTTTAAGCTAGCGAGAAATAGTTGCACTGCTGAGCTGTTTAAATGAGTTGTGAAACTTTAAGTTCTACACTCAGCAGAATGCTTTCCCCTGCTTATTCATCATCAAATGACACTGGCACAAAGAGCATTTCTTCAAATTGTTGCATGCTTGTTGTTGCCAGGGTAATGCATTCTAGCTATGATTTTTTAATTATGTAATTTTCTTAGCAAAATTGTATGAGCATTTGATTTCATATGGAAAAGTACAAGCTTTCATTTCTGAGCCTTTCTTGAGTTTGAAGATAGGATTGTTATGATCCCAGTTGATGTGATAACTGATGGGAAGATCCAGAATAGGATCTTGGCTCAGAAGACCATAACTTTTACTTTCCTTTTAGAAATCATAGAGGAACAGAGTCACAAGATTGATAATTAATTTTAACATTAAAGAAAAACCTCTTATTAAACTTTTAAAAAAATGGATTATGATACAATATGCCTTTACTCCCCTCTTAGCTTAACACATACACACAGGTTTTAGAATCACCACAGTTTACAAAGTACATCTACAATGATCTCATGAAGGAACAAAGTCCCTTCAAAGCACACAAGATGACTGTGGGCAAATACACTCTCCATTCTGAACCCCAGGTGAAGGTTTATGGATGTATCCTCACAAGTTCCGGCACGTGATTGTCAGATGAGAGTTTCCAAACTCCATTCCCAAAAACATGCTTTAAAATCTTCTCTCATAATTATACTTCCCCTTTGCAGCTTACATTCCAAAATCCAGTCCAGGTCCTACAAAGGACACTTTTAAACAAACCTTTGGCTCCATTTTTAATAGCAAATCCAGTCCAGGATTTTACACACCCATTTTAGTTTTTTGTTAGTTAGCTGCTTTTACAGAAACTCCAAGATCAAACCACCGATTTCCATAGTTATTCCAATTCATGTTCCACGGGCTGCAGTAAAATCTCACAACCCTGAAAATCACCAGATATCTCTCTAGTATTTCAGCCTTCCCAGCTTGATTTGTCTTCACTGAACAGTTTCCTGTTCTGGTGCCTTTAACTTCAGACCTCTTGGAAATTTCTTTCATTTCTCTAGTTTCCTTAATTAGTTGCTCTTCAGATTTCTGCACTTGCTTTCTTAACCATTCCTCCGTGGTTTTGCTTTTCTTCTAGCTAAGCCAAAAGAGATGTTTCCTCTCTTGCTTCTAAACCAACTGCTCCTGGCAAAGTTGCCTTCTCACTCACTATCTGGGTGAGATTTTACGATCTCACTTATCCCAAAACTGTAAAATCCTGCCCGAGATCAACAGACTTTTGCATTGTCTGCCCCTCAACCGCTCCAACTCCTGTGGCGGACAGGAAGATAAAATCCGGCCCCCATCTCCAATTGCAGTCAAGTTAGCTAAACCCAAAACTTAAAAGGTTCTCTTCCTCATGAGTCCCCAGTTGCTAAGCAACACATGCTTATGCCCTTTATTTATTCTTCGCACTGTGGCCCTCTCTAAGCATAATAGAAATACAGTTGAATTGAACCAACCCCAGTACATATGAATGCCTGAATCCAACATGAATCTAACTATAGATTTTACCCTTCCAATAGCACAGTATTAAATTAAACCCACTTAAAACTATACCATATTTCTATTATTTACCAATACAAATATAAATCCTTTAAACTACCTTGTTTTCCTAACAGGACATTAAGTGTCTGAATCCAGACATTTTTTTGAATCCATTCTGTGCCTCAGCATACAGGGTGCTACTTTTTAATATTAAACATTTCATTGCAGTTCAATATTGAATGAATGCATGGTGTCCGTAAGCAGTGCAAGTGGACTCTGAACAATGCAGAAAAACTGTTACGTTGAAGACAATTGAAATAAAAGTAACTGAAAATAGACCTTTTGTTTTGATCCTATTTTATAAAGACTGTGCTGTTAGACCAAATATTCAATGGAGTTGCGAAGGAATTATATTTTGGATCTCAGTGACCTCTTTTCACAACTTAAATAATAATGAAATGCACCTTTTTTTAATTTGCATGTTGACTGTAAAATGTGCTAGGGGAGGAATATTTAATCAGAGACAACTCTGATTTACCTGAAACCAACTGAGGGAATATTTGACATACTACTTGTAGCTTTACAGCTAAAATCTAAATGAATGGCCCTGACCAAGGACGTACACTGCTCTAATATCTGTGTTTATCCGACAAGTGAGAGGCCCATTCAAAAGATTTGGATAAATTTGTGCTTCCATAGAATCTTTACAGCACATATCCATGCTAGTTCTCCTAAGGAGCAATTTTCTTTATTGGTGAAATTCACCTGGGGATGAATTTGAATGGTGATTTTTGTATTTAATTATGATTACAAAGTACCCTTCATTATGATATGGGACCTTACTGTGTCTCTTACACACAGCTTTCATTGACTGTATTAGTTCCATTATTGGTTAACAGATAAGACATGGCCAGGTATGCCAAAGCTATTTCTGCAACAGTTGCTCCCACAGTACAGCACCACATAAAGGCTATTTAATCCAACTAGTCTTTGCTAGTGTTAATGTGCCATGGGAACTTCCCCTGCTCCTATTCACCTGACCCCATCAAAATAACATTTGTTTCCTTTGATCAAGCTTCCCAATGAAGGCACATTTTCTTTCCACTGAAGCTCTGTAACCTGGCGCTTGCCCTCTGACCAGTCAATGGAGTTTGCATGTTGTTGCTCTGTCCTACTGAGCAGTCTAAACCAGTGATCCAGATCGACTCCGACACTCCACTGACCCAGCCACATACTCCTGCAGCAATAGGCTGAATTTTCCATGACTCTGGCGGCTGTGTTTCCCACAGTGGATGGGGCACATAAAATGGTGTGGCCACCCACCCCACCACCACCTCACCCACCTCCAAACTCACTCTCATAACCCAGGGGGCTGGCAGCTCATCTGCCATTTTTAAGGGTGAACTAGACTTGTTGTCTAGCCTATTGAGCCTGATTAAATGCTGCTTAGACGATAGAATGTTTGGTGCAGATAGCAACAGGGAAGCTAAATGTTCCTTTTTACCTCAGGTGCTTTACAGGGCAGGAAGGAAGAGAGTGTGTTTCTTCAGGAAATGACCATGGGCGCCCCCCACCCCCACTTTAAGTTGAACCCTTCACTTTCTTCCTATTCACTCCCTCCCTTAAACCCACCCTGTCCTCCCCTCTCCTCACTGTCCCTCTCCCTAACTTGGCCCTCCTGGCCCAAGACTCTGGAGATCCAAGGCATCGGGGTCCTTTCTTCTCCAGTACCTTCCTGCTGCTGTTGGGGCTGATGAAACTGCCAGCTAATCCGATCGACCAGTAGCTCTTGAGGGTTGGACTTCCTCCCGAATGAGAAGTGGGAGTCCCACGTGACCCTCATTGGTTCACCCGACAGTGCTTTATGGCTGAGGGGCAGGTCAGTGTGAAGCATGTCGGCTCCATGCCTGTGTGGTTTCTAGGCGTGCTGTCCACCTTAGTCCCTCCCCATATTACTCAGCCCAGTGGTTGAGAAGTTACGTCCCGTGGCCGGCTGGATGGGAAAATTCCCATCTTCCTCCTCTAAATTGTCCTTGTGACAAACTTCAAATATCTATTGGAAGAGAGCTGATTCCAGTTCCCATAATTAGACCATTTTAAAATTTCATATCCAATTGGAATTTGGTGTGATCAGTTCCATGGAGTAAACGTTTAACACATTTCATGTGACATGGTGGCGCAGTGATTAGCACTGCTGCCTCACAGCACCAGGGACCCAGGTTCGATTCCCGGCTTGGCTCACTGTCTGTGTGGAGTTTTCACGTTCTCCCTGTGTCTGCATGGGTTTCCTCCCACAGTCCAAAAACGAGCTAGTTAGGTGTATTGGCCATGCCAAATTCTCCCTCAGTGTACTTGAGCAGGCGCCGTGGTGTGGCCACTAGGGGATTTTCACAGTAATTTCATTGCAGTGTTAATGTAAGCCCACTGGTGACACTAATAAATAAACTGTTGCACAAATTATCCTATTTAACACTTACCAAAGTCTTTCATTTATAATGAAGGTGCTTCACGGGCCAATATCTTGATATTGGTCATATAATTTTGTAAAGTTTATTTATTAGTCACAAGTAGAACTTACGTTAACACTGCAATAAAGTAACTGTGAATTTCCCTTAGTCACCACACTCTGGCGCCTGTTTGGGTCAATGCACCTAACCTGCACATCTTTCAGAATGTGAGAGGAAACCGGAATACCCTAAGGAAATTCATGCAGACATGGGAGAATGGTAAAAAAAATTAACTTGAAATAATGGCAATTTATTTTTACAACTTCTAACAAAGGAAATCCAACCATAAAACTGAAATAAAATCATTTTTGCCAGTTGATAAGTAACCTTCCTTTGAAGAAATCTGATTTTAACATAGATTTCAAACTTCCCAGCAACATGTCCAAACCTGTTCTGAAAGATGTAGTAATTGACAAATTTATTTGCTGCCAAAGGGACTTAGGGACTTATTCTTAGTAGCTATTTATTTGGCTACTGCTCACTTGCAAAGGCAGAATATCTTAGATGAGTCTTGCAACTGAGCAATTAAGGGTTATCTCAAATGGCTAAATAAGACATTAATTAAACACATTGTTCTATACAGGCAATCCTCAGATTTAGAAGGAGAAGTTTTATAAAAGCCTTATGGTGCAGAAAGAGGCCATTCAGCCAATCGAGCCTACACCAACAACAATCCCATTCAGGCCCTAAATAACCCCATGTATTTACCCTAATTCCCTAACACTACAGAGCAATTTAACACGGCCAATCACCCAAACTTGCACATATATGGAGTGCGGGAAGAAACCAGAGCACCAGGAAACCCACACTGACACGTGGAGAACATGCAAATTCCACGCAGACAGCTCCTTTGGCAGCTTGTTCCAGACACTCACCACCCTCTGTATGAAAAAATTGCCCCTCTGGACCCTTTTATATCTCTCTCCTCTCACCTTAGACCTAGGCTGTCTAGTTTTAGACTCCCCTACCTCTGGGAAAAGATATTGACTAGCTAGCTGATCTATGCCCCTCATTATTTTATAGACCTCCATAAGATCACCCTTAACATATTAGTCAACCTTCCGAAGCAGAGTCCTGGTCTGGTGAGTGAAGGGTGCAGAGGGCCCAGTGTTTCAATGGGAGGGTTCACAACTCTTCTGGGCATGTTCAGAGTTAGTGACCCAATATTGTACTACTGGATGTTAATTTATTTGGCTCTTTCACATAAGGTTGCATTTAAGAATACAAGCTGTGATGTATATGCATTATAAAAATACTTTTTGACTGGCTGATGTGAAGTTGTAAAGTCAGAATCAACATCACATCAGTGTAAATTAAGTGCCGTAAGTGCCTTTTGTCAGAGCTTGACCATCGTAAAGTTGAGACCTCTTGTACAGTTAGGAGATCCAATAGTGAAATAAAAAATCCAAGTTATGGGGGGATACAAAATTTCTTACATCATTGAAATACAGTGGACCCTTAATATCTATAGAGAATTATGAAACTGTAGAAAATAACGTTATTAAATGATGTACCGAATAGTAAACAGGTTTAAATATGCTGAGGTAAAATCATAGATCATAGAATCCCTACAGTGCAGAAGGAGGCTGTTCAGCCCATTGAGTCTGAACCAACCACAATCCCACCCAGGCCTATTCCCGTAACTCTACTCATTTACCCCTGACACTAGGGTCAATTTTACCATGGCCAATCAACCTAACCTGCACATCATTGGACTTTGGGAGGAAATCAGAGCCAAAGGCAAACCCAAAGAGACACGGAGAATGTGCAAACTCCACACAGACGGTGACCCAAGGCTGGAACTGAACCCAGATCCCTGGCGCTGTGAGGCAGCCATGCTTGCCACTGTGCCACTGTGCCGCCCCTTATTGCAAATCACAAACTTATTTTGCTGTAATGCTCCTTTACTTGTTAGAGTTTAGAAGAATGAGGGGAGATCTCATTGAGACGTATAAGATGATGAATGGGATGGATAGGATAGAGGTGGAGAGACTCTTCCTGCTCAGAAAGGATAGTAGGACTAGGGGGCACAGCCTCAAGATAAAGGGGGGGCGGTTTAGAACGGAGTTGAGGAGGAACTTCTTCGCTCAAAGGGTGGTGAATCTCTGGAATTCTCTGCCCGTTGAAGTGGTGGAGGCTGCCTCGCTAAATATTTTTAAGACGCGGGTTGATGGGTTTTTGATAAGAGAGGGGATTAAGGGTTATGGGGAGAGGGCGGGAATGTGGAACTGAGCCACGGCAGATCAGCCATGATCTTATTGAATGGCGGGGCAGGCTCGAAGGGCTAGATGGCCTACTCCTGCTCCTATTTCTTATGTTCTTATATTACATGGTAGGATATTGAGTTATGTTTAGTTTTAATGGACATTCTAATTTCATGTTTGTATCTGGGAATTTGTGTCAATGAAACTAACCATGTTTTCTTTTCTTCCTAGACTGTTACAGCTAATTTTTATGTTACCCTTGACAGTATGATGATCTCACAATTTGCCTATTATAAGCTGAAGAATAGGAAAGGCAGATGTAAGAAGTATTTTATTCAGTGTAAGTGTTGCTTTGGGATTCATATTGTTTAACTTAATATCTTTCTAAGTAACTTTTTAAATAATTTTGGCAGTTCTACCAGTTACAGTTTGGCACGATTGCTGGTTCCAGCAGGAATTGTGTCTGTTTTGAATGGTGTTTTCTCCCTCTTGAGTTCCCCTTCAAACCTATTTGCATATCACTGAATGCAAAATCTGCCATGCATAGTAATCAAGCAAATTTGTTTGTAACATTTTTCCATCATATATTTAAAAGAGGTAGCTTGATAAAGTTTGGTTAAAATGACTGAAAATAGGTTTATCGTACAAAATAAGTAATTTTCAATCCATCGTCCTTTTGAGTAACCTGATTTTAAATCACAGGATTTGTCACAGTGCATAGGAGGCCATTTGGCCCATCCCATCTGCATCAGGTCTCTGAACGAACAATTCACTTTGTGCCATTTTCCAGGCTTCTATCCCTAACTCTGCACATTCTCCCTTTGCCAATAGGCATCTAAATTCATTTTGAAAACCTCATTTTGAACCTGCTTCCCCCACACTCTCAGGGAATGCATTTCAGACCTCAACCACTCTCTGCGTGAAAAAAGTATTGGGGACAATTCTCACAAAAAAATTCTATGTGCAGAATTTGCGTAAAAAAACTGGAGTAAGTCACGCTGACACCCCCGACACCTTCCCAACCACCTTCTGGCCTGCCTCGATCATCAGACGCACCCCCAACCCCCCCCACCCCCACCTCAATCTCCCGCACCACCACTCCTCCCCCAGCCGATTTTGAAAATGGGGGCGATGCTCCCATTCCGCTGTGTTAAATGCGCAGCGCAGCGGGACGGGAGAATCGCAGCACCCCCCCCCCCCACCCCCCCGCAAACTTTCTTATAACACTTTTTCTTCTCAAGTGATGCGAAAAACAAATTACTGTGAAGTAAAGATATGGGAGCACTGGAGGACAGATACAAAGCAAGGAGGTTATCAGAATTGAAAGGGTGCAATTATAAGGAATTGAGCAGAGAATTTTACCTAATATGCACATTACCTTTCCCTTGGCCCTGCAAAATGTTCCCTTTCAAGTGTACATCTAACTCTTTCATAGAAGTTACTATTGGATCTACTTCTATTACTTTTGGAAGAATTGACTTCCAGGTGATGAAGAAATTTTCTTCAGTTACATTCTGCTGTTTCTGTATCCTTTGGTACCCAACCACGAGTGTAAACAATTTCTCCTTATTTATTCTTACAGTGTTATTGTATTCCCTGGTACATTTGAACACCTCTTTTTAAATCTCTCCTAAACCTTCACTGCTTGTTGAAAGATGATTGAAGCTGGATCAGGTTTGGGATTACTTTTTCTGGAGAAGAGAAAAACTAAAAAACTAAAAGAAAAACTGATAAATAATCAAGATATCTGATAGGGTGGATGTGATAAAGTGTTTCTGCTGCTTTGGTGGATCTAGAACAAATAGCATAAGTGTATGATAAACACAAATAAATCAAAGAACTTTTGAAAGAATTTCTTTACAGAGTGGTGAGAATGTGAATGTCGCATGGAATAATTGAGGAAGGTAGCATTTACAAGCAGGCTTGATTCATACATGTGGGAGAAGAAAATTGCAAAATAGGGTGCGGGGAGGTAATTAGAATGGGAAGATCTTCATGTGGAACATAAATACCACACAAATCGGTTGAATGGTTTACATTTTATGTTATAGAGCCTTTCCTTTCTCCTCTCCATTACTCAGAAATCATCAGCAGCAATCCCTTGGGTCATCCTTGTGAATGGCTGGGCTTAAAACTCAGAAATAAAAACTCAAATGATGTCCATGTGCAAAGAACACCACTACCTGCAAATTCCCCTCCAATTCATGCACCATCCTGACTTGCAAATCTATCACTGTTCTTTCATTATCACTGTATCAAGATCCCGGAACTCCCTCCTTAGTGTAGGCACCGTGAATATGCCTACAATATATGAACTGCAGCATTTCAGGAATGTAGTTCACCACCACCTTCTCAAAAGCAATAAGGGATGGCAGTAAGTGCTGGCCTTACCAGTGGCAGGCAGATTGAATGGACAAATAAAAAGAAGTACTGATAAGAGTTTCAAGTTTGAGGTAGATATTGAGACCTAATAATATTTGATTATGCAGTATGACTTTATTATGTTTCTGTTTAGTTGGAAAACATTGACTTTATTTAATCCTTAAGTACATTGTTCAAAGTGTACTGCTGCAATTTAAGGAAAGGGTAAGGATTTCTTTTTCTGGTGGGTGGGTCCTATGTTTTGTAAGTATCATGTTATGCAGCAATGTACTGAATATTTCCAGCATGATATGGCACAGAGTGCTGTGTTACATGGAGGTCAAGCAATTTTGCACTGTGATTTAAAAATCGTAATGCAGTACAGATGGAACATTTGTGGGTGTGATGGTTTTTTTTCTTGGGCTGAAGCACAGTGAAAGCATTTTGCAATTGGAAATGATTAAAGAGGTCAAACTCTCCAAAATTGATGCAATGTGTTTCATGTCGAAGCCTTGCTGAACAAAAGTATTTGAAATCAGTTTATGTTCCCTGCTGATAGAAGCACAGTTTAATTGAACTATTTCATGGCATCTGAGCAAAACACAGTAGTAAGTGCAGACATTCATGTTGGTTGTGTCTCACTATTAAGTCTTGCTTATTCAATAATCTATGTCAGGTGAGCAAGCACTTTTCCTCCTGTTGGAGTAAACTGTCGGTCACAAGAATTGTTTGCTAGAGCTGCTGACCAAAATTAAGTTACACAAGTAAATTACCAAAAGAAACAGCAAAGGCATTGCAGCAATAAGTTATTTGTATCGGAGAAGAAATTATGGCCAGAATTTTACCACCCAGCCCACCACGGGAAGTGGAGCGCATGAGAGGTGGAACATGGAAAGGTCCGTTGACTTTGAGTGGGATTTTACAGTTTTGGAATGAGTGAGGCCGTAAAATCCAGCCCTATGTCTCAAAACCTGTGGGGAAGCTGTAAATTTGAGCAATGTAATTAATCATAGAATCCTACAGTGCAGAAGGAGGCCATATGGCCCATCTGGTCTGCACCGACCACAATCCCACTTAGGCCCTATCCCCATAACTGCATACATTTACCCTAGCTAGTCCACTTGACACTAAGGAGCAATTTAGTATGGCTAAAGACAATTTAGCATAGTTTACGAATATTCGAAATTAAACTTTTAAACAACCCAAACATATTTCAATCATCATAAGCAACAATGTTCATGCATTTGGAACACTCAGTATTTGTATTTCTGTAATCACGCATTGTACCTGATGTCAGATGATGTTTGTATTCATTGGTTATTTCAATAAACTGGAGGTTGAATCAGAACTGTCATTTTCAAACATTCCTATTGGGATTGATGTTTATGGTTGGGTGAAAAGCAGGTAGATCAGTTTGCTGGGTGGTGGGTCAGCTTAGTGCTTACCTAAGTTTCAACCTCCGTGTTCGAAATTCCGTTTGATTTTCCAGCAGTGGAATGACAGAGGTTTACGACCATTTCCAATGTTACAGGATATTTGACCTGATGCAAATTTGAAGCGAATCAACAAATAAGGCAATGAGGGTTGATTTTAATTTTTGCCACAAAACAGATAATGTGAGTGGAACAAGCTTCCTGTCTGTCCATTGTTTCCACTTTGGGGCTCGAGCCATCTTGAGACCAGGCTCTTGAACTGCACTTGCCAAACAGGCTTTCGTGGTTGGGGAGGATGGGAATTGGTTCCCCTCTCCCCACCACCCAACCCATGAGGAGGCAGGCGACATTCTAGGCCAGCCGTGTTTTGAAATCATTATGGTGTGCCATAATGGAGGGGCACTCCTGTAGAAATAGGCAGGGGCTCCAGTCACACGTCTGCTGCTAATATCATGATGACGGTGATCAGATCCTAACGAGTGCAGGAGAAGACCTGACACTGCCTTCAGTCTGCTACCTCCCCATCTTACACTGGATGGCAAAAGTTAAAAACAGCTCCATGGCACCATGCACTGCCCAGTAAGAAGCTGGCATCTCCACATCATGACTACCATGCACTGCCAACAGTTGCAATCCCTCTGAATCAAAAAGGAATTATTCATGAAATTTCAACATAAGCTATTGAAACTACCAGCTATTTGGATTGTGAGCTGTAGATTTATACTATCATTAAGATAACTATCCTAACTACTAGTATTATAAAGATCTAAACATGGTCCTGGTTTTTGGAGTGGATCTGGATAAATGGCAATTCTTGTTCTTTTGGATGGCCATCAGATATTTGGCTGACCGCCTCTGTATTAGCAGCTTATATTTCTTCCTGCAATGGAGTAAGAATGTCACATCCATTTTTTTCTTTGTGTATTTATTTTACATCTACTCCACTGCTAAGTGGAATAGAGACTGCTGTTGCAACCTTAACAAACTCTGGTATGTTTCTGTCTTTCAGCAAATGCCCTTTTGAAGTGGCTGTGTGTTTCCTGGGTTCTGTTATGTGTGATAGTAATGATGACTATATTACATTTATTGAGAAGGTCTCACCATGGTAGGAGTCGTCCAGGACAAAGGGTTTGTGATGGCGTTGACTTTGTTTTAGTCCATTTATTTATTTTAAAGGTACTCATGATATCAGATGCTATTTACTTGAGATTCTAAAAGCTCTAAAACAAATCTTTAACATTGTTAAAATTCTGCATGTCATCTTGAACACCTTTTTGTATCTTTATTCCCTGAAAACTAAAAACATAATCGTGAATAGATGTTATGCTTTCTAATTGTAAGATTTTATTGCTTTCGTTCATTTTTATCATGGTGAGTTTTTGTTTCGCTGGTTCTCAGGGTACTTTTGACATTGTTGAATTTATGGGCTACATCAGTGGCTACATGTCCTGCCTATTCTATCTTGGATCTCGCTTTCCACAGCTGTACAAAAATGTAAGTGATTTATTCCGTTTCTGCTTTCAGGTTTGTGAAATTTTAGATTTGTTGTGTCAGAAAAACAGTGCATCCTTCCCTTTTGTTTGATGCTTTCTGCATGTGTGGTGTTGGTGTTGCTGGAGACAGCACCAAGTATTTATTTGTTTTTCTCCTGGAACGGGAAGCGCAAAAGTTCAGCGTGCGGCATGGAATTCTCTGAGGCAAAAACAACAATTCCATTGTCTGTGTGGTCGGCACATTGTGGGTTACAAAGAATTCCATTTATAGGCCGAACACTGTACTGAACTTGCTGAAATCCAAATTATTGTCATTGGTCAAAGGACACTTGGCCCCATGGTGAATTATACAATAATACGTTTATTTGCTGAATGTGAATTTTGTAACTATCCAAAGGCTTTGGATAGTTACAAAGTCATATTTTTATAGTTTATTTTTAAAGGTACCCTTATTTTGTTGATGTAATCTGTTGCAGTTCCAAAGGAAATCCACGGAAGGTACATCCTATTTGCTGTTTGCACTGGCAATGCTTGGCAATACTACATATGGACTGAGCGTGGCAGTAAACGTGCCTGAAAATAAAGCATCAGCCAAAAAATACATCCTCCATCATCTGGCCTGGCTAATAGGTAGCTTTGGAGTACTGTTGGTGGATTTCTGTGTATCCTTTCCAGTGTTACTATTATAGCACGCACCTTTTTTTTAAATTGTAAGCGTGACATTAGAGGCTTGCTGGAGAGTTTGTTGAGAGTGAATATTGATTTTACAAAATTAATGTTTAACTTTGCCTTCTAGAGGTTCAGTTTGTTAAAAGACGTTAAATTTATTTCAGTTTCCAGAGGTTTTAAATTTTGAGTAGTCTGCATAAATGAAACACATTCGGAATTTGCAGTTAGTTAAAGGGCATGGGGAGAAATAGGGAGAAAATATTATGGCAGGTTTAAAATGGCGTAAAGTGGGTAAGATGTTAGAACTCAAAAGTGCTGAGTAGCACGTGCTGATTTTGTGAATTGGGTGTGAAACTTGACAAGTTCTACAACTTTGGAATCTTATTCAAATGGCAATTATTGCTAGATTGATTATTATTTTTAAATCTGAGATTGACAGACTTTTATTAAAAAAAGGTAATAAGGAATATGGGAATAAGGTGAATATATGGAGTTCGATTACAGGTCTGTTATGATCTCCGTGAATGGCAGAATGGACTCAAGGTGCTAAATGGTCTTCTCCATTTTCCATGTTCCCTGAATCACAGGCCTCATTCCCAGTTGGGCCTCATTCATAAGGACATAAGAAATAAGAGCAAGAGTGGCAGTTACTAATTAACTCTTGTCATGTGCACTGCAATATATCTAAAATAGCCTGTTGCTAGTTGGTTCATTGACATGTTGATCTAGAAAATGTCGGGAACATTATTTGAAAGCATCAGTATTTAATTATCAGATGTCCAAGTCTGAATCATCCCATCACCCCCATCAAAAAATCCACCCATGCCAGTGTGAGGGCAGTATGACATAAATCACGACTGGTTTCCTAAGGTGAGCACTTAGTGAGCAGACCTTCAAGGGGAGCTCAAGTTGAGTGTGGAGCCTAGGGCTTGTGGCGGGCGGTGGGAGTAGGGGAAGAGGGTCATGCCAATGTGGGATAGGCATCTGGCACGAGGTGTTGGGGAGGATTAGACAATTGGCACCACCTATTTATGTCAGTGTAAAACATGACTTGGGAGTCATCACAAGGTTTTTCATTCCCGTAGGTGAACCTGCCCAGTGAGGTCGGGAGTAGAAAATCCCAGCCCTCGTCTCTAGTGAACGTTAGATCAAGCCCGGTAACAGTCACACAGTGGTTAGCACTGCTGCCTCACAGCGCCAGGGAGCTAGGTTCAGTCCCGGCCTCGGATGACTTTCTGTGTGGAGTTTGCACATTCTCCCTATGTCTGCTTGGGTTTCCTCTGGGTGCTCGGGTTTCCTCCGGGTGCTCAGGTTTCCTGCCACAGTCCAAAAATATGCGAGTTAGGTTGATTGGCCATGCTAAATAGCCCCTTAGTGTCAGGGGTTTAGTAGGGTAAATGAGTAGGCTTATGGGGATAGAGCCTGGGTGTGATCGTGGTCAGTGCAGACTTGATGGGCCAAGTAGCCTCCTTCTGCACTGTAGAGTTTCTATCAGCTCTATTCACCACCACCCCCACCAAGCTTTCTTCAGTTTAAAACTCTATCACCCTGGTTATTCTCCAGGAGACTGCTCACAGCCCAGTTTAATTGAAGTCCATCTCAACAGAGCATCTGTCTCTTTCACCAATACAGGTGCAAGTGCCCCATGAATCCTTGTCTCCCACACCACCGTGTCACCGAAATAGTTTGGGTAACAATCCAGAGATTATTATCTTTGAGGCTGTGCATTTTAATTTCAGTGCCAACTCTTCAAATTCAGCAGCATCTCATTCCAGGTATACCAATGTTGTTGGTTCCTAGATGAACCACAACAACTGGATCCTCCCCCTCTTCAATGTTCTTCTCCAGGTTGCAAAAAGATAACTTTAATCTGACACCAGGCAAGCAACACAACCATTGCAACTTCCAGACATGACTGCTGAGAACCACACCTATCCCTGGGATTGTACAGTGCTGACCAAATTCATTTATACTCCCACAACTTATATGGCTTCCTGTGCCATAGTCAGTTTACCCATCCATCTGTAGAGCTTTCCCTTGAAAACACAAGCAGGAAGAACCTTGTGTTTATTTGGTAAAGACTGCACCCAGGGTTCCATAATCTGCTTGACTCAGTCACATACTCCTGCTCCTGACCACTAACCAGTCCCGAGGGATCTGAATGTCTCCTGGATCCAAATATCCAGGCATTTCAACGGTGTCTGCAGATCAGCTCTGAGCTGAAGATTTTGTGATGTGCACACTTAACCGCAGATGCGGTTGTCTCCGATTATGATGTTCTCCATATTCTCCAACAAGCCACATTGTGGCACACTACATACACTGTCATCTCCATGTAACTTTGTTTTATTCATTTCATTAATTAAAGTTACATGTTTATTCAGCTGCATGCATCCAACCAAGTGAACGTTGAGTCGTCCAGCTCCCTCCTGACTTGGATCTGGCATATGGTGAAGTGGCTTTGAATATTCAGGATATTGAACACCTAACACAGTGTACACAGCTTTTATCCAGCCATCATAGCCACAATGTTGATATGTCCGGCCCAGTTTTGCTTCTGGCCAATGGTAACCTCCCAGATGTTAATGGTGGGAACTTGAGTGATGATGATTCTTTTGAAGGTCGGAGGAGATAACTGACTTTTTTTTGTAATGATCAATATGTGGCACTTGCTTGGCATACTTTAACCTGTCACTTATCATTCCAAGCCTGAATATTGCTGTAGATTAGCAGGAGCTGGTTCCTCATTAGAGGAGTTGTGAATGGAAGACAGTTCTGTGACTTTGTCAGCAAACAGCTCATTCCTGATCTAATGACAGTGAGAAATTTATTAATGAACAAGTTAAAGGTGGTTAGCCCATAAATCTTCCACAGCACTGTTCCAGGGCTGTGACGACATTAATGATTCATCCACCTTTCTACTGGGCGTGATTCCAGAGGGTTTTTACTTTAAACCTTTGACCTCAGTTTTGAGGAGGCTCCTTGATGCCGTGCTGAGTCAGGTGCTACCTAATATTAATTTCCTGCATTCAACTCTTCTGTCCGTGTCTTAACAAGGAGGTGTGGAGCTGCACAGTTCTGGTAAGCACTTGAACTAAGTGAGCAGGTTACAGTTGCGTGGGTGTTGCTTCATGGCATTACTGATAATTCCTTTCACTGAGAATTCCATTGATTGCGAAGGATCAGATAGGGAATGACTGGCAATTTGATACATTAAAAAAATATTGATTCCACGTCAAAGACATAAAGCAAACCTGTTGTAGAAATTAAAATGTTGACCACAGTGATACTGCAATGAAAATGAAATAGGATTAGGAAACGTCTATTAAAACTGTACTGTCTTCATTAGTGATTGCACTTTGATTCACAATTTCCCTCATTAGGCCAGCGGTGATTAACATTGCGCATCAATTATCCGGTGTACATAAATGATCAAGCAATTCCTGGACAGTTATGTTACTATCAAAGTTTTTTTTATTATTCATTTGTGGGACATGGGCATCGCTGGCAGGCCAGCATTTATTGCCCATCTCTAGTTCACCACCACCTTCAAGGGCAACAAGGGATGGGCAATAAATGCTGGCCAACTAGTGGCGCCCATGTCCCATGAATGAATAAGAAAAAAATTATTGGTAACATAACTGTCCAGGAACTGCTTGACCATTTATGTATGCCAGATAGCTGATGCGCAATGTTAATCACTGAGGGAAACTGTAAATCAAAGTATAGTCACTGATGAAGACAGTACAGTTTTAATAGATGTTTGCCAATGCTATTTTATCTTCATTTGCATTAGTGCCATGATCAACATTTTAATTTCTACAACAGGTTTGCTCTGTGTTTGGTGTGGAGTCAGTATTTTCTGTGTGTCAAAATACTTGCATACTGCTGATCATATCTCCACTATCACGTTTCCTAAATTTGTAGGTTACATACTCTCAGTTATATCCTTGATAAACCTCTGACAGATTACTGCACAGTTCATTAGATATCGAAAACGAAGCAACTTGTCTCTCCGTTCAATTCCAGAGGTAGCACCACTCCTTGATGATGAAGAGGAGCTGAACAACTTTGCACAATTGCAACGT
The DNA here is from genome assembly GCF_965287045.1 of Carcharhinus amblyrhynchos. Taxonomy (NCBI): domain Eukaryota; kingdom Metazoa; phylum Chordata; class Chondrichthyes; order Carcharhiniformes; family Carcharhinidae; genus Carcharhinus; species Carcharhinus amblyrhynchos. The sequence goes on along the minus strand of NC_137326.1, from coordinate 99,093,593 downwards.
TTTAAATGAAATAGCTCCTGAATGTTTGACCACATCTGAATTGCTCTATAACGTATTGCTTGTATGACTTTAGTCAAAAGCTAATCTGTTTTGATATTTGCATCATATTACAACTGTCATCCACATCAATATTATTAAAAATGTTAGATTTTTGAAGTTGTTTCCTTATCTAGTTTGTTTGGTGAACAGCACATGATGAAAGCAGATCTCATTCTAAAAATATAATTATCAGACATTGATAACTTGTCTGGTAATATTCCATGGTTCCTACCACAAAGTTATACTACTTGATTCTCAATTCTTGGTCATGCTTTTGGTCCAAACACACCCGCCTACCACCAGTATTTATCTGGATCATAGAATCCCAATTCAGGAGGAGGTAATTTGGCCCATTGAGCCTGCACCGAGAACAATTCCACCAAACCCTATCCCTGTAACCCCACGTAGTTTACCCTGATAATACCCCTGACACTAATGGGCAATTGACCTTGGCCAATTGATGTAAACTGCACATCTTTGGAGTGTGGAACAAAACCGGAGCACCTGGAGGAAATCTATGCAAACGCCAGGAGAACATGCAAACTCCACACAAAAGTCACCAGAGGCCAGAATTGAACCTGGTTCCCTGGTGCTGTAAGGCAGCAGTCTTAATCACTGTGCCACCCAAATGAAAAACAAAGATCAGGCCCTAAAGCCCAAGACCAAACCCAGAAACCCTTCCACTGCCCCACCTGTAATTTTCAAACAATGTGCACTTTATTTTACAGAGCAACGTCCTGCATCAATGTACACCTCTCACTTTTTTCGTTGCAGTATCTGCCATCTGTCCAAAAAAACTCATGTTTTCACCTTCTTGCTGATCCACAAAAGTCCTGTGATCCAGATAAATACATCAGGCATTCATGCACAAACTGATAACGTTAAAACATCCACCCATTTCACAACTTACTGTTGAAAATAGTTCATGGCATTTTAGCAAAATAAAGTGAATGGAGAGAGGATGTTTGGTATTTTCTTGGAGAAAGGAGGGAAAAAGGAATGCTGATAGACAAAGCTTCAATCTCCAGAACCAAATGTAATATAACATGTATATTTGTTGCAATATTGCGCCAATGGTCACCACAAGGGGAAAGAGCAACGTGGGCGCGGAATCACATGCAACTAAAATGAGAATCTGGTCAGAGACATCTTCCAATTCTTCCCATCCCGCTCCGCTGATGTATCGAAGTTCCCACCCAGGAAAGTTGGGAACCACATTTCAATAAATTATGACGTAATTAAAGGATTTCCCTGCCATATCACACCCCTCCACCCGCTGGCACTGTCCCCATCACAACTCTGGGGAGCTCCAAGGAGGTGGGAGGGGCAGGGGGTGGCGTTGTTCTTCTGCAGTGGGATGTATTTTTTTTATATCATAGATTAGAGCACCAGTTTTATAGGGCATTCTTACCTCTGTAGATCCGGCATTGTCAGCTCAGTTAGGTCTAGCCCCTTGAATGTGACAGCGTGGGCCACACAGAGATTTTGTATGTACACAGAGGTGTAACACATAAGAACATAAGAAATAGGAGCAGGAGTAGGCCATCTAGCCCCTCGAGCCTGCCCCGCCATTCAATAAGATCATGGCTGATCTGAAGTGGCTCAGTTCCACTTTCCCACTTTCTCCCCATAACCCTTAATTCCCTTGCCTACCAAAAACCTATCTACCCGTGTCTTAAATATGTTTAGCGAGGTAGCCTCCACTACTTCAACGGGCAGAGAATTCCAGAGATTCACCACCCTTTGAGTGAAGAAGTTCCTCCTCAACTCCGATCTAAACTGCAACCCCCCCCCTGTTATCTTGAGGCTGTGCCCTTTCTGAGCGGGAAGAACCTCCCAACCTCTACCCTATCCATCCCCTTCATCATCTTATATGTCTCAATAAGATCCCCCCTCATCCTTCTAAACTCCAACGAGTACAAGCCCAGTCTATTCAACCTCTCTTCATAGTTCAACCCCCTCAACTCCGGTATCAGCCTAGTGAACCTCCTCTGCACTCCCTCCAAGGCCAAAATATCCTTGCACAAGTGCGGTGACCAAAATTGCTGCGGCCTCACCAGTGCCCTGTACAGTTGCAGCAAGACCTCCCTACTTTTATATTCAATCCCCCTCGCTATGAAGGTCAGCATCCCATTTGCCTTCCTGATCACCTGCTGCACTTGTAAGCTGGGTTTTTGCGACTCATGCACAAGGACCCCCAGTTCCCTCTGCACCGTAGCATGCTGCAGCTTTTCGCCCTGTAAATAGTAGTCCCTCCTACTATTATTCCTGCCAAAGTGGATAACCTCACACTTGCCAACATTGTATTCCATCTGCCAGGTCCTCGCCCACTCGCTTAGCCTATCTAGATCCCTCTGCAGACTTTCTACACCCTCCGCACAATTTGCTTTTCCACTTATCTTTGTGTCATCAGCAAATTGACACCCAACACTCAGCTCCCTCCTCCAGATCATCTATATAAATGGTAAATAGCTGAAGCCCCAGTACCGATCCCTGCGGCACTCCACTAGTCACCAACCGCCAATCCGAATAGCACCCACTGACACCTACTCTCTGCCTCCTATTTGACAGCCAATCCTCTATCCACGCTAACACCTTACCTCCAACTCCAAACACGGCGAGAAAAGTCAGCTTTCCCACCTCCAATGAATAATTTACGCTAATAATATAAAATTCTACGTTTCGTGTTCAAGTACCAGTCATATTTGTAAATTATGGAACTACACAAAATTGCATTTTTTTCATGAATTGTACCACAAATATGACCTCTCCATAAGTAGAGGAAATCTTAAGGCAAGTTTACATTGTATTGAAGTCATTGATACACTCTGATAAAGTTTTAATGCTTTTATTAACACATCAGCTGATTCAAAGAGCCATTTCTAAATTCTCATTAAGTTTGGTGTAAATGTCCTCTTCCATTTCCTTTCTGTAACCTGCCTCTCACATTTTATTTACTATTTATATTTTGCACAGCACTTCCAACCACTCCAGAATTCATTTGTGCTTTTCCAGGGAACAGTTTTCAGCAGGTTTAGACTTGCGTATAATATATGCTTTACCAGAGGATCATCTGTAATATTAACTATCCATTTTTATACTCAATCTGAAATTTTTATTTAACTCATTCCAATATAGTGTTCCAGTATCTAAATCAAACAGGCTGTAAACATTTCATTCCAAACAAAACTGCTGTTTATTGGAAAGCAAGTGGAAATTTAAAATGTCGATGGCTTTATATCATGATGGTTAAGAAGCAAAGTATGTTTTGGAAAACTGACATTATGTTATAATGAGATGCTTACTTTCCATTGAGTCTGCCTACTTGACTGAAAGGCCGTCTGAACAATAAGTTCTCCCTAAAATGCAACAAAAAGCTTAGGAAGCTGCCATTAATTTGCATGTTGTGGGTACCCAATTGGTGCAACATATATATAAAGTGATTATTTATTTGTAGGGTTGTCTACCTTATTGAAATTGAAATACAAAAATTTGCAGTTTATAACGAGGCCATTGAGCCCATTGTATCTGTACTAGTTCTTTGAGAGAGGAAATTGGAACTAATCTAATTGATGTTCTATTCCCCATAGCCCTGTATCTTCCACTGCTTCTTCAGGTATTTATCCAATTTTCTGCGCTAAGTCTCGAACAGCCAGTGTTGTGACTGTAATGTGTTCTCATCAGTGTGTGATCCATATGAGCCAACTCATACATACACTCACCTCAGTAGTTATCTATGCTGGTGCTAGATGGGGAGCAAGGATGTGACCCTACACCCTCTGAGGCTTCTTCTTCTTCAACAGAGATTAACATTGGTCCTTCAGGAACTACAACCACCAATCCTAAAGTTTCACCAGTGGAAACAACAAGAAGGGAGTATGAAGAACAACATTATCCTTTGACATGACTTCACAGAGATACACTGCCTAAAACACACACTGGCACCACTGGGAGATGGTAATCAGAATCTAAACCTCAGCGTCTTCAACACTGAGACATACATCCCTACCAAAGTCCAGAACTATTGATGCTATCTCCCTGCCAGGTTTCCCAGTTTTCAACTCCCTCCTCCCTCTTCCTTTGACACTATTTACAGGAGACAGCTGTGTGCCCTTGGAATCTCATCATCCTATCATCCTAGGGCCATCCTCCAACATTGCTTCATCCTGGGGTCCAACTCCACACGGTTGGTAGATAACTCCACTACTTTCTCCACCACAAGACTGAACATTGTCAAGTCTGGCCATCTCTCAAGTATGATGTACTCTTTTCTTCTGCAAATAAAATGGGACATTGCAATGAATCTGCTGTGCCAAAATACTTTCAGTTGTAAACCTGACATGTCCATTGCCAGTGCAGAACAGTTCTCAATGACCCTTCCTAACCAACAGATATTCAAGTTCATAACCTCCACTCCTGCATCCCACCCAGCCAGAATGCCCTGTGCCAGGCAGAGTGGCATGTCTGCTACATACTTCCTTGTGTACATGGTCAAGTCACTTGACAATCCTACACCTGTGACACATCAACTTCACATCCTTCCATGTAGATCCTTCAACAAAATTTTCACACACACATCCTAATGACCTAAAGGTCTTTAACGTTAAATCCAATCTGCAGGAGGCAATACAGCCTTCACCCCCACCAATTCAGGAGCTACAGGCAGTAGATCAGCTTCCTGGACATGATTGAGCATCAGTCCCTCAGGAAACTCATAGACTTTTCTATAAGGTGGTCACTAGTATTTACAGCCTCCTGAAGAAGAATTCCAAGACTTATTTGAAGGGGTTGTCAAAGTCACCAACGCCTTTAAATTCTTCATCTCTGACTCCTTCCAGGGATCGGCATTAGATATTTGAAGAATCTTGCAATCTGTTGCTTACAAATGCATCTGGGTTTTCCAGGGTTGGGGCTTTGTGCATTCCTGAACAGACATGGTCTGTCAGAATGATGAGGCACTCAGTTTTGCTGCTCTGACTGGATTTCAGTGAGTCATCGGCTGTAAACAAATGGCTATGAAAGTGCCCTGAATCATGCTGGAGTCCATATCCCTGCAAGGGCTTCCATTCCACTGATGTGCAATGACAAACAGATCATCATGCACACCTCTACAAGCTTCCCTGGGAGCTGTGATAATGCTTTCCTCCTGTACTAAACAAGCCTCACTGAGATTTTCACACTTTGAAACAGAGTGGATGGCTCCTTAGAGACAAGGGATACCCTCTGGAAATCTGGCCAGGTGAAAAATTACCAAAGTCACCTGGACACCAGGGACAATTTGAGCAGCAATCAGGTAGCTGAAGATGTACTTCATGTGCCTGGTCAGACCTAGAGACATCCTTCAGTATGCACTAGCAAGGGCATCCAGAATGATAGTGGTCTGCCTACACAGCATAGCACAGCAACAAAGGAATTCAAAGAGGATGAAGAGAATGAGGGTGTCATATCTTAGGAGGGTAAGGTGGAATAGCAGCAACATGAGCAGGAATTTGATGTAGCAAGGGCAGCAACACAAACACATGTCTATGGTGACTATCTTGGAAGGATTAAATTAAACTGAAGCAGTGTACCTATCCGGTAGCCTAATTCTCAGCCCACTTGGGTTCCTACATCGCAACCACACCCAATCATCAGCACAATACGGTCCCGTATTCAATAATTCATTCCTTCCACCAATATCTTCCAACTCTTGCCTTTTGTTGAGAAAATTATATGTTTCAAAACTATATATTTTTTAAAATGGAAAGATGTTGCATTATCTGGAAACTTAGATACTGACCTGGATTTTTTTTTAAAGATGGTCATAAGTTCACCTTGAACCGGAAATAAGCCTGCCTTCTTCCAAAAAAATGACTTGCCCTGCATGGTACTTAAAGAAGAGCTGGCTGTTTGTTTTGAACTGCATTCACTTTCTTTGACGGGGGGGGCCAAAAGGCAAAGAAAATCTGGAAATTGCATGATATAAAGAAGCTTTAAGTTTTAAACTAGCTGGTTTTGAAGTCAGTCTTTTTGGGAAATAAGCTGAGAAAGAAAGTTTACCCTATCTAACTTGCTGTCTTGCCTAAAATTGCATGTGGGTTTGAACCTGCTTCCAGAGAATCCTCATCTGAGTGCAATTTATCTGCATTTAGACCTGCAAAGCTGAAACATGAAGAAATGATCTGATCCTGTATTCTCCTTTACGCTGAAGTTCTGTTAGTGACAATTTCCAGGCATTCAACAGGACCTTGAAGGAACACAAGATTGACAGCAGTGAGATCCTGCAAACATTATCCTATTTTATAATGCCGATTCTCTTAAAGCCTATCTGTTTATTCTTTGTTTGTTTGTGTGTGTGCTGAATAAATTTTTCAGAGAAGATAAACAGTTATACTTCCAGAGTGCAGCTGTATATTAACCAGTTCTTGCAACTTGTTTTTTAAAAAGTATTTATTATAAAACAAAAATCATTCAAGTTTGTTGAAAGAAGCCTGGTTAAAGTCTCTCTTATTCAGGACAACAATAAAATCAGTAAAGAATTGGCCATTTTGGTGAGTAAATTGAACTTTAAGTAATGCACCGCTGTTGCCTAAGCTGCTGAGTACTTCCATGATTTTAGTTTTTAATGGTGTGTAGGTTCTTGTTCTATTTAAATGTTTATACAATACTTCAAGTTTCATCCCAGCAAGGTCCCTTTAAATAGTTGAGCTGAAAAAATATGATGTGTCATCACATCCACTCCTGCGGATTAATTGGAAAACCTGGAAATCAGATGTGAGTGCAGTGGCTGGGTGAAAAGCCACTGAAACTTTCTGGTTCCATGTGCACTACAGGGAATTAACCAATGCAATGTGAAAAGTAAAAGTCATCACTTTTACAAATAAATAATCTCAAGGATAACTGATACTTTAATAGAATATGTGGCCAGGATCCTGTGGCCCCAGCATGACAGGTCTCCCCGCCACATTGGGTCTCTTCTGAAGGATGCAGTGGACCATTTAAATTGCCCATTTACCTCAGCGAGAACATAGGTGGGAGGGGCCTTAAAATCCCAGCCCGTATTTTGTTTACCGCAATGCTGTTATATGTACAGAATCTGGTTAGAAATAAATTAGAATGTAGCTTGGTTGATTTAATCCCATGGCCAGTGGTTGGAAATACATAGTGTTAAATCATTTATCCTTCTTTAAATCATAATTTCAGAATTATTAATCATCTGCTGTCCTAAATCCAGCATTTAAAATAAGTATTTTTAGATTATGTCTTACTTGTCACTGTTACTTATTAAGTCTCAGATAAATCACATTTAGGCATTTATGAACATTAGTGACCTACGGTTTTGAAAGTGAAATTGCTAAAATCAATAGATCACATTAAATTCAAGAAAAAGACCTGTATTAAAATATTAATGATGCAAAAATAGCGAACTTGCCATTTGATCTCTAAGCTGCTGTTAACTCCAAATGTAATTAATTGATCCAGTGATGATATCCCCAAACAAAAGGAAAGGAAAGGTCTGTGATAAATTATAGAACACAAGGTTCAAATCTCTCAGTTTGGAACATTATAAATTGTATTAATATCAATGTTATGCTGGAACAGTTGTGCATAGTTTTCATTCAAATCATGGTCTTTTGACCACACATACTCAGAGTCTTATTCAAGGCCACAAAAAAAAGTTTGTAAGCAGAATTGTCCAAAATGTTATCAGTTTAGATTTTCTACCTATTTTGATGGGAGGTAGTTGTTTTTCCAGTTCAAAAGAAACATTTCTATATGATACCTGTATCAACAATGACATTTTCTATATAGGTGATAAAATATGCTTATTTATAGCATCTGTTCTAATACTGAGTGAAAGAACTTTCAAAAACTGAAGACACTGGTGACTTTCTGGAGGTTTTTTTCTTGCAAATAAAATAATAACTTTTTTCTGCCTCTGCATGTTTAGTTTTTTAAACTGTGTGGGGCATTTTTTTGGGATTCAGTTCAGTTTTATTGACAACATTTTGAGAATAGGATTGGCTCTTGGAATGATTCATTTCCTGAAACTAAAATACTTGGTCCAAATGCCGAGGTTTTTCCTTAGTTTAGGGTACCATATGTGAAACATAACTTTCAATGGTGCCTGGCATGATTTTTAAATTGAATTTGTAACTATAGTACCGTGATGGTGGTAAAAGCAGAGGTCTTGCAGAATGGATTACAATGTAATGTGACACCAATGTACCCAGTATAATTTGCTAATGGTAAAAAACAAAGTATGCCCTGGTAATCATAAGCTGTATTGTGGTTGATCATATCAGCATAGCACTTTACAGTGAACAATATGGCCCAATGTATCAGTTTCCTTCTTCCAGTAAATACAGAAAAAAATCCCTACATTGTGAAGATATGACTACACTGACATTGCAGTAACATTGATATAAACCATTTTTATAATGCATCTTCTTTCTTTAAACTTTATGGGCATTCCACAGGAAAGAACTGTAATCTCGACTGATAGAATTATGATGTAGTGTATTTGGAAGTCATTTAAATATTTTTCACATATGAATATTGATTGATTTTTCTACAATAATATGCATTCTAAACTTCGTAGGGGGTGAGATGGGGATGGGGGAGCTGATGAGTAGAACATAAATATTATCCATGTCAATATTCAGTTTGTGTTTCAAGATTAGTAGGTTACCACTTTGGGTTTATGAAAATTAAATGGTTCAAAATTCTGTAAATATCAGACATTTAGCTTTAGTACTGACCTTCAAATAAAATTCAGTATGATTCAGTAACCTTTGACATGACATGATCTTTGAAGAATTAAGTCTGAGCATATATCTAACACAAACTAGTGCCAATTCCTAGCTTAACATCCTTAGACCAGACTAGGAATACTCAGAGGTCCCTCAGAGAGTGAACAATGCTGAACAATCTGTGCTGAGCAAAAAACTCAGATGTATTCCCTTTTACATGCATCTCAATGAACTTTAGGTTTGGCATGATGTCTTCTTCATCCATCAACCTTGTCTCCCAGCTCACTTCTTCGGGCAGGAGTCAAATCCCTACTCAACTTACTCTTTCCCTGGATTCCTCCATCTGGCCTCTTCATCGAGATATGGAGATGCCAGCCTTGGACTGGGGTAAGAAGTCACACAACACCAGGTTAAAGTCCAAGAGGTTTATTTGGTAGCACAAGCCACAAGCTTTTAGAGCGCTGCTCCTTCATCAGGTGAGTAGGATTCTGTACTCAAACAGGGCATATGAAGACATTAACTCAATTTACAAAATAATGGTTGGAATGTGATTCTTTACATGTAATCAAGTCTTAAAAGTACAGACAATGTGAATGGAGAGAGGGTTAAGCACAGGTTAAAGAGATGTGTATTCTCTCCAGCCAGGACAATTAATGAGACTTTGCAAGCCCAGGCAAGTCATGGGGGTTACAGATAGTGTGACATGAACCCAAGATTCCTGTTGAAGCCATCCTCATGTGTGCGGAACTTGGCTATCGGTTTCTGCTCACAATTCCTCATTATCATGTGTCATGGAGGCTGCCTTGGAGAATGCTTACCCGAAGATCAGAGGGTGAATGCCTGAGATCGCTGAAGTGTTCCCCAACAGGAAGTGAACACTACTGCCTAGTGATTGTTGAGCGGTGTTTATTCATCTGTTGTCATAGAATCTGCATGGTCTCCCCAGTGTACCATGCCTTGGGACATCCTTTCCTGCAGCGTATCAGGTACACAATGTTGGCCGATTTGCAAGACTATGTACTGTGTTGCTGGTGGATGATATTCTCATGTGAGATGATGGCATCTGTGTCAATGATCCGGCATGTCTTGCAGAGGTTGCTGTGGCATGGTTGTGTGGTATTATGGTCACTGTTCTCCTGAAGACTGGGTAGTTTGCTGCTGACAATGGTCTATATGAGATTATGCGGTTGTTTGAAGGCAAGAAGTGGGGGTGTGGGGATGGCCCTGGTGAGATGTTCATCTTCATCAATGACATATTGAAGGTTCTGGAGAAGATATCATAGCTTCTCTGCTGCGGGAAAGTACTGGACGACGAAGGGTACTCTGTCCGCCATCCCCGACAGACAAGCCCTCCATATACATAGGATCTGCTCAGATGAGGAGGATCGCAACAGACACCTCCTGATGCTGAAAGACGCCCTCATAAGGACAGGATATGGCACTCAACTCATCCATCGACAGTTCCAACGCGCCACACTGAAAAACCACACTGACATCCTCAGAAGACAAACACAGGACACGGTGGACAGAGTCCCCTTCGTCGTCAAGAACTTCCCCAGAGCGGAGCAGCTACGACATCTTCTCCAGAGTCTTCAACATGTCATCTAGCCAAGGCCAATCCCACACCCCCACTTCTTGCCTTCAAACAACCGCAGAACCTCAAACAGACCATTGTCCGCAGCAAACTACCAGCCTTCAGGAGAACAGTGACCACGACACCACACAACCCTGCCTCAGCAACCTCTGCAAGATGTGCTGGATCATTGACACAGATGCCCTCATCTCCCATGAGAACACCATCCACCAGGTACTCAGTACATACTTTTGCGACCTGGCCAATGTTGTCTACCTGATATGCTGCAGAAAAGGATGTCCCGAGGCATGGTACATTGGAGAGACCATGCAAACACCACTTGACAATCGCCAGGCAGGAGTGTCCTCTTCCTGTTGGGGAACACTTCAGCAGTCACAGGCATTCAGCCTCTAGTCTTCGGGTTAGCATTCTCCAAGGCGGCCTTCGCGTCACATGACAATGCAGAATTGCTGAGCAGAAACTCATAGCCAAGTTCTGCACACGAAGACAGCCTCAACTGGGATCTTGGATTCATGTCACACTATCTGTAATCCCCATGACTTGCCTGGGCTTGCAAAATCTCATTAATTGTCCTGGCTGGAGACAATACACATCTCTTTAACCTGTGTTTAACCTTTTCTCCACTCATATTGTCTGTACCTTTAAGACTTGATTACCTGTAAAGACTTGCATTCCAACCATTATTTTGTAAATTGAGTTTGTGTCTTTATATGCCCTGTTGTGAACAGAACTCCCACTCACATGATGTTCTGAAACATCTGAAACCTTGTAGCTTGTGCTACCAAATAAACCTATTGGATTTTAACCTGGTGTTGTGAGACTTCTTCGTCTTCATCGAGAACATCCATTTCCGTAACATTGCTCACTTCCACCTGCTTCAGCCCATCTACCACTGAAACGTGAACCAATCTTTTATTATCTCCAAACTCCACTGTTCCATATTTCATCCTCTATAAATTTAAACTTCAGCAAATCTCTGCTGCATATGTTCTAACCTATTCACCTATTCTCCGGTGACCACTGACCTACATTGACTTCTAGCCCACCAGTGCCCTGATTTTAAAATACTCATCCTAGTGATGGAATTGCTCTAAGACTGCAAGCTCCTTATCCCTTCAACATCTTCCAGACCTGCAACACCTAAAAAACACTGCTCCTCCAACTCTGGCCCCTTGTTTTATTCCCCCTTTCCTTTGACCCACCCTTAGCAATGTTGTCTTCAGCAATATAAGGCCTATGCTCTGGAATTCACTCTCTTAAATCTGCCATCTCTCCACTTTTTCTTTCCTTTAATTTTCCACTAAAAACTTATTTCTTTTACTCAAGTTTTTAACTCATCAGCTGGAATTTTGCCACCCTGCCCACCACAGTAATCGAACGGGGTGAATTGAGGAGCATGGGAAGGTCCATTGACTTTAGGCGGTCTGTTGACTTTAGGTTTCGGGATGAGCAAGCCTGTAACATCCCACCTATCAATTCTAATATCTCATCCTTTGACTGTTGGTTCTGTGGAATTACATTCCTGGAAAGCATCATGGAACATTTTCCTGTTTTCAAGGCTCGATATTTTGTTTTTGCTGTTGTACCTTGCTTCTAAGGAAATATATTGCTGCAAAATTCATTTTTTCTAGCTTTTAGACAATTGCTAAATTGCATTGTAGCTTACTGAAATGTTGATTTAGATTTGTAGATATTTTTTCCACAGAAATTACAATGAAAAGTTACAAATAAATGATAAGTTTAAATCAAAGCATTCACTTTTTTAAAATATTAAAATGAAAGGTGATCAAAATGCTAATTACTGTTTTCTCAAAACCTATAAACAATATTCAAATAGTTAGCCTGTAATTAATAAGCTCCTCACCCCACTGTTATAGTTCCAGCTGACCAGCTAGTTAAATAACAACTGCACTATTTATTTATATATAATTATAATAGAGGCTTGCACCCTCATGTCAACTGAGAAGGTTCTGGAACGGAAACCTGAGGTCACCAGGGTGATCCCCCACCCTGCTCCCCAATTGGTTTCTGAGTCATGTGACCCTTACTTTGCCAATGGATCCTTAAATGCACAATCATCACATTCTTCCCTCTCAAAATTCTTTTATTCAAATGACAATACTCCATGCACACAGTCCAAGATAACATTTAGTACATTAACTTAATTATAAATTAAGTCTTTTAGGGGATTTCCAAATCCTTGGGGAGCAGCATGACTTCTCTATCTGGGGTACTACCACAGGATTGCTGTTAGCCCAAAGCACAATGACAGGTGCCTCTTCAGGCATAGGCAATTCAGTTCTATCTGTTTTCCATGGAGATGTTGGTTGTGCCTGCCACTGGACGAGCAGGTACTTCAATGTCTGGGTAGTCAACAACATTCCCAGATGGCAATATAGCTCCAGATGGCTATACTGGCTGCTGGGACAACTCTAGCTCTCTCAAATTGTCTATGTATTTCTGTACGATCCTTCCTTTTATGTTCACTTGATAAGACAGGGGTCCAGTTTAGAATATAAAGTCTCCAGGGGCCCAAATCAATCCACTTCCAAAATTCCTCATATACACAGCCTAGTCCACTCAAAATGATTACATTGACTTGCAAGAATCATGGTTTGTCTTCTGCTGCTTAGACTGGCCTCTACTCTCCCTGGAAAATTTGGAAACACTGCGTTCAGTCTCATTCTGAGTCAAAAGTTCATTAACAACTTTGCTGGTGGGATGCCTGTTTTTTTCCTGTGGAGTGGTCCTACAGCCCATCAGGAATCCTGAGGTTCTGGTCTCCAGATTCCCTCTTGATGGCTTCTTTATTCCAGACATTAAGGATTGGACAGCTCATACAGCTAGAGTGTTGGATGCTGTGTGGTAAGGCACAGTCCTAATGTGCTTGATACCATTGAGGGTGGCGAAGGTCCGAAACTCAGCACTAATGAAGGCTGTTCCATTATCAGACACTGAGTTCAGGTATTCTGTGGATGGAAAACTGTTGACATAATATCTCAACTGTAGTGTGTGATGTTGGAGGCTTCACCTCAAACACTTTCATCCACTTTTGAGCGTGCACTGATGAGGAGAAAAACATTGTGCCCATGAATAGACCAGTATAATCAATGTGGACTTGTACCCATGGCTGGCCGGGCCACTCCCAAGGGTACAGTGGCGCTCTAGCTGGCAACTTTTGTTGCAGTTGACACTGTTCACAGTGCTTCAACAGGCCCTCAATATCAGCATCAATGCCAGGCCACCAGACATAATTTCTGGTGAGCAACTTCATCTTACATATACCTGGATGGGCACAGTGTAATTCAGCTAGGAGCAACTCTCTTCCTGGTACAGGGACGACTACTCTTGCTCCCTAAAGTATAACGTCATCTTGGCAACTCGATTCATCTTTTCATGTACGATATAGTTTCATCTTTTCAGAAACTGGTCCATTAGTCCAACTCATTAGTAGGTGGTGCCGCACTTGGACAGCAGTGAATCCCAACCCGTTCAGCACTTGATCTTTTCATTAAAACTAGCAACGTGTCAAAGAAATTCAAAGTCATGACCATTTCTTGTGATACTGAGGAAGTTGCAGTAGTCTCTTGCAAAGATAGATGCCTAAATGCATCTGCATTCACTGTGTGTATTCCAGGTCAGTGCTTGACAGTACATTCGTAGGTGGAGAGGATTAATGCCCAATTGAATTTTTGCCTTGTCTTCAAACCAAAAGCAGTTTGTGATCAGAAAAAATGGTTAAAATGTCTACTGTACAAATACTAGTGGAATTTCTTGACACCTCGTTCTCATTTGTGTGTAGCCTTTCTCATCCTCTGAGAGGGTTCTTGAGAAATCCCCTATTGGCCTTTCACATCCTTTGTCCATTTCATGGGACAACATTGCACCAACAAGTTATGTAGTGGTGTCACTGGTTAACACTAATTACTGAGACTGGTCAAAATGCACCAATAAACTCAATCAATGTAATAGTTGCTTCATCTTGTTAAAAAGCTTTTCTATGGGGCGTCTTCCAAAACCAACACTACTACTTCTTTGGCAGCGTATGCAAGGGGGCCTACAGTGTCGACAAATTTAGAATGTTGTTTGAAGCCACTTTGTTTATGTCAAATAAGATGATCGTTAATTTAGAGAAGTGTGTGTTTATAATTTCTGTCATTATGCAATAACAGCTTGTACTAATTTAACTAAATAAGTTTGATAATAGCCATCCCTGCATATTCATTTGCTGTGAAATAAAACAGCTTTAATTTTTAGCTGGGTTTTTCTTGCCAAGGGTTTTCCCTTGGAGTTTGGAGAAGTGCACATAGGAGCATTTCTGAAAGACATTGATATCTAGTTCAGTTTTCAAAGAGTTATCATTGTCACAACTGGATTATGTTATCATATAGTTACCTTTAGAATATTACCAGTATAACATACTCATTGTACCCAAAGGAATGGCTAATACTATTATATGTAAGGAAATATTTCTAGTTGGACCCAAACAGTCCACTAGCTCTGCCTTAAGCTTTCTTGGATATAGTGTGGTCTTCTTATTTAACAGAAGATCTGCTTCCCTGTGAAAAGTCAGCGTAGGTGCTTTATTTCCATGGTACTATCAATGCTGATCTTTCATGGGATACATTAATCTAGTTCTCAATCGTTGTACTAATGTATTCTTAAAACATCTGTTTGGTTGTATAAAGGAATTCTCATATTCTGTTTACATAACTCCCCCTCTTTTAATTAAAGGCTCTATTTTCATCAGTCTCAGCTCCTCTTGCACCTGGCCATTGCGACTCACCATATTAATTTCTTTGTTCCTGATCTGTGCAAAACAATCTTATGCTGTAATATTGTAATTACATTAATCAATTAAGTTCCTTGTTTTAGTAGCCTGATTAATAATTCTGTCCAAATGCGAAGGATACTGTACAGTGCATCCTGTAGGATTATGTTCCCTAAAGGTGCCATAATTCTCACCCAATCCTCACTTGTCCTTTTCTATCACTGGGCAATTGAAAGTTTTGTCCTTCTGTATGAATCGCGACCTCAAATGAACTTTGGTTCAGTCCCATTAGTACATTCTTCCTCTTACAGAAATCGGCAGGATGGAAGGAAGCATCATGTCAATACCAGCTCTCCAGTAGTTTTCCACTTAGTCCCTTTCCCTATATCCTAATTTTCTCTTAAGTATTTATCAACCTTCCTTTAGGAATTCTGGTTTCATTTCTGTTTGGGCAGGGCACTCAGCACCCTCACAACAGCATGGAGGAAATTTCCAAAGCTACCCCTTTCCTCTTTCAGTTATGATCTTAAATGTAAGCCCTTTTCATTGGCAAATCACTAATCAGAGGCAATAGGTTTTGTTTTGATTTATAAAAACCATTTGTAATTTTTAACATTTTACATTTTTATAAATCTCTTTTTTTTCTAATGAGAAGTGATCCAGTTTCTCAGGTCTTGCTCAGCGCCTGATATTATCTAAGTGAAGCTCTTCTGTACTACCATCTATCCTGAAGTAAGATAGCAAAGCTGAACACCATATTCTAACTGGCTAACCAGTTTAGTATTACTTTTTTACTTTGTACTTAAAGTCTCTATTTATAAAACATAGGAGCTTACATGCCTTTTTACAGCTTTATAAGTTTGTCCTCCTACTTTTAGCAGTTTGCATATCTGAACCTTTGGGTGGGTTTTTCCGATCTCATCTGTACTTGACTGTTGCCAGTGAGAATGGAGAATTTGGTGCTTGGCCAAAACTCCATTCACTGCAGCGGCACCTGAGAATCCCAGCCGTGGGCAAGGTCAGAGGTTTTTGGCATTTGGGTCTCTGTTATGGTTCCTCACTGCTTTTAACCTGTCACCATGAGTGTTTGTGTTCCTTTATTTATTCTTCCTCATAGATCACCTCATGTTTGCCTGCATTAAATATATTCAGAAATCCATCTTCTCAATGTATTAACTTCATTCTGTTCTGCAGCTGTTTACATGTTCTCTTGCCAATTACTTATGCTTCTAAATTTGTGTAATCTGCAGATTCTCATACACCTAATTCCAGGTCTTTTCATATGTGCTGTGAGTTACTACAGAATACAGTCTTTGACCTGAATGGTGGTGTTACATATTCTAAATGCACAACAGCAGAATAGAGATACTGGGGTTGATTGTCATGTTATTTTCAAACAAACTCTCATTCTTACTTTCAAAATGTGGCCATCATAGTCATTTCTTCCCTCTATCATGGATAGTTGTGACTTGCGAAAGATACCAATCCCTTAAATTAATTTTTGGCCCTTGCGCGGATTTCATATATGTGATCAATAATGTAGCAGAAATATGATGTGGCCACACTGTTACTGATGAAGTAACACTCAATTTACTTGCAGTGTCCTTGGGATGCTTTAATTTGTGCCACTCTATTTTAAAAATAAATTTCTATTTGCAAAGGTGTTTACTTTGTAATACAGTACCAGAGATGTATGATTACTTTGGATGAAATTTAAGATAGAAAGGCAGAGTAAGATTCAACATTTTTATATCACTTGACTAGCTGATAGAAATAAAGATATATGTACAGCCATAATAACAGGCCACAATCTTACTGGCCGGCATGGCGAGCCGATAAGATTGCGTACAGAGTGAAAAATTGGGTTTGAGCCTGTTTTTGTGCTGCAAGTAATGTAACTGACATTGTTTTGCTGATGGGGTCAGCTTCATGCTGAAAAAGGCCACAAAACCAATTTGCATATTAATATTATGCTTTGTGTGACATTAACACATTTGGCATGGCCGTTTATAACCTTATCGACACTTACCCCCTCACCAGTTGTACCTCACACTGGTGAGAATCATAGCTGGTCACCAGAAGACACCAGATGTGATGGTCTCACTGGGGGGGATTGGAGGCCTTTGAAGACCTCAGTTGGCCAGGGTATGGCTGGGCAGCACCCACTGGCACTAGGTAGGGCCTGAATGGGATGGAGCCTGAGTGGGAGTGGGGCTGTGATGGGGAGGTAAAGAGGAGGTCTGCAAATGGGGATGAATGGCTGACGGGGGAGAAGTGTGGGGGGGGGGCTCTGCAGATGGGGTGATTGGCGGGGTAGTATGCAGATGGGATGGGGGGAGACTGGGAAAGGGGGTCTTTGGTAGAGGGGGTTGTGTGCAGTTGTGGGAGAGGGGATGATGATTGGGGATGAGCTGCAGACAGGGTGGGCCGTGGGAGGGGGTTGTGATGGGGGAACTCATCAGGAGGGTCCTGATGCCAGTGATCTGTGTTGCCATTATTTCAACAGTTCCACAGAACAAGTAAAGAGTAAAATCTTGTGCATAATTAACCTGGTGTAAAAGAAGCTGAAAAAAAAACTGTTATCCAGCCTTAAAAAAACACAGGTATGTGAAAATCCATCACCAAGTTAACATTTACTCACATCACTGAAGGCAGTGACACACTGGAAAGCCAATGTGATAAATTCCTCCATGCACAAAGCTTGCATTTTCTCTCTGGGCTTCATTCACATGTTGAGTTTTCCATCGTGGATATTGATTTTCTGCTGCGTCATATCCTGACCATTCAGACCTTTATTTTCAACCAGGTTTAAGAAGTCACCACAGGAACCTGGCACCAATGCAATGGGCTATTTTAGCTTCTCAACCGTGGCATGTACGTGGCAAAATAATAGGAGGGGGAAGAGATTTCAAATATAGTTTTTGGTTTGTCTCTCCACACTAATCCTTTAATTTTCTGCGATTCCAAATAGATCTTCGGCTGCTTTTCTTCACTGAGTCAACGTTTAAGTTAACAGTTAAACAGTGGAGCTTTTGCCATGGAGCACAATACATAAAAATATATGTGTGCTCATAAGAAATTAGAACACTTTCTGCTCATCAAACAACATCAAAAAGTTGGCCCATTTTACTCGGGACAAATACAACTTCGTTAAAGCTGCAGCATTTTGCGCTGACTGGTCGCAGACCTTAGCTTTCTCTCCATTGATGCTGCCAGATGTGGAGCAATTTCTGTTTTGTTTGGCACGGGAGTGAGTGCATGTGTCCTTTTCAGGTTTTTTTTTAGCTATCTGTTTTGGAAACGACATTTCCGAAATCTACATTGCGGGACACGAATTCTGTCCAGCGATATGGACATTGCAATGCATTCATCACCTTCTCCTGCATTAAGGACTTGGCTTTAAACTCTCCCGCGCCCCAGATATCATTGTTCATGAAACAGAAGGCGCGGGGTGGGGATGGGGACATAGTCCACATTATCAAGCACCACTTAGTCCTTGTTAGAGACGTTCAGCAACAAACAGAAGCTGTCTGTAAAAAAAACAACCTGTAACGTTTTGTGGATCCTAATATTTCTCCAACACCTCCACAATGTAACAGCGTTAGTGTGTGTGTGTGAATCTTGTTCAATATGAACTATCTAGCCCCGGAGAGTGGAGTCCTCCAATAGTAATGATGAGGGTGGGAATGCTACCAATCGGTGTGGGAGTGGGTGGGATTTCCTGTCTGCTGTGAGGTTTGCAGCGGACTGGAGGTGACACGTAAGACGGGAGATTGGGGGAAAAAAGGCCTGGAACTTTTCTGTAGCGTGGAGTTCAAGATAAAACAATACTTTGTGTTGTTCCAGAGCTGTGATTGAATGCTGCAACCCGACAAGACTGTAAAGCGGTGCACCGTTCCTGGCAACATTTTAACTTCAGTTCCTCAAATTAGATCGGAGACTTTCTTTTTTCAGACTGAACTTTGCAACTTGTAACCTGGAAAGGATTTTCGGCGTCAGGAACAGTTAAACTTGCAAAGTGGCCGATTGCTGCGATCCTGTAATGCAACCGATTCATTAAAAAAATAAACATTGAGTTGAAAGGGGGGAACTGTGAATCCTTCGCTTTGGAGCCGTCCAGTGGACGTTCTGCAGGGGGGCAAAAGAAAAGAAATATGGGAAATAGTATGTGTTCCCGGAGACAGAAAAAGATTTTTCAAACTTTGTTCTTTCTTACAATAGTTTTTGGGTTTCTTTATGGGTTATTGCTGTACTATGAGATGCACAATCAGTTAAAGAAGGCGGAGACCCTGGCATCGAAGTATCAGCAGCATCAAGAAGCTTTATCTGCACAGTTGCAAGGTAAAGTGTTCCAACTCCACAGACTCTTTCCTCTGTGTGTGTATGTGTGTGTGTGTGTTGATGTCCACGCGTCGCAGACTTTTGCTGTCGCCTTTGTTGTTTGATCGTGTCTATTTTAGCTCAGACGAATGCATCTGTAAGGCCAAGTATTCCGGTCCAGAAATCCCAGCAACTTTTTTGTTTCCAGCGGAGGAAGTACTAGCCTTGCCGCAACCACATCAACATTTGGATAGCGTTTTGTATCTAACACCCCGCTCTGGATGGGCATTCCTCAGATTCCCAGGACTGTTGCGGTTAATTTAAACTGGGAAGCAGGGAAGTGAGATTCAGTTGCACTTTCATTAGGACTTGCACAGGGACCTAACATCTGTGTCATTTAACACTGTGTTTAAGACTGGGGGGAAGGGAGTTCATGCAGGATAGATATTTGGTGGGAGTGAGAGTTGGGAGCAGACGGGTTCTGCTGATGTTAAAGAGATTTGGCATTTGTTAATTTCACTCCCCATCCAGCAGCTCCCATGTTTGACCCTGGCAGCAGATGGGAGATAGAGGCAAGGGGTGTAAATAAAAGTTATCAGTGTCTGTACACGGAATTTTTAGAGCTTGTTTCCCCTTGTTTCTGTTCTCTGGTGTAAGTTGCCGCCTTTACTGCAGTTCTGTGATCTGTTTTGAAAATGGTTGGGGCACACATGGGATCGCAGAGGCACTGGGAATGAAGCCATTCCAAGCAGTCCTCGAGGTGGCAATCCTGCCCCCCTCAGCTTCCCTGGATGTCTTTCTGAGTGTTGTTTAAACATCACCTCTTTGTCCTGCAGCCTCAGTGTGCCATTTTCCACTGCAGAACAGCAATGTTTCTGTACTGCTACAGATCTCTTTTTGAATTCAGGTGCAACATTTTTTGAAGTGGTAATGTAACTCGAGATCTCCCCCCCCTCTTTTAGTCTGAGGCCCACATCAGGAGGCTGTTTTACACTGGCTACAAAATACATCTTGACTCCCAAGAGACTTGAGATCTTTAAAATCAGATAATGCAATTCAAAAAGCCACCCGGCTAGCTGCCATTTTTGTTGTTCAATGCAGGAATCTGTGTTTTGAGGTGAGATTCTGCTGATTAGCTCTGGACACATTTTTAGAGAAAATGTGTAATTCTCTGGTGAACTGTAACATCCCCTTTGGACTGTGGAGGTTTACCTTCTGGCCAGCTTTCACTGATAGTCTCCCAAATAAACCTGGTGGACTTTAACCTGGTGTTGTGAGACTTCTTACTGAGTCTCCCAAACTACAGGGCACACAGTGCATTTCAATTCTTGGGCAGTATTGACAGTTCATTGTCTCAACCAGTGTTATTTCACACTCAGAAAAGTAGTTCCATAAATTGGAAAACATTTCATGGTCCCTGAGTTTTTCTTAAAAAAAGCTTAGACTTGTTGATAGTGTGGTAATGTAGTTCCTGGACTAACAATCCAGTGGCATAAATTCACATTCCATCATGAATGTTGGAAGTTGAATTAAAACTTACTTGCTGTAAAAAAAAAGTGATGAAGCTGTGGGATTGTCAAAAAAAGATCTGGTTCTCACTTAATGAAGGGAACCTGTTGTTCTAAGCTTGTCTGACATATATGTGACTTCAGTTCCACACAAACATGATTGATTCGTAACTGTCTTCTGAAGTAGCTGCTCATGTGCATTAGTTTAAAGTTTATTAGTGTCACAAGAGGATTTACATTAGCACTGCAATGAAGTTACTGTGAAAATCCCCTAGTCGCCACACTCTGGCATCTGTTTTGGTACACTGAGGGAGAATTTATCATGGCCAATGTATCTAACCAGCACATCTTACAGACTGGGAGAAAGCCAGGGCATCCAGAGGAGACATGGGGAAAACGTGTAGACTCTGCCCAGACAGTGACTCAAGCTGGGAATCAAATCTGGATCCCTGGTGCTGTGAGGCAGCAGTGCTAACCATTGTGCCACTATGCTGCCCTAAGATCAAAGCAGTTCAAAATGGCATCATCTTTGAGTGACTAGGGATTGGCATTAATTACTGAGCTTGGCATCCTGAGAATGAAAATGAAATGTCCTTTCACCCCTTGATAATGAACAGTGGAGCCGATGAGTTTTGAACACTTCATAAGGGATGTGTGCAACATATATTCATTTCTATAAACATCATTTCTATGATTCTATGATTTTCTATGATATATTATGATGCATGTTTCATTGTAGCCCTCTGGCAACAATTTCTTGATACATTACAAACACTGGTTTAAAGCATTCTAATCTTCACTGACAATTTACCAAATCAGAGAATGGCCTTCTTATTTTCAGTCAAAGTTAAAAACATTTTACAAGTTTTGATACATTGTATCCTTTGATCTTGAAAATGGAATGCTTGCCTGTGGGAAAATACTCTTTGCAATGTGGTATCTTTGAATGTCGTTCCCTCAAAAACTTCAGAACATTCAGTGATTGATATTACACATTTTGAAAATTAATGATTGGCCATTGAACTTTGACTGCTGTCCTATTTACAAAAGGAAAATCAAACAAGGTAATTTTCTTTAGGAAAATGTAACATAATATAACTAAATGATGATTGATGCTTAAAGAATCTGTGAACCACTGTTGTGATTGTTAAAGGAATATGGATCACAGAATCAGGCTCTATAGTTGTGCTGGTGCCAGTATATTGTGTAAGGTGCTCGCACAGGTGTGCCATATACATATTGGAAGATTTTGCAGTGGACAGATCATAATGTCAAACAGTTATTTCAGCTGTTTTGGTGCTTGTTCTGATAAACATAGACTGTGAATGTCCTGTGCTAATCATGCACAGCTCAATATATACTCACTTGCATGAGGGATTCTCTTCATCCCGCCAGCATTTTTTAGAGCCAGTCTTCCCTATTTGCTTCATAAGCTTTAGGCTTATTCTGCTTTTGCAAAGTTTGTGGAAGTCTGTGTAGCAGAGAGTTTTGGAAATGTGTGGTGAGTTGTTTGGTTTGGAAGCGAGTGTTGCTGCATCCATACACGGGAGGTAGAGGAGTGTTGAAACTGAGATTATGGCTGGCTCCATAAGTGCTGTATAGAGCTGGCCACTGCTTCCAATGATGTTGAGGCTGGGCTCAATACTCCATTTGATGTCCTGTACCAAGTTTGAGCAAGATGCCTTCATCCTCTTTGACAGTGACAAGAGGTTACCTGACATATTGCCAATGTACTGACTACTGAGCTGTACAATGGTCATCAGTGCTGTCCTCTATGCTACCCCATCAAAATCCTCATCTGAACTGTTATACCAGAACTTGTCTGAAACCTCACCCATCATAAAGCTGGCAAAGAAACCTTCTTCTCCCTTGCTGCATCCCATTCCTTCCTGGTAACTCAACATATGGATCCCAACTCTGTATTACCCTTTAACCTAGTTCATTTTCAATGTCCGAGCTAATAGCTGCTACTCCCTGACCAAGTGATGTTACCAGTTCATTGCTGGCCTGTGCAGCTCTCTCTCCTTCTTCAGTGGCTGCTATGGCTGACCAGGCAGCAATATTTGATTGTCTGACAGCAGAAATTCAGAAGGGAAGGTTTGGGAAGAGAGAATAGATGAAGGATAGAAAGCAAGAAGTCCTTAGTCACACCATCCGGAGCTTGCACTTCACATTAGATAGAAAGCTGTGGAAGAATTGGGAATTGGGAAGTGCAATAAGCCAGAAACATACTGTCACCTTGAATGTCTTGACGGCACATGATGCATTGACCTCTGTTAATATGGTCCCATGATGTGGAGGGCCATCTCTGCTATTTGTCGTTAGGTGACGCAGGCCTACCTCCCACTCTTCTCTCTGCGGTTATTGGCTATCCTGTCCTCCAGGAGAGAGGGAAGAATGTCACTGCTTCTATGATGTGACTGCCAGTTGAACAGTTAGAGTTATGAGGAAGTAGAATAAGGTTAACATCTTTGGAACATTTGTGAGTGTAATGTGGAATATCTGAATATTAGACCTGAGATTAACAAGGAAAGCTGATGGAAGAGTTTAGTAGTGCAGTGGCTAGGTGATATCATGTGAAGATATATTCAATGACTTTGATCACTCACACGAGTACTTTGAACATCTTACAATACTGTTGCCAGATTCTTGGAATAAGACTCCATATGAATTGATACCCTGGCTATCTCCCCCTATTTTCTTTGGGGAGCATTCCTTAAGGGTCTTCTGGCCCCATTCAGAAACACAGGTTCTCTGCATGTTGCCCTGTTGGACTAAGGCTTTTACCAGTGTTTTATTTGGCAATTTTTCTTTTCATTTTTCTGGTGGATCAAGGCTTCCTTCTACTGACTGCAGCTCCTCTTTAAGAGAGGCAGGCTATCTTTAAAAGGTGTAGGCGAGTTGGAACACATAATTAGCCATATGTTCGTCCAGGTGCACCGCCAAATACCACATGTGTATGATCCACAATACATACCCCAAGCACTGTGCTCACCTCCAAGAAGCTTGCTTTGCTTCAGAGTACTGCTCACCAGGTATATGCCATCTGAGACCAGTGGTGCATTGCGCCATTCTGGTATCGTGCTGCCACGTGATGAGAAGGATATGATTCTGGGGCATGGGCTCAATAATGATATGCAAATATATTACAGTGAGCTTCCCAGTCTTGAACAGCAGCCTGCCACTGACTGTCGGAGGGGATGATTGCTTGCTGCTTTTATGTCGATGTGAAACTCAACTTTGAGGGTCACAGATAAGGTAGGTAGGGTAGACAGGAAAAACCTTTTCCCTTTAGTAGAGGGATCAGTAACCGAGGGATAGATTAAGGCGAGGGAAAGGGGATTGTAAGAAATGAAATTCATCCAGAGGGTGGTGACAATCCACAACTCACTACCTGAAAAAGTGGGAGAGGCAGGAATCCCCACAACATTTACGAAATATTTGGATAGGCGCTTGAAATGCCATAGCATACAAGGCTACAGACCAAATGCTGAAAAATAGGATTAGAATAGATGGGTGCTCAATGGCTCACGCAGACACGATGAGCTGAAGGGACTCTGTGCTGTAAAACTCTACGATTTTGGCCTTACTCCAGTATTTTTCACTCTCATTGCCAAACCCACCCAATGCCAATGGGAGTGAAAACTCCCAGCCCTTGCTTCATTTTAGCTGGACGTGAATAGTTGTTTGGTTGTACAAAACTCAAGTACCCTGTAGCTTTTGTCAAAGCTTTTTGTTTCGCAAGAATGGCAAGAAAACAACAACTTCGTACAATATGAGAAGAGAATGCTAATTGGTTGGACTTTGGTAGAGTTGACACAGAGAATGCACCAGTTAATGGTGACTGACAGCTAACTGCCAAGCATTGTATGAACATTTAAACTAGGCAGCTTGACTCTACCCATTCAGTCAAGTTGCCTACAGTGTTGGCTACTGAAGAAATGGAGAATTTGTAATTCGGTGAATTTAATGTACTTTATTTTGCTCAGAGAATTGTGCTTCTGGGAAGCTAGACTTAATATAGTTTTTAGTACAATTTGGATCTTTTCCTGTAAAGTTACATATGACTATTACGGAAAGTTTTGCATATCCCATTAAACTTACATCAGTTGCAGATTGTGTATATTCTGTCAATTCTTCTGATAATGGTCAAAACACACATACTCATCATGCTACCATAGCACACACAATAGTATAAGCAAGGACTGAATATATTGCATTTGATGGATTATGTTTGGTAAGGTGAAGTTCTGTGTTTAGTGTGGGAAAAAGCCTAATTAACTAATCAGCCAATAGCAAGTTAGGTTGTTGCTTTTGGGTGTTGAAAACAAAACATCTCATTATGTTGCAAGTTACAACATTTTATTTCTCCCTATCCTGGATAGAATTTGTGGGCAAAATAATTAAGTTTAATTCATTCTCTCTTATCAGTTGTAAAACATCCAACAGCCTGTGTGGAGTAAGCGGTGCACTGTGAATTATGAATTACTGCAAATCACTGAACCATTTGTGCTGCTCCATCATTAATCTCTCTCAAACAATAGCTTGTCATCAACCTCCTTGAGCAGTAATTACGAAGTAAACTTGCTGGATAAAGTTGGGGTTGACGTTTACATATACAAACACACAAACAAGGAACAAGAGCAGACCATTCGGCCCTTTAAGCCTGCTCCACCATTTAATAAAACCATGGCTGATCCAATAGTAACCACAAACCTGCATCCTGCCTACCCCTGATAACCTATCACCTCCTTGCTTACCAAGAATCTGTCCACTTGTCCCTTTAAAAATATTGAAAGACTTGCTTTCTCTGCCTTTTCAGGAATAGTTCCAAAGACTTATGACTCTCAGAGAGAAATATTTGCCTCATCTCCTAAACGGAAAGTTACCCCGGTTCTAGATTCTCCCACGAGGAAACATCTTCTCCACATCAACCGTGTCAAAATCCCTCAGGATCTTATATATTTCAATCAAGTCACTTCTTACTCTTCTAAACTCCAGTTAAAAGAACCCTAGATTGTCCAGAATTTGTTGGAAAGGGAACCCACATAACAACTCATTAGAGGTTTTGGGCGGGGGGGTACCAGCTGATAATGGTGTGAACCCTCCCTTTCCAGGTATTAGCCTGGTATACCTTCCAAAATCATCTTTGGTGGTGTAAGAAGCCTTTTAATGATGACATTTATGCTCCTGAAATGCCACCCGAACTCTGGGCCCAGAAAGTGAAGAATTGAATTGGATACTGCGAGGCCTGGAGAGAATGGACGCGGAGAGCATGTTTCCACTAGTAGGAAAAACTAGAACCAGAGGGCATAATCTCAGGCTAAAGAGACGATCCTTTAAAACAAATGAGGAGGAATTTCTTCAGCCAGAGAGTGGTGAATCTATGGAACTTTTTGCTGCAGAAGGCTGTGGAGGCCAGGTCAGTGGGAGATAAATAGGTTCTTGATTAATTAGGGGATGGGGATGAGAAAAATATCAGCCATGATTGAGTCTGCTCCGCCATTCAATGGGTCAAGTGGCCTAATTCTGCTCCTATGTCTTATGGTCTAACTTACGGAGTCTCATTTGTGCAGATAGTAAATTGTTGGTGGAGATTTTTAAAATTTTAATTAATTTTAACTTTCTTCCTTACTATTCATTGTTTTTTTTTCTACCTTTTAATCTTTTTTTTTCCTCTCATTTTTCTTTCTGCATCCAACTTCACTCTAATTTCATCTTGTTTCTTTCTCAGTAAGGTTTGGTCCCATTATCCATCAGATGGCCATTTGTCTTGCCACACCATTATCAGCTGGTACCCCCGGAAACTTGTGGCTCTAAATGATTTCTGGAACTGAAGGGTGAGAGGAAAAAAAACTCACGTTTTGGATCCCCCCCTCCAGCAAATTCTGGACAATGTTTCTCCTGCAGTCAGGGCATTACATCATGTTACAGATTTTCCAAATTCCCCTCACTCTACTGTATGCAAATAAAACATAGTAGCCTAGATTTTCTGTGGGAACTGAACTGGGGCACATATTCACCTGCACAATACTTTCACCTGCCATAAAGTGGCACCTATAATGTCACTTTATCTTCTGGATCAGTGCAATATTTTAAGAGCGGTTCCAAGCTTACAGCAGTGCGCGCACTCGGAGTAGGGTTAGTGCTTATTCATTGTTTGGTTGAGATCAGACATATCATTGTGTTACCAAAAGAGAAAATGCTGGAAAATCTCAGCAGGTCTGGCAGCACCTGTAAGGAGAGAAAAGAGCTGATATTTCACGTTTAGATGACCCTTTGTCAAAGGTGAAAGGCATAGAAAGTGAAAGATATTTATACTGCTGGGTGAGGGAATGAAAGATAATCATAGCCATAGAAACCAGGAGAAAAGATGACTAATAGTTGTCCACAGAGAGCTGTTAGCAGTTTTTCTCCTGGTTTCTATGGCTTTGGTTCATCTTTCATTCCCTTACGCTACAGTATAAATATCTCCCACT
This sequence comes from Carcharhinus amblyrhynchos, assembly GCF_965287045.1. Classification (NCBI taxonomy): domain Eukaryota; kingdom Metazoa; phylum Chordata; class Chondrichthyes; order Carcharhiniformes; family Carcharhinidae; genus Carcharhinus; species Carcharhinus amblyrhynchos. The sequence goes on along the minus strand of NC_137326.1, from coordinate 99,066,150 downwards.
TCCCAAGCCTTTCAGCTTTGACAAAGGGTCATCTGGATTTGAAACATCAGCTCTTTTCTCTCCTTACAGATGCTGCCAGACCTGCTGAGATTTTCCAGCATTTTCTCTTTTGATTTCAGATTCCAGCATCCGCAGTAACTTGCTTTTATCTGCATTATTGTGTTGCTGGCGGCTTTTGGCCAATGAAAATTCAAAACCTACCTCCTGTGAACCATGCCATCCGCCACTCTGACAAAGTATTTTGCAAATGCTTGCACTGATTAAAAAGCATTCCTCCACCACAAATTTAATGGGGAACCAGTGGGCATTATCTGGCGTTTAACATTCAGAGGTAGGAAATAAAGATTTAAGAATTTGTCCTAATTCTGAGGCATTTTGAGCAGAAATTGTTAGAATATTCCAGCAGTACAGTGGGTTAGTCATAGAATGCAGAAGGATGCCATGTGGCCCATTGAGCCTGCACCCGCAACAATTCTACCCACACCCTAATCCCGTAACCCCATGTATTTACCCTGCTTGTTCCCCTGACACTCGGGAAATTTTAGATGGCCAAACAACCTAACTCCCATATCTTTGGAGTGTGGGAGGAAACCAGAACTCCCAGAGGAAACCCATGCAGACATGGGGAGAATGTGCAGACTCCACACAGACAGTGACCCCACTTGGGAATCGAACCTGGGCCCCTGGCACTGTGAGGCAGCAGTGCTCATCCTTGTGCCACCATACCCCACCTTGAATGCTACTGATGTACCCTGGGAATGTGGATAAACCACATATGCTCAGATTATGCAAACCAAATTCAGCTCACAAAATAACAACTTTAATCCTGTCCCAGATGCAAGGGACAGGCTAAGGTCATCAAGTTCCTTTAATTAAAGTATTCTAAGATTCAAATGACAATTCAAAAAGTGCATATAGTTGTGTTATTGTAAAGTGTGTATTTTTTTGATTTTAAATGTTTTGTTTAAATCTAATTTTAAATTTTAAGAAATTTCAGTTACTGAGAAAAAATATTTGATGCAAAAACACTTTCAGAGAGCATATTGACTTGTAAGAGCCTGGTAACCATAGCAATTATGGTCAACTCTGGAAAATATTAACTAATGCCAATGTCACAGAAGCTTAACATATTAACACAGAAAAAGTTGAGTGGTGCACTGGGTAAGACAGACACACACTCCTCTGCAGACAGCTACTATTGAATTAACAGGGTAACAGGGAGCACAATAGAACAAAATGCTCAAATCGTTCATTATACTACACTGCTTCCCCAGTTTAAAAAAAGTGTGCATTGAAATGTAAAATGCTACATGTACACAATACGCCTAAATGAATATCAACAGTACCTGAAAATTTAATAGGTTGAGTTAGAATTTTTTTATTGTAATCAGAACCAAAACATAAATGACTCATACTACCACAGTAATTGGCATATAAAAATATTTTTTCTTAACACAGCATGTATTTAACAAAAATATCATAATTTGACAAGAAATAACGAAAAGAGCAATTTTTCTTCCTGTGTACTTTCAATTATTCTTCCTGGCTTCTTTCTGTTTCTGTCTGGATATTTCCTTCCATTTCCATTAGCTTGACTCTGCTCTCTCAACATCTCTGTCTGTCTCCAAGCCTTGACTTTGACTACCAATTCCATTTTATGGTTGGGGCTATGACATTAAGTGATTTCTCAATCAGAGACCCTAACTCATGATGTTCTATCAGTGATTCTGTAGGAGTGTCAAATGTTCACTTTCTTTCCAACCTGCATTTTCTTATGACTTTCGCTTTGGGCTGTATGAGGATTTTGGACTATAGGATGTTTCCCCTGCTCTCTCTTTGTCAAATTTCCTCTTTCAAGCAAATGTCTACAGGACACTGACAGAGTTCCCCTCCAAACCTCACTAGATATGCAAATACACTTAGTGTCTTTACAACATTTCTTATCACCTCAGTGCTTAAGTTGCTTAATTTCCAAACATATGTATCATGACTCATCTTCACTTTGTGTTGCCTTTCTCTTACTTTGCTGTTGAAGTCAAATTAAACTTTGTCCTGGGAGCATTTTTAAACATTGACTTATAAACTGAGCAATCTGTTACAGAATATGGAGTAGATACGGTGCATTTAGAGTGTGTTTGATTCCATTCTTGTTCAGAAATATTTCAAACTGTTCTGAGGTAAACCATGGCCCATCATCTAACACCAACACCTTTGGCAACTCATAAATTGCAGCTCAATTTCTCCAACCTTAATAGTTTTTGCACTTGTGGCATTGGGCACAGAGTCAACATTTGTCCATTTACTTTAGCCATCAACCAAAACAAGGTACTCTTTCCTTTCTATCTCAGATAAATCAACATGTGTTCAAATCATAGAAATCATAAAAGTGTTATACCAAAAGTGTTCAAAAGTTCTTGCTACTGTTTTCATTCAAACTATTCCTGTGTGCTTTTCATAAAGTTCCGTTATCAATTCCTTGCTAAACCTTAACTTAGGTTAATGACTTTAAACCCCATAAGAGTTGCGTTGATTTACACTCAATTTCCTGCAGTTTCTCATCATCACGTTCTTTAGGCCAGCCATTCATGACATAATTGAGCACTTTACTGAGCATCGCATCCTTGTGAGTTTCTTCACTAACTTCTCTGGCAGAAACTGGGGCCTGTCATTTGTGTATATAAAGTAATTCATAGATAACTCAATGACAAATTAATGGGTCTTCATGGGAAATTTTGAACAAATGTTTGCATTCTGTCATCTGCTGACTTACAATATTCAATACTATCCTGATGGACACTAAAATTAATGCCCATTTCTGAAGCTACACCGCCACTGGTGTTGGTATGCCATTCTTTGAACCAACTCTGATTGTAAGGCTTTAGCGATCACTTAAAGTGAACTTCCTGCTGTATGGCATTTACAGCAAATACCTATGTAGGTATTTGTTGAAGCATATAACGCATATATGCTCTTTAATGCCTTTTTCTTCAACTTTGTTAAAGTTTGTGAAGCATCTGCACATGGGATACAGGGTAATTTGATAAAGTGGATTCAAAATTGGCTCAGTTGTGGAAGAGAGGGTGATGACAGAAGGTTGCTTTGGTAACTAGTAACCAGTGTCCAGTGGCGTACCACAGGGATCTGTGCTGGGTCTCCTGCTGTTCGTCATTTTATATAGACTACATAGATGACTGTGTGCACATAGGATTAGTAAGTTTGTGGATGACAGAAAGATTTTCCAGTGGTTAACAGTGTGGCTGATTGTCTAGAGCTACAGGAATTTATGGATGGGATGATCAAGTGGGCAGGTAAGTGGCAGATGGTATTTAACCTTGAAGATTGTGAGGCCATATACTTTGGAAGGAGTAATTTAACAAGGAAGTATTCAGTGAAAGGCATGATGCTAGGGAGTTCTGTTGAACAAAGGGACCTTGGCATAGATCTCTAAAGGCAGAAGGGCGTGTTAGTAGAATGGTGAAAAAGGCGTATGGGACACTTGTCTTTATCAATCAAGGCATAGATTGCAAAAGCAGGGAAGTCATGATCGAGTTGTATAGAGTTTTGGTGAGGCCACAGCAGTTCTGGTTGCCATATTATAGGAAGGATAGGTTACACTGGAGGGGCTGCAGAAGAGATTCACCAGAATGCCGCCTGGTATGGAACATATAAGTTACAAAGAGAGGTTGGACTGGGTGGGGTTGATCTCATTGGAACAGAGAAGAGTGAAGAACGACCTGACCGAGGTGTACAAGATTATGAGGGGCATGGACAGAGGGGATAAAGAACAGCTCCAGGGACCTGGGTTCGATTCCCGGCTCGGGTCACTGTCTGTGTGGAGTTTGCACATTCTCCTTGTGTCTGCGTGGGTTTCCTCCGGGTACTCTGGTTTCCTCCCACTGTCCAAAGATGTACGCGTTAGGTTGATTGGCTATGCTATGAAATTGCCCCTTAGTGCCCTGGGATGCATTGGTTAGAGGGATTAGTGGGTAAAATATGTAGGGATATGGGGGTAGGGCCTGGGTGGGATTGTGTTTGGTGCAGATTCGATGGGCCGAAGGGCCTCTTTCTGCACTGCAGCCTTCTACGATTTGAGCTATTCCCCTTAGTTGAAGGGTCAGTCACAAGGAGACGAAGTTCAAGGTCAGGGGCAGGAAGTTTAGAGGGCAAGTGAGGAAAACCTTTTTTACCCGGGTCTGGAATGCACTAGGAGGGTGGTGGAAGCAGGTTGCCTCACATCCTTTAAAAAGTACCTGGATGAGCACTTGGCATATCATAACTTTCAAGGCTATGGGCCAAGTGCTGGTCAATGGGATTGGGTGGGAAGTATATATTGATGCAGAGTCAGTGGGCCAAATGATGTACTGCATGATTCTATGGTATGCAACAGGCTTCTCCACATCTTCCATTATGTGAGACATCACAAGCTAAAACCAGTAATTTTACGGGATCACAGTAGATTAAAACAGCAACGCTAGTCAGTACTTTCTACGCTTCTTCAATTGCTTTGCAACACTCCAAAGACCACTCCCAATCTGTTTCAGTCTTGGAGCAGTTTATACAATGGAGTAAATGCATTAGTAGAGATGAATTTAGAATAATACACAATATTCCATGAGCATTCAAAGTTCTCTGGTCTCTTTGCTTTCAAATTCCCATCAGCCTGCTCCTGCCTGGAGTGGATATTTTCACTATTTCACCCAAATAAATTACACTTGACACCACAGAACAATTTTTGTGTTTTTTAGCTTTGATGCAGACTCTCCAAGCCAATCCAAGCCTTCGTTCAACATTGCAATGTGCTCTTCCTCTGTCTTACTGCTAATCAGAATGTCATCTAAGAAGCAGCATGCTCCTTTCATCCCACTTGGTCCTTGATCCATGATGATCCAGCATAATGCAGGACTAGTAGATATTTAAAATGCTAACCTTTGGTACTGGTACAACCCTTTATGTATATGAATGGTGACCAGTTCTTTGCTCCTGTCAGTTAACTCTAATTGCAAATATGCATTTGATCAACCTATCTGACTGAGCAACTTTCCAGTGGCTCAATTAGAAAACAAATCTGGGAGGTAGTTTCAATCGCAGTCACATCATTTCTAATCTTCACATATCCGAATGGACCCTTTTTGAACACTTGCAATGGGTGCAGCTCATTTGTGGCTCTCCACTTTCTGAATTGCCCCTGATCTTCCTACCCAGCTCATCACTTACTGCGTCTAACTGCAGAAGACACTGGACCAGCCTTACAAAATGTTGGCCGCACATTGTCCTTTATCTTGATTTCAGCCTTGTGATGGATAATTATATCATTTGGTCCTCCTTTTTCAAAGACCACTTTGTGCTCTCTTAGTACTTTATCCATGACAGATTGCTTTTACTCATTCTCAATGTAAATGCCTAGTCAACTGTTTCCTCTTAAGCTTATTTCTTCCCAACGGGAGGACTTGTTCCCTCCGACTATCAATGGCAAGTAATAAGATATATCATCATCCATTCTCACACTAACTTTACCTGACACTGCTCTGTAGTTATTGGGATAACTGGTCAGTTTGATATCAGTTTTGGGAAGGGAATTGTAAGTTAAGGAGCTCTTATGCTCGCCTTCCGAGCTAACAGACACTGCTGCAGCTATATCAATATCAAAAGTAAATGCTTATCTCCAACTTTCATTTTTACTGTGAGCACTGGAATTATATCTTCAGCTTTATTACTCTCTTCCATGTGCTGTTTTTCTTGCCCTCTGTCTGAGTACAACTCTTGATCTTTCTGTTCAGTTCTATTTTCACATCTGTCAAATGCACATTTCAGAATTTCATTTAGTCTGTGAACCTGGCTGCTGTGGCTTGGGTCTCACCGAAATCCAGTGAACTTCCTCTGTCAGTACAGGAGAAGAATTTCCTTGCCATCTGTCCTATCTCTTTGTGCCATTTCCAAGCTGTGGCCTCATTGCAGATAACCCTCCACATCAACCTACTGCCTTTATTCCAAAGTTTGGCCTGGATTTTATTGTTGTTTAGCCCGTCCCTCACGAAAGTCTAAGTCCATGCCGTACCCATCGCAGGGAGAGAGTTTCTTTAATTAAGAGTGTAATCTTTACCAGTCTTGTTTGGTGACAGATTCCTTTGACAGAACATAATTCTCAGTGCAATTTTATTTGTAGTCATTCTGTAACATGAGTCCAGAATTTCATTAACTTCAGCATAATCCATTTAACTAGGGTCTGTTGGGCAACAGTGATTAAACTCTAGAGCAAAAGCATCTAATCTCATCATGGTGAGGAAAACATTTAGTTTATCCTCATCTCCTATTTTACTCGCATTTGGCCAAATGTACAAACCTTTGTTAGTGTTTATGCCAGTTCTCTTTGCTAGGATTGGATTCCCTTATTGTCCCCTGAGTTTCCAATTCGATTTTTCAAATACCTACCATGCTGACTCACTGAACACAAAGTGTACATGGACCAAACTTTCACATCACTCAGACTTCCCAAAATCAACTTTAAGTATTTCAAAAACTGTGTCACAGTGTTCTTCAGAACTTAATTCCACAAAGGAAGCATAAAAAAAATCAGACCATCCTCATCACCAGCTTTTGTTGTATGTTGCTGCACTGAGTAAGACTGATATGGTCAAATTCAGACAGCCATTGGTGAACTAACAGGGCAGGAGAGAGGGCAATGTAACGAAATGTTCAGATCTTGTAATATGCTGCAGAAAATACCTAATATGGCACCACCTAAAAGAGTAACAGGTAGACCAGGTGTTGAATTTAGTAAATAATAAATATTCAATTCTGCAGGAATGCAAGATATTTCCCTTTTCCTGCCTTAAGGCCATCCCTGTTCCCCAAAATCCCATAAAGGTAGCACACTGAATTAGACCTTGAATTGCTGTAAAATGCCATGCAACAGCCCTTTAACCCTCTGTGATTAGCTGTAAGTATAAAGAATGTTGAGTGCATTTGCCACTGACCACAAGATCCTAGCCAATGGGCAGGATTTTCCAGCTGTTCCTGCTGGTGACATCTTCTGGTCCCACCAACATTGTTCTCCACCCGCCTCGCTGCTGAGGTTATGAACAGTGGAAAACCCCATTGACAGTGACATAGTGGCACAGCAGTTAGCACTGCTGCCTCACAGCTCCAAGAGCCCAGGTTCAATTCCAACCATGGGTCACTGCCTGTGAGGGGTTTGCGTGTTCTCCTCGTGTCTGTGTGGGTTTCCTCCACATGCTCTGGTTTCCTCTCACAGATGGCAAGCTAGGAGGATTGGCCATGCTGAATTGTCCCTTAGTATCCCAAGATGTGTAGGTTAGATAGATTAGCCATGGTAAAATGTGTGGGATAGGGCAGGGGAGAGAGCCTGGGTAAGATATTCTGTCAAAGTGTTGGTGCAGACTCAATAGGCCAAATGGCCTATTCTGCACTGTAGGGATTCTATGATTCTAAGACCAGAAGATCCTGCCACTGGCTAAAAGTGGGCTACCTCTGCTGCCACAAAACATGCAGGGGGGGTACGGTGGGGGTGAGAGGGGGGGCAACATCCCACCCAAAGTCTTTGTCCAGCAGCTGTTAGCTAGCTGACCTCTGTAAAAGGGTACACAAGATACAAAGTCCCGTCTATGGCTGTAATTGCAATAAACAGGAAATGATCAATTGCTTTTGCCAAATTTCATAAGACTCACCAATTATTTTTTCTTTGAAAATGAGATATTAACAATGTTGACTACTGTATGTACTGTAACTATGTGGCGAAAGTCTGAAATATAATTTGAGCTGTTCTGAACAGGCCTCAGGCTTGTAGATATAGTCCTACAATCATCATTCTCGAACAGTGCTTTGAAAAGTTAATGGTAAGAAAACTGTAACATTATTTAACAGTCAAAATACAAGCTTTAAGTTTATGCAAAGAGTACAGTAATTTAAGAAACATACTGCACTTGTAGAGGATTGAGTGAATTATTTAAGAATGTTGTTTGTTTCTTGCTTTTCCTCCTGTCAGTTGTTCATTTGAATAAAGCGATACCAATTGGAATAAAAATAAAATATTCTGATTTATCTGCAGATTGTACATAAATGCAGTATCGCAAAATCAGTTAAACTTGGATCTTTACAATGAATGACAGCATTTGTAGCTACGCCAATAGTAAAATGCCTCTCTTTTTCTGCATAAAAACACAAAGTTCATGAGTGAGTTATTTTGTTGGCCTGGATCTTCCGGGTAGCGATACAGATTGTTGGATAGCCGCTGCGCTCGTAAATTCACCCATCCCGAAGTTGCTGTGCATTTTTATTGAGGCAGCCACAGCAAAATGCACAGCGCAGCATCCATTGGGGAATTCTGTTGGAGTGAAGTAAAGTTGAGGGTCGGTAGTAAATGCCCCTCTTTTTACAACACTAGCTGCCATGTGGTAAATTCAAAGGTCCAGTTTGAACATTAGTAAGTGGGTGAGTGGATGAGTGCGTGCATAGGTGAGGTGGATAAGTTAATTGGAGGTAGTTGGGCGAGGGTTAGATGAGGACATGGGTGGGCAGTTGGGTAGATGGGTGATGTGAGTAAGCGTGTAGTTAGTGGTAGGTGGGTGAGTGGTTTGTTGGTAGTGCCGGGGTATTAGACTGGTGTTGGGTTGTTAGTTGGACCGGGTCAGGAGGGTAGTTGGGTAGTTAGGCTGAGGATGTAGTTGGTTTGGGCCATGATCTTAGTGACATCGGGATGTTAGGATGAATTGGGAAGGTAATCGGGATAACTGGACAAGGAGAGGGAATAGTTGGGTTGTGGGAGTGGTTAGGTGAAGTGGTGGTCAGAGTGGGGAGGTAGTTGGGTTAAGGCTACCTTACTTTATTGCACGAAAATTAACTCCACTGTCAATTTTGATTCATTTCTTTGAGCATTTCAAATTTACAACCAGCTTAACAGAACTAGGTTAGATTTTCAACTTACCATCAAAGTGCAAAACTGCCAGTGTGGACTGGTTGCACATTATACAAACTGTGCAATTTTTATCTTCATCAATTTCAGTGAAAATTGGTGGATTTTATTCATAGTGACCTGGTGATTCTGTGGTGATGTAAGTACTTGGAGATTAATTAAAGGAGGATCTTGATGCAAAGAGCTTGGGAAAGTGGTGGTGTAATGGGAATGTCATCAGACTAGTAATTCAGGAGCCCAGACTAATGATGTAGGGACACAGGTTTGAATCCCACCATAGCAGCTGGTGGAATTCAAATTCAGTTAATAAATATGGTATTAAAAGTTAACCTCAGTCATATCGACCATAAAATTATCATTGATTGTCATAAAAGTCTAGAGCAGTAATGTCCTTTCAGGAAGGAAATCTGCCATCCTTATCTGGTCTGGCCTACATGTTACTCCAGATCCACAGTGATGTGGTTAACTCTTAAACTCTCTTTTCATTCACAGGTTTTAAGTTGGTCTGCCTCGTGTCCAACGAGGAGCATACACACGATGGGTCGTACTGGGGCTGCTCTTGGTTGTTCGAGATTGGCCTAGTGTTTCATGTCGTTAGTGTGTGCCTAAACTGGACCAGATACTGGGCAAGACGACAGCTCAGTGACTATCGCTGATTGCTGTGCAGACACATGGATTTGGGCCGGTGTCTGTGGGAGTTTGCGCATTCACCCCGTGCTTGCGTGGGTTTCCTCCGGGTGCTCCGGTTTCCTCCCACACCCCAAAGATGTGCTGTTAGGCTGATTGGCAGGAATAAATTGTCCCTACATCAGATTCCGTCAATCTGGATGGCCATAAAACATTAGACAGGGGTCGTGGGTGGAGAGGGGGACTGGTGGTGTTGAGATGGCAGCGTGGGCTCGTTGGGCCGAAGGGCCTGTTTCCTGGGCTGATTTTGTTCTTTGTTCTAAGTACCCTCTGAAATGACATAGCAAGCCACTCAGTTGGATCAAACTGCTACAAAGTCTACGAAAAGGAATGAAACCAGTAGGATCACGTGGCAGCGATCCTGGCACCAGAAACAATAATGGCAAACCCAGCTTTGTTGACCCCACAAAATGCTTCTTGCTAACATCTGAGGGCTTGTGTCAAAATTGGAAGAGCTGTTTCACAGATTAGTTGAGCAACAGCCTGACATTGTCATACTCAAGGAATTGTACTTTACAGATAATGTCCTGGATGCCATCATCATGATTCCTGGGTATATTCAGGCACGCTAACAGGACTGATCCACCAGAGGTAGTGGTGCAGTGGTGGACAATCAGGAGGAAATTGTCCTGGGTGTTCTTAATGTTGAGTCTGAATACCTTGAAGACTCACGGACTAGGTCAAACATGGGCAAGGAAACCTCTTACTGGTTACCACATACTGTTCCCCTCAGTTAATGAATCAGCACTCCTCCATGTTGATCACCACTTGGAGGAAGCACAATAGGTGGCAAGTTCACAGAATGAGTTCTGGGTGTGGCACTGCAATGGCCACCTGTAAAATGACAGAGGTAGCAGATGCATGGGAACAGCACCATCTACAAGGTACTTTCCAAGTATACATCATTCTGACTTAGAACTATATCACCGTTTCTTCACTTTTGCTGGGTCAAAATCCTGGAATTCAGCAACCCCTGCCCTTCCCAACACAAGAATGGAATGGCTGATTGAGTCTAATACCGCGGAGAGTGATAATGCATTATAATGACAGTCACGATAGATGACATGCTGTGTTGACATCCGTATTTAGAAACCTGAAGCTTTTGAAATTTTTTTTGGCAAATAATTAACTTTTAACTCTCTTGTACAAATGTTCACAAACTATGACAGCAAGGGGTAACTTGGAGGTGATCATGATTGCAAACTGAGTTCTGTTCCAAATCTGTTTATTTGTGTTTGATGCAAATGGTCTTGATGCACCCACATAGAGCTTAAAAATTGCCTTTAGACCTATCTGAAATTGAAATGAAAGTATAGTAATATATAATACTTCATATAGTTCAGCCTAAAGAAGCATCTGACCATAAAACTGTCAATCAAGAAAGATCAAAGACACAGTGGAAATGTTTGAATAAGGGAGCACTTGATGAGAACAGTTCACTGTTCATCCAACTCTTCCATAACTAATGAATGCTTTATGAGGCATTGAGAGTAATTTTCAATTTCAACGGTGACTTCACTGTTCAGAAAAAATTGTGTAGCAAGTAAAATAATGGACACTGATTCATTAGTGACGGTTTCCCTTCCCCACTGACGTTGTAATGTGGCTTTAGGATGAGCTTTCCGCATCCCATCTAATATACAAATGAAGGCAACTCTTAGATGATGGCACTCTTGCCTCAGGGTTTAAGATTCTGGATTCAAGTCTCATTGCAGGACCTGAGCACAAAAATGAAAAATTACAGTATTGTTGGAAGTGTCGATTTTTAGAAGAGATATTAAACCAAGGTTCCACTTGTCCTCTTGTGCTTCTATTTCAAAGAAGTGTAGGGGAGGTATCACCAGTGTCCTAATCAACATTTACTCTTAAATCAACAAAAACTTATGATTTAATCATTATTACATTGCTAGTTGTTAAGAGCCTGTTGTGTGCAAATTGTTGTGTTTCTTACATTACAGCACTAACTACACTTTGAAACTAGCTTGTTGGTTGTAAAGTGCTTTGACATGTCTGATGGTCGTGAAGATTACTTTATAGACACTTTTTTGGTCTGTAACGCAAAAATTATTTAACTCAATTAGCTGAGTTTGCAGTATTGAAATATCTGAAACTGTTTAAACAATCTATAATTTATGAACATCTACCAATCAGAATCCACTTGCAGCCAATCAGCACTCTCTTCTCATGCAGTACAAATTGTTGTTCCCTTTACAATTGGTATTCTTGCACCTGACCTGATGAGTGCAAGATGAAAAGCTTTGACACCATTACCGGTATTTTATGACCTCACTCAGGTGACGCTCATAAAATCCAACCCAAGGCCAACAGAGAATTCTGTTCTGCGAGCCACTGGCGTGGGGGTAAAATTCTGACCCATGTCTCTTTTTCCAGCAAGAATCATAGTTTGATTTTTAAATGTCACTGAGACTTTGACCCAACCCAACTGCAATAACAATAATTCCCGAAAGATGGGATTATGTGTTTTTTTTAACTCATTGGCCCCAAGCTTCCTGGATCCCGAACCTCCAGTTTACATGTAGCAGAAGGCTAGAGACTCTCTTTGAATTCCTGGTGACAAGAGTAATTTTATAATCTGGGTAGAGTCCCAAAGTCACATCAGCAAAAGTCATCTTGACCCAACCTACGAATTGGAGTATCATCTTATCATTAATTTAAGGTCATCCAAGCCCCAGCTGGGCCAAAAAAAAACTTCTTCATTATTCAGCTCCTGCTCTACCATTCTGCCAATAGAAAAAACAGTCAATTCCTTCTAGATCCTGAATTCTGTCTGTTATGTTACCTTCGTTGTGAGCCCTGATATTTCCCCTATCTTAAAAGGATTCCCATTAGAAAGATTAGGGTGGATATTGGCTCAGACTCTGCAGCAAGTATTTAGAAAGCAGGAATTACTTGCCTGTGTAGTATTTGTAGTTAAAATGGTGATTAAATTAGTTGCTTAAACATTGAAATCTGGTTGCTTTCAAATTGCTTCAGGCTTTTTATTATTTAGGATGGCCAAGCCTGATTGAAGAGACAGTGATCTTCTAATGATTGGGTTAGAGAACTGATCTTTACTGTTGTAAGCTTCATAGTCAAAATATCCTTTGACATTTTTACTCTGCATTTTGAAGTCATTTGCAAAGCTTTCTATAAAATAACAGATTTATGTGACACAGGAGCAAAAATAATTAAATTATTATTAATGCGTTCAGATATATGTCAAGTAGAGGCACACTTATCACATGAAGACGATTAGTCAGCATCTTTTTGTCTGGTAGACAATCAGTTAACGCATGTATGGCAGTAAAATGCTGTTAATGTGAGTCCAATGCATAAAATTTGTTTTGGGGTATAAACGATTACTCTGCCATCAAAAAATTCCCATTGAGAACTGTCATTCAGATAAATGCATAGATATGGGACTTTGGCTTGGAAAACAGTTTTTACAACCTTGCTATTTTGTTGGTGAGGCCCTGGAGACACGCTTTATTATGACTGATGTCTTTGGGTGTAATAGAGAAATAGCACCCCAAAGATTGATGGCAAGGATTGATTAGTAATCTTGTTCCAGCACTATGTGACAAATCTACTTGAATGAATCATACATTGGAAAGTGGGGGATGGGGTTGCAGGAAGAATGATATACCCATTGGGATTAAACTTAATCATTGCAGTGATCTTCTCCACAGGTTATTCATTTGGGGCTAGTTGACCTGTTGCAGTGGAGTCTGACATCAATGTCATAGCTATAATGGTGTACATAAATACCTTCTATAAATTTATTGTCATACAAAGCCATTAGCAGTGTAATTACTGCAGATTGCCTCTGAAGGAAATTACTGTGCTATAAGATATTATTGTGTACCTTTACAAAAAGATTTCATGGACTAATGATGTGTAGGGGCAGAAAAAAAACTGCCTTTAGCAGCGGGAGTCAAAAAAGAACACCCTTGTTATTGTAATTTGCTGAAAATGACATCCTCTCATGCCATCTTAGTTATTCAGCTAATAGACAAAATATGACTCTGACGTTCCGTGTGATGTGAGCCCTAATCTACACACAGCATTTCATAGAATCATAGAATCCCTACAGTACAGAAGAAGGCCATTCAGCCCATCGAGTCTGCACCAACCACAATCCCATCCAGACCCTATTCTGGTAACCCCTAATATTTACCCCGCTGATCGCCTTACACTAGGGTCAGTTTAGCATGGCCAATTAACCTAACCCACACACCTTTGGACTGTGGGAGGAAATCCATGCAGACATGGGTATGCAAACTCCACACAGACAGTGATCAGAGGCCGGAATTGAACCCGGATCCCTGGCGCTGTGAGGCAGCAGTGCTAACAACCACTGTGCCACGTGTTGCATTTGCCAGAATTGTAAATTAAGCAATAGCTAAAAACTGCATATTGGATTTTGTTGCATTACAATATTAAACAAGAACTGTTTGCAAAATAGTAAAGTGTGACTTTTCATTGATAATTACACTGATAATACTGAACTTGGGATCAGGAAGCCCACTGTTTTAGTGTATGTTTGCTTGCTCAGTTTTGTATAGGCTGCAATACCATCAAGCAGGAGGGATTGCAAAACTGACATAAATGTTGATGTTGTGGAGCTGTATATTGACCATTTCCCTCAGAAATGCCCTGTGGAACAACCCCAGCATTAAGAACATTGCTGCTGAATTTAGATTGAAAATAATTTAGATTCTGAATGCTGCAATCTCGATTATATGGTCCAGACCTATAATATTTCAGTACCTCTATGTTAATTGGTATCACTTCAAGTTCCTGCAGGTATCAGTGCTAAGAAAAGCAAACCAAAGCATTATGGATTTCTTTCTAACAAATGGCATGTTTCTTTTAAGGAGGGAGTTCCAGTTAACATGGCAATAACATCTTTACTTAATAGAACCTTGAATAGTCCTTTACAGGGGTATTATCAGACATATTTTGTATTGAATCACATAAGGAAATACTCAGACAGGTAACCAACAGATTAGCTGAAGAGTTAGGTTTTAAGGGGCGTTTTAAAAGCGGGGTGTGATGGAAAAACATTGAGGCAGGGAATTCTATAGCTTAGGACCCAAGTAGCTGAAGGCTGAGCCAGTGGTGGGCCAAAGAAAATCAGGAGGCCAAGAATAGAAGAGACATAGTGATCTTGGAATGTAGGATACATAAGAACCAGGAGGAAGAGCTGGCAATTCAACACCTCAAGCCTGCTGTGCCATTCAATACAACCATGGCTGATCGTATCATGACCTCATCTCCACCTTCCTGCTTGCTCCCCACAGCCTTTCATCTGCTGCTAATTAAAAACCTATCTATCTCCTCCTTAAATTTGTTTAGTGTTCCGGTATGCACTGCACTCTGGGGTATAGAATGCCACAGATTCGCCACCAGTTGAGTGAGGTAATTCCTCCTCGTTTCTGTTTTGAATCTGCCATCCTTAGCCTAAAACTATGGCCTCTCATT
The DNA here is from genome assembly GCF_965287045.1 of Carcharhinus amblyrhynchos. Classification (NCBI taxonomy): domain Eukaryota; kingdom Metazoa; phylum Chordata; class Chondrichthyes; order Carcharhiniformes; family Carcharhinidae; genus Carcharhinus; species Carcharhinus amblyrhynchos. Next base: position 99,051,050 of record NC_137326.1, on the reverse strand, counting down.
CTAGAATGTCCAACAAGGGGCAACAACTACTCTACACCAACCCTGTCAATCCCCTTTAGCATCTTGTATATCTCAATTAGATCTCCACTCATTCTTCCAAACTCCAGTGATTATAGGCCTAAAACGCTCAATATCTCTTCATGAGTCCTTTATCCCTGGAATCAATCCAGTGGACCTTCTCTTGAGGGGTGAGATCATGGAGGAATTTGAAAACAGGGATTCAATTCAATTCAAGGAAATGTTGGACGGAGACCAAATGTAGGCCAGAGAGCACAGGCTGAACAGGACTTGGCGTGAGTCAATAGAGTTTTGGGTGAGCTGTGGTTCACGGAAGCTGGGAGGCCAGACAAGGAAGGACGAGAATGCTTAAGTGCTGAGAAAACAGCCAAAGGATGAGGGTTTCACTGGCAGGTAGGTTGAGGCAAAGACAGAGAATGGCAATATTACAGACATGGAAACAATCCTCATAAAAGATCATTGGCCTGAAGCATTAACTCTGTTTCTCTCTACAGTTGCTGCGTGACTTGCTATATTTTCTCTTTCTTTTTTTTGGAAAGAGATGGTCTTGGTGATGGAGAGGATATGTGGTCAGAAGCTCACCTTGGGGACAAATAGGACGCTAAAGTTGCGAACAGTCTGGTTAAGCTTCAGATAGCAACTGTGGAATGAATGAAGGAAGGGGCTTGTGTTTAAATATCAGCTCAGGCAATTCTAAAACACCCCGCAGCCATTGAAGCATAATGGCTGTTGCACAAACATGATAGCCAATTTCAACTCAATAGCGTCCCACAAATAGTAACGAAATCGATGACCAGATGGTCTGGTTTATTGATGATGGTTAAGAGTTAAACATTGATTACTTCACTTTGAGAACTCAACTGGTCTTTGACAAGTGCCATTTGCTCTTTTATATCTACCTGACAGACAAAGGGGTGTCAAGTTTAGTGTCACCTCCAAAAGAAGGCATTTCAACATTACAGCACCCCCCAGTACTACACTGAAGTGTCAGCCTGTACTTTGTTCTCCATTCTCTGGAGTAGATCAAGAAGCCTAAACAGCAGAACCAGCATACCATAGTTAAGTGATCCCTCAACAAGTGGATCAAAGCATAGCTCTGTAAGGCCTTGTGCACAGTGATAGACAATTAATTAATTAACCAGAGATGATCATGCCTAAATATGTGCGCACTTTCCAAACATGCCTCATCAATGATTTGTTCACATACCCTCATCAATCATTCAGAAAGTTGCTTGTTATTATGAGTTGGAATTGTTTTTTATTCATTCTTTCCTGTTTAGTTGATTTAATTACTCTTATTAAGGTACCATTGTTTACAGAAGTTTTATTTGGAAATTGCATTGGGGAGAAAGAAAATGTTGCCAAAATGATTGAGTACCACAGAAATCTGTGATGCTTTTGTTTTTTTATGCAGTTGCCTTTGACGTCACATCTTAATAAAATCAATGAAAGTCTGTTACTTCATCAGTACATATAAGGAAAGGATTTCCTATAATTGCTGCATGGTTAGTTATAGCATATACATTTGCAAATAGTGTAATAAACTTAACAAAAAGGTGGAATCAGTTTTACTTCCAAGTCTATAAATGGAAAATTATAAGATTTTTAACATTTTGCATTTGCAAATATTCTTTCCAAAATGTGTAATGGCTGATAAGACAAAACCGATATTAATTTCACCATTTGCAGATTCCAGTATTTGTAAGCATTTCGGTCAGGATTAATGTCCAAGATTCAAATAGAAGAGGAATACTTTCCCGCGTCAGCTGATCTTGAACTACTGGTTATCTTTTACAGTTGTTTACGAACATAGATCAAGATTAGAAAAATCACTTCAAAAAGAAAGAAATGAACACAAGAAAGCTAAGGAAGGTAAGGAAAACAATCAGTCACACTGTCATTTCATTCATTTCACTCATTCGTTTACGCTCCGCGCACATGTACTTTGGGCCATTGTTGTAAGTGTGGACTTCTTTTTCAGTTGTGGCCTTGCAGGTATTACCGCTATGACCCTAGGTTTTTGTGCATCCCCATCTCTTAAAATCATCACTGGTGGCAGTTTTGTTTTACTTTAAAGATATTGAGGTTGAAATTAATATTGTACAGTGGTGCAAGACAGGCCATATGGATCAGCCACCCATTATACACAACAGCTGAATTTCAGTTCCACTGCAGTCAGTAGATTTAAATAACAGGCGCTATATAACAGGCGGCCGATCTCATACCACCTGCTTTATGCCAATGGCTGAGAGAAATTTTACCCCACTATAAAAATGAAAGCCATTGTTGTCACTGTCATTACCTCAGAGGCCAAAAATCAACAACTGTTGTTCGATTTTTCAGTTCTAAGAAAACATCGAAAAATTAATATCTAACAGAAGTGAATTCCTGAAATATGTGATTTTTTTTTAAAAATTAAGAGTATGTAATGAGAGGACAGTGATTAGTATTAATATCTTCTGATCACAAGAATGTTCACGATGGTCATTACTGGATATCTGATGGTTGTGACCTATGGTGGTGTTGAAAAAAGAGGGGGGTTATGGAAAATAAATGCAGCAGATTGACAAAAATAACATGGCAAGGTGTTAAATGATGAAAGCTGCTCAAGGATATTGTTCCACCATAGTGTTCCACTATGTTGTTCCTGCAGCGAAAATGAAGCAGCCACAACAATGAATGACACCATTGCCCTCATTTCTAACGGACAGAGGACAAGAGAAGTGCAGCACAGGAAGAGGCCCTTCGGCCCTCCAAGCCTGTGCCGATCATAATGTCCAAATTAAACTTAAAAAAAACCTTCTGCCCTTACTTGGTCCATATCCCTCTGTTCCCTCCCTATTCATGTACTCATCCAGATGCCTCCTAAAGTGTTGCTAATGTGCCTGCTTCCGCCACCACCTCTGGCAGCGCATTCCAGGCACCCACCATTCTCTGCATGATAATCTTCCCCTGCAATCTTCCTTAAACTTTCCTCCTCTCACCTTGAACCTGTGCCCCCTTTTAATTGATACTTCCACCCTTGGAAAAAGCCTCTGACTATCCACCCTGTCTATTTCTCTCATAGTTTTGTAAACCCCTATCAGGCTTCCACTCAGCCTCCATCATTCCAGTGAAAACAAATCTAGTTTATTCAGCCTCTCCTCATAGCCAACACCTTCTAGACCAGGCAACATCCTGGTGAATCTTCGGGTGCAAGAATCTCCTAAGAATCTGGTACAGTTAGGAAAAAGCTGCTTTGGCATGCAGTACTCCATCAAGTAGGTAACTGAAGCCCTGAAATGCCATTCATCAACCACATACTTACTGAACCACAGAAAACAAGGGCAGAAGAAAGGCAGCAAGAAGTTCTGAAAGCCCACCTCTCTCCTCAGTTCTGTCATGGGTACTTTGACGTTTTCGGTTAACAAATTGTTATTTGCCAGTTACATTTAGTGTTTGCTGTTCGTGACCAATATTTTATTTGAACTCTTGAATCTGGTGCTCAATTTTTGTCTGGAATGAAAGAATGACAGATTGCAGATACATTCCCTTTAGAATGTTTGACTGTTTATAATGTTTGTTTTTGAAGTTTTGTTTGCTTCTTGTGTCACATGAACTTCTCCTTGCTGACAATGGATACAGCCGGCTGTTAAACAAAGCTCAATTGCTTTATCCAGCACATCAGGAAGTCCATTAGAATTGGTGCCTAACAAACTCTTAATTTACAGTGTTCAAACTGCTTTCTTTCTTTTCAAATCCTGATGCGACAAATTTTGTTAGAATCTGAGGTTTCAAGGTGAAAAGAATTTGCAAATATTCAATTTAACCCACGGCAACATTGTTACTTCTGTTCGGATCACTGGGGTAGCCACAGAAGGATTACCATGAAACCACTATAATAATATATTTAATCCACTACTGTTGTCACAATCATCAAATTGTTTTCAGAGTCAATTAAGCTGATATGTTTTGGAAATGCAATCGTGGTACTGAAACCTTATTTTGAGCATTGCTTTAATTACAGAAAAGTTTTATGTTTATCTGCAATCGCAGCTAAATAACTGTCAGGTTGAATTCCAATTGTTTCACAAAGTTTCAGTTTTTTACTTAATAACTTGAAGTAAAGTCTTAGACAACCAAGTTCTTGCTGTTCCTATTTATAGGAAATAAGCTGTTGATTGGCGAGGAGAGCTGTTTCATTTCTAATTGCCTTTATGTTTACACTTTTCCTTGTAAATGTATCTTGTGTGGTGGTAGTGATGTATAATTCCCTGCCCAGTAGGGCTTCTGACTAACTTCAAAGTTTCTTGTGTGAATAAAATTGAATGATCTTAATTAAGCAATTTTAATCAAACACCAGAACACGATTGGAATACTTAAAAATGCAGTAAAACTTCAAAGCAACTATTGCAATGCAAGTAATAAAACTTGAGGACTGTCTGATCTGTGGACACAAAGATAATAATTACGCAAAGTTATGAATTAACTTCACTTCCTGGGTTATCACTTACAGCACACAGCATGTTCATTTACAAAATTCCCAATACTGTGCAATGCAGAGGCCAGATTCAATTCTGGCCTCAACTCATTATCAGTATGGAGTTTGCATTTTCTCCTGTGCCTGCGTGGGTTTCCTCTGGGTACTGCAGCTTCTTCTCAAAGCCCAAAGATGTACAGGTTAAGTTGATTGGCCAAGCTAAATTGACCCTACTGTCAGGGGGATTAGCAGGGTAAATGTGTGGAGTTATTGGAATAGGGCCGGGTGGGATTGTGGTCAGTACAGACTCAATGGGTCAAATGGCCTTCTTTCTGTACTGTAGGGATTCTTGATATGATCTTATGAAAGCTCAGTGGTGAGCAATGCCCATCAGCAATCACACATGTAGAAATCAGGTCAAAGTGCATCAGGCACTTCTCACGGGTTTGCTGTGACTCTGTATGTCGCGTTCTCTCGCCCTGAACAAACACTCTCACACATCACACAATAAAGCGTGGAGCAGGCGAGATTTTAAAATGGATTTATTGTAGTGAGTGGTGCCCAGGGAGGGTAGAGGGAGGTGCAGAATTTGGGAGGGTTTTTGAGATGGGGGCTGTGGAGGAAGAGGGAAGGCAGTCTGCTGGAGATAGGGTCTGAGGAGCTGGATTCCTATCCTCTTTCAGTCAAACCTCCAGTTTCAAGTTTCTAGCCTTGAGAAATGACCTTGATCACAGATTGTTGTGAGGAATGAAACTGTTTTAGTATCGAACTGGGTTCTTGTGATCAGTGTGGAAGCTTGTGCGAGGTTACCTTGCTGGGAGTAAGCGAACAGCTATTTGCAACTCTCGCTCTCTGTTATTTCATCAACTCCACCAGTCTTTCCTGACGAGTTGTGTTTGTGATCTGCTCTTAGCCGTGAATAATTGGGAGAATTCTGCCACAGTCACGTCTGAATCCTCCGCTCGGTTAACTCTGTTTACATTCCAGCCCTGGGGGATAGAGGGTGTGTGAGGGTGGGGCGGAAGGGGTGTGTGGTGGGGCTGGGCTGTGCAGACACGTCTGTCTGGGAAGACTAAGCCTCACTGAGCAGCAACTGAAGTTCCACACACATGAGGATGGCTTCAACCGGGATCTTGGGTTCATGTCACACTATCTGTAACCCTCATGACTTGCCTGGGGCTTTCAAAATCTCACTAACTGTCCTGGCTGGAGAGAATAGATGGTCTGGAGGAGGGAACCGAGTGTATGGTGTCGAAATTTGCTGATGACACCAAGATTGGTGGAACGGCAAATTGCGCGGAGGGTGTGGAGAGTCTGCAGAAGGATCTAGATAGGCTGGGCGAATGGGCCAGGAACTGGCAAATGGAATTTAATGTCGGCAAGTGCGAGGTGGTCCACTTTGGTAGGAATAATGGTAGGAAGGACTATTACTTATGTGGCGAAAAATTGCAGCAGGCGACGGTGCAGAGGGACCTCGGGGTCCTTGTGCATGAGTTGCAAAAACCCAGCCTGCGGGTGCAGCAGGTGGTCAGGAAGGCTAATGGGATGCTGGCCTTCATAGCGAGGGGGATTGAATATAAAAGTAGGGAGGTCTTGCTGCAGCTGTATAGGGCATTGGTGAGGCCGCAGCTGGAGTACTGTGTGCAGTTTTGGTCGCCGCACTTACGCAAGGATATTTTGGCCTTGGAGGGAGTGCAGAGGAGGTTTACTAGGCTGATACCGGAGTTGAGGGGGTTGAGCTATGAGGACAGGCTGAATAAACTAGGCTTGTACTCGTTAGAGTTTAGAAGAATGAGGGGAGATCTCATTGAGACATATAAGATGATGAATGGGATAGATAGGATAGAGGTGGAGAGACTCTTCCTGCTCAGAAAGGACAGTAGGACTAGGGGGCATAGCCTCAAGATAAAGGGGGGGCGGTTTAGAACGGAGTTGAGGAGGAATTTCTTCACTCAAAGGGTGGTGAATGTCTGGAATTCTCTGCCCGTTGAAGTGGTGGAGGCTGCCTCGCTAAATATTTTTAAGACGCGGGTTGATGGGTTTTTGATAAGAGAGGGGATTAAGGGTTATGGGGAGAGGGCGGGAATGTGGAACTGAGCCACGACAGATCAGCCATGATCTTATTGAATGGCGGGGCAGGCTCGAAGGGCTAGATGGCCTACTCCTGCTCCTATTTCTTATGTTCTTATGTATCATTAGATATCGTGACTGTAGTGGGGGCTGGTTCTTCCACTTGGCACTCAATTACTAAACATGATCATTGAGCCTGTCTTCATCTGAATGGCAGCAGTATTCTCTCACATGGCATCAACAATTTTAGTTCCCTAGGCTACGTAATGTTAAGAGCAGCTTATTAATACTGGCAATCATTTGAAAACTAATGCAATTCAATATGTTTTCTGCTTCAGAGTTAGCCATCAAATGTCTGTGGGCTGTTGACTGTCAGGCTCAGCTGCTTCCTCTGCCGTTGCGATAAATTTATAGTGCTGGATGCAGTCAGCAATAGATGCAGCTTTCAGCGCCCTTCATGATGAATGGGTCGTGTGGAACTGTCACCAGGGCATCAGATGAAAATGTCAATGCCAGCTCCATGTGCAGCAATTACTTTTCACACTAACCAGTTCTCATAGTGCTGTTTCAAAATATAAATTACAGCAGCAGCCATTGACTGATTCATGGATGTTGTACTGGACAGGTAAAAATTATTTTAGACACTTCTAGACTCAGGCCCCTTGAGCCCCACGGACATGAACGATGAAGGTGACCTCACAGTGTCACACTACATTCAAAGGGAAGGCGTTATGCCTTAGAAAGAGCACAAGTCATCATGCCTTTATGAGCAGAATAATGATAGTACAAAGTCATTGGGTGGCATTGGAATTTCCAATCATAAGCAGATATTTTGTTATCCAGTCATGCCAGTACAACTTGTTAAGGCAATTTGCTGCTTTTTTTTTCCCCACCTGAACATTTCTTGCTGATGGAAAGCTAGTGTACTGTTTGCTATAGCTTATAAAATGGCCAGTGTGATAAACATTAACAAGATCTGTGGGTTACTCATATGTGGATTTGATTGCATGGCAGCTTTTGGTGTGACTTGCACATGATGTAAAAATAGGATTGGCTTCACGGCCCTTTTCTAGAATGATGAACTTGGATGTTTCATGAAAATTGAGGGAGAAATTGGTCGGCCCATTTTTAACTTTATCAACAGGATGGACATGTTTAATTTGCACAGGGAGCAGAATATGCAATTGTATTTTCAATGGGAGTTATTAGTTTTACAATTTCAGTTTAAGTATCTTTTAAGCGTATTTAGTTGCGTCACAAGTAGGCTTACATTAACACTGCAGTGAAGTTACTGTGAAAATCCCCTTGTTGCCACATTCCAACACCTGTACACTGAGGGAGAATTTAGCATGGCCAATGCACCTAACCTTTTGGACTGAGAGGGGAATCTGGAGAACCCAGAGGAAACCCATGCAGACATGGGGAGAACATGTAGACTCTGCACAGACAGTGACCCAAGTCAGAAATCGAACTCCGGCACAGTGAGGCAGCAGTGCTAACCACTGTGCCACTGTGTTACCACTCGGATTAATGAACAGATAATTGAGTAAGTCAGCTTTGAATGAAAAGACTATCACTTTGACTTTGGGTGATTTTATTTTGCTGTTAATAAAAATCCAGTTTCAAGTGAGCGCTGCTTTTTCCCGTTGACTTGTCCTCACCTTGCACTGTGCTGCCAAGCACATTTGTGTTATCCTGTACCATACAAACATACGGACTAGGAGCAGGAGTTGGCAACTTGGCCCCTGGAGCCTGCCCTGCCATTCAGTAAGATCATAACTGATCTGATATAAGGTCAGCTCCACATTTCTGCCCACTGCCAATAATCTTTCACCTCCTTGCTTATTAAGAATCTATCTAGCTCTTCTTTAAGAATATGTGAAGACTCTCCATCCACTGTCTTTTGAGGAACAGAGTTCCAAAGATTCCTGACTTTTTGAGAGAAGACAGTTCTCCTCATCTCTGTCTTAAATGGTGACCCCTTATTTTCAAACAATGATCCCTTTTTCTAGATTCTCCCGACAAGAGGAAATATGTTCACACCTTGCATTACTCTTCCCTTTATTTTATTTTGCTTGTCTCACACACTCCGTTCATTTTATCTAACATCTATTTACCTATTCTTCCTCATGTATTTAATCTTTTTCACTGCTGTTCTTTTATTTTGTCCTGTTGTGTATCACTCAGTTTATTTTAAGCCGTTCTATACTGTCCTCTGGATGCCCATTGGACTTCAGTGGGGAATATTGGGAATTGTTTGCACACCTGTGTAAGTGTTATTCATTTGAGCTTTGCATTGGATATTCTTGAGATTTAGTATCTCTGGTCGCCACCACTAATAGACTTTGGTCAGAATTTTCCTGGTCCCTTGGAGACCATAAGAACTAGGAGCAGGAGTAGACCATTGGCTCCTCGAGCCTGCTCTGCCATTCAGTAAGATCGTGGCTGATCTTCTTGTGGACTCAGCTCCACTTACCCACCTGCTCACATAACCCTTAATTCCTTTAATGTTCAAATGTCTATCTATCCTTGCCTTAAAAACGTTCAATGAGGTAGCCTCAACTGCTTCACTGGGCAGGGAATTCCACAGATTCAGGATCCTTGGTGTGAAGAAATTTCTCCACAACTCAGTCCTAAATATGCTTCCCCTTATTTTGAGTTAATGCCCCCTAGTTCTAGTTTCACCTGCCAGTGGAAACAACTTCCCTGCTTCTATCTTATCTATTCCCTTCATAATCTTACATGTTTCTACAAGATCTCCCCTCATTCTTCTGAGTTCCAGTGAGTATAGCAATGAGGAGGGTGAGCTTGGAGACAGAGGCAGGGGGTAGGGTGGGGGAAAAAGAAGAATTGCGAAAAACACAATTGGGATGTCGCCCTAAAATGGACTTGCTTCTAAGTGAGTTCCCCAGAGACAGGTTGCCATTGGGTCCGGCAAGCAGTTTGCCAGAGGTGGGCAGGCACTCAGGATAATTCAGGCCTCAAGTCAGAGCCACTTGTAAGTTTGCTGGTGCTACACGGGCTGCCTGATGTGTCTGAAGCCTGGCAACATGTCAGAAGTGGCTGCTTAGCAGCAGCTTGGCGGAGCATCAGATGCTGTTGAAAATGCCAGTATCAGACAGATGTTAAGCTCAAAGAGATGGAGTCGCAAATGAACATAATCTTCTTTTCAATGCCTCTGTAATGACTTCGGGGAGGTCCATGAGGTTGGCCTATTGGAGTATGAGCTCCCTGATTGAGGCTATTTTTCAGTTTCTTCAAAAACCTTTCATTGATATTTTGTTTGCACTTCAGCCCCACGTTCCTGACCTATGGGCACACGGTGTGGAGGCAGGGGGCAGGGAAGGAGGAAGACCTCCTTGTGAACCTGCTCCTGGGCCTGGCAAGATGTTCCATCTACAAGTCTAGGCAGCGGGCAATTGAGACGGTTGTTCAACCTGACTGTCTGCCCTGTACTGCGGCCTTATTCATGACTGGGTGCCCCTGGAGGGGGAGCACGCGCTGTCCGAGGGCACAGTTGATTCCTTTGTGCCCACTGGGCACCACAGGGACTGGGGTGTATTATTGACCCCTTTAATCACATTTTAATTTGATGTTTTAAGTTTCCTTTCCACTTTGTCTTTTGTTTCAGGCAGTTCCCCTCCTTTTAGGCAACTGCCCCTTTTGAGTTGTCCCTAAGTTAGTTTGATTTTGTTTATTTGGTTGGACATAAAAAGATGTCCGTGATTGAGGCCATAATTACCTGCCCAGTCAGGGAGCCTCACCTGTTTATAAATATGGGAATGTCAGGGCAGCTGACACTCCTGATTCTGATTTTGTACCTGAAGCAGTCTCAGGAGTGGAATTGAGTTTATAAACAAAGGGAACTTGGTGAAGGGGTGCCTGCCTCTGAGGTGTTACTTCAGCCTCCATTTTGAAGTGCCGCCTCAGTTTCTCTCTTCCTCAGCGATACTCACCTCTCCCATTGGAGTTGCTATGGGACCCTGTGATTGGCTCTCCCATATCTGTGTGCCACTCGCCATCCTAATTGGACCGCCAATGTGAGGACTGTGGTTTGCCTCCCATTACATTATGCAGGCACTAGCAGGGTGGGGATGGTCCCAATCCTGACGAATTTTATTTGCTTAGAAGAATGGGTCATTTATGATCAGGAGAAGTAAGCTGAAACCTCCAATTCCTTTCCATGCCTCTCCATAATCAGCATGGGTTTTTTTGGAAAGGTGTATGTTTCTATGTCCCCTTTAGCATGTTGTCAGGGTAAAGAACCAACAGAGACTTCCATGGTCGTAAGTAAAGAGTTATTTATTCACTAAGTTAATTACCTTTGCACAAGAAAGGTACATTTGAATAAAAATGTACTTTTACAAGTTGTAAACCAAAAGAATAGTTAATAGTTTATGTATCAGACTTATAGAAGAGAGGAGTCCTTGTCCACTCTTGAGTTATGATTCAGATGGATTCTGAAGTTGAAGATCTGAACTTGGACATCAGGACTACTTCAGGATTCCCATGAAGAGATGGATGTTCACTCAGTTGAGTGAACTGCTTCATGATTAAAAGTGCAACAGTTGTTCAGCACCATGGTTTTTTTTTAATCAGGTCTAATTTCTTTGCAGATGGGCTTGGAGTTTTTGAAATCAGGCTGGGAAGTTCTTTTAAGTTGTACAGCCTTCAGGTTCTTAAAGGCAAAGATGACACAGCCTTTTGTGGCAATTCCAGACGCTTCCAGCATTTTCTGTAGCTTGCTCATGTTTTCTGGATCCTCAGATAAAGATGCATTGGTTCTAGGTGCTATTGATCCTGTGACCATCACTGGTGTTGTCCACCTGGAATGGCTGAGCTGAAAGCCATTGCTATACAATGGAGATAAGTTCTTCACACTCACTCGGGATGAATAGGCTTCTGCTCAGCCCTTGTTGTTAGAGTTTCAGCTCAGCGACGGGAGTCCGGACCTGTGTTTTAACAAGTATGAATTCCACAGATCATAGTTGGTCCTGATATACCCATTTGAGGGTGAGACTATACCTGAGGTATTGCAATTAGGGACTTCCCAGAATCTTCAGGTAGTATGTATTGAAGTTGCAAAAATCACCTGACACTTGGCAGCCTTTTTAACAGTTCATCAATGCCCATTTTAATTAAAATACAGTTCCAGAAACTTCTATACAAATGTAGAGTCCATTTTTAAAATTATGAATATGATGTGTCTTTACCGGCCATAATAATGTGAACAAATACCACTTTTATAGTGAAATTCGTTCTGTTGCCTAACACTTCTCATAACGTAGGAAATAAAAGCTCTTCATAATATCTCTGCCAGCAGGATAAATTTGCTCCTCTGATCAGCAATTCCCTACCTACTTGGTGCTAAACCTCAGAGAGATTTTCCTCTCAATTTCTGTCTGTCACTCCTTCTGCAGACATAGCTCATCAGGCACTAAATGGTTTTACTGAACTTCCCCCAGTTCTCCCTGTATTGGAATTGATTAAACAATAGAGTTGCCAGTTAAACCAGCTATAACCCTTCCTACTGATGGGCTCTTGGCAACTAATCCTCTGAGCTCAAATAAATGAAGTCATTCTAGCATATTGATGTGAATACTTCCGGAAATGTTTCGATGAACTTCCATTGTTTCGAGTTGATACTGTGTGCAGGAAACAGCATTTTGGATTGGTGCCACTGGTGATTTAATGGTTTTTCACAGGGTGAGGGAGGCAGAACAGAGAGTGACTGGTCCACTCGCTCATACGGCCAGCAGCCAGTTAGCGACGTGAAGGGGGCTACGTGCCCGATCTGGAGTCCAGGGGTTACGCCGTAAACACAAAGTCAGTCATGGCTACAAATTTAAATGATTGAGAGAAACCTGGAATTTTCTAGGATGGGGTGTTGAGTCCGCGCATTCCATACGTGAGATCGCTGGCGAGAGCTGAAGATATGGCAAAACCCAGAAATTGCCAATCTTGCGGGTGAGATCACAATTTTTGCCAGTGATGTAATCCGGTTCACACCTCCTAAAAATAGTGCCCCGGTGTCAACGCCACCCTGATGGTGTAAACCTGCCCACTCTTTTTGCAGTTGAAGTCACAAAAACGGAAAACTGGCCAGGGAAACTGAAGAGTTCCATGGCAGTTTTCTCCCTAGAACTCTGCCAGATTCCCATTAGATTCTAGTCCCTAGTCTGTATAGCTCACTTAAATATGAGGCATGGAAATCTCATTACTAGAGAGTTCCTGAGTACTGGAAATTATGGTATCACTCATGTTCATAGTGCAGGAAAAAGCAGCCTCAAAATTGTGGCTGCTGTCACTCCGGCATGAACTGCTTCATGACTAAAAGTGCAACAATTTTGCAATGATGTCGCCATTCTGCTGAGAACTAACTGTTAAATGAGAAGCAAAAGAGACTATTTATCATTGTTATTTTGATACATTACGCAAATGGTTATAATTGCTTTCAGTGTATCCTCTTATTTATTGTAGGGCATGTCTAATTTTTAAAACAATTCTTGCATTGTTCACAGGTGTGGTAGCGAAGTGGTTGACTTGTGCACACCTTGTGTAGGAACTGTTGCATTGCTATGGAGACAGGAGGTAATGTTACTTGTCCTCCATTGTAGGCACGGGGAGGAAGGATACAGTAGCATGTTGTGGGTTCCTGAATGGGTAGTCCAGAAGCCTGGACTAATGATCCAGAGACAGGAATTCAATTTAAGTTCAATGAATAGAATCTGGAATTAAATGCTACTGTAGGTAATAGTGACCTGTTCATTGTAAGGACTTATCTGACTCACATGTGTACTTTTTGTGAGGCGAATCTGCAGTCCTAACCTGGTCTGGTGTACGTGTGCCACAGGCCCACAGCAATATGATTGACTCTTGATTCATAGAATTATACAATCCCTACCGTATAGAAGGAAGCCATTCGGTCCATCAAGTCTACATTCACTCTCCAACAGCGCATCTTACCCAGACCCTAGCCCATGTATTTCCCCTGCTAAGCCCTTTAGGCTACACATCTTGGGACATTAAGGGGTAATTTAGTATGGCCAGTCAAATGAATCTGTACATCTTTGGACTGTGGGAGACAACTGGAAAACCCTGAGGAAATGCACATCGACAAGGGGAGAACGTGCAAACCATACACAAACAGTTATCCAAGGCTTGGAATTGAACCTGGGTCCTTAGCGCTGTGAGACAGCAATGCTAGTCATTGTGTTCTCTGAAGTTGCCCTCTAAAATATTCTGTTGAACCACTCAATAGTGTTCAAGAAGAAGGTTTCCATTACTCTCATCAGCCCAATTAGTGACAGGCAATTAACTTTGGTTATGTTAGAAAGGCTCATATCCTTTGACTGAATGAATTTAAAAAAGATCAGTATCATTAAATCTAAGCACCTGCATCATGCAAAAATAAATGCAATCTGATATCAATATTTAATAATTTTATTTGGACATTGACACAAGAAAAAGTGTAAGTTAGTTTTAGTCTTTTAGACTGTTCATCTCCATTAAAGGATAAAATTAACTGATTAGAATAACTTTATATTATTCCTTCTCTTTACAAATCTCACCAGAGGATGATCTTTAATAACCCAGGGATTGATATGTTTGGCTAGTCCCAAAAATCACTGCTGTATGCACTGCTGCTTCACAGCGCCAGGGACCCGGGTTCGATTTCTGGCTTGGGTCGCTGCCTGTGTGGAGTTTGTACCTTCTCCCCATGCCTGCGTGGGTTTTCTCTTGGTGTTCCAGTTTTCTCCAACAGTCTGAAAGACGTGCTGGTTAGGTGCATTATCCATGCTAAATTCAGTGTACCCGTACAGGTGCTAGAGTATGGCAACTAGGGGATTTTCACAGTAATTTCATTGCAGTGTTAATGTAAATCTACTTGTGACACTAATGAATAAACTAAAAAAGAATGATGCATAGAAATAGCTCGGTGAAAACGTCCTAGAAGTACTTTTTTCTTTCTGGTTGTTTGGAGACTCCTGATCTTATTGAATTAGGACTGGAGCGAAGGATCTATCATGTAACCCATTATTCTGTGTACGTGGATTTACCAATGGTGTAGATTCAAATGTTTCCCTTCCAAGTCAATCTGAACACTAACTATTTTTTTTATTTCTATTTTAGATTATTTGGTTTACAAATTAGAAGCACAGGAAGCTTTGAACAAAGAAAAGGTGAGTATCATGTCGTTCAAGAATGGGATCTTTAATTTTGTGACTAGTTTACAAATTGTTTGGTATTGCAGGACATGAGTAGTTCTGAAAAAAAGTCACTTTGACGAAGCTTTTCATCTTGCACTCATCAGGAAAGTTGCAAGAATACCAATGTCAGGAGAAACACCAACTTCATCTTTCATGAGTAGGAAGTGCTGATTGGTTGGCAAGTGGGCTTTGGTAGAGGTGTTGCCATGGAGAATGCACCAGTTAATGGTGACTGACAGTTAACTGCCAAACATTGTTTAAAAATTTAAACCAGGCAATCTTCTCTGATTTGGTCAAGGTATTGCCCTGAGGAATGAACCAGCAAATGATTATCATTTGTTTTGTTTAACTTTCAGGCACAATGTATGTATTAAACCCAAGGTTGTACTAAACCAAAGGTTATGCCAGTTTTCATTTCAATATGGATCGATGATGCTAAAATGAGACACAGACCGATGATTGAGCAAGCTTTTGTGTGATGAGATTGAACAGATTGGTAATTGGATGACTAATTTGTGCTGTGACCTCTACATTTCTTTCATTTATTGATTTGATCTGTTTATGCTGTTATATTGCTTCAATGGATGACCACACCACAAACAGTACCTGTTCGAAACACATCCGCAACACAAATTCACTTAAGTGGTTTGGCAATGCAATTAACAACACTGATAAATGCTTAACAAATCACCATATACTGTCAGAAAGCAAAAACTTTGTCCTTGCGCACAGCATAGACTCTTACTTTCTCCTCCACTCACCCATTAACTCACTGCTCCCTTCTTAGGCAGTCTCTCAGGGTTAAGAATGACTTGCTTCCTGTCTAGGGGGGGTGGGGGGTGGATTCTACAGTGGCCGAATGGTTCAGTCGTGGAGCTGCAGACTCTGCCCCAGGTTTGGCAAGTGGTTTTTGATGAGGTGGGTGGTTGGGTTTCTGGATTCTGCACTCTCTTTCCACTGTTTGCTCTTGGCCTCTGCGTGCTCAAGATGGTTGGCATCTTCGTAGATGTTTCTTCTCCAGTTTCTGCACTCTAAGGCAAGTGATTCCCATGTGTTGATGGGGATGTTGCATTTATTTAGGAAGGCTTTCAGAGTGTCCTCATAGTGTTTCCTCTGCCCTCCTGGTGATCGCTTGCCATTGCGGAGCAGAGCACATGCTTTGGGAGTCTTGTGTTCAGCATGTGGACAGTGAGGCCCGTCACAGTTGGTCAAGTGTGACCAGTACCTCGATACTGGCAATGTTGGCCTGAGAAGTTGTTGGCCTGGGAGAGAATTCTCACATCGGTATACCTATCCTGCCAGTGGACTTGCAGGATTTTACAGAGGCAACATTGGTGATATCTCTACAGGGATTTGTGGTGTCTGCTGTACATTGTCCATGTTTCTGGTGCATGCAGGAGGGCAAGAACCCTGGCTGCTCTGTAGACCATGAACTTGGAGCTGGATTTGAGGTCTTGGTCTTTGAACACACTGTTTGTCAGGTTTCAGAAGACTACATTGGTGCCTTGGAGTTGATGCTGGATTTCATTGTTGACGTCTGCCTCTGTTGAGAAGAGGCTCCCGAGGTAGGGGAAATGATCCTTATTGTCCAGAGCTCACTGTGGATCTTGATGGTCAGGGAGCAGCTTTGTGTGGCAGGAGTGGGCTGATGGAGAGCCTTTGGTTTTTGGATGTTTAGTCTGAGGCTCATTTTCTCATGTTCCTCAGTGAATGCATTGGTAACGGTGTGTAGCTTGGCCTCTGAGTATGCACATACACAGGCATCGACACTGTACTACAGCGCAATGACAGAACTTGGGGTGGTCTTGGTTCTGGCCTGCAGGTGTCAGAGGTTGAACAATTTCCCACGTCTGGTAGGTTAGCTCCACTCCAGCGCGGAGCTTCAAGGTGATGGGAAGGAATGTTGTGGCAAAGAAGATGGGAGAAGAGTGTTGGTGCGATGATACAGCCCTGTTTGGCCCAATTCACACATGTAATGGGTCTGTAGTGGTTCAGTTGGTGAGGATCACAGCTTGCATGTCATCATGGAGCAGGCAGAAAATGGTGATGAGTTTCTGCAGGTAGTCAAATTTGAGGATGATGTTCCACAATCCCTCACAGTTGACAGAGTCGAAGGTGAGATTGAAGAATGCTGTATACAGAGGTCGATGCTGCTCTCTGCACTTTTCACAGATTTGTTGTGAGCTAAAAATCTTGTCCATTGAGCCTGTTGATGGGCGGAAGTCACACTGAGACTCAGGGAGGTGTCAGCCACTGGGAGGAGGTGGTTAAGGAGGATTCTCACAATGGCCTTTCCCATTATGAGAGTAGGAAAATCTCTGTAATTTCTGCAGTTGGACCTGTCTCCTTTCTTGAAGTTAGTCTCAAGTAAGGCATTGCTTAGATTTCCTGGCATGCTGTCTTCCAGACAAGGGTAATGAAGTTGTGCATTCTTACCAAGAGCGCCTCTCCACCACATTTTAATTTTTCAGTGGGGATTCCAACTATGCCGGAGGCCTTGTTGTTTTTCAGCCATCTGTTGGCTTTTCGACCTGCCAGCGAGTCAGGGTTGTGCTGAGATGGTGATGGGTAGGATATTGTGGGATGGTGTCAAGGGCAGTTGCGTTGGAGGCTGTGTCTTGGCTGAGGTAGTCCTTGTAGTGCCCATTACAGAGGTGTCAGCTGCCTCGCTGTCTTTGAGCACCTCTCATTTGTGGCTCTCTTGGACCATAGATGGTTTTAATTGCGCTGAAGAAGCTGCGCACCTTGTGGTTGTCGGCAAGTTGCTGAGTGTCCTGCACTCTTTCCACCCAACATCTGTTCTTTAGGTCACGGGTTCTTTGTTGCCTTTATCTGCATGTAGGCTTGTTTTCTGTCATTCGAGTTTTGTTGGAACTGTCAGTTCAGGAATACCATATGTTTGTAATCAAGAATATCCTGGATCTCTTGATGGTTCTTATCAAACCAGTCTTGGTGTTTTCATCGAATCCTACAGTGCAGAAGGAGGCCATTCGGCCCATCGAGTCTGCATTGACCACAGTCCCACCCAGGCCACATCCCCACAGCCCTATGCATTTACCCTAGCTAGTCGCCATGACACTAAGGGGCAGTTTAGCATGGCAATCCACCTAACCCACATATCTTTGAAGTGTGGGAGAAAACCAGAGCACCCAGAAGAAACCCATGCAGACACATGGAGAATGTGCAAACTCCTCACAGTGACCCAAGCAGGGAATTGAACCCAGGTCCCTGGTGCTGTGAGGCAGCAGTGATAACCACTGCTACCGTGCTGCCCTGTGTCACCATGCTGCCCTCTTTTCTAGTTGAGTGCCTGAGCATCTGCTCACAGGGGTTGACTCTGGGAGGAGAAGGCTAAGGATGATTCTCACAATGGCCTTTCCCATTATGACAGTAGGAAAATCTCTCAAAGGCAGCCACTGCGGGCACTCTATTCCCTATTCTGTTGCTATCTATCGCTCCCATTATGATGTGCACCTTAAGTATTACTCCTCTATATCTCCTTGAGTTCACACCCTGCTGAGTTAAAACCCTCTCAGCAGTCGAGCAGCTGGGAGAGGGCCAAATAGTACTTCACGGTTGCTCTTAAACGATCAAAGAAGAGGATCACATTAACCCTCATTTGTTGGAGGATATCTGTCTCTTAAGACATGATTTCCACCCCAGGTGAAACATGTCCAGCTTTCGTTTGAGGGAATCCCCTCACATCACACGAGCTGACAGGCCCACCTAAAGAGGAGCCATCTCACATCCACCCATATAAATTGTAACCTTTGGTCCTCCCTAACCTATTCATTTACAAACTAGACTATTAAAGCTTCAATGAGATCATGTTTCTCAACAGACCCAAGTTTTTGAATCTATCTGGATAGCTGTTAAATAATCTTTTGGATATCAGCCCTTTGATACCTTACGAGTTTTCCGGATCTTATTCCCTTTCTCTTTCACTGTGTTGTGTTTGATCGGCTGTTCTCACTGTGTTTGTTAGCTAACAAATCAAAAGTAGAATTATTTAAAGATGATATAACTGAACAATGTTGAGCAGTAAGTGTGGATGTTAATTTGTTTTGCTGGTGGAATTATCCCAGACCTAACTGGCTCATGTTATGTGAGAATAAAAGAAATTGCTGACATTCTTCTGAGTAGTCTTCTAAACTTACAGAGACCCAGTGCTTCATGTTCTAATCTGCATTTCATTTTCAACTCGCCTGTAAAACTTGTTACAGTTTGTCTTTTCATGTCAGTGTAGCAAATTGTTTTACCTGGATTCAGTTTCCTGTCAGATTACTCGCCTAGGGTTCCAATGATCTACAGTAGCCTGAAGACATTCTCATCACTCTTGTCTTTGTTCAATGCCAGAGCCAGCCACTGCATCAATAAAATCCTGGATTTGACAACCTGTTACTAAAAATAAGCCTTGCTTTGACTATTTTCCTGCTGTGCCCCTTTGATTTTGGTCTTTTGTCCTGCTTTTTATTGTAATGTCGCTCGTAATATATGTACAGAAATGACAACAAAATGAGAAGGTGAGTTTCTACTTTTTAATTTCTGTTTTACAGCAAGATTCCAGTAATCGATATGGTGCACTTAGTATACAACACAAAATGCTGAAGGTAGGTGCATTGACATTTTATATCAACAATTGGGCATGGTATTCACAAGTAAATATTGTCAATTCACTTTACTTCACTTTTGCCAGTTTACAGTTACTAAAGAACATAAATTATGAGCAAAATGCCCATTGTTCAAGGTAAAGTTGCTACCTTAAATAGATATTGCTACATATAATGTACGGAGTATTTTAAGAGCACTTTTTGTGTCCTTGCAGTTTCAATGGAATTGAACTAACTACTAAACATTACAAATAGGAATGTTCTGAATTAGTCTTTTAGATAACTTACAATGTGTGGAGCTTATAACGATGGTTACTGTTATGAATAAACAGCAACTTTGCATAGTTAACAGCACAGATTCAGTCGCCAGCATCCTTAACATTAATAATGGGAAAGTAAGTTTCTTATGAATGAAACAAATAAACCCTTCTTATTAAAAAAGATAAAATGCAGCAGGTGCTAGAAATCTGAATTAAAACCATAAAATAATGCAAAGCACCAGCAGCAATGTTCTCCTTCAAGCTGTGCGGCAACCTAGAGATACCCCTGCAGGGTCCACGTGAATTAGCCCTTCTAAGTTACCATGTATTGTATGCAATATAACAAAATTCAAGGACCTACACTTAAATGAATCAGCTGCGCAGAAAAGAATGAGAGCTCAATTTGAGTAATAGGCACATAAGAAATAGGAACAGGAGTAGACCATTCAACTCCTCGAGCCTACTCTGTCATGTCAGGCAGCATCTGTGAAGAGAGACACAGAGTTAATGTTTCAGGTCAGTGACCTTTTGTGTGTACTGGAAAAAAAAGTTACATACTCTTGCGGTGACTGTATGAAGCTGAAACATATCAGCTTTTCAGCATTTGAGAATGATCCGTTTTACACATGCCCAGACTTATCATGAAATATGGGAGTGAAATCATAATGCATACCAAATAGCTCACTGCTTTCACAAAGCAAGGATACTTTGCATGGTGGCACAATTGTACTGTACTCTACTTCCATCTTATGCAGAACAATATCGATTGTGCCATTTCACATGCTGTATGATTGACATACTTCTGGTCAGGTTGTAACCTGCTTCATTGAAATCTGAAAGTGTCTTGTTATTTTGCCAATTTAGGACAAAATAGTATAACCTTTATACTATCAATAGGAAGTTTTGATTTGATATGTATAATTAACCGATTCAAAATGTTCATTTTTGTTTAATTATTGAAAATTATTGTGCTTGCGTCAACATTTTTGGCCAATTATTCATTATCTCGAGTATGATGAAGATGAAAAGGCAACAGATCCTTTAGATCATTTAAGATTGGTACCTATTCAGATTATGTTTTTGCATTAAAGATGAGCATGCCAGCTGCTCTTTTTCAGATTTATGTTTAATGAAAGATTTGCACTCTTTCCCTGCTAAGGTGTTTGTCATGTTACTCATTCTTGTTCGTAGAATCATAGAATCATAAAATCCCTACAGTGCAGAAGGAGGCCTTTCAGCGCATCCAGTCTTCACGGACCACAATCCCACCCAGACCCAATTTCCATAACCTTACATATTTACCCTGCTAATCCCCCTGACACTAAGGGGCAATTTAGAATGGCCAGTCAACCTAATCTACACATCTTTGGACTGTGGGACGAAACCGGAACACCCGGAAGAAACCAATGCAGACATGGGGAGAATGTGCAAACTCCACACACACACACACACACACACACACACACACACACACACACACACACACACAGTCACTCGAGGTCAGAATTGAACCTGGGTCCCTGGCGCTGTGAGACAGCAACGCTAACCACTGTGCCACCGTGCCACTTTAATTAGATACATACGCATGGATTTTTCGACCCTTCATGATGTTTTATTTTTACAACTATCATTGACATTACATTCTCTTATGCATATATGTATACGATGGTGTGTGTATGTATATATACATACACATATACATATGATTTTTATATCTATATGTATAGGAGTGAAATCATAATGCATACGAAATAACTCACTGCTTTCACAAAGCAAGGATACTTTGCACGATTTTATATATATATATATATATATATATATATACATATGTGATTTTATACATATGTATATGTAATGTATATATGCATTCTCTTTCTTCTGGCCTAACATCTAGCTTCAGTGCAGAAACAGAATAAGGAGATTCTACTTCAGTTGATGCTGCTATTGTAGTTCCAAGTTCCTTTATCGAACCAGAGGTGTTACCTTCTTGCTGAAAGATGGATGGAGTGGTTTTAACCCGAGACTTTCTGGCAGAAACCTAGCGGACGCAGGTTATTCAAATCAGCCAGGTCCCTCTCAGATCCTGCCATGTTCAACTTGAACTCATGCTTTTGAGTTGGCAGTGTGGATACCCACCTGATGTTAGAAAGGTCCTTATTTACATATTAAAAAAAGCTCATCAGGTCCTAACTGCTGTGTTAATCAGACAGGGAAGCTGGCGTAACTTTCAAAGAACAACGAAAATTACAGCACAGCAACACGTCCTTTGGCCCTCCAAGCCTGTACTGACCATGCTGTCTCATTGATCTAATACCCCCTATCTTTCCAGGGACCATATCCCTCTATTCCCATCTTATTCATGTATTTGTCCAAATGCCCCTTAGAAGTCACTATCGTATCTGCTTCCACTACCTCCCCCAGCAGCAAGTTCCAGGCAGCCACTACCCTCAGTGTAAAAAAATAAACTTTCCTGTATGTAGGAACTGAATCCAGGAACAGAAGTTGCCATTGAATGTGAATTTTTTTTTAAACTTTCATTTTGGGGAGAAGAAGAAATAGGACCATTCCTCTGGACTTGGGCCTTTTAAATGAGGCTTCCTCACATGCACACCCGCAAAGTTCTCCTGAAAACCCATCACTGGTACAGGCTTCCTGCTGCTGAAATTCTGCTCCTGCCTGTGACAGTTGCTGCTTTTGAACAGCTCCCAGTAGATAGCTGACCAATACACTTACCCATATTGCTGGCATTGGGTTTGGTGCAGTTTACCTCCCTGATTCCAATTGCGGTTAAAAGAAAGGGCTTTTTTGTCTCAATAAGTTGGAGAAAATGACTGCAGAATCTGGAGGATATGTTCGTTGGAATTAATCATTTTTACTGAATATGTGCTTAAAAACTACAAGTTTGTTAGATCCTCATTTGGAGTCTCTTGTATAGTTGTGGTTCTCTAATCATATGAAAGATATTGGCCATGTTTCTCCTGAATTGGGACAAAGGTTACCTGTCGGTGGTAGCAGTGTCTATCAGGTGGGATTCTCCCAGCTGATGGATGCTAACTTGTATATTGTGGACAACCCACTGTTCCGAGATCGAGCTGCCATTGTTTAAGGGGCAAACCAATCTTTGCGCTTGGGAGAGAGGCCGCACTCCTACAAATAAAACAGTGGCCTTCACACTGCCCAGGGGAGCACCACCAATCCCTCACCAAAGAGGGGCATTCACCCCCTCCCACCCACAAATAATTGGTAACACTTCCCCCCTCCACACACTACACAAACATGAGGGATCCGACCACCCCCTCACACTCAACCGTCTTCCCCCTTAGACCTTCCCACTCAGACACCCTTCTGCCTCAGATGCCTGACTCAGACCCCTTTCCCCCTCAGACCCTCCTTCCTCCTCAGAACCTGTACTCAGCCCCGTTCAGATATACTTCCTGGCACTGCCACCAGTGCAGCATTGTCCCCTGGCACTGACACTTTGGCCCATGTGGGGGCTTGAGAAGGTAGGTCCTATGGCCATTTGCCCCTCTGCTGATGGTAGAGGAAGAGCCCCTCAAGAGTCTTTGGGGTTGGGTGGGCAAACCCAAAGGGGAAGTTGAACCACTGGCTTAGACTCTGTCAGTATTGCGGTCAATGGGGTACTTGAGATGCATTCAACTGTGAAGGGAAAGAAAAAATAAACACAGGTGGCTGGAGGATTATGGAAATCCATTGATCTCACAGCTAAATCTTTTGCGAGGCAGCGCAGGTGGAACTTATTACGGATCAAAAGCTTCAAGTGCAGTGGAGAGTGTTTCAACGATTTCAACTTACTGGGAAGCCTCAGCAACTTCAAATCAAAGGTGTGCACAGCCGAGCAGACTGGAAATCTGGGGGTCCTGAGAGGGAAGAGGAGCTGAGTGAAGGGTCTGAGGGAGGGGTTTGAGTGAGGGGGGTGAGAGGGGCTGAGTGAAGTTTTGAGGGGGGAGGGTTGCTGAGTGAGGGCTCTGAGGGGAAAGGGGGACTGAGATGTCTGAGGGGGGAGCGGGACTGAGTGGAGGTTCAGGTCAGATAAGGCACATGCCTGCATGGTGTTGGGGGTAGGATTTCATTGTTGAGGGTTTTATTTATTAGTCACAAGCAAGGTTTACATTAACACTGCAATGAAGTTGCTATGAAATTCCCCTTGTCGCCACAGCCTGGAGTCTCTTTGGGTCAATGCATCTAACCAGGCCAGTCTTTCAGACTGTGGGAGGAAACCCACGCAGTGATGCTTCCTTGACCCTCGAGATCCCACACGACTGGTCCCCTTGCCTGAGAGGATGTGTACAAAGCTCACTCTCTGCATCTCCAACTGGAGAGGCAGGAGAATAGCAGGAGGTCTTTGAATCGGGCTTCAATCCCACTAATTATATTTAAAGCAGTAAATCTGAATATGTATCAGGTTCCTGCCCGCTGTGGGCTGATTGGGGCAAGCCGGGATCATTGCTGGGATAGGTTTGGCGCCCAGCAGAGGGAAACAGTTTTAATGGCCGATGTCCAATTCTCCAGGCCCTCACAATTCCTGATAAGAGCTAGCAGAGCTGGAGAATCCTTCCCATTTATGGAATTGTTAGGATACAAGCAAGACAATTTCATGGTTTAAGGAATCTAAGTTAGGAAGTTAAGGAAATTAAGCTCCTCTTTGGGAAAGGGGTGAACTCAAACAAGTTGGAAATTTGAAAGATTATGAGCAGTGTTAATCCAGTTGATCCAAACCAACTGATCTGTGGGTGAAGGGGTTTAAAGATTAGGGGACATAAACTTAAAATTCTTGGCTAATTTTTAAATGCATGTTCAGAATCTTGGCACTATTGGTAAAATAGTTTATTTATTAGTCACAAATAGGCTTACATTAGCACTGCAATGAAGTTACTGTGAAAATCCGCTTGTTGCCACACTCCGGCGCCTGTTCGGGTACATTGAGGGAGAATGTAGCATGGCCAATGCACCTAACTAACACATTTTTTGGACTGTGGGAGGAAACCGGAGTACCCAGAGGAAACCCACACAGACACCGGGAGAATGCGCAGACTCCGCACAGACACTGATCCAAGCTGTGAATCGAACCTGGGTCCCTGGCGTTGTGAGGCAACAGTGCTAACCACTGTGCCACCATGCTACCTATTGTACTTACTGCCCATCTCCGGTTGCCTTGAGAAGGTTGGTGGGTAGTCTTTTTGAACCAATGCAATCTATATGGTGATGTTGTTCCCACAATGCTTTTAATTAAGGATTTTAGAATTTTGACATTGTTAAGTAGTGAATTTTCAGATTTTGACTCAGTGATAATGAAGAAATACTGATGTATTTCTAAGTCAACATCATACTGAGGATATAAGGGCTGGAATTCTTCAATCTTGCCTGCAGCTGGGATTCTATGGTCCCACTGCTGTGACTGGAGATTTATCTGAGCACCAAATTCTGCGTTCTCACTGGCAACGGTAGAGGAGAGTGTGAGACTGGAGAATGCCAGCTAAGGAGATTTTTTAAATGTAAATTGATGGAGTACACAGCCTGAGAGGATGGTTGAAGCAGATTCAATGAGCCGTAGAATCCCTACAGTGCAGAAGGAGCCATTCAGACCATGGCGTCTGCACCAACAACAATCCCACCCAGCCCCTATCCTCATAACCTCATTTAGCATGGCCAATCGACTTAAACATCTTTGGACTCTGGAAGGAAACTGGAGCACCCCAGAGGAAACCCATGCAGACATGGGGAGAATGTGCAAACTCCACACAGACAGTGACCCGAGGCCGGAATTGAACCCAGGTCCCTGGTGCTGTGAGGCAGCAGTGCTAAGCACTATGCCACTGTGCTGCGGTAACTTTCAGAAATAAACTGGCTGTATACTTGGAAATTGGAAAACTATGCAGGCCTATAAGGAAAGTTGAAGGGAGTGGGACTTGTTGGTGGATCTTGCAAAGACCCAGCACAACATGAATGAACATCTGTCCTAAATAATTCTACTTAAGAGGAAAGTGTGGGTGATGGCATTCCCATTCTATTGCTTCTTCAGTTGTCTCAGTTATCTATTTCTGACTTACTTTATGATTCTGTAAAGCTATCCGAAGCACTGAGGAGCTTTTTCCCTCAATTTTATTTTAAACTGTCTCCAACCTTACTGCAGTGGTGTGCAAAAGAGCTTTTACATCCTATCCACCATTCTCCATTAACTACCCGACAAAGCTGTTTCCTCAGCCATCTCCTTGCTGGGAGAATTCTTATTGTTCCTGAAGGCTGTTTAAGATATCCAGTGCCAAACATTTTTCAGATATATTGGAGATTTTTAAAAAACAAACTTTACTTAATTTTAGTTTCAGTATATTACTCATTATCCATGCAACAACACTCGACCGCACTTCAAAAGTAATCCATTCACTGTGAAAAGTCTCTGCGGTATCTGCAGGGCAAGACAAGGCTGCACAAAACTTTTATTACATTCCAAAACTCTTCTTCCATATTAGGTTTCCCGCTTTGAACTTTTTGTTTTATTAAAAACTGAGAGTGTGGTTTGAGACCTGGCTATTCCTTGCTGGGTGTTTGGATGGAAAGAGAGAGCTCGTAAAGCTCATTGCCTCTCAGCTGGGCACTTCATGTGTTTTTCAATATATAATTGGTTTTTAAAATCACCATTTCTGTGTACAGTGTATCCTAAGGCATTGATGCAGAATAGGATGCCTGCAGGCCACCCACTCGACATGAGGCAGCAAATTATTCGCTAAACCAATGCTACATATTCTGCACTCTAAACTTCAGATTGGTAAGTGTGAAGTTTAAAGGATTGCCATTTTAGAGACTAACAAGATGCCATGGTTAAGACTTGAGGAAGGGGCTGCTTCAAAGATCAAATCTGCTCCCGAGTTTCGATCCGTGTTATTGCTTCAGCATTTCAAGCAAATGTAACTCATTTCTTTCAGAGCATGAAGACCATTAAACTCCTTCTCTTCCCCAGTCATCCATTCACCCGATAGGTTGTTAACAATTAAGTTTAGCTTTACCTAGTTATGACTCTGTGATTTTCCTTCTCTCCCACAATTCTTTTCTCTTGTGGTGCCTTGTACAATACCATTCATATTTTGCAATGATCTATCAAAATTATTATTAAAAATATTGAATCTGAGCGCAATTTCTTCTTGCCCAGCTTGACATTCTGTTGGAAGTTGTCACAATTTATATGTCACCTTTTTCCTATTATTGATTCCTGTTCTTTTTGATAATGAGTTTTGGAGGGAGGTGATGGCCTAGTGGTGTTATTGCTAGACTATAAATCCAGAAACTCAGCTAATGTTCTGGGGACCCGGGCTTGAATCCCTCCATGCAGATGGTGGAATTTGAATTCAATAAAAAATATCTGGAATTAAGAATCTGTTGATGACCGTGAAACCATTGTCAAAAAAACTCATCTGGTTCAGTGACATCCTTTAGGGAAAGAAATCGGCCATCCTTACTTGGTCTGGCATACATGTGACTCCAGAGCCACAACGATGTGGTTGACTCTCAACTGCTCTTGGGCAACTAAGGATGGGCAATAAATGTTGGCTATCCCCCCAAACCACCCCTCCTCTCCCATCCCATTTACCTCTCCACCTTTTGTCCTCTCTTTCCTCCTTTAAGAAGCTCCTTAGAACTTACCTCTTTGACCAAGTTTCTGTTCATCTATCATAAATATCTCCTTCATGACTCTGTGCCAAATTTTGTTTTGTAATACTCCTGTGAAGTGCCTTGGGACATTTTCTTTTGTTAAAGCTGTTTTTTTAAAAATTATAGGTCGTTCTTGTTGTTCATCAACAATTCTACTTGAAGAAGCACGCTTTTTGTTTTTATTTCTTTAAAAAATTAGTTTGAATAAGGTCACATTATAGTTTAGTCTTTGCTCTGTCTCTGCATTTGATTAATTAGCTTTCCATGTGCATATTAATCTTTCACGTAAAAATATAATTTTATGATATTTTGTGCATGGGTTTATAACTGGGTATGTCAGGATTAACCTTGACAAAAAGTTGGATAAATTGCTGTAGAGGGACTCAAACCCATGACTTTCTTACATATAGGCAAGTTTGCTACCACTGAGCTAAGGCTAACATTCAAAACAGCTATTGAATCTTAATTCTTTATATTCTGTTCTTGTTATTATGAGAATACTCTGTAGTCAGATTAAAACTGTGAGGTACTGCCCTGAAGTGTCAGGATAAGCTGTGAAAAACCGCTCATGTCCTATCTCCTGAAATTTATAACAACCAACATTTACATTTTAATCCCTAGATTATACTTAAATAAAATGCAAATTTTTAAGTGGGTATGATAAAGTTAAGAGTTCTACAGGTGTAAAAAATGAATCAAGGTAGAAGATTTTGTCTGTGAAAGCGAGTGTATAATAAAAGAAAATCTTTTAATGCATTTATAACCTAACATTGATTTTTACTTGTACTTTTTTGTAAAGAAGTTCCAACGCTCTGTTGCTTCGTTTCCAACAAACCTTTCTACGTTGAACTAGTTTCATGGATCGTGGTTCCAGATTTTCCATGTTTCTCTCATATACTTGAACCTCCAGCTTATCTGCATGACATGCTCCTCATCAACTGCCAAATTGTCTCATGCTTGACTATAATAGTGGAGAATTAACCTGGCAAAGTACATTGGTGGAGTTGTTTGAGGAATTATATTACAGCAGCTACAAACTGCACTGTAGAAAGAAACATAGTGAGGAGGCTTCTGGGCATGTTGTAAATGTAGGATACAGAAGGAAAAGAGAGTGGTCCTCTGCATTCGTTCTTTTAAAATGACTTATGTACGAACATTGTAAGATGTTACAGTAATACCTTATTGTAGAGCATAGTGGAGGGGACCCTATTCTGTCTGGTCAAATGTGGAAATTGGCAGTTAACTCATAGCTCTATGCTGTTAAAAGAATCAACTTCAACCCCATCCAAAAGTGGCAGCACAGCAGCTAAAATCCCCCAACAAAAGACAGCACAGGCTGTCCTATTTCTTAACACAAAACATGTACAAGTCCCAGCACAAAGCTGCAGCTCAGATAGTCAAAAGACACATCCCAACCCAGCACAAAAGCCAATCCCATTAAAGTATACCACAGTGCACCAATTTGCTATTTTGGTGGAGCACCAAACTTGCATGGAGTAGGCAAATACCCCATGCAAATGCACCCCCAGTAACCTACCAGCTGTGGGTATTACCTGACCCATCCAAAACCACAACCATCACCCACTTGATCCCTGTGTGAAGAGGTTAATTGGTATTTTCTTCAGGGATAAAAGCAAAATACTGCAGGTGCTGGAAATCTGAAATGAAAACAAAAAGTGCCGGACAAATTCAGCAGGTCTGACAGCATCCGTGGAGTGAGACAAAGAGTTTATCTTTCGATTTTTTGGACTCTTCTGAGCTTTCTTCAGGGATTTGGGCTGTTTGCCTGAGCTAAATGTTGCAGACTTCAGGAATAATTCTAAGAAAATGACTACATTTTGACAACTGGAAATGAGTGGAGAGCATCTTAAATTAAGCCATAAATTGGATACAGCATGTGTCTAAAACATGTTTTTGCAGATTAAATAGACCCTTAGATGAAAATGAGTTTAGGAGTGTGTAAGTTTAAAATACTTCAAGCATCATTACAAAAGTCTAATAGGGAAGTATTAATACAGTGCAAATGAGAGACATGTTCTTGAATAATATCAACTGTTAGATAGAATATAAGAGCTGGGAGGCTATGCTGGGACTCTAAAATATTAACTAGGCCACGACTTGAATACTGTGTTCAGTTCTGGTCACCTCTGTACAGAAAGCATTAGACAGGGTACAGAGGAGATTTACGAGGGTGTTGCCAGGACTGAAAAATTGTAGCCGTGAGGAAAGTTGGGATAGACTAGGATTGTTCTTGGAACAGCAGAGTCAGAGGGGGGGAATTTGATTAATATGTACAAAATTGTGAGGGGCTGGGATAGAATGGATGGGTAGGGTCTATTTCCTTTAGCGGAGAGGTCATTGATTAAAGGACACAGATTCAAAGTGGTTAATAGAGAGAGGAGAGGTGAGGAAAAGTGTTTTCACCCAGAGGATTGTGGAGGTCTGGGACTCACTGTCTGTAAAAGGGTAGTAGAGGCACAAACCCTCACCTCATTTAACAGGAGCCTGGATATGCAGCTCAGTGTCGTAACTGGCAGGGCTACGGACCAAATGCTGGAAAGTGGGATTAAGCTGGATGGCTCATTTTTCAGCCGGGGCCAATGTGGGCCAAGTGGCCTCTTTCTGTGCCATAACCATTCCATGGTTCTATGCGATGGGATTAGCTCAGTTGAACAGTATGGAAAATAACCTGACCAAGCACAGATAAGAAAGTGGTCCAGTTGCAATTGTAATTTCTCACTCTAGTTAAGATGCCTGTCTATTATGTGGCACAGATTGTTCACTATAAAGTGTAGCAGTGGGAGTGTACTGATGTAAGAGAAGGACAGCTTGATCTTAAGAGATCAAAGGTTTCATCCAACATGTTGACTATTGTTAATGCGGATGTGTGGGACTTGCACAATAACTACGATTTGTGTGTCAATGTAAAATAGGGTAGAGGACAGGAAATCTGCTAGCCTTATATTTCTTACATTAAAGTTGATGACAATCTCAAACTAATTAATTAGTAAGACAGAAGCTCATTAGCTAGATCTTAAGACCCCTCAATGGAATACACTTCTCATACCATCTGGAACCATTTCATGTGGTGTACTGGCCAGGTGCCAGCTAAGACAATGAAGGATCTTTGCCTTGTAAGCAAATAGCAGAGCTGGTTGCCCATGTTAGTTACATCAAAAAAATCCCAAGAGCAGTGGAGTGTCAGTGCAACTACACTGCGGCATGGTGGCACAGTGGTTAACACTACTGCCTCACAGTGCCAGGGACCCGGGTTCAATGTTGGCCTCGGATGACTGTGTGTGTGGAGTTTGCACATTTTCCCCGTGCCTGTGTGGGTTTCCTCCGCTTGCCCCGGTTCCCTCCCACAGTCCAAAAATATGCAGGTTACATTGATTGGCGAGGATAAATTACCCCTTAACATCAGGGGGATTAGGAGGGCAAATATGTGGGGTTGCAGGGATAAGACAGGACCTGGGTAGGGATTGTTTTTGGTGCAGGCTTGATGGGCCAAATAGAATCTACAGTGCAGAAGGATGCCATGATTCTATGAACTAGGTTGCTACCATTTTCCAGTGAACATTATGGCTGGAGACTGAAATTTAGAGGGTTTTCAGAATCCATGCGCTTGCCTTATTCAGCCAGTCTTGTGATTTGTATGCACAGAATCAGCACGAAGATCTGAGAAAGCAGTATGCTGAGCTACATGGGGAACATCAGCGACTAGGAGAGGACCACAATCAAGCTATGAATGAGCACAGCCGGCGGTACCTGACCCTGCAACAAGAAAAGGAACAGGAGATTGCTAAACTGAAAGGTAATGTTGAGAATTTAGTCACTATTAGAGAAACCCCTGTCTGCAGTACGCTGGGGGGATTGGGGGGACGGGGGTGCTGCGGGATTGCGGGGTGGGGGTGTGTTCAATTGGTGGAAAGAATTTCTGGCCTATTGTACAAGCCATTAGTTTTCATTCCAATAGTGGGCAGATGTTGTGCTCCACCAGATTATCACCCATGCAGTGACGATGACAATTTACCTCTGCAGTATTATTCACAAAATAGTTCATTTTTCATTTCTCCTGTTTTTAATGCAAATTT
Organism: Carcharhinus amblyrhynchos; assembly: GCF_965287045.1. Classification (NCBI taxonomy): domain Eukaryota; kingdom Metazoa; phylum Chordata; class Chondrichthyes; order Carcharhiniformes; family Carcharhinidae; genus Carcharhinus; species Carcharhinus amblyrhynchos. Next base: position 99,019,664 of record NC_137326.1, on the reverse strand, counting down.
TATTTAAATACATACAATAATGTAATGAAAGCTTCTGTTGTTTGCTTATATTTTCCTATCTCCCTTTTCCTCTCTTTTTCTTCAACCCCCTTTATTCTGATTCTATCAAAATGCACATTCATTGCTCAGCCTTCGAACAAGGAACAAAGGAAAATGCAGCAATGGAACAGGCTCTTCGGCCCTCCAAGCCTGTGCAGATCATGATGCCCTAACTACAAAAAAACCTTTTGCCCTTACTCGGCCTGTATCCTCCTACTTCCTCCCTACTCTTGTACCCATCCAGATGCCTCTTAAATGTTGCTAATGTGCCTGCTTCCATCACCTCCTCTGGCAGTGTGTTCCAGGCACCCACCACTCACTGCATGAAAAATTTCCCTTAAATTTTCTCCCTCTCACCTTGAACCTATGCCCCCTTGTAAATGACACTTCCACCCTTGGAAAAAGCCATGACTATCCACCCTGTCTATGTCTCTCATAATTTTGTAGAACTTTATCAGGTTCCATCTTTCCAGAGAAAAGTTTATCCAATCTCTCCTCATAGCCAACACCCTCGTGACCAGACAACATTCTGGTGAACCTTCTTTGCACTCTCTGCAAAGCTTCCACATCCTTCTGATAGTGTGGTGACCAGAACTGCATGCAATATTCCAAATGCGCCCTAACCAAGATTTTCTATAGCTGCAATATGATTTCCCAACTCTACACTCAATGCCCCAGTGCCGTTTGCCTTCTTAATTACCTTGGCACCTGTGTTGCCACTTTTAGAGAACCGTGGACCTGCACACCCAGATCCTTCTGTATGTTAATATTCCTAAGGGTGTTGACATTTACAGTATAATTCATACCCAAATTTGATCCTCCAAAATACACCACCTCGCATTTGTCTGGATTAAACTCCATCTGCCATTTCTGTGCCTAAGTCTAAAATTTGTGCCCAGATCTAAAATCTATCTATATCCTGTTGTATCCTCTGACAATCCTCAACACTATCAGCAACTCTTCCGATCTTCGTGTCATCTGCAAACTTACTAATCAAGCCACCCACATTTTTCTCCAGATGATTTATATACACTACAAACAACAAAGGTCCCAATACTGATCCCTGCAGCACATCATTAGCTACAGACCTTCATTCTGAAAAATACCCTTCCATCACTACTCTGTCTTCTATAACCAAGTCAGTTCTGTATCCATAAAGCCAGCCCACCCTCAATCTCATGTGATTTTAGTTTTTGTACCAATCTGCCATGTGGGACTTTGTCAAACGCCTTACTAAAGTTTATGTGAGGTACATCCACAGCCCTTCCCTCATCAATTTTCTTTGTCACTTCTTCAAAAGACTCAACCGATTGGTGAGACATGACCTTCCCTGGACAGAAACCATGCTGCCTGTCACTAACTAGTCCATTTTCCTCCAAAAGTGCATAGATCCTGTCCTTCAAAAGCTTCTCACCACTGATACCAGGCTCACTGGTATATAATTTCCTAGTTTATCCCTGCTTCCTTTCTGAAACAAGGGAACAACATTGGCTATTCTCCAGTCCTCTGGAACCTCACCTGTGGTCAAAGAGGATGTGGAGATATCTATTAAGGCCGCAGCTATTTCTCCCCTTGCCTCCTGCAGTAACCTGAGGTAGATTCCATCTAGCCCCAGGGACTTGTCTGCTGTGATTTAGGATACTTAACACTTTTTTCTTTGATATATCGCCATTTTCCAGAGCGTTCACACACCTATCCCTGACCTCAACATTAATCATGTAATTCTCCTTGGTGAATATCGATAAAGTACTCATTAAGGATCTCACTCCACTTCCTGTAACTTCAGGCATAACTTTCCTCCATTGTTCTCGGGTGTTGTTCCCTCTTGCTGCTAATATATGCATAAAAAGCCTTGATTCTCCTTGACTTTGTTTGTTAAAGACATTTCGTGGCCCCTCCTAAATCCATGTTTAAGTTCCTTCCTATTTTCACTGTACTGCTCAAGAGCTTTGTCAGTTTTTAGATGCCTAGATGCATCAAATGATTCTTTTTTCTTTTGACTAAGCTTATAATTTTCCTTGTCATCCATGGTTCCTGAATCCTGCCATTTCTACCCTTCATATTTGCGGGGACATGCCTGTCCTGCACTTCGTCCCAATAAACATTCCCCAGTTCCTGTCAAATTTGGATATAATTAGCCCTCGCCCAATTAAGCACCTCACCTGAGGGCCACTCTTGTCCTTATCCATGATTACCCGAAATCTTATGTAATTATGTTCGCTAAACCCAAAATGCTCCCCCACTGAAACTTGAGTCACCTGGCCCAGTTCATTCCTCAATACCATGTCTAGTATGGCCTCCTCCCTGGTTGGACTGTCAACACACTGTATCAAAAAGCCCTCCTGACGCATCTAACAAATTCGAAAGCCTGGCTGTAAGGATTCCCCAATTAATATAAGGAAAGTTAATATCACCCATCACAACTTCCCTTTTCATCTTTTCAGTTCCTGACTATACAACTGCTCTTCTGTTTCCTGCGGGCTGCTGGGAGGTCTATAGTACACTCCCAACATTGTGATTACACCCTTGCTATTCCTTCTCCACCCATAATGCCTCACTACAAGTTTCCTCCCATATGACCTCCCTCAACACAGCTATGATCTGCTCTCTAAATAACAATGCAACTCCCCCCACCCCTTTTGTTTTCCCGTCTGTCCAGTCTAAAACAATGATATCCCAGAATGTTATGCTTCCAGTCCTGTCCCTTCTTTAACCATGTCTCCATAATTGCAATTACATCGTAATCCCATGCAGTAATCCAGGCTCTCAGTTCATCTGTCTTACATTTCTTGCATTGAAGCAGATGCACCCCAGACCAACAGTGCTGCTGTGCCTTGCAACTTCCCTCTGCCTGCTCTTACTCTGCTCGCTGTTTATCTCAGTCTCACCTTTTTTCCCCCGAGTCTCCACATTTACTGGCCTGGTGTTTCGGTTCCCACACCGCTGCCACACTCATTTAAACTCTCCTGAGCAGCACTAGCAAATCTCTTGCTTAGGATATTGGTGTCCCCCCGCCCCAGTTCAGGCGCAATCCATCTTCTTATTCAGGTCCCACCTTCTCCAGAAGACATCCCAGTGATCCATATATCTAAAGCTCTCCCTCCTATACCAACTCATTAGTCATGTGTTCAACTGTACCATCTCCAAGCCTCACTAGCGTGTGGCACGTGTTCAGAAGGGTAAATGTTAATCTGCTTTTTCCTCTTTTTGATGCAGACTGAGCTGCTCGCCATTTCTAATGTTTTCTGTTATTCTCCAGCATTCTCAGATTCCTCTTGTATATTTGTATTATTTTAAAAGCTTTGCAAATGAACCATAAGGCTTGCCGCCTTTGTACAGTCTTTGCTGTCCTGTTGTTGTATAGCCTTGTATATGCTCTCCACGTACATTTTAACTGATAACTTTTCCACTGAGTTTGAGATTTTAATGGTTCTGATGTAACATTCACGATGTCGTTAAATTATCTGAATCTGATCCAGCACAATATTGCTGCTGAGTGATACAACACTAATCATGTCACTTATGAGGTCCTGTGAAGCTCTTATTATTGACATGAAAATGTCAGAACAATATTGATCTGCTGCTTCGTCCAATCATGAAATCATTAAGTCTCTGCTGTCCTCTTTCTGTGTATTTCTGAGATTTGCTGCTTTCAGATAGTGCTGTCCGTTAAGTTGCCAGGTGACACCTCTCATGTCGTAGCTGTTAGATATTTTGAAATATGTAACTGTTTACTAAAACATTGACAACTAAATGGAATTTTATATTCTGGAGCATTTTATACCCTTTTAATAGTTTTGAAAAAAAACAAGAGGGCTGAATTAGACAAGCTACAAAAAGCGGATGTGAGGATTGTCAGTTGTGGTTATTTTCTGCTGATTCATTGCAATGCAGGCAGTAGGCCAACATCAAGTTGCTTGCTGGTTTGAATGATTTCAGCATCCAGCCAGCATTAACTGAATTGTTGATTGCCTGGATGTATCAGCAGAGGGCCAACATCGTGAGTGGTGATTGCCACTTAAAGTTACCTTGCACCATTTAAAAACAGCCTGTGCCTCTTAAAGCTGCATTGTGGCTGCAGCAGGTAGTGGAAGTCATGTAGGAAATGATTATGGCCTGGGAAACATTAAAAGAATAGCACAACAGAAAAGTGTGGGCTCCATGGTTCTCTGACACTGTACAGGAGACCTTGGTGGAGGAGATGGTAAAGAGGGGAGATGAACAGCATTCACAGGGATTAGGAGGCCTACCAGACAAAAATTCAAAAGCCAGTGGGATCACATAACCATGGAGGTGAATGCTAGGAGTGTAGGCCTGAGCACCTGGATATAGTGCCACAAGAAGATCAGTGGCCTCACATGAGTGGTCAGGGTCATTGATTCCATCTTCAAGTGTCATATTCCACCAACTGCTCAACGCATCCACAGCCCCATCACCCACCCAGCAGCAATCATTTTTAATAAGGACACTAACATTCATTCACTGCACCCTCACATTGTACACAAACTGCCAGCTGTTCAACCATGAAAGCTTCATTAGCCAAGCAGATTGCACAACAGTAGCTGATATACTATCCATGCACTTAAAGGACAAGGTGACATGCCATCGGGGGCAACAGGAGTCAACTGGAGGGAGAGAACTGCACCTGTATCTCCTCACCCCAGGGCAAGGAGACAATATTGAAGTACGCAGTGCTGAGGCTGGTGACTATCTCACACTTTAATCCTTCTCACGTCTACTTTCACCTCATTCTCTCTCGATTTCTAACTTCCTGATGATATAAGCAGGCATCTCTTACATTCCCCCCATTTCCTACCCCATAATCTTACCCTGTGCCTTTCCCCTTTCAGATCCCCAGAAAATGATAACCTGTACAGGCAAGAATTCAATGATAGTGAGACACACAGCATCACTCAATTTCACACTCTCACTCCAGCAGCTCAGAATTACACTGTGGATGATGGAGAGGATAGGTTAGAGATCTGCTCATGGTGAGTCACTGAGCATGAATGGGCTGGAGCCAGGGCTGCAGTAAGGGTGCCATAGGTGCCAATGGTTCAGGTCACAGACATTCTACTGCAATAGATTCAGATGAGGATAATGAAGCCTAAATGAGAAGGTGTATACAATGAAATGCCTGGTGCACTGGCAGACCTGCCAGAAAGCCTACAGTAACTATCAAGGAGGTAGGAGTCCAACACCAACTTGACACAGGTATTTGTGAAGAGCTTGCTGCCCATCCCTTCCAGCGTGAAAGTGGAGACCGAATTCATTAGTACACTTTTGAACCCCACCATGATGTAGCATCTGACATAGAACATAGAACATTACAGCGCAGAACAGGCCCTTCGGCCCACGATGTTGCGCCGACCAGTTAAAAAACAATGACCCTCTAATCTAAACCAAACCCTTTCCATCCATAAACCTATCCACGGATCTCTTAAATGCCCCCAAACTAGGCGCATTTACAACTGCAGCAGGCAGGGCATTCCAATCCCTCACCACCCTCTGGGTAAAGAACCTACCCCTGACATCTGTCCTATATCTACCACCCCTTAATTTGAAGCTATGCCCCCTCATGCTAGCTTTCTCCATCCGAGGAAAAAGGCTATCACTGTCCACCCTATCTAAACCTCTAATCATCTTATATGTTTCAATAAGGTCCCCTCGTAGCCGCCTTCTTTCTAATGAAAACAGCCTCAAATCCCTCAGTCTCTCCTCATAGGACCTCCCCTCCATTCCAGGCAACATCCTGGTACACCTCCTCTGCACCCTCTCCAAAGCCTCCACATCCTTCCTATAATGTGGGGATGTTACAATGACGGTTGATGTTACAACACAAGCAGCAACCACTCAACATTTTGAGTACTGGAGTCAGATTAATGCCATCATGGCTGTGGACTGGAGTGTGAAAAGGAGGTTGCAGGATGTCACAATAGTGTAGTAATCTATCCTCCAGTGGATTACTAGAATTGCCAAGGCATCTCCATGATGGAGTGGCTGTTGTCCATCTGGTAGAGGTACTTCAGTTGCAAGCAATAAAAGAACTAACTTCAGATAGAAAAGGATTTAATAAAGAAACACTTGGGGCCGCACCCTGGGCCACACTAGCTACCACAATTTCCATGTGCTTCTTATTTATACTTGGTCAGCTGACCACCACATCATTTTGCCATTGGCTATTTTGTCTACTGGGTCAGCTGACCCTCACAGCATGTCACCGTTGATTAATTATAACAGATAATCTGGATGGCCATAAAACATTAGATAGGGGTCATGAGTAGAGAGGTGGACTGATGGTGTTGAGATGGCGGCGCGGGCTCGTTGGGCCGAAGGGCCTGTTTCCCGGGCTGATTTTTTGTTCTTTGTTCTTTGATCCAATAATATTATTGGTTACATAATAACAGCAGTGGCTCCATGGTGCTTAAACTTGCTGTCCTCTCGCATAAAGGCCACATTCACCCTCGTAGCCCTGCCCAGTCAGCCCAGTCCATCGCCAAGGCTCCTGCAGCCAGAGCTGCTCAAGCTCTTTCTCCAAAGTTATCTTCAGTCTCCTCCACTGAAAGTCAGCAGCCTTTTGCCAACTGCACGGCAGCCACTGAAGTAGCAATGTGGCTGCACATTAGGCAAAGGCACTTGAAAGACAGATGCTGGAGAGATGTACAAAGTTGTTGCGTTGACTTTTTGAATGCACCAAGGCATGATTTCATTGAACTTCTCAAAGGATTTTGCTGTGTGATTTAGCTGTATTCCGAGAGGAATGTCTACTTGTGATCCCATAGCTGGGAGCAGCTGGTTTATGCAGAAGCTTTGAAGTCAACAAAGTGTCTTTCATCATCAGCCAGACCATTCACTGTAGATGTTGCAACTTGAAGCAATTATAGAAAACATCAAGTAATTCTAAGACTGTAGTAAAAGCAAAACAAATTAACCAGCAGCTAACCTGAAAGTAGTTGATCCCTTTAAATAATGGTTGTTGAGGGCCCTTCCTGCTGCTGAACATGTGTTCAACTGTGCAAGGCCAAGTGAGAGTGTTAGCTGGAGGGTTTAACTCAAAAACCACACCCTTGACATCCGGTCAGTGGTGACCATTGCCCAGCTTTGCTTACGTCAGAGCATGAACGATTGCCCCCGCTTGTACGCCTTCCAATGCCATTGACTTAGAGGAGCTCCATGGACATTCATATTACGCATAAAACATTTGATCTCAGTTTCTAGCCCCAAAAATGGTAAAGAAAATTAAAGAACAGGATTTCCCGTCCCATTCCCCCCACCACCACCACCGCACCCCCCCCCCCCCCAACCCCCCGCCACCCCCAATGGCATATTTCATGGTGGTGGAGGCCATTGGTCGGTGATGGCATCGTCTAGTCCTGCCCACACTCTGATATTTCCCATTGTTTGCACTCCCTGCCCTTTAAGTTTTAAGCCCTTTAAGTCCCTAAGTTGGACTTTATCCTGGTGTTGTGAGACTTCTTACTGTGTTTACCCCAGTCCAACGCTGGCATCTCCACATCATGACTCCCTGCCCTGTGGCAGGGATTCACCAGTGGCGGGGCCAGAAGATCCTACCGGTAGAACGGCCGGAAACATTCCTGGAAGAGTAAATTTAACTTCATGATATCGTTAAAGTTGGTCTAACAACACGGAGCTGCAACTTACCTGAGAATCTGTGTTCACAGAGAATATTTATAATGTACTTGAAGAGAACAAAAAATTGAGGAAGGCCCACCAGGATGTCCATGTTCAACTCCAGGATGTGAGGGTAAAGTCTCGTTTCTACTAATCAGTTTTACTTGTTCTATATTTGCAGTTTTTGATATAGTGCAGATAACATAACAAGTGGATCTCTAAAATGATTAATACAAATGATGGTCTTATCCATTTTTGAATTGTCTTGTGCAAACCTAAATTTGAGAGTATGTAATAATTGATGTATAATTGCTAAGGAAGAACATTAATATGCCATGTTCACAAAGACAGAATTTTTGGAGGTTGTGGAATCAGGTTTTCCAGTGGATAACCTCCATTCACCTCTGCGACTTGAGTTTGAATCCAGTTTAGACCAATGGGAAGAAACAGTTCTCTGGGCTTAGCCGCAAGGATCCTGTATGAATTGAGTTTGGGCTGTTCAACTTGGTCTGTTATTCACAAGTCCATAATACAAATACACCAACTCTGTCACTGAATTGGTGATTCTACCCTTCTGTCAGGTTAAGTTTGATGTGACTTTTGTCACTTAATCAAATAGGAACAAGGTGAAACAGTGCAGAGAGAATGTTGGCGTGTGACAATAAGAAATACGAACAGGAGTAGGCTATTCAGCCCTCCAAGTCTGCTTCACTATTTAATAAGATCACGGCTGGTCTACCACTTGCTATGCAGTATCCAATTCCTGCCAGTTTCTGGTCATCACAATTCTGGAAGGCTGTGAAATGGAGCATGCAGATTGTCTTACAATAGCCCATGCAAATCTGGGTCATGAAATTTCAATGGGATATGATGAAATTTTGAAAAGCAGTGGCCAGGACATGCAACTGTTCCAACGCCTACACTCTGCCTACTGCCACTTAATGTCGAGAAGCCTAACCAGTGAAAAATGAGAAAGTATAATTTTTCAGGTATTTTTGATAACTTGTTAACACTTTTTTATTTATGTCTAGTCAATGAGAAGAAAAATGCAATATGATTTGTTTCTTTTTCTGTAGCAATTACATAAGAATTTATTGCTGCAACATGACCAGCTGCAGGTGACTTTAGAAGACCACAAAAACTCACTATCGGCTGCCCAGGTGAGAGGATGTGGTGAATATTGGATGAAGCTAAAATATTTATAAACTTTAACCAGAAATTTTTATTCTGCCTAATCTCACTCCACTTACTCTGCATTCTCTCTAACTGCACTTCGCAAAATACAATTCTTTAACCTCTAATTTAATTTCCCTACACATTAGCTGATGAAATTATTGTGCTGACTTTTTTTTAAACCAAAGATACTTTTAAAATGAGTACTGTCAGTTCTGATAAAAATTCTATTTGTTCCTCCATTAACAGTAAATGCATGCATGCTGCCTGAGGATGTGTGAAATCTTGTATGCAATATAAGAGCAGAAGTAGGCCATTTGGCCCCTTGAACCTATTGCATCATTCAATAAGATCCTGACTGACCTGTTTGCTCATCGATCCTGTAATTTTTGATTCCCTTGCCCAACAAGAATCTATCTACTTCTGCCTTAAAAATATTCAGTGACATCGCTTCACCACCTTCTGAGGAAGAGCGTTCCAAAGTCACACAACCTTCTGAGAGAAAGATTTTCTCCTCACCTCTGTCTTAAAAGAGCAATCCCTAATTTTAAAATATTGCCCCCTGGGTTTGGACATGAGGAAACATCATTTCCGCATCTACTTTGTCAATACAATTCAGAATCTTATATACTTTAATCAAATCACCCCTCACTTTTCTAAACTCTGGTGAAAACAAGCCTCGCTTTTCCAAATTATCTGCATAAGAGAATCCACGCAATCCAGGTATCAATCTCGTAAACCTCCTCTGAACCACTCCCAACATGTTTACATACTTCCTTAAGTAAGGAGACAAAACTGCACACAATCTTCAAGATGCAATCTCACCAATTTCTGTATAACTGAAACATAACATCCTTACTTGTATGTTCAGTTCCTCTGGGAATAAAGGATAGCATTCCATTAGCCTTCTTGATTACATGCTACACCTACATACTTTTTGTGATTCATCCACAAGGACATTTAGATCCGTGGCACAATGGTTAGCACTGCTGCCTCAGAGCGCTGGGTCCCGGGTTCGATTCCCAGCATGGGTCACTGTCTGTGTGGAGTTTGCACATTCTCCCGTGTCTGCATGGGTTTCCTCTGAGTGCTCCGGTTTCCTCCCACAGTCCAAAAGATGTGTTGGTTAGGTGCATTGGCCATGCTAAATTCTCCCTCAGTGTATTCGAACAGGCAGCAGCCGCAGTGTTGCGACTAGGGGACTTTAACACTGCAATGAAGTTACTGTGAATGTAAGCTTACTTGTGACACGAATAAATGAACTTTAAAACTGTAGATCCTTCTGCTACATGCACAGTGGCCTGCTCAGCACAATGCTGCCAGTTTCTCCAGTGGGAATAGGCTTCGCCTACTGATTTCTGGAATGAATCACGCTCGTGCATCCTGCAGTGCAGAATGAGGGAGATTCATTTTGAAACTCCTGTGGAAAAAAAACGTGATTCACTGAAGTTTCTACATGAATTTGACACTTCTGTCTTTCCAACTGTAGTCCTTCCAACTAATTGATATCCAAAAAGCTACTGGTACCCCTGAGCAAAGTAGCAATTCTTTTAAACACCAGGTCTGCAGTGTTTTGTTATACTGAATGACTGATATATATTAAACCAGTACAGTCATAATGGGTGGAATAACCCTCTTCTGTGGTGTATGATCCTGTGAATATATACTTTGGGCGTAATGTCAAGTCCTGTGACTATCCTCTCGGCTTATATTTGAACTTATTGCCCATTATCCACATTCTGATTTATTGTTTAAATTACAGGCTCAGGTAGAGGAATACAAGCAGCTAAGAGAAACCTTAAACAAAATGCCCAGCCTAAGACAAACAGAACAAAAGCCCCCTCCTAATGCAGAGAACTTGCAGCAAAATGCCGCTGAGCCCTATCACAGCCAGCAGGGAACACGAGATCAGATACCGTATAGAAGTGAAGGTGACCAGCATGATGAGGTATGTCAAACTGCAACTCAAATAGAGAGCAAAATTGAATGAGATTTCCTTTTGATTGAACAAACAAGATCTAGAATTGAATTTTACTTTATAACCACGATGACAAATTGCAATAACAACAGACGACATCGAAGATATAAAACTTGTCGGCATTAATTGGATGTAAACACTTGATCAGTTGTGGGCAAAGGATTAATCTCATGAAATTAAGCCAACTCTTCAAGTCATAGAGTATAGAGTCATAGAGCAATACAGCACAGAAACAGTCCTTTCAGCCCAACCGGTCCCTGCTGACCATGGTCCCCTTCCAGCTAGATCCAATTGCCCACTTTTGGCCCATATCCCTCTAATCCTTTACCATCCATGTATTTATCCAAATGCCTTTTAAATATTGCTATTGTACCTGCCTTTCTCTGGCAGCTCATTCTATATATGCACCACTCTCTGCATGAAGAAATTGCTCCTCAGGTCCCTTTAAAATCTTTCCCCTCTCACCTTAAACCTATGCCTTCAATTCCCTTTCCCTGGGAAAAACACTGTGTTCATCCTATCTTTGCCCCTTGTGATTTTATACACCTCAGTAAGTTCATCCCACATTCTCCTATGTTTCAAGGAATAAAGTTCTAGCCTGGCCAACCTTTCCCAATAACTCAGGCCTACTAGTCCTGCAACATCCTGGTAGACCTTTGTACTCTTTCCGGTTTATTAATGTCTTTCCTATCACAAACTCCAAGTGCAGCCTTCCCAACGACTTATACAACTGTAACATGATGACCCAACTCCCATACTCAGTGCCCTGACTGACGAAGGCCAGTGTGCTAAATGTTTCTTCACCACCATGTCTACCTGCGACGCCCCTTTCAATGAACTATGTACTTCTTTTATTCAAATGCTGATGGACCTACTGTGTCTTTCTAGCCTCTGTTTTTTCATAATGAGCCAGGAGTACGATTATATTGTTGCAGCATTGGTCAGACACATTACATGAATATTCTGTCCTGAAAATGTACTTCAGAAATGACCAAAACAATTGAATGTTCATACTCAGTTATTGATGAAACCTTAGGAGACTTCATGTGTTTTTCTTTTCAAAGAAATGGTGAAACAAAATTGGTCATTTTAAGTTAATTTATGTTGGGTTGCATTCTAAATTAAAACATGAGGCTCCTCTCATGGCTTTGTGCATAAAGACTTCAGGCGAATCAAAAAAAGATTTCTTGCAGTCAGTTTTTCTAATGCAGTTGGAACCTGCAAACACCTACCAGATTAAATCTTCCTGCGTATGTTTGTAAATGTTCCACCCAATGTATAGGAATCCACTTGTATCTAAACTTACTCCTTATGGAAGAAATAACGACATTGCATTCAAGTAGCACCTTTTACAACCTCAGGACATCTTACAGTACTTCACAGCCAGTTAAGTACTTTGGAAGCCTAGTCACTATTGTAATGTAGGCAAACTAGGGAAAGAATAACTCGTCTGACTGCTTGTTCTGAACTACTAAGGTAAAGGTAGTGCACGTAGTTCCTTTTGGCACATTTAAAAAATGCAACCATAATATTAAAAAGATTTCATTTGGTTGTGTAAGAAGTCAAAAATTGTGAATGGAACAATAGATTAGAGTTAATGCACTCAATAAAAGTACACATCTGTCTCTGTTACAGAGGAGAGATATGCAGCGACGTATTAGACCAATGATAGGGGAGAATGATGACACTAAGAGAAGAGAAGATAATGAAGGACCACCAGAGAAGCAATATGGTCAACATGAAAACTGGCAAAGGAATGAACATTCAGATCTGGAAAAACATGAGTATGAATCACAGGAGCATCACCGTGAATGGGAACAGGAAGGGAAAGAAGATCATACAGTGGAGCATACAGATCTATACAGGCAACATCATGGGGAAGAAGAAGCTCAACATCATGTGACTGAGGATCAGAACAATGAAAATGACCATACAGAGGATCAGGATCTGGCTGGAAACAACCCTACTGAGGTAATACATGATGACTTAGTAAACAAATACTCACAGAACTGTGTAAAAATTGCCTCTAGTTCTATCCTTCACCCACTGGCTTTCTGTGGCACAACAATACATATATAAATTTAGCTGCACAAACACCGTGTAGCTTTTGTCGTTAGCTGTCTTTACTACTGTTCAGTTTAAATTGCATAACTTTCAGTCAAAACTAGTGGATTTACCATGACATTAGCAAAAGTTAAAAGTCCTATTTTAAAGTTCCCAATCTCAGTTTCTGATCATTTCTATCAATTATTTTTCTGCTTTTAATTCTTTTTTATTCCTCCTTTTCTTCTCTGTATATTAACATGACTCTTGCTCTCTCTACTCTTCCCTCTCTCATTCTGATATATTCCCCTGTTATTTTTTTCTATCGGCCTATTTTACAGCTTTTTTAACAATCCTCATTTGTCGCAGTCAGCCCTTGTCTCCTCAGTTTTGTCTATCTTCTTTCGGCCTAAGCTGTTCATTCTTCCTTAATGCCTCACATTGTCCGTCCTTTCTTTCTCACCTGTCACAGGGGCGTACAAAGGCGCCTGGATTTTCTCCTTGGGTACAACTCAGAAATTAGAGAGAAAAATGCATTGATTTTTGCCTTTATGCTGCTGAAATTTAAGTATTATACATCTATTTATTTATTGGCAAAGTAGGCTTACATTAACATTGCAATGAAGTTATTATGAAAATCCACTAGTTGCCACACTCCAGCACCTGTTTGGGTACGCTGAGGGAGAATTTAGCATGGCCAATGCACCTAACCAGCACGTCTTTCAGACTGTGGGGAGAAACCGGAGGGAAAAAACCCCATAGTCATAAGGAGAACATGCAGACTCCGCACAGACAGTGACCCAAGCCAAGAATTAAACTCAGGTCCCTGGTGCTGTGAGGCAGCACTGTATCACCCAGTTGCACCCACATATCCTCTGAAACTCATTAGAATATAGCCAAAATTAAACTGGGTGTAAATATGCATAAAACACCACATCAAAACCAGACCAGCATATTTCTTCTTTGAGTCTTAACATTTAAATTTAATCATCAATGATCCAAATCAGGCCCAGCACATCTTAAAAAAGCCTTACAAATGGAAACTCTTTTTATTGTTAAGGTGGCTTATATTAAGAGAAGCCACAGTATTTATATGGCTGGTCTAATTCCGTTTCTGGTTAATGGAAACCCAAGTTTCATTGATGGTAATACCATTGGGTTTCAAGATATTCAAGATCGAGATGGCTTGTTGGAGATGGTCAGTGCCTGACATGGCGCGAATGTTCCTTGCCACTTATCAATCTAAACCTGAATGTTGTCCAGGTCTTGCTGCACATGCGTCAGTATCTGAAGAATCTTGAAAGGTACTGAACATTGTGCAATAATCAGCAAACATTCCCACTTCTGTCTTTATGATGGAGGGAAGGTCATTGATAAAGCAGTTGAAGGTGATTGGGCGTAGGACACTATGCTGAGGAACTCTTGCAGGGATGCTCTGGGACTGAGATGACTGACCACCACTAACATCTTCCTTTTGTTAAGTATGACACCAACTAGCGGAAAGTTTCGCTGCTGATTCCCATTAACTCCAGTGTTGCGAGGGCTGCGTGATTCTACACTCGGTCAAACACTCTCTTGGTGTCAAGGCTGGTCACTTTGTTCTGCCGGAGTGTTTGATTGTGATAGTTTCCCTGTTTGTGATGCTTTCATAAACGGACAGGGACATGCCTGGGGAAAGCAGTTAACAATGAAATTCAGTGAGCCTTCACCTAACGTTTTTGAGTAGTATGCTCAATCTATTTTCTGAGCAGTGCCTGTGTTTTTAGGCATGTTTTTAATGAGCTTTGCCTGGACACCTTGTTTTAATGTTTAAACCACTCAGAATCAAAACTAACTCCATTTTGTTTTGTTCCAGTTGACTAACCATTCCTAGTGAAGCCAACTTACATTCAGCCCCTTGAGCCTGCTGCATTATTTGATAGATCATGGTTGAAATAATTATGGCTTCAAACCCTACTCTTCTTAAGTGCCCGATTTAATTATCTCTGAAGAGCTTTATCCTGCCAATGCTGGTGTTAATCCAGTGGGCCTCAATCATAGGTACTCAATGCATGAACGAGGGATTGGACACTGGGAAGGTGAGGGGGAGACCTGCCAAACTTACCCTTGCTGCTGACCACCTCCCCCCCCGTCTCCCCGTGACCCTGCAAGGCAGCACCAGCTTTTCAGCAGACACGTGAGCCCGCCGATCCCTTGGCAAGATTCCACCCAAACCTTCTCCTCATCCATTCACTCACACGCTAACTTAATTCTCTGTCATCCAGACACATGGATGTTATTATCTAACTCCATTAACAGACGCACATCTTGTTTTTCTTTCAAAATCTCATGATTTAGGATATTTTATGTAACATTACAGGAACTGTACTGTAAAACTTAAGTAGTTTAAGATAATTTAAACCACTTAAAAGCAAATTACTGCTGGTACAGGCTACAATGTACAGGATAGAGAAAAACTTCTGGTGGTCTGAGGAAGAGTCATAGGGACTCAAAACACTGGGCAGGATTCTCCAGTCTCATCCATGGTGAAAATGGAAAATTTGCCATTCACTCTCAGTGGCACTGGAAAATCCTATCCGTGTAGGAGGAAGGAAGATTTTGGCCGTTAACTCTGTTTCTCTCTCCACAGATGCTGCCACACCTGCTGAACTTTTCCAGCACTTTGTTTTATTTTAGTGACATAGTATGATTTTCATATAAGGCACGGTGGCGCAGTGGTGAGCACTGCTGCCTCACAGCGCCAGGGACCCAGGTTCGATTCCCGGCTTGGGTCACTGTGTGTGGAGTTTGAACATCCTCCCCTTGTCCTTGTCGGTTTCCTCCGGGTGCTCTGGTTTCCTCCCACACTCCAAAGATTTGCACGTTCGGTCGATTGGCCATGCTAAATTAACCCTTAGTGTCGGGGGATTATCAAGATAAATACCTGGATTATGAGGGTAAACACATGGGGTTTGGGGATAGGACCTAGATGGGATTGTTGTTGGTGCAAGCTCAAAGGGCTGAATGGCCTCCTCCTACATTGTAGGGATTTTACGATTCTATGTTTCAGTGTCTCTGCTTTGCTTAAAAATGGCAGAGGAGGGCAGCAGAGGAGTAACAAATTGTCTTATAAATGTTGCTCACTCTCATTCTTATAAATGAGTGAAAGTGCTATATTTGCCAATCTCCTATTTTGAATTTTTGAATTAGTTTTTCCTGAATTAATACTCATTCATCTCTTCAGCATTAATGGTTTTTGTGTTGAAGTGGTTCTTTCAACCACATTATTTCGATATCTTTATCTTCTTGTGCTTTTTAGGCAGTCCCTCATTACCGAGGATGACTTTCTTCCACTCTGGGATTGTAGACCCAGAGGTGATTAAAAAGTCCAATGCGGGATTCGCGCACATTGCCACACAGTAGAGAGTGGGTGCAGATGATGTTTGATGAGACGGGTGGGAAGCGGGGTTTGGATTTTAGTACGCTCCTTCTGCTATTTGTGCTTGGCCCCCACCAGGACCTGTCAGACGTGTTCAAAATTGTTGATATCTTCGCGGGTGGTTCTTCTCCAGTTTGAACAGACTCAAGCAAGAGATTCTCACGCATCAGTGATGTTGTTACATTTTCAGGGAGGCTTTGAGGATGTTCCTGAATGGTTCCCTCTACTCTCCTGGTAACCACTTGCCGTGACAAAGCTCAAGAGTTTGTTTTGGGAGTCTTGGGTCAGACGATGTGGCTGATTAACCATAACCAGTGCTTTGACGCTGAGGATGCTGACCTGACCTTATATTGGAGCATTTATCCTGCCATTGAAGTTGCAGGATTTTACCGAGATGTTTCCCCAGGGATTTAAGATGGTGCCACGCGTTTATCCATGCCTATGATGTATAGAGGAGGGCAGATAGCACAACAGCCCTGTAGACCCATTAGCTTGGTGCTGGGTTTCAAGTCTTCATCATCAAACAGTCTTTTCTTCAGTCAGCCGAAGGCTGCACAGGCACATGGGAGGTGACGTCCAGTTTCATCAGATGTCTCCCATTGCTGAGATTAGGCTCCAAGGAAAATGGGAGAAATGATTCACATCGTTCACCAAGGAACTTGATAATTGGGGAGAGTGCTGTGCAGTGGGAGAGGCTGGTAGAGGACCTTTGTCTTCCAGATGTTTAGCTAATTCTTTCGTACATCTGTGAATTAGTCAATGCTGTTTTTGGACCTTGGCCTCTGAATATGCTTATACCGAAATGTCATCAACGTACTGCTACTCGATTACAGGGGTTGGGGTGATTTTGGTGCTGGACTGAACGCCACATAGTTTGAGTAGTTACTCACTCATTCTGTGGAGTACTGTAATGGGGAGCTTTGTGGAGATAAAAATTAGGCTGCCTGCAGAACTTTGAACAATACAACAAGCAGGGTCATTTTGCTTCAGAGACAATGCTGTTTAAAAATGATCATTGCAGAAGATTTATGTTTTTCCACCACTTGATTAACATTTAGCAATTAATTTAGTTGAGAGGAGGAAGCAAAGACAACAGTGCTCCAAATACAAGACCATGGACAACAATGGGGTCATTGCCCAACAATGTGTGGAATAGGTTGATGGGCCATGCTAAATTGCCCCTTAATGTTGGAAGCTAGCAGGGTAAATACATGGGCTCGTGGGGATAGGGCATGGGAGGGATTGTTGTCAGTGCAGGATTGATGAGCTGAAAGGCCTCCTTCTGCACTGTAGGGATTCTGTGGTTAATATGTTCGTATGTTTTGGTGTTTGTTGAGTGCATATGTTGTCCAGAGCAGCAGAATTCCCTGCTTTTCAAACTGAGTCATGGGATCCTCAACATTTCCTTAACCTGCCAGGGCCTTGTTTTTTAGCATTGTCACAAAAGGTCACTGTTGCTTACAGTGCAGCACGCTTAGTCCTGCAGCAGTGTTCTAAATTATATCCTTAAATTTTAGAATGGCCCACAGCATTCTGGATTCTCCTTTACCTTATCTGCCAATGCAATCTCATGTCCCCTTTTTACCCTCTTGATTTCTTCCTTAACTCTACTTCTGCACCCTGTATACTCAAAATCATGTTTTTGCAAATATTAGGCTTATAAGTCACCCTCTGGCTTGGTGATTTCAAGGTGATTATCAGCTGTATTCCTGCCTATTAGCTGTGCAAACTTTGAAGTGGCCAGATCACTTTAATCTCCATGCCTGCTTGTCACCTGGTAGGATTTTAAATTATTGCAGCTCTCCATTTTGCAGCAGAGATTTTCCTTTCTTCCGGTCAGAAGCTGCAGGTGAGAGCAAATCCTTTAAAGTCCTCTGACAGAAAGGAGATGACAATTTTGCCAGGGGGGAGGCGGTGTTTCTAGTCTGCCCAGCTGTGCACTCAAGCTCAATGTGTGCACATGACTTTGATTTGAAGTTACTGAGTCCTCCTAGCAAGCTGAAATCTTTGAAACTCCCTCTATTCAACTGAAAATCCTTGACCTGTCAATTTCAAAGTTCAGTGCTTTGAGAAAGACCTTCATTGACAGCTGCGTTTATTTTCATTTCCCTTCACGCTTGAATGCATCTCAAGCATCTCCATTTATCCTAATCACGATGTTGACATTTCACTCTAAACCTGATTGACAGCCTATGGTTTCTTCAAAAGGATTAAGTGGTTTAACTCCCTCTAATGCAAACCCTCATGGCTGCGTGGTATGTGTGAGAGGTTGGGGGGGTGGGATTTACTTGTTATGTGGGTGTGGGGGAGGATGCCCCTCTTTGGGGAGGGGTTGGCAGTGCTCCCTTGGTCAGTGGGAGGGCTAGCTCCAAGCGTGGAGATTGGGGCGCTCTGAACATCAGCTCTGGCTGGCAGGCTCCCAGAGCTGATCTAATTTGCATCTTTTAAGTGGGTGAGTCCTACCTGACAGATGCTGTGAACATCAATGGGAAACATTCCTGTTTTCCTGCCAACAGGGAAGAATTCAACCCCGCAGATGTATTTGAAATTCAGAGGGAGCAACAATGTAGAACGGCATGCTGGTTAGCATGCTGCTCAGAGCACCAGGGACCCGGGTTCGACTCTATCCTCGGGTGACTGTGTGGAATCTGCATGTGCTCCCCGTTTCTGCATCGGTTTCCTCTGAGTAATCCAGTTTCCTCTCACAGTCCAAAGATGTGTGGATTAAGTTGGGTGGCCACATTCAATTGCCCCTTAATGTCAGGGTAAATACGTGGAGTTGTGGGGATAGGGCCTGATTGGGATTGGTGTTGGTACAGACTCGATGGGCCAAATGGCCTCTTTCTGCACTGTAGGGAACTATGATTTTATGATAAGTCAGGATGTAATGCAGAATTGGAAATCAGAATTGTGATGGTGACCTTACTGAATCCAATCTGGGAATGTTTTAGAATTGTTACTATTGGAAGATTGGAGAAGTAGTGTAGGGGGAAAAGAGTTGGCTGGTAGGAATTAAGGTGGTAACTTCTGGGGAGGATGAAGCTTCAACAACATAAATGTTGATGAAGCAAACAATAAACTACTAGTGGTTTATGAGTTTTGGGACTTGTCAGGCTCATCTTGTTGAGAAAAGAGGCTGTAAGAGATAATGGTGTGCCAAGTTTTCAGCCTAAAAGAAGTTTTAATTGCATTTTACCTGGGATAGTGTTTCTCCCCATCTCCATGTCATTGGTGGACTGATACTGCCACTGAAATATGACTATTTTATGTACTGTGTGGCTGCATGAACACCAAGGATGGGATTTTCTGACCACGCTCGCCTCAAGACCAGAAAATCCTGCCCGAGGTCAGTGGACCTTTGTGTGTGCCCACCACCCCCACCCACTACGATTCCGGTGGGCAGGATGGGAAAATTTTGCCCCAACCTCCTCTGCAGAGTGGCTACAGAAGCAGTTGCGCAGAGTCCGAAAGAAGACAGAAAAGAAGACGTTGATCAGCTTGACTTTTGTTCTGGTTGTCTTAGAGTGGCCAGTCCTTCATTCTGATAGGCTCTTGGACAATCTGGAAGAATTGGAAACCCTAACACAAATGTACACACAGCATGAGAACTTCGAAGATCACGTTAAATGTTCTCTTATTACTTGATTCAGATTTTTTCATATATATACACTGGGGGACACCGTTCAAAGCTGAAAGGTTTACTATTTATGATGGAGGTGAGAAGTTGTGTGGAATTCTCTTGCCCAGAAAGCAGTGGAGGCTGGATCATTGAATTTATTCAGGGCAGAGTTACGTAGGTTTTTGATAGACAAGGAAGTCAAGGATTATAGGGTGCAGATGGCAAAGTGGGGTTGAGACAATATCCAGATCAGCCATGATCTTGTGGATGACGGAGCAGACTCGAAGGACTGCATGCCCTACTCTTAATAACTTGTATGTTCCTTTATTACTCCACTAAGATTAAAAATGCCATCCCTACGCATTTAAACTGCTTCAAGCCAACTTAATTGCCTGTAGCTGAGAATTGTCCCTGTTTTGGGATTGTGTGCCAACGTCTTCCTGCTTCTAATTCCTGTGGTAAGTTATTAAAGTGTCACTGAGGTGATTCTTTAGTGCTTTATTTTAGTTTCTGGGGGCAAGCATGGTGAGCGATGTTCCGTTCCAACTTTTTATGTTGATCATTCATTTCACAATTTATTAACTTTTAGTCTGGCCTTCTGCCTGCTTCAACAACATGATGGCTGAACTCTAGCCAGAGGCAGATGCCTGGAATGTTTCAGTTGTCTGGTTGCCCGTCCTAGAAGCAATCCTTCCTTTGACAGATTGTGAAAACGGCTTCAAAAGTGGAGTCAACAGTTTGTTGATCGTGTAATGGCATGTAGGAGAGCAGTTTGCTGTTCCCACGTTTAAGAATAAATTGAAGTCTGTTTACTTATGTGGGGGGGCGGAGGAAAAATAAATGTAATAACTTGAGAAGAGTCACAAATCTGGGACACCCTTCCTAACAGCACTGTGGTGAACCTGCATTTGATGTACTGCAGCAAGAAGGCAGGTCACCACCACCTTCTCCAGGGCTACTTAGGGATGGGCAATAAATGCTGGCCTCGCCAGTGACACACACATCCCATAAATAAATAAAAGGGAAAAATACAAAAGACATGGTGTAAAAGGTAAGAACAGAAGACCAATCTACTTGTAGTTGACTAATGCATTACTGGTGTTTAATAATCTTTCCATGTACGAATATATGCATTTGGAGCAGGAATAGACCATTCATTCCTGCAAGCCTGCTCTGCCATTCAGTAAGATCATGGCTGACCTAATTGTGGCCTCAACTCCACATTCCACCTCCCTCAATAACCTTTGACTGCCTTGTTAGTCAAAAATCCATCTACCTCTGTCTTAAAAATATTTAGTTATATTGCCTCCAGCACTCCAAGGGTAAGAGCGTTCCAAAAATTCACAACCCTCAGAAAAAAATGTCATAAATGGTCGACCCTTATTTATAAACTGTGTGCCCAAGTTTTTGCGTCTCTATCAACTTGGAGATTTTAAACAACTTGAAACATTCTTTCACCATCCACCTTGTCAAGTCCCCACAGGATCTTACATATTTTAGTTTTATCACCTCTCATTCTTCTAAACTCCAATGAATACAGGTCCAGTCTATCCAACCTTTCCTCATCCCAGATATCAGTCAAGCAAATAGTCTCTTAACTATTTTCAACACATTTTATATCCTTTCCTAAATAAGGACACCAAAACTGTGCACATTACTCCTGATGTCGCCTCACAAATGCCATGTACAACTGTAGCAAAACATCCCTACTTTGATATTCCATTCTCCTCACAATAAATGACACCATTCCATTTGCCTTTTGAATCACTTGCTGCATACTAACTTCTCCTGATATGTGTAGTAGGACACCCAGATGCCTCTGTACCTCAGAGTTCTGCAGTCTCTCCCCATTTAAGTAATACACTGGTCTTCTGTTCTTTTTGCCACAGTGGATAAGTTCCCACATTATCCTGCATCACTCACAGAACCTATGTCCCTTTCCAGATTTCTTGGGTGGGATTTTCCAGCTGCACTTGCCCCAAGGCCAGAAAACCCTGCCCAAGGTCAACAGTCCTTTGCATGGTCCACCCCCACCAACCTCACCTGTGGTGGGCAGGATGGGAAAATCCCACTCCTTATGTCCACTTCACATTTTACTATTCTACCTATCTTTGTGGCATCGGTAAATTTAGCAACCATAACTTCAGTCCCTTCATCCTTGTCATTGATCTAACTTGTAAATGGTTGATCACCGATCCCTGTGGCACTCGTAAACATCTCACCAACCAGACATTGACCAATTCATGCATACCCTTTGCTTCCGGTTAGCTAGCCAATCTTCTGTCCATGCTAATATGCTACCCCGCCAACACCACAAACCATTATTTTAATCTTTGATGTGGCATTTGTCAAATGCCTTCTGGAAATTTATCTACTGACATTATGCTATATTAATGTAATTTACTAACATTTTTGAAGGCTACTATTGATTTTCCAAATACTAAACTTATATATAGTTGTTTCGGCGCATTTCAAAGGCACAGTTTTAAATTCTCATGAATCTGAATTGGTTAGCTTGCATACATATACCTATTTGATTGTGTTTGCTTTTGGACTAGATTAAAATGAAGACATATAAATCGCCGTATGAGGAACAGTTGGAACAGCAGCGCCTAGCAGAGCTACGGGCAGAAGAGTCTCGCAGACTGAAAGAAAGGCAGGATGCACTGCACCAGCAGAGACTGAGGGAATACATGGCTCATCAGGAGCGCCTCCAGCAAGAAGCAGCACGGAAAGAAGAGTTGTTACGACAAGAGCAATTAAGGTGAATCTTGTTTTGCTGCAGTCAATCTGTTGGATGTGTCCTTATTGTTATTCAGGGAGGCACTCATTGCTGAAGGTTAAGATTATTCGGACCTCCACCAACTCTGAATGCTCTGAAAGTCATCGTGCAGATGCAGCATTTATTGAGCTGCTACTGTTGCTGCTTGAGCCACCACATTACTGATTCCCCCTGGAAATACTTGGCCAAGTACCTCCCTGTTTCACCTACACTTAATATGCTAAAGGATCTCCACCGCCTGGCTGGAATCAAAGCCACTGATGGCTCTGGTTTGATTGTCACTGAACTAGAGTTTAACAAGTGTAGGTGGAATAAAGATCTCTTTCTGATAAGTTCAAAGGACCACAAAAGAGACATAATCTCAAATTTAAATCCAGAGAAAGTTTTACAGTCCTATGTAGTATAAATTCTAAAGAAAAGTGCTATCCATTAAAAAATGATTAATTAATATTCCCAAGTTTAAGTAATCCATGATTCAAAAATATGGTGCCTTGAAAATAGGTGCAGAATTGTGATCAACCCACACCATTCAGTGTAATGAAATTAACACTCTTGCTTATTTGAATGATTGCTGTGTACAGATAGTGCCAACTGCGTCAGCAGGGGCCCAAAACTGCAGCTTGTTAGCGCAAGTTAAAGCTGGCCTTTACCTTTTAAAGGGAGGTGCATTGTGGCTGGAGCAGGTGCTGGCATTCCTGCAGCAAGTGAACTTGACTTCTGAAATTAAAGGCAAAACACGAGAGTGACTGGCTCCAAGGTTTTTAGATCTGCTGCACTGGACATATTGGTAGACTGGGGAAAATAGGAGATTTGCCCTATTTCTGCAAGGGACCAAGAGACCCTCCAGACACATGCTGAATAGGCAATTGGGGCAAATAGTTATGGAGGTCAATACCAGGAGTAAGGGGGGAAAAAAAGGTGGTTCCATGGAGCACAAGGTCCTCTCAAGAAAACATTATTGGTCCTCCAACCCTTGCCATCCTGCCAATGCCATTGCAATTGCCTGTCAGCACACCAGTATTGTCCCCAATGCTAAGGTGGTACAATCCACAACCGGGCCTTCTAAGCTCAGAGCTGCTTGAGGACATCATCCAGCACCACTTGCAGTCTCCTCCGCTGAGAATCAGCAGTCCTCTACCAGCCATGCTACAGCCACTGGTGTAGCACAGTATAGGAGGAACATCAGGGTAGACAATGGCATTCGGGCATGAAGGCTGATAAGTTGATTTTTGTAAGCAATATGGCAAGGTTTAATTATAAACTTTGTTTTGGAATGTTTATTTTGTGGTGGCTTTTATCTTTGGATTGTGACCAAGCAGGTGTTGTGATATCAGTAACAGAGAGAACACAAGGTGTGGGAGTGTTGGCGAATGGGAAATTGGGATTGTTGCTACTGGTAACAGATTTAGATGAGTTCTTCAGACACCTACAGATGGGTGCTCTCTGGTTTGCCTCTTTTCCTTTGTCTTTTCCTTCCTCTTCTTCTCTCCTCCTGCTTGTCAGGCGAGGTACACAACATATAAAAGATAGCCTTGAGCTTTGACAGTCACTCTGCCGAATACTGCCGGGCTGCAGGCAGTGGAAACGTTGTCTCAGCATGCAGTAGTCTACAATGTCACGTTTTGTGCAGCACCGCAAATTTTAGGAACATAGGCTAATCAGCCCATTGGGTCTGTTCCACTATCTAATGGTCTGATCTATGGCCAAACTCCATCGTGACAATTCTCCCAAAAAAATTTGAATTGTCGACTTTGCATGAAAACTGGAGTAAGTCATGCTGGTTTCTTCAGTGAGACTTTAGAAATGAATTTCCCACACTCTGTGCACAGCTGAGTGTACGAACGTAAATCCTGTTAAAAATCAGGGAGCGGGGCCGATCCCCGCTGGAGAGGCTGGCAGCATAATGCTGAGCAGACCATTGCACATGCACCGATCTGTCATAGCGGAAATTGATGTGTGCGCAGTGGCCTCTGTTTGCTGGCCTCCTGATTGCTGGCCAGCCCCGTGACCCTCACATTGCAGGCCGTGCGACCCTCCCCATAGCCCAATTACTGGCCTCCCAGACATGCCCAGGCCAGTCGCAACTCCCTCTCTACCCACTCCCCCCGCCCCTCCAAATCTCTTGGCCTGTCATGCTAAAAAGTCAGCGCAGTAGAATAGGAGAATTGTCCCACCATATACTTGCCATTGGCCCATATCCCTTAATTTCTTTGCTTAACAAAAAATTATCCATCTCAGATTTAAAATTAGCAACTGTTTTAGCATCAACTGCTGTTTGTGGATGTGAATTCCAAACCTCTACCACTCTGTGTGTAGAAGTGTGTCCTAACATCTCCCCTGAATGGACTGGCTTTAATTTTTCAACTATGCCCTCTAGTTCTAGAATCTCCAATCAATGAAAATAGTTTATCTTTATCTACCCTTCCTTCTCCTGTTAGTATCTTGAAGACTTCAATCAGATCACTTCTTAACCCTCTAAATTCTAGAGAATACAGGCCCAATTTGTACAATCTCTCCTCATAATTAAACCCCTGAAGTCCAGGTATTATTCTTATAAACTTACGCTGCACTCCTTCCAAGGCCAACATATCCTTCCTAAGGTGTGGTGCCCAGACCTGCTCACAATACTCCAAATGGGGTCTAACCAGGGTTTTTCTAATTGCTGCAGCATAGCTTTTGCATTTTATATATTCCAGTGCTCTGGATACAAAGGCCAGCATTCCATTAACGTTCTTGAATATTTCCTGCACCTGTTTATGGTGTTTTGAAGATTGATAGACCCGAAGCTCCAAGATTTTTTGGACATCCACTGTATTTAACTTCATGCCATCTAGATAGTACCATGATCTCTTTTTTTGGTCCAAAATGAATATCCTTACACTTACTTAGATTAAAATCCATCTGCTACAGTTTTGCCCATTCACCTAATCGAGCGATATTCCTTTATAATTTACTGCTATCATCTATACTGTCTACAATGCCACCCAAATTTGTGTCATCAACAAATTTAGTTATATGATTTCCTAAGCAATTTTCCAAGTCATTAATAAATAATGTGAATGTGTGAGGCCCCAAAACAGATCCCTGTGGGACATCACTAGTCACATCTCATCACTTTGACCACTTACCCATTATCCCCATCTTTTGCCACCTGCCACTCAACCAATTTCCCACCAATGTCAGTAATTTGCCCTCAATCCTGTGGGCTTTGAACATAGTTAAGTGTCTTGTATTCCTGCTGCACATGTGGACATGATTGTATCGTGGAACCATCAGCCATGTCATCAGAAAATACCACTTGTTTGCCAGTAGCCACCCTTTGACGTTCTGTGGCGATGCAATGCAAACGGCACAGTGGGTTTCTTTGGAATGAAGATTTTGTGACTGTTGCTAGAATACTGGATATTGACCTGCACGATGGTCATTGCACCAGCAAGACTTTGAGGGAATGGTTTCCCTCTCAGTTCCAATAATAGGGCAGAAATGACTTGCGATGCCCACAAAGTGATATATGCTTAATTAAATGGTACCCTGCTTCTTGAGAAGCTTGCAATCCTATTAATACCTTGTGTTCATCCCTCTGCTTGTCTCTGCCAGGACAGAATACAACATAGTTATCTGTTTCTGAATATAGGACCTCCCTTGCACAGCAGTGTGAGATGTTACAAGTATCTCCTGCTCTAGGCTCAAAGGAGCAAGATACATATAAGTTTATTGCCATGGGCACCTTCACAGCCAGTGGCATTGAGGTCTTCTTCTTGCTACTGGGAAAGATGAAGGGAGAATATGAGCTGCAGTGTTGAGCTCCAAAATGGCACTTGTGCCCACAGATCAATGTGGCTTGTTGATTGACTTTATGATTCTCTTAATGCAAACATCATTTTCTGCCCCCATGAAGGGAAGTTTGTACTGAATGGACCAGCTTTTTAAACGTGTGCCCTAATGCAGTAATGCTCTGGGGACGACCCTCAGACTGTTTAGCCCATTAATTGCATGCTCACTAATGATGTGACCAAAAAGGCATCCAGTGTGATTCATTCCACAAGTGTGTGCACTTGCTGCTGGTGTTATGTTGGGCTTTAAGGGCACTTGCAGGAACCTAAACACAAGTGTTGTTGAGCCACATTGCTCACCCAGCATGTTCCACGCATTAACTATTTGCAGCAACTCTACACATTAACTCATGAGAAATCTTTTTGTAATTAATATGTTCTTCCTTTTCAGTTACTATCTAAATTCCACTGTGATCTACACTATGGGTGGGATTTTAGTCTCGCTCAAGTGAGACCAGAAACTCCTGCTCAAGGTCAACAGACATTTCTGTTTGCCGCCCCTCGCCCACTCTGATTCCATGACGGGCAGGGTAGTAGAGTTCTGGTGGATATCTCCTGGTCATGCATTTTGATTTAGCCATAGAATTAACACCAATGGTTAGTTAATATTTTATTGTTACTGTACCTTTTCCTTATACTGAATATTTAACATCACAGGCAACAGTCGGATTTTAATAACGATGAAACTGCTGAAGGTGACGATGAACGAGATGTGCGTGAGGAGGAGGAGGAGGAGGGTAAGAAGGTTAAATTTAAGGATGTGGTGGATGATTAAGTTGATTAACCGTCACATATTAATGTAACCTGGAACTAGCATGGCTGGCAAGAGGTTTTTTTTTTGCACAAATCTCTTGTCTTTAACAAGAAAAATGATTGCAAATGATTTAATTCAGAGGATATGTTGTAAATTTAAATTACCTATTGTGTCAAAAGTGCGCACACCTAATTAATGCTGAAGTCAAAATGAATATGTTAAACACTTGTTTTATGTTATCACAAGTTGTCCACCCACTGAGTCATTCTATCTAAGATTTTGCTGTCACTGACAATTGACAATGTGGTGGATTTCATGGGCGGGGGAGAGGGTGCGGCAAACAAGCTGGGGGCAAGCTAAATAAACTGAGGGTCAGATTTGTGACGCTCTGTAAAGTCGCCATAGTTCCAGATGACCAAAGGCTGACCTTTGAGGTGGTAATTTAAGCTGATGATTATCACACCACTGGTGAGGGGCGAGTTTAAGAAGGCAGGGCCTTCATTAATATCCTCAGCTGGCACGGGAATTGAACCTGCGCTGTTGGTGTCACTCTGCATTACAAACCAGCTGTCCAGCCAATCAAGCTAAACCAACTCCCCAAACTTGGATACTCTGTAGACTGGAAGCCTCATCCTTGAGAGCTGCAGGCCAATCTTATTGGCAGCTATTCCAGCAGTCCCCAACGTGCCAGAGCTTAGTAGTGGGTGCTGCTGGGACCGCAGGGAGGCCTAGGAAGAAGGCACCAGTAACTGAAGACAGGTAAATCCCCGGCTTTTAGTGTGGGGAGGGATTAGCAAAGGTTCCCAACTGGTGTTCTGCGGCATGCTGCTGTGCAGTGAAATAAGATTCAATTTGACTAAAAATTAATGTAAATAAATTAAATCTAACTTTTATCTTCAGCTCCATTGGCGGCAACGCCAAGTCCCAATGAATCTTGGGTCTCTTGTGCATGCCCTGATGAGGAAAGGGCCCCACATGCGCCACTCGGATTTTTATACTGTTGGTCAGAGTATTTCCAATCTAAAACAATCTGAGCCATACATGTGTGATCCTTTTCCGGCTGGCATATTCACGGGACATCCAAGGTTCCTCAGGATTTGGAGATGTCAACCATGGAGATGGAGGTGAAAGTCCCCATGTGCCTGCACAAGAAGCAAAAATACCCGAAAACCCAGGGAGAGGCAAGGGAGACTGGGCAAGATCGAAAAAGAAAGGGCAGAAGTCAGGGAGAGACAAGAAAACAATGTCCCATTCAGGGAAGAAGACAGAGATAGGGAACAGAAACCAATGAAGCTCAGAAAAGGAGAAGCAAGCTGTAATTCCACTAAGGGCTGTGAAGATCAGACCTTAATTGAGGTAGGCTCGGGGGAAGACCTAGTTGTCGAAGAGCCCCCTAAAAGAAGCTCCGAAGATCTGAGAGGGCAGCTGAAGATTGGTAAGCCTGTGCTGTGTGGTGTTGGGTAAAAGGATACACCTTTGGAGGAGAAGTTTTCAGCTTGACACAACTGAAGAGTTGAAACTGTAATTGGAAGTTGCTGCTCGAGAACATGTATTGTAGAGTGTGGTGCGTTTGACTAGTTTGCCACAGCCTCTCGGAGAGAAGTGAAGAATCTCAACCTGATTCAGATTTAGCCGAAAGGACAGAATCTCAGAGGTAAAAGCCAGGTTTGTACACAGCAGAGTGACAGCCGGTTGGCCTTTGGATTTTGGTGGAGCGGTGATGCCTCTTGCCCTGTCCCAGGATGCCTAATTTGCAGGGAGAAAATCTCAAACCTTGCAATGGTGACAAGTGGGCTGAAGCACCATTTCAATACAAAACACCTTTCACTCTGCAGCTAGGATACACAGTACTTCAAGCGCCTGAGAGAACAAAACATAAAGCAAAACCAACACGATAAAATGTGTATGCGTTTCAGATAAGGAGGTGAGTAACATGGTTGAGCTCATAGGAAAATCAAAGACCCTGCACACCATTGCCAAATCCCTAATTCTGCCAGCATGCAAAAATATTGTGAGAGAAATGTTGGGAGCGAATGCTACCAAAGAAATTAACAGAGTTCCTCTTTGTGATAACACAACCAGGCAGCAGATTGATGAAAGGTCAGTTGACATTGAACAGGTACTTTAGGAGAAATGCGTGAATAATGTGCCGTGCAGATTGATGACCACAAATATTAACAAACACTGCCAGCTCTTAACCAATGTCAGGCATGTTAAGGGTGTCTTCATTTGCAAAGAATTGCCTGGTCACAGGGCTGAAAAAGAAATCATTCATGTCATCACGGCTTAACTGGATGAAAACAATCTTAACTGGATCAAGTTCAATGATATCTACACTGACAGGGCAGCTTCCATGACGGGAGAAGTTAAATGGTTTATGAGTAAGGTGAATGAATAGAAATCTGACGTCTATATCTGTGACCCCTTGTTCAAGATTGCCACATAAGAAGAAACATTTGGTCTACATATCCAATGCATCGTGTAAGATTGGCTGTCCAGAAATATATTAATTATGCTATGTACCAAACCGAGTCAACAACAGCCTTTGAATCAATTCTTCCTGCACCATGAACCATAGCAAAATAAAAAAGACAAAATACTTCCTTCTGTGTTTCACCCGTGCCATTGTGGAGCTGTTTGTAGATGTGCTGGAGTAATTTGTGCTTCTCTACTTGCCTTGTCTTTCCTGTGATGGTTTTGTTGAGAACAAGAACTTGAAGTCTTTGTTCATGTCCTACTAATCATTAGAGGTTCCTTGGATTAAACAAGGAAACAAATTGCTGCATTTTTCAATTATTCAGTAAAGGAAACTGTAAGATTGTAATCATGCACTTAATTGATGCTTTGCTTTTGCAAAGGATTAACAATTAATCCCTTGAATCTTTTTAATCAGAGATGACTGATGAGCAGTTACTCAAAAATTTCAGCAATCTCTGTCTCCCAGCAAAAGTTTTCATGGATTTATTTTAGGGGGTGTAGCTTTGGTCCAAAGAACCAAATAGGAATTGTAACTGGAATCATCAATCTTCAATTTATAATTTCACTGTACCTTTTTTGTGGACTGCTCTGAAGTGTTTCTATTTCTATTCCTGCGATTATTTGTATTAAAATGTCCAAAGTGTGTTCAATCTCTGCTGGGAGCAGATATCATAAAATTTGCACAGTAAACTTTTAAACCTCGATACAGAGATATGTATGTTCAAACCATAAACCAGATCAAAGGTTCTTTATATAAAAAAATTAAAAGCTAGAAGTTACTGTTGATCATACCAGAACTCAAATTCTAAATTTGTATTACGTTCCTTTGTCCATTATTTTACTGCCGGTATTAAGTCATTTAAAGTCATTGGTTTGGTGTATTTATTATAATAACAGGCAAAATTGTACGTTATTTGCATTGAGTGTTCACCTGGTCAGTGACAATACTACCTTCGTCAAACTGGGAGGGAGGGAATTTGAACTTGTGCTTTGATCGATTAAGTAGCAAAGGGACTGTGTTAGTTACTGGGATGCTTGGCTTAATTAGTCTGAAAACCAAAGGCTAAAGACAGGTGGCAAAGTGTCCTGGCATTGAAGTGAAGGATTTGCCGCAGTCTTGGGTTGTTAGGGTCACTCCGCCCATAACTTACTGCAACCTTTTTCAAACATGGGCAAAAGAGCTGAATTCCAGAAACAAGTTGAGTGATGGCCCGTGTCATGAAGGCAGCATATGAGTGAGTGTGGTACCAAGGAGCTCAAGTAAATTTGAGATCAATGGAAATCGAGGCAAAATTCTCCTGGAGTCTTACACGAACACATACCTAACACAAAGGAAGGTGGTTGTGGTTGGAGACCAATTATCTCAGCTGCAGAAATTCCTCAGGAGAGTGCCTCAGCACAACCATCTTGAACTGCTTCATCAATGAGCTTCCCTCCATCAAACGATCAGTAGTAGAGGTGCTCACTGACAACTTCTGTGTTCAGTTCCGTTCAGAGTTCCTCAAAAAAGAAACACTCTGTACCTGAATGGATCAAGACATGGGCAACATTAAAGCTTTGGCTAGTAAATCAAATAATATTCGTGTCACCCAAGTGCCAGGCCGTGACCATCTCCAACAAAGAAGAGTCTGACAACTACCCCTTAACATTCAATAGTATTATCATTGTTGAATCTTTGACCACCAACATCCTGAGGGAATCACAATTGACCAGAAACCTAACAGGACCAGCCACAAGAGCTATG
The DNA here is from genome assembly GCF_965287045.1 of Carcharhinus amblyrhynchos. Lineage (NCBI taxonomy): Eukaryota > Metazoa > Chordata > Chondrichthyes > Carcharhiniformes > Carcharhinidae > Carcharhinus > Carcharhinus amblyrhynchos. The sequence continues at coordinate 98,988,171 of NC_137326.1, read as the reverse complement.
TCTACAAAAGCAGATCAAAGGTTGGGAATCCTGTGGCTAGCAAGTTGACACCTGACTTCCCAAAGCTTTTCCACTATCTACAAAGCAGAGTTCTGGAATATGGTGGAATAATCTCCATTTGCTTGAATGATGCAGTTTCATTAATGTTCAAGACGTCCAGAGGAGCTACTTAATTGGCAGCCTATCCACTACATTAAAAATTTCATTCCTCTATCACCTGTACCAAGAGGTGTACTGTCTGTAAGAGCCACTGCAGCAATTGGCTATGGCAGACATCACCTCCAAAACCTGTGACCTCTACCAGCTAGAAGGACAGGGGCAGTAGGCACATGAGAACATTACCATTTCCAAGTCATGCACTGTCTTGGCCTGGACTTGCATTGCTGTTTCATCCTCAAAGCTGGGTCGAAATCCTGAACTCCCTATCAAACAGCACTGTGGGTAAGCCTTCACCCAATGGATTGCAGCGGTTCAAGAAGGTTCCTCACTACCACATTCTCAAATGCAATTAGCGATGGGCAGTATAAGTTAATTCTGCTGGAATGTCCATATCCTGTGTATGGTGAGTGAAGCAGCATTGTAACTCCTTCAGCTATCCATTAGCTGTTATACCGCATGTGCAAATATCACCAAGAGTACTTGCCATATATTTTCTGGCGATGGCATCCATCATATGTCACTTAGAACCCGATTAAAAATAAATTCTAATAAAATGCACAGAATGTGGGACAACCATCTTCACAATGATGGAGAAAAACACTGAATTGTGCACAAAATATTAAGCTGTAAGTAAGACCTGTGAATTTTCAAAAATGGACCTACAAGCCAAGGATAACTGAGGATGTATACTCAGTCACTGGCTGAATTGCTGGTGGGTAAAAAAACTAAGATAAAATGGAATCAAACCCTGTTTCCAAATAAAGATAGATGAAAAGCACGTATGGCATCAAGAAACTAATTGCTATCACATATGGAGATAATGGGAAATGGATATCACCTCAGCAAGAATGATATCCTATAAGCAGTGTTGCAGATGGATTTGTGAGTTTCATCTGCCAGAAATATACAAAGACTGGAATAAAAGCCTGATGCAAAGCTTGGTGGAGGTTGCCCAATGCTGGGCATGTCAACGTGTGACGAGAGAAGACAGCAAACCAGTCACTGCAAAAGTTTACAGACAACTCTGTCTGTCTCCTTCCAATTGTTGAAACAAGCCAAGTCGGCTAACGCACAGCTGAAAAGTGAAATAGGGCTTGTTCTCAGTCGTATTGCAGAACATTACTATCTCAAAAACAGACTATTTATTGTTAAGATCAATGCTATTCAAATCATGAATCATTTCATAACAAATTTTTTATGTATTGACTTTAGACTTAGTTCTCATTTCTAATCTGTATGAATGTAGATGGATATGTGTTATCATTTTTTGTGTTAAATATATAATAAATCACTCTTTAATAAATCACTCTTTCTTTAACTCAAGAAAGCTGCATTCAATTGGCTCCTTTTAAATCATAACTATTGAGATTAGGAGAATGATCATAACACAGAGATCATAGAGGTTTACAGCATGGACTCTTCAGTCCAACTTGTCCATGGCGCCCAGTTTTTCCCACTAAGCTAGTCCTGATAGCTCACATTTGGCCCATATCCCTCTATACCCAACTTACCCTTGTAACTGTCCAAATGCTTTTTAAAAGACAAAATTGTACCCGCCTCCACCACTATCCCTGGCAGCTTGTTTCAGACACCATCCTCTAAGTGAAAAAATTGCCCTTTCGGACCCTTTTGTATCTCCCCCCTGTCACCTTAAACCTATGCTTACCAACGTTAGATTCCCCTACCTTTGGGAAAAGATGTTGACTATCTAGCTGTGCCCGTCATAATTTTACAGACTTCTATAAGATCACCCTTAAGCCTTCTACATTCCAGGGAAAAAAGTCCCTCCTTTATAATTCAAACCATAAAATGTGTTATTCAAGTATAGTTCCTCACTATACATATAAATACAGAGAGAATAAAAACATAAAATAAAAAAGCAATGTCAAATTCCCTATTGTCATTCTTGGTGGGCCTTCAAGCTATATTGTTATCAAAGATAAATATGTCATACATGACAGATGGTAAATGTTTTTCCCAAATGTTGTTTCTTCAACATGGTTTGGTTAGAAAGACATTTGGATTATTAACAATAGAAACTGAATCAAGTAACAAGGTTTTCCATCATATTACATATTAGCTGAAGATGAGAACAATCCACATGAAGAGGCTGAAGATGAGGATCCCGAAATAGTAAATGAAGATCATCACACAGATCATGAGGCTATCAACCAGCAGGTGAAGATTGCTACATTGTGATTTATAATGATCTATCCCAAGGACCACAGTTTCATGCTCTGCCCACCACTCCCAGGCAGCTACTGAGGTGGCAGGGAATGTAAAATTGCATCGATGGGATTCTCTCCTGGATCCCGCCTGCTCTCAACCCAGACATAATTCAAATGGTGGGGCATCTGGTAAAATTGCAAAAAGAAATGATGGATTTGTTATAATAATAATTTGCCACAGGTATACTGTTACCATTCATTAAATCATTATAAGAATATAAAACTTTACTGTGGCCATTTGTTTAAAAAATAGGATTTATAATCAGTTTGATTTTCGATTCTGGTTTTACATTTTATCTCTCTAATTATGGGAAGCCTGCCCAAGCACCCCCCCCAGTTTGGGGTCGCCTCAATCTTAAGGCCCCCTCAGACTGGGGCGTCCACCCCTCAGAGACTGGGGAACTCTGGCCCTCCCTCCCCTTTCTGTCCCCAGCCTACCCACTGACACCAAGATTGCCCCTGATCTGGGTCCCCGGCGGATCTCCTCCCCTCCCCGGAACTCCAGGTACTTAGTTGAAGTGTGGACCCATGACTTATGTTTCAGACACTGGTGCTGCAGTACCTCTTCCGGCCATTGAAGCACTGTGCCTGGAGGGGCTGGAGAGCTGTCGGTCAATCTAGTTAGCTGACAGCTCTCCATGGCGGGACTGCCAACCAAATGTGATCGGAAGTCTAACCTGCTGCCAATCAGGCAGTGGGCTGTTGGTGGTGGTAGGGATGCATTCCCTCCCGACTTTCAGGATGATGGGTGCTGAGAGCTTGTCATCCTGAAAATTCATGCCAAGGAGTTCCAATAACAGAAGTATCCTTTGGTTTGAACTTCTGCTGTAGTGTAGCGTTTAGCACCATAGAATCCTTACACTGAAGAAGGAGGCCATAGGGCCTTTTCAGTCTGCTCCAATTCTCCAACAGAACTTCTTATCCAGGCACTTGCCTCTGTCCTATCCCTGTAACCCTGTGCATTTAACATCTCTGGACGGCGGGGGGACAACAAAAGCACCCAGGAAAAGACTTCGGAGTAACGGGAAGAGCATGCAAACATCACACAGTCACTCAAGGCTGGAATTGAACCCGGGTCCCTGGTGCTGTGAGACAGCAGCGCTAACCAATGTGCCACATGCCACGCATATCCTGTAATGATGTCTTATCAATAAGCAGTAGCAAAGTGAATAATTTGTCTCTGGCAAACAAGGACTTCCTTTCACAATGAAATGATGGCTTTGTCATAATTTGCCACAGGTGTACTGGTACCATTATTAAAACATAATCCAGATCTTTTCTCTGAATATTTAAAAAAAATAGAATTTGCAGTCAATTTGATTTTCCATTGTGGCTTCTACATGGATTGTCAGTTTATCTCTTTAATTATGATTTTAAACTCCTCTTTATATCTTAGTAATAGCAATTTGCTCTTTTACATTGCCTCTAATAATAACCCCATGCCATCTATAGAAGGGCAATGGGTGCAATGCAGTCACATAATTAGGGAAGATGACTAAATGCATGAAGATGGAGAAGAGGTGATGTGACAGAGGAATTTAGGGAGTGAGTTCGAATACATTTGGTCAGGCAACTGAAGCCTCAGCTGCCAATTGTGGAATGAAAAGGTTGGCAAGAGAAGTGTTGGGGAAACCGAGGTGGGAGTTGATGAAAGAGTGAGTTTCAGTGGTGGTAAGGTTGGGGGCAGAAGGAAGTTAATGTTGGAGAGCTATGAGTGTTCTTCATGGTGGATCTAACAGAGGATTTGAAACTTAGCTGAGGGATGAACTGGAATCTGAGGTTTTGCACCACCTTCATGGGAACAACTAGGGAGAGTAGTAAAGTCAGATAAGGCTGCAAAACACCGGCATGAGTTGAACAAGATGGCTCAATCTTAAGTGTTGAATTATGGATAGATTTCTGAATAATTGTTATAAGGAAAAACAAAATGTTTAACTTGCTTAATTTATAACCCTCTCATGTTTCTGCATGTTGCTTTATTAAAAATATTTATTATCTGTTATTAACTGTTGTTTTTATTATTAACTGAAACTCAGTGTTTTCAACATACAACGCACAAATTGTTCATATAGAATCTTCCTGTTACTCTAGTCTGCTGCCTCATCCATTACTTCCCATTGTCTGCCATTTTCACAAACCTCCTGCTTAACACAACTGGTTCTCTCATAAATATCAATAAAGCTAATTGGACAAGCTGATATAGTAGTGAATTTGTCTTGTGTATTTGCTTGCTTGTTGTGTCTATCAATCCCTTTCTTCCTCCATCTCATACACAATCATTCTCATCTTCCCTGGCATGCACTTTCCTAACATATTGTTTGAAAGGATGTCTAGAAGGATTGCACATAACAGACCATTTTGATGCTATTGCTTTGCTATTTTGATAGTTGTACTTGCATAATGCGGAATGAATTTCCTCTTTGCATCAATCTCTCCCGTATACCTACCAGCAAGAAATCATGCGTGGCATGTACCCTAATGCTCAGGGAAATATTTCAGTTCTAAAAAATATGCAGTCTTCCTCTTGTAATCATATCTTTCAAGGAAGAGCAAAGATCCAAAATCCCTTGCTTTGATACTTCACAAAAAGCAATTAATTGCAGCATTTTTACAATCGAAGAAAAGTGAGGGGGGGGTGCAGGTAGCAATTAGCTCATGTAGCGTCACTTTTAGCTCTTCATTGATGTCATTAAAGGATGGCGTATCTGCCTGGTGAATTGATATGAATCTGCGCAGTGCCGCCAGAAATGATACTACGCAAACACATTTTCCCCCTGGTATTTTGAATTTTGTAGCACTGCTTCTGTCTTCATTCTCAGTTTAGTAATTCAGGACAAGATTATTGTTCCAGTGTGGGCCGAGAATGGAGGGAGGCAAACTCATTTTGCGATGCTAGTCATCAGCAAGTTCGCATCATAGAAATCCTACAGTGCAGAAAGTGGCCATTTGGCCCATTGGGTCTGCACCGACCACAATCCCACCCATGCCCTACCCCCATATTCCTACATACTTACCCATTAATCCCTCTAACCTACGCATCTCAGCACACTAAGGGGCAATTTTAGCATGGCCAATCAACCAAACCTGCACATCTTTGTTGGAACCATCCCTATTTTGCAAGCAGTGGGTATCAGTCTAATTGAAAGGCCTGTTACATCACTGGGTCTGATGTCACAACCAGAAATGGACAGTCAACTGCATGACAAATTTGAGATAGAGGACCAAATAGTGGTAAGGTTAATAAACTACATTGCATCAAAATTGATGGCTTTAGGGTTCCAAAACCAACTGACTCCACTAACATTAGCAACCTTAAACTTTTACCCGATGACTTGTTTGTTGCAGACGTTGTTGGATTGTGTTGTGTTATCAGCTTGTGTTATGTTCACAGAGGGAGCCATAATATAACTGAATTACTGGTAGATCTAATAGAACTCTCATTTCCTACTGAATAATGATTTATAGGTAAAGTAAGAGGAGGCTAAGAAATCATATAACCAGAAAAAAATTAATATAAATATTAAACAATGACTATATTTGAAATGTACTTAATTGATCAGAAAGCACTTTGCCCTGAGGAAATGAAAGGAGCTATCCAACTGCGAATTTTTTCTTTCCTCAAATGTAAGAATGAGTCGATGATTGGTTTATTTGTATTTTTGTAACTTTATATGAGAGAAGGGAGGTTAAAAAAAGAATACTTTTGTAAGCATGAACAATTTTGATGATGCTTAAATAGGTACTATTGTTCCTAAAAATACTTAACCCTGCTTCAAACAACACAAATCATTTTATCCAGAGTAATGGTGGCACGTGATTAACACTGCTGCCCTACAGCACCAGAGACCCAGGTTCAATTCCAGCCTTAGGTGACTGTCTGTGTGGAGTTTACACGTTCTCTCCACATCTGCGTTAGTTTCCTCAGGGTGCTCCGGTTTCCTCCCATAGTCCAAAAATGTGCAAGTTAGCTGGATTGGCCATGCTAAATTGCCCCTTGGTGTTAGGGGGATTAGCAGGGTAAATATGTGGGGTTATGGGAATAGGACCTGGGTGGGATTGTTGCCGGTGCAGGCTTGATGGGCCGAACAGCCTCCTTCTGCACAGTAGAGATTCTATGATGTTCTTCTAATAGAGATGAAACTCAAAAAAAAATAAGCAATCCAATCAGTATTTTTCCAGCTTGGGGTTGTGTTTACATATCATGAGGCAGGAATGTAATCTCTTGAGACATTATCTCATCTCCAAAACTATATTAAGCAGAAATATTAGGATAGGGTGCATCAAGTAAGCTTGTGGTCACTGCTTACTGGCTTCTGTAGCCTGAAGAGGCCTTTTTGTGTTTAGAAAGTAACTTGTATGGAAGGCGTTAATAACACTAATAGTTTTGTTTTCGTGCCAGCTTGATGCTCAGCATTTTTTTTGTAATAAAGTAGAGTTTATTTATTAGTCGTAAGTAAGGTTTACATTAATACTGCAATTAAGTTATGTGAAATTTCTCTAGCCGCCACACTGTGGCGCCTGTTCGGGCTAATGCATCTAACCAGCATGTCTTTCAGACAGTGGGAGGAAATGGAGCACCCGGAGGACACCCACGCAGACACAGGGAGAACGTGCAAACTTCGCACAGATAATGCCCCAAGCTGGGAATCGAATCCAGGTCCTTGGCGCTGTGAAGCAGCAGTGCTAACCACTGTGCCACCCGTAGCTAATAAATAATGCAGGAGAAATCCTCTCCTTTATACTCCCATTACAAAAACAAGCTGTACGTTCATAATAATTGAGTACTTTGAATGAAGGAAAAGCCTTTGTTGACAATGGCCTAATGGTATTTTCGCCAGACTATTAATCCACAAATGCAGCTAATGTCCTGGGGACCAGGTTCTTATCCCGCCGCGGCAGCTGGTGAAATTTGAATTAAGAATCTACTGATGACCATGAAACCATTGTCAATTATCGGAAAAACTCATCTGATTCACTAATGTCCTTTAGAGAAGGAAATCCTTACCTGGTTTGGCCTTAATGTGACTCCAGAACCACAGCAGTGTGGTTGATTCTCAACTGCCCTCTGAAATGGCATAGCAGTCCACACAGTTGTATCCACCAACATCTTCTCAAATGCAATTTGGGATGGGCAATAAATGCTGGCCAGCCAGCGACGCCCATGTCCGCAAGTGAAAAAGAAATTAGGTTGCAATACTTATTTTACATCTTATTAAGTTATAAGCAATTACTTAATAATCTTGCACATAATGTGAAACCTGTATAATAATACTGCAGTGCTGAAAATATGAAGTAAAAACAGAAAACGCTGGAAAAACAGCTGAGGATTTGTGGAGAGAGAAATAGAATTAATGTTTTAATTGATGGCCTCTCAGCAGAATTCTTTTATCTATTTGAAATGTTCAGAAAAGGATAACATTGGAATTAAATTAATGATTTTTTTTCAGTCCATTATTGCAAATGTATGCTTAGGTTCTCAGAAACCTTTTAAAATAATGGGTTTTAAAATTTGGGAAATGTTCTTTAATTTTTTGCAGGAACATTATAATAAAATTATACAAGTTAATAATCTTTCTGAGCTTGCATTTTCCTTTTAGGTCTCTCTCCGTTACATCTCATTTCTTTGTTGGCAGGGTAAAATTACATCTCTGTTCTCACATTTCTGCCAGCGCAGCTCATAAACCAACAATTTTTGAGGGCAGCCGAGATGACTTGTGCTCCGATTTCCAGCTCTTTATCCCTGTTTGCCACCTGAGGGAGAGAATTGTCTCCCTCAATAGCGAGACAGGAATGAGGTCGTGTATGCACCATCATGTTCCTCTAGCACAGTGTGATTTGGAACACTGTGCCACTGGAGCTTTATTATCTGTGATTTTGCCTACAAATGTGAGAAGTTTTATGTATGGAAAGTTGAAGTTAGTTGCAGTTAACACACTTTGTTCTGAATCAGCCGTGGGCAAATGTAACACTGGTTAAATTATAAACTTGCACAAATCAAGATCTGTTTTCTAGAGAAAAATTAAAGCCTAGGGTAAAAGTAGACTATAAGATATCTAAGAGCATGGATGGGATTTTCTGACCATGCCTGCTCTAAAACTAAAAAATCCCGCCCGAGGTCAATAGACCTTTGTATGGCCCGCCCTCTGCCCATTACAATTCCCATGGCAGGCTGGATGAGAAAATTTCCCCCAATTGGTTCAAAGTATGCTTGTTGCTTGAACCTAGAAGTTCATTTTGTTAGATCACAGCAGTTTACTTTCATCCTACTTAGCTTGTTTGCTTTGTGGAATGGGTAGATATAATCACTATGTATTGATGTGTGCAGATTGGCGGAAATCCTGATCAACAGGAGGATAATCTAGATGAAGAGTACCAGGATGAGGGAGAAGAAGAGGTAAGGAAATGCATGCCAGTGTAGCTTATGGGATGACGCTACAATTTACTTTTACATCGACATTGAAATATAGGCAGCACCCTCATTGTTTTCAATAGTTGCTTTTCCAAAAAGCTTTTAAGGTAGAATCTAGGATCTCTGGAGCATTGAGAATATCAGTGATGAACATACTAACAAGTTCATGTTTAAGCACAGGCATTAACTAATTCAAAATAAACAGATTAAGTAGCATTTGTGAATGGAGGAGATACATGGCATACTTATAACACCTTCTGGCTTTGGCTAAAGATTTTCAATCTGAAGCGTTAACCCTGCCTGTCTTGCTGCAAAGATGTTGCCTGAGCTGATAGCTTCCAGCACTTTCTGTTTTTGTTTCAGATTTCCAGCACCTGCAGCAATTGTTTTGTTTTCAATGAATGGCTTTACCTTAGAATAGTTGGCAAATAAATTTCATGTCTTGTACAGTGTGACTTAACTTGGGCAGCATAGTAATTAGCATTGCTGCCTCACAGCGCCAGGGATCCGGGTTCAATTCCCAGCATGGGTCACTGTGTGGAATTTGCACGTATCTGTGTAGGTTTTCTCCAGGTGCTCCGGTTTCCTCCCACAGTCTGAAAGACATGCTGGTTAGGTGCATTGACCTGAACAGGTGCCGGAATGTGACGACTAGGGGAATTTCACGGAAACTTTATTGCAGCGTTAATGTAAGTTTTACTTGTGACTAATAAGTAAACTTTAACTCAGTTGAATATTACATAATACAGTCTAGAGAGGTAAACTCAGTATGATGCTGTGAAAAAATTATGTTTTTGTGAGACCTGACTGCGTGATCTGAGTTCTGCTTGACCGTGAGTTTGCTTTATCCTTCTGGCTATGCAGATAAAGTCTGGCAACTAGGGTTGTTGGGAGCAGGAGTGAATATTAAAAGTGTCAGGTATAAATAACATCATGCTTTCGGGAGCGTGATTTTTCCTATGTTGCTGTGTGCAGGAGTTGGGGAAAGTTGTTTGTGGAAAATAAAGACTAAACGTTGCAAAGAAATGGATATATACCAAAAAGTCAAAAGTATCAGTCAGATGGGAATCCATTGAGATTATTTCCGATCAACGTGCTGTGACTGGGCGTCGTGCTCTCCATCGCACCCCACTGAAGAGCAGCTACTCAATCCTTTGAAACTGCATTTACAAAATAGAGATAAATGAAATGGTTTGGAAAATGGGGGAAGGGACAGAACTGTTTATGAAGGAAATGGGCCAGGATTGAATGGATATTCTGAAATTTTGCACATGGACCCATTACTTAAGCTGAATTTTCCGTCAGTTTATTAATTTACAAGTTTTGAGTCTCTTGGCTTACTGGGGAGAGAAAGGCGAGTTTTTTCATGTCCTCCTGGAATTTTGACAATCCAAAAATGGAACACATTTCCATCTAGTTACCATCTTAATTATTATAAATCCTAATAGGCATTTACCTTAAGTAGCTTCTGTGTTTCTGTTGTAATATTGTATATCAACCAAAAGGAATTATCAACATTGACATGGTATTGCTACTATCCATATCCATATCCATAGTGTATCAATATCTTATCAGAATCAGTAAAAGGAATTAGAATACCAGTTTAAAAAGTTCTATTTTGGAAATCCTACTCTTACTGTTTGTCTTTACGTGTGTCTGCACATATCTTTGTTGAGTACCAACATTTACTGTACTCCTGTGCAACACATTGTTCATAGAACCCTACAGTGCAAAAGGAGAGCATTTGGCCCATCAAGTCTGTACTGACCACAATCCTACTCAGGTCTTATCCCCATAATCCCATGCATTTACCCTAGCTGGTTCCCTGACACTGAGGGGCAATTTAACATGGCCAATCACCTAACCCACTTGTCTTTTGGACTGTTCTTATATTTTATTATAATTTCTTGTATTGCATTGGCTTTTCTGGTGATGTATCACTTCACAAGCCAGATGGCATCAATTTATTTGCTTTATTTAAACTAACTTCTCATTTTGTTTGTGTCTAATAAAGTTAACAGCAGACATTCAATCCCTGTACCACTTGCTATAGTTCTTGGGGCCTGCTTCTTCGACTTGCTCCTTTGTGATATCATGGAATCATTGAATCATGATTAGCCAATAAGAAAACTACAAGAGGAAGAGAGAGATGGTCCCTACAGTAACCCTAGGATGCTGCCTACCAATATTTCTCAGGTGGTCAGGATCTGTTGGAGCCTCACTCATTTCAATAGGGTTGTTTGGCATTTACATCATCCATGGTATATCCTGAGGGTTTCCCTATCCCATGCTGCTGAAAATCTCACTGTCTGATACTAGGATTCTTTCAATCCTGAAAGAACAGGAGTCTTTCAGCCCAAGACCTCACGCTTTTCCTGACAGGCCGATCTATAATTTTTCTTAATTTCTCCCAGTTTGCGGACGGTTCTTCCATTTTTTGGGATTTTTGATCTTACAGGTGTTCCTGTTCTATTTTTTTCATTCGAGATCAGTAGCTAGTCTCTTTAGTCCTGGGTGCCCCTCTGTGTAATACTGCAATCTGGACAGCACTAACATGGTGCTTCCACATTTACTGGAACTGGCCATTGTCAGTTTTGTCCGTGTTGCCTTGTTCTGTATACTGTAGCAGATGGAACAGGAACTGCATATCTGTAAAAATACCTTTTAAGCTATTTTTGCTATTCAATTTATATGATCTTCTAGTCCCCATTCTTCTATTCCAGTCTCTTGATGTGCTTCTACTTCAACCACCTCTGTTTCTGAACTCTCTTCCGTTTAACATACCTGCCTTCTCAACTTTCCATCCATGCTTTAGTTTTTGTCTACGTCTGAATGTGGATATCCCACACATTTCCATTTAAACCTGCTCCTACTCTCTCAGATTCTCATTGTTCAAACTTATTCATTTCCTACATGAAATAGTTTTGTTGGTACATCCCTTTCCTGATCTTTGTTCTCATGGATGTTCATTTTAACCTTCATTTTATAAGTCCTGGGCCAGGATTCTCCCGAAACTAAATGCCCGACGGGCAGGAAAATGGAAGAACTTCCGGCCCATTTTTTGGTCATACTTATCTGAATGAATCCCCTAACACTCTGTGCAATGTAGAGTGCCTCAGATGGATTCATGTTGTGGGTGGGGGAGGGAGCTATTCCTGCCTAACAGGCCGGCAGCATAGTGCTGAGTGGGCCACTGCTCATAGCACTGACCCTGCCCCCTACCCTCATCGCTGGTCTCCGACCACTGTACTCCCCCAGAACCCACTTGATTTACCCCTCTCTCCCCCCACCCACATTGGCTAGCCCCAATCACCCGCCTCCCTCCCTCACCCAGTGATCCCACTTGTAGAGTGGCACCAGGTCCAACACATTTTATGGATTTTATGCCCCACCCATCTGATATTCAGTGCCTGGGGCAGTGCCAAGGTGCCCAGCTAACTGCCAGGTTGGCACTGCCCAATGGGCACCTCTTCTTGCCCCCAATCTCTCAGGTGGGCCTCAATGGCCTCTGCCCCCACCAACGAGATGAGGAAGCCTGTCTCCCATTTGTGGGGAGCAGTTGTAAACCCCGCTGATGGCACTACGCTTGGCTGGGGGGGGGATGGGGGCAGACTCTAGTGGGCCCGGAGAATACCATTTTATGCCTGCTAATCATGGGGAAATGTCATTATTCCATATGATAATCAGCTCTACGCTGAATTTTGGAGCGGAGCTGATTGCAGTTAGAAAAAGTGCCTGCGAGGCTCGCAACTGGCCTCCCCCCACTGTTGTCTTCTGGCCTGTTGCGCTACTCAAGTGCACAGTGGGTTGGGAGAATCCTACTCAACAGTCAGTGTTTTCAGCTGCAACTTTAGTGCTGATATTCACTGGAGGAAAAAACACGAGGAAGAATTTTGACTTTGATAACTCAGTAGTTAATTATAGTAACATCTTTTGCAAAATGAATTGTTAACTGGCATAAGCTATTAACTCTGCATGCACTGCACACCAAACATTTCCTGATTTTTTCAGTTTCATGTCCCTGTTCTGATTTTCTCTGGTTATACTTCATACCGTGAATGGATGCTTTGCATTTAGTTGTTCTAAAATCTCACTTCTGTGAATCTGATGCTATTTTTCTTTAAGTTTGCTCTCTTTCTCCCTTATGATGGCAAGATTCAATTCGCATGTCAAGTCATTATTGTGTATGTTTAAGCTGGAATAATTCTGACCTTCTAAGACAACGCAACGTGGGTGATAGTGATTCTCTTCTGATTCCCAGTTCTGTTGACTGTAGTGAAGTTGAAAATAGAAAGAGATACATCATGGGGGCTATCCTCATAATGATTATATAAGAAAAGCTTTTCCAATTAAAATAATGTTGTTCTTTGGCCATATGTGGAACTCCTGATTGTACAAGTTGTAACATGGTGAAGGGATAATGCCCTGTATTACAAGAGAGTAAAGCTGGAGTAATTTCTTAAACCCTTTGAATTCTACGATTAGATTACAGCTTTGCCAAACATTATCCGATTCAGCTGTTATGTTTTATTTATGGATCTAATAGTTTGCCGTTCGGCTCCAGTTTGCTGTTACTGGCATACTTTGATCATTCCTTCGCAGCTGTCGCAACTGTTTTTGGCATAAGCATTCACAGTTGGACAGCATCACTTGACAGGAGGAAAAAGGTGAGACAAGACTTACTTTACAGCCTCTGAACTTGCGCATAGTTATGATAATCAGCTGACCAAATAAAATTGGCAGCAAAAAGTACATTCACTGTGTCAATGTAACATCCATTTCAAACCATTTGCCTGAGCGCTGGCCCCCACGGAACACCTAGGCTGAGGTATTTTAAAATCAGAAAAAGACTAAAACCAGCAGATTAATATTATAGTGTATATTCTCCAAGTCTCATCTATTCGTATCCTCTTGAATCCTTGATCTGTAAGCCCGATGCCTTTTTTTAAAACAATGTTTTACATTTAAAATTTTAGGCTGACACAAAAATTCATCCAGCTCCCCTTGAAAGACTGAAGTGCCATTTAATCTTGGCAATCTCAATGATTTAATCTCGTGAGATGCTCCTTATTAAGTAATAGTTTCTTTTCTGACTGAAGGTCAACTTTTCAATTTCAAATACTTCCATTTGCTGCCCTCAATTTTTTAAGCCTAGAATTAATTTCATTCAGCGTTTATTTCAATGCAAAGAAACTTATTTTATTCCATCATAAAAGCACTACAGCTTCCAAGATAGTTTCTTACTCCTTTTTTGATTCAGCTTTTCAACCTTACTATAAAACTGGTGAGAGGAAAGTGTACAGTGATTTCCCTTCTTTGTGTTTGGGTTTTATTCTTCTAGTACGTTCTAACACTGATTAGTGTATCAGTATGCGGAGGTGTTTCTAAAGATTGGTATCACTGATACCTTGACATTTGGATACCCTTCATGTAACAGCTGGCCACTAGCCCCTCTTCTACCTCAGTGGTAGTCAAACATTGGAGGGAAACACAGAAGATAGGACCAGGAGGAGGCCATTTGGCCCTTCGAGCCTGCTCCGCCATTCTTCACGATCATGGCTGATCACCCAACTCAGTAGCCTATAGAAGGGAGGCATATTATTCAAGGATGTCTGGGCTCACAATGCATTAATATTTGGTAATTTGAGGTTAAAGTGATGCATTCATCTGAATTGTGGCTGCAAGAGCAGGTCAGAGGCTGGGAATCCTAATTCACTGGGGAAAGAAGGAATCGTTCTATTGGGATGACCTAATCATGCTGGGATCAGTGTAGTGGCAAATCTAATAACTAGAGTCAGAGAGAGGACTTTAAATTTGTTAGCCTGGAGGGTGGGGGGGGCAGGTGTAACCAGGGTTTGGGGAGATGGGGTGGTAATGAGAGAGGGTTCATACGAGGGAAAGTTTAGAAAGTTAGTGAGAGATGACAAAGCAAAAGTGCAGGGTAGTGATGTGGATAATGATAACTGGAGCATACCTACAAATAGGGTGAGCGTAGCGAAAAATGATAAAAAGACAGAATTACATGATCTGAAGGCATGTAGTATTCATAACAAGATAGGGGCATTCATGGCATAAATAAAAGTAAATGGATTTCGTTTGATAGCCATTACAGCAACAGCAAGATGACCAAGGATGGAATTTGAATATTCAAGAGTAATTGACACTTCAAAACAATAGGAAGAAACAAAAGAAGGTGGGGTGGCTCCGTTAACGAAGAATAAGGTCCGCACAATAGTGAGGAAGCCCTCAGAGTGGCATTAATCTTTGGAATTCTCTTCTCCAAAGAGCATGGAAGCTGGATCATTGAATGTATTGAAGGCTGAGTTAGACAGATTTCTGATGTACTAAGGGGTCAAGAATGATGAGAGACAGGCAGCAAAGTGGAGTTGAGGCCTTGATTAGATCAGCCATGATCTTATTGAATGGCAGAGCAGGATGAAGGGACCAAATGACCTAAACTCCCTATTTCTTGTGTCATTGTATTCTTCATTCACAATCATACAGCTTAACGACACCAAGCTGCATAGTGATGCCTATCACATGCTATTGCCCAGCCTGTCAGTGCCAGGCTAACTCATGTCCTGTTCCTGTTCTTTCTACATTCCTCTCAAATGTCTCATCCTGCAGAATTAGACATCTCAGAGGAGAAGAGTACTTCTGAGGAGCCATCACGCTCTGAAGCAACAGCACCAAGATTGGCTTGGTTTGAATGTGAGGTCGAAAGATGTATGAGTTAGGCAGATTGGCCATGCTAAATTGCCCCTTACTCTAAGGAGGTTATGGGAATAAGGTCTGGGTGAGATTGTTGTATGCTGCAAGCTCGATGGGCCAAATGGTCACCACCTGCACTGTAGGGATTTTATGATTCTATGAGATTGAGGGGTTTGTATGTGGTGAAACTATTGAGCAGCAAGGACAGATGACAAAGATAACCAGACAACTCACCAAAAGGTGAGGGCCTCTAAGAGCTGTACTGAAGAAAACAGAAATATTAGCCTGAATTTTCAGCATGGTGGGGACTCGGCCCAATACCATGTTATGCTGAAATGAGCATTGGTGGGAAAAGGCAGGAGTTCTGCCTCTCGCACAGGAGGAAAGCTCGTTACGGAGAGCTGCTGGCCAAATTAGCCTGCAGCTTTCCAGTCCCTCCAGCAACAGCGCTGTGGAGCTCAGAAGAGGTACTGCGGGAGCGTGACTTGGCAAGAAATCCTAGGAACCCAAGATAAGTAAGTGGCAGAGCTCCCAGGGTGAGAAGGTAGGGAATGCCATGAGAGGGTTGCAAGGTGATCTCAGGGTCTTGGGATAGACTGGAGGGGCTGTGATAGGCTTGGGGATTTGGGTGGGGTGGTCCAATGATCACTGGGCCTTAAGGGGAGGATGCCTCCAAGTCAGAAGGAAGCTTTTAATGGAAGCATCTTAAGCCCTGCCAGTGGAAATCCAGTCATGTTCCTTTATGCGTTTCTCCCCTGTGCTGTCATCCAACCGACAGTTGAATAGTTGGGACTGAGTGGGAAAAGGCCTTCAAGTTGTCATTAAGTGACCATTTAAGGGCCTTAATTGGGAAAAGGACAGGCTTCTTGTCCAATGCCCTGCCCACCTCAGTGTAAAATCGCTACCAGGTCAGGGCAGGTGGGAACCCTCTGTGCAGTTTCACCCTCCCTTCTCACCTCAGAATCCACTGGCAGGGACTGAGGGAGCATAATCAGTATGGTATACTCTGAGGCAGGGACTGAGGGATTTTCAGAAGGCGTTTGATGAGGTGCCACACAAAAGGTTGCTTCAGAAGGTTAGGGTGCATGGAGTTGGGGATAAGGTGTTAGCGTGGATAGAGGATTGGTTGTCTAATAGGAGGCAGAGAGTTGGTATCAATGGGTGCTATTCAGATTGGCGGTTGGTGACTAGTGGAGTGCCCCAGGGATCGGTGCTGGGGCCTCAGCTGTTTACCATTTATATAGATGATCTGGAGGAGGGAGCCGAGTGTAAGGTGTCGAAATTTACTGATGACACAAAGATAAGTGGAACAGCAAATTGTGCGGAGGGTGTAGAAAGTCTGCAGAGGGATCTAGATAGGCTGTGCGAGTGGGTGAGGACCTGGCCGATGGAATACAATGTTGGCAAGTGTGAGTTAATCCACTTTGGTAGGAATGATAGTAGGAAGGACTACTACTTACAGGGCGAAAAGCTGCAGCATGCTACGGTGCAGAGGGACCTGTGGGTCCTTGTGCATGAGTCACAAAAACCCAGCCTACAGGTGCAGTTTGGTTACTCTTTAAATGTGGTCAGGAAGGCAAATGGGATGCTGACCTTCATAGCGAGGGGGATTGAATATAAAAGCAGGGAGGTCTTGCTGCAACTGTACAGGGCACTGGTGAGGCCGCAGCTGGAGTACTGTGTGCAGTTTTGGTCGCCACACTTGCGCAAGGATATTTTGGCCTTGGAGGGAGTGCAGAGGAGGTTCACTAGGCTGATACCGGAGTTGAGGGGGTTGAGCTATGAAAAGAGGCTGAATAGACTGGGCTTGTACTCGTTAGAGTTTAGAAGGATGAGGGGGGATCTTATTGAGACGTATAAGATGATGAAAGGGATGGATAGGGTAGAGGTAGAGAGGTTCTTCCCGCTCAGAAAGGACAGCAGGACTAGAGGGCACAGCCTCAAGATAAGTGGGGGGGGGGGGGGGTTGCAGTTTAGAACGGAGTTGAGGAGGAACTTCTTCACTCAAAGGGTGGTGAATCTCTGGAATTCTCTGCCCGTTGAAGTGGTGGAGGGTACCTCGCTAAATATATTTAAGACGCGGGTAGATAGGTTTTTGGTAGGCAAGGGGATTAAGGGTTATGGGGAGAAAGCGGGAAAGTGGAACTGAGCCACTTCAGATCAGCCAGGATCTTATTGAATGGTGGGGCAGGCTCGAGGGGCTAGATGGCCTACTCCTGCTCCTATTTCTTATGTTCTTAGCATACAATGTTACCAGTTGACTTCAGCAGCTATAAGAAAGGATTGCTTCACACAATCATTTATTGGAGGGTTTAACATGGAGTTCTGCCACCATAATTAAAAATATGGTGAAATCTATTTCCAAAATGTGTGGTGTCATTCTTGAAGACTCTTAGTCTTCCCTGGAAAGTGGGATCATCTCACTCACAGCCTTTAGGGAAAGCTCAGATGGCTGCTATGTGGATTCTGGCCTCCAATTGGTGCTATGTTTTGGAGAGGTAGACATTAGCCTTACAGAACCAGACAACCACCTCGGAAAACTGTTGGATCAAATAGATCAGAGCTTTCAAAGTATCAGGTTATCTTTTGCAGCCTGCATTTCCACAGATGAGTGGCAGTGATGAGAGTCTCGACTGTAATGCTTGGCAGAATCTTTCACAAGCTTGGTGGGCAGAGGAAGTTATTTTTGACCTCACGCCAAATTCTGTTTTCCAATAGTGGAATGAATTGTGGGAATTCCTTTCTCAGGAGTTTAAAGCAGGTTAAGTTGCCCAACAAACACTGCCAGGAAGCCCTTTTGTTTGTATTAGCATGTCATGTATGTTCATTAAGGGGTTAACTTGCTGGAATTAAGTTTGCCCTTTAAATTAAGTACCCATCAATGGGAAATCAGGACGTTCATTTTTACGGCTATCTATAAGCGGTATGTACTAGACTCTGCTTGCACCTTCGTGGGGACCACACATAATCTCACTCATATTGGGTGCCACAAACACAAGCTGTGTAAGGCTGGAAGGGGGCTGCCAGGGTGGTAAGGTGGAGTGGATTCTGGATCTTGGGGGGGACCTGAGAGGCAGGTTAAGTGAGGGGAAAGGAGGGAGGCTGTCCAGGTGCCCCTTAAACATGGTTCCCTGACTTTCAAGTGAATGAGGTAACAGCATGGAGGGCGACACGCCCCCATCACAAGATTTACATGCATCGCACATCCAGAAGTAATGAGCGGAACGGCGCAAAATCGCATATGTTCAGCTGTTCCCAACCCTTCCTACCCACTCACCCTAACTGCAGAGCATGGATCACACGAGAGAAAGAAGTATCGTACCCATACTGATTTTCATGGTGGTATGATGTGATTTTTCCCATTTTGCAGGTTGATGAGAAGGAAGGGGAGGCTAATGAGCAGGAAGAGGAGGCTGTAGCTGATGATGCCAACCAGGAAGGGGAGAAAGAGGATGAAAATTATGAAGAGGAGGAAGACGAAGAAGAAAGAGATGCTGCAAAGACAAATCGGCGGGCAGAAATGTGACATTTTTAGAATAAACTTTGTATTAATTTTGTTTGCCCAATTTGAGTTGATCAACCTACAATCTTTTATAGATACGTTCACATAAATATATTTAATACAGTATTTTTTCCGGTTAATTTAAATTTGGACATATTTAAAGGTAATGTATTAAAGCCCTTCAAAAGCAGCTGCTTTTTGATTATATGTAATTTATAATAAGTTCATTGTGAAAGAATAGACCACAAAAGATTCACGGTAAAACTTTTTTACAATGTTAAAATGTTCCATCATATTTGTTTTGAAGTTTTCTTCTACATAAATCATAATTGCTTCAATGCACAGTTATAACTTGAGCAATTCTTGAAAGTTTCTGAAGTTCATCAAAACCCATTTTCTAATGAGTGATATTTATCATCAATATGATTAGATGTTAATTTGTAAACAGAAGTGATCGTGTATGAAGCACTGCACACAATGGGTAGGTCGTGACTATTTGCAATAGTGTAAAATGAATGAGAGCAAGTCAGCAGCCATTTTACACCTCTCCTGATTTCAATTTCCATGACTCTAATTACCCATTTATACTTCCGCATAAAGTCAAGATCTACCTGAAAGTAATTGCAACTGTCTATCAAAGTTAAATTTGTCCTCAGTTTCAGAACAAAGGTACTTCATAACGAACTGTTTTTTATGTAGTGTAGGTAGTAAGTCCTCCAGTATTACCATATCCAGCGCCATTATGTTATGTTGAGTTCTGAAGAAGAGTCATGACTGTTTTGCTGTCCACAGATGCTGCCTGACCTGCTGAGTTTTCCTGGCACTTTGTTTTTATTTCAGATCGCCAATATCTGCAATATTTTGCTTTTATTACACCATTATTTTATTGAGCAATAGTCTGTTCAAAGAATTCTTCTTTCTGTGTAACAGGGAGACTCAATACAGAAAGGATCCATTTGTGGTTTATGAGTTACTGTTTCTATTTTTGTCCTTTTTTTCCTGAAGGAAACGTATATTGTATTTAAATCTGTTTTAAAACTTATTGCATTGAAATGACAATCAAACAGGTAAGAAAAGATAAACAATTGCTAGTTTGGTTACTCTTTAAATGTCATTAACTTTCTTCTTGTTCATGAGCGAGTTAATTGGTCCAACTTAAATTTAATCTTTCAGTTGTGAACCATATGGGAATTTCTAAGTTCTGAGGTTAAAAAGGTAAATGAAAAATCATAGATGAGATTTTCCAGCCTTTCAGCCGTGTGTTTCCCAGAGGCGGTGCTATGTTTGCTGGCAGCGGGATACTCTGGTCCCACCGCTGTCAATGGGAATTCTCACCTCTGTCAACGGAATGTCATTCCATGCCAGCAGGAAACTTACGGGTGGGGGTGCGCTCCTGTAGGGACAGGAGAATCCTGCCGGCGTGAATGGCTGGAGAATTCTGGCTCATACATAGCGCCTATTCCATGAGATGTACCAATCTGCACATATGATATATGCTGATATTTTAACATTTGTGGTGCATTAAAATTTAAAGCTTTAATGTTAAGTACATAAATCATCATGCCTCTTAATGTCAAGGTGACAAACATTTGTATGAAAGCAAAAGGTTAGGTTTTTCTAAAGGGTTTTTAAATAAACATTATAACATAGTAACATGGAGCACATGACTATTCAACTATTATTTGCATCATCGAAGCAAAGGAATGTTGATTTTCTATATCAAATTTGTAAGTACAATTGAAATAGTTACATTGAACAGAGCATATCAGCCAACATATCCGTGTTTTTATGCTTCACATGCGCCTCCTTGCATCTTCATTTAACCCATCAACATGTTCTTCCATTCCTTTCTCCATCTTGTGTTCATCCAATTTCCTCTTAAATGCATCTGTGCAATTCACCTCAACCCCTAGACCATATAGTAACAAGTTCCACATTCTAGCCACTCTCTAGGTAAGAAAATTCCTCCCGAATTCCCAATTAGATTTATCATCTATCTTAATCCATGGTTCTTAGTCCTGGCCTATCCTACATAAATAGAAACATCTTCTATATGTCTACCCTCTCAGTCCCTTTATCTTAAAGTCCTCAAACAAGTTACTCTTCAGTCTTCTCTTTTATAGAGAAAGGATCCCAACCTGTTCAATCTTTTCTGATTGGTACTCACTCACAGTTCTGGTGGTATTCTAATAATTCATCCTTGTAGCTGCAGCAATACTTCAAGATTCTTTTCATGATGTTGAGAGATGAACCATCCACACGAATCCATGCGGCCTAACCAAGGCAGTAAACAAGCTTAACATAATGGCTGCATTTGCAATTCTACTCTGCTAGAAATAAACTCAAGCTCTTCATTTTTTATGGCCTTCATTGCTACTTAGTGATTTGCGTAACTGTGCCCCCAGATCTCTCTGCTCCTCTACTCCATTGAGGCACTTATTTTCCAAAGAACATCTAACTTCATTAATCTTCCTAGCCAAATATAACACCTCAAATTTAGCTATAATGAAGCTAATTTGCCAATTGCATGCCCATTCTTCAGGTTTATCCACGTCTTCCTGTATTTTGTCTTCCTTTGAATCATGTCTTGCACCTATTTTTAAATTGGAATTCCGATTCCCACGTTAAATCATCCTTGCAAACGTTGACAATCAGTGCTCCCAGCACCAATCCTTTCTACATTTTGCCAATCTGAGTAACTGCATTTTATCCCTCTGTTTGTTTATCACCAGCTTGTTATCCATTCTGGTACTGGTCTTCTGACTTGCCTTCAAGTCAGTGTATGGTATCTTATTGAAGGCCCTTTTGGAAATCCATTGATCTCATATTTACTGTATAAACCTTATCTACTCTTTCCCTTACTATCCCAAGGAATGAGGAGGCAATGGCCTTGTGGCATTATCACTAGACTATTAATCCAGAAACTCAGCTAACACTCTAGGGCCTGGGTTCGAATACCACACGACAGATGAATTCAATAAAAAAACCTGGAATTAAGAATCTACTGATGACCATGAAACCATTGTCGATTGTTCACTAATGTCCTTTAGGAAAGGAAACCTGCTGTTCTTACGTGGTCTGGCCTACATGTGACTCCAGAGCCACAGCAATGTGGTTGACTCAACTGCCCTCCGGCAACTAGGGATGAGCTACAAATCCTGCCAGCAAATCCCATGTCCCATGAATGAATAAAAAAATTCACAAGGTTCATCTATCATAGCCATCCCTTTGGAAATCCAGGCTATTTAATTTTTTCTGCTCCATTTTTGAGTAATTATTCCATCATCTTTCCTGCCATTGATGTTTAGCTAATATATTTCCTTGGCCTGTTCTTGCTCCTTTTTTTTAAAATAAATATTTTTAAATCCAATCTATTTTGAAGCAAAATGGTAGTGACATGTATGATGATCATTTTGCTTGGAATAGTAAAGAAAACATTGTTTTTGAGATGTTAATTTACTCTAGGGGCACGATAGGACGGTTATTGTTCTGTTGTAACATGCAGGAATTTAACATTTCTGTATGGTATTCATATTTGGGTTGATTGGCTGTGTTATTTTTTCATTGCCTGAACGTGTTTTAAATAATAGCTGTAGAACTAACTTGATACACTATCCATTAATAAATAACCTGGACATTTTAGTATGTTACCAAAGTGTATAATGCTGTTACAAGAAACAATATGCAAAAATTTCTAACCAAACTGAAGCGTAAATGTCCATTCATGTGTTGCTTTTTATGTTTTGCTTTGATGGGGATGGGGTGATTATGCAAACAGCTTTTCAGGATAGATTTTTACCAGAATTTGTTGTCAGCAATATTCATGTAGCAAGGTACATGTGAGAGCTCCTGTTTACTGAACTTTATTTCAGTGTAAAGTGTATATTATGTAAATACTAATGCTGATCAACAAAGATTAAAGACTATATAGTAAAATACTATGATTTCTAAAGAAAATTAAGTGATTATGTAAAGTTATTTGCCATCATTAAACTGTGTGATTGTCCAATGCTTTGTATAATCTGCCTTTTTGTTATTGAATGCTTGAATTATTTTTCTTTGTGCATTTTCTTCCATTATTTTAGACAAATGCATCTGTGCAGCAGTATTCTGGAAGATGATTAGCGAAAAAAAAACTATTCCTTTTTTGTATTGATCACATCCATTCATCATTGAATACGCAATTGTTTGATGAGGATGATTTCTGAGTCACATAGTTATATTGTTTAGAACTTAATTACAGTTAAAGCTTTGTGGGCACAAAGAGTTTGCATTATTTCGGAGGAATCGTACCAGAAAATGGCAGAATGTTATTTCTGGTGAGAAAACCAGTGTGTTTATCTACAGAGAAACACATCAGTTTTCTTTCCAGATCTTACTACACGGTGCCAAAAAAGTAAAGGGGGCATGTTTCATGTCATCAAGTAGGAGGGCAGGGTCTTAACACGCCAGCAAACCCCGGCTACACAGAGATCAGGGTACAATCTTTAAAGGCCGCCCTTATAACCTGAGTAAACCTCCCCCCCCAGCCCACCATGGACATCTCAGGCTCTCCTTCCCATCCCCTGATTGGAGTCATTCCTCTTTCCCTGCCACCAACCCAATCATTGCCCCCTCTACCAATCAGTGCCCCCCCCCCTCCAGATCATCAGCCAAGGTCTCTACCAGCACTCACCCAACCCCCGCCATCACCAACATCCTCAGCTCTCCCGTCCACTACTGGCCACCACCATGAGGCTCCCACTGGTGTCCACCCCCTGGCATAGGTTGGCATTGCAAGTTTGTCAAGGGTGTGGTTCTACTCTGGCAGTGCCAAACTGTGCCAGGGGACATAGCCAGGGCACTGCCTGGCCATGCCCCTCTTCTTCGGGAGCTATACTTTACGTCTCTAGGAAGACGCCCATGACAGGTTCACCTCAACCATCACATAAGCACAATGTCAATATCTTTGGTGGGGGGAGGGGTTGATGCTCAGTTTCTGGCAAAGGGGTAGGGTTTTTTTTACTCATTCATGGGACATGGGCATTGCTGGCTGACCAGCATTTATTGCCCAGTTCTAGTTTGCCTGAGGGCAGTTGAGAGTCAACCACATTGCTGTGGTTCTGGAGTGACATGTAGGCCAGACCAGGTAAGGATGGCAGGTTTCCTTCCCAGATAGGTATTAGTGAATCAGATGGGTTTTTTCCAACAATTAACACTGATATCATGGTGATTCATAGATGCTTAATTCCAGATTTTTTTGAATTTAAATTCCACTATTTTCCATAGCGGGATTTAAACCCAGGTCCCTAGAATATTAGCTGAGTTTCTAGATTAATACTCTAGCAATAATACCACTAGGCCATCGCCTCACTATACTCAAACTCATGTAAAGCAGGTTCACACAAATTCCAGATGGCCCCAACATCTGTTTTTATCTGGTAGGCCTGCACGTTGCCCCTCACCTGTAAGTGGGTTCAAAAATCATCATAGACGCAGATGAGAGACTCTTCTTTTGTGATGTAAAAAAAAAGCTGAGGTGAATTGGAACCAATGATTTTTAATGGGAATGGGCTGCTAGGAATGGAGTCATCCTGAGCACAAAACTTCCTGTAGTTTGGAATACCTCAACTTCTTGTCACTGTAAGAAGGTATGTCTCATTACCTCAGTTACCCAGAGGTTGTGGGAGCTGAATCAGATACCCCTCAAAATTGGACAGGGGGATTGTGAGGCATGATGCACCCACACCGATTCAAAGTGACATTGGCAGCACGCAAACTTTGTGCAGGCTGTTAATTGTAATGATTGTGACATGCAGCCCATGCACCTTCAGGGTGGCTGGATGTTTGAACAGAGGGCCTAAGTTCATGTGGGGCTAGCATCACGTAAAGCCAGCCCGCACCTGCATGAGGTACATTCTGGCTGGACTAAGGGCTGGAACTGGGTACTGAAGAGTTGAAGACCAGTAAGAACATACAGAAGTGTTGCAGTAGGCCAAACAATGGGTCCTAAGCTTCTGGGATTGCCGTAATGGAGGTGTTGGTCAAGGAGGTGCGTAAGCAAAACCCCACAAACTCTGAGTGCTGCAGTGGAATTTCAGACAGGGAGTCATGAAATCACAGCTTGTTGCTCTGCAAGTTCACATTGTTGTCATTATGGTAGGGATGTCGGTCCTCAAAAGGCTGTTCAGTATCTCACAACAGCCCAGCAATCTGCTATTCAACCTGTGAAAATTTGGTCGAGCATTCTGCCACATTTCCTGCTCAATCAAACACCCAATATCTGTACAAGCTAATTAAAGACTGGCTCTTTCAGTTGGTCAAAATGCCAAACCAAACATCAACTGCCACAAGTGGTCTTGTGTGGACAATCAGGTGTAAAGATTTGTGGCAATGCAGAAAGCTGACATTTCATTGTGTTTTGATCTGCAATTTAGTTTCACCTTTAGCAAATTCAATTTAAAATAAAAAGGAAATATGATTGAACTGGTCATACTGGTGTTTCTTGTTAGTTACTGAAACAATCAGTACGTTTCCCATAATACACAGAAACCATAGCAAGAAGTTGGCCTGTGTGTTGCCAAAACAATTTGTCACATACACCTCTAGTCATGCCCTCTGAGATCTGTGTCAATGCTACATTGTGCTGTGAGATCCTTCGCAGAAATGATCAATGAGAGAAAGTAAGGTAAGAAATTCAGATTTGTTCTTAAGCATGAACAAACAACATTGTCTGTGACTTAGAAATGCTCTTCTAGACTTGGTGATCGTTGATGTATGAAATTCTATGTAAACACTGGAGTGAAATCATCAGCCTACATTTGTTTGAAAAATAATTAAATGCAAAAATTAAAACACAATGTACGTAAAACAACAAAAATATAATTTAAATGTTTACTTAAAATGTCAGGCAGAAGAATAAAAAGCGCCAATATAAACTAAATAACTTTAAAAGGGGTTTTAGGAACAGCAAGACCTGGTGACTTACATGCATAGATCTTTGAAAGCGACAGGACAAAAGCTTTTTAAAACAAAACATACTGGATCCTTGACTTTATAAATAGAAGCATTTGAGTGCAAAAACAAAGAAGTTGTACTAAACCCTTATAAATGAATGGTTAGGCATCACCTAGAATATTGCGTCTGATTTTGACACTACTGAAATTTTTGTTAAGAGCTACAATTAGGAAGGATGTCAAAGCTACAGAGATTTACCAGAATGATAGCAGGTATGAGGAACTTGAATTACATGGAGAACCTAGCAAAAGTTGCATAGTTCTCTTTCAAGCAGATAAGGTTAAGAGCAGATTTAAACAAAGTGTTCATCTTCATGAGGGATATTGATAGAGTAAATAAGGAGAAGCTGTTTCCATTACAGTAGGGTTGGTAACCAGAGGACAAAGACTTTAAATAACTGGAAAATGAATCAGAAGGGAGAAGGATATTTTACAAAGTGAGTCTTTATAATCTGGAATGCACTGCTTGAAAAGGAGAGTGCTGATTCAATTCTAGCTTTTAAAAGGAAAGTGGATAAGTACTTGGCAATGAAAGGTTCAAAAGACCCAAGGAAAGAGCAGGCAGTGGGATTAATAGCTGGGATCTGGAACATTCCATCTGAAAAGCTAATCATTGACTACAGACCACATGAGGCTTCACAGCATCGTGTCAAACATGGACATTGTGAATTATGTTAGATATGTTTAATACTGCTATGGACTCTGGGCAGAATGGCCTCTTCTATGTTCAGTGATAACTACAGCTATGACTCGGAAAAACACTGAGTGTAGTAAGGGCCCACAGTGTATTCTTGGTGTGGAATTTTTGACACAAAGAATGGCTCAGAAACATCACTATTGTCTGAGGTGACCAAGTTCTGCAGAACATATCCATCAGATTGGGCCTGCAATTTGTACTGAAAGAACCCATGAGGGGGAGAAATCTACTTGATCTCATCCTCACTAATCTACCTGTCACAATGCAAATGTTCAAGACAATATTAGTAGGAGTTATTTGTACACTGGGGATCAAGACCCATTTTTACATTGAGGATACTCACCATTTTGTGTGGTACCATTCATGCTACATGGAATCGATTCAAAGCAGCTCAAAATTGGACCATCAGCAGCAGCAGAATTGTATTCATCAACAATCTGTAACGTTGATGCCTGGCATATTCCCCAGTCTACCGTTACCAGCAAGTTGGGGATCAAGCCTTGTTCAGAACATGTCAGATGGAGCTCAGGGCATATCAATAACGGGGCATCAATCTGGTGGTTATATGCGGAACTATATGCATGCAGCATGCGATAGACATGCAAAGTAATCACATAGTTGGATTACATCAAAACTCTGCAGTCTTGTCGCATCCAGTCATGAATGATTGTGGGCAATTGAACAACTAATGAGAAGCTTACCAAACATCCCCTTCGTCAATGCAATGTCCATGTAAAAGAAAAAGCTGAAGCAGTTGCAATTATCTTTAGCCAGAAGTTCGAAGTGGATGATGCATCTTGGCCTCCTTCTGACATCCCTAGCTTCACAGGTGCCAGTCTTTGTTCAATCTTATGTTTAACAAGTGGCTGTAAACACTAGATACAGCAAATGCGATGGACCTCGACAACACTGGCAGTGGTATTGAAGACTTGATCTCCAGAAGAAGTCACCCCACTTGCCAATTTGTTCCAGTACAGCTACAGCATTGACATCTACCCAACAATGTGAATAAACTATATATTTAGTGGATATATCCTAACCACTAAAAGTGGGCCAACTTCAACCCAACCAATTACTATCCCAATCAATCCTCAATCATCAACAAAATGATGGAAGGTGTAATTGGTAGTACTATCAAGTGGTACTTACATAGCAGTAGTCTGCTTGTTGATGCAGAGTTTGGAAGGTCATTGATAGGACATTACCTAGGACAAAAACTCTTGCAGAGATATCCTGGTGCTGACAACAACCTCAACAATCTTCATTCATGTTAGTATGACTCCAACCTGTGGAGAATTTTCTATGGTTTCCATCAATCTCCACTTTCAGGGCGCTCGGCTTCAGATTCCATTACAGCCTTGGTACAAAAAAATGGAAAAATACAGCTGAATTCTAGAGTTGAGGTGAGACTGACTGTCCTAGATGTCAAAGCAGCATCTGAGCTGTATGGAACTGATTTCCTGGCCAAGGGAGTTTCTTTAAGACAATGTGACAATCAGTAATTATTAGAGAGTAGAAATATGTCTGAAATTTTGTGCCTTAATGTTTAATAAAAAGAAAAATTCGATCAAAGAAAATACCTAATGTGTCCAAACTTGAAGTAAATTTTATACCAAGTGTAATAAAACATGTATCTGAATTCTGAAAAAATATTTTAATAGAGGAACAAATTGTAACTTCATCTTGTATCATCCCTGAAACTCTCCCTTCATTTAATATGGTACATTTTTTTCCCTATTTGTTAATTCTGTTTGATAAATATTGATCTGCACTTTATAGAATTTGGACTGAGTGATCTATGAACTGTGGATAATTGCAGCAATCAATCAGATTGCCAGCAAGAAAAGTAATGTCCAACTTGTGACAAGAATATGCAGATTACAAAGATATTCATTTTGACAGTATTGTTGCTATAATAGCTAGCTCAATTTTAGAAAAATATCAAGTTAATGAGCATATGAATCAAAAGTAAGTTGAAGAAATATCCTGTGGTACAGGGCGCAAAATCAAGAGCCCCACACAAAACAGATTTCTGAAATGTAATCCAACTCAGTAAGCACTTTCAATTTCTACTTCTCACACTAAGATAAAACAGAAGAAAATCTTTTCAACATTTTGAGCAGTTTGTTAATTGTGACAGAGCCTTTCAAGATGAATGATACTAAAAGAATTAGCAGGCGAGCAAGCATACAATCTATTTTAAGTGGAACCATTAGATGGTTTGAATGAGATACAGGGATTAATGTAGATAGATCTACAAAATGATGAACTCAATGCTTGGATGTAGCAAAGAAGTGATAACTTAGATATTGGCTTGTATTGTCAAAAAGATAGACTAAGTGGCTGTATTGTTGCAATGTAAAGCATTTATCAGATCCTACCATAAATACTGTGTACAGTTTTCTTTATTTTATCACAAGTATATCATTGCCCAAGAATGGATGCAGTGACAATCATTCATCGAGTTTCAGGAGTCAAGAATGGAACTGATTAGAATAGATTCAGGAACTTGAATTTGCACTTTGAATTAACTCAATTAAAATTCTCATGATTAATGATGGCTTAGCCCAAAAGATTTGAATGGCATAAAGTTAAAATGAGGAAGTTTAGAATAAGAGAGGAACTGTTCTTATTAAATGATCACTATCTCCTAAGGCAGCACAACTGATTTTTCACTTTGATTTGAATTGCAATTCAAGGTATGCACTAAGCTTAGTCATTGCAAATCCTGTGCCATTCTTCAGATTGACTTTGTACACTTAATTTCTAAAACTGCCACCCTGTTGTAGTCAGTTTTCTTGAATATCCATACTTCAAATAAGCACAAGCTTGCCCCATTCACAATTTAAAATATAATTTAAAAACTGCGTCAGAAGTGGTGAATTCTTTACTACTTTTACTTTGAAGAATGTAGCTTCATGTGGCTAATTTAAATTATTAACTAGACAAAGCATTATTGTTCAAAATTAAGAGAAATAATCATGAGTACTGAAAGAGTATTTTTAAGTAAAAATCTATCAGCCTGATTAAGAGGATATATTGTCCTGTTATTCCACTTCAAAACAAAAACGTTAAAATTAAACATTTACCATTCTTATCTCAGAACGTTCAATCACATGTTGCAAGTTGTGCAGAACTCAAATATGCAGAATGAGCATGGGCAAACCTTTCACTGTTAAAGCAAATGTTTACACTTGTCTGTTCATTTTTTGAAGGCTTTCACTGGGACTTTGATCTGTCCAAATTATTTTGCAAAGTCCACATGCATGTCACAATGGATATGAATGACACAACAAGGTAAATTAATTTTGGTTGATGAAAAATGATGCTTTTATTAATATATTTTTATTGAAGATTTTCCCCCATTTTGCAAGCAATGCCACAAATCCTCAAGAATTGGTATAGTACAGCATATTCATTTTCCACAAAAAGTCATCACAGTCAGACATGACTATAGGCACTGACTCGTGGTGCTCAAACCCAAGGATCACTACACTTCAGGCGAGGAGCTGAGAAGGTGGGCCTTTGTGAATAATCTCAGCCAGAACAGGAATTGAACCCATGATGTTGACATTACTAACAGCATTCAGCCAACTGAGCTCCCTATGTATATGTATATGTGGAAATACATAGAGAAAAAGACAAGAGAGCACCAACGCAGTTGGTTTGGGTTATTCATTACAAGCAAAGCCTCCAAAGATATCAATAATGAAAGGATGTTTCAGAGACTGTGGGGAGAACAGGATAACAAGATAGAAGTCATGAGCACACCCTCGCTTACAGGATATTAGAAACAGAGCCACTTAACTTGTAGAAAACCTTATAGGAGTAAGTCAGACAACACAAAGCCCAACTTCTTGCAGGACAGGCAATAGCTGGTCCATCTGAAAGCTCCTCCCAATAGCCTCACAGTTGGTCCAGTGTTGCTGTCATCTCCTCCTGCATCTTCAGCAGCTGAGGGTGAAGTGATCACAGACACCCAACATATAAACTGGGGCCAGCTGAGTCCTCACCTCCAGTTGGCCTCCGCATGCCAGAGGTCTCGGATGCTCTCTCCTGCACCCAATCTACATCAGCCAATGAATCATGCTCACCAGAGAATGACCCAGATGTCTCACGAGTAACTTGACCCACCGATGTGAGAGTTTCTGGAGTGTGAGTTGAGGTGGAAGCTGATGCAAAACTAGTGGAAGAAGCCCCTTCCTCCAAGGAGTCTTCCTCCAGACAGCTTGGAAGGCTCCTCGGAGGAAGTGGATGAAGGGACCTCCTCCACCAGTTTTGCATCAGTTTCCACCTCACAACTCACACACCAGAGACTCTCACATCGATGGGTCAAGTTACTCGTAAGACATCCAAGTCATTCTCTGGTGGGGGGGAGCAGCATTTGGGGCTGCGATGCCAGATGGCCACAATACATCAGGGTCCCTTCCTGCAACACAGGACACAAGGTTAAGTGCAAGGGAGGGAAAGAAATCTTAGCTGCACGCAACTTACTTGATATCTCCAACAAGTGGAGGATTGGTAGGTGTTCACCTCTATACTCCAGCCTGACCATGCTGTCGCTAATTGTCCACATGTTCTCCTCTCCCACAATCTCCAGTGCCCACTCCTCAAAAGGGGATGAGGATCCAGGTCATAAGCACACCGCTCCCTATCTTCCCCCTCTGCTGGCAATTATGGGTATTCTTCTCTTGTGGGGACAGAAGGAGCCATGTAAAATCTGATGGCACAAGTCCTGCAGGGTTTTAGGAGTAGCCCTCAGAGGACAAAGTTTATGGTACTGTTGGGTGGCAAAGGGAGGTCTTTGGGGCTCAGGGGCTGGAAGCTTGCAGGGTGCTGGGAGTGGGGGGATCTGTGGGTTATTTAGGAGGAAGATGCTAGATAATGTTAAACACTCACCCTTGCTGCCCGGATGAGGTCATTCAGTTTTCTGCAACACTGCTTCCCAGTTCTCCTGGTCAGTGCCCTGGCACTAACACATGCTGCTGCCACCTTCCAGGCTATATTTCCATCCCTTCCCCTGGAATAGCATCCTGCTGGGAGTAAGAGGGTGTCCCACCTTGCCTCTACTGTCTCCAACAACGTGGCCAGGTCAGTATCTAAAAATAAAGCAGGGAGCTATCTTCCTGGAGGCCATTTCTTCCTACACTACCTGTCTGTCTGCCTGTCTGTCTGTCCAGCCCTGGGATTTTTAATGGAGCAGTTTCTTGTTAGGGCAGATCAGCCGCAGGCAATTTGGGCGAATCATGCACTCGTTAGAGCATTCCAGCGAATTTAAAGCAGTTTGTCTTGTTACCATGGAAGGGAATTCAAGTCAGCAGTAGCAAGTGCGCTGATGGAGTGGGGGGTGGTGTGGAATTGTGCCTCTGTGGTGACTAGGGGCAGGGGAGAGAGATCATGCCAGGGCCAGTGGGGGTGATGAGGAGGCCATGTGCCAGGGGTCTGGGGTGGGAGAAAAAGGGGGTTGGTAATGTTGGGGGGGCATTTCTGCTGTTCGTGAGTGGGAGGCTATATCTGGCCCAGGGAGGGGGGTGCATTCTGTCAGCAGAGCTGTTTTTATTCCGCTTTTCCTGCTCATGCACAGTTTGTGGCTCCGATTTGAGCTGCTGGCTGTCTGACAAATTAGGCCCTGCCTACTGCCTCTAGCGGCAAGAAATGGTCAAGCTCTTGTTTTCAAAGACTGTGTGTGCAAAATTGGACATGAAAACTCACCGAAAAATGTATCAGGAACTCTCCCGTTTTCACACTGGCTGGACACTTAGAAACATCTTGTAAAATTCCACCCACAGTCTTTTCCCAGAACATGTGCTCCTTCAGCAAGTTTACACAAGTCTGTTAGAGATTCTTTGATGCCCAAAACAGCAACACAGAAAAAAATTACAATTTTCATAATTAATGTACATTAGAGCAAAACATTAGAATTCATTCCCAGTAATACTGCTGATTCACCCTTAAAATGCACATTGGTGGATAGTCAATGCCTCAGAGCAGCTGTAGCCTATGCGAATGTTACTGCCAATTTATGGAGTGAGCAGATCTTAAAAAGTCTGCCTCTGGTGTGGGGTAATAGCAAAATACAGACGTGAAAGGAAGCAAGCACTAAACAGAGTATCTACCAGGTTATAAGTAGCATCATATAGAGATAAACATGAAGCCTGAATCCTGCTCAACACTACAACAGATGAGTTGTAAATTAGGCTCCCAATCCAAACTGTTCTTGCTGGATTAGTTTAAACTTGAGAGTTTGGTGCCTGCAATCTATCACACTTGGAAGGATTTGAAGAAAGTGTTCAGCTTCAACAAAGTGCCAAGGTAAGCAATGAGGATCATTATCAATTATCTCATGTTATTTTCAACATTTTACACTCTAACCTGCTGAGATATATCATCATGGGCTTCAATGAGCTGTTTTATGATACCAATTCATGGGTCATTGAAGAAAGAGTTTTGTTCCAAATATGAAATGGAGAAGAAATTAGTTAGATCATTGCACAATGCGTTACAAGCTAGTCTAGACAGACTTGCAGTTCCTATCACCAGGCAAGGGTTTTCTGCTGTTTAATCATCTATTATGGACTTCCTTCAATGGAAATAAAAACCAATAGTATGTAAAATGGCCTTCTGTACTGACTTACATCATGTGTACAGTTGAGGTATTACTTATGGATTTATAAATTCTAAATGAATTTACATCTTCCAGGTTAATTGGCCTTTAATAAAAATGTAAGTATGGGTTCAGTATTCATGTGCACCACAGCTCTTACGATTGAAGGATTGTGGGCAAACATCTGTGCTTATTTTGTTAATGCCAACCAATAACACAAGTTCACTTTAAATGTGTGAACTAGCTCAAACACTCAGAGCAAATTAAACCTGATAATTTAAGAGTCTTGTTACAATCCTCCCTAACATCTAAGGTTATTCACATCTTGATTAATGAATAAATTGAGTTTGTCAGTCACCATCTGACCATTAGCTTTGAAATAACACTCCTCAGGCTGTCAATAATTTTAATTTAGTTTAAGAAGGGAGCAACCTGGATGTTTCTTAAGGTATTTGAGACACATGATTGACTGAATTTTAAAGTGATTTAAACGCTTGTTTCTCTTTGAATAAATGCAGCATTTGTTTTTCACAGACATGCAAGTGAGTTTTTTAAGGCAGCTCACACAAATGACACTATCAGTATGAAAGCCTTATTGATAAGTGAAGATTTTGACCCCTACGTTCGAGGTATATGTTTATGAATTAAATGCTCGACTTCTCTTGGCTTTATCGCATTAATTTTGCTTTCTCTTTGCCAATCGCTTACCACTCCAGAAGCTGATAAAAATCTCTGGATATTTGCCAGTTCTGTTGCTGCTTCAGAACAGATGCATGAGTGTAGTCCAGGCTAATAGATCCAGGTATGACTTATCAATCCTGTTCCAGATAAATTCATCTCTGGCACTCTTGCCTGAAAACTCAACTGAGATTACAACTCATTTTATAGAGAACCGCTGAAAACACTTCCCAAGCTTTGTCTTACAGATTTAGCATAGTTCAGCCTCTGTCCTTTATTCCTTATATATCCTTACCACTATCACCAACCAATACAAATAAATGGGTTGGTTAGTCTAAACTCTGCAATCACACAATGCACTAACTCTTTAATTAATATCTTAAGAATGAGAGGGAGGAAAGATAAACGTCCCTTTGATGTAACATAAACCCAGGAGAGTAACAAATATCCAATGTTGTGATATTTTAAGAGGAGAAATATATTCATGATGCAAGCATACTGACAATACAATTTGTAGACATGGGATAAGCTCATAACCTCCCACTAATTCTGTTTAGGTCACCATAGACCAGATTAATCTCAACAATCATAGCTACATCTCTTGGGTTATCTATCTAGCAGTGACTGAGTGGATTTGCCTTGTAAGGTGAGAACCAGCATGGAGACATTGTTATGTCTATTGTTACCATCTACTATTACCATCCAACATTGTTACCATCTACTATTAGGACATTAACAAAGCACAGTGTTAATAGTTATTCCAACAGTTATCCCTGTAATTTTCACTGAGACTATAGTCTTCTCTTGATTTATCAAACAAGTTACTGCTTAGGAGGCCATTGTTTGTTATTCCTTACTTGGTAAATAATCTTCATTGCAAGAAAGAGAGACATTAAAAACACCCTTGACATTCCACGGCATTATCATCTCTAATTCACCCACCATCAAATTCTGGAGGGTTACCATTGAGCAGAAATTAACTAGAGCAGTTGCCGTTATTGGCACAGGTCAGTGGCAGGGTGATTTATGGTGAGTGACTCACCTCCTGGCTCCGTAAAGCTCTTCCACAAGACACAATCAAGAGCATGATGGAATATTCCCTGCTTGCCTAGATGAAGTCAGCTCCGACAATACTCAAGAATCTTGAGACTATCCAGGACAAAGTAGCTCACTTGCTCATGACCCATCCAACAACTTAAATATCCACTCCCTCCACCAGTGTAGGGTGTAACAAGACAAGTTCACCAGACCAACTCACCAGTACTTCTTTGAAAGTACCTCCCAAAACTGTGGCCTCCTAGAAGGTCATCTAGAAGGAGAAGAGCTGCAGACACAAGAATCACCATTAGCTGCCAGTTCTTCTCCAATTCACCCAGCATCCCAATTTGGACATATTTGCAGCACTAGCTCAAGACCCTGGAACTCTACATTGAGCAGCATGTTAGTAGTTCATTCATCACATGGATTGCAGCAACTTGAGAAGAAAGCTCACCTTCAGCTTCTCAGAGGCAACTCAGGACAATTCAAATTTACTGACCCTGCTCGTGACGTGCACATCCCAAGAATGAATTTTTAAACAGTGTCATTTAGCTTGACACAACTGTACAAAGGTGTTGAACTGATAGATTCCCTAAAGTCCAAGAGGTTTTTGAGAGTTTTCTTGTACTCTTTCCATCTTAAAGTTTTAAAATTAAGAGAGATTTCTGTTAAGTGACTACAGAAGATTGTTTTCTGTGATTTGTTTATGACTAACGAGAGGTCATCAATTTTGGTATTGCTATTAAGGAGAGAGGTTGGGAAAAACATTCTTTATACAGACAGTTATTACAAGACCTATTTATTTACATACGGAGGAAATGAGTATTACAGCTTCTAAGGGAGGAGAATTTAAAGTTTTAAAGTTTATTTATTAGTGGCACAGGTAGGCTTACACGAACACTGCAATGAGGTTAAAGTGAAAATCCTCTAGTCACCACACTCTAGCACCTTTTCACATACACAGAGAATTTAGCATGGCCAATGCACCTAACCAGGAAGGAAACGGGAGGACCCAGAAGAAATCCACATAGACACAGGGAAAATGTGCAGACTCTGCACAGGCAGTGACCCAAGCTGAGAATCGAACCTGGGTCCATGGCGCTGTGAGGCAGCAATGCTAAACACTGTGCCACCTTGTGCTGTCTCACAAACATTTGAAGCAGGGGAAGATACAAAGCTATGGAGAAAGCAGAACAGTGGATTAATTATGGATTGTGCAAGCATGAAGCTGGCATAGATATTGTGGACTGAATTGTGTTCTGTGCTGCAAACCTCTTTGGCGCTAATTGTTTTGATATTCTTCCATGCATTTGTTCAGAAACTAATATTCAAAAATACCGTTTAAAGGGAATTTAGAAGAAACAATACTGCATTCAGCTTTGTTCAACGGTAATAAGGAAATTGCAGAGTTAATCCTGGATAGGATCCCATCACTGATCAATGAACCCATGACGTCTGACATGTACAAAGGTAAAATACATCATGTTTAATGTTGATTAGGGTACAGAGTAAACAGCACAGAAGCATTAATTTACCAATAAGTCCTGTAAGTACGTTTACATTATTATTTTGTATATATTTTCTAAAACATTTGGTAAAATTACTATTATGGGATCACTAAATATGCAAGTAATTGGCAACAATATACAATCATCTTTATAAAAAAATTGTTATCTGTCAATAATGACACTTTAATGTTGTCTGGCACTATAATGAATTTAAATCTTTGAAATACTTGACTGTCGCCAATATTAAGTCCTGACTAGGTTTCTCGTTATAATGCATCCGTCCTCTCATCATCCATTATTCTGCAGTTGTCCAAATTAGTATGTTTGAAAGACCAAGCAGGAATGGTTGGTAATGTGTAAAATTGCACTTTCAATACTTGAAACAACAACAAAGTGGGACCAGTAGGGAATGCTGTCTTGGGTAATTGTAATCCAACTCTCAACTGACAATCCACAAAGTGAACTTCAGGCTCAATAATATTCATTTAGATTCAACCGGGAAGGAATTAAGCAGGGGTGGGATGCTGAGGAGGGGAAGAGGGAGTGGTGCTTGCATTCCTGGTCATAGAGTTAAGAGGAATCTACCCAACACTGTTCTAAATCAGCAGATGGACAATTCATATTAATTAATATTGGCTGTGTCCAATCAATTGTCTGTGCACAGGACTGTGTCACCTCACAGAATAAGAACAGCATCCTTGAAGTATCACATCAAATAGAGGGCAGA
This sequence comes from Carcharhinus amblyrhynchos, assembly GCF_965287045.1. Lineage (NCBI taxonomy): Eukaryota > Metazoa > Chordata > Chondrichthyes > Carcharhiniformes > Carcharhinidae > Carcharhinus > Carcharhinus amblyrhynchos. The sequence continues at coordinate 98,950,915 of NC_137326.1, read as the reverse complement.
AAATATTTGTACAACATAAAAAACGATTTGACTACTTTAGCATACTGTATAACCTATTTTTATATTCTGTGCATATGAATAAATTATTTCTGATATGATTTTTCAATCCATAGGTGAGACACCTATGCACATTGCTGTTCTGAAACAAGATGTGGAAATGGTTAAGGAACTATTGAATCGAGGTGCTGATGTGGTAAATGCACGTGCAACAGGATCCTGCTTTGTCCCTGGGGAGGAATGTCAGTGCTATTATGGTAAGGCCTCTTTTTTGTTCTCTTAGGTAAGGTGAGATAAATGAAGTATTATAGTAGATTGCCAAAGGTTGAGGATTGTTATGTATCTGTGACACAATTATTTAGTTGTTAGTGGGTGTAATGTTTCAATAAATCTTCAGTAACCCTTTATTACCCACCATCATTCCCAGTTGTTTGAAAATGATATCTGCATAATTAGTACCAATAAATTTGCCTTCCTAGCAGCACTATTGCTGCACCTACACCAGATAGATTGCAGCAGTTCAAGAAAGTGGCTCACTGCCTCTTTCTCACGGGCAATTAGGAATGAGAAACAAAATGTTGGCTTAGCCAGCAATGCTCACACCTGATGTTAGAACAATAAAAATGACTTGTTCCTACATCCTCGTTAGAATTATACCCTTCATTTTATTTAGTCCCTCCTTGTTCTTCCTCTCAAAATAAATTTCTTCACATACCTCTGCAACCAATTTCATCTGCCACATGTCTGCCCATTCCACCAACCTATCTCTGTCCTTTTGAAGTTTAACACTATTCACCTCACACATTTCTAAGTCTTGCATCATCTGCAAATGTTGACCCTGTGCCATGTACACCCAAGTCTAGGTCATTAAGATATATCAAGAGAAGCAGTGGTCCTCGATCTAGCCCTTCTCCAGAAATCATTCACTACTCTCTAGTTTCTTGCTGCAGAGGAAGAAGGAAGAGGGATAGCAGACTTTGCCCCTACAAAGGGTATTCAGGAAACACTTTTTTCACTTCCACCTCAGCTAGGAGCAGTGCCTGAGGAGGTTAGATTTCACCAAGGAGGTAGCCGCTGAATTTTTCCACCTTCTCTGACTGAACCTGCATTTGCAGAGCAGGATGAGAATAGCACTGCCAGTGGCTATCAAGATTACTTCCATGCTAGCAGATTCTTTCTGACCTATTTATCTCAGTTTGCCATCCATCACTGGGTGAAAAGCAGGTGGGAGAACACGTTGAAATGATTTGCAGCTTGCTCTTTATGTCAGATAGTGAGATGAAGATAAGGTGGGATTTAGGAAGGATTTAGGAGGAATATATTAGCATGGATCTCCTCAGTGATATCTGTTGCAATGACCTTGGTCACTACCATCCCATTAATTTGCAGCACCATCTTTTCCAAAGTGCTCAGGAGATACGGGTGTACCGCTTCCCCACCATGAGTGAGAGAAGAATGCCAGCTGCATTGCGTTTGGTGTTCTGTCTGTTACACATGAACAGGCAAAAGTATGTAGAAAGTGTGGTTGTGGAGCTCAAAAACAATGCTAAGTGAATGAGGGCAAGATGGAACATATTAGGCACGAATCCTGATTTCAAAAGACTGTTGTTGGGTAACTGATATAGGTTTGGTCCATCGAGAATGTGTGAGGCTGGTGAGGCCTGTGGGTAGAAGATGGCATTTAAATAAATAAGTTTATTTATTAGTCACAAGTAGACTTGCATTAACACTGTAATGAAGATACTGTGAAAATCCCCTAGTTGCCACACTTTGGCACCTGTTTGGGTACACAGAGAGAATTTAGCATGGCAAATGCACCTAATCAGCAGGTCTTTTGGACTGTGGGAGGACGTGAGGAAACCGGAGCACCCAGCAGAAACCCACACAGGCATAGGGAGAACCTGCCAATTCCGCACATGCAGTAACCCAAGCCAGGAATCGATCCCAGGTCCCTAGCGCTGTAAGGCAGCAGTCTAACCACCGTGCCACCCTAAATGCACTTACAAACCTTGACAACTTGAATGAGGTCTTGAACTTTTAGAAACACTGCACCAAGGTCATCAGGGCCAGACTCCTTGAATTGACCTCTGTAGATAATTGCCCATTCCCTTCACAATGTACGTCTTGAGGATTCCCTAGCTTCCTGAGGAAGCTTCTCATCTCTCCTCCTTTCCAGCTTCTGAACCAAGTTCCTTAGCACTGCATTAGAGAACCTGTGAGAACTGACCTTGGATTGCTGCTCCATTACAAATCTTGTTCTTTCTCTGAAAAGACTTTTGGAGGCAATTCCACCAGTCACTGCAGACTGAATGCACCTTTCCTTTAAGAGGTGCAGGCTAGCCGTAATTGGTGCTAACCTGGCAGGGCATCCTGCTGAACATACACAGTCAGTCAGCAACATGTTCAACACTGTGATGCAAGCCACAATCATTGCTTGCTGCGGGCATCATCTCGACCAAGTGCAGGGTAATCACATATTGTGACCTCCTGACCCGAAAACTGGTGCAATTTCGTTTTCAGTCTACTAAGTCAGCAATTCTGCAGTCACTACTTCAGGTGCAGAATCCAATCCAGGCCAGTGAAAAACTAAAGTTTAAGAGTGCTCTAGAAATCCATTCCCCACTTTGAGAATTATCTGAATGTACTTTGAGCTTTTAACGCCACATACAATAATACAACACTCTCATCCATTTCCTTGTAACATTAAAACACAAACAACCGCAGAGTGGAACCCACTATGACGTAGATTAACTGGGCTCTGACAGCTCTCTGCAGCATTGTAGACTTACTTGATTTAAAGCGGCAGTCTTGCATGTTATTTATTAATTTGGCAACATTCTTGTGATTTTCATTACTGCTTTCCCACGAGCTCCCATTGATCTGCTAGTAGCCTCAATTAAGTGTCTCACTCAGACTGCACAGCAGTGTTTTGATTTGGCATGGCAAGGTGAATTATAGCTCGGGATGTTTATGTTACATCTGCAAGATTAACAGCAGCAGCAGAAATGATTTTACTGTCTGTTTTTATCGATGATAAGATTTTTGACCACATATTTTCTGACCTCTAGGTGAATACTTGTTGTCATTCGCAGCATGCATTGGCAATGAAGAGATTGTCAGAACTCTTATCAAGCATAGTGCCCCATTAGAGGCACAGGATTCCTTAGGTAAATATCATTAGCCATCAAGTGCTTCAGTTTCTTCTTCATCTGTCATAGAATCATGGAAACATAGAAAGTAGAAGCAGGAGTAGGCCATTCGGCCCTTCGAGCCTGCTCCACCATTCAGTTTGCTCATGGTTGACCTTAAATTCAATATCAACATCCCCCCTTCCCCTTCATCCTTTTAGCCCCCAGAGCTATATCTATTTTTTTTCTTGAAATCACACAATGTTTTGTGTCAAATACTTTCTCTGGTAATGAATTTCACACATCCACCGCCCTCTAGGTGAAGAAATTTCTCCTCACCTCAGTCGTAAAAAGTTTACCCCTTATCCTCAAACTATGACCCCGAGTTCTGGATTCCCCCACAATCGGGAATATGACTGTTTTATTCATTTGTGGGACAATGCTGCCTGGCCAGCATTTATTACCCATCCCTGGTTGTCCTTATTCAGAGGACGGTTGAAAGTCAACTACATTGTTGTGGCTCTGGAGTCACATGTAGGCCAGACCAGGTAAGGACAGCAGATTTCCTTCCCTAAAGGACATTAGTGAACCAGATAGGTTTTTCCGACAATTGACAATGGTTTCATGGTCATAAAACAGTAAGCAAGCAGTTAAGAAGGCAAATGGTATGTTGGCCTTCATAGTGAGAGGATTGAGTATAGAAATAGAGACGTTTTACTATGGGTGTGGCCACATTTGGAGTATTGTGTGCAGCTTTGATGTCCTTATCTGAGAAAGGATGTCCTTGGGAGTGCAAGGAAGGTTTACCAGGCTAATTCCTGGAATGCAGGACTGTCATATGAGAAGACATTAAGTCAGATTTTTTTTATTGAATTGAAATTCCGTCATCTGCCATAGCGGGATTCGAATCCCAGTCCCCAGAACATGAGCTGAGTTTCTGGATCAATAGTCTAGTGATAATACCACTATGCCATTACCTCCTCTTATTCTGAGATAATGCATTCTAATTCTAGATTCCTCAACCAAGAGGAAAAGGCTTCCCAAAAACTAACCCATCAAACCCTTAAGAATTTTATATATTTCAATGAGATCACACCCCATTCTTTTAAATGCCAGAAAATATAGGCCTATTCTATTAATTATCTCTTCATTGGACAATCCTCTCATCCTGGGCATGTTTTCTTTCTTTAGCAAAATTTCATGCTTTTAGAAGTTAATCTTGACATCATTTCTCACAACGTATTTATTTATCTTTTGACTAATGTGATGAACAGATTTTTAATCAGTAAGGAATTCAAGTGTCATGGTGAAAAGCAGGAAAGTGGAGTTAAGGACTATCATATCAGATCAGTCATGATTTCACTGAATGGCACAGCAGAATGGGCTGAATGGCCTACTTTAGTTCCTATGCCTTATGGTCTTTCCAATCTTCATCAAAACCACAAGTTTTATCTTTGTCTAAATTTCCCAATTTAAAAATATCTCAACCACTATTAACACAATTTAAATTTAAATTCAAGTAAAAGGCTATCTGTAGCATTAACTATAAACCTTCTTATTTCAAAGGGTGAGAATGTAAACTTCTTTGCTTTTTTTTATTAATTCATGGAACATGGGTGTCACTGGCTGGTCAGCACTTATGGTCCATCCCTCGTTGGGATGAGTGGTTCGATACACCATTTCAGAGGCAGTTGAAAGTCAACCACATTGCTGTGGCTCTGGAGTCACGTGTAGGCCAGACCAGGTAAGGGTGGCAGATTTCCTTTCCTAAAGGATATTAGTGATCCAAAGGGATTTTTCAAATTATCGACAATGGTTTCATGGTCATCAGTGGATTCCTAACTCCAAATATTTATTATTGAATTCAAATCCCACCATCTGCCATGGCGGGGATTCCAACCCAGGTCCCCAGAACATTAAGCTGAGTTTCTGGATTAATTTTCTAGTGATAGTAGTATGGGGCCATCACCTCCCCACATGGGAATGTGTTGACAGCCATTTCTAGAGGGAAAAGCTAACTAAAATCTCACATAGGAATAATTGGGTCAGGTTTAAGCATATTCAGAACAACCTGAATTAGCCATGTTGAGTTGTCTTGGGATTTTCAGCCTGAATGAAGAGCTCACTCGTAGATGCATCACAAATACTCACCTAATTCATTTATCCCAGCATGTTTTGAATACAGAGGAATCCACAAGGGATACATGGTTATTTCTTAATTTCTCTTCAGAAAACAAACTACCTCTGTTTGATTAGAAATTAGAATTCTTTTGGACAGGTAATACAGTGCTTCATGTGTTGGTTACACAATCGGAAAAAAAACAGAAATATTCCATGTATGATCTCATCACATCACTTGTGTCTGAGAAACAACAGCCGAGTCTTGAGAACATTGTGAATAATGATGGCTATACTCCACTGAAACTTGCAGCGGCTGAGGGCGATTTGGAGGTAAGTCAATTGCAACTTTAAAATGGAATATGAAACTATTGTTAGCTAAACTGTACACAGGCTGTATATTTAAGAAGCCCATTCATTTTGAACATACATTAATTCAACAATAGAGTTTCTTGTGAAAGTGAGTTAATTTATAGCAACATTTCACTGAAAGTTCTCTAAAATACCTTACATTGAACCAGATTCTATTGTATCTTTTCAGTACATAGTCCACCCTTAGCTGCATTAATCGCACAATATGTTCCAATACATTCAGAATTATTGCCTGCATTGACATATGATTGTTTTATCCCCTTTCCAATGTTTTGGCCATTAATATTCTATACAGTTCTGTGTATTTTAAAACAACTGTTGGAAGAAGGTGCTTTGTGAACTGTAGTTAAAGTCAAATCTGTTCAATTCTTTCTGTTAAACGATTTATTACTTTTCATTTAGTAATTGTGCTGATTCATTAATCAAACCTTTTTGTAGATGTTCAATTTTTTGGTGCAAAAACAGAAGAAAATATACTGGACAATGGGGACAATTTCTTACTGTGTCTATGATCTCACCAACATTGATACATGGGGTGACCAAAAATCAGTTCTGGACATCATAACAACAAGCAGGAATAGAGAGGTAATCAGAAGAATAAACCCGTCTTTAGTATGTTGTCATCACCCTTTGTACTGCACGTTTGTGTGGGGTTATTTTCTAATTTCTTTGACATTAACTCCTTTACTAGAAGACTGCATGAACAAGCATTTACATTGTTAATATGTATGGACATCTGGAGAAATTGTGACCTTAGTGGTGATGGCTCCCTACTTCAACTCTGTTCAGCACCTCAGCCAGAAAACTTTAACTTTGATTGATTTCCTAAAATATATTCTCAGTTCTCAGCACAGAACTCATGCTGTATAATTTGTTTGCATAGTTACTCTTATTTTTTGCCGCTTTGGGTGCCATTTCAGGTTCAAAATGGCATCCAAACCACATGCACACACTTCCAATTGACCCATACAGATTCTATTTTATGTAGCACATTAATATGGTGCTGGGAGTTATGTTCAGGGAATTGTCAGCTTGTGATGCCAACAAGTGTGTAATGCTGACTTGATTCGAGAAGCGCAGTTTTCAACCTAAACGCTTCAGTTAATGCCCTATCTCATTCTTGCATCTCGGAACATGCAAACAGCAGGAGGAAGAACCGACCAGCAGCACTATTTAAAAAGATAATACACCACTTTTAGGTTAGTTACAGATTGATTTCTAGTTGTTGTTGAGGTAATAGAAGTGATCAGAGATTAGTTTTGATACTGAAAGTTGGTGAAGGCTACAGGAAGTGGTTGACACAGGGTCAAAGACTTGGTTCTCACTTCAAGCATTCTGCTCAGAACACTTGTAACTAGTCTTTGAGATGACAGTCTCTATCCCCTATGCCTGCTTTGAGGAGGAGCTGCCTGAAGGGAGAGATGGAGAGAAGGACTCAACAGGAGGCAATATTCATCTGGGAACTTCAAGAAACATTTCTTCCACATCAGATTTATTGAGGAACAATGTACAGTGTCTGTGGGTGGAATTCTCCCATGATCCTACTGGTGAATTCAAGGGGTGGATGGCGGAGGGGAGAATTCAGCAGGAGTCCAACAGTTTATTTTATGCCAGCATGAATTTCCTGCAGGATCTTCCGCTGCTACCCTCTATGGCAGATCGGGAAACCCACTGGAAGCCGCCATGAAATTGACTTGCATCCCGCTAATGGAATGCAGATGAAAGCCTGATTGGAATCTGGTATACACACTTGACTCTCTGTGATACCAGTGGGAAAATACAAATCACACTGGAACAATGTGATGTACAATAGTCAGGACTCACCTGATCAATGCCGGTGGCTACCTTCAGAGTTTGGGATGGAGTCAGCCAGCATCCCTGGACCCAGGAGCACAACATAGGGTAGGGAAAGATCATCTACAGTTGTTCTTTGAGGTTCAGTGTCATTGAGGAGGTTCATCTTCCAGCCTCAGAGTGTTCCTGGAGGTCCACCTCCTTTTTTTCAATGATGGGTCAATGAGGTTGGGTGCCTTTTCAATAGGGTACCAATTGTAACAAGCTGTGAGGATCAGCTGACCCCGAAAACTATGTAACCAATGACAAAAAGATGTGGTGGTCAGCTAACCAGCTGACTCAGTATAAATCATAATCTATTGGCAATTGAGGATAGTTTGAAATGGCCTAGGCTAAGGCCTCAAGTGTTGGAGTAATGAAGTTTCTTTATTAAACCATTTTATTTGATTAATCTGTTTTGTTTCATTTTATTGCTTATAACTGAGCAGTGCCTTCTGCTGGATGAACATTGTAGGCAGGCATGCAGCCTCAGAGAATGTGAAGGCTACACTATGATTAGCTATAAAGCTGAATGAGTGTGAAGTTCTTTGTGTCAGGCTCCTTCAAGGCTGGAGCTAATGGCATCTCCAATATCACGGGGCTTGACAAACACTATTGTACACTTTTTATGCAAAGGTAGTACAAGTACATTGCATTCTAGAGAAGCAGGCAGAGCCAGCTTCTACAGGGGAGCAGGCTTTCCTATGTTACAGCTGTCACTGAGGGTATACTTGTCACTTTGTAGATACCGCATATAAATTCAGTGAAATGCTTCAACTCAATATCCAGCTGGTTTGATCTTTATGATATTTTGGCAGGATTTTCCAGCTGCCCTCACCCTGAAACCAGAAAACCCCACCTGAGGTCAATGGACATTTTCATGGTCCACCCCTTGCCCGCTATGATTCCTGCGGTAGGCTGGAGGGGAAAATTCACCCCAATGTATCAGGCAGGTCAATGCCAAGTATCCTGACAACAATAGAGATGCCTTCATGCTGCAGCAGTCCACTCTACCATTCGCATTTCAGCCACTGGGACAACCCAGCAGAGAGCTACTACCAGCTAGCTCCTGATTCCAGTGTACAATCCACGAACACGTGGACAACATGTATGTCACCACGTGAGGGAGTGAAAGTACTTTCTCATCATTAGCCTCGTCTTGCTCTTCCACGTTTTGTCTCTGTATCAGTATCTGCTCAGTTGGCTGTTCTTGGGTATTTGGAAAGATAAAGTGATGAGAATATGCTTGTGATGAGGGGAAAGGAGAAACAAATAGGTTCGTGTTTCCACCAGGTGCAGCTTGTAAATTGAAAGTGATTGTGGGATTAGGAGAGGTGGTGGGTTAGTCTGAGCGTACAATCACATTTGATTGTCTAATGATGGTAAGCACCACCTCCACCCTTTGAGTGAGGACATGTAGCTGTTATCTACCCCTTCTCTACCTGTCTATGGGCCATCTCGTCCTGCAAGAGAGGGAGAAGTGCATCAGTGAATGTGATGCAATGTGTTTGGATGATGTAGATGTCATGGTTGATTTGCTGGCAGTATGTATGTGTGATATGTATGTGAGGCTTGCAGTAGTGTTAAATATATGAGGGCGAGATATGAATCTTGATTAATAGAAATTGTGACTAAACAAGTGACAGAAATGTGATGCTTCCAGAAGTGTTTGAAGTTAGTGCCGCAGTTGGTATAATGTAGCATTTGAAGACATATTCACTGATCTACATGTGAGGTCATTAAGCTTCCCAGGCTACTGCATCCAAATCCTCAAAGCTGAAGTGTTGGTATTGACCACTCGGGCTATTGTAGTGCCTGTCTGCAGGGTATCCTTGTTGCTTGTGGATAGAGTACTTCTCTCCTCCTGTCCAAATCCTGCGCAAAGGCTTTTAGTGTTACATCAGAGAACCTTGGAGCCTGCTTTCTGCCATGCTGTACAAGTCTTGTGTCTCTCACAGATCAAACTCCAGTCTCAAAATAGCTTCAACATCTGACCCAGTCAAAAAGCAGCTCCAGTTTAAGTGGTTTGGGGTGGCTTAAGTAATGCTTGAGCTCAGGCTGGCTCCTCACAACTTTGCATCCGGTGTAGATCCAGGGCACACCGAGCATTGGCTGTACGCTGCAATCATGTTTCTGCGCAGACAGCACTAAGTTTGTACGCTCCCTGAATTAGAAGCACTGGACACAGTTTAATCACATAATATAGGTGGCGCATAAAGACCAAAACATGCCACCTCATTTTTGAGTCTTATTGAATTTCTTGGCCTAGAAATTTAAATTAGTTTCTCGATCGATAATGAAATCTCACATTCTAGAAATATTTTTGCTGTTAGTTCTTAACTTAGTACACTGAGAATTTTTAAGATGGAGGAGTAAGAAACACCTCAGAATGAGGTAACGGCACTTAACATGGCCTAATAATGATCATCAAATAACCACAAATGAATGTGGGCAGCACAGTGGCACCATGGTTAGCACTGCTGCTTCACAGCACCAGGGACCCAATTCAATTCCCAGCTTGCATCACTGTCTGTGCAGAGTCTGCACATTCTCCCCCTTTCTGCGTGGATTTCCGCTGGGTCCTCCGGTTTCCTTCCACAGTCTGAAAGAGGTGCTGGTTAGGTGCACTGGCCATGCTAAATTCTCTCTGTGTACCCAAAGAGGCGCCGGAGTGTGGTGTCTAGTGGATTTTCACAGTAACTTCATTGTAGTGTTAATGTAAGCTTACTTGTGACACTAATGAATAAACTTTACCATTTTCATCACCTTGAAAGAAAAGTACGCAATAAGTTCAATATGTAGTCCAAGAAGATGCAATAACAGCTGAGAAAAATGATTACATTTCCTCATTTTGATTATGTATCATTTAATTGATTTTTGTACACCAATCCTGATGGTAAATGATTATTCTGATCAGAAGTATTTTTTTAGTCTCTGTGCATTGCCTATATTTTGTGGAAGATATTTGAACACTTCAGGTGTTATGTTGAGGTAAGCTCAGACCTGCAATTCCTTTTCCAATGGAAAATAAGATATTTTCATTGGAATTAGTGACAATAAAATTGACGGAGCACAGATTATCCATGGTCCTGCACTGTCAGTTATGGTATATGATTTAATCTGCAAGTGTACCTGACGGGGAAATCAATAAGCAATGGCGGTACAAGTATCTATCCTGGTCAGTCTCCCTTATGTAACATTAATCATTTTCTCATTGCTGATCATGATAGGCCCTTGATGCCTTCTGAAATTTAATGATTTTGTATTCTCTAAAGAAATGATGAGATAGGAATTAAGTTGTTTTCTTTGTAGGTTCATAAACTCATTGATGCTAAACCAGTGAAGGAATTGTTGCATCAGAAGTGGATTTCATTTGCATACAAGTATTTTCTAATGTGGATGTTTTCCTATAGTATGTACATCACAATATTCACCATCTCAAGCTTGTACCGGCCCCTGAAACCAGTTCCACCTGGCCAATTTGGTGACTACATAGTTAAAACACAAAAGACTCTAGCAGTAAGTATGGTACAGTATTAAAATATCCAATACTTTATATATTTGTCATGCCAGCATTTTAATGTTTGTGAACTGGTAAACACTTGGTGAAATAGAGTAACAAATCACTGTCACCCTATAATGAAGACTTGAATGGAGAATGAATGACCTGCCACACATGGTCCAAGAATCTGCACATCCAGTTTGAAGAAGTTAAAATCAGACATCCTGGGCAAAATTCTCTAGTCCTCCCAACCGTTTGTTTCCTCATCGCAAGAGCTGGAGCAGTGTTTGCTAACCACAGGATTCTGCAATCCCGCTGCTGTTGATGGAAAGTCCCATTGACGTCACTGCACACCAGCGGGAAATCTGCAAACGATGTTGTGCTGCCATCGGGCCCAGAGAATCTTGCTGGCATGAACGGCCGGAGTTTTCCAGCCTGTCCCTGCTAGAAATGTTCACATTTTGCTGGACTCCTAACATACTTTATAAGAATAATTGATGTCAGGAATTGTAGGCTGAAGCAGTTAATTAGAAAAGTAGGTTGGTGGAGTACAATGTTCAATTATCACAGTTATGATGCGAAAACTGTCAGTCTCAGTTGTTAAAAGCATTTCATTACAAATTGATGATAGGAATGCTGGCGCTAACAAGTAAATATTACTTGAATTCAGACCAACTGATCATACTTGCAAGTCAAAAAAAAGTGAATGCACATGTTTATGTGTGTGAGAAATTTATTGCAAATATTATGACAGTCGAGTTCACCAACTAGTTTCTTCTCTATTAGCTGATTATCTATTCTTTCTAATGAGTTAAACCTCTCTGGTTAACCTTCCTATTTGATTATCATGCTTTCCTGTTGTATGGAAGAGTACAAGTACAAATATCTGTTAGGTTATTTGGACAGAAATGTAAAGATTTGAATATCATTATTCACTGATAAAACCCAACTGAGAGGAATTAAAACCCACTGGCATTAATTTAAGAGACTGCAAAATAAATAGGCTCAGAGAACTGGCTGACAAGGCATCTGCAGTTTAAAGCAGAGTGCAAATATAGTTTTCTAAATACAGTGGAGGCAACAAAGTTATCTGGCATAGAATTATATAAATCCTTAAATTTGACTGAACAGATTAACAGTCTAAGGAAAATGGAATATATTGAGCCAACGGTTAGGCCACCCCTCAATAATATGTGCAATTTCAGATTCCTTAGTATAAGAGGGATACAATAACTCTCATAAATAATGATTGACGCTAAATCCGTTACAGCATTTGAATGTTTGAATGATTACTAAAAGAGGTCATGGGGCAAAAGCAGGAAACTGGGAAGGAACAGACATAACCCTGGAAGGCCAAGGAGAGCCAACTGATCTGCTGTGCTCAGCTTTCCTTCAGGCAGATTAAACAGTGACACATAAATGTGAAGCAGTTACATAATTAAAAACTTTGCCAGCTAAATCGACTGCAACTCCAAATGACATTCTCACACAATAGGCATCACTTTATGGCACATAACTGAGTTAGCATTACTAATAGGTATTATCACTCAATGTTTTTATGGTGCCTGTGAGTGTTTTCTAAATTCATATTATATTCAGTACAATTCATGTTCAGTGCCTTTTTTTTTAATGCTTGTGTGCCATGCCAGAGAAAGGTATTTGCAGTAACCATTGTAATTTAACTAACTAAGTTAATATTTTAGGAATCCTATCAAACCAAGGAAGACTACTTGCGACTCCTGGGTGAGCTGATAACTATTGTTGGAGCATTGGTAATACTCATCAGTGAGGTAAGCTGAGAAGCAGTTACTCTTTATCAAAAACCTAAAGTAGGAACTTGCCCACTTGCTCCAGTACTTGCTGCAGTAATATATATGCTATATAATGGAAACATTATCTTTGTTTCAGATCCTTTATCTGTACAAGATTGGTCCAAAAAATTACTTTGGGAATACATCAATTGGAGGACCTTTTCCATTACTACTGTAAGAATGTAATTTTTTTTATTCAGCTTTCTTGTTTGTGGGAATCTATTGGACTGCATGTCAAAAAGTAATAATTGCTGATGTTCTGGCTTCCCACTGCCCAGGCTGCATGACTAGAACAGTTGTTAAAGAACTTGAGTTTGCAAATCAGAGGCTTAATGCTGATTTTAGGTCATCAATATAGAATTTGGCAAAAATCTAGGCTGTGCTCTGTGTTTCCAGGTTTATTTCTGTCTAACCAGTAGTCCTTAGAGAGTTGACTGGTGAGCAGATCAAGTTTTAACAGGTTAACTTAACCTAACTTGGGCGGCACAGCAGCACAATGGTTAGCACTGCTGCTTCACAGCTCCAGAGACCTGGGTTCGATTCCTGGCTTGGGTCACTGTCTGTATGGAGTTTGCATATTCTCCTCATGTCTGTGTAAGCTTCTTCCAGGTGCTCTGGTTTCCTCCCACAGTCCAAAGATGTGTGGGTTAGGTTGATTGGCTATGCTAAAATTGCCCCTGAGTGTCCAAAGATGCGTAGATTAGAGGGATTAGTGGGTAAATCTGTGCGGATATGGGGGTAGGGCCTGGGTGGGATTGTGGTCGATGCAGATTCGATGGGCCAGATGGTCTCTTTCTGCACTGTAGGGTTTCTATGATTCTAATGTGGTACCAAGAGGACCAGATGTGCTTCACCTGGTAGCTCCACGGGACTTCTTTGGATGGCATGGTGGCACAGTGGTTAGCACTGCTACCTCACAGTGCCAGGGACCCAGGTTCAATTCCCAGTTTGGGTCACTGCCTGTGTGGAGTTTGCACTCTGTCCCTGTGTCTGTGAGGGTTTTCTCCAGGCCTTCGTTTTCTTCCCACAGTCCAAAGATGTGCATGTTAGATGGATTGGCCATGCTAAATTGCCCCTTAGTGTCAGGGAGACTAGGGTGGGATTGTGGTTGGTGCAGGCGTGATGGGCCAAATGGCCTCCTTCTGCACTATGATTCCACTGACTGCTCTCACTGATTGCCTTCCCCTCTGCCCCCTTGCCAACCACTGGTCTGAGCTGAATGTTTTAGAGAGAGCCTCAGTCAGCTAGCTGCACCATGATGCATGATTGGTGTCTGCAGCTTATGTAGTTTAGACCCAATTTTGAATGCCCTTATCCCTACCCCTGCCACTGACTTCCTTGTCCCTTTCCCCATTCAGCCCTGGCCTGGATCCCTGTCTGGGTGCATTACCAGCAGCAGCCATTGCTGTTGGTGGCACTACCTATAATGGAGATCTGCCAACCTCTAAATGGCTGGCAGCTTTTGGTGGTGGGATTTGTACCCTCATAGAAGTGACGCTGATTTCCAGCTGGGATGGACTCAAGTTCCCATTGATGGGAATCATGTATGATTCTCATCAGTGTGGGCCTTCATCAGCGAGGCCGCTAAGACACGTAAGCCTGGACTATTATGTCCCAGGCTCACTAATCATATTGAAATCACCATTTTAATAGATTTAAATATTGTAATCAGCCTCGCATTCTTCCAGTTGATCTCATTGGAAATCTAGGCCTGGTGAAATCATGAAAGCCAAGAAACAGAGTGCCAATCTGGTTTTTCGCTTTTGGCGAGATCTAACCAGCTTGCTCTGCCCATCAACCTACAGGACAAGCCAGTAAGATTGCCCCCTTCAACTATTTGCACATAACAAGGTGCCAGAAAGAGCAACTGGCAAGTAACCTAATGAGCTGCTTTAATGATGTAGCTTGAGGGACAAATATTAGCCAGGGCATTAGAAAGGATCCTCTCTTATTTGAATGCTGGCCACTTGAACACGTAAAAATCTCAGTTTAATGTCTCACCCAGAAGACAATACTTTTTACAGTGCAGCAGTTCCCCACACTGAATTGAAACGGGGTTTATACCCACAATCTGCACTCATTTAGGAATAATACTACTGAGCTAAGGCAGGATATATGTAATAATTCCATGTTGAATATATCTTTGACTCTTTATGATATTGTGGGTGGCATGGTGGCACAGTGGTTAACACTGCTGCCTTGCAACATGAGGTACCTGGGTTCCATTCTGGCCTTGGATCACTGTCTGTGTGGAGTTTGCACATTTTCCTCGTGTCTGCTTAGGTTTCCTCCAGATGCTCCAGTTCTCTCCCACAGTCCAAAGATGTGCAGGTGAGGATGAATGGCTATGCTAAATTGTTACTTAGCATCAGGGGGACCAGCAGGGTCAGTGTGCGGGGCTATGGAGATGGGGGCTGGGTGGGATTGTGGTTGGTGCAGACTCGATGGGCTGAATGGCCTCCTTCTGCACTGTGGGGATTCTATGTCTCATGATGTATTTCCCTTTTGATTCAGTGCATAAATGTTAGATTACTGGAAGTGAACATAGCAAGACTACTGGTATATTTTTATAAAATTTGAATGTAAAATAGTTTAATTACTCACCCAGGTTTGACTTTTTGTGAGATCATGGTGCATTTTCCTACTGTTCCAGGGTCTGTTACTCCCTTTTGATTGCCGTGGCAGTCATCATGAGAATCCGTGCTGATGCTGGAGAAGCAGTTCCAATCTCCTTTGCTTTGATTATTGGATGGTGCAACACCATCTATTTTGCAAGAGGTTTTAAAACTTTTGGGAAATTTTCGATTATAATACAAAAGGTAGGAAACCAGGCCAGGGTCATGTAGTAAAGTCTGACAGGACCTATAACATCACAGGCCAGAATTTGCTGTCACAATAATGATGAGATTAATGGTGCTCACCATTATTCATATGCAAGTTGTACAGCGACTTCAGATGAGGGAAGGGCTGATGGTGGAACAAAGATTCTTCTTATCATCACCAGTAAAATTAATTCATAAATGTTGTGAAGGAGAGTTTTTGAATTGTCATAAATTTGAATAAAGATCAGTCTGCTAGGAAGTATCAAAAAAACTGCTGTTAATATATTTCTTGTTGTAACAAATATGTTTGAGGATATTGAGTAAAATTTCTCAGTTCCATTCTGGATATTGCACTGGTGCACTTTCGTTGTTTAAGTTAATCTACCTAGGACAGCATGGGTGGCACAGTGCTTAGCACTGCTGCCTCACAGCGCCAGGGGCTAGGGTTCGATTCCTGGCTTGGGTTACTATCTGTGCGGAGTCTGCATGTTCTCCCCTTGTCTGTGTGGGTTTTGTCTGGGTGCTCCGTATTCCTTCCACAGTCCGCAAAACAGGGCTGGTTAGGTGCATTGGCCATGCTAAATTCTCCCACAGTGCACCTGAATAGGTGCTGGAATGTGGCAATTAGGGGATTTTCACAATAACTTAATTGCAGTGTTAATGTAAGCCTACTTGTGACACTAAAAAATAAACTTGAAAGCTAAAAAAACCCAACATATATTTGTTAATGAGTCTAGATAAATATGTATTTTAATTTATTTAGAGCATCAATTTACATATTTACCCTTTGTTTTACATTCTTTATCAGTCAGCTTGTATATGGAGAAGGGCACTGTAAAATAATTCATGTTAAAAAGCACAATTGTATCTGAGCATCACTTTTGTTACTTTCATTTTCTTACAGTTAATATTTGGAGATTTTATGCATTGGTGCTGTCTGGTATTTATCTGTATCATTGGATTTACCTTCGGTATGTGCTTCTTCTAACAGATAGTCAGTATTAACTCTTTTCTAATTAAAAATGGAATGGCAACTTGAAAAGGGTGGTCTGGTTTCATATGTTAAACTGTTGCTGGCTGTGGAAAGAAACATGAGAATAGGATAGTGCGTGCTCCTCCCAACATCAATCTTCTGTAGTTTTTAAAAAAGATGTTTTTAAAGATAATTGTAGACGCAGGACATAATAAGCATAATCTGTGAATAACAGCCAGAATGTTGGGTGAGAGAATCACTTAATCCACTGCATTAAAACAATAAGGTTCATATATTCAGTTTCAATAACTGACACATTCTCTGTTGTTTAGCTCTGTGTTCCCATTCTATGAATGTTTTCCAAAGTCCTGCTCCAAGTATATATGACTTAATGTTAGTTGTTATCATCAATACTTTTGACTTCAGGTACAAAAATAACAATGATTTGGCGAGATATATTCCAATTTCTGATTTTTTTTTTGTTGTGTAAGGGTTACTAATCCATCGTTTTCTGTTCTCAGCCTAGTTTCTGATATAATAGACAGCATGGAAGTCCAGAAGCTTGAATCTAATTTAATCAATTTTATTTATGTTGATCCTGGGTAGATCTTACTACCAACTGACAACGTAATTAAAAAAACATTTGGGATTCTGCAGTGTTGCTAGAAGTCTTAATTGATATGCTGTGTATTTTCTCAAATGACTTTGTGTTGTATTTCTTTCCTGCAGCATTTTACCTTATGTTTCAGACTCTCGATTTGGCAGATTATCCATACTTTAGAGATTTTTCAATGACATTGCGCACCACATTTGAACTGATGATGGGATTGATGGATATTCCTCTTCCTTATAATAAGCCTACTCCCAACAACATATACATTGCCTATGTCATGTACATGCTTTTTGTATATCTCCTGCTGTTAAATCTGTTGATTGCAATGATGGATGATACATATTGGAGAATTGCACCAGAAACAGAGGAACTATGGAAAGTACAGGTAAAGCAAGCTTTCTTTTAATGTTTCTTAGCCATTGCTGATTAATAAAGGAGATGGTAAGCAAATTATGTGATCAGAAGGAAGGTAAGTGATCTGTTGAGATCCAGCACTGCTTGTCCTTTGGAATAGATCAATTTACTTCAAGACAAAATCAATTGCTGCAATAACTTAAAGAATTAAAATCAGGATTCTTTTAACTAGTAGGAGAAAGTCTATTTTGTAATCACCATAACTTGTAAAATCGGAAGTTTTTTTTCCAAACTGTTCTTTTTGATTTGTTTTATTACTGTAACATGGATTGGTATACAGTGAAAAGTATTGTTTCTTGCGCAAGCGTGCCATTCATGGAGAACATGGGGAGAAGGAAAGGAGAGGGTGCAGAACAGTGTTAAAGTCATAGCTAGGGTGTAGAGAAAGATGAACTTAGTGTGAGGTCGATCCATTCAAAAGTCTGATGGCAGCAGAGAAGAAGCTGTTCTTGAGTCAGTTGGTACGTGACTTCAGACTTTTTAAAATCTTTTTCCCAATGGGAGAGGTGGAAAAAATACATGTCTGGGGTGTGTAGGGCCCTTGAATATACTGGCTGCTTTTCTGAGTCAGCAGGAACTGTAGACAGCATCAATGGATGGGAGGTTGGTTTGCATGATGGACTGGGTACATTCACAGTCCTTTGTAGTTTCTTGTGATCTTGGTCAGAGCAGGAGCCATACCAAGCTGTGAAATGTGCATCTGTGTATCTATCTGTGCATGTACTGGTGTGTGCCTGCATGTGTGTATGTGAGCGTAAATGGAGAATCAGAGCATTTATGTATATTGTCCAACTTTATTGTTTATTACAAATCAATTTCCATTTCAGATTGCAGCAACCATTCTGCTTCTAGAACAACGAATTCCATCTTTTCTGAAGATCCGCTCTGGGGTTCCAGGGAGGTCACTGGGCTTTGATGATGACAAGTGGTACATTGGGTATTTAGAAAATTACATTCCAAGATGTTTCTGTTCATAACTTCTGAGTCATAAATATATTCCCTTTATCTAAACTGCTTTTTAAATACAGGGTTGAAGAAATTCTTCCTGAGACAGAAGGAGGAGCCGGAATGAGCACGCAGAGATATTCACAAAATATAAGATGGGATGTGGTTAGAAGAAATCTTGGAAAGATCATAAACATGAAAGATTCTTCTGAATCTACCATTTTATAGGAAACAGCATTAGTGAATCAATCATCTTTTTCTTAAATGATGAATGTTTAATTGAAATCTCTAAATCTTTGGTGTTAGTTATTTTCAATAAAAATAGATTGTTATTTTCCTGAAAAATGTTATGTAGCTCCATTATCATGAACGGCCTTTGTAGGGGACATTGTTTAAAATTTTATAGTTCAGAGGGTAAGGTCCTGTTTGCTGAGAATGTCAACTTTCCTGCAAACATTCATTTTGTCATCTTTGGTTCAAAATACTCTATGCAGTATTTGAACCGCAAAGCCGGAAGTGGCAATTTATTTTTGTTTTGCTAAGAACTTATCTTACATTAGGAAGAATGATATGAACATATGGACAAATTGAAGAGCAGGAGGAGGCTATTCAGCCCTTTGAGCCTTCTCTGTATTCATCATGATCATGGCTGATTGTCCAACTCAGCAGCCTAATCCTGCTTTCTCTCCATGATTTTTGATCCCATTCATCTCAAGGGCTATATCTGGCTGCCTCTTGAAATGAAACATTAGGGACAAAGGAGCAGATACTGTTTGGAAATATGCGATAAATACCATTTTGTAGTTATATTGTCTCTTTTTACTGAGAAAGCTAGGTGAAAAACAACAAAAGGTTAAACTGAGAAATAGTAATTTTAAGTCTGACATTTGTTGGAAGATGGAAAGATAGAAGGATGTTATGAAGCTTGGTGAAAAGTGAAATCAGTCAGGCCCTTGATTTCAACACGATACAGTTCTGTAAGTAATGGGAAGAACTTAAGGACTGCATATTTAGGCTACCAAAAAAAACAAGAGAGGAAAGTTCCAAAAATTATGGATCATAATAAGATAAGACTAAGGATGACTGGCTTATCAGAAGTTTCTTACCTCTACTGGTGTGCTCAGTGGTTACTGAAAAAGGTTCTGCCTGCCCCACAATGTCATTTATGAGTTTCTGTATTGGTGTGTCTTTTGGATTCTCCCACTGATCTGTGGATTGTTGGTGTGGTACTTGGTTATTGGTATATGTGCCCCATTTCCCCTTAGACAGACTGTAGACATACTCTGGCACTTGCTTAATACTTGTTTATTAGTACTACATCTGAACAGCTTACAGAATGGACATGTTTCTCCTGAGTATGGTCTGTTCCATTCTTTCTCTCTCCGTCTCTCTTTGTTTGCCTCTCTCTTTCACTTGAGCCTAACTCAGTGGCATAACCAACCATTCTGTTAAGCATTATATCACAGTGTGATGCCAGATATGTATGTCATTTTTTTCCAAAGATTAGCTGATTAAATCAAATAACATCTCTTAATTTTTCAAATAGGCAGAGTACAGAATGTATTAAATGAATCCACACTTGCAAAACTCAAAATGAGATGTTTACTGTTAGATATAATTCTGCAAGTAGTCAGCACTTACTGAACAATTATAGGTAGTCCAAATATATGCTGGCTAGATGCATTAGGCAAGCTAAATTGCCCCTTAGTGTCCCCGGATGCGTAGGTTAGAGGGATTAGCGGGGTAGATATGTGGAGTGACAGGGATAGGACCTGGGTGGGGCTGTTATTGGTGCACTCTTGATGGGCTGAATGGCAATCTTCTGCTGTCTTATATCTGCTGTCCTTGTAGCAAATAGAGGTCATGGATTTGAAAGGTGCTGTCAAAGGAAACTAGGCAAGTTGCTGCAGTGCATCTTATTTGGTATTCACTGCTGCCACAGTGCATCAGTAGTGATGGAGGGAATGTTGAAGGTGGGAGATTGGTTGCCAATCAGGCATTCTGCTTTATCCTGGATGGTATTGAACTTCTGAGTGTTATTGAAGCTGTACCTATACAGGCAAGGGGAGAGGATTCCATTGCACTCCTGACTTGTGCTTTGTAGATGTTGGACAAGCTTGGGGAGTCGAAGGTGAATTATTCGCTGCAAAACACTCCAGAATTCCCAGCCTCTGACCTGTTCTTATAGCCACAGTATTTATACTGTATATACTGGTTCAGTTAGGTGTCTGGTGAATGATTATTATCTTTAATTGCAACAATATTAATCATTATGGATCAAATATTCACATCCTTTTTATCATGCTGCAGTAAATTTTGGATTGTCAGCAAGATGTGTTACAATGTCAAATAATAGACTATTTATAGATCAAGGCGGAAATAGAAAAAGAAAACAGAAATGAACTCTTTTTTGTTAATCTCACTTTCTTTGTTATGCAGTCGGCATACACTCACCACGTGCTTCTCTGATACTTCAAGTCTGACTGAAAATTACTAATCAAATCTATCTGAAATTCAGTGAACGTTCCTGTCCCCGTGCAACAGGTTTACTAACAATATTTTCAAACTTGAAATTTGCATTTCTATGCTGTGCAGACATACTAACCTTTCCAATATAGTGATCTTAATCCTTACTCTGTGCAAGTGAATGTTTTGAATTAACTAAAATCTTGCCCAGTATCTTTACAGCAATTCCAAAATGATGTCTTGAATTATGCTATGGAATGACAGGATTATATTTTGCATGTTTTTTAGATCAAAATGGACATTCCCAATCCTTATGTGAATGGATAAGCAGACTTAGTATTATTTATTTTCATTTAGTACACTTGGTGCACAACCAGCTTCAATCTAAAGCATTATGCATTGCATGCAGTCAGTAGAGTCATACTCTGATCTATGTTTTAATGAAAAGTTTGTGAATATAAGATAGTTTATAGAGCAAAGACTGGGAATATTTAATCAATAAAATGTATCAATTTGCCTCCATCTTGAGTTTAAATCTAACCAATTTGTTGTTTCTGTTCAAATGTTTTTAAACAAGTTTGACAAGTTATCACTACATCCTTTACACTAATGACAGGTTCTAATATTTCCCATCCTTGCCTTCCTCTGTTCATGTATGGTCTTGCTAGAGTTCCTTTCCTGTCCCAAGTCCTTCCAAGATGAAGTCTCTTCCCCAATCCAGGCCTCTCTTTCACTCTACTTTATATCGGAACTGCTCCAATCAGGTTTCCATTTAATTTTTAATCGGAGACAATGAAGGCGAAATTTAACTCTGGTTGGTTGCAAAATAGCAATAGTGGATTGGCTGTCTGTTTCGCATTGACTTCATGGGAGAGGAAAATCAGCAAGTTGTACAATGAGCAGTTATCCACTGTCACCAGCATTCTGGCCAAAAAGTCTACCTTGTTTTTTTTGGAAATGCGAGAAATGAGATAGAACTCTTCTCAAATGTCTAATTTCTTTCAATTTCAATTCAATATCCCTTGCTTGCCAAAGGAAGTTTCAACATCTTACTTGCACTCAACAGTTGACTTTGGTTATTGTCTTGTGTTCGGAGATGTGTTCAACCCAACTCATTTCAGGATACATCATATACAATTTAGTGGAAGAAAACCCTCAAAGTCTACTGCTTTCATTAAGGAAACATGGAGCAAGAAAAGACTAATCATTGGATTCCAAACTCAAAAGTTTATAGTTTTTCATTATGTACAGATACCATCTACTTGTCATGGAATACTAACAGAAATTAAGATTCATTGTCAATTTATTAACACATACATTGCAATGGCAGAGCACTGTCATTCATTTTCTATTGCTTTTATATTAATAGAATCTGAGGAGGCAGCTCAGATAAATATTACAGAAAGATATGAGTACAATATATAGGCAGAAAATTGTCAGATTAAATTTTCTACTAATATGATACATGGGAAGAAAAAATGACATGCAATGAATTTTACTAAAAATGTTAGGAATCAAGTTAAAAGAGACCTTGGAGTCAAAATAGATTTTCTAAAATTTCACCTTGTAGCATGTGTTGATGTCAAGGCTGGTATTTATTTCCCATCCTCAGTGCTCTGAGCATTGGGGATTTTGGGCCTTTTCATGAACCACTACAAAGAGTTTGATATAGTGAAGTGACTGGCTAAGACTTTTTAGATGGCAGTTTACAGTCAAGCACATTAATCTGAAGCTGGAATCACAGATATATCAAATCAACTGAGTACAGTAGGTTTCCTTTGTTAATAAACTAGTTGAACTTTTGGACAATTACATTTTGTTTTATTTCCAGATTTTTTAAAATCATGTTCAAAATCTCAAGCCGCTGATTGGATTTAAAGTTACCTTCTTTGCAATTGTTAGCTCAGACCTCAGGGTGACTGGCTGATGACAATCATTACTGTCCTCGTCTAATAATACTGCATGCTTAATCAATACAAAACAGCACTTCACAAAGCTCATAGTGCAAAAGCAAAATACTGCAGATGCCGAATCTGAAACAAAAACGGAAAATGCTGGAAAATCTCATCAAGTCTGACAACATCTGTGGGAGAGAATACAGCCAATGTTTTGAGTCTAGATGACCCATCATCAGAGCTGCGTAAAACTGTCTTCATCATAGATAATGTAAACTGCATAGCCTCAAAGCAGGTCATGATGAGTTGAATGCCCTGGACAGACCACACTTTGAGTCCTATGTCTAAATTCAATCACCAAGAAAATTCCAACATTTTACAGGGATATGGTCATTGCTGCTGGGCCAGCATTTATTGCCCATCCCTAGCTGTCCTCCATTTCAAAGTTAACCATTGCTGTAGATCTGGAGTCACATATAAGCCAGTCCAGATAAGGATGGAGATTTCCTTTCCTAAAGGACATCAGTGAGCCAGATGGGATTTTATGACAATCAACAACGGTTTCAGGTTCCAGATTTTTTTATTGAATTCAAATTTCACCATCTTCCATTATGGCATTCGAACCAACATCCCCAGATCTTGCCCTGGGTCTCTAGATTACTAGTCCAGTGACAATACCATACTCCATCACATTGGAGGGAAACAGTCTGGAAACTCTTAAGCAACCTGACACAAAAAAGGGTAGACTTCAGGTTCTATCTGGATGATGAACTAAGATGGAGGGAATTGTGCTTCTTATCATAAATATTGTTAAATCTTGTAACAGGTATTTTTTTCAAAGAACTTTTGGACAAAATCGTATTTGAAATTAAATTGGATTTGTTTATTAGGCATAAATGTAAAATATTATTCAGTGGACATTATGTACAAACAAGCATATACACATGATGCATTAGTATTTTAAAAATAATTTAGCACATTTCTGGAATAGTTAAATACATTAAAAAGTAACATGTTTAATAAATAACAATTTCATCCAAAAATATTCAGTGTCATGATTAAAAATGGTTTAAAATATCATCAAAAAATGTCTTAAGGCAGCTCTTTAGTAGTAGTTTTCTTGTTATGAAATAATGCACATTCTGGAGCTTACAGGACAGTCCACAGATGCACAGTCAGCTGGCAGTTTCGGAATTCCATCCAACACCTTCAGATTTGGCACTGAGGAGAAGACTCTGGAAATACCGAAGCACATCATTTTCAATATTTGTGATATACACAGGGTTTTTTTTTGGTATAACTTCAGGTTTCTCAATCAGCTAGTCATAAAACAATTATCTAACACCCCAAAGCTTACGTTTTCTTAACACTGAGTCTTGCAAGAATTCATTGGCTGCCATTGACTAAATAGAAGCCGTGGGTACAGAAAACGTTCTGTGTCATTCCAGCATCTGCAGAAACCACTGGTTTGGCTGCTTCCATTCTGACTGCAGCATGCAAAGTAAATGCTTTTAGTCAGTCACAACCTAATGTTGAAATAGGGTCTAAAACAGCTGTTAGATTCTCCACTTGTTTATACAGTGAACCCAATGCTCATTTCAGGGAAGCACCCAAACAGATAGTACCCAAACTAATATGACTTTAAATGTGTTTTGATCATGTGCAATTGCTGACAAAAATTTTGCAGACATACTGTGCCCCCAAAAAAGTGCAACACAAGGTCCAATTCCTTTCCCTAAATTACTGCTTACATGAAAACCATAGTGGAATAATGTCAGGATATCTTTAGTGTCAGTAGCAAACCACAAATGGCTGACACTGGTGCAGTTTCAAATCAGCTCACTTTATATAACACAGTAAACACCTGGCCTTTCCACCACTGCCAATTGGGACCTCATCATTTGGACCATTGCACCAAATTAAAGGTTGGAAGCCACTTTGAGGGGTTAACTCAAGTTAAGAAAGAACTACCACAATTTGGATTGCTAACATTCTGTCAAATCTGCTGGAGAGCAAAAATTCCCAGGTCTTCTGATGATGACATTGAAGTGCCTCTGTTAAAAGAAAAAACAGAGAGCAAGAGTGGATGGTCTCTGGTGACAGATCAATTAAAAGGAGTCCACTGTTCACAACTGGGGCCAAGATAATGACTTCATTGCAGTCCTCTCTGGAGCATATCATAGATCCAGGAAAATGTACAGTGGAGGCTGCCATGACAGCTGCCTGCTTCTTTGGTCAGCATATGGAAATATTCACCAGAGATCATGCAATTTTGGACATCATAAATAAAGCCAGTTGATATGAATATTGGACTTTTAACAAGTCGAGACTTGGAAGTATTGATCCAGTTGAAATCTGAACTGGCATAATTGTTCTTGACAGCAAAAGGCCTCACCACCTAATTTGATGCATAATTTACAAACTTTACAGGCCAACTCAGCATGCACTCCTGTCATCCATGAAAGAATATGCATTCAGCTGCAAGAGATCTCACCACTAATGTTATTTTGACATTGTGACAATGAAGGAACAGCGATGTATTTCCAAGTCAGGTGGTGACTGGCTTGGAGGGAAATTTCAAATGGTAATGTTCCCAGGTGTCTGCAGCCTTTGTCTTTCTAGATGGTAATGGTCATGGGTTTGGAAGGTGCTGTCTAAATGCAAAGTTTGTGGAAGTACTGAGCAGAAAGTATTACAGAACCCCATAGAGAGAGCAAAGGATCTGGTAGACGCTCTGGAGTGGGAAGACAGCAGTTGCAGGGTGGAGTAGAGGCTTTGGAGAGAAAGCTCTGCACTGTGCCCTCTGCCAGCTTGGAGCCAGACTTCTCCATTCCTCATTGATAGTAAAAGGATGCTTTCTGGTAGACATTTTACACATTCTCTGAGCGCATCAGCATTTGCAATTTCAAAAATGTCATCCCATTGAATTCCTCATCTAAGTCCCCTGCAGCAGAACTGATCTGCGACTTTGCTCTTCAGTGAGCTGGGAGGCAAACTACCTTTCCCAGTGCCCTGACTGCAGTGCAGTTCTAGATTTGCCTCTAAGATACTGCAATGTCAATATCTGAGCTGTGGTTATGATTGTCATATCAAGTAGGATCCCCAGCTGCTCCACCAGCAGAATCTTCTGGTCCCACCAGTGGTGATTCCCCACCACAGGTTCCTCAGCAGCAGAATTTGCAAATGCAGCACTAGGGAGAAGCAAGGGCTCAAACTTACATGCAGCACTGGAGGTTTTAGTCATTAAGATGGACAGGAGGAAAGAGATCATGTTTCCACAGAAACCCAGAAGGCCCTACATGACCACCTTCTAAAAAGGGGATAGAGGTAGTTGGCCAGAGAAGTCAATGCAAGGAATCTAGTCCCACAGACTTGGCAGCAATGTCACTAGAAATTTAATAACTTCATGCAGGCAACCACAATCAGTGACTGTAGCTTTAAAAGACCTCATAATCACTGCACCACAGGCCATTCCTACTGCTCCATGTACCACACCCCCATTTTACATCCAACAATCCCTGGCACTCAGCACTTAGATATCTTACTCAAATACTCTGTCTCAATCTCAGTCACTTCCTATGTTAGCCTCACACCCTGCTCTCACTACTTCCTAATAACTCCAGTCATCCAACTGTGGCAGGCAACTGTTTCAAATTTGTTAATGATGATGCACTCCGAGAGACTGCGCAAAATGTCCAGACTGCCAGAAAGCCTCCCTTTACTGTCAAGGAGCATGGAGAAGTCTGACTCCAACTTGGCAGAGAGCACAGTTCAGAGCTTTCTCTCTCCACAGCCTCTGCTCCACCTTCTTGTAGTGTTACAGACCCAGAGGCCCTGCAGTTGCAGCCCACCCCTCCATGGGATAGAAGGGAGGCTGGAGGGAGGTTAAGAAGCACCACCATACTCTGGTGCAGACACTCATGAACCCCCATCTGTGCCTACACCATGGGGTTCACACCCTCAGACACAGAGGTCATGAGGCAAACAATGGTATGGATATCTCCTGCCATGGAATGCACATCCTGCATCAAGGTCTTCACTGTGGACAACATCCTCACAGTGATGGCCACAATGTGCTGAAATTACAGCACCACCTCCTTGTGTTTGACCCTCTCAGTTTCTGTAAAGGAAAGACACAAGTTCTGCCTCTTCATAAATCCCTTCACACACAATTCTCCATCAACACCCCAATGCCACCTGTTTACATATCAATGACTTCTATTGAGTAATTGACATCAAATTAGGACTTAATTGGAAGGTCTGTTAACCCATTCCTAACACTTGGACAGAAGGCATTGGGACTCCTCCAGTTATTCTTGCAGTCCAAAGAGGTAGTCTGTCACCCCTTCCTGATTCTCGTGACTTTGCCTTTGCAGTTCCATCAACTCTGGGATGGCCGGACCTTGGGCATGTCATCAGGATCCCTCTAGTGCCTCTGCCTGCTGCAGATCATTAGCTGCGAGTTGCTCACCAGTGAGTGACACAGAAACATGTCTACTCAGTAATCCCACCAAGGTGTGAGTATCTGTGCTGGTGCCGGGTGCGGGTGGCAAGTGTGACACTGCTTCAGTGGTGGGGTCCAAGGAGTCTCTCTCAGAGCTGTACAAGTCCGCTGGGTCCAGAGGGCTGAGGATGGTCCAGCCTTGTTGGCTGCTTTGCCTGCAAGAGAAGGGAGATAGCATGAGAGCAACACAGGGGATAAATACAGGGACATTGATTACTCATTTGAGACTGGGAGAATTGTCTGCTGCCCCCACTTCACCATTAACGCTGGAACACTCTTCCTCCTCCCTGGCCTGCTCAAGGACTCACTCCTTGCGTGACATGAGGATTTTGAGCTCTGGCATCACTCTGGCTGGGTGCGCTTGTTGTGATTGAGTTTGTTCTGCAATGACACAGATAGGGAGAGTGTAGGGAGGGGTGTTGACATTTAAGATGGTGATGACTTGTGGCAGTCTTGAGTGGGAGCTGGAGAGTGAAGGGCATGGTATAGAGTAGGGAGGGGGGGCATGGAGATTGTGGGAAGGAGAAAAGAGCCTCATTATCGGCGTCGGCAAAAACCAAAGTGGCTGGGTGAGAGATGAAGTTGAAGTTGCAAGGCGATCCAGAAAAAGGTTGCATGAGGCATGTATGCATTGGCAGAGTGAAGATCATCCATTATCCTGTGGCACTGCTGCCCTGTCCTCTCCCGCAGTGAGCTGGCACTCAACAGGGCTGCCACTGCATCCCAGGCAGAGGCAGTGACCTTTGTAAGAGGCCTTCTTCTGTAACGGGGATAGAGTGTATCCCGCCTCTGTCGCACCTCATCCAGCATTCTGCTAAGGGCTCCCTCTGAGAATTGAGGTGCAGGCTGCCTGGCTGCCATCCCCAACAATGTGGATCCAGTGCAGGAGAGCTGATCATATGGAGATCCCCAGTGTTGTAGCGATTAAGTTGAGCCGGAGCAGGCGAATCAGAAAAAGGTTGACACGAGCTTTCTTGTGGCCATTAACACTTTTACTTATGAGGTTCAAGGTTTGGTCTGAAATTATGCCAGAGCCAGCAACAAGATTTTTCTTGCTGGAACTGAGACATTGCCAAATTCTCAGTTCGATTAACCTCCCTCTTGTTTGTATATAGACTGATGATCGAGAATGTATCTGTGATACTGTGATGATTGTTCCTCTGCAGCTGGTGACAGTTAAGTTCTAAATGCTGTACGAAGAGAGGACAAGAATTCTCCAGCCATTCCAGCTGGTGGGATTCTTCAGTTCCGCTGTAGCGTGCCCCCTCCTGTGGGTTTTCCAGTAGTGTGGGGTGATATCAGTGGGAGCAGAGAATCCCGATGCCAGTGAACAGAGTGCCACCTCCCACTGCCAGGAAACATGTGGCTGAGGGGCTGGAGAAATCCCTCCAGTCTTCACTTTCATTCATGTTTATCCATTTACATAGAAACAAAGAAACTAGAAGCAGGAGTAGGCCACTTGGCCCTTCGAGTCTGCTCCGCCATTCGTTTTGATCATGGCTGATCATCAAATTCAATATCCTGATCTCCCCCTTCCTCCCATATCTCTTAATATCTTTAGTCCCAAGAGCTATATCCAGTTTTTTTCTTGAAATCAGACAACGTTTTGGCCTCAACTACATTCTGTGATAGTAAATTCACCTTGCATTCACCACCCTCTGGGAGAAGAAATTTCTTTTCACCTTAGTTCTAAAACCTTCATCAAACTATGACCCCTATTTCTGGACTTCCCCGTCATTGGAAACATTCTTTCTGAATTACCCTGTTAGAATTTTATGAGTTTCTATGAAATCTCTTTCACTCTTCTGAACTCCAGTGAATATACTCCTAACTGATTTAATCTCTCCAATAATGTTTACATATGCAGTCTGTGTATGGATATGCTGACAGAATAAATGGTACATAGCAGATATTAATGCAGTACAGAGCAGTGCCGAGTTCCCCACGACCAAAGTCTTACCAGAATTTTCTTCCCTATTAAAGATACTATCCATAGCTCATATTAAGTGTCAGACACTTCTTCTCAAACAGTTATCATATGTTTGCATTCCTTTCCCTAATGTGAGGGATTATGTGCCATTGAATTAACAATGGAGACATGTGTCTTTGCTCCTATTCTATTCAATCATTCATGAGGAGAGTGGTTATTTCAACCTGATCATGACAAATCATGCCAAAAAGAATTGCTCGGCATTTGAAAAATTCATCGCACTTTGTGAAAACCACACGGACTTCCTGCAAACATCCTGTCAGCTCCTCCTCGCGGCCCAGCAAAAACACTGCTAGTGCATCAGTGCACAGTAATTGCAAGTAAACATTACCTAGGAAGTGGTGTTAGAACTCGGATGACAGTTCAACAATCTGATTGTTAAATGCACTAAAAGTAAGAAAACACTTCCATTAGGAGCTTCACACTAGATAGGCGAGAAGTGTGAGTTCAAAGTTACATTTCAAATATCCAAGTCCTGTATTGTCCCCATAGCTGCTCCCACTCTGCTACCATGACTTTGCTGGAGGTGCTGCAGGGAAGTTGTGTGCCCGCGTAAAGGGGGTTTCTGCCAGATTTTGACAAAGTCTTGATGATAAAGTGGGAACAGTTCCAAGGAAAATCCAAATTTAAATTTAAAAGTTATACAAATTAGTAGTTCGTTAGTGCTCCATTAAACTTTCCCCAAAATTAAAATGTAATCAACCATTACACATTCTTACAGACATGGAAGAAGTCTATTTTGCTGTGGTGAGAAATGTGCAGTGCAGTTGGCAGTAATAACTTGGGTCTGCCAATTGCACATTGTGTTCAAAGATATTGGAGTACAAGGATGCTTATGTGATGCAAATAAAAACACAAATATTACTTGACTAAAAAAATTAGAGTGATCCTTCTCCCAAGGTTCAAGAATGGCTATGTTTAGAATTCTTCAGTCCCAAGAGTGGCAGATTTAACAATGAGGTGGGGTGGGGGATGGGGGCTGTTGGGGTGACGAGTGACAATGGGGCAGGAACTAAAATAAATTGTTTTCCCGCTGGCATTTAACAATGGTGTGAACATGCGCCCCTGTTCATCATGATGTGTCACTATTCTTGCCAGAGTCTTGTGTGAAACCACTCTGCATCCCATTAATGGAGTGCAGATGAAGGTTGAACTGGAATTGTCCCACCCAAGCAATCATCCATGCTGCCAGCGGGATATCATCCTTGTCAGGAATTGATGCAGCCTGCTGACCATTCCATCCACACAGGCTCCATCTTTTTCCACCCCTATCTGCTGGGTTGCTCCGTCCTCAAACTCAGTGAGGTTCTTGGGGATCACATCAGCCCCTCCCATCTTCTCTCTTTCTCTCCTATTGTGCCTCAGGCTTTTCTATGCAGAGAGCAGATTTGCGAGACCCCTCATCAGATGTCAAGGCTTGAATTCCTTCAGATGGTGGAGGCTCACTTTCTGCAATTCAAAGTCAGGAGGAAACACATCCCCACTGAATCTCAGTGCCCCACAGGCTTTTCACATTCAAATGAACATTAAGGGCCCGATTCTCCCACTGCGACATGCAAATTTTTTTGGTGGGTTGGGTTTGGAGATGCGTGTGTCGGCCATTTCACAGGATTTGTACATGCATTCCCAATGCATGTGTGTCTCCCACAGTTGAAGATCAGGCACAGTCAGGGCCATGCTGGAAACCGGCAGGAAGATAGGTAAGTGATTTAAATCTGTTTTTAATCTTATTTAATTGTCATTATCGGGCCCGGGACTGAATTCTCCAAGCCTGATACCACCTCCCAGAGTGGATTTTTTTCCCATTGGGCTTTAGAGTAGTTCCCTCCTTGAGGGGAGCTAGCGGGACTCCTGGGTATGGGCACCCTAGCAGTGCCAGCCTGTGCCCCTTGACACTACCCAAGGGGCAAAGTACCCATGCCCAGGGCACTTTGGCACTGCCCTTCAGGCATTGGGCAATGCCAAGGGGGTGGGGCCTAGGGGCAGGACCACGCAGGTGTTGGGCCTAGGGGTAGTACTTATTGTGGGGGGGTCCTAGGGGATGGGGCCAAGGATCAGACCTATTGTGGGCAGGGCCTAGGGGCGATTGGTGGGGATGGGGCTCCTGCTGCCAGTCTGCAGATAGAATTGGTCAGGGCTGGAGAGAGGCCAGCGATCGGGGCGGGCTGGGGAGGGAACAGTGTCAGGAATGAGCTGCCAGAGGCAGTAGAAGTGGGTAAATTTTAAAAAACATTTTGACAGTTATATGGATATAGAAGGATATAGGCCAATTGTGGGCAACTGGTGATAGCTTGGTGGTTAAAAACTAAGCAGCATGGACAAGTTGGGTTGAAGGGTCTGTTTCCATGCTATAAACTCCTATTACTCTACAGGAAAAATTCATGTGCAGGCACATTTTCAATACAGCACCTGGATATGACGGCAGGTCACATGTCATCAAAACTTGCCTACCATACAATATGTTGGGAAACACTTGACTGAATCATTAATTAGGTCCACATTGTGTGATTTGGTGCGTATTCCCACAAGCCTCCATGGCAGTAATCACTACTGGTTCCTGCCACAGGACTTTGGCCCAGAATGGAAAATTCCATCCTGTGTTTTGATTACTTTTTTCTGCCCCTTGATTGCTACAAAAGCAAAAACTATTGCATTATAATCAGAAGCTTATGTGGCATTTCTGAAATCTCCAATGTGTATCATGCAATCAAGGTTTTTGTTCTTGGGTATTTTTTTCTTGCTTTATATGATGTGTAGATTTAATTCTTGGTAATAATTTGGAAATGTTCCCCAATCTTTCTTACTGATACTGTTAGAGGTGTCTGTATCATCATATTTTAAAAGAAATAACCCATGAAATTAGTGACTTCCCCTGTGTAAACTATCTTTTCCCAGCAAAATAAAATTGCACATACTTGGATCTGTACTTATCCTGAAATTCACAGGGGTTCCTTTTCAAAGTAAGTGATTCCATTGGAGTTGATCCTAGTTCGGTAAGTCCTCTTAATGTCTCTATGTTGTTTTCAGTTAAAGACAAAAGTTGAATTTGGGGAATTTTCGGCAATTGTTTCAAAGACGTTAAGTGATTTTTGTTGAGATTAAGTTCTTTACATCTGCAAAGATAGAATAAGCACATTGTGTTCAGCAAGAATCTGAAAGACTACCAAATTATATATCAATCTGGGAAATTAAATCAGTACATTGCTTAATTTTCTCAATGATGAAAGAGAAAAACTTATTAAGATGTAAGGACAATGAAAACATTTGCGCTATGCACTGAAACCAAAATGATTAAATTCTCAATAAAAACCTTTTATCACAAAATCTACAGATTCAGAATTAAAACAAGTGAGTTTGTGAATTGAATGTTGAGCCTAAATACAGAAAGAACAATGAGAAAATATTAAAATCAGTTGTAATGGAAGGTAATTTGATTAACTATGTGTTTAATTTCGGAAGCATCAAATATACAGTATAGCTGTTTGTAATATTATTAAAATCAAATCAGAATGATTAAAATAATTTAAGTAAGAGGCATGTCCTAATATATCGAGGCCAAAGATAGAATAACATCATTCAGCAGGAATAAAGCATCATTACAAATCAGAAATTACAAATATATTAATTTAGTTATAGTTATGTTATCATTGTCAATTAGGGAGGGATATCCTGTAGTGTCAACAGTCACAAAGATTTCAGATTAATGATGGACAACACACAGTCATGGTCACCAGGCATGCAACAAGGATTGAAACTAAGACATCCAGTTGGAGAGATCCATTTATTGGTCCTTTTAAAATGAATAATTTTAATGCGATTTTATAGTCTGATTCAATGTGTTATATAACATAATAAACTAAGATAGTCAGAAGTCAATTTGAACGAATCCAGGAGACATTTTAAAACCTAGCCAGTTAGTGTATGACTGAAAACCAGCCAGGAATGAGTGAACAAATAGTGAGTCCCAGTGGCGAGACAGCTGAAGTAATTGATCACTGGATGAATTGGTAAAGGTTAGCAATATAATCTGTATCAGGTAGTCTGTAATGTTTTATATTTTAAAATAGCACATAATTTACATATGATTTTAACTTTCAATATACTCATGTTATATTATCAGAAATTTAAATTCATGGTTCTCAAGCTAGTTGAACTGTGCTGAAGTTGAAACCTTCACGACCTGGGGGAGTTACATTAAGTTGGGCAAAGAATTAAGTTTTATTCAAGTATTATACAAAAATCAGATATTGAAACACACCAGGTGAGTCCAATATATTGTCCTTTGAGAAACGTTCAGTAATGTTAGACAGCAATTGTTTCAATTAAATTCACCAATCATTGTTTGGCATTGAGGCTAATTCAAGATAAGAAAATATATGAGTTGAGGTTATAAAGTGAAGGTTTCAGGAAGCCATTTTGTTAGTATGTTGAAATTACTCCTCAGAGGCTGGTGTCCCTTCACCAGATTCACTTTATTTACAAATTTGATTCCACTCCAAGTGCTTCAGGTACAAAATCAGAATCCAGCGTATCAGTAGCTCTGACACTCCTATATATATATGTATATTTACAGGTGAGAGTCCCTGATTGGGGATCAATCATTACCTCAGCCATGGCGCTCATACTCCAAGAGGCCAACCTCATGGGCTTTGTTGAGGTCATTCCACATTTATCCAGGTACTGAGAGTCCTAAGGACCTGAATAGATTATCACCTATTCAGCTTGATTACCTGAGGAAACTGAGAAATCTGTTTAGTTATTAAGTCAAGCTTTTTTCCTTTTACTGTTAATTGAAAATTTGCTACCTGCAGATTGGGTGGTCATGTGGATGCTGGGACAACGTGGGTACGAAAGGGGTCACATATCAGGAGGTTAGAAGTTCTCCTCTGGGCAGGGATAAACACACAGCATGTTAGAACTGCTCAGTATTATCAATAAACCTTAATTACTGTTAGTCCCTGGTTGCCAGTTTTTGCAACCCAGTACTTCCACACTTTCTGTCTTTTTAACTTGTTAATTTGCTAGTTTTTAATTGTCAATAAATCTTTTCAATATACCATCTGAAGTGTTCAGTCATGCCTGTTGGTTATATCCAGTGTGAACCAAATTATTTATTAGATAATTCACAATCGGGGATTTATTGCAAATGAGGTATTTTCCTTAATTTATAGAATCACAGAATCTACAGTGTGGAAGGAGACCATTTGGCCCATCAAGCCTACACTGACAACAATTCCACCCAGGTCTCAACCTCGTAGCCCCACATATTTACAGTCCTAATCCCCCGATACTAAGGGACAATTTATCATGGCCAATCAACCTAACCTGCACATCCTTGGACTGTGGGAGGAAACCAGAGCACCTGAAAGAAACCCATGCAGACACAGGGAGAATGTGCAAACTCCACAGCTGCCCAAGGCCGGAATTAAACAGAGGTCCATGGCATGTGAGGTAGCAGTTCTAATGACTTTGCCACCCCTACTATAGTCAATAATATGAAACTGTGCATTCTAGGAATATAGATGGTGGATTTCACCAGCTTAGAAACTGACCCCCACACAACGCCCACCCCCACCCCTGGGGGGCTATTCAGGCTTTCCTGTCCTCCGGCATCAGATCAATCAAAGGTAAAGCAGTGACAAAAATTGGAATCATAAATTCAGGAGCAGCCAGTCCCTTTATGTATGAGATATGTGTGGCGTATGTGACAAAGGTCATCAGATGTTTCCATTTAAGTGCGAGAATTATTAAAAATAAAATGCTGAAATCTGAATCCCTAGGGAAGTCAAATATTAAGTTAACAGTTAATAGAAACCCATTTCCTACCTTGGCAACCTGATAGAACTGAGGTCTGTCAGATAATTGTCCACCAGCTGAAGCTTTTCCACTCGAATTAGCCTGTGAAGAATTTTATAAAAGTTTTCCAGCTGATAGGAATCACCAAGACCTTGGTATGAAAGGTTTATTTCCTGCTTGATGCAAATGAAAAATCTGTTAGTTTGCACATTTCTGACAAAAAAAAATGCACATGTTTATCACTGAGGCTGAAGTGGTTTGGAAAACTCTTAAATCACAGTATTTTAGTGTGATTCTGGTGAATGTGGAACAGATTCATATGAGACACGTCTGAAATCTCTGGCTGTTCAAACCTGCTGCCACTGACAGCGAGGACAGAGGATTTGGCACTCAGCCAAATCTCCATTCACTGCAGTGGGACAGAAGAATCCCAGCTGCTAGTGAGTTAGGAGAATCTGGATCATAATCTCACAGAATCACGGAATTGTCATGGTGCAGGAGGAGGCCATTTGGCCCATCATGCTAACACAGCGAGCATCAAGGTTTAGTGTCATTCCTCTACCTTTTCCCCTGCACATTGTTTCTATTCAAGTAATCATCTAATGTTTTGAATTGATTTTACAGTGAATGACATACAGTGAGAGAAAGATAGTGATTATTTCGAACGTAGTTACTGAATTGGCTGTGAAACTATTCTTCTACTACCAGTTTATTTCCAAACTTATAGTTATCAGTTTTGCTGTTGTTTAGAATTAGAATAAGGATCAGCCAATTATACCATGAAATAGTTCTGTCTACTTGTTGGCACTAGGGTGGCTTGGTGGCTCAGTGGTTAGCACTGCTGCGTCTCAGCTCCAGGGACCCGGGTTCAATTCCAGCCTTGGGACACTGTCTAGCTGGAATTTCACCGACATGCCAGCCCTGATTCCGGAGGCGTGCTTGGCTCAGAGACCGGCATTCTCCATTGGCCTCGGGCGGGATGGTGCGAAACTTGGGCAGACGTGCTGGTAAAATTTCACCCTTCTGTTCTCCCCATGTCTGTGTGGGTTTCCTCCGAGTGTTCCGGTTTCCTCCCAGAGTCCAAAATGTGCAAGTTGGGTGAATTAGCCATGCTAAGTTGCCCCTTAATGTCCCAAGATGTATTGGTTAGGTGGATTAGTGGGGTTATGGGAAAGGGCCTGGGTGGCATCTTTTGTCAGAGAGTCAGTGCAGACCCGATGGGCCAAATGGCTTCCTTCTGCACTGTAGGGATTCTATGATTCTATGAAATGCGCAATGTACTTTTCTGAATCAAATTCGACAAAGTAACATAACAGCAATTCCAGCAGATGATGGGATCATACAGCACAGAAGAAGACCTTTTCACTCACTATGCCTGTGTTGGCTTTTGAAAGTGATAATCCTTTAAATGCTATACATGTTTCACACCCACTATGGTATAACTACAAAGTTCTATCTTTCCTGTAATTAAAGTATGATATGAGTTTATTAGTCCATATTGTTCCAAACAAAATGGAACTAACTAAAATCATCCATTTCATTAAATGCCCTTAAGTGAGCCTAAAGAACTGTCAATAAAGGCTGGGCTTGCTTAATACAGTATGGACAGGATTTTACTGTCTCGCTCGACCTGAAACCAATAACTTCCACCCGAGGTCAACGGATATTTTCATTGCCTGCCCTTTGCCCACTATGAATCCATGATGGGAGAGCTGGTAGAATTCCAGCATATATTGCAATTTAAGGGTCCAATTTTTGCAGATGTGCAAAATAGTGGGAGGCAGCATGATTTTGAACTATCAGACCTTTAGCTCTACTGTGGTATTATGAAAGCATTGTAAATTAAAGATAGTTTGGCAATTGAATTTGATAATTATTGGGTAACTTCACAACACCAGGTTAAAGTCCAACAGGTTTATTTGGAATCACGAGCTTTTGGACCGTTGTCCCTTCATCAGGTGACTCACCTGAGGAAGA
This sequence comes from Carcharhinus amblyrhynchos, assembly GCF_965287045.1. NCBI lineage: Eukaryota > Metazoa > Chordata > Chondrichthyes > Carcharhiniformes > Carcharhinidae > Carcharhinus > Carcharhinus amblyrhynchos. Next base: position 98,913,759 of record NC_137326.1, on the reverse strand, counting down.
AACAGCATTCCGAAAGCTCGTGATTCCAAATAAACCTGTTGGACTTTAACCTGGTGTTGTGAGACTGCTTACTGTTCCCATCCTAGTCCAATGCCAACATCTCCATATCATTGGGTAACTTATTAAATTCATTTAAATATGCAAAATCATAGAATAGAATCCCCATGGTGCAGAACGAGGCCATTTGGCCCATTGAACCTGCACCAACAACAATCCCATCCTATTCCCATAATCCCACATGTTTATTCTACTAATCCCCCATAATGTACACATCCTGGGATACTAAGGGTTAATTAAGCATTGCCAATCAACCTAACCTGCACACCTTTGGACTGTGGGAAGAAACTGGAGCACTCAGAGGAAACCCATGCAGACATGGGGAGAATGTGCAAACTCCAGACAGTGACGCAAGGCCAGAAGGGAATCCGGGACCCTGGTGGTGTGAGGCAGCAGTGCTAACCACTGTGCTGCTGGACCCCTCCATGTTATACAACCTGTTTAGATTGGTTTCACAAGTCGGCGCAACATCGAGGGCCAAAGGGCCTGTACTGCACTGTTATGTTCTGTGTTCTATGCCTTATTGCAAAGTCTCACCAAACAATTCTCCCAGTTTTCAAGTAATCGTTGATCCAGTGCACCTTCGTTCTGTCTTTCCTTCACAGGTGAAATTCTTCCTTTGTCTTTGAAAAACTGATGCTCAGGTGGAGGTCCTATTTCACATTTCATTAAATTAATATAAACATTTCTGATTAATTCTAAAGACAAATATTTAAATTATCCTGTCATAATTCACTGTGTGCTTTTTCATAATTGGTAAGGTTTTTTTGTTTGTCCTCACAGAATGATCTGTTCATTTCGGAAATTCCAATGAGGCCTAACCCTGCTTAACCTTTCCTCACAAGACAACACCTTCAGCCTGGTGAACCTTCTCTGAACTGTTTCCAATGCAAGTATATCCCTCCTTAAGTAAGGAGATCAAAACTGTACACGTTACTCCTGGAATGGTTTCACCAATGCCATATGCAATTGTTGAAAGATGTCCCTACTATTATACTCCAAGCCCCTTGCAATAGACGATGCCTCCTAATTACTGTCTGTACCTCCATGCTACTGTTTTGAGGTTCATGTATGAAGTGACCCAGATCCCTCTGTACCACAGCATTCTATACTCTCCCTCATAAATTTTTCACATTATACTCCATCTGCCAGATTTTTGCCCACTCACTTAACCTGTCTGTATCTTTCTGTAGACTTTGTATTCTCATAAATCATAAGAGATTATAAATATGTGAGGCCTAGCACTGATCTGTGTGGGACGCCACTAGTTGTGCTTCACCAAGTTGAAAATCAACTATTAATCTCAACTCTCCCTTTCCTGTTTGTCTGCCAATCCTCTTTATACTGTATCATCCACAACACCATGAATTATTTTATGACCTTTTGTGTGACACCTTATCAAATGCTTTTTGAAATCCAAATACACTACATCTACTGGTTTCCCAATATCCATCTTGCTTGATATATTCAGAAAGCACTCTAATAAATTTGTCAAATATGGGCTTAAAATTTCCTGTCTCGCCCATTGTGGGAATCATAGCAGACGAGAAAATTCAACGGGCTATTTAAAGGCTTGTTGAGATCAGGTGGGAATTTCCAGTCTTGGGATAGGTGCCATGAGTTTTCCCTTTCACAAAACTATGCTGACTCTGTCTGGTTGCATTATCATTTTCTAACTGGCCATCTACCACTTCCTTAATAATCGATTCCAGTGTTTTCCTAATGTCAGATTTTAGATGGACTGGCATATAATTTCCTGCTTTCAGATTTCCTCGTTTCTTTAATAGAGGAATTGGATTTGTAGTTCCCTAATCCACTGAAACATTACTGCAATCTAGGGAATTTTGGAAGATTATCTTCAATGAATCCACTATCTCTGCCAACACTTCTTTTCTAGACCCTTGGATGAAAGTCATTCTGGCAAGGATTAGTCAGCTTTTAGATTCATTTGTTTTCCCAGTACCTTGTCTCTAATAATAATGATTGTTTTAAGTTTCTCAATCCTTTCATATCTTGATTTTCTTCTATTTTTAGGATGCTTTTTGTGTTATTTACTTTGAAGCCAAGTTCAAAGTCTCCGTGCTTCCTTGTTTGCCATTATTAATTCTCCAATTCCATCCTCAAAGCAATCAATGCTTACTTTAGCTACTTTTTTCAATTTTATATATTTGCTGATCTTTTACTGTCTGTTTTTAAATATTTGTATTTCATCTCATACCCTATTTTTTTCAAAGGACTGATTATAAATCAATGAATAAATGAGTTTGTAAGAAAGATGCTCTGAGAATCATGGGCAATTTTAATCTTCATATAGGTTGGATAAACCAACTTTGTTGGTTTCTAAAAACATCCGTATCTTCTAGTCTATCACTAATGTTGCAGCATTTTAAGCCTTTTCCTTCAATTTTATATCATCCTTAACTTCCTTAGTTAGCCATGAATGGTCTATCCTTCTAATTGAGCCTCTCTTTCTCTCTGGAATATATCCTTGTTGAGAGTTATGAATTAACTTCTTAAATGTATGCCACTCTTCTCTGCCATCTAACATTTTAACCTATTTTCCAAATCCACTGTAGACAACTCTTTCTTCATACCATTGTAATTGTCTTTATTCAAGATTACAACACTAGTTTTAGACCCAAATTTCTCACCCACAAACTGAATGTGAAATTCTGTCCTGTTGTGGACACTTATGAACAGCCTAGTGAATGCTTTATTATGAGATCATTAATTAATCATGTTTCATTAAATATTACCAGGTCTAAAATAGCCTGCTCCCTGGTTGATTCCAGCATTCAAAGAAAAAGAAAAAAGAACAAAGAAAAGAACAAAGAAAAGAGCAAAGAAAATTACAGTGCAGGAACAGGCCCTTCGGCCCTCCAAGCCTGCACCGACCATGCTACCCGACTTAACTAAAACACCCTACCCTTCCGGGGACCATATCCCGCTATTCCCATCCTATTCATGGATTTGTCAAGACACCCCTTAAAAGTCACTATCATATCTATTTCCACTACCGCCCTCAGCAATGAGTTCTAGGCACACACCATTCTCTGTGTAAAAAATCTGCCTCGTACATCTCCTTTAGACCTTGCCCCTCTCACTTTAAACCTGCGCCCCCAGTAATTGACTCTTCCACCCTGGGAAAAGCTTCTGACTATCCTCTAAGAAACTGTTCTGATTATACTTTATGAACTTATCCTCAAGTCTATATTTTCCAGTTTGATTTGTCTAAACTATATAAAGATTAAAATGGACCACGATTCTCACAGCATCTTTCTTACAGATCCCAATTATTCATTGATTTATACTCAGTCCTCCAGAGTAGCTACTGTTAAGAAGCCTATATATTACTTCCACCAGTGACTTCCTCCATTTGCTATTTCTTATCTTCACGCAAACTAATTCTATTTTGGTCTTCTGAAGCAAGACCATTTTTCACCATTGTACTCATCTCATCGTTTATGAATAAAGTTATCCCACCTCCTTTCCCTTTCTTCTCGTCCTTTTTAAATGTCAAATATCCTTGAATAATGAATGGGGGAGGCAGTGACACAGTGGTATTGTCGCTGGACTAGTAATCCAGACATCCAGGGTAATGCCCTAGGAAAACTTGAATTCAATAAAAATCTGGAATTAAAAAAGGATAATTGTGGTATCATTGCCAAATTGTTGTAAAGGCCCATCTGAGTCACTAATGTCCTTTAGTGAAGGAAATCTGTTGTTCTTACTTGTTTTGACTTACATGTGACTCCAGACACACAGCAATGTGGTTGACTCTTAAATGCCCTCAGGGATGGGTAATAAATGTTGGCCAGCGATGCCCACATTGCATGAATGAATAAAACAAAATTAAGGTCTCAGTTTTGATCACCTTGTAACCAGGTCTGTGTAATAAATAACTATCCTATCCTTCTCATTTATTTGTGTTTGTGCTATCAATTTATCCCCATTGCTATAAATGCTATGATATTCAAATAAAGAGCAATCAATTGTGTTTTTTTAAACAATTTTTCCCTATTTGGACCTTATTTATTGGTGCATTCTAAAATTTGTACACTCCATACCTTCCTGTCAGATTCTGGTCATCATTACCTATATTAGTATCTATATTTTTAAAGTGAACAATGAATCACGTGAAAAATGTCCAGAGGTGTAATTGTTGCAGTGTCATGAATGATAATGAATTGGAAGCCCATTTTATAGCTTGCCCCGTTATCTTTTCCATTGAGCTCAATACAAAGTGAATCAGGTAGATTGTAAAACTGACTGTCAGTAATTCCCCATCACCTATTCGGCACCACTACTGAAAGATAATTTCACACTCTAAATATTTCAATGCAGAAGTTCATATTTCTGCAGGCAAACAAAGGTTTGGATTTTTACATCCCTTCTGCTCAATGGGATAATATGGTCCAGGCTGAAGTAAGCAGCAATTTAATGAGCTTGCCAGATCTGCTGGGGTGGGAGGTGGAGGGACGGGGGGGTGGGGGGGGGGGGCAGGGGGTGAAGATGCTATGGCAGCCCCATCACATCCTAGTCAAAGCATTTATTAAAATATCCCCCCCGTTTTATGCATTGTGCATAAATTCCTACAATATTTTCAGGATGTGATCTACATTACAAAACAGAAGTTGTTGGGTGTTAAATTTGGTAATCTCCCTGACACAGCTTTCTTTCTGCAGACACACACAGTGAGGTCTGAGCACTCCAGGAAATCAGAGCTTAGGCTCCATCATCATGAAAATGGAGATACTCCAAGATTTGGCCACTTCTAGAATGGGCTGAGACATCATGATTGATGGAGCTTCACTTTGGAATTGGAGCCAACAGGAAGGATCAGACCTTCAGCGGAGGATGCAAGGAATGCATTTGGATTGTTGGACTCAACTTGTGGTCAAGACGTTGAAGGAAGGGTTCGGGAGTCTGGGTTTTTGGACCAAGCTGGAAAGAAGTGGCATTTGGTATGATTATAGTGAGTACTTAGCTTTTATTTAGGAGAAGGTTAGTGTTGGTCTTTCTTGAGCAAAACCAACCTTGCCACAAATACAAAGGGCCTTATGCCTCATTCAAGCGTGGGCGAAGAATACCTCTTTTGTTCTTACCCAATATGGCCTGCAATGCACTTCCAGTTGAAAGTGTGCACACGCTTCCTACACAGCACATGGAACCTTAGGAAGCTACATAAGCACCTGAAAAAGTAATGTTATGTGTCCCAATGCAACTCCTATTGTCTCGATGCAATATTGGTTTGAGAAAGTAATTCATGGATTTTATAAAGTTGGCCTTATGTTGTCATAATGCAGCTTTTGTGCCTTTTAAAATTTGACCAAAATTTGTACGATTTGTTATTTTTGTAATCTTTAGGATTTCATTTCTGATGTTGCTGTTACCTGTTCGGACTCTTGGACAATGAAGTTGAGTACCTTTGATGTTATGTCCTTCGAGCTCACGCCAGGTTCTGAACTTGAATTTATCGGATGGAAGCTTAGAAAAAAATGGCAAAGAGGTCCAGAGATTTTCACTTTATCACATCAGAATATTAATCAAGTAGTTATTAAAAGTCCCTAATTTAACACTGAAAGGACAAAAAAAGATTCAAAGTGAATTGAGAAAAATCATAGCATTCTTAACAGTATTATTAAAATATGTATATCAATTTAACTCAGAGTTTCTCACAGCTATACATTTCCTGATGGAAGATTTCCTTTTATATGATTATAAATAGGGTAAGGATGGAGATATCAATAGATCTGCATTACACTGAAATTAGATTCTCAATATTAAAAAATGTCCTCCACTGCAGTGCCTGAGTAGCACACCACCTGAATCCCAAAGCCTGCCCATCATCCACAAGGCACTTGTCAGGAATATGACAGAATATGCTCCACTTGGCTGGATGAATGCAGCTGAAACAGCAATCAATAAACTTGACACCAACCAGGACAAAGCAATTTGCTTGATTGTAACTTCACCGATTAGTCTAAACTATTGATTCTCTCCAGTACCAAGGCTACAGTATGGATCATCTACGCAATGCACTTTTGCAACTTGTCAATGGATCTCTGACAGCAAAACCACTGACTTGCAGCCTCTAGTAGGATAAGAGCAGCAGATGCATGGGAACACCATTTGTTCCAAATTCCCTTCCAATTCATACATGTACCTGGACATATATTACCATAGTTTCATTGTGTGTTGTTCAATATTCTGGAATGCTATTCTTACCAACACAGTTGGAGCTCCTCCATCCTTGTTTCAGCAAGAGTTCAAGAAGAAATCCCAATAGCACCCACACAATGGAGAAGGCAGCAAAAATGGGCAATAGATACTGACCTTGCCAGTGATAACCACATTCAAAAAATGAATTGGAAAAATAATATGTTGCATCACCAGGCTACCATGTTCATTTGTTTTTTCACAATGTGTGTAGAAAGTCCAAAAACGAATAATTTTACATGAACCATTGATGTCTCACTGTGCAACCAACAACTCAAATAATAGTTACCGTACTAATCATGCAGGATAACTTTAAAAATAACTTTCTCATTATTTGCTACATAGTTTTTCTTATTTGAAAAAGAAAATGTTCTTTTCAAACAAGATCTTTAGACCAATTACCGATTGTATAATATAATTGCCAACTGATTGTGACGACCTGTAATTATACAATCCACAGTCTGAGAATTAAAAAAAACAATTTCATCTCTCATTAAACAAAAAAAACCAGAAGATCATTACTATAAGCATTATAAAACATTTTTGGTTACCAAATATTTCTGCTAAAACACAAACTCAAGAATAAGTGGAGTAGATGTGAAACAAGAAGGTGATGTCATTGGACACTACAGACACAAACATACCCTTTTAGAGAACAAGTAATTGTGTACCTCAGGGTAGTACAGTGATTAGCACTGCTGCCTCACAGCGCCAGGGACTTGGGTTTGACTCTCAGCTTGGGACACTGCCTGTGTGGAGTTTATATGTTCTTCCCGTGTGTGCATGGGTTTCCTCTGGGTGTTCCGGTTTCCTCCCGCAGTTTAAAAGATGTGCTGGTTAGGTGCATTGGCTATGCTAAATTCTCCCTCGGTGTACCCAAACAGACACCGGAGTGTGGCAACTAGGGGGTTTAACAGTAACTTCATTGTGGTGTTAATGTAAGCCTACTTGTGACATTAATAAATAAACTTAAACTTAATCAGCTTGAAAGATTGTGAAAAAAAAAGCATGCAACTTCCCTGTTTGTCAAGCAAGTAGTCCTGTATTGTGGCTTCACCAGGTTAACATTGTACCCTCAAGCACTCTTTGTTGAACCAGGGTTGATCCTCTGGCTTAATGGTAATGGTAGAATGGGGGATATGCTGGGCCACAAGGACATTAGGAAGCCTCACAACACCACAACACAAAAAAGATTCATTTGGAATCACAAGCTTCCGGAGTGCTGCTGGTAAGGAATGACTGAGTGTAAATGCATAGCTAACTCTGAATCCTGGTGTGTTTTGATTTCTAATGAGCACGATAGATAATCAAAATGTCAAATGGGCAAAATGTAAGTACTGCTATTTACAAATTAACCTCAAGTAATTCAATCTTGGTACTTTGTGCAGACAATTCAGGTCGGGCAACAGCCCATGATCAAGGTAAATACTGTGTTGCTTTGTAAACAACATGGCAATACCACAGTATATCTACCTTTTGCTATCCTGACAAATTTATGTTGAGGAAACAGGTGAAATCTTAACATTCTCACTTTCATTAGTCACCAAGGAACCATCTAATAGATGGTAAAAATCCATCTCAGATTGAGGAATGAATGGACTTTGTAACAGTTCAGCACAATGATTGAACAATTGAAAGAAATGGGAATTTGTTGCGGGTAGCAATGGTAATTCCTGTGTCTCTAAGGTGTCAGTAAAAGCAAGGCCAGAGTGGTGTGTATAAATGATATTTGAATATAAATCTAATGATATGTGAAGTTTGTTTTGCTCAAATGGAAAAGTGCCTGGCCAAAAATCAAACCCATTGGTGAAAATGAAATTTACCACTCAGGTTATGTTGATTTATTCTGTCTGTGAAGCTCCTTTAAAGTGCGCCTCCTCTTATCCTTGGATTTCTCCAAGTTTTGCAGCAGAGGAATGGCTGGATGACCCATTTCCAGATGTGGGCCTGTGCCACAACAAAACTGACTACTCAAGATGGAGGAGATGACAATCCCTCCAAAGTTACCTTTCTCCTTGGGCAAGGTACCCTCCTTCCATTGAGTAGCTGCTTGCTGGAATGGTCAGATACAGAGACCGGGGCATGCAGAATGAACATCTGTTTGTTAACTGATTAAACTCTTGGCACATTTTGTGCACAATTGTGATTCCTAAGATGAGGTTCTCAAACTCATGGGTTAAAAAAAACTCTAATCTTACTTGAAAATGGCCTACTCCTAAGGAAAATGAATGTACACTCTCTGTTGGGCAAACAGAGATTTAACAAGATAAAGGTACAACAGTGCAGATGCTGAAATCTGTAACAGGAACAGAAAATGTTGGAAAATCTCAGCAGGTCTGACAGCATCTGTGGAGGAGAGAGAATAGAGCCAATGTTTTGAGTCTGGATGACCCTTCATCAGAGATTTAACAAGCTCATTTTTTCCAGTAGCCTGATTCAGATTGTTAAATGTGGTAAAAGATATGAGGGGCAATTTTCCCAGTCCACTGTGTTGCTTTAGCCGCGGGAGAAGATCAGGCCTGCTAAGGGGGTGGGGAGATCGTAGCGGGTGGGGGGGGGGGGGGGGGGGGGGGGCGGAGGGCGGGAGGCGGCGGAGTCGAGGCTGACCAGTAATCAGCAAAGGGGGAGTGGTAGTTGTGCGGCCAGCAGTGCGGAGTCATGGCTGGCCAGTGATTGGGAGGTCAGCATTGCATGGCTACTGAGCATGCGCCAATGTTTGCTGTGACAGATCAGCACATGAGTAGTGACCCGCTCAATGCTATGATGTTGGCTTCTTCTGTGGGAATAGGCCCTGTCCACAGACTTTAAATGAAATTCACGCTACTGCATTCTGCAGTGCACAGAGTATGGGAGAATCATTTTGAAAATCTTGCTGAAAAACCAACCAGGATTTACTCCAGTTTTTTACATGAATTCAACACTTAGAAATTTTTTGGGAGAATCTCACCCATGGTTGAAACTGTACATATGAAGAATTATTGCTGAACAATAATAAATGAAATGGTGGAAACTGGATTTCTCCATAACATGGTCGTACTTTATTTACATTTGTGAGAAAGCAAGGAGATATGCTATTTTTAAAATATGTTTTTGGATTCTCCTCTCAACTGAATTTTATATCACAGTTCAGAATTTAATTTGGATATTTAAGATGTTACAGCTGTATTTTCTCTTTTTTATCAATGGTTATTAGCTCAACTAAAGCACAGTTACGATTGTAATATTGCATATGGAAGGCAGAACAAAATGATATTTTCCATGAAAGACTTGGCCTTTATTTTGGAAACAGGCTGTCTATTGAGGTTTTACAATCTGCTTTTGGAAATAAGGTTGTATTTGATAATAAAACATCCCAGTGAAACTAACAACATGCAAGAAAAGGAATAAGGTGACATTGAGTATCGTTTGAAATAATGGAGACCAATAAGAAGCAATAGTGTTTGAAATGAGAATGATTTAGGGTCGGATTTCATCTAGAGGCCTGATTTAACTCGGAGGAGTTGCATTGTACAGGAATTGAAGTGAGTGAGAATCAACTATAGTTCTGGTGTGAGGCATAAGAAATTTTAACCCTGGAGCTTTGTTACCACATATTGCAGAAGGGATTTACTCCTGTCCAGATGGTTGTGCAACTTGTAGGGAGATGGTGGTGTAGTGGTAATGTCACTGGCCTACTAAACCAGAGGCCTAGACTAGTGGGTTCAAATCCCACCATGGCAGCTGATAGAATTTAAATTCAATTAATCCACCTGGAATTGTTAAAAACCTTCCAGTTCACTGATGTTCTTCCTTGGCCTACATGTGGATCCGGACCCACAATATTGCAATTGGTCTCTGAGATGGCCTAACAAGTCATATCAAACAACTAATGGATGAAATTGATGGACCACCCAGCATTAATCAAGATACCAGAAACATCAACAGCACACCCAATGCTGTCGACACTGCAAAATCTTCTTTACTAACATAGAATAATTTATGGCCAGTCGGTTGTGCCAGTTGTATGTGAAGCCACCCAACCTAATCCCACTTTCCAGCATTTGGTCCAAAGCCCTGCAAATTACATGCAGGCACCTTTCAAATAAATTTCAGATTTCTGCCTCTGCTGCATTTTCAGGCAGTGAGTTCCAGACCTCTACAACCCTTTTGGTGAAAATATTTTCTCTGTATCTCCCTTCTAACCTTTCTACCAATTGCTTTAAATCAATGCTCCTAGTTACCGGTTTCGTTGCTAAAGTAAATAGGCCCTCCCCATCCACTCTATTTGGGCCCCTCAGTTTTGTACATCTCAATCAAACAAGGAGAACAACACCAGGCTATCCAATTTTTCCTCAATGTTCTGCAATTCTATAGTGCTGGCAACATCCTTGAAAATCTCCTTTGTCCCTCTCCAGTTTAATTACACCCTAATGAAGTGACCAGATACAACACAGTACTCAGATTCTGGCCTAGCTAATATTTTATATGTTCTAGTATAACCCCCTATCCTATGCATCCTATATATATCTATATGCATCCTATATATTCTATGTATTGGCTAATAAAGGAAAGGATTCCATATGCCGCCTTAACCACTTTATCAACCTGTCCTGCTACATTCAAGGATTTGTGGATATTTACTGCATGGTCTCTCATTTCTTCCACACCTCTCAGTATGTTCCCATTTATGGAATAAACATCTGAGCACTTGTGCCAAAATTTGGGGAACTGTCTCACTGACTAGTCAAACATCAGCCTGACATAGTATTGCTCACAGAATTATGCCTTGCAGACAATGTCCCAAATACCACCATCACAACCTGTGAGTATGGCTCGTCCCACTGGCAGAATGGGACAGTGCAGGGAATTGGGGGAAGTGTATTGAGATGGATAGAGAGAAAACAAAGGGTAGGAATTAGTGGGTGCTTAACAAATTGGCAGGCAGTAATTAGTGGGGTGCCATAGGGCTCGGTGTTGGACCCCCAGCTATTCACAATATATATTCATGATTTAGATGAGGGAATAAAATGTAACATCTCAAAGTTTGCAGATGATACCAAGTTGGGTGGGAGGGTGAACTATAATGAGGATGCAGAGATCCTCCAGAATGATCTGGACAGGCTGGGTGAGCGGGTAAATCAATTGCAGATGCACTATAATTTGGGTAAACGTGAGGTTGTTCCCTTTGGAAGCAAAAACAAGAAGTCAGATTACTACCTGAATGGCTGTAAATTGGGAGAGGGGAGTGTGCAGCGGACCTGGGTGTCCTTGTGCACCAGTCACTGAAGGTAAGCACGCAGGTGCGGCAGGCAGTAAAGAAGGCAAATAGCATGTTGGCCTTCATTGCAAAAGGTTTCGTGTATAGGAGCAGGGATATGTTGTTAAAATTATACAGGGCCTTGGTGAGATCACACTTAGATGATTGTATGCAGTTTTAGTCTCCTTTTCTGAGGAAGGATGTTCTTGCTCTCAGTGGAGTGCAACGAAGGTTTATCAGACTGATTCCGGGGACGGCGGGACTGAAATATGAGGAGGGATTGACCAGGTTAGGATTGTTTTTGCTGGAGTTCAAATGAATGTGGTGTGGGGAGTGGGAGGGTGGTGGGATCTCAGAGGCTAATAAAATTCTAATAGGACCAGACAGGGCAGACGCAGGGGGGATTTTCCTGATGGTGGAGGAGTCAAGAACCAGACGTCACAGTCTGAGGATTCAGGGTTGACCATTTAGGATGGAGGTGAGGAGACATTTCTTCACCAAAGAGTGGTGAGCTTATGGAATTCATTACACAGGAACTGGTTGATGCCAAAACATTATCGCACTTGGGGCAAATGGGATCAAAGGTTATGGGGGAAAAGCAGATTAGGCTATTGACTTGGATGATCAGCCATGATTGTGATGAATGGCGGAGAAGGCTGAAAGGGCCAAGTGGCCTCCACCTGCTCCTATCTTCTATGTTTCTATGACAGGACCACCAGAGGAGGCAGTAGTAGTGCTAGAGTTAGGAGGGAGTTGCCCTCTGAGCCCATTACATTGTCTCTGATCCCCATGAAGTCTCACAGCATCAGGTCAAACATGGGCAAGAAACCTTGTACTAATTACTACATACCATTTCCCTCAGCTAATGAATCTGTACTCATGATTTAGAAGAAACATTGAGGTTTGCAAGGGCACAAAATGTACAATGGAGTGGGGACTCCAATGTCCATCACCAAGAGTGGGCCAGCTGGCCAAATCATGAAGGACATAGACTGAGGCTTCAGCAGAAGGTGACGAGACCAACAAGAGGAAAGAGTTTACTTGACCTCATCCTCACCAATCTATCTGTCGCAGATGCATCCATCCATGACAATATTTCCATGACATCTCAATGTGAGGATACTCTCCATCATATTATGTAGCACTATCACTAGATTCAAAGAGATCTAAAAATTCTGGGCATCCATGAGCGCTGTGGACAATCAACAGCAACTGTGTACAACTGCAATCTGTATCATTATGGCCTTGATGTGGAGATGCTGGCATTGGGCTGGGGTGGGCACAGTAGGAAGTTTCAGAACACCTGGTTAAAGTCTAACAAGTTTACTTGGATTCATGCATAATGTAGGCTGGGCATAAAGTCCCCTTATCAGTTTGTGGTTAGCCTTGCGTTACAAAAACAAAACAACATTCATGAAAACCCATGTTCATAGTAGATATCCTAGCAAATGCTGCCTCGGTGAACACAAGGAAAAACATTTTCAGTAATCTGCTCCTGTAGATTTTTTATTAACCTGAAAATTAATAACTGACCTACATCTGACTTGAGCAAGCTTGTGCTGTGCCATCATATCCACTGTGACAGAATGACACAAGTTATCTTTGAGAGACTAAGATATTTGTTTTCAGCTAGAATTTATGACTGTAACACTACATTCTGCACTCTCTCCTTTCCTTCTCTATGAACAGTATGCCCAGTGCACAAAAAACAATACTTTTCACTGTATACTAATACATGACAATAATAAATTAAATCAAAAATCAAATGAATTTGGTCAACAAAACTAACAGTAGAAAATATTGCTCAAAATATGATGAGAAAAGTATGCAAAAGGTCAATTATTCTTCAGATACAGCAGGACACATGATTCATTATCACAGAATCCATACGCATCAGAAGGAAGCCATTTGGTCTGTCGAATCTGCACTAACAGCAATCCTACCCAGGCCCTATCTCTGTAACCCTGCTGATCCATCAGGAGGAACTCTTCAGTTGGAAACAATAAAATAAAACAAGATGTACTCCAACTTATAAATCAAAAAAAAAGTTAAATGAAGAAACTTCATTACTCCAACACTTGAGGCCTCACCTGCGCCATTCCAAGCTCCACAAACCCTAGAAGCTCCTTATTTATACTGAGTCAGCTGGTCAGCTGACAACCACATCATTTTGTCATTGATTACACAGTTTACTGGGTCAGCTGACCTTTACAGCATGTTACCATTGGTCAAACTACAACAGATACAATGTTATCATTGGTTACATTCTAACAAACCTCACGTATTTACCTTGCACTAGGAGGCAATTTAGCATGGTCAATCAATCTAACCTGTGCATCTTTGGACTGTGGGGGGGAATCTGGAGCACCCGGAGAAAACCATTGCAGACACAAGGAAAATGTGCAAACCCCATACGGACAGTCACCTGAGGCCAGAATTGAACCCAGGTCCCAGGCACTGTGAGGTAGCAGTGCCAACCACTGTGTCATCATGCCCCCCTGTTTAAAGTCTCTAATTTAAAATGCAGGCACTGCTTACTGGTAAGGAAGGTTCAATATGTTCTGTCTTCTAACACTTCCAGTATCAGCATCATAGTGCATTGAAATACTTGTCTCGGCATATCTGCCTTTTGCTATACTGATACTTCATGTCAAGGGAACAGATAAAACCTTTTACTTTTGCTCAACATGAAGGAACCATCTGGTGAGGGCAAGGATTGTTGTGTGGTAATGCAGAGCTTGGCCTTTCCCAACAGCCTAGTACAGATCAAATCTCCACCACAGAACTTTGAAGCGCTATGGTGCAGAAGGACGTCATTTTCCATTGTGTATGTATCAGCTGTCCAAATGAGTGCAACAGTTTAGCATCATTCCCTTGCCTTTTCCCTGTACACCTGCACTTCATCAAATACTGAAAATCACATTGGATCAAATCTACTCTGAAATAGCTTGCGGTCAACCACCAGAAAACAATGCAACACTATCAGTACTATTTCTAAACTAATAATGTTTTTGAAGTCAAGACTTTCTGATGAACTCAACAGCTTACAATTATGTCTTAGTTTAGCAATGCTACTGTACTGGAAATGAAATATCCTCTGACTCAAGTAAGTAAACCTGTGCGTTAGTAGTAACTCTCGCATAGCATCACCAATAATACTTCAAAAGAAGGGCTGAAGTAAGTATTAATGTTCCTGATAAAAACAAGAATGGAAGAAGACAAATTTAGAACACAAAAGTTGGTCATACGAAGAGCAAAACTAGTTTCAAAAATTCCGAACTGGCTGTTATGACCAAACTGGTTGGAAATCTGAATCAAGATGGCCGATTACTGACCAAGCTAAATAAGGAAGTCCCATTATAAAGACTGGACTGCTTCCGCTGTCTGGGTTTCTTCCCCTCACCCTCCTTCATGTTTGACTAATTTGCTGGAATTCTTCGAAGATGTAACAAACAGGGATCCTGTAGATCTGATCTTCCAGAAAGCATTTAATAAGATGCTACATAAAAGATTAACACACAAGGTAAACTTACATGGGCTTTGGGGTAATTTATTAGGTTGGTTAGAGGACTGGCTAATCAACAGAAAGCAGAAAGACAGGATAAACGGGTCTTTTACCGTTTGGCAAGATGTAACTACTGGGGTGTCACATGGTTTGGTCCTCAGGCCCCCAACTATTTACAATCTATATTAAAGACTCAGATACAGGGATAGAATATAATATAGCCAAAATTGCCGATGATACTGAAATAGATGGGATAATTTAAAGGAAATAAATGGATGTGGATAGCTTTGGCAAGTGGACCAAAATAAACAGTGACCTCTTGTCTTTTAGGATAAGGGGTAGCAGATTTAAAATTGAAATGAGGAGGAATGACTTCTCTCAAAAGGTCATGAATCTGTGGAATTCACCACCCCAGAGCATGGTGGGTGTTGGGATTTTAAGTAAATTCAAGGAGGAGACAGGCAAATTTTAATTAGTAACGTGTTAACAGGAAGGTGGAGTTGAGGCCAAGACAAGATCAGAAATGAATGTAATGAATGGCAGAGCAGACTCAAGGGGCTGAATTATCTACTCCTGCTCCTAGCTCTTGTGTTCCTTCACCTTTTCCATTGAATGAGGACTCTGAGAAACGCTGGAATGAGATTTGGATCCGTTAGCATTTTGCCTTCTCACCTAAATGAAACATCGCAGACAACAATGATTAAAAGATGCAGAAATTGAGATGCCTATGGTAAATGTGAGTTTACAGCTTTGAGTGCCCTGCTTGCATTGTGCCTGATGCAGCCTTACCCTTAAGATGCTAATACACAAACAGAGGTGAGCTACATTCCATTCTAGAGATTTGACATCTGCATTCTGTGGGGTGATAAAGTGTAAATGAACTGATGAAACCAAAGTAGTTCTGAGCTTCATTCTTTAAAGTGACATACAAATGACCTTTCAGCTGGTCATGATCAATGACTGGAAATTGGTTGGCATGTGATGAATGGCACTGATTGTTAACTCATGACTGTCTTCCATTGATGGAGTATCACATATGATCCAGCTGTGTCCCCTTTACTATTGCCTTTATTTTCCAAGGCTGTATTCCTACCTTATTCCCTGTCACTGTTGAGGCTTTGATGTAAAGCTATTGAGTTCTTTATTTTATTCATTTGTGGGACATGCACGTCGCTGGCTGGCCAGTATTTATTGCCCATCCCTAATTGCCCTTAGAAGGCAGTTGAGCGTCAACCACATTGCTCTGACTCTGGAGTCACATGTAGGCTAGAACAGCTGAAGACGGCAGATTTCCTTCCCTCAAGGGAGTTGAGGAGAGACTACTTCTCCAAAGTGTTGTGAATCTGTGGAATTTGCTATCTCAAAGTGCAGTGGATGCTGGGACAGTAAGTAAATTTAAGGAGGAGTTAGATTTTTAATTAGTAATGGGTTGAACGATTATGGGGAGAAGGCAGGAAAATGGGGATGAGGAGAACATCAACCATGGTGGAGCAGATTCGATAGGTCAAATGGCCTAATTCTGCTCCTATATCTTATAAACGTATGAACACAGGAAATTCCAGTTGTTAGGAGGGCAGCAGAAATGAATCAAGAAGGTACTTTCATTTTTCCGGGAAGCAGAAATGGGATGTGCTTCTGTTGATCTCACAATTGTCAAAGGGATTTTAGAGTTGTTACCTATCCATGAAGAGCCACATGTATTAAACAATTGTATGGTCTAATAATCTTCTGTATGAAAATGTTCTTCTGATTCCCTTCTTTGTTCTTTTTGTGATAGCCCTTTGTCCTGCTCAATTCTGATTCACCAATCCTTTTACAAAGTCTTCCAAAATTTGTAGCACCTCTGTAGGATCCTCATAATAATCTTTTCTGCTTGCAAGAAAAGAAATAATTTTCTGAGCTTTTCTTCATAACTATAACTGTTGCTTTATCAATTCTACAGATCTACGATCAAATGAGATGTTAAACCATTTGCCCCTTTCGAGTTAATGCAAATAATCATATGGCTTTATTTGTAGAACAGTTGTGGAGTTCTCCTGGTATCTTGGCCAAATTTATGTATTCACAAATACTTAAAGCAGATTATTGACCTCCCACATATGTTGAGACTCTAGAAGGTGTAGGGCACTTCCCGTACCTTCACAGCCACCTTCCTCAAAAGGCCACCACTCACATGATGATCCACCATCGAATCAGCCACATCCAGTTTAGCCAGCAACAACTACAACAAGGGCCATTTGAAAACAAAGACCTTTGCAAGTCAGCAAAAGTCTTGGTTTACAGAACAGTTGTCATCACCATCCTTATGTACTGCAGTGAGACCAGGACTGCATATCTGTGACATGTAATAGTGTTAGAGAAATTTAATCAGCAGTACCTTGGCTGCATCCTCTGGATTCGATGGAAGACCATCAAACAATCGCTAGTATCTTTGAAGTCAGCTCCACCAACAGTCAAACAAAACCAAGCACATTCCTGTCCCCTAAGTATTCTGGACTCCATTCTTTGGTAGGCAAAGTGAGCCCATTGGTTTACAAAATTCTAGTGGACTCTGGGAAGACAGGATAGTACCACATAAATCAGACAAAGGCATGCAGTACCCAAAACAGCTACCAATTTCATCTAGTCCTGCAAGGATGTGAAACACTGACCCCCACGTTCCAACACCTTGCCAGTGATTTGGATCTCACAGAACGGGGGGTGCGGGGACGGGGGTGGGTGTGGGGGGTGGGGCGCGATGTGATGACCACCACGACCACTGACCTGAAACCGAACTAGAAGGGCAATGCTCTGCTTACAGAGCATCAATGAGTCATCGTGACTCCAGGACTCATGAAAGCGTTTAGTTTGGTATTCAAATGAGAAGGATGAGGTCGAGCAAATTCCCAAAAGCCAGAGTCCTCCGACATAAACACCATTCATTCTTCAGAAAACGTATGGCTATCACTGCACCGCCATTGATTTTATTGCTCGGAAACCAGCAAACTGAGTGTTCACGTAGTCCGGACTACAACAAACATTTAGAACGTTCCCTTGTCAGACACATATACCAATAATATTATAGGAGAGTGGCTTTCCCTCGCTTGTGTGTAAGAGATCAGCCAGTTAAAAGCAGAAGCATGTAGACTCTACACAATAGTGGTTGAAGACACAAAATCCTCAGAGAAAATCGCTTCCCGTTTTCCTCATCCCTCCTCATCATTAATGGCATGACTTCTGTCTCTGTGGATCTCTGCACATCATAATGGTTAAGGACAAAAGTCCTTAGAGGAAATCTCTTCCCGTTTTCTTCATCTCATCCCACCTCATCATTTGTAGACCAGCTTCCATGTCTGTGAAGCCCTGCATACCATTACCGTTCCTTCATTTATGTAGAGCAGGGAAAGATTCCAGGTAGCTCTGACTCCAACCATAAACTCCCTTATCTTAAGAAGCATCAAATCAAACAAGGCTGCACGACCATGAACACAGTCCCAAATCCAAATTTTGGGATAGAACCTCCAAAGGCCTCCAGTCAGGCTTGGCCTTCTTTCATACCTGACATAATTGATATAATAAAAGAAAAAGGTGAAATTGGGAGAATTGGATACAAAAGCAATCTGTCAGCGCAGACCAGTACCTGGCATAGCTGGTAGAAATCTCCACAAGCAAAGTAGGGTTGGAGGAAAACTTAAAACAAGCAGATATTATTTAAGAGTAATAATAGATGCTCCCTTGGCTTTTCCCCAGAATGATCTAAGCATATGGAATATCGCAACAGTCTTCACTGCAAGCTGGATAACCAGAGGAGAATCTTCACAGGAACCAACTGGACAGGAACTTGCCTACCCTGGATATACATGTTTGCCCAATGGACGCAGGCGAATGTGAGGATGGTATCATATGGGTACACCCCAATAACAGTGTAATGTTTGGATGTAACAATCAGCAGGCAGAATATAGAAAGGTGAATGGAAGCTCAAACTACTGTTATCCAAGCGTAGAACCCAGGGGTGATTGGTGGGGATTCTCTAATCTTGGGTGTACTGAGCTTGGGTGTCTAGTTACTGGCCCAGAAAAGGAGCTGGAATTAGGACACCAAAGCCCTGGAAAGCTTATAGAGGGGAAATGTATTCTGTACAAAATAAGAAATGGGCTAAGGCCAATGCCACCCCACTTGTCCAAAAGCCATTCTGAGACCCCAAAGTGAGTAGGTCTTAAAACACATGGACAAAATACTACCTGATAACATTCACCATGCCTGTGGTGGTGAACCTGTCTGGGGCTCAGCTGCCAGAGTGGTACCCTCTGCAGTGAGTCGACTGCTTTGTTGGTTGACCAGAAGCACAGGCTCAGTCATTAGGGACTGGTGCTGTCTGTGGGAGCTGCCAAAGTAAGTTGAGATCTGCAGTTCCCAACTCCTGAACAACTCCGCCTGTATCCTGTGCTGAGGTTTCGGTGAATTCCTGGTGGAGGATTTTGCCATATGTTGTTGTTTTAAATTTTTCTTAAGAGTTGGAAGTGGATTGCACTGCTGCCTCACAGAGCCACGGACCTGGATTCAATTCTGGCCTTGGGCAACTGTCTGTGTGGAGTTTGCATGTTCTCCCTGTATCTGCGTGGGTTTCCTCCGGGTGCTCCAGTTTCCTCCCACATTTCATTTGTGCGGGTTAAGTTGATTGGCCATGATAAATTACTCCTTAGTGCCGGGGGATTAGCAGGGAAAATACATGGGATTATAGGTACGGGGACAGGGCCTGGGGGCTTGTTGTCGGTGCAGAATTGATGACTGGAATGGTGTCCTTCTATCCTCTAACTCCTTGTAACAACTTAAGAAACTATAACTCCACTTAATCTGTACGTTACTGGGATGAGAGACAGGAATTGATGAGGGTAAAGGCAGACCCAGACTAAAAGACGTGGGAGGAGAGATCTGATGAACAATCTAGCTACTGTGTATGGGGCACGGGTATCCACAATCAGTGCCTTGAATTAACTGATTTAGACAACAAGCTCAGAGTTTTAATCTGAGAGGTTAAAGAGGCCTTGAACAGTGTAAATGAGGATACCAGGCAGGGTGCTGAGGGAGAATTGGTTGGAAACATCTATAGTAACCTCATGGTAACTGTGCTAGAAGGGCATGCTAAGTGTCTAATTTCTGGACAACAATAATCACTTTCTTGACTTTATATTCAATATATGTCTTCAAGCCAGGTGCTAGTTGCCTTTGGATGGTATTTTCTACCTGAGCTTCTCACACTTTAAATCGTAACGTATCTGCACGTCTATATCCCTTTGCAAAACCACTCAACAAATGTTATTTTTTAGTACGTTTACTACTTTCATTTTGATCAGGTAAACAGGAGGAAAGAGCAAAGTGCCAGCATTAGTGGACAACCAGAGGTAACTCACAGGCGATAGGATTCCTGAATCACAGCTCTGCTGTGGAGTTTCTTTTCTTCGACAGGCAACCGGCAGTGAAATGCTTGCATCGCTGAGGTTCAACCATGGTGAAGATTGAGTCTTAGGTAAGCTAATGCTGCTTGTATTCACTCCTGAAGAACTAGAAATACAACAGGAATTTGTTAAGCCAAGATATTTGATAAATATTTTCCACACATTTAACTCTACTTACCTAATTAAATTTTGAACACTGCTGTAAGAAAGGATTTAATGATGCAATGATTTAGTATATTAAATTCTTCAAATTTTCCCCCGACAAAGCCCTGACTGATCATCGTCCTCTAGTTTCTCTTCCCTCATGCTCTCTCCTTGGTTTATCTTTTCAATGAGTCTCATTACTTACTTCTTCAATCCAATCCCTGATAAACTCCTTTCCTGACACCCATGTCAGCTGACACCTGTAAATATTCCCTTTTCTAGTCATCACTTGGAAGTACAGAATTTGAATTTTATTGAAAAAAGGGACATCTACCAAAAAGCTTTTCAGTTCACACTCATCAGGACAGATTCACAAGAATACCAACCGTCAAGGGAGCAACAATTTATACTACGTGAAAAGAGAGTGCTGATTAGTTGGCAACTGGGTTCTGATTGGTAGATGCATTGCCATGGAGAATTCACAAAGGAAAATATAACTGCCAAGCTTTGTTTAAATTCAAACCAGGCAGGTCAACTCTGGTTGGTCATGGGGATTGAACCAGGGAATGGCTGTCTCCAGGCTTTTGTTTAGTTGGCAAAGTCTCAATGCTGGACATGCTCTTTAAGTTTGCAAAGGACAGGGTGCTGTGTGCGAATATACATAGTTTCTTGCATCTGTAAGTAAGACACACTTACACCAATATCCGTCAGACTTTCTTGGGCATGCCAGAAGTTAGTTATATTTATACAGGTTCTGCCAAAAGAGGTTTCTATCCCTATCATGACACTGAAATAATCCAAAGCAAAGTCGCAAATGGCACCCTCTTTCCTGACCTAACTGCAGCCATGAAGAAGATCTACTCCACAACTTAATTACTCCTCATCCACTGCTGACTTTCAACATCATCCAAAGTCATAGCATTGAAGACACTCTCTTTTCTATGTTTATCAGCCCCTCAGTCGTGTTAGTGTTGTGGAACATCTATTCCTGGCAGGCTTCAGTTTCCTCCAAAGGAACATTGCAACTGGTTGTCTTAGATGCAGTAAGGGCTAACATGCTGTGTGCCTCAGTGTGAACCTGAAACTGTACAGCAAGCACACTGTTAAACATCTTTAAAATAACCTCTTTTGACCCATTCATAATTCCCATGTGTGAGACTTTCCCTGTAAAATGAGAAAAGTGCATATAAGCTGTAATTATTTGGCATTTAAGTTTGGATTTAAGAAGGAAGTTGTGGATGATTCTTACGGTTAGGGTTACAATTAATCCCCAATTCATTCATGAGGTCACCATAGTAACTGGATACGTGAGCAGGTGTAAGTGAGCCATGGAGATAACATGTTTTTTTAATCAGGAACACATTCACAGTTGTGAAACACAATCTTGCTATTTACATATCTTACAAGGTTATCAGCTATGTATCAGTTGATATTTCTACAAACTCACAATTGTTACATTCTTTTAACCATCAAACGATGCACTTGTACTAATTTTGCCATTGACAGCTTTAAGCTAAGGTGTACTTGCCTAATCCAATGTGACCTAGCTGCAGCTTGTCATTCCACCAAACTGTTTTAAAGCTCTTACCTTTCTGACATGTTGTGCCTGGCTCACAATCCGTTTGATGGCCGCATGAGCTTCAATACTTTGTGTAAAGTTTTGAAATTGACCCGAATCCATGAGAAAGACACAGAGCACGAGAACTAACCAAACTGATGTGTTACCTGGTAACTTCTGAAAGCTAAAATGACAGACACGTGAGATGACCGCCAGGATGCGAGTTAGGTTGCATGTCAGGCGAAGATGGTTGAAAAAAACTGCTAATGAAGGAAATCAATATTTATAACAATAGATAGCAGAGGAGAACATCAATTTACACATGCAAGCTCCCACTGTTGTGCAAAGCCCACATGACTGATATTCATCATTAACCATTTGTCTTATAATTTAATGAATGGATATCAATGTCAGGTCTGAAGGATTTCTGTGTTTCCCAGGATGACAATCAGCATTCCAATCAGCGGATTGTGTATCATGCACAAGAAAGACAAATGCTCACTTTTGGCCTGAATAGAACCACCATTCTCCCAGAGATAAGACAAGCAACAGCTTGGTATTATCCAACCCACAGAATTATACCTAACAGCCAAACACACCGTCACCATCACTGACTTGATTTATCCCATCGGCAGAAGAGACCCACCAGAGATGGTGGCAAGTCTTCAGTGATGATGAAGCAATGATGAGATACTTCCAAATCTGGATGGTGTGTGGCTTGGAGGGGAACCTGCAATTAGTGCTGTTCCCGTGTATCTGTTGCCCTTGTCTTCCTTGGTGATCTTGGGTTTGGATAGTGCTGTCAAGGAAACACAGAGCCAAGAAAATTCCCCATGAGTATGAAAGAATGGCAAATCTGTTGTTCTGGTCCCTAATTTTTTTGAACATCTCCAAGATCACCGATAGTTCAAGGCTTGAATTAATTCAGATAAACATTCTATTGTTCTTCAAATGTTTTTCTATTTGAATTCATTAAACCAGAATGTCCTTCTTTTTATTCATTCATGGGACATGGACATTGTGGCTGACCAGTATCTATTGTCCATCCCTAATTGCCCAAGGTCAGTTAAGAGTCAACCATATTAGAAATCATAAAAGCATAAAATAGTTATAGTACACAAAGAGGCCAATCAGCCCATTGTGTGTATGCTAGCTCTGTTCTTTTTTAACTGCAAAAAGAAGTTTCCACAGGTAATGATGTGATTTTCTTTTGACAGCCACAATTGAATCAACATTCACCATACTCTTAGGTAATGTACTTCAAATGCTAACCACTCACTGTATAAAAATATGGAATACTATACTTTACTGCAAGAGGAATTGACTATAAAAGTAAGAATATAATGCTTCAGTTATACAGGGCATTGGTGAGACCACATCTCGTATACTTATTTAAGGAAGGATGTAAATGAGTAGGAGATGGTTCACAGGAAGTTTATTAGTTGATACCTGGAATGAATGGATTGTCCTTTGAGGATTAGACAGGCTGGGCTTGTTTTTACAGGAGTTTAGAAGAGCGAGAGGTGACTTGATTGAAATATTTACGATCCTGAATGAGGCTGACAAGGTAATGTGAAAATGATGTTTCCTCTCGTGGGTGGGCCCAGAACTAGGAGACACTGTTTTAAAATTAGGAATCACTCTTATAGGGTGGAAATGAGGAGGAATATTTTCTCTCAGAGGATTATGCAGCTTTGGAATTCTCTGCCTCACAAGGTGCTGGAAGCAGAGTCATTGAATATTTTTAAAGCAGAGTTGGATAGGTGATTGTTAGGCGAGGAAAACAAAGGTTATCAGGGATAAATGGGAATGTGGAACTTAACACAAACAGGTCAGCCATGATCTTATTGAACGGTGCAACAGGTTTGGGGGGCTGAATGACCTACTTCTGCTCCTGTTTCACACGTTCGTATGTCCATATATTCAAATCGCCATTATTGCTTTGGCCAATCACCTTAAACTGGTGCCTTCTGTTCTGAATCCTATTTCATTAACTCAATTTAAATTACACCAACTGCTGTCATGGGATTTAAACTTGTGTCCCCAGAGTATTAGCTTGGGCTTCTGGATCACTAGTCCAGTGACATTGCCACTATACCGCCATTTCCCCCTTCACTATGTAATGGAACATGAGTTAACACTACATTTTTAATAAAAGTATATCCTCATTGCTAATTCTTAATTTCAAACGGAACCTTTGATTCATTAGATCATTAAGATGACTGATCCTCTGCCTGTGAATTATTGTCTGTGAGGCACCAGAGTAAAAGGAGCCATGTCACTGTTTCAGAAATGTCACACCTTGTTATCTCTGAGGAACTACCAACAGGCAATCTGGGGACTGCACAGCCCATTGATAGATACACAAAGGCCATTTGTGTTTGATAAACCTTGCCTGCCAGCATAGTCAGTGGGTCCTATTTTGCCATTTTAATTCTAAAATGCTGGGTGGACTTGAAACTGGGACTGTTTCAGATCCAACTTTTAGACTTTTCTCAGGTTCCCCCATTCGCACTCTGCCTGAAAAAATATCACGCTGTAGAAGCCCGTGGGTGGAGTTTAATGCTCCAAGGTCCTGTAGCTCCAATTGGCGCCTCAACTGCACATGCCCAGAAAACAGAATGATAGACTATGGCTCCCCTGTCACATTCCTGCCCCTGGCCCCCACAGGTTTTGCCCCACCCCCCATAACATTACTGACACCCTTATCCCCTCCTGCCCCCGCCACCCAGACTGATCACAGGCCCCTCTCCCCTTCCCCCCACGATCTCAGGCAGCATGACAGTGGATCCACATCCCCCCCACACTTATCTAAGGTAGAGTGGCAGTGGACTCCCCACTTCACCTCCACCAATCTCAGGCAAAGTGATAGGGGATTCCCCCCTTCTCGCCCACCTTCCCCCCCAAACCCGCTCACACCCCCCCCTCAGGGTGAGAGCTGTTGTGCGCTCGACACTTACCTCTTCACTAACTGGAGCGCCCGAATTGGACTTTTATGGACCATTTCTGTTTCATGCCAATTCTGGGTGTGCTGGTGAAGTTGGACTCGCAGCCCAGTAAGTCAATTTAAGTGCATGCAAATGCATTTAAATTGCCATTGCATCCATTTCAGGCACGGTCCTGATCGTGGCCATTTTCGGGCCTTGGTAAAGGGAGAACCGGCACGGAGGCAGGCACAGATCATGCTACTTGGCTCACGCCTGACTTTACCAAGTTTTCACGCTAAAAAATGGGCGCAATGCGATGGTAAAATTGGGGCCAGTGAGTCTGCACAAACCATGGGTGGGATTTTACACCCTCGCTCGTCCCGAAACCTTAAAATCCTGCCCAAGGTCGAAGAACCTTTCTGTGGTCTTCCCGTCGCCCACTCTGATTCCCGTGGTGGGTGGGATGGTAAAATTCCAACCCGTGACTTCCCAAACTCCAGATCCTCAATAAATAGCACTTCTTTTAACCCATAATGGCTGCTATGTTATCAGCTTGAAACACACAGCCAATTTCTAGACACTGGATAAACATCCTTTGTTGAAGATACTGTAGTGATGTAAGGTCCCATGTCCTAAGATTCTGATTTGTTGAACGAGTTAATATTGCCTTTCTGAGTTGCAAGCCAGTTCACTTCTTAAACATCTGACTAGCAGGCCTTACAGAAGGAGTTCTGGCCAGATTGGCAACTGGCCCACCCCTCCTATCTCTGCTGAAAGTTTTGTACCATTGCCAAAAATATCTCTGTGTGCCTATTTTGTCTTGCAAAGTTAAAACATCAGAAAAGTGAATGTGACACCATTGGTTTTCAACCCGTCAATATCTGTGAAGGAATTTGTAATTGAACATTGATTCTGGACTCTGGGCCTCAGTGAACCAATATTTATTTTCTCTGTGGTCTCTATACTATGAAACCTTCTTTTCTCTATCCCTCTTGTTATTGTATGTATGCTGATGGGGACATTGTAGACCATCCTTTTTGTGGTTTGTTTTAATGTGTCATTAAACTAACCTTTTGAGTTCATCTTAACATGAATTTACTGTGGGGATATCAGCAGGAATTCGATCACATAAAAAATTGAGGAGTTGGTGAATAATTCAACTCTTATTGAAAAGAAAGCAGATCATAACACTTTTCTGTACATGGATGGGTAATGAGAAGAAAACTTTGTGCAGTTTGGATGGATCCTCCTCCTGTCTGGAACAGTTATCAAGCTATAAAACTGAAAACAGCTTTCTTTTTTTTATCTTTTCATGGAGTATGGTCATTTCCGTCAAGGCCAACGTTTGTTGCCTAATAGTCCTTGAGAAAGTGAGGGTGAACCACTCTCTTGAACTGCTGCAGCCAATCTGATGTAGGTACACTCATGATACTCTTAGGGATGGATTTTGAACCAGTGACGGTGAAAGAATGGTGATAGATAATGGGATTTTCTGGCCTCCCCCAGGATTGTCCAGTACAACCAAAAGTCAATAAAAGCTCCCACAGCAGGTCCCACCATGACACAGCCTGAAAATCACAGCTATAGTTCCAACTCAGGATGCTGTGTGACTTCAAAGAATCTTGGCAGTACAGAAGGAGGCCATTCAGCCCATCGAGTCTGTACCGACCACCATTCCACCCAGGCTCAATTCCCATAACCCCACACATTTACCTTGCTGTCTCCCTGACACTAGGGTCAATTTAGCATGGTCAATCAACCTAACCCACACACCTTTGGACTGCGAAAGACAACAGGAGCACCCGGAAGGAAACCCACACAGTCACAGGGAGAAGGTGCAAATTCTCTCCACACAGACAGTGACCCAAGGCCGGAATTGAACACAGTCCATGGTGCTGTGAGGTAGCAGTGCTGACTACCGTGCCGCTATGACTTGGAGAGAAACTTGCTGGAGGTGCTATTCCTACGCATCTGCTGCCTTTGTTGTTCCTGGTGGTAGAGGCCATGGGTTTAGAAAATGCTATCAAAGGAATCTTGGTGAGTTGCTGCAGTGCATCTTATGGATGGTACACCCTGCTGCCACTGAGCATTGGTAGAAACAGTGAATGTTTAAGGTGGTGAATGGGTGCCATTCAAGTAGGCTCTTTTGTCCTTAACGAGGTCAAGATTCTTGAGTGTTGTGGGAGCTGCTCTCATCCAGACAAGTGGAGAATATTCCATTATAATCCTTAATTTTGTGGACAAACTTTGGGGAGTCAGGAGGTGAAGTATTCACCTCAGAATTCCCAGCCTCAAACCTGCTCTTGGAGTCATTATATATGGCTAAGCTGTCAATTTTTGATCAATGGGAACCTCATTCATTGTGCCCCAAAAATATTGATAGTGGGATATGCAGTGCTGATAATGGCATTGAATGTTAAGGGGAGATGATTGGATTCTCTCTTGTTGGAGATGGTCATTGCCTGGCACTTTTTTGAAGCAAATGTTACTGGCCAATTATCAACTCAAGTCTGAATATTATCCAGACCTTGTTGTATATAGACACAAACTGCTTCAGTATGTGAGGAGTTGCAATTTGTGAACATTGTGCAATCATCAACAAATATCCATGCTTCTTATCTTGTGATGGAGGGAAGGCCATTGATGAAGCAGATGAAGGTGGCTGGGCCTAGGACACTACGGTGAGGAACTCTTGCAGTAATATCCTGGGACTGAGGTGATTGACCTTTAACAATTACAACCATCTTCCTTTGCACTCCATATGACTCCAACAGTGGAGATTTTCTCCCCCTGGTTCCCTTTGACTTCAGTTTTGCTAGGGCTCCTTGATGTTATACTTGATCAAATGTTGTCTTGTTACCTAGGACAATCACTCTCGCCTCATCTCATCAAAGCAAAACATTTAATGATTCTTCAAATAAAAATTTGAATGAATTTCATGTAGTTTTGTTTCAAGCATACAATAACACAAATAATGCAAAAGCATGTGGGCTGGAATTTTACCGTCCCACCTGGCACAGGAATTGGTGCAGGTGAGGAACGGAGCATGAGAAGGTCCAGTGGCCCTGGGTGGAATTTTATGGTTTCAGGAGGCAGTAAACTCCATGAAATATTCCTATATTTATGTCAAAAATGAGAAATTTAATTTTAATAAATTTACATTGCTTCATTTTTCACAACATTTTGCAGTGATCCTTGTGTTTCTTACAGGGCTGGCAGCAAAGTGAATGGCACAGCACAACATTCCCTTCCAGCAACAATTAATACACCAGACAAATTATTATACAACAAAGCACCTACATTCTCACACATTTTACTGGTCTCCCAAAGTTTTTCATTGTAAGTCAATGACAAATGTTTGAATTGACAATTAAATTGACTGACCTTTTTCAAAGCAATATGCGAGAATATGTTATACAAATTCATTTATTTATTAGTGTCACAAGTAGGCTTTCATTAACACTGCATTGAATTTACTGTGAAAATCCCTTTGTTGCCACACTCCCAGCGCCTGTTCAGGTACACTAAGGGACAACTTAGCATGGCCAACACACCTAACCAGCACATTTTAGAGTGTGGGAGGAAACTGGAGCACCCAGAGGAAACCCACACACACACATGGGGTGAAGGTGCAGACTTCGCACAGATAGTTGCCCAATCCAGGAATCGTACCTGGGTCCCTGGGTCTGCATACAATGGCTTATTCTCCTGAATTCATCTGATGAAGCCCACTGACAGGACACAAAGAAATCCAAGGAGAAGCAGTGGTGAGAGAGACTCGTTGATTAGTCTATGCAAAGAGCCGGATGGCCTCACTCATCTGTACTTTCGTGCTAGGCCACAGCAATCTAAAGCTGGGTTGCAGCGAAGGTGCCTCATGATGTTACTCCAATAGGTCTTCAATGGTGCATGCCTGCAAGGAAATAGAGCCTGGTTTGAAGCCTTGGCTGATTGTTATTTTCACTAAGCACAAGATGTCCTCACATCACTTAGCAGCACTGTTCTACATCTGGATCTCTAATCATCTGGATTATTTCAAGACAGTTGTCACTGGGTTTTTGTATCAGGACTTGCAGATAATGTTGGCGATATTTGGTGATTGTATCCAACCTAGATACTTTGACTGTAGATCATGTTGGCATTCCTCTTCTGAAGAATGCCACTGAAAGCAAGACATACTTGAATGGAGTGTTTCTGAAGTAGCATTCAAAGGTATTCAGGTGTTATAGTATTTTAGTGCTGCCATTGGATTTACTGGGAAGGGATGTATCTGTACATACAAACTGATTGCCAAAACAAACTCTTCCTTGTGTCTACAGATGTTGGTGTTCATGCATAAACTGGTGGGAATGGACATTGGGTAGTGTAATAAAAATAAGATATTTACCTTATATAAGATAAATATAAGGCTACTTATGAGACTAACTGATACTACTGAAGTCATAGTAGCACCCATGGCAGATTAAAATGTGCCGCACTCAATTATTTTGCAAGATCTATCTATGCCCTGCCTTTTCCAACATCATTAGTTCCAATTGTTTTTCCAAAAGTTGTCTATCCTGTTCCTAACCATCATAATTGGAATTTTACTCATTCTGTAAAAATATTTGAAAAAGCCCATATTCTTAAAAGAAATTTAACCTGTTCTTGATATTCTCCTTTTTGGTGTCTCCAAATCTTGTCACATTTCCCTTGAATTATGATACGTTTTTATCAAGTTGTTCATTGGAAATAATTTGAACCACAACAAGGAATCTATTCAAGTGTTCCTTCTACAGATTATTCCTTCTGTTTATTGTTAGTTACCAAAACAATAAATGCTCTCCCATAATACGATGAAAACATATCAAGAAGTTGACCTGGGTGTTTACAAAACAGTTAGACAGATAAAATCTCTCCTTCAAGGATTGTTTCTGGAGTCAATATCACATCACACTGAAAGATTTTACACAAGCATAATCAACAAGGGAAACTAAGGTAAGAATGTTAATTCTGCCATTATAGGCAACCTTCTTCAGGTGAATAAACATGAGATATTTATAAGTTTTCTGAATTTGGTAGTATTCAAATATTAATACTTGTGGAAAGACGGTGAATTCTCATCAATAGTTCTAAAATAATTCATAAAACAATTTTAAGTGATAGACACACAACTCAAAATCTTCACCCAGGAGACGGAAATAATTTTCAAGTTAACTTGACAATAAGTAATTCCTGGGGCGTAAACGACAATGTGACTAACATCGTAATTCCAATTTTGGCATTTAAATGTACAGAGGATAAGTGAATAAATGCCCACTGTCAAATAGAAATAGTTTGGCATTTTATTTGCTGTTTTATTCCTTACAAATATTGTGATAATTTAGTATAGCATTTTGCAATATAGCAGTGGAATACTCTATCATTGTTCCAGTGATTCAAACAGAGGCACACACTGATAAACTGATGCCCATTATTGCAATTAGCTTTAATATAAAGATACATTTTTCTACATTAATTGAATGGGGCACATTTGAATTGTCTTGTCACTTTGTTTCAGTGACAATATTTGAATCCTTAAAACATTATTAAGTATTATACCAAACAACGAAATGGCTTGGAATACCTCAATTTTACATATCTTCAGTTTATAAAATGAAAGCAAGTCACCAATACTCCATTTTAATTAAATAAAATAGAGCGTGTGCTCAAATAGTTCATAGGTAACAATTATGCTAACTACTCAATGGGAGAATCCATCCTAATGGCATACAATTTTTTTTAATCAAGTAATGGATCAGTTTACGAATATTTTAAGAAGCATTTTTGAAAACAGCTAATTGGCATAAATTGCAAAAGCTGGTAAATTTTAATTAAACATTAAATTAAGTAAAGCAGAGTTTGATTGAAAGATAGACTAAATATTTTCCATTTGTCTTTTAGATTCTCTGCCTGACACCGCAAAGATTTACAAATTAAAAATGTTACAGGAGTTTCATATTTGTTATCTCTTGCAAGAATACATTGATTAAGAGGTTAAACAGCTAGTCTAATGCTGCCATATAACCAGCAATGAATATCACAAACAATTCTATTTCATAAAAATCTGGTATGTGTTTACTGGACTGTGGCAGAAGATGCTGAATATCTCAATGGACAAATGTGGGATGCCAATGTGAGATCTCACTGACTGATATGGAACTTAAGGCTGCACTCAGCACCATTTGCTGGCTATTAATTTTATGAGGAGCTTACCTGCATTCTAGGCGGCATAGTGGCACAGTGGTTAGCATTGCTGCCTCACAGCACCAGGGACCCATGTTCAATTCCAGCCTTGGGTCACTGTCTGTTTGCAGTTTGCACATTCTCCTTGTGTCTGCATGTGTTTCCTCCGGGTGCTCCGGTTTCCTTCCACACGCCAAAGATGTGCGGGTTAGGTTGATTGGCCATGCTAAATTGTCACTTAGTGTCGGGGGATTGGCAGGGTAAATATGTGGGGTTACAGGAATAGGGTCTGAGTGGGATTGTGATGGTGCAGACTTGATGGGTTGAATGGCCTCCTTCTGCACTGAAGGGATTCTAAGATCCTATGTTAATATATACTATTGGTCAGCCAGGCTTTTAGCTTAGGGGTCCATAATACGTTTTTTTATTTTCAAAACTTCTAAATGATCTTTCCTCTTTCTTCTTTGTAAAGGAATCAACCACAACAGAACTACTGAAACCAACTTATAAAGTCCAAATGTATATCACAGTGAACATGAACGATACAGCGAGGTAACAAACTGAAAGACCTTAAGAACAGGGTTTATAAAAGAAGCTGAACCACACAACATAGTTAGAACTTTGTAGAACATAATGTAGGGGATGGGGAGCAACTGAGGTTGATATAAATTACGATGAAACAGTTAGCAACCAAAATAGAATTGATTGAAAAAATTGTGAATATTTTTATAAGTTATGTGTTATGCAAATAACTGTTTGAATTTATGCTTTTGAGTGTTCCATCTGGATGCTGAAAAATGAATTTAAAATTGGATACAGGGTTATGGATGAGCTTTTTAAATAACGGGACTAAGTTTCCTAAATTCATGCTTCCAATCTGAGCCTCGTTCACCAGTTGAGCAGAGCCGTTTATGTTTTGCAGGAATAAT
The DNA here is from genome assembly GCF_965287045.1 of Carcharhinus amblyrhynchos. Taxonomy (NCBI): domain Eukaryota; kingdom Metazoa; phylum Chordata; class Chondrichthyes; order Carcharhiniformes; family Carcharhinidae; genus Carcharhinus; species Carcharhinus amblyrhynchos. Next base: position 98,881,544 of record NC_137326.1, on the reverse strand, counting down.
TATACTGAATTTTGGAGGCCTGTTTTTGGTAGAGGGGATACAGAGTGGGACTGTAACAGAGAAAGGAGTTCCATTTTAATTTTTATCAAAATTTTGACATCGTGTAAAAAATAAAAATAATAAATAAATAAAAATCTTTTTGATCACAATTTTGATAAAGCTTTATTTTAAGTTTGGTTAATCTGTACCATGCCTTCAAACTTTTAAAAGTCTAGGCATTGATCCTTTGAATAAGCCACATGTCTAAGAAGGGAAAATGTTTTAGAGCTGTTTAAGATTATCTGGCATTAAATGTTGATGTCATCTATATGGATTTCAGTAAGGCGTTTGACAAAGTCCCTCATGGTAGGCTGGTAGAAAAGGTTAAGGCGCATGGGATACGAGGTCAGGTAGCTAGGTGGATTGAGAACTGGCTGGGTAATAGGAGACAGAGGGTAGTTGTGGAGGGGACCTTGTCGGGCTGGAGGCCAGTGACCAGTGGTGTGCTGCAGGGCTCGGTACTGGGACCTCTCCTCTTTGTAGTCTACATAAATGACTTGGAAGAGAGCGTAGGTGGTATGATCAGCAATTTTGCTGATGACACCAAGATGGCAGGGTTGGCGGGTACTGAAGTGGATTGTCAGGTGATACAACAGGATATAGATAGGTTGATGCATTGGGCAGATAGGTGGCAGATGGAATTTAATCCTGACAAATGCGAGGTGATGCATTTTGGAAGGAATAATGCAGAGAGGAGCTATGTGATAAAAGGTAGACAGATTAGGAGTATAGAAATACAGAGGGACCTGGGAGTGCAGGTTCACAAATCCATGAAGGTTGCGACACAAGTGGAGAAGGTTGTTAGGAAGGCTTATGGAATGCTAGCCTTTATAGGAAGGGGTATAGAGTATAAAAGCTGCCATCTAATGCTTCAGTTGTATAGAACGTTGGTTAGACCGCATTTGGAATACTGTGTCCAGTTCTGGTCACCTTACTACCGGAAGGACGTGGAGTCTCTGGAAAGGGTGCAGAGGAGGTTTACCAGGACGTTGCTTGGCATGGAGGGGCTGGGTTACGAGGAAAGGATGGAGAAACTGGGACTATTCTCCTTGGAAAGATGGAGATTGAGGGTGGACATGATAGAGGTATATAAGATACTGAAGGGAATAGATAGAGTTATTAGTGAGAGACTGCTCCCTAGACTGGGTACAAATACGAGAGGTCATGATTTAAGGGTGGGGGGGGAGAGGTATAATTTGGATGTGAGAGGAAGGTTCTTTACGCAGAGAGTTGTGGGGGTATGGAACGCGCTACCGAGTAGGGTGGTGGAGGCAGGAGCATTGGACTCGTTTAAGGTTCAGTTAGATAGACACATAGAACATATGAGTGAAACGAGGATGGAGGGTTATGGTAGGGGCTATTAAATAAGGTTAGAACCTCGGGAGACACCGGAAAAGCAGACTTGTAAGATTAACGTTTTTGTCTTTTATTCCGCAGGTGGAGGTCCACCTCGTTGTCAAACGAGGGGCATGCACACGGTGGGTCGTGTGTGGGCTGCTCTTGGAGGTTCCAGGAGTGGCCTAGTACTTCGTGTCGGTGTGCGTGCTTGATCCTGGACCAGTAGACGGGCGCCGCAACAGCTCGGTGACTAGCACTGCTAGCTGTGCAGATACATGGATTTGGGCCTGTGTCTGTGGGAGTTTGTGCATTCTCCCTGTGGTTGCGTGGGTTTCCTCCGGGCGCTCCGGTTTCCTCCCACACCCCAAAGATGTGCTCTTAGGCTGATTGGTTTACCAAATTGACACTATTCTCCCCTGTATCTGGCTAAGTTAGGGGTTCCATTCATAGACGCGCAGGATAGAATAGGTGTAGGGTGATGCGGCGGCGCAGGCTCGTTGGGCCAAAGGGCCTGTTTCCCGTGCTGGGTTGTTCTTTGTTCTTTGTAAATGCATTTTAAATAGATTTGAAGTAACTCTAATGTTTCATTCCTTGAATAAATACAGAAACAAATGTGTTTTTGCAGGCATGGAAGTGAGTTTTTTAAAGCAGCTCACATAAATGACACCGTCAGCATGAAGTCCTTATTAACAAGTAAAGACTTTGACCCTGCCATTCGAGGTGTGTTTAATAATAGATGATTTCTCTCTACATTTAATTGTTTCCTCCCCACTTTACGCTCTTCTCTCCATCATGTGTTAACAATACAGGCAGGAAATGAATTTCCTCATTCGATGCTGAATGTTATCAGCAGTAAGAAAGGGATCTGGATTAACTTGTCTATATTTCTCTCCTTCTCTTTCTCCTCCTATTCTGCTCACTCCCTCCCCAACTATATACCTCCTCACATTTGTATCCCTCTTCAGTTCTGCGGAAGAACCATATGGACTCAAAACATTGGGCGCGATTTTCCAGCTGCGATTGCACCAAAACCGGAAAATCCTGCCCGAAGTCAACGGACCTTTCCATGGTTGGCGCCTCGTCCGTTATGATTCCCATGATGGGCAGGTCGGGAAAATTCCTCCCATTAACTCTGGGTGCTAAGCCAATTTAAATATTTATGACATAATTTACATGTCATTAGCAAGCCCTGGGTGTTAGCAATTCAGGGCAGGTATTGATATTCATCCATTGATGAAAGCCCAATGACACAATATTTAGAAACCAGATTGTTAGTTATGATATATTATGATAAAAATTGCAATTACAACTTACAGACTTATCACAACACTTCTGTAATGAAACACTGTTGCATCTTGACAGTGTTTTCATGTCATATATAGAAGACACTGAATAAAAATTCATGAAGTACAACATTTATTCTGTGTGTGAGAGACTGCAGCTAACTCATGAGCACTGCAGGGATTAGATTTTCATTTTAAACAGCTTAACACTCGACATCTTGAATTCCCCAACCTGTGGTGTTAAAAAGTCAAATGTGTTTTTTAAATTAGTTCTTGGATTTGATTTGAGTTGGAATTTTTAAGCATTCATACTGTCTTCCCATTTTTCTTTATTTTCTCTTAAATGCATGGACTCTTGCCAGGTATGACTCAATAAATGGCAACAGTTATGCTGGCAAGTTGTTTGGGCTGAGATATAAAGCATCACAACTGAACTGGCTAATATTCTTATGCAAGCACTGCATGTGCGCTTAACAATGGAGGTCACTGTATACAGTAGACCCACGTATTCTTCCCTTCTTGTTGGCCATCATTGGTGACTATGCCATCAACTGCCGAGGCTCTATGTTCTGGAAATCTCCCTACCTTCCCTCCCGAACCTGCCCATCTCTCTAGCATCCTCAATCATTTAAAATGCTCTTTAACGTCTACTTTGACCATCTGTCCTCATATCACTTTACATGGCTTGGTGTCATTCTGTTTGGTAATACTCCTGTGAAAAGCCTTGAAGCCTTTTACTGCATTATAAGTGCTATATAAATGCAAATTAGCATTGTTATAGTGTGTACTGAGATCAGTATTAACCTTCCTAATACTGTGAGTAATTAATTCAGCTTATAAATGATCACAATTGGAACATTTCTGATCTGCGTGGTTAGTTATGACATAAAACAATGCATTTACCCACTGTTACAATGCCCATAGCAATTGATTACTGGTGAAAAATAAATTTCCTAGCGGGTGACAGAAAGAAATGTGTGGCAAGATTTTTAAGACTATTACTGTAACAAACAACCTAAACTCGACATTAATTAAACATTATTTGATAGCCAATTAATACAAGAAAATACAGAATTTTCCCATTAACTAATTAGCAGAACCAAAAATGCCATGCCACGTTTAGACTTTGTGCTAAACTTACAACATATCTGTAGCCGAAGTACCAAACTCCTTCCAGTTTCCAACATGATCCCTTCTCCCTGCCAAATTAGGGCCAATCATTCAGTATCTTTTTAGAAGTTCCTTTATTCCATCTCCTGTGCATCATTGAACAGACTTCCAGTACCAAGGAACCCACTGGCAACTCCTTGCTCTTTAAATCTCTGTACGTTTTGTGCCTTGAAACAGGAAATCTTTTCTCACCAGCACCCTCCTTTGTTGGTTAACACAGAAACAGTCTTTTCCTTTGCTTGGCACAACAGCAGTTGTTTGTCTCTCTCTATCTGGGTGTCTGTAGTCCAAGTCTGAGGGGAGAACTTTTTCATCCCGTCCACCACGGGAATCATGACGGGTGGGGGTGGGGGGAGGCCAGGGTGGGGGGAGTGCACTGGGGGAATGGATCATGCAAAGGGCATTGACCCCGGGTGGGATTTTCCGGTTTTGGGGCGAGCGGGGCTGGAAACTCCCACCCTGAGAGTTTGCAGCAAGGCCAGCTCCCCTTCTTTTGTGTCAAGGTGTGAAAACTCAAATTTCTATACATTTTAACATAAGCCTCTGTCCCCAATATAACCAAAATACATACGGCTGTCTCCAGGGAGGTTCAGCAAACCATCCCCCATTCCAGGACATTGGGTGGAGTTTTTCCAAAAATATAATAATGGCGAGAAAAACGGAGCACAGTCGTACCACTCTTACTGTTTTTTTTGGAGATTGGTGAGTTGTGCACTGGTTCTGGGAGAGGTGGGGCTTAAACACACCAGTGAGCCAGGCTGCAAAGTGGTTGGGTGCTTTGAAAGGGTAACAGAATCTCACTGTGCACTGGAAGACATCGTTCCTCACCCCACAGATATCAGGACCCCCTTCCCTCATTGGCAGCATGTTTCTCTACCCTCTTCCCGACATGTATTGCTGGAATTGCAGCATTGAGGCCTCCCAATGGATCTCACTTTAGGACCCCTGACATGCCCACCCTTCATTCCCCATCACTTCACAATGCCTCCTGTCATTGACCCACCCTGCACAGCCCCCTCTTCATAGACCCCCATCATAGCCCTCTCTGCAAAATCCTCTGCATAATCACCCTTGGGTAAACCCCTTTCATGACATCCACTCTGGCTCTTCCCCCTTGGCCCTGCCCCAGGCACACTGGCAATGCCAGTTTGCCAGGTTGGAACTACCAGATGAGCACTGCCATTTGGGCACTGCCCATCCAAGTCTCTGACCACCTGGGCACTTCAATGGCCTCCAAGCCCTTTGGTTTGGAGACCAGGACTGATTCTCACCTGATTTGTGCCAAGAGTTGGGAGCTGGAATAATCTGGTGTTAAACAGGTTGTTGGGATCAGAATGGGGCACCTGCACAATGGCACCCAAGTGCTTTGAAGTTGGCTTCCCTGACGTGCATAGGCTCTGCCACCCTCCCCCGGCTCAAATCTCCCAACAGTCAAAAAAACTGAATGTGAGAAGATTCCACGAAATGCATCGCTAAAATATACTTTGCTGCATGAATCATTGTGAACTTCCTACAGACTCAGAGAGAGCCCTTGTAGGCAGTCTCCCTGTGACCCATGGAGGGGTCTGCTAGCTGCAAGGGCAATCCCTGTGACAATGCCCCCTGTACATGCCAACCACCCACCCCATCCCATGCTTGACTGGCCCTGGCGATCCCCTAACCACATTTCCCTTGTTCAGAGTGGAGGCCATGATGTTTCTCTTAGCTAGGTGCACTAGATAGCAATCCTGATAGCAGGATCTCAACCTTTGTAAAGCAATGCAAACCCCAAAGGCAGCTCATTAACTGTTATATTGCCTTGGAATTTTGTTGGGCTTCCCCAGATGCTCAAGGTATGATTGTCCCTAGCAACCAGTGCATCATTAGAGTCTACACCATCCCATTCAGTTCACTATTAAAATTACAATAAAGCTATAAGACTATAAATCCAATTCATTGCTTTGATACTATTGACATATATCATTACTTGGCTAGTATTTTCTATAGTTTCTTTGAAATGAGTACTTGATAATATGATTTTAAATATAATGGTCTAAATCCACAGGAGTTTAGTTGAAAATAATTCACATGAAATCTTGCTGAGGGCTTTGTTTACAATGACATATAATGAGATTGATGGTTTAGAAGTTTAACATTTACAACACATCATCAAGTAGATGTGTTTTAAGGTAAAACACAATGGGGATGAATTTCTGGCCTTGCTACGCATGGCACAGACCACACTGATCCCAAAGGGTTATGTGCGAGCCTAAAGGCATATTTTGCGCTCGGTACCAAGAGGGTTGCAATCGTCCTAGTCCCTTGCAAGTGATGCAAACTGGATCTCAACCAGAAGGATAGCAAAGCCAAATAGCATGTTTAAAATAGAGTTTAAATATGGTTAACCTGTTTAACGCCGGATTATCCTGGGGACCAGAAGTGATTCATGTCGTGAGACCGCTTGGTGACAAGGGGAGAGGCAGTAATAAGGCCGGAAGATTCTGTGCCAGTCCTGCTAATTGCATTGAAATTAATTCAATCCCAAGCAATTATCATAAAATTATCATAGATTTCCAACAGTGCAGAAGGAGGCCATTTGGCCGATTGAGCTTGCACCGACGCCAATCCCACCCAGGGCCTATCTCCATAAACCTACATATTTATCCTGCTGATCCCCATGACACTAAGGGGCAATTTAGCATGGCCAATCCACCCTAATGTGCATATTTTTAGACTGTGGGAGGAAATTGGAGCACCTGGAGAAAACTCACACAGACACAGGGAGAATGTGCAGACTCCACACTGACAGTCAGCCAAGACCTAAATCAAACCCTGGTCCCTGGAACTGTGAGGCAACACTGATAAGCACTGTGCCGCCATGCTGCCCTTTCTGGGCACAAAGCCATTTCTGCTGGCAACATGGCCTGACACGAATTTGATTTTAAGCCAATTGACCAGCAAGTTGAGCTGGTCAGATTGCACACATATCATTGCACGTCCTAAGTGATGGCACAGTGGTTAGCACTGCTGTCTTACAGCTCCAGGCACCCGGGTTCAATTCTGGCTTTGGGTCATTGTCTGTGTGGAGTTTGCACATTCTCCCTGTGTCTGTGTGAGTTTCCTCTGGGTGCTCCAGTTTCCCCCTACAGTCCAAAGATGTGCAGGTTGGGTTGATTGGCCATGTTAAATTTCCACTTAGTGTCCCAGGATGTGTAGGTTAGAGGGATTAGCAGGGTAAATTAGCAGGGGTTTCAGAGATTGGGATTGTGGTCAGTGCAGACTTGATGGGCCGAATGGCTTCCTTCTGCACGATAGGGGTTCTACGATTCTTCAAGATGCAAGGGTGCTTCAGCAAAACCTAGATTTTGCATAAATGCTCAGTGTGAAATGTTGTAATGTTTTCTCAAACATCTACTAGATTCCACAGGGAAAGAAGGGAAGCCTCAAACCAAGCTATGTATCAGTAAGCTGTATTGCATGTATTGATGTATTGCACCTCTATGACTTGATGAATGCTGTTGATGCCCACCCAGGTAATTAGAATAGCTGGTAGACAGCATGGGTTTTAGGAGGTGCTGCTAAAGACATTTTGGCAATTTCTTAGCTGTGCTAATATTGATGTGGAGATGCTGGCGTTGGACTAGGGTGAGCACAGTAAGAAGTCTCACAACACCAGATTAAAGTTCGACAGGTTTATTTGGAATCACGAGCTTTCAGAGTTCTGCTCCTAATCAGACACTCACCTGATGAAGGACCAGCACTCTGAAAGCTCGTGATACCAAATAAACCTGTTGGACTTTAACGTGGTGTCGTGAGACTTTTACAGTGCTAATATGTAATGGAGGTTAACAGCATGTCAAAATCCAGAAAAATAGCACGGCCCTATCATTTTGTTATTGGTGAAGCAAGGAATGTTTCCTTGTTATTCCCAAGTTGGTGTGTTTAATCCACATAATGGTCCATTCAAAATAATTCAGAAAGAGATAATTAACCTTCAGAGTTCCAAAATCAGGATCCTTTTTTAATTGTGATAATCAGAAACCTTGTTTTTTTGTTTCATTTTTACTCCTTTCTTAAAGTTACAAAGCCAATGTTCAGAATTGACTAGCGTACCTAACTCCTTTCTTTGCTTGCTCCAAAAATAAATTCAAAAATGAGTTTTATCCAGTTCATGGTCCCCTGAAGAAAGATAAACAATATCCAAACTGATAAAATAAGGCATTGCAAGCCATCTTGGGCTTAATCCGACAATGCTTGATCTTAGTCAAAAAGCATTGTCTCCATTCAAATAAAAAACATTTCTCACAAATCCAAAGCTACAGATCCACTGTAGATGTTGATTGGGAAGTGCATTGTCACTGGGGTTCTCTTGGTTGATGACTGTGACTTGGCAGAAGAGACAGAGAAAAGTGGCCAATGCCATTTAATGCAGTTCTTCCCTTTCCTCAGCTTTTCCAACCAAGTTATGGCAAATGAGCAGGAGAAATGTGCAGAAGTTTGCTGACCAATTCAGTAGGTTGCTTGGACACACTAAGATCCCACTATCAGGCATTCATCTGCTCCAAGCTGACGGTATCGCCCCCCCCCCCACCACCTCCCCTCCCCACTCTCTCCCCACCCTTCTCCCCCATTGACCAGAACACATGCACTACAATGTTAGCATCATTCCACCTGAAAGTGTTGGTAGGAAATCCTACAATCATTTAATAATGCAGCATAGAAGGAGGCCATTCAGCCCATTGTGCATGCATCAGCTCTTTGAAAGAACTATCCAATTAATCCCACTCTCCTGCTCTTTATGTGGAGAAAGGCAGCTCTTTTTCAGTCTTCGTTCCAGTGTTGTTAGCAGCCCTGATAACTGAAGAAAATTCACAAAACAAATTCTTTTACACAAAATGAACAAGCTATACCATTTAGAGATGTTTGGATAGCAAGAACTTGTGCGTTGATCTGTAATGCCAGCATAGGGATGGCACAGTTAGCATTGCCGCCTAGCAGCACGAGGGACCAATTATTGGCTTGGGTCACTTTCTGTGTGGAGCCTGCACATTGTCCCCATGTCTGTGTGGTTTTCCTCTGGGTGCTCCAGTTTCCTCCCAAGTCCAAAAGGTGCTGGTGCTGGTTATGTGCATTGGCCTTGCTAAATTCTCCCTCAGTGTATCTGAACAGGTGCTGGAGTGTGGTGACTACGGGGATTTTCACACTAACTTAATTGCAGTGTTAAAATGTTACGAATATATAGATAAAAATATTGTCAAACTGGCTGGTTAGATAATGACACCTATTTATACAGTGCTAGATATACTCATAGCAAACATTTGGACCTAAATCATATGTTTTGTTGTACAAACTGTAAAATATAAGTCGTAAAAGAATATCACCAGTGTTTTGGTATTCAATTAAGTCATTGTTCTGAAACTGAAATTCAATAATACAATTTAAAGGGAATTTAGAAGAAACGATACTGCATACTGCATTGTTAAATGGCAATAAGGAAATTGCGGAGTTCATTCTGGATATGATGCCATCGCTGATCAATGAGCCAATGACATCTGACATGTACAGAGGTAAAATATAGTAACAGCGTTCTTACTGTTGTAGAAACAGTTCTGACTGTGTTAAAGATGATATATAAATGCAAGTGTTGTTATTTTAGAATCTTATTCTCAGATTCATTGAAATTCAAATCCCAGTTTATGTGTATTTATCTAAATGAACACATTTGAAAGACAGATCAGGTGCTCATTTTATTAATCAGTTAATTAGCCATTATGCCATAAAATATTGGTTTACAGAAGCTTAATCTTAATCTGTCTATCTTTAATGGAGATCCTCTATTTTAAAATAACTGTTTCTGAACCTATTTAAAGAAATATCTTTGAGGTGAAAATGCCATAGAAATACTATTGAATGATGCAATTGATTAAACTCTGGCCTTTCACTTTTAACATATGGATCAAAACTAGCATAGACCGGCAGGATGAAAGTCTCTTCTGTTTTTTGGCTGTAAAATAGTTTGTACAATGCATTAGGACAGTCTCACTGCCTGGTTTGGCGTAGGATTACTACACAAAACTGCTTTTTGTGTAGTAAAAAAGCTACTACACAAGCTTTGTAGCAGTAGCTAAATGGCATTGTCATTCAGGATGGTTGTTGTGGGAAAATGAAAAAAATGTCACTCTTGTGTATTGACAAGTGCTCTCCTGAAGTTGGGCTGAAACACACTGTTGGCCAGAATGGCAAAACATTTGAAGTTGAGTTTTTGCTTACTTACATTGATAATATCAGTGTAATTCAGGCAGAATCATTGCCAAAGATTGGGAAATTGTAAACATGAGGTACGTCTAAAAACACTTGCAAATGTGTCTTCTTCAATCCTTTAAGCAGATTCAGGATTCAATTTTCTTGGATAAAGTTCTGCCCACAAAGCTGGTCAGGATCCCAGGTCTAAATTACAAGTTTAGGCCAATTGCACTGACTCCAGAATACTTTTCAAATTATACTCCTTAAGTACACTAGTAGAAATATTTTAAATGTTTTTTTCATAACAAAATGCTTTAACTTACTGTGAAACCCACTAGTGTATTCCAATGAACCTATTAAATGGTTCACGATAGTTTTAAATAATTTTCAATGGTTTTCAGTTAGGTTACTCACAGGCAGTGAGGACCAAATACCCTTCCTAAAAACACCGAGTTTGACAGATAAACCCATTTTCAGCTGTGTAAGTTAAAATGCACTGCTTAAATACTTAAAGAAAATGGAAAGCAATAAAGAAACAATTACATTCTATTATGTTGTTCAATTGCATGGGTTAAGAGAAGATTTTCCTCTAGTGATTATGCAAATTAAGTTCATTGCACACTGAAACTGTGACATAACAGTGCAATTTCAGTGCATTTTGGGCATATTTTCCAAAAAAAGAAGTTCTGCCCATGAACTTAAAATGGGAGGCACAGGACAACATATTGCTGACTGACTGCACAGAGATAATCACCAGGCAGCCTTTCCATGATGATGGGCGGAATTCTCCCAAATTGTCAAATTCACGTGAAAACTGGAGTAATTCACGCTGCTTTTTTTCAGTGGGAGTTCAGAGAAGAACCTCCCACACTCTGTGCACTGCAGAGGCCGCCAGCATGAATGTCATTAAATTTCAGGGAGCGGGGCCTATTCCTGAGGCTGGCAGCATAGTGCTGAGGGGGCTATTGCACATGCACTGATCTGTCAATGCTGAGATCGGCGCATGCGCAGTGGCCCAGCAGTAATGGTCTCCAGATTGCTGGTCAGCTCAATCACTGACCAGCTCTGCACTCTTGCAACACTGCCTCTCCGGCCCCATGGCCCGATTGCTGGTCCCGCGACCATTCTCAGGCCCAGCTCCAACCCCTCCCCAAACTCTCCTAGCCCACCGTAAGCTCTAGTGCTCCCCCACCGATTTCCCCCCTGACAGTAACCCTCCCTTCACAGTCATGACACCCCTGCAGTACTGAACCCCCCCAGCAGGTTGATCGCACCCCCCACTTCCTGCTGCTTACCCCCACTCCCCCATCCCTAGCCCGCCTCCCTGCTTCCCCCACTGATTCCTATGTCAAGTGGCAGCAGGAACCCCCACCCCTCCAATAACCTCCATCAAGCCCCACCCCCTAGGCCCCACCCTTATTACGCCTTGCCAACTTGGCATTGCCCCATGCCTGATGTACAGTGGCAAGGTGCTCCCAGGGGGCACAGGCTGGCACTGCCAGGGTGCCACTGCCCCGAGGGTGCCCCCCCCCACCTCCACAAGACCCCCAGGGGTTTCCAATTATTCCCTTCATTTCAGCAGTCAGGTCACTAGCTCCCCGAAAGTGGGAAGCGAATGTAATCCCTGCTGGAGTGAACCACTCTGGCAGGACGGGGGGAGACACTAGTGGACCCAGAGACTTCAGTCCTGGGCCCAATAATCGCATTGAAATCATATTTAAATGACCATTTAGATGACCTTTGTGCCTCCCCACCGATTTCCGACGCAGAGCAGGCACCGCTGGAAATCTGCTGCTGGGAGACACAAGCAGAGTGTGAATGTTTGTGTGAACCCCGCAAAACTATCTCTCGGCCTGCTGCGCTAAAAAATTAATGCAGCAGGATGGAGGATTGCGGTCATCATTTTGACACATTTAAGCTCAAAAGCAAGAACTGAAAATCCTTTGAAGTTTTTTGTTTTAATTCTCAGCCACAGGAGGGATGTTTGTTTTCTGGAATGTAACCTCTTTTTCATTTTTGTTCAGCATCTGACTCTCTCATGTTAAAATGAACCTTCTAGCAAAGTGAAAAACAAAAGGATCAGGAAAATGTGTTACTCAATAGACATCTTTAGCATGATGCTATTTCTCATACTGTTTATGTGAATGAACTGTTTCTATTAACACTCTCAATTCATCTCTATCTATAGGTGAGACACCCATGCACATTGCTGTTCTGAAACAAGATGTGGAAATGGTTAAAGAACTTCTAAAGCGAGGTGCTGATGTGATGAATGCTCGTGCAACGGGATCTTGCTTTGTCCCTGGAGAAGAATGTCAGTGTTACTATGGTAAAGTCTCATTTGTCTTCTGAGACTTAAGACGGTCAACTTTCTGTTATATTGACAGTTTAAGCAGTCACCAAAGGCACGTGAGGTTCAAGTTCATGAATTTGCTCGTTACTTAATCAGGTCTAATTTTGGCCTTACGTTTTCATTGATAGAATGTCACATAGAGACACTGGGGAAGGGATAAGTCCAGTTGCCCCAAAATTTTCTGATCAAGGCCTTCAGGTTTTGGTAGAACAGATCCAAAAGAGAAGCCAGTTCTCTACCCTGCTGGCCGCTGTAATCCACCCGCAGCAACCAAGAAGACCTGGGTTCAAATTGCAACTGCAGTGAGCACAGCACATCAGTGCTCATGGCTTCAGTACAGGGAAAGGCTCAATGACCTGTTGTATTCCGGCCGGGTGATTAGCTTGGTTCATCCACACAGCAGTCCAAAGGAGGGGTCATATCTGTATGCTATAGCTAAGGTGTGAGACACGGCACCCACCTCAGATTCAGTACTGAGGCTTGTATGTCTAAACTGTGTAGATGTACACAGAACATACAAATAAACACTGTGATGAATACAGTCAAGTGCAATATCCCTCTCTGCCCTGTACACCAGACTAACGTAATCATTTAGTTATTGCCTACCAAAGGGGCACAGAACAATACAGAGCTGGCCCAGACTAGGCAAGATCAACTTTCCTCAGACACGTATGTTCCATTTGCTGTGTACCATGCAGATTGTCAGGGTGCCTGAGCAGCTCTCAGTTAGTGATAGTGAATTGCTGTTAGTAGGTGAAAAAGGCTTTATTGAAACCACCTTCGAACATACTGGTAATGCCAGGGGTCATGATTGCCACTTTGTTGAGCACGATGGTATATTGGCATGAGCGGGTATGTAAGGATGGGATTGTATCATATGGGCAACATGAGCATGGTTAAGGCAGTCTGGAGTGCATTCAGAATAAGGAGAGCTATATGAAAATAACTCACATAGGTCCCAGCCAACTCTGCACCCCCCTCCCACCCCGGCGCAGGTTGATCTTGCCAGATATCTGGGTCCAATAAGACCTCTATAGGTGAGAAATTGGATGCAAACCCTATCTTTTGCCTAACTTGCAATTTACTGGCTTGCTCCCCTCATCGACCAGCAGGACAAGAAGGTAAGATTGCTTCTTTAGTCTACATTCCTTTATGTATCCTTCTCAAAGCTTTCCCTTGCACTTGGGTGCATGAATCAGTATGGGCAAAAATTATTGTCCTATCAGTAAGACCATCCTCCTCCCTTGTGTTAAGGTAAGACTGTTGGGATTTGTTTAGATGCCACTCTGGGACTGTGAATAGTTTTTGAAGTAAATTCAGCAAGGGTACATGCAGTTCTCTAAAGCAATCCAAAGAAATATACCAAGTTCAGACCTGCTCCTGCCAAGCCCAATTTGTACACCTTGGATTCCACACACCTGGGCTACCAAAATCTGACGAAATTGGGGGTAGATAATGAGTTAAATGGCCAGCTGGAATAATTATGGAATTCTTACCTAAGGGCCCCATGCACCCCAGACATACTCTCTTCCATCTTCTTCCATTGGGAAAAAGATACAAAAGACTTAGGACATGTACCACTAGCTCAAGAACAGCAAGACGTGTGGAATAATAATTCTTTTGAAATTTTTAATAGTTTTTAAACCTCTGTAAGATATCTATTGCAACTGTCTTTCACAATGTTGGCTGCAGATTTATATGCAGAATTCTTTGATCCAGTTTTACCCAAGTTATTGTGTCTGTATTTGACCATATTGTTTTATCTCCAGGTGAATATTTGTTGTCATTTGCAGCATGCATTGGCAACGAAGAGATTGTCAGGACGCTTATGAAGCATTGTGCACCATTAGAGGCACAGGATTCCTTAGGTAAGAATTCCATAATTATTCCAAGAGCTGTGCCTGAATTAAATTTCTTTTAAGAAATGTTCTTCTTTTAATCTACGGCAGATGTAAACTACAATCACAACCATTCATGCAATACAAAGGTGGTTTAAAAGATTTATCAATTCTTTGTTCTGAAATACCAGACCACAGTAGAAACTTTTTTCTGAAGTTGGAACAAGAGAAATGAAGCATCATACTGCAGGATAACACCACGGTTAAAAACATTGGGAAATAAGGTGTGATATGTTGAGAAGCATTAATAGATAAAGTCAACTGTGTGTCTACGGGCAGAATTTTACTGGCACGTCTGCCCAAGTTTCGCACAATCCCATCTGAGGCCAACGGAGAATGCTATTCTCCAAGCCAAGCCCGCCCCCGGAATTGGGGCTGGCATGCCAGTAAAATTCTGGCCTATATGTCCACTGGGATACAATTGTATTCAAAAATAAAACTAGAATAATTCTAGTTAGTGGCACGGTATAATTGTGGAAATGACCGCCCAGTGGGTGCAGAATCCTTTTTGATCTGATTTGATTTGATTTATTATTGTCACATGTATTAGCATACAGTGGAAAGTATTGTTTCTTATGCACTATACAGACAAAGCACACCAATTATAGAGAAGGAGAGAGTGCAGAATGTATTACATTTATAGTTAGGGTATAGAGAAAGGTCAACTTCATGCAAGGTAGGTCCATTCAAAAGCAGGGAAGAAGCTGTTCTTGAGTTAGTGGTACATGTCCTAAGTCTTTTGTATCTTTTTCCCAATGGAAGAAGATGGAAGAGAGTATGTCTGGGGTGCACGGGGTCCTTAATTATACCGGCTGCTTTTCCGAGGCAGCGGGGAATATAGACAGTGTCAATGGGTGGGAGGCTGGTTTGAGTGATGGACTGGTCTTTGTTCATGGCCCTTTGACATTTCTTGCAGTCTTGGACAGAGCAGGAGCTTTATCAAGCTGTGATACAACCAGAAAGAATACTTTCTATGGTGCATCTGTAAAAGTTGGTGAGGGTCATAGCGGACATGCCAAATTGCCTTAGTCTTCTGAGAAAGTTAAGGCATTGATGGGCTTTCTTAATTATAGTGTTGGCATAGGGGGATCCAGGACAGGTTGTTGGTGATCTGGACACTTAAATACTTGAAGCTCTCAACCATTTCTACTTCATCCCCAGTGATGTAAACAGGGGCATATTCTCTATTACGCTTCCTGAAGTCGATGACTATCTCCTTTGTTTTGTTGACATTGAGGGAGACATTATTGTTGTCGCACCAGTTCACCAGATTCTCTATCTCATTCCTGTACTCTGTCTCGTCATTGTTTGAGATCCGACCCACTACTGTGGTGTCATCAGCTGGCACTGTATACAATAATATGCATTGATTTAACAGCTTTAATTTAGTCTTGAGGTACTTTACAGAAAAGGTGGGAAAATATAAATGAAAGGGGAGTATTTACTGGCTGGGTTTTTCAGATTCCTCTGTTTTTGTTTCAGATCCTAGCATCTGCAGTATTTTGCTTATTTAAATCAGCAAAATGGACAAAGGACAAAGAGCCATTGTGTAGGAGTTAGGAATTCCTACATTATGCAATATCCTGCACAATGATGCTTCATTTCTCTTGTTTCAATTTAAAACAAAATAGTTTCCGCATTTCAGAACAAAGAATTGATAAAAACTTTTAACCCATCTTTTCATTGCATGAATGGTTATGATTGTAGTTTACATCTGTTATGGAGACATAGGTAAATAAAAAAAGGACCATTCCTTAAAACGTTTGGTTGGAAAGATCAGTATGAGAATCATTTTATAGAGAGGGAGGAAATTTGACCAAGTAAAGTTGTCAATGCTGAACCAACGGGAAGAGGCAATGCATGGTATGCTAGATAATGGAGTGAAAGGTAGAGACCAAATTGAAATGGTTAGAAGAGCTGGGAATCATCTGCTTAGTCCAGTCTGTTGAATGGGCAGCCCTCATAGTTCCTGTGTTAAATCCAGACAAAACCACCTCATCTGTGGAGACTACAAATTAAAAATGAATCAGCCTGCCCCATTTCAAAGCTGGCCAGGTGCCAATCTTATACAAAGTTAGACATGAGCGATGCTTATCAGCAGCTTGAGTTAGACAATGCTTTCCAATTTTATGTTACAATTAATACGCACAAGGGTTTGTTTCATTATATGTGACTCCATTCCACATGTCGCCAGCTTGTGCCATGTTTCAGAGAACAATAGGTTTGTTACAAGGATTGCCATGTATAATAGTTTGCCTAGATGATGTATTGATAACATGTTCAATAGAAGCTGAGCACCTAGCTAACTTGGAAGAGGCACTAAAAAAATTTCAAGAGGCTGGAATTCACCTCAAGAAGGAGAAATGTACTTTTCAGTCTAACGAAGTGGCTTATGTAGGTACTGGGTAGATGCACAAGGATTGCACCCTATGAAAGATAAGGTTAGAGCAATATAGGAGGCACTAGCCCCAGAAACACATTGTGCTGAAGTCCTCCTTAGGAATGGTTGATTATTACGAGAGCTTTCTGTTGAATTTGTTGACATTGTTGGCCGCCATCCATGTATTACTAAAGAAGCACCAGCATTGATTCTGGAAGGCTCCTCACAAAGAAGCTTTTAACAAGGTAAAACAGTTATTATATTTGTCTTGTTAATTGGTGCACTTCAACTCATCCAGAGAATTGGTGTTAACTTGTGATGCTTCTCCTTATGGCATCAGTGCAGATTTGTCTCACAAAATGGATGATGAATCTGAAATACCAACTTTCGAGTGCCAAATTCTCCATTCTCATTGGCAGCAGTGGTGGGGTGAATGATACCAGAGAACTCCAGCCCTGCAGAGTAAGGCAGCCATGCTTTGCTGGTGAACGTCAAAGTCATATTACTGTCAAGGACAGAGTTTATGGCTGGAATTGTACCCTCCCGCCCACCATGGAATTGGAGCAAGCGAGGACAAACAATGGGAAAGTCCATTGATCTCGGGTAGGATTTTGCAGTTTCGGAACCAGCGAGGGCATAAAAATCCCATCTTATGTGTTGTCCTACTCTGTGTGATCATTACGTTTTCTATGCAAAGAGGTGTATGTTTTTTTAACCTTGGAGTGTGCATTCCAACAAATTAATTCAGCAGCAAGCTTTTGTTAATTTCAAAACGAGAAAGGTTATTTCTTTTCATGCTCTTACCCCAAATTAAATGAAACATTACATACACTCGGCCTCACTCATGCGCTCCCACACACAAAGTTTGGATATTGATAAAGATCATTCATTTTACCGATCAGTTATCACAGTCTCTGATTCATGATCTTTGGTCTTCCACATGCAGGCCTGTCCTCTTTAAATATATTCAATGATTTAGAGTTAGAATGAGGATCTTGGAAAGCGAAGGGTTCACAGTAGGTTGCAAGGTTTCTTATAATCAAATAGCTAGGAGGTTTGTTCTCAGGCAAAGTTCGAAGTGGAAAAGTTACTCAGTCTGACTGCCTGATGTCTCAGAGTTTGAGTCTGAATCTGGTTCACAAACTGACTGAACTAATGCTTCTGATGACTTTGCTGGAACTGCTTACAAAGAACTGATTTCTAAAAGCAGACAAAAACATGGCTACCACAACCATGTGAAGTTCCACATATTTCAAGTTATTTTATCATCAAGGAATTGTATTTTTTTGATTTTACACCCTGGGTTGTAGGTTAACACTTCTATAGTGCACTCAATCTAGTGTGAAAAATGATTGTGATCCATTGTAATGGGGACAGAGGCCATTCACTTCCATCTACCACCAATTGTATTCCAATTTCGTTCCATGTGAAACATGGAGTCAGGCAGTGTGGAAAACTCTATATTTGGGCCAATCCTTAAACACTGAGATGTATGAAGACCTCAGAAGATTTTGAATCTCCATACTTACTTAGGTTTTCACTTGAAACTTGGCACCGTCTATAGCTCAAGGCCCAAAGGTATGATATATAACAGCCATTTTAATAGCTTGTTTGTCCAGTTTTCTTAAGTGTATTGACTGAAAGTTCATAATATGATGCATCTGCATTTGTCAGGATATTATCCTTAACATTTTATAACTTGTGCTTCTTCCTCTGTTACAGACTGCCTGGGCAGAATTTTCCCATCCTGCCGCCATGGGAATTGTAGTGGGTGGGACACTGACCATGCAAGGTCTGTTGACCTCGGGTGGGATTTTCTGGTCTTGAGGCGAGTGTGGCCAGCAAGTCCTGCCCCTGTCGCAATGAGCCATATTTCCTTCAAACTGATGTCAATAAGATCTAGGCATTCTGTTCTTGCCTCAGACTTCACAGATTTAGAAAAGTCTATTCCTTTGACTGCTGGATGGCAAATGCTGAATTTGATGAGGTGCAGATTTGATATCTTGCCAATTAAGAGCTAAGCTATGAACCTTGTCTTCTAATCATCCATAAAATGCTTTATTTCCCATTTCATAGCTTTAATGCATCCGCGTGGGATTTTCTATGTAGCCCATCGCATGTTAATCAGCAGTGGAGGCAGTCCACCATTGGCTGTGATTATTTGTTCCCACTGTTGTTTTGCTTTAACTTCATTTTATGGGATGTGCTCATTGCTGAAAAGAGAGGGGTGAGCTGCCTGCTTGAACTGTTGCAGTCCCTAAGGTGTAGGTAAACCCATTGTGCTGTTAGGGAGAGATTTTCAGTACTTTAACCCAGCCTCAGTGACGGAACGGCGATATATTTCCAAGCGGGCTCAAGTGTATCTTGGCTGTCCATCTCACTTAATAGTTAGCATTGTTGAAAATGTACACCAAACATTACCTGTGACAATAACAGTTCAACGTCCTGCTTTCAGCGTCAACAGTGAGATTGTATTAACCAAATGGAATCAAAGAGTATTAATTACTGCTAATACTGTAAATGCACATTAACCATGAATTTGCCAGGTTTGAATGGTATTAAGATTTCAGTTTGATTTATGAACTTACTCTAAATACAGACACGCAAACTCTTTTTTAAAGTGCACATTCACACTTGTACACGTGGTTCCTATGGGCTGTGAGTCATCAGCATCACTGTTAGGCAGATGAAGCTACATTGGTTTGAATACTTTCAAATGTTACCATGATTCGGAGGACATGCTGCTTACAATGGTGATTAGAAATGTGCATCATTTTTCTGCAGGTAATACAGTGCTTCATGTGTTAGTTCTACAACCAGAAAAAGAACAGGCATATTCCATGTATGATCTCATCACGTCACTTGTGTCTGAGAAACATCATCAATTTGTAGAAAACATTGTGAATAATGATGGCTACACTCCACTGAAGCTTGCAGCAGCTGAGGGTGACTTTGTAGTAAGTAAGCTGCTTTTCTGCAATTCAATGAACCTATCTAATTATTTGATAGGGTAAATGAGGTCATAGAAGCCCTACAGTACAGAACAAGGCCATCTGGCCCATGAAGCCCGCACCGACAACAATCCCACCGTACCCCCACACATTTACCCTGCTAATCCCCCCAAAACATGGGATCAATTTAGCATGGCCAATCAACCTCCTGTGGGAGGAAGTTGGAGCACCCAGAGGAAATGCATGCAGACATGGGGAGAATGTACAAACTCCACACAGATAGTGACCCAAACCGGGAATCGAACCCGGGTCCCTGGCACTGTGAGGCAGCAGTGCTAACTACTGTGTCATCGCCTCATGGTGAAGTAACACACTCTCTGAGTCAGGTGGTTTGGGGTTTAAATCCGACTCCAGGGACTTAAGCACTAGATGGTGGCTCTGATCCCAGCACAGTGCTGGAGACATGTTGCCTTTCTTCCGCCTCAGGTAGGTGTTATGAAGAACTGAACAACATTGAGAAAAGGGGATTATGTGGTCACTATCACATTACTGTTTATTGAACCTTGTTCCGTTCAAATTGACTACCACATTTTTTGTATCACATGTGTTGAAAATTTCCTATGAAGTAATCTATAATCATAATATCACGTAGGTTAAAAGATCCCTTTAAATATCTACCTTTCTATTTTTTTCAGACAAAACATTTTCACTTTTGAGAAGAGAGACATGTTATTGAAGCTTTTCATCTTCCACTCATCAGGACAATTCCAAGAATGCCAAATTTTAAACAATAACAACAATTTATACTGCAGGAAAAAAGGGTGCTAGTTAGTTGGCAACCCAACTCTGATTGGCAAATGCATTGCCATGGATAAGCAAAGGGGAACTCTAGGTTTCCCAAGCTGCTGGCTAGTTCAAAAAAGCTCAAGGCTTGAACATACTTATTTGTTTTTGTTGCTGAGAATAGGTCACTGTGCACAAATGAAGGTCACATTTAGCAAGTGTAACTGAGTCAGGTTATGACCTTAACTGATTATTTTAAATCGGTTGTTAGTGTCACAGTAGTTGCATTCAGGATTGATCAGCAAGTGCTGCCCAATCACAGAATCACATTTAAAAGTAATTTTGTTTTGGTTTTGCAAGTGTTGGTTAGTTGAGTATGTTCTGTACTGTGCCTATTCCAAACAACCAAAGGAACAGATTGTTTGATTCAATCAGCCAATATTTGGGGCCTGTGGCTTATAAATCTGGCATCACACAAGCACTAAAATTCACACATGACATTGCTCAATTGTATGATCGATGGAACATCTTTCTGGATTGTTGACAGCACCCTGTTAATGGGAAGTACCATTTGTGTAGCCACTGCATAATAATAACATGTAGTGGCTTGCTTAAATGTTGTTCACATTTTTGAGATACTTTGCATAGTAATTTGAAGTAGACTGAAGAATTTTCAGGTCTAAAAGTCTGAAATGCCTTTAGCCCATTGTGAATTTGTGCAATGCTGCATGGACAATGGTCATCCTAGCCATTACCCCACAGGATAGCTTTGATGTGCTCTATTTCCGCATCAACAAGCCTGCAGGATGAGCAAATGGCTCAGGCCCTATTTGCAGATAAAGCCCATTTTACACTGTGGTAACCATACGAATCCCACTGAGTATATTGACTGGTGAATGTAGGCTTGTAGTAGACATTAACCATCGAGTAAATAGAGTGAGCTGAACTGTTCCATCTCCAAAGTGAATTTTGGCTTGGGATGGAGTGTATTAAGATGTTGTAATGAAATCCTTATACACAGCTGCAGATTCAAAGGTTGCAAAGATATCAGCTACATATCAGAAATGTGCTCAAGGTAGGACGTAGGTACACAGTCCATTAAAAACAAATCAAAAAATATTAGAAAGAGCTGGGCCTGGAGGGGCTCTCCTGGCTACACTATCTATTTGGGCATATATGATCTCATTAAAACTGAACTCGACTGAGTGAGTTTCTAAGGTTATAAGCTCAATGACAGCAAGTTCAGAAAACAGAGCCACATCTGTTCTATACTGTGACATAGAGACACAGCACAAGAGTCTATGGCTTTTCTCAGTGGCACATTTGAAAGTTAGCTCATAATGTCAAACTAGCATATGAATGTTGCTAGCAATATGTAGGTCATGAAAATATTTTCAATTAAAAAATTGCTGGGAGATTATGCTAGAATTGTGTAAAACCCTTGTGAGGCACAGCGATAGTATGGCCTGCAGTTCTGCTCACTGTATTATATGAAGAATGTTATCATACCAGAAAGGAACTGAATGAAGATGTTACAAGGACTGGAGAATTTCAGAAATGAGGAAAGATAGGACATACTGGGATTGTTTTCAGCGGAACAGAGGAGGCAGCAGGGAATTTAATTGAAGTATACAAAATTAAGATGGATAGAGGGACAAAGCAAAAACAAACACAAGAGGACTATGAACAGCATTGCTGTTTCTCCACTCACAATGGTAAAACTATGTGATTGCAACAGACTTAATTATAAAGCCAGAAACAATAACAGTAGCCACACTCCGGTGAGGAACACTGCCAGTGAGGGACTGCTACAAATTATAAACCAAATCCACCTAACGTGCACATTTTTGGGTACTAAGGGGCAAAGTTAACATGGCCAATGCACAAAATCTGTAAATCTTTAGGCAATTTAGCATGGCTTACCCACTTAAACTGTACATCTTTGGATACTAAGAGGCAAATTCAGCATGATCAAATCTCCCAACCTAACAGAATATTGGGTTACAGGGATAGGATCTGGGTGGGATTGTTAAGCAGGCTGGATGGGCTGAATGGCCTCCTTCTGCATTGTATGGATTCTGTATTCTGTAAATCTAACTGATGAACAAAGAAAACAGATGACAGAGATTATGAAAGCCTTGAATGAATGCCTGGAGTCCCAAGTCAGCATTACATATGAGAGCTAAGCCTTCAACGCTAATGCACAAGAAACCATTGAACAGTACATGAGGGATAGTAACACTGTTTGCGGAAACTGGAGAATTTGGACAGCTAAAGATGATCTGATTATAGATAAATTAGTCTTAGCCATGCGAGAACCCTCAGTGGGAGCAAGTCTACTGAAAGATGGGAAAATGATGTTAAAGAAGGTAATGGATATGCATTGAAATGTTGATATTCTCAAGTATCAGCCAGAACACATGTATGGCTTCTCCAAAAATAGAGCAGAAACATTGGCCCCACTGACTCTTCTTGGGATTGCTCCCACTCTTCTTAAAGTTTAGTTACTAGTTCAGCTTCCTGGAGGAGTTGCTGCTTTTCATGCCCTTATCCTCCCCCATAAAAAATCGCTTCACAAGCCCAGTAATGGCAAGTCATCAGCTTCTGGAACAAATTCAAATGTGATTTAGGCCTCTGTGCTGGTACTATTGAATTGACTCTACACATTTAAGTTGATCTTAACATGATTGTTCAGTCCATTGCTTAATGGGCACTGTAGTTGAAAATTGGCTCCAGAATAGCTCACACTCAGGGACAGGCTCTTTCCTGCTATGTCCCTGTTCCAGTTATATCTCTGTTACATGAGGTTGAATGGATGGCACTGTGGCACGGTATTAGCATTGCTGCCTCTCAGCACGAGGGACTCAGGCTCAATTCTGGCCTCGGGTCACTGTCCGTGTGGAATTTGTACATTCTCCCCGTGTCTGCGTGGGTTTCCTCCCGACGCTCTGGTTTCTTCCCACAGTCCAAAGATGGGTGAGTTGGGCCATGCTAAATTGACCCTAGTGTCAGGGGATTAGCAAGGTAAATACGTGGGGTTACAGAGATAGGGCTTATGGAATTGTGGTTGTTGCAGACTCAATGGGCTGAATGGCCACCTTCTACATTGTAGGCATTCCATGATTACCATGGTCTTCACTTCCCATGCTGAAAATCAGTGCGGCATCTACCAGTTACATCCACTCATCCAACAGATTCCCGCACTGCCCTCTCCCACCACATTCACAAGTATTGGCTTTTCCTAAGCTGACATACGTGGACTGCTCCTACTACATGGAAGCAGTATTGAAATATAAGAATCAGGCCAGCTTTAACTGGTTAATTAGAACTTGCTAAATTGTCTTGGGTAATGGTAGTGTCGTTGTAGCAAAACAAACATAGAATACACAGTGGAGGATCTTTAAGGAGATCTTTCTCGGTGCTCAGCAGAAATATATTCCAATGGTAAAGAAGGAATGTAGGAGAAGGGATAATCAGCTGTGGTTATCGAAGGAAATAAAGGAGAGTATTAAATTAAAAGCTGATGCATTTAAAGTGGCTAAAAGTAGTGGGCGATTAGAAGATCGGGAAAGGTTTAAAAATCAACAAAGAATGACTAAGAAGTTGATAAAGAAAGGAAGGATAGACTATGAAGCTAAACTAGCACTAAATATAAAAAAGGATAGTAAGAATTTTTACAAATATATAAAGAAGAGGAGGCTGGCTAGAGTGAATGTTGGACCCTTAGAGGATGAGAGGGGGGGATTTAGTGGTGGGAGATGAGGAAATGGCTGAGGCTTTAAATAAGTTTTTTGCCTCGGTCTTCATGGAGGAGGATGCAAATAGTTTGCCGGATATTAAAGATAGAAGGATGGCAGGAGTTGAGGGCCTGAATGCGATCACTGTCACTACAGAGGTGGTGCTTGATAGACTAACGGGACTGATGGTGGACAAGTCCCCAGGACCGGATGGAATGCATCCCAGGGTTCTGAAGGAAATGGCAGAGGTGATAGTGGACGCCTTAGTGATTATTTACCAAAATTCGTTGGATTCCGGGGAAGTTCCGGAAGATTGGAAAATGGCTAATGTTACGCTGATGTTTAAAAAAGGTTGCAGACAAAAGGCAGGGAATTATAGGCCAGTTAGTTTAACGTCTGTAGTTGGAAAAATGCTTGAATCCGTCATCAAAGAAGAAATAGCAAGGCACCTGGAGAGGAATGGTTTGATAGAGCAGACGCAGCACGGGTTCGTTAAGGGGAAGTCGTGTTTGATGAATTTATTGGATTTCTATGGGGATGTGACTAGTGCGGTAGACAGAGGGGAGCCAGTGGATGTGGTGCTTCTTGATTTTCAAAAGGCATTTGATCAGGTGCCTCACAAAAGGTTGCTTCAGAAGGTTAGGGTGCATGGAGTTGGGGGTAAGGTGTTAGCGTGGATAGAGGATTGGTTGTCTAATAGGAGGCAGAGAGTTGGTATCAATGGGTGCTATTCTGATTGGCGGTTGGTGACTAGTGGAGTGCCGTAGGGATCGGTGCTGGGGCCTCAGCTATTTACCATTTATATAGATGATCTGGAGGAGGGGGCTGAGTGTAGGGTGACGAAATTTGCTGATGACACGAAGATGAGTGGAAAAGCAAATTGTGCGGAGGGTGTAGAAAGTCTGAAGAGGGATTTGGATAGGCTGAGCAAGTGGGCGAGGACCTGGCAGATGGAATACAATGTTAGCAAGTGTGAGGTTATCCACTTTGGCAGAAATAATAGTAGTAGGGATTACTACTTAAAGGGCGAAAAGCTGCAGCATGCTACGGTGCAAAGGGACCTGGGGGTCCTTGTGCATGAATCGCAAAAACCCAGTCTGCAGGTGCAGCAGGTGATCAAGAAGGTAAATGGAATGCTGGCCTTTATAGTGAGGGGGATAGAATATAAAAGTAGGGAGGTCTTGCTGCAACTGTACAGGGCACTGGTGAGGCCGCAGCTGGAGTACTGTGTGCAGTTTTGGTCGCCACACTTATGCGAGGATATTTTGGCCTTGGAGGGAGTGCAGAGGAGGTTCACTAGGCTGATACAGGAATTGAAGGGGTTGGACTATGAAGAGAGACTAAGTAGACTGGGTCTGTACTCATTGGACTTTAGAAGGATGAGAGGGGATCTTATAGATCTTATAAGATAATGAAAGGGATGGATAGGGTAGAGGTAGAGAGATTCTTCTATAAGATAATGAAAGGGATGGATAGGGTAGAGGTAGAGAGATTCTTCCCACTTAGAAAGGATAGCAGGACTAGAGGGCGTAGCCTTAAGATAAGGGGGGGACAGTTTAGAACGGAGTTGAGGGGGAACTTGTTCACTCAAAGGGTGGTGAATCTCTGGAATTCTCTGCCCGTTGAAGTGGTGGAGGCTACTTTGCTAAATATATTTAAGTCACGGGTAGATAGGTTTTTGACAGACAAGGGAATTAAGGGTTATGGGGAGAGAGTGGGAAAGCGGAACTGATCCACTTCAGATCAGCCATGATCTTATTGAATGGCAGGGCAGGCTCAAAGGGCTAGATGGCCTACTCATGCTCCTATTTCTTATGTTCTTATGTTCTTACATAAAATGAAGGCTTGTTATATTTCAAACACTTACAATCATTCCAATCATTCTTTTGGCCAATAAATTATAATTTCCTGCAAAAAAACAAACCAGATGAAAAAGATAGAATTTGTACGGGTTATGATCTCAGGACGTCCCAAAAAGCTTCACCAGGGAATTAAGTACTACACTCTTGAAATACTGTCACTGTTAAATTGGACGAAATATGACAACATATGTTTCATGACAACACAGTATTGAGGCAAATGACCAGATAATCTGTTTTAGTGACAGTGATTCAGAGATGAATGTTGGCTGGAACACTGTTCTTCTTTGAACGATGTCAAGGTATCTTTTACATTCTTTTGAAAGGGCAGACAAAGTGACAATTTAATATCTTACCCTGAAACCTGCACCTGAAAAGCAGACATCTCAGTGGTAGCATTTTCTCTACTGAGGCGGAAAGTCAGTTTTATTGAGGACTGAATTTCTCCTGCACTTTTCCAAAATAAACCACAGGCAGAATTTTCCAGCCGTTCACGCTGGTGGGATTTTCTGGTGCAGTGAATGGAGATTTGGCTAAGTGCCAAATTCTCCATCCTCGCTTGCAGCACCAAGAGGGCATGAACAACTGGAGAATTTCAGCCCAGGTTTTGTATGCTGTTAGTTAAACAGTTTTATAATCACTTTGTTTCTGTATTCTTGGGGATAATCACATAATGGTGTGGTAAAGGAATGTCAATCTCAGCTTAATTTTACATGCCTCACTTCACTCTGCTGAAATGAGGTTTATCTTTTAGGTTTTATTTTAGCTTTTATATGAGACAGAAATACTAAATTTAGCTCAAACTCTGGTTAGTAGCCACATAGAGGAGAAGATCACACCCTCGCGAAACAAATTTCAGCAGAATGAGTACATTCCAATTAAATTTGAAACATATAAAATTGTTCTTTAAAAAATGTACCTTTTTTAGTACCCTATTTAACACATTAAATGTTTTTTCCTTTGTAGATGTTCAACTATTTGGTGCAAAAACAGAAGAAAATATACTGGACAATGGGGACAATTTCTTACTGTGTCTATGATCTCACCAACATTGATACATGGGGTGACCAAAAATCAGTTCTGGACATCATAACAACAAGCAGGAATAGTGAGGTAATCAGAAGAATGAAGCTGCATGTACTTTGTTGTAATTGTCCATTAAGTATACATTTCCATGGGATAGCCCTACACTTGTTGTGACTTTAAGGTCTCCATTGTGCAAATTTACATTTACATTTACATTTTCACCTTGCTGGGAATGGCTCCCCACTTGAATTCCACAATCAGTAACTGAATTAACAATCAGGTAATGACAGTAATCAGAAGTGAGGCTACAAACTCTCTAAGTTTGGTTAATTTCTTAATAACCTTAACTTCCAGTTAAATACAGTGTAACACTTTGTGCATTGAGTGTTAATTCTTAGCAATTCACTGCTCTTTCGGGTGGAAGTTATGAGTGAAAAATCACTGTTGAGAGCTCTGAAAGGTAGTTTAACAATAATATCAAAAGCCTGTCTGTCTTCTACACTGCTCACTAATAAAACTATTTGTAAACAAAAATAAAATAACTTTACATATCCTATGAATCACTGTATAACATGGTGTATGTGGCAGGAGATTTCAAGGCTTCACAGAATCATAGAATCCTACAGTGCAGAAGGAGGCCATTTGGCCCATCTGCACTGATCACAATCCTACTGAGGCCCTATCCCCATAACCCTGAGCATTTATGCAGCTAATCCCTCTGACACTATGGGGCAATTTAGCATGGCCAATCCACCTAACATGCACACCTTTAGACTGTGGGAGAAAACCAGAGAACCCGGAGGAAACCCACTCTGACACAGGGAGAATGTGCAAACTCCACATAGACAGTGATTCAAGCCAGCAATCAAACCCAGGTCCCTGGTGCTGTGAGGCAGCACTGCTAGCTATTGTGCCAGCCCTTTGCTCGAAAATTATTTTACATTACATTTTTAAAACTGGCTTATTCACACCTGTGCTTGGGTTTGGAAGTTTTCTGTTATGGGGACGGTGGGAGGGAGAGTCAAGATTTGTCTGTGCAGGTGTCAGATGTCCACAATGTGCTAAAGGAAAGGCCAAAAGGTCATCACTGTTATCACTGCAGACCCAGTTGTGAAGTTGTGTGATTTTCAGATCGATGTCCCACTGTTTTATTTTCGAAATATTTCACTCTTTTCACATGACTTTGGAATGCTAGACGCTTGTTGTAAACAGGTTTTCCTAAGGTCCGGTATTCCAAACTGGTGGAAAATGTGATCTTTGGTGTCACTTCACTGGAAGGGGAGAAGGGTGGCTGAAAAATAAGGAAGAAAACTCTGATGGAGAATTGAACAGATGTTAATTGATGTTGTTTTTGCAGGTCCGCAAGCTTGTCGATGCTAAACCAGTGAAGGAGCTCCTACATCAAAAGTGGAATTCTTTTGGATACAAGTATTTCCTGATCTGGATGTTCTCCTATATTATGTACATTATTATATTCACCGTTTCTAGCCTTTATCGGCCCTTGAAGCCAATTCCACCTGGGTTATCTGACAACTTAACCATTAGGACACAGAAGACTTTGGCAGTAAGTATAAGCATTTTCTAATATTGACATCCTCCAGTTATATGTTGTCAGCTCAAGGCTTTTAAAATCAATTCCTTCCCAGTCTCTATTAACTTCACTGCTTTCAAACAATAAAATTTGCTGCAAAGATAAAGCAATAATATAGACTGCACTTAATCATCTACAACAATCGTCAGCATTTTTGCTGGATGATTTAAAATGAAAAGGTGTGGTTGGGGAGGAGATAATCAAACGCTGGGAGGTTGTTTCCCTTTGTCGGAGAGTCTAAGACCAGGGAGTAATAAGAGTAAGGGGTAGCCCATTTAAGACAGGGACGAGAAGGACATTTTTCTCTCAGTGGGGTAGTGAATCTGTGGAATTCATTCATAGAAATCATAGAATCCCCACAGTACGGAAGTAGGCCATTCGATCCATTGAATCTGCACTGACCACAATCCTATAATTCAATTCCTTTAACCCCACATATTTACCCTGCTAATCTCTTAACACTAAGGTCAATTTAGCATGGCAAATCAACCTAACCCACACATCTTTGGACTGTGGGAGGAAACCAGAGCACCTTGAGGAAACCCACACAGACAATGGGAGAACATGCAAACTCCACACAGACAGTGACCCGAAGCCAGAATTGAACCTGGGTCGCCGGCGCTGTGAGGCAGCAGTGGTAACCACTGTCCCACTGTGCCGCCCCATTTCCACAGAGAGCTCTAGAGATTGGGATATTACTTGTGATCAAGGCTGAGAGAGACAGATTTTTGATCACTAGGGGATTCAAGGGTTATGTGGATAAGTCAGGAATGTGAGTTAAGGATTATCATAGAGCAGTCATGGCCTCATTGAATGGCAGAGTAAACTCGATGGGCTGAATGGCATACCTCTGCTCCTAGATGTCACTGTACAGGCTGCAAATAACTTTGCTCCTTTAAGTTAACAAAAATGCAGTCCTGTGCAATAACTTTAAAGGGGTTGTTCATTTAAATAAATCACCCACACTTTTGAAAAGAAATTAGAGAGTATTTTGATCAATTCTTAGGTGTATAAAGTATGTTCATTGATGAAATGTCCCATAACAAATTGTCATCAAAACACATCACAGAATCCTATAAACTTTTAGCTGACAAATTGATCAGATTTTCCTTTCCCATAGTTTCCATGAGATATCTGTAAAATCCTGTTGTGTAAGGCTGCTGAATAATACAGTGCGACTATTTTGGTTGATCAGTTTTATTTGATTTCCCTTCACCTGCCTTTATCAGTCCCAAGTAAAGTAGGGAAGAGCAACAGGTATTTGTATAGGGAGGACAGCCAGCCCCACCTGATCTACATTGCCCTCCATCCACCTGGGTAGGTAATACCTAGAGATATCCTTGCATTGTCCCACTACATACAATAGTAAGTTAGGTAGGTAGTTAATCATTAGTCCGCTAATCCAGCAGTGGCTGCGATCACTGCTGGGGCAGGACTAGAACGTCCACTAGACCCCACTTTGGAGAAGGTGGATTAGTCCATTTGTGGATCTCTCCTTTTCTCTCTGCTCAACTTCACCAGTTCATGGAGACGTGCTCTCATACTTTAAAAAGAGACAAGAGTATCAATGGAAACTCACCTGCTGCAAAAAGAGCGGCTCCCAAAGCAGCCAAGTTGGGCTTGTCCCCAGCTTCCTGGCCCATTGTCATTGGTACCGCAGCCCTGTCAAAATCCAGCCCACTGTTTTCAAAATGAAATAATTAAATATATTTCCAGGACAATATTGCCGGTACACAGTAGAATGAATTGACATTCCCAATGGAAAGGCTTGTCCAATACAGCATTATTCCTGAACATCAGCTCAGTTTTCTACAGGCACGTAATTGGGAATATCAGAGACACTATTCAGGGCATTGAGGGGGGCATTAGATTTTCAAAATGGCGTCCATGGAGCATACTGTACAATGCTGAAAGAGACCACGGCTCACTGTGTCTGTGCCACCTGAAAACCGAGCTATCCAGCCTAATCCCACATTGCAGCATTTTGCCCATAGCCCTGCACTGGAGCTGCATATCCAGACCCCAGTTAAATGAGGTCAGGGCTTCTGCCTCTACTACCCTTTCAGGCAGTGAGTTCCAGGCCCCTCACAACTTTTTACACCTCAATCAAATCCCCCCTCAGCCTCCTCTGTTCCAAGGAGAACAACCCCAGCCAATCCTATCTTTCCTCACAGCTGCAAATTTCCAGTCCCGGCAAGATCCTTTGTAAATCTCTTCTGTACCCTATCTAAGCAAATATATCCTTTCTGTAATGAGGTGACTAGAACTGCGCACAGTGCTCAAGATATGTTCTAACTAATGTTTTACATAGTTGCTGCATAACCTCCATGTTTTTATATTCTACACCTTGACTAATAAATGAAAGGATTCCGGGTGCAATATTGTGCCAGTGAGATTTTCCACCCCTGTCAAAATCAATGGATTTTGAATGGCTCACCATATTTTCCAGCCCCACTCTTTCCCAAAAATGGACAGCATGGTAGCATTGTTGCCTCACAGTGCCAGAGTCCCGATTCCTGGCTTGGGTCCCTGTCTGTGTGGAGTTTGTATGTTCACCCCGTGTCTGTGTGGGTTTCCTCCGGGTGCTCCGGTTTCCTCCCACTGTCCAACGATCTGCAGGTTAGGTGGATTGGCCGTGCTAAATTGTCCCTTAGTGTCAGGAGAACTAGGTAGGATAAATGCATAGGGTTATGGGGATAGAGCCTGGGTGGGATTGTGGTTGGTGCAGAGTCAATGGGCCAAATGGCCTCCTTTTGCATTGTAGGGATTCTATGATTCTATATTGATGAGCCATAAAAATCCGCCCTCTATATGTCTATCTAACAATTATCAACCTGTCCTGGTACCTTCAGGGATGTTTGGACATTCACTCAAAGGTCCCTCAGTTTCTTTGCACCTGTTACGTATCCTCCCACATATTGTGCAACCCTTTGCCCAAACGCATCACTCGTACTTCTTTGGGTTGAACGCCATTTGCCATTTTTCTGTCCAGCTAATCAGCCAACGGTATCAAACGGCAGTCAACAACAATACTCCTTGCTATCTACTGTGCAGCCAGTCTTGCTGTCATCTGCAAACATCTTGATCAATTCTCTTCATTATGCCCAAATCATTAATGTATACATAAAAAGCAGAGGACCAAGTACTGAGCCCTGCAGAACCCCACTGGCAACAGACTTCCAATTACAAAAGCACCCATAAACTTTTCCGGTCCCATAAGCACACTTTGTTTCCTACCACTGAACCAATTTTGTATCCAGCTTTCTGTACTCCCCTGGATCCCATGGGATTTTATTTTTTTAACCAGTTTTCCACATGGGACCTTGTCAACAGCCTACTAAAATCCACATACACCCACATCAACCGTGTTACCCTCATTAATCCTCCTTGTTATCTCCTCAAAAATTTCAATCAAATTAGTCAGACACAACCTTCCCTTAACAAATCCCTGCTGACTGTCCTTGATTCATCCTTGCCTTTCTAAGTGATTATCTATGTGGAGTTTGAACATTCTCCCCATGTCTGCACGGTTTTTCTCCAGGTGCTCCCCTTTCTTCCCACGTTCCAAAGCCACGTGAGTTAGGTTGATTGGCCATGTTAAATTCTCCCTTAGTGTCGGGGGACTAGCAGGGTCAATATGTGGGATAATGGGGATAAGGCCTGCGTGGGATTGTTGATGGTGCAGTCTCAATGGACCGAATGGTTTCCCACTACACTGCAGGGATCTTATGATTCTATGATTCCGATGATTTATCCACTTTCAAGGTTGCTTATCCCCTTCATACTTCCTCTCTCCCTGTGTTAATCCCACTCCTCATTAACTCCAACATTGACCCCTTTTTTGTGAATACAAAAGTACTATTAAGAGCATTCAGAATGTGATTCAATGGGCTGATAATCAGCTCAGTAATCCTTTCACCACTTCTCCCAAAGGATAGTGTGTGGGCATCCAAAATGGAAAACTCGTCCACAAGTGAGACAGACACAGAGGACTCCGGTATTTCCTAGACTTTCTGGTGGTCACCCATTCCCTCTCTTCCTGCAGGTTCTTCCTGCTACAGTAATTATTTTTTTTTTTAAAAGCACATTAACAGACAACTGCTACTGCCAGGCAGACCCTACTTATTGTCCTAGCCCCTTTCACTGAAAGGGGTAAACTGTGGGACAATTTGCATCTGACACCATGCAGGTCTTTACAGTGATCATGCAAATAAAGGTATTCAGAGCAGGCAGATCATGTTTAGTGAAATGTAAATTTTATGTTTAAAGTTGCAAAAGTCCACATGCAAATGTGTAATGATTTTATGCTGATTTTAATGTTTCTGCACAAACAAGTCCTCCCCTCGCATGGGGCATTCTCTTAGAATACAACATGAATTGAAGAATGAACCAGTGGTCATACAGAGCGAGAGAAGCTGTTGGAAGATACAGGAGAAGGTGGGGTGGGGGTGGGATCTCAACAGGAGGAGATATTCCCCTAAGATGTTCAGGAAGCAATCTGTAATTTGAAGGTCAAGGGTGAACGGTGGATGCAACATCTGTGCCAGGTTGGTGTGCTTCCTGCATTGTGATCGGTGCACCAGGTTAACCATATTTTGCTATCTCTGCACCTGTTTTTGGTCCCCTTTGCAGGAGATCAAACTTCTAGTTTTACGAATAAATGGAATACAGAACTAATAGTTTTTCTGTACCTTTGTTTGTGATAAATGCATTATGTTTGTGTTAACAGTCATCTCTGTATTACATACTTAATTTAGGAATCCTATCAAACAAAGGAAGATTACCTGCGACTTGTGGGTGAACTGATAACCATCATTGGAGCACTGGTGATACTCATCAGTGAGGTAAGTCTCAGATCTTTGTCGTGTAAAACTCAATGCACAATGCACTTCTGCTTTACATGTGGAGAGAGGAGCGGCTGTGCTAGAAATTCTTTAACTACTCACCCTTGCCAGCTGTCTGTGAAGAGAAATCTGGAGAAGGCAGAGCAGTAACATTTTTCCCACAATAATTAATTACCCAGTCTTGGATACCAAGGTTGCTTTCCAAGCCTGAAAATGGTGCCATTTACAGAAGAGCTAATGGAGCTGAAGGTTGCCATGATTCATAAGCTCTGCTGGGTGGCATTCTCCAAAAAGTTGTTTCTTCAAAGGTTTGAGAGAACAACGTTTAATTTGTCTATAAGGTAAGATATTAATCACTAGTGAAGAAGTAATCTTGGAAGTCCAATGCCTTGTGCAATAGAATGGTAATATGTTCATTCACAGTTGTGAATCTTTTCATGATGAATTCCCAGACTCAATCTATAATAAAGCTTGTTAACAGTTAATGATATTGACGAAACTGATTCTAGGAATCCAGCATCAAAAGTACTTCAGCCAGAACTTACACAGTCAGGCTTCAGAGTTATCTGGGTGCATTGCACATAAACATTGATGTCCCTACACCAAAATGTCCAGACTAAGAGGCCAGAATTTTACTACTGCACCCGTCCCGGAATCAATTCTGGGGTTGGCAAGGCTTGCAGAACAGAATTCTCTGTTGGCCTTGGGCAGGATTTTATGAGCCTCACCCGAGCAAGGTCATAAAATTCGGCAGAGACTCTTACTTCTTGCTGTCCTAAAAATAAAACTTTCAGAGGTGATGCTCCACAAAAGAAGTAAAGGTAAAGTCACCGTAATCCCAGATGACCATAGGCTGTTCTCCCCTTTAAGGGGGAAAGTTGACTGGTGGTGATTTAACTGATGAATCACCATACATCAGACAAGAGGCAAGGTTGAGAAGGCAGGCCTTCATGAATAACCTCAGTTGGTACAGAAATTAAACCTGGGCTATTTCAGACACTTGGCATCACTAACCAGCCGTCCAGCCAACTGAGCTAACTGACTCCCAAAAGAAGTCAATAAGGAAAAGGATATTTGAGTTTTTCGATAGATTTATAAAAATTGAAATCTATCCACTTTGGAAGGAAAAAAAGGCCAGTGGATGTGGAAGTCACAACTGTCCCCAACAACTGTGCAGCACCTTTCCAGGCTGCATTGAAGACATTTGTAATATTAGCCAAATCACTTAACTTGGGCATCTTGAAGTAAGCATCATATATATTGTTACTAGACCATGTTGTTTCATTCACTTCCCTATGGACAAGTGATGATATGGCAGCGAAGTCTGATTTTATAAAGTGGCAAGGTTCCCAAGGTCCAAAGAATTATCACTTACACATATTTTTATGATCCTTACTATCTTGCAGATCAATAGTTAAAGATTCGATTCTCTGTTCATCTCATTTTTGACCAATAGCACCACCACACCACAAAAGTCAACATTTGCCTCCCTGGGTGCAACCATAATTCTTTTGTCTTAAGACTGACCACCATCCTAGCATTCTTTGACTTACAAAATCAGGTCCTTGAAATACTCCTTCAAGATCAAGCTTACCATCTACAATGGTGGCTAATGGCAACTTTGCATGCTGTCAAGCGATCAGCAGAGCGCTATTATAATGAAACCCGTTCATCTGCAGTCATTATAGCAGACACAGACAGGAAGATCCATGGAATACTGAGAATGTATGTGATTCATTAATCTGTGAAAAATGCCCCCCAAAAATGAAAATGATATTTGACTTTCCTTGGATTTAAAAAAAGGTTAAAACTATTCAAGTTAGATGAAGTAAACAAATGATGCATGGGGAATGATCTAGTTTCTTTATTGAGTATTCAGGGCGGCACAGTGGCGTACAGCGCCAGGGATCTGGGTTCAACTCCCGCCTCAGGTCACTGTCTGTGTGGAGTTTGCACATTCTCCCCATATCTGTGTGAGTTACCTCCGGATGCTCCAATTTCCTCCCACAGTCCAAAGATGTGTGGGTTAGGTGGATTGGCCATGTTAAAATTGCCTCTTAATGTCAGGAGGAGCAGCTGGGGTAAATGCATGGGGTTATAGGGTAGGACCTCGGTGGGATTGTGGTTGGTGCAGACTCAATGGGCCGAATGGCCTCCTTCTGCACTGTAGGAGTCTATGAAGATAGAATCAAGAACCCATGAAGTAAACTCATTTTAGCAATAGCTACTCTCCTTCATTTGTTTACCTATATATGGCATTTGATAGTCACAATTTTCAATATTTATCTTCATTTCTAGATTCCTTATCTGTACAGGATTGGTCCAAGAAATTATTTAGGGAATACATCAATAGGAGGGCCTTTCCCATTGCTCTTGTAAGTATAATCTACTGCTGTTGTCATTTTTTTTCTAAATGGATCATTCTGGACAGTATACTGCAATCTAATTAGAGAAGGTGAATAATTAACACATTGGTAAAATTGATTAGGTAATGATGTATTATTCAATGCTGCATTTATAATTTACAAAGAGTAGGTTCTCAGTGATGCTGGAATAGATTTTTCTTTACTTTTGTTAATTAAGTTATTGGTATGTTAAGTGTGGAGTCTACTTCCTGCACATTTATGGCCTTTATCTTCCACTTAGCCACAACACAGAGTCTCTGCTTGTCCACAAGGATGTGAACCAGGCAATGAAATAGCAGGGGCAATATGTTTAACATTATTTCACATTGCAAGATTGGGATGTTAAATCAGTTGTCCTGCAGTTAACTCCCTTTGGAGATAGTTTCCTTCTACTGTTCACAGCAATACTGTGTCAGGGATACAGATGCATTTCTGTTATCTAGCATTGATAAGCTACAGATGCCAGAAAAATACATTGTTTGCCATACTCTCACCACATACATCTCATTATCATAAGTGGCCCATGTTTGGATGTACATGCATGTTCGGTGCCACTTCTCTGCAGAGAATGTAAATGTGGAGGCAGTTCCATTAAAGATGCACCAGTGAAATGATGTAGCTTGAGTGGAAAATCTGAACAGCTGTCTTGCTGATGGGAGAAAGAAAAGGAGATACATTCATACAAAAAGTTAATGAGAGCCAATTGATAAAATCGAGTTATTTTCTTCCATTATATCATTCAGCTACAATATTTAAAAACAAAACGGGGATGATTTTAACTTTCATAACCAGGTGGGCAGCACTGAATTGGTCACCAAATATATACTATGTCCTACATCAGTGGATAGAAAAATCTGATGGGATGCATGATCTCCTCCTGAGAGTTTACTAATATGGAGATAATACATTATATTCATAGGGAAATGTATTAAAGTGTGCATCCAGTGGTTGTATAATTCATCAATTTCACAATAGGAAGAAGAGAAGGCTCACATTTTGTAACACCTCTTCTAATCTCAGGACATTTCAAAGCATTTCACAAAAAATCAAATATTCCTAATGTATATGCTTTGAAGTAATGTAGGGAGATGGCTACTTAGCAGGACAATTGCAGGTAATTCCGGCATAGTAATTCTACCAGAATTATCATGCCCGAATAGACATGGGTGAAAGAAGAATGGTTACAGGACCCACAATGCAGAAGCCCCTCTCCTTCTTTCGGCTCTGCATATTTTATTCTGCATAGGAAAGGGAACGGCTGTGTTTTGCAGAGCTCAGAGAGAAGTTGGAAGAGCCAATACCTGCAGTGGAAACAGTTTTCGGACCTCATTTCCATGATTCCCATCACTGCAGTGAAGGACTCTGGAGACGTGTTCTTAGCAAGGAGTTTTGAATATTGTTGGAGGGCAGTTTCAAGTTGGAGAAGCATTACACAAAGCTATTCCAAACTGTTGATTTGTTAAAATCACCTAGACATCATTTCTCAAAGTGCTGGCCTTACATCCAGTGTGGGGAAGGGGGAGGGAATAGTCCCACATTATCTCAGGTGCTGCAATGATACCTTGCAGAAAAGTGGGCGCCAGGAAGTCATAGGACTGTAGAATACCTAAAGAGGCTGTTTGGCTCATCAACTCTGACTCTCCAAAGGAGCATCCAACTCAGGCCCTCCCCTCCACCCTATCCCCGTAACCCTGCACATTTACCATGGCTAATTCACCTAACCTACATATCTTTGGGCACTAAAGTGCAGTTTAGCATGGCCAATCCATGCTGTACATCTATGGATTGTGGGAGGAAACTGAGCACCTGGAAGAAACCCATGCAGACACATCCATTTAAAATAGCTAGTTTATTCACTTCCATACAGGCTTAACTTTTATACGTCGTGAGCTTTCTATGTTTTCCTCCTGTTCCAGGGTCTGTTACTCTCTTTTGATTGCTGTGGCAGTTATCATGAGAATCCTTGGTAATGTTGAAGAAGCAGTTCCAATCTCCTTGGCGCTGATCATTGGGTGGTGCAACACCATCTATTTTGCGAGAGGTTTTAAAATGCTTGGTCAGTTTTCCATTATGATTCAAAAGGTAGGATGACTATTTGTTTTATTTAATAATGGTGAAAATAGTTTAGAATACATTGAAAACATTGTCTCTGGCTACCAACAAATTGATTTTTCACTGATGGGTCACCCTGAACATTTCACTCCTATTGTACTTTCAATTAATTCTCTCTCCCATCAAAGCCATTATTATCAAACTCAGATATGTTGTTACACACCCAGTGAATTTTGGCATTAATTCCTTGCCTTCTCAATTAACACTGACAGTTTGGGGAGTTTAAGCAGTAAATATAATTTCAATAAGATTTAAAGAACAACAAGTTGCATTTATAACAGGATCTTTAATATAGAAACATGTTGTAAAGTAGGTCAGCAAGCATAGTGGTAGTGAGTGAATTGTACCTGGTGTGGGTTGAGATGCACTTTTAGGTGGGCTGAAGTTTCAGGAGGGTGGGACATCAGCCAGGAAGTATTGGAATAGTTGAAACAGAAATGACAAAGTACGGATGAGGTTTTCAGTAGTCGGTTGTCTGTGGCAAGGTAAAAGCTTGGCATATGTTTCAGAAGAGCAAGTAGGCAGACTTAGTGATGGGAAGGCTTTGGATTGAAGTTGGGTTTAAACCAGATGTTGAGTGTGATCAATGACTTCAACCTGAGGCCAGGGCTAGCAGGGGCTGGAATTGGGAGTTTGCAAACAGAGATTGTGGCAGTAGCTCTCAATGTTTACAAAGAAAGGAACAAAGAACAATGAAAAGTACAGTGCCAGGAACAGGCCCTTCAGCCCTCCCACGCCTGTGTCGATGAAGATGCCTCAACTAAACTAAAAAAGAATTTCCGCTTTTACTCAGCCCGTATCCCTCTACTCCCTCCCTATTCATGTATCCATCCAGATGTCTCTTTAATGTTGCTAATATGTCTGCTTCCACCACCTCTTCTGGCAGCACACTCCAGGCACCAACCACTCCCTGTGTGAAAAACTTCTCTGCACATCTCCCCTAAACTTTGCTCCCCTCGCCTTGAACCTGTGCCCCTTTATAATTGACGCTTTCACACTTGGGAAAAGCCTCTGACTATGTGCCTTGTCTATGCCTCTCATAATTTTGTAGACCTTGATTAGCTCTCCCCTCAGCCTCCATCTTTCCAATGAAAACAATCCTAGTTTATTCAACCTGTCCTTATAGATAAACACCCTCAAGACCAGGCAACATTCTGGTGAAATTTCTTTGCATTCACTCCAAACTTTCCATGTTCTTTTGGTAGTATGGTGACCAGAAATGCTCGCAATACTCCAAATGCGGCCTAACAAAAGTTTTATATAACTACAACATGATTTCCCAGTCTTGTACTTAATGCCTCAGCTGATGAAGGTAAGCATGCCATATGCTTTCTTAATCACCTCAGTCATCTGTTTTGCAACTTTTAGGGAAATGTGGACCTGCAAACCCAGATCCCTCTATATGTTAGTGTTCCAAAGGATTCTGCCATACACAGTATAATTCACTAAATTTGATCCT
This sequence comes from Carcharhinus amblyrhynchos, assembly GCF_965287045.1. Taxonomy (NCBI): domain Eukaryota; kingdom Metazoa; phylum Chordata; class Chondrichthyes; order Carcharhiniformes; family Carcharhinidae; genus Carcharhinus; species Carcharhinus amblyrhynchos. The sequence goes on along the minus strand of NC_137326.1, from coordinate 98,842,094 downwards.
CCAAAAACATCACCTCGTTTTTGTCCAGATTAAACTCTATCTGACATTTCTGTAACCAAGTCTCTGATCTATCTAGATCCTGTTGTATCCTCTGACAATCTCTGGTGCCATCAGCAACTCCACCAATCTTTGTGTCATCTGCAAACTTACTAATCAGACCACCCACTTTTTCCTCAGATCATTTATATATACTACACACAACAATGATCCCAGCACTGATCCCTGTGAAGACCACTAGCTACAGATCTCCATTCTGACAAACACCCTTCCACTGATACTCTCTGTCTTTTATAGCCAAGGTATTTCTATATCCATCTAGTCAGCTCACCACAAATCCCAATTAATTTTAGAGTTTGTACACATCTGTCATGTGGGACCTTGTCAAATACCTTACTAAAGTTCATGGGAGCTATTCTCCCAGCCTGCTATGTTGCTTCCTGCTGGGTGCCTGGATCTCTGCATGCCTCTGCGGCTAAGATTTTGAGCTTCATCAGCTTCACATCGGAAATCAGCACAGAGCTGATTTCAATAATTAAATTCTCATTTGGATATGATTAACAGGCCAGGGATTAACTTTTACAGCCCACTAGTGATCCCACCCTCCCATCTGCCAGGAGTGGTTCTCTCCAGCAGGGTTTACTGTTGCTTCCTATGAACAGGTAACAGATGGCCCAACACCGCTGGAGGGAACAGAAGCCATGGATTTCCCCACAAGATGTTGGAGTAAGGGGGCTGTCCCCTGGACAGTACCAACCTGGCTGTACCAGCCTGACCCCCTGGCACTGTACAAGGGGAAACTTGAAGATGCCCAATGGGCTGTGCCAAGGAGGCAAAGCCAGAGGGGGTGGGGCCTACTGGGGATAGGGCCAATGGGGAGCAATTGGTGGGGGTGGGAGGTTCTGTTCCACTCGGCACGAGATTAGTGGCAGAGGGAAGGAGGACAGGCCATCTGCAAGGGGGGGGGGCCACGGGTTGGGGGGGTGTGGTCAGGGGGGTCAGGGGCTAATAGGGGAGTTGGAGCTGTCAGGTGGTCAGGGATCAGGATGTTGGGGCTGGCCAGGTGGAGGGTTGGGGAGATCAGGTCTAACTGAGGTTGAGGATATCAGGGCTGACCTGGAGAGATCCGGAATGCCAATGATCAGGGGACAGGAGTATTGGAGGGGCAGCGATGCAGAGTCATGGAGCAGATTTGGAGGCCGGTGATGGGGAGGCCAGTACATATGCACCAATCTCTGTGCTGATGGGTCGGCGCATGGACAGTGGCCCATTCAGCGCTATGCTGCTGGCCTCCCCAGCGGGAATAGGCCCCACCCACAGATTTTTAGTTGAAATTCCTCTGCAATGCTCAAAATGCTGGAGATTCAATATGAAAATCACACTTAAAAAACCAGCAGCATTTATTCCAGTTTTCTCATGAATTGGGGATTTTGATTTTTTTTGGGAGAATCCCATCCATGTAAGTTACATCCACAACCCTTCCCTCATTAATTATCTTTGTCACCTCTTCAAAACACTCAATCAAGTAACCAGGGGAAAGTTTGTTTCACCCAGAAGTGGATGTTAGACAAGCAGGGACGCAAGGCAAAAGCTTTGAAGGAATTGGGAGCCGGGGGTGGAGAAGTATATCTGGATGTCATATGTGTGAGTAATGTCACCAAGGGGAAATAGTGGATGAGCAATAGGATATGATCTTGTCAGAGTTGTCAGCAGAGGGTTAATCATGGTGGGCACTGCTGTTGTCTTTGTAGAGCTGACTACTCAGTCCATGTTGTAAGGGATGGTCTCATGTTCTGCAGAAAGATTTGACGCAGGTGTAACTGGACAGCTATTGTGCACAAGCTCACTATTGAGCTGTCCAGTGTACCTAGTAACACCTGATGTATGCACATCAGCCTTCTTCAGTAGCCTGGGTTCTTGATGTCAGCATCTAAACCCATTGCAGCAATATTTATGAAAGATCTCAACCTGGAAGGAAGCTGATTTCTGTGGCATCTCCTTTCCCTGGACTGGGGCTCCTGCACATTTTCATTTGGTGATTCACTACGTGAAGATCCATCGATTAGCCTAGCTTCCAAAGTACACGTGGGCTATGTGGGCTAGTGGCACAATAGGTAATGCATCTGACTACAGATCAGAAGATTCTAGGTTTGACTCCTGACTGGCTCAATGTCAATTTTAAAAGTAGTTTGTAAACTTCATTTTGGCCTGGATGACCCTCAGTGGTCTGGGGTGCAGTCTTCAAATCTGTAGCTGTCTAGCGACAGAGTGGTTCAATTCCACCTTTCAGCCGCAGCTGCTCTTTTTGCCATGGGCCAGTTGGCTCAGATGGTTAGAGCGTAGTGCTAATAATGCCAAAGTCATGGGTTCAATCCCTGTGCTGGCCAAAAGTGCTTACCCGGGTCAGTGGAGTCTTGTTTTACTGTCTGCTCAGTGACAATTTCATTGTCGGCGCTGGCTGGGTTTCGGGTAGCTCCATTCAATCACTTGATCACCCTTAAACTGGGAAAAGTTCTACCTTAAAAGAGGCCAAAGTACACGTGGTGCCAGTCTTTGACCTGCTATTTGTCCCAGTCAGACCAAGCGGCAGTGCATCTTCAGGAAGATTGGCCACCACTTCATGAAATGGCAAGGACGTGTCTACATTTCCAGAACTTAAAGTAAAAGAGAGAGGCAGGAATGAAAGAAGTGAGATTTGAGAGAAGGTGAAGATATAAGATGAAGAAGGCTTGTTATGTGGAGTGTATAGGGCGAGACAGAAGTAAGGGAAAATAAATAAAGTGTGATATATTTGTAGATAACATTTCCTCCAGTGCTGTCACTGGTCATGTCAGATTCAGGTTAAAATTCAACAAAGTTCCTACTTACATATTTTTAGAAAATTCTATTTAGGCTTTAAGTTATTTATTCAAAACCAAAGCTAAATAATTTGTGAAATGCTGTGACTCTCAAAGTCTTATGTTTGTGGATTGTTATTTCCTTTCAGATAATCTTTGGTGATTTTATGCAATGGTGCTGCCTGGTTCTTATCTGTATCACTGGATTCACTTCTGGTATGTCTCTCAAGCTGATAAAAATAATTGTAGGTTGCTGCTTAAAATGAATACAACTCAAGTTTAAAACTGAACATTTGTGTCATGTAATTGAAAAGACAAATGAATGGCAGAGCAGGCTCGAAGGGCCAAATGACCTCCTCCTGCTCCTATCTTCAACGTTTCTATGTTTTACCATGCCCCACATAGTTTGATTTCATTCAAAAGTTTAGTTACAAGATTCCATGATGGACATGGAATGACATTGCTTAGTTGCTGCTAAATAAATGAATTCCTTTTGATTTGAAACCGGTTCACAGAATTAGAAAAGGTGGTCCTGATTAAAGTCCCTGGTCGGGATTTTCTGCTCCCATTGACATCTGACAGGTTTGTCGATGGGAGTGGAAAATATCATGAGAATAGTCAAAGCACATTTTACGTTGCGCAAACGTGTAATGTGATTTTTCCCTCCCATTTTCAGTGACCAGGCAGATTTCCCAGTGTTCAGTGTCGGGAACATAATTTGCATTCATTTAGATATCATTATCAGGCCCCTTATGCCTGAACCAACTCCACCCCCATCAGGAAATACATTCACATTGGTGTGATAACAGAATGGAGTGAAATCTGGTCTCCCAAGGCATGTACCTGGTGAGCAAACCTCCTGGGCAGCTCAGGTGAATGCAGTGCTCAGGGTGGGGTGGGGTGGGGGCGGGGGGGAGGGTGGAAAGGCTCATGTCCTGGCACTGCCCCCTGGCACTATCTCCTGGCAGTGCTCGGGGAGTGGGAGAGGGGGGGAGAGGTGCAGTGGAGGAGGAGAGGGTGTCATCCAGGATGAACTCCTTAGTGCTGGAGCAGTCTTTAAAAATGGTGGCCCAATCCTCAAGAGACTAAGTTGCTGTTGCAATGGGTGAATCAGAGGCTGTTCCACCAGCGATACGTCATTTTCTTTCTATGTATTGGGATTATACAGCAGAGAAAGCAGAGGTGCTGTTGGTAGCTTCAACAACACTTTTCCCACCCAACATCAGCCTTTGCCAATTTCCACAAAATTCTTGCCCTCTGTCATAGAATCATGGCTTGGCAAGAAGCCACTTGCCTATCGTGCCTGCACTGGCTGAAAAACAAGCCACCAAGCCTAATCATACATTCCAGCATTTTGTCTGTAGCCCTGCCGGTTACAGCATTTCAGGTGCATAAAATCCTTTTGACAATTCAATCTACATGGCCACTACACTGAAAGTCAATGCTGAGATTTGAACCGAGGCCCACCTCTATGCAAATTATATACCCTAATACTGAGCTATATCCCCCCTGTAAATGAATGTGACTAGTTTCTAATTGCAGTTTAAACTGCATTGTTAATGAAGATATTTGCATTATTATAGGCCTTAGGTAGACCACGGTAGTGTTCACTGTTGACATTTTAATTTAAAACAAATCTCATGTGGTTTTGTTTTTTTGCTTTTATCCTGCAGCTTTTTATGTTATGTTTCAAACTCTGGATTTGAAAAATTATCCGTATTTCAGGGACTTTTCAATGACAATGTATACCACAGTTGAGCTAATGATGGGTTTAATTGATCTTCCGGTTCCGTATGATAGGCCAACTCCCAGCATCATATACACTGGCTATGTTCTATACATGATCTTTGTGTACCTTCTGCTGTTAAATTTGTTGATTGCAATGATGGATGACACATACTGGAGAATTGCATATGAAAGAGAGGAACTTTGGAAAGTGCAGGTAAGCTAAGTTCTTAGAATTAAGTTTACAAACTAGGCAAATTGAAATGTTAGAACACAGCAAACATAATCATGTAGGAAGTGATCTAATTGATTGAGAATATTGACAGCCCTTCCTCGATTGGAACAATTTGGGTTTGCCTATTTCTGTTGCAATAGTGACTATTTTTTGTCAATTTTGTAAGTTAAACACTTACTATAATATTTAATTTTATAAAAGAAAGTCAACATAGTAATTAGTCAAATTTGGTCAATTTTAATGAAAGTTAATGAATAAATTCCTGTCAGAATTTAGAATAGATTTTTCAAGTCCTCACCCATGAGGAGATTTCTCCTCTGCTGTGAGCGCCTCCTGAAATTCCTGGTACATTGCCTGTGAATTTCACTTGCAACAGGTAATGTAACTTCCTTCTTGGAAAAATCTATCTTTGTTACACAGAAAATAAATAGGCATGGAATTGTCCACTCTGGTTTAGAGACAAATTTAATCATTACCCAACTAGATAAATAATATGATTTGCAGAGTTAGAACATGAAATGTCTGTAATTAATTCATTAAGAGTTAATGACCAAACCTTAGGTTAACCATTTCAAATATACTGCAGAAAAATCAGACGAATATTGTAACATATATTTTGATCAAATCTCTTCTGAAACTCACCAAATAAATGCATTGCATGTTGCAGTATTAGGTTGCAGCAATCAGGAAGCTGCTAAGTTTCGTCATTGATGTGCACTGATTTGGGTAGTCAGTTAGAGTGGGAGCAGGGGTTTTACAATTAGATTTACATGAGGTTCAAAAGCCTTCACAATGTCCTGTTTTACCAAGATCCCACACAAGAGATTCATGAGCAAAATTAAAGCTCATGGTATTGGAGGTAATGTATTGATGTGGATAGAGAACTGGTTGGCAGACTGGAAGCAGAGAGTGGGAATAAACAGGTCATTTTCAGAGTTGCAGGCAGTGACTAGTAGGATACTGCAAGGTTCAGTGCTAGGATTCCAACTATTCACAATATTCATTAATGATTTGGACAAAGGAATTGAATGCAAAATCTCCAAATTTGCAGACGGCGCTAAGCTGGACGGAAGTGTGTGCTGTGAGGAGGATGCTAAGAGGCTGTAGGGTGACTTAGACAGGCTGACAAAGTGGGCAAATACTTGGCAAATGCAATATAATGTGGATAAATGTGAGGTTATCCACTTTGGTGGCAAAAACAGGAAGGAAGATTATTATCTAATAGCTGCAGTTTAGGAAAAGGAGAAGTGCAGCATGAGCTGGGTGTCATTGTGGAACAGTCGTTGAAGGTTAGCATGCAGGTACAGCAGGCGGTGAGGAAAGCTAATGGCATTCTGGCCTTCATAGCAAGAGGATTTGAGTCTAGGAATAGGGATGTCTTCCTGCAGTAATAGAGGGCCTTGGTGAGGCCACATCTTGTATATTATGTGCCGTTTTGGTCTCCTAGCCTGAGGAATGACATTCTTGTTATTGAAGGAGTCCAGCAAAGTTTCACTGGACTGATTTTCGGAGTGGCAGGATTGACATATGAAGAAAGATTGAATCTTGTATTCGCTGGGATTTAGAAGAATGAAAGGGGATCTCATTGAAACATTCAAAATCCTGATGGGACTGGACAAGCTAGATGCGGGAAGAATGTTCCCGATGTTGGGGAGGTCCAGAACAAAGGGTCACAGTTTACCAGTAAAGGGTTACCAGTTTACCAGGACTGTGATGAGGAAGAACTTCTTCACTCAGAGACATGTGAACCTGTGGCATTCCCATCTTGCCTGGGTTTGCAAAACCTCACTTACTGTACTGTCTGGACACAATACACATCTCTTTAACCTATGCCTAATGCTCTTTCCACTCACATTGTCTGCATCTTTAAGACTTGAATAGCAGGTTAGCTGTAAAGACTCGCATTCTAATCAGTAATCTGTAAACTGTCTGTGCTGTTATATGCTCTGTCAGAACTCTCCATTCACCTGACGAAGGAGCAAACCCCGAAAGCTTGTGAGTTTACTATCAAATAAACCGGTTGGCCTTTAACCTGGTGTTGTCAGACTTCTTACTGTGTTTACCCCAGTCCAATGCCAGCATCTCCACATCATGAGCATCTGTGGAGACACAATAGAGCTAAGTTGAGTCTGGATGACCCTTCGACAGAGCTGGTAGTTTGGGGACATGGCTTCAAATCCCATCATGGCAGCCAGTGTAATTTGAGGTCAATTAACAAAATCTGGAATTGAAAGCCAATCTTGGCAATGGTGACAGTGAAACTGTCGTTGATTTTTTTTTGTAAAAGCCCATCAAGTTCGCTAATGCCCTTAGGGAAAGCAGAATCTGAGCCATTAACTTTTAAATAATATTGAGATGTAGTAGTATTGACGGTGTGCATGTCGGTGAGGATTTGAATGGAAGATCAGGATCATTCACATTCTTCAAGTCTTTTGTTTGCTTTGTACTAGAACCTATTGAAACATTTCAAGTATTAGAAATTAAATTGCCAGGTCAACTTTTTCAGATTGCAGCCACTATACTGCTCCTAGAACGACGTGTGCCAGTATTTCTGAAGATTCGCTCAGGGGTTCCAGGAAGATCTCTGGGCTTTGATGATGACAAGTGGTATATTGGGTAATCCAATAAACACAATTCAGCATTTTATTACTTTGTTTTTTGCATTTCAAATGCAAATTTCACTTATCTAAATGATTCTTCTGATTACAGGGTTGAAGAAATTCTTACGGAGACAGTAGGAGCAAAGGCACAGGTTCCAGCATTGAATGCGCAGAAATATTCACACCATCTAGGATGGGATGCAATTCGCAAAAACCTTGCAAAAATCATAAGCATGAAAGATTCTTCTGAGTCCACTTCTTTTTAGGGAGTATTTTCTTCATAGAGATCACCATTCAAAATATATTTTTCTCCGTTTTGTTATTTGCACTATGCAATACTATTCAAATGATAATAATGTACACTGATATATACCTATAATTTATTGTAAGTGATTATACAAGTACTTAACATGCTCATTTTAAATTCTCTCACTCATTTTACATCTGGAAAATTAATTTACATTAGATATTTTTGTTAAAATAAAGAGAGGGCTTTGATATAAACATATTAAACCATTTGTAAAGTGGTACTTTCAGTCACTTTCAGACAAAAAGCCTGCTGGCAGCTTCCTCTCATGCCAGCTGCAGTAAGCATTTACCATTTGTTTGGGAATAGTCTACATTCTACTCAGTGAATGAAGTGTTATTTTAAAATCATTGCTTAGATATGTGTTTTTACAATTAGAGATTATTTTTGTACATGGTTTCCTCACATTAATCCAAAAAACTATACATCACTACGAACCAGTGTTTCAAGTTGGGACACTCTCTCATATAACATCAGCGGGGCTCGTGACAGTGGGTTGTTTCATTCAAAGAAGTTTTAATACAGTAATTACTACATTTGTATTTTAATTGCATTTGTTTCCCTAAAATCAACTGTTACATAATCTTCTTTTACTGTTAAGAGCAAACCATTTGTTCGTCCTATAGTGTATAAATCTTGATAGTGCTTCACAGTTAGAGGTGTTTTGTTTTGTCAAAAAAGTAAAGCTAGATTTGATCTACTTAGAATGTGGGAATTGGTGTATTTACATCATGGAATAAAGTTTAACATTGTAAGATTATCTGATTTCATCCATTTTTATTTTCAATCCTTTTGTACTAAACGTCTTTGAAATGGGTACACATTACTCCTTCAAACATATTTTCTAGAAATTTCAAATGTTGCATTTATTTAATGACACTTGCGTTCATTAAGTAGTAAGATGCTGGAATAATTTCCATTTTGAGAAGCTCATATCGATAGAAACTCTTACAGGTCAGACAAAGCACAGTTTGGTGCAAAGTCACATTTCTTCCATTTTACCTCATCAGATTATCTAAGAAGAAAACATCTTGTTACATCCAAGGTATTTTTGATTTTTCACAGTAACTATCTGCAGTCTCTCTGTGATTGACACCAAACTTAGAGCCAACTAATTTTAAATCAAGTAGTGATGCATACCCACCGGAAATAGGATTGAGATTTCCTAAGTTCATTTGATGTGAGATTTTTTATCATTAGCAGAATGGCCTCTATTTCATTATTGTCAGCCAGATTTGAAGCCAGAAACCAAAAAAAGAGCCACCAATGTATTAACCCAGTTTAATCCACTAACATTTGGGCACAACTCTCTGATCTCATCCAAGTTTGGTTGTGGGTAGGAGTGCATGATTCAACTGGATGCACTCAGATTTCCAGAAGGCATTTGATAAGGTGCCACATCAAAAGTTATTGTGGAAACTAAAAGTCCACAATGTAGGGGAAACATATTTGAAGATTACCTAGCTAACAGGGCACAGATGTTTGGCATAAATGGGTCATTTTCTGATTGGAGGCTGGATGTGACCAGTGATGTGCCATAGGGATCAATGCTGGGGACTCAACTTTTTACAATTTATATCAATGATTTGGATGAAGAAGCTGAAGGTATGTTTGCTGAGTTTGCTGACAACTCAAAGATAGGTAGGAAAGTGAATTGTGAAGAGAACATAAGGAGGTTACAAACAGAAATACATAGGTTAAATAAGTGGGCAAAAATTTAGTAAATGGAGTATAATGTGTGCAAATATGAAATTGTCCATTTTGGCAGGAAGAGTTAAAAATTATCAAATAGTGAGAGATTGAAGAGCTCTGGGGTGCAGAACAATCTGTATTTCCTAGTGCATGAAACACAAGAGGCTAGTGTACAGGTTCAGCAAGTAATTAGGAATGCTAACAGAATGTTATTGTTTATTGTGAGGAGAATTGATTATAACAGTAGGGAGTTTTGCTGCAGCTGTACAGAACATAGGCAAGACAATATTCCTTACTTAAGGAAAGGTGGTTAGCACTGCTGTGTCACAAAGCCAGGGACCCAGGTTCAATTCCAGCCTTGGGCGACAGTGTAGCGTTTGCATGGTCTCCTTGTGACTATGTGGCTTTCCTCTAGGTGCTTTGATTTTCTCCCACAGTCCAAAGATATGTAGGTTAGGTGAATTGGCCATGCTAAATTTGTACTTAGTGCCCCAGGATGTGTAGGTTAAGGGGATTAACGGGGTAAAAGTGTGGGGTTACAGGAATAGGGAGGTGGGATTATAAAGATGCTATTGGACTGTTGGTGCAAACCCAATGGAGGCGATGGTAACATTATACCCCAACGACCAATGGACAGGATGAGTCTCGAGCCCGTTCTTTAAATTTATTTTAATTTAAATTTCAATGTGACTAACAAGCCTGAGATTAAATCGTCCAGACTCACTTGCTTATGTGGCCTCACTGAGAGATGTTCTCTCCAGCAAAGATCACATATGGTCTCCATCAACAGGGACCAGACGTGATGGTCTCGCTGGTAGAACTAGAAGCCATTGAGGGTCCCCCAGCTCGGGAGAGGGGAGTGGCCCTTGGGCAGTGCCAGCCTGACAGCCTGGCAGTACCCACTGAACACCAAGAAGTGCCAATGGGGTGGGGCCTGAGGGGTGGGGCACATGGGAGGCAGGACCAGACCAGGGGTGGGCCGATTAGGAGGAGACTACTGCTGCTGTGCATTGCAGTCAGTGGGAGGAGAGAGGGGAGCGATCGGTCCAGTGGGGGGGAGTTGCAGGGGGGTGATTGGTCTGGCCAGGGGGGCTCGTGAATGACCGTGAGGCCCCACAATAGCATGGGGGGCTAGGGATGCTGGGCCACGGAGGCTGGCTACAGCAGCAGAGCTGTGTAACAAGTTTGTGTTGCTCTCAGAGCAGAGATTTGCGCATGTGCAATTGTACACATTGCTGCCATCAGCTGGCTTTCTGGTGATTTTAGCCTCACCTCCTGCAGGCAAGAAATGGATTTCAGGATTTGTTCATTGACACTTGGACATGCCGAAACTTTCCCATTTCATTCTGGATTTAGAATTGTTTTCATAAGATCAACCCCAATGGGCCAAATGGCCTCTTTCTGCACTGTAGGAATTCTATGAAAATGTGTTAGCAGCAGTTTAAAGAAAGTTTACCAGACTAATACCAGGAATAGGTGGGTTTTTCTTATGAGGAAAGGTTGGACATGTTAGGTTTATATCCAGTGGAGTTTAAAAGGTTAAGAGGTGACTTGATCAAAACCCTTAAGATCCTGAGAGATCTTGACAGGGTGGATGTGGAGAGGGTGTTTCTTCTTGTTGGATCATCTAGAACTTCAGGTCACTGTTTAAAAATAAGACTCACTCACTTAAGATAGAGAAGAGGAGAAATGTTTTCTCTGAGGGTTGTGATTCTCTGGAGCTCTCTTCCTCAAAGAGCAAAGTATCTAATACTTTTAAGACTGAGCCAAGTAGATTTGTGATTAACAAGGGAATGAAAAGTTATTGGGGATAGGCAAGAATGTGGAGTCGAACATAGAATCAGATTAGCCATAATCTTATAGAATGACAGAACAGCCTTGAGGGGCCATATGGCACATTCCTGCTGCTGATATGTATGTTCATACATCTTTCAGAGTAGGTTAGGGGCAGGATGGGTTTCCCGGTGAACAATGTCAAGAAACGTATTTGCATTCATTAGCATCTTATGATATTAAAAGGCCATCTCGCTGGAATCACATTCCCGCACCAAACTGAATTCCTCTGGGCAATTGGAACATTCTGTTTTATGATAATGTATTAGTGGCACATGTCTAGTGAGCTTCAATACATGCTCCTTCCAGTTTCCTTTTAAATAATCGCTGCTACATCTCAGGTGCCTGCAGCACAAGTTGCATCGAGGCTAAGCATGGGAGGGACAACCAACAGGGAGGCTGTGGCAGAGGCAGGACTGTGGGGGAGCAGAAAGTATCAGAGGGCAAGGGTGGGATGAAGACAGGATTGGGGATTGAAGGATTGGAGGGCAAGAGTGAATGACTGTCTGGAGGGCATGTTTAAGAGACAATCCAGGGAAGGATTAAAGGCTGTTCGGTTGCTGTTTAAATAAGGAGCCATGACATTTGACCCATGAGGTAATGGTTGTTGTTGAAGTTAAACAAGACATTAGTCTTGAAATACTGTGTACAGTTCTCGTCACCCTATTATAGGCAGGATATTATTAAACTAGAAAGAGTGCAGAAAGGATTTGCTAGGATGCTACCAGGACTTGATGGTTTGAGTTATAAGGAGAGGCTTGTTAGACTGGGACATTTTTTCTTGGAGTGTAGGAGGCTTAGGGGTGATCTTAAAGAGGTCTATAAAATAATGAGAGGCAAAGATCAGATAGATCCTTTCCCAAAGATATGGGAGTCTAGAACTAGAGGGCATAGGTTTAAGGTGAGAGGAGAGAGATACAAAAGTGTCCAGAGGGGCAATTTTTTCACACAGAGGATAGTGAGGGTCTGGAACTAACAGCCAGAGGCAGTAATAGAGGCAGTTACAATTCTGTCTTTGAAAAAGCATTTAGACAGTTACATGGGTAGGATGGGTATAGAGGGATAGGGGCTAAACGTGGGCAATTAGGACTAGCTTAGAGGTAAACAAAAGGGTAGGCATGGACAAGTTGGGGTGAAGGGCCCATTTCCATGCTGTAAACCTCTATGATTCTATGGTATGGGATTAAGGTGTATATTTAAATATGGCTTTTAAAGAGAAAAAAACAAAGATTGGCTGGGGATGGAGAGCTGTAAAGCACATTGGATGGAAAGGAGTTCTCAGAATCGCACCTGTCGCTTCCTATTTCTGCCAACAAATCATATATCACTTGACCACGGTAGCCAATATGCATGGCCTTTGTCACAAAAGATAAATAAACTCAATCCAAAGGCAGAATGGAGGAAACCATAGAGGGAACTTGCAAGCAGTGATATTCCCGTGTTTCTGCTGCCCTTGTCCTTCTCGGTGGTTGAGGTTGAGGATTTGGTAAGTGCTTTTAAAGCATTAGTCAGCAGCAGAGAATAAGTTGAGAGTACCTAACCCTGTCTGCTAGCAATAGATCTGTCAATTACAATTGTTCATTTTCATCACATTCAATATAATTCAATATAATATATAAACACCTGCAATATAATTCACCTTGTAATATCTAATGTGTTTTCATTGGATCAGAAAAAATTCTTACCCTAATGAAGGAGCAAGAGCAAATTTGGGAAAAATATGGAAGGTTTATATTCTGACTAGGATCAACAGCACAGAATCAGCTTATCAATTAATAAAAAAACCAAACACCCTGGATCTCACCACCAATAGCCCCCCTTCCCCATCATCACTTTCCCACCACACCCCACCTGTAACTGAACAGCAAAGTCTGTTTATAATACATCTAAGAGTTCCAACCAATTTCTGTTCTCCAAATCATACATCATTCAGACAATGAGAAGAAGAGAGGCTTTTCAAGGAGCTATTCAAAGTGAGTTGGTATTTTTCTAAGTTTAAAATTACAGACTGAATTTTCCAGCAGTTCATGCCCTGATGCCACTGCCAGTGAGAATGGAGAATTTGACACTCAGCCAAATCTCTGCTCACTGCAATGAGACTGGAGAATTCCATCCCTGGGCAAGGTCAGAGAAATCCAGCCAGATGTGTTTCTGCGACTATTATCAACAGCGAAATTCACTTTTGCTCTGTTCTCACTTTGTTGTCTTTTTAATGTGAGTTATTTTTATGTCAAATAAAATTATTCATATATGCTATTAACATATTTACACATCCAAGTTAACTAAATAAGAGAAATAAATCACAAATCATCTCATGTAAAAAATAATTTAGAATTTGTTATTTCTTTACATTGTGCGCAAATAATTTCTGATGATCACTCAGCCCAGACTATCCATTTACCAAGGTGACATTTGACTGTAATTGGCTGTTAGTGTCCTCTTGACTCTTATCTGTTACAACATTCAATAAAATATTGTGCTTGATAATAATTCTAAGAAAGCTTTTTTTGTCATTCATGGGATGTGGGAATCACTGGGAAGGTCTGATCCTGAATTGCCCTTGAAAATGTAATGTTTAGCTGCCTTCCTGAACTAGTGCAGTCCATGTGGTGTGGGTACATCCACAGTGCTGTCAGGGAAGGGTTTCCATGATTTTAACCCAGTGACAATGAAGGAGGAGTGATAGAGCTTCAAGTTAGGATGGTGAGTAATTTGGCGGGGAGTGGTGGGGGAGTGGCGGGGGCTGCTTTCAGTTGGTGGTGCTTCCTTGCATCTGCTTGTCCTTCATTTGGAAGGTGATGTCAAAAGATTAGTCATTTGTCATTGAGCACATCTAGGGAACTGCACAGTCCTGTTTTCCATTGCTGTGACTGTGATTGCTTTCCTATTAACGTAATCACAGAGGATCTTAAAGCTTTATAATTAGCAAAAACTGTCAGCTTGACTCACTAGTAATGCTGCTCAAACCTCCATGGGCTTCAGTGGGACCAGAAGATCCTGCCAGCTGGAGTCAGGGATGGAGGTTTAGGGGGCTGAGGGAGTGATGATGGATGATAGGAAAGGTAAAATTCTATCCCATGAAATGTAAATAAGGCTAAGGAGCTACGACTCTCGTCAATTTTTACAGATGCACAATAGAAAGCTTCCTTTCCAGATGTATCATAGCTTGGTATGGCTCCTGCTCTGACCAAATCCACAAGAAACTACAAAGGGTTGTGAACGAAACACTGTTCATCACGCAAACCAGCCTCCCATGCATTGACTCCATCTACACTTTCCATTGCTTCAGAAAAGCAGCCAGCATAATCAAGGACCCCACACCCCCCAGTCATATTCTCTTCCACCTTCTTCCGTCATAAAAAAGATAAAAAGGTCTGAGATCATGTGACAACCCACTCAAAAACAGCTTCTTCCCTACTGCCATCAGACTTTTGAATGGACTTACCTTATATTAAGTTGATCTTTCTCAACGCCCTGGCTATGATTGTAATACTTCATTCTGCACCCGCTCCCCGATGTACTCTATGAACAGTGTACTTTATCTATAGAGAGGGCAAGAAACAATACTTTTCACTGTATACCAATACATGTGATGGTAATAAATCAAATCTGAAAAAAGAGTAAAATATTTCATAAACATGCAAAAGTAACAACATATCTTATAAAAGCTGTGTTAAGAAAATATATCACAAATATATAAAATATGTAGATTAATCCTCTTTAACAAATTTTTTTTTTACCAAGTTTAATGGAGAATTGGGATAATTGTATACTCTCAGCTGGGGGTGCAAGTATATGAAATTAACCACTATATATTAACTATCTGCTATAAAATATGTTTTCCTGTTAGTTTAAGAGGTTTTATAATTGCTAAAAATAAAGTACTATAAAAATAGGCTTTAAATCGACAAGAAATTTAACAACAGCACAATACATATGGAGCTAAATCATTTAAACAGGAAACCCGTCAAAGAAAACAGTAGCACAGATTTACAAAATTCACCTTTGTTTACATTTTTAAAAATCTGACACTAATGCATTTTCAAAATTATCTGTCCATAAATCTAACTTCTTTGTCTACATACCCGTATCTACTGCCTTCTTAGCAACATCACTTCATGCTTAGAGGGAAATAGCACCCCCTGTACTCAGAGCACCAAAACCTTACTCAATCAGCTTCAGCATAATAGATAAGGACACTGTCTCCTTGAATCACAAGTGCAATTGACATGTTGTTTCTATCCTGTTTGCACTTAAGTAGGGGGCAGTAATGAAAATTGTGTGGGAAACGGAATGCCAAATTAGATTTAGTTAACAGTTTTCGGGCAGGTCACAATGTAGGCAGCCAGGGCTTTTGCTGGAAATAGGTGGAGGCAACAAATAATGCAAATCAGGTAGATGCTGCAGTTAGGTCCTTTTAAGGGTTTTCCTAAACCTAGGGCTCTGTTAGTTTTTGATCTTGCTCATGGACTACTGGTGGTACTATTTAGGAAACAGCTATTGACAGTGATCTTCATCTGCTCTCAGGTAAATGGTGAACTATTTTGAAAGATATCTGTCTTGTGTTATCGAAACTTTTGGCCATTTAGACAATTGCAAAGTGTTTCTAGTGACTGTTGACTACTCTAAAAGGATCTGCAAATTACTTTTATTTTCTACTTTACTCTCGTCTGACAATTCCATGCTGGCAAAAGGAGCAAGAACATGACAAAATGAGCAGACTTTCAGGGAGAGCAAATAGATGTGCCGACAGGAATCTTACCCTCCTCATATGAGCTCAGAGCAAAATACGTAAAGTTTTCTGAGCAGCAGCTACACTTCACCAGCAAGACTGCTACCTTCTGCAACAAGACTGGCCACTAACTGCCATGACCATTACAGATGGTCATGTCTGTTGGAGTCAAGGTTGTTGCAGCCCTCAATGTCTTTGTCTCCAGTTCCTCGCAGGCTGCCTCAGAGGATGTCAGTAGTATTAGTTAATCTGCAGTTAATGGCTGCACTAATTGAGTGTCTGATGCTTACTGCAAATGCTTTCATAATTTTTCCCATTCATTTAGGGGCATAGCAGAATCAAGTGTTGAGGTTTGTACTGATTGTAATTGTCACACAATTCCAATGGTCATTTGATGTACTCATCAGCCTGTCAACTCACCCACATGACTTCATTCTTTGCTTTAGCACTGAAAGTGTGAGGTTACCTGCTTTGGGACAAGGGTTATGTCCTGTACACATGGCTCATGACTTCTCTCAGGAACCTGTGTTTAAAGTGTACTACAATCAGATGCATATTTTAATCGGAGCTCTATTAGAGCAAACCACTGGAAACCTTGAGCAATGACTCTAATTCCTGGACAATAGCTTCCTGCAATTCAGCCCACAAGGACTGTCCCATATGAGTGATTTACTGCCTGCTGCAGAGTTTTATTCTGTATTGGAAACAGCAAACTGCACCAACACCTTTCCTATGATGAGAGAAAAGCTATTGAAGGCATGGAGGATGGAAACAGAGTGGGAGGTCACCAGTATCTGGCTTCATGCAGAAGTCTCCAGCCATAGCTTATTGAAGAGCTGAAGAATCCCTCTGCCCCTTCCACTAACAATCATGTTCAAAATCTCTCAGTTCTTTCACCCTCAAAAGTGACTGCATCTACTTTAAAACCAACGTTGATCTCATGTCAACTAACAACGCAGGAAATTTGTCTGTGCACCCATTTCCCTTTGAGGGGTGGGGGAAGCAATTCCTTTCTACTGTTGACTTGGTCTTTGATTACTTCCACTGCTATATCTGAGAACTTGAGGATCTTGGCGAAAGTCACTGAGTCTACTGCTGCAGAATCTGGTTATCTGCAGTTACGGTGAAAATTATACTTCCCCTTTAAGATGCTGCAAGATGTCTCTATGTATCGCCTGTACCATCACGTCTTCCACTCTTCCAATCAGGAAGCAGCTTATAGAAGTGGGAGTTTACCAGCAGGTAACCAATCCCATTTAAATTCATCTAGCACCATAATAGCATGCTCCCGTGCCAATTACATAAGGAACACATGCCCCACCCAGCATTTGCCCAAATAACATTATATGTGCCCACACGCCACCCACTGTATGTACATGGGTCAAGCAACCAACTGCACAGATTGTGTCACTTGTCAACCTTCAGTTTGTAACAGTTGACAAGAGCAGGCTTTCTCCTCTCAACAGTTAAATTCCACTACTCTGGTCCTACCACACAATTTTTTTTATTACAAGTGATGTCAGTTAAAGAAATTAATCCAACAGCCTTTGTTTGAAATCCTGCATTAAGCAATTGTTTGTAAATTCCTCTACTACATTCGGTTAATTTATACACTCATTTAATTCAGCACAATCATTTTGAACAGAAGTCAACACTCCAGCAGTGCAGTTATGATAAATACTGCACAACCTTTTGTGTTTGTGTCATAATAGAAAGTCAGGAGAATAAAACACTACAGTATTTACAGCAGTTCTGTTGATAGTAAAAATGAGGCCAGACAGATATTTTTGCAGGTGCAATGACTTGAGTTCCTCCTTTCCGTTAACTGCCATCTATTGCTTATTGTGCAGAATGAACTGCCCCATTTACAATAGACGATATCATCTTCATGCTTTCAAAGTTACTTAAAATGTTCCATGGTATTTAGATTTTCTGTAGACTACTTACTGACGAGATAATATTTAATTCTGAATTTATTTTCAAAATATTTCTAGATACTGCTGGTATGCTTGAAACTTATTTAACTTTTTAAAAAATAACTCCTATTTTTCCAGTTAGTTTTCTTAGATTTAGTTACCTTACATTGACAATACATTTTGGGGACAATTTTCCTCAGGTTCTGCACATAGGGTTTTTCTTGCCTAGCTGCAAATTCAGGAAAAAGGGAGCAGAAATCCATGATGTATCTCTGTCCCCCCATCAAATTACTCCAGGATTTCCAGAGGTTTTCCAAAGGACAGAGATCTGAGTCTATTCCTACAATTCCCATGATAATGAATGAAAACTGAGTCTGGACCTTTTGAATGTTGAAGTCTTAAGAGGGCATCTAGTGCAGAGACACTCAGAGAAGTCCTTGGACCCAGGTGGATCAAGAAGAAAGGAGCTAGCTGCAAAGAGCAAAACAATATCCGAAGGTCACCTTGTTGTTTGTGGTTGCTATGTGGAAGACCAGTTTGGACCAGTTTCCTCTCCCTCTTGCCTTGCCACCAAGCCCCTATTTTGTTGATCGAGAATCTTCCAATTCTTTTTGACTGATCCAAATTAACTCCCATTCACTTGCTAGGTGGCAGTCTACTCCATAAGTAGAATGCATGAGTTACAACTTATGCTATATTAACACTAAGGTTTCTTCAGTTTTTAATTATGTTTCTTCCTCGTGGGACACAAGTAAAAGCTGAAATGGATTCATTTTAGCCATAAGAAGCCTTGCTGCCTGAAGGTGGTAGATTTTTGGGGTAACCTGGCAAGAGAATTTGTGAAGAGAAATAGTTCAAATCTCTGGTCAACTTTGACAAATGTCTTGCAGATGAACTGATCTGCTTAAGCATAGGACACTTGGGTGAATTTAGGTTGTTGAATCCCATATCATCTGATATCTGAGTGCTGTCTTCTTGCCTGATTGAGGGGCGGGAGAGTAAAATGTCAGCCTGCTAACAAGATCAGGATCTCTGCATGATGCTACCATAGGATTTGTCATACTGTCATGGTCGGACTCCAGATTTCTGTCTGATTAGATTCATAATGCTATAATATCAGCACCAGACCCCTCCCCCCAGCTTTGCCCACAAAGAAAAGCTGTAATTTTACCAATTATCCTCACTGCTTGGTCCAATAAAAATCTGAAAAGTGATGTACCTGCCTTTTACACAATTGCGAATAGACACATTTGAAATGTAACCGATACTGTGGCCCTGAATTTTAGTGGACTTCTTACCACTGCATGTTCAAAACCTTACCAGAAATGGTGGATGGATCCAAGTTATCAGCTTTTCAACGGTGCAGTAGCAGAATAGCTAAGGAAGTTCAGGCTTTCTGTATTTCACTTTTGTGACAAGAACAGTAAGATGCTGGAGGTGTTTAAGACCGGCAGCAGTGAGGAATTCCTGCTCCCAACTGCATAGCTGCCAATCCTAAATATAACTTGGCCTACAGCTTATTCACAATATGTTAGGGTAGGCTGACAAACTCAGTGGGTTCAGTGTGCATGGTATCTAACGAGCACCCACCTCCTATCAGTACCGAAAGTATGGTGAGGTCTTTGCGTGTGTGTACTCATGCATGCATAGAATGCTCTACCAAGAATAATGATTGAGTTACAGTCAGTTGGGAGCCAAATAATGTCAGGAGGGATTTGTTAGATGAAACCCTAAAGAGTCTGAGACTCACAACATTAGTCTATCCATATTAATATAATCCAGGTTTTGAGAAGGTTGAAAAGTACCTTCATCATGGGAAATAAGTACATAAGTGAGAAAGGATCAGAAGGCTTGACTGAGAAAGCTTTTCTCTAAGCTCTGGAATTCGCTTCCTAAGCTGCTCTGCCTCTCCATCTATCCCTCTTTCTATCCCTCCAAAACTTATATCCATCTACCCTAATATCTCTTTATGTGACTCAATGTTTGAATATCCTCCTGTGAGGCACCTTGGAATGTTTCACTATATTAAAGGTGCTATATAAATGCAAGTTGTTGCTTTGGCGGTTATATAAAATATGGTGAGAGGATTCATAAACATTAGCACAGACCAATGGGTTGATTGGCCTGTTGCTGTGAGTTCTATGCAATTATCAGTAATATGCCCTCCAGTTTTCTGCTTTCTCAGACCTGTGAGTCAATTGTCTTGTGTTTCGTTCTCTGCTTGCAAACTGTTGTTGTACTTCAAGTTTTGAACTGAAAATTTACCAGTTCAACAGATCTTCCCATGTTCCTGTTGCTGTTGCTTTGCTTCTGGAATGAAATCTTGTCACAGTGTGTGTCTGAATTCCTGATTTTGTGACAGCTTTATCCCATTGGAAATTCTAGCCCATACAGACAGTCGACTTCTTGAGTAAATCAGCAGAATCAAATATGTGGAGGACAACTTGGGAAAAGATTATTAAAGAAGAATTTAAATATAACTCCTGGATAATGTCTTTTACTTTTCTATCATTTTATTATATCAATATCCATATATTTTGCAATAATGCATATTCTTAAATTAACCAGACACACACTTTAAACAACAATTTCAAACTATTCTTGTGACCAGAGTTGAGTTTAACATCACTTTCCTGACAGTAAATGGCCAAATAGGCAAGTAACAATGAGAAGGATTGCTTAACCATTTGTGTTTCAACCTTCTCCTGACATTGTCAATTTCAGGGTCTGCAGATCGATAAAGTGCCCATTTAAAAGCTGGCAGGGGCCTCATAAGCTTTTATACAGATTGGAATTGTATTATGTCAAAAGATCCTGAAGGGGGCCTGAATGGGGACACAAAATTGAAGAGGATCCAATTCTTCAGACATAATCTCCATGGTTACACTTTCCTTTTTGGAGTCTTGGAGGAGCCAAAGTGCTCTTCCACGTCTCACAGGGAAAGTCATGTCCTCCCCTGCCCTGGACTTATTCCTCCTTGCCCCCGTGTAAGATTTTTCTGAGACTCCCCCCTATCACTTATTCAAATTTTAAAGTTTATTTATTAGTGTCACAAGTAGGTTTAAATTAACACTGCAATGAAGTTAATGTGAAAATCCCCTAGTCGCCACACTGCAGCACCTGTTCTGGCACACTGAAGGAGAATTTAGCACAGCCATTGCACCTAACCACATATCAATTAATGTTTATTTCTGGCTGATGAGGCACAACCTCTGCCACCACAGACAGTGACCCAATGAAGAATTGCACAAACAGCAGTAAAGGAATGCAACAAAGTACATGGGCCTACCAGACTAATCTGGCGTGTAAGGTTGTAAGGCAGTCTGCAATTACACTTCAACTTTAGTCAATCACATCACCACCTGCCAAGGATACATCCCATCCCTGTGAAGGTGGAAGAATGGGAGCTGGCAGTATGATACTTCCCATGCCTGACTCTAATCCTCTTCTAGAAATCACCTTGGAAAATGCCATCAAAGGAGCTCTTCTTTACAAAGAAACCTGAAATAAGACTAGGATCTATCTGAGTCCAGATAACCCTGTGTCAAAGCTTTGCCAAAGGGTCATCTGGACTCGAAACATCAGCTCTTTTTTCTCCTTACAGATGCTGCCAGACCTGCTGAGATTTTCTAGCGTTTTCTCTTTTGCTTTCAGATTCCAGCATCCACAGTAATTTGCTTTATTCTAGGATCTATCTACACTGGTTCCCACACAGATTCCTGGCCTTCCAGTATATTTCCACCTGATTGGTGGCAGGAACTCACTAGAACAGTTAAAGACTTTTGGCCCCAGGGTGTTTAATGAGACAGGGGAAAATGCAAAGTTACTTGAATTTTAAGCACATTTTGTAAAACAAGGATTAAATAGTGTTGCAAATATTATAACTTTGAGACCTACTTTATTGATTATCAATAATGTGTAATATTTTTACTTTGAGTCAGTCATCTGGTTTTGCTGCAGTAAATTTTATGTAAGACAAACTGCTGTGGCATTGGAGTGCAATGAAACCACAGTAAACAGCAGAAACTACAATCCTGATGGTGGTCTACCCATTAACAATGACAAAGAAGATCTAGTAGAATACATTCACAATTTTTAAACAACGTTGAAAACCTATGCCCAGTTTTTAGGACAATATTATTTGCAATGTAATAATCTGTTCTGTTCAACAATGGTATTTAATTCTAATGCTAAAGCAAAGCTACTACTGTAATATATGGAAAATATTACTGTCCAAATGACTTTTTCCATTGAAGACTCACAGCCTTTATTTTGGAAACAGACTATCTGCTGAAGTTTAAAATCTGCTTTCAGAAACAAAGTTGTATTTGGTGATGATACATACATATAAAACCAGCAACATGAGAAGAGAAATAAGTAAATAAGGTCACAGTGAATATGCCTTAAAACTATTACAGCAGCACTTAAATAATTAGAGAAATGACCCCCAGAGTAGGTAAAGTGTCTTCTTCCACATTGCTTTATGCTTGAGTAATAGATGTTAATCAGTTAATCATACCTATTGGTATACCACTTAACCTATGATCTAGGGTCAGAGTGCACATGGATAAGATCGAGCAGGCTCAATCCACTCACCACATCCAAAATGGTAGCTTCATTGAAGTAGTATTTGTATTATTCTGCTTGTAACTAACATCCTGATTTTTTTTTAAATGGCAATTTTTGGAATGATGATCAAAGCATAATACAAAATGCTGAACTCCTGTCCTCTGGGAAATGGGGTTATAAAGCTTATGTTACTGTGCTTATACCCCAGGGTCCTGGCTTAATAATAGAATCACAGCACAATATAGTACAGAAGAAGGCCATTTTCAACCATCTTGTGGGATTTTAACATCCCGTCCACCACAGGAACCAGAGCAAGTAAGGGGTGGACAATGGGAAGTCCGTTAACCTCGGGGTTTTATGGTTTTGGGATGAGTAAGGCCATAAAATCTCATCCATTGGGCAGAATTTTATGGCCTCGCTTGGGCAAGATCATAAAATCTTGCCCGACCAAGGCCAACGGAGATTTCTGTTGTGGCAACTTCTGGGGTGAATGAGGTGGTAGGGTTTCAGCCATTGTATCTTTGTCACTTTTTTGAAAGAGCTATCCAATTAGTCCCAACCTCCTGCTATTTCCTCAGAGCACTGAATTTTGTTCCTCTTCAAGTATTTATCCAATACCCTTTTGAAAGTTATTATTGAATCTGTTACCCATTATCCTTTCTGGCAGCATTTCCAGATCACAGATCACTAATAGACATGATAAACTCACTTTCACATCTGTTATTCCAGCTCATCCTAATGTAATGTAGAGGAAATTACATTAAAACAACATTTAAAAAAATCTCCTTATATCCAATTGGTTCTTTTGTCAATTATTTTAAATCTAATAGAAACATACATAGAAAATAGAAGCAGGAGTAGGCCATTTGGCCCTTTCGAGCCTGTTCCACCATTCATTATGATCAAGACTGATCATTAAATTTAATACCCCAATCCCGCTATTCTCTCATTCTCCTTGATCTCTTTAGCTCCAAGAGGTATATCTAATCCTTTCTTGAAATCGCACAGTATTTTGGCCTCAACTACATCCTGTGGTAGTGAATTCCACAGATTAACCACTCCCAGGATGAAGAAATTTCTCCTTGCCTCAGTCCTAAAAGTTTTATCTCTTATCCTCAAACTATGATCCCTCGTTCTTTATTCCCATCTTTATTCCCATTCTTTCCGAAGCCATCCTGTCTAATCTTGTAGAATTTTAGAAGTTTCTATGAGATCCCTCTCACACGTCTAATCTCCAGTAAATACAATCCTAACTGATTTAGTCTCTCTTCAAATGACAGTCCTGCCATTGCAGGAATCAGCCTGGTAAACCTTTGCTACACTCCTTCTATAGCAAGAACACTCTTTCTCAGATAAGGACAGCAAAACTTCATTCAACACTTCAAAAATACTTGATCAGCTGTGAAATTCTTCTGAATACCTGGTGCTTGTGAAAGTCGCTATGTAAGTAAAAGTGTCTTTTCTTGAACAGCCTTGATCTATATGGCCTGCTGCATTCTTTCTTTCAAAATGCATCATTTCACACTTTTCTGCATTAAGTTTCATCAGCCATGCATCTGCCCATGTCACCAATGTGCCTATGTCCAAGGATATTATGTCATATTGATATAACCATATGACATGGTTATAATGACCATATGAATATAGACTTAGAAGACCAGGGGTCCGAATATCAACACCAAGGGGATGTCACCAAGGGAATACTTACCTTCTGTCTAAATAGCCATTACTCACTGCTTTTTATGTGTTAGCAGGTTTGGCCTCCACATTGCCATTGCCCGTCTAATCCCACTGTTTTTCATTTTTATTAACTAGCACATTACATGGTACTGTTGCAATCTCAATAGAGACCAGTAAACTTTTCAAAAATGTTGAAATCTTAGTTAGAAAAAGAATAAAATTATGAATTCCATGGTTTAAAACAAAAATTTTCATTAGACAAGAGAAAAAAAGAAAGGAAACACACTGGGCTGAGTTTTCTCAGAAAATTTCTAAGTGTAAATCAGGTGAAAAAATGGGGGCTATAATCATGTGGTTTTTTTCAGCGTGATAAGTAATATTCATTTACGGTACTCTGTAAAATACAGAAACCATAGGGTTGGGGGGGGATGGGGAGATGAACATAGAACATAGAACATTACAGCGCAGTACAGGCCCTTCGGCCCTCGATGTTGCGCCGACCAGTGGAACCAATCTAATGACCCTCTAACCTAAACTATTCCAATGTTATCCATATGCCTATCCACTGACCATTTGAACGCCCTTAAAGGAGTCTAGGCACACCACGAAGCTGACTGCTGAGCCTAGGCAGGCACCCCTATCTCCGGCTGCTCATGCCCCACTGCTACTGCCAGTGAGGATGGAGAATTTGGTGCTCAGAGAATCTTGCTGGTGTGAACGGCTATATTTACAAATGTGCCTGGATGCCAGCGTAGGATAGCATGGAAATCAATTCCATGCAGTATCTATGTGCTTGATTTCAGACAATAGCAACAGACAAAAAAATGAAGAACACAGAAAAAGTAGAAACGAGAACTGAGATGATGAAGAAAGGCTTTAGAAATTTAACAGAAATGTGCATTACAGGAGACTAGGGAAGGACTACAAAATTCTGACCCATAGCACTGTTGGATGCTGCCTTATCGAAGCCAGAGTGAGGTGTGCTCTGCCACCAGCCATTTTTAATATGACCTGCATGGCTCTCCCTGCTGATATGATGTTCTGTTTTTGACATAGGACCACATAGGTTCGTTCAAAGTATTTACATATCACCCAGCAAAGAACACAAATTCAGTGACAAGAGAGACCCAGCATTACCATTGTTTACTGGGGCAGTCACTCAACTTGCAGGTGCCGAATTTTGAATAATATGTGCAATTACAAAATGTATGGCAATACAGTGGGGTGTTATTGGAGGTGTGATGGTGACAGCCTGAATTCGGCACTGCTGCCTGACAGAGAAGCCAGAGGGTCTGTTGACTTGTGCACAAAAAGAGCAGGATTTATCCAGTCCTACTGAAGTTGACCGCTCGAAGTGATGAGCTATGCAAAAGCCCATAGACTTCATAAGTCAGAAGGGCCAATAAGCAGGACAATGGCTTACTACATTCAGTGTGGCAAACGTCACCATGGTTGGGTGTGTGTGGTGGAGGATGGGGGGGGGGTGGTGGGGGCAGCGGGTGGGTGTTGCAGGCTGGCCAAAATCTGCAACAGATTTCAACACTGTAATTGCATTGTATCTGGATCAGCAACATGACAGGAAAATGAGGCAGAGGCTGTGGCAAGGGCAAGCCCCTCAGTACACCCACTACCATGTTGCAGCCAGGCTTCTTGAAGAGGACAGGATACTATTTGGTAGGCCACCCAGTGAACCCATCATCTTAGTGTGCATGCACATCAGCGTTCTTAAAAAAAACTTAAAACATAAGTTTGTTTATTAGTGTCACAGGTAGGCTTACATTAACACTGCAATGAAGTTGCTGTGAAAATCGCCTAATCGCCACACTCTGGCATCTGTTCGGGTACATTGAGGGAAAATTTACCATGGCCAATGCACCTAACTAGCACGTCTTTTGGACTGTGAGAGGAAACTGGAGCACCCTGAAGAAACCCACATGGACACGGGAAGAATATGATTGGGCACAGAGAGTGACCCAAACAGAGTATCGAACCTGGGTCCCTAGCGGTGTGAGGCAACAGTGCTAACCACTGTGCTACCGTGCCATCCTCAGAAGGACAGTTTGTTGAGCTTTCTACTGCATTGTTTTCCATCAAGATCTTCAGAGAACAGGACAGCACAGGAACAGGCCCTTTGGCCCACCAAATCTGTGTCAATCACATCGTCCTACCTAGGCCAACTGCCTGTATCCCTCTATACCCTACCTGTTCATGTGCCTATCCAGATAAGTCTTAAATGTCGGTAATGTACCTGCTTCAACCACCTCACTTGGCAGTGCATCCCTGGCCCTCATCACCCTCTGTGTAAAGACTTCCCCTGCACTTCTCTCCTGAACCTTTCCCCCCTTACCTGGAAGTTGTACCTCCTTGTGACTGTCATCTCTGCCCTGGAAAGAAGCTTCCAACTGTTCATTTTATCTACGCCTCCCATAATTTTATAAACTTCCATCAGGTCACCCCTCAGCCTCTGCTTTCCAGGAAGAACAATCCCAGTTTATTCAATCTCTCCTCATAGTGAATACCCTCTGTACCAGGCAACATCCTGGTAAACCTTTTCTGGATTCCCTCCAAAGCCTTTTGATAGTGTGGCAGCCAGAATTGGACACAGTATGGAATTTCAAGTGGCGGAACTTGTCTGCCACCTCATTTGCCACTGAGCTGTCAAATGGTTCACCACACACACATCCTAATTCCATTTGTAGTCTTCGCATGCAGCGTGAGTGTCTGAGCTGGTCACTTAAGTGCTGTTGTCCTTACCTCTCCTCCTGTCCTGCGGCAGGAAGGCATCCAACCTTGGGTCTGGAAGGACAAATTCGGGAAGGGGTAGGTGGGGTAAAGGAAGGCAGTAAGTGACCTATGGTCACACTATCATGGCTTGTTCATCATGCCAAATAGCAGAGTGATGAGTCTGGAGTTGAGAAGGGGAATGCAGTATGCACAGACAATATTTGCAGTGTTAAGGGATGCCAAGGATTCTGTCATAATGACATCATAATATGATGAGCAAAGACCTCTATAGGGCCTAGATGATGCATGAATCATTGTCCCACCCCTGTGTCCCCCCCCCCCCCCCCCGCCCCATTCTGCTGTACTCCCTTGTGTCACCTTTACCTACAAGATAAGCATGTCAGTAATTACGTTGCACTGTGTTTGGGTGATGCAGTGATATGTGGAAGCAGTGAGAGCTGAATGTATGGCTGGAATCAGTGATATGTGTGTGAAGGTAAGGTAGAGTATTTGGATGTTAGGCATGAGTCCTGAGTGTCAGGGGACGTTGATGAGTGAGTGAATGGTAGGGGGAGGTGAAAGGTGGGGATGCATTGAGCAGTGTGAGAGGTTGGCAGGAATCATGTGAAATCCACTCACTGAGTTTGACCATCCATGTTAGATAATTGGACTTCTTGTGGCACTGTTCCAGATCCTTGGGTCCAGACCCTGCAATTTGACTTCCCTCCCAACAGGCTGCCAATCAACACTTGTTATTCGCACACAGTACATGGCCCATGTTGAGCAGTCAGACCACCCTTAAACCAATGCTACAATCAACTAAACAATGAGGCAGCACCAAATATGTGTGCTGCCTACCTCCCCAGTAACGTACGTCAACAAGTCTCAAACCATGACAAATGTCCAAAATACTGTGTGAACCAATTTCTGGCCCTATGAGTTATACTGGAATTCTCGGGCTGCTCATGCCAGCAGGATTCTCCCACCCATGGGTGTCCTGCCAGCATGGCATGACGTCAGTGGGAATTCCCATGAGCAGTGGTGGGACCAGAGAATCCCACCGCTCACAAAAAATGCACCATTTCCCACCGGCAGACAACACACAGCTGGAAGGCTGGAGAAACTTAACCTGTATAAAGTAATGTTAAAATTGGATGTTGGAAAGTTGTGTTATTTGCATGATTGACTTATTCACTGTAGGTACTTCATCTTTCACACACAGCCTCCAATTGCTTAGTGAATGAAGACAGTGCCCAGTAAGATGCAAACCATGCAGATCAGCAACTCACAAGATTTGTCCTTGGTCTGTGGCTAGTTTTCTGATTTTAACTAAAGCAGCATTTGGTGGCATTATAATTGGCTTCAGTGTATCCTCCCTGGAATAAAGCTGTTGCCAGCATTCCTGTTTCTAATCATCTGCTGACTCTTGTTGGACAGCAAATGTGTTAAGAATCTGATCAAACTCAGCTGTAATTCATCCAACTGTCAATTCTCATTGTCCAGGTTTACACAATGAGCGGCATTGCACTGATGTTCATCAGGACATCTAGAGTGGAATTGTCCCATCCTGCCAGCTGCGGGAATTGTAGCAGATGGGCCAGGAAATTTGGCAGACCATTTAAACGTCCGTTGACCAAAAGTGGGAATTTGTGGTTTTGGGGCACCTATACACAGAAAATTCTGCCCCTAGTGTCAATACATAAGAACATAAGAACATAAGAAATAGGAGCAGGAGTAGGCCATCTAGCCCTTCGAGCCTGCCCCGCCATTCAATAAGATCATGGCTGATCTGTTGTGGCTCAGTTCCACTTTCCCGCCCTCTCCCCATAACCCTTAATCCCCTCTCTTATCAAGAACCCATCAACCCGCTTCTTAAAAATATTTAGCGAGGCAGCCTCCACCACTTCAACGGCAGAGAATTCCAGAGATTCACCACCCTTTGAGTGAAGAAGTTCCTCCTCAACTCCGTTCTAAACCGCCTCCCCTTTATCTTGAGGCTGTGCCCCCTAGTCCTACTGTCTTTTTTGAGCGGGAAGAGTCTCTCCACCTCTATCCTAACCATCCCATTCATCATCTTATACGTCTCAATGAGATCTCCCCTCATTCTTCTAAACTCCAACGAGTACAAGCCTAGTTTATTCAGCCTCTCCTCATAGCTCAATCCCCTCAACTCCGGTATCAGCCTAGTAAACCTGCTCTGCACTCCCTCCAGGGCCAAAATATCCTTGCGCAGGTGCGGCGCCCAAAACTGCACACAGTACTCCAGCTGCGGCCTCACCAATGCCCTATACAGCTGCAGCAAGTACAATGGTATACTATGTAAATGACAATCTACGTAAGAAATTAACATTGAGCTTTAATAGCTATTAAACTTAGAGCATATTCTAAGTCGCTTCAAGTTTCAAAAGACCACGGGGTGTATCGTGGCAGGTCCTGAGATAGCTCATGCTGAATTCAAGGTTTCTATACAAACCTGCTGTATCTAGAGCAAAAACAGAAAATGCTGGAAAAACTCAACAGACCTGTGGAGAGAGAAAATAGAGTTCCCATTGGGAGGGATTTTATGGGCCTCGCTTGTGCGAAACCGGAAAATCCCATCTAAGGGCAATAGACATTTCCATTGTCCACCCCACGCCACTCCGATTCTGTGGCTGGTGGGGTGGTAGAATTCTGGTTAACATTTCAAGTCTGTATGACTCGTTCTCAGAGCTAAAGAAAGGGATGAACATGAAGGATTATATACTGTATATGAATGAGTGGAGCAGGTGGAGCAAAATAGAGGATCAGTGCCTGGCAGGATCTGGGACAGATCGCAACAAAGGTGTGTAGGTCATGAGACAGAAGAAACATTAATTTTGCTCTTACTATTGTGTTATATCCAGGTATGGGTTCATTAGTAAGTGTTCTTCCTGAGATCGAGCCTGATGACATGTTGAATGAGCAGAAGTCATGAGGAGTAGGGTAAACCGCTGGAAGAGGAAGGAGAAGTCATAGAACAGAAGTCATAGAATCCCTACAGTGTAGAAGGAGGCTATTTGGCCCTTTGAGACTGTACTGACCTCAATCCCACCCCTATTCCCATAACTCCATACATTTACCCGAGCTAATTCCCCTGACACTAAGGGGCAATTTAGCATGACCACCTAACCCACTCATCTTTGGACTGTGGGAGGAAACTGAAGCATCCAGAGGAAACTCACGCTGACATGGGGAGAACGTGCAAACTCCACACAGACAGTGACCTAAGCCAGGAATCGACCCAAACCCTGGTGCTGTGAGGCAGCAGTGCTAACCACTGTGCCACCATGCTGCCCATAAGGATGTGGGAAGGGCTCTCAGAAGCCCCAGTATGTTCAAGGAAAAATTCTCCTACCTGAAATTCAGAAAGGGATAATGCGGGAGATGTCTGCAATTCACTAAGGTGTTGTCACCAAAATCCGCCAATTGCTGCAGTACAAGTCCAACCTTAGAGCAAGGTAAGGACTTGTATTTCCAATGAGTTTGAAGGTGAACATAGCTATAAATATTTGTGCATCTGACTTCTTCCAGACTGTGCAGGAGAAATTTCCAACTTCTTGCAGTTTCAGCCCATTGTGGCATATGGGAGATGACTGGCGCTACCTATTCAAAGAGCAATAATTAATTGTCATGGAGAAGTAGATGGAGTGAGCCTGTAACTTTGTGAGATAGGTTTTCTTAGCGCAGGGTGCCAATGACCGCATGAATGTACATTGTTTTGTAGGAGTTACATGATATCTCTGTCTTGTACCGCAACCAAAAAAATGATTCCAGTCCCTCAACTTGCAGCTGGAGTGTGACCTTGTGCAGTAAATTATGCAGGTTAATGCCCATGATCTGCAGCCATGATTCCTTCATTCTGTGGCAGGATGTTACAGGAGCATCTGAAACATCGTATCAAACCAAAAGGATAGATATTGGGCAACAAGGGCTATTGTTTGATTACATGGCTCATGTCTGTAACTGGAGCCATGACCCACGCACATGACCCATGTACACAAAGAGAGACATGCTACCTCAAAAAATACAATCAAAATCTCTTTGGTGAGTGAAAGCCATAGTTGAACTGCCTGCATCTCCTGGGGATATAGGATGGCCTGAATTAAAGTTAAGGTTTATTTATTAGTCACAAGTAAGGATTACATTAACTCTGCAATGACGTTACTGTGAAATTCTCCTAGTCGCCACACTCTGGTGCCTGTTTTGGTCAATGCACCTAACTAGCACGTCTTTCAGACTGTGGGAGGAAACTGGAGCACCCAGAGGAATCCCACGCAGACATGGGAAGACCATGATCCAAGTCAGGAATCGAACCCGGGTCCTTAGTGCTATGAGGCAACAATGATAACCACTGTGCCACTATTCCGCCCCCTGAATTTTCCAACTGTTTACGCTCTACCACCATGGTCAGCACTCAGCCAAATCTCTGTTTACTGCAGTGGAATCGGAGAATCCCAGCTGCAGGTGAGATCAGACAATTTGGCTCGACATCTCTGCTACTTTCCACCCACTCCACCAAGTTCTCCTGTACAGTGTTCAAAAACCTGGCTGCATGCACTCTTCTATAGTCACCCAGTGTTCTTTGTTACACTATTCTGAATGATGCAACTTCCTTTTAAAAGGCTCAGCAAAGTTTCCTGAAGTTATGTTGCATTGCCGCGACATTCAGCCACCTACTAATGCGTGCAACCAATAAATGGCAATAAATTGTTTGTATGCAAGAATCATGATAATGGGTAGACATTACAAGTCGCCTACATTACATTGGGTATGTACAGAGTAATTGTGCATCATGATCACTACACCCATTTTCAGGGAATGATATAATTTGGCCCCGTGCTGTTTCTCCAGGAGATCATAGATAACACACCTTGGGAGGGTAGATACTTTGAGGCCTCTAACTCAGCAGAAATGTGGTGTCAGTGTCCTAAAAAGTAGAGGAAATTACTTTCAACTTTGTTCTTGCTGGCACTGTAATTATTAACATTTGTTACCAGGTCTACCATTGTATACACTCCACCTAATATCATCTGGTAGTCTGTTTAGTTAGATTTTACTGCATTTTTGTAAGGTTGAGAGGAGCAGGAGTACTTTCTCCAGGCTTCACTTCCTCCTCCATATTATAAGAAAGAACCCAACACCCAAACCCCATTCAGTGGCAGCTCACATTCAGGCAGGAGTCAGACATTTCACAGAGGGTTAAAGTGGCATCGCTCTGTCTTCACTGCTTGTTACCATTATTCTCCTGCTGTGTCCAGTAATACTGCTTTCATGCCCTGCTCATGAATGGTGTGGCCATCCTGATGATGTCCCGCTGGCAGGACACTAGTGAGAAGATGTCAATCCCATGGATTTGAGGGGAGAGATCTTCACACCTTACCCCGGTCATCCCCAAACCGAGAGGCATTGAGGGTATTCCTAGCCCTGCATCCATGTGGACCCTGGCCGAGATCCTTTCCCTGCCTTCTCTTGCAGGCTGCACTTCACTACCCTCCTTAACCTCCTCCTCATTCAAGGAGATGTGGCACTCCTCCATGTCCTCCTGGTCCAGCTGCTCTTCCCATGGCAATGGCAGGCCATGCAGAGGACAGCACAATGATGCGGGACATCCTTTGGGGGCTGTACCAGAGAGCCCTCCCAGCACCAACTGGTCCAGGCACCAGAACCACATCTTATGCCTGCTCAACAAGCGCACTTGTAGATGTGTGAGCCTCATTGTAGTGAGTCTCAGTTGGTATTTTGGGCCTTTGAGCTGGAATCATCAACCACCTCCTGAGTGGGTATCCTTTGTCCTCAAGGAATCATCCCTGCAGATGCTGATCTCTCTCAAAAACAGCTGAGATCCATGAGCATCCCATAATGTTGCTGTCATAGATGCATCCCAGGAAATGAATACAAAACTGCATAGGCACATGGTGTGGTCATAGACAATCTGGCCATTAACGGAATGAAATCCCTTGCAGTTTCTAAACAGGGGAATATAGGGCCATGTGGTTCAGTCTAGGACACCCTGCACTTGAGGCAAGCTAGCTATGTGGATGAAGACCATGGCCCTGGCATCCTACCTCGCCTGGTCCCGGGCAAAGTTGATGTAAAAGTGAACCCTTTAAATAACGCGTCTGTGACCTCCATTATGCTGACATTTCAGATGTCACACAGATCACACATGGAGCCATGAAACTAGCCACTGGCATAGAAGCTCAGTGCAGTTGTGACTTTCAGGATCCAGGCAATAGGTGACCATCAGTGCATGTGGTGCTAACTCCTGCATCACTCGGCACAGATTGTCCACCCTCCCCCAGGACAGGCCTAGTCTTCTCCAGCACTGGATCTCTAATATCTGGAGTAATAATCCTCTCCCCCAGTAGGCCTATTGCCAGTATTGTCTTCTTCGAGGCTCCTCTATCAGTGGCCCTTCATCCGGTTGATCAGTGGGCCCTGCCTCCCTTTCCTCTCTGGGCTGATCCTGGCCAAATGCAGCTGCACATTGCTGCTGCTGCTCCACAGCTATCAATAAAATTGCCAAAGTGACTGATGAGAAGTCCTAACGATACCCTGACCCACAGCTCTCTCAGGATCTGGGACACCATGCACAACACCGTTACGTGAGCATCTGTCCAATAAGCCTCACTCCATTCCCCACATTTGCCCCTTTCAACTCCACTGAATGAAGTTCCTTATCCCTTGAGAATCTTAGTGGTATGTGTGACACCTACCCCCCTACCTCCAAGGTGAGGACTGAGGGCAGTCAGTCAGCCTGCATTCTAACATCATGGGGGAAATGATGTCCCTATCCCTTGAAGGGATGACTTCACCAGGTGGCCTTGCACTGAGGGACACATCAGTGCTATCTCTCTGTTATATAGACATGAATTTGAGCCTTGAAATTCAATGCTCGGGGGTAACAATTCCTCTATTTTGTATAAAACCAATTAAACTTAATTTTAAATTTAATCAAACAAATTGAGGGAGGAAGTAAAAGGGACCTTGCATTAAACAAAAGCATCTCACAAATGAAATTTAAAACACCAAACGAAAATATGATGAAGGGGGTCGATATGGCATCCTAGTCCCTGTGGTGCCCACCTCAAACGGAAGGGGGCAACTCTTCTCACTCTTTTGAGTGGGACAATGCTTTCAAGGGGTTAAAAATTGGGTACCAATCTGGCACACTCATGCAATACAATGCTGACTGAATTGGTACAATTGACTTATCAAGGAAGAATCTGGAAGCTGACCAGTTAACTGTTTTCCCATTGCGGCAGATGACGCTCGCCTAATTCGTTTGAGAACAATAAATAGCATGTCAGCTTCATCCTTAGAGGGCACCCTCATTTCCCGCAACTCTCATGGGCTACAGATTAAACAAGTTTACAACTGGAACAACCAGCCACATAGACACTAATCCTTGACAGCCAGGCTTCTATAACCAGAGGCCTTGAACTTCCAGACAGCTCATGGCCTTGGGTTTCACAGTGCTGCCTGACTGTGAACATTCATTCTTACAGTCATCCGATCTCCTGTATGAGGGTTTTCAAGCCTCATTAGGTTGGAAAACACTCTTTGTTAGAGTCCCCCACACTGCAGCCTGGCCTCTCATGGGCCTCCCAACTCAGTTCTGAGTTGAATTTATCAAGGTCCATCGCATCTTCTTCTTCACCCCCTCTGCAACTGGCCTGGCACCCCGGATGGTATTAGCAATCTTAGTGCCCACCTCTGACATCCCTTTGAAGCAATTAATAATCAAATGCGACCAGTGTCCTTGGTGCCTTAGGATTGTTCCCAAACCTTTTTTGCTGGCATCACACTGCAAGGTGAATTCTTTGAGGAGGTAATGAGCAGGCTGGACAAAGAAGAGCTAGTGGACTTTACCTACTTGCATTTCGAGAAGGTCTACGAGAAGGTCCACACAGGAGGCTGCTGAATAAAATAAAAGCCCATGATGTTAGAGGCAAGATAATAACATGGATAAGAAATTGGTTGACTGGTAAAAGGCAGAGAGTGGGAAGAAAGGAGTCTTTTCAGGATGACAGCCAGTGACTAGTGGAGTTCCACAGGGGTCAGTGTTGGGACCACAATTTTTCACTTTATATATCAATGATATACATGAAGGAACTGACAGTATTGTGGTTAAGTTTGCAGATGATACAAATATAGGTGGAGGGACAGGTAGCATTGAGGTGGCAAGGAAGTTGCAGAAGAACGTGGACAGGTTAGGAGAATGGGCAAAGAAGGGGCAGATGTAATACAATATGGGAAAGTGTGAGGTTATACACTTGGTAGGAAGAATAGATGCATAGACTATTTTCTAAATGAGAGAGAGTTCAGATATTAGAAGCGTAAAAGGATTTGGGAGTCCTTGTTCAGGATTCTTTAAAGGTAAACTTGCAAAGTGAGTTGGTAGTTAGGAAGGCAGATGCAATGTGAACATTTATTTTCAAAGGACTAAAATACAAAAGCAGAGATGTGCTGCTGAGGTTTTATAAGACTCTGGTCAGACCACATTTGGAATATTGTGAGCAATTTTGGGCTCTGTATGTAGGGAAGGATGTGCTGGCCTTGGAAGAGTATCCAAAAGAGATTCACGAGAATGATCCCAGAAATGAAATGTTTGACGTCTGAGGACCAT
The DNA here is from genome assembly GCF_965287045.1 of Carcharhinus amblyrhynchos. Taxonomy (NCBI): domain Eukaryota; kingdom Metazoa; phylum Chordata; class Chondrichthyes; order Carcharhiniformes; family Carcharhinidae; genus Carcharhinus; species Carcharhinus amblyrhynchos. The sequence goes on along the minus strand of NC_137326.1, from coordinate 98,806,600 downwards.
TTGAGCACTCTGGGTCTGTACTCGATGGAGCATAGAAGGATGAGGGGGGGATCTCATTGAAACTTACAGAATACTGAAAGGTCTGGATAGAGTGGTCATGGAGAAGATTTTTCCATTAGTAGGAGAGACCAGGATCCGAGGGCACAGTCTCAAAGTAAAGGGACGACCTTTAGCACTAAGATGAGGAGAAATTTCTTCAGCCAGAGATGGTGAATCTACGGAATTTATTGCCAGAGAAGGCTGTGGAGGCCATGTCATTGAATGCATATAAGACAGCAATGGATAGGTTCTTGATTGATAAAGGGATCAAAGGTTAAGGGGAAAAGGTGGGAAAATGAAGTTGAGAAACATATCAGCTTGAATGGCAGAGCAGACTTGATGGACTGAATGGCCTAATTCTGCTCCTATATCCTCTAGTCTTATGGATTTCATAATTGACATCATAGTACTTTGGCACTAATGCCCGTTGTGGCTTGATATTTGATTTTAGTAAATGCTGCTCCTTGTTTTGTTCCCCAATACTACTGCATCTCCTTTGAAGTAAGCTTGTGTAATGTTTATACACTGATGACAAATTTTGCTAAATAGTTTACAAATCTAACAAATCATTGCACTGCTTTCATGTCTGTTAGTTACTTCATTGCTGCTACAGCTCTCAACTTGTTAGTATCCGGGCAAAGGCCTTTTGCCATCAATATATGACTTATGTACTTGAATTCAGGCATCTTCATTTGCCTTTTTTCCTTCTCAACTTCAGGTTAATCTAATGAGGTCTCTTCAGCAACTGTATTAAATTCTGATCATGGTCAGCAATGGCTTCCTCCATTGTGTCTCCACATCCATAGATTTGTAGATCATCCATTATGATTTCCTCTCCTGGAAGATCAGTGACTACCTCATGTTATCTGTGTTGATTCTCTTCTGGAGCTGTGGAAATGCCAAACAGCAAGTGCAACCATTGGTATCTCCAGAACGGTTTCCAGCACATCATGAGAAAGCTATTGCTTTCATCTAATGTTATGTTACAGAAATCATCCTTCACATCCAGGGTAGTGAATATTTTTACTTGGCAAGTTGTTTAAAAATTACTTTGATGGTTGGCATGTGGTAATAAGGTCTCTTCAGTATGATGGCACAGTGGTTAGCACCGCTGCCTCACAGTGACCTGGGTTTGATATCCGGCTTGGGTCACTGTCTGTATGGAGTCTGCACACTCCCCCCATGTCTGCATGGGTTTCTCCTGGTGCTCTGGTTTCCTCCCACAGTCCAAAAAACGAGCTGGTTAGGTGCATTGGCCACGCTAAATTCTCTCTTACTGTACACGAACAGACGCTGGAGTTTGGCGACTAGGGGATTTTCACAGTAACTTAATTCCAATGTTAATATAAGCCTACTTGTGACACTAATGAATAAACATGCAAACAAACAAACAGTACTTTATTTATATGCTTTGGGTCTAAGAATACTCACAGCTTTCCAGATTGGTTAACTGCTACCATGTTTCTAATCCAGTCTGTAGGAATTGTCACTTTTTTGATTACTTCTCTCTTTTCCAGCTCTCCTTTCTTGCCTTTTAGGCTTGACTACAGGGCAGCTGAATCTTCTCTTGGCAGATGCTGAATTGATCTTACACTCTCACCTAGCTCAGATGATACTCTCCTGGTAGATGTTCTTTAGAATCTGTTCTACCATCTCTGGTTTTGTGTGCTTTGACATGTTGTAAACATCTGTTGACACATTCAGGATTACCAGTCCAAACCTTAGTCTGGCTTCAACTGAGATGAGTGACTGTTGCATCCCATCTATCATCTGGTACTCTGGATCTTCATTTTTCCCATTGATTTAGGCCTTCAGACTAAATTATCCTCTTGATTTGAGTATCATGCCATCATATAGTCTCGGTATTACTTTTGAGGATTACATGTCCCGATTGTCATTTTGAGCCACTTTGCGCAGGTCTGCGAAGATCATTTTGTTGCATGATCACCAGTGAATATTAGACACTTCTTGTTCACTTGATACTCTCCCTCTGTGGTCATTATTATAACAGTCACAAACCATTTATTCCCTAGCAACTTGACAGAACCAACCTGTTGGATTGTATGTAATGTTTGGTGTGTACCCGGTTCACAGAAGGTTCACTTGATTGATTCCAGGAATGAAGAACTTGTGTTATGAAGAGAGATTGAGCAGTTTAGGCCTATAATCACTGGAGTTCAGAAGAATGAGAGGAGATTTAATTGTGATCTATAAGATGCTAAAGGGGATTGACAGGGTAATGTAGAGTAGATGTTTTCCCTTGTTGGACATTCTAGATGGTAAGGCTACAGTTTTAGTCCAAGGGCTGGCAGATTTAAAGTAGAAATGAGGAGGGCTTACTTCACTCAAAGAATTGTGAATCCATGGAATTCTCTACCCCAGAGTGCAGTAGATGCCGGAACACTAAACAAATTTAAGGAGAAAGATAGATTATTAAGTAATAGTGGGATAGAGGCTTATGGGGAGCGGGCAAAAGGTGGAGATGAGACCTGAATGAAATCAGCCATGATCATATTGAATGGCGAAGCAGGCTCAAGCAGGTGAATTGACTACACCTGCTCCTAGTTCTTATGGTCTTATGTTTTCTGCTGAAATTTCACTCATGACCATCTGAATAGGCTTGTGTTGCTTTTTCCTCTTGCACTTATATATGATGTGATTTTGTTTTGTACTGTTAAAACATTGCTTTCCATACGCTGGGCAATCTTTCTTTTGCCTTGTATGATGTACTGAGCAGTATTTGCATCCTGCCATCCGTTTGTGATTGCTCTGCTCTTTCAGCCTGGAATATCTCTCAGTATTATGTACTTCCTGGTCTGCTCGAACTGACATTTCACAAGCTCCACATTTCTACATAAGAATTATTGTTACATATTCATAGAAACCCTACAGTACAGAAAGAGGGCATTTGGCCCATTGAGTCTGCACCGACCACAATCCCACTCTGGCCCTACTCCCATATCCCTACATATTTTACCCACTAATCCCTCTAACCTAAGCATCGCAGAAAATTATGGGGCAATTTTAGCATGGCCAATCAACCTAACCTGCACATCTTTGGACTGTGGGAGGAAACCGGAGCACCCGGAGGAAACCCATGCAGACACAAGGAGAATGTGCAAACTCCACACAGACAGCGACCCAAGCCGGGAATTGAACCCAGGTCCCTGGAGCTGTGAAGCAGCAGTGCTAAACACTGTGCTACCGAAAATATGAAATAGGAGCAAAAGTAGTCCATTTGGTTGCTGGAGCTTGCTCCACCATTCAATAAAATCATGAATGATCTGTTTGTGTTGAGTTCCACATTTCCCCATCTACTCCGGTAACCTTTGATTCCCATGCTTAACAAGGATCTATCTACACACATCTATCACTTTCCTGAGTATAAGTTTCTCCTCTTTCAGTAGATTTTCTCTCAGTATGGGGTCTCGTCTGCTGAAGATTCATCAATCTTTAATCAGGACTTTTTAGCTGTCTGAGTTCGCATGATTCTGCAAACTGTATTACAGTAGTCACTTATTGTTTAATGGTTTTGTTTTTATCTTGAGCTTTAGTGTTGAATCCAAAGCATTGATAAGTGATGTTCTCTTGACATTTGAGGCTTGCACATCTTTGAAGTGTGTTTCTTTTGTCAGCTAGATTTAGAGTGGTATACACTTTGTAGCAGCCCTATCCCAGCAATGTTAGAAGTGTAGCTACTCTCATTGGTACTGTCTTATGAAGTAACTGCTGTTAGTTTATAGTCTTACCATTGCAAGTAGAAAAACTGTCAACTTTTCCACGTATCACTTTTCACTTCTACTGGAGCTGAAATTGGAAAGTTTACAAAGTTTGCCATGTTCACTCACCCAGTATTTACTTTCAGCTTTTGTCTGTGTTCACTTTTCATAGTCCTTTTTCAGCAGCTTTTTTGAAGATTTGAACATTTCTGTGTACCTTTCAGAGTTGCTTCTTCTCTGCAACTTCCCAGGATTCAAAAATCTGTTGGGGTAGGCATTGCAGCACAATGGTTAGCACTGCTGCATCGCAGTTCCAGGGACCTGTGTTCGATTCCCGGCTTGGCTCACTGTATGTGTGGAGTTTGCACATTCTCCTCGTGTCTGCATGCGTTTCCTCTGGGTGTTCCGGTTTCCTCCCACATTCCAAAAATGTGTGGGTTAGATTCATTGGCCATGCTAAAATCGCCCCTTAGTGTCCTGAGATGTGCAGGCTAGAGGGATTAGCAGGTAAATGTGTAGGGATATGGGGGGAGGGCCTGGGTGGGATTGTGATGGGTGCAGACTCGATGGGCCAAATGGCCTCTTTCTGTGCTGTAGGGTCTCTATGATTCTATCTCCACTTCCTGACACCACATTTTGATTTTAAGAGCAGCAGCGCTTCTTCAGTGCTTTATCATTATAAATCTTTATTGAACTGATCTTAAGATGGCAGCTTACAGAAATTGCATCATAACAGATGTCACCTTACAATAGAAAGTCAGATAGACCAGACAGAACTAATTGCATTACAAACTCAGTTACATCTATTCTGCTGAAGGAATCTTCCTGTATGTCTTCACTTTCCCCCAACTGAGGATTCCCTTCTGCCGGAGTTCACAGTGGGCTTTGTTCCCATTCCACTTCTGCTTTCATCCCTTTTTCTTCCTTCCAGAAGCACAGAAATGTGAGCAGCCTAGAGTAGATGGGGCTTATTTATTTTAGCAGAGAGATCATGGATGAAGGGGCCTTGCTTTAAAATGACTGGCAGAAAGATTAGAGGGGAGATTTTGTTTTTATTCACTCATGGGAGATGGGTATCACTGATTGGCCAGCATGTATTGCCCATTAGATGAGGAAAATCGATTTCACCAGAAGTTTGTGGGGCCTGTAACTCAACCCCTGAAAGAATAGCAAAGACAGGAACCCTCAACTTATTCAACAGCTATCTGGGTATGCATCTCAAGTGCCATTACAGGCTGCAAAGTGGGATAAGGGGAGGGGGGGGGGGCTCATTTTTTGGCCAGCATGAACACAATGGCCCAAATGGTTAGCCTCTGTGCTGTAAGCATTCTATGATACTATGAAATCCAAGGAATTGGTGAGTGTCATTGACCACAATGGAAGGCTGTGGTTGAGAATGTATTTTTAACTGTCTTGGCAAACTTAATGGTGGAGCTCTGCAAATTTGCCATTGAACCAGGGCACAAGGGATCTGACAGGGTTTCTCACCATGAACTATTAGGTACTAATAATGGTGCACACGTTCAATACATCATTGCTGTGGTGCCTGCTTGCTTGACATATTGTCCTTGAACTTGTTTCTATCTCATAATTATGTAAAATTTAAAAGTGCAGGTAATAAAGTGCAATGTGCCTTTGGCAATATTTCTGTAGGACTTCAGGATAACTTCATTCACTCCACAGACACCGTTTTATTTTTAATCGTGCCTGGCTCCAATCCTTTTCTTTTGTTACCTATATCCAGCAGACGGAGGTGACTGAAGTTACCCCTCCCTTAGTTAAAAATGAAAGCATTTCCAGCCGTATTCTTTGTGCAGCGTCAGTGTGGAGAATTTAAGTGAAAGTAAAAGTCCTGCAGCTTTGTCACTTATCTCCAGTGCACTGAGTCTAGTGCAGGCAGCCTAGCCTGACGTCAGCCGCCTAGTCTATAATACAGCCTCTGATAGTCACTGGCCAGAGGCGCTGTGATGGAAGACGGGAGATCTGAATGATTATGGCAATGGGACTCTGGATGTTTAGGTATTTCCAGATTTCACCGAGAAACATGTGGGATGGCGTTGCAGAGAGTACGCGATAATGAATATTAAATAAAACGATTAAGATGGCTGCATTCAGAAAAGCAATTGACTGTTTCCTCAACAGATTGAAAAATCCAACTTCACCCACTCAGTCAGCATCTAAGGACAGCACATCTGACAAAGTTGGACTGGGAGGCCGGCAGAAGAACTTTAATAACGTGTTTGAAGTGAAAAATAGAGGGTAAGTGTAAGGTGAAGTAAAATATATCAGAGAAAGAGCTTGTTTTCAAATTTACTTAAGCCAGGATGAGAGTATAACAGACTGTTAATCGCTTGGTTTCAACAAACGTTAGAAATACTTTCAGAAATGTAAGATGACATGGCCCCAGCAGTTTTGTATTTATATGTTGCTTGGGGTTATTTTTCTATCGTATTTCTTTCTCCTGCCATGCTTTTTCCCCTTTACCAATAAACATTGAACTCTACAGTTTGATTCTCTTGGGCAACACTGCTGTATACGTAACAACAGGAGTACTGATACTTATGTTATACTGTGTGCTATTTGGAAAGTTTTATTGAAATGCAAATAATTGAATGTCGTATTTAAAGATTAGCAACTGTTGTCCAGTCTTGCGTCCTTGACGGTTTGTTTACTTTGCTACTATACCTTTTGCAAAAGATGGAATATTAGGATTAGAAATCTGATAAACTATGGACAAAGAAGACAGCAATCTGTTTTTCTAGAGGGGATGGGGGTAGTAAAAGGCCATTCATCCTTTATGTTGTATGCAAAAGCAGAAACCTTTGAACAATTTGGTGTGTGTCACACATTTATCCTTGCTTTCTAAGAAACAATTTGTGCCTTTATTACTTTGGTTCTTTCACAAAATAGCTTATCCAACTGAAATTCATTTGATGATAACACAAGTATGTAGTCCTTTTGGATCTTGTCTGCACTCTTGCATCTCTGTAGAAGTCTGAGTTGATATGCACAATCTACTGTGGAGATGCTCTCCACTCTGAGCCAGCAGTTTGTGATGTTGATGGTGGCCATGATGTGGAGATGCCAGTGTTGGACTGAGATGGACAAGATGAGAGTTTCTCATCTTGAGAATCTCTCATCTTGTCCACCCTAGTCCAACACCAACATCTCCACATCATAACACAAGTAATTAGATGTTTATAACAAAGACTGCAATTTCTGGGCAGTTTGTCAGTAAATTTACAACAATCATTGTGTTGATTATCTGAAATGACAATCTGAAATGTTTTATACAAACTTTTCACAAATGTTTTGCTTAGTAATTTTTGTGGGATTTCCCCCATTCACAAATCAAATGCTAGGCTGATGATTTGTTGGAAGGCCCCTAAATGTATTGTTTGAAAATTAGCTGTGAAGTGATAGGCAAACAAAAACCTATTCACCACTTGCTCATTTTCCCTCTCCACTGGTTCCTCAGAGGCATGAGTTCCATATTTTTATTCTGCACTTTGCATTGTAAATGGACTAGTTGAGATTGAAATTCACGAAGTGAAGAAATATTCATAGCTCCAGTTTCTCTAGTGCAGAAATTGGCATCTTCTTGCACTTTATGGCCACCTGCTTGTCTTTTTCACTTAAGAGCAGTGAATGCAAAGCTGTTTGGTGTATTTGAAATTGTATGCTTGGATCAAAGGTACTGAATTTATCTTCACCATAAAAAGTCTTGCTCGTGCTGTCAGACATTTGATAACTCAATGTACATTGTGTGACGAAAAGTAAGTGTTCCTCAGTCAGGTGAATTTTAAGAATTTATTTTCTTGTACCACAAGGAAACCATGAATACAAAGTACAGATTGCTGTGCAAGTTAATTTAGTGCAATGACTACATTTACCAGATTATATTTGCTACCCGTTTAAAGAAAGACACTTTAGCACAGTCTGTCCTGCAGCAATGAACTTGCACTATGGTACAAGGAACTTAAAATGAAAAATTGCCAAAGTATGCATCAGGGGATAAAGATGTTTGCACATTACACTCTGCATTTATTTTGGCTACATTGAATGGTGGTTTTGAGATAATACCACCATGTGACCACAACAGAAAGATGCATGAAACCCATCAGGAAGCCCACAAAACACAACCAATGCCAAACTCTCACTATGGATTCTTTGGTTAAATTGCATCAATCCCAGTTAATGAAAAAGGTTTTTATTACACGCCTGAGTACATTTTAGGCTGAGGGATGAAATCTCCTCCAATAGATGTCTTCACACTTCTTCTGGTTATCAGCTATGTAACAGCTGGTCAGTCAGCAAGCTGAGGAACTGAGTCATAATCTGAGCAGCCGAGTGAGCAAATTCCATTGTATACGAGGTTTTTCTCCTATGAGGTGCTGAAAACTGTTATTTTTATTCACCCAATTTTGAATAAATGTGTTGTGGGTATTAACATTCATGGGGATGTGCATCGCCATGCCAACCATCCAGATCCAAAATACGTGACAAATTTATTTGAATGGAAAAACAGTATAACTCTGATCTGAGTAATTAATTGGGAGCACATTGTTCCTCAGACATGGGTTTGAAACCGCAAGCACCTATGTTATTAGTTTTTAGAGGAAAAGATTAACTTTGATGTGCCTGACCTTCATTCAGCTGAACCACTTTGGCAGGCTTCAAAAATCCTGATCTTGGAACCTTGCTTTCCAGCAAATGTGTTATACCATAAACATTTCCTTGAAGTGGCACCTTTCTCAGGAAGGAGTGACAGCAGAGCTGATTTTGTGGCTGAAGAAACTTTGGCCCATCCCCCACTAGCCTCTTGCATTTTTAATCAACCTTACAATTAGGAATTAACTTTGCACAAAAACAGAGCTATTTTTCACATTTTGTTTCAACATGGAAAGCTAAGGGGTGAATTTCTCTTGGAGATCTCCCAATTGTCCCCCATAACTGACAAAATAATCATAGAAACCTTGGGGAATTGCATAAATGGCACCAGTTTTTTCAGGTTTTTACATTGTTTTTTGCAAACATTATAGTGCATAGTTAGGAGGATCCCACCCATTCACCCCAGTTTTCTTGCCATGTCTGATTGCCCAACTACCCCAAGTAGCAAGGCATCTTTTGTTTTTTTTAACCAATACTGCAGTTAATACTTCCATTAAATCAGGTTTGGGAAATAATACCAATGCTATTCAAATGGGATGTGTGTTTTATACTGGATGCAATGAGGTAAATCCTTGTGTGACTACTTCCATTGGGTAGGAGTTAGGTAGGGTGACCCTCACACCCATCTGATGGAAGTAGTTTCCATACTTTAATGGTGTGGCTTCATTTGGATCACACTGCTTATAAAAAGGGGTGAAATACAGTGGCTCCACAGAGGAGCCAAGCCAATCCAGTTAAGTTAGATTGGGGAAGAATCAAGAGCCATGCCAGGTTGGAGAGGGGGGAATAATTCTCCCTCCGCAGCCCGATACTGTTTTCTCTTTGTCTAGTGCAGTTATAGTGGCCCTTCTAAGGATTTCTCAGAATAAGAGGCTGGCCATTTAAAACTGAGATGGGGAGGAATTGCCTCACTCAGAGAGTGGATGTCTTTGGAATTCTCTATCTCAGAAGGCTGTGGAAGCTTCTTATTGAGCATGTTCAAGACAGATAGCAACTTAATGAGATAAAAGCCTATGCTTTTGGGGGTGGTATAATAGTGTGATTAGGGGATTGGTTAACCAATAGAAGATAGGGAGTTGGGATAAGAGGGACATTTTCAGGATGGCAACCTGTTACTAGTGGACTGCCACAGGCATCAGTGCTGGGGTCCACAATTATTTGCATTATATATTAATGATTGAATGATGGAAGTGAATGTAATATTGCCAAGTTGTGTATGTTACAGAAATAGATAGGAAGGCAAGTGGTGAAGATGACACAACAGAGAGATATTGACAGGCTGGGGGAGTGGGCAAAAACTTGACAGATGGAATATATTATAGGAAATGAGAAGCTCTGCACTTTGACAGGAATAATAAAGGTGCTGATTATTATTTAAATGGAGAAAGACTGCATACAACTGCAGCACAGAGGGATTTGGGGGTCCTCACAAATCACAAAAAGGTAGCATGCAGGTTCAGCAGGTAATAGGGAAGGAAATGCAATGTTGGTTTTTATTTCAGAGGGAATGGAGTATAAACGTAGGGGAGTCTTACTAAAACAACACAAGGCACAAGTTAGATCACAGCTGGAATACTATGAATAGTTTTATTGCCATTATTTAAGGAAAGGTATACTGGGATTGAAGACAGTCCAAATAAGGTTCACTAGGTTCTCCCGGGTATGGAGGGATTTTGTAATAAGGAGAGGTTGCGTAGTTACTCATTGGAGTTTAAAAGAAAAAGAGGTGACCTTATTGAAACATACAGTGTACCCCTACAGGTGCCAGAATGTGGCAACTAGGAGATTTTCACAGTAACTTCATTGCATTGTTATTGTAAGCCTACTTATGACGCTAATAAATAAACTAAACTAACAGCTGTATCTCCGCTTTGAAAGAACTATCCAATTTGTCTTATTCCCAGCTCTTTTCATAGCCCAACAATTCCTTTTCATTATGTAGCAAATGTTTCAATCAAGTAATTTCAATCAGTGGATTCACAGCATTAGGAAGACAGTGAGTAGAACTTCATGCATATGTACTTAAATATTCTTTGCTCTATTAGAGAATTGTACAAATGAATCATATAACTTGGCACTGGCTTTCAAAATAAATACTGGTTTCAAACGGGTTCTTGAAGTTTAGCTCAAGAATTAGATTAGGATTGAGCAATCCATTGCTACTAATTACTAACTTTGATATGGATGAGCGAAGTGATTTTGCGTTATTAGATTGAAAGAATGACAGACTTAAACAGTGTCTTTCATCACCTCAGCAAGTCTCAGTGCTTCACAATCAATTAAGTTTTTTTTTTAAGTATTGTTATTTTGTTTTGTAAAACCAGAAACAACATGGATGTGAAAGAGTTTAATGGTGCAGATATGAAGGTTACCAGACAAATTCTAGGAAAGATCAAATAAAAAGCTGAACTAGAAGTGAAACTTTCAAACAGCAATGGAATTAATTCAAGAATAAGAAAAGGTATATCATTGGACAAAAAGGGAAAAGTATCTAAGTTGTATGTTAAGAAAAAAAAGATTTAGAAGATACAATGCCAGGGACTTGCATTCAATTCCAGCCTTGGGTGACTGTGTGGAGTTTGCTTGCTTATCCTGAGCCTGTGTGGGTTTCCTCTGGATGCTCTGGTTTCCTCCCACATTCCAAAGATGTGCAGGTTAAGTTGATTAGCTATGCTAAATTGCTAGGGGATTAGCAGGGTAAATACATGGGGGTACGGGGATAGGGCCTGGATGGGATTGTTGTCGGTGCAGACTCAATGGGCTGAATGGCTCCTTCTGCACTGTAGGAATTCTATGATTCTATGGTTGTACGATATCAATGTAAACAAAGCCTAATGATTCGTGGATTGATAAATGGTTGATGCAGGATAGTCCCAACTCTCACGTTGGCTCTATTTTCTCCACACAGATGCTGCCAGACCTGCTGAGATTTTCCAGCATTTTCTGTTTTTGTTTCCAGTTCTAGCAATTTGCAGTATCAGGATAATCAGAATGAGTTTTGGAAGAAATAAGAGAATAGACAAGCTAGAACTTATATTTGTATGTTGTATCAGAACTCCATGTTGGGAATACTTGGCCAGCTCTGTGCACCATAGATCTTGGTTTAAACTTATTGGCCAATCTAAGGCTGCTGCCAACCTCATGTTGGTTACAGATTTCAAGAGGGCTAACCTAATTTGGCAAATTTGCCTGAGTAGCCCCATCGGATCACAATCATAAGAACATAAGAAATAAGAGCAGGAGTAGGCCATCTAGCCCTTCGAACCTGCCCCACCATTCAATAAGATCATGGCTGATCTGAAGGTGGTTCAGTTCCACTTACCTGCCAGCTCCCCATAATCCTTAATTCCCTTATCGATCAGAAATCTACCTACCTGTGACTTAAATGTATTCAACGAGATAGCTTCCACCACTTCACTGGGCAGAGAATTCCAGGGATTCACTACCCTTTGAGTGAAGAAGTTCCTCCTCAACTCTGTACTAAACTGACCCCCTTATTTTGAGGCCAGTTCTGGTTTCCTTTCTAAGTGGAAAGAATCTATCTGCCTCTACCCTATGTAGCCCTTTCATTATCTTATGTCTCTATAAGATCACCCCTCAGCCTTCTGAACTCCAAAAAGTACAGGCCCAATCTACTCGATCTCTCCTCATAAGCTAACCCCCTCATCTCCGGTATCAAACTGGTGAACCTTCTCTGTACTCCCTCCAAGGCCAATATATCCTTTCACAAATAAGGGGACCAAAATTGCACACAGTACTCTAGTTCCTATGGATTAAGTGTATATTTTTAAAATCAAACAGAATGAAGTCATGGGCGATTTTTTTCAACCTCACCATGCCAAGCACAGGTTGCGCCAATCCCGGAAAATAATAAAGGGGCATCAATATCAGTTCCACATCTGGCGCCAAATGGTTTGCAATCGCCCTGGCCCCTTTCTACTGGTACAAACTGGATCACACCCAGAAGGGGCACGAGGCTGATTAGCATGAGATTGACTGGATTTCAATCCTATGAACGAGTTCAGTATGCAATTGACCCCCTTCCTGGAATGTTTCTACCTCTCTGGCAAGACATCACATTATTACTGGTCTACACTAGCAGAGTGCAGGTGTGATGGCCACGTCAGAGGGCTCAGAGAATTTTGAAGCCCCTGCGTGGTTGGGGACCTAATGGGACATTGTCCACTGGACATCTTGATAGTGCCAGTTGGGCATGGCCCTTGTGCCTAGGCAGTGCCAAGGAGTTGGGGCCCAAGTGGGGTTGATGCCTGAGTGGGGGCTATGATGGGGGGGTTCATGTCGGAGGTCATGGTTGGGGGGCGGGGGGGGAGTGCGGGCATGTCAGGAGTCAGGCAGGGGAACCCATTAGTTGTACCCTGACGTTCCGGTACAGGCAACCCATGTTGGGAAAGAGGATCATGCTGCCGATAAGGGGAGGCGGGGCGGGTTCTGACTTCCGCAGGGGGACAGAGGTGGTTTCCTAGTGCACTGTGAGATTGGGGTGTGCTTGCGAAATGATGCTTGAGTGCTCTGCAGCCAGGCTCACCGGTGCATTTGGCCCGCTGACCCCCCCGCGTAAACGCACAACTCACCCGTCTCCCAAAAAGTGACTGAGTGTGGGACGATTGCGGTAAAAGCTCGTCTGATGGATCGGTGCAGGTCACTCCAGTTTCCTTGCCATTATGTCATGTGAGTTTTATTTTGGGAAAATTCCACCCACGGATGTCCCAGTGGTGAAAAGAAGGAAAACACTGAAAAGCAAAGCTGCTACGGTAGATAAGAGGGGGCAGATCAGATTGGAACAGAAGACATTCTACGCACTTAAGGAACTTAACACACGGGAGAACAGGAACAGGTATTGCACACAACTAATACATTCAAAAGAGTAGTCAAGAAATTTATGGCAAAGAACTTTGTAAATAATTGTTACAGCAAAATAAACATTTTTTTTAACTCTGGAAGTTAGAAAACTATTCAGAACCATATCAAGCCAATAAAGGATTGGCTGAATTTAGGCTGATTCTCAGATTATCATAGGATGCTAAATTATTATTTTGCATCAGTCTATACTTCTTTCAATGAAGCAATATTAAGTGTACAATCCTTTCTATTTTTTATTAAAGTTGTAATATTAATAGATTATAAAAACTCAAAATTGATTAGCTCCAGTGTCTGGTTAGTATCCATCTCAGTATGATTGAGGAGATGGGACAAATGCTCTGGGAGTGCCACAACTGTACCTTCAGGATAATCTCTGTGACTGGAAGCTAGCTCGTGCAATTTCTATTTTCAAAAAGGGGACAAATCAGAGCAAAGGAACTTCATGCCCATGACCCTGGCATCATTCTAGGGAAGGTGCAGGAACAGTTTGTAAGAGAAGCCCTTTTTGATCACCAGGGGAATGATGGTGCTATTGGGAGTACACAGCATGACTTCTGGCAAAAAATACAGATAGAAGTATGAGAGAGTGCTTTGAAGATGTAATTGGGGTTGTGGTTGGTGGACATTATTGACCTGGAATTGATAAGGAAGCTCACACTCAGAGATTCCTGTGGTAACAGTGGCAATTCAATTCACTGGACTAGGAATTGGCACCAATCCTGTAGCCAAGAAGTACAGTTAATGAACATGGTTCAGCCTGGTGGCATGTTACTTGTGCTGTCCTCCTAGAATCAGTCCTAGGCCTGCTACTATTAATTGCCCAGAATTCTCCAACGTTGTACTTCCCACAACTGCTACCAGCAAGAACGGAGAGTCTGGTGCTCAGCCAAATCCCGATTCACAACAGCGGGACCAGAGATTCCCAGCCACGGATGAGGTCGGAGAATCCCGGCCATTGTCTTTGTTAATGACATGAGCAAGGGTTGTTGGAACTATGTTCATTAAACCTACAGATGGCACCAAAATCAACACAATGTTAAGACAGTAGAGAACAACAATCAAATGCTAAAATTTTTTGATGCATTGGGAGATCAGGCTACACAATGGAAAAATAGTATTTATCTTGGTTGAACCGAATGTTTACAACCATGGTTGTAGAACCAACACGGAAACACATATCATTTGCAGGGAACAATACTCTGGGTGCTTTAGAGAGAAAAAAGATCCAGTGTCATTGTGTACAGATCACTGAAGGTTCATGACCAGTGTCAAGATGCTGTAGCAAAAGCTAACAGCATTAAATTGTATTAATAGAAACATTCAGTATAAAACAATCAATATTATTTTGTCCATTCTACAGGCTGCAAATTGGGTACAGTATGCAGTTTTGGGATCTCCACATATGATAGCATGGATTTAAAGAATTATGAAAATAATTCAAAGAGTAAAGAATCACTGCTACTTAGATATGCTTGAAGACTATGGTCTATTTATTTAATGTGGACCCTTGAATAATTAAAGCACTGGATTGTGTCCCTATTGATAGAACACTTACATTTAACTGGAGAGACATGCATCCTGGTCATTATTAACAGATGTGAAATTAGGCTAGACAGTTTTTTTATTCTTTTATGGAATGTGGGCTTCATTGGCAGGACCAGCATTCATTGTCCATTCTTAATTACTCTTAAATGAAGTGGTCCTGCAAGGCTATTTCAGAAGGCAGTTAAGAGTCAGACACATTGCTATGGGACCTGGAGTTACCTGGAGTCACCTAGAGCCAGTTAAGAATGGCAGATTACTTTATCCCAAAGACATTAGAGAACCAGATGGGTTTTTTTTTACAACAATCATTGATGGTTTTCATGATCACCATTACTAAGACTAGCTTTGTACTCCAGAATTTATTAACTGAATTCAAATTACACCAATTGTCATGGCAGGAATTGAACCCATGTCCCCAGAGCATTAGCCTAGACCTCTGGTTTATTAGCTCAGTGATGTTACCAATAGAGCACCATCTCCCTGCCAGAGAGTAGTGAGCCTCTGGAATACATTGCCAGCTGGTGGGACAATATTGCAACATTTTTTTCTGTTATTGGCATTGTTTTTATTTCTGCATTTTTGTCTCTTTTGTGAGCTGGTTACTGGGAGGGAGGAGGGAAATACAGAAGCAGCAAATGTAGTTTTAATGGAGCTGGGGAGACTTTGTGGAGGGGTTACGATGGTGTCCGGGGCCCAATTCTGGGATTTCTGACCATATTTCTGGGGTTTCTGATTTTTTACAGAGCCAAGCAAAAGTGTGGACTGGTTCAGATCACGAGCTCTCAACCTGACCAGTTGCATTGTGGCAATAGGCATGTCCTCGTCCGCCACAATTTTCATGGAATTGGACCATCTTTTAAAGAGTTGTAGTTGTAGAGAACTCCAGCACCTTGATCTCTTTTGTCAATTTCACAATGTTTATTTACACAAAAAGAGATTTCAGGTGTTTGCCATTTCTACTATCAATATTTTAAAATACCTGAGTTACTGACAAGTTTAATAAACAATCGCAGAGTAAAAGATCCCCTAGGAAACAGTGATCATAAAACAGTAGAATTTAGCATTCAGCTTAAGAGTGAAAAACATAGGTCAGAAATAACTGTGCTAAACTTAAATAATGGTAATTACAAAGAAATGTGGGCAGAGATGGCTGGCATGGATTGGGAAAGATGCTTAGCAGAAGATGGTCGATCAGCAATGGCAGACCTTTATGAAAATAGTTCAGGACTCACAACGAAGATATATTCCAATGAGGAAGAAGGATTCTGCTAAGGGGATAAATCAACCATAGTTAACCAAGGAAGTTAAGGATAGTAGTAAACTGAAAATATATGATTTGGCAAAGGTTAGTGGTAAGCCAGAGGTTTGGGAAAGTTTTAAAAACCAACAAAAGATGACCAACACAATTATAGAGGGAGAAGATAAACTCTGAGGGTCACCTGGTATTAAGAGACTTCTTACTGTGTTTACCCCAGTCCAACGCAGACATCTCCACATCATGGTAACCAGTAGAAGACAGTGAGTTGGGTTAAGAGGGACATTTTCAGGATAACAACCTGTATTAATGGGGTGCCACAGGGATCAGTGTTGGGGCCATGATTATTGACAATATATATTACTGAATTGGATTAGGGGAGTGAATGTGTTATTGTCACGTTTGAGGGTGACACAGAAATAGGTGAAAAAGCAAGAAGTGAGGACAACATGAGTCTACAGAGGGATTATAGACAGGCTAAGTGACTGGGCAAAAACTTGCCAGATGGAACATAATGTTGGAAAATATGAAGTTCTGCATTTTGGTAGGAAGAATAAAGGAGCTGAATGTTATTTAAATGGAGAAAGACTGCAGAAAACTGCAGCACTGAGGGATTTGGGGGTTTTGTGCATAAATCACAAAAAACTAGCATGCAAGTTCAGCAAGTAATCAGGAAGGCAAATGGCATGTTTGTCTTTATGTCAAAGGGAATGGAGTATAAAAAAGGGAAGTCTTGCTAAACTATACAAGGCACTAATTAGACCATAACTGGAATATTGTGAACAGTTTTGGTCCTTTTCTGAGGAAGGGTATGTTGGCATTGGAGGCAGTCCAGAGAAGATTCACTAAGTTGATTCCAGGTATGGAAGGATTTTCTTACGAGGAGAATTTGAGTAGGTTAAGCTTGTATTCATTGGAGTTTAGAAGAATCTTATTGGTGATCTTATTGAGACATATGGGATTTTTAAGGGGCTTGACAAGGTAGATGCTGAGAAATTATTTCCCCTTAGGGAGAATCTACAACCACAGGGCATCATCTCTGAGTGAAAGGTCACCCATTTAACACAGAGATAAGGAATTTCTTCTCTCGGAGAGGTCATGAATTTGTGGAACTCTTCATTGCAGAGCTGTAGAGGCTGGGTTGTTAAGTATGTTCAAGGCTGAGATAGGCTGATTTTTAACCAGTAGGAAATCAGGATTTTGGCAGTAAAGTGGAGTTGAGGATTATCACATCTGATCAGTTATGATCTAATTGAATGCTGGAGCAGACTCAGTGGGTGGAATGGCCTACTTCTGCTCCTATGTCTTATAGTCTAATGGTGCTGGGTGTATTGAGGAAAACCAGATTGAATATGTGGCATTAGGTATCATCCTAATAGGTGGTCCTTAAATTGACTACCTGGTTGTCATCTACTTGCAAGATATGATTTTAAAATATACCTGCCAGAATATGAAGCCAGCAGAAGCGATGGTGAAGCCTTCTTATTGAAGCAACAAATGGAATACCACAGAGGTTTCTTCTGGGTTTTGTGTGGTTTCCACTGTTAATAGATTATATAGAAGAAAGTTGATGTTGACCAGTTGCTTCTGCATGATTCCATTCCTATCTGTCCAGTCATAACCAGATAATCATCTGTGATTTTTGAATGGGCCTACCTTATATTAAGTTGATCTTTCTCTACATCCTAGCTATGATTGCAATACTATATTCTGTACCCTCTCCTTTCCTTCTCCCTTATGTAGTCTATGAATAGTATGTTTTTCTGTAAGAAACAATATTTTTCACTGTATCCCAATACATGTGACAATAATGAATCAAATCAATAGCTTATTTTATTCCCCCCCACCCCAACCCCCGCACTGTTACCTCTGGAGTTCTCCTAGGTTCTATTCTTGGCCCTCTGATTCCTCATCCACATGTTGCCCCTTGTCTGAAAATCCAATGTTAGATTTCACACGTACTCAAATAACAGCCAGTTCTATTTCACCATCACCTCTTGAACTCTTTTTCTGCCTCTGACTTCATGCTTCTTGTCTGACATCCAATATTGGATGAGCAGGGATTTCCTCCAGTTAAACACTGAGAAGACCCAAGGCATTGGGCAGGGTGTTCCCAGCCCAGGGGCGGTGTGTTTTTTTGTGTGGATTTCGGACAGTGGGCAACACGTAGATGAGGAATAAGAAGGCCAAAAATAGAACCTTGGGGTCTCCAGGTGTAACAATGTGGTGGTGGCGGGGGCAGGTGTGGTAAAATAAGCTTTTGCAGGTGACTATTTGGTTATGATTGGGCAGATAGGAATGGAACCATGTGAAAGTCCTAGAAACTGCCATTGTGTCAGGATCCTGGTGTCTTCTGACTTTTTCAGGACAGATATGAAGGCAAACAGGGAATCCCCTTGGATTGGTTAGGTAAGTAATTAGAAAGTTGTTGAGGTAGTTAAGAAGTCAATTAAGGCCTCTTTTAACCCTGAATTCTGGTTTCCATGCCTGTTACTTAATTCCCAAAATAAAACAAATGGAAATGTTAAATAAAAACAGAAAGTGCCTGA
Source organism: Carcharhinus amblyrhynchos (assembly GCF_965287045.1). Taxonomy (NCBI): domain Eukaryota; kingdom Metazoa; phylum Chordata; class Chondrichthyes; order Carcharhiniformes; family Carcharhinidae; genus Carcharhinus; species Carcharhinus amblyrhynchos. Next base: position 98,787,941 of record NC_137326.1, on the reverse strand, counting down.
AAAACTCAGCAAGTCTGGCAACATCTGCAGAAAGAGAAAAAGAGTTAACATTTTGAGTTGAATAAGACTATTCTTCAGATCTTATTTCCTGACCTAGCAGCAATTCATCAGCTTCTCCGAGGTGAGTATGCAGTGGAAGGAGCCAATTCAGTGATACAACCAAGCTGGGAAGGCTTACATTGAACATGTAATGATGTAATACAATAGAGTTCCAGCCATGACCATTGCGAGGCTTTCCACTGACCCTCAGCAGCACCAGTTGACTTCTTCTCAACTCTATTCCCCTCCTTTGGATAGATAGGATGGACACTGACATCCAGCTGGAAGGAGGCAAGCACATCGTCTCTTGCGGAGGCAGAAGATCACCTCTCTCAATTTGTCCGAGCACTTCAGGAGGATAAGGTTACCACAGAGGATCATTGCTAACTCTGCATCCTTTTCCCTTCCCCGTGGAACTGGTTAGCATGCATTGCTAGGGGCTGATAAATTAGCTGTCCCTGAAGGACAACCCCCTCCCCTATCCAGCTCCCCAACCCACCACCTGGATCTCTGCTTCTTGCAAAGTTGGGTGCTTTCCTATCCTGCATGGATGAAAGCAGAGAGGTGTGAGAATTCAGAATAGCATGTGTGGAGATGAAAGAAGGCCACTATTTGTACAGGGCAACTGTGAAGCATGGGTGCAAGAAAGTAATAGGACAGCAGAAGTGTTTGTGGTTCAGGTGGGGATGTGAGGTACCTGGGAAAAGAATAAGTGGAGCTACAAGACGTCTTGACCTCAGGTGTGCTGTGAATCATGTTGAAAGAAGGTAATAGGAGCGAGGCAGTATTGATGGTTCACATGGAGGTGTGAGGTGCCTCGGGAGAGAAGAATGAGTGAAGACCTTACATCCTTTCCATTATCAAGAGCATCTACTTCCATCCTATAATATTTCCTATCTCCACTGTTATCTTCAGCTAGTTGATACTGAAATCCTCATCCTTATTTTGATACTTTCAGACGTAACTATTTCAATGCTGCCCTGACAGATAAACATTTATCACTCCTGTGTAAATTCAAGCTCATCCCGATCTCTCTGTCTGTATTCCAACTCCCACTCACCCATCAGTCATGTGCTCACTGACTCACATTGATTCCCTGCCTGGCAAGGGTTCCATTTTATTATTCTCATTTTTGTGCAGAAATCCCTCAGTGGCTTCCCTTATCCCTATATTTGTAATTTTCTCTGACTGCAAAACCTCTTAGATCGCCACAAACCTGCAATTCTGGTCCCTTGTGCAATCCCAGTTTCCTCTTCTCCACAGCTGGTGGCCAGGCTTAAAATTGTCAAAACGCTAAGCGCTCTACTTCCCTCCATAAATCTTTTGTTTCTCCACTTCTTTAACTCATTCCTTAAAAACTATCTCTTTGACCAAGCCTTTTACCATCTATCCTAAAAAACGTCTCTGGGGTGGATTTTCCCATTCTGCCTCCATGAGAATCATAGCAGGCGAGGGGTGGACCATCAAAAGGTCCATTGACCTCAGGCGGGATTTTCCAGTTTCAGGGTGTCTGCGGCTGGAGTTTTGTCTGTGAATACTGTCATGAAAAGCCTGGGGAATTGTTATTACTTTAGAGGCACAATGTAAATGGTAGTTATGGTTAATAAATACATTTGCCAGAAATACCATGCATTGCTGCTCCTTTTTAGCTTGTTGAGCAATGTTTCTGCTCCTGCTCATCATACTAAGCATGTGGTCAGAATCATTGGACTTGCTGGTAGCATGGATAGCTTTATATATATAAACACTTTGTCTTTATGTCTGTGGCAAATTGTTGAATCATAGTAGTTGGGGTAAGTCACTGCCTGAGCGCAGATACCCACCCCATGAAACCTAGAAAAAATGTGCAATCCTCAAATTCATTTTTTTTTAAAGCTGAAAGATGCAAAGTGAATTAATCAGGAAAGAAACAAGTAGACAGCTATATAGAAAGAGTGGGTGACAGAGAGAATGGGGAAGGGAGGAGGAAACAGAGACATGCAGAAACAGAGGCGAGAGGGAGAGTCAGAAACAGTGAAAGAGAGACATTAATGAGAGAAACTGTGTGAGAGGGACAGAAAAACCAAACCAAGAAAAACAAAGTGTAACACTAATTGAGAAACGTAGGCCATGAGAATTATTGGGCTTGGAAATGAACTAGTAAGGACAGTGGAAGAAGGGAAAAATGCCAGGATGGGTTTTATGATGCCACCACCACCACCTCCCTCCTTCCCCCCACCCCCCCCATGTCCTGTGTGTTTGAAAGCAGGCAGCTCATATGTGGCACAGCAACTGTCCATTGCATTCCTGCCCACTCTGATCGGTCTCCCATGGTTGCAAGGGAGGGCGGGGTGGAGAGAGTGCTGTTGGGAGGCATGGGGCAGTCTGTCCAACTTTGAACGTAGGCGACTTAAGTAGCTCATCTCGGTTCCTCTATTTCACCTGCAGCAGTGGGAATGTTCACGGCAAATGAAAGATTCAGTAGTTTTCACTGAGTGAGTTGGTGTTGGGTGAAAGGAGAGGGAGTCCCTTATGCCCATCAGAGTCTACACCACCGCTACCCCAGCCCCACCAAAGGTCATACCCTTCTTTAACCTTTCCCCACAGCCGCTTAAACCCAGCCCCCAATACCAATATTCGCCTTATGGAATCTGCCAGCTAGGTTCTGCCACTGCCTCAAGCTAACCTTCAGTCTGGCCTTTGGAACCTCCTCAGCTTTGGGAATTGCTTATAGCCCTTTACTGCTTGAACCTGGACTGATCGATTTGTTTCAAAAATAAACAAATCTATATTGGCACAGTAAACCATGAATGCAAAGATACAATGTTTTGCTACAGCTGCACAAGGCATTGCTGAGACCGCATCAGGAGTATGTGCACAGTTTTAATCTCCTTTATTAAAGAAAGGATACATGCACCTCATGGTTCACTCAACGATACCTGGGATGTGGGGGCTATCTTCCCAGGAAAGGTTGGACTGGCTGGGCCAGTCCTTTGGAGGTTAGAAAATTGAGAGGAGATCTTATTAAAACATCTAAGGTCCTGAGGGCACTTGACAGGGTGTGTATTGAAAGAATGTTTCCCCTTTTGGGAGAGACCAGAACTAAGGGACACCTGTTATAAGTCTCCTATTTAAGATGGAGATGAGAACAACATTTTTCTGATGGTCGTGAATCTTTGGAACACTTCTTCAGAGAGTGGTGGAGGCAGGATCATTGAATATTTTTAAGGCACTGGTAGCTAAATTCTTGACTAACACAGGAGTCAAAGGTCATTGAGGGTAACCAGACATCAACCATGATCGTATTGAATAGCAGAGCTGGTTTCAGGTGCTGAATAATCTACTCCTTGGTTCAAATGTTGGTATGTAATGGCTAGATTTTTGTGTCGTCGTAATGATTTCCAACAGATCCTATTTTCAGTGGTAGGGGAAAGAGGACAGATTATGACTCACATGTGGGAAAGCCAGACTCAGCAGGTTTGTTTGAGCTCAATGCCGAGTTCAGACTTGATTTTTGCTTCTAGAGACTTAGACATCATCTTTCTGTTAAGACTTGTCAGGATTCCTGCTTTGTCATGGCTGCTATCTCCTTGGGAAAATAGAGAGGAAAGAAAACACAGACAAGCAAACATTGCTTATGAGATGGGTGATACAGTGTATACAGCACTGTTGAGTGAATACACTAACAAGAAAGTTGTAAAGGATAGGACTTACCTGTACAGTGAAGTCTGTAATAGATATCTAGGCTCTATTTCATTTAATCTCAAAATAGATCCTGAGGTCTCATTGAGTGAGCTGGCATGGAAGGTATAAGGATATTCTTCAAACTATCTCTGTTATTAACATCCCTCATCTCTGGAATGAAAAAAAACTTTGTCAAGTAAACAATCTCTATAAGGCACTCACATTGTCCCTAATGTGTGGGATTGGATAGTCAATTCCAATTGTGGCCAGCCCAATGTTTTGTAATAATCCATGATAACTTTCTTGTTTTAGTAATCCATGTCCCTATATATAGAGCCCAGGATTCCATGTGAGAAATTACAGGTATCTCTGTAGCTTCATCCACTTTGGCCTTGGAGGGAGTGCAGAGGAGGTTTACTAGGCTGATGCCGGAGTTGAGGGGGTTGAGCTATGAGGAGAGGCTGAATAAACTAGGCTTGTACTCGTTAGAGTTTAGAAGAATGAGGGGAGATCTCATTGAGACGTATAAGATGATGAATGGGATGGATAGGATAGAGGTGGAGAGACTCTTCCTGCTCAGAAAGGATAATAGGACTAGGGGGCACAGCCTCAAGATAAAGGGGGGGACGGTTTAGAACGGAGTTGAGGAGGAACTTCTTCACTCAAAGGGTGGTGAATCTCTGGCCGTTGAAGTGGTGGAGGCTACCTCGCTAAATATTTTTAAGACGCGGGTTGATGGGTTTTTGATAAGAGAGGGGATTAAGGGTTATGGGGAGAGGGCGGGAATGTGGAACTGAGCCACGACAGATCAGCCATGATCTTATTGAATGGCGGGGCAGGCTCGAAGGGCTAGATGGCCTACTCCTGCTCCTATTTCTTATGTTCTTATGTTCTTAAAAAATGAATCCTTTTGTTACAGGACTGTCACAATGTTTTCCTTGGTGTATTTAAAACGATCATTCCCCTCAAGTTGTCAGACAAAGTCACAGAGTGGTTTAAGATGATTTAGTGTAGCTACAGGTCTCTGATCAAATCTTTAAGATCAGCCAGAGTGTAGAATTCAGAAGTACACAAGCAATTATAGTTTCAAATTCAATTACAAGTAACTAATATATATTAATAAAAGTAAAGGAGTTATCTCTATCCACTCATGGTTATTGATTAAGGTTGCATCATGTACACATAGAGACATAGAGATTTACAGCATGGAAACAGGCCCTTCAGTCCAACTTGTCCATGCGCTTTTTGTTTTAAAAAGCCCCTAAGCTAATCCCAATTGCCCACATTTGGCCCATATGCTTCTATACCCATTGTACCCAAGTAACTATCTAAATGCTTTTTAAAAGACAAGATTGTACCTGCCTCTACTACTACCACCTCTGGCAGCTTGTTCCAGACACTCACCACCCTGTGTGGAAAAAAAAATTACCCCTCTGAACACTTTTGTATCTCTCCCCTCTCACCTTAAACCTATGTCCTCCAGCTTTAGACTCCCCTACCTTTGGGAAAAGATATTGACTATCTAGCTGATCTGTGCCCCTCATTATTTTATAGACCTCTATAAGATCACGCCTCAACCTTCTACGTTCCAGAGAAAAAACTCCCAGTCTATCCAGCCTCTTCTTATAACTCAATCCACCAAGTCCCAGTAGCATCCTAGCAAATCTTTTCTGCACTCTTGCTTGTTTAATAATATCCTTTCTATAGTAGGGCAACCAGAATTGCACACAGTATTCCAAGTGTGGCCTTACCAATGTCTTGTACAACTTCAATAAGAAGTCCCAACACATAAGGGGATAGTGTCCAATTGTGACTTGTGAATGTTAACCAATGGTATATCAACTTCTCTTTCCATTGTTGCTTTTTGTAATGGGCAACCATGAGCTGCAGCTGCACATTGTTCAAATAAATGACCCTTAACTCTTATCTGGGTCAGCTTTAATTGAGATCTGTAGTTTTTACATAGCTTTCGTCATGTGACTGAGATACAGTTTACAACTTATGTAATTTTTAAACTTGTGGGATTATTAACCCTTTTACCATTGGTGTAAGTTACCTCACCCTTTTTCCTACCAAAATGGAACATTTTTGCATGTCATCATCTACTATGTGTTTGCACCCTCTGTTAACCTGCCCACATCCTCTGCAAGTCTCTCATCATCCTTCCCAAATTTCAGTGCATTTCAAGGTTTTGTGTCATTTTCATATTTTGAAATTGTGCCAGGTATCCCCAAATTCAAGTTATAAAGTAATATCATAAAGAATAGTGGTCTGGTACAGACCCCTGGAAAGCCGATTGTATGCCTTCCTCTAGTCCAAGAAACAACCATTCGCTCTTACTCTGTCTCCCATCAATCAGCCAACATCATCTCCATGCTGATATTGTCCCTTTTATTCTTTGGGTTTCAAATTGGCAGGCAAGCCTATTATATGTCACTGTACACTTTAGATCAGTGAGTACTGCGGTGGTGAATGGAAATGGATCTTGGTGCCCATTAAAAGAAAATCAACATTCTTTTGGCTGAGCTCAAGTTTACAGATGGCAGATGGCTGACCAGAAGAACATCGGAGTAGTCGTCGGATCTAGAGGTAACAAAGGCATTGACGAAGGTTTCACCAACAGACAAGCTGAGGCAGGAGTGATAACAATGCTGTGAGAGGGAAGTGGTGTTTTAGAAGGGATTTTTTTATTATTCATTCAAGGATGTGGGCTTTACTGGCTAAGCCAGCGTTTATTATTCATCCCAAATTGATATTAAGAAGGTGGTGGTTAGCTTTGTTCTTGAACTGCTGCAATCCAGGTGGTGTTGATACATACACAATGCTGTTAAAGAGGGAGTTCCAGGATTTTGACCCCGCCGGAGTGAAGGAACGGTGTTACATTTCTAAGTTAGGATGGTAAATTGCTTGGATGGGAACTTGCAGGTGGTGCTGTTCCCAGGAATCTGCTCTCTCGTACTTCTGGTAGCGGTCGTAGGTTCGGAAGGTGCTTACTCAGGAGCCTTGGTGAGTTCCTGCAGTGCATCTTGTAGATGGTACTAACTTCTACCACTGTACACTGGCAGTGGAGAGACTGAATGTTTGGATCTGGGGTGCCCATCAAGCAAGCTGCTTTGCTCTGGATGGTGTTGAGCTTCTTGAGTGTAGTTGGAGCTCCACTCATCAGGCAAGTGGGGAGTATTCCATCACATTCCTGACTTCTGTCTTGTAAATGATGAAAGAAATCCCACAACACCAGTTTAAAGTCCAAACAGGTTTATTTGTAGCAAAAGTCACAAGCTTTCGGGACAGCTTGTCCCTTCGTCAGGTGGCTGGGCGTTCTTCACACCATGACATTGTAAATGATGGACAGGTTTTCAGGAGTCAGGAGGTTGCTCACCGCAGGATTCCTAGCCTCTAACTTGTTCTTGTAGCCACAGTATTTATATGGCTAGTCAACTGAGTTTCTGGTCAATGGTAACTCCCCAGGATGTTGTTTGTGGAGACTTCAGTAATGATAATGCCATTGAATGTCAAGGGCAAATGTTGAAATTCTCTTCTGTTGGAGATGATCATTGCCTATGTGGTCTGAATGGTACTTGACACTTGTCATCCATGTCAAGACATGGATTGATTCAGTACCTGAGGAGTCATGAATGATGCTGAACATTGTACAGTCATCAGCAAACATCCCCATTTGTGACTTAACGATAGATGGAAGATCACTGAAGCAGCTGAAGATGGTTGACAGAGGACACTACCCTGATGAACTCCTGCAGTGATGTCCTGGAGCTGAGATGATGACCTCTAACACCACAACCATCTTCCATTGTGCTGGATACAACTCCAACACATGGAGTTCTCCCCCCCCCCCCCCACCCCCACCCCCCCAATCCCTTCCCCTCACTTCATTCCCTCAATTCCCATTGACTTCAGTTTTACAAGGGCTCCTTGATGTCTGGAGTTCAGCTCTTTTGTCCATTTTAATCAAGGGCTGTAATGAGGTCAGGATCTGAGTGGCCCTGGCAAAACCCAAACTGAGCATCAGTGAGCAGGTTATTGCTAAGCAAGTGGCACTTAATAGAACTGTTGATGACCCCTTCCGTCACTTTTCTGATGATCAAGAGTAGACTGATGGGGCATATTTGGCTGATCTAGATCTGTCCTGCTTTTTATGTGTAGGACACACTGGGCAATTTTCCATGTTGTTGGGTAGATGCCAGTGTTGTAGATGTACTGGAACAGCTTGGTTAGGGGTATGGCAATCCAGGAGCACATGTTTTAGTACTATTGCCAGAATATTGTAAGTACCCAGGCCTTTGCAGTACCAGTGCTTTCAACCATTTCCTGATATCACGTGGAGTAAACTAAATTGGCTGAAGAATGGCATTGGTGATGCTTGGGACCTCCGGAGGAGGCCGAGGTGGATAATCCACTAGACACTTTTGGCCCTTTGTTTCGCACTGAAATGCTGGGTTCCTCCATCACTGAGGATGGGGATATTTGTGGAGCTTCCGCCTCCAGTGAGTTGTTTAATTGTCCATCACCATTCATGCAAGATGCAGAGCTTAGATAGGATCGATTGGTTGGGATATGTGGTCAGAACGTCATTTCAGGACCAAATGGGGCACTGAAGTTGTGAACTGTGTGGTTCAGCCTCAGACATTGGAAACAGAATTGGTGCTGGAGAGCCAAGAAAATGGCTTCAATTTTGTGCTAAGTACATGTTAAGTCGCTATGCTTCATGTTTAATTTTAATTTTGTTCTTTAGCGTCCATTCTTCTGATTTGCATCATCATTTTCTGCTTTTGCACTGCCCTCCCCCCCCATCCATCCATTGCCACATTCTGATGCTGGAGCCGCCACCATCACCACAGAGGGAGAATGAGGCTGGCGATCTGGGAGCCGGAATGCAGGGCAGGAATTCTGACCCGAGGTTTGGCCACAAATGTCACTACCACTCGCAGAGGTGCCATGGTGGCTTGGGATGGGAAGTTGCTAATGGACTGGTGAAGTGTGAGTACAGTAAAAAGTCTGACAACACCAGGTTTTAGTCCAACCTATTTATTTGATAATATACTCGCAAGCTTTCGAGGGGTTACCCTCTTCGTCAGGTGAATGGAGAGTTCTGGCCTCAGACAGAGCATATAAAGCACAGACAGTTTAGAGATTACTGATTAAAATGCGAATCCTTACACCTAACCTGCTGTTCAAGACCTGAAGTGGCTGATAATGTGAGTGGTAGGAGCACTGATCACAGTTTAAAGAGATGTGTATTGTCTCCAGACAGTACAGTAAGTGAGGTTTTGCAAACCCAGGCAAGTCACGGGGGTTACAGATAGTGCGACATGAACCCAAGATCCCTGTTGAGACCGTCCTCATGTGTGCGGAACTTGGCTATCAGTCTCTGCTCAGTGTGAGTAACCAGCCTCCGGAGGCTCTTGCTGGCTTTTTCAGTGCCCTCACCTCCTGCCACTCAATCTGCAGCCCTCCAGCTCAGTCTGTAGCCCACCCCATAGCTCAATCTGTGGCCCGTCTCCCAAACCACGGGTAAATATATGTCCCCCAGCCACTGCCAGCTCATTCTACGTCACCCCTTCTCCCTTCCCAGTACTGCTCACTCTGCAGCCCCCGAGCTCAATCAGTAGCCCACCCATGACTCAATCTGTGGTCTGCCCTTGCGCAGTTCCGTCTGTGGCCCAGGACTAGGCTCAGCCCCTACAGACAGTCAAGAACTTATCCAAACTCCGGTGAGAGAGAATGAGATACCGAGGGAAATCTTACCAAAAATCTGACAGTATGTTGGTTCCGGTGAGAAAAATGCTGTGTTTCTCCGAAGAAAACACGTTGATTCTTTTTATCCATCTCTTGCCACACTCTGTCACAAAAAAAACAGCTGGCATGTTTCATATTGTCATGTAGGAGGGGTGTCTCAACACGCCAGTAAAAGCCAGCTGCACTGATATCAAAAAGTTACCTTCCCGCGTTTCGCCGGATCTTAAGCCCCCACCAACATTCCTGCGAATGGTGGAAACAGAGAGAGAGATTGTGGCTACGATTTGTAGCCGCATTTTCCACAAATGCAAACGGCAACGGGGGCGCCAATCATCACGAGACTCAAAATGAGAATCGGGCTGCACACCAAATTTCTCACCTCAGGTAACACTCTGCACAGGATGGCATGAGAGAGAGGGAGTGGAAAAGGAGAAAAAGAGAGACATACAGATTGGGAGTGGCAAGCTAGCAAGAAGTTGAGCTGAGTTTCAGGAGTGTTGTTACCGAGGCACAGAATCTGTGCTGCTCAGGGCTCCTTTAGCGTTACCAATCTAAATGTATGCAATATTTCTGTTGTGTTCAGTATTTATTTTACTTTGCACTTTATTCCTGCTAAGAATACACAGTGCTGCACATGTAAGATACTTATGTCAATTTGTACATTTTTTTTTTCTAGGCAAGAAATGTTTGAAGCAACCTTAATCCAGCTTTAACATTTATTTCTAATGGAACCTGTGATTCGCTTGAAATAGTTCCACTTAAAGTTGCATTATTCAGCAATGTGATTGGAGCTTTGTGTGGACTTAACTATCTTTAATTGGACCATACTTCTGCTTTTCCAGTATTAGATGTTGGACATTTAATGTGGAAAATTAGAGGCAGTTCAAAGAAAGTGGTGTTGAGGTAGCATTAGATGTCATCAGCCTATGTATAGAATCTGATGTTGAGAGGCAGCATATAAATGAGTTTATAAAAATTCATTTATGGGATGTGGGCCTCACTGGCATTCATTGCCCATCCCTAATTATCCTTGAATGGAGTGGCTTGCTAGGTCATTTCAGAGGGCAATTAAGAGTCAAACACATTGGTGTGAATATTGAGTCGTGTGTAGGCCAGACCAGCTAGGTTTTTAGGGCAATCAACAATGATTTCATTGTCATCGTTAGACTTTTAATTCCAGATTTTTCATTGAATTCAAATTGCACCATCTGTCATGATTCTCAGAGTATTACCCTGTGTTTAAGGATTATTAGTCTCATGAGTAACATTGAAGGAATAGGAAGAGAAACTCCTGAAGGTAATTCTCCAGCTAAAGGTGGATGGATAGATAAATAATAAGTAGGATCCATTGGTTGAAATCAATAAAGTTCACAAAGTAGAGGTATAAGCAGATGCAGAGAATGATGATTTATGAAGCAAATCTTTTGTTGTATTCTCAGATATCTTGATGGCTTAGGGGGAAACGTTATAGTATTAGCCATGCTGAAGCATGCAAAATATTTATATCATGTACTTGGACGTTAATATATCTGGACTTTGCTTGGGAGTTAAACCCATGTCACAGCTACACATGCTAAAGGTTTTCACCTATATATGTCTGGAACTGATGAATCAGCATCAACAGAACAGATTAGTGAAAATCTTAGAAGCAATTTTTATTCAGGAATTAGCAAGACCCTCAGATCAATCATTTCTGCATCAACTGCACACCTGAATGATTATCATGACATTTTGCCAATAAAGTATAAATGAGCCAGTTGATCTTCCATGTATTTTTAACAGTCTGGAGCACAGTGGTAAAGGTTAGCATGGTCTCATTGCGAACAGAATAGTTTCTGAAATTGTTAGTAATGCTGACTAATCACAGAACTGATTATGACTTCTTGCTTATATGATTTGCCTCCTTAGACAGTGACAGACATAAGCTGTCATTCATCAGAGTAGCATATACTGTGTTGGGGTGAATTCCCAAGATGATGGAGAGCCACAGGGTTCATGACTTCTCAGCCTTTCCACCAAATTGTAATACCTGTGACTATTGAAGGTCCTCCCCCTGTGAATCCCCAAGTTGACTTTCTGCACTAAAGGCAACTCTGGTGATTTCCTACTCCTGGCTCTATCAGGAAAAATCTTTTAGTGTCCTTAAATCACAACAGATTCCTTCTTTTCAATCAGTGAACAGGCTTTCCCCTGCATTCTGCCTTGTGGTTAACAGAAAAACAGCCCTTTGCATCTGCAACTAGTCACAACTGCTGTTATCCCACGCTCTCTGTTCTTGTTCAGAGTCTCTGAGACAAATTCTGCAATATCAAGACCATCTCCTTTTGCCTTTGTTTTAAGACATAAGGACAGAATTAGGCCATTTGGCCCATTGCAGCTACTCTGCCATTCAGTGAGATCATCACTGATCTGATAATCCTCATCTCCATTTTCCTGCCTTATCCCCATGACCCTTACAGAATCATGGAATTGTAGAATCCTAACCCTGCAGTGAGGCCATTCAGCTCATTCAGCCTGCACCGATTCTCCAACAGAGCATCTTCCATCTGCCAAGCTTTTGCCCACTCACCTAACTTGTCTGTATCCTTCTGTAGATTCTGGGTTCCTCACGCTTGCCTTCACACTTATTATTGTGTCATCTGCAAACTTGACAAGAGTCCATTCACTTTCCTCATCCAAATTGTGAATATATGTTATAAATAATTGTGGCCCTAGCATTGGTTCCCTGTGACACTCATAATAGGTTGCTATCCTGAAAAGGCCCCTGTTATTCTAACTTTTTTCTATCAGTTAGCCAATTCACTATCCATGCTAATATACTACTCCCACCATCATGGGCACTTCTTTTATTAAGTAGCCTTTATTATAGTACCTTGTTGAATGTTTTTTGGAAATTCGGGGTGTTATTACATCCTTTTATCTATCCTGCTCATCACTACCTCAAAGAATTCTAACAAATTTGTCAGGCATGATTTTGTTTTCATGAAGCAATGCTAATTCTGCTTGATTATGTTATGTATTCCTAAATGCTCTGCTATTACTTCCTTTATAATGAACTCTATCATTTTCCAAATGACAGCTGTTAAGCTAACAGACCTGTTGTGATCTGTTTTTTGTCTCCATCCTTTTTTGAATAAGGCTGTTACATTGGCAGTTTCCCAGTCCTCTGGAAATTTTCCAGAATTTAAACCAAGTTTGTACATTTCAATAACATCAGACTTTAGCCCCAATCACCATGGCATTCAACCACACAAGCTTGATATCAGGCAAAATTCATTGAAGATCACATGATTGTCATTACTTCATCTTACCTTAAATTAAAGAGACAGTTTAATACATAACCATCTAATAACTATTCATAATAAGACTTATTTTTTGTAATTTTCTGGTTGTCCAGTTTTGGGTTTTCTGGTGGTTCTTCATTCCTGATTGGTAATTTTCTTACTTTCCTAAGTTTGAATTAATTAGTAAGGTTAATTGTGTTTATTGATTAGATCAGAAAAATATGACGAATTGCTTTGTACTGTAGACATATTTAAAATCTGCACTACGCAGATCTTTTCATTATAAATATTGGGTATATGTTTGGTATGTGGAGCATTAGTATTTCATAAATGTTATTATTTTTATTATTTTATCCCATATGACCTTCTTGTTAAGTGACTTGCTGTTTCTAATTGCATCTCATGCAATAGTTAAACTAGATGTGTATTTCATGAGTTGTATCAAGTTGGGGTGTACAATTGTGGTGCAGCAGATCATACATCAATGTATGAGTTGTGCCTCAAACTGTTATTAAAGAGGGTTCAATGTATTGAGTGGAGATTGAAAGAACTTGAGATGGGGGCCAGTGGAGCAGGTGCAGCAAAATAGATCAGGAATAGGTGGGGGCACAGGAGAGAGCCAAAGATACCATGGACACAAGACAAAGGGAATGTTAATGGTAATGTTAAAGACTAAAGAAGGTGCTAACCTTGGCAGAAGGTCATTTGCAAAATGTGTTCATAGCAGAACAAAGGGGTCAGTTCTCTGTGAAAGAGAAACATAAAACCAAGCTACAGATGGCCCTATTGGGAGGGGATTGTGAAAAAGTAGATTTTAAAAAAGATTGTATTGGAGGAGAAAGTTCATGGTCCAAAGTTGTTGAATTCAGTGTTAAGTCCAGAAGACTGTAAAGTGCCTAGTTGGAAGATGAGGTGTTGTATCTCTAATTTGTGTTGGGTTTCATTGAAACATTTGAAGCAGGTTAAGGATGAATATGTGGGTCATAAGAATAAGATGGGAGTTGAAATGGCAAGCAACAGGAAGATCGGACTCGTGCTTTTTTGAGAGAAGGTGTCACACCAAGCAGTCACCCAGTCTGTGTTCAGTCTCCCCAGTGTAGAGGAGACTGCATCGGGAGCAGTGTATACAATAAACCAAACTGAACAAGGTGCAAGTAAAATGCTGCTTCACCTGAAAAGAGTTTTTGGGGCCTTGGAAAAGAGAACAGAGCAGAAAAAGGGGCAAGTTGTGATTGCTTGGGTAGGTGCCCTGGGAATGGGTTGGGTGTAATGGAGGCATGGACCAGGGTGTTACAGAGGGAATTCAGATTTCCACATAACCAGCTGAGGATTCCCCTTTTTGTCAGTTCACCAGCCTCCACATTCAAAGAATCATCTTCAGCCATTTCTGCCAACTCCATCATGATACCATCACTAAACATATCTTTCCCTCAGTCCCTGCCAGCATTTCATAGGGACCGCTCCCTCTGTAACAATCTCACATCATAACCACTATTCATTTTGGTAATGATTTAGCTATGACCATTTCAAACTCCAGTACAACCTCAGATGTGTGATATTTTGTCTTCAATCTGGCCTATTGGAGTTTAGTGCAAGTTCATGTACTTTTTACTAAGTAAACAAAGCAGTGCTTACCTTTTGTTTAGTGTGGATGAGTAGTTTCTCTTGTGGATGCTTGTGACATGCTTTTGGTTTTTGTGCTATGTTACTGTATTTTGGACTCTGCATTGTTAGGAATGGGTTAACAGACCTTCCAATTAAGTCCTAATTTGATGTCAATTGTTCAGTAGAGGTCACTGATATATAAACGGGCTGCAGGTAGCACTGGGAGGTGATGCAGAATTGTATGTGAAGTTAGAGCAAAGAAATAAAGGTAGTTCATTAAGAAGCAGAATTTGTGTCTCCTTTGCTGAACTGCAACCTAGAAGCTCAAACACGAATGTGCCTTTAGAAGAAAGGTCTGATTTGTCCTCAATCAGATTATCTGGCAGATTATTTCATTAAAAAAATGCATACATAAGTTATTCTTGAAATACAGTGCAAACTTTGAAACCTAGTGTCAGTGGCAGATTTTGCTCTTTGATAAGTTGTGTACCTAATTTGTTGCACGTTTTGCAATGTAGTTTGGAGCAGCATAATGAGCTGACGTTACCAACACATACAGCCTCATTTAAGCATTAAAGTCTGATGTTCACTCTGAGTGACAAATTCTACAAGTTCAGATAAAGCCCCGTTCACAGATTGACACAATCTTACCTGCTGAAGCAAAAGATCCCACAAGGAGAGAAAATAACTTTTGTGGAGATGATATTGCTTATTTGTTTTTATTTTTGTTGTGTATTATTGGGTAGACATTACTGTTAGATGTCTGGTTTTGCCCCTGAGTATTTTTCCTTGCCAGTGCTTTTCAGTTGTTACAGCCATTTGGCCCATTGGGTGGGATTACAGCTTTGTTTGAGCGAAACTGGAAATTCCTGTCCAATGTCAATGGACATTTTTGTTGTTCACCCTTTGCTCTGATTCCATGGTGGGTGAGGTGGTAGAATTTCAATGATTGTGTCTGTACCACCTCTCAATGAGTATTATGACTTAATGCCATTCTCTTTTTCCCTGTACCCCTACATATTGTTTCTATTCAAGTAATCATTTAATATCCTCTTAAAGGCCTTGATTGAATTTCACTATGCTTCTGGGCTGGTGAATTCCAGACCTGAACCACGCATTGTGTGAAAGTTTTTCTCATTGTGTTTGCCTTTTTGCAAATCACTTTACATCTGTGCCCTCTTATTCTTGATCATTTTATGAAAAACAGTTTTTACCCATCTACTCTGTCCAACCCCTTCATAATTTTGAACATTCCATCAAATCTCCTCCTCAGCCTTATCCTCTCCAAGAAGAACAGTCCCAACCCCTCTAATCTGTCCTCATAATTGAAATTTCTCATCCCTGGAACCGTTCTTTTAAACCACTTCTGCACTCTTTACAATGCAGTCACATTCTTCTTTTAGTGTGGCACCCCGAACTGTACACAATATTCTAGCTGAGGCCTAACTCAGCTGGAATTTGGGGTGGCACAGTAGCACAGTGGTTAGCACTGCTACTTCACAGCTCCAGGGTCCTGGGTTCGATTCGCGGCTCGGGTCACTGTCTGTGTGGAGTTTGCACATTCTCCTCGTGTCTGTGTGGGTTTCCTCCAGGTACTGCAGTTTCCTCCCACAGTCCAAAGATATGTAGGTTAGGTTGATTGGCCTTGCTAAGAAATTGCCCCTTAGTATACAGGGATGTGTAGGATTAGTGGGTATAATATGTAGGGCCTGGGCGGGATTGTGTTCTGTGCAGACTTGATGGGCCAAAGGGCCTCTTTCTGCACTGTAGGATTCTATGATTACTAACTAGAATCTTGTACAAGTTCAGCATAGCCTCCTTGCTGTTGTACTCTATGCCCCCATTAATAAAGCCCAGGATACTATAAGCTTTTACTGATCTCTCCATCTGCCCTATCACCTTCAATGATTTTTACATAATATACATAAATAAAACCAGGTCCATCTGCTCCTACAAGCCTTTAAGAATTTTATCCCTTTTCTTGTATTTTCTCTCCATGTTCTTCCTACCAAAACACCACCTCACTCTTCTGCATTGAACTTCATCTGCCACTTATTTGCCAACTCCATTATCTTCTATGTGTTCTTTTTGAAGTTTTACACTCTTCTCTTCACTATTTATAATACTTCCAAGTTTTGTATCATTTGCACCCTTTGAAATTGTTCCCTGCACACCAAGATCTAGATCATTACTATATATCAGGAAAAGCAAGGGTCCCAATACCAATCCCTGGGGAACCTCACTACTAACCTTCCTCTGGCCTGAAAAATATCCATTGACTATTACATTCAGCTTCCTGTTATTTAGCCAATTTTGTATCCACGTTGCTATTGTCCCTTTTATTCCATGAGCTGTGACTTTCTCACGTCTATGTGGCATTATATTGAAGGTCTCCTGAAAGTCCATGTACACCATATCAACAGCAGTGCCCTCATCGACCCTTTTTGTTACCTCCTTTAAAACAAATTCCAAGTTGGTTAAACATGATTTCACCTTTGAAAATCCATGCTGGCTCATTCTAATCAACCCACATTTCACGATGTGACTATTAATTCTGTCTCAAATAATTGTTTCTAGGAACTTCCCACCACTGAAGTTAAACTGATTGGCCTGTACTTGCTAGACTTATGTTCATACTTTTTTTGGACAAGCATGTAACATTTGTAATTCTCCCGTCCTCTAGCACCTCCCCTGCTTCTGGAGAAAATAGTTTATGGCCAGAACCTCTGCAACTTCCACTCTGACTTCCGTTAATATATTTTCTTCATTATTCTTGTATCCTGCTGGCTCTAAAGTCACTCCCTTCCATGAAGCTCCTTTGAGGTTTTGCAGTTCACTACATAATTGAGATGATGATCCACTGATCATTCAAGCATTTTTTGCTATTCCCTTCATTATCCTAGGGCTGCTTTCTGCGCATCTCCGTGCAGTGCTGCCCTTACTTCCTGTACTTCAAAACATAGCCTCCCACAAAGTTGTTCCATCACTAAACAAAGTGCACCCATCTCTGGATCAGAAATGTAGGTTACTGCAACAAAAAACGTTCATGTGACTATATTCTCCTCAGCCATCTGCTACATCCACCCCACCTGTGTATAAGGGAGATGACAATCACTCTGTATGAAAGGGCAACTTCTTCATCAGTTCTTTTGCATACAAACTTCATCTTTCAATGAAAGACAGGATTCTCTCCAATAAAGAACTACACATGGAGGATTACTCATAATCTTATGACTTTCATGAAAAGACTTATAATCAAATTCAACTGGTTTCTATAAACATGGGCTAGATTTTATGCAGCTTTTCTTGGTGGGAACCACGTCAGCCAGGCTCTGAATCATGGAGGATGGCCTATGTCAGTCTCCCAGCATCAGAAAAATCTACCCTGATTAAGTCAGAGGCGGAAGGGACATATCTGGGATTTCTGATCACCAGCAATGAGATAAGAACGTAAGAAATAGGAGCAGGAGCAGGAGTAGACCTCCTGGCCCATCAAGACAACTCGGTTATGATCAAGGATGATCTTGCACTTCAATTCTGTTTTCCTGCCCACTCCGAATATCCCTTAATTCCCTGCGAGGTCAAAAATCTATCGATCCCACCTTTTAATATATTCACTGATAGAGCATCCACAACAGTCTGGGGTAGAAAATTCCAAAGACTCACAACCCTTTGAGTTCTAAATGATTGGTCCTTGTCCTGAGATAATGCCTCCATATTTTAGATACCCTGACCAATGGAAACAATTTCTTAGCATTCACCCTATCAAGCCGCTGCAAAATTTTGTAGGTTTCTGTGAGATAACCACTCATTTTTCTGAACTCCACAGAACGTAAGCCCAATTTACTCAGTCTCTCATCCTAGGACAATCCCATCATCTTCGGTAGCAGTTTAGTGAAGCTTTGCTGTATCTTTCTGCTTCTCTCTCACTCGCTCTTGCTCCTCCCCACCACCCCCCACCCCCGCAATGCAAATATGTAATGTCTTCAATGTGGAAACCTAAACTGTACACAGTATTTCAATGCTGCCTCAACAAAACTGTAGCAAGACCTCCTTATTCTTCTATTCTAATTCTCTTGCAGTAAATTAATGAGCCAATTGACACCCATAATTGCTGAAGCCATCACAATTTACTGGTTTCTCAGGGATTACATTGATGTATCATGGGCCTTCCATGCTCTCGAAAGGCCACCCAGCAAAAACCTGTCAGATTTTCCAATGGCCTCTGTGGATGTGGTGCCCAATTGGACATGGCACTGGGCAGGGGGGTTGCTGCTGGAAGCTACCCTACTGCCCTTACCACAGAAACCCCTTTGTGATCACCATACCCCATTCATAGGGGTGAAATGGTATTGTGTTAATGCAACCAGGCCAGTATTCGGAGGCCCAGGTGAAAGACCTGGTGACACAATTTCAAATCCCACCATGGTATCTGGTGGCATTTAAATTCAATTAATAAAACATGGGATTGAAAGCTACTTTTATGACCACCATTAATGAGACTATCAGCAATTGTCATAAAAACCATCTGGTTGACTAATCTCCTTTCGGGAAAGAAATCTGTCCCCGTTGTCTGGCCTACGTGTGACTCCGGATCCACAATAATATGGTTGACTCTTAACTGCTGTCTGAAATGGCCTAGCAAGCCACTCAGTTCAAGAAGAATTGAGGATGGGCTACAATAGCTGGCCTTGCCATGATGTCCACATCCCTTGAAATAGTAAATACAGCAATTAATAAATAATTCACCTGTGGCCTGCATTTCCTCAATGGTCCTGGGCCTTGGGTGAGAGCAGTGCATTGGTGGCAATGATGAGCTGCTTGCCTCTGGCCAACAGTTTTTAGTGGGTGGGACCTTCAATGTTGGGACCCTCAGTCAAGACTGTATAGAAGTTCTGATGAGGGCCAATTAAATGCCTGAAGGACATTTTATTGTGTTGGGCCTGTCCCTGGACTTGGCATACCCTGCCAGCTCTCCAACCAGTGGACAAAATCCTGGCTATCATCATACATATTAAGGCCATTGTATAGAGAGCTGCTTTGATATGCATAACGTTATATTTGTTAGTGCTCACATTTAATGAATGTGGTCAGATAGAGTGCCCTCCAGTTCAGAAGGAGGACATTGGGCCCATCGAGTCTGCACCAACTCTCCGAAAGAGCATCCTAACCAGACTGAACAACCACCATCCCTCCCTCCCATCCCCACTATCCCCATACCCCACACATTTACCATGGCTAATCCACCTAACCTTTGGGCACTAAGAGGCAATTTCACATGGCCAACCACCTAACCTGCACATTTTTTGACTGTGGGAGGAAACTGTAACACCCAGAGGAAACCCATGCAGATGCAGGGAGAATGTGCAAATTCCACACAGACAGTGACCCAAGACCAAAATTGAACTCGGATCCCTGGCGCTGTGAGGTAAAAGTGCTCACCACTGTGCCACCATGCCACCACAAGATAGCTCCATGAGATGTGAAAATACAGGCTACTTGGGATTTTCCAGAACCTGCAATAAGAACAGAGATTTTAAGATTTCTGGGAATTAATGGATTTTGTTGTAAGTTTGTGCTGAACTTTAACAGTGCGGTATCACCATTAAGAGAACTCTTGAAGAAGAATAAGAAATTTAACTGCATGGAGGACTGCAAAACTGCATTCCAACATTTAAAAACTGGGTTGACATCAGTGCCAATGTTATCCACTCCAAATTATGATGAACAGTTTAAGCTAGCCTTGGATGCTACTAGCAATGGCATGGGGGCTGTATTGTTACAGGAAGATGAACTTAGAGTTGAAAAACCTGTGGTGCATTTTTCAAGGAAATTAAATCCTCATCAAGCAAAATATTCTACAATTGACGAAGAGACTTTAAGTTTGGTATAGGCATTACAGCATTTTGAAATTTATGTTGCCAGTAATTCTGCTAAAACAATTATATATATAGACCATAATCCCCTAAGATTTCTGGAGAAGTTTTGAAATTGGAACACTAGGTTATCCAGATGGAGTTGTTACTGCAACCATTTAATTTGAAAATCACTCATGTGGCTGGAAGAGGGAACTTCATTTCGAGTGCTCTGTCATGAGTGTTAAGAAAAAGATTATTGGGAACCTAGTGTGTAAATACTTTGGAATATACTTTATGTTAATGTATGATTTTAAATCTTTGTAATGTTAGATAAGAGAATTAATAAGAAGTGACTAAGAAGTTAAACCATCTTTGAAATTCTGGTGTTTTATTTGAAAAATTGGAAGGTTAAGAATTGAGAGAAATCATGATTAAAAAATGAAATTGGGATAATAATGGGATAAAAGGGGAACTGAATGTCAGCTGTCTGTAGGGATGCGTTTGAGATGTGAATTAGTGTTTGTCTAAGTGACTAGAAGAAAACAATGGGGTGGCTTCAAAGTCAGAGAAAGAAATTGGCATTTACCAGCTAAAAGCCTGATCCACAGGGTGGGTAACATCAAAGGGAAAAGAACAATATATTCATGGCAAGATAATGGGGTGAGGGGTAAAGTAGCAGCTACCATTATTGCCAGCTGTAGAAAGTTAACAAGCATTATTTTCTTAATAGTTCACAAGAATGTACTGTACCTCACTGGTTTGCATGTCTTTCTCACGTTATACTAAATTGAAAATATTCATCACTAAGAACCAATGTTCTACGTTACTCTTCTGGATTTTCGTATACCCTCGCATTTAACATCAGCAGGGTTCTCAACAATCTGACAACTTAGGTAGGAGATACCTAGTTGTCACCCATCCTCCACCACACCCTCCCCTACCATCACTAGCACCAGCCCATTCATGCTGTAAGTTACACATGCAGAAACACCCTCAAACTATCTATATCCCTCCTGATGTAGATGCATCTGTGCTGGAAGTTGCTATTGAAAGAGAGAGACACAGTGTAGTGTGAAACACTGATTTCTTGGACACCAAGGGAGCATGCATGGATTAATCAATGAAAACAAAAGGAACATATAGTAGAATGTCAGCTACAAGAAATATGTAGAGGGGAATACAGAAAGCAAATAAGGAAATTTACTGGAGTTCTATGAGGATGTGTCTAGGGCGGTGGATAGAGGAGAGCCGGTGGATGTGGTCTTTCTTGATTTTCAGAAGGTGTTTGACAAGGTACCTCACAAGAGGTTATTGCAGAAGGTCAGGGGACATGGAGTTGGGGGTAGGGTGTTAGCGTGGATAGAGGACTGGTTGTCAAATAGGAGGCAGAGAGTGGGGGTCAATGGGTGCTATTCGGATTGGCGGTTGGTGACTAGTGGAGTGCCTCGGGTCGGTGCTGGGGCCTCAGCTATTTACCATTTATATAGATGATCTGGAGGAGGGAACCGAGTGTATGGTGTCGAAATTTGCTGATGACACCAAGATTGGTGGAACGGCAAATTGTGCGGAGGGTGTGGAGAGTCTGCAGAAGGATCTAGATAGGCTGGGCGAATGGGCCAGGAACTGGCAAATGGAATTTAATGTTGGCAAGTGCGAGGTGTCCACTTTGGTAGGAATAATGGTAGGAAGGATTATTACTTACGTGGAGAAAAACTGCAGCAGGCGACGGTGCAGAGGGACCTCGGGGTCCTTGTGCATGAGTCGCAAAAACCCAGCTTGCAGGTGCAGCAGGTGGTCAGGAAGGCAAATGGGATGCTGGCCTTCATAGCGAGGGGGATTGAATATAAAAGTAGGGAGGTCTTGCTGCGGCTATATAGGGCATTGGTGAGGCCGCAGCTGGAGTACTGTGTGCAGTTTTGGGCACCGTACTTACGCAAGGATATTTTGGCCTTGGAGGGAGTGCAGAGGAGGTTTACTAGGCTGATGCCGGAGTTGAGGGGGTTGAGCTATGAGGAGAGGCTGAATAAACTAGGTTTGTACTCGTTAGAGTTTAGAAGAATGAGGGGAGATCTCATTGAGACGTACAAGATGATGAATGGGATGGATAGGATAGAGGTGGAGAAACTCTTCCCGCTCAGAAAGGACAGTAGGACTAGGGGGCACAGCCTCAAGATAAAGGGGGGGCGGTTTAGAACGGAGTTGAGGAAGAACTTCTTCACTCAAAGGGTGGTGAATCTCTGGAATTCTCTGCCCGTTGAAGTGGTGGAGGCTACCTCGCTAAATATTTTTAAGACGCGGGTTGATGGGTTTTTGATGAGAGAGGGGATTAAGGGTTATGGGGAGAGGGCGGGAATGTGGAACTGAGCCACGACAGATCAGCCATGATCTTATTGAATGGCGGGGCAGGCTCGAAGGGCCAGATGGCCTACTCCTGTTCCTATTTCTTATGTTCTTATGAGTACAGCCCTAAACTTGGAAAGACCTCCATTTCTAATTTTTGAGGCTCCAGGTTATTGAGCACAATTGTTGAAAGTGCTTCCAAAAGAAAAGTAAATTTAACCAGACAGCTCCTTGATTTTGAGTTTCAACCATTAGTGCTCACATTATTAAATGTAATAAATGCTGGGCCAGCCAGTGATGCCCACATCCCATGAACAAATAAAAAGAACAAAAAGTGAGTGTATGTTCAAAAACCAGGGATATTCTTTGCATCCATGAGTGCAGATGCCCCAAAAGACACTCTAACTGCAGAAGGAACTTTTGACCTGGATATTTCAGTACATGTTAGCTCTTCCTTAGTTGCTATCTTCCTTCAAGACAAGTGTACCATGTACTTTATAGACAATTAAATAGTGTATTTAAAAAAGGCAATGGTTCTGCACAATCAAGTAAATCTACTGACCTATTTCAGCATGGAAAACAAAATTGGTCAAAAACATAACAAAGCCTGCAGTGGAAATTCCAATATCAGCCTCTTTAACCAGCTTCAATTTTTCAGGTTAAAAAGGTCAGTAACCTATCTCTCCTTTTGTGTCAGCATCTTTTTAGTTATTGGTTTCCTAGGGTGCTTTCGTTATGTGTTAGTTGAATATATCTATTATGTATCTAATGAAAATGCAGTAACTTCATTGCAGTGTTAATGTAAGCGTATGTTTGACACTAATAAATAAACTTAAACTTACTTTGAAGAAATTGCAATGAGCTACCTTACTACTCCTTCTGACTTCAGGAGTTTGTATTTAATTTTGAAATACACTTGGTGGATTTGCTGAATCTGACAAGTGTAGCATGAATGTAACTCATCTATTCTGCTTGCTTCAGTATCGCCTATCTATTTTTCCATGATAATTGGAGTTGACAATGATTTTAAAAAGTAACTTTTAATGGAAGAATCTTTAAGTTCTTTATTCAGTTTTCTTTTATTCTTGTATTCAAATAAAATATACAAGACTTAAAGAAAAGACTTGAAGTTTAAACAAGAAGGTTTTTTAAAGTTTATTTATCAGCATCACAATAGGCTTGCATAAACACTGCAATGAAGTTACTGTGAAAGTCCCCTAGTTGCCACACTCTGGCACCTGTTCAGTCACACAGAAGGAGAATTTAGCATGGCCAATGCATCTAACCAGCACATCTTTCAGACTATGGGAGGAAACTGGAGCACCCAGAGGAAATCCACGCAAACATGGGAAGAATGTGCAAACTCCACACAGACAGTGACCCAAGCTGGGAATTGAACCTGGGTCCCTAGCAATGAGAGGCAGCAGTGCCTCACTGCACCTGGGACCTGTGTTTAATTCCGACCTCGGACCATTGTCGGTGTGGAGTTTGCATGTTCTCCCTATGTCTGCGTGGATTTCCTCTAGGTGTTCTAATTCCCACAGTCCAAATAGGTTAGTGATACTGAAGAGAGCAGAATTAGTGTGTTATATTCATGCTACACTTGTCAGAACCCAGCAAAGACTGTTGCATGATTTACAAGTGTATTTCAGAGTTAAATACAACTTCTGATAAACAGGGAGACCCTGTTAAATGGGGGACAAAGGAGTTAAAATTTAGGGCAGATAGAGGATTCTCAAAGTTTGAACATAGAAACAGCATGATCAACATCAGCTAAAGTTTATGCAGAAATAAAATGATGTTTGATGTACTTTGCAACAACCCAAACAATGAGCATGTATTTATTAAAAATATTACACTTAACTTGTCACCTTGGAGGTGTGATTAATAACATTTCAAATAGTTGTCTTGGTCATTAAGAAACCACACATCATTTATGTTTGTTTTTGTCATTATATCCATATTTATTGCAAAGGACTAATAAAGCACTTTCAGAGTGTTACTATTTAGACGACACGTTACACTGGAAAATGATTTTAAAATTCCTTTCTCTCTGACTTATGCTAATGTTTAAATCAGATGTCAACTTTAGAATTGTGCAAGCAAAAAATGGAATCTGGTTTTATTTTGCTAGCAGACCTGGGACGAGATTCTCCGGTCTCCCAAATACATGTTTCCCAGGAGGTGGCGCGTTGTTTGCTAGTGGCTAGATTCTCTGGTCCCACTGCTATCAGTGGAAATTCCTATTGATCTCACCCCATGCTAGCAGGAAACCTGCATGTGGGCATGCGCTGCTGGCAGGACCGGAGAATCCTGCTGGCATGGAAGGCCAGAGAATTCCAGCCTGGTCTCTGTTGTAGAGCTTCTATAGACTCAATAAAATTTGTGGATAGTAGACTTTGTGTGACATACGAGGAAGACCTTCTGCTCATTGGCATTTTAGAGTTTGGAGCTGATATTCCATGTAATGCAGTGAGAAGATATCTTTGCTGAAGAAGATATTTCACATTTTGAAACTCGCAATGTCCCTGCCAGGCACTCCTTGGGAACATAGAGTAGGTGTGGCTTAATATACCCATTACACTGTCTGTCAGCAACTGATGTGGCATGACCTTTAATTATCCCATGGATGTCATCCTGCTTGAATTACTGCCAATTTGATCAAATTACTGACAGATTTCTTCTGCAATTAACTTAAATCCATTTTAAAAACAGACAGCCCAAACTCAACTTGCACTAAATCTTTTCAATTCTAAAGAGGAAAGAACAGTTTTTTTTCTAATAATAACAATTATTTGTATTTATGTAACACCTTTATGTAGTAAAGTACCCCCAAATGACTTCACAGGAACATTATCAAGCAGAATTTGACACTGAACCACATAAGGAGATAACCAATGTGCCACCATGCTATCTGTTGTGCAGAAACAAAGAGTGGTAAGGGTTGGAGAGGTTTCGAAAGAAAATTCCAGGGCTTAGGACTAAAGGAGCAATTAAATTTGGATGAAGTGACCAGAATTGGAAAAGTACAGAGGTTTTTTGAGGATTGCAGGCCTAGAGGTTACTGAGATGGGCAGGGATAAGTTATTGGAGAGATTTGAAAACAATGATGAGAATTGTACAACTAAAGTATTGCTCCCACAACCAATATAGGTCACCCCACATGAGATATTGTGAATGAGATTTCCTGTGGGTTAGAACATGAGCAGCAGAGTTTTAGATGACTTCAAGATTATGGAGGATAGAAAGTGGGTATGGGACAGCCAGAAGTCTGTTGGAATAACCAATTCTAGAGGTAACAAAGGCATGGATGAGAATTTCAGCAGCAGATGAGCTGAGGCAGATCAGTATGCTTGTTGCCAAATGTAGAAGCGAAACAGTCTAATTCACTGCATCACTAGAACCTGCAGGTATTCGAATAAACATATTATATTTTATTTATATCCAAGTACAATATATTTTAAATATCTAATCTGTTTCTTGTTTAGTTGTTGTGCGCAATGTGGACTTTATTTCTCTCTCTCCCAAATTAGTTGTGAACAAGGATCAGGGCAAGTCTTTTGCTTGCCACCTTGGCTCTGCAATGACACTGACCCATTTCCTGGGTTGGGAAAGTTACAGTTTGCAGGATTCCTGTAAGCAAGAAGGAGCCTTGCGCTGCTAAAGAAAGAAAGCTGTGCCACACTGGGATATTTGCTGCAGGATCAGAATGTCAATCAGTGGCATTTGCAAATTCAGAATTGCCCAACAATTCGTATTTATTTTAAGACCTTCAACTTGCTAGTATTTAGCAGAGTTAAGGTTTTGAGATCAAAATAAGTAGAATTGGTGTCCACTTTTAGGTTCCATTCTTTTAAAGAGAGCTGTGGGCTTTTGTCTCATTCTACAGCCACTGCTTACATGGTGACCCCGAGGATTGACGACAATGGTAGCGGAAGGGAGGTACATTGGGTCTCATATATCTACAAATTAATCTCAATTCTATTTTCAGTCAAATAGAAATAAATTTTTTGCAGCTTCTCCCATCTATAAAGAAAAGCTTTCCATTTCTGAAACCACAATATATCTTGGAGAATTGCCCAATCAAGGGACGTAGCTAAGAAAAAGTAACTCTAATGATACCTGGTCAGTCTGTGTAGCCAGTTCTCATAGCGTTAAGTATAGACCAGCATTCTGTCTTATCCTACAGACTGACCATAGATGGCATATTGATCTGACAAAAACAAGGGAACTCATGTTTTCAAGTTTAAGAAAGATACTAATTGCTGTTAACAATAAGTCTGAACAAGCTGAAATAAAGATGTCACGTCCTCAAGTGGAGAGATTGAACATAAGAACATAAGAAATAGGAGCAGGAGTAGGCCATCCAGCCCTTCGAGCCTTCCCCGCCATTCAACAAGATCATGGCCGATCTGTTGTGGCTCAGTTCCACTTTCCCGCCCTCTCCCCATAACCCTTAATCCCCTCTCTTATCAAGAACCCATCAACCCGCTTCTTAAAAATATTTAGCGAGGCAGCCTCCACCACTTCAACGGGCAGAGAATTCCAGAGATTCACCACCCTTTGAGTGAAGAAGTTCCTCCTCAACTCCGTTCTAAACCGCCTCCCCTTTATCTTGAGGCTGTGCCCCCTAGTCCTACTGTCTTTTTTGAGCGGGAAGAGTCTCTCCACCTCTATCCTATCCATCCCATTCATCATCTTATACGTCTCAATGAGATCTCCCCTCATTCTTCTAAACTCTAACGAGTACAAGCCTAGTTTATTCAGCCTCTCCTCATAGCTCAATCCCCTCAACTCCGGTATCAGCCTAGTAAACCTCCTCTGCACTCCCTCCAGGGCCAAAATATCCTTGCGCAGGTGCGGCGCCCAAAACTGCACACAGTACTCCAGCTGCGGCCTCACCAATGCCCTATACAGCTGCAGCAAGACCTCCCTACTTTTATATTCAATCCCCCTCGCTATGAAGGCCTGCATCCCATTTGCCTTCCTGACCACCTGCTGCACCTGCAAGCTGGGTTTTTGCGACTCATGCACAAGGACCCCGAGGTCCCTCTGCACCGTCGCCTGCTGCAGTTTTTCGCCACGTAAGTAATAGTCCTTCCTACCATTCTTCCTACCAAAGTGGACCACCTCACACTTGCCAACATTAAATTACATTTGCCATTTCCTGGCCCATTCGCCCAGCCTATCTAGATCCTTCTGCAGACTCTCCACACCCTCCGCACAATTTGCCTTTCCCCCAATCTTGGTGTCATCAGCAAATTTCGACACCCTGCACTCGGTTCCCTCCTCCAGATCATCTATATAAATGGTAAATAGCTGAGGCCCATGATTGATGCCCATGTTGCTGTAAGATAGTTTAAGATGAGGTGTTTTCTTACCATGAATGATTGATTTTTTTTTGAATTATTAGCTGCTTATTGAGAAAAAGCGTTATATTGCTTGCATTATGCGGTTGTGAAAATGATTCTTATGCATACAGAAATCTCTAGTATTCGCTTTTGGCAACAACTTGAGTAAATAAATGGTCCTCATAGATGGAGTTCAAAAGTTTACATTTTTATGCCTAATAAGAGACCATCATAAATCAGTGATTCAAAGGAAAGATTTCATTCTATATGGTTTGTGTGTGTATATATAAGGTAATGCTATGGTGTGCAAGTTCACTGTGGTATGTATGGTAGGATAAAGATGGCACTCAATGATTTCTCGTTATGACAAGTTCGTGGTATTCGATGTGATATCGGGTGGAAAGAATTAAAACTAGATTTTTCTGTCCTGGAGGGAGGGAAAGCATGCAGGTGAATTCTCCTCAGGCATCTTACTCTTTTGTGCAGGTGGCCAAGGTAATGTTGGTAAGGAGCAAACTTGGTTTGTAATTTCCATGCTGAAGGATGGTCTGTGAAATGAGTGAGCATGTATTAGAGAAAAGTACTTTTTACAATTAGGCTGAGCGGGAATTCAAAATGCTATGTATATTTGCTACTGTGTTTTTAAAAATATTAAACTTGTTAAATTAAAGTTTGTTCTTTTTTTCATGTTTTGAAACTCCACAATAACCACGTGATAATTTTGTTATATTTTGAGTATCTGGGCAAACTTTTAATCTGAAGGTAATACTACCCTGGTATCGTATTTAATTTTTCCCAAACTGTGTACAACTTTTTCAATCTCTGCCCTCATTGTACTTCATCCTTTGCAGAATTTTTCATTTGGTCAGCGTAGAAAATTCAGACCCAAAATTAAATCTACTTCTTGTTTTGAAATGTCATCTTTTTCATCTTATTCTGATTCTTAAAGTTAGAGATGCTTCTTTCATTATCTTAATTTCTTTAATACTGATAATTGTAAGGTTACGTATATTAGAAAGAAACATGCATCTGCAAGAAGCAGAGAAGGAAAAGACTTAGGATGCTTATTCATCATTTAATGGGAATATTCAGTTGGTTCAAAATCCGAATTTATCTTGAGCAGAAATAGAGCAACTTCATGTGAATAACTGTAAAAGCATGTTTGGAACAGTGTGCTACATTTTAGACACTCGGGCGGGATTTGCCACCGTTTTAATTAATGGTTATGAAATCATGGGCGGAGAGGTGTGGTCTATAAAGATACTGAAATGGAGACCAAAAGAGAAAATGCTGGAAAATTGTTGCAGGTCTAGCAACACCTGTTAGGACAGAAAAACGCTGAGATTTTGAGTCTAGATGACCCTTTGTTTGGACTCAAAACATCAGCTCTTTTCTCTCCTACATATCGTGGCAGATCTGCTGAGATTTTCCAGTATTTTCTCTTTTGGTTTCAGATTCTAGCATCCACAGTAATTTGCTTTTATACTGAAATGGGAAGATTGATGTTCCCACTTTAAGAGGAATTTAACACACTAAAGAGACTTAGAGAACAGCAGTAAGAATTATTCTGGGACTCTGGACTGCATTTTATGAAGAGTAACTTCCACATTAAACATGATTTTATTGTAGGAAAATGAATTGAGAAAGAGCAAGATCAGTTTTCACATGCTGATAGGTGTGACTTATTTGACTCAGTTTGTGCATTTAGCACTAAAGGGCATGAGTAACAAATTATTGACCTCAAGATCAGAAGGACTTCCCTATCCAAAGAGTACTGATTTCCCCCAGTAATGCTAATAGCACAAAAAACAAATGAGGTAAAATTCTCCTTTAGAGATGGTGCCAAGGGTAAAAATGATGATTGTAAAAAGAGAAGGTTGTATGTTGGGTGGAACTTGATGGTTCCTGGTTAAGATAGAGGGGGGAATCTCATAGAGGCTTA
Organism: Carcharhinus amblyrhynchos; assembly: GCF_965287045.1. NCBI lineage: Eukaryota > Metazoa > Chordata > Chondrichthyes > Carcharhiniformes > Carcharhinidae > Carcharhinus > Carcharhinus amblyrhynchos. The sequence continues at coordinate 98,758,105 of NC_137326.1, read as the reverse complement.
GAAAATACTAAGATGACTAGACAGGGTAGATGGAAGAAGAATGTTCCCGACAGTGGGGGAGTCCAGAACTAGGGGTCACAGCCTGAGGATTCGGGATAGACCATTTAGGATGGAGGTGAGGAGACAGTTCTTCACCCAAAGTGGTGAGCCTGTGGAATTTGTTGCCCCAGGAAGTAGTTGATGTCAAAGCGTTGAATGTATTCAAAAGGTGGCTAGATACAGCACTTGGGGTGAAAGGGATCAAAGGTTATGGGGAGAAAGCTGGATTAGGCTATTGAGTTGGACATTCAGTCATGATCGTAATAAATGGTAGAGCAGGCTTGAAGGGCCAAATGGTCTCCTCCTGCTCCTATCTTCTTTGTTTCTATGTTAAGTGAGTAAGGTCAGACGAAGGATGATAATAGATCAAGGACGTGAATAAAGTCAGATGTATATCTAAGTATTATTGAATTCTGCTCAATTTGATCCCTGAGGCAGAAGTGGGTGAATCATGTTGAATAGTTTTTCAGGAGATGAAATGGTAACATCCATGTTAGAATGAATTATTTCTGATTTGTAGAAGGAAGGGGCTTGATGGGCCAAAGGACAACTTCTCATTCCATATTTATGATTCTAACAATGGTGAAACCAATTTCACCTTTCCATCTGGAATTAGTTACAAGTTATCATTCTACTGATAGCAATTTAGCTATATATTGTATTTATATTTTTTTAATTTAACATTAAAAATCAACTTAAACTTTTAACTGATGGATTACAAAAAGAAATGATTTCACTTTGCAGAACAGAAAGTCCCTTATTCAAAGCTGCAAGAGAAAATGATGTTGAAACCTTGAAGAATTTAATACAGGAAAAAAATGTAGACCCTTATGAAAGAGGTGAGTAAAACGTAGCTGCAGGTAGCAATATATTGCATAAAATACTGCATGCCTCAAAACTGGCAAACCTTTTGAACTTAAACTGGAAAATCTTGCATGGGTCCAAATGACAGCGTTCTTACACTATAGCTCATTCAGTGATGCTGTGTGTAGGTTTTTACATCTACCCTGAGCAAAGATTGTGAATGAAACAGCCAGATTTCCATCATTGATCCAGCATACCCCACCAAAAAAATCTGCAGACTCTCATCTGTCTCAATGTTCCTACAAAGTTGAGATTGGGACAGAATGAAGAAATCACTGCAAAATCATGGATAACAATCAAACACTTGTGTGGCGTCATGGTTACAGTATTCCTGTATCTGTATAGACACAGGAGAGAACATATGTACTGTATTTCTGCACCTGAATGTGAGCATGCATGTGTAGAGATGAAGATAGGCCCCTAGAGTAACATTTAATAGCTGCTGATAATGTCTTAAAGCTGGTACACCATAGGCAAAACGTTTGCCACCCACAGTGATGTAACCATATACCATAAAGTTACCAAGGCCCATTACAGAAGTTGGTATGCTAATCTCAAACATATGTGACAACAGTAACAATTACTATATAAAGTTAAAAATTTTCCATATTTTCTTCACCTATCTCTGAATTTTGTAGAACAATGGAAAAATGTACAGAAAGCAAGAGGGAAAATTGTAGGCTTTAGCAAAGGTTTGGTTATGGTCTGGGGCATCACAAACCCATAGTCAGTGCAACCTTTTTCCATCTAGAAAGCATTTACAAACTTTTGACCAGAATCCTGAGACAGCCTGCTGAGTTAATCCTTTTTTTCTTAAATTTTGGGATCATTGGGAAGTAGATGTTGAAACCTGCACATTGACCAATGGAATTGGGACTGATTACTGCAGATGGTGGGATAAATTGGCTGATACAAAAATGGAGTGAGCCAAGTGTAGTTAAGCTTCACTATGTCTGGCAAGATAGTGCTGAATAATTATAATGATCATCTTATTAACAAGACAAGGTTGCCTGGTGTGGAATCATTGTTTGGACAGGGATATCAGCCTTCTTCTGAGTCTACTCCATTTGCTTGTCCACGTTGAAGCGATTTTGATCTGCTTGTTATGGTTTTGAGTTGCTCATCTCACTTGATTTTATCTGAGTTGATCTCTGTTCTACTTGTGATATTAATTGCACATTTTATTTGCAATAAAGGGCGTCAAGGAGCTTATGGAGCACACATAATGCTTATCTTAATGTTTATTATACATTAGTCAGAAAACTCTACATCTAGTATCAGAATTAGGGGAAAAAAAACATAGAAGTAAGTCTATATTTGCTGAAATTGTGCTTGCATTCTTGTACCAAAGTGAGAGCTTCTTCCTGGGAATGCACATTGCAGCCTTGCTGAGCAAGTTTTCGGCCATTTTATGCTAGAGATTCAGTCACAGCGACAGAGTGCAGGAAATGGCAATAATTTCAACAGAAAAATTTAATTGCAAAATGTTAAGGAATGCATTGAGTTCATTCAAAAAATTGAATGGTAGGAAAGAATTTCCAGTTTTTACAAAATGAATGAAGAAAATCAAATTTGCCTACTGACAAATGCGGTGTGGAAGTAATTAAAATATATTCTTTCCTCAATGACACTGGCAAAATGGGACAGCAAAACTAAAGAATTTTTATGAGAAGAGGTGAAAGGAATTCCATGACATGTAAAAATGTAATCTTCAAGAGTGCAACATTTAATTCAAGAAAGCAAAAAGGTGATACCTGTTGAAAGTTTCAACACAACCCTTGTTGTGACAGCATTGCAAATGTGCCGCACTTCAGGGTGAAATAATAACTGTCTTGTGGTTGACCTGTGAAATGGAAAACTTGCAGTAAATTCTAAATTAAACCCTATCTTGAAATTTAGGAAAGTAATACAGCATACAAGATAAAAACAACTGTTAAAAAGCAACATGTGGTAATCAGAAATCACTCAGATAGAAAAGCTGAGACAGTAAATCTCAACAAACAAGTATCCCAGCTTAAAATATGCACTGAAGTCACTCTGGAGGGAGAAATTTTCTGATGAATGGTAATCCTGTAAGGGGTCCAGATTTTTGCTGCACATATGAAGTATCACATGTTCAAGGAAGAAGCATTTTCACTGAATGCACTCAAAAACATAAACCACTCATGCAGGACAACGTGACTGTGTCACAGAATAAAATAAAGGACAACAAAGTTTCTCTAATAATAACTTAACTGATTTTAAAAATGAGTCCCTAAAAAAAGCTAGAGGTTGCCTTACAGAAGAGGCTGTCCAAAATCTTGAATGTGTTTAATAATTCCCTGAAATTATATGACAAATATACAGGAAAGATATTTCAATAAAAGAAGTTAGAAGACCAAGAAATTTATCATTTGCCATTAGTGTCTCACGTAATATATATTCAAAGATACAAAAAAAAACTCCATCGGCATCTGAGCAACTTTTTGGGCGTAACAGGTCAAAGAGTGGCCGCTTGCAAATCTTTTTCTTCCAATCTCTGATCTCTCATCAATCTGTGTCTGAATTCTGCTGAGGGTGAAAGAAGAAAGTACCAAGATGGAATAGAAAATTGTGGAATCGTCCACAGACTTGCATTGTTACTTAATTTTAACTTAAACCTGAAAACCAAGTGACATAGTATAAATCTGTGATTCTTGAATAAGCCAAATGCAATGAGAAATATCTACAAGCATCAGCAGACCAGATTCCATCCCTCTTGGGAGAAGCAGAAGTGGACTTTAAATAGGATGCTAGTTTAGACATTTGACAAATACCAGTTTCAAGCATTATTAAGGATATTTATCACATTGGATGGATCTACTTGAAGACATTACAGTTCAAGATTTTCTTAACATCATTTTGTTTTCAGTTGCAATTGTTCAAAGGCTTTCTATACCTAATGGAATCTTGGTATATGAGGAGATAACCGTAGGTTGTTCTGACACAAGCGAGTTGCATTGAATAAGAAAAGTGAATTTTGAAAGAAAAGGATACATTCCTAAGACATATGATAGCTTTGTCAAGAGTTCAAAAAGATTTTGAGAATAAATGCCCCTGCACATAATTATTTTATCAGTGGTTTGTACGTATGATGAGTTAATTAGGAAAAATCACACCATATCTAAAAAAGCAAACAAAATCACTCCGTGATCAATTGTGTAAAAACCTAGGGTTGAGTTCGTACTGAATAGGTAATATTTTGCACATCAAAAATTAAACATTCTATCCATGAACCGCTCAGCTTCGTGAATGTACCAAAGTGCCCCCAGCAGCCACTCAAACTCCAAACCCTGGAGCTTAAGTTGCCCCAGCCAGCGGCATCACCTGCACACATGATCATACAGTTACCAGCAGCATCTAGGATTTCCCACAAAGCGCAGGATGTGCAAATCATGGGACTGAGCTTATCCAAACAGAATATATAGACTGCAAAAATCTTATTCTTGTTTACACCAGACAAACAATCAGAACTGCTCAACTCTTTCAAGTGAAGACATTTAATTTTGAAGTTTGTAAATATTAATTATCTAAAGTTTTTAAGCTGCATTTATAGTCTAAGCTAAAATCCAAATCCAGTTGTCTGCCTACTTCTTGCATTTCTTTCCTAAATGGATGTAATCCCTTTTTTAAAAAAATGCTTTTTTTAATTCTCAGCTCCTTGATAATGCTCCCTAACAGCAGGTTTTCACCAACCAATGAACTTATGTTTATTTTATAATGTTAAGCACTAGGTGCTGCTGACTGCCTGCCTGGTATTCTCCTCTCACATTCTCCTTATGCTGTCCTGTTTGTGAAAATATAACAGCAGTATATAACTTAATACTACCATACATTAAGCAAGGCTAGCCAAAAGAGACTAAATTGCAGACTGAAGCCACAGTGGTCAATGGAAGACTAATAACCGATACTCTAAAGACACACCCGTCTAATGATTTCTGTAGTTTTGTAACTTGAGATCTTAGGGCGAGTACACGCCTGACATTAACACATTGATAAGAATAATGAGCATGCTAGACAGATCATATGATAGCCCAGCATTAGGCAATAACCTTAAATTTATTCAGAATTGTACAAGGAAATGACCAATCCAGTCAAGTACATGACACTTTCAGCTGTGCCTAATCAACCTTGGCAGAAGGTTGAGACAGATTGATCTATGTAGAAATTATTGATGTTTCTTTCACTTATGGAGTACTTCTTCAGATTTCATACCGATGGCAAGATATTGCAGAGTATTTGAGATCAACATTTGCACCTGAATGAATATCAAAAAAGGCAATTTCAGATAGAGGAACTTAATTTTGAGTTCTGGACTTTGATACATTTACTTGTCCACATTGAAGTAACACTAGCTGGAAGATAATGATCAGATAGAGAGAGCAATGCAGACACTTCATCATTCATCTTTGGCAATTGGGTAGAGCTCCACAAGGTTGCTAAAGGACAGAACTCCCAGAAAGCTTCTGCCTTGAATGGTCATACCTGTCCAGCTTCAGAAAAGGAAGAAAGCCTGAAACACAAGTCAAGTGAAAGCTTTCAGTCAACAACATGGAATGAGATCATATGAAGAATGAATATTGAGGATGAAGTCTGGATAATAAGCGCAGTATAAAGAACGATAATGTTTGAGGCAACCACACTTGATTTGTTCTTGAAGTACCAAAAACTTCAGTGTGTTGAACATACATTAATCTCTGCCATAACTATTAGATATTGATATGGCTAGAGAGTTCCACACAACTCTTACAGTATCTAAAACCAAGTGACACACAGGTCTACTTAGGTTGATAGCATATAGCCAAAGTGAAAATATTCATACAATTCTCTTGGAATCTGCTACCTAAGGAACTGGACTAATTAAAGAAGTAATTTCCAAACAAAAGTGGAAATAACATGGGAGGTATTGTATCAGTAGCGTTTGTATAATATGATCTGTCTTAGAAATAAGTTTGAAAATATACTGAATTTTGAATATTGCAAAAAATTTCCATAAATTCAGGGCAAAGATTGTTAGATACTTTTTCAGATAAATAATGGAATTTCAGGTTATCAGTGTGACATGGTTATAATAGTATCCTATGCTCATTAAAGGTTAGCTGTTACAGTGCTGTTCTCCCCCTAGATAGTTAGAAACAAAGAGGGATGTAGGTATTATTTGAATTGGGTATAAATTGGGAAAGATGGATACTCAGTGAGACCTTGGTGTCCTTGTGCATCAGTTGCTGAAAGTAAGCGCACAGGTACATAGGTAATAAAAAAGGCAAATAGTAAGTTGGCCTTCATAGCGAGAGGAATTGAGTATACAAATAGGCATGTTTTACTACAATTGTATAGGGTGTTGGTGAGACCACACCTGAAGTATTGTGTGCAGTTTTGGTGTCCTTAGCTGAGGAATGATGTTCTTGCCATAGAAGGAGTAGAGTGAAGGTTTACCAGGCTGATTTCGGGAATGGCAGGACTGTCATATGAGGAGAAACTAAGTTGGTTAGGATTGTATTCATTGGAGTACAATAGTGAGAGGGGATCTCATAGAAACTTATAAAATTCTAACAGGGTTAGACAGGGTAGATTAATGAAGAATGTTCCCAATGGTGTGGGAGTCCAGAACTAGGGGTCATAGTCAGAGGATAAGGGGTAAACCTTTTAGGACTGAGGTGAGTAGAAATTTCTTCGCCCACAGACGGATGAATGTGTAGAATTCACTACTACTGGAAGTAGTTGAGGCCAAAACCTTGTGTGCTTTTACCAAGGAATTAGATATAGCTCTTGGAGCTAAAGGGATCAAGGGGTATGGGGGGAAGGAGGAATCATGGTATTGAATTTGATGGTCAGCCACAGTCCAACAATGAATGGCAGAGCAAGCTCAAAGGGCTGAATAGCCTACTGCTGCTCCTAGCTTCTATGTAAAAGCTTGAAGTTTATATAAATCTCAGCTAATCATTTGCTGTCTCCCCACTCCTTGCATTAGTGGTCCTGGAATGTGAGTGATAAATCCGAACTTAGAATGGGAGATGGTACATAACGTGTGTCACCTCCCATTTTATGGATTATCATGAATACACCAACATGAAATCAGCAATTCAATCATTTCTCTTCACCTTCCATTGTCCCTGGTAACAAACAGTCGTGGGGTGGGGGAGGAGGCCTCATGTACCTGTACTTTTGCATCATTATAATTCTCATGTTTGTTCTGCCATATGTCTGCATCAGATTAAAAAAAAACCTACAATGTTTTTGGGTCTCTGACATGATTTCTGGTCCAGGAAAGGCTGTACCCAAGGGACAGCCTTTACTTGAACTTAAACAGCATTAGTGTTCTTGGAAATATTGCTGTAATGGGTCATTTGAAGCATTTTGTATGGGAGAAGTATAGAATGTTCTTCTGAATTCAGGAAAACCCGATGTACACAATTTCACGGCTTGTAAGCAGCACATCCAATCCTTGTGTGACTTCACAAGCCATTTTTTACACCAGGGTCAGGTTTGCAATGAGGTTTGGAGACTGTGCTGGAGTGTATGAGGAGTGTGGGCTGGTTAGAAGACCCAACTTACTTCTCCAATACAGTATCGCACCTCCCAACAATATTTAAAGACCCCTAAGTCTCATCCCTTATCCCCATTTCAGCCCCCCATGCCACCCCACTCCATGCCACTTCTATGTCCCCCTCCCCTGTATCCTCCATAGCCACTCATCCAATTGTACCATGTACAATCTGTGGACTCCATACAATATCAATATGTGGGGTGAGGTGGGTACCTCTCTCCATCTAATAAAAGCCTCCATATCATTAGTATTAAGAAAAATATATTCTGCTATATGAAAAACTTTGTAATGCTTGTAATCCTATTACCCTGTAGCAACAAACCAGCGATCACATCAAAGGAACAATCTTATTGCAAGTTCTTGAAACTTCCATTCATTTTCAGATGGCACACTTACTGTGCTGAACCCCATTAACACTTGAAATTCAGTATTGATAATTATCATAAACAATATTGTCCAAACAATAAACCACTGACTGTAGAAGAAAGAACAGAATACGCTCATTTCAATTTCAAAGCAGATTGTCTTGCAATCAGTTTAAGGGAGCTGCTAGTTATGTTTTGCAAGTGTAAGGTTTCATTTTACAGTGTCAAGGACAGTTTCCTTTTTGTCATTCAGAGCCATTCAGATCATCTGACAAAAGATGACAGCAGAAGCTGAGAGGATATTTTGAATATTTTTCACTGCATTATGGTACTTTCTCTGTTGCAAAAGCACTGCAATGCATGTGAACAAATACACCAGGCTGGTCAATGGGAGTGTCAACTTCCCTTTTAAAGGATAGGACCCTATGCAGAATCATTACATTGATAACACATCTACGGAACAATGCAGTACCTAATAGTGACATTTGAAGATATGAAAAGCACTTTATACTCGCCAGAACATTCCAAACTCCTCAGCAGCCATCCCATTTTCTTTGAGATCTCAAACCTGGTGTGCTTTTATAGATCTTACAAAATGCCATTGCACCAGAAAAAAAAGGCGTGTCTGGAAGGCAATCCAATTTCTGTCCTCGTTTTAAAACTGGGAATCCAACCTCAGTCGTGACACATATACATTTTGCACAATAAGTTTACTCGACCTATAAAAAGGCCAGAGGAGAATGATGCTGGCTCAGGAGCGTGGAGGACAATCTGTATTCCTCCAAGTAAAAACAAAGTGTAGCCACCAAAAGGTGCCTTCGCACCCAGACAAACATTTGGCACCAGAGAGGGTGCCGCAAGTAGACTTACATTAACATTGTAATAAAAAGTTACTGTGAAAATCCCCTAGTCACCACACTCCAGCGCCTTCTTCGGGTTCACCAAGGGAGCATTTAGCATGGCCAATGCACCTAACTAACACGTTGTTCAGAAGGCAGGATTAATAACCTTTATGGAATGGAAAGCGAAGGCTTGGTTGAGATATATGGTGATACATACTATCAGAGTGTAAGAGGACGTAAATAGATACAAAATAATGAGAAGTAAATTGTTATAGAAGGAGCACAGAATGTCAAAAAAATTAAACGAGTAAATCAAAAGAAAACGGTTCAATTTATAGGTCAGCATTGAGTTGTTATGGGGTCAGAATTGAATAGTTTTCATGAGAATGCAGAAAGGATTCAAAGCAAATTTGGAGAATTAGCATCAGTCGTAAGAAGGAATAATATCTAGTAACTTTAGTGCTTATATTTTCAGGAGAGATAGGAAGGGTAGACGGTAGACAGGGTAACTTTAATATACCATCTCTTTGGATAAGATTGGAAAATATAAAGGGAAATGTTACCATTTTATGATATGCAAAGAATTACAGGTCACTGGTGGAAATCAAACAGGGGAATTCTGCAGACAATTCACAGATACATTAATAAAGGACAATAATATTACATGAATTTAACCACCCCAAGATAGTGAAAAATGTGGCTAAAGTGGGGGATGTTTATTGAAATAAATTCAAAACCACTTCTTTGATCAATATATTTCTAGTCCAATGTCATGTATTTCCAGGAAATATCGTGTAAGAAATAACAAAAGAAAGTGAGAGAACAATTGAGAAATAGTGACCACAACATGGAATTGAAGTAGGAATCAAAATGATTAATGAAGAGTCAAATAAAACAGTGCTTATCAGGGAAAGTGTGTGGCTCTGTGAGATAAAAATGGAATCTGGCCAAACTTAAAAAATGAGCAAGAGTCAACAGATTAGCAGGAGGAAATATTCCAGTATGAGAAGTATAGTGTATGATGTAAATATACCTCTAGAAGTTGAAAGGGCAATACATCAAGATTTATAATCATATGGACAACTATATTAACATTACATAGAACGTAAAAGGGGAGGCATATGATAAAGTTAGTGCAAATATATTATAGATATTTATGAGGAATATAGTAAATGTGTTAACTGAGGTGGGGCGGCACAGTGGCTAGCACTGCTGATTCACAGCACCAGGGACACGGGTTCAGTTCCTGGCTTGGGTCACTGTCTGTGTGGGTTTCCTCTGGGTCCTCAGGTTTCCTCCCACAGTCCAAAGATGTGCAGGTTTAGATTGATTGGCCATTTTTAATTTGCCCTTCATGTCAGCTGGGACTAGCTAGGGCAAATGTATGGGGCCATGGGGAAAGGGTCTGGATGGGATTGTGGTCGGTGTAGACTCAAAGAGCCGAATGACTTTCTTTGGCACTGTACGATTCTGAGGTGAAAAAAGAGGTTAGATGGCCTAAAAGGAAATATGAAAAAGACTAACAAAAAGTACAGGTGACATAAAAGGAACTGGAACCCCTACAAGCATATAAAAGGAGGATAGATCTGAAGGAAGAAGTCTTATTGTGGAGATTAAAAGAATGTTGGAGATACTAATTAAATATTTTGCATTGTTTTTACAAATGGTAACGTTTTTGAGTATGCAACAAATTGGTCAGATAAGGAAATATAGTAGATTTGCAGTGGGTTAGCACTGCTGCCTCTCAGCACTAGGGATCCAGGTTTGATTCCTGGCTTGAGTCATTGTCTGTGTAGTTTGCACATTCTCCCTGTGTCTCCGTGTGCTCCAGGTGTTCCGGTTTCCTCCCACAGTTTGAACGATGTGCTGATAAGGTGCATTGACCTGAACAGGCACCGGAATGTAGCGACTAGGGGAATTTCACAGTAACTTCATTGCAGTGTAAACATAAGCCTTACTCGTGACAAGTAAATAAACTTTAACTTTACTTTAAATTTAGTTTGAATTGATGTTCACAAGTTCAATAAGGTGGCTCATAAGAGGTGTTTTAATCAAACAAAGATGTTTGTTATTAGATGGAACCTAATAGGTCAATTGGAAAGTTGGTTGAGAGACAGAAAACAAAGATTTAAGGTTAAGTAGGTGTTGCTTATAATTGAAGAAAGGCTAAAAGCGTTGTACTATAGGGGTCATGTTTGTTCTCTATATTGAACTTGGGTACAGAGAATGCAGTTCAAAGATTTGTTGACAACACAAAGGTGAGTATTTCACAAACAGTGAGGCAGAGTAGTGAAATGGAAGGATGGATACAAATTAACGTGCATAAGTGTAGTCATATATTTTTGAGGGGAGTGGAGAGTATATTAAAAGGAATTATGTTATGTGGATGGTCAGAGAGTCTCCAAGGTTCCGTTATATAATTCCCTGAAATTGCGAATATAGGTAATTAAAGCTATAAAAAGACCAATATAATTTTGAGTTAACCAATCTTAACGAATATAATTAAGACAGTGATAATTGCATCCTTTAAGAGAAAATCACATAAATGTTTGAAGCAGAAGAAGATAGCAGGCTGTGAGGACAATAAATTGGCACAGTTACGATGAATTGAGTGTCCTCCTTCTGTACTGTAAAGTTTGAATCAAACATCACATTTGTCCATGTTAGTCATGAGTACAGAGCTATCAGTGGAACAGATATGGTGACCTATTCTTGTTGACGCTTTTATATGTTCTCATGTGGTAAAAGTGACTTGCAGTTCTCTTCTTCACAGTATTTACAAAAAAATGGAATAACAGAATGAACAGTTGGAGGCACATAATTATTTGTGCAACGGAAAACAGAAATTGGGCTTTATCAGAGAATGTACCAGCTATCTTTCCTGTTTTACACTATGAATGGATGTATATCTATGCTATTAAATCTTACCTTGTTGTGTTATAGGTGCTGTTGGAGAAACTGTGTTGCATGTTGCAGCATTATATAACAGTAAGGAAGCTGCAATTATATTGCTCAATGCCTTTCCATTCTTAATTGATGAACCAATTGACTGCGAGATGTACAAGGGTAAGTGGCTGCAATCTATGATTAAAATATCAAAATCACATACTCATCCTTCAGAAAGTCTGATTTTAAAAATACATTGTGGCTTTATTTAATTTTGAATATTTTTCTTTATGACAAGCTCAGCTTTGTCAGTGTAAACTCATTTAATATCAGGCATAGAAATGGAAATAACCAGGATTATATCACATCAGAGATGTCAGGGGAATTGATCCAAATAGACGTAATAACGTTTTCTGAGTGAAATGTTAAGTGATGACAATCGTGCGAAGAATGTTTCTCTTGCAAAAAAAACCACTTGCTACTTCCCCTGTCCTTGTCAGTCACTCTGACTTATTTTATTCTGCAATGTTCTGAAACAAGTCATCATTATCCTACTTTGTGTCCCCCTCTCCATGTCTGATCCTTTCAATCTGGGATTGAATTTCACGGTATCCCGGGGATGCTGATGATAGGGAATAAATGAGGGGCAGACGGGGAGAACATTATATTGGGTGCATGCCAGATCCAACACTATCCGCCCACACCCTATTTCAATTTTGCCAGTGGTGAGGAGGCCCAGCCACTAACTGGCAGCACAAGACTGCAAAACCTCTCTGTATTATAATGGTGTGGAAATAAACTTTATAGTTGTTACTTACCTAATTGGTGAACAGGAATTACTACATTGGCAATGAGGGTAAAAAAAGGTAGTCCCAAAATTGAGAGCATAAAACCCCAATGAATCGGAGCTAAAGTTCAGACACAGAGCAGTGCTTGTAGATATGTCTCTATTCGGACAGATTGATCCCTTGATGCCTCTATGGAAGATTGGACACAGACTATTGAACATTTGGGCTACTGTTTCCAGGCCAGTGGACTAGAAGAGGAGAAGAAGAGAAAGGCAAACATCCTGGGTGCACGTGGGACTCTGGCCTACAATTAATCGGCCTCCTTACATCCCCAAACATACCTGATTCCAGATCATTCATGGGGATAGTTGAGTTGGTGAAAGCACAATATCATCCAAAGCTCTCAATCATCCAACAGCAGTTTAAGTTCAGTTAGAGACAGAGCTCCAGGGGAGACCACTACAGCCTATATTGCCAAATTGAGACAGATCTCTGAACACCTAACTTCGGAGTCACTTGCTATGCTGAGAGACGGTTTAGTCTGCGAGATAAATAACAAGACATCCAAAAGAAGCTGTTAGCAGGGGCAGATATAAATTTTAAAGAAGATACTGCAGATAGCACTGCTGATGGAGAGCGCTTAGAAGTGTATAGGAGTTTTAGAGTACACAAAATGGCAGAGTTCACTACTTTGGACGGGAAGCTGAAGTCAGCAGTAGCACCAAGAATAAATATGTGATTTTAAGATGGGAAGCTAATGCAGCCACAGGAGAACCCAAAAATCTACAAGAGCAAATCAATTGCCTCGGATTGAATAGAGTGTTAGCATTATGGGGGTAACCACTCCCCTGAAACCTGCAGGTATAACGAGGATGAATGTTTTTCCTGTCACAGCAAAGATCACTTAAGACATCGATGTAATGTCAAGTCTACCCTGTCACAGAGTTAGTAATGCATCACAAGTACATAATACAGAAGAGTCCAGGACAAATGATTTAAATGCTCATTAGTTATTCAGTATGAAAGCTGACAATGTAACACCGATTATTGTGATGCTTTTGGTAAATGGTAAGCCATGAAATATGAGTGTTGACACAGGAGCCTCTGCCACAGTGATAGGAGAACACACATTTCACAAGAGGGAGCCTATCTGTTGGGTTTGAAGAGTACGGCAGCAAAATTAACAACTCAGCCCAGCTCCCAATAACCATAATGTCGTGCCAACGACCAGCTTTTCTGGGCTGTGATTGTGTGAAGGAAGTCAAGTTAAACTGGATGGAGATCTTCCCAGTGCTACAAGGAGGACCAGCTGAGTTAATGAAGAAGTATGAGAACATTTTCTGTGACGAGTTGGGTAAAATAAAGAGGTTTACAGGCAAGGATCGATGAGGTCCAGAGGCGACCCCTTTTTTTTTCAGGACTGGAATCGTTGCCTTGTGAGAAAAGCTGAATAAGGAATTGAAGAGATGGAAGAACTAGGTATTATCCAGACAATTCAATTCAGTGGGCAGCACTCATAGTGCCCGTGATAAATCCTGACAAGAGTGTCTGCATCTGTAGAGAGTACAAATTTATAATTTATCACGCTGGCAAGTTAGATAAGTATCCAGTCCTGAAGATTGAAGATTTGTATGCAAAGTTGACAGGAGGTCAGTCTTGTACGAAGCTAGATTTGAGCCAGGCATATCAGCAGCTTGAGTTAGATGATGTATCCAGAGGTTACGTTACGATAAACACACACATGTTTGTTTCAGTACATGCACCTACTGTTTCGTGTGCTGTTGACATGTGATATCTTCCCAAGAACAATGGAGAGCACGTTGCAAGGACTGCCACAAGTTGTTGCAAACCTGTTTCGATAACTGGATCGACAGAAACTGAGCATCTAGCTAACTTAGAAGAGGTGTTCAAGTGACCTAAAGAGGCAGGAGTTAATCTGAAGAAGGAGAAATGTACTTTTCAAGTCACTGAGAGAGCCTGTTTTGGATACTCTACAGGTGCACGAGGATTACGCTCCATGGACGTTCAGGTTAGATCAATAAAGTAGGCATCGGCCCCCAGAAACACATCTGAGCTCAAGTCAGTCTGAGAAATGGTGAATTATTATGGGAGGTTTCTACCAAATTTGTCAATATTTTTGGTTCCTTAATATTTGCTGCTAAAGAAACACCAGGGTTGGTTTTGGAAGATGCCCCAGAGAGAAGCTTTTAACAGAGTAAAGCAATTGTTACATTTCAAGTTTATTGGTGCATTTTGACATGTTTTAAGAATTGGTGTTAACCTATGATGCCTCCTATATGATGTCAGTGAAGTGTGGTCCCCTGAGAAGGACAATGTAACTGAAAGACTGATAGGATATGTCTCGAGAAACCTCTCAAAGAATGACTACAATGTGAGTCGTATGAAGAAGTTCCACCAGTATATTACCATTGTTACAGATGAAAAGCCACTCTTGGGTCTTTTTGAAGAAGACAGGGCTATTTTGCCAATCACGTTGGCAAGAATTCAGCAATGGACATTAATTCCATCGGCCTACAAATGTACGTTCAAGCATTGGCCTGGAACAGACATGGCAAATGCGGGTGCGCTTACACTCTCTGGTAAAGGCAGGAGACTAACACCTCCCCAGTACCACAGGAAATTGAATTTCTTTGAATCGTTGCCAATTTTGGCATAGTAAATCAAGTATTGGATCAGAAGGGATCTACCGTTGTCCAAACAAAGGCACAGGATGCTAGTATATTGGGCCAGTGAACCAGTTTCTGAAGAGATGAAGCTATACTGTATAAGAAAGAATGAATTAAGTTGTGAAGATGGCATCATACTTTGGAAGCAAGAGTCATCGTCCCTGTACCAGGAAGGGAGTTGCCCCTAGCCAAATTGCACAATATCCATCTGGGTATTTCTAAAATGAAGTTTGCCAGGAGTTATGTATGGTGGCCTGGCATTGATGCTGACATTGAGAGTCTAATAAAGCACTGTGAACTGTGCCAGTGGCAACAAAGGTTGCCTGCTACAGCCCACTACACCCAAGGAAATAGCCTGGACAACCATTGGTATGCAAACACGTTGATTATGTTGAGCCGTTTGTGGCATTACCTTCCCCAACCTCCCCTCCCCCTCCACTCTCAAACTCTCTTTGAAATCCCTTTGGCTGACTTCATCCATCCTCACTTTCAAAAGTTCCTTAAAACTTACTCCTTTTGACCTCTGTCTTTAGTCACCTCCTGTAGTTTCCTCCCTTTCTTGCTGGGATCTCAAGCTATGAAATGCCTTGGAATATGTTACTATTGCTAAAGTTGCAACATAAATAACTTGTTAGTGTCAGGAAGGATGTTATACTTGGAAGTGAAATCAAACTCCCAGGTCAGGTGTAGCACAGCTAAATGCATGCTGAAGTATCCTAAACTTTATGCCTGAGTTCTAATGATAGGAGAGTATCAGGGTGATGTTTCAGTTTTCAAAGGCAGTCTTGAGGCTTTTCTGACTTATGATTAATGTTGAATGAGGGGCAGCTTTGTACAGTGTAATCAGAATCAGAAACTGGGCTATGCTGTATTTTCACATTGACCCTAATAGCCAAAAGAGAGTGAGAAGAGAATCCCTACAGTTCAGAAAGAGGCCATTTAGCCCATCGAGCCTGCACCATCAACAGTACCACCCAGGCCCTATCCCTGTAACCCCACATGCTTTTACTCAGCTAACCTCCGTGACACTAAGGGACAATTGAGCTAATCTGCACATATCTTTGGAGGGTGGGAGAACACCAGAGCACCTGAAGGAAACCCATGCAGACATGAGGAGAATGTGCAAGGCTGGAATTGAACACAGGTCCCTGGAGCTGAGTGGCAGCAGTGCTTACCACTGTACCACCGTTCCACTCTTCCATCTGTTTGGACTAAATTTAAGCCAAAATCAGTGCAAAGAAAGAAGAGTGTAAAATTATCACATAGATAATGCTCAGAAATTAAACTCTCATAAGTGTGACCTTAGATATGATGATTGCTCATCAGCAGTATTGTTTTCATAAAATGATAGCCCATATTAAGGCCAATGAATGAATGAAAGATGAGTATTTCTTTAGTTGTTTGTCTAGATATATTAAATAAAAGACTTCTTCAAGACATTTCTTTGCTTTTTTCTTAGTGGGATGTATATATGATATTGGAGTTATGAGTAATTAAGATCATTTGCCCAGATCTTCTAGTCAGTGCTGATGCTGTGCACATTGATGCTGCTTCTGAAGATTTCTGCGACCTGACCCTTTTCTGATTTTTCCACTGGAATTTCTTATCCCATCTGAAGCACGGATAAGTCAGCGCACACGTTCTTAGAGAAGACTGTTGGGCAAAGACAGGACAAAATTAGTTGACTTATTCAGTTAGATATTTAAAGGTTCAAGCCCTTCAGCGGGTGCCTGGTTCAGTAGGTGGTTGAATCGGGGGTAATCAAGAAGGGGGGCACAGTGGCACTATTGCCTCAAAGACCTGGGTTCAGTTCCGGCCTTGGTTGACTGTCTGCACATTCTCCCTGCCTCTATGTGGGTTTCCTCCTACAGTCCAAAGATGTGCAGGTTAGGTGGATTAGCCATGCTAAATTGCCCATTTTTGTCCCAAAAGATGTGTGGGTTAGATGGTAAATGTGTGTGGGGTTACAGGGATAGGGCAGGGGGGAGGTTTTAGTAAAATACTCTGTCAGAAAGTCAGTGCAGCCCCTGGGCCGAACAGCCCCTTCTGCACTGTAGGGATTCTATGAGGGGGTTCAGTTAAGTTACACTGGCTAATCACTGTGTTAGACCATGTATTAAGCAGCATAACTTTCGCAGGGTAAGTATGAAGGTAAGTCCAGTATATCTGACCCATGTCCCTGATGTTGATCTCCATGTCAGAAACATCCATAGAGGTTCCAGGGCAATGGAAATTAGCCTATCATAAGTATAAATTTCCCATACAATTTTAACACGTGTGTGTATGTTCGGACTTCCACGTGGTCCTGACCTACATCTCTTAACTTGCATCCAATCTCCACCAATCCAGACACTGGAAAATTTGGGTTAATTATTATTTTTAGTAAAAATCAATTGCTTCCCTTTCCAAAAACACCATTTAGTTGTATATTTTCAAATTATTAATTCATACAGCAAAAACACCAATCAAGTAAGTTGAAGATTACACATTGTACATATAATTACTCAACAAACTGTAATTTACAATAATACTAGAATAGATGATCTGTCTTCAGGTGAAACTGCACTGCACATTGCAGTGGTGAATCAGAATGTGGACCTTATTAAGGA
Source organism: Carcharhinus amblyrhynchos (assembly GCF_965287045.1). Taxonomy (NCBI): domain Eukaryota; kingdom Metazoa; phylum Chordata; class Chondrichthyes; order Carcharhiniformes; family Carcharhinidae; genus Carcharhinus; species Carcharhinus amblyrhynchos. The sequence goes on along the minus strand of NC_137326.1, from coordinate 98,740,460 downwards.
GCTGCTGGCACTAAATGCAGATATAAAACATTCTCGTGCTGTAGGGACGTTTTTCACTCCAGGAAAAGACTGTCGATGTTATTATGGTACGGTAAGATTTCCTAACTGCATTTACAATAAAATTAAGTTCTGTGCTGCTTTCACTGTTTTAAATCATGTTGCAATGGTGATACGTATTTGATTGCAATTCAGTTGGTAGTGGTGAATGCTACACTTGATCTCAACATCCCTGCTTTAAGGTTGGCAGTAGATTGAAAGAATCCTGATTGTTAAACAGTGATTCCTGCGAAAAATGGAGTGAGAATATGATCTGCCTTGGCTGCTCTGTCCCTTGCAATCAAATATCCTGTTAATAATAACTGGACAAATTCATAATTGAAGTATTCCCACATCAGAGGGAGCTTGGAGGGATGCTTGTATTCATAAAAGTGCATATCCATAAGTTAAGTACGTATACCCCTTTCAGGACAGGAGGGAAGAAACTCGCGATGGAGGACAAAGAATAATTTTATTTTGAGTCTTTCACTCATGTTCATGTGTTTGTGATAATCCTTCCAGCACAGAAATTATTCTGTCTCTAGAGTTGATACTGTCTCTCTGTTAAAGTGAAAGTAGGTGCTAACAGATTGGCAGCCCAATTTACACTTCTACCCGCTACTTCTATTTCCATTGACATCGATGAGAGTGACAGACAAGGGTGAGATGTAACAGAGTCTGTCAATTTACAAACACCCTTTTTTTTTCAATTTGTGCATAGGTTGCCCTGCCCTAATTGTCCTCAAGTGGGTGATGGTCACTCACCTTCTTGAACTGCTGCAGTCCAGGAGGCACCCATGGTGTTTTTGCAGGGTGTCGGAGTGGTTTTAGGGTTTTGTCCAAATGCCAGTGCGTTGGAAATTTAGTTACAAATCAGAATGTTCTGTGATCTACAGGACAAAGTGAAAATCTGGTCCATTGTCTCAGATATAGTGTGTTGACACTGAAATACTTAATACTATCCTTATTTTAGAGATTTTATACCAATAAAAACATAAAATCAAGGATGGAATATGATCATTGAAACCCATCTTTATGGTATTTGAATTTTCTCAATTGAGCATCGAACTGGATTGAATAAGTCGAATGTTTTTATTTCTGTAAACTTTTCCTATTGTTCAAAATGTTAACCCAGGAGTAGAAATATTTTTCAATATTTGTCATAAATCTACTCTTAAATAAGTTATATTTGTATTATCATACTGAGTGGTTTAGCTTGAAGCAATGTTCTGGATTTATCTTGTATGTATGTATGTATGTATCGTTTAATCCTCTAAGTCTCAATGTGTTCCTGTTTTAATCATCTTAATTATTTTTTAAAGACCTGTAATGGAGTTTTTCTTTCATCCTACTGCAGGTCTTTATGATTCACTGAGTTTTCATATTCCCAATAACTTCCTCCAACTCTATTGGATGCAGTTAGTTACTTTTCTATGCAAACAGAAGCAGTTTATTTCATTTAACTTCAAAATAGTCTTCATATGCCACATGGCCATCAAGGCAGAGCTTTATAATGATACCCATAACTTTCAAAAGCAGAATTCTTTAATTTGTGTCAGAGGATCTTAGAACGGTACAGAGGGAGACCCATCATGTCTATGAAAAAGCTGTCCAATCGGTCCCAATCCCTAATCTTTCCTAGCAGGCCTGTATGTTTTTTTATTTTCATACATTTATCTACTTCATGTTTGAAATATATTATTGAATCTGCTTCATCCACCTTCTCAGGCAGTGTATGCCACATCATAACTTGTTGAATAAAATAATTTCTCTTCATCTCTCCTCTGGTCCATTTGCTAATTACCTTAAATTGTAACCCGTGGTTACAAAGCAGTTTCTTCTGATTTATTCTATCAATGTACTAGAACTTGAATACTTCTATCCAATCTCCCTTTAACCTTCTCTGTTATAAGTCAAAGTTGCTCTAGCCTTTTCCATACAACTGAAGTCTTTCATCCCTGATACAATTCTAGTAAATCACCTTTGTGCTCTCTGAAGGAATAACACCGTTCCTAAAGATCGATGCCTAGGATTGGTCACCAGGTGACCTTTCTACGATTAGTGCTTTTAAGTACCTCCTCGACATCTATTGTCATTCAATTCAATGTTCCTATTAACTCTTTCTTTATTGTCATGCTGATAGCATTCACTTCTTTAGTGTTGACAGATGCATTTTATTTTATTCATTCATGGGTTTGCTGGCTGGCAGGATTTATTGCCCATCCCTAGTTGCCCTTAGAGGGCAGTTGAGAGTTAACCACATTGCTGTGGCTCTGGAGTCACATGTAGACCATACCAGGTAAACATGGCAAATTTCCTTCCTCAAGGACATTACTGAACCAGATGGGTTTTTCCAACGATCGACAATGGTTTTACAGTCATCAGTACTTTTCTCATTTCACATTTTTTATTGAATTTAAATTTCATCATATGTCATGACGGGATTTAAACACAGGTCCCCAGAACATCAGCTCAGTTTCTGGATAAATAGTCTAGCGATAATACCAGTAGGCCATCGCCACCCCATCAGCATTGATTTAGTACCTCAGCCATGCCTTTTGCAATCATAGGAAGGTCTCCTTCTTTGGTCCTCACCAGCCCACACTTCCTTTGACTGCCTTTTTACTATTTATATGTCCTTATATATGATCCCAAAGTCCAATGAGTCTGAAGACTTGTCTCTCATACCATTTCTTCAATCACACTTATCTTCTGACCCTGAATTCATAGCAGGTAGAGACAACTGCATTTCAGATCCCACTCTATAACTTGCTGTCTAGCTCCTGAATCATAGCAGGACCTCAAACTAGTTTGTCATTTGTCCCTACATGGACCAATCCTACTGACTGTTCCCTTCCCTTTGTCAAATGTTTCACCAATTCAGATGGCAGGATACAATGAGAGCTCGAATCAGTTCTTCATTCCAGATACAATCAAAGACCATTTAAAAGTATGCTGTGGAGCAAATTTTCTGCAACATCCAACATATCAGCTCTTCAGAAAATTAACTAAAGAAAAAAACTATTGCTACACAATTTTCATAATTCCTTCAAATTAACCACCTCTTCACTTCAATTTTGTTTGGGATTTCTAATGTCACGTTTTCATAGTCGAATGACAAGGACCTTGAGTTAACGAACACGCCTTCTGATTGCCAGAGCAGGTTTACTTTGCATTGTGTTTTTGTGTTCATCATAACCAACTCCTTCCTCAATTCCTCCCAAGTTTGGATGGAGTGCAGAACACAATATTTGATACAAACAAAAGCCGTTTATATGAACACACAGAAAACAGGTTACCCACCTGGTTTCGGAACCAGTCACATCATGCCGCAGGGCAGTTACAAGGTGGATTCTGAACAGACAGAAAATTTCAGATGTGCAAACATTCTTTTTTTTGAACTTGTTTTCAATCCTTTTAACCTCACCTTGTGCCACAAATTCCATACACATTTGTGACTTGTATCAACTTATTGATGCATTCTCATTCTGCAGTGAGCGGTATTAAGGAAAAATAGTACATCATGATAATAGTCTGAGATATTTTTCTGCAAAACCATGAATCTTTGAAACTCACTTCCATGTTTTGTTAAAATTGTGGTCATTAATATTTCTTTCTTTTTATATGTCAGGGGAATATGTTTTATCCTTTGCAGCCTGCATAGGAAATGAGCAAATAGTTAAAATGATTGTGGCACATGGGGCACCTTTAAATGCACAAGATAAACAAGGTAGGAGCGTTATTTACGTTTGTCATTTTATTTACTACTTGTTCAAGCTATTTACGTCTGCAATGCCATTCATTATTTCTGCAAATTTCAGAAGAACACCTTTGTTTAAATGCAATCACAACTTTTCAAATATACCAGATTTTAAAGAGAATAAGTAGCTTTGTAATGTCAGTTTACAGCAGTCATCTCTCTGAACAGAGAAAATAGATATTAGTGTTTATTTGTGAAAATAAACCAAAAATGTATTTATTTAATGCTTGCTTATCAACCTACCCTGATCCTTCAGTCCCCAGATCTGCTGAGTCCAGATTCATTGATTGTGGTTGTTCCACAGTTTTTCAAATATCTGTTTGCCACTTTGCCATGTTCTAGGTCCAGTGTTTCATTGCTTATTCTCCATCCCCACATTGCTTTGTATTCCCTTTCTATGGTTCACGTACTATGTTAAGGTGACTGATCTTGGGAAGAGCTTGAGAACAAAGAGTTAAGGAGACTAGAAGTACATTTCCAACTAGAGAGGTCGGAGCAGTGCATTAGTGGCACTTTAATTAATCGTGTTCATTTTACAACTCAATATTGTTCCAAAATGAACATTCTTGATAAAAGACAAACAGCATCAACAAATAGTACATCTTAGCAATTAGTCATATCAATTTAATTACCAAGTCAGCTATGCAATAAAGTGGAATTACTTCAGTTATTTAAGAACATCAGAGCTAGAGTTGGCCATTTGGCCCTTTGAGCTTGCTGCACCATTCAACAAGATCTTGGCTGTTCTTCAAACTCAACTTTACCTTCCCACACTGTCCTTAAATCTAATCCCTTACTACCCAAAAATCTACAAAATTTGTCTTGAATACACTCAGTGACTGAACATCTACAGCACATTGTGAAAGAGAGTTCAAATAATTCACAATCCTTCGAGTAAATGAATGTTTCCTGATTTGAGTCCTAAATGACCAGTTCTTTTTGCTGAGTCTATGACACTGTGTTCTAGATTCCCCAGACAAGGGAAGCGTTTTCTCAGCTTCTATCTTGTCAGGCTGCTTAAGAATTTTCTGTGTTTTAATTGGATCACTTCTCATTCTTCTTTGCTCCCAGGAATATCAGACTAGCCTATTCAATCTCTCATCATAGGAAGTGCAACCAAAACCCTGAATAGAAACTAAAAGCAGGAGTAGGCCATTCGGCCCTTAGAGCCTGCTCCGCCATTTATTATGATCATGGCTGATCATCAAATTCAATATCCTGATTCCCCTCTTTCCCCCCCCCATATCCCTTGATACCTTTAGCCCCAAGAGCATATTACATTTATCTATTGAATGACAAAGGAGATAGGAAAAAAAGGTAAAGCAGAAAAAGGGGATAAATGACAAAAGTCAGGTTGATAATACATGTAAGAATCAGGTGGATAATGAAAGGCTTAGAGGGGTAGTGAGAAAGGAACTATGAGAGTCAAAGAGATTATGAGAAGAGACAAGCAATTGACATTAAAGGGAATTCAAAGTTTTCCATAGGTATATGAACAGTAAAAGCATAGTAAGGAGAGGTGCAGAGCTAATTAGAAATGACAGATCAAATCCACAGATGGAGACAGAGGGCATTGTTGAGGTATTAAATGAATATTTTTCATGTGTCTTTACCAAGGAAGAAGATGCTGCCAGAGTTGTCATGAGAGAGGAGGTAGTTAAGATACTAAGTGGGCTAAAAATTGATAAAGGGAAGATATTAGAAAGGTGTACTTGAAGTTAATAAGTCACTAGGATTCGTTCCGATTTATCCTTGAATACTGAGGGAGGAAAGTGACGAAATTGCTGAGACACTGGTCATAATCTTCCAAACCTCCTTTGATACAGGGGTCATGCCAAAGAATTCCTGTGTTCTTTTCAGAAACGGACACACATGTAAATTGCAGGCCATCCATATATTCTGGGGAAAAATTATCAGTCAGTCACTTGGATAGATGCGGATTTACTAAGGATAGCCAGCATGGCTTTGCTAAGGGCAATTTGTGGTATACTAAATAGATTGAGTCTTTTGATGAAGCAATTGAAAAGGTTAATGGGAATAATGTGGTGCACAGTGACTTCCAAAACAATTTTGATAAAATGCTACGTAATAGCTCTGTTAGTAAATTTAGCTCCCATGGAATAAAGGGGACGGGAAGCATGGATATGAAGTTGGCTGAAAGACATGAAACAGAATAGTGAAGAATAATTGTTTTTTAGGCTGGATGAGGTTCTGGTGGAGTTGCCCAGTAGTCAATATGAGGGTCACTACTTTTTGTGATATATATTAATGACCTTGACATAGGTGTATGGGACACAACTCCATAATTTGAAGGTGACATAAACTTGGGGGATAGTGACAGACTCCATGGGGATAAAAACAGGTCAGTGGAGTAGACATACATGTGGCAGATTAATATTAATGCAGTGACGTGTGTGAAGTAACGGAGAGGTAATATAAATGAAAGTGTACTATTCCAAAGATAGTTGATGAACAGAGAGATCTGGAGATCAATATTCACAAATCATTGAAGATGGCAGGGCAGGTTGAGAATGTGATTCAAAGGTAGGTGGGACCCGAGGTTTTATACATAGGGAAATAGAGTATAAATGTAAGGAAGTTATGACGAACCTTTGTAAAAAATTTGGTTTTGTCTTCAACTGGGATATCGCAACCAACTCTGGCCATCAGACTTTAGGAAAAATATGGAGGCTTTAGAAAGGGTGCAGAGATATTTTCTGAGAATGATTCCCGGGATGTGGGACTTCACGTGCACAGATAGATTGGAGAAGTTGGATTGTTCTCCTTAGAGAAGATAAGGTTGAGAGGAGGTTTTATAGAGATGTTCAAAATCATGAGGGTTCTACACAAATAGGTAGGAAGAAACAGTTTCTATCAGTAATCAGTCTGAGAACCAAAGGAAATTGATTTAAGTTGATTAGCAAAGAAAGTGGTTTGATGAAAAATTTTTTCACGTAGCTGGTGGTTAGAGTGCGGAATGCACTGGATGGGAGTATGGTGGAGGCTAATTGAATCGTGGTTTTCAGAAGGGCATTGTATAAACTGATGAGAAAAAAATGCAAGACAACGGGGGAAATGGTGGGGTGGGGCAGGTGGGGAAGGGGTGCAGTTGGGGGTCATGGTCCAGGTAATTTGCTCTTGCAGAGAGATGAGATGGACATGACAAGTTAAGAGTCTCCCTCTATGCTAGAACCATTTCTATGATGATGATTTTATGGTAGCCATAAAGCAATCATTTTGATTCGAATCTGCTCTGCTGTGACAATGTGATACGCTGGTGCCACTGGTAGTGTGGGAAAGTTCTGCAATCACTGTATTTACTATGAGAAAGATAATTTTACATCAAATGCCAGAGTAATTGTGTAATGTGTAAACTTCTGAGTGGGGACCAGATTTTCAGGTTTTTACCTGTACTACTTTTATTCATTCTTTATAATCTCCAGGACTTGTTTCAAGGTAATCCTGAGCCCAGAACTGGAGTACTATCTGCAGTCTTGCTCTCCTTACCAAAGGAAGGATGTACTTGCCTAGGAGAGAATGCAACAAAGGTTCACTAGACTGGTTCCTGGCATTTGAAAATTGTTCAATGAGGAAAGACATTTTACTATTCATTTGTGGGATTTGGGCCAGCATTTATTGCCCATCCCTATTTGTTTTTAGAAGGTAGTGGTGAGTTGCATTATTGAAACGCTGCAGTCCATATGATGTAGGCACACCCAAAGTGCTGTTAGGGAGGGAGGTCTAGGATATTGACCCAGCGACAGTGAAGGAACAGCAATGGTATTTCCAAGTCAAGACAGTGAGTGGCTTGGAGGGAAACTTCCAGTTAGTGTCCCATGTGCATGTTGCTTTTGTCCTGCTTGATGTTGCTTTTGTCCTGCTTGATGGGTTTGGAAGGTACTGTCGAAGGAGTTTTGGTGAACTCTTGCAGTGTATCCTGTAAATGGTACACACTGCTGCTACTGTTCTTTGGTAGTGGAGGGAATGAATGTTTGTGGATAGGGTGCCAAACAAGAGGGCTGCTTTGTCCTGGATGGTTTCAAGTTTTCTAAGTGTTGTTGGAGTGACACCCATTCAAGCAAATGGAAAGTATTTGATCACATTTTCAATGTGTGCCTTGTAGATGGGAAGTCAGGCAGTAAGTTACTCGCTGCAGGATTCCTACCCTTTTACATGCTCTTGTAGCCACAGTGTTTATAGTCCAGTTAAATTTCTGGTCAATGGTAACCCCCCTAGTTGATAGAGCAGACTAGATTTATATTCCCTTGCATTTAGAAGGATTATTGGGATATAATTTAAATACGTAAAATTATTGAGGGGCTTGACAGGGTGGATGCTGACAAAATGTTTTTCCCTTTCATTTAATATCTCAGTCGTGCCCCCTTTCTCCATGAGTAAATCCCCTTTTCTGTCTCTAATTGCCCAACTCTTCCCTTTACCTTCCTTAACCTTTGGATTCCCCTTTATGTTAGCTGTTGGCCTTATCTCATATTCTCTCTTGGCTTCTTTTATTTGTTTTTTCAAATGCCTCCCCGAACCTTCTATTTTCAGCCTTATTCTCAGTTGCACTATTTACCTGACATCTATCATAAGCACACATTTTCAAATTCATTTTAATCTCTATCTCTTTTCACATCATTGGAATTCTAGATTTGTTTGTCCTAACTTTCCCCCTTGGTGGAAATGTATCTTGAATATGCCCAAGTAACCTCATCAGATAAAGACAACCCAGTCCATTCCTTCCTTCCAAATGTATTTCTCAAACTTCCCATAATTACTGTCCTTTCAGTCTTCCTTGTGTCCCTGTACAGCTGAGCCAGCCATGGGACCATGGACTCAACACTGATTGGAAAGTCCGATGTATGAAGGGTACTACTGCTTGTTTCTTTTTGACTGCCCACTCTTTTTCTCCCTGCATACTTTAAGTTGAGGGTGATCACATCATAAATGTTTCCACAAAACTCTTAACCTCATGGATGTATCATAGTAGCGGCAGCAACTACAAACTCCAAAACCCAGAGCTCGAGCTACTGTAGCTTGTGATATTTCTGGAACATTTGTCTTTTGAGGTATGGGAAGAATCCTGACATTCCCACATAATGCAGGAGTTGCACTCAAGTGGCTGGAGCTACCCTGCTAATCCTCCACATATTAGAGAGTAAAACCTATGACTTAAAAATGAAAGTCAAACTAGCTATCAGCAGAGTATCTCAAATATCGCGACTCAAAAACAGGCAGTATACAGAAACTGTATATTTTTATAAGGTTCAGTGCATCAAATTTAATTGAGTAAGCTTCTTTTCAAAATTTGCCAGAAAATTTCAACTAGGCATTGTGTTGATGCAATTTTGGCCTGGACTAGCTAATGGTTTCATCGTTCACTAGGCGCTCTATCTGAGACTCCAAGCAACCATTGATTCACCTGATGTGGCTTAAACCTGAACTGTCCATGCTCCAACAGCCTGACCTAAAATCTGGTAATATTTGAAATCTGGCATGGCTTCAGTCCTGATGATCGTGGATTTCTGCTGATGTCACTCAAAAATAGCAAAGTCAGCTGAAATGTGTTTCTTGTGCCTTATTAGCCAAAAAATAAATGAAAGCTTAGGTATCTCAGCTCCATAGTCAAGCTCCCTAACTTTGTAGAGGGGAACACACTCACCAGCCAATCAACTCGTGGCCTTCCTATCATGTCAGCTTGTTTTATTTATCTGACCTTTTCAAACCCAACTGCGCCTGGGTTTCCTTCTGTAGCTGTTATCTCAAAATGTTCTCTATTCTCTCTCTTTCCCTCTCTCTGTGAACTTCGGAATTCTCCATCCTCTTGGCATCATGTGAATGTTTCCTATCCGCCCATCGGGATCAGATTTCACACAACTGTGCTGACCTCGGGCAGGATTCTCTGTTTTTGAGGCTGGAGAATTCCGCCCAATATGCATTTGAAATGAGAAATTGAAGTTTAATCTTATTTGCCCATTGAGGTGAAGATGACTACATCGATCATCTGATGTGTTTGATAGGTAGTTGACAGCTAAGTCCGATTTCTGCCCAGAAAGATCCCCTATGAATGGGACAGGGTACCACAGATGATTTGAGTTTTGGATGAGATGTTGGCTCAGGATTTCTTCTCCTTGGAGGAAATTTTCCCACCCTGCCCGCCATGGGAATTGTAGAAGGCAGGAGGCAGACAATGCAAAGGTCCGTTGACCTTGGGTGGGATTTTGCGGTTTTGGGGTGAGCACGGCCAACAAATCCCACCCCCTTCCTGGAACTCTACCAGCTTGCCCTGCCCTGGAATTGGCACAGGTGAGGGTCCGACATCAGAAATCTCTGTTGACTTTGGGCTGGAATTTCCAGTCTCGCCTGAGTGAGGCTGTAAAATTCCGCCCGTGTGTTTTCTCTCTGCCTCTGAAAGGCGCTTGTTTTTGAAGCAGGCTGCACTCTATTATTTGTGCCAGGTGCAGAAATCCTGGGGTCCTTCTCCCATTCGATATTGAAAATCCTAATAGAGGCCTCGTAGAGCAGTGGTGACCAATCTTTCCTTGTGAAGGGCTATATTTCAAATCTTTTCTCACTCACGGGGCTAATGAGCAAATTTCAGAAACACACCACATTAGAAATTTATCTCACTCTTAATCAAAGCAACAGAAAATGTGCATTTTTATGAGCAAGCTTCAAGTAAGAAGACAAATTTAATAGCTAACTTTCTCATCACGATATTGAATATTGATTTAGTAAGGTATCTGGCTTTCATTTTGCTTGCACAAGTAACCAATGTCTGCATACACGCTTAACGAAATGGTGCGGAATGTTCCGGATAGATGTCCACTTGTCAGCAGTGACCTTGATTTTGTTTGGCCATTTTGCTCTCTTTAAAAAAATTGTCCATAGCAATGTTTGCCACCAAACAGTGCAGTGGATCAAAGGGCATGATTTGGAATTTCCACAACTAAAAGAACTGAAAGAAATGTCCACAGATTGCCTCCTCTGGGTTAGAGTAAGATTCTCCCTCTTACTGGGAAATAAAATTCTCAGATTCTAGTTTTAGATGAAGATTGTACAGAATGATGCCCAAGCTGGGACCTGAGACCGGCACGAACACTGAGATTAAATTCTACTTGCAATCTCCCCGCAAAGTAATACAGAGGACCCCAGCCTGTTAGCACAGGAAACAATTTACCCCTGTGTTCTCATTTTAAAAAAGGTGTTGACTGCATCTAGGTTCTGATATTTTTTAATTTAGTGACATTCTTGCTCATTCTGTGGCTGCACACCCTGCTGTCTTAAAACTTCAGAAACCATGTATCTTCTCATAAGTGATATTTGTCTTCAGACTCTCCCCAACACTACACTTGAAAGATTAATGCCACCCCCTCCCCATGCCATACCCCAGGGTCTTGCTCCCACCTGTGCCCTGCCTCACCAGTGCTGTGTGAGATCCTAAACGGTAGTAGAGGGACTGCAGGCTGATGCCCGAATGCAAACATGATAAATGCAGCTCCCGAATCTTGGAGAACTGCACTTGGTCTTTGTCCATATTTTTTTCAGTAACACAAAGGTGGAAAAGTCCGCAAGTAGTGGAGGAATGTCTCAGCCACATTTCAAGCTGTACTGCCTCTGATCCGCGTCCCTCACCCTTGTCTCTCAAAGGTTGGCAGGCCGGACACTGGCCCAAGGGCCGTATGTTGGACAACTTTGTTGCAGCACTTCCTTTGACTGCCATTTGAGCGCACCCCAGACTCGAGCTCTCCATAGAAGATTTGCTTTGGTAAGTGAGTGTCAGGCATTGTAGCTGCACGACCAGCCCAACTCACTTGTTACTGTCTCAATATACTGTGGATGCTAGGCATCCCAGCTTGGGTGAGCACCTCACTCTTGCCATCTGAGCTTCAGTAGCTTTCGAAGGCAGCTCATGTGAGAGTGGTGGAGTTTCTTGGTATGATGCTGGTACACAAAGTTTGCTGCAAAAGGAACTTGATCCTTCCAGTGAACCTCACTAGGTTATGTTCTGTATAGCATGGGTCCTTAATGTATACCATCTATTCCTGTAAGAATGGTTTCGATGATATACATTGGCATTCTCGATAACTATTTTATAGCCGCCTATCTAAACATCTTTACCACTGTTTTACAGGTAACACTGTTTTCCACATGCTTGTGCTGCACCCGAACAAGAGCATGGCCTGCAGAATGTACAATTTTATTTCATCACTTATATCCAAGGAAAAGATAGAGTACCTTGAAAATATCACCAACAAAGATGGACTCACTCCCCTGAAGCTGTCAGCGTTTGAAGGGGATGTAGCAGTAAGATAACACAACTCTATTCAATTTCAGATAGTGATAGTTTTTAAAAGAATGCTGATATTTAGTGTCATTACAGATGGTATAAAAATTAAACTTTGTTATGGATTTCAAATAGGAAAAATAATGAAATTTAGTCCAAATGGTACTGGTTAGGTAACATGGAACAACCCAAATACTATTCTAACATATCTATCATGTATTGTGCAATATTACCCACATTTGTGTAACCGGCTTGAAATATTTCCACTGTGTGTAGAGTTTAAGAAAACTCAGTGTCAACTTCTCTTGCTTAGTAAATATATTTTTCTTAACTTTACACTTGGAGCAAAGGGTCCAGCCAGTCTCCAAATTTTGATTCGTGCAACATTCTACAAGTTGCTGCTTAGTTTTATTTGATGAGATGCATATTCCATGTAATATTTGTTAGCTCAGTATCATATGGATTCTAGTGAAACTCTATTTGAGAGGCAACAATCTCCATCAGCTTCCTCTTACACTTGAGAAAGGCAGGAACGTTTATCCCATATTTAGCAATATTGCTAAAGTGAATGTGTCTTTCTGAGGCAGCAAGGTCTAGTTTCTCTGTAGTAAGAAGAATGTAGAAACAGGAGCAGTCGTTCAACCTCTCGAGCCTGTTCTACCATTCAATCAGATCATGTTTGATCTGTACCCCAGTCCGTTTATCCACCTTTGTTCCATTCCCTTGATACCGTTAGCTAACAAAAACAAATCCATCAGTCTAAATCTTGAAAATTTCCACAGCATTTTGGAGGAGCAAGTTCCAGATTTCCACTTGCCTTTGTGCGAAAACATGCCTCCTCATTTCACTCCTGAATGGACTAGCTCCATGTTTAAGATTGAGTCCCCTTGTTCTGGATTTCGACGCAGCCCACCTGATTGCTGTCTGAAAATTGAGCCAGAGTTACTGTCAGCAAGGTAGGTTACAGGTTGGATAAGATTGCGATAGCGGAGGGAGGGGTTCCAGGGTGGTAGTGGGCCAGGTATTGTTTGTCAGCCCCCGGAGAGGCATTCCTGTTCTGCAGGGACTGACCAAAATATTTCCAAACTTAACCTTAGCTGGCTTCTTCTCTTCCATCACCATGGAACCATGAACTTTGCAGCTGTAATTGGTCCCCAGAGAGTAAATCCTGAATTCCAGATGTGTTGACATTTGGATATTGCAATTGGTAAGACAGTCCCTCCAAAACCTGGTGCAGATCAAGAAGTCTGCATTATTCAACAAGAAAGGAATATGGATACACAATAGATCATTGACTTCCACTAAAGTATTTCTTCCTTGTTGAATTCCTCTGGACTTGATTTCTTGCTGATAACTTTTAATTCCAAATCAAGGCAGTCAGTGCTGGTTTGCGTGTAGATGATGTTACAAAGCAGCTGTTTGTTACTTGACCGTGTCGTAAGTAAATAGGACTGATTACACCAGTTGCTCTGGTCTCAGTGAACACCAGCAAAGGCTCTCAAACCCACCCTAAACCTCTGGCTGGGTACTCTCTGTCTGCCACCATACCTGTTGCCAGGTATTTCTGCATCTGTGTAGGTTGTCATTTGTCAGCCAGGCTGCACTGCACTGAGAAACCCCTCTTTGTATGCCACACTACCAGAAGAATGTGGAGACTTTGCAGAGGTTACAGAAAAGGTTTACCAGGATGTTGCCTGGTTTGGCAGGTATTAACTATGAGGAGAGATGGGACAAATTTGGTTTGTTTTCACTTGTACATCAGAGGCTGAGCACGACCTGATAGAAGTTTACAAAATTGAGAGGCATGGATAGAATGGATAGTCAAATTCTGTTTCCCAGGGTAGAAATATCGATTACTAGGTTTAAGATAAAAGAGGGAATGTTAAAAGGAGATGTGAGAGGCAAGTTTTTTACACAGATGGTGATAAGTGCCTGGAATGTCAGAGGAGGTGGCAAAAGCAGATACAATAGCAATGTTTAAGAGGTATCTTGACAGATGCATGAATTGGCAGGAGGTAGATGGATATGCATTGCATATAGGCATAAAGTCTTTAGTTTAGAAAGGCATCATGTGTTGGCACAAGCTTGGTGGGCCGAAGGGCCTGTTCCTGTGCTGCACTGTTCTTTGTTCAGTCACTCCCTGTAATATTTAATACATTATGTATGCATTAGAGCTGTAACCAGATGGCAGAAGGTGAAAGATTTACACTGAACATTCTGTGAGTTTAGAACACTGGGAGTGTGAGCCCAATATCAAATCCGTTCAGTACGTGGAAAATCCGTGGGCAGGATTTTCAGTTGCACTTTCCTTAAGACCAGAAAATCCACCCAAGGTCAATGGCCCTTTGCATTGTCTGTGTCCTGCCTGCTTTGATTCAATACCCCATTAGTTCTTATTTATTACTCCCTCTTGTTATGAAGCTTGAGCCAAACAGCAGCAAGAAATTTGCATACGTGCAGGAATGATGCTGAGTTATGACAATGGGCACTGGAACCTGGTGGATGCAATCTATACTGCGGGATCTCCAGTGGCATTGCTTAATTAATTAGACTGGTATTTTCTTCTATGAAGCCAGAAATGTTACTTTGTTTTTATTTCTTTGTGCAACATGGGCATCACTGGCTGGGCTGTCATTTATTGCCCATCCATAGTTACCCAAGGGCAGGTAAGAGTCAACCACATTGCTGTGGCTCAGGAGTCACATGTAGGCCAGTCCAGGTAAGGATGGCAGATTTCTTTCCCTAAAATACATCAGTGAAGCAAATGGGTTTTTCTAACAGTAGGCAATTGTTTTATGGTCATCAGTAGATTCTTAATTCCAGACTTTTTTTGTATTGAATTCAAATTTCACCATCTGTCGTGGCAGGATTCGAACTAGGGTCCCCAAAACATTAACTGAGTTTCCAACATTAGTTGGACTAGTGATAATACCATTAGGCCATTGCCTCCCCATAACAATAGGTTTTGCACAATGGCAGCAAAAATCCTTGGGCTTACTCCATAGGTGTAAATGCTGATTTGCACCCACCAATTTCCTCAAGACCCCCAGGGAATGTCATCTTTTTAAAACCCAATAATGAGAAGTTACGAGCACATTTTGGGCAATGACTGGAACAGACGGAGCCAGAAAATGTGATCCTGTCTGGTAGTTATAGGCATCACTGCCCCATGTTTAAAATGCAAATTTTCCCTCAGTACACCCCTCCCCCCCCCACACATCCCACCACCACCAGAGGACTGAGTTACAGGAATTGTAGCTAGGTTTGTTGTTCACAAGTCCATATGAGGATCACTGCCTGGATCCCAAATGGCACTTATGCCCTTCAATGTCAATAAACCTGGTGGATCTTGGGTGTAAGCTAGTCTCAGCAGGCTGGGAAGGAGAAAGATCCTAGTGTAAATAATCCCTCCCTGACTTATCCGGGCCATGTTTGCAATGGACAATGATTTGGTCCCAAAATGACTCCATAAGAAATTGGTAAATGTAGGTCCAGGTTGATCTTCAGTCCCTTCTGCTAAATTCCCAGCATACGTGCACAATGGTTAGCACTGTTGCCTCTCAGCGCCAGGGACCAGGTTCAATTCAACCTGGGATGACTGTCTGTGCAGAGTTTGCACATTCTCCACTTGTCTCTGTGGTTTCCTCTGGGTACTCTGGTTTCCTCCCACACTCCAAAGATGTGTGGGTTAGGTGGATTGGCCATGCTCAATTGCCCCTTAGTCAGGGGGATGAGCAAGGTAAATACGTGGTGTTACAGGGATAGGGCCTGGGTGGGATTGTTGTCAGTGCAGGCTTGATGGGCCAAATGGCCTCTTTCTGCACAGTAGGGATTCTGTGATGCCACGAGGCATGCAGATTTTCAGACTGAATATATTATTCTAATACTCAGAAGGTGATCTCTTTCTCTCTCTCTCTTTAAGGTTTTAGAGCCTTGAATCAATTTATCTTTAGTTGTTTGGTGGTGGAACCGTGCACAACAAAAATAGATTAATTATTTTTCAACCTTGCTTGCACAACCCAAGACAACATATCTGGATTGCTTTTTTAAGTGTGATTGCTAGAGTTATTTCTTGATTCCTAGGCTGCAAACATTATAATTCCTTCATTAATAAAATATTTGTTACTTATGAAGAATTTGCGAGTACATTGCAAATTATTGGATTTCTCTCTTCAAAGATTATTGGAACAAATTTGTATGTGAGCCAGTTTGTTGAATAAAATGTATTTGCCTCCAAGTTGGCTAAGATAGATGTTGGGAACAGGAAATCCTGTGTGATAGAAATTGCATGTACATGTATTGATTTCTAGACTACAAGGTTTTGATTTCTCGACGAGGACTAAATTCTATGGAAGAGAAATTGAACATTATCGCAATAGTTTGTTTTTGTTATAGATTGTTTGCTATAGGGGTGGGGAGAATAAATCTGCACCACGATCCCCTTCACTTGATCTTCATTGGAATGGTACCACCTATTAGGTTGGCGACTTCTAGTAGTGCAGATATCCCATCTAAGATGGCTATTAGATGGCCTTATATGCAAATCAACGTTCCAACGTCAATTGTAGGACACCAAATGTAATTAGTCAGCAAATCGGCAGAACCTGTGCTACACAAACTCCATGCAGCTATTCTAAACCTTTACCTTTAGGTTATATGGAAATATCACGGGCTGTTGTCAGCCTGTGTTCACCTCCTTTGCTTGACCTCTCTGCCTCAGAATTTGTCTACAGCCATCTCAGCATCAGAATCGACAAAATTCTCCTATGGTTCCAGCTGCCTAACTATATTGGATCAGAGGCTAGCCCACACAACCCATGGTGGCACAATGGTTAGCACTGCTGCCTCACAGCACCAGAGACCTGGATTCAGTTCCCAGCTTGGGTCACTGTCTGTGCAGAGTCTGCACATTCTCCCTCTGTCTGTGTGGGTTTCCTCCCACAATCCAAAAGACATGCATTGAGGAATGTAGCTTTGGCCATGCTAAATTCTCCCTCAGTGGACCTGAAAAGGTGCCTGAGTGTGGCGACTAGAGGATTTTCTCAGTAACCTCATTGCAGTGTTAATGTAAGCCTACTTGTGACACTAATACTTAACCTATTTTAAAGTGCAATCCAATGTGATTGAATTCCTCCATCACAGGTTCTAAACTTGTTTTTGGCTGCTGAATTATGTCTGTGGAAGACGGGAAGTATAACTTCTAGTCAGAGTTATTCACTGCAATGTCACAGATTCTCTTCAGCACGTCGAGCAATATATGTGGAAAAAGAGTTAACATTTCAGGTTGATGACTTTCCATCAGAAGTCCTTTTGAAAAGCTATTGACCTGGAACATTAACTCTGTTTTTCTCTCCATCTCTACCAGATACTATCTGACCTGCTGGGCATTTCCTGCACTTTCTGCTTTTTTAGATTTCCAGCGTTTGCAGTGTTTTGGTCTTACTTCAGTTTAATCTTTGAGCGTTAAGTACTTAGCAATAAATCTTCATGCTCTTCATTGTATTATAATTGTTCTCATTTGTATGTGTGTGTTATAATGATCCATGTGCTACAGATGAGAAGGTTATGTTGATCTAATTTCAAAGATGTAACTTAATTAGATTCATGTATCTTGACACTTCAGTTCATATATTCTATCTGAATGGTAAAACTGGGTTATAGATTGAGTTTGTCCTTTCGGGGTATGATTTAACTCACCAAGACTGTCAGGAATGGGCTGGTCATGCATTTAAAATGGCATCCAAACACTGCCACTTTCACTGGGCCCTTTGTTTAGAAAGCCTAGGAGTCACCTTGGAACCACACTAAATATGTAAATCAGGCTCCTGTGTGATCATTACCCCATAGGCATATTAACGGCCAGTTGAGCAAGACAGCCAGCAGCAAAAGCTAGCTGACTCCAAAACCACTGCCAGGAAAGAAGCAGAGTGCTGAAAACATCAACTTTAAACTTGGGCTCAAGATGCGATAAGTCTGGGCCCTTGCGGCTCTAGGCTTTCTCCCTTTCCAAACATGAGACCTTGCCAAAAGTTCAAATAGTTCGGCATCAAATTGATGTCATCTGCAATGTTTGATGCTTACTTCACTCTTCTACCTCATGGTTAACATTGCTCCCTTACAGTGCTAGGGACCCAGGTTCGATTCCCATCTTGGTTCACTGTCTGTTTGGAGTCTGCACATTCTCCCCGTGTCTGTGTGGTTTCCTCCTACAGTCCAAATGATGTGCTGGTTAGGTGCATTGGCCATGCTAAATTCTCCCTCAGTATACCCGAACAGGCACTGGAGTGTGGCAAGTAGGGGACTTTCACAGTAACTTCATTGCAGTGTTAATGTAAGCCTGCTTGTGACAACAACAAATAAACTTTACTTCCCCAAATCCAACTCCAGATTAAAATTGACGTCCTTTTCGGGCAAGATGACAAAAATCCTATTTTTAACTGTGTGACAATTGGTGTTGACAAGTTTTCATTTGAAGAACTATTAATCATCGGACATAAACATAACACTGATAATGTCTATGAAGGTCAATTTGAGTTGCTAACTAATTTCAAGTTGAAGAATTCCTTAGTTTTCTTCTACAATGATTTTGTGTATTAAAATTGTAAAAGTTTGGCATAATTTAACATTTACCTGACTCAAGATATACCTTGTGTGCTTTTGTTGCAGATGTTCAGTCACTTCATGAAAAAGAGGAAGCAGATTTATTGGGCTTTTGGACCTGTATCGTCCACCTTGTATGATCTGACAGGAATCGATACCTGGGGTGACGAGCTCTCTGTCCTTGACATCTTATGCTCTAGCAAGAAAAAGGAGGTAAGTTACGTTCAAGTATTAACTTTTACGTTAGGAATGGCAAAATACACAATAAGACTAAAAAGATAGGATAGACATATATCATTGTGCAAATAAAGCAAGAGATAGTGTTAAGTGCACTAGAAGGGAGGAGGGAAAATAAAGTCTGATGGACATTTATAAAAAGATATAGTAACTGGATGTTATGGTATAAGAGCAATGATTGATAGTTTGAAAGCAAACACTGATACAACAGGTAACTATGTGGATTATAAGGATATGACCACGCAGAGAAATAATGAAGTAAACCAACAGATCACTCCAGGGAGTGGGAGACACAGATCTCTCAAATTTCTGTATTTGTACCAGGAATCTTGGAATAAAATATAAGATCTGGCAGTCCATACAAAAAAGGGAGACCCTCAGGACTGATTATCCCACTACTTCAGGCCTAGGAACAGTCATTCCCTGAGCAGGAAGCAGAGGAAAAGGGGTCAAAAAACCCACCATTGCAGAATAGTTGCCCTAGCAATGCTCCTGAATTTCAGAGCTTCATCTGAGGGTGTGCCGGGTTCTTTGATGAAAATAGTTGTAAGGCAGGAGTGATGTCTTCAGGCCTCTCACCTAATTTCCTTGGGGCTTCAGTTGGCAGAACTCAAAACCACAGATAGCTGCAAGCAATATTCCTTCTAAGCTGCCCTTTTACCTTGTGTGTGCTACAAAAAATGGACAGGCCTGTAGTTAAGGGAAGAGCCTGTGCAGTGCAAATAGAAATTTGGGGGAATATTGCCTACAAGTAGCAGCCTTTCCTGATAATACCTACACCCCTTTCACTCAGATGATCTTAAAGGAACAGATAGCTGTGTCCTAATCAAGGATAAATCTCAATTCATTTTCAGGAACCTTATAATAGGTTACTTAATATAATAAGTCAGGGTAATGCCTGAGATTTGGAAAGCAATGCCAATCTTTTAAAAAAAGGCATGAGACCCACGATCAACTTTCCACCAAGGAGTTGAACCAATAAGGAGCCAATATATCGGAAGAGATCTGGATAATTTAGGAAAGTGAATTGACAAGTAGCAAAGGTATTCCATATGGGCAATTACAAGACAAAGAAGACAAGGAGGAGAAATAAATAGGACCTAGAAATTCAGTTGTTAAATTAAATGGTTGCTAAGTTATGTGTGAGTAATGTGTCGCTTTCCATATTGGATTGGCCTGCTAAGTCATTGTGCAAGAAAAAGCCTCAGTGTATTAAAATGAGCATCCTGTGTTTGTGCAGGACCCTTCTGTAAAATTAGTCTGACTCATCACATGATAAACTTGTCCTGCAAACCATAGCACTGAGGCAGCAATGATCCTGCAGAATGAAGGTGAAGAGCTGGACTGCTCCATACCTGTTGCTGGTTGGAACTGTTGGGACTTTCTTTCTAGTCTTTGTTGTCTGCTTTCTATAAATGAATTCCAAATTCTCGGAAGAACTTTATGAAGATGCAGAACTGTTTTTGTCTTGTTTGTAAAATAATTTATTTTAAGTCATATGTGGTCAGGTAGGGCTGCTTTTGATGGTTGGAGGATCAGGGGAAGCAGTGAGGAGTATCAGAGAGAGCTGCAAAAGCTGGCAGAAGGATGGCTCTGTGGGGAAGGCCATCTCTGTGGGGATGGCTGTATCCACAACGAATCTTCAGGGAGAACTTCTCATATTTTAACTTGAAGACCAACATGTGAAACGCCTGTCCTTCAGCATTGAAGCTGTCACCAGCCATGTCGCTTGCTGCAACCAAAACTTTAAGAACATAAGAACATAAGAAATAGGAGCAGGAGTAGGCCAACTAGCCCTTCGAGCCTGCCCCGCCATTCAATAAGATCATGGCTGATCTGTCGCTGCTCAGTTCCACTTTCCCGCCCTCTCCCCATAACCCTTAATCCCCTCTCTTATCAAAAACCCATCAACCCGCGTCTTAAAAATATTTAGTGAGGCAGCCTCCACCACTTCAACGGGCAGAGAATTCCAGATATTCACCACCCTTTGAGTGAAGAAGTTCCTCCTCAACTCTGTTCTAAACCGCCCCCCCTTTATCTTGAGGCTATGCCCCCTAGTCCTACTATCCTTTCTGAGCGGGAAGAGTCTCTCCACCTCTATCCTATCCATCCCATTCATCATCTTATACGTCTCAATGAGATCTCCCCTCATTCTTCTAAACTCTAACGAGTACAAGCCTAATCTATTCAGCCTCTCCTCATAGCTCAACCCCCTCAACTCCGGAATCAGCCTAGTAAACCTCCTCTGCACTCCCTCCAAGGCTAAAATATCCTTGCGCAAGTACAGCGCCCAAAACTGCACACAGTACTCCAGCTGCGGCCTCATCAACGCCCTATACAGCCGCAGCAAGACCTCCCTACTTTTATATTCAATCCCCCTCGCGATGAAAGCCAGCATCCCATTCGCCTTCCTGACCACCTGCTGCACCTGCAAGCTGGGTTTTTGCGACTCATGCACAAGGACCCCGAGGTCCCTCTGCACCGTCGCCTGCTGCAGTTTTTCTCCACGTAAGTAATAATCCTTCCTACCATTATTCCTACCAAAGTGGACCACCTCGCACTTACCAACATTAAATTCCATTTGCCATTTCCTGGCCCATTCGCCCAGCCTATCTAGATCCTTCTGTAGACTCTCAAAACCCTCCGCACAGTTTGCCTTTCCACCAATTTTGGTGTCATCAGCAAATTTCGACACCCTACACTCGGTTCCCTCCTCCAGATCATCTATATAAATGGTAAATAGCTGAGGCCCCAGCACCGGCCCCTGGGGCACTCCACTAGTCACCATCTGCCAATCCGAATAGCACCCATTGACCCCCACTCTCTGCCTCCTATTTGACAACCTATCAACCTATTTGATCTTAAAAGATAAGCATGATGTGATTTCCTTTGGCTTAACCTTTATCCAACAAGATGGAGTTGCTGACGTTAGTGAGATTGCTTAGTTTGCTGTGTACTGGCATATTAGGGAGGCACTAGAATGTCAGGAGTGACACATTCAGTATAATTCCAATGCACAATGTGAAAGAGGACAAGGTATCATTGAAGTTTGCCCATATTACGGGCTTGTCCATGACTCAAGAAGCTATTGACTGCACTGTTTCAATATTGTCATTACCATCTACAAATGCTACACTGCTTCACCCCATAGGGAGCTCTTTGATCACCTTCTATCCCTTTCCAAACTCCTCTCCTTGCATTTGGTGTTTCTTTTACTGCTGTGTGAAGCGCATTGGAATGTTGTTTTACACTCTAGGTCCCGTAGAGATGCAGGATGCTGCTGTATATTTCGATATTTAAGATGTACAATACAAAACTACTGACGTATGACTTAATAAGCTTTGTAAAACTGCAAGTGCTAACACTTTTTTTTGTGTTGTTTATAGGCTCGGAAACTATTAAAGATTACACCAGTGAAAGAAGTGCTTCACCATAAGTGGACTAATTATGGCTTCAAGTATTTCTTGCTGTGGACTGCACTTTACTTTTTGTACACAATCATTTTTACTGTTTGCTGTGTGTACCGCCCTCTTACACCAGCTGGTCCTGATGGGGACAACATCACCATCATGATTCCAAAACCATTGAACGTAAGGGCAAATATTAAGCTTCATTACATACACAGCTCTGAATAAGTAACAATTGCTCAACTTTCACTATTCATAACAGCCCATTGTCAGCATGGATAACACAGTTGTGATACCAATTGTAATAGACTGCATTAGGGAAGTTGAATTAAATACCATGGGAGTGATTCTCCCAGCTTGGTGTGCTGCTCAAACAGTGGCGGGGGAGTGCCCCTGGGCAGTAGCAACTTGGTCCCCTTGCTGCCGGAGTGGGTGTGGCAGGGTCGGGGCGCGGTGGGTGGTTAGAGGGGGTTTGGGACTGCCGAGGATGCGGCGGTGGTCATTGAGATCAATATGGCTGGCTAGGGGCAGAGGGAAGGGAGGGGGGCGTTCATCAGGGCTTGCCTGGAGAGGTCCAGGAGGCCAGCGATGTGGGGTCACGGGGCTGGCCAGCGATAGAGCTGGCCATCAGTCAGGAGGCCAGCAATGGCGGGGTGGCTTGGTGGCAGTGCACATGAGCCAATCTTGGCACTGACAAATCAACACATGCACAGTGGCCAGCTCAGCACTATGCTGCTGGCCTCTCCAGCGGGAATAGACCCTGCACCCTGATGTTCACAGTGAATCTCACTAGGGCACTCAGTAGTACTCAAGGGTGTAAGAGATTCATTTTGAAAATGACATTTAAAAAATTGACAGGAGTTACTCCAGTTTTTATGTGTCTCGGTGCTTAGAATTTTTTGGGAGAATCGCCACTCTGCACCCCCAATCCAATAGAGAATGGTGATACCAAAGCAGATGAGCGTCCAGAATGTTAGGAGCTGGGCCCATTGCAGATCTCAAAATTTATGACAAGGCAATTAATTTCCCAAGGTTGTGCTTGTGACTGCTCCGTCTGGGACCACAGTTTTATTAAATAATTGCTGAGGTTCCTCATTAGTACAGTAAAGGATTAAGAACCTTCATTTATGTCTGAAGTCATAAATAACTTTAGTAAATACCACTCATTCCAGGTTTCCAACTGCTGTTTGCAGCATCCATGCTTTGCCTTATAATTGCCCCTTGAATTTCTTCAGTGCTCATGCTGTAGAACTTGTGACCATCCAGTCAGAGTTTATACCAGCCAAATGTTCCTTTCCACTCTGTTCTGCATAATATTTTCTCCTTTCTCATTTGATTGTCTCTCTGTATCTGGTGGTTGATTTTGACCGTGCCATAATAAAGACAGATGGTAGTGAATTGACAGCTTGTTTTACAATTCTTCTGAGGTAGAAATCAGGAATGATTCACTATTGCCAATTTTATCCACTATCATCTATCTAACCCTTTGTTTCTTATTGCTTCTTTGCTTTTCTCATTTGTTATATTTTCTTTCTTCCTGTTTTTCCCATTTGCTTCTGACTTTCTTTACAACACGGTTAGTTCTATCTTCATGCTCTATATTTTTGTTGTTTCTGGAACTTGTTTTCCTCCCTTGTTTTATTGCACCTCATTGTTCATAACGTGTATCCATTCATCTGTATAAATTATGCCTACTGTGCTTCACTGCACTCAACTATAGTAAGTCCTCGTTTTAAGTTGCTGTGTTCCTGGAAACACAATTTTAAATGAAAAGACTTTATGCGAATCATGGGTTCCCATTGTTAAAACTTGGAGTTTGGTTCTGTCACCCGTTTCTCACTGGGAAAAATATATATACGAGTTGAAAAACTGTAGTGTTCTGTATAAATTCTAATTAGGTAACACTCACTAACCTCAAAATATTTTAAAGCATCCAATTTCATTGCTAAGATTATTTTGCTTTCTTAACAGCAGCAGGGATGCTAACACCCCTCACGGAGCATTTCTGTCTCATCTTTAAAAATACCACCCATAATGGGCATTCCTGAAATTCCATAATTTAAATCAAATTTAAATCCAAATTTTTGTTTGAAAGAACAGCTCTGGCTTGGATGCCTCTGGGTTTTTAAAAATTGATGATGCCTTGAGTATATCCTCCTTAACAATGGTGCAATTGACCATAGCACCCGATGTTACATGAAAGGAGCCAATGTGCGATGTCACACAACACACAATGGCAACAAGCAGTGATAGCATAATACGACTATAATGCAGAAATCACAACTTAAATTGAGGAAACGCAGCCTAAAACAAAAAACAACTTTAGGATGGAACAATGTGCAGTGGGTCAACTTAAAACAAGGGCTTGCTGTATGTTATTCTGCTTCAAGCTATTTCCTGGAATTCTGTTGCTGTTGTATATCATTCTGACACCATTCCATCTGAAAGAGATGATGGTCAGGCAGCAAACAATCTATTTCAAATAGAGTGTCTTCCTATGATGCACATTGGCTGATGCTCAAGAGGTAAGTGGCAGATTCCTTGAGTGGCAGATTCTACCAAGAGTGCCACACATGAAGCTACCATGTGTCATTTTGAGTTGTTACTCTTAGCATTGGCAAGACACTGTAGCCACTGATCATTCTAGTGGTGCACACCAACCCATTAGAGGTATGCCATTTTCCTCTTTCATCGGGCAGCATTGTGGAGATAGAAACGGAGTTAAAGGGCGGGATCCTCTGTGGCCCCATTCCTCACTCTGCAGTGTGTTTCTTGGCAACAGGAGCTGGCTCACCATTGGCTGACAGTGGGACTTCCCATTGAATCCACCCCACAATGCTGGGAGACCGGGGTGGAGGGGGTGGGGTAGAGATCTTGCCCAATGTTTCAGGCTTGGTGTGATGTGGGTAATTAAAGAAGTACCTCACTAGATTTTGACAGGTGTCTTTGCCACCCGCTCAGAATAACTCAAGGGAAGTAAAATGTAAAAGAGCAAGTCTCTCAGCAGATTCAAAATGCTGAATCACCAATGCCTGACCTTTTTGTTCTCTGCTTCATTAGCACATTGCAGTGGACCTGCTGTTGGGGCATAATACTTCCTGTGATTTGCCCTACAACTTCAGAACTGTTGTATATTTTTCACTACAACAATCACAGCTGTTAAGCATGAAATTACATTGGCCTAACTTTTGGTCATCATTGTAATTAATCTTACACTTATAAACTCACTAACCTTTTCATCTGACCCCAATTATCTACTCACTGGTCTAACACTTACTGCAAACTCTTTATTAATGTTCATAACAGACAAAAATTACTTCATTTCTCTCATGGTTAATGTCATTAATTGATTTGGAATTGTGGGGTGTGAGGTGAATTAAGAGTGATAATGTGGAGCTTAATAGTTAGGAATTCACAGATTATATTTTCAGCTACATGTGACCAACCTTTTTACTTGTTTATTTTTCACCAAAATTATCAACGTTCAAGAACTTCACCCTCCTGCATCCACATCCACCCCTCCTCTCTGTCCCAAAGATTTTGTTGGTGTTTGACTTGAGAATAGCAATTAGTTCAAGTGACATGGGTTTTGTCACTTTTGATCTCGCAAGTATAGAATTTTGAAAATTTAAAATGTTAAATTTAATTATCATTACTCCAGCTTTTGGTGAATTGGTTAATCTTTTGATTAATTGCTTCAGAATTTCCTTAAGGGACCTCTTAATCATGAGCTAGAAGAAGTGACAATGGAATAAACACAACTTCTCCTTTGAATATTGTTAGGCTAAATAACCTATGAAGAAGTATGAGCACTTGGCGTTTATAGATTATCATTGATTGTGGACTCATTATTCCAGGAAGCCTATGCTACGGCTGAAGATTTTGCTCGATTAGCAGGAGAAATTTTGACAGTTGTGGGAGCAGTTCTGATCCTAGTTACTGAGGTATGTAAAGCATTTTAAATTCAATATGCTGGCACAGAGAAAAATGTTAATAATTACTCCCCCCATTTATTTCTGTGTAAACACCACAGAAAAATACCATGGATATGAGAAGAATACTAGAAAACAGTGGTATTTAATATGGAATTGTCAGTGCTTTTTGCTTGGACCGGGAGCCAATTGGCTGAAATTTGGTCACCAATTGACAGCGTTAGTTCTGAGGTTTTCAGGTTGAGAAATTTATTTCAATAGGAGGGCCATGTGAAGATGGCCTTTTCCCTCCCAGTTGTGTATACCCTTCTGTGGGAGGTCTAGAAGATGATTTCTGAAATGTTAAGACCAAAACAAAGCTGTAATGAAGTTAGGAGCTGAGTGACCCTGATGAAACCCAAACTGAGTGTCAGTGAGCAGTCAAAGCTGAGCAAGTGCTGCTTGATAGAATTGTTGATGACCCCTTCCATCACTTTCCTGATTGAGAGTAGACTGGGCAGAAATTGGGTGGATTGGATTTGACATACCTGGGCAATTTTCCACAATGCTGGGTAGGGGTCAGTGTTGTAGCTGTCCTGAAACAGCTTAGCTAGGGATGCAGCAAGCTCTCAAGCACAAGTCTTCAGTACTATTGCCAGAATATTCTAGGCTTTGCCAGTGAATTGTTTAATTGTCCACTCCCATTCATGGCTGAATGTGGCAGGACTGCAAAGCTCAGATCTCACCTCTTCGCTGTGGAATCACTTAGATCTATCATTTGCTGCTATGCTTTTTGACATGCAAGTAGTTCTGTGCTGTAACCTCACCATCTCACTCCTGCACTCTTCATTGACCCAAAGTTGATCAACTGGCTTGGTGGTAATGGTAGAATAGGGAACATGCTGGGCCATGAGGTTACAGATTGTGCTTGAGTACAAATCTGCTGCTGCTGATAGACTACAACACCTTAAGATTGCCCAGTCTTGAGTTGCTAGATCAAAATCTATCCCATTTAGCGGAATGTTGGAGGATGTCTTCAGTGTGAAGATGGGACTTTGTCTGCACAAGGATTGTACGGTGTTCACTCCTACCTAGTCTGTCATGGACAGATGCATCTGTGGCAGGCAGGTTGGTGAGGATAAGGTCAATTATGTTTTGTCCACTTGTTGGATCACTCACCTCCTGCTGCAGACCCAGTCTAGCAGCTATGTCCTTTAGAACCCATCCAGCTCAACCTGTGTATAGTAGTTATAAAGCTTAACTTCCTGTTGTCATATTTTTAAATTAACTCTTTCCGTTATAAACTTCTATGGTCACATTGATAATGGAAACCAGTCATAACTTGTAATTGGCTGAACTGTGGAGTAATTTCGTTGCCATGTAACTTCTTCAGAAATGTTCTTTCCTGAGTTAAACAACCTATAATTTTAAGATTCTATGGGGTAGATTTTCCACTCTGCCCACTGTTGGAATTGTCACAGGCAGGATGGAAGATTTGACGGACAAGCAATCAAGTTAACTTGGGGGAGGTGGTGCTGAAGTGTTAATGTCATTGGACCAATTATTCGGAGACCCAGGTTCAAATCCCACCATGGCAGCTGATGGAATTTGTATTCAATTAAAAAAAAGCCTGGAATTGAAAGCTTGCCTCAGTAAAGGTGACCATGAAAACATCAGTTGTCGTAAAACGCCATCTGGTTCACTTGACATCCTTTAGAGAAGGAAATCTGCCTGATCCTTATCTGGTCTGACTTGCATGTGACCCCAGATCCATAGTAATGTAGTTGACAATTTCAGAGGGCCTCTGAAATAACCTGGTAAGCAACCGAGTTCAATAGCAATTGGGGATAAGCTATAACTGCTGGTCTTTCCAGTGATACCCACATTCTATGAAAGGACAACTAAAATAAAACGGCAATAATACTTTAAAACCCACATCCCACTTACCAGAAGATAGAGAGCAACAAGGAGTCTTATTTGAAACAACACACATTCTTAGGAAGTAACTGATTTGTTTCTTATTCATTTGTGGAACATGGGTGTCGCTGGCTGGCCAATATTTGTTGCCCATCCAGAGTTGCCCAAGAACAGTTGAGAGTCCACCACATTGCTGCAGGCCAGACCAGATAAGGATGGCAGATTCTCTTCGCTAAAGGACGTTAGTGAACCAGATGGGATTTTTCGACAGTCGACAGTGTTCATAGATTCTTCCAGATTTAAAAAAAAATTGAATTCAAAATCCACCATCTGCGGGATTTGAATCCAAGTACCCAGAACATTATCAGAGTTTTTGGATTAGTAGTCCAGGACATCGCCTTCCCTGACTAACACAGCTATTTGGTGACTAGAACTTTACACCATGAACAGAATGCTAGGGGACTTTCCTAATTTTCCTGAAATATGAGCACAGGAGTTTTACCCTCAAAAGGCAAGATGATACCAGCTTAGGTCTCAACCACAATGTGGTCAAATATCTACTCAAATTCGTAATTTAGTTTGTATTCATATCGAAATTAGAATACAGTTATACACTAAGACACTGTGGCAGAGATTTTCCAAACCCCATGGCGGATGCGACAAGGCAGTCAAATCTACATTGCCTTTGACGGGACTGGATGATCCCACCTTTGGGGGTGATGGCAAAATCCTGTCCTTTGGTTTTTCAAATAATTTTTGAAACAACTACACCAATCCTGTTAATGTGTAGTTCTAACAGGATTGATTAGAACTAATCCTGTTCTAACCTGTTATTTCCCTTCATAACATGAAAGGAAAGATGTTTCCAGCTGTAACAGCAGGATGCTGCTGCTGCTGCATCCAGGAAAATTGTGATCACTGAATGTGCTTAGACTATTGGATATGTCTTTAGTGAACAGAATCACAGCTCCAAGGGAAAATATTGAGACCGAGCCAAGGCTTTTGTGAAAAATTGAGATCTTCGGGTGATTAAAAAAGTATAGATGGGTAAATGTAATCGTATCGTGAAAAATATACAATGGTTGGGATTCTCTGTCCTCACATAGGCATAGTGCAGTTGGCCAGTGGCAGGATCTTCTGGTCCCATCGCTGTCAATGGGATTTCCATCGATTCCACCCCACACTGCCAGGAAACTCATGGTGGAGGTGTGCAGTTGGTTGGACCAGAAGATCTCGCCGACGCAAAGAGCCAGAAAGTTTCGGCCAATGTGTCTCTTTTAATTTTGAATCT
This sequence comes from Carcharhinus amblyrhynchos, assembly GCF_965287045.1. Lineage (NCBI taxonomy): Eukaryota > Metazoa > Chordata > Chondrichthyes > Carcharhiniformes > Carcharhinidae > Carcharhinus > Carcharhinus amblyrhynchos. The sequence goes on along the minus strand of NC_137326.1, from coordinate 98,711,014 downwards.
TATTTTGGACATCATAAAAGAAAATGTGGGAAGTTCTGTAGTCCATTTCAATTTGGCTATTCTTGTCAACTACTAGTGAGTGGTCATTCAGGGATGGTAGTTTCATAAGTCTTAAAGAAATTCTTTCTGTCATATTTATCCACTTCCCTTCATTTTGATTTATGCCTTACCTATCTGTCCAGTCCTGCTTTGCTGCCATTTTGATGTGAGCTGGTGTGACGACAAAAACGGCAACAGAAATTATGCACAAGATGTTGGGTTTCAATATGTTTTAGATAGATGTGTTGTAGACCCGTGGGTAAAAACTTACTAAAACTAATACATCCTCATTCTTGTGATTGAAGGTTTTCTCCACAAAAAAGGACCTAATCTCTTTTATTTTGCCTGAAATGCCTACAATGCAATAACATGCATATTACTATTTCTGAAATTTAACCTGAGCTGATTCATTATCTTCTCCAGAACAAAGTAACATGTTAATTATTCTCTTGTCTTTTCAGATTCCACGACTAATTCACATAGGACCTGCAAAATATTTTGGAAACACAGTTACTGGAGGTCCTTTTCACATTACAATGTGAGACATGTTCAAATTGAATTTCATTTAAACCCTCTGATTTATTTTACAATTCATTAAAGCTCATTATAATAGTTTATTGAATTATGATTATTTTCCTATTGTTTTAAAGCAAATTTGGACCATAATACAACAGGACCGCTAAGTATTTTATACAAATTTAGAAAGTTGTACCAAATATCAGAATACTTGGTTTGAACAGAAAGTCTGCTCTGGTTTGATTAAAATTTTCATATTCACAACATTCTTCCTCAAGTAACAAAGTGGTCGTAAATTTTGGTATTCTCATGCCATTTTGAAGAATGTAGTCTGGACTGTGTAGATGATAATAAAGTTAGACCTAAGTTCAATTTTTACTAAATTAGACAACAGAAGAGATGGCAAATATTGAATTTAAATTAAAAATCCACAAGTTTAAAAAAAGTTAAACTACTTAATGTATACTAACAAATGAATAAATGTTGTTGCGCAATACATCTGAACTGCATTGTGAATGTAGAAATTTTAATTGATTAACAGTCTCAGTTAAGAATGATTGTAGTATAGTGCACATTGTGCTGAGTAGCTTACCTTTTTAACTGAGTTCTTCAAGGGTTGGATTCTCCCCTTTGAGGTGGGAAGCAAAATTAAGGAGATTTTCCAACATCACGATCCCACCTCCAGCTCAGCTGTGTCTGCTCATGCTATTTTAATGCTGGGGTGGTAGGGACAAGGTGGCGTCAGGGCTGCCATCTCTGAAAGTAAGCCCAGGGTGTGCGGACAGTGAGGTAGGAAGATTGGAAGATCCGCTTTTGTTCCCTGGGACATTGGCCCAGTTTGTAGATGAATGTGAACTTTCCCTACTCATTTTCCTCACGTACTCATCCATTTTCCTTGCTTCCATGACTCCCATGATCCCTATATCCCCAATACCGCCCCCCCCCCCCCATTGAATACTTGCCCCATACCTCTCATGACCTGCATATTCCTCCCTCAATCTCTATGCTCACTCACCCCAGTATCTACTGTGTAAAAGAACTTATGACCTCTACAATAATATTGGGAAGACTTTAAGATGTTCATGAAACTATCAAAATAAAGTCATGCATAAACTATAATTCTATTAAATCTAAAACTGTCAGAATAAATAAAGAACCATTAAAGATAGTTTAAAACATTATCCTATTAGGAGATCATAAAATTGTCAAAATGACAAAATCATTCAAAAAAATTCCAAAAAAATGTTTTGGATCTTGTAAAACTGTCAACATAAATAAACTGCTTGACAGCTGTGTCAACAATTTCACTGAACTGAATCCAATAATGGAATTTGGGGCTCAGCCAAGTATTCATAGTGTGATTCTATTTGCGCAACTGCATCAACAATACCTCCATAACTGAATTCACTGAAGTCTTTGAAGACATATAAGAGCTCATCCATCTGCTCAAGCTTCGATTGATAGTTCAGAAGAATTCTGCTATCTGTTCAAATTTTGAAACAGAGAAACAGAATTGAGGCTGCAATAATATGATCAGAATTATGTCAGTGCATTTCACACTAAAATGTAATAGAACTGAATTTTTAGTTTTAAAAGAAATTTTCATTGCCTGTTCGAGAAGCGAGGCTTCCTGAAAACTTTCAACATGACAACAGTCATGACTTTGTTGGTATATAAAATCATGTTAAAATAAATGTAAGGGGGGATTTTCTGCTCTGATGTGCCTAGCTGCTCAGGTGTGCACTTGCTTTGGAGCTGTGGATGGTCTGAGTGGGAGCACTGAAAATGTGTTAGGAGTGCAAGGCTTAAGATTTGTTGATTAGGTAGTGCTTGGCTGCTGAGGCCTCATTAATCTTCTGAGAAGTATGCAAGTTAAGATGAGGCTGTCCTCCGTTGCATTGACCAATGGCTGCACCCACATGTATAGTCATTGCTGTATGATGGTATAAAACAGATGTACTTCCATCAACTTTCAAACCTCAGTTTGTTAAACATTTTGCAATATCAGTGATGTAGATTTTTTTTTAGTCTGTTTTCCAGTTCCCACCCCTTTTTAGGTGCAGTATTTTTTGTGCCATTTTGCAGGTTACTGCAACTCTCTTTGTTTCTTTCCACCATCCTGCCATTTCAGGCAATTGGTCTTTGGTTGGGAAAAATACTGGACAGCATTGGTATTCCTATGGTCATTCCTCTTGTTCTTAGGAACCTTCGGGATAAAGAGAAAGTGTGCAGAAGTGATCCAGGGGAAGTCTGCATTCACCTGAGGAAGCTTGCACAGACCCATCGGGTGGAATTTAGTCGAAGCTGCTGAATGGGACATGGTGGCAGGCAGGCTGGGAGAATCATGCAGGAAGCTGCACATTTCACTTAAGGTGGCAGAAAAACGGTCTCATACAATGGCAGGAAGAGGCCAGCACAGGAAACCTGTCTGCTGGCAGAGCCAAGGCAGCAAGGCCTGTTAGTGATCAATTGTCCCTGAGCCCACCAGGTTATCATGGTGGCTCAGACAGTACACGATCATGCATCTCATATCCCTCCAGAAAGCTGACCAACAAACCATATTGAGCTTGGCAGTGGCCAGTCAGTGAGTGTGCCTCATTCACAGGGGCTCCATGTCGAATTGAGGGACCTGGCATCAGGAAAGGGTTTAGGGGGCTGGGGGGGGAAGACAGGAGGTTGTGGTGGTCTACTGAAAACCAACCTCCTTGCAGACCCACTTCTCTCAGCATAGGGATCCAGTAACAACCCCTGTTGCAGGCCAGTAGTCCCAGTGGTGGTACCATATTGGAAAGGCTATGCAGTTCCTGGTTACTTTATTCTTGCACCGGCTTCCTGGAGAAAGTGATGCAGGATTCCAGTTGATTCTTCAACCAGTGTGTAAGATCCCTGTGGTCACCGCGAAATTCCATCCATATCCAGGAATGTAATAAATTCCACCAGAGCTACTTAGCCACATAAGAGCAGTCAGAGTCATAGAGATTTACAGCATGGAAACAGGTCCTTCAGCCCAACTTGTCCATGCCGCCCTTATTTTTTTTTTAAACCCCTACGCTAACCCCAGTTGCCTGCATTTGGCCCATATCCCTCTATATCCATCGTACCCATGTAACTATCTAAATGCTTTTTAAAAGATAAAATTGTACCTTTCCTCTACTACTACCTCTGGCAGCTTGTTCCAGACACTCATCACCTTCTGTGTGAAAAAATTGCCCCTTTTGGACACTTTTGTATCTCTTTCACTAAGGACATCTTTCTGCAGTTTAGTTTTGTCATCATAATATGCACGCAGAAAAATACTAACATGATGCTGAAATCCAATGGAACATCTGTTCTAATGAGAAACCTATCCCAGTCTGCATGTTGACCTGGATTTTAGTAAGTGATTGTGTAGTCAAGTTATTTTACATGACAGAGATGTTATATCCTTGGAAGACAAAACAGTGGCAAGGTTTTGCTTTGCATGTTGTGAAGTGGAAGCATATCCTGTGGAAGTTAGAATTGCATGAGGTACGGTCAATAATCTTTATGCTTAAGGTGGAAAGCAATAAATATGCTTGCTGACAATTCTTTGTGGCATACTTTTTCCACAATATAGGTTACTAATGGGTAGTTTTATCTGTAATGTTAGATTATCTTGCATAGCAAGATTTAATGTGGGGTTGGGAAACAGGACTGCCTACAGTATGATGTAAAGAGGCACATGACCTGAAATGAAGGTTAATAGTGGACTGGACACTGACCTGTGCAGAAACAAGAATGGAGTTAGCTTACAGCTTAAGCTATACCCTGTGTGTATATACGTAGTTATGCATTATCAATAAACAGTTAATATTCCAACAAAGAAGACTTCAAACTCTTTGTGAAATCTATTGAACGTACAACATGGTGGGAGCTAATGAGATTTTCAGAGAAGTTGAGGCAGAAATTTGAAAGCTGGAGAATTAAAGGAGCAGCATTCTGACCTAGCTGAAAGCATCTAAAGTGAAGACACAAAGGGAGAGAACTGGAAGCAGAAAGGCAAAAGGTAAAAACAGCACTGTACAGCTGAGGACGCCACAAAATCTCATGGTGTTCCAATGTGAATGTCCACAGAGTGCAGAGCCAAAAGACCTTGACGACATGAGCAAGCACTTTCATTCTAAGCCAGGATTTGAATTTTCTGGACCCTATCTAAGGAACTTTCTACCTGTCTTGTTTTGATTACACTGGTAAATAACTTAGCGATTCAGTTAAATATATGGACAAGACAATCAATGTAAGAAAGAGCTGAATTTTTTTGTGGTTTTGTTTTATTTCCTTATTACTTTGAAGCACCTTGAATACTTAAACAGATTTTCAGACAATAAATATACAGTCACACGCTGTTTACCTGAAATCCTCATCCCTGCTGACAAGATCCCAGCACAGCAAGACACTCCTGGTTGTGTTAAAGCCATTATTGAGAAAGAAATTTTCTCAGTTACGTGGGCTTGCAAGAAGTTCTCTGATTACATTAGCAGCCTGAAAGTTACCATTGATAGACTGCTGGTTCCACTTTTAGATGAAAAGGAACTTGCAAGGTGCCCCTCTGGATTCAGAGATTCTGTTTATGTCTCAGGAGATTCACAAATGACACGGTGTACGTTCAAGGGGAATGTCAAATGACTACAGACATACTAACCAGGACCACATTGACCTTCCTTTGACACATGATGTCAACCTGATTAAGGAGCTCAGCCATACTTCTAAGTGACTAGGAGACATTTGCTACCTACCTCAGGAAAACTCCAGCAAATCCATTAGGAGCAGAAGATGAGGGGTGCGTCCACGTGTGGTGTCACTGTCAATAAGGGTGTGCAAAGCTTAGGTCAGGCAGCAACATTATGAGAATTAATTCTGAACAGCAAGAACACTTTGCCATAATGGATAATTTGCTAGTATACAATCATTCCAGTCACCCTGTGGTCAGAAGTTCCCAAAAATTCCCCAAGACCACTTGGGCTTTCCAAAGTTCAGAGCGTGTACCCAGTCTGCAGGATGGTGGTCAGAAATATCATGGGCCATTGAAGAAATTATCACAAACTCTCAGGAGTGTGTACTGCATGACCTGGACCAGAAAGAGCCCCTCATCCTCACACAGTTCCTGACCAGGCCATGGGAACAGATGGGAATTGATCTATTAGTTTTTAACGGCAATACTCTCATCTTTCTTATCGCAATAATTTATTTCCCCTTGTGGTTGACTGCTTCCCCCGATGGATTGCGATGAAACAATAACACATGATGACCACTGAGGCAATTGTGAGATCCTTATCGAAATGTTTGCTGTGATATCCCAAGTCAGATGATGTCTGATAGCAGCCCACAATTTGAAAGTGAATACTTCACCCAATTTGCTATCAGTTATGACTTTTAACGTTATACCGGCTCCCTAATGTATACACAATCGAACGATGAGGCGGAAGTGGACACCATTAAAACTCTTCTGAGAAAAAAACAGCAATTTCCCTGTGGCACTTTTATCTGAAGTTCACTCTGCTGCAATATGGATTAGCCCAATGGGCAGAAAACTCGGCACCCAAATCCCAATGCTGCCAAAAAAATTAATTACAGGGTTGGCAGCCAAAGCCAACTGAAACGTCTCAGCACAGTCCTCCAGACAATGACTACTTCCACTTACAATAGAAAGTACCATACTAGAAACCAGCCATAGTTACAGAAAGGGGACAAGGTGTGGATATGGAACCTTAAAAGAGAGGGCATCATTGTCCGGATCGATGATGACCAGCCAAGGTCATATCCTATCCAGACACTGGAAGAAATGATCAAGAGGAACAGGAGGGGCCTCCTCCTCATCTGTCAAGGTAAACTTCTTCCTGTATACTTGAACTAATTAGAAGAGCACCAAGTGCCAGAAACACAAACCAAAACTCAAACTTTGTCATAGAGTGAAAGCGGTCTACAGCACGAGTAAAGGTCCTTTGCCCATCATGCCTGCTCTGGTCAAAGTCAAACCACCCACCTATTCTCATCCCATTTTCCAGCACTTGGTCCATAACTTTGTATACCTTGGCATCACAAGTGCACAACTAAATACTTCTTAAATGTTATGGGGGTCTCTGCCTCCACCACCTTTTCAGACAGTAATTTCCAGACTCCCACCACCCGTTGGGTAAAAAATTTTTCCCTAACATCCTCTCTAAAACTCCTGCCCCTTACCTTAAATCTGTGCTCCCTGGTCATTGATCCCTTCACCAAAGGGGAACATTCCTCCTTGTTTATCTGTGCCCTTCATCATTTTATACATCTCAATCGTGCTCCCCTCAGTCTCCTCTGCTCTCAGGAAAACAACCCTTGTGGATCCAATCTTTCTTCATAACTAAAATTCTCCAGCCTAGGCAACATCCTGGTAAATCTCCTCTGCACCCTTTCCAGTACTATCATATCCCTCCAAAAACGTGGATTCCAGAACAACACATAATAGTCTAGCTGTTGCCAAAACAACATTTTATATAGTTTCAGCAAATCCTCCCAGTGCTCCCTCAGTGTATCCAAATAGGCGCTAGAGTGTGGTGATTTGGGGATTTTCGCAGTAACTTCATTGCAGTGTAAACGTAAGCCTACTTGTGATACTAATAAATAAACTTTAAAACTTTAAACTCTTAAACTCTATGCCTTGGCTAATAAAGACAAGTATACCATGTATCTTCTGAACCACTTTATCCACCTTTATTCTACCAACTTTATTCTATCAAGATACTATGAACACATCTCCTGTTCCACCAGACTCCTAGACCACTGCTGCACAAATATCAAAAATGCCTAGTGCCTGCCCACGCTTTGATAAATCAGACCACAAGGCTGTGCTCCTGCTCTCAGCTTACTAGCAAAAACTAAAAAGAGAGAATCTGTCTAAGAAAGTCATGCAATGTTGGTCTGAGGAATCAGATGATCTGCTTAGAATCAGTAGGCTGGTCAGTATTTAAAAACTCTGCAATCAGCCTGAATGAGTACGCCACTACAGTAACTGACTTCATTAGTAAATGCGTAGAAGACTGTGCCAAAGAAGCAAATCCACATGTTTCCTGGAAACTGTGAATGAACAGGGATATTCACTGCCTGCTGAAGTCCAGTAAGAAGTCCCACAACACCAGGTTAAAGTCCAACAAGTTTATTTGGAATCATGAGCTTTCAGAGGCTGCTCCTTCCCACCTGATGAAGGAGCAGTGCTCCTAAAGCTCGTGATTCCAAATAAACGGTTGGGCTTTAACCTGCTGTTGTGAGACTTCATGCTGTGCCCATCTCCATCCAACACCGGCATCTCCACATCATGGCTGAAGTCCAGGTCTGAGGCATTCAATTTAGGTGATCCTAAGCTATACAAGAAGGCCAGATACGATCTATGGAGATCCATCAAAGATGCCAAAAGACAGAACTGGACCAAGTTGGAATCCCAGGCTAGCCACAGGGACTCCCTGCTGAGCTCAGTGTATTCTATGCCCGTTTTGAGCAAGAGGTCAGTGAGAGCACGCCCTCCATCCCAGAAGCCTCAGGCAAACCAGTATCCAAGGTCAACATTGCTGACATCAGAACAGCCTTCTCAAAAGTTAACCCGCGGAAAGCAACTGGCCCAGATGGGGTACCTGGACGTGCACTCAAGTCCTGCACGGACCAGCTGGCGGGGGTATTTGTAAACATCTTCAACCTCTGTCTACATCAATCTGAGGCCCCTTCCTGCTTCAAGAAGATGACCATTGTCCAGGTACCAAAGGAAAACTAGGCAGCGTGTCTTAATGACTATCATCCGATGGCTCTGACATCCACCATTATGAAGCACTTTGAAAGATTAGTCATGGCACAAAAATCATGGCCTGCCAGATTGCCTGGAACCACTACAGTTCGCCTATTGCTTCAACAGGTCCGTAGAAGGCACTACCTCCCTGGCTCTACACTCAAACCTGGAATAAATAAGTAACAAAGACACTTATGTCAGACTCCTATTCATGACCACAGCTCAGCTTTTAACACCATTATTCCTATGAGACTCATTTCCAAACTTCATGGCCTGAGGCTCGGCTGCTCCCTCTGCAACTGGATCCTAGACTACCTAATCCACGGAGCGCAATCAGTAAGGATAGGCAACAACTCTTCCTTCATGATTGTCCTCAACACCGGTGCCCCACAGGCTGTGTTCTCAGCCCCCTGATGTACTCCTTATACACCTATGACTGTGTGACCAAATTCCCCTCGAACTCAGTTTTCAAGTTTGCTGACTATTATGCGTCGGATCTCAAAAAATGATGAGACAGAGTACAGGATAGAGGTAGAGAATCTGGTGAACTCGTGCAGCAACAATAATCTGTCCCTCAGTGTCAACAAAATGAAGGAGATAGTAATCGATTTCAGGAAACGTAGTGAAGAACATGCCCCTGTCTTCATCAATGGGGACGAAGTAGAAATGGTCAAAAGTTTCAAGTTTTTAGGTGTCCCGATCACCTACAACCTGTCCTAATCCCTCCACACCGACACTATAATTAAGAAAGCCCACCAAACTTCTACTTTCTCAGGAGACTAAGGACATTTGGTAAGTCCGTTCCAATTCTCACCAACTTCTTCAGACACACAATAGAAAGCATTCTTTCTGATTGTATCTCAGCTTGGTGTGGCTACTGCTGTAAGACCACATGAAACACAAAGCATCGTGAATGAAGCCCAGTCCATCACTCAAACTAGCCTCCCATCCATTGACGCTGTCTACACTTCCCACTGCCTCAGAAAAGCATAATTAAGGACCCTACACACCTCGGACATTTTCTCTTCCACCTTCTTCCGTCGGGAAAATGATACAAAAGTCGAGGTCACATACCAACTGATTCAAAAACAGCTTCTTCCCTGCAGCCATCAGGACCTGCCTCACGTTAAATTGATCTTTCTGTACACCTATGACTGTAACACTACATTCTGTATTCTCTCATTTCCTTCTCTGAACGGTTTGCTTTGCCTGTATAGTGCACAAGAAATAATACTTTTCACTGTATACTAATACATGTGATGGTAATATATCAAATCAAATTAAATCACCTGCCCATGTACCTTAAGGGACCAGTGTACGTAAACACCAAAGTCCCTCTGACCCTCGGTGCTTTTCAGAGTCTTGCTGAATCAATAAAGGTTGCCCAAATCAACAGAGCCTATCGCTACTCCAAATGAGATCTGGAGGAATTGCCGTAGATTGGAGGGAGTGGGAGAAGGGGTAGCCTGAGTAAAATGTAAGTACGTGTTGGATAAAGATTTGGTGATGGATGTATTTAGTATTAAAGTATCTGGCATTGCAAGGATTAGAATGCAGTTAGCAAATGGCACCACCCAGAATATGATGCAGAGAGACACATGACCTGGCAGTAGAGACAGCTGTGAACTGGACAGAGACAAGTGTGGAAGCAAGCCTGGATACATACAGTGGGGATGGGGGGGTGGATTTTCAGTCCGCGTTTAAAATGGTGGCATGGACAGAAAATCCAGAGAGACTCGGGAATACAATTTGCTCCAGCGACATCACGTTTCCCGATTTTATCCACCCCTCGCCAGGGACATCGTGAGGTTCACACCAACAAAGAGCAGGAGCCTCGTTTAAATAGATTTTCATGAATTGAGACATCAATAATGGGCTCCCCGCCACATGACCGTCCCTCACTAAGTATTCATATCTGTCATGTCAGTGAGGTTCACAACAGATTTGTACAAACGAGAAACAGTCAAGGACACAGAGATAAGTATACCCCCTGGGGCAGGGCAGGAAAGGGACATACCCAACTGCCAGGTTAGTACAGTGCCAGCGTGTACTGGGGGCAGTGCCAGAGATGAACTCCAGTGGGAACCCCATGGAGGGGTTCATTTACATGTGGCGGAGGGTGTGGGCCCTGAAAGGGGAAAGGGAATGCCAACAATGATTATCAGTTGGGGAGTGGGGGGAGGTGTAGAGGTCCCGATGCCTCTGTGGTGGTGAGGGGAGGAACTTATTTTTTTGTTCTGATCAGGATCATCCATTAAAGATGGTACCTCAATCTCTGTGGAGTGCGTCTTGCCATCGCTGAGGCCCAGCCCCACCAGAGTGACAGTGTGAACCTAAGCAATTCATTTATTTTAGATTAAGAGGCTGAGGAGCTGGAGAGAAAACTGGTCTATGTAGCTGGAGAGCTTCACGCCAGTTTTCAGTCTGTGCCTGACACTTAAGTTTTGGTAAGATTTCACCAACAGTAACGTGTTATCAATGAAGTTTTAATACTCAACTGTACAAAACTCTGAATTCTTCATGAACGTACAGCATTAACTTATGAAACTCCCTTAAATGTATTGTTCTGTGTGTCTGTTTTCGTAGCCAGCGTGTTGTGTACACAGGTAGAATGTTAAGAACGATGCAGTGGTGTCTTCTGAGTTGGGTTGCTCTGAAGAAATGCAGTGCAATCTAATTCACATAGCTGCATATTCGTTTATCTGACCAAAAACTGAGCACCAGTTGTCATATTGCTTTGTCACTCGTGCAAATAATTTTTTAATGCTTAACAGTTGGCATTGGTGTGACTTATCATCTCTCCCCTCTCCCAACCTGAGAAGTTCTAAAATGTGTAAAATGTCATTTATACAGGTTGTGACAGTGTAACAATCTACATATGTAGTCTTGCCATTATGTTTGAACATAGATTTAACTTAAGTCTGTGCACCAAATAAACTGTAGCTCCTCATTAAACTCGTTCCCTGTCTAAAAACACAGTGCAGCACAGTGGCACAATGGTTAACATTGCTGCCTCACAGCGCCAGGGACCTAGGTTCAATTCTGGCCTCCGGAGACTGTGGAGTTTGCACATTCTCCCCGCGTCTGTGTGGATTTCCTGCCTGGTGTTCCAGTTTCCCCTCTCACTCCAAAGATGTGTGGGTTAGATTCATTGGCCGTGCTAAATTGCTCCTTCATGTCAGGGGGTTTAGCATGATAAATGGGTGGGTAGTGCCTGGGTGGTACAGGTGCAGGCTGAATGGGCTGTCTTTCTGCACTCTAGGAATTCTATGATTCTATAACAGGCAACCATGAATAGTTAACTAAGTGAGCTAACATTGGAAATCTCTAAAAAGGTAGCAATTCATTTAGTAACTGGGCAAAAAATGCCTGAAATGAACTATAGCAAAAAAAACCTCCCTTCAAGTGTCAACAACTTTATAACATAAGACTTTTTCTCTTTCTCCCACAACTTAGGAAATTGTTTTCTAATTTTGATTTCCAGGATTGTTTATGCTTGCTTTGTTCTTATCACCATGATACTAAGAGTTTTGAACCATGAATGGGAAACAGTTATAATGGCGTATGCCCTGATAAGTGCCTGGTGTAATGTCCTTTACTTTGCACGTGGATTCAAGTTGCTTGGTCCCCTGTGCATCATGATTCAAAAGGTTGGTAGTTTATTTTCTTAGTATGTCATTCAGCGAAAAATCAACTTGAACGTTCTAATTATAAGCATGGTGTCCCTTTTTAAGGGTCCTGTGTTTCTTTTTATTTGAAGATTGCATGAATATTCGTGTGGTTGATCATCTGTCACTCCAGAAGGAAACACTGACTTACTCATTTACAAGTTAGTTTTTTGGCTTTGACATTTGTTATCTGTGCCCAATTTTCTTAACTTTTTTTTCAGCAACTTTTAATGATTTTCGTAACCTGTTTTTATAAATTCAAAATGGACACCAATATTGTTCGGGGGTGGGGCGGGTCTGGGCTGAGTAAGAAAGACCAAATAAACTGTAATGCTTTTCCAAACATTTTTCTACCACGATGCTCCTACTTTCATCATTGTTCTTACACTTCCTTAAAACATTGGTGCAAGATGGAAAAAAAACATGTGTGTTTTAAAGCCAAAGATTATGACTTCTTGGGAGCTAGGCTCACAAAAGAGCCTCGCCCGATGGAATGGAAGACTCTTTCTGTTGGGTCTAAGGTTCCTGCATGAAATTAATTTCTCAACCTACCATTTAGCTTCTGGGCCCAAACTCAAGTTGTGGAGTCTATAGTTAATAGCCCCATAGAACATGAGTAGTAACCAGTAGGTTTAACAATGCATGATCTTTTATATGCACATGGCAATTAGTTGATATGAGGAAAGTAAGTGGAGTCAAAATCTCTGAAATGCTAAAATCTATAGTAAGATCAGTCTTTCCTTAAACAAAAAAAATGGAGTTGATGTTATCCAAGCTTCTTTGTAGTATAATTGATTTTACTTTTAGACTACTTTCAAATCTACTGTCAGCGACACACTGTTATCATAATGTATCTGTCTCTAATGAAACTAATAAATTATTTCCCTTTTCTCTTATTAGATGATCTTTGGTGATCTCATGAGGTTTTGTTACGTGCTGATAATTGTCATTATAGGATTTGGTGCAGGTGGGTAAAGTGTACAATGTATTGATACCAAGTAAACACTGCAAGTCAGAATTAAAGGAAAATGCTGGGAATACACAGCAGGCCCATCAGCGTCTGTAAAGAGTAAAGAATACATTTAACGTTTTGAGAGCCAATCCTTCATTAAAAGAGCAAACTGACAAATTACATCAATCTAAATTAAATAGAGAGTAGGAGTGGGTAGATATTGGATTGAATAGATTTTATTGTAATGCTGAAAACTGCTGCAGGAAGTATGCACGTTTAATGAGGAGATGAAAAATGAGAAAGTAATTTATTGAGATAATTGTAAATGCTGGTTATCCAAAATAAAAAAAACTGAAACTGCATCTGCTTATTCCCCCTCCCATTTGAAACTTGTTGCTTGCAAGTCAGTCTCGAAATCCATGCTGCTATACTTTGTTTTATCCCCACCATGCAGAAGCCCATCGAGCCTGCACTGACAACAATCCCATCCAGGCCCCATCCCCATAATCCCATATATTTACCTTGCTAATTTGCCTGACACTAAAGAGCAATTTACCATGGCCAATCAATGTAATCCAGAGATCTTTTGGACTGTGGGAGGAAACTGGAGCACCTGCAGGAAACCCACACAGACACAAGGAAAAAGTGCAAACTCCATACAAACAGTCACCCGAGGCTGGAATTGAATGCAGGTCTCTGGTGCTGTGAGATAGCAGTGCTAATCACTTTGCCATCATACTATTACTTGGCTGCTTCCAGTTTGACAGGGTTACCTCGCCACTTCATTTTTTTCATTTTTATTGTAAAGAATTGCCTGGCAAGCTGATATAAAAATAATAATTGCAATTTTAAGTCACTGGGAATGTTTACAGGGCAACTAAGGCTGATATAGGTCAAACAAAATGCATGTAAATAGGGCAGAAACAGTGAAACTTGTGAGGAACACAGAAGTAATCTCAGTAAGTGTGGATCTGACACAAGAACGTTGGCAGTGCAGAATATAATAAATGGGTGTTCAGCATGATTTGCCTGTACTATCCAGTGGATAGTAAAGCCATCTCAAAGAAGCTGATTGAAGTCTCCAACAGCTGTCATATTTTTCTTGGTCTCCTTGTATAGGAGACTGAGGAATTCATGGGTGGATAGTTGAGGAAGAGATTTGCTGGCAACTTCCAACAGCACCTTTCAGTCAGAAGTTCTCTGGGCCGCTGGGTCAAGTCCCCACTTGCTGCAAGAATGCAGATGAAAGTAGCAAAGATTCCCAGCAGGCATACCATGGCACATAGTGACAGATTCATGGATTATCTACCCCGCTGTGTAGTTCCAGTATTTTATCTGTTTGTTTCATTAATTTTACTGATTTAATACTTTTTACCTTTTTAATGATTTGTTTATTTTTGAAACATCATAGGTTTCGACGTTCACTTTCAAGCCTTGGATCCAAATACTTATTTGTACTTCAGGGATTTTACCATCACTATTTTCACATTGTTTCAGCTGATGATGGGTCTCACTGAACTTCCGGGTCCACCTGAGATCAAGATCCCCGATATTATCATTGTCCTTTATATGGTGTACATGTGTTTTGGCTTTGTTCTCCTCCTGAATCTTTTCATTGCTTTAATGGGTGATACTCATTATCGCGTCGTCAGCGAACGAAAGTCTCTGTGGAAAGCTCAGGTAGTGAATACTTCAATATTCTTTGCAAAAGATTTTATTTTTTCAGTTAGTTTTCTTTTATTCCAATTTATGAAAATATATGGTCTTTTTTTTAGATCACATGCATTGAAAATAGGATTAATGGTGGCAGGTAAATTTAGGACCATTGTCAAAAATTGTCAAGGGTTGGCTTGCTGCAAGGAGCAAGGGGACAAAAAAAAGGTCTCTTGGTCAGAATGTTACCACTGTTCACGCCGGCAGGATCCAGCTGTAATGAATGGAGATTTGCTGGGCGCCAAATTCTCTGACCTCACTGCAGCAGAGTATGGTGTGAATGGCTGGTAAGATCATGTCCCTTGTCTTTTAAGAGACGAGTTGATGTTCTAATGGGAGAACTTCTAGATCAATGTTCTGAATGTATGCTCACCATAATTATGATATAAGCCATGTCATTCTAACTATCTCAAAATTTGACAAATACATTCAAAATAAATATTGATGGTTTCTTATAAATTATGATCAGAGACAGGTCACCCTTCCGGACTAAGGCAGCATTCCAATGAGAGTCATGAGGTTGACTCTCAGGACAGGATTGTTTTGACAGTGACGTTTCCTGCCCTATCTGAAGAGTCAATGAGGAATGCATCCTGCCAGCCACAACAGCCCAATACACATTTAACACTCCGAGGAATGTTCATTGGCTGGCGACAGGACTTCCACCACTCACTCAGACAGAAGTCCCTCTCCAGAGTGCTGACAACCTATCATTCAGCAGCAGTGGTCAAGACTGGGACTACAAGCAGTCCCCATGTTCTCAGTCCCAGAGACCAGGACCAGCTAGGTGAGGGAAGGGGGGCATGGCCATTGATGGGGAGGTCAAGGGAGTGAGAGCATTATGAGGGAGCAGACCTTGAGAAGAGAAACCTGATGTGGAAAGGAGGACATTGAGGGTCCATCTTTCCCTCCTAAGACCTGAATAAAGTGACTTGCCAGGGTTTCCGCTGCCCCTGAACTCCTGCCAGCCTCAAAATTGAGGTCGGGTGGGAAGTGACCAATTACTGACCACTTAGATGCCTTAGTTGGGGTGAGGACAGGTTACCATAAGCTTTGTCTGCCCCATGTAAAATTATAGACAAGTCAGAGGAGTGCCACAAGGGACGTGGAGACCACTCGGAATTTGAAGGGCTCCGTCTGTAAACATACCAGCCGGGGTCCATAAAATTCTACCCTTGTTGATATATTCCAGAACTCTAGTGAAATTTGAACTAGAGACAATGCATTAAGGAGCTTTTTTTATTTGACATTTCCCACAGTAGAGCAATCCAATTAATGACATTCTGTTCCCTTTGATGTTGTCACTTCAGTTTCTAGTTCCTCTAACAACCCAAGACAAACCTTTGTCTGTTTAGCTGTTGCCTGTCAGCTGAAAGATTTGTTGTTTGTGTGATCTTTCATGAAAAGGTTTGAAATAGCTGCCTGCAGCATCTCTATAGCACATTGTGCCCTGAGATCTGATAAAATGCGCAGGGTACTCATTAACTATACAAGTCACGACTAAACAATAGCTACTTATAATGATTTGTGTGTGCAGCCATGCTATTCATTGGCTCAAGGACTGTCAGGGGTCCTCTTCATTGGAGAAGGGCATTCTGACTGCAGAGTTGCAGCAATAATTCACTGAGCAAATGGCTGGAGGAGGAAGGGAGTGAGCAGCAAGGTTTTCTGGTGCTGCAGTGGAGACATCGGTACAAGCAGTGTAGAGGAAGACATTCTTCCCCCTTACCCCCCACCATGGAATAGGACATTCTCCAGGATTCTACTCAGGAGGAAGCATATAGCAATCATGGAGTACGTCAGTGTCAGAAGCATTGCCCCAAAGAACAGAACTGTAATGCAGAGAGAAATTCAGTCACTTAACTAGTTAAAATAAAATCTGCTGAAATACTTCCACATCAGACTAGTACCACTCACTGCCTTAGTACTTTCAGAATGTGTGATGTCACCCTCCACCCACGATTCTGCCCCATCCTGCAGTCGCTGTATCGTGAATCACTAAACAGCCTTCTCCTTGGGATGAATTTTTAAGGTCCTGTTGGGGATGTAAAAATTGTGCTGCCAACTGCTATGCCAGTTTCCTGGCAGCATCTCACCCCAGCTTATCTCTCAGGAGGAAGGGTGGAGGATCATTGCCAATATAGTTTGTTATTGGCTCATAAAAGCTGAGTGTCTAGAATGTTCCTGTCAGCTCCAGCTGCCGGAGCCAGGAGATGGCCTTCCTGGAGGCTGCAAATGCAGGCTGACTGGCAGAGGGGTTCTGTTTTGGGGACTTCTTGCTTCAAGTTTTAAAAAAGCTCTTCCAGCTTGAGGCATATACTCACACACTCTCTCTCTCTCTCTCTCTCTCTCTCTTACTGCAGCCTCCTATCTCCCCCTGGCTTTGAGAGCCCACTTGCCATCCAGGATTAGGCAGTGAGCCTGTCCTTTGCTATTAATTGGCCAATTCAAGGAAAATTTTAGCTGAATTATCTTTTCCCACAATGTGCAGGTTTCTGATCCTCATTTGATTATAAAGATGGAGCCCTGAAACCTGTGGGGAAAATCCTGTCTCTATGTTCACACACTTATCACTGTTACAAGCCTCACCCTACACACACGTGCATGTATACACTGCCCTGTTGACAGCCCTTTTCCTCTGGAAAGAGCATCTTGATAATCATGAAGAAAGCAGACCAGAAGTATGGCAACTGGTCTCACTGGAGAAGTCCTTTATACCTAATCCTTTATGCCTCTTTCTACTTTTTTTTCACATCATACAATGCATGATGAGCTGCAGATGATTTCAACAGCCACTTCTCTCTCTT
Organism: Carcharhinus amblyrhynchos; assembly: GCF_965287045.1. Taxonomy (NCBI): domain Eukaryota; kingdom Metazoa; phylum Chordata; class Chondrichthyes; order Carcharhiniformes; family Carcharhinidae; genus Carcharhinus; species Carcharhinus amblyrhynchos. Next base: position 98,693,548 of record NC_137326.1, on the reverse strand, counting down.
TGGTTTTCCTCACACTGCAAGCAACATTTTATTATTTCAGCTACTGAGATGGTCAACATCCCTCAGCCAGTAGAGAAAGAGGATCAGAGTATTACCTTGAAAATGCATCATTACTTGATCTGACTCTCGCAAATATCAGTTCTGATACTGGCATCACATAGACTTCAGAGGCTACGTTGGAAGAAAGTGACTTTGTGGGCATAAATTGCACAGCAATTGGGCATAGGGATAGGATGACACTGATGCAGCTCACCAAATGACAAGGTCACATTTCAGTTCTATTGCTGAGGACTTTGATGCTGTCTTCGGCTCAGGCTACTAAGGGAGACACACAGAAGGAAATTCCAGCTGTACTGGATGGTCTGCAACAGAACTTGTACACAATGCATTGAACGTTGCTGCCATTCATAATCCAATTAGGCAAATGAGTCAGAAACAGGTATCAGGCCATAACTTGCATTTGGTTTGAGGCTTTTGGCCCTGAACATTGAGCAGCCCTAAGCAATATACCAGGCAGATCGTTTATGATATAGAAGATCATGTCACGCTGCCATATTAGAACCTTGTGCCTTGTCCCAAAGTTCTCAATTCGGGGAAGTGGGATGCATGCCTTCAAGGAAGAGAATGCATGCAGGTATGATCAGATAACCATTTCTCCATCTAAAACACCTTGTAAATGAATGGTGACCGACTCACAGGAAGGATTATTCTTGCAGTGACATGTTTACAAACAAACCCTTTGGATGTTTCTAGATAATCTAATTGAGGAGAAAATGTTGATGTCGGGCTTATACGGCCTACTCCTGCTCCTATTTCTTATGTTCTTATGTTCTTATGTTCACAGTGAGAAAACTCTATGGAGAGATAATTAAGCTTCAGAAGATAATGAAGTCCATTAACAAACTTGACTTGGAAATTTTTCTGTAGTGTGGCAAAAGATTCAACTACAAGGACACATAAGAACATAAGAAATAGGAGCAGGAGTAGGCCATCTAGCCCTTTGAGCCTGCCCCGCCATTCAATAAGATCATGGCTGATCTGTCGCTGCTCAGTTCCACTTTCCCGACCTCTCCCCATAACCCTTAATCCCCTCTCTTATCAAAAACCCATCAACCCGCGTCTTAAAAATATTTAGCGAGGCAGCCTCCACCACTTCAACGGGCAGAGAATTCCAGAGATTCACCACCCTTTGAGTGAAGAAGTTCCTCCTCAACTCCGTTCTAAACTGCCCCCCTTTTATCTTGAGGCTGTGCCCCCTAGTCCTACTGTCTTTTTTGAGCGGGAAGAGTTTCTCCACCTCTATCCTATCCATTCCATTCATCATCTTATACATCTCAATGAGATCTCCCCTCATTCTTCTAAACTCTAACAAGTACAAGCCCAGTTTATTCAGCCTCTCCTCATAGCTCAACCCCCTCAACTCCGGTATCAGCCTAGTAAACCTCCTCTGCACTCCCTCCAAGGCCAAAATATCTTTGCGCAGGTGCTGCGCCCAAAACTGCACACAGTACTCCAGCTGCGGCCTCACCAATGCCCTATACAGCTGCAGCAAGACCTCCCTACTTTTATATTCAATCCCCCTCGCTATGAAGGCCAGCATCCCATTTGCCTTCCTGACCACCTGCTGCACCTGCAAGCTGGGTTTTTGCGACTCATGCACAAGGACCCCGAGGTCCCTCTGCACCGTCGCCTGCTGCAGTTTTTCGCCCCGTAAGTAATAATCCTTCCTACCATTCTTCCTACCAAAGTGGACCACCTCACACTTGCCAACATTAAATTCCATTTCCCATTTCCTGGCCCATTCGCCCAGCCTATCTAGATCCTTCTGCAGACTCTCCACACCCTCCGCACAATTTGCCGTTCCCCCAATCTTGGTGTCATCAGCAAATTTCGACACCCTACACTCGGTTCCCTCCTCCAGATCATCTATATAATTGGTAAAAAGCTGAGGCCCCAGCACCAACCCCTGGGGCACTCCACTAGTCACCATCCGCCAATCCGAATAGTACCCGTTGACCCCCACTCTCTGCCTCCTTTTTGACAACCAATCCTCTATCCACGCTAACACCCTACCCCCAACTCCATGTCCCTCGACCTTCTGCAATAACCTCTTGTGAGGTACTTTGTCAAACGCCTTCTGAAAATCTAGAAAGACCACATCCACCGGCTCTCCTCTATCCACCGCCCTAGACACATCCTCATAGAACTCCAGTAAATTTGTCAGACACGACTTCCCTTTAATGAAACCATGCTGCGTCTGCTCTTTCAAGCAATTCCCTTCAAGATGCCTCGCAATTTCCTCCTTAATGACAGATTCTAACATTTTACCTACCACAGACGTTAAACTAACCGGCCTATAATTGCCCGCCTTTTGCCTGGCACCCTTCTTAAACAACGGCGTAACATTAGCCGTTTTCCAATCATCCGGCACTTCCCCGGAATCCAGCGACGTCTGGAAAATAACCACCAAGGCATCCACTATCACCTCCGCCATTTCTTTCAGAACCCTCGGATGCATTCCATCCGGTCCTGGGGACTTGTCCACAATCAGCCCCTCCAGTCTGTCGAGCACCGCCTCTCTAGTAACAGTAATGTCATTAAGACCCTCCAGTCCTACCACCTTTCCATCGCTAACACCCGGCAAATTATTCACGTCCTCCTCCGTGAAGACAGAAACAAAAAAGTTATTCAATACCTTAGCCATATCCCCATCCCTACCACTAGGTCCCCTTTCTCATCCTCTAAAGAACCAACGTTCACCCTAGCCAGCCTCTTCCTTTTTATATATTTATAAAAACTCTTGCTATCCTTTTTTATATTAAGCGCGAGCCCAGCTTCATAGTTTCTCCTACCCTTCTTTATCAACTTCTTTGTCAATCTTTGTTGACATTTAAACCTCTCCCAATCCTCTTCTCGCCCACTACTCTTAGCTACTCTAAATTCCTCCGCTTTTAATTTAACACTTTCCTTCACCTCCTTCGTTATCCATGGCTTATTACCTCTCCTCCTACTATCCTTTTTGACCATTGGAATAAATTTCTGCTGAGCACCAAGAAAGATCTCCTTAAAGATCCTCCGCTGCTCCTCAACAGACCCTCCCTCCAACGCGCTCCCCCAGTCCACATTCGCCAATCCTTCTCTCATCCTACCGTACTCCCCTCTATTCAAACAAAGGACGCGTGTCCGGGAACCCACTTTCTCCTCCTCCATCTGCATCAGAAACTCCACCATACAATGATCACTCTCCCCAAGAGGATCCTTCACCACAAGGTCCCTAATTCTACCCGCCTCATTACATAGCACCAGATCCAAGATAGCTTGCTCCCTCGTCGGCTCCAACACACACTGTTCGAGGAAACTATCCCGCAGCATTCCAAGAACTCTTCCTCGAGCCCCCCGCGTCCAACATGGGTCGACCAATCAATATGCAGATTGAAATCCCCCATAACTACGGCCGTCCCATTCCTGCACGCCGCACTTATTTGTGCGTTAACAGCCCGCCCCACCTCCAGATCATTATTCGGGGGCCTATAGACGACACCCACCAGCGTCTTCCTCCCTTTGCTGTTCCTAATCTCCACCCACAACGATTCCACGTTCTGCTCCTTGGCTCCAATATCATCCCTTGCTACCACCGTGATGCTATCCTTAATCAGCAGAGCTACGCACCCCCCCCTTTTCCCTCCTGCCTATCCTTCCTAAACACTTGATAGCCCTGTACATTCAGCTCCCAGTCCCTGTCACCCTGCAGCCACGTCTCTGTAATGGCCACCAGATCGTATCCATTTGTGTCAATCTGCGCCACCAGCTCATCCACTTTATTCCGAATGCTTCGTGCATTCAGATAAAGCGCTTTCATCCCAGCCTTCACCTGGACCCTATTTGCCGTAACGCCACCAACCATACTCACGCCCCCTACTCCCTCTATTATTGGGACATCCTCAGCCTCTTCCCTTACCTGTACCCTCTCCTTAACTTTAGACCTCGTAACATCACCTACCCTCGCACCCTCCCCCCCCCCCCAATTAGTTTAAAGCCCTGTCTACAGTCCTCTTTACTCGATTCGCCAGCACTCTGGTCCCAGCACGGTTCAGACCAGCCCCATCCCGCCCGAACAGGTCCCACCTACCCCAATACTGGTGCCAATGCCCCATAAATTCAAACCCATTCCTCCCACACCAATCCCTGAGCCACCCATTCACTTCCTTAATCCTGTCAACCCTACGCCCGTCTGCACTCGGTTCAGCCAGTAGCCCAGAGATGACCACCTTGTCAGTTCTACTTTTTAATTCCATTCCCAGCTTTTCATACTCCCTCCCCAGATCCTCAGTCCGCATTTTGCTTACGTCGCCGGCACCCACATGTACCACAACGACCGGATTCTCACCCTCCCACTCCAGGTTCCTCTGCAGCCCAGCTGCGACATCCCGTACCCGAGCACCAGGCAGACAACACACCCTTCTGTGCACTTTGTCATTGTGACAAAGGACAGTGTCAATACCCTTCACCCCACTATCCCCAATCACTACTACGTTCCTTTTCCCCCTCTCTTTGCCTATGTCCTGCTGCATCACTGTACCGTGTGCAGTTTGCTCACCAACCTCACCTGCCTCGTTCTCGTCCAGCCTGGAAGCAAGAACCTCAAACCTGTTATGCAGATTAAGAGGCTGAGGCCTCCGCTCCTCACCCCCCTTCCTCCTCCCAGCAGCCCCCTCTTGTCCCTGACCCTTAGAGTTAGCCAGTCTAGGGGGGGTGGATGTCACTTGCACCCCATTGACAATGGCACCCTCTCTCCCCTTGATGAGCCTCAGTGTCTGTAGCTCAGAGGCCAGCTCATCCACCTTGAGCTGGAGCTCCTCCAGCAACCTGCACTTACTGCAGACATGGTCACTGGGATGGACCCCGAAGTCCACCAGTTCCCACATCATACAGAAACCACACATCACATGCCCCTCCATTATTCACTGTAGTAGTTTTGAAAAAAATTTTTTTTTGTTTTTTTTTCCTTGTTTTTCAAACGAATTCACCTGGCCTTTTTTCCCTCCAGCCCTTTTTGATATTAAGCCCTATTAGCTCACTCTGCTTCCCGCTCACTCCGCTGCCCGCTCAGACGCTGCCCGCTGTCTACACCAGGCCTCCTTTTAAACCTGGCGCTGATTTAAAGCTGATGGCCCACAACTGCCTGCTAACCGCTCCCTCAGAATTCTTAAAGCAGTAAATACAATAAATAAATGCTTTAAACAGTTCTACAAAGAACAAAGTGCTTTAAACTTATTTTAAACAGGTTTTTAACAGGTAAAATCTTAGCTCTCTCTCTGCTCCTTCACTCGTCTGCTCCAGCATACAACACCATTTTGAAATGAGAATGTTAGCAATAAAAGGACAGAATTCTTCACAAGTTATCAGGCAATGCCATTTATTCTACCTGAATTAATAATCTCATCAGACAATAGTGTGCATGCGGAGAAGGAAGGGGTTACCAGAAATGGTAAGAAGACAAGAGTGTGAAGTTGAGACCAATCAAAAATGAGCTAGCTCATTAAACCACAGAGTCTGCTCTTGTGCCTAAAACAAAAATGTTCCCCTATATGTCACTTGGTCAGCAGCATTCTTCACCATGGACCAAGGTCAGATTTAACGGAGCACAAAGTAAGTGCATCTATTTCAAGAAGTGGATGTCAGCCATCTCACTTATTCTTCACCTGGTACCGCGCCTGAATGATTAAATGTGTCATTCTTTTCCCAGTTTTAGAAATTTCCTGGTACAGTCTTGGGCCAGGGTTGGAAGAGGTGGTTGGCTACATGTGTGGCACAGCAGGCTTATGGGACTTAGGTAGCGTTCTTCTTATTGCTGTTTTGCCCTGTTAGTAAGTTGCTGCTGATTGAATCACTGATACCTGTAGTGATACAGTCTGGGTGCCACCACCTGAATTGTTTGGTGCAGAGGGAGAAGTCAGGTTTCTGACATCGCTGCTGTCTTGAGAAATAGCTGCCTCATGTAGATCATCTCCAGCTGCCAACATTGTACTGGACCTTGGACTCATTTGTCCATTGAATGGTGAGATGGCTGGTTTAATAGCCATTATCACCTCCTTTTAGCCTTGATAGTTGGCCCCAAGTACATGAGGGCCATACACAATACACTGTCTAATTTGGCCCCAGCTGTCACCAGTGCAGCAGTCTGTGTATAATTGATGGGATGTAAGCATCGTTGGCTAGGCCAGCATTTTCATAAAGAAACAGACTGGTCCTGGACCACTTATACAATGAGAGGCTCTCTCAGATTCCAGCTGAAGATACCACACATTCCATTTGCACCTGTAACAAGGAAAAACTTCCATAATTTTCCTATAATTGAGAGCAATACACACAAATCACAGCTGGTTACAGAATGTCCATGGAACTGATCATGGAGTCTGCATGAAGATATGTTGTTCGTTGAGCATCCTTTTTGGGTTAAAAACATTTAAGATCAGGATTCCATGATTCTAAACTGGGGACAACCTTTTCTACTCCTCATGCTGAGAATCCATCACATCCTCATTCACTATTTAGCTCCAGAAGTTGTCAACCATTTCTTACAATTTAAAGGCTGCACTGATACTTTTGACTCATCCACCAACACGCTGCTTGTGCATTACACAAAAGCTGCGTCACGAAACATGAGAGGATATTTGAGTTGGCTGACAAATGTTTCAAGGCAGTGTTAAGAGTCATGGATGATTGGGGGATACAAGGCCCAGCGCTGGGGGTAAGTGTAAATTTTCCCATGTATTTTTGGGGCGTAAGTAACACCCTGAAGAGTAAACCAGAATGTAACTTAACATCAGAAACTTAAAATAATTTGGATGCTGTTTCTCCTTTATATTCAGAGCTTATACTTTAATTTAATTACTGAAAAGATTAATGCTCTTTCAGATTGCTGCAACCACTCTTCTACTTGAGAGGAGACTGCCAGCCTGGCTGTGGCCTAGAGCAGGAATACCAGGAGATCTGTTGGGTCTCAACGTGGAAAAGTGGTACTTAAGGTAAAAATGTACAGCTGTGAGAAGAAGCGTTTTCTAGAATATTTGCTGCTTGGAAAGAGTTATTCACCAAAGTTATTTAGTATTTGAAATAAATGTGTCAGCTTTCGCATATAAGCATTTGCTACTGGAGGTTCTTAGCTTGTTTCTCATCACTTCTGTCTACTAATTATCACATCACCGTATTAAACCATCAGTTATGAATCATGAATGCATCCCTTTTTATAGTCAGTACTTTTGGTGTCATTGAACAATATTGCTATGCAGTGATATTATGTGTGTAGAACTGTGTGTTTAGGGAGATTAATTATGGGAAATGTGTGGAATTATGTGGACAGACAGGGGAGAGGTCCCGAGTAAGATATTGGCTGGAATTCTACCGTCCCGCCCACCACCGGAATCGGAGCAGGCGAGGGGTGACCATGGAAAGGTCCGTCGACCTCAAGCGGGATTTTACAATTTTGGGACGAGAAAGGCCATAAAATTCTGCCCATTCTGTCAGAGAGTCGGTGCAGACTCAATGGGCTGAATGGCCTCTTCTGCATTGTCAGGATTCTATGATTAGCACATGTCGCACAATTGATTGACACACTGAGATATCAATACGAGGGTTCTAAAGTAAAGTAGCACAGATTTCCTTTTTGCAGAAATATTCCAAAATTTATGATGTGTCCTGTATGCCCAAATTATTTTACAAAAGGCTAAAGGAATATAAATTATTATTTCATTATTTACACCATTACAAAGTAAATCATGTTTTAAAATTGCTTTCAAAATGTATATATTACCTTCAAAAAGTAAACTTCGGGTAACCAAAATCAATGCCTGCACACTTCCTAGTTTATAATTCCTAGTAGTAATTTATGTGCTTGTACAGATGTGGTGAGCAGACCTGTCATACCTACTGAAGCCAGCAGTGGTGCGGCTGCTGACAGCAATCAAGCATTTATAGCTGCTGATATTCAGTTGTTTGCAATTGGATTTAGTTCCAAATGCCTGAGATGCTCTCATTTAAGTTTGCTTTGTCTCATCTTTCAATTTTAAATTACTTCATGAACTCATGATTTGTTTATTCCTTCCGCATTCCGCATTCTACTCTATGGAAGTCAGTGAGTCATGACATCTCTTGACTTATTAATAGAATTTATTCTACAACTTTAATTTTCCATGTACAATTCTGGGAAAGGGTGGAGTCTTGTGACAAGTCTTGCGTTTAACATGATAACAAATCCTGAAGGCTAACTCTGTAATATTCTCATTGCTGCTACTCTGCATAACCAAACAAACAAATAACATCTCAGTGATGGAAGCAAAGCTTAATCATGCATTCAATGGGGAAATTTGCTTTAATCTCTATTATGGCTTTAGATCAGTGGTGCAAATTAAAATTGCTTTTGGATTGGTGTTATCTTTTGAATTTTTAACCAAGGGACAATGGGAAGAAGAATCAAGTGGAAAGGAGAATCAGGTGGGATGTACAAATGCAGCTGATCTGATAAATTCCCCAGTCCTGTCAGAGCTGCAAGTTTAACTCCTGAAGTCTCTATGTGAAAACAACTAGATTGTCGAGATTACAGGTGGGATTTTCCAGCCACGCTTGTCCCAAGGCTGAAAAATCCTGTCGGAGGTCAACAGACCTTCGCATGGTCTGCCCTCACCCGCTACAATTCCCATGGTGAGCGGGACAGGAAAACTCTGTCCTACATGTCAGCCAGGATACAATAGTTTGGTTATAAGGAAAAAAAGGACACTTTATTTGAAAATCAAACATTAAGGATGGCATCCGATGCAGTCAGGATTTTTTTAAAAATTGTACAATCAGATAGTTGGAAATAGCTGTTCACACCTTAGCGACTTGTATTTTAAAATAACTAATGCATTCATTTCTTGATCATTGAGAAGAATCAGTTTTACTTTCAAGTAAGAGTGCTTAAACTGCAGTTTGTGGTTTAATTTGTTATGTGGTGTACCATCAGTTTACTTCTCAGTATTCCTGTTCCTACGAAAAATGAGGGTAAATGAGTGTTACGGGAGTAGGGCCTGGGTGGGATTGTGTTCGGTACAGACTTGATGGACCAAATGGCTTCCTTCTGTACTGTAGGGATTCTATGAATTCTATGGGAAATTATCTTACCTGTAAGTAAATTTTGCTATAAGCTTTAGACTAAGCACAATAGTTTGAAAATGCTAGCCCAAGGAAACTCAGGGGAGGACTATTTTTCTGTTCCTGAATCCGAAGAGAATGGCTTAACACATACAAAACAGGTGAGTTAGGATCCAGTTGGTTCAGCCCATAATTTTTCAGAATAATTATGAAATTTAATTAAAAGCAGAAGATATTAGAAAACACACAAAGTCCAGCAACATGAAGAAGGCATTCAATATGCTCGGTTTCATTGGTCAGAACATTGAATACAGGAGTTGGGATGTCTTGTTGAAATTGTACAAGACATTGGTAAGGCTGTACTTGGACTACTGTGTACAGTTCTGGCCATCCTATTATAGAAAGGATATTATTAAACTAGAGAACGTGCAGAAAGCATGTAATGTTTGGCATTAGGACTGATATCAACAGCAAAATGATTACTATATTTTTGGTGGCACAACGGTGAGCACTGCTGCCTCTCAGCACCAGGGACCCAGGTTCAATTCCCGCCTTGGGTGTCTGTGCAGAGTTTGCACATTCTCCCCGTGTCTGCGTGGGTTTCTTCTGGGTGCTCCGGTTTCCTCCCACAGTCCAAAGATATATGGGTTAGGTGGATTGGCCATGCTAAATTGCCCCTTAGTCTCAGAGGGACTAGCTAGGGTAAATACATGAGGTTACGGAATAGGTCTTGGGTGGGATTGTGGTTGGTGTAGACTTGATGGGCTGAATGGCCTCCTTCTGCACTGTAGGATTCTATGATTCTATAAATTTACAGTGCAGATTATAATCTTGTAAAGAATGATACTTCTTGTTTTTGGTTTGATGCCAGACATTTCTTGACATTAACATAAAATTTACAGAAAGCTGGGAGCTATCCTTAAAATCGTGGTTGGGGTGAACTTGCGATGCCTTACGATGAAAAATGCAAATTTATTTTAACAAATCATTTTCTGGAAATGGCTCTGGATGATTTTTTTTAAAGTTGTGTGAACAATGGCACAAAACCCCAGGGTAGATAGGTGAGTCAGCCAATCACTTTTCAACCTAATGAGTGCCTAATGAGGGGACGTGGGAGAAGAGATCTCGGACCAGTCGAATAGCAGACTGCTCACCACTTCACGTTATCCATCAGCATTACATGTGTCTGTTCAGCACAGCCCAGCAGATCACAGAGGGAATGAAATGTTATAGGTGCCATCCATGCTGATTCAAAAGGGGGAATCCAGGGCACGTAGTGCTGCTAAGACATTAGATCATCAGAGGTAAAGGTGATACTAAATTGACTTTGGTGCAGTGCATTTATGATGAAGAAGGTGTCATCAGAAGATTTATGTGATATATCTGATATAACTGATGGATAGTGATTAAATTGCATATGGTTGAGGTCCACAAAAATGGAATTCTCTGTGCAAATGATGGCCAGGATTTTATTATGGACAAATGAAAAATATGTGGGAAATGTAGTATCATTGCAGTATAATGCACTCAGGAATGATTCAAACTTTTAAGATAGCTGTAGCTCTTAGAGCTAGTGGATATAATATAGAAAACAGAACCAAGTCAAAGCAGCTAGCTGCGGTGGTCACTCTCAACATCGTAAGACGGCAAGGTTTCACCAGTCTTAATGACTCTCGGATCAAACTTTCTGGAGGTGCAAGTCTTGCTGCATTAACCCAGAGGTCAAAGGAGGTAATTGGAGGTAATTAAATCACTCCAGGAGTATCACTTTGTCCAGACTAATCTTACTGGTATGAGTTCAAGCATGGTGGCATAGTGATTAGCACTGCTGCCTCAGAGCACCAGGCATCTGGGTTCAATTCTGGTCTTGGATGACTGTGTGGAGTTTGCATGTTCTTCGTGTGTCTTATGAGTCAGGAGTCAGGAAATTCACCAACTTGCCGCATCTGCCTCGGGAACAGTGCTCTATCTAGCCTTCATCTGTCACCCACATCGCGTGAACCGTTCGTGCCAACTCCCATCTCCTATGGCCTTTTATTGTCCCTATACTAATTTAATGCCAGCCCATCCCTTTGACCTTTTTATAGTCCCATTATCCAATGTAATGCATCTCGTGCCAATACGTGGCTCTAACCCACCATCCTTTAGATCCCCTACAGTGTAGAAGAGGCTATTTGGCCCATCAAGTCTGCACCAACTCTCTGACAAAGTAACTTACCCAGATCCTCTCCCCCACCCTATCCCCAGAGCTCCATATATCTACCATGACCAACCCACCTAACCTGCATATCTTTGCCCTTGCCTGGTTTCTACTATAGGCAGACTTCAGGAATCATTTTGAGATGAAATAAAATCAATGTCTTAAAATGTATTACGGCCTTTATTATAGTTTAAAAATATCTCCCATTCACAATGTTTTAAAAACCCGCAAGTACCATCTCTAATTAAAAAAAGACTTGCATTCATAAACCCATATTAAAAACAGCTAATCCTATAATAAAATCTTTGTCCGCCAAATGGTGAACTTGCATCCTACTCCATGCCCTCTCTCCACAACCCCCCCCCCGCCCCAACCACCACAACCACCACCACCCCCCACCTCAAAAGAACATAAGAACATAAGAAATAGGAGCAGGAGTAGGCCATCTAGCCCTTCGAGCCTGCCCCGCCATTCAATAAGATCATGGCTGATCTGTCGTGGCTCAGTTCCACCTTCCCGCCCGCCCTCTCCCCATAACCCTTAATCCCCTCTCCAGCTAAGATAATTGTTGGTTGTGGCAGCCAAGTATTAATAACAATAACCCATGGGGTAATATCAACAAACAGCAATTGCAATTCTTAGGACAGATTTCTTTTGCAACTTTCGTTGACACAGGCAGGTTGTTTATTCCATTTTTAAAGGGTTGGAGATTTAAATAACTTGACAGCTCAACATTTCTACAAACCTTTTCCATCCTTCATGAGCCTTTATGTCTGTTCCATAAATTTGTGTCTCCTATACTGCAGGTTAAGACCCATGCTTGATGAAAGTGGGGATTTAAACTCAGCAATGAATCCAAATGGTGCAGCTGAGTTCAGGTTTCCCTCATGTGTGAGTCACATCTCATCCCCTTTTCGCTCCTGGCAAAAATTAGAAATGGAGGACAAATATGGATTTTTGAAGGGCTGCAGAGACTTCCTGACTCTGCGAAAACCCTGCCCTTGGTAACTGAACTGTTAGAAATAGAAATATTGGTAATTCATCAAAATTAAAATTGTAGGATACTTCATTCTGTGTTTTGATGATGGTTGATAGAAAATGCTTACTTCTTTATGAAGCATCATTCAGGGTGAAATTTTAACAGTTGATAATCCAATCTTTTAGTTCTCTCTAATCAAAGAGGATTTGAAAATGAGCAGCACAAATCGTGGGTTTGATTGTTAACTATAGATGTTTCTAGAATGGAACTGCAATCTATCTAGAATATATTAAATTCACTGGGCACAATGGACCTGCCCATGCTCTGCCCTTCACCCGCTCCGATTTCCGTGGCAGGCCAGTAAAATTCCAACCAGTATGTATATTGTGTGCTCCTTATTAGGGTGTCACCATATATTGTCATCCCTCTGTACGGCCCGTCAATCACCATTAAGTGAACAGCTGCTCGCTGCACTTTTACCAGTAGATGGCACTCCAAAAGCTCCAATTCCTTAGGCTTCTGATAAATTTCAAAAACTTTCCTCCTGCTGTCCAGTTATCTCTTCAAATAGGTTAAAGTTTCAAATGTTATCTCTTTTTATAATAAAAACATTTTTTCATTCATTTCCTCCTCCTATGTCCTGGCTGCTGCAGCTGGCCTTCTCCACATACACCTTGGGCCTGTTGACTATTCATTTGATTTAGAATTAATTTTTAATTTTAATCACTATTTTATAGTGCAGCAGCATTAACAGTCTGGCTGGATATAATGTTGGAGATTTTATTATATGACCTCCTCCCTCTAACTGCACATTCAATACTGACGCATTGCGCCATTGCTCCTAGTGCAAAGCTTTCCCATGCAAATTTGAAAGTAGACTGATTCTTCACTACCCGATTGGATGATTCCCCACAATCTGATCAACATTTTCTTTACCATCTAACAAACCTTGAAAGAAAGTCATGTGTTTGATTGCCCAATAATTTCTTCTCCTGGATCACCCCCAGCATTGTTTAACCTTCAACTCCTGGATCCTCTAGAACAAATCTAGAAGCTTGGACACCTAAATTTCATCTTGATAATATGACCCTGCAGCCAACAATAGACTCGATACAGTCTGATTAGCTGTCTGCTAAACTGGCTCCCGGTGTAACTGATTCATCCACCTGAAGTTCACTGCTGCCTCTGGTTGATATCTTTAATTATTTACCTTCCCATTTTCTCATTCGATACCCCTTCACATGCCCCCCCCCACCCCCCACTCCCATTGGCCGTAGCTCATGGTTGGGTGACGATTGTCTCTGACACGTGTCCAGTATCCACTGCCTGGATAGTTGCGTCACTGATTCTTCAGAAGAATTCACACCTCTAAACAGGAGGTATTTCCATTCTAAAAAAAACAATGTGTATTGTATATTTATAATTGTTTTATACAGGGCAGAATTTTCTGCTTCACGTTATTTTCCTCAAAGGTTTTTAAGCACTAATTATAAAAGCAATGCGGTACCTCTATAGCTATCTGTATTTTGTTAGAACACCTTGGCTTTGAAACTCTGCTGTCCCTGTTAAAGGGGGAGGAAGTCCAACAAAGCTGGATTTTTGCTTGCTACTTTGACAGACATTATCATGAGGTTGAAGCTATTTACATAGTTGAAGCAGGAAGCCATGACCGCATGCCCAATGGTTTCTCAATGGTGCTGCTGAGGGACAAATAAAGGGTGGGATTTTATGGCCTCACTTGTCCTGAACCATGAAATCCCACCTAAAGTCAATAGATATTTACATTGTCTGCCGCTCGCCCGCTCTGATTCCCATGGCAGACGGGACGATAAAATAACGGCCAAAGAGTCACAACCTAACATTCCAAGGAGGAGTTCAAGACCTGCGCTGCATTTTGGGAAAGCAGTCTGATGGTAATCCAGTCTCATTGGAATCAATTACTTACATCTATGTTTCTTTCAGGAGAAGCAGAACAGAGCCCAGAAATCCAGTGATTTAACTGGGGCTAGCTGGATTGAATTCTGGAGGTTGCATCAGGAAAGATCAGTCATCCCCTCAGATGACAACCAAATTGTAAGGGAAACAGCTGGATGACACTTCTGGCCTCCTCAGATTGGGATTTCTACACTGGACAAATAAAAGCACCCTGGCTTCAAGTTCCACTCCTGAGAGCAATCCACCATCCACAGCACTGTCACCACGCACAAACCCCGCCCCCAATATCTCCCCTCACCTCTCTAAATATATGGCCACTTATAATAATTGTTACAGGATGCACATGTGCCATGCTCCTTTCGCCTGCAAGCTCAAATTGATCTTGACTCCCTTACCCACGTTGCCCAGGAGATCAACTAATAAGATATACTTTGTGTGTTCTTAGAGAATTGAGTGGCAAACTGGGCCACAAGGTTATAACAATACTCAGGTCCAGGTTCAATTCCCAGCTTGAGTCACTGTCAGTGTGGAGTTTACACGTTCTCCCCATGTCTGTGAGTTTCCTCCAGATGCCTCCCACAGTCTGAAAGATGTGCTAGTTAGGTGCATTGGCCATGCTAAATTCTCCCTCAGTGTCCCCAAACAGGTGCCAGAATGTGGCGATTAGGACATTTTCACAGTAACTTCATGGCAGTGTTAATGTAACCTTACTTGTGACACTAATAAATACATTTTAAAATATTCTAGGCCTGTACTCTGCTTCAGCAGGCATGTTTCTGACCCAGAATTTGTATCAGCTATGATAACCATGTCAGTTGGTTTCTGGCCTCTGAGTCAAAGTGTTGGCTAAAATTCTCCAAACATTCTTGCGCCACTGCAAGTGAGAACAGAGAATTTGGGATTCAACCAAATCGCTGATCACTGCTACTGATCCAAAGAATCCGGCAGAAAATTCCAGCCTTTGTGTTCAAGTCTCATCCCAAAGGCTTGATCTCAAAGTCAGATGCACACTCAAGTGAATTACTGAGTGAGCATTGCATTGTCAGAGTGCTGTCTTTTAGATGAGATATTAGATTGAGACACTGTCCACTATTTCAAAAGAACATAAAAGATCCACTGGCATTAATTCAGAGAAGATCAGGGGCTTTATCCCTGCTATCCTGGCCAACATTGATCCTTCACTCAACATCACCAAAAAAACAAATTACTTAGTTACTATCATGTTGCTGTTTGCAATATAAAAATTGACTTTTGTGTTCCCAACATCACAACAGGATGCAGAATGGCTGTAAACCACACAGGGTGTCCTATATTCATGGAATGTGCTATGAAAAAGCAAGGTTTTCTTTAAAATACAGTTAAGAGAGTAAGAGTTAAGAGCAGCTCTTCAATCTGCTTGAAGCGTGTTGTAGCATGTCTCATAGAGCCAGAGTTCTGGACCATTATCTGCTCACTATGTATATCAATGACTTGGAAGAGGCCCAGGGGGAACAAGGTTGTAATTTGCAGATGATACCAAAATGGACATTGATGTATATTTTTAGAAGATGAAAGGAAGCTGCCGGGATTTTGATAAAATGGAAGGAATGTGCTTAAAATGTGTAAGGTAGAATGTAGTATTTATAAATGTGAAATGATGCACTTTGGATAAACATGACAACAGTGTTTATACTCTGAGTGACACTAGGCACAATGACTTGGAAGAGGAGAACAAGTTGTAAGTAACGGCTCACAGAATATTAAAGGCAGCACCTCAGGTTGATAAGGCTGTAAAAAAAAAGCTACTAGATTTTTTTGTGTTTTATCGCAAGGTGTACAGTGTATAACAATACAGAATATAACAATAAGCCTTTATAAAACTCGTAGAGTTAGAATATCGTGTGTTGCATTGGACTTTAGAAGATAGAAGGAAGCTTTAGAGTGGGTATAATGCAGCTTCGCTAGAACGCTACCTGTTGTGAGGAAACATAAGAATACTTTGGGGGGATCTTTGCCCTCCCCAAGATGGTTCTCATGGCGGGAGGCACTGTGCCATTTGCTGGCAGCAGGATCTTCTGATTCCCACCACTGAATTATTTGAAGGATACATCTAATATGTAAAATTATAGGATAGCGGATTGGACAGGTCTGTGCTATGGATTCAGCAGCCACTATTACAGCAACAGCTTTACCCTCTCCATTTGACTGCTTCAAATCCTGATCTCTCGTCGTGTACACCATTTACATATTCTCTTTCTGATATTGCAACATTCCCCCCTTTTCCCCCAAGATAACATTACATACGTTAAGAGTTGTGAAAAACTACATGGAAAATAGACCCATGAGTTTGCATCTGTATAAAGTATAGGTGGTTTTGCTGGAGCAACAGAAGTTGAGGGCAGACCTGATAGAAGTCCACAAGATTATGAGAGGCATGGACAGAGTGGATAGTCAGAAGCTTTTTCCCAGGGTGGAAGAGTCAGTTACTAGGGGGCATAGTTTTAAGGTGCGAGGGGCAAGGTTTAAAGGCAAGTTTTTTACACAGAGGGTAGTGGGTGCCTGGAACTCGTTGCCAGGGGAGGTAGTGGAAGCAGATACAATAGTGAGTTTTAAGGGGCATCTGGACAAATGCATGAGTAGGGCGGGAAAAGAGGGATACAGTCCACAGAAGGTAGGGGGTTTTAGTTCAGTCGGGCACCATGGTTGGTGCAGGCTTGGAGGGCCAAAGGGCTTGTTCCTGTCCTGTAATTTTCTTTGTTCTTTGGTACATAGAACATTACAGCGCAGTACAGACCCTTTAGCCCTCGATGTTGTGCCGACCAGTGGAATGAATCTAATGACCCTCTAACCTAAACTATTCCAATGTTATCCATATGCCTATCCACTGACCATTTGAATGCCCTTAAAGTTGGCGAGTCCACAACTGCTGCAGATAGGGCATTCCATGCCCTTACTACCCTCTGAGTAAAGAACCTACCTCTGACATCCGTCCGATAATTATCACCCCTCAATTTAAAGCTATGTCCCCTCATGTCAGCCATCACCATCCGAGGAAAAAGGCTCTCACTGTCCATCCTACCTAACCCTCTGATCATCTTGTATGCCTCAACTAGGTCACCTCTTAACCTTCTTCTCTTTAACAAAAACAACCTCAAGTCCCTCAGGCTTTCCTCATAAGACCTTCCCACCATACCAGGCAACATCCCAGTAAACCTCCTCTGTACCCTTTCCAGTGCTCCCACACGTTTCTTATAATGCGGCGACCAGTACTCTGTGCAATATTCCAAGTGCAGCCGCACCAGAGTTTTGTACAGTTGCAATATGATCTCTCGGCTCAAATTCAGTCCCTCTACCAGTAGAAGCTAACACACTGTACGCCTTCTTAACAACCTTATCAACCTGGGTGCCAACTTTCAGGGATCTATGCACATGTACACCGAGATCCCTCTGCTCGTCGACACTACGAAGAGTCCTTCCGTTAGCCCTATATTCTGTACCCCTGTTACTCTTTGCAAAGTGATTCACCTCACACTTTTCCGCATTAAACTCCATTTGCCACCTCTCAGCCCAGCTCTGCAGCTTATCTATGTCCCTCTGCAAAGTGTAACATCCATCCTCACTGTCTACAACTCCTCCGACTTTAGTATCGTCAGCAAATTTACTAACCCATCCTTCTACACCCTCATCTAGGTCATTTATAAAAATGACAAACAGCAATGGCCCCAAAAAGATCCTGCAGTACACCACTAGTAACTGAACTCCAGGTTGAATATTTCCCATCAACCACCACCCTTTGTCTTCTATCAGCTAGCCAAATTCCTGATCCAAACTGCTAAATCACCCTCAATTCCATGCATCTGTATTTTCTGCAGTAGCCTACCATGGGGAACCTTATCAAGTGCTTTTCTAAAATCCATATACACCACGTCACCTGCTTTACCCTTATCCATCTCTTTGGTCACCTTCTCAAAGAACTCAATAAGGTTTGTGAGGCACGACCTACCCTTCACAAAACCGTGTTGACCATCCCTAATCAATTTATTTCTCTCTAGATGATTATAAATCCTATCTCTTATAATTCTTTCCAAAACTTTGCCCACAACAGAAGTAAGGCTCACCGGTCTATAATTCCCAGAATGGTCTCTACTCCCCTTAAACAAGGGGACATTTGCCATCCTCCATTCTTCCGGCACTATACCTGTAGCCAATGATGACATGAAGATCAAAGCCAAAGGCTCTGCAATCTCCTCCCTAGCCTTCCATAGAATCCTAGGAGAAATCCCATCTGGCCCAGGGGACTTACCTATTTTCATATTCTCAAGAATTGCTAACACCTCCTCCTTATGTACCTCAATCCCATCTAGTCTAAAAGCCTGTATTTCAGTATTCTCCTCGACTACATTGACTTTTTCCTGCGTGGATACTGACGAAAAATATTCATTTAGTGCCTCTCCTATCTCTTCAGGCTCCACGCACAACTTCCCACTACTGTCCCTGACTGGCCCTAATCTTGCCCTAACCAATCTTTTATTCTTGACATACCTATAGAAAGCTTTAGGGTTCTCCTTGATCCTACCCGCCAAAGTCTTCTGATGTCCTCTTCTAGCTCTTCTTAACTCTCTCTTTAGCTCCTTCCTGGCTAATTTGTAACTCTTCCTTCCTGGCTAATTGGTAACTGAATGATACAGTGATTGAGGGAGGCAATCACAAAGAGAATGGGATAAAGGTGGAGAGAGATCTAGAAAAGAATTAGGCCAGAGATGGCAATGAGAAAAACAGAGAAAGGGAAAGAGAAAGAGAAAATTGATTAGAATGGGGAAAGAAATATTAACTGATAAAGAAATGAGAAGAGTAATGATGTAAGGGGGCAGGTGGAAAGAGAATGTTAAGGGAATGTGAGGAAAATAGTGTGAGGCAATTTTGAGGGAGATTCTGAGAAACAATCGGAGAGGGAAAAGGAGATGGTGGATAGTAAAAGAGCAAGAATGAGAAAATGAAGAATGGGCAATAGGAATGAGAAAATTCCTTGTGATGTCAAGGAAAAAGTTGTAAGCTAAGTCCAGTTTAACTATGGTTTTAGCATGAATATAATGACTTGACAGAATAGTTTTGTTGCCTTTTGCAATAGACAGGAACATCAGATTTCCAGCGTGATGAAAGGATAATTATTAGTCATGTGGTATGGCTGTCTCTCAATAAGGATGTGAGTTTCAGTTATGGTTTGGTTATAGAAATTGTCATTTTGCTGTGAAATTGAGTTATTACAATTGGAACACAGCTACATTGAAATAATTCCTCTGGCATAAGAACATAAGAAAACATAAGAACGTAAGAAATAGGAGCAGGAGTAGGCCATCTAGCCCCTCGAGCCTGCCCCGCCATTCAATAAGACCATGGCTGATCTGTCGTGGCTCAGTTCCACATTCCCGCCCTCTCCCCATAACCCTTAATCCCCTTGCCTATCAAAAACCTATCAACCCGCGTCTTAAAAATATTGAGCGAGGCAGCCTCCACCACTTCAACGGGCAGAGAATTCCAGAGATTCACCACCCTTTGAGTGAAGAAGTTCCTCCTCAACTCCGTTCTAAACTGCCCCCCCCTTTATCCTGAGGCTGTGCCCTCTAGTCCTACTGTCCTTTCTGAGCAGGAAGAGTCTCTCCACTTCTATCCTATCCATCCCATTCAACATCTTATACGTCTCAATGAGATCTCCCCTCGTTCTTCTAAACTCTAACGAGTACAAGCCTAGTTTATTCAGCCTCTCCTCATAATTCAACCCCCTCAACTCCGGAATCAGCCTAGTAAACCTCCTCTGCACTCCCTCCAAGGCCAAAATATCCTTGCGTAAATGCGGCGACCAAAACTGCACACAGTACTCCAGCTGCGGCCTCACCAATGCCCTGTACAGCTGCAGCAAGACCTCCCTACTTTTATATTCAATCCCCCTCGCTATGAAGGCCAGCATCCCATTCGCCTTCCTGACCACCTGCTGCACCTGCAGGCTGGGTTTTTGCGACTCATGAACAAGGACCCCGAGGTCCCTCTGCACCGTTGCATGCTGCAGTTTTTCGCCATGTAAGTAATAGTCCTTCCTACCATTATTCCTACCAAAGTGGATAACCTCACATTTGCCAACATTAAATTCTATTTGCCAGTTCCTGGCCCATTCGCCCAGCCTATCTAGATCCTTCTGCAGACTCTCCACACCCTCCGCACAATTTGCTGTTCCACCAATCTTGGTGTCATCAGCAAATTTCGACACCATACACTCGGTTCCCTCCTCCAGATCATCTATATAAATGGTGAATAGCTGAGGCCCCAGCACCGATCCCTGGGGCACCCCACTAGTCACCAACCACCAATCCGAATAGCACCCATTGACCCCCACTCTCTGCCTCCTATTTGACAGCCAATCCTCTATCCACGCTAACACCCTACCCCCAACTCCATGCCCCCTGACCTTCTGCAATAACCTCTTGTGAGGCACCTTGTCAAACGCCTTCTGAAAATCAAGAAACACCACATCCACTGGCTCTCCTCTATCCACCGCCCTAGACACATCCTCATAGAACTCCAATAAATTCGTCAGACACGACTTCCCCTTAACGAAACCATGCTGCGTCTCTCTATCAAACAATTCTCCTCAAGATGCCTCGCTATTTTCTCCTCGATCATGGATTCTAACATTTTTCCTACAACAGACGGCGTATAATTCCCCGCCTTTTGCCTGCCACCCTTCTTAAACAACGGCGTAACAATAGCCGTTTTCCAATCTATAACAAACTGGTAAACTGCATCCTATAACAAACTGGTAAACTTTCTAAATACAAATGAAAGGCTTGAGAGCTAAGGGGCCAACCATTTAAGACAAAGATGAGAAGAAAATTCTTTATTTAAAGAGTTGTGAATCTAAGATAGACAAATCTATGGGGGGCTAATCTTAGCATTGCACCCCATCGGCTGACAGGTGAGGTGAGCTGGTAAGATTGCTAGAGAGCCCAGAAATCAGGTTCTCGCCTGATTTCTTGCCTTATTATTTGAATTTATTGTAATGTTGATTTGAAAGAAATTAGCAAGCCCTCCCCACCCCTGGCGGTTGGTGCAAGAGGGTGGTGCCCTTTGTGCAGTGCCAGACTAGCACCATGGCAGTGCCAGCATAGCACCCTTGGTCTGCCCACCAGGCCATGTCAAGGGGCAGGGCCTGAGTGGGTGAGACCTATTGGAGGGCAGGGTGAGACTTCAGGAGGGCCAAATGGGGGAAAATAGGAGGGAATCGCTGTGCACTTTGCAGATGCTATCAGTGAGGGGGGCATGCTGCCACTCTACATACCATTCAATGGGGGACTGCAGTAATCGCTTGGTCTGGCCAAGTGGGTGAGGGAATGGGGGTCAGTCAGTCTGGTTGGGAGTGAGATGGGGGTCGATCAGTCTGGCATGGGGGGAGTGGGGTGGGGGCAGGGGTCATTCCTCTAGGTGGGTGGGTGTCGTGGGGGTCAATCAGCCCGATGGGGGAAGGCCAATGATCAGCCAAGGGGCACCAAAGTAGCACAGGATGGCGGTGCCAGGTTTAGGCCATGGTGCCAGCTGAAAGCAGCACAGGCTGTGTGAGAGGTCTCTCTGCTGCACTGAGAGAAGTGACCTACACACGCGCAATTGCGCCCTCTGCTGCTATCAGCCAGCTTTAAGCCCCGCCCACTCCCCGTCCAGGTGGATATCAGTTTTCAGTATAAGTGCATAAGATACCACATTTGGACTTGCCAAAAGAACGGATCTGAAACTCTCCCATTTTCATCCTTGTTCTGGACTTATAATTTTTATCATGAGATGGTCTTTCAAGGAATTGAGATAAATGGACAGCAGGCGGGAAAGTGCAATTGAAAACCAAGATCAACCGTGCTACTTAATGTTGGAGCAGGCTCTGTGGAGCCACATTTTATACTCCTGTTCCTGCCTCTTGACTATTGAGTTATAACTTGTGCTACATCAAAAGAAGTGTAATGTCTATATCTGCACAGAGGAAGAGGACATTTAACAAAAATGTCTGAAAAGCCAGCTATGGCCTGGGAAGGTGAAATTAGAAAGAGCACTTGAGTGCCCTTGGGCTGACATGGACAAGAAGGACTGAATGGCCCCCTACGTTGTAACCTTTCTGTAGTTCAATGATTTTTGTGGCTTATTGGAGGTAACACTGGGAGAACTATTACCTCTTCCTCAAGTGTAACGCCATACCTGGAAAAGCAGAGTTTTCCCTGACGGGGTCAGAAATTATCAATATTTATTATGAATGGAAAATGTCACACGGGACGTAAGCATTCTAATACAAATTCTTAAAGGCATTGCATAAATTTTGGAGTCCTGAATTCCAACTATGCCAGGTAGAAAGGATCTGAAAAATGTTGGGTACTTCCTCTTTTGCAATCTGTAACTAAATGTAGATTACTCCCTTTTCTTTTCAAGGGTTGAAGAAAGAAGTGACTACCAAAAGGCGAGAAAGAAGTCTGAAAATGAGGAGAAAGAAAACGTAACCCACCCAAGAAAAAACCGAAGCGCCTATCGTTGGAAACTCATCCATAAAAACATTTCAAAAAGTCTTAAAAAGAATGATGATGCATGTGATATGACTACTTTGTAAATTATGATCACTGTAACACTACAGGTATTGGTTTTCAGGATCACATAATTACTTTTCTGAATATTATGAAGCCAGGCTTACAAGACCAATATCCCATTAGACAGTGGACAGCTCTTCCTCAGGTGTACACACTCACATTAAAGAAACATTTAAAATTTCAGTGAAGCTGAATTTCAACAGATCATTTAAAGTTCTAAATGTTCTTGAATGTGACATGACCTATGCTACGGCTTAGACAACTCAACACGGATGTTGTTAGATATTACATTGTTGTATATTACGATTGGATAGCTGCTTTAATAGATACCCAGAATCAATATTAACAAATGTAACTGGAAATTCTGTTGTCATTTGCAAAATATAGTGTTGCAAAGTGGGACTTAATATTAATTGACTGCAGTAAAAATATTTCAAAGAAATAAGACTACAATAATACAAAGAGTCAAATTTAAAACAAGACTAAGTGGGCCTTTGATGTGCATTTATAAATTATAGCAGTTTTGTTGCAACAGTTTTTGGATAGAATCTTTAAACTGTGACAACAAAACAGCTTGCAGTGTGGAGTTATTATGACACAGTTTCTAAATGATCTGTGAAATGTAATACCGGATGTTACTGAACACAGAACAAGAGTGAAAGTTTTTTTATATATATAAAATGTAAGTAAATGGAAAATTATAATCTTATACAGTATTTTATTATAAGGTACAAAATGCTACTGTATTCGAAAGGGGTGACACTGCTGCTGACTATTGTAACACTATGTACCAAAATAAACCTCAAAGAAGATTTTACTGAAAAACAATCAAGAAACATACAGTGGCTCTGTATTAATAGCTTGTTGCAGGAACGGAAAATGTACAGAGTTTGAAAGCTGCAAAGTAAAAATTTCAACAAATCAGATGTTTGAATAGTGAGCATAAGACATAACTTGAGAATAAGACAATAATTATTTGACATTGTTTCATTCTAAGTGCTAAAATGTTCTTCAATCTGATTAAACCTACAGTATGACTTGCACAACTGAGCAGTGGGCAATGGGAGTAATTCAGGTAGGCTATGACCATTCTAAATACATTGAAATTCTATGGCTGCTTTTCTGCACAGTGCTTTCTTTGCCAAGGTCAGTAATATGAAGCATCGCAAATTTTGATGTCTTGCCAGGATTGCTAAATATCAAATGCAAACTCACAATTAAACGAACTTCATTCAAATTAGTTTGCTGATCTCATCCAGTGGCTTGTTTGTTACTTTAATATCCATTCTTTGATAAACAAAAATGTAGCTCATGAAAATAAATGTCTGATGGAACTGGTCAGTGGAGTTGGAAACTAGTTTGTATGGTTAAAACACTTCTACAATCTTGATTCTCTTCTGTGTAATGCTAAACGTCTTTTTCTTCTATATTTGGAAGCAAAAAATCCAGCATAAACTAAAATTTTTGCTCAACTTACATCATTTTAGGTCTCATATCCTTTAAGATATCATGGATGAGTCCCTGGTTAAGTATACTAGCAGACAGTCGTAAGGACAAGTGTTCTCCTGTGATTCTGAGCTTGTGTAATAAGAAATTTAGCAGAGTGGTGTCATTTCTTCATACTATGTGACAAAGTACATATAAGCAGCCACACCACAAGGTTATAACCACTATAATATAAATATTGTTTACTATAATTCATTGCTCCCAGTTAAAGATATTCTACTGAGCAGTGTGCAAAGGGTTTTAGAAAATTAACAGTTTTCTTTCAGCATGACAATTGTCCTGATTCTGACTGTAATATTAATAAAATTGACTTGGGTGTCCAGTTTCAAAACTTGTGGACAGTACAGCTTTTGACGAGAGTGTTGATAGACTTCAAGAGAATGTAGACAAGCTGGTGGAATGGGTAAACATGTGACCTGAAATCTTAATGTAGAGAAGGATGGAATGATATATTTAGATAAAAAGAATGAGGAGAAGGCAATATGAAATAAAATGTATGATTTTAAAGGGAGGCAGAGATTAATGCTCATAATCTTTTGAATGGGAAAAGACTGGTTGAGAAAGCAGTAAATGAGTATTCAAGATTCTGTATTTTATAAGTAGAGGCATGAGGCTGGATTTTCATCCTCAGGATGGGTAGCAGGAGTTGGGAACCCACCACCTTTGGCAATAGGTCCCACAAAGACAGGATCCTCATTGTTGATAGTTGGGGGGAGTGGGGGTGGGCAGGTGGTGCTCAGGCCAGCCAACCTAGGAAAAAAGTCACTCTGAAGGGTCATCCTGATTTGAAATGTTGGCTTTATTCTCTCTCCACAGATGGTGTCAAACCTGCTGAAATTTTTCAGCATTTTCTGTTTTTGTTTCAGATACCACAAGCCATAGTATTTTGTTTTTATCTTAGATACTGCCCCTACCCCTCCCCTCATCAGGGGACCTTGAGGTAAACCAAACCACTGTAAATGCCCTGTGATAGACACTCAATCCTGCAATCATACAGGACAATGAGTTGGGACATTAGGAATGCCTTCTTCCATCTCAATTGCAAAGCTACATTAAGCTTGCACCTATTGCAGTCCAGCCCCTTATCTGTGCACCTCTCAAATACTCCCTACACCATTAGAAAGCCCAAAGAAAAAGAGGCAGAACTGTAAGAAAATGGACTTCCACCCTTTTGCCGCAACATTTGCACCAGGGACATTAGTATCCTTAGGGACTGTTGTTTCAGCAGCCAAGGAATCATTTTTGTCTTCTGATAATTTAATCATGTCTCTATATAGTTGTTTAGTTCTTGGACTTACCTTTTTCTGGATTATCACTCAGTATTTATCAGACATGTTAATTAACAGGTTTAATCACCAACGCCTTTCACTAGGAGTCAGTTCTGCATTCTTCTGCTTCTCTATATGTCCCAACTTGATCACTTGAATGTAGAAGAATTTATGTAACAGCACATTCAAGATGAATAAATGATAGAAATCTTTAACAACTTAACAGCCTGATCGTCAGATTGATCAAGTAGTCAAATTATTTTGTAATTGGCCAAGAGAACATATAAGTTTGCAAAGAATATGTAGGATGGTATGGTGGCACAGTGGTTAGTACTGTTGCTTCACAGCATCAGCGACACAGCTTCAATTCCAGCCCTGACTGTGTGGAGTTTGCATGTTCTCTCCGTGTTCGCGAGATTTTTCTGAGTGCTCTGGCTTACTCCCACACTCCAAAGATGTGCAGGTTAGCTTGATTGGCCATGCTAAAATTGCCCCTTAGTGTCAGGATGACTGGCAGGGTAAACACGTGGGATAGGGCCTGGGTGGGATTGTTGTGGGTGCAGGCTCGATGAGCCGAGCGGCCTCCTTTTGCACTGTCGGGATTCTGTGAAAATCGCTATGAACTTCTGCTCGTAAGCTACCAGCTGTTGAATAAAAATCAAATAATTATCCATTTCCTTTGCTATGAGCAACATTAGCTGCATGCATTCAATGAAAATGATTGTCCCCAAGCATTGGGATAAATGTTTAAAGACAGCCATGGTGAATTAACTCAATGATTACAGATGCTGCTTCCAAAAGTGGCTATCATAACACTCTGGGGGAAAAAAGCATAATAGAACATTGGCAGGTGTTAAACAAGACACAACTGCCACCAACTGAAGTTTAACATAGCCATCCTCATCAAGGTTAATCTTAGTGCAAATCACACTTATCAACTTCTTCTTGCCTCCTATTGGACAGTCAGTCACTTCCTGACATCACATTTCTGACAACTGATCTCGCTGTTCCCACAAAGTGCAACAAAATGAAACAAGAACTTGCATTTATGCAGTTCCACATGTGTTGGAAAGCATTTTAAGGTGAAGAGAGCATTATCAAATAAAATTCCACACCAGACCACATAAGGAAATAGCAGCAACAGAAACAAAGAATGCTGGAAAATCTCAGCAGGTCTGACAGCATCTGTCGGGAGAGAATAGAGCTGATGTTTCGAGTCTAGATGAAGGGTCATCTAGACCCAAAACATCACTTTGACCTGTTTAGATTTTCCAGCATTTTCTGTTATTGTTTCAGATTGCAGCATGCACAGTATTTTGCTTTTAAGGAAATAGCAGGGCAGGTAACCAAAGTTTAGTGAAAGATAGAATTCACTTATTAAAAACAAACTTACATAAAAGATCAAATCTACTTCATAAAATAGTACACAGCATGGTTTTTAATTCTAAGAAACAACATTCAAAAATTTCCTAAGCTTTAATTAGTGAGTTGAATATTTTTCAGTTCAGGCCTGTTTTAATGTAAGGCAGTCAACCATTTTTAAAAACGTGATCGGGAAAATTTATACTCTCGTCAAGGTGAACAGGAGTTTCATTTTGCATGGATTAGAACATCAATATGTCTGTTGCATAGAGGGAGATAATAGATTCTATCACGTGTGGAACTATTAGCGTGACCTGTAACCCTGCTGAATTTCTCACTCTGTTTGATTAGCAACATGTAAGTTCACACGTTTGTCCACACCCAAAAATCATCATCAAAACACCGTCATGGACAAAGAGTTTTTACTCAGCTGTAAAAACCAGCATAGAATGCACTGTAACCAAGAACATACACTGGTTTTGCCTTATTTTATTATGATTACATGTACAGTTCCATAGTTAACATGTCCTGAGTGGGTAAAGTGTAGACGCAGTAGAAGAGAATAAGACATTTTGACTACCTTGTCTTTCAAAAGGTCTTTTAGTCAAAATGCATAATGTGTTTTGTAACACTAACAGTAGAATTAAAAGTTAAATCTCATGGACCTTTTTTTAATTATTCATTCATGGGACATGGACAGTGCTGGCTGGCCAGCATTTATTGCCCAAGGTCAGTTGAGAGTCAACCACATTGCTTTGACTCTGGAGTCAGACCAGCTAAGAAAGGCAGGCTTTCTTCCCTAAAGGACATTAGTGAGTGAACCAGATGGGTTTTTCCAACAATGGTTTCATGGTCATCAGTAGTTTCTTAATTCCAGATATTTTATTACTAAATTCAAATTGCACCATCTACCATGGTGAGATTTGAACCTGGGTCCCCAGAACATTAGCTGAGTTTCTGGATTAATAGTCCAGCAACAATACCACTAGGCCATTGCCTCCCTTTACAAGCCCCAGAGTTTATAAAATTAATTGGACATTTGCAAGGGATTAGCACAGTTGGAATGTGCTGTGCTTGTTTGTTGCCAGCTCATTCAACAAAGAGAAGGAGCAAGCTGTTTGGTGATGGTCTGTCCTGTGACCAGCTGAAATGCAACTACTTTTTCCCCAATTACCCAGCATAACACGTGTAACATATTTAGCATTTTTTCCTCCCACATGAACAGTGCTTATCATGCAAGAACCAATAAATACTATTTAATTTTGTACCCTCAGTGCAACCTCACTTTTATTTTCACAGCAACAGCTAAAGACTGATTCCTTTTACTCCTGGCTGCTGGAATCATTTCAGTTAGGAATGCCAATGCTGCTTAATTGACTGGACATTTCCTGAGCACTGTTAGCAGCCTCGGAGAGCAGCACTGTGTATTGCCAGTTTGCATCTGCCTATCTCCCATCATCCACATTTATAATTTCTGCCTCCACCACCCTATCATTTTAAGAAGCAGTCTAAATTTTCCTCAATGGATCTCACTCTGTTACCTGAAATGCAGTTTGCTGCAATTTTGGTGAAATGATGGTGTAAAGTAGGACCAGCTATAATGTAAATTCCTGCTACCTTACTGAAAACCTCAAAACTCCCGTCTTTCTGCCAAAAGCACATGACTGCCAGTACACTGAGGTGATAGAAGCTTAAGGAACCCTCTTGGTATGTGTTAATTTAGTGCTGCACAATTGCTAACAGTTGCATTTATATATTTAACATACAAAAGTGCCCCAGCTTTTAAATAAAATTGTCACTTGGGGGAGGCAATGAAGTCGGCGAACACAGGGATGATGGATGGAAGAATAGGACTGCAGGACAATTTTCAATAATGTAACCTTCAGCAACCCTGTACTCTCAATATGGTCTCCCGTTATTTTAAGTACAGTGCAGTCATACAAAAAAAATAGCCGGCAATGTAAGAGGATTAAAACTACTTTCACAGTCTCCTTAAACCATAATTCATGACATTTCAAGTTGAAAATACAATTTAATCTCTCCTGCCTTCCACTCTATCAGATTTTCTCTTTTTTCCTTCTCTGCCCCCTTTTCCTGCCTCTGCACTTGCTTAACACTATCATCTCTCAAACATTTGCCATTCCTGATGAAAGCTCCTCAGCCTGCAACATGAATGTTTCCCTCTCCAAGTGTTGCCTGGCCTACTGAATATTTCATCTCCCCCGCATCCCCCCCCCAGTCTATTTTCAGGCAGGTGGAGCTGACTAGTCCACTGCCATCCCTCAAGTTATCCCCCATAATGTGGGAGTTGTGTAAGGCACTGCTACCCCATGTGTTCTTCAGCCTATTGAAGACCTTAACTGGCTAATTTTCTTTTTATTCATTCATGAGACAAGGGCGCCGCTGGCTGGCCAGCATTTATTGCCTATTCCTTGTTCTTGAGAAAGTGATGGTGAGCTGCCTTCTTGAGTCCCTGCAGTCCACGTGTTGTGGGTTGACTCACAATGCCTTAGGGAGGGAATTCCAGATTTTGACTCAACCACTGTGGAGGAACAGCAGGATTTCCAAGTCAGGATGCTGAGTGGCTTGGAGGAGAACTTGCAGGTCGTGGTTTTCTCATGAGTCTGCTGTCCTTGTCCTTCTAATTAATTAGTACAGTCTCAACTGCAATAAAACACGCGATTGGGGAAGGCAGAACACCCTGGATGAAATGGCAGAAAATAACGTGTGGGTACCTTCTATGCGATAATACCACTAACCTCCACTTGTGGGGGAGGGTGTGATGGAGAGTGTATGACAACTGGCATCTCCTAGTTAAATTGTCAGCTTGTTGAGAACTGTACTGATGTTAAAGGAGAGGGTATCCCAAAACCCAGAAGAGTAGCTTAGAACACCGGTTCTTATTAGAGTATATTTTCAATATGCTATAATGTGAGAAAGATATGCAAACCAGTGAGGATGAGTACAGTCTTGTGAACAATTAATATAGATTACTTAAAAGAAAACACATGACAAGAAAGACTATGGGTGTGATCATGCCACCTGTTAACACCACATTCCCACTGCAGCAAAGACGGAGAATTTGGTGACAAGCCAAATC
This sequence comes from Carcharhinus amblyrhynchos, assembly GCF_965287045.1. Lineage (NCBI taxonomy): Eukaryota > Metazoa > Chordata > Chondrichthyes > Carcharhiniformes > Carcharhinidae > Carcharhinus > Carcharhinus amblyrhynchos. Next base: position 98,663,481 of record NC_137326.1, on the reverse strand, counting down.
GCCTCCGTTCACTGCAATGGGATGGGAAAATTCAACTGGCATGAATGGTTGGAAAATTCCAGCCTATATATAGTACACTACATAAGTACACCCAACTACACTAATGGCTGTACACACCCAGTATCTCTCACCCTGGTTTTGAACTACCTACGTCTTGTGAACACTGAAAAATGCCCCTTTTTCACCAAACAATATCTAATATTATATAACTCTTATCGGCTAAATCCAGGATATAGTTACCATCTTCACAGGTTATTTGCCAGGTTTGGGAAATCCTTCATCAGTACTCAGCTTAGAGATTCTTCTGAGTTTTGATTTTAAACAGCAGTCTTTCAGCAGCATTTTGGTTTCAGGAGAGCCTGCTTTCTGCAGCTCGGTCTGGTTATCATGGCAGCTGCTTAGCTATCCCTCTCTCCAGTTACCTTGTCATGGATGTATTATTTTTTTCCCTTTGATGTTACTGACCCTGTAGATTAGGTTTTTAGCATATAAATGCAAATTCCCTTATCTCCCCGTTTTAAAGCCACCTCTTCTATACACCATTGTTTTCCCCTAGTCACTTAGGTAAACATTAATTCACATCTCAAGAACATACCTTCAAACAGCTACAATTTGGTTCCCCTTTTACACCATTTCTTTATTTTATTTTTATCCCAGATTCATTTATCAATCTTAATTTTTCACAGTTAACACTTTCTCCCTTTTTTAAATGAAACATCAGAATTTGAAAGACAATTTCATTTCTCAACAATTTCTTATCAGTTTTACCTTATCTAACACTACAAAGATTTTAAAGCATGTGTTAACATAAAATATACCTCAAAATATTTACACACACTAGGTTGGGAAGCTTACCAGAAATTGGCAGAACGTTGCTTCCGGAGAGAAAACCAGTGTCTTTCTCTCCAGAGAAACAGACTGGTTTGCTCTCCAGATGTTACGACACTCTGCCTAAAAATGTTTCACGTTGCCATACGGGGGGGACAGAGCTTCAACACGCTGACAAAACCTGGGTGCACTAAGATCTGTCACCCCGGTCAGAACAGAATAAACCTGCCCCAGATCATTGGCCCTTTCCCCTCCCCGATCATTATCCCCAGCTCCCTCCACCGATCATTGGCTCTTCCTCCTCCCCACCCTGCCACAATCGGAGCCAGCAACCCACCCTCCCTTCCCGCCATTGCGGGCATCCTCTATCCACTCCTGGCCCACAACCAAATCTAAATAAATCCTCTCCTCCCTCATGAGGCTCCCACTGGGGCCTCGCCCCTTGGCATTAGTGGCACTGCCTATACTTACTTTTATGCTCCCATCTCTAGCTGAACCTGTTGTAAACTCTACCGACATGACACCATGTATGTCAATGTACGGCAGGTGGGGAGCGGGGTTAATGATGTTAAAATCCATTCAGATTTATGTAAAGCAGGTCACGACCATTATGGATAACTTCCAGATCTTGAGCCGTTACCAGCATTTGCACGGATGACGAAATGGGCTCAGGGTTGGCTGTCAATAGTCTTTTGTTTACATTCATGATAGTGCACCATCAATGATGTTCCCTCTTCCAGCGACATGAATGATTTTCAAATTAAACGGTTGCAGTAACAAACTCCATCTGAATAATCCAATTTCAAAACTTCTTCAGAAATGTTAGGGGATTATGGTCTATATATATGATTGTTTCTAAGGAATTACTGGCAACAAAAATTCAAAATGTTGAATTGCCAATACCAAACTTAAAGTCTCTTCATCAGTTGTAGAATACTTCAATTGAAGAAGATTTAATTTCCTTGAAAAATGCACAACAGGTCTCTCAATTTCAAGTTCATCTTCCTGTATCAATACACCAATGTCACTGGCATTCACAGCCAGTTTAAACTGTTCATCATAATTTGGAGTGTCTAACACTGGCACTACTGTCAACACAGTTTTCAATGTTGGAATGCAGTTTGACAATTCCCCATGCAATTACATTTTTTATTCTTCTTCAAGAGTTCTCTTAGTGGTGCTACCACACTTCGGCACAAACTTACAATAATATCCATTAATTCCCAAACATCTTAGAATCTCTGTTCTTATTGTACATTCTGGAAAATTCCAAATGGCCTGTATTTTCACATCTCATGGAACCATTTGACCACAGCCTACAAAAGGTTCTAAATATGAAATATGAGCTTTAGCAAATTTTTGCCAAATTTGTGACCAGATTAGCTTCAGGTGTTCAAACTTTTTAGTGTTGCAGATGTTCTTCCCAACTTTGGCTAAACACCACTAAATCATCAGTGCATACCACACAGTGACTCAGTCCCTGAATAACTTTTTTGTTAGTTTCTGAAATGTTGCGGGTGAGTTCTTTATTCTGAATGGCATATCTTTAAATTGATGAAGTACATTTTGCATCATGAATGCTGAAATTTCCTTTGCCCACTCAAACAAAGTTTCTCGTCAATATTCCTTTAGCAAATCTATTTTTTAAATGAATTTCAACTGTCCAACTCTTTCAATGCAGTCTTCCAACCAATCTTCCAGTGGTATACGAAATAATCCCTCTTGGTGACAACATTCACTTTCTTTTAGGGCACACAAAGTCTTTATGTTCTATTGGGCTTTGGTACCATTACAATAGGTGAATTCCAATCACTACAACTCAATTCAGTAAGGTCATTTTGGAGCAGATTGAACCATAGAACCCCTGCAGTACAGAAGGAGGCCATTCAGCCCATTGATCTTGACCAACAACAATCCCACCCAGGCCCAATCCCCATAACTTCACGTATTTACCCTACTAATCTCCCTGACACTAATGGTCAATTTAGCATGGCCAATCAACATAATCAATGTATCACTGGACTGTGGGGGGAAAAAAAAGAGCCCCCAAAGGAAACCCATGCAGACACAGGGAGAATGTGCAGACTCCATACAGACAGTGACCCAAGGCCAGACTTGAACCCAGGTCCCTGGCACTGTGAGACAGCAGCACTAATCACTGTGACACCATGCCTCATTTTTTGTACTTGTGATAACTTTGTGGGTTTAACCTATATGGATGTTGTGTATTGGAAGTAGTTCACCCACATCTATGTCATGCATTGCCACCTCTGTTCTACCTAATTTATTTCCATAAATAAAACTGCAGTAACTCTTTCAATTTGCATCAGTTCTTATCTGGAAAGTAATAACCAGTTGTTTAAATTTCCTAGTATTTCCTCATACCAAAATGAATTAGACGAAAGTTACTCTCACAGTTTAACCCATCTTCTTCTCTCTGCTTCATGTTTGCCCTCATTTCCTCTATCAAAATACTTATTAAGCATGTTAATATGACACACTCTGTGAGATTTGTGCCTATCTGGTGTGTGTACCAAATAATTTACTTCAGTAAGTTTTTACTCAATCTGATATTGTGCATTAAACATAGCTGTCAATGGGCCACCCAACACTGGCAATAAAACTAACATTTTCTCCCATGCTACAAAACCAAGTCTGCATTCTCCTATTAGCCATTGCTTTCATTTCCTCCTGTGGTACATTTAAATGCTTCCTTGCCACCTCAGAAGCCCCAGCCTATTTCTGAAATAAAATATGTAGTCCAAAAGTGTGGCTTCTGATTCCTTACTTAAAAATTTTTCTTGTATTTATTTTAGTGGATCTCTAACTTCATTCCCATGAGCAATTCAAAAGGACTAGATCTTGCAGAATCATTTGTTGTAACTCTAATGACAGCTAATAAAAAAAAACCCCTTTGTGCCAATCATGAGGGTAATCTTGACTAGATGCTTTCATCATTGTTTTCAAAGTTTGATGCCACTTCTGTAATGTTCCCAATAACTCTGGATAATGTGCCAATGATTTATACCGTTTATTTCCAGACTATTCATCATCTCTTTAAATGATCCTGAGATGAAACTTTACCTTTGATCCAATTGTATCTCTTTTGTAAGCCAATATCTCATAAAGAACTTGGCTAATCCTTCTACCACTCACTTGAGTGTAATATTTTCAATAGTTGATGAGTATTGATTTCCACTTTGCATTTTCGAATGTGGTCCCTTCCTGGGTATGAACCTGATTACATCGCTAGCAGGGGGTGGTGGAAGATCTCAAACTGAGACTTTGCTCTCGCAAATCCCATTATGGCTCTCTTGTGAGAGTTAGCGATCATAACAAGATTTGTGCCCACAGCGAATGGGCCCTGAGAGTTGCGCCATGTTTTGAATTGAATAGAAGAGTTATATTAAACTTGAAACATTAACACTGTTCCTCCTTCCACAGATGCTTCTCGACCTGTTGAGTATTTTCAGCACTTTTTGGTTTTTATATCAGCAGGAAATTAATTTTCCAGAATGTAATTACTGTCAATTAAGTTCCAACTTGAACTTTAATGATTTGGGATGAAATTAAAGAAGTTGGCAGTCCTCAGAATAGACTTAAATAAACCATTGTAATCCCCATGGTTTAAAGTGGGTGTATTGATGCTAATGTGATTAGCTTATTCTGGTGGATGGTGCATTGTCTGCTCTTGCTAATGGAAGGACAAGAGAGATGAAGAGCACACACACACACTCATTGTTACAGTAAGGCACCATTCCATATCTGTTTTGTTTCTTCCTTTCAGAGAAGCCGAGATTCTTGCAAAGTCAGCAGGGATTGCTCTGTTTGATTACATTTCTCCAAAACTAATCACTGTTTATCTCCAACCTTGTAACCTCCTATAGCTGATGAGGTAACTGTATAAACCCTGACATCACCAAATAAAACTCATCAAAACCTACTAAGCGCCAATAGCAAAAAAAATCACATACAAAGAATGAGCGCTGGAGGGGTTTAAATACATTACGAGGTATGATATTTCATTGAATTGACCTGAAATAGCCTGCACACTCAATTTAACATAAACCATGTAACCTGTAACTGAATTCAACAGAAATTAGAAATGATTAACCTGCATTGCTCAGTTGCCCACAATTAGTTTGGATGGTGAAATTGATGGGGGCAATGATAGAGATATAAGTGTCAGCTAAATGGGCAGCATGGCACGGTATTACAGTGGTTAGCACTGCTGCTTCACAGCTTCAGGGACCTGGGTTCAATTTCCCGGCTTGGGTCACTGTCTATGTGGAGTTTGCACATTCTCCTCATGTCTGCGTGGGTTTCCTCCAGATGCTCTGGTTTCCTCCCACAGTCCAAAGATGTGAGGTTAGGTTGATTGGCCATGCTAAAATCACCCCTTAGTGTCTTTAGATGCGTAGTTAAGAGAGATTAGTGGGTAAATGTGTAGGGATATGGCGGTAGGGCTTTGGTGGGATTGTGGTCGGTGCAGACTCGATGGGCCAGATGGCCTCTTTCTACACTGCACGGTTTCTATGATTCTATGATAAACAGGCTCCTGATGACAAAAAAAAATTGTAGGTAAAGATGAAGGTGGTGGGAAGAGCAGGAAGGCAAGATATTTAAGTTGATAAGATGTTAGTGATGTAAAATGGGAACTAAAATGAATAAAGGAAAGGATATCAACTATGCTTTCAAAAGTGTTTAAAATGACACCGAAAAGGTTAAACTAATGAAGTGTTGATCTGGGAGAAAAAGACTGGGTTCATTTTCCAATTATTATGACGCAACAAATCATCTGATGTTATATATGTAAATATTTGAGTTGGTATAACAGTCAGTTCCAATCTGTTTGAAAACCAGAAGACAGTAGGAATTAATGGTTACTTCCAGGTCCTACTTAATGTTGAAGTAATGAATGGACATGCATGTTGAAAGGAAAACAATTTGAGCCAGAGAACCTGAAGTTTCCTAAATGAAGGAAGTATAAAAGCCAAAGATGTGATCAGTCCAGACTGAACCTGAAAGGAGAGACTGGAGGGAAAGCTCAAATTCAGTGGTGAAAAAATAAGAGAGAATAATATGATTGTTAGTTGTATTTGTGAATCTTTAAGCAAAGGTAGTAATGGGCAGTACAACACAGGGTTGAGGAACCAGAAAATTGATGTGGCAGGAGGACAAATGCTCTGCAAGAGATCAGTGTCAACATGGGATACAGAGTTATTGGATGGGGATGTATAGTAATTGGGTCACAATCCAGAGAAAGATTGGAGTACCAGTTAGATACTTACCATTTAAGTAGAGGATTTTTTTTTCAACAGCATAAATCAGCAGATTTGACAATTAAGTCAGGCTTAAACCTAACAGAACAGAGATCAGAAATTTCTGAAGAAAACAAATTATAAATGAAGAGAAGAGAGTCCCTGAGAGGATTACTGTCATCAGTAATTCTTGATTAAAATAGCAAGCCATTAGATTAGCAGAACATGTTGGAAAATATCCTTCTTGATATCTATTCAATCAATTCCCACGATGTTGAAACTTTAGATCATCTTTTGTTTCCTATGAGAAGAGTTGAACTACTTAGGAGCAACAATCCCCTTATGTATTTGCTTATGAATACTCATCTGTATAAAATTCATTTGTCTCTTAGTATAATAAGAATATGAGTGTCTGGATCACTAGTCCACTGACAATGCCATTAGGCCACCACCTCCCATAAATGGTTGGGACGGGAAGTTTTAAGAAAAGCCTTTTGGAAACAAATTCAACAGTTGATAAGTGGGAGTTCTAGTTAAGGTCAGAGGAGTTGGTGAAGGGAAGGACATTAATAGATTAAGAGGAATAAGGATGAACTACCTAACATTTGATCATTGTTGGTTAGAAATGGGACTGAGGGGTATGCATTCTGTCTTTGACCAATATTGCGTAACGAGTGTATTGGGTCAGCTGCCTGGTTATACAACTCTCTTTCCCAATTTAATTTCCAATTGCAGATTATTGCCCATTTTACACTCGAGCCCAAAATCCGATAATACGTAAAGGCAGTGTCATTACATGTTAAAGGGTGAGGAAGAGACAAAGGTGTATTGTCCAGGCATTGCACTGTGAAGTGGTTGGAGAGGATGAGCACGGAGAAAATGTGATTGGTAAAATTGATTGTACAGTGGGTCAGGTAGGCAGTGGAATGGAGAGGTCATTGTTATTAAAACGGACAGGTGAAGTTAAAATCTACTTCACTACTTAGTTAAAATCTAATTAAAATTTGGATCTGTCCAATAGGACAGGCTCACCAAAGTTCCACACACAAGATTTCCAGAAGGAATGAACAAGTATCAAATTCAGTAATTGAGAGATAGCTGTATTGGTAATCATAGTCAAGAATTTACAAGACAAAGGACATCTGTCTGCGTGGGTTTCCTCCGGGTACACCGGTTTCCTCCCACAGTCCAAAAATGTGCGGCTTAGATTGAATGCATGATAAGTTGACCGTAGTATTGGGGGATTAGCAAGATAAGTGTATGGGGTTGTGGGAATAGGACCTGGGTGGGATTGTGGTTGGTGCAGTCTTGATGGGCCAAAGACCCTCCTTCTGCACTGCAGGCATTCTATGATTAATATCATATTACATGCACAATGAGTACATCACAGACACACAGCATAACCATAACTGACTTTCCAAACACATTGAAGCAGTATTTGAGCCCAGACTCTCCATCTGTGGGAATGGTGATGTGTCCAGAGAGCGCAACAATCCCAAATGATATTTCTATTGTCTGGCCCCCTCTTGAGTTTGAATGCCTTCTCTCATCCTCCTTTTCTCCATGAAGAACAACCTAACTTCTCCAATCTAACCATGTAGATAAAGATCCTCTTCCTGGGCAAAGAGGGATACAAAGTGTTCATTTAGAACCTCAGACATGATGTCCTCTGTCTACGTGTGTAGATCTTCACTTTGGGTTCCTTATAGGGCCTATACCTCTTACTAACTTTTACTATTTTTATTGCCTGTAGAAGACTTATGGATTCTGTGTTAGCAGCCCTGCTCCCTCTCATACTCTCACTTAACAAAGATGTGCAGGGTAGGTAGATTGGCTATACTAACTTGCTGCTTAGTACTCCAAGATGTGTGGGTTAGATGGATTAGCCATGATAAATGTGTGGGGTTACAGGAATAGGGCTGGGTGAGAGGGCCTGGGGAAAGATACGCTGTCAGAGAGTTGGTGATGTGATGAACTGAATGGCCTCTTCTGCTCTGTAGGGATTCTATGTTCAACGAACACCACCACCACTCCCACCCCGTCCCACCATTTCATTTTTCACCTCTGGCATATTCTCTAACTCACCAGAATTGAAACCGCTGGAGGTCAGATTGCAGATTTATGTATATATAGCAGTAGTGAATGACACACACAGATAATCAGCCACTTACATTGTATTTCTTTCTTAATCACAATCTTGCTATCAGAACATCCTGTTTCCCAAGTAACTTGGTGTATCCACAAGCATAAATATTTAACTTAAAATGCATTTATCAAGGCCATTGGTAAATAATTCTCCCAGCAGGGTTCCATGAATTATTGTTGGTCACAGTAATTCTTTAACAATTTCTGTCTAAACTGTTGCGTATTTTCACTATTACAAAAAAATTGGCTCCACTTTTAACCTACTTTGTTGATTGGGTTAGGTTAAGGCAGAAACCTGCACATCCTGTCCAATTTTACTCTTTATTGAAACCAACAGAGGATAAAATTGGACAAATCTAAAATGGGTGCCTAATGGGAACACCATCCCTCCACCGATGCCAGTGGGTGGGTGGGCTAGGTTAAGATTAGAGGTACTGTCTAGAAAAATGTGGAATGTACATATTCCCACATTCTTCACTTAAAAACAGGCTTAGACCAAAAAGACTAATGTTACTAGCAGCTAACATTACTAATCCGAAGGTTCTCCTATAACTACATGCATTTCCTCTGGGTGCTCCGGTTTCCTTCCACAGTCCAAAGATGTGCAGGTTAGGTGGATTGATCGTGATAAATTGCCCCTTAGTGTCAGAGGGATTAACAGGATAAATACATGAGGTTACGGAGGTAAGGCCTGGGTAGGATTGTTATCGGTGCACACTCGATGGGCTTAATGGCCCCCTTCTGCCCTGTAGGGTTTCTATTCTATGATTCTAAACCTAGATAATGATCAGACTTCAGTAAATTTTCAATTGAAGGCTAACAAAAATAAATTCACCAAAAAGGTTGATATAGATAAGGTTCTGTATATGAAGCATGATTAAAATAGACAAATAAACTGTCCAGCAACTCCAATCTCTGAACTAAGGGGATATAAAATAAAATCTAAAAATACCATCCAAAGAAAGCTAAGGAAATTTGTGTTGAAACGGTAAGATAGACTTCAAGGGAGTTATCTTTGTTGCGGGATTCAAATTTTGAGGGCTGAGTGAATCTGAGGGTTGTAATCAGAGGTTGTTTATAGTTTGAATTAACTCAAGAAAGGGTTTCAATGGCATTGATGCATTCACTGAATCTGTAGAGGATTCGTTTTAACAATATGTGCATTAAATAGCATAAACTTATAGTTCTTAATAAATTACTGCCACCATACTTTGTAGAATAACTCAAAGTTTCAGACTCCTTTTCAAAATCCAACATAAGAGATTTAATTCAGCAGTAAAGCTGATTACATAATTTTGCACTTTGTTTAAATCAAACTAGAAAATGATAGAAGCGCCCTTCAGGTCAGTGGACACCAGTGAAGGGGAATAGCTGGTTAAGTTTATTTATTAGTGTTACAAGTAGGCTTTCATCAACTCAGCAATTAAGTTACTATGAAAATCCTCTAGTCGCCACACTCTGGCATCTGTTCGGGTACACTGAGGGAGAATTTAGCATAGCCAATGCACCTAACCAGCACATCTTTTGGACTGTGGGAGGAAACCAGAGCACCTGGAAGAAACTCATGCAGGCATGGGGAGAACGTGTAGACCCCTGCACAGACAGTGACCCAAGCCTGGAATCAAACCCTAGTGCTGTGAAGTAGCAGTGCTGATCACTGTGCCACCATGACGCCCTGATAAAGTGTCTACACCCAGACATATTAAACTTTCTCTTCCCTTTTTACAGATGCTGAAAGACTTGCAACATATTTGACTTGGATTTTATTTCAAACTTACAATATGTATAATTTTATCTCTTTCTTATTTCCAGAGTAATTAAACCAGTATTGATGCTCTTTGTACTCCACATATTGAAAGGAATCAGTACTAGGATATAGAATGTTTCATTAGTGCAATTTATGTTTGCAGCATCAGTACCGAGTATTCTGGAGTGAGGACAAAGCATAATCCTACATCAACTTCAGAGAAAATCTCCAGTTATTAATGCAATTGTAGCTGTACTTTTTGACAGTCATTATATTTACAGTTTCTTTAATTCAGCTACTAATTAAATGCAAACCAAATAATGGTTCCTTTCAATCAGTTTTCTGAAATCAAACACTAGCAAAAGTATTTTATTTGAAACATCCCCTAAAATAACTACTGTAAGTAGAATAGCCATGCATTCCCTATAGTTGAATAATACAAAATGCTGTATCCACCTATTTAACCAAGACGGAGCAAGTAGTGCCCTGACATTCTCTTGTCTATCACACAAAACTCATGTGCATCTTGTGGGCACAATCTGTTTCATTATAAAGTACACTAGAAAATTCAGAATTTTGTTGTATTGTTCGTTCATGGAATAGTGTTGCTGGCTGGGCCAGCATTTATTGTCCATCCTGAATTGTCCTTGAATTGAGTGACTTGCTAAGCATTTCAGAGAATAGTTGAGTGTCAATCATATTCTGTACCTCTGGAATCACATGTAGGACAGACCAGATAAGGATGGCAGATTTCTTTCCCTAAAGGACATTAGTGAACCAGATGAATTTTTATGACAATAAATGATGGTTATGGTCATCTTTAGACTTTCAATTCCAGATTTTTATTGAATTCAAAATTCCACCATCTCCTGTCGTGGGATTCAAACCCAGGTTTCTAGAGCATTACCCTGGGTCTCTGGATTACTCTTGTGATTATGCCACAACCTGGAGTCCTCTTGCTCACAATCTGCCAATTCAATCACTGACATCTGTCTAATAATTATAAAAATCTCAATCCCCCTGCAGACAGTCAGAACAAAACTACAGGTTAACATGATGACTACAGCCAGATCTTCAAGCTAACAAGGATTGGACGTAATATGGGCACCAAAATAAGGACGAATGTTTCAGTTCAGCATTATACCCATTTGGCATTTAAATGCCACCATAACAAAAGAGCATGGTAATCAGAAATTCATATTTTACAGACTACTTTTGCATCATAACTAATGATAGGCAATATCATACAAGTCATTGTACAACTTGTAAATACCAATTTTGCCTACAAAACCAATTTCTAATGACTTATTACAGCGCAGAACAATATAAAACTTGTGGGTCAGATTGTCACATGAAGATATTGAAGTGAAGTGTGACTGTTAGCAAAGGCTTGGCTCATAATTTTCACTTCATTTTTCAACTACCATTGCAGCATTCTTAACAATGTTACCTCAGAGCTTTATTAAGTATTTCCGTATGTTATAAATGTGGAACAATGTTCATTTATTTTATTTAAGGAATGAAGGTGACAGTACAGGAATAGTAATATAAAAATTAATTGCTTAACACAGACTCTTTCTACAAATGTTCTCTTTATTACATACTCCTTTTACTTCAGCTAGCAATGATAAAAATTAGCAGACTGTAAAATTGCAGTAACTGTAAAACACACCACTTATGAAATGAAAAGCTGTTAAATGAGGCGTTTCTTCATTGTAGAATTGATGCATCTATAATGCTTCAAAATCATGTCCATTTGGATTAATATCTTCAGGATGCATGACTCTACCCATAAAGAGGATGGTGCCTAGATCAGAAGGAGGTAAAAGTACAGTCTGAGGTCATCTAGTAAATATAGTTATCCAGTTTAAGTTTAAATATTTTATTTTTTAATAATAATGAGAAATTCTGTGGTAGTATTTTAATCCTTGGACTTTAAAAAAAAATAAAAAGTCACAATTTGTTTATTTTCACAGTAATTTCAGAATTTGATAGTTTTGGACTATGCATAGTGTTAGGAATCCCATTGATGTTGCAATGCAAGGTCATCCCAAATTCCAGATGGGAATCCTGAAATATTGCTTCATTAACTATTTATTTTTGGAAAAAATGAAGAATAGAGATGAAACCCGATGAGGAAAGGCTTCAGTCTTGTTATAAAATATTTAAACAAAACATTTATTAAACTTTAAAACACACAAGAAGAAAGGCAATACTAAAGAACAACAATTAGCAACAACAGTTACCCAGACAGTATGCTTAAATTAACCCCCAATCTAAATCTATCTACTTTTCTAAACTATATAAAGTATACACCTTCCCCAAAGGAACGTCATCAGTTTTAACAACGAGCCAAATCCAGCAAATAATTACCACACAGGACCTGTAGCTTTCTTTTGGGAATCGTTCTTCTAGTTTAGAGTAGAATTTATCATGCATCACATAGATAGACTTCTTCTGCTTTTGTTCCTTCACACGGCTTGATTCTTTGTGAGAGCTCTGAGTTGGATCTGGAAATGGCTATGATCTAGGTCTCCAAGCGGCTAGCATCCAGTTTGCTTAAGAAAGTCTCTGTTTCGCTCTAATACTAGTCTGATGTGCATCTCAAGTCCTCAATGCAGCTAAATCCCTATCAGTTCCTTTTTTTAACCTAATTCTTTACATTTCATTGCAACTTCCTAATAGTAGTTTATAATAAATATTTTTTCTCTAATCTGTAATGTCTGACATTGCAAAATGTGTCATTAAATTTTGCTGTTAGTGCTGTAATATTGGTGTTTGGAATTTCTCTTACCTGTCTTTCGATTTCTGATCATAAAGAAAAATGGATGATCTGCAATGATCTGGGGATTAAGGACCATCATTCTGCTAACAGCGATCATTTCTGCAACACAGCACGTACAAGTTAATTAGTTTATTATTTTTACTGTTTTAGACCTGCCAGTCTGGAAAGAGTGATCTGATAAGAGCTGAGTACAAAAGGTGGAAAAGGTTAATCCAAGTATTACGAATATTGCCCACAGCAACATTTGATCTGGTTCTTTTAAATATAAATAAGTGCATCTGCACAAATAGCCATCAGTATATTCTTGCCAGCTGCACATTTCTCTGCAGAGCCTTGGGACACTCTTGTTGAAAACATAGTCAGCTGTGCAAACTCATGGGACAGAATTTTACGTTGCTCGGGTCAATGTGGCCCTGACCCAGATGCACCTGAAATTCCCTGAAAAGACATCAGGCATATGTCCCAACAACATCATGCACTCGCACAATATTTCAATTGGTGGGTGCACATGAGAGTTTGGATGCACACCTGCCAACATTCAAGCCAGAAATTTAGCCCACGAAGAGGCCAATCGAACAAAATTTTACATTGCAACTTCTGCTTTTATGGTTAGCAGGAGGGCCAGTAGGCCTTTATGTTTTTACTTCAACCATGATCCAGGGTGGAATCAAGTGTCTGGGTTAAAAGGTGTCTGAGGACTCAGGTTGGTATTTGCATTTGCTTCCTTTGCATCGTTTTTTGGTCAGAATGTATTTGTTACAGTTCTGCAGTGGCTGTCCCCTTGAGAGGGCACATTTTAAGCACCAGCCAAATCCTCCCTTTTCTCTGCAGCTGCCTTCTTTCTGCCATTCCTGGTAGTGCTCAGCCTGTCACAGACAGTGTTTCATACTGGCTGCCCGTTAATTTGCCAGCCAAATTAATAGCACTCTTGTGTATGCATTTCAGCCAAGTTCTCCCCCATGTGTCCTTGATGCTAACAGCTGGTGCCAAAATGCAAAACATAAGCATCATGATTCTCCCAAACTGGGGCTAAGTGCCTACTTTCCCCACCTGACGTTGGACAATGGCTTGTGCACTGCTGGGCCACCATTTCTAAAGAGCCACCCAATCTCCGTGCTCAGAAACAGGTCCCCCACCCCGCAGAAACAAATTGTGCCCCTCCACACTGACCAGCGGGGTGCCACCAAGAGGCGCATCCTCCCCCCCCCCCCCCCCCCCCACAAATAATGGGTAACCCCCTCCCACATTACTCAGACCCCTTCAGGTTTGCACACGAAGTTAAACTGCAGGCTGTTAAACAGGATTAGACTTTGTCTACATAGCAGTCAGGATCAATGGGGCATTTGAGATGCAGTCAAAGGGAAAGGAAATCAAAATAAACACAGGTTTCTCGAGGATGATAGAAATCCTTGATCTGACAGCTAATCTTTTACGGAACACTGCACATTGAACAGGTTACAGATCAAAGACTTCAAGTGCAGTGGAAAGTATTTCAACAATTTCTGAAGCTTCAGCAATTTCAAATCAAAGCTGGTGTGTATTCATTGGGGCTGAACGCACAGCTGGGCAGACTGGGAACATCCCTCACCGACCACTCCCCCCCCACCCCCCTTCGGTGAAATTGACATCCCCTTGACTTCAGAAAGGGTCTGCTTACATCTACAGCTTCTGACAGCAAGAAAGGGAAATCTCTGCTGCAAAAGAATGCTGCAATGAGTTACAATCTTGCCCAGGTGACCGGGGGGGTGGGAAGGTGTAGGTTTAAAAGTTACCGTGCCACTTCAGAATTTGCACAACTGACAGGGAGGAATGCAGATACTGATCACAGGGCTGCCTGAAATCGTTACGTCATTGGTGATTGTCAGGTTCACCAGGACTAGAAGGAGGAACCCAGCCACAACACCCCCATCCCAGTGGGAAGTGGCGAGTCAACCCCCAGGACCCTCCCTCTGCAGCCTGGCAGCAGCAGAAGGCCAAGTGACCACTGGACTAAACTCCTTGAGCCACTAAGGCGCCCAAGACACCAGGAAGGGTGACAGGGCATCGTGCAGTGTTGGCAGTGCCAAGGTGCTTGACCTACAGGGAGGGTCCAAGGGGGGAGGGAGCTGAGTCGGGGGGGGTCTGAGTGGAGGTTATTCACAAAAACTTCATGCCTGTGTGGTCTTGGGGGAGGGGGGAGGTGAGGAAGGATGTTTCTCATTGTTGACGTATTGGTGGTGCTTCCTTGACCCACAAGGTCAAGGTCCGCTTGTGAGGACCTGTATGAAAGCCCACCCACTGTAGATTCTGCTGGGGAGGCAGGCGAATACAGAGGACTGCAAACCTGCTAATTATATTTAAATTGGCAGTTTTGAATGTGCACTCATCGGCACCAAGCCCTCTTTTCCGCCGACTCCTGATTCTCCGGGCCATCGCATTCAGAACTAGCGGGCCTGGAGAATCCCCCCACAAGATATTGGAAATCTGAAATAAAAATATAAAATGATGGAAACACTCACATTTTGATGAAGACTTTGCCCGAAAAGTTAATCAACTCTTTTACCTTCCTCAGCAGGTGTTGCTTTGCTGAACATTTCACTGAGTTAGTGAATTCCTACCTGTCTGTTGACCATTATCAACCTCTAGATCAATCATTTTTGGGGGCCAGTTATTTCCCTGTTATCCCTATTTTGTTTAAGTAGTTTACAAATATTTCCTTGCTGATCTCATGATTCCAGTTCATGCTCTGATTTCTTAACAAGCTCACTGTCACTTCCAAACCCTACAAGGGATCTTTGCCTGGGTCTGCACCAAAATATGCTGGATTTCCTGGGCAAACAGGTACTGAAAACAAAACAATACTACCCAAGTCAGTAAATGAATGCATCCAATTCCCCTTTCCATGATTTCAAAATTAGTTAAAGCTTTAGGTTATTGGGTACATCATTTTATAATTCCAGTTTATAAATTTTTTAAAAAAATTTAATCCGTATGTTATTTCTTTTTAATATTTAAGTTAGCAAAAATTGGTTATCATGGAATTGGCGATTTCTAGACAGCCTGGAATGGTAAATTTAAAATCATCTTGAAAATATACGTTTAAGTACAAGTTTAAAAATGTATAATGATATGTATTTTTCTTTGCTTTGTCCACCTGGCCTCGCTGCTCGCTTCAACTGAGTTAAATGTTTGAATATTTACAATAAGAGCACTGCCACTCATTAAAAAGCCAGTAAAAGGTGAACTGCAAATGGAGTTGGAGTTTACAGAGTATCAAATACAGAAAACTGCATATTTAAAGAAGAGTTTTATTTAAATCTGAATTAGGATTTAAATATTGTTCAGAAACTGCTATTAGCAGTAAGATTTAGGGGTAGAAATTTGTCTTAGGCTGTGGCACAAAATAGATGGTATCAGCCAGCTGCCCATTATATCCAGTGCCCAATATTCAGTTCCATTGACTGTAATAGAACAGAGTATAGCTGCATACAATGGACGGATAATCCATTACGCCCACTTTGTGCCACTGCCAGAGAAACATTTCCATTTCTTGTCTATAAATGTAAATGAATGTAGAGATTGTACACTGCAATGGGGACACTGAACTAACTAAAATGCGGCAAGAAATCAGAAATTTTAACGATCTTTGAACCAATGTGCAAGATTCAAAATACTTATCAGCTTTACAAAGCATTATACCTGAGGCTGCAGCTGCTTCTGAACCTTCTTCATTCACTTCAATAAAAGATGAATGAATAGCCTTGGAGATGCACAAGTCCTTCTTTCCTGTTTGAAAGACAGAAATTCAACACTTCACAAGCAAAGTCAAACACACAAACTGAAGTACTTGACATATGGCCTTGCTCGACTCAAAGAACTAAATAGTACAACAAAAGGAACAGGCACATCCAAGCCTGCGCCAACCACATTGTCCTAGCTAGATCAACCATCTATATTCCTCTATTCCCCATCTGTTCAGATGTCTACCCAGATAAGTCTTAAATGTCACTAACGTATCTGCCTCAACCACCTCACTTGGTGTTGCATTGCACCTCGCTTGCAAAACTGTTTTTTTACAGAGTTTTTTTTCCTCTGTGTAAAAAAACTTCTTCTGCACATCTCTGTTGAACCTTCCCCCCCTTACCTTGAACATGTGCCCCCTTGTAACTGTCATTTCTGCCCTGGGAAACAGCTTCCAATTGTTTACCTTATCTATGCCCCTCATAATTTTATAAACTTCTATCGCCCCTCAGCCTCTGTCTTTACAGAGAGAACATTCCCAGTTTATTCAATCTCTACTCATAGCTAATACCCTCGATACCAAGCAACATCACTGGAAACATTTACTGTA
Organism: Carcharhinus amblyrhynchos; assembly: GCF_965287045.1. Taxonomy (NCBI): domain Eukaryota; kingdom Metazoa; phylum Chordata; class Chondrichthyes; order Carcharhiniformes; family Carcharhinidae; genus Carcharhinus; species Carcharhinus amblyrhynchos. Next base: position 98,646,385 of record NC_137326.1, on the reverse strand, counting down.
TTCCCTCCAAAGCCTCCATGTTTTTCTGGTAGTTTAGGAACCAGAAATGGACACAGTATTCCAAATGTGGCCTAACCAATGTTTTATATGACTGTAACATAATTTGCCAACTTTTACATTTGATGCTCCAGATGACGAAAGCAAGCAAGCCATATGCTTTCTTCACCACCTTTTCCACCTGTGCTGCCACTTTTAAGGGCTTGTCAACTTGTACTTCCAGAAAGGGGAGGCGGTTTAGAACGGAGTTGAGGAGGAACTTCTTCACTCAAAGGGTGGTGAATCTCTGGAATTCTCTGCCCGTTGAAGTGGTGGAGGCTGCCTCGCTAAATATTTTTAAGAAGCGGGTTGATGGGTTCTTGACAAGAGAGGGGATTAAGGGTTATGGGGAGAGGGCGGGAAAGTGGAACTGAGCCACAACAGATCAGCCATGATCTTATTGAATGGCGGGGCAGGCTCGAAGGGCTAGATGGCCTACTCCTGCTCCTATTTCTTATGTTCTTATCTCTCTGTGTGTCTATGCTCCTGATGGTTCTGCCATTTATTTTATAGTTCCCACCTGAATTGGATCTACCAAAGTGCATCACCTTGCATTTGTCTGGATTAAATTCCACCTGCCATTTCTCCACCCAATTTTCCAGTCCATCTATATCCCGCTGTATTCTCTGATAATATTCATCACTATCTGCAACCTCAGCAACCTTAGCATCTGTCGCAATCTTGCTAATCAGACCAGCTACGTTTTGTCCCAAGTCATTTATATAAATTTCAAACAACAGAGGTTCCAGCACTGATCCCTGTGGAACACTACTAGTTACAGACCTCCAAAAAACCCTTCCATCACTATCCTCTGTCTTCTATGGCCTAGCCAGTTCTGAATCCATCCATCTAGCTAGTTCACCCTTGATCCCGTGTGATTCGACCTTTTGCACCAGCATGCCATAAGGGACCTTGTCAAATGCTTTACTAAAGTCCACGGAGACAACATCCACGGCCCTTCCCTCCTCAATCATTTTTATCATCTCCTCAAAAAACTCAATCAAGTTAGTGAACATGAGCTCCCTCGTACAAAACCACGCTGTCTGAGGCTAATAAGATCATTCAGTTCCAAATGTGTATAGATCTTATCCCTAAGAACCTTCTCCAACAATATAACTATCACTGAAGTAAAGCTCACTGGCGTTATCCATGCTACCCTTTTTAAATAATGGGACAGCATTGGCTATCCTCCAATCCTCTGGGTCCTCACCTGTGGCCAAAGAGGAAACAAAGATTTCTGTTACAGGCCCAGCAATTTCCTCTCTTGTCTCCCTCAGTAATCTAGGATAGATGGCATCTGGCCCTGGGGATCTGTCTACCTTAATGCTTGAGTTCAACGGACATTTCCCTTGTCTGCTCCTTGCCCGCTCTGATTCTGTGGCGGGCGGGGCGATAGAATTCTGGTACGAGAACAACACAATAGCAGATTTCTGTGGATGCTGGAAATCTGAAATAAAACCAAAAATACTGCACATGCTCAACAGGAGGTCAGGCAGCAGTTGTGGAAAGAAACAGAGTTAATGGGCAGAATTTTAGGTGCCCTCAGTGAGCATGTTTCCTGCAAGGGGGTGGCACAAAAAAAAAGGGGGTGGCACAAAAAAAAGAGGGTAGCTACCCAGTTTCCATCTCGCCACCATCTTGCCCATCCAGCTTTCTCCTGTAATACAGGGGGTGGCAGACATGTGCTGAAATTGGCAGCCTGCCCATCATATTTAAGTGGATAATCAAGGGTCAATAAGGCTTTTCATCAAGCCAATTGACCCTGATAATGCACTGGCCATGCCATAAATCACTGGCGAGGGGAGCTGGGCAGGAGTTGGGAAGTCCTTTTTTTTTAAAAAAACAAATGCTTAGAAGAGCAGGAGAGAAGTGTGGTGGAGGTCACTCTGCAGATGCTGCCCCTTGCCGATCTCGGGACGGCTCCACTTAGGTGGATATCTCTTCCCCCCCCCTCACTTCCTTTTTACCTGCTTCCTTTTCATCTGCTTCCTCCCCACCCTTCTCCCTAAGCTAAACAGGGGTAGGAGGGCCACTATTTCACTTCACTCCCTCCCAAGTGGGAAGCATGTTTACAGCTCCCACACCTCATTACGATCCTTTATTCCAATTGTGAATTCAGATATCAGATCAGACTTATTGACAGCTGCTGCAGTCAAATAACCTACTCAAATTGCCAATCATGACATTCTAATCATTGTCATTTGAGTAAATTACTGGAGGGCATCTAGCAACTATATAATCCAGCAAGAGAGTCAACATTAGAAAATTGGGAAAGAAAAAGAAATCCAGTGGAGAAAACATGCTTTCTTTCAACTTTAAAGATATTCGGGATGAAATGTGGAAACTGATATATTTGTGGAACAAGACACCCTAAGCAGCAAAGTATTTCATGCTTTAAGAGGTTTAACAGTACACTCCTGAGGTTGCTTTCCAATCTGTTACCAATAACCACAGACTGAAATCTGTAGGCAAACCTTCAGTATGGAATCAGGCTGAGGCCCGGAGATGGCTTACTTCCCTCCTTGTCAGTTCAAAATTGAAGAGTGGGATCCTGACGAAATTAAGGAATCAGATAAACAAATAGTGGAAAACAGGGAACAGAAAAGTGATGGGATAGGATTATGCATATTTAATGAAATGTTCAATGAAAGGAAATGGGGAATGTCAAAAACAATATTGCAAAGTTTTACCCAATAACTTTACTTCGAAGGACATGAATCTTATCAGAAGATTGAACATTTTGAATTTTTTTAAAATTATGATTGTATTGTGTAATCGAGGATGCTTAACCTTCTTAGGTTTAAGATAAAACTAACTTCTGAAGTCATTATTGGAAACATTTTTCCTGGAACTGAACCATCACTCTTACATCACATACTGTGCATTTATAGTATTGACATGTTTCGGTATGTTTACAACAATTTATATTTGTATAATTCCTTTAACATAATAAAACACCCAAGGCACTATGCAGCAGTGTTACATGAAATTATAACCAGAAAAAGAGATAGGAGGTAAAAAGCTTGGTTAGTAAAATAGTTTTAAGGCAGGTCTTAAAAATCAGTTAAATGCACAAAGAAATTTAGGGGGAGTTTCATGCAGATGGAGGGTGTTTGGTGTTGGGGGTGGCGGGATGGGGTGGGAATTCTGCAGAAGTGGGATGATTGGAGCAGAGGGGTAGGAACCAGCACGTGGGGGGGGGCGGCAACGGCGACGAGAAAGAGTGGCACGAGATCAGGGTGCCTGCGCAATGGCATACCAAGCGCTCTGCAGCTGGCTTCACCAATGAGTTTAGCTGCCCCCTTCCCCTGCTACTGCCGAGAATCCGGGTTCTCTTTTTACACTGAGTGTTGTATGGCTGTGGCCTGCCAAAAAAAAAAACTGGCGTCATTCTCCCATGCCAAAGAGCGAGCCTTGTGGGATTCCAGAGGTAACCGTGGGGGAAGCCACTGACGATAATTCTCCAGCTACAAATAACTAGAGGAGAATGGATCAGGCAAGTGCAGGCCCACCCAGTTGGACAGTGGTGGAGAGGCATTGCAAGCTGTGAACAACGATATCAAATGCTATAGACAGGTTGAAAAGTCGAGAATGGATATTGAATCTTTGTCATGATTGCAATAGGTTTACAAAATATTTTTTAAATGGCATAGGAATAATTCAAAATACTGGGATGGGTAAAGGATGCATAAAACCAGGATCCAAGCAAGATATGTCGTTAAAAAAACAGAATGCTTTAAGTCTCAAGTTTGGTCTATTTACTATTCCTATGAGGTGCTAGTGTGATGAAGTGCAGCAGTCGGATCAAGATAGCCAGAATATACATAATATGTAAATATGCATCACATCCAATAAGCCCATTTTTTGTTAGTTAAATTCATTAGGCTGCAATTTGTAGCACATCTTAAGTGTATGCCAATCTTACAATGCAGAAGTTCCAGGATATTATGCTATGACTTATAGCATTTACATTTAAGTTTTTGAGTTTATGTATTAGTGTCACAAGTAGATTATATTAACATTGCAATAAAGTTACTGCGAAAATCCTCCAGTCGCCACCTTCCAGCACTGTTTGGGGACATTGAGGGAAAATTTAGCATGGCCAATACACCTAACCAGCACATCTTTGGCACTGTGGGAGGAAACCAGAACACCTGGAGGAAATCATGCAGACATGGTGAGAACATGCCAACTCCATTCAGTGACCCAAGCTGGGAATCAAACTCAGGTCTCTGGCGCTGTGAGGCAGCAGTGACACTGTGCTACCTAACATGCATCATACCATAGGTTTCTGTCCAGGGTGAATCTCTGCTGAACAGTTTGTCATCAAAATGAATACCATTTGCAAATTTGCTGAAATTACATCATTTTGGTTGCAGTTGCCACTTAGACAATAACAGAACGATGTTGGTTATTAACAGAATGATGCTAAGCAAGCTTAAATTCATCAAAATATTCAATCACTCAATGAGTTGACTAAGACGATATAGCTTGGTCCCATGCATTTGTGCCAATCTTTATTTCACTGTATGTAGTGTGATTAAAAAGTGAAGGACAACCAGTGCTTTGTACTCCCTAGTTCACTGTCCGTTTAGTTTGACGGCATCATTATTGCTAGTCACCAGAGATCCCTTACAACTAATGCTGGAATGAAATTCACATTGGAAAAGGTGAAACCCACACATCAGAGATAGCTCTTCTTTCAGGTCAATAACAAGGGCCATCACTAAGTGTATTATTGGGCTGGAATTTGCAAATATGTCACTGGCGTGGAGCACACATTACTATCAAAACTCTTACTTTACTAAATAACGCTGTCTATAAAATTGGTAAGAAATATCTGAAGTAAAAGACTGAAATAGAACTGACTTTAGCAGAAACATTAAATACTCTCTTGTTGCATTTTGTGTCTGGACCCACCATCTTGGATCTATATAGGATATTTGCGGCAGTGCATTCTCATCAGTTGTGCAGATTCACCAATGACAGGTTCAGGGAGCACAAGAGTCTAACTTATTAAAAGTTTATTTATTAGTCACAAGTAAGGCTTCCATTAACACTGCAATGAAGTTACTGTGAAATTCCCTTTGTAGCCACACTCCAGCATCTGTTCAGATCAATGCACCCAACCAGCACGTCTTTCAGACTTTGGGAGGCAACTGGAGCACCTGGAGGAAACCCACACAGACATGTGGAGAATGCGCAAACTCCACACAGACAGTGACCCAAGCCAGGAATCAAACCTGGATCCCTTGCGCTGTGAGGCAGCAGTGCTGGAATTTTCCCATTCTGCCCTCCACGGGAATTGTAGTGGACTGAGGACAGACCATGCAAAGGTCTATTGACATCGGGTGGGATTTTCAGTTTTGGGGTGAGACAACTGGAAAATCCCACCCATGGTGTTCTTCCTAATACCACTGGTGCTTCCAAAAACAGCCAACCTTTAGGAATAGCTGCTTATTTACTGTTTTGAAAAAAAAATTATCACATGCTAATTTGGATGCTTTACTTCCAGAGATTTACTCATATAGAAGGCTTGACACTAAAGTATTGATCCCCTATAACTAATGCTGGAATGAAATTAACATCGGAAAAGGTGAAACCCACACATCAGAGATAGCTCTTCTTTCAGGTCAATAACAAGGGCCAACTCTTGTACAATAGTGAAGCCAAAACTACCCAGGAAACAGTGACCTTCTCCCTTTTCAGGTTAATAAACATAGAATAAATAAATTCCACATGTGCACCTAGGTGGAAAAAGTCTTGATCACTGGGTATTCTGATTTCCTCTTAAAATTGGGAAGTGATTTTTGTATGTGTGTGAGTGAAGCGTGGCACAGTGCACGTTTTGCTAGAGCGCAGCTGTCAGAGTAAAACCGGCTGAACACAGCATCATAGTTTAATAATAACCTGTCACTCACACTGTGCACATCAGTTGAGCTTAAAGTTAACCTCTGATGATCTGCAACTTGAATTTGTGTGGACAAGCACCAGGCTTTGAGGTAGTAATGCTGTTTTTGAGTGCTGTCTTATCCAGGATAACAAAGAGACATGATTAAAAGTGTGCTTTGAACAGCTCCAGTGATCTGTTTTGCTCTGCCTAAATTTACAACCTCTGCTTGACTAGGCCATTATTCTAGAATATTCCACTGTACCACCAGATTATGCCAACTGTTTCCATCTGTGCTTGTGAGTCACTTTCACCCTTAACTGCAGCAGTCAGCGTACTGTGCCAGCACTTGCAACATCAATCCTGCTTATTGGAGTAAAAAAAGGTTCAAAGCTAAGCTAAACCAGGGAGCCGATGGCCTGGTGGTATTATTGCTAGAACATTAAACCAGGAACTCAGCTAATGTTCTGGGGACCCAGGTTCAAATCCTGCCACAGAATTTGAATTCAATTAAAACAAAATCTGGAATTAAGAATCTACTGGTGACCATGAAACCATTGCCAATTGTCTGAAAAACCCATCTGGTTCGCTAATTTCCTTACCTGGTCTAGCCTACATGTGACTCAAGTGCCACAGCTATGTGGTGGACTCTCAACTGCCCTCTAGGGTAACAAGGAATGGGCAATAAATGCTGGCCAGCCGGCGATGCCCATGTCCCACAAATAAATTAGATTTTAAAAAAATTGCATCAGACAAATAGATTTAAATCTAGAGATTTGTTCTTGCTAACTATAATCAGGAAAATGTTCCAGCCATATGAGGAACACATTTTAGAAGGATACTTGAAGATTAACATAATATTTTTCTATTTTGTACTTGCAAGGTCAAAAATGAAGCTTCTCAAAGAGCCTAGTCTTTATTCTCTGCCAGAAAAAAAAGGACTTGTTAGCACTGCACTTGTGATGTTATTTACAGTCAACACTTTTCTCATGTTCTGAGAATGCTGTTTAAATCCCCTGCTGAGGCGAAAAGGAAATTCCTATTAAACCTTGAAGCAATCAGATTTCTATGCAGATTTAAATATGCTTGTATTCCAATTTAAGTAATTATGTTATAAACCGTTTTCAATATAAATATACATATTGGGCAATGGAAGCAATAAAGTTATTTTACAATGCAGAGGCACAATGACTTTATGGGTAAAGGTTAATGGTTTATTATAAAAACTTTACCCAGAAATATTGTGACGATTGCAGGTAAAATGGAAAAGAAAACGGCACTGAACATACAAAGTAAATGTCTAACCACTGTTAAAACGCACAACTGACACAATGATTCATATTTTTCTTCTGAAATATGCAACAGATTTGGTTTGTACACCTTGTACAAACATGAGCCCAGGTCACCTGGGTCCACTGCTTTAACATATGCCATAGGCACCGCCGCACCCACCCCCATCTCTCAACTGACTGCAACATGTGTAGGATTCTCCCAAAAAAATTTTAAGAGCCGATTTTGCAAAAAGATTGGAGTAAATCCCACTGCTTTTTATCAGTGGGGCTTTCAAAATGAATCTCCCATACTTTGAGCACTACAGAATGCACTAGCATGAATCACACTAAGAATCAGTGAGCAGGGCTTATTCCCACTGGAGGGGCAGGCAGCATAGCGCTGAGTGGGCCAATGCACATGCGCTAACCTGTCAGCACCAAGATTGGTGCATGCACAATAGCCCCGCACTGCTGGCATCCCAATATCTGGCCAGCTCAATCGCTGGTCAGCCCCATGACCCCTAGATTGCAGCCCTTATGACCATTGCAACACATCCCCCCACGGCCCGATCATTGCCTATCCCCCCCCCCCGATGTGTCTGGGCCAGCTTCAGCACACCCTCCTAGTATTGCCCCCCCACCCCCAAACCCAGCAGACCCAATCACCTCACCCCACCCTCCCCAATCGACAGCCCTGAAATCCCCAGCAGGCTGACCTCTCCCACCCCGATGGCCAGCCCCCATCACTGACCTCCCTTCCTCTGTCAGCCAGACCAAGTGAAGAGTGGCAGCGGGACCTCCTCAACCCCCAGCTATCTCCCGCCTCTCCCGCCCAGTGATCTCTCTCCCCCACCAAACAACTGCCCCAATAGACTCCACTCCCTTGGGCATCGTCACTTTGCCCCTGGTGCAGTGCTAGGGGGCCAGACCCCACCTTTTAACCACCACCTGCTGCAGGGGCCTCAGTGGCCCCACATTCACTCCAGCAGTGTTGAGCCACAAGCTCCCCACAGGTGGGGAGCTATTGTAAACCCACTGGAGTAAACCACTCCTGGCTGGAGGGAGGAGGGCTAGCGGACCCCTAATAGATATAAAATACATTTCAATGGGCATGTAAATAAATTATGCAGCTCCACACTGATTTCTGGTGCGGAACTGACGAGGCTGGGAATCCAGCGCCTGGTGACTCATGGAGAATGTGGCGCCCAGCTGTAAAAGTAGTGCAGTCAGCTGGGAGAATTGCCCCCCGTTGTGTTTTAACTGAGTACGTTAACCCCTTGAATGCTTTGATTCTCAGGAACTGACACAAGGGAGGTTATCTCATAAAATAAAGAAAAGTTTATTTCACAACACCTGAAATATATTCACAATAGTCTCACTCACGCACAAAAAAGATGGTTACAAAAGAGGTGGCATGCACTTACGTTTTGAAAGAGTTCAAAAAGTCTCCATTACTCTCGTCTTTTGAGATGGAAATTGGGCATGCTGCAGGTCTCATGAGGGAGCTGCACAGTTGTTAGCACTACTGCCTCAAAGTGCCAGGGACCCGAGTTGAATTCTTGGCTTGGATCACTGCAGAGTCTGCACGTTCTCCCCGTGTCTGCGTGGGTTTCCTCCGGGTGCTCCGGTTTCATCCCACAGTCTGAAAGACTTGCTAATTTCTCCCTCAGTGTACCCAAACAGGCACTAGGGGGATTTTCATTGCAGGGTTAATGTAAGCCTACTTGTGACACTAATAAATAAACTAAAAACATACTTCCAATTCACTCAAAGGTGTGGAGGGTTGGATGTTTCTGGTGATGAATTCACAGTGGCTTCCTCCCTGCAACAGGAAGTTTTTGGCTTTGCTTCAGTTGAAAGTGTAATCGAGCTTCTATAGTGATGATCTAGCTGGGTTCTGCAAATTGGTAGGAAAATGGATAGCCCCACTTCTCTTTGACAAAGGGTCATCTGGACTCAAAACATCAGTGCCTTTTTCACCTTACAGATGCTGCCAGACTTACTGAGATTTTGCAGCATTTTCTTTTTTGGTTTCAGATTCCAGCATCTGCAGTATTTTCCTTTTAGCCCCACTTCTCTACTTGCCTAGACAGGGTTCTTCCTTTTCTCCATGAGGTCTCTTCCCTTTGTATTATCTTTGTCTCCCAGACTAACAAAAATCTGTTCACAGGATGCATTAAGAAATGTTTCATGTTACAAGCTGATTTGTCAAATGACCATACTATCAGTTTTTCCCACCATTCACACAATTGGTCCCTGATAAACATTAGCACTGACACACAATGGGGTTTGAATCTCAGCCATTTGCATCTCTTTTCCATTCGCGTACCCCCAATCTGAGGAATTTCAATCTACAGCCAAAAGTCTGTGTTGTCTTTGCACATCAGTTTCTGTAGGTATGGTAGCTGTTAAATCCAGTAAGAAGTCTCACAACACCAGGTTAAAGTTTGACAAAGTCCCTCGTGGTAGGTTAGTACAGAAGATTAAAGCTCATGGGATATGTGGTCAGGTATCTAGATGGTAGAGAACTGGCTTGCAAAGAGGAGTCAGAGTGTAGTTGTGGAGGGGTCTTTTTCTAGCTGGAGGTCTGTCACTAGTGGTGTGCCACAGGGCTCGGTACTGGGACCACTTCTCTTTGTAGTGTAGATAAATGATTTGGAAGAGGGAGTAGGTGGTGTGATCAGCAAATTTGCTGATGACACCAAGATGGCTGGATTGGCGGGCAGTGAGGAGCAGTGTCTGGCAATACAGCAGGATATTGATAGGCTGGTTGATTGGGCAGATAGGTGGCAAATGGAGTTTAATCCGGATAAATGTGAGGTGATGCATTTTGGCCGGAATAATGTAGGGGGAAGTTATATGATAAAGGGTAAGCCTGTAAGGAGTATAGAGTCGCAGCGAGACCTGGGGGTGCAAGTGCACAAGTCTTTGAAAGTGGCAGTGCAAGTGGAGAGTGTGGTGAAGAAAGCCTATGGTATGTTAGCCTTTATAGGAAGGGGTATAGAATATAAGAGCTGGAGTCTAATGTTGCAGTTGTACAGAATGTTGGTTAGGCCGCATTTGGAGTACTGTGTACAGTTCTGGTCGCCTTACTACCAGAAGGACGTGGAGACTCTGGAGAGAGTGCAGAGGAGGTTTACCAGGATAAGAACATAAGAACATAAGAAATAGGAGCAGGAGTAGGCCATCTAGCCCTTCGAGCCTGCCCCGCCATTCAATAAGATCATGGCCGATCTGTTGTGGCTCAGTTCCACTTTCCCGCCCTCTCCCCATAACCCTTAATCCCCTCTCTTATCAAGAACCCATCAACCCGCTTCTTAAAAATATTTAGCGAGGCAGCCTCCACCACTTCAACGGGCAGAGAATTCCAGAGATTCACCACCCTTTGAGTGAAGAAGTTCCTCCTCAACTCCGTTCTAAACCGCCTCCCCTTTATCTTGAGGCTGTGCCCCCTAGTCCTACTGTCTTTTTTGAGCGGGAAGAGTCTCTCCACCTCTATCCTATCCATCCCATTCATCATCTTATACGTCTCAATGAGATCTCCCCTCATTCTTCTAAACTCTAACGAGTACAAGCCTAGTTTATTCAGCCTCTCCTCATAGCTCAATCCCCTCATAGCTCAATCCCCTCAACTCCGGTATCAGCCTAGTAAACCTCCTCTGCACTCCCTCCAGGGCCAAAATATCCTTGCGCAGGTGCGGCGCCCAATGGTATGGAAGGACTGGGGTATGAGAAAAGATTGAAGAAATTGGGGTTCTTTTCCCTTGAAAGATGCCGACTGAGAGGGGATCTAATAGAGGTATATAAGATTATGAAGGGTATAGATAGAGTAAACAGAGGTAAGCTATTTCCTATAATAGAGACACGTAGGACAAGGGGCCATGGACTTAAGGTGAGGGGGGAGCGGTACAACACAGATATTAGAGGGAGGTTTTTCACACAGTGGGTAGTGGGGGTATGGAATGCTCTGCCAAGTAAGGTGGTGGAGGCAAACACACTAGAGTCCTTTAAGAGTAACTTAGACAGGCACATGACTGAGTTGGAGATGGGTGGATATAGGAGAACCTTTAAATAAGGGTCATTAGCATTGGGGTGTCCCTAGAAATGTAAGTGGGTATAGTATGATAATAATGTTTTTCTCTTTTCATTCACAGGTTTTAAGTCGGTCCACCTTGTGTCCAACGAGGGGCATACACGTGATGGGTCGTACTGGGGCTGCTCTTGGTTGTTCGAGATTGGCCTAGTGCTTCATGTCGTTAGTGTGTGCCTAAACTGGACAAGATACTGGGCAAGACGACAGCTCAGTAACTATCGCTGATTGCTGTGCAGACACATGGATTTGGGCCGGTGTCTGTGGGAGTTTGCGCATTCTCCCCGTGCTTGCGTGGGTTTTCTCCGGGTGCTCCGGTTTCCTCCCACACCCCAAAGATGTGCTGTTAGGCTGATTGGCAGGAATAAATTGTCCCTAAATCAGTTTTCCCTCAATCTGGATGGCCATAAAACATTAGATAGGGGTCATGGGTAGAAAGGTGGTGTTGAGATGGCAGCGTGGGCTCGTTGGGCCGAAGGGCCTGTTTCCCAGGCTGATTTTGTTCTTTGTTCTAAAGTCTAACAGGTTTATTTGGCAGCACAAGCCACTAGCTTTCAGAGCACTGCTCCTTCATCAGGTGAGTGAGGACTTGTGTTCACAAACAGGACATATAAAGACACAAGCTCAATTTATAAGATAATGGTTGAAATCCGAGTCTTTACAGGTAATCGAGTCTTAAAAGGTACAGACAGTGTGGGTGGAGAGAGGGCCAAGCACAGATTAAAGAGATGTCTACTGTCTCCAGCCAGGATAGTTAGTGAGATTTTACAAGCCCAGGCAATTCATGGGAGTTACAGATAGTGGACATGAACCCAAGATCCCGGTCGAGATCGTCCTCATATGTGTGGAACTCGGCTATCAGTCTCTGCTCAGTGATTCTGCATTGTCATGTGTCGTGAAGGCCATCTTGGAGAACACTTACCCAAAAATCAGAGGCTGAATGCCCGTGAGTGCTGAAGTGTTCCCCGGTTGGAAGGAACACTCCTGCCTGGTGATTGTTGAGCGGTGTTCATTCATTCGTTGTCATACCATCTGCATGGTCTCCCCAGTGTAGATGCCTTGGGACATCCTTTCCTGCAACATATCAGGTAGACAACGTTGGCCAAGTTGCAAGAGTATTTACCGTGTACCTAGTGGATGGTGTTCGCATGCGAGATGATGGCATCCGTGTCAATGATCCGGCACGTCTTGCAGAGGGTGCTGTGGCAGGGTTGCGTGGTGTCATGGTCACTGTTCTCCTGAAGGCTGGGTAGTTTGCTGTGGACAATGGCCTCTTTGAGGTTGTGCAGTTGTTTGAAGGCAAGAAGTGGGGCTGTGGGGATAGCCTTGGCGAGATGTCATCATTGAAGACGAACATGTTGAAGGCGCCAGAGAACATGTTATAACTTCTCTGCTCTGAGGAAATACTGCTTCACGAAGTGTACTCTATCCGCAGTGTCCCCTGTTTGTCTTCTGAGGGGATCTTTCCTGCCTCCCAAAGATAACCAAGGAGAAACTCCTGGACCCTTATTCACCCAGCCTTCTGTAGAACAGAAATGTTCGCCAAGGCCATTCCCTTGGAATAATCAACATGAATGCCATCATCTCACATGAGAACACCAACCACCACGTACATGGTACATACTCTTGCAACGCAGCCATGTTGTCTACCTGATATGCTGCAGGAAAGGATGTCCCAAGGCACGGTACATTGGGGAGACCATGCAGACACTGACACTGGATGAATGAACACCGCTCGACAATCACCAGGCAGGAGTGTTCTCTTCCTTTTGGGGAACACTTCAGCAGTCATGGGCATTCAGCCTCTGATCTTCGGGTAAGCATTCTCCAAGACGACCTTCATGACACACAACGCAGAATTGCTGAGCAGAAACTGATAGTCAAGTTCTGCACACACGATGATGGGCCTCAACCGGGATCTTGGGTTTATGTCACATTATCTGTCACCCTCACGATTTGCCTGGGCTTGCAAAATCTCTAACTGTCCTGGCTGGAGACAATACACACCTCTTTAACCTTTGCTTGGCCCTCTGTCCACTCACATTGGCTGTAACTTTAAGACTCGATTACCTGCAAAGACTCACGTTCCAACCTTTATTTTGTAAATTGAGTTTGAGTCTTTATATGCCCTGTTTTTGAACAAAACTCACTCACCTGATGAAGCAGCAGTGCTCCGAAAGTTTGTGGCTCGTGCTACCAAATAAAGTCCAGGTTGGACTTTAACCTGGTGTTGTGAGACTTCTTACTGTGCTTACCTCAGTCCAACCCAACATCTCCACATCATAGCTGTTAAATTCACAGGAGACATCTGTGACAATTTTAATGACCTCTCAAAGGAATGTTCCAAAAGACCTTTCAAACAAGCAGTCTAAGTACCAGCCTAGGGCAGATCCATGAATATTTGCAAAGGGAGGTCACCTGACCCTCTTGACTCTATTTTGTTTCAATGCAGATTGGTTAATATGCAAAATGTATATTGTTTTAATTTAAAAACTGCTCACTTTTCACAGAACTGCAGGTACATCTGCATAGGCATGACATGTATCTTAAGGTTTAAGTTTGTACTGCCTTTACAAGGTCTGTTTTGAACAAGCAGACAAGTTAGTTTTCATATTCCTCATAAAGGTTACAGTTCATATTCCTCATTACTCTCCTCGGTTATAGTTAGTTTTCCATCATACCAACAATTGTCTCAAGTATCATGATCTGTGCCGCTATGAGCTTCCTGAAATTAATTTTGGAATTGAAAAATAATGGAACGTCAGAGAGAGAACACCGGATGCTGGATCTACTCTGTGTCAACTTCAATATTAAGTGCAACTTTGCTTAGAATGTTAACAATATATTGACCTGTCCGTGGTTTGTTTTATAACACGTCACTGGAAGATTTCTAATCATAGCTGCACTAAGAGATCATTACTGACATCAAACAAACAGTGGTTAGTGCCACATAAACTTGTAGCAAATAGGAGTGAAGATTTGTTCAGCACTGGAGGAAGATGATGGGCTGGAATTCTCTGGTCTTGCATGCCCTGCAACTGCTACCAGCGAGAACGAAGAATTTGGCATTCAGCCAAACTTCCATTCACTGCAGCAGCACTGGAGAATCCCAGCTGCTCACAAGATCGGAGAATTCTGACCAATGTGTTGGCAGTCATAGCTAATCCAAAGGATGAATTCCAATCCTGTATCTTTGTACGTGATGTATTCAATAAAGTCGTGATGTAATTGTCTGGAAAACGCTTCTTTTTCTTTAAGCTATACAGGCCAAGGGAGCAGATTGTTAAACAGTGCACTTGTCTAGTCAGATTGGATGGTGCTGGTAGGCCTTATAGCAATAGACTTTGTTGATTCACACAAAGCAAAAACAAAAATCTTAGTGCTCCAATATTATCAACTACATACTAGCCCTACTAACCACTGATGAAGAAAAGGGTTGCTCATGTATCATAATAGGAGAAGCTTTCAAAGATTGATTACCTCAGCTTAAACTGAATTTTACACACCAGCTAATAAGATAACGTTTAGAAAATTGGACTGTCTACCTACCAGTCATTGCCGAGAGGTCAGCATCAACACCAAACATTTCCGAGATCCCCAGGCTGGCGAGAACTTCTTTCAAATCAATATTCTGTGTCACTTTGAATCTAGCAATGTAATTTTATACACATGCAGAGTCAATGATGAAAACAAGCAGATCGGAATGACATGTAAGCATTTCTTTTGCTGTAAATTTAAAATAATAGATCAATGTTTCTGGAATAAAAATGTTGACAAAAAGATTACTAATGTATCTTTTGCGTGGAAAAATCATTTGTCGTTAGTCACTGGATGTTCTGAATACACTCCCTTCATTCTGCAATTCCAAAGCAATAATGAAAATGTCTTGTGCACATGGAGTTAGTGCAAGTTGCATTTCCAACTTTATTAACTCTGCTTGGGAACCTTCATAGTTCTTTGTAAGGTCTGCACTGACAGATAATAATAATTAAAGCACAGCTAGAGGGAAAATAGCAGTCTAATGCACTATTGGTATTTTGTTGACAGCGGCAGCATAGCAATGACAACATGTGAATGAAAAATAAGCAATAGCTGAACATTTAATTCAGTTCAAAATCTGTTTTCCGTGTGGAATGATTGTGACTGCCATTATTAAATTGCTCCGAAAGTATATGCTATATTATTTTGAAAATGAACTTTCATTTTAAGAAGCTGTGGTTCTTTCAGATCGCCACACATGCTTGTTGTTCCTAATAATGTTTCTGATGCTTTTACCATTATACTAAGACATATGTATTAAAACATGCATTTTAAATAATACTCATAGAATCCTACAGTGCAGGAGGCGGCCATTTGGCCCATCGTGATTGTTCCAACTCTCTGATAGACATCTATCCAGGCCCTTTCTCCATAACCCCACATTTCAGTTTATTTATTAATGTCACAAGTAGACTCACATTAACACTGCAGTGAAGTTACTGTGAAAATCCCTTCATCGCCACACTGTTTGGGTATAGTGAGGGAGAATCTTGCGTGGCCAAGGCACCTAATCAGCACATCCTTCAAACTGTGGGAGGAAACCAGAGCACCAGAAGGAAACCCACGGGGAGAATGTGCAGGCTCCGCACAGTGACTCAAGCTGGGAATCGAACCAGAGTCCCTGGCGCTGTGAGGAATGTCATGTTTGCCCTGCGAATCCCGCAACCTACACATCTTGGCACACTAAGGGACAATTTAACATGGCTAATCCACCTAACCTGTACATCTTTGGACAGTGGGAGGAAAACTGGAGCACCTGGAGGATACCCATGCAGCCGCGGGGAAAACATGCAAATTCCACACAGACTGTATTAGTATTACGAAGGTGAGATTAATTTGTGCACCACAACTAAAGTTAGCAATAGCAATTGCACCAGCAGTGCAGTTAGGACTTATGAAACGGCTTTGGCTGTTTTCACGAGACTTGTCTTGAAATGCGGGCTTTGCAGTTAAAAAAATGAAGCATGTACTAAAACTCAACTAGAGACAAAATCAACGTTAATCCTTGATTCTGTCCGAAATTTCCATTTGTTACACAATAATTGGCACAATGTAACCCTCCAGTTAGTCTGCCCTATATTCTAAGGCAGTTGCACAATACCTTGGGAAAATCCTTCATGTGTCACTATATTTTGCTTTAAAAGAGTGGAACTTGTCGGTAATGTGCGTTTAACATTGAAATTAAAAATACAATATTCCTGGCTTTATTTGTGCAGTTTGAATTGGGAAACTGGAGACACTCTAGATCTTTTGCATTAGGTTTGATAAAGAAGTCAATCTGGTGGTGTGCAATGTATGAAACAATGACATGGGCACTGACATAAGTATAATATATTTTACACACACATATATATATATATATATCAGCTGAAAGTTCAATCCAAATTACCCCCTCACTAGAAAGGTTATCAGATGTTGACTGAATTAATTCAAAACACACAATGACTATGGCAGGAAACCGGAGAACAATGTAGTTCTATTTTGGCCTGTCGTGCCACAAATGGCAACAGACTACGTCATTTCTAAATATCAAAAGTCTTACATTACTATCAGCATTATTTAAAGGGCAAATGGACAGATAAGAGAATAAAAGAAGAATGACACTAAATCGCTTACATTTTGCCCTACTGGTTTATGATGGAGTCTGAACATCTTGGTGTTCTGTATTCTGTCCAATCTTCTGACCTGCACCTGCCTTTGCACGATTATGCATTTTTTTCTTTACATTTGATATTATCTTTAACCATTCCAGTTAACCATGGATGGTGGGTCTGTTCATTGGACTTTTTCTTACTTGTTGGAATATATTTATACTGTGTATTCTGAAACGTCCCCGTAAATGTTTGTCACTGCATCTCTATTGGCCTATCACTTAACCTATTCTGACAATTCACATTAGCCAGCTGTTTTAGTGTCCTCTTAACTGCTTTTATTTAAGTTTAAAACATGAGGGATCTTCAACTTCTGTTTTTAGCATTGTTGGGGTGGGGGGGGGGCGCAGGGGGGAAGAAAAATTGTGGGGGGGCTGATGGAAATCAGTGACAAGGGTGGAAAATTCCAAATCAGCACTACGCGTGCAGAATTTCCCCGATTAATTGTCCCTGTCCCCCAGCAATGATGTAACTTATCCCGACTTTGAAAGTCAGCATAATAATTTGCTGAGATTTTAATGTAACTATCAGGCTTTTACACCTGGTTGTCCTCCCACATTGGATTGTCCCTTCACATCAGTGTGAGGGGGCAAAAGAGGGGGGCACGGATGTGAGGTTTTTATTTCATTTTAAATTGGGTACCCTTTTAGAATCTAAATGCTTGAGCCCACCCCACCAGTGTGACATCACAGGACTCACCCTTTGCCGTTTATTTTTTTTAAATGCTCAAGAGACAGCAAGGAAAGCCGTCTCTGGGGTTGGCAGCTTCCTCGCCGTTTTATCCTGCGTGCTGCATCACTCTGCTTTTTTTCAGAAAACTTCTTCCTCATCTCAGACTCACTCCTCTTTTCCTCAAACTGAATGTAAAATTCAATTATATTATGGTCACTGCTACCTAGGGGGTGCCTTCACTACGAGATCATTAATTACTCCCATCTTCAGACACGATTAGCATAGTAAACACTTGGTCATAAAAAGTAAAAGCAGAAATAGGCCATTTGGCCCATCAAGCCTGCTTTGACATTCAATAAGACAATTCTCCCCTACCTCAGTTACACCTTCTGCATTATCCTTATATCCGTAGATTCTCATTGTATTCAAAATACTAGTTATAAAGTGTGTGACTATCAAAGCATGGTATTACTGCAAGAAAACACTATTAAATGTTGTTTTTCTAACGATCACTAAATTTCCCTGCAAACATATGTTACTTTCTGATTTAAAATGGCTAAACATATCTCAGCCATGCAAATAGATTTTATTAGACATCATTCCCCAGACAAGAAAAAAAGCCCCTCACCTTGGCAGGTACACTTCAACCTTCTGCTTCTTTACCGAGCTTGCCCATTCATTAATTAGTTGGGTTTTGATAAGTGGCTCCAAGGTAGCCAGTTGCACTTCCTGTCTCGGGAGAACGATCATCATGCTCATCTTGTCACCAACGTAAGGCATTTCTAAAACTTGGTATACTCCTCCTGCTTCATTTG
Source organism: Carcharhinus amblyrhynchos (assembly GCF_965287045.1). Lineage (NCBI taxonomy): Eukaryota > Metazoa > Chordata > Chondrichthyes > Carcharhiniformes > Carcharhinidae > Carcharhinus > Carcharhinus amblyrhynchos. The sequence goes on along the minus strand of NC_137326.1, from coordinate 98,627,921 downwards.
AGCCATCACTGAACTCACCTAAAAAAAAATCAAGTTGCATCTGTGAAGAAATTATAACCTCAGATTCTCACAGACTGCTTCCTCGCCAATGAGGTACCTTTTGCAATAGCCCCTATTGTAATGTAGGATGTGTAGCTGTCTTCCATGAACCTTATTGAGATAATGACCAGCTCATTGGTCAGCACACCGGGGAGGACTCTCCTATTTTTCTTTGAAACAGTGCCAGGGATCTCTCATTCAACTGAGAGGCAAACAAAGCCTCGTTATAAATCATCTGAAAGACAACTCCTCTGACCATGCAGCATTCGCTCAGCACTACATTAGAGTATCAGTCTAGATTTTACACTCAAGCCTCTGGAGTTCGTCTTGAACTCACGGGGCACGATTTTCCAGCGTAGAGGGGCAGGAAATTTAAGCGAGACCCGAACAATATGATTGCCACCCGGTGTCTGGTAGGTCGCAATCTTCCAGGGCCATTTTTGTGGCGTAATTAAATATTTAAATATCCAACAGGTCATTTATATGTCTTCAGTGAGCTCTGGACTCTATTGTCTGGGTTCACTTTGATTTTCAACCTTGCCAGCGAAGGTTCCCACCAGCAGTATCACAGCTCACCCCCAGGGCCAGATTTGATAGCCTCGTCAGTGGGATCAGATGCCATTGAGGCCTCCTAGGAGGACAGGGGTGGAGCAAACAATACTCATTAGGCAGTGTCAGCCTAGCAGAGTCAGCATGGGATCCTGGCAGTGCCAGCTTGGCACCTTGACTCTGCCAAGGGTATGGTGCCTCGTGGGAGGGCTCACGGGGCAGGGCAGACTCTGCATCCGGGATGGAGGGGGGTAAAAAAGCTAAACATTTGTAAGCCATTACAGATTGTTGGTACATCATAAGTACCAATATGCAGCTAGTCGTGGTGTTGTGGGGGGGCGGTGGGGGGGGGGGGGGGGGCGGTGGTGCGGTGATTGGGGTCAGTGTCAGCAATTGAGAGGCAGGGTCAGTGATTTGGGGAGGGGTGGGGTGATGGAGTGTGATTTGGGGAGGTGGGGTGGGGGGAAGAGAGGTGTGATCGAGAGGAGTATATCAACAGTTTGGGAGATAGACACAATGGCCCCCGAGCACTCTGCTGTTGGCCTTTCTAGCAGGTTTTATGTCAACCCCACAACACCCCGGTATGAATTGCCTGATAGCCTCTGTAGTGCATAGAATACCGTAAATTTATGAAACTCATTCATAAGAAACCTTTTTCCCACCTGTTGGACAATTTGAATTAATTTGGGAAAATTGCCCCCTTGAACTTTTGACTCATAAGTGAGTATGCAATCCAGCTGACACTGCATCACAGTAAAACTATAAACCGTGAATTATCATCAAGTTATGAAAAGTCACTGCTTGTTTTCAGCATTTTCACATTTACATCTCTGCCCATTTGTAAGTGCTATGGCTAAAATATCTCTGCTGTTTTGCAATCATAACAGAGAACCTCATGGGGTTATGTTTAAAAAGGCTAAGGAAACAAAGGAATACTGTTCTCTATCAAATTTGAATCTTCATTCAAATGCCAGATCAAGTGAATGAAAAGGTCAATTTTAATTAACTGAGTAAAAAAGCTAAACATTTGCAAACCATAATAGAAGTCTCCTTGTTGGTACATCATAGGGATCTGGATTTCACTTTCATCATCTTTGGTAAAAGGAAATGTACGTGTATTTTCTCCTCTGAATTGAGACTTCCAATTTCCTTTAAAGTAAATTGCATTAACGAGGACTAGACGAGTTAAAGCATTGAAGTCCTTTGGTGATAAAAGATTTGGTATCTTACCTGCATTGAGAAAAGAAAAGGTCAAAGTATAGCATTCCACAGAAATACAATTCACTGAGGGATATATATTACCAGCCAAACTCATTGCACACTGGGGCAATTTTGAACCCGCACTTTCTATCTGTGGGAATAGTGGTGCGTGCTTGAAATCCGGAGAGCACGATTCACGCCAGTGAGTTTCTGAGTTCCACTAATACCAGCCTCTCGCATGTGGAGTGCTGTGAAATACTCAGATCACAGAAAGCTCATTTTAATACAATAACATGTCATTAGCGAGCACTCTCTCTGTCTAGGACATCCCCCATCTCACCGAATATTCAACGGGCACCTAGATAGGAGCCTGTCATGGGGGTCTCCCAGGGTTGTGAAGTTTAAATGTAGGCCCCAGGGAGAGGGACGTTGCCAAAAAACTGCCTGGCAAAGGTGGGCAATGTGGCAGTGTCAAGCTGTGCCAAGAAGCAGGCCCCAGTAGGAACCTCATGGAGGCTCCTACTTTAGACGTGATGATGGCCAGAAAAGCAGGGACACCAGAAGTGCCTGTTGTGGGGGAAGGGGAAAAGAGGTGCCGACGATCAGCTGGGGACCCCTGTGGGCTGTGTCTGGAGGGATGGCATGGGGGCAAAGAGATTTACTCAGGTTATGATCAGGACGCCCTTTAAAGATGGTGCACCAATCTTTGAGCAATGGGGTTTTGCCAGTATACTGTGTCCCCTGCCCCCGCCCCCCTGCCAAACAACACAAAGTAAAATTATTCAGGAGCATGTTGTAAATTTAGCTGCCATTAGCACTCAACAACAAAAATACAGCGATGAACCCACTTAACATTTGCCAACTTCTAAATGGTCTCCCAAAGGCTTCTCACTTGAAATGTTAATGTGATTGCTTTGTCCACTGATCAAAATCAATAGACAAAACAGACAAAAATCAATAGTCACTAATGTTTTCAAACCAGAGAGATACAAACAGCAGCATTCCTCCAAGATATGCAGAGGTTGGAAGTATAAAAATCTATGAAAAGCGCTTGGTAATTTCAAGAGGGCGTGGGTAACTGGATTGGGCAAAATGATGTGAGTGTGAGAGGAGGAAGGGAACAATACAGTGAAAAGTAAAACTAAAACAGAATGGATTTGGGGATTCAGATACACAAATCCTGAAATGTGGAAGGAGAAGATAACATATGAATTTTTACCTTTTCTTATCTGGGGGAGGTGATGGCCTAGTGGTATTATTGCTGGACTATTAATCCAGAAGCTCAGCTAATGTTCTGGGGACCCAGGTTCAAATCCTGCCACAGCAGATGGTGGAATTTCAATAAAAAAATTATCTGGAATTAAGAATCTACTGATGACCATAAAACCATTGTCAATTATTGGGAAAAATCCATCTGGTTCACTAATGTCCTTTTTAGGGAAGAAAACTTGTCATCCTTTCCCAGCCTGGCCTATGTGTGACTCCAGTGCCATAGCAATGTGGTTGACTCTCAATTGCCCTCGGGCAATTAGGAATGAATAATAAATGCTGGTCAGTCCGCGAAGCCCATGTCCCACAAATGGATAAAACAAATAATAATAGGACATAAAGGCCCACAGGAAATACCAAACAGGATAGGAATATTTCGCTGGATTTTGGGCACCTACCTTCAGGGAGGGAGTGCCAAAGAGATTCATTATGATACCAGGGCTTTATTTGAAATAGGTCGAAGAAACCGGACCTCTTTTCATTAGAAAAAACAATTGTTTGAGGAACAATCTAATACGGCTGCTCAAAATGAGGTAGTATGTTTAAGAAGTAAATAGGGAGAGAACTATTGCCACTTGTCAGAGCAGCAGAAGGGATAAACTTATAATCACCACTAAAAGAAAGATGCTAGGAGAATTTTTTTAATGCAGAGAGCTATTAGGAGATGAAATGTTTTCCCAGAAACAGTGTTGGCAGCAGAATCCACAAATGCTTGAAAAGGGAAAATGAATATTCAAAAGAAAATTTTAAAATCAAAAACAGAATATTTCAAAAGAAAAATTCTAGGAGACAGATGAAAGACAGCAATAACAACGTGTAACATAATTAAAAAGCCCTGAGGCAATTCGCAGAAGTTTTGTGAAGTAAAATACAACACTGAGCTATATAAGATGATATTGGAACAGATGGTCTAAAGCTCATCAAAAAAAGGTAAGTTCTGAAGTGCAGCTTAAAGGCAAAAAAGGCAGAGAAATGAAGGGAGGGAAATTCAGAGCTTAGGGCCTTGGTGCAGCCACCAATTAAAATCAAAATTGTTCAAGAGACCAGATGGCACGATGGTTAGCACTGCTGCCAGGGACCTGGTTCGATTCCTGGCTTGGGTCATTGTCCGCATGGGTTTCCTCCCACAGATGTGCAGGATAGGTGCTCTGGCGATGCTAAATTCTCCCTCAGTGTACCTGAGTGGATGCCGAAGTGTGGCCGATTAAGTAGAGTTGGGATCAGTAGAAAGTGATACACTAATCAGAGTTGGTCTTAATCTAGTGATTGATACAATGAGACAAGCAAGATCACAAAAGGTGGTAAGTTCAAGGGGATGACAACGAATATGGGTCGGGAGCTTTACATGGAGTGAGAATAAGAGGATACTGAATTCAGAAGAAAGAGCATGGCAACTTGAAAAGAAAGTTAAAATCTCTGAAGTTGACAATTCACACAGTGCAGAGGCTGAATGAGGAAATCAGTCGGGGAGGGGTGTTGGGGGGTAGGGGTGGAATTCTCCAGCTGAATCAGATAGTCTGCAGGAATCCCAAATGACCTGCTGAACAGGGTGCCAGCCAAAAATCAAGGACCCCCCCCCCCCCACCCAAAAGTGCGAAGGCAAGTTTCATCCAATGCACCCTGCTGGTCCCAATCAGGGTAAGCCCGCTAATTATAATTAGTGGGCTGGACAGTCCATTCAGCAGTTTCCCGTCATATGCCTGCCTCCCCAGCAGGAAATGCAGTGGGCAAGTTCAGGTGCTGGTAACAGCCAGTGTGGACCTGGCATGTTAGATCCTAAAGAGGATCAAGTAGGTAAATCCTGTAGCCATTTGTCCCTTTACCACTACCAGGCTGCAAAGGGAGGGGCTCCCAAGGGTCCTGGGCTGGGGGCAAGACGTTGATCTCAGCACAGTCCTCCATCCCAGGACATCTGAGCACTTAGTCTGAAAATGGGCAAATTCCACCCAAGGTTTCTCGGTGAAAATCCTTTATGGTATTTGGGTGTGCAATGATGAATGAGAATAACAAGGAATAGAGCAAAGTGAGACATTCAAAGGAGGAGGGAGTGTCAGGGGAGTAAGGGAACAAACAAAGGTGTGATTTGTTGATAAGAGCCACATGCCACAGCAATCTTGACAAGAAGTGGAAAGTATAGCCAAGGGGAAAGTTTCAATTAGCAGACAGGTGTCATCAGGTTTCTATCAAGACCATGATGTCAACGTAATCATCCACAATAAATCAGCAGATGGGCAAGCGCCTTGTTCACAAATGAATGGGCATTCTGGATCAAGAAGGTGGTGGTGCAAGCTGATCAACACAGAGCCCACAGGATCATCAGTAGGAAAGGTGAACGGAAAGGAAGGAGTTTGTGGAGGTTAGTCCTGAGGGCATGCTAAGCAGGAAGTTGAGAGAAAGAGTATGATGGGGCAGTGGTGGCTGCTGTCCCTAACAACACTACGCTGAGTCCCTTTTGAGGACATTAGGAAGCGCAAGTAAAACCTATAAGCTTAACTAAGAGGGAGTCAAGCCTAGGATGACAGCAGTGCAGAATTAAGTACGTAGTTCTTAGAGAGAACCACTGCAATCATGATCGGTTAAATAGGCTCCTTCAGTATTGTATAATTCCAATTCTCTGCAATGACAGTTCAAACACACAAATGTCACTATTCACAGCATTTCACATGTTGACAATACTTACTGTTGGTTTGATTCTGCACCCACTCATTGATATGATCAGCTACAGAAGAAGGTTGGCTGAAGTCAACATGTTCAACACTGGCACTGAAATATTTCTTCAGCATTTGAAGGAACTTGTCACTCAGCTCAAATCCTTTCTCCACAAACAAAGAGTTGGCGAACTTCATCACATACTTCTGGCTGTCCGCTTTCATTGACTGAGAGAGATCCCGTAACAAGTCAAATTCCTCACCTGAACAGGACAGAATTCAGCATTTTTAAAAATATATACTCCTTAATACTGTTCTGCTGTATTGGAACAATGTTCATATTACAAGGTCTTCCACATTTAGGGAATTCCAGGCTCCACATATAATTGGAACTTAAATCGTAGGACAGGGAGAGATGGCAAAATCAACTATGGACTGACTGGCTTGAAGACCTTGTCCAAAAGTACCAGATTAATTTTAGTAGAAACTTCTCACCTAACAACAAGATTAATGTAGCATAATAGAAAACAACAGCACTAAACCAAAATAATTGAGGAGTAAGTCACAAGAAAATTTTATATAGCAAAGCTGCCATCGTTGGAAGAATAATGAAAATTAAATGTGGCATGCAATCTAACCTCATACAAATGACATTTCACAGAATAATACAGAAATTATCCATACAACATAAAATATTTACACAATCAGCTCTTGTTAGAGTGAAGTACAATAATGCATGCAATTGTACAAGGTACAAAAGGGGCACCAGCGGTAAGGGCAGAATTCTCCCAACCTGCCCATGATGGGTTTGTGGCAGTTGGAAATGGAGAATCCAATGGGAGCTGAAAAATCAGAAACCCGCCAGCATTATAACAGTTTGCAATTCTCTCCGTGCGTGTTAATGGTGGGCTGGTCTCCCAATTCCTGGTGGCATGAACTCCACTTGCATCTCATGACTGTTCATTAAAACAGCTAGTTACTAAAATCTCGTCAGGCCTTCCAATCTTGTGTCACGCCATTGGGAAATCACTTTGGCATCAAACCCGTTTGAAAAAGTGGTATGCACATGGCAGACCTTAGTTCACTTGAGACTTCCAGGTAAGTACAGCATTCGTATCCTGTCTGCCATGGTGCTGCAACCCTCCTGTTGCGCTGAACGTCAATCTGCTGGGCAAAGCAGCTTGTGCCCTTCAGCATTGTGCTGTAGAACTCATGGACCGACCAAGCCAATGGTCTGAAATTAGACCGGGGGTGGGGTGAGAGGCGAGTGGGGATTTGGGGAAAACAAAGAGGCAGTGTGGAAGGAGGGCAGAACAGCAAGAAGGCATGATGGCAGGCACAGGTGCAAGGAAATGGATGAGGATGACGGACGATGGAAAGCAAAGACTGAAGGAAAGAAAGCTGGACTCCAGCAAGGCTGCATGAAATGCTCACAAACAAGGCATTCAAATGGGATATCACATCATTCACTGGAAGGGGATGCACACAGACTCCAGACAGGGCGGTAGGGATCCACGTTGAGCATGGACACCTCACAGGTGGTGAAATGTATAAGTTTGCAATGGTTTACCTTATCTGGAATGTTCAAGATCCTCTGATTAGAGTAACCTTTCACTCAAAAATACTTGTCATCCAAATGAAGATTAAGATCTAGGAGTTACTGCCTAAGGGATACTTTCCAAAAAGCAAGCATCGGATACCTTGAGACAAGTCAGGGTAATTGATTCGCATTTTTAAGCTATGAACTTAACCAAGTGGAACCATGCATGTATAATTCACATTTAAGGATTTTATGTCTATCTTACAGACTTTCTAAACAAAAATCAATTCTACTTAAGAAGCAGACAGTATTTACCTTTTTGCATATAGTTGTAGCCCATAACGTGTTGAATTTGCTCGAGAGTTGTACCATCAGCACCAAGCTCCACCATTCCTAAAGCAGTAGCAATACTAAATGGAGAATAAAAAATATTTCCATCTCTCTCCATCGACCGCAAATGGTGGTAAATCTTCACCGAAAAGTCAGCAGTGATGCCATCCTGAATGCCTGCATCAACTGCTGCACATTTCATAATCCACAGAGTCAGGAATCCAATCAAATATGTCATTTTTCAGTTAATTTTCAAGCCTAAAGAAAAAGGAATTGTAAAGTAGTACTGCAAAATACACATATTAACAACTTTGTATGATCTATTTAGTTTAAATGGTAAGAGTAGAATGAATAAGGAAATGTCAGAACAATGTATTTTATACAGTTGAGAAAGTAACCAGAAAGTGCAGTAGGAGAGGGAGAATACCACCAGTATTTGATCTCAGGTAAATAAAAAACAATTAAAGAAACCAAGAAAGCCGTAGTATTTTTGAAACAGCACCAGGGACTCCAGTAATTTTTTTTATTCCCATCTTCAAAAGGATTTACTGGGAAATGGCAGCAAAAAATGCATTGTATAGTGCCTTGCGTCCCAAAAAATCCCAAAGCGCATCACGTCTGATCAAATTAATTTGAAGTGTTACGATGTCAGAATTTGACTAGATGTTTGCCAACCTTCCACTATGTGTGCCCATATTGGAAACTCTTGGTCAAACTTAAAATTTCAATGTCCTCTTGTTCACTTCCAGCTACAAATGGCTACCCATCTTGAAAATATATCTGGATGATTTAGATTTTGTACAAAGTATGATTTATAGGACTGTTTGTATTCACTGCTCATCATCTTGGTTCTAGCCCTAGACTCAGTCATCTGTTCTTTTCATGGTGGCCATGTGGAGGTGCCAGTATTGGACTGGGGGGAGGGTGGGGGCACAAAGTGAGAGGTCACACAACACCAGGTTATAGGCCAACAGGTTTATCTGAAATCACAAGCTTTTGGCGTGCTGCTGTAAAGTTACCTGCCAAAGGAGTAGTGCTCCAAAAGCTTACGATTTCAAACAAACCTGTTAACACTATAGCCTGGTTTCATGTGACCGCTCCATTTTTTTCTTTCAGCACTGCTCCTTTCCCTCATCCCTGCCTTACTTAAATGCTAAATCTTAAAGTAAGACACCTTGCCATTTGTCAATAGTATAGTACTTTATGTCCAACAAGTTAAATGATTTCAGCTGCCTTCTGCGTGTTCATGGCACCAGGACACAATGTTATAATGCTACTCAACCCTTTAGACACAAAATTCAACATCTTTGTCCTAATTTACAAAATCTATCCCGAGTTTCATCTTACCCCACCTTCGCAACTTCCTCCAGCTTTACCTTACAGCCCATTCTTTTCGATCTCCAGACCTACTGCGCATCCCATTCCATCATCAGTGCAGAACTTTCAGCCACGTTGCCTCTATTTTCTAGCATTTTCGGTAAAACTTGCATTTTTAGCAGAATTCCCCTTCCCCCAACCACTCCCCATAGCATGTTTTGCAGGGGTGGAGGTGGTCCGCCCCTGGCCTATGGTGAGACCTTCCAGTTGCTTGCACCCTGGCAGCAAGAAGCCGCCATCAGCATGGGACAAGAATGGCCAGAAATCCCATGAATAGCCACCTTGCCAGTTTTTTTACTGCCGGCTAGCAGTTTCTTCTCCCACAGCAGTAGCTTCCTTTATACCCTCAGAAATCTTTAAAGATATACCATAGAAAGTATCCTTACCAGATGTATCACAGCTTAATTTGGCTCCTGCTCTGACAAGACTATAAGAAACTACAAAGGGTTGTGAACATAGTCCAGTCCGTCATGCAAACGAGCCTCCCATCCATTGACTCAGTCTACATTTCTTGCTGCCTTGGAAAAGCAGCCAGCTTAATTAAGGACCCCACGCACCCCAAGCGTACGCTCTTCCATCTTCTTCCGTTGGAGAGAAGATACAAAAAACCCGAGATCATGTACCAACTGACTCTTCCTTCCCTAATGCTATAAGACTTTTGAATGGACGTATCGTGTATTGAGCTGATCTTTCGCTACACCCTAGCTATGACTGTAACACTATATTCTGCACCTCTCCTTTCCTTTTCCCCTATGTATGGTATGTTTTGTCTGTATAGCACGCAAGAAACAATACTTTTCATTGTATCCCAACATATGACAATAATAAATCAAATCAAAAATGCAAGTTGTTTTAACACACATTAATACATGGTAAAGAGAAATGGTATTGATGCATGAAATTTTTGCGTTTCAATTATCACGCGAACAACAGAATTAAAAACAGATTACCTGGTCATTTGTCACATTGCTGACTGTGGTGCCCAACAATATACTAATTGGCTTCAACGCATGCTTACACTTTAATAGTGACTACATTGCAAAAATTACTTCACTGGCTGTGGTCCATTTCCCGTACCCAATCACTGATGGATAGTTTTTGCTTTAATTATTCCTCTGGAGTCAGTTTGGAGTAATGAATGCAAGCTGTCTCCAATTCAAGCCGCACTTCATTTAAGGCTAGCTATATATCCTTCCTTTTACCATGCAAAACATCATTGGAATTCATTTTACTGGCTACTTGTGATTACATTAGTCAGTGAGACTTAGCTAGACTTCTGAAAATATATGACTGTGTCAATTTAATTCCACAGTCATGTAAAGCTGATATTTTTTTTTCACTCTGTCAATAATGTGAATTGTTAAACTATAGTCCAGATTTTTCAGTCACATTGTGCTACATGCTCAGTACAAGGCAATTATGGCTGCACACAACAATTACATTCCTGGTTCATGAAAAGAATATATGCCATTGCTTACACAATCATAGTAAGAGTGGTGATATGACATAGCTAATACATTCACAAAGGTTGTCTGGGCATTAAGATAAAAGAATGTTATATTAATATAAGTCCTGCATCAAAAATCTGGTTGGAAAGGAAAAATAGATTAAATTCTATTTTTCTATTCTATAATGAATTTAATCTATGATTAGTTCAGGGCAGCACGGTGGCACAGTGGTTAGCACTGCTGCCTCACAGCTCCAGGGATCTAAATTTGATTCCCAGCTTGGGTGACTGTTTGTGTGGAGTTTGCACGTACTCCCCGTGTCTGTGTGAGTTTCCTCCGGGTGCTCGTTTCCTCCCACAGTCCAAAGATGTGCAGGTTAATTTGATTGGCCATACTAAATTGCCCCTTAGAATCCTGGGGTGTGTACGTTAGAGGGATTAGCCAGATAAATATGTGGGCTTCAGGGATAGGGATTGTTGCCGGTGCAGATTGGATGGGCCAAATGGCCTTCTTTTGCTCTGTAGGGTTTCTATGATTCTATCTTTCCAAGATCTTTCCAATCGCACAGTTAAGACTGAATTTTTGCAACATTTACACTCAGAAGTGCAAACTAACTATACTGATGCTCCTAGATTCAGAGGAAAATCGAAGTGTCCAGTATGTTGCAAATGTAACGTGATATCGACGTATTGTACATTTTACCTTATAATGCTCAGTAACCCCAGTTATAGCTTGGATCAAGACATACACTGGTTGCTATGTTGCATGCACAAAGCCACAACACCAGCCTGACATTTAAGGAAATACACAGATACAGGTTGTTGTTACTGATTTTTAATCTTTCACAGGAGGTGGGTGTCGCTGACCAGATCAGCATTTACTGCCCATCCCAAATTGCTCGAGAAAGTAATGGTGAACTACCTTCCCGAGCTGCTGCAGTCTGTGTTGTAGATGCACCCACAGTGCTGTGAGGAAGGGAATTTCAGGATTTTGACCCAGCGATAAAGGAATGGCGAGTGGAGAGTATTCCATCACTGTCCTAACTCATGCCACAAGTTTTAGTGGGGGGTGGGGGGGGGTCAGATGGTTACTTCCACAAAATCCCCAACCACGTCAGCCCAAGCCTGAATATTGTCCAGATTTTGTTGCATACGGACATGGCCTCATTCAGCATAAGGAATCACAAATGGTGCCAGACATTGTTAAATTGCACAATGAACACTGTGGTCACTTCGAACCCGACGATGGAGGGAAAGTCATAGGAGGTAACAGCTGAAGATGATAGGACCTAGGACTTGGAGGAGCTTCCTCAGGGACAGGACAAATCTGGGCAATTTTCCACATTTCCAGTGTTGTAACTCTAGTGGAACAATTTGGCTGGGGCATGCCTCATTCTGGAGGACAATCTTCAGGACTATTGCTGGAATGTTGTTTGCAGCATCCAGTGAATTCAGCCATTTCTTGATATCACGTGGAGTGTATCAAATTGATGGAATACTGGTATTTGGTGATGCTGGGGACCTCAGGAGGGAGGTCAAGATGCACCTTCCATCTGATACTTCTGGCTGAAGATGGTTACAAATGTTTACGCCTTTTCTTTTGCACTGATCATAGAATCCCTACAGTACAGAAGGAGGCCATTCACCCATCAAGTCTGCACCAACAATAACTAAGGGGATATCCCACCTAGACCTGTTCCCTGTAACCCCAGGTATTTACCCCACCAATCCCCCTAACTTACACATCTTGAGACACCAGGAGGTAATTTAGCATGGACAATCCACCTAACCTGTACATCTTTGATGTGCTGAATTCCCCCATCTTTGAGAATGGGGATAATTGTGGTGCATCCTCCTGTTAGTTAGTTGGTTGTTTAATTATCCAGCACTATTCGCGGCTGGATGTGATAGGACTGCAGCATTTAGATTTGATCTATTGGCTGTGGGATTACTTAGTTCTGTCTATTGTATGCTGCTTAGGTCGATTGGCATGCAAGTAGTCCTGTGTTGAAGCTTCACCAGGCTGATCATTCTTTTTTTTAAAAGGTATGCTTGGTGATTGCTCCTTGCCTGCCTTCCTGCACTCTCATTAGAGGATTGGCCTCCTGGCTTGATGGTAAGAGTAGAATGGGGGATATGCCAGGGCGCAAGGTTACAGGGTACAATTCTGCTGCTAGTGAAGGTCCTCAGCACCTCAGGAATGCTAGACTTTGAGCTGCAACACCTGTTTGAAATCTAATCCAACTAGTGCAGTGGTAGTGCTATGCAACATGGTAAAGGATGGCCTGAATGTAAAACCCAGATTCTGTCTCCACAAGGACTATGCATCTGTGACAGGTAGTTTGGTAAGGATGAGGTCAAATAGGTTTTTTCCTTTTGTTGGTCTCCTCGTCAGCTGCTGCAGACCTAGTCCAGCGGATATGTCCTTTAGGACATCGTTGATGTCATCAATAAGTTCCATCCCACTCACCATGGACTACTCTCCACAATCGGTTGCATTCTTGGACACATGCATCTCCATTAAAGACGGTCACCTCAGCACTTCACTGTACCACAAGCCCACGGGTAACCACATGATGCCTTAAGATAAAGGGGGGGCGGTTTAGAACGGAGTTGAGGAGGAACTTCTTCACTCAAAGGGTGGTGAATCTCTGGAATTCTCTGCCCGTTGAAGTGGTGGAGGCTGCCTCGCTAAATATTTTTAAGACGCAGGGTGATGGGTTTTTGATAAGCGAGGGGATTAAGGGTTATGGGGAGAGGGCGGGAATGTGGAACTGAGCCACGACAGATCAGCCATGATCTTATTGAATGGCGGGGCAGGCTCGAAGGGCTAGATGGCCTACTCCTGCTCCTATTTCTTATGTTCTTATGCTCCACTTCTCCAGCTTCCATCTTAAACACGTTAAAGAAGCCATCCCCTACAGATGTATACACAGAATCTGCTCAGATGGAGGAAGATCGCAACAGACACCTATGGACTCTGAAAGACGGCCTCATAAGAATGTGATATGGCACTCAACAGTACCGACACACCACAGCGAAAAGCCACACCAACTTCCTCAGAAGACAATCACGGGACACAGCAGACAGAGTACCCTTCGTCGTCCAGTATTTCCCCAGAGCGGAGAAGCTACGACATCTTCTCCGGAGCCTTCAACATGTCATTGATGATGATGACCATCTCGTCAAGGCCATCCCCACACCCTCACCTCTTGCCTTCAAACCACTGCACAACCTCAAAACAGACCATTGTCCGCAGCAAACTACCCAGCCTTCAGGAGAACAGTGACATGACACTACACAACCTCCCATAGCAACCTCTGCAAGACGTGGCAGATCATTGATACAGATGCTATCATCGCACGTGAGAACACCATCCACCAGGTACAAGGTACATACTCTTGCAATTCAGCCAATGTTGTCTATCTGATACGCAGCTGGAAAGGATGTCCCGAGACCTGGTACACTGGGGAGACCATGCAGCTGTTACAACAACGGGTGAACAAACACCGCTCGACAATCACCAGGCAGGAGTGTTCCCTCTCAGTCGGGGAACACTTCAGCGGTCACGGGCATTCAGCCTCTCATCTTCGGGTAAGCGTTCTCCAAGGCGGCCTTCATGACACACAACAATGCAGAGTCGCTGAGCAGAGACTGATAGCCAAGTTCCACACAAACGAGGACTGCCTCAACCAGGATCTTGAGTTCATGTCACACTATTTGTAAACCCCACAACTTGCCTGGGCTTGCAAAATCTCACTAACTGTCCTGAGTGGAAACAATATACACATCTCTTTAATTTGTGCTTAACCCTCTCTCCATTCACACTGTCTGTACCTTTAAGACTTGATTACCTGTAAAGACTCGCATTCCAATAATTATCTTGTAAATTGAATTTGTGTCTGTATATGCCATGTTTGTGAACACAACTCCCACTCATCTGATGAAGGGGCAGTGCTCCAAAAGCTTGTGCTGCCAAATAAACCTATTGGACTTTAACCTGGTGTTGAGAGACTTCTTACTGTGCTTACCCCTGTCCAACACCAGCATCTCCACATCTTTAGGACTTGGCCAACTCAGTCAATAAGTATGCTACTGAGTCATTCTTCATGATGAACTTTGAACTTCTCCACTCAAGAGTACATTCTGCGTCCTTGCCACTGTCATGTACCATCTTTCATGGCAGCCGTTTATCAAAGCAATCCCTAGTTTCAATGTATTAACTCAAGACTAAGCCTACACCGTCAATATTCACAGATATCTGCAATGCAATGGAAAAGTACTGCTGCATTTTCTCAGCGGCAGCACTTTTAAATTTCAGAAACTGGGATCTAAAGATCATGGTAAAATGAGCCACTCAGCTCCTGACCTCATAGCAGCTTTAGTTCAAACAAATTTTATAAATCAGGGAAATACAGCTTTTGAAAAAGTATTAACTAACAAGATAGTGGCTCGTTAGTTCATCTGCAAAATGTATGGAAAATAGCAGCCTCCCTTTTATGTTTCATAAATACCTCTCCTCAGATCAAATAACTCTCATTATGACGATGATGGTTTCCTGATCTTTAAATCATGATTGAGCGAACTACTGGTACTATCCCCACAACCTTCTAAACTGAAATTGGTTTTGACAAATGGGTTATTATTTATTTATGCAATAGAATACACAAACTGCAGCAAGCTTAATGTTATGAGGCTGCAGCGAGATATCCTTCTAATAATTAAAAATGAATTGCCTGGTAACACCATGATTCCAGATAGTTAGAGACATCATGACAATAATTGTGGAACTAGACTGTTGCAAAACATTTCAATGCAACACTTCTAGGTAACTGCACAAAAGATCAGGATACAGTGGACAGCTGCAGTAGTCAATCAAGATGCCTTTCTCAACAGAATAAAAAAAAATCATAGGTTTATAGCTTCAGAAGTCATTAGAGAATTGCCCTGAGATCCTATTAAATGCTATCTAACAGTCTAATTAAGGTAATTACATGGTAACCTAGGGGAAAGCACAACTAAATCATCCCTAACCATAATTACTGGTACTCATTTACTCTTTTTGGGCTAAAATTGGCACGTTTCTTGGCATTTCAAACCATACTATTCTTTGAAAAACTAAAGCTCACTATATTTTACCTTTATATTTTAGCAGAAACAGCATTTGAGGAAATTCTGATTATCGCTGATGGGGATGGGAGGTTAATTCAAAGTGAGATGTGATTACAAAATACGTCAGAAATAAATGTGTCAAAACAAAATGATGCCACAATATTTGGGACAAATTTCTGACTTTATACCTCCTGTAGGTAAGGTTTTTTGTGAGCAACAAAATACAGGAAATGTATCTTTTGTGCAGTTTTACATTGCTGACAAAAATAGAATGAAAACCAACATAATACCCATTTTCTATACAAGAGTATGATTGCTTGGATTGAGTGCTAGCTGGCCAAGGAAGTTTATGTCAAATAACAATTTCTGATGCAGCTCAATCCACTTACACGCAATTTATGCACCTATATGTTGAGGTTTTATTTATTAGTTCAAGGGATGTGGGGAAATCGCAGGTGAGGCCAGCATTTCATTGCCCATCCCCAATTGCTTTTGAGAAGGTGCTGCCAAGCCATCTCCTTGAACCACTCTAGTCCAAGTGATATAGGTGCACCTATGGTGCTAGAAAGAAGGAAGTTCCAAAAGCCTGATCCAACGATGATGAAGGAATAGCCATTATAGTTCCAAGTCAGGGAGGTGTGTGACTTAGAGGGGAAATTACAGGTTGTCATATTCCCATGTGTCTGATGCCCTTGCCCTTCTAGGTGGTAGAGGTTTCAGGTTTGGAAGGTGTAATTGAATGGGGCTTGGCAAGTTGCTGCAATGCATCTTCTAGATGGTACACACTGCTGCCAATGTACATTGGTGGTGGAAGGAGTGAATGTTGAAGGTGGAGGATCAGGTGCCAATCAACCATCTGCTTTGTGCTGATGGTTTCAAACTTGAGTGTTGATGGAGCTACACTCATCCAGACAAGTAAGAGTACTCCTTCACAATCCTGACTTCTGCCTTGTAGATGGCGCAGAAGCTTTTGAGAATCAGGAGATGAGTTACCCTCCACAGAATTTGAAGTCTCTGATCTCTCTTGTAGCCAAAATATTCACTTGATGAAGCAGCAGCGCTCCGAAAGCTCGTGCTAACAAATAAACCTGTTGAACTTTAACCTGGTGTTGTGAGACTTCTTACTGTGCCCACCCTAGTCCAATGCTGGCAGCTCCACAGCAAAGTATTTATATGGCTAGGCCAGTTCAGTTTCTGGTCAATGGTACCTTCCGGGATGATAGTGGGGGACTCAATGACAGTAATGCTACTGAATGTCAAGGAGAGATGGCTGGGCTCTCTCTTGTTGGAGATGATCACTGCCTGGCACTTGTGTGGTGCAAATGTTACTTGCCCCATATCAACCCAAGCCTGAATTTTTTTTGAGGTCTTGCTACAATTCAGCAAGGACTGCTTCAATTTCTGAGGATGATATAAAGATGCCGGCGTTGGACTGGGGTAAAACACAGTAAGAAGTCTCACAACACCAGGTTTAAGTCCAACCAGTTTATCTGGTAATAATCCCACAAGCTTTCAGAAGTAGTGTTCCTTCGTCAGGTGTGTGGACAGTTCTGATCAGAGAAAGGCATATAAAGACGCACACAGTTTACAGAATACTGATTAGAATGCAAGTCTTTGCAGCTAACCTGCTATTCAAGTCTTAAAGATGCAGACAATGTGAGTGGAGATAGCATTAGCATAGGTTAAAGAGATGTATATTGTCTCCAGACAGGACAGCAAGTGAAACTTGCCTGGGCTTGTAAAATCTCACTTACTGTCCTGTCTGGAGACAATACATATCTCTTTAACCTATGCTAATGCTATCTCCACTCACATTGTCTGCATCTTTAAGACTTGAATAGCAGGTTAGCTGCAAAGACTTGCATTCTAATCAGTATTCTGTAAACTGTGTGCGTCTTCATATGCCTTTCTCTGATCAGAATCTTCCACATGTCTGACGAAGGAACACCGTTTCCGAAAGCTTGTGTGATTACTACCAAATAAACTGGTTGGACTTAAACCTGATGTTGTGAGACTTCTTACTCAATTTCTGAGGAGTCAGAAATAGTGCTGAATGTTGGGCAATCATCCTCTACATCCCCACTTGTAACCTTTTGATGAAGGAAACATCACTAAAGATGGTTGTGCCCTAAGGAGCTCCTATAGGGATGTGTCACAATTGAGATGATCAATCTCCAACAACCACCTTCATCTTCCTTTGTGCCACGTATGACGTTAAACAAGTGGAGAGCTTTCCCTCAATTCTAATTGACTCAGTTTTGCTAGAGCTCTTGATGTTATTCTGTCAAACGTGGCCTTGATATCAAGGGTAGTCACTCTCACGTCGAGTTCAGCTCTTTTGTCTATGTTTGATCTAAAGCTACAACGAGGTCAGGAGTTGCAAAATCCCCTGGTTGTGGGATCGCTTAGCCCTATTCAATGCCACTTGTGCTGTTTGGTCCTGTGTTATAGCTTCACCAGTTCCATTTCTCATTTTTAAATATGACGGTGCTAGTCATGGCATGCCCTCCTGCACTATTAACTGAACCAATGTTGATCCCTCAACATTGCTGGGGGATATGCCAGACCATGAAAATGGTGGTTGAGTACAATTCTGCTCTGAAGTCCTTGTGGGTGCCCAATTGAGTTGACAGCTCTGTTCAAATCTATCCCATTTAGCATAATGGCAGTGCCACACAATATGGTGGAGGATATCCTCAATGTGAAGGCGAGACTTTGTTTCCGTGAAGACTGAGCGGGTGGTCACTCTTACCAACAGAGTCATGGACAGATGTATCTGAGTAGACAGGTGAGGTTGAGATCAAGTGCACCCCAGACATACTCTCTTCCACCTTCTTCCATCAGGAAAAAGATACAAAAGTCTGAGGACACGTACCAACCGACTCAAGGATAGCTTCTTTCCTGTTGCTATTAGACTTTTGAATGCCTTGTATTAAGTCGATCTTTCGCTACACCTCACTGCATTCTGCACACTCTCCTTTCCTTCTCTGTGAATGGTATGTTTTGTCTGCATAGCGTGCAAGAAACAATACTTTTCACTGTATCCCAATACATGTGACAATAATAAGTCAGATCAAGTAGGTTTTTCCCTCTTTTTGGTTTCCTCAGACTGCTCAGACCCAGTCTAGCAGCTATGTCCTTTAGTCAGTTCAGACAATAGTTTTCTTCTGAATCACTCCTAATGACAGACATTGAAGTTCCCCACCCAGACTACATTCTGTGCCTTAGCCAAACTCAGTGCTTTCTCCAGTTGGTGTTCAACGTGGAGGAGTACTAATGCATCATTTTGAGGGGAGGCAGTAGGTGCCAATTAGCAGGTTTCTTTATCCATGTTTGATCCAATCCCATGAGATTTTATGGGGTCCGGAGTTGATGTTGAGAATTTCCAGGGCAGCCCCCTCCCACTGTGTCACCATCTCTGGTAGTTTCTCCTTGGGACTCCTATGTCATTAGGACAGGACATATCCAGGGATGGCGATGGTGGTGTCCGGGAAATTATCTGTAAGGTACGATTCCATGTGTATGACTACATCAGGCTGTTGCTTGACAAGTCTGTAGGACAGCTCTCCCAATTTATCCCCAAGGATTGGGGTTACTTTCTGGAGTTCTGAGATTTGTTCTAACATCTGGAGCTTGGTACATTTATAGGTATGACACTGGGCTGCTATTCACAAATCTCTATCCAACCTTTTCAGACTACCCATCCCATCTACCATGCCTCTAATGCATCCCACACACTACGTTATTGACATAATGAAATGAATATATCCACAATTGAAAACATGCTTAGTAAAACAAACAAGGGCCCCAGCACCGCAAAGAAACAAATCCCCTCAGTCTATTTCTAATTCATTTGAATAAATTAGTTATTTTAAAATTAAACTGTTGGCTGCAGCAGTTCACCCATTTAATTGAATGGTCAAAACTTGGACATTTTCACACAAGCTGTCACAGACAAATCAATAGTTTACTATACCATGGCACAGTCAAACCCAGGGTCAAAATGTTTGTTATTCTTCTGTGGGCGTCAAAGTGTATTTCCATGTTGAATCCTTCAGTGAGCTACCAGCGTGGAACAACATTTAGAACAGTAGGATAACTCAGACAGCAACTTCCTGATTTCCACATTTAACTGTATGTGTGGTTCCCAGAGGTTGTTTTGTAACTTACACTTTAACAGTGGTGAGTGCTTTTAGCTTCACAGTTATTTCAGCAGCAAATTCCAAATCATGGTCTCATCTTATGATGTTGCAAACCAGGATTTGCAAAAACTGAAGTTCTATTATATAGCCTCGTAGAAAGATCATTAAACATCTCTTCAAGTGAGTACAAAGAAAGAATGCCCTAAATACATTGCAACTCTGTACCAATGCTAAACAGATTCATATGATTTGTAACTTGTCATTATTTAAATTTTCAGCATACAGCAAAACATTTTGTTACACAAAGTTAAAAATGAAGGCAGGTAATCAAAAAAAACTAATTAAAAATACCCAAGTCCAAAGAAAAGTGGATGGTTAAAACATTTTATTTGCTGCTCTGTATCTAAGATAAGTTAATAATTTTAATATTGGTTTATCTATCAAAGACATGAAGGTTCTTTGACTCATATTCAAATTGGCCGAATAGTCAAGCCTGGAACAGTGAAAACTTGATGGCAACCACCCCCCAAATATTAGATGGGGGTGGTGAAAGATGGCAACCAATATCCCCAAAGGGATTCACAGAAAAAATTAATTTGAAACCAAGTTCATTCTTCTGTTTTACACCATCTGAACCACTTGACTGAACTACTGCCTAGGAATTCACTCACATGCAGTGCAATGGTAACTGAAATTGAATCAATTCATTTGTGGGCATGGTGTCACTGGCCAGCCAGCATTTATTGATTGCCCATCCCTAATTGCCCAAGGGCAGTTGAGAATCAACCACACTGCTGTGGCACTGGAGTCACATGTAGGCCAGGCCAGGTAAGGAAGGCAGATTTCCTTTTTTAAAGGACATTTGTGAACATGCAATTAATTCTGCATTTACCTTCAACTGTTGAGAATGTAAAAAGGTTTAACCCAAGAAGGTTACTGTGGAGTAGCTTGTGCTGCCTGATTAACAGCAGCAAGACTTTAACAGAGAAAATGACAAATATATGGGGCCTGGATCACATTTATGCAGATATTATGCTGAATTTCTACAGCCATCTTGCAAGCAGAAGTTGACGTCCAAATTTCCTGTGGCATTTATTTGTTCATACCAGAACTTTAGGACCGACCTAAATGGGCAAACACAGCATCAATGAGCAATAGTGAATAGGCTGCTGCCTTTTGCAGTGGTATATTCAGCAAGTACATGATTATTCAGAAGGCTGCCTGGTCATTCTAAATACTCCATTATCCTATCTTATAATGATGTAAATCAGGATTTTTGTGAAAACTGCTACTCTATTCCTTCCCTAAACCACTTCACCTCTTCAATCCACTCTTATCTTTAAACTACCAAAATTTGACTTCAGCTTTTGACTACCCTTCCTATCATCTCTGTCTCAGGGTTAATGTTTTGCCCGATCATGTTTCTGTGTAGTACCTTGACTCACGCTTTTAATCTAAAATATACTATATAAATGAAAAATTGTTATTTTAGTAATAAACTTGAATACATATGCTGAACTTTATTGAATACATATACTGTTCTGAATCCTGAACAGCTAATTTTAGCTCATTTTTAAAACAGCAACATCTTAAATAAGCAATTTAAAAAAAAACATTTTAAGTATGTTATCTTAACTGCTGTCCCTCCTATTTGCATCAAAATCAAGATTCTTCACTCTAAGGCTATTTTTCCTTTTGGAGCTGAACTCATAACACACTGAATGAACACCAAGTTATCCTTACCGACGATGTCAAGATTCTGCAGCTATGAATTCATTCAATTTTCTTTTCCTTTGTCAAATCATGTTTTGATAGCCAAGTACATGGTTAATAAAACATCAGATTCTAATATACAAATGTGTTCCATTCTTTGTAGCAGCTTTGATTCTTCTGTAATTATTCATTGAAAAACAATACAAAACTCAAGGCACTAAAACTGTGGACCCAAATTGTAAATACCCAGTTAAATGACACTGATGTTCATATCAGAGAAGCAGTAGTTTAGTAAATCTAATCTGATTCAATTATTTAAAATTAATGAAAAATAGGGAAAACTCAATCTTGATTTTTTTTTCATGAAAACTCAATACAAGAGCAAAATCTTATGACATGGATATACAAAGCAACTTAACCACACTTCAATAACCAATATACACTTCAATAACCAATATACAATGACCTCTTGACAATGAGTTTCCTGCCCATTTGGACCCACCACCTTGAGTCATAAACATTCACTGGTTCTATTATCCAAAGTTGATCTCATGTGGGTAACACAAGGCAAAGTGTCATTGAGAGATGAATAACTTGCTACTTATTGTTAATCAAAATATCAAACTGAGGACAATACCATTTTTCTTCCCCAAACACCAGTCAACTGCCAACTTTCTTTACAAAGAAAGTGTGAATACATACTTATGGGTTAAGCCTAATCATGTCTTTGTTTAAAATTAATATTATTTTAAGCGAAAACATTGACAATAGCATTTCAGGGTAGAACTGCTTTGAAGTGTGGCACAGTATTCATGATACATTTGACAGCAAGTGATAAGGAGACTGGTGGAAACTATGTTCCTGGCTAGTCAAATGGTGTGAAAATTGCAGATGGCACTCCCACAGTGTGACTAACAGCCTGGATTTTATGGCAATTTTCTCCTGGTTAGTACAATGTTGCAGAATGTCAGATACACATGTTCGAGTGTCAAGTTCTCAACCTTCCTAGCAAGAGGGGATATGTCAGACCAAAGACTAGGTGATTAAGTAGTGAGATGGGAGTAAGCAAATAAAACAGAATTACTCATGCAGTAAAAGGAATGCACCAAGAGCAACAGGAATTGATGCACTGTGTGCATTGCTAAGAGATAAAATTATGATCTCAACCATACAGTGAACAAAAAAAAGGATTCACTGATGGACTGAAACAGATATTTTAAATAACAACAAATCTGTCAATAATTTCAAAATACAATTTTGAAGGATGCAAAAAATAAATAAATTTAAAATAGATGTAATACCAGTAGATGTAACACCAGTAAATGCATTCAATAGCCTACACCATATTTAGTTATGTCACTACTCCTCTGATGTGGAAAATTCTCCTGCAGGGAAAAAAAATCATAACATGGCAAGAAATCAAATAAATGCACAAAGTCATTCCATTCTCCAGGCACTTGATTTTGCCACACGACCAAAAATCAATGACATGTAGGTCAGACACAGAGAGCAAAAAATAAACCAATATTTGCAGCTAAAGTAGATACATTTTCTGGCAATGTATTCATTTGAGGTATTCCCATCTGATAACCAAGAGATGCAAGGTTTCAAAAGAAAAGATAACGCTGAAATCATGCAACGCTTCGCTAACATTCATTTCTAACAATGGGTTTCGTTTAAATGAAAGCTGGCGGGCGGTGGAGAGATATTTTCCACCCGCTCACAAGTCTTTTTTTTAAACCTAACTGTAAAACTAGATGGGCTTTTCGGATTCATTCACACAAAAAAAATGAAAGCAAGGAGAATAATAAAATTAAGCAAGAAACATTCAGGTACCAACAAGCTGGGGTGGGCTAGTCAGAAAGAAAGAGACACGGGGTTGGGGAGAGAACAGGAGCTGATATAAATCATCCCCAGCGCCCATAACAGATGACTATCAATAACCTCCAACACATATACTCAAGTACACCCTTAACAAGTCAGGCAGTCTCCCCAACTAAGCAGCACTTACAAACTTTCTAGTATCATTTCCTTAAGCCCCCATTCCGGGGCCGGTAATAGGTTTTCATTGACAGTGCTGAATGAAATCAGACAAGATACAAAGCAGCCACACTTGTCCCCTCCGCTGAACACAGTGCCACTTTTTCTTTTGCCACATCAAAGAACAGGAGAATGCCAAGCCCGTGGGGATTTTTTGTTTTTTTTCTAAATATTTCTAATAGTTGAACTTCAGTTAGATCTGTCTTGGTCAGATTAAAGGAGACATTGAACGATTATACCTGCAGCCTTCGCTCTTCTCCAGGTTGCAGCTAAGCCGCTTGCTACTGGGGGTTGCTACAAAAAATATGCATTATCGGTGGCCCCGCCCCTCCGGGCTCCGCCCCGTCGCGCGCAGCCTGGGACCTTCCCATTGGTTAATCCGCACGTCAATCAGATGGGACGTTCTAGCGCGATGCACACTGGGACTTGCAGTCCTCTCCCCGCCCCCGCGCAGGCGTGGTGATGGAGCGGAACTACAACACCCGGCAGGCACCGCGAGGAACCCCTGGCGCTGATTGGCTGCAGGACGAGGAGTTTCCGGTCGAACCGCTGCCGACGCTGAGTCTTCCTCCTCCTGATCGGCGGCGGTGGTGAGAGGAGTCGGAAAGGTAGAGGCGGGGGGAAGGTGCGGGTGACCGAGTCACCGAGAGCCTGAGGCCTTGAGAGCGGGTTGCGTTGGAAGGCCGAATGCGTGTGGGTGAGTTCTTGTCGCCGTCCGGCGCAGTGAGGGAAGGCGGGGGGTGGTGGCCTGGTCCGTGCCGTCCGGTCTCCCGCACTCGGTGGAAAAGGTTTCCGCCCTGGGCCAAGGGCTCTTGAGGGGCTTCCTGACCCCGGGGAGGGGTAGTACCGGGCCTAGGCAACCAACACCCCAGATGGGTATGAGGCGGTCAGACTGTGAGAGGATTTCAGGCAGTTTTTAATGGAGACGCAACTTGGGCAAGTGTCAGCCCGGAATCGAGCTGCTCGGAATGTATCTAAACAAACCTGGGTGTGTGCCACAGGCTCAGTATTCAGCCATTCGTGCCTGTGTGTGTGTAAGAAAAGACCCCACCACTGGCGTCTCACAGACAGCTAGGCCATCGAAGCCTGTATTGCTCTCTCCCAAACTTAAATCACACGCAACTGCTGTCCCTCGGAATTTTTATTAAGTTTGTGCGAAGTAAGATATCCTCCTAAAAGGGACGGCTGTTGATTGGTTAATGGAACCTTGAAAACAAAAAGCTACAACGTCTTACCTCCAGGATTTCAAATGCACCCATAAGGTTTTGCTTTTTACTCCATTTGGAGCAGCTGCCTATTCTGTAAAACTGTAGGTTCGTAACCATAGTTCTGGATAATCTGCTGGGAAAACATCTGATGGAAAATCAACAGTGAGTGATTTACCTCTGCTTCATTTGATGACTAATTGCTAGACCTCCAAGTTGGGATGTTTTGTATTTTCATTTATATCTTGGCATTAGACTGATATGTCGCTTGACAAATCTTGTGTATGACTTTCATAATGCTGTACGTTTATGTACAGTTTTTGTTGGGGAAGGGCTTAACAAAATTTGGACATTCAAATAAGAGAAATTACAAGTGGCAATCAGTAATTTAGTCAGAGGTTTCATTTTAAGAAGGGGCAGTTGAAGGTGTTTAGAGATGGGATTCCAGAGGCTTGGAGATTGTCTGCAAAGTTCCATCCATGGAACGTGATGGGCATGCAGCAAATCTGTTATGGTGGGGGTAGCTTTATGTGGTGCACTTTTTGCTGATATTAATCTGTGCAAAGTATGTTCTGTCACAGAAGTGACATAGTGATTATCAGTTGGCATTGTGGGTTGATTGCGTTGGCACTTATTGCCTAAACGCTGTAGCCATCAATTGTCATGGTAGTACATGCTGGTCAGTTGGTGATGTTGCAATTTTCCTCTTGTCAGCTCATGTCCTCAGCTGTGAAAATATATGTTTAGGGTCTTCCTGTCACACTTGCAAGCATCCATGAAGTGGAGCTCTGAATGTCTTACTTGTCTTCTGGCTCTGGCCACCTCACCATATGGAAAATATTTGGATATGTGTCCAACTTCCATCTTGCAAATGTCCTTAAGGCAGTGACGTTGCCTCCCTTTGAGCGCTAGCAAACTTAGGAGATTTGCTTTGGAGAGGACTGTCCAGTTTGTGATTTTGCCATTTCCAAAAACGTGCCACAAATAGTGAAGATAAAAGATTGCTGAGCTTTCTTGCGTAAGATTGCAAGTTGTATGTTTCAGAGCCCTACAGATAGTAAGAGCATTTGGCCCTACAAGCCTAGCTCTGTCATTCAGTATGATCATGGCTGATCATCCAACTTAGTTGCCTGATCCTGCCTGCACCCTGCATATACTCCTTTTTACCCTAAGAACTATATCTAGCTCCTTGAAAACATAAATTGTTTGGACTTCTGAAGTAGCGAATTCCATAGGCTTACTACTCTGGATGAAGAAATTTCTCCTGTTCTCAGTCCTAAAAGATGTATCCCTTATCTTTAGACTGTGACCCCTGGTTCTGGACTCTTTCACCATCAGGAACATCCTTTCCTTCATCTACCCTATCTAGTCCTGTTAGAATTTTATAGGTTTCTGAGATGCCCCTCAACTCTTCTAAACTCTAGTAAACAAAATCCTAATGGACTCAATTTCTCCTTGTACATCGATCCTGCCATCCCATGAATTAGTCTGGTAAACCTTTGCTGCATTCCCTTTATAGAAAGAACATTCGTCAGATTAGACAAACAAAACTACACACAATATTCAAGGTGTGGCCTCACCAAGACCCTGTATTATTGCAACAAAAAATCCCCACTCCTATGTAGTACACATCTCTCACCATGAAGACCAACATACCATTTGCTGCCTTTACGTTCTGCTGCACCGTGTGCTTAGCTTCAGCGACTAGTGCATGAGGACACCCAGATTTTGTTGCACACAGAGAATCCCTACAGTGCAGAAGGAAGCTTGCACTTGCAACATTCCCACCTGGGATCTATTCCCGTAGCTCCATGTATTTACCCTGACACTAAGTAATAATTCAGTATGGCCAGTCAACTTAACCTGCGTATCTTTGGACTGGGGAAGAAACCCACGCAGACATGGAGACACCATGCGCAATCTCCACACACAATCACCCGAGACCGGAATTGAATCTTGTGTCCCTGGTGCTGAGATGTGGCAGTGCTAACCATTGTGCTGCCCACATGTGGCTGGTCAAGTAGCATTTCGGATTCAGCAACTTCCAAACGTGCAACCATTACCACCAAGAAGGATGAGGGCAGCATGTGCATGGGTACGCCATCGGCTGCAAGCTTCCCTCCCAAGTTTTGGAACTAAATCACTGTTCCTGGATCCAAATCCTGGAATTCCATTCCTAACAGCACTGTGGGTGTACTTACACCACAGGAACTGCAGCAGTTCAAAAAGACAGCTCACCACCCCTTTTAAGGTTGTGCAATAAATGCTGATCTAGCCAGTGGTGACTACATCCCATCAGCCAATACAAAAAATGACATACAATTCACAACTGAATTTGCTAACCACTCCCAGCAGGATTTATGTGCATAAGAGCAGAACTGTGACATCTGACACAATAGTTTTATTGATGCTTATGGTACTTGTATAACTTGCACAGAACAAGTTACTTGCATAGGAGGGACAATCTATGAGTCACTAGCTGAGTTTCCATTGAGTGACTAGTGTAACATTATAAGAAGAGTTCTCTGATGTGCAGTATTTTTTGTCGTCGCATTTGGTCTGGATGGATTGTCGAGCTTGTCATCTGATCTAATAATTCCTTCCACGTTTGCAAGCAGGGAAGAAGGTACAATCGCCCATACTGGAACAAATGGGGGAGGGGATGTTGTACAAAAGGCCAAGTCTTTTGCTGTAATCATGCCTATCATGAGAAGATGAAATGGCTGTTGATGACTGATCAGCTCAGCCTGTGACATTGCTGCAGAGGTAGAGATTGCAGTCCAACCTTCAGCTGCTTCACAATGACCATTGCTCCATCAGAATATCAGTAGTGGGGGTGTTCTCTGATTGCAAAGTCATCCGCTTCATTCGCAACTACTCATATTGAAGTAGTCCGTGCCTGGATGACATTCTGGCCAGTATCATTTGCAGAGTGCATACCAGGCAGTGACCATCTCCAACAGGAGATAAGCTCATCCCAAGACGTTCAGTTGTGCTGTATTTGCTGAATCCCTGTTATCAGCATCCTGGCTGGTAATTATCATTAATCAGAAACTGAAATGGACAAGCCACATAAACACTTGCTATAAGGGCAAGTCGGGGTGAAAATTTTGTGGTGAGTAACTATTCTCCTGACTCCCCAAAGCCTGTCAATCATTTATAAGGCACAAGTCAGGAGTGTGACGCACACTCCAAATGCCTAGACAAGTGCACCAGTTCCTGTGTACATCAACCTACGATTGGCTTCTGCAGTGCTCTCATTTGGGAATGTTTTGTCTATTTTCAAATCCCTCCATAACCTTGTCTATCTGGATAATCTCTCAATCCTCATTTGTGCTTCAATTCCAGCCTACTTTGCCATGGTTTTTATTGCTGCACGAGTGGTGACCCTGCCCTCCAGCCTCCTCAGCTGTAAGCTCTTGATCTCTTTCCCTGTCTACCTCTTTCATCCTATACGTCAACTGGTAATCTACCACACCTGTAATGAGATCACCATGTGTGCTCAATGTCAAATTTTGTTTGATAGTGCTCCTTTGAAATCTCATGAGACATGTTAAAGACCCAATATAAATGTAAGTTATTGTTATAAAGCTACTCATAATTAATTCTGTTGAAATTTTAAAATATGTAATGCCAAAAATGTAGACTTTATCATAAATTTCCAAATTTAGCAACTATATTTAGTTATTCAGTAACTCTTATTTAACAGTTAAGACTAATATGATTACAATGAAAATATTACCTCCAGATTTAAATGAATTTTAATACTTTTATCTGAACGGCTTTGGCCATTTTTGGAATTAATTTATTAACGTTTTTGTATAAACATTGCCAAATCAAGTTAGCTTTGAATGTGGTCACATAAATTTAATTCTTTCTGGTTGATTGAGATTAGTTATTTTGGGGCCTCGCTTTTGAGGGAGACTTTAGATTCAGCAGTGCATTGCTCAATATATACTCAATGGGTTCTGTTATGTGGCCAGTGAAGTAATATCTTCCTTGTTTAAGTTCCACCTTAACGGCAGAATTACGTTCCACCTTAATGGAAGAATTGGGCAACATATTTTCACTAATTTACAAAAGAATCACTTTTATGAAGTTGACTTTGCCAAAAGTATTCTCAGCGATGTAGCTACATCTTGGGCTGCAACATTCCTGTGGATTTAATTTGTCATTTCTTGTTAAGGGCATTTACAAGGTAAAAGATTACTGTCCTGGATTGAGACAGTACATGTGACATGTTAAGGTATATTGCCAGACCTGTTTGCAAGTTTAGTAATATTAAAAAAGAATTGTAAACATTAAAAAAGAGTTATCAGTCCTATGCTGTGCTTTGGAAAACATGCCAAGTGTTTTCATGCTGTATTCTGTAGTTCATAATCACATTGGCCTGGATTTTGCAGTTTCAGTAGTGGTATAGGAATGGCAATTGCTGTTCATTTTGTATACATAATTTCTATGAGCTTTTGCAATTTGCAAATAGTCAGGCAGCAACTGCATTCTCTTCCCAGAGGGGACCTGTGTGAACAGGGCAAGCAACGGCTTGTTTCTCTTCTGCCAATTCGATTTTTAGAAACATTGAAGAATCCCTACAGTGCTGAAGAGACCATTCAGCCTATTGACTCTGTGACAGATTATTTTACCCAGCACCCCCATCCCTGTAACCTCACACATTTAACATGGTTAAGCCAGTTAACCTACACGTCTTGGAACACTAAAGGACAATTTAGCATGACCAATCTACCTAACCTGCACGTCTTTGGACTGGGAAGAAACTGGAGCACCCAGAGGAAACCCATGTGGAAAATCTGACCCGAGGCCAGAATTGAATTGAACCTCGATCCCTGGAACTGAGAGGCAGCACTGTGCTGCCCACTACGTCTTTATTGAGTCTGAGTCTAAACCAGAAAGCGTAAGTTACAGTAGTTAATTCAATGTCAAATCATATACAGAAATTGAAATCAAAACAAGTGATAATAGGGGAGGTAATGGTATTGTCAGTTAAACTAAAAATCCTGGTTAATGCCCTGGAGACTGGCATTCAAATCCCACTGTGGCAGTTGGTGAAGTTTGAATTCAGTAAAAAATCTGGAATTAAAAGTCTAATGATGATCCTGAAACCATGGCTGGTTCTCTAATGCCCTTTGAGAGGAAATCTGCTGTGCTTATCTGTTCTGGCTTACATGTGACTCCAGATCCACTGTAATGACCATAAGACTAAGAAGTAGAAGTAGGCCACTTTGAACCTACTCTGCCATTTAGTAAGATCATGGCTGATCTGACACTCACTAAATCAACTTTCCTGCCTTATCACTGTAACCTATTGATTTTGAAACCTATCAATTTCAGCCTTGAATATGTTCAAGGGCTGGGCTTCCACAGCTTCCTGGAGTAAAGAATTCCAAAGATTTGCCCGCCTAAGAAGAAATTCTACCTGAAACCCTTCTTAAATGAGCACCCCCTTGTTCTGTGTCCATGCCTTCTGGTCCTACATTCTCCCATGAGTGAAAACACCCTCCTAATATTAAGTTACTGTAATTCTGTGATAAATGCAGTCTAAACTTTCTGGAAAAAAATTAGGCTTGTACATTGCTATACTTTAATAATGCAGCAAGTCTTCTTACTGCGGATCAAACTCTGTGGTTAACTTTTATAAGTGTGGTGCATTTCTTCAAAATTGAAATATTAGTGATTTAAAACTTTAAAATTCTTTCAGTCTTTCCTTTTAATAACATTATTTCCCCTTTGCTTTCTATATCTGATTTGACATTGGATTATTTATTCAAACTGACACTTTGTGCTGCTTGTTAATAACTCTTCAACTGCATTAATTAAGGAGATGGTTTCCAGTTGGAGTTGGTGTTCAGAAATGGTTTTCTAATTTACAGTAAATTCCAGTGCAAATTCCCATAACCAGTTTGCAAGTCAAATCGCCAATGAGAGCAAAATCGAGACTCTAGATCCTGAAAGTAAAATATGTAACATCTAATTCAACTGCTTATTCGTGCTTGCGAGTTCCTAAAATTTAATTGAATCGAGTTGTGTATATATATATTTGTATTTCTGAATAGATTCTTTTTAAAGAGAAGATTTACATTTGTGTAGTGCATTTTGTGTCTTAGGATGTTCCAAAGCACTTCTCAGTCAGTTATGTATTATTTGTTGCTGGCCTGCAATACCTAATTTGTATATACCAAGATCACAAACAGCAGCAAGATAAATGGGCGAGTGGATCTGTTTCGATGCTGTTCATTCATGGATAGGTGTTGGCCAAACCAACAGACGAGTTCAGTCTATTTTTCAAAACGTGGAATAGGATTTGATATGTTAGCCTGAAGAGGCTGGAAGAATGCTGGTTTAAAGTTTAATTCCATGGATAGAACCTCTGCTAGTGCAGCATGCCTTCACTACTGCATTTAAATATCCCTTTTAAATTGCAGTGAGACTTCAGCCAGACTAAGTAAACTTTTGTAAATATATGACTGCTGAGCTAAGCTGACTAAAAATCCAAACTTTTTGATAATCAAACATTTTGATGTTAGGAGTATCTTAGCATATATTCATGCAAGAGAAAGCAAGATATATTCAAAATATGATTGAATAGGAGCCCTGGAGTAAGATGTGGGTCTGCAAAATTAACTAATACATTTTTAAACTAAGCTTTAAATGAGTATTGTTGTGTTTTTGACACTAGCTTTGTGTTTTTTGATGAGGTAGCAGAAAAGGTAATATGGTTGATATGGTGCATATGGGCTTCCAAAAGTTATTTCATAAAGGACCATTTAATAGGTGTCTCAATAAAGTGAAGCCCATGGAGTAAAAGGTAAAACTTTTTGTAGCCTGGGTTGGAAGTTGGCCGAGTGAGAGGAAACAATAGTGGTAAGCAGTTGTTTTTCAGACTGGAGGGAGGTAGACAATTGGTGTTCTCCTGGGGTTGGTATAAGGCCTATTGCTTTTTAAAAAATCTATGTTCATGACTTGGTTGTGTTGCTGTCAGGAGAGAATAGAATGCCCAATAAGGTGGGCCACCAAGCTCATGAGGAGAGTAGCAGGCTTCACAAGGTAGTCTCCCCACCTTTAGAGAGCCTGCCACTGGTAAAATGCTAGGGGTAGTGAGAAGGGATCTTTAATCAGCCACCATCTTCTGGCAGAGTGCCATGGTGATGAGAAGGTAATGGACATTCCAACTGTGCCTATTTTACAAGCCTTTAACATGTGCCTAGAGGGCTGGTAACGGTTGAGAAAGTGGTCAGATATAGTCCCAAGTTGAATGGCTGCCTCCTGTGCTGGAATATGTCAATTATTCTATGAATCCTCCACCTTCTTCCATTGGGGAAAAAAATACAAAAGTCCGAGGTCACGTACCAACAGAGTGAAAAACAACTTCTTTCCTGCTGCTGTCAGAGTTTTGAATGGACTTAGCTTGTATTAAGTTGATCTTACTTTACACTCTAACTATGACAGTAGCATTGCATTCTGCACCCTTTTGTTTCTTTTCTATGAATGGTATGCTTTGTCTGTATAGCACGCAAGAAACAATACTTTTCATGGTATGTTAATACATGTCAATAATAACGCAAATCAAAAATCCCTCATTTATATTGTGCAGTTTCAAGGGGCATTTATTGCACAACTGAAAGTAGAACCTTTGACAAGCGTGACTTGAATGCTGCAATGATTTTGAACGTTCATTTGATTCTGGAACCTGGATTTGAATTGTGCCCAGTTTCATGGAATTAATTTCTTTTAACCTGGTTGTAAGAGTTCTGTGCATTGGATCAAGAAAAGCCTCATGCACCTTGGTCCTTCATGTAGATGTGCCATGTAAAACTGCCCTTAACTTGGCACCAGCTGATGAGCTTACTCAATTTTAAAAGCAGCTGATGTATGGGAAATGGCAAAGTTTTCACAGTTGCCTTGTGAATTCTAGCATGAGAAACGAAGCTTTGTTCTGCAAGTGGGTATGTTATTCTTGGTTATAAAATGCGTTGAAGTATTGAGGTTCTGAAAGGTGCTGCATTAATGCTAGATTGATCATTCTTTTGAGTAGGCTCATTATTGACCCTCCAAAAATGAGATGTCCTGTTTCCCATTAACAAATTAATAACATTTGAGAACTTATGCAATAGTGAGTTTTATGAATTGTTTAAGAAAGTAGTTTGTATGTTTTGCAAGACATTATAATTTGCTTTTCCATAAATAATTTAATTAAAATATGTGTGAAGTGACTTAGCTTTTCTTCGGCTTTGCACGGTACTGCATTGGTCATTACATTCACAACTGTACATCACAATCAATGTATCATACAGTCAAATCCTGAAATTTACCTATCACCAGAACCTCAATGTTCCAACACAGTTTTTTTAATCAGTTGGTTATGATCTGTTTCTTTGCATACTCCAAGGTTTGATATTTCGCTGGGTTTTGGTGTAGAAAATTGTTAATTTGCTGCAAGTTCATATCCGACAATTCCAGGTTCCTACAGTTTGATTCTTAATTCATATTTACAATGTTTGAATAGTAACTGGTTATAGTGTTAAACTTTTTCATGTCCCTTAGAGAATTTACTGTTATTGCATTTAGCCATATTTTATATAAAGTGTTGTATCCATTTTGGTCAGGTTAGCTCAAAGTTGAGTATGCACTTTCATCTTCTTGAAACTCACCTGACTCCTCGTTGGTTCTACACGCATCACTAAATCTGCTCAAAGATTTGTATTTAAAACATCCCAAACTTCCATTGAAATTAATAACAAATCCCTGCTATTCCATGTGTAGATGCTTAGCAGCCGATGCCAAATATAGTCAAACCTTTTAATATTTATTTCATGTTTTCTTCATAGGGTAGTGGCTCCTTCTTGCATAAGGAGGAAGAAGAAGACTGGCTTGGCAGTGAATGCCTTTTGTAGCACTTTTTCAGCAATAGTGTGAGATTAATCAAGGATGACAATGGAAGAGATGAGGAATGAAGCAGAGACAACCTCCATGGTTTCCATGCCACTTTATGCAGTGATGTATCCAGTGTTCAATGAGGTAGATATTTTAAGTTCTGGTAGACATTTGACAATCTATTGTTTATTTGGCTTTCTTGAAGGCCTA
This sequence comes from Carcharhinus amblyrhynchos, assembly GCF_965287045.1. Lineage (NCBI taxonomy): Eukaryota > Metazoa > Chordata > Chondrichthyes > Carcharhiniformes > Carcharhinidae > Carcharhinus > Carcharhinus amblyrhynchos. Next base: position 98,594,211 of record NC_137326.1, on the reverse strand, counting down.
AAATAACTGTGATCTATTTTGGACAAATGTAGCTAACATTTCTCCTGAAAATGACAGTAGCATAGAAGTTGACTGTAACAAAAAAACAGTCTGATCCAAAAGAACGTAGAAACCATGCTTGAGTAATATGTGATGGAGAAACAAGCAAAGCAGATTTGAAGATCGATAGTAACAAATAGCACATACGACTATTGATTCTGAAGTTCTGTCTAATTCAGTAAGTGTGACTGACAGTTTGAATGAAAAATTGGCAAAATAACAGTTTTTTTTCAATAGCTATGTAAGTATTTCTGAATGATATACCTATGCTCACCTCTGCAAATCTAGTTTGAGATCTGTTCTCTGAACATTTTAAATTTTACAATATAAATCGTTGCAACTTAAACATTACTAAAATCTTATTTTTTGTTGCAGCTGGAGCATGTTAATCTATCTGCTGCACAAACTCTCAGAGCTGCTTTCATTAAGGTGAGCTTACTTGCTGTGACACATTTATGCTAAATGTACTGCAGTCTATAATGCTGTGTTGATTTGGTTACTTTTTGAGTACTTCAATATTGTACTTTGCTTAGAATGTAACTTGGTCAGAAAATTCCGTTTTCACTGTGTTTGAATTGAAAGCTATTTTGCCCAAAGTAAAAGTCATTTGAGGATATTCCTTGGGTTTTTAAACTTTTTATAACTTGAGTGAGAGGAGATGGATCAAATAATGTCCCTATGTCCTTGGACTTGTTTCTGCTTTCCAGCTCATTAATTTTGAGAATTTTTACAGCTGAGAATCAAGCCGACAATATTTAAGAATAACATGGGTGACACAGTGGTTAGCACTGCTGCCTCACAATGCCAGGGACCCGGGTTCGATTCCTTGGGTCACTGTCTGTATGGAGTTTGCACATTCTCCCCATGTCTCTGTGGGTTTCCTCCCACAGTCTGAAAGATGTGCTGGTTAGGTGCATTGACCTGAATAGGTGCCAGAGTGTGGCATCTATGGGAATTTCACAGTAACTTCATTGCAGGGTTGATGTAAGCCTACTTGTGACTAATAAATAAACTTTACTTTAAAGAATATAACTTGCTATGTTGAAACAGCAACTTCACTGTTGGGAACCTGGGTAAACCTTTGTTCTTTTGGAACCAAAAAGATCTGAAATGGCGACAACTTCGAAATATTAGTTATATATACTGTAGCATTAAGAATTTTGTTTTAAAATCAACATGCCTTAATCTACCTGGAACATTCAACTCTGTCAAAGAAGTAAAACACAGTACACTAGTGATCACTAAAAGCTAATGGTAATTTGCAGTGGGAAATAATTAACTGATTCAGAATAAATGGCTTAATGTTTGCATAAAAATAGCAGGTGGAATCTCTTAATACATTAGATTTTCATCTGTGAACTTTATTGATCAGTGTTTCTACATTTTTGTATACTTCAAGTACCATAATGTTGCACAAAGTCATATTTAGAATAAGGATTTCTAAGTTGACTTCTTTTCTTGAACGGTGTAGAAAATGAGTAAAAATATTCTTTGAAACCCACTTCTTGATCACTTTTGTATCCGTTGTATGGAAGCAGAAACAAAATTTTTCACTCTCAAATGCAGAGCTATTTAAACAGGCAATTCCACTGTGCCAAGTAGCTTTACGTTTTGTAGAATGTCTGAAGCAAACATTAAATTTCCCCTATGTAGGTTATTAAATTTTCTCTGCTTATTAAGGGCTGAGTTAGTGTTCTTTGCATTACAAATATACTTTAAATTTAACCCGCACATCTTAAAAAAATGTAGATATTTTCAAAATCATGGGAAGTAGCGAAAGATAAGTGGATTTGGTACTTCAAATATATGTATGCTGCACAATGATTTAATATACATACATAGTAGTAGAGATGCTCGGAGTTAAAAATGTCATCTGGTAGAATTATATTCACTGAAATAGAATGTAGCCCAGAATGAATGCGAATGACCCCCTTATTTCCACATATTTTTGTCTTATGATGCCTAAATCCACCCAAGTTTGAATACATGCATCTAGATTTAATAATACATATTGCAGTCCTGGACAGAGATCAAGCAAAACATTTCCTAAGAGATGATCCCTACCTCACTTTTAGCATACAAACTTTTTAGAAACAGATCTCATACTTTTTAGCGGGGGTAAGATGTTGTGTTGCTTTTCCACATTGATGCTTGCTCTTTCTTGAACTTGATTTTTCTGATTTATTTTTGTTTTTGCAAGTGTCTTTTTTTTTATTGACTTTTTTTTATTGGTCATGGTCTGGATAGTGCTTTTTACAATGTTTCCTGCTTTTTTCTAAATAGAGATGTACAATTTTACATGTTTTCATGTGCTGAAGTTGAGGCTTCTCTCATCTTAACTTCTGAAGTTCCATCAAATTATAGAAGTGTGCTGCAGCAGGATTGCCTATTGGCATGGAGTGATATTCAATTAAGGAGTGTACAGCATTTTAATTTAACTTCACATCATTTACTAAGTCAAATGGGTTTGTTAATGGGGAAGGACTGTAACTAAACAGAGACAAGGAAAGTTGTTGCCAATGATCACTTTGTATCCCCACAACCTTGTTTTCTAACTGCAAAGTGTAACTGAACTTCGTATTACATAATTCTATGGGAAATATATAAGAACATAAGAAATAGGAGCAGGAATAGGCCATCTAGCCCTTCGAGCCTGCCCCGCCATTCAATAAGATCATGGCTGATCTGTCGTGGCTCAGTTCCACATTCCCGCCCTCTCCCCATAACCCTTAATCCCCTCTCTTATCAAAAACCCATCAACCGGCGTCTTAAAAATATTTAGTGAGGCAGCCTCCACCACTTCAACGGGCAGAGAATTCCAGAGATTCACCACCCTTTGAGTGAAGAAGTTCCTCCTCAACTCTGTTCTAAACCGCACCCCCCTTTATCTTGAGGCTGTGCCCCCTAGTCCTACTATCCTTTCTGAGCGGGAAGAGTCTCTCCACCTCTATCCTATCCATCCCATTCATCATCTTATATGTCTCAATGAGATCTCCCCTCATTCTTCTAAACTCTAACGAGTACAAGCCTAGTTTATTCAGCCTCTCCTCATAGCTCAACCCCCTCAACTCCGGCATCAGCCTAGTAAACCTCCTCTGCACTCCCTCCAAGGCCAAAATATCCTTGCGTAAGTACGGCGCCCAAAACTGCACACAGTACTCCAGCTGCGGCCTCACCAATGCCCTATACAGCCGCAGCAAGACCTCCCTACTTTTATATTCAATCCCCCTCGCTATGAAGGCCAGCATCCCATTCGCCTTCCTGACCACCTGCAAGCTACCTTAGGTCTGCTTACTGTTTATTCTAAATACTCAGTTATAATAATTTGAAACTCGTTTTTAATGCTATCAGTTAATTTTCTCATTTTCCAATTAAAATTAGTTGTATGTCATTCAGCGAATATAATTTTGCTTTGCTATTAAATGTAATTTTTGTCAGGATTCAAGTTTTGTTTTACTGAAACACATTCTTGTAGTGTTCTTAAAGAATATTGTATTTTGTATATCAAAGTAATGGTGGATCTAATGCCAAATCCCTGATACATTACTATTGTATTCACCGTTCTGATTTAGCAAGTAGCTGATCTTATTTACACATTAGAGCTTTGACTAGAGAACAGTGGACTACAGATCAGATTAAAAATTGGATTAACTTGGACGTATTTGGTAAATGTCATTTGTTTGTGTAGCGATAATGTGTCCATACAGCATGTAAAGCAACAAAGCCTTATTCAGTTCTCCTGGCAGGAAAAATCTGTCTAAGTACAGTTGGACTATTTTGCTTTATCTGTTTGTGTGCTAATTGTCTTGGGAATGGTATGAAATAGAACTTGTTTTTTGACCTATCCAATATACCTTTGACCTCCGGTTTTGCTTAAATTTTTGAAACGTACTTTATCTGAGGCACAAATTTGATCATTTACACAGCAATCCTCCACATTACCTGCCTTGCTTGATGGGTATAGAAAACATAATGAAATCCTTTTTTAAGTTGAGGCTATTTTGTAAGCAAATTCTTTTGATAAACTAGGTGAATGTATCCAAGCCATTATGTCTATCTCCCATCCAAAAGGGAAATTAAATGGAACTTCAAAATACCTCTCCGAGCTTGTGTCTTTGATTTCTTTTTTAATATAATTTCTGGTATTCATTATCAACTTCCAAAGCTATTTTGGTCGGCAACTAATAAATGAAGTGCGCTAGTCTTTGCTCAAAAACCCTTGTTTGTTATGAACTAGATCATGACTGACCAATTCTGGTCCATAATTCTGCTTGAATCATTTTTTGCCAAAGTCATAAAATTAAAAATGGTTGTGTGATGCAGAAATTTGCCCTAATACCTTCATTACCAACTAATCAAAATTCACTTGACCAATATGGTGTAAATTTAATGGAATTGGTGAGCTGTGTGGCTTAAATCTGTGACCATATAAATTGTTAGACAAATAATTGCTAATAGATGATGCAGAATGGAAAAATGCATTGCACTAAGTATTTCAAAAATAAAATCTGCACATATTTATTTAATTTGGTATTAGTACATTTGAGTGGTGATCTGTATTTGTACCGAAATATCAAACTTTCTTTACTTTTACTGTCCTTGTAAAAAGGTTTTATATAATTGCTTATGTCAGACCATCCATAACCTCATTAAAAATAATCATCCTTTACATATGATAAACTAGAGCAAAATATAATTGGATTGGATAGTATACTGTGCATGTTCAGAAGCACTTGTTGAATTGATGACTCTTTCAATTTAGGCAGAAAAAGAAAATCCCGGTCTCACTCAGGACATCATAACCAAAATTCTGGAAAAAAAGAGCGTGGAAGTTAATTTCACTGAATCATTACTGCGCATGGCAAGTGATGACGTTGAAGGTATGATCGACTATTCTCTTGTAGTCTGAACACAAGGAATCAGAAATCCCCTGTACTAACGTCTGTCTGGATGTTTTTCACTTAAATACATGTCTACATTTTCTAGACAGTGCCCCTTGAATCTGTCAACATTTAGACTTTTGGAGATTGGAACTTTAAATTTTGTGATTCCATTGATGCACCGGTTATTTTTTGAAAGACTAACGTACATTATGCAGTGCAAGCAAGAAACGTCTACAATGATGCAGCCTGCCTTTTTAGTTGAGTTCATCTATTTCTTATGCTACTAAATGTTACTACGGGAGTGCATTTGGACCACGGTAGATTGTGATGGTCTAATATTTTTCAAAGAGCTTGTTACCTGGTATATACATTCTAATTTGGGATTTATGTGCAGAGAAAACACTTGTACAGAGCACTTTTTCTTGAGAGCAATCTAGTTTAAGAATGTTATAAATGACCATTGTGTTACTCAATTTGCAAGGTTTGAATTATTTAGAATCAACTGTGGCAAAATATTTCCATTTGTTATTGAAATAATTAATCTGGAAATTGAGATTTATGGTCTGATCAATAATGAGCCTCTGATATAGATTGGAAAGATGTCTATGGACCTGAGTCCAGAATCAAAAACTCACCAATTGTGTGCACTTTGGCAATCAAGTAACTAATCTAACTGAAGCCGCTGAATGACTGATGTGGGTAATTAAAAAATTATTGGTGCTCACTAACCTGTATTGATTCAACGCTGTCTTGATTTCAGATTTGTTCTTGCATTTAAATCTCATAATTTCCTCAATCTTCTGCAGTTCTCCACTTTCTAGTTCCTGGTGCATCCCCCACTCCCGCAATCATGACCACTGGAAGCCGTGTCTTTGACCGTCTAAGCCTTGAAGTTTTGTCCCTAAATCCCTCCCCCTCTCTTCCTTTAAAATATTCCTACCTCCTTGACAGAAGTTTTGTTATTTATCCTGATGCCTCCTACCGGAGGAAGCATTTCTGTAAAGTATCTTGGGAAGTTTTTGTATGCTAAAGGTCTACAAGAAGTAGTTCTTATATTGTTAGTTTGGAAAAGAGTAAATAGAAATGTATTTTGCATTCAGCTGTATTATACATGATCTAGGAATACTTGATGTGGCAGGTGTGCCTGAATGGAAAGCGCCCTTTTACTGTAATCATATCTCATCACTCTGAGTACAATTCAACCACTTCCATTTTAAATACTGCAACATGCCAAATAACACAAAAATTGTTGCAGATGATGTCCTGAGTGAATAGTTCTGCTGTAGGTTAAGTTCAGTTAACTCTTAACTCTCTGGACATTAAGCATATGGTGCCGATATATCTTGGAAATACCTGTCAATTTAACCAGAATGTGTATTGCAGCTCCATATTTACAATACCATAACAAGAGAACTTATTTGTACATCTGGAAGGATAACAGTTAAGTGCCTAATGTGAGCTTTGCAAATAATATGGTATTTCCACAAACTTATAAAACTTGCATAGTATGAGATTTGATTTCTGATATACTGTACATATCAGAACATCGTATACACTTATAACTGCAGTTGGATCCACTTTACTGCATCATGTAATTAGCTGGCACTAGCAGCTCCTTTTGTCTTTCCTGTAAAATTAGTGAATGGTTCACATTGTGATGCATTAAGTCATGTTGCAGAATAGTAGTGTGATGCAAGTACTGTTGATGCATGCTGCCTCAATGTTTGTTCCAGGCTTCTGAGATAGTGGTAAAGAAGCATCTCCATCTATCTTCAGTTTTGTATAGATTCATTGTTTAAAAAAAAAACATTTAATAAACTCAGATCTGGAACTCAATGAACCTGCAGGAGAATGGGGAGAGCAGATGATGCATAAACTGAAAAGTACCATAATTTACAAAGGCTAACTTGGCATTGCACTCAATACCTGACCCAAAAAAAAGTGAAAGAAGCTCTTAATACTTTATGTATTAAATCCTTAAAATTTTAGAATTTTGGTCTCTAATCGCATAAAGTCTAGTCTCTGATTTGGTACTGATTCAAATATCTGCGTTGTTGATAGTTATGTACTCAACCTGATGAAGCTTTAAACTGGATGTCTTCTTGGAGGAGTTTGGTCACCTTTCTGAACCTAATTATTATTGTTCCCTGAGGTTCTGAGAGAAGTGGAATCTTCTATTTACACCTTTAGGTTGGAATTATTCTATACCTTATACTGTCAGAATGCTACCTGGATGATTGCAACTCCAGCAACACTGAGGAGCCTGGGCGGGAACTTTCCGGTCATTCATGATGACAGGTTCTTCTGTTCTTGCCAATGGCACGCCCCCTGACTGATGTCCTCTGCCATCTAGAAGGAGAAGGGCAGCAAAAGCATGGGAACACCACCAGTGTAAATTCGCTTCTTAAGCCATGCACCATGCTGAGTTTGGAACTATATCACCTTTCCTTTGCTGTGTCTGGATTAAAATTTTGGAACTCCCTCCCTAACAGCACACTGAGTGTTCCTGCAACGCACAGACTACAGTGGATCAAGAAGTGGCTCACCACCACCATCTTGAGGGAAATTTTGGATGGGCAATAAATGCTGGCCTAACCAGCAATGTCTCCCATGAACAAATAAACAACAATGTTTAAGGCAGTGTCTTTTTAATTATCTGGAGTTGTGACTGAAATATCTATTCTTCTTTTGATGAAGTAACAGCATAAATAAATTGGTGACTTTCAGCTCCAATTACTATTTTGTAGATTTTGCAAGTTTATTTTCATACAAAAGGAAATTATTTTACTTATTGTTCATCTTCATCTAAAGCAGTTTTCTGAAATATATTTGATTCTAAGAGGGAATATAGGTAACGCCAGGTCCCTGTTACTGTAATTCCCCTTGTTGGAATAGTTTTTTTATTTTCAGTTTATTTCCTCTATATTTAAAGTGATCCTTATTAGGTGTCAGTGGATTGTAAAAGTCCCAAAAACCACAACTGGAAATCCCATAAAATTCAGGTACAAGTCCAAAAGCTACTTTTATATTGTTGTGATGCTGTTAGCTTTTGCACTTCGAGCAGGTAACTACTTTATTCATTTTAGCTGGTAGCTGGGAAAATGAGATTTCTTACTATTCCCAGCTGCAGACTCCATTGAATATAGCATGTTTATTTTTGTTTACCAACAATGGTCACTTGAGATCCAGATATTAACCTAACATGACACAACGTAAGATACAAGAGCAACCTGAAAGTGCCAAGATCATGCATGAACATCATTATATTAACACCCTGATTTGTAAGTATTTCTCTTGTATGTGTCACATTCTAATGAAAAGACAGGAACATTTTTGACAATATCTAAATGAAATTATTTATTTTGTTAAAGTGATTTTGTATGAAAGCTGTTTTTTCTCACCCTATTATTTTACTCTCATAGAGTATATGATTGACAGGCAAGAACCAGAATTCCGGGAGCTAAATGAAAAGGCCAGAGCGCTGAAACATATTCTCAGCAAAATTCCTGATGAGATCAATGATAGGGTCAGATTCCTTCAGACAATCAAGTAGGTATCTTAGATTTGTCAAACTGTGCATCAAATTTTGTGTATATTGCATTTACATTTCCCATTATTTCATCTAACAGCTTCAAGTATATGCTTCTGATTTCTTCCTTCTGCACATGTCCTGTTTCTCCTGAAATGATCTCTGCCACTGCCTAAGCTTTGGGCAGGAGCAGTTCCTGCAAAATATAACAGGTCTCTAGGCAAAGAGTTTCTCTTATTTCTTTATTGGGTTTATTTGTTAGCCCCACACAAATGAACCTAACTTTTCAGTGTACCTTACCAAATTTAGGTAATCCTAGAGCCCAAACCTGTTCATTCTTCTTGAGTTGTTATTTTTTAGTTCTTATATCAAACTTTTGAATCTTTATTTGCACTTTCTCCAGTGCTTCCTTATTTTTGTAATATAGAAAACAGAGTTGTGTACAATACTGAAGTGTAGTCTAGCTGAGGCTTGATGTAAATTTCGTATAACTTCTCTGCTTTCCAGCTGTATTCCTCTAGAAATGAACCCCAGTGGCTTTGCATTTTAGTAGCCTTGTTGAACTAAGTTGATACTTTCTAATTTATGAATCTGAACCTCTTACCCCATCTCATTTAGAAATTTTCCAAGTGACTTCCCTATTCCTTCCAAAATGTTTTTAATTGAAGTTCACTTGTCACTTTACAGTTCCATTCTGCAAGTTATGAATGTCTTGTATTTTGCTGCAGTCTTCCTTGCTATTAACTACACCTTTCAAAATAAAACTTATCCACTAATTTTGAAATTGTAGTTCCAAATCTTGAATCCAAATCACTTACGTAAAAGAAAAGTAATAGTGACTTCAGCACCCATCCTGATGGAACACAGTTTTCCATTTTCCACCAGTTTGAGTAAACACCTTTAACCTACTATCCTCTGTTTTTCTTTAACCTACTCTCTGAATCTAAGGGCTAAATTTTTGCTTTGGAGTTGCATGTGTCAAGAAAGTCCCTAACTCTACAAACCCATAAGATGGTGATTTAGATAGAAATAACGTGCACAGGTATTGGGAAAAAGCAAGGGAATGGCACTAAGTCCGTTGGAGAGTCAATGAAGACGGGATGCACCAAATGGCTGCTTCCTGCGCCTTAACAATTTTGTGATGAGCAACTTCTAATCTGGCATTTGTCTGATGGTAGCTGGTGTCAGATTTCAAAACACAATTAAAGCAAATGCTGGACGTTAGCTGCGTTAGGTGTTAGACAAGTTTTCTGGAGTAGCTTTTCTGATTTATTTTCTTTGCCCAAGTAAGTGGCACTACTGTTACTTTCACAAATCAGTTTAGATGCTAAGCGTAGACAAAAACATAATTTTGTGGGCTGGAAGAAAAGGGTCAAATTATACACCGGGTCAACTTGTATATCGTGATTTACTGTATTTTAAATCTGGAGGAGTTGAAGTGTGACATCCGTTTAGTTGGTAATTTCTGTTGTATTTGCTTTTGTTTACAGGGATATTGCCAGTGCAATAAAAGAGCTTCTCGACACTGTGAACAATGTTTTCAAGAAATATCAATATCAGAACCGTAGAGTAAGTATTGTAGAAATAATCCCCGAGTGAACCTATAGCACCAGTTGCCAGTTACACCAAGTAATTGTTGCGGGTGCAGAGTGGTTAGTGTTCTTCGTAGATTTGCACAGTACTCTAATCTTCTGACCAGCTGAAAAGCGCTTGAAGTTTCATAGTTCAAACTGTTCCTGCGACAGCAAACTATGAAGCTGTATTATTTCTATTTCATTAATAACCATGTTTATTTCAAGTCCTGTAAATGTGAAATTTGTGATACCTCCACCAGTGAAAATTATACTGAAAGCATCATAAAGTACTCATTGAATTTGGAAGGAATAGGGAAGTATACTGTAATACCAAACTGATATCCATGAAATTAGCTCAATGTTGCATGTATAACGTGTATAAAATATTGAAATAAGATCCCCATTCATTCACAACCAATGACAATGTGTATTTGGATGGTTTAACTTTAGGTTTTTTAAACATATATGTTATGTAAATTAAAAGTTTGGATTAAATTGAACTTTTATTTCTAGGCACTTGAGCACCAAAAGAAAGAATTTGTCAAATACTCCAAGAGCTTCAGTGATACTCTGAAAACCTACTTTAAAGATGGCAAGTAAGTATAACAGTAACATAAAACATTTTTTTGTTGCTGTATGAATTATCCTGCAAGCAAAGCTTACTGTACCAGCATAACTTAAATTTAGAATGTGTGGTTGCCACAGCAGTATTAAAGTTAAATAGAAGTTTTAATAATAGTTGATACAATTGAGTAAAACGATAGAAGAAATAGCCTTTTGTTTCCATTTGTGAGACGAGGAAGAGTCGAGGGGGTTTGGCTGTCTTTAGAATGAGTGACATTTGTGCTTTACAAAAGGATTAGTTTGTGTAAACAATATCCTTTTAATGGTGATGTTATCTGCATGTGACTATGAGCTCAGAAATGGTTCACCACATTATACTTGCTCATGTTTCCAATAGTGGAGAGGTCCAGTTACAATTTTGTTTAAATTTTCTTCTAAAAAGCCAGCTTTTGCTTTCATAATGCATTTGGATTTACTTCGAGTAATTTAGAGTGGAATGAATATATATATTTTGGAATCTTGTACTTAAGTTACATATAGGACAAAAATCTAGACTGAATTGACATGATCTTTTGTTTTTAAACAGGGCGATTAATGTATTCATGAGCGCCAACCGGTTAATCCACCAAACCAACTTGATACTGCAGACCTTCAAAACTGTTGCTTAGAACCTCCATTTGTGAAGCTTTTTAATTTTCAATCTTACAAGGTTGACCTTTATGTAAATTTAAATAGTTACAACTGTATAAATTAACACATCCATTTCAGGAAAATGTTGAATAAAATAATTGTCAACTTGCACCATATTTTTGTAAAACATTGTAGCTAATCATGATTTCTCATTAAGGAAATATTACATAACTTTTGCTATTACTATTGTATCCAAAACGAAGCCAAAAGAATTTGCGCCTTAACATATCGTAATGTAACATTCCTTTGTGTAAATATTGGTGTTCTGTTTCTGAAGTTAACTTGCTGGCAAAAAAATAAGTTATGTATTTAACATGATTAGTGGCAAATAAATAGTTTACAATCTGATTTACACTGTCTCTATTAACTGCAATTTATTATAAGGTGAGAGGACTTCACAATTATCTGTTTGTGGGATGTGGGCAATGCTCACTAAACCAGCATTTATTGCCCATCCCGAATTGTTCCTGAGTAGGTGGTGCTGAGCTGCTGCCTTCAACCACTGCAGTCCAAGTGGTGTAGGATGGGAGTTCTAGGATTTTGACCCAGTGACCATGAAGGAATGACAATATAGTTACAAGTCAAGAAGATGGTGTGCAGCTTTTTGATTTATTATTGTCACCTGTATTGGTATACAGTGAAAAGTATTGTTTCTTGCATGCTATACAGACAAAGCATGCCATACATAGAGAAGGAAAGGAAAGAGCAGAATACAGTGTTACAGTCATAGCTAGGATATAGAGAAAAGATCAACTTAATGCATAGATAGGCACATTCAAAAGTCTGATGGCAGCAGAGAAGAAACTATTCTTGACAGACTTTTGTATCTTTTTCCTGATGGAAGAAGTGGAAAAGAGTATATCCGGGGTGTGTGGGGTCCTCGATTATGCTGCCGGCTTTTCCGAGGCAGCGGGAAGTGTAGACAGTATCAATGGGTGGAAGGCTGTTTTGAGCTTCGTTCACGATCCTTTGTAGTTTCTTGCAGTCTTGGACAGAGCAGAAACCATACCAAACCGTGATACAAGCAGAAAGAATGCTTTCTCTGGTGCATCTGTAAATATTTGCGAGAGTAATAGCGGACATTCCAAATTTCCTTAGTATTCTGAGAAAGTAGGGGATTTGGTAGGCTTTCTTAACTATAGCTCAGCATGGAGGAACCAGGGCAGGTTGTTGGTGATCTGAACACCTAAAAGCTTGAAGCTCTCAACCATTTCTACTTCATCCCCATTGATATAGAGGGGCATGTTCTCCACTACACTTCCTGAAAGCTATGACTATGTCCTTTGTTTTGTTGACATTGAGGGAGAGATTATTGTCGTTGCACCAGTTCAGCAAATTGTCTGTCCCTTTCCTGTACTCTGTCTCGTCATTGTTTGAGATCTGTCATCAGCAAACTTGAAAATTGAGTTGGAGAGGAATTTGGCCACAGCCATAGGTGTAAAAGGAGTATGGTAAGGAAATGACGATACAACCTAGTGGGGCACCAGTGTTGAGGATGATTGTGGAGGTGGTGTTGTTGCCTATCCTTATTGATTGTGGTCTGTGGGTTTGGAAGTTCAGGATCCAGTCACAGAGGGAGGAGCTGAGCTGCGGCCGTGGAGTTTGGAGATGAGTTTCTTGAGAATAATGGTGTTAAAGGCTGAGTTGCAGTCAATAAATGGAACTCTGACATGGGTGTCTTTGTTATCTGGATGTTTCAGGGTTGAGTCCAGGGCCATTTAGATGATGTCTGCTTTGGACTAGTCGTGGAGTTAGTCGAATTAGTGGATCCAGGCAATCTGGGAGGCTGGAATTGATTTGTGCCATGACTAACCTTCTGAAGCACTTCGTAAGCACCTCCACCCCTCCGAAGATGTGAGAGTTAGGTAAATTGGCAATGATAAATTGCCCCTTAATGTTAGGGAGATTAGCAGGGTAAATGTGTGGGGTTATGGGGATAAGTTTGGGTGGGATTGTGGTTGGTACAGACTCGATGGGCTGAATGGCCTCCTGACCTGTATGGATTCTATTATAAGATGGATGTCAGAGCCTTTGGGCGATAGTCATTAAGGCATGCTGTCTGGCTTTTTTTTTTGGTTCCGGGATGATGGTCATCTTGAAACGGATAGGGACCTCAGATTATTGTAAAGACAGGTTGAAGATGTATGCGAATTCCCCTGTTAGCTGGCCTGTGCTCATCCAGGTACATCATCTATGCCATTTGCTTTCTGTGGGTTGACCTTTGAGAAGGCTGCTCTGATGTCGGCAATGATGACCTTGGACACAGGTTTGTCTAAGGCTTCTGGGGTGGAGGGTTGCTCTTGCTGACCTCTTACTCAAAATGGGCATAGAATACATTGACCTCTAGGGGAGGGGTGCATTGATGCCAGCAATTTTACGTGCCCTCATAGCCTGTTATGTTTTGCAGACCTCGCCATATTCGGCGGGGGTCCATGTGGCTAGCCTGGGACTCTATTTTGGTCTGGTACTGTATTTTGGCATCTTTGATGGATCTCCTTTGATCATATCTGGCTTGGAGGGAAACTTGCTGGTGGTGGTGGTCTTCCCATGCATCTGCTCCCCTTGTTCTTCTAGGTGGTAGAAGTTTGGAATATGTGTTAAAGGAACCTCTGATTTGCTGCATAGCACTTTGTAAATGTACACACTGCTACTACTATGTCAGCATTAGAGGCAGTGAATATATTAAGTGCTGGATAAGGGTGCCTTTTAAGTGATTGTTTTGTCTGGATGGTATAGAGCTTCTTGAGTGTTGATGGAGCTGCACTCAAGTGGAGACTAATTCATCATGCCCTGATTTATGTGATGTAGATGGTGGGCAAGGTTTGGGGTGGCAGGAGGTGAGTTACAGTCCAGAATTCTCAGCCTCTGACCTGCCCTTGTAGGCACAGTATTTATATTGCTGGCCCAGTGCAGTTTCTGGCCAATGTTAACCCCAGAATATTGACGATAGGCCTGAAGTGATGGTGATACCATTGTATGTCAGAGAGATGGTTATGTTCTCCTTTGCTGGTTGTCCTAACCTGAATGTTGGCTAGGTTTTGCTGCATACAGACACTAAAGCACACGTATGCTTCACGATCTGAGGAGACATGAATAGTTCTGAACATTATGCAATCGTCCACAAATATTCTTCTGACCGAAGATAACTGGGTCTAGGATACTACCCTGAGAAACTCTTGCAGTGATATCCTGGAACTGAGATTATTGGCCTCCAGCCACAGCCATCTTTTTTTATGCTAGGTAGGATTCCAATCAGAGAATTTTAGTCCTGATTCCCACTGACTTCATTTATGCTTGAGTTCCTTAATGCCACACTTGGTCAAATGCTGCCTTCATGTCAAAGACAGTCACTCGTCCGTCCATGTTTAGATCAAGACTGTGATGAGGTCAAGAGCTGAATGAACCTGGCGGAACCCAGATTGAGTCTCAATGAGTGTGTTGGTGCTGAACACTGCACTGTCAATTTTCATCACTTTGTGATTAGACTGATATAGTGATAATTGGTGTGGTTGGATTTGTCCTGCTTTTTATGGACAAAACTGGCAATTTTTCACATTGCCAGGTAGATGGCAGTGTTGCAGCTGTACTGGAACAGCTTGGCTATGATCATGAGTAGTTCTGGAGCACAGGTCTTCAATACTATTGCAGGACTGTTGTCAGGGCCTGTAGCCTTTGCAGCATCCATTTCTTGACATCACTTGGAGTGAATCCAATTGGCTGAAGGCTTGCATCTGTGATGCCGGGGAATTCAAAAGGAGGCTGATATGGATCACCACACAGCACTTTTGGGTGAATATGGTTACATATGCTTCAGATTTGTTTTTGCGCCAATGTGTTGATTCTGCCATTGTTGAGGTTGGGGATATTTATGGATCTGCTGACTCCTGCTAGCTGTGTAACTGTCTATCACTGTTCACAACTGGATGTTGCAGAATTCCAGAGCTTGGATCTGAGCTGTTTGTGGAATTGCTTGGCTCTCTATCACCTGCTGCTTCCATTTGGTATGCAGGTAGCCCTATTTTGTAGCTTCACCAGGTTCAGACCACATTTTTAGGCTCTGGTAATGGTGGCATGGGGGATAAGACAGTCGATGAGGTTACAGATAGTGGTTGAGTACAATTCTGCTGTTGCTGATAGCCCACTGCCACATGGATGCCCAGTTTTGAATTTCTAGATCTTTGAAATCTTTTTCATGTAGCATGACAGTAATGGCACACAATACAAATCATCAATAACCTGATCGTTGACATTAGGGGTTCCACCACGTTGACTCAGTTCCTGATTTCCTGTCTTAGTTCAAGCATGGATAAAAGAGTGAAGGTGAGAGTGACAGCCCTTGACATCAAAGCAACATTACTTTATTAAACCTGGTATAATTGCTCCTTGATATTCACATATCTATGTAATTTCCACTTGTCATTCTAAAGAAACAAATGTCAGGGTATAAAACTGTTTTACATTAATAAACTATTACTTTGCCTTGATGAGTGTCTCACTTCCTGTAATCCTTCAGTTATAGCATTTTATGAAAGCACTATTTAAACAATTCATTTCCCAGAATTTTTTAATACATCTTGATAGTGTAAAAGTGTTATGAAACTTTTTCTTATACATCAAAAAAGTTTGATATGTATAAAAATCCCATTCACACTAATGAAGAGTTTTGATGCTATGCAGAGATCTTTGTTGGTCAAACTTCTTACAATAAACAAGCATCTGTTTAGTGATTGTGATAGGCCCCTGTGATATGTCGACACTATGAGGACTCTCTGACAGTCACTTCTGTGCTACAGTGATTTCTGACGCAATATGAAGGATTACGTCTGATGTGCCTTGTGTAAAAGTGAACTCATTTGTGTGAAGAAATTACTTGTTGCAGATACAATAAATCATTCTCAGCCTCTGAACTTACAGATATATATGAGCCTGCTATGTTTTACTTCAGGGAAGCAGTTAGCTCAGTTGGCTAGTGTGTGGCTCAGAATGAGGCCAACACTAGTGGTTTGATTCCTGTTCTGGCTCAGGTAAACTCGGGGGCCAGTCCCTGAGAATGAAAGACAATGCCAAACTATTACTGGTAGAAAAAAAGGAGTAAGAAGTCTCACAACACCAGGTTAAAGCCAAACAGGTATATTTGGTAGCAAACGCCACTAGCTTTTAGAGTGCTGCTCCTTTGTCAGGTGAGTGAGTTTCTGTTCACAAGTACAGCATATAAAGACACAAACTCAATTTACAGAATAATGATTGGAATGTGAGTCTTTACAACTAATCGAGTCTTAAAGATACAGACAATGTGAGTGGAAAGAGCGTTAAGCACAGGTTAAAGAGATGTATATTGTCTCCAGACAGGACAGTCAGTGAGATTTTGCAAGTCCAGGCAAGTCGTGGGGGTTACAGATAGTGTGACATGAACCCAAGATCCCGGTTGAGGCCGTCCTCGTGTGTGCGGAACTTGGTTATCAGTCTCTGCTCAGCTACTCTGCACTGTCGTGTGTCATGAAGGCTTCCTTGGAGAATGCTTACCTGAAGATCAGAGGCCAAAAGCCCATGACCACTGAAGTGTTCCCCTACAGGAAGAGAACAGTCTTGCCTAGTGATTGTCAAGCTGTGTTCATTCATCCGTTGTCGTAGTGTCTGCATGGTCTCCCCAAGGTACCATGCCTCGGGACTTCCTTTCCTGCAGCGTATCAAGTAGCCAACATTGGCCGAGTTGCAAGAGTATGTACTGTGTACCTGTTGGCTGGTTTCTTCATGTGAGATGATGGCATCTGTGTTGATGATCCAGCACATCTTGCAGAGGTTGCTGTGGCAGGGTTGTGTGATGTCGTGGTCACCGTTCTCCTGAAGACTGGGTAGTTTGCTGCGGACAATGGTCTGTTTGAGGTTGTTTGAAGGCAAGAAATGGGGGCGTGGGGATGGCCTCGGTGAGATGTTCATCTTCATCAATAATATGCTGAAGACTCCGGAGAACGTGTTGTATCTTCTCCGTTCCAGGGAAATACTGGACGATGAAGAGTACTCTGTCCACCGTGTCCCGTGTATGTCTTCTGAGGAGATCGGTGCAGTTTTTCGCTGTGGCATGTTGGAACTGTCAATTGATGAGTCAAGCACCATATCCTGTTCTTATGAGGCCATCTTTCAGCATCTGGAGGTGTTTGTTGCAATCCTCCTCATCTGAGCAGATCCTGTGTATACGGAGGCCTTGTTCATAGGGGATGACTTCTTTAACGTGTTTAGGGTGGAAGCTGGAGAAGTGGACCACCAATGAGGTTATCCATAGGCTTGCGGTACAGTGAGGTGCTGAGGTGACCGTCCTTGATGGAGACGCGTGTGTCCAAGAATGCATCCGATTCCGGAGAGTAGTCCATGGTGAGTCTGATGGTGGGATGGAACTTGTTGATGTCCTCATATAGTTGTTCACCATGAGTCCAAAGGAAGAAAATGTCATTGAAGTATCTAGTGTAGAGCATCAGTTGAAGGTCCTGTGCGGCGATGAAGTCTTGTTTGAACCTGTGCATGAAGATGTTGGCATATTGAGGTGCAAATTTGGTCCCCATGGCTGTTCCATGTGTCTGGATAAAAGTTGTTGAAGGTGAAGACATTGTGGTCCAGGATGAAGTGGATGATTGCATCTGGAAACTGACAGTTGTTGGTGTTGAGTACTAAGGCAGTTGCAGATGCAATCATCCACTTCACCCTGGACCACAATGTCTTCACCTTCAACAGCCTTCATCCAGACACATGGAACAGCCATGGGGACCAAATTCTCACCTCAGTATGCCAACATCTTCATGCACAGGTTCGAACAAGACTTCTTCACCGCACAGGACCTTCAACCGATGCTATACACTAGATACATTGATGACATTTTCTCCCTTTGGACTCATGGTGAACAATCACTGAAATAACTATATGACGACGTCAACAAATTCCATCCCACCATCAGACTCACCATGGACTACTCTCTGGAATCGGTTGCATTCTTGGACACACGCGTCTCCATCAAGGACAGTCAGCATTTCACTGTACTGCAAGCCCACAGATAACCTCACAATGCTCCACTTCTCTAGCTTCCACCCTAAACGCGTCAAAGAAGCCATCCCCTATGGACAAACCCTCCATATACAGAATCCGCTGAGATGAGGATCGTAACAGACACATTCAGAAGCTGAAAGATGCCTTCATAAGAACAGGATATGGCACTCGACTCATCGATCGACAATTCCGACGGGCCACAGCGAGAAACTGCACCGATCTCCTCAGAAGACGAACACGGGATACGACGGACAGAGTATCCTCCGTCGTCCAGTACTTCCCCAGAGCAGAGAAGCTACAACATCTCCAGAGCCTTCGACATGTCATTGATGAAGATGAACATCTTGCCAAGGCCATCCCCACACCCCCACTTCTTGCCTTCAAACAACCGCACAACCTCAAACAGACCAATGTCCGCAGCAAACTACCCAGCCTTCAGGAGAACAGTGACCACAACACCACATGACCCTGCTGCAGCAACCTCTGCAAGACGTGCCGGATTATTGACATGGATGCCATCATCTCACATGAGAACACCATCTACCAGATACACAGTACATACTCTTGTGACTTGGCCAACATTGTCTACCTGATACGCTGCAGGAAAGGATGTCCCAAGGCATGGTACATTGGGGAGACCATGCAGATTCTATGACAACGGATGAATGAACACTGCTTGACAATCACCAGGTAAGACTGCTGTCTTCCTGTTGGGGAACACTTCAGTGGTCACAAGCATTCAGCCTCTGATCTTCGGGTAAACATTCTCCAACGTAGCCTTCACGATACATGACAGTGCAGAGTAGCCGAGCAGAGACTGATAGCCAAGTTCCTCACACATGAGGACGGCCTCAACCAGGATCTCAGGTTCATGTCACACTATCTGTAACCCTCACAACTTGCCCGGACTTGCAAAATCTCACTAACTGTCCTGACTGGAGACAATATACATCTCTTTAACCTGTGCTTAACACTCTCTCCACTCCCATTGTCTGTACGTTTAAGACTTGATTAGTTGTAAAGACTCACATTCCAATCATTATTCTGTAAACTGAGTTTGTGTCTTGATATGCCTTGTCTGTGAACAGAGCTCCCACTCACCTGATGAAGGAGCAGCGCTCCGAAAGCTAGTGGTGTTTGCTACCAAATAAACCTGTTGGACTTTAACCTGGTGATGCGAGACTTGCTGTGTTTACCCCAGTCCAACGCCAGCATCTCCACATTGGGAGAAAAGAAGCCAAGCTTAGGATGAATCATCAGCAGAAATGAGCTAAGGACCTGTCTTTGGGCAGAGTGCATACGAATTAATATAGATTTAATTGCTTCTGATTGAAAATCCCAAATCATAAGGGTTATCTTGTATTTCATTCTTGAGCTGTGGGAGTCACTAGAAAGACTGGCATTTATTGACCATTCCTGATTTGATTTGATTTGATATTTGATTTATTATTGTCACATGTATAAGTGTACAGTGAAAAGTATTGTTGCTCATGTGTTATAAAGACAATAAAAAGTCTGACAACACCAGGTTTTAGTCCAACCGATTTATTTGATAGTAAACGCACAAGCTTTCGGGGTTAGTCCCTTCGTCAGGTCTTCCCTGGTGATTGTCGAGCAATGTTCATTCATCCGTTGTCGTAGCGTCTGCATGGTCTCCCCAATGTACCATGCTTCGGGACATCCTTTCTTGCAACGTATCAGGTAGACAATGTTGGCCGAGTTGCAAGAGACAATACACATCTCTGTAACCTGTGATCAGTGCTCCTTCCACTCACATTGTCAGCCACTTCAGGTCTTGAACAGCAGGTTAGGTGTAAGGATTCGCATTCTAATCAGTAATCTCTAAACAGTCTGTGCTTTATATGCTCTGTCTGAGGCCAGAACTCTCCATTCACCTGACGAAGGGACTAACCCCGAAAGCTTGTGCGTTTACTATCAAATAAATCGGTTGGACTAAAACCTGGTGTTGTCAGACTTTTTACTGTGTTTACGCCAGTCCAACGCCGGCATACCCACATTATAAAGACAAGGCATACCATTCATAGATTGTTGTTGTTGTGGTTGTCAACCACTGAGGAATCGCACTGCTCTCCATCACAGGAAAAACCCTCGCAAGAGTCCTGCTAAATCGTCTGGTCACTCATCTCGAGCTGGACCTGCTTCCAGAGTCACAGTGTGGTTCCACAAAGGTCGTAGGACTATTGACATGAATTTTGCTGCATGCCAACTTCAGGAGAAGTGTCAGGAGCAGAATCGTGAGCTCTACACAACCCTTCTTGACCTTGCGAAAGCCTTCAACACAAGGCTTGTGGAGGAACATGTCAAAGTTCGGCTGCCCCCCCAGATTCATTCAGATGATACGCCAGTTCCATGATGGCATGATGGCCAGAGTACTGAATGGTGGGGAATCCTCTAAGGCATTCCCAGTCACCAATGGCATCAAACAGGGCTGTATGCTGACACTCACACTGTTCAGCATGATGTTTACTGCCATGTTGAAAGATGCCTTCCAGGACAGTGTTGCTGGAATCAGCCTCAAGTACAGTGTAAATGCGAAGCTCTTCAACCTGAGGAGATTTCAAGCTATTACCAAAGTGAAAGAGACTGTTCTGAGAGATTTCCTGTTTGCCGATGACTGTGCCCTGTATGCTGTCTCAGAAAAAAGTCTGACAACACCAGGTTTAAGTCCAACCGATTTATTTGATAGTACACTCACTAGCTTTCGGGTTAGTCCCTTCGTCAGGTGAATGGAGAGTTCTGGCCTCAGACAGAGCATATGACAGACCACATACTCTGTCTGAGGCCAGAACTCTCCATTCACCTGACGAAGGGAATAACCCGAAAGCTAGTGAGTTTACTATCAAATAAATTGGTTGGACTTAAACCTGGTGTTGTCAGACTTTTTACTGTGTTTACCCCAGTCCAACGCCGGCATATCTACATCATGCTGTCTCAGAGCCAGAGATGCAAGTCAGTATGGACAAATTTCCCATGGCTTGTGACAACTTTGAACTCACCATCAATATTAAAAAGACCAAAGTCATACATCAGCCTGCTCCTCATGCACTGTACACAGAACCCATAGTCACAATCAAAGGGCAGACACTACAGGCAGTGGACCAGTTCACTTATCTTGGCAGTGCCCTCTCCCAAGCAGTGACTATTGATATAGAAGTTAACTGCAGAATAGCAAAGGCAAGCTCTGCTTTTGATAGACTGCGCTCCACTGTATGGGGACGACGAGGAATCAGCCCAGCAACAAAACTGAAGGTTTACAGCACCGTGATACTCACTACCCCACTGTATGCCTGTGAAATGTGGACTGTTTACCGAAGGCATGCAAGACAGCTCAATCATTTCTACATGACTTGTCTTCGCAGAATATTATGCATCCGATGGCAAGACAATGTACCAGACACTGAAGTTCTCTCTAGAGCAAGTCTACCATCAGTCCACACACTGCTGATGAGAGTGCAGACCCATTGGGCAGGTCATGTCATCCATATGTCAGACGAGTGCATACCCAAGCAGCTCCTTTTTGGGGAACTCTCTGCTGGAAGACGCTAGCATGGAGGGCAGAAGAAATGTTTCAAAGACACACTCAAGGCTTCCCTGAAGTCGCTTGACATAGTCACGATCACCTGGGAAACGCTGGCACAAAACCGCCCTACCTGGCACTGCCTCATCCACAAAGGCTGTCAAGCTCACGAATCAAGGTGTATTGCTGAAACACAACTTAAGCGTGAGCTGTGCAAGTCCAGAGCCACCAGCGCAACAACTGAAGTGTCTACACAAGTCTGTCCAATATGTGCCAGGACATTCCGTGCCCGAATTGGCCTGATCAGTCATCTTCGGACACATCGCAACCAGCCTCAAAATGACCAATGGTGTTGAGGTCCTCATTGATGACGATGGACGAACAACAACAACCGTTCATAGAGAAGGAAATGAGAGCGTGTAGGATGTAGTGTTACAATCATAACTAGAGTGTAGAGAAAGATCAACTTAATGAAAGTAAGTCCATTCAAAAGTCTGCCAGCAGCAGGGAAGAAGCTGTTCTTGAATTAGTTGGTACGTGATCTCAGATTTTTGTATTTTTTTCCCAATGGAAGAAGGTGGAAGAGAGAATGTTCAGGGTGCATGGCGTTCTTAATTATGTTGGCTGTTTTGTCAAGGCAGCAGGAAGTGTAGATAGTCATTGGATGGGGGGGCTGGTTTGCGTGATGAATTGGGCTACATTCATGACCTTTTGTAGTTCCTTGCGGTCTTGAGCAGTGCAGGAGCCATTCCAAGCTGTGATACAACCAGAAAAAATGCTTTCTATGGTGCATTTGTAAAAGTTCCTAGCTTGTCCTAAGGTGGTAGTGAGCTGCATTTTTGAACTATAGCAGTTCTTGTGGTGAAGTTACTTCCGCAATGCAAGATTTGGCCTCTGCTTAAAAAGGAACAGCAATTTAATATCAAAGTCAGGCTGGTTGTGGGACCTGGAGGGGGTCGGAAACAGAAGAACAGTTAAACCCATGGAAAAACATGCATTTGTAAAATATCTTTCATTCAGGGCACCCCAAAGTTCTTCACAGCCAACTCAGGACTTTGAGTGTGATAATGTAGGGAAAGTGACATCCAGTTTGCAAGCAAATTCCTACAGTGAAAATGACCAGATAATTTCTTTTGATATATTGAGTGAGGGATAGATATTGACTACGGCAGCAGTGACTGCTGCTTCCTATTCTTTGTTTGGTGGGGCAGATGGGGCCTTGGTTTTGCATCTTAACAAGACAGTGCGACACTCACTCAGTACTGCATAGAATGTCAGTCTTAATTTATGTAATCAAGTCTTGGATGGAATTATGAATCCACAACCCTGTAACTGGTGAGTGATACCAACTGAGAAACAGCTGAAAATGCACTTTTTGCTCTCCCCTTCTAAGTGGTGAAGATTGTAGGTTTGGGGGATGCTGTAATGATTTTAATCTTTCCAATTTGTTTAATTTAGTCACAATCTGTCGACTAGCAGAATTGACTGCAACCATTATGGCAGGTGTGTTGAGTTTAATATGAGTTTAAAATAGGATATAACATACCAGTGAGATAACAAAAAGAATTGTGACAAGTAGTGAGTAACTGTGCAGGTCAGACAGGGCAAATGACATGTTTGAACAGCTCTCTCTTTTTCTACTCCTGCCTCATGTCTTCATAAAATCTCAAAGTACCCAAAAGTGTGTTAGCATGGAGTTTCTCTCCACTGCTAATTGTGTTAAGGCCTTCCAAAGTGTCTTTCATTAGAAATCCAAAACCTGCCTTCATACAAGGTCAAGATTGGAAATATTTACTCAATTTCTCTCTCCACAGATGCTACTAGGCCTGCTGAGTATTTCCAGCATTTTTTGGGATTGACCTGAAAGGAATATTAATAGAACCATATGGTCTTTTAAAGATTTAACTTAGTTTGAAATAGCCAAGAGTTCTTTGCCTCTTTTAAAGTTTATTAGTGTCACAAGTAAGGCTTACATTAACACTGCAATGAAGTTACTGTAAAAATCCCCAAGTCACTGCACTCCAGTGCCTGTTCGGGTACACTGAGGGAAAATTTAGTATGGCCAATGCACCCAACCAGCACGTCTTTCAGACTGTAGAAGGAAACCCATGCAGACGTGGGGAGAACGCCTAGACCCCATATAGACAGTGATCCAAATGGGAATCGAACTAGATGCCTGGTGCTGCCTAAACCATGGGTTGAAATCCCAACTTTAATGTTATGCATCTGCCATTATCTTCCTGAATCTTTGCACAAAATTGTACTTGAACAATCATGCCCTTACATTATTTTTGTTTTATCTCAAGCTGTTCTTCCAGAATAAATTCACTTCCAGCCTTCAGAAATATGCCTAAGGCCTTTTCGAGAGCTGTCCATAACAGGCATTCAGTTTTGCTGTTCTCATTGCCTATCAGGTCATTAAATTATAGGATTGTCCACTAAAGTAACCTCCACAAACTAAGATGCATTTCAGCAAACATCTTAACTAAGGCAAGTTTAATTGAAAATTGTATCAGTTTTGTAATAAGGTGATGTGTTTTAAGCATCCAGTTGCTCTGCCAGAGACTTATCTGATCCTTTTCAGGTTAGCTACAGCTGTCAACAACTAACAAATCATTCCATTAGCAGAAGACTAAGCAGTTTGTGGTAAAATCAAATTTACTACACCACTTCATTCCTTTTGTCTATTTCAAGTTGACTGCTGCATGTTTATTCTAAGAGTTCAAAGTGTCGATGGAGAAACATCAGTGAGATTCTGATGTGCATCTTGTGGAAAATGCATAGGGCAGCCATGATATGCCATTAATGCAATGAGTATTACACTTTGGCAAACATTCACAAGGATTGGTGATACAATATTGTAGTGTTTTTATTTGAAGATAAAATGATACACATATAGTGGAAGGTTAAGCATTGTACTTCTAATATCTACCCTGCTGCTTGTTGACTGACTACAAAGCATGGAACATGACATCATATCCTGTTGTCTATTAGTTTGTTAAAGGTACATGTCATATGACATCCCCTTTTTGTGATCAGATGTTTACCTTTAAAGAATCAAGCTATTTACATGACGGCAAAACAAAATAACATTGCGTCAGTATGTACTTTAACACAGGGTGAGTTGCTACAATGACACCAAAAGGGAATGAAAGGTGAGTCTTAGCTACAACAATAGAGAAAGGCTGCTGATGGCAGTCCATAGAGAAAATGGAAGGTGTCAATGGCCAAACAGCAGAGAAGCTGAAATTTGAGGGTAAACTGTGACAGATGAGTCGGGGGGGGGGGAGGGGGGAGGTTGATGGTTGGGAGAGAGGTAAACTTGAGAAAAAGGGGGAAAGGTAAACAAAGGGGACAAAAGGTTAGGAAAGTGGGATAAAATGTTATAAAATTATTTTTTAGCTGCAGTTCCAAAGGTGGAATCTCTTGAGTCATTGAAAGTGGTGAATTTGACACTCAATATGAATGCCAAAGAATGTCCTGGCACAGTGGTACCAACTGATGCCACTATCCATATTATATGCCCAGAGGTGGAGAGGCAGCTTAGTCCACGGGATATTTTGATTTGCTTTGATTTATTATTGTCACATGTATTAACATACAGTGAAAAGTATTGTTTCTTGCACACTACACAGACAAAACGTATGGTTCACAGAGAAGGAAACGAGAAAATGCAGAATGTAATGTTACAGTCATAGTTAGGGTGTTGCGAAAGATCAACTTAATACAAGGTAGGTCCATTCAAATGTCTGATGGCAGCACGGAAAAAGCTGCTCTTGAGTCGGTTGGTACACAACCTCAGAGTTTTGTATCTTTCTCCCGACGGAAGAAGGTGGAAGAGAGAATGTTCGGGTGCGTGGGGTCCTTAATTATCGGTGCAAGTGCAAAATCTTATCTTGCCCGTGGACATTCCTTTGCCAAAAATATCAATCCGTAACTGCAAATTTGTACTTCTTTGAGATTTTGGGTTTCCTAACCCCCGGTATTAGAGCTACCGGATAAAGCTGGAGTTGTGATTGTCCAATCTCCCATTGCAAACTGGTTCTCTGATAGTCTGGGAGGAGGGGATCTCAATGTGTCCTTCACTTCTAGCGACTTGCCCCTTGCCTTCATTACATTCCAACAGCAGTGACATGCTCTACACTTCGTGGGCGAGGGGAGGAGCAGATAATTGTTTAAAGTCTATTAAAATCTATGGGGTAGGTGACAATGTTTGCACAATGTTTTAAACAGCGGAGGCAGTGTGTGAGGGAGATGTTAGTGGCTCACTGCTGGTGATTGTTTGGCTGGTTGTTGCTGGGTTACCGCAGTCACTGAGCTTTGTGTGGAAGGAGTGAGCCACACACACACACACACACACACAGCGCACTCAGGAGTTCACTCGCTGCTGCAAGCTCGTGTCATCGGGTGAGTGAAATGTGGTCAACATTGTGCTTTTCACAATACGTGTGATTCCTCCACCCCCGTCCTTGCACCACATCGGGGGTAATGAAGCCCCCTTCCCCCGAGCCTCATTATGTGAAGCTACACACATAAAATGGTTTTTCCTGTCTTCCTGCAGCGCATTCGGAATCTGGACCTTGTTTGGGATGTAGGGTTTGCTGGGCTTGGCCAAACTAGAGTTTGATAGTATCACTTGAATCCTTGGAGAAATCTGACTTGCTAACTCGCTCAGTGCTATACAGATTAATACAGTGGCAGTGGTTCAAATCTTCTGGTCTCTGGATTGTTGGAAGCCAGACACACGCCCGAAGATGAACATCGAGAGCCTTCGGAGGTCCTGGCGCACGGGGATGTGGGAATTGCCCAGGAAGTTTAAATTTCCAATAGACAAATCCTCCTGCTTCCCTGACCTTCCCTCAATGTCTCCAATTCAGTTAGAGCCAGAGAATTTAGGCAATTCCAGTTTACCTATCTGAATAGTTACCCAGGAAATGTTAGAATAAAACCTCATCTAGCACCGAGTAACCCCACAACTGATCTCTCTCCTTTCCACCTTCCCATCCCCCACTCCCCAACCGATAACCCCCTGACCACCTAACTATCTCTTTGCTCGGAACCCTCTAACCCAGTTACCCCTCGGACCACACTCACTCCTGCAATGGCTTCACCTTCCACATTCCCCAACCGACCCTGACTATGCCCCCTGACCTGACCCGATTATGCCCCAGCAACCCAACTGCTCATCTCATCTACTTACTCACCTTTGCACCTCACCCATTTCATCAACCTTCTTCCCTCACCCACCTATCCACCTGCTCACCTAACTACCCATTTCACCCATCTACCCACCTCGCCTCCTACCCATCTGCCCACTCACCAACCTACCCATTTACCCATGCACCCACCTATCCCCTCACCCTAACACTCATTCATCCACTTACCCATTCACTCATCCATGCACCAACTCTCACCCTAAAAGATTGGCCTTTAAACTTAGCAGACAGAATACAGCAGCTGTAAAAAGAGGATGTCGCCTATCTTACCCCAACAGAGTCCCCCCGAAGATGCTGCTTTTTTGATAGCTGGGGCTGGAAGGTCCAAGAAGAAATGTGCAGCAGAATCAAGTCAGGAGAATCTTCCTGTGCAGGAATAATGTGTGTCGCATTGCCTCTGTTGTGAAGATTTGGGCCAAAAATTTCGTATTATTATCCTTACTGCAGCACTTAAAATATGCAAAAGAACAGTACAATGAATACTGGAAATCTGAAATAATGCTAACTGTTGGAAATACTCAGCAGGTCAGGATGCATCTACAGGTGGCACGGTGGCACAGTGGTTAGTACTGCTGCCTCACGGTGCCAGGGATCTAGGTTCAATTCTGGTCTTGGGTGACTGTATGGAGTTCGTACATTTTCCCTGCATCTCTGTGAGTTTCTTTCAGCTGCTCTGGTTTCCTCCCACAGTCCAAAGTTGTGCAGGTCAGTTGGATTGGCCATGATAAATTGCGCTTTAGTGTCAGGGGGTTTAGCAGAATAAAGATGTGAAGTTACATGGATAGGGCCTGGGTAGGATTATCATCAGTGCAGGTTCGATGGACAGAATGGCCTCCTTTTGAACTGTAGGTATTCTATGATTCTACCTTTGGAGAGAGTTGGGGTTTCATGTTTGTATGTCCAGCACTTTCTGAATATTATTTATTATTATTATTTACATAAATGCTCAATGTACCATTGTGTTTCAGCAGGGACCCCTGTACGAAGAAATAGAAAGTTTCCATCTTGAGCATCAAATGTTAGCAAAATTAGGTGCACATCAAAGCTCCTGAAACATTGTCCAACAACATGCCTGAACTCCATTAGAAAAATACTTCTACATTCATACAATTGTAAATGCCTTAATGACTTTCAACTCTGGTGTCCGCCTGTTAGCTTTTGAAAAACCAACTTCTTTTGCACTGGGATTGGAGATTGTTAGAACTGTTTGGGTTGTTTGGTGGATCAGGTTAAATCACCTGGAGTGGGGACTAGAAGTGATTAGAAACAGATTACAATAATTACAGAATGGGACAGGAGGTTTAGAAGCTGCATTCTGGTAACGTCTGATACTCATCACCTTATCACAGAAAATGTTCAAATGAATTGATGGTTTCTGAGAGTCACCATTATAAGTATGGTTATCAAATGATTATTCCCTAAAGTTATTACATTTAACAAGCTGCTATATGCTACTTAATTGTTAACTATATATTATATGTATTCAATATCATGTTGACTATAAGCGCACTGAATCCCACAGCTATGTTAGTTAATTGGATTTCCACTTCCCTTACTGTAAGGACTCTATTCCAAGCTCCCAGTTTCCCCATCTCCATTGCACCTACTGAAAGTTAAGTTAAAGTTAAAGTTTTAATAGTCACAAGTAGTAGTCATACATTAACACTGCAATGAAGTTAGTGTGAAAATCTCCTAGTCGCCACACTCCGGTGCCTGTTCAGGTATACTGAGGGAGAATTTAGCATGGACAATGTACCTAACCAGCATGTGTCTTTCAGACTGTGAGAGGAAACTGGAGCACCCGGAGAAAACCCACGCAGATGTGGGGAGAAGATGTGCTTGGTGGTGGCATCATGTTGAAAGTGGTGCAGACTCCGCACGGACAGTGACCCAAGCTGGGAATAGAACCCAGGTCCCTGGCGCTGTGAGGTATTAGCGCTAACCACAATGCCATTAGATGAGCCACTTCCCATTGCATGCAGTATTTCTGGTCAGTCTTCCTCTCTTCTCAATCAAGGACTCCTCCCATCATGGTTGACGGGGCCTTTGTGTCCATTCCTGCTCTTCTGCTCGCACCTTCTTCTCTTTCCAAGGAGCAGGACATAATACTTCTTGTCCTCACCTTCCACTCCCAAAAGCTTCCACATTCAGTGGATCATTCTTTGCTATTGGCATGTTGCCAACACCAAGCACATCTTTGCCTCTCTTTCCAGCAATCCAAAGCAACACCCTGCCCAGCCCACAACCACCTACAACACACTTTCTCCTTCTCATGGCACCTTTCAATTCATGCTGAGGAGATGCAAAATCTTCCCTTTTACCCTTCTCACTCCCCATCACCCAAGGCCTCAAACAATCTTTCTAGAGTGATACAGCAATTTACTTGTACCTATTTCAATTCAGAATACTGTATTCACTAATTATGATGCAGCCTCCTCTACTTTGGGAAGGCTGAATGCAGATTAGGTGACTGCTTTGCTGGCTGTTTTTTTTTCTGTTAGAAACCCTCTGCAGCGAAACTTGAAGAATGTCAGCTCAGTTACCAGTTGAGTCCCTAAATAAGGAAAATAAGGGGTCCAGGACACCTGAATCAAATTCTAATGAAATGGAAACATCAAAAAAGATTCTGGATCAGCTAGAGAACCGACTCAGCGTCAAAGATATAATGAAAATACAGAAGGTTTTCATGGTAGGTTTTCATAGCTGCATTTTGGCATTGTGGTTAATGTTCCATCAACTGGAATGTTTAGTTTTATACATGTGCCCAAAATAACTCATTCGAGGTACATGTAAAGCTTGTCTATTTTTGTGATGTATTTGTTTGCATGGAACAAAATAACATGACTGATGAGTCATAGCCTGGGCAGCAACTAATTCTATTTATGTAATGCCTTCATTGTAAACTAATTCTCCAGGTGTTTCGGACAAAAAGTGTATGGAAAATAAACACTGAACCAGGAAAGGAAAGGGTTTCAAAAAATGTTTTACATGAGGTGTCAGAGAATTGGAGATAATAGAAAGCACATGATTAAACATCCAGTCAAGGACAGTGTGAGAATGGAAATGGATGATGCATGGAGAATTAGAGTGAGGAATGAAATGTTTAAGGGATATAGGACTGGAAGAGATTATCAGTATGATAGAACAAAGCTGTGAAAAATTTAAAAATAAGGATGAGTATTTTTAGATGTAGGAATTTGATAATAGAAAACCGATGGAAGTGGTGGGCAAGTAGGATTGATCATACACAGCAGGTTATGGGCAAGTTTGCATTTACAGAGGGTGAACATTAGGAGTTTCTAAGAACACTGCTGGAATAGTCACGTATGAAGGTAACAGGGACATATGAGGCTTCCACTGCAGAAGGAGTGATTTAAGTGGAAGTAAGAAATTTAGTTATAGAGAGGATATAGTATCTTTGAGTCAGCCCAGGTTCAAAATGGACACTAGAATTGTAAACAAGCTGAAACATTAACCAAGGAGGGTAGAGAATCAGTGGCAAGAGTACAGAGCTTGTGATGACGGCTAAAGGCAGTGACCAGAGGATTCATTCATGACTCTGACTGGATGTCAGGGAAGTTGTCTTGATAGCATAGATGTGGTCAAGGGTGTGTTGGAGTGGTAGAGCTCATGTACATCGAGAGACTCTCTGAAAATAACAAATCACAGTTGAGAAAAGGAAAGGAAGCTTGTTCCTGGAGTAGAGGAGTGAAGGAAGAGTTTGGAGTGGTGCAGTTGAATATGCTAAATGCTTTACAGGGGCCCAGGATGGATAACTCACCATAATCACAGCAGATGTCATTCGTAACTTGGGTTTGGGACATTAATACTGTAAGAAGGGTAAAAGACTGGAGGATTTTATGAAGGTGTTCTAGAAAAAGCAGTTGTCTTAAATTCATATTATGAGCAGGCAAACTCCTGCAAGAAATATTTAGTATCCAGCATACTTAAGTTCCTTTTGTGGGGAGTTGAACAAATGAATGGATATTTTTTCTCAAGCAGCCTCATCTTAATATATTCAGTTGTGTGGCGTCAGCCTATTTTCATTATGCACTCAGTCACCAGTTAATAACTTGTGAGGGATGGTTGTTTAAAAAAATCTGTTTTCTGAAATATATTTTAAAAACATACTGTCAGACCTAGAGAAATCCAAGTTTTGGGGCTAGTTTCTAACTGATATGTTCAATTTTAATCATGTTACACTTTCTTTTCATGCATTCTTACTTTCCATTATAGAGGTGGAAGCTCTGATTGGAAAACTCAAACATTATCATTAAAACACTGATTGGAAAATTCAAACATTATCATTAAAACACTGACTCTAGAGGTTGGTTTCTGCTGTTAAAGCAGACCTGGAATTCTACAAATTGATAAAGTAATGATTGGATTAAGATGATAAGTGTTAGTCACCAAAATATTTAACATTATGATTTACCTTTGGACTGCTGTTGTGTAAGCAAATGTTCCAGCCCATCTGCATTTGATGGGCATCTGCATGTTTTCAGATGGTAGAGGTAATGGAAGGAACGTTGACCAGGATGGGACAAGAACTCCATGCTATTTTTGAACTATTACAGAGGGATTTTGTAAGTCTCTCTGAATAAATTAATAGGATTTAGGATTAACAGTTTATCTGAAGAGTGCCACATCTAATAATGCAGCACTCTTGTACGATAGTAGTGGTGTGCCTCCTTGAATTATATGCTTAAATACGATTGGCTATAACTTCCTGGTTTCCCATTGTCACATCCAGTGATATGCTGGAGAATCCCTCTTGGAAGTTCTCACATAAGAGTTTACCCAGCAATTGTACAGAAGGGCTAAATTCTCCTGCAGTGGACTGGGAACCATCCAACAAGGCAATTTAACTTGATAACTTCGGATGGATTTGCCAATTTTACCCTCATGGTTACCGTGAAAGAGTTAGAAGGAACTTCAAAGTAACCATTTTAAAGACCGTAACTGAAACTCCACTTCTCCACCCTGACTCCAACTCCGCCTCGGGGCCTGTCCGATTCACCCACCCAATCCTTGTCTGAGTCCTCCCCCGCCACTCCCCAGCTCATCCTCTGGGTCAGACTCTGATCTCTCACCCTCCATCCTACTCCTCCAACCCTCTCCCTCCTCATTTGGAGTCTCTAGCCCACCCCCTTTATAGATCTCTCCCCACCTCAATACACCCCCCCGCCCCACAATTCCAGCTCTCAGCCCAATCCCCACCAGTACGTCTTTGCACCCGTCCCCCCACCCTCGGCGATCTGATATCTAACTCCTTCATACTTCTCAAATTTATCTGCTTCCTTTAAATTTTCCCTCAACAACTGCTTTACGGAAACTAATGCCATAAAATGGTCATGTCTGTCCTCCATTTACACAATGTTGATGCAGCCAGAACCTAGCTTCACTGTTTCTGTCTCACCTGGCCTGAGTGGGGACATTTGGGTAAGACAGGGGCTTTGGAATTCCAGTGAATATAGATTCCTCCAGAGTGGCACAATGTCAGTGATTGCACTGGGCCATATGACCCTGAAACCTAATCTAACTCTAACCATCTGAGCCAATGTAGCACGATTACATCAGAAGACAACAATCTGAAAGCAAAGAAGAAGTATGGTTAGGTCAAATCCTGTTGAATCATAAAATCATACAGTGCAGAAGAGGCCTTTGGCCCATCGAGTCTGCACCAACACATTAGAAACACCTGAACTCCCAGTAATCCCATCTGCCAGCGCTTGATCCATAGCCCTGAATGTTATGATGTGCCAAGTGTTCATCCAAATACTTTTTACAGGATGTGAAGCAACCCACCTCTACCACCCTCCCAGGCAGCGCATTCCAGAGCGTCACCATTCTCTGGGTAAAATGTTTTCCTCACATCATTCCTAAACTTCCTGTCCCCACCTTGAACTTATGTCCCCTTGTGACTGACCCTTAAACTAAGGGGAGCAGCTGCCCCTTAACCATTCTGTCCATGTCTCTCATAATCTAGTATGAGATATCAGGTTGCCCCTTGGTCTTCACTGCTCCAATGAAAACAATCCAAGCCTATCCAACCTCTCTTCATAACTTAAATGTTCCGTCCCAGGCAGCATCCTGGTGAATCTCCTCTGCACCCCCTCCAGAGCAATCACATCCTTCTGATAATGCGGCGACCAGAATTGCACACAGTACTCCAGCTGTGGCCTCACCAAAGTTCTATACAACTCCAACATGACTTCCCTGCTTTTGTAATCTGTGTCTTGTTTGATAAAGGCAAGTGCCCCATATGCCTTTTTCACCCCCCTACTAACATGCCCTTCCACTTTCAGAGATCTGTGGACAAACATGCCAAGGTCCCTTCGCCCAAAGAACTTCCTAGAGTTCTACCATTCATTGAATACTTTCTTGTTAAATTACTCCTTCCAAAGTTTATCACCTCACACTTTTCAGGGTTAAATTCCATCTGCCACTTATCTGCCCATTTGACCATTCTGTCTACATCTTCTTGTGGCCCGAAACACCCTGCCTCACTGTTAATAACCTGTCCAATTTTCATGTCATCTGCAAATTCACTAATCCTACCCCCCACATATAAATGATGGATAATAAGGGGCCCAACAGATCCCTGTGGTACGCTACTGGATACTGGCTTCCAGTCACAAAAGCAGCCTTCTGTCATCACCACCTGTCTCCTACAACTGAACCAATTTTGAACCCACTTTAAGAAATTACCCTGTATCCCATGTGAATCTACCTCCTTTACAAGTCTCCCATGTGGGACTGTGTCAAAAGCTTTGCTGAAATCCATATAAATGACATCGACTGCACTACTGTCATCGTACCTGGAGGTGACATACCTGATCACCTCCTCAAAAAAATCAGTCACATTTGTTGAGCATAACTTCCCTCTGGCAGAGCCATGCTAACTGTCCCTGATCAAGCTTTGCCTCTCCCAGTAAAGATAGATGCTCTCCTTCAGAAGTTTCTCTAATAGTTTAGACATAAGACTCACTGGTTTGTAGCTCCCTGGCTTATCTCTACAGCCCTTTTTAAATAGCGGAACCACATTAACTGTTCTCCAGTCATTTGGCACCTCCCCCTTGGCCAGAGGAATTGAAAATTTGGATCTGACCTTCTGCAATCTCCTCTGTTGCCTTCCACAGCAGCCTAAGCCACAACCCATCTGGACCTGAAGATTTATCCATTTTTAAGGCTGTCAACACCTCTGATACCTTGTCATTCCCCATGTCAATTTGCTCAAGGACCTCACAGTCCCTCTCCCTGAATTCCATACCATCGTCCTCATCCTTTTGGGTGAAGATGGACATGAAGTGTTCATTCAATCCTGTACTAATGTCCTCTGACTCCACCCACAGATTTTCCCCTTCATCCCTAATAGACTCTACTCTTTCCCTGGTTATCCCCTTCCCATCAATATACCTATTGAATATCTTGGGATTTTCCCTACTTTTACCAGCCAGAGCTTTCTCATGTCCCATCTTTACTTTCCTAATGGCTATCTTAAGCTCCATCCTGCAGTTTCTGTGCCTCACAAATGCCTCCACTGATTTGCTCCCTTTGTACTTATTAAAAGCCTTTCTTTCCATTTTCATTGTATTTTAAATATCTCTGCCCATCCATGGTTCTCTGGTCTTGTTATTCCTACCTATCACCCTAGAAGAACGTGCTTGGCTTGCACCCTCCCCATTTCATTTTTGGATGGCCCCCCACTGCTCTTCTGTAAATTTTCCCATCAGTAGCTGTTCCTAGTCTACCTTGACCAGATCCTGTCTTATTTTAGTAAAATCTGCTCTCCCCCAATCAAAACTTTTTTTGCAGCTTGTGTATTTCCTTGTCCATAACAAGCTGAGAAAGTACCATGTTGTGATCGCGATCACTAGAATGCTCCCCTACCACCACCTCAACCACCTGTCCGGAACCAGGTCCAGCACTGCTCCCTCCCTTGTTGGGTCTTCCACGTATTAATTTAACAAGTCCTCCTGTACTCATTTCAAGAAAGCTACTCCATCTGAGCCCTTAACACTATGAAGATCCCAGTTAATGTTGGGAAAGTTGAAAGAGTATTTGAAAGAGTGGTTATTGTTTTTGCATACCTCCACAAACTGAGCACATACTTGCTCCCCAATATCCCACCAACTATTAGAGGCTTTAATAAACACCTGACAATGCAGCTGTCCTTTTTTTATTCCTATGCTCTACCCTTAAATCTTCATTTGATGCCTCCTCCAGTATATCATCTCTCTTTATTGCAGTAACTGACTCCTTCACTAATAATGCAATGGCCCCTCCTCTTTTATCTCCCCTGTCTCACCTGAAGATTCTATATCCCAGAATGTTGAGTTGTCAATCATGTCCTTCCTTCAACCATGTCTCTGTGATGACTAGTGTATCATAATTCGGCCCATCGGGTCTGCACTGACCACAATCCCACCCAGGCTCCATCCCCACAACCCAATGCGTTTACCCTAGCTAGTCCCCCTGACACTATGGGCAATTTAGCATGGCCAATCCACCTAACCTGCACATCTTTGGACAATCATTGCCCTCAATTCATCCATTTTATCTGCAATACTCCTGGTGTTAAAATAGAGACCATCCAGCCTGGCCTTATTTGTACCTTAATACAGCTGCACTCCCTCTGACTTGTTTGTTTTGCTATATGATTCCATGCCCTTATTCTGCTAACAGTCTGTGTCCCCTCTGCCTGCCAAATTAGTTTAAACTCCTTCCAGCAGCACTAGCAAAACGTCCCGCAAGAATGTTGGACCTGTTCTGATTCAGGTGTAGACCGTTCCATTAATAATAGGTCCCACTTTCTCCAGGAATCTAAAACCTTCCCTCCTGCACCAGCTGTTAAATCACACGTTCATCTGCACTCTCCTCCTATTTCTGTGCTTGCTAGCTCGTGGCACTGGGAGTAATCCCAAGATTACAACCCGAGAGGTCTTGCTTTTTATTCTACTGCCTAACTCCCTGAATCCTTGATGCAAGACGTCATTCCTCTTTCTATCTATGTTATTGGTACCAACCTGTACCATGGCCTCTGCTTTATGATCCTCACCCTTCAGAATGCCCTGCAGCTGTCCAGTGACATCCCAGACCCTAGCACCAGAGAGCCAACATACCATCCTGGAGTCACACTGATGGGCACAGTAGCATCCCTCTGTCTCTCTATTATTATTGCCTTGCCTCTCTTCCTCCACCGACCCCCACCCCCCAACCCCACCCAATCCTGTACAGACAGGCTGCTTGTGGTACCAGAATCTTGGCTCAGTCTGTACTCCCTGGAGGAATCAGCGCCCTCATCAGCCTCCAAAATGGAATACTGATTTGCAAGTGAAACCCCAGAGGGCTCCTGAACTATCTGTCTGCATCATTTGGATACTAATACATTTTTTAAAATCTAAATCACGCTGTAGATAAGGTGGCCTATGTTTCAAACCAAATTGGATGCATTTGGTCGCAGTAATAATAAATAAAACTTGCTTGCTATTGACTTTTTTTTAAGTTAATTTATTAGTGCCACAAGAAGGCTTCCATTAAGCCTGCAATGAAGTTACTGTGAAAATCCCCTAATCATCTCACACTGGCGCCTGTTTGGGTACACTGAGGGAGAATTTAGCATGGCCAATGCACCTAACCAGCATGTCCTTCAGACTGTGAGAAGAAATCTGAGAACCCAGAGGAAGCCCACTCAGACATGGGGAGAATGTGCAGACTCCGCACAGACAGTGACCCAAGGCTGGAATTGAACCCGGATCCCTGGCACTGTGAGGCAGCAGTGCCAATCACTGTGCCACTGTGCCTCCAATGTTAGAGACTGATTGCTTAGCTATCAACTTCAAGTCCATACAGTAATTGAATTGATTTAATCCTTGCATGCTGCTCATCAGGTATACGATTAGCATTAGTTTAAAGTGATTCATGTTAATAATGGTATTTGTTTTGCATAAACAAAATCTTTTATACTCTTTCCTCTTTTAGCCACCAAATTTTACAGGATTTGTGCCGGTTAATAGGAAGCGCTTTATTGACAATATGTTCACAGCTCTTGGATGTGGCTTGGAAGAGGAGTATGGAGACTTGTTTGACAGAATTGATGTAGCACGGGATGGCTTTGTTGACTGGGACAAAGTGACAACATTCATGCTGTTAGAACTTTACGAAAAAGATGAGCGGGCAAACTTGTCACTTGTTCCTCAGTGGAAAGAGATTAAATTTCTTCAGTCACTTCATAAGGAACCCATTCAAAGTATAGTCTACCTGAAGAATTCACATCGCTACCTGTCTTTGAGCAAGGAAGGTCGGTTGAACGTCTGGGGCGAGAATTTAAAGCTGCAGCAAACTTTACGAGTTACCACAGATTCTGTAAGATTGCGGGACCTTTGGGTAACATGTATGATCTCCTTAGCAAATGTAAACAAGGTAGGATTTAACTTCTGAAATACTATGCTATTTATGAATCAGTTCAAGAAAAGAACAACTAAAAGTTCTTTCTGAATATATATGATTAGCAGGATCCAGTTGACTCTAACTTCTTCCAATTTAGGTACCTCTGGTTTAATACTTAGGTATGAAATTTTGCTATTGGGTCGTGATAGTTACCAGCTCTGCAGCCCCGACTCAGGAAACATGCCTTGGATGGACGGATCTTCATTCTTGGTAGGGGTTGAGTGAGGGCACTGGGGGGTAGGGTTTAATGGAATTTAGTCTCCCCATCCTTGGAAACAGTTTGGAGGCAGCAGAGGGGTTTTGCTGAGTGTGGAAGCAGACAGGCTCTGACACTGTGAAGAAAATAATAAAACAAAAGTCTGCCCCCTCCCCCCCACCCAGTCTTCACCCATCATAACCCTTCATTCCCTAACCCCCAGATACACTCTATGTTTAATTTCCTTTAATTCCTCATCAGAACAGACTCCCATGGCAATTGTGGCCTCAGCCTAGAACAAGCATCAATTTCTGTACTATTTTCTGATATACTGATCAAAGTGCCACATTATATTCCTCTGTGAGTATGAACATGGTCCACTATCCTTCCTTATCCTTCTGGACCATCTGCAATGTTTGGCGTGGATTTCAGGCTGAGTATGATTGTTTTGTTTGGTTAAATTTTTGCCTATTTAGTCACAACCAGATTCCTTTCTGCAAGTACTTTTGGAGTTCCCAAACATTCATTCTTTTCCCTCTCCTATATACTGGTCCTTAGTGACAGCATTCAAAAACATCTGTCAAGTTCGACATGAAGGCTAATGACACCCAGCTCTAACTCTCCCTCCCAACTCATTCAATCTTACCGTTGCCTCTGTGATAGTAGCTTGCTTAACTGATATCCAGTCCTCGATGAACCACTATCTTCTCCAATCATTTAAATACTGTGATCACAAGAGCAGGTCAGAGGCTGGGAATTCAGCAGCAAGAAACTAGCCACCTGGCCTGTCCCAACAGTTACAAGTCAGGAGTGAGATGCACAATGGCAGTAGTGTGTGCTACAACTCACCAAGGCTCCTTTGACAGAACCTTCCAAAGCCTTGACCTTTACCACCTAGAAATACAAGGGCTGCAAATACATGGGAACACATCCATCTGTTAGTTCCCCTCCAAGTCACACCCCATCCTGACTCGGAATCACATAACCACTTCTTCATTGTCACTGGGTCAAATCTTGCAACTTCTTAATAGCACTGTGGGTGTACTGAAACCACATGGACCTTTGCAGTATAAGAAGTTGGCTCCTCACTACCTTCCCAGGAATTATTAGCGATAGGCAATAACTTCCGGTCTTGCCAGCAATGCTCACATCCTAAGAAAGAATAAAATAACACATTGGGAGGTCAAAGCAATTGTGTCACTGTCACAGTATTGTTTTCTTGCCTATAATTCAAACCCTCTGGCTGGCCACTTTATGAAACTCAACACACATTTTGCCACCTTGGCATTCTATTTAATGCTAAGCTGAGCTTCTGAGCTCATAACATCTTCATCCCAAAAGCCACCCGACTCCCACCACCACAACATTGACCACCTCCAGCACTGTCTGTGCTCCAGAGTTGACTATTTCAATGTTCCTTTGACTGAGCTCCTATTTTTCTCCCTTCATAAACTTGAGCACATTAAAACTTCTGTTACCCGTATTCTAGCCCACAGCTAATTTCCTGCACCTTTCACTCCAATGCTTGCTGCTCTAGAGTGCTGAATTTCTCCACTGCTTTTTCCTTTTTAAAGACTTTCCCACCTCTGTGACCAATCTTAATCATCCATCCTAATGTCTCCTTTTTTGGCTTTGTGTGAATTTTTGTTTGATCATTCTGCCTGTGAAGTGCCTGGAGCTATTTGCCCATTTTAAATGCAATTGCTGCTGTTAAACTCCCCAGGACATAGCTGAAAATTACGGTATTGATTTGCCTCTGGTGAAATTGAAGATATGTAAGTCAGGGCTTAGTGGACTGCAAAATCATGACATTTTATAAAATAGAAGCAGGCTGCACAACCTTTTTTGAAAGAGTTATTAACCTTAATACATTCTGTAGATCTTTCCCAACACACTTAGACATGTTTTCAACTTTCATTAAAGCTAGAAACTATGATGGAAATTGCTGTTTCTGTTATTGCATTCCATGTCCTAATTTCCACCAAGAAAAATTGGTAAATTTACTTGTCTGAAAAAAATTCTACTTTTGTGTTTTTGTAATGACCTCAAATGTCTTCATCAATTTACTGACTCAGTGAAAGTAGTCTATCCAATTTACTTTATCAAAACTTTTCAAAACTTTGAATACGTTTATCAGATATTCTCTTAAATGTCTGAAAAAAGGTTATCATCCTCCCATGTGACCAAAGCTTTTCATCTCTTGTGTCATTCTAGTGACTTTGCATCTTGTGTTGCCTTGCCATCTTCTGTAACAACTTCAAAAACTTGATACAATATTCTAACTGCAATTTAACTAATTTAGTGCTAATTAGGGTTTAGCACTACCTGCTTTATTTTCAAATATAATAACCTTTTTAAAAAGCTTAGTATGCACTTGCTTAAATATTTCCAACAACTTGCCTCCCACTTTTAAATATTTCTGCATCTGTTCCCTAAGTACTCCCTTGAGCCTTGGACAATGATTCACAATTTGAGGAGATATTTAGTTCAGCTTTAAAATTATGCATATTGAGAGGACTAATACCACAGCTATCAGATATATTGCCATTTTAACAACAGCAGAAAGAAACTGATATACTTTGGGTGGAACTTTACGAGAATGATTCCAAGTGTCCGGCTAGCGTGAAAATGGGAGAGTTTCTCGTCTGTTTTTTGGACGGGTTTTCATGCTCAATCTTATAAATTTAGACATAGAAAATGTGGTTTAGACCATTTCTAGGTGCTGTAAGCAGTGAGCTGAGCTTAATTTGCCACAGTAAGAAGTCTTACAACACCAGGTTAAAGCACAACAGGTTTATTTGGTTGCAAAAGCCACTAGCTTTTGTCAGGCGAGTGGGATTTCAGTTCACAAACAGGGTTTATTTGCTACAAATAAACCTATTGGACTTTAACCTGGTGTTGTGAGATTTCTTACTGTGTTTACCCTAGCCCAACGCCAGCATCTCCACATCTTAATTTGCCAGCCAGCCTGTAGAGGGAGCTATTGCACGTGCACAGATCTCTGATGCTGCGCACGCGCAATTACAACAGCAGGGGTCTGACAGAGATGGCCCTATGTTATCATTGCATCACGCCTGTTTTTGGGCACAAAAACATGGTGAAGTCGGGTGTGAGGTCATTAACGCGATCCACGCCCACATCTGCGCAGATGGCCACTTTACTGAGATCCGGGAATGGCTGTGACCCGATTCGTACCCGAAACGGGCGCAACGGCTATTTAAATGCATTTGTGTGTATTTAAATTGAATTAATGAACTGCCCGTCCAACTTTATCAGCGTTTTCCCCTTTACCACCACGTTCACTGATCCGGAATTGTGCCGAAATGAACTTGCTGAATAAAAGTTTGAATCGGGTGCTCCGAGGTGAGTTCTGAGCTTCCAACAGCCCTCTGACTCTGATTGGGGGTGGTGGGGGGAGGGGGCGGGATGGTGGTCAGGTGGGCCAGATCATTCTCTGATGAGGGAGTGGGGAGGGAGGAAAAGGCGGGTCGGATCTTTCTCTGGGTGGGGGGGCTCCTGTAAAATCACGAGAGTTGAGAGATCCGGCGCGGTCCTGATTTCTCAGCTCTCGTGATTTTACCGGTTCATTCAGCCCATCGATGGGCAGAGTGAGCTGGTAAAATCCGATCGCAATGCAGAATGGCAGTGGGCCTCCCCTCCCTCTGTGATCAGCCACGCGTTCAGGCCCCACACCCCTCTGGCCCTGTCCCCTCGGTCCCTGCCCCCATAAGCCCCGCCTATAATCCCACCCCTATAGCCCCACCCCTTCAGGCTCATCTCATAGGCTCCCGCCCCCCCCATAGGCTTAGCCCCCTGCTACATCCAAGGTTCCACCGGCGAGGCCAACACAATTGTTCCCCAATCATGGGGAGCAGACGCTTTAGTCGACAGAGAGGACCTTTCCTGGTGAAGCCATAAACGCAAGCAAGCCCAGACGATTCAGGGCTGGATTCGCTAAACAGATGTAAGTTAGCATTTAAATAAGTTTGAATAAATCATTTAGCCTCTCATCCATTTCCAGCGAGAGGCTGACCGCACTGGAAATCCAGTTCCTGTAAAATCACGAGAGTTGAGAGATCGGGCGTGGTCCTGATTTCTCAGCCCTCGTGCGATTTTACCAGTTCATTCCGCCCATCGATGGGTGGAGTGAGCTGGTAAAATTCTGGTCTTAGATTGCTATTATATTCATTGTATTTGAATGTATGAAATTAACAACAGGGATCATTGAGAAGTATACTCAGTATACCTAATCTTATAATCAAAATTCACACACTTGGTATATGGTTGCTATTTTGTGGAATAATAAAATGCATTTCTCTATACTGAAAAGACAGCATCATTTATTGAGTATATTGCATGGACCATTGGGTGTTTCTAAATTAAGCAATATATTTTCGATAAAGTCAGTGTCAGAATCAGCTGTCTCTGTTGATCATACTTTTGGCTCTTGGTCAGATATCTGCGCTATCAAGCCTCTAGAATTTGAGTAGATAATTTCAGCTAGCAATTTAGTATAATACTGATGGAGTGCTTTCAGATCTGATGTTAAATCTAATTTCTCATCTATTTATGTATAACAATGTAATAGGGTGGTATGGTGGCACAGTGGTTGGCATTGCTGCCTCACAGTACATGTGACCCGAGTTTAATTCTGGCCCTGGGTGACTGTGTGGTTTGCACCTTCTCCCCATATCAGCATGTGTTTCCTCTGGGTGTCGCGGTTTCCTCCCACAGTCCAATGATGTGCAGGTTAGGTGGTTTGGCCATGTTAAATTGCCCCTTAGTGTCCAAAGATGTGTCGATTAGATGGATTAGCCATGGTAAATGTGCATGGTTTTGGGGATATGGCCCGGGGAGGGTCTGGGTGAGATGCTCCTTTGGAGAGTTGGTGTAGACTCAATGGGCCAGATGGCCTCTTTCTGCACTATACAGATTCTATCATTCTAAAGTTGCCTTGGCCCTGTTCACAAAAGAGATGCAAGATTTCCTGGGGTTCCATTTCATGGGACCCACCCCACCCTGCATGACTAGAAAGTCATACCCAGCCCATCACTTAAAAAACCAGCAGCCCCATCGTCATTTTACTTTCAGGGGGACCCCCACATCTAAAAGGAGAGAGCCTCTGGCCAGTCTGATCCTTAGCCCCAGCAGTACCAGGATTAGATCCAATCCCTGAGGAAAAGTTAATGGAGGGTAGGCTTCAGGCAAGTCTGAGCTGTCAGCAAGGCTTGGTTAACAGACGTTCGGACTATGGTGGGGTGAGCGAAGTGGGGGTCGGTGAGGGAGGTGAGCGACTAAGGGGCAGGGCTAAAAGGGGGTTTGATCTTGGAGCGGGAGGAGTTGCCTCCAATGGACACTGGAGACTTAAAGGGGGTTCCTCCCATTGTCTGATACCAATGAGCTTTGCTACACCATCCACTTGGCATGAGCCACAGATAAAATAGTGACAGGAGTGGGATAAAGCATTGACTGGCCATTGACTGGGTCTCAATAGGCCCAAGGGCATGATGGTTATCCAGTGCCTCCACCACTCCCCATAATACAGGAAATAGGTCGGGAGACAAGCAAGAAGGCTGTGGACAGGTCACATGCTGTAAGTTAGGAGCACGCTTGCCTTTAAACACACCAGTGGAGGTGGGGTGTGTAAAATCCAGCCCCTAAATTCCTGGTCAGCATTCATCTCATTTCCTTTGCTGTTTGTGGGTCTTAGCTGTGTGCAATTGCCTGCTAAGTTTGCTTAAGGAATAACAATAACTTCAAAATTACATTCATTTGAAGTTCCAATTGTAATTATTATTCTTTAACAGGATGCAGTTGTCGCTGGCTCGGTCAGCATTGTTGTTGCCCATTCCTAATTGCTCTAAAGAATCATAGAATCCCTACAGTGCAGAAGGAGACTATTCGGCCCATCGGGTCTTCACCGACCACAATCCCATCAAGGTCCTAATCCCATAATCCCACATGTTTACCTTGCTACTCCCAAGACACTACAGTCAATTTAGCATGGCCAATCAATCTAACCCGCACATCTTTGGACCATGGGAGGAAACCAGAGCACCCGGAGGAAACCTATACAGGCAGTGATCCCGAGCCAGAATTGAACCTGGATTCCTGGTGCTGTGAGGCAGCAGTGCTAACCACTGTGCCACCGTACCATCCCAAAGGGGGTGGTGCACCGCTACAATCCTTGATTATTCAATGATATTTGCTAAATTTTGAAACTCTTGTTATATGCTATAAGTGAAAGGAATTTTCTATGTTTTTTTTAAGATAGCAGCTGCATTTACCAGTAAGGAGATTTGCTTTTATGACCTTAATTCCAAAGAAGAATTTTCCTGTCAGTATAAACTTTATGGCATATGCAACACTCCGATTTGTATGCATTATTGGTACAACCCAGAAGATGGAAATGAAGCAGTTCTCACCTTTGGTGATGTTTGTGG
Source organism: Carcharhinus amblyrhynchos (assembly GCF_965287045.1). Classification (NCBI taxonomy): domain Eukaryota; kingdom Metazoa; phylum Chordata; class Chondrichthyes; order Carcharhiniformes; family Carcharhinidae; genus Carcharhinus; species Carcharhinus amblyrhynchos. The sequence goes on along the minus strand of NC_137326.1, from coordinate 98,550,052 downwards.
GGAGGTAATTGCGTTAATCAAAAATCATTCAGGATTTAGATTATTTTAATTGTAAAGATCACTGAATTTAATTTACCATTACTATTGAATATTGTGTGAACATTTCCACCTTAATTTTTGTTTGTGATTGGTTCTTAATGGGACCCAGTTTACTTCCAATTGAATTTCATTTAATGAAAATAAATATTTCTACATAAGTCAAACAAACACAAAAATCAGTGGGAGTTCCACTAAAGTAATGTTACATTTCAGCCTGTTCCCACACTAGCTCATATTAAATTCCTATCTTTATTTTTATATAACCCTTAGCTATAATTGTTTTAAGTTTTCTGTTGAATATTAGTTTTTGTTTCTTTAGCACTAAGTGACCGTTCCTTCCTGCCCAGCTTTTCTTCAGTTCCCACTTTTTCACCTTTTCAATAGATATGCAATTTTTATTTGTTTCACCAAGGTGGAGAAATTTTAGTACATTGCTAATTTCACTTCAAAAAAATTGAGGAAAAACTAGATGTTGCCATATGTTGTCATATGTTGTCATACTATCTTGATAAGAAACAGCCTTAATGAATCTGGATGGTCTTCTGGACTACTCATTTTATAACCGTGGTAAACAACAGCTATCTAAGACTACAGATTTTACCTGCATTTTTATACTGTTGTGCAAAGTTGCCATATTTGTGACTCAGTGCTGAATGATATAAAACCAGCAGAACATCTTAGTGTTGCCAGCCTGCACCAATTCCCAGGTAATATCAATGGTAAGGCAGTACCTGTGGTGTAAAGCAGCCATTCGAGTGTGGTGATGAGGGGATTTTCACAATAACTTAATTGCAATGTTAATGTAAGTCTACTTGTGACAAATAAATAAACTTGGCTTGACTTAGTCTTTTTGCCATTACAATATAATTCCCTTAACTCTCCTGCCATTATCCTTTCTCAAGTTAATTCTCTCCTATTTGTGTTCAACAACTTATTGCCTAAATGATATTCAACTATTAACAAGCCATACAAAACTTTTAATGTGCAAATCCCTGTTTAGTTATTTTTGACTCCATACCAATGAAAATGTGTGGTGTAACTCCAGAAAAAAATATCAAAATAAAATCTAGGCTTATGCAACTACCTCGAGTAGTTTGTTAGTTCACTGTTTGTTAGCCTTGTATCACTTGTCACTAAACAATTGGTGCAAAGCAAATTTTACAGAATCTTTAGAATGTCCAAATAATCACGAGAGAATTTTAATGTTTCAATTGTCTTCTTTTGTGTGTTATTTAAGAGTTGGTTGTCGTCTCATCTTTGTTAATGTTAGAAAGTAGCCAGCCTTTAGGTACCAGGGAACAGAACTCTGTGTGAGTACTTCCATGTATGCACAGAGCTCTATTTTACTTGGCTACAAATTGATGTAAAGTATGATGTATATAAACTAGGCCTGCTGTCCAGCATTATTTTTGGAAAGAACCCTTCTTCAATCATTGCATTACAAATGTCCAAATGCTTTACATGCACAGAAGGAATACCTAACTTAATGCATTTGTGAAAAAATCTAAATAAACTATCAGCAATTAATTGGGGAGTGATGACCTCGTGTTATTATTGACTGACTATTATACCAGAAACTCAGCTGATGTTCTGGGGATCCATGTTCAAATCCCACCATAGCAGATGATGGAATTTGAATTCAATAAAAAATATCTGGAATTAAGAATCTGCTGATGACCATGAAACCATTGTTGGTTGTTGGAAAAACCCATCTGGTTCACTGATGTCCTTTAGAGAAAGAAATCTCTTACCTGGTGTACATGAGCACAGCAATATGGCTGACTGTCAACTGCCTTCTGATCAAGGGTAGCTGGATAGGAATGAGTAATAAATGCTGGGCAGCAAGCGATGCCCATATCTCATGAATAAATAAAAAAAGGTTGTGAAAATTTTCATCCTAAGTGAAATAAAATGAATTTATTTATCATGATGTATTTAATTTATCAGTGTGAGGATATATGAGAATCTTCTACATTTGTTAATTTTGTTCACTGAGCTTTATTAAAAGTTCAGGGGGTTTTCTACCAAACCATTGTGTCATTGAACCTTCACTGTCACCTCTCCAATGATTGCTGTCTTCTCCATACCAAATACTGCAGCTTTTACCAATGTGTTTTGAGAAATTTATTGAGCAGTTTTTGTTCTTGCAGGTCAATGCTATTTGCTTCACTTCAGCTTTAATTTCACTCTTTGAAAGACCAACCAGTTCAACAGATGAGCAAGAGATAACTGTAGCTATCACCTGGCAAGAGCTGGTTAAAGGAAATCACAAGTGCTGCTTCACTTTACAACACAAAGGACACAATAGAGAATGGGTCAAACAAGGTACATCAAGGCAGAGTTTCAGCTTTGACGATCCAGGCTAAAATTTGCTAGTTTTCCAGACTAGATTTGGTTCATACTCTTGCTAAAAATATTTGTGTCATCGCAAACATAAAATCTTGTGTGAACTAGCATAGTCAAGCAGCTTTTACAAACATAATTATTCATTCTTCTACTTTGACTGAAAAATATTCCCTAATTAATTGAAATGCTGTAATCTGGTGCAGTTTTATTAATACAGTAGAAAATGGATTTATCACAAAAAAACATTTTTAGTAAAAGTGTCATCTACCAGTTGTGACTAATCTTAATTTTAAGTAACTGAAAATGATTTTTAAAAATATACAGAACCATTTACTAATTGATTTCTACACTGGTCAGTTTCTTAGTAAATTTAATATTTTTTAAATATCTAAAACCTTTAAAAAGTTATTAAACTTTAAAAACTTACTAGTACCCTTGTACGTAGAGAAGAAACAGTTTAATTTTAAAATAAAACAAAGGATATAATTCTAAAAGGGGTGTTGGATCAGAGAGAGCTAGATATACAGCTGCAAAAAACATTGAAAGTGGCAGGATGTGGTGAGAAAATGGGTAAATGGCATTCTGAGCTTTTTCAATAGGGACCTAGAGCACAGAAGCAAGAAGGTTATATTAAAGCTGAATAAAACACTGCTTTGACCTCATTTGGAGTGTTGCATTCAGTTCTAGGCATTACATTTCAGGAAGAATGTGAAGGCATGAGTGAAGGTGCAGAAAAGATTCACAAGAATGATTCAAGGGATGAGGAACTTCAGTTACGTAGAAAGATGGAGAAGTTGGACCTGTTTCTGTTGGAGAAATGAAAGATTGGGAAGAGATTTGATAGAGCCATTCAAAATCCATAGGGGTCTGGGCAGAGTAGATAGAGAAACTGTTCCCATTGATGGCTGGATCAAGAACCATGGGGTACAAGTTTAATTGTAATTGGCATAAGAAACAAAGAAGATATGAGGAAAGTGGTTAGAATTTGGAATTCTAAAAAATTCATTCACCTCATTTGATTAGTATTGTTGGTTCGATATTCTGATGGGTGGAACCCCTATTCCAGCACCACCCCTCCCTCCCCGAAACACCCCACCTCCCAGAAGCTCTGAAAATCCCAGAGCATCGTAAAAATTGACCTCCCTTTGATCCATCTTCACATCTAGTGAATGGATTTTCCCAGGGGAAAATTGTCCCCTGTTGCTTATATGAGAACAAGAAAACATCTATTATTAACATTATTATTTTGGAGAAATGCAGTAACTGTTACGCAATAATCATCTTGTACTATCCAACTCTAAGATGTGGATTCTCTTTTCTGTTAATGGATAAGAAATTAAACCTCCATTGCTTTCTTCCTCCAGTGAGTTACTGTTCTAATTTGGAGGTTTTCATTTCCTGTGCCACAACTAACTTGAATACAATAGTCTTGGGCTGGAAAGGAAAAGGAACATCCCCCATGAAAACCACTTCTTTCCATGTTACTGAAGGTGTTAACGCATTTGATTATCATCCTGGACTCAACTTAATTGGTAAGTGAACTCAAGTACTTTTGTCCTCAAAACTGTCCGTACATAAATAAAGTTAAAGTTTATTTACTAGTCATAAATTAGGCTTACATTAACTTTGCAATGAAGTTACTGTGAAATTCCCCTAGTAGCCACACTCTGGCCAGTGCCTGTTCGTGTCAATGCACCTAACCAGCACATTCTTAAGACTGTTGGAGGAAACCAGAGCACCCAGAGGAAACCCATGCAGACATGGGGGGAACGTGCATACTCCACACAGATAGTGACCCAAGCTGGGAATCGAACCCAGGTCTCTGGCACTGTGAGGCAGCAGTACTAATCACTGTACCACCACATCGCCTCCATGCCACATATAATGTGTGTTGTTCTGATACAATGCTTATGAGCAGTTGGGCTAACATAAATTCACATTTGACTCACTTGAGAGATTATACTTCTGGCCTGTCTCTTATTTAACAGTCTCCTGAATGATTAAAAGAACAAAGTAGGACACTGACATCCTGCCCTGAGGCTGCTTTGAAGAAATGCCACATTGAGGTAGTAACTCATGGGCTGTCTGAACAGGAAAATAAAACTTCTAATTATCCCGTCATTGCTGTCAAACATCTTGCAATGTCCCATTTTGGAGCAATATTGGGGAGTTCTGGAAACAATGTGGTCTGTTATTCTCTGAAATCTTAAAGTATTCTAAATATTTGTTGGGTGGAGTAGTTTTATATTAAGTTTCATTAGAAGTTTTAATAATCTCATCAGTTCTGTTGGGTCTTTCGACAGTCAATTTTACATTTGAAAGCATTCCACCAGCTGAGCCTCCTCCATGCTGACTCATCAAACTGTGTCCAAAAATGTGTAGTTAGAGGGATTAGCAGGCTAAATACAAGGGATTACAGGGGGTGGGCCTAAGTAAGATGCTCTGTTGGAGGGTTGTTGAAGACTCAGTGGGCTGAATGGCCTCCTTCTGCACTGTGGGACATCTGTCATTCTATGATCTCTGTCCAAATATGCTCTTGAGAGATAGGGCTTTAGCTGTAATGTCCCCACTTGTTGGTACCACGTTTATGTGGTGAATGGCTATTTGGTTACGGGTTTTGAAGCTGCAGAATTGAGATATTGGGACAAATTTTCCTGTTCTGCTCGCTGTGGAAAGGGGCGGATCATGAAAAAATCTGTTGATCTTGGGCGGGATTTTCTGGTTTCATGGCGAGTGCAGCCGGAAAGTCCTGCCAGTTGTCTTTAGATGATGGGAAAACTATGGGTTGAAGTATTCATTTTTAAAGTGCATCTTAATTATTTTAGAAACTGGAATGAGATAGGTGTTGAAAAAGTCATGTCCAGACCTATGTTTTAATTTATGTATAATGAGATGTAGTATCATTACCACGTGTGACAGTGATATTGTCCTTTAAATTTGCACTGATATCTTTGACAAGCCAATATTAACAAGCAATAATTGGATTTATTCTGCAGCATTATAGACAGTAGTTCATATGATCAGTACGTTTTTTTCCAAAAGCTTCTGCAGCTTTAGATCATAAGGTCTACTTATGGAACCCTTACATGACTAAACCCACTGGAGTTTTACGAGGTCATCTAGCTGGCGTAATAGCAGTTCAGTTTAACATTTCACGAAGACAACTCTTCAGCTTTTCAAAGGACAAGGTGAGACTTATTTGCTTTTATTTTAACTTGTATAATTATTAAATATGAAGAATTATATGGGGCCTGATACTCCCAAAAAAAGTTCCAGGTACTAAATCCACGGGAAAACTGGTGTAATTCACAACTATTTTCTCAGTGGGAGTTCAGACTCGTAACTCCCACACTCTGTGCACTGCAGAGATCACAATTGTAAACATCATTAAAATCTCAGGGGGGCGGGGCCTGTTTGCACCAACATCTGACAATTCCAGGCCTGTGTACCTGCACAGTGTCAGACTGCAGTTTGCTGGCCGGTTCAATCGCTGGCCAGCCTGGGACCCTCACACTGCTGCCGCTTGCGATACTCCCATGGCTTGATCACGGCCTAACCGTGGCGTGCACAAGCTTTCCCAGGCCAGCGCGATTTCGCACCCCCCCCCCCCATCCAGGAGCACTACAATATCCAGTCCCCCCCTCATGGGAGACAGATCCCCTGGCTGCCAACCCCAATTGCTGGCCTCCCTCTGATCCTATCTGCAGAGTGGCAGTGGGACCCCCCCCCCCCACCCCCATCAATTACCCCTAGGCCCCACCCACAATAGGTCTCACCCCCCCGGACCCATCCTTGGCCCAACCCCTAGGCTCCACCCCCTTGGCACTGCCCAATGTCCGGTGGGCTGTGCCAAGGTGTCCCCTGGGCATGGGCATCTTGCCCTTTAGGCAGTGCCTGGGGGCACAGGCTGGCACTGCCAATGTGCCCACACCCAGGGAACCCCATCCCCCTGCCACCCATCCCCCTGGGGGCCCCCATTGCACCCCCTTCACTCCAGGGAGATCTCCCTAGTTCCTTGAATGTGGGGAGCGATTCTAAACCCTGCCGGAGTGAAATACTCCTGATGGGATGGAAGATGCTATCAGGCCCAGAGAAGTCAGTCCCATGCCCAATATTGACATTTAGATTACATGAAAAATAGATTAAAATCACCCACCTTGTCTTCCCGCCAGTTTCCAGCGCAGTCCCGACTGTGCCTGGTCTCCAGTTATGGGAGATGCACGTGTGTCAGGCACACATGCGGAAATCCCACGAAATGACTGACACATGAACCTCCCAACCCGACGCGCCAAAAAACGCACATGTCGGGATGGGAGAATCAGGCCTATGGTGTCTGTTTCACAGACTTATAGACAAAATCTTCCAAAATTGTCTGTGTTCTAATAGTTTGAAATGTCAAAGTCTATACAGTCTTGAAAGCTGAGCGTAAACCAGAATGGGCAGCGCCAGTTTGTGACAGATGCTTGTGATCACACTTGTTTGTTCAGTGCAAAGATAGGCTAAACATACTCAGTTGTGAATTTTGTGCACCAGTTGGTATAACTGTTTTGAATTCTAGGTTTTACGAATTTGGGACTTGCACCATCAGCTTTGTATCCAGCGGCTTGCTGGGATGTTTCCAAAGTGCCTGGAATTTCAAACAATTCTGTATTTCAATGAACCTCATGGCCAACTGTTCACCACTTTCAACAACCAGCTGACGTTGTTGGAGATGAAGCAAGACACCAGCAAATGTGTGAAGAGTCACGAAAAGCCGGTTACCTGTGTACTTTATAACTCTCTGTTCAAGCAGGTGAGTGAAAGTACGAACAGAACGATATTACTTTTGATAATGCTTCAGAGTCCAATCGTGTAAGGTACTTCGATGCACAAGAGAATATACTTAAATTAGCTCCAAGACCAAACTGTCTTAGTGGCAATCTTTTCTGTGATTACTGACAGTTTTAAACTGGGACAAAGATCAAACACCACATACACAGATCTAGTCACACTCCTGGATCTCCAGTTTTGTTTGCAGAAAGTCAAAAGGGTTCAGTTTTTGGTAAAAAGATAAATCTGACATGGCTTTGGGAATAAATAGCAATGAGTTATACAGGGGCAACTGGCAATCTCAGTCAGGAACCATTGGGATGGTTGATGTTGGAAAAGAAAACTTCATACTGACACAATAAAGAGTAGCCCAAGTTTGAGGTAGAGTAAAAGACACTTTACTCTGTTTTGCCTCATGCTTTACCTAATGGGAAATTGCCTGATACTGAGACTAAATGCATCAAGTGGATAAGTTTTATCTTCCACATAATGACCTCTACTGATAGGTGCAATCATTCACTGAAGTTACCAGAAATAAATATTCAACAATTTAAAAGCATTTGGTGGGGAGATGATGGCCTAGTGGTATTATCGCTAGACTTAATCCAGAAACTCAGCTAATATTCTGGGGACCCGCATTCGAATCCTGCCATGGCAAGTGATGAAATTTGAATTCAATAAAAAATATCTGGAGTTAAGAATCTACTGATGACCATGGAACCAATGTCGATTATCATAAATCACATTTGATTCACTAATGTCCTTTAGGGAAGGAAACCTACCATCCTTATTTGATCCGGTCTGTGAGCCACAGCAATGTGATTAACTCTCAGCTGCCCAAGGGCAATAAATGGTGGCCAGCCAGCAACACCCATGTCCCATGAATAAATAACAAAAAATTATAAAATTTCTATCCAACTTGAAGTTTTCCTATTTATGAGAAGTACATTTCGCCCTTTCAACACTACTTAATTCTTCAAAAAGTTCAATTCTGTGCAAAATTTGAGTACAGCTCCCATATCTGGATGTTTCTCAGATACTTACCTCTCTGCAATCTGGAACGGTATACAGTAATAAAAGCTCACATATCTAGCTGCCACTCACTAGCTCTTATCTCAATATTTCTTTTTTTTCTTAAATAATTGATGATATGATGGTCAATGTTTTTTTAAGGTTTCCTGTCCATAAGTGCAAGATCAAATCTGCCATTTTATGCGCATCTTTACTGTATCAAAATGAAGAATTATTGCACAGCTATCTGCTGTCACTCATGGATTCCCTGGACCTGAAAATTACTCTTCCTTCCTTCCACAATCTTCAGGTTTTTAAAATCTAGTTTGGCATCAATTGATCACAATTTCATGATGCACCTTGTCTTCACTTTTATCCTACTCAACCAAAATGATATCTTGCACTTTGGGCTTTGGACATTCAACTTGACAATTCAACTTGAAAAGGAAATCATAGAATAGCATCCTAGAGTGAAGAAAGAGGTCATTTAGCCCATTGAGTCTGTACCAACCACAATCCCACCCAAGGCTTATCCCCATATCCCTACATATTTACCCACTAATCCCTCTAACCTATGCATCCCGGGACATAAGGGGCAATTTAGAATGGCCAATCAACCTAGCCCGTGCATCTTTGGACTGTGGGACAAAACCCATGCATTCACAGGGAGAATGTGCAAACTGCACACAGACAGTGACCCAAGCCGGGATTCGAACCCATGTCCCTAGAGCTGTGAAGCAACAGTGCTAACAACTGTGCTACCATGCTGCAAATAACATATGTGAAACATTTGCAGGTTATCAGTTCAGACGTTGGATCTGCTGTTATAGTCTGGATGATTGAAACTGGTCAAAAAATAAAGCAATTTACTGGATGTCATGGCAAATGTGAGATTACTACAATGGCACTAGATGCTTCTGAGACCAGACTTTTCACGGCAAGTGTTGATGGAACAGTGAAGGTACGGTTTACAATATATTCACTTCTACATTACTATTCCTGTGCTGTGAGATTATGTTGATTAAGCATATAAAGATGCAATATAACAATGTTCATCCTGTGTGAGGTGGCATGTAATCAAATGATCAAATAGCAGGGCAGTCAATAAAATGATAGGTGCAATAAACAAGCTACCTACTTAATTCTAGGAATAGAGTATAAGTATAGCACATCAGTTTACTGAACTATATCTTCTCTGATTCCATTATGGACACTCTGTCTAAGTCCCAACACTCTTTGCAGGCCCTCCATCCATCATAGCTGATCTGTGCAGTGGAGTTCACTCACTTACTCCATCCTGCATGTAACTTTGCTCCTTCACCCCTCCATCCTCGGCAGACCTTGCAGTCACCTCAGCCCTGTTCTCAAGAGCTGCACAGCTTTCTTCCAACTCTGTCCTCTTTTAAATTTGCTTAAACCATTTCAGCCACCTCTTAATCTCTCTCCTCTTGATTTCTCTACAAAGCACTTTGAGGTGGTGTGCACATTTAAAGGAATTATATGAATGTAAGTTGTCACTTTGTCTTTCAACAAAGACTAAGTGAACTTTAAGTGTTTTTGAAGTGCACTTTTTATCAGGATAATCAGTTGTAATAAAGGGGACAAACTTGAAATATCTGTCCTTCCTCTTTGCAGCTGCTACTTGGGCTGCTGTGTATTTTCATCATTTCCTAGTTTATTTCAAATTTCTATCTTCCCTTTTTATTTTAACTAATTTGTAGGGCAAGTCTCCTTTAAGTCATTCCACTTTAAGCTCATGGATATAATGGAGCCGTTATGCACACTTTGATTGGGATTTCCTTTAAGCATCATTTCCCAACAAACCAAAGCTGATCGCATGACGCAATCAGCACCATTTTGAAATGGCCTCTCCTGCTCACCGCCTACCCTGTTCACCACCTCCCCGCACTTCTACTGAATCTTCCACTCCTACTCACTGGCTATCCTGCTCTTCACCATTCCCATTCCCCCACCCTCCCACTTGCTGCCTCTCCCACTCCCCCACACTCCTACTCACCGCCTATCCTTTTCACCACCTCTCCTACTCATTTCTTATCCCTCTGACCACCTCTCCCATTCCTACTCACTGCTTCTCCCTCTCACCCCCTCTCCTGCTTCCTCACACTCCTGCTCACTGCCTCACCCTCACCCTCCTGCTCACTGCCTCGCCCTCACACTCCTGCTCACTGCCTCACCCTCACACTCCTGCTCACTACCTCGCCCTCACACTCCTGCTCTCTGCCTCCCCCTCGCACTCCCACTCACTGCCTCGCCCATTTCCCCAATCCTCCTGCTCCTTGACCCTCCAGCTCCTCACCATCTCATTTTCTGACCCTCTCACAGGCTGTCCATTCTGCTCCCTGATCTTGCAGTCCCCCGACCCTCCAGCTTCATAATTCCCCCCCCCGACTCTCTGAAACCCCCACTCACTACCCATTCCGTGTCTGTCTACCCCCCATGCCCCGCCTGGCCTTTCCATTTACTGCTCCTGTCACTCCTGTCTCTCTCATAGCCACTCAGTGAAGGTTTGGGAGATGGAAACGGCAAGCAAGGGGGAGCAGAAGCAGTGGGGATAGGGAGGATTGGTGAGCAAGAAAGTTGTGGAATGAGCAAGAAGGCCGATGAGTGAGAGGCTGGCGAGGGGGTGGATCAGGAAACAAGAGGGTCAGCCAGTGGGAGGTGATTAGAAAGATTTGCATGTTTCTTCTATATTTTTAAAATTTATTTTGTTTTAAAAGTTATTTTATTTACAAATCTAGGAATATATTAATTACAGTATTTCAACTTCCAGTGTGTAATGTTGTTTTCTAATGAGAAATGTCCTACAACGCCTGGGACTCGGGTTTGATTCTGGCCTTGGGTCTCTATCTGTGTGCAGTTTGCACATTCTCCCTGTATCTATGATTTCCCACGAGTGCTCCGGTTTCCTGTCACAGCGCAAAAATGTGTGGGTTAGGTTGCTTGGCCGTGCTAAATTACCTCTTAGAGCCGGAGAAATACATGTAGTTACAGGGATAGGGCGTAGATGGGATTGTTGATGGTGTAGGCTCGATGGGCTGAAAGGTCTCCTTCTGCACTGTATGGATGCTGTGATTCTAACAACCACTGATTTGCTTAATATTGTTTCATTTGAAGCTGCACTTATCAGGAACGTGACTATAAAGTGCAGTGAGGAAGTATTGTACTATATTCAATCCAATATGGTTTCAAAAAAGAACATGTGTGTCCTTCTATTTCAAAATTCAGGTTTACCCATATAATCTGAAACATTCAATTCATGAGATTGTAATCCTTGAAGTTGTACCTTGTATTGACAGATTTGGGATTTCAATGGTCATTGCCATCATAAACTGAATGCTGGAAAGGACCAAGCAGCTGATATCTCTCAAATCTTGATATTAAAAAGAAGTATTCTGATACTGGGCTGGGAAAGGTATGTTGTAGTCAACAGCTGAAAATCAGCAAAATACACTTATGTGATCTTCTCTAAACTAACCTAGTTTTCCTGCTCCTTTAAGATTTTTCTTAGAACTTAAAAGATGATTTTGTATTTTCTTGTTAGCTTAAGGCTTGTAGTGAAGTCCATTATTACCAGGTTATGTACGAATCTGGACCATTTTCACCATCTACCATCAGCTTTGTTACCTTCCTCAGAATTCTGAGATTTACAAGACCATTATTTACTTCCAGGACAACATACTCCCTGAACCTAGTTCGCACTGACTGTCAGCTGCAGTTTTACAGACAGAGAAACTTTATCAGTATTCATTTGTGCTAGCCAGTATGAAAGTGCAAATTACAAACTCAGGATATCACCTTTCCAAGTTTCCTTTCTGACTGCAGCCTCTGGTTGGTGTCTGTTGTATGGTCTGGATTGAGAATGTAGGAATAACTTGAGCACTCAATGACAGGGTGTTATGAAGTGTCAAGTGTTATATTGCTGTATCACACTTGGCAGCACCTTTCTTAAATAGGTTAACAAGCAGCTGCTATTCCATTGTCATAAGAGACATCTCTATCTTAGACAGCTTAGAGCTCTTTAATTGGTTAGCTTTGACATTTGTAGATTTGCTCCATCATATTAATATTTATATATTTTTTTCCAGAATAATTACTGTCTTCAGAATGGATACCCTTACAGAATGTTTAGTTCAGCCCTCAGAATGGAAGGGGAAAGCAGAACATCAGAATGACATTCTTTGTGCAGCATTCTTACCACCTCAAACCCTTGTCACAGGTTGGCTATTTCATTCTATTTTATGTGTAGATACAATGTTAACATGATTTTCCCCCTCTGCCAACTCATGGGATTAGACAGACTGTGAAATCAATAACATGAGTTTCTGTTTGAATCAAATCTGGTAAATTAGCATGCATTAAGTCATTTCTTCCTTCATATCTTCAACTGCTAATCTTAATGCAAATGTTCTTTTCTCTTTCAGTGGATATATTGAGTTCAGTTATTTTGTGCTTTTGCACATGTAGATAGGAGCGTGCACAGAATGTGTGGTAAAATAGATTGACCGATTTAACATAGATGATGGAGGTCTTGCCCACCAGTTAGAGAGTGTGTTTCTCCAGGAGATCTCCTGGGCAGCACAGAATGTTCAATTCAATTAATCCCCTAAATACTGCCTCTGAGAGCTGCTAGCCAATCGGGCATCGAGCTAGGGTAGGGGGCGGTTGTGGGGGCTGGCTCAGATACATCAGGCAGGCCAGCGATTGGGTCATTGGGAGAAATGGTGGGGCTTGCCAGTGATTTGAGCTGGTCAGTGATCGAGAAACTGATAGTGTGGGGACACTGCAACTGTGTTGATATTGGCACTGACAGATTGGTGCATGCACAGTGGCCCACTCAATTAACTGTGAATAATATCTTAATGTGATTTCTACAGGCAGTTATGATGGGGAGATTGTAGTGTGGAATAATAACTCGGAAAAAGCATTGTCTAGATTTCACCCATGTTTGAATAGACCTCTGAAGTCTAAATCAGGTAACTATAAATCATTTTACCTAATTCAAGTTTGTAGTTCAATTTTTATTCAGAAGGACACTATATTGGGCATTACAATCTTTATTGTGGTGATGTTTATTTAACTTTATTTATTAGTCACAAGTAGGCTTATGTTAATACTGCAATGAAGTTACTGTGAAAATCCCCTAGCTGCCACACTCCGGCACCTGTTTGGGTACACTGAGGGAGAATTTAGCATGGCCAATGCACCTAACCAGCTCGTCTTTCAGACTGCGGGAGGAAACTGGAGCACCCCGAGGAAACCCATGCAGACACAGGGAAAACATGCAAACTCCACACAGACAGTGATCTAAGTTGGAAATTGAACCCAGGTCCCTGGCGCTGTGAGGCAGCAGTGCTAGCCACTGGGCGCCCAATGTGCAGACTCCACATAGGCAGTGATCCAAGCTGGGAATCGAACTCAGGTCCCTGGCACTGTGAAGCAGCAGCGCTAACCACTGTGCCACCATGCCACCTTGATGATGATGATGACAGAAAAGGTGCTTTATGGTTCATTTCATCATACGGACCTACTTTAACCATATTCACCCATATATGGCTGTGCTTATTCAGCTGCCCCCTGATTAATTGTTATCTTCCTGATGAGGTCAAAAAATGTGAGTAATGCTTTAAACATGCTCGCTATAAGAGTTATTCACAGTTGGGATTCAAGAATGATCCCTGGATGAAGAACTTGTTGTATGAGGAATGGTTGAGGACTCTGGGTCTGCACTCACTAGAGTTTAGAAGGATGAGGGGGGATCTTATTGAAACTTACAGGATACTGCGAGGCCTGGATAGAGTGGCCATGGAAAGGAATATTTCCACCAGTAGGAAAAACTAGAACCAGAGGGCACAACCTCAGGCTAAAGGGACGATCCTTTAAAACAGAGATGAGGAGGAATTTCTTCATCCAGAGAGTGGGAAATCTGTGGAACTCTTTGCTGCAGAAGGCCGTGAAGGCCAGGTCATTGAGTGTCTTTAAGACAGAGATAGATGGCTTCTTGATTAATAAGGGGATCAGGGGTTATGGGGAAAAGGCAGGAGAATGGGAATGAGAAAAATGTCAGTCATGGTTGAATGGTGGAGCAGACTCGATGGGCTGAGTGGCCTAATTCTACTCCTATGTTTTATTGTCTAATATGGAATAATTAATTTGTCAAACTATATAATAAATAGAACTCCAAATAATCCAATAAAGTTTCTACGCAGATAAACATGTTCAGTTATTCCTAGTTAAACTTGCACTGTATCTTGAGACTTACGTTTTTTTATTGTTAATACATGTGTGCTCTCCTTTTCTGATTACTTATATTTGAAAAATATTGCAGACAATCTACCACCTCAACAGGAAGGACCTCAAGCTGCAGATAATTCTTATGCTGTTTCAAATCAATATTCGTTATTTGCTGACAATGACGATAATGAATTCAATTATATAGTTTCAAGGCTATTCTTCCTGGAGGGCAGAAAGAATGGTCCCAGTGCTGGTGAGAAAGCACAGTTACTTCTATTGTACACTATTGCTATATTTAAACATGCATTATTTATCTTTATTATGTTTGATCAATCCACATTGCAATCAAAATATATATTTATAGTGCAGTAGATTAACTTATGGAATATCCTTCAGATGTTGTCGGGTAAGGTTGCACAGCAATTGCTCTGAAGTGCAAACTTTCCCCCTGGGCAATTGCCCTGCACTGGGAGCCATTCAAAAAAATGTGATTTAAATCACAAAATTTGGATGGTTCCAACACAGTTACACCAATAGTTATCCAAGTTAGAAGGATTAAAATCTTTTCTAACATCTGGGTAACTATTGCACAGACCCAAACCAACACTCACCCCGCTGCCCACTTTCAAACCCCAAAAAGGACTCCCCCCACAAGCACAAGCCTGTGAACTCCCCACAGCTCCCCACTGGACTCATCCGCCTCTCCAACACCCTACGTCTCCGCCTCTGAGACGTGATGCATCCCCCCAAAGCCAGATACCCTTCTCCAGGCCCAATCTTCTCTCCCTCCACCCCAATCTTCTCTCCCTCCACCCCAAAGGTCCAACCTGAGTTGGAAAGTCAAGCAAGTCAGGATTTGAAGTAAGAATTCTGAGGAGTTTTGGGCTCCAGCTGTCAGTTGATAGTCAGGTGCATTCAGGTTTGTAGTTATTTGCCTGCTTTTCTTTTTGTTTGGAACAGATGCTAGTGAGAATAATATTACTAAACCATGTACAACGTTTGCCCCTAATTTGCTGCAGTAGTAATTTTATTGGCAAGTAGTCAATTTATGAATCGCTGCTCCTGTAACCAAGTTATTGATTATTACCTAACCCAAAATGTACGTACTTCTGTAATATTTTATAACCAGCATAAATAAAACATGGTAAAACAGTATTGAAAATGAAAAATAAATTGCAGATTTGAAAATAATGATTTACAGTCTTTTCTTAATGTTTTATTGTAGTAAAGTATTTAAAACATGCCATTCACATGATTTAGAAACAGATGTAATTTAGAACCATAGAAATCCTACAGTGCAGAAAGTCGCCATTTGGCCCATCGAGTCTACACCAACCACAATCCCACCCAGGCCCTACCCCCATATCCCTACATATTTACCCACTGATTCCTCTAACCTACTCATCTCAGGACACTAAGGGGCAATTTTAGCACGGCCAATCAACCTAACCCACACATCTTTGGACTTTAGCTTTAGAAAAGTAAATATATCTTAGAACCTTGTTATAATAATTTATTAACTTCCATCCTTACATTGTAAATCTAAGGGACTTGCCGCTTGAGGTGGTTCTAGTTGTGTGTTTATTTACATTTGTAATTAATAGTGATTTCTTTATAAGAAGTAAGTATTTTGAGACTTTCTTTTTAAACTTTCAGGTGGTGCAAACCTTGTAGCCTGTGGTAGTTGTGGAATTGTTCGCTTTTGGAATACCTTTAAAAACCTTCTGCAGGTTGAGTTTGAGGCCCATGCGAATGTAGCATCCATTATTATGACAGTTGATAAAAATAGTGACTATCTTATAACAGGGGATGTGAATGGATATATGAAAATCTGGAACATACAGGTAAAGAACCTTTGTTAGCTTTATGTGCACTATTTTGTTTCTGTATCCATAAATTTCCAAAAACAATTTAAATACAGTAAAGTTTAGAGGGGAGATGTTGATGAGTGGTAACATCATTGGGTTTTATGAATCTCAGGGAGAGAGGTCCTGTGAGAATGAGAAAGGAGGACAGCAGGAGTATGTGTGTTTGTATGTTCTAGACCCATATGGCAGAACCTGGTCTCTAGTTGTCTTGGATCCTCTTGCTGCTGGGACCAAGGCCTTGTTCTGTCAAGCCCAGGTGGTAGCAGGTAATGGTCATGCCACGTTAAAAGAACTGACACCCAGGCATCTTCCACCCCTTGAAATGAAGTTCGGGACCTGGACTGTCAGGACTCTTCAGTTACCTGAGAAGTCACACATTTTTAGTGTGGAAGCAAGTCATTCTCCACTCTGAGAGACTGCCTAAGAAACAGCAAATCCACTTCACTAGTAATCCAGAGGCCCAGGCTAATGCTGTGGGGATATGAGTTCAAATCCCACTATAGGAGCTGGTGGAATTTAAATTCAGTTGATGAAAGGCGGCATTGAAAGCTTGTCTCAATAATGGTGACCATGAAACGATCATCAACGGGCAATAAATCCTGTCCTTGTCAATGATGCCCACATCCTACAAAAGAGTTTTTAAAAACGCAACAGTCTAAAAATAAGCTTTCAAGTAAGGGAGATAATTTACTTCAAATGAAGAAATACTGTAGTTAGTGGTATGTTTTAATTGTCTATCGATCTAATAATGTGCTGCTATTCTCACCAGCGCCTAACATCCAAAACTGAGTTACGCTTCTGTTCATTGCTTAGACTTTTATTTCAGACCAGTTGCGTTTTATTGTGAGGGATAGTTCCAAAATCCAGCACTCCTAAGAAGCACAAAAATTTCAAACTATTTCAATCCATTATGGATGGAAACTAATAGGCTATGTGTCCATGCTTTCTGAGATTTACTGATTGTGAGATTAGCCCCCTGAAGTCTGACTTTCCAGCTTTGGAATGTTTTCCAATTAGTTTTGAATGCTCCTTCCAGCTCTGGCTCTGAGAAAGCATTGATCTTATAATCTGAGCACCCTAGTTATCATAAATAATTTATCAGTGGGAATATTCCTCCAATAGTTAGGCAATGGTTTTACCATATTGGCTGGGATTCGCCCAAGAAGTCCCCAGTTCACGTGAAAACAGGAGTAATCCTGCTGATTTTTTTTTAGCGGGATTTTCAGATTGAATCTCCCACACTCTGTGCATGACAGAGTGCCCTAGCCGGATTCACTCTGAAAATCTGGGGGCAGGGCCTATTCCTGCCCTAGAGGCTGGCAGCAGAGCGCTGAGCAGGCTATTGCATATGCATCAATCTGTCAGCGTGGGGAACAGTATGTGCGCTGTGGCCCTGCACTGCCAGCTTCCCAATCACCGGCTTCCTGGACCTCTCTGGGTTAGATTCGATGTTGCCAGACCCAATCTCCCCAACACCCCCTCCCCAATTTACCCACTTGGCGAGCCCCGATTGCTATCCTCTTTCCCTCTGCCTGCAATCCCGATTGCAGAGTGGCAGCAGGACCCACTGATTGTCCCCTTGGTATTGCTAGATGCCCAATGAGCATTGCCAAGGGGCTCTTGGTTGTTGCCAGTTTGCCCCCTGGGCAGTGCCAGGGAGCCAGGCTGACATAACCAAGGAGGCACTCCCCCTCACCCCCGGCCTCCTGGTAGCCTCTATGGCCTCTATTCCCTCCAGCAGTTGGGCTGCCCGTCCCCGGTTCATGGGGAGCAGTAGTAAACTCCGCTGGAGTGAACCACTTCTGGCAGAGGATGGTGGGGGAGGCAGGAGACACACTCACAGGCCTGGACACTTCAGTCCCTGGCCTGCTAGTGGGATGCAAATACTGATTTAAATATTGAAATCAGCTCCGCGCCGATTTGTGGCACGGTGCTGATGACACTCAAAATCGTGGGCTGAGGAAGGTGGCAGACTGGAAGAGTATTTATAAACACAATCTAATAGAAACAGATTTCATAAATCTGTGAAATTTAATGTTAAACTGGATACTAATCTAAAACTTGCAACTCCATTTGTTGTCCATTTATCAGTTTATGAACATATAAATTTCACAATCTCCGGACTGTTGGAGGTCTGACATATGGCTGAAAATGCACGTCAGGACCCTATGGGAATTCTGACATGTGAACCTGGGAAGTTTCAACTTCTCATGAGCAATTCACCTGCTCCACAGGATTCTCCACAAATAACTCTGAGCTAGTCATAGACTTCTGACAGTTCACCAGCTCCCAAAATCTTCTTTATTTCTCTTCCCCCACCTAGTGGTGCATGAGGCAAATACAGCACATGTTTATATCTGTTTCCATAGCTGGTTTTTCTTTGAACAGGTCACTAGCCTGTTGTCAGAGTTTGACGGGTGCTAGACCACACCAATCATGCATGACCAGGAGACTCTCCACTCTTACCGCCTGCTACAGGTGTGTTGGGAAGGTTTAAAGATTGATAATTAATCTGTTTGGCAGAATTAGGAATTTATCTTTCTGGGCCATCAAGTCTGTCCATCAAACCCAGAGCTTCTGGCTCAAAGGCAGAGACACTATTCACTGCCCCACAAGACCTCCTGTTTTACCTGAATAGTTACTCAGGTGATGCTGAACAGATTAAAACATAGTCTAACATCTGGGTAACTGCACAACTGCACAACCTCCGCTGACTTCCCTATAACTTACCATGGCCACCTGACTCCCACCCAACCCAACCCAACCCAATGAATTCCTCTCCTATCAGCTGCCACCTTATCCACGTATCATCTCATTCATCTGCCAATCCACTCACCCACAATCCTATCGCCTCATATACCTACCACCTATTTACTTACCTACCTCACCCAGCTACCCATTCAATCATTCACTTACCCACCCACTAATTCATTCTCTAATATTCATTCATTAACATTCAAATAGGACTTCTAAACTTATCATATGGCTGCTAATATTGTAAAATATGGCCATGTTCTGTCTTCCCCTGCCTCTACACCGCTTTAACTGAGGTCTCTAAGTGACCCTGTGCCAGTTAGCTCAGTTGGCTAGATGGCTTGTTTGTGATGCAAAGCAGCACAGGTTCAATTCCTGTACTGGCTGAGGTTTCATGAAGACCCTGCCTTTTCAATCTTGCCCCTTGCCTGAGGTGTCGTGACCTTCAGACTAAATCACCACCATGCAGTTCTCTCCCTCAAATGGGAGAGCAGCCTATGGTCATCTGGGATTATGATGAGTTTATCTTATCTCTAGGAATACCCAGAGATGCACTGGGGAATCTCCTTTGGAAGGTCACACTTTTACAGCAGTTTCCCAGAAGTGCAAACTTCCCTGAGTAAATGCTCTGTGCTGAGAACCATCTGAAAGCACAGCTTGTGCCATTAACTTCAGATGGTCCTGAGTGGATTACACCAAAGTTACTCAGAGAAAGATAGGAGAAGTAAAATGGCTTCTAACTTCTGGGTAAGTATTGTACAGATCCCCAAGACTCCCCAGACCCCGAATACTCCTCCTCAGGGGACTCCCCACCCCCTGCCCCCAACTACCTTCCCCCCACCCCACAAGGCCTGGCCTCCTTTCCTTCAACACTTGGCCTTAGGGATCCGCTGCACTAGTCAGATTTCACCTGGCCTGAATCACAAGGTTGGGCAAGACGAGATGGAAACATTTATAGTTTAAAAAAAACAAGGAGCCGAGGGGCAATCTGACACAGATTGCCTGTGCGAGGGAGATTAATTCCATTATTAATCTAACTTAGAATAGAACATTGTTATTCGTCCGCCGTTACACATGATGCTTCTGTTTGTTTCTGATTAGGAATACTGCTTATGTTCCAGTGACATTCTCATTACTCAACCTCCACCAATGGTGGCAGCAATACAACCTCATAACGATTGCATCAATCACCTTGAAACTTGTGTGCAGGATGACTATTTGCTCATTCTTTCCGCATCAGCTGACTGCAGCATTGGTTTGAGTGACATTTCTGGATCACTGATCGGTGTATTTGGACAGGTGCAGACTATTATTCTTTTATTTTCGCTTGCATGGATGTAGGTTAAGAAAGTAATGCTGTGCCATGATCATTATTGCCTTATTTTCAAAAATGCAGCACTATGCTGCTATCGTAAAGTGTTCATGACAATGAGAATTATACCCGTTTCTTGCCCTTGCCCTGCTTTAGTCAGTGTGGTAAAATGAAGCAGAGACAGCTACCTGAATTGCTGTTCCATGTTTTATCAGTTGTCTGGAGTGAAATTGTCAGGTTAGTAAGCAGTACTCTTTAATTTAGGTGTGCATGGTCCCCACATGTAAGAACAGGGGTAGGCCATTCAGCTCCTAGAGCCTGTTCAGCTATTCAATAAGATTTTGGCTGATCTGTGGCCTAATTCCATATACCTGCCCTAGGCCCATATCTCTTGATACCCCTGCTCAATAAAAACTTGTCTATCCCAGCCTTAAACCTAACAATTGAAGTAGCATCCACCGCCATGTGAGGAAGTAAGTTCCAAACCTCCTCCTCTCTCTGCATGTAGAAGTGTTTTCTAACACCTCTCCTAAATGGTGTGGCCCTATTTTTTAGATTATGGCCCTTGCTTTGAGAGCCTACAACTGTTCAAATACTACCTGTCAGATCGCAGATGCACAGAAACAGCTACACTGAGGAGCCAAAAGTTCAGCAATGCCTTAATTTCTTCCAGACCTTGGGAGTTAAGTTCACAGATTTTATTACTTACACCGAGCGATACATGTATCATACTTGGTAGCAAACGTCTTGAAAGCAAATTGCTTTAGTATACACAGTTGATGATGTGAATTACAAAGTTAGATATAATTCATAAATTGTTCTAATCTACTTCTCTGTTATAATCTTTACCAGTTAAATAAATATTTTTGCATTTAATATTTTAAATAATTTAGTTATTCTAATAAAATATTTAGGATATTTATGTCTAAAATGAAAAAAAGATGCCAGCAATAGCATTCTTCTTTCAGCAATGTACATCAGAATATCAACGCAATTTCTGTCAATTGATGGGAACTTATGTTATCAACATGGTTCAAAATTATGCTGTTCCTATTGTATTTTATAAAGGATGTTGGGTATCCTTTTATCCTAAGATTTCTTTTAATAATAGTTTTGTCACTTTAAGTCACTTGATAAAGTGCCACAAGGCAGATTGATTTGGGAAAAAAAAGCACATGGGAATCAAAGGGATGATGGTAACTTCGGTAAATGTTCTTTTGATGGAAGAGAAATATGCGTTGGGGTTTCCCAGCTATTGGTATTCAGCCTATTCCTTTCCTTGTTATTTAGTATTCACCTGGATTTAGATATAGGAAGTAGTGTTTTGAAGAATTGTGAATGATGCAAAATTTGCAGCTTAGTGAATAGTGAGGAAATAATAGCAGATATCAGGAGATGTCTGCTATTATCTACAAGGCACAACCTAATTGTATAATCCAACACTCCCTGGATGAATGCAGCTCTAATAACACCCAGGAATATTCAGCCCACTTGAATATGACCCATTCACTGTTTTAAACACTCACTCTCTCTGCCACCAGCGCACAGTAGCAGCAGATGTGTTGTTTACAAGATCAACTACAATTCAGCGAGCATTCTTACACATCACCTTCTGTGACTTTTGCTACCTAGAAAGACAAGGACAGCAGGCACACGGGAAGATCACTACCTGCAAGTTCCTTTCCAGGATGCATACCATTCTGAATTGGAAGGAGATCACTGTTCCTTCACTGTCACTGGGTCAAATCCTGGAACTTCTTGTCTAATGGCACTGGGGTGTATCTATTCCACAAGGACTAAAGTGGTTCAAGAAGCTGGCTGCACCTTCTCGTGGGCAATCAAGGATGAGCCTTAAAAGCCGGCCATGCCAGTGATGCCTACATCCCATGAATGAATTAAAAAAGAGACTTGTCAAATGGGCAGATACCTGGCAGATGCAATTTAATGTGGCTAAGTATGAAGTAATGCACTTTGACAGGAACAACATGGAGAGAAGCAATATAATCTAAATGTGCCATTTGAAGGAATGCAAGAGCAAAAGGAGCTATGCCTGTATATTCACAAATCTTTGAAGATGGCAGGGCAAATTGATTTTTGTTTAGTGAACCTTCTCATATTCTTCCCTTTCGGGAATATTGTGGAAATGTTTAAAGGATGCCTGAGTTCATTATCAGCTCATTAAACCACATCTCAAACGCTCCTTCCGTGGCCAGCAAATCCTGGCGATGGACTTGGACCTAGAGCTTCTGGCCCAGGGGTAGGGATGCTACCACTTTGTCACAACAGCTGCTTAAAGAAAGATGATAAGGCAGTTAAGGAAGTTCATAGGATATTTGGCTGTGTAAGTAGAGACATTAAATACAAAAAGTAAACAAGTTATGCCAAACCTTTAGAAATGACTGCCTAGGCCTCAGCTGGAGTGCTGTTTTCAATTCTGGGACACCACACTTTAGGAAGGATGTCAAGGCCTTGTAGAGAGTATAGAGGATGATACCAGGGATTATATCATAAGGTTGGAGAAACTGATTATTCTTCTTCATGCCAGCATGTTTAGGAGAGACCTATTGGGCATTCAAAATTATGAATGGCTTTCAGAAAAAGTGGGGAAGAATGATTTGTCCTGAAAAAGTGGCTTGTAACCAGAGGTCTGAGGTATAAAATAATTGGCAAAGTAGCTAAAAGGGGAACTAAGAAATTTTGCATATGTTAAGCAACTAAGATCTCGAATGCATTACCTGAACGGTTAGTGGAAGCAGATTCTGTAGGAAATTGCAGAAGGCAATTGGACATACAGAGTAATGGGGAAAAGACTGAGATGTGGGACTAAATTAAATAGAGCTGGGATGGGAATGATAGACAAAATGACTTCCTTCTGTGCTGTGAAACCCTAGGAAGTCCAGTTTTAATTGCACTTAGTTACATTATATATATATCACACCGATATAAAATTTAAGGATGTACGGATTAGGTTGATTTCCCATGCTAAATTGCCCCTTAATGTCCCGAGATGTGTAGGTTAGGGGGATTAGCAGGGTAAATATGTGGGGTTGCAGGGATCGAAGCTGAGTGGGATTGTGGTCTAGGCTCGATGGGCTGAATGGCCTCCTTCTGCACTGTTGGGATTCTATGATTGTATTTCATTTTCTCAGAGACAATTGAAGAAAACATCTCCACAAATGGGCATCAGTTTATATTAATAATTCATACTTTAAATTTTTCCTCAAAGGAGAGAATTTACATTTTGGGAGGGTACTGAAGTGATAAGAACAATTTGATCTATTATTTCACATACCATTAAATGTAGATTTGTTATATTCCAAATGACATCAATGTTAAAAAGGATAAATGAGTGCATTTTAGAAACGTAACTAATTTGAAGAACTCTGTTTAGGATGAGCACTGGCGAATTGGCGAGTGTTTGCCTCCACCTGATGGAAAGATAGCAGCCGAAGAAAAGACTGTCAATCAGAAACAAGTGAGACGTGAAGAGCGGCTGCCAATTTTCAAACCCAGCACCCCAGTTACTAAGGAGAAAATGGATACATATAGGAGGTAAGTCATTATGACAAAAAAAGAATTAATAGCGAAAGCAGCATGTAGCTGCTGCATTTATAGTTGTGTTTGCTTACTGCTATATTTATAACTAAGTTGGATTTTGATTTGCTTTCTATTATCTTGATGAAAATGAAGTACGAATAGGTCATTCAGCCTCTCGAACCCGCTCCGCCATTTAATAAGATGATGCTTGATCTGATAGTAACCTCAAATTTGCAGTCTGCCTACTCCCAATAATCTGTCCCCCTCTTGCTTAACAGAAGTCTATCTAGCTCTGCCTTAAAAATATTCAAAGACATTGGGCGAAATGTTAGGAAAAAATGGCATTGTTGTTTCAGGCAAGAAAGCCATAGTTTTTCTCATCAAAGGAAACAACCAGTTTTGTTTCTAGATGTTATGACACTGTCAAAAAAAAATCACGCTTCAACGCAACAGCAAAACCCTGTTGCTCAAGAGATCAGATGGCATCCCGATCAGTGCCTGAATAAATCTACTTTCCTATCTATCTTTTGTGTCATCAGCAAATCTGGCAATCATCCCACCCATCTATTGATCCAAATCATTTATAGAAATTGTAAGTAGTTGAGGTACTGGCACCGATCTCTGTGGCACATCACGTTACATCTTGCCAACTAGAAAAAGACTAATTTATGCCTGCTGTCTGCTTCCAGTTAGCCAGCCAATCTTCTGTCCATGCCAATATGTTGCCCTCTGTAACATGATCTTTTATGTTAAATATTTAAAAACCATGTTTGATCAAAAGTCTGTCACGAATTTGAATATACTCTATTCTAGGTTGTTTATATTCAAATCAGTATTCTTTCATCTTCAGAAACCAGTTGGCTGAAAGTTACAATCTGTTATGTTATTTCAAGTAAAATTGTACAACATTTTGCATTTATAGCTTTAGTATATAAAATTAGGCCAATGCCACGGAAGAGGGATGGGCTATTTAGTCCGTTGAGGTTGTTTTGCCGTTGAATTACATCATGGCTGATTTGTAACTTAACTCCACCTGCCTGCTTGGTTTCATATCCTTTAAGGTCCATCTGCCAATCGTCAGTGGGCTGACAAATGGCAGGTGGAGTTTAATTTAGACAAATGCGAGATAATGCATTTTGGTAGATTGAACCAGGGCAGGACTTACTCAGTTAATGGTAGGGCATTGGGAAGAGTTACAGAGCAAAGAGATCTAGGGTTACTTGTTCATAGCTCCTTGAAAGTGGAATCACAGGTGGACAAAGTGGTGAAGAAGGCATTCGGCATGCTTGGTTTCATCGGTCAGAAACCAAGGAGTTGGGACGTCTTGTTGAAGTTGTACACGACATTGGTAAGGCCACACTTGGGATACTTTGTGCAATTCTGGTCACCTTATTATAGAAAGGATATTATTAAACTAGAAAAAGCGCAGAAAAGACTTACTAGGATGCTACCAGGACTTGATGGATTGAGTTATGAGGAGAGGCCGAATAGACTGGACTTTTTTCTCTGGAGCGTAGGAGGCTGAGGGGTGATCTTATAGAGGTCTATAAAATAATGAGAGGCATAGACAAGGTAGATAGTCAATATCTTTTCCCACGGGTAGGGGATTCTAAAACTAGAGGGCATGGGTTTAAGGTGAGAGGGGAGAGATACAAAAGTGACCACAGGGACAATTTTTTCACACAGAGGGTGGCAAGTGTCTGGATCAAGCTGCCAGGAGTAGTAGTAGAGGCGGGTACAATTTTATCTTTTATAAAGCATTATATGGGTACAATGGGTATAGGGGGATGTTGCCCAAATGCGGCCAATTGGGATTAGTTTGAGGGTTTTATAAAAAAGGCCGGCATGGACATGTTGGGCCGAAGGGCCTGTTTCCATGCTGTAAGCCTCTATCATTCTATGATTAGGTCCTTGCTGAACATAAATCTATCATTCTTGATTCTGTAATTATCAATTGATCCAGTATCAACAGAGCTTAGAAGGGGAGAGATCAGGATCCACTATGCTTTGTGTGAAGAATTCCTTCCTCATATCACCCCTGAATGGTTTAGTTCTAATTTTAAAGTTAAAGCTCTTGTTCTGAGCAGAGGAGATATCTTCTCTCTCTCTACCCTATTGAAAACTTCAATCATCTGAAACACCTCCATTAGATCACTCCTTACTGTTCCATACACTAAATGGTGTCAAACCAGAGCTTTGTATAACTGTAGCATAACTTCTACCCCTTTGTGTTCTAGTCTGCCTGGGTTAAAAGCTAATATTCTATTAGCCTGTTTAAGTTTCTTCTTGTACCCGATCACTAGCTTTTAGTGATTTCTCTACTTGGGTCCCTAAATTGAATCTTTTGCATTTCTTAGATTTTCATTTAGAAGATCAATGCTTAACCAAACCATATTAAAAGTTTTAATGTATTTTAATCATTTTTGTTAATGATCTATCAAGATCATTCTTAATCCACATCAGACATATAGTAAACATTTTCATGTAGGAGAAATGAATGTTGACTGGAGATAAAGGTAAAAGTTCTTGTAAATGGTTTTAAAATAAGTTGCAAAAATATTAGAAAAATGCATAGATTACAAATATAAGCTTTAACAAATTTGTACCTTTTTAAGTAATATTGAAATTTATTTTTTAGGGTGAACGCATGGGAAAGTACACTTCTGGGTAACAAGTTTAGAGAAAGCAGAATCCAGAAGAGACCAAGACCGCGGCTGTCTGCTTGGGGCAAAATGCAGAACCCTATTGGTGAGAATAATCTCTCCGCACATAAACCTTTACATGTGGAATAGTCCATTAGACTGTCTTCCAAGTTAACAAAAATGTTTACTCACAACTACACCACTGATGTTGAGCAAATAAACTGATTCCCTGTAAACAGGACCTTATAGAAAGTGCAAATGACCACACTTAAGAACTTAACATTTTTAAAAGCATAATTAGCTATTTCAAATGAGCACGGAGATTTTGCAGTTTATTGAACCTAATGTACAATGTGACTTTCAGAATATTCTGGCAAATGGAAATGCTTTGGATTGTTTGAGAGTATTTGACCAAGATATAACCTATAAAGTTGAAAGTTGCAGGTACTAGATTAGTTCAATTTAATATGACAAGTTCATCAGTTGTATGAAGCATGAAGGATTTAAAGTAAGTTCAAAATTAATTATTTTAAAATTAAACCACTGACTTGTTCAGATTTCACTGGCTCATTTAAGAATATTAATGTTTAGATAGTAAAGATTATAAAGTCATTTATAGAACATTAATTGGTTTATTACATGAACAAATCCTGTTATTGTGTAACTGTGTGCAATATTAACATGGCAATTGTGGAGACTAAGTTGGATACAATTTCATAAATGTCATTTTGATACCATCAGTACAAGTTATTGCTATGTATCTCCAAATTCATAGTTTTTACTTGTACATGACAAGGTATCTCTAACTTCCTGCTATAAAATTAAATGGGACATTTTCTGGGAAATTGAAAGAATCCATTGTTCCTCTTATTTTCATAATTACATCCAAAAATTGAAAGTTAAAATATTTATTGAAATACTTGCTTTCAAACCACTTCATAAAGTGACAAGAACTCGATTGTGAAGAGGATAGGAAAGTATTTATCAATGAAGGGTTACAGCCTGGAAAATTTTCAAATTTTAACTTTTGGATTGCCAATAAAACAAATAATCTTTGTACAATGACATAATGCTCAATTTTATGCAATTTGATTGAATTTTAGTTTGATGTGTAGCTGCAGTTTCTCCTTAGAATCTTACCTGTTACTAATTCTAATTAAAGCTTTAGGTTAGAGTTCAGTAAACTCAATAGGTTTGATTTCCAATTTATTTTCCATATATTCTTGTTGCTTTTTTAATATCACAATAGCAGAATGACTGTGTTTAAAGAAGAATTTGCTTAAACTATTTTTCAGTATCAATAAATAAACTGGAGGCACATTGGCACAGTGGTTAGCACTGCTGCCTCATAGCACCAGGGACATGGGTTCAATTCTGGCCTTGGATGAATGTCCATGTGGAATTTGCACATTCTCCCTGTGTCTACATGGGTTTCCTCCATTTGTTCTGGTTTCCTCCCACACTCCAAAGATGTGCAAGTTAGATTGATTGACCATGCTAAATTGCCATTTAGCATCCAAAGGTGGGTAGATTAGCTGGATTGCCCATTCTAAATAGACCCTTAGTGTCAGGGAGATCAGCAGGATAAATACATGGAGTTACAGACATAGGGACTGGGTGGTATTGTTGTTGGTGCAGGCACAATGGGCCAAATGGCCTTTTTTTGCACTGTAGGGATTCTATGATTATTTGAAACACAAAACTAAAAAATATTTGTTTTGCTATAACATTTTAAAGTTCAAAGAGCTTTTATTCACTTGTGGATTGGCTTTACAGGAACATTTAGTTCCCTACATATGGAAGACTTGGAGAAAATCACTGATGTACCAAAACCAGACTTTCTGCAGAATCCATATAAATACTTTAATGTAAAGTTTGAAGAAACTGAGAATGAAAAACTGATGTTCCCTGCATTATCTGAAAGTAAGCAATTAGTTCCTTCACATCATTTATAACTGAATTTCAAACATGTCAGTAATCTAAGTTTCAAGTCAAAAGGTTCACCACAAAACTCCTAAATGGTGTAATTCACACTAAAGGTTTAAAAAATAAGGAATTGAGATAAAGTAAGTTTTCAGCTGCAGCCTTTAGTTTGGTGAAGTGTGTGTTGGTGCAGTTTTAACAATACCTTTACATCCAGTATCTTTATCACAGGCAAATTTAATTGTGTGGAATCAGCTTACTCAGTCTTTTAGAGATCATAGGATATATAACATCAGGATTTCCCAGAACTTGTAATAGGATAGATTTTTATAGAAATAGATCCTGCACAGAAAGGCCAGGTCACATGAATAGGTATTTGTGCCTTTAACACATCTATTCCAGCACCCAGACTTATTTTAAATGGAGTAGAATCGAAGCCGCAAGGAATATTATGTGTTGATAATAAAAGAAGCCCTGGAGGAGCTTGGACACCAGCAAGTGTCAACACTCAAACGTAACTAAGCAAATTTGTCTGAACCTATCTAGTGATGATCGATCTTGCAATATCCGTCTGCCAAGACAATTTCGTTATGACTGAGTTGCCCAATATGATTTGGTTTTAGCTGTGTTTAATGTCGCCATTGTAGACAGTATTTCTCATTGATTATGGTACATAATTGTCCTGTCACACCGACACTAAAAGGCCCTTCCCATCCAGTTCCTAACATTTTCTTGTCTATCATCAGTTGCACTGTTACCTTATTCCCAGGGGCTGGTAACTTAGAAGTGTTCTCCTCTGCCAACTTCATCCAATCTCTATGCGAAGCCTATATTCAATTGTTTCCTTCTTCTAAAATGGTTTTGGCTAAACTATTCTTCACTGTTCGACTCATTTGTTCTACCATTCCTGAACTCTGGGAGTGATAAGGTGTGAAATCTTTGTTTTATCCTTAACATTCTGCAAACTTTTCTTAAAATTTTCCCTGTGAAATGAGTTCCTTGATCTGAATCTAAGTGAAGAGGCATTCCCCATCAAGGTATTTTCTCATCTGCCAATATCATAGCTACAATTTTAGCTGAGGCATCTCTACATGAGAAAGCTTCAACTCATCAAGTGAACCGATCAATAATCACAAAATAATAGTTATTCCCTTTCACTTTAGCTACTAGTCCTATGAAATCCATTTGCAAATATTCCCATGGTTCTTTTGCGTTTTGGCTGGTTCCCCATTCTAACTTTTCAGTAACAACCTGGTTCCACCTTTGACAGAATTTGGCTATCATTTCTCCCATTCCCTTCCTTCGCCAACAATTTCCAATCAAATTAATCATTTTGTCTCTGCTTGTCTGTGCTACTCCATGATACAACTTAACCAAGATTTATTGTGTTGCTTTTGGTGCTATTATCTTCCCCTCTCTCCTCCAAACACCATCTTACCATTTTTGCCCTCCTTGTTTTTCCCATCTCAACTTCTTCCCCTCTGCTGTTGTACTTGCCTCACATTAATGTCTGGATTATCACTAGCTTGCAGTGCTGCCACACCTGCTGTTTGTGTTCCCTTCCCAATTTTGTTCTAACTGATCTGTAGCTGCCCTGGCTGCTTGACTATTTCCCTTTTGAGCGTGACTTTTAATTTTCTTGTGTGCCTGTACTTTGATTACAGCTGCGTCTATGGGACTATAAGATGCTTGAATTAAATCTTTAATCGGGCTTTCATTCCACTTGAAGTAATAAAACCTCGCCTGTTCCAAGCTGTCGTATAGTCATGAATTTCTACAAAAGCAGACTGTCAGTGTGAAGGTTAACTTGTTTTCCTGTACTCCACTCTAAAGCTAACAACTCTGCTACCTGTGCCGATTTACTTCCTGGAATTCGTTCTCCTGTAATCCCAGTTCCTTCATCATTTACCACTGCCCATGTGGTGCAGGGTTCACCATTGACATACTTTCTAGCCCCATCTACATATAGGCTGATCGCCCCTTCACCTGTGAGTAGTTCTTCTGTTAAACCTTCATTCTGTCCTTCATTGAAACCTGCAACACGTTCATGTTCTGTTCCTAGCACTGTCAATCCTCCTGCAGGATTTTCCCTTCTTGCCTGCTGATTCCTACATGCTTGTTTGCTGGCAAGAGACTTGCTTCCCACTTTAAATGTCTTCTATCTGAAACCCCTTTTAATCTTCCTGTTTCTAGGCAGCACAGTGGCATAGTGGTTAGCATTGCTGCCTCATAGCACCAGGGTCCCAGGTTCAATTCCTGGCTTGAGTGACTGTCTATGTGGAATCTGCACATTCTCCCCGTGTCTGCGTGGGTTTCCTCCAGTTTCCAAAAGACGTACTGGTTAGGTGCATTGGCCATGCTAAATTCTCCCTCAGTGTACCTGAACAGGCGTTGAGTGTGGTTACAAGGGGATTTTTCATAGTACCTTCATTGCAGTGTTAATGTAAGCCTACTTGTGACACAAATAAATAAAATAAACTTCTCAAAGGTGGGCTGTGGAGGCTTAGCCTGTTTCTCTTTCTCAACTGCTTCACTGGGCAGGGAATTCCACAGATTCACAACCTTTTGTGTGAAGAAGTTCCTCCTCAACTCAGTCCTAAATCTGCTTCTCCTTATTTTGAGGCCATGCCCCCTAGTTCTAGTTTCACCTGCCAGTGGAAACAACTTCCCTGCTTCTATCTTATCTATTCCCTTCATTATCTTATATGTTTCTATAAGATCACCCCTCATTCTTCTGAATTCCAATGAGTATAGCCCTAATCTACTCAGTGTCTCCTCATAAGTCAACCCTCTCAACTCTGGAATCAACCTAGTGAATTTCATCTGTACCCCCTCCAGTGCCAGTATATCCTTTCTCAAATAAGGAGACCAAAACTGTACACAGTACTCAAGGTGTGGCTTCACTAGCACCTTATACAGCTGCAACATAACCTTGCTATTCTTAAGCTCCATACCTCTAGCAATGAAGGACAAAATAAGAACATAAGAAATAGGAGCAGGAGTAGGCCATCCAGCCCTTCGAGCCTGCCCCGCCATTCAATAAGATCATGGCTGATCTGAAGTGGATCAGTTCCACTTTCCCGCTTTCTCCCCATAACCCTTAATTCCCTTGCCTACCAAAAACCTATCTACCCGTC
Organism: Carcharhinus amblyrhynchos; assembly: GCF_965287045.1. Lineage (NCBI taxonomy): Eukaryota > Metazoa > Chordata > Chondrichthyes > Carcharhiniformes > Carcharhinidae > Carcharhinus > Carcharhinus amblyrhynchos. The sequence continues at coordinate 98,518,422 of NC_137326.1, read as the reverse complement.
TCTTAAATATATTTAGCGAGGTACCCTCCACCACTTCAATGGGCAGAGAATTCCAGAGATTCACCACCCTTTGAGTGAAGAAGTTCCTCCTCAACTCTGTTCTAACTGCACCCCCCCCGGCCTTATCTTGAGGCTGTGCCCTCTAGTCCTGCTGTCCTTTCTGAGCGGGAAGAATCTCTCTACCTCTACCCTATCCATCCCCTTCATTATCTCATACGTCTCTATAAGATCCCCCCTCATCCTTCTAAACTCCAATGAGTTCAAACCCAGTCTATTCAGCCTCTCTTCATAGTCCAACCCCCTCATCTCCAGTATCAGCCTAGTGAACCTCCTCTGCACTCCTTCCAAGGCCAAAATATCCTTGTGCAAGTGCGGTGACCAAAACTGCACACAGTACTCCAGCTGTGGCCTCACCAGTGCCCTGTACAGTTGCAGCAAGACCTCCCTGCTTTTATATTCAATCCCCCTCGCTATAAAGGCCAGCATCCCATTCGCCTTCCTGATCACCTGCTGCATCTGCAGACTGGGTTTTTGCGACTCATGCACAAGGACCCCCAGGTCCCTCTGCAGCGTAGCATGCTGCAGCTTTTTGCCCTTTAAATAGTAATCCCTCCTACTATTATTCCTGCCAAAGTGGATAACCTCACACTTGCTAACATTGTACTCCATCTGCCAGGTCCTCGCCCACTCGCTCAGCCTATCGAGATCCCTCTGCAGACTTTCCACACCCTCCGCACAATTTGCTTTTCCACTTATCTTTGTGTCATCAGCAAATTTCGACACCCTACACTCAGCCCCCTCCTCCAGATCATCTATATAAATGGTAAATAGTTGAGGCCCCAGCATCGATCCCTGGGGCACTCCACTAGTCACCAACCACCAATCAGAATAGCACTCATTGATACCAACTCTCCACCTCCTATTAGACAACCAATCCTCTATCCACGCTAACACCCTACCCCCAACTCCATGTCCCCTAACCTTCTGAAGCAAAATTCCATTTGCCTTCTTAATTACCTGCTGCACCTGCAAACAGACTCCTTGTGATTCTTGCACAAGGACAGCCAGGTCCCTCTGCACAGCAGCATGCCGTAATTTTTTACTATTTAAGTAATAGTCCATTTTGCTGTTATTCCTATAAAAATGGATGACCTCACATTTACCAACATTGTACTCCCCCTGCCGGACCCTCGCCCACTCACCTATCCCTTTGCAGACTTTCAACATCCTCTGCACACTTTGCTCTGCCACTCATTGTAGTGTCATCTGCGAATTTTGACACACTACACTTGGTCCCCAACTAAAATCATCTGTGTAAATCGTAAACAATTGCAGTCTCAACACTGATCCCTGAGGCACACCATTGGTCACTGATCTATCATCCTGTTTATTTCCTTATTATTCATTTATCCTACTAGATTATTTCCCTTTGAGCCCACCTTGCGACTGATACAATTTTCAACCTTCCCACATTCAAAATTTGCACCTGGGTATGCTCTGGACTACTTCTTCTTGTCGAGGTTCATTCACTAACTTTAAACTTGTACTCCTCACAATCCAACTAAAATGCTGCTGGTCACTATTGATGAATAGCCCTCAGGTAACCGGTGCTATGATCACAAGTTGTCTAATAGAGGCAAATGTAAACTTCACACCCTCCCCACCCATTCTACCTTGTGTAATTTCTCACTAAACACTCTCTCCCACCATCCAGCCCCTGCTAGATTTTGATTTGAATTAACAATTTTGACTACATTGGCTTAAAGTTGCAAATCTTTAAAACACAAAAATTCATCTTATCTATGTTAACTCTCTGTATGTTTCAAAAAAGTGTGGAGTAAATTTTTTCAGATGGACATCATGATGTCATCGCTTTTTCTTGGCTAGCATCTGGAAATTCTGTATTCTCAGAACCAAATTCTAAAATTTATCTTTTCGTTGTCAGTTTTTAATTATCAGGAACATATATTTTCAAACTTAACAAAAGATTTCAATCTAGGTTGATCCAAAGCAAGATTTATCTTACATTCTCCCCAGTCTAAATTTTAAATTCATATGTTCAATTATTTCTACAACTCTACTCCCAGCTTTGGAGCAATCAGTTTCTAAATTTCCTTTCCAACATGGCAGAGCTTAAATCTCTGCCTACATTCATACCCTTTTTGTTGAAAATGATCATGGCCACTGACCATTTCCAAGATCATGGTCGGTGATATTGGAATTTCAAGAATTTATATTAATTCCAACCTTTATTTAATCTTGATTCTGCATTAATTTATTGCAAAACGTTTTTTGGAGCTTCTGATGCCATACCCTACACAACCACATGATGGCGCAGTGGTCTATGCTGGTCCGATTACTTGGATTTTGTCTGTTTGACTTTCGATTTTGATTTCTTTTTTAAAAGGTTCACCCTGGGAACCATTACATCAAAGCCCTCAGCTCCTGCTGAGAATAACTGCTGTCCCCTTAACCTTTCTCACCGGGGACCTACACTGGGATCTATCCTGTCTCTTCCTCTTCTTTTCCTGAATCCCCCTCACTGGAGATTCCTCCACTGGGGCCTACCCTTTCTCTTTCTTAAAAGAATTCTAACTCAAACTTGATCACTAACACCCAGGCAAACGTCCGATTGGTTCTAGCCTTATGTTCTAGTGAACAACGTTCTTGTAGACAACTTAAAATAACTACTCAGTTCATCTTAAAATAAACGCTCACGATTTCTTTTCATCGTGACGTAAGGTTTAGCCGTCAGACTCCAGTGAATCTATCCCATTCTTTGTTACCAAAAAAGCTGTAAGTGCGGTTTTTTAAAAGGTAGCAAAGATTCCCTCACAAAGCTAATGTCACTGGTACAAAAGACATCTTTATTGGGAGAAATTATGTCGATGGTCATAGATACATAATACCCAGATCTCTCAGACAAGTTCTGAAGTTATCGGTAAAAACAGAATGGTTATACATTTTCCTTATCAGATTTCCCTCCCTTTGTTAGTTTAAAATTAATTTCATTTAATATTCACACATTAATACAAATCCCTGTCAAGTATCTCAGCCAACTTCATCATACCTGCCAGCATGATGGTGTTTCATTCATCCATTAAGCCTGAATGCTAACTACGTTCTTGGTTCAAATTACCTTCCTGTTGCCTGGTTACGGTAGATGTTACCGTAAGGGTCAAAGTGGATGTTCCCACCGCTCACTGCCAAGCTGAATAGACATGTGTTTGTGCATCCAGAGGCATATCTATTCTGTGTCTGGGCAATGACTGAACCTATTCATTACGTTTCAAAATGTGTTTTCTCATAAAAATCATCCAGGTATGAGTTTTGTTAGCGAACGGGTTCGCAGGCCTTTAGCTCTAAACTATTTACCTTTTCCATCACACCTTTTAGTAACTTGCATTGGCTAAAGCGAACATACTTGAAATATATTTAGAGTATCAGCTGATATGTTTTAAAAACGTGTTTAATTCTCTTACTGCATTTACGTGTGTAAGTTATCATTTAACTCTTTACCGTTAGCTCTGCCACTGCCTGTATACTGCCTAAAACTCAGAAAAATGTAAAATAGTCGCTTTCAGCCTGCAATCTACGAAGGAAGGGCATTCTCATTCTGGAGGGGCCTCTGTGATAGAGGGTGATAACATTTTCCGTTTCCCAACTCAGTCTAAAAATTGAGGGTTGGCAAGAAAATGCCCTTTATGTGGACATTAGCTGCTCACTTAAAGACCTTAATTGGAACATGGATGGACTTTCCAGGGCCCCGTCCACCCCACAGTGAAATTGTGCCTGGATTAGGTTGGGCAGGATATCAGATGGTATCTTGACCATGCTTGTTTATGCTTTCTCATCTCCTCAAGACCCCTTGGAGCTGGGGGAGTGTAAAATTCTGGCCTATGACTCTTTTCTAAAAGACAGGCAGTTAGTGATTTCTCTCAGTTTTTGAAAACCCCAGCCCAAACTCTCAAGTGCTGCCTGACCTGGCCACTCCCCCCTGGCCACAGTGGTGCCAGGTTGCACCTCCAGCAGAACATTCAGGCCAGCCCCGCACAATCTCACCCCCATGACCACTGCTGCAAGAGTCGCAGTCCCTTTTTAAATTTCCTTCCAGTGGGTCTATCTGAGGGCAAAGGTTACACAAAATGCTCGACAGACTGGAGGGGCTGATTGTGGACAAGTCCCCAGGACCGGATGGAATGCATCCGAGGGTTCTGAAAGAAATGGCGGAGGTGATAGTGGATGCCTTGGTGGTTATTTTCCAGACGTCGCTGGATTCCGGGGAAGTGCCGGATGATTGGAAAACGGCTAATGTTACGCCGTTGTTTAAGAAGGGTGCCAGGCAAAAGGCGGGGAATTATAGGCCGGTTAGTTTAACGTCGGTGGTAGGTAAAATGTTAGAATCTGTCATTAAGGAGGAAATTGCGAGGCATCTTGAAGGGAATTGCTTGATAGAGCAGACGCAGCATGGTTTCATTAAAGGGAAGTCGTGTCTGACAAATTTGTTGGAGTTCTATGAGGATGTGTCTAGGGCGGTGGATAGAGGAGAGCCGGTGGACGTGGTCTTTCTAGACTTTCAGAAGGCGTTTGACAAAGTACCTCACAAGAGGTTATTGCAGAAAGTCGAGGGACATGGAGTTGGGGGTAGGGTGTTAGTGTGGATAGAGGATTGGTTGTCAAATAGGAGGCAGAGAGTGGGGGTCAACGGGTGCTATTCGGATTGGCGGATGGTGACTAGTGGAGTGCCCCAGGGGTTGGTGCTGGGGCCTCAGCTTTTTACCATTTATATAGATGATCTGGAGGAGGGAACCGAGTGTAGGGTGTCGAAATTTGCTGATGACACCAAGATTGGGGGAACGGCAAATTGTGCGGAGGGTGTGGAGAGTCTGCAGAAGGATCTAGATAGGCTGGGCGAATGGGCCAGGAAATGGGAAATGGAATTTAATGTTGGTAAGTGTGAGGTGGTCCACTTTGGTAGGAAGAATGGTAGGAAGGATTATTACTTACGGGGCGAAAAACTGCAGCAGGCGACGGTGCAGAGGGACCTCGGGGTCCTTGTGCATGAGTCGCAAAAACCCAGCTTGCAGGTGCAGCAGGTGGTCAGGAAGGCAAATGGGATGCTGGCCTTCATAGCGAGGGGGATTGAATATAAAAGTAGGGAGGTCTTGCTGCAGCTGTACAGGGCATTGGTGAGGCCGCAGCTGGAGTACTGTGTGCAGTTTTGGGCGCCACACCTGCGCAAAGATATTTTGGCCTTGGAGGGAGTGCAGCGGAGGTTTACTAGGCTGATACCGGAGTTGAGGGGGTTGAGCTATGAGGAGAGGTTGAATAAACTAGGCTTGTACTCGTTAGAGTTTAGAAGAATGAGGGGAGATCTCATTGAGACATATAAGATGATGAATGGGATGGATAGGATAGGGGTGGAGAGACTCTTCCCGCTCAAAAAAGACAGTAGGACTAGGGGGCATAGCCTCAAGATAAAAGGGGGGCGGTTTAGAACGGAGTTGAGGAGGAACTTCTTCACTCAAAGGGTGGTGAATCTCTGGAATTCTCTGCCCGTTGAAGTGGTGGAGGCTGCCTCGCTAAATATTTTTAAGACGCGGGTTGATTGGTTTTTGATAAGAGAGGGGATTAAGGGTTATGGGGAGAGGGCGGGAAAGTGGAACTGAGCAGCGACAGATCAGCCATGATCTTATTGAATGGCGGGGCAGGCTCGAAGGGCTGGATGGCCTACTCCTGCTCCTATTTCTTATGTTCTTAAAATGACTAATTTAAACAGAAGCTGAGTACACGCAAGGTAGTTTTTGCTTATGTCCCAAGTAATTAGCATGAAGTCCAGCTTAAAGGTGTACTCACTCAATTCTAAATATTTGGTGAGTGAGAGTATTTTAAGGTTGTTCTTGCTGGGACAGTGTTAGTTACAGAAAGGTGTCTCTTAAGGAAGTCTTCAGTGGGTCAATTGTAAGTCTTCATTAACACAAATGGTACAAATGGTACAGGCTAGGAGCTGATCGGCAGAGGCTAACTCAATTTTTTGGAATTTTAGCTAGTATAAATATCTGAGGTTCTTGCTCACGAATAAAGTAAGCAGCTTTAGCCCAGCTTGCAGAACTCCTTCAACAGGAATTCGGCATACTGAGGGAAAAGGTGCTGTTGCAGTCTTTTCCAAAGCTAGGAATGGTCAGAGGGAATTGGAGACACTGAGACATGGAGCTAAATTCCAGAGGTGAATAATGAGGTGATCAGGTAGCTGATTGGTTGGTGGGATCAAAGGTTTACTTTTTGATCTGATTTTTTTGTTGATTTATTACTGTCACATGTATAGGGATACAGCGAAAAGTATTGATTCTTGCGTGCTATACAGACAAATCATTCTCTGTTCATTGAGGGGAGAAGGAAAGGTTATGGTGTAGCTGTTGTTGTTACAGAGAGAGTGAAGAGAATGGTCAGCCTAATATGTGATAGGTCCATTCCAAAGGCAGCAGAGAAGAAGCCGTTCTTGAGTCGGTTGGTACATGTCCTCTGACTCTTGTATCTTTTTCTGATAGAAGAAGGTGGAAGAGAGAATGTCCGGGGTTCACGACGTCCTGAATTATACTGGCTGTTTTTCTGAGGCAGCAGGAAATGTAGACAGAGTCAATGGATGGGCAGCTGGTCTGTGTGATAGACTGGGCTTCGTCCACAGCCCTTTGGCGTTTCTCTAAACTAGGGCAGGAATTTAAACTAGAACAGGCAAAGTATAATTATTGTATTAAATCTATGGTTTAAATATTTAATCTTCTTAATATATAAATATATATATAAATAGCATTGAATAAATACTTAACTAATTAGTATTAATAAATAAGTGGCAAACATCTGCGGAACCTGCTTAACTGGGTCTGGATGGGATAGACCCACCAATGTTATCTTCAAGTCCCAGAAACAGCTGGAACAACTTATTCTCTTTGCTTATTCTCAGCCTTTGAATCAAGCCTCTTTTTGCGCGTTCTTCAGCTCATCTGTTCCAGTGGACTGAACAACCGCTATTCCTCAGCTTGGACAGCTTTGAATCCTCTTACATCTTTCCACAATTTTTAGCTTTAATTTCACAACCTCCGCTTGCTCCTAATTTCTTTAAAAGACTGGGAAGTTCAGTTTTGTTTCTGTGTTCACCTTTCCTGCCTCCTTTTTAGTTTTATTTTCAATTCAGGTTCTGTTCTGAGATAGAGTCTGTCTCAAAAATAAATAAACTAAATTTAAAAATATCCCTTGCAACACTTTATTATGATCAAGGCCGCCAATCTTTGTGTAGATATAACACCATGAATGATGTGTGGGTTAGGTCAATTGGCCATAATAAATCGCCCCTTAGTGTTAGGAGCATTAATGGGGTAAATGCTTAGGGTTACGGGGATTGACCTGGGTGGGATTGTGTAGGTGCGGGATTTATGGGTCAAATGGTCACCTTCTGCACTGTAGGGATGCTATGATTCCATGAATGGCGACTGAGAACTATAAGTAGCAATCTTTATTTATGTCAGCACAAAGCAATATCATTTTCAATAAACATTCAATATTTCTACTACATTAACAGCACCAAGAGTGGCTTTTGATGAGAAAAGCCTGTTTCCTAAAGAAATATTGGATCGTGAACACAAAATAAAACTTTCGGGTGAAGAGAATTTAAAAGGAAGAAAAGCTGCAGTAAATGATGCCTTATGGATGAGGTCTAGGTAGGTAATCTTTGTTCTGTAATACATTTGAAATTTATTAAGATTTCATAGGTTAAATCAAAAAATAATTTGTCAGTATTAGGTACTGAGACATCAGCTACAGAACCAATAATTCTAACGATGAAGTATTGTGAATAGTTTATGAAGTAATTTGAATGTTCTGACTTCCATACACTTGCATTGAAGTCATTGCTGTTGTAGTTTTATTTATAATACATATGGGGCATTTATTGTTTCTAACATCTTTGACACTTGTGAATTAACAATTTCTTGAGGGAAATGAAAACTTGCCATCATACTGTATATATGATATTAATTATTGGAATAAAAACATGATATTAATCAATCTTTCCTGCAGATGGAATGGCAGGGTACAGTATTAAATTTGGACGGTGGTGTGAAAAAGCTCATGTAGAATAAGCGTCCCATTATACACCAGCCTTGGCATTCCATTGAAGCCAATGGAAAGGAAATATAGACAGGGCATTAAAAAAAGCAGCCAAATTAGTATTGTTCATATCCCCCAACAGCCTAAATTTAAATTAGCCGTTAGTCACAGCATCGTGTAGTATTCATATTTAGCAAGGTGGGACCAACTCAAATTAAAAAAACACTCTGGAAATGGGCATCACTGGCTTTTATTGTCTATCCCTTATTGCCCTTCAGAAGGTGGTGGGGAGCTGTCTTCTTAAAACTGCTGTCCATGTGCTGAAGGTTTCACATATTGCTGAATTAAATTGTAATACTTAACATTTGCCTTGCTGGCAGTTTGATCCCTTTCATTCACCACACAGCGCTCTGGTGCTAAATGTGCACACTAGAACCTGCAAAGCATTCCATTCTGCCATGACCTCAGGCACCTAGAAGTAGAAATGGGAATTTTCCCATGTCCTGTCAGTGACCCTATTCTTGGCAACTTGAAAGCAACATGAAATCTTACTGTGGCAGGGTGGCACGGTGGCACAGTGGCTGGCACTGCTGCCTCGCAGCGCCAGGGACCCGAGTTTGATTCCCAGCTTGGGTCACTGTGCGGAGTCTGCGCATTCTCCCCATGTCAACACAGGTTTCCTCTGGGCACTGTGGTTTCATCTCACAGTCTGCAAGATGTGCTGGTTAGGTGCGTTGGCCGTGCTGAATTCTCCCTCAGTGTACCCAAACAGACGCTGAAGTGTAGCGACTAGGGAATTTTCACAGTAACTTCATTGCAGCGTTAAAGTAAGCCTACTCGTGACAAACTTAAAACTTATATGCTCTTGTTGCACTTATAGCTGCACCCAATGGGAGAGAGCATGGGGTGGAAGTTTGCTGAGAGCTGCTTTGGTTGGAATTAGATATTTGGGTGCACAGGGAGGAGCAGCCTGAGAGCACTGTTTGTCCCCTTGAGATTGCTCCATCATGCAGATTAATCAGGAAGATTAATAAGTTAGGTGAGCATCTTGTAAGTAAGCCTGAAGAAGTAGAATTGTAATTACTGTGCCTAAAGCAAAAATACCCTCCCGCACATAATTTCTTATCCATCAAGTCCAAGGACAATAGGCAACATCAGCTAGGATCAGTCAGTTTGTTTTCCATTCTTGTTTAGAGAAATTATTAACCATCTGTTTTTCAAGTCAGTCTAGATCATTATTGTTGACAAGACAATGCAGTGAACAAGTCATTTAATTTTATTGGATTACTGGATTCCCACAATAATTGAAGCTATTGGTGGTATTCGTGTTTCCAGAGAAGCCATTGCTGGCCATCCACATCTGAACTGAAAGTCAATATCATTCCCTCATGCCCGTTCACAGTGTAACTATAGTCGCAGGTTACAGTGCATCAGCGCCAGTCTGACAGGAATTACCATAATTAAATTATTCTTCACCAGTCACTCTTTCAGAATGAAGGAAAAGGCACCAGCTGACTTCTTGAAGACAAGGTTTATCCAATAACACAGCCATTTCTAACATGATTGAGTAAGATGCTCTTCATGGAGCTGAAACTCTTGCTATCCTCTCCTCCTGGCCTGGCTGAAGGCCACTTTTACCTGGTGACTCATTGCATACAGATTTCTCCTCTCTGCAGCAGTCTATAGTTCAGAGTGGCAGTATCTGGGCTGGTGGCTGTGTGGTTAGATTAAATGATTGTGTATCTTTCTCATCAGTCTCCTGTTCCTTGAGAATTTCTTGTTCCTTGACAATTGGTTTGTCAGCTGACAATTCTTGGCTATCTGAAAACATAAAGACATTAGGATAGGGTTAGGTTGAGGGAAGATGGTGGTGGCTGGGGAAAGCCAGAGGTGCATAATTACGCCATTTGCAGGTTGTAAATCTTAAGTGATTGTGGGAAGACGGGAGAGTGGTATGTGACAAAGTAGATTGGATAGGAAAATACCACCATCCTCAATATTTTCAGCCTCATTTGTGTCCATGGCCTCTATTGTCACCAGTGATTGCCAGCACAGTCTCCTTCATCGAGATGATGCGTGAAGCTATGCCTGTTCCTCAGGTTATATACTATTGCCTGTGATCATGAACAATCTAGTCCTGCAAAGGAGAGAAGTGTGTCAGTAAATGTCATGCAATGTGCCTGCCACACTTGAATATGTAGCAGTGCATGTGGCAAGCTTTTGAGGGTGAGGTGAGGCTATCAATATGTGATAGGAGTTATGGTTTATTGGGATTGTGAGTAGGCAAGTGAATGGGTTGTGATAAATTGAGAAATGTGTGAGATTAAATCGTAAGATCATAAGACATAGGAACAGAATTAGGCCATTTAGCTCATCGAGTCTGCTCCACCATTTGATCACGGCTGATCTGTTTCTCAACCTCATTCTCCTGCCTTTTCCCCGTAACTTTTGATCCCCTTACCTATCAAGAACCTATCTATACCTGTCTTAAATACACTCAATGACTTGGTATCCACAGCCTTCTGTGGCAATGAATTCCATAATTCACCACCCTCTGGCTGAAGAAATTCCTCCTCATCTGGGTTCTAAAGGATTGTCTCCTTACTCTGAGGCTGTGCCTTCAGATCCTAGTCTCTCCTACTAATGGAAACACTTTCTCCACATCCACTCTATTCAGGCCTTTCAGTATTCTGTAAGTTTCAATGAGATCCTCCTCCTCTTTCTCAGCTCATTGAGTACAGACCCAGAGGTCTCAAACATTCCTCACATGTCAAGCCTTGGTGCAATTGGTAGAATATGGCATGTGACGATGCATTCACTGACTCTGACCACTCATATCAGGTCATTGATCTTCTTGTATAGCTGGATTTAAGCCTTTAGGGAGGGACTGTTGGAACTGACAAGCAGTGGCCATCTACTCCCACACCGCTGCCAGGAGAGTCTTCTTGTCCCTTGAAGGGAAAAAATCTCTCAGCTTTTGTACTCCATTGAAGAGCCGTGGTGCATGTTCTCTGGTTTATTGGTCTTTTCAAAGTTATTCCTTGTTTTTAGTTCATCTTTCGTCCTGTTGAACTCTTGCTGTAGTCAGGCTGCACCTTTAAAAGGTGCAGTCTGGCTTTAAGTAATGCAACTAGCCTTGCATAAACTTTGGCCCTATGCAGCCACTGAGCAGTGTATTCAGCACCATAATCATTATAATTAGCAGGCAGCATGAAGTGTGCATGCTGCTTGCATTACTTTGGGCAAGGGTTACTTGTGCTTTATGATCACTGTGCTTTATTTTGGGAGCTTTCCTGTTTTATCTCCTCACCAGAGGTCCCATTTGCTATCATCTGTGTGTGTGTGAGAGAGAGTGGGAATGAGGTAGAAAGACTCTCCTTCCTCATTCTAATTTGATTTCTGAAACACAATACATGTTAAATTTTGCATGCAAACAAAGCCTTACTGACAGTAACAAATAGAACGATTGGATGGAGATTGTGGGGTGATAAGAGGGGGCATCTATGACCAGGCCACTGGCATCCCACGGTCACCATTAATGGTGAAGATATGGCACAGACTATAGAATGAAGACTGCTGAAGCACTTAGACTGCATTTCTCCATACCTGAAATATGTAGTTCATAGTCCTCAGCAACTCCCTATCACACTCTGCCCACCCAGTCACTATCTCCCGAGACAGCATGGTGGCACAATGGTTAGCACTGTCTCACAGCGCCAGAGTTTGCATATTCTCGCCATGTCTGCATGGGTTTCTTCCGGATGTTCTGGTTTCCTCCCACAGTCCAAAGATGTGTGGGTTTGGCCATGCTAAATTGCCCCTTAGTATCAGCAGGACTAGCTAGGGTAAATGCATAGCATAATGGGGATAGGGTCTGGGTGGGACTGTGGTCGGTGCAGACTCGATGGGCCAAATGGCCTGCTTCTGCATTGTAAGATTCTATTCTATGATTCCTGCCCAAAGAGATAGAAAAAGATAAACATTCAGAAGGAGATAAAAACAGGAAGAAAATAAAGAAATAGAAAAACAGTAACAGCTAGGAAGTAGGAGAGAAATCATATTCTCCCACTAGTTATGCCAAACAACAATGTGCATTTATATAGCACCTTTACTGTAGTGAAATATCACTGGGGCTTCATCGAAGCTTTAGCAAACACTGAGACACATTGGATATTAGGACAGTTGACAAAAAGGTTGGTCAAAGAGGTAGGTTTTCAGAAGCATTTCAAAGTGAGATAGAGCGGTTTATGGAGGGAGCTTCAGAGTAGTCAAAAGCACGGTCACCTATGGAGCAATTAAAACCAAGAACACATGATTGGTTAGAGCTGGAGGAACAGAGAGGATGGGAGTTTCCAGCCCCGCTCACCTCAAAACCAGAAAACCCTGCCTGAAGTCAATGGATCTTTGCTTAGTCCTCTCCTGCCCACTACGAATCCTGTGGCAAGGGGGAACGAGAATATTCCTTCCAGAGATTTTATGGAATTGCACTGCTGGAGGACATGGCAGAGATAGGGAGGGGTGAGGATGTAGGGTGATTTGAATACAAGGACGAGGATTTAAAATTGAGACTTTGTAGATCAGTGAACATTGGGGTGATTTATACACATTAGGAAATGGGCAGTAACGTTTTGGGAGATGAGAGACTGGCCAGGAGAAGATTGAAACTGAAACAGGGGCCAAGCTGGACAATACTGCAGAGATGTGAAAGTAGGCAACCTTGGTGATGGAGTGGATATGGGGTGGGAAGCTTATCTCATAATATAATGGATTATACTTGTATAATCCTCCTGTATTTCAAAATTCCACACTTGTTACAGATCGTGAAAAATCAAAGAAGACAGTTGGCATTTCAGGACTGGAACCTGCAGCCTGCAAGCAGTTAGCTACCATCCAATTAATCTCTGAAGTTTCCAAATAGCCATAATGACCTCTTCTCCACAGGGAGTGTTTTAACAGTGGTTTTAAAAGAACACATAAGCTAAAACACACCACCATTCCAGCAGCTGAGCATCACAGACTCAAATTTTTGTTCTAATACATTGTTTATTTTTCGACACATATTCCTACAAATGTTATAACTTGCAGAACTGATCAGAGAATTTTAACTACAAATTACATTCAGCGAAATTTGGGTTTTATGATCTTGATGAAGTTAGTTTTAAAACATTGTGCTAGGAACAAACCCAGCACTGCAAAGCTGGCTACACCATAGAAACATAGACCCACACAGTGCAGAAGGAGACCATTCGGCTCATCAAGCCTGCACTGACCACAATCCCACCCAGGCCCTATCCCCACAATGCCCTGCAAGTCCCCCTGTCATTAAGGGACAACTTATCATGGCCAATTCACCTGACTCGCATATCTTTGGACTGTGGGAGGAAATCAGGACACCCAGAGGAAACCAGTGCAGACACGGGGGAAAATGCAAACTCATGCAGATAGTGAACCAAGCTGGGAATCAAACCTGGAGCTGTGAGGCAGCAGTGCTAACCACTGTGCACCATGCTGCCTCACATCAGGGTGAGTGAATCATCATTGAGAATTCAACTAGTTGCATTTGTCTGAGGATTCCTCCTTGTGCAATGTGCTTCTCAGCCTGGGATCTAGAGGCCCCCGATCTGAAGAGTGAGGAGATAAGAGGTCAGCTGTTGCTGTGATCCTAGGTTTCGCTCAATTTGAGCTCATGCAGTGAACATGAGCCAGTGTAATGCTGGCTATCCTGCTGAGTATTTTTAGCATTTTCTGTTCATATTAATCTCCTGTTCATTAATTCTTGTAATTGTGGAAAAGCTGTCAGTGTGATTTGCTTAAATCTTTAATTCCTTGCAAGATTAAATAACGCCAGGAAACTGGGCTCAGTTAGCAGACGTCTACAAAATATTCTCAAGAGTATCATGTTCAAACGAGCATCCTGAACTAAAATTGAGGAGAAGTTATTTATTTCAAATTGAAATACCCTGCCCTGTATCTGCTCAACATCTACATATGACGAGACCACAGCTATTACTGATATGTTGTATATAATCTGTGTGCTGATTGGCTATATATGCCATTAACCATTAATCTTTAAACACAAAAGAAGCTGTTTAGTTACCCTGCACAGGATTGTTAATCGAGTTACATTTAGCTTTAATTCTGGTTTGTCTGGCCTGTCTGATCATTGTCTACATCAATGAAAAAGTCCTCATTAAGGACAGCACAGTAGCACATTGGCACAGTGGCTGGCACTGCTGCCTCACAGTGCCAAACAGCAGGTTCAATTCCAGCCTTGGGTGACTTTTTGTGTGGAATTTGCACCTCCTCCTCGTATCTGTGTGGGATTTCTCCGGGTGCTCCAGTTTCCTCCCACAGATTAAAGATGTGCAGGTTAGGTGGATTGGCCATGCTAAATTGCCCTTGAGGTCCCAAAATGTGTAGGTTAGGTGGATTAACCATTGTAAATGCACGGGGTTTAAAGGGGAAGGGCAGGGTTGAGCTTGGCTGAGATTCTCTTTCAGAGAGTTGATGCAGACTTGATGGGCCGAATGGCCTTTTTTATATTGTAGAGATTCTATGGTTCTATGGCAGAACAATCTCAATGGATCAAATTGCCTTCTCCTCCTGCTCCTATTTCATATATTCTTATGTTTTGAAAGGTTTAGAATCAACATTTTAAAAAAATTCTGAATTCCGTGCCTTTACTTTAAAAGTCATTCTCAGACACTTAAAGCAAGTGCTGGATTGGCACTTGCTTACACTTATTTTTATCACAAATGCTTTTCAGTGTAAATTAAATGGCACAAAATTTCCAAGAGTTAAAATACATTTTAAAAATGCTCCCCACTTGCACCAGTTCAAGCCAGATTTTATATATGGTGAATGCAAAGAAGCTTAAAGTGGCAGCATGAGGTAGGGTAGGGGGAATGACACGCCTCTCAAAACTGATGCAACTTGCGCTAAGATCATTGATTATGTCAAAAGCAAAACCTCTACTTCATACAATTCTATGAAAGATCACAAAAATGCTTTCAGAGATAATCCAGAGTCTTGAATAAGGCTCAAAAATGTATCAAATCTGATTAGCAGTTTATGGAATATAAAGATTTACTCTGCTAAGAAAATAATATAGCAAAAATAAATTTATACCACCGTTACTGTCACTGGAAAGCAACCCACGATCTATTTCTTCCAACAGACTACCACAGAGGACCACTGCAGGAATCAGACTAGGAAAACAATCCACTAATTCCATCCAGAAGTAGACAGATTCCTTTTGCAAAGAAGAACAATTTAAGAAGTCAATCTCTCAATGCTCAAAATCTTGTATGAATAAAGCAACAGTTGCTGATGAGTGAATCGAATTAATTGAAATATGCTTCAACAAAGTCCGATAAGTTAAAATGGTCTGAAGAAATGGCATTGTTATTATTTGTTGAGTTTTAATGCAGCATAAGCACCAGATACTGAGTTGTTGCTCACTCCCTTCATGAGATAATTAGCCATGAAAGGAATATGGAATTTATAAAATGTGTGTTACTTGTCATTTGCACTTGTACAGCATATTTAATAGAATGTATTTCAGGCAAAGGTCTAGCTGACCTATTTTGTTTGTGTAATTTCACTGAAACAAAATGGGTGCAATTTAACATTTAACATCAATTATTATGAAGTAAACCCCACTGTTTTGTTTCAGTGGAAGTTTCAACCTGAATGTCCCATACTGTGTAGTAAGTGCCTCAGCATGAATCATGCTGAAATTCAGTGAGGGGAAGCTAATCCTCTAATCTTCAATGTATGTGTGGTGCCATTGGAAACCAGATAAAACTGACAAAACAGTATATAAATTTGAAGATTAGGAAGTAGAAAGTAGCTTGGCGTTTTGAAATACCACAAAAATAAAATTTCGAAGTAGTGAATGGGAAGGAGACAACAAGAACATATGGAATACATAGGTCCAAAATGTGTCTGCTTAACATCAATTACCAGAAAGCTTTTGATAAAGTCCCAACGTGAGATAATGTTAACTAAGGTAAAAGTCCACGGAAATGAGGGTAAATTACTGACATGGCTGGAAAAGTAGCTGACTGGCAGATGACAGGAAGGAGGGATAATGGATAGGAACTCAAAATGACAAGATATGACTAGTGGTGTCCCACAAAGATTTGTGTTAGAGTCTCAATTATTCACATTATATCTTAGTGACTCGGATAGTGGCATAGAAAGTCATATATCTAAATTTGCTGATGACACAAAGTTAGGCAGCGTTGTGGGAAGTGCAGGTGATAGCATAAAATTACAAAGGGATATTGATAGATGAATGGGCATGGATTTCAATCTAAGCAATTGTAACATTCATCATTTTGGACTGCGAATTAATAGATCAGAGTACTTTCTAGATGGTATGAAGTTAAATACAGTGAATTTTCAAAGAGACTTGGGGGGTTGGGGTTCAGGTGCATAGATCCTTAAAATGCTGCTCTGTATCTTACATTTGGATCTCTTCACAGGAATCTCTGGAGCAAAAGCAACATAATAGCACAATGGTTAGCACTGCAACAGCAGGCAATACTCTGAGGATCTTGTAAAGTACTGGTTGAAGGCCAATGACCTGATATATTCAGGCTTAGTGAATGCATGTTCAAGTGCTATTTCCAGCTCACCACAACACAAGCTGTACACACTGATTAATGCTGCACATCCCCATCACTTACGTGTCAACAACCTCTCGCAATTATGACTCATGCTTAATAGTCATCTATTTCACATCCTGAAACACATGCCACTGCTGCCACTACTAGTAACAAGCTTCCAAACATTCAGCTGTGACAGGAACATCACCCAAACACATTGCAACACACTCACTTACACTCTTCCCAGTTCTCCTGCAGAACAAGGTGGTACACACAACGGGAGAGATCAGCAAAGAAGTGTCAGGGGACAGATGGGATTCCAACTTCTCTCTCCCTTGGAGGAGATAGCTCTCAGCATTAATGGTGCGGCTGTCATGAGAATGCAGTGTGTCACAGCAACCTGTCCTCCAACGTATTGTTGCAGTTGATGAGGCACCACCTAGGGAGGGTGACAAAGGCACATGGAACATATAACTCTTGTCCTTCCTCAGGGAAACAGCATTCATCATCCCGCCACTGCCACTCTGCCAGTACCCTGGTTGGTGCCTCTCAGCCAACTAACCAGGCCAGGAATCTACAGCCAAGGTGATACAGTGCATTCCAACATTGGGTCTCGTGGAGCCAGAGCTCTTCAAGGTTGTCTCACAAGGCTATCTGCAGGTTCCCACAATGAAAGTCAGCACCTGCATAACACCACATAGGAGTACTAGGACAGGTAAAAGCAAGAAGACAGACGCTAAGAGAATACAAAGGCTGATTAGTGGACATCGTGGAATATTGGATTTATAGTTAGGTGAAGTTGGTTTGCAATGTTTGGTTATGGTGCCTTTTATGTCAGCATTGTGGTCAAGAGAATCCTGGAATGTTCAGAGACAGGTATGATTAAGATTTGACCTTTCACATTGGCAGCTGGGCTGTTTCAGTCTTTACAAACTTTTCAGCCTGTCCATTTCCCAGAATCATCAATCCACACACACTGTTTGCTCTCACCTTGTTGAGCTTGGCACATTTCACACTGCTTGGGAAACTTGTGCGCTGGCTGTTAAAGTCAGGATGCTGGGCTAAATTCAGAATCAATTGGCTCCTTTCACATTTAAGTGAGAGATCCAAAATCTCCATGGCAATTTCCCACACATCTCCAAATTCAAGCCAGCTGATACACCAATATTGGAGATTTAACCCAACCCAACTGGAAGCTGCCTGCTTGCTGCCCTTTCACTCTGTTTGTCACTCCAAAGTTGATCCTTGAATTGTTGAGTGTTTCCCATGATTCTGCAGTGTGTACAGCCAATGGACAAGAGTTTCCCTCTACCGTATGCAGGGTCTTGGTAATCAGTCCTTGCCTGGAGTTATGAATCCAATTGTTAAAGCAAATGATTCCCAACTTTAAAGGCTCCTATTTTATCTCAATGCTCCAAAATTAGGATGAAAGTGAAATAGAAACAGTAAGTGCTCGATAAACTCAGCAGCGTTCAAAGAAGAATCAAAATTGACTCCAAATGTTGGGCAGGATCTTGAGCCCACTCTCTCCATCCACTGAAATGGCAAAGTGGACTCAAAATGCAGAGAGTTTGGAAAAGTATAATTCTCACTGTTAAGATTGTGTTTTAGAATTTTGAGCTAACCTCGCCAGTGGAGTGATGTGGAACACTCCAGGGAAGGGTGAGAATCTAATCTGAATGCATCAGCGTATCATTAGCAAGCACTCATGCTAGATATTGAGGCTGCATCGAATATTCAGCAGGCAGTGATGCGATGTCACGTTTGTGCCATTTATAACAACTCTACATAAACATGAACCTGGCAACTTCACCTCCGAGGGGGATATCAGAGATGAGCGCTCAGGTGGCCATTACTTCCCAGCAGTCCAGCACTCGAGGAGCACCAGAGAGAATGCTGAAGTGGGTGTGTGAGAGATGAAGGTGAGGTGAGGAGGATGTGCAACCAGGTCCAGAACATGACTGCATGAGGTTCACTTCTGTATAACCTTTCACCAATGCCCACGAGTTTATCAAGAATCTATCTAATTCAGTCTTAAAAATGTTCAAAGATTGTGTTGAGAAAGAGTTCCAGAGGCTCAAGACTCTCTGAAAGACTCTGTGAGAAAAGAATTCTCCTCATCTGTTTCAAACAGTGACCCACTGTTCTCGATTCTCCAATAAAAGGAAACCTTTTCTCCAAATCCACCCTGTCGCTATCCCTCATGATCTTATATGTTTTGATGAAGTCATTTCTAAACTCAAGTCAACATGAACCTAATCTCTTCAACTTTTCCTCATAAGATAATCTGTCCACTCTTGGTAATAGTCTAGTAAACCTTCACTGAACTGCTTCTAATGCATTTACATCTTTCTTTAAATGCAGAAACCAATAATGTACACATAGAACATAGAACATAGAACATTACAGCGCAGAACAGGCCCTTCGGCCCACGATGTTGCGCCAACCAGTTACAAAACAATGACCCACTAACCTAAACCAATCCCTTCTCGTCCATAAACCTATCCACGGATCTCTTAAACGCCCCCAAACTAGGCGCATTTACAACTGCAGCAGGCAGGGCATTCCAATCCCTCACCACCCTCTGGGTAAAGAACCTACCCCTGACATCCGTCCTATATCTACCACCCCTTAATTTAAAGCCATGCCCCCTCGTGCTAGATTTCTCCATCAGAGGAAAAAGGCTATCACTATCCACCCTATCTAAACCTCTAATCATCTTATATGTTTCAATAAGATCCCCTCTTAGCCGCCTTCTTTCCAGCGAAAACAACCCCAAATCCCTCAGCCTCCAGATGCGGTCTCACCAATGCCCTATGCAACTGAAGCATAACATCCCTATTTTTCTAATCAATTCCCCTCACAATAAATGATAACATTCTATTAGTTTAACTAATCACTTGCTGTACCGGTACACTAGCCTCTGTGATTCATACACAAGGACACTCAGATCATTCGGCACTTCAGAGCTTTGAAATCTTTCACCATTTAGACAATAAGATTATCAAAGGGCTTCTATTTTATCTCAACGCTCCAAAGTTAGGAGCCCTCTGTCCTTCCCCCAGTAGCAGAAAACCATCTGGCCTCCCTCCACCCCTACCAGAGAACAATCTGGCCTCCCTCCTCCCACCCCTGCATAAAACCATCTGGCCTCCCTCACCACCTTACTCCCTCACCCCCCGCACAAGAGAGCGATCTGGCCTCTCTTCTTCCTCCCCCTCACCAGAGAATGATCGGGCCCCCCTCCTCCCTCCCCCGACCCCGACCAGAGAATGATCGGGCTTCCTTCCTACCTCCCCCCTCATCAGAGATACACCTGACCTGCCTCCTTCCTCCCTCCCCCTACCAGAGAACGATCAGGCCTCCGTCCTCCCCCCCGCTCACCAGAGAATGATCTGTCCCAACTCCCTTCCACCCCCTACCACCGATTTGACTTAGAGAACAATTGGAAGCTCTGAGCTTACCTCTGCAGAAGCTGGAGATCCCAAAACAGACCCTTGCCGAACATGTCTGTTTCTCGCTGAATCTGTTTGAGTGAGTATGATGGTAAACGGGGAAGTGCTGGTAAAGTCGGGGGTCCGGTTCATTAATTCAATTTAAATGCATGCAAATGCATTTAAATGCCAATGCACCCATTTCGGGCGCAGTTTGGATTGCAGCCATTTTCCGTCCTTGGTAAAGTGGGCACATGCAGGCGTGAATTGTGCTAATTGCCTCATGCCCGACTTTACCAAGTTTTCATGCCAAAAATGGGTGCAACGCAATGGTAAAATCAGGTCCTAACTGTTGAATTTGAGGGAAAATGGAGTAATTCACACAGGTTTTTTTCTGCGGGAATTCAGACTCAAATCTCCCACAGTCTGTGTAATGCAGAAGGCACCAGTGTGAATATCATAAGATTTCAGGGGGCGGGCTTAGCCCCACCCGAGAAGCTGAAATCAGCAGGTCTCTGCACATGCAGTGTCCCCGAACAGTCAGCCTTCCATTTGCTGGCCAGCTTGATCACTGTCTCGCCCAGGACCCCCACAGTGCTGCACCCCAAACCTTCCATGGTGCGATTATGGGCCTCTTGACAATTCCTGGGCCAGCATCCACACCCCTTCCCATCCCGGATTGCCCCAGTCTCTACCCCCCATCTCCATAGTTGCCCAGACCCAGAAGCCCTGACCCCCTCCCAGGCATGCCAACCCCTCAGCAGGCAGGCGCCTTCCGCAACCCAGTCCAATCTCCAGTCCACCCCCACACCCCGAGACAGCCCCCCCCCCCCCCACCCCCCGCCTTGGCAGACCTCCCTCCCCAAACACCAGCCCACCCCGATCACTGGCCTCCCTCCTGCTCTCATCGATCCCCATTCAGAAGGGTGACAGTCTGATCCAAAGGCTAGTGCAATAGATTGGTAGCCTCATATGGATCAGACAGTAAATGCCACTATTAAGGACTGTCATGTTGACCAATGTAGACATCTCCTATGACCTGGGGAAATATTTGTAGATTATACAGCACCTCTTGGATAAAATTGGCAATTTTTCCTAACAGAGTCAATTAATAGAAATGAAATGAGATTGACAGAATCTGGCTAAATTAGGATATGTTGGAATACAGGGAGAAAGGAAAAAATATTAGCCCACAGTTTCTGGCCTGAATCCTGATTTACAGAGATTGTGTGCTGCATATGTGCATCGGGACAATACTGAAGTCCTAACACATGGGCTTGTGTTGAGAGGGAAGATGTTGGGAATTTCAACTGCTGAATGATCTTGGAGTGTTTGCGCATGTGCTGACAATGAGCGAGCTGCACATGCATGGAGTGAAATTTTTATGATCTCTGGACCCAATGTGCGAAAAGAAAAACAGTGCTAAAACCTGGGTTAGGTGACCAGCAGCAGAGTTCCATCAAGAACTAAAACATGTGGGTTAGGTTGATTGGCCATGCTAAATTTACCCTCGTGTCAGGGGATTAGCAGGGTAAATGCATGGGATTGTGGGAATCGGGCCTGGTGGGATTGTGATCAGTACAGACTCGATGGGCCAAATGGCCTCCTTCTGCGCTGTAGGGATTCTACGAATCCTTTGAATTCTATGAAAAGAGGAGAACAAGGGCGTAGGGTGAGGGGACAGGGAGAGGTTGCAAAGGAAGAGTGTCAGGAAAGAGATGGGGCAGGAAGAGATCCCTATTTAGTTAAAAAGAGAGGAGCAAAGGAAAAAAGTTGCATGAAGGGAAAGGACAATGGGTAGTAAACTTTAAGTGAAGAGAGCTCAGGGGAAGCCTTGGGAATTGAAGAGGGTCCAGAAGTAACCATGAAGAGCTAAGAAGGCAGCTGAAGGTTTGTGACTCTGTGCTGAGGGCAGTTGAGGTGAAATTTTCCCTTTATGGAACAGTGGTGCTCAGCTCAGCTTGGTTAAAGTCCTTAAATTGTGCTTGTGAATTCTCTGGTGGAGAGGAGGGAGGGGGGAGGCAGGTCAGATGTATCTCTGGTGGTGGGGAGGAGGAGAGAGGCCCAATCATTCTCTGGTGGGGGGAGGGAGAGAGGCCAGATGGATCTATGGTGGGGAGGCTGGGGAGTGGGGGTGGGGGGTAGAGGCAAGGGTGGACCGCCGCCACTCTGTGGGTGATGGGCGGGAGGGGGGGGAGGGGAGACCGCTGCCATCTGTGGACGATTGGTGGGGGAAGAAGCGGGACAGAGGGTTGCGATTGGTTTGGGTAGTTGGGGGGGGGTGGGGAGGGTGGCTGGATAAGGGGGACAGTTATGTTGTGTCTGTGGAGGCCATCACTCCTACTTTTCACCCCCGAGCCACTTTATCTGATTTTTGCAGCCTGGGAGCAATGTGACGGGGCGCGTTTTTCAAATTTTTTTTTCACTGCACATGCGCAGTTCAAAGCTCCAATCAAAGCTGCAGTGTTTCGGGCGTGATAAGCCCCACCCACAGCATAATTCAGGCTCGCAATTTTCTTTTCAGGCTAAGTGTCTTTGGGAGTGGCTGAGAACAATTTTCCAGGTCAGACCTGAATTGCTCCCAGTTCAGCACGTAGAATGGAAATGGTAAAATTGGGCCGTCAGGATCCTATTTTACCATTTTGATTCTAAGTGCTGGGCGGAATTGAAACTGGAAGTGTTTCAAATCCAACTTTTAGAACCGGTTTCAGATTCCCCCATATGCATTCTGCCTGAAAAAAAATCAGTGATTCTGAGTCATGCTGCACGAGCATGAGGGCAGGGCTTAATGTGCCCGAAATCCTGCAGCTCCGATTGGCGCCTCCAACTGTGCATCCGCAGAAAAAAAATGAAAGAATTCTGCTCCCCTGCCACATTCCACACCCCCCCACCCCCAGGCCTCCCCCTGGCTCCCACATACATTGTCTCACCCCTACAACAATACTGACCTCCTTATGCCCCCATCCCCCTGCCACCCAGACTGACCGCAGGCCCCTCCCCCCTTCCCTCCTCCCCCACCGATCTCAGGCAGAGTGATCCCCCTCCCCCTTCCCCCCACTGATCAGACCCTCTTCCCCCTCATTGAACTAAGCAAGAGCCATCAGACACTAAGCACCCAGCTCCTCACTAACTGGAGTGCCTGAATCGGACTTTTATGGAGCATGTCAGTTTTGTGCCAATTCTGGATAGGCGAGCACGGTGGTAAAGGGGGAAGTGCCGGTAAAGCTGATTGTGCAACCCGTCGCAGTCGTTTCGGGCGCAGTCCCGATTGTGGCCATTTTCGGGCCTTGGTAAAGGAGGAACCAGTGTGGAGGTGGGCGTGGATCGGGCTACTCGTCTCATGCCCGGCTTTGCCAAGTTTTTGTGCCCGAAAACAGTGCAACATGATGGTAAACCAAGCCTTTAAACTTTTTTGGGGAGAATTCTGGCCATGGCTGTTTTAATTTTCCACGGCCCAAAGTCTGAACTGACCTTTGCTCAGCCTTATGCAACAAGGAACCCAAATCATGTTCCGAGATGTTCTGACCTCTCTTCTTCCTGATTACATTTTGAGTTTCCATATTCTATATTAAAACACAGGAACACTTATTAGTATGCTACATGTAAAGTTCTGCAAATTTAAATAGTAGTTTCACAGATTTAAAACAAGTACCAAAACCGACATTCATTTATTCATATTTAATAATATTCATGTTCAATCATAAAATAAAATTAAAAATTACACTTTAAATAAGCTAATCACAAAAGATTAACTGTTTCAAAGAAATAGTAAAAAAATGAAAAAAAAACATAGATTTATAATAGCAAGGAATTTGTTTGATTTCTCAGTCTTTATTTTGGAACTCTTGTTTAACAGCTAGACCGCAATGGGTGTTCCCAGTCTGGTCCCATCATTCCCAATTAGAACAGAGCTGAGCTGTAATGAAGGAATCAGGAAATGGAGTAAGAAGGCAAATCCACAGCAAGAGGTAAAAATGTCGTGGAGATTGAAACGAGAAATAGTAAGGTCCGGCTGATTTTTCAATTCTGTTGTTAGATTGAAAGGAAAGTTTTGTTGGAATTTCAGTATGAAGGTATTTGTGAATGTGATTTTTTTGTTTTCAAGTGCTTTGAACTGTATGTCCTTGGGTTTGCTGGCTGGGATTAACACACAAAATTTGGCACCTTCTGGATTTTTAATACATTGTAGGATTCGATACTTTAATGGTGCATGAAAATGTGAATTCAGTTGTTGAATATCTTCATTTGAATTTAAGTTGTGTGCTCAAGATATGGAATTCTCTAGAACAAGGCTCCTGTGCATCACTTGAGTATCACAGACAATAATATAAAACCTTTACAAATGTGAAGAGAGAAACATTCTTCTTCAGACCTTCAATGACTTCTTTGAAATCACTTGTATTGTTGCTGATCAAAGTGATTCCATCGATCCGCGAAGGGAAACTTTTGACGAATGTCTCTGAGAAAAGGTCTGCGGAGAAACTGAACTGACCACAGAAATTGAACTGACCACATCTGTAGTTTCTTCATTCATTTCAAAACTGAGAAATATCTGATT
Organism: Carcharhinus amblyrhynchos; assembly: GCF_965287045.1. Classification (NCBI taxonomy): domain Eukaryota; kingdom Metazoa; phylum Chordata; class Chondrichthyes; order Carcharhiniformes; family Carcharhinidae; genus Carcharhinus; species Carcharhinus amblyrhynchos. The sequence goes on along the minus strand of NC_137326.1, from coordinate 98,493,715 downwards.
AGAGGTAAATAGATAGATGTAGCAGTGACTTGCAGACCATTGCAGGATCTTATAGCCTTTTCCTCTTTTCAGATACACAAGGATGTATTCATAGTGTCCTTGGCTGAAATTCTTCGGTCGTTCACATCAGCAGGTTCCTCCTGTCCTACCAGCAGTGCACCCCTGCCCATGGGTTTTGTGGCGATGTTGGGTGATATTAATGGGAAAATTCCATTGACAGCAGCGGGACCAGGGAATCCTGCCGCCAGTGAAAAAAACACTGCCTTACACCACTGGAAAACACATGGCTGTGAGGCCAGAAAATCTCACCAGCAAAGTCATAGAATCATAGAGCCATATAGTACAGAAGGAGCCCTTCAGCCCATCAACTTTGCACCGACAATCAAAAACTACATTAAATTGACACTAATCCCACTTTACAGCACTTGGCCTATGGTTTTGAATGTAATGGCATTTCAAGTGCTCATTCACTTAAAGGTTGTGATATTTCCCGCCTCTCTTACCCACCCAAGCAGTGCGTTCCAAACTCCTATCACTCTCTGATTAAATCATTCTTCGTCAATTCCCTTCTAAGTTCCTGCCTCTTACATTAAAATTATGCTCCCCCGTTATTGACCCTTCAACAAAGAGGACAGCTGCTTCCTATCCATCTTGTCCATACCCCTCATAATCTTATAGACTTTAATCAGATCCGTCCTCAGCTTTCAAGAAAAAAACTGAACCAATGGAGAAGGTTGAAGCACATGGAATTCAGGGCGATTTGCTGAGATGGATCGAAATTGGCTTAGTAATAGAACACAATGGGCAGTGGTAGAAGGCTGTTTAAGTGACTGGAGGCTGGTGTTCAGTGGTGTATCACAAATATCAGAACTGGGACTCTTATTGTTTGTTATGTACACAGAAGATATAGATGATAATGTGGGAGAATGAGAAGTAAGTTTGGAGGTGATGCCAAGATTAGTAGGATGGTTAATAGTGAAGAAGGCCATAGGTCACAGAAAGATATAAATGGATTGATTAGATGGGTAGAACAGTGGCAGATTGTATTTAACCCTGATAAGTGCGAGATGATGCACTTTGGAAGAAGTAACAAGACAAGGGAATATTTAATGAATGGCAGGACTTTGGGAAGCTCAGAGGAACAGATGGATCTTGGATTACTTATTCACAGATGCCTGAAGACGACAGAGCAGTTTTTTTTGATTTGATTTAATTTATTATTGTCACATGTATGAAAAGAGTAGTTAAGTTACATATGTGACACTTATTTTTACCAGTTGTGGCATAGTGTACATGAGCAAAGAGCTAATGTTGGAGATGTGCAGAGCATTGGTTAGGGCACAGCTGGAGTATTGTGTGCAAGAAGAATGCAATAGCAATAGAAGGGGTACAGATGAGATTCACCAAGTTGTTGCCTGGGATGGAACATTTGAGGTACAAGGAGAGAGACTAGATGGGCTTGGATTGTTTTCTTCAGAGCAGAGAAGGTGGAGGACATGGTTGATGTGTATGGATTATGAGGTGTATGGACAAGGAGGATAAGAAGAAGCTGTTCTTCTTGGTTGAGGGGTCAATCACGAGGGGGCATAGTTATAAGGTGTGGGGCATGAGATTCATTGGAGAGCTGAGAAAAAAGATTTTATCTCCAGAGTATGATGAGAATCTGAAATGCTTTCCTGGGAAGGTGGAAACCTTATAACCTTTAAAGAGTATTTGGATGAGCACTTGAAATATCATAACATTCAAGGATATTGGACAAGTGCTGGAAAATGATATTAGCATGACTTTAATGATAGCTATTTTTGGTGCAGACTTGATGGACTGACGGGCCTTTTGTGCACTTTTCTGGGCAGTGATCTGCCAGAGTGGCGATCAGGGTAGGGATGTGGGTATTGTCCAGGGTGGTGATTGGGGGTGGGGCGTTGTCTGAGGTAGTGGCCACAGTGGGAGGTGATAGACCTCTCAGTGCACTGGGAATCCAATTCTTGATCTCTCTCCAATTTTTGCTCCCACCTGCCACAAAACCCACTGCAGACTGGAGGGGAAAATACCACCCATAGCGATTCTGTTTTCAATGTGCCGCAATTATCAGTGTCTCCATTTCAGTAGGAGAACAACAAAGGTTGGCTTTTTAGAGACAAGATCTAACCTCTGCAGTCAAGGGACGTTCCTTACAGGCACTTTAGCAATCAAGGGGTAGAATCGATAGTAAAAAGTCTGACAACACCAGGTTTTAGTCCAACCTATTTATTTGATAATATACTCGCAAGCTTTTGGGTTAGCCCCTTCGTCAGGTGAATGGAGAGTTCTGGCCTCCCATTCACCTGACGAAGGGGCTAACCCGAAAGCTTGCGAGTATATTATCAAATAAATAGGTTGGACTAAAACCTGGTGTTGTCAGACTTTTTACTGTGGTTACGCCAGTCCAATGCCGGCATACCCACATCATGACTAGAATCGATAGAACCATAGAACCCCTGCAATGTAGTAAGAGGCCATTCAATCCATCAAGTCTGCATCATCTTCCGAAAGCACATCCCATCCAAGCTGTCCCCTTTGCTTTATGCCCATAACCCCACATTTATCGTGGTTAATCCATCTAACCTTCACATTTTTGGAATGTGGGAGTAAACCGGAGCATTCAGAGAAAACGCAGGCAGACTTGGGGATAATGTGCAAACTTAACAGATGGTTAGCCAAGACTGTAATTGAACCTGGATCCCTGGCACCATGAGGCAGCAGTGCTAACCACTATGCCACCATGCCATGGATGCCTAGATTGTTCCAAAACTAGCATCTCTGTCTGCGGGAAAAATGCTCAACTCGATTTGTTTTATTATTGTCACATATATTGGGATAGGGTGAACAGTATTATTCCTTGCATGCTATACAGACAAAACATAGAGTACATCTAGGTAGCAGAGAAAGATCAACTTATTATAAGGCAGGTCCATTCAAAAGCCTGATGGCAGCAGGGAAGAAGCTATTCTTGAGGGAGTTGATAGGTGATTTCAGACCTTTTCTATCTTTTTCCCAATGGAAGATGGAAGAGAGTATATCCAGGGTGTGCAGGATCCTTGATTATGCTGGTTGCTTTTCTGAGGCGGCGGGAAGTGTAGATGGAGTCAATGAATGGGAAGTAGGTTTTCATGATGGATTGGGCTTCGTTCACAACCCTCTGAAGTTTCTAGTGATCTTGGTCAGAACAGAAGCCATACCAAGCTGTGATACATCTGGAAAGGATGCTTTCTGTGGTGCATCTGTAAAAAGTGGTGAGTCGTAGCAGACATGCCGATTTTCCTTAGCTTCCTGGGAAAGTAGAGGTGTTGATGGGCTTTCTTAACTATAGCGTCAGCTGAGAGAGACCAGGACAATTCCAATTCAGTACAATGATTGTGTACGTGCCTTGAGATAAGCAGAACAAAGATCAGGTTTCTCTGCTTGGTAAACTCTACAGAAAAATGTGCAAATTAAGCAACACAATTACTTTTACCTTCCTGTGATACCACTAACATCCACCGCATTTTATGGCCAGATAAAAAGGATCTTGATGAGATACATTGACCTCTCTCAATGTATTTTGCACTTGTGCTTTTAACAGAGGGTCATTTGAAACCCCAAATAGAATCATTTTTCTTTGTTGTATCTCTTCCGATAGAACCTCAAACTGTTCAAAGGGGAATATCATTGCTTGTCAATTTCTGTCACTGCACACTTTTCCTTTTATAACAAGCTACAGATCTTTAGTAATAACAAAATAGTGCGTGCTGGAAATGGGAAGTGAAAACAGAAAATGCTGGATAAACTCAGCAGGCCTGGCAGTGTCTGTGAAGAGAAACAGATTTCACAATTCAGGTCTAAATGATCCTTCTACAGAGCTATCTTTAAGCTCACTCCAGTTACATGTGCCACTGAACAAGTTATCTGAGAGAGATTTAATGTGGCTGTAATATATTCACATTCGAGAAATTGTGCTCCATCGCATGAAACGCAGGATGGCCACATTTTGAGCTGCCAGAGACTAATCAGCTGACATCTTGAGCTGGCTCACCCCCATTTTACCAACTAAGTACATTTGATTTGAATTATAAATGCATATTTTAACAATTGTAGTCTGCAAAATTCTGGAGTAACATTTCCTCTTTAGCATGATCCTCTATCTTGACATTTCTCCGCTTATAAAAAACTCAAAATCCACATTTCCAGGAGTGTGTGTTTAGAATGTGGAGGTGTGCCCAATTTTTTTGCTCAAAGTTTTCCATTTCTGAATTTGTAGAACAGAATCTTAGAATCGCTACAGAGCAGAAGGAGTCATTCAGCCCATCAAGCCTGCACTGACAACAATCCCACCCTGTCCCTATCCCTGCGATCCCACGTTTTTACCCTGCTAATCCTCCTGATACAAGGGGTAATTCAGCATGGCCAGTTCATCTAACTTGCACATCTTTGGACTGTGGGAGGAAACTGGGGCATCTGGAGGAAACACATGCAAAGGGAGAATGTGCAAACTCTGCACAGACAGTCACTCAAGGCTGGAATTAAACCCTGGTTGCTGGTGCTGTGAGGCAGCAGTGCTAACCATGGGGCCACCGTGCTGCCCAATTTTAGCACCAGATGCATAAAGATCATCTTATTCTTCACAATTACCCATCCAAAGTGAACGCAGTACCATTGTAAATTTATGGCTAATGCTGTAGGCAGATCATAGCCACTGGGATTGATAGTTAATCACTGAGTCACAATTCTGCAAAGGTGAGATTGTAGATTAAGATGTAATACCTAGATCATAAAGGCTAGAGTCTGCTGACTGGGGCTGCCAGAGTGAGGTAAACGAGCAAGTGCAGTTGGTGTGAATTGACCAAAGATGAGTTATCACTTTTTATCAGTTTGTCCAGTAAATCTTAAAATAATGTGACTAACATAAACCTGTACACAGTGTAATCCGTGCTGAGCGTAACGGGATAAACATCTTTATAAAAGGTTGACATTTTTACATTGCACAGCCTATGTGAATATTTTGAACAGGAAGTGGTCCAGCCGTGTAGTGTTAACAAATTAATTTTCTACACTGCCCTTTGAAGCTACTTCATTGGTTGCAATGAGCTTCGGAACACCCAGAGGTTGTGAAAAACATAAATGCATGTTCTTTCTTAAAATAGATCAATTTTCAGTGCAGATAAACACGTCCTTCATGGTTATGGCACAGATTGTTCTGAGGACTGATGCCATTGTTGTCAGGATTCTTGGTTAACATAAATGAAAGGTACAAATGTGGGATAAACCACTTATGCAATTGATTTAACCTCACTGTATTTTCCTGAGAGCTTTGCAAAGCTCTGCCATTGCCTCGCGGGAAGCAATTTCAAATTATTCATCTATCTCCATTAAAGGCAATAATGATCCTTATTTTCTGGTCTAAGTCAATTTTCATGCTACTATTACTTAAGACTTAAACAAAATGACACTGGTTACCTGGCAGTGGTGTGATTCATGGACTTCTGCTAGGGGAAGCTTTAGGGGTCTTTGTAGAGTTTGGCTACAAAAGAACTTCTGGCTATGGATCTTAATCAGCATGTAATTGGGAAACAAGTTCAGAAATACGGATTTTTAAAAAAATCGATACAAAGCTGCAGTCCAGGGAAGTCAACTCTTCGTGAGTTCTGTTCATGTCTCCAGACTTCACAAATCTAAGAGAAGTGTTGATCATGGACTAAAAATTCAGTAAGATTTGCTCGGAGCTATAGGAAAGGCAATGTGCAATTACCCTCTGCCCCATTAAGATGATGCAGACTGCACATGATCATCACTGTGGTGTGTAGCTGAGCACTAAGCACCCTTTCCATGCTCAGCGGGTGCCTGAGGTACATATGTGGCCAGTCACAGCTACAAGTCACAGCTAGCTTGCAGTTAGGGCAGCCAGTACATTGGAAGGGTAGGAGCATACAGGCTGTAGTAGCTGGTGAAAACTGTGAATGATTTTCAGAGATATGAATGGATCATGAAGCCACAGAGAGGACTCTCACATTGAAATGAGGAATGAAGTCATGTTTCCACAAGGGAGCCAGAAGGCTCACATTGAAGGGAAAGAAGATCAGGCAGCCATGGATGCTAATGTAGGCAGACTATCCCGAGGGACGGGCTGCAGTACTGAAAAACGTTCAATAACCTTATAAGAGTTGTCAAGGTCAATGAACGATTCTTCAGATGTCATCTTCTACTAACCAAACCAGCAACAATACTTAATGAGCATCGACCCATCCCACCAATCAGGACTCATGCCTAACATTCACCTCATCCATGCTCAATGATGCCAGCCTCACACCCATGTTACACATGTTCTGTTATGTCAGGCACATTACTCAGACTCATTATAACACCTCACTAGCATTCTTCACCCTTTCTTGCGGGGCAAGGTTGCACATAATAGGAGGAAGCAGCAAACAGCCAGCAAGAGGCAGGCACTGCTGTTTCTCCTTAGACCAACTGGAAGAGATCATGCTTCCAGTTATTGATAGGCAGTGACTGAAGCCATCACAATAGACATCACTGAAAAGATCCAAGGATAAGATATGTTCCTGCCTTATGCGCTTTCTCAAAATCCACCACCTCATCCTAGAGTTAGCAGGGAGTGTAATCTGTAGGTTATGTAACCTCTTGATTTAAATCCCACCCCCTTCCCACACCCCAATTCTCTACTTTTCTGCACTCCTTCACTTGCAGAAGAAGTGAGGCTCTTTTGCAGCCTCACTTGAAGGTTGAGATCAAGAACAGACTCTCAATGATGAAGCACTGTCATTTAATCTGACACCCTCAGTTAGTATCTCAGAATCTATTCTGCACCTCGATAAAGGACAGCTTGGAGGTGGGATAAGTGTGTAGTGAGCTGGCATGATTGGGCTACAGCCAGTGAAGAAGGAAAGGACAGTGTTTGTGGCAGCTCTCTAGAGGGTGGGATCAAAGATGAGTTCTGCTGCAGAGAACTCAGGTGAGGACTTTACAGGTAAAGACCAATGCACATGCACATACAGCTGCTTCATGCAATGGTAACATGACACAGAGCCATTCCTCATTGTTAGGATGCAATCAGGAGTCTAGCTCAGGATATCAAGCATTCATCAATGTGATTGTCTGTGCTCATATACCAACTGCATATTGCAGGAGTGGTGCCCCTTGTGATTTTAGTTCTTCTCCCTGATAATATGTAGTTTCCACAGACTCGTGTGCGCAGGTAATGATTTCTTGGTGGAATTTCTACAACTCTGGCAAAGATACCTGCTTGCTCCTCCACTTCCATTATTGGGACATTGGCAGCACACTGGCTGGCTAGCATTTATTGTCCATCCCTCCCTTGAACTAAATGGCTTCCTAGGCCATTTCAGAAGACAGTTAAGAATGAGATGCATTATTTTCTTTGGTCTAAAATGGATGGTCTAACAGATGGTCTGAAAGAAGAAAACTATGAGATGCCTGGTGGACTATGAGATATTGACAATGTCACTGGTTCCAGCATGAAAGAATCTACTAGCCCTGCTCTTCACAGGTTGGCAACACTACACTCATCCTGGCTGTGACTGCACAGTTCAGAGTCCACCCCCTTAGTGAATCTAGTTGCCTTAAACACAGCTCCTGGTTGAGGTGGATGCACAGAACATGCTCCCTGAAGACATTAGTTGTCCATAGCATTCTACTGAGAGACCTTCTTATAGAATCATAGAACCCTACAGTGCAGAAAGAGGCCCTTCGGCCCATCGAGTCTGCACCAACCACAATCCCACCCAGGCCCTACCCCCATATCCCTACATATTATACCCACTAATCCCTCTAACTTAAGCATCCCTGTACACTAAGGGGCAATTTCTTAGCATGGCCAATTAACCTAACCCCGCACATCTTTTGGACTGTGGGAGGAAACCAGAGCACCTGGAGGAAACCCATGCAGACACGAGGAGAATGTGCAAATTCCACACAGACAGTAACCCGAGCCGGGAATCGAACCCAGGACCCTGGAGCTATGAAGCAGTAGTGCTAACCACTGTGCTACCGTGCTGCTTACCACGCTTACTGTGCAGCTAACCACTGTGGTACCTTCTCCTCCTCTTCCCTCAGCATCAGCTTCCCTCTCAGCTGCCTGTGCTCCATCTTTCTGACATGTTGCAGTCCAAGGTGGACTGTTACTATAGTGATGGGCTTCCCATTGACAGGCCTTCAAATATCTCAGAACACCTTGGTAAAGTCCAACAATTGATTGCAAAACATTTTCAGAGCTCCTCCAACAACCCAGTACACAATTTTGTTTTATTCATTCATGCGACATGGTCAGCATTTATTGCCCATCCCTAGTTACCCTTGAGAAGGTGGTGGTGAGCTACCTTCTTGAAATGCTGCAGTTCACGTGCTGTGGGATGATCTACAATGCCACTAGCGAGGGAATTCCACTCACTTGATACTTCTAATCATTATTTGACAGCTTAAAAGCAGCTCACTAAAAGGCCCATTCTGATGTTTTTAAATAGTGCCAGTAATTGGCTGATCGGAAGGGGTTGTGGGCGGGTTGTTCTTCCTTATTAGCTGAACATGACTTCAGCTGGGAGTGATAATAGCTGGTCATTACCGGCAAGGTCCTAAAGTGGCAGATCTGATGCAAAATCACCATGAGACGCTGAAGGACATCAAAACCTATTCACATTGCATACTTCTGATATATGCAGTGTGCCCATGTCCATACAAGCCAGGCCTCACTGGAAGTGGGCAAAAGCTGATTATCTCATATCTGACTCCCCCAGACTTCTACAGAACCGACACAGCAGCAAAACAAAGTCAAATTTTGTGGACAATCACTTTTATATTAACTTATTTAAAAAAACCTCCCCTCCAAGACTCTGTAGCTATTTGTCACACAACTTTATATGAATAAGGAGATACACGAAAATAATTGTTCACGTAAATAAATACAAGTTCCTGATACAGATTTCAAAGGCCTGTTAAATAATTTTCATTTTGGAGCAAATTTAATTATGAAAAAGCAACATGCAAACAAATGCATTTATGAATACAGATGTAACTCCTAGGAATAAGATTTTATAATTATCTCTTTAGTCTGTCATTCACATAAATTAATTACATTTCTAATTATTTTTCCTGAAGATGTGAAGCAGAATCCCAATTAGGAATAATACCAATTGTTTAACTATATGGTTCTTTTAATCAGACATGAATCAGATTTCTCTCTAACAAAGTTTGTATTTAGCCAGAAGCAATAAAGATGCCTACACAACCTTTGCATTAAAATCTTTCCTACTGTCAAACACAGTTCTGCATATCATCCATAGATCAACCTTTAATTTCTTAAACATCCCCCAAAATCCTTTGCCTCCAGAAGCAACTCTCTTTAATGCAAGTGTCTCTTAGATTTCAGGCTAATTAATCTCAGTATCAAAAACTCGTCTGGTTTCTCAACCAAGTTCAGATGAGTTTGTCTCCTTATAACAGAACAAGTTATAATTTAGGCATGATTATTTAAATTAGTTCTTCCTCTGTTCAATCAATATGGTTTGACTTGTTAAATTCAGAAGTTTAGCCAGGATTATATCCAAACAGTTTCATCCATTTGCCCCTCTATGAAATGATATAGTAAACCAAAATACCCAATGTGTTATTTATTCCTGCCACATTGGATTAGCAAATAATGGAGAGACCTTGACCATTTCTGATGATCTTCATCAAAAGATTACGGGCCCAAATTTACCATTTTGATTCTAAGTGCTGGGCGGATCTGAAACTGGGAGTGTTTCAGATCCAACTTTTAGCCCTGTTCTCAGACATACCCACACATGTTCTGCCTGCAAAAATATCAGCTAGTCCAAATCGCGCTGCACAAGCCTGTGGGCGTGGTTTGACATGCCCGAAACCCTGCAGTTCCAATTGGCACCTCCAACTGCACATGCACCGATAAAAAGTGATAGAATGTGGCTCCCCTACCACATCGTTCCTGGGCCACATAATGCCTCCCCATGGCTGCCCTGGACATTGACCCACCCCCACAACATTACTGATCCCCTTATCCTCCCAACCACCAGCCACCCAGTCCAATCACTGGCCCCTTCCTCCCCTCTCCCTACCGAGCACAGGTGGAGTGTCAGAGGACACCCCCTTCCCCCTCACTGATCACAGGCAGCGTGGCAGTACACCTCCCCATCTTCTTCACTGATCGCAGCCAGAGTGACAGCGGACAGCCCCTTCTCTCCTATTAACCTCAGGCAGAATGGCAGCGGACCCCTCTTCCCCCTCACTGATCTCAGGCAGAGTTTCCGCGGACACCCCCTCCCCTTGCCCCTCCTCCTCCTCCCCTCCACCCACCAATCTGAAGCAGAAAGCAGTTGGACTGACCTCCCTGCAACACCAATCTCAAGCAGAGAGTCGTCAGATGCTCGGCACTTATGTCCTCAGTATCTGCAGTGCCCAAATCGGACTTTTGTAGAACATGTCTGTTTGGTGCTGAATCTGGATGGGTGAAATCGGTGGTAAAGGGGGAAGTGCCGGTAAGGTTGGGCATGCAGTCCATTAAGTCAATTTAAATGCATGCAAACCAAGTTTTTGTGCCCGGAAACGGGTGCAACGCGATGGTAAAATTGGGCCCTACATCACTCATTTTCTGATATATTTACCTTGTACAATTGCTGATCAAACTCAAAACTTAATTTACAATCACCCTGATAAAGAAGTGGGATTGCAGATAAGTGTCAAGCTGAAGGGGTTCAGCAACTTTTGATAACCAATGAACCATCAACAATATCACTTCAGATCATAGCCCACCAACTGTTTGATTTCAAAGCAGGATCATATGCACAAAATAACCAATACACTTTAAAAATGACTGGGATGTTCCAGATGGAGATTTTAACTAAATATCTCCAATTCTTAAACTTGCCCTTTGTTCTGAGAAACCATATGGATTTACAGCCCAAACTGAGAGAATTGTAAGTAATCCATGAAATTCAGAGAGGAGTTTCCCATTGTTTCCCACTCCTAAACCTGAACAAAGTAAAAAAACTTAGGCCACCCTTTACATCACAATTATTCTTGGTCTGTTTATCAAGTTCTCAAATGAGTTTTCATTTATTTTACATTTGAAAATTTCAATCTCCAAACTATGAGTTAGATTTCTGAAATATATGAATTGTGGAATTATATGTTCAAGGTCCGGGCGGCAGTGTGAATCATTTCCATGGCTGGAATGAGTCGGTCAAAGTTTGAAATAAAAAATAAAGTTGGTCACATTCAAATCACATTTTGATGTGAACGTGACACATAACAGTGTGGAGAGCATCTTTTCATTTTCTGGATTGTGCAGTGTGATTAAATTGGATCTGTTTCAAACCAACAGCTCAAATGGACCCAACTTCCCATGCCTGAATAGTTTTGCAAGTTCTTTTGACACTTCCTCTCGGCCTTCTTAGACAAGCATTAGGCCCTTGAATATGCCACTATAGAGCCTAATATATGTTTTAAGACCCAACCAAGATACCAGCTTTCTCTGACGGCACAGACCTGTGGTCCTGCTGTATTTGAGATTGACATGTCTGTATGTGGCTGAACGTAACTGGTCCCGTCAGCTCTCTTCAAACCACAAGCGGCTTCAACTTTCTCACTGATAGCAGGAAGTTCTGTAAACTTGCACGCTCAGTATTTTTATAACAAGTAGGAGCTAACGGATGTGGTTAACATAACCATTAACATTATATGGATAGCCTAACCATTTTCTCAGGCATTTTATTGTACATTTAGAATTCACTTCAGATGAACAACTGATATCTTGGAGGACTGAGAATCCTGAATGCACGGTTGCAGAGATCTTCCTTTTATAAAGTTCCTCAGCCAACTGGTAAGCATCTGTAACACTGTTTGTCATTCTCATTTGTGTGATTTGCTCTGTGAAAGACAGTTGCTTGAATAACCGTAATAACATCATATTGAATTAACTACTACTACAGATCATAATTGTATCGCCAAAATATTACCTGACAATAATGCAATGACGCTTACAAACTGAATACAAACAATTGGCAATGATTATTTAATTTCTTGGAATGTTACAATGTTGCCCAGTACCTGAAATCATTTGATGCACTAAAATGAAACAAAGGATCCTTTAAAGAGGATAAAATGTTCATTGATATATTGCTGGTATTAAATGTATGTAAAGCTTTTGAAAACTCCACCTATTTTTGTTTAATGTTTTCTCCCTGACTCTTTGACTTTTCTCGCATCACTGATATATCTTGAAAGAAAGTTAATGAGTGACTGGAGGAAGTGTCTCTGCAAATGGTATCCTTTTAGATGAAGCACACAAATCTCGAACCTGGGTCCAATCATCCACTTTTCCAAAGCAAGTCTGTAGTTGTATTCAATGGAAATAACTTGGGGCCACAATGTTGTCTTATTCCAAGAAGAAATTAGATATATCTCTTGGACTAAAGGGATCAAAGGATATGGGGGAAAGCCAAGATCAGAATATTGAATTTGATGATCAGCTACGAGCATGGCTGGTGGAACAGGCTCGAAAGATCGAATGGCCTACTCCTGCTTCTATTTTCTATGTTTCTATGTTTAACTTTGGGTGAGATATAAAATGGTTGTGGGTCACTATGACAGTGATTCAGTGGTTAGCACTGCTGCCACACATCATGAAGGGTCAATTCCTGGCTTGGTTCACTGTCTGTGTGGAGTCTGCACATTCTTCCCGTGTCTGAGTGGATTTCCTCCGGGTGTTCCAGTTTCCTCCATGCTCTGAAAGATGTGATGGTTAGGTGTATTGGCCATGCTAAATTCTGCTGTGGTGTACCTGAACAGGCGTACCTGTGTATTTTCACAGTAACTTCATTGCAGTGTTGTCACAAGCCAACTTGTGACAATAATAATTTTTTTTTGAAAAATTGCCACCAGCCTAACCTAGGTAATAGGTGTGACTAGTTATTCAAAATGAAGTATAAGTCTTAGGTTAGTTCTTATTACTGTCCTTCAATTCTGCAATAAGAAATTCTTGCATTTATGCAATCTGTAAGATTTTGGGTTCGGGAGCCACAGATGGCAGTCAAAAATTCTTAAGATGCATTAACTAAATAGATATGACAGGTATAAAAGACATTGAAATTTAGTCATTGTTGTAACAATTGATGACAATACAAAGGGCAGGATTTTCCAGCCATGCCTGCCCGGGAATCAGAAAATTCTACCCGAAGTCAACAACTTTTCCAAGATCTGTCCCTCATCCATTCCAATTCCCATGGCGAACGGAATGGGAAAATTCACCCCAAAGAGTTTAGATTTCTCATATGTGTTGCAAGATATCAATAAACAAAATTTCTAAAGGTCATCTTTATCGCTTTGTTATATGTATTCCACTGAAAAATATTCCATATATTTTGCAATTGAGGGGCGTGGGGGCCTTCATAATGTTCACACAATCCCAGGTTGCTAGCTTTGGAGAAGATTTTCTTTTCATATCATATGGCAATGAATCTTTTGATTATCGGATGACAAGAAGTGTGTGTGTGTGTGCGCGTGTGCGCGTGTGCGTGTGTGTGTGTGCGCGTGTGCGTGTGTGTGTGTGTGTGTGTGTGTATTTGTTGGGGGTCAGTGGCAGGGGAGGTGGTGAGATCCTTCTCTTACAGATTGATTCTGAGCCCATACTATTGACTCTTGGCAGCAGCACCTCTGCCTGTCCACCGGTCTCTTAACCTATTTTTAAGCTTCTCACTATGCTTTGCCTCAATGCCGTTTCATGGATGAGTGCTCCATTTAATGACTTTTATCAATAAACACACAAATAAAGCTGATTATATGTGTCCATGAGGTCAGCATTACTCCTCACAGCCATTAGACTCATCAAAGCTGGTTACTTGACTTCTCTCAACCACTCCCAGGTTAGTAAGAAGTCTCACAATACCAGGTTAAAGTCCAACATGTTTATTTGGTAGCACAAGTTGCTCCTTCATCAGGTGATGGAGAGTTGGATTCACAAACTGGGCATACATAGACACAGAACTCAACTACAAAATAATGATTGGAATCTAAGTCTCTACAGATAATCAAGCCTTTGCAGGTACAGACAATGCGAGCAGAGAGAGGGATAAGCACAGGTTAAAGAGGTGTGAATTGTCTCAAGACAGGGCAGTTAATAGGATTTTGCAAGCCCAGGCCAAATGGTGGGGATTACATGTAGTGTGGCATGAACGCAAGATCCTGGTTGAAGTCATCCTCATGTGTGTGGAACTTGGCTATCAGTTTCTGCTCAGCGATTCCGCATTGTTGTTTGTCTAGAAGGCAGACTTGGAAAATGCTTACCTGAAGATGGGAAGCTGAATGCCCTTGATCGATAAATTATTCCCTGACAGGAAGAGAACCCTCCCACTTGGTGACTGCTGCATGGTGTCCATCCATCGGCTGTCATAGTGTCTGCATGGTCTAGCCGATGTACCACGTTGCGGGACATCCTTTTCTGCAGCGTATGGGGTAGACAATGTTGACCAAGTCACATGAGTATGTACTGTGTGCATGATGGGTGGCGTTCTCACATGTGACGGTGGCATCCATGTCAATGATTCAGCACTTGTTGCAGAGATTGCTATGGCAGGGTTGTCTGATCTTTTGGTCGCTGTTCTCCTGAAGGCTGGGTAGTTTGTGAACAAAGGTCTGTTTGAGGTTGCACGGTTGTTTGAAGGCAAGTAGTGGGGATGTGGGAATGGCCTTGGTGAACTGTTAATCTTCATCGGTGACATGTTGAAGGCTCTGAAGAAAATGTTGTAGTTTTTCTGTTCCGGGGAAGTACTGGACGATGAAGGGTACTCTGTTCACCATGTCCCATGTTTGTCTTCTGAGGAGGTTGGTGTGGTTTTTTTGCTGTGGTGCGTCAGAACTGTCGATCGATGAGTTGAGCGCCATATCCTATTCTTATGAGGGTGTCTGTCAGTGTCTATAGGTGTCTATTGTGTTCCTCCTCATCTGAGCAGATCCTGTGTATATAGAGGGCTTTTCCAGAGGGAACGGCTTCTTTAACGTGTTTGGGATGGAAGCTGGAGAAGTGGAGCATCATGAGGTTACCAATGGGTTTGTGGTACAGTGAATGGTTGAGGTGACTGTCCGTGATGGAGATGTGTGTGACCAAGAATGCAACCGATTCTGGAGAGTAGTCCATGATGAGTCTGATGGTGGGATAGAACTTGTTGATGTTATCATGTAGTTGTTTCAGTGATTCTTCGCTGTGAAACCAAAGGAAGAAGATGTATGTAGTGTAAAGTATTGGTTGCAGGTCCTGTGCATGAAAATGTTGGAGTATTGAGATGCGAATTTGGTTCCCATAGCTATTCCATGTATCTGGATGAAGAACTGGATGTTGAAGGTGAAGGCATTGTGGTGCAGGATGAAGCAGATGAATTGTAGAATTGCATCTGGAGATTGCACATTGGCAGTTGTCGGTGTTGAGTACTGAAGCTGTTGCAGCAAAGCTGTCATTATGGGAATGCTGATGTAGAGTGCAATACATGCATCTCCATCAGGGATGATCAGAGAAAATCATGTCCCCTATTCCACAGCTTGATCGGAAGCCGCACTGACTTTCCCACATGATTTCTTCAGAGACTGGGAAAAGGATTGAGGATTCAGGCCAAGATGGTGATGGAGAATAGGGAGATTCCTTATCGTTTCGTAAGAACAGGATATGGCGCCTGATTCGTCGATTGACAGTTCCAACGCACCACAGCAAAAAACGGCACCAACCTCCTCAGAAGACAAACGTGGGACACGGTGGACAGAGTACTCTTCATCGTCCAGTACTTCCCCAGAGTGGAGAAACTACGACAGTTTCTTCAGAGCCTGCTTTATCTCCTTTCTTGAAGATGGTTTCAACCAGTTGAAATCTAAGAAGAAAATGACACTGACATTGCTCATGGAACTTCAAATGTAGCTGACAATGCCATCTCCCTCTCTCAGAAGAGAATCTGCGTGCCACGCTTGACACCTTGGTGGAAGCATATCAAAGAATCGGACTCAGCCTCAACCTCAAAAAGGCTCAAGTCATTTATTGACTCACCTTACGACAAGATCCAGTCTCTCCCACCATTAAGATCAACAGAGAAACCCTGCAAAACAAGGAACATTTTCCCCATCTGGGGAGCCCACCTCTGGCCTAAGACTGACGTCAATGCAGAGATCCCAATGTTGTATCCAAACCACAAGTGCAGCCTTCAGATGCCTCAGGATGAGAGTCTTCAACAACTGTGACATCCGTGCTGATACTAAGATCCTCGTGTATGAGGCAGTTGTCCTCCCAACTCCTGTATGCAGCTCAGTAACTTGGACTACATGACCTCAATGCCTTGGAGAGGTGCAATCAATGCTGTCTGCATCCTTGAAGGAGCCAACAGCACCAGCATTGAAGCCATGATCATCTGAATCCAACCCCATTGTGTTGGCCACGTGCTTAGGATGCCAGAGTCCCGACTGCCAAAGCAAACTTTCTTCGCCCATCTCAAGGAAGGCATTGAACAAGAGGAGGACAAAGGAGACATTTCGCATACACTCTGAAGGCTTACCTCAAGAAATGCAACATTGCCGTCAATCCCTGTGGACCCTTGATCAGAAGAAATGTTAATTGAGGAACCTCCTGTTTGAAGGGACACAATTCTTCACAAACGCCCAATGACAAAAGGAAGTCCAAAATGAGCCTGAGAAGGAAGTACCAAAGATCTTGAGTCCAAGGACCAATTTCACTGCCCCCCCCGCTCCACACACACACACACACACACACACACACAAACACACACACACACACACACACACACACACACACACACACACACACACACACACACACACACACACACACACACACACACACACACACTGAACCCTTGACCAGTAACATAAATTTTCTAACCTTTCAGACTCATTAGTGAGTGATGAACGAAGAAGAAGGATTTGTTGGTGAGAGGACAAGGGAAAAAAGATTTACAATGTCGATTGGCTTCAGAATTGGAGAGTGCTAAACACATATTTTCAAGTTACTGCTTCTTGAAGACACCCTCGGGAGGGGCCAGGAGAACCAACAGCTGAAGGAGTTGAAAGAATTCTTAACCTGATAGCAGTATCAAATTTAGCTGAATATCACGGAAGAGGGAAACACTATTGTGGACAGCGGGAGGAACAGATCACCTATTGCTCACAGAAACCAAGAATATTTAGTCTGGAAAAGACTTTTAACAAAAACATTACATCAAATGTGATCTTGGAAACATTTGTTGCTCAATAGTAAATTCTGCGCAAATGTATTAATGGTGCATTTTCTAATGTGAATCAGATTTCAGTGCTAAAAGTCAGCAATGGCCAATTTTAATTTTCAGCTTTGGTGGAAAATGTCAATCAGTAAACAGGATGCATGAACTATCCCTGCCCTTACCTCGTCACCCACCAAGAATCCCACATTTGCTGCAGAATCCCACTAATCTGATTTGCGATGCATTAACTGAAACCTTAATCGGTCTTTCAGAATCTCAGGACATCAAAGCTAGTTGTCTGTGAACAAATCTCTACATTTCCTATCCTATCCTTGCACATGACTTCAGCTGATTTCCTAACAGTTTTCTGGGAGGCAGTTCTTTTACGTGTAAAGATTTTGTCCGGCCATTTCCATAGGTACCTGCATCTCTCTCCATTACTTTGAATATAACATGTGCTCATTGCATTTCTTTTAAAAAGCTTAATGGCTTTACTGATAAGACGCCATAAAGAAATGACAACTCAGCAATGTTAAATGAGCAGTTGTCCTCATTAAATTTCAGGCTTATTCTTGTGGTAACTTCAAGGCCATTCTGAACTTCATTCTTCTTTGGTTGGAGCTTGAAGTAACTTCACTATCAGTTTTAAGTTAAACTGAAATGTAAAGCGTTGCATTTATTGCCTGCAATAAATAAGTCGGCTTTAACAATGCCTGCTCTCAATCTAGTGCAACCACAATCACTTCTATCTGACAAGTAACCAGACCACAGAAACACACTGAAGTACAAAAACTAAGATTACAACAGGGCATGTTTTGTGAGCTGCTCCAGTCCGGATTTGTGATTGATTCACCATTTGCAAACATTTTAAACATGCGTGCTTTGTGATCAGGTCTACTCTAGGTTTGTGGCTGATTCACTATTTGCGCACATTTTAAACATGCGCTCCTATTCTACTTTATGTAACTCCCTTTTCTATTAGATTTTCTTTTTGACTTCATGTCCTAAAATAACTGCAAGTCTTATAACATTAAGATCCATCCTGTCTGGGACAGATTGGGTTAATTCTTTGCTTGTTTCAGCAGAAGGGCTGGGGGGAGTAAATTCACTCAGATGGACTCTTCAAGCATGTAGGAATAATTCTTTCATTGTCAGTTCTATCAAGAATACATTTTTGAATTTAACAAAAGCCTGATCCAGAAAATCCAAAATAAGATTTATTTTTATCACCTTTAAAAATCCCTACTAAATTAAGACCCTTGCACATTCTTACAATTCTGGCACAGTAAAACAAAACATTTCACAAGAGCACACAACTGGATCTTATCACTTGGAGCTTAGATGCAGGAAGGAATACTGAAAGCATTCTAATGTGCAGCAATCTACATGATTAATTATTTCTATAGCTCTGCCTTTGTGACCAACACAGGCAGGTACAAAATCAAATCTACTGTGTGTCTAAATGGTTAACTCTCCTTACAACTTTTCAGACGTAATGTAGTGCCACCTTTCCCCCACGGCGGAGCTCAAATCTCTATCTGATCCCTACGTAATTTATTAAACTCGAAGCATAAGAACATAAGAAATAGGAGCAGGAGTAGGCCATCTAGCCCTTCGAGCCTGCTGATCTGAAGTGGTTCAGTTCCACTTTCCTGCTTTCTCCCCATAACCTTTAATTCCCTTGTCTATCAGAAATCTATCTACCCGTGACTTAAATATATTTAGCGAGGTAGCCTCCACCACTTTAATGGGCAGAGAATTCCAGAGATTCACCACCCTTTGAGTGAAGAAGTTCCTCCTCAACTCCGTTCTAAACCGCCCCCCCCACCTTATTTTGACGTTGTGCCCTCTAGTTCTGTTTTCCTTTCTAAGCGGAAAGAATCTCTCGACCTCTACCCTATCTAGCTCCTTCATTATTTGTAAGTCTCAATAAGATTCCCCCTCAGCCTTTTAAACTCTAACGAGTACAGGCCCAGTCTATTTAATCTCTTCTCATAAGCTAACCCCCTCATCTCCGGTTTCAGCCTGGTGAACCTTCTCTGTACTCCCTCCAAGGCCAATATATCCTTTCGCAAATAAGGGGATCAAAACTGCACACTGTACTCCAGCTGTGGCCTCACCAGTACCCTGTGCAGTTGCAGCAAGACCTCCCTGCTTTTATATTCTATCCCTCTCGCGATAAAGGCCAGCATCCCATTCGCCTTCTTGATCACCTGCTCCACCTGCAGACTGGGTTTTTGCGATTCGTGCACAAGGACCCCCACGTCCCTCTGCACTGTAGCACGCTGCAGCTTTTTACCCTTTAAATAATATTCCCTCCTACTATTATTTCTACCAAAGTGATAACCTCACATTTGCTAACGTTATACTCCATCTGCCAGGTCCTCGCCCACTCACTCAGCCTATCCAGATCTCTCTGCAGACTTTCCTCGTCCTCCACGCAATTCGCTTTTCCACTCATCTTCGTGTTATCAGCAAATTTTGTTACCCTACACTCAGCCCCCTTCTCCAGATCGTCTATGTAAATGGTAAACAGATGAGGCCCCAGCACCGATCCCTGCGCCACTCTACTAGTCACCAACTGCCAACCAGAAAAGCATCCATTGATTCCAACTCTCTGCTTCCTGTTAGATAACCAATCCCCAATCCACGCTAACACTTTACCCCCTACTCCATGTACCCTAACCTTCTGCAGCAATCTTTTGTGAGGCATCTTATTGAACACCTTCTGGAAATCTAAAAATACCACATCCACCAGTTTCCCTCTGTCTACTGCACTAGTCACATCTTCACAAAGTGAAGCAATTCACTTTGATTGGCTATACCCTATTACACCACATGAGGCTCTCAATCGCACAATTATGCCCTTTCTCTCTCTCTCTGTACCATACAGAGTCAGCCTGCTTGTTTCTTTTTAATCTTTTACCGATGGGAACTCACTGGCCTCTAATAAACCTGGCCATGTTTGATTCAGGTGCCTCCAGTGTGACAAATCCCCTTCTCCCCAGACAGTCATATAGTCATGCACAATTCCAAATACATATCCGCTATCGGTGTAAATGTTCTCCCCGCACCTCAGTAAAAGCCTGTGTCAGGGCTACCAGTTCCGCCACTTGTGCTGACATACCTCTCTCTACTCTTCCTGCTCGGACCACTTGTAAGTCCATCCTGTTCCTGGTGACCCACCTATATACTTCCGTGACCCATCCACAAACAGGGTCTCCTCCAGTGCCTCTAGGGGCACCTCCCTTATTCTATTTTCCTCTGCTCCCTCATCTACATTCCCACATGTATGTGGCCTTCCTTCTCTTAACCTTCCTTCAGCGGGGTTCTCTCTCATGTCTCATACGATGGTGATGGGGGGGGGGGGCGGGCGGGAGGAGCACTGCCTCCCACTTCGCCCTTCTCATTGGCTCAGCCAATTTAGCAAATTCTGGCGTAAAGTAGCGGCTACATTTAAATAAATCCAAAACCTTCCTTACCCCTCGGACAGTCACTGGCCTAGGCATTTGCTGTATGGCGGCTTTCCAGTCCATGAGCATCTCCTTGGTCCCTTGGGATATTAAATGTCCCAAATATGGCATCTGTGACTTTCCTAATTGGACTTTTTTTGGATTTGCCTTTAACCCTTGATCTTCTAAGTGCTTCAAGATCGAGTACAATGCTGTCTGATGTTTCGTTTTAGTTTCAGAGGCTATCAAAATATCGTCTACACACTGTAAGATTGTGCTCCCTTTCAGGAGTTCCAATTGTTCTAGAAATTGCTCATTGTTTGGTGAACTATGACCAGGCTATTATGGAATTCCTGTGGGAGTCTAGTCCATGTATACTGCTTATCGCCTACTGTGAAGACAAATTTATCCTGTGAGCTAAAGTTCAAGGGGATGGACCAGAACTCGTTAGCTATATCAAATACCGTAAATATCTCGTGGGACAATGATAATACCAAAATTTGGCATTTGCACTTCAGGGCTGGAATTTTCCCAGCGACACTAGGACCTGATGTCTTTTCCCTGGTGTGAAGGATTTAAATTGGTCAGTGGGATTATTTACTGTTCCTCCCCTCGTTACCGGAGCAAGGTCACAGACCTCCTCCTCAGTATCAAAGTTGCCCCCAGGCGCTATGAGTTTCATAGTCATACTGCGGGGTTAGGGAGGTAATGTCCCCCAGCAGTGATCTTCTAACACTTGGTTTTGTCTCTACAGTTCCCTTACTCTGAATTCTAATTCCCTAATCTTTTTTATCCTCACTCCACTTCTTGTGGAGGTGACTACTTGTTCAATTAGTCCAGCTAACTGATGTATAAACAATACTCTTACCTTTTTTGTCTGGTTTCTGTTTTCTAACTTTCTAATCTGTGATTCCAATGTTTTAATTCTGTCCTTGTCATCAGCCCATTTTTTAACCGAGACTGAGACCTGTTCAATTAATCCGGTCAACTGGTGAACTAAGAGAATTCCAATTTTCTTGGTTCTGTCCTTTTTTTGTTCCAACCCCCTTTCCTTATCTGTTTAATGAATTTGTCCCTCTCCATCATATACTCGTTTAACGGGGATCCCGGTGTCCCCACTGTCCTTGTCCCGCCATAACACTGATAAGTTTATACTCACCACCTGGAGTCCTCTATTCTCCTTTCTCACTCCCCCACTCCTAGGTCACTCTTATCAGAGTCCGGTGATACCTGTCAGGGGTGATCAGTGCCCTCCGTACCACCGCTTACACTCGTGAGCTTACACCCTTAAGCTCACACTATTAAGCCAGCTTTTCCTTCTACTCCGGCGATCACTCAGACTGATTCTTTCTTACTCACATCTGAACATCACACCCCAGGCATCTTTCTCCAGCCTTCACACCTATTTCAAAATCCTGACCTTCGCATGGGGGGGAGCTACCCCTCTTAACAACCGGTCTAAGGCTGGGTGTAAAGACAGATGCCTCCTTGTTCGTACGTGTTCAGTTCAGACCTCTCACGCACTCTCACACTCTTTCATCACAGATGAGCACCTACTGTGCTTTGACCCACTCCCTTAAGTTCGGTGATCTATTCCAAAGCTCTGGTTGTGGCCATTCAACCGGACTCGTAAACAGATCCCGGGTTTCGGCACCAATTGTTGTAGGTAAAAGATAGCTCTGGGACAGTTGTGAGTCAAAGTATAGCAAGTTTATTCAGAAGCTTTTGGGAGGTATACCTGGTACCTAACAGCGGTTCCCCAGGCTTCTCTCCAAACACAACTTAAGAGCACATATTTATACCCCCCCAGTCATATACACATCTTCTCATTCTCAGCGGGTTCCCAGGCTGTGACTTGTCCTTCATCGTGGGAACATGGCTGTCCCAGCGTTTCTTCATGGTTATCTCAAGGCCACAATTGTCAGTGGTGTGATTAGTCCTTAGCTAACATACAGGCCGGCAAAACAATTTTACATTCATAGGTTGTATAGCATAAAATATGCTGGTACAGGACACATGAGCAGTACATAGTGAATATATATGAATACATTTATGGCATACAAGCTTCACTATGTTAGGCAGAAGTCCATAATATTGAAGACACAAACAGATACAAGCTAGGTCAGCTACATTTCTGAACAGGCTATCATAAACTTGTGCACAACAGCAAGGACAGCTGCAGTCTCTTTGTCTAGGACATACGAAAACAAGTCAAAAACAAATCTTACAATACTTTTTTACCAATTTTCAAGTATTACAAAGTTCATTAACCCATTCCCTACTGCACAGTTCAGGACCCGAAGAATGACAAATGCTATCCATAATAATATGTATTTTCCATAAGGGGTAGTAAATTTTGAAAACACTAAATGCAAAATTAGTTGCCAGCAACCTGAGGATATATCTAACCTGCTAAAATATTTTGTGTTGGTAAGCCACCTACATTTCCACAAAAACTGGAATCTTTAAATAAAGTTTAATTATTAATCACAAGTAAGGTTTACATTAACACTGCTATGAAGTTACTGTGAAATTCCCCTAGTCGCCACACTATTCGAGTCAATGCATTAACCAGCACGTCTTTCAGACTGTGGGAGGAAACTGGAGCACCAGGAGAAAACCCATGCAGACACAGGGAGAACATGCAAACTCCACACAGACAGTGATCCAAGCCAGGAATTGAATCTTGGTCGTTGATACTGACCACTGTGCCACTATGCTAATTTGACCCTTTAATGTTTTAGAATATAAGCAAACTTGTCATTTCCCTACTTTTTTTTGCAATAACCATTGAGCAATGAGTTTGCCCAAGCTGCTGCTACTTTCTTGCACAAATACAGTACTGCATTTAATTGTTTTTCAATTCTGATTTGTAAGATGTAATATGACATACAGTCTTACCCTTAAAAGTGATTCACTGTGTTTCTGTGGAAGTATTTCACACCTGATATCATTTTGAGCCTTTATTGTGTGCACTCTTTTCACAAAATTTAGACCAGAATTCTTTGACCTGGCCCGTAGCTGAGATTCTCCAGTCCCGCTGCAATGAATGGAGTGTTGGCTTAGTGCCAAATTCTCCATTCTCACTGACAGCGGTGGCATAAAAATCTGGTGAATTCTGGCCTAACTTCCCACAAATGCTCAAACCTAAAAGCCTTTACTCTTAACCTCTTAGAATTTAAGCCCATGCTATAAGTTCATTCTTGCTCACATGCCTATATCGAGTTTCGATTCCATAATTAAAAGCATGACGTTGGTGCATATTCAATTTTATAACAATAACACCTTAAGCAAATTGTAGTCAATAAATCATTTCTAATACTGCTTTGTCCAAAATGGATATATGTGCCTTTATTCCACCTGTTCCAGTGTTACTTTTAACTATATCTTGACAGCCAGTGGGTGGCAATCGCGTAGTGGTATTGTCACTGGACCAGTAATCCATAGACCAAGGAGAATGCTCTGGGGACCCAGGTTTGAATCCCATCAAGGCAGAAGGCGAAATTTAAATTCAGAGTCACAATTTCTAATGATAACCATGAAACCATTGTCAATTGTCATAAAAGTCCATCTGGGTCAATAATGTCTTTCAGGGAAGGAAAATCTGCTATCCTCTTCTGGTCAGATCTCTAGGTAACTCCAAAGTCATAGCGATGTGCTAGACACTGAAATGGCCTAATAAGTCATTCACTTCAAGGATAATTGGGGTTGGGTAATAAATAATGGCCAGCCAGTGACACCCAAATCCCACAAAAGAATTACAAAAGAAGACTGAGTTAACCCTCCTGCCAAAGTAATTTGGTCCTCTCAAACCAATTGCCAGTGAAACTATTGGTTAGCCAATTAGGTTCAATTGATGATGGAAATTTATTAGTTTCAGTTCTTCTGGTCACCTAGCCTCTTTTAGTCTTGTTTAGTGAGTCTGTCCTGTGCTCCACAGTGTTAACACCCTCGCTGAATTAGACTCCCGACTTGGATTCTGAATAACCAAGCATTCAATTAGAATTTGGATTCTCACTCTTTGATTGAGTAGTTGAAATTTAAGAATCCAATAAGTAATCATTAGCCACAATTAGAGTCATAGAGTCACAGAGGTTTACAGCATGGAAACAGGCCCCTCAGCCCAATTTGTCCATGCTGCCCTTTTTTTTAAACCTTGAAGCTAATCCCAATTGCCTGCATTTGGCCCATATCCGTCTATATCCATCTTACCCATGTAACTGCCTAAATGCTTTTTAAAAGACAAAATTGTACCCGCCTCTACTAGTACCTCTGGCAGCTTGTTCCAGACATTTACCACCCTCTGTGTGAAAAAGTTGCCCCTCTGGACACTTTTGTATCTCTCCCCTCTCATCTTAAACCCATGACCTTTAGTTTTAGACTCCCCTATCTTTGGGAAAAGGTATTGACTTTCAAGCTGGCCTATGCCCTCACTATTTTATAGACCTCTATAAGATCACCCCTCAGCCTTCTGCACTCCAGAGAAAAAAGTTCCAGTCTATCCAGCTTCTCCTTATAACTCAAACCATCAAGTCTGGGTATCCTAGTAAATCTTTTCTGCACTATTTCTAGTTTAATAATATCCTTTCTATAATAGGGTGATCAGAATTGCACACAGTATTCCAAGTCTGGCCTTACCGATGTCTTGTACAATTTCACCAAGACCTCCCAACTCCTGTATTCAATGTTCTGACCGATGTAACCAAGCATGCTGAATGCCTTCTTCACCACTCTGTCCACCTGTGACTCCACTTTCAAGGAGCTATGAATGTGTATCCCTAGATCTCTTTGTTCTGTAACTCTCCCCAGTGCCCTACCATTACTGAGTAAGTCCTGCCCTGGTTCAATCTACCAAAATGCATCACCTTGCATTTATCTAAATTAAACTCCATCTGCCACTCGTCAGCCTACAGACCCAATTGATCAAGATTCTGTTGCAAACGGAGATAATTTTCTTCACTCCACTATGCCACCAATCTTGGTATCATCGGCAATCTTACTAACCACGCCTCCTATATTCTCATCCAAATCATTGGTATAAATGACAAATAACAGTGGACCCAGCATTGATCCCTGAGGAACAGCACTGGTCACAGGCCTCCAGTTTGAAAAACAACCTTCTCCAATGACCCTCTGGCTTCTGGCATGAAGCCAATTTTGTGTCCATTTAGATACCTCACCCTGGATCCCGTGAAATTTAACCTTATGCAACAATCTACCATGTGGTACCTTGTCAAAGGCCTCACTACACTGCCCTGATCTACCTTCAACACAATTAAATTTGTGAAACATGATTTTCCATTCACAAAGCCATGCTGACTATTCCTAATCAGTCCTTGCCTCTCTAAATGCCTGTAGATTCTGTCTCTCAAAATACCTTCCAGCAATTTACCCACCACAGACGTGAGGCTCACTGGCCTGTAGTTCCCAGGCTTTTCCCTGCAACCCTTTTTAAACAAAAGCATAACATTTGCCACTCTCCAATCTTCAGGCACCTCACCTGTGACTATCAATGATTCAAATATCTCGGCTAGGAGACCTGCAATTTCCTCCCTCTTCTTCCATCACAACCCACAACTTTTCTGGCGGGTCGTGGTGGGAAATGCATGTCGCCAGTCTTGAACAGGGATTTGCACACGCACAAGGAATGCATGCGCATCTCCCATACTGGCGAACAGTATGCCAGTCAGACTACGCTGGAAACCGGCAGAAAGGCATGTAAGTAATTTAAATCTTTTTTGATTATATTTTAAATATGTTGATTAATTCATTTTCGGGACTTTTCAGGAACTGATTGAATCTTCCACCCCTCCAGGAGTACTTCATTCCAGTGGGGTTCAGACTAGCTCCCCATGTCTGGGGAACTAGCAGGAGATCCCTCCAGAATGAGGCGGGGTGGGGGGGGGGTGCAGTCAGGGCCCCCAGGGCAATGGGGGGGTGATGCCCCCTGGGCAGGGTGACCCTGGCAGTGTGTGCCTGTGCCCTGACACTGCCCATGGAGCAAAGTACCCATGCCCAAGGGGCAGCTTGGCACTGCTCACCAGGCATCGAGCAGTACCAAGGGAGCAGGGCCTATTGTGGGCAGGGCCTGGGGTGACTGGCAAGTTGGGTGGTTCCCGCTGCCACTCTGCAGACAGAGTTCTGGGTTGAGGGAGGGCAGCGATTGGGGCGGGCTGGGAGAGGTGGTCTGCCGGGATAGGCCTGCCTCTCGGGGGCTGGTCTGACCCTAGGGGGGTCAGCAGAAGAAGTGGGGGGGGTTCTGCCAGTGTGAGGGGGGTTGAGGGATCGCCGCTGCTGGGGTGTGGGGGTGTGGGTTGCACATTGGCGCACTCTGGGTTGGGAAGGTCAGGGCTGGCCTGGGAATTGTTGTGGGGGCCATTATCGTGCTGTGAGGTGGGGCTGAAGATGCAGCACTGCAATGGTCCTAGGCTGGCCAGCGAGCGGGGAGACTGACAGATCAGGATCACCTCGCATGTGCAGAGGTCCAGAACTGTCAGACTCTGGCACGAATAGGTCCCATGCCCCTGGGCTTTTAATGATATTCACGATTGTGACCTCTGCATTGGTCACAGAATGGGGAGATTCAGGTGAGAAGCTGCACTGACAAAACAGTCGGGATTTACAGCAGTTTTCTTACCAATTCAGCATTTTGGGAGAATCGCCCACCATGTTTTCACATGTTTACTGTCAGATTAAATTGTAAGTGAGGTACCTTATCTGGTAAACAGTTCATCTTGTGAGGATTGAGTGATCATTAAATGACACTCACCCTCTCACAGTTATCAACCCTGTCAGCCAATTCGACAATTTCATCGATGACAGCTTTGTACAAGTTTTGTCACTTGGATGAACTACTTAATGACTAAATAAGATTGAACAGCTTTGTAATAATTGTGAAAAAAATGGAATCAATAAAAAAAGGTGCTATTCAATGTTATTGTAATTTTTTAAATCATAAATACAATGAATACAAATGCAAAGATTACCCTAGAGAAAAATGAACAATATTTGAAAATATTGTTTGTGCAAAATTTTATTTAATGATTCCAAGATATTATCCTTCTTCCCTCTGGAGATTTAGAGACTTAATTATCAATGTACTCATTTTTATTCCTGAAATTAATGCTGCCATTGTACTTGCAGAAACCCATGGCTTTACTCTCTCTTAGCAAGTAAATTAGGTTTAAAATATCATCAACTTTAAAGAAAAGCTACTGTTCCTTAACCAGATCATAGCATAAATCTGATTTTTGTCCAAAATCATAAGTTTGCACTTTCCACACAATACACTTGCCCATACGCGCCACCCATTTCAGTACCTTTAATCATTTTCCAAAGATTAGATCAGGCACTGCAGAAGTGTGGGTGGACCAGTCTTTGACAGGCTCCAAAACCACAAAGGGTGCCCCTGATAAAGCCACAAAGATTACACAAAAATGTGAGAAAGGAAGAGCGTGGGCAGGTAGCTGTATAAGGATGCATGTGAATTTCCGATAAGTTTCTGTTCCACGCTTAGCTCAAGAAATAGGTTTGTCACCAACTTAAGTGAACATTACATTAATGAGAGCAATCCCTGACAACACTGTGAGCAACTGGAAATGAATTGCCCTCATCACTCTCCCGCTTGTCCTGCTCTTCTTCTTCTTCCTCCCCCTATACCTCCAAATCATTCAGGGAGGATCTGACCTTTTGCCTTGCTCTTTCTCCAATCCTTATTGTTCTGCAATGCCATGCTATGATCATTCTGGAGCTGATGACTAGTGCCTCCTAAAGGGTGCCTCCATCTCCAGATCTGTCTCGATAGCTGAAGCATATCTTAAGGATGTTCAATACTTCCTTAAAACAGGCATCAGGTAGTCATTTACCATTCATTGTAGTGCTTCTCAGTGGGCCAAGTGTGCAGTCAGTATCCCTTATCGCCCAACACTCAAACTTTAATCTGCTTCCAACTCTGAAAAAGTCAAGGAATTTTGACGCCATGGGACAATAGTGTCACGATAGCTCTCGGAAATCTTGTATACATCCACATAAGGATCTTCTTGTTGTTGCACAGCATAAGAACTGCTTATTGATTGATTGGAAGTCCTTGCAGTTGACAAATGCATCTGGTTGAATGAAGTAACCAACATTGTCACATGTATCTGCAGTCAATGGAGCCCTGAACCAAAGGGAAAACTGAGTAGATGTCTATTCTGACTTCCATTAGCAAAGTTGACATAGCTGGCAGCCCTGGCAAACATCCCATCATTGCCCGGCAACTGACTGGGAGATCATGGAGTGGAGCTATGGAAGGCTGCAGAGGCAAAAATATTGAGGGGAGTGTCAACTTTCACAACCACTGGCAAATGGGGGCACCAGTCCCAGCAGGGAGCAGGCCTTCCTTGTCCAAGAAACTGTGGCTTCTAGCATCTAACATGTTTCTGCATTTCCTGACACATTAGTGTCCCCAAAGTGTCAAGCAAACTGAACCTTTGACTGTAGATGATGCTCCCTGTCTGTTGTGATTACACAGCATAAGGAACTGTTTATTGAATGAGTGCAAGTCCTTGTAGCTGCAGTCCTCTGTTCTCACCTTTTTGTTAGCCTGTTCCTGCTGGTCCCTCCTCCCCACACCCCCTGCCCCCTCCACTGCCCCACTGCTTTTCCTGTGCAGTTATAGGTCTGAAACCACCCATAGTGCTTTTGATAGTCATCTTGGTTGTCATTGGAGCTCTACTCTAACGCACAGTGAGCACCATCCAACCTGCTTTGATTCAGAGAATTTGCAAAATGTAGGAAAAGGTACTTTTACCATGAGCAAGTAAGAAAGCAGCTGTGAGTCTTGAATATTTCTTGGCATATTTCGCTAAGATTGAAACAATCCCTCTAATGCTACTGTGTACTTGCACTGACAGTGTCCAGGAAACCCATGGAATCCACTCTAACTCGAAGTCTGTTGAGGTATCACTAGTATGACATCAAGGGGGCCTAACAAAACTAGACTCAATGGGAATCAGGGAGAAACCTTGGAGTCACACCTAGCACAAAGAAGGTTGACTGTAGTGATTAAAGGTGAATAATCTCAGCTCCAGGAGATCATGGCAGGATGTCCTCAGGATAGTGTCCTAGGCCCAACTGTCTGCAAATACTACATCAGTGACCTTCCTTCCAACGTAAGGTCAGAAGTGGGGATGTTTGCTGATGACTGCATAATGTTCACTACCATTCACAAATCCACGGTTAGAGAAGCAGTTGATGTCCAAATGCAGCAAGACCTGGATAAAACTGGGTTGGGTTGGCAAGTAGCAAATAACGTTCATACCACACAAGTGCCAGGCAATGACCATCTCCAACAAGAGAAAATCTAATAACACCCTTTGATAGTCAATAGTATTAACATCAACTAACCGCCCCGTTATTAGCATGCTGGGGGTGGGTTACCATTGACCAGGAACTGAACTGGACTAACCATATAAATACTGCAGCCAACAGAGCAGGACAGAGGCTAGGAATCCTGCAGAGAATAACTCATCCTTCCTGACTCCCCAAAGCCTGTCCACCATCTACAAGACAGAAGTCTGGAGTGACTCTTCAAAATCACTCACCATCCTGACTTGGAAATATATCGCTGGGTCAAAATCCTGGAATTCCCTCCCGAACGACACTGTGGATGTACCTACACCTCAGTGACTGCAGCTGTTCAAGAAGGCAGGTCACCACTACCTTCTGAAAAACACAGTGAGTAGTCTCACAATACCAGTTTTTAAAGTCCAACAGGTTTATCTGGTAGATTGAGCTTTCGCAGCGCTCTGAAAGCTTGTGGTACCAAATAAACCTGTTGGACTTTAACCTGGTGTTGTGAGACTTCTTATTGCACCCACCCCAGTCCAACTCCAGCATCTCCATATTCTGAAAGGCAAGTAGGAATGGACAATAAATGCAGGATTGGCCAGCATCATTTTGAAGAGGAAGTATTTTACAAACAGACAGAGCAGAGATGAGATTGGAGAATGGCCTGGGTCTGGTGAGATGTCGAAAGGTTCCAACAGATCAAAAAGGGGAGACGGCAAGTGGGAGATGGATGAAGGGCTGGCATGATTCAATGATCACCATTTGGTGAGGCTGTCCATTTAAACATAGTGATCATTTTGTGGGAGAGGGGGGCTTCCCTCCTGTTCAGGCACCTCTGTGTTCAAGATAGTCCTCCACACCCCACATTCCACTACTCCTCCCACCACATTGATAGACTCAGCCTCCAACCCCTTGCTGGGGACAGCCAAGTTAACGCCGGCAAGGCCCCAACTTACCGATAAATATGAGTCCATGCCATCGCTTTCTCCGGAAGTGCCTGTCATCCCAACAGCTTCCGATGTTCTTGGTGACAACAGCAGGATGACAGAGCTGTGGGTCCTCTGATGGTTAGCAGCTCTAGGAGATAGGGCCTTCTCACAGATGCAGGGTGGAAGTCTTACTATGCCTGATGTCCGTAGAATAATTGCATGGTGACCTGGCAAAGCAGGAGCAGGCATGTTCCTGACTTTTCAAGCCAAGTGCAAGGCAACTAATTGGCAAGATTCTAACTCAGTCAAACCCCATTCAATGACACAGAGCCAAATTCAGGCCCAAGGGCAGGATTTGCTGGGCCAACCACCTCAGCTCACTCCACCTGTGCTTCCCAAAAGCAGAGGTAGCTTTTGGAAGATTGGAAGGATTATATTTGTAACCACAAGGTCTGTTACCTGTTCTATTGTATATAACAAACTTTTACTGGAAGTGAACTTACTTTGCTCTCTTAAAGTCTCAATTAAGAAAATGTCTTACTCGTTTCTTTTGAATTTAGAACAATAAAATTTCGTTCCAAGAAGGCACATGCCTTCAGTGAAATCAATGAAAATAGCTGCTATCTATAGCACTACACTCCACAACTGAATTTGTTAAAGTCATTTCCTCTTCTTGTATTCAGCAGCAACATAGTATGATTTTTTGAGGCTATAATTTCCTAACAATTTCTAATAATTTTTATATTAGTTTGCCCTAATTTCCAAGAAGCATGATCATATTTTTGTTCAAATGTCCTCATTCTTACTACAATCTACCCTCTACAAACCTGAAGGACCTATGTTCTCATTATTAATTACTTCATCATTAATAGCTTGGATGATGTCTCCTCCTTAATGTTTTTCTTTAGACTCCCTTCATAATTTATCAATCTAAAATCCCCTACAACATTCTCCTCTGACTCCTTTCCTCTGTTACTCCTTCTCTAAGTACAGCAACTCTAATTCCATACAAAAGCACTGATGGGGTATATCCCACTTTAGTTATAGTGAGGGACTTTTTTCAAAAGTGTTTAAAATGCGACACATCCATCATGTGCAAACTTCATTGTTTGATGAGTCTGCTTCCCTTTCTTTAATTACTGTACCCTCTTCCTTTTAAAAGCACCACCATCATCCCCTTCATCAACAAAACTACCCTTGGATCCTATGTATTTGCAAAGCACCACCCAATATCCAATCTCAAATTGGATGCCCAACAAATTCCATGCCCAACTTTCCCATAACTCTCTACCTCAATTTCTTCCGTCAGATTTTCACCTTTGTGAACATATTGAGATGACCCTATAAGCAGATATTTAAAATTGTGATGGTGAATGTGTCACACAATTCCACTGGCCCTGCTATGACATCCTATCCTCCTTGACAAAATCATGACCTACCACTCAATGGCCCTCTGCTATTAGTCAACGTGTTGGAAATGTTCTTGCTTGGTTCCATTCTTACCTAATTTGGAATTATTTTTTAAACAACAGCCCATTCTATCCTCTATAACATCTTGTTACACCATACGTAGTGTCCCTGTCTCTAAGCAAGAATCTCTGCGTTTGAGTCCCAGCCCAGGACTTGATGACCAACGAAGGTGCATTCATAATGTGGCCAAGGAAACTGAGCATCAATCTTCAAAATCCTTCCGACACACTTGTCAATGGCAAGTGATAAGAGTGGGAAAGACTCCAAGTCAACCATACTCAAATTATAACAGGCTAGTGACCTCTGCCAGGAAAAAACTGGTTATGGAAACAGATGAAAGTCTGCCTGGTACACCAATTACATGCAGGAAGAGAGACAATGACAACTCTAACAGAGGATTCACTGTCTGTTTATAGCTTCAGTATTAAACTGAAAGGAAATGCTGGGAAAAATCCCAAGTGTTACCAGGTCTTCCATCAGTACTAAATTGGAGTGTCACTTTAAGTTATATTGAAAAACCTCATGTGAGGCCCAAGAGCCAGAGTTTCTGATTCAGAGACAAGATTGGGGGGTGGGGGGGGGGGCACAAACTGGGCTAAGCTTGTATAATAAATGCAGTCAGTGATATCTGATGCATCAATGCAATGAAAAATCTGATCACATTGCTATATAATTGTCTTGTTCAAATGAAAAATTACAAGCGTAGTTTTTCAATGTTCAAATCATAGAGTTATACAGCACATGAAGAGCACATTTGGTACATCGTGCCTGTGCTAGCTTTTTGAAAGAGCTATCCCATTGGCCCTATTCTACTGCTCTTTTCTCATGATCCTGCAGAAAATCATTGCCTTAATAAAAAACATCTATCGCCTTCCATCCTGCCTATTTAATGTCTCAAAATCTCCCTCCTAATCACTGCATTTCCCTGAAATTTCACGTCATCTCTTTGCTGACTCCCGTGCCTCTAAAAATACCCTTGTCACACACAGGCAAGATTTTACCTTGCTCAAAGCTCACTCACAGATGCAAAATCAGATCTGTATCTCCAATGCCTTTTATCATTAAGATGCCTCCGCCCCTGCAATCTTTCTATAACTTCCTGTCATCTAAACACAAACATTTCTAAATTGAGAAATATCACTCTTGGAAGAATTACATTCATGAGCATAAGGAGCTGTTCTATTGTACAATAACATTAGAAAACAAGAAATAGGAGCAGCAGTAAACCCTATAGTCCACTGAGCCTGTCCTGCCATTCGATATGACTATGGCTCAAATTCACATTTGCTGACTGATCCCTTTTCCCTTGATTCCCCAAAAGGCTAAAAGTCTGACTTTTAGTCAGAGTTCAAAGATTTTGTCCCAGCAACAATGAAGGAATGGCAATATTGTTCCATGTCAGTGTGATGTTTAACTTGGAGAATCGTAAGACCATAAGACATAGGAGCAAAATTAGGCCACTCGGTCCATTGAGTCTGCTCTGCCATTCAATCATGACTGATACTTTTCTCATCCCCATTCTCCTATCTTTTCCCCATAACTCCTGATCCCCTTATTAATCAAGAACATATCTATCTCTGTCTTAAAGACACTCAATGACCTGGTCTCCACAGCCTTCTGTGGCAAAACGTTCCAGAAAATCACCGCTCTTAGGTTGAAGAAATTCCTCCTCATCTCTGTTTTAAAAGATCCTCCCTCTAACCTGAGGTTGTGCCCTCTGGTTCCAGTTTGTCCTACTACTGGAAACATTCTCTCCATGTCCACTCTATCAGGGCCTCGCAGGATCCTGTAAGTTTCAATAAGATCTCTCCTCATCCTTCTCAACTCCAACGTATACAGACCCAGAGGCCTCAACCATTCTTCATATGACAAGCTCTCCATTCCAGGGATCATTCTTGTGAACCTCCTCTGGACCCTTACCAAGACCAGCACATCCTTCCTTCAATGTGGGGCCTAAAACTGCTCACAATACTCCAAATTTGTCTGACCAGAGCCTTATACTGCCTCAGAAGTACATTCCTGCCTTTGTATCCTAGCCCACTCAACATGAATGCTAATATTGCATTTGCCTTTCTAACTGCTGACTGAACATGCATGTTAACCTTAAGATATTCCTGACCAAAGACTCCCAAGTCCCTTTGTTCCTCTGACTTCCTAAGCATTTCCCCATTTAGAAAATAGTCTATGCGCCATTCTTCCTTCCAAAGTTCATAACCTCACACTTTTCCACATTGTATTCCATCTGCCACTTCTTTGCCCATTCTCCTAACCTGTCCAAGTCCTTCTGCTTCCCCCACCCTTCCTCAATACTACTTGTCCCTCTACATATCTTTGTATCATCTGCAAACTTAGCAACAGTGCCTTCAGTTCCTTCTTCCAAATCATTAATGTATATTGTGAAAGGTTGTGGTGCCAGCACTGACCCCTGAGGCACACCACTAATCACCGGCTGCCACCCTGAAAAAGACCCCACTCTCTGCTTTCTGCCAGTCAGTCAATCCTCTATCCATGCCAGGATCTTACCCTTAACACCATGGACTCTTAACTTATTTAACAGTCGCTTACGCAGCACCTTGCCAAAGGCCTTCTGGAAATCTAAATAAACGATTAAAAGGTTCTCCTTTATTTAATTCCCTTGTCACTTCCTCAAAGAACTCTAACAGAGGAGAACTTGCAGGTGCAGGTGGTGGTGTTGCCTTGAATCTGTTTTTCTCATCCTTTCCCATGGTAGAGATGATAGGTTTGGAAGGTTCTGTTGAAACTAATGCATTTTGTAGATGGTACGCACTGCTGTGTCAGTGGTGAAGGGAATTAATGTTTAAGTTGATGTACTGAATACTAATCAAGTGGGCTGCTTTGTCCTGGAGGTGCCAAGTTTCTTGAGTGTTGTTGGAGCTGCACTCATCCAGGTAAGCAGAGAGCTTTGCATCACACTCCTGACTTGAGTCTGGTGCCAGTGTCTGGTAAATGGAAATCCCCAAAGCATTGATAGTGAGGGCTTCAGCAATGATAATGCCATTGAACATCAATAAGGGATGTGGTTAGATTCTCTCTTGTTGGAGATAATCATTGCCTGGCACTTGGGTGGCACAAAAAGGATTTGCCACTTATCACCCCATGCTTGGATGTTGGCCAGATTATGTTGCATATTCACACAGTCTGCTTCAGAATCTGAGGAATTGCAAATGCTGCTGATAATTGTGTAACCATCAGTGAACATTTCCATTTCTGACTTCATGATGCAAGGAAGATCATTGATGGAAGAGCTGAAGATGATTTTGTCTAAGGACACTCCTATGGAATTCCTGCAGTGATGTCCTAGGTTGAGATGATTGACCTCGAACAATCTCAACCTTCTTCCTTTTTGCCAGATAGAACTCGAAACAATGGAAAGGTTTCTCCCTATTCCCAACGATTTCAATTTTGCTAGGGCTCCTTGATGCCATATTCGGTCAAATGCTGCTTTGATGTCAAGGGCAGTCACTCTCACCTCACCTCTTGTGTTCAGTTCTATTGTCCATGTTTGAATCAAGACTGTGAAAAGGTCAGCAGCTGGAAGACCCAGGCAGAACCCAAACTGAGCATCAGTGAGCAGGTTATTACTGGGTAAGTGCCTTTATTTTTGCCTACAGGGTTGTAATAA
Organism: Carcharhinus amblyrhynchos; assembly: GCF_965287045.1. Taxonomy (NCBI): domain Eukaryota; kingdom Metazoa; phylum Chordata; class Chondrichthyes; order Carcharhiniformes; family Carcharhinidae; genus Carcharhinus; species Carcharhinus amblyrhynchos. Next base: position 98,457,621 of record NC_137326.1, on the reverse strand, counting down.
CTCCATGGAGGTGAAAATCCTGTCACCAAATTACTTTATTTACACCATACATCTGTACACAGCCAGTTCTCCAGTTGCTTCCTGCTAAATGCAGCCTGGGTATCTGACACACCTGCTTTAAATAGGGAGTATGAGACTCCCTGATTTAACTATCAATTAAGATTCATCAGGAACTTCTTTTCATGTACCAGCCAAATAAACAAAACCAAATTAATTCAGGGACAACTCAAAAAGGACAGCTCCCTAAAAGGAAGAGGAACTGCCCAAAATAAAAGACAAAGCAGAAAGGAAACTTAAAACATTAAATCAAAACGTGATTATCAGGGTCAATAATACACCCTAGTCCCTGCAGAGCCCAGCGGGCATAAGAGCATAAGAAATAGGAGCAGGAGTAGGCCATCTAGCCCTTCGAGCCTGCCCCGCCATTCAATAAGATCATGGCTGATCTGTCGTGGCTCAGTTCCACTTTCCCGCCCTCTCCCCATAACCCTTAATCCCCTCGCTTATCAAAAACCCATCAACCCGCATCTTAAAAATATTTAGCGAGGCAGCCTCCACCACTTCAACGGGCAGAGAATTCCAGAGATTCACCACCCTTTGAGTGAAGAAGTTCTTCCTCAACTCCATTCTAAACCGCCCCCCCTTTATCTTGAGGCTGTGCCCCCTAGTCCTAAGAAGTCCCAAGTCCTTCATGGAAGGCATCAACTGTGCTCCTGGGCACTGCATGCTCCCTTTCTAGGGGCACCTGGTCATGAATATAGCCATGGTAGAGGGGCAGACAGTCAGGGTAGCTGGCGCCCCTCGATCGCCCACTACCTGGACCTATTGATGGCTCACCTCGCTACGCCCAGGAGCAGCTTCACGAGGAGGTCCTCCTCCTTCCCTGTCTCCCTCTCCACGAGGTGAAGACTCATCAGGTATCTCTTTTGAATACCAAACAAATAAACTAACTCAAATTAACTTAGGGACAATTTAAAAGGGGCAGCATCCCAAAAGGAAGGGGAACAGCCTGAAACAAAAGTCAATCACGAAAAGAAACTTAAAATATTAAATCTAAATGTGATTATTGGGGTTTATAATATACCCCAGCCCCTGCGGAAGGTGTCAACTGTGCCCATGGGCACCGCATGCTCCATCTCCGTGATAGACAGGCAGACAGTCAGGATGGACCACACCCTCGATCGCCCGCTGTCTGGACCTATTGATGGCTCGTTTCGCTAGGTCCAGGCGCAGGTTCAAGAGGAGGTCCTCCTCCTTCCCTGGCCCCCTGCCCACCAGGTGAAGATTCATCAGGTAGTTCATACTCTAGCGAATCAACGTCATTAGTCTGGTTGAAGTCATCACAAGGGCATACTAGGATAATTACTCACATTGCTCTATGCATGTCAATGTTTTAGCTGTTTTGAAATTGCTTAGCTAGTGGTGTCACTAATTCTTTATCTCTGCAATCGCTGTGAGCTCTTCCAGAGCCTGGTAATGTTTGATACTTCTGTGCTTAAATATTGCTGCCAATCCCTCAGATTCAAGTCATATTAGAGAAACAGAATCACCAACTATGCTTTCTCTCATTACTATAAGATATCTAGATTAATATGCAAATCCTGGTGTGAATCATAAACTGACAGCCCTTTGAATAAAGGTCAGTGGAGCATTTATAAATTCAAAACTATTGGTACTTCAGCATAGATAAGGCATGTGGTTTACATTTCCTGTATCAATGCTCCTACGGACATTGACAATTGATTCACTCTATAGCAGCACATCGACATTTCTAAGTCCACCAATAATCGTTAATTAAAAAAGGATTATCATTCATATCACTGCTAAAGGAATTCTCTTGCTTACTGGTAAGCAACTTTTGAATATATTTTAAGAAGATATGTTTTCTGGAGTATAGAAGCTCGAAACTCTCTAATGCTGTTTATAAAAAGATCAAGTAATTATTAGACCTGAATTTTTGTCGATGAAATACCAATTTGTAAGTGTATACAGTTAATACTTGTCAACACTTAGGGGCAGCGCGGTGGCACAGAGGTTAGCACTGCTGCCTCACAGCACCAGAGACCTAGGTTCAATTGCAGCCACAGGTCACTGCCTGTTTGGAGTCTGCATGTTCCGCTTGTGTCTGCGTTGGTTTGTTCCAAGTGCTCCGGTTTCCTCCCACACTCCAAAGGTGTGCAGGTTAGGTGGATTGGCCATGATAAATTGCCCCTAAGTGACGGGAGGACTAGCTAGGATAAGTGCATGAGGTTACAGGGATAGGACCTGGGTGGGATTGTAATCGGTGCAAACTCGATGGACCTAATGGCTTCCTTCTGCATTATAAGGATTCGAGGACTTGCATACATGCAGCACCTTATCCCACCCTTAGGATGCACCATAGGACTTAACAATTATTTTAGAAATTGAATCATTATTGTTAAGAAATAGGAGCAGGAGTAGGCCATCTAGCCCTTCGAGCCTGCCCCGCCATTCAATAAGATCATGGCTGATCTGAAGTGGATCAGTTCCACTTTCCCACTCTCTCCCCATAACCCTTAATTCCTTTGTCTGTCAAAAACCTATCTACCCATGACTTAAATATAGTTCGCGAAGTAGCCTCCACCACTTCAACGGGCAGAGAATTCCAGAGATTCACCACCCTTTGAGTGAAGAAGTTCCTCCTCAACTCTGATCTAAACTGCACCCCACTTATCTTGAGGCTGTGCCTCTAGTCCTGCTATCCTTTCTAAGCGGGAAGAATCTCTCTACCTCTACCCTATCCATCCCTTTCATTATCTTATACGTCTCGATAAGATACCCCCTCATCCTTCTAAACTCCAAACTTCTAAGGCATGGCAATCAGTAAATATTCCTTAAAAAGATGATTTGTTGGTTGATTGAGAGAGGAATAGGGATCAGCACATTGGAAAAGCTTCATAATTTGAATACCACAATGAAACTTTTCACAGATGTTTCAGCTTAAGTGTATAGTATTCCCTCACTATTGTACTGAAATGTTGTCTTGGATTTTATGTTACATTTCTGTTACGTTGGCTTCCCAATCCTCTGGTTTCCCACTCGGAGGTTATTCAGGAGGCACAACAGAAATTCATCCCAAAGAGGAAGAAACATGCTAAGGGGAGGACAAGGCATCCATGGCTGACAAGGGAAGCCAAAGACAGTATAAAAGCAAAAGAAAAAGCATACAAAGGGGTGAGGACTAGTAGGAAACCAAGGGATTGGGAAGCCTTTGGAAGCCGGTATGATGTTGTGGGTGTCCCAGAGATGTGGCTGCAAGGGGATCAGGGCTGGGATCTGAATATCCAAGGATATGTGTCCTTTCGGAAAGACAGGCAGATGGGCAAAGGTGGCAGGATTGCATTGTTAGTAAGGAGTGAAATTAAATCGATAGCAAGAAATGATGTAAGATCATAAAGCACAGAATCTCTGTGGGTAGAGCTGAAGAATCACAGAGGTAAAAAGACTCTGATAGGAGTTATGTATCGGCCCCCAAGCAATAGTCAGGATGTGGGGCAGAAAATAAATCCAGAGATAGAAAAGGCATATAAAAAAGGCAATATTACAATAATTATGGGGGATTTCAATATGCAGGTGGACTGGATCCCAAGAAAGGGAATTTGTGGAATGTCAAAGAAATGGTTTTTTGGAGCATCTTGTATCAGAGCCTACTAGGGAACAGGCAATTCTGGATTTGGTGATGTGTAATGAGGCAGACTTGATTAAGAAACTTAAAGGGAAGGAACCCTTAGGGAGCAGTGACCACAATGTGATAGAATTTACCCTGCAGAGAAGCTAGAATCAGATGTAATGGTATTACAATTAAATAAAGGTAACTGCAAAGACATGAGGGAGAAGCTGGCCAGAGTTGATTGGAACCTAGCAGGGAAGACAGTGAAACAGCAATGGCAGGAGCTTTTGGAGGTTATTCAGGAGACACAACAGAAATTCATCCCAAAGAGGAGGAAATATGCTAAGGGGAGGACAAGGCATCCATGGCTGATGAGGGAAGTCAAAGACAGCATAAAAGCAAAAGATAAAGCATACAAAGTAGCAAGGATTAATGGGAAGCCAGAGGATTGGGAAGCCTTTAAAAGTGAACAGAGGACAACTAAAAAAGCAATAAGGGAGGAGGAGATGAAGTATGAGTGTAAGCTAGCTAGTAATATAGAGGAAGATAGGAAGAACCTTTCTCAATATATAAATGGTAAGAGAGAGGCAAAAATAGACATTGGACAACTGGAAAATGAGGCTGGAGAAGTAATAATAGGAAACAAAGAAATGGCAGAGGAACTGAATTGTTACTTTGCACCAGTCTTCATGGTGGAAGACACCAATGGAATGCCAGAGCTTCAGGAGAGTCAGGGGGCACAGGTGAGTGTAGTGGCTATTACTAAGGAGAAGGTTTTGGGGAAACTGAAAGGTCAGAAGGTGGATAAATTACCTGGACCAGATGGACAACACCCCAGGGTTATGAAAGAGAAAGCTGAGGAAATTGTGAAGGCAATGGTGGTGATCTTTCAGGAATCAGTGGAGGCAGGGACAGTCCTAGAGGACTGGTAAGTCACTAATGTAACATTGCTGTTTAAAAAGGGAGAGAGGTAGCAGACGAGAAATTATACATCGGTTAGCCTGACTTCCATCATTGACAAGATTTTAGAGTCCATTTTTAAGGTGAGATTGTGGACTACTTGGAAGTGCATGATAAAATAGGACTGAGTCAACATGGGTTCATGTAGAAAAAACTAGAACCAGAGGGCACAACCTCAGGCTAAAGGGACGATCCTTTAAAACAGAGATGAGGAGGGGTTTCTTCATCCAGAGAGTGGTGAATCTGTAAAACTCTTTGCCGCAGAAGGCTATGGAGTCCAGGTCATTGAATGTCTTTAAGGCAGAATAGATAGATAGATAGATAGATAGATAGATAGATAGATAGATAGATAGATACTAATCTTCATTAATAAGGAGATCAGGGGTTATGGGGAAAAGGTAGGAGAATGGGGATGAGAAAAATATCAGCCATAATTGAATGGTGGAGCAGACTCGATGGGCTGAGTGGCCTAATTCTATGCCTTATGGTCTTATAGTCTTATTTCATCATGGAACTTGAAACAAGTTTCTGGTGTAAGAGATTGAGGAAGTACAATTTGTTAAAATTGTATTTGATATTCTTATTTAAGGTGAGGGATCTTAGTACTGGACAGTGAAACATTTTCAATTTCAGGAACATAGTGCCAGCACCAAGGACTCTCAGATCCAAAATGCTAGATACAGACTAAAATTCTTATCGGCACTCCCAAGAATGTGCTCAGTTTCAAAACAAGGGGGTTTACTACTCCACTGAGGAAGAGGAAACAGCCAAGAATGAATTTATGGGAGATTTAGGAAAGATAGGAAGGGAAATGAGTGGGGAACATGGCAGGTTTCTACAATTAAGACTTTAACTTCCATTTACCAAATGTGTCTGGCTACAGACATGGTAAAAAGTCTGACAACACCAGGTTTTAGTCCAACCGATTTATTTGATAGTAAACTCAGTCTAACGCCGGCACATCCACATACAGACATGGTGCCAGAGAGCTGGAGGATTGCTAAAGTAACATTATTTAAGTCGGGAGAAAGAGTTAGACTGAGTAATTGTGGGAAAATTATTGCAAAGATTTTGATGGATGGTATAAATTGGCATTCAGAAATGCTCACATTAATCAAGGACACTCAACATGGATTTGTTAAGGGATAGTCATGGCTGACTAACATGGTTGCGATTTTTGAAGTGGTAAAATATAGATTCAATGTAAGTAGAAATTTGATGTCAACTACATTGATTTTACGAAGGATTTAGACAAAGATCCATGGCAGGCTGGACAGAAAAATAAAAGGCCATTGGATCCATGTTATATCCAAAACTGGTTCAGCAGCAGGAAGCTAAGGACAATGGTCAACAAGGGATTTTGTGACTGGGAGACTGTTTTGAGTGTTTTTTTTCTCCATTATGCCAGAGCTTCAGGAGACTGACTCTTTGCTCCCCCTTTATCGTCCCTTTAGCCTGAGGTTGTGCCCTCTGGTTCGTTATGAGGACCCTTACTTTTCATGATATGTCCATAATTAGACTTAAATGCAGGATGTCGGTGAGGAAGTTTATAAGTGATCCAAAAATTGACCATGTGGTTGATCGTAAACTTAAGAGGATATCAGTGATGGTCAGATAGAGAAAAAAGCGGCAAGTGGAAATCCATCCTGAGAAACGTGAGGTAATTAATTTGGAGAGAGCAAAATACGCAAGGAACTAAAGAGTTTAGGAGGCAAGTGGTGATGATAATGCCCCCTGAGGATTAGCCTCCCTTAGCAGCACCTTCAGCTGCCCTCGCCTCTTCATGGTCCCCCTGCATGCTGGACAAGGCCAGAGGCTGTAAGGCAGCTGGAATCCACTCCCTGCATCTCTGCACCATCAATGCCCCCATTCCACGTGACACTTTCTATTCATGACAGCACTCTGCTCCTGCCTCCACACAGAGTAGTGTCGCATTTGGCTCTGCAAGAGCATGACCACACTCTAAAAGGAGAAGCCCATGCATTCAGGTTGGCTCTGACAGAGTACATGTGCTATATGGATTGTCCCACAAAGCCTCAGGGATATCTAACACTTGGGAACTTTTCTGCCTCTGATGTTCCAGAGTCTCAGGCACAGCATCTTGGTCCTGCAGAGCATGGCTATGCCTTTTTAAAGTTTTAAAGTTTATTTATTAGTGTCACAAGTAGACCTACATTAACACTGCAATGAAGTTACTGTGAATACCCCCTAACTGCCACACTCTGGCACCTGCATGGGTACAGTGAGGGACAATTTAGCATGGCCAATGCACTCAACCAGTAATCTTTAGGACTGTGGGAGGAAACCAGAGCATCTGGACAAAACCCACACAGACACGGGAAGAACGTGTAGGCACAGACAGTGACCTAAGCTGTGAATCGAACCAGAAAGCTGGGTCCCTGGCGCTGTGAGGCAGCAGTGCTAATCACTGTGCCACTGTGTTTGTCCTTGGTCCTCCAAAGGGTACTGCACAGTGCTGTCTCTGACTCTTTGCTCCCCCAGCTTGCTCAGACTTCATCACACAAAGCTAGATTATGATTCCAACAAGGTAGGGCTGTGCTAGTAGACAATGTGAAGATGCACTGTGCTGGTGCGGGTTCTATGGGATGTCTCCCGACTGAGGAGGCTGGTGATTTGTGCAGTGACAACTCAACAGGTACAGCCGCACAACTAACCCCATCGATGCCCACAGTTAGAGTGCCACAGCACATGTTGAACAGGTTTCTCTTCCATGCCCTTCACCTGAGGATGGAGTTTCCAAATAACTTTGCTCTCCTTAGCTTCCAGCCTCACCATTGCTGATGAGCTGACATGTTGGCACCCACACAAGTGTTGAGAGGTCATAAACCTGTAATGTTGGGGGTGATTCTCCCAGCCAGCTGCACTGCTTTAGCAATGTTGCAAGCCAGAAGACTGAAGCAGAGGCCATTTAGCAGACATTCTACTAGGCGCCACAACCTCCACCAGTCTCCGACCGCTGGATTTCCAGCACCATTAGCTCCCCCCCAGAAATCAGCACCAGCTGTATAAATGAGTTCATGAGTATTTCAATCATTAGCGGGCTCGGGACTGAAATCTCCAGGCCCATTAGTGTGGTGTCTCCCCCCACCCCGCCTCCCCATCATCACCACTGTCCAGGAGATGGGTGTGGGTGGGGGGAGAGGGGGTAGTCGCACTGCCGCTCTGCATTTGGCAGTGACAGAGGGAGGGAGGCCAGCAATTGGGAGAGAGGGGGAGGGGGCTGCTGGATTGGGGTGGGGAGGAGACCGGGAGATTGGGACTGCCGGGGATTGAGGGGCGGGGGGGGCGAGGTTGAGGCACCGGAGGGGCTCAGGGCTGGTCCTGACACATCTGGGGAGCCAATAATCAGAAGGAGCAGGAGTCGCACAGCCAGCGATGCAGGGTCACAGGGCTGACCAGTGATCCGGAGACCAGTAGTGAGGGGCATGCATCTATCTGAGTACTGACAGACTGGTGCATGCACAGTGACTGCTTAGCACTATGCTGCCGGCCTCTCCGGTGGGAATAGGCCCAGCCCACTGATTTCTAATGGGATTCACACCCGTGCACTCTGTATGCACTGAGTGTGGGAGACTCAGCCATCTGAATGGTTGCCACCCTGCCTGAGTTCAGTGGGGGGAAAGGAGATTCTGCTGCCACTTTGCCTGAGGTCAGTGGAGGGGAAGGGGGTTCCGCTGCCACCCTGCATGTGATCAATGGGGGGGAAGGAGGGGTCCGCTGCCACCCTGCATGTGATCAATGGGGGGGAAGGAGGGGTCCGCTGCCACCCTGCATGTGATCAATGGGGGGGAAGGAAGGGTCCGCTGCCACCCTGCCTGAAGTCAGTGGGGGGAGGGAGAGGCCCGCGAGGGGTCTGCAATCAGTCTGGGTGGTGGGGCTGTGGGGAGGGGGGTGCGGGGCAAGGGGTTTAGTAATGTTGTAGGGGTAGGACAATATCTGTGGGGACCAGGGGGAGGCATTATCTGGCCTGAGAGCGATGTGGCAGGGAGCAGTATTCTTTTCTGTGCAAGCGCAGTTGGAGGCACAGATCGGAGCTGCAGGATTTCCGCCGTGTTAAGTCCCTTGCACAGGCTTGTGCAATACGATTCAGACTGGCTGATACTTTTTCAGGAAGAGTGCATGTGGCGGCGCCTAGGAACGGGTCTAAAAGTCGGATCTGAAACACTCCTAGTTTCAAGTTCACCCAGCACTTAGAATCAAAATCGTAAAATAGGGCCCGTTAACTCTGTTTTTCTCTCCACAAATGATGTCTGAATGGCTGAGTATTTCCAGCATTTTATGTTTTTATTTCTATAACACATTAAATGATTTCTGAACATATCTCATTGTTATTTTATCTCTTAAAAGATTTTCTAGTTTACCATGTTCTATCCCTTCTTGTGACATTGAGTTGGCCTTCCGAAAACAGAGAATTTTGTTGTTTCATGTTCCTCTTCCTCTTTTTTTAGAGAAAAAAATCGGTCCTCTTAGGGGCAAAGGGGAGGAACTATGTTTAGAGCCCAAGGGAATGGGGGAGATCCTGAATGAATATTTTGCGTCAGTATTCACAAAGGAGAGGGACTAGTTGTCTGGAAGTATCTTGGAGGGAATTGTCAAGCCGTTGGAGAAAATCTCCATTACAAGGGAGGAAGTGTTAGAGTCTTTAGGTAATATTAAAACAGATAAATCTCCGGGGCCTGATGGCATTTATCCTAGGCTGCTCAGGGAGACGAGAGGTGAAATTGCTGGGCCTCTGACGGAAATCTTTGTCCCTTCTTTGGACACAGGTGAGGTCCCAGAGGACTGGAGAATAGCAAATGTGGTACCGTTGTTTAAAAAGGGTAGTAGGGATAACCCTGGTAATTATAGGCCAGTGAGCTTGACGTCAGTGGTAGGGAAGTTGTTAGAGAGGATTTTTAGAGATAGGATGTATACACATTTAGAGCATAGCAATCTGATTAGTGTCTGGCAACATGGCTTTGTAAAGCGGAGGTCGTGCCTTACGAATCTGGTAGAATTTTTTGAGGAGGTGACAAAAACAGTTGACGAAGGACGAGCCGTGGATGTCGTCTATATGGATTTCAGTAAGGCGTTTGAGAAAGTCCCTCTTGGCAGGTTGGTGAAAAAGGTTAAGGCTCATGGTATACAAGAACAGGTGGCTAGATGGATTGAGAACTGGCTTGGCAACAGGAGACAGAGGGTAGCAGTGCAAGGGTCTTTTTCTAGCTGGAGGTCTGTGGCTAGTGGTGTGCTGCAGGGCTCCGTACTGGGAACTCTGCTATTTGTAATATATATAAATGATTTGGAAGAGGGAGTAACTGGTGTGATCAGCAAGTTTGCAGATGACACAAAGATGGCTGGACTTGCTGATAGTGAAGAACAGTGTCAGACAATACAGCAGGATATAGATAGGCTAGTAAATTGGACAGAGAAATGGCAGATGGAATTTAATCCAGATAAATGCGAGGTGATGCATTTTGGAAGAAATAATATAGGGGGGAGTTATACAATAAATGGTAGGACTATTAAGAGTATAGAAACACAGAGGGACCTAGGTGTGCAAGTTCACAAGTCCTTGAAGGTGGCAGTACAGGTGGAGAAGGTGGTGAAGAAGGCATATGGTTTGCTTGCCTTTATAGGACGGGGTATAGAGTATAAAAACTGGCGTCTAATGTTGCAATTGTGTAGAACGTTGGTTAGACCACATTTGGAGTACTGCGTCCAGTTCTGGTCGCCTTAATACCGGAAGGACATGGAGACCCTGGAGAGAGTGCAGAGGAGGTTTACCAGGATGCTGCCTGGTACGGAAGGACTGAGCTACGAGGAGAGATTGGGCAAATTGGGGCTGTTCTCCCTGGAAAGACGGAGAATGAGGGGAGACCTAATAGGTGTGTATAAGATTATGAAGGGTATAGATAGAGTGAACTGTGGGAAGCTTTTTCCCAGATTGGATACGAAAATCACGAGGGGCCACGGGCTTAGGGTGAGGGGGGGCGAGGTGTAATTCAGATGTTAGTGGGAGGTTTTTCACACAGGGTTGTGGGGGCCTGGAATGCACTGCCAAGTAGGGAGGTGGAGGCAGGCACGCTAGAGTTGTTTAAGGCTTACCTAGATAGGCACATGAGTAGACTAGAGATGGAGGGATACAAAAGAATGTTCTAGTTAAGGGTCAAGAGCCTCAGAACATTCCTGGGAATCAATAGATTCCTATGGGCCGTACAACATATTTTATGGCTCACCTGTCTCTTACGTTTGAGCTTCTGGGGATCTTCTGTGAATGTCTGTATAAGCTGTGTATGTTTATTGATGTCTCTTTTTTTTACATCCACAGGTGATTCGGTCTGCCTTGCTGGCCAACAAGGGGCATACACACGGTGGGTCGTGCGAGGGCTGCTCTTAGATATTGCTTTGAGAGTTGCCTAGTGCTTCATGTCGTTAGTGTACGCTTAAACTGGACCAACTGATGGGCAACACGACAGCTCAGTGACTATCACTGTTTGCTGTGCAGTTACAGGGACCCGGGTCAGATCTCCGACTTGGGTCGGTGTCTGTGGGAGTTTGCACATCCTCCCTATGCTTGCGTGGGTTTTCTCCGGATGCTCCGGTTTCCTCCCACACCCCAAAAACGTGCTTTTAGGCTGATTGGTGTTAACAAATTGTCCCTAAATTAGACCTCCCTTAATCTGGCACACATATAATTCTCTAAATTTGCACCCTTTTATTGTGGAGTCCAAGAGGCGTGGACAAAAGTTGTAGGTAGAAGAAGGATTGGAATGAGGCACTCACTGAGTGTTAAAATGGGTGGCGCGGCTTGTAGGGTCGAAGGGCCTGTCTCCTGTGCTATGTTGTTCTTTGTTGATTTTAATTTTAATAAATTACTAATAGATAATGTCCATGCAGCATTAGGCTGTTAACTATACCTGGCTTACTTTTTTACACAGAGAATGGTGGGTGCCTGGAACTCGTTGCCGGGAGAGGTAGTGGAAGCGGATACGGTAGTGAGTTTTAAGGGGCATCTTGACAAGTACATGAACAGGATGGGAATAGAGGGATATGGTCCCGGAAGGGTAGGGGGTTTCAGTTCAGTCGGGCAGCATGGTTGGTACAGGCTTGGAGGGCTGAAGGGCCTGTTCCTCTGCTGTAATTTTCTTAGTCTTTGTTCTCATTATAAAACCTTAATATGGTCTGCTCTTTTGTTGCTTTTTCAGAAAGCTTTCCTGAGTGCACTCAATAAATTTACCTTTCTGACTTGAGCTCACCTAATCCAATCTATATTGAAGTTAAAATATTTCTTTAAACCACTCTGCCATCGCCACATACATTAAAACATTCTGATCCTTAATGTTTACTACCAGGGAACCTGGACACGACTCCCACCACTGTTTTGCTATCACCTATAAAAACTATGCTGCCTGCTTGCCTCTTGTTATTTCCCCTCCAATCATAAAAGCAATTTAATTCTTAATCACAAATGCCACTCCTCCTCCTCCATATTCTTTCTGATATATTTGAAGCCATTTCATGGCAATGGCTACCATTTCATGCTCTCTAAACTGAATTTGTGCCTGCACTTTGTCCAGATTGTTTCTTATTCTCCAAGAATTGAGGTGTGTGCTGGCAGGAGAATAGTGTGCGCTGCATATCAAGCAAACAGAAATTCTACTTGTATGTGTCTCAAAGCAGTTGGGTTTTGGAGATCTTTAAACTTGGTGATAGGTTTTACTATATGCATTGTAGTTTAATATTAAGTGATAAAATTTAATGAGCGTGTCCCATCTTAGCTTTGGCAAAAGATTGTTGGAATCATATATTACAAAATTACCACTGATCTTTCAAAGATGTGCGGGTTAGATGTATTGACTATACTACCTTGTCCCTTAGTGTCCCAGGATGCAGAGGTTAGAAGGATTAGTGGGGTAAATATATGGAGTTACGGGGATAGGGCCCAAGTGGCATTGTTGTTGGTGCAGACTCAATGAGCCAAATGGCCTCTTTCTGCATTGTAGGGATTCTATGACTCTACGATTCTTTCACCAAAGTTGCAGCAGGATGTTAGGATAACACCCCCATTCACCTGTCACTCCCCCACTCTCATCCTATGAAAATTATAGGATCATGTATTTGCAAATAGTAGAAAGATGATTTACAATCTTTTCATTTGGATCCATTTATTTCAGCCGGCAAAACAGAAACCCAAACCAAGGAGGATTTCCAGATTTTCTTGAAAGGTAAAAGCCCATTATTAATTTTTTACAGAGGTATCAGAGCACAAGACATACACTAAAAAAAATCACAGAATGGTTAAAGCACAGAAATAGGCCATTCAGCCCAATGTTATTATGCTGGCCTTCGACAAAAAAAATCAAGCTGAAAGTTCAGAGGTTTAAACATAACCTTATGAATTGCATATCATTGGTAAAACCGCTATTGTATCACCTGCATAGTCTGAGGATCTCATTTGAAATCCTCAACCACATAACACAATGTAGGGAGGACATTCCAGGATTTTGACCCAGTAACAGTGAAGGAATAGCAATATATTTCCAAGTCAGGATGGTGAGTGGCTTGGAAGGAAACTTCCAGGTGGTGGTGTTCCCAAATATCTGGTAACTTTGTTCTTCTGGATGGTGGTGGACATGGGTTTAAAATGTGCTGCTAAGATATCCATCTCAGATATCACCTGGAGTCCGAAGTATCTTCAGTCAGTTTAATTCAGTCCACATATTAAGACATGACTGAAGGCACTGGATACAGTAAAAGCTATAGACTCTCACAGCATGCTAGTGGTAGTACCAAAGACTTGAGCCCCTAGTTGAGATGTTTCAGCACAGTTACAACACTGGCATCTATCTGACAAAGTTGAAAATTGCTCAAGTATATCCTATCCACAAAAAAACGACAGATCAAACCAGCCAATTACTGCCCCATTAATCCATTTTCAATTGGTCAAGTGCTAAAACTCCCTGCCACACAGTGCTGTGAATATACCTACACTTCATGGAGTGCAATCAATTAATAAAGCAATTTACCAACACTTTCTCAAGGGCAATTTGAGATAGGCAATAAATACAGGTCTTGTCAGCAATATCAACATTCCATATATGAATATAGAAAATAAACTCGATCTGCTACTTTCTTGCCTAGTCGCTTAACTGGCGTATATTCCTTTGCAAACACTTTGAATCGTTTATCTTTACAGCATCAGCAAAATTAAATATATTACTCTCAGTCCCCTCAACTAAGTTATTGATGTAGCTTTTAAATAGTTGAAGCCCCAACACTGATTCCTTGTGCATTCCATTAGTTCCATCAGTTACCACTTGCCATCTCAATACTGACTACCTTATTTCTGCTATTTTTCTGTCCATTAACTAATCCTCAATTCTTGCTAATATTATTAGCCCAGTGCAAGTGTCGTTTAATGATCTTTAGTTCAGCACCTTTTTGGATGCCTTCTGATAGTCCAAACATATTACATCCATTTGCTTCTCCTTATAATTTCAGCAATATTTCTTCATTTTCAAGCTGCCACTTGGTGATATCATGTGTGAATAACTGATCAGTAACAAAGCATTACACTTATTTCTTATCTTTAGCAGAGTGATGCACAGAGGCTTAAATAAAAATGAACACTGGGCCAAAGAAGGAAAGTTGAGGAGGACCAAATGCTAACCAAAAGCTTGGTTTAAGAAATGAGTTTTAAGGAGGATTTTGAAAGACGGAGGAGTTTGGGGAAGGAATTCCAGAGGGAGGATATTAAGTGGCTGAAAGCCCAGGTGGCAATGTGGTTAGGGGGCTGGTGGATGGGGGTTTTACAAGAGACTGCAATCAGAGGAGCAGAGAGTTTGAGCTGCGGAAATTACAGTGAGAGGTGAAGATTTAAATCAACGATGGACACCCTGTGGCTCATTGGGGGTCTGAATGTACTGTCTGAAACATCTGAACATGAGACCTTGTGGTTCATCACGGGTCTGAAACATCCACGAGATGTTTTGTTGATAGAGTGAGCACAGAGTTTGCGACAGAGAGAGAGAGAGCACGGAGCCAGGAAGTTCAGATAATCCAAAAAAGAACGAGAACAGGAACAGAGTCTGGAGATAAAAGAGTGCAGGAAAGAACAAGACTGCGAGTGGACCCCAGTACAAAAGGGCATGGGAAAGAGAGAGGCTGAAAGTAGAGCAATTAGTAGTGAATAATTTATTTGTTTTCCTCATTTATCTTTTAATACTTCTACAATTTTTCAGTAATTGTAAGATTTTCTTCATAGTTTTTTCGTAACAGCAGTGGTAATTATAGGAGCAGTAGAGTTTATTAATAAAAATAAATGAAGGAGACTTTCAAAAATGTTGCCTGGGCTGGAGAGTTTTAGTTATGAAGAGGATAGACTGGGATTGTTTTCCTTGGAGCAGAGGAGACTGAGGGGGAACATGATTGAGATGTATAAAATTATAAGGGGCATAACTCACTGCCTGAAAGGGTGGTGGAAGCAGACTCTCATAAGATTTAAGAAGTATTTAGATGTACATTTGCAATGCTAAGGCATACAAGGCTATGGGCCAAGTCCTGGAAATGGGATTAGAATTGTTGGCTGGTTTGTCTTTGACCAACACAGACACAATGGGCTCAAGGGCCTTTTCTGTGCTGTAGACCTCTATGACTCCAACTACATAAATAAATAAAAATAAATACCTAAAGCACATATCTGAGTAATTAAAAAATGTATAACATTTAGTTGTAGCTGGTACTAGTTTTGACAAGCTCAGTAAATTGTAATATGTAAGGTGAGTGAAATATTTCTCCCATTTGAAGTTGATAAAAGTTCTATTATTATATGAATGATATGGCATTTTCTGTAACTCATTATGAAATATTCAGTGTGTATTAAACATATTTAATATTATTCATGGGATTGTGATAGTGCACATTACCAATTTCAACCTTGCAGCCCACTGAGATGAATGAGGGCTACTCACCAACTTTGCTTGTCCATCGCTGATTTAAATACCAGAATAGTATTTTCAATTTTTGGTGACATAGGTCCAAGAACCATTAATCCCTTGGGCAAGGAGGAATGGTTAGGTTAATCAAGGGGAACGGATATGTTTCTGCCACTTAAACAAAAACATTTTTTGTCAAAGTTATGTACTGAGGATAAATTGATGAATGATCAGGGGTTGGTGCAAGGTTGGACAAGGACAATATCATTTTGAATGAGACAAAGAGTGTAAGAGGAAAGAGTGATGGAACAGGTACACAGAAAAGGTTCAGTGGATCAGGTGGAGAGGGCAAGAAACTTCAATGGCCTTAGTCAAAACTCTATCCTTTTTCTGCTTTATGTCCCTCTCGTCCATTCCAATCTTTTGCTGGCCATCTGTCTCCACTTCATCTGAGTATTGATCGGGATGACTCCAATTCCAAGGTTGGAGCTTTTTCACTCAACAGATAAAGCTACAGTTCACAATATCTTTGTAGAGGTTTGGACAGATCCCTTTACAGGAGACAATTTGAGACAGATGGGATAACAGAGAATCATCCAACACAGAAGGAGGCCTATTGTTCATTATGTGTACTGACTCTTTGAAAGAGCAATCCAGTGAGTTCCACTCTTGTTTACGGCCCTACATCGTTTTCCCTTTTCAATTATATGTTCAATATCCATGTGATGGTTGTGACTACACAGAATCCTATAGTGTAAAGTGAGACCATTCAGCCTGTCGAGCCTACACTGACAGCAATCCCACCCAGGCCCTACCCCTATAACCCCACCTACTTACTTTGCTAATCCTCCTGACACTAAGAGGCAATTTACCTTGGCCAATTAACCTGATACTCACACCTTTGGTTCTGCTTTCTTATCATTTCAGACATCACTTTCAGATCATAACAGATCATTGCATAAAATATTTCATCTTTTCTCCCCTCTGGTTCTTTTGCCAATTGTCTTAACATATTTGGCAACGCGTAATTTTGAATGAACTCCTTCTACATGCCATGGATTGGTTCATTCAATTTGTTGGACAGCTAGCTCATGATGTGGAGGGCCGCCAACAACATAATTTCAATTTCCATACTAGTTGAGGTTATCCATCACCTTACCCCTCTCAACCTTACATGTTGGCCTGACTAGTAAGGATGGCAGTTTTATTTTCCTAAAGAACGTTAAAGGGATTTTTTCAACATTGGTAGATTCTTAACTCCAGATTTATTTTATTGAATTCAAAATTTACCACCTGCCATGGCAGGATTTGAACCTGAGTCCCCAGAACATTAGCTGAGTTTCAGATTAAGCATCTAGTGATAATAACACGAGATCATCACCTCTCCTTGGCTTCATATCAGTCATAAAATTTCATTGAATATGGAACAAGATCATAAAGCTCTTATTTTGTGTGTCCTTATAAATACACACACGCAAACACAAACAAATAACCACACACATACAAATATGCATATAGTTACATGCAAATATACACACATAAACAAATACAAATACATATACAAACATGCAAATCTATACACATTCATTTGCACACATATACAAACATGCATGTATACATATATACTTACATGTTTGTATATGCATATATTCAAAGAACAAAGAACAACACAGCACGGGAAACAGGCCCTTCGGCCCAATGAGCCCGCGCTGCCATTTTAACATTGTGAGTTCCCTCTTCCACCCATGACCCTTGTCTACGCTTATGGCACTCCACATTGGAAACCAGATTGAGGGGATTAATTTAGGGGCAACTTGTTACACCAATCAGCCTAAGAGCACATCTTTGGGATGTGGGAGGAAACCGGAGCACCCGGAGAAAACCCACGCAAGCACAGGGAGAATGCACAAACTCCCACAGATACTGGCCCAAATCCATGTATCTGCACAGCAAACAGTGATAGTCACTGAGCTGCCGTGTTGCCCATCAGCTGGTCCAGTTTAAGTATACACTAATGACGTGAAGCACTAGGCTACTCTCGAAACATCCAAGAGCAGCCCTCTCACGACCCACCATGTGTATGCCCTTTGTTTGACAACAAGGCGGACCGAAGCACCTGTGGATTAAAAGAGAAAAACATCAATAATATGCACATCTTATGCAAACATTCAAGGGACTCCCCAGAACCTCTAAAGTAAAACAAGTGAGCCAGAAAAATACATTGGAAAGTCCATAGGAACCAATTGATTCACAGGAACGTCCCAAGGCTCTTGATCCTTATTTAAAACAGTCTCCTATATCCCTCCATCTCTATTCTGCTCATGTGTCTATCTAAGTACACCTTAAACAACTCCAGCGCGCCTGCTTCCACCACCTTACTTGGCAGTGCATTCCATAACCCCACAACTCTCTATGTGAAAAACCTCCCTCTAACATCCGAATTATACCTCGCCCCCCCCCTCACCCTAAGCCCGTGGCCCCTCATAATATTTGTTTCCAATCTAGGAAAAAGCTTACCACTGTTTACTCTGTCAATAGCCTTCATAATCTTATATACCTCTATTAGATCTCCCCTCATTCTCCGTCTTTCTAAGGAAAACAGCCCCAATTTGCCCAATCTTTCCTCATAACCCAGTCCTTCCATACCAGGCAGCATCCTGGTAAACCTCCTCTGCACTCTCTCCAGCGTCTCCACGTCCTTCCAGTAGTAAGGCGACCAGAACTGGATGCAGCACTCCAAATGCGGTCTAGCCAGCGTTCTATACAACTGCAACATTAGATGCCAGCTCTTGTACACTATACCCCTTCCTATAAAGGCTAGCATACCATAAGCTTTCTTCGCAACCTTCTCTACCTGTACTGCCACCTTCAAAGACTTGTGCACTTGCACCCCCAGGTCCCTCTGCATTTCTATACTCTTAATAGGTCTACCCTTTATCATATAACTCCCCCCTACATTATTTCTTCCAAAATGCATCACTTCTCATTTATCAGGATTAAATTCCATCTGCCATTTACCTGCCCAATTTACCAGCCTATCTACATCCTGCTGTATTGCCAGACACTGCTCCTCACTGTCCGCAAGTCCAGCCATCTTTGTGTCATCTGCAAACTTGCTGATCACACCACGTACGCCCTCCTCCAAGCCATTTATGTATATTACAAATAGAAGAGGTCCCAGTGCTGAGCCCTGTGACACACCACTAGTGACAGACCTCCAGCTAGAAAAAGACCCTTCCACTACTACTCTCTGTCTCCTATTACCAAGCCAGTTATCAATCCATCTAGATACCAGTCCTTGTATTCCATGAGCCTTAAACTTTTCAACCAACCTACCATAAGTTCCTGCCTAACTGGCTGTAGCTAGCCTTCCCCCAATTTAGCACCCTCCCCTTAGGACAGCACTCATCTTTTTCCATTAGTATCCTAAAGTAGACAGAATTGTGGTCACAGTTAGCCACATGTTCACCTACTGCAACCTCAACCACCTGACCTGGCTCATTACCCAGAACTAAATCCAGTATAGCCCACTCTCTAGTCGGGCTAGCTACATACTGCTCCAAGGACCCTTCCTGTACACATTTTACAAATTCCTCCCCATCTGGACCCCCATCCCTAGGCACCTTCCAATCCACCCCAGGGAGATTAAAATCTCCCACTACAACAACCCTATTCTTTCTGCACCTATCCAAAATGTCTTTACATATGCCTTCTTCCACTGCCCGTGGGCAGTTGGGTGGCCTGTAGTACACCTCTAGCATAGTAATTGCTCCCTTCCTATTCCTCAACTCCACCTACAGCGACTCAATTCCTAACTCCTCTAATATTATCCTCCCTCTGCACCACTGTGATGTGCTCCCTCACTAACAATGACACTCCCCCACCTCTTTTCGACCCTCCTCTGTCACGCCTAAAACACTTATACCCAGGAATATTTAGCTGCCAGTCCTGCCCTTCCTTTAACCACGTCTCCGTCACTGCCAACTCATCTAAATTCCCTGTGAACATTAAGGCCTTAAGTTCATCCATTTTACCCGTTACGCTCCTCGCATTAAAACAGACTCACTCCAGACCTCCAGGCTCACTCGGATCCTCCTTCTCCTGGATGATTTTCCTTTTATCCAAACTTACCCTGTCACCCAACTCGTTCCCAATCCCAGTGCCTACTGAGCTATCGGTCTCATCCCCACCCCCCCCTCCATATTAGTTTAAACCCTGCCGAAACACCCCAGCTAACCTCCCAGCTAACATATTCGTGCCCTTCCCATTTAAATGTTCCTCATCTCTCCTATGCAGGTGCCCTTCTCTCATAAATGCTTCCCAATGATCTACAAATGTAAAACCCTCTGTCTTGCACCAATCTGTCAGCCACACATTCAGGCTGTAGGATCTCATTATTCCTAGCTTCACTGTTACTAGGCACTGGTAGCAGCCCAGAGATTGCCACCCTGGAGGCCCTGCTCTTCAGCCTGGCCCCCAACTCCCTGAACTACCTACATATATCCCCCCTGCTCTTCCTTCCTACGTCCTTCTCTCCTGTATATACAATTACATCAGCCTGGGTCCCTTCGCCCTTCAAAATTCCCTCTACCCTCCCGAAAACATCCTGTACCCCTGCTCCAGGGAGGCAGACTACCATCCTGGAGTCTCGCTTTTGTCCACAGAACCGCCTATCTATTCCTTTAACCCTCCCATCCCCCACCACTATCTCACTTCTAGCCCCCTTCCTTCCCTCTGAGGCATTCTGGTCCTCCTCTCTTACCCTTTTCACCCCAGTTGTTGCCCTACCCTTGATAATTTGGGGGACTACCGCTGGGGTAGTCTTTGGACCATGACTCCTCTTCTTTTTCCCCTTCCTAATGGTAACCCACCTGTCCCCCCCACTAGGCTCTGGGATCTCCACTTCACTGTGGATCCTATCCATTATTTCCTTGTTCTCCCTGGCTAAAAATACATCCTCAAGACGCAGCTCTAACTGCCTGACCCGGGCCCTCAGACGCTGCAGCTCCAAACACTTGATGCAGGTGTGGACTTTCGGGAGACGTGTTGTCTCCAGGAACTCCCACATATGACACCTAATGCAGCTGAAGTGTCTCCCCATAGACCTTGCCATTTACCTGACCACCTTTGGAATTATGAACACAAAAATGGAAAAGAAGAAAGACGGAACCAGTAACACACCTTGCCTAAGCCTGCTCTCACCTAAGCCCAGTGAGCCAAAGCCCTTACAGCTCTCACTCTGCTCCCAACTCACACTGCTGCCCGCTCCCGACACTGCCCGCTGTCTACTGTGGCCTTTTTATACTCCCGCGCTCCCTTCCCAACATGACAATGGTTCCTGGGATGAGGAAATTCAGTTACTTAGATAGATTAGAAAGGTTGGGACTCTTCCTTGGAGAAGAAAAGGCTGTGATGAGATTTGATAGCAGCACTCAAAATCTTGAAGGGTTTGGACAGAGTAGATAGAGAAAAATCTGTTCCCATTGGTTGAAGCATCAAGAACACAGGAACAATTTATCATGGCCAATGCACTTAATCAGCACATCTTTAGGACTGTGGGAGGAAATCTCAGCACCTGGAAGGAACCCACACAGGCACAGAGAACAAACACAGGGAGAACATGCAGACTCTGCACAGATAGTGGTCCAATCTGCAAATTGAACACAGGTCCTTGGCACTGCGGGGCAGCAGTGCTAACCACTGTGCCACCGTGCCACCCTATTCACAGCGAGTGGTTAGGAAGTGGAATACACTGTCTGTGAGACTGTGGTGGAGGTAGGTTCAATCGAACTATTCAAGAAGAAGATCTGAAAAGGAACAATGTGTAATGTCCTGGGGGGAAGAGAGAGTGGCATTGGGTAGGTTGCTCCTTTGGTCAGCAGCGTAGACACTCACAATTCTGTAATCCTGAGATTTAACTGCACTCTGTGTGAACCCAAACAGTAGGAGTTAACCAACTCGAAGTGGCTTCAGCTTCAAATTACTATCTGATTTTCAAGTTGTTGGTTCCCAATATCAGTTTTCACATTTCAATGTTGTAGGCAAATTTTAGTTTATTTAGAAAGGATTGGTTTTGTAGATTTGAATGAGCAATACAACAGCACGCTAGCATACTTTCATTTATATTTAATGTAGCATGTTCTCTATAAAGTGCATCTTCCTTAATGAACTAAAAGTGAATGCAGTTTCCCTTGCTATACTGGCTGCGTGGATTTAATAAAATGTATTTATTTACATTTTCTTTTGAAACAGAACAGTGCACAAATATGAACTGCAGCTGTGAGGTGAATAATGGCATCAACATTTTACAGGTCATCCTCTACATTCCTACTATCATCGTTGGATTAATATTCAATGCACTGGCCTTGCATTCATTCTGCTGGAAATTAAGAAAATGGACAGAAACCACCATTTACATGACAAGCCTAGCTATTTCTGACCTCATGGTGCTTCTTATTTTGCCTTTCAAAATTTACAGTTTTCATTACAAATGGTTTAATAAGATTCCATGTATGCTTCTTATAATCCTGCATAGAGTTAATATATGCATGAGTGTATTAATTATTACTTGCATTAGTTTGGATAGGTACATTGCAATAAAATACCCATTCAAGGCAAAGACATTGAGGTCACCAATGAAAGCAGCAGGGACATCTGCAGTCATCTGGATTTTTACAAGTTTGTGGAACATTAGTTTTTTAACTATATTTTACAGTACATTCAATGTAACAAACTCAAGCATAGTCTGCTTCTCAACGACATTTAACGAGAAATCAATATCTTATACTGTTCCGACTTTGATAGTATTTCTACTTATTCCACTGATCATTGTGACTTTTTGCTCATCTCAAATTGTCCAAATACTTCAGCAAAGAAATAGGTCAAATGTAGGAGAGTTTAACACAAGGAGAAGTCTACGAATTATTACGGCAAATGCAGTTGTCTTTGTTGTTTGTTTTCTGCCTTTCAACACAATAACTTTTATTCATGTTGTAATGACGTATCTAGAAGCTGATTGCAGTACGCTGAAGCTGATGTGTACCATCAGCGAAGCGGCAAAGTGTTTAGCCAATATCAACTGCTGCCTTGATGGATTTTGCTTTTATCTTGTTACTGTTGAAGCAAGTGAACTTTTCCAAAAGGACTCTGATAACAATCAAACCGTCGTGTTTTCACACTGTGAAGATACGATTATTGGATGAACATACTCGCTAGCATTTAATTGCTGATGTACATAATGCATTATAGCATGGGCCCTGGAAATACATGCTAAGCAACGTAATTATTTTGTGCTTGTATTTAACTTATTTTGCAAAACTCAGCGACATTTTAATGCTATGCATGTTCTCAGCTATTCTCAAATCTTCCTATTGACACTGACTTACAATCTGATAATTCATGATTCACCAATGACAAAAATTAACTACCGAATGAAGTGTTAATTTGTTCTTAATCATGCTAATTTTATAAAGTACAATTAGCGTGGCTGCCTGAAATGTCAAGCACTTAAGGGAAAGTTGGAAGTCAATTCTCTGGCTGAAATAGTCCAGAGTGTGCTTCAATGTATTGAATGTTTAAACTTATTTATTAGTGCCACACGTAGG
Organism: Carcharhinus amblyrhynchos; assembly: GCF_965287045.1. Lineage (NCBI taxonomy): Eukaryota > Metazoa > Chordata > Chondrichthyes > Carcharhiniformes > Carcharhinidae > Carcharhinus > Carcharhinus amblyrhynchos. The sequence continues at coordinate 98,434,489 of NC_137326.1, read as the reverse complement.
CTTACAAGGAGAAGGAGGAGGTAAACAGACAAGTCAAAGGAAGAAAAGAAGTGAATGTAGTTATTTTCCAGAATTGGAGATACTCAGAGTTCTTGTAGGGTTGTAGAGAGAATTGCAGTCAAAGATAAGCCAAAATAATAAGTGAATGGAAGATGGAAATGAGAATTTTATATTTGAGACATTAGTGGACCAGGAGCTAATGACAGATACTAATGGCAGAAATGATGCATGATCTGAATTGTGTGTCAGGACAAGACTAGCAGAGTTTTGGAAGGTGGGAGGCTGGCCAGGAAAGCATTGGATTGATCAATTCTGAAGGTAATGGAAGTATGGCTGAGTTTCAGAAACAGATGGGCATGTGTCAAAATGGACAATGTTGTAACAGAAAATCTTGATGATCGAGAGGAATTACAAACTCAACTTAGAGATGAATAGGAAACTTATGTTGACAATTATCTGGGTTAGCCTGAGACAACAGTTGGAGAGGGAGCCCCCATAGGAAAAGGGAGACAAAAGAAACAACGTTGCTCTTACCATTTTTAAATGGTGGAAATTGCTGTTGGTCTAAGGCTGGGTGATAGACATGAAGTGTGACCACATAGAGATAGTTGAGGAATTGAGGGAGGTAGTGACAAGTTAGGAAAAAGCAAAATACCGTGCGTGCTGGAATCTGAAACAAACACAGAAAATGCTGGAAAATCTCAGCGGCATCTATGGGAGAGAATAGACCCAACATTTTGAGTCTAAATGACCCATTTTCAGAGGGTTCGGGGGTAAACCAGTGAAGGAGCTTCTGTGGTCAAGTTTGGATTAGTGAAGGGTCAGCTAGACTTGAAACGTTGGTTCTATTCTCTCCCCACAGATGCTGTCAGATTTGCTAAGATTTTCTGCATTTTCTGTTTTTATTTCAGATTCCTGCAGTATTTTGCTTTTATCTTTGCATAAGTAAGGGTGGGATCATGTAAGGCCAGTCCAACAGAGGTGAATATCAAAGCAGAGGCTAGCGAGGAGGATTACATGGTTTTCTGGATGAAAGAGAGATCAAATGGAATTTTAAAAATGCAGAGTGGGCAGCACGGTGGCACAATGGTCAGCAATGCTGCCATACAGCATCAGGGACCTGGGTTCAATTCCTGGCTTGGGTCACTGTCTGTGTGGAGTTTGCACATTCTCCCTCTATCTGTGTGGGTTTCCTCCAGGTGCTCTAGTTTCCTCCCACAGTCCAAAGATGTGCAGTTTAGTTGGATTGGCCATGCTAAATTGCCCCTTAATGTTGGGGGATAGAGCCTGGTTGGGATTGTGGTCGATGCAGACTCAATGGGCCAAATGACCTCCTTCTGCACTGTATGATTCCATGAGAAAACATAGAATGAAAAGTTTTAGCGCATTGTTGCAGTCACAGAGGATGACATTTTGTCATTTTGCCTAGGGCCTGTTCAGTGCAGTTGTGAGGTAGAAATCCAACTCAAGAAATTAAAGCAAAAAGTTGCAGAAATTCTTTGCAGAGATTTGGGAAGGGGGCACCATATTCAAGAACTTGAGCGGAAAAGGGAGTTGGAGATGAAGCAATAATTAAAGGCAAAGTGATCAAGCGTGTATAAACTCACGTTCCACAGAAGAAGAATGGATCAAGAATAGTTTTAGAAGCTGAGTTTATTGTTTTGTCAATGCTACAAAATTGATCTGCTTAAAAATATTTAATTTCAGCTGAAGGTTCTCTTCCATTTAAATGCTGCTGGTAAGCTAATGTGACTGGGTTCGGTACCAGACACATGAAAACGAGGACGAGGTGTTGTGTCGCTTCCCATTAGCATCTCAGAACATTGTTCAGGAAGGATGGCAAAGAATACAATCAAAGGGGTCTTTTTGCTTGCTCTGACTCACTGTGTGATATGCCCAGGATCAGCTGAGGCAGCTTTAGTTACATTTCCTAAGCTTTAGCTTTGAATGAACCTTCCAATATTTTCCTAGACACTCGCTTTACAGAATATAGACCTAAGTCTTGGTACTATCATATTTCATCCCTTTCACTCGATACTGTGGTGCTATAAAGGCTCTAAATATGCCTCAGTCGTTGATGCATAATGCTATTGTATATTGATTATTTTATTGACTACTTCAAGGTACATTTGTTTCCCTTCTCTCTTCACTGATGAGAATTCAGAATAAAAAGTATGGCAAAACAACATGTAGAGGTCGTGGTCTCATTTTCATTCAGAAACCAAGACAAACCATCAGAACAAACTTCTTTTAAATTTTTTTTGTTAACTTTCAAAAAGAGATAGGAACAAACAAACAAAACACAATACAGTGAAACAGCCACCATCTCTGAAAAGGTGGCAATTGTGGGAGGAGGGAACTCTGCAGGGAGAAGTAATTGGGGAGGGAGGGAGGGAACTCTGCAGGAGTGGCGATTGGGGAGGTAGGGAGGGAAAGCTCCAGGAGTGGCATTTGGGGAGGGAGGGAGGGAACTGTGCAGGGTGGAGCGACTGGGGAGGGAGAGAATGCCGCAGGGAGAAGCAGTTGGGAGGGAGGGAAGGGAATCTGCAGGAGAAGTGATAATGGAGGGAGGAAACTCTGCAGGGAGAAGCGATTGGGGAGGGAGGGAGAGAACTCTGCAGGGAGAAGTGATTGGGGAGGGAGGGAGAGAACTCTGCAGGGAGAAGTGATTGGGGAGGGAGGGAGAGAACTCTGCAGGGAGAAGCGATTGGGGAGGGGGGGAGGGAATCTGCAGGGAAAAGCGATTGGGGAGGGGGGAGGGAATCTGCAGGGAAAAGCGATTGGGGAGGGGGGAGGGAATCTGCAGGGAAAAGCGATTGGGGAGGGGGGAGGGAATCTGCAGGGAAAAGCGATTGGGGAGGGGGGGAGAGAACTCTGCAGGGAGAAGCGATTGGGGAGGAAGGAAGGGAACTCTGTATATTGGAGGGATTGGCGAGGGTGTGGGAGATTGATGATATCCATTGGGCTTCTGGAGGGGTGAGAGACTGACACAGAGGTGATTGACAAGGAGGCTCTTGATGTCCATCTGAGGGAGTTGAGGATAAACAGGCACAGGGGGTGATTGGCGAAAGGGTGTAAAGGGGGGTACTGATGTCCATGGGTAGGGTTGGGGGATGTAGACCGGCAGAGGGGACAATTGGTGGTGGCAAGGGGAGGGGGTACCTGATATCCATGAGATGGGTGCAGAGGGTGGTAGCAGATCTCCCAGTTCACTGGGTGCTCAATGGCACCTTTAAGATCAACGGCCCAAGGAGCCCGCGCCGCCATTTTAACATTGTGAGTGCCCTCTTCTACCTATGACCTTTGTCTACGCCTATTGGGAAAGATTGAGGGAAGACTAATTTAGGGACAATTTGTTAACACCAATCAGCCTAAGAGCACGTTTTTTAGGATGTGGGAGGAAACCGGAGCACCCGGAGAAAACCCACGCAAGCACGGAGAGAATGTGCAAACTCCCACAGACACTGGCCCAAATCCATGTAACTGCACAGCAAACTGTGATAGTCACTGAGCTGTCATGTTGCCCATCAGTTGGTCCAGTTTAAGCATACACTAACGACGGGAAGCACTGGGCAACTCTCAAAGCAACATCCAAGAGCAGCCCTCACACGACCCACCGCGTGTATGCCCCTTGTTGGACAACAAGGCGGACCGAATCACCTGTGGATTAAAAGAAAAGACATCAGTAAACATGCACAGCTTATTACAGACATTCATGGAATCCCCAGAAGCTCAGAAGTAAGACAAGTGAGCCATAAAATATGTTGGAAGGTCCATAGGAATCTATTGATTCCCAGGGACGTCCCAAGGCTCTTGATCTTTATTTAAAACAGTCTCCTGTATCCCTCCATCTCTAGTCCACTCATGTGCCTATCTAAGTAAACATTAAACAACTCTAGCGTGCCTGCCTCCACCACCCTACTTGGCAGTGCATTCCAGGCCCCCACAACCCTCTGTGTGAAAAACCTCCCTCTAACATCCGAATTATACCTCGCCCCCCCTCACCCTAAGCCCGTGGCCCCTCATAATTTTTGTATCCAACCTAGGAAAAAGCTTACCACTGTTCATTCTATCTATACCCTTCATAATCTTATACAACTCTATTAGATCTCCCCTCATTCTCCGTCTTTCTAAGGAGAACAGCCCCAATTTGCCCAATCTCTCCTCATAGCTCAGTCCTTCCATACCAGGGAGCATCCTGGTAAACCTCCTCTGCACTCTCTCCAGGGTCTCCACGTCCTTCCGGTAGTAAGGCAACCAGAACTGGATGCAGTACTCCAAATGCGGTCAAACCAACGTTCTATACAACTGCAACATTAGACGCCAGCTTTTATACAGTATACCCCCTCCTATAAAGGCTAGCATACCACCTTCTCCACCTGTACTGCCATCTTCAAGGACTTGTGTACTTGCACCCCCAGGTCCCTCTGTGTTTCTATACTCTTAATAGTCCTACCATTTATCGTATAACTCCCCCCCCTACATTATTTCTTCCAAAATGCATCACCTCGCATTTATCTGGATTAAATTCCATCTGCCATATCCCCATCTATCTGGTGTAAACATTTCTGACAAAGATTGGTAAAACAATAATCTGTGTTTTTATTTATAGAGAAGAATAATGTTAGCTGGGAGGATGGGCATACATGCCTCACCATGACTACTGCTGCTTTAAATTGGGTTGAGTATGGGGCGATTGCATCACATCCTGTTTCGGTGGTAATAATTGACAGCAGTTAAAGCTATATGTACACCATTTTACAACAGGCTCCTTTACTTATTAAGCATTTACCCTCGAAGGATCAAACTATTTCCATGACAGCAAAATAAAACAACAGGCAGAATTGTCCCGTCCCGCCTGACACAGGAATTGTACCAGGCGGGATAGGGCCACACAAAGGTTTGTTGGCCTCAGGTGGGGTTTTCCAGTTTTGAGGCAAATGCAGCCTGAAAGTCCGCTCACTTTGCCTGAATATAGCATTATACATAGCAATTATTTCACAAATCTCAAGCTTTTTGGCAGTTTCTTATCCATCCAGACAAAGTTACAATGAGCTTGGCTGGAGGCTGCCATGCATTTTCAGATTGCTGTTTGGGAGTGCTTTGTGTGTTGCATCTTAGATTGTGTTCTATTCACAATAGGACGGCTCTGTGTCACAGATTGCCGTATTTCTCTGAGTTGGCATTTGTTTTGTTGCGTCTCATGCTGTCGGGTGTTCATTCTTAATGTGATCCTGGCTCTGGGCATATGCTAATGATTTCTGCTAGATTCCACGTGCCATCAGTTGGTTATTGTACTCAAACCTTTTGTCTAATGTTCAGGTTCAGTAATTCAATACCCACACACCACCTGGGCATCTTTCATCTTCACTAATTTTGATTAATTCATCTTGTACTCAATGAATGATGCTAAGGAAAGGTTGTCCGCACTTATTTGCTGAATAGCAATTTCACATTAGTAATGCAGCATGATGAAGGTACAAGTTCAGAATGAGTATATATATTCAGTTCTAACTGTGCCCTATAGCCTGTCCAGTGCTGATCTGCATTGCAGTGCAAGGTGGTCTTCTTCTAGTGTAAGCATGGGGTTTCCAGTGAAGGTCTGTGGTCCTAATCATTGCCTTGAGTGTAATGGATTCCAGAGAAAGAGGGTGGGATTCTCTGGTTACACGTGCCTCAAAACCAGAGAATCCTGCCCGAGGTCCGTGGACCTTTGCATGGTTTTCTCCCCACCAGCTACAATTCCCGTGGCAAGTGGGATGGGAGAATTCCAGCCAGAATCCCTGAGAAATTATTCATGGTGAATTTGGTAGCGGTTGGTTGCCACATCTGTGCTTCACATATTTTGGGTGTAAAGTGGAATTGTGTTTTCACCTGCACTGTTATCTAGTTTTGCATACAGTTTGTACTGCCCCTGCATCTAAATAGGCATATTTACTCAATGGTGGCAAAGACTTCTGTTGGTGAACAATGCCAATACATTCTTTGATGCTCATCATTCTGAATGTCTGCTCAGTTTGTGCATCAATGGTCTGGTTATCCTCATTATCTCACCATGTAGCTTAGCTAAATGTTTCCTGGATCTTACTTGGATGATGTTTATTATATTCTCCTGCTTGATTGGACGCTGCATCTGTCTGGTCTCTGGGTGAAGCTTCTCATGACGTCAAGCCACTTGTTCCAGCCTTTGCTTTCTGAATTGGCAGAAACAAGTGTCCTCTGGTGCCACATTTTCTTTTATTCATTTGTGGGATGTGGGCATCACTGGCTGGGCCAGCATTTATTGCCTGTCCATAAAAAGAGAGGCTTGCATGGCCATTTCAGAGGGCAGTTAAGAATCAACCAAATTGCTATGGGTCTGGAGTCACATGTAAGCCAGGCAATACCACTACACCATTGGTTCCCCATCATGCGTTACACGCACTGTGGTGAGCAATTTCTTGGTGCATGTATGAGACCACACTGCTTGCATTGCTTACTAGACTTGCCTGTGTTCGCCACTGTGCAACTGGGGGACAGATTATACATAACCTGTTGACTCTGTCCACCCAGTAGCATGGCCTCATTACTTCAGAGGTGGTTTTGGAATGCATCCATTGGTGCAATTGCTATCACAATCTTGAATATTCTGTTGTCTAGCTCTAACTCTATAAAGTCGTAAGCATGGCCTTTTCCTCTGCATCTAATTATAAACTGATAAATAGTCTCCATCAGTTATTGCCTAAAATTCCAGATGGTCTATTTGTAAGTTGAGCTTCATTTGCAATTAGTCTTCAATGGTTTACCATATTTTATCTGCATTTTTTAAAATCTGGATTTCTGACAGACTGTTCAGTCTGTGAAACCTTCATTGCCTCGTGTAATTTTAATTTTAGAGGCTTGTTTAGCTTCTTTGGAAGTATTGAGGCTCAGAAAACATAGCTCTGAACAAAGTAAACTCATGTACAGAGTTTTCTGCGTTCCAATTGAGTGTTGAATATTTTCTGGTCATCCTGTGGCTTTTCGCAGAACTTTTGTAGAACCAGGACCTTCCAGAATGGGACAGCTACTTAAACTTTTTTTTACTGCCATTTGAAACTTGACTTTGCTTCCTGAGTTGCAGTACTTTAAGTTGCCGCCACCTTAACTGTTACTTACTCCAATGGTGGCACAGTTGAGCTCTGTTCCTGTTTTCCCATGCTTCAGTTAAAGTTTGCCAACAAAGCAATGATTTTAGTTCAAAATGGAACTCCAAAAGAAAAATTAAGCAGTAAACAAAAACTTTTTTGTAGCCTTTTCTTAAGAGCTCTTACTGGATGAACTCTTCTCTAGTCTAGTCTGCAGTGCTTTCATCTCCCTCTGACATCCTGCAGGGATAGTAAGCAGCTGTAATGGGTTTCTCTGTCTGTGGAGTTCTGCCACACCATTCAAAAACAACCATTTAATCTCTGCTCCTGCACAGACTTTGCAGCAAGGTTGGCTTATATTAGTTAAGTTCACCCAAACTCAAACAATCTTACCAGGACCTTGTCTGAGCCAACTCTAACAAACGGTCCTCTAGACTCCAAACATTGGCTCTATTCTCTCCCCACAGATCCTGTCAAACTTGCTGACATTTTCCAGCATTTTCTGCTTTTGTTTCAGATTCCAGCATCTGCAGTATTTTGCTTTTAACAGTACCTTCTACCTGATGGCTGGCCTGACATGTGTTATGACCACCCCTCAGGTGAGGTCCCCTAAAGTTATTGTTCCAGGTCAAATTTGTCGATGTCTGACTGGGATGCACAACAAAACCCAAATGGAGAAAGTTGAAACAAGCTCCTTGACTTAATTCAACCCCCTTCATTGGTAGCAACAAGATTTAATCGAAAAAGAATCCCTATTCATGGATATCTTTTCTCAGACCCAATAATTATATTTTGAAAGAAACCAATTAAGCTTACTTGAGTTAAAGTTTAAGTGATGTTTTTTAACGACTAGAAGGCAAGGAGAAATGGTAAAACACATGCACATACGTTCTTACAGATTAGAAGTGTGTCCAAGGCCCAGCCACCTTCAGCTGCTTCATCAATGACCTTCCTTCCATCATATAGTCAGAAGTGGGAATATTTGCTGATGACTGTACGATGTTCAACATCTTTCATGACTCCTCAGATATTGAAGCAGTTCATGTCCAAATGCAGCAAGATGTGGACAATATCCAGGCTTGGGCTGATAACTGGAAATTAACATTCACACCACACAAATGCCAGGTAATGATCATGTCCAATAAGAGAGAATCTAAACATTGCCCCTTGACTTTCAATGGCATTATAATCACCGACTCCTCAACTAGCAACATCCCAGGGGTTACCATTGACCAGAAGCTGAATTGGAATAGCCATATAAATATGTGACTACAAGAGCAGGTCAAAGGTTAAGAATCCTACAGACAGTAAGTCACCTCCTGATTCCCTAAAGCCTGTCCACCATCTTGAAGTGAATACTCTCCACTTGCCTGCATGAGTGCAACTCCAACAACACTCAAGAAGCTCAACACCATCCATGATAAAGCAGCCTATTTGATTGGTACCCCTTCCACAAACATTCAATCCCTCTGCCACTGATGGACAGTCACAGCCTTGTGTACCATCTACAAGATGCACTGCAAGAACTCACCAAGGTTTCTTAGGCAGTACCTTCCAAGCCCAGGATTACTATCATCTAGAAAGACAAGAGCTGCAGATGCCTGGGAACACCACCACTTAGAGGTTCCCACCCAAGTCACTTACCATCTTGCCTTGGAAATATACTGCCGTTCGTGGGTCAAAATCCTGGAATTCCTTCCCTAATAGCCGGTGAACTTGTACTTCAAGGACTGCAGTGGTTCAAGAAGTCAGCTCACCACCACCTTCTGAAGGGCAACGAGGGATGGGGAAGAAACGTTTGCCTAGCCAGCAACGGCCACATCCTGGAAAATAAATTTTCCAAAATTAAACCTAAACTAAGTAAGGAGACAAAAAGATATATGGAACATTTCAGCCAATAAACCTCCTTCATCCATCAGACATCAAATTACAAGGTCCAGGCAGCATAAACCTTTCAATTAAAAGCAGGATTAATGCTCCTCTTCACTGTAAGTGAAAATGTCATTGATTCTTTCTATGTTCTCAGTCGTTGTGCACCTTTACTGGGTGGCAATGTTGGCATACTTCTAGGGATCGTAGAGAATCTTAGAAGATGCTGACCACTTTGATGACTCACTATCCTTCATGGAACAATCTTCAATCTTTTATTTAGAAGCACTGAATGTTCAGTCTTCAGAAGCTGAGGAATTTTAAGCACTTAATAGCAAGTTTCTTTTTTCACAGGGGCACCATCCACCTAGATCTTGGACATAGATCGAAGTTATGAACCTTTCAGTTCTTCAGGAGGTAAGGCCAGAAGTGGAGGATGCAAAAGGCATGGCAGCAGATGGTGACCATCCATTGAAGACCTGCTGGACCTGATATTGGCTCTTCTCAGAAACAAGGGATGAGGAGGGAGCCATTGCCGCACTGAGTCATCTGCTGAAGCTGCAGTCCTCAACGGCGATTGGTGCACCAATTCGATTTTCAAGTTTGCTGATGACATCACCGCCGTAGGTCAGATCTCAAACAATGATGAGGCAGAGTACAGGAATGAGACAGAGAATCTGGTGAACTGATGCAAAGACAATAATCTCTCCCTCAATGTCAACAAAATAAAGGAGATAGTCATCGACTTCAGGAAGCGCAGTGGAGGACATTGCACTGTATTCATCATGGAGACAAAGTGGAAATGGTCGGGAGCTTCAAGTTTCTAAGTATCCAGATCACCAACAACCTGTCTTAGTCTCTTCATGCTGACAATATAGTTAAAAAAAAACCCACCAGCAGTTCTACCTTCTCAAGAATCTAAGGAAATTTGGCATGTCCACAATGTTCATCGCGAGGGGGATTGAATATAAAAGTAGGGAGGTCTTGCTGCGGCTGTATAGGGCATTGGTGAGGCCGCAGCTGGAGTACTGTGTGCAGTTTTGGGCGCCGTACTTACGCAAGGATATTTTGGCCTTGGAGGGAGTGCAGAGGAGGTTTACTAGGCTGATGCCGGAGTTGAGGGGATTGAGCTATGAGGAGAGGCTGAATAAATTAGGCTTGTACTCGTTAGAGTTTAGAAGAATGAAGGGAGATCTCATTGAGACATATAAGATGATGAATGGGATGGATAGGATAGAGGTGGAAAGACTCTTCCTGCTCAGAAAGGATAGTAGGACTAGGGGGCACAGCCTCAAGATAATGGGGGGGGGGGCGGTTTAGAACGGAGTTGAGGAGGAACTTCTTCACTCAAAGGGTGGTGAATCTCTGGAATTCTCTGCCCGTTGAAGTGGTGGAGGCTACCTCGCTAAATATTTTTAACTCGCGGGTTGATGGGTTTTTGATAAGAGAGGGGATTAAGGGTTATGGGGAGAGGGCGGGAATGTGGAACTGAGCCACGACAGATCAGCCATGATGTTATTGAATGGCGGGGCAGGCTCGAAGGGCTAGTTGGCCTACTCCTGCTCCTATTTCTTATGTTCTTATGACCCTCACCAACATTTACAGATGTACCATAGAAAGCATTTTTTCTGGTTGTATCGTAGCTTGGTTTGGCTTCTGCTCTGTTCAAGACCGCAAAAAACAAAGGTTCACGCACAAAGTCCAATCCATCACGCAAACCAGCCTCCCATCCATTGAGTCTGTCCACACTTCCCGCTTCTTTGGAAAAGCAGCCAGCATAATTAAAGACCCCACGCAACCTAGACATATTCTCTTCCACCTTCTTTCATTGGGAAAAAGATACAAAAGTCTGAGGTCACATACCAACTGACCAACAGGGCAGCATGGTAGCAAAGTGGTGAGCACTGTTGTTTCACAGTTCCAGGGACTTGGGTTCGATTCCTGGCTTGGGTCAATGTCTGTGTGGAGTCCGAACATTCTCCCCGTGTAAGCATGGGTTTCCTCTGGGTGCTCCGGTTTCCTCCCACAGTCCAAAGATGTGTGGGTTAGATTGATTGGCCATGCTAAAATTGCCTCTTAGTGTCCTGAGATGTATAGATTAGAGGGATTAGTGGGTAAATGTGTAGGGATATGGGGTGGGGCCTGGGTGGGATTGTGGTCAGTGTGGACTCAATGGGCCAAATGGCCTCTTTCTGCACTGTAGGGTTTCAATGATTCTATGACTGAAGATAGCTTCTTCCCTGCTGCTGTCAGACTTTCAAATGGACTTACCTCACATTAAGTTGATCTTTCTCTACATCCTAGCCATTACTGTAATACTACATTCTGCCCTCTCCCATTTCCTTCTCCATGAATGATATGCTTTGTCTGTATAGCGTGCAATATTTTTCACTGTATACTAATACATGTGACAAAATATGTTGTCTCTTTGGAATCAGCTGTATTTCTAAAGGCTAAGCAACATTTAGATCTTTATTGCGCTGAACCCACCAGTGTATTTTCTAGTCTAGTTATTATTGTCCATGAAGAGTTTTTCAGAGGGAATGGCTTGTCAGAGTTCATGTCAGAGTCCAGAGATGATAACACTACTAGCAAGCTGATACCTCCCAGGGATGAAAGCTAATTGACACCCATACTTTAGTTCCAGCTCAAAGTCTTCCTGCCAGAGCCACAGCATAGACCCCTTGGCAGAATTCTTAGCACTTCTGAAGCTGCAGAATCCAGCATAGCAATCTTGTCCCTCATCTTAATTGTCTGTAGGAAGTTTGTCCCATTGCAGAAAGTGGGACTATTTTGTTTCCACATCTTTCTCAGTTCTTCCCATTGTGCAGTGTAGAGCAATCTCACACAGAGAATACGCCTACAGAAACAGTCCTAAAAAAAATCATTGGGAAATCAGCTTTTCTATTTATCTTGAGAAAAACATGTAGAAATTTGGTACCTTTCTCCACCTTCAAGTTAATTCAAATCTCAGAAATGGAATGACTTTTCAGTCTTCACTATAGCAGTGAAAGATCTGGCTGTGGCATTCGTCATTGGAGTTGCAGATCATTCATCCTATGAGGGTTCTTCCTCTGTGAGCTTCAAGGAACCATAGAACCCTACAGTTCAGAGAGAGGCCCTTTGGCCCATCGAGTCTGCATCGACCACAATCCCACCCAGGCTCTATCCCCATACATATACCAGCTAATCCCTCTAACTTACACATCCCAGGACACTAAGGGGCAATTTTAGCATGACCAATCAACCTAACCTGCACATCTTTGGACTGTGGGAGGAAACCGGAGCACCTGGAGGAAACCCACACAGACACAAGGAGAATGTGCAAACTCCACACAGACAGTGACCCGAGCTGGGAATCGAACGCAGGTCCCTGGAGCTGTGAAGCAGCAGTGCTAACCACTGTGCCACCATGCCGCCCATAGGGACAGCAAGTTCCTCAGAGTGTCCTGAGTTCTTCTCTTCTAGCCCCAGAGTCTCCAAAGCCCGATGCTCTTCAGTCTTCTCCTCAAATCAGACTTTTGTTGAAAAGTTCATTTGAACTATGAGCTATGAATTAGGAGCAGGAAAAGGCCACTCAACCCCTCGAGCCTGCTCCACTATTCATCAAGATCATGTCTGATCTGATTGCAATCTCAAGTCCATTTTACCACCTACCCCAATTAACCTTTCATCCTTTTACTTATCAAGAAACTATCTACCTCTGTCTGGAAAATATTCAAAGACTTTGCTTCCACCACCTTCTTAGGAAGAGAGTTCCAAAGACTCGCTGTGTAAGTTGCTCCATTCTCGGCAATGAGAAAAACAGCGGAAGTTGGGGAAACAAGTTAGTCCTGTTTTCTGCAATGAGATGAACTTCCCACAGATGATTAAGATGGGACAAGATTGCAGTACTGGATTTTGCAGTTTTTGAAGTGCTAAAGATTCTGCCGAGGCTTTTGTTCTGACACCTAGCTCTGGAGAGAAAAAGGTTGTCCTCACCTCTGTTTTAAATGGGCAATCCTTTATTTTTAAACAGTAACCCCTGGTTCTAGATTCTCCCACAGGAGGGAACACCCCCTCCACATCCATGCTGCTAAGACCTCTCAGGATCTTATCTGTTTCAATCAATTCGCCTCTTACTCCAGTAGTTACAAACTTAGCCTATCCAACTTTTCCTCAGAAGACAACCTACCAATCCTGTACACAGTACTCCAGATGTGGTCTCACTAATGTTCTGTAAAACTGAAGCATAACCTCCCTACTTGCAGATTCAATTCCCTTCCCAATAAACATTAACATTCTATTAGCTTTCCTAATAGCTTGTTGTACCTGCATACTAACCTGCTGCTATTCATGCACGAGGACACCCAAGTGTTTCTGTATCTCAGAGCTGTACAGTCTCTCACCATTTAGATATATGCATCTTTTTCATTTTTCCTGCCTAAATGGACCCTTTCACATTTTCCAACTCTTTACTCCATTTGCCAGATCTTTGCCCATTCATTTAACCTATTCCAACCCAAGCCCCCTCATTGTCCTTGCAGTTTAGTAATCCTGAAACCTACACTCTGCTGCTAAACTGTTATCCTGTTCTGCTGATGATGATGATGTCCTCCCAGATCCAGAAGAAAACCCACATCTCCAATATATCTTCCCTAAGAATTTTGTGGGAGATTGAATCCCTCAGGGCTGTGAGTTGGAGAAGGGAAGAATATGAGCTGGAGCGGCATAGAATCTGTAGTTGCTAAAGAGGAGCTTTATAAGTTTAATGTCAACAGGTAAAGGCTGTGCTTACAGATTGGACAGTAAGCTCGGGGGAGGTGTAGAAATAAGGGTATGATGGGATATGCTCAGGTATGACATAGAAGATAATGTGTCACTGACATCAGTCAAGTGTTAGACTCCCTCTTACGAGATTGGAACACCATAAGTAGGGGCAGTGTGCCTACTCTGTAACCTGTTTAGATGTAGCATTAATAAGACTAGCAGAGCAAGACTACAGTTGGATTTTTCCCAAAAAAGCACTAAGTGCCCAATGTGAGAGAAGACGGGAGCTTTCCCCACTCACTTTTTGGACATACTTACCTGAATGAATCTCCAGCATTCTGTGCATGAGTGCCTCAGAGAGATTTACACCAGAAATGGGAAGGTCTCATCCCATCTGAGAGCATAGTGCTGAGCAGGCTATTGTGCATGCACCAATCTGTCAGTGGGGGGATCAGCACATGCACATTCCAGCCTCCCGATCGATGGCCTTCCAATATTAACCCTGACCGATCATCAGCCTTCACAACTCCCTCCCCTCCGATCACTGACCTACCTGACATCCCTCGGGCCAGCCACAGTCTCCGCCCCTCATATGGCCAGCCTCAAGTGCTCCGGTTTCCTCCCACAGTCCCAAGATGTGTGGATTAGGTTGATTGGCTATGCTAAATTGCCCCTTACTGTTCCAGGATGCATAGATTAGTGGGATAAATATATGAGGATAGGGTGTAGCTGGGATTGCTGTCAGCACAGACTTGATAAGCTGAATGGTCTCCTTTTGCACTGTAGGGTTTCTATGATTGAGACAACCATCTCAAGGAATCCATCTAGTGAAACATTTCCCCCTCTAAGACAAATATATACCTCCTGAGGTATGGAGACCAAAATTATTCACAGTACTTCAGCTATAGTCTCACCAAAGCTTTGCACTTTTTACCTTGAAGCAACTCCTCGAGCTAACTGTGTGAAACGTACTATCTATAGATATAAATGGTAAATTCACGAGCATTTCCTTCCTGCAAATATATCGGGCTGCACCTGTGTACAGGAACCATGCACTTACACAGTTGTACTTGAAAAAGTGCTGCTTCATATCATGGGCAGAATCTAATGGTCCTGGTGGGGGCCATCCACCGATTGGAAAATGTAGCAACCTCACTGTGGCCATTTGCAGGAGGCATGATTAGAATAAATCCCGATCAGGCACTTACCCTCCTGTCATCATGCTCTAGGCTCCTGTGAGAGAAATTTCCCCCAGAAATCTTAGAACACAACCAAAGGCCAGAGTCTTTCCAGCACTGGAAACACCACCAGGAGCAGAGGCCACAGCTCGTACTGCAGTGGAGCCAAGTCAAGGGATCAGTAATGGAGTCTCAGGATTAAAGCTAGTGGGGCCAGCTTGCTGGGACCAGGCAGGAAACCCCAATGAGAGGGAGAAAGGGGAGGGTTAGTGCTTAGGATAGCTGGAGACTTCATCCAAGGATAGCCCTTGCCTTCAGCAGAACTCAACATTGAAAATGGGCTGCCCAGATGGAAGAGACCTCACATAGCAGGCCCCGGACATAACTGGATGTGATCCTTAAGTTGCCATTTAAGGGTCTCAGTTGATCTTAAGGCTGGGAGGTTTTCCTCACCCCGCACTAAATCGGACAAGGAAAGACTTCCCGCCTGATCACATGCCACCCACACCCTGCCTCACCTTGGAACACCCCACCCCGCAGCTTCACAAGGGGTGCAGTATATTCTGGCCAATTTCTATCAATGGTTGTATCAATTAATAGCTGGCAGGTTAACTTAGAGTGTAAAACAAAAGTAATTATGAGATGGAAATTCTGGATGTTGGGTGATTTGTGTTCCATGTGGAATATGGCATACCACATTACAAAACATACAACAGGACACAATGGCATTTCTCCAAACATCTCCCTTTTCATAAAACTATCATTTGCAAATAGCAAGTCACCCACATATATGATTGATTTAAAAAGTCATTACAATGAACAGAAAGCTTCATTCTAGTCTGCCTCTACACATGCATTGCGCACATTAACACTGTGTCTCCTGCCAACATAAAATGGCCAAGCAAGATTGCCACCATATGTACTACTCTGCACATGCACGGGAAACCAATGATGTCGCTCCATTGTGCCCAGTGCAGCCTGTCAGTATCTCTCTGCACGTGTGTCAATGATGTCACATACGCTGTGACATCAGTATACACTTGCACGATCCTCCTCAGAGATACAGTGGAACAATGTAGTATTAATGGTTCCATCAAGGAGCTGGTGTACAGTGGGATTTCTGTTTGTCTTTTCACCAGTTGCTGCAGCTGATAGTAAACTGCCAACACTGCAACCACTTTACACATCTGAGCAGAGGATGCATTTTGTGCAGAGCACTCCTCCCATTTGAAAACCACCACAGAGGTATCTGGGTTATCAACATCTTCAGACAACTTCCTTCCTCATTATTGTTTCCTCTGCAAATTGGTTGAATTCTGTCATGCAGTACGAAAGAGGCCCTATAGCCCATTGAGTCTGTACTGACAAAACTACACCAAATCTACATCAATCCCACTTTCCAGCACTTGGCCATAGCCTTATATGTCATGACATTTCAAGTGCTCATCCACATACACATTCATACCATTAAGTTTAGGTTATTTTTCTGCATAGAAGACTTGGAACAGTTGTGATAACACTATGGAGACATTAAGGGCATGTTGAGGATGGATAAAGGGACACCAATGACTAAAACAGTGCTAGGATGATTTAGGCCATGCCACCTTTGGTCCTGGTCACTGCCCAGCCTGTCGTTCACAATGATGCCATGGAGTAACACACTCACAGCACATACACACCATTGGCAGCAAACTTAGTTAATCTTTAAAGCCTTCAGGTCTTCCAATGGCATGCATGCTGCTCACTGTTAGCTGTTCATTTGTTATCTGCTGGGTCCTGGGACATCGTTGCCTCTGTATGGTATGTTATTGCCATGGTGCGTGTTGCTGCTGACCTGTTGATTTGTTGGGGGAATTGTTGACATCTGGAATGGCTGGTTCCCCTCCATGCATTTTGCTAGTTACATACTCAAAAAAAGTCTCTAACAAGTTTGTCAAACATGATTTCCCTTTCATAAATCACTGTTGACTTTGCCCAATCCTATCACCATTTTCTAAGTATCCAGTTACTGATCATTCCATTCAGTTGGTGAACTAACTCTTCCTCATCAGTTGTCTGCTGTGAAGGAACAGCTTCTTTGGTCAAATGTGTCTGGGTTGCAACCAAATATCTGGCTGTTCACGTTTCCTGTGTACAATTGAGGCGACAACTGCTTTACACAGTTGCCAAGTTGCCCCATTGGGTTGAGTTCTTCAGTGTTTACACTCTGACCAGCTCGCTGACTCTTAACTCTGGCAATGAGTTGGCCACTTTATCAAAGTGAAATTTTGTATTCTGTCATTTCAATTAAGTTTTGTCACTCATTCTTGTTACTATGTCTGGCTTCAGTAGATTTTTGATAGCTTTTTTATAATTTTATTGGAAGAGTAATTTCATGATATTAACATGATAATTCATAATTAACATGATATTAGTGATTGGACTGTTATCTATGCCTTCAGTCGATGTGTTTCTCCACTTTTAGGCCAGCTTGTACATTGCTGTGCTGGATCTATTCAATTTTTGATGATTCCTTTGGCAATTTTTACCACTGCTTCAGACCTTCAATTTGGCCAGAGATAATGTGGCAATGGTGTGTAGTTCTGAATTTGCCAATCATTCATGGAATGCCTGAACTCTTCACTGGTGAACATAAGAACATAACATAAGAACATAAGAAATAGGAGCAGGAGTAGGCCAACTAGCCCTTCGAGCCTGCCCCGCCATTCAATAAGATCATGGCTGATCTGTCTTGGCTCAGTTCCACATTCCCGCCCTCTCCCCATAACCCTTAATCCCCTCTCTTATCAAAAACCCATCAACCCGCGTCTTAAAAATATTCAGCGAGGTAGCCTCCACCACTTCAACGGGCAGAGAATTCCAGAGATTCACCACCCTTTGAGTGAAGAAGTTCCTCCTCAACTCTGTTCTAAACCGCCCCCCCTTTATCTTGAGGCTGTGCCCCCTAGTCCTACTATCTTTTCTGAGCGGGAAGAGTCTCTCCACCTCTATCCTATCCATCCCATTCATCATCTTATACGTCTCAATGAGATCTCCCCTCATTCTTCTAAACTCTAACGAGTACAAGCCTAATTTATTCAGCCTCTCCTCATAGCTCAACCCCTTCAACTCCGGCATCAGCCTAGTAAACCTCCTCTGCACTCCCTCCAAGGCCAAATTATCCTTGCGTAAGTACAGCGCCCAAAACTGCACACAGTACTCCAGCTGCGGCCTCACCAATGCCCTATACAGCCGCAGCAAGACCTCCCTACTTTTATATTCAATCCCCCTCGCGATGAAGGCCAGCATCCCATTCGCCTTCCTGACCACCTGCTGCACCTGCAGGCTGGGTTTTTGTGACTCATGCACAAGGACCCCGAGGTCCCTCTGCACCGTCGCCTGCTGCAGTTTTTCTCCACGTAAGTAATAATCCTTCCTACCATTATTCCTACCAAAGTGGACCACCTCGCACTTGCCAACATTAAATTCCATTTGCCATTTCCTGGCCCATTCGCCCAGCCTATCTAGATCCTTCTGTAGACTCTCCCCACCCTCCGCACAATTTGCCTTTCCACCAATTTTGGTGTCATCAGCAAATTTCGACACCCTACACTCGGTTCCCTCCTCCAGATCATCTATATAAATGGTAAATAGCTGAGGCCCCAGCACCGACCCCTGGGGCACTCCACTAGTCACCATCCGCCAATCCGAATAGCACCCATTGACCCCCACTCTCTGCCTCCTATTTGACAACCAGTCCTCTATCCACGCTAACACCCTACCCCCAACTCCATGCCCCCTTACCTTCTGCAATAACCTCTTGTGAGGTACCTTGTCAAATGCCTTCTGAAAATCCAGAAAGACCACATCCACCGGCTCTCCTCTATCCACCGCCCTAGACACATCCTCATAGAACTCCAGTAAATTTGTCAGACATGACTTCCCTTTAACGAAACCGTGCTGCGTCTGCTCTATCAAGCAGTTCCCCTCAAGATGCCTCGCTATTTCCTCCTTGATGACGGATTCTAACATTTTACCTACAACAGACGTTAAACTAACAGGCCTATAATTCCCCGCCTTTTGCCTAGAACCTTTCTTAAACAACGGCGTTTTCCAATCTTCCGGCACTTCCCCGGAATCCAGCGACGTCTGGAAAATAACCACCAAGGCATCCACTATCACCTCCGCCGTTTCTTTCAGAACCCTCGGATGCATTCCATCCGGTCCTGGGGACTTGTCCACAATCAGCCTCTCCAGTCTGTCGAGCACCGCCTCTCTAGTAACAGTAATGTCATCGAGACCCTCCTGTCCTACCACCTTTCCATCTCTAACATCCGGCAAATTATTCACGTCCTCCTCCGTGAAGACTGAAACAAAAAAGTTATTCAAGACCTCAGCCATTTCCCCATCCCCTACCACTAAGTCCCCCTTCTCATCCTCTAAGGGACTGAGGGCCATTTAGCGCACCACAATGTCAAGAATGCTGAGGCAACTGAAGTGTGCATGCAGGCTTTCCACAGTGTCACTGGTAGTCATTGAAGTCAACTTTCCTAACACCCAAATCGTCTGAATAGTAGTCAACGGCGACAAAGATACTCTGTTCTAAAGAGATTAAAGAGGTCTAGTCCAAACTTCATTAGTCATGGGCAGCTCTTTAACTTGCTAAGTTTGATGTTCATTACAAGCACTGCACTAGCTGCTATGGTTCTTAACCTCATTGCACATGGTTGGCCCGTATAGCACCTCTCTTACCTTCCTCAGACTAAACTCGATTCCTTGCTGGCTTGAATACATGCACTTTCGTATATCTTCTCTCATCTCCTTAGGAATGATGATCTAGTTACTTTGTACTAGATCCCATCCTGGGAAATCACTTCATCTCCGTATGTCCAATAATCTCTTATTCTCTGGTTTCAGGTCACCCTTTCATCACTGCTGCCTGTACTTGGGCAGTTTGCTTCAACTGAGCAAGGTGCTTTATTGTCAGATGCATTGGGCCCGTTTTCGGGCGCAAAATCGCAATAAATTCGGGCATCGGGCCTGTGACGTGATCTGCACCCAACACTGAGCAGATCGCGCCTTTGCCGACACCCGATTTGGGCTTGGATCCGGTCTGCACCCCAATCGGGCGGCCCGACGATTTAAATGCATTAGCACGTATTTCAATCGACTTAACGAACCACGCGCCCAACTCTACCGCCAAATCCCATTTTACCGTCTTCGGATCCTTTCTGGATCCGTGCTGTTACCAACCTGCAGAATAAAAATCCGAAGTGGATTCCTATTCTGCAGGGGAACCTCCAAAGCCCATCCTCCTCGAACATCCTTCGCAAACCCCACACTAACCATCCCGGCAGACCCGTCCCCCCACGATCCGAACCCCTGGGAGGCAGACCTCCACCCCCAGGAAGCAGACCCCCTCCCCCCCCAACCCCCGGGAGGCAGACCCCCACCAGCAACCCCCCCCCCGCCCCCCTCCCCCGGCAGAACCCCCTCCCCCACCGGGAGGCAGGCCCCCACCCCCATGATCAATCCCCTCCGGGAGGCAAGCCCCCCCCGGCAGACTGCCACCCCCCATGGTCAGACACCCCCCCCCCAGGAGGCAGCCCCCCACTCCCCTCCTCCCCGTGATCAGACCGCTCCCCCCCCCCCGGGAGGCAGGGCCCCCCTCAGCACAGCACACCCCCAACCTACCTCGATTGCTGCTGTCCCTCCACCATCCTGCTGACCTGCACTCGTTGATGTGGAGATGCTGGTGTTGGACTGGAGTGAACACGGTGAGGGTGGGGGGAGCAGGAGTGCTCACGACTATGGGAAGTCAGATAGCACATGTAGTAATGATTGCAATTCAAAACCCAAAAATTCCTTTTCCTTAATGACCAACTCACAACTTTACATGCACGATCATGTGTAACCGTAAATTACCCATAGAACAATAGGACCCTACAGTGCAGAAAGAGGCCCTTCGGCCCATCGAGTCTGCACTGACTACACTCCCACCCAGGCCTTACCTCGCTATCCCTACATATTTTACCCACTAATCCCTCTAACCTAGCATCTCAGGACACTAAGGGCAAGTTTAGCATGGCCAATCAACCTAACCTGCACATCTTTGGACTGTGGGAGGAAACCAGAGCACCCGGAGGAAACCCATGCAGGCACAAGGAGAATGTGCAAGCTCCACACAGACAGTGACCCAAGCTAGGAATTGAACCCAGGTACCTGGAGCCGCGAAGCAGCAGTGCTAACCGCTGTGCTACTGTGCCACCCATGTAGCCAAGTAGCCCACTACACAGCAACTGTTGTCATGCATTAATAAACTGTTTTTCTAGTCGGTCTCTGCAAATGCATTACATACATGTTCATTACAGTGTGCCAGTCTTTTCCCATTGCCACTGGCTGTTTGTTTGGGTAATGTTGCCTCAGTGGAGAGTCTTGTTTAAGTAGCATTTGTTATTGCCCTGGTACCTGTTGCTATTGTTCCACTTCCAGTGTTAGGTTTCAGTGCACCTCTGGGAGTAATGGTAACTTTACAGTGTGCAACTGGTGAGGTCCTATGCGAGTGTGAGTAACAGCAGTGATGTTGGAGAGGCCCCCCTTCGAACTGCTAGAGTCCAGAGGTTCTACGTGGCATGAGGATGGTCCAGCCTGTTCTGATGCTCAGCCTGCAAGAGAAGGCACATGTCTGATGATACTGTGCCTTTCAGGAATGTGTTGTAGTCACATTTCAGTGCTGAATCTGTTTGCCAGACTCTTCTATTTCATGAGAGTCATTTTGTCTGGATCCAGCAGCACTGTCTTGTTTCTGCAACAGCATAATTAATCTTAATGGCTGCAATGTTTATTTTAATCTGAACCAATGCAGAGTTTGGTTATTTTATGTTTTCCCCAGGATATTTCAGAGTGGGGCTTGATTAGATTGATTGACAAGTAGGGTCATATTACAGGGTGGGGCTAGGCTTTCACAGAGAAATCAGAGCAATCTGGGATCTTTAGAAAGATCTTTCTCTGTATCTCTTGCTCTGTCTGAAGTGGAGACTGGAATCTGCTAAGAAATAAATCTTTTTCTCAGAGATTCTACTGTTTGGTAATGGAACTTTCTCTGGAAATTGCTGCATGTGAATTAGAAAGCAAGTCTGGATCACTCTCCAGAAGTGTTAAAAGGCCAGGAATCTAGTACCTACATAAGCATCTTTGAGCTATGTGCTTCTAAAGAAGGAATTTATGTGTATATGGGGATATTGCTATATTGGAACAATAGAGATAGCTAGCAATTAAGAATTATACTTTGTCATGTTTAAGTATTTTATTTGGTAAAAGTTATGTTAATTCCTTTTGTTATATTCTAACTGTTTCTTAAATAAAGTTTGTTTTGTTAAAAGCTTCCTGGTAGGTCACTGGAATTGAAGATTGTTTGGATTGTTCAGAAGATTTCATTCTTCTTATTTGATCCATAATTTCTTTATTTTTCTTGAAGTACAGACTAAAAGAGAATTTGATATGATTAGTATGAAATGTTGCTATTTAAAGTCTTGCACAAAGTAGTCGTTGATCTAAATTGAACAAAGACTGCAAGAAGAAAGTACATCTGTCAATATTTTGTGGTTGTGTTTGCTTAAGGTTAAATTCTGTGATATCCAAGAATTCCTAATGGAGCTGAACGCAGTTAAAAACATCATTTTATGGTTGTTAGCAAACACAATACTTGGGTTAGTTCTTAGGTATCACAACTTACACATTAGCTCATATCAGGATATTTGCCTTCAGTGAATGTTGTTGATGTGTGTGATAATGCAAGTATGGTCTGATACCATTTCTTTACCTTCTTGTTATTAACTTCTGGAATACTTTTGAGTTCATTAAGGTGAATTACTATGAATTCAAGGTTAGCATTATTGCAACATGTTGTACTATGCCTTTAAGGAAATGTACCTTAAACTACTTTTGATCGCTACCAGCGAGGCAGAATGTGACACTGAACACTTCAATATTTTTAAGCCAAAAGTGGATAGATTCTCAGTAAACAAGGGGTGACAAGTTATCGGAGGAAAGTGGGATATACATTTACTGTTAATGTCAGATCAGCCATGATCTTATTAAATGGCAGAGCAAGTTTGAGGGGGTGAATGGGTACTTGAGCCCATTGTCCTACGTCTATATGTAACTCAGTATATATAGTAACTGTAAGAATCAAATATGCATATGTAGGATGATGGCACAGTAATTAGCATTGTTGCCTCACTATTCCAGGGACCTGGGTTCAATTCTGGCCTTGTGTGACTGTCTGTGTGGAGTTTTCACATTCTCCCCGTGTCTGTGTGGGTTTCCTCCGGGTGCTCCAATTTCCACCCACAATCCTAAAATATGCAGGTTAGGTGGATTGGCCAGACTAAATTGCCCATTAGTGTCCCAAAATGCATAGATTAAGTGGATTAGCTATGGTAAATGTATGGGATTACATGTGGGGGGAGAGGGACTGGATAAGATATTCTGTCAGTGAATCGGTACAGACTAGATGGGCTGAATGGCTTCTTCTGCATGTAGGGATTCTATGATTCTCCCAGGTAACATTGTCTCTATATAATCACATCTTCAAATAAAGAACTCACATCAGTGTTTTATTAATCCCTATTGTATAATTTGTACCTTGACCTCAAAAGGAAGAATGCAACAAGTATTCTGGTGGGAGAAAGTAAAACTGTATTTATTTCCTATAAGCAAAAAGGGGGAAATGGTCATAATACGTCATCCACTCGGGGTGACTATATAAGAGGGCATGTACTGCACCGTCTAGTTGGGCAGAGTATGCTTCAGCTACTTCACTTGCGTGGCTTACCAGGGTTGGGAACAGAGTTGGAGATGGTATTAAAATGTTGCACTATGAGCCTTGCCTTGGAGGAGTAACAGTCTCACACCCCAGAGTCAGAAAGTCAAAGGTTCGAGCCGCACTGTAGATACTTGAGCACATAGGGGCAAGTTTTCCCATTCCGCCCACCATGGGAATCATTGAGGGCAAGGGGCAGACCGGAAAAGTCCGTTGACCTCAGGCAGGATTTTCCAGTTTTGAAGCGAGTGTGACTGGAGAATCTTGCCCATAATCCTAGCTGATGCTTCAGCGCAGGATTGATCAAGTACTGCATTGGCAGCTGGAAATCTCCAACCTCGCCTGCGGCTGGGATTCTCTGGTCCCTCTGCAATGAATGGTGTTTTGGCTGAGTGCCAAATTCTGTGTTTTCGCTGGCAGCAGTAGTGGACTGAACAAGATCAGAGAATCCCACCTGCTATCTTTCATAAAGGACATTAAACCAAGGCCCTGTCTGATCTCTCAGGTGAGTGCAAAACTATTAGTAACATTGAAAGAGATAGGGTAGTCCAGTGTCATAGACAACATTTATTCTTCAACCAACATAACCAGAACAGATTGTCTGGTCACTTATCTTAATATGGTTTGTGGGACTTTGATGTGTACAAATTGGCTGTCACACTTTCCTAGAAACAAAGCGGTGAAATTCCAAAACATATCTCATTGGTTCGGAAGCATTTTCAGATGTCCTGCAGTCATGAAATGTATTATAACTTTTTGCGTATTATTGATAAAAGCATTTAATTGATGCATTTCCATGAAATTCTTTTGAAATGCTTTAAAACAGCAATTCAGATTTGTTAAATGGATTAAACTTATTCAATGAAAAGCTGATTCATGGCATGAAGAGTATGTAACAAACTTACATATTCACCTAGGCTCTTGGAGTTTGTCCCTTTTGAGTTAAATTTAACTTAATTGAAACAATTAGACTCTTGATGGGACAGAGCTTGTGTATTGCTGAAAAAAGAGACTCAAAGTTTTTTTATCTTGCACTCACCAGGACAGATGCAAGAATGTCAAATTTCAAAGGGAGCATTAATTTATACTGCATGAGAAAAGAGTACTGATCAGTTGGTAAGTTGACTCTGATTGGTCAAGGCATTGTCACGGAGAATACATATGGAAACAATTGTCCCTCACGCTTTTGTTTAATTCAGGAAGGGCGCGCTGCCTGAACGTATTTCATTTGCCCACAGAGGTCTCTGCATATAAAAATATATAACTGCTAGCAAGCAAAAGTGAACTATATTATGACCCCAACTGATCATTTTAAATTAGTTATTTTAATTCTTAGCAAACTTGGGATCATACAGTAGGTGCTGTCCAATTGCAGAATTGCATCTTATCTTAGACATTATGTTCCAAACTGGTTGAGTGCAATCAGTACTCTGCCTGCCGTGAAGCGCTGAAGGGATGTGCTGTTTAGTACATTCACCAGTTGTTAGGTTGTACTGCCTTTGTACGTGACATCACACCAGTACTGAAATTCATATATCACATTACTCATTTGTGCAACAGGCATCTCCATTTTCCAACTGTATCCAACCAGCCAGCTGACTAGCTGTTGGGTAAGTCATTTTCAGCACTTGATTGGAACAAGGGTTTGGAGAAGATCTGGAGAAGGCTGGGGGGAGGGGAGTGGGTGTAAGGAGGGGGTTAGTGGCACTGGAAGATTGGAACTGAGTTGCAAACTGATAGGAAGGGTAGTAAAGGAGGGAGTTTGTGGTTAGTGAGGAAAGTTGTAGGTCAGAACCCACAAAAGACTGGGGAGACTGGTGGTGGAGAAGGAGGTGGGGTAGTGACCTGGATCTGAAGCCAATTGGGGATGCTAGGGCTAAAGGGGATCAAGGATAAAGAAGGTTAAAGAAGCCAGGGCAGAATTGGAAGATATTTCAGACCAGCAACAGGTCACAACACACAATTTCAACACCAAAGATTTCTTTGGGAGTTAAGATTCTTATGGTCTAACAGCTGTCTGTAAGATGAGTTAGATTTAATTTTAGAAATGCAACAGCAGGGCAATGTCTGTACATCATGTCTGGGGATGTCCTGATAGAGATGCTGTCTGAATCTCAGCAGTTTCTGTAAAGAATTCCTTCATCAGCAAATTAACAGTTTTGCAAGAAAGATATAATTTCATTAGAAAACTGAAACATTTAATTGAGTGAGTTTCCACCTCTGGACAGTAGACATTTTCAATTAGACAGGAATATGCAAACTGGCTTGATAGTAATTCAATATCAGATTACTCAATGCGATGGCGTAACTCGCTTTATTTTGCAAAAATATCACTCAGACACTTGGGCCTTGACACCAAGTCCCAAGGTGCAGATCACCACCAGCAATGATAGGAGTAGAGAAAATGAATGGAGCTAAATCTGGATTGAGTGAGACGATAGCACAAGGTTGTTTTGAAAGCTTGAATATTACAGAAGGAAGGGATGCATCAAGAAGTACGCACTTCTTCTATGTGTGGTTACTTGAAAAGGAAGATGAATGCGATGTACTGATAACATGAGTGAAATTACACCTCTGTTTAATCTACCCATCCGGCTTTGAAACAACTCCCTCAAAAAAGTCGACACTGCAAATTTGCTGTTGCACAG
The DNA here is from genome assembly GCF_965287045.1 of Carcharhinus amblyrhynchos. Taxonomy (NCBI): domain Eukaryota; kingdom Metazoa; phylum Chordata; class Chondrichthyes; order Carcharhiniformes; family Carcharhinidae; genus Carcharhinus; species Carcharhinus amblyrhynchos. Next base: position 98,408,136 of record NC_137326.1, on the reverse strand, counting down.
AAAATAATTCACATTCATCAACATTTATTATCATGTGTGATAACAGGTCAACCTCTGTATAAAACAGCCAATTATAAAGTAGATCACACTATTACTTGTGTGTAAAAGCAGCCCCTTTACTGTTCACTTGCATTTTATATGGAACAATATTCACAAACATACAAAAATGACAAGCAGGAAAAGATTTTTGAACTTGCCTCACACTCGAGATGACTGAAGCATCCTCAATACATTTGTTATCCCCAGCATTCCCCCGCCCCAACACGCCCCAGCCATTCCTTCTGAGTGGCAAAAACGCAAAGAAATGGTTAATAAGGGGAAAATAAAATATGTGGAAATGTCCTCCTTCAGCTCCTCCCGCTCCAATCGTGGCCAACGTAACCAGTGGAGTTAAGTGTGTGTACCATCAAATTGTCAGCGCGGAGCTGGAAAGCCACATGTCCAGGACAGAGAAAGGCTATGGCATTTACTTCCTCTACTTTATAGAAAGTCATCCTCCTATCTTTCTTCTAAATTCCTCTGACAATAAACCTATTCCAACTTTATCAATGGGAACGGTGGACTTGCTCAGCAGGAAGTGGATAAAGCCTTGTACATTGGTCCACCTTCCGATATTGCAGCGAATTACATCAGATCATCCCAAAGATCTTTTTCCACCCCAGTCTATCAGACATCAGGGTTTCACCACAGGAAGAGTCACAAATACGAGATAATTTTCGACACACCACTGATATCGAAAGGTTGCATCAAATTACTAAATTACTTCCACACGGCCCAATGTCTCCTTCAACAATGCTACCTCAAGTGAATGATTGTGCTACCCTGCTCGGAGTATGCTGAAACTCCCTTTTATATTACCATATCTTATTGGGAGTGGAGTCGGGGCGGGGGATGCAATGGGGAAAGGCAGATCATTCAGATGACAAGGAAGCTTTTATGCGTGAAGGCTTTCACTCCAATACTGGTGGATTGAATAGCAGACACCTAATATAAATTAAATACACAAGTCTGTGGAAGCGAGACTAACAGGCTGAAAACAATAATAAAATCCTTAATTCCCTGGAGCTGTTATTGTGCAACAAAGGCTCAGCCAGAAAAGGAAATGAACATTAACAAGCCTGAAAACAAACCAAACATTAATCTGACAACAAACACAAACATTTGTATTCGGTAACACACTGTGCTTCCTGCATACCTGTTGATCCTTTGTGTATCAAAGTCTCATAATGCGCGCAACTTTCTGCTCATTATAATCGGTGTAAATATCATTATAAAGCAATATATTCTGAAAACAATTGGGTTATTTCAGGTAGTAAAACGAGAATTAAAGGCCAGTAAGTAAAGCAGTGTCTCTGTATAATGGTTTATTATGTCTAAGATGTCGACAGCTTTCTCACGGTGATTATGACCAGGCTGAATAACACAGACACTCCAAGAACCGCAGCAATTACGATGGCAGATATTGCTCCAGGTCCCAGTGATCCTGCAAAACAAAAATCAATGCATCAGCCCAAAAGAAGGTGCATGCATTTACGTGGCGCTGCTTCCACTCTCATCCCCTCAAGTGCTTTACAGACAATGGACTACTTTTGAAATTTAGACACTGCGGCAATGTGGATGCAGGCTGGATGGGCCAAATGGCCTCCTTCTGCATTTAAGGAGTTCTATGAAGTGGTAGCTAATTTGTGCACAGCAAACTTGAACAAACAGCAACATGATAATGGTTATATATTTCAATTGCAGGTGTTGGGATAGAATATTGGTGGTGTTACTCCGGTTAATTCTGCTGCTTTTCTTCAAAATCGTGAGGGCTAGAATACAACAGCAGGAATGTGCATCTATATAAGGTTCTGGTCAGACCCTATTTGGAGTATCATGAGCAGTATCTAAGGAAGGATATACTGGCCTTGGAAAGGGTCCAGAGGAGGTTCACAAGAATGATCCCTAGAATTAAAAGCTTGCTGTACAAGGAATGGTTGAAGACACTGGGTCTGTACTTGTTAGTGTTTAGGAGAATGAGGAGGGACCTGGATAAAGTGGATGTGGAGAGGATGTTTCTGCCAGTAGGGGAAAAACTAGAATCAGAGGACACAACCTCAGGCTAAAAAGACGGTCCTTTAAAACAGAGATGAGGAGGAATTTCTTCAGCCAGAAAGAGGTAAAACTGTGAACTCTTTGCTGCAGAAGGCTGTGGAGGCCAGGTTATTGAGTGTCTTTAAGGCAGAGTTAGATAAGTTCTTGATTAATAAGGGGACCAGAGGTTCTGGGGAAAAGACAAGAGAATGGGGATGAGAAAAAAATCAGCCATGATTGAACAGCAGAGCAGACTCGATGGGCTGAGTGGCCTAATTCTGCTCCTATGTCTTATGCTGTTATGGTCTAAAATGTTGTGCCATCTGAGAGGGCAGCGAGGCTTTATTGCTCACCAGAAAGATAGCTCTTCTGACAATGTGGCACTCTTTCCGTTCTGTGTCACAGCATCAGATCAGTTTTAGTGTTCAGGTCCCTAAAGCAGGGCTTGAACCTATGACTTTCTCACTCTGAATGAGGGCGTGGGCCTCACCTGACATCCAGAACAATCATCTTGAAAAGCTACTGGACTTTGAGCATTATTGCATTCATTCTTTGAGCAGCCTTGACATTTTTATTCCTTTTGTTCACTTTATGTCCATTATCATGTTGCAATCTGTTTCATTCTGTATCACCTTGTTGGCCTGAGCCATGTACATGTTAATACCACTTTGTAATCAGTCAGTGAGATGCAAGATTTGAGCAAGACCATTTAGACAGATTATTTTCTTCCATTCTGCATGGTACTCCTAAAGGAAATTGGCCTGAGAAAAATCACAATTCCAACTGATAAAATGTCTTAAATCTTCATAATGATGGCAACTTCAAGCTGTCTTTTTTGGGGAAACTGTGTTGCCATATTTTATCTATAAGACATAGGAGCAGAATTAGGCCACTCAGCCCATCGAGTCTGCTCTGCCATTCAATCATGGCTGATTTTTTTTCTCATCCCCATTCTCCTGCCTCTTCCCCATAACCCCTGATCCCCTTATCAATCAAGAACTTATCTATCTCTGTCTTAAAGACACTCAATAACCGGCCTCCAAAGCCTTTTGCAGCAAAGAGTTCCACAGATTTGCCACTCTCTGGCTGAAGAAATTCCTCCTCATCCCTGTTTTAAAGGGTCATCCCTTTAGTGTGAGATTGTGCCCTCTGGTTCTAGTTTTTCCTGCTAGTGGAAACATCCTCTCCACATCCACTCTATGCAGGCCTCGCTGCATCCTGTAAGTTTCAATAACATCGCCCTCATCCTTCTAAACTCTCAATGAATACGGACCAAGAGTCCTCGACCATTCCTCATACGTTCCCCTTTTAGGGAAGTCGAGCAACAGACATGTGCATCATTTTGACAATGACATTCCCCAAAAGGAACATGTAGAGTATGCCATTTTGATTATTATTATGCATATTTGTAACCAAATAGTAACAGCTTTGCAGACCACTTTGTAATGAAGCTACAGAAGGACATTCTCCCATAATAATCGCATTAATGCCATAACTACATCAAGCGATCTGTTAGATATTCAAGTAGTTTATTACTCATGAAAGACAAAGATCAATTTTTTTCAGCCAAAAGTTTATAAGACTTATTCCTGCATTTGGGACTAAGTGCAATTTCAAACTTCATTTTGTCTTCAGAAGGGCCTTGGCTTATACTCAAGAAAATGGTGGTTATTTTCCAAACGTCGCTGGATTCCGGGGAAGTGCCGGATGATTGGAAAACGGCTAATGTTACGCCGTTGTTTAAGAAGGGTGCCAGGCAAAAGGCAGGGAATTATAAGCCGGTTAGTTTAACGTCTGTTGTAGGTAAAATGTTAGAATCCGTCATCAGGGAGGAAATAGCGAGGCATCTTGAGGGGAACTGCTTGATAGAGCAGACGCAGCACGGTTTCGTTAAGGGGAAGTCGTATCTGACAAATTTACTGGAGTTCTATGAGGATGTGTCTAGGGCAGTGGATAGAGGAGAGCCGGTGGATGTGGTCTTTCTGGATTTTCAGAAGGCGTTCGACAAGGTACCTCACAAGAGGTTATTGCAGAAGGTCAGGGAACATGGAGTTGGGGGTAGGGTGTTAGCGTGGATAGAGGATTGGTTGTCAAAAAGGAGGCAGAGAGTGGGGGTCAATGGGTGCTATTTGGATTGGCGGATGGTGACTAGTGGAGTGCCCCAGGGGTCGGTGCTGGGGCCTCAGCTATTTACCATTTATATAGATGATCTGGAGGAGGGAACCGAGTGTGTGGTGTCGAAATTTGCTGATGACACCAAGATTGGTGGAACGGCAAATTGCACGGAGGGTGTGGAGAGTCTACAGAAGGATCTAGATAGGCTGGGCGAATGGGCCAGGAACTGGCAAATGGAATTTAATGTTGGCAAGTGCGAGGTGGTCCACTTTGGTAGGAATAATGGTAGGAAGGATTATTACTTACGTGGTGAAAAACTGCAGCAGGCGATGGTGCAAAGGGACCTTGGGGTCCTTGTGCATGAGTTGCAAAAACCCAGCCTGCAGGTGCAGCAGGTGGTCAGGAAGGCGTATGGGATGCTGGCCTTCATAGCGAGGGGGATTGAATATAAAAGTAGGGACGTCTTGCTGCAGCTGTATAGGGCATTGGTGAGGCCGCAGCTGGAGTACTGTGTCCAGCTTTGGGCGCCGTACTTACGCAAGGATATTTTGGCCTTGGAGGGAGTGCAGAGGAGGTTTACTAGGCTGATGCCGGAGTTGAAGGGGTTGAGCTATGAGGAGAGGCTGAATAAACTAGGCTTGTACTCGTTAGCGTTTAGAAGAATGAGGGGAGATCTCATTGAGACATATAAGATGATGAATGGGATGGATAGGATAGAGGTGGAGAGACTCTTCCCGCTCAGAAAGGACAGTAGGACTAGGGGGCACAGCCTCAAGATAAAGGGGGGGCGGTTTAGAACGGAGTTGAGGAGGAACTTCTTCACTCAAAGGGTGGTGAATCTCTGGAATTCTTTGCCCATTGAAGTGGTGGAGGCTGCCTCGCTCAATATTTTTAAGACGCGGGTTGATGGGTTTTTGATAAGAGAGGGGATTAAGGGTTATGTGGAGAGGGCGGGAATGTGGAACTGAGCCACGACAGATCAGCCATGATCTTACTGAATGGCGGGGCAGGCTCGAAGGGCTGGATGGTCTACTCCTGTTCCTATTTCTTATGTTCTTATGTTCTTAAAATATTACGACATGACCTACTGTCAGAGGAACTGCCATTAGTCCTTCCATTTCATGTTTAGCTTTTTAAAATATTTTGTGTGATAAGCTGCTGATAGTGAGGGCTGATATCATCTTAGGAACAGAAATTGAGTAAGCAACTATGTATCTCTCCAATCTATCAGATTTTTGGACTGTGAAATTAATTGCGCAAGGACTAAAAAGGAAGTCTAAATTAATATTTTCTGCGGTTCTATTGCCAGAAAAAGTGGTAAATGCAAGTTCACTTTTAACATTTAAGAAAAACTTGGATGGGTTCATGGATGAGAGGGGTGTGGAGGGAGATGGTCCAAGTTCAGGTCATTGGGTTTAGGCAAAAAATGGTTCGGCACAGCCAAGAAGGGCCAAAAGGCCTGTTTCTGAGCTGTAATTTTCTATGGTTCTAAAAAAATGTCAAATCAGGTAGTGAGAGAGAAATAAGAGGTGGGGAGAGAAACATTGGATTGTAAGACAAAGAAGACAGGAATGTAAAACAAAAGACTATTTACTTTTTAAAATCTACAATTACAATCTACAAAACTACAAACATGGAACTCGCTCCCTAACGGCACTATGGATGTACCTATACTGTACAAACTGCAGCTGTTCAAGAAAGCAGCTCACCACCATCTTCTCAAGGCCGATTAGTTAATAAACACTGGCCTAGCCAGTGCCCGCCCCCCCCATCCCAAGAATGAATATTATTTTAAGAAGTGAGACTTCATACTTGTAACTAATAATTTTCTTTACCAGGGAGCTTGTTTGGCAGTAATTAGCACATCACATCATTGAAAGAGTACTTAGGCTGAAATGGACAACACTTGCTGTGATTTCGTTCATACCTATCAGAAAAGTTTAAGAGCTTCAATTCCTTTTTTTAATGGCGAGGTCAACAGCAAGATGGTATTTTTGCCAAACTAGTTGTACAACAGCACATATCTCAGACAATAACTTTTATACTCCCATGTCTAAGCAGACATCTGCCTTCACTCACAGTTGCTGCAGCATTTGTGTAGAACTAAATGTGAGGACTATTAATCTCAATGTTGTTTTGACGGCAAGTAAGTACTAATTTGTCTAATTAACATGTACTAATTTATCTAATTTACAATCTGCAAATTTGTAAAATTGCCCCTTGTAAATTTCCATAGAACTGACAGTTTTAAACAACAGAGTCTGCCTCTGAAACTGGCACTAGCCAACGGGCAGAAAGGCTTATTTAAATCCTTGTTAATAATTGCAGAGCTGATCACTGCAGTGGTTAGATTTTGATCTCTGAGATCTGAGTTTACAAACTGCACAGAGTGTAAAAAGTTTCCTACACAAAAAGGGGTTTAGAAAATTTCCATCCAGTTCTTCCTGGGTAAAAGACGACAGCATTTTTTAAAACCCTTTCACAGCATTGTGGGTGTCATTGGCTAGACCAGTGTTTATGATTTGATTTGATTTATTATTGTCACATGTATTAGTATACAGTGAAAAGTATTGTTTCCTGTGCGCTATATAGACAAAGCATACCATTGATAGAGAAGGAAATGAGCGAGTGCAGAATGTAGTGTTACAGCCATGGCTAGGGTGTAGAGAAAGATCAACTTAATGCAATTCAAAAATCTAATGGCAGCAGGGAAGCTGTTCTTGTGTTGGTTGGTATGTGACAGGCTATATGATCGATCCCTAATTGAGCACTAAATTGTCAATAAGTAGTGTGTGCAGTAAAATGAGGAAAACATAATCACACTAAAACTGTTGTGTGTTTGTTTCTGAGGCTGAAGTCAAACCATATTATTAAATTAAACATACAGATCTTTATTTAGCATGGAGCTATCTAAAGCTGAGCTGAAAGGGCTCAATGTTGATACTGAATTATCAAAATGGAAAATGAAATTGACTACTTGCCACACAAGAGCACAGGAAGTTACAAATATGCTGTTTCTACATCCTGAAAGATCAAAGGGTTAGAAACAATCGAATCCAAATAATAAAGGATCTAGCAGTTTAAACACAAAAGAGAAAATGTTGGAAAATCTCAGCAGTTCTGGCAGCAGTTTAAACCAGCTCCTCAGTAATCACTTACATTTAGGGTTCTTCAGATTTAAACTGCACATAATTTGACATTTAAATCTCATCAATGGGATCCTCAAAATGGCAACTAAATCACTTGGTGAGAATTGTGCACACAACACTATGGGAATGACTGCCAATGGTTGTAGAACAGGAGGAGGAAACGGATGGGGAGAGCAGGTCAGAGTAGTTACAAATCCTTAAGAGATTGAAACATGAAGATTAAAGTTTTAATCTAGAGGCTTTGGATGGTGGGGGGTCAATGCAGATCAGTTTGGATGAAGGAAAATACTGCAATAGTCAACTCCAGAGGAGAAGTTTGGAGGAAAGTTTCAGCAAAGGATGGGCTGAGTCAGAGGTGAAGAGGGCAATGCAACAGACTTAAAAGCAGCCAGTCTTTGGGATGGAGATGATAGGAATGAGATGCTTAACTCAAGTTCAAATACGGTGCCATGGTTGTGAACATTATGGTTCAACTTGATGTAGTGGTCAGGAAGGGAGATGGAATTTTTGGCCAGGAGATAGAGTTTAACGGGAGAACTGAGTGCCAGTGAATGTGTGAGACTGAAAAATCAAACTCTTGTCCAAATAATAAACACTGGAGCTGGTGTCAGAATATTTTTATAAATAAACTATTTGCTGATTGGATCCAGGAATGAACTCTATATCGGGACAAGAATCAACATAATCTTCTTCAGTTATGTAATATAACAAATAAACTGGTAGATGTACCTCGCTACGTTCTGATGTTTTTGTAGCCACAGGATTTGAAATTCACAGGGGACACATTATTGGATATCAGTTCATATCCTGCTGCCACATTGGTGTAGCCATGTACTCAATATGTGTTCTGAAGCAGAGTGACATTATGACAAACACAAGTTACAGTTACTAACCGATTTTTTTCAGAATTCGAACTGTGATTTCTCATTTTACCTTTCTCCACAGGTTCCGAGTCATCAGGAAAATATCCATAATCTGAAGTCATTGAACTGTCCTCTACAGTGTTTCCGGGAGTCACAGTCTCAACCGCACCGCCTCCAGAGGATATCTCCAGAGCTTCGCTAGGAGGTGCCAGAACAAGAGATCCCTGTACTTCAGAAGCCAGGCCTGCAAACACACAGTCTTTTTGAAAATTCATTTTAAAGCTGCCATACCGTTCAGTCTCAAAGCTTTACCTGACTGTATTGAAAAGTGCCAGCTACCATCCATTTTAAAATGTCACTGCAAAACAAACTTATCTTTCACACTTTCCATTAATTCAAAAGCAGCAGTCACTTTTTCCTCGGTCGGAAGTATTTGCTGCTAAAAGGAGTGGCTTTCGTAAGTAAGAAGCAACGTTGAAAAGAAGTCATTTATGCATTAAGAGGGTTAATCTCTCTGCATTACACTGTGTGGTAAATTAAAATTCGTATTTTCCCTCTTGGTTTAACATATTCAGGGGTAATGTTTAAATGAAGTTCATGGACTGACTCCATGAATTATTTTCAAAGGCAGCATGATGTAGCTGGGTAGCCAATTTAAACACAGCCACAGAAATGTTACTGAATCCAGCCCAGTCAATCCTTTCATAGTTTTAAAGGTCTCTATTAGGTCCCTTAAATTCTTATTTTTGATTCTAAAGCTACTCAATCATTCCTTGTCGTTCCATCTGCTCATCTCTGGTAACCTCCTTGTAAATCATCACTGGGGGTAGGGACCAATATTTAGTCCACAACTGGGACCATCTCATTCAATTTCTTTTATTTTTCAGGTCAGGCAATTTGGAATTCTGCTCTCATTAGTTTCATTCTCAGGTCACAATCTTACTCTGTCAGTGCAGCTCACTTCACAACCTCAATGTTGCGTGTGTACATGCTGGTGTTAGACTGGGGTGGTGCCAATAAGAAGTCTCACAACACCAGGTTAAAATCCAACAGGTTTATTTGGAATCATGAGCTTTCGGAATGCCGCTCCCGATCCAACATTCACCTGATAATGGGGCAGCACTCCAAAAGCTCGTGATTCCAAACAAACCTGTTGGATTTTAACCTTATGTTGTGAGACTTCTTACTGCACCATGTGTACAACATTCACAGTATACTATGATTCTAATGTATGTCAACATGTACGAGAATTGCTTTTTTAAAAAATAAACTTTTTCCAATGCCACCTCCAGTCGACCAACAAACTGTACATGAGAAACGGGACACTGGGCTTGGTGTATGACGTTATCACGTTAACAGGTCTTTACAAGTCGCCCATTCAGCACATACGGAGGACATTTAGCTTATTGTGCCTGTGCTGGTTCTTGGGAAGAGTTTTCCAGGTAATTCGACGCCCTTGTTCTTTTACCTGTGCCCTGAAATTCCATTACTTTCAATCAGGAAGATGAAAGGATTTGAAATGATTCGTAACCGAGTGATTTCACTAACTTCGGATGCAATTCACTCAATTCAATAACGATTTACATAGTTCACACTAGGGGAGATAAAACAGACTTCAGTAGGTTTCTAGCCAGCTCCTCATATAATATTCCCTAATTGGATACATACGACATTATGTTGAGATCAATCTTTATTTTCTGTACGTGATTTTCACAGACTCCATAACAATGTGTACGTAGACATGCAGATCTCATGGAAGCCCTGAACTGTTTCAGGCAATCCTGATACTTAAATTAGCCATTAACACTCAGACATTGTCCAGTTCTTTCCTTGCAAACAAGCTTGTCTTGTCTCTATATTTGTGGTGCCAATTCAATGACATTTTCAATTTTAACAATGCTGTGATGGCTTTTTGCGAGCTGGACTCAGTATGGAAAATCTTCCCAATTAGGTAAAAGCAAATTACTGCAGATGCTGGAATCTGATACCAAAAGAGAAAATGCTGGAAAATCTCAGCAGGTCTGGCAGCATCTGTAAGGAGAGAAAAGAGCTGACTCTTCCAGTTCAGGTGACCCTTTGTCAAAGCTTTGACCTGCTGAGATTGTCCAGCATTTTCTGTTTTGGCTTTATTATTAGGTACTGGTTGAATCTTTCACATGCTCACATTACAGCCAAAGTATCATTTTCTACATGTGTCTATCATAAATAAATCTTCTATCATAGAATCATAAAATACTTACAGTACAGAAGGAGTCCATTCAGCCCATCGAACATGCACTAACAACAATTCCCATAACCCTGCAGATTTATTCCACTGATCCCTCTGACACTAAGGGTCAATTTAGCATGACCAACAACCGCAGCACCCACAGGAAACCCATGCAGACAATATGCAAACTCCACACAGTGACCCAAGGCAGGAGTCAAACCCCGGTCCCTGGTGCTGTGAGGCAGCAGTGCCAGCCACCGTGCCACCCTTGCTGCCCCGTTCAAGTGTAAGGTGAGTGTATTAATCACTATAGTACAGAAGCCAAGCAGTTTCTGGTGTGTGCAATACCAGCCTGATAATTCAGTTTTTCAGGCCTGATTATGCAGATTACGTGACATTGGTTGTCTTCAGAGCTAAATATATTACAAACAGCTGTTACACATCAACCACAACAAATTACTGTCTAGAGCACCTCCATTCTCTTCTATTTGATTTCTTTAAGATGAAACATTAGTCATAGATGTATGAGCATTCTGAATGCTGGAAATTGAGTGAGGCACATTTTCAGGCTCTTAATAGTGAAATAGTGCCACCTGCTGACAATGCTATATCATAAAATCAATCATCTTCCTCATAGACAGCAGGGATTGTACAAACCCGCAAGACCCAACAGGAAGACCAGAATAACGGGAGCAGTGTGAGAAATTTGGAGGCAAGCTTGGTTTAGGAATGGAGCTGATGTGCAGAAACCAGTGAGTGTACCATGCTGACTGCACCCACCTTCCCTCCTGCAGCCGAAGGAACATAGAGCAGCACGGTGGCACAGCGGTTAGCACAGCTCCAGGGACCTAGGTTTAATTCTGACCTCGGGTGACTGTCTGTGCGAGGTCCACACGTTCTCCCCGTCTCTGCATGGGTTTCCTTGGGTCTCCAGTTTCCTCCCAGTCCAAAGATGTGCAGGTTAGGTGGATTTGCCATGCTAAATTGCCCCTTAGTTCCAAGATATGTAAATTAGATGGATTAGCCATGGTCAATGTGTGGGGTTGTAGGGATAGGATGGGGAAGAGGGCCTGGGTAAATAATTCTGTCAGAGAGTTGGTGCAGGCTTGATGGGCCGAATGGCATCTTCTACACTATAGGAATTCTATGATAAGAATAATAATAGGCTGAAATCCAGGCATTGTTCTCATACATCTATGTCGCAGTCCCTCCAAGGACAATATCTCTTTCCTAAGGTGTGATGCCCAAATCTGCTCACAAACCAGGGTTTTGTATAGCTGCAACATAACCTCTATACCCTGATACTCCATCCTCTAGATATAGAGACCAACATTCCAGTAGTCTTCTTGATTATTTTCTGTACCTGTTTGTGGTATTTTAAAAATTTATGCTTCTGGACCCTCAAGTCTCTTTGGACAGCTATTGTATTTAACCTCATACCATCTAGAAAGTACTCTGATCTATTCTTTTTCTGTCCAAAATCGATAACTTCGTATTGCTTAATTAAAATCTGCCTGCCACAGTTTTGCCCATTTACTTATTCTATCAATATCCCTTTGTAATTTTATGCTATCAGATACACAATCCACAATGCTGCCTAACTTTGTGTCATTGGCAAATTTAGATACATGACTTTCTATGCCATTATGTAAGTCATTAATAAATAATGTTAATAATTGAGGCCTCAATGCAGATCCTTGTGGGACACCACTGGTCACATCCCACCAACTTGAGTACCTGGATATTATCCCTACTTCCTGCCACCTGCCAGTCAACCGATTTCCCAACCATGTCAGTACTTTGCCCTCAATTCCATGGGCTTCTTCACAAAAACAGAAAATGCCTGAGAAACTCAGCAGGTCTGACAGCACATGTGGAGAGAGAATAAAACCAAAATTTCAAGTCAGGATGACCCTTGATCAGAAATCATCACCTAACGAAGGGTCATCCTGACTCGAAATGTTAGCTCTATTCTCTCTCCACAGATGGTGTCAGATCTATTGAGTTTCTCCAGCATTTTCGGTTTTTGTTTCAGATTCCAGCATCTGCAGTACTTTGCCTTTATCTCCAACCTTACTTAACAGTGCCTTAAGAGGGACTTTATCAAATACCTTCTTGAAGTTCATATAAACTACATCCATTGACATTCCCCTGTCCAAAACCTCGGTGACCTCTTGAAAAATTCAATAAATTTTGGTAGGCATGACCTACCTGTCGTGAATCCATGCTGACTCTATCTGACCAACTGAAAATGTTTGAGGTGTTCAGTTTCCCTACCCTTGATTATAGACTCCAACAATTACCCCACCGCTGATGTTAGGCTGACTGGTCTGTAATTCCCAGTTTTTCTCTTTCACCCTTCTTAAAAAGTGGAATGACATGAGCAATTTTCCAATCTAGAGGGGCAACTCCTGAATGTAGGGAACTCTGAAAGATTTTAGTTACGGTATTGACAATGTGCTTCCTTTAACATCCACAGTGGAAACTGTCAGGTCCTGGAGATTTGTTGCTCTTTAGTTGCATTAATTTCCTCATTATCAATGTTTTATTGATGTCAATTGTATTTGATCCCGGTCCTCGATTCACTATTACTTACATTGAGATTTCATGCAAGCTATCCTCCTTTTCTACACTAAATACTGAGGCAAAATAGTTATTCAACTTGTCTGACGTTTCCCCATAGTCATTGATAATATCCCCACTTTCAGTCTTTAGTGGACCAACACTGCTCTTGATCACTCTCTTTCCCTTTATGTAACTATAGAATGTCTTCTAATTGATTTTGATGTCACTTGCAAGTCCCCTTTCATAATAAGACCATAAGGTCATAAGACATAGGAACAGAATTAAGCCACTTGGTCCATCAAGTCTGCTCTGCCATTCAATCATGGCTGATATTTTTCTCATCCCTGTTCTCCTGCCTTTTCCCCATAACCCCTGGCCCCCTTATTAAGCAAGAACCTATCTATCTCTGTCTTAAAGACACTCAATGACCTGCCTCCCTTTAAGTAGCTTTTGTGGCCCTTTGTATCCTTAAGAGGCTTTAAGGATTTGCTGAACGATATGGTTTCAATATCTACTAACCACCACATTAATGAAGTGGGCACAGTTTTATAGAACAGCACCTTCAGATAATTAAGAGAAATCTCATGACATGCCAAGAGACAAAGGAAACCCCAAAGCTTGCCTTATTGTCACTCCAAATTACATCTCTCAAGGCATAAAATCACCACAGAGGAACTCAGCAACACAAAGCGATTGTGTACAGATCTGGGTTCCACACTATAGCAAGGATATGACATTGGAGAGATTGCAGAAGATGTTTACAAGAATGGTTCCAGGTATGAGAAACTGCAGTTATGAGGATAGATCAGAGGGATTAAGACTGCTCTCCTCAGACTGAAGAAGGCAAAGAAGACGTTTGATAGAGATGTTCAAAATCCTGAGGAGGCTGGATAGAACAGATAGGGACAAACTGTTCCCACTGTAAAAAGATTGAGAATGAGACCATATAGATTTAAGTGATTTGCAAAAGAAGGAAATTTGATATGTGAAGAAACATTTTCACACCACGAGTGGTTCAGGTCTGAAATGCACCATCGAGGAGAGTGTGGTGAATGCACTTCAATGGAGGCATTCAAGAGAGCAATAGCTGATTATTTGAATAGAAACAATGCGCAAGGGTTTGGGGAAAAGGCAAGGGAATGGCACTAAACCATGATGTTCATTTGGAGTGCCAGTGAAGACATAATGGATCAAAAGGCCTCCTTCTGCACTGTAACAATTCTATGATCCTGTGAAGTACAAGACAACTTTGCCAAGCACAATGCATCCACCAAATGACCACGAAGAAGTATGACAATAGTTCACTGATGCATGAGGTAAAAAATAGTCAACATTTCAACAATCCTTTCCTCAGTTCTCAAACTGGATACGTACAGGGTCCAATCCCGAGAGCCTAAAACCCAGCAAAAGTTGTTGGTGAAGCAGACATTTACATCACCAAGAACAAAATATATTAGCAGATGAGAAGAAACAGAGTCCAGTTTGGGCCTACACCCTAGCTGGTAAAAAAGAAAAGGCATCAGCAACACCAGCAATGTCACTAACAAGCAAAACTATATCAACAGTATCACCGACAAGAGGCACAATGTCAATATCATTAATACAATGTCAGCAGCACCAAACACTACTCCTACAACACCGGGACAACATCCAAGCCATCGCTACAATGTGCGCCAACTCATCATTGACAGCAATGAATCCACGTGATGTAGGCACAACATTCTTTCTCCCAGCTAAGCAGTGTCTTGTTCTTGAGAGAAAAACAAGCTATAAAGGAATCTTAAGATATTCAGTTTAAATATAAAAGTTGATTGTTAATCTTCATTAGTGTAGATATTATACAAAAATCAAAATTAATGATTAGAATAGTCATATTTGGAGATATTGAGGGCAATTCTCCCAAAACAAACTTAAGTGCCTAATGGGTGGGAATGCAGGGGGATGCAGGTGTTTCTCTTGCCTATTTTTTAAGGAACTGAGTGAAATGGATCTCCAGGATTCTGTGCATCACAGAGTCCGCCAGGGAATTCAAGCTGATAAGGGTAGGGTGGAGACTGAACCCACCCCAGAGGCCGGCATCAGTGCATTGAGCAGGCCACTGCACATGCATTGATCCGTCAGTAGGGAGATCTGTGCACGAGCACTGGCCCCCTCCTACCCCACCTTGCTATCCTTCCAAACAGTGACCTCCTGATTGTTTCCCAGAACCCAATTGCTGGCTTCCCAACCGCCACTCCCCGTACCCCCAGTCACTGGCTTCAGAGATCTCCTCCCAGTCGCCAGCGTCCGTGATCCGCCACCCCCATATCCAGTTCGATCCCCACCCCCACCCCATCCATGGCCAACCTGACCCATCCCTCCCTGTAGCCAGCTTGAACCACCCCCTTCCCCTTCCCATGGCTAGCCTCAATCACCTCCTACCTTCCAATCCCATTGACCCCTAATGCAGAGTATACAGCGGATCCACCTGCAATCAACACCGATCAGCCCACCCTCCTAGTAGGCCCCATTCCCTTGGCACTGCCTGATGCCCTGTGCCAGGGTGCCAGGCTGACACTGCCAGGTATTGTCAGGCTCCGAATGCCAGGCCAGCACTGCCTAATGGTCACCCCCTGCCTTTGACTTCTCAGGTAGGCCTCAAAGGCCTCTGTCCACAACAACAGGGTGATCATGCCTGGTCCCCGTTGATGGGGACCAGCTTTAATCCCTGCTGGTGGGAAGCTCTCCCAATGGGCTGGGAGACATTAGTGAGCTTGGAGGATACTGTTCCGGGCTCGCTAATAACATGGAAATGTGAATTTCAATATGGTAATCAGCCTCGAGCTGATTTCTGTTGCAGGGCTTATTACATTTAATAAAAATGGCTTGGGAGAGTCGCAATTGGATGGACGCCGGTTGCAAGTCCCACTACAGGCCCCCCACTGATATCTCGGGCCCACTGCACTACTCAAGCGGGCCAGGAGAATTGTACCCATTATCTTTTTTTAAAGAAAGAGATGTTATATGATTCTATTATTCAAAAAGAGTTAGGAACTATATTGTTCAATGTACATATACCCAAACATTCAGTGGCCACATCACTTCTGACTGCACTACATGTGTACTGACCTAACAATGTATCATTCCACAGCACATGGTGAGATCTGAAAAATATACCTTTGATGTCAGCCCCAGGATGTGGCTAATAGTGATTACTTTAAATTTCTGGGAACCAGAAGACATAACAACTGTTGCTGACTGGTAAGGCTCTCTATGTGCAGGACGGGCTGGCAAAAAAAGTATTCCTCCATTCATGAATAGAGAAACCTTTCTTTGAAAAAACTGAGAAAAATGTGGACTGTTTTTCCCAATGCCGGCATCTCCACATCATGACTGTTTTTCCCCCAGATGTTAGTTCAACTACAAAATCTTCCCAAAGTAAAGCTAAGTGATGTCATCATCTTGACTGCTGTCACGTGATCTGATGAGGTGACTTACCCTCAGTGACAGGACTGACATTGGCAAAAGAATGGTTAGGGAGATTGCCTGTATAAAAATAACCCATTAATAGCAGCCAGTAGAGCTTCAGAAGTAGAAAACTGAGGTGAATAAAGAATTGGCTGAAAGAAAACAGTGACCTGGCTCTGTGACACAAGAGGTCATTCCGATTAGCACAGGAGAACCTAATTCTGATCAGTCACTGGGCTGCAGGACATTAATCTTACCAGATTCTGGGCTAGGGGGTGGAGTGGGGGGGAGGAGGAATGGGGAGCAGTGGTTGGCGAAACAATGCTGTTGAAGAGATAGCTTTTACCAAAGGTTTGATCAAGAAAGCCAGAACAATCAAACCAAGCACTGGTATTCAGCAGGCAATCATTCACCCTGTATCGGCTGACGTTATTCATGAAGGTCCTGCCTTCTCAACCTTGCACTTTCCTGAAGTTTGGCAATCCTCATGTTAAATTCTGTCAAAGGGGAGAGCAGCCTATTGTCATCTGGGACTATGGTGACTTTCCCTTTATTGACCCTAAAGCTAATGCTAGCACCATACATTCAGCTCACTAAAGCCAAATCTATCATAGAATCATAGAACCCTACAGTGCAGAAAGAGGCCCTTCGGCCCATCGAGTCTGCACCAAACACAATCCCACCCAGGCCCTATCTCCATATCCCTACATACTATACCCACTAATCGCTCTAACCTACGCGTCCCTGGACACTAAGGGGCAATTTCTTAGCATGGCCAATCAACCTAACCCGCACATCTTTGGACTGTGGGAGGAAACCCATGCAGACACGAGGAGAATGTGCAAACTCCACACAGACAGTGACCTGAGTCGAGAATCAAACTCAGGACCCCGGAGCTGTGAAGCAGCAGTGCTAACCAGTGTGCTACCGTGCCGCCTATCTATTAATAGGATGGAGGATGAGCGTATTGCAGAAAACTGCCACTGTTATACAAATTGAACTGCCAGCATATGCAGAGGCAAATTTGGGTGGGGGGGAGGGGTTAGAAATGGCTACTCATTCAGTTCCGAATAGAGCATGTTTCGGATAGAATTATTTCCAGAATCGATGGGCAAAGTGGGAAAAAATGAATTTTGACATCCCGAAAAATATCTGAGAAAATACCAACTTGAGAACATTTGCTTATTAACTTGTGCAGACAAAAGAAAACATTCACAGTAAATTAACTTCACTCTCTCAACACTAATCTTTCTCATGTGCCTTTCCCAGGAGGGACCACTCTGTGCACAAGGGTAATAAGTGAGAGTCACAGGGGGAAGTTAGCAAATTAGAAATGGACAAAATAATTGCATGCTACCTGGCACGCTATCAGTTTTTCCTTCATATTTATAGAACAGGAGTTTAAACCAAATTGTTGATCTGTTTATTCAGTCCAGCTGCTCGACCCAGAATGAAAGCCTCAGCGATAAAAGCAGGTCTGTCCAAGTTCCTGGCAAAGGTTGACTAACGTCTTGAGGCGAGATTCCTCGGTGCAGGCTTCAAACCTCAACATATTTCACACTCACACAGTAGCCATCAGATTACAGAACTGAAAAACAGAGGCTCAGTTCTGCTGCTCTTGAACTCGGTGTAGCATGGGACGTCTGGAACTGAGAACCCTAAAACTAGCAAAAAACAGCCAACACTTATATACACTTTCCAAAAGAAAATATACTTAGGATATGCGCTAGTCTGAGTAAATTGCACATTAAACCTGGTGCTGGAAATCTACTGTAATGTGTCTTCCTCTTCCCTATGTATTCAGTATACCCAAATATCCCATCCTTCAACAATCCACCTCATCCCAGAAAGTCCATGCACGTTATACAGGACTATTTTACTTGACCCTACAGGAAGTAATTCTTTATTTTTTACTCCATTCTTAAAGTTACAAAACCAATGCTCAGAATGGACCAAACAGACCCGAATCCAGTCTTTGCTTGTTCCAAAAACCAATTGAACTTCAAATTGAATCCAATTCATGGTCCCCACAAAAGAGACATAAAACATCCAACTGACAAGAAAAGGCATTGTACCTGATCTTGGGCTTCATCTGACACTTGATCTTAGTCAAAAGACCAAGAAGCAAAAGTTTCACCGACACTGACTCCCAATAACCTCGATATCCCACAAAGTTCACCTCTTACTGGCCTGCAAATATCAGGCACTGTGTTTAAACCAGGCATTTGAACCTCGTGAGCAACAACAAAATCTTTGAATAAAATATTCTACCAAACTTCAAATTTTCCAATTCTACAGACTGTCCTTGCACCAGAAATCTGATGCTTATACAATCATTGTCGCTGGACTCCACATTATATATCAGAGAAGGGTTGGCCCACTCCATTCCTATTTGTCAAGCTTGTACTAAAATGTCTAAGTGGGCAAACGATTGACGGCTGCACTGTGTAACTGCAGTTCATGTAACTGAAAAACAGGTTCCCTTCCTTTAAACACTGCAGGATTTTGGAAGTGTGAAAACGTTTTGCTTTGGTATTTTTAAATTTGTGTCTTCACTGGAAAGAGATCTTCCATTGTCCCATCAATCTTTTCCCTCCTCTCCTGAAATTGATAGTTCAAATTGAAAAATGGGTTGCACGGGTACTGGCAGCCCCTCTGGTATCTGGCACAAGTGACCATTCTTTGAGCTTTGACATGGAAAAGTTAGCAATTCAACCGTTTTGAGAAGCATGTGTGCATTAAACTTTTTAACACAATGATAATAAAAACTCTGATGACCTGAGAATTTGGTAACAAGTTTAAGGTTTATTGATTGGTGTCACAAGCAGGTTTAAATTAACACTGCAATGGGGTTACTGTGAAAACCCCCTATACGCCTGTCCGAATACATAGATTGAGAATTTAGCATGGCCAATGCACTTAACCAGCACATCTTTTGGATTGTGGGAGGAAACCAGAGCATATGGAGGAAACCCACGCAGACATAGGGCGAACGTGTAGACTCCCCAAAGACAGTGACCCAAGCTGGGAATCGAACCCGAGTCCCAGGTGCTGTGAGGCAGCAGTGCTAACCACTGTGCCACTATGCTGCCCACATTCTGATTAAAGCCAAGGAAGGTTACACACCTAACAACTGCTTTCTGAAATTTGCAAGTCCCATTCAAGACCTTTCCATTGGAAAATCCTCTTAGTAAATCAATCTGGACAAAAATAGGAGCAGGAATAGGCCAGTTGCCCTTCAAACTGCTTTGCCATTCATTACGATCGTAGCCAATCATCTAACTTAATAGCCTGATTCCACCTTCCCCCTCATACCCTTTGATCCTTTTTGCCCCAAGAGAAACATCTAACTCCTCCTTGAAAACATGCAACGTTTTGGACTCAACTGCTTTCTGTGGTAGAGAATTCCACAGGCTCACATTCTCTGGGTGAAGAAATTTCTCCTCATCTCAGTCCTAAAATGTTTACCTTATATCCTTAGGCTGTGACCCCTGGTTCTGGACTTGCCCACCATCAGAAACATCCTTCCTGCATCTAGGCTGTCGGGCTACTGGATGTCTTTAAACTGGGCTGGATTTATATGCATGTGTCAGATGCTGCTTGGCTTCCACGTGTTCAGCCATCGGGTGAGGGTCACTTTTGTGACCACATTCGCTTTCCTGTGCCCCAAAAGCATTTCACACAGATGTGAAAGCAGCGGTATAACTGCAATCTAAATGAAACCATGCGCCATCGGCTGCATTCATGATTAGCTTTGAATAACATAAAGACATGACTGCTATGCATCTTTTAGGGCAAACATACCACTCCAACTTTCTAAAGGCTAATGCCAGTAAATTCCATTCGCATTGTTTGTGACAACCCTTTGCCAGAAACACTATGCTGCAGATTAACCTGTCAATGTATTGGTCACAAAAACAAACAAAAAACTGCAGATGCTGGAAGTACCTAACAGGCCAGGCAGCATCTGTGGAGAAAGAAATAGAGTTAACTTTTCAGTGATCTTTCAGTAGAACTGGAAGATGTCAGGCAAGTGTAACTTCTCAGCAAGAATGAATCAACAGCAAAGGGAACAGAACTAAAACAAAAACAGAAAACATTGGGGATACTTAACTGCAGAGAGAGACAACAAAACAAAAGGAATAACCAAGTGTAGGGTTTGAGGGCAGGGATGATTAAATGACAGAAGTGATGATTGTGCAATAAAATAGGAGGTGAATACAAATATGGATGGAAAGTTGAAGTGTAAATCCTTGCAGTAAATAGCAGAGGAAACTCTGGCAAACAGAAGACTTCCAGAGCTGAGAAATGTGGCAGCAACCAGAAAGCCTGATAGACTCCAGGACTGCTAAACACCTCATCAACGGGGGTTAAGATTAAATTTCAGATCAAGCCCAAGATCAGGTGCAACGCCTCATCTTGTCAGCTTGGATCTTGTTTGTCTCTCTTGTGGGGACCATGAATTGAATTCAGTTGAAATTTTAATTGTTTCTTGGAGCAAACAAAGAGATGGATTTGGGTCTGCCGGGTCCATTCTGAGCATTGGCCTTGTAACTTTAATAATGGAGTAAAAATTAATTCCCAGCTTGTATAAACCCAGTGGCTCTGGGCAAAGATCCTCCAATTCCAGCAACTGTTGTCTGAAACCAAATGGGAGCAGGTTTTAAAGCCTAGTATATTAGTCACTTACACTTGCCTGGCTGTAGTTTCTTTCTCTCTGCCCAATGCTCCCTCTAAAACAACCATGTAACCATGTCTGATTTACAAATACAACAGCATTGGTTGTTTCATCTGTATAACAGACATGATACATCAAACATCCAAATGATTGTTATCCATGTGCTGGCAAATTGAACGGTTACAGGATTGTAATGGTTTTCCAACAGAACTTAATGATTCTCGGAATGTATCCCACAGTGGAATGAAAAATAGAAAGTTCACAGTGAAAAACATGCAATTCCCACATCATTGGCAGTTTCAAATCAATTCTCTAAATGTCCATTTTGCTCATCAAGTTGACTGCTTTAAAAGATAACATTGTATTAGAATATTGTAGTGCTTCTATCCAAACTAAAGGAATCAGAATAGTCTGAAATTGCCTGACAGCAACTTGTAGCTACTTATAGCTGTTCAATGACTTGAAGCAGAACAGTCGTATTCTGCAAAAACATTAACAGATGTCTATTTGTTTTTCACCTAGTTTGACCAATGTCAATTGGCACTGACATGAATAAGAAATGGCACAGCTGAAATAACTAACCTCTAGAATCCCTACAGTGCAGGAGGAGGCCGTTCGGCCCAATAAGTCTGTACTGACTCTCCAAAAGAGCATTCCAACCAGATCTGCCCCCCCGCCCCCGCCTTATCCCCTTAACCCCACACACTTACCACAGCAAATCCACCCAACCTGCACATCTTTGGACACTAAGAGGCAATTTTGCATGTTCTGCCCATGTCTGCATGCATTTCCTCCAGATGGTCCCACTTCTTTCATCTAAAGACATAGAATTTAGGTGGATTGGCCATGATCCATGTGTGCGGTCACAGGGATAACGTGGGGAAGTGGGCCTAGGTGAAGTGCTCTTTCAGAGGGTCACTGGAGACTTAATGGGCTGAATGACCTCCTGCTGCACTATAAGGATTCAATGCTTTTATAACATATCTTCAGTAACTGAGAACAATTATTTTCTCCCCACAAGGTTGAAATTTGATGGGGTAAGCTTAGAGGAGCGATACAAGTTGCAGTAGGGCTGGGAGAGACAATACTATTAGAATAAAGAGTATTCAGAAATAAAATGGATCAGATAGTGGAATAAATGTTAAGGCAGATTAAGAAGGGTTAGAGTGCATGGGCATAAATACTGGGAATGTGTTAACAGCGTAAATGACAAAGGGAGAGGCACACATGAAATGTATTTCTTGATCAGTTTACAGCCCATTGAGAGGAAGCTGTGCTGGATCCAACTTTATTGGAATGAGGTGAGAAAAATAAAGCGTGTCACGGTGGGAGAGCAATTGGAAAACAGTGATCAAATATTATTAACGGTTCAGATTTTCCGGCCAGTGGTGAAGTGATGATGCCCAATGCTGACCTCAAAGGAACGCTTCCCACAAAGACCTAGTAAGCTCTGCATCACGGATTTCTCCTTTTTTGTTAATTTCCTTCTGACATCAACAGTGGCAGATATCCGATATCCAACAACAGTGACATCTTCAAGCAAGCTAAACACAGGATCACACTAAAGATCTCTCAGACAGAAAACCAGAAAATAGCAAGCAGGTTTAATTTTTCATTTTTCACTATTTCACAGAAGCTGAAATAGAGCCTGGGACACTCACTTGGAATTAAAGTAGAAGCTAAAATATTTTAAATCCACTAAAAGAAAAATTCAAAAATCCTTGAAATTTTTAGCGTGAATTTGAGAAATTTGACATTCCAAAAATATAAAATTCTGCTTTCTGGGACAGAAAGTTTATACAGTAGCAGTTTTGACTTAGTACACTGCTAAAACCTTTCCATCTCATTCAACAAGGTAATGTGGGACTGATGGTTAGTTCTTTCAAAGCATGGGCAGACTGGCCTTATTCTGTGCTACATAATTCTATACTATGATTCTATAAACTGCTTCTCCAAACCCTGCTAATGGCCCAGGCTAAAACAGACTGAATTTGGGCATTACATATTGACTGCTCACAGACCAGGATAGAGCAGAGTACTTTTCACATAAAATGATGAGTTGGGTTTTTTTCCGAGTTCAGCGTTAAAAAAGTTACATTAATCCCTGGGTGAAGGTTTCGAAAATGGCAGCAATTGAAAACCATATTGCATGTATCACTCATATTGGAAGAGGATGCACCTCATTTATGAGAGTGTGAAAATTCAGGTTTGTTTTACTCCATCAATTACATCATTGCAGAGGATGGACAAATCACAAGCTTCACCCTACTTGTCCCTCCATCTTCAATTCTCATATTCCATCCTGGTGGTTTCCTGCAGCAGTTGACTAATTTCACCTCTTCCTCACATATACCAAAGCTGCATTCTGCTCCCCTTTGGCCATCATTTCCTTGGCTTACATTAAAAGGTTGAGTGAGAAAGTTTAATTCAGGAGAGTTTGAAAAAAATCCAAATTGTTGTGCAACTGGCTGAACATTTCCTCAGACTGATTCAAGTCCGTATTTAAGTTTGCAGCTTTGGTTTATCCTCTGCATTCATTTGAAGAAACTTAAGTAAGAGCAATTAGGCACATTTAAAAGAAGACTATAAAATCTCAAATAACTTAGAGTAAAGTTTATTTATTACTCACAAGTAAGGCTTACATTAACACTGTAATGAAGTTACTGTGAAATTCCTGGTATCCAGCATATTGAAAGCCGTAAACACTTTCCCTGTACAGATTCCGACAAAATTTATTCCCCCACACACACATGCACATGGATGCAGCACAGTGGTTAGCAGTGCTGCCTCACAGTACCAGGAGTCCTGGTTCAATTCCTGGCTTGGCTCACTGTCTGTGCAAAGTCTGCACGTTTTCCCCATGTTTGCATGGATTTTCTCCTACAGTCCGAAAGATATGATCGTTAGGTGTATCGGCCATGCTAAATTCTCCCTCAGAGTACTAGTACAGGAGTTTGGCGACTAGGGGATTTTCACAGTAACTTTGTTGCAGTGTTAATGTAAGCCTTCTTATGACACTAATAAATAAACTTAAACTTCTGGCAAATGTTAACCTTAAAACTAGTGGGAAATTCACAGCCATATTTCAGATTTAAATGTTTCACTGGAAGTTGTTAAATCATTTTAAAAGAGTTAACTTTAAAATTTCTAGCTGTGGAAGTTTTAGCGTGGATTTGAGAAATTTGACATTCCATAAATATAAAAATCTGTTTCTGGGGCAGAAAGTTTATATGGTAGCAGTTTTGATTTCGTACACTGCTAAAGCCTTTACATCTCATTCAACAAGACAATGTGAGACTAACATATTAGCTGTACAAACAGCTAAATATATGCACAGCCCCTAAACCCGTCTGCTTGAAAGCCAGCCCCAGTTTAGCTCAATCTCTGGATTTTAATAATAGCTCCTGCAGCAAGATTTCCATTGCCTGAGAAATGTTTTTTATTTTTGCACCCTCATACACAATGGTATAACTTTGACTATTAAATGAAACACATACTTTGATCACAAGAATACACATATTAGAGCAGATAATGTATCAACACTGATCAAGGCACCATTGCATGTAAAGAAAGAGTGAAGATGGCGACTCTATAAAGTAAGTTAACTCTCCAGGATGAATGAAGTTTCAGAAATGGAATAGTAATCCTACCTGTTAGTGCGATAAGAATGGCAGTCCCTAAAATTGTCCATGAAAGCAGGATCCAACGTCTGCACTGAGCCATTTTGTTTCTGAGACTGAAACTCTCTGATGCCTTGTGTGGTCTGGAAAGGGGAAAAAATGGTCTGGGAGACGCTTACTTCTGAATTCACACAAGGGAGGCTTTCTCCACTGCACCAAACAGAGCAGTGAGCATCTAACCCTGTCGGCCTAGCTGGAGCCAACACCTACCTCCCACATACCAGACAAATATGTTGATATATGAAGTGAAAGGAAATTATAGTATGCAATTTGGCCAATTTCCTAACAAAGCCCTCATATCGTATCCTCTGCTGTGTAGCTGAAATTTTCTGTAGGATAACACTGAATTATAAATTGTTGACTATTTTACTTTAAAATGTTTCTGTACATATTAACTTTGTAATCTATAGTAAGTAGTCAGGTCACTCGCCTTTCTCAGCAGTAATGCCCTGTCCCTATACCCTCAGATCAATATGCAACTGGCAGAAGTACTTTTACAATGAAACTGCTCTTTCTATAATTTCCTTTTTCTTAGCATCCAGAATGCTCCCCATTTAGCATGAGCTTCTTCTTTCAAGTTTTCCAATAACCCCGCCTATAATTGAAATTTAAAGGCTGTTACCTAAAAAATATGGAGAAGGCGCAGTGTTTATATAATCTATGCTGTGCATTGGAAAGGCTCTATTAAGAGCTTGTATACACAGAGATTATTTTGAAACCTTTACTGACATACAGTTATTCATAAATTGAGAGATGTTCACACATCACGATGCTATTTTAGTGCTATTTTTGTCTGGAGCTAAAAATTAAGCCTGGCGTTACAGTCTTATTTATGCTGTTTGGAAGCGATTTAGTTCCTAGCCTTAGGGTTGTGTGTTTTTGGTCTCAAATGGCTGACATGATTCTCAGGGGAAACAAAAATCTAATCTAACATTTAGGGTTTGCTTTTCACATTTTCAGAAATGATAAACCTGCTTTTGGTGGGAGCTCGATTGGGATTTACCCGATCACCCTGCCAGCCCATAACAGGTAGCAAACTGATTAATATTGGTTTGACAGCCCATTTACTAGGCCCCTGCCATGCACCTGGCCCCCCCAGTGGGAAATGCACCGGGTGAACTTTGGTACTCGTAGTGACCAACCAGGGCCTAGCGTGCTGGACCCTGAGGGTCCAGGGAAAATCTCCAACCTCTCAGCATCCTCTCCCCTACCATTCAATTAATGGGTCATTCCCCCGCCCCCACTCCTCTTCCCTCCTTCCCAGTCGATGGCCGAGTGTATTATCACTAAACGATTAATCCAGAAACTCACCTAATGCTCTGGGGACCTCAGTTCAATTCCCACCATGGCAGATGGTGGAATCTGAATTCAATAAAAAACATCTGGAATTAAGAATCTACTGGTGACCATGAAACTATTGTCGATCGTCGGAAAATCTCATCAGGTTCAGTAATGTCCTTTAGAGAGGGAAAGGTGCTGTCTTTACCCGGTCTAGCCTACATTTGACTTGAGAGCCACAGCAATATAGTTGACTCTCAACTGCCCTCTGAAATGGCCTAGCAAGCCCTCAGTTGTATTAATCAAGGGCCACTAGGGATGGGCAATAAATGCTGCCCAGCCAGCGACACCCATGTCCCTCAAAGGAATAGAAAAAACATACAAATATATGGGCGACCCGAACCACTCCTCAGATCACCACCTCAGCCACCCTCCCTCTCATACCCCCACTTAGTCCCCATTTAGGACATGCCTTGGCAGTGCCCACGGTATAATAGTCCCTGCCACTACAATTAGCGGGTTTGCATATTAAATGCAAGTTGCGATCTGATTGGGCCAGCAGGGTAGGTCGGCAAAATCTTGATTGGCTTGATGCCCGTCTGGAATCCCAATATCTGGTCAATGCCTCATTTGGCGGGCCATCAAGACACCCCTGGCCATCTGCCAAGGCTGGCGAATCCAGCCCTCTATGTTAATATAACCATCAGTTTATTCCTTCTCTCTTCCTTTCTTAGAATTGAAAGGAATGAAGGAATTTTGAAAGTCAAATTTTAAACAGTAATCCGGCAGGCACCAAAATGAGAATGTGAAAAGCGAACCCTAAATGTTAGATTAGATTTTTGTTTCACTGGAGACTTAATCATGCCAGCAAGTTGAGACCAAAAACACTCAACCCTAAGGCTAGGAACTAAATCTCTTCCAAACACTATAAACAAATCTGAAACTCCAGGCTTTGTTTTTACCTCCCAGACTGAAATAGCACTAAAATGGTACTATGATGTGTGAACATCTCTCAATTTATGTACAGCTGTCCTAGTCGGGCAGAGGAGGGGTGCGTGGGGAGGGGTTCTGACCGTGGCGAACGGGCGCCCTTTAAAAATGGTGCACTAATCCTGAAACAGCCAGGCTGGTTGACGGGTTTCACGAGATAGGCTCATTTGCATCTTTCATGTGGGCGAATCCCAACTGGCAGAGCCTGCCAGGGTCAGCGGGAAACACCTCTCCTATTCCCGTTGGCATGCGCACTTAACCCTGAAAACCAGAGAGACTTCCACCAGTAGCCTGCTTCAATTTTCAGTTTCAAAATTTGTGGTCCACTCAGCAGTGTTGCCTTGAGCCCTAGAATCAGGTCTGGTGACTTGAACTTGAATCTTAATCTTTCTGTGAAGCCTTCATTAAAAGCGTGGTTGCTGAAAATGTTTTAGAACTTTCTTCATTTTAATTGATGATAACACTGACATAAATATTGCTTTGTAGTATTTTATCCCCCAACCCCCCAAAAATAAATAACTTCTCTGGGAGAAAGCTCCGGTTCAACTTAACAATCAAGGAACCATGTAATGGAATTGTTACATGAACATGTCAAATAAGTGACCCGCAATTTACTCCACCTCTGCTGCAGCTTAATGTTATATAAATTGTCATTTGCCTGCATTATAATGAGACTCTGGATCGTAAAGCAGTGAGATTAATATTACCTTTAAAATGCAAAAAGCAACCTATCACCTGAGGCTTACAATCCTAATACTGCCAACAGAGATCCAATTATGTGCTTAACTTACTGATGAAATAAGACACTTCATGAGTACGATAATAAATACAACACAGCTTTGATCTTGAAGTTCTAAGTCACTTTGTGAAATAAGTACAAATGGCAAAAGGGGAGAAGCAAGAACATCAATACTTTCAGAAAATTGGGAACTTTGAAAGATAGTACAAGGGAGAAGTAATCTCAGCACTTCCAATTTTAATGCTTCTGCTTAAGTTAAAGGAGCATCTTTCTTGAACTGCTGTGAATGAACATTGTTATGCTTCCCATAAAGATAGCTAACTTTTTAAAAGAGATTTGAAGTCCCAATAACCAGTTCAAAGGATCAAACAAGATGATACGTTTTAAGACCTTTACTGCAACAATCACACTAAAATCAACATCAACTAAACATTATTAGTAGTCAACTGATACATAAAACTGTAAAAAAAAGATATCCCCCTTAATTTCCTAAGATGGTCAAAAACCCTATGCTGCATTTATACATTGTATTGCACTCTCTGCATAATTGTCATCTTCATAGGAACTAGTCCAAAGTTACTCTCAGCTTCCTATAGACCCACTTCTCCCTGTTTTGCTGACTCATAAACATCCAGCATTGATTGAAAGTTGTTTCCCTCATTCTTCTGAGAATCCCTGAAATATTTTTCAGTAACAAGGCCCATTCCGGTGATTTCTTCTCCCAGCTAAATAAAGTGAGTTTCCAGTATTCTTAAATCTCTATATATCTCGTTTCTTCAATCAGAGAACAGCTCCACCAGCGTCTCGCCTGGTGGCAAATAGAAAAATATTCCTCTGCTGTTCATGTCAGTTTTTCTGGTTTCTTTTTCTGGAAATTTCTCTTTTTGTCCAGGGTCTCCGAGTCAGTAGGTCTGGCCATAGTAAGGCCAGCTGCCTTCTCTTTTGTCTCAAGTATTAAAAAATGGCTAATTGCCTTCCATAGGGTTTGACATGGGCTACTGACCCATTGCAACCAGATCAAATGGGTTTATTGCCAGCCAGATCTATTTAGATGGTTAAAGCCCTCTCCACTATACTTTATGATGAATTATAAGAGACTTCAATCATTTTATAAAGCCTCACATTTGTAACAGCTGTAAAACCAACTACAATGGAATATGTTATATTCTTAGAAGATTGTGATGAAGGATCAAACTTTAAATACTAGACAGTATTTACTTTTCAACAATCAAATTGTTGAGTTTTGATATAACCTTAGTAACTTACAAATATAGTCTAAAACAAACTAAAATGTTTCTCATTGCTGAAGCCAATGATGAAAATTTAGCACTCAATGTTCCAGTCTGCTATTTAGTGCATGAATAGCTGTAGAGCTGACAATGTTTGCTTTAACACCTAAATGCTAGGACTGATATAACAGTACAACGGGATATTCTAAAGCTTTTCTGTGGAGTTCTGACGTGCATATGTCAAATCAGGGCTTGGGCTGTATCCATGTTGACTTGCTTAAGCTAAGTCTGAACTGAATAACCCATATCTTCCCCTTCAAGCCAGCCTCCATCCTGACTTGGAAATATATTGCTGCTCCTTCACTGTCACCCGGTTGGAATCCTGGAACTCCTTCCTGAATAGCACCCTGGGTGTACTTGCACCTCATGAACTGCAATAGTTCAAGAAGACAGCTCACCACCACCTTCTCAAGTGAAGTTAAGGATGGGCATTTAAATGTTGGCCTAGCCAGTGATCTCACATCCCATGAATGAATAACAAACAAAAGCTTCTTTGTGTTATCACACATTGTGAAAATCCAAGGTCCTCGTATAAATTCTTAGAGAAGCACTTGTCAAAGTGAATATGAAAATCCCACTATGGCATCCTAGCTCTGGTACTGCTACCAGGTTGGTACAGTGGCGCAGTGGTTAACACTGCTGCTTCACAGCACCAGGGACCCAGGTTCATTTCCCTGCTTGGGGCACTGTCTGTGTGGAGTTTGCATATTCTGCCTGTGTCTGCATGGGTTTCCTCCCACAGTCCAAAGGTGTGCTGGTTAGGTGGATTGGCTATGCTAAATTGCCCCTTAGTATTGGAGAGGGAGGAGTGTAGGGGCTAGATAGGGTAAATGCATGGGGCTATGGGGATAGGGCCTGAGTGGGATTGTGGTCGGTGCAGACATGATGTGCTGAATGGCCTCCTTGTGCATTGTAGGGATTCTATGAAACTTATTCTCCACCTCCAAACTCCCAAAACAATTACCAATGAACATCACAACATTACCCCCATTCTGTGTATACAGACATTTGTTAACAATCTCAAATAATTAGACAGTTAAATATGCAGTTGAATATATGGTGTCAGGAGTCCAAAGTTGACCAAACACACGATGACTTTGTACAAGTGATATGTTTTACAAGAACAGATTTGACATTAATAACAAAAGGATGAGACTGTGAATTTTGACTAATTGGCACAAGTGGTGGAATGAAAATATTACAGGAAATATTGAAAATGAATCAATAAGCATAATGAATGAACAAAGCAATCTCTAATAGTAATGCTCAGGAGATGCAAGTGTAGCAAGATATACTTTAGAAGAGGTTAAGCAAAATGATTAAAAATCAGATTGAGGGGAAGTTGAAAATAAAGTAAAATATGATTGGATTAGGTTTTCAGTACACAAATGCCAATGTGCAAAATAACAGCTATTTTAATTTTGGAACAGAGGGATACGATTGAACATTGACAAAAATATGGCCTCAACTGGGTTAAATGAAAATTAAATATTCATAGTCTTAAAGTACCTAAGAGACGGGAAATGGAAATAAAAACGGAGGGTGTTTTTTTAAAAAATATTCATTTGTTGCTCATTTTTAATTATCCTTGAGTTAGTGGTGGTGAGTCATCTTTTTGAACCACTGCATTCTATCTGGTCCAGGTACACACGCAGTGCTATCAGGAAGGGAATTCTAGTGAGAAAAGGAACAGAAATATAGTTCCAAGCCAGGATAGTGTTTGGGGGTGGGGGTGGGGGAAGGCACGAGAACGCAAACTTGCAGGGTTGGCATTCCTTTGCACCTGCTGCATGTGAATTCTAGCTGACAGAGGTTGCAGGTTTGGGAGGTGCTACTAAAGGGACCTCTGCATTGAGGTGGTATCACGTACACGGTGTACACTATAGTCACCATGCTTTTGTGGCAAAGGGAGTGAATGTTAAAGATGGTAGATGGGGTACTGATCAAATGAGCTGCTTTGTCCTGGACTGCATTGTGCTTCTTGAGTATTGTTGGAGTTGCTCTCATCCAAGCAAATGGAGTGTATTCTACTACACTCTTGACTTGTGCTCTGTAGATGATGGACCAGCTCTGGGGAGTTAGGAGGCAAGTTCTTCACCACAGAGTTCATAGCCTTTGATCTGCTCCTATAACCATAATATTCATACGGTCAGTTGTTTCCTGTTATTAGTAATCCCCAGATATTAGGAGATTCAGCAATGTTAATGCCATTGAGTTTCAAGGGGAGATAGTCATTTCTTCTGGTGCAAATGTTACTTGACACTTCTCAGCCCAATTTATTTATTAATTCAGTTGATTCTTAATTAAGAATCTGATCACAACCACAGAACCTAAGTGTTGCTGCTCTGAGAGTTCATAATGGGGGACCTGATAATATGTTGATAATCTGTAGAATGTGGGTAAGAAATTTAAAATGACCCACTTGATCTCCTGTTCTGCCAATGACTCTACAACTCTAAAAGAGGCAGGAGAGTTATGATACTTCTTCTGTTCTGAGTTAAAACAAATGCATTCAAAAGTTTATCAAATTGATATGTTACATGCCCAACAGGGAATAGTGCATTGCTAAATTTGGTTGTGGATGAAGGACATTTCAACACAAGACAAATACTTGCGAAATAGAGACAATCACCCAAGTGCTGTTACACTGAAAATAGAAAGTGGTAAGAAGGTGAACAAGAAATTAACAAATTTCAAACAGACAAAAGCAAAATACTGCAAATACTGGAATCTGAAACAAAAATAATGCTGGAAAATCTCAGCTGGACAGCATCTGTGGGGAGAAAATAGAGCCAATGTTTTGAGCCTAGATGACTCTTCATCAGAGCTGGGAACATAGCAAAAATGTTGATCTAAATGGCACCAGTAATGAAAACTATTCCAAAGTGCTTATAAAGAGTAAATACCAGGAAACCAAGGCAAGGATGGAGTCCAAGTGCAGTTTCATGAAAAGACAGGTGATACTTCACAGAATTAACTGTAACCCAATAATGGATAGGTACTTCCAATTCTTCTCCTTCCTGGTGGCTTCCAACTTCATTACCTAATTTGTATTTACATGTGCTTTTTCCAATGTGTTTAACTCAAAGTGAATGAATCGATTTCTGATGGCTGATAGCAAGTGTTAATTTGGAAAGAATACAGTAAAATTACTGAATTAGCTGCTCCACGATGGTGAGAAGGTAACCAATGACTAATTAAAAATTATTCAATAGGAACACTTATTCAACATCCCACTGAAAACCGGTTAGGGTGTATCCTAGTGTAATTCAACGTGGATCAAGACAAACTATGCAGGAAACAAGTACTTAGAGTTTGGAGCTCATTGATCTGAGCCCGACTGTAACCAATGCATTGCAGCTGTTGAAAGCACTAGAAACCAACGTGGCAACAGCTTTTACTGCTCCAATACATGCATTCAAATAAAGACTGAAAGCTGTTCTGAAGTTGGAGCCTTTACATCAACAAATTCTACCACTCTAACCGGAATCATCCAACTCTATTATAGTCTGGGTACTGTAATACTTTTTGATGCCTTGTGTAGATTTCAACAAGGGAATTCAATTTATACATTCATACACGGTAAGGATTATCTTGTACTTGGTGTAGATTCATGCCACAAAAGCTCTCTTATGTATGAGAATATACAGGCAAAGACTTAAATAGTCTCAACCATTTAGCCAAAATTTCATTCTACAATTAGCCTGCAATCCAAATTTAAATGTTTGATTCCTTTGACTGAATGAGATATGTTGAGTGCAACCTGACAGAATGAATTGAACCAATTAATTGACAAGTTTTGTAAAAGCTAATCAATAATTTTTTCATAACATTGGCTTTTCCTGGGTTGCTTGCCAATTATTTCAGATTGCCCAGGGACCATGTAGTGTTGGGCCAAGTGTTTACAGCACCTACGCGAGGTGCACCTTAAGGTCTTCCATTCTGCACCTGATGAAGCAGCAGTGCTCCAAAAGCTCATGATTCTAAACAAGCCTGTTGGATTTTAACCTGTGTTGCGACTTCTTACTGCACCTGAGGGGCTTAGATCAATTAGATGGTTAATATCTTTTCCCAAGGGGAGGGAAGTCTAAAACTAGAGGGCATGGGTTTAAGGTGAGATATAAAAGGATCCAGAGGGGCAATTCTTTCACAGAGGGTGGTGAGTGTCTAGAACAAGCTGCCAGAGGTAGTAATAGAGGCAGGTACAATTTTCTTTTAAAATGTATTTAGTCAGTTACATGGGTAAGATGGGTATAGAGGGATATGGGCCAAATGCAGGCAATTGGGACTAGCTTAGGGGTTTTAAAAAAAGGCCAGCATGGACAAGTTGGGCCGAAGGGCCTGTTTCCATGCAGTAAACTTCCATGACCTTGATTAGAATGTGCTGTTAAAACAGGAACCTTATGATGACTATTTGAAGTCTTTCAAAGTTTTCAGAAACCAGAATTCAACTAACAAATGTGACTACTCCAACTGGCACTTAGTTGATACGTCTAGTGTGACAGATGACTTCAATTACACAAATGTTTAAATGTGACATGCCTCTTTTCAGGAGACAAGAAGTTTACGTGAAAAATCCATCTAGTCAGAAGATGGGAGCTGACCTGTTTCAAACTACTACCCAACTGCTGTTCCAAAGAGCAGAAACTTATGAATGGGGATAATTATTCTACCAATCCTTGCACATCTTCAAAGGCTCTTTCAGGAATGTTTTATTGCACAAGATGATTGAGAGGAGGAGAAAACTGGTTATAATAGCATAAGATAGTAACACCAACACAACAAAAAATCAATGATATGTCAAATTAAAGAGTGACACACTGTACTTGGAATTATTTTATTTTTTCTTGTAACTTATTTACATTTTAATGAAAATACCAATCTACGATTGTAAATTCACTATTTGTGAACAAAATACCCGAGAACAGGAAAAGAAAAATGATCTCTTCAGACTCCTTTATACACAGTTTGTCTTGAGGAAATGAGTGATCTTCTCTGATATGGTACAAATTATATATTTAAATTTTCACACTGATGAGATCGTTTGAAAGCCTGATCTTCTTTCACACTCACCCCTCCCACTTGTATATCAGCTGTACAAGAAACTCAATCCCAACCAGTATTCCTGGTTCAACTATGTACAACTCATAATTTAACTGTACATCTGAAAAACAAGTCTGCGCTCTTTCAGACAGAATGGCTTTGGCTTAACCTATACCACAAATTTGTGAAAAGTCAAATCACTTTTAAAATGATTGTTTGTGAAGGACTATTTTCAAACCAGTTACAGTGTAGGTAAATCCTGATCTTTAAAAACTGATTTAACCTCTGAAAAGAATAGAAATTAATTTGATTGTCTGAACCAAAATAACTAAAAGTGATTCAATTGGAACAAAAAAAAGCCAGCAGGAATCCAATTAATCTGGTAAAATTCGCTACTGATATTTGTTTATAAGGAACTGCTTGGATTGGAATAGCATTTACATACTTCCTTTCACACTGAAATGTAACAAAGCACTGAACACAGTAAATTGCTTTTGGAAATACAAAGACCTGTGTACAACTGGCATTTGGTATTAAATTTTACTATTCAATGTGAAATTTCATACATTCAATTCTGTAGATGGATCAGATTTACTTTTATCAGAAGATGATAAAATAACCTTCAATATGTGGCAACAGTGGCACTAACAACCTTTCAACATTGTACTTGGTTAAAGCAGTAAGTTTGGGAATATTAGCATTTACACATTCGACTACAATTGCACATCTTCATTTGCCATAAGAGGAATAATAAATTGGAAATAAATCAGATAGGAATTGCAGTCATCCTTTCCTTGCCATAGTGCAACTCTATTACAAATAACACATGACTAGTCCACTTCATAAATGAATTACAAAGCGTTAGTATTCCAGTAACATTTTTTAAAGATAAATGCTTCAGGGTAACTCATCTCCAAAGTGACTCTTCCTTTTCTCCAATAAGTATACCTCCCAGTCCTCGATACATGATGTATTTATACTTGACCACCTTCAGGATTAGCTTTCTGTGCAGTGAGAAATATGTATGCTTTAATATTCCCCACCACCATACCCCCCAAATATTGATTATAGTTTAATCCAATAGAATGCATTACTATGACATCATTGTATTCTCACATTAAGGATTCACAAGGGGGATCAGGATACATCTAGTTCAACTGTTTATGCAAAATAATTTTTGCATTATCTCAGTTGCATTGATCCAATAGTGCAAAAAAATTAAACATAAATACTTGGACACTGCAGGTGCCATACTGTGGTGTGCAGATGGATGCCAGTAATGTAGATATCACAGAATAGTTTCAAAACCTGCATACAAATTTTATTGTACAGAATATTTTTCAATGTTTTCAGGTTTCAATTTTTAAATAAATCATGCATTTAAGGAGATGAAATAGGATGCAAAGTAAAGACAATTAGTGCGCACTCCAATATGGCAAAACAACTGGGGACCCTTCACAACAGTGGGACAATTGAAATATCATCTCAATGTGAAAGCAGAGGGTTCCTATTACAGTCACTTTATTAACAAAGTAAATAAATGACTGTAATCATCAAGCTGATATTGACAGAAATAGAAAACATCCTAATAAAGGTAAGGACCAACTGTGGCATTTGAGGAGATCTTAAATAGGTTTCCTTTCACCCATCAGCTGCAAACGCTTGCATCTGCCTGGGACAAGTAAATATTCATAAAGTGTACAGGTGCATAAAGATAATAAAGGACAACAGGAAGTGTCATGTGGTGGAGCTCTAACATGTAGTGCCAGGATGGTGGAACTAAACTTGTACCTTTAGTCCATTTCGCCCTCTCACCATACTTAAGTTGCCAATTTTATCCATGCCCCTATGGGGCAGAAGGGGAAGGAGTGCTGTAAATGATTCTTTAAAAATAAACATAAATCCAAAATTAATTAATTTGAACAGAATTGGAAAATCGTTCAAAACACTGGCTTTAGAAAAGTGACATGAAGAAAGCAGTGACAATACGTAGGATCCACTGCATTTTCTTTAATTCAGAATGTACTCTAGAGACATGTTCTGTGTATATAACTCTTCTCAGTCTAATATTTACCATTATGTTTTTACAGAATCTTATTTTTAAAAAAAAGTGATTCAAAACATGTTTCTCAGAAACTAAAAGAGTCCTTCAGTCACCAAAGGGTCAATTACCCAAGTTCCCTTTCAAAGGGAATCTTCTGTACACCTAAATACAGTAAGTAAGCTGCAAATTCAATGTTGCACTATAAGTGGTGGCACACAGTAGTTGCAGCATTATTTCCATAGCCATCTTTATGTTGTAAAACTGACTTTGATTCGGCCAAGATGCTGTCAAAGATTTGATTTTGAACAATTTTAAACTATAACCTGAATCAGAAGTGGGTACAGCCCTCTTAAGGGAGAAAACTCCTTTTTGGGCATTGGCCTGCACATGCATGTTTAACAGTACTGTAAACTAAAATTTCTTAAATGTCTCTAGTTACACATTGCAGCCTTCATGCAGCAACTGTATAACAAGAATACCCGGATTTCTGGACTCCCAGAAAGATTTCAACCAACTTTTTCATTGTTTATAAATGCATATTTTGAGACAGCTAGAGTGTATTAATATTGCAAATATATTAATTTCAAAAGACTGTACAAGGCCAAAAACATAGTCTACAATCTCTTTAAAGTGGGCTAGGCAGAATAGGTGGCATTCCTTGCAGAAACAGAACGGATCCTTACAATATCCAAACCACCTTTAATACACCTCAGTACTAAAGCAAGCACTTCAACACAAGTGTATCATAGAATTAGCTTATTAACATTACTGACACAATGGTTCTGTAATGTTCAAATAGTGGATGCTAATGTAATCAACATTGAATAGACCAGTTAATCATGTATTCTGAATAAAATCCAACAATAAAGTGATAAGGAGTCAAGTGTTTACAGAACACAGGTACTATGTTTAACTGCACCATTAATATTACACTGTGGAAAACGTGATTCTATGCTTGAAAACATGCAGTTTGGTGCAAAGGCCTTTGAAGTGACTGCTTTGTGCTTGAAACATGATTGCACTAATGTAATGAAGGGGCCATGAGTAACAAGTGTGTTGAAGTACCAAAGACAGACATGAACTCAAGGTGATAGATTTGTTTTTTTTTTAATTAACTGATATTGGTTGGTGCATTCAGAATTCATGATTAACAACTTTTTTTTTTAAATAAACCAAGAGTTTGCTTGTGTTCAGTAGTCGTCAAGCGTCTCAATTTCGCCCATGTTCAGGCGCTCCGATGAAGCATTTACAGAAAAACCTGTGGGGGGTGGAAAATGTGGCAATAGATTATTTATCTTGACATTGTATCAAACTAGCAAATATATTCTGGCATTTAACTGTTTTTTAAAAACTTGTCATTCCTGCTGTTTGAACTAAACCCAACCTAATTCAGTGATTACCCTTAGGGCAACTTTAATAAAAAGATGCTGAGCATTATTCCAGGATATTTGGAGCCTGTTCTATGCATCATCATTAACAGCCACAGTTAAATCCCCAAGACAAAAGATTATTTAAATTCTTCATCTGTAATAATATAAATATCAAGATTTTTAAAATACATCTGAAGTAGGTTGGTGTCACCTTAATAGTCTATGAAACAGTGGTGTTCTGTTGGTGTGACTGGGTACTTCATAGAATCATAGAAACCCTACAGTACAGAAAGAGGCCATTTGGCCCATTGATTCTGCACCGACCACAATCCCACCCAGCCCTACCCCCCATATCCACCCACTAATCCCTCTAACCTATGTATCTCAGGACACCTAGGGCAATTTTTAGTATGGCCAATCAACCTAACCCGCACATCTTTGGACTGTGGGAGAAAACCGAAGCACCCAGAGGGAACCCATGCTGACACGAGGAGAATGTGCAAACTCCAAACAGACAGTGACCCAAGCTGACAATCGAACACAGGTCTCTGGAGCTGTGAAGCAGCAGTGCTAACCACTGTGCCGCCCACAGTGGCCCACCTGAAAGATTGTATGGAAGTTTGAACACACATGGAATTCCACGGCAGAGGAATACAAGGAGGAAAGGCTGAAATCCTAATGAATCCTAATTGTAGGCG
The DNA here is from genome assembly GCF_965287045.1 of Carcharhinus amblyrhynchos. Lineage (NCBI taxonomy): Eukaryota > Metazoa > Chordata > Chondrichthyes > Carcharhiniformes > Carcharhinidae > Carcharhinus > Carcharhinus amblyrhynchos. The sequence goes on along the minus strand of NC_137326.1, from coordinate 98,369,906 downwards.
TCCGTGAGAATGATTCCAAGTGTGCTCTCTGAGTGTGGAGTTTGGAAACCCCCTTGTGAACGCCAAAGTTCCAGTGAGAACAGTAGACTTCTGGTAGACTTCATGGTAGGCTTCTGCAGAAAATGCAGATGTATGGGATTGGGGGTGATCTAGGTAATTGGATCAGGAATTGGCTAGCAGATAGGAGACAGAGGGTGGTGGTTGATGGTAAATATTCGTCATGGAGTTCGGTTACGAGTGGTGTGCCTCAGGGATCTGTTTTGGGGCCACTGCTGTTTGTAATTTTTATTAATGATCTGGATGAGGGTATAGTTGGGTGGATTAGTAAGTTTGCTGATGACACCAAAGTCGGAGGTGTGGTAGATTGTGAGGAAGGGTGTCATAGTTTGCAGGGTGACTTAGAAAGGTTGCAGAGCTGGGCCGCGAGGTGGCGGATGGAGTTTAATGTGGAGAAGTGTGAGGTAATTCATTTCGGTAGGAATAACAGATGTGTTGAGTATAGGGCTAACGGGAGGACTTTGAATAGTGTGGAGGAGCAGAGGGATCTAGGTGTATGTGTACATAGATCCCTGAAAGTTGGGAATCAAGTAGATAAGGTTGTTAAGAAGGCATACGGTGTCTTGGCGTTTATTGGTAGGGGGATTGAATTTAGGAGTCGCAGCGTCATGATGCAACTGTACACAACTCTGGTGCGGCCGCACTTGGAGCATTGTGTGCAGTTCTGGTCCCCACATTACAGGAAGGATGTAGAGGCTTTGGAGAGGGTGCAGAGGAGGTTTACCAGGATGTTGCCTGGTATGGAGGGGAGATCCTATGAGGAGAGACTGAGAGATTTGGGGTTGTTTTCGCTGGAAAGAAGGCGGCTAAGAGGGGACCTTATTGAAACATATAAGATGATTAGAGGTTTAGACAGGGTAGATAGTGATAGCCTTTTTCCTAGGATGGAGAAAGCTAGCACGAGGGGGCACGACTTTAAATTAAGGGGGGGTAGTTATAGGACTGATGTCAGGGGTAGGTTCTTTACCCAGAGGGTGGTGAGGGACTGGAATGCCCTGCCAGCTGCAGTTGTAAATGCGCCTAGTTTGGGGGCATTTAAGAGATCTGTGGATAGGTTTATGGACGAAATGGGATTGGTTTAGATCAGTGGGTTAGTGTTGTTTTTTTTTTAAAAGCTGGTCGGCGCAACATCGTGGGCCGAAGGGCCTGTTCTGCGCTGTAATGTTCTATGTTCTAGACTCTCAGGTACAAGCATCTGGAGGACAGGGTGGGGTGAGTGAATGAAAAATCCACAGAAGTTGCACTGGTTGGCATCTGTCACTTGGTTTCTGAATGTGGGGCTTCAAACCACATTTCACCTATTGGTTTAAAATGGATTGTGTTCTTACTGAGAACATTAGAATACAAGGTAAATTGTGTAATCCTTATAAATTTGCATACACTTTTGGCGTAGCGCATTTATAGCTAATCTTTCACTGTTTAATAAACATTTTATTAGTTCTTGGAAGTTTATCGGTGGTCTTGTGACTCTGTTCATTCATGTTTCTAACAAAGTTACAATAAACTGAGCCAGCTCCTGTTCTGAGTCCTGACTGGGTCCAGTAGTAACATCAGATGGGATTGTAAAGGTACTCAATGACATCTCACTTTTGTTTGGATCGGCAAGGCACCTGGCAGATGGAGACGAAGCTACCAAAACATTTAAGAGTGTTTGTCTGCCCAGTACGGCTATCACACTTTCACCCGATACAGATACTGTACACACCACCGGCTCAAGTTTAGAGTATTCAGATATTGGTTGGTTAATAAGATCACTGCTGAAGTTTCATCAGTTTAAACTGTACAGTACAAGTGGGAATCTGGTAAGCTTTAACTGCTTAGTCAGTAATGACATGCCACCTTCCACAGTAGTGGCTCGCAGGATCACCGGAAAGAGCAGAAATAACCCCAGCCCCCATTACTAACTCTATTTTTCCAGGTACAATTCATGAGTCAAACAAGTGGTCTGATCTATCGTGAACGGTGTTGTGGAATATGAGTGATTCAGTATGTGCTGTAAGTTAGCATATGCTTTGTGCAATTAAGAACAACGTAAAGGCTGAAGTTGACAAGCAGAGAGGAAGTGATGGCCTACTGCTGTTATTCACAGACTATTAGTCCAGAAACTCAGCTAATGTTCTGGGGATCCGGATTCAAATCCTGCCATGGTAGATGGGGGAATTTGAATTCAATAAAAAAACTTGGAATTAAGAATTTACTAATGACCATAAAACCCTTGTCACTTGTCAGAGAAACCTATCTAGTTCACTAAGGTCCTTCAGGGAAGGAAATCTCCTGTCCTTACTTGATCTCGCCTACATGCAACTCCAAAGCCACGGCAATGTGGTTTACTCTCAACTGACCTCTGAAATGGCCCAGCAAGCCACTCAGTTTCAAGGGCAACTAAGGAAGGATGGGCAATTAATGCTGGTCAGCCAGTGTTCCATGAATGAATTAAAAAAATCCATAAATTAAATTTGTGCTTATTGAAATGGTGATGTTACTTGGTTCATTTGTTAAATTCTGGGCCAATCTATCATTCAAATGCAGAGTTATGAACTTCAGATCTCATCATTTAAAATGCCAATGCATTCAGGGTAAAGTTAGTTCAAAAATTCAAGACGTATCTGTGGCAGATCAGAATGAAATACATGTTATTTTCTGGCTATTGAAGCCTTTTCCATACTCTGCACCTCTCACTTCACAATTGAAAATGGTGCAAAGAAGCAACTTCAGTAACAGCTGATTCAAAGAAAGTACCATCGAGCAACCATTGGCTTATGAGTCAAGATACTCTGCTCAGATCTAGATATCATGAAAAATTTGTAAGCTAAATATACCAGAATATTATCTGTGAATTTAGTTTCTAATATGACTGAAAACTGCACACAAACCTAAAATGCTGGGATCAGCACGTATCATCTTCTGTTTTTTCTTCCTTTTCCCAGACTGGACAGATTCAAAGTTAGACTGCTGATTTCTGCTATGATTTGATGGGTATATGGACTGAAGACCTGTTTGATTTACTGTCCATGTTGAATCCTAAAGCATACAAACATGCCAACATCACAATAAATATGAAAACTGATTTTAGACAGTAACAAGTTATTGATAGTTATTAGCAATGACACATTTGATTTCTTTATTATTTTCCCCTTTGAGGAGTGTGGTTTGATTTTTGGAACTTATTTTCTATTTCAAAAAGTTCACAATTTCTTTTTAACCAACCTTCTGCTTCCATTCTTTTCTATCTGAAGACATTAACAAGTGGAAAATTACAGGTTTAACAGTATTAAAGAGAATTTTTTTTCACTGCTGCCAAAATAAATGCTGACTGCAGTGAAAAGGAGGAAAGAGACACTTCTGACAAAATGTTTTAACTCGTAAAATTATGCTTGCAGTTAGTGGTATTTTGTTAATTTTACAATCAACTATTATTTTACACTACAAACAATAAAATCCTGAGAAGTTACTATAATGAAAATTTAGTTTTATCAACCTCAAGAGAAGAAACAAAGTACAACATGTATTTATCATATAGCTTTTCATGATTCTGGGACATCTCAAAATTTTTTACAGTTAATTAAGTACTTTTGAAGTAGTCACTGCCAGTTTGTTGGTAACACAACAGCCAAATTGTACACATCAAGCTCCCACAAACAACAAGTGATAATTTTGGGGGAACTGGGAATGGAGTTCCCTGATAAGTGAGAGATTATTAAAATTGGTAGGACAAACTTGAATGCGGATTACAGGGTCAATGGCAGGGTTCTAAGGAATGTGGAGGAACAGAGAGATCTTGGGGTTCATATCCACAAATCTCTGAAGGTTGCCACTCAAGGGGACACAGCCGTGAAGAAGGCTTATAGTATGTTAGCGTTTTTTAACAGGGGGTTTGAGTTTAAGAGCTGTGGGGTTATGCTGCAACTATATCGGACATTGGCGAGACCACATTTGGAATATTGTGTTCAGTTCTGTTCACCTCATCATGAGGAGGATGTGGAAGCATTGGAGAGAGTGCAGAGGAGATTTACCAGGATGCTGCCTGGTTTGGAGGAAAGGCTGAGAGAGCTAGGGCTTTTCTCTTTGGAGCGGAGCAGGATGAGAGGCGACTTAATAGAGATTTATAAGATGATGAGAGGGATTGATACAGTGGACGTGCAGAGACTATTTCCTCGAGTGGATGTAGTTATTACTAGGGGGCATAACTACAAAGGTTCATGGTGGGAGATATAGGAGGGATGTCCGAGGTAGATTCTTCACCCAGAGAGTGGCTGGGGTGGGGAATAGACTGCCTGCTGTGATAGTGAAGTCAGACACTGAACTTTCAAGCGGTTATTGGATAGGCACACGGAGCATTCCAGAATTATAGGGAAAGGATAGTTTGATCTCGGGATCGAACATAGCTCGGCACAACATTGAGGGCCGAAGGGCCTGTACTTTGCTATAATGTTCTATGGGAGCCAAGCTACATTAAAAAGGACAGGAATGCTGCTGAAAGGGAATACAGATGATGATACAGATAGTAAGTGTGAATAAACTGAAGATTGAGAATGAAGACCAACTAGGAATGCGTTGGAATAGTCAAGTATAAAGGTAACAAAGGCATAAATGAAGGTTTTAGCAACATTAACTGAGAAGAGGATGAAGTCGGCTGATGTTAGAAATAGAACTAGGGATTCCTAAGTGATGGCATAAATAAGGTTAGATGTTCATCTTGGGATTGAATGCATCACCAACACTGCAAACAGACTGGCTTAATCTCAGACTGTTGCCATAGTGAGTCATGCAGTCAGTAGTTAGGACATAGCGTTTGGAAAAGGGATCAAAAGCAATGGCTTCAGTCTTCTCAATATTTAACTGGAGGAAATTTATGCTTGTCTAATACAGGAATACGGGTGGAAGCTGATCATAGATCTGCAGCAGATGTCACCAACGGACAACATATGCATGAGAAAGAGCAGAAAAGCCAAGGGTAGCTCCTTGGATAACTCTAGAGATAAGAATATGGGGACAAGAAGATCCCATTGTTGAAGATACTCTGGTTGCAAAACATTGACGAGTTCCACCATGTTGGACAAAGGTGGTGAGATATTGGTGGAAAATGGTGTGATCAAACAAGTACATAGCTGAAGCTATTTGAGGAATTGCTGAAAAAAATGCTGCTGAAATTTTTTGTCTTACATTCATCAGGACAGATGCAAGAATATCAAATTTCAAAGGGAACAGCAATTTATACTGCATGAAAAAAGGGGTAGACAATGAGCAGTGGCAGCATGGACAAGTTAGGCCAAAGGGCCTGTTTCCATGCTGTAAAACTCTGACTCAATAGGTACTGGATGGTTGGCAAGTTAACTCTGACTGGTTAAGACATTGTGTGGAGATGCTGGCATTGGACTGGGGTGAACACAGCTTGTGAGTTTACTATCAAATAAATTGGTTGGACTTAAACCTGGTGTTGTCAGACTTCTTATCGTGGTTAAGACATTGCCATGGCAATTGCAGCAGGGAGTTATTGCCCCCATGCTTTTGTTTATTCGAAAAAGGTACAATATCAGGATATATTCCATTTGCCTGCAGAGGCCAGGTCTCTGCACGAACATACATATATTCTTAAATTGGTCGTCAGTGTAATCCCTAGCACACTTGGGACTGTTCAGCAAGTGATGCGCAATCACGGAATCACAGCTAACTTTAGATTTGTATACTTTCAAACACAGGTTGGTTGAGTACAATCAATAATTTACCTATTGAAAACAACCAAAAGGACATACAGTTTGATACGATCCACCTATCGCAGGGATATAAAACCCATGTACCTGGCATCACACCAGTACTGAAATTGACATACTACATTACTCAGTTGCATGAAAGATTTTTTTTAGTGTAATGGCAAAATTCTGTTAGTGAATCTAAATATGTGCACTAAGAATTCCATTAAGTGTGCTAAGTATTACACTAACAACCGATTTAAGATAATCAAGTCAGGCTTGCAACATAGTTCACTTACACTTCCTAAAAGTTACATATCGTCATAAGCAGAAATCTGCCGGTAAAAAGAATATGTCCAGATATTGCACCTTTTTTGAACATACTAAATCATGGATGACAATTGCTCCCTGGTATATTCACCATGGCAATGTGTCTCAGAGTCAACTTTCCCATGCAGTGTAAATTCTTGCTCCCTTTAAAATTTGACTTTCTTTCGTCTGTCCTGATGAGTGCAAAACAAAAACATTCTGACAGCACATCTCTTTCTTTCAGCAGTACTAAAGGTCTGTGCTATCAACCAACCATTTACATTTGAGGAAGGTACTGTAGAGTAATTGCATTGTATGCTGTTAGAAAACATCAGCTGTTAGAGAGAGGAAAGAAAGGATATCTAGGATTGGAATGTGATCTTGATCAATTGGGCCAGTGGGCTGACGAACGGCAGATGGAGTTTAATTTAGATAAAAGCGAGGTGATGCATTTTGGTAGACTGAACCATAGCAAGAGTTACTCAGTTAATGGTAGGGCGTTGGGGAGAGTTATAAAACAAAGAGATCTAGGGGTACAGGTTCATAGCTCCTAGAAAGTGGAGTCACAGATAGACATAGCGGTGAAGACGACATTCGGCATGCTTGGTTTCATTGGTTAGAATATTGAATACAGGAGTTGGGATGTCTTGTTGAAGTTGTACAAGATAAGGCCACACCTGGAATACTGTGTGCAATTCTGGTCACTCTGTTATATAAATGATATTATTAAACTAGAAAGGGTGCAGAAAAGATATTCTGGGATGCTACTAGGACCTAATGGTTTGAATTATAAAGAGATGTTAGATAAATGGGGACATTTTTCCTCTGGAGCACAGGAGGCTTGGGGTGATCTTACAGATATCTATAAAATAATGAGGGGCATTGATGAGCTATTTAGTCAACAGCTTTTCCGAAAGGTAGGGAGTCTAAAGCTAGAGCACATAGGTTTAAGGTGAGTGGGGAGAGATAGAAAAGGGTCCAGAGGGGCAATTTTTTTCACACAGAGGATGGAGGGTGTCTGGAACAAGCTGCCAGAGGTGGTAGTAGAGGCGGGTACAATCTTATCTTTTAAAAAGCGTTTAGTTACATGGGTAAGATGGGTATAGAGGGATATGGGCCAAAAGTGGGCAATTGGAACTAGCTTAGCGATTAAAAGAAGGGCCAAAGGGCATGTTTCCATGCTGTAAACCCTCTATGACTCTGAGTTGAGAGGGATAGATAGATACAACAAGATTGAGAGAGAAAAAAAACCATGGAAAATTAACGGATGGACTTCTATAACAAAATAGAGGTCATGAATTTGCAGTTCTTCTTAGTTAAGGTGAAGAGTGAGGAGCTTAAGATTACTATTGGTCCTCAGCATAATCCTGGAACTAGTGAGCTGGTTTTGGCCAAGATTAACAAAACCTGGTGATAAGTAATGTAGCCCAGCCAATTTGAATGACATGTGACTTTGGCAGTTGTACAGGAGATATACACAAGTCTATAGTCACAAGTCACAAGAAATACACAAGGACTGATGGTAGTGAAGGCGAGGTATCATGCATGTATAATTAAAGCCCCATCACAGTACAATGTTCAAATAGCAATGAATGCTGTGCCTATATCTGTGCCGGTTGCCTTAGTAGGGTGTTACATAATACTGAAAAGTAGACTTCTATGTAGTCATAATAACCCATACAATTTTAAATTCAATATTTTAGTGTATTTATTATTGTCACAAATAGGCTTACATTAACACTGCAACGAAGTTGTGAAAATCACCTAGTCGGGTTCACTGAGGTAGAATTTAGCATGGCTAATGCACCTAACCAACACGACTTTTGGACTGCGGGAGGAAACCGGAGCACCGGGAGGAAACCCATGCATACACTGGGAAGATGTGCAGACCCCCACACAGATAGTGACCCAAGCCGGAAATTGAATCCTTTAAACACTAACCTGTTGCGGTTGTATGTGCTGCTGTTGCTGTTGTTGGCGCTGCTGATTGGCTCTCTGTTTGGCACGTCGTTCTAGAAACTGTTTTGCAAATTCCTTTGTTTCTGGGGTGTCACCAAGGTAAGCTCTGACATAGTCATGGACTTCATAAGGAGAGTCAACTTCTTTCAAAAATGAGACAAATGTAGGGACTAAGGAACAAAAGCATCAAATTTTCAGTTGGCCTTCAGACAAAATGGGAGTTTATTTCTGCACAAATACTGTATCAACAATACCATCTTGAAATCTTTAAGGGACCTATATTCTATCTTGATCATCTTTTGGCAGAAGAGGAGGCTCCATATTATTTTTAATAATCTTTAGGTTCAACATATTCAGCATCAATTCTTTTCTGATGCTCAAGAATTATTTTGGGCAATATTTAAATATACTGACAAATAGCTATACTTCAAACGTTCAAATGGTCTTTGAAAACAGAGGGACAATATCTAGATTTGAAAACTGTCAGAAATAAGGGAACAGGAATTAGATTAACAATCCAAAACTGTAAAGCAGTTAACCTATCAGCTCTTAATTTTTGTTCCAAGAAAGATGAGCTGTTATATTAAGTAAGTGTATGCCTAACTCAAAGGATTCAAGAATACAGAAAATAACAGGTCTGTCCCAGAAAGCAGTTTCTAATAGTTAGTCACGCACTCCATGTACCACATCTAGATTGTACCTTTATAATTATTTTTTGACTTAGTGTTTATAAGGGAAGAATATAACTTCAATTGATAACTTTACCATTAGTGCTTGTGGCTTTACGCACAAAGACAGAGTTTGCAATTCTTGAAATTGCTTCAGCTGTGGAGGTGCAGAGTAGTAAATAAGGAATTGTACAGTGCACAATTAAATTTTACTCAGAGTTGCTCAAGTCATTAGACAGAAAGAGAAAGTGAAAACATCCTGACAAAATACTAGATGGTTGCTGCATAGATGTAACAGATTTTCAAATATGATAACGTTATTGCCTATTTGGACAATAATAGAACTTTTCAACTGTTCCATAGAGAAGGGCAGTTACCTTTGGTGCTTCTACCACACGGCTGTCATTAAGCTATTTTACAATATAAGTTTGTGTACTAGAGACTCCACATTTCCAGGTTACAAAAACAATTTCAATGTTTAAGAAGTGCAAAAGTTATTTATGCAAACTGTTTCTTACCATCCAAATTGTTGGCTGTGTTGAGAACATGTAACATCTGTTCACACCATAAGGTAAACCCATCATGTGCCTTGTTCACACCCTGAAACAACTTCATAAGCTTTTCTTCCTCTTCAGCCTTTTTATTTGCTTTGTTCTGAACTCCATGCGACTTTCTGAAAGAGGACCATTTTGGTTTGTATTAAATTTTGCGCTAAGAAATTATGGGCTGGATTTTACAGGGCACCATATTTCCTGACCCCAACCAAAAAAGTCAGTAGGTAACGTGCTCACCAAAAAGCCGGCTGCCTCATAGCACTTTATGCTGGAAACAATGTTAACTGCCCGAGATCGAGATTTTCACCCCCATCTGGGTGCAAGTTCTGTTTTGTGCTGCTCAGCAGCTTGGTAATCCTAGCAGCACTAAGTTCCAGCTGTGGTCACTGCAGGGATTACAGTGCCTTTAGTTAATTCAAAGTTAATCAACGATATAGGGCAGGGCTTGGCTGGCACACCCCAGTGAGAAAAAGCGAGAGGGGGAGGGGAATTGGATTTCAGATGCTGGTGGGAGGGTTAAAGGAGAACACGACCTTGGGTGGAAATGAGGATGTCCCTAATAAGCACAGGGGACCTGCAAAAAGAGGACAACCCATCCCCGCCTTGCCTGACATTAGTCCACACAGCTAAATCTGCTGGGCTACCCACCTGGCATGGAAGCCCGCCTGCTGTGGGTAACATAGCAGCAAAGGCGAAATGAGGTCCATAAGTGATCATTTAGTGGAAGCTTAAGGACCTCAACTGGCCCATGGTGAGTGAGTGGCTTGACATCTCCCCCTCCCAGGTCAGAGGTGGACAGGAAGGAGGTGGATTGCCCACACAATGTACTTTATTAGCCCCCATCTCCGTCAAATATTGACTATTTTAAACAGTAGTTGTGGTTTTCTTCAGGGGGTGGGGATGTCCAATCGACTGCTTTAACAGCAATGGAATATTAAAAATGGCATTAATGAAGTGCTTCTGTTGTTTCCATGCAAGTTTTGGTAGCCAAGAGTTGACAATGATTTTATTACCACCAGAGACAGATGGATTAGAAAGGAGCAGAACTGGCAGCTTCATTCCAAGGTATGAAATCGTTAAATGAAATGAAGGAGGTTTTTTTAAATTCATTCATGGGACATAAGTGTCACTGGCTGGCCAGCATTTATTGCCCATTCCGAGTTGCCCACAGGCAGTTGAAAGGCAATCATATTTCTATGGGTCTGAAGTTGCATGTAGGCCAGACCAGGTAAGGATGGCAGATTTCCTTTCCTAAAGGATATTAGTGAACCAGGTGTTTTTTTTCTGACAATTGCCAATGGTTTCATGGTCATCAGTAGATTCTTAATTCCAGCTATTATTTACTGAACTCAAATTCCACCATCTGCTGTGGCAGGATTCATCCCCAGAACATTAGCTGAGTTTCAGGATCAACAGTCTAGTGATAATACCATTGCCTCCCCTAAGAGGAGGTAGTGTCGCAATATTGATCAAGGAGTCAATTACTGCAGTGAGGAGGGTGATATCTTGGCAGGCTCCTCAATTGAAGCCATATGGGTTTCACCTAAAAACACAAAGGAGGTAATCACATTACTGGGAATGTACAATAAATCCCCAAAACAGTCAGGGAGAGATAGATGAGCAAATATGTAGGCAAATCTCAAACGTAAAAACAATTGGGTAACAGCAGGGGATTTCAATTTCCACAATATTAATTGGGATGAGCAAAGCGTGAAAGGCTTAGAAAGGCTGAATTCTTAAAACGCAGCCAGGGGAGCTTTTTGAGTTAGCACATAGAAAGTTTATAGTACACCCCTTCTTGTTTGTTACCCCCATGAAAAATATGTTTGAAGTAACTCATGGCTCACCAGTTGCAATTTAAAAAAACAATATGAAGGTCCTGTGCCCATATTCGGTCTTTTTGGCAAAAGGAAATACAGTGTTAGAGAAACAATACTGAGTACCACAAGAAAAAGACTTGTGACCCTTCTACCAACAGCAACAGAGTTTTTAAATGGACTCCTATTACAAACTTCCTAAGCCCGAAATTGGGTGCAATGCCTTATCGTGTCAGCTTGGAACTTGTTTGTCTCTTTTGTCGGTTCCATGAATTGGATTCAATTTGAATTTGGTTTTTGGAGGAAGCAAGGATTGGACTTGGGTCTGCCTGGACTATTCTGGCTTTGCAACTTTAAAAATGGAATAAAAATTTAAAAGCACCCGACTAGATTGAGGTAAATTATTAGTGTGTGTACACTAATGTTGCTGACTGACTTCCAATATTAAGTTAAAATAAAAAAAAGTCCCAAAGCCCACTTTGTGACTGCTAGCTCAAGCCCATGGAAAGCTATTCCTCTCTGCAAGATTTTACAAAATGTTATCTGTTTTTTGCACAAGTTGGAGTGGATTTTGTTTTCTGAAAACAACTCTATCTGAAAGACTTTTTCAGTATTCAAATTATGTTACAGTACAATATTATTATCAGGAATTATCTTGAGATTAAAATAATTTGATCTCTTACCCAGGATTAGAATTGTTTTTGTTACTTTTGGAGGTCTGGTTTCTTGCTGGGGGCCCCACTTCTTTCACAGCCTCATCCCAGAAGCCCACATTTGTGTTCTTGTTATCTGGAGCACCCCAGACACTGCTTATGTCTGTTCCCCACTGGTTGGTAGGACTGGTGTTTACTGAGCCCCATACAGAAGTAGTGCTAACTGGCAAACTGGAATGCTAAATAAAACAAGCACAAAATATCAAATAATATCAAATGCAAAATACCTTTAAAAATTATATTGCAAAACACAACAGTCAATGCAGTTTGGTGTCTGAAGCCTCATTAAATGGCACATTCAACATAGACTTTTTTTTAAGAAAAAGTTTTCAGTCTGGTAACTTTAACAGGCTAGTAAAAATCATGTTGCATACAATCAATTAACATTACAAACAGTTTATGTCACACCAATTGACATTGATAACTTATTTAAACTTTTAAAAAATGGGCATGGGTCATGAAAACTCAACTTTTCACACAAAATAAGCTGATATCGATGGAGTGTCATACAATTTACATGATAGCAAGAAACCTACTTCCACAAGTCTGATACAAGTATTACCTTGTTTAATATGCTACGCTCAACATCAAACTTTTTTCAGAAAAAGTTATCTTTATGTCCAGTAGTTCAAACAGGCTAACATAACTCATAATACAAACCAAAAGGAAAATGCTGACATGAATTAATCATAGGCTGAAGATACAGCATCACCATCATTTAACTGGCCAAAGTAATTATTGCTGCTAAAACTTGCTACAACCAATTTCAGGATTCCATTGAGTGAAGAGAGCTGCAGATTAACCTAACCCTTCACAGCACCAGACTCCATGCCCCTGTAACTGTGAGAAACTTTGAAACCAATCAGGGCAGAATGACTTTATTCCAATCAACCATGAAGAATTTTCATCTCTGGTTGGAAGGGATGTTTTGATCTTGATACAACGCCTCCCTCACTGACATTTCAAAAACCTTAAGACAAATTACACGGTGAAACAGAGGGAAGGTTCAACGTACCACCCTCCTCGAGAGGAATTATGGTACATGATTAGCGAGAATCTTTGCCACCACTCCTCCAAACTTGGAGCACATCCTCAGAACTGAGGAACTACAGGATTTGGAAGGGAGAAGAAAGCTAGTTCACTAGAACTTTTCCTACTTCCACTAAAAGGGATGGGAATGATTTTATCTAACTTCATCCAACTGCATTCCCCTTTCTGGCCTCTATTTCAATTCTATATACCCAAAAAGGGATATAACTACCCCATCTTTGAAGGGAGGAAGGAGAGGGGGAAGAATTGAGTTTTAGACATGGGAGGAACCTGCATTTATCCCTTAGTGCCCATATGGGGTGACAAGAAACACATCAATTAATACATTTTTTTATATTATGTCCCACAAATTGTTGGAAAGCTTGTTAAATTATTTTGCAACAAAAGTGTAAAATGAAATGTTGCCAAATTTCATAGTAACCACACCATGGCCAAATTTCATAACAGTGCACAGACATATACATAAATAGAAAGAAAACACAATGTAATGCCAAGCAGGTTCAGCAAGAATATAATCTGCACTAATGATTTTCTACAGTTCCAGTTTCTACCCAGGGAGTATCAGTCACCTTTTTCAATAATTGCTTTAAATGAGCTCTCATTCTTTTGCACTGGCGACAATGAGTACATCTGTTGATTTTTTTTTGGAACAGTTTTTTTCCCCTCACTTCACTGGTTTTGGTGATATACATTGAAGGTGATTTGCACTAAATACAATCCAGATTTTTTCTTTTGTTTCATATTTCCAGCATCCGCAGAATTTTGCTTTCACAATTATTAATTTAGCTTGTTGTTAAAATGAGCCACTAGGACAATGTAGTCCTTCACACACATTTGAGACATTCACTAACAGACATGCAATTGATATTGGATGGTAAAGTAATATGTACTGTTTCACTTAGCAACAGGTATATTAATTGAACAGCCTATTCTGATCCAGGGATTAATTCAGCCTGACAGCAACACGTTAACCACCAGGGATTATAATTATTATTGGGTCAAAGAAGGCAACTGTCACATTTCTCTCCAGCCTCCTTTCATTGTCTTACCAAGCTCATTTTGTCCCCAGATCCAACCCCTATTCTGGATCCACTGTTCAATTGAATACTGACCACGAATATTTCCTTGCTGACCCTCACTGCTAGACAACATTGTAAACAATTCCCAAATCTCAGGTACTTCCAGTTTTCTATCAAAATAATCAGCATCCAATTATTCATCCTGACACTACAACAGGATTTGCTTTATCTAGGAATATTGGCTAAGGAAGGAAGGAAGGAACTGGAAATATTGTTTTATAATCCAGAAGCCACTGGATTTGGGAAATTAATTATGGATATCCTTTGAAACAGTTTTAAAGTTTATTTATTAGTCACAAGTAAGGCTTACTTAACACTGCAATGAGGTTACCGTGAAATTCTTCATGTAACAGCCTAAGTTCCTTCAAAGGATTGAAAATAATCCTAAATTTGTTAACTGATTTGTAAATCCCAGCCTGAAAAGAAATTTAAGTCAGGATGGTACATGGCTTGGAGGGGAACTTGCAGGTGGTAACGTTCCCATGTATCTGCTGCCCTTGCCCTTCTAAGTGGCACAGACCACACGTTTGGAATGTGTTGTGAAAGAAGACTGAGTTGGGGGGTGTGTGTATGTGTGCGTGCACGTGTCGGCAGAGAGAAGAGAAGCAACTGATGGAGTTGCTCTGAGGAGTTAAGTGCGAGGTGATTCATTTTGGTAGGACAAACTTGAATGCGGTTTACAGGATTAATGGCAGGGTTCTGAGAAATGTGGAGGAACAGAGAGATCTTGGGGTTCATATCCACAGATCTCTGAAGGTTGTCACCCAAGTGGATAGAGCTGTGAAGAAGGCTTATAGCGTATCAGCGTTTATTAAAGGGGGAGTTTGAGTCTAAGAGCCATGGGGTTATGCGGACCTTGGTGAGACCACATTTGGAATATTGTGCGCAGTTCTGGTCATCTCACTATAAAAAGTATGTGGAAGCATTGGAGAGAGTGCAGGGGAGATTTACCAGGTTGCTGCCTGGTTTGAAGGGTATGTCTTATGAGGAACGGTTGAGGGAGCTGGGGCTTTTCTTTTAGAGCAGAGGAGGATGAGAGGTGACTTAATAGAGGTTTATGAATGATGAGGGATAGATAGAGTGGATGTGCAGAGACTATTTCCTTGGGTGGATGTAGCTGTTACTAGGGGGCATAACTGTAAGGTTCATGGAGGAAGATATAGGAGAGATGTCCAAGGTAGATTCTTCACTCAGAGTGTGGTTGGGGTGTGGAATACACTGCCTGCTGTGATGGTGGAGTCGGACACTTTAGGAACTTTTAAGCAGTTAGTGGATAGGCACATGAAGCACACCAGAATGATAGCGAGTGGAATAGGTTGATCTTGGGTCTGGACATAGCTCAGCACAACATTGAGGGCTCAAGGGCCTGTACTGTGCTGTAATGTTCTAAGTTTCTATTTAACCTGAGGATCACCATTCTTCAGGCAAGGTTGAGAAGACGGGCCTTCACGAATAACCTCTTGCATATAGCACATATTAGCTGTACGTTGGTGGTGATGCAGTGATGATGAAGTGGTGAATAGGCTGCTGGCTATTTCCCCTGAACGGAGAGTTGTTGAAGCAGCACTGATCTAGACAAGCGGGCAGTATTCCATCACACTTTTGCTGCATGCCTTGTAAATGGTGCGTAGACTTTGAGATCTCAGGGGAAAGTCTCCCTCCACAGAATTTCCAGTCTGACTTACTCTCGTAGCTACAATATTTATATGGCTGGTCC
Organism: Carcharhinus amblyrhynchos; assembly: GCF_965287045.1. NCBI lineage: Eukaryota > Metazoa > Chordata > Chondrichthyes > Carcharhiniformes > Carcharhinidae > Carcharhinus > Carcharhinus amblyrhynchos. The sequence goes on along the minus strand of NC_137326.1, from coordinate 98,354,293 downwards.
AGTTCAGGTTTTTGTCAGCCTGCCCCAGGATAGAAATGATGTGGATGTGCCGGCGTTGGACTGGGGTAAACACAGTAAAAAGTCTGACAACACCAGGTTTTAGTCCAGCGTTCTCCAAGGCGGCCTTCACGACACACGACAGCGCAGAGTCGCTGAGCAGAGACTGATAGCCAAGTTCCACACACACGAGGACGGTCTCAACAGGGATCTTGGGTTCATGTCGCACTATCTGTAACCCCCGTGACTTGCCTGGGTTTGCAAAACCTCACTCACTGTGCTGTCTGGGGACAATACACATCTCTTTAACCTGTGATCAGTGCTCCTTCCACACACATTGTCGGCCACTTTAAGACTTGAACAGCAGGTTAGGTGTAAAGATTCGCATTCTAATCAGTAATCTCTAAACTGTCTGTGCTTTATATGCTCTGCCTGAGGCCAGAACTCTCCATTCACCTGACGAAGAGGCAGTCCCCTCGAAAGCTTGTGAGTTTACTATCAAATAAATCGGTTGGACTAAAACTTGGTGATGTCAGACTTTTCCCAGGATAGAAAGTCAGGGATGCAGCGATGGTAACTGTCACTGAATGTCAACGTAGCCTTTGCTGCAAGAGGACCGTAGTGAAGAACAGGGAAGTCTTGCTACCATTGGGCAGACTTAAGTGAAAATATGCCTGGTGTACTGCAGGTACTTTTGGCCACTATTTTTATGAAAGGAAAATTTGCATTGGAGGCAGTACAATAAAAAATTATCTGTTAAGGTTCCTAAGTTGATGGGGGAGGGAAGGAAAAATGTTGATAGTTAAAGAGCTATGAATCTTTGGAATAGTCTACTCCAGAAGTTGTGGCTACTTCATTGTTGAGTACATTTATGGTTTGAGATGTACAGAGTTTTGGTCTCTCAGATAATCAGTGCGCATGCAAGATGCAGTTTAGGCAGGAGATCAACCACGATCAGACTGAATGGTGGAGCAGGTGCAAGAAGCTGTATAGTATACTCCTGCTTCTATTTTCCAAGTTCTTATCTTTATAACCACAGTGTAAAGAACATGCATATTGCTCAATCCTTTACGATCGCTGCTGCGATAGTACTACAATTAGAACGTGGCCCTTAATTTCCATGTCAGCTCTTCCCAGGACTACTCAACAGTGAAACAGGTTTTCTTGCACATTTCTTTTACCCCACAGCTCCATACTCTACGTAATAACATATAAAATCTATTACGGAGAATGGACAACATGTTGAAGTAGCATAGCTTCCCTTAAGCTAAATAATCTACCTGGTTTCTCTCTGATCCTATTCTCTTAGCTGATGGTTCCTCTCTTTTCATTGCTGTGGTATTCTTGAATGATGACTCCTCATGATTGCCAGACAGATTAAGCTTCACTGCTGCTGACTTATAATTTTGGAGGTGAGGGAAGATATAAAAGACAAATCCACACAATCAGAAAATTTATTTTAAACAATTAAGCACAAGAGTTTTAACTCACCTTGAATACTATAAACTGAATGAAAACAATAGGACAGAATATCAGTGTCACTTGTTCAATCTCCTGCTGTAATTTCAGCAGAAACTACAGAAGTATCAGCAGCCATATACACTTTTTTCACCAAGATTACACCATACAATCAAACAGCCATCCACTCCACCCCCATCCAATCAAATTATTTTAAATTAATATAATCATTTCATTGCACTTAACAGGAACCATAGGGTGAATTTAAAACACAGTTTGTTTTCCCCAGTTGTGCTGGAGACAGGGAAGGAGGATTGGTTAAAATCATTTCACTTCTCAAGAAATAAAGAAATGGTTCACATTCATTCATTTCTCGTGGAATGAAGTTAAATTAGAGACAATAGAAAAGATTTTTCAACAGCTCAAACACTGTAATCTTCCCACATTTTTGCACCAGCTATTGTGATAACAGTTGCAATTCAAATAAAATAATGAAAGCATGCTTGACTGTTAAAGATTTTAAATTTAGTGAGGAAATGTTCATAATTGATATTGAAAACTACCTTTTAGAGACGTAGATCAACTGAGTATGAAATTATGGATTGAAATTTTCTGTTGTCACAATTTCTATCCTCATCACAAAAGGTAACAAAGCTAACCAATTGACTAGCTTTCAAAATAGATGGTTTGACAACTATAGCACCTAATATAGCAGAGTCATAGAGCTGCAAAAGCATTTAAGCAACATAAGCTAAAGCATTTACAGGGTGTGTAAATGGTACAGAATGATAAGACTTTGACAACCCAGAATGAATATATCTAATTAGCCCCATTTCCTGTTTTTTTTAATTTTTCTTTTACAAATGTCAAACCATTTTTTTTTTAAATGATCGATTTGGATTAGATTACTGTTTCTGGTTGGGTATTTGTTATTCAAAAGACTCTGTTATATTTAAACTCTTCTTTTAATTATTGACCACCAGCAATTACAATTCCGTTGGTAAATTTTGGAACAAGAGATAGCTTAACAGTGAGAAAATAACTGAAGTATCTGCTAGTAGAATTCTATAATTTAAAATTCTCATACAACGTGCATACAAAATTGAATGACTTAAAGTAACACGCGCTCAACCATCTGGGCAGTGACTGTCTACAATCTGATGAGTATGAGAATAAATGTCTTATCTCACTGGGGAAATCTTAGCACTTAGGTTATAAAGTGGTTGTTTATTTATTTTACATTTGGTGATCTAGTGGCAATGATTTACAGAAGTCACATGCTGTGCTATACAGCTGCAAGACAGATTTGTTCCTATCATTTGAGGTTCTGAATATCAACAGTGTCACAGTTAAGCATAAGCCAGACATTTCTCAATGGCAAGGAACAAGGTCATCAAAGATCAGATGAATGCTACTCTACTTTTTATAATGACTCAATAAATGTTCTAGCTATTGGTTCATCATAGTCAAATTAAGGTTGTGGGAAATGAACTTCAAGTGTCCTATTGTGCATTTTTGTCAAACAACACAGTAATCTAAAAATAAAATTACAAAAAGAATCCAAACATACAAGTTCTGCACAATTAAAACAAATTTTCATCTGAATCAATTCTATGTTATAAATTGTGATACGTGGCCAATAAGAGTTTTATTTTTATTTATTCTAGTTCAGCAAAAGTTTATGAAGTTAGCAGTGCAGGTGACTTTTACTGCTTTGTAGGTTCAACAGTACAAAGAATAGTGCTATTGAATAGTGTTATAAACATTCAAAAGTGATTATGTCTTAACTAAGTTAGAAATATTGCATACATTTTAGTTGAAAGCTTCATTTCCAGTAAATGACGAGAACTCAAATTTTTCAAACATCATTTCATTACTTTTGAAATATTCAACCCATCTAACCTCAGGTTGTGATTTAGAAAATCTTGTGACCTTATTGTAATTAGATAGTCAAAGTTTTTTTTAAGAAAAAGGTTAGCTTGCAACACGTGGTATCACACATTCTGACATGAACCATTTAGAGTAAACATATGTAAAGTTATCTACACAACAATTAGATGTTTAGAATACTTACTGTTCTTGTTTGTGCCTTGTTCTCATGTTGTTTCTGCATTTGCCTGAATTCCTCTTGCTGGATCTCCAGAAGTGATTTGGTAGTAACCGAAGCTTTGGGAATATTGCCCCACCCTGTCAGTTTTTGCTGCTGGTTTTGTTGTTGCAGGACTTTCATCAATTCCTGCTGCTGCCTTCGTTGCTAGTGACAAAGGAAAATATCTGGCTAAAATATTTACAAGAATAGAAAACATGGGTTCAGCCTCATCTGTTGTTTCCAATTCTCGGTGCCACACTTTAGAAATCGTGACGGGATGAGAGACTGCACCCAAAAAAAAAATCAGTAGAATAATCCCAGGGATGAGGAACTTTAGTTTTATCGATAGCTCAGATAAATTGGAACTGAAAGAGGAGATTAGGAGGAGATTCAATAGAGGTATTCAAAATCAAGCAAGATCCAGACAAAGAGAATTAAAATGTTCCCACTGGTGGAAGGATCAAGAACGAGCAGGCACAGATTTAAGGTAATTGGCAAAATATACCATAAGCAACAAGAAGGAAAACTTGTTAAACAGTGAATGGTTACGATCTGGAATGCACTCCTTACAGTGTGATGGAAGCAGATTCAATTGAGACATTCAACAAAGAATTGGTTATCTGAAGGAGGAGGAATGTGCAGGACTACAAGGAGGTGGACAAGTGACACTAGGGAAATTGCTCCTGTGGACAGTTGGTGCTGACACAACAAGTCAAACGGCTTCCCTCAGTGCTGTGACAATTCTGAGGTTTTGTCAAGTACAAAGGCAAATTTGTGTTCATCTAGAAGTAGACAGGAATGTTACTAAATTAATTATTTTCCCTATCTTTGCATCACACTCCAAAATCAACATGTAAAGTTATCTACAGATTGCCCTATCACATCTTAGTTTTGATTAAGTGATAACTAGTGCAGTAAATTCACATAGTCCAGCAGTGATTGTCTCTATTTCTATCTTTAGCCCCATTCCCACTGAAGGTCTTAAGCATGCATTTTTGTTCAATGCATGGGTAACCCAAGATGTTGAGCAAGTTAAAATTTAGAGTGGAGAAATACAGTTTAGTAAGCAACACAAGGGAGAAATTAAAAGTTGACAAAAGCTTGGATGAAGCTTTTATTTGCAGTGCTGGGAAGGTGGGAACATAAGCAGGGAATGCTATGGTGGTGGAAGCAAATGGTTTTGATGATGAATAGGATGTTGAATTTGAAGCTCAACAATGTGGTGAATAGAATGCCAAAGTTTCACATGGTCTAGTTTGGACTGAAAAAGCAGCTGGCAGGTGAGAGGGAGGCGGGTTGGTGATTGAATGACAATGAAATCAGTGACAATGGAGTAGAGTTTTTGGTGGAGGCTAAAAAGGATGGCTCCTGTCTTCTTAATGTTCAGCTGAAGGAAATTATCTCATTGGGTGTTTAACAGGCAGTATGACAGCACAGGAATCAAAGGATGCAACAGATACAGAATTGCACTTTCTTCCATTACTCAGTCGCTATTTAAAAGAAAACAAACAAACTAGTCAAAGAAATAAAAATATTTTTTGCAACTTTGAGATGGTAAAGAGAAGTGATTGAGTTTCCAGACATAGGTAAACAATGCTGAAAAGCAATTGATGCGTCATAGAACACAGGGAGGGAAGTATTGAATCTCAAAATCTGTTAGTGACGTAAAGATTTAGATCATGCTTCAATATTCATCTTTAAATATTCTGCATTACCTCTTCCCGTAGCTGTCGTTCTCTTTCCTCTTCCAATTTCTGTATTTCAGCTAGCGATAGTGTACCTTGGGTTTGTGATGAAACTGAAGATGACTGCTGCCCCCATGTTGAAGAAGAAGGAAGCTGAGGAAAATTTCGACTAAATTAAGATTAAATTAAAACTGAATAAAAGTTACAGTTAGCAGAGTCAATAATTTTGATTTCAAAGTTAACTTCCTAATTGTATTCAATAAATAAAATCATCTAGTAGCGTTCATCATTTTATCCATTAAAATGCATAATTAGATTAAACAAAATCAAGAGGGCAAGTAAATTGTAGCCTGTGACAATGCCAGAAAGTCTTAAACAGTGGTTTGGAGAGAAAACGGAAAACAAATCTGAAATATCAAATAATCAGTCAGATTAACATCATAGGCTCAATATCCTATGAACTTAATTTCATTATTCTGCAAATTTGATTTCATTATTCAAATTGCACTATGGAGAACACGGAGGTAAAATCCTAAAATCTACACTCTTCACCACCTGAGAAATGTTGAGATAATGGGGGACCAGAGAAAGTCAGGATGATCCCAATACTTTTATCATATCTCAGCTGGTCTCTTCACTCCTTCAAGAAGGGCTGCCATTTAAAGTAGTACTTTAAATAGTCTGGCATTGACAGCCTAATGCTATTATAATAATACCTGGCAGCAGGACACAGAAGATGTGTGAAATTATGATGGGGAAAGCGAAGGGCAGGGGTGGGGGGGGGAGAGAGAGAGAGAAAAAAAAAGAAGAGGAAGAGAACGAGCTGCTTCATTACGTTAGATAATCAGGGTTACGCTGTAACATTGTTATTACACAGTTTTCATATATAATTTACCTGAGGATTAAAAATTATATAATTCTGGCGATGTCAGGTCCAAATAATGTGATTAATTTGATTTGAGGCATGCAAGTCAGGAAAGGATAAAAAGTTCATATGCAGATATAAAAATTAAGATGAGACAGTTACATATCTAATTTATCTACGTTGTCTTATTCGGTCGAAGAGAAAGGTATTGAGTTTAATTCATGATAGAACTATGCTGTGACTGCTTTCTTGAGAGCAAAGATTATGGGCTGTCAAAAAAGGCAAATAGCATAACTACAAAAAATGGTCTGGGAAATATTGTCTTTTATATTGCACAGAGTTGGAAGCACCTTACACATTTACAAACAGATTTTATACATTAACAGAGCAATTTTTGGGAACAGAAATTCAAAAGACCAATTCACACATTGGGCTAAATTTGTAAGGACAAAGACTATGAACAGCCACTTGTGAAGTAAAGTTGGAGAGAATTGATGCTTTACAGCAACAAACAACATTTTGGCAGAACACTGGATATGGAGTAATCACTTGGAAGATACTGGATTGGTCAGATAAGATTAGGTGTCTTTCTTTTTGGTTCTAAAAATTGTAAAAGATAAAAGCAAAGGAATCCAACAAACACTTAAAATACCACCCCCCACGCCCCCAAACCATCCCAGCTTTCCCACATGTGGCATAGAAAATGTACTAAAATTAAAACACATTTAAATTTAACACTATTTAGAATTTCACAAGTAATTTCTTACTACCCTTTAAAATCAATTATCTAACAGAGGGTTAAAGGTCCAAATATTTCCTCACAGAGAGCGCTGTTACATCATTTACCTTATCAAAATGAAGAAATTACATAACTGATAATACTGAGCAAACTACACTCAAAGCAGCAGCAATGTTGCTTTCAAGCGACACCAAGTCAACTGGGCTATCAACAACATTCTGTTAAGTAAGCTAATAGCTGCTTATTTTCAAAATTAATCCAAGTTCATATTTCCTTCATAAAAAGTGCTGTCAACACTTTCCATGCAATATTTTCTGAAGCACTGCATAGAGGGTACCGTTGCATTTTCACTGGGTTGAGAGAAGAAAAGTAAAAATACAGGGATTTTGGTCGAGAATTGCAGTGTTTGGAGTCACTGTTGCCAATTTTGGGTAAAGGGAAGGAGGGAGGCAAGTCAATCAAAGAAGTTTAATTTTTAAATAAAAATGCAGACCGTAAGAAGAAAATCTAGGGTAAGTGGATGTTAGAGACAATGAGGAGCAAGGCCAGAGAAATTTTAGTACAAGGTTTAGATTTTCACAATGGAGGTGTTAGGGGACCAGGAACAATGCAACTCAGCAAAGATGAAAATGTGGATGTGCAGCACTGGTGCTCGATAGGGTGTCACCAATACAGTTTTGGAAGACATAAGGCTTACTGAAGGTAGAGGTGAGGTGGTTGATCAGGAAAACACTGAAATAATGGAGTATGGAAAGACAAAAGCATGAATAAGGGTTGCTGCAGTAGAAAGAGATGGGTTAGCTAGGTTTGAAGAAAATACCTAGATTGCAAACAGTCTGGGACACTTGGATAATGGTGGAAGGGTATTAAGGGAGAATGGACTGGTCAACCACGTCAAAGATCGCACAGAGGTCAAAAGGGGGCTGATTTACCATGGTCAAACTCCAAGGATGCAGTGCATGATTTTGCTTTGAGTTCTTTCGGTACTATTGCTGGAATAGAAAGATTGGGGACAGAGTTGCAATGAAAAAGAACACAGATATGGGAGATGGCACGTTAAAAAATTTTGGAAAGAAATTGGAGATTGAAAACGGGGAGATAGCTGAGAGGGAGGGTCAATGGCAAAGGTTTTGAACAATGATCTTGAAAATAATGGTGACATTACCTGAGGAGGGAGAACTATTTACACTTACAGTTAACAAAGAGGCCCAGATGGGAATGTGGACAGTCAGGAACTTTAGTGGGAATTGTGTTAAATAAACAAGAGGAGGTGGGTCTTCTGGCTTGGAGGTATTACTTTACCCAACAGAGACAGATGTTCAGAGTTAAAGCAATGATGTTTCTTTCCTTTCATGAGATGAGCGTCACTAGAAAGGCTAAACTTTATTTGCACCCCTAATTGCCCTTTAGAAGATGGTGGTGAGCCACCTTCTTGAACTACTGCAGCCATTTGGTGAGGAGGGGGGAAGGGAGGTAGATATCTGGGGACAGATGGCTGAACCAGTTGTGCACCAAATATGCTCAAGACTGCATCCCATAGATGGAGCAAACATCCTGGGTAAAGACCAAATTAATGGTTTTACTGGTGTCAAACGCATCAAAAGGTAAAGATGAGGGAACAGTTATTGACAGCTGCAGTTATGACAATCAGAAGGTGAAAAGCTATTAACCAGGAGTTTGTAAATACAGTTGCAAATAATACGAATTGAGATTTTTTCCAGGACAGTCAGAAAGATGTGCAGTTGGACAAGATGAGTGTCAGCGAAAGACAGCATTAAAAAAAAAAGTTGGATGTAGCTTTGCCAATGGTTAAGGTCTTGACTGTAGAGGGACAACAGCATAATCAAAGAGATACAGCAAAAAGGGAGAAAATGACAGATGCATCACAATGACCTGGGCAGAAGGTTGGTTAATTTTCTATTATTGTACCTCTGAGATAATTAATATTGCAATTACTGTACTTTTTTCCAATCAATGCAACATGCAAATTTTTTTTGTGTGTTTAAGCAGCATCTCTCAAAACTATTTAGCGTTGTTCGTATATTATCAATGACATTGACTTAATCTGGTGGTCACTAATTTCCACCCTGATTCGCAATTTGTATGTTTTTTGATCCCTGTTCCCAAAAAACTCAAGCATACAATGCACCCTTCTAAGTCTTACTTTCATCTGGGCCAGCTGCTGTTGCTGCTGCTGTTGCTGTAAACGTCTTAGTGCCTCCTGCTGCTGTTGTCTTTGTCTCATTGCCTCTTGCTTCTGCAGTTCTTTATGGCGTTCCAAATCTTTTCGTTTTTGTTCCTCTTCTTCTAACCGAAGTCGATTCTCCTCCTCCATTCGTAGCCGATTATCTTCTTCTATTCGTCTCCGGGCTTCTTCCTCCTCCATTAACCACCGTGCTGCCTCTTCATCTTTACGTCGGCGCTCTTCTTCCTTTAAGACCAGCAAAATGTGGAAGCTAAATTTAAATTGTAAGCCTGGCAATATAAGAACATGTGTGCATGGAAAACTAACAATAACAGTAATAATATGGCAAAAAATGAGTTAGTCTTGGCATGCTAATTTTGCAGCATTCAAACCCAATTAAAATTTCAGAGGCCAGTTGGATCCAGGTCACACTCATGTACGTGCGCAGCAGTTGTAACTTGGCTTCCAATGAGAGTAATTATTAAAACAAATTTGAAAACAGAGTTTTTTTACCAAAGTTTTTTTTACCTATATTAGCAAAAGTAACATTCTACACAATTAGGTGTCAGCCTTTGCTCAAAGATAGCACTCTCTTTGAATCAGAAATCAGAGTTTAGTTTTAGTTAAAGCACAATTCAGTACAGCACTGAGGGAGTGCTACACTACATAGGCACTACCTTTCAGATAGAACTTTAAACCTGTCTTCTCAGTTGAGCATCAAAGAATCCATGACAGTATCCAAAAAAGATATATGGGGCATTTTCAGTATCCTGGCCAGTTTTATCCCTCAAACAGCATTATTAAAATAGATGATCTGGTCAAATGTCTCATTGCTGGATGTAGGAATTCTGCTGTGTTCAAACTGGTCACCACGTTTCCCTACACTGCAAGCGTCCACAGTTTAAAAGGACGTCTTTAATCGTAATGTGCTTTAAGACATCCCAAGGGCTTGCATAGAAATGCAAGGTTTTGTTTCTATTAATTTACAGGATCTGGGCATTGCTGGCTAGGCCAGCGTTTAATGCCCACTCTTAACAGTCCTTGGGAACGTGGTCATGAGCTGGCTTTGTGAACAGCTGCAATCCTATGTTGTCAGTACATCCACAGCGCTGGGAAGGGATGGACTTCAAGGATTTTAACCCACCAACAGAGAGAGAATGGTGATATATATCCAAGTCAAAGTAATGAGTGACTTGGAGGGGAACTTCAAGAATAACGTTAATTATTCAAACATTTAAAAAAATGAATACACCATGATTTAATAAATACTTGTTCTATTATTACAGGAATAGTTAGATGATCCAACAAGGTATCTAACTCAATTTCAGAACTCTGCCAGCTGCAAAATTAGCTAGGCTTTGTTGTAATTGTTTACATCAAACTTTTCTAAATACATGTATTTTCAAATCATCAGCAAATATTTCAGTGAACTGAAAAGTGAAATGGTCTCACGTTGGAAGAAAAAGCAACAAAAATTATTCCACTAAGTTCTTATAAAAATATTTAACACGTGATTAGCTTCTTTCAGTTAAGTCAATTCTTTTTGCCAATTTTATTCTCATACCTGTTTTCGAAGGAATTCTTCCCTTTGGCGCCTTTCTTCCTCTTCTCTCCGCCTTTCTTCATGCCGACGGGCTTCTTCCTTTTGTTGTCGCTCCTCCTCTTCTCTTTGCCGGCAGAGTGCTGCTTCATGCTCTCTTTGGCGTTGCAGTGCTTCTTCCTAGAGCAAGCAAACAAAACCAAACATCCATTCAAAAATCACCAAACATAAATTTGAGGGAAGAAGCTTTTCTTAGCAATAACTGTCTAAAGAAAAATCAGAATTCAAAATTAATGTACTAAGCAGCCATGCCCTTCCTGCATCTCACAAAAAGATTCATCCGGAGAATACCTGCAGAGGTGAAACATTAAACAAACGTAAGAACAAGGAATAGGAATGGCAATTCAGGTCCTTGAACCTGCTCCGCCATTCAATTGGATTATGGCTAATCTTATCTCAGCCTGAACGCAACTTGACCATCTTCCATTACTCTCAGCCCATAAACTAAAAATTTGTCTCTCTCCTCCTTAAATTTATTCAATGTCCTGGCATCCACTGCATGATGGGACAGTGAATTCCACAGACTCATGATCCTTTGATAGAAGTCGTTTCTCCTCAGCTCTTTTAAATCTTCTACCCCTTATTGTAAAACTACGACCCCCTTATTCTAGATTGCATCACAAGAGGAAGCATCTCTGCTCTAAGTCTACTTTGCAAATATCTTATCATCTTATATAACTCAATTAGATTTCCCTTCATTTTTCTAAACCCCAGAGAGTATAGACATAAACTGCTTAACCCCTTTCCAGAAGGCAAATCCCTCATCTCTGGAATCAACCTAGCTAACGACCTCTGAACTGTCTCTAATGACACTACATCCTTCCTCAAATATGGGGGCCAAAATTGTACACAGTACTCCAGGTGCAACCTCACCAATGCCTTGCATAGTTGCAGCAACACGTTCTTACTTTTATACTTTATTCCTTTAGCTATAATTGCCAAACTTCCATTCCTTAATGCCTGCTGTAGCTGCATGCCAGTTTTATGCAACTCATGCACGAGGACACTCAGATCTCTGTGTAGCAAAGCATCCCAAAGTCCCTCTCCATTTAGATAAGTTTCCTTTCCATTTTTCTATAATCTCATGCTTATCCACATTAAACTCCATCTACCACATTTTGGTCCACTCACCTAACCTATCTATATCCATTTGTAAATTTCTTACTTCCTCATTGCAACTTATTATCCCACCCATTTTCATGTCATCTGTAAATCTGGCAATAGTAACTTCTATCCTTGTATCCATGAGTCTCAAGCCCTGTAGCAACCCCACTAGCTACAGCTTGCCAACCAGAAAAAGATCCATTTATCCTGACTCTGCCTTCTGTCAGTTAGAAGTCTCACAACACCAGGTTAAAGTCTAACAGGTTTATTTGGTAGCAAATGCCACTAGCTTTCAGAGCGCTGCTTCTTTGTCAGATAAGCGGGAGTTCTGTTCACAAACAGGGCGTATAAGACAGGGCACATAAGGAACAGCACTCCGAAAGCTAGTGGCGTTTGCTACCAAATAAACCTGTTGGACTTTAACCAGGTGTTGTGAGACTTCTTACTGTATTTACCCCAGTCAAACACTGGCATCTCCACATTATTCTGTCTGTTAGCCAGTCTTCTATCGAAACAAATAAAATTATGCCTAACCCCATGTGATCTTACTTCGTGTATTAACCTTCTGTGCAGCACCTTATCAAATGCCTTCATGAAGTCCAGATATACTACATCTACAGTATCCCCATTATTCATTGGCTTGTACATCGTCAAAGAACTTTAACGTATTAGTCAAACATGATTTACCCTTCTTAAAACCATGATGACTCTGATGATTGTGTTTTGATTTTCCAAATGTACTTCATAACAGATTCTAATTTCCCAACAACAGATGTTAAACTAACTGGTTCATAGTTTCCTACTTGCTGCCTCCCTCTCTTTTTTGAATAAGGGATTAGCAATTTTCCAATCAACTGGAACTTTTCCCACACCCAGGGAATTTTTGAACATTATAACCAATGGATCCATTATCTTCTCTGCTATTTCCTTTAATACCCAAGATGTAGGGACTTGCCTGCCTTCAATACCAATAGTTTGTTGAGTACTATTTGCCCTATTGATGATGGTTGCTGCATTTTCCTTCCTTTCTATTATGTCTGTATTACCTGTCATTATTGGAATGCTACTAGTGTCTCCACTGTGAAAACTGAGGCAAAATATTGATTTAGCTTCTTCGCCATTTCTGCGTTCATCGCTATTAACTCCCTGGTTCATCCTGCAAAGAACTAACATTCACTTTAACTACTCTCTTCCCTTTCGTATACTTAGAAGTTTTTGCTATGCTTTATAATATTTTGTGCTAGTTTTCTTTCATAATTTACCTTTGTTCTTGTAACTCTTTGTTGACCTTTAGAAGTTTCCAAATCTTCCAGCCTGGTCTTTGCAATATAGTACACCTTAGAATTTGTCTTAATGCTGTCTTTGACTACCTTGCTTAGCTGTGGATGTTTTTTCCCCTCTTACACAATCTTCCTTCCTCTCTGATATATAGTTTAGTTGGGAGAAATTAAATATCTCCTGAAGCAACTGCCACTGCTCGTCTACTGTCCTACCTTTTAGCCAAACAAGCTAAGGAGCTATGATTTGTAATTCATAATAGAGACCTGTAGTACTCTTCTCTCACGAGAAACTCCTTCAACCTGACCACATCCTAAGCTAATCAACTGCAGTTTATGAAAATACATGACATACACCCTGAACTACCAACGAGATGTTGGATGGCAAGAACTATTTGGCAGATTTCACATTTTAGTTAAACAGAACATGAAAACCATTAAAGCTGTAATGAAGGAGGAAGGAAAAAAAGGAAAAAATACTGGTAAAGCTGAATATGTTCAAGCAGCCCAGAAGTCCAAGAGAAGCAAGCAAGCGGGTTGACCCATAAACACTATTAACTAATCTATTCTCCTCAACTGCTAACTGACTTGTTGAATGTTCCTGGTGCTTCTTACTTATGTTTGTTTCATACACATGTTGCATAACAGAAAGCAACCAAACAGTAATTTAGGTCAAGCAACTCTCAACATTGTTACTGGCTGGATTGCACAAAAGGTTTATAGAATCTTGCTAGGTATCAAGTAACTGACAAGTTGTTACTACTGATATGCTTGCTCCAAGTTTACTTCAGCTATCGGGGGTGAATTTTACAATTGAATTGCTGTTCAAAAGAACAAGTGTAATTTCAACGACCTTTGTCTCAAACCGCCAAGACAGGAGAGGGGTGGGGGTCATTGAAGATAACAAAATGTGAAAACTGGCCCTAAGAATATGCCTACATTGATTTATTCACTAAGGCTCAAGGAGCATTGGAGTAGCCCACTCACAGGAAACAGTTAAGTCATATCTATATGATAATGAGACTTTGGTTCTCAGATATTGTAAGCCCTTTAAATTTAAAAGGTCCATGGTTTGGTTTCCCAGGGCTCAAAAGGAAAATGGAAGATGGTGGCTCTAGCAGGTAAACGCTTAGCTAGTGCTACTTGTGGTCCAAGAAGATGATTGCTTTCCTCCGACTCAAATATTCTGCTGTAATCTCATCCTCCCCGCAATCTGTAATTCATCCGGACACCATTCCTCTCTTCATTCCCTCTCACCATTCTTCTGCCAACCCACCAACAGTGACCACTCCAATCACAATTGATTGGCAGCCAGGAAGGAAATATATGACATACAGTCTAGGAGTAGGCCACTTGGTCCCTCGAGCCTGCACCATCTTCTAACATGACGGCTGATCCAATTTTAACCTAACCTTCACCTTCCTGCCTGAAAAAACATAGAATCTAGGAGGAGTTGGCCAACCAGATATACTTTCAGCCCTTGCTGATCAAGAATCTATCTACTTCTGTTTTATAGATATTCAAAGGCTCTTCCTCAATTTTTGAGGAGGATAATTACGAAGTCCCAAAACCCTTAGAGAAAAAAGAATTCCTCATCAATCTTAAATAAGCAACCCCTTATTTTTAAAGCAGCAGCCCTGGTTCAAGATTCATCCACAAGGAACATCCTTTCAGCATCCACCCTGTCAAGACTCCTCAGGATCCTGCATGTTTCAATTAAATGGCCTCTTACACTTCTGAACTTCAGTGTTGGAAACCTAGCCTGCCCCTTCTCTCCTCATAAAACAACCCATGCATTCCACATATTAGTCTAATAAGCCTTCTCTGATCTGCATTTACATCTTTTCTTACATAAGAAAGAAATGCAGCATACAGTACTCTAGATGCGGTCCCACCAATGCCCCATTTAAGTGAAGCATAACCTCCCTACTCTTGTATTCAATTTCTCTTGCAATAAATGATAATATTTTACTAGTTTTGCTAATAACATGCTGCTTCTGTATTCCACCCTTATGTAATTCATGCACCAGGACACTTGAATCCCTCTATGTCTGAAAGCTCTGCAATCTCTCATTATTTGGATACCGTTTCTTTTATTTGTTCTGCCAGAACGGACCACCTTATATTTTCCCACATTATATTCTACTTTCCAGATCTTTGTCTATGCATCTAACTTGTCTATATCCTGTTTATGTCCTTGTTCATTAGCAAACTGAGGAATCATAGCATTGACCCCTTCATCTAGAATATTTCAATAAATTGTAGAGTTGAGGCCCCAGCATTGATACCTGTGGCACACCACTCACCACTTCCTACCAAACAGAAAATGATCTATCTATACCTACTCTAGCTTGCCAATTTTCTATCCATGCCAATATGTTACCTCCCACACCATGAGTTTTATTTTTAGCAATAACCTTTAATGAAGCACCTTCAAATGCCTTCTGGAAATATAAGCATAGTACATCTACCAGTTCACCTTTATCCACAATACCTGTTAGTTCTTGAAAGAACTCCAATAAATTGGTTAAACATGATATCCATTTTACAAAACCATGACTCTGATTTCCTTGAACTTATATAAGGTACTGTTATAACATTTTTAATATTAGCTTCTAATATTTTCCCAAGACAGATGTTCAGCTAATTGACCTGCTTTATCTTCCTCCCTTTTTAAGCAAAAGAGTTACATTAGTTATTTTCTCATCTAATGGGAACCTTCCCCTCATGTAGTTAATTTCTGTAACATTAAAACTAATACATCAACTGCCTTTTCTCTCCATATTAATCTTTCAGTCCCTTTTGCTGTTTTTTATATTCTGCCCAATCATCTGACCTACTGCCCATTTTAGCACAATTATATGGTTTTCCTTACTATCTTTAACTTTGTTAGTTAACCACAGATGGTGGGTCCACCCCATGGAATTTCTCTCTCTCATTGGAATGCATCTATTGCATACATTCTGAGATATCCTCTTAAATGTTAGCCATGCAACACTATTGACCTATCCCTTAACCTAGATAGCCAGTACACTTTCACTATTGCTTTCATGCCCTCATAATTGTCTTTCTTTAAGTTTAAAGTACATCTTTTACACCACTCTTTTCCTTAAACAATGTAAAATTCAATCACATTATGATCACTGCTACCTTGGGGCACCTTCACTACGGAGGTCATTAACTAATTAACACTTGGAATACTGTGTGCAATTCTGGTCCCCCTATTATAGAAAGGATATTATTAAACTAGAAAGAGTGCAAAAAAGATTTACTAGGATGCTACTGGGACTCGATGGATTGAGAATAGACTGGGACATTTTTCATTGGACTGTAGGGGGCTGAGGGGTGACCTTATAGAGGTCTATAAAATAACGAGGGGCGTAGACAAGGTAGATAATCAATATCTTTTCCCAAAGATAGGGGAGTCTAAAACTAGAGGGCATAGGTTTAAGGTGAGAGGGGAGATATAAAAGTGTCCAGAAGGGCAATTTTTTCAGAGGATAGTGTGTCTGGAACAAGCTGCCAGAGGTAGTAGTAGAGGCAGATATAATTTTATCTTTTAAAAAGCATTTAGATGGTGACATGAATACGATGGGTATAGAAGGATATGGGCCAAATGCAGGCAACTGGGATTAGGTTAGGGGTTTTAAAAAAAACAGGGTGGCATGGACCAATTGGGCCAAAGGGCCTGTTTCCATGCTACAAACCATTATGACTCCACTTTTTTCTCAATTTGCCATCCTACCTCAAAGTCATATAACCCTTCAATATTCAGGTCCCACTCTAAGCCACAGAGTCATAGAATTTTACAGCATGGAAACAGGCCCTTCAGCACAACTTGTCCAAGCCTCCCAGTTTTTACAATTAAGCTGATCCCAATTGCCCACATTGGCCCATATCTGTCTGTACCAATCTTACCCATGTAACTGTCCAAGTGCTTTTTAAAAGACAGAACTAGACCTGCCTCTGCTGGCAGCTTGTTCCAGACACACATCACCCTTTGAGAGAAAGGAATGTCCCTCTGAATCCTTTTATTTCTAAATTCTGTTCCTAAGCATACCTGTTTCCTCCTCACAAGCTCTTCTTCCTCCTTTCGTTTCTTCTCTTCCTCTTGCCTTCGTAAAAGCTCTTCCTGATGGCGACGGATTTCCTCTTGTCGTTTTCTTTCCTCCTCTTCCCTTTTAGCCCTAATTTCTGCATCTCTTTTTTCTTGTTCAAGCTAAGCACAAAAACATCAATTACAGAAAGTTACCAGCAGTACACGGATTAATAGAATTTTAAAAATATTATTGGGAAGATTGCATATGTAACCTACGAACCAGGTATAGAGTACCAAAAACCCAGTTCTATAGTCTTACAAACAGTTTCAGTGCCAATAAACAAAGTAACTTCTAGTGCATTACTGACGTGTTCCATGATAGGGCATGAAAACCGAAGATGTCAGAGCAGAATTAGACCATTTGGCCCATCAAGTCTGCTCCATCATTCATTATGCATATTAAACAAACTATATTTTTCACCAGACTAAATTAGATCATTACAGTAGCGTCAGAAAATTACTGAAAGCAGATAAGAAAAAAAACATGCATTTATACAAGTGCCTTTCACATTCTGAATAGCCCAACAAATTTCACATCGAATTAATTTTCTTAAACATTGTCATCGTTTTTATGATATCAGTGAACATGGCAATCCATTTTCGCACAGATCCCCCAAATAGCAACAAATGATCAGATAATGGTTGGAATTTCCTTGCTCTAACTAACTTAGGTTAAAATTACAGCAAAATCTATGCCAATTTCCACTCACCAACAGGAACTTGCACCCAAATTTCCTGGAGTTCATTTCCAATTTGAAATGTAAAAACTGCCTTAAACCAAGTGCACTACTGTCATCTGGCATGATGTCTCACCTGTCTCATGCCATTGCAGATCCTCTTCCATTTTTATGCAAGATGACAGTGTGGTATTAAAGGCTCATTTTGAGCATAAACATGAGGGGCTGAATGGCCTGTTTCTATGCTGTATTTTATTAAGCCTGACTTATGTTTAGCTGAAGTTTAACTTAAGTTTGAAAGTGGAATATTTCAGTTCTAAACAAGGATCTTAAACTTAAATAAAGCCACTTATATAAGAATGAGTTGGCCAAGGCTGATTGGTTAAAAAGACCAGAAGTAATGGCAACAAATAAATGGCAAGCAATATTGAAAGAAACAATTCAAAATGTTCAACAAAATACATCCCGATTAAAAAGCAAAGCCTCAGCAAAAAAGATCCATCTTGCTTACTGAGGCAGGTAATAATATGGATTAAAAGTGGGTTAACATGTTGGAACGAGTAGCAGCAAATCAGAGGATTGGAAGTGTTTAGAAACCAGCAAAAGGCCACAGAAAGGTTGACAACAGGAGAAAATAGAATATTAGAGTGAACCAGCTAGGAATATAAAAATAGATTCCAAGACCTTTTACAGGTACGTGAGAAAGAGAGTTGCTAAAGTAAATGCTGGTTCCTGAGAAGTACAGACTCGATAGATCATCGTGGGGAATTAGGAAATGGCAAAAAAACACTGAACAAATATTTTACGTTTGCCTTCACAGTACAGGACATGTTACTTACCAGAAATAGAGAATAACACCAAGTTAAAAAAGAGTGAGGAAACTAAGATAATAAATATCAACATAAAAAATGTTGCGGAGAAACGTAAAGGACTAAAATCTGTCAGAAGTCCATTATTTAGTGGCTTGCACCCAGGATTCTAAAAGATGTAGCGGATGCACTGGTTATGACTTTCCAAAATACCTTCAACAGTTCCAGCAGATAGGAAATTAACAACTGGAATTTCACTTTGCTAGAAAAGAGGGATAGAGGAAATAGGGAAAAGACCAGATAATCTATCTGCCAGGAACACAAAGTTAGTATGCAAGTACATCAAGCAAATAGGGAGGTTAAGAGGCATATTGGCCTTTAATTGCAAGGGCACCAGAATACAAGAATAAGGAAGTCTTGCTACAATTGTATAGGGCTTCAATGAAAACCACACCTGGAGTACTGCTTGCTTGCAATTTTGGTATCCATAAAAAAGGTAAGATACAGTTGCAAATGGTGGCAGTACATTGAAGATTGACTAGACTGGTCCCTGGGATGAGAGAGTTGATCTATAAAAGGCTGAGCAAATTATGTTATATTCACTGGTCTTCAAAAATACGAGGGGCGATTTTATTGAAACGTACAGGATTTTCAAGGGGCTAACAGGATGGACATGTTGTTTCTCCTAGAATATGGAAGATGGTGGTTATAGTCTCAGGAGAAAGGATCAATCATGCAAGACTGACATGAAATTTCTTCATTCAGAAATGTGTGAAGCTGTGGAATTGTTTACCCTACTGAATACTCCATTACTGAATATATTTAAGGCTCAGACAGACAGATCTTTGTTCTCGGAGGGAATCGAAGGATATGGGGAACATGCAGGAAAGTGGGGCTAAGGCTGATGATCAATCATGATTGGATTTTACATACAATTGAGAGGCGAGATAAAATTCCATTTGAAAGACAGTGCTGCATGCCTTCATTACTGCAGTGCAACTTGTAGGTGATGCACACTGTTGTGTCAGTGGTGTAGGAAGTAAATATTGAAGGTAATCAAGCGGGTTGTTTTGTCCTGGATGGCACCAGGCTTCTTTAAGGTTTGTTGAAATTACACTCATCCAGGCAGTCTGAGAGTATTCTCACACTCCTGGCTTGAGCCTCATAGGCTTTACTGTGTTAGGAGGCAAGTTACTCACTGCAGAATTCCCAACTTGGATCAGTTCAGTTACTGGTCAAGAGTTATTAAGCAATGGTAATACCACTGAAAATCATAAGGTGATAGTTAGGTTCTCTCTTGTTGGAGATGGTCACTGCCTGGCACTTGTGTAGTGCAAATCTATTTGCCATTTTTCAGTCCAAGCCTGAATGTTGTTCAGGTCTTACTGCTTACAGACACAGACTGCACCTGAAGGGTTGTGAAGGGGGCTGAACAACCCCACTTCTGACCCTATGATGAAGAGGGTGTTCCTCTACAGCACACTACAGATGTCCCTGCAGACAGCAAATTTAGAAATTAGTGCACTACAAGAACTTCTCTTTGATGCTAGGATACCGCTGTTATAATACCACTCTACTGAAAAAATTATGCCAGTATGAGTACATAAAAAATTATGTAACTGTGTATTTAAACAGTATACTAAGCAATAACTGCTGCTGAACAATCTCTCTGGCAATGGAAAATGAATATCACATGAGCAACAATATTTTCCATAGTTTATTCATTTTTTAAAAAAAGTTTATGATATTTCAACTAATGCATTTATCCCAATCTTTACTTCATCCTCTGTAAAGTTTATAAATTAAGTATAATCAATTCATTTTACTTACTGAAACTAGTGACTGGTTGCTTACTCTGCTTAATGATATCACTGGAGATTGGTGATTTGCGATCCCTTGACTTTTTAACCAGGTTCAAATTAACATTGGGAAAGGTCTGTAGTCAGCTTTCTTTTGAGATAGGTAGCGAATATCATTGCTCAAATTGGGCCTCTGTGCCCACATCGATTTAAATATTATCCAGAAATGTTGTATGTAATTCAGTTATATGAAATTTCCACTGAACATCATGGAAGGATAAGTGGACAGCTTTGGTTGAGACCTGCTGCTTATGTTTAAGAATTAAAATACCTTTGTGCCATACTACCATAATACTCTGTAGCATAAAATGCAAATATACAGAAGTCAAACTCTTTTCCCAGTGGTACAAAATTGAAATCAAAGGGGTTGTTCTGGCTGCTCCACCAGCTTTATGCTCAGTCCCAGCGACAACTAAGTGCGGACTTTACAGTTAAAGAAGTTAATTCCAGATTACTAACTTGTTATCAAGTGATATCCAAAAAGATTCTGTGCAAATTTGGCTTTTTATTACCTTGGCAGCTTTTCCTCTCTCCATCTGCTGGATTTGATCAACAGAAGCACCTGGAACTGGAGAATCAACTGGCAAGTCCCACACACTACCACCATCCCAACCTGAGGGAAAATGATGAAAAGAAAAATAATTACATTATAAACGCTAACCATTTCTTTCAACAGCCATGTGTAGATTGGAAAGAAAAGTCAAAATAATTAATCCCACAGAAAACTGCAGATTAAATTAAGCAGAAGTAGGTGCCATAAGCAGTTTCCACAATTAACATTGCAAATATGGAATTTTGGGAACAAATAACACTTGGGCAAAGAGATTCAAAAAGGCTGAAAGATCTCCACTCAAATGTCTTTTTCATTCAGACTGATTTGCATCTTCCACTCAACATAGAGTACAGCCTAGGTTTCACAGATTCTGGGGTAACGTGCATTACCACTGAGTGTCAACAATGCTATAAATATGGCTGTGTCATACTAAGCTTCAGAAACGACACCATTTAACTTCTGGAACTCTAAAGCTATTCCTTTAAACAGGCTGGAGGCTTTTCCACCAGGTAACAAAAAACAAGTGTATCCTCCTGGTTTTTGTCTTTTTCTAAATTTCTGAGATACACAAGTGCTAATGTTGTTACTCATGAGAAGCCTTCGGAAAACCAGATATTATGATGCCCTTTTCAGGACAATTATGTGGGCACTAATTCTAAACTCCTTAGTCAGCCACACAGAGAAAATAAAGTACGTAAAACCAAAAAACCTCAGTGTAAAAGGGGATAAAGGGAATAAGGAACAATTAGGTATAGAAGATGCACCCAAGCTGATATGGTCATATGGTATATTCATCACTCCCGACTCTGCCATTGATTGTTAAAATAGCTCCATGGTTGGGTTAACAAATTTGCACCAACGTTTACCAAGTCCTTCATAAATTGCAACGTTTACAAAATTCACAATCACTGCATACCATATCTATGGACCAAAGCATGATTTCCAAATCTGACTCACTTTCGAAACACACCCATAAAAAATGCTGAAACTGCTGAATTTCTCCAGCATTTTCTGTCAGTCTTATAACATGGGTTTCTTGGTTCAGGAATATAGTACATGTTTATTTCTATACTAGACATCTTTTTGTCTTGGGAGGCAATCGAAACAAAATAGATGTCCCAGAGGTGCATTTGGAGGCCTTCCAAATCATAACCCAAGAAACTCCTTTGAAACAAAAGCTAAAGTACTTTCATTTATATTTCTAAATCCCTTTAGAACCAATTATGTGAAATATTTGGGTTGCTGTTCCAATACAGGAAACACAGCAACCAATTTATGTAGAGGAAAATACCAGAAACTAGATGACAACAAAATCTGTTTCAAGAGATGTTGGCTGAGGGATAATCTGGAGAAAAAAAGTCCTTGCTCTGTTTGGAAAGATGTTATGGGATTTGTTAGGTACACCTGTGGGTGCACACAGGATGTCAGCATGGCATCTCATGTAACAGATAACATCTCATATTGCAAAGTTTCCTTAATAAAGTGTCCGTTAGGATTATGTGCTCAAGTATCACAACTGGGGCTCGAACCTACAAACTTCTGTCTTGGGACAATTCAAGGTTGAAATAAACTTGATTTTATATCACTAGCCTCATAACATTTTAGTTGGGTAACCAAGTATTCACATACACTACTTTCTGCACACACTATTTTCACTGGATGGGGTTCTTCCGTCAGTCATCCACCAATGAAGATGGTTCAAGGAAACCAAAGTATCCTTACCTGAACTCAATGCTATGCAACCATCATTGCTACTAATGGGATCATGGCTCTTATTCCACAATCAAAGTATAAACTCACATTTAATGCAATGTCAAGGATTTGTGCCAGAATGTTTCCATCTGTACATAATTAGGAACAAATGAGGGAATTGAAGGATGAGACAGGTTTGTGACCAACTGAAGTTGTGACCAGCTACTAGTTTAATATGTTAACCTTAGAGGCATTTAATGCACAAGTAGTCTAAAGCCCAGAGTTTGGTTTGGAAAAGAAAACAAGCAACAGCTTTTTTGATCACTCAGGCTTACAGAAAATGGAGAGTGGTAGTGTGCGAGTGGGGGGGTAACAGCGGGTATTGGAACAGTCATGATTGGAGTAGCAGGGGTACAGAGTTTATGATAGAGGCTGGCCTAAGTAATTAGGAGGGACAAATACAGATTTAAAGTATATGTATCCTTCAGGAGGAAGGATTTGTTCAGTTTCAATGCCATAGCAGTTAATCTAAGACATTAAATAGAAGAGATTGGCAAATTGAAAATCAAAGAGATGCAATATCATTGGTTTAGGCACATCTTAGATTGTGACTAATGGGAACTCAAATTAGAAATAAAATCTCATTAATTAGTTAAACTTCCAACGGAGTCAAAAGTATGTTACACGCATATCAATCAACTGTGTATTGCTCTTTCCCTTCATTCATGCGTCATAGGTTATAACTGTCTCCTATAGTTAAATTATTTTACACAATAACCCCAGAGGTCAGAATCAAGATGTACACTGTGACTGAATGGTTTAATTTTAACCATTGCCAAATTATTCTTTGAAGGCACTAAGGTAACATGCTTGTTCATATTTACCCGAGGGCTGAGACGCTGCAGCTTGCAATTCCCAAATTGAGTTACTGTCAGACACAGTCATGGGCCTTGTTACTGGAGGCATCAGGCTTTGCTCCGAGGATCTGAGTGTAGATAAGGTGTTTATTTTTACTAGCTATGGAGTAAATATTGAATTGACAATTTTTGATACAGGATTAAAAATCATTCCATGAAGATAATTTTGAATGTTACCATTAAAAACAGTGAAATCTTTTTCATAACAAAGTACAAACAGATGAATGATGATACGTGTTGGCCAACAATTCATCAATGTTCAGTAATTTAAACAACACAACATATAAGCCTGAATCTTCCAAGGAGTTTGTTGGATTGCTACTCTAATCCTACTTTCCTCTGCCACACTGGCACTCCCATATTTCTGGCTGATGATGATCCAATATCTCCAGAAATGCAGAACAAGCCTGAAATGGAACATCAAGGAAGGACAACCATACACCCTTTTTACGGCTATAGCACCTGCATTCTGATAAGAGTGTTTAAATGTCACAAAAATTTTCTTTGAGAACAGTTTTTCCCCATCACTCTGTCCAATCCCCTCATGATTTTGAACCCCTTGATCACATCTCCTCTTAGCCATCTCCTCTCCAAGGAGAAGTCCCAATCTCTCCAATTTTTCTTCATAATTGAAGTTTCTCATTTCTGGAACCACACTTGTAGACCTTTTGTGTGTGTTAACCATCCTTCCTAAAGTATGGCATCCAGAACTGCACTCAATACTCCAGCTGAAAAATTACCAACATCTTATATTCAGCATACCCGCCTGGTACTCAATGCCACCACTAATAAAGCCTGTCTGGTCATCTTTAACAATTTATACAGATACGCACAGCCTTTATTGTTTTACCCCACTATTTTATATTACGTCTCCATGTTCCTCCTATCAAGAGTCACCTCACACTTCTCTATAATGAACATCTGCCACCTAACTGTCCACTCCACCAACATGTTTTGCTCCTATGAAGTTCTACATTGCTCTTATCAATCTTTACAGTGTTTCCGAGCTTTAAATCATCAGCAAACTTCAAAATTATCCCTTAACACAAAGGTTTAAATCATTTATATCAGGAAGATCAAGGTTCCCAATACTGACCCACAGGGAACCTACTACAAACATTCTTCTTGTCGAAGGAACATCCATTAACCATTACTCTCTCTTACTCTGCCAATTATTTTATCCACATTGCTACAGTCCCTTTTTTTTCTCCACTGTATTGAATGCCTTTTGGAAGTCCATGTACATATCAACACATTGCTCTCATCAATCCTCTGTCACCTCTTCAAAAAAACTCCATCATGCAAGTTAAACACAATCTTCCCTCAGCTGGCTCTTACTAATCAGCCCAAAGATGTGCAGATTTGGTGGATTGGCCAAATTAAATTTCCCTTCAGTGTCCCAAGATGTGTAGGTTAGATAGATTAACCATGGGAAATGTGTGGGGAAGGAGGGCCTGGGTAAGGTACTCTGCCAGAGAGTTAGTGCAAAATTGATGCCCGAATGGCCTCTTCTGCAATATAAGGATTCTATGATCCCAAATTTTTCCATGTGACTATTAATTCTATCCTGAACAATTATTTCTCAAAGAAATGAAACAATAAAACTAGACAATTGAGCAATCAAGAAAACAATTCATAATTTGAACAGGCAAAGCTTAATGACAAAGAAATCAGAGCCAGCATCACTGGGATAATAAACAAGTGTCCATCTTGTGGCAAAATTGAGACAGTATCTTGGAGTTGCATCAAAATTAATTGATTGGCATTCAGTGCTCCCAATGGCATTGACAAAATAATTTATTTTGCATCTGAAAGATTCACCTACATCACCTTGATACAAAACAAAATAAATTTTCTTTCTCTCCAAATTGCCACTTACTGGTAGAAGGCACCAACCCTTTCCTTTCATCCCAATATTCTCCCTTGAAGACATTGGTTTCTTGCCAGGTACATTGCTACATTTACCACTTATCTTCAGGTATGGCAATTACATGAATATTCATCATAAAGAAAGCTATTCAACTTCTGACATCAAATCAGAGTCCAATCCTGACCATCACTGCACATTGAGTAAAAACCTTTTAGCAGAAATCAGGAGTAAGAACCCTGCCCTAATGTATTTTCCATAGCTAGGAACTGCTGAAGCCAATTATATTTTCCTCAACTCCCAAAGAGATATCCCTCCAATTTTGTAATTTTCTTCTTTTACCAGTGGTATATGGAGAATAACCAATTAAAAATCAAAATAAAACTGGTACAGATACAGAAAATAATTGGAGAACACAAGATAATAGGATGTAAACATGGACTATAAGTCACAATCATTTGCGTGATATCTAGAAGCCCAGCTTTTTGGATTCTACAGCATGCTCAGATCACTCATTTCAATCATATTGCATAAGCAATATGTTTTGTAGTACTGTTGCCATTCCTAAAAATGTGTATGAAAAAACTACTCTCTCCCCTCAAATGTACTAAATCCCACAAATTGTTACCTTAACTTTAAGGCTTGGAATTGTTCAAGTATGACAGCCAGTTGCTGCTGCTGTTGCTGCTGCTGCTGTGATGTTATGGCTCCCATAGCTGCCTTTTGTTGGTGTGCTATTGCTTGTGCGTACTGTTGCCTTAGAAAGAAGTACAAATCTTAAGCACTGAATGTTAACTTGTAGTGCAACAAACTACTGGGTTGTCACATATTTTTCATAAGGTTAAATTTTAGTCCTGAAATTGAAAAAGTAGATTTCATAGCCCATTTACTTATCATGTTTCTTAATAGCACAATCTCAGAAATAGTAACTCATTTTAAGGGCCAAAAAACAATTATATAGCACTTATTTCCCTTATTCGTATTAGCATTGATTGTGAAGTTTAACAAGCCCAGTTCATTTTCATAAATTTGTGTATACCATTCGTCATAAAAGCAGGAGCCAGTTATATATTCTTTCTTCATCATACCCCATCCCACCCCTATTACCTATTCTTTCTGTACTTTAGGATATATTTGACTTACAAACCTTATTAGTTTTTTAAAAATTGGAATGAATAAATGAAGACCAGTTAGAATATCGGGACAGCTGTTTTCAACTGGCCACATACAAATCTGTCAGAAACTGTGCGTTATTTATTTAATTTGCTCCAAAATTAAATTGTGGAAAGCTTCATGGGAGCTATATTTCTGACATTTCTTCTTGATCTTTGGAGGCAATTGAGCAAAACTCTACATAGCAATTAAAAACTATGTTATTCAACCACAGCCAATGTACTTTAACTTTTTGTTAAAATATAAAAACCTATGCAGCAGAACTTACAATGCTTCTCACAAATTCTTAATCTTCAGTATTGTTCCTCCTAAATTTTAACTACAATTGGATAAAATTAAAAATAAGAGGCTACATCCACATTAGAGACAATCTGAACAGATAAGGCACGTGGATATACAAATCTTGTCAAATCACTCCTGTATAAAATGCCTCATTATTTTAGTATTTCCATACTAACCTCAATAAATTCAAAAATGGGGAAATGGTGATGTACTTGTAATATCACTGGACGAGTAATTCAGTGTCCTGGCTAATGCCTGGTGTATTCAAATCTCACCAAATAATCCTAAATTCAATTAATAAATTCAACTGATTACTAAAACAATATCTGGAATTGAAAGCTAGTCTCAGTAATGCTGCCATGGAGCTTTTGTAATTGTCATTAAAGCCCATCTGATTCACTAGTGTCCTTTAGGAAAGGAACTCTGCCATTCTTATCTGATCTGACCTACATGTGACTTTGGGCCCACAGCAATGTAGCTGATTTTTACCTTCCCTCTGAAATGGACTATCAAGCCATTTAGTTGTGCCAAGTCACTACAGTAAAGTCAAAAAGGAAAATTGATGGACCCAGCACAGGCATTAGTGCAGTGGTATTCATCACATGGAGTTGGTCTTGGGAGTCCTCAACATTGAATCCAGACCCCATGAGATCTCATGGCATCAAGCCATACATGACCAATGCTATTGATTATCACTTACCACCCTTCCTTTGTTGCTGAATCAGCACTCTTGTGTATTGAACACCACTTTGGAGAAGCACTGATGGTGGCAAGGGCACAGGTGCCCTCTGGGTGGGGGATTTCACTAAAAGTGGCTTGGTAATACCAGTATTGACTGAGCCCTGAAGGGCATATCTGCCAGAAAGAGTTTGCAGCAGCGTGCGTGAGGAAACAAACAAGAGGAAAAACTGACACGACAATACCCTTAACGGTTTAGCTGTCACTGATGCATCATCTATAATATAGGTAGGACTGACCACCATTCTCCTTCAAATCTTATCCTCGCACTGAGCACGCTCTCCATCATGTTGAATGGCAACGCCACATGCTAAACAGGAAAATTTCAGCACTGCCAAAACTGGACACAATGAGGTGCTGTGGGCCATCCGCAGGAGCAGAATCGTATTCGAACATAATCTTCAACTTTATGGCCTAACATATCCCTCACCTAACATATACCAACAAGTTAAGGGATCAATCCGGATTCAATTGTGCAGGAGGCATGTTGAAAGCAGCACCAGGCATATCCCCCGCTAAACTCTGGTTTCACCATCAAACGCAGAAGCTCTGCCAAGCAGTCAGAAGTAGTGTGTACCCTCGTGGTAGAGCCTTCTCCATGCTTTGCCAGGGTTGGAGAGGTAGCTGAAAGGAGGTGGAAGTTGGATCAAAATTTAGAGAGCTGGATTCCATAATCCAAAAATCAGAATTCTGCCAAATTCCAGAAAGGTCTCAACCTGTATATTGCCAATCATTCACCGTTGCAGGGTTGAAATCTTGGAACTCTCTTCCTAACAACACAATGAATTTGTCGGCATCAGATAGACCTCAGTGGTTCAAGGCAGCAGCTGATCATGACTTTCTCAAGGACAATAAAGGGATGGGCAACAAATTTCTGGTCTTCCCAGAATCCCACAAAACAATAAAAAAAGCCTTTATGATTTATTGTTCTAAGAACTACCTGGTCATAAGCTGCGCCTGCAGAAGCTGCTGACACTGTATCTGCTGCATTTGATATAAATTCAAAGTAGCCAGTTCCTGCTGCCTTTTCAATCTTTCCTGATCCAGGTCACCCTGAAAACAAAACAGATGAGAATAAAATATGTGCAGAGGCGAAGCAAAGAAAGCAACAAAATATTTTTCATCAAGTACAAAAAATTTGATTTGGAGAATTTTGTAATCATAACTGGAAGTAAATTTACTTTCTCATCCCAATAACAGTACAAAACATTATTGATATGATAAACCATCCGAGCTGTACTAAAAATGTAAAGTCTATATTTTTGAAATACCACATTGACTTACTGTACCAATCCTAACATTATATCTTTTCACGAATCATTTAAGCTGAATTACAGCAACTTTGACTGATGTGCAACTATCCTTTTAAGAAAGTCAAGTATTTTATCCACATATTTTCCCTTTGGTTCATTTTTCATTAATTCAACAACCTGATCTTGAATGTAAAATTTAACCACATACAACTTACCCTTAGCTTCATTGACTCTGGAAGTCTTCATATATGGGCACCATACTATGCAGCTGTATTTAAAATATGTTCTATTCCATGGGTGCATGGCTGCAGCAATGTTTGACCTGTTTTTTCAAAATTAGACATGCAACGTAGGCCATGAAAATTAAACGGCTGCCTGAAATTGTGGAGATGCCGACGTTGGACTGGGGTAAATACAGTAAGAAGTCTCACAACACCAGGTTAAAGTCCAACAGGTTTATTTGATAGTAAACGCCACAAGCTTTCGGAACATTGTTCCTTCATCAGGTAAGTGGAGAGTGACAAAGAACAGCATTCCAAAAACTTGTGGTGTTTACTATCAAATAAACCTGTTGGACTTTAACCTGGTGTTCTGAGACTTCTGACTATCCTGAAATTGTTGTGATTCCACAGGATACGCTGTTGCTTCCCATGCAGTTAGAAGCCATCCAGAAGTCAGTGAACTGGCATGAACTTCCACCTTTAAACATTGCAAGTCTCACTGCTAAAGACTTGGAAAAAAATTACACCGTGTTGAAAGATGTGTAATTGGATTTTTAAGCAAAGTGCTATCTCAGAATTACTTCTGAATAACCTCTCTGCCCTGAATATCTTATTTCATATTTGCAGAATGTCAAATTTCTACATTGCGACAATTAAATTCAAAAGATTTTTAAATAACTTGATTTTAAAGTTTATATTTTAGCTTCTACCTTAATTCCATGTGCATGCCCCAATCTATATTTCATTTCCTGTAAATGATTAAAATGCAAAGAATAATCATTTTTTATTTCCTCATTTGTTGTCTGAGAGAATTCTTCAAACTAACTGATATCTTAGCTAGTTTAATGTCATTCCTGTTGCTGGACAGCAGAGTCCCTAAAGTTTGTGCAAGAATGAAATGATCAAGAAATGTGAAATCTATGTGACAGAGCTCAGTTGATTTGGTTAAACAGCTTTCCCTGAAATCAACAGTGAGCACTGTCACTTCGCCGCTGACTGTAAAATCCAGGCCAATACATACAAAATTAAAGCTGTACAATACATACAAAATACATACAAGTTAAACTTGACTTCCAAGAATTTACCTTTACATATCTGGGAGTTGCAGATCAGTGCATGACTAAGCTGTGTATAGGGTGCCCTCACCTTATTACTGGAACCAATGAAAGAGTTCTAATATTTTCGGAATCATTTACACTCATTGCTACTGTCAACCCTTTTCACCCAAATTCAGTTACAAGTGATGGTTTGTGTCCTTTAGTGGAAGGCAGTCAACATTTGCTCTTATTAACATGGTAGGCCTCCCACTCAAGTCAACTAAGAGAACCCACAGCTTCCATTTTCTATGATTGAATCAAGTGGAATAGTTCATAGCTGTGGTTTATATTCAGTTGTGAAATAAAATAACTCAAAGATTTGAGAAAATCAATATACAACAGATACAAACGTCTGGATCAAATCAAAGAAGGTGTTACTGTTACAACCCAAAGTTATATTAAACGCACACCGATAGACAATAGAATTAAATCATTTAAAAAAAAGACATCTGGGATGTTCACAGGACATGGATAACGTTACTGAATTTGAGAAGTTGTCTAGTATGACACATTCAAATTTATAATGCCAATCATAAAGCAACACCATGTGCTTTTTTTAACTTTTGCTTTTAAATGTCATCTTTTGCTTCCTCAAAACAGGATTTCACTAATGTCATTATGGCTGAATGAAGTGAATTAGGGTGAATTGCTGAGGGTTTTCGATGACTAGAGTGGACCTTTAATCACAACATTACTCAAGTTCTTTCAAATTACACCAAAATATTACATTTTACATACACTTATAATGTATACTAAAGTTATATGACCTAAATTCAGGAAGTCCCACTCATAATTCTCCACCTTTAAGGCACTCCTTAAAACTTACCTCTTTGATCAAGTATTTGGCCACTTGCATTAATATTGCTTCATATGATTTAGTGTTAGAGTCTGTTCAATAACACACCTGCAAAGTACCTTCTTTGGACAATGAAGTTTCTCCTAAAATCCCTACTGAATTTATAGACCATCTTTCATGTATGGCCCTTAGTCCTGGTCTCCCCACAATGGAGAGCATCTTCTCAGCATCCGCCAGATCAAAGCCCCTTCATAATTTTAAAGACCTTGATTATTAGGTCACCTGTCATTAAGATGTGATATAAAAGTAAGTTGTTGCTCTGGAATTTTCTTAACAAAACTAAGCATACAGTCTTGCTGTTTACATGAATTTTCCAGAAGACTCAAGTAATTTTGCTCAAGTAATTTAACTGAAAACAGCTTTCCAAGTTTAATGATGTGAAATGCTGAACTGAATTAGCCAAAGCAGAGGAAGGAATAATCAAGGCTTGCAGCTTGAGCAAGGTATTTAAACCAGAACTCCAAGTTCTTCAAAATCTAGAAGAGCAGCAAACCTATTAACTACTATAAAATTAATGATTTATAGTGTATTTTTATCCTGAAGCCATTTAAAAATATTTAAACATCATGTCATTTTCTTCACTGAACCAGCAGAAAACAATTTTAACATGTTGTGAGGAGAACAGCCGTTTAATGTATTTTGTCAATTAACTTGCTAAATGATGATCTGCTCAATACCATTTATTTTTACATTTTTCTATTCTTTGCACGTCAAGCATCTCACTCTGCATCCTCTCTACTAGCACAGAAAAGAACAACTGAAATTGGAGAAATTTTAATTTTAAAAAGAAACAAAGAAGTTGCATAAATAAATCCCAAAATGGGATGGGAATCAGTGGTTGATGAAGAAAAAACCCAATCTTAATCAGGTTGTTCAAAGACATAGTAATTTTCTATTAATCACCAGACCCTGGTATGCATGCTCTTCAATTCATTTCTCTTCAAAAGTGTCTATTTTTAAATGAAAAATGCTCAGTTACAGAGTCTACAGCAAAGAAATAAGCCAGGTGCTGAATTGGTTTATGCCAGCATTTATTTTTCCCTCCTCCGGTCACTCCTCTTTTATACTTATCCAGCTTGCTTTTAAATGTATCTCTGCTACTCACCTCAACTGGCTGTGGTAACAATTCCACATTTTTATCATTCTTTGAATGAAGTTTTCTGTATTATCTATTGGATTTATTGGTGATTACCTGTTCAGCATATTCCCCGTTCTTCTGTCTTACTGCAACAGGTCCATAGCAGACACCATCTCCCTGACCCTGCACTCAACCCTGGAACATCTAGACAACAAAGACACCTATGTCAGGCTCCTATTTATTACTACAGCTCAACCTTCAACACCATTATTCCTACTAACCTCACCTCTAAACTCCATGGTCTAGACCTAGGTTTTTCTCTCTGTGACTGGATCCTGAGCTTCCTAACCAACAGACCACAATCAGTAAGGATAGGCAACACCACCCTCAACACCAGTGCCTCACAAGGCTGTGTTCTCAACCCCCTACTATATTCCTTATACACCTATGACTGTGTGGCCACATTCTCCTCCAACTTGATTTTCAAGTTTGCTGATGACACTACCATAGTGGGTCGGATCTCAAAAAATGACAAGACAGAGACAGGAATGAGATAGAGAATCTGGTGAACTAGCGTGGTGACAATAATCTCTCCCTCAAAGTCAACAAAATGAAGGCGATTGTCATAGGCTTCAGTAAGTGTAGTGGAGGACACGCCCCTGTCTACATCACCGGGGACGATGTAGAAACAGTCGCGAGCTTTAAGTTTTTAAGTGTCCAGATCACCAACCTGTCCTGGTCCCCCCATACCAACACTATAGTTAAGAAAGCCCACCAAAGCCTCTACTTTTTCAGAAGACTAAGGAAATTTGGCATGTCAGCTACCTTTACAGATGGATCATAGAAAGCATTCTTTGTGTTTGTATCATAGCTTGGTATGGTCCTCCTCTGCCCGAGACCACAAGAAACTACAAAAGGTCATGAATGTAACCCAATCCATCATGCAAACCAGCCTCCCATCCATTGACTCGGTCTGCACTTGCCACTGCCTCGGCAAAGCAGCCAGCGTAATTGAGAACCCTGCACACCCTGGACATTCTCTCTTTCACCTTCTACCGTCGGGATAAAGGTACAAAAGTCTGAGGTTATGTACCAACTGTCTCAAGAACAGTTTCTTCCCTGCTGCCATCAGACTTTTGAATGGACCTACCTTGCATTAAGTTGATCCTTCTCTACACCCTAGCTATGACTGTAACTCTACATTCCACACTCTCTTGTTTCCTTTTCTATGAATGGTACGCTCCGTCTGTATAGTGCACAAGAAACAATATTTTTCACAGTATACTAATACATGTGACAAAGTAAATCAGATCAAACAACTGGAAGCACTTTCTCTGTATCTACCCCTGTCAACGATCTCATAAAACTTTAAAGACTTCTACGAGGTCATCCCTCAGCATTTTCTTTTCTACAGAAAAGAATCCCCAGTCTATCCAGCCTTCCTCAAGTAAATCCTCTCAATTTTCGCAGTATCCTTATCAATCTTTTTGCCCCTTCTCTAGTTCCTCTAAATCCTTTTGCAAGAAAGAGACCAGAATAATACAGCAAGATTCAATATGAGCTTAACATATTCACTGTTTATATTCTTATTCGTACAGAAGTGAACCCTGGAGCTTGGTTTACATTTTTAACAAAATGATCTTAATGGCAAAGGAGGTTCACTACACCTTTTTCCCCCTCTTAAATCACTGATCCCTTTAAATGGGGTTCATTTATGCAATTTTTTTTGTTTCTTTTTAAAATTTCTCCAATTTCAGTTTTTTTTTGTGCTGGTTGAGAGGATGCAGAGAGATGCAAAGCGTTTCAAAGTGTAAAAATTAAATGGTTTTGAGTAGGTCATTTAGCAAGTTAAGTGACAAAAGAAATTATACGGCTGATGTCTTCATAACTTGTCTTAGGGGTTGGCAGGACTGTCCTATGAGGAGATTAGTTTGACTGGAATTTAGGACAAAAGAAGATCTGACTGAAATATAAAAAATTCTAACAGGGCTAGACAGACTAAACAGTAGGAGAATCTTGAACCAGGGACAGAGTCTCGGGATATGGGATAGACCATTTAGGACTGAAATAATGAAATATTTATTCACTCAAAGGGCAATGAACCTGTAGAATTCCTACTACAGGAGGCTGTGATGACCAAGTCATTTAATGTATTTATGAAAGAGATAGCTTTTTGTTTAGATTTTAATGGCATCAAGGGCTATGGAGAGAAAGCAGGAATATGACATTGAGACAGACAATCACCATGATCATACTGAATGGTGGAGCAAGTTCAAAGGCCCACCCTGCTCCTCGTTGCTATGTTTCTGATATGTGTTGATATTTTTATTGATTTGTGCACCTGTACCCCAGATCCTTTTTTTTGCTACCCCATTTAGATTGTTGTCCAAGCATTATGTAATCTGTGCTCTTCCTACCAAAATATCAGAGATTAATTTGCTAATTACATGACCATGTTTTACGTTTACCACTGTTTTCTGGTATTGTGCTTTGGTTTTGTAGTATTAACATTACCCCACGATCTGAACATTTTGAAATTGGAATCCGAAATCAATTCCAGCACCTAGCTTTGTGGAACAGCATTTTCCTCCTTTTGCCAGTCAACTTCAATTTTCCTTTCTGTCGCACGCTTACTATCCATTGTGCTACCTCTCGAGCTGTAATTGCATGTTTACTATGTTTTACTTTAGCAAAGCACTGTTGAAAATCCAAATATCTTACATCTATGCCATCACCATTACCCTAGTATACTCTGTTGCTTCTTCAAAGAATTCAATAAGTTTTTGAATCATGGCCTTTATACTGACTGCATGGGCTTGTATTTTTGGTTTTTCAATGTTTTTATTGCATATTTTAGTAAAATTACCATTTTTCCCACCAACAGCGTTAAATCAGCTAGTCTACAAGTCCCTAGACTTATTCTATCTTTCTTTTCAAATATATGTATAAGATTATCTGTTTATCAATCGCTGAAACTATTTCCTTTTCTACTGAATTTTTATATACAACAGCATATACCTCTTTCCAAAATTTCTTTTGATAAGAGCATGCAATCCATTCTGACCAGAGTGTGCATCCTAAATTTGATTAGTTTATTCATTAGCACCCCCTCTATCTTAAATGTCATTTTTTTCTTCATCAAATGTCATTTGTTAATTTCCCTGGGAAATAATGAAGTAAAGTAGAACATTTCTGTCATTCCTGTCATTAACTAAGTTATCATGTTTGGTCACCCTAACCTGTTTATTTTAGTGGCTGCAGACTGCTTACTTCTTTTTACATTCCTTGATAATTTAATTTACAGTTCCTTATTGTGTTAACTTTTTCTTTACCTCTTTCCTAACACTTTCATGTTCTCTTTCGTCATCATCTCTTTCATTTATGAGCTTAATGTGTGCCATTTTCCTTCAGACCGTACCTCTTTATTCATCCATGATGTTTTGGCATTGACTAGTTTACCCTTGATTTATAGCGGGATTTTTTCTTGTATTCTAGGATCACCATTTAAAATATTTCCCACTCCTGCTCCTCTAGTCTACAAATACTATTTTCCAGTTCATCTTTCAAGTTCCATCTCATCTTCACAAAAGCAGTTTCTATCCCCGATTTTTTACTTTGTTCATCTCATTTTTGTCCTTTCCTATTTTCATCTTATATCTTACAGTACTGTGATTGCCACTGCCCATGTCTCCCTGGGTTTACTTATCTGCTTTGCTTCATTCCTCAATACTAGATCCTCTTTTGTTGGGCTTCTTACATGCTGGGTAAAAATGAAAATAATTGAGCAAAAATCAAATATTAACATCCTTACAAAATGTTATCCTATGGAGAACACATTTGCCAACATGTGCTTTGCAAATTCAAAGTTAGAGCCAAACAATACTTCTATTCCAATTCAATTTTAGTTTGCCTCATAAAACACTCTTATCATGCACATGTATTATCGTAAATGATTACTTATGCATTTCTCATTGGAGCTTATGTAAATGTTCTTACCAGCAATGGAGGAGGAGAGGGTCCTGGAGCAAAAGGTACCCTGCCCCACATCTTAATGACCTCTCCCAAAGGCTGGAAGCCCTCATCACAGCCTCTCTTTACGAATAAAGACATGGTGAAGTAGCCTGCCTGGAACCATTCTGCCATTTCTTGGTTAGTGAAAGGCCCTGGAGTGTGTGAATAAATGAATACATATTTAAAATAATCTACTACTAAAAGGTTTGACCAGTACATTGCCTCACGTTCTACCAATAAAAAGGTCCAAGTCATCCACAAGAGATCTTGTACCAACAGATGACAATGCTGCCTTTTGAAATAAAAGTAGTACTGCAATATGAAAATAAGATATTTAGGAAAGTCACACAGTAGCTATATTATGCAGTCTGTGTTTTCAACAGCATTTATGAAAAGAGCATAATTTTCCCAAAAATTCTGCTTTAAATTAGGTGAGACTTCAGACTTCTAACGTACTTACCTGATTATTCAGAATTATTCCTGGAAGATTTGGAGATGCTGTTTATACAGTTATGATTACCACACAAGCATTAATGCAATCACAAAAAGTGGCCCAAGACTTCAGTGCCACAAAAATTCAGAGATTAAGAATTTATAGGAGTTACATTAGATATTAGCCATTGTGGCAAGAGCTGGAATCCAAAAATGACAGACTTATTGCCTTCAAGATGTTTCAAAGCACTACAAAATTATGAAAAGGTGCAACATAAATGCAAGTCCATATACTTTTTCAAAAAGCTATTGCTTTTCAGTTAAATGACTTAAGTATTAGCACCCACAGCTAAAACTTATAAATTGGTATTTTCCAGTTAGATTAACCTGCATATCTATAAATTTTAAAATATACAATTCTAATGGAAAAATAAATACAGAATAAAAAGACTGAGGCAGACATTAACCGCATATCTATAATAGTTCACAACTATGTGGCTTAATTCTCAGTTGCACTTTGATAAAACTCTTATCTTTGTTACATGACTACATTGTTTGGCATCTAATTTACAACGCACTGGGCTAGAATTTTGATAGGTGGTTTCTCACATAGTCTGGCTTTTTGGCCTTGAAAGATCTTTGGCTGAAGTTATAATATAGTTCTGATATAAAACTAAATCTAGATTTTTCAGGATTAATTACCAAAGATTTATCATTTTCAATAAAAAAACGGAAACAGCTCACACAAAGGGAGACCAGGTGGGCTAGTGAATTTTCCCAAAAGGAAACAAATTAGTAATTAAATACGCTATTCATATTGGTTTGAGACAGTAACCAGCTCACCAATATATCTGAACGCTTGCAGGATAACATTCAGAACTGGCAATGCTACGTTCAAGCAAGTTTAATGGGAAAGTCATTAACCTCAATGCTGGTTTTCACTCCCCAAATGTTGCCTGGCTTGAGTATTTCCAGCATTTATTTTGTGTTTAGATTTCTAGCGTCTGCAGTATTTTGTTTCCGTACAAGCTCAAGAGAAAGCTGACTGGCAGAACTCACTCCAAGAAGGGCAGTGAAAAGTTAGATGGGAAGTGCAATTGGTCAACTCAAAGAGGGAAGACTAAACCTTCTTCCTGTTCAGCAAAACAAGAAATCCAGGAATAATATGGGTAAATGTGGGGAGAAAGCAACCCACAGAGAACAAGGGCTCCTCCCCCACATTACAACAGTGATGCACCCAGGAATGTTTAGGTTATGACAGATGCTAAATACAAATTATTTCTTTTTGCTTATTGGTAATCAACTTTAGATAATTTATTGGTCAAAAAAGCGCAACCAGTGAAAGAGTTTGAATAGGAGGATGAGAATTTTAAATTGGAGTCCTTGGGGAACCTGATGTCAAAAGCAATGAATGGATTAGGACAAGAGCGAAATTCTATTACAAATGGCACAGGAAGGTGAATTGGCCAGAAGTGCAATGGCTTAGCTGAGTCCAAAAGAGACAAAGGCATGGTGGTGATGAGGTTTCCAGCCATAGATAGGCTGAGACAAGAATTTGTCAGAGTACGTAGCCTAAGCATTTTCAACTGCTTTAATGATCTTCCCTCCATCATAAGGTCAGAAGTGAAATGTTCACCAATTGCAGTTTTCAATACGATTTGCAACTCCTCAGAATCTGAAGTAGCCCATGTCTGCATGCAGCAAGGCCTGGACAGCAACTTGGGCCAAGCAATGAACATCTCCAAGAAAGAATCTAACTATCACTTTATGACGATGATCGTCACTGGATCCCCCAACATTAACATCTGGGAATTATAATTGACCAGAAACCTGATGAGACCAGCCATATAAATACTGCAGCTACAAGTGCAGGTCAAAGATTGGGAATTGTGTGGTGAGCAACTCAACTTCTAATTCAGCAAGGTCTGCCCTCTACAAAGGTAGTGTGATAGAATACTTGCCACTTGTTGGGATGAGTGCAGTTTCAAAACCACCCGAGTGTGATACCATTCAGGACAAAGCAGCCAAATTGATCAATATCCATCCACAACATTAGACATTTATTCTCCCTACCACCAGTGAACAGTAACATGTGTGTGTACCACAGAGACGATACACTGCAGAAACTCACCAATGCTCTTCTTGACAGCATCTTCTAAATCTAATAAGACAAGGGCCACAAATCCATGGGAATACTACCACCTGCACATTCTCCACCTAGGCAGATACTATCCTTATTTGAACTACATCACTCCTCCTTCAATGTCACTGGGTCAAAATTCTAAAACTTACTCCCTAACAGCACTTTGGACTTACCTACACCAAATGGACTGCAGAATGTCACAACCTCAAAAGGTAATTAGTGATGGGTAAAATAGCTGGTCTTATCATCAATGCTTATCCCTCAAATGAATTTATAAATATTTATGAATAGAAAAATAATCTGAGTAATAAAGATAATACAGTATTTTGCACAAACGCTTTACAGGCAGCGATGTACTGGGGAATATCCTTCCAGAGAAAAGCAGATTAACACAATGTTGGAAACACTGAAGAGTAAGCATGTTTAAAGTGAAAGGATAATACAATTGAATTAGTTCGAAGTAATCAGCTTCCCTCACTACATAAAAAGTGTGTAACAAAGACAACAAAAGAATACATCAATTTTGCGGAGCCTGCTAAACCTCTTGCACCATAAACTAAAGACGACGTTTATATAGTATCTTTAAGATGAGAAATATCCCATAGCACTTCACAAGTGAGCGCAATGAAAACAAACACTGTGCCAGAAACTTAAGATTGGCGAAATAACCAAAGGTTTTGTCAGTGGCGAGATGGAGGGAAAGTGGCGAGATGGAGGGAAAGTGGCGAGATGGAGGGAAAGTGGCGAGATGGAGGGAAAGTGGCGAGATGGAGGGAAAGTGGCGAGATGGAGGGAAAGTGGCGAGATGGAGGGAAAGTGGCGAGATGGAGGGAAAGTGGCGAGATGGAGGGAAAGTGGCGAGATGGAGGGAAAGTGGCGAGATGGAGGGAAAGTGGCGAGATGGAGGGAAAGTGGCGAGATGGAGGGAAAGTGGCGAGATGGAGGGAAAGTGGCGAGATGGAGGGAAAGTGGCGAGATGGAGGGAAAGTGGCGAGATGGAGGGAAAGTGGCGAGATGGAGGGAAAGTGGCGAGATGGAGGGAAAGTGGCGAGATGGAGGGAAAGTGGCGAGATGGAGGGAAAGTGGCGAGATGGAGGGAAAGTGGCGAGATGGAGGGAAAGTGGCGAGATGGAGGGAAAGTGGCGAGATGGAGGGAAAGTGGCGAGATGGAGGGAAAGTGGCGAGATGGAGGGAAAGTGGCGAGATGGAGGGAAAGTGGCGAGATGGAGGGAAAGTGGCGAGATGGAGGGAAAGTGGCGAGATGGAGGGAAAGTGGCGAGATGGAGGGAAAGTGGCGAGATGGAGGGAAAGTGGCGAGATGGAGGGAAAGTGGCGAGATGGAGGGAAAGTGGCGAGATGGAGGGAAAGTGGCGAGATGGAGGGAAAGTGGCGAGATGGAGGGAAAGTGGCGAGATGGAGGGAAAGTGGCGAGATGGAGGGAAAGTGGCGAGATGGAGGGAAAGTGGCGAGATGGAGGGAAAGTGGCGAGATGGAGGGAAAGTGGCGAGATGGAGGGAAAGTGGCGAGATGGAGGGAAAGTGGCGAGATGGAGGGAAAGTGGCGAGATGGAGGGAAAGTGGCGAGATGGAGGGAAAGTGGCGAGATGGAGGGAAAGTGGCGAGATGGAGGGAAAGTGGCGAGATGGAGGGAAAGTGGCGAGATGGAGGGAAAGTGGCGAGATGGAGGGAAAGTGGCGAGATGGAGGGAAAGTGGCGAGATGGAGGGAAAGTGGCGAGATGGAGGGAAAGTGGCGAGATGGAGGGAAAGTGGCGAGATGGAGGGAAAGTGGCGAGATGGAGGGAAAGTGGCGAGATGGAGGGAAAGTGGAGAGATGGAGGGAAAGTGGAGAGATGGAGGGAAAGTGGAGAGATGGAGGGAAAGTGGAGAGATGGAGGGAAAGTGGAAAGATGGAGGGAAAGTGGAAAGATGGAGGGAAAGTGGAGAGATGTAGGTTCCAGTGGGAGTTTCAAAGAACAGGACAGGTAAATCCACAGTCATCAATGGTAGGACAAGAAGCACAGCACATAGATTCAGGAGAAACATCACTTTTGGGAGGAAACCAGGACTGGAAAAAAGACACACAAGGTAGGGTTGACCAAGCCATGGAGAATAAATTTAAATGTTTTGAAAGGATGGAGATAATAAGTGGGCAGCATGACGGCACAGTTGTTAGCACTGCTGCATCACAGCGCCAGGGACCAGGGTTCAATTCCAAGCTTGGGTAACTGACTCTGTGGAGTTTGCACATCCTCCCCGTGTCTGCAGGGGTTTCCTCCCACACTCCAAAGTTGTGCAGGTTAGGTTGACTGACCATGCTAAATTGCCACTTAGTGTCCGGGGGAGTGTGCTGGGTGGGATTGTGGTTGGTGCAGACTCGATGGATCAATTGGCCTCCTTCTGCACTGTAGGGATTCTAGGATAAGTAACAGCAATTTAGTACATACGAAGTATAATTTAAAAGATTAGTGTAGAGGATGGAAGGCCAGCAAGGAGAGCAATGGGAATAATCAAGTCTGGAGGTGATTGTCACATGAATGACAATGTCAGCAGTTGATGCACCAAGTTTACAGGATAATTTTTTGCATGGGGAGAATAGCAGGAATGGAACGAGGGATTGGACTGAATATGATATCGAAAACCAAGTTCAGATCAAACATATCTCAAGACAATAGGTCGGATTATGCCTGAATGATCAAGGGAGAGCATAGAATTGGTGGTTAGGAACTGGTGTGTGAGCCAGTGGCTGATGTGATTGCTTTGATTTGAACAATACTGTGCTGACAGAGTTTATGAATCATCCAAAACTTGATGTCAGCCAGAACATCTGAAAGCATGGAAATAAATTAAGACTTAAAAAGTAATGTTAGGGATGTAAAGCTCAATAGTATCATATATATTCTTGTAGATGAGGAAAGGGTTATGCGAGATCAACTCAGGGAAAGAGAAACTACTGTTTCTGATATGTAGGTTAATTTCATCTGGATGAAAATGGTACTATGAAGAGAGTTCTAAGGAACTAGATATTTAGTCAGATCAATGGAGAGAAATGTGGCAATCCATCAAAATCTGCAAATAAGAATGAAGTATACAGTCACAAAGGTTACATACTACAGTTTTGATGCTCAGAACGGGCAAAAATGAGGACAGACAAATTTAAACAGGGAATGTCCAAAGAAATACAAATTTGGAAATCAATGATATATTCAAGGACTTTTCAGAAGTTGGAAATGGGACTGTTTGGGGTGGATCAACCAATCAAGGACATTTTCTCAGGGAGGCAGGTGATGATTATGAATACAAATGGGAGAGACAGGTTGCACGACAAAGACGATTAAGCACCAAGATTGCCAGCAGCACAATAGACTGTAAAATTTCCCACCTGTGATTGTTTAACCGGTGAATGCTAGTATGATTGGATTTTAAATAGTTAACCACATATCAGTTTCTGGCCACTTTGATCACCTATCAGTCTT
The DNA here is from genome assembly GCF_965287045.1 of Carcharhinus amblyrhynchos. Taxonomy (NCBI): domain Eukaryota; kingdom Metazoa; phylum Chordata; class Chondrichthyes; order Carcharhiniformes; family Carcharhinidae; genus Carcharhinus; species Carcharhinus amblyrhynchos. The sequence goes on along the minus strand of NC_137326.1, from coordinate 98,312,064 downwards.
CATTTGACAACAAAAATTAAACTTAGATAAAGTTAAAAGAGGAATAAAATTCAACACATTGTTCATTGCTGTATATGATATACAACTACATATGTTGAATATAAACTCTGAAAAGCCTAGATTTTTGTTACTGCAACATTAATGAATTGAATTAAAATGAATCATCAGCCTGACTTATCACTTCCTCATTTTAGCAATCCATTGGAAATGTAGAAAAAAAATTTCCAGTGAGAGTGGACAGTCTGCTGAATTGAAAGAATGATTCAATATATTTTTATTAGGAAAGCTGAATGCCATTTAGAATTTGCGATAGAAATTTCATTAGCTTCACTTCAATGACATTCACACCATCTCTAAGGTGTGAAAGATCAATTTACAACACTTTGGTTATCAAAGTTGTGTGACTTGAACAAATTACTACTAATTTGTAGAATAGAGGTGTTCCACTATTTACCAAAACATCTACACTCAGTATATTTTATTGACATGCTGATCTCTTAACTGCTCCCAGCAGTGACAAGTTTGTGTGAGACATGTCACGGTGGTATTATACAGGTCAAAATAACCTAACCAGCTAAAGCTTTTTAAAAGAACAATTTAGTTTCCAGTTCCAGAACAGATGAGGACATGGCGCTGTTCAAATTCAGCAGCAAAAGGTAAAATTATTTTGATTTTTATAACAGCTTATTATTTGTGATAAAGCGAGACATGTTCTTCCAAGTGCTCCTTTCTTTACTTAAAAATCAAACTCACTGATACAAGCAAAATTAACAGTCTATTCAAGGGCGAGCACAATGATTGCTCTAAGTCTTCTTTGTTGTGAGCAGCACCTTTTAATTTCTGACAGTGTCTTAAAGAGCACTGCTTATAAACAGAATGCAGCATAACAGCACTTGTGCACAGTTTAGAGAACTGTAGATGCAAAACAATAACTTTATTTTTATCAATATTAAGTTAGAAAAGTCAGATCATTATGAAGTTGGGAAAGGAAAAGCTCTACATACATGTTGTAAGAACCAAGTGCATATACTCAAGTGCATTGCTGAATATGGCACTCAGGTGTGATCAGTTACATTTTAGTGGGCTGTTGACTTTAGAGTCAGAAATTCTTCTCTGCAATTCCTAATTCTCAATGTAAATCATCTGTAGGCCTCAAGGTTTACTTTTGTTGGGTCTTTGCGATCTATTATTTTATCGTGTAGTTAACTTTTGTTGTTACTGGTGCACATGAACCTCTTCTAGGTGATCTTCCTATAAAGAAAATAACTGTCTTTTTCATACTGCACTTCTGAGTTGAGCCAATACCCAAGATATGCCGCATTAACACTGCACTGCAGTTGAAAACCATCACATGCCAAAACCTCAGAATGGATGCTAAGAATAAGTCATATACACCATTTGATAATTTGGAGGCACAGAATTTTTGGAATTCAAATTCAATACCTGGGGAGCTCTGATATCTCCTTGCTCTCCTGGAATGGATACAAGAAAAGGTTGGTTATCCAACAAATAATTTTTCTCTTAACTCAATCCTCCCTTTGTTGTTACAAACAGTTTTTTGATATTTTACGAGAGCTAATTCAAATTAACAATCATTTGCCAACAAGATTGTCCAATTAGCCTAGATACTTCAATCAAATGATTTTACTATAAACAATTGGGCAAAGAGGAATGTTCCACCCCTCTTGCAACTTTCTCCTGCTGTAAAAAAATTCTACTGCATGACATGGCTTGCTCTAACTTAATTCAGCCATGATAGTTTACCAGTTTAATTTACCATACAAAAGAGAGCAGTATCTTAGGAGACCCCCTTGGGAAGCAGTGGAAAGCCAATTCACTTAAAATGACTTAACAAAATTATTAGGAATTATAATTATGGGACTGTTATACTAATACTTCATTTCCTTAACCAGGCTTTGCTCTACTATTAACCATAATTTCTTTCAGGTTTTTTCTTTCCCAAGGTAAAAATGTTGCTTTACACATTCTTCCTCTCCATGCACCTTCAATGGTGAAATCCTTGCAATATTAATTGTGTGCTTCAACTCACCTTTCCCCATCATCTCAAAGCACTGGATTTTTTTGGAAGGCTTCAGTCCTTTTAAAAACTCTTTACTCTGCATAATTCAGTCACTGGGTTGCACAGCTCTCTCAAAATGCTTTACTAATTTTTTTCACAGTGGCTTGCCCCTACATTCCCTCAATAAGCCCATCTCTAATGTACAAAGTCATGGTTTAAATAATAAAAACCCCATATCACAATAACAGATTAATCCATGGCAATGCCTTTTGTCTGTTAAGCCACTGTTTGAGTGAAGGGCTCAGCCTTCTGCAAAAATCCACGGTCTTAACCTTGTTTCCTTGGCCAGAGTCGTGACGCTGTGAGCTGAATCTGGATAATGCACTCTGAACATGTACATTCTCCAGGATACATCAGTACCAGGTAGCAGTACCAAGGGATATCTTTTCTTTAACTGCCAGATCAACCAAATCAAATATCTCAAAATCACTTGAAGTAAAGGCAAACACAAAAATTTTCCTTCATGTTAAACTTGTGTGGGGTTTTTAAAAAAGTCGAAGTACAGACATCTGAAATAGTGTGAACTACGCCTTTATAATTTTTTGCATTGTTTTCCAAAAAGGTATTAATTTCAGAAAATCATTCCATTATTAAATATTTTAAGGAAAACAACTAATTGTCCCTACTTAATTCATATTGGATTAAAAAAACACGTATAATTTCTTAAGAGACACACTCATGCCTACTGTTCCTATTAGCTAGCTTACCTTCTATTTGTGGCAATCTATTACCTCCTTCCATTTTTCGCAACACCCTTAGATGTAGTACCTTTCCAACTTTTACAGAGGCACCATAGAAAGCATCTTTCTGGTTGTATCACAACTTGGTATTGCTCCTGCTTTGTCCAACACCACAAAAGACTACAAATGGTCATGGAAGAAGCCCAGTCCATCGTGCAAACCAGCTCCCTTTCTTTGCCTCTATTTGCAGTTCCCGTTGCCTTGGAAAAGCAACCAGCATAATCAATGACCGCATGCACCCCAGATATACCCTCTTCCACCTTCTTCTGTTGGGAAAAAGATGCTAAAGTCTGAGGATGCATACCAACTGACCAAGAACTTCTTCCCTATTAGCATCATTCTTTTAAATGGACCTACCTCGCAATAAGCTGATCCTTCTTTACACCCTAACTATGACTGTAACACCACATTCTGCACTCCTTTTCTTCTCTATATATGGTGTGCTTTGTCTGTCTAGCGCAAGAAACAATACTTTTCACTGTATATTAATACATGTGACAATAACAAATCAAATGACTCCTGGAAATCTAAGTACAGTACATCCATTACTGCCCCCTTTATCCAAACCATATGTAAATTCTTCAAAGAACTCCAATCAGTTGGAAATATGATTTCCCTTTCACAAAACAATCTTGACTCTGGCTGATTACCTTGAATTTATCTGAGTGCACTGTGGTGATGGATTTTTTTCATCCAGAGGTTGCAAGCACCTCAAACCTATTTGACAACTGCAAAGTTAGAGCCCCTCCACTTTGATCTGTTCCGTCCCTTTAGCTGCCTCACTCACAGTCACATCCTCCTGTTCTTCACCGCTGACCAAAACAGACAACCCTATCCTAAGGGGTGTGACTGTCTCCTGAAACAAGAACCCAGATATTTCTCTCCTGTTCGACTTCCAGATCGATAATCCTGAACAATTCCTCTAGTTGCTTATACCTTCTGCAGATCAGTTTGTCCTGGATTGCCTTTTCATCCAAAAACTCCCACATTCCACAGCTGCAGCAAAACACTTGTCCTGCCATTGTTACGTTACTTAATTCAATGTAATTACTTTCTTCATTAACTTAACATAATTTCTATTTATATTATATTAATGTGCTTATTTAATGCTAATAACACTTATTACTAAAAGTTATACAATTCTTAATAAGCAGGTATGTGTTTTAGATAGTTATTTGAAGTTTTATATTATATTTTAAAATCTGTTTTATTTATTGATCTACCTTAACACTGAAGTCTTATGCTAGCTATTAATAAATATATGGTCCTTTATACCAAACACTTACCAGCCAATCAACTTACTAGTATCCTGTGCTGTCAGTTGCCTTTTCACTCAATTTCTTCAGCATCAGAAATGCCCTTCTTGCTGATTTTACACAATGAAGCTCCCGGCTCCCTCCTCGCTGATTTTACACAATGAAGCTCGTGGCTCCCTCCTCACTGATTTTAAACAGTGAATTTCCCTGCACCCTCCTCGCTGATTTTAAACAGTGAAGTTCCCAATTCCCTTTTTGCGATTTGAAGCAGTGAATCTCCTGATTCCCTCCTCGCTGATTTTAAACAGTAGTAAAAGTAGCAGTAAAAGCACTAAAATTGTAAATGAAGTAGGGAAATTCAAGTTATGCCAGACTTCAATCTGGCACATTGCAAACTTCTGTGATCCCAATGTGTATACCTTGTATTTCTCCTTGTGGATCTTTATAAAACCATTTCATCGCAGCATCATGCGACAGTGGCAAGGTAGAAGCTTTAGTTCGTTTATCCTGAATTTGCGCTGTCAGTCTTTCATCATCCAAGGCATTATCCTGCAAAGATGCTACCATCTTCTCAGCTTCCTGATTGGGAAAGATTTTATCCTCATTAATTGACCTTTACTGAGAAGATTCAGTTTCAATCTCCTAAATAAGCATGCATACCTTTGCTTGTTCAGATCTGGACCATTTGTACTACATTGTCCCAAAAGCCCTCATATACCCATATAGTTCTGATGAAATGCTACTTGACCTGCTGAACATTTCCAATTTTTTTCCTCGCATGCAGCATTTGGTTTTCCACTTTTAACTGTTAAACCAATCACTAATTACTTATTTCATGGTAGAACTTTTTGTGTAGTTCAAAGCTGCTACACAAGGTATATTATAGATGCTGCTGCAATATGTAAAGATGATACAAAGAACAAAACAGCACAGGAACAAGCTCTTCGGCCCTCAAAGCCTGCACCAATCATGCGTTCCTAACTAGACCATCCGTTTGTATCCCTTTATTCCAGTCTTTCATGTGGCTATCTAGATAAGTCTTAAATGATCCTAGCATGTCTGCCTCAACCACCTTACTTGGTACTGCATTCCAGGCCCCACCATCCTGTGTGTAAAATATGTCCCCCGCATATCTGTATTGAACCTTGCCCCGCCTTGAACCTGTGACCCCTTGTGTTTGTCATTTCTGACCTGGGAAAAAGCTACCAAATGTTCGCCCTATCTATGCCCTTCATAATTTTATAAACTTCTATTAGGTCACCCCTCAACCTCCGTCTTTCCAGGGAGATCAGCCCTAGTTTACTCAATCTCACCTCATAGCTAATACCCTCCATACCAGGCAACATCCTGGTAAAGCTTTTCTGCACTCTCTCCAAAGCCTCCACGTCCTTCTGGTAGTGTGACGACCAGAACTGGATGCAGTATTCCAGATGTGGCCTAACAATGTTCTATATAACTGCAACATCACATGCCAACTTTTATACTCAATGCCCCATCCAATAAAGGCAAGCATGTCATATGCCTTCTCCACCACCACTGCCACCTTTGAGGATCTGGGGACTTTGCACACCCAGATCCGTCTGTGTCTCTAAACTCCTGATAGTTCCGCCATTTATTGTATAGCTCCCCCCTGCATTAGATCAGCAAAATGCATCACTTTGTATTTACCTACATAAATACATTATATAAAAATATATACATTTTATTTATTTAAATATATACATTTCTACCATTCTGAGAACTAGATGAATTCTGCTCATTTTCAATATGAGATCTACAGGAGAAAATAATTCAATTTTGGACAATGATTTTGATTCATGATTGCAGGAGTGGTGTGAGTGATTTCACAATTAACTGTTCCCATTACATGCCTGTTCAAGGTGCTTCAGCCCTTCATCATCATCATTATCCTGAGGTATGCTCCGCTTTGCAACTGCTGAAACTGTAGACAAGGGAGATGCTGAAGCTGTAGCAGCATTAGTAGTAGTGCTGTTAATAGAGGGAACTGAAGATCTTTGATGAGAAGAGGGTGAGGTATCTGCCACTGGAACACAAAAGTAAGTTTATTTAAATATAGACTGTCCGTGCCAAAGTTACTAAATTCAAACAAGGGCATTTCATCCCTTGGTAAATATAAAATGTTCTAAATTTGAAATTACAAAATATCCCAGTGGCTGATTACAACTACAATATGTGTATAACTTTCTATGTATCTATGAAAGCTGTTGGAGATAAATAAAAGGTTTAACTGGAAATAATTCATTCTTCAAGTAGATAGTCTTGCACCAAGGTATGAAATGCAAAGTAGGAATTCACTGTTACAGACAGGAGGGAGTTTAAAACAGTTCAGATTTCCCCTTTCATCTATCTGTAAATAGAAAGTTTTTTTTGCTTTTGATTTCCCCATCCCTCAGTTTTATAGTGAAGAAAGCCTCAAGACAATTAAAATAAACTAAGCCTCCAATTTTACTCTATTTTGAAAATAGAAACTCGTAACTTCCCCCATTCATTGCAATTACACAATAAAAGGGATAAGAGAAAGAAAGAGGTACAGGGCAAAGACCACAGACAAAAAAAGAACAGTTTCACGTAGTTCCTGAGTCCAGAATCAAACTCTAACAGTATATCCATTCAGAGAGATGAGCAGACTGAAGTTGATACAGGGGAGTCCACTTTTCAAATAGCACTGACTTCCATGATGGCAGAAGCATATGGAGATGTATTATTCTTGTAGTAGACACTGATACAGTGTCACAGAATGCCTGCAGTTCAGAAGGAGGCCATTCAGCCCATCAGGAGAGAATCTGCATCGACTCTGCAAAACAGCAGCTTATCCAGGTCTAGCCCTCATCCTATCCCTGTAATCCTGCACACTAACCATGGCTAAATCACCTAACTTAGACATCTTTGGACACTAAGAGGTAATTTATCATGGCCAATCCACCTAACCTGCACATTTTTGAACGTTCTCACTGTGTCTGCCTGGGTTTCCTCTGGGTGCTCTGGTTTCCTCCCACTGTCTGAAAGATGTGCTGGTTAGTTGGAATGTGGCAACTAGGGGAATTTCACAGTAACTTCATTGCAGTGTTGATGTAAAGTGTTAATGACTAAAAAATAAGCTTTTTTTTAAGTGCCAAGCGATTTAAATCTGGACACAGCCTGATTCTGCTGCTCTTTTGTTGAATGAAGATAGCAGACTGCCTCCTTTAACTTCATAAGGCAACATTACAGGTTCTAGGAGCTTCAGGGATGCACGTAATATAATGCCCACTTCTTTCCCTTAGTTTCAAAAAAGGATATATGTCCTTGATCTGGACTATCGAGATGGTTAACATTTCATCCATTAATAAATTCACCAGAGAATCTCCGGTGAATAAATTCACCAGAGATTCCTTTGTCCTCACAGAGATATCAGCCCCATTGGCCAGGGCTTCTCAGAAATGTAATGGGGCCATTTTGCATTTCCTTGGAATTTGATTTTTGCAGCCACAGGGAGCATTAGCACCTCTTTAGAGGTCACGAGGTTGCTGTGGTTTTCTGAAAGCTAGAAATTTCTTGTGTGAGTCATAGCCAGTAATAGCTTCAGCGAATGTAAAGCCTTTTCCATTACACAGATAGGATGATACAGATAAATATATAGAATGATAGATTACCGTGGTGATGGAAGGAAAATGGATGTAAATTCAGTCACTGGTTGAATTGCTAGTGGGTGATGCTAAGAGAAAGACGATGGAATCATGCCCATTTTCCAGATAAGGTATCAACAGCACAAAAAACATACAGAAACTGTCATCTCCTGCGGAGATAATGGATGTTTATCATCTCAGCAGGAAGAATATTGTGAGGGCTACATCCCAGGCCGGTTTATGGATTTTCATCTTCCAGGGATTTAGGATAAAAGCCAGCTGAATAATCATGGTTGATTAATGCCAGATGACCAGTTCCTTGGGTTGACACAGGAGGAAAGACACAGCAAACCTCTGCAAAGGTTTTACAGGTAACGACAAACTGTCTAAAAAGGAAACAGGACTGCTTCTCAGCCAAATTGCAGAACACAAATCTCAAAACCAATTCATTCACTTGAAGCCAGCGTCAATGGAATCACAGATAGCAACATCCGCAACATTCCACTATCTATTCTTCACTGACAAATCAACGACTGATTTGTATATATTTGGATATTTAATTTTGGACTATTCTCATTTCTGATCTGTGTGAGTGTATATGTATTATCTATGGCATTACTGTTTTTCTATTTATATCCCAGATTTTTAAATCAATTCCTATCCAGATTGATAATAACTGACTCAAAAAAGATTGAGGATGTTTCTTCCTATTAGGACAGGTCTCCAATGTAGTACTTCAATTAATGCCAATGATTAATACCAATGAGGAATGGGCCCTCACACATTTTGGGGAGGCACAGTGATTAGCAATGCTGCCTCACGGGGACACAAGTTTGATTCCCACTTGGATCACTATCCGTGCAGAGTCTGCATGTTCTCTTCTGTCTGCATGGTTTTTTTTCCTCTGGGTGCTTTGGTTTCCTCCCACAATCCAAAAGATGTGCTAGTTAGGTGCATTGGCCGTGCTAAATTCTCCCTCAGTGTACCCGAACAGGCACCGGAATATGGTGACTAGGGGATTTTCACAGTAACTTCATTGCAGTGTCACTGTAAGCCTACTAGTGACTAATAAATAAACGATAATAAACATTATTAAATGAGATGGTGGGGAAAAAGGATTATTTCAAATATGTTTTCTTATGGTACTCTCTTTCAAAGATAGAATAGTGGGATGAATGCCATACTTTACATAGGCTCTAATGCTTCAACAGCTTTAGTCAGTTGGATATTGTAAATAAATTCATACCTTCCCTGGCAGGTCTCTGTTGTGCATCCTCAGTTTTGTCAGTTTTTTCTGATATGCTTTCTTCCTTGTTAGATGGGCTGGAAATCATTGATATCTGAGGCTCTGAAGGAGGCAGTGATGAATTTGTACAGGAAACATCTTTGGATTCTTCTGTTTTATTTGTTTCTGTAATATGATAAAATATTGATCAATGCATAACAAGTAATAGATAATCTTACACTGTGACTAAATTTAGCAAGTAATTAAATTCAAGTAGAACAAATATGCATGGTTCTTCTTCCCCCCTTTCTGCCCCATGTATTTTTAAGCTGATTGATTTAAGGTTTATCTAATGTAGCCTTAGCCAACTTCTAGAAAGTGCATTAGACAAAGCAAGATGAATGGACCTTAATATTTTCATCTTTCACTGGGGAATTAGAACAAAGTGCATAGTCAAAAGCTTTCACACTGCAGCTCAATGTGAGATCAATTCATCACAGATTTCTCTAATAAATCAGAAAAAAATATTCAATGGCTTGCATGGGCACATAGATATGAGAGGGCCCATGTAATCTGGGCCAAGTTCACTTACATTAGGCAGAAGTGCAGACAAATTGGCCTCAGTACCCAAGAGACCCACACTGGAAGCATGCATGTGTAGATCCTGCTTAAGGGTCAAATTGGCCTTGCTGGTCATGCAAAGGTCACTTCTGCGCGAAGGCACTTCTACAACTATCTCAGCAAGAATTCAATGCCTTCGCGAGAGGGATTCAAAGAAAGCAGAAAACATAACAGGAAAACGTGTCAAATAAACAAGTTAAACTGGAAAACAAACTTGTGGGTAACTGACAAGAATAAACCATGTCCTTCCTACCATGCCACAGTTGAAGGCATTACAGTAGGACAGCATGGTGGCACAATGGTTAGCACTGCTGCCTCACAGCAGCAAGGACCCAGTTCAATTCCCAGCTTGCACATTCTCCCTATGTCTGCGTGGGTTTCCTCTGGTTGCTGTGGTTTCCACCCACACTAGGTGGATTGGGCATACTAGATTGCCCCTTAGTGTCAGGGAGACTAGCTAGGGTAAATGCATGGGGTTAAAGGGATAGGACCTAGTTGGGATGTGGTGCAGACTCAATGGGCCAAATGGTCTCCTTCTGCACTGATAGGGTTCTATATTTCTATGATTCCTTTAGATGTGTCTGTTATGCCTGTCCAAGAAAAAACTGACAATAAACTTTCTGAATGTGAATATAAATAGCAAATTAATTTCAATACACTTAGGAATTTTGATAGGAAAAAGAAGGAGGTCATGATTTATTTGGAAAATAGGAATCCAAGTGATTCACAGGAACAAAGGAATTTCAGCCAAAACAGATAGTTCACAAAGCAGTAAGGCAAGTTAGTAAGGCCACTGAAAAATGCTGAACAACTATGATGATTTATTTTCAAAGATAGAAATCGAAGTAGAAAGGCTACACTAAACTTGTTTTGAACCTTGACTAGACTACCTAATATACAGTGTCAGTTCTGGTTACTATATTGTAGAAAGGATATGGAAACACTGGAGAGGGTACAAAAAAGGTTTGTAGAGATGGTACCTGTTATGCAAATCTATACCAGAAGACACTGAATAGGGTGGCTCTCTCTTCTGTTGAAACAAGGGGACTGAGGGGTAACCTAATAGAAGTCTTTAGAAGTATTAAGAAGTTCAAACAATTAAGTACAATGGTTCCACTTTTGCAGAAAAGCAAAATGAGAGTCCACTATACAAGATGGTCACCAATAAATCACATAGGGAATTCTATCCATAGAGTATCAAGAATGTGGAACTGGTTACTGCAGGAAATAGTTGAGACAAATATCACTGTCCAGGCACACATAAGGGAAGGCTAGATAGACAAGGAATATTAGAATTTCACGTATAAAGATAAGGAAAGACAGGGGATTAAAGTGGAGAATAAATGCCAGGATGGACTGGTTGGCCAAATAGCCTGCTTGTGTACTGTATGTACTTTGTAACCATGTCTGATAAAACCTGGAGCTCAGAGGTGAGAAATTTGCATTTATAACTTCAGAATATTTTTCGATGAAGAATGACTGATTAAAAACCTTCAACAGCCTCGTTCTTGGTTTTCTTATCAGGCTCCTTGGCTTCTTCTTTCTCACTGTCCTCTGAATTTGATCTCTCCTCTCCATCCTCCATCTGTTTAAAATCCAATTCCTGTTCCTCTGGAATAGGCTCCTTGGGAGCTTTCTATAAACAGCATCAAAAACAAGATGCATAGTTAGGTAAGAGATTTAAACTTTGACAGAATTGTATATTTAAGAAATTCATTTATGGGATGTGGCATCACTGACTAGACCAGCATTTATTGCCCATCCTTAGCTGCCCTTAAGATGATGGCGAGCTGCCTTCTTGAACCTCTGCAGTTCCTAAGGTGCGGTAGGTACACACACAGCTGTTGGGAAAGCGATTCCAGGATTCCAGTGAACGAACTGCTATCTATTTGCAAATCAAGATGATGAATGACTTGGACAGGAACCTCTAGGTGATGGGCAAAGATTCAAAAAAATGCGGAGTATTATACAATTCCTCTGACATGCATATTCTCGCTTTAGGGGTCAGCCTTACTTCAGCTGTAGCACAATTTTTCAAAGTAAGGGATTTAGGGGTTCAATTCTTTGTCTAGACTATGGCACATAATTTAGGATGACATTTGAGCAAGTTCAAGTGCCATTTTTGAATGAGATGTTAAATAGAGGTCTCATCCATCTCCACAGGTGAATAAAAGATCCCATTTCACGACTCAAGGGAAAATAGAAGTCTCCCATCCAATTCTAAACCCTGCCAACCCAACTTTAAGAAATGAGTAGATTGTTGTAAAGATCTAACTGGTTCACCAATGGCCTTGAGGAAATAAAACTTGTCATCCTTACCCAACATGGCCTTTATGCAATTTCAGTTCCACACCTTGGTAGCTGACTTTTACCTTCCATCTGAAACTGCCTTACATTCAAACCGCTATCACGATTCCAATTGATGTTACTGCTGGACAATTAAGTCTAAGAATGTAACCTGGCTCGATAGACCATAGTTTTGTTTTTTTTTAAAGAGATGTAGATGAACAGTCATAGGACTGCCAATTAACTTTTAACAAAAGAATAAACCATTTATTAAATCTAAAAAAAGTGACTGTAATACATTACTCCTTCATCTATATACAGAAAGACTTTTAAGGAAAACACCAGTTACATAACATATCTTATATAATAATGTTCTGACTATGTAAACAGTTCCTGTAAACCAAAAGGCCAACTGTTGTCAGATACACCACATTCTGAAACCAAGTGACATATGCCATCCAATTCAACTTCTGTGGATTCAAACTCTAATCTCGAAAAAATAGACTTTAGAATTTTCTCCCAAACAACATTTCCTCTCAGGTGCCTTCACCAAGGATCCACATCCAGGGTTTCAATCATTTATTTCATTATTCCTCTGTCTTGATTGTCTTGTGCATTCAAGCTTCCACACAATCTTTGAGATACCCAGCCATGTCAACAGAACATGACTGCTTCACGAGCAGTATTAAGATGTCACCAAACTTTTGATTTACCTTTTAATTCTGGCTTCTCACCTCACCAATTTGAAATCTGGTTCTTGCAGCTGTCTCTTTAATTGAGAGCAATTTCCCTCTTTTTCTTTAATTTCACCCAATTGGACCACAATCAGCTTCTTGTTCTATGTTTTTATAACTTAGTTGTCTTCTGAAACATGCTTTTATCCATTGTTTTCAATGGTTCAAGAAGATAGTCCACTGCCACCTCCCCAACAACCAGGGATAGGTAGTAAATGTCAGCTTTGTAATGGTGCAAACATCCCCAGAATGAATAAAAATTCAGAGGGGGTGGGTTTGGTTTTGGAGGCTGGTGGAGGTCAGTGGGAGATGCGACAAGAGGGCATGCAATGAATGAGTAAAAGGTCATGAGGATTCATAAACTCTACCTTCAACAACACTGGTTCAGTAACAGTGCTCTCACAATAATCAGAAGATTGTGGTTTCAAGCCCATTTCACTTGAGAAGTCAATCGCGAATGACACCTCAATCTATTACTAAGAAAGTGTTGTGCACCCAAAGGCCTGTCTTCTCATTCAAGCAGATGTAAAAAAAATCCTATAGTACTTGTTTCAAGAACTGGATTGTTCTGGTGTTCTGGCAAACATTTATTCTCAACCAACATAGCTAAAACCCGAATATCCAGTGGTTTAATTTTGTGGCTTTTTCATTGACTTTGCTGTGCATAAACTGGCCATCATATTTTCCTGTAATATACAGTAACTACAGATCACAAGCACTCATTTGACTGTGAGGCACTTTGACAAACCTGGAGGTCAGAAAACATATTAGTTGTTTCTTTCTATACCATAAGCACATATTTAAAGCCATTAGTAATTATGCAGTATTTCAACAAACCAACTCCATTACAATAAAGATGTTCCAGCCTCAGTCACAAATATTCCCAATCAGCGATGGCATCTTAACATCATTCATATCCTTTTTTAAACAAACATTGACCAGGTAACATCCCTCAGCTCCAGACTCAAAAATCTTAACATTATTACACTATATATACACCTTTTGTTTTGCAACTGGTCGTTTTATTGATCCTTCTGAACTTCCATCAAATCAAAGCATTTTACCGTACACACTGCAAGCTTACCCAAGACTATTTCCAACTTCATTTGTGTGGGCAGGATTTGGACTCATTATCAAGGTGAGAGGTGTCAATCACTATTGTTTCAGATAGAAACTGATGCCACTGTTAATATTAAATGTAGATTTGAAAACACATGGTTAAATTAAGTTACCTACCATTAGACAAATTCCCTCACAAAGTGACTTACACAAATTAAGAGAGATCTAAGAAATTACAATTACCCAACCTTCAAGGACATAAATGCTCCAGAAGAATCAAACGTTCCCATCTCCTCCTCTGCATCCTCCAGACACCATTCTGGCAAGCTGTCCTTTTCATCATCCATACTGCCACTACCAGAGCGCACACGTCTGTAAGCTCGTTCATCATCTCGATCTCGGTAATCAAAATCAAACCGTCTTCTGCGTTCTGTGGCTTCTCTCCAACCTGTAGAACGTGACCCACGTTAAAACGTTTGGAAAAAGTTTGTACACTAAGTAACACTAAAAATCATGTAAATGCTCAACAGCAACAATGCTATTAATAGTAAGGAACGTTAAACATGACCAAAAAAGGCCTCGGTTCACTGCCCTTTGTGTAGTGAACTTGTTCAACAGGGTAGATACACCATCAGCCTGAGCGTACCAATTAGGAATGAGAACTTGACCTTAGCTCCTATTTGTGATCATTATCCTGAAACGCCTAGTTGATTATAAGCATTATGGCAATTGTAATTGACAATGCTTTACCCATTTCTCTGCCTTAGCATTTTATACCTTTACAAATGTTTTTCTTTCCAACGTTCCTTTAGAAGTGCCTGCTCTGGATATGACAACTGTTCAAATGCATGGCATAACTCAAGCAAGGAACAGGTCAGAACTTTCAATACTCACAATGTCTATTCAGGTATCTTTAAGTAAAAGCTGCCCAAAGTGCAACTATTTTCCCTCTTTTTTCCTCCCTTTATGATGTGGAAACGAAGCCATTGGACTGGGGTGGGCACAGTAAGAAGTCTCACCATACAGGTTAAAGTTCAACAGGTTTATTTAGAATCACAAACTTTTGGAGTGCTGCTCACCTGAAGCTTAGGATTCCACATAAACCTATTGGACTTTAGCCTGGTGTTCTGAGGCTTCTAACTGTTCCTCCCTTCATACCTCATTATAAATGTAACCAAAGCAACAAATCATGCTCCAATATGGTAGTTACTTTTTTAACCTTTGGGCTGGTGTTTATAAAATTCTGTCTGAGGGATCACCAGTATTCTCTGTATATAAATGACAAATCTACACTGGATATATAGGAGTAAATTATGCTACATAAATCCACACAGCATGATTTTTCTATTAGCCAACTGCCTGTGGCATTGCTAATGGGGCTGAATTTTTGTCTGGTGATGTGGGAATGGGATAGGGCTGGGGGCGTGATGACACAAAACTTGGAGTTTTTTGCTCTAATTTAATTTGATGTGCTTTCTTGAGCTCACCAACACCTCTCCTTAGGTCAGGGTCATCATTATAAACCTGAGAGGAAATCTGAATATCCTCCCTCCCCACACATTCAACCTATTTTACATGGTGTGAGTTTTGGAAGGTCTAAAAACAAAACTTTGTTACAGAGTTTGTACTGCTGAGGAGTCAGGAACATTCTGATAGATAAGTGCTAAAAAGACCATATATTGTAGTTTGTGTTGCAATATTTCAACTGCATTAAATGTTTTAACTACAATGATTAAAGGGCTTGTCCTGCAAAGACAAAAACAGTGCTGGTCAATGTAATTAAGTGTTGAGATGTATCGGAGTAATTTTCTCATTCGGTAAGTGCTTCTGTACGTTCAAAACTGAAGAAAATATTGCTTGGAGTCTCTGGTGTGATGATCTGAAGTGACTGAAATACCAGAGCTGACTCGAATTGAAAAACCTTCAGCAGCTTGCATTTAAGGGGGGAAAAAACTAACAGCTGCTAGATCACTTCGAATTGATAAGATATCTGCTCTAGTTGCAGGAAAAAAGGTCATTCATTTCTTCAGTTTCAGACTTAAATATTATTAAAATTCGGCGCTGGCTACCATGATTACTTTTCAATAAAATGTTTTTCTAATAGACTCTACATTTCACATTTTCAAGGATTTTTATCATACTCGAGTTCATTATGAATGGTTGGCTGAGTTTCAACACTCTAGGTTCATTTGCTAAAAACATTCACATTTTTGTTGACAGTTCTTAAGATATTATAAAAGGAATATCTTTGATGTGATGGGTGACTTTTTTTAAAACAACAGAATGACCATATGGCTTTAATTTTTTGAATGACTTTTATGAATGAGTTTTTTCAATATGAAGGGTATTTGAATGACAACTCCACTATATTGTTAATTTTTTTAAGTGTCTGTTTCAAAGATATCCAAAGGTTTGCCCGTAGTAGATACTCTGAGTAGTTATGGAAAGGGGCATGGATGTATACAGAGTGGGTGGTGGGTGAGGTCTATGGGACACAAGAATGATGCTGGAAGTTGAGCTGCTGTCCCCGAGAACCAGGCAGGCCTTCTACCTATTTAGATATCACTTTAGGAGAATATACAAATAATGCACATCAAGGAACCGATGTCAAATGGAATGTGACCAACAGATAGTGAAGGTGTTGCAGCTTTTGTTGAGTAATGGAGGGTGCTCAATTCCTTCAGCAGATCTATCTGTTGAGTTATACTGCAATGCATAAGCCAAAAAAACACAAAATGGGAGAATAGCACCATTGGATTTAGTAAAGTAAAAACCTGAACAGCAGCCAAAAAATTATTTAAAAAGCAGCTGCGCTGCTGAATCTCGACAGAGTAAAGCCATAAGTTGTGGGGTTCTGTAAAAGATGGGGAACTTTAAAAGGATGACCACTAAATTCCCCAACATGAGGTGGAAGGCAACAGAAATCCTATTCAAACTTTTTAAACAAGGGATGGGATTATGCTTTGTAGATTTATCTGTTACAGAACCGGATAAAAAAGCGGTGAAAGTAAAGAAAGCCATTACAAATACAGTGAATACTTGGGGCCTCTCTATGGAGAATGACAATGCTGTTAAGCTGTGGGAAAACATGCTGGAAGAGTAACTTCATATAAAGGTGAACTTCAGAATACATTGACTGGAGCTGATGGTTTACAGAAAACCACCACAAGAATCAATTGATCAGTTTGTCAACAGGTTCCATGATAAGAGCAAGGACTAAGCTGTCTGGATGGATAATGGAGCCAGTCATTATTTTAATAACAATCAAAGTCTTCCAAAAAGACCTTTTAAAAGAAAAAAAAGTCACAGTCACAGAAGGGCAGCACAGTGGCATAGTAGTAGTTAGCACTGCTGCCTTACAGCACCAGCAGCCCGGGTTCAATTCTGGGCTTGGGTCACTCTGCAGAGTCAGCACATTCTCCCCATGTTAACATAGGTTTCCTCCAGATGCTTTGGTTTCCTCCCAAAGTTTGAAAGACGTGGTGGTTAGGGCATTGGCCATGCTAAATTCTCCCTCAGTGTAACTGAACAGGTGCTGAAGTGTGGCGACTAGGGGATTTTCACAGTAACTTCATTGCAATGTTAATGTAAGCCTACTTGTGACTAATAAATAAACTTTACTGATACACTACTAAAATATAACAGCAAAGATGAAGCCACTGTGGCTGGGACAACACCTGCAGAGCTCTGAAGAGTAATTCTGACTCAAAACATTGACACTATTCTCTCTCCATAGATGCTGAGGTTTTCTAGCATTTCTGTTTTTGTTTCAGATTCCAGCATCTGCAGCATTTTGCTTTTATCTATGGATACTGGTGGTTCATTTGCCAGAATAATCTTAAGAAATCTATGCTTTCAGGCCACCATCTGGAACATCCTTCCACCAGAGATTACTTTCCTGTTTTTCCAAGTCAGGGTCTGTTTCAGCAGCATATGGATAGAACTATAGAATGTTTCTGGATATATATACATTTCCAATGATGTTGTGGTAATAGGCAAAACCAAGAGTATGGCCAAAGTTTACACTCAATAATAGCAGCCGCTCATTGTGAAGGACTCGTCTGTGGATAGATTAATTGCTTCGATTCTATATATTCCAGTTCTGGGATCCATTCTGGCCACGCAAACTTAGGGGATGTGTAACATCTGCCTATTCACCAGACATGTATCTATTTGGTAAACTACTTATTATGGAAACTGACCACAAACCATTGGTGATGACTTGTCACAAGCCACTGATGAGTGCCCCACCCAGACTACAGAGATGTCTGATTAAAGTACAGGAATATAAACCCTAACTCTGTTACAAGATATATAGCAAAATGTGCTGGTTACCAAATCCAAAAGAAAAACTGTGAATGTTTTGCTAGACCTGTAAGCAGATAATGTAGCAATCAAAGTAGAGGATGCATTCAATGTAAATCTGATGAGTTTTGGTCAACACAAATATAAAATAGCAAGTGATCCATCATTGAAGTCATTGTGGAAGGTTTTTGGAGCTGGCTGGCCTTATACAGTGTAAAAAGTGCCAGTTGCCCCAAGATGTTTTTGGCTGTACAGAGATGAATGAGATATTTCAAAGTGGCATGATTTCCAAAGAAAAGCAGGAGTTTTCACTAGAACATATCATCAGTTTCACCAGGGGAATAAAGTAAATGAGACACCAAGCAAAGGAAATTCTGTATTGGCCAGGCATCAATGATATTGAGAAGGGAGTGACAATATGTGAAGCATATTAGAGGCACCACCACACCAATAAAATGAATCACCACACCCACACCAAGTTCCATCACAGCCTTGGCTCAAACTCGCAACAAATTTACTCACTGCCCATGGCAACAACTTTCTCCGAACGACCAATTATTTTTCCAAGATTCCAATCATCATATAGCTGAAGGATACCTCGAGTTTGGCCATGGCTGACGCAATATTGAGTTTGGTATGCCTGGAGAGATCATATCAAACAATGGGCTTCAATATACTGGTAGACCTTTAAGGGTTGGGTGCTAAATGGGGCACAAATCATATGTCAGTCTTGCCACACTATCTCACATCCAACAGTCACGTTGAGAGCATGCTTTGCACTATTGAGGCATTAATCGTGAAGTGCAGAGAAACAAAACAAGATCTCTATGTTACACATGAGGATGACAGCTTTGGACATGGGTTTACCATCACTAGCGGAATTCACATTTGCTAAGTAGATTAGGGCAACCTTGCCAAGCCAACAGTTGTCCAAATTCTCAGAGTGCAAAAGGAACTTCTTAAAAAAACAAGGAAGAGTGAAGACAGCACACAACCAACACATGGGTGTGGAACTGTCCACTCTGCATGTAAAACTGAAGGTTTGGGTCATACATAAGAGCACGGAAGCTGGCTACTGCGTAAGCAAGGCTTGCAGTGAGACTAGATCTGATGAGGCGCAGTACCAAATAGGGAAACCTTAAGGAGAAACAAAAACCAAGGAAGGGAACTGCTAGTTGTATAACACCCAGCACTCCAACCGTGTCTACAGCAGAGTCAAAGATGAACTCGGAAAGTGAAATTGTTTTCATGCAGTCATTCTCGTTCACCATTCTGATAATACACAGCTTGCCAATGCACCCATGAGTCCAGAATACCAGTGATGATTCACATATCAGACAAGTTATACCATCCTGAGATCTGAGAGGATTAGTAAACCACCTATACTTTATGCAAACTCTTGGATCTATCTTCCATGTAAATAGTTTTCCACATGTCTTAATGTATGCAATGCTAGCTTGGGGGTGGGGGGGTGCGGGGAGAAGGGGGGAATGTTGCGGTATCAGTAAGAGAATATGCAAATGATGCACACATCGCGGGAACAGGATTTGAAGCAGCAAGTGACCGGTAGTCAAATGGAGAGGGTGAAGCTGTTGCTTGCTGAATCCATACCACAGACCTGTCCAATGAGCTATCCTGTAATTTTACATATTCGTTGTATCCTTCAAATAAATCAAACCTACTTATAGGTTACCAATTGTGCGTGCGAATTTGATGAGTTTTCAAAACTAAGCCAGGAATACAACCAAGCCAGCCCCTTTTGTACACTCTTTTTGCATGGCATTACTCTTCACAAAACCCAAACCCTCACCAGCCATATCTCTCCAAGACTGAAATATGGCGGGAATGCATAGAGGAAGGTTCAGGTTTCAGAAGCCAGAAACAGACATAACTCATATTTTCCTAGGCTAAGTGAAACATTGGGCCAGGGAGTCAAAACCAAGCATAGTATTCAAGTTAACCAGATTTGAGTGTAGAGAAATAAAGGAATCAAGATTGCAGAGGACTCCAGAAGCACAGAAGGGGCTACTGGATGAGACAAGGTGACTAAAAGGTGGCAGAAGCATCTTAGATTTGAGGGGATGGGGGTGAGAGGGTGAGGAGCTCAGTGAAAAGATTTTCAGCACCAAGGAAAGAGAAGGGAGCCAGCAAACATTGTATGGATGTGCGAGGAGGCATTAAAATAACCTGTGATCAGTAATCTATTGCTGCTGCCAATTACAGCAGAAACAATATTCAATCCAAAGCAATGAGATTTCTTAGTTGGGAAAACTAAAACAACATACCACTCCCCACAGTTAGGCTGATGCTCCATGATCCACAGATCATCTAAATAGGGCACCTGGTTGCCAATTCACACAGGAACAAGTCACCCACTTCCTTTGGTTTACTGTAGGTTCCACCATCCATGCTTGGCAAATGGGCCAATGCTTCCATAGCTTCACAGCCAAGTAACCAAGGTCTCTGAGTTGCAGGAGTTCACAAGTAGAACAGGTAAAAATAGGCTATGATTCACAAAAAGACATGCAACCAGAAGGGCTGGTAAACCTGAATTCCAAATAACACAATAACAAAGGAATAGGTGCAGAGCCATCAAGTGGTAAAAGAGAGCAACTGCATGCAGAATTAGCCATAACTGAATACTGCAGGACAACACTGTACATCACTCAGTTCTACTAGCTAACATGCAATGTGACATCACAGCATCTAGAGAGTAACTCCAATTAAGTATTGTGACTCTGAATGGTACATTGCATTGCTAACCTGGAACCACTACATTGGAAGTAAGACTAAACATTAAATCATCATGCACAGAAATCTAGTGGAAATAAAATAATTAAAATGACCTTATATTCCACAGGAAGATGATATCTAACAGAATAATCTGATTGGCAAGGATTGGTAAATTTAACTTTAGTATAATATATATCATTTGGATAAATTGGCTATTTCCATCTATTTTCAAGTGAATTTATCACATTCATTATCTAGCATTTCAAATTATAAAGTAGCCTCAACACCTGACATATCTCAAGCTACAACATTGTACTGAACATTTTAAAATATTACCTTTAAATTTATTATTTCATCCTTATGTTGAGAGGTTTCTACAATGCAGCTATTTCACCAACAACCCCTGATTGGAATAAAGTCAGAGTCCTACTGTGCATGCTGTATGTTAATACATGAAGTACAGCATGACAGATGCCAAGCATTTTAGCATTAGTTGGCCAAAAATGTATTCAGCTCCCATACCTGGACTATGAGGTTGCCATCTGTCCCCTTCTCGACGAGGACCTGCTAAACGCCAACCTCCATCATCGTCCTCACCATTCTGCTCATCTCTGCAGACTCGCCAGTTTTCACTCTCTGAACGGGTGAATTCATGCTTTCTTGTTGATGATCCCAATTCTTCAAAAGTCGGTCTCCCTAAATACAAAAAGCATGAATCATAGAATCATAGAATCCGACAGTGCAGAAAGAGGCCGTTCGGCCCATCGCGTCCGCACCAACCACAATCCCACCCAGACTCTATCCCTTTAACCTGATGCATTTATCCTAGCTAGTTCCCCTGACACTAAGAGGCAATTTAGCATGACCAATCCAACTATCCTGCACATCCTTGGACTGTGGGAGGAAACAAGAGCTCCCGGAGGAAACCCAAAGTTTGCTATTTCTACCGACTGCTTATGCTGCATACAATCTAACAGATTATTAATTTCAAGAAATGAATCTTATTTTTGACCAGTTTTCTTCACTGTAGCCATCAGTGTCTGCCATGAACTTTCCAATGGGACGAAAAAGATAGTGTACCATACTCTGACAGGGCAGTGACAGAGCTGTTATTTTCCCTGGGTAAGGAATCTAGAATATGAAGACCAAGAGAAGGGGTAGCCTGCTTAGGGCTGAGATTGAGAAATCACAGAACCCCTACAGGGCAGAAGGAAGACATACAGCCCATCAAGTCTACACAAACTCTCTGACAGACCATCTTACCCAGGCCCACCCCCACCTTATTTCCTTAACACCATGCATTTACCCCACTAATCCCACTAACTTGGATATCTTGGGACTGCAGGAGGAAACCCGACCACCCAGAGGAAACCCACGCAGACACAGAGTGAACATGCAAACTCACATTGACACTCAAGGCCAGAATGGAACCTGGGTCCCTGGCACTGGTAGACTGCAGGGCTAACTAGTGAGCCGTCCTTAAATCTCTTCACGCAGAAAGTAGTGAATCTTTGGAATTCTCTACCAGTGGATTAAGAATGTTCCATCATTGAATGTAGATATCTGATCTCTCAGATTTGTGAGCAAGTGAGAGAGGGGAGGCAAAAGCAGCTGTGATTGTACAGAATGACAGAGTAGGCTCAAATGGCTATACAGTAATCACCATTTCCTTGAATTTCTTATGTTCTTTTGAATTTTAAGTGGTGTTGAGTTTTATTTCATGGGTTAATTAAGATATTCCAATTAAAGCATACAAAAAGATCCTAAACCACAACAATAAAACTTATCCATTATCCAAATCCAAACATTCCTGGATGCTTTACCAAAAAAAATACTGTTTTTACTTTCTCCCCTGCAAAGGACATTCATTAACTCACTGTGGGAAAGTTCCAGAAGGGAATTCCCTCAACCAGACATATCTTACGTGATCCTGAACAAGGAGTGGGAATTGGTGAACCAACCATGAGGGAAATATCACAGGCAAGCAAAGTTCTAAGATATGCTATTCAAACTGATAGAAAATTGATAGAAACCGGCCAACAATGTGCAAGACTATAGCTCTCCACATAATTAATTTAGAACACCCAAACCAAATTGGGATTTAAGTGGTTAATGCAAATCAATGATTAATAGGTGACTTGATAACAAATACTGTTCACCAATTACAATACTTTGTTACCTGTAATGTCCACTAGACAAGATTAAGTGCCCACAGCCTCTCAGTCTGGCTCAGCAGGTAGCTGAAGAAATGACAGTCAGCTTTCTGTTGAACATCTGAAAGACGTGCTGCTTAGGTGCAATGACCCAAACAGGTGCCGGACTAGGGGAATTTCACAATAACTTCATTGCAGTGTTAATATAAGCCTTACTTTTGACTAATAAATAAACTTTACTTTTTTACTTCAACTCACTCCCAGATTTATTATTAAATGGAGTTTGATTGTCATAACAATATTTTAAAGTTATTGATGTGCATGCACCCCAAGGTCAGGAATGGAGACCAGATCAAAAGATCTTCTGGTTTAGTATCCACAAATGCTTTATTTTCAGTGAACCACTTTTTCCCATATGCCTCAACGTTTTATCAAAAATTTCTTGTTGTCAGTGTATACTGACAACAGGTTGGCACAGTTGTTGGCACTGCTGCCTCACAGTGCCAGGGACCCAGGTTCAATTCCCAGGTTAGGTCACTGTCTGTGTGGGATTTGCACATTCTCCCCATGTCTGCATGGGTTTCCTCTGGGTGCTCTGGTTTTCTCCCATGGTCCAAAGATGTGTGGGTTAGGTGGATTAGCCATGCTAAATTGACCCTTCTGGGTCAATTTAAGATCTGGATGGGATTATGGTGAGTGCAGATTCAATGGGCCGAATGGCCTTCTCCTGCACTGTAGGATTCTATGGTACAAAAAGGATAATACAGCCATTGAAAGACCAAGAGAATTAAGGAATTGGATTGTAGGAGACTGTGCAATTAGTATGTTCTGATTGGAAAAGGATTGGGATATGATTTATTGTTCTTTTTAGCGTTTTTACAGCAACTACATAACATGGATCATGATGCGCTATTTTATCTGGTCTAGAGCAGTAGAGTGTTCAGACTCGACACAGCCTGAATTGCAACTCAATTCAAAATAAATCCACATAAAATAATAGTGTGGGGCCAGTCAATGAAACGGTTTTCTAAGGTGGAAGCCGTTAGCACTGATTGATTAAAATGAAAATTAGATTAATTTCAAATAATATTATGGGAAACAGTGATGAAGCATAGCCTGCTTGGAAGATCTAATGATTTTGAATCTGTTGTAGTCGAAATGATACAAATTAATTACCATGATTGGCCAACAACTCCATTATTGATTTATTATTGTCACATGTATTAACATAGTGAAAAGTAGTGTTTCTTGCGTTATATAGACAAAGCATACTATTCATAGAGAAGGAAAGAAAGAGTGCAGAATGTAGTGTTATAGTCATAGCTAGGGTGTAAAGAAAGATCAACATAATGCAAGGTAAGGCCATCTGAAAGTCTGACAGCAGCAGGGAAGAAGCTGTTCTTGAATTGATTGGTACATGACCTCAGACTTTTGTTATCTTTTTCCCAATGGAAGAAGATGGAAGAGACAATGTCCTGGGTGTGTGGGGTCCTTAATTATACTGGCTGCTTTGCCAAGGCAGCAATAAGTGTAGACAGAGTCAATGGATAGGAGGCTGGTTTGTGTGATGGTTTGGGCTACATTCACGACATTGTCATTCCCTGCAGTCTTGGGCTGAGCAGAAACCATACAAGCTGCGATACAACCAGTAAGAATGCTTTCTATGGTGCATTTGTAAAAGTTGGTGAGAGCGTGCTACTGCAGGATGCCGGTGAAATAAAGAGTTTTTTTTGAGATTCCTATATTTAACAAAAATTTTAAAAGGAAACACCACACACAATCAGAATTTGCTGCCAAAACAAAGTTAATGGGCACCGTTAGTTGGAATAAATAGTCCAACTTAAAGCAAGCAGATGCACAGTTAAATATCAATATCCAACATTTGCCGCTTGTGTCATGCTGTTCCGAAAACAGCATCCTCAGCCTGCCTCCTTTTTAATGAGCCCGCTGTATTTGCCCATTAATCTTGCCCCAGAAAATCAAGTTAGACATTTTAATGCCATGTTAATTATTTCTGTTTTCTTAACTATTGTGTGGGGTCTCACCCCTTCAAGCTTTGAATTTTTCATGGAGATAAGTCGTATTTAACATTTAATTTTTTTCCTTAATCCAATTTTTTCCTACTTTATTTTGCCGGTATGTTTGATCTGATGTTGAATTCATCTTTCTCCTCAGTCCTTTCTGTACCCGTTTCCAAATCCTTAAATCTAATTGATTGTGGAAATACTTTGTTGGTTGCCCTGTTCACTCAAGTGCCAAATTTCACTTGTGGTGGCATCAACAACTTTGTGTCAGAAAAATATTTTGAAAACAGTAGAAATATATCTAATTAATGAACATTTTTGTCCTGCTACTGTAAACTAATTTATTGCATTTATCAAAACCACTACATTTAAAGAAAAGCTGACATGAAGAGAATGCTGCTTTTGTTAGTCTTTAAAGCATGCTCTTACAATTTTTGTGGCAACCAAGATTAGCTAAAATTAAAGCAAAATACTGCAGATGCTGGAAATACTAAGCAGATCTGGCAGCATCTGTGGAGAAAAACAGAGTTAACTTTGAGTCCAAATTCCTTTGGACCAGATACGTTAACTCAAACACTGATTTCTGACCAAATGCTGGCAATGAGAATTTAAGTGCAAGGGTCAAGAACCCAAATTATCAGTGAATGCTTAGACAGTGACAGAAAATAAACATTGTAGTCTTACTATAGGCTTCTGCACTATGTTTTAGTCAAGTAAGCATGTGTTTTTGGTTGAACACAAACTTGCACACAAATTCAGCATAGATTTTACAGCATCTTTTGACCAATTAATCCTAAACTGAAATATTTGTTATCGCAGCCGTGACATGCATCACTCAACTTTAGGTGAAGTAGCGAACATTTTTTGAATGAAGACACACTTTACTGACTTTTTAATATCTTATCTAAACAAATTAGGATCAGAAGAATCATTGGCTAATTAAACAGTTTTAAATCTCCCCAAGTTGAATGGCAGGTATTGTTCAAAGCTGCAATGCAAGTTAGTTCCCTAAAATCCCAAACATGCAAGTGCCAAATTTGAAAGTTAATTGGCTAAAGATTGAATCACAACCTGTCAGCTACACAAGAAGTCACCAGAATTCTGAACACTCATCAAATTATGTAATCCAATGCCTAGCCAAGTCTTTCAGCCTTACTGCTTGGGCGAGTATTTCATTTTTTTTGTTGTAGTTTCAAAGTAGGAGGATTGCATGCATCGTGTTTATGCAGCACCAATTTGCACGTGCAATTCTGATCAAAGTTTCTGGCTGAACAGGTTCCTTAGAGCAAGACAGAAACAAAAGCAGGGTCAAAATTTTGAACGGCTATTCCTTATTTTGTCCTCTCACTTTTGCTTTGGCTGTGCAGAGCAAGGAAATAGTGGACTTCAGTGAAATACTGGAACTATTCCCGTAGGAACAATAAAATCAACAAAAAGCAAATGTGCTGTCCTAGGCAATGCCACTAAATGTAAGTGATAGATTTTAATTTTGAATGTATGGCAAAGTTGGCATTGTAGATCAGCCTACACATTATAAACGCCACTAGATTTCCTCTGGCCACAGAGAAAAATAAACAGCAGTTTGATTCCAAATGCAGCTTATCTATTAATTCCATCTTTCCACCTGATTGTGAAATTTAATAACTACTCCATATGTCTTGTGCAGCCGATCAAGGTTACTGCCCCAATGAAAGGTTACTTTCAAGGCTGATCCATGTCCCTGCTAATCTAACATCTTCTCAACTTTGAGCTATGAAAAGGACCCACGTACTTCACTGATACCATATTTCAACCAATAACGAGACTAAGTTGTAGGCCTCCACTCTCACAGAAGAATGCAACAATGGGAATGAACTAATGCAAGGGGAAGGTGGGCAAGCATATAGCATGAAAATAGGTAAAGTTGCACTTAAAAAGTTGGTCAAGCACAAGAGCAAAAATGGCACCCAACTCTGATGGCGTTGATCTTGGAATGTCAGAGGTGCCATTGCAGAGCCTAGGAGCACAAATATACCTGGATGTGTAAATTGCAAAGAACTGGCAAACTGGCAATGTAGCATCCTTGTTTGGCAAAGGGATAAACTTAGTAGTTTAAACTTAAACACCTGCAGCAGGTAAAAGTCAAGAGGCTATCATGAAATAAAAGCTTGACACACATAAAACTATCATTCCTATTTTGTGTCATGTGTATTAAAAAGTAATCTGAATTAGTTATTTATGTCGTTGTTATTTGTGGTAGCTCGTTAGGCACAAACTGAATGCCATGGTCCTTGCAGTCCAAAAATGGAATAGATTTGAAAAGTGCTGGTTAGAAAGCGCTTTGCAATGTTCAGAGGTTATGAAAAGCACTATAAAGTGCAGGTCCTCTCTATCTAAATTATATAAATACTCTACACATTCCAAGTGTGAATTCCAGCTCCTCACAGCTAATGCACCAAGCAGACACTGTTCAAACATCTAATGCAAGTTACCTCATGTGCTGCACCCAACATTCCAAACATGTAGGTACCAAATTTGAAAGTTATTCATTAGAAATTGAATCTCAATATGTCAGCCACATTTAAAAAGGGGCAAGTAAAATTCCTGAATTTTTAATTTTCATCTGTCAGTTAGCCCACTGGCCAGCTAAGTCCCTAAATCTTGCAACTAGGAAAATAATATTTTAGTTAACTGTATCCTCTCCAAGTGGGAGAACGGCAGTGAATTCACCCAGACGTTCTCGCCAGAGGGAGCATATGCTACTGACCCCACTCCCATTTTAAATTGTACACGAGGGAACAGCCAAAAGTATACCAGTGTTATAGGACAAACTTCCCAAATTTGCCTTTACTGCTTCCTGGAGGACAATCAACCCTATGGAACCATTTCTGAAGTTTAGATTTTCTGGGGTCAGGTATAAATTGGCACTCTGGAACCTCCGATGCCACTGCAACACTCAACAGCAGTGAACATTTAAGCACTCACTATGCATTGTGATTGTAGGGTCTAAGCCATCATAATCAGCACTCTGAAGCTTTGATCAAAGTTTTGAGCTGAACAGCTTCACCAGGACAGGATAAAGAAAGTAGCAGGGTCAAGTCCTTAAGAGTTTTGTACGACCACTACGCTATGAGTGTAACTCCTACACTACTTCACCTTTCCCTTCGTTGTGACCATACAAGCAGGAAAACTGTCCCAAAGGGACAATAAAAGCAACAAAAAGCAGATGTGCTTTCTTAATCAAGGTGTGACACGTAAGTGGTCAGCAATGCAGGGCAAAAATGCACATGCAATAAGTAAGTTATACAGATCTACATAACCATTGTTAACTGAACAGTTAACTAATTAAAATTATTGCCTCTAAAGTACTGTATAGCTAACTGAAAGAATTACTATTCTCAACTATTAAAATGGATCTAATCTCAGCACTAATAGGGCCAAAGTTGCAGCAATTAACTGTCACCATGCTGTCTGGTCATAGCTCCCTCTGGGCTGTGTCATTGGAGATGGGCTGGTAATCTTCAGGGCATTCACAGATCAAGTGCAAAGCCCTCCTGCCTTTGTAGTACATACAGGTATGAAGATGGCCAGCCCATCTCTAGTGACATAGCCCAGAGGGAGCCAAGATCAGACAGTATGGCAACAGTTAATTGCTGCAACTCTGGCCCAATTTCAGATTATGAATTTGAGATTAGATTCAATTTAATAGTTAAGTGTAATACAATTCACTACCGTAGGCTATACAATATTCTACATTCGAGAATTTAATTAATTTTCACTGTTTAACTTAACAATGGTTATATAGATACCTGCATAGCTTATTTATTGCATGTACATTTTTCCCTCCCTTCACTGATCATTCACACACGACACCTATTCCTGTTAGTGGAACAAAGCATCCAAGTTTCTAATTTCTCAAAAGCTATCGATATTGCTCTGCAATTGCAGAGAGGGAGGTACAGTTCAATAATAAGGTCAGGAGAGATTTAAGTTTGACAGCGTTCCTTTGAATTAACTTGTGTGAGAAGCTGAATGCCACAATGATCAAAGTTTAACAACATTTTGCTTGAACTTCAGATATGCCATTCATCTTAATGTTATTTAACAAGCTAAGTGATTACAACAAATGCTAGCAGAAACTGGAAAAGGTGACCTGCCTCTGATGAGAACTGTTTTACCAAAAGTAATGAGGATCCTACATTGCTTTCAGAGGGGTAGTGGAGGAGGAAATTTGACATACAGTAATTCTCCAATAAATATTAACCTGAGTCACCTAACGACATAAATACAACCTGACAAGTCTCTCAATTTCAGCCCTTTTAATTGGCCACATGTTGGCAAAATGGCTGGCTTTATTAGTTCTAAAAAGAAGCAGCTGATTATATAGTACATAACCCATGTAACTCTATAAAAGAGTACCATGTAAGACTGCACACACAAGCCTCATCTTCAGTGTTCACTGCCTTAATATTTTTGCATTCATCAATCAAGCGGCAAGCCAGATTTACAAGCAGTAACATACTTGTAAAACTTCCATATTTTGGTAAGTACCTAATATTGTGAAATGTTAATTTGTTAAATTTGTTAAACTATATTTCATTTTAGAAGACTGCATGTCATGAATGACCAGACTTAATAACGTGCACACATAAATACCTAACTTTAATATAAATCTTTATAAAATGACCAATTTTTGAGACATTTTCTTCAGATTTACAAATATGAAGAATCAAGAATTGATATTTAAATCCAGATAAACATTTATTTATAAAGTAAAAATTACAATTTTAAGTAACCTTTAAAACAAACCTCTGATGTATATTTGATGCAAATAAAATTCAGTTCTGATAGGAACCCATTTCACTAAAGCTGCTTTGTTGGGGAGGGGGTGGGGTAGAAGCTTAATTCACTTCCGTACTAAACATTTACCTGAGCTACCTAACATCATAAATAGAACATAAGAAGTCTCACCATTTCAATCCATTTAATTGGCCACCTGTAGGCAAAATGCCTAACCTTATTAGGGCTAAAACGAAACAATAGCTCATATTCTATATACTCACATTCCTAACCCATGTAACTGTATAATGAAGATCAACATAACAGTGCAAACACAAGTCTTATCTTGTGTCCACCGCAATAAACAGATTTGCGTTCATTTGTAAAACTGCAAATGAAATTTGCAAGCAAGAAGAAATCTGTAAAACTTCCATATTTCGGTAAGTACCTGATTTTATGAAATGTTAGCTTATTGAAGTATACTTCATCTTATAAAACTAGATGACACACATCAAACAATAATTTGCTTGTGTAAATCACTAACTTTAAGAGATCATGTTTACACAATCATTTTCTGATACTTAAGGTTAAGGTTACATTCAATGCACAAGACTTAAATGCAAACTTAAGCATCAATAATTCAACTTTAAAGCTATATTAACATTTAATGTTAAGCAAGAAACAAGCACAATCTTAGTATCTTTCGAAACAAACTTCTGGCTTTAATTCAGGGGAAAAAAACTTTAATTTTGAAACAGTAAATTCGCTTGCACCCCTATTCAAAGTCCCTGGAAGATCAATTTATTACATATAAATGTTAACAAGTTAAATTCAACTTTTAAAGTCAATTTAATTCATATCTGTATCATGACACTAGGTGATACAGTTTTACATAAAACACATCTTATCATAAAACTCAAAAAAACTATTCAGCTGAAATTTAAAACTGCATTTGGTGTATCAAGTAGTCGCAAACTGTATGTGCCTCATTACTCAAAGTCAAGGTCTTATGTTTCACAAAGTAAACATGGAAATTTTCATTTTGGATAACAATTGATCTTTCAGTTTATATTCAATATACTACAATGAATTGAACATGATTTAAGTACAAATCAACATTCAAGCCACAATTCTACAATATACTGTTGCCAACAAACTTATAATTGCAAAATATATCTTTTTCTTCAGTAGGATCTATTTTAAAGAATCAAAGAAAATCAATGTCAATTTTATTAAGCTAACCTAAAAACTTTGCAATATAAATCAGGAACCTAAATTGAAAAGAACTTTCCATGAACGCCTCCAAATTGAAGGGGAAAAAAATTCAATATTATCTAAAAGATTCATACTCAGTCTTGCCAATCTCAGCACAGGCTATATAACTACAGGCAATCCACACAAACTCAGGACATTGATCTTATTGAATGGCGGGGCAGGCTCGAAGGGCTAGATGGCCTACTCCTGCTCCTATTTCTTATGTTCTTATGTTTAGATCAAACAGCTCTATGTAGAGTTCCGTAACTAGAATTAAAAAGTTCATTGTATCTGCAGCATTTCTCTAATTTGAAGCACATGGAGCCTTCTAAACTACTATTTGCACTATAGCTGCATCAATACATTTGATATTAAAAAGAACAGAATTATTAAAGATCCAAGAAACACTGTGGATGTTTAAACCTGAATATTGGAGAAAACTTTATTCCAAATAAATCAACAAAGAGAACATAATTCTGAAATTGACCATTAATATAACTTCAGCAAGGCACAAACCAATCAAGTTTGCCCACTGCAACTACTTTAGTGAATAAAAACCAAGGCTAGCAGGTTAAGGAAACTTCCACTAGTCAAGTCTTAGACTACTACTCAATGAAACTGATGTTAATAAAGCAAAAAATGCTCAGTGAACATGTTTGTTACATTTACACAGAATTAAAATGCTTTTCAAATCAGATCCTTACCACATGACATTTAGAAGCCCTTCAGTGCTGAAGGAGGCCATTCGGCCCATCGAGTCTGCACTGAACAATCCCAATACCCATAACCCCAAACATTTACTCTAGCTAGTCCTCTGACATCAAGGGGCAATTTGGCAAACTGAGGGGCTATATAATAAATTTTCATTTATCACTGTTTATTTAAATTTTGATATACCATCCATATCTGACATTGAACTACTATCACACCACTCTGTCCTTTGAGATATAGAATTTAACATCAAGCTAATGTATACAAAAAGGATCAATAAAAATTTGAAAAAAATACACGATCTGAAAACTTGACAACGAGGATCCTTCCTAACCACTTCAAAATTTCAAAGAAGAAAATTAATTTTTTTTTATAAATTCACTTCCAAATGCGCACTCTCAAAATACTGCAATAAGAATTTCAGGGAAACACAAGCCCATGCCCCATCAAATAACCAGATGAATTGAACTGAAAGAGTGCATGAAATCTATTCATTAGGATGGAACTGCTTATGTAGTATAGAAAAAAGGTTAATAAGTAAATAAGTTAATAAGTAAATAGGTAAATAAGTAATCCTGCAAATCCACAACACAAGTAATTGCTAAAAAGACAAATATAGATAATGAGATGATAATTGAACTCCCAGTAGTTGCAAATACTAACATTCTGACAATATGTTCTACAGCTAATCCAGGAGAGCAAAATAATGGACATGGTTTTCAATGATAGTGACGAAAAAGTCACTGCGCCACTTGTAGCATTTCGGTACAAAAGAATCATCACTAAGAATGGGCACAGCAATCTCAAGATGGAGTCCCTCAGCGGAAAAAGCATTGTACACCTAAAAGATATCTGGTCAATCTTAGTGGAAATGAGATGGCGCTGGATGTTACTGACGTTTTCAGGAGCTTTTGTTGCTCATTGGCTCTTCTTTGCCTGCTTTTGGTACTTATTGGCATATACAAATGGTGATTTAGATCTGCTCGATCATAACAACCCTCCAGAAAACCACACCATCTGTGTGAAATATATCGACAGCTTCACAGCAGCCTTCTCATTCTCCCTGGAAACTCAGCTTACAATTGGTTATGGAACCATGTACCCTGATGGTGACTGTCCAGCTGCCATTGCACTTCTTGCAATCCAGATGCTGCTAGGACTCATGGTGGAAGCTTTAATTACAGGTAATTATTCTTTAAAAGAATATAATTCAAGAGAAATGCTTCTCTGAATTTTATTATATAATCTCAGCAGATTTTGAAGGTCTGAATGACTGAATTATCTGCAACTACTAAACCATTTTAAAGAATTGTGGATATGCAGTCAGGGCATGTAACGGCTTATTAAATACTGTAGCTTCAAACAATGAAAAAATATCTTTACAATGCCTTCATGTATATATATCTGATCTTTTTAAATAGCATGAAAGTTATTGATTGCACAGTCACTTTATATTAAGACAATGGCTTGGGACATTCATTAAATTGCTTACAAAGGGATGAGGATTTGATTCTGGGGTCATAATGTACGATATACGTTAGCACTAATAATATGCTAGTGTCTCATAGTAGAAATAATTTTTCCAGAAAGTTTACTTATTAAAGTTAATTTTTTTTTTTACAGGTGCCTTTGTGGCAAAGATTGCCAGACCAAAGCTTAGAGCAACTGCAATTAAATTCAGTTACTTTGCTACTGTTGGAAACCGTGAAGGGGAGCCTTGTTTGATGTTTAGAGTAGCCAACATCAGACAAAGTCCATTAACACGCGTTAAAGTAACTGCCATTCTATACCAAGAGTACAAAAACCAACACCTTCATCAGACAAACCTCGACTTTCACGTCGACAACATGAACTCAAACGAGAGTCCATACCTTGTCTTTCCACTTATGTTCTGCCACACCATCAATCAAAACAGCCCTCTTTATCCACTGATTCAAGGAAAGATGCCAGCCTACTATGAGATAGTAATTTTCTTGACAGCAGAACAGGAAGATACAGGAGAGACTTGCCAAAAGAGAACCTCCTATATTGCTGAGGAAATTCAACTCAGTCAACAGTTTGCCTCTGTAATAAGCTGCACTTCCAAAGGTTACTACAAAATTACCATGGAAAACTTTGACAAGACAGTTCCTGGATTCCCTGTGCTTCTTCATCCAAAGGATGCTAAGCAGAATGATTTTGTTGTCAGCATCAACGGTGATCATACTGACACTATATTATTCAGAGACAGTGCTGTCTGAATAATTACTAACTTTTAAAGGGCCACCAGGAAATACCCAATGACAAAACTGCTGCCATTGTTAGGAAAAGCAGTTTAAGATCTGTAAGCTGAAAATGGTTTGAATATTTTATTTTTAAAAATCAACTGCCGTAAGTTATAGTCCTAAAATGTAACCAAGGATCTGGGTCTTTGAGGTCAGTCATTAACAGTAGGATAAGATGATCATTTGATCACCACCTAAATAGAAAATAGTATGTTGGATGAAGTTTGCAACTAAGCAATCTTGAAATGCAATGGTCAATCTTTACACAGTTTATTTCAGCCAGTACTATTTCTGCAATCTATTTTCAAGATCTGGTTTGCCAGTACAGTGGAGCTTTATTATGCATGTATGTTTGTGGAACTGCAGAGGTCTGGGATGAGTGGCAGTTAACAAAGTTAGTTTAACAATGTGAAAGAAAAAAAATTAGGAATAATGGTACACAATGTCCAAATAATTAGAATTATTTCTAATAGGCATAAAAACTATTACTTGCTATATTTCAAGTTCTAAACTTTGGTACAACCAATTTATTGCACCAGCCATGTGAAAATCACAGCTAAATTGTCAAAAACCACACAATGATTTGATTTTTCATTTCTGACACTGAAATTAAATATCAATAGACCACCTTGCAAGTACAAGAAAATATGGCTGAATTGTACTGTATAGCTGATTCAGAAATTTTAAATGCGTTACAATTCTTTTTGCCTTCAATACTCTGGCTACAGCTCCTTGGTCTTCAACACTGACTAAACAGTTGATATTTACCAATGGAAACTTAGTCTGTTAAAAGTTAAAATAAAAAGTAAAAAAAAGATACAACTGCTTTAATTTCTCGCCCCTTTAATGGAGGTCTGTAACTCAAATGAAGTCCAGAATTTGGCTGAGTAGAGAGAAGAGGACAAATGAAAGATTATTTTCTGTAATGTCATTAAGATAAATGTTTAGTCATTTCCAATTCAATATCTAAAAATATAAATTTCAAGTCCTTCACATGTGTAGAAATTAAAAAGCATGTAAGTGCAATCGGGATTGCTTTGCTGAGGTTGTGAGAGGGCTGCGAGTTTTACAGAAATAGCAGTACACAGGATATTTATGCCTATGCTTGCCCTTCAACTAGAAGTATGTATTCTAACTCAATTTTCCTGCCCTTCCACATAGCATCTACTTTTACTCAGCATATAGCCAGTGATGAATCTAGTTAGAGAATATCTGATGTCAACACACAATGTATAGGAAATAGAAAAATAATTTAGTTCTTCTACATCGTTATCCCTCTCGATGAAGATAAAATATACAAACATTTCTGCCAATCAGAAAGTAGGAATTGGGATAAGATGTTGCCACATTTAGAAAGGTGTTCCTCCAATTTGTGCATCTACATTCCTCAAAGCATACTAATATTTCACACATTAACAGATCTCAAAATATTAATTGCCTTACAGTGAAACACTAGGCTAATTAACTCAATATGCAGGTAGAAATAAACTACAATACCATGATCCCAAACAATAAAATTGAGGAGTGATTTATTTTTATATTTCCTACAGTGGAAAACCTAAATTGCTGTAGTCTGTTAGAAAGAGCGTAAATATATCTTGGAACTTGCAGGTTTTCATTTTTCATCAATTTCTAAGGCTTGTTTATGGTTTATGAAAGCAATTTGGATGCCTCAAGCATTATACACTCTTGAAAATACAATTACTCTGAATGCAGTTAAAGATGGTTATATGTGACTAAAAGAATGGTAACTAATGGGAGACAGCTGACTCAAGCCTCCCTAGTTTCCAGAAACATTAACAATTTATGAAATTGTGCCAGCATGAAAACATTTGCCGGCGTCAGGTCTATGCCTCCAAGGGAGACGGTGCCCTCTGAAATTAAGCTGAAAGGGGCCATACCTAGAACCTGTGTCAATTCAGATGAGTACAATAGACTATGTACAAATATTATAGTGGAGAAAAAGAAACATAGTTACTCAGCAAACATCGGAGTGTTCTGAATGTCAATAGTTACACTCTATCAATTTTCCAGATCCACAGGAAAACACCACACTTGCAACATACAGCATATTAAGGAAACGGGGTACATTCAGGATTAGAATTCGTGGAGGAAAGTGGTGTTTATGTAGACCTCTTTAGTTTTGTGGAAGGAGGGAGGAGGAAAAAGAAAAGCAGGCCGCAGAATTTGTGATCCACAGAGGGAGGACGAATTAGCAATATTATTTTTCACTGCTATGGAAATCCAGTAGACAACAGTTGGCCACCTTGACTTATAAAGTCACTTAGGCAACTGAAGGAGGAGAATGAAGTAAAGGATCAGAAAGGAGTCCACCCAGCAATAACTAAACTCGCATGAAAAAGTGGTTAAAAAGCTCCCAAAATTTGAAATAGGTGAGAGAAGAGTAACAGTACTTTTTTTTCCAGAATGCAAATTTTCTGGCCTGTGAATGAAAGTCAATCTTTTTGCCAGCGCTATGCATCTTTCTCTGCAGATCTAGAAACTGGTGACCATTTGCAGTCTTGCCTTTGATATTGGAAGCATAGAAGTTCCATTACCTGTTTAAAATTTTGTTCTGTGCCTTGAAAGGCACCAAATTCAATTTATAAACCATGAGCTTCAATCTAAATGATGATGCCTGGCAGAAATCTAACTTAAACTTTTTTTTAAACTGTACTCGACTTTTTAAAAATGGCTATTGCTTCTTTTTTTGCAGACAAATTAAAGACATGCTTTACTGAATGTTTATCCAAATAAGGTTAAGTAGTAAACATTAGAAATTGAAAATTGGTTCAAGGGAGAAAAGGATAAGCAAAGAGCATATGGGAAAGATTCTGACTGTACTGTTAACAAACCAACACTAGAATATTAGTGCTTTATGAAGTTGGTGTGAATGTTTTACAAGGTGTGGAAAGCTCTGCCTTCTTTAATCCTTTAGTATAAGAATGGTGACGGTTTTATTTAACAATGAACGCAAACTTTTTTTAGTTTTAGTTTTCTTTAGTTTTATTCGTCATTTGGAAGGCATCCGAAGAAGAAAAATGCCAATTTATCTTTTCTTTTTAAAGCTCACGCTACTCTGTGTTTAAGTACTGGTCTGAATTGAATTGGAGTTAGTTTGGTCAACTAACCTTTCAAGTTGAAATTCTAGTTATGTTGAAGTGTGGGGGAGGTATTTAGAGCCACACTTAAGACATTCATATATAAAGCTGGCAATTTTGAATTTTAAATGTTTAAATTATATGACTTGGCATTGGGTAATTTGAAATGATTCTGTTTTATTATTTTGATCATACCAAAGTTGTAAACTGCCTACAAAAAAATAAAAGTAGTTTAGAAACAAGTGAATGCTATTCTGAATGATGAGAATGCTTTCTTTTGAAAATTAATAATGTCAATGATTTTTGTCATTTTAATTATGAAGGATTAAAAAACTTGTGCAAACTTAAAATACCGAAACAGTTTAGAATGATATTGGACTAATCTTACCGCAGGACGCAATTGTGTGCATTTTAAAATATTTTGCCCTGCCCTCTTGAAAACAAGCAGGGGAATTAACCCTTTCTGCTAATGAGTGCTTTTCCCCCCACTTAAATTTACCACATAACTTTAGCATTGCTAAGCACAAAATGTATATTTTTGGCATTATTAAATGTCAAGGGTCTAAATTAACATATGTTTAGACAAATTAACTATTGAGCTCCTGAACAGACACAATGGATTCTTTGTTATTTCTGGAAAAAAAATGACGATGGTTTCTGAGGACAAAGCAAGCTAAGTTGCAGCTTTCAGCATTTAAGATGTGCAGATATCAAATGTCACTAGATGATGACTTGGCCAATTAAAGACTTGGCCTTAACCCATTCAGACCATTTCTAACCTTCTGAGCCAAAGTATTTGAGAAGGGAAGATATAGAAGTTACAAATAAGCAAATTACAAACACCTTTGTCCCGAATGTAAAACATCATACAAAATCACCAAGCTGGGGAAGCACAGCTTCCAAGATTAGAATTGATAAACTAAACTGAAAAGAGTTGCCATTTCAAACGTTCAAAACTGAAATTTACTTGCCACAGGGGGCCAATTAAATTTTGTTTATAAGAAAGGAAAGACACTGAAAAGATGGTCATCATCAAAATAAAGTTCATTTTCAGGGATTCATAAATTTTATCAGCCCAACAACTCTGCTTTATTTGAATTTCAAATAATTATGAAATTATAAAAATGTCAAACACAACCTAACAGCGTATTTCTAAGAGTGGTCACCCTAAAATAAAGAACAGACCAATGTGCTAATTCCTAAAATCAAGTGGGAATGTTTGATTTGTAATTTAATTGTATAAAAATTTTGTATTGGACAATAAAGGTAGCTCCAGGGCTCACAAATGTGCTAGAACAGCAACAAAAAGGATGTGCATAATTTAAAATGGAGTGAGGATGAGAGGCAGAGACCGAAAAAAAAACGACCAAATGGAAATTCAAAAAAATCATCAGGGGCATTGCTCATTAGAATATACCAAGCTGGTATGTATATTC
The DNA here is from genome assembly GCF_965287045.1 of Carcharhinus amblyrhynchos. NCBI lineage: Eukaryota > Metazoa > Chordata > Chondrichthyes > Carcharhiniformes > Carcharhinidae > Carcharhinus > Carcharhinus amblyrhynchos. The sequence continues at coordinate 98,273,698 of NC_137326.1, read as the reverse complement.
TGGTCAAAAAAGGTGTAGATGACACAACAAAACTAAAAGGCAAAGATACAAACATCTCTGAGAGAAAGCTATGAAATTAAGATAACTACATTTGATGGTACCCTGGCCACACCTCAAGACATCAGAACCATACAGAAGTCATGTGCAAAATCTTTATCAAAAGATCACGGGGTTGAGTGTCTATCTAAAGTCTAAGGGTGCTTTGTATGGGCATGATTCTGGGAAACCAGTGCGAGTATGCAGATGTGATTTGTTATGTACTGAAGTAACTAAAATGTATGCGAACCTTTACTTAAGAATGGAACTTGGACATGTTCAGTTACTTGAGAAACACCAAAACATGAAAGAGTGTAGTCAGCAGTGAGACAAATTTGTTCTTGTTTAAAAAAAGTCACCAAGGCATTCATGTATTCCATGTGGAAAATCACGAGAGATCTGCACTCACAGGTAATGGTTATAAAAGATCAAAATTGAAGTCAGAGGGCTTCAATTTAGGACAAATCGAAGGCCAAGAAGAAATAATAGTTAAATCCCATCTACAAGATGACACAGTTGAAGGGAGAGCTGGAGAATCTTTTAAGTCCGCGCTTTATCTGTTTCTTGAACTTGCATATGCATCATGATATTTTAGAATTGGTGTCGCTTATTGTGAATATTTGAGGTTATACTCCAGTGTATTCACTTGCTGTTGCTTTATGCTAAATACATAAATAAGTAGTGTCTTCCAGAATACCGCAAATACCGATAAGTAGATACTGTTTTAGAAATTGATCAAAAATAATCTCACTGACTGACCTGGTACAATTAAAAGAAAAAGCAATAATTGTAAAACAAACGGCAGAGGGCTGACTGAGGACAGAGTTTAGAAGTGTCTCGGTTTAAAAAAAAGCAAACACTTGTGAAACTAAAACAATAGTAGCATTACTAAAAATTAGCTTCATGCTAAATGTTGACTAAATTATCAAAGAACACTCGGAGCCAAGGAAAGTTCAGCTTATGTTAGAACTTGCTAAAGTTCAGTATTCTGTAAATGGTGTTTTCCCTGACAGTCCTATCAAAGTGAACAAAGCTATGACATTCAAAGAAAAAACATGTGTTTTAAATGAGTTATCAGTCCTTGATGATTATTGAGTTTTGACCACTTTAAATAAAAGGCAAGCTCTTTTGGTAGAATCCCAAACAGCCAAGTCCAGCTGGGTTTCCAAGGGTAAGGTACATTTTCAAACACCCCAACTGATAGAAACTGACTGAAGGAAGTTTAAAAAAGATTAACACTGAAGGATAGGCTTTTTCAAAAGGCTGAGAGAGATAGGGGTATCAGCTTAAAACAAATACTACTGGACTCTAAGTCATTGCCGGAAGAAAGTCTGTCCTTCCCAGAACTGAGGTATAAGGTATTGTTTTAAAGAAAGCTTGTGGAGTGACTTGGTCAGTGGCTAGGGCACAATATTCAACAGGAGGTTGATAATTACAAGTGTTTATAGGTATTTAGCCTGCATTAACTTTTATTCAATTCACTGTTAGCACTCATTAGGATAGGAAATAGATAATAATCAAGCGATTATGTTAGCGATTACATGGTTCAACACGTCACAGGGTGCATAGAGGAAACAGGTGTTGTTTGGGATGGAGTTTTATGTGAATTAGAGTAAAGCTCTGAAAGTAGTAAAGACTTGGTTTCTTTCTTACCAACTACCCATTTACAGAGCCAAGCAATGCACAGTCGCATATAAGTTCAAGTTGCATGTGTTGATATAATTTGACTGAATTTAATAAAGCTGAGAAATAAATCCAGAAACTGAGTGCACTTGTTATTTGCTGTAACTATCACGTCTGAACCAGAATAACTAAAAAATTCTGCATGTTGCAACTTTAGCGTCAGAAAGTAGAAAGCATGAAACATGCAAATGACAATCTCTCAGAATGTGAATTCACACTCAACAGGCTAACTAGAGACCAAACATTAAAATTTTGTGAAAGTTGCTTAAAACCAGAACAAAATAAAAGGGAAAATTGCAAACATTCTAAAAGATCTAGAAAGGTCTTGACACAGTAGATGTGGAAAAGATGTTTCCTCTTGTGGGTGAGTACAGGACAAGACAGCACTGTTTAAAAGGTCACCCTTATAGAACAGGGAACAAGAATTTTTTTTCCCCTCAGAGGCAACTTCAAACACAAACCGATCAGCCATGATTTTACTGAATGGCAGAGCAGCTACAAAGAGCCAAATGGTCTACTTCTACTCTGATTTCATGTCTGCATCATTTTTGAGAAAGACAAAGCATATTTGAAACTACTGAAACATTTTTGAGCTTGTGTATTACTTTTAAACCTGTTATTCTGTCTTTAGCTACTTTCTGCATGAGCAAATGTTACATCTGTTAAATATATCTATTAAAAATGTATATAAATAGTCTGAGAACAAGTTACTTGCAACTTTGAATAAAACCTACTGGAACTTGACCATAAGACATCGCTTATAAACACAAACACGTGGACAGTTTCCAGCTTCCTTAACAAGAAAGTTTCTTGAACTGCAACATCTTTAAATTACATAGGTGAAACATTAGTTTTGAAATCTATTGTATTAAATATGCAAATAGATTCCTCACATACCTGATTTTAAAATGAACCCAGAGGATGAGAGAAAATCATTTGGAGCACCCAGGCTGGAATGCTGGTCCTTGGGATGACTCAAACCTTAAATGAAAAGGACACAGACATTAACTTTCTACTTCAATGATTTGATTTTCTAGAGTAATACATTATTTCACTGCAAGATGAAGGAGATGTGCACAGGACTATTTCTGAAATGCTTTGCAATACTGCAAGTATTTAGAAAGCTTATTTGACTTCTTACTGTATATAAACAAAGGATCAGGAGTTGTTACTTCACCCTTGGGTTTCTAGCACTCACGTTTACACATTTTAGGGAGACGGAACAGAGGAAACAAAAGCTTGGCCTCCCTCAACACAAAGAAAGAGAGAGCCTCCTCCACTTCCCCAGGCTGAAAATTATTAATTAAAAGACGACACAACCTTGGAGGAGACATGAAAGCTTATCTGAAAAACTGGTGATTTTTTTAAAGTTGTTGTAACAAATGTGTGTTCAGATGCAATCCACTCTTACAGGAGAAGACATTAGCAAGATAATTAAAAAGGATGATTATACTTTGAACATTATCACTAAAAATCTGAAATATTTAACTGGGAAATTCCAATCAGTCAAATGTAACATTTTCATTGAAAATGCTCTTCTTGTCAATATAAATATCAGTACTCAGAGAAAAGAACATATTTGTATTTTTCACACCTCATTGAGCACAAGTGTAGATCTTTGTATCACTGAAATTGTTCACGTTTCATAAGGGGTACCAATAAGTGATTAAGCTACTGAACTAATGATCCTGAGACAAAAGCAAAGTATTATACAGATGGAAATCTGAAATAAAGATAGAAAACTGCTGCAAACAGTCAGCACATCTGGCAGCATCTGTGGAGAGAAACACAGAATTAATGTTTCAGTCCTGTCACCTTTAAATAGGATGAAAAGTCACAGATCTGAAGTATGAATTCTGTTTCTCTCTTTGCAGATGAGGTCAGATCTAAGCATTCTGTTTTTATTAAAATGATCCTGAAACATTGGTTTGAATCCCACTACAATAGCTCAGGAATTTAAATTAAAATTAAATAAATCTGGATTAAAATGCAAGCATAATAATAGTAATCATGAAACTACCAAACTGTCATAAAAATCCACTTTGCTCGAAGGAAGGAATTGGATTTCAAAATCACACTAGCCTAGGCACCAGACTGGAACAGGAAAAGTGTACAACCAACTCTGAAAACCCAACTCACTTACATGCGAAGATGTGCCAAAATTGGGACAGCTGTCCTATAGACTAGTCAAGTAACAGCCTTACAGTCATACATACACGCACACATCTTTTTGCCTATATTCCAGGCTCTTCATTACCATCTGTGTATGTCCTGTCTCACCAGTAGGATATATACACTATAAGTGATGGCACAATAGTATAGAGTCAAAAGGGAGGTGCTCTAGAATCCCGAGTACAAGAAAATCATCTGGTTATGTCAGCTGATGATTCATTACTCCTCTATGGCAAGAACCATTTGGAACAAGGACTGAGGGACCAAGGATGCCAAACATAATCTGGATAAGGCAACACTCACTCATCACCAAAACTGACCGAGTCGGCCCAGTCTTGAACTTCCTGATTCCAATTTCAAATTCCAGAACATACCATGAGAAGTTTATCTGGGCATCCTAGCCCAACCAACTTCAGGCTACAGTAGATGACCAGAGTACCAACATAAAGCAATCTTGCCCACAAATTCAACTCATCCCAGATACATTACTCCATGATAGTATTGGATGGAATGACAACCAGAATTCCTTAGGAAGACAAGCCCCTGTCCTCAGAGAACAACACTGACAGTCTTGTGTGGCACGACAACTATGCTAAAATCAGATTCAGAACAGATCCAGCACCCCAAAACTGAGATTTTAAAGCAGCAGAATTCTATCCTACCACAATCTGCATCTTCATGATCGGGTACATCCTTCACTTAACCATTACCATCAAGCCATAGGACCAATCTTACTTCAGTGAGTATAGAGGGCATTCCAGGTCCCGCACCAAGCACTTTTAAAAAGGAGGTGCTAACCTGGACAAACTACAAAATGGGATTACATATATGATAACCAATGGAAGGAGCATGCCAGAAACAAAAGTGAGTAATCCTCCAAGCAACAAATTAGATCAAAGTTCTGCAGTCTTGACACATCCAATTGTGAAGGGTGGATAATTGAACAGCTAATGGAAGTGGGAGAGGGGTCCATGAATATTCCCATCCTCAACAACAGCAGAACCAAACACAAGTGCAAAAAATAAATGCTGAAGGCATTGCAACCATCTCAACTAGAAGTGTTGAGTGGATAATCCACCTTGGTCTCCTCCTGAAGTTCCTCCCATAACAGAAGTAGGTCGTCAGCAAATTCAATTCACTCTATTTGTCTATAAGGAAATAGCTAAGTGGACCACTGAATACACCACAGGCTATAACCCCACAACATCCTGGTTGTAGAACAAAGGACAAAGAAAATTATAGCACAGGCACAGGCCCTTCGGTCCTCCAAGCCTGCACCAATCATGCTGCCTGACTGAACTAAAACTTCCTACCCTTCCGGGGACCATATCCCTCTATTTCCAGTCTATTCATGTACTTGTCAAGGCATCCCTTAAAGGTCACCACCTCATCCACTTTCACTATCTCCCCTGTGAATGAGTTCCAGACACCCACTATTCTCTGTGTAAAAAATCTGCCTCATACATCTCCTTTAAACTTTGCCTCTTGCACCTTAAACCTATGCCCCCTAGTAACCAGCTCTTCCACCCTGGGAAAAAGCTTCTGATTATCCACTCTGTCCATGCCTCTCTCTCATAATCTATCAGGCTTGTTCTTCAGAACTAGCCATTACTCATCCAAGCTGTTATAGTTAAGCTACAACACCAGCATCTATCGGAAAGAGGGAAATTGCCCAGACACGCATGTCATGGTCACAAAAAGCAAAACAAAGCCAATCCAGCCAATTACCATCCCCATTACTCTATTCTCAATCATCATAGCGATGGAGGTAGCATTTGCTGCAAGCTCTTTCGTCGTGCAGCAAACTGAAAGCTGCTAAACAAGCAGCACATAAGTCACCACATACTTAAATAAGTCAATTGTGCACAACAAAAAAATTAGTACATATGTTAGTTGTTGACAGAATTAGCAAGCAACCATTACTCACCAAAAATCGGTTTAACTTGCACCCTAACACCACCCAGCTCCAGATCTCATTATACCCTTAGTCCAAACACAGACAAGGAATGAATTCTACGAGTAAAGTGAAACTGACTAATCTCTACTCAAGGCGCCACTTAACCAAGTGTGGATCAAGGAGCCCAAGCAACACTGAAGTCAATTCAAATCATGAGAAAAGTCGTACCCAGCAATAAAGGAAGATGGCTAGGGTTGTTGCAGGCCAACAAATTCAAATTCCAGAACATACCATGACAAGTTTATCTGGGCATCTTAGCCCAACCAACTTCAGTTGCTTCATCAATAACCCTCCTTCCAACATAAGGTTAGAGGCAAACATGTTTACTGGTGATTACACAGTGTTCAGTACTATTCACAAATGCCTCTGATACTGAAGCAGTCTGTGTCCATTCACAGAGAGAACTGGACATGTTTTAGGCTTCAGCTGTTAACTGATGTGCAACATTCCTCCCCTCCGCTCCCCCGCCCCCCCCCCCCCCCCCAAAAAAACCAAGCATTGGGCAATGATCATCTCCAACTAGAGAATCTATTCACAATTTTTTGATATTTTGCTTTGATATTACCATCGCCAAATCCTCAACATCAACGTGGGGGACAAAGTTAAAGTAAGATTGACCAGAAGTGGTTTAGGACAGCAAAGCAGAAGCTGGGTATTTTGCAGCCAGTCACTCGCCTCTTGACACCCCAGAACCTTTTCATCAAGGCATAAGTCAGGAGTGTGAAGGGATACTCCTAACTTGCCTGGGCTGAATTCAGCTCCAATACTAAAGGTAATCAAAACATTGCAGCCCATTTGATTGGCACTCCAACCACTACCTTAAATATTCACTCCCATCACTATTTGTGCACCGTGGCTGCAGTGTGTGGCATCTGCAAAATACACAACTTGCCAATGCTTCTTCAACAGCACTTCCCAAACACATAGAACTCCACTTCCTAGATGGACAAAAGCAGTAGATATGAAGTCCTGGCAACACATCTGATATGGAAATATAATCGCTACTCTTTTGTTGTCGCAAGACTACAATCTTGTACCTCCTGATCTAACAACACTATGGGTGCACCTGCATCACATGGGCTGCAGTGATTTAAAATACAGATGAACACAGCCATCAAGGACAGCTGAGATGGGTAATAAATGCTGGCCTTGCCAGTAACATCTACATGCCCTGAACAAATAAAAACAGAAGTCAATCCCAGCCAAATACTCCAATTTCCATTGTGAAAATTCCATTCGGCTGAAATGTAATTAATTAGATAAATTCAAAATCCAAACCTTAGTTCACCTTGTAATCTTATTGAATTTCAACCCAGGTTCCGAGTGAAGAGAGCACCCTTTCGTTCGGTCAAGTTTTAAAACCTCAAAATGATTTATGTATGTGAGGACAGTATACATCCTACTGGTACAATTCAATATAGTACATCAATTCACACTTCAGTATTGAACTGACCTGGGTCTTTCCGCCCTGGTTTTTCAAACCGCCGTTCTCCCCTATTAAAAGTAAAAACAACTTGAATTTTCTTCTAGTTAAGAACCACAGTGTGAGCGTAACAAGAGGTTAATCAACATTAAAATCAAATTAGGCAACTGGTCAAAGGAATGTTTTTAATTAAACCAAAACTACTTCACTTTACGTGTATCTGAAATCCTCCTAGAGGAGGATGAAATCTATGCCATAGGTACAAGAATGTTCCAAGGATCCAAATTTCTACTCCTGAAATCAAAGTTCTTTTGTAATCAACATCATCATTATTATTACGGATGTTTTTCTTGAAATCAAAATATGTAGTTTTGCTTTTCTTGACTTCCTGGTCTATCGCTTATGGCATTGTTAGTAGGAAATTGGCAAACATACTGTTTAATGAGAATTGATGAAAAAAACATCAATAAAGTCACTTTACAAAAAAGTGAATTAAATTTTCTGAATGTTTTTTGGGAATGTAAAGCAACTGTGCAAAATGTGATACAATTGATTTCTGTGATAGACAATGCTGATACGATGAATGCGAACTAGGCACGATCCATTCTTAATGTACAGATAGGTCCGGAATTACATAACTTTTTTTATTCTGCTGTAGCAACAATGTCAACAGAACTCTATTGGTTATTCATCTTTTAAAATCGACCTCCCAAAACGGAATACAGATATAATGCAATACTTTGAAGTTAAAACAGAATATATATATTTTTTCAAAATAGAATTATGTAACAATAGAGTGGAAACAAAGAAAGAACAAACTTGCAGCTCTTCAGTTCTTCTCAAACCCTTAGAGTCTTTCAAGATTTTCACAGCTAATAATGTGCCTTTTGGAGTGTAATCATTATTGCAATGTGCAAAATGCTCTTACGTAACAGTTTTAATCAAATGCTGTAAATTGATAACCTTTACAATATAAAGATCACCTTCTCAATATGCAAAAAGAATTTATGGTATGTGTATCAGTTGCAGCATCAGTCCTAAGAACTTTTATGTTGCCATTTCACAAGTTCAGACATTTAAAAGGAATAACTAGTTATAATGTACCGACCGAGGGACTGTATGTTGTTGCACTATTTTTAATGTGCTTCTCTAGGCTTAAATTTAGAAAAAACATTTCATGGTAAGGGAGCAAATCTTCCAGTTCAAACTAAAACTAAATAAAAATAATTTAACTCACCAAAATAAACCCTTCATAAATAACTTCAATGGGAAAATTTTCAAATCCATTCACTATTCCCTAAAGCATTTTTTTTAAAAGTTAAGTTCAGCATAAATCTGTTGGAAATAAGTTTAACATTGTTACTGAATTCAAGGTACCTGCAGATCTGAATGGCAGCAAAACACACCCACACAAACTTCACTAAGTACTCAAGATTACAGGATGTATGCTGGAGCTTTAAGATTAAGAGAAAATAAATCATGTGACATTAAACCTGTCAGTTATCCTGTGTCTCATGTTACAAATAAACCACTATCCTCAATAGTGGTTATGAATTCCACAACTTTTTATTTAAATTATTTTACGGAATTTGGATATACATTTATTTTGTCTATGTTACAATTAAACAAAAATATGGTGACATTTATTAATTATTATTAATATAAAACTGATGTATGTGCATTCTCATCTACCTTTTGGCCTGGTTTGTCAATTAAATTATGTCAAAGGAAATGTGTTACTAAAGAGTTTTCTTTTAAGAGTTAAAATTCGCACAAGCATTCTACCAAATCAAGAGTCACAACACTATGATTCCTGAAGTGCTGTAACAAGCAGTTTTGGCTCGGAAACATCCTACAGTGCAAGTTCAAAGCTCGAACAGTGTAGATTTGGAGCTGCAGGGAGCAAGTAGGAAGTACAATTTGGCCAAGGATGTAAATATCAATTTATTCTACTAATCCGATTAGACCGCTTCCTTCTAAATTTTTGTTAAAACATTTCACGATTCCCTAGGCTCGACTGAGACGATATGACCATCATCACTGTACCATAAGCATTACATACCCTACTAAAGTAAATAAGGCTGTACATCCCAAGTTCAAAACTACAGCCTTTTAAAGTCACTAACTGCACACTACAAGCTGACATAGTCATCCTTTCACCATGCAGTCATTAAGCTCTTAAAACTGTATGCTGTTTAGATGCAAGAGATAATGTTCTGAAGGAAATGTTCTCATCCCTCTTGAGAAATTATCACCTACCAATAAAGTTCAAATATATTCTGCCATAATCTACAAGATATGACCTTATGTAACTAGTAAAGTTGAAGTATTTGTTTTACCTCGTGACTAACAGCAGGGGAGTGAAGCTAATTGGATCACTCTTTCAAAGAGACAGCACAAGCACAATAGGCCAGATGCCCTGTGTGTGTTGTATGACTAAGATTCAAAATTAAGATTCCAATAAACCACAATGTTGGACTTAGTAGTTCAGGGTAGATCTGCAGCACAGATTCCACTTAGCATTTCCTTGAGTAATAATGCTTAACGCTGACTGCAAACTTAAAAAATACACCAGCAGTATATTCTGACAGGATGGAATGTACACAATTTGAGCAATAGATTAAATAAGGATAGTTTTCCAGGAGCATTTTGGGGAGCATCTATTTTCTGCATCTACTATGCTAAATTGCTATTGTGATAAATATACTGTTGCAATGAAAATAGTTAATCTACAACATAAATATTAGGAAATAAAAGAGCAAGAAAGATATCATATAAATGTAAACTGTTAAAAAGTAGAGAACATTCCAAACTGCTTCATTAATAAATGGGAAAAATCACACATCAAACCCAAAGGACAAAAAAGTAAGAAAGGTGCCCTTATCCTTAGTGTTAAGGATGCTTTGAAACAAAAGAGGAGAAAGTGTGGTTTTAGGGATAGCATTCCTGAGCATAAGATAGACATGATGATGTGACAAAATTATGGGGTGGCCCACATAATGCCCATATCAGAGGAATTAAGAGTTGAACAAGGATTTTGGTAGGGCTAGCATGGAGCGATTCAAGTTCATAGATGGACTGCAGCAATAGAATGCTAATTTTAAAATTTGAGGCATTGAGGACCAGGGCCCAACCTAGATCAGTGAGGATAATAGCAAAGAGTAAACGAGAATCGGTGCAGGATAGAATGCATGCAAAGTTATACAAAACATGAAGCTTTACATAGGATGGAAAATTGAAGGCTAGATAGGAGAGAACTGAAAATACTGAGCCTAAGGTGGCAAAGACACAGCTGAAGATTTCAGCAGCAGATGGGTCAACCTTAGGGCCAAAGCAAGCAAAGTTATAAGGTCTAAAGATTGAAATAGAAGGTCTTAAGAGAATACTGGGTCAAAAATTCAGCTCACTGTTGAACAAGGCGCTGAAGTTAGTTTGGTGGAATCAGATAGTTATTGGCAGGATACAGCAAAAGCAAGTTGATGGGGTTTAGCTTTCTGCTGTTAGGCTGGGGGAAATTATAGTTCGGAGACCAAATATCAGACATGTACTTTGAAAGAGGTATTAAGGCAGTGGAATTTGGAATCAACATACATGTGGAGGCTAGCCCTTTGTCTTGAAATGATAAAATAGATCTCTGGGTGACTCCCAAAGTAACAGTATAGGGTGGGAAATAAATCATTGTTAGCGATGCTCTAGTTAATGACAGATATGTAAAAGTAGAACTAAGACAAGGCAGTCCTACCTATCAAAATAATGGAACAGATTGCATCAAAGTCCAGAGAAAAGCTGAAGATAGCCAACTATTTTATGTTCACTGGTATTGCCGAAAATCTTAATCTGAGAAAATTAATTGAATCAGAACCAGACTACTAGTAATGCTTTCCTCATCAACTCACCTTTCTTCCCAACTTTGTGATCTGTGCATTTCTCGAACTCCTCGACCAAAACCTCCTTCACCTTCGTCAAAACTTCTTTGGTAAAAACCACCTTCACCTCGCCCTCGACCTGAGGGAAAATGTAAAAAACAATTGAGGTATAAAGGTAAGCATTTATACCAAGTTTCCTTTTGGTTTTCCCCCCCCCACAATAGATTTAAATATGCTATATTTCAACCTCCAATGTCAATTCCCAAAATAAAGGTCTTTGTAGAATTATTACTGAGTAAGGGCAGATATATCTACGAAGAATAATTCTACACAAAACAAGAAATTTCTCAACATGGAACCAGGAATTGAATCCAGCTCAGATGGAGGGAAAAAAGAGAAAGAAGAGGATTGTTTAGCAAATGATGTTCAATTACAGAATCACATATTATCAGATACTATGTTTTGAGTTCTTCAAGCATGGGTTGCTTGGGTATGGTCTGCCCCTTGTCTATTGTGAGCAAAGGCTGGGACATGTTATTTGATACAATCAGCCAGTCTTTGGGACTTGCGTACTACATACCCAGCATCAGTTGCCACCAAAATTCATATACCACATTATTCATTTGTGAGATAGGCAGAACACCCTTTTGGCTTGACTGCAGAACCCTGTTAATTGCTGAATGCCACACGTGTTGCTACTGCATAGTAGCAACATTAAAAAGCTAGCTTCACCTGTTGCTCAAATTTTAGATACTTTGCCCTTCCAGGGTAATCAGAAATTGACTGGCACTTTTCAAGGCCAAAGCCAATGGCCTTAGGCCCAATCATGAATTTGCATGATACACAACGAGAAACAATTTGATCAGGGTAGCCATTATGCTGCAGGATGCCTTTGTAGCATCCTATTTCAACATTAAGTAGGCACGTGAATAAATGATTTGCACCCTAGAAGTTGATGATGAGACAATTCTTATAATGTATAGAAAAAGGTAAGCCATGAGAAATCTGACGGGGGTCCCAAGGGGAGTTTATTTGACTGCTCCATTTCAAATGTGAATTTAAGCCCATTAAGACAAGCAAGGAAATTATTATATGCAGCTGCAGACTAAAATGTAGCAGACATATCCACATATCAGAAAAATGCAAGGATCATGAAGTTTTGGCCCTGAAAACTGCCCAGATTACTTCAGATCATCCTGGAAGGGCAAAGTATTTCAACAATTTGAGAAACAGGTGAAGCTGGCTGTTTCATGTTGCTACTATGCAGCAGGATGGCATTCAGCATTAACAGGACACTGCAGACGAGACAAAAAGACATACTCCCTCATGCAAGTGAGTAACGGGCAGCATGGTAGCACAGTGTTTAGCACTGCTGCTTCACAGCGCCAGGGACCCAGGTTACATTCCCAGCTTGAGTCACTGTGTGGAGTTTGCAAGTTCTCCCCGTGTCTGTGTGGGTTTCCTCCCACATTCTGAAAGAAGTGTGGTAAGGTGTATTGACCTGAACAGGCACCGGACTCTGGTGACTAGGGGAATTTCATAGTAACTTCATAGCAGTGTTAATGTAAGCCTTATTTGTGACTAATAAATTTTACTTTAATGTGATATATGAATTTGATACTGGGTACGTAGACCATATCAAACAGCATATCCCAGCTACTGTTTGCAACAGGCAATGAGTAAGGGATAGACAGTACCCAACTTGCCCATGCTTGGCGAACTCAAAACACAGCATCCAACATTACATATGATTCCAAGGTTAAACATTTGCTAAACCATCCTCAATGCATGAAGAATTATGCTAACAACCAGATTAAGATTGTCAGTCGAGCTGACAGCGTGACATGTCTTGTGTATGAGAATGTATATATATTAATACACAGGACCCTGTTTTTTGCAGACATGCATACACCAATTGCATCTGTTTCAGCTAAACAAAATAAGTGACAGCCATTCACAGTTCATACCCCAGGGCAGTGCCCACGCTGCCTGGTTAAATTTTAAATAATGTTTGGCAGTTTTCTGCAAGGCACCATCAACAGATGTATTTTCCATGACAAAGCCTCGATCAGTCAGAGTCCACTCGCCAACCAATTAGCATTCTTCTCGCACACAGTATAAATTGTTGCTTTCTCCTTATACTGGTATGTTTCAGAAGTGTCCTGATCAATGCAAGACAAAAGGCTTGGACATGTCTTTTTTCAGCAGTATCTGTTACTATTGATTTTTCAAACTGTTCTCACCTGCTTTTGCTCCCAAACCCATTTTGAACTTCTATTACTCCCACTGTTATTAATCACCTGTTCTCAAGAGAAAGCACAGTCAAATAAAGGAGATTTTCAAGTAGTTTCTGATACCCCATGGGGTTTTGGCATGCGTATGTCCACTGCATAAATCAATTACTGGATATAGGGCTAGCGGGAATGATGCCCAAGTTTACAGTTTACAATGAAGAAGCATCGTAAATGTTTTGCCTAGAAAAATAATGGGGCAAGAATGTGTGCTGTGGAAAAGCAGGATCTGGGGTGCATGTTCAGAGCAGTCTCTAAAGTGGACATGGCCATTTAAATGCCAATGGAATGTAATTTTATCACAAGACATTGAATATAAAAGTTCAAATGTTTTTGGTGCATCTATATAAAGTCTGAGTAAAACCATTACTTGTGTATTTTTGAGTTCCATCCTCTAATAACACTGCAGCAAGAGAGGGGATAACACACAATAACTAAAACACAAAAAACTACCTTAGACTTGTCCCTTCAACCAATATGGAGTCACTCATTACCAGTCCAGTCTTATTTATCCATCATTCTTCACTGAACTAGCCCAACTCCTTAGTTTAAAACCTTCATCGTGATCCATAAATTCTTCTTGTCTTTCAACTCACTTGAGCTCCTATAGCCAGAAAACCTTATGCTCTCTTACTCCAGACACCCCTTTATGCCTACAAATGATTTTTCTGAAATGATATTTTGGTCCCTTCACTTCTTGAAGTATCACTTTCTGACTTGTCATACATTCCCAACAGCCAGCAACAAATGAAGTACTTTGAGATTCTCTTTCCAGATAAATTTGAGTTGTTTCTGTTGATGCTATGCAAAGTTAAAATTAGTGTTCCAGACCCTGATAATATGTCTCACCTATAGAATAAAAAAGACAAAAAGATTCTTAACTCTCAAATAATCTAATTTCAAGTAAAGCAGAGTCAACCAGAAAAATCAAAGCGTTCAAAATGTACCCACAAGTACACTATCACAACAATTCTCCATTAACAGCTTGAATACATTTAAATTGTTCTGGAGAATTAAAAGTGAAGTTTAATAGCTTCTTAGCCTCCTTTGACTTTGTTACCTCTGGACAGCTCCAAATATTTAGCCCAAGAACAAGTCTGGAGTCAAAGCTACATCTTTTTAAAAATTGTCCATGGGAAAAAAGTTTACAATACAATGGTGCATGCACATTGCCATCTTTTAGTGAAAGGATGCTCCCAAGCTCTTCCTTGCCACAAGTTTTGCAGAATTCACTGCTATTCCATCAATTTCATGTGTACTTGCAATGCAGAGGTTCAGAATGGACAGTACATGCGATTAGCCTGTATTATTTATGCATATTTGATTCCTACATGCAGTAGATAAAACCTGTTAGGGTCATCATAGAAATCACAGAAACCCTATAGTGCAGACAGAGGCCATTTGGCCCATTGAGTCTGCACCAACCACAATCCCACCCAGGCCCTACCCCCATAGCCCGACACATTTACCTACTAATCCCTTTAACCTACACATCTCAGGACACCATGGGGCAATTTTAGCATGGCCAATCAACCTAACCCACACACCTTTGTACTATCTAGACTATTCAAGTCAAAGCTTTATACTGTTGTCGTAAACTATAACGACAAAAGGAAGGAGCCAATGACCATTATCAGTTCAGAAAGGATAAAATCTTGCTTATTAGACAAAGCAATTGAACTGGAGACTAGCTCCATCAGACTAAGTTTTTAAGGGTATTTTGGTAAAAATATATTTATTGATTAGTATTCATTTTGTAGATGCTTTCAAATTAAAGTTTGGCCAAGTCCAAGGGGTCAGTGTCAGCCTAACAGATTGTCTGAACTTGACCCGAGCATCCTCAGTCTGCCAGCTAGACAAAGCATTTCATAAACTATTTCTACCAATATTATTAAAAAATGGAAGGCAGTAGGACATAGTCTATGATTCTTATGGGCCAATTTCACCAATTCACATAAAAGGTTCCATACAAAAAGCAACACTCTAGTTTTGGCCAGTGATACAACAGGTAAAAGAACCCAATGGAGATAAAAGAGAATTTCAGTTGAGCCTTTCATCAAGGCCCACATTCTACAGAAAGATTAATCAAGTCGGAAACATAAAAATCCTTTTTGCACCTGCAATCACGATGTTAAAAAAAACAATAAATACACTGGGACATTTTATCTAGAAATGCTTCCTAGAACATTTTCTTCCCCTCTGTTTATTTTCTAGGTTATATAGACCACTAGAGGTCCTCAGAGCATTGACTACTCTGCTGCTTACTGACTGTACTTACAAGATGCCAAATTATGAGAATATAACTCTCATAAGCAAGCTAGAGAATCAGTGCTGTAATGTCATAAGACTGCAGTGATTATGAAATCATTTGAAAAGTAGAGGTGGACAGATTTCAATGAAATTCGACAGATAGCTAGGGAATGGCCCAAGGAATAACAAATTAGTTGTTGCCAAAGTGCACATCATTTTTTTAAAATATGCATTGACATGGGAAATTGGGTAAATTGATTTTGTTTGAAGGACACTTTGGGTTGCTTGATTTAGAATGTTCTGATTGTTTTAGGATGTTGTAGGACATCACAGCTGTTGCAATGCAATTTGTCACAGCTGTCAGTAGGTGAGCAGAGTTTTCAAAGTAGTTTATTGGATGTGGATTAACCTCAATGAGCTGGAAGACCTCAATAAAAAGATGTTTTACAGCTTTGCAGTTACAGAGCATTAACTAGGCAGGAATAACCCTCAAACAGCAGTCTCATTGTAATAACATTAAATTAACAGCTGGTGTAGGTATGTGTTTAATTGAGTAACTTCTTAGAAACATGGAATCACTACAGTGCAGGAGGCTATTCGTCTGCACCGACCACAATCCCACCCAGGCCCTATTCCCATAACTCCACATATTTACCCTGCTAATCCCTTGACACTAGGGTCAATTTAGCATAGTCAATTAACCTAACCCACACATCTTTGGACTGTGGGAGGAAACTGGACCACTTGGAGAAAACCCACACAGACAAGGGGAAAATATGCAAACTCCACACAGACAGTGAACCAAGGCTGGAATTGAACGTGCGTCTCTGGCGCTGAGGCAGCAGTGCTACTCACTATGCCACTGTGCTGCCCCTCTTCACTTGTTTATATTAGAAGTTAACGGCAAAACCCCGAGTCTAGATAACCCTTTGTCAAAGCTTTCCTCATTACTGCATTTAACCTTGCATCACCCTTAACGTCCTGAGCTTCTACTGCATGAAGAAACATCTTTATATCAAGTTTATCGATTCAGATACAATCAAGGTACCCTAGGATACCACAAATAATCTGGCCTAACCTTGCATTTTAGTTTTGGCTTTGACAAAGATTGCTGAACATCACCATCTTCACTGGTTGTCACTCATTTATCCATAGACTTTCTTCTCAATACTGCATTTAATTCTATCACCCTTAATGTTCCCAACTTCGCTGCATGAGGGAACATCTCTATATCAAATTTACCAATTCAGTTACAACCAAGGTACCTTAGGATACCACAAGTAATCAGGCCTAACCTTGCATTTTGGTTTTGATAGAAAAGGATGAGTAAGATTATGGAACCAACCTTGCAGTACAAGCAGTCTGATATGAGGGGACAGTGCAAAACTGTTAATGAAAATAATATGCTGCTGAAAAGATGATTCAGTTGTAACACTAAGGGTAAGAATAGTAAAATAGCATGCACTGATCAGAGAAAATGTGGAAAATAAAATGCAACACTTAACAGACCATAAAGTCAGCTTAGCAGCAATCATAAAAACTAAAGTTGCCTGCTCAAAGCTCAGCAATATTAATTAAAAATCAGTCTAAGCCGCTCAATCCTCGTACTCCCCTGCTTCCTCTTCTTCTTACAATTTTATAGACAAGACAGAGATGAGCTATTTTAGAGTATATGGAAAAAAAAAGGTGAGTGGCAGATATGCATACATTCAACTTAGAGTACCCTGGTTGTGTCTGAATTGATAAATTTGATATAGAGATGTTTCCTCATGCAGTGAAGTTGGGGACATTAAATGGTGATGCAAAATTAAATGCAGTAATGAGAGGGAAGCCTATGGACCCAGAATGTATTTTGCTGAGGTAAATATTGGAAACTACTGAATTTTTTTTTTAAACAGCACTTCACTCATAACCCCTTTAAAACATTCAGATAGCATGCAATGTGAAACTGAAAATATCTGATGGCAACCAGAGCTTTCTACCAAGTGGTACTGTCACTGGGCTGGTATTCTAAAGATCTTAGGCAATGTTCTGGGGCCCAGGTTTCATTTTGTGAGTCATGTTTTCTAAGAGGATAGTATTTTGAATCCCACCACAGCAAATGGCAAATCTGGGATTACAAAGTCTAAAGATGATGGCCATGAAATCATTGATGATTGTTGTAAAAACCCATCTGGCTCATTACTGTCCTTATCTGGTCTGGCCTACATGTGACTCCATGACCACAGCGTTGTAGTTGACTCTTAGAAATGCCCTCTAAATAAGGACTGTTTGGGATGGGCAATAAATGTGGCCTAGGCAACAATACCCATATCTCATGAATGAATAAAAAGAAATTCAGAAGCAGCACTAAATTAACAATGAATAAGATTAATGGCAGCAAGAACTATCGTACCAAAATAAGACATATCCTTTGTTGACATGGATTAAAGAGAATCAACACTATAACTTATACAATCCTTTAATGTAATAAAAGCAGACCAAAGAACCTCAGAGGAGCATGATAAAAAACTGACAATGAGCTACACAGAATGACATTAGGACAGAAGACCCAAAACTGGTCAAAAAAGCAAGTTTACATAAGCATTTTAAAAAGAAAGATGTGTAGAACAGTCCTGAGAGGTGGCATTGTGGCCCAGTGGTTTGTACTGCTGCCTTACAGGGCCAGGGACCTGGGTTCAATTCCAGCCTTAAGCGACTGTGTGGGGTTTGCAAACCCAATGTCTGAAGAGTTTCCTCCAGGTACTCTGGTTTTCTCCCACAATCCAAAGTTGTGATAATTGCTGGCCAGCCAGCCAGTGATGCCCATGTCCCATGAATGAATTAAAAGCTACATGGATTAGCTATGGTAAATGTGCTGGGTTATGGGGATAGGGCTTGGGTTAGACACGCTGTCACAGAATCCGTGCAGACTCAATGGGCTGAACAGCCTCCTTCTGCATGACAGGGATTATATGATTCTGAGCTTAAGGCCTTGGCAGCTGAAGGCACAGCCACCAATCATCGACTGATTAAAATCAAGGATGTGCAAGGGATTAGAATTAGAAGAAAGCTGATATCTCAAAGGTAATGGGCTGGAGGTGGTTACACAGATAGTGGGGAACATTTATTTTTAAATCAAAATGTTGCTTAACCAAAAGCCAATGTAGGTCAGCAAGTTTACAACTGATGGGGCTCTTGGTAAGAGTTACACCATGGGCAGAATTTTGCTTGAGCTTATATTAAAGGATAGAATTTGGGAGGCCAGCCAGGAATGCATTGAAACAGTCAAGTCTGAAGGCAAAAAAGGTATGGATGACCTCCTCAGCAGCAGATGATCCACGCCAGGACTCAGTTGGGCAATATCCCACAGGTGGAAATAAGTGGTCTTAGTAATGGCGTGGTTATGGTCAGAAGTTCATCTTAGGGTCATAAACAACAACAAAGTTGCAAATAATCTGGTTCAGCCTCAGTTTTCAATAATAGGTACAACACTATAAATACAGCTGTACAAGTATACAAGACCAGTTGACGCTTCCAATTTAAGGAAGAAAAGTTGCTTACAGTGTAAAACACTTTGTCCAATTAGGGTGGCTATCCTTTCAGTAAATGTGAAGGCCAAATATGAAAACCAAATATTTAAGATTGGTAATGATACAGTGGTGTAGCATGAACTGTTCATGGTACTTGTGTTCTACTGAAATTTGGCGGTATGGCAAATCCGGCTTCCTTGACTTCCTTTATCAAAAATCTGTCTCAACCTCGGATTGAATAAATGCAATGACTGAGTCTCCTCTGCATTCTGGGGAAGAAAATTACATGTGCTAAAACCCTCAGAAAATAAATTCTCACCCCAGTTTTAAAAGAGAGACCTCTTATTCTTAAATTGTGGCTCCAAGTTCTGCCTCCCCATGAATGGAAACAGTTTCCAAGAATCTAGCCTACCAATCCCTTCAGGATCTTGTGTTTTAATATGATTCTTCTAAATTCCAATGCATATAGGCCCAGTTTGTTTAATGTTTCTTGCTCATCTCAATCAAGGTGAACCATTTCTGAACTGCTTCTAATATAAATATATGTTTTTCACATAAGGAGACAAAACTGTACGAAGTATTCTAGGTATGGCCTCACCACTTTCTCGCCATCTCCCTGCAACATTTTTAATAAGTTCTCTTTTGAAGGCTGCTATTGAATTCCATGTGCTTTCTCACGTCAATGTTTACACTATTAGAAATTCATAGCAAAGTAGCCCAGATTTGGCTGCTTATTCACATTTTGAATAAATACCATATTCCACTCAGCAGGAAATAAAATATGTCTACCTCTTATAGTCCTGGCCCATAAAAATGTTGAACATGGTCCTTTACTTTGCATCTGGCCCATGCTGTACCTGACCTGGGAGTACTTGATGTCAATACTGGGTATCAAAGTAGAAAAACAAAAAAAGTTTTACATTACTCCCAAAGACTTTTAATGGAAATACACGTGGTCATTTCCTTTCTTACTGAGATTATTACTACGCTCTAAAGCAATTAAATTAAAGCAAAATACTGTTTTTATATTTCAGATTTCCAGCATCTAAAGTGTTGGAAATAATCAATGACAGCAAATGTGGAGAGTTAATGCTTCAAACTGAATGTGAATCTTACAGTTCTAATGATTCATAGCCAACTCAAAATATTAACCCTGTTTCTCCTCCCACAGATGCTATGGCCCGGTTAAAGATTGTCAGCACTTTCTCCTTTTATTATTACACACTGGCACTGATCTCTTTAAATTGTTAAGTCCATCAAGTGACACACCTAAACATGGAGAACTTTAAACATAAGCTTACCTCGACCTCTTGAGGAACTTCGACCTCTTGGCACTCCAACCACCGTTCCTCCACCTCGTCCCATTAACCTTAGGACTGCTGTACTATTCACAGACATTGAAAAATTTCTCTGATGGGTTTAAACAAAGAATAAAAGTAAACCAATTAATGACACAGCAATCTCAAAAATAATTTACATATAGAAACTACCATCCAAAAAACTGCCAAGGTTTAATTACTTTTTCCGAGTCTTATGAGTAGCAACACAGTCATTCACATTCATTCATTACTAAAGAGCAGATTTTAATTCTGGTAAGTGATACAACCACCAGCCTAAAGCTATAATTCATCCAGGCGAAATAAATCTGAGGTAACTCCCAAGAAATCTTTTTTTCTCTCAAATTGCATTTAACAAACATAGATTAATTCTGGATGCTAATTCTGAGCACTTTTACAGAGGAATGGGATACAATTCACTGTAAAATGTGCACAAATTTTATTTTGACAAGGTTACAAATAGATGTTAAATATAACATTCAAACAGTGATTATGGTTAGATAGGAAATAAATTTATAGATTCTGATTTCTGCCAAGTTACTTGGTTACACTGGCACATTGGTTAGCACTGCTGCCTCACAGCGCCACAGACCCAGGTTCGATTCCTGGCTTGAATCACTGTACATTCTAGCAGTGTCTGCACAGTTTCCTCTGGGTGCTCCCCCACTGTCCAAAGATGTGCAAGTTAGATGGATTGGGCATGCTAAATTGTCCCTTAGTGTCAAGGGGACTAGCTAGGGTGCATGGGGTTATGGGGATAGGACCTAGGTGGGATTGTGGTCAGTGAAGACTTGAATGGCCAAATGGACTCCTTCTGCACTGTAAGATTCTATGATTCTATTTGAGTTGAAATAACCATAAAAGAATAGTGAAGACATATCCTAGAAAAGATTTACTTCTTTGCTATAAGTAGGTCTGCCAGATTTCAATATGCAATATTGCTATATGCAGCTTTGTGCTCATCATTTCTTTCCTCTATTCTGTTCACTTATATAAACAGATCCAACGGGTTACTTAATATTTGTGTGATTAACATAACCCAGATAAATGTGGAATAATAATGGATCTGGTAAATTAAATGTCCTTACAAGTTCTATGAACAGTATAAAGTGTTTGAAAGACTCCCAAGTTGAATGAGAGAATATATAAGCAACAACAGTCCCTTCCCTTCAAAACAAGAATATCTATTTATTACACCATTATAGTCACTCACCTGCTCTTCTTCTGTAAAAGGTACGAGTGCTAAAGGTGGCAGGGGTTCCTCTTGTAAAATGGGAAGAAACTCCTTATCAGTTAGATCGACTGGAATCTAAATTACAGAATAGAATTCAAGTAGTCAGAGTGGAATAGTAACAGTACTCCGAAATTTCTGTCACATACAAAGGATTGCAGACAAAACAAAAGATTTGAGCGAATACATCTACTTATTGTGTATCAACGCATAGATTTTAAAAAGTGAAGCTAACTGGCAGAGACACAAAACATTTGCAATCAAATTTCTCTATTTTAGCAGTGATTTAGTATTATTCTACATGTCTTTTGTATATAAAACATTCATAAAACTTTTTTAAAAAAACTAAACATCTTTGTAATTGTTTTTACCAATCAACTAGCAGCATGGGAAGAATGCAACCAGTGAACAAGTTCATTATTCCATATCTAATCAAAATTCTTAAATGACTCACCAGATAAGTGGATCCTGGAACACATGTAAATTTACTGCAAAAATGGAATCTGGGGGGTGTGGGGGATGAGAGGAGGAAGAGAGAATTTAGGCTTTGGCCCTGATTTAGACTTTGGGATCTTACCTTTTCCAAATATATGAACCTACAGCACAAATCTGGTCTAATATTGTTAGCCAACTTGTATCAAAGAGGTCAAGAATTCTTCAATTTTCTTTCTTGCAGTTTTAAGCAAAAACACTAGCACCCTCTTTATTATTTATATTCAAAGCAATTACTTAATTCTCATCCTTTTCAAGGGGCCAAAAGGGAAGCAAAATACTCCTCCTGAAGAACATATGATCAGATATTCCACAGTATTGTAATTTCTCCTCAGTAACGTGGAGCGTGGTCAGTGAGGGGACACTTTGGTCTGAATGAGACTGACTAGAGTACATTTGGGAATCTGGTTAAAAGTGGGAATTCAGCACATTAGAGAAAAGGTAAAGTTTATTGCAAGAAGTGCGCTGTCTGGGGAGTTCAGTGAAGGGCACATGAGAGTTGCTATTTTTCTTCTATTCTTTTTCAGCCTCCAGTATTTGATTGCTATGTTGGTGCAGCAGAAGGAGCAGGTAAATTAGTAACAGGTATTATTAGAACTGTAAGCTTTATCAGAATTCTAAGTACTGCATTTTTTATAAGTATTGTAAAGCTAACTGGCAATGCCTAAACTCATTGGGAGGTGTATGCTTAATTATAAATTAATTAGCAATTACTAATTAACATACATTGCAGAAAGCAGAGTTGGTGATGTGTTGTGTTTACAGAATGTGGGAGTTTGAATACTGAATGTGGATACTGGTGTGACCCAGGGCAAGCACATCTGCAACAAGTATTTTGCATCTGCAGGAACTTTTGCTCAGAGTTATTGAGCTAGAGACAGAGTTGCAGACAATGTGGCACATCAAGGAGGGGAGGCAGTCACACCCTTTAGGTTAGGGTCTTCTGATTTGGTCAGTAGTCAGGGACAACAAGTGAGGCAGTTAAGAGGACACAGAGGACAGGAATGCAAAAGCTTCAATCTTTGCAATTACCCAATGAGCTTGAGGTTTTTTTTAAAGCTTATCTGGATGCAAGTAGAGGCCACAAAGTGGATGAACTAACTGGCCACGGCAATGTGGTACAGGAAGCCACTCGTTTGAATGGGAGGAGTTGCTCAAAACGTAATGGCAGTAGGAGACAGTATAGTCAGAGGGATTGACATTATTCTCTACAGCGAAGAGCATGAGTCCAAATGGCTGAGTTGCGTGCCCTGAAGTAGAGAGAGTTTTTAGCCAAGTAGTGGGGGCAAGGGATCAAACTTGGGAAGATGTGAAAAATCAAACAGCAGAGACAAGGCAAAAGAGAAAGACATTATTATGGGAAATGATGAACAGACCATGACAGGAAGGAATTGAGTACAAGTCTAACAGTAAGTCAACAGATGAGACTACAGCTTATAAAAGGAAGATAAAACTAAAAGCTCTGTATCACTGAAGGAGTGAAACACCTTAGCCTCACACTAATGCCAAAATCTAATAATAGTCGGTGTCTAGTCTAACTTCATAACATACTTTGGGGTTTCTGATCTAGTCTCTAACATAGATGATTGGAACAGGTATTTTGCATCAGCCTTCACTATGAAGGATACACATAGCATCCCAACAGCTATAAATCAGGAAGTGGAAGGGAGGGACTAACACAGGAAAATAGTACTAAGTAAACTGTTTTGAGCTGAGCGCTGACAAATCCCTGGGCCAGATGGACTTCATCCCAGCACCTTAAAAAAGTGGCTGGTGACACAGTAGATACAATGGTCGCAATTTTCCAAAACTCCCTAGATTCCCCTAGGAGGGAAATGGAAAGGAGGAACCTGCAGGTTAGTTAGCTTAATATCTGCAGTAGGGAAAATGTTGGAAGCTAATATTAAACAAGCAATAGCAGGGAACCTGATTCAGCTCAAAGTTATCAGGCAAAGTCAACAAGGTTTTATGAGAGGAAAATTACACTCAGCTAACTTACTAAGTTCTTTGAGGAAGTATCATATGCTGTGGATAAAAAGGAACCGACGAATGCACTATACTTAAATTTCCAAAGGGCATTTGATAAAGTACCACATCAAAGGTCACTGCGGAAAAATAGTCCATGGTATAGTGGTGACATATTGGCATGAACAGAAGCTTAGCTGGTTAAACAAATGGTGTGCCACAGGTATCTGTGTTGGTACCTCAACTGACTACAATTCATATAAATGAGTTGGATGGGGTGGTTGCCAAATTTGCTGCTAACACAGAGTAAAGTAGAAAAATAAGTTGTAAAGAGGACATAAGGAAACTACAAAAAACCACAGATTAACAGTGAGCAAAAATCTGGCAAACGGAGTACAACTGAGAAAGTGTGAAATGGTCAATTTTGACACGAGAATAAAAGGGAAGCATATTTTCTAAATGATGAGTGATTTCAAAACTCTGATGCAGAGAGACCTGGATGTTTTTGTGCATGAATCACACAAGGTTAATATGCAGTTATAGCAAATAATTAGGAAAGCTAACAGAATGTTATCATTTATCCTGAGGGAAACAGAGTACAAAAGTAGGCAGGTTATGCTTCAATTATAGTGAGCACTAGTGAAATCGCATCTGGAGTATTGTGTACAATGCTGGACAGCTTATTTCAGGATGGATGTATAAGCATTGGAAACTGTTTAAAGACTAATAGTTGGGGCGGGTGGGGATGCCTTATAAGGGAAGGTTGGACAGGTTAGGCTAGTCTTGCTGGAGTTTAAGGGAATAAGAGTCAACTTAATTAAAACAAATAAAATCCTGAGGGGTCTTGACAGGGTGGATGTGGAGAGGATTTTCCTCTTGTGGAAGAATCTAGAACCTGTGTCACCGTTTAAAAATGAGGTCGCTCATTTAAAATGGAGATGAGGTGACATTTATTTCTCTCAGAGGTTCGAGAATCTTTCAAACTCTTCCTGAAAAGGCAGTGGAAGCAGAAGGTAGGGGTGGATAGATTTTTGGTTTGCAAGGCAGCGATAGGTTATCAGAAGTAGGCAGGATGCAGATTTGAGATACGATCAGATCAGCCATCAGCAGAGCAGATTTGAGGGACTAAATGGCCTACGTCTGCTCCCTGATCATATTCTCATTTCTGGGCTGCCATTAAATGCAGAGTCACCAAAATTCTCAAGTCACAAAAATAATTGGGAATGTTTCCAATCAATTCTATCAGAAGGATCTGTTCAATTATTTCAATCCTAACAGCCACCATGCAATCTCCTAGATCTTGCCAAGATATACCTTGAGATCCTTTACATAAAGTGCTAGCATTTCTTCTCTTCCATAACGGTAATCCGCTAACTTATACTTTGGCAATGCTGGCGAGAGAGGAGGTGAGGTAATACTCCCACCACTTGACAATGCACGGAGCCTGCAAGAAAAGAGAACATTCTTTAACATCCCTGATTTGGTCACAATGCAATATTAAAATTTTAACTCACAATAATGTATAGTCTTTGACTGAAATTGCATGACACCAGAGAAGTAAATATTTTGTCACTGCAGTCTAAAGATATCTACAAATTCAAGATTTACACAATTAATTACAACTCAAAAGAATCATTTACTACCCACTGAAAGTTTTCTATGATCCATGAACATTCTTCATACACTGATTGGAACCTCCCCATACACACATACAACTAAAAGCAAATTAGTTGACATGTGAGAACTTCCTATATTTTGCTATACAAATCACAGAATAGTTGCAGCACAGGTCATTCAGTCCGGTGTGTCCACGTCAGCTTTCAGCAGCATTCACCTAAGGCAATTCACCACTTTCTCCCCATAGCTCTGCACATTCTTCTTTCTAAGGTAACAATCCAATTCACTCTTCAAAGTCTCAATTGAGCCTCCCTCCACCATGCTCTCAAATAGATTCCAGATTCTAATAACTCTGTATGAAAAACATTTAGCTCATTTGCTGCTTCTTTTGGCTGTACCATAAATTTGTGTCCTGTTGTGCTTGATACTTCCACCAATAGGAACAATTTTTCACTACCTACTCTGTCCAGATCACTCATGACTTTGAACATCTCTATCCTCTCAACCTTCTCTTCTCCAAGGAAAATGCTTCCAACTTCTTGAATTTGTTCGTATAATTGAAGTTCCTCATCCCTGGGACCATTATCCTGAACCTTTTCTGCATTAATGCCACTCTAATGGCGTCACATCTTTCCTGAGACATGATGCCCAAAATTGGGCACAGTACTCCAATTAAGGCAGAAGCCATGTTCTGCACAAGTCTGACATAACTCCTGGCTTGTATGCTCTGTGCCCTAACCTGTCTTGCCACATTCAATGATTTATGTACATATATACCCAAGTTCCTCTGTTCCTGCACCCCCTTTAGAATTTTATCCTTTATTATACATCATCTCTCTGCATTCTGTCAAAATGAATCACTTCACATATCTCTATATTACATTTCATTTGTTTCTTGTCTGTGGATTCCATCAACCTCTCTTTTTCCTTTTGAAGTTCGACAATGTCTTCCTCACAGTTCACAATGCTTCCAAGTTTTGTATCATTACAAATTCAAAATGTGTCCTTTACATCAAAGTCTTGGTCATTAAATCAAGAAAAGCAGGAGTCCCAAAACAAACTGTTTGGAAACTCCATTCGACCATAAGACATAGGAGCAGAAGTAGGCCATTTGGCCCATCACGTCTGCTCCACATTCAATGAGAACATTACTGGGCAGATAATCTTTACTTTCCTGCCTTATCCCCATAACCCCTCTTATTTATTAAAAATATGTCTATGTCAGCCTTGAACATACCTAACAACCCACCTCTGCAGCTTCCTGCAGTAAAGAATTCCATAGATTTACTGCTCTCAGAGCAGTCTCTGTCCTAAATAGGTGACTTCTTACTCAGATTATGCACTCTGAACCTGGATTCTCCCACAAGGGGAGACAACCTCTCAGTGTCTACCATGTCAAGCCCCGTGCAAATACTATATGTCTCAATGAAGTCACCTCTCATTTTTCTAAACTGCAATAAGTACAGGCCCAGCCAACTGAACCTCTCCTCATAAGAAAATTCCTCCATTACTAGGGTCAACCAAGTGAACCTTTTCTAGAATGCCTCCAATGCCAGTTTATCTTTCTTTAGATAAGGAACCAAAACTGTTCACATGACAAACATTCACTGGAGTCTGAAATACATCCATTAACCACCACTCGCACCAATTTTTCCATATTGCCACTGTCCCTTTTATAACTTCACACACAAGTCCTTTGTGCAGCACTTTATCAAATATCTTTTGGCAGTCCACATACACCACATCAACAGCATTATCCAGATCAGCCTTCTCATTCCCATCAAGCTAATTAACCACAATTTGCACACAAATTCCTTTTCAAAAAGCAAAGTACCAGTCCTTATCTGCTTATATATGTGTGAATAGGGAATTCTGAAGACTATGGTTAATGGTAGATGGTGTGCTGATATAATTGGCACACCATCTACCATTTTAAACTTTCACCCTTTCCACAACCAGACAATGGCAGCTATGTACACCATACACAAGATTCACTGCAACCACAGATCACAGTTCCGTCCAAAACTAAAACCTCTAGTACCTAGAAAGATAAAGGGCAGCAGATGCATGCCAACTCTACCACCTGATATTCCCCTCCAAGCTACACATCATCTCGACTTGGAATTGTATCACCTTTCTTTCACTATCACTGGATCAAATCTTGGCATTCCCTTCCGTACAGCACAGTAGGTACACATACACCAGATGGATTGGCAGCAGTTCACAAGAGGAACTGGGGATGAGCAACAAATGGTCTTGTCAGTAATGCTCACGTACCAAAAAATATTTTTTTTAAATCAGGTATAACTGGACTTTTAATAGCAATCTGAGCAATAATTATTGCTGAACAATCTGGCCCTAAAGAGATAATTTTCTATTTGTAGAATTGTTAAACGTCTCCATTAAATCTAACTTTTAAAAAAATATTTTCGCTTCACCTCAATCTTTAATTCGTTTCATCTTTAAAAATGATTTGATTTTAACGCTTTTCATTTCCCAGTTGCCACCTGATGACATAACTGTAGCTTTACACTTGAGAAGCTCCATAAAAGAACGCTACAAATTAATTTGCATAGTAAGAGCAAGTCTCTCACCACTGAAAATGCTATATCTCTCGATGGTAGGGGTCAGTATCAAGAGCCCTCAAGTCATTGCTAACTACAAAATCAATAGAATTGAAATCCCCAGTTAAAATCTCTTTCATAGCATATCCAAGTGGACAAAATGTGAAACATTTTCAAGTTCTTTATCAAGTTACAAACAAAGCAAAAACATAACTACATTGCATTCTTTGCATGTCTGGAGTAATGCAAATCACAGCCACTGGATAGAAAGTGAGTCACAATGGCAAGGCGAGCCACAATTAAAACTGACTATTAAGCACATTAGGAATTAGGAATCACTGAATTTATCTCATGCCCAATTTAAAGGCATGAGCTAAACTAAAATAATGCAAGATACTTTGCATTTCTTCCGCACTCACTCAATGTATGAATAAGAACATAAGAAATAGGAGCAGGAGTAGGCCATCTAGCCCTTCGAGCCTGCCCCGCCATTCAATAAGATCATGGCTGATCTGTCGTGGCTCAGTTCCACATTCCCACCCTCTCCCCATAACCCTTAATCCCCTCGCTTATCAAAAACCCATCAACCCGCGTCTTAAAAATATTGAGCGAGGCAGCCTCCACCACTTCAACGGGCAGAGAATTCCAGAGATTCACCACCCTTTGAGTGAAGAAATTCCTCCTCAACTCCGTTCTAAACCGCCCCCCCTTTATCTTGAGGCTGTGCCCCCTAGTCCTACTGTCCTTTCTCAGCGGGAAGAGTCTCTCCACCTCTATCCTATCCATCCCATTCATCATCTTATACGTCTCAATGAGATCTCCCCTCATTCTTCTAAACTCTAACGAGTACAAGCCCAGTTTATTCAGCCTCTCCTCATAGCTCAACCCCCTCAACTCCGGCATCAGCCTAGTAAACCTCCTCTGCACTCCCTCCAAGGCCAAAATATCTTTGCGTAAGTGCGGCGACCAAAACTGCACACAGTACTCCAGCTGCGGCCTCACCAATGCCCTATACAGCTGCAGCAAGACCTCCCTACTTTTATATTCAATCCCCCTCGCTATGAAGGCCAGCATCCCATTAGCCTTCCTAACCACCTGCTGCACCTGCAGGCTGGGCTTTTGCGATGCATGCACAAGGACCCCGAGGTCCCTCTGCACTATCACCTGCTGCAGTTTTTCGCCACGTAAGTAATAGTCCTTCTTACCATTATTCCTACCAAAGTGGACCACCTTGCACTTGCCAACATTAAATTCCATTTGCCAGTTCCTGGCCCATTCACCCAGCCTATCTAGATCCTTCTGCAGACTCTCCACACCCTCCACGCAATTTGCCGTTCCACCAATCCTGGTGTCATCAGCAAATTTCGACACCATACACTCGGTTCCCTCCTCCAGATCATCTATATAAATGGTAAATAGCTGAGGCCCCAGCACCGACCCCTGGGGCACTCCACTAGTCACCAACCGCCAATCCGAATAGCACCCATTAACCCCCACTCTCTGCCTCCTATTTGACAACCAATCCTCTATCCACGCTAACACCCTACCCCCAACTCCATGCCCCCTTACCTTCTGCAATAACCTCTTGTGAGGTACCTTGTCAAACACTCTCTGAAAATCAACAAAGACCACATCCACCGGCTCTCCTCTATCCACCGCCCTAGGCACATCCTCATAGAACTCCAATAAATTTGTCAGACATGACAAACTAATAACTAGCTAATTTCTGTCATTGGAATTGATGAACATAAGCTATTGCTTTTTGAAGGGCTGACGCTTTCAGCGTTGCACAAATCTAAAGCTTGCTTTACTCTTCAGCATAAGTTGTGTTCTAAAATCTTCTATCATGTCTTTGCTAAACTGAAGTTTACCGTTTCAGCTGCATAGCAACAATTAATGCTGCATCCCTTTTTGGATCAAAATGTTTAAATACCTTTTTAACAGGTATTGATTTTTTGAGTTGTACTTGCTAACACGCTGGACTTATGAAATGACATTAGTGCCCAGTTAATGCTGATTATGCAAATAATCAAGGCCATGCTTTTCTGACTATATAAACTGAAAGGATATTTAAAAAGCCCATGTTCCAAAAGGTCTTGGAAAAGTTTACAAAGTTTGGAAAATACCCATGACATATGATGATGGAAGCACGGAATAAGGGGCTGGGTAGAAGACCAAAAGGGAACTGACGAGATTAACTTTATTATGGTGTTATAAAATGACAGGTCTATTAGACTACCAGAGAGCGACATCAAACTCCTAGCCACTGATGATCATCTTGAGCATCAAAGGGCACCCACTCAGCTTAGTCACACTGTCAGTTTCAGGTTGATCAGTTACAGTGGTAAGTTAGTACAATGCTAATTACAGGCCTGGCATTACAGCGTAAGTTATATCACTTTGAAAGTCAATTTTTCAAAAAAAAAGCATGATGTGAAATATTGAACCCATCAGTAAATTGGATGAGCAGAACTTAAGCATGATGTTGTTCTTTCTAGAGAATCTACAAAGTTATTTTGCTTCTACACCTCCAAAATAATAGACATTCTTGGACTTTTGATTCCACTGCTTGGCCAGTGAAACCCAGTCACTCAGATGCTCTCTAAAGGGTAGACAATCTCAAAACATTAAATCCTCAAATTCCATCAACACTGTCAATCTGAACAAATTAGATGTTGCATTTTGAATAAATAAGACTCTTTTTCATCACAAAAAGAAACTCTGTTTTGCGACTGACATGCACCTGGCTAACACCTACATTTTCAGTAGGTATTAAAAAAACTCAAAAGACATTGATAAAATAATTGGAGATTTCTCACCACTCAGGTCCAAAGTTAAGGGTCTGTGTTTCAGCTGCCATTTTTCTTCTTATTTTCCTCCCAATTCACTGGTAAAAAAAAATTAACAATTATTTTTAAAAAAAGCCCACTGTTTGGCTGAAAGTACTTTTGCTTCTGGGTCAGAAAATTGCACAAATCCAATTTGTCTACAGCACAATATCATAAGGAAAAATTCTGGTTGGTAGTGTTTTTGGAAGTGGTTGGTGTTTTTGAAACGTTAAATCCTTTGCCGGCTTTGGCAGTTCAGGTGGATAAAATCATTAAGGCACTACTTAAAGTGCAGGAAATGTCACCAGGTATCCTGGCTAATACTCCTCCCCAAAGATTCTAAAAGGTGTTTTATGATTCTGAATTGAAAAATTTTATTTCACAGTTGATGTTGGGAAATGGTATGATCAAATGGAAACAGTAGTGGAACAATCCATAACCACTTGAGAGGAGTGGATAAATTCCTAAATAAGGCAAAAAAAATAAGATATGGGGATAGGTGAAGGGAACAAAATGAAATATTTATGCACCAAATTTTATTATTTTATTAGTTAAGTATTAATATTCATAGAATTTTGTTTGCAAGATGATAGATGTGTCATTGTATTTCAGGAATAATTCATTGCATCTCAAAACAAAAGTAGCTCTTAGATACATTTGAACTAGCAAGTTTGGCCTGAACTTTTGCAAAGCCAGAGTTAAACAAATAGTTAGTATATGATACAACTATGACAGCTCTCAATTAACAGAGTGGCTGTCTAAAATACATCTGTTACAAATAAATATTTATAAAAGCATACTGATAGAAGTACAGTACAATATTTACAATATAAAATAACTTAGAAGTGCTATGGCTCTTAGCATTGTAACAGAATTATGCAGCATTAAGAGAAAGCATAGGGATGGCATGGGATTCAGCTATTTTTGCTTCTTTCCTCCCTATGTTTAAAGGAAGGGAGAGAGAGATGCATTGTGTCCTAAGAGTATCAGCTTTCAAACATCGCTCCTTCCATTAATAATGACAAAAGACGTCATTTTTTTTGAAAAAAGGAGAACTTTTTAAGAATACCCATTCCTGAAGTGGATATTATTTCCAGGGGTTAAGAGGTCATGGGGGGGGGGGGCGGGTGGCTTGACTGGGGTAATGCGAGAGGGCCACGGAGCTGGTGAATGTATTTGTGACTCTGTGCCTCTTCCTAATATATGGATAGACTTGGCTAGAAAAGTCTTGTTTATCTTTGATGTGTTCACACCTATTTTGCCGAACAATGAGAATGCTTGGGGGTCCTTGACACACTTGGAAGGTCACTAGGGATTCTGCGGTTCAAAAGGTTTGGGAAACCCTGACTACATGACAGACTGATAGCCTCTTGAAGAAGACTTATGCTTATTCCTATAGTCAGTTAATTTCCTCTGTATGTTAATAAATATCAAGCCAACAAAAGAACACACTTGGCTGCTAACAAAATATTCCCTGGGTCAGCTAGAAGACGGTAAGAAGGTTGTGAGACTTCTTATTGTGTTTATCCCAGTCCAACACCAGCATCCCCACATCAGCTAAAAGATGCAAATTTTAGTAATGTTTTTAATTTAGTATGCTGCCTCAGAAACTAAGTGAAACTGCAGATAGATCGTATCGAAGTTCCTTCAACCCAATGACTTCTATAATAATTTCCTAACAAAAGATAATATTATGCAAGCATTTGTGGCAAAGCAGAAAACAGCTGCAGGGTTGATCTCTAGCATTAAAGGTCAAAGTTGAGAAAAATGCCTGGGGAAACCTAGAAGTGTCCAACATCAAAAGATAGCATCTCAGTGATGCTATTTAAGTATTTAGTTAATAAATGAAAAAGTTGCATCCGGATTATTTTACATTAAATTACAAGGAGAGGAATAATAAAAATCCAAAATAGTAAAAGGTAAATCCAGGATCAATATCAGGAAGTTCTTCCCCAAACAGCAAATATTGAAATAGACTTTTAGATTAAGTAGGGAAGAAGCAAGCTCTGGACTCATTTTCATCAAACCAGGTGTCAAGATGAGGGGAAACTTGAAATGGATGAACCAGCGTGAGCCAAAAATAATTCTTTATGCATAATTCTCCTCAACCTTCTCCAAAGTTCTCATTTACCCTCTCTGGAACAACAGAACAATTATACTCACCAAAAAGTAACTTAAGTGAAGCACTTGTTGGTTTTTCTTGGAGATGTGCAAAGGAGCTCAGTCCGTCTTTAATGTTTATGTGCTGAATCCTTTAGTACCTCCTTCAGAATCTCTACTCTATTCTCTTCTAGAGATATGTCTCCTGTTTTCCTTTCTCTGTAATTCACAGGTAAAAGATCACAGTAAATTATTTTAATAGAAAAACTGAGTTAAGAGGCAAATCAAAAATTATTTTTGCTGTATTTTCATTGGCTTTTAGTTTAATTTTATCTATGATGCTAGTTCACAACTAAAAATATGAAAGCACTTTTGTCACAAACACAACCCATCAAGCAACTGCAAACATGAACTGCAATTCCTTTATAAAGCACATTATTTTTGAACATTTTTTCTTACTCCAACCCAGTGAAGCATTTTGATGAGTTTCCGACTTTAATTGTGCTAATACAAACACAAGTTATCACATACGCTATTACCTGAGGATGGATTGACTGACAGCTTTGTGCTTCAAGATAACTTCAGGATGTGAAGAATATGAGAAGCCATATGATTCACTCAAACTCCCAGAGCATCCTGGGCTTTGTGAATGCCAAGAAACATAGCTCATCAAAAAGATTCAGTTAAATGGATTGAGAATCTCAATTTATTTGACTAAGACAACACTGTTAAATTCCAATTAGCATCAAGTAATCTTGATTCAGCTTAATACCATGTAAGTATAGTTCTCATAATAAAACAACTCAGCCTAAACCAGATAGTTCAGGCTCTTAGTATGAGGTTTCTTCATCAACTGAAAAGATCAGAGGTACACAGACACGGAACAGTGCATTAATTTTGATCTTGTTTCAGAAATCTAGGTTTACTATTGGAAGCACTGACACAGCAAAGAATAGAATGAAGCTTTGAAAATGATTGAGGAGGAAAAAGGAAAACCTCCGTGACAGCAAACTTGGAATTTCTCAGAGAAAATTGCTGCAAAAATTAGGGAGAAGCTGGTTAAACATTCTATTCCATAGCTAGAAAAGAGAGGGAGGTTGTCACATTCTTTGATAATTCAGTTAAATTCTAGGGCAAGGGAAAGCTGTGAAGATAGCTCCATCTGAACCAGTGCCAAATGGCTGAATGGAGAAACTAAGTATTGTTGTGAGTGTGGGAGCAAGCAAATTTTAAAAACTTGTATTTATGTAGAACACATAGTAAAATACCTGGTGTTTCACAGGAGCAATAATGAAATAAAATTCAAACCACAAATAGCTATTTAGGAAAGGTGATCAAAGAGGTAAGCTTTAAGGAATGTCTTAAAGGAGGCCTGAGGAGTAGTGTTAAGTAGGAAAATGCAAGGTTTAGGGCATGAGCAGGTTAAAGATACAGCCATCAGTGAAGTGAAGAAAAGTGAGAATGCAGAGGCTTGAACTGGAGGATTGCAGAGATTTTGGAGGGTTGCAGAGATGGAGGAATAGGAAGGAGTGAGGTTATGAAGGAATTTCAAAACAAGAATGAGAATTTTAAAGTTGATAGACCAGAAGCTAACATAGGTCAACAAGTAGAGGGGAATGGGTGAATGGAACTTGGTGCAAGTTAGGATACAAAAAATGGAACTTTGAATGAGTTGAAGTTTACAAAGGGTACAAGGTGGGAGATTAGCTAGGAATGGGCTGCAATAGTTTGACATAACATAGGTATGGATCAGGGGCTCAGCAACTGATGAGCTCAGGCAGATGTAGAGACAAACACTTCCACAAGAAGGTTGAGGTAGGCATTGTTCTAATGATGGAGAGGATGCAGGACACCATGTTTTACCCTCAGAATGGCCAGGAAGACGTGATGTGCTGGAATCATAAATGGTTAATTTGGTACAGAAGAAAATATACAAACTATAGGTTATTGTACATAGAGCGATCATGCAAATACAGAAAATGATAGCAAGTGTGCATGTACACTATAAGGATTATCAGTTTAGTGAGCGGAAGTAAAGGATACCTTAAAATCATAAAAAATAAAATAAATAAGGATCTTGCAAATGAGGACAGTTACAATACGATAATGGAGATCTGACTCAACAATAGCATAGCACAGCACTGCTGCACAAATACTTTTTGGACTTAAAGCCTGATCACAATACTGTTCAACAGAATAATCCAAGGGCAAGCAAAGCACCTATAGATTCTCCCACCGTAGTGGAAAACATACAGCATCTTAGATGAGCATCAATGAAAAATACTCGTTAGCAAACTAAAGGCAAGTGTGAGATTACAGTATTATGGCTTACTATGGTACACTATAGCCCACAAAGGATAATTGTCATGTCCCCCAATTGATGAAAAAATTTAAACATTTGTTTATACTGCTTGAAGGGTACCACTCCATATCAAGTGTGATTAAGGCAAGGAGGCAGTTTCCATGGACTCCTTGCTGAAAGAACAGGAGAATCCACCATGGCTAACAAAAGTATAACGTGGAGATGCCGGCGTTGGACTGGGGTAAACACAGTAAGAAGTCACACGGCACCAGGCTAAAGTCCAACAAGCTTATTTGATAGTAAACCCACAAGCTTTCGGGTTTGCCCCTTTGTCAGGTGAGTGGAGAATTCTGGTCTCAAACAGAGCATATAAAAGGCACACACAGTTTACAGGATACTGATTAGAATGCAAGTCTTTACAACTAATCAATTCTTAAAAGGTGCAGACAATGTGAGTGGAGATAGCATTAAGCATAGGTTAAAGAGATATGTATTGTCTCCAGACAGGACAGTAAGTGAGATGTTGCAAGCCCAGGCAAGTCATGGGGGTTACAGATAGTGTGACATGAACCCAAGATCCTGGGTGAGGCCATCCTCATGTGTGCAGAACTTGGCTATCAGTTTCTGCTCAGTGACTCTGCGCTGTCTTATGTTGTGAAGGCCGCCTTGGAGAACGTTTACCCAAAGATCGGAAACCGAACGCCCGTGACCAGTGAAGTGCTCACCAACAGGAAGGGAACAGTCTTGCTTGGTGATTGTTGAGCAGTGTTCATTCATCCATTGTCGTAGTGTCTGCATGGTCTCCCCAATGTACCACGCCTTGGAACATCCTTTCTTGTAGCACATCAGGTAGACAATGTTGGCCGAGTTGCAAGGGTATGTGCCATGTACCTGGTGGATGGTGTTCTCACGAGATGATAGCATCCATGTCGATGATCCAGCATGTCTTGCAGAGGGTGCTGTGGCCCGGTTTGAGACGTCGTGGTCACTGTTCTCCTGAAGGCTGGGTAATTTGCTGAGGACAATGGTCTCTTTGAGGTTGTGTGGTTGTTTGAAGGCAAGAAGTGGGGGTGTGGGGATGGCCTTAACTCTGAAGATGATGTCGTAGCTTCTCCGCTCCGAGAAAGCATTGGACGATGAAGGGTACTCTGTTCACTATGTCCCGTGTCTGTCTTCTGAGGAAGTCAGTGCAGTTTTTCGCTGTGGTGCGTCAGAACTGTCGCTGAGCAGAAACTGATAGCCAAATTCCACACACGAGGATAGCCTCAACCAGGATCTTGGGTTCATGTTGCACTATCTGTAGCCTCCATGACTTGCAACATCTCATTTACTGTTCTATCTGGAGACAATGCACATCTCTTTGACCTATGCTTAATGCTATCTCCACTCACATTGTCTGCACCTTTAAGAATTGATTAGCTGAAAAGACTCACATTCTAATCAGTATTCTGTAAACTGTGTGTGCCTTTATATGCTCTGTTTGAGACCAGAACTCCCCACTCATCTGACGAAGGGGCAAACCTCAAAAGCTTGTGGGTTTACTATCAAATAAACTTGTTGGACTTTAACCTGGTGTTGTGAGACTT
This sequence comes from Carcharhinus amblyrhynchos, assembly GCF_965287045.1. NCBI lineage: Eukaryota > Metazoa > Chordata > Chondrichthyes > Carcharhiniformes > Carcharhinidae > Carcharhinus > Carcharhinus amblyrhynchos. The sequence goes on along the minus strand of NC_137326.1, from coordinate 98,236,486 downwards.
CTTACTGTGTTTACAAAAGTATGACATGGGGAAGCAGAGTGTTACTGGTGAGTAGAAATTCCAAAATCCTTCAAATGTTTGAGATGGCGTTACTGCCCGTGGGTGTGGGCGACACAGTGGTTAGCAGTGCTGCCTCACAGCGCCAGGGATTGGGTTTGATTCCTGACTTGGGTCACGGTCTGTGCAGTGTCTGTATCTTTTCCCCACGCCTGCATGGGTTTCCTCTGGCTGCTCTGGTTTACTCCCACAGTCCAAGAGACGTGCTGGTTAAATGTATTGGCTATGCTAAATTCTCCCTCTGTGTACCCAAACAGGCACTGGAGTGCCGCAACCAGGAGATTTTCACAGTAACTTCATTGCAGTGTTCATGTAAGTCTATTTGTGATACTAATAAATAAATCAAAAGAACTAGCATAAAAAGCATGAATGATTTGCACTCTTCATTTTGTAAAGCAGCTGCTATATTCTGGCTGAGGCAGAGCTCACACTAACAACTGAAGATTGTTAATCGAAATAGAGTTAATACTTCTACCACAGAAAGTAACATTTCTGACTGGAGGAGGCACTACAAAATAAAACTTGATGAGAAAAGTAACGGGTGCAACAGCACACAAGCATCAGTTTGCGTGCTGTTTATACTTTAATAATTTAAACTCAGTGCAATACTTGGGGGGGGGGGGTGTACCTGGCAGTCATGACTTCATACAGGTATCAACAGCCAACAAAGCAGCTAACCAGTCTATTACAACCACCAGAGGTGAGCTTTTAAAACACAGAACCATATAATGGTTACAGAAGGCCATTCGGCCTGTCAAGTTTGTGCCAGCTCCCTGCAAGAGCAAATCACTGTGTCCTACTCTCTGCTCTGTCTCCCCAACTCTTTTCCCATAAGCCTGCAACTTCTTGATCTTTAGGTGCTTATCCAATTCATTTTTGGCCTCTCAGCATTTTGAGCATCTTTATCAAATATCCTCTCAATCACTCCAAGAATAATCCCAGCTTCTCCAAGCTCCCCGCGTAACAAAATAAAAGCAAAATACTGCAGATGCTGGAACAAAAATAGAACATCAGCAGATCTGACAGCATCTGTGGGGGAGAGAATAGAGCCAATATTGAGTCTAGATGACCCTTTGTCAGAGCTCTGATGAAGGGTCATCAAGACTCGAAACATCTTTTGTAAGTCATACATACCTTAATCCTCTTACCACATCAAAAAACCCAAACAGGTTACTTAAGCACAATTTGTTTTTAACAGGTCAATGCTAGCTTTATTTAATTAATCCACAAAAGTCCAAACGACTTGTTAATTTTGTCCTGGATTATAGTTTAAAATTTTCCTATCACCAAGGTTAAACTGATTGACCAGTTGCTAGGCTTTTCAATGCATTCTTTTCAAACAAAGGTGTGAACATTTGCAACTGTCCAGTCCACTACTATCACATTAGGTTTGGAAGATTATGGCCAGTACCTCCACGATTTCCACCTTTCCTTTCCTCAGCATCTTTGGATGTGGTTTATCCAATGTTTATGGTATATGATGTACTGCCCATGTTTCCAGTACCTTTATCAATTTAACCCATACAACGTATCTACCTCCTGCTTCACTGCAACTTTGTCAGGGAAGTTGCGGTGAAGCAGGAGGTAGGGAAGATAAGACAATGCTGCAAAAGGCAAACACAAAGTGATCATTTACCACCTCAGTCAAGTCCTCTGCCTCCATCTGAGATTGCTTTCCTGGTTCCTAATCAATCCCATTCCTCCTACTAACCATCAAACTTCTGGATCCCCCTTTTGTTACTTGTTATAGTTTATTCTCATTGTCTTTTTGCTTCTAATTTAATTTTCACCACCTGTCTGAACTTTCTATATTCACTTGTAATATCAACTTGATAAGTGTCATATCCCCCATTCCTTTTCTGCTTAAATTTTACTCTTCATTGCTTTCAACATCCAGGGAGATCTGGCTTTGATTGCCTTATTTGTCCTACTAATGGGAATGTACCTCAAATGTACACAAACCATCTCTTCTTTAAAGGCAGCCCATCGTTATGTAACAGTTTTGCCTGACAATTATTAATGTCAATTTATCTAGTTTCTAAAAGTTTTTCCATCACCAAAGTTAAACTGATTAACCTGTAGTTGCTGGGTTTCTCCATGCATCCTCTTTTGAACAAGGGTGTGAACATTTGCAATTGTCCTGTTCACTACTATCACATTAGGTGTGGAAGATTACAGCCAGCATCTCTGAAATTTCCGCCTGTCTTTTCCTTAGCCCTCCACCAATGTAATAATTTTATTCTGGTTTGTTCCTTGTCATTTGCAATAAAGAAATCTAACCTTAATATTCTAATAATTGCTTCCTCAGACTTCCCCTTCTGATACTTAACATGATCCATTCCCCAGAAGTACACGAAGCAATGCCTACTTCATTGGGTCCAAGATATTCCGATCAAGAAGATAGCTATTATTCATTATTGTCGTTATTATGTCCTGATTGCTGAGCAACACTTGCTGGAAATGGAACTGGCTCTGAGGAAGAGGCCCAATGGGCCCAGTGACCAAAGGAATCATGTTTATTATCCCAATGGAACTTTCTTCCAATTAAAATGAACAAACTCTGAACCTTGCTACCATCTCGAATCCTCTCCATGACAATTATAAAATTAATCAGGCAGGTGCAACATGTACTAAGCCTGAGATTAGCTTCTGACCACTTAAGTGTGCCATCACTAAGCATGCCTTTTTCCATTTCCATAACATCACCTGACATTACCCCACCTGCTCCAGAAACCCTTATTCTGGCCTTTGTTATCTCTAGAACTTAGTATTCCAAACACTTCTGATATCTCACACTGCCTCTGTAAACTTTAGGTTATCCAAAAGTCTGTTCCCCATGTCCCAAGTCGCACAAAATCCCATTTGCCTATCATTCTCGTGTTCACTGACCTGTATTGCCTCCCAGTCAAGCAATGTCTTGATTTTAAAATTCTATTATTTGCTTAACACCTCTGTCCATGATCTCACTGCTCCTATCTAAATAACTTCCTCCAGCCCAACAACATTCCAAGTCATCTGTGCCTATCTAATTCTGGCTTCTTTCGCATCCCTGATTTCAATCTCTTTTTTTAAATTCATTTGCAGGACATGGTAATTGCTGACTGACCAGCATTTGTTGCCCATCCCTAGTTGCCCTTGGAAGGTAATTCAGAGTCAACCACATTGCCGTGGTTCTAGAATCACATGTAGGCCAGAGCCGGTAAGGATGCTAGTCTCCTTCCCGAAAGGACCTTGGTGAACCTTGTGGGTACTTCCAACAATCAACGATGTTTCATAGTCATCAGTAAATTCTTAGCTCCAGATTTTTTTTTAAATTGAATTCAAATTCCACCATCTGCTGTGGCAGAATTTGAACCCAGGTCCCCAGAGCATTAGCTGAGTTTGTGGATTAATTGTCTAGCAATATTACTAGGTTGTCACCTCCCTTAACCTCTCCACCACTGGTGCCTTCAGATGGCCAGGACATCAGCTATAGAATTCCCTCCCTACACCCTTTATGTCCCCATCCCATATTTCTTCTTTATAACACCTGCCAACTCTTTGACCAAGCTTTTAAAAGGTCACCTGCACTAATATTTCCTTGTATGGCTGAATGTCATACTTCATTTTATAAATCCCCTATGAAGTGCTCTGGGATTATTTTATGTTGAATTTACGGTCAACACTATTAAGAGTACTGAAAACAGCCAACTTTGCATACTGCTCAAGTTTCAATCAAAATTATAATAGTAACTTTAATATTTCGCCAATGTGTTGTATTCTACTGAGCTGTTTCATCAAAATTGCTTAAATTACGAGACAATTTTGATTTGAATACGACATGACTGAATTAATAGGGAATCTACAATTTCACTAGCCCTGCATATGCTGACAAATTTCCACAACTGTAAATACTGTTGTTATATTACAACAGAGAGCACCGTTCAAAAATATTGAATTGTTTCCAAAATACTTTGGGATATTGCAAGGCTGTGTGTTAGGGATGGTTTGGTGTAATGAATGTTATTTAGCAATTGTCAGCTCAAACAGAAATAATAAGGAAAACAACATCTTGCTGCAATGCAAGAGTTAAAGAATAATTACACACCCATTAAATGTTAATTTATTTATCAACACCACATTAAAGAATCAGTTTTGCTGGGCAAAAAACATTTGCTACTGAAATGATATCCTGCAAAGTGATCCAAGTAACCCTGCAAAGTAAACCAATATAAGAAAGTTATATTGTACAAGATGGCATTTAACATGGTTTGTGCAATTACAAATAATAATATAATCATGATAAGCAATGTTCCTGACCAGCATAACCTAATATACTAGGTATCATCTTTTATCCCAAGATACTTTGCTGGGTCAAGTACATTGCATAAAATTAAGTAGAGCTGCACATGGTTACGTCACTTAGTGATCAATAATACCATTTTATACAACAGCTGAATGCTCCTGAAAATTCCAGAAAATAAGTGCAGTACTTTTTAAAAAAATTTACAACACAGAGCTTGCATCTGATACCATTCTCGTCTCCAATTTACAATACGGAGGAAGTTTAAATTGATCAAACTTGCACCACGTGTTTATCTAAAAATTTTAGTGCTTCGTTAAACCACAATTGAGGGATGATTTTTCCAGAGGTTCTTAAGATGAGAAAGAGGTGGAACATTGGAGAGGTTTATGAAGAAAAATTTGCATTTATATCCTACTTTTCATAACAGCTGAAGGTCTGGAAAGGAGTCACTGAAATACTTTAAGTGTAATCACTGTTGTAACGTGGGAAGTGCAGCAGCCACTTAGCACACAGTAAGCTTCCACAAACAGCAATGCAACAATGGCCAGGTAATCTGTTTTCATGATGCTGGTTGAGAGATAACTCCCCTGTTCTTCTTCAAAATAGTACTATGGAATCTTTTATATCCACTCAAACAGGCAGATTCAGTTTAATGTTCCATCTGAAAGACAACATCTCCAATAGTGCCCACTCCCTCAGAACTGTACGAGAATATCAGGTGCAAAGTTTGTGATCAAGCCTTGGAGCAGGACTTGAACTTGGTGCTACCAACTGAACCACAGCTGACACAAGAGAATTTAATAGCACAGGCCAAATGATTGAAATACTGCTGACCAAAGGAGAGGCTGAAAGGATGCATAAAAAGAGTAGAGTTCTGGAGGGGAATACATAGAAATAGAAGGTTAAGAATATGAGGCAATTTAAGCATGAAGACGTTAATTTAAAAACTGAAGTGATATGAGCCCAGAAGTCAATAGTTTCGAGAAGACAAATGATAGATGAGCAGCCATTGCAGGATAGAAGGAGGCTCTGCCAAACTTGAAAACGATACTGAGGTGACAAACTGTCCAGGATAGTAACTGAGAAATGGATAAATTTTCATTGGGTAAAGAGAATAACTACCATCACCCAAAAGCTGAGCTAGAGAAAGTCACATCCAATCAAAAACGGATGTCAGACTAGTTGTTTGACAGCACAGAAGGAATGGAATAGCAGAAACTTGGAAGGTGGCCCCATGTAAATGAATAACATCAAAGGACAAAAGTAGTATGAGGAATGGGACGGGGCAGAGTGTGGAAAACAAGGACGGATCCTTCAGGGAGTCAGAATATCACGGTGTCAATAAGAGAAGCCACAAGCAAAGAACAAAGAACAACCCAGCACGGGAAACAGGCCCTTCGGCCCAACGAGCCCGCGCCGCCGCATCACCCTACACCTATTCTACCCTGCATGTCTACGAATGGAACCCTACTCAGTCAGATTCAGGGAAGAAATAGTGTCAATTTGGTAAAAACCGATTAGCCTAAGAGCACATCTTTGGGGTGTGGGAGGAAACCGGAGCGCCCGGAGGAAACCCACGCAACCACAGGGAGAATGCGCAAACTCCCACAGACACAGGCCCAAATCCATGTGTCTGCACAGCCAGCAGTGCTAGTCACTGAGCTGTTGCGGCGCCCGTCTACCGGTCCAGGATCAAGCACACACACCGACATGAAGTACTAGGCCACTCCTGGAACTTCCAAGAGTAGCCCACACACGACCCGCCATGTGCATGCCCCTCGTTTGACACGAGGTGGACCGCCACCTGTGGAATAAAGACAAAAATATTAATCTTACAGCCTGCCTTTCCAGTGTCTCCTGAGGTTTAACCCTATTTAATAGCCCCTACCATCTCCCTCCATTCTCGTTTCACTCATGTGCCTATCTAACTGCATCTTAAACGAGTCCAACGTTCCTGCCTCCACCACCCTACTCGGTAACGCGTTCCAGACCCCCACAACTCTCTGCGTAAAGAACCTTCTTCTCACCTCCAAATTATACCTCTCCCCCCTCACCCTTAAATGATGACCTCTCGTGTTCGTACCCAGTCTAGGAAGCAGTCTCTCACTATTAACTCTATCTATTCCCTTCAGTATCTTACATACTTCTATCATGTCCCCTCTCAATCTCCGTCTTTCCAAGGAGAATAGTCCCAGTTTCTTCAACCTCTCCTCGTAACCCAGTCCCCCCATGCCAGGCAACATCCTGGTAAACCTCCTCTGCACCCTTTCCAGAGACTCCACGTCCTTCCGGTAGTAAGGTGACCAGAAGCGTAGATGTTTTGGATACAAATCGAATAGAAAACAACTCTCATTTATGTAGCACCCTGAATAAAATAAAAGGCATCAAGCAGCTTCTCAGGAGCAAAGGCACATAAACACTAACACCATATCAAAGGAGACATTAGAACAAGTGATCAAAGTTTTGTCCAAGACTTAAGCATCTTGAAGGAGAAAAGGATGATGGCTATTAAATTCAAGTTGCATCTAATTTGCCACCTCTTGAAAACAGCAAGTTCATTATTGGTGCAGACCATCACATGAAATTCATTTTGCAGGCTCATACAGGCCTTTCCCTGCTGCTGGAAAAATCCAAGCGGAACTTGAGAAAAGAATTTGCAGCAATGGAAGGTAATATAATTAACACAAATAGTTGACTGGAAATCTGTGACAGTATAAGAAACAAGACAAATTCAAACCATATATCAATATTATGATACATTGGAGAATACTAAGACTATAAGGTTCTTTATTGGAGAAAACAAAACTGGAAAAGCAAAGGTCTATTAGAATACAAAAAGTGAAAACTTACAGATCCACATACTCATTTTTTGACTGGGGATAGGCAATGCTTGCAGACTTGTACTTTGATGCTCATTTACATTAATCAAATGTCTCCGACGTTAAGTGACATTAAATGCAATCCAGCCATGAAAATGCCACAATGTAACACGACTACCATCCAAGCTAATGAAAATCTCTCAAGCAGATGATCATGGAACTGGTTTGACCCCCACACAGCCAGATTTAACAGGGTCAGAGAAAGCACCATCCACTCCACTTCTTATTGCTCAGTATTCCAGAATCAGACTGGAAATCAAAGATCACTTTCACCCAACACAATGCCACGTCACACCCCCATCTCACCTCTCACTTAGTAAATATGACAAGACAACAGATAGATCCTTGAAACACCAGAGGTGCTAGAGCAGCTGGAAAAACAATGGGCGGGCGGGGGGCGGCGACAGCGGCATGGTTATTGGAAAGGATGGTATGGTCAACTCTGAAAGACTGCAAACAGGTCAAGAAGAATGAGATTCTCTTGCGATGGTCTAAGTTTGTCCTTTAAACATGCCATCAAAAAACAATCCCTGATCTCACTGAAACTGCAAGTTACCACCTCATTCCCATTCTCTCTTTCCCCTTTAATATCCTTTAATGTGTTGCCACCCTGTAAATTTGTGCCCGTCTTTGTTGGGGCTGTGTTTTGAATCTTCCAATCTGACACTGGAAATTATAAGTGACATTTTCCTATGAGACTATGACAAACAAATAATTGTTCCCCATCCTTCTAGGCCTGCCTACAGCCTATGGCAGTTGACTGAACAATCTTCCTCCACTGCCTTGCCATTGTCCAACTGTGTGGAACTGAGCTCAATTTGTTCCATGCTTCTCTAATTGTACTCTGTACCATTCTTCTCTAATTGCAGCCAGAATGCCATAGCTTCTCATCCTGTTCCTACACAATTATCACTGGTGCATCCAAAGATCCATTTTTGGCCCTCTACTATTTCTCACGTACATGTTGCCCTTGGTGTCATGATCCAAAAACACAGCCTTAGTTTCCACGTACAATTACAACACTTAATTCCATCTCATCACATCTCCTCGCCTCCTCTACCGTTGCCAAATTATCTGACAGGTCATCTGACATCCATTACTCAATGATCAGATCTTTGGGAAACCAAAATTATTGTGTTTGATTAACCCTTCTTCCTGCCAACTAGGGCTGAACCATTCCAATTGCAACCTTGGTGTTACATCTGACCTCAAGATGAGCTTCTGTCCACAAATTTGTGCCTCAATAAAACCATTTGTTTCCACCTCTGTACCATGAACTGGCTACCCCTATTTCAACTTATCAGCTACAAATCTCTCATTCAAGCAGTTCTTACCTTTGAACTTGACTATTTCTACTTATTCCTAGCTGATCTTCTACAGCATTACCTCCGTAAACTTGAGGTCATCCAAAACATTGCCATCTGTGTCCTTACATGCATCAAGTCCCATTCATCAACCATCTGTGTTGACTGATCTACACTGGCTCCCAGTTAAGTGACAGCTCAATTTTAAAATTCTCACATTTTTCAAAGCAATTACCATTTCCAACAAGAGAGGATCTAACTATTGTCTCCAGGCTTCAATGATATTAACACTGCTGAATTCTCCCATGATCAACATCCTGGGGTTCACCAATGTACTTAAGAGTACTAAATAAAAACTGTGCTTCCAAGAGCAAGTGGGAATTCTCAGAAAGTGGGAGTTCTCCTGACCGACCAAATTTGCCTGGGTGAGTACAGCTCCAACTCAAAGTTCAACATCATCCAGGACAAAGCAACTTGCTTCATTGGTACCTTATCCACCATCTAAAACATTCATTCCCTCCACTACTAGCACACATCATCTACATGACATACCATAGCAACCTGACAAGACACCTCCCACACCATCTTCCAAACTTGTTACCTCTACCAACAAAAAGGACAAGGGCAACAGACATGTAGGAATACCACCACTACCCTTAGGCCTCCCCTCCAAGACAAAGTTTATTTATTAGTCACAAGTAAGGCTTACATTACTACTGCAATAAAGTTACTATGAAATTCCCCTAGTCCCCGCATTCAGGGTCAATCTGTTTGGCTCAATGCACCTAACCAGCACGTCTTTCAGAATGTGGAGGAACAGCACCCATAGAAAACCCACGCAGACACAGGAGAAAATGCAAATTCCACAGTGACTCAAGCCAGGAATCAAACCTGGATCCCTGGCGCTGTGGGGAAGCAGGGCTAACCACTGCGCTACCACACATACCATTCAGACTTGAAACTATTTCATTCTTTTACTGCCATTGGGTCAAAATTCTGACTCTCACCATTGTTTTCTCAAAATTAGGTGCAGGCAACAATGCTGTCCAAGAAAGATGATTAACTCAAGCCTTTACCCAGAAGAAGCATCTTATGGCGCCTATAATAGATTAAAACGTATATTCTATGGCACTGATGGCGAGAAAGACTAGTTAAAGATCCAGGGAAGAAACGAAGTCAATTACAAATGGGAGAATGTCACGGACAATTGTTAGAAAAAGAGAGATCAATCCATTCAGTTGTCTTTCCCACTTCTCCTTTCACCTAGCCTCCCATAATGTTCCTTACTGCCCCACCTAAGCCATGACTTGCATTTTTTTAAATTCTAATTTGTAATAATTCATTGTCCATCTGGCTTTGTCCAGACTTATCCTTTCTGCTCACCTCTTGCACAACACCCTATTTCCAGCAAACAGCTGACCTCAAGATTTTTTTCTAGATCCCAGCTAAACTAAAACTATTAAGAGTTCTCTAGCCACAAGTTTTTTTTGCATTAGCATTCCACCAACTCCCCACCCTCCTGCTTCAAACCCACCATCAACCCACTGCTCAAAAAAATAAACCCATCCTTGACCCTGTTCCCTAGCAAACATTCATTTGTCAAATTCCCTTTCCTGTTAAAATGCTGGAACCTATCGAATCCAGATTAATTTTTCCACAATTCCACATCTTTAATTCCTCTAATCAGGTTCCTAGTCCTGCCAGAACACTGAAATGGTCCTCATTAATATCACAAATATCATTCATTCTTTGTTAGTGTGACATTTGAAAGCTTTGTCTCACCCCATTACCAACCACACCAGATTCAAATTTGATCAAACAGTGAAATCAGAGCTAAAGGAGCAACTGCAAATAATGCATTATCCAAACAAGCTCAGTGTAAGGATGAGTTGAGATCACAAGAAAATTATCAAACTGTAAATTAGAGTGTCTTGAGGCTGAAACACATTTTGAGAAATGCAGACACCTAAACAATGGAGAGTGAAAGGTGATTCTGAAGAATGATGGAGTAGGTCAGTCGGAGAGGACACGAGATCAATGACGCAGCTCTCAGATGGTGGTGGTGGAGGAGGAAAGATCAATAGTGAATATCAATAAAAGGCAACATGTATGGATTAGCCATATTTTAAAAGATATGAAAACCTGCTGAAGGATATGACTGAAGAAAGATTATATGGATATACATAAAGAGGGAGAAAGAGAATGACGTTAGACATGTTAAAATTTAAAATGGGAGACTTCTGCAAGCAACTGAAGAGGGAAGTGCAGAACCGTGAGGCACAGAAAAATGAATACAGGTTTGCCTATTGGTAAATCATGACCGTTTACAACGTATCTATCCAATCAAGCTTTTGGTCATCTGTCTCTAATACTAGCTTATTGGCTCAAGTGTCAAATGTTGCTTTATAATGCTCCAGTGAAATGTCTTGGGATGTTTTATTTGTTAAGGGTGCTATTCAATTATACACAGACATACAAGCTGCTATTGCAACAGGCAAAAAGTAGATCTCAGATCCCCAATGACACACAGGCCCTGATTTTACCAGCATGCCTGCCCTGAAATCGGCATGGGCAGATCTCATGAACGACATACTCCGTTGGCCTCAGGCATGATCTTATGAGCCTCGAGTGGAATGCTGGTAAAATTCCAGCCATAGGCTCTGAAAAGAAATAATACAGACAGGGTATTGGAGGAAAGGTATGAAGGTACGTGTTATGATTTTAAGGGAAATTACCATACATTGCATGCTTATGAATATTGTTTAAATGGCTGTTTAACCTTTTATAAAGATTTAATGGCACTGCAAGATGAAATGCAATTTAAAGTGTAATTTGATACTAACCAAGATTACCTCACTCAAAAAAAACCAAGTCCTAACAAACTCAAGTAAATCATACGCTTGGAGGGAACAGAGATTCACTAGAATTATAGTAGAAATTAAAGACTTCAGTTATATGGAGTGATTAAAGAAGCTGTGATTGCATTCTTTAGAGCACAGAAAATTAATTAATGGCTATATTTCAAAACAATTCACTAACTCTGAAGTACTTTACGACGTCCCAAGGATGTGATGAAGTGCTACATGAATTCAAACTTTCTTTAATTGATCAAAATAAATTTTATAGCATCGAGTTTGTACACTGGTGTGTTTTAAAGCTATACAAAGCAGCCTCAAATCATGCATTTAGCACAGAGCCTCCTGTGAAATTATGCAGTTCTATTTCACTAGAATCATGAATGAATTCTGCTGCCCATAGCCCCATTACCCCATTCACAATTTCAATTAAAACTTCAGCAATGGATGAGGTCCAGATTGCCTGCAAGAAAACATAAACAAAGTAACAAGGAATCACAACACATTAGTAAAATAATCTTGAGTTAAGAGTTACCAGCTGTTATAAAAAACCATTCCATTATTTTAACTGATATATAGTACTGGTCAGGGTGAGAAATTCAGTTAAAGCATCTAGAAAGTAAGGACTAAGCAGAAAAATAAACTTTCAAAAAACAATAAAGGAGTCTCAACATAGTTACACTCCACAATTATTTTGCCAATGTACAATCACTTTTAAGAACTGCTAACAATCAAATCCATTTTAAGAACAAACATTTTACTACATAAATTTAATGAAAATTACATGTTACAATGCTTTACATGTTTACACATAAGCACAATTTCCAAAATCTCAAGCATTTGCATCTGTAAACATGTCACAAACATGTCAGGCAACAAAGGGAATGAAATTGTTTAATGTTTGTGCTCTACTTCTACAGAGATCATGCCATCAGGTAATTCAAAACATCCAACGCATAGAAATAAGTTTAGTGAAAATATCCACATAACTAAAGTTCATTCAACAACATTCTGAGACAGTTAATGACACCTACTGAAAACCAATGTCACGTAATACGTCAGGAGTCCAGCAATGAAATTACACCAACATATTGAAGAAGTTTAAATAAGCATCTTGGAATTACCATTACATCAACACAAACAATTTGATGACTGGTAACAATTGTGACATCAGTGCTTGGAGAAATGAGTAACGTGAAAACGCAACAATAATGTCAAAATGAAAAACTTGATTTGGATTATGTAGAAAATTTAGTAAGCGGAAGAGGTCATATTTGACATCGGGAAGTTACTCTTAAAATTATGAATTCCATTTCCTCATCTTCCAAATAGACATTGGAACCAACCATATGATCAGTGTGAAAATTTAAAACACGCAGATAGATTCCGTGCCCTCAAATTACAACAGATCACGGTTGTCCCAAACGCTCCTGATAAGGCAGAAATATCAATCCTAACAACCGCACTTGGCGGACATCACCTGGAAGACTTTCCCCAACACTAAATATTAATCCCGAACATCACTGGAACTCGGAGAGTAACTGGGATTGAACCCAGCCCAGAGCTGTAGCCTCAATTTATTGCCAACGGCAAGTGGGCGAGGAGTCAGGGTAGCATCAGTAACACAGCTCACTGCTGCCCGCAAGCATCTTCAGTTACTAAAGCCTGCTCTAGGAGGCCGCTCTGTTCATGTGAGGGTTTGACCGTTGCGACGGTGGGGTGGGAGCGCAGCCTGCCTTTGGGTGAGAGGCCTAGGCCAGTTCAGCAGTCGGGCTCTCGGGCTGGGCTGCGCCATGTGCTTGCTGGTGACGGCTCCCCTCCTTCCTCCCTCCCTCCTCCCTGAGCTGTGAGGACAGGGTCGGCCGGGGTGAGGGGGAGGGAGGAGGGAGGAAGGTGAGGAGGCGGAAGGAGGAGCAGCTCGGGTTGGCCCCGGGAGCTGGGTCCCATGGTGGAAACAATGCTTTCAGAAGGGAGGGGGCTGTCAAGTGTCAGTCCCTTACCTGCGATAAATGGCGAGTACGAAGGTTTGTCCCAGACTCACTCAGCGCTTCCACTCTCCTCGGCGACAAGATGGCGGAATAACAGGCGTCACGTGACCCGGGCCCCAGCTCCACGTCCCCGGATGCTGAGCGACCTCGGCAGCGTATGCGCATGCGCTTGCCAGAACGCCGGGTAGCAGCATCATCCCATCCATTCATTCATTCATTCACCAAGGGAATGCTTCAAAGATTCAGCTTTTTTAGTTTATAGAGAGGCCCAGTAAACTGGTTCTGGAGAAGAATGAGAAGTGATCTGTATGTCTTATTCATTCAAGGGGCTTCGCCGTCTAATCCAGCATTTATTGTCTATCCCTAATTGCTCTAGAGAAGGTGGTGGTGAGGTGTGTTCTTGAACCATACATGATGAGGTGTTGTTTCCACTGGTCAGGGTGCCGAAGCACAGGGGACATAATCTTAGGATAAAGATCTATGAATCTGGAATTCCAAGGGATATGGTGAATGGGGGTAAAGTGGAGTTGAAGCTCACGGTCACACTAAATGGCAGAGCAGGCTGAACAGGCCATATTCCTATTTTGATGCATTACATTTTTTTCCACTGCAGAATAAATACATCTGTTTCAATGTAATTGAACAGGGCAGCACATTGGCACAGTGGTTGGCACTGCTGCCTCACAGCACTAAGGGCTCAAGTTCGATTTCCAGCTTGGGTCACTGGAGTTTGCACATTCTCCCCATATTTCCTCCCAGTCCAAAGATGTGTGGGTTAGGTGAATTAGCTATGCTAAATTCTCCCTCAACGTACCCAGACAGGTGCTGGAGGTGGCAACTAGGAGATTTTCACAGCAAGTTCATTTCAGTGCGAATGTAAGCCTACTTGTGACCAATAAATAAATAAATAAACTTTGACTTTAATGAATATAAGATAAGGCTGAGCTGTTTCCATTTCCTTCTTTTGCAAGCTAGTGATTCCCAGGTGTGAAACTCAATGTTTCTTTTCATGTTGTGGGTGGCACAGTAGCACAGTGGTTAGCACTGCTAATTCACAACTCCAGGGTCCTGAGTTCGATTCCTGGCTCGGGTCATTGTCTGTGTGGAGTTTGCACATTCTCCTTGTGTCTGCGTGGGTTTCATCTGGGTGCTCTAGTTTCCTCCCACAGTCCAAAGATGTGTGGGTTAGGTTGATTGGCTATGCTAAGAAATTGCCCCTTAGTGTCCAGGGATGTGTAATTTACAGGGATTAGTGGATATAATATGTAGGGATATAAGGGTAGGATCTGGGTGGGATTGTGTTTGGTGCAGACTCGATGGGCTGAAGGGCCTTTTTCTGCAGTGTAGGGTTCTATGATTCTATGATTGATTCAGGGGCTTCATGTCAAGTTTGTAAGTTTTCTTGGAACAGAAACTGACGGCCCAACTGGCTGTCTGGCTCTGGCTACCTCACCATACAAAAGGTTCTTTGATATGTGATGTCTTCTATTCTACGAAAATACTTGATCCACCGATTAGTGCCAAAACATTTTGGGGGCTCTAATTTCATCAGGACTGCATATTCATGACTTCTGCTTGGCAGGATATGTCCATTATGTCACAGACAGTGAAGGTGGAAGATATTGAACGTTTTTTCCTGGTATTTGCAAGCTTCCCATGTTTCACAGTCACACAGCAAGGTGCTGAGAACACACGCTTTAAACCATCAGCTTTGTCTTAAGCATTAACTTATTGTTATTTCATGCTTCATGGAGCCAGGTGAAGGTAGTAGCTGCTTTCCTTATTTATGTTTGAGCTTTGCATCAAGGGACAGATTTATCTGTCACCATGGGCCCAAGGTAACAGGTTTTGCTAACCACTTTCAGAGGGGTGTTATTTAGTGTGATTAGGGCAGAGGTGCAATACCTTATCCCATGACCATGGTTCTCTTGATGCATATAGTCAGGGAGAAGGAGAACAAATTACAGGCCTGGGAGAGACAGTTCATATGTCCTTGTAGCTGACACATGAGTTGCCGTGCAGGTGACTAATGCAGCATTGTCAATGCAGAGCAGTTCCCTGATCAAGACGCAGTGGGCAGGATTTTACAGCCTTGCTCGGACGAGTCTGAAAATTCCATCCCCAGGTCAGCAAAGATTTCCGTTGTCCAACCCTCGCCCAGCCTGATTCCATGGTGGGTGATGTGGTAAAGTTCCAGCCATTGTTTTAGTCTTTGCTTTCAATTTTAATAGAAAGCAATTATTTCCTAATATTTACCAACTAACTATAGCCCTGGGTTATAGTTATTATAGCGAACAGAAGTATACATACATACAGCACAGAAATAGTTCCGCCTTCACAGTCTAAGCCTCCACTCATTCTTGTTCATTTAACTCATATCAGCATAATCATCAACTCCCTTTTTCCTCACAAGCTTAGTCAGCTTCCCTTTAAATACAACAATATTAGCCTAAACTTTCCTTGGTGATTTTGAGTTCCATATTCTTACCATTCGCTAGGCAATATAATTTCTCCTCAGTTGATTTCTCAGTGACTATTCTTGTGACCAGGGAGAATAACTACACATGATGTTCTATTTACCACCTTGTTTGATTTGATTTGATTTATTATTGTCACATGTATTAACATACAATGAAAAGTATTGTTTCTTACGTGCTATACTGACAACACATTCCATTCATAGAGATCAAAATGAGACAGTGCAGAATGTAGTGTTACAGTCATAACTAGGGTGTAGAGAAAGATCAACTTAATGCAGGGTAAATCCATTCAAAAGTCTGATAGCAGCAGGGAAGAAGCTGTTCTTGAGTCGGTTGTTACGAGACCTCAGACTTTTGTATCTTTTTCCCAAAGGACGAAGGTGGAAGAGAGAATGCCCGGGTGCATGGGGTCCTTAATTATGCTGGCTGCTTTCCCAAAACAGCGGGAAGTGTAGACAGAGTCAATGGATGGGAGGCTGGATTGCGTCATGTATTGGGCTTTCATGAACTTTTGTAGTTTCTTGTGGTATTGGGCAGAGCAGGAGCCATACCAAGCTGTGATACAGCCAGAAAGAATGCTTTCTATGGTGCATTTGTAAAAATAATAAATTCCAGCATTTTCCTGATGGTTAATTTAAGGCTACCTAACCTGTAGTTCCCAACTTTCTTTAGTATAAGCGTCACAAACATTTTAATCACAGAAATTGGTTCGTCTTCAAAAGCTAATTATGTTCTGTAAGAATTTGTGTTTTGAATTACATGTTCCCTTAAACGTTTAAAACAGGACTCAGATTGCTATTCCTAAAGTGAAAGAAAAGTTTATTTATTAGTCATAAGTAAGGCTTACGTTAACACTGCAATGAAGTTACTGTGAAATAAGAACATAAGAACATAAGAAATAGGAGCAGGAGTAGGCCATCCAGCCCTTCGAGCCTGCCCCGCCTTTCAATAAGATCATGGCTGATCTGTCGCTGCTCAGTTCCACTTTCCCGCCCTCTCCCCATAACCCTTAATCCCCTCTCCTATCAAAAACCCATCAACCCGCGTCTTAAAAATATTTAGCGAGGCAGCCTCCACCACTTCAACGGGCAGAGAATTCCAGAGATTCACCACCCTTTGAGTGAAGAAGTTCCTCCTCAACTCCGTTCTAAACCGCCCCCCTTTTATCTTGAGGCTGCGCCCCCTAGCCCTACTGTCTTTTTTGAGCGGGAAGAGTCTTTCCACCTCTATCCTATCCATCCCATTCATCATCTTATACGTCTCAATGAGATCTCCCCTCATTCTTCTAAACTCTAACGAGTACAAGCCCAGTTTATTCAGCCTCTCCTCATAGCTCAACCCCCTCAACTCCGGTATCAGCCTAGTAAACCTCCTCTGCACTCCCTCCAAGGCCAAAATATCTTTGCGCAGGTGCGGCGCCCAAAACTGCACACAGTACTCCAGCTGCGGCCTCACCAATGCCCTATACAGCTGCAGCAAGACCTCCCTACTTTTATATTCAATCCCCCTCGCTATGAAGGCCAGCATCCCATTTGCCTTCCTGACCACCTGCTGCACCTGCAAGCTGGGTTTTTGCGACTCATGCACAAGGACCCCGAGGTCCCTCTGCACAGTCGCCTGTGGCAGTTTTTCGCCTCGTAAGTAATAGCCCTTCCTACCATTCTTCCTACCAAAGTGGACCACCTCGCACTTGCCAACATTAAATTCCATTCGCCATTTCCTGGCCCATTCGCCCAGCCTATCTAGATCCTTCTGTAGACTCTCCACACGCTCCGCACAATTTGCCGTTCCTCCAATCTTGGTGTCATCAGCAAATTTCGACACTCTACACTCGGTTCCCTCCTCCAGATCATCTATATAAATGGTAAAAAGCTGAGGCCCCAGCACCGACCCCTGGGGCACTCCACTAGTCGCCATCCGCCAATCCGAATAGCACCCGTTGACCCTCACTCTCTGCCTCCTATTTGACAACCAATCCTCTATCCACGCTAACACCCTACCCCCAACTCCATGTCCCTCAACCTTCTGCAATAATCTCTTGTGAGGCACTTTGTCAAACGCCTTCTGAAAATCTAGAAAGACCACATCCACCAGCTCTCCTTTATCCACCGCCCTAGACACCTCCTCATAGAACTCCAGTAAATTTGTCAGACACGACTTCCCTTTAACGAAACCGTGCTGCGTCTGCTCTATCAAGCAATTCCCTTCAAGATGCCTCGCAATTTCCTCCTTAATGACAGATTCTAACATTTTACCTACAACAGACGTTAAACTAACCGGCCTATAATTCCCCGCCTTTTGCCTGGCACCCTTCTTAAACAACGGCGTAACATTAGCCGTTTTCCAATCATCCGGCACTTCCCCGGAATCCAGCGACGTTTGGAAAATAACCACCAAGGCATCCACTATCACCTCCGCCATTTCTTTCAGAACCCTTGGATGCATTCCATCCGGTCCTGGGGACTTGTCCACAATCAGCCCCTCCAGTCTGTCGAGCACCGCCTCTCTAGTAACAGTAATGTCATTGAGACCCTCCAGTCCTACCACCTTTCCATCGCTAACACCCGGCAAATTATTCACGTCCTCCGTGAAGACAGAAACAAAAAAGTTATTCAATACCTTAGCCATATCCCCATCCCCTACCACTAGGTCCCCTTTCTCATCCTCTAAAGGACCAACATTCACCCTAGCCAGCCTCTTCCTTTTTATATATTTATAAAAACTCTTGCTATCCTTTTTTATATTAAGTGCTAGCCCAGCTTCATAGTTTCTCCTACCCTTCTTTATCAACTTCTTTGTCAATCTTTGTTGATATTTAAACCTCTCCCAATCCTCTTCTCGCCCACTACTCTTAGCTACTCTAAATTCCTCCGCTTTTAGTTTAACACTTTCCTTCACCTCCTTCGTTATCCACGGCTTATTACCTCTCCTCCTGATATCCTTTTTGACCATCGGAATAAATTTCCGCTGAGCACCAAGAAAGATCTCCTTAAAGATCCTCCACTGCTCCTCAACAGACCCTCCCTCCAACGCGCTCCCCCAGTCCACATTCGCCAATTCTTCTCTCATCCTACCGTACTCCACTCTATTCAAACAAAGGACGCGTGTCCGGGAACCCACTTTCTCCTCCTCCATCTGCACCAGAAACTCCACCATACAATGATCACTCTCCCCAAGAGGATCCTTCACCACAAGGTCCCTAATTCTACCTGCCTCATTACATAGCACCAGATCCAAGATAGCTCACTCCCTCATCGGCTCCAACACACACTGTTCGAGCAAACTATCCCGGCAGCATTCCAAGAACTCTTCCTCGAGCCCCCCGCGTCCAACATGGGTCGACCAATCAATATGCAGATTGAAATCCCCCATAACTACGGCCGTCCCATTCCTGCACGCTGCACTTATTTGCGCGTTAACAGCCCGCCCCACCTCCAGATCATTATTCGGGGGCCTATAGACGACACCCACCAGCGTCTTCCTCCCTTTGCTGTTCCTCATCTCCACCCACAACGATTCCACCCTCTGCTCCTTGGCTCCAATATCATCCCTTGCTACCACCGTGATGCTATCCTTAATCAGCAGAGCTACGCACCCCCCCTTTTCCCTCCTGTCTATCCTTCCTAAACACTTGATAGCCCTGTACATTCAGCTCCCAGTCCCTGTCACCTTGCAGCCACGTCTCTGTAATGGCCACCAGATCGTACCCATTTGTGTCGATCTGCGCCACCAGCTCATCCATTTTATTCCGAATGCTTCATGCATTCAGATAAAGCGTTTTCATCCCAGCCTTCACCTGGACCCTATTTGCCGCAACGCCACCAACTATACTCACACCCCCTACTCCCTCTATTATTGGGATATCCTCGGCCTCTTCCCTTACCTGTACCCTCTCCTTAACTTTAGACCTCGTAACATCACCTACCCTCGCACCCTCCCCCCCACTAATTAGTTTAAAGCCCTGTCTACAGTCCTCTTTACTCGATTCGCCAGCACTCTGGTCCCAGCACGGTTCAGACCAACCCCATCCCGCCCAAACAGGTCCCACCTACTCCAATACTGGTGCCAATGCCCCATAAATTCAAACCCATTCCTCCCACACCAATCCCTGAGCCACCCATTCACTTCCTTAATCCTGTCAACCCTACGCCCATCTGCACACGGTTCAGGCAGTAGCCCAGAGATAACCACCTTGTCGGTTCTACTTTTTAATTCCATTCCCAGCTTTTCATACTCCCTCCCCAGATCCTCAGTCTGCATTTTGCTTACGTCGCCGGCACCCACATGTACCACAACGACCGGATTCTCACCCTCCCACTCCAGGTTCCTCTGCAGCCCAGCTGCGACATCCCGTACCCGAGCACCAGGCAGACAACACACCCTTCTGTGCACTTTGTCATTGTGACAAAGGACAGTGTCAATACCCTTCACCCTACTATCCCCAATCACTACTACGTTCCTTTTCCCCCTCTCTTTGCCTATGTCCTGCTGCATCACTGTACCGTGTGCAGTTTGCTCACCAACCTCACCTGCCTCGTTCTCGTCCAGACTGGAAGCAAGAACCTCAAACCTGTTATGCAGATTAAGAGGCTGAGGCCTCCGCTCCCCACCCCCCTTCCTCCTCCCAGCAGCCCCCTCTTGTCCCTGACCCTTAGAGTTAGCCAGTCTAGGGGGGGTGGATGTCACTTGCGCCCCATTGACAATGGCACCCTCTCTCCCCCTGATGAGCCTCAGTGTCTGTAGCTCAGAGGCCAGCTCATTTACCCTGAGCTGGAGCTCCTCCAGCAACCTGCACTTACTGCAGACATGGTCACTGGGATGGACCCTGGGGTCCACCAGTTCCCACATCATACAGAAACCACACATCACATGCCCCTCCATTATTCACTGTAGTAGAATTGAAAAAAATTTTTTTTGTTTCTTTTTGTTTTTCAAACGAACTCACCTGGCCTTTTTTCCCTCCAGCCCTTTTTGATATTAAGCCCTAGTAGCTCACTCTGCTTCCCACTCACTCCGCTGCCCGCTGTCTACACCAGGCCTCCTTTTAAACCTGGCGCTGATTTAAAGCTGATGTCCCACAACTGCCTGCTAACCACTCCCTCAGAATTCTTAAAGCAGTAAATACAATAAATAAATGCTTTAAACAGTTCTACAAAGAACTAAGTGCTTTAAACTTATTTTAAACAGGTTTTTAACAGGTAAAACCTTAGCTCTCTCTCTGCTCCTTCACTCGTCTGCTCCAACAAACAATGGAAGGCTTCACCGTGTGGTCAGTTGATATTTAAAGCTGATGGCCCACAACTGCCTGCTAACCACTCCCTCAGAATTCTTAAAGCAGTAAATACAATAAATAAATGCTTTAAACAGTTCTACAAAGAACTAAGTGCTTTAAACTTATTTTAAACAGGTTTTTAACAGGTAAAACCTTAGCTCTCTCTCTGCTCCTGCAGTTTTCAAGAACTGGAAATTTCTTGACCCTGCTGGACTGTGTACAAAAGGGGTCACATTATAGTATATGGCTCTGAAAAAAAAATCCTGGAAAACTCATCAAAAATTTGTTTTGGTTTTGCTTTGAGTGGAAGAAGGACCAACTGAAAAGAAGCCAGCAACTTTTTGCAATCCAGAGCCAATCCACAGCTGGAGGTGAATGTAAGATGGTCCTAAATACTCTACGTAGTGGAACCTGTAAGTGTTCCTTGAGCAAGAATCACCAATTGTTTCAAGAATTATAGAGAACAACTATATAACCATTTAAACAACTCCACCATCTTTCTTTTTCCCTTGAAACATTAACATTTGGCAGAATTCCTTTATTTGTATTTATTGTGTGATTCTGTACATCAATAGGCTTTACCTTTCAATTAAAAAAACACCTGATTTTATAATAAACTGATAAGTTTTGTTTATTGAAAAACGTCTGGGTAAAGTCTCTTTTATTCTGGATAACAGTAGTGAAGATTGGCATGAATTGGTGCATGAATCAAACTTATAACCTAATAATGCAACCCACGGAGTAACAGATATCATCAAACTACCCACTCCTCCCATCCAGGCCATATCAGCAGTGTTATATTGGCTAACTCCCAATTCACTGGGACCATTATAAAATCCAGGGAATTTTGGAAAATCATAATCAAACCTGTGTATTCACTTTCTCTGCAGCTATGTCTTTTATAAAGCAAAGATGTAGGTCTCCATATATTGGTGATTTGTCAACTTTTAGTCCTTCAAGTTTCTCCAATACTTTCCTGCTATCATTTTATCTTACTCACTCTTAAGGGGCCTTTGGGTACCTTCTATTTCTGGTACATAATTTGCTTTTTCTACTCTGAATGCAAACACAAAGAGCACGATGTTCCTTCCTGGGCCAGGAAACTGACAGTAGGACTCTTTCCATGTCCCAGGTAGTCACAGTCTACCAAAAAAATTCTAAGTCTCGAACAAGCATGAAAACAGGAGAAATTCTCAGTTTTTTTAGGTGACTTAAAAATCAAATCTTTCCAAATTTCGGCAAAGAAGCCTTAACAAACTTGTATTCCACCAGCAGGGGGAGTGGGTAGCGCCTAAATCATCTGAAAGCCAGCTGAAAGCAGCAATTGTGCAAGTGCAGATTTTTGTGCTCCGAGAGCACAGCAATCTGTCACTACCTCTCCTTAGCTATAGCTGGCCTTCATGGCTGAAACCACGAACCCCACCCCCATTACCAAGGGGCTCCTCGGCCAATCCCCAACCCCCTCCAATATAATCAGCTTCATGCTCATTGCTGATCTTACTGGACATCTGATGCCAGTAAGATCTTGAGAGGCAAGAAATTGGACACAAACCCAATTTGTTGGCTCTCTTGTGATCTTACCAGCTCTCCCCACCATTTTGGTGGGGCAAAATGATAAGATCGCCCCACCTCCCCACACTTTTGTGAAGGAATGCTGCTAACTGATTGAAAGGTGGGTTGAGGGTCTAATTAATGGCCTCAGATTTAGGAATGAAGTGGGACTGATTTAAGTTTGGACTCCATATAAACACATTAAAGGCAGCCATTAGTGTCATTTGCTAAAGGAAATTGAGGAAGAGAGGCTTAGATTTGGCAAACCATACAGGACTGCTCCTCACTGCTCTGACAGCAGCCTGGAGGTTCTTCAGCAATTCTTAAATGAATGTCATGGAGCACCCTCCATCCTGTCCAACAGTGTGCCAAGGATTCAGCTTTACTGAAGAAGATGACCCTGTTCTAAAGTACTTTTTTAGCACATTAGTCTTTTGAAGTGGAGCCTTCTGAACTCTAAAGATCATACTCTATCTCCTGGATCATATCAAGGTTCTAACATATAGGAGAAAGATCAACTTCCTGTGCCTACATCAGGGCAAGCACTGTCATCAGAATAAACACAGTCACACCTTCCAAGCTCATTGTCCAGCAACTCAGGTATAGTCATTTCATGGATCCTCACATTTGATTACATGGCACTGCATCATGAGTACAGTGCAAGTGAACAGGGGGAAGGTAAGTGAAATAATTCTTCAGGGGCCAGTGACCCTCCACCACATTCCCTTTATTTACAAACTCTATTCCACTCCTAACGTGCTTCAGATACAAAGTCAGACTTAGGAGTGCCAATAGACCTCACATTTATATTCAGGCCAGACTCTCTTATTGGGCAGGCAAGCATTACCAATATTTTTGGCTAACCAGGTAAACTAACTCAAATTAACAAAGGAACAAATTAAAAGGGGCAACTCCCAAAAAAGAAGGGAACCACCCAAAACATAAGACAATGTGGAAAAGAAACTTAAAACATCAAACGAAGATGTGATTGAAGCGGTCAATAACTGCACCCCACTCCCAGACATTAACAGTACCCTCAGACATCATATGTTCCCTTTTCAGGGACATTCAGCTGCGAATATAGCCACGGTAGAGGGGTAGACAGTCGGGTTGAATGGTCCCCTTGGTCGCCCACTGCCTGAATTTGTAGATGGCAAGCTTTGCCAGACCCAGGAGCCGGTTCACGAGGAGGTCCTCCTCTTTCCCCGTCCCCCTCCGCACTGGATGTCCATAGGTCGGGAGGCTGGGACTGAAGTGCAAACAAAACATCAACAAAAGGTTTCCGGGGAAATTGAAAAGCGGGTGCAGCCTATAACATTGAATGTGGTCATGGACTCCGCAAGGTTTCAAGAAGGGCAATTTAACCTTCTGTTGTATGGAACTGCTCTATGCACCACCTTCCACCTCAGGTCCTCAAGACAGTGGCTGAGGATCCCTCCATAGAAGAACCGCCACTGCAGACCTCCACCACCAAATGGCAAAGGGCCCACCACGGTGTGTCTTGGTGACAGTCAAGGAAGTGGTAATAGAAGGTGTGCAGCAGCAGCCCATACAGAAAATGCCTCCGCGCAGTAACAAGGGGCACAAGGGCACTCCCATAAGGTGGCTCAAGCTTTGGGGCACCTGGCCCAGGGTGGGTAGGGGAAGGGGAGGGTCTAGGCTTGGGGCTAATGTGAAATTCTGTCTGAGCAAGGGTACGCTCCACTGGGATCTCACTGCACAGTTGTGCCTCCTCGAGACCATGTGTGCCCTCAGGCCCGAGCACAACCGTTCTAATGTCTTGGAAGGCATTGTCTGCACACCAGACACCCACCCCCACGCATTCAACGAACTTGTGGAGTGTCATCAGCCCATTCCTCCGCTACCCAGCACGTTCCTGATCCTGGTCACTCTGGCATCCATAGCCTTCCTCTCCACCAGCCACCAGAAGTTATACTGCTGGAGGAGCGGATTCCTGAGCGGTGGCTCTCACACGATAACCGCTACTCCTGATGGGGGAGAGCTGCATCGTGAGGCAACCGTGTTCCAGACTTTGAGAAGGTCCTGGTAAAAGACGGGCAACACCTACAAGGTGTTCCAAGGACCCTCCAGATTTATGTCCAGGAGCTGCACACCATAATTCAGGCCATGCACCTGGCAGAAGAAATACGTCACCAGGGCACACCATCGTGGAGGAGGCTCAACGTAAAGGTATCTCTGCAGAGTCTGGAGGCGGAACAGTGCCTGACTGCCCTCCCTGAGCAGGAGATGCAGAAATTCAACAGGAACCCAGTGCAGTCTATTGTTCCAGAAGAACTGGACAAGGGGTCTCTAGATGTTTGTGACAAAGTCAGGGGGAAGGGTTAAAGTGACCAGCCGGTACCACAGCATGGAGGCAACCAGCTGGTTTACGAAGAGAACTCGTGCCCTGTAAGACAGCATTCAGAGCAGTCCTGTGCAGTGACCCAGGTAAGCGGTGACTTTGGTCTCCAACTTCTGCCGGTTCGCCGGCCAGGATTCCTCAGCCAGGCAAAGATGGACTCCCAAGTAGGGGAGGCTGCTCCAGGTGAAAGACCTGAGCTCCTCTGGGAGGGGGTCTATCTGTCACAACTGACCAGGAGTCTGGAGCACTTGGCCCAGTTGATCCTGGCAGAGAACACGGCGGAGTGCACTCACACTCGCATCCTCCACATGTCAGCCGGGTCTGTGAACATAAGCAGCACGCCATTAGTGTAAGTCGACAGGACCACTCAGATGCAACGCAAGTCAAAACTCGACAACTTCCTCTACAAGATGTGCAGGAATGGCTCCACGCAAATTGAATACAGTTGGCCGGACAAGGGACAGCCCTGCTGCACTCCTCTCCCAAAGTGAAGAGGTGCCATCAGGGATCTGTTAACTTTAATGAGACACTCTGTGGCAAAGTATAGTAATTGGATTCAGGCGACAAAGTGTGTCCCAAACCAAATGCCTGCAGAGTTCCGAGCAGATCCTCGTAATCCACTCAGTCGAGCTCCTTCTCCTGGTCAAGGGACAGGAAGGCGCTCAACAGACCAGCCCTCTGGGAATGGTGGATAAGGTCCCGGATCAGATGGAGCAGGCAATCATTACCTTAATCAGGGATTTCTTTCCATACCAACCAAATAAACTAACTCAAATTAACTTAAGGACAAAATAAAAGGGGCAGCCCCCCAAAAAGAGGGGGAACAGCCAGAACAAAAATCAAATCAAACTTAAAACATTAAATCAAAAGGTGAGTATCAGGATCGATAATACACCCCAGCCCCTGTGGTGCCTTACGGGTGTGGAAGGCATCAACTGCGCCCGTGAACACTGCATGCTCCTTCTCCAGGGACACCTGGCTGCAAATATAGCCGCGTAGAGGGACAGACAACCAGGATGGACGATCCCGTTAATTGCCTGCTTCCTGGACCTGTTGATGGCGCGCCTCGCCAGGCTCAGGAGCAGGCTCATGAGGAGGTCATCCTCCCGACCCACCCCTCTCCACACCTGGTGCCCGTAGATCAGGAGCGTGGGACTGAAGTGCAAACGAAACATCAATAAAAGGTTTTTGAGAAAAACAAAAAGGGTGTACAACCTAAGACGTAAAACGTAGACATGGTCCACGGATTCCACAAGGCCACAGAAGGGACAAGCTTGGGAGCTCCTGAAATGGAAAAACTTTACAGTTGTCGGTGGCAACAAGGCCTGCCAAGATGTATCCGGGTGACGGGTGAGGACAGGGTAGTAGAAGGTGTGCAGCAGCAACCTGTACAGGAAACACCTCCATACAGTGGAAAAAGGCATGGAGGAAATTTCCATGAGGCGGCATATGCTGTGGAGCACCTGACCTGGGGGGGGGGGGGGCGGTGGTTTGAGTCAATGTGGAATTCCGTCCAAGCAGGGGAATTCTCGGGTGGGATCCCACTGCACACCTGCGCCGCCTCGGGACTGCGTGTGCACCCGGGGCCAAGCACAACCGTCGTAAGGTCTCGGATGGCTTTGGCCGCGTGCCAGACAGCCACCCCCGCACACTGAGACAGCATGTGGGGGCTCATCCAGCGCATTCCTCCGCCATCCAGCATTTCCCCAATCCTGGTTACCCCGACGCCCATAGCCCTCCTCTCCACCAGCCACCTGAAATTATATGGCTGGAGGAGCGGATTCCTAAGCAGTGGCTCTCACACGAGAGCTGCTACTCCTGATGGGGGAGAGCTGCATCGCGAGTCGACTGTGTTCCAAACTGTGAGGAGGTCCTGGTAAAAGATGGGCAACGCCTGCAAGGAGGTCAGGACATGCCCCAGATTTATATGCAAGAGCTGCACATCATAATTCGGGCCGTGCAACTGGAAGAAGAAATATGTCACCAGGGCACACCATTGTGGAGGAAGCTCAACATAAAGGTATCGCTGCAGGATCTGGAGATGGATGATTGCCACCTATGTACAGAGACACACCAGATCTTGACTGCCTTCCCCAGTGGGAGATGCAGAGACCCAGTGCAGTCAGTTGTCCCAGAAGAACTGCACGAGGATTTTCTGGATATTGGTGACAAAGCCAGGGGGAGGGGTCAAAGTGACTAGCCGGTACCACAGATTGGAGGCAATCAGCTGGTTTACAATGAGAACTTGCACCCTCTAAGACAGCATCCAGAGCAGTCCTGTCCAGCGATTCAGGTGGGTGGTGACTTTGGTCTCCAACTCCTGCTAGTTTGCTGGCCAGGATTCCTTGGCTGGGCAGAGTTGGACTCCCAAGAAGAGGAGGTTGGTCCTGCTCTAGGTGAAAGACCTGAGCTCCTCTGGAAGGGGGTCCATCTCCCACGGACTGACCAGGAGTCTAGAGCACTTGGCCCAGTTGATCCTGGCAGAGGACACGGTAGAGTTAACTGCCTGGCACTCCCGGATCCTCCGCAGGTCAGCTGGGTCCGTGAACATGAGGAGCACATCATCGGCGTAAGCCAGCAGGACCACACCTACGTCCAGGCCGCGCAGAGCCAAACCCAACAACTCCTCTGCAAACGGCGTAGGAATGGCTCCATGCAAGTCAAATACAGTTGGCTGGACAAGGGGCAACCCTGTCGTACTCCTCTCCCAAAGCAAAGGAGTACCGTCAGGGACCTGTTAACATTAATCAGACACTTTACTGCAGAGTACAGTAATCGGATCCAGCTGACAAAATGCATCCCAAACCCAAATGCCTGCAGAGTTCCAAGCAGATACTCATGCTCCATCCTGTCGAACGCCTTCTCTTGGTCAAAAGTCAGGAAGGCGCTTAACAGACCAGCCCTCTGGGAACAGTGGATAAGATCCCAGTTCAGATGGAGCAGGAAATCATTATCTCACTCAGGGAGTTCATACTCCAAGAGGCCAACCTCATGGGCTTCGATGAGGTCCTGACAGGAGGAAAAGCAACTGTGGGCAGTTCCCCTTGGAAGTTGGAGGACGGACACAATTCTGCTCAGCTGGGCAAAGATGCAGAACATCGGGAGTCATGGAAAGCTTTACTTAGACCTGCAGTTATGTACCAACATGTCTGAGTTCCCCAAGAGACTGTGGCGAAATGAACAAAGCATTGAGAAGATAATCCAACTTGTATAAAAGACCCTAGCTCAGGGCTTTGAACACAAGGTGGAATTTCTCATTCAGTATATGGATGGCCCAACGAGAGAGGGGGCAAAACTTGGCTTCCTCTTGGGAAATAAGGAAGGGCAGGTGGCAGAAGTATTAGGGACGGATCACTTTGGGACCAGTGACCATACTTCTATTAGTTTTAAGATAGCTATGGAGAACGATAGGTCTGGCCCAAAAGTTAAAATTCTAAATTGGGGCAAGGCCAATTTTGATGGTATTAGGCAGGAACTTTCAAAAGTTAATTGGGGTAGTCTGTGGGAAGGTAAAGGGACGTCTGATAAGTGGAAGGCTTTCAAACGTGTGTTAACCAGGGTTCAGAGGAAACACATTCCTCTTAGCCTGAAGGGCAAGGCTGGCAGAAGTAGGGAACCTAGATGACTTGGGATATTGAGGCCCTGGTCAAGAAGAAGAAAGAGACATGTGACATCATAGGCAGCTGAGGTCAAATGAATACCTTGAAGAGTACAGGGGTTTTATGAGTTGAGTTAAGAGAGAAATCAGGAGGGCCAGGAGGGGACATGAGATTGTTTTGGCAGATAAGACAAAGGAGAATCCAAAGAGCTTCTACAAATACATAAAGGGCAAAAGAGTAACAAGGGAGAAAGTAGGGCCTCTTAGGATCAACAAGGTCATCTATGTGCGGATTCACAAGAGATGGGTGAGATTCTAAATGAATATTTCTCATCAGTATTTACTATTGAGAAAGGCATGGATATTAGGAAACTTGGGGAAATAAATAGTGATGTCTTGAGGAGTGTGCATATTACAGAGAAAGAGGTGCTGGAAGTCTTAAAACGCATCAAGATAGATAAATCCCCAGGACCTGATGAAGTGTATCCCAGGACATTATTGGAGGCTAGGAGGAAAATGCTGGTCCCTGAGTCAAGATATCTGAATCATCGATCGTCACAGGTAAGGTGCCTGAAAATTGGAGAGTGACAAATGTTGTGCCTTTGTTTTAAAAGGGTTGCAGGGAAAAGATTGGGAACTACAGGGCAGTGAGCCTCAAATCTGTGGTGGGTAAGATGTTGGAATGTATTTTGAGAGACAGGATCTACAGGCATTTAGAGATGCAAGGACTGATTAGGGACAGTCAGCATGGCTTTGTGGTTGGAAAATCATGTCTCACAAATTTGATTGAGTTTTTTGAAGGGGTAACCAAGAAGGTAGATGAGGGCAACGCCATTGATGTTGTCTACATGGACTTTAACAAGGCCTTTGACAAAGTACCACATAGCACATTGTTGCATAAGGCTAAATCTCATGGGATCCAGAGTGAGGCACCTAAATGGATACAAAATTGGGCTCTTGACAGACGCCAAAGGGTGGTTGTAGAGGGTTGTTTTTCAAACTGAAGGCCTGTGACCAGTGGTGTGCCTCAGGGATCAGTGCTGGGTCCACTGTTATTTGTCATTTATATTAATGATTTGGATGAAAATATAGGAGGCATGGTAAGTAAATTCGCAGATGACACCAAGATTGGTGGCATAGTGGACAGTGAAGAAAGTTATCTCAGACTGCAACAGGATCTTGATCAATTGGGCCAGAGGGCTAATGAATGGCAGATGGAGTTTAATTTAGACAATGCGAGGTGATGCATTTTGGTAGTTTGAACCAGGGCAGGACATACTGTGTTAATGCTAGAGCGTTGGGAAGAGTTACAGAACAAAGAGATCTTGGAGTACATGTTCATAGCTCCTTGGAAGTGGAGTCACAGGTGGACAGAGTGGTGAAGAAGGCATTTGGCATGCTTGTTTTCATTGGTCAGAACATTGAATACAGGAGCTGGGATGTCTTGTTGAAGTTATACAAGATATTGGTAAGGCCGCACTTAGAATATTGTCTGCATTTCTGGTCACTCTATTATAGAAAGGATATTATTAAACTAGAAAGAGTGCAGAAAAGATTTACTAGGATGCTACTGGGACTTGATGGTTTGGGTCATAAGGAGAGGTTTGGTAGACTGGGACTTTTTTCTTTGGAGCACAGGAGGCTGAAAGATGATCTTATAGAGGTCTATGAAATAATGAGGGGCATAGATCAGCTAGATAGTCAATATCTTTTCCCAAAAGTTGGGGAGTCTAAAACTAGAGGCCATAGGTTTAAGGTGAAAGGGGAGAGATATAAAAGTGTCCAGAGAGGCAATTTGTTCACACAGAGGGCGGTGAGTGTCTGGAACAAGCTGCCAGAGGTAGTAGCAGAGGTGGGTAAAATGCTGTCTTTTGAAAAACATTTAGATAGCTACATGGACAAAATGGGTATAGAGGGATATGGGCCAAATGTGGGCAACTGGGATTAGCTTAGGGGTTAAAAAAAAGGTGACATGGACAAGTTGGGCCGAAGGGCCTGTGTCCATGCTGTGAACCTGTATGGCTCTATGACATGAGCTGCTCTATTGAGAGGGTGACCAATGTGATGGAGAGCCATATGCAGCAATGCTAGGAGTATCTGCAGGAACAATGCACTAGCGTGCACACAATGCATGCCACACTCTGTATGCATGACCTGCTCAGTCGCGCTGCTAATGCAGAGATATTTGGACTGAATGCCAGGTGCCCAAATGGTGCTCCCCTCCAGCCAGCTGGATTGCATTCCTATGGCTGAAGCAATCACTGAGGAGGATGATGGTGCCACCCCAAACAGGGTACCGTCATCCTCATCAGCCATCTTGACCCCTCTGACTAAGGGATCGACGGTGCAGCAGGGCCCAGTGATGGCAGCAATCCTTTTAATCATACTGCTGCAGCAACTTCTGGATATATCCCCACACCTGACCCTCCCTAACCCCATCCACCACCACCCCCAGTTCTTGCACAATGAGGATAATAGATATGGTTCCTTCTCCCCCACCAGTAATGTCATTTAAATATGCCTTTTATCCAGTAACTCATTTCCATTATGAAGGTTCAGCCTTTATGATAGTTGATTTACATAATTTTCATTCTTTTGCACATTGATCTTTAACATATTACACCACTTAGAATACCGCCAGAAATGTTTAACAAATATTCCTGCAATGTCCTCTAAACAAATTGTTAAAATGTAGTTTCAAGGTTTAGTTTTTAAACATTTTGGAGGTCAGAAACCAAAACACATTACCATCCACTTCTAGTCTGTGTGAAATTGCATGGCGTATTTTAATAAATCAAGTACAATTTGCACAAAACAAGAATAGGGTAGAGTGAGACACTCGGAAGCTTGTGTTAACACTTAAATGCACTAAGCCTGTAAATTACCAAATGCTGTTACACCTTACATTTTAGCCTTTGCTAATGAGTTTGGTGAAACCTGAACTGTGTGATGTCACAGGCAAGGGGTAATACAAATGTGGGTAGTGTGGCCTCTACAATTTTGGCATCACCAAACTCAGCCACTGTATTATGACCACATTTTCCTGGAGAATATTTGTCCACAAGAGTACGCCTTAAACCAATCTCTTTGACCAAACTTTTAGATGGATCTGCCTGAATATCAGCTTCATTGACGCAAGTGCCCATTTTTGCCTCCGAATGCTCCCTTGAAGCGTTGGGGTGTTTTATGTTAAAGCTGCTATATGATACGAGTTGTTGTTGTTGAGATCATCAGAAGCAGACTGTTTCTTTGAATGAAATCCTTCATTTCTTTTTCTAAATGCAGTGGTAGACAGTTCCTGTGGTATTATTCCCGTTGGCTGGAATGGCAGGAACTTGTGCCCAAATCTGTGCTTGCAGCCTCATTAATCACTAATAATGTATGAGCAAGCAACTCTCCAAATCAGCTGGAGGGCCGGGAGCTAATTCATCTAGTCACCATCAGCTAGCAGGCTTCAAGGTTCAGGACCCAAACGTGAACGCTAAATCCAGCACACTCATATCACCATCACCAGCCCACTAATCTTCATGAGACTGTGAAGGATTTCCAGAATCCTAGGCAAAAGCCTCCAAGAAGAAGTCTGTTATTCAAACACCATATCCTTGAGGCCTTGATTCAAGGAGTTCAGGTGCAGAGAGTGTACTTTAGACAAGAGAGGGCTCCAGGAAACACACCAGCCGCATCTCTCTGGCCTGGAAGGCTGTTCTCCAACAGATAGTGTGACTGGAAACCATGCTAAAAGTATCACACAGTGCAGGAACCATCTCATCCACTCAGCCAGAATAAGTCCTCTCTCAGCTCCTTCCACTATCAAACTATCATCATGGCATTTTGTACTCAAACAGCAACTCTCTTGGCATAGCCAGGTTGTGAAGAGCACAGCAAACTGTGATTATGCAGGAAACCCTCTTAGGCACGTATTAGACCTGAGCAGTCCAGGTATCTGAATTGCATCTCAGAAGTCCAGTGGTCTGCTCTAAAAGGAAGCATCTGGAGCTGTGAACAATGTTGTACATCTCTCCAGATGAATCTGAGGGCAATGCACTGGAACCATCAACACTATTTTTAGCCCTTATCCCAGAGCAACCAGGCTTGCAGACATTCTGGAACCAGTCATTGTTGTGGTGGACATTCCCACCCTTCCCTCAAGCCCATCATTAATGAGGCCTCCATGTTCCATGTAGCTTTCCACCAACCCATCTGGGGTCTGCATGCATACCTTCCTTTAAATGATGTGGTATTCCTTTGAACCCCTTATTTGTGAGCATTTCATGCAGTCTAGTTGGGGTCCTGCTTCCCTACCCTTGGCCTTTTCCCTATCTTCCATTGTTCATCATCCCCATTCACTTTCTCACACCTCTGCCTGTGATCATGCACCCTCACGCTTCCCTCTCCCCATGCCTTGCACAACCCTCCTTCCACATTGCCTCCCTTGTCTTCATCAACTCCCCTTCAGCTCACATGCCACACCCCCAGTTGAACTTCGGTCCATTACAGTGAAGTATCCATATGTCCGACAGCATGGCATGGAGGACAAAAATTGGCTTGTCCCAGCAGAATAACATTCAGCACAACAGGAGCTGTGCAGCACTATGGTAGGTAGGCCATGTATGTTGTACTCATTTTGAAGTCTTGAGTGAACTAAGCTTCACCTTGTGCACATCACTCTTTTTTCAAATGGGGTTGACGTCAACGTAACAAAAAAATCAAAAAGTCTGAGGGGATTTTGGCAAGCAGCTGTTTTAATGAGCATGCATGAGATGCAAATGAATGCAAAATGGTGCTCAAGCTGCTAACAGCAGGAGAACCGACCTGCCATTAACCTACCATTGGGAGAATTTCGAGTTGAATTTAAGCAAGCAAGGTTCCAACTTTTCAGTACCTGCTGGAGTTGCCGGCATGAATGGCCGGAAAGTTTGGCCTTTGCTTTGTATTGTCTAGTATTTTTATGAGTCAAGTTGTGTCTTGGTTGTGAAGTATATTTGGGATTTTTTAAAGTCTTCTATAACAAATACAACCTAAAATACCTCTTCAATGTTTTTGCCATTACCTTGTTTCCCATTATTAGAAACATAGCAAGTAAGAGAAATAGGCCATTCAGTCCTGTGAGCCTGCTCCACCATTCAACAGGATCGTAACTGATTAATCATCTCAATGCCATGCGCCAGCACTCTCTGCATAACCCTTGACACATTTAGAGTCTAGGAATCTATCTATTTCCTTCTTAAGTATATCCAGTGACTTAATCTCCACAGCCTACTGTGGCAGAGAATTCCATGAGTTCACCACTCTGAAGAAATTTGTTCTCATCTCTGTTCTACAAGACCTAACCGTATACTGAGACTGTTTCCCCACGCTTCAGAACCTCCAGCTCATGGAAGCAACATCCCTGCATCCAATCTGTACAGCCCTGTAAAAATTTTATATTTTTCAATTAGATCCCCTCTCATTCTTCTGAATTCCAATGAATGCAGCACAGTCAATCTAATCAATCCAATATTTCCTTATATGACAATCCTGCCAGTCCAGGAAACATTTTGGTGAACATTATTAAATGTTAGTCTTTCTCTGGTTACTCTCCTGGTTTCTACTCTGAACCTATCTTGTCCATGAGGTGCACCTCCTGCTTCTTCCACCCTACCTCCAATAAAATGCTAACCACCGAATTTCCCTTGCTGGTCCCCACATTAATTGATACTATTATTAGTTTTCTCTTTTCAGGTACTGGCTCTCATACCTTTAAAATTGCAGTACATCACCCAGTTGCACAAAGCCAACCCTTAATTCCACCATTCTTGCAAACTATTGCCTCAACTTCTATTTCCTCTCCAAAGTTCGTGAAGGTGTTGCCATCTCCCAGATCCATGTCCATCTTTCTCGGAAACCTCTGCTTGAATCTCTCCAATTTATTTCTGCTCCTGCTCCAATAGTGAAAAGGCTTTTATCAAAGTCACAAATGACATCCTATCTGACAAACCTACTCAACCTTTCTGCTGTCTTTGACACAGTTGATCACCCTATCTTCCTCCAACACCTCTTCATTGTCTTCCAGTTGGTTTGTGGGACTCCTCTTCCCTATATATCTAACCTTCTCCAGAAATGGCTTCTCCTCCTACTCATACATAATTCATTACCCCTTGACCCATCCTTGGACCCTTCCTGGTTTTCACAGTATGCTACCTGGCAAGTTATCCAACAACACAATATCAGTTTCCACATGTACTCTGATGGCACCCAGTTCTATCTCAACATCACACTTCTCAACTCCTTCACTGTTGTTAAATTGTCAGTAAGAAGTCTCACAAAATCAGGTTAAAGTCCAACAAGTTTATTTGGTAACACAAGTCACAATCTTTTGGAGTGCTTCCCCTTCATCAGCGCTCTGAAAGCTTGTGGCTTGTGCTACCAAATAAATCTGTTGGACTTTAACCTGGTGTTGTGAGACTTCTTATTGTGCTTACCCTAGTCCAACACCGGCATCTCCAGATCATTAAATTGTCAAACAGCATGCTAATAACCATTATTGGATGTGCAGAAATTTCCTCCTATTAAATATCATGAAGGCTGAAGCCATTAGGCTGGATTCTCCCACCTTGTATTCACCACTATCGCTGCCAGTGAGAATGGAGAATTTGGCACTCAGCCGAACCTCCATTCACAGCAGCAGGACCAGAGAATCTCAGCAGCGGGTGAGGTCAGAGAAATCTAGCCATTGTCTTTGGTACCTGCCACAGATTCCATTCCCTGGTTACCATCTCCATTTCTTTCCCTGGCAAATGCTTAGGGTTGAACGAGACTGTTTGCAAAATTGGTGTCATATTTTGACCCCAAGATGACCTTCTGACTGCATATTTGCTCCATCATTAAGACTATGCATTTCAAATTTTGTAATATCATCCAGTCACACACAATGATTAGCACTGATGCCTCTCAGTGCCAGGGATCCAGGTTCAATTCCCAGCTTGGGTCAGTGACTGTGTGGAGTTTGCACATTCTCCCTGTGTCTGTGTGGATTTCCTCCAGGTGCTCCAATTTCTTCCCACAGTCCAAAGATGTGAAGGTCATGTGAATTGGTCATGCTAAATTCTCCCTCAATGTACCCAAACAGGCACCGGATTGTGGCAACTTAAGGATTTTTACAGTAACTTCATTGCAGTGTTAATGTAAGTCTACTTGTGATTAATAAATAACTATTTTAGACCAGCTCATCAGCTACAGGAAATTTCATCCATGCCATTGTTACTTCTAGACTTGACTATTGCAACACATTCCTGGCCAGTCTCCCATATTTTACCATCGGTAAATTTGAGGTCATCCAAAACACTTCTGCCCATATGTTTAGTGGCAGTAGGTCCCATTCACTGATCACCTCTTTCTTAGCTAATTTAGATTGGATCCTGGTTAAGCAATACCTCAATTCGAAACTTCTCAGCCTTGCTTTCAAACTTTTTCATGCACCACCCTATCTGTGTAACCTCTTCCAATCTTACATCACTGTCTGTGTGGAGTCTCCACCTCTCCCCGTGTCCACGTGGGTTTCCTCCGGGTGCTCCAGTTTCCTCCCACAGCTTGAAAGATGTGCTGGTTAGGTGTATTGAACTGAATAGACACCTGAGTGTAGCAGCTAAGGGAGTTAGACAGTAGCTTCATTGCAGTATTAATGTAAGCCTTACTTGTGACTCATAAGTTAACTTTAACTCTCTGATACATCTGCGCTCATCCAATTGGTAGCCACACCTTCACCTGCCTAGGCCCTAAGTAATGGAATTCCCTCACTAAACTCTTTTCTTCGCCCTCATCTCTTAAGATGTTCCTTAAAACCCAGCTTTTGACCGTCTGTCCTAATATTACTTTTTGTGACCTAGTGCCAAGTTTTTCTTTATAATGTGCATGTGCCGTGCATTGGAACATTTTATGCAAAGGTGATGTATAAAAACAAGTTGTTGTTGTGAATTTCAGTGAAAAAGCTACACTTACAATTGTTTCTCTCATTGATATTACATAAGCAGATGTTTAAAAAAAATAATTTTTCTGGTCCTTTTCAAAAATCTCTGATGCTGATAGTGCTATTCACACACTAACTGATTCTCTTTCTCAGCTTGATATTGAGGTTGCGTGCAATCTTCCATTCAACTCAAAGATGAGCTTCAGACTTCATATTCTATTGATTAGCAAAGGTGCTCGCTTTCATTTTCGTGATATAGCAAGATTTATTCCCAACCCTACGCCACCGAAATACTTCTCCATGGCTGGGTCATCTTTAGGCTCAAGTTCTTCAATGCCCCATTTGCCTACCTTCCAACTGTCCATCTTTCATATATTTCAAACTTGCCAAATCCACCACTCACATCTTATCTGACACCAAGGACCAGTTGATGACCTAACTTTGCTTCCATTTCCCCACTTCATCAAAATTCTGGGGTGGGATTTTCTAGCCCAAAAAATGGACCTTTGCATGGTGCCCCCACCCCCCACCCCACCCACTAAGATTCCTGTGGTGGGTGGGATTGGTAAACTCCCTCCATAATCTTTTGTTCACATCTGCTTCCATGGCCTCATCCTTTGTAGCTTTCATAATCTTATCCAATCTTATGCCTTCTTGTAATCATCAATTAGGACTGAGTTGAGGAGGTACTTGTTCACCCAAAGGGTTGTGAATCTATGGAATTCCCTGCCCAATTGAGCAGTTGAGGCTACCTCATTGAATGTTTTTAAGGCAAGGAAAGATAAATTTTTGAACAGTAAAGGAATTAAGGGTTATGGTGAGCGGGCGGGTAAATGGAGCTGAGTCCGTGAAAAGATCAGCCATGATCTTATTGAATGGCAAGGACCAAATGGCCTATTCCTGCTCCTAGTTCTTATGTTCTTTAAGTCTTGCCTCCTGTGCACCCATTCCTCCCTTTGTCCTTCACTATTGGTGGCAAAGCTTTCAGCTAACTCAATCCGACTTTCTGGAACTTCTCCCAATTTCCAACTCCCTGCAATCCTTTAAAAACGTAATCAAAGTGCACTGTTTTGACCAAATTTCTGACCATTTCTTCTAATCTTCATCATGCAAACACTCACTGCCTCTTTTTGTTTGTCTTCTCCTTGTGACATTTTCTATGGAAAAGGCACTAATGCAAACACAGGATTTTACTGTGGGGTTGTAATTACGTGAGGATCATTCTGCAGCGCCTCATCTATGCAGCCTTTATTTAGACTTGAGCCTCAGCAGGGAACATTCACAAGCAAGCCTGATCCTGTCCTCATCTGTTCACAAAAGCATACATTTTAGTAGTGGTCACCGGATAGAAATCAGAAATTTGAATCCTTCCTTAACTCAAGTGTGCTGAAACAATGATAGCATCCTCAGTGTTGTTCTGCCTAAGATCAACTGACACATGATTGAAACTGAAACTTTCCTGGTTTGCATCGCTTCCCTACTCAGTGGATAAATAAATGTGCTAGGCCATTGGTAACTGATCAAAAACATCTCTGTTGAACATTCAGGAGCAAAATATTGCAGATGTTGAAATACGAAAGAAAATAGACACATTGGGAATTCTCAGGAGGTCAGGCAGCATCTGTGGAGACAAAAACAGAGTTAATGGGCAGAATAATCCAGCCATTCCCCCTTCACAAAAACCACATCAATATAAAGCTGACCAACAATGCATCGAGCAGCTCAGCCACCAGAAAACACTGCAGGGTTCATTAACAAGGGCTGAGAAAGACTTTCACTCCTCATTGGGGCTTCCACCTTCTGGAGCTGCCAACCAATCAGGTTGACTAGCAGCTCCATCACTCATTAAGATAGGGAACAAGTTGAAACACAAGGGGGAGGTTCAGTCTAAAGGGAGCCACCTCACGATATGCAAAAGACAGCCCCCGAAGTGCAACCACCTTTCCTTGCTACCCTTAAACCATTTCAGGTTAAAAATCAGGCTTTCCACTTTCACCCTGCTGGCCACATCAAATATATTATGGCCTGGGCATCATATAATTAGGCTCAATGGGTTTGAATGTGGAAAAGAGTGAGGTGATTCACTTTGGAAGGAGTAACA
Organism: Carcharhinus amblyrhynchos; assembly: GCF_965287045.1. Lineage (NCBI taxonomy): Eukaryota > Metazoa > Chordata > Chondrichthyes > Carcharhiniformes > Carcharhinidae > Carcharhinus > Carcharhinus amblyrhynchos. Next base: position 98,197,809 of record NC_137326.1, on the reverse strand, counting down.
GGAATACAGAGTACTGGGCTAATGGTAAGATACTTGGTAATGTGGATGAGTAGAGAGATCTCAGTGTCCATGTGCATAGATCCCTGAAAGTTGGCAGCCACATTGAGGGGGTTGTTAAGAAGGCGTATGGTGTGTTAGCTTTTATTGGTAAAGGGATTGAGTTTCAGAGACGTGAGGTAATGTTGCAGCTGCACAAAACTCTGGTGCGACCGCACTTGGAGTATTGCTTATAGTTCTGGTCGCTGCATTATAGGAAGGAGGTGGAAGCATTGGAAAGGGTGCAGAGGAGATTTACCAAGATGTTGCCTGATATGGTGGGAAGCTCTTATGAGGAAAAGCTGAGGGACTTGGGGCTGTTTTCATTAGAGAGAAGAAGGTTAAGAGGTCACTTAATAGAGGCATACAAGATGATCAGAGGATTAGGTGGACTGGACAGTGAGAGCCTTTTTCCTCGGATGGCGATGGCTAGCACGAGGGGACATAGCTTTAAATTGAGGAGTGATAGATATAGGACAGATGTCAGAGGTAGGTTCTTTACTCAGAGGAGTAGTAAGGGCGTGGAATGCCCTGCCTGCAACAGGAGTGGACTCACTAACATTAAGGGCATTAAATGGTCATTGGATAAACGTATGGATGATATCTGTAGGTTAGATGGGCTTTAGATTGGTTTCACAGGTTGGCGCAACATCGAGGGCTGAAGGGCCTGTACTGTGCTGTAATGTTCTACGTTCCATGTTCTACGATATCAAGCTAATTAACACTCGATTGTGGGCTGCTGTATTATGGGGATGAGCCCACCCATTTGATCTGCCCTCCCCATAGGAAGCACATCCACCAGGGCACGTAAAATTCAGCCTAATGTAACCGCTCATCACAATCCAGATGAGGCAGAGGGTGAAATGAAACTTTCTTCAAGGACAACTTGGAAACAGAATGAGTTAAGGCTAATTAAGACCTAGGTTGAGAGTGTGCACATAGAGGAACATGATATTGAGGGTGTATCTTCGATGAAGCTAGAACAGCAGATCAAGGGGTTCTGAAGAAAATTCACAGACCTGAAACATTAATTCTATTTTTCTCTCCACTAATGCTGCCTGACCCTACTGTGCAGAAGGAGGTCATTCGTCCTAACGAGTTTGCACTGACTCTCTGAAAGAGCATCTCACACAGGCCTATCTGTGCTAACCATTGTGCCATTGTGCTGCCGTCCTATTGTATTTTTCTGATATTGTTAAACGACCATTGTATAATAGAGGAAAAGTATCTAAAAAGTACATATTGACAACAAATAAAACATTTAAGAATGACAAAATATGACAGGCGGTGATAAAGATTCAGAGGTTAGGAATACTTCAGCGAGTAACTCACCTCCTGACTCCCCAAAGCCTGTCCATCATCTACAAGGCACAAGTCAGGAGTATGATGGAATACTCCACACTTGCCTAGTTGGATGCAGCTCCAACAATACTCAAGAAATTTAACACCACCCAGGACAAAACAGTTTGCATGATTGGCACACATCTACAAACATTCAATCCCTCCACCACCGACACTCAGAAGTAGCAGTGTGTACTATCTACAAGCTGCACTGCAGCAATTCACCAAAGATCCTTAGACAGTGCCTTCCAAACCCATGGCCATTTCCATCTGGAATGACAAGGGCAGCAGATACATGGGAGCACCACTATCTGCAAGTTCCTCTCCAAGTCACTCACCATCCTGACTTGGAAATATATCACCATTCCTTCGCAGTTGCTGTGTCAAAATCCTGGAATTCCCCTCCTAACGGCATTATGGGTTAACCCACAGAACATGGACAGCAGTGATTCAAGCCGGCACCTCACCACAACCTTCTCAAGGGCAGCAAGGGTTGGGCAATAAATGCTGACCAGCCAGTGACGCCCATGTCCCACGAAAGAATTAAAAAGAACATGGTTCCCATTTGATGTAGTTGGGATTTTCGAGAAACACGTGCTGGCTTGCAAATTGCTTTAAATACATATTTTTTCTAATTTCGGTAACAGATTTGCATTGACAATGGGCCACTCTTAATTTATATAACACAACTAAATTGTGCACATTTGTGAACATTTTACAATTAGCACTGTTGAAAGATAGCAATTACTTCATTAGTTTGGTTTTCATTTTGTTTTTGTTGTCAAGAGAGGGCTGATTGCACCAGAAAATAAATAATTTTATGCTAATTTTATGTCACATTTTTCATGTGAAACTAGTGGAGCGGCAAGTGAAGTTTGGGTCTCAAACTGACGTTAAAAAAAAGCTAATATCTGATTTGAGAACTGAGATGTCATGTTAGTTCTTGACTTGAGTTTCAGGCTACACTTACGCTTTAACTGCACCATTGATGCAAAGCAAGATCATTTAACATTGATGCTACAGCTGTCATATAAATGTATCCAGTATACTGTAACCATTGCGTAGGTTACCAGCTCTTCAAAGACTTAAACACAACATAGTCCTCATCACACAGTAATGCTGGCTTGCCCTGGACAGTTTCCCATGTGTTTGTTGTAGGTAGCTGCATCATGAAATATGAGTATGGGCAATCCTTTAACTTACAACACAATTGGTTCCTGTCCAGTCACTGAGGTAATTGTTAATACCTGCATGCCTTAGCACAAGTTCCTTGGTTACTGTGAAGGATATAATGAAGCCATTCAATCACTGTCAGTTGCCTATTTAACCTTGAATGCCTGTGAGTCTGAGAGCATATTAATACAACATAAGCATATAAATGCAATAAAATTGTGATAGTTTTGTCAAAAAGATTTATCAGAGTAAACCACTTACTTCCATCCTTATGAAGACATTTTGGTCTATCCAGTTGTACTCAGTTAATGGTAGGCCTTGGGGAGAGTTATAGAACAAAGAGATCAAGGGGTAAAGGTTCATAGCTCCTTGAAAATGGAGTCGCAGGTGAACAGATTGGTGAAGAAGACATTCGGCATGCTTGGTTTCATTGGTCAGAACATTGAATACAGGAGTCCAGACATCTTGTGAAGTTGTATAAGACATTTGTAAGGCCGGCCTTGGAATATCTGCAGTTCTGGTCTCTATTATAGACAGGATATTATTAAACTATAAAGAATGCAGAGAAGATTTACTAGGAGCTAATGGAACTTGATGGCTTGAATTATAAGGAGAGGCTGGATAAACTGGAACTCTTTCCTCTGTAGCATTGGAGGCTTAGGGGTGATCTCATAGAGATCAGTTCGATAGTCAATATCTTTTCCCAAAGTAGGGGGATCCAAAACTAGGGTGCATAGCTTTAAGGTGAGAGGAAGGAGATACAAAAGGATCCAAAGGGGCAATTGTTTCACTCAGAGGGTGGTGAGTGGCTGGAGCAAGCTGCCAGTAGTAGCAGAGGCACGTACAATTTTGTCTTTTAAAAAGTGTTTAGACAGTCACATGGGTAAGATGGGTATAGAAGGATATGGGTCAAATGCAGGCAATTGGGACTAGCTTAGTGGTTAAAAAAAGGAGGCGACATAGACAAGGGCCAAAGGGCCTGTTTCCATGCTATAAACCTCTATGACTCTATGACCCCTACAGATGGGTGGTGCAGAATGTCTGTGCACATGCATAAACGAGCTGGCACAGCATGTAAAGTCAAAACCAATGTTGTAAAGTCAAAATGGGATGTCAATTTATTATCATGGTAAGTGCTATTCATTATAAAGTTGGGGACTACCTATAATTTTACTATACCTTGTGCAGTTTCATCTGTAGTTTTTTTTTATTATCTTACTTTTCTAGCTTTTAACTTCTTAAGTCAACATGGCCCTGACCTTTTAAATGTAATACATTGCAGGTTGTTTGAATGACATCTATTTCAGGATTATTTATCAGTTTCTTTAATTAAATTAGCTTCTTTAAACTGGCGTGGAATATTATAGCTCCTGCCACCATGAAGCATGAACTACACAACACTTTTAAAATGTATGAGTTGAAACTTGATTTTTAATCATATGGATCTGGAAACGTGTGCTTCTGGAAATAGAATACTGATGAGACGATATGCTATGACAAATTGATCCTCTGCAGCTTGCAAAGATTTGAACATTGGAAGTTTTGTCTACAGAAAATCATCTTAAATGACAGAGAAGTAACCCTACCTGATATTGACTACTTCCTTGTCCTGGGAAACTGTCATTCAATCTCCACCTTTTCACAAACACTCCCTTGTGTTCTTCTTCCCACTCTTCCCTCCTTCATCTGCACAAAATCTATCACATTTCTAACTTTGTTCAATTTTAATTGCAAAATTATCTTTATTTCTCTCTCCAAAGATGCTGCTGGACCTGCTGAGTGTTTCCAGTATTTGCTGCTTTTACTTCCCAGGTTTTCAGCATTCGCAGTATTTTCAGTATGGGCAATCCAGGGAAATGTTTTTTGTTTTTTGAGGCAAATTAGTTTAAAACATTCAGTAAACCCTGAAGGGCTGTAAGATCCATTTGTTCCTTAAGATCAAAGAAGGAATTTTAAATGAAGGATGGTTAACTCAAAGATCTGTTTGCAGACATTCTAGAGTGTGGCATATCACCATAGAGATGGGTGACTAGCGCCGTTGCCTCACAGCTCTAAGGACCTGGGTTTGATTCCGGCCTTTAGTGCCTGTCTATATGGAGTTCGCACATTCTCTCCATGACTGTGTAGGTTTCCTCTGGGTGCTCTGCTTTCCTTCCGCAGTCCAAAGATATGCAGGTTAGGTGGATTGGCCATACTAAATTGCACTTTAAGTACTTGGGGTTATGAGAATAAGGCCTGGATGGGATGCTCTGTCAGACAGTTGGTGCAGATTTGATGTATCAAATGGCCCCCTTCTGCATTGTAGGTATTCTTTGAATGGGTGGAGCTTAGGGAGATTCTCTTGTTTCATTTTACCTGGACATTTTCTGAGAGTTTTTTAGTTGCAGTTTAGACCTGTGCAGTTCACAATTCATTGAGAGAAAACCATCCAGAATAGTTAGGTCTGCAGTTTAAGATGAGAAACTGCTAGCTTCATTATTCACTAAACATAATGCAGGTGAGGTTTAATCTCAGTTTGAATTTTGTGATGGAACAGAAATTGGAAGATTTATCCTAGTTTAAAACTAATGGAAAAAAAAACTATAGTGGTCCTCACAGAGTCTTGTGGCAAAACCGAGAGAATTCACTTGGAAGTTTTGAGACAGCAACTGGAACAAGGGACCGAGGCATCCACAATTGAGAAGTATTCAGAGCAAGTACCAACTGAGGTCATTCATGAAGGCCCATCTTCTCAACTTTGCCCCTGACTTGAGGTGTGGTAATCCTCAGATTAAAATCACCAGTCTGCCTGTGGTCATCTGGGAATAAGGCAACTTTATCTTTAAATAAATTGGAAATATAACGCATTCTTGTAGGAAACAAAAAGTATAACTAAGCACATAGCATTTGTGGTTATAAGCTCTAGTGTTAACTTAATTGTATTTGCTTTTTTAATTTGTTTTAGATGCAATAAAAATTTTGTTTAGAACTACTACATTTTGTGGTGCAGTTCTATTGGTTATATCACTGGACATTCAGATTTCTCTTTTAAATGTTAACGGTCCTGAGCATATTGTAACCAAGTATTTGTGTAAAACTCAAAATTACATTTTGGTGAAACTTTCTATTTGCTCTAGAACTTTGTGAATGTTTATGGTTTATGGTGTAGTATTATATCAAAGACAAAGAGCGTAATTTAGTGAGACAACAGTGGTTCCTGCCCATCAGCTGGAGAGCCAAGGAGAGTCCCATGTCTCCTATATTCAGCATGGCAACTGAATTAAGTGTCAGTCCAACATGTAACAAGATAGTGATGGGCTTTCCCTAGGGTCAAGGACCCTGGGGTTAAATTTCCGACCCCTGAGAGCTGCTAGCAAATCAGAGACAGCAAGGACAGAGGCTTGCTTCTCAGTGGACCCACTTCTCAATGCTGGCTCCCTCAATCAGGCATTGAGTACTTGGCAACAAGGAACCCCCCACCCATCCCAGAAGTCCACAAACAACTCTGACAGGGCTTGCCTTTTGGGCACCCTATGTGGTTTCCAGCCTGCTATTGGGTGAATACTATCACTGGCAGGATGAGGCCCTTTTGTTGGCACTAACTAAGGGTCACTTACTTGAGGGTCTCACTTTCAGGCCAGATGGAAAGGCTGTCAATAAAACTTTCTGTCACAGATTTAATCACAATAGAGGTGCTACCCGTTCTCTGATTTAATGCCCCCTGCCATCAAACTCACCTCAAGAAAGGCTATTAAATTTTACCCAAAGATCACAGATCTTTGCTAAGTCAATTGTTCAAATGCAGGCCACAATTCCATATAATTATGACTATTTTGGTGCCGCTTCATTCTCTCATCCGGACCTCGAAAAATTCATCAACTTCGCTTCCACTTTCCACCTCTCCATCACCTTCACTTGGTTCATCTGAGACACTTCCCTTCCCTTCCTTGACCTTTCTGTCTCCATTTCTGGTAATAGTCTATCTGGCAATATCCACTACAAGTCCACTGACTCCCACAGCTATCTGGACTACAGTTCTTCACACCCTACATGCTGTAAGGATTCCATCCCCTTCTCTCAGTTCCTTTGCCTCTGTCGCATTTGTTCCGATGACGCCACCTTCCAAGTGCTGCTTCTAATACGTACTCCTTTTTTCTCAACTGTAGATTCCTATCTATAGTTGTTGACAGGGCCCTCAGCAGCGTGCAGTCCATCTCCCGCGCTACGACCCCCCACCCCCTCCTCTCCCTCCCAAAACAAAGATAAAGTCCTCCTTTTTTTCACATTTCACCCCACCAGCCTCCGCATGCAAAACATAATCCTCTGCCATTTTCACCAACTCCAGCGTGATGCCACCACCAAACATATCTTCCCTTCACTTCCTCTGTCAGCATTCCACAGAGACTGTTCCCTCTGGGATAACCAAGTCCCCTCCTCCACTATATCCAACACCTCTCCCATCACTCATGGCACCTTCCCATGCAATTGCAGAAGGTGTAACACCTATCCCTTTACCTCTTCTATCCTCACCATCCAAGGTCCAAACCACTCATTCCATGGTAAGCAGCGTTTCATTTGCACTTCTTTCAATTTGATGTATTGCATTCATTGCTCCCAATGTGGTGACCTCTGTATTGGAGAAACCAAACTTAGACTGGGTGATCGCTTTGCTGAGCTCCTTCAATCTGTGCACAATTAGGATCCTGACCTTCCGGTTGCTTGCCATTTTAACACACGATCCTGCTCCCAAGCCCACATGTCTGTCCTTGGCCTGCTGCAATGTTCCAGTGAAGCTCAATGCAAACTGGAGAAACAGCATCTCATCTTCCAGCTAGGCACTTAACAGCCTTCTGGTCTCAACATCGAATTTCACAACTTCAGATGATTTGCTCTGCCTCATCACGACCGCCTTGTTTTCATTCTATTTTATTTAATTTTTTTACTGTTCTCTACCTTTTTTTATTGACTTTCTTCATTTCCCCCCCCAACATTTTTCCCTTAGTTTACACCCGTTCCCTTATGTTTTCTCCCCCTTTGCTTCTCCTTTTCTAAATCTTACTTCTGTCCCATTCATTTTCCTCCCCTCCGTCCCCAACATCTTTTTAGTTTCTCTGCTGTTTGGCCACTCACACACTTTATTCCCTCTGTGGACAGCTATTAGCTGGTTTCCCTGGTTTCCGTGGCTATGACTTATCTTTCATTCTCTCCCCCTACAGTATATATATCTCCCACTTTCTATGCCTTTCAGTTTTGCCAAAGGGTCATCTGGACTCAAAACATCAGCTCTTTTCTCTCCTTACAGATGCTGCCAGACCTGCTGAGATTTTCCAGCATTTTCTCTTTTGGTTTCAGATTCCAGTATCTGCAGTAATTTGCTTTTATCCATATATCTATCCCAGACTAAGGAAGGGAAAATAATTTTAGTAAAAAGTCAGCCAACGTTCTCATTCCTGCTGACTGTTCAATGACTCAGTGATATACATTGGTATAGCAAGTGATTGGTTATAGTTTTACTCCCAGAAGATCCCACTGGTGGCAGGAGTTGTAAAGTTCCATCCAATGGGCCTAATTCTCCCACCGATCACTGATAGGCCCTGCCCACAATAGGCCCCACCCCTGGCCTCACCCCCCTGACCCTGCCCCCTTGACATTGCCCGATGCCCAGTGGCAGTGCCAAGGTGCCCCCGGGCATGGGCAGTTTGCACCTTGGGCAGTGCCAGGGGCACAGGGTGGCACTGCCAGGGTGCCCATGCCCATGGGACACAATCCCCCTGCCACCTGACACCGTGGGGGGGGCCCTCAATTGCACCCCCCCCACTTCACTCCAGTGGGGCCTCCTGCTAGTTCCCTGCAAGTGGGGAGCTACTCTAAACCCCACCAGAGTGACATACACCTGGTGGGGTGGGAGATGCTATTGAGCCTGGTGAATTCAGTCCCAGGCCCGATAATGACATTTAAAATGGATTAAAGATACATTTGAATTACTTACTGCTCTTCCCGCCACTTTCCAGCGTGGTGCCGACTGCGTCTGCTCTCCGGCTGTGGGAGATGCACAGGAACACATGTGCAAAGTCCTGTGAAAAACATACACGTCAGGATGAGAGAATTGGGCCCAATGAGCTTCCTATTGTCAAAGGGCCTGCTTATCAAATATCACTCTTTGTATGTAACGAGCATTTGTGCTTAATATGGCAACTATTTTGATGTAATCTGTGTGGTTAATAGGTATCATCAATTTCACTCCCTGCCACACGCCCCATCATCCCACCCCAGTGTTGGCAGTTCTGGGAAGGAAAGAAAGACTTGCATTTATTTGGCACTTTATCTGAATTCCTTGAAACATAACTCGCTCTGAATTACATTAAATATCGCAGCCACTTTGCACGCAGCAAAATCTTAAACAGCAAGACCAATGATCAGACCATTGTTGTGTGATGGTTTTGCGAGGAAAGTAATATTTGAACATTACAAGTATTCATTAATCTCTTTGAAATAATGTGATTCGATGTATTATGTCCATGTGAACTACCAGAACTGGCAGACAGTGACGTGCTTTTATTATCTCTAACAAGAAGTGGCACTTCCAAAAATGCAGTACTCCCAGTATGTCATGTGATGGGGTGACATTCAGTTTGGAGACAAGAATGCTACCAGCTGAGCGAAGATGAAACTTGTTATATATTTATATAATATATAATATTTGGTAGCTATAGGAAACACCAGTTACAGATTGGGAGTGTAACATGAGATACCCAGCAAGACTTGCTTTATATTTTAGCGACATTTCAATGCTAAACTTTCTTGTCTGTCAGAATGTTTTTTTCATTCTCTTTGATAATCAAATTAAAGTTTTTACTGAAATGGGGTAACTCCAATATTACCAATTCATTTGGGAAGTTTTAAGAGCCTCAAAGATTTGGGCCATAAAATTCAGCTCTATAGTCCCACTAGTTTCTGGCAGATGAAAAACCCATCTCTCCAGCCTCGTAGGACGAAGACAACAGACACATGCAAGTTCCCCTCCAAGCCACACATCCTGACTTGGAACTATTTTGCCATTCCTTCAATGTTGCTGAGTTGAAATGCTGGTCCTCCCTTCCTAACACATTCCGGATACACCTACACCCAAGAGACTGTAGAGGTTCAAGAAGGCATTTCACCATCACCTTGTCATAGGCAATTAGGGATGGGCAATGAATGCTGGCTGATAACCAGTGATGCCACATCCTGTGAAAGAATAATAAAAAAGGGTGGCCCGTGCCATTCACCATGTTGTAGATAACATTAGCATTAGGATCGTGTGCATAAGCTGGAAGCAGGCAGATTACGCAAATTGTGACAACCAGAGTGTAATGTTGATTTGACACCTGAACAATTTTGGACCTCACCACTTCAGTTCACCTTCTCTTAAACAGGCACAGCTAACAACCTACTGGGCAGCACAGTGGTGCAGTGGTTAGCACTGCTGCTTCACAGTGCCAGGGACCTGGGTTCAATTCTAGCCTCAGGTCACTGTCTATGTGGAGCTTGCACATTCTCCCTGTGTTTACATGTGTTTCCTCCAAGCACTCCCGTTTCCTCCCAGAATCCAAAGATGTGAGGGTTGGCTATGCTAAATTGCCCCAAGATGTTTATGTACAGAAATCTGTGAAAGCTAGTAGACAGGGACAAAAATCATGTTAAAATCCTAATGATCTAACAATTATCTCAAGGGGCTGGTTCAGAAGAGGTGAAAATTACACTACATCTCACAGTCCAAAGATGTATGGGTTAGGTTGATTGGCTATATTAAATTTCTCCTTAGTTTCAGGGGTCTAATAGGGTAAATATGGGAGTTGCGAAGATAGGGGCAAGAATAGGGATTGTTGTCAGCGCAGGCTCAAATGGTCTTCTTCTGTACTGTGGGGATTCTATAAAAAAGATTCTATTTCTATTCTATCCAAAATAAATGGATTTAAAGGCATCACCATTCAAGTTGCAGGTGAGGTGCTTTTGACTATCTATTTTCAGCTATTGAGTTAGCAGAAGTATTATTGGAGGAATTATGAGAAGTTCTTCCTTTCAGGAGAAAATGATGCTGGCTGTTTGGAAGAACTAGTATAATTATGAAACATCTTGAGAGGCACCACTTTCTTCCAAGTAATGGGGGCTACAGTTACTGTTCCCCTGGGGCTGCAACATCAAAGGCAAATGAAACAGAGAAGCCAGACTGTTCACAGGAGGAAGAGAAGGGTGCTCAGATGGATGACCCTTACTCACCTAGTTTTTTAAGGGGCACTTTGACTTTCACACAGCCAGGAATCCTGTGTTTGGCTGCTGTGTCCATCAGCATCATATACCTATTGGAACCAGGCCTGTAGCCACAAAGAAGTGCTGTCAATGGGTGTCAAGGTGACTATATTCTTGGTGTTTTGTGCTGGTGGATTCTTCCAGGCTGAAAATTTAACCCATTGCATTTTTTCGTCCATCAAGGTTTCCAGGAGATCACAGAGGAACTTATGCCAAGAGAGGAGAATTTGTTGTCCCTGTAGAGAAGTAGGCAGAGTGGGCACATGGTTTTGCCAGGATAGCAGTCTTCTGCAAAGCACATCCATTGAATGCGCCATCATGGGCTTGATGGAATCCAACACAAAGGAAGATGCATTGAAACTGCAAGGATTAACAGTAATTCAATGTACTATTATTGGGGCAATAAGCAGGTAGCACAACATTTGCTCGCTTCCCGAATTATTTTCAATGGGCAGGAGTGAATTATCCACCACAATCGCCATGGCTGCTATTGGGCTTTTTAAAATTTTTAACCTTTGTAATTTTAGTATTTATGCATATGAAGGAAACCTAAATATTCTACATATAACAGACACTAGATGGAGCCTGTGTAATATGAAATATTGGTTCCAGCTAGTGACTATTGTGCGCAGAATTACCAGTTTTCTTTCAGTTTGCCGTGATATGATTTAGACACTTTAGCTGCTGATAGTGTTCTGAAAACTATTGGAAGTCCTACATTTAATGGTAACCTTGATCGAATAAAGACTGGACACAGACCAATCACTGACTCACTTAAAATGTCAGTTTAGCTTTAAATTTAATCTTTCTTCAATTATCAATTTTCTTGACTTTTTTTAAACAGAAAATGGAGCATCCACCTTGCCTCCCATAAGCAGGTCCATTTGTTACATTGGTGGGACATAGATGATTAAGGCAGGCAACACCATGACAGAGAGAGTTCAATGTGGGAAAATGTGAACTCATCCACTTTGGACCTAAGAAAGACATATTAGAACACTTTACAAAAATGGAGAGGGATTGAGATGCTTATGTACAGAAATCAGTAACAATTAGTAGACAGGGACAAAAATTATGTTAAAATCCTAATGATCTTTTAATAATTATCTCAAGGCGGCTGGATCAGAAGGGATGAAAATTACACTACATCTCACAGTCCAGTGATGTGTGGGTTAGGTTGATTGGCCATGCTAAATTGCCCCTTAGTGTCAGGGGGATTAGCAGAGTAAATACGTGGAGTTACGGGGATTAGAGCCTGGGTGGGAATGTGATCAGTGCGGACTCGATGGGCGATGTCCTCCTTTTGCACTATAAGGATTATATGATTTTCACAAAACTTTGGTTGGACTGCACCTGGAGTACTGAATTCATCCTGGGCATAGAATCATCGAACCCTACAGTGCAGAAAGAGGCCCTTCAGTCCAGCCAGTCTGCACTAAACACAATCCCACCCAGGCCCTACCCCCATATCATACCCACTCATCCCTCTAACGTACGCATCCCTGGAAACTAAGGGGCAATTTCTTAGCATGGCCAATCAACCTAACCTGCACGTCTTCGGACCATGGGAGGAAACTGGAGTACCCAGAGGAAACCCATGCAGACACGAGGAGATTGTGCAAACACCACACAGACAGTGACCCGAGCCAGGAATCAAACCTAGATCCCTAGAGCTGTGGAGTAGCACAGCTCACCACTGTGCTACCATGCTGTCCAAGGTGTGGTGACAGAAATGCAAAAAATATTGGAATTTCAAAACTTTCTTCCTGTTGGTGAAGTCAATTGAAAATTTGCAAACTGATTTTTTTTTTAAATTAAGGCTTATTGACCAAGGTTAATTAAAAAATATAAAGAATAGGAGCATGAGTAGGACATTTAGCCCCTCAACCCTGCTTTGCCATTCAGGAAGATCATGGCCAATCTGACTGTGGCCTTAGTTCCGCTTTCCTGCCTGACCTCCATTAAGCTTTGTGGATGAAAAGCTTAACTCAGCCTTGAATGTACTCAATAATCCAGCCTCCATTGCTCTTGTGTAAGACAGTTCCAAAGATTAATGACTCTCTGAGACAAGAAATTCCTCTTCATCACTGTCTTAAATTGGAAATCCCATACTTTTAAACTGTGTCTAGATTTCCCCCTTTGAGCATAAACATCTGCTTAGCATCTATCCTATCAAGTCCCCTCAGACTCTTATGATTCAGTACCTCTCATTCTTCTAAACTCCAATGTGTCCAACCTGCTCAAACTTTCCGCATAAGCCAATCATTTTCATCCCAGGAATCAGCCTAGTGAACTTTCTCTGAACTGCTTCCAATGCCGGTACATCCTTCTTTACATAAGGAAATCAAAACTGTGACAATACTTTTGCTGTGGTCTTACCAAAGCACAGAATAGTAAAAGCAATTACTTACTTTTATATTCCAGTCCCTTTGCAATGAAGGCCAACATTCAATTTGCCTACCTAATCACCGGCTGCTCCTGCAAATTTTATGATCCATGCACAAGGACAAATAGATCCCTCTGTTCCACAGCATTCTGCATTTTCTCTCCATTTAAAGAATACGGGTAAAACGTCTCAAATCAGGAAACCTCAGGACAGAGATGGTGATGTATTTTGGATTTCTCTGAAACCAACTCCTTCATTCAGAGTGTCTCTGTACTTGTCATTAATGTTATAAAAATAAAAACAGGTCACAGTGTGGGCAGTGCTTGCGTTTCACTAGTCCTCTCAATCGTTATGGCAGAAACATCAAAGGTTATTAAAAATTTGAGTGTGCAAATTTTTTTAAAAAACTATTAATCTTACAGTGAAGTGATTCTCGTTTGAAAAGAGCAGTCTCTTTGATTGTATTAACTGGAATGGAGAGAAACGGGTGATTTGTGGTCCTCTTACCTGAAATCTGCAGGGAATGTCACTATTGCAATTTTCCCGCCTCTGTAACAGGCTGCTTTGTGTCTGGAGAATGGAGGAGCCTGGCGAATGCAAAGATCTCAGGACCCGTGTGTGCACAGATTGTGCTGATTCTGTTATCTGGGATCAGCCTGACAATGGCCTCTTGATTCCCACACTTACTCTGATCCAAGAGTAACACCAGAGAGAAAAATGTTTGGTCTTTGGGCAATTCCACTTTTTGAATGGCTGGATTTGAGACATTGGCTGGATTTTCTGTTCCTGGTGAGCAGGAGTAGAAAATCATATCATCATAAGACCAGTTTTCAATCATCTTCTCCTCACACCAATGGTATGACTCATTCCTGTCTCTGATGATCAGGTACCTCATGTCCATTCTTTTGCATATAATTATAATAACTGCTCAGCAGAATCATCCCCTGATGCTGGACCATGAGCCTTTTGATTTATTATTGTCACATGCATTGATATACAGTGAAAAGTATTGTTTCTTGCATGATATACACGGTAGCAGTGGTTAGCACTGCTGATTCACAGCACCAGGGTCTCGGGTTCAAATCCTGTCTTGGGTCACTGTGTGCAGTTTGCACATTCTCTTTATGTCTGGGTGGGTTTCCTCTGGCTGCTCCCGTTTTCTCCCACAGTCCAAAGATGTGCAGGTTAGGTGCATTGGCCATGCTTAATTGCCCCTTAGTGTCAGAGGGGCTAGCTAGAGTAAATGCTTCTGCACAGTAGGATTCCATGATTCTCTACAGACAAAGCCTACTGTACATACAGGAGAGAGCAGAATGTAGTGTTACAGTCATTGCTAGGTTGCAGAGAAACATCAACTTAATATGAGATAAGTCTATTTAAAAATCTGATGGCAGCAGGGAAGAATCTGTTTGAGTAGGTTGGTACGTGTCCTCAGACTTTTGTATCTTTTTCCAAATGGGAGAAGGTGGAAGAGTAGGCGAACTGATAACTTTCACAACATTACAAAAGTGATGGGCATCTGATTTCCTTCACTTCATTTGAGGACAAATCACCTACCTTGTGTTGTACCTTGTACAGCAAGAGCACAATTCAATCACAGGATCTGGTGGCAGCTCACATTGATTTCAGGAGTGGGTTGCAGTTAGCACAGAAGTCTCAACCCACATAACCACTGGTAAAGCTAAGGTACCATTTCAAAGGTTCCAGGACCAGGGCTAACTTTGCAAAGGGAGGGAATGCCCTGAGACAATTTCAGAGGCTCCAGGGCCAGGCCTGGTGAAGGAGTGGGCATACTAGGGTTTGGGGGGCTTACAATTTTCCTCTGCAAGTGAGCTCATGTTGCTGAGGTGGACACAGGGCACTGGCCCTTCCACTTCACAGTGCCCCACTCACTGATGGAAAAGCACCACAAAAGTCATGGCATCAAGTGGCACGGGGAAGGAGTGAGGGCTCAGGATCACTCCCGGTACCGTATGCTAGTGAGAACAGAAATAGGAAGATAGAACTAATAAATGGAAAAATGGTGCGCGAGGGAGGGCACCACTTTTTAGGCATTGGGACTGGTTCTGGGACAGATGGAACCTGTACAAATGGGACTGGGATCAATATCCTCAGAGAGAATTGTGGGAGAGTGTTTAACCTAGCTTGACAGGGTGGTGCAGACTAGAAAGGTCATTCAGATAGGAGAGAAGCAAAGCTGGTAATCATAGAATCTATACAGTGCAGGAGATCTTCATTTGACCTAACGAGCCCACAGCAACAACAATCCCACCCAAACAGCCCCATGTATTTATCCTGCTATTCCCAACTTTAAGGGGCAATTTAGCACAGCCAATCAACTCAATCCACACATTTTTGGACTGTGGGAGGAAACCGGATCACCAGCATTGAGCTGATACTGGTTCTCTTGCCTCAGTTAGTATTTTGTGCAAGAATAGATAAATATGCTGTCCACAAGATTAACATCAAGCTGCTTTATTGTGCAAAGAAGCAAGTTTGGCTTTTCTATACTTTCAATTATACTTGTGGTTTTAATTGCGATGTTGCATATGCTCCACAACCGCAGTCAGCTGCATCACAGGGTTAAACACAGATACAGCATTGTTGGAATTTATGAAGTATAAATTAGAATGGTGATTAGTGCCTGCTAACATCATGAAGCTAATGTGTGGAAGTGTATCAAGAAAAATTGACATTCACAATGGAAGACCATTAGTATTTATTTTATTACTCCAAAAATATGATTTTAAATAGCATAAACACACAGCAAGTATAATATAATACATTTAAAAAACTTAGAAACTTAATTTTTTTAAAGGATGGCTCCTCCCCCAAATAATTACAGCATTGAAGTTTCCAGCATATCGAATGGAAATGCTTTAATGTGGCACATTTATAATTTCTGTTTCCAGACTCTGCTTTCAAATATACAACCTCTTCTCCGTTTTGTCCTGATAAAACCAACCTTATCCCATACTGTTCTTGTCCCATTTACTTCCAGTACCTGGACCTTTATACTTGTTTTCCCCTATCCTGCCTGGTGGAAATGTTACAACAACTCAAATGGCAACTTCCTAAACAGCACAGCTAGGGTGAGATCATGTGAGATTATCGTGTGAAATTGATGAGCATATTCACATTGCTGTGAAAACCTGGGCATACAGAAGTTCAACAACTCAGGTTTCAATCACGGGAAACACCTTAAAATGATGATTCACAGGTGAAGTCGTGTTGCAGCAGAGCTGGGAAGAAATCGTCCTTTAAAATACAAACCATCAAGTCAGTCCATTTTTAAAAAAAGTTTGCTTATAAATATTAGGCAAATCGCAGTTAAACGTTTACGTGTTGCACGATTTTCTTCACCCATCACATTCTAATATTTTGGAATTACTGTTGTTAAATCCTTGAAGTCACCTGAACTTCTCCGCAAATATAAACCTATGTTCCCATACTATTCATTTTATCTCAGTGTTAGAGCAGGGTCCCTGTGATCATTGTGCTCGCTATCTAATAGAAACCTCGGTATAGCGTTTAAAATTGGTGCATCATATACCCTAGTAAAACAAAATCAGTGCTTTCCCTCTCACTTCTTCCCCCCCCACCCCCCCTCGCCTGCCACCACCCCAAACCCCTAAAATAAGTAGGTGACCCACGTTTGAAGAAAAGCCTTTTGGTCGAGCATGTTAACCAAAACTTGAGGTTTCCATTCACCATTTGTGGACTCCAAGGTTATAAGGGCAACAAAATGCCTACAACAGGTTATAAGAAGTCTGAATGTCCTTTTCACATAGCACAAATACAGAAAATGTAACAGCAAGGCTAGGAATTAAGCAGACTCATTTGGTCCATTGAGAAACTCATTCATAATTCAAATATGCCAACACTGGATTTAGGAATGTACTTAAATCGGTTTTCCTCTTGGATTGTATTTTGTGAAGTTTTTTGAAGCATCTACAGATCAATCTTAATTAGAATTGAAAAATTCTGGACCAACATCACACTTAACAGAACATAAAATAGCCAGTATAATCATTGAATAGTTTTGTGTTAATTAGATGGCTAAGAGTCAGAAATTGTTGCAGCACAGAATAATATTTTCTGCTCCAAATGTTTTCTGTACAAGAAACTCAACCATTTGTGAGATGAAATGCAGTCAAACAAGATGGTAAGCCAATATACTGGTAGATGTCAATTTTAAAATATAAAATGGGAAAATGTTCATATTCTAGTCATATTTAACTGGACATTCAAAAGACTGACTGATATGTCATTTATCAGATTAGTTAATATGATTAAAACATGGGATACTTTAAAGTCATAGGATGAAATAAGAGTACTTTTGACCTGAGGCCTACGAAAGTGTTCCACATTCCCATTCTTTTCATTTCTGTAGATTTGTCATGCCAAACAGCACTTCAAGTGCCCAAGAGACCAGCCAGAGAAATAACCAGTTTCCAGGTTATTGTAACCATCTCCTAGGCATCACACAAATGAGGGTGCCCTTCCTTGCCTGGGAAAGTTCTTCCCTTGTAAGAACCAACTGGACTCACTTGGCTGAAATTAGGGGGAGGGGGGCAGATGGCATGCACCCTCTTGCTGCTCCTCAAAGTCAGAATGGAAGGCAGACTACCCCACAGCCAGAAAGCACAGTGGAGCAGACTACTGAGGTCAGGATAAGGCATCTGGCCCTCATTGGGGTAGAAGTCCCACGCTCCGGAACTGCTGACCAATCCGATTGAACAGTAGTTCCCTGCAGTCAGTCCCTGCAGCACCAGTAAAGTGGCAATAGCTGCTGCCAGCACAGCTGGAGAAAAAAGGACTCCAAGGCCATTGAGCCTGGAGCAGGAAAGTTCAGGATCTTGACCAGGACCATTTAATAAAGGTAGGGAGAGAAGAAGTGGAGGATGAGGGGTTGGATTTAAGGCAGGGAGCAGGTCGGAAGGAACCTAAGGGATTGGCAAAGGACAGCCCCGAAGAGCAACCCCTTCCCTTCTTTCCCACCTTTCAGCACCCAAAGTGAAAAAAAATCAACCTTCTTGCTTCACCCTGTTGCCCATGCCAAACATTTTATGGTTGGACAGCATATAATCAGGTTCAATTGGTGTATTTACAAAGCAATTGACCCATAAATGTTCACTTAAATATGGCAGGTTGGTGTCCAATTTTGGCACCCTTCCACCTCACTGTATTATGGGGTGAATTTGGGGTGGATAGGAAGGGGGTGCCCACTTCATTTATGTGCCTCTCCCACCCCTGCCGTGTGAAACACCGCCCGTGCACGTAAAAATGAGTCCATCTTCTCTCCCAGAAGACTCAATAGGCTGGATAATCACAAGAATGGGCAATCATGGACAAGACTTTACATCTTATTATTCTGTGCCTTCGAAGGTTCAGACACAGACTCTGCCATTTCACAAGGCTTCCATTATTTGTACAGTTGATATTCAATACAAGTTGAGAGAAAATTGCAATTTGTAACCTACACATTACACATTTCCAAATATTATCAAAAGTCATTTAAAATGTTTAAGCGGACTTCATTCAATATTGATACAATATTAACATTTTGAAATTATTATTAACACCATTTTAAGCATCTATTCTTTTATAGTTTTGCAGATTAAATTGTTAAAATCATTATTGGTCTTTGGATTAAATACTCATTTAAAACACACAAAGCAGTTTTCACGGATACCATTGAAAAAAGTGAACTTCTGCATCTATGGTCTAAACTTGTTCCCAAAAGAACTGCAGATTATATATATATATATATAAAAATAAGACTACAAAAGATAAATTCAAAAATACTTCAAATGGTGTACAATTTAGTGCAGCATTTCTAAGAGGCATTAAATTCTACAAAAGCACATTCCTGAGCTGTTAATTTTAACAGTATAAATAGAGAGATAGAAGGTGATTACGGACATCCTCTTAATTGATGAGCCTACTGCCCTCTAAACCAGAGCGATTAGTTTAGTCATACCAATAGCACGATTGCAATTTAGAGGCTTTGTATTATATGGAGTTAACTCAGCTAGACAACTAAAAAATTTTAAGTCTAGAACTTTTGGCCAAATCAAAATAAAATGGCACCCGGGAAACAGTCACTTAGTGCAAGTTTTAGTTATCCAACTGTTAGCATTTAGGTCTAGGCTTCAGGAATCTGTACAAGTGGTTATGCTGTACAGGACACAGGAGCTTCTACATGAATGCTGCCTTCAGTTCTTTAAAGGCTGCTCTTCGTTGCTTCCGGTCTTCTTCCATACGTTTGCGCTGCTCCTTCTCAGCTTTGATTTCAGCTTCAAATTTGCTGCCAGTTGTCAGAGCCTGGACCTAAAAACAAGGGCATGTAAACTTTAGGCAGTAGGACTTAAAAACAATTAAATCTCCCCCTCATTTTCCTATAGCTCTGCATTATTCCCCAACTGCTAAACAGGTGCTGACTGCTTTCACTGCTCAAGTCAGTCACTTCCACATGGTCTGTTAGCTGAGGATCTGCTTTGCAATTTATCCTATTGCCAGAGATTGTAGCTTGCAGTCCAGCTGAATAGGAGGAATTATAAAATTCAAAATTCCTTCACTATAGTGTACAAATTAGTGCATTTCTAAAAGGTATTAAATTCTACAAAAGCACAACTCTGAGCCATTAATTTTAGCGGTATAACTTGAGAGAGAAAAGAACGTACCAGGAATTATGTCATCTGACCCAATTCCTCAAACTGCAGCCGCTTTTTCTTTAACCATCTTCAAGTTTGGAGCATTCAGCCTTGATCATGTGTTTAAAATTAATGAGACTTTGGCTAGCTGCATGTAAATGAACCAGAATGGAACTGAACCAAGAAAGGAACTGCAGAACTGCCAACAGCAGGTAAGCTGATAAAATATCACCAGTCGAACTGCTGTTTAATGTTGGTTATAAAATATTCTCAAGGGAAATTAGAGATGGGCAATAAATGCTGCTCTTGCCAGAAATGCCCACATCCCATGATCATACAGAAAAATCATAACTGAAGCATGCACCTTCTTATGTGTAAGAAACTGACCCCATAAAAGACAAAAAATTAGATGATGCATTGCAATTAATGAAAAATTAGGGCAACTTTGTTGAAGTCAAAAGTTTGCACCACCATGAAATAACAAAGAAAATTACAGCCCAGGAACAAGCCCTTTGGCCCTCCAAGCCTGCAATGACCATGCTGACCGACTGAACTAAAACCCCCTACCCTTCTGGGAGTCATATCCCTCCATTCCCATCCTACTCATGTATTTGTCAAGACACCACTTAAAAGTCGCTATTGTACCTGCTTCCACTACCTCCTTCCGCAGCGAGTTCCAGGCACCCACCACCCTCTGTGTAAAAAAACTTGCCTTGTACATCTCCTTTAATCCTTGCCCCTTGCACTTTAAACCTATGCCCCCTAGTTAATGTTTTCTGCCTGTCCAGAGACATCCTGGACCCTGGCACCAGGAAGGCAACATACCATCCTGGAGACTCTTTCATGTCCACAGAAGCACCTATCTGCACCCCTAACTATAGAGTCCCATATAACTATTGTTCTAGTTCTCTTTGTCCCTTCCTGCTTTAACAACTGATCCAGCTGCGGTGCCACTACTGTTATCCCCTGATATCCGCCCCCAACAGTATCTAAAATGGTATACTTGTTAGTGAGAGGGGGATAACTACAGGGGATTCCTGCACTGACTGCCTGCCTCTTCTAGTGGTCCCCATCTAACTACTGCATCTTGGGTGTGACCAAGTCTCTAAAGCTCCTATTCATGATGCTTTCTGTCACCTTCATGCTCTTGTGCATTTGGCTGTGCTCCAACCAATCTATGTGGTCTGTAAGGAGCTGCAATTGGGTGCACTTTCTGCAGATGTAGTCCTCCAAGATGCTGGAAGCATCACAGATCTTCCACTTCTCACACGTGCAGCACTTAACCACACTGACCATCATTTCTAGCACCATCATGTAGTTCATCACTACTCAGACTATACACAGGGAGGTACAAGTGATATACTTCAAATCAGCAAGTTCAAAGAATCCCAACAGTGCAGATGGAGGCTGTTTGACCCATTGAGCTTGCACTGACAACAATCTCACGCAGAACCTTTCCCTGTAACCCCACATATTTACCCTGCTAATCTCCCTGACACTCAGGGGCAATTATGGTCAAACAACCTAACATGCAGCTCTTTGGACTGGGAGGAAACTGGAGCACCTGGAGGAAACCCAGGCAGACATGTGGAGAATGTGCAAACTCCACACACAGACAGTGACCCAAGGCTGGATCCCTGGCACTGTGAGGAAGCAGCGCTAACCACTGTGCCACCATAAAAAGAAATGTCAGGAGGCATCACAGGCTTCCTTTGGTTGGGGTTCTTTTAGCTATAAAAATAAATTTTATGTGGCAACTTTTATGATCTCAAGATGCCCCAAAATGCTCCACAGCCAATCAAGCACTTATAAGCGTAGTCATTATTGTAAAGCAGGATTGATCTAATAGCCAATTTTACACTCAGCAAGCTCCCACAAAAAGCAATGGGATAATCACCATATAATTTGTCTTTTAGTGATGTTGATTGAGGGATACATTCTGACCAGCACACAGATGGCACCTGTGGTAGTGCAGCACTCCCTGAAAGTGTTATCCTAGATCTTGTGCTCCATTTACTGGAGTGGGACTTGAATCCACAGCCTTCTAAAGGAGGGAGGGCTACCAACTGAGCCACAGTGGTCCCTGTTAACTCTATGTTTCATTATAACTCACTTTCCTTTCTTCCCATGGTAGTGGCATTTCCACTATTGTTGAGGCAGGACTTCAGATAAATCGTTCCAGTGGGTTGCGAGTTTAAAATAGTTCCATT
This sequence comes from Carcharhinus amblyrhynchos, assembly GCF_965287045.1. NCBI lineage: Eukaryota > Metazoa > Chordata > Chondrichthyes > Carcharhiniformes > Carcharhinidae > Carcharhinus > Carcharhinus amblyrhynchos. Next base: position 98,175,739 of record NC_137326.1, on the reverse strand, counting down.
TTCCCCCATCTCCCCTATGCCTGGCATGCTTTAAAATCAAAACATTCATACGCTTGAAAACTCCAATCTATACTGCTGAGCAAAGGACACAAATAGTGTGACCATATCTCATATGGACACTCTATAGTGCCAGACTTAGTCTGGATTCAGCAATGTAAAGTCCATCCAATACTGAAGCTCTGCCAGTCTACAGCTGGATCAAATTACTCATTCCAAGTACAACTGAGTGTTGGATGAGTGCTGTCCAATTACACCTCCTAGTGTCTTTCGAGCAGTTCAGTAGTAGGAAAACAGTTATGGGTCAGCATATGCAGCCTTTTAAATGAGAGCCCCAGAATTACCTGGCAACTGGTTGTTCAGCCAACCATTTCGAAATATTCCAGTTTTACAGGTTCCTTTCTGTTCTGTAAACATTTCAACCGTGGTCTGACAATTAGTCTTTACCTTAGCCTCAAAGAAATGCTTGGCACCTTGAACCCCCTCGCTGGAGACATCAATTTCTGAAAGTCTGGCGAGAGCCATCAACCCACTGTCTTCCTCCAATTCGCCTGCTGCTGCTTTGTGGAAGATCAGAAGAAACTAGAAAGAAGTACAGGCACTCTGAGCAAATCAGCAAACTCTCAGCAACTCTGCCCCTGAGATCAAATCCCAGCAGCAATCTCAGTGTAATGATTTCTATATGTGCCCAAGATGTGGGCAATTAAGCATTGAGCACAGGGTGCTCATTGGAGTTCAAAATCATCTTGATGAAATAATCTGCAATCTCCCGTAGTTTAGCTCAAAGAGAAAATCAACAAAAAAAACCACATAAATGTGAAAAGTTGTGACTCTTGAGTTCAGTTCTTTGATTTTATCTGAATCCTGCTCTCACATGACACGGTTGCTACAATGTGAGTGTTGAGGGACAGCCAAGGACAACTTGTTGCCCAATTTCCTTCATGTTCCCCTTGGCAAATTGCTGGGCACCATTTGGAGCTGTTGACCACAGTGGGATTCAGGACTATTCTCCTTTCCTCAGTAAAGGAAACCTGTGGGAATACCATTTGGAAATGTATTTCTGTCAATATCTACATAGCAAAAACAAGGGGCATATTAAAGCAGGTTCAACAGCTATTCTTAACTTCTGTTGAGAGAAAAGCCTGACCTTTTCTTGGAAACTGTCTACAGCAGCACAAACAAATAAAACTGTAGGGAACTCCACCCCCACCTGGAGATGTAGATCAATGTTCCATTACTTCATGGTGCAGCATACTGCAATATCCTTGGGAATGACCCTTGAGCATGACATTGTTTGGGATCGTGGCTTTACTTTAGGTAAGGGATGGAGGTTGTGGGGAGTGGGTCATGAGATGAAGGAGAACACAGTTTGTATCTTGGTTGTGTAACAGTTGTAATCACTGTATTATTATTATTCCAAACACATAACAGAAAAAAAATGTAGTGCTGCTGTGCCAAACATCTGGAAATTTTTACATGGGACAGACAGCGATATATGCATTTCCTGTGGAATTTAAATCAAAATGAATAACATTTGAAATGATGGCTTTCACCGTTTCGTCGAGTCAGCTTCACAAGTTCCAACGTTGACACTTGGGGAACTGTTAGAAAAACAAATTACTCAGGAAAGTTTCACTACAAAACAGTAACTCAGAACTTAATAGAAAAATCTGTATAAAAATTACAATACATTTCAAATTGATCCTTTAAAGCTGATATTGAACACAATCATACCATAGTAGCAATAGGAGAAAATTAAATCAGTATTTTAATTGCATGTTATACTTAAGAGACTTAGCAGTCATAGAAAAATGCTAATCACTCTTTGGTAGCATTACTTTCTAGATTTAATTCTGAAAGAGCTTTTCCTTTCAAGACTTCAGGGAAAATGGTTTGTGCACATGGAACAAACAATGTATTGATAATGCCACAGCCCTTATTCTGTGGCTTCTCTACTTTGATGATCATTTGACTCAGGTATGGTCATTGCCACATTGGCGCAGTGTAGGGCAATATTACCAAAAATTCAAAGTGCCAAATGAGTGTAAAAACGGGAGAGTTTCAGATCTGTTTTTTCAGCAAGGTCACAAATGAAATTTTATGGCACTTCTGTGCAAAGAACGATGCATAATCTGATTCCTGCCAGTGGTGGGACTGAACAGTCTATTCTCACCAGAATGCCTGCTCACACTAGAGGGCGTTATTGTGCATGTGTGTTGATCTGTCAATCATCTCCCCCCTCACGCCCCTGGATATCAACCCCAAATCCCCACCCGGATCACCCCCATCACAGATCAGTCAATTGCCACCACTAAACACCATCCGTAACTGGCCCAGTCGATCGCTGCCCTGGCTGATCTCCAGTTGCAGATTGCACTGCTCCACCCACCTCCCACCACAGCCGATTCCCAGTTGCAGAGTGCACAGCTCCCCCATTCATCTGCCTGCCCTTAGGTCCCATGTTCATCGTGGCTCCACCTCTTGGCACTGCCAGTGCCAGAGTGCCGGGTGGGTAGTGCCAGGGCACCAGGCTGGCACTGCTCAAGGGGCAACACATCAAGTCCCCAGTGATGGGCATTGGGCCTTCATGTGCATTCCATTAATGGGATGCAAATTAAGTTTTGTGCTGGTCTCCAATGGATTTTCAGTCCCATGGCAGGCACCAGCAGATGACCCTGCTATAAATTCACATTGGTATGAAACCTATTTCTGGGCCTTCCAACATAAATAGTTAGTCTAATATCCATGCAAGTAAATGATTAATTGATTTCTAATTGCCACAATCCAGCATTGCTTTCAAACTAGTCGTTCAAATTGTGATACTTTGGTTGTGTTTTGCTTTTAAGATTTTCCCTCCAACAGGCCAATAAATTGCATTCTGGTCATGTCAAATAGTTTACATAATAAGCAATACTGTATGATCTATAACATTTACACTCTTTATTTCTCCTGTCAGTCAACTATCTCCTTTCTAGTGTAGACGGAAAGAACATCAGCACCCAAAAAGACTGTCAGCTGAAGCTAAATTCTCAGGCCTACCCACTTCCTTCCCCACCTCCTGCAGGGACTCTGGCCCAAGGTGCTGTCATTCAGACTTGAAAATGATGTGGATTTGCCAGCGTTGGACTGGGGTAGGCACAGTAATGTGATGATGGGGCAGCACTCTGAAAGCTCCTACTACCAAATAAACCTGTTGGACTTTAACCTGGTGTTGTGAGACTACAGATTTGAAAATACCTCAGCTAATTCTGATTAGCAGCTCTATCTCACTGAAAAAAGTATAGGCCCAGCAAAATATTAAATACCTTTCTGCTGTCACAGCAGATAAACATATGCTCTCTTTTATATCAGATTTACAGCCAAACCAACTTGCGTCTTAGCTACATTAGACTAATTTTAATGCCCACCTCAACCTATTGTATTATGTATATCAAAAGCAAGAAAGAAAGATTTGAATTTATGTATTGCCTTTGCTTAACCGCTGGACATCCCAAAGCACTATAAAGCCAGTGAGGTACTTTTGAAGTGTAGTTACTGGGGTCATATAGGAAATGCAGCAGCCAGCTGGAACATAGCACAGTCCCACAAATAGCAATGTATTAATTACTTCTGTGACATTGATGGGGGGCTGAGTACTGTGTACAGCAGTGATAACTTCCCTCCTCTTCTTCAAAACAGTGCCTTTTAGGTGCACCTAAGAACAGCTGTTTTACACATGACATTTGAATCTTGGCACCTCTGACAGCACACACTCACTCAGTCCTGCACTAGTGCACTGGCATAGGTTTTTGTGTATTGAACCCACAATCTTTGACTCTGAAGCGAAAATGCTATTAACTGATGTGTGGCTGACCCAGTTCAAAAGATGTTCAATTCAACATGCAAATGCATACAGATCAGCAACAGACCCAAATACAAAGGAAAAGCTGGTACCAAGAAACTGTGAACCGGATTAGGATTTGACTTTTTAAGATTTGAAAATGTACCCATCTGATGTTTATAATACTCCCTGACAAGTTAACTAATTCAGAGCAATATCTTTATTCCTAGTCACATGTCCAACATCACAAATCCTCAAAAGGGTTACCCCTTATTTGAGAGGTCAACTTAGAGCAGTGCTGGGCAACCTAAGCTAATGAGGAGGTTGCCCAAGTGACCCTCTTTCATCTCAATGGGCCCCCGAGATTGAAACTGGGCTTGTTCACTAACCATGATTCCATGAATAAGATAAAATACATTGAATGCATGCTGAATATTTCACAGTGAGTTATAAAAAATGCTATATCATTTATATATTAATAGAACTAACAACTTCAGATGGCAAAAACACAATAGATATTTAGATGTTGGATGTGGAGAGAGCACATGGCTCTCACGGTTAATGTTCTGAGTAATCAGCGTGCATCTCAATTTACTTGTCCTTGCTTTATGTGCCTATCACTTCAGTCATACAAGTAGGGAAAAAAAAACATGGACAGAAATCAACAGAATGTGGCAACCCTGCCCATGGGCAACAGTCCATAAAATGTCTTGTGGGCTGCAGCTAACCCCCCCAGGTTGCCCACCACTGACCTGAAGTATGGTATGGCATATTATTTACTGAGTTGTGTAATTTCTGTTAATACCTTGTCTCCAAAATGGCAAATACAACCACTTGTCTATCAAAGCTAAAGGTAGTGACCAATATCTTGCTAAAATTTGGAAGAGGCAGTAAAGGGAAAGTGAGAGAGATGAGGGAGCAGTGGCAGAGGTGAAATTCTCAGCAGTGTACGACTGACTGCAGCCCTGACTAATTACACAGCACATCAAAGTTGGATGTTTGTCAACGCCTCTCCTCATTCACCACCCCATCCTAATAAATTCAGTAACGAAAGAAGAGCCAGGGGAACCATAATATTTTGCTGCTTACACTTCTCTCTATAAATAAACCAAGATAACAATAGGTTGTCAAGAATGGAACCCTCTGCATTCCCTCTATATTAGTGGCAACTTTCTATCAATGAGGCAAATCTCCTTTGAGAGCCGGAACTTCCAAACCCGGAACTTCTACCGTCCGGAAAGAAGAGGGTGGTAAACACATTAGTATACTATCACCTGCAAGTTTCCCTCCAGGCCACAAACCTCTCGACTTGGAACAAACTCACCATTCCTTCACTGGAATCCTGGAACTCCCTCTCTAACAGTGCTGTGGGTGTACCTACACCACATGGACTTCAGTAGTTCAAGGTGGCAGCTCCCTTTTCAAGGGCAGTAAATGATGGGTGAGATATTCTGGCCTAGCCAGCGATATTCAAATCCCACTAAAGCATAAAACTGCATTGTTTAACAATTTTATATTGCTTTACTGATCAACCTGCCTTTTCACCTGGCCCGATTTCTGAACCTTTTACATTGCTGTCTCTCCTCTTTCCTAAAATTTCTTTAATTCTACAGCTCTACGAGCCATGCAGCTAACCTGCTTTTAAAATAAACTACTGGTTTGCACAGCAACTGTTATGAGCCCTAGCTAGTCTGCTGAAAAGCTTAATAGCAGACACAAGTGTGAAAGCTGTTGAAGCAAGCACAAGTGAAAATGTCACACCCTTCAGTTATAAAATATAAATTCCACACAAAGTTTGTCAACAAGTTATTTTAACAAATTACTAATTACTCTAGGACTATCCAATTAAAAAAAGTCAAAACAGGAACTAACCATATTATATTACAGCCTATCAAAGTCATAGCCACATTATACACTTCATTCCAAAAGCTACTTTTCCAACTGTGTAGTTTTACATAAGAATATACAGTTACTTTTGTGTACTCCTACACAACATTATTGCTGATCAGATCTACCAAGGTCAGGCTATTGCAAATTTACTGGAATCAGTGTTCATGAGATACGCAGAAACACACACACATTCCCTAAAGTATCAGGATGCGCATTTCACTACAATGACATGGAGAATTGTAGATTTTTTTACTTGGGTGGTAGGAATATAGTTTAGGTTTTTTAACTTTAATTATTAGTGTCACAAGTAGTCTTACATTAATACTGCAATGAAGTTACTGTGAAAATCCCCAAGTTGCCACACTCTGGCACCTGTTCAGATATGCTGAGGGAGAATTTAGCATGGCCAATGCACCAAACCAGCACGTGTTTGGACTGTAGGAGGAAACCAGAACACATGAAGGAAACCCATGCAGACATGGGGAGGAAACTCCGCACAGACACTGACCCAAGCTGGGAATCGAACCCGAACACTGGTACTCTGGTCTGCTGATCATCAGCAGGGATTTGGCCTCAACATGGGGTCAAAGTGGTTATTGGAAAATTCAAGGCATATGCGAAAGGCCTATGTGTAAAACTTGTGTTAAGGGGGTAAATTTGCTGACTGCTTCTTGTGGGCAAGTAACTGTCACCCCATAACTCACCCCCACACTGTCATTTCTGAAACTGCTGCAAAGACAGGACTATGCAGACAAATCAGCAAGCCAGCCAACAACGGGAAAATTGCAGACTCCGCTTCCATGATCGTTTATAAAAATTTTGCTCATTCATTCCATTTCCTTTCCACAGTTGCCACCAGACTTGGTGATTATTTCCAGCATTTCCTATGGTCATTTTCAATTTCAAACACTTGCATTATTTTGCCTGTGTGTTTACAGATAGATTCTGGATTTCAACGTCAGTGCGTGGCTTCTGCTGGAGATCACCTGTTGAACAAGGCAATAGGACAGTGGGAATAGTCAGAACTGAGCTAGTGACTAGCAGGGAAACAGAGGGATAAGGCTGCTTCTTCACAAGGCTTTTGTACATAGGACTTGTTCTGAGGGTGCATGTTCCAAGACTGTGGAATCATTTCTTTGCTGCAGTTAGCCTTCACATCAGCTGAGGGAGAAATCTATGCAGTTCTACCTTCCATGTCTTTGGAGGAACAAGAGGAGCAAAACAACACCAACAGCAGCAGAAGCAAGAAGCCTTCTCCTTAACTACTTACCTAGAACAGAGAGGTGGACACAGAGCTCCAGCTTGCAAAAGATAATACCCAGTCACAGGGTTTACAGTTAGATGGTTACCTTTCTGGATTGACTGAACATGATGCTTCAGGATGCTCACACTCTCAATGTCAGGCCATTGCTGATATTTACCACCTCCTGCCAAGTTGACCAGGTGGGCACACATCATCAGTAATAATCAAAGTCTAAACTTCCTTTAAGTTTTTATGCCTCCAGCCCAATCCAGGGATTTGTGGATGGCGTCTGCAGAACTGTTCAATCTGTTGTGAACAAATGTGTCCCCCAGGTGACAGATGCCAGGTTTGCCGGGGCCACCACTTTGTTACTGAGGAATCCAGTCAGCACGGGAGGGTCCTTGGATTTGCTGTTCTAGTTGTATTTCCACAGGTATAGACACCACCGACTGTATTAAAGGCTGACTTAAACAGATCTTTGATCTACAATGGAGTCAGGATTATGTGGGGCAGGCAGAAAGGTGGAGTTGGCGCCACAATCAGATGTGCAATTATTTTGAAAGCAAATAACTACAGATGCTGGAATCGGAAACAAAAACAAAAACAGAAAATACTGGAACATCTCAGTAGTTCTGACAGAATTCATGGAGACAGAGCAGAGTTAACATTTTGCGTCTAGCATCCAGACTTGAAACGTTAGCTCTCTCATCTCTCCACAGATGTTCCAGCATTTTCTATTTTTGCCTGCAATTATCTTATTGAATGCTTTACTCCTACCCCTATCTTTTATGATGCGAGATGATGTGTGATTCTGCATTGATATTGTAATGACCACCAAGGGGTGTGTATCTGAGCTGTGGGAGTGGGGTGGAGGGGTAGGGGCAGGTACAGATGGGTCATGTGATAGTCTGTCATCTGAGCATGCAACCTATTCTAAGGCGTCTTCCTCATCCTCAGCACCAGTTTCTGTGATGCGTGAAGGACCTGGGGAAGATGAAAGTCATGAATTAAAACTGACAAGGTGAAAGAGTTCAAAGCCAACATCATATAGATCATCATATTTCAATAGCTGTTGACATCAAGTCAAAATGAGTGAGTGTTGAGTGCCATGTGATTTGTAATTCTATCACCACGTTGCCATGCACTCAGAGACGCTGCTTATCTTCACCGTGCTGTCCTTGGCAGTGGTCTGAAAGCATTCACCGGAGAGTCACAGGCACCAGTCTGTTTCTCTGTCTCTCCCTAGTATTCTACACTATCCTCTCCTACAAGGAGAGAAAGATGAATGGGAGAAATTGAATTTGTTGAGAGGAAGAGCATCAGCATTTTGTGGAGGGTGACTATGAGGGATGGGTGTGAGATGGCAATATTCTGAGTGTAGTTCTAGGTGGTGGCTTTGTAGATGATGTGGGGTGTTGTCTCAAGAGAGCGGAATGGGTGGAACTGCAATGTGTGCTGGTCAGCGAACTGGAGAAGTAAGGATCAAGGGCTGGTACTTGATCACTCAGGTTTCTTTCCCTGATGAGGTAACTGAACCTCTTGCAACATGAGGGCAGTACGGTGGCACAGTGGTTAGCATTGCTGCCTCACAGCACCAGGGATTCTCGGCTTGGGTCACTGTCCGTATGGAGTTTGCACAGTCTCCTCGTGTCTACATGGGTTTCCTCTGGGTGCTCTGGTTTCCTTCCACAGTCCAAAGATGTGCAGGTTAGATGGCTTGGCCAAGCTAAATTGCTCCTTAGTGTCAGGGGGATTAGCAGGGTACATGCATGGGGATAGGACCTGGGTGGGATTGTGATTGGTACAGTTTCAAAGAACAAAGAAAAGTACAGCACAGGAATGGGCCCTTCGGCCCTCCAAGCCTGCGCTGATCACGATGCCTGCCTGAACTAAAACCGTACGAACTTACAGAGTCCGTATCCTTCCATTCCCATTCAATTCATGTATTCGTCTAGTTGCCCCTTAAATCCTGCTATTGTACCTGTTCCCACCACCTCCCCATGAGCATGTTCCAGACATTCACCACCCTCTGTAAAACCTTGCCTTACACATCTCATGGTATACGTGGAGAGGTAGTAAATTGGATTAGACATTGGCTCAATGGAAGAAGCCAGCGAATGGTAGAGGGGGATTGCTTCTGAGTGGAGGCCTGTGACTAGTGGTGTGCCACAGGGATCAGTGCTGGGTCCATTGTTGTTTGTCATCTATATCAATGATCTGGATGACAATGTGGTAAATTGGATCAGCAAATTTGCTGATGATACAAAGATTAGAGGTGTAATGGATAGTGAGGAAGGTTTTCAAAGCTTGCAGAGGGATTTGGACTAGCTAGAAAAATGGGCTGAAAATGGCAGATGGAATTTAATGCAGACAAGTATAAAGTATTGCACTTTGGAAGGACAAACCAAGGTAGAACATACATGGTAAATGGTAGGACACTGAAGGATGTAGTAGAACAGAGGGATTTGGGACTACAGATACATAATTCTCTATAAGTGGCATCACAGGTAGATAGGGTCATAAAGCATGCTTTTGGAACATTGTCCTTTATAAATCAAAATATTGAGTATAAGAGTTGGAATGTTATGGTGAGGTTGTATAAGACATTGGTGAGGCCGAATTTAGAGTATTGTGTGCAGTTTTGATCACCTAATTACAGGAAGGATATTAATAAGGTAGAAAGAGTGCAGAGAATGTTTACAAGGATGTTGTTGGGACTTGAGAAACTGAGTTCAGAGAAAGATTGAATAGGTTAGGATTTTATTCCCTGGAGAGTAGAAGAATGAGGGGAGATTTGATAGAGGTGTATAAAATTACGATGGGTGCAGATAGAATGAATGCAAGCAGGCTTTTTTCCACTGAGGCTAGGGGAGAAAAAAATTAGAGGGCAATGGTTAAGGGTGAAGGGGCAAAAGTTTAAAGGGAATATGGAGGGGGGGGGTGCTTCTTCACACAGAGAATGGTGGGAATGTGGAATGAGCTGCCAGATGAAGTGTGGGCTCACTTTTAACATTTTAAAATCGTGGGCAGGTACATGGATGACAGGGGTATGGAGGGATATGGTCCAGGTGCAAGTCAGCGGGACTAAGCAGAAAAATGGTTCGGCACAGCCAAGAAGGGCCAAAGTGCCTGTTTCTGTGCTGTAGTGTTCTATGGTTCTATCTCCTTCAAACCTTACCCCATGCACCTTAAACTTATGTCCCCTAGTACTTATTTGACTTTTCTACCCTAGGAAAGAGCATCTGACTATCCAATCTGAGTGGCATGGACAATCTTGTAAACCTCTATCAAGTCACCCCTCAACTTCCGTCATTCCAGTGAGAACAAACCGAGTTTATCAATCCCCCCTCATAGCTAATACCCTCCAGACCAGGCAACATTCTGGTAAAACTCTTCTATTCCCTCTCTACAGCATCGAAATCTGTCTCGTAGTGTGGCAACCAGAACTGTACACAATATTCTGAATGAGGCTTAAGGTTCTATACAACTGCAGCATGACCTGTCAATTTTTAAACTCAATGTCCCAACCGATGAAGGCAAGCATGCTGTATGCTTTCTTGACTACCTTATCTACCTGCGTTGCCATTTTGTGGTTAGTGGACATGTACACCCAGATCTCTCTGCTGGTCAATACTCCGAAGGGTTCGAGCATTTACTGTTCCAAAGAACCTTTTCCAATAGTTTGCCTACCATTGACGTAAGGCTCACTGGCCTATAATTTCCTGGATTATCGCTGCTGCCCTTCTTAAACAATGGAACAACACTGGCTACAGGTGAAGATCCAGCAGAATGGATGAGGATGCAGAGATTTCTGCCAGGCCTCAGCAATTTCTGTCCCTGCTTCCCTCAGTATTCTGGGGTAGATTCCATCATGTCCTCGGGATTTATCTAGTTTAATGCTTTTTAGGATGCCTAATACCACCTCCTTTGGGCCAAATGGCCTTCTTCTGCACTGTAGGATTCTATAAATAAGGGCTGGCTCTTCTGATACGCACCTCCTCAGTGGCTTTCTGAGGTAGGCTCACATCCACTGAGAAAAGAAATTCTGTGCTGGCCCTAATAGCCTGCATTATCTCAAGAGTAGCCTCAGAGCTGGGGGCAGGTGGGTGGTGGGGGGTTGGGAAGAGGGGGGGTCAGGGTGCGGTGTTGGGGGTGGTCAGAGTGGGTGTGGAGCAGCCTTCCCTCGTGAGGACTCCATCACTCGGGTTGCTGTTTCTTATTATCAGTTGTAGAATGATTCCATTCCGGTGCTCATCAGGATCCCATTAAATAGAGGCTTCAACAGTCAGGTGATTATGGCTGCAATTGGTCAGCCAAATCCAGTAGTGGGATGCTCAAGCTTAGAAGTCCACCCCTTGAACTTCTGGGTTCCTGACCTGGATAAAAATCAATTGGAGTAAGCCAGAAATACCAACTGGACACAACTGGCATTTACCAGAATGAACAGGTTACAACTTGTTCTAATCGAATGTAGCTGGAATAATCCACCTAGCGATTGTAACTGGGAACCAGTTGGTATCCTCTCTTGTCCAGTTGACTTTAATCGAGGGCATTAGAATGTCAGGAACGAGTTAATCTAATTACTGGTTCATGTGTTTACTTATTAGTGTCACAAGTAGGCTTACATTAACACTGCAATGAAGTTACTGTGAAAATCCCCAAGTGATCACACTCCTGCACCTGTTCGGATACACTGAGGGAGAATTTAGCGTGGTCAACGTACCAAACCAGCACGTCTTTCGGACTGTGGGAGGAAACCAACAGATACTTGCAGACTCCCGCACAGTGACCCAAGCTGGGAATCAAACCCAGGTCCCTGATGCTGTGAGGCAGCAGTGTTAACCATTGTGCCACTCTCATCTACATACAAGTGGATTAACTGAGGGATATCACTGTTTCCCATAACAAATGATATGTTGGCCTTCATAGTGAGGCAATTTGAGCATAGGATGGGCAATGTTATATTGCAATGATATTGAGCACTGGTGAGGCCACACTTGGGATATTATGTGCAGTTCTGGTGTCCTCATTTGAGGACAGATGTTCTTGCTCAAGAGGGAGAATAGTGAAGGTTTACCAGGCTGATTCCTGGGATTTGAGGACTGTCACATAAAGAGATACTAAGTCAGTCAGGAATATATTCATTGGAGTTTAGAAAAGCGAGAGGGGATCTCATAGAAACTTATAAAATTCTAATAGGGTTAGACTGATTCACAAAGAATATTTCCGATGGAGGAGGAGTCCAGAATTGGGGTCATTGTTTGAGGATAAGGGATAAACCTTTTAGGACTTAGTTGAGGAGAAATTTCTTCACCCAGAGAGCAGTTCATCTGTGGAATTTGTAATGCTCCTGTGCAATTATGAAGTGTATTTTAAATCATGTTTTCTGCAGATTTTAAGCAACCCTGTTATTTTTTGTTATTTGCACCATGAAGTCTGTTATGGCGTCTTTTATTGTTGTTGGTGTCATATAATAGGCTTTTTGTTCAGTTTTAATTTGGGCCTAAGGCAATGACCTGGAGCTTTACGACCTATTTGACTAGTTGGGGTGGGGTGGGGTAGTGGTAGTAGATGAATGATTGATAGCTCAATGAGAAGTGTTCTTCACTTTCAATTTTGGTTGCTGGCTACTTAGAACCTGTTGGTCTCCAGCCTGAAAAGTAGTATTTGTGTGTTACCCCCTGGTATTTGAAATTCTGCTGACTAGTTGGAAGGAGTCTTTCTTAATTTTCTGTAGTGAAAATTTTGCTATTGGTGGTTTGTTGGCTAGAGGCAAGGAGTAGCACTATCTCTACCTCAAGATGCTGGGAGTTCAAAAACCAAAGGACTAATTCACAGCAGGTGTTGCAGAGCTGAAAAATCACAGGCACATTCTTACTTTCTGTGCTGAACCAAAATCAGGGTGAGGGTGGTAGGGGACAGGGGTAGTGGTGTGCTGGTAAGAATGGTGTGTTGGAACAGTACATTGAGTTATTCAATATCATAATTGTTTTTCTCTTGTTTGTAATTGATAAAAAGAACATTAATGAGAACATTTGTGTGTTATCAAATTTAATAGCCTTATCTCAGCATCCCTTCCCATATCCATTGATCATTTCAGCCCTAGAGCTGTAGCTAATTCCTTCATGAAATACCTTTAACCTGGTGTTGTGAGACTTCTTACTCACTTTATTGGAGACAGATGAGAGGCTGTGGAACCATTTTAACATTGCTCCTTTATTAAACGCACGTAAAATATTTGCTCTGTTTTCACAGGAAGACTTCCTTTTTCACTTAATTCTTCAATGTTTGTCTGAGTTTTGAGTTAATGTATTCATCAAGAGTACAGCCATCAAGTTGTGCAGCATCACATTAGCAACTGATCATTAGTCTCTGGATGGTCCAATGAATCTCAAACAGCAGTGGAGTACAAGAGGTCAAGTCAAAAGTGTATTCCTAAGTTTAAGCTCACCATCTTCATGCTCACAGTTAGATTTTAAAGATATAAGGATACTTTGTTTTCATAAATAGAGGCAAGAGTTGGGGATATTGTAGCTGGAAACTCTGCCTGCTATTATAACCCGCACCATCCCATCCTCCTGCTCTGCACTTGCAAAAGAGTTAGAGGGCACTTGAAGATTCATTCAAGGTAAATTTCTTCTCTCTAATTCCCATTGTGAATGGTTAATAAGATCTCAGATCAAAACTGGATTATTTCAAATATGACTTCTGTCTGGCAGAATTAAGGAAGTGACTGCCCTCAAAGGTTTGAGAGCAACAAGGGAAGAGAGAATGGTTGCAAGGGGTATTTCATACAAAAACGCCCTTCTAGTTCAAGAAAAGGCAGCTAGAGCTATGAACCACAGGCTGCTATGTAATTTTAATGTTACATAGTACATCTCCTTCTGCGGCTTTATCTGGTTGCAAATAGGTGATAGTGAATTGCATTTTGCAATGGCCTCCTGATTCTAATACATTATAGAATCCCGACAGTGCATGGTGAAAGTGTGTTTTACTGAGTAACCTCTTAGGATCATAGAGTCCCTACAGTGCAGAAGGTGGCCATTCGGTCCATCAAGTCTGCACCGACACAATCCCATCCAGGCTCCATTCCCGTTACCCAAAATATTTACCGTGCTAATTGACATTAGGGTCAATTTAGGATGGTCATTTAACCTAACCTGCACATCTTTGGACTGGAAGAAAACCAGAGCACACGGAGGAAACCCATGCAAACATGGGGAGAACAAGCAGACTCTGCACAGACAGTGACCTGAGACTGGAATCGAACCCAGGTCCCTGGCACTGTGAGACTAGCCACTGTGCCACCATGCCACCCAAATGAATGATGAAAATTTATCATGTTGCTGGGTGAGGTGACACACCAGCCACAGTACACAAGGAAGGTGCGTTGGAGATGTTTCCACTCCCAATGCCAGCCAAGTCAGCAAGCCCCCTATGTTTTTTTTTCTAAATTCATTTGTGGGCGTCACTGGCTGGCCAGAATTTATTGCCCGAGGGCAGTTGAGAGTCAACTGCAATGCTGTGGCTCTGAAGTCACGTGCAAGCCAGACCAGATCATAGAAACCCTACAGTGCAGAAAAAGGTCACTTGGTCCATCGAATCTGCACCAAATACAATCCCACACAGGCCCTATCCCCATATCCCTACGTATTATACCCACTAATCCCTCTAACCTATGCCTCTCAGGCCGGTAAGGGGGCAATTTTAGCATAGCCAATCCACATAACCCACACATCTTTAGACTGTGGGAGGAAACCGGAACACCTGGAGGAAACCCATGCAGACATGAGGAGAATGTGCAAACTCCACACAGTGACCCAAGCCAGGAATTGAACTCAGATCCCTGAGCTACGAAGCAGCAGTGCTAACCGCTGTGCTACTCACTGAACAGCAGATTTCCTTACCTAAAAGGACATTAGTGTAGCAGATGGGTTTTTCTGACAACGGTTTCATGGTCATCAGTAAATTCTAATTTCCAGATTTTTTTTCTTATTGGATTCAAATTTCACCAGCTGCCATGGCAGAATTCGAACCTAGATCCCCAGATCAGTAACTGGGTTTCTGGATTAATAGTCCAGTGATAACATCACTGGGCCATCATGAAGAGGCCATGTGCACTAAAACACTGCAATTGATGGTAGGGTAATAATTCTTTAATGTTCAAATGTAAATTCTATGTCGATTTTGGCAGAAAGTGATGGATCATTATGATGTTAAACTTGCGGCCATCACTCCCGATTTGACATTTTACTGAATGTTTGAACAACCTTATGTGGAGCCTGTAGTTGATCTGAGTCAATATTATGATACAGTTCTCCACGTAGGATACTCAGTGAGTCCCTGACTAATTATAGGTAAAGCTGCAATGTAATATTGAGATACCAGAGGGAATGTAGAATGAAGCACACAGCAAAAGGAGACATTTGTCAAGTCTTTGGCTGTTGGCATCTATGGGCCTGATGAACTGGCAGGCTGATTAATTGAAGGCAGCATAGAAGAGGCCATTTCTCACAGCAGGAAGTTTGCTTGGAGACCCCTTGTCAACTGTGTTGGAATTCCCCAACCAATTTCAAGCTTAAATCTTTTCTTTCACTTTACAGAATGTTTCACTTGCTACCTCCAGACAGGGAAGGAGGCTTTCATGAAAGAGTTTGAAAACAAAAATGAATATTTGAAGAGATTACATACTTTATGAAGAAACAAAAATTCAACGAACCATTAAATGTTAAATGTAAATGATACCCAAGCTCAGTATTTTGATTAACTGCTGCATTTTCACTACGTTTATTGTTTGGTTCCTGCACTGTTGATGTGTGGTTTTTGCTTCAGACGTTTTGTGCTTTTACGCATCAGAATAAAAATTTGGAACTTACAGCACTACATTATGGTTCACCTTACATTATTGTTTTTTTTTCATTTATTGGTGATAGTTATGTGAATGAAGTGAATCAATTCCTAGATTTTCTGTTTTGTAAGGTTTGAATACTTCAGTGTGGGGTGATTAATTGCCCCTTATTTAAGGGATCATGCATTGAGTGCTCCCTTAAGGGATGCTTTTTGTCCTAACGTTTTCTTGGACAGCCTGTGAAGACTAATCCTGAGTTTCCAGGGTGAGTTTGAGTGATTCAACTCGCACTGCAATTGAGTAAGCCCACCAGCAGAGGGGCTCAACAACGCAATTTGTAACCCCTACCCTCAATTGGAATAACCCTCACACCTCAAGAGGACACATGTGTATGCACACGCACACTGCTCTCATGGTCACCCCCTACTTGGTCCCACAATTGAAGTGTCCAATTATTTCAGAAGAGTTGATTATCAACATCCAGTAAATTTAACCAGGTGAACTGGTCACAATGAAAACAGCTTGATGATTCAACAGGAAGCCATTCAACTGGCCAACTGGCCAACTGGGTGCAGCTCAAATGGTAACTGGAAGTAACTCAACTGAACCTTTTCCAATCTTGGTTGAAGAATGGTCCCGTTGATAAGAGATTTCTTGTCCCTGCTGCGAGCCTCCCCCACTCTCAGCAAGTCCAACTGGCAAAGTTCAGCCCTTAGCGACCAAGACACAAATGCCAAATGAGGAGTTAAATCCTGAACAATACATTTCTTGACGCATGGTGGTTTGCTCGTTCCTGGCCTTACAAAAGCTAGAACTTTCTCATTTGTACAATAGGCAGGAAAAGACGTAACATGGACTGAACTTTTGCTTTAGCAAAGGTTGTCTCTAAAATGCACCAGCAGATAGACAGGGTAATCTGCAATAGGCTTACTCTGGAACTAAAAAAGGTCTACAAAAGGAAACTTCCTTTAAAAAAGAGTCAACAGGGGTGATTCTAGGCCAGGAGACTCTAGCAGGGGGTCATTCTGCAGGCTCCCCACTGGGTGCCATGGCCTTCACGCATCTCCAGCAGCTGGATTTCCAGCCCTGTCAGCTGAATAATTTATGTTAATGAGGATGTGAATTGGTTTTTAATAATGATTAGTGGACCCACTAGCATCTCACTTCCTGTTAGTGAGGAGCTACTGTAAACCACTCCTGGCAGGAGTGGGGGGAGCTGGTGGCCTAACCCCACTATAGTAAGAGGGCGCAATCAAGGCTCCCCAGATGATCGAGTGCTGAGGGTTTGCCCCCTAGGAATTGCCATCTTGGCAAAGCCCAACTGGGGGGTGATCTATAAATCGGTGAGGGATCCCACTGCCACTTTGCATTTGGGTTGAGTGTTAGATGGAGGGACGCCATTGAGGGGGGGTCAGTAAACTTGGGGGTGGGGAGAGAACAAAGGTGGACTGGGGGCGGGCTTAAGGCTGGCCTGGACATGTTCAGGTTGTGGGAGATGAGAGGACTAGTGCTGGGGGATTGTGGGGCTGGCCAGTGATCAGGAGACTGGCAGTGCAGCACAGCACTGCGATTGGTGCATACTCTCCACTGGGAATAGGCCTCACCCACTAAATTTCAGCACTATTCACATTGAGGCACTCTGCAATATATAATGTGGGAGAAACTCCCACTGAAAAAAAATACCAGCAGGATTTACTCCAGTTTTTACACAGAATGGGGACTTGATATTTCTTTGGGAGGATCACCCTCAACATTTGTAATTTTGGGTTACTCATGCCATATTAGCTCAGACATTTTTAGTTGTGCTCCTTGGATTATTCTGAATTATTTAAGCAAGTGGTCACCACTGCTCAAAATTTCCAAGCTGCTCCATGGCTAAGTAATTTGATGCCAGTTGATGCAATGATTAAGTATGCTCCCGTGTGAATTAATCACAAAGAAAATGGTGGCTTATTTCCTTTAGTTCAATGGAGAGCTAATGGTAACAGCATGATTGCTCACTGCATTTCTTTGATATTAAATCAAGACCCATGCAGCCTTTATCCCAAGGGTTAATATACATCTGTTTCAAAATGAATCATTGTGGACAGTTTCAGCTGCTACATGTGCTGTTGTTCTGCAACTTGTTAAAGATACATTTTGCTAGTATTGCTAATGAAAGGGTTTTCACAAAGTGAATTCCTCACCCAAGTGGTTTAGTGTCTATTTAAAGATGATTAGTTCGAAATATATTTAAAATAATTAAAAATTGTGTAATTTTATATCTAAACTGCTAGAACTGAACAATAATATTTAGTTTAGGGTAATGCTATCTATAGACATGGCTGTGGTTAGCACTGCTACCTCAGCGCCAGGGGTCCAAGTTTGATTCCTGGCTTGGGTCACTGTCTGTGTGGAGTCTGCATGTTCTCCCCATAGGTTTCCTCTAGGTGATATGGTTTTCCCCCGCCACAATCCAAAAAACGTGCTGGTTAGGTGCATGGGCTATGCTAAATTCTCCCCCAGTATACCCATACAGATGCCAGAGTGTGATGACCAGTGGATTTTCACAGTAATTTCATTGCAGTGTTAAATGTATAGACACTAATAAATAAAATTCCTTAAATAAATTCAAACTGCACTCTGATTTTAGTGCTCAACACAAAAGTAACAACTTCCAGAATATATTTCACAAATGCTCCATTCTGAAAAACTCCCAATGCAGTTGAGGAGTAGCACATTTATAAATCAGGAAAGAATAGATGGAAGCTACCAAAATAAATAAAAACCCAAGTTGCATAAACTTCTTTTCTGCCCATCCCATTCAAGAAGAGTTGGTGGTTTTAGGTATCCTAGAAAAACAGTTAGCGAAATTGTAAACTGGTTTATAATGAATGAATTTGCAATTACTCTGTATTGGGAAAAGCATCTTCTCCATCCAGCTTAACATTTAGTTCAGTGGAAACATGTGTCTCGCACAAATTTTCCAGGCAAACGATTTCCCACAGGAGATTGAAAACAAATGCTTTGAATAAGCCACTCAAACAACCTCCAGCGGAGTGAAATAAGTAAGTAGTCGAATGAACAAGAGTCTGGAGCTTCCTGAGGTGGGTTCCAAGAGGATATATCTGAAGATACTCCAAGACAAGGAAGTGGGCTGGATGATAATCATTTGCAGTATGTTTTTGAAAATTAAAGCGCAACAGAACTGGCAGCATAACCAGAAGATATGGTCAAGATGTATATTAAAGCCTACTCTGCTTTAGCAATACATGAACACTCTGTAAACACTTTGATCTATAAGCAGTGCACGCACACACACACACACACACACACACACACACACACACACACACACACACACACACACGCGCACACACACACACACACACACGTGTGCATGCAGTATGTATTTCAATTCACAAAAAAATCCAGAGGGTTGCAATCTACATAGATCCTACATCAGGCACCAGCCTTTGCTAAAATGGTAGCACTCCAAGTTAGAAGACCATGTGTTCAATTTCCATTCTGAGACAGCACAGTAAAATCTAGTGAGAAACCACTGCCATATAATACCTGGTTAATAAACATCAAGTTTGTCCAAAGTTCCTGGAGGATTATAACAATCAGTGTAGATAAAGGGAAATCAGAAAATGTGGGGTATTTGGATTTTCAAAAGGCATTCAATAAGGCATCACATAAAAGGTTATTGCATAAAAGGAAAGCTCATGGTTTGGAGTTAATATATCAGCATGGAGAGGGTTGATGCAATTTCCTGTGGAACTGCATGCAATGACAAGCTTTATTCAAAAATAAGAAGTCTCACAACACCAGGTTAAAGTCTATCAAGCTTATTTAGAATCACAAGCTTTCGAAACACTGATATTTCCTCAGGTGACTCACCTGATGAAAGAGCAGCGCTCTGAAAGCTTGTGATTCCAAATAAATTTGTTGGACTTTAAACAGGTGTTGAGGCTTCTTACTGTGCCCACCTTGTCCAACGCCAGCATCTCCACACATCATTCATTCAAAATTAGTCACATCTCTGGTGCATTTGGTGTCACAGATTGTGAGAATCCAGAGGTTCCCAGTGAAATCCTGGAAGGAGCTGCTGGCAACAATTCAAGTGTGACGGTAAACTCAAGAGTAACATGTAGTGGATGGCCTCCCAATACAACTGGCACCGTCTCACACCATGCAGTGAGAGATCCTCATGGAGAATGCAGCAAATATTAGCTACTTCTTTAATCAAGCAATAGTGTCTGGAACATTGTCTTTCATTCATTTCCATGTATGAGCATGCTTTCTGTAAACCCTAGGGTTGGGGCAAATTTCTTATGCATTTAATCCCCCTTTGTCAGCAGCTGAGTCTTGCAAGGCCCTCACTAGCTCTTGTTCTTCAGGGTGATCATCTTTCCTGAGCTGTGCCAAATGGCAAGAGGCCCTCCTTCTCCTCTCGTGCATCAAAGCTATTAAGACATCAGCATTGCTAGTAGCCTGCAATCTCCAGTCCTCCTTGTAGCTGTGGGCAATAGTTTTGAGACAGTATTGCATTTTCACCTGGAATGCAATCCCTTCATCTCCAAGTGAGAAAGCTAATATGAAGCCCTTTGCCTGCCCTTTGTTTATACATGACATCCCTTGTTTATCCCTTGCAGGTGAAACACATCTTGGAACTCCATAGGTGAGTGGCTGAACATCCCCAACTAATATGGCACCCTGATAAAGACCTTCTTTGTGAATGTGCTGAATATGCCCATGGATTCTAACCCTCAGTCAGACAATTGTCAATGCCTCCATTAGCTGAGATACTAGATGAGCCTTGTGCTAAGATGAAACCTGTTCTGATCTCCTATGGGCTGCTATTACCATCATCCTTAGCCTTTATTACCATCATTTGCATTCCCTTTGTCTTTTAGTCTGTGACATCTTTGTCAATTACACTGTGTCCCTCCCTCCCCCCCCCCAATATAAATCTCATTCTATTTTTTGTCTTCAGCTCTGATAGAGGGCCACCCAGATTTGTAATCTGGGCACAATTCTCTCTCCACAGATGCTGTCCAACCTGTGGAGATTTTCCAGCATTTTGCTTTTGTTGCAGCATTGTACTGTTGTCATGCTTGCAAATCATGACTACTAAAATGGGAATACTGAGGTTTGTGGTGTGCATGTAGATTCTGGCCAGCAGCTGTGCTCTTGATTGATGATCCTCTTTCTCATTTTATGCATCTTTGGCAGGGACAGATGGCCAGACTAATTCAAATCTAACCCCAAAACCTAATGGTTTATGTCAGGAATGTGCACATTAGAAAAGGAGCAAGTCTCCTCCAATGGGCATTTAACCCTCAATCAGTATTCAGTTGAACCTTGTTTTCTGTGTCTCGAGCAGATAATTAATAGCCATCCCATCAATTGGCCTAAACTAGTAGGCACAAATTTCTCATCTGCACCTTGAGACCCTTCCCATATTGTTTTATTGAAGTTTGCCTTTTCTGATGATGCAGTTAGAAAGACAAAGGTAGCGTTCCTAATCTTCAGGAGTGCAACAAAACTTCCAACCTACTTGTCACTGATCACATTCCTCCCATCCTCTTTCCCAGTCATCACCTCCCAATTCCCATCCAGCCTCCCCAGTTATCCTTGATCTCATTATTACACGTGGGTATTCCTATCCTCCCCTCTAATCTCTTCAATGTTGATGTTCACATGCTCTTTGTTGATCTGTCCCTCTCCCCTTTGAGGCCACTCCCTTTCAGAGGCCCAGCCCCTAAGACCATCCAGTACCAACCCCATGGCTTTACAATTGCCAATTTACTGAATCAATGCCTTCTTTGAAAGTAACTACCCTTGCCTTCTCAATTCCTTAGGTGACTGACCACAGTCTGCATACTATTTTGTAGATGACCGTCATTTCCCAGAGAGGCTGTGTCCCACCCAAGACTAGAGGCAAGACATTCATGCCATACAGTGGCCACAGCCCCAGGACAATCACCCTCTGACAGCATAGTCTCAGCCCCAGGACAGTCTCCTACACTTCTTTGTCTTGTAACTCTTATTCTAGGACAGTCTTTCACTTGTCTACTCTGTACCTTGACCACCCCTTTCCTTCCACATTCCAACACCACATCCCTTCATCATTCCACACTCCAAACTCATCTCCACTTTCCTCCTTCCCATTGGTCTCGCTGTGTCCAGCCTTAATGCACCTTGGGTAAAAAGCACCAGAAATCTTGCAGCAACATTAAGTTAGACAAAAGCAGCATCTGCATACCCAAAGTCACTAACTAAATGAAGTTTACCACATATAAAGCAATTCTACACAAGCTGGGATTTTCCGTCCCATCTGTGGCAGGAATTGTGTTGGGTAGGATGGAAAGTTTGACAGACTAGCCAAAAGGTCCATTGACTTTGGACTGGAATTTCTGTTCCAGCAATGGGTAGGACAGAAAATCCATTCTGGTTAGCTGTTGGTAAGGCACTAAAGTTGAAAGGGGATTGTAATTCCAGCAAGTTAGCCTTTTAAGTTCAAGTTCATTCATTAGTGTCACAAGTAGGATATGTTAACATTGCAATGAAGTTACTGTGAAAATCATGTAGTTGTCACATTTTGGCTTCTGAGGGAGAATGTAACATGGCCATCGCACTCAACCTACGTCTTTCAGACTGTGGGAGGAAAACCACGCAAACACAGAATTTACAGACACTGTACAGATAGTGACCTGAGCCAGGCTAAGTATTCATGAGATGCAAATTAATGTAAAGATGTTTCCCAGAGACGAGCAGGAAATCCAACCAGAAATTTAACTGTTAATCAAATTTGAGAGAAAAAATCCAAAAGGAGTTTCCCACTGGTGGGAAACCAGCTTTTGCTATCATTTTCCAAATTTTGTGCACTGCCCTGCGAGCTCACCCCTGATTTCCATTGTTGATAGAAGTGGAAAATTTCAACCTTCATTTTGCAGATGCAACATTGAACTGCAAACCATTAATGTTCTAAAAGGCGTGTGTAAAATACTCCATGATACTGGTGCCTTAGCTAACCTTAGAGTAGGTGATCTGATCATGTTGCTCTAAATACACTTCAATAAAGTAATCTTTTAGCTGTGACAGCTGAGATGAGTAAGTCTGACAACGCCAGGTTTAAATCCAACCGATTTATTTGATAGTAAAATCAAAAACAGCTGGACTTAAACCTGGTGTTGTCAGACTTCTTACTGCATTTACCCCAGTCCAATGCCAGCATCTCCACATCATGACATCTGAGATGACTCAAGGTCATGAGCAGTACTATAAAAATGCACATTTTTTTTTCATGTGGTGGTTTTGCAATTAGTAAGAGAAAAAAAACATGGCTACATTGCATTCCCAGTTGGCACAAGGTTTGTGTTGTACTGTTTATTTATACAACCGTTCCTAGAGGTCATGTTGGGCTGTGTGCAATTCCAAGTGCCAATTTAAAACACAGGCAAGACAAAAAAGAAATCCCCAAAAAGGCAGTAAAAGGAAGTTTGAGTTCAACAATCTCAGGTTGACAGCAAAATGTTTCACGTTGTTGTCTGGTATGCCAGCATCATCCCACTCAGAAAACATTTTTGGGGTAGTTACCCATCCACAAAAGGCAGCTAGCTAGTCCAGCTCAGTAACAAGCCAAATAAGGCCATGGGTAAGAGGCCAATTGGAATTTTCTAGTCAGTCGGCTGGCTCCTTGTGATGTTCAGTGTTGCTGTAACTACTTGGAGCCAGGCAGCTAGCAGTAGACCAGGAAGCCAGCATTCTAGGAAGATTCCTACCTAACCCTGTCCCCACCCACACATCCCCCCCCCCCACCTACCTGGCCATGGCTGCCCTCCACAATGCTGGTCTTGGTACCTGTGACCATTGTTTTAGTTCAAATTTAACCAGACATACTGAGAAGGCATTTCAAAAGTGTGTTTGGGAAACATCCAATCTCTCAATTCCTGTTTCCATGATGAAAACCTGGCTCATGGATTTAACATTAAAGGGAAGGCAAAAGGACTATACAAGTTAGACAAGGACAAATGTGAAGTAGTTATTCTTTCCCCAAAGAATAATACATCCATAATTTGTTAATTTGTGTGGTGAATGCTGATTAAATCTTTACCTTCATGAAAGAGTGGAACTGCTTTTTGCCTGAGGCAGAGATCACATTGTACAAGAGGTAGCTCCTAATAATACAAGTCAAACTACACATTACTTGTAGGGTAAGGAGTCACAAAGTGATGCCCAAATGTGTCACTACTGTATAAAAGCTAGATGGATGGTTTGGGCTTCATGTCAATTATTTTTGTATGTTCATTAGTCATTACTCTTCCCCCACACTCCCCAGCTTCTCCTGGTGTTCATCCAGCTGTTGGTGGTCCGTAGTCTTCCAATGCACCAAGTCTACTGTCTGGCGAAAGTATCTGTTGCCCACATACAGTTGGTGATTCTTGTCCCTGTGAACAAATCCAAAAGAAAAACAAGAAGAATGGAAAATACTCTCAAGTAGGGTTGATAGTTCTTTTGTTGGTAATGTCAGAACTCATGCAATCTTCCCTCACACCTGTATGTTTCTTCCCTTCATAAGGCCTTAGCAGCTCAGGAACTTCAGCAAATCAATATCTGGAACAGAACTGGATTTCACCTCAGTTTTTGTTGCTAGGTGGTGTTCTATTGCTTCTCTTCCCTGTACATCTGAGATGTGTGCAAGATCAGTGGGTGGTACTTCAACTGTTACTGTCTTCAGTTTGGAGATCAGGTTTTTCCTCAGTCAAATTTATTTTCTCCAATTGTTTCAGTGGGTGTTCCAAGAGCTTCTGCTGACTTGCCTTCTGACCTTCTAGTTCCTGCATCGGGTTGTTGTAGGTTAATGCTAGGCCCTTCAGAATAATCAGGTGGATTGGTATCCTGGTCACCTCTTCATTCATCCTCTCCAAAAGGAATGTGCAATTTCTAGACATTCCTCTTGTGGCTGCAGGTATGGAGTGTTTTCCAGGAAGACCGGCTCATGCTGTCTGTTTCAACTTGGAATCCAGCAGGTGAATAAAGGAGCTGCAACTCAATACAAGCCTCTCTGCTCGAGAGAAAATGAGGATGAATAGGATACAGAGTTCTCTTTCATTATATCAGAACACAACAGTCAGCAGCCTTTATGCCTTCAGCAGAGTGGCCTCAGGACTGTAGAACCAAATGGTAGGTAGCTGGGGAAAGACATGGGTCAGCCAATGCATTGTACTGGA
Organism: Carcharhinus amblyrhynchos; assembly: GCF_965287045.1. Lineage (NCBI taxonomy): Eukaryota > Metazoa > Chordata > Chondrichthyes > Carcharhiniformes > Carcharhinidae > Carcharhinus > Carcharhinus amblyrhynchos. The sequence goes on along the minus strand of NC_137326.1, from coordinate 98,150,723 downwards.
AAGAAGTGACACTTGTGCTCCAGAGTCTAATTTAAAATTTGCCTTGTTTGTGGCCATTGACCGATAATATCTGTGCTCCACAAATTCCTCTTGGACTTTGCAGTCTTGCCCAGAAAAATGCATGTCACGTTTGTCAGTACGTTTCACTCTGAACTGGAGTTGAAAGATTTAGTTTATGGTATGCTGCTTTAAAAATTGTCCCTTCTCCTGCAGGAATGGCATTGTGTTCATGGCAGGACAGTCTTTGAGCCAATGGTGTTATCTTGCACTGTAATGGGAGCAGTGGATAACAGTAGTGGCCACTTTCTCTTCATTCTGGTTTGGCTTTTTACTGAGGGCGCTGGTACCTCTATTGTTCACAAACTGGACTGAATCAGTAGTCTGACCCCACAAAGCATCACTGTCACATAGGATTAAATCTTAGTTCTGCTTCTGGAGTTCAGACTGTCTCACCTAATTGAACTGCCTTAGACAATGTTAGAGCCCCCTTGGACTGCAGGGAAAAAAAAATCAGATAAAAGTTTCATCAAGCACACCCTCCACAATGAAGTCTCAGATGAGTTCACCCACACTCCTATCACCTAAACAATACCATGTCATTTATGAAAAAGTAATGTTTTCTCTGGATTCCTGAGTGTGCCTTTTATTTATTTTCTACATACAACTATGTACAGGGATAAATAGGCTTGAGGCTCATTCCAAACCATATCTCGGTGTGCTCTGACCATGCATGGTCTACAAATATTGCATCTAAGGCTGCCAACTCTGGTTAAATGCATAATGGGAGTGTTTTTAAGAATCACATGACCCCCCTCCCCCCATCTCTACACTGCTGCTGTTCTGCTTCCACATGTTGACTCCTGCCTTCCCTTATCAATTGCAAAACAAACATTGTTGTTAGATAGGATGGTAGTTGTCAAGCAGATTTTCCCACCACTGACTCCACCACCTTCACTTTGTCTCGCAATGCTTCTATCATTAAAAAATGAACTTCTCAAAAAAGATTAAAAATAATTTTAATACCCTATGACTTTTCCCCTGGATTGCTCATAGCAATGTCCAGATGATCGCTGTTTAATTTCTGGAGACTCTGGGGCTTTCTCGTAAGTCAGCAATCCAAACCACATCCAAGAATCAGGAAATGGGTGAAATGCAAGAAAAACAACACTACTTAGAATATAATGCAGAATCTGATATCAAGTTAAATCTGATATATATCAGCATCTTTCACTGTTCTTGACTGCGAGCTACATTTTCCACGAAGGCCACATTTAGAAAGGATTTCTGGCAAAGGCAAACTCATTTTTTTATTAAGGCCACATGGCAATACAACTACGAAACCCAGCATGAGTTTGTTCTTAGAATCCCTGCAGTGCAGGAGGAGGCCATTTAGCTCATCAAGTGTGCATAACTCTACAACAGGGCATCTTACCCAGGCCCTCTCTCGTGAACCTTCAGATATTTACCTCATTAATCTCCCTAACCCACACATCTTGGGACACTCAGGGGCAATTTAGCATGGCCAATTACCTTACTTGCACATCTTTGGATTGTGGGAGGAAACCAGAGCACCCGGAGGAAACTCTGGCAGATACAGGGAGAATGTACAATCACCCAAGGCTAGAATTGAACCTGGGTCCCTGCTGCTGTGATGCAGCAGTGCTAACCACTGCTATAAACAAAACATTGAGAATTTTGTTTGTGTTCCTTGATTTTATTATAACCAAATCACCAACTTGGCATTTGCTACTGACTTTGAAAATACCAATGAGATAACATTGGGAAAAGTAACAGAATACAAGTCATCACAGATCTGCTGGGCCATTTGCTGCACTGTGTACTGTAATTAACAAATTATTGTTGGAGGGCAGGAGGGAGGATATATGCAGGTACGTCAAGGCAAGTTACAATGCTGAAGCAGCTTAAAAAGTTAGCTTGCAGATGGACCATTTAACATTAATATAATTGATGATAAACAGCAAATGAAATACAATTAGTCAAGATGACCAACTTTCAATATTATCCTCATTAAATTCAGCCTACTTTGTTCTGATATTCAATCCAATTAACTACCCTACGATAAGAAAATGCCACTGACACATACAATTCATTAATTTATTTTTTAGGTTGGTCAGATAATAGAACCCTCCCCACCCCACCTCCCAAACAAAATACCTCAACCAACTCAGGAGACCTCAAACTCTTAACCACTTTAAGTTATCAGTCTAGCCTCAGGGAAAATAGCACAGACTGCATTAAAATTCCTCCACACCAGCCTGTCATTATCCTGAGAAGATACAAGACCAGCCAGAGCACTAAGCAAGGGGGCTAGAATTTACAACTTAGACATTTTAAAAATCTGACCACAATCCAATATTAGTTGATTTGCATCAATAATGCAGGCCCAAAACCCAGACCAATAAATGCTGTTCATTTGTCCCAACAACATAGGGTAGCAGAAGAGTTATCTGCATGAGCTGCTTTAAAAGCACACATTTAATACTCAATCATTGGAAATCACAGACTTTGCATTTATTGGCTTTAACATAATGTAGGCAGACAGTATAATTTAAAAGGCATCAATATAGTGTTTTGAAGTCACTGTATTACAGTGTATTAAAGTCTTCCATGGCAGAACTTTCAATTATGGTGCTGTTTGTAACTTCTTACTTTGTCTACGTAGTTTCAAAATTAGTGGAAAGAGAATGGCATTACAATGAGGTATAGCAATAGCTTGAGCTCTCTAGCCAGCTAGGGGTGTAGTCACCTCAAATAGAATTCACGCTTAAAAAATATTCATACTGTTCATACTTTTCCTAGGCTGATTGGGCTTTAACATTGCTGACTGATGTGCTTGCTGTACATTTTTGCTTTAATTTAGGACTGTGAAGACAAATAGAGCCCTTCATGTCACAAGAATTGACGTCACTTCAATAATATTTGATGAAACCATGTAGTATGTTGCAAGCTCACTAAAATCAATGACTACTGTGGCTCCAATCAGACTTTTATCCAGTGTTTGAAGAATTTTTAGTACCTAAATTAGAATGCAAGCAATTCTGTATTTATAATCTGTATGGTGTGTGGTGGTTGTAATCTTGGAGATATGTAGTACAGTTGAATTTTGGATTCTTAAGGCACATTGGAAATATATTTTTCTACATATTCTGTTTGGATTACAACACATTATTTAAAGAATACCAACAGAGAACTTTTCCAGCAGTCTTGTTAATAATATATGTCACGTTTCCCGACCCTGCCCCACCAACACCATCCCCTCCACCCCAACTCCACTCTGTACTGTGGCTCTACCCCAAATATAATTTCTCCTCAAATCCACAGAAGCTACTATTTTGAGAACCTGGATCTCCCTGTATGATCTTTCCTCAAAGCTAGTAACACTTGTTTCCACATCAAATATTCTGGACTGGTTTGCAAGGCAAGGAGGGAAGGTTAAAAAACAACAGTATACTGCTATGAATGAACTGAACATGCATTTTGATGAAATACTAATGCACTTTTGCAGAGCAAATGCTCATTATACATTGTGGTAAAGACTCAAATTGCATTTGAGGAAAATAAACCTGTCACATTGATTTATATATCTCATTCTCACCTCCCTGAAATTCAGCTTCCCATCAAAATCCTCATCCACTTCTTTGATCATTTTTTTCAGGCCAATGTGAGTCTGAGGAGCTCCGAGTTTCTCCATCATTAACTTTAGTTCCATTAAGTCAATGAAGCCATCTTTTCCAGAGTCATAGCTGCAGATGGTTACAGAAAACAATGAGTTAGTTATAAGGCCCCCTCACATTTGGGTCAGAAGGGGGATGGGTGAAGAGGAGAAAGAGAAGAGAGATATGAAAAGAGATGGAGAAAAATTAGAACATACATCAAAATAAATTATCTGCTATTTCAGTACTGCCAAGTTCCTAATTGAGTTTGATTTCAAGCAATTACTGAACTATACCACAAGACACTTGCTTACCCATCCATTGCAGTCTCAAGCTATAAAGAAAAAAATCACTACAGGAATTAATTTATTTATCGAAGATGCTTCCTAACAGAACAAGATACTGAATAATTAAGACTCTAACGAGCATTTTAATAAGAGAAGGGAAGTAATGAAAAGATGATAATGCTAGTTTATGAGGAAAGACTTGATACCAGAACCATTTCCATTACAGATAAGCGGTGGCGATTCAAGATATTAAAATTATGAATTGTTTTATCTTTCCTTATTCACTTCATTAATTCTATTGCTTTGAGTGATAAAAGTATAATTAAACGATAAAGGAAGAGAATTTTATACAGGAATGTTGGAGCTTCAACTAATTTGCCACAGTGAATAGCTGAATTAGAGACCACTGGATCTTAAAGAAAAATTAAGAAATATTTGAGCAAAAAGAAAACTACAAAAATCTGGCAAGAGAGAGAATGGCGGTGAGATTAATTTGTGGCTTGCTCCAGCAAGGAGACAGAGGCAATGGCCTTGTAATATTATCGCTAGACTATTAATTCAGAAATCCTGCTAGTGTTTGAGGACCTCGGTTCAAATGCTGTTACAACAGGATCTATTACGACAGATGGTGGTATTTGAACTCAAATTAAAACAAAATGGAATTAAGAATCTACTGATGTCAGTTGTAGTAAAAACCCATCTGGTTCATTCATGTCCTTAAAAGGAAGGAAATCTTCTGTCCTTGCTTGGTCTGGCCTACTTGGGACTCCTGAGCCACAGCAAAGTAGTTGACTCTCAACTGCCCTCAGGCAACCAGAGATGAGCAAAAAAAGCTGGCCAGTCAGCGATGCCCATGTCTGAAGAATGAATAAAAAAATTGACAGCATTGATAGTATCTTTCCTGACCACTGAATGTCCCAAAGTGCTTTAGAGCTAATGACTAGTGATTGCTGTAACATAGAAAATGGGCAACCAATTTGCATATAGCAAGCCCCCACAACATCAGAACAGTTTCGCTGATTAGAAGAACTCATTTTTCTCCATCTAGTGATAACATGAATGAGATTTAAGAGCAATGTGGCCAATAAGTATTACAAATAAAATGATTTTTGGTTAAAGTAAACCAGCCAATAGCTTGAATGGGTGAATTAAGACTAATTATGTATGGATCGAGTAACAGACTTTAATTCTCCACTTCTACTCAATAGAGCAAATAGTCAGATATCTCTAAATTTCCTGATATTCCATATGCAGCACTCAAAAAAAAATCAATTTCCCTGCAAGTTTTCTGAAAGAATGCATTTCAGTTAGCAACAAGTGTGCACCACCTACCAAGATAACAGTTTATATCAAAGCAATAATGTCAATAGAAAATTTGAGAAATAATATAGAAAAGTGAAAAAACAGCATGCCTGCTTGGGAAAAGATTATATTGAATATGATAGTTAGCACAGCAAATGTTCATAAACAGCAACATTAATCTTCAAAAAAAGAGCAGCAAGGAAGAAGTTCCACATGTTTAGCTAACAATTCAGTTGCTTGCACATTAACCTTTTAGGCACGGGACTCAGCCATTAACTTAAATGTTGCCAGTGTGGGTTAGAGGAATCTCCTTTCTTACTAAATCTTGTAGATCAGGAAAGGAAATGATTAATTTTACCAAATACATTCAATCTTTATTCAAATTGTCAATAATTAAATTCCCTAGCTTTCCAGTAAAAGTTCCTGGCGCATTAGGATGATGCAACAACACTAAGGTGGAACAGGAGTGGACTAAACTATTCTATGAAGGCAGGTTTAGTGTACAAAGAAATAACAGTTTCAGTCTTACTACTGTCATAACTTTGTTTAAAACTGAATAACCCACCGCTTAGACAAGTCATCAGGTGACATTAACCATGTGCCAAACATTACAACAGAAATTCATTGCTCTTCTTGGAGCAGCATGGTGGCACAGCGGTTAGCACTGCTGCCTCAGTACCCGGAACCTGGTTTCGATTCCAGCATTCTCCCAGTTTCTGCGCGAGTTTCCTCTGGGTGCTCCTGTTTCCCCTTGATCCAAAGTTGTTCAGGTTAGGTGGATTGGCCATGGTAAATTGGTGGAGGTTACAGGGATCAGGCGGCAGGGGGGGGGGGGGGGGGGGGGGGGGGGGGGGAGGTGAGCGTGGGTAAAATACTCTATTGGAGAATTGGTGCACACTTGAGCCGAATGCCTCCTTCTGCAGTGTAGGAATTCTATGATAGTTACCTTTGCACTGAAAGCAGAGTATTTCTTTTAATCAACTTTTCAAAATGTGTAACTGGTACAAATATAGTTTAGCTCCTACTTTGGTAAAACATTGGCTGCCTTTCCTGTCAAAGACATAGACACTGCTATTACATATGGATCAGCAATTTCAAACAAAGGGAAGTTGCACAGTTAAGCTCAAACTATCTAATAGTTGCTTCATGGAAATGGATTTTTATTGTTAGACTCCCCATTAAAAAGGTGCGGTGTGTGTTAGAGACAAAGTAAACTCAAATTCTTACCAATTCCAGTACAGGTACCCATTAATGGAGAGAGTGCAAATTCCTAGCATCCAATCCCCTTGGCACTGATGACTAAACGATTAGTAGTGTTGCATCACATTCCATTCAGGGTTTAATAGTTGTTGGAGATTTTGTTAAATACAAAATCTTAAGAATACAGAAAAATTCAGAGCAGTGGGTAATCTTTTGTTCCATTCTGTCAGTGCCTGGCACCTCAATTGTTGGTTGATCATCATCTTGGATTACAAAAATAGGCAGGACAGTAAGTTGCAATGAGGAAATGAGAACCCTATAAATAGATATAGATAGTAAGGAGAGTGGACCAAAATGTGGCTGATGGAGTTTAACGTGGATAAGTGTGAGGTCATGCATTTTGGTTGCAAAAATGGAAAGGCAAATTATCTAAATGGGGAGACACTTCGGGGTCCTCTGGTTCAGAGGGCTCTGGGTGTCCTCATTCATGAGTCACAAAACCAGCATGCAGGTACAGTAGATAATAAAGAAAGCAAATGGAATGTTGGCATTTATAGCTAAAGGAATAGAATATAAAAGATAAGGAAGTTTTGTTGCAACTATACAAGGCATGGTGAGACCACACCTGTAGCATTGTGCAGTTTTGGACCCCATATTTAAGGGAAGGTATAGTGGCATCAGAAGCAATTCAGTGGTGGTTCAGAAGATTGACTCGAGATGAGGGGTTTGTCATGTGAAGACAGATTGAACATTTTAGGCCCAACCTCTGGAATTTAGAGGAATGAGGGGAGATCAAATTGAGGTAGTCATGATAAAAGGTATGGCTGAAGTAGAGGTGGAGCAGGTGTTTCCACTGGTGGCATTTGAGGATGAGGGGTAGCAAATTCAAAACAGTTGAGAAACTATTCCCAAAGGGTTGAGAATCTGTGGAATTTGCTACCCTAAAAGGATTTGGATGAAATGGGTTGAAAGGTTACAGGGAAGGCAAGAAAATGGGGATGAGAAACAAATCAGTCATGATTGAATGGCAGAGCAGACTTGATGGGTCAAATGGCCTAATTCTGCTCCTATATTTTATGAACTTGGATCAGTACATATCCATTATTGTCACGATAACTAGCATTGCTTTGCTCTGACTCTGTAGGTGCTCAAGTGTCATTTACAGCGCATGCCCTTTTGTCCACAAGGGGCATAAATGAAGCTTTGGTGCTACAAGATTAAAATCTGTGCTGAAGCTTATAGCTTACATGTCAATTGTAGCTTATAACCTTTGTTTAAATGTACACCAAAATATACAGAATAGAATATTGGACCTCGTGTTATATATCTTCATAACAAATGAGATTAGACTGATCGGACCAGTTCTAATAATTGTTTGCTTTTATCATCCAATTTATTCAGCATTTTGAATGAGGAATATTTAGTTATTTATAACCTTTGTTGCTCATTCCTGGAACTTTGCCAGTCTCCTAGATCCTCAAGTTATTTTTAAATGCTGATCAGTGCCTATTCATAAGTGAGAACAGGCCAAGGACTGGTGATAAACCAGTTACTCTCTGGTCCTTGACAGGGCTTCAGTCATATCAAAAATAGTAGGATTTTTTTAGCCTTATTGTGGAATTTAAAAAAACAGTAAAGCTGTAGAATCTCACGTGCCATTTCTGCCCAGCATGTAAGCGTTTGTCAACCTTTCTTCCTTTTCTCAGCTCTTTTATAAGCTGCTGAATTTAAGTATGTTGAGTGTACACAGCATGTGTTGAAGTTTCAGCTGCTGACCTTTTTCCATTCTTCTTCCTCTCTCCTCGGTTAAAGGTCAAAGGCTTTGGGTTAGAGGGTCATTAGTAGCAGCACAAATCTGGAAACATAATTCTTGCAAACAGTTTTGAAGGTAGACTGACTGTCTTTCTCAGTGACTTGAAGTATGCATCATAGATGGCACATAATAATGTGGACAAATTTAATGGACCAAGAGCTAAAAGTTGTCAGATCTCTAGTAAAAAGAGTGTATAATGGCAGAAAATTTACAGCAATGGTGACATAGATAAGAAACTGTTATGCTCCCATAACATCCAGTGGAGAATTCCTGCCACAATTTAAAAATAATTAAACACAATGGTCAGAATTCCCCCATTTGGAGATCAAGAACAGTGGCGGGTGGATTCAGCAGCGCATCGCCTGCCAACCAGAGTGGCAAGGATTCCACACTAGATTCTGCGCTTGGAATCTTACTAATTATGCGTAGACGATTTTCCCTCCATCTCTATCAGTTGTCAGCCTGCTTTGTTTGCAGCCAGCTGCAGGGTTCAACAGCCCTGTCGCAGTATTTAAACTGCAGTCCAGCACACCAACACCACCTCTCCCTCTCCTCCACTCTCCCCCCCCCCCGAAACAAGCCCATCACTTGAGGTAAGATGCCCATGCCCCACTTAGATCTTTGCTCAGACTCTGGAGGCAGCACAACATTCTGCCTCAAAGTTACATAAGAACATAAGAAATAGGAGCAGGAGTAGGCCATCTAGCCCTTCGAGTCTGCCCCGCCATTCAATAAGATCATGGCTGATCTGTTGTGGCTCAGTTCCACATTCCCGCCCTCTTCCTATAACCCTTAATCCCCTCTTATCAAAAACCCATCAACCCGCGTCCTAAAAATATTTAGCGAGGCAGCCTCCACCACTTCAACGGGCAGAGAATTCCAGAGATTCACCACCCTTTGAGTGAAGAAGTTCCTCCTCAACTCCGTTCTAAACCACCCCCCCTTTATCTTGAGGCTGTGCCCCCTAGTCCTACTATCCTGAGCGGGAAGAGTCTCTCCACCTCTGTTCTATCCATCCCATTCATCATCTTATACGTCTCAATGAGATCTCCCTCATTCTTCTAAACTCTAACGAGTACAAGCCTAGTTTATTCAGCCTCTCCTCATAGCTCAACCCCCTCAACTCCGGCATCAGCCTAGTAAACCTCCTCTGCACTCCCTCCAAGGCCAAAATATCCTTGTGTAAGTACGGTGCCCAAAACTGCGCACAGTACTCCAGCTGCGGCCTCACCAATGCCCTATACAGCCGCAGCAAGACCTCCCTACTTTTATATTCAAAAGTTGCTGGGGGTGGGTGGTGTTATTACACAAACAGGATTCTCATGTACCCAAACCCAGATGCACTTTCATAGTTGGACAGGCAGGGTTTAGATTGGAAACCCACCCTCTATTAAAGCCTTTAAATAGCCACTTAGTGATCACTTAAGGACCTTTTTCCAACCAACCTCAATTTTTAAAAGTTCTTCAAATCTTTAAAGTTCTACCCTTGGAAGTCTTCATCCATCCCTTTCCAGTAAGTGATTTTCTGACCTTGAGCTTTTAATGCAGCCTTATTGGGGGTCCAGCTTCCCTCCACCTTTCAGTGTTTGTCTTAATTATCTACCTTATTGCCCCTTGCCCAAATCACCCCTTCAACACGTCACTCTCCCTTTCCCCACCTCTGTTCAAACTTCAGATCTTTGATGCAGTGGCTGCATGAGTTCCATAGTACAGTGCTATTCAACACTGGTATGAAGCACTGGAGGTGGTGTGGGGCAGAGGGGAGAAGACCCCTGTACTCCCTAACCCGAAGCTCTGTACCCGAACCAAGGCAGATGCAATACTGAGCTGGGGTAGTGACTCAAGAGGATCCATGAATGCAGCAACACAGTGCTTCCATGAAGACCAGCTTGGCATGGAGATGAAGGGCAGAGACCAGTCTGCCCAGAGTGGTGAACAGCACGTCAAGAGCAAAACAGCACTATGGCAGTTGTTGCACTCACCCAGAAGTCTCGAATGAACTGAGGACTGCCTCACGTACACTACTCTTACCAATCGGGTTTGATACCAACAAGATTTCCCACTGGCAAGATGCAAGACTTGAAGATATAATGGGTTGCTGGAGGGCAACTGTTTTAATGAGCATTTATAAAGATACAAACGAATGCAAATAGAGTTTGCACCAGCAGGAAGACTGACCCACATTAACTTACCACTGGGAGAATTGTAATTTGGTTTCACCCTGTCGGGTTTCCGGCCTTTAGCTTCTTGCCAGATTCTCTGCTCCCACCACCACCACAAAACACATCATCATGGGGGTGGGGTGTTGGGAGAATTCCACCCAATGTAGTGAGCACATACGGATTGGGAGCAGTGCAGCAAAGTGACTAATATCTGACTGAAGTCCCCAGTTTCCAAATGAAGTTTCTGGTACAATAGTTTGATGCAACAACCCCGCTTGAATTAGAACAGGAGTGTGACAATTTCCATACATACTTCATTCCTCAGGTGTAATTTATCTAGTACACACTGTTCAAAACAGTTCCATGAGTTCATCTTATGAGGGCACCCCTATTGCATTTAAAGGATTGTGAATCACTAATTCTTAAAAAGATGCACTTTCATTATGGCTTAGAGTGTTCTTCCTCATAATAGTTGGCAGTTTGGAAACCAAATCAGAATTTTTAATTTGATGCATTGAAAGCATTAGTAAATTTATTCATTTTAGTGCAATGGTAAGAGGCCAAAGTGCTGAATTCAGATAATCTATTATGGTGTGTAATTGAATTGCTACAGGATGTTCTCAGGGCCACAACCAATCTAAGTTGCTATGCAGATATTTTCATTATAGTAACCCTGCAGAAAATATTAAGATGCTGAGGGGGTTAATCAATTCATATGTGCTGCTGGACAGAAGTATAAAAGTAAAGATTTATTCACAGGCTGAGAAAAGGATTAAAACATTACACAGAAAACATTCTTCATTCATAAAGGTTTTCACTCCAGCTCTGACATTTATAAATAGATTCTTTCATGTCTTGCGAGGGGCCCAGTCGGGGAAGCAACTGGCTCCTGTTTAAAAAAAACGACCTGCATCTAAAGCAATGCGCGCAACTGCACTCAGCATTTCTGTTCCTCCATTCCCACATACTGTCGTCAGCTTTCTCGCTGTAATCTAAGTGGAATTCAGTTAGAACAATGCAGCTGCTTTATCTGCCATTAGCAGAAAGTGGTAGCAATTGCTAACAAAAATCAAAGAACGTTTTATCCATCTAAGCCCTTTACTATTACATTCTCCCACCTACTTCAATATGCCAAGATTCATGGCTTTCAAAGATTGTTTAAGGGTCCAAAAAAAAAACAGACATTGCTTTGTACTTCCAATTTCTTTACAACGATGCGGTGCATAATGATTTGTGCTAACCGGGGTGACTCGAGTAGTAAAAAGGTACACAGAATTTCTGGTCTCTATCCAATGACAAAAAAGGATGCCAAAGTTTAAACTTGTTCCTGCTCCCTTTTCAGAACAGGTGCTGATGTTCTCCCTCAGTCTCTCCCAATTCAGCTGTAAGACAAAACAACCTTTTGCTGATGAGGGTTTATTTTTAAATTTCCGAGCAATTTTCTGCATGAAAAGAGAAATGAGAGTTTTGTTTTGGAAAGAAACCACAAGCATTTCCAAGGAGAAATGACAATTAAAATATGACCGTTTAAGCAACAAGAAATTCTTGCAAGCTCATGAGTTCTTTTTTCCAAATTTATAATGTTACTTTAATCATTGAGAGGAAGAAACTTCAAATTTGCCTGAGAATGGTGTAGTCTGTTATAAGTTAAATCCTCACGAGGCAAAAATGTGCTAAACCAAAAGAAAGCCACATGAATTAACTTCTGATAAAACTCAAGAATTATCATGTCGGCAGAGGAGTGTGCGGCATGGAGCTTGATTACAAAGATCACATTGCACACTTTATAGATATCTAGGCCATGTGTGCATTCAGCAGCATGCACCATAACGTTTCATATATAAAAAGTTTATTTATTAGTGTCACAAGTAGACTTACATTGACACTAATGAAGTTACTGTGAAAATCCCCTAGTTGCCACTCTCCAGCACCTATCCGGTTACACTGAGGGAGAATTTAGCATGGCCAATGCACCTAACCAGCATGTCTTGGGGAGAGAGAGAGAGAGGGGAGAGAGAGAGAGAGAGGGGAGAGAGAGAGAGAGAGAGAGAGAGAGGGGAGAGAGAGAGAGAGAGAGAGAGAGAGAGAGGGGGGGGGGAGGAGAGGAGGAGGGGGAGGGGGGGGGAGGAGGAGGGGGGGAGGGGAAGAGGGGGGGGGAGGGGTGTTGGGGGGAGACAGAGGGGGGTGAGGGGGGGGGGGGGGGGAAAAGAGGGGGGAAGAAAGGGAATGTGAAGATGCTGCACAATGACCCAAGCAGGGAACTGCAACTGGGTCCCTGGTGCTGAGACAGAGCAGTGCTAACCACTGCCACAGCACCAATCCTAGAAAAAAATTTGGATAAGGTTTGAAAATGGACATGGGGATCATGACATGCAATTAAATTGCACTCACTCATTCTTTCCAACACGTTGTCTGCTAATTATAATGCTACATTTGTAGCCCAGCACTAAAATATGCAATTGAACAGCTGTACTCAGGACAAAGCTTGTGCAAGGCTACCATAACTTAAGGTAAACCTGTGTGTCTGGAGATGTGCCTGCACCACTTAGAGGGCAAGTGCATTCTGGATGTAGCAAGTGCTGAAAGTGGCTGAGGAAAGGATATGTAAATATAGCACAATAATGGAGAGGGTGCACTCCAAGCTTCTCTTTTGCAGCTTTGGAGGTGAATAGGAGGAGAGTGATCCTCTGCCAAAGCCCTCCAGGCAGAAAGCAGTTGCTGTTATTGCCAGGTGCATAGCCCAAGGACTTGGATGCAGTGCAAAAAAGGTTCAACAACTTCAAATGGAGCAGTCAAGGTCAGTGAATGCTTCCTCAAATGCCATGATTGTACAACTGAAGCATTAGCCACACACTGGCCGGAACTTCATTTATTCACACCATCATGATCTTCTGGTCCTGCTGACGGCATACCCCCCACCTTGAATTTCACGGCAGTGAGGGGTGTATTCAAAAAGGAAACTCCATTGCCAGCGGTGGGACCAGAAGATCCTGCTGCTGGCCAATGGTGGCCATTCCGACACCATGACAGGTTGCATGGAAAATCCCACCCACAGACTCTGCACACGGCCCCTTCACTCACTCACCAATAAATCTAATCATTGACAGTGATGGATGAACGAAGCTGTACCTCACCATCACTCCACATCTCAGACTTTGTGCACACTGCCAGCTTTTCAACCATGGCAGAGACTTCATCTAGCAGATTTCACGACACTCATTTCCTTCCATACTGCATGACAGGCTGGCAGGCAACTGCAGAAAGACCACCAAACCAGTGGGGCAGGCATGACTGCATGCCCTCACCCAGATGGAGGAGATTAAGTGAGCCAATATTAGAGTGCCCATGGCGGTGACCAGTGGCAGAACTGAAATCACTGAAGCTGAAAGTTTACTCCTAAGCAATCCTTCTCATGTCCCACTTCCCCTGCACCTTGCTACCACCCACCCCATTCCTTCCCTAATTGCAACTCTGTCTTTCTGCTAACTGATACCCAAAATCTGCCACCTGGCCAGGAAGTGAGAAAGTTGGAACTACAAGATGAACAAGAAATTGATAAACACCATCACTTGATCTCACTAGCAGCCAAGAACAGATACCCACATTATACACGTTCTAGAGAATAGTTTTTAGGTAGGATCCATCCATGGAGAGACAGTTTCTGCACAATGGTAACCCCAAGATGTTGATGATGGGGGATTCAGTGAGGGAAATGCCATTGACTGTCAGGAGATGATTAAATTCTCTTGATGGAAATGGCCATTCCCTGGCATTTGTGTAGTATGAATGTTGCTTGCCATTTATTTTCCCAAACCTGAATATTGTTCAGGTCTTGCTGCATATGGACCTGAACTGTTTCAGAAAGACATGAACTGCTTCGAGTTTAAAATGGTATTGAACATTGTGCCGTCATCTGTGAACATCCCCACTTTTGCCTTCTGCTGGAGGGAAGGTCATTGACGAAGCAGCTGAAGATGGTTAGACCTAGCACACAACCTCAACTCCTGCAGTGATATCCCAGAATCGAGATGACTGATCTCCAATCACCACAACCATCTTTTTGTGCCAGGTATGACTAACCAGTGGAGGATTTTTCCCCTTAATTCAGTTTTCTAGGGTTTCTGGATACCATACTCAAACGCTGCCTTGATGTCACCTCGAGTTCAGCTCTTTCATCCAATTTTTAACCAAAACTGTAATGAGGTCAGGAGCTGAGTGTCCCTGGAGGAGCCCAAACTGAGCATCAGTAGGCTGCTGATTGCTGAGTAATTGTCGCTTGTTAGCACTGTTGATGACACTTCCATCACTTTGCTGATGATAGAGTAGACTGATGGGGCAGTGATTGACTGGGGTGGATGTATCCTGCTTATTGTGGACAAGGCATACCTGAGCCATTTCCACATTGTTGGGTAGATGTGTGGCATGGTTAGCTCTGGAGCACTAGTTTTCAATACAATTGCTGGAATGGCATGCTGCTTCCATTGTTTAGCACACAAGTAGCCTGATGTTGTAGCTTCACTAGGATGAGGCCTCATCATTTGCATTTCTAGGTCCCTCAATTCCTGCACACTTTAAAGCGATATAGGTTTATTAGCACAAGATCTAATGGTGTTCTCAATGCATCCCTGAATGGTACAAACACCTCACTGATTCATAGGAATCCTTGGCATGACCAATGTTGAGAAGATGCATTTGACAAAATGCTGAACAAATCAAGGAACTTTGCTGGTGTACTGTGAGTCTGTTGCTGGGATGTTCAACAAAGCACCTTGGCAAAGCTGAACTGTTGTCATCTTGAATGGTGGGTATTCACTGTGTGGCACCAGTAATAGTCTAAATTAGTGCCATCTCCACTGCTACCATATTGGAATCTGGATTCTAGCAAGAGGAGAGGAATATCAGGCTATCTACTGAAAAATTAATTTACATTATTTACAGTACGTACATAGTGAGCCATCAGGGAGGCAACTTGCCCCTCTGGGCTACCCATCTGCTCCTACAGTATCCAATACTCGACTGCCTGACATCAGTGCCACATAGATCAGAATATCCATTCTGTGAAACCTTTAGAGTTAGAAAGGTGAATGGTGAAATGAAGGTGTGAAACCTCCCAGTGCTGCACAGTGGCAGTGGTTAGCACTGCTGCTTCCCAGAGACTTGGGTTTAATTCCAGCCTCGGTGACTGTGTGGAGTTTGCATGTTCTCCCCATGTCTGCATAGGTTTCCTCCCACAATCCAAAGGTGTGCAGGCCAGGTGGTTTAGCCATGCTAAATTGTCCCTTACTATTCCAATGTATATTGGTTAGATGGATTAGACAGGTAAATGTGTGAGGTTACAGGGATATAGTGGGGAAGGGGGCCTGGGTAAGATAAGTTACGCAAAGTTGATGCGGACGTGATGGGCCAAATAGCCTCTTTTGCACTGTAGGGATTCTACGACGACAATTCATTTACTCAACAATCCAAGCGCACCATGCAGCAGAGCACACCTTTAGACTGCAGCATTGTGCTAAAGTTGGAGTTTGGTCACTGTGAATTTAAGGGATGATTTGTATCTGCAATCTAATCCCTTAAATTTAGCAAAGTTGCTCTTTGGGTTGAAGATGGGGAATTTTAGTTCAACTTTAAAACAGGGCTGATACAGGAATTAGTGAACAAACACATAGAAAATGCAGGATGTGGATAAACTGTGAAATTATCCACTTTGGACAGAAAGAATGGCAGAGCATTAGTTAAATGGTGATCAACTAGGAAATGTTGATGTACAAAGAGACCTGGGTGTCCTCATACATCAGAAACTGAAAACAAACAGTTAGGAAGGCAAATGATATGTGAGTCTTCATTGCAAGACTCAAGCAGTGGAACAAATGTCTTTGTGCAGTTGTATAGGGCCTTGGTGGTAGCACCTGGAGCAGTGTGTACAGTTTTGATATCAAGAAAGGAATACAGTAAAGGTTCACAACAATGATTCCTGGGATGGCAAGATTGTCAGATGTGAAATTGGGTCAACTGAGTGTATTCACTAGAAATTAGAAGGGAGATCCAAGAAAGAGATCTGAGGGGTGGACAGATGCCCATGGCTGAGGCATCAGGAACAAGGGATTATAGTATCAGGATATGGAGTATGGCCATTTAGGACAGATGATGGGAATCCTCTTCACTCAGAGGGTGGTGAACCTGTTTAATTCTCCACCACAGAAGGCTGTGGAGTCCAAGTCACTGAATATAATTGAGGAGGAAAGAGATTTCTAGACTCTAAAAAAAAAGGTGTCAAGAGGCATGGGGAGAGCATGGGAGTATGGCCTTGAGATAGGTCAGCCATGATCATATTAACAGTGAAACAGGTTCAAAGGGCCAAATGGCCTATACCTGCTCCTATTTTCTATGTTTCTATCATGAATTAGACATCAGCAATCTCAATCTACTGAACTGGTTTGGAAGCAAGTCATGCTCAATTCCATGGGACTGCCTAAGGAGGTGGATTACATCTTCCTATCTCTCCATTGACATCATGCTGCAGAACATTCATATAAACCTCACCTCTTTGCCTCCTATATTAGCTATCATTGGCAAATTTTGAAATTCTTTGTATTCCCAGATCCAGGTCATTCACATATAGCAAAATAAAGGAGTGGTCCTAACATTGATCTTGGGGAATATTGCTGTCTACCAACCTGAAAAATAACTATTTACTACAATTTTGCCGTTTTCTATCCTCAAACTAATTTTTTCATCTAGTTACGCACTGACCTTCCATGAGTCTCAATTTTGTTACATTGTCGTCTCTTCATATTCTGTCCCTTCTCTACCCCCCACCACAGCACTAAAGAGCAATTAGGGATGGGCAATAAATACTAGTCTAGCCAGCGGCACCCATATTTATGAATTAATTAAAAGGCTACTGGCTCCAAAAGATATGTCATTTGGAACAGCATATGTTCCATGCAGATAAAAGAATATTTCTTTCCTATGTCAAGATGTAGTATTTTTCAAAAGTATATTGCTTTGTTTTTGCTTCCATCACTTCAAGAGTTCTGATCTCTGGGGTCTTTGTTCCAACTAAAGTTGGATCCAAAGACATGCTTTGGCTTCGATAAATTCACCATATTCACAGAAATGAACTCCAGCTGTAGTTTGTTTATCCAGCAGTTGCTACATTTCTTACACTATTCCCTCCAGATAATGTATTTTCTTTTAAATTCACAAATGGTTGAGTGCTGTAGGGTCATTTCATTCTGGACATTAAAGTCAGATTGGAGGTAAAATTTGATAGCAATATTCTAAATGCCCATTTGAACTGGATATAATGGCCCAGTTATTCGCAAGCCTTGGGGGCAAGGAGATTTTAGGGAAGTTGACAAAGACAGAGACTGGGGACCATGCTGATCTCAGTAGCAGGGCCTTCCAATGCTGGACAACATGCCAAATAGACAACTTGGCAAGCAAGTTGAAAAGGATAGAAATTAAGACAAGAAACAGTGTGCTTATGACAAGTCACAGGCAGAAAATACAGTTGAGAACCAAGAGAAATAGAAATATAAAATAAAAGAGTACAATTCTTCAGGGTGTGCAGGAACAGAGGCCAGATGTAAATGTGCATGGATTACTGAAGGTGACAGAACAGGTGGGGTTCAATTAATAAAACAGTATCCTGGGCTTTATTAATTGGGACAGAGTATGAGCGCAAGGAAGTTATGCTGAACAAGACACTAGACCTCAGCTGGAGTATTGTGTAGAGTTCTGGCTGCCACACCATTGAAAGGATGTCAACGCATTGGAGTGCTGAAAGGTTTACAATAATGGTTACAGGGATGAGAACCTTCAGTTATGAAGATAGATTGGAGTGGTTGGGACTGTTCTCCTTGGAGAGAGGGAGAGAGGAAGAGAGATGTTCAAAATCACGAAGGGTCAGGGCAGAGTAAACAGAAATTGTTCCTGCTTGTAAAAGGATTGTTAATAAGGCACCAATTTAAATTGATTTATAAAAGAAGCAAATGTGATCACAAGACATAGGAGCGGAATCAGGCCACTCTACCATCGAGTCTGCTCCACCATCATGGCTGATAGGAGAATGGGATGAGAACTATGAGGAAAAAACATCTTTCACCAAATGGAATGCACTGTTGGAAGTATGGTGGAGGCAAATTCAATCAAGGCATTCAGTGATTAGTCAAATAGTAACAAAATGCAAGATACCAGGGAAGATACAGGGGAATGGCACTAAATCATAATGTTCATTTAGAGAGCTGGAGCAGACATGATGGGCCAGGTGGTATGCTTCTGTGCCATAACACCCATTTCTGAAGTTGGGGCAGCACCAATAGCAAAAAGCTTCTACCAAGCATTCTTAGAAACAGTTCCCAGCATTTGGATTGAGACCAAAGGCATGCTGGGAGCCTTACAGGCAGCACTCCTGATCTTCCTGATTCACATGCCAAAAGTTCACACCTTGGAGCAGGTAGTGTCTACTCCAGACCAGCCTTTGGAAATCCCACAGGTCAAGATTCTCCTTTATTTACTATTAAACGCAAGTCACATTGCCAATGATGCCATCAGGCCACAGCTTTGATGTGTTAAGGACCCCCATCTGCCTTTAGCGGGGGCTTCACTTGTGGCCCGATTTCTGCATCTTAAATTTAATGGAGCAGGAATGCTGGGTTAAAACTAAGGCCACTGAGTTTATAAATGTAGTGAACCTATCTTAAAAATGGACAAAAAGGCTTTACATGCTGGAAACATGCAGAGACAAAAAGAGGAAATATTGCAAGTCCATCACTAATTAAACCTAACATAGGAACTGGGAGGAGGAGGAGGCCATCTGGGCCTTTCAAGCCTGCTCTGTTATCCAATAAGATTATGGCTGATTTTTGTGGACTCAGCTTCTTACCTGCCTGCTCACCATAATCTTTAATTTCCCCTACTGTTCAAAAATTTATCATCCTTGCCTTAAAAGCATTTGATGAGGTAGTCGCAACTGCTTTGTTGGACATGGAATTCCACAGATTCACAACCCTGTGTGTGAAGAAGTTCCTTCTCAACTCAGTCCTAAATCTGTTTCCCCTTATTGAGGCCACAGCCCTTAGTTGTAGTGGAAACAACTTAGCTGCTTCTATCTTATCTATTCTTTTCATATGTTTCTATAAGATCTCTCCTCATTCTTCTGGATTCCAATGAATATAGCTCCAGTCTACTCAATCTCTCAAGCCAACCCCCTCAACTCTGGAATCAACTTAGTGAATCTCTTCAGCACCTCCTCCAGTGCCAGCATATCCTTTCTCAAGCAAGGAGACCAAAACTGTACACAGTACTCCAGGTGTGGCCTCACCAGCACCTTAGACAGCTGTGACATAACCAACATTGCACTCATCTGCCAGACCCTTGACCACTCAGATTATCTATATCCCTTTGCATACTTTGCTCTGCCACTCATCTTAGCGTCATCTGCAAATTTAGACACACTACATTTGGTCCCCAACTCCAAATCATCTATGTAAATCGTAAACAATTGCGATCCCACTGATCTGAGGCACACTGATTGCCAACAAGAAAACACCCATTTACCCCCACTCTTTGCTTTGTTAGTTAACCAATCCTCTATCCAGGCTAATACATTACCCGTAGCACCATGTATCCTTTATCTTATACAGCTGCAATACAACTACCTGTTTTTAAACTCCATGCCCCCAGCAATGAAGGACAACATTCCATTTACCCCCTTTATCTTATGCAGCAGCCTTTGATGCAGTACATTGTCAAAGGCCTTCTTGAAATCCAGATACACCGCATTCACAGGTTCCTCATTGTCCACTGCGTACGTAATGTTTTCAGAATTCCACCAAATTATCAAATGTGATAGCCCTTCATGAACCCATGTTGCATCTTCCCAATGGGACAACTTATATCCAGATGTCACTATTTTTTCCTTGATAGATTCAAGCATTTTCCCTACTACAGAAGTTAAGCTGACCGGCTATAGTTACCCACCTTTTGTTTTTTGAAAAGCAGTGGCGTCACATTTGCAGGTTCCCACAGATTGGGAGACATCGCAGAATCCAGTGAATTTTGGTAAATTACTACTAGTGCATTTGCTATGTCCCCCACCATCTCTTAGTACACTGGGATGCATTCCATCAGGGCCAGGAGACTTGTCAATCTTTAGACCCACTACCTCTAGTGATAATGATAGTTTCTAGGTCCTCACTTGCTATAGCCTTCTTGTCAATTTTCGGCATGTTATTTGTGTCTTCCATTGTGAAGACTGACAAAATACCTGTTCAATGCCTCAGCCATTTCCACTTTTCTAGTTATTAGATCCCCCTTCTCATCCTCGAAAGGATTAATTTTTACTTTAGCCACTCTTGTTTTAAATGTTTTATAGAAACATTTGCTATCTGTTTCCATATGAGCTAGTTTACTCGCATAATCCATCTTACTTTTAAAAGTAGGCTATGGCAGTCGCCAACATTAACTCTGGACCAAATGGCATCAGGTCAAACATGGACAAGGAAACTTCCTGTTGACCATCATATACAGTTCCCCCTCAGCTGATGAATCAGTATTCCTCCATGTTGAACACCATTGGAGAAAGCACTGAAGGTGGCAAGAGTACAGAATAAATTCTGGGTGGGAGACTTCAATGTCCATCACCAAGATTGGCCCAGTATAGACTGTGCTGACCGAGTCCTGAAGGACATAGCTACTAGACTGGGTCTGCAACTGAATGATGAAACCAAAAGGAAAATCCTACTTGACTTTATCCTCACCAATCTGCTGCCAGATACATCTGTCATGACAGTATCAGTAGAAGTGACCAAGAAACAGCTCTTGTGGAGACAAAGTCCTGAATTCACATTGAGGATACCTTTGTTACATTGTTTGATACTACCATTGTGTTAAGTGGCATAGACTTCGAACAGGTCTAGCAACTCAAGACTGCATAAACATGAGGCACTGTGGGCTAACAGCAGAATTGTATTCAATCCAACCTGTAATCTCATGCCTCAGCATGTTCCCCACTCTAGCATTACCATGGGATCAACCCTGGTTCAAAGCAGATTGCAGGAGAGCACGCTAGGTGCAGTTCCAGGCATATGTAAAAATGAGATATCAGCCTGATAAAGCTACAACACAAGACCATATGCATGCCAAACAGCACAAGTAGCTAATGATAGACAAAGCAAAGCAATGCCATAACCAGAGGGGAACTAAGCTCTGCAGTCCAGTTGTAGGTGGTGGACAATTAAATAACTCACTGGAGGAGGCTCTACACAATTCCATCTTCAATAAATGGGGGAGCCCAGCACATCAGGGCAAAAGATAAAGCAGAAACATCACCTTCAGCCAGAAGTGTTGAGTAGATGGGCAATCTTAGTCTCCCCCAGAGCTCCCCATAAAGCAGGCATCCTTTTACAAGTGCCTATTTCCACTCATCCAAGTATCAATAACAGTTAAAAGGAATGTAAAATACTCCTCCCCTCCCCTCAGTTGTCATTATTAGAAGTCCAATCTGTCAGTGTCTTCTGCTGCCTGAGGAACTATGAAAACTATAAACTTGCGTTTTCAATGCCTTCAACACAGGATGACAGAAGTCATTTTAAAATGTAGTCATTTGTAATGTAAGAAACACTGCACAGCAATTCCAAAAACAGTAAGGAAATAAACAATTGTTTTAAAAAAGCCATTGTTGTGGCTACAGGAATAATGTTGGCCAGGACACCAAGAGAACTCCTGGGTTCTACTCCAAAAAGTACTATGGGGATAGCTCGTGTCCAAACTAAGATGACGGGATATTTGTTTCAATGTCTCATCTGACAGATATTTCATGCTGAAGTATAGTCCAGATAACATGCTGGAGTCTTGGAAGTGGAACATAAACATACAAAAAAGGTACCACTGAGCAATTGTAGCACTGGTCAAGTTATGGAAAGATAACAAAAGAGCACTTGGCTCAGAACATGTGATGGAACAACGCCAACAGAATATCAAGCTTTGGCAGATCATACAATAGTCTTGATCATGCATTGCCAAAATCTCTCAATGCAATGCATCAAGTCCACAACCAGTGGGCAGACATTTGGGTGTATTTTGTTATTGAAGTAGATCCATGAGCAACAGTATAGACTTACTCCACCCAGTTTTAGTAACCATAGCAGTTTATGCCAAGGCGTGATTAAGTGAATCCTCAAAGGCACATTTGTTATTATGAATCATTTATCCTCTTCAGATAGAAGGGTGTGGCCAGAGGTTTGCAAAATGTTTTACCCTTCATCAAAAGGGGCCAAGGGTAAACCTTGCAATTAGACAGCAATCAGTTTAACACAGGCAATGGTGAATCTGTTAGAAATAATAATTTGGGAGAAAATTAAGAGACCAAATAAGAACTAGCACAGATTTAAAAAAGGACATTGCGTTTGACTAACTAGAGTAAGTTTTTGATGGGCAAGTAGATAAGATCATTGAGGGCAGTGCAATTGATCTCGTCAATGTGGATTTTCAAAAGGGTTTTTCATACCAAATTGGTTAAGCAATTTAAAAAATGGTGATGCTAAATGGATGTTATTCAGCATAGAATTAGAGGTTTCTTATGGTTTAATACTCAGACCACTGCTCTCTTTGATATCCATGACTTGGGCTTGGCACAATTTCAAAATTTGCAGGTCATTCCACTTAAAATCTCATGTCATCAGTGAGGACAATTCTAACACTTAGACACAACAGGCTGTTGAGAAGATGCAGTGATGAAACTCAATGCAAAAAAGGTGAGGTGATAAAATGTTGGTCAGAAGAGCGATAATAGAAACTACATGGTACAATTTAAAGGTGTTGTGGATTTAATGGATCGTACATTCTCCTTCTGTGGCGTTTTGTACTATTCCAGAATGGAATATTTTGATTACTGAATAAAAACAGTAACTCAAACAAATACATTCAAGTTCACAGTAAAGGCGTAAGAGTTGTAAATGTGTTCAGTGTTCTTACATTTCATGTCTGTAGAAACAGTTGGTAAAAAAAAAATTGACGTAGAATTTGAGTGATGTGGAAATGCAAGTTTAAGCCAAATACAAATTTAAACCACGTAATATTCAATGCCTAATTATAAATTCAAGCAGGCTTACATAATCACCTAAACATTTGTAAAGACTGATGTTTTATGGAATAGGTGTAGCCTTAGCTTGAAAAAAATGGACACCCCCATCAAGTTGAAAAAATTTCAATACAGGGACAAGGCAAAAATGAATATTCAAACATCACATTACTCAAAAGACCTCAAATGCCGTAGTTGTACATATACATGGTAAAAATATATAGAATGCAGGGAATCTTTATAGATTAAAAGACCATTGAGCACTCCAGCTCTTGTTAAATCCCTGCATATAGGCAGTTCAATGGTGGCACAAGATACTCACGATCTAATTTTGGCTCTCACTTACGCTGGCAAATATCAACATACAAAAAACTTTAAATTAAATAATACTATCAGTGGTAAAACATGTGCAAGTGTATCAAATATAGGAGATGCAGATTACATTTTATTAACTGAATGGTGACAATCCATCACAGAGGCAATAAGGTTTAAGTGGGTCACTTCGTTAATTAAAACCGAACCTTTCCTTAGTCCTCATATGGCTCCCCTCAGATGGAAAAGCCAAGTCTATGACAAAATAGTTCCAACACTCCAAGTTTGATAATCTCTAAATTTGGAGATCAACGTGCTTTCAGAATGGAAGTTGTATCCAAAAAGACTGGCTTGTGTCAGAATAAAAGTTAAAGATTTAAATTGACCCATTTTAAAACTTCAGATCCCTAATCACTTCCAAGAGCTGATAATTTGATTTACTTTGACATTTTGAACTCCTAAACTATTGAGCTGTGCTAAAAAAAGGACAATAATGAAAAAGTCCAGAGAATGAGTGCCTCTTCTACAATGGGTTGATAAAATATTACAAATAAAGTTTTTCTTTATAATGATCAGCCTGAGCTCCACTTTGAAACCTTCTCCAAATTTTGGGGATCGTTCCTTGTCATGAACAGAATGTATTTACTCTTAATTGCCTATAATCAGTCTATTTTGTATGGAAATACTGTGTGCCTTTTCTTACTCTTGGGACTGTGCATTCCAATTAAATAGTTCAGCAGCAAGCTGTCATGAGTTTAAAATAAAGGCTATTCCTTCTCAGTCATTAAATCATAGCTATTTATCTTTTACAATATAAATTTTTTTAAAAAAGCAAAATTGTAATTTTAAAATATTACAAACTGCTTCAAAATTGCATCCATTTTCCAAGGTGAAGGAGAAAAAAAAAAACGAAGATCCATCCCACCCCACTCCCAACAAGTATGACGTGTCACTGGAACCAACGTTAAGGAAGTTATTAAAATGCAAAGTGCTCCACTTTAATCACTGTAATCCTATTAAGACAATGGTTTTGTATCCTGACTGTTAGCCAGCCAGGGTATACAATGGGTGCTCAAACTAACAAGAAGGAAGAAAGAACCCCATTTCCTGTTGGTTTCTACAATCTGGACACATGTTAAGAGTTCTGAGATGAAAAGTTAAAATGTGATTACTTGTTCTACAGCAACGGCTGCAGCAATTATGAATCATAGAATCCTGCAGTGCAGGGGGCAGCCATTTGGCCTACTGAGCCTGCATCAACAACAATCCCACCCATGGCCTCTCTCAGTAATCCCATGTAACCTCTAATCCCCCTGACACTAAGAGGCAATTTAGCATGGTCAATACACCTAACCTGCAACTTTTGGACTGTGGAAAGGAAACTAGAGCACCTGAAGAAAACTCATGCAGACACAAGGAAAACATCCAAACTCTACACGATCACCCAAAACTGAGAGGCAGCAATGCTAACCACTGTGCTGCCCCACAATCACATGGTGATTGAATTCCTTATACAATGAGCAAGACTTTAAGTACTGGGCGTTACCAAGCAAAGGCAGACACTGGAGAGATATGAGCAAAAGAATTCAGAAGAGAAGGGCTGAAGAGATAGCTCCCTCCCTGAAAATATTTGCAGCACCCAGTTCTAGAAATCAACACATTCAAGATCTAATAATTGCAAAATCTTCTAAATCTACCGGTTTTAAAGAAACTAGATAACTTCAAATCGACCACTGTTTAACAGTGTCTCCAAAACAAGCGACCGACTTCTAATCAAATTCTTTTAACTTTATTTGGACTCTAACTTTTGATACTTCATTGTTCACTGCATAGAGAGGGAAACAAAATACTTGCATTTGGAAAAGGAATTTAAACATTTTGTTGTGACCAAAGGAGGCTGAATAGAGAAAAGCCAGTTCACTACCCATCACCTGCTCACAGTTATTTCAATCCAATTGATGATTGATTTCCAGTCTCCACATGGCAAGCCTATGGTTTCTTGAATGGAGTTGAATGACTTAAAGTTGAAGAGAATGTCTTGTAAAGCAAAGGGTTCATTGCAGGTTGGAAGGTTTCTTATATTTGAATATTTAAGATGGTTCTCAGGTGTACTTTTAAACTGGAACAGTTTAAGTGCTTTGGTTGCTTGCAGCTATTTTCAGAGTCTGGTTCTCAGGCTGGCTGATGAAACTACTGGGTCCTGGGGTAATAACTGGGCTGTCTCCAGAACCAGTTTCAATCACATGATTGCTGACCAACACCCAAGGACTACCCACTCTGGTTTGAATGGAAGAGGCCATTGTGCTAGAATGGAAAGTTGAGTTTTTGATTTTTCCCTTTGTACAGGACAAAATATGGAGCCAAATAGTCTGGAAATTCCATGGTCTTTAAGAGTTGCCATCCTTAAATAATGAGATACTGAATTCCACAAATGGCTGTGAGCTCCCCTCACCTTGTTTGTATTTAATTAGGTATACACCAGCAATTTGACAGTGTCTGTAGTCCAAATGCCACATATGTGGCAGCCATTTTAACAGATTGTGTGTCCAATTTTAAAAGTATTGTCTGAAAGCTCTTAATGACATTTGACTGGGTAAGACATCTAAATCTCCCATAGAGATTTGATGTCAAATCCTCTTTCCCCAAAATATGTTTCTGCATTATATGTTAATAGTTAGCAAAATCTGGTACTTAAACAATTTGAAACAGATGGGGATAAAATCCTCAAACTGGCATGGAGACCACAATATATGGTAAGGAATAAAGCTTGGTTATTCCAATGCAGATAACATGCAAACTTGGTATTGTCTGTTCTTTACGGTAGGCAGCTGGTGCTAAATGTATTGTTGAATTGCTACATGCCTGAGCAGAGGAGCAAAAAGCAAACGAGAGACTAGCACTAGGAGAGAGGCATTTCTACTGGAGCAGGTACTAGAAATCATTCTGGGGCCAAATTTGTCCTGGAAAGGATAAAAAACGTAGCAGGAAACATGTTCCTCAGGCTTTCATACAGCATTGAAGGCTTTGGCACAGGAGGGGTCCTCCATTGTGGAGTAGGATTCCTTCCAGGTGAATAAAGGCCATCACTGTCACTGACAAAAGTGTAGCTGGTAAGTGCAAATGTGAAGCTTAGTCAAGGTCAACTAAGTGTATTTAATGATCATCTTTGCAACTGAACAACTGGCCTTACAAATTGATCAATTCACCACATCATTCCCTTATCTCGCCTACCAACATGCTATTAGCCACCACTAATACTTGATGTACATAGCTTTAGCTCACCTTCACAAATATGCTGACAATATAAAGGCAAGTTAGATCAGAAGCAAGTTGAGAGGAGGTCAGTGTGCAAAAGGGATATAGATATATTAAAATGATATGGAAAAGAAAGTGAAATTGAGATATTAAAACACCAAGAGGATATGGCCTCTTGCTAGCAGCCCTTCCTTCCCAACTTAAATAACTTGTCATCCTCAGCTCAATCTCCCAGTCACACTGCAGGCCAAGGAGGATAGAAATACCAAAACCCATGACTAGTTGTTTACAGACACCAAACATGTAGCTTTCTCTCCACACATACTAGCAGACTTAATTTTCTATATTTATTTCTGATTTCTAGCATCCACAGTATTTTGCTTACAGTCTGAGCATAGCCTTTGAATTGAAAATTAAGGATTTCACTACATGCCATGTCACTCTATTGACCTTAGCAACTTTCAGTAGCAGGACATCTCTCCAAACACTTCTAAACATGGTACCTGATAAAATAAGTAATTTAAGGAGAGACAGTGGCATAGTGGTTTGGTTGCTGGTCTAGGAATAAGAACATAAGAAATAGGAGCAGGAGTAGGCCATCTAGCCCTTCGAGCCTGCCCCGCCATTCAATAAGATCATGGCTGATCTGTCGTGGCTCAGTTCCACATTCCCGCCCTCTCCCCATAACCCTTAATCCCCTCTATCAAAAACCCATCAACCCGCGTCTTAAAAATATTTAGCGAGGCAGCCTCCACCACTTCAACGGGCAGGGAATTCCAGAGATTCACCACCCTTTGAGTGAAGAAGTTCCTCCTCAACTCTGTTCTAAACCCCCCCCCCCCCTTTATCTTGAGGCTATGCCCCCTAGTCCTACTGTCCTTTGAGCGGGAAGAGTCTCTCCACCTCTATCCTATCCATCCCATTCATCATCTTATATGTCTCAATGAGATCTCTCCTCATTCTTCTAAACTCTAACGAGTACAAGCCTAGTTTATTCAGCCACTCCTCATAGCTCAACCCCCTCAACTCCAGTATCAGCCTAGTAAACCTCCTCTGCACTCCTTCCAAGGCCAAAATATCCTTGCGTAAGTGCAGCAACCAAAACTGCACACAGTACTCCAGCTGCGGCCTCACCAATGCCCTATATAGCCGCAGCAAGACCTCCCTACTTTTATATTCAATCCCCCTCACTATGAAGGCCAGCATCCCATTAGCCTTCCTGACCACCTGCTGCACCTGCAGGCTGGGTTTTTGCGACTCATGCACAAGGACCCCGAGGTCCCTCTGCACCGTCACCTGCTGCAGTTTTTCACCAAGTAAGTAATAGTCCTTCCTACCATTATTCCTACCAAAAAGTGGACCACCTCGCACTTGCCAACATTAAATTCCATTTGCCAGTTCCTGGCCCATTCGCCCAGCCTATCGAGATCCTTCTGCAAACCCTCCACACCCTCCGCGCAATTTGCCGTTCCAATCTTGGTGTCATCAGCAAATTTCGACACCATACACTCGGTTCCCTCCTCCAGATCATCTATATAAATGGTAAATAGCTGAGGCCCCAGTACCGACCCCTGGGGCACTCCACTAGTCACCAACGGCCAACCCGAATAGCACCCATTAACCCCCACTCTCTGGTTGTCAAATAGGAGGCAATCCTCTATCCACGCTAACACCCTACCCTCAACTCCATGCCCACTGACCTTCTGCAATAACCTCTTGAGGTACCTTGTCAAACGCCTTCTGAATAGACCATGGGGACTCTGTTTCAAATCCTACCATAGCAGACGGTGAAATTTGAACTCTAAATTGGAGTATTATAAAAAGCGATTGCCGTAAAACCCCATCTCACTCACTTATGCTCTTTGGGAGAAAAATCTGCCATCCTTATCTCTGAGATGGGCAATAAATGCTGGTCCAGCCAGTGATGCCTACATCCCACGACCAAATTTTAAAAATTGTAAAATA
Source organism: Carcharhinus amblyrhynchos (assembly GCF_965287045.1). Classification (NCBI taxonomy): domain Eukaryota; kingdom Metazoa; phylum Chordata; class Chondrichthyes; order Carcharhiniformes; family Carcharhinidae; genus Carcharhinus; species Carcharhinus amblyrhynchos. Next base: position 98,121,669 of record NC_137326.1, on the reverse strand, counting down.
TTGCCTTTTAAAGGCATAGTGATGTGTCCTCTCTGCTATTGAATGAATATTCAGCTGTGCGTGCTTGAGAGGGCATTAGTTAAGAGTGTTAAGGTCAAAATGGCACTGCTAGAATCAAATCATTGTTACACATTGGCTTGTGTCAGATCCTACTCTGAATTCTTCTGGCACATGCTCCCAGCACCCGTGATAAAGGCTTATTCAAAATGCTGTCTGGTTTGCCAACTTTAGAAGGATAAGTGCGGCTCATTTTGGATCTGTAGAAAATATTACTCTAATGAAGTGTATAGCTTTTCTTAATAAAATAAGCAGTAAAGTGCAGCAAAAAAATCATCAAAAGATAGCTGATCAAAGTCCTAAATTAATGGTCAAAGTGCATAATCCTCAGCATATCAATATTTGGTATACACACACACACACACACACACACACACACGTTACAATCAGGTGGCTCTTTTCCCACTCCTCGTTTGATTGACTGCAAACCAACAGTTGCATTCTGTGACTATTTATACACTGACTTTAAGAGACAGATAGGTTTCCTTACTTTAAAAAAACAAAGAGGGGTTCGTTCATAACACTTAACCCAGCCAAAATCAAAATCCAAAAACAAAGCATCAAGTTTCATGCACACACACCAATAGGTTAGAGTAAAGGGAGAGATTAATCAGTCTTTTTAAAAATCTTATAATTGTTCTAAAAAACAATGGGTATTGTACATTGATGATTGGGATGGTTCCAGAATGGCTCAGTGATCCCTAAGGCTCTTGTATTGGGGCCATTAAAAGATGTGATTAATTTATCCCTTCTGGATGCAGCTAATTCCAGGAGGGAGGGGCTAGATGGAAAGGGAAGGAAAAACAACATGAGCACAAAAGATATTAAAAGGCAGAGCATTCAGGGACCTTTGTTCACTTCCAGACTGGCTTGTTTCTCCCAGATTCTTGGAGCGCTAAAATTTGATATCTAAAGTCAGTTTCAATCATGCAATTGTATGATCAAACCTCAATAGGTCACACAAACGATTCAAGGTTTTATGCCATTGCTATACAATAGCTATTCACACCTGCTTATGATAAACTGATTTCTAAGCAACTCGAGCTCAGAACAGTGATCTGGCATTTTCATGGATTTTGAGTTTTGGTAAGCACACAGAAGAGACGTGTAAACTCCACAAGTGTTTCATCTTAGCATGTCCATTCCAGGGATGAGATCCAATCCATATTAGTTATTTAAGGAAGAACTTTCTGACTCTTAACAGTAAATTCAGTCATCAGCCAGTAAGTAATAGTCATTTCCAATGTAAAGCATGGTTTTGCATCTGAAAACTGTACAGATATACTCTGATTAATCTATATTCTAAGAGATGGATTGCAGTAGCTGTCCTTTGCCAAAAGATGATGATCTCAGACTTGGGTCAGGGGCCAACCTGAAGTCACAATGCAAATTCCTCAAATGGACAAGTATTTGGCACAAGTGAAATCTAGTGTACAGATCAAATTGGCACTAGAAAGAAAGAAAAACAAGTCTTGAATCCAGCTTCACATAAGTCGTCAGGTCTTCAGTGAAGTTCTTTGTCAAATTTCTTCATAATGTGCATCACCAAAAAAACAATGCATGTCTGAATATGAGCAAACTGTATACATGACTGGAATTCTCTGGCTAATCACGCCCCACTCAGTGGGAATGGGGATTTTGGTACTCAGCCAAATCTCCATTCGCTGCAGAAGGACTGGACAATCCCAGCCACGGGCAAGGTTAGAGAATCTGGCCCTATATCTTTGTCATAAACACATTAGGTCACTTGTCTGTCTTCTCCAATTGATGCATTCTTTGACCTAATGAACTAAATTTTAAAAGGTGTTCAAGATGCAGAGTTCACATCCAGGGATACGTTCACTGGCTAGGCAAACTATTTAAGGGTGAAATCCAGAAAAAGGACAAAGTTACACAGCACTCGCTTAGAGCTGCTTACAACTCCCATCCAAAGATTCCAGCTGCAAAATGAGAAATACAGCTGCACATACCAGCAGATAATACGAGAATCTGTAAACACATTCCTGACATCTTGTGCTAGAAAAGTTGAAGCAAACATTCACAAGGAATTATATATTCTCAGAACCCCTGTCAGTAAGATCAACTTAGAATAGAAACCAGTGAGGGCTATTTTAGTTGCTTTGATTTTTAAAAATTGAACTACAACATACAACTTGCTGTTATTGCTCCTGTTATTGACAAATTGTTTAAAGATCCTTTTGTTGTGTGTAGCTCTATTTCTTGCCTTAGTGTTACACTTACAGGTACAGTTTTGCATAGGCTTTTTAATATGAATGCAAGGATGTCCAAGCTAATGATGAACTCAATTCTATAGAAACTGTGACCAAATGTGGGATTTTTATTTTTAAAAAGTCAACATATTACATAAATGGTCTAACTTGGAGGACACCAGGGAGGACTTTGCTAGAGCAACATTCCTTAATGTGATGCATTCTATTACCTTTTGGCGACAAAGATTAGTTTAGTCACAAGAAAGGCTTTCATTAATATTGCTATGAAGTTACTACGAAATTCCCCTAGTTGTCACATTCCAGCACCTGTTCAGGTACACTGATGGAGAATTTAACATGGCCAATGCACCTAACCAGCACCTCTTTCAGACTGTGGGGGAAACTGGAGGAAATCCATGCAGACATGGGGAGAACATGCAAACTCTGCATAGACCCAAGCCAGGAATCGAACCCTAGCGCTGTGAGGCATCATTGCTAACTACTGTGCCATTCTAAAGTGTAAATGTAATGTTTATAGAAATCTACCATACTGTTTAATGATGCACTTAAAGTAGGATCTTTCCTAAAACTAAAACAAGAGACCATTTTGAATAGAAGCAGCAAAACTTTATGTTGTGGGTTCTTCATGCAAACCCAACAGTGACTTTTTTTTTTAAGTGAAGTAGCAGTGAGGAGATATGTAACTACTCTTACTGGCTAAATACTGCATTTTATTTTGTTCAATCCCACCACAGCAGATGGTGGAATTTGAATTCAATAAAAAATCTGGAATCAATAATCTGCTGGTGACTATGAAACCATTGCCGATTGTTGGGAAAAACCCATCTGGTTCTTTAGGAAGGAAATCTGCCATCCTTGCCTGGTCTGGCCCACTTGTGACTCCATAGCCACAGCAATGTGGTTGACTTACTTGCCCTTAGGCAACTAAGGTTGAACAATAAATGCTGGCCAGCCAGTGACACCTGTGTCCCAATGAATAAAGTAGTATCAATCTTTTTCTATGTATTTGGTTGATGCTTACTTTCATGAGCATACACATAGGCCAAAATTCTCCTGTCTCACCTGCTGCAAACAGAAAATTCAATGGACCAGAGGCTCATTGAGCTCGGGTGGGAAATTCTGGTCTTGGAGCATTCGCAGCCAGAGAATCCCTCCCTCAAACCCCCCTCCCAACCACCCACCTTTCCATAATGGGGCACAGAAGTAATGGAAATAAAGAAAGTGCTTAACTACTGACAATTAAAAGACAAGTACACTGGATTTGGAGAGCATGCCATTCAGCATACTCTGCAATGTTGTAATATTTATTAGATATTGGTAAACATTTGCACCATGATTTCTATGCCACAAAGCCATTTGGCAATTTACTGTGGCTGTAAATTTAATAATGCTTATTGAGCTTACTCAAGTCATTGAACAGGAATGTGACTGATCTTGACTATCAATTGCAATCTCCCATCCACTCCCAATATCCCTCAATTCTCTGAGCAAAAGCTGTTTAAGTATATTTAATAATTTGGCATTTTATGCCCCAGTTTATGAATGCACAAGATTCACAACACGTACTCATGTGTTCAATCACTATATCATCCATCTTTGTAAAATCAGTTGCTATTCCTGAGAATGGACTTGTCATTTGGAAGTGTTATGCAAATGCATTCGTGCCCCACTATTGTCTCAGCCACTCTGAATAAACATTTACCAAATTAAAAACACTCAGCTGACTGCACCTTCTGGGATCTTGCTGTGCACAGGGTTTTTGTTTTAAAAGGGTTTGACTTAGCTTTAAGAGGGAGTTCAACTCTTTCTGGAAATTTGGGATGACACACAGTATTTTAAAACATGGAGTGAAGGAGAAGCCTCAGGGGGTGCAAAGTTTAGTCCTATATTCTGGTTTACCACGTCAGGCTCTTGCTTCCCCACCGTGTCCCCATTCTGCCAATGATCGTCCTCAACTTCATCATTCACATTTCTCCTTCATCCACCTTCAACCCCATCATAACATGTCTGTCATCCTTTCCCACCAATGCTCTGCCATCTGAGACACAATGATTTGATTTATTGCCACATGTATTTGTATCCAGTGGAAAGCATTTTTCTTGCACACTATACAAAGCATACCACAAGGAAATGACTAACACTACATTCTGCACTGTCATAGCTAGGGTGTAGAAAAAGATCAACTTAAATGCAGGGTGGGTCCATTCAAAGGTCTAATGGCAGCATGGAAAAGCAGTTCATGTCAGTTGGTACATGACCGCCATCCTTTTTCCCCAATGGAAGGTGGAAGAGAGAATGTCCAGGGTGCATGTAGTCCTTAATTATTCTGGCTGTTTTGCCGAGACAGCAGGAAGCGTAGACAGATGGATGGGAGACCAACTTGAGATGGATTGGGCTACTTTCACAACTTTTTGTAATTTCTTGTGGTCTTGGGCAGAGCAGGAGCCATACCAAGCTGTGATACAAGAAGAATGCATCTGTAAAAGCTGGAGAGTTGTAGCTGACATGCCAACTTTCCTTAGTCAGAGAAAGTAGAGGCATTGGTGGGCTTTCTAAACTATAGCACCCACATTTGGGATTGGGGAGAGGTGGGGGGCACGGATGTGCGGTGGGGAGATCAGGACAGGTTGATGATCTGGACACCTAAAAAAACTTGAAGCTCAATGCTGGTCTGAGAGCAGCCCTGCCTGAAAGGCCCAGCATCCAGTGGTGTCCTGAATATGGAAGCACCCACCAGAAGCAGACCAATCTCTCATCCCCACCTGACACTGGTGTGGCTGAGAACCTAAAACAATGCTGCTGCAGGTTGACTTTGAATGTTATACTCATTGCAAACTCATGAGCAAAGTGGAAAGTGCACCACTTACCAGATGATTTGGACTAGTCTAATTTTCTGCTGGTGTAGCACACTATGGGTGGGATTTTCTGGGCATGCTTGCCCCAAAACTGAAAAGTCCCACCCAAGGTCAGACTTGGCATGGTCTGCATCCCGCACACTACGATTCCCATGGTGGGTGTGAAGGGAAAATTCTGCCATGATTTTGTTGAGTAGTGTTTCACATTTCCAATCTGGATCAGCAGGAAACCCTACCTGTCATGAAAGTGATGAGGGCAAAATTCCAAATTGATTTTCCACCAGAACTGATTTTTGGTTTCAACATTCCACTCCTGTACACCACAAAAAAACACAACTGATGGCCAGACCAGAGAATTTCATTCTGTATTGACCCTGTCAAGCCCCTTGAGAATCTTCTTTATTTCAAATGAGATCACCTCATTCTAAGTTCCAAAGAATGTTTGCCCAATTTATCCAGTGTCTCCTTGTATGACAAGCCTCATTCCACAGACCAATCTTGTGATCCTGTTACACAGCTTCAAATGCAACTATATCCTTCCTTATCTTACAGGATGTCAGATTTGGTCTCAAAGCCCCTTATAATTGTAGCAAACTAACTTTTTGTACTCCAATCACCTTTTAATAGGGGTCATGATGCCACTTCCCATTTGCTTTTTTAATTCTTTCAAAGGGCATGGGCTGTCACTGGCTAAGCCAACAGTTTTTGCTGTTCATCCCTAATTGCCCTTGAATTACTACAGTTCATAATGGTGTAGGTACCAGTGACAGTGAAGGAATGACAATATAGTTCCAAGTCAGGCTTGAATCGGTAGTTGCAGTTGGTATTCCCATGCGGCTGCTGGCTTGGTCCTTTGAGACCTGCTTGCTGTACATCATGCTATATATTCCTTGCACAAGCACACCCAGGTCCTGAGTGTTAACATTTACAGTTTTGCACCTTAAAAAAAATATGCTTTTCTATTTTTGACCAAAGTGAGTAACCTGACACTTATATTCCACCTTGTTACCCACTTACTTAAATCCACCTTTCTCTTCACAGCCAGTGTCATCTTCACAGCTTGCATTCCTACCCAGCTTTGTAACATTAGTAAAATTAGATACGTGTCTCTTTGTTCAAGACGTTAATATAGATTGAAATAGCTGCGGCTCAGCACTGATCCTTGCACTACTCCACAATTCAAAGCCTGTCAACTTGAAAATGCCCCATCTATCCCTACTTTGTTTCCTGTCCATTAACCAATCCTCTAAGAGCTCATGGAGTTGGGGGTGATATATTAGAATTGTTATTTTGTGTATGGCATTTTGTTTGTCCCCTTAAACTGAAGGCTATTTGGAAATCCAAGTATATTACATCAACAGGTTTCCTTTTATTTACCTTCCTAGTTACAATTCCAAAAAAAATGCCAAACAGGTTTTCCCTTGCATAAGGCCATGTTGATTTGTTATCATACCATGCTTTCAATATATAGTTAGGACTGAGTTATGGTTCCCAGATTTCTCTCTCCTTCCCTTCTCGAATAGTGGTGTTGCACATAAACAGTTGACCTTGCCTCACTATTCCACAGGTTGCACCATTAGTTGAAAAGTTTAATTCACTCAGCAAATTGACTAATATTCACATTCACTGCTGAGGGGTCAAGAATAAAAGACATCGACAAGCTTTCTGTCAAGCTCAGAATTATTGATTTATAATAAAGTTTATTTTAATTGCAAGAACTGGTTAACAACTGTAATCTGAAAGTTTAACTATCCCTTTTACAATGCTCCAAAGGACAAACAGATAAGGTCCCTGCAGAGATGAATAATTGAGGAATAGACGTCAAGAATAAAGTTTATAGGGTTTCAATGCTGCTGAGCTGGGACACCCTTGTGTGAAGGCAGATTGTTGCTCCTAATAGAAGTCGGAGCATCCCAGCAGAGACTCAATGATGGAAACCAGTGCCGGATCAACCCTCCTCACTTCAGCCTCATGTTTCCAAAGACAAGCAAGTTGCGTTGAGATGAAGATTCCCAGCTGGATACTGTTAACTGCTATTTCAGGCACAGCAGGGAGAATACAAGGTAGGTACCTTATCACTTTCGCAGTTCAGTCCCAACTAAATTCAAAAAACAAGCTCAAAATTTAAAAATTCAACTCACATGATTTCCAGTGAATCCACAGCCATTTCCCTTAAACCAGTTCTCTCCGCTAATTTCAAAATTAATTGCTGTGCTGAAGCAAAAAGATCACCATCAAGTGGTCAGGTGATTTCTTGGAACTGGCTCCCAGTCCAAAGGTAAACTTACTTAAAAAAAATCCAGATTTAGCTTCCAGGTGTCCAGATAAAAATTATCTTTAAAGAATCCTTTGTAAGTGATGTTACATTTTCTAATTTGCTGGGGCCATTCCAGAACAGAACATTTTGGCAAATTATATTCAGTGTGCTCACTATCTCTGAAGCTCTTTCATTGGGAACTCTGCAACAAAGACCAACAGGTCCTGGACATGTGTCAGATTTTAGTATTGAGTTTCTCCACTGGTATATTGCTTTAATCTCCTTATAATTAGCTGAGATTACTATCCATATCCATAAATTTCATCCTCCATTGTGAAGACAAACAATTTTTCGTCATTTCCCATAATTTCTCCTGTCTCTGCTTCTAAGGAAGAAACATTATTTTTGCTACTCTCCCCCTTTAAACAAGTTGTAAGCACAGCTGTTTTCAAATATTCCTGGTTAGTTTAATTTCATTTCCCCCTTTTGGTGGCCTTTTGTTGGTTTCCAAAACACTTCCAATACTCAGACTTACCATTGTTCTTTACAACACATGCCTCTTCTTTTTAATCTAATGCTATATTTAGCCTACTTAGTAAGTAGGAGGTCATTAAAAATAAAAACCTCAGCAATGTAATAAATTTTTGAATTTCTTCTTAGAATTATGTATGATGGTAAATAAGTGGGAAACCTATTTACCAAATCAACCTCTTCCCTCTTAGTTATGTCATTCCTTTTGTTACAGTTTAAGATTCTGGTTTGTGACTGGAGTTTTATCATTTAGAAATTCAAAATGGAATTCAATTGCATTATGGTCACTATTTTCCCATGTATCTTTTGCTATAACATAGGCTTATTATGCAATACTAGATAACAGCCATGGAAAATCATGAATTTGGTTGAGTTTCTTTTTGAAGGAGTAACCAAGGTGGTAGATGAGCGCAGTGCAGTCGATGTCTAAATGGATTTTAGCAAGGCCTTGACAAAGAACCACATGGTAGGTTGTTACACAAGGTTAAATCTCATGGGATCCAGGGTGAGGTAGCCAACTGGATACAAAATTGGCTTGATAATAAAAGGCAGAGGGTTTGTAAAGGTTGTTTTGCAAATTGGAAGCCTGCGAACCATGATGCATCTCAGCTATCAGTACTGGGTTCATTATTTGTCATTAATATTAATGATTTGGATGAGAATATAGGAGACATGGTTAGTAAATTTGCAGATGACACCAAGATTGGTGGCATTGTAGGCAGTGAAGGTTATCTAGGATTGCAATGGGATCGGATCAATTGGGCCAATGGGCTGATGAATGGTGGATGGAGTTTAATTTAGATAAATGTGAAGTGATGCATGTTGGTAGATCAATCCAGGACAGGATTTACTCAGTTAATGGTAGGGCATTGGGGAAAGTTAGAGAGATCTAGGGGTACAGGTTCAAAGCTCCTTGAAAGTGGAGTCACGGGTGGACAGAGTGATGAAGGCAGCATTTGGCATGTTTGGTTTCATTGGTCAGAACACTGAATACAGGTGTTGGGATGTCATGTTGAAGCTGTGCAAGACATTGGCAAGGCCTCACCCAAAGGTAAGGGAGTCTAAAACTAGAGGGCTGACATACAAAAGGGTCCAGAGGAGCAGTTTTTCCAGAGGGTGGCGAGTATCTGGAATGAGCTGTAAGCAGTAGTACAGGTGGGTACAGTTTTTTTAACAAGCATTTAAACAGTTACAGTGAGATTATAGAGGGATACAGGACAAATGCAGGCAATCGGAAATAGATAAAATGATAAAAACTGATTAGTGTGGACAAGTTGGGCCAAAGAGCCTGTTACCATGCCATAAATACTGTCTGAGATCTAAAGTAGCTTTATCCCTAGTTGGTTCCACAACATAGTACCCCAGGAAACTCGTGAAAACAAACATTCAAATTGGACAAATATGGTATGAAAGATTAGATTATAAACAACATGAACAGAATAAGCCATCTGGCCCCTCAAGCCTGCTCTGCCACTCAACAGGATCATGCATGATCAGACATTACTCACGTCCACTTTCCTGCCATTTCCCTGTAACCCTTGGTTCCCATACTTGTCAAAAATCTACCCCTGCCTTCAACATACAAAGACTAACCACACAACTGTGGCAAGGAGTTCCAAAAAATTCAATCCTCAGATAAAGGAAATTCCTCTGCAGCTCAGTCTCAAATTGGCACCCCGTATTTTAAGATTGTGCCCTCTGGTCCTAAACTTTTGAGGGGAACATCCTTTCAGCAGTTAGGATTCTTAAGAGGCTTGGCAGACTGTTTCAATGTGGTCACCTCTCATTCCAAGTTCCAATCCTAACTTGTTTAACCCTTTCCTCAAGGCATTCCTCCATACCAGGGATCATCCAGAAACCTTCTTTGAACTGCCTTCAATGAAATAATACCTTCCATAAATAAGGGACCAAAATTGCTCACAATACTCCAGATGTGGTCTCACTAGCTTATTCAGTTGCAAGACTTTGACCCTTATACCTCTGACCCCTCCGAAATAAGGGCCAAAGTTCCATTAGTCTTCTTGATTAGCTGCTGCACCCATGTGCTGTGTTGTGTACCCAGTCCACTTTATCTAGCTATTCTCATTTCATTGTAATTCCCATTATTCAAATTAAGGGTTATCACCAAAGTAAGTTTCAGTCAAACCGAATAATACATGTTATCATTACTTCGCAGGGAATCTTACTAGGTGGTCATTTATTAAACCTGCTTCACTATCAGATCCACGTTAGCCTGTTCCCTGGTTAGTTCCATAAAATATTGCTCTAGGAAACTCTAATGTGTTCATGAATTTGTTTGCATAACTACTCTTTCCAACTTGATTAAATTAGACAACTAAAGTTAGTCTTGTTCTACTCTTTTTAGATGCTTCTATTATTATTGATTTATAACCTTTCATACAATGTGAATGCTGTTGGTGGGGGGGTGGGGTCTGTACGCTACTCCTACCAATATCTTCTTTCCCTTGCTGTGTTTTTTCACATTTACCCAAACGGACTTTACATTCATTTTTCGCAACTGTTCTCATTTAATTTCTTATTAGCAATGTTACGCCACCAACATATCTTTCCCTTGTCTTTCCAAAAGATCAAATAACCCTGAATGTTAAGTTTCTAGTTTTGATCTCCTTTTAACCATGTCTCTGGAATGGCTATGAGATCATACCCATTTGCCTTGATTTACACTCTGTCAGTTCACCTACCTTATTCTGATTGCTTTGTGCATCAAGATACAAAGCCTTAGGTATGCATTTAAAGTGCTCCGAAAAGATATTGCTTTTGTTACAAGCTTTCCATAGCTATTGTTAGTGGGATTGTAAACTATTCCAACCAGCAGTTCCTCAACTGTACTATTTTTAATTCCTACGCAGTGATTCTACTTCCTGACCCAAGATCCTCTCTCACAAATGTTCTCATCAGGGTACACCAGCTCCTTTTCTAAAATCTTGTGTACTCCAGAGTATTTATGTTCCAATCTTGTTAACCTTGTCAGCAAGATGATTAGATCCAAAACACTGCAGGAGATTTTCCCAAAAAAACTAGGTGCCCAATGGGCCAGAAAATTTGAGATTTTCCCCTTTTTTTTCAATGCACTTAAGTAAATTTCTGGCACTCTGCTGTGTCCATCGGGGGATTCATGCTGTTAGTGGGAGGGGGCCTAATCCTGTCCAAGAAGCCCCCCCTTGATGGCCTCCCATTTAACCCCCTCCCTCCCCCACCAATTGATAGAGTGCACAGCAGACCCCCATCATAGGCAGTACTGGGAGGCACAGTTGGGCCAAAGGGGAGCCCCCCTGCTTCCCCAACCTCCCAGGAACAGGGTCCTCAGTGGCCTCTGCCTCCACCAGCAAGGTCCTCCCACCTGGTCCTTCTTGCCATGGGCCAGCTTCAATCCTCATTGATGGGAATCTCCTGTGACAGTGGAACCTGGAGAATTGAGTTCTGGGCTCTCCAAATAGATGGAAATGTGAATTTCAATATAGTAAATCAGCCTCACGCTTTCTCCCAGCATGATGAGGATTATGCCAAAAGAAATGGCCCAGCAATGTAACAAGCTGTTGGATGCTGGTGCAAATTCTGTTTTAGCCCTCCCACTGGTTTTCCAGCCTGCTGTGCTACTTGAGCAGCACAGCAGGCTGGGAAGATCTCCCACTGATCTGTCTGTGCCACTAGTCGTTTATATTTGGTGGATGCTTTGCACAGATAAAGTGACTTCAACATTTTTTTAAAATCACTATGCCTTGCATAGACCTTACTGATACACTAGCACTGTTAAACACTGTCCCTTCCAATCTTACTCAGTTACCCACATCAATACACTTTCCTGGTTCCTCAACTTTTATCTTTGAGTTTCTATATCTCCCTACATATGAACACTCCTCCCCCGGGTTAAAAGTCACTTATCCCTACATTGGCCACATTTGCTGGTGTATGCACATGTGCCATGCCCCTTCCTGTCACATTTTGGTTTCCATTACCAGCATCAGTACCCTAACTTGTTCATTCTCTAACACTTCAAATCTCCCTTCATGTGAACCTTCCCACTATTTCTCCTCAAATCCCAGATATACAACTTGCCACAATACTGGATGTCCAGTTCAGGTATAGCTCCCTCTTTCCCCAGTGGAGGCCAGTGCCCTATGAATTGAAACCCATTTCTCCCACTGCAAATTTTTGAGCCATGCATTCAGATCAAACAATCTATTCCAATTTTCTCACCTTAGTTAGAAATCCAAAAGGTCTAAACTTGTGCTTCTGCTTTTTAAGTTTAGCTCCTCATACTCCCACAAAAGAACTTCTTTTCTAGTCCTCCTTAGGTCCACATGTGACATGACCACTGGCTCCTTCTCCTCCCATGGAGGATGAGGCACCCTTAACCCTGGCACTGGGCAGGCAACACAACCTTTAGGAAGCACACTGAGCTCCAAAGGGCAGTATTCATTGCCTAACAATAGTATCCTCAACTGTGTTCCTTTTTATTGCCTCAATTTGAATGGCTCTCAACCATGGTGCACTGATCAATTTCCTCATCTGCTCTGTAGTCCCTATACTTTTCCACACTAGCTGCAATAACCTCAAACCTATCAGACAACTGCAAGGGCTGAATCTTTTCTGTTGTTGCCTTCTGGCTCCCTATATCTGCCTTGGTTACAGTCACACCCTCTTCTCCTTGAACACCAGCCAAATTAGACATGCCTAGCCTAGTTGCGAGTAATTATTACTAGTAGGGAATTCCAAAATCTTAGAGTATATTATGATGCAGCCTCAATAGGTGAAGTTAGAAATATTCCAGATTTTAAAAATTCCAGTTGATTTGAGTTTGAATTCCATAGGCATAATTAAATTAATGGGTTCTGAGCAAGTTAAAATTTAGTACCATGGTTCTGTACCCTTAGGTTGTTATTTTGGCATGCAAACTTCACACAGCTTACCAGCAACATGCTTATTTCTCTGAAGTTGTCAAGTGTGAGCACAAAATATTTAGTTAAAGGGGATCATTGAGATACACCTGTATTTAGTCTGTTTGCTGATAATAAAACGTGAACAGGAAAGACTAGGCCTCATTTCCTAACTGCCAGTGTCGCACAGGATAATTAAAACTCTTTCACAGTTACATTTTCAACAGGAGACACTTTCACAGAACATTCATCATGCAATCTCAATAGACCATTTTCATATTTCTGTTCAAGACCAATTTGTATGGCAACTAGCATCCGGAAACCAGAAATATTTCCACCCTTTTCCTGATATTCATATTGCTGACTATTTTCATTTCACAATAAACTTAATTTAACTGGTTGGTAGAGCTCTTAAGGCCTTCTTTTACTCCTTCCCTATTGCCACTTTTTCAACTATCCCTCGTAGGAATCAAAGTCTTGTTCAGGTAAGAATTCTTAGAAGCTGGTGTACTCCTGGCATCACCAGGTGAACTAAAATCATGGTAAAGGCAAGGCAAACAATGAAAAGTCAGTCTGACCAGATGCTCTCATATATATACTCCGAGCATAAACCACAAAACCAGTCCACATGGCTCATCTGTCCTTTTGGTAAACTTGACCACTTAGGACTCTTGGTTGTGTTATAGCTGGGAAGAGTTCAGCAATTACAGTCATAGCCTTTACATGCTATCATTAAAGGAAATTACATTTTTTCATTCAGTAACCATCAACAGTCTGCTTCCTACATTATACATTAATGTGAGCGATCATGAGTTTGCACTCCAATCAGCATACATTTGCATTTAATAGCCAAGTTTATCACAAAGACATAAGCAGCCCTTTCAATCTAATTCAAACCAACATAATAACATGATAAAGCTTGAAGTTGGCAACTTTGCAAACTACTTTTTCTTCTACATAAAGACACCCCATGCGCCAGTCTCTAGGCACAAACAAATGAGTTACTCGAGGGCTTCTCTCTCCAACCAGCTGCTACAGTGCAAAGCAAAGCAAATCTCAGCATTTGTTCCTCTCTCTGTTTGAGCACGAGATGTATCCAGACAGCTGGAACAAGTGGGAAATTTAATCTGTTCTTCACGCAGTTCCTACTTAGTTACATTTTTAAAGTACTAAATTCCCACACTGGTCAATTCAAGTTCGAGAATTCATATTAAATCTAGGGAACAGTCTGTCCACTGCCAAACCACCCCAGACCCCATCAGTTATACCAGCTGCAGGATGGTATTGGATGCCCTCCCTGCTAGTGAACCAAGGCCCTTAAATAGGCAACTACCCCTGCCAGCACTTCTGGTACATAGAGCTGCTGATCTCAGATTGCTGAGGTGACACCCTATCCTGGAGGATTGGAAACTCTGCCTCCAGCCTATGAATGATAAAATTGCCATTAAAATTATTACAGGGCCGTTGTTCTTTCCCAGGTAAACTCCCACCCATTTTTAGTCAGGCTATGGGGATTTTGGCACCCTGTATTATTCAGTCCCACCTGACTGACACTCAAGTGTAATGAAACAAAAAAAATACAAAAATACTGACATTGGTGTCTCAGTTGATATTTACATCAACTCCAGTTTTAGGTACAGTCATTTACACTTGTGTTTATACTGTTAGTGGCCCTGGACCCACATTGTGATAATATTAAGACTGAGTAGACCCCTATATAGGCAAAAACGTGAGGAAAGGATGATTTGCTCCAGGAGTGGCTCCACTGATAATTTATGGATTTTTTTTAAATCAAAGCAAGCTTTATTTGTAACAGTTCAAATATAACACTAAAAAAGGCAATAGTTTAAATAATTAACAATTGATGTATAAACAAAACTTAAATACTAACTCATTATTTCAGTTCCAAATAAGCAACATTTTTAGACTAAAAAAACATTTCAAATATAATTAGCAAGCAAACATACTCAAGCATAGACAGCCTTGGTATTTTAAGCACTACAGGGCTTTCAGAAACCTGCAAATTTCTCTTGACCTTAACCAGAATAGCCAAACTCCAACTATTTTAGGAGGACTCTTGCCAGTTGGTGCTGAAATCACACTTCTGCTGTCTGGGTCAGTTGCAACAAGCCCTACAGTACAGGACTAGGGTTAAAATTTTGTGGTGGTTTGCTGCATGCTACACAATTTCAGCATTATGAAGGGACAGTAATTACCAACACAGAATCCCAACAGGGCAGAAAGATGCCATTCAGCCCATTGAGCCTGCACTGACAACGATCCCACCCAGGCCCTATCCCTGTAAGCCCATATATTCACCCTGCTAATCCCCCTGGCACTAAAGGCCAACTTATCATGGCCAATTCACCTAACACATCTTTGGGCTGGAGAACAGCTGGGGAACATGAGCAGGAAGAGGAAACAACTTAGACAAACATTTTCTGGCCAAATTGTTCATAATTCAAAAACTGCAATGCTAGTAATTTAAATAATGTACCAATAAAAATCAAGCAGACACCCTTGTGCATAGCTTTAAAACCTGTCCTAGAGCTCCACATAGTATTACCCCAATGGCTGCAGCAATACTGTAGGAAGGCTGCTGACTTTGTAGGGGAGAATGCAAATGATCTTGTACAGCACCACAAGTGGCTCTGGACCACACCACCAGCATTCTGGACAGGCTGGTGGGTAACTGAAAAGGTAATGGCAGTGTAGGAAGACAAACACTCCAAGAACGAACAGCAACTCTACACAACATGGATCCACTGCCACTCTGGCAGTATCTTAACAATCCTAATGGTCTGTAGGACCGACTGTTCCATTGGTGTAACACTCCACAAGTCTCTTTTTGAGCACCAAATCCCAGCTCGGTGGAAGAAGCCTGAGCTTTGACACGCTACTTCATTGTTTCAGCTTCCACCAGCATTGCTCATCAGATGCTGCTGGCCTTGATCATCACTTCCATTCTGGAATGTATGGACACAGACCTCTACACAAACCCAGTGCCAAGTTATTGAACTCAATTATCTTTAACATGTCTGCAGGCTTCCCAACACATTTCATTACACAAGCTCCTGTAGACTGCCCATTGAAGTGCTCAGAGTCCTCTGCAGCAGAACTACTGCAGTGACCTCCTGCTCTGATAAGCTGGAACCTGCACAATTGTTGCTCCAGCTCTGGCTGGAGCCCAGTATCTCAGTGTAGATCTGGTCTCTGTATCAACATCAAGTTATACACATGATCAGAATCTAAGCTGGAGGGAAACTGAGTGACTTCAACATCGCTGTCTGCTTGTTGCTCCTCCACTGCCTGGCCAGGTTATAGAGTACCTGAATAGAGAAAGGCAAAAAACAGTAAGGCACAGGGAGGGGTCAGGGGAAAGGAAGTGCATGTTTGTATCATCTGCAGCTTTGAAACCAGAAGGGAGTGTGATATGAGGGAGGGGATAATTGTTTGATTGTTTCAGCCCCCCACTGGCCAGGGACTCAGCAATGGCCATCCCCATCTCCTCCTCAGGGCTTCCTGCTGCCTCTCTTGCAGGAGGTGAGAAGTATGATAGTGTGTCTCTCCAGTATGGCTGTCCTTGCAGATGAACTGACTGTATGCAAGGTATGAGAGAGGAGTGAATGTGAGGCTTGTAGGTTCTGCATGTGGGAAGGAGGAGGAGGAGGAGGTCAGGTACAATTTGAGATTAATAGACATGTTTGACAGATGAGTGATGGGGGTCTGGTATATTGTGTGGGAGTCTATTAAATGTTTATTTATTAGTGTCACGATTAGGCTTTTATTCATACTGCAGTGAAGTTACTGTGAAAGTCCTAGTCGCCACACTCCAGAACCCGTTTATGCATCTAACCAGCACATCTTTCTGATTGAGAGGAAACCCACGCAGACATGGAGAACGTGCAGACTCCACACAACTGGTGACCCATGCTAGGAATTGAACTTAGGTCTTTGACAGACAGCAGTACTAATAATTGTGCCACAGTGATGGGATATGGCATTTGAAAATAATGTTCAGACCTTTATGCAACCTTGCCAAACTTGGATGCGTTGCTGCTGGATTTGACTCTTGACGTTTACTTGTGGTGATCTGCTCCCATTGGTTTCTAGGCCATCCACACCATCCCCTGCAGATAAGGCATCTCCTCCTTCCCATTCCCTTCACCAAAGCTTCAAACAGTCTGAAGGCCTTGGGAATCAGTTGTCTTCAATGTTGCACTAGCAATGTTCCCCAGATCTGAATCAGCAGGAGAATAAAAAAAAGGACTTCCAGCACCTATGCAGCCAAGATGCATGCGCCCCTTTAAGAGATACAGCCTGGCTTTTAGTGTTCGCCTTTCACAGCATTGGGCCCCTGCTGAGGCGTGCAGCCACTCAGTATTGTTGGTGCTGGCTGCAAGCTGTAATCATGTTAATCAGCAGGCAGTGTGAATTTGGCATGTTTCCTGCTTCACACTGAATGGGAGCAGGTTAATTCTGCATCATTACCCCTACATTTTTGGGGGCTGATGAATTCAGCTCCAATATCCAGAACAGAAAACAATAAACTGAAACAGAAGCCAACATTAACAATTGACACCCTACTCTGTCACCAAATCCAAAGGACTAAACAGGACTCTGAGCTACACATTTAAAGCTGGTTGGTCTCATTCAAGACGCAGAGGGTCTTGCAAATGCAGGGGATAAGTGTGAAAGAAAAAGTAATCTTCAATCCTCTGATCCAGTGCATTACTAAATTACCTTCATCCATAGTAGGCAGCATCAATTTAAAAGTGAGTCAAATGCAAAAATGTTTTTAACTTATCTAATCTCTATTTTAGGTGGGAAATGAGGAAGGTAAATGTACCTTTGTTGTTTAAAGTAACAACTGTTTCTTGGCCTTGTCTACTTCACTGGCACTGGGGTCTAATGACTGGAAATCAAGGGTAATATAAGTGCATGATTATTTGGTTGAGTGTGTGCTGGTTTACCAGCAAACACGTACAAAGAAAGTGAGAAAAAAAGGGTTTTATTGAAATGAGAACACTTCATAGCTAAAGAAAATAAAGTGCTATTTTCCACCCAGGCCTTGGGCTGGGTAAGAAAGGAATAGGTTCAAGTAGTAAAGTGGTGGATGCCTGGAAATATTTCAAAGGGTCACTGCATGTGATATGGAATGACATTATACTGGCACACAGTTCACAATAAGCATACACAATGATGGCCTTCCTTTAGTGGCACAGTGGTACAATGGTTAGCGCACTGCTGCCTCAGTGTTAGGCACATGGATTTGATTCCTGGCATGGGTCACTGTGTGGAGTTTGCACATTCATATCTGTGTGGGTTTCCTTCAGGTGCTCTACTTTCCTCCCACTGTCTGAAAGATATGCTGGTTAGGTGCATCGGCCAAGCTAAGCTCAGGTGTACCTGAACAGGAGCCAGAGTGTGACGACTAGAGATTTTCACAGTAACTTCATTGCAATGTTAATGCAATCCTACTTGTGACACTAAACTAACTAAAAGCTGTATGGTCAAAGGATTTGATCACTCAGTAGCACTCCTACACTTCAAACCATTTTAGCAGGAAAGTCAGGGTTTATAACAAAGCTACTGATTTGTGTGGATTTAAGAGGCTTCAAGCACTTTCCAAATTTCTGAATCCATATCATTGTGATAATGAATATTACAAATGAGGAATTAAGGAATATTACTTTGGAATGCTTTACCAGCTAACTGAAATCAGATGTGCTGGAAAATATGGCATAAGTTCATGACAACTCAATGCTTAATCCAGTTCAACAAGCCTTCACTAAAAATGACTAAGAATTATATTTTTAATTATGGAATGAAATGGTGGATATTAGAGGTGGAAACACCACATTGGAAGTACTTCCCCATTTGATATTTTCTAAAATAATCTATTTTGTTTAAATTTAAAATAGTTTCTCATTGCAAAATGTGAAATGGAAAATACCACTTGATATCTCCCCATTTGAAACTTTTCCTACTTAGCCAGACTACCAGAAAGTCAACCAATGACTATCCATAGACAAGTTGTCAGCTTTCATCATTCCAAAATAAAATTTCAGTGTCCCCTTTCAACACTAAACTTCAAATTAGCTAACCGAATTACCATTAAATATTGATGAGCACTTTACTGCCAGAATGTTCAGTTAAGAATCTATGCCACCAAGGTAGTTGATGTGAAAGGATCTGTGCTGCATTGCAAGCTGCTCTATAATAAAGGGCAAGTTGTCATTTCAATTATTCTGTTGTAGGAAAATAACCCAAGAGCATTGTCGCGTGACCCATTTCTGGAACAAGTGTCTCCAGGTTTCTGTCAAAAGTGTTATCCAAGCCCATAGATCAACATGTGACATAGCTAAATAATCCCATTGCTTGCAGAGAGATTACTAAGACATTAAGAATTTGCTTTTGTTTTTCAATTCACGAAGTCCATGTCATTTACACATACAGCAAATTGTAATTAGCTATTGATTTGTTTCTCAGGCCCAGTTTTTTAAATACAGATCACAAAAATCATGCAGATATCAATCACCATAATTTTTTGACAGAACAGGTAGCCAGCAGGTTGAGTACATCATAGGTTAGAATTCTCTCCACTATTTCTATCCAATAGAAATGTTAGTGCACAAAATGCAGCAGGAAAAGCTATTACCAGGTAGCCACCTGAAAAATAATGTTATACATTTTCTTCAGTCCAAAATTCCACCCATATGGTCAGCACAGTGGTTAATACCACTGCCTCAGTGTCAGAGACCCAGATTTGATTCCAGGCTTTGGTTGCTATTTATGCAGAGTCTGCATGTCCTGTGTCTGCGTGGGTTTTCTCCCACAGTTCGAAAGACATGCTGCTTAGGTGCATTGACATGCTAAATTCTCCCTTAGTGTATCCAAACAGACGCCAGGATGTGGCAACTAGTAAATTTTCACAGTAACTTTATTGCAGTGTTCATGTAAGCCTACCTGACACTAAAATTTAACTCAGCTTGTTAATTATTTGCAGTGAATGCTCTGCTGTTGGATTGTGAAAGGAGTGGGGACAGAGTGAAGCTGCTGTGGGAAATCCTCATGTTATTGTCACCCATCAGGGAAATTGGTTGGGTTTGAATAAAATGCCAGCTAAAATTTTTCTTCAATCAGAGCATCAATCACACCAATTAGCATCATCTTTTGACCTATATTTTTAAAAGTTTGCAGATCGTGAACATTCTGCATAAAACATCAATGTAATGAACTCCACTGTTAAGGTCTTTCAACCTTTCACCTCTCAACCAATGTATAGCTTGTGTTTTACCGGATTCTACACTGGAACTAGGATTTGCTTTACATGAGGTGCCATCCCCCTACAAGCAGGGAGCCTGCCTGATATACTGCGTAAAATGAACGCTGCTGGGGTTACGATATTGAGTGAGAGCAGGAGCAGACATTCAACCCCGTGAGGATGATCCTGCCTTCTCAATTAGACCACGGCTGACCTGTATCTAAAGTAGCAAGTGAATTCAGTGGCAACACAGCCAAGCCAATGATGTGAATTTGGGAGAAAGAGAGAGCACGGGAGAGCGAGCGAGAGCCAGCTATGGGTGGGCCGACGACTAGTTTTAAATTCAAATAGTGGCAATTATGGGGGCCTAAAAGCACAGCAAGCTAAAGTGAACTGGCAAACTGGTTTAAGTAACTGGTCAATAGAAATGAAGTGATTGACATTTAAAGGGGTATTAGAATACACCAAATAGATCCAGGAGTGGCCTAGTACTTCATGTCGGTGTGTGTGCTTGATCCTGGACCGGTAGACGGGCACCGCAACAGCTCGGTGACTAGCACTGCTAGCTGTGCAGACACATGGATTTGGGCCTGTGTCTGTGGGAGTTTGCGCATTCTCCCTGTGGTTGCGTGGGTTTCCTCCGGGCGCTCCGGTTTCCTCCCACACCCCAAAGATGTGCTCTTAGGCTGATTGGTTTACCAAATTGACACTATTCTCCCCTGAATCTGGCTAAGTTAGGGGTTCCATTCGTAGACACGCAGGGTAGAATAGGTGTAGGGTGATGCGGCGGCGCGGGCTCGTTGGGCCGAAGGGCCCATTTCCCGTGCTGGGTTGTTCTTTGTTTTTGTTTTGTTAGATACATGTCAATAAGAAAATAAAAATTTCAAGGGAGGACCCATCATCCCTGGCTCATTTTTCAGCAATATCTCTCAGGAAAAGCCCTGAAGAGAACACAGAACACCGAAAAACCTATAGCACAAGCAGGCCCTTCGGCCCACAAGTTGTGCCAATGATATCCATACCTGCTAGGCTTACCTATAACCCTCAATTCTATTAAATACCATGTACTCATCCAGAAGTCTCTTTCAAGAGACTATCGAATTTGCCTCCATCACCACTGACGGCAGCCAATTCCACTCACCTGCCACCCTGAGTGAAAAACTTACCCCTGGTATCTCCTCTGTACCTACTCCCCAGCACCTGAAACCTGTGTCCTTTCATAGCAAGGATTCCAGCCCTTGGAAAAAGCCTCCAGAATCCACCCAATCAATACCTCTCAACATGTTATACACTTATCAGGTCACCTCTCATCCTCATCTCTCTAGGGAGAAAAGACGTAGCTCCTTCAACCTGTACTCAAGGCATGCCACCCAATCCAGGCAACATCCTTGTAAATCTTTGCACCTTTTCAATAGCTTCCACATCCTTCCTGTAATGAGGCGACCAGAACTGACCACAGTATTCCAAGAGACGTCTGACTAGGGTCTTAAGCTGCAACATTATCTCCAACTCCTAAACTCAGTGCCTTGATTAGAGGTTACAGAGATCAGAATAATGGAATGAAGAATCGAGAGACCAGGTTGGCTTTACTCCAAGTTTGGAAGGTTGAGGGGCAATCCAATAAAAGATCAGCAAAACAAAAGTAGTATTTTATAGGATAGATACAGAGGAGCCTCTGGTGGTTTAATCTCAGAACCAGGTCATTCAGAAGTGAATTCAGGACATATTGGCCCCACAATTAGTAGGGAAAATCTGGAACTATTGCCCAAACACTGTAGATGCGAGAACTGTTGCTTAAAAAACAGACAGATTTTTGTAGAGGGTTTGGATACAGGTCAGCCATGGTCTAATTGAGAAGGCAGGATCATCCTCATGGGGCTGAATGTCTGCTCTTGTTCTCACTCAATATCATAACCCCAGCAGTGTTCAGTTTACATAGTACATCAAGCAGGCTCCCTAGTAGTAGGGGGACAGCACCTCATGTTTAGTTAATAAAGTAAATCTGGTTCCAGTGCAGAATCCAGTAAATACAAGCTTTACATCAGTAGAATGGCAAAAGGTCGAGGAAAGGTCTTAACAGTAGACTACATTACATTGAATTATTAGTTTAGGTTGCAAAAGAACATATGATGTTCAGTGGCACCAATGTGAAGGACTAAATCCTGGCCGATATCATGTAAAGAGCTACAATGGACTGAAAACACAGGCACGGTAGGCATGGTGGACGTAAAATAGTGGCCTCAATTTGGAATCTGCGGCTGAACTTTGTTCACACCAGCAGAATGTTGTTGTGCCTGCCGGCAGCACACCCTCGCTGCGAGTTTCTCAGCAGCCTGGGATGCAGTGGGAAACCCCGGTGACAGTGGCAGGGCCAGAAGATCCTGCCACTTGTGAAGTGTGCCACCTCCTGCCATGAGAAACATGCCATGGGGAGGACAGAGACTCCCCCTGCCACCCCACAGAATGGATCTATGAACAGTCTTGGTCTTAATAATTCAGACTATTTCAATCTTTAGGAGCACAGTATCATTGTGTTAAATTTGACAGCTCTAAATATCCCATAGTTAAGATTTCAGTTCCCATATGTCCAAGACTGAATCAAAAGAACGATAAATACTGTCAGCTAGTGTATAGTTCTAAATCACATGAACAGAAATCAATAAACTGCTCTATTATGGAATTATGATGTACATCATCTACACGCTTTATTTAAAAAGATAACTATGATAGTAGGTTTGTGGTCCAGCTGCACTAACCACTGACAGAATATAGGGTAAAGTAAGAGGTGGTTATTAACCTAGTTATAAAATGGACCAGCCATTAACCCACTTAGAAATGGACCAGCAATATAAATACTGTAGCTACAGAAGCAGGTTAGAGGCTGTGAATTCTGTGGCAAGTAATTCATTTCATGACTCCCCAAATCCTGTTGATCTTCTACAGAGGCACAAGTCAAGATTGTGATGGAACACTGTCCACTTGCCTGGATCAGTGCAGTTCCAACAACACTGAAGAAACCCAACACCATCCAGGACAAGCTTCTTGGTCAGCACCTCATTCACCAAAGAAAGCATTCACTCCTTCCATCAGTGATGCACAATGTACAATATACAAGATGAACTGCAGCAACTCACCAAACCTCCTTCAACAGCACCTTCCAAATCCACAATTTCTACCACCTAAAAGGACAATGGCAATTGCGCTCGAGAACCCCATCACCTGCAAGTTCTCCTCTAAACCATCCTGACTCAGAACTATATTGCCATCTCTTCACCTGTTAGGGTGGAAAAATCCTGGAACTCACTAACTACTGTGGGTCCCTGCTGCAGCATTCAAGGTGGTGCGCCACCATCTTCAAAGGCCATTAGGAATGTATAATAAATGCTGGACTTGCCAGCAATGCCCCCACATCCTGCATTTTTTTTTTAAAACTTGGATTGATTTTAAAGTTTAAGTTTGGGATTTCTCAGAATATGCCTCATTAAAAGCTTCCATATTAAACTGATGTATTTCAACTATAAATAATTGGCATGTAGAACTCTACATCACCGTAAAAAGTCTGACAACACCAGGTTTTAGTCCAACCGATTTATTTGATAATGACTCAAGCTTTCGGGGTTAGCCCCTTCGTCAGGTGAATGGAGAGTTCTGGCCTCAGACAGAGCATATAAAGCACAGACAGTTTAGAGATTACTGATTAGAATGCGAATCCTTACACCTAACCTGCTGTTCAAGACCTGAAGTGGCTGACAATGTGAGTGGAAGGAGCACTGATCACAGGTTACAGAGATGTGTATTGTCTCCAGACAGTACAGTGAGTGAGGTTTTGCAAACCCAGGCAAGTCACAGGAAGGAAACAGTCTTGCCTGATGATTGTCGAGCAATGTTCATTCATCTGTTGTCGTAGTGTCTGCATGGTGTCCCCAATGTACCATGCTCCCAGAGCATGGTACATTGCTCGACAATCACCAGGCAAGACTGATCCCTTCCTGTTGGCGAACACTTCAGTGGTCACGGGCATTCCGCCTCTGACCTTCGGGTAAGCGTTCTCCAAGGCGGCCTTCACGACACGACAGCGCAGAGTCGCTGAACAGAGACTGATAGCCAAGTTCCGCACACATGAGGACGGTCTCAACAGGGATCTTGGGTTCATGTCGCACTATCTGTAACCCCCGTGACTTGCCTAGGTTTGCAAAACCTCACTCACTGTACTGTCTGGAGACAATACACATCTCTTTAACCTGTGATCAGTGCTCCTTCCACTCACATTGTCAGCCACTTCAGGTCTTGAACAGCAGGTTACGTGTAAGGATTCGCATTCTAATCAGTAATCTCTAAACTGTCTGCGCTTTATATGCTCTGAGGCCAGAACTCTCCATTCACCTGATGAAGGGACTAACCCCAAAAGCTTGAGTCATTATCAAATAAATCGGTTGGACTAAAACCTGGTGTTGTCAGACATTTTACTGTGTTTACGCCAGTCCAACGCCAGCATACCCACATCAGAACTCTACATCAGCCAGTGTGCTGGGATACATGTTTGACCACAAGTACTAACTTCTATATCAGAAGTTGCAAGAATGGAAAACAATTTAATTTAACTCATGTCATGAGAGAGCATGCATATGTCTGGTTAAACTGGAGGGGGAAGAGAGATTTTTGAATAGTGTCCTTCTTTTTAGTCTGTTGTCCAGAGCAGTTTTAAGAAAATTAGACGGCAACACCACAGGAAGCTCAACTTCCATTTTAATAAATCCTGTACAATTTATAGTCATTTCTCAGTTTGAAAGACAGCCTAATTCTGATTTGGAGTTAGAAATACAAATTTGCAAGCCTACTACAAACAGGGATTATTAAAAGAGAAAACAATGCATTCCTTGCTTGCTGTCAAAGAGGAACATCCTCACTCTGCATATCCATCAAGTTTCATTAATCTGGAATGCTAGTGCCACAGCATTTATTATGCTAACTATACAGTTTTACTCAGCAGTTTCAAAGTTCAAAAGTGAACACTCAAAGCACACTGATAAATGGGTTAGTTACCAGAAGAGCAGTTGGACTCCCAATTTGTGCAAATACATACTTATCACCACATGTACCCTACCACTCCCTCATTACACATACACTGAAGTACTCCTCTCCATTCCTCATAACCTCAATGTTTAACTGTACCACAGCTGACAAGAATCCAGATATTTCTTCCCCTCCCTTGTGCACTGGTATGTTTACAGTTGAGAAAAATCCAAATTGTGGACAAATGCTGTTGAAAAAAGGTGGAAGGGGGATACTGGGGTGGGTCAAGTGGAACAAAAGGGAAAGTCAAAGACAAGCTAGATGGCAGGGGAGGTTAAATACCAAAAGACATCAGCAAAAATGATAAAAGTGGCTGTAAAGAAACAAAGCATTGATCTGGAGTTAGTTTTAATAGCAGGATAAAAGGTCAGCTCCTGTCTGAAAGTAAAAACATGAAGAACAAGACAGATTTATACCTGGAAGGCAGGTGAGGAAACAATATGGAGAACAGCTTGTGGTCTGTTCATCACAAAATTCCTACAGTGCAGGAGGCCATTCAGCCCACCAAGTCTGCAACGGAGACTCCCACAGCCCCACCCCTCCTTGCAACCCCACACATTTGCCATGGCTAAATCCACTTAACCTGCACAGATTGTGTGGGAGGAAACCAAAGTGCCCAGAAGAAACAGGTGTGAGGAGACCATTCAAACTCCACATAAATAAAAACTTTGCGTGGACTTTGTTTATTAGTGTCACAAGTAGGCTTACTGCAATAAAATTACATGAAAATCCTCTAGCTGCCACACTCCAGCACCTGTTCCAGTATACACTGAGGGAGAATTTAGCACGGCGAATGCATCTAACCAGTCTTTCGTACTGTGGGAGGAAACCAGAGCAAACCCACATGGACATGGTGAACGTGCAGACTCCACACAGGCAGTGACCCAAGCTCAGAATTGAACCTGGGTCCCTAGTGCTGAGAGGCAGCAGTGCTAGCCACTAAAATACTCAATTGGAAAATTAGGTACTGTTCCTCCAGCTTGCGTTGGGTTTCACTGGGACATTGCAGCAGGCCAAGGACTAAAATGGCATGAGGCCAATTATATAGGAAGGAGAAATGATTTTGGGTGCAACAGAAAAAGTGAACTAGTGTGTCAGAGCAAACTTCTTCCAAAATGTGGACAAGGAGGGAGAAGATTCATTTAATGATGGCATTACGCGTGAGATGGTGGAAATGATGGAAGATGATCCAGAAGTGGGGGGAATGGGTTAGACATGGTCAAGGGGCCCAACAACCAGTGGTTGGGGAGGGAGCTCTGAGGAAACAACATTAGAAGCAGCTTTGTGAAAAGTAGCATCAGAACAGATGCCATGGAGTCAGAGAAACTGGGAGAATGGAATGGAGCTCAAGGAAGCAAAAAGAGTGAGGAGGTGTACTCAAAGCGAAATGTGGGAGTCAGTGGATTTGTAATGAATGTAATGAATCAATGAATGTTAGTAAACCTGTCTGCCCACAGAAATGGAGATAGAGATAGGCCATGTGAAAGAGAATGGTTGAAATTAAAAGCAAATTGATAATTTAAGTTTTAGACAGGAGCAGGAAATAAAACCAATATAGTCAATGTACAGGAAAAAAGTTGTAGGAAGGGGCCTGAAGAGGTCTGTTCTATTTATCCCAAAAAACAGATAAAATAAGGCCCAGGTTTGTATCCATAGCCACACCTTTTGTTTGGAGAGAGAGAGAGAGAGAGAGAGAGAGGGGGAGAGAGAGAGAGAGAGAGAGACAGGTTAAAAATATTGTTCCATGAGAACAAATTCAGCCATGAGTGTGGATGGCAATTGTTCAGGCCATTGCTCAAGGAAGAAGCTGAGAACCCTCAGAGCATCCTGGAGGAGGATGGAGGTGTCAAGGGACTAAACATTGTGGTGAAAAGGAAGCAATTAGGAAATTGTTGAAATGTTGGATGTCAGAAGAATCAAATATTGGCAGAAAGATTGGATAAAGGGAAGGAGAAAAGTCACAACAGGAAGAAATAAGTTCAGTAGAGCAAAAACAGGCTGAAATGATAAGTCTACCATGACAGTCCTGTTTATGGAATTTGGGAAGTAGGTAGAGTCAGGATTATAAAAAAGTGGACAGATTTCTAGAGGCAATGAGATTAGTGACAATCCTGGAAATAACACTTGATGTTCAGTGGTGGGTTCATGGTCGGATAGCAGGTCAGAGAAAGTGTCTGAGAGCTAACACTCAGCCTCTGCACAATAGACATCAGTACGCCAGACGACAACAGCACCACCCTTGTCAGCAGATTTGATAAAGTCAGAGTTAAACCTGAGAGCCTAAGGTCACATTTCTAATGGCTGTCCAAGGATGGGGCTGTTGTAATCTTAAGTCTAAATAGATTTGAGGCAGTTTGGCTGCCATGTTTTCTATATTACAACAGTGAGCACACTTCAAAAATATTCCACAAAGCAATCTGAAACTTCCAGTGGTTGTGAGAAATATTCTATAATGGAAGTTTCTTTCATTTCACTTTGATCCAAGGAGAAATCACACCCCTCAGGTTAGACAATAATTTTGATTTAGTCAGTGGTCTGGGACAACTGGATGTGACTGGCAATCATCCAGGTGACCAAGAATACAGTGAAGGGGAGCCTCAGATATTGCTCAGGTACAAAGTACTTGCCACCTATATGGATAAAAGCAAAGAGTGCCAGGAGGATGGGTGGCTTGGCCATGGCACAGGAGCCCATTCAAGTTGGCAAAGTAAGCAGGAATGAGACAGTGGACTATGTGGTCAAAAGTTAGATATTGTTCTCTACAGCCATTACCTCCCAATGCTGTGATGCTTCCAGAGTGCCTACATTAAGAATATCCCCTTGGTGATGGGGTAAAAGCTTATAGCACAGGTTGGCATGATATACATTGAACTGAAAAAGGAATTGATGCTCTGCATAGGGAGTTTGAGGGACTAGTGTCCAAATGAATAAGCAAAGAGAATACTTCCTGGATTACTCCCTGTTCCATGCACAAATGGATAGAGAAATATAGCTCAGATTTGAATGTGTGGTTCAATGAGTGAGGAGAGACAAATTTTGATTCAAGGGGAAATGGTACCAGTGCTGGAGTATCAGGACAGGCTCCACTTAAACTGGCATCAGTGTCATGGTGAATCAAACAATCAGGGCTGGAGGTGCAGCATCAATCTGAAAAATACAAGATGGGATTGGAATGATTCAGGTGAAGGGAAATTTATAAATCTAAAAGCAGAAAAGTGAAGGTCACAAAGCAGTGCATGTGACAGGAAGAGACAGTTTATCCGGAATATTACAGTGGGTAAGTTCAAATCAAGGAAGAATAGTTCAGTTAAAATTACAAGCTGTATCTGACAAGATAAATTAATGGGATAAAGGGAATGATGGGGTTGATCCAATAACCATTAAAGACAAATGCACGGTTACCAAGGTTGGGACTGAAATATTCTAGGATACTTGATATTTTAGAAAAGCCTGGAAAATATTCACTGATAATAAAGCTGACAAATATATCCCTGGACTTGGTTTTCTTCCGAGATTCTAAAACAAGCATCTGTAGAGAGAGTGGATGCACTGGTTGAGATTGTCTAAAATTCTCCTGATTTGGGATGGTCCCAGTGGATGGGGTGATTGTGACTGCGACAATGTTAGTTAAGGAGAGAGAAATGCAAAAAGCAAAGAGCTCCAGGCCAGTTATCCTGACAGTCATCTGGAAAATGCTGAAATCCAATAGAGAAGTGACAACAAGACACTTAGGAAAGCGCAATGCAACCAACCTTAGTCAAAAAAACTGATGTTTTTTCAGGATGTAACTAGCAGAATTAGAGGAACCAGTGGATATAGCATGTTCACATTTCCAAAAAAAGCATTTATGTGGAATGCCACAAGAAAAGATGGTCACAAAAGATAAATGTTCAAAGAGTTAGGGATAACATTAACATGGATTAAGGATTGACTAAAGTGTAGAAAACAGTAGAGTTAAATGGGTAATTTTCAGGTTGAACACTGATATTACTGGGATGCAACAAGAATGGGCCTGGGCTGGGGCCTCCGCAATTTACAATCCACAATAATGACTTAGATGAAGGAAACAACGTATCCAAGTTTGTGGAGGGTAAAAAGCTAGGCAGGAAAAACCAGTTGAGGGGAAGACAAGAGGTGCAAAATTAGATGAGGCACAAACATGCAGGTATTGTGCTGTCTGCTGATTTACAGGGTAGAGACTTGCAGCCACTGTAAAACATACTGCTGATTACTGTTCACCACAGCAGAAGGCACAAATTTATAGTCCCACTTGAAGTTAGCCTGCCATACTTAGACTGCACCTCTTAAAGACTGTATT
Source organism: Carcharhinus amblyrhynchos (assembly GCF_965287045.1). Classification (NCBI taxonomy): domain Eukaryota; kingdom Metazoa; phylum Chordata; class Chondrichthyes; order Carcharhiniformes; family Carcharhinidae; genus Carcharhinus; species Carcharhinus amblyrhynchos. The sequence continues at coordinate 98,092,182 of NC_137326.1, read as the reverse complement.
CTGGCTAGAGCAGGTGCTGGAAATGATTGTAAAAGCAAGTGAGGGAAAGGAAAGCAGAACTATGGTTCAACAATGTGGTAGCTGTCCCTTTAAGGATCCATCTGCAGAGTTAAGGGTCACATGACCCCAGGAACAATTAAGGAGAGGGTGGGGAAATCACATAGAACCTTCTTGGAAGCTGACTTGCAGCCATGAGGCTGCAAGCCCATGTTGTAGTTACACGTAAACAAATGTTATAGTTGTTTATCCAACTGGTGAACAAGAATTATTACAAACAGACTGGAGAGCATATTTTAAGATTCTTTGATGCTGCTGCTTGGTGTGAACAACTATTTTTCCAATTTCTAGCGAGTGTTCAAAACTATGAACTTTTATGTATTGGCTGAGGGGAATGCTATCAAAAGACCCTGTTGACAAACTGTGTTGACTGAATGGTAAAATTCATTCCCAAATCTCATTTCCCATGTGTTGCACTTTTTGTATCTCACACTGCTGAATGCACCATACCTCCAACACTCACCTACCAGCAATCAATTTTTCATGACTCGTTGCTATCATTCATAGCTTCACCTCCTACACTAAGTGCTGTATACTTCACACTGCCAACTAACCAGCCCATGTTAACCACAGTCAAACAGACTGCACCACACTCACTTTTCTTGCAGAATAAGATGCTGCCTAACCAGAGGCTACAGCAGAAGACAGGCATGGCTGCATTTCTTACTTCCACAGAGCAGACCACGTTCACCATCACTGAAGTGGCTATCAGCAGGGCTTAAGACATGGATAATGGTATCCTCATATCCATCCTCCTCTGCCTCACACCTCACTTCATCCCACAAGCTCTTCTGATGTGCAATGGATGGTGTAGAAAGCAAGCAGTGGAACCATTGGTGATTGGGAAATTGTGGTTGTTTTTACTGATTTCACCATTGGAGGAGTCATAGACAACCTGGCTTTAATGGCAGTATTGGTGGCCTCTGTCCCTTTCCTCCTCGCCTTTGCCCTAATAATGGTCAGATTTTACAGCATGTAGCAGACCAGACAAACCTTAATATATACACTATCAAGTACTGCTGTATTCCAGACCAATCCTGAAGACAGCAGCACTGTCCAAGCACCCAGAGGTCTGGTCAATGGCTTACAGCTTGGCTTTTATTATATGCATTGTTAACTGTGTATGTATTGCATTACCATGAACCATGGGGTCAGCAGATAATCCTCTGGTTGGTTGAGGTAGTTTAAATGATGGTGTGCTGCAGATTGAAAGCATCATGGCTATTGCTATGATACCAGACATTGACCTGTGCAATTCATTGTATTGTGATTGACATCCAGCTAGCATACAAGGACATGAAATCCTTGTAATTTCAGTACAGAGCTGAAATGTCATCAAAAGAGGCATGCATGCAGTTAGTAGAATCCTGCAATTCTTGCAAAACTTGCTCTATCCAGATAGATGGAAATATATTCAGCTCTCCTGGAATTCAGAATCTCAGCAACATTGATTATGTAGCAAAGGATGCCAAAGTGGGAGATATTACATATCAATAGCCTAGAAGGAGCCAGAGAATATTCATAACCATGCTCACCTTCACAATCACTGTCCTCTCCCTGCCTCGGTGTTGTAGATGTCAGTGAGGATGCCCTTATTGAAGTAAAGGACTCTCGTCATACTGCTCCGTTAAGATTCAAGTAGAAGAATTAGTCCCTGGACACCTTGGATATAACCTCATGCCAAGAGCCCTTCTCCCTCTAGCAGCTTGCCCTGCTTAGATCCAAGAGGGTTGCAAATTACTGTGTCCAGACATGGATGCATCAGGTTTGTGTAGACTCCTGGAGTCAGGGACAATGTTCTATTGCACCTATACAACATATTCTCTAGACTTTAACAAGAGAAAACACTCTGGAAACTATCAAATACTTATACAATTGCAGAAGCAGCCAGGAGAAACCAACTAACAAAGTAATTGACGATTTTTAAATTTAAAACTGGGTGGATGATCCTTCCTGCTGCTGAACACACGAGGCCAGATTTTCCATACCCCACACAATGTTTTGCAGTGACACAGGCAGTCTGCTATTGGCCAGCAGGACTTTCTGGTCCTGTGCCAATAGGGTTTCCCATTGTTTGCACTGATGGCAGCAAGGGTGTTACCATTCAATAGAACTGGAAGATCCTGCTGGCAGGAACGGCCAGGAAATCCCAGCTGTGGGGTGGAAATGTCCCAAAGTTTGTCAGGGTGTTAGTTTTATGCTGAAAGCTGGCATGCATATCTCCAGAAGCACAGCCAAGTTTTCACTCCTGAGTTTCCAAAACTCAGTGCACAGAATTGGGAGTTGTGGGTTGCACCAGTTTGGCAGGGTAGGGCCTGACAGAGCTGGCAAGGCCAGCTCCAGAGATCAGAGTGTCATTGTCATAGTACATCTCAAACTGCACTGAAATTAGCGAAGTACAGGCCAACTTAAAGCATGGATTGGTAGCTGATACTGGCAGTTATGGACAGAAATTGTGTAAATTTCCATTTGCTGTGGGTGGGGTTTAGCATTTTTGCCTCAATGTCAGGCACTCGGGTTCAATTCCCGACTTGGGTCACTGTGTGCAGAATCTGCAAGTTCTCATGTCTGTGTGGGTTTCCTCCAGGTGCTCAGGTTTCCTCCCACAGTCTGAAATACATGCTGGTTAGGTGTATTGGCCATGCTAAGTTTTCCCTCAGTACCCAAACAAGTGCCGGAGTGTGGTAACTAGGGGATTTTTCACAGCAACTTCATTGCAGTGTTAATGTAAGCCTACTTGTGACACTAATAAAATGAACATTAACAGAAAAAAAAGTTCATGCTTCATCTAGCAAAACAATGACTTACTTCATTTCACCCCACCTAATACTGAACATTAATTCTGATGGTCAGATTTGCACCTGCTGGAGCAGCTGCCCATCTCCATATTAAGCAACTGAAAAAAGTACATTGAGAAGTTCCAGAGAATCAAGATTAAACTCAACATTCCTTTTAGCAAGCATCAAGACATTTTGACCAACCAAAATCATCCCTTGAATATCCCTGTTCAATAATATTTTCAAGGTCCCCTAAAACTTAATGGTCAGAATTCTCCAGGTTTGCATGCCTCTTGGCTACTGCCAGCTAGAATGCAAAATTTGGCAGTCACATTTCAAAATATCCTGCCTAGCAGATTATATCAGAAGCCCTTCATACTTTGGTTAATTTAACTTCTACTTTGCACATCAAACCCATGTTCTACCCTAGTTTAAACATGCTGTATTTAACTAACCCATTTAGCATTCTGTATACTTCAATAAGCCATTCATTGTCTCTTGGAATTTAACTTATTGCTTATTCCCATGCTTGCTGTTGGTTCTTTGCACTTAATCCAATGCCAGCAATTTTTTGACAACCAGAAATGCACAATGCTTCAAGTGTAGCCTAATGTGCGCATTCCCCAGGCAGATTGTGGTGGACTTGCAATTTTTAGTTATTGATGTTAGCACTTTGTTACTCCCATCCCAAGTTTCATCAAGTTATTTTGATTCCGTGTTGTATTATTACTCCTGCCCCTCCCAACATAATTTATGCTTTAAAGAAATTGTACAAGAAACACCAATAAAATTATATATTTTAGCCCATGTACAAATTTGTCAAAATTAAATTTAAGTTGTAATGCACCATCTGCAAGCTTGTTCATTAGTGCAAACAATTGAATCCTACTGCAATTTAAAAATCGTGACCTTTGATTTTACTAAATCTTTTAGGACATCTAATGCTCTTGTTTCCTAAGATGGAAATCAAACTCCCACTCAGTCCCATAATGCTGCACTGGCTTTTGATGACTTTGAACTGATATTTCTGAATTTGAGTTAGAACATCAGGCCAGAATCTCCACTCCCAGGTCAAGATAATTCACAGCTTTACAAACCTGACCCAATAGGAAGTGCTGCAGAAAGGCAGAATTTTGGTCTGGGGCAAGGCTCGTGAAAATGCAAATCAAGGTGGGTGACCCCAGAACGAATGTGGAGGTGCTAAGTGCAGAGGGGGACTGGGTGAAAAGCCTGCTCAGCACTAGAAGCCATTTTAAGTAAGGACAACAGGCCCCTCACACACAGTTCCCCAGACCCCATCATGCCAACTCATGCCCTCCAGCAATCTACAACAGGCAGATGTCAGGATGCCTCCCAAGTGTCTACTGCAGAGAATTTAAAAGATCATTCACATTCCTCCATTATATAAACAAATATTGGAATTCTTAGTCCCACTTCACAATCTCTAATCATTTGCAGCTGTTAACTGTAATGGCAGACATCCCACTTTGATAATAGAAGGTTGTGAAATCAGAATTGTGGCAGTCATCCAATAATGAAAGCCCTCAGGCTTATATCAAAAGTGAAATAGCAAGCAATGATTTTTTTTAAAAAGCACTCCACAGATTTCCTGACTAGCCCAAAAAGGCAGCTTATCTCCCTCATGGTGTCCTAGGACCAAATGCAAAGGTGTACCCAACTTCTCTAAAGGACTCTGCAAAGTTTAAACTTGGTCCTAACAAGTCAAATCTGCACATGTCAAGTTTCCCATTCTAGCCTAGTGGAATTCAGATATAACTGGAGGCAGCTGACCTTGTGAAATGTGCAAATCTCAACTGGGTCCCATTCCCAACCCCAAAAAACTGGTTGATGCAGTGTCTGGTAGAGAGAGACCACCTGACTTCAGCCTCTTGTGCCATTTGGTAATGGAGGGGTTTTTCATTATTGCAAAAATCCAGGCCCCAAAATTATGGCCTAAATTTTAGTCTGGAGGGGAGTTCTGTGCAGGGGTATGCTGATGCTTTAGAGAGGCTGTGAAACCCAAAAGAACGAGTTTCTCATGTCCTATAAAATTTAACTTCAGGGCTCCTTTAATTGAGGTTCCTGCTATGGACAGGACATGCTGGTGGCCTTTTGGGTAGGAAGCTCACTGCATAAGACTGAAGCCTATCAAGGCAGCCTGGTTTATTGGGGAATGTATCCAACTGGGTTATATGGTTGGGCTGGAGGTCAATTACAATTCTTCCCTGCCCCACAAGCAGTGCGGTAAAATATACAGCCTCATGGTGACTCCTCATTTCCTTTAATATAATTTTCCAAGCCCCTCAAACACAGCTACCTGTAGTTAAAAACAATGATTTGAAATAAAAGTAGGCAGCCTAATATTCAAATAACTGACCCACTTTATCCAAGCACCTGGCTCTTCCACTATTAAAAGCAAAGTGGGTGGGTTCCATTTCTGTTATAGATTTTGGGCTTTAACCTTTGAAAATCCACCCATATTTTTGAGTCAGGATTCAGCCCTACATTAGAGAATCCACTGTTTTAAATGCAAAGTAATCAAGAATTGTTGTGCCATGCACTTCACGCAGTAAACAAGGTTAACCATTTCTCATTAGGTTATGATGGAAGTTACTCTCACTGAGAATCTAGAATATTTTGTTACTTCATCTGTCATGGAAGCTAGCCAAATAAACTCAAAGTGGTCACTTTTAAATAAAAATAAAGTTAATTTCTAAATCTGGGAACCTCACTGGCATATATCCAATACTTTTGTTAACTAATGTCTACATAGAACAGAAAATTAAACTAGCATATTAAGATGTTTGTTTAATACTTCAGCAATAAATAAGAAATTTTAAAGAAAAGACAGTATGATTGAAAAGGACAGTGTTAAAATGCTGCCAAGTAATCTTCAGAATATTGACAAATGAGGAAAGCTATCCATTTGAAGTATTACATTAAGGTTATAGAAGTCAATATGCAGAGGTATTTAGGAGTAGCCTTGGAGCAGTGGTAGTGCTTGTGCTTCCCCATCAGAAGACCATTTGTTCAAGTCTCATCCAAAAGAACTGGAGAATATAACCTTGGCTAGTGCTTCAAATATAATACAGAAATGCTTTTTTGGAGAGATGAAATATTAAACCAAGACTGGCATAGCTCTGAGATGGCTATAAAAAAGGTACCATGGCATGATTTGAAAAACAGGAATGTTTCCTGATGTCCTGGCCAACCCTTGAGTAACACCATTAAAGCAGATATCAGATGGTTCTTTGTGGGACCTTGCTCTGTGTAAACTGGCTGCTGTGATTGCCTGTTGCATTAAACAATCTTTCTTGCAGAATTTTTTAAAAATGGTCTGAAGAGAGATTTCCTGGGTCTGATGATCCACTTACCCATTGGTTATAAGTTTATGGTCTGTTAGACTGCAATAATTCAGTTTACAGACAAAAAGGCAATTATAAAATCATGAATATCATGCAACTTAGCTCTATATTTTGTTACACAAATACCAATTCTTACATTCCACTTGTGTAATGAGGTCATCACTCATTCTGGGAAACTAGCAACTGAACATTTAATAACAGTAAATATTTTAAGCCATTTCCGAAAATTTGTTCCTCCAATATAAATAAAGTTACTAAATTGGAACATGGTATTTAATCAAACACATGACTAAGGCTAACAGTCAGTCATTTTTGCTCCCAAGTTTGGTGAAGGGAGTTAGGAAACGCCCTGCCTCACAGGAAGATTGAGTTAGGCCTTCCACCCCTGATGCAGATTGGAGGCAGCTGCTAGGGTGGCCAAATACCAAGGCGCACTGTTTAAAAGGCCCAGCTCAGCTTTATAGGACTTTGTCCCAGTTTTCTTCATTTTAGGCCCCTCTAATCTACACCTCACTCTTAACCTCCACCCCATGCCCCATTAGTAACCCATAACTCCACATACATGGATCCTGAGTGCCAGTTCATGCCAACACCCATTCTCCACCAAGTTCCCTTACATCTTTATGCTAACACAACCAATATTCACCCTGGGCAGACCTCAGGAGCCTTACTAAAATGAGAAATTCTAAATATGCATTACTCCAACAAAAAACACTGCCAATAGATTTAAATCTCAAGTGTTTAATGCCTTATCAAAACAGATATTCATAACCCCACAAAGAACATTAATCATCTAATAACCTCTTGAAATTATTAAACTGAATTTACAACTGTGATACAGGTAGACTAGGGAAAGCAGCCAAGTATTAATAATGATAAAAGCACTTAGGGTTATGTCAACAGCTATTGAACTTGTTGGAACATATTTTTCCAATCTTAGCCACAGGCAGGCTATTAGTTTTCAGTTTTTGAATTGCTGACCATTTAAATAACTTGACAATTCTCCATACCTATCTGCCCTGTAGGTGCACTTATGATAACTCTAAAGATGTGTAACTTGCATGTTGTGGAGCAAGACCCTTGTTGCAGCCAAAGTGGAGTTTGTTTAACCTCAGCACCAGTCCTGCCAAGTTCACATTTGCCATATTTGGAAGTCACATCCAGCTCCCATTTCCCTCATCACCACCCTAAAGTGATTTCTGCCAGATATGGAAGCACAATTTCTGGATCCACAGTCCATCCACCAGTTGGGATTCCATGAAAACCCCAGCCTCTTCCTTTATGCAGTAGTTAATTTTAAGATCCATTTAGACAGAAGCTCTGTGCTGACAGCTTGGCATAATGACAAACCTGGAATCAAGGCCAGATTTTGCTAATGTGAAATTCTTGGGGATGTTTAGGACAGACAAAGGGGACGATTCTCCCAAAAGAATTCCAAGTGTTGAATTCATGGAAAAACTGGAGTAAATCACTTTTCTCTTTCAGGAGTTTCCAAGTGAATCTCCCCCATTCTGCACTGCAGAGTGCACTAGTGTGAATCACACTGAAATTCAGTGAGTGGGGCCTATACCTGCTGGAGAGGCTGGCAGCACAGCACTAAGCAGACCACTGTCTATGCACTGATCTCTCAGCACCAGGATCAGCATGTGCAGTGGCAACCTCCAGATTGCTGGCCAGTGATCTCTGTAACCTTGCATCACTGGCCCTCTGGCCAACCCTTCTCTCCCCAAAAGATGTCCAAGCCAGCCTTGACACCACCCCCCCACCCTGATGATCCCCCAACTCCCAATCTCCCCCTCCCCACATCACTGGTCTCCCTCCTGTCACTCAGCTCAAATGCAGATTAGCAGAAACACCCTCCTCTGCCCCCAACAGATCACTCAAAGGCATTGTCTGATGCCTATGGGCAGTGCCATGGAGTCCAGGCCAAAGTGCCAATGCCTAGGGGGCACACCCCCCCACCAGCAAGGTCAGTCCACCAGCTACCCATTGGTGCAGAGCTATTGTAAACCCCCATGGAGAGAGATGCCCCTGGCCTAGTTTGGGGGGGGGGGGGGGGGGGGGGGGGGTGGAGTAAAGAGCTAGTAGGCCTGGAGGCTTCAGTTTCAAGCCAATAAACAATATTCAAATTGTATGGAAATGCTAATTTAAATAAGTTATGCAGCTCCACGATGGAAACCCAGCTGCCAGAAACATGGAAGCTGTGGTGCCCAGTGGGGAGCCCGCAAAATGGCCTCCATGCTACAAAAGCAGTGCAGCAGGCTGGGAGAATCGCCCCCAAGTTTTCACACCCAAGTACAAACTTAAGATCAAAGTCCTGGGCAGTAGATTTTCTTAACTATCTTTTAGAGTGGAATGGTCCTCTACTGCTTTTTGAATATTTTGTTTTTCAAAAATCAAAACCCTAGATGTTTGCACAGCAGTTTTGCCAATGCCTGCAAGTGCAGAGATCTCCTGCAATTTTAATCAGGCAATGTGCAGCCATCCTAACTGGCTGGAAGAGAAGAGAATGGCATTTACATCCACAAACAAAATATTGACCTCTTTCCTCAGTTAAGAAAATTGTACAGAAGACCTTAATACTGAGTCAATGTAGACAACCTGCAGATTCAAAATTCCATTCCTATAATTAAATTTCAGATTAATGGAAAGCACAGTAATAACAGGCCAGAGAGGCAATTTACTGGATATTTGGACCCCTGATCACAATTGATGTGGCTTCATGTAGGGACAAAGGGATCACTTACAGGGTCAGATCCATTAATGCAACATAACACAGGCATCCAATAATCTATAAGGATTATAGATTTTAAACTTATTGTATTCAACTGCTAATGTGTAATATGATAAGTAATTACAGCTACATATTAGATCACAAATCTGATAACCTAATCAACAACTATCAAGGGCAAAATCTACAGCCATATATAACATTTACAAAATAATTGTTAACACAGTTAAGACAAGCATGATGAGCATATTTCAGATATATTTTTTCTGTATTCAATTCAAACTTATCTTTAAAGATGTAGCACAAAAGGGTTAAAAATACTGAGCTCCTGGGGCTACCAAGCATGATCATCCAATAATAGAGAGCACAAAAATTCATCCTAGGAGTCAATGTGCAATTTAGCCAGAATTCTCCCCTTTTCCCCACCCAGCACATACAGCAAACCTATTGGCTGCTGGCAAGATCTTCCAGCCCTGCTGAATCTATGGGTTTTTGAATCAATTGCCCTGCCAGCAAACCTGTTGAGGGGTTGACTTCAGCAGGATTGGGAGATCTCACTAGTGGGTGGGACTGGATAATTCCATCCCCCTCCACTTCAAAAATGAATGCCAAGGAAAGCTACATTCGGCTACTGATTGGTAATAGGAGATCTGAAGCTGTAGGCAGGTGGTACTGATTATCTCTGCACGTCCACATTCCCATTCAAGAAAACAATTAAAAGCCTGAATTTGAGCTAAGAAAACAATTAAGATTCTGGTGTGGACTTCAGGCACAATTAAAATAAATCATTGTTAGGTTTACAATTTTACATTTCAGATTCAAAAGACAAGCATCACAAAACAGAAACAAATTAAGTACCAATGTTCAGAAAGCAATCTTTTATTCACCACATGAATTGAACCGTGATGGCAGATACAGCACTGTTTGCAAATTGGAGTGTCTAAAGATTTGCTAACTGAGACAGAAGTTTACAATTTCAGTTAAAGGTTTTTTCAGATGGTACATTTCCAGAAATTTTATAGATAAAGTATCAGATAGCATCTGAAATAGTGAAAATAAGTGCTTTTAAATTTCTATAGTTCAAAGGGGGCGAGAGACATTTCTTTTAATGGAATTGGAATCAAATTGGCCTAAAAGCTAGCAATGCTTCTGCTGTCAATGAATTTAAAACATCTGAGCTACATAGATAACAAAAATCTTCTTTTCAACTGCTCAGCCAAGCGGAACCGGCTGTGCCAGGACCTTGCTGCTACTTGTAATATTGATATGCACAATGTCAAACTTGTGCGGGGTTGTATTGATTTTACTACTGTGGAAGCATTCCAGTGAACCAACATCTCGTACCACTGCTGCCCAGCTGGCTGCTCTGAAGTACAAAGAGCCAAGTCACTTGAAACTTGTGACTAGGTCATGTTGGCAACAGCACAGTGACAAGATTTATGGCATAAACAATCACAATCTGCTCTAAAACAAGATTAATTAGATCCCAAATGTAACGGTTACAAAACAATGGTGCAATGTTTAACCTGCATGTAATCCACAAATTTTGTAAAGCAATATATAGTCCTGAAGTGATACATTACAATAGAAAACCACTGCATAAACCCTGACACTTGGGTCTTAGGGGATATCCTTAACCAAAAATCAATTACAATACTAACCATATGTCACCATACATAGCTATGTATATTACAACTCAGGTTGTGTCACCCAGCTAGTGCATGTTGATGTTTGTTACCCATCAGACCTAATCCATCTGCTTGTTCCAGTGCCACTTGCTATATTTTCATTTTTGTAAAAATCCCCTACTTCCAAAAGCTAAGCCTGTCTCTGAACTCAATTCCCACCATACATTTGTCTCTGAAAACATGGGTGGGAAAGCTTAAGCTTCCAATGCAATGCAGTTGCAGTGTGGGTTTGGAGGTAGCCTGGTCAAAAAGCCCACCTCAGTTCTCAGAGGCATCAGCCCAATCCCCACCATAGTTCCTATGTACCATTAACCTCACTCACCCCCATCCCTTTGCCACTTAATCTCCTCTGGAATGTCAGTACAGCTCCCTAAATCTCACCCTTCATACTCCTCGGGAACACTGTCCCAGCTCCCAACATCATTCTTACGCTTTAAGCCTTCTCCCAACTCCATTCTCATCGCTAGCCACACTGAATATCCTGAGCCCTGCCCAATGTGGATTCCCTTGAAATTAACAAATTTAAAACTTCTAGCAGTTTATTAAAATCATTCAAATGTACTTCTGGCTAAAGATTGATTGATGAGGATTTATTTTGAATGGCTGTTAATCTGTTGTAGAAACAGACATTTATTTGCCACAAAGGATGGATAATCCTTTAACAACCCCTGAAAACTGTTTGAATTGTGAACGTTCTCACTTTTGAAAGCCAGCCAAGCATTCATAATGGACTCTGGTAACAACAAACCCTTGGAAAGACAAATAAAGGAGTCCTGTGAAACTAAAAACTCAGTGACCTATTTCTAATCAACAGATGAGCTGTAATCAAAGCAGCCATGGAGCAGCTGGCCGCTTCTCCAAGAAGGTTTTTGCTTTTAAATGTATATAGCTTTAAGCATTCAAATACTTCAGATCATACTCTAGATATCTGAATCATGACATTCTTCACTATTGAATGCATAGGAGCATTTCTCAAATGGGAAAATACTCATGTATCTCACTACAAGTATTGGTCAATGCCAGAGTCAATTTGTCTTTTCAGATTAGAATACTGAATCACTGCAGTCAAAATAGATCTACATTGCCATATAGCACCTAGTGGCATTTAATGTTGTGTAAACATGACTCCTCAACAGGCTTTTCCCCAAGTCACAAACTCAAGATTTTATTTAATACATCTTCCAAAACCTTCATATGCAGATAATGTATGGCTCAGAAGAGGGACAAGAGGAAACTCAAATATTCACTTAGGATCACAATGGCAACTTTTACCTTAGTGGTATGCAGGGTCACAATCCAAGGCCTTACAAAAACAGCAAAGAGTCAGGCAGGCTTGCAAATGTGCAATTAATGTAGAAAATCCAAGTTTGCCATTCCAGATCCATTCTAGTCTCCATCACCTGACAAACATCCAGAACATGGTTTTCGATTTCACAGAACTTGTTTTCAAAAAAGTTTCTCCTGGTCTCTAAAATCTTAATTTGGGGTTATGACTTGTTCTAGACCCAATCGTGCAAAAAGTCCCTTTCTACTTTGTCTACACTTGCTCTTTAGCCCTCAACTCTGACCTAACACACAACCACAACTTTTCCATAATGGCAAGGTTACTAAATTTACACATTCCGCCAAATGCTAATGAAATATTTTAAAGATGTATTAAGAGAATTGCTTTGAGCTTTCTTGAAAAATACCACTGAAAATGCAAAACTAAACTAAACAATTAGAACCACAAGTAATTCAAGCTTTAATTAGCTAAGGTTAAAGAAAGGGCATGAAAAATGCAGAAAGGAAAAAAACAATGAAACGTTCTCAACTTAGTTTCTTTCTAATTGCAACTATTTGGTCAGCTATAGAGGTTGCCTTATCCATATTTCCCATCAAACAAGGTACTACACAGAACCCATGTCTGGATTTTCACTTCAGGGCTAGGGCACAGAGTTGGGACAATTCCCAGCTCTGTAAACCCAACCCATGAGGAAGTGGCCCAGGAGGTCAGATTTACATTGAGATAACAGTATTCCCTGGGAGCTGTGCTGGACAACCCTGGAATATACATGGAGGCTGCTAATTGTGGATGTGGGCTGAGCAGAAAGCACTGCATTGAATGGTTTTGTTTCAAGATAAAAACACAAAATTACCCTCCAAATCTCACTTTCTGTGCATGCCAACACAGCACCTATACCCTATTTAACAATTGGCCCAATACTATTTTTGTCTCAACTTGCGATAACCTATGCCCCTATCACCTTTTGCCTTGATGCTTACCATGCCAACTTATATAGTAACCATAGACAGATCCTAGTACCCATGACAACATTAAATAATAAAAGTTCTAACTGTCTATTGCAGACTTTATTTCACAACTCATTCAAAATTACATTCTTCAACTGCATTGCCCCGGAGAACAAACAATTCATTCAAGTGTTTAATCTCTTGTATAACAAAAAGTGTTGGAATTCATAGTTCCAAAGGGGTCCATCATTGCTTGATCTGTTGATCAAGTTGTGATACAGCAGGTATCCTACTGTGTGGAGATTATGAAACCAGTCATGCAGCACTCAAATTGTGGCCCCAAGGCTTGTCGGAGTGAAATAGCAAGCAATTATATTTTTTGAAAAATCTCAAATGATTTTTGAAAAGAGTTACAGGGCAGAAGTTTTAAAAATACCTTCAATTCATATTGACATGTTTGATAGTTGTTTTGACAGTGCTAATGAGCATCGCAGCTCAAATGAGTTTATACATTTTCTAACATACATTCCTGTCTACTTTCAGAAATCAAGGACCTCTCCCCATTGATGTCCTAATGCCATTGTCAAATTAATTGCTTACTTAACATGGTCAGACCAGCTCAAACCAGGTCTAATCTGTGCATGTTGAGTTTCAACACCCCTCACCAAAATCATACAAGAATGAAGGCAGCTGGTGATTTGTATGGACTGTTGCCTCCATAAAAACCAAGGTTCATTTCTGTCCCAAAAATGGTAGGTGCTGGATGCAGGAATTTTGGATTTGGGCCTCTTCGACCTTTTGTGATGAAGGTGCTCTCCATGTTCGCCAAAATCCAGGCCATAGACATGGCCTGGAGGTCAGGAACTGCAGCATATAATAACCATTTATGCAGATGGAATCTTTCTACACGTCATGACGAGAATCCTGCTATGTTTGGGACAGGAAAGATTCCATCAGCTCAGTTGCAGGATCATTCAAGATTTTCAATGCAAGAGTCTCCAAACAGCAAATGGCATCATTAGTCAAGCAAATATGGAAATGTTGCAAAATTTAATAAAAGCCTTTTTAATAAAGACCACTTCAAATAGGATATTCCACCTTCAACTAAAAATGAAACTGGAATGTGGAAACAGACATAGCACATGGAACAAGATTAAGATTCTCTCATTACTTTGACCTCTTCGTCCAGCCCAAAGGTGCATTCCAATATAGGTCAGAGGTGAAAGGACAGTATTCAAATGCTGGTATTTAATCTAACCATTTGCTAGAATAAAAGTGAATATTAGATAACAAACTCAGCTACATGTCAAGGACAACTTGTTCTAGTTAAGTACTATATTAATTACACAGCATTGGTTTTCAATCAGGTCATCGTATCCAAAATATTTTGACTGCAGCGCTCGAGTAATTCAGAAATCTAGGACACATCTCTATCCCCGATGAATAATTTTACCAGATCAAAATATCTGTGCAAGTTGATATTTCAGAACCTCAAGAGGATTTGAGGCATGATGGCTATTGATAGCATTGAGTTACAACACCAATGTACCACACTCTTCTCCTTCCTGAGGAAGGATAGACAATGGTGGGCTTGTTTTAATAGCTAAACTCTGAACCTCGTTCAGTCACATGAGGACGTGACAGATTTCACTTACAGAAAAAGCATGAAGATAAATAGCTGAACTAGACATCGTGAACAGAGTTCAGGTCAGACTGTGGTAATATTATGTTAACACGCAAGGAGCAATACATAGACCATATTGAAATGCAGAGAAGGAAACTCATTACTACAAGTTGACCCAATGCAGGGCAATGCAAGATTGAACAGCAGAAAATCTTGCAATTCATCTTAAAAATTTAATGTGGGCTAATCAAGAACAAAGTCACTCAGTTAAGAGAAATTTTTTCTCAAGAAGGTCAAGTATCTCAAACTCTCTACCTCAAGGCAGAGGAAGCAGGATCTTTGAATAGATTTAAAAGGTAGAGCTAGATAGATCTTTGACAAACGGGTGTAAGGTTATCAGGGGAGGCAGGAATATGGGATTGGGGTTACAGTCAGATCTAGCATGAGTTATTGAATGGTGGAATAGAGTCAAAGAGCTGAGTGGCCTACTCCTGCTCCTAACTCAATCCACTGGGGATCCAATATAGCATGCATATAATGCCTTAAAAATGAGTGCCTCTTATCTTTTGACATACCTCAAAGTAGCAATACAATACCCTGGGCAGAATTCTCTAGCCATTCACACCTGTGGGATATTCTGGTCCTGTTGGTAGCACATCTCAGCCTGAGAGCTTCCTGATGGCATGGGGTGGCTTTAAGGGAAATGCCACTTAGTGACAAGACTAGAAAATACCACTCTGCCTCCAATTTCCTTTCCTAGCCAGAAAATATCTGAAATTTATGCTTTGGCAGCTTGGTGCCTACAAATATTCAGATCAGGTATTTTTGCATTTTCTAGCAAAAACAGCTGGGAGGGTGAATTGGCGAAGGCACTAGACTTTTACATCAAAATCAAAAGTAGTGAATGAAAAATTCTGTTGATTCTGCCGATAAACAAGACTTGGATTTTCAAAACAAAGGTTTGAAAGGACTTCCGATATGACTCATTATGAAATTTTATATTGTGCAAATGTATTCTTAGATACAAGTAATAAGTTTGATATGCTGAAAGTTAATTATAATCTGAAAAACTTGCCTGGGTGCCTCATTCATCATTTTAACAATGGTATGATAGTGTAAAATTCAATAAGAATATTACAATTAGAAATGCATGCACAGAATCATATGGTAAAAGCAGGTTACCAAACAAAATCACTTACCCATCTTAGGATCCACTTACAAGAAGTTTCATAAAAAGCTGACAAACTTATTCCATAAAAACAGGAAGGGTAGGAAATAAATACAATAAATATCACTAGAGAAAAGTACTAGGGAAACTAATGGGGCTGAAGGCTGATTCATCTCGTACACCAGATGGGTTGTATCCTAGGATATTAAAGGGAGGTGGTACAGGGATACGAGGAGCACTGTACTAATCTTCCAAGAAATCCTTAAACTCTGGAAAAGTTCCAGAGGATTGGAAAACTGCCAACGCAACACCCTTATTCAAAAAGGGAGCGAGACAAAAAAAGTTGGCCAAATGGCTTAACAGCTGTCATTGGGAAAATCAGAATACTACAGTGCAGAAGGCCAGCCTATCAAATCTGCACCAACCACAGTCCCATAGTTCATCCCCCCCCACGATACTAAGAGGCATTTTAGCATGGCCAATCTCTGCAAGACATGCCGGATCATCGACACAGATGCCATCATCTCACGTGAGAACACCATCCACCGGGTACATGGTACATACTCTTGCAACTTGGCCAACGTTGTCTACCTGATATGCTGCAGGAAAGGATGTTCCAAGACATGGTACATTGGGGAGACCATGCAGACACTACGATAACGTATGAATGAACACTGCATGACAATCACCAGGCAAGACTGTTCTCTTCCTGTTGGCAAACACTTCAGTGGTCACAGGAATTCAGCCTTTGATCTTTGGGTAATGTTCTCCAAGGCAGACTTCACAACAACAGTGCAGAGTCACTGAGCAGAAACTGATAGCCAAGTTCCACACACAAGGACAGCTGCAACCAGGATCTTGGGTTCATGTCACACTATCTGTAACCCCCACAACTTGCCTAGGCTTGCAATATCTCACTTACTGTCTGGAGACAATACACATCTTTAATCTATGCTTAATGCTATCTCCACTCACATTACAGCTAATCAAGCCTTAAAGGTGCTGACAAAGACTTGCAATCTAATCAGTATTCTGTAAACTAAATTATGCCTTTATATGCTCTGTTTGTGATCAGAACTCCCCACTCACCTGACAAAGGGGCAGAGCTCCAAAAGCTAGTGGCGTTTGCTACCAAATAAACCTGTTGGACTTAACCTGGTGTTGAGATTTCTTACTGCAAAAGAATCTAACCCATGCATCTTTGGGCTGTGGGAGGAAACCCAAGCAGATAGAGAAATATGCAAACTCCACACAGACAGTGGCCCAAGACTGGAATTGAACCCAAGTCCTGGCACAATGAAGCAGCAGTGCTAATCACTGTGCCATGCATGTTAGTGTCCACTATAATGGACATAATACCAGACTGTTTCAAAATGTATAACACAAATCAAGCAGACTCAGCAGTGTCATGAAAAGAAAATCATACCTGGTAAATTTATTGTAATTCTTTCAGGTGGTAAAGAGGATAGAAAAAGGGGAAGTAGTACATGTAAAACACTCAGATTTCCAAAAAGCATTTGATATGGTAAGACTCCATGATATTCAGGGTAGCATATTAGCAAGGATAGGAGGATTGGTTAACTAATAGGAGAGTTGGTATAAGAAGGGTGTTGTCAGAATGGCAACTTGTAATTAGTGGAATGCCACAGATTAAAGCTGGGGCCACAATTATTACAATATATTAGTGATTTGAATGAAGGGAGTAAATGTACTATTGCCAAGTTTGCAGAAGACAAAAATAGCTGGGAAGGCAAGTGTTGAGGATGAAGAGGGGTATAGACAGTTTGAGTGGGCAAAAGATTAATAAAGAGAAAATATGATGCCAATGCAATGAATATTATTTAAATGAAGACAGACTGCAGAAAGCCAAAATGCAAGGACAGCAGATAATAGGGAAGCCAAGTGGAATGTTGAGCTTCATTTCAAAGGGAATATTATATAAAAATAGGAAAGTCTTGCTAAAAAACTATACAAGGCACTAGTTAGACAACACCTAGAATACTTGGAACAGTTTTGGTCCCCTTATACCAAGAAATATATATTGGCATAGGAGACAGTCCAGAGATGGACTGTCAGTTTATCCTGGGTATGGAGGAATTTTCTTATGAGGAGACAGAGTATTTTGGGTCTGTACTCAGAGTCCAAAAAATGAGCACAGATCCAAACTAGTCAGTCTCAAGAAAATTCCTCCATACCCAGGATAAACTGAGTGAATCATCTCTGGACTGTCTGATACAAATATATATTTTTGTATAAGGGGACCAAAACTGTTCAAAGTATTCTGGGTATGGTCTAACTAGTTGAAATGAAGCTCAACATTCCATTTGCCTTCCCTTTATTTGCTATTCCCTATTACCTTGCATATTCTATGTCCAGGTCTAACTAGTGCCTTGACATAGGATTCTCAGGGATAGATGCAAGAGGTTGTTTCGTCTTGTGGGAAGAGTGTAGGACCAGAGGGCATAATTTCAGAGTAAGAGGTCACCCATTTAAGATAGAGGAGGAGAAGTTGTTCTGAGGGTAGCGAATCTGTGGAATTCTTTACCACAAGGAGGAGGCTGGGTCGTTAGGCATGTTCAAGGCTGAGATAGATTTTTAAATCAGTATGGGAATCAAGGTTTAAGGGGATAAGGCAGGAAAGTGGAGTTGAAGATTATCATTTCAGATCAGTCATGATCTCATTGAAAGGCAGGGTAGACTTGATGGGTGAATAGTCTGCTTCTGTTCCTACATATGTTCTTATAATAGGCTTGCTAACGTTATATGGAATCCTAACTTTTTTTACGCATACCCAGATTCCAGGCTGGACATCTAAACACATGACATTCTAAAGCAATAAATAATGGACTTCAATAATAGTGAAACAAATCAGTTTATGGGCAACAAAAATTACAATTTTTAATCTCCTTTCCCAAAAAATATAATTTTGTTGATGATTAAAGTAAAGGAGCTAAATATACAATTTCAAGTGAACAAACTTGGAGAATGAACTGGAAATACTGGCAGATAGTTAACAAGGGGATCTACAGCTAGTTGTGACTATCACCCATGCAGAACAATGCATTGCAAGCTTGTATTAAAACTGAATCACAGGTGGCAAATGAGGTCATGCTGGATAACTATTGAAGAGTTCCATGCAGCCAACTTTGGTTGAATTTTGCCCATATCAATTCCATCTGGCCTAGAAGCTGTTATTTTTGAAACAAATCAGAGTTCCAATTTATGCATTCAGCAAAATTGAATTTGCTATGGCAGATCCCCAAGGCCCAACAAAAAGGTTCCGCCACATCAGTTCCACAACCAGTCACAGCAGGAAACCAAAACAGTTTTTGTGAAAGAAGAGACCTCTGGTTGTGTGTTGCCATTTTTATTTCTAGTAAGATTTCTAACCAGAAGGAACAGAGTAGAACTAAGTTATAGTCACTGGGGTCATTCCTTCAGATATTTTTAAAATGAATCAATGGCTCACTGCCTATTGTACTTAAAAGTAGATTTGCTGTGCAATTTGTATTTAAAAATGGTTAGATAAATCCAAGGGAGTGGGTTGTATTGGCACAGGAACAGAGGTAGGAAAAAATACACCAATTTTAAACTCAAAAATAAGGAAACTTCTCCAGGAGGCAAGAAACTTCCCTCAATATTAAATAAAGCCTATTTAATCAGAATTTCCTGTCAATACCATTTATCAAGATAAATGTGTATCATTAAAATGCTACATTAGACAATAGTAGCTTATATTTCAATTTGGTGAAAAAACAGGAACTTGAGTACAAAATGTGTCGAGTGGGTGAGGTGCAGGAAAGACAGTGCAACTGGGCCAGGGAATGCAAATGGTTCCAGCCCAATGTGAAAACTGGCAAGCAAAATGGATCACTTCAAATTTCACAAGCAGAGACTATTTATTGTAACTGTAGCAAATTGCACAGTTACAATAAATTTTCATTTTTGCTTTTTGAAGCTTAGAAAATAGTGGAGTAGGCTATTCAGTCCTTTGAGTCTGCATCACCATTGAATATGATCATGTACTTAATATCCCACTATTTCCATACTTCTTGACCCCTTTAGCCACAAGGGCCACGTCCAGCTCTCTTTTGCACATTTCTAACAAAAAGGCCCCAACAGCTTTGTGGTAGAGAATTCCACAGCTTCACAACTCATCTCAGTCCTGAATGGCTTACCGCTTATTCTTAGACTGTGACCCTTTAGTTTTGGGCTCCCTCAACATTCTTCCTGCATCTAGCCTGTTCAGTCCCATCAGGATTTTATGTTTCCATGCGATCACCTCTCATCCTTCCAAATTCCAGTGACTACATTCTTCATATCAGTCCTGCCATTCCAGGAATCAGTCTAGTGAACCTTCACTGGACTCTCTCAGTAAAACTATTGTTCCTCAGACTAGGAAACAAAAACTGCACACAATAGTCCAGGTGTGGCCTTACCAAGGCCCTCTAACTGCAGCAAGCCATCCCTACTCCTATACTCAAATCCTCTTGCCATGAAGGTCAGCATGCCATTAGCTTTGCTCACCACCTACACGCCAGCATTCAGCAACTGATCCAAAGGTCACACTGCACTTCCCATTTCCCTAAACGGCTAGAGAATAATCTTCCTTCCTGCTTTTCTTTAAAAGCTCACATCTACCCACATTATATTGCATTTGCCAAATGTTTGCCCACTCAGCCAACCTGTCTAAATCACCCTGCAACATCTTGGCATCCTCCTCACAGCACTCTCATCCAGCTTAGAGTCATCTGCAAATTGAGACTTTGCATTCAATTCTTCGTCCAAATCATTAATGCATATTGTGAATAGCTGGGGTCCCTGTACTGAACCCTGTAGTACCCACTAGTCACTGCCTGCCACTCTGAAAAGGGCCCATTTATTCCCACTCTGCTTCCTGTCTGCTGACCAATTCGCTATCCATGTCAATATATTACCCAACACTATCAGCTTTAATTTTGCTCACTAATCTTGTGGGACCTTGTCTAAAGTCTTTTGAAAGTCCAGATACACAACATCCACTGGTTCATTGTCCACTCTACTGGTTGCATTCCAGAAGATTTGTTAAGCATGATCTCCCTTTAGTGAAACCATGCTGACTTGGACCGATCCTGTAACCAATTTCCAAATGCTCAGTTATTACATCCTTAGTAATTGACAAGCATTTTCAAGCTAACCAATCAATAATTTCCTGTTTTCTCTCTCCTTCCTTAAAAAAGTGGTTATAGTAGCTACCCTCCAATCCACAAACTCTTCCAGAGTCTATAGAATGCTGGAAATGGACCACCAATGTGCCTACAATTCTAGGGTCACTTCCTTGAGTACTCCGAGATGCATAGGATCAGGCCCTGGAGACCCGAGTTTTAATCCCAGCAACTTCCCCAATATAATTTCCTGACTAATAAGGATTTCCTTCAGTTTTGCCTTCATGCTAGGCCCTCTGTCCTAGTATTTCTGGAAGGTTATTTGTGTCCTTCTTAGTGAAGGCAGAAGGAAAGTATTGTTTAGTTGGCCTGCCATCTCTTTGTTGCCAATTATGAATTCACCGGACTTTAACTATAAGGGACCTGTGTCTTCAGCAATCTCTTTCTGTTCACACCTTTTGTAGTTAGTTATGTTTTCTGCAAGCTTACTCTTGTATTCTATTTGCCCCTTCTGAATCAAACCCTTTGTCGTCTTCTGCTGAATTTTAAATTTCTCCCAGTCCTCAGATTGGCTGCTTTTTCTGGCCAATTTGTATGCCTTTGCTTTTGCTTTAACACTATTAGATTTTCTCTTAACCATGATTGAGGTACTTTCCCTGTTTTGCTCCTATACTGTAAGAAGTCTTACAACCAGGTTAAAGTCCAACAGGTTTATTTTGTCGCTGGACTTTAACTTGGTGTTGCAAGACTTCTTGATGTGGACAGATGATGGCATTGGACTGGGGCAAACACAGCATGACCCCTAATGGCAGATAGGAATGTCCAGTCATCAAGGTTCATGTGCTTTTTAAATGTCTGCCACTGCCTATCCACTGTCAATTCCACAAGTATCCTTTGCCAGCTTATCCTAGCCAATGCATGTCTCGTACTATTAAAATTAGCTTTCCTTAAGTTCAGGACCATAGTCTCAGACTTAGCATTGTCACTCTCCATCTTAATGAACAATTCTGTCACATTATGGTCACTCTTTCCCAAAGCACCTCAGATTATAAGGTTGTTAATTATTCCTCTCATTACACATTAGAGTCTTGGATGGCCTGTTCTCTAGTTGGTTTTTTGACAGTTTTCTTGACCAATCCTTTAGACATTCTAAGAAATTCTCCATCACACTGCTACCAGTCTGTCAGCAATTTAGCAAACTTTTAGGCTCAAGGAAGAAAGAGCAATAGTAGTCAGTTGCAGTTGTTGACTAAAGATAGAAGCAGGACTTGACAATTTTGCATTTTAGGCCAGGAGCCTGACATCAGGATCACATGTGGGCTGTGACCCATACTGTTGGAGACGGTCACACAACATGGATTTTGATTTGATTAGCCAATTAGTGGCTAGAGGGTACATTTGGCAGGCTCAAAGCTGGAGGGCCATGTGGAGACCCATGAGCTTGGAAGGACCTGTAGTCTGCTGTTTCAGGTAAGGGAAAGAGGGTGTTTCCATCTTGAGGTACTGCCTAAAGCAAAAAGTTAACAGGCCACCATTGAGAGGAAACTTCTCACAGGAAGGCAGGTTGGAGCCTCATTCATAGAGTGCTGCCTTGCCCACCATCACCCAGGTAGCTGCTGTTCCCAATGATAATGAAGGGGGTGAGGGCATCACAGACAGAGTGGAAAATTCCTCTGATTCTATGGCCTTGAACTGGTCTTTTAATGATGTTAACCAATTACCCATCAATTGTGGGATCACCATTCCCCTAGATTTGGCTTTCTTCCAAAATAGCCAAAGGAGTGTGAGATCTTAGTAAATTGGCATAACAACTGGCAGCATAGAATTACATGCTCATTCACCCCCATCCCTTTAGAATAACATGATAAAAGGAGGATATAGTTTGAGAAAAAATAGTTTGGAGAAAGTGAATTTGAGGGGCTGAAGTGAACTGGAAAAACAAAGAGCAATTATACTACCAAACAATGTGGAACACTGGGAAACACTGAAGATGGCATGCAGGAAAAAATATATTCAGTGGAAAAAAGCAAACTACACACTGGCAAAGACACCATAGATGAATCAAAACAGAAGGGAACAATTAAGGGTTTAGAAAAGAAACAAGTACATAGAATAAATTGAGTAGGAAAAAGGTCTAAAAACCAATCAGGAAGGCAAAGAGGAACAAATGAAATTAAGTTATTAAAGAATAGAAAACAAAATGCAAAAGAGTGTAAAGACATGTTAATTTATAAAAGGGATAACTGAATAATACTACAGGGTGACAGAAACATTAAACATTTCCCCCTGTCAGTGTTTACCAGAAAGATGGAGCATGGAAACATGGCAGGTGAGAAATTGGATAAGTGCGTTTAAAATTGGATACATTATGTTAAACAAACCCAGATGATTGCATCCATGCATTTTAAAGGAATTTAGGAAAGAGAAGAGGCATTACCATTCATTTAATAATTCAGAAAAAGATGCAGTGCCAGAAGACTGGCAGATTCCAAATGTAATTCCTAAATTTAAGGGGACAGGACATGTCCAGGGAATTACATCCAGTTTAAAATAAGTGGTTTTAAAAAAGAATAAACTGGAAGTAAGAAATATAATAATGAATGAGCAGCATGAATTTCAAACACAAGAACTTGAAGTGGTAACATGAATAGATGTTTGTTCATTATCTTATGTGGATTGTCAAAGTGCCTTCAATAAATAATCCATAATAAACTAGTGAATAGGTCACAGAAAGGGGAGTTAGTGGCAGAATAGATTGCCAGCTGGTTTTGAAACAAAAAGCAAAGAGTGGGAGTAAAGGGAAGTTATTCAGAATGGCAGAAGGGAAGTTGTATTCGACAAGGTTCAATGCCGTGACTACTAATTTTCACAATTTACATTAAAGATTTGGACTTTGTAAATCAGAAACACAGGCCCAGATTGTTACCATGATGGAGAGCCTCCCAGTCACTCAGGAAATAGCAGAACAGCCTAAAAATTGCAACGCCTGTCCCAGAACACAGTACTTCCACTTTTTGCAGTGTGGAACACATTTTGCACATGTTTTACAAAGACATCTGGCTGTTTAAAATCACCAGCTGCCTCCAGTGAAGAGGAAGTTTGGTAGCCTTCGTGTGAACCTTAACTGTGTAGATGAGATCTAGCATGAACATGTCTGAATTTGGTGGACATTTGGACAGTCAAGGCAACAGACCGGTCCCAGGACACCTTTCATGGAGAGATTGTCAAAAGTTCATAAACCTACTACTGTCAAGCTTATTGGAATCATCAAAAGGCCTGTCAAAAATGCCAAGAGGACTTGTCAGAAGTATTTTAAAAGTTCTGCCCTTTAAATATTTGTAAAGGAGGCCTGGACTGTTCAAAAAATTACTTGCATTTTTTCCCCCCCTATCTGTTGACATAAGCCTGAGGGGCTTTTATTTCAGGATTTATGGTGCATGACTGATTTGACAACCAAAATTTTATCACAGCAGTTCTGTTGTTTCCCAGTTTGACTGGCAAGTGATTGTAGGCTCTTTAATGTGGGACAAGAAGTTTGTTGTGACAAGTGATTCTGCAGTTGAATGAAATGTTTGTTATTAGGCTTTAATTAGTTTAACAAATGCAAACATAGGCCCATATTTCCATGACAAAGACCCTTTCCTTCATGGAAAAATAGCCAGAAATTCAAAATCCCATCCCTGAACACAGCATTTCCAAGGTTACAGGATTGGAGTCGAGCTGGGATTCACATGTACAGTTTATGGAGACACCCGGTCAGTTAAATAGCCAGTTGCATCTATCAAAATAGGATTTTGGTAGGCCAATGCAGATTATACCAGGTTAGAGGAAGTCTGAACTTGGTGGATTTGCTTGGATGGTCAGGGTACCCATTTGGTGAGGCAAGACAAGGCATCATTGGATATGATCCCTCAACACTTTTGGTAGAGGGAAAACATCCTTTGGGATTGTTAAAAACACATTTGAGCTCAAAATGTACATAAATGGATTTGAACCGTCAGAGCAGTCAATGATCTGTCAAGGGATACCAGGAGATTTGGCAAGGAAGGGCTGTGGACAAAGTGGTGGGTTGGGTCTGCATAGGGGCTATAAAATGGCCACATGGGATGGGGACATGAGGTGGCAAGGACTGGTTTTGTTTTACTCATTCCTAAAATAACTTAAAGTACTAATGCACACAGACAGCCTTTCTGCCCAGCCCACATCCAGTCTATTCATTCCAACAGCCCCATTTCTAATCTAGCCCACACCTACAAAAGTCAGCTGCAAGTGGTCAAATGTAAGTTTCACAGCTGAGAATTTGACTGTCTGTGCACTAGACCCAGGAGTGATGACAAGGTTAGTTGTTTTAGTGAAGGAGTGTTTTACATAAGAACACAAGAAATAGGAGTAGAATAGGCCATCTAGCCCCTTGAGCCTGCTCTGCCATTCAATAAGATCATGGCTGATCTAATAGTGGGTTCAGTGCCACTTACCCACCTGCTCCTATAACCCTTAATTCCCTTACTGGTTAAAAATCTGACTTAAACACATTTAATGAGGTAGCCTTTACTCCTTCATTGGGCAGAGAATTCCAAAGATTCACTACCCTCTGGGAGAAGTTCCTCCTCAACTGTTCTAAATTGACTCCCCTGTATTTTGAGGCTACGCTCCCTAGTTCTTGTTTCCATTGTAAGTGGAAATAAGCTCACTGCTTCTACCCTGTCTAGCCCCTTCATTATCTTATGTCTCAGATCTCCCCTCAACCTTCTAAACTCCAATGAGTACAGGCCCAGTCTACTCAATCTCTCCTCGTAAGATAACCACTTCATCTCCAGGATCAACCTGGTGAACCTTCTCTGTACCCCTCCAAAGCTAATGTATTCTTTAAGGAAGGGGACCAAAATTGTACACAGTTCTCTAGGTGTGGGCTCACTAGTACCTTGTACAATTGCAGCATGATCTCCCTGTTTTAATACTCCATCCCTCTTGCGATAAAGGCTGACATTTTGTTCCCACAAATATGGTGAAGCCTGCAATGGACACTTTCTAATGCAATATACAACCCCCAGGCTCCAATTAGAAATTATGACTCAAAAATGTTGGATAGTGTAATTTGAATCACAAATATTAACACTGACAGAATGGGCTAATGAGATCCAACTCAAAATTGTGATATAGTATGTTTTAGTAGGAAGAACAGGGTGTCATTTATTACTTGCAAGGTGCAAGTCTAGGATACAGAAGCATATCAATCTCAATTATATTAATCATTTGCACCACAGACTAGCAAGACCATAAAGAAAGCAAAACAAATGGTGCACTAGGCTTTTACAAATACAGGATTAGAATAATTGATAACTAGAGAATTTGTATCAAACCTTGGGTAGACCATGCTACAGTGTACTACATGAAGCTCTGGCCACCATATTATAAAAATAGTTGAGGCAAAAGAGATGTAGAGACAAGTCACCAAGAAATAATGGAGAATTCAGAATAAACTTCAGTCAAAGGGTGGCAAGAATATGGAAATCACTATCACAGGGAGTGATTAAAGTTAATAGCACTTAATGGGAAACTAGTCACAAATGAAGAAAAGGATAAATGATCACAATGGTAGATTTAGAGGAGAATAGATGTGAAGAGGTTTGAGTGGAACATAAATACTTGCATGGACTTAGACAAATTACTCTTATGTGCTTATATCTATGCAAATGGGGGCAAAAACTGCCCGAAAGCAGGAATCCCAATTTTTGGTCAGCATCCCATTCAGCAGGGCATCCAGATTCCTAGACTGGAGAATGCACCCCCCCAGCATTATGGTAATGATTAGCTGTCTGTAAAAATGTTACTTCCGGATGTTAATATATTGGAGAATGTACTCATTACAGCTGGTCAATATTGTAGGTCAGATACAGAAATCTATTTCAAGATTTATTGGGCAGTGTTCCAGGTACTATTGATAAACTTGGAAATGAGAGCTACATCCTCTCTCAATTATAGTCTTTCCCTATGGAAAATTTGACTTTGGCTTGGTTGAAATGTTTTATGATCTTCAGGTGCTCCTGACAAGGAGGGGAAATGGTGCTGAGTTAACCACCATTGAAATACTTAGATAAAATAAGTTTGACAAATGAAATGTAGGCTCTCAAGTTGCATTTTTTTTGCAAAAATGTTTTCCCTTCTCTTAAATCTCACAGGTTATGCTGCACCTTGTCCACAAAAAACCCAGAAATAATGGAGAGCACAGCTTACATTACATAAAATATTTTGTTTAAATTCCTAAGAAGCACATCCCCACTCAGGACAGATTCAAAAACTCCACTGGATGGACTCGGTACATAGTTGAATCCCACAGTATTTTAGATGCAACTTTACAGATCCAACAGATGTTTTAGATAGATTTTGGGGAGCAAGGAAGAGACAAAAAAGAATACACTCTGAATCTAAGGTGAGAGGTTCAATGTTGCCAACTTGGATGTCCACACTACCAATCTACAAACTAGAATTGCATTTTGAACTTCTCTTGCCTCATTCTTTTGAGGATCTTGCTATACATTAGCCCTTTCCCCAGTGAATATATACAACACAATGTATCAACATGGCTTCCAATTTCAATACAAAATCCCAAAGGAAGCAGTCAAACATGTTTGGAGTGTGTCACAAGATAGGCAGCAAAAGATTTGTTGAATCTCAAGTTGGAAATCATGTTTATGATCAATTTGGATATACATATGATTAGTGTTTATAATTAAGAACAAAACTTCCGTGCCTTCTAAGCAAGTCTCATTACCAAACATTGTATAATGGAAATCTTCCATAAGAACAATTTTAAAGCACAAGTTTAATTATTTACTATCACCTGATATGGCAACATGTCTTGACCTCAATAAACAAAGCTAATGCTTCTCATTTTAGTAAAAAACATTTCTAGGTCATTTCCAGAGAAATCTATCATATTCCAAGTGCTGAATATTTGCATAATAAAGGACATCCCAGTTTTGGTTGCAGTAAGCTTTCAATATTTTTTCCATTTGCATGTAGGTTACAAGTAGTGTAAATTGCTGCAGGTCAACGGAATCATCTGATATTTAGCGCAGGCAAAAATCACGAGAACTGGGGGATTTGTACACAAGTTCCATAACTTGTAAAGATCAGCACATTACAAATCTATTTCATTTGTTTTGATTCAGCTATTTTTGCAAAGCACATTACAAAAATAAAACAGAAGCTGGAGAGGCTCATTTCAGAATGAAAATGCTCATTTTTAAAATTATACACATCCCAATGGCAATAATTTGCTGATCTAATCAGCAAATGTTGGTGAAATGAGCAAAATATGAAAATTTATGCAGTAATTGAAAATAGGCTTTAAAATATTGATTGCAAAATTTTGTACAACACAGTTCATTATAATCTTTATTACAATTCACTAACTTACTCATCTATACAATAAAGATTTTAAAGTATAATTACATTGATCCTTTTAGTCATTTGGACATTATGTACATTAAATACATCCTGGGAGTGTTAGAGATTACAGTGGATGGACTGAATGCAAGTAGTGAGTGTAACTTGTTTCAAAACTGAAGAGCTTAAGTGATATCAAAAAAGACAGCAGGACTAGGGGGCACAGCCTCAAGATAAAGGGGAGGCGGTTTAGAACGGAGTTGAGGAGGAACTTCTTCACTCAAAGGGTGGTGAATCTCTGGAATTCTCTGCCCGTTGAAGTGGTGGAGGCTGCCTCGCTAAATATTTTTAAGAAGCGGGTTGATGGGTTCTTGATAAGAGAGGGGATTAAGGGTTATGGGGAGAGGGCGGGAAAGTGGAACTGAGCCACAACAGATCAGCCATGATCTTATTGAATGGCGGGGCAGGCTCGAAGGGCTAGATGGCCTACTCCTGCTCCTATTTCTTATGTTCTTATGTTCTTATATTTATAGCTTACCCAATGCATTTTAAGCATAAGGACGTTGTGATACAGGCACAAAGAAGTTCTCTTAGATGGAAACAATTCACCTTCAAACGGGACTTTGTCTATAGAAAGAATGCTTCGTGTGTGCTGGGAACTAGATACAGGAGTGTGTATTTCATCATGTGCTAAATACAAGAGCTAGGATCTTAAAAGAAAATCTCAGTAGCAGTTATTCTCCCTCCAACAAGAAAGCTGTTGACAAAAAAAATCTGAAACATTTCAATTGCTTGAGAAAAAGAATCTCTGCTCATCAGTATTTGAAGTTTACCAACCTATGTATGCCCATTGCTTCAGTAATAAACAAAGTTAAGTATTGTTACCAAAGAACACACTTAATTCACTATTACAACACAGGTGACAAGCTTGCAATTCAGCATCTGTGATGTTGTAACATTCAAAACAATACAGTACATCTAGATAAGCCACTGATTTCAACTACAAACAAGGTTCCAATAAGAAACTTTATGACGCAAAGCATCTTGAATGACAACTAAATTTCACAAAAGCTTCACAACTATCATTACACTGTGGGGCTGCATGGTAGCAGTGATTAGCACTGCTCCAGGGACCTGGGTTCAATTCCCAGCTTGGGTCACTGTGTATGGAGTCTGCACATTCTCCACTTCTGAGAGAGTTTCCTCTGGGTGTTCCAGTTTCCTCCCACACTGAAAGATGTGCTGGTTAGGTGCACTGACTGAACAGGTGCCAGACTGTGGCGATGAGGGGAATTTCACAGCAAGTTCATTGCAGTGTTAAGGTAAGCCTTGTTTTGACTAATAAAACTTAAAAAACCTTTAACTTTCACAAGTTTTGAATGCAATAACATTAAAGCCAGGATAACTTTCAGAATTGCAATGATGTCAGAACTATTTGTTATCAACACTTGAAATTTAAAGAAATTGTGGTGGTGGTCTCAAAGACAAGACTAGAAGATATAGGAGCGGAATTAGGCCTTTCAGCCCATCACGTTGCTCCACTATTCTATCACAGCTGATGTGTTTCTCAATCCCATTCTCCTTTGATCTCCTTACCAATCACAAGACCAGTTGAGGCAGTTGAAGAGTCAAAGAGATGGCAGAAGAAAACAGCTCAGTGTCTTCAGCATGCATGTGGCAGCCAATGCCATGTTAGCAGATGATATCCTCAAGGGGTGGCATGTAGATGAGGAAGAGGTAGGGGCAAGAACAGAGTTCAGCACTGGATGAGCAATGCAGAAGACAGACATTGATGGTGCTGTTCTGGTTACAACAGAATTAGTCAGAGTGCAACCAAACATGGCAGTCCCACCGAGCTGAACAATGTAGGAAAGGATCATGTCAAAGACTGCAGAGTTCACAGAAGGATAATGCAGTCAAATCACAATCATGGAAAATGTTCAGTGTGACTTTGGCCAAGGCTGCTCAGTTGTAAGGTGGCAGCATATCCTTGTTTGAATCCCAAATGATCAGGTTAAGAACAAAAGAAGGCATGAATTGAGGAGCTAAAACATTTAAAATTGGAAGAAAAACAATAGTTACAAATTACTGCCCTTACTGGAATGTTTTTTTTTGCAATGATCACAACAGTTTTGAAATGGAGGGAAGGATACTATTGGAGAGATGAAACAACCGGCAGCGTCTCCACACAAAAAAACTTCAATGGAATGAGTGGAAGTGAGAAACAGAGACTTGAATGGATAGCCTCAACCTGAAATGACCCAGCTATATGTTCCTCTTACTTGTGCAAGAGCAGGGTTTAGGATGACTGTTGATAATACTGAAGAAAAGCCACAATTGTGTGTGTTCTCAATGAAAAAGGAATCAAGGTGGACATGTGAATGCTGGAGGAAAGATGGCTGCTGGATTCCGGGGAAGTGCCGGATGATTGGAAAACAGCTAATGTTACGCCATTGTTTAAGGGTGCCAGGCAAAAGGCGGGGAATTATAGGCCGGTTAGTTTAACGTCTGTGGTGGGTAAAATGTTAGAATCTGTCATTAAGGAGGAAATTGCGAGGCATCTTGAAGGGAATTGCTTGATAGAGCAGACGCAGCACGGTTTCATTAAAGGGAAGTCGTGTCTGACAAATTTACTGGAGTTCTATGAGGTGGTGTCTAGGGCGGTGGATAGAGGAGAGCCGGTGGATGTGGTCTTTCTTGATTTTCAGAAGGCGTTTGACAAAGTGCCTCACAAGAGGTTATTGCAGAAGGTCGAGGGACATGGAGTTGGGGGTAGGGTGTTAGCGTGGATAGAGGATTGGTTGTCAAATAGGAGGCAGAGAGTGAGGGTCAACGGGTGCTATTCGGATTGGCGGATGGTGAATAGTGGAGTGCCTCAGGGGTTGGTGCTGGGGCCTCAGCTTTTTACCATTTATATAGATGATCTGGAGGAGGGAACTGAGTGTAGAGTGTCGAAATTTGCTGATGACACCAAGATTGGTGGAACGGCAAATTGTGCAGAAGGTGTGGAGAGTCTGCAGAAGGATCTAGATAGGCTGGGCGAATGGGCCAGGAAATGGCAAATGGAATTTAATGTTGGCAAGTGTGAGGTGGTCCACTTTGGTAGGAAGAATGGGAGGAAGGACTATTACTTACGGGGCGAAAAACTGCAGCAGGCGACGGTGCAGAGGGACCTCGGGGTCCTTGTGCATGAGTCGCAAAAACCCAGCTTGCAGGTGCAACAGGTGGTCAGGAAGGCGAATGGGATGCTGGCCTTCATAGTGAGGGGGATTGAATATAAAAGTAGGGACGTCTTGCTGCAGCTGTATAGGGCATTGGTGAGGCCGCAACTGGAGTACTGTGTGCATTTTTGGGCGCTGCACCTGCGCAAAGATATTTTGGCCTTGGAGGGAGTGCAGAGGAGGTTTACTAGGCTGATACCGGAGTTGAGGGGGTTGAGCTATGAGGAGAGGCTGAATAAACTGGGCTTGTACTCGTTAGAGTTTAGAAGAATGAGGGGAGATCTCATTGAGATGTATAAGATGAATGGGATGGATAGGATAGAGGTGGAAAGACTCTTCCCGCTCCAAAAAGACAGTAGGACTAGGGGGCACAGCCTCAAGATAAAGGGGGGGCGGTTTAGAACAGAGTTGAGGAGGAACTTCTTCACTCAAAGGGTGGTGAATCTCTGGAATTCTCTGCCCGTTGAAGTGGTGGAGGCTGCCTTGCTAAATATTTTTAAGATGCGGGTTGATGGGTTTTTGATAGGAGAGGGGATTAAGGGTTATGGGGAGAGGGCAGGAAAGTGGAACTGAGCAGCGACAGATCAGCCATGATCTTATTGAATGGCGGGGCAGGCTCGAAGGGCTGGATGGCCTACTCCTGCTCCTATTTCTTATGTTCTTACAAGTGTTGCTCTGAATGGTAGGCAAAAAGCCATAAATTAGATTTTTAAAGTGCATTTGTACATGATTTAGGAGCTTTTTTTCAGGGTGAGGGGAAGTGGATGATGAAATACAAAATATGATCTGTTTAGCTTTTAGTGGTAATGGCCATGGGAGATAGCATGGCCAAACATGACTGAGAATGGTGGACATGGAGAACAGAAATAAAGTCATATAATGCAGAAAAGTCCCTTTGGCCCATTGAGTCTGCACCAACAATATCTACTAGTAAAGTGTGCTAATCCCATTTTCCTGCACTTGTCCCACATCCTTGAAATGTTATGATATTTCAAGTGCTCATCCAGATTTTTTTTTAAAAGGCTATAAGGTTTTCAGCCTTGACTACCTTCCCAAACAATGCAGTCCAGATTCTCAGTGAAAATGGTTTTCTCAAATTCCCTCAATGTCCTGCCTCTCACCCCAAAACCATGTCCCCTCGTAATTGACCTCAACCAAGGGAATAGCAGCTCCCTCCTCACCCTGTCCATGCTCCTTATAATTTTATACACGTCAATTATGTCCTCCCACCCTAAGTCTTCTCTGCTTTCATAAAACTATCCAAATTTATATCTAGGTCTCTACTTATAGCTCAATGCTCCAACTCAGGCAACATCCTGGTGAAACTCCTCTACTGCTATCACATCCTTCGTGTACTAAGGAGACCAGAGCAGTGCACAGTACTCCAGCTGTGCCCTAACTAATGCTCTGTACAACTTCAACATTACCTCATTGCTCTTACATGCATATGCCTTCTTCGCCATCCTATTCAACTTCAGGGATCGATGAATAATTACCTATTTGAGCTTCCTGTGCCCTGCCGTTCATCGCTTCATCTTGTTTCTTCTGCCAAAGTGCATCATCTTGCTCTTATCAGGGTTAAATCCCATCTGCCATTGCTCTGCCCATCTGACCAACCCATCCTGTAACCTACAACCATCTTTTTCACTATTAACCACCCTACCAATCTTGGTGTTGTCTGCAAATTTGCAGAACATTTCCCCCCTCCCCCACCTCTTTAATCTATATCAGTTATGTATATAAGGCTCCCAATACTGATTATGATGCAGCACTGGACACTGGCATCCAGTCACTCAAACAGCCTTCTACCACTACCCTTCAAATTCTTTTACTAAACCAGTTTCTGATCCATCTTGCTATGTTCCCCTGAATCCCATGCGATTTAACCTCAATCTCCCAATCTCCCATGTGGGACCTTGTCAAAAGCTTTGACATGATCCACGTATAAACTACAACTGAACTTCCCTCATCCACACACTTCAATTACATTTTCAAAGAATTCTAACAGCTTTGTTAGGTAATGACTTCCCTCTAACAAAGCCATGCTGACTGTCCCTAATTAACATACCCCCTTTCAAGTGGATCTTAATCCTCTCCTTCAGAACTTTTGCCAACAGTTTCTCTACCACAGACACTAGACTCATTAGTTTGTAAGTTCCTAATTCATCTCCACCATTTCCTGTGTCAAACTGTGCAACTTCCTCAGTCCCTCTTCCCAAATTCTGTACCTACCTTCTCCTAAACCCAAGTGAAGACAAAAGAGAAGTGTTTATTTAACACCTTTCCAATATCCTGTGGCCTCACACAGATTGTCCCTTGGTCTCTAATGGGCTCTACTCCTTCCCTGGTTAACATCCTCCCTTTACTCCAAAATATGTCTCAGGATTCTCCCTAACCTTGTTTACAAGTCTTCTTCTAATTGCTTTCTTAAGTTTCCTCTTGCATTTCCTATATTCCTCTAGGGCTGCGGCTTAAGTGCTCATTTTGGACTTGCAAAAAGCCTTTCTTTTCTTCCTCATCCAGTCCCAAGTTGTCCTAGACATCCAGGATTCCCTGAACTTATTGCTCCTATATTTCAATGAAGGAAAAGATCCAAGATTGAGTTGTTCAGTGTAGAAGTAGGTGTCCTCAATGTGGTGATAAACTTTCAAGGCAGGATGGTAGTAACAAAGGTTTTGAGCCAGGGGAAAGAAGGAAGCAGGACAAGAAAGTTCCAGTGTAGTGCAGAACAGACCAAGCTATGATTTGATGACAATGGCCACAAAAACAAAGACCTGCACAAATTGCTTATTCCTGCCAGTAATTAATAATACAGCAGCAGTCATTTGTACAATATACTGTTCATTACTGAACTAGTGAATTCCCATGCATAGTTAATCAAGAATCACAAGATGTGTAATCAATTTCCTGGCATCAATGCCATCAAACAGCAATACATAACACCAGTACCATACAGAATGAACAGGTTGCTATTGTTTCAGGGCAGACTAGATGCAGGTGACCCATGTGTGTATATTTTAGTTTATATTACTAGGTACACATTTGCCAGTTATATGACTGTTCCTCTTGGATGCACAATTGGATTCAAATTAGAAAGAATTTCTCCTGAACTGGAATTTCAACTATTCCATTAAAAAGAGACAAGATGATTACTGGGGGTTTAAATTTGAGCAAACAAATCAAATCGCCTTTCCTCCCCCCTCCACCCACAAAGTTATTGCGACAAGCATTTCTGAAAAATTCAGTGTCGGCCCAGTACAAAGATAGCCACTTTGTTTAAATTCATTCTTGGGACGTGGACGTCATTGGCAAGGGCAGCATTTATTGCCGTTAAGTAGATGATAATAACTTTTTGAAAATAAAAGATTAGTGGTGTGCTGGAACATTTCAGAAGGGCATCAACAGTTCACATCATTGTGTCTGAGTCATATATAGGTCAGACAGCACCAAAACATCACTTTTCTTTCCCTAAAAAATTGATATTAGTGAACTAGATGCATTTTATGTTAATTAAATAGTTACATCTTTATTAATTCCAGATTTAATTGCATTTAAATTCCACAGTACAGCAAAACCCTGATTTTATGCGTCCCGATTTAGTGCGAATTTGGATATAAAAAGTGATGAATCACTGGACTTTTTTTGCTCTTTCGGGGAACTGAAAAATTTTTGGAGTGTTAATTTCATGTTTTGTTAGATCAAAAGGGAACAAACTGCTAGAATTTTTTTTTTCTGTGAAAGAAGCTTCATGCACTTGATGTGGTCAAGACTAAAAGTCAAACTCAAGTTGCACGAGACCTTGGGATACCAAAATCAACACTTCATGGCTGGAAATCCCAAGAAAAGTTACATGTGCTGCTTTGCTAGAATCCAAAGCTCTTCTTTTGTTTGACAACTGTCCCACTCATTTGCCAGCTGGCAACCTAGTAAGCAGTGACAGAAAGATCCAAGTTTCTTACCTCCCCATGAACACTACATCCAAGATCCAGTCCCTAGATCATCTGTGTTCAAACAGAATTATAGGCAGGAATTAATTTGTAGAATTGTAGACGACTCAATGCTTGAAGCCTGGCACGCTGCCAACAAATGCCCAACATATATGAGCATCTGACGGATGCCAAGATCGTCATAACGTAACCATAGCACTGATGGAGGCAAGTATACCTGTTCTCAAGCCACAAGATGAAGAGCCTCCACCCCAAAAGTGTCTGAAGCCATTGAGCACCTCAAGGTTAGCCTCCATTGGTTGGAGACCCAGGAGGTGGACGACAAAAATCCTCCAACTCAAGTGTTCTAGATCTCACTCGCAGCCAGCAAAATGTTACATTTCAAGCAAGAAACACTCATTTTTAAAAAATAAACTTTAGTTTTATTTATTAAAAAGCTTTACTAAAAATTAATTTTTAATTTCTACTGTGACAACAATTTATTTGCAGAATTTAAAAGATAATTTACTTGCCAGATGGTAAATGTGCAAAAAAATGGGTCAAATAGGGTGATAATAGGGGTGATTTTCTTGAACTGCAATTTAGCGCTACCGCACTTTTTTCGCAATAACATTTTATGGACCCCAACCATTGCAATATAATGGGGCCGCACTGTATCACCAGTAATATAAGCCTACTTGTGACTAATAAATAAACTTTAGCTTTTAGTAATATCATCACTATACAATTATTTCCATTTCACTGCAAAACACTTTGGAAATAGAAGTGGAACAGTGTAGCTTCATTTGGGTCATCAGCTTCTTTCCAGCAATGATCTAGTTACACATTTTCCCCATATCCCTGCCACCTTTTCCCCCCTCCTCCAAATATACATCCAATTCTCTTTAAGGATACTAGTGAATCTGTATCTACCCTCCCAAACTTGACCACTCCTTTCCCTAATGTCCCCTCTGGTTCATTTGCAAACTACTTTAAGTTTCTTCCCTTAGGTACCAACCTTGCCATGCAATGGTCAGTTGTGTCTATGTACATGTTTGCTTGTTTTAACACATTAAATCTGATCTTGTCCATCCTTGTATGGAGAGACATGTGTGTTGTGGCAAGAGATGGAAATATTGTTTACACTGAGGCAGAATGTCATAATTTACATCACAACATACTCAGGTTTTTCAGCTTCCCACACTGTTAATTTTTTTGGCTGAGAGTTTCATGCTGGGTTGGGGTGGGGGTTGAGCAGAGACCAAGCTCATCGGCTTGGGACAGCTCAGGCCACCATTGGGCTGACGCCCCAATCTTCCAGCAGACTGGGAGATCTCTTGCCATCCCTCTCCCACCTCCCATTCAAATCATCAGCAGCGTAACTCCCCCATGGCAACATGAGTTCCCAACGAGTCACTCATCATGACACCCTCTGCAGCCACCCCATTTGTGGATCACCATCATTCCAGTCACGCACACCTCCTGCTGTCAATAACCCCACCACACGTTTCCTCCATTGAGCCCCACCCCTTGCACACCCCTGTTGCCAATCAGCCCACCATGGGCCCAGTCTCACTCAGGGCCATCCCTGTGGCACTGCCATGGTGCCCAGTAGGCATCAGGTTGGCAGTGCCAACCTAATGCCCCAACCACCCAGGAGCTTCAGTGGCCTCCCCTCCCCCCCAGCATGGGCATGACTGTCTGATCTCCATTGGGTGGGGGACCATGAGTGAATCTCAGTGAAAGGGAAATGTCTGACACCCTGGACAGTCATGCCAGACACACCAATGTCATTAATATTTTAAAATTACATTCACACTCAAGCTGGCAAAACCAGGCAGGGAAGATGGTTTGCTGCGAGACCAGTTCACACCTGGCATGAAACTAAAGATTGTGCCCCTCATATCTTGAGTGAGCGACCCCTTATTTTTAAGAGCTACCCCTAGTTCTTGGTTCTCCACAAGAGGAAACCTGCCAAGTCCACTCAGGCCAGGTCTTAAAGAAATTCGGGGAATGCAGACTTTTAATGACCTTGTTCTTTTGTACGTACCGCCAGTGCCTGGCTCAAACTGGAATAAAGGGACTGAGTGAGCAGACACGTTAATAAACCCCTCGGGAATGTACACGTGCGATGCACCGAGTCTGCATGGACAATGGCAAACAGGAGGTCAGACTAGCTGTGTCCAGTGTCAGGTTTAATGTGCAAATAAGCAGAACAGGATATTATAACTAATTTGATCTACTTTAGATTACGCACAGTGGATGAGAGGAGAGCCGCGATATATTACACTTTTGAGTTAGAACCATTAAAAAGTCACAGGATGAAGGCAATTTCACCCCCCCCCCCCAATCCACACGCAGTTTACAGGAAATTTGAGCTCCTGTCCACTGCCCAGAGCACATTTCAGTTCTGCATCACTCACCATGAAAACATTCTCACTGCAGCGAGCGACTTATAATGAACTGGCAGAACCTGGATTAGAAACGTAGCTTATGCTGTTAAAAAAAATCACTACATGTAGCACACATTTGGTTAAAGTATAGTCTCAGCCGGAGAACCCAGTAATGTAGGCGAGGAAAATAAATCTGCACGTTTCATGTCCCAGTCCCTTATGAAGAGGGCAGGACAGTGCTTCCTCATCACAACCTGTATTACTGGTACCCGTATTATACCTCCAACTTCCCCGGATTCCTCTGAAGGCATTCAGAAGTAACTAACTGGGGTCTGGGCTGCCCAGTGCTGTCGCATTGAAACTTTATCACCGGAGCTTTCAGATCCAGTTAGAGCTGAATTTAGTGGCGCTATCATTTCACAGCGTTTTCTGAAATTCAGTTTTGCGCTTAAACACCTTCAATTAACCACTGGGAACATCTCCAAGACTGACAACATTAAACGTTCATTGAAAAAAATACAAGAATTTTAACAGTTCACGGAATAAATAAATCAGTAATCCTCCCCCCTCCCCCATGACCAATCGGGAGTTTTAACTGAAATTAACTAAATTAAATAAAAATTGAGGCTTTTTAAAAAAACCATCCTGACCCTTCAAAAGGCGTGGAAGTGAAATCTAAATCCGCACGGTCACCCATACTCACAGCTTGAACATCCTTTCCATGTCCTTGATCTGTTTCCTGGTGAACTCTTTAAACTCTGTGTAAGGGTTAAACACTTTCGCCTGCTTGGGCTCCGTAGTCCCTTCATTGATACCCAGTCTCCGGGTGAGTTTAGCGGAGAGCTCGGTGTCCGCGTTACTTGTTACCGGTTTCTCCTCTGGCTCTCCCAGCCCCACGTCTATATAATTGCTATTTGCTGCCGTCTCGTCGCTCGCATCCTCTGTGGACATCTCCAGCATCAGTCGGCGCTGCAGTTTCTTGGCCAGCTCCTCAGATGCCATGCCTCCACGTGAGAGTTTGACAAGGCGCCCTGTGACTTACTACAGCAGCAGAACACGTAACTTATTTAACAAAACTCCGAGCCGCCCACTCCCCCCACGGCTTTATAACTGGAGGAAGGCGGAACCAGTCTGACTGATGGCTCCCTAAAACCAATGGAAAGGCTGGTCTGGAAAATCTTTGCTCCCCCAACAAGCCAATCAGCAGGAAAATGTTAATTTGTGAGATGAGATTGGAGATGAAATGTTTTGCGATTTCATTCTGATTACAGGAGGCAAAAAAAGGCACACTAGAAGAATTTCACAGTAACTTCATTTCAGTGTTAATGTAAGCCTTACATGTGATTAATAAATAAGCTACTTTAATGTAAGCATCGTACCTACATCATAAAACTGACTGGGAAGCATTTTATTGTTAATAATGTTCTGTTCCCAAACCAGAGAACGATTACACAGTAGCAAAGTGTTCATTTTCTTTTTTACTGGGACTCGGAAACATCCCAAAGAACTTCACATACTTTCCAAGTGTAATCATTGTTGCAATTTGTCGGCAAATGCACAATCAAAATGTTCACACGGCAAGATCCCGGGAACAGCGGTAACTAGCTTGCATTACAGAGTCTTAAGTGTTACAGAATTGCCCACTTCATGGGAGTGTCATCAAACAAGACTTGACAGCGAGTCGTTTCAAGAGATGCTAGGAGGGGTGACAGGGACATTGAGAGGCGGAAGGAAAGTCTGTGTGTTCTCCTACCCGAGCCTGGACAACTGGGAAAGAGAGGCAGACAGCAGGAGTGAATAGTCCCATCAGCTAGATTCAGCAAGTGACTATCTCCCTCCTAGAATCTGGAAGTAGTACAGAAGTGACGTTACAACGATCTATAGATAAAATAGTAAAACTCTCCTCTACCAATACTTAAAGTATTGTTAGAGCCTTCCTTGGTGATGAGTCGTTCAGAGTGAGCACATCTTTGGGTAGATGAATCTATTGCTTGACTCCTAAATTTCCGAATGCCCCACTTAATTTTGCTTTAATAGGGCAACTTTCACAATTACAGGCCTCCCCCAAAGCTCCTTACCAGCCAATAGAGTACTTCTGAAGGCGAGTCACTGTTGTAATGTAGGAAACACTGCAGTTAATTTGGACACAGCAAGTCCCCACAGACAGTAAAACTACAATGAGCAGGTCATCTGTATTGGTGATGTTGACAGCTATTGACCAAGACAGCCTCCGTGCTCTTTCTAATCATGTCAAGGAATCATTTACATCTATCTGATAGGGTAAATAGGGCCTTATTTTAATAACATAAGAATAGTTCTTATTAAAATAAGGCCCTATTTATGGCCCAAATCTTTCAACATTCAGGCAGTAAAGCCTGAACTTAAGTCTGCTTTGAGCAGCAAGGGACCCTGCATAAATCCTGGCACACACACACACACACACACATCGGAATTGCCTGGGAAGTTTAAAGTTCTGCTGGGCTGATTTGTGCTGCCCAGGACGTTCTGCGAATGTCTCTGTTTCTGAGCTCAATGTCGGAGACTTAGCCCTGACACATTGCATAACTATCCTGGAAATGTTATGCTGGTAAATACTTGATTGAACTCAGTGATTAGTCAGTGTAACTGAACCACCTTCCACTCCCACCACCCCCCCCCCATCACCCCTCTCTCCAACCTGGACCCAACTACTCCACTAGCCCAACCTGATCCAACTCTCTCTCCCCTCCCCACCCTCCAGACCTAACTATTCTACCCAATCTTACTGCCTACCTGACCCAACATTACATCCAGTCCAGACTACCCACCTGGGCCAACTACCCACCCAGTAGACTGCTCACTCACTCACTCATCCAACCACCTGCCCACCCACCAATTCATCCACTCACTCACCCATATACCCATTCCTTCACTCATCTACATACTTCACCCATCTTTTCACCTAACCTGTCACTCACCAATTCATCCATCCACTCCATCCACACACCACCCATCCACTGACTCACCCATTAACATACATATTCACTTACCCACTCATGCGTCCACTCAACTATTCACTCACCCATCCAACCATTCACTCACCCTCCATTCACCAACCATTCACTCACTCACTCATCTATCCACTCACCTATTCATTCATTCACCTGGCCACACTATCACACACCCACCATCCGCTGACTCGCTTGTCTACTCACTCATCCATCCACCCACTCACTCCCTCACCCACTCATACGTACATCTATCCACTCATGCCTTCATTTACTCATGGGATCACATCATATCACTAACCCGCACACTTCAGTAAAAGACTTGAGACCTTTAAAAACTTATCTGAATATGAAAGCTGTAAAAATAAAATTTGGGGCGGGGGGGGGGCGGTGGCGATGGATTGGGGAGAGGAGGGATGATGTGTCTATTTCCTTGGGCTTGGGTTCTTCTGTGCTCACTGAACTTACCCTAGAGGGTGCATTGCTCATTTCTGCTTCATCCAGTCCCAGCTGAAAATAGGCAGCTTCACTAAGAAAAGCTGGGCTAATGTCTCATCAGAAAGCAAGCAGCTCTTTTGGTGCTGCAGTGGATTGTCAGCCCCACGTTCTGCACCTCAGTCCTGAAATGGGACTAGAACCTCAACTTTCCCTGCTACTAACTGAGTCATAGCTAACATCATCTGATGGTGACTTCAGTGATAAATGTGGTAAGGTATAGCTGAAATTGAAGATAATTTGTAGGAGATAGTTTTTGACATTTAATACTTGTTGGAATTGCCTGGGAAGGATCGTTTGTGATCCTAGAAAATGGCATTAAAAATATTCAATGTACTTATGCGTGAAACAACTTTTGCCACAAGGTATCATCCATTTACAAGAAATTGCATTGTAGGCATAATGAATGCTATACTTTGATTATTTATCTGGCTCCATAGGTAGTAATCCTGCCTCTGAAACAGGCAATTTTGGGATTAAGACTCATTTAATAATTTGAAAAGCAATATAGGTCATTATTTAGAGAGTGTTGTATTGTCACAGCCATGTTCTTTAAAAACAATTTTAGACCGAGACTGACTTGCTGGATTCAAATGAATCCACCAGACAAGCAGCATGTCTAAAGACACCCTTTTCTGAACCATCCCTATAAAAAGAATCAATCTACCACTTATTTCCCTCCTGTGGGACATTCCTGTTTATAAAATGGCTGCTATGTTGATTACAGAACAAGAGTCATTACATTTTGAGTATTCCAGTGTACATGCAGCGATGAAACATGAAAGGTCATTGGTTTTATAAAAACGCCAGTACTGTTTTCCAATAATTCCATTCACTCATGATTAGGGTTGCCAACTTTGATTAAGGTTTCCTCACATGACCTTCCCCACACTCTAGCCATTAGTTGGCTAATACACCCATCCTTACAACATATTGCCTTCCTTAACCAATTGGAAAGCAAAACAAAAACTCATTAATTAATTGGATGATGCTTGACTGTCAGCTGGCAGCTATTTCCTCCATTTAAATATTGTTATACCCAGAAATGTTCAAAGATAAATGACCAAAAAATAATTTCTTTTAATGCCTCCATGACTTTTCAACAGGTGTTGCACACAGCCATGTTCCTGGACTTTGGTCTTCAATTCTTTGAGACTCCTGGCTGATTCTGGAGGCTTGACAACTAGTACGATCCCAGTAGAGAGACAAGGGCACACATGTTGCATGGACAGGGACAATGGGTTAGAGGCTAGGAATACTGCAGCGAGTAACTCACCTCCTGACTCCCCAGAACCTATCCACCATCTACAAGGCACAAGTCAGGAGTGTGATGGAATACTCTCCACTTGCCTGGATAGGTGCAGCTCCAACAATACTCAGGAAGCTTGACCCCATCCAGGACAAAGCAGCCCACTTGATTGGCACCACATCTACAAGCATTCCATCCCTCCACCACCAATGCTCAGTAGCAGCAGTGTGTACCATCTACAAGATGCACTGCAGAAATTCACCAAGATCCTTAGACAGCGCTTTCCAAATCCATGAGCATTTCCACCTAGAAGGACAAGGGCAGCAGATAACGGAACATCACCACCTGCAAGTTCCCCTCCAAGCCACTCATCATCTTGACTTGGAAATATATTGCTGTTCCTTCACAGTCACTGGGTCAAAATCCTGGAATTTCCTCCTTAATGGCATTGTGGGTCAACCCACAGCACGTGGACTGTAGTGACGCAAGATAGCAGCTCACAACCACCTTCTCAAGGGCAACTGGAGATTGGCAATAAATGCTGGCCAGCCAGTGCTGCCCATGTCCCACAAATGAATAAAAAAAACCTCCAGCTCTAATTCCCCAGCCCATGCTGCCCCTGAGTACAATTTTCTGCTGTCAGGACAATATTGCAGAATTAGCCCTGCAATCTATTTCACAGATTTTAATGCGTGTGTGAAACTGCATATGGAAAGCTTTTAGTTAGTATTCCAGGAATTGGTAATCTGTTAGAATGGTCATAGTAAGAAATTTGTTCCAGTAACTGATAAAGGCACAAAAAAGCGTTATAATGAATCTATTTCACATTGACCTTAATTTTGACACATGATTGTGTCCCAAACTTTTGACCTATACATTATTCGATTTAGATCCTTTGGAAAAGACAGCTAATTCCTGGGGTAATAATTCTCTTCCCCCCACCCGAGCCCTGCACCCCCATTCCCGCTTCCATGTCCCATTAGC
Organism: Carcharhinus amblyrhynchos; assembly: GCF_965287045.1. Taxonomy (NCBI): domain Eukaryota; kingdom Metazoa; phylum Chordata; class Chondrichthyes; order Carcharhiniformes; family Carcharhinidae; genus Carcharhinus; species Carcharhinus amblyrhynchos. Next base: position 98,048,752 of record NC_137326.1, on the reverse strand, counting down.
ATTTGGTTGCAAACTGCATTAACTCATATGCTATTGCAGTAATCCTTTTACCTCTTGCCCCAGAATCTTTCTAAGATAAATTGTAAAAGAACATCAAGCCATGATAGCAACAATTTGTATTTATATAGATAAAGGCAAAACATTGCAGATATGGAATCTGAAACAATGTTGGCCATGATCTTACCTGCCATTCTCCTGCTGCAGGGAAGTTGGAGAATTTGGCAGCCAGCCAAATCTCTGTTCACTGCGGCAGGATGGGACAATTCAATTGGCATGAATAGTGGTAAGATTCCGGCCATCAGCTCTGTTCTCTCTCCAAAGATGCTGTCAGACCTGCTGAGGTTTTCCAGCATTTTCTCTTTTTGTGTTTATATAGCACTTATAACCTTCTGAACCCTCCCAGGAGCTCCAAAGGTGCATTATCAAACAAACTTTGACATAGAGCTGCACGGGAAGGCATTGGATCAGATGTGAAATAGATTTTAATGGGTGTCTTAAAGGAGGAAGGAAAGACAGATGGATCGATTTAGGGAGGGAAGTCAAGAGCCTAGGGTCTTGGCAGCTGGAGGAATGGCTGCTAATGATGGACAAATAATAATTAGAAGGCCAGAATTGAAGGAGTGCAAAGATGTCAGAAGTGGTTACAGAGATAGGGTGGAATAAGACTATGGAAGGATTTGAAATCAAGGAAGAGAATTGTAAGATTGAGGCATTGCTCAACCAGGGACCAACATAGGTCAGTGAACACAGGAGTAATAGGCAGACCAAACATAATGAAATTAAGATATGTGCAGAGATTTATGGAGGGCAGAAGATGGGAGATAATGTAAGGAGATTCGTCAAAGATGCCAAAAGACAATATCGGACCGAGCTAGAGTTCCAGGCTAGCTACACAGACCCCCGCCAACTATGGCAAGGTCTACAAGATGTAACAGGCTACGAGATGAAGGAATGTAAAATCGCCGGCTCCGATGCATCCCTCTCTAATGAGCTCAATGCATTCTACACCCGTTGTGAGCAAGAGGTCAGTGAGAGTGTGTCTTTCACCCTGGAAGCCTCAGATGAACTTGTATCTGAGTTCACCATTGCAGGTATTAGAGCAGTCATCTTGAAGGTTCAACTACAGAAAGCGACTGGCCCAGATGGGATACCTGGACAAGGACTCAAATCCTGCATGGATCAACTGGTGGGGATATTCACAGACATCTTCAACCTATCTTTACAACAATCTGAGATCCCTATCTACTTCAAAAAGACGACCATCATCCCAGTACCAAAGAAAAGCCAAGCAGCGTGCCTTAATGACTATGGTCCAGAGGCTCTAACATCCATCATTATGAAGTACTTCAAAAGATTAGTCACGGCACAAATCAATTCCAGCCTCCCTGACTACCTGGATCCATTATAGTTTGTCTATCAATGCAACGGGTCCACAGGAGACGCCATCTCCCTGGCCCTGCACTCAACCCTGGAACACCCGGATAACAAAGACACCTATGCCAGACTCCTATTTCTTGACTATAGCTCAGCCTTCAACACCATTATTCCCATGAAACTCATCTCCAAACTCCATGTCCTGGGCCTCAGCTCCTTCCTCTGTGACTAGATCCTGAACTTCCTAACTCACAAACCACAATCAGTAAGGATAAGCAGCAACACCTCCTCCACGTCTATCCTCAATACCAGTGCCCCATAAGACTGCGACCTCAGACCTCTCCTATACTCTTTATACATCCATGACTGTGTGGCCAAATTCCCCTCCAACTCGATTTTCAAGTTTGCTGACGACATCACTGTAGTGGATCGGATCTCAAACAATGATGAGATAGAGTACAGGAACGAGATAGAGAATCTGGTGAACTGGTGTGACAATAACCTCTCCCTCAACATCAGCAAAATGAAAGAGATTGTGATAGACTTCAGGAAGCATTGTGGAGAACATGCCCCTGCCTACATCAATGGGACAAAGTAGTAATGGTCAAAAGCATCAAGTTTTTAAGTGTCCAGATCACTAACAACCTGCCCTGGAACCCCAATGCTGACACTATGTTAAGAACGCCTCTACTTTCTCAGAAGAGTGAGGAAATTTAGCATGTCAGTTATGACTGTCACCAACTTTTACAGATGCACTATAGAAAGCATTCTTTCTGGTTGTATCACAGCTTGGTATGGGCTCCTGCTTTGCCCAAGACAGCAAGAAACTACAAAAGGTCATGAATGTAGCCCAATACATCACACAAACCAGCCTCCCATCCATTGACTCTGTCTACACTTCCCACTGCCTTGGCAAAGCAGCAGCATAATTAAGGACCCCACACACCTCTGATATTTTCTCTTCCACCTTCTTCCGTCGGGAAAAAGATACAAAAATCTGAGGTCACGTACCATCTGACTCAAGAACAGCTTCTTCCCTGATGCCATTAGACTTTTGAATGGACCTACCTTGCATTAAGTTAATCTTTCTCTACACCCTAGCTATGACTGTAACACTACATTCTGCACTCTCTTGTTTCCTTCTCTATGAACGGTATACTCTGTGTGTATAACGCACAAGAAACAATACTTTTCACTGTATGCCAATACATGTGACAATGATAAATCAAATCAAATCAAAAAGACTGGTGAGGCATGCCTTAATCAAGTCTAAAGTTAACAAAGACATGGATAGATAAATGCCTATGGTCTTTCCAGCATGAAATGCCATTTTTTGATCATTTAGTCCTTTCAACTTTCTTAAATACGACTACTTTCATTCCAAAGCTTAATAATTGGAAGTTGGAGAGGCCAAGGGATTTAGGTTGGGATTTCTCACACTTGAGACCCAAAGGGATTATAAATTTGAAGTGCAGGGGAACCAGGAGCCAACATAAGGACTCGGAAGACAAGAGAAATAGAAGAGCAGGTGTAAGGTAAGAAATGGGCAGCAGCAATGAAGTAATGTTTATGGAAGGTGGAGGATAAGAGACAGCAGAGAGATCTTTGGAATAATCAAATCTGAGATGACAAAACTCTGGGTGGGTGTTTCAGATTTGGATAGGTTGAAGTAGGAACAAAAATGGAAAACTTGATGCAGGTGCTTTTGCGAGAGAGGATGAGATAAAGTAAAGTTTATTTATTAATCGCAAGTAAGGCTTACATTAACACTGCAGTGAAATTCCTGTGAAATTTCCCTAGTTGCCACACTCCTGTGCCTGTTCAGGTCAATGCATCTAACCAGCACGTCTTTCAGACTGTGGGAGGAAACTGGAGGAAACCCAGGCAGACATGAGGAAAATGTGCAAACTCCACACAGACAGTGACCCAAGCTGGGAATCAAACCCAGGTCCCTGTTCCTGTGAGGCAGCAGTGCTAACCACTGTGCCATCGTGCTGCCCCATCAGGTATTTCAAACTCTTTTTGTGATTGATACAGACTTCAAGGTTTCTATCAGCGTAGCTCAGCCAGAAACAGTGACCGGGATGGAATAGTGAATCAATAGTAAGGATACAGATTTTGTGCAGTTTTGTCCAATGTTTAGTTGCAGGAAAGTACAGATTGTCAAATATTGAATAGTAGATAAACAGTCTGCCATTTAATACACAAATTATTATGGTGATACACAAGGATAAGTGGCATCTTGTTGGTGAGGCATTATAGATTTTACCCAAAATACTAAGGTGGGGCTTAACTGCAGGTGAACATCTTAAGAAGTGTATTTTTTCTTGCTGCATGTTACCTAAGGCATTCCAGTACTGAGTGTATAAATGACAAAGGATTCAAAAGATTGACTCCTAAGATATTACATTCTGCTGACTATAGTGACTCCATTCTAACCTAAAAATAACAGTGGGATCAAATTAATATCAAATATCAGTCTTCTATGCTCATAAAATCCCTTTTAATTAACTGCTGCCATTTAATGTTATATTCTGTTTACTTTTGTTTGTGAATATTATTATGTTGGAAGATCAGAGAATTGGATTTTTATTCCAAGCTTAAACAAACAATAAATATTAGTTGGGTGGAAGGGTATAATCATGCCATGAAATTGAACATCACGAAGCAATCACACTGAATAATCCACTGCGAATTAAATTTCAAGCATTTTTCTGATATATCATGAATGGTGTCAAGCATTTTCAAAAAAATGTATGCATTCGAGTTATTACATTTAAAATAATATCATCTGGATCAACTATCACTGAAGTGTTCACTGCCCAATCTCTTGAGGATTCCACTGGTAATATTAAGTTCTCATATTCACTCCACAAATGCAATTTTTTCTGCACTTTATATATTACCTATGTTGACATATGTTCATGTGTGGCAATCAGTTAATAAGCTTGCCGTGATGACATTGCAATTCTAGAGCTTCAATATGGACATCATTATACATCAGCTTCATAGAATGTGATTCATTCACACTCATCATTCTGCCACCGTAAGAAATAGAAGCAAAATTTCAAAAATCACCAAATATTTCTTAGATAAAATAGAACTGTGGGCAGGGCTTAACATGTCCAAAATCCTGCAGCTCCGATCGATGCCTCCAACTGTGCATGCGCAGAAAAAAAAGACAAGAGTGCTTCTCCCCTGCCAAATCCCTCCCGGACTGGCTAATGCCTCCCCCAGCCCCCACAGGCAGTGCCCCACCCCCACAACATTACTGATCCCCTTATCCCCCCTACCCCATCACAGCTCCCTACCCCCTCCCCCCACCGATTTCAGGCAGCGTGGCAGCGGACCCCTCTTCTCCCCCCACACCAGCTCAGTCAGAGTAGCAGCGAACCCCCCTCTCCTGGACTAATCTCAAGCACAGTGATCCCACAACCCCCACACACAACTGATCTCAAACAGAGAGTTGTTGATACTTGGCAATTAACTCCTCACTAACTGGAGCGCCCAAATTCGGGCTTTTGTGGAGCATATCTGTTCCATATTGATACTGAATGGGCGAATGCGGTGGTAAATGGGGAAGTGCTGGTAAAGTTGGGCATGCAGCACATTAATTCAATTTAAATACATGCAAATTGTAATAGCTCCATGGAGGCAAAGGTCCTGTCATCAAAAGTTTCTTTATTTACAAGATACACCACACAACAGTGTGCGTCCAGTTGCTCCCTGCTATAGTAGGCAGAGAGACTGACATACCTTCTTTAAATAGGGAACGTGAGGATCCCTGATTGGTCGATCATTTAGGAGTTCATATCTCACAGGTCAACCTCATTTGCCTGACTGGAGTCATCACACCCCTCCTCCCCAAAGTCAGAGAAATCCTCTCGGTTTGATTTCCTCAAAGATCTTTTCCTCCTTTTGAGCACCGGGTCTCGATCCTCCAACTTGGCCTCTGCCATTGGCAGGATGTATTTGTTGGGCGCCCATCCCTTCCGCAGCGAATGTCAGAGAGTTGGTTCCTCTTCCACTTCTGGCTGTAGGGGGACCACTCAAGCTTTGTGCCGTATCCATCTTGGATTCTGAGGTTCCCACCAGGGGTAGTGGAGAGTCAGTGCTGGCCTGTCGAGGAGGACTCTGCTTGTCCCAGGACTGCAGGGCCAACTCGGCTCAGGAACGGGTGGTGAGTTTGAGGCATGGACCTGATCCAGGTTTTTCTTTACCACTGTTTCGCCCAGGCTTACTCAGTAGGATACTGGTCCCGTCTTGAACTTGAAAGCAAAAGTTTCTTTATTTACAACATACACTATACAACAGAGTGCTCCCAGTGCGCTCCCTGTTACAGCAGGCAGAGAGGCTGACATACCTGTTTTAAATAGGAAACATGAGGCTCCCTGATTGGGCCATTAATTAGCACTCAGTTAGGGAACTCTTTTCCTGTTGAACCAAATAAATGAAAGCAAACTATCTTAAGGACAACTCAAAAAGGGCAGCCCCCTAAAAGGAGGGGAACCACTCAAAACAAAAGATAAAGCGGAAAGGAAACTTAAAACATCAAGTTAAAATGTGATACACCCAGACCCTGCGGGCATGGAAAGTATTAACAATGCCCTCAGACATCAAGGACTCAATCAGGGAGTTCATACTGCAGCAGTCCAACTTTGTTTGCCTGATTGAAGTCATCACGCAAATGCATTTGAACGGCCGTCGCGCCTGTTTCAGATACGGTCCTGATCATGGCCATTTTCAAGTCTTGGTAAAGGGGGAACTGGCGCAGAGACAGGCGTGGATTGATTATTTGCCTTATGTCCGCTTTTGCCAAGTTTCCGCACCCAATTATGGGCACAACACGATGGTAGAATCAGGTCTATCATATCAGTTAATTATTATAGATCTGATTTTCTCTAGATTCATGAAGCAGGTTATAATCTGGTTATACAGCATGTCAGTAACCTGAGCACTTCCAAGATTTGCTCTTCAATGGTAATATTATCATGTTAAGCACTTAGGATCACACAATCAATCTCGAGAATGGAACTTAATTTTTCTTTGTTCAGACACAATCATACCATACTTTGAAGCCAGTTTATATTCTAATTTTGTGTCTCAGAATTTCTCCATAACTTTTATTGCTCTCTTTCCCGAAAATCTGTCAGTGCTGAGGCATTGTTCCACTGACAGCATTGACAGTAAGCGTTAGTGGATTACCACTCTCAGTGCATTGGCTCAGCAGGAGCACTTGTGGCTCTGAGTCTTAAAACACATTCCAGAGACTTGAGCACATAATCTAGGCTGCCTGTCTTTCAAGTAAGAACATCAAACTGATCTCACTTCTGCCCTCTCAGATGGATGTAACAAATCCCATGGCACTATTCAAAATAAAGCTGTAGACTTCTCCTGGTGTTCTGGCTAATATTCATTCCTCAATCAATTAAAGCATTTAATTGCTCTTTGAACCATCTTGCAGTGTGCTAATTTGCTGCCTCATTTTATACATTATATAGAAACATGGAAATAGAAGCAAGAGTAGGCTATTCACCCTTCAAGCCTGCAACACCATTCATTTAGATCATGACTGATCATCAGATTCAATATCCTGATTCCACCTTCCTCCCATATCCCTGGATCGCTTTAGCCCCATGAGCGACCAAAATGAAATCATAGAATTCCTACAGTGCAGAAGAGGCCATTTAACCCATCGAGTTGGTACCGACTCTCTGACAGAGTATTGTACTGAGGCACTGTCCCCCACCCCATCTCTCTAACCCCACATATTTTCCATGGCTAATCCATCTAATCTACACATCTTCGAACATTAAGGGACGGTTTGGCATGGCCAATCCACCTAACCTGCCGGAGCACTCGGAGGAAACCAGTGCAGATATGGGGAGAATGTTCAAAGTCCATAAAGACAGTGACCCGAGGCTGGAATTGAACTAAGGTCCCTGGAGCTGTGAGGCAGTAATGCTAACCACAGTGCCATCGTACCATCCACAACAGTAATTCTGCTTTAAAAATACTTCAGTGGCTGTGAAGCACTTTGGGATATCCTGGTGTCATTAAAAGGCATCATATAAATGCCAGCTTTTTATTGCTTTACAGGGGGGAATTGTGACACCTGATCTAATTGTCTCCAATGCTCACTGATGAATCAGCTAAGTTACAGAGGGGCCATTGTTATTGCCCTCTGAATACTGAAGAGGAAAACATTCTGAAAACTTTGCTTCTGTTTTAATTTTGCTAAATTCAATCTAACAATGACCAGTTTCTGTAATTGGTGTTTAACCGTCCCTCATCAAACCTGACATGAATTCTTCTTATGTCTTAACCAAAAAATATTATGACCTAGTAAATTTACTTTGATGTTGTACAAATTTAGTTGAATTAAGTTGTCACATCTGTATTTGGCAAGAAGATTGATATTTCCAAAAAAAAAAGGAAGCTGTATAAATAATATACATATATTTATTAGATTTTACTGCAATTGCCTGAACAATATTTAGGGACATTTGTATTCTGTTGCCCTCTACTGGTGGCTACAAGGATGGTTTCATTGTGATTTCCCAGTAGGCAAGAACACTTCTAAAATGTTAATATAAATGTTTACTCTTTTGTGATCAGTGCAAATGGGGAACAATTTTCTGGAAGGGCAAGGTTCTTCTAGATTTTTTGCCCATCCCCTCGCATCCAAATTTTTCCAACTTTCTCCCCTCATTTCCTGAAGGCACAAATTCCTAATTCCACAAGCTGTAGCTGCTCCCTGCAGTATTCCCCCTCCCTCCCCCCCGCATCCTATTCTGTCCCCCTGGTGGGCATTGCACAAGTGCCAGTTTAAACAATAAGCGTCATAAGCTATTCAACAACAGAAGGAATCATAGCCAAGTGCAATGCCACAGGATCAAAGAAGTGCAAACAATTCGGGAGCTGGCTTCAGAATCAGCACAGCTTTCTCAATTGTTAAGTGCAGGATAAGTAATTACTGAACTTTCCAAAATAGACAATGAAATTATTAGGTTTGTGTAATTGACTTCCGCTGTACTGATAAATGATCAGCACCATTTTCCCAATATAAATAGCTTCCCATGAGATGTGTGGATGGTATAGTTTTTACCTGATGTCTACATGGTTCACTGATCAAGACAGGGAACTAATGCTGCTTTATTTATTATCCCAAGTGTCCTGGATCAACTGTAATGCCTCTTCCACCCAGCTGAACTTACACAACCCAGCACTGACTGAGAACGGGATCAACAACAACCTGCGCTTATATACCATCTTTAATTTAGTAAAAGGTCCCAAATCCATTCATTGGGGAGCTGCCCCTTTTAAGTTGTCCCTAATTTGATTTTGTTTACTTGGTTGGACAAAAAAAGTTCCCAAACTCATTTAAAAATGCAAAATCAGACATTTGGTTCACTGTTTAAAAATAAGGCGTTGATCATTTAAGACAAAAATAAGGAGAGTTTTTTTTTCTCTCTCAGAGGGTTATGAATCTTTGGGATTCTTCTTCAAAAGATGGTGGAAGCAGTCTTTGAATATTTTTAAGGTGGAGCTAGATTGAATCTTGATAAGCAAGAGGGTGAAATGTTATCAGGGTAAGTGGAAATGTGGAGTAGAAGTTACAATCAGATCAGATCCTATTGAATAGTTAAGTAGACTCAAGGGGCTGAATGGCCTTCTCCTGCTCCTGATTCATATGCTTGTACATATTGACATTAAGCCACATAGAGATATAGGACAGATGACCAAGAAGGAAGAATTTAAGGAATGTCTTGCGGAGCAGAGAGGTGAAGAAGCTGCGAGGTTCTAGGGAGGAAATTCTAAAGACAGAACTTAATGGTTCTCTGTCACTGGGTTTGTAAGAGGGAAGTTCATAATATTCTCCAGGCGGCCTTCCCCTGACCTGTGTACAATTTGATGTACGACACTAGGTGAAGCTTAAAGGTGGTCTGACTCCCCCCCAAACTTAACCCAATTGGGATCCTTAAGCAGCCAATTATTAACCACTTGTGGGTTGCTTCCCACCCAGTTTCAATTTTGGGAGGTGTTCAAGATCAAAGGAGTAACCGGGAATATTACCCTGCTCAGGCCCCCGGTGGGGTAGGGAGCTCCCTCAAGGTGCCCCTTTACATATATTTCTCCACGGATGCTCCGTCCCCTCTGACCTCTTCAAAAAGATCCTCACCCTCTCTCTCCTACCTCCAGGCCTCACCTCTCCTACCAGCCATGCAACCTCTCACATTTATCTGGCCGTGGACACTGGAATTTATAATCTGGCCTTGTAGTCCCAGACCTGGCCACTGCTGCCCACTGGTGCTGATGAGATTGCAGAGCTACTGAGTGATCAGATTGGCAAGCTGTTCTCTGAGGTGGGACTCCCATGCTACTAAAGAGTCAAAGTGCCATTTCCAGCCGATTAACATTTCAATGGCGGCAGGGCTGGTGTGAACAGGAGGGCTTCCTTCCCCACTCACTCTTCAGATGGGGATGGGTGGGGGAAACCACATCAATGGTGGAATGAAGGATAATAGGACTGCATAAGTGGCTATAATTAAATAAATATTATAATCCTGGAGGATTACATGGCTGCAGGAAGTTAGCAATCACAAGCCTGAGACCATGAAGCAATTTGAATACCAGGGTAAAAAAAACTATATTCAAGGAATTGCTAAACCGGAGCTGATTTATATCCATGACCACAGGGATGGTGGGTGAAAAATAAGAATACCAGGGGTTGAATATTGGTTGTGCTGAAATTTATGCAGTATATAAGTAGAGGCAAGTCAGGAGAGCATTTAAATAGTCAAATTAGGATTAACAAAAGTGAGGATGAAGGTTCCAGTGTCAGATGAGTTGAGGGAGAGATAAGGTGGCCTTGGTGATGAAGAGGATATGGGGTTGGAAGCTCAGCTCAGAGTTAAATAGGACACCAAGGCTGTAAACAATCTGCTTCAGCCTCAGTCAATGGCCAGGAAGGGAGGAAATCAATGGCTTTGATCTTCCCAATATTTAACTGGCAGCGATTTATTCTAATCCACTGGATGTAAGACAGGCAGTCTGACAAATCAGAGGCACTGGAGAGATTGTGAGTTATGGTGTTGAGGTAGAGTTGATCTGATTGTGAGAATTTGAAAATTTGATATTCTGCAAATACCAGTTCATTACGAAGGGAGTAGTCAACTATTCAGTGCTATTAAACACTGAAGTTGCTATTAGAATACAACAGGGTGATTGACTAATTTGGTACATCACCACACTTCTCATATTTTTGCATGTGGCTACAACATAAGCCTAAAATCAAAATAAATACATAAAATTGAGGAAAAATATTTACTAATCTTATCAAAAAGCTCACCTATTCCATTAACCAATGATTCAGATACCTTTCCCCCACACAGCTGTTTGATTACACTCAGGGGTCTCAGTTCTCTTTTATTCTTCATTCCCACACCCTGCATCCTTCAGCTTGGCCTTGGGGAAAGTTTGATCTCAATGCCTTCCTGCAGAGTTCAGACCTCTCCAAGTGTTCTCCTTCAACTCATGCCGGCTTTTCCTCCTGCTCACAGCCACTGCCTGCTTCCAGCAGTCCAGTTCTGTCCTGCTGTTACCCCTGAGATGCCCATTTCTTCCTAAAAGCTTCCAAATCCTACCCATACTCTCCAGCTGAGATATTTAAATCCCTCCTCTCCAGTGAGAGATCCCACCTGTTCCATGGTGACAGATCACAGAGCTTTCATTACTTAGATAACCAAACACGACTGAGAACTCTGAATATCAGCCCCCGAAGACTTCCCAGACCTTGCAAATGCTCCAAAATCCCAGGTTCTTCACTGCTGCAAGCCCTTTAAATCCCAAGTATTTCTTTCAGAGGCAAACTCACTGAAGTACTTCAGGCTCAGGCCTTCCCAGATTTCTCTGTGATTACAGATCCATATTCAGGGATATAGCCCAACTCCAAACTAATGGTCACAAATCCCAGCACTGACCCCCTTCCTATTTCTAAACCGCAGTCCCCTGTGTATTTACAGATCCTGAAATTGCCGTTGTACCTTTCTGTAGTGCTCCAAGACTACAGGCCCATGTTGGGGCTGTTCACAGTGCCTTGACTTTCCCCTATTTAATTCAGTACATGACTCCAGGCCAAAACCCTTCCCACCCGAGATGTAACTGTTGATTTTCAGGCTTCCACCGCTCAAGGACAATCCTCCTGCAGCCTGAGAATTGAGACTGGGTGAGAAACAACCCGTAAATGGTCAGTAACTGGTCATTTAAAGACACCAACTGGGACAAAGGAGATCTCTTATCTCACACCTTGCCCTCCCCAAAGTACAATCATTGTGAGGTCAGGGTGGGCACAAAGCCAGAAGCAATTCTGTTGTTAAATTCATGTTGTTCTCTCCCTTCAAAAAAAACCTACTGGACCATAAAATTCTGCCCCACGTTTCCATTAATTTTAAACAATTTATTTAGCTTTGTACTGGTGGGTTGTGCTTATACTATACATTGGTTCTAGATTCAAAAATTAAAAAGTGTACATCTTACGTAAAACTAGATTTAGAAAGCATACTCACTCTTGACCAATCTCTCATCTGGAGCTGCTGCTATTTTCATATCACCTCTGAGATTGAGCCTCACTGATGTATAATGTCAACATCCAGGCCAACTCCCAGTGTCTTTTGCTTCTCGGTACCTCTCAGTATCTGATGGAACTCCCCTCAACCACTGAGAATGTTGAGAACCTAACAGCCTTCCAGATCTGTTTTAATTATCTTTCACAACATTTAAACTTTTGTATGAACCTCTAAGACATGGGTGGTCTCTCTATAAATATTCACATTCTCAAAATTCTCGCACCCCGTCCTAGCTTTTGAAAATTAATGAGATTTGTGGAATCCTGCCTATTGATAGTGGTGACTTCATTCAAATTTAGCTCATGAACCCACATATCAACTGCAGGTTACCTACGAAACATAATAAAGTCCCTCAGGAACCGCAGATCAAATAAACGCACTTAATTACTTATCTGATAGACATAAAACCACAAAAATGACACTGGATTCAATTATAATGTGATTTTAATTGTTCCCTTTATAAGATTACAGAAATTCCCTGTTGTGAAATATGAGGGAACACATGGTGGATGACACTCTTCACAAATTGTTGAAACTGTTTTACAATGCAAAACATTAACTTCTGTTCTTTTATTCAGCATTCTTTGAAATGCTTCATGAATATTTAATAGCTGTTTGATGACTAACTCATAATCACAATATTTATATATGTAAATTTTTCTTAATTCAGAACCTCCTGGTCAGTTGCACAATTAAACTCTCTCAAAGCTCAGCCAGTGATAGCACTACATATAAAGTCCACATTTGTAAGACAGAACGTCGATGAGTGGATAATCCTGTATGCGCCCAGGCCATTATTAAAGCCCAGCGGAAAATCTGCCCTAAATATCTATAACACTACCATGCAGCTGATAACTTTGACACAATTAAGAGCTAAAGTACACCTCCAACCTATGTTACTGCGAGCAAAATTCGGATGACACAGTTAATGCTGTAAAGATTTTAAATCCCAAATAAACCTTCAACTTACTGACAAATGTATTGAACTGTCCCTTTTCTTAATGGACTGTTTCACTGATACAACCAGTTGTCACAAAAAGGAAAAGCAAATCAAATGTCAGTAAGTTTGAGGGTCAAATTCAGGCGTTTGAATTTCTGTACATTAGAGGTAATGGGTGAGTGGGACTCGGGGTGGGTAAAAAAGGGCTGCAGACTTTTGGATTAGGATGGAGATTTCTCAAGATTTTTGTTTTGGAATAGTTGAGTTTGGAGATAAAAGTATGATGAGGGTTTCAACAACTAATGAGTTAAGACTGGGTGGAGGCAGGAAATGTTATAGGGATGAAATTAGGCAGTTTTTGTGACAGAGAGGTTATGGGATCTGTTTGGAAGGTTGTGAACAATCTGATTTAGCCTGACAGTGCTCAAGGAGGCAGAATGAAATTGGCGGTGAGGAAATAGAAATTATAGTATGTGCTGAAGACAATGCTTTTCCTCTTCCTCGAAGTGGATAACTCCATCGTAACTAAGTGACCCATATAATAGTTTGATAGAAAAGCTCCCAAAGCTCATCAACTGAGATGAGTCATTAGTTCAAATTATAGTTAATAAAAGTAGATCTTAGATATCAGTTTCCTTTTTGACATCAGTTTCCTTCATTGTTTGTCTTGAAAAACCTATTATCAAAGTGTTCAAGCAACTGGATTTATTCTGAATCCAAATTAATAATCTTTATTATCTTGTAGCTACCTTCCCTACCTACCTTTGCATATTTATTTTAGATATTTCCCTTAGTTTTCAGATTTCATTCTTCATGTGATAGTTGGCATCTTTCCTGTGTTCTTGTAACCAAGAAATGGAACACTTGGCATAGCACAAACTATTTAGGAGGTAATATGCCAAATGGTAATCCCTAGTTTTAAGATCAGGAACTGAACTATTGTTGGTTCAATTCCACAGAACTTTTTTTTAATTTAAACTTCCTCTGGGCATCTTGATCATCATGTAATAAAAATAATTTACTAGTTACGTGAAGTTGTGTGAGCTTGTTCAAGAAAACTGCAGCACAGGTGCAATAGACATTACTGCAACTTCACAAATGACCCCCATTATTCATCTGGAGACTTACAGCAATTGGCTACAATATGGAATGTAATTCTTCAAGGATAGAGATCTTACTTGTAGCTTTTCTTGTTACAATTCGTCCTTTGAACTCTTCCCATTCAAACATTATCCAAGTGCAGCAGGATTTACCCTGATTCAAGTATACTTTTTATCTACATAGCTGCCAATATATTTTAGCTGGAATTAACTTTTGTTTAGTTTTTTAAAAAGTCTGAATAATCTCCCTCCAATGTATTTAGTTACTGCATTCTGCTGATGGAAAACATTCACTTCAGTCATGCTTTTACTATGCAGGTGAAATAACCTTTGAAAATGTTGTAACATTCTGGGAATTAAATAAAAACTGTTGACAATTCCCAGTTTTCTGGTGAAATTTCACTGTTAACACAGCCATGCAGAATGATGAGAGTTTAACAATCTGTCAAAAGTGCAAGCAGGACAAAATAACAAGATTCTATCACCGCTGATGAATCACATTTCTGTTAGTAAATTTTCTTCCTTCCTTGTTCTTACTTCCATGGCATTCCTCTGCCTTATAGATCCGGTAACATTCTTTTCTGTTCTGAGCTCGTGTTTGTGGATTTTTGATTTCCTCAACCACCATGCAGGGAAACCAACCTTTCTCTCCATCGTGCAAACGGTCTCCTAATATCCAGCCTGAAAGGCAAAAGTTACTCTTAATTATTAAATTCTACTCACCCAGTTTATCAACTCGCAATAAATTACACACTTTTCAAAAACATTTTGAATAGACTTTTTTTTTAAAAACGATGACATTTTTATAAGTGTTTGTGTTTTTATTGAGCGGAACTCTTGGACAAGATGGTCTTTTTCACTTCTGGTATCTGCTGTCACCATCAATGACTTATAGTTCATTCAAATCAGGGACAGATTAAAAACTAATCTCTTTATGGTACACCATATTTGAATAAAATTTGGCCCCTTATAAATCTAACTAACAAGTAACATATTAAGATATTGGAGGAAGCAGTCTGAGACAAATGTATGTATATCCAGGAATTAAACAACATTTCAAGACCTATTGAACCACAGTATCATTAAGTCCCCAGGTGCATCACTTGTTAATGATTTACTCATTGAAGGAACGGTAGTAGAGGGAAACATTTCAACTTTACATATACTGAGAAAGACTTTGGGCCCAATGTACTGTATTATGAAAAAAGCTTTTTCAACTTGGGTTAGCACAGGGTAGATTTCCAAACACTACCAAATATCTGATTCATAGGGAGATTGCACCACATCAGTTGCTGACCCTATATGGAAACAGGCTTCTTTTCTAACCCCAATCCTATTTCATACAGTCATTAATTCCCCCCCACCTTTCATTTTAATTTGAAATGTACCTTTGTTTCCAAATAAGATCAACACTACACTCCTTGCATCCCACATTTTGACTTCCTTCCCCTCCTCACTTTACATGACAACTGTCCTTGCCCACCCTACCAGATGTAACTGATATTCTTCACTTCAAATTCACAATGGTAGCCTTCCCCTACTCCTCCGCCCCACCTCCACCACTTCGTCCCAAACAGTTTATGTCAACACTTCTCTTTATGCGGCACAATTCTCCCTCCTCCTCCACCAGAAAATATCACAGCCAACATTCCTCTTCCCCCAAGTATCACATCTATCCATTGTTTTTTCCACTTCATTAGCCAATAGCTTCTCCATTGTATTGATGACCATTCTTGCCTTCATTATCATCAATTCCTCACAAACAGAGATTCCACAGTGGATGAGAAATGGCACATGTTCCAATTCTCACTTTTATTAAGCAATGGCTAAATCATTTCAATTATTGGTAGAAGCAGCATTCAGCAAATAAGAGACTACTCTCCAATGATTTCTGATATATAGACTCTGTAGTGCAATCGGTTAGTGCATTCAGCTGTTAATTGAAAGAATGGTAGTTTGATCCCACCTAGGGTTGAAGCACAATTGTCTTTCACGAAAGAGGTCTCCACTGATTTCCATCAAACACAGGAAGGCAGGCCAAACCTTCAAAATACTAACTGTGAATATGAAACAATTGGATGTATTTTATTTCAATTTTTCTTTTACAAAATGGGGAAGATTTTGAATCTAAGAATGCTGCCAAACCCCACGTGACCTGATTTTAAGCCAAGACTTCATAAGTTATATTATTAAATCTCATTATTGCAATATCTTTTGGTTGTTTCCTATTTTCAGAACTTTCCAACCTCATTTATTTCATTGTCATGACACGTTTCTCATCTGGGAATTAACTAATTCAAGATTCATTGGATATTGGGGCTGATAGGTGCAAAGTAATACCGGAGTGGTTACCTGAAACAGGCATTAGACCCCTTATTTACATATGTTTTATTTTGATGCCTGTTTCAGACTCGACTGAAGGACACTACTGTTTCTCCTTAGCTGATCTGGTGCTTGCTTTCTGCCCACATTTTAGACCTTAGGAGGTCACATAATGGCTGAAAAACAGGGTACCATATGGCCCAATTTAGTCCTGTTGTGTGTGAGAGGATTTTTTATGTCAGAGATTTTTAATAATCTGGTTCTTATTCTTTTGGGCTAAAGATATGGCCATAGGATTTTTTTCCTATTGTTCCTTACATGAAGATAATGAAGAAAAAGGATGTGGCTAAGTAACACTGCCTTGGAGCCTACTTCCTTCCAACTTTACCCTCATTCCCTCCACAATATTGCCCAAATCCTCCCTTGCCTCAGCTTATCTTCTGCTGAGGCCCTCACCTCATGCCTTTATTAATTCCATTGGAGACTATTCTAGCGCAAATCCTGGTCAACCTCCCATGCTCTGTCTACTTGAGCCCATCCAAAAAACTCTGCTGCCCATGTCCTAACTTGCACATCATTCTGTTCCCCCATCACCCTTATGTTTATTAACTTACAGTGGTTCCCAGTCAAACAACAAATTGATTTTAAAATTCTCTTCCTTGTTTTCAAATCAATCCATGACCTCACCCCTCACTACTTCTATAGTCCCACAGCCCCAAGAGAGTCCAAGATATCTATGCTCACCGAATTCTGACTCCTTGGGCATCCTTAAATTTATTCACTCTGCCATTTGGTGGCTATCCTTTCAATTGCATTTACTCAAAGAAACATAGAAAATAGGAACAGGAGAAGGCCATTCAGCCCCTTGAGCATGCACTACCATTCGATGGCTTATCTTGGCTGATCTTTTACCTCAATGCTATTTTGCTACACTTCACTATATTTTTTGATGTCTCTATTATCTAGAAATCTATTATCTCTATTACTTGAAGACTATTTGTCCATTGTTTGAGTGAGATCTTGGCCCCTTGATGAATAAGACTCACTTCAGTCCTGGATTATGACAAATGGATAGCAGTCTGACATCAACCAAGTCAGACAAAGCAGTGGGAGTCAATTGGATTCATCCCAGAATTCCTGAAGAACATCAGGTTACAGGGAAGGAAGAGGCTAGCCAAGCTGTTTCCCAACATCCACAGCAAGGGCACCATTCCAAACATCAGATGCCAATCCAAGGTAGTTGCCATTGCCAAGCAAGTAAAGTCACTTAACAATCCGTACAACTACCATCCCAGCACCTTCTCTCAATATATAATGTCTTGGAGTTCATTTTACCCCAATCCTGGAAGCAGCAATGCTGCCCAATAGGCAAATTAATTTACTCTCCAAAATTATTTGCTGTAAAAATACTGCAACTAATCAACTCCATGATAAGTGACTGACAGTTTGGTCTGCAACTTGGGAGGTCAAACCAGCTGCCCACACAAAACAAACAACAAACTCCCACAGGGTTCAGTCCTCATGCCGGCTCTCTTCAACGTATAAACCCGTGAACACCCTCCCACAAAATCACAACTCTACGCAAATGCTGATGATTTGGCCATGGTTTTCCAGGAAAAAAGAGCTTCAGGACAATGAGAAAACAGTCACTGAAGATCTATGTTCTCTGCAAGCTGGCTTTGATCAAATACTGCTAAGAGTTTCTTTTTGGCCTTCCACCTGAACAACTCAAACACTAGGGATGAATTTAATCTTTAGTTCTGAATCTGACCACCCAATCATGACCCAACACCAAAATACCTATATCAGTGTCGACTGACATTACCTACTGGCAACATCCCCAGAACACCAGAACCAAGGTCAAAACGAGAGTAAATCTCATACAGAAACCTACATGTATTACCTGGGGCAGCACAGTCAACACACTATCACTGCTTCATTCACTGTGGTCTACCCAATAGCAAAGTACCATTGCTCAACCTGGGTCAAGAGCTGCCACACAAACATACTAGATATCCACCTCCAGGAAACCAACAGAAGTATTTCTGGAATGTTGAGGTGAACTCAGGTTGAGCAGCTTCCTATGTTAACACATATTGGACCTCCTGATGTTAGTAGAAAAACATCCTTCTCAAAGAACACCATCAGGTGATAGCAAACTAAGCTCGCTCATTGACACAGGACCTTAAACAACCCAATGCACTCATCTGAAAACATGTATACCCTAGTGGTATACACTACACACCCTACAAACTGACAACACTCTCAATAGGACACCCTCAGTTGACTGCAAAGATCATCAACCGTAAATTGGTAACCGGTAAGTAATGAAGTCCTAGGATTCAATCTTTCAAAGAAAATCATGGACAACAATAAAATGAGGATGGTCCAGGAAAGATATGGCCATTAGCTTCACAGGTGGAATGAATGTGAGAATAGATTAAACTGTGACTGTGGGCATCCAAGTTAGATTGTCACCCATGTACTGAACATCTGCCCCGAAAGATTAATTCCTGATATCATTGAATCAGAAAATCTTTACAGTGCAGAAGGAGACCTTTCGGGCCCATTGAGTCTGCACTGGCTTATTCCCATTCATGATGCGGCAGCTGAAGCAGTTGGATAGATTGTACATCTCACCATCAAACAATAACAGCTTCTACTGTTATTGTTGTGGATTGCTGCTTGGGATTGTGATGTGGTGGCCATTACGGAGACTTGGATGTCTCAGGGACAGGACTGGGTACTTCAGGTGCCAGGTTTCAGATGCTTCAGGAAGGACAGGGAGGATGGCAGAAGAGGTGGTGGACTGGCACTGTTGATCAGGGACAGTGTCATGGCTGCAGAGAAAGAGGATGCCGTGGAGGGACTATCTACAGAGTCTCTGTGGGTGGAAGTTACAAACAGCAAAGGGTCGAAAACTTTGCTGGGTGTATTCTATAGGCCGCCCAACAGTGACAGGGAAGTTGAACTGCAGATAGGGAAACAGATTCTGGAGAGATGTATTAATAACAGAGTTGTCGTGATGGGAGACTTCAATTTCCCAAACATCGACTGGAATATCCCTAGGGTAAGGGGTTTGGATGGGGAGGAGTTTGTTAGGTGTGTTCAGGAAGGTTTCCTGACACAGTGTGTGGATAAGCCTACGAGAGGAGAGGCTGTACTTGACCTGGTACTGGCGAATGAACCAGGGCAGGTGATGGATCTCTCGGTACGAGAGCATCTTGGGAATGGTGACCATAATTCTATCTCCTTCACAATTGCATTGGAACGAGATAGGATCAGGCAGGCTAGGAAGGTGTTTGTCTGGAGTAAGGGGAGATACGAAGAAGTCAGGAAGTTACTTGGACAAATAAACTGGAAGGAGGCGTTCTTAGGGAAAAGTACCGAAGGAAGGTGGCGGATATTCAAGGAATGTTTGTCTGGAGCTATGCATGACAACGTTCCGATGAGACAAGGGGGTTTTGGTAGGTCGCGGGGACCGTGGTGCACGAAGGCTGTGTTGAACCTAGTCAGGAGGAAAGGGAAGGTGTACAAAAGGTTCAGGGAACTAGGAGAGGTTAAGGATCTTGAGGAGTATAAGGACTGTAGAAAGGAGCTTAAAAGGGAAATTAGGAGAGCCAGAAGGGGTCATGAGAAGACCTTGGCGGGTAAGATTAAGGAGAATCCCAAGGCCTTCTATAAATATGTGAAAGGTAAAAGGATGAGACGAGAAGGGATAGGACCTATAAAAGGTGAAGGGGGAAAGGTCTGTGTGGAACCAGAAGAAATGGCAGAGGTGCTTAATGAGTACTTTGCCTCAGTATTCACGGTGGAAGCTGATCTGGGAGATTTTGCTACGGATTTGCAGCAGATGGAAAAAGATTGAGTTTGTGGATATTAAGGTGGAGGATGTGTTAGAACTTTTGAATTCTATCAAGATAGATAAGTCGCCAGGACCAGATGGGATATACCCCAGGATACTGTGGGAGGCGAGGGAAGTGATTGCAGAGCCCCTGGCGATGATCTTTGCGTCGTCAATGGAGACGGGAGAGGTTCCGGAAGATTGGAGGATTGCGGATGTAGTCCCTATTTTCAAGAAAGGGAACAGAGATAGCCCGGGAAATTACCGACCGGTGAGTCTGACCTCAGTGGTTGGTAAGCTGATGGAGAGGCTTCTGAGGGACAAGATTTACGAGCATTTGGAGAGGTTTGACATGATCAGGAATAGTCAGCATGGATTTGTCAAGGGCAGGTCGTGCCTTACAAGCCTGGTTGAGTTCTTCGATAATGTGACTGAACACATTGACGAAGGAAGTGCCGTGGACGTGGTGTACATGGACTTCAGCAAGGTGTTTGATAAGGTCCCCCATGCAAGACTTCTTGAGAAGGTGAGAGGGCATGGGATCCAAGGGCCTTTGGCCTTGTGGATCCAGAACTGGCTTGCCTGCAGAAGGCAGAGAGTGGTTGTGGATGGGTCTTTTTCTGAATGGAGGTCAGTCACCAGCGGAGTGCCCCAGGGATCTGTTCTAGGACCCTTGCTGTTTGTCACTTTCATAAATGACCTGGATGAGAAAGTGGAAGGATGGGTAAGTAAGTTCGCTGATGACACGAAGGTCGGTGGTGTTGTGGATGGTCTGGAAGGATGTCAAAAGTTGCAGCAGGACATAAATAGGATGCAGGACTGGGCGGAGAAGTGGCAGATGGACTTCAACGCGGATAAATGAGTAGTCGTCCATTTTGGCAGAACCAACGGGATGAACGAGTACACTATCAAGGGCAGGAGTCTTAGTAGTGTTGAAGAGCAGAAGGATCTTGGGGTCCGGGTCCACAGGACTCTTAAATCGGCCTCGCAGGTGGAAGAGGTGGTCAAGAAGGCGTATGGTGTACTGGCCTTCATTAATCGAGGGATTGAGTTTAGGAGTCGGGAGGTAATGCTGCAACTTTATAAGACCCTTGTCAGGCCTCATTTGGAGTACTGTGCACAGTTCTGGTCGCCTCACTCTAGGAAAGATGTAGAAGCTATTGAAAGGGTACAGAGGAGATTTACAAGGATGTTGCCTGGACTGGGAGGCATGCCTTATGAAGTTAGGTTGAGGGAGCTGGGTCTCTTTTCCCTGGAGAGACGAAGGTTGAGAGGCGACCTGATAGAGGTTTATAAAATGTTGAGAGGAATGGATAGGGTGGATTCTCAGAGGCTATTTCCCCAGGTTGAAATGGTCGCTACGAGAGGACGCAGATTTAAGGTGCGGGGAGGAAAGTACAGAAGTGATGTTAGGGGTAAGTTTTTCACTCAGAGGGTGGTGAGTGAGTGGAATCGGCTGCCGTCAGTGGTGGTGGAGGCGAGCTCGCTGGGGTCTTTTAAAAGACTTCTGGATGAGTATATGGGGTTTTATGGGATTGGGGGTTATAGATAGGTGTTGATGTGATTGGCGCAACTCGTGGGCCGAAGGGCCTGTTTGTGTTGTAGTGTTCTATGTTCTATGTTCTACTGCCAAACAAATATAAAAAATGATTCAAACATTCGGGATTTCCTAAATTAGAGGCCAGCTGTCATGGTTTACATTACAGTCTGCACATACATGCTGTGCAAAATGGAAGAAACATGGAGCTCTCAGAGAAAGTGGGCCCTCAGAGTGAAGACAATTGAAGGCTGATGCTGAAGATGCTGGTGATGACACACAATTGCCAGCCATTTGCACCATCTGTCAGGATCTGATTCAGGAACTTGTCATATAATACATCTTAGACCTTCTCTTTCTTCATCATTTCTTCAACACAAGTGCCCTCATTTACTGATTTGACAACTACTTCCTGACTGTCCAAAAGGAACACTTACGTTTATAAAACACGTTTCATGACCACTGGATGTCTCAAAGTTAATGAAGCGCTTTACAGCCAATAAAATAATTTGAAGTATAGTCACTGTTGCAATATGGGGAATATGGGGGCCAATATACAAATAACAACCTCCCACAAGAACCAAAGTGATAAGGATAGAACGAATCAGATAATCTGATTTTATTTCTGGTGATGTTGATTGCGAAATAAATATTGGCCAGGTCACCAAGCACAACACTCATGAAATAACACCTTAGGACGTTTTATATCCACCTGAGAGGGCAATTGGGGCCTCATTTTAACATTTCATCTAATAGGCAGTGCCTGTGACATTGACAGTACATCACTCCCTCAGTACCATACTGGATGCCAGCCTTGCTTTTAGCATTCAAGTCATGGAAGAGACTTGAACCCACAACCTTCTGATTCAGAGAGCTACCAACTGAACCATGGCTGGAAGCTGCTACTCTAGTTCAATGTTTCAGTGTGCAATATCATTCACCACAAGAATATTCTCTGGATACCATGCAAATTAAGTGGTAACAAAAAGTTCTTTCCTCTCACGCAATCTGTGTGTTTTGTTGCTATTTGCCACTGTCGTGTTTCTCTCAACATCCAACTAATGTGTACTATCAATTGTTCATTGTGCTCCTCTTGTGAGCTGCAGTATTAAACAAAGAGAACCTATCACTGTAGGAACTGGAATAAAACCAACAATGTTAGAGAGTTGATAGTCCAGTACAAGGTCAAGACAGTTGCTTACTTAATTTATGAATTTGCAACTGTATTTTGTAATAGAAAATGAAATTTACCATCTATTGTCCATTCCACAACATTGAGGATGTCAGCAGCTTCCAAAGAGAGTTCATCAGGTTCCTGTGCGGTGTACCTCTGGACACACTGTACCTGGGGACAATCTAGTAGACACCACAGAACATAAGTGAGATTGTAAAGGAGCAATGGCAATGCTTTGATTATCTACAGCTGGACATGTAGCCTGCCTCTGAACATTCCTCAGAAGCCTCTTTTCATTCATATATTTGTCTGGAAATTTGATTCCATTGTGACTAGCTTTTCATTGCTATAGATATGGTTTTGCTTCCAAAATGGCATCTGTGGCATACGTACACTTTTGGTGCTAGCTACGCTAGATGCCATTTTGGTGAAGGCATTAGCATGTACTTAGGTAGCGTCTACCAGAAATAAGCAAATAGGCAAAATGTCAATCATTGTGTAATGCTGATTTGATGGCAGTGCTGTCATTTTGGAGCTCAGTGCTTTAAATAAAGCCATTTTTTAAACTTGGACAGCTGAATGTATGTTCAACTGTGCAAAGGAAACTACAACTGCACAATTTCAAGGAAAACTGTAAAACGAGGAAATAGAGTATTGATTTAATCTGTTAATTCCTTCAGGGAGATGATCAATATTTTCAGGTTAGTTGTTAACAGAAATTCCCATGGCTCTTGCTCCAATTTTAGAAGTAATTGATGACTTCTAGAGTCTACAGGGATGATACTGCTCATGTTTTAGGACATTGTCCTGACTTTAAAGAATCTGTACAAACTACTTACTCCCAGACTTGGGTGCAGAGAGTTGCTGGAAGAGGAAGAAGGACTGTTAGGATATTATCTACTCAGTGAGTTAACAAAGCAATTCCCCTACCTGAAACTCACTGAGGAACAGCATTTCAAATGTTTGCAGCTTGCTAACATTTCTCACTGAAATCTTGCTGTAGTCTCAGCTGCAGTTTTAGAACAGAGCAAGGACAATGTTGCTAGTGGTTTTGAAGGTGACTTGTGACGTTGAAAGTTTATGCATGGGCTCCTTCCAAGCTGGAAGAGGTGATATTTGCAACAGCTCACCATCTAACCTGGCCAACATGAGGGCACAGCTACATGGTCAGGAGCTCAGAGTAGGACAAGGAGGAAGAAAAAAAGGAAGCAACTAGCAAACCCATTTCTGACAAGGTTGGCCATGATTGACTCTTCTGATTGCAATTTCAATAACCGCAACCTCAATCCCCCATTTGCTAAGTCCCACACCATACATTCTCTTTGGTGCTGACCATCACAGTGTTGTCTTGGCCACAACAGTGAGAGAAAAGCTATCACAAAATCACACTCCAAGCCAAATTTATGAATCAAACCACGCCTTCAACTAATCATCCTCATGCATTCCCTCAATGCAGGTCTTCTTTATGCTGCGTCTGTCCTAGTACTCCTATGTAGTTCTGTCTCAGTGACTGCAGCATGCCTGACGGAAGGAAACTGATCTTCAGAGATTAAAACAGCAGACAGTCTTGCAGGACAACCCTAAGCAGCTCTGGGCCTTGAAGCCCTGGCTTCAGACTGTATCATCTTTGCATGGGCGGTAGCAGTCTGGGCCTGCTGACAGGCAGCAGCACTAGCATAGTGTCAGTTATGAAAGGAGAAATGCTGTGAACCCAAAACAGGGCAGATAGCTATGTTCCATAGTACTATTGCCACACTACTGGCGGCTCACCTCAGCGATCCTAACAATACGTTGGAGAAAAGAATTACTGGGCTGCTATGAATTACTGTAAGTTTTTCAAAAACTGATATTGTAGCTATGGTGGCAGCAGCCTGTGCCTGCAGGACAACAAGCTCATCTGGCATGACTTCTGTTGGATCTTCTATTACAGCAGCCATACAATGGGTAATTTCTGCTAGTGCTGCAGTGGAACTTGCAATGCTAGTCATTACATGCTGGATGGATGCACAAGTGCTCTCATGTGCTACTTCCATGCTATGAAGGTGGGCTTCAAATTCCACAGAAAGCCCTGTGCCAAGTTTGTATTGGATTTCTCTTTGCTCCTCATTTCTGTATACATACCCAACAGTTTTCTATGAGTTTTTCCCAGTGGGAAATATTTATCTGAAGCCTCTGCAACAGAACTCATGTACAACATTACCCAATTATGAGTTGTTTACTGCCCTACCACATTGCTCCCCACCTCAGCTACAGTTCACCTGCACCCTGTGTCTCACTATGTGTAGGTTTCTGAGGTAGGCACAATGTCAATATTTGAGATAGCTCTGCAAGTGTGACTGCATCTCTTCAGGATGAGTGTAGGGAGCTTCCACCGGAATTAAATAGAGTAGGCAGATTGCCAGTCAGTGTGTAACACTGATTTGATGCCAGCACTGTCATCACTTTCTTCCTGCTCTTCCACCACTGCCTAGCCAGGTTGCAGTTCTTGGGTTTCAAGAAGGAGAAAGGCACAAGGGTGCAGTGCTGGTGAGAGGCTGCAGGGGTGTGGAGAGGGGAGGAGGAGTGTACGGGAAAATACGGTGCATGTTTGTACCAGCTGCGGCTTGTAAATCAGAAGAAATTGTGCAATGGGGGTGATGTGAAAAAGAGGATTAAGTATGATGACACTGTCACATTCAATGATTTTCGACCCACCACTAGTCACAGTCTCAGTAATGCCCAACCCAAAAATGGCCAGGGGTCAGGAAATGGACATGAGTCATTTTGCCCTGCTATAGAGAGAGAAGTGAGTCAGTGAGTGCTTGGATGGTGTGATTATCATGAATGCAAGCGTGATGCTTGCAGCATTGCTATGTGTGTTGGGGTGAATTGAAGCTCTGAGTATAAGTTGTGAGTCATTATTGATAAAGATTGTTGATCAGTGAGCAGTGTGTGAAGCTAGTGCAGTTTATGGGATACAGCATTTTGAGATGCGTTAGCTGACCCCAAATTTGTGAGGTCTTTTAAATTCTTGTGGCACTGAACAGGTCTTTGATTAGAATAAAATAAAAACAAAAAATGCTAGATAAACTCAGCAGGTCTGACAGCACCTGTGGAGAGAAACAGAGTGCTCCCCCTGATCAGGCATGTAGCTTCTCAAGGCACGTTGAATGCTACAATAATTCAGATAAGTAAACTACATGCTGCACAACAGAAGTAGTGCCATTGCATTGCAACCCCACATCCAGAGTTTCCTACTTTCACCTTCGGGCAAGGTATGCAGTCAAATATTAAACATTTGCACTGAACAATAATGATTAATCTAACAGTCATTTATTTGACCTTATTTCTTATGCATTAATGGAAATTAACAGTTTTCATTTCTGCCATCTAGCTCTGTGTCTGATATAATGCAATTCTGGTGCAGGGTAAAGCTGCTTCTACTTTTGGTTGGTCACAGATGGATCCCAGAAGCAGGATTCCACTCTTGCCTGCTCATGGAATGTTGGCGTAAGCCAGGGGAGAGAAAAAACACCTAATCAAAAGGTTGGTTAGATACCTGGGTAGAACTAAATGAAAACATAAAGCCTTACCCCAATGCAGTGAGCTGGGAGAAACATACTTTGTTCTTCGGTTTGGAGCAAGTGAGTGAACCCAGCGTTTTTTATCACTCCTGCAAAGTAGATTTGTGGGCAATTAAAATCAGTGAAATAACTCATGAAGAAAACAGGAAGGTAGAGAGGAGACCTTAGAGGAAGTATCAGCTGTTATACTTTTCTATATATCTCAGAACTGTAGAGAAGCTTTGCAATTTTATCCATAAAATCCCTTCAGCAATGGACTGAGAATCATTTTTTGTTTGGCCCATTATATTTCCAAAAGACACTTCAGTACCAACATCATTTTATAATAAAGTGGCAATTAGTGATGGTAAAATTTCAGCTGATAACCAAATTGGCAAACGGTAGGCATATTTACCCTGTGAATTTGATTATTTGAACGGAATTTCTGCCATCTCTAATAAGTGTTGGAAAATGTGAAGAAGAAGCAATACTGTTCACTCAAAATTATTTCCATTTGCTTCTTGGTAAGTTGTTGTCAAGTTAATTTGAGCATTGGGAACATAATATATTCACCGTGATAGTAGAATAGGCAACTGTGCAATATAACAAATATAATTTTTTTTTAAGATAAATTGGCTGCAATTCTGAATAATATGCTCTTGGATTTAACTGCAGACAGCGGTTCATTTAACTCATATAGTTACAGGAGATACATAAATCCACAGCCATTAGTGTCACAGATCCTATAGTTAAAAATATTAGTGAATAAAGCACAGTTCACCCCTGCACTGATCAACAAAGTGATTTTGATTCTGATAGCAGAAATGTTGGGTCCACTGGGGTTTCAAATCAAACAGATTTGTGAAGAATTTTAACAGCAAAACCTTTTAAAGATCTTCTATCTTGTGTATTATTAGAATATAATTTGCATAACCTTTTACTGAACAACTGTCTGCTGATTTATTTTTGCCATGATTCCTTTCAAGATTAAGTGAGATGAAAGCCAGCCCTGCTGTTCTCAGAGATATTTATCACATTCACAAATAAGTAAATAGGGAGGAAAAATTATACGGAGAGATTAATTTTGCCAGATGGTTGTCACATCCCACAGGCAGAAGTGTTAAAGAATCATAGCTGCACATTCTGATATGGTGAAGGAATGATCAACCTCAGAGGTAGCAGGATCCACAACCCAGCACCATTAATACACGACTTTATAGAGCTTATTAGGAGGCCAATAATGAGAGTATCTAGAGATCTAAAAAAAAAGAAAAAATACATACGCCAACAACTCGAGATAAGGTGAAAAATGTTGGAAATACAGACAGGTGATTCTTTGTTAGGACTACTTACACTAAAATCCTTGTCCAAAATATTAGCTTGCCTATTCTCCCTGATGTTAACAGGCTTCACCTGGTTCTCTGGTTTAAGGGCTGGGGGAGAGGTGGGGGGAGGGGTGCATGGGAGATAGAATTAATTTTATCCTTAAGTTATGAGGTAGGATTGGAAGGATTCCCTAGAAATTCGCAAAACTTGATGTACATATCCAGAAAATTTCAATTCATATTTCTTGCACAGCTCTGTTGAGGTACTTACAGTGACTTTGCTTTCAGCATATATTGGACCTCTCGATCATTGTTGTTCTCCAAAAGTCGTAGCATGAATATATTTGCAAGTGCCTGACCCTGGTCCTCTAGTTCTTGGACCCGAAGGAGTCCTCGAAGTGCATAGTCAAACACTTCATATCTGTCACCACTAGAAGAAAAAAAAATTACAGTGAAGAACTATACTGAATAGCCCAGTGAAGAATTTCTGCAGGACTTGTCCTGTAAAGCATCTCTGATTTAAAGGACAATTCTAGAATTATTAGCAAAAGACAATCATTTTCCATTCCTTAGTGACATGTGTGAGAGGCCTGAATAATGTTCCATTGTAAGATATTTCACTGATAACACAAGTAAACTTTCTTTAGTTC
The DNA here is from genome assembly GCF_965287045.1 of Carcharhinus amblyrhynchos. NCBI lineage: Eukaryota > Metazoa > Chordata > Chondrichthyes > Carcharhiniformes > Carcharhinidae > Carcharhinus > Carcharhinus amblyrhynchos. Next base: position 98,020,316 of record NC_137326.1, on the reverse strand, counting down.
TGCTAGAGATACTTTAGGGTGAATGTTACACTCTGGAGCACAGAAATGGAAAATTGTATGTATCATTTTAATTAATTTTATTTTTGCAGGAGCTATACAGAGGTTCAGTGAGTGATGGCAATGAAGTGTGTACACTGCGATTATTATAAGATCAATATTTTTAAGGGACATCTTGAATGTGTGTTCATCAAGACAAGGGATATAACATTAGACAATGGAAGGTTTCCCCCTTTCAGGCAGCAGATATAGCACCAACCACTCACAGGTCAAATATCAACCACAAGGTATACAGCCCGATTCTCCCATCGCAACATGCTAATTTTTTGACGTGCCAGGTTGGGAGACACGCATGTCAGCCATTTCACGGGACTCCGCGAGTGTGTACGATCTGCGCGCATCTCCCAACAGGAAAAAAAATTGGCACCGCCGGGACTATGCTGAAAACCGGCCTACTGCTGATTTGCATTACTTTCTATACCTTAGCATGCCATTATCAGGATCGACACTACAGTCTCTGCCCATGTTAGTGTCTCTCACCTCTTTGCGTGATGTCACTTTTGCGTGAATCAGAGTAGGTACGCAAAGGTCTCAACCTTGAAGTGGTGTGAGAAGGTAAGTGGTGTAGACCTGAAGCGAGCGGAGTGTGGGGGATGTTGTGCTCTGGCTCTGGAGATGCTTGGTGGGCTTCCCCCTGGCTGTTTTCAGGTGCTGGGTGGTGAACCAGTGATATTTGGGGTGGGGGGCATCTATTTTCTCAGAACTCTGTCGGAGAGGGACCCTATAGGAGTCCTGGGATGCCAAATGTATAGAGAGCCTGTACAGAGGCCCTAGACAGAAGCAGAGACCCGCTACAACAAGACTCATGCAGTTGCCCGGTCCATAGTAGAGTGTTGCATCAGCCTGCTTAAAATGTGGTTCCGCTGCTTGGACCGCACTGAAGGGCCCTCCAGTGTGACCCTGTGCATGCTTTGTGCATAATCATCATTTGTTGCATTCTGCACAACATCGCCCAGCAGCGGGGGGACAGCTGGAAAAGGAGGAGGAAGAGGAGGAGGGGAAGAAGCAGCAAAGGGGCGAGATGGACATCCTGCCATATGAGGAGCCAGAGGAAAGATGGTGGGCAGCAATGGCAAGTGTCTATCAGGGAAAAGCAGCAAAGGACACCTGAATCGCAGCCCCTTCACCTAGCTAGTGCTGTGCAGTGACAGGGTGTCAACCACCATATCCCAGGAGTAGCTGCAGCTGCTATTCCCCCTCCAAACCGACCTGGGCCCTCAAGCCACCACATCACCCTTCCCCAGCCTCTCTCATTCCATCACCCTATCCCCTAGAAACATCCAAGCCTGTTCATGTGCCTGGGCTGGCAATAGTTTTGGTTGAAGCTGGAGGATGATGATGAATTGTTGTTGTGCACACTGGGATCCTGCCCCTGATGCCACTCAAATCTGACTCCTACCTATTCTCTGAATGCACACCGTGTAGCAGCAAGGGTTGGGGACACATTTGTGGGGCAATCAGGGTGGGGGGAGAGTAGGGGGACAGGGAAGAGAATAGAATCAAAGGTCTGGTGGACATTGGGGGAAGTAGGGCACTCTGAAATATGTGGCTGAGTCTGGCAAGGCACAACAGACAGCGCCTCTATGCATGGCAATGGGGACCAATCAGCTCTGTGTGGGGGCGGTGGGGGGGAGACACATTAGGCACAGAGACACATTAGCCATGTGAGGTACAAATAAAAGTTTATTGTGCTCTTAATGTTAGTGATGAATAAACCCTGACTACTGATGATCTTCACCCATGCCCTCTTAGTGAATAACAACTTTCTATATGTGGCCTACTGCTTCTTCTAGGTGCTACTCCAGGGTGCACATCGGAGGTGGAGGTATCCAGCTATGATGAACACCAGGCTGCCTTTGGTGGATGTCCCCTGGGTGGTTGGGGAGGGCCTCAGCTAACTTGCGGAACGCACTGCTTCAGTGCCATTCTGTTGATATAGCTAGCCCTGAGATGCTCCGGTGTGAGGAAAGTCTCAGGATTTTCGGGATCTCCTGGGTGGAAGATGCTAGCATGGGCTCGAGCCCTTCCTCCTCTCTTGGGGTGTTCAGAGGCACTGGAGGCACTTCATGGGATGCCAGCATAACTGGATTGAGCTCCAGAAGTTCCGGCATCATCTGGCTCTGCCAATTCTGGAGGCCTCGATGCACCTGCCCCATGTTGTGTGATCCCTCAGCCCTGGCCCTCTGACACTGGGTCAAACTCTGGAGCCCCTCCACTGCAGCATTCTGTGAGCAAGCCAGGCTCTGGAGCCCCAGCAGTAGCCTTCTGAGCCTAGGCTAAATTATCGAGACTCACTGCCACAGCCTGCTGTGTCTCCAGAATGCCAGCGAGAATCCCAACCGTGGCCAATACTGTCTCCCACATGCCCCAACACCCATGGCCATTGAATACTGTGCCTCCTGGATGCCGGAAACACACTTGCCCGTGGCCCAGTGTGCCTCCAGGGTGGCCTGGACCCTGTCACACGTGGGGACAGACCTCTGAGCCAGACTTTCCACTGCGGTCGCCACCCTTGCAATGCTGGCCTGGTTCACACGCTGGATCAGCACCATCTCCTGCAACAGCACTCTGTTTGACTCCCCTCAACAGCCCTGCAGTGACAGCATGGTTTCTGCCAGCAATTTCACAACTCCGAGTTTGCTGATAAATCTTCACCAGACTTGGGATGAATGTGCCCCAAGACCCAGCATCTGGCTTGTGTACAGCTGAATCCCTGCCTCCGGCAGACCTCCATGTGCCCGAGCCCTCGGATGTGCCCACCTCCACCTAATGTGCATCAGCATCTGTGATGTGCTCACCAGTTCGTGAGCCAGAAGCCTCAACACTAGAAATACCCACTGTGGTGATAGTCTCTGTGTTGGTGAGTTGTGTGGTACATGCCGGTGCTGCTTCACTGGTGCTGTACTTGGAGGATTCTTCAAAGCTTCCCTCCGAGTTGTCATCCAGGGGGTGGTGGGGAATTGCTTCAGAGCAGCAGAGGGGACGCTAACGCCCAAAGGGCCAGGTATGTCTGGATCCAGAGCTGTAATAAAAAACACATGAGGGGGAGGGAGGTAAATCATTCTGCGCAGCATTGTACTTCCTTTGAGGAGGACCTAGGTTGAGGACTACACTGAGGCTCATTTGCATGCTGAATGCCAACGTGGCTGTCTGTCACCACTCTGGATGACCCATCACCCCCTGCCAGCTTCATGGCACACTGTTCGAAGCTCATCAGCTCTGCAAGTCAGGCACACCATCACCAGTCTGTGCCTCTTGCAGTGGTTGTGCATGCTTTTCTCCTGTGGGAAATAAGCTAGATAGCAAGCATTAATATATTGAAGTGCATGGTGTGCAATGTGTACCTATGTCTTGGACATTGTGCTGGCAGTTTCGGGTAAAAGGTTCACCACTAAAGGGTGCTTGTTGAGGGGTGAGGAGAAGGAGTGGCGGAAGGCAGCTTTGCTGCATGCCCTTCAGGTGTCTAAGCATGGTTTGAGATCAGTGCCAACCATGTGTAGGGTTCCAAGTTGGATGCTCGCTCACCGTTGCTGCTCGAAGAAGATCATATTTCTTTTTGCACTGCTGGCCAGATCGAGGTGTTAGACTCCTGGCATTTACCGCTTCTGCCACCTCCTCCCACAATGCCTTGGCAAATGCACCCTTTGGGTGAGGGCCCTAATTGCAGAAGATCCGCTGCTGCCTCTTCTCCACAGCATCAAGCAGACAGTCCTGGCTGGCCTTGGTGAATTTTGGGGCGGGTTTCCTCAAAGACATCTTTGTGCCGTGACTGGCTGTGTGTCCATGTGTCCATTCTTGCAGCTTATATACAGCTCTGGCTTATTAGGGGAGCACAGGTGCAGTGACTTTGGCCAGTCAAGGGCCCACTGGCAACAAATCCTTGTGAAAATTTTTGAAGGCTGCTTTCAATTGAGTGTCATGCGTCCCTCAGGGTGTTGATTGGTTGCCATTCATTAATCTGCTGCGTCCAGGGGGGTTGTGGGGGGTGGGGGTGCAATACTCAGGGCTCCTAATCAATAAGCTGCTGTGTCCAGTGAGGGTGCAATACTTCAGGGTTCCCATTCAACAGAGGGAACGATCACAAGCTGGGGGTGTGTATGACAGTACAGTGCAATTCTCTGCAGGGCAGCAGTGAGGTCAGTATGTTCAAGAGATGGGGGGATGGGGTATCCGCGTTATAAAGATTGTGGGGGCATGGGGTGAGCAGGGAGCCACGCCTGTGTGTAGGGGGGGCGGGGTGCTAGCCAGCAATTTCTACATGGGGGGGAGGGGGGGGCAGTGGGCAGCAATGAGGACAGTGATGTCTGTGGGGATTAGTGGGCAGTGATCCTGATACTGGGAAGTCTTTTCAGCGATCTTCCAAAGAGCGGGTTCCTGCTCATCCTACCAATTTCAGGCTCTTTGGCATGAATAGGCCCCGCCCCTCCTGAGCTTTTAACGAGATTCACGATTGTGACCTCTGCGTTGCACAGAGTGGGGAGATTCGGGTCTAAAGTTGCACTGAAAAACAATCGTGAATTAAACCAATTTTCCCGCCAACTCAGCACTTAGAATTTCTTTGGGAGGATCACCCCCCCACAGAATGAAGCTGTCTCTAATGCGTCCCAAGAAAATGCATCAGAAGAACATTCTCTTCTGACCAGCATTGCATCCATTTAGTTCCCAAATCAGTCATCTGTGATCTTTGAGTGAGGTTGTTAGTTAGTGGTGAATTTGACTGTTTTGTGCTGTAGGGTCAAGTCTACTAGGAATCAAATTGAGACTATCAAAAATTCATTTGACATAAGACATATTGCAGCTAACAGGCAGAAGAGACATCAATTTAGACTCAAATTGAATCCGTGCCCCAGAGGTGAATGGCCAGTTTCAAATCCACCAAACACCCAAATCCCTTGTGAAAGCTTTTCTATCTAGATTCTACCTTTGAAACCATTCAAAAATAGACCTTGTTAACAAATCATTGTACACTCACTCATATATTTTGTGGCAATACCTTTCCAATGCATCTCCCTTCAGAAACTAGAAATTCTTGATACTGCTGAAAATCAGATTTAAAAATTTACACAGTATGAGCCAGCGCTACTGACAAAAGCTACAATTCTTCAAGGAATAAACCTCATAAGGCAAGTACAAACCTAAAAGCTATATTACAGGAAACCACACAATACTTGAATTTAGATTGCTCCACATTGTCAATAGCTTTGATGCTTTTTGCAATGACTCACTAGGAATGTTTCTTGGTTATTAGGAAAAGATCATTGAACAGAATCAGGTAGACTGGCTTGAACAGTTTCTTCTTCCTAAAGGTTCGTGTTGCTTTCTGTCCTGACATTTGCTCCAGTTCACCTTCTTTCAGCAGCCAGCGAGACTGGGAGATAATTGGCACAGCCTGGGGAGAATACAGGTATTGGTTTCTTTAATAATAGTAAAATGCAGATTGTCTGTACATCTCTCCAAGGTTACTGGTCAAAAATGCTTAATGATATTGATTAAATGGAAGGTTCCTCACCAGCTTATGTTGTTACAATGAGGGGATTCCTTTAAAAATATACAGTAACATACATTTTATGATTTCTTTCATACAGTGTAAAGAATAATTTTATAATCTGTTTTATATATAAAATTCTATTTTTTTATCTTCTTACTCCAATTCATTCATTACATAAACAAATTCCTGTGGATGCTGGAATCTGAATCCAAAATAGAGAAAATGCTGGAAAATCTCATCTCATTATCTCAATCTCACTCATTATTCTGTGCTGAAAAGTTCTCTGAAGGTTATGTACACTGTCTTATAGATAGTTGCTTATTCTTACATGTTCAAGAATCTATTTTTCCAGTCATACCTTGACTTTGAACTCCAGTTTCTTCTCAAAGTTAATCAGCTGCTCAGTTCTACCCATTTTTTTCACACGTTCACTACATTCTTTGATAACCTTCAACAAGAAGAAATTACTAGACAGATTCTTACAATCAGTACATCTTTACATGATTATATCTGGACAATACCAAGCTGCTGATGTCCTGTGTCACTTACTTCTTTGTTTGTCTTAGCTTCTTGAAAGATTGATGTAATCTGTAACTGTGTGTAAAAGAATGTTTCTGTAAGGCTACTTTATAGAGGAACCATACATTAAAATGAGAAGTTTAAATTGGCAGATACTACAACCAGAATGGAGGTTAGCAGCATGCTGCTATCTTAGTTTCTGTAGATGCCTTTTTCCTGGAAGTTCAGTAAAGGGGTGGACCTCCAAGTAATTAAAATGAATCAGTGATTGCTTCATAGAGTGGGGTTTTGCCGGGGGGGGGGGGGGGGGCGACCATACCAAAAACAAACTAAGTCTTGAACAAGTGTGAAAATGAGAGAAATTCACGCTGCTTTTTGGTGACTTAAAAATCAAATCTTATCTGACTCTGGCAAAAAAACTTGTCAAACTTGAAATCTACCAACAGCGGGAGCGGAGTGGGGCCTAAATCTCTCACAGCACAGAGACCTGTCACTGCTGCTATAGCCTCCCGTCCAGCACTCCCACCTCCCCCTGCTATCGCGGGAATCTGTGGGGCTCCATGGCCAATTGCGACCCCCCACAACACCCATGTGGAATGGTCACGATTACCCCCTACCCAGACTGGACCTATTACAACCCCACCCTCCCACCTTGACTGATCAACCATCAGCCTCCCCCACCAATCACTGTTGCAGAGTGCACAGCAGCTGTCACCCCACCACCAATCACTACTGCAGAATGGCAGCAGTCCTACTGAATGGCACTCCCGTCCAGTCCCACCCCTCCCTCAGTTAGCCCTGTCCCACTCATGCCTCACCCCCTTGGCACTGCTCAGTGTTCCATGGACACTGCCAGGTGCCAGGCTGCCCAGTGGGTACTATAAGGATACCAGGCTGGCACTGTCAGATGTCGGGCTAGTACTCCCAAGGAGCATCCCCCCAATTCCCCCAATATCCTTTGCGGCTTCAATGGCACCAGTTCTGCCGGTGAGGCCATCACATCCGGTCCCCATTGGTAGGGCACCATACATGATCCTCGCCACAGAAAACCTTCCTTGGCAAGGTCACAGACGTGAGTGAGTCCAGACGATTCCATCTCAGGCTAGCTAATTCCATTCTAATTAAATTTAAAATGTATTTATATATTACAGTCAGCCATGTGTCCTTTTCAGCATGAGGCTGATCACGCTGGATATACAGTGCCGGAAAGATTGCAAGAGGTGGGAAATCGGTTTCTTGGCTCTCTTGCGATCCTATTGGCTTGCCCTGCCCATCGGCCGACAGGGCGCAATGGGAAGATCGCCCCTACATGTAGAATGAAAACGCACAGAACGGTTTCCACTTTAAGTGTACCTAATCCCATTTTTGTCTGGGATAAGCGTCTCAACAATGTATTCCAACAGTGTGCTGTAAGGGTAAATTTTCAGTTCATCTGAACCATTTGTGCAGGAGATCACTAAATTAAGATAATAGCCCTGTTTTCACCTGTCTGTACAATTTAATGCAGCAGCCACTAATTGCCAGGCATTTCTGACCCCCAGATGGCTTCTGCACATGCTAAAATACACATTAAAGATATTGGTCAGAATTCCCCAACCTTGCCCATGACAGGGATTCTCCGGTTCCGCTACTGAGAATAGAGATTTGGCTACGTGCCAAATTCTTGCTGGCAGTGGTGGTGGGACATCAGACATCAGAGAATTCCAGGCATTATCAGTGTTATCTTCCTATGTGGCCATTTCCATTCAAAGTTTGCCTTTTTAAATTCATGGATTGCCCTTGGAAGATTGTTTGCATGCAATCTTCTGTGCCCCCAACTCCGTTCCTCCCAACTTCCCCAACTGTCACTCACCCAAGAGCTGACAACACCAAGTTCGAACATGGATCGGGAGTCGATCCCCTTAATTTAATTGTAATTAAAGCTGCCTGCACAGATCAGACAGGATCAACAAAGTAATGTTCAGGAGTCTAACTGTCTGAATGCAGAAGTTGGACAATGGACTTTTTAACCTGCTCCTTATTGCCCACCAAAGCTGCTGCTGTTGCTGTTCCTCTCTCTCTGAATGAAGATTGAGATTCACACAGACTCAAACTTCCTCCTGTCTCCAATATCTGCCCAAATCTGACGTGAGGCATTGGTCACTTTGGGGATAAAAGTAGAGGTTCCGAAGGTCTTCCTTGCCAGACAAGTACTGAAGATTCCCGAGGCCCAGTTCCAAAGAAATTACTGTCATAGAAAGAGCCCGACTCCCGAGGCGGAATTCCACAAGAATTACTGTCAAAGAAGGAGCTAGAGAGGGTTACGTTTCTACGGACTGATCACCCACATGAAGTTGTACAAGTCAATATGTGCAACCTTACGGGCATTCACGCCATGCTCCTGCTGCAGCGAGGTTGGAAAATTTGGCACCCAGCCAAATCTCCGTTCACTGTATCGGGATGGGAAAATCCTGCCAGCATGAACTGTCATTAACATGCCGGCCATTGTCTTAAATTAGTTAAGTAAATCCTTTTCTTTTAATGAAAATATCATGGATAGATGGAGGGTCTGATTGAAAATCTACGCATGTGTAATGTCCCAGTCCTTTGTGAGAGCTTTGTGGTGTGTATCGCAATACCACACATGCATATACCATAATACAGAAGTCAAAAGTTAGGAATAGTTGCATGGAAGACATTAAAAAAATGCAAAAGACAATAAATGAGAAAGTGAAGTTGACCTCTTTGATCAGGAGCACTGTGTGCCAAGCCACTATCAGGTGTTTATACTATTGTCCAAAGCCAAAATGACTGGTAAAGAGTGAAAAAGGAAGGCTAAAGGAAAAAGGAAATTTTGCTCTTGTACCTTTTCCAGTTCTTTATGTGCCTTCACAGCTGTGCTTTCCCTCTTTGACTCTTCTTCTGCTGTTTTCAAGATATTCTGTCCAACAAAATTGAATTCAGAGGCATAAGCTACTTAGCTGTCATTATGGACATAAATGATATCTGTTCGCTAGCCTTGCATCTTTCTATGCTACATCAAATATCAGCTCTCCGCTGGGAGGAAATGAAATTACAGAGAGGCCACATATTTGTATTCCCTTCCAGTGGGGCCTATTGCCCACAACAGCATTCCATCTGGCATAAAAGGACGAGGTTGATTCCACCAAGATTTGTGATTGTAAATTGATCAACAGCCTTGAGGATTGAATTGGGAATAAAGTTCTGGGCTGCTTTGTTATTCGTACTTGGAATGCTAGTAGGCCCAGCATTTATTGCCCATCCCTGAGGGAATTTGACAGTCAACCACACTGCTGTGAATCTGGAGTCACAAGTAGGCCAGACCAGGTAAGGATGACAGATTTCCTTCTCTAAAGGACATTCATGAACCAGATGGGTTTTTACAACAATTGCCAATACTTTCATGATCATCAGTAGATTCTTAATTGCAGATTTTTAAAGAATTAAATTCAAGTTTCACCACCTGCCATGGTAGGACTTGCACTCAGGTGCCAAAAGCATTACCCTGCATTTCTGGATTACTAGTCCAGTGACAATGCCACCACTTCAATTACACAACAAGTAAGAACACTTCTGTATTGTTCTGAAGCTTCCACTTTCTTGTGCATAGTGATTTTTTTTGGAAGGTGGCCTCTTGTGTAATCCACTCAAAAAAACTCCAAGCTGCAAAATCTTCATATTTTACATTTGTTTGAGCCCTTGTGAAAAAAGATCAAGTTAACCAAGTTCAGCGTGAATATTACAACAACTGTTGAATTTTATACTTTAGTACCATTTAATTGATATTTTCTTTAAAGCAAGGAATTACTTCCTACTGGCTGGTATGGAAACATGGATTGCTCAGCCCAAGAATTTGGTGGAATTTCCATTGTATCACAAATCAGCTTCATTGTATAAAATAATGATCACTAATATTCATAATGTTAATAGACGCTAAATGTTTGCCTGAAAAATGTAATCAGTCTGATATCCATACAGTGATCTCACATACTTGTACTAGCAGTTTTAATCGTGTTATTCTTTGAAATGGCAGGATAAGAAATGATGGAAAGGGCAGTCCTTTACACTTGGGATCTTTTTCGAGCTCAGCCATCACGTTACGGAACTGGAGGTTATTTTCCCTGTGAAGAAGAATTCAGAGTTAGGGCACAGTTCTTCAAAATGTTAAAGAAACTCGTACTTGAAATTCAGCTATAACATTTACATTCTTTCCCACCTTATTCCTTAAAATCTCAGGATTTTCCTTAATATGTACTCAAAACTATTTCTGAATATTGTCCAGAACATGACATTGTCCCAGTCATCCTGATACTTTTTGTACCTGTGTGAATTGCTAGAAATCAGGAGGTATCACTGAAGACTCTGGAGTTCTTCAGACCAGCATCCTTACATTAAAAAAACAATCACAGTGTTTTAACAGTTGATGAAGGTACTGGAGCCAGAGCAGGTCATGTACTGTAGACAAAACCTCAGATAGGCAAGCTCCCCAGTTGCAAGTGCCAATTTGCAATTTAAAGAGGAGTACTTTCATGAACTACAACATTTTCAAAACTAAATTGTCCATGGACACATTGAGCAAAGAATGAGTTTGATTATTTCTTACTGCTCAATAATGGCAGAGCATGGCATGTCAGTGCAAAAATCCAGGCTGAAGCATTTACATTGATCTTCAGCGCAAGTGACAAGCGGATGATTTATCATGGCCTCTGCCTAAGCTCACCATCATCATGAAAGCCCTTCTTCAGCCAGGTCAGTTCACTACACTTGATGGCAAGAAACACTGAACATTCTGGATACAACAAAGGCTATATGGATCCTCACAATGTCCCAGCTATTGTGCTGAAGGCCTGTGCACTAGAACTAACCATACCTCTAGCTAAGCTGTCCCAGAGCAGCTACAACATTGGTATCTGAAATAACTCCACAGAGGCCAGTGTCCCTTCTCCAGATTCCCGTTATTTACGAACTTGATTCTGCTCCTAGAGTGCTTCAGGTACAAAGTCAGAATCTGACATGCTAGTGGACCTGACACTCCCATATTTATATACAGGTGAAACTCCCTGATTGGAAATGCAATCATTAAATCAGGGAGCTCATACTCCAAGAGGTCAATCTCAACGGCCTCAATGAAGTCATTACAGTATCAAACAAAATGAGAAATTAACAGATACGTTTGCCCAATTATGGATCCATCAGTCTCCTGTCAGTCATCAGCAAAGCAATAAAAGATATTATCAATTGTCTTATTCAATGACACCTACTCATCAATAACCTGCTCACTTATACTTAACTTAGGTTCCGCCAGGACCACCCGACTCCTACCCATTACAACCTATGTTCAAGTATGGACAAAAGAACTGAATTCCAGAGATGTGGTAGGCATGAATGTTCTTGACATCAAGGCAGCATTTGATTGAATGTTGTATTAAGGAACCCAAGCAAAACTGAAGTGAATGGGAATCAATGGGTAAACTCTCCAATGGAGAGTTGGAGTCATGCTAAGATAAAAAGGAAGATAGTTGTTGGAGGTCAATCATTTCAGCCTCAGGGCATTGTTGCAGTTGTTCTGCACTGTAATGTCCTGGGCCCAACCACATCTATTCAGCTTCTTATTACATCATGTTCTTTCCTTCTTAAGATCAGAAGTAAAGCTGTTCATTAATAATTGCACAATGTTCTGTTCCATTCAAAATTTCTCAGAATTTTGCATGCAGCAAAACCTGGACAATATACAGGTTTGAGTCTTCAAGTGACAAGTAACAATCATGCCAAGCAATAACCATCTCCAACAATACAGAGTCTAACCACCTCCCCCATAACATTCAATGGTACTACCATGGCTGAATCATCCACTATTCACACCTTGGAGGTATCCATTGACCAGAAACTGAATAGAACCAGTCACTTAAATATTGTGGCCAAAATTTTGCAGCATCTCATGCTAGCAGGATTCCCTGGTCCTGCTGCAGTGAACAGAGATTTGGCTGAGCGCCAAATTCTCTGTCCTTGCTTGCAGTGGTGGTAGGGTATGAATGGCTATAAAATTCCAGCCTGTGTCACAAAAGCAGGTCAGAGTGGGAATTCAGTGGCAGGTGATTCACTTCCTAACTTTCCAAAGCCTAGATATATGCACTGTCAATAACTTCGGTGAAGCACACCACCACCCACGACAAAGCCACCCACATGGTTAACACCACATCCACTATCTCAAAGAATCACTCTCTCCACCAAAGATGTATCATGGATACAGTATGTGTAATCTACAGGATGCACTGCAGCAACTTGCCAAAACTTCCTTGACAGCACTTCCCAAACCCAGGGCTTCTAGGACAAGGACAGCCAGCACTTGGGAATACCACTGTTTGCAAGTTCCCCTCCAAATCACACACCATCCTGACTTGACAATATACAACCGTTCTTTCATCTGCACTGGGTCAAAATCCTGAAGCACCCTATTCAGAAACTCTGCAGGAATACTTACGCCACATGGCATGAAGAAGTTCAAGAAGGCAGCTCACTAACACCTTCTCAGGAACAATTAGCATTTGACAATAAATGCTGGGGTTGTCAATGACATTAAAATGCAAGAATAAATAAAAAAGGGTTTGAAACTTTTGATGGGAAAATGGAAATGTCAAAGTGCCAATTCCAGGCAATTCTCCATCATCGGCAATATTCTCACAATGTTAAGTATCATTCTTGACTTCTCAGATATACCATTGTTTGCAACAGGAATGGGAAATGTCACAGAAATCATAGAGACCCTACAGTGCAGGAAGAGGCCATTTGGCCCATCAAGTCTGCACCAACCACAATCCCACCCAGGCCCTATCACCACATATTTACCAACTAATCCCTCTAATCTATGCATCTCAGGACACAGGGGCAATTTAAGCATGGCCAATCAACCTAATCCGCACATTTTTGGACTGTGGGAGGAAACCGGAGCACCTGAAGGAAACCCACGCAGACACGCGGAGAATGTGCAAACTCCACATAGACAGTGACCCAAGCTGGGAATCGAACCCAGGTCCCTGCAGCTGTGAAGCAGCAAAGCTAACCACTGTGCTACCGTGCTGCCCATGTCAGTTCAAGCAATTCAACAAAATCAGAGCAAAACACTGTGGTAAAAAATGGTGAATGCTAAAAACACTCAACAGGTCAGGTTGTAAAAATAACAGAAAGACTTGTAGTTATATAATACTTTTTACAATTACTGGCCATTTCAATGAGCTTCATAGTTAATGAAGTACTTTTGTAATGTAATCGTTCTTATAATGTAGGAAATGCAGTTGTCAATTTGCACATAACAAACTCCTACAGATGTGATAATGACCTGACCAACTAATTTTTGTTTGTGATGTAGATTGAAGGGTAAATATCAGCCAAGACACCAGGGGTACCATCCCTACTCTTCTTTGAAATAGTGCCATGGGATCTTCTATGCCCAACAAAGAGGGCAGATGAGGCTTCAATTTAATATCTCATTGGAAAAACAGCACCTCTAATGACTTCCCCATACTACACTGGAGTGTCAGTCTTGATTTCTATGCTCAAGTCCTGGAGTGGGACCTGAACCCAGAACTTCGTTACTTAGATGCAGGAGTGCTACCAACTGAGCCACAGCTAACATTCATGTAGAAAGGTCAGTTTAATCTTTCAGGTTTATGCCCTTTTATCAGAACCAGTTCTGTTGAAGGTTCATGAAACCTTCACTTTTCTCTTGACAGATACTTCCTGATCTGTTGGGTGTTTAGAAAAATTATGTTTCTTTGAAACTCAAAAGTGTCTGTTACCATAAAATTAACACCAACAAAATTTACGCACGTAAGTGAGATCCTGCATCTATATTAAGCTCAGCGGCACATTTACTCAGACATGTGCACAGCCATACATGCACACACTAACAAAGATTGTTGCACCCTCAATGAACTTCAGAAACATCAATGAAGCATACATTGCTCGTCGATAGGCAGCCTCCTGGTAGCTCTGGTTTGTAACATATGGGATGTAGACATTGAAGTGGTTGACAGTGTGTTCGTACACAATATCACAGACATCTGAAATAACAATGTCTTCTTCTATACGATGCTCCAGGTCCCGAAAGAATCTGAAAGTAAAAGGTCATGTAGTCAGCAAAGTTTGATAACTGATAATGAAACGATCCATCAGAGTACACTGATAAGGGATATAAACAGTAAGAAGTCTGACAACACCAGATTTAAGTCCAACTGATTTATTTGATAGTAAACTCGCAAGCTTTCGGGGTTTGCCCCTTCATCACCCTGAAAGCTTGCACGTTTACTATCAAATAAATCGGTTGGACTTAAACCTGGTGTTGTCAGACTTCTTACTGTGTTTACCCCAGTCCAACGCTCGCATCTCCACATCAAGGGATATAAAGGCAGAGAACTGCACCTTTACTGGTGCCTGTTGGTTATGCTCATACTTGATACTTTAGAACAGCAGGTTCGGGAAGCCTATGGACAGATTCATGTTGAACTCTTCTGGCAGTAACATCTGCTACAAACTTGCTACATGAAAAGCGCAAAAAAAACTGAGGTACACTAGTAAGACTATGGATGGGATTTTCCAGCCCTTCCTTCTGTTGGGATCTTCTGTCCTGCTGAAGGTGACCTCCTATGACAGGTTCCCCAGCAGCAGGATAGACAAGACATGCAAAATGCTATAGACATCAGCAGGATTCGACTATCCTGCCAGCGGCCAATGGCAAGCTGCCTCAGTTGACGGAAAATACACCACTGGGCAGCCAGATGGAGTGATACAAACGATTTGCATTTATTTAGCACTTTTCATGACCTCAGAACATCCCAAAGTGCTCTACAGCCAAAGTAAATGTTTTTGAAGTGCAATCAATGTTGAAATGTTGCAAATACAGCAGTTAATTTATGCACAGCAAGATCCCACAAATAGCACTTTGATCATCACCAGATCATCTGTTTTAGCAACGGTGCTTGATGGATTAATGTCAGGTCACAACACAGAGAATTTCCTTGCTTTTCTTCAAAGTAGTATCAGGGTGTAATTCTCAAGTGTCAAATTAAATAGGATCAACCGTTTAAAAAGCCAATCCAAGCATGATGGAAGTTTTCCAAAATGTGAAATCAATGGCACTTCAAGACATTACAATTATCTGTAGTTTTCTGTACATTTAGCAGGTTTGATGTTCCTTGGCTTACCTTTCACTGGCTGCTTTAATGTCAAGGATGTTTGAGAAAATATGATGTTTCTCTGTGGGACTGAGTGCTTCACTAAGCTGCTCAGATTTCATGAAGTGGAAAACAAGGATCTCCAGACTCTTGTTGTAAGAAGCCTCAGAGGTGACAAGTTCAAACATTGCCTGATGAAAAATTGTTGACAGTGATAAAATTCATATCCTTATATCCTTAAGACATGTGGGATTAATATACAAGATCAATTTTTAATGTTACTTTCCTTTTAACTCTTAGATCTTGCACATTAATGTATTTTAGAAATGGTTCACTGAGCAAACACTATGAGATGCCACATTTAATGTTTGTCTGGATCCTGTAGAGTCTCAGTAGTGCAATGGATAAGAACATTATCTTATTGAACAATAATGGTCAGAGTGGAGAGTACACTAAAGTTTATCATTTATACAGTGGAACATTGTAAACAGTAAGATTCCACAGAAGTAATTTTCTTCTGCCTTCAGTTTACAAAGAAATGTCTTCTTCTCTGCTGCTGTCCCTATCTCAAAAGGCAAGGACCCCCCCACCCCCATCTTTCCCCCTCCGTTCAGTGAGTGAAAATACTCTCATCTTCTCTTAATTTGCCTTCACTGCCACTCCTAATGCTTCCTAAATGTTGCAGCTTTGTTTGGAGATTCTAATACACTGCATTCTATGGTTGGGAGCTTCCAATGTCACAATAATAACAATAAGAGTTTGATCTGCTGAGGAATGATCCAGAGCTCTCGGTAAAGGCAGGGCTGAACTGGGAGTGAAGTAGAACCATTACACCCGAGTTCATGTTGGCTTATCTGGTGACCTCAGTACAGGATAAAAAATTTAAATTTCTCTTGAATTTCCCCTGCAAAGGTGAACACGTCATTACCAATTGTAAATATTGATTACTTATATAAAAAGTGAACAGTTGATAGGCACGTAACACATTTATATTTTATTCCTTTGAGGTAACCAATTTTGATTATTGTCACGTATTTTACATTTTTTTTACTGCATCAACGGCAGCACGGATTCGTTTAGGGGAAGTCGTGTTTGACGAATTTATTGGATTTCTATGAGGATGTGACTAGGGCGGTAGACAGAGGGGCATTGGTGGATGTGGTGTTTCTAGATTTTCAAAAGGCGTTTGATAAGGTGCCGCACAAAAGGTTGCTTCAGAAGGTTAGGGTGCATGGAGTTGGGGGTAAGGTGTTAGTGTGGATGGAGGATTGGTTGTCTAATAGGAGGCAGAGAGTTGGTATCAATGGGTGTTATTCTGATTGGCGGTTGGTGACTAGTGGAGTGCCGCAGGGATCGGTGCTGGGGCCTCAGCTATTTACCATTTATATAGATGATCTGGAGGAGGGGGCTGAGTGTAGCGTGACGAAATTTGCTGATGACACAAAGATGAGTGGAAAAGCAAATTGCGCAGAGGGTGTGGAAAGTCTGCAGAGGGATCTGGATAGGCTGAGTGAGTGGGCGAGGACCTGGCAGATGGAGTATAATGTTAGCAAGTGTGAGGTTATCCACTTTGGCAGAAATAATAGTAGGAGGGATTACTATTTAAAGGGCAAAAAGCTGCAGCATGCTACGGTGCAGAGGGACCTGGGGGTCCTTGTGCATGAGTCGCAAAAACCCAGTTTGTAGGTGCAGCAGGTAATCAAGAAGGCGAATGGGATGCTGGCCTTTATAGCAAGGGGGATAGAATATAAAAGCAGGGAGGTCTTGCTGCAACTGTACAGGGTACTGTTGAGGCCGCAGCTGGAGTACTGTGAGCAATTTTGGTCGCCGCACTTGCGCAAGGATATTTTGGCCTTGGAGGGAGTGCAGAGGAGGTTCACTAGGCTGATACCGGAGATGAGGGGATTGGACTAAAAAGAGAGACTAAATAGACTGGGTCTGTACTCGTTGGAGTTTAGAAGGATGAGGGGGGATCGTATAGAGATGTATAAGATAATGAAAGGGATGGATAGGGTAGAGGTAGAGAGATTCTTCCCGCTTAGAAGGGATAGCAGGACTAGAGGGCACAGCCTCAAGATAAGGGGGGGGTTGCAGTTTAGATCGGAGTTGAGGAGGAACTTCTTCACTCAAAGGGTGGTGAATCTCTGGAATTCTCTGCCCGTTGAAGTGGTGGAGGCTACCTCGCTAAATATATTTAAGTCACGGGTAGATAGGTTTTTGACAGGCAAGGGAATTAAGGGTTATGGGGAGAAAGCGGGAAAGTGGAACTGATCCACTTCTGATCAGCCATGATCTTATTGAATGGTGGGGCAGGCTCGAAGGGCTAGATGGCCTACTCCTGCTCCTATTTCTTATGTTCTTATCAATAAGTGTTAAATCTTTACAAATCCCTTTAAATGGATAGTGTAATCAAATCTCTATAGATCTATATTGGCTTAGTATCTTCATACAAACATTTTCCCCTTTGGTCAACAGTGGGAAAATGTTGGAAGCGTTTGAAAGCTGATTATCAATCTGTTTGAACCGTGTCACAAACACTCCTTCCATGTCCTAGAGTGGGACTGAAATCCAGAGCTGTGATGGAGGCAGTGCTACCTGCTGAGTGACAAGACCGTCACAGAATGATATTCTTTGATTATTCTTCTCTGCCTTCACAATGAAGGATAATTTTCACCAGTGCCTATTTATATCAAGATTACAAACTCATACATAAAGAATGTAATTTCATTGCAAACAGAAAACTGCAGAAATTTCTCTCCTCAGTTAGCTGACA
This sequence comes from Carcharhinus amblyrhynchos, assembly GCF_965287045.1. Classification (NCBI taxonomy): domain Eukaryota; kingdom Metazoa; phylum Chordata; class Chondrichthyes; order Carcharhiniformes; family Carcharhinidae; genus Carcharhinus; species Carcharhinus amblyrhynchos. Next base: position 98,002,309 of record NC_137326.1, on the reverse strand, counting down.
AACTGAAGTGAGGATGCACTATACTTAAATAAATTTAAAAATTAGTTTAATAACAGTAATTATAATTTACTTGTACTTTTAAAATAAGACCAGTATTAAAGTGGTGAATGACTGGTTATGTTAGGGTTTCAAAACAACTTAAAATTCCCCATAGCAAATTCCAGGAATGTAACTAAAAAAAAGGAATTGAACTAAACCCAGCCTATTTCCACTGTTTACAGACAGTCTTGATATATAAGGAGATAAGAGTATAAGGGATGAAATCTTACCAAAAAATGGCAGAGGGTTGGTTCCGGCAAAAAAACATTGGCGTGTTTCTCTCCAAAGAAATGTGTTGGTTTTCTCTCCAGATCTAAAGACACAATAGCATCCCAGCTCACTTGTAATATTTAAATTCTATTTTAAATTGAATTTAAATATTACAATTAGCCTGCACGAGACTGATCTCGCTAGATATCCAGTGCCAGTACAATAGCAAGAGGTGAGAAATCATTTCTCGGTTCTCTTGCGATCTTACCAGTTCGCCCCACCCATCAGCTTGCGGGACGAGATGGTAAAATCGCCCCCTCAATGTCCCAGCATTCAGCGCATTGAGGTGGAGAATTTCACAGATTCTCCTCATCTCTGTTTTAAATATGCTATCCCTTATCCTAAAACTATGACTTCTTGTTCTAGATTGCCCCACAAGAGGAAGCATCCTCTCTATGTCCAATCAAACTCCTTTAAGCATCTTATATATCTCAATTAGGTCTCCTCTCATTCTTCTAAACTGTTCAATCTCCCTTCATAAGATAAACCCCTCAGCTCCAGAATCAATCTAGTGAACCTCCTCTGAATTGCAACTCCAATGCAACTACATCCTTCCTCAAGTATGGGATCAAAACTATGTACAGTACTCTAAGTATGGTCTCATTAGTGCCTTGTACAGTTGCAACAGTCTGCTACTTTTACATCCTATTCCTTTAGCAATAAATACCAAAATTCAATTTGCCTTCCTTGTTACCTCCTGTACCTGCACACTAGTTTTATGCGATTCATGCAAGAGGACACCCAGATCCCTCTGTACCAAAGCACTCTGAAGAGTCATTTCATTTAGATAAATTGCCTTGATATTTTTCTGACCAAAATTGAATCATATTGAATTAAAAATTCACTCCAGTCCCTGAATTTAATCAGTCTAGACCTCCAGTTTAGATCTTTGAACCAGTTCAGATTAAATCTTACGGGGTCAGGGGTGAACTAGCTAGATGGATTCAGAACTGGCTTGGCCATAGAAGACAGAGGGTAGCGGTGGAAGGTGGAAGTGGTGTTTATCTGAATGGAGGTTTGTAACTAGTAATGTTCCACAGGGATCAGTGCTGGGACCTCTGCTGTTTGTAATATATATATATAAATGACTTGGAAGAAAATGTAGCTGGTCTGATTAGCAAGTTTGCAGATGATACTAAGATTGGCAGAGTTGCGTATAGTGATGGAGATTGTCAGAGAATACAACAGGATATAGACAGACTGGAAAATTGGATGGAGAAATGGCAGATGGAATTTAATCCAGACAAATGTGTGGTGATGCATTTTGGTAGATCCAATTCAGATGGGAGCTATAAAATAAATGGCAGAACAATCAGGAGCATAGATACACAGATATCTGGGAGTACAGGTCCACAGATACTTAAAAGTGGCAGTACAGGTGGAAAAGATAGTGAAGAAAGCATATGGCATGCTTGCCTTCATTGGATGGAGCATCAAATATAGAAGTTGGCAAATTATGTTACAGTGTATAAAACATTGGTTAGACCACATTTGGAATACTGTTTCCATTTCTGGTCATCACTCCACCAGAAGAACGTGGAGGCTTTGGAGAGAGTACTGAACAGGTTTACCAGGATGTTGCCTGGTATGGAGGGTATTAGCTATGAGGCAAGAATGAACAAACTGAGATTGTTCTCCCTGGAAACTTGAAGGCTGAGGGGCAGAAATGACAATTATAAAGAAGCACAAGTTTAAGATAAGGGGACAAAGCTTCTGTGGAGATGTGCGGGGTAAGTTTTTTTATTACACAGAGGATGGTGGGGACCTGGAATGTGCTGCCAAGTGAGGTGGTCGAGGCAGTTCCATTAGTCACATTTAAGACTTATCTTGATAGGCACATGAACAAACAAGGAATAGAGTGGTTGGTTTAGATAGGTAAACGTGATTGGCGTAGGTTTGGAGGGCTGAAGAGCCTGTTATTGTGCTGTACTGTACTTTGCCCTTTACCAATTCAGATATAACAATAGCCTAACCCTCCAGTCATCATATTCCAATGTAGACTCTTTGATTTTTGAGACTCATAGTGAGCTCACTGAAACCTAATGTTGAATTGCCAAAAAAAATTTTAAATGGCTAGTTTTATTCATTGACTTTTGCAATTTTGTGTGACTAGAAGTGGTGACTGATGGAAACAGTTTGTAGATTGAGTGATGGCCATTTTGAACAATCAAGTGCTTTTTGAATGAATGATGCATTGAAATGTAAAACTACACATAGGCCTTGCCTTTATTCCTGCCTTACCTCCTGGAGTTTAATTTCCTTACGACTGAGAGTACTCAACACTGTGCTGTTTTGCACTTTTTCTAAGTTCTGCCATAATTTCATGCCCAGGTTATTTGTCCTTGGACTGAGTTTGACTGGCTGTGATATCACTTGAACGGGTGTGTTGGTGTCAGTCTTTACTTCCTGAGACTTGGCTTCATTTGTGAACTCAGCTGTGTTCTTTTCAGTGCAATCCTGCATCCGTCTTGTCTCGATTTCTTGAAATGTGCTCTTTTCCCGATATTCCTGGTACAGAAGTTCTAGAATCATACAAATTAGTACATTTCAGCTGATGAATCAGATTAGCTAAGCCATGCAAGCACTGCATGTGATGTGACTTAGGGTTCATGACTGTTTATCAGATCAGGAGAAACAGCAGGAGAATTGTTAGACCTACAATATTAGCCTGTGGTTCCTTTTGCTTTATCTACTAATGATTATAATGAACTTTTCAGTATGAATAAAGCTAGCCTGTGGTACAGTCAGCATCCTGCTCCATAGTCCAACATAAAACACACAGAAGCATTCATTAATAGCATATCCTTGCCATACAAATCTGATGGTTTCCAAAGATTGTATTTTCTTACAGCAAAATAATTCCACAAAAGCACAGTGAAGACTACTTTTAAACATTAAAAACCTATTTAGAATGATGTAGTGGACATAATGTGGTGTCAAGCTTCTGACCTTCATATGATTGAACAATTATCCTTTAACCTTTGACAGCATAAGAATAGAATCAGTGGCTAGTCAGATAGTTCCCACAAAGAAGAGAAATCAAACAGTCACTGAAATCACTTATTTGTGATTTCCAACACTCAACTTCATTGACTCATGAGCAAACACTGGGAAGCAGGTCATCCACTCTTTCAGCTGAATATGACACACATTCACTGAATTATTCAACAAAGAAAGAAGAAAGGAAAGGCCAACCAAGTAGCTTCCAAAATTAAAGAGAAGCCAAAAATTCTCAGACCTTCCAGCCAACTCGTCTCCACACCTGACAGCTTCTGCACTCATTCTGGGGTTATCCGGTCCAGCTCCCAGAGAACCCTGCCACCCAGGAATAAAAATGCCAGCTTCTGGAACACTTTCATCAGGTTCAGGTTTGCGATCCGGGAAATGTCCCCACATTGTTTTTGGGTCGGGGTGAAAATGTACTCATTTGAACTTATATTAAAATCTATCAGTTTCAAACTTTATTTTTCAGTTTCTTAGTTGGGAAGGAAAGTGAAAATCTAAGCTGTTGTGACAAAATTAACAACAATGGTCTGAAGCACAAATTGTTGTATGGCATAGTTTGTTTTGTTGTTTTAACAAACTAAGTGCTTGGCATGAATTCCCTTCCCAAACTTCTCAAATGCCACATTTGTTGTTTAAATCTTTCCTTCAAACCTAAATCTTTGATCAATATTTTGGCCATTGTTTTGTGTGTCAAATTTTATTTGATATTCTTTGATGCAATGATGCATCTTGTGTCATTTCAGTAAGTTAACGGCATTATGGTTATTGTTATTTTGCTGCAGTGGATTTGTTCTCAAGACATTGAAACCATTATTCTCAATCCAAAAGCTGCACAGGAAACTCAGATTTGGTTTAAGAAGAGCTGAGGAATTCTCTCTCTGACAGCATCACTTCTAATATAAAGAACCTTAATATGAAACTAGTTATTAGTTTGGTGAGCAGGACGACTTAATATCTCTGGCTGAAACCACAATTGCAAAAGGTAGATGGGGTATTTGGGTGATGTGTTTCACTGGTTTCTTGGTACATATTTTGATAGCGATCAGAAAATAATTTCCTAGTTTTTAATCCCTATGAACTGACCTCGCTATCCTTGTATCTATGTTTACCCTTTCCAAGAGCTTACATATCTCTGATAGTTGTGGGGGATGTTGGGGATAATAATGCTCAATTGCAACATTGGAAATAGGCTCAGTGTACCAGCTAAACTTTTCCTGTCAGTAGGACCCTGGGGCGGGTGGGGTGTGGGGGAGGTGGGGGTAGGAAATCTCTCCTGGGTCTGGGGATATGATGGCAGATGCTGTAGCCAGTGAATTATTTGAGCGCTTTGGATTTTCACAGTAACAATGCACTGAGGGGCTTCCCCACTGACAGCAATGTGCAGGGTCCCTCTGGTGAGCATCAGGTTAAGTACATTCCTGATGGAGGCTAATCAGAGACAAATTAGTCACAGGTGTGGGGTGAAATAACACTTATTGATGCCAATAAAAGTGTCTTCAAAGTAAGTGACAATATAAAAACATGTGAATGTGAGACTTTAAAGTGCCTAAATATTCTATCTACGGTTTCTCTTCATCCATACCATCTTAGTGCCACCACAACTTCTTAACTTTATGTGGCCTACCACTATATCTCAGTGTCTCCCCAGTAAGTATATCAGAGGTGAAGGTGGACAACTGCCTTTGACAATCATCCTCTGCAGTGTCTAGGACATATCCATGACACCCTCTTTATCCCGCTGCCCCTGAGATGCCCCACTGTCAGGAAGAGGGTGGTGGGGGGGTGGGGTGTCAATTGATGTAGACATAGTCGTAGTCTCCTGGGTGAAAGGCCCAGGCATGGGCTTGAGCCTTTCTTCCTCCCTCTGGGTTTGTGTGAGCCCCGGATCACTCCATGGGATGGCAGTGCTTCTGCAGGGAGCTCTAGAAGCTCCGGCATCATTTGGACCTGCCAGTCCTGGAGGACCACTTGCATTCTTGCCACGATGGTTGAGTCATCTGCGATGGCTTTCTGAGTCAGGGGCTATCTGTTGAAGCCTTCAACTGTGGCCTGCTGTGACTCAGCCATGGCCCTTTGGGATTCTGCTGTGCCCCGCCATGACTCGGCCGTCTCTTGGACACTACCACTCATGGTGAGGTTTTCCTGCCCCAGGCTTTTCACCTCCAACACCACCTCTGCATTATTGGCTTGGGAATCATGCAAGACAGGCAATATCTAGCCCTTCTGGAGCTTGGGCCTCCTCCCAGCAGCCTCGCAATCAGTCCAGTGTTGCTGTCAGTCCCTCCTGCATTCCCTGGCTCTGTTTCTGCATCTCAAGCAGCTGAGGGAGAAGGGTCACAGAGGCCCAGCATATAGCCTGGGGTCAGCCAAGTCCTCATCTTCGGCAGGCTCTGCATGCCACAGGCCTCAGACATTCCCTTCTCCACCCAATGTACATTGGCAGATGTGTCGTGCACACAAAAGAGTGACCCAGGTGCCTCGCCACTAAATTGATCCAACAATGTGAGAGTCCGTGGGATGGTAAACAGCGAGCTGGAAGCTGGTGCAAAACTGCTGGCCTCGGAGATCCATTCATCGGCCTCCTCCAAGGAGTCCTCCGAATTGTCAGGGGCAGGACCAGTGGGAATGGCAGGGTGGGGCGCAATGCCAAATGGCTCAGGCACATAGAGGTCCCTTTCTGCAAAACAGGACACAAGGTTAAGTGTAGGGAGGGAGAGGAATCTGGGCTGCATGCAACTTATTTCCGATATCTCCAATGATTGGAGGATTGGCAGGTGTTCACTTCTATGTTCCAGCCTCACCACGCTTCACTAATGGTCTGCATCCCCTCCTCTCCCACAAGTTCCAGTGCCAGTTCCTCAAAGGGGGTAAGGACCCGAATTTGTCTTTGCCTTCTTCTGGTGACATTCTTCTCTTGTGTGGACAGAAGAAGTAAAATCTGATGACACAAGTCCTTCAGGGATAAGGGGGTAGCCCTCAGAGGGGCAAGGGCTGTGATACTCCTGGGAGGGGTGGGGGGTGTTGGGTGGGGACAATAAGTCTATTGCTCACTGCAGAAGCCTGTAGGTAGGGCTTAATGTGCCCGAAAGCCTGCAGAGGAAGGTAATGTGCATGTGCAGGCCTCTGATGCTGCACTTGTGCATTACTAGGAGCAGTGGTCTGACAGAAAAGAGTGAGCGGTTAGCCCCCTGCCAATGTAGATGGCCTGAAACAGCTACCCCCACTCCCCACACACAATCGCGGGGGCCCGCGGCTCAAGGTATAGCCCCCGTTGACACCCCCGCCTCCTAGACTGATCTCGGATCCCCCTTTCCCATCGATTGCAGAACCGTTGCCCTCCCCCATAGATTGCAGACCCACTGCCCTTCCCCCACTGAGCATTGCAGGATGGCAGTGGGCCCCATCTCCCTTCTTCCTCCCTCCCCCACCCCACTGACCATTGCAGTGTGGCAGTAGGCCCCCTCCCTCTTTTGTCCCTCCCTCATATTAGTCCCTTCCCCACTGGCCCTGCTATCCCCCCATTTGTCCCATTGCAGCAGACAATGCCCAGATGCTTAGCGGGCATTGTCCAGGTGCCAAACTGGCATTGCCTAGGTGGCAGGGTGACCCTGCCAGTCTGGTATTGCCCAAAGGGGAAGCCCCCTTGTCCTCAGCCTCCCTGTGTGGCCTCAATGTCCCCCGCTACCAGCAAGGCCATGTTGATTACTCCCTGTTCACGGTGAGCATGACTATTCCTCATCAGTGCGAACCTTTCCAAGCGAGGTCGTAAGGTGTGGTGGGGGGGGCGGGGGGGGGGGTGGTGTGCAGGTGTGGCGAGAGGGACGCGAGCACGAACGGTTCAGCGCCGGGCTTGCTAAGCAGATGTAAAACAACACTCCAATAAATTTAAATGCCTCTCCCTCACTTCTGGCAAGAGGCTGACTGCATCAGAAATCTGGTGCTCATAAAATGGCGGTGGCCACAAAAACCATGCCAATCACGCATTACTCCCAACTTTATCACTGCATCACACCCAGAAATGGGCGCAATGCGATGGTAAAATTGCCCCCTTAGAATCATTCTTGTAAAAATCCACCCATTGTATTCCAGCAAATACCAGAGACAATTCCAAGAGGTAACTTCCTTTGTTACTATTGTCCCTGATTGCACTCTGTTGCTTGTCATCCTGCACTACCCAACTGCCAGCATGTTGCAGTCAATGGTGAAGAGACAGTGCTCAGTTTAACTTTCAAAATGTTGATCACAAAGATCTAACAATTTGCCCAGTCATGACATCAATTTAAATCTGGCACCAGCAATAGAAGATCTCTGACATCCATGAACAGTGAAGTCAACAAGCAGCCTAAGAAACCTCAGATTGAAGAATTCTCACAGACAGCAATCCAAGAAGTGAAAAGCACTGATTACTATTTTAAAAATTATTTTAGAAATAGCTTTGGGATACATAAGATGAAGGCATAAGTGGAAACATCATAAGAATGCTTTTTAAATATTACTTTATATGTCCATGGAATTTTTATCACAGAATGGAGGGAATTACACTCCAAACTTATATAATCAGTTTTCCAAGCCCAGAAAAGTTGTTCAGATGTCATTACGACTTTGTATGCCATTAAAATGCAGTTACTCTCATTCAACAAGGCATAATGGGATTCTGCAGCAAGAATAGCACATAAAATGTTGAAGTTCATGTCATCACTGATTTCTATGCTGCATCTGTGAAACACAATCTGTGGAAGAGCAGGGTATCACTAACAGTAATTTCCAGATTTCAGCATTTAGTTGTGCAGGAGCGGACGAGAGAGGTTGCTGTCAGTTTCACAGAGTAATGCTAGTGAATGCTAATTGTTTTGCCATTGCTACACCTGTAAAATCTAGCCCACGATATATAAAAATGCTTCTCTTCCTTATCTAGAGTAGCAAAAAACCACATGCAAAACATGTTGTGTATTCTGCTCCAGAGCAACAGCACTTAAAACTGCAGGTTTAACAATTGAGCTGGGAGATTTAGCCAGTTTAGCAAAACAAAGACTTGGCATTTAAATAGCTTCTTCCCCAATCTCAGGTCATCCCAAAATACTCAGCACCCATTGAAGTACTTTTGACATGTAGTCACTTTTGGAAATGCGGCTACCATTTTCTGTGCAGCAAGATTTCATAAACATAAATTAGGTAATGATCAAATAATCTGCTTTTTTGTAATCACATTTGACCATCAAAAATTACCACTAATTTTAGTATTTTTGTGGTTCTTCTTTTTGCCTTGTGTCTAGATATATTTATGGAAATAATATTTTGCCTATGATGTTGCCTTGATGCAGTTACTAAGCCAAGTAGTATAAAAAAAAGGATGAAGTGGCATGCAAAAACAAATTTCTGAAGCACCTTGGATTAATAACTATGTACTAATGTTAATTCACCTCCCACATGTTGTCAGGCTCAGTAACTCCCCCAAGCCAGCACCCACTGTTTCACAAACATGCATATTATAAAATCAACAGCAACGAGACAAAAAAACACAACAAATGGGATGTTCAGGTTCATCATAATTTTGAACCTTTACATTTTAGAGAGGATACTAATGACAAAGTATTCTCTTTAAATCATATTAGAAATGCAATGGTTTGAAATTTTCAAAGACATTGATCATTCATAGGAAAGTACCTATGTTTTCAATGAAATGCCACACATTCTTAAATCTGGTTATGGAAGCATTTGCTGGAGAATTACCATTTTGCTGTGAGCTTGCTAGAAGAAATCTAAAATGGTACAGAAAGACATAATCAATGAGTTACATAGCATAGTTTTCATTGGAATAAAAATAATATATTTATGAAGTCTTTCACTTCCCTACATTGAACAAATATTATTTACCTATCAACAGCTTGTATAGATTTGTTTTCTATTTATTTTCCCCTCTAGTACTTAGTGTCCTTCACTCTCTTCTATTGACTTTGTGGCACTCTTAATATCATCCTCATGCTTGTTATCAATATATTCTTCAATTATGCATAGACCTCCCCCAAGTAGTTAACGCCCACAAACAGAGGCAAAAAGTAAACACCATGCTGAGGGATGAATTAGATTTGTGTGGTATTTCTCACTTGTTCTGAAAGTATGCATGAACCAAATGAATTTGGACCTGCATTCATGTGTACAATTTACACTCATCCATCTGATATTTCCTATATATTGGGTGTTTATATGTTAGAAAGTTTATTTAATGAAGCTACTGTGAAAATCCCCTAGTCGCCACCTCAGGCACCTGTTCAGGTACACTAAGGGAGAATTTAACATGGCCAATCCACCTAACCCACACATCTTTGGACTGTGAGAGGAAACTGGAGAATCCGGAGGAAACCCAGGGAAAACGTGCAAACCCCACACAGACAGTGATCCAAGCCAGGAATCAAACTCAGGTCCCCAGTGCTGTGAGGCAGCAGTGCTAATGACTGTGCCATCATATGTAGTTTGGATTAATTATTTTCTGTTCGCAACCAACATTGTAGCATTGGAACAGAAATAAAATGTCCAAGCTACCATAGAATCAACAACAATAATCTCTTCCTCAATGTCAACAAAATGATGGAGATTATCATCGACTTCAGGAAGTATAGAGGAGAACATTTTCCTTCTACATCAATGGGGACGAAGTAGAAATGGTCGAAACCTACAGGTTTTTTGGTGTCCAGATCACAAACAACCTGTTCTGTTCCTTCTATGCCAACACTATGGTTAAGAAAGCCCACCAACACCTGTACTTTCCCAGAAGACTAAGGAAATTTGGCTAGTCTGCTACAACTCTCATCAACTTGTACAGATGCACTATAGAAAACATTCTTTCTGGTTGTATCACAACTTGGTGTATCTCCTGTTCTATCCAAGACTGCAAGAAACTACAAAGGGTCATGAATAAAGCCTAGTCCATCACTCAAACTTGTCTCCCATCCATTGACACTGTCAACACTCCCCGCTGTCTTGGAGAAGACATCAGCATAATTAAGGACTCCTTGCACTCCAGACATACACTCTTCTACCTTCTTCCATTGGGAAAATGATACATAAGTCTGAGGTCACATACCAACCAACTCAACAACAGCTTCTTCCCTGCTGCCATCAGACTTTTGAATGAACCTATCTCTCATTAAGTTGATCTTTCACTACATTAGCTATGACAGTAACACTACATCCCGTGCTCTCCCTTTCCTTCGCTATGGACGGTATGCTTTGTCTATATAGCACGCAAGAAACAATACCTTTCACTATATACTTATACATGAGACAATAATAAGTCAAATGAAAGTATCATAGAGTCCTACATTCAGCCTATTGAGTCTGCAGCAACTCTCCAAAAGAGCATTTAACATGGCCAATCCACCTAACCTGTACTTTGGATTGTAGGAGGAAACTGATGCAGACACGGGGAGAACATGCAAACTCCAGGTAGACAGTCACCCTAGGCCAGAACTGAACCCAGATCCCTGGCACTATGAGGCAACAGTGCTGAACACTGTGCCACCATGCTTGTTTTAACAGAATAAATCTTACTCGTTGACCCAGAATTTGGAATAAATCCCTTCAAATCAGATCTTGCATCATCCTTTTGAAATTCTTTAACTCTGATCTCGCAAGGGTACATCTAAAGAACCAACATGCAATTTTCAGTCCCCTAAACTAACTTTTCTTTTTCTTGGTGAGATTTCCAATATGATATTTTCTATTATAAAATAGAATCCCTACAGTGCAAAGAAAGACCATTTGGCTCAGCATGTCTGCATGGACTCTCTGAAACAGCATTCCACCCAGGCCTTCCCCTCCATCCTATCCCCATAACCTCATGAATTTATCATGGCTAATCCACCCAACCAACTCATCTTTGGACTGTGGGCAGAAACTGGAGCACCTGGAGGAAACCCACGCAAGACATGGGGAGAACGTACCAACTCTACACAGAGAGTCACCCAAGGCTGGAATCAAACCTGCTGTATGGCAACAATGCTAACTACTGGACCACTATGCCACCTGATGTTACAAATCTATGTTTACATGGGAACTAGATGGGGACGGGGTTTCACTCATGTGCATCTCCAGAGACATCTAGAAGGGTCATCTCTAATTGGGCATTGGCAGCAAAGAGTGACATTCACTGGGTTCTGTTCAGGACATCCTGAGCCTGCCAGTCCAGCTCTCTATCCATTAAAATTATTGATTTGTTGACAGTACCTGCTCCCACTGCCAGAAATACTCAATCAGGGAATCTACCTTTCATTCAAAAGTCAACTCTCAGCTCCTGGAGATGACAGGATTATTTCATCTATTTCTATATAAACGTTCACAAGCAAAATGTGATTCGACATCACAGATCAGATGTAAAGTTTAATTTTGCACCTTAATGTGGGATTTATGTTTACCTTACCAGTCATCCTTATGGCATTTTCATAAGTGAGGTTGCCATTTTCAGGACAAAATTGTTAGAATGGGAGAGTTTTCATGATTATTTACAGTTCTGTGCCAGTGTTTCATGATCAATAGAAATTGAATTGAACCTGCCTAACTGAATTTCATTTAGGGCTCATAAAACTTATATTGTTTAACTGGATTTGTTTCCAGGCCCCTGAAAAGTGATAATGCTTTGTTATGCTAGTCTCATTCTGTTGTATACTTCCAAAATACTGTATTATTTAATGGTTTCTCAGCTATATCTTACCTGTTTGAGTTGTCTTCTGGAGGATTCATTAATGAAATTAGCTTTAGACCTGTGTTTTCAAGGGTCTGAGTTCCTTCTCTGAGAGTACAGCATCCAAGGTCATTGGCCAGCGTCTCTGTACCAGTGACTTTACCCTGAGTTGGAATGGAACTGTTGGCTTTCTTTAGGAGATTTTCAGGATTCGACGTCAATGGACAATTTTCATTGTCATAAGGTCTTTGTGCATGATTTTCTTTTTGTACCTCACGCAGTTCCAAAACTGGCAAAGACCTATGGTAACTGGGCAACATTGTTGCATCACCAGCAATCCAATGGTTAAATCCAAGGTTCTTTGGTACTGACGACCTGCAACCATCAACATTCACAACACAATGGTGCATTATTACTTTAATAGTAACAATCATTCATTGTGTAAAATATAAAAAATATTCAGTTACCATATTCAAATTTAGAACAAACCAAGAGGGGTTCATTTTATTATCTTCGGAGTCCTTACCATATAACCGTCAACAGACTTCTGAATATGTCTCATAACATTCAGGTTATTGCTAAAAACAGCACATCACTGCCTAAATCACAGTTTTTATTCTTTCACTATATGAGAACGAGTTAAATTTAAGTGGAATGTTTTGAAACAAGTGTAATTTTCACAGATTTTAAGAGAAAACACTGAGCTGAATAAATGTACTGGTGTGTTAATGAGTACCTAATCCTTATCATTTACCCGAAAGACACCCCCCGACCCCCCAATCCTTATCATTGCTTAGAACTATTGGAGGACATTGAGCAATTTATCATCTCCCAATGACCATAAAACAACCTCATCTATTTATGTGATAACTCTATTCATGTGGTATCTTCTGAGTGTTTGGAGAAGCGGTGGCCAATTTGGTTGGTGTTCTTACAACTTAATTCCTTCAAGGTGAAAGAGTTTTCTATTCCCTCAGAGAGTTCAGGAAAAAATAAACTCTTGAATAACAAGTCAAGATTGAACCAGAAGACTGCAATATATAAGCATGGAATCTGTAGCTGGAGCTAAAATGCAGAGCAAAGAATATCCAAAGATTTAACTGGTATTAACCTGATGACAGTACCAGTGGATTCAATAATACAACAAGCAGTTTTAACAGACTTAATCATTCTTGGAATTGGCAAAAAGAGTTGAATCTGCCTCATGTTTGTAGCAGATGTAAAAATGAACTTTTTTCTGACATGGCAATTGCTCAGTGTTTTGTAATAAAAATAGAATTATTGAAGATACTCAGTAAGCCAAGCAGCAACCATGAAGAACGAACGTGAGTTAATATTTCAATTAACAACCTCTCATAAGAATTTGCAAAGTTAGAGAAGTAAGGTAATTTGAAATATAAGATCACCAAAGTAAGGTGATCAACCTGAAATGTTGGGCATGATCTTACCACCTCACCAAGCCTGTTGATCAGCCTGGAAAATAGTGTGGGAGCCCAATAATCTGATTCAAGCCAGGTGCACACAGAATTATTATCTTCTTAGTCCCTTTTTATTGGCAAGAACAGCTTGAAGCATCAAATTGTCTGGATTTCCGTTTCTCCATGTTCAAATGCAACAAGATTTGAACAACATCCAGGCTCAGGCTGACAAATGGCAAGTAACATTCGTGCCACACAAATGCTAGGCAATAATCATCACTAATAAGAGACGCTTTAGCCACTGCCCCTTGACATTTAATGATGTTACCATTACTGAATTCCCCCATTGTCAACATCCTTGGGATTACCATTGACCATAAATTCACTGGACTCACCACATTAAAAACAGTGACTACAAGAGCTGGTCACAGGTTAGGAGTATTGCAGTGAGCAACTTACAATCCGACACCCCAAATCCTGTCCGCCATCTCCAAGGCACAAATCAGGAGTGTGATGGAATACTCCCCACTTACCTGGATGGATGCAGCTCCAACAACATTCAAGAAGCTTGACACCATTCAGAACAGAGCAGCCCGCTTGATTGGCACCACATCTACAAACATCCACTCTCTACTCCCCCGACACTCAGGAGCAGCAGTGTGTACTATCTACAAGATGCACTACAGCAATTCACCAAAGATCTTTAGACAGCACCTTCCAAACCCATAACCACTTCTGTCTAAAAAGGCAAGGGCAGCAGATACATGGAAACACCACCACCTGCAAGTTCCTCTCCAAGCCACTCACAGTCCTGATTGAAAATACATTGTTGCTCGTTCATAGTCAGTGGGTCAAAATACTGAAATTCCCTCCCTAATGACATTGTGGATGAAACTGAGATGGCAATTAGTATGTGGACTGCAATGATTCAAGAAGGCACCTCACCCGACCACCTTACCTTCTCAAGGGCAAGGAAGGATGGGCAATTAATGCTCGCCAGCCAGCAGTACCCATCTCCCACAAATGAATTAGGGAATTCAGCAGAGCTGTTTCCCCCTTCCTGGATGCTTCCCACCTCTCCACCATGTGTGCCTGGGACGGGGCCAAAGAGGCAAATCCCTAGTGGGGATGGGGATTGAGTGGGGGTGGGGATTGCATAGGGGCAATGATGGGGGGCTAAGACGGTGACAGGGGGGTGCTATGAGGGGCGCCCATGCACTGGGGGGCCTGTGCACCATGATAAGTGCCGATACGTTGGGTGCCTATGCAGTGGGGGGACAGGAGGAGGGGAGGGGTGCTGGTGATGCAGGGCATTGTGCAAGGGTGAATCGTGAAGGGTGTCATGATGGCAGGGGACGGGGGCATGTTGTGGGTCTGCCAGGGGCCCCAGAGGGAGGGCCCTCATGCCCAGATGCTGGCAAACCCATGTCGATGTAGGGGGAGCACATGATGCGAATGAAGATGGTGAGGGGTGTGTGATGTCCATGGTGGGTGGCAGATCAGGGCGCCTTGCAAGATGGCTTTTAACAGGCTCCACCCCTTATCATTGTGGAGCCCCCAGCTGTCCAGGAAAAGTACTCCTGAAAGATTGCGATCCACTTCACGCTGAAAAGACTGGTATGGAGGGCTCCCGTTTTCTTGCCCTTATGACACTAATTTTTTGGGGAAATTCCACCTGTTAACTTCTTGACCTACTGAACATTCCCAGCATTTTCTGTTTTTATTTTGGATTTCCAGTATTTTGGTATGTTTTCTGTTCTCCATTTGCTGTACACCTAAAGATGCCCGGTTGAGGTTCTTTCCAACAATTCTCTCCACTCATCATTTCTATCCATGCACACCATTGACTGAATAAAGAGATTAGGAGAAAAGTTAAAAAAAAATCAGGAAATCAAAGAGGAACCATGAAATTTAATCATCAAGGAACACATTAGTTTTACACAATGGTCATAAATTCCAATGTCATTCCAAAGAAATGACAGACAGCAAGTCTTAGCATTGACAAAGCTGGTTTCCGCAAGGTCCTCAATACCGAGGCACAGGTTTTGGCCCTAACCACTTACATTGAAAACGACTTTCAAAAAAAATCTAAAGACAGGCGCTGTGTCCCTTGACCTCACAGCCACCTACATTATCATTTGGCACACTGACATCCCCTGAATCTGACGCGAATCCTCCCCCATTCGGTGACTAAAAGTAGTGGAACACCGTTGAACAATCGATGGTTCATAGTTCATCTTGCACAGGCAAAAAGTAAATGGAAAAGACAAACTAATAGAGTCCCCCAGGGCTCCATAGTGGCTCCAACCCAGTTCAACCTGTACAAAAATGATCCTCCAAAAATTTATATATTCCGATTACATCTGCCTTGCAACTCAAATCCCTGACTTTGAGACCTTGGTGTGGATCAGAACACCCAGCCACCTGACGAAGGGACAAGCTGTCCTGAAAACTTGTGGCTTTTGCTACAAATAAACCTGTTTGGACTTTAAACTGGGGTTGTGGGATTTCTTTCTGTTTCGAGACCTTGGACCAGACCCTAGGTGAGAACTTGTAAAAACTTGATCAGTAATGCAATACATGGTGATTCGAGCCAAGCCCAGCAAAAACCGTATCCTGCTTATTCCATCTTCACAATGCAAAAGCTCATGAAGAGCTCAACATTCAAATGAATGGTCACAAGTTAAAGCAGTGCCCAACTCCAACGTACTTCAGATTGGCCTTAGAGGGTCAATGACCTTCCGGGAACATGTAAAAACAACTGCAGCCAAGGTCAAGCCCAGAAACAACTTGATTGCTAAACAAGCCGGTTCAATGTGAGGTGCTGCAACACCGCTCTCCAAACCTCAACGCTCGCGTTCTCATATTCAGTGGCGGAATACTGCATCCTTGTTTTGTAAAGATCATCACACACACACTGAGTTGGTACCCAGCTAAATGCTACCATGCGTTTCATTACTGGAACACTACTCTCAACACCACTCCCTTGCCTCCCTGCCCTGGCAAATATCACTCCACCACATATCTTTCAACTTGCAACAACCCACTAAATGATAGAATAAGTTCATAATGCCCACCTGCCACTTCATGCTGAACTACTCAGCCCATCCTAGGTACAAATCCCATCAAGAAGGCCAATCTGGAAAAACCTCACCCAGATGGGCCTTTAATGCAAATTCCACCTGGACAAATGACTGGGAATCACTGGACATGACAAACAAGTAATTGGTTTCAAACCTAACCCAACAGCTACTGATTCCAACCTTCCAAGGAATCCACCTTCAACAGATTCAGGACTAGCCATGGTTGCTGCTTGGCCAACCTCCACAGATGGGGCATTAGTGCCAGACCCCATGTGCCTGTGGGAGAGAGCAAATTATGTGCCACATCATAGAAGAGTGTTAATCCACAAACTCAGAGGAAGTTTGTCTGTGTTCAATGCAGCAGAGCCAAAAAAAAACTGCTTGACTTGGTGATTTGCATTTGCTAAATAAATAAAGTCAAGGATCATAGAAGAAAATAGTAAAACACTAATCACACGAATGAAAAGAGGTGATTAAGTCAGAATGAAAATATGGCCATGAAGACACGGCCAGGGTAAGATCACGTCCAGCAGTACTGAAAAGACTAAAATATTAAATTATTATTTTCCTTCACTTTTTAACCAGGAAAGAGAACATGACATTGCAAGGTGACATTTAAAATGATACAACAACACTTAGGGTTGGGGTTAGGGTTAGGCTGCTGGGATTCTCTAGTCTGATGAAAGGTCACTGGGACTTGAAATATTGACTCTATTTTCTCCCCACAGATGAAGACATAGATTCCTGAAACAAAAGGACTGCTCCCTAGACTGGGTACAAATACGAGAGGTCATGACTTAAGGGTGAGGGGGGAGAGGTATAATTTGGATGTGAGAGGAAGATTCTTTACGCAGAGGGTCGTGGGGGTATGGAACGCGCTACCGAGTAGGGTGGTGGAGGCGGGAACGTTGGACTCGTTTAAGGTTCAATTAGATAGACACATGAGCGAAACGAGGATGGAGGGTTATAGTAGGGGCTATTAAATAAGGTCAGATCCTCGGGAGACACCGGAAATGCAGACTTGTAAGTTAACGTTTTTTGTCTTTTTATTCCGCAGGTGGAGGTCCACCTCGTTGTCAAACGAGGGGCATGCACACGGTGGGTCGTGCGTGGGCTGCTCTTGGAGGTTCCGGGAGTGGCCTAGTACTTCGTGTCGGTGTGTGTGCTTGATCCTGGACCGGTAGACGGGCGCCGCAACAGCTCGGTGACTAGCACTGCTAGCTGTGCAGATACATGGATTTGGGCCTGTGTCTGTGGGAGTTTGTGCATTCTCCCTGTGGTTGCGTGGGTTTCCTCCGGGCGCTCCGGTTTCTTCCCACACCCCAAAGATGTGCTCTTAGGCTGATTGGTTTACCAAATTGACACTATTCTCCCCTGAATCTGGCTAAGTTAGGGGTTCCATTCGTAGACGCGCAGGGTAGAATAGGTGTAGGGTGATGCGGCGGTGTGGGCTCGTTGGGCCGAAGGGCCTGTTTCCTGTGCTGGGTTGTTCTTTGTTCTTTGTTTAAAAACAGAAAATGCTGGAAAATGTCAGACCTGCTGAGATTTTCCAGCATTTTCTGTTCTTGTTTCAGGAATCTATGTTCTTTACTTCCAGCTTACATTTTTAAATAGCAAAATAAATAATTATGATTGGATTTAGATGGAAACTAAAAGACCGATGTAAACAAACTTCAAATAAATTTTACAAATGTGTCATTTTATCATAATGGTGAAATTTGGCATTCCACTAAAACTTTTCAGGGTCAACGAGGGTGTTTAGCAGTAATTATAAAATTAGTATGCTAGGGAGGTGATGGTGATGGTATTGTTACTGGACTACTAACACAGAGACCCAGGATAATGCTTTGGAGACCAGGGTTCAAATCCCACCACAGCAGATGGTGAAATTTGAATTCAATTAATAACCTGGAAGTAAAAATTTAATGGTGGCCATGACACTATTGTTGTAAAAACCTATCTGCTTCACTAAAGAGTGAGAGGGAATCTCAAGAATGTTCTTGATGGTGGGACAGTCCAGACTAGGGGGTCATAGTTAGAGGAAAAGCAGTAAACTTTTTAGGATTCAGATGAGGAAAAATTTCTTAGACAGTGGTGAATCTGTGGAATTCACTAGCATAGAAAATAGTTAAGGCTAAAATGTGTGATTTCAAATATTTAAGTATTAATAATATTTCAAGTATTTAAATATAGTTCTAGGGATCAAGGGATATGGAGGGAAGGAGGGATCAGGTCTTGAATTTGATGATCATAATGAATGGTGGAGCAGGCTTGAAGGGCCTATACCTGCTTCTATTTTCCAGTTATGTCCTTTATGGAGGGAAATCTTCTATTCTTTTTTCCATGGTCTATATGTGACTTCAGTTCATATCAATGTGATTGATTTTTGAATGGCCTGTGCAAGCCATTCAGTTCAAGGGCAATCAGGGATGAACAATGAATACTGGCAGTGCCGACATCCCATAAATTAAAATAAATCCAGCTATTCCTCGTTCAGCAACATGAATCATATTCAACGAAACTTACGAGATTAAGAGCGTATAAAGGGGAAATTCTCATCAATTCACTGATTACACTCTGGGTGTCCTCAACCTTACGAGAAGTTTAGAGTCACTGACAGCATCTTTTAAATTTCCACCTTATTCTGAGCATTTGCAAACTCCCATGAATTCTTTCAGTTTCAACAATAAGCGAATGTTGACAGTTTTCATTCATTCATTTGTGGGACATGGGCGTTGCTGGTTGGCCAGCATTTATTGCCTATCCCTAGTTTTCTGAGGGCAGTTGAGAGTCAACCACATTGCTGTGGCTCTGGAACCACATGTAAGCCAGACCAGGTAAGGATGGCAGATTTCCTTTCCTAAAGGACATTAGTGATCCAAATGGATTTTTCTAACAATCAACAATGGTTTCATGGTCATCAGTAGATTCTTAATTCACGAGATTTTGTTTTATTGAATTCAAATTCCACCACCTGCTATGGCAGGATTTGAACCCGGGTCCCCAGAACATTAGCTGAGTTTGTGGCTTAATAGTCTAGCGATAATACACTAGGCCATCACTTCCTCCTTCGCCATAATTACCATGGGCGGCACACTGGGTGGCACTGGCTCACTGCACCAGGACCAATGTTCAATTCTGACCTCGGGTGACTGTGTGGAGTTTGCCTGTTTTTGGTGTTTCTGCATGGGTTTCCTCCAGGTTCTCTGATTTCCTCCCATACTCCAAAGATGTGCAGGTTAGGTTGTTTGCCTATGCTAAATTGCCCCTTAGTGTCAGGGGGATTAGTAAGGTAAATATGTGGGGTTACAGAGAAAGGATCTAGGTGGGATTGCTGTCGGTGATGACTTGATGGGCAAAATGGCCTCCTTCTGTACTGTGGGGGTTCTATGATTCTATACCATCACATAATTCAGGCTATTAAATAAATTCACCAAACTGAAAGAAAATAAAATCGGACAGATTTCAGCTATGCATCTTAGAAGAATTTAGGGTAGAGATAGCAGAACCACTGTTAATATAAAGAGGTGTACTGCCAGAGGAGTGGTAGAAGCTATCTTTAAGCAGGAAGTTAGGGCATGCTGAGGAAATTACAGACCAGTCTGTTGAACATTGATGGTAGAACCCTAGGAAAGATATTTAATCCCTACTAGAGGAGGAAATAAAAAAAGATATAGCAATGAAAAATGTAACAGTCAGTAGGGATTTCAAAAGGACAAGGCGATCAGAGGTAGAAGAGACAGTGGGCAAAATGTAGTGGAGTAGATGTGATTTATGAGTGTTCCAAAAGGCTTTTAATGAAGTACTATTTAATAGACCAACAAACAAGGGCAGAGCATTTGGAGTTGGGAGCAAGCAATACAGCAGACGGATAGCTAGACTACAAGACAGAAAGCAGAGAATAGGAATAGAGGTTAACAACACAGTGTGGCAAAAGATGGGAAGTATAGTACAACAACTACTCAGACCATTGTTGTTGCTAATTTATATTAATAATGTAGACTTTGGAATCAAAACTACAATTTCTAAATTTACAGATGGCATTGAATAGAGGGGAACAGTTGATATTGGGGAGGTCTGCAACAGATTACAGGAACACATTAATAAACTTGCAAATGGGTATATAATTAGCAAATTAATTTCAACACAGCTGAATGTGACTTTATACATTTTAGTAAGAAAAATAAAGAGGTCACATTATAATTGGAAAATAATAATCTAAATAGGGTAGAGGAGCAAAGGGATATAGAAATATAAATACACAAATCTCTAAAAATAGCAATATAGATCAATGAAGCCATAAAAAAGACTGTGATAACCTCCAGGACTTGCATGGAGAAATCACTGATTGACCTTCCTGTAGGACTCATTGAATACGAGCTCCCTGGGGCTTGGTAATTAACTCAACAAGTGAAGATTGTATACTGAGCCCTGTATAAAGCAGACCGCTAAGTGGGTCCATATTGTGTTGCCCCGATTAGGACTTATTTATGTTCACCAGAGGCCTGGGGTTTTGTTTTATTTTATTTTGTGCAATAAAGCACAGCTCCTTTACAGCCCACTCTTGGAGTTATTATAAAGGCAAAGCAAATGCTAGGATTTATTTCTAGAGGGATTGAAGTGAAAAGTAGAGAGCTTATAATAAACTTGATTTAGCTTTGGTTAAGCTACACTTGAGAGTACTTTTAAAGTTCTGGTGATCACTGGAGAGTATGTACATATATGATTTGCTAAGTGATACCAGAAGTATGAGGCTATAATGATCAAGAGAGGAAGAACAGGCTGGGTCTCTTTTCCTGAAAAGAGAAGACTGAGGGATGATCTTATAGAAGTCTTCAAATTGTTAAAAACCATAGGCAGAGAGAATGTTTTCACTTCTGAGGAAGAGTAAGAGTAAAACTAGAGGACATCAATAGTCAAGAAATCAAGAAATGAATTCAGAAGTAACTTTTTTACCCAGTAAGTGGTCAAATATGGAACTCATCTCCATAGGAATTAGTTAAGGCCCGTTCCAATGCACAAGAGGAAACTAGATAAACACGAAGTAGAGGAATTAGAGGGCTGATATAGTTAGGTGAAGAACAATGGGGATGAGTGAGCGAGACTAAACATTAGCATCGACCATTTGCATGGAATGGCATATTTCTGTGTAATTCCATATGAAATTAATTTGGACAGTCTGAATCCAAATTCTAATGGGTGTGGGCCTGTGGTACAAAAACTGTCCCTAATTTGTTACAACTTGGCAACCTCACTCAGAGAGTCACAGAATATTAGAAATGGAAAATGAATACTGTCCCACTGGTCCATAACAAGATATTCCACTGTGCTGCATCTATTCTGGCTGTGCTAAATGTTTTCATTGGTATCTAAAACAGGACAAGTTGCATTCACCCTAGAGAACACAAAACTTTTCAAAATGTATTATTATTCCTCAAGTCTACTAGCTAGTATCATCTTTACCTCTTATATCAATCCACCCTCCACAAACAGTATCCATCTCATGAGGAAATGGCCAGGGCCAGAATTCTCCGATCTTGCCCGCAGCTAGGACTCTCCGGTCCCGCTGATGTAAATGGAAATTGGGCTGAATGTCAAATCCTGTGGCAGCAGTGGCAACATTAGAGAATCCTGGCCAGGATCTCATGACAATTGATCTTCATACAAAACACTGAGGGCATCATCATATGTTTCACGAAGTTACTGCAATTTCTTCAGTATAGTGTTTAAATTCGATTTAAAATTGCCTTGGGAACAGCTTCTTCGTTCTCTGCCAATTTCATTCCTGCCTACTAGCCAAATGTTGCTTCCGTACTGGTGGGAAACTGACTAGCGATATGTGATAAGGCCCATGTTTCATGCTGCCAAGATTAAGTCGGTTTACTGCTGCCTGCCTGATACACCCTTTGAATTAACATCAGGACCCTTATGTTGGAAGATCTTTTGGACATACAGAATCAGTTGCAACATTTTGATGAACCAAGTCAGAAGTACATAATAAATTGCCTGCACTTTTACCATATACAGTTCCAACAAAGGGGGGCGGGGGGTGCCTATTCATGTTCTTACCTCAGGTTGTTGCTGAATAGTGGAGATCTCTGCATATGATGTGGGTTAACGGTGGGAATTTTCCAGTAAGGTAATGAATTGGAAGAGTTAAGAGCACGTCCTAGATCATTTGGTCTTTCCTGAAGGCCATCACTTCTCATGGTCTTGCAGCCTTCTAAGCAAAAAAAAAGTTAAATATAGATAACATTTTACTCAGGTTCCAGCAACACAAGATCAACCTATTAAACCTATAACTAATTTTCTGTAATATTATAAATACAGTTTAAATCAGGGCATCCACAATAGGAGTTTATATACTTTGTATTATGACAAAATAAATTTTGAGTGAAAAGTATTATTTTATATTTACAATGGATTAGATTTGGATAATTTTAGTAATTTTGTAATGTTTGCTAGGCTCCAACCAGAAAATAATCAATATACAAGTATGTACTTTCAAAGGATATTAGAAAAGAAAGATTTTGTTAAATTATAGTACCAAGTCTATTGACTCAGTTTAACATGTAGCTTGAAATTGTTGTAACACTTTCTGAATGTGTTCACCTGTGCCCTTTTCTGAAAGCAGAAAGGCACACTCACGGCAAAATGTGATTATTTTGTTATAGTTTGGTAGTAATGATGGTGAGAAGCCATCCTCCAGCTTTCAAACAAGACTCTCAGCCATTGCCAGTCCAGGCACATTGACAGGTTTGAATGTTTCTGGGGGATAGGGTGGTGGGATGACAGAGGCTGGGAAAGGATGATGTGGTAGTTTGAGGGTCCAAGGCAGTTTAGAGGGGTGCATTTGCCCCTAGAGTGTGGTGAATGCACAGCTAGGTGAAGCGGGCTGCAATCAAGGCATCCTTCCCTGCCCTTCCCTGCCGGACACCTGTCATCATCACCCACCCTCTTTCCTCTGGCTCTTCATTTGGTGGGACATCCAGCTCGCCCTCTCGCTGTTCCTCCTCCTCCTACTCCAGTTAGTCTCCCCACTGCAATGTAGTGCAAAGGGTAGCAAACGATGATGATGCGTGAAGCATGCACAGGGTCATACTGGAGGCCCTCCCCAGAGCGGTCCAAGCAGCAGAACCACATTTTAAACAGGCTGATGCATTGCTCTGAGATTGGCCGGGTGGCTGCATGGGCCTCGTTGTAGTGGGTCTCCACCTTGGTCTCGGGCCTTCCCACAGCATCATCAGCCATGACCTTAGTGGATAACCTTTGTCACTCAATAGCCATCCCGGGAGCCTGGGCTGGTCTTCAAAGAGCCCAGGGATATCCAACTGCCTGAGTACAAAGCTGTCATGGACACTCCCTGGAAGGCATGCATAGACCTGCCTGATCCGCATGAGCTGTTCACAGGCAATTTGAATGTTCAGAGAGTGGAGCGCCTCCTGTTCACAGATTGCTGAAGTCCTACATATGGGGCCCACAAGTGATGTGTGTCTCCTCCACTGCTCACTGGGCATTGTAGCAGCAAAGCCTACAGCCCAGGCTGCTTGCTGTGCACAGCCCACATCGAAGTTTATGTACCTCACTGCTCAGGCATACAGGGCATCTGTGACCTGCCACACACATCTGTGCACAGAGGCCTGGAAGATCCCAACTAGGTCACCACTGGGTGCCTGAAATGAGCCGGAGGCGTACAACTTCAGGGTAGCCATCACTTTAACATCCACAGGGAGTGGGTGGCACCTCACAAAAGTACCGTACCATGGTCTTGGAGAGCTGCAGCCAGTGATGGCACATCTCCTCTGACAGGGCCTCAAATGAATTGCGAGGCCTGTACCTCCTTGGCCTCCGCACCCTCCGCCTTCTGTGCACCCTCTCAGGAAGCTGCTCACCCACCTCCTGGCCCTCAGTGACAGCCCCCTGCCCTTCTTGCTGATGGACTGGTGATGGCTGCTCTTGCAGTGGTCTCTCCACACCCACCACCTCCTGAGCCACCTCCCTCCTCCACCATAATGGCCAACTCCAAATCAATCAGACCAAGATCCATTTGCACAATGGGCTTGGAAAGAGCATAGATGACAAATTATTATCATTGGCTTCATGGACCCTATACCACCCCAATCCCTCACCTGGACCAGTACCCCCACATGTGGGTGCTGGCAACACCACATAATCCATGATGCCACGCGTGGCCCAATTCGGTTGTGTGATTCCCATCATGACAAATGCTGGCATAGATTATGCAGGTCGGTGTGCAGCCCTGGGCACTGCACATCCTTGAGCCACTGTTACGTGTGCAACTGCAGCATCTGTTACTGGTCTGTGTCACAGACCAGGAACAGACTGCAAATTAGCATCAGGTGGACGCCCAGTGACAGCAGATTGCATACAGCTTATGTCTGAACCTCTGCACTCCAGCCTGGAGCAGCAGCTGCTTCATCTGGTCAGGCCTCAATCAGCACATTGTGCACTCCTCTCTCCACCCCGGAACCACAGCAGTCGGTGGAGTCCCTGGCCACACCCTGCAGCAAGGCAATGCCACTGCAAAGTGCCGTGGAGGGGAAGGCTGAGCAGAACTCCCTGAGAGAGCCTCCCACACTGAGTTATAGCACTGTCATGAAGGAGAAGAATGAGCAGGACTCCTTCATGGACCCCACTCCAGATATCACTGGTACACAGGCCAGCACCTGAAGGCAGCAGGAGGAAGCCCACTAAGCATCCCCAGGGCCTGCCTGCAACATCCCCTGCACTCCGCTAGTAGCACTTATCTCCTCATGCCAGTTCAAGGTTGCCACGCCAGGTTGAGACTTTTATATACCTACATTGATTTGCGCCAAAGTGACATCACGCCAAAGAGGGGAGATGCTAACATGGCCAGAGCTTGCCTGTCGATCCTATAATGGCATGCTAAACTATGGTAACTGATACAAATCACCGGCACGACAGTTTTCAGTGCCAGCAGTGCCATTTTTTCCGGTTGGGAGATGCACGAGGGGAACCTGCGGAATGGCCGTCATGCACATATCCCACCTGACAAAAAAATGTGCGTGTCGTGATGGGAGAATTTCAATTTAGTGATTTCAAAATTCAGACTCATGAATGTTGTACCAAAATCTGGAACTAATGTACCAGAGCAAACCTCAGACACTGTATGCTATATAAATGTAGGTACTGGTGTTAACTTCAGATGTTCTGCACTGTATAAATAGGCCTGTAATATATTATCAAGGATATTCATCTGATAATGCAGCAATTGCTAAATTATTTTTGAAGGCCACCTTGAAGATAGCTTGGATTGTAAAATTGATATCGAAAATATCTCCGAAACATAATAAAACTCTTATTTGATCAACAAGGAATCAAACCTTAATTTGTATCACAACTAGTATTTTAACATTTACAATCCAAAATTAGTGCCACTCAGGCTTCTTGGAGGACACAATACAATCCCATTTCAGAAGCTTAGACAATTCTCCTGATGTTTTCTACTTAGCCACATCCAAACAGTTCTGTTCTTACACCATTCCGTCATTTCCTCAGGCCTGATTCTACCTCGCATTCTGGCACTCTTTATTTCATTCTGCTGTTCAATATCACATGTGCATTTCCATTCTATTGGAGCTTTTAACCTTAGCTCTATACTCACAATTCTGTAGCAGTACAGCCTCATGATTTAATTTCATCTTCTTAAGTGTGCCTTTTCATGAGCTTCCTGTTTTATTTCCAAAGCTCCGGTCTGAGCACTGTATCAGACATGGAAGTTCTTGGCAGGTTGATCTTGCTTTTTGTTCTCAATATTATAGGACAGAGTCAGTAAAAAAAAAACTTATTTTTCTGTTTCTGATCCTTTACAGTAGAATTTTTGCTTCTCATCTTTGCTTTCTCATTAGAAAATTTCTCATGCTCTACAAGGCACTTGAATAGATTACTTTTCCCCATGTTTCCGTACTTTGTACGTAGTTGCAGCTGAGTCTTTAAATTTGCATAAATTTATTTAGTCTTTCATTTAATTGGCACTTGACGTAAGTTGATCTTGATTAGATTGAAGGTAATATTGATTTTTTTTCCCCATTTGGCAGATTGTTGATCTCAGTCTTCCAAGACTTAACTTTTGCATTTCAATTTACTTTCTCAATCCAATTTCTATTTATAAATAATGAATGAAAGCTCTGATATTGTATAAAGCTGTCATGAATCTATATCCTTCATATGGGCACCATCCTGCCATGAACAATATATATTGGAACATAGGAAAATAGGACTTAAGAGCATTAAGCCCTTCCAGCCTACCCCATTCAATAAGATCGTGGCTGATCTGGTTGTGTCAAGTCCACTTTCCTGACAGCCGCAATAAACCTTCTTTGCTTTTATATTTAATTCCCCTTATAATTCCATTTACCTCCTAATCATTTGCTGTACCTGCATACTAACTTTTTTTGATTCATGTATCAGGACACCTGGATGCCTCGATACTACTGAGATCTGCAATGTCTCTCTATTTAAATAGTATGATGCTAATCCATTCTTCCTGCTAAAATAGATAAACTCACATTTTCCCACATTATGCTTAATCTTAAAAAAAGTTGTCCACTCACTTAACTTGTCTGTATCCCTTAGCAGATTCTTTACCTCATGTTGACAACTTACTTTCTTACCTATCTTGATGTCATTGGCAGCTGTGCCACTCCAGCACCTTTGAATTCAAGTAGATTTGTAAAATCATTGTGACCCACCAAGCCTGGGCATTGAAAAATGCTGTAAAGCTGCTCAGATCCAATCATAGGCTGATCCTCCCTGCATTTGCTGCTGATAAGCTTATTAGTGAGCAATCAGCAGCAAATCAGAGAAAAACCAGCTTGTGATTGGACGAGCAGCAAAATGTATGAAGGTAAATTTCAGGGCCGAGTGAGAGATAGCTGGAGCAGTGGTGTGGGGCCCAAGTGAGGCTGCTGGAGCAGTGGTGGGAGCCCAGGCAAGACAATAGGATCAGCAGTGCAGGACCCAGCTGAGACAGTGATGCAGGATCCAGGCAAGGTAGCTGCAGCAGTGGAGAACACTGGCTGTAGTTTCCTGTTTTCTGTCTCCTTCCTTTCTTGAATAAAAATGCGACATCACCTATTTTCCAATCCATTAGATACCTTCCAGAATCTAAGGAATTTTGGAAGATTGTAATTAATGTATTCAATCAGCAGTAGATGCAGCAAATTCTTTTAAAACCATAGGATGCAGGCATTTTGATCCTTGGGGTTTGTCAGCCTTTAGGTCTAATAGTTTTCTCACTACCTTTTCCCTAGTGCTGGACCAGGATTTTTAGGATAGTGGAATTTCCCTTCCCACCTCCCGCCAATATTTCCTGCTTTACGCTGACTTAAAGCTCCAACAAATGTTAGGGGCTGGAGGCAGGATTTCTGAAAACTATCTTGTCTCTGCAGAGGCAAAAGAAGCAATGGAAAGACTGGGACTGCATACCATCCTTGGAGTCTACGTCCTGGGAGTGCAGGACAAGTATGGAGATCTTAGGGTGGGAAGGGGATCAGGGAGAAGGTGTGTGGGTGTTGGTAGAAAGGCTGTGGTGGAGGGGAGGGAGCCTGCACAGGAGTTACCTTTTGAGGGGGCAGCCAATGTTAAGAGGAGACTACTGACGGAGGCCACCGCCAAGACATCGCCCACCCTCATCCTCCACCCACCACTTCCATTCTGAGGCTGAAACAAAATTCATTTTTGAGCATCCTCCTGCTCCTCAACATTGAGGCAGGGTGGGAAACGACTCAATAATTGGCCACTTACAGCTCTCAACTGATGCAAGGACAGATGGGCTAACCTAGCCTATCTAAGTGTTAGATTGCAGAGAGATTGGAATGGGCATGAAAACACTGGGAAGGCCATCTGAAAAATTATACAGTCATCCCTGCCCCCTACCAATTTCAGTGGGGAAAGTCTGTTCATGATGATTGTTTTACGTTTCTTCCTCTCATTTACCTTTTGATTTCCAAATATTTTTGAAAAGTTTCCTCAATCTTCTACAGTGAGAACAGACACAGAATAACTATTTAATACCTCTGCCATTTCCTTATTTTCCATGATCAATTCCCCAGATTCGGGGCAGGATTGTCTGGCCCTTCCCATCCACAGGATCTTGTGGTTCTGCTGAAGTCAATCCTTGCTGTGGGTTCCCTGGCAGTGGGATAGGCAAACCATGTAAAATGGTGTAGACTTTGTCAGTACTGGAAGATCCTGTCAATGGCATGCCACCTCTGCAGAGAGAAACCCTGCAGTAGAAAGGGCTGGAAAATTCCAGCCTAAGGCATTCTGTGAAGGAGGAGCATAAGAACATAAGAAATAGGAGCAAGAGTAGGCCACCTAACCCCTCGAACCTGCCCCGCCATTCATAAGGTCATGGGTGATCTGATAGTGGTTCAGTTCCACTTGCCCGCCTGCTCCCCATACCCTTAATTCCCTAATTGGTCAAAAATCTATCTGTGACTCAAAGACATTTAATGAAATAGCCTCCACGGCTTCAATGGGCAGAGAATTCCAAAAATTCACTACGCTCTGGGAGAAGTTCCTCCTCAACTGTTCTAAATTGACTCCCCGTTATTTTGAGGCTGTGCCCTCTAGTTCTTGTTTCCATTCTAAGTGGAAATAATCTCACTGCTTCTTCCCTGTCTAGCCCCTTCATTATCTTATATGTCTCTATAAGATCCCCCCTCAGCCTTCTAAACTCCAACGAGTACAGGCTCAGCCTACTCAATGTCTCCTCATAAGCTAACCCCCTCATCTCTGGAATCAACCTGGTGAATCTTCTCTGCAGCCCCTCCAAAGCTAATATATCCTTTCTTAAACACTAGCTTTAGTTACTCTTGTATTTATTACTTGTAGAAACTTATACTGTTTTGATATTACTAACTAACTTTCTCTCAACTTTATCCTTCTTTATCTTTTCTTTAGTCATTCACTGCTGGTTCTTAAAATCTGAGCAATCTTCTGACCTACTGCAGCTAAGTATCTCTGTAGACTGCCTTTACTTAGCATCTCCATAATTTATAGAAAGCTGCAAACATCCCACTTTTGCACATGTGCAGGGGTCAGGTAATGCAGGGCTGAGCCTGAACAGATTGCATCTCCATTGTCAAATAGCCTCCTGACAGTCACTGTCAAGATTCATATGTTAAAAGTGGACATTCAAGCAAAAGGTCATGAATGTAGCCCAATCCATCACGCAAACCAGCCTCCCATCCATTGACTCTGTATGTGCTTCCCAGTGCCTTGGTAAAGCAGCCAGCATAATTAAGGACCCACACCCCGGACATTTTCTCTTCCACCTTCTTCTGTCAGGAGAAAGATAAGAAGTCTGAGGTCACATACCAACTGACTCAAGAACAGCTTCTTCCTTGCTGCCTTCAGGCTTTTGAATGGACCTACCTTGCATTAAATTGATCTTTCTCTGAACCCTAGCTATGATTGTAACACCACATTCTGCACTCTCTCTCATTTCCTTCTCTATGAATGGTGTATCAGGCTGTATAGCACGCAGGAAACAATACTTTACACTGTATGCTAATACATGTGACAATAATAAATTAAAACAAATATTGATGGTGACTGCACGGGTGGAAATGTATCCCAGCAAGGAATGATTGCATTCATTTGAGGCATGTTGGAAAATAAGTGATGGGAGAGAATGGGCGAAAGAGAAGAATAATTATTCAGATTTAATCTGAATGAACATCTCTTTTATTGCTGGAAGAGAGTGCCCCTTTTTGAAATATACGTGCCTTTTGCCAAATGTATGCTGCAGAAATGCATTTCCTATTTGCATTTTTCTTTATTGATCCAAAGATTATTCGTTTGCAGGAGCTTAGGCTGCCTTCCTATTATTATCACATTCCTCACAATTTAAGTCCACCTCCAGCTTGCTGCAGCAATAACCAATCAGCCTCAAAGTTAATTTTATTTATAGTGAGTCATGGTTCTATGCAATTTCTTTGCTTCCTGTACAAGTAAAAAAAGAGATTGAAACATCTCTTTCAATTTATCAACACTCAAAGAACACAACTAAGACTAAAATTTATTGCTCTAAGGTTCAGTGCTGCACCATTGATGGAGAATATTTTCCGTACCGATTCTTTCATCCAAAATTGATGTTATATGAAAAATAGATGTAGTATAAAGGTGTTTGATATAGCAAATGTTAATGTGGGACTGGGAAACAGCATCACCTACAGTGTGATGTAAACAAACACATGACCTGAGACTAGAGGTAGATGTGGATGGCACAGGGGACCTGTCTAGAAGCAAGCATGAAGTTAGCTCATAGCTGCCGCTATATACCCTGTATATATGTACATTGTGATATATTAACAATAGTTGATGTTTAGCCAAACAAGACTCAGAGAATCTCTTTGTGAAACCCATTGAACACAAAACATGGTGGCATCTCTTGGAAAAACTCAGAACCTCAGAGAGGCTGGAGCAAAAATTCAAATGCTGGAAAACTAAAGGAGCTGCATTCTGACCTGACAAAGTGCCAAAGTGAAGAAACAGATGGAGATTTCCTTAAAGGAAGCTCCATTGCAGAATTGAAAACAGGCAGAAGAAAATACTCCATCTAGCAGCTGAGGATTCCATAAAATCTTATGGTAGCCTATTGTGAATGCCCACAGAATACAGTCAAAGGACCTAGTGGGGGTGAACAAAACAAATTCTATTCCAAAACAAGATGAGTTTAAAAAGCTTCAGTACTGTTAAAGAATTAGGCCAGTCTGTTTCCAAAAGCACTGCAGCTAGCCTGGACTCAGAATCGACACAATACCACATCACTGCCAAGCTCGGTGTAAGAACAAAACTGAAATGGAAGCTTTACAAACTTCAGCAAAATCTCTGAAAATCCTCTAATATCACAGTGAAGGCCCCAAATTGTTGATTTAAAAATGGTTGCAAAAAAACTGAACCCAAAACTGCCAAGACCACAATCACTACGGGAGCTCATCAAAATGTGACCAGCACTGGAAAACACTTTGGAAAAAATGGTTACTGTGGTACCATCTTTAAAATCTACACAGCATTTAAAATTGTAGAGGCAGTGAAATTCAACAAATGTGCCCAATAGCCTGGAGATCTGGCTGACTCTTTTATAAATGAATTATCATATTGACTACAGCACTCTTAAGCCAGAACCCATAAGGGCCAGAATTGTTGTCAGAGTAGCTGATGATGCCCTTTCAGACATACTACTGGCCAAGAAAGATCTGACTCAAGAATTGGCCATCCAAGTAGACAGATTGAAATCCATCCACAGCACAGAGCCACCCAAATAACTTCACAGGCAACTGCAATTTCAGTGCAGTGTTCTAACTGCAACCACCTAGTCAGGCCAAGAAACCTACAGATAATTACCACTGTATCCCAAGTGGAAGACACAAAGAAAAATGACCAGTGACGAAAGGAGGAGCCCCAATCTCAGACTCCAATGGTTGCTGTCACACTATTTGTAAACACTATGGCACAAATACTGCTACCTCCAGCCAACGCATAAAGCTGCAAGATGATGCTGGGACAAGGAATTCATGACCATCAACTCACCAGAGCACACCTCAGTGGGGCACAAAGGCACACAGTAAAATACAGTGTCACAATAAAGTCTATCTGCAAGGTGAGCCAACTGATGAGGAACATTCAAATGACATGTTCCTGAGGGGATAACTTCGACTCACACAAAAATCATGGCAGACTGCACGGAAGAAGAAAAGCTGTGTTCTTACAATGAATGAACGGACTGAACACTCCCTCTGGAAATAACAGGACAAGTCAATGGTTCCAAAGTAGAGCAGGTGGGGAGTTAACAAAAAGAAGTTCCATTCCAAATAGAAGAAAAAACATATCACAAGAAGACAAGCAAGTGCCAGAAACATAGACTCCAATTCAAACATTGAATTAACAGAGCTACCTCTCCTCTGAATGTAACTAGAATGAGATCTGGAAGAATAGTCAAACCTCCAGATTATCTGAATTTATAACTCAGAGACTTGGGATGAGGAGGTGAGCCGTTGCTGAGGTGTGGTAACATGATTGTAATGTGAATATGTTGGGTAAAGACTTTGGGAAAGTTATGGTATCAGGGTACACGGCATAGCAAGGATTAGTATGGGAGTGGGAAACAGTATCACTCAGTGTGATGTAAAGAAACACGTGATCTGAAAATAAAGATAGTGTGCACTGGACAGAGTCCTATATATTAGCAAGCATAGAGTTAGTTCACATCCTGCATTATTCCCTGTATGTATGTACATATATATGCGTTACCAACAATTAGTTAATGTTCAATCAACAGGGAGATGGTTGCGCAGTGATATTGTCACTGGACTAGTAATCTAGAGACATGGGGGCTTTGGGGACTAGGGTTCAAATCCCCAGATGGTGAAATTTGAATTCAGGAAATTAAAATCAGGAATTAAAAATTCTGGCAATGACCATGAAACCATTGTTGATTTTCATAAAAATCCATCTTGTCCACTAATGTCCGTCAGAAAAGAAAATCTCATCCTTACCTGGTCCGGCCTACATGTGACTACAGATCCACAGTAATGTGGTTGACTCTTAAATGCTGCTTGAAATGACCATGCAAGCCACTCAGTTCAAGGGCAATTAGGCATGGGCATAAAATGCTGGCCCAGCTAGGAATGCACATCCCATGAGAGAATAAAAAAAAACAAGGCTCAGAACCTCCTCATGGAACCTTCTGAACATACAATGTACAGCAATAAGAAGTGTTGAAAATGCTTTGACAAATGTTCCAAACATTCTTTCTTCAATTTATTGCAACAAAAAGTTCAAAAGAAATCTTTATTGAGTTGCAACAACGTAATAAAAATGTTTCAGACCTCTAATAATGTACATGGGGGTGGGGTTGGGAGTTCGAACTGAAACTTTTATGATTTGTTTTATAATGCCACTCCTTTCAATGAGGCATACTTAGCAATGATTCAACACAGAATCAATGGGAGTTCCTCTTGAGCTTGTTAGTTTTGCAATTCACCCAGTGAAAACCAATTCATTGGGTTTGTGCTTTTAATTGTGTACCAGGGTATTGCAGAGAATATTAGAGAAATTAATGACAGACCAATAACACATAATCAATACTTGAACCTTTGTCCAGCCAGCAACACACTGAACATACCATGTACAGCAATAAGAACTGTTGAAAATGTTTTCATAAATGTTCCAAACATTCTTTCTTCAATTTATTGCAACAAGAAGTTCAAAAGAAATCTTTATTGAGTTGCAATAACCTAACAAAAGTAGTCCTTTCGTCTATCAAGAGTCCTTTTGTTTCCCTTTTTAAGAAGTGTTGTTATTTCCTGTGGTCTTCCCTTTTATTTAGTCCTTTTATTTATATAATCACTGTTGTATCTCACCAATTCAAATAAACCCACCTTCAGCATTGTGGGATCCTCTCAGACATATAATAGTTTACTGAATTTTTTACAGCTTATTTATTTACTTTTATGGTGTACAGTGGTTAGCACTGCTGCTTCACAGAAGCAGGGACCTGGGTTCAATTCCTGGCTTGGGTCTGTGTGGAGTTTGCACGTTCTTCCTGTGTCTGCGTGGGTTTCCACCAGGTGCTCTAGTTTTCTCCCACAATCCGAAAGACATACTGGTTAGGTGCACTGGCCGTGCTAAATTCTCCCTCAGTGTACCCCAACAGGTGCCGGAGTGTGGCAATGAGAGGATTTTCACATTAACTTCATTGCAGTGTTAATGTAAGCCAATTCGTTGACATTAATAAATAAACTTTTAAAAACTTTAAACTCTATCTTTTCATCAATCACTTTACCACCAACACCAATCCAATGCATCCTTGGTTAGCCACATACTGTCCCATGGGAGGCATGCAAGTTAAAAAGGAAAGCTATAATCCAACATTGGATTCAATGATTTTGTGATGTCCACATTTTAAAATAAAATGGTTGGATTTTACCAAAAAATGGCAGTGTCAGGATCTAACTGAAAGCAGGTTTTCTTTCCAGGTCTTATGACAGCTTTATTAAAAAAAGGGATGATGTGTTTCATGCCATCATTTGAAGGGGTGGAGCCTAAACACACTGGTAAGGCTGGCTGCACTGAGATTGGAATGCCCTTTTTTAAACAGCATCTCAATCAGACCAGAAAATAACTTCACCCCACCCCCACTATGGAGATCTCAGGGGCCTCCCCAATGCACTACCACCCTGATCATCACCCCCCTCAATAGTCACCTCTGACATCTCCCAATCTCTCTTCCCTCCACATCCCCTCCAACCAACAGTCATCTCCAGCATCTCCCTCTCACTCCCCCAATACACACACATGTTCCCGCCCACCCCCCCCGACCCCCGCAATGAGGGTCTCACTAGGGTCTGTCCCTGGCACCAACCCCAGCACAGGTTGGCACCACTAGGTTGGCACTGTACCAACCTGTGCCGGGACAATGTCAGGGGACAGTGCCAGAGTACTGCCTGGCCATGACCCTTTCCCCGAGGGGCTATACTCAACCTTATGCCCCCCCACCCCCCGCCCCCCCGGGGGATCCCCATGATAGATTTGCATCTGGGTAAACCTCACTGACATACCAAAATTTAGTGAAGAGGAAATATCTGGCAAGGGGGAGGGGGGGGGGCACTTAGTTGCATTCAAATTTATTTAAATTATTGTAAATAACGTTCTCGCCCATTATGGACAGGAATCTGATTATGTTGTCGGCGAGGGAGAACAAAAATCGTAAATCACTATCTTGCCAGCAAGATTTGTGATTTCCACCAGATTTTGAGCCCTTGCCACAGATCCCGTGGATGGAGAGCTCAAGATTGCCCCCACTATTTCTAGAATGATCTCCATTACATAAGCCTTCGGAAAATGCCAATCCAATCCTGTATAACACAGGGGATTACACATATTTTAGTAATTAATTGTACCATATGTTGCGACCTTGTTATAGACCAGGGATGTCCCAGAATTGATCTTGGTCTCTGCTGAGTTATCTGATCTTTGCTTTGTAAGCTGACCTCACCTGTAGTTACCCCAAACTGGAGAAGGAATAAAACCAGCTTGGGTTCGCACTTATGATGTTATCGATTGTTCTTTTTTTAAAGTGCTTGCTTGTCAATTGGGATTACATGGCTGTGATGCATCAAGTAGATGAATTGCCTGCCTTCACATTCACAAATGGAGAACAGTCAGTTCAGTAAGGACGTGTTAGACAGCCAATAATTCTAGTGAAATTTGATTGCTATTCACCAGGTCACATTTGTGTAAATCCCTCCTTTCAGTTACTATTCTGTATATAACCTTGAATTACAAAGGCACAAAAATAGGCCATTTGGCTCAACCAGGCCAGTGTTTATCAACGTGTGTTTATTTACACCTTTAAGAAATATTTTTTGCTGTTTTGTAGCATTTTTCATATTAGAGATCAGACTTCTAACATGAGAATAACTTCAAACAAAAAAAATCTTAAGAGCGGAATCGTTTAAAATATTCTAAACAGAAATATTTTTGCATGTAACACAAATGAAAACCATTCTCCTACCTGAGTAACACGGTGGGTCTGAACTCTGTATTCTGAATGAAAAGCTGTGGAGATGTTGCCTAGACAAGCTGACTGCCAGCTCTATGTGCTTGCAGAATTCCACCGTGAGCAAAGAGCTCTTCAGATCATTAATTATTCTTAAGGGGGCACAGTGATTATGAAACAAAAAATATTCTTTTCACTAAATGTTGCAATATAATGTTACAAATCCTTTCATGATGCATACTTACAACATGAAACTTGCATAGGAATTTTTCACAACAAAAATAATGGTGATTGCTCCATTATTATCCCTTACCAATTGCCGAGAGACTGCCTCTTTAACGATATAAACAACAAGACAGACTGGTGGATAACGGTGCAGTACAATTTGTTTCATAACATGTGGCCTGACTGCACAATGTTCATTGGTGCCTCAAGTATTTGAGACTCCACCAATTGCTCCACAGGCAAAGAAACAATTCTGCGCAGCATAAACCAAGAAGGGATCCCAGATTTGATCCAGTAGGGTCGGATAATCCCAGCTAGGGCAATAGTTGATTGGTCATATCTCCCTTAAGCTTGGCAGGGTTCATTGCCATTTAAAGAAATCTGTTTGCATGTGGGTGCCCAGTGAGATCAGGTTCAAATGTCACATGTGGTGTCCTCCATAATTGAATAACCTGCTGGCACTCACTGGCACACTTATGTGTGACTAATGAGCAATTGAACAAGAAAACAGGAGGCAATCTGGTCCCCATGAATTTTCACCCTAACCTAAGTCAGGAGAGAAGGAGGGAAAACCAAGGGGATTTAAAAAAAAACAGTTTTCTCATCAGCCATAAAAACATGGCAAACATTAAGATTCACTTTTCTGAAGTGAAGTGACCCTGCACATTCTATTGATTTTAATTGTAGATCACAGTAACTTACCATCTGATTGCCCTGGTGCTGGTTCAGACTGACCCTTGGTATATCGCTTCCTCCTCATAGATCGATAAAATAAAGAATTCCTGCGAATGGGTACGTGTTTCTTTCCTTCTCGCTCGGAATCGTCAGTATCATGTTGAGTGAGATCAAGTTCCCTATTATCAACCGGAGCATCATCCATTTTCACTGCACCAATCTGCTTCACACTGCTTTTACAGCTTGTTATCATCCCTTCACACTGGTTCCTGTTTGCTCTGTTATTCCTGTTGAATCCATACAGGGCATCTCTTGGTAAATGGAAAGAAATGTAAGATTATATTTATAATCCAGTGTCCCTGAATCTTTTACTCCAAGGACAGCTGTACTGTAGTTAGTTCATCTCAGATAAATGAAGAGATTTCAGAAAGAGCTATCGAAATATTGTCAGTAACCAGGCATGAATTCATCTTCGTTACCATGACAACTAATAGCACTGTTACTAAAGGAGGGTACAGTAGGTGGGGATGAGTTCCAAATCAAATAAGAAATCCGGTTCTATCTGTTTTGGTCTAATTCAGTAAAAATTCTGAAATAACAGATGATTATGTAAGTTAGCCTGTCCCTTTAAGAAAACTTCCCTTTGTGCATGCCATTTTTACTTGCCAATCTGTACATATGCAATACCAGCGTGTTCATTTATTTCAGTTCAGGGTTTAAGATGAACAGTTAAAGTACCACAAATTAATACACCTTAACCATACATCATTATGGATCATCAGATAAATGAATGAAAAGATATAGAAAGGGAGTTTAAACGTACATCTTTTATAGTATGATCATCTTTTAATTCAATACCTCCATGGAGATCTGTACGATGGATTTATCTAATTTCTGATTTATCTAATTTTAACATAATGGGATATCTGTTTCCTTACAGGCTATGAAGCACTATTACTGCTTTTTACATGCCAACTCCGTTTCCCCCTCAACGCTACTGTTCCATCATTTTCAAAGCTTTCTTTTCATTCTGAGAATTCAAAGTTGTAAGAAAGAAGTAATGTGAAACACTGAAAACCTGCATCTACCCCACAATCTGGACAGATGAAACATCAGAGTTTGTATTTATGATTTTGATGATATTTACCACCCAAGATAAAACAGAGGGTCAAATTTTCCTATTTGTGTAAGGGCAGACAGAAATCACAGCAAACAAGTGCATTGGTATGGCTTAGATGGGTTAAAGAAAGGGGATTCATGAGGCCAGGTTCAAAGAAATTGGAAGTTAAGGATGCAAGGGTCAATTTTTGGGAAGAAAGTTACAAAATAGAAGAAGTTACAAAATGGGATGAAGCTTTTTATATTTGAGGAGTGAAACGTGGTAATTGAGACCAGGAATATTGGGAAAATGCATCTCGACGGTGGACAGAATACAGGCAGCAGATTTTGGATCAGCTGCAATTTACAGAAGATCTGAAGGATGGTCAGGATTACATTGGAGTAATGGACCCCAATATTAATGGGGAGTCTCTCCAGTGTCCATAAGCCAAAGCAGCTGGGGACACTGATGCTTTGGCCACAATTGTGGTGGACGGTTGTAGCCCAGGGGAGAGAGGTTCAAGACATCCTTAAGATAACTTCCTTAAAATTACACTTGCCAAATTTATCTCGTCTGGCTCTGATCTCCACCTGATATGGAAGCAATTATTGCTCAATCACTTATGCCACTAACTAAAATGTAATATCAGGTTCATTCTGAAGTAAGACTCTGCTTTCTTCCTGTAGATGTCCTGCTCACCTGCTCAAAATAAGCAGGTTAACATCCAGATGCAGTGGGAAGAAAGCAGGTTTAGAGG
The DNA here is from genome assembly GCF_965287045.1 of Carcharhinus amblyrhynchos. NCBI lineage: Eukaryota > Metazoa > Chordata > Chondrichthyes > Carcharhiniformes > Carcharhinidae > Carcharhinus > Carcharhinus amblyrhynchos. Next base: position 97,963,508 of record NC_137326.1, on the reverse strand, counting down.
GAATAAGTGAGGGGTTTCATTTTAACAGTCTTGTTCCTATTGAGCAGGCGGCAATCATAAAATGTCTACAACGCAGAGGAAACCATTCAGCCCATTGAGCCTGCATCTACTCTCACCCAGGCCCTTTCCTCGTAACCCCAAATATATACCATGCTAATTCCCCTAACCTACACATCCTGGGACACTAAGAGATAATTTGCCGAGGCCAATCAGCCTAACCTGCAATTTTAGAACTGTGGGAGAAAACCGGAGCACTCAGAGGAAACCCATGCAGGCAAAGAGAAGGTGCAAACTTCGCACAGTCGCACAGGAATTGAACTGGGATCCCTGGTGTTGTGAAATGAACTGAGGACAGTTGAGTCTGGAGTGGAGAAAGGCATAGATAAGAGGGTTTCAGTTATTGAAGTAGTGAATGCTGCAAAGGTGGAAGCAAAAGGATTTGGGGGTCAGGAGCTCAGTTCAGAATCCAATGTGACATTGAGGTAAAATAAACAAAATATTGTGGATGATGGAATCTGAAACAAGAGGATACTGGGAAAACCCTGCAGGTCTGGTCGCATATGTAAGGAGAGAAAGCAGACTTAATGTTTTGAGTCCTTTCAGCTCGTCATCAGAATTGAAGGGATGAAAAATATGTTAGAGATTAAAGTGTAGCTGTGAGAGATTGCAACAAAAAGTGGCAACTTTAAGAACAAAGACAGATAGCCTGGTTTAGGGTGTGGGGATGTTGCATAGGAGTAATACATATATGGGATATTTTTTAAAAGAGTTAAAAGGAGGAGAAAGGTCACAATCTAAAGTTGTTAAATTCAATATTGAATCCAAAGGGCTGCAACATGCCCAACTGGAAGATGTCTTGCTGCTCCTCCAGCTTGCTTGGGCTTCCCTGAAGTATTGCAGCAGGCCAAGGATAGACAAGTGGGTATGAAAGCAAGGTGCTGAATTAAAGTAGCAAGCTACAGGATGGTCAGAGTTGTGCTTGTGGACTCAACAAATGTATTCCACAAAGTGGTCACCCAGTTTGCATTTAGTCTCCCCAAGAGACCACATTAGGAACAACAAATACAATAGACCAAATTGAAGGAAATACTAGTGAAATGCTGCTTAACCTGAAATTAGTGTTTGGAGCCTTGAATGGTGATGAAGATGGAGGCAAAGGGGCAGCTATTGCACCTTCTGCAATTAGTGCTGTGGGAAAGGGATAGAGAGTTGGGCATGATGGTAAAGTGGAACAGGATGCATGGAGGGAACAGTCCATGCAGAATACTGATACGGTACCAATGATACTAAGGTTGCGAAGAATCTAGTTCATTAGATGATGGTTTAGTGAAGAGGAATGAAACTGGTGATGAGGATATGAATTTTAAGGTAGTGAAAGTCACCTACCCCGTACCCAGTCCCAAACTCCTGCTCATTTTCATGGCTTTTTAACATCTTTTCAAACAAATTGACATTAACCAGTTTAACTGACATGTTACATTGATATAGAACCTTTAGATTAATAAAACATTTCAAGATGTTTCACAGGGATGCCATATGTATAACATTGAGCCACATTGGGAGATATTAGGTCAGAAGACCAAATGGTTGGTCAAAGAATTTTAAGTATCTTTTTAAAGAGCAGAAGTGAAGTAGAGTGGAAGCAGGGTATAGGCAAAGTACATAGAGCTACAGAACCCATATAGATGCATGGTATTGCAGTCTACTGACCATATTTCAGTTTAAAATGTGTCTTAACGTGAATTGAGTCAATTAAAATCTATTTTTCTGGATTTACTCTAATTTAGGCTTTAGATGACACCTTGGCTAATTTGCTAGTACAGTTACAGCACCGCTGTTGTGACAGACATCTCCTGAAACTAATAATAAAACCGACACTTAAGAGTGATGCAGCCTTCCAGATGAAATGTTAAACTGGAGTCACATCTGTCCTTTCGAGTTGATGTAAAAATTGCCATGGCACTATTTCAAAGAAGAGCAGGGGAGATATTCTCTGTCCCAAGCAATATTTATCCCTCAATCCATATCATTATCATATTACTGTTTTTGGAAGCTTGCTGTGCACAAATGGGCTGTTGTGGTTCCTACATTATGTGGTGAGTATACATCAAAAGTATTTAACTGGTTGTAACACACAGTGGGACATCCTGAGGTTATAAAAGGTGTAATATAAATGCAGGCCTTTTTTTCCTTCAATGGGTTGAGCCACTCGGCAAACTGAAAACATTTATTACACTGAGCTAACTTTTTATGTATCTTTTGGCTCTCCCTCTTGCTCTCTTACTGCGACTCCAAGCTTGACTCTCTGTAAGACAAGCCCATAGCTTCACTTGTATATTACTTGGCATCCTCCAATGGCCTCACTGACACATTTGGCATGGCTCATTATAAGCAACAAGTCCATTTCTCCAATCCTGTTCTCCCATCTTGCCATCCAGTACACTTGCATGGGCTAATCTTACCAGTTTTCTTCTTGCCTTCACCCCTCTCACTGCTAATGCTATGGACCCATGCCAGAAGATTAGCTTTTGATATCCCTCGAACTATCCCGCCCCTTCCCCCCACCCCAGAATGTCCATTCATAGAATTCTAAAGTGCAGAAGGAGGTTATAAGGCCCATCGAGTCTGAACTGACCACAATACCCCACCAGCCCTATCGCCATAACCCTATGCATTTACCATAGCTAGTTTCCCTGACACTAAGGGCAATTTAGTATGGACAATCCACCTAACCCACACATCTTTGGACTTGTAAACAAGGCTTTTCTCCATCTATAAACTTAATGCAGATGATTGCATTGATATCATGGCCTTAATTGAAAAGTTGGCTTAAGGCGTAATGGAATCTTGCCACTTAAGCAAGCCTCCACCCTTGGTTATCTCTTCCGCTACTCATTGTATCATGACTGTTACAATGGCAGTGTAACACTCATCACAAGATCACACCTTGGCCTAACCGTTGACTTCTGTGGTACTTATAAGAACATAAGAAATAGGAGAACTCCGTTCTAAACCGCCCCCCCTTTATCTTGAGGCTGTGCCCCCTAGTCCTACTGTCCTTTCTGAGCGGGAAGAGTCTCTCCACCTCTATCCTATCCATCCCATTCATCACCTTATAAGTCTCAATGAGATCTCCCCTCATTCTTCTAACTCTAACGAGTACAAGCCTAGTTTATTCAGCCTCTCCTCAAAGCTCAACTCTCTCAACTCCGGTATCAGCCTAGTAAACCTCCTCTGCACTCCCTCCAAGGCCAAAATATCCTTGCATAAGTGCGGCGACCAGTACTCCAGCTGTGGCCTCACCAATGCCCTATACAGCTGCAGCAAGACCTCCCTACTTTTATATTCAATCCCCCTCGCTATGAAGGCCAGCATCCCATTCGCCTTCCTGACCACCTGCAGCACCTGCAGGCTGGGTTTTTGCGACTCATGCACAAGGACACCGAGGTCCCTCTGCACCTTCGCCTGCTGCAGTTTTTCGCCACGTAAGTAATAGTCCTTCCTACCATTATTCCTACCAAAGTGGACCACCTCGCACTTGCCAACATTAAATTCCATTTGCCAGTTCCTGGCCCATTCGCCCAGCCTATCTAGATCCTTCTGCAGACTCTCCACACCCTCCGCGCAATTTGCCGTTCCACCAATCTTGGTGTCATCAGCAAATTTCGACCCATACACTCAGTTCCCTCCTCCAGATCATCTATATAAATGGTAAATAGCTGAGGCCCCAGCACCGACCCCTGGGGCACTCCACTAGTCACCAACCGCCAATCCGAATAGCACCCATTAACCCCCACTCTCTGCCTCCTATTTGACAACCAATCCTCTATCCACGCTAACACCCTACCCCCAACTCCATGCCCCCTTACTTTCTCCTCCTTTGCTCATCTAACCTTGGTCCATACATCTCACCCTTTTTTCAAAATCATTATCTTCTACAGTCTCCCAAATACAATAAAAATGTTCTCACTACTTTCCTCCCTTTGCCTCTGCACTGAATAACTTATCATTCTTTGCACATTCTCCTCATGTCTGCATGGGTTTCTTCTAGGTGCTTCAGTTTCCTCCCACAGTCCAAAGATATGCAAATTAAGTGGATTGGCCATGTTAAATTGCCCCTTAGTGTCAGGGGAATCAAGTAAATAAGTGAAGTTTAGGGGATAGGGCCTAGGTGGGATTATTGTTGGTGCAAGCTCGAGGGGCTGAAAGGCCTTCGACTGAACTGTAGGAATTCTATGATTTTATGAAAGCATATCAAATGAGGCCATCTTTGATTATTTTCTTGTATCACTCACTACCAACTCTCCTTCCACATCCTAACCCTACCTCCTTCTCGATCCATCTCTGTAAGAAACTATCCCGCAGTTCACTTAAACCTACACTTTCAAAATTTCAGCAGTCTAAACTCTGGCCCTCTATTCATCACAACATTTCTACAGCAACTAATTTGATCAACTAACTTTGATGCCTTCATCCTCAATAAGACTATTACTCTCCCTCATCCTGTCCATTCCATCTGTACTACCTTCATCACAACTCTCTTATCCATGGAATGCAGACTTGAAAGGAATGGTGGACAACCAGTTTAGTCATCCACCACTAGATTTGGCTGGACCACTTAACAAACTATTGAGTTTTGCTAAACTGCTGATCACTCTATTTCCCCCCCCCCTCCCCATTACATGTGTAGCTGACATTGTTAATGGTTCTCTCTCTTCAGATGTTGTCCCTCTTTCCTTTAAGTTGTCAATCCTCATTACTCTCAAAAATTTGGCATGTCAGCCATGACTCTCACCAATTTTTACAGTTGCATCATAGAAAACATTCTTTCTGGTTGTACTACAGCTTGGTAGGACTCCTGTGCTCCCCAAGACTGCAAGAAACTACAAAAGATCGTGAATGTAGCCCAATTCATCACAAAAACTAACCTCCCATCCATTGACTCTGCCTAAACTTCCCACTGCCTTGGCAAAGCAGCCAACATAATTAAAGACTCCACACAGCCCGGACATTCCCTCTTCCACCTTTTTCTGTTTTGGAAAAAAGATACAAAAGTCTGAGGTCACATACCAACCGACACAAGAACAGCTTCTTCCCTGCTGCCATCAGACTTTTGAATGGACCTACCTTGCACTAAGGTGTTCTTTCTCTATACTCTAGCTATAACTGTAACACTACATTCTGCCCTCTCTCATTTCTTTCTCTTTGAATGGTATGTTTTGTCTGTATAGCACACAAGATTTTACCGTATACTAATACATGTGACAATAATAAATCAAATAAAAAAAAATTAAGCTCATCATCCTTCAAACCTCGCTTTCCTCTTCAAAGTTCTTGAGCACATTTTCACCTTCTGAATTCATTCCAATTTTTCCTGTTTGAATCCCTCCAATCAGGTTTCCACACCTGTTGCAGTACTGAAGCAGCTATCAAGGTCACAAATTAACTCCTATGTGACTGTAACAGAGGTAGATAATTCCTTCTTGTCTTTCTCAACCTGTTTTCAGCCTTTGGCATGTTTGAGCACACAATGCTTCTCCAGTGTTGTCCAGATAGGTAAAAGGGAGGTGAGGGTAACTGTTCTATCCTAGTTCCATTTTTATCTTGTCTAATTGTAGCCAGAGCATCACCTGTAATGGCTTCTCTTACTGCTCCTGCGTCATTAACTTTGAAGTCCCTCAAGGTTCAATCTTTATATCCCTCCTATTTCTCATCTAGGGAAGGCGGTGGCATAGTGGTATTGTCACTGCACTAGTAATCCAGAGACCCAGGGTACCCAAATTCGAAACCCACCATGATAGATGGTGAAATTTGAATTCCATAAAAAACTGGATTAAAAGTTTAATGGTGACCATGAAATCATTGTTATAAAACCATCTGGTTCATCACTGATGTCCATTAGGGAAAGAAATCAGTTGTCCTTATCTAGTCTGGCCTACATATGATTCCAGGCCCACAGCAATGTGGTTGACTCTTAAAAGCCCTTTGACAGCAATTAGGGATGGGCAATAAATCTGTATTCCATGAATAAATAGAGAGAAAAAAATCTACAACCTGCCCTCAGTAACATCACTCAGAAGCATAGTGTCAGTTTTAACATGTACACTAGTAACACCCTGCTCCTCCACTGTTGCTAAACTATCAAGGTTGCTTAGGTACTGGATGAACATAAATTTCTTCCAATTCAATACTGGGAAGACTGAAGTCATTGTTTTCGGACCCCTCTCCAAACTCCATTCCTGAGCTACTGATTGCATTTCTCTGTGTGGCAACAACCTAATTTTAAGTTAGTAGGTTAGCAATTTTGACGTCACGTTCGATCCTGAGATTACTTAATAATCATACCATTACGAAAACACTGGGGGGGCATTTTCCAGGCCTTCCTGTTGGCTTGATCTTCCCGTTCTGCAGAAGCAATCCCCCCTCACCCCCCCATGCAGTGGGTTCCATCAGGACCCACTGGGTGCTGCAGCTGACAAGTACCATTGCCTTTGGTGGGGAATAGTGACCTGCCTCCACCACTGGAAAGCCTGCCGCAGAAAATCCTAGCATTTTCCACCTTCGCTCAGCTGCTGCGGAAACCCTTATTCATCCCCTTGTTACCTCTAGACTTGATTGTTCCCATACACTTCCACATTCTACTCTCTGGGAACTTGAAGTAATTTAATAATTGGTGCCTATGTCTTAACTCACAAGAAGTTCCTTTCACCAAGCATTCTATGCTCACTGCCCTAAGCTAGCACCCAGTCAAGCAGAGTCTTGATTTTAAAATACTGATCTTCATCTTCTCATGTCTCCCTGTCTCTATGATCTCCTCCTAGACTCCCTAAATATTTGCATTTCTCTAATTCTGGCCTCGTGAATATCCCAATGTTGACAGCCACATCTTCAGTTGCCAATGCCAAAAGCTCCGGACTGTGTTGCAGTTGTTGGATCAGGTGTCACCACATGGTACAATTTGTGGCAATTTGCTCCCTGCCACCAACATTAATGTTTCCCTATTTTCTTCAATGAGGCCTTCAGAATCTTCTTAAAATGTTTTCTCTATCCTCTTTGTGATCAGATGTAATTAATCAGTTGGGAAAAGAGGATTTGCTTCTGAAGCTGATTATTTGGCATGCAGATGCAGAGAGGGCAATCTTATGATTGTGCCCTGCTGGCCAAAGGTTGGGGCGAGCCAGTAAGATCGAATGAGAACTGAGAAATCACATTTGCACCCAATTTCATGCCTCTTCCTAGCGCCTGAGATCCGTCATGCCCATTTCCAGCCTCAAGGTTGAATAAATCATGTAAATTTCATTTAAATGTAATTTCCATGTGATTAGCAAGCCTGGATGCTATCGTCTGGACTCACTTGCCTGTGTGGCCTTGCTGGAAGAGTTTCACTCCAGCAATAATTACAACTGCTCCACAGTCATGGGTATCAGACGTAATGGCCTTGCCAGTCAAACTGGAGGCCATTGAAGCCCCCCTGGGAGGTTGGGGATAAGGAGGTAGTGCCCCTTGCACCATGCCAGCTTGGCACCTTGGCACTGACCAGAGGGCAGTGGGTAGTGCCAATCGGTGGGCTCTGAGGAAGACAGATCTATTGGGGGGGTGAAGCCAGAACAGGAGCAGGCCGATCAGTAGCGGGTTGGGGAGAGACCACTCAATTGTGATCAGTGGGAAAGGCAGGCGTCCTCTGCCACTCTGCAGTTGTGATCGGTGGAGGGAAGGGGGAAACAGTCTGGGTGGGGAGTCTGGGGGGCAATTGGTCTGGGTGGGGGAGGAGGAGGGTTGGAGGGGCGAGGGGAGTGCCTTCTTTAGAGCAAAGGAACCTGCACATGTACAATGGCACCCACTGCTGCTCTCAGTCAACAATCGGGCAACATAAGCCCCACCCCGTCCCCTACAGGTGAGAAACAGATTTTAAGAACTTTCTTTGCTCTAAGTGCATAAGATAGCAGATTTGGACTCGCCCAAAAAAAAACAAATTAGAAATTCTGCTGTTTACATGCTAGTTCTGGACTTCAAATTTTTTTTTGCAAGATCTCCCCCAGTGTCCAGACCAGTGGAGCTGATTTCAGATTATCATGTTTGTGATGCTGGAGGAATTGGTTTCAGTGAGAATTCTGGAAGATGACCATAGAAACTCTGCTGCAGCGAACTGCAAGACAAACTCCAGGGAGTGGTGAGCCCCAGAGCCCTGAGAGTGGCAAAGGCAGGGAAGAGTGACCTCTCCAATCCCACCCACCTCCCGCCCACCCTTAGGCCAGGTGACCTGGCACAAGCTCAGTTGACGATCCCTGCAGAACCCCACTGATAAGTCCCAAGCACAAGTCATGGGTTTGTTGGCAAGCACAAGAGAAAAAGTGACAGATAAATTACTGGACAAGACCCATCCCAAGAAGACATGAACTAGAAATTACTGGTTAGTCCCAGAAATGGTTGGTTACCTTAACTGTGAAACTCAGTATCATGCTGAACCTATGACTGGCAACTTGGATTTTTCAGTCAGTCTGTTCCCAGCCGGAACAGGATATTAAGGGTTCCTGAACCAAGGAAACTGAGGGTTGCCGAACTAAGATGTAGTTAAAATATACATCAGCCATGATCTAATTAAATGGGTCAAGTTCAAGGTTTTGAATGGTTTACAGCCATTCATACGTTCCTATACAGTAGAGCAAGCAAAAGTAGTAATTTATAATCTCTACCTGTCATACATTCAAGCAGTGCTTAGCCACCATTTCATTTACTTGCTTTTAAGGTTTGCGTTCTTCCAAAGCAAATAGAATATTTAAAACATCGTCATATTTCGATCCCGTGGTCAGTTGCTATGCAGTAGTTTGCAGACCTCCTGCATGAGTTTGAATTAAAATTCAGAAAAAAGTGAAAACTTCATCAGTCTTAACATTGTGTAAAGCAGATTATTCCCCGAAATTGGCGGCAAAATGGCATTTTGCCGTCAATATTAAACCATTTAGAAACTTACTTACATTTCTTTAAATTCTGCTTACTTTCATCAAGTCACTCTTTCCATAGGGAAGATATTCATACAAACAACCGTTTTACTTCAACTTGAGTAGTGACTGTAACAGAGGTATTTCCAGGTAGACCTTCGCTATTTTAGTATTTCCGGGGTTCAGCAATTGCTCTGTACACTCGTCTGAATACTAAAGTCCAGAATGAATTGTTTCCTTTGTACTGTTAACGCATTAACCCGTTGAGTTACTTAAATAGCAACTCAAAGACATAAAGTTCTAACTTGCACAGTGTACAGCAGATGGAAGAAAAAATGCAAAGGGCAAATGATTTAAAAATAGGAATTTTAGGAATAATCTGTTCATTTTTGAGGGTTTAAATCTGTGGCATCTTCCCATGCAATCTGCATGTTGAGCCCTGTTCCATTTTAGGTGCTGATACTGCCAATATCTACAAAAATAGCTGTCTCCATGACGACAAAATGTGTAAATGCCAGCTGGGAAGTTTGACCTTTAAAGAAATGTAGATACCCATAACGCAGTGTGCTATTGTTCTATTTGCTGGTCCACATATCAAAAGTGTGATATGAAAATAATCAGTTTGATTATACACTCTTTCTTATCAGAAACTGTAATGGAAAGCTTAATGCCAAAAGCTGCATACTGGTATCTGCACCAGTTTTCTCGAAGTGTACGCCTGTAGTTTAATGCATCATTTCAGTCATGGAAAAGTGGATCAAGTGTCTAACTCAGTCTGCCACATTACACATGCTTCAAAATAGCCCTGAGCAAAGCATTGGCAAAAATGCACATTGATTTTAAGGGGCTTATTTTAGACAAAACTTCTTACTTTCGATTTTATTTTTCCCAACGTTTTTATGTTTCCCTGTCTTGTTAACCTTTAACTAAGAAATCATAATATCCCAGGACATTGCACCAATTGTAAAGTTCTTGCTATGCTATCAGTCATCAGATCTATATAGTTTGATTATGCTTGGTTTCATGTCACACGAATAAATTAAACACTTTCATTTTGTCACTGATCAATACACCAAGGTCCATGCGCATACATAGAATTATTTATCAAATCACATTAAAGACTTATTATGAAAATATTTCAATGGCTGCTGAAGTGTGATCTCACACAATATTAATTTGTTTTCCTCATACAGTTCATTAAAACTCATGTGGCAAAGTGAGACTGCACTTGAATCTGTGTGCCAGGATCTTCAGGTTTGGAGATTGGAGGACCACAACTGTCCTCCTTCAAACTAAAATCAATAAAAACCATCACTCCCACTTAAGCACTCTAGCTATGTCTCTCCACGAAAATTCAATAACAGGTAAGTTAGTGGCAATGGTAGAGTTAAAAATTAAAATCGCCTTCAAGCTAAATGTTACACTTCATAAATTCAAAGCTATGCACAACAGCATCATGGAAGTGTAAATTGCAAAGAAAAAATGGTTTAAAAAACATACAAAGCTGAGGAATAATAACATGGAAAACATTCAGTCTGCTTTCAACATTAAGGACAGAAAATGTAAAAGATTATTCTAATAGGCTATTTGCAATGATGAGTTGGAAAAATGGAAATACAAAATGAAACTCCAAACAGAGGAGAACAATGTGGCAGGTGCAACCACATTCATCTAAACATGTCGATCTAATGCTGTAAATCCAGAACAGCTGGCGTCACGAATAATGACAGCAACACAGATTAAACTGAGAGCAGTAAGCTCAAGTTATTTTAATAAGATTCCAAGCATATCAAGCAAGGGGAAAATACTGTGAGCGGCATGAGATCAAAATGGCAAATGGAAGAAATAACAGAAATATAATTTGCTCAGGAAATGTCTCACAATTTTATTATCACTTCTCCACCATTGCCATTCACCTGTAGATACAAGTGCTGGGATTTTGCAGTTCTTTAATTGAAAAAGCATTCCATAAGTGGATAGAAACTGACAACAGGTGGGAAATAATCTATCTTTTACTTTTTGTTAGGTGTAAATCATGCACACATACCATTGAGAATGTCAGAGACAGTGAAGTGGGTGGGCATGTGAATATTTTGCTTCTCATATCTCCTGACGATAAAATTTATGAATTTCATGAGTGTGATGTTAATCTAATTTCCTCCTCTTAATGTGCACAGGCCCATTAGTGTCAAGATTTTTTTTAACACATCCTCACTATTGCTCCAATTCACTTGTCTTAGTTGATAACTCACACATTTGAGGCAAAATGAGGTGGATACATGTTGAAACACAGACTTGAATGCATAATGCACTCTTTGTCACTTGACTCTTGAGAGCATTGGTGAAATAGTCAACACACCAGCTATTTGGTGACTAGAAGACAAAATAGCACTTAAAAAAGCAGTTATCTGACCAATCATTTTTCAGGTGTTTTGTGACCCTTGATATATGTGCAATTTGTTAATTATATGTCTACAAAACAATGTCAACAATTCAAAATATGTTGGCCACAAATTTTCTGGAGCAGTGCTTGTCATTAGTTAGAAATGTTCTTTTGCATACTTCAACAAAAGTTTCCTCACAAAAATGTCAGCTGATTAACAGTACAATGAGAGGAACAATGCACTTGGAACCTGAGTGATAGGGGACAATTAAAAAGGCTAGTTAGTTAAACACTGTGATTTAAGAATTGAGAAATAAGCTCAGGGAAAACAAAGAGAGCGGGTGAACTGAAGATGGATAATTCAATGTCAAACTGTGCACAGAAAGAAAAATAAAGAGAGAATAAGAGGCAAAGTAAAACACAATTTTTCCCAAAATCTCAATATTCACATTGTACATCTGTTCCGAAAGCATGATAATGTTCTACAATTTATATATAACAGTATCATTACTCTTATTAGTATAAATTTTGGTCCAGTCATCCTGTGACATGCTAATATTTTATATAGAGTTCATACTCATCATTGTGGGATTGTTGGTATTAATGCAATTTGGCCATTATAAGCAGTGGATGGTTAAAAATACAAAGTAATACAATGCAAACCAAAAGACAATTAAATCTGCCAATACTTCTTAATTCAGCCAACTTTTTAAACTGCAAATAGCAAGGATTAGTTGTAGTAAAATTAAGGTGCAAAGAGTTTATTGAACTTTCTTCTTGGATGTGGGCATCACTGGCTAGACCAGCATTTATTGCCTATCCCTACCTGCCCTTCAGAAGATGGTGGTGAGCTAACATCTTGAACGATGCAGTTCCTGAGGTGTAGATAAGCCCACAATGCCATTCAGGAAGGAGTTCCGGGCTTTGAATGGTCCTGTGTTGTAGCTTTGGCAGTTTGCCACCTCATTTTAAGGTATGCCTGGTGTTGCTCGTGCTCTGCACTCTTCATTGAATTAGTGTTAATTCCCTGATTGGTGCTAATGTAGAGCGGGGGATATGCTGAGTCACGAGGTTACAGATTGTGGTTGAATACAGTTTTGCTGATGGCCCACAGTATCGCATGGATGCCCAATTTTGGAGCTGCTAAATCTGTTCAGTCTATTCCATTTAGCACAGTGGTAGTGCCACAAAACAAGATGGATGCCTCAATGTGAAGACAGAACTTCCACCTCCAGGACTGTGTGGTAGTCACTCCTAATGATGCCGCGGGTCAGATGCCGCTGCAACAAGCAAATCAGGTCAAGTTTGTTTTTCCCTCTTGTTGGTTCCCTCACCACCTGCCACAATCCCAGTCTAGCAGTTATATCCCTTAGGGTTTGGCCAGCTGTCTACGATGGTGTTACTGAGCCACTCATGGTCATGTACATTGAAGTTCCCCCACCCACATTACATTCTGCACTCTCACCATCCTCAGTACTTCCTCTAAGCGGCGATCAACATAGATATCAGCTGAGGTGGGATGGTACATGGTAATCAATAGGTTTTCTTGTCCAAGTTTGATATGGTGCTATGAAACTCCATGGAGTCCAGACTCGACGTTGGGGACTCCCATGACACCTCCCTCTTGACAGGATACCACTGCACCACCACCTCTACTGGGTCTGCTCTGCTGGTGACACAAGGCATACGCAGGAATAATGATGTCTAGAATATTATCTGTAGGGCATGATTCCATATGACTACATCAGATTGCTGCCTGACTTGTCTGTGCAAGTTCTCCTCCTTTTGGCACAAGTGTCCAAATGTTAATGAAAACTTCATAGGATCGACAGGGCTGAGTTTACCACTGTTGTTTCCTGTCCCTAAGTTGATGCTGGTTTCATTCCTTTTTGTTCCACTTGTAGAGGTTGAATACAACTGAGTTGGCTAGGCCTTTCAGAGGGCATTTAAGAGCCAACCATATTGCTCTGGGTCTGGAGTCCCATGTAGCTAGATGAGGTAAGGACGGTAGGTTTTTTTCCCTAAAGAACATTAGCGATTAACCAGATGGGTTTTTATGATAATTGACAATGGTTTCATAATCATTGTGGTTTTTAAAATTCCACCATTCAAACCCAGGGCCCTACAACAGTACCCTGGATCTCTGGATTATTAGTCATGCAACAATATCACTGTTCCACTGCCTTCCTGGCATGCTTAATGTGTCATAAGCCATTGTAACTGACTTCAGCAGAAATGGCAATTCTTATCACAATATTTGCCTTGTGTGGGTAGATGCCTGACAAGTCCGGGCAGAGTCAAGTGACAGTAAAAGCTTGTTCTTCTTCTTTCGCCAGCACCAGCTGAGCAGGTAAAGACTAGGAATAGCTGGTGAGACATGTAGAGGAAAACACTGGCCAATAGGCTAGGAGATATTGTTTGGTTGAATAATTAAGTTGGCTTACAGGGCAAGATTCTGCAGAGACATTTGCACTGGTCAGAACACCAACTTCTAACATGCCAACATTCTTGCACCAAAAATGTTGTGCACCAACATGCTCTGGCTGAACCAGAGCTAATGTTCCCATCAACCTGCTCTTTAAAGCGGCAAGGATACAGATTCCTCACGAGCAACAGGTGACTTTGGTTTTTTTGAAAGCTGGTTTAACAGACACTCACCCTGCTCAGTAAGATTTTTCATTCCAGAAAAGCATCAGAATTGAAACGGGAGGGAACAGGAATTAAACACTGAATTTTATTTTTAAGTGTGACTTTTTAGAATGGCTCAGACATCTTAAAGTTTTAGTTCTCGTAACCTTTGAAAACGAGATTGAAATCACCTTTAAAATATCTTAAGTGAATACAGCTTATAAGTTGATAACTCTTTTCTTTTGTGTGGTTAAATGGGCAACAGTCTGCAAAATTAGGCCCAACGTAAAATTGACCAATTTATATATATAACTAAAACCTGCTTCTACAAGTTATCACAAGTCAAAAGCCAACAGGGACACATACCTGAACTGTCTCGCGTATCCAACAGGGTACTACTTTAACAATAGGGGAGTCATCATGACTCAAAACCAGAATCCAGACCTCTTACATATTGAATAGAAAGGCTCAACTTTACAATGGAAAAGTCATTATGGCCTGAAGCCCATCAGGAGGTATTCAATCAGAAAACATATGATTGTGCATTTCCACCAGACTTCTTTATCACCCCAATGTCCAAAAGCCAAGGAACATTCGAAGAAGGGAAGGATGAAAACATCCATTTTCAAAACAAGTTCTAGTGAAGAGTCCACCAAATGTACTATGACCCGAGAAAATACAAGACAGCATGTGAGATCTACCAAGAGGACCCAGAGTTCACCTGTCATCATGAGCTTAGTAAATTACATCCAACGGCCCGATCAGGTAGTATCCATTCCTCAGGCAATTAGCTTGCTTTGGGAAAGTTAATTTAATCTATTGTGCAAGATTGTTTCTTTAACCTATAAGTGTTTTTAATAAAGCTAAGTTTGAACCATTGTCCTTGATCTGTCTCAAAGTAAAGGCACTTGAGTAAATGTGATAATCTGGGTGAAATGTCTTTACAGGATACTTCAGTAAGAAATCTCACAACACCATGTTAAAGTCCAACAGGTTTATTTGGCAGTACAAGCTTTAGGAGTACTGCTCCCTCATCAGGTGAGTAAGGACTTGCGTTCACAAACAGGGCATATACAGACATAAACTCAATTTACAAGATAATGGTTGAAATGTGAGTCTTTACAGGTAATCAAGTCTTAAAGGTACAGACAATGTGAGTGGAGAGAGGGCCAAACACAAGTTAAACAGATGTGTATTGTCTCCAGCCAGGGCAGTTAGTGAGATTTTGCAAGCCCAGGCAAGTCATGGACGGGTTACAGATAGTGTGACATGAACACAAGATTCTGGTTGAGGCTGTCCTCATGTGTGTGGAACTTGACTATCAGTTTCTGCTCAATGATTCTGCATTGTGTGTCATGAAGGCCGCCTTGGAGAATGCTTACCTGAAGATTAGAGGCTGAATGCCTGCGACTGCTGGAATGTTCCCCAACTGGAAGGGAACATTCCTGCCTGGTGATTGTCAAGTGGTGTTCATTCATCCATTGTCATAGCGTCTGCATGGTCTCCCCAATGTACCACGCCTAGGGACATCCTTTCCAACAGCGTATCAGGTAGACAATGTTGGCCAAATCGCAAGAGTATATACTGTGTACTTGGTGGATGATTTCTCACATGAGATGATGGCATCTGTGTTGCTGATCCGGCACGTCTTGCAGAAGTTGCTGTGGCAGAGTTGTGTAGTGTCATGGTCACTGTTCTTCTGAAGATTGGTCTGCTGCAGGCAATGGTCTGTGTGAGGTTGTGTGGTTGTTTGAAGGCAAGAAATGGGGTGTGGGGATGGCCTTGGCGAGATGTTCATCTTCATCGATGACATGTTGAAGGCTCCGGAGATGTCGTAGCTTCTCCTCTTGGGGGAAGTACTGGGTGACGAAGGATACTCCGTCCGCCGTGTCCTGTATTTGTCTTCTGAGGTCAGTGTGGTTTTTCACTGTGGCACTTGGAACTGTCAATCGATGAGTTGAGCGCCATATCCTGTTCTTATTAGGGCATCTTTCAGCTTCTGGAGATGTCTGTTGCGATCCTCCTCATCTGAGCAGATTCTGTGTTATACGGAGGGCTTGTCTCTAGGGGATGGCTTCTTTAACATGTTTATGGTGGAATGCTGAGGTAACTGTCCTTGATGGAGATGCGTGTGTCCAAGAATGCAGATGTTTCCGGAGAACAGTCCATGGTGAGTCTGATGGTGGGATGCAACTTGTTGATGTCATCATATTGTTGTTTCAATGATTGTTATTATTCGCCGTGAGTCCAAAGGAAGAAAATGTCATCAATGTATCTATGTATAGGGTTGGTTGAAGGTCCTGTGCAGTGAAGAGGTCTTGTTTGAACCTGTGCTAAAAAGATGTTGGTATATTGAGGTGCAAATTTTGTCCCCATAGCTGTTCTACGTGTCTGGATGAAGAACTGGCTGTTGAAGGTGAGGATGTTGTGATCCAGTGTGAGCTGGATGAGTTGGAGAATTGCATCTGGAGATTGGCAGTTGTTGGCATTGAGTACTGAGGTAGTTGCAGCAATGCTGTCATTGTGAAGGATGCTGGTGCACAGTGCTGAGACATCCATTGTGACGAAGAGTGCTCCTGGTTCAACTGCTCCATGTGTGCTGAGTTTCTGTACAATGGATTTCAGGATGCCCTCAATGAGAGCTACGCACGGAATAGCCATAGAGATCAAACGCACACCTCAATATGCCAACATCTTAATGCACAGGTTCGAACAAGACCTCTTCATCACACAGGACCTTCAACCGACGCTATACACTAAATACATCGATGACATTTTCTTCCTTTAGAGTCATCAAACAATCATTGAAACAACTATATGAGGACATCAACAAGTTCCATCCTACCATCAGACTCACCATGGACTACTCTCCAGGATCGGTTGCATTCTTGGACACACACACCTCCTTCAAGGACAGTCACCTCAGCACTTCACTGTACTGCAAGCCAAAGGATAACCTCACGATGCTCCACTTCTTCAGCTTCCACCCTAAACACATTAAAGAAGCCATCCCCTATGGACAAGCCCTCCGTATACAAGGATATGCTCAAATGAGGAGGATTGCAACAGACACCTACAGATGCTGAAAGACACCCTCATAAGAACAGGATATGGCACTTGACTCATCAATTGACAGTCCCACCGTGCCACGGCAATAAAAAACAGCACTAACCTTCTCAGAAGACACACACGGGACACAGCGATCACAGTACCTTTTATCGTCCAGTATTTCCCCGAAGCGGAGAAGCTACAACATTTTCTCCAGAGATTTCAACATGTCATCAATGAAGGCAGACATCTTGCCAAAGGCATCCCACACTCCCACTTCTTGCCTTCAAACAACTGCACAACCTCAAACAGACCACTGTCCACAGCAGACTACCCAATCTTCAGGAGAACAGTGATCCTGAGACCACACAACTCTGTCACAGCTACCTCTGCAAGATGTGTCAGAGCATCGACCCGGATGCCATCATCTCTTGTGAGAACACCATCCACCGGGTACACAGTACATACTCTTGTGACTCAACCAACGTTGTCTACATGATACACTGTAGGCACGGTACATTGGAGAGACCATGCAGATGTTACGACAGCGGATTAATGAACACCGCTCAACAATCACCAGGCAGGAATGTTCCCTTCCAGTCAGGGAACATTTCAGCAATCACAGGCAACCTCTGATCTTTGGGTAAGCGTTCTCCAAGGCGGCCTTCACAACAGAGTCGCTGAGCAGAGACTGATAGCCAAGTTCCGCACACAAGGACAACCTCAACTGGGCTCATGTCACACTATTTGTAACCCCCACAACTTGCCTGGGCTTGCAAAATCTGTCCTGGTTGGAGACAATACACATCAGTCTAACTTATGCTTGGGCCTCTCTCCACTCACATTGTCTGTTCCTTTAAGACTTGATCACCTGTAAATACTGGCATTCCATTATCTTGTAAATTGAGTTTGTGTCTGTGTATGCTCTGTTGGTGAACACAAGTCCTCATTCACCTGATGAAGGAGCAGCTAGTGCTGCCAAATAAACCTGTTGGACTTTAACCTGGTATTGTGCTTATCCCAGTCCAATGACATCATAGAATATTTCAGACATTGGACTTCAGCAAGATTGAAGTAACCTTTAAAATGTTATCAGTTTTGGTTCCTATTGCACAACTTTCCCTGCAGGAAAAGCTGAGCCTCCACCCTGCAGATGAGATTGTGCCAAAAACTGCTGACAGTATCCGAACAAGAGATGTTGAAACCAAGCCTCGTTATCACCTGGAGGAAACCCTAACGGCTGCCCCAAGGAAACTCAAAAGAAGTAATGCATCTAGATATCAAGTGGCAAAATTCCTCTGTCAACATCATCCCAGGATATTAGGCAAAAGAATAGTGCAGATGTAAAGTAAAACAAGTGATATTTTATTTTTGCAGCAAAGACTCATTGCTGAACATCTGAGGTAGTTATCGCTGAACAATGTCAACTTCAGCTGCTTAGTGCAAGACTTGTGTTGATTAGTTATTAAAATGCTTCCTGTTAAAACTGTGTATAGTTTAGAATGACTTAAATAATGCATAAAAAGACTCAAATAGGACACAGTAAATTATAAATACAATAAATAATAAACATTTTCTCAAAACAAAATTTGCACTGTCATCTGTGACTGATGATCGCTGTCATAAATCAGAAATGACAAAGTAAGAGCTGAAACCCTAATGCCTCCGGCGCCTACCCCGTACTCGTGACCGGACCCCTCTTGTTCCAATGATATGTCCAGCAACAGAAAGCTCATTGTTGGGATGTTGCTGCCCAGACGTTGCATCCATTAGAGATGTAATTGCTGGTTCATGGGCCTGCACAGCTTCTGTACTTGGACCCATGAGGAATGGTTCTACTGTTGCCATTTGTGTTACTGCTATACCACCTGCACACATCTCTGGTGTTTGTACTGGCATCTGGGTAAGCTCACTTGCAGCATCCTGATGCTGGATTTGTTTTGTAGCTGTCAATGCATCAGTAAGTTTCTGAATAGAAAGTGCCAACTGCTGACAAAGACTTGTCTTCAACTCCCTCACCTCATGGCAAAGACTTGTCTTCAAATCTCTCACCTCCTGACAAAGACCTGTCTTCAACTCCCTCACCTCCTGACAAAGACCTGTCATCTCCTGTCTGATCAAGTCCAGAGCATCTAGCTGTCTGTCATGTTGTGCCACTAACATGTCCCGCAGTCCTGCAGCAAAGATCTCTTCCACCTCTTCCACTGAAGTCTCAATATGGGGCTGATGTGGTCCACATGTCACCGAAGATGATGGATCTGCTTGAACTGTTGGAGGTCCCTCACCACTTGACATTTCAGATCGGTCTATCACACATCCTCCCAATACCCCCATGGCATCAGCTTCATGGATGCTTGGATGACCTCTTTCTGTGCCTCGCTCTGAGCAGGAGGGACCAGATGGCGAGGTGGCAATCTGAATATTGTCCCAGGATTGCATCCCTCCAACATCAGCATCCTGTAGGTGTAATGTGGAGACAGGAGTAACAGTTCCACTTTGCTTGCCCTCCCAGCCAGGATGCACAGCTTCCTGTTCATCTGAATACCACTCCACCTCCTCTTTTAGTTCAATTACTGTCACACTTTCCTCCTCTTTGACCTGTGGCTCAGTATCATCCACAGACCTTTCAACAACGTTGGCTGCAGCTACCCACTCACTGCCATCTCCAGACGGTGCACCCAAAGGTGGCTGTGCTCCTGTCAAAGAAAACATTCATACAGGTTCATGACATATCACAGAAGCCCAAATGTGGTTTAAACATTCAGCTGGCAACACTCACCTTGCCCCATTCCAATGTCTGCTTGACTACCAGCCACTGAACTATTACTGACTCCCACCAGCTGCCTGGCCCTCTCTTCATATTCATTAAGATCCTTCAGAAACGCCACACCACCATCCCTGGTCAATAAACGCTCCCGGGCATTATGAGCCATCTTAATCTGTTTAAACATACATTCAAAATAAATTTTACTTCAGTACTATTTTGTTAGCTTCAATTTAACTTCTGCATAGTTTGCAGTTAACATTCACCAAGCAATGTCACCATTTCACTGTAGTTGCAGATAATGGATCTTTTACAAGCCTTGTCCTAATAGCAACTGAATTTTACAACCACTTATCACCCTAAATCCACCCACATAAACCACAAGGTTTGTCACTTCATAACTGTAAATCCCAAATGAAAAATAAAATCCAATCTTTACAAACCCTGGCAGATCGTGTTAAATCATTCAATTTCTTGCGACATTGCTCTGCAGTCCGTGGAATGATACTATTAGCAGTCACAGTCTCTGCAACCTCCTTCCATGCCAAGATGCTAACTTTTCTTGGTGCCCTGCGCCTATCATAACCAAGAAGCCTGTGACGCTTTGCCTCCACCTGATTGAGAAGTGTGTCAAGGTCTTCATCACTAAAGTTATGACATTTCTTCCTCTCATCTGCTTTTTGGACTGCCATCTTCTCCTCTGTAAGCAAGTAAATAAGTGTTTTTCAGACTATTTATTAGTTAGCTGGTCTTAAAATCTGTCCATGCATTTGCCCATTTATAAGAGGGGAGCCAGCAGAGGAGGGAAATGGTGTGATATTGGGAAATACGGTAATAATGAGAACAATGAAAGGGATAGGTATTGATGGCAGTTGAACACTTACACAAGGACTAGGATAAAAGATTGTTGGAATAAAGGTCAAATTTCATTTACAGATGTGGTCTGTGTGCAAAATAATTCACAAAATGCTTTTATTAGTTTGTTCACAAGTCTTCAGTAAACTGTTACTCCATCATACAGGTATAGAATTACAATGCAGAAACATTACAGTAGATGACAATACATGTCAAATGGACACAAAACATTACAAGTCTAGCCCATGGCTAGCTAACAGAACACTTTATAAACAAAGGAGACAAATAGTCAACCTTATAAAGAAACCTCACTGGATGAGAACAGTGGATTTAATGTTTGTCAGAAACTCAAGAAAAAACACCAAGTTGTTTATATCCATTGGCAATGATTGTATTTTCACCAGCTCTTGGTTTGCACTGTAAAGAAAGCAGAAGATTGTTAAGAAACCACACCTTTCAATGCATTCCACTAGTAACACATCTTGGCTTTTTCCAAGGAAACAAGACTACTTCATCTTTGAACCTAATTGCAGTGGTTTGTTTTATGCAGGTCAACCATTGCATCATTTTTTAAATTTATGTTCACAGAATGTGTGCATCACTAGTTAGGCCACTTACCTGAACAATCCACCTGATATAGAAACACTCATTGTGCTATTATAGAAGAGGAATTTGAGGATTTTGACCCAGCAACAGCCACATAGTTGCAAATCAAGGTAGTGTGTTGCTTGAAGGGGGAAGGACTGTTGTCCCTAGCCTTAGGTGATATGGGGCAGTTTTGGAAGGTTTTTTGTTGAGTTGTAGTGTATTCTGTAGATTGTACTCATTCTACTGGCAATGCAGTGTATGGCATAAGCAAATCTTTAAGTAGTGGATGTGATGCTAACAAAGCAGGCTGCTATGCCTGACTAAAACTTCAGCGTTGATACTGCACTTAGCCAATTTAGATCATAGGGGTAGGCCATTCACATCTGCATTGTAGATCATGGCTGATAAGTGCCACATATTCCCTACTCCTTTGATGTCATTAGCATCTAGAAATCTATTAATGCCTGACCTGAACATACTCAATGACTAAGCTTCCAGTTCTCTGATGGCAAGAATTCTTAAGATTCTCTCCTGTGAACAATTCCTCATCAGTCCTACATGGCTTGGCCTTTGCAGATATTTACAAGAGGTTGTTTGGGCTCAAAAATTGCAGCTAAGGAAGAATTGATGGTTTCCTACTTAGGGCAGCACAGTGGCAAGCACTGCTGCCTCACAGCACTAGGGAACCAGGTTCAGTTCTAGCCTTGGGTGAATGAAGTTTGCATGTTTGCTCCCAGTGTGTGGATTAGCCATGGTAAGTGTGTTCTACAGGGATAGGAAAGGGAAGACAGCCTGGGTAAGATACTCTTGGCAGAGTTGGTGTAAAGGATGGACTAAGTTAAACAAAATTGTTATGTTATACCAATTTCAGTCCTTCAGTTCCATATTATCCTCTGAAGATGAACCTGTTTAGCTGCTCTGCAATGTTCTTAAATGTTCCTTCTCTACCTCAAATGGATCCCACATTGCCTATGTTTTTTGCTGGTTGATCATCTATTTTAGCTTCTTGGTCCTGTTGCCACATTCCAAAACCCTCCCACTTCAGGCTTGGCTTTGCCAACTATATATGCCTCTGCCTTCTACAATCATTACTGTTGGGTTTTCAGGCCTTAAAATGCAAATTGTTGCAAGTCTCAATTTTTTTTTAAAATATTAGCCATTGCCCATCATACTGTTTACTTTCAGCCAACTTGCCCCACGCATTTTGGTTAAAACTCTACTTCAGACAAAAGTAAATTGTTATTAGTCAAAATTAGGCTTACATTAACACTGCAATGAAGTCACTGAAAATCCAAGTCACACTCACACCTATTCAAGTACAGAGGGAGAATGCACCTAACCAGCATGTCTTTTGGATTGTGGGAGAAAACCAGAGCACCTGGAGGAAACCCAGAGACATGGGAAAAGTGTGCAGATTTCACTGACCACAGCTAAAAATTGAACCCAAATCCCTGGTGCTGTGAGGCAGCAGTGCTAACCACTGTGGCACCTGTCCAATTGGGGTTACATTGTCCCAAAGAATGTTCAAGATTAGTCTTTTTCCCTCCCAATGCCTGCTTAGTTAGCTACTCACCATAATACTCTAGGAAAACACCTTATGTTTCAACTTCCATAGCACTGAGACACATTGAGTAAATCCAATCTATATACAGACTGAAGTCCATTATTTTGCAACATCCCTGATATACCTCAAATTTCCTTGTACATCATGGCACCACTTTAATGACCGATTATCTCTACCTGAATGATTTTAGCTTTGCCCATATTCTACATCATCTGCTAATCCAAGATCCTCACATACTGACTCATCCCTCACCACTCTACTTCATCTTACTTCTTGCCCTACTTTCCCAAATGTTGAATATTCTCAAATATTCAGCCCCCAGTCTTGGTCACCCCAATGCCACATGTCTACGGCAGTAAACAGATCACATGCCAATCTACTTGGTTGCTAATGCCATATGCCACCAGATAAAGGCCCTTCAAGTCTGCCTGTTTGACATTCCATAGTTAAACATTGTGCAGCATGGGCCTAGAGAGGAACTCTTGGAGCAATACTGCAGGGCAGATGCTTGGATAGGTATCAACCACACCATTCTTTGTGCTAGATACAATTCCCAATTAGTTCAAGGTTTTCTCCATTTCCTGACACCAGTGTGGCGAGGTCCCCTAGATCCCAGTGACTCAAATTGTCTCAATGTCAAGAGCAGTCAGTCAATCATCTCACTTCTAGAATTTAGTCCTTTTGTTCACATTTGGATCAAAGCTTAACAGACAGGAGTTGAATAGACCCCAGAAGTATCCAAACCAGTGAGCAGGTTATAGTCATTAGTGCCAATGACATGTTCCATCACTCTGCTGAAGATTGAGAGTAGACTATGGCCAGGTTGGATTTGATGTCAAGATGCTAACATTGGACTAGGATAGACACAGTAAGTCTCAACACTTAAAATCCAACACATTTGTTAGCACGAGCTTTTGAAGCATTGCTCCTTCATCAGGTGAGTGATTATTGGATTTGGTGAAGAGGGCAATTTTCCACATTGCTGTGCAGCTGCCAGTGCTGTTGCTACCCTGGAGCTTGGTTATGTCTAATTCTGGAGTCTTCAGTATGATTGCTAGCATATTAACAGGACCCATCACCTTCTGCAATTCCTCAATAGCACATGGAGAAAGCCAAATTCACTGAAGACTGGGCATCTGATGTCAGGAGCTTAGGAGACTGAGGGATTATCCTCCCAACACTTGTCTGAAGATGGTTGTACTTTTAGTCCTCATCTCTGCCTTGATGTGCTGGGCTCCCCATCAGAGGATGAGGATACTTATGGAATCATTTTCTCCAGTTAGTGTTTAATTGCACACCATTCACATGATACAGTTGG
Organism: Carcharhinus amblyrhynchos; assembly: GCF_965287045.1. Lineage (NCBI taxonomy): Eukaryota > Metazoa > Chordata > Chondrichthyes > Carcharhiniformes > Carcharhinidae > Carcharhinus > Carcharhinus amblyrhynchos. The sequence continues at coordinate 97,939,421 of NC_137326.1, read as the reverse complement.
ACTGCAGTGATATGGTCTGATCTGCTGGTTGGCTTTGCTCTTTTCAAACCATTCCACTTTCACTATTTGACATGGATACAATCTTGTAACAAACACCCTATGTTTAGATATACCTGACAATACCACTGAAATCCTCATTGAGCTTGGGTTGACCCCATGGTTTGATGACAAATATTGGAGCAATGTCAAACCAAGGTTACAGATTAGTGCTGCACAATGTGATGGAAGGCATCCTCTACATGAAGACAAGACTTTTGTCACTGCAAGTTTCACATGCCCCATATTTGACCCAATGCCATGTAACATCATGAAACCAAGTTAACATCAAAGATCCAGGTCCACACCCTTCTGGTATCACCCTGCTGCTGGGACAGGGCATATCAGGAATGGTGGTATCTGAGATGCCTATAAAGTATGATTCAGAGCAAGTCACTGTTGCTTGACTAGTTTTGGTATAGTTTCTTGAGTTTACAGGGCTGGCATTGCTCCATTCATTTCTGGCACTGTGGTTGATGCCAGGTATGTATTAATTGAATCCAGAACAGTTGAAGTTAAAATTAAGACACAGCTGCTTTCTTTGAAGGTTTATTGACTTAGTTTACATTCACTATTAAGTGTCCTAGCTATCAACAGATGTACAAAATTCCATCATCCATTTAACAATACCAATAAACCTTTAGCAAGCTTGTCCAATTACATTCCTTTAATACTTCTGTAGCAGGTAAGTACAACTGAGATACGCTAGGCTATTCCAGAAGTCATTAACAGCAGCCACAATGCTGAGCATCAGTTACATGCAAGTCAGATCAGGCAGAGGCAGATTTCCTTAGTTATGGAGAATTCTGAACTGTACACATTCATTTATACACCAGTGTAGTAAAATCTGAATAGGTTTAATGTATAAGGCAGCATAGTGGCTAGCACTGCTGCCTCAGCACCAGGGACCCAGCTTTGATTCCTAGGTCAGGTCACTGTCAAGTTTGCACATTCTCCGTGTGCACAGGTTTCCTCCCACAGTTCAAAGAGGTGCAGGTTGGGTGGATTGGCCATGCTAATTGCCTCCAAGTGTCAGGGAAACTAGCTGGTAACATATGGTCATGGGGATAGGGCCTGTGTGGGATTGATCAGTACAGGCTCAATGGGCTGAATCGCCACCTTCTGCACTGTAGGATTATATGACCATAAGGGAGAAACTATGATGCTCCCATCATTACTGATAGCCAATGTTGTTATATCCACCCCAATATATTCAATATACTCACCCTTTTAATGAGCAATACTCCAAGAATTCATCAATGCTACTTGCTGAAAGAGAGCAAAGCAGTATTTAGAAGGTAAAGCATTTTGAAAACAAAAAGGCAGTACTCATTTCCATCTGAGTCAGAATTGAAATAATGTATCATCAGTTCTCGCATCTGACGGCACTTCCTATTTGTCTTTATCATCATTCAGATGGATCTAGTGAAGTTATGAACATCAATCTGGCTATGAAAAATTGCCAACTTAAGACAATTCAATTGTTAGCTAAACTTACAGACCAAGTTGGTCTCTTCTGGAATTTGACTCGTTAAAGCTCACCTGCCAAAGATCCTTCAAGGCAACAGTTAAGCATCCAGTGGTAAACATCGCCACCTAAAGACAAGAGTTTAAAAATCATACATTTTAGTGTATTCACTACAGGAGTCTAATATTGTGATCAGAAAACCATTACTCAGCCCTGTTCAATCTGATGGTAATATCAGCTATTTGACTAAGTTTCATCATCCAGTCTAAAACTGCTGTAATAAAAATTTACTTCAGAGCTTGCAATTATATGACATATCTAACATAGTAAAATGCCCAAAACTACTGCCGACAAGATCAAAAAATCTAGTATCAAATCCCATAAAGAGCTATGGGACAGGTGACCAAAGCTTTCAAAGAAACATGTTTCTAGCAGTGTTATTAACTGACTCAAAAATGCAAAGTACTGCTCAAAGGTTCTCATACCACCACATCTAAATCACCTGTATCTAACTCAAGTCAATTAGCACACAAATACCTACCTTCAGCAGTGACAAGATGAGGCAGTTACACCATTTTTGGGTTAGTTCAATGCCAGAACTCCTTAGCCATCTTAAATTACAATGGGCGCTTGCATCCAAACGACAGCACCATCGAATCTCTGCTGCTTTCAAAGGGAAAACAGATGTTAACACAAAGGCACCACATCTATGAATTTTACAACGAAATATGACATGATCAGAAAACTATTTCTCAACACTTTCCAATCTGACGGTAATTCCAGCAATTGAGTTTCATTTCATCATACATGTCATATCAGATGCTCAACAGCAACTCAAAACAAAAGATCCAGGATACAGTCTCAAAGCTCATGAACAAGGACTCAAACTGACCTGTCTGCACAGAATCTAACCAGGTCCCATTCCTCAGATGTGAAAATGGGCACCTATATTGAAAGGGAACAAAAAGACATCAGTATTTGCATTAAAAAAATCAATTGCCGGTCAATTTCCAATCTGGTTTCTTCAACCATGACAATTTACAGTACAATCCACAGTCCTTTCACAAAATATTTGCCACAGATTAGACATGTAGCTTCAAAATGTAAAGGGCTATTTATAATTTCTAAATTACTCAAATTTGTTGCAGGGATATGTGACCAAACGAGTTGCAAGCTTCTGTGTAAGATACATGACATGTGGTTTAGATATGGTCGTATGGGAAAACCTGCAAACAGGCATTTTGCCAAGCCATTGGAACAAGGACCCAGTGTTACAACACAAAGTGACACAGAATCTTTTGAACCAAAAGAGGTAAACAGCACCCAAGGGCAACATGCCAGTCCATGGTCACCAGAAGCAAATGCCCAAATGGCTGTGCAGTTTGAACCACATCTTGCTGAGCATTGCCAATTAGGTGCTAAAGACAAATAACCAAGGACAATTTTTTGGTTGCTCAGTCTAGATGTTAGTACAAGTTGGTAGTGTTTGATTAAACTCACCAGTTTATGTTCCATCAGAAATATCAATTACTGAAAAAGAAAACAATATTAAATAAGTTCCCAATCCAACTCATCTTAAATAAATTCAAAAGAAACCCAGTGTCATTTAATCAGAATTAGAACAGGATCATCAGTTCTCGAATCTGACGGCACTTCCTATTCAGTTTCATCATTCAAAATGGGTAAATACATTCTCTAACACAAATTCAAAATGGTGACAAGTAACAAATCTGTTAAAGGGCCAAAATTAAGTAGTATATTATGCTTTGGTACCAAAATTTGATTGAGTGCCACATAATATCAAGACATAACCCCTTCCAGTCACCAGATCATAGAGTCCCTATAGTGAAAGGGCCCATTCAACCCATCAAGTGTGCACTGACTACAATCCCACCCAGACCCTATCCCCATAACCCTATGTATTTACCCTAGCTAGTATCCCTGATATTAAGGGACAATTTAACATGGCCAATCCACCTAATCCACACATCCTTGGACTGTGGGACAAAAACTAGAGGCCCCCCCCCCCCCCCCCCCCAGAGGAAACCGATGCACATGGTGAGAACAAAATTTTATAGACAAGGACCCAAGATAGGAATCAAACTCAAGTCCCTGACATGGTGATGCAGCAGTGGTAACTGCTGTTCCACCACACTGCCCCAGGAAAGGCAAGGCTCTTCTGCAAAAATTCAATTTATGCCAAAAACCAGGCAAAACAGCCTTTTTTCTGTACAAGAGTCAAATGCCCAATTGTTAAATGTATGTTTGAAAATAAGTGTGGTACTAGGAAGAGACTATGCATTATGCACATTCAATTTACTCAACTGTAAACCCCACAAGACATCCAAACTGACCTGTTAAAGCAAACAGTGTAGCACAGATTCAACCTCAATCCCACTCCAGATGTGAAAATCCATACCTGCATTCAAAATGTTTAGGTTTCACTTTAAAAAAGGCCAAGTGATCAGAAAACATCACTACAATATTCATCAATTTCAGATACGGCCAACTATTCGTACCATTCGCAACAGGATCTTGGTGAATCATTTCCACAGATCACTAAAATAGTTAATTCCAGAGAAATATTACCACTCATCTGAAGTTTAGCAAAGGCCCCAGGAACTCAAAAATAAATTCAGACGCTCCGTCAGTTCTCAAAATAATTTTAGGACGAAGCATATATTAATTAAATCACTGGGGCACCTATTTTAAACCTTCCACCTTTAACGTACATAAGGAATATGTTAAGAGCTGCAGCTCCATCATCATACCCCACACTTCGCCCAGATATACACTGAGATGTTCCGTTAGCAGTTTGTTAGCATAATGCTCGCTGAGCAGTGCTGACGGGCTGTGTGGGGAGATAAAGCCACGCACTCGACATGGGATTAACCCTCGTCCCCACCGGCCGCCATCTTATCGGCGTTGAAACACGTGCAACAGTTGCGGGAACACAACTTCAGGCGGCGCAGGCACCAAATTGACTCTCGACGGCCCGGAAAAGTAAATGAACGAATTTCAGCAACTCGGGAGAACAAGATGCTGTGTGGGGTGGGGGGGGAGGTTATCCATCTTGCACCGACAAAAGGCGTGCGTACCAACACTGGGATGTGGACACGCAGGCGCGGATACCGGCACACGGGGGGAACAGGGGAGTGAGCCAGGCACGCAGGCGCGGATACCAGTACACGGTGGGGGGGGAAGAAAGAAGGTATGCGCTAGACGCGCAGGCGCAGGTACCGGCACAGAACAGGGGTGTGAGCCAGATACGCATGCGTGGGTACCGGCACATGGGGGAAACAGGTATGCGTTAGATTCGCAGGCGCGGGTACCGCCAATTAGAGGTGCTCTTTACTTCGTTCCCCGAGCCGGCAGCCGGGGTGACGGGGGTCCCGCTCCCCCCCCTTTTTACCCTTTCCTTTCCTCGGGGTCTTCTGGCCGTGCGGAGGCTCCACTTCTTCCCCCCCCCCACCCCGCGCTGGCAGCTGACCGCCAATTAGAGGTGGGGGAGATACAGACGCAGGTACCAAAACGGGGGTGGGGTTAAAAGAGAGGGTACACGTTCCACATTCAGGCGCAGGCACCAGTATAGATGGTAACACAGGCGCCGTACCATTAGCGGGGGTGGGGGGAGGGGAATGATACTCAGGCGCGGGTTTCAGCACCGACGGGTGACACGCAAGCTCTAAACACCCGGAGGGACCATCATTCTTCCCAGCCCCATGCATGGCTTCCCCCATAGCTCGCAGTCGGCCTTGTCACAGTATAAAAAATAGGAAAAGCTCGCTCTACACGCTGAGAAACAGCCATCTTGCGCTAAATTACCATTGTGGAGACAGCCGGCACTGCCATCGGTGCGAGCAGTGAACACCAAACACCCGCCCAGCGCCGCGCTTAGAGAGAAAGAGAACGCGAGGTCCGGCCGCTCCCCCTTTTATAGCCGAGCCCGGCCGGCCCCCTGACGTCACATCAAATACTTCAATGAACGCGAAAATCAGCAACGGAAAAACACGGCGGCGATGAAGATCTAATTTAAAATACAATAAAACGGAGAATGTTATCCTGCATTTCCATTTTCAGTGTCGATTTATGAATGAGACTTCAAAAACGTCACTTCCGTCTTGTTTAAATTGGGCGCGCGTGCCTCCTTGTTATTCTGGGCACTAAAGCAGTGAATAGAGGGTGCAGTAGATATGTAGAAATAGCAAAAAAAAAGTATTATTGCTGATGCTGGAAATAGAAAAGTGCGCCAGTATCTTTGGCGAGAGAATAGAGCTAAATTGCTGAGATTTTCCAGCTTTTTCTGTTTTTGTATCAAATGCCCATCAAGACGTAGTGATAGCCTCTGCTTTTCTCCTGTAGCCCAGCACATTTTTTCTGTTCAAGTAATGGTCTCATGTCCTCTGCAATGCCTGAATTGAACCCTTAAAAGATACCATCACCATCCTAAGTAGGAGGTCTCCCAGCAAGAGGTTTGTCCAGGCGTTTGTTTAGTGTCAAGAGTTTTTGGAGCTCTGCTTCATAAGAGACTCGCCTGATGAAGGAGCAGTACTCTGAATGCTATTGATTCCAAATGAAACTGTTGGATTTTAACCTGATGTTGAGAGACTTCTTACTGTGCCCACCTCAGTCCAACACTGGCAACTCCACATCATTGCAATTCCAGGTGGTCCATTCCAGACCCAACCATTATTTTTTTCTTCAATCATATTCACTTTTATAAATCACTTTAAATCTGTGTTCTTGACCATTTTACAAGCAGGAAAGCAGTGGTTATCACTGCAGTCTCACAGTGCCAGGGACCTGGGTTTGATTCTGGTCTTGGGTGACTGTGGAATTTACATGTTCTCACTATGTCTATAAATCTTATCTGATCTTTGCCTTCAGCTCTGATGAGGGGTCATCCAAACTTGAAATGTTGGTTGGATTCTGTCTTCATCAATGCTGTAAGAAGTCTCATAACACCAGCTTAGACTTCTTACTGTGTTTAGCACAATCCAACGCCAGCATCTCCACTTTATTAGATGCTGTCAGACCTGCATTTTCTGTTTTAGTTTGATTCCAGCATCAGCAGTATTTTGCCTTTATCTCCACATGTTGGTGTGGCTTTCTTCTGGGTACTAGCAGAGTTGTTAAGTTGGAGGAGGTTACAGAAATAGGGAGGGGTGAGGTCAGAAATCTGAAAACCGATGAGAAATGTCTAACTCAAGCTGTTGCTTGAATTTTTTTGAATGAAAAGATTTTTGTGGAAATGTTGCCTGCACACTTGCCAATTTACTTTTAAGAACAAAAAAAGTTTCCAACAAAATAATAAATACTTCATGATGTCCCATAAACCCCAACAGTGGATTTAGATAAAAACATTTAAGGCAAGACTTTGCTTGAATCGATGTAAGTCAGCCGGCAAAGGGGTAATAGATGAAAGGAACTTGCTGTTGGTTAAGACACGGGCAACAGAGATTTGGATTATCTCAAATTTACTGAATGTAGATTGTGAGCAACCAGTCAAGGGCACATTGGAACAGGGATGGACGTACAATGAAACACAGAAGGCCCCAACAATAGGAAGGGCCCTGTGGGGAGGGGGGGTCTTTCGGGTCGTTCTTTTGGGCCGAACCAAGCACACAAACTTAAATTACATTCGGACAAAGGAAAAAGGGGGCAGCTCCCCAAAAGGAGGGGGAACGGCCCGAACAGAAACAAAAAGTACAAAGGAAACTTAAGACACGTCAAATCAAAATGTGATTGCCGGGGTCAATAACCCACCTTAGCCCCTGCGGTGCCCAATGGGCGCAGAAAGGAAGGGCCCTGTGGTGGCCAATGGATGTGGGAGCACCAATCAGAGCCTAATAGATCTGCATTTGCTAATAGGCTCAAGAAATACAAATGAGCCTACTAGCAGGTAATACTGAGCAACACTGGATTCTGATTGGTTGTGTCCTCTTAGCGTGCAGGACTTGATTAGAGTTGCATTTTACTCAATCCCCAATCAATTAATGGTGTTAACTGGCAACAAATGGGTAGGTGTGGATGTTGCAACCTCCCAGTGAGATTTCAGATGGGCAATTCCAGCAACCCAGGTGGCAAAAAGGTATGGACCATCTGTTGCCCATGCTGTCCCTGGTTTCCATACCCCTGTCCAGCTTACTTTAGGTGGCTCTGGCTGGCTCTAGGTACCTTCTGTGCTGCCCTGTGTCCCTGAGTCACCAAACCAGGATGGACATGAGTGTCTGGCTTCAGCCCAGCCTAGCATAGCCGAGTGAGATGACAACAGCCTCAATAATTTGTTTGTCAAAAGAGATAAGAAGAAGACAAAGACAAAACCAAAGTGGCCAAGGCAGTACCTCCTGCCAGGGTGCCCAAAGCTGTGGTGTCAACTGAGGCCTATGTCCTCACCCTGGTTCTGGATCCGCATCTGTCTGCTGCCACTGCCACCATCTCCCTCATGTCAGTAGTGGCTGCTCCCCCTGAAGCCACGCTACTATCGATCCCCAGAGTGGCCAAGAAATTAAAGAAGGAGAAGATGCTGGTGGCAAAGTGTCAGGAAACCCAGCAGTTCCCAGACAAGCCTTTGGACACTTGTACCAACAAATGTTGGTTTATGAAGGAAGGGGTGAGCAGGATCCCAATCAGAGGGAGCAGGATCTGAGTGACCCTCTTTATCCTGATTTTAAATTTAACATCAAGTTTATTCTGAGTTTTCCTCACCTTGTATCTTTTAATGCTATTGATCTCTAAATATTAAGCTGTGCCCTAACACCATGTGAATACAAAGTGCTTGAACCCAATCATTCCAAATAAGGGAGTGGAATTTTCTCAAAAATTAATGGAAAGTAAATGAAGGCCCAACTGTCCACCCAGCAGATTCTCCATGATGCCAGCAGAAAAATGTGCTGGCATGAAACATGTTTGTACAATCTGGTGCATAGATGTTGGACACATCTGAACTGGGGCTGCGTTTGGAGTTTGGGATGGAGCCCGCTCGCAATGTTGAACTTTGGACTGCCACAACAGTGAGTTGGGAGGGTTATCTTCCAGCCTCAGATCTATCAGGACATTTATCTTCATTTGCAGATGATCCATTGTCTTTCTTCAATAATGGGTCAGTGATGTTGGGTGCCTTTTCAATATAGTACCCAGACATGCAGTGAACCACAGCTGTCCAGGCCTGCACCACCGCTGAATATGGCATAAAGCACCCGGGTACATAATGAGTTAGGGCTGGAAGATTTGGCATATTTTCCTGCACGTTCCTGCACCCACCATAGCACTTAGATTCAAAATGAGAGACTTTGGCCCAATGATCTACAATGCGCTTTAGAAGGTGTTTTACAATAAGAGGTCAAATTTTGACCAAATAATGGAACGTGCATGTTTGAATCAGGCACCATATTACCTTGATTGGTTTTATGCTGCAGATAGGTTAAAACCAGAGCTGAAAATGATGTTCCATCTCACTAAGGTTTTTTTGAGAAAACTTTAATTCTGCGACACCATAATCTTGATGACTATTGTGCTTTCGTACTGTGAGGAAAGCAATCATTACACCAAACCTACACCCAAATAATGAATGACGAACCTGAGATGATCAACCCATCCTCATACTAAAAGTATAAGCTGTTCCCTTTCTCACATGAGTATGCAGGGAATAGAATGAGAAAGATTTGATTTGATTTGATTTATTATTGTCACGTATTAACATACAGTGAAAAGTATTGTTTTGTGCGTGCTATGCAAACAAAACATACAGTTCATAGAGAAGGAAACAAGAGAGTACAGAATGTAGTGCTGCAGTCAGAGCCAGGAAGTAGAGAAAGATCAACTCAATGCAAGATAAGTCCATTCAAAAGTCTGAAAGCAGCAGGGAAGAAGTGGCTCTTGAGTCGGTTGGTACATGACCTCAGAGTTTTGTATCTTTTTCCCGAAGGAAGAAGGTGGAAGAGAGAATGTCCGGGGTGCATGGGGTCCTTAATTATGCTGACTGCTTTGCCGAGGCAGCAGGAAGTGTAGACAGAGTCAGTGGATGGGAGGCTGATTTGATTGGGCAACATTCACGTCCTTTTGTGGTTTTGGGCAGAGGAGGAGCCACACCAAGCTGTGATGCAACCAAAAAGAATGCTTTCTATGAGTCCTCTGTAAAAGTTGGTGAGAGTCATAGCTGACATGCCAAATTTCCTTAATCTTCTGAGAAAGCAGAGGCATTGGTGGGCTTTCTGAACTATAGTGTTGGCATGGGGGGACCAGGTGTTGTTGGTGATTTGTACACCTAAAAACTTGAAGCTCTTGACCCTTTCTACTTCGTCCCCATTGATGTAGACAGGGGCTTGTTTTCCTTTCCTCTTCTTGAACTCGCTGACAATCTCTTTCGTTTTGTTGACATTGGGAGAGAGATTATTGCCGTACCCGTTCACCGGATTCTCTATCTCGTTCCTGTACTCTGTCTCGTCATTGTTTGTGATCTGACCCACTACGGTGGTGTCGTCAGCAAACTTCAAAATCAAATTGGAGGGGAATTTGGCTGCACAATCATACGTGTATAAGGAGTATAGTAGGGGTCTGAGAACAAAGTCTTTTGGGGCACTGGTGTTGGGGATGATCGTGGAGGGGTGTTGTTGCCTATTCTTACTGATTGTGGTCTGTGAGTTAGGAAGATCAGGATCCAGTTGCAGAGGGAGGTCTGAGGCCCAGACCACAAAGTTTGAAGATGAGTTTTGTGGGAATAATAGTGTTGAAGGCTGAGCTATAGTCAATAAATAGGAGTCTGCCATAGGTGTCCTTGTTATCTAGGTGTTCCAGGGTTGAGTGCAGGGCCAGGGAAGTGGCATCTGCTGTGGACCTGTTACAGCAGTAGGCAAACTATAATGGATCCAGATAGCCCAGGAGGCTGGAATTGATTCATGCCATGACTAAGCTTTTGACGCATTTCATAATGATGAATGTCAGAGCCACCAGCCAACATTCATTAAGGCACACTGTTTGGTTTCTCCTAGATACCAGGATGATGGTCATCTTCTTGAAGCAGATAGGGACCTCAGATTGTTGTAAAGAGAGGTTGAAGATGTCTGTGAATACCTCCACCAGCTGATCCGTACAGGATCTGAGTGCACGTCCGGGTAGCCCAAACGGGCCCGTCGCTTTCCATGAGTTGACCTTCAAGAAAGCTGCTCTGACATCTGCAATTTTGACCCCAGATACAAGTTTATCCAGGGCTTCCAAGATGGAGGGCATGCTTTCGCTGACCTGTCACTCAAAACAGGTGTAAAATGCATTGAGCTCATCAGGGAGGAGTTCATTGGAGCCAGCGATTCTACATGCATTCATTTTGTAGCCTGTTATGTCTTGCAGACCTTGCCATAGTTGGCGGGGGTCAGTGTGGCTAGCCTGGGACTCCAACTTGGTCTGGTATTGTCTTTTGGCATCTTTGATGGATTTCCTTAGATCGTATCTGGCTTTCTTGTAAAGGTCAGTGTCACCTGACTTGAACACCTTAGACCTGGACTTCAGCAAGCAGTTGGTTTCCCTGTTCATCCATGGCTTCCGGTTGGGAAACACACAGATTTGTTTCTTTGGCACACAGCCTTCTATACACTTACTAATGAAGTCAGTCACTGTAGTGGCCCACTCATTCAGGACCATTTAGAAAGGCGTCATGTCAGTTTGGTGGACAAAAGTACCTGTTCCTGTACTGTTCTTTGTTCTGAAATAGAATGAAATCTGCTAAACTTAGATAGCATAAAGAAGTCATACATATTTACATGCTGTCATTACCAATACAGCAGTATTGCAAAGCTTCATCCAGATTTGGAAGCAGCACTTCCTGTGGTAGGATGAAAAAGCATTAGTGTCAACTTATGAGTTTTACCACTCTGCCTTCTGGCAGCGATGAGAACCTACAACTGGGACCTGATGAAGTGAGTAGGTTTGAGGGAAAATTAGAAAAGTGAGCACTTGTCACTTCCGAATGTACTAGCCAACAGTTAGAGCTAGTTTCTAAATGACAAAATTGGCCCCATACCATGTGAGATCCACCAAGCCCACATCAACACTGGAAAAGACATGTGACAAAATTGATCTGATCATTAGTACCAATAGATCTGGACCTTTACGATTTCAAAATAATTTCCACCCCTGTAGCAAGGCCAATTAGCCAATACTCTATTTTTGCTGCATTTTTAAAATTGAAATTATGGGGGCTATTCTCCCAAAAGTGCTGAATTAGCAAGAAAACTGGTCTAAATCCTAACTGTCTTTTCAGTTCAACTTCAGACCTGAATCGCCACACTCTCTGCAAAGCAGAAGTTACAATCGTGGATGTTATTAAAGACTCAGGGTGCAGGGCCTATTCACGCCTGAGTCTGACATCTCCGGGTCTAGGTGCATCTGCAGTGGCCCTGATCTGTCAGTCTCCCGCTTGCTGGCCAGCTTGATCGCTGGCCAGTCTGGGACCTCCGCAGTGCTGCCTCTCCGCACCCCCCCACAGCCTGATCACAGCACCCCCACAAGAATCCCTGGGCCAGCTTTGACCCATCCCTCCTGTCCTGGAGTGTCCTGATACCTGGTCCTCCCCCACCCATCAGTGGCAATCATCCCACCCTGGCAAACACCCCCCCCTCACTCACTGTCCCCTCCCAGGGAGATAGATCCCCTGGCAGACCTGTGCCCAGGAGGCAGTCAGTTCCACCCCTCCTCTTCCCCTGGCAGACCACACCTTCCACCACTCCCACCCATCCCGATTGCTGGCCTTCCTCCAGCCCCAGTCGATTCTAATGCAGCATGGCAGCAGGACCCCCCCCACTGATTGCCCCATAGGCCACAATAGGCTCTGGCACTTGGTTGCACACCAGGCCCCGTGTCCTTGGCACTCCACGATGCCCAGTGGGCAGTGCCAAGGCACTCCCTTAGGCACTTTATCCCTTGGGCAGTGTCACCTGGCACAGGTTGGCATTGCCAGGGTGCCCATGCCCATATCTGACCCTTGCCGGGCCCAATTGCCCTCTCTTCACTCTGATTAGGCTTCCTGCTAGTTCTCTGCAAGTGGGGAGCTATTCTAAACCCCATCAGAGTGAAATACTCCTGGCAGGGTGGGAGTTGCTATTAGTCCCGGAGAGTTCCATGCCGAGCCGATAATCACATTTAAAATACATTTAAAAAAAATTTAAATCACTTACTTCTCTTCCTGCCAATTTCCAACGTGATCCCGGCTGTGCCTGGTCTCCGATTGTGGGAGATGCGCAAGTATCTGGAATGCATGCGCTAATCCCGCAAAATGGCCCACACACAATTCTCCCATCCTGACGTGTCAAAAAATATGCACATCAGGATGAGAGAATCACCCACTATGTGTGCAACCAAGTACCACACACATAGTTACATTTGTCAATCTGTTCTACTCTTCAACATCTGTTGGCCTGTGGTTGTCATGTTATTATAACATAATAAGCACCAATTCCTCATAATGGATTGTTTAAACATGCTGAGGGTGCATTTATTTAGACCAGGCACATGAGAACAATTTCACATAGGTATGAAGATTGAAGACAGTAAAGCTAGTGTGTGCTCCACTCAAAAGCAAAATTAAATCAAATCAAGATTGCACGACACTCTTCCCTTCTAGTGATGTAATGCAGCTATCTCCTGAAGGCATAGTGCAACATCCCCCTTTTTAAAGATGCTTCCTCCATTCCAAAGAAGTAGAAGAAGTGCCAAGCAGTGACTCAATGACCAACAAGAGAGAATCTAACCATTGTCCTTTGACATTCAATGGCGTTGGCATCACCGAATCTCCCAGTATCAACATCATGGGGAAGGGGTTATCATCGATCAGAAACAGAACTGGCCTAGCCATATAAATGCTGGGGTTACAAGAGCAGGTCAGAGGCTAGGAATTCTGCAGCAAATAACTCACCTGACTCCCTAAAGCCTGTCCACAAGGCACAGTCAGGAGTGTGATGGGATACTGTTAGTTCCAATAACACTTGAGAAGCTTGACACTGTCCAGGACAAAGCAGCCTATTTGTTTGGCACCACATCCACAAACATTCACTCTCTCCAGAACCAACACATAATAGTAGCAATGTGCCCCATCTACAACATTCACTGCAAGATAATATGAATCTTGGCAAACACACTGAATGCTGCAATAATCAAAGGATGAAACTGTCTCCTTCAAGATCCTTCTTAATAACTACCTTTTTGACCGAGCATAATTGGTAATCTGCCGGAGTATGTCCTTGTATGGCTTGGTATCAAATTTTTGTTGATAATGCTCCTGAGAAGCACCCTGAGACATTTTACTAAGTCAAGAGTGCTTCAGGAATGCAAGTTATTATCAAGGAACAGAGCTAACAGGCTAAGGTTGGGAATTCAGTAGATGGAGAATCGTGTGTTGGATGGAGTGGGACCAGTATTAGCATGTTCTGCATTACTAACACACAAACTATTAGTACATATAAGGCAGTATTAGTGCCTTTCCAACACATTATTTCAAATAAAACATTGTTACAAATGTATTAACTCATAAGCTTGAATGATCTCATTTATTTTCAGTTACTATACTGACTTCATCAGATTTTTACACACTCTGTTCAACAGGTAAAATCAAGTTAAATATTCAAAATGAAACTGATAGTGTCCTTACTGTTAGTATGTTTGACATCAAGCATTGAATACATCAAACAGATGACACAATTCACTGAGTGTTGCCCCACAGGTACTAGAACACTTTGTCAAGGGGATATGGGGTGTGCTTATTGGCTTTTATTATGTATGTTTCTGTTGACCCCTTTGATAGGGGAACAAAAATTGTATTTTTTTATTCATTCATAGGATCTGGAAGTCACTGGGAAGGTCTCTAATTGCTGTTGGACTGAATGGCCATTTAAGGAGGTAGTTAAGGGTCAACCCTATTGCTGTGGATTACATATAGAGAACTGTATATTGTAAACCTAAAGCTAATAGAATTGAACTATGTACAATGCAATGAATATGGTGGACTATGTTAAAACTGAGAGACCACAGATTTGGTGAAAAGTGTATGATTTAACTCAGCCATGGTCTGTTTATTTTCAGTATCTGTTGAATCAAAAGTATAATCAACAACAATCACAAAGAAATTTGGCTCTTTAAGTCTCAAGATATTTAATAATAAGTAGTTTCTGTGATTTAATATTTTATTTTCTCTCTTTATTCTTTAGCTTTACAGTTGCTACAGGAACTACCTAGGTACAGTTTTAAACAACTAGTCTTTCAGTTTAATTTGCATCCTTTTAAGGATATGCTTCATTTCTGTTCTGTGCTTCTCAATGGTGCACAGTGTGATTAGAGAAGAAAAGTAAAACATTTATTTATTAGTCACAAGTAAGGCTTACATTAACACTGCAGTGAAGTTACTGTGAAATTTCCCTAGTCGCCACACTCAGGCGCCTGTTTGGTTCAATGCACCTAACCAGCACGTCTTTCAGAATGTGGGAGGAAACTGGAGCACCCGGGCAAAACCCACACAGACACAGGGAGAACATGCGAGCTTCACACAGACAGTGACCCAAGCCGGGAATCGAACCCAGGACCCTAGTGCAGTGAAGCAGCAGTGCTAACCACTGCCGCCCCCATGGCATGTAGTGGATTGACAATGTAGACTCCATCCCCAAATCCATTTATTTCCTTGTCGCTAATTACCTCCTGCCCTCACTGAAGTATATGAATCATGCTCAGATACAGTTTCATATCTGTGTATGCCAGCTGCCCTCTGATACGATACACAATTGGCCTTTCTTGAATGAGCCCGTATATTAATCGCAAGGTACATTGCAGCTATACCTGACTCTTTAGCCATTCAACATCCAACCATATAACCAATCACATATCCATTCACACATCATCTGGCTGGGTATTTATTTTTCATCCATAGATCCAAGAATCTGAGGGCCAGTGAGGGCCTTTACCCTAGCCTGATTTGACTACCTCAACAGAATCTCAGAAGCTTGGACATTGTTAGTCTGTACTAGGTCGTGCTGGGAGGCATGTTTCCCAACTGAACGATCATGAGAACTCATTTTATATCACGGTGTTTTACATATTTGGCTAACTCCATCCGTTTATTCAACAATTACTGCTTCAAATAAATAGCAGGATAATTTGGAGTATTCCATTAAACATTTGGTTCATTTTTAACATATCCCTTCATTAATGGAATACTGTATTGTTATTCAAGTAGAAATCTGTGACTCCTGCACTGAATCAGAAACCGACAGTTCACTGTAAACTCCAGCATTGTTTTCAATGCGTGGGCTGGCAGTAGGTGGCACTGCTCCTCCAGCAACAGATAAAACTGGAGCATGAGTTGACAACCAAGTTTATCACTGATGCCTGTCGACTGCATTTAATGGAGGGATGTTGCCCTCAGCTGGAAACTTTGCATGTATACGCTGATAACACACCACCTCTTTGAGGGAATGCCCTGAATTAAGGGCCACTCAGCACTCTCCACTATGGCTTCGTCTTACCTTACCTCATTAATCTCCTCCAGCTCCACAACTCTCCAAGGTATCTGCACTCATCTAATTCTAGCCTTTTTGTATGTCTGATTTTAATTGCGCCAACATTGGGTGGCCATGCTTTCTGTTGTTTAGGCCTCCAATTCTGGAATTTCTTCCCTCTGTCTCTCTACCTTGTTTTCCTCCTTTATGTCAGTCCTTAAAACCTATCACTTCGACCAAGTGTTTGGTCGCCTATCTCCTTATGTGGCTCAGTGTCATACTTCATTTCAGAATGTTGGTTAGAATTATCTTGTGATGTTTCATTATGTTAAAGGCATTATCTATAATGTATCTGCAAGTTATTGTATCCATTCATGCAAAAAATTCTCCTACAATCAAATTACAATTACATTTTCATAGTCTCCAATCTCCAGCCTCTAATCCCATGTTTATGACATTACTGCTGCAATGGATTTGGTCTTCCAGGCATTATCTCCTTCTTTGATGCCCTAATTCCCACTAAAACCATTATTCTCTCTTGCTCTGTCCATTTCCCAATAGGGTCTTCCACTCCACCCTTGAACACCTAGGGATGCAGACTTGAAGGATGTGGTGAACAACTAGTTTAATCATCCATTGACTGTCACAAAGGTAAACTTTCCCTCCCTTCCTCTTCAACCTGTGTGCAGCAATTGACATGATTGAACACACTATCCTCCTCAGCCATCTATGTTGTCCAGCTGGAAGAGACGGCTTTTGTTTACTTACATTCTTTCCTGTCTAATTGAAGCTGGTGACTCACATTCCTGTTACTCTGCTGTTACCCCAAGAATCTATCCTTGGACCCCTTCTATTTCTCATCTACATGTTGCCACTTGGTGACATCATCCCAAAATGCAGCATCACTTTGCACATATACGCTGATAACACCCAGCTCTAACTCACTGCCATCTCTCTCAATTCCTCCATTATCTCTAAATTATCAGACAACTTGCCTGACATCCAGCAATGACTGAGCAGAAAATTGCCTCCAATTAAATACTAGGAAACTGAAGTTTTTTTCCTGATCCGCACCCCATTCCCTTGCCATCAGCTCCATCCCTCTCTCTTGTAACTGTCTATGGCTGAAATTGTCTCTTCGCATCCTCAGTGTCATATTTGATCCCCGTGTAAAGCTTTGACCACATAACTGCTGCGTCACTTAAGTGTATTTCCATCTCTGCAACATCACCTTGCTTCAGTCATATTTCAGCTCGTAACTGAAATCTTTCTTCATGCCTTTATTACTTCCAGACTTGATTATTCCACTTCACATTTGGCTGACCTCCCACACTCTACCCTCTGTAAACGTGAGGTCATTCTGAAGTTCTGCTTCCTCTATCCTAACTCAGAACAAGTTCTTCTCACTTGTCAGCCATATACTTGCTTACTTACAGTGGTTCCAGTTTAAGCAACATTTTGATTTTTAAAATTTTCATCCTTGTTTCAAATTCCTCTAGGGTTTCTCCCCTCCCTATCCCTCTGATCTCCTCCAATTCCCAAAACCCTCCGTAATATCTGCAGTCTTCTAATTTGTGCCTTTGTGCATCCCCAATTTTAATTGATCCACACCTTCAGCTGCTGATGTCCCAGGTTGTGGAATTCCCTCCCCAAAACTTTCTGTGTATCTTCCATCCTTTAAGATACTCCCTGAAACTTACACCTTTGACTAGGCACTTGGTCATCTCCTTACACAGCTTGATATCAAATTTTGCATTCTAACACCCATGAAAAGTGCTTCGCACCCTTTATAATATACCAGTTGCTGTATTGAATCCAATGCTCCAGATGAGTTATGACCAAATGTTTTGTACAACTGAAGCATCATTTCCTCACTTTGCTGCAATTTAATCAGTATTTCTTAGAATGGTAGTGAGACATAGTGGCAGGAATGATTTCTGTTATTGGCTTCCTGTTTCCTGGTTTCTGAGGTCTCTGGATTGTTCCTAATGAGATTGAGACCTGGCTTATAGTGTTACTGTGGTTCCTGGAGCTGTGATTAGTCACTTGATTGACCCAAACCTGGAATGTGGTCCAGTTTGTTCCATTCTCCCCCATTTCTCCAGCATTTACATGATGAAGAGAATTGCCCAGCTGCAGATCTGGAGCTTTTACTAATTCATCCTTCAGCCTCATTGTAACCGGGCTTGGGGCTCGGACCAATGATTTGTCCAAGTGATATCATTACAATTGCTAAACAGTTACTTTAATGTCATGCCATTTTATACTGATGTTCCTGTTTGTAAGTGTAAATGTGTTGGGTTTCTGAAACACTAACAACAAGGACTTGCAACAAACAATACTTTATTCACTGGCCTCACAGCTACTTCATGCTTGTATTCTCCCTTTTGTCGAAGGGGCAAACCCCGAAAGCTTGCAAGTTCACTATCAAATAA
Source organism: Carcharhinus amblyrhynchos (assembly GCF_965287045.1). Lineage (NCBI taxonomy): Eukaryota > Metazoa > Chordata > Chondrichthyes > Carcharhiniformes > Carcharhinidae > Carcharhinus > Carcharhinus amblyrhynchos. Next base: position 97,921,008 of record NC_137326.1, on the reverse strand, counting down.
ATCTGTTAGACTTAAACCTGGTGTTGTCAGACTTCTTATTGTGTTTACCCCAGTCCAATGCCAGCATCTCCACATCATGAATGCTGTCGCTTCCCCAGACTGGAATGCTTGGGACCAAATGCCTAACCACAATTGTTATGAATATAAATTCAAAGACAAAAAGAGTGACAAAACATTACAAAGCATAAATGAAAACATAATTTATTTATCCAAATACTTTATCTCCTATATTTCCTAAGTACTGCAGGGTACTAAAATGACCTAGCTACTGTATAGCTGGGCCTGCAAGGACTAAGGATTTAGAATTGGAAGTAGCAATGGGTCCAAGCTGGGGAAAGTAATAATAAAAATTTAATTCAAAACAGAGAAAAATCTACTTTCGCAGAAATGTGCTAATGATGCTTTGATTTTTAAATTTAATCTCCATCTGTGGGCAGCTCAGGCACAGTGGTTAGCATTGCTGCCTGACAGTGCCAGGAACCTGTATTCGATTACCAGAGTCTGCAGCTCTCCTGTGTCTGCGTAGGTTTCCTCTGGGTGCTGTGATTTTCCCCCCACAGTCCAAAAGATGTGCTGGTTAGACGTGTTGGCCATACTAAATTCTCTCAGTATACCCGAACATGTGCCAGAGTGTGGTGACTAGGGGATTTTCATGGTAACTTCACTGTTTTTGTAAGCCTACTTGTGACTTTAATAAATAAACTTAAAACTTAATTATTTGTTGTCCTTCTTTTGTCATTCATGTCTTTCTCCCTCTCTGATTTTATGATTTATTGCAAAGCCCTGAGTATCAAGTTGGATTTGACACCAGGATTTAAAACCAGCAGGTGGGAAATAGCCATTTTGGAACTGTCGTTTGATCTAAATCTATTTAATCTTAAAATGTGAATGACTACTAATGATGTTTAGGATGGATTTTCAGTTTTATTTAGTTTCTCTCTTTTTTTGTGGTTTAGGCATACCTAATAACTTTGCCATTATTTGTAAGGGCAAGCAATTGATGAATGATGGAAAATTTTCTGACTACGGTATCAAGAATGAATCCCTGATCTACGTTATGCCACATTTGAGAGGAGGAGGAATATTAGCACCTGAAAAAAATGTGAATATTCTAACTTTGATAATTACTATAATATTTGCTTTTATGTTCCTGAGCCATAATTTATTTCTTAGATCATTTAATTTTAATTAAATAATTTTATTTAGAGGATCATAACATAAGGTGGGACATGTACAGAACCATGACCTGCATCTAACAGGACCATGTGGAATGATTATTAATATCCTATGTAGGAACACATGGATGTCATGATTGTAATCATGAAAGCAAATCAGCCTGGAGTTTCCATACGATTCTACTGTTCTTTTGGTGCAATTTCCATTATATTGACTTAGACAGTTCAAGGTAAAGCAGAAAATTATGTCTAATACAATTTTAAGTAATGTTTGTAATCTTTTGTGTTAATTTTAAAACATTAAATGAAAATGCCCCTGCACCCTCTCCACACACACACACACACACACACACACACACACACACACACACACACACACACACACACACACACACACACACGAAAAACTGTCTATAGCATTTTCCTCTTGCCTCTTCCATCCCTGACTGGGCCATTTACCAAGGTCCACCTCAGTGCCTAACCATTGTCTGACTTCTTCCCGTTCCCCCTAGTGTTTGGCATGTTGTCATGCAGGCCCTATGATAATAGGGTCCAAAACCCAAAATCAAATCTTATTTTGGTGAAGCTCCACCAGAAATTCAAAAGTGTTACTTCCGAGTTTCTTAATCCTTTAAGAAATTAAGTGGAAGAGTGGAAAATGAGATGTCAGTATAATTTAATTTGTCTCTACAAATAATGTGAAGATAAAACAGAAAATGCTGGAAAATCTCAGCAGGTCTGACAGCATCTGTGGAGAGAAGTCACCCTGACTTGAAATGTTGGCCATGTTCTCTCCCCACAGATGCTGTCAGAACTGCTGAGATTTTCCAGCATTTTCAGTTTTTGTTTCAGATTCCAGCATTCGCAGTATTTTGCTTTTATTGTAATGATGCAAACGTGTTAGTCAACAAGAGGAATGATGTAATTTTGAAGTCAGACTCTAAGGAAACTTAAAAAAGCCAGAACATATGTAGACATGAATTTGAACATAGAACGGAGCAGGAGTACGCCAACTGCACCTACTCAACTTGTGTATCAAATTTCAATAAACCATTAACAGGGAATAGGGGAAGTGCGATTGAAAAAGATTTTTACTGTAACATGGCCCAAAACATAAAAGATGACTACATTTTATGTGTGAACATACTTTGCAATGATTTTTCAAAATGACATGAAACTTCTACAAACTGCTTTTTCACAGGCCTGGAAGATGTTGAACAGAAAGAACCATCAGACTGTTGTGAAAACACTCTCCAGACAATGGTATGTCTGGCCTCTAAACCTGCAGCCAAACAGAAGATTAAGAAGTAGTTTAAAAAATGAATTTCAAACTTGTGGTATGCTTTTCATTAATTTTAAGATGCTTGTTAAAATGCAAAAGTTATTTAGTGTGTAGAACGGGCTTGTCTAACTTGTTGACTGGATTGCAGCCCTTGAGGACTCTGGACTTGGCCCACTAAATTTGATGGACTTACATTCAAAACATGCTATAAAGCTGCTTGACCAATCACGGGTTGATTTCTCCCTGCATTCACCCTTAATAGGTGAGCGTATCAACAGAAAATGCAGGAAGAAGCCAGCCTGTAATTGGTAGAACAGTAAACAATGGGAAGGTAAGTTTCCAAGGTAAATTCCGGGACCTGGTGTTCTAGCAAGAGCAATGACAAGTGGGGCCGGGGGTGGGGGTGGGGGTGGGGCCAGGTCTGGGGGTTTAGTGTCTGGAGCAACTAGTCTCCCAGGTCATGCACCTGGCAAGCAGATCCTTCCAGAGGAGTTTAGGTGAGTACATTGCTCAGGGGGGACTGCTCATTAGTGCCATGGGGCAGTGCTAGGGATTGTTCCTTGGTCAGTGGGTGAGGTGCATTCTATTTTTAATTTCTTTTATTAGAGTGCCCTTTGGAAGCTGGCAAGGTGGGCTTAATCAGAGTCTGCCTGCCAACATGATGTAATGGAACCTACTCCTTCGTTCTTTTGGCTTTGAGCTGAACGATATGGTGGAGAGAGCCGTCTTTGGGCCTGGTGTCTTCCTTGCCATTTTCTTTGCTAGCTGTCACACTTTGCCTATTTTTCATAAAATCCCACTTTTTGCTTCACTCTAATGCCTGAGGTCACCCATGAGAAGATGTACAAAGGATGTTTTAAGAGAGGCAACTTGAAGTTGCAGTTAAATGATATTGTAAATTTGCTGCTGAATTACCTGTTTAGTGGTGTTTGTACAGGTGAGGGTTTCACACATGGTCAACTTTGGTAGGGGATAGATCTATGTGTGGATTCTTGTGTATATTTTTTTGCTGATTTTTAAGTAAGATGGGATTTATCCCAAAAATCTTTGTTTAGCTTTGCTTTTTCGTGGAGCAGAACTCTGTAAAATGTTTGAGAAGGGAAAGTGTTTCACCCACTTTTTCCATGACGCAGTCTCCATTTGAGAGATTTCCCAATTTCAGAGACGCTCAACTGATTTCAGGGACTCCCTGAATGCCAATGTCCAACACATTGGCTGCAGAGACTTTTTAGCCTCATTCATCAATGAGTGTCAGCCTTGATGGGACCTGATCATGGTTATTCATGATCCATTTATCCTTATGCATGTTGTATTTTCAGGGAAACTATAGATACATTTGTCCGACAACTAAAGCTGGAAAATGTGGAAAGGAGTGGTCTGATCAACAAGTCCTTAGATTGGCTTTGCTGATTGATAAATTATTTAAGGGTTCAAAGTCTCTCCAAGTTCTTAGTGCTGAATATTCCAATGATATGTCAAAAGCGTCCCATTATGTTAGTGTAAAATGGTATAAAAGGAGGGAACAATAAAAGGAATAATTCAATTGAGACAACAAGATTGTTCCACATTTTTCACAAACTAATACATCAAAAAAGTTAAAGTTTATTTATTAGTCACAAGTAAGCTTGCATTCACACTGCAATGAACTTACTGTGAGTATCCCCTGGTCCCCACACTCTGGCACCTGTTTGGGTATGCTGAGGAAAAATTTAGTATGGCCAATTCATCTAACCGGCATATCTGTGGACTGTGGGAGCACCCGGAGGAAACCCACATGGACATGGGGAGAATGTGCAAACTCCATATAGACAGTGACCCAAGCCAGGAATTGAACCCAGGTCGCTAGCACAGTGAGACAGCAGTGCTAACCAGGATTGCTAATCAGAACTGCTTGTACCTTCATATGTATGTTCAGGTTGTGAAGTGACCTTTTATATATATTCATCAGAGAATGAATCAGCACAGCAGAAAGCCAGAGGAAGACCTATCAAGTCAGTCCCATTCATAGAATCCCTAAAATGCAGAAAGATGCCTATCCAGCCTGTACTAACAAACATTGTCCAGTAATTCTTCTTCTGCCCAGAAGTAATTACTGAATTCCCTATTGAATGTTACTATTGAATTTATTTTACTGATCTTTCGGATAGTGGCTCCAGATCAGCACGAACTCACTGTGAATTATTTTCCTTGTAATGCTGCACATTCTTTCACTAATCATCTTAAATTCTTACACTTACATGCCAATTTGGCAGGGGGGTTCTCTTGGATAGGGGATGAAGAGATGGGTGAGGGTTAGCAGACTGTTTTTTTTGATTTTATTGTAACTGGGATGAGATTCCAGAAGCTGGGAGCATGTCTTTTAACCAGTCTGACTTGGTAATTGGCTGTTCCAAACATTTTCTGATGACAGTGGGCCCGACTAAATGAAAATCTCCTGTTTGCAGGCACACTGAGCCAGGAAATTTCCCAGGTCCTAGCTCCTGCCTCGAGGATGTATCTCTACTTATAAAGCCAACGGTGCTGCACAATTTTTAATATTCATAAGGCCAAGTTTGGTTTCTCAACTTGTTCTTATTAGTTGAAGCACTTATGTACATTCTTCCTTGGATCTCACAATGCCTGCACTCCTTTAAAATTATACCAGTTCATTTCTATTTTCTCCCTATGGAAATAGATATGGAAAATTAAAATGAAGTTATATTGTGTTTTTCCATAACCCTTAACTTAGACACCTTGTTTGATTTTTCTGATGTGTTTTACTAGAGTTGAATTCATTGTAGTCAATAAGCTTGAGGTGTTTTCAGATTTTGCATTTTGTACTTTCCCACTGCTGGTTTGGCTGTGAGAATATGATAAGCTGCATTTAACATGAAAGCCATGAGCAGTCAAAGCACCATTGGGTATGTGGCCAGGTATTGTGAATAAATGTATGTTATTGTGGCTGTTCTAGGTGAGAGTCTGTAGATTGAATCTTTTCCCTGCAAGCTGTGAATAAATTTCCAACTTTAAACCAGCCCTGGACTCTGATTTGCATTTGTCCCACAATGCTACCAAAATGAATTACTTACTCTTCTCTGCATTAAATTTGATCTCCCATATTTCTGCACATATCATCTATCTATCGATGTGTCCCTGGGCATGATTTGTCACTGTCCATTGTATGGGCATGTGCTCACTGCATTTTAGAAGATTGAGAGATAACCTCCCAGAGGATAATAAATCTGTGACCTTCTTTACTGCAGAGGGTTGTAGAGACTGGGTCATTAAATGTGTTCAAGGCTGAGACTGACAGATTTTTACTCAGTAAGGGAATCAAGGGGATAAAGTGGGAAAGTGGAGTTGAGGATTATATCAGATCAGCCATGATCTCATTGAATGGTAAATCAGACGTGATGGGCCAAATGGCCTGCTTCTGCTCCTAAGTCTTATGGCATTATGGTCTTACAATTCTTTTATTACACACAGTTGTTATTCAGATATCCTGATACTTGTGTGTAATTTAAAAGCTTTCTACAAACATTTTTTGATTAGTAACAAATTAACAATTTACAAGGTGCATATTTTTAAATCAGGCTTTTTCTTTCTAGCCTGTGCAGATAATTATAATTAGCTACAGCAATCCTTTCAGACAATTCATTCGTCTACTCATTTTCTTGGATAAGGTTTTAGATCCTTAAAATAAATTCCAACTCCTGCCCATCTGTATCAATGGGGACATTTTTGTTAGATGTGTGCTGCTTCTAGTTCATTGTTTAAATTACATGTGTCAAATCCATCTATGGACATTGCTTCACTAGAACAATGTTGCCTGAAATTCAGCTCTTTAACAAATGATGCACCATTTTGTCTCGTGTGTGTGTGTGTGTGTGTGTATATATATTTCTGCTGCTAGACATTTCAGACACCATCTTGGTGAGAAGGTTAACGTGAGCACAGGTGATGTCCAGGTCTATGCAAAGCAGTCATACTTTTAACATGACATCACACTGTTTTGAAACAAATAGTGCTAAGATCAAGTGTCAGATCAAGCCTAAGATGAGGTACAATGCCATATCTTGTCAGCTTAGATGTTATTCGTTTCCCTTGTGTGACCATGAATTGGATCCAATTGGAATTTGAATTTGGTTTCTGGAGCAAGCAAGGAATGAATTTGGGTTTGCCTTGTCCGTTCTGAGCATTGGCTTTGTAACTTTAAGGATGGAGTAAAAAAAATTGGGTCAACATTGAATGACATGTTAAGGGTCTGGTTGGCATGTGGTGTAAACAATGCAGCTATACAAAGAAAATTATTAGCTGAATCAGAGATAATTTTAAAAAAGGCACTAGAAATGGCATCAACTATGGAAAGTGCTGAGAAGGGTGCCTAGGAGATACAAAGGGCACAGAGCAATGAGGACTACCAGTTAGTATGGGAATCTTGAGCATCAGTGACATCAGGAGTGAAATCATTAGTTTAACTAGAGAGATATATATGCAGAAGCCGCAACAGTCACAACGTATAGAAGATTTAAACAACAGTGTGGAATAAAGCAAAGTGCTATTAGTGTGGGGGAAATCATTCTCCAGAAAAATGACAATTTCAGTGAAGCGGAGTGCTTCGCGTAGGGGGAGTGGTCATTTGAGGCACAAGTGTAAAAAGAAATAGGGCTTGTCAGTGCCAGCAGGGCAAATATTCCAGCTCCAGTGTATATTTTGGCGATTGCCCAGTAGGTGAACAGAACATGTCACTAAATAATGTAAAAGCAGACAAGGTAGCCCCCTTCACAGTGGTGTTGTTAGTGAACAGCTGGCTATTGAAGATGAAAGCAGACATAGGGGCATCATGGGGACCTCATTGCTCTGTGCACTGTGTTATGTTGGGAGCAAACAAATCTACCCATATCTCTAAGAAGGGGTTCAACCCCGAGACTGTGGAACACTGCAGCTAGACTGATTACAGATACTGGACAGGCCAGAGTATTAGGGACATACATGATTCCAGGGAGTTATAGATAGCAGTTTGCACAGCTATCTTTGATAGTGGTGTCAGACCAAGGACTGAGTTTAATGGGTCATGACTGGCTTCAAGAGATCAAATTGAACTGGCTGGAAATTTTAAAATAAAACAGGGGGAGGTGATGGCCTACTGGTATTATTGCGAGATAATTAATTCAGAAATTCAACCAATGTTCTGAGACCCAGGTTTGTATCCCGCCACGGCAGATGGTGGAACTTAAATTCATTAATACAAAATCTGGAATTAAGAATCAACTGCTCATCATGAAACTATTGTCAATTGTCAGAAAAATCCAGCCGGTTCACTAATATCCTTTAGGAAAGGAAATCTGCCATCTTACCTGGTCTGGTCTATGTGTGACTCCAGATCCACAGCAATGTGGTTGACTCTCAACTGCCCTCCAAAGGCGACGAGGTATGGGCAATAAATGCTGGCCAGCCAACGAAGCCCATGAATAAAAACAAACCCATCATCCAATGTGTGGGATAACACAGCCTCCACCCCATGATGCATCACATCTAAGTACTATGGCTTGAAATACACTCACAGGCATGTTGACTGGAGTGCCTGCTTAACTTGGTTTAAAGTCTCTTTTCCAACACCATCTCTGGTGCAAGTGGGGAACTATAGTAATTCCTGCTGGAGTGAAATATACCTGGTGGTGGGGAGAGGCTAGCAGGCCCAGAGACTTCAGTCCCTGGCCCGCTAATGCTATTTAAGTCACTTTTAAATTATATTCCTATAAAATGGCTGAGGCAAAACTCAAAGGTATGACATTCCTTTAAGTTCTTCGTCATCCATAATTAAGCTTTATTGAGAACTCAAACATCTATAAGAATAAAAGAACACTTGTTCCCCCAGTGTCTACGGTTTCAGAAACTTTAAAAGGACATGCATGATTGGCATTTTTATTAGCTTTTTTTCAAGCATAGGGAAAAGTGGCCAAAAGATTACATTTTCCAGATAATTTTTTATGCACATAGCACTTGACTTTGTGGTAGTCATTGGTTGCAGAAAGTACAGTGGATCAATAAGCACGGATGTGCCAAAGATTGACACAGGGAGCATGAAGAGCCTGGTGGGATCAGTGGAAGGACGGAGGTTGGCATGGGAGCTTTAAGGACCTCAGAGGGTGGGTGGAAGGGCAGAGTTTAACATGGGGTGTAAAATGGGTCTGAAGTGCTGGGTGAGGACATGAGAAGGCATGGCTGAGACATAGGAAGCATTTAGAGAGGGTGAGGCTGGATGAGGTGGTATGGGGGGGGGGGGGGGGGTAAGGGATTTGTTACTTCTTTCAATATCATCGCAAAAGCCTTTGTTTTCTATTTAACTGGGTTAGATTCCCTCAGCACCAAGGCAAGTCTCCCCTGTGACTGCCTCTGCTGTACTTTCCGAGTCGGCTGACCCAACTCCAGGCTGCCCCACCCCAGCAATGAAAATCCTCCCTTTTGTGAGCATTTTCTTTTGAGACAGATGGACCAAGCTGGAATTGCTCCCACTCCCCTTTTCTGCCTCTAAATTCCAGGTCTCTATTTTAGCTTTCCTCTTTTCTGCTAATTGTTAAATTAAACCAGAGCACCAGCTTCATCTCCACTCTTTATATTAGGCACAATGGAGCAATGAAGGGTTATTGTAGTTACAGTTATCTCAAAGGGTTTGCACTCTACATGGTTACCAAATGATTAAAGGGATAATGGGAGGAATGGGAATTTATAAAGCAATCTAGTACTTCTTCCACTATCATCCCAAAGGCCTTTACATATAATAAATCAATTACGTAGTGGAATAATGCAACAAAGTGAAACCGATTATTTCTGATTTAGGAATGAACGTGTTATCAATAGAGTTAAGCTCCCACTTTGCCCGTCATTTTCTGGCTGGTCCCCTGACGATGCATCCCCGCTAGGTGGTTTCCTAGCAGTGGAGGATGTGTTCAATTGGAAATCCCACTGACAGCGGTGGGACCAAAAAATTCCACAGCCAGCCAACAGTGGGTCACCTTGGGCCCTTGAGAAACAAGCCACAAAGGATATGGAGGATGCCCCCCCCACTGGTAGCTAATGTCAAATAAAACATAACGGCCAAAATTCCTGGCCATTCAGGCTGGCAAGATTTTCTGTTCCCGCTGGCAGTGCATCCCCTCCTGTGGCTTTCCCGCTGGCATGGGATGACATCAGTAGGAATTCTCATTGATAGCGGCAGGACCAGACAATCCCGTCACTAGCAAACAATGCACCACCTCCTGGGAAACCACGGCTGAGAGGCTGGCGAATTTCGCCCAATGCTTCTATCGGAACACTGGATAGGGGTGGGGATGTCCCAGACTTCAACACTCAAAGTTGGAAATTCAGGGAGCGATTCTCCCTGAAGTGCTGAATTGGCAGGAAATCCCGACTGCCCTGAATCTCCGCACTCTGTGCACTGCACAGGGCCCAGTCGTGAATATCTGTAAAACGTACGGAGGTGGGGCCTATTCGCTCCACAGTGCTCCATGCACAGTGGCCCCAAACTGTCAAACTCCCATTTGCTGGCCAGCCTGGGTCTCCCGCAGTGCTGCCCCACCAGCCCCCCACGGCCCAATTGTGGCCGCAACAACAATTCCTGGGCAACTTCTGACCAACCCTGTCCCGGAGCGCTCCGATGTCCAGGCCCCACCTCCTAGTGATCCCTCCATCCCCTCACCCCGGCAGAACCCCCCCTCTCCCCTTTTCGGGGTCAGACACCCCCAGTTGCAGGTCATTCCTGGCAGACGAACACCACCCCCCCCAGCCCACCTCAATCACTGCCCTCCCTCCGTCCCAGACCGATTCTGTCTGCAGAGAGGCAGCAGGACACCCCTCCCCCCCCCCAACTCATACTGATAACCCCTAGGCCCTACCCACTGGCACTGCCTGATGGGCAATGCCAAGGTGCCCCCTGGGCACTTTACCCCTCGGGCAGTGGCAGGGGGCATAAGCTAGTATTGCCAAAGTGCCCATGTCCGGGGGCACTACCCCCGCCACTCAACCTCCTGGAGGACCCCAATTGCCCCCCTGCATCCCAATGGGTTCTCCCACTAATTCCATGAATGTGATGAGCCACTCTAAACCCCGCCAGAATGAAGTATTCCTGGTGGGGTGGGAGATTCAATTGGGACTGGCAAGTTCCTGATAATGACCTAATATACATATTTAAAAACAGATTAAAAAGAGATTTAAATGACTTACCTGCCTCCCTGCTGGTTTCCAGTGTGGTCTGGCCAGCCCACATCAGCGACTGTTCGCCAGCTCTGGGAGATGCCCATGCATTCCTGGCTCATGTGCAAATCCCTGTTCAAAGCCACAGTTGCACGTCTCCCACCGTGACCCAACAGAAAAGTTGTGGGTCACAATGGGAGAATCATGGCATCGATATCCAAACATAAATGTACATTAGTGACTGGATGATTGAACATGGGGAACAAATTCAATCAGAGCCCTTAGCAGAGCAGGCACAGGGGATGGGCTAGCAATACACAAAGATCCAGCACCCAGTCCCATTAAGGGAGACAGCATTTAAATTCTATGCTGCCTTCTCATTTAGATGAATGTACTGTGCAGCTCAACATGAAATGTGCTGCTGTTCTGACTGCACACTTAGCAGGGCTGAAATATGTGCACAGTTAGTTCAACATATCATTATCCTGTACCTCTGAAAGGCAGTCTGTTCCTCTTAAAGGGGAACTGCACTGAGATTACAGGAGGTACTGGTACACTCAGGAAATCCTTGCTGGAAAGAAGAGAGCCACAAGTGGAGCAACAGGCCGGAGAAAGTGCTCCTTGGTGGTGGTGGTAGAGGAGGTGGTGGTGGGGGAGGGGTAATGGGGCGGCTAAAATACCTGTCCTTGCAGTGTGATTTCTACATTTACCGTTGTCTCACTGTTGCCTAATGTGGCAATTGATAGTCCATGGTTATAATGTCGCAAATTTACTGAATTAATAGAGTAGATATGAGATAAAATGCTTCAATAACAGTGAGAAAAACAAACTCATTGATGTAATTTTTATAAATATGTGTTTCACTATTGTTTCAGGAAAGTTTTTAACATTCTCGTCATTATTTTGTCCTCAAAATCCTCTACATAGTTATTACATCCCATGCTACCAAAACAATATAATTAATTCATATATTATCCAATGGCTGAAATTGTATAAAACACTAATAATTTAACCTCCATCTTCCCCCATTGACTGGTTATCCTGTTACATTGTACTGGAATCTGCAATTCCAGACCACAAGGTTGAAATAACAACAATGGTCCATCTCTCTCACACACACAACACACAGATTAATATAATGGGTTGTCTTCGACATGGGTTACCTAGCTTGTAGGTAGAAACTTCTTCTATTAAAACAGTGCGGTAATATTCCAGTTCACAATAATTTCTAATGTATTCCTGTTGATTGTAAAACAAATACAGTTTAGGATCTAGGCTACAGATGACATTGGCGATTTATTTTAAAGTGATGCTCATATTTTTTCATAAGATTGATATTGTAATGTTAAATTTGTCATCAAAAGATTCAGGCAGCAGGAGACTGAGTAGGTTGACCACCCTACTGTCTGCCACTCCACCACAGCTGTATTCACAGCCAGATGTCCCTAAAGAGTGGGAACATGTGGTGTTTGCCAGCAACACTGAGGCCTTCCGTGGGCACTATGCAGTCAGGGGTGATTTATCAACTCGATCACATTTTGGTTTAATGGCTTTGGTTTCCTTTATGATTTATGTTATGATTGATGCAGTATCCCTATGAAGGGATGTTCTCTTGATTTGTCCCTTAGTTTCTTTGATACAATCATAATAATATTCTGTAATATTGAATATCCCCTGCAGCAAAAATGATTTCAATTCACCAAAGATTGACATACAAAACATACAGAATAAAAGCAAAAGCTTACTCGAGATTTTTTTTAAATCACATTGGCATTTCTCTAAGCAATGATTTATTCTGCCAGACCCAACCAATTAGACATGAGAAATTAGGATCAGAATGAATGAACCTGAACCACCCAAAAGAATTATTGATACTGATATGACTTAGAAGTTTAAAAGAAAAATAATTCATCCAGATCAATTGTAATTATCCAGATCTTCCAGACTTTGGATAATCAGAGGCCAGATGTACCCCAGGAAATATGCTACAGAACCTCTCAGAGATCCCAATGCAAAGACTCTGTGGAAGTTGCTCAGGAAGTTTAAATTTCCAATAGGTAAAACCCCTGATCCCTAAAACCTTCTGAAAAAGTTTCCAACTCTGAGTTACAGTGGACAATTCAGCCAGTTCTGACTTGCTGACCTGGAGCAGTTACCCAGGAAATGTTAGAAAAATCCTTGCATAACTCCTGGATAACTATAGAATTGATCCACCCAATCACTCACACTGACCCCACCCCTCCAACAACCGTCTTGATCCTCCACCATTACTCTCCAGACCCAACTGCAGCAACACACTCTCCCCTTATACTCCAACTCCCACCCCAATCTGACGTGGCTTGACTGGACTTCACTTCCTGACTCTTACCCTCACCCCCATTCTCTCCATTAACTTGATTTAACCCAATCTCACCATCTGACTCCTGCCTGGTTCTACACCACCGCCAATGCCCTGAGTTGCCCCCAGCCACTGCACTAGACCCAAGCTGACCATATCTCACCAGCAACTCACCCTCCTCCTCCTACTTTTATTGACCCCACTTCATCTCTGCACCCCCCCGACTCACCACCCCCAACATGCCCTGACCTGATCTCACTATCCTTCTCCCTCACCCACTTTCTTTAGACATCCTATCCCCTTCCCCATTCACAAGCTCCCTACCACCTAATTCATTTATCTCACCTACCCAACCCCTTATTCACTCACCTTACCCCACCCCCGCTCCCCTCCCCCCGCCAATACTCTTGTGCTGAGTCACTTCTACAGGCACTCTCCATTCTGAGAAAAATCAGAGGAAACTAAGTGTGTATTTTAGAAAAATCTGATCCGGGTCAGAAAGGAAGATTTGGGCCAATTATTTCCAAATTCTTGTGTAATTCCATATTAAATTGACAGTTAACAGTGATTATAATAATTAATTTTAAGAATTAGCATACAGCTTTAATGTTTTTAATGCTGATTCTCCTTTTACTTTTTATTCACCCCTCTTCAACAAGTTCCTCCATTTGACTTGTTTTTTTTTCCTTGATGAAAAGATTGCCATGAAGTAAGTAAAACAGCCTATGGTTTTTGTAAGTCTAGTTTCTGTCTTTCTTGACTCAAATTCATTTTTCCCCTTAGGGCTCATTTCCCCCCATGTTTGTTCTCGCTGTTTTTCCTTTTGCTTTGTCGTCTCTAACAAAACTTCCCCTAAGCTTCCTTTTTCACTTATAATCAGCTTCTCCTCACTTACTGAAGGCCATTTATTTTTCTTTGTTCCACTGATTCTTCAAGTGGAATTTTTGTTTACCTTTTCCATACCAATTTCATTTCCTACTTTCCTCTTACTGTCCCTTTGTTGTCTCTCAGCGTCCTTTTCAATCCTAATACTTTCTTTCCTAACTACCTGCCTCTGCTCTGCTGGTATTTTCTCACCTGTAGCCATCTCACCTTCTTCAGTGCTCTTTTCTTTTCTAACTCTCATGTCTACTTCTTGTGTCCGTCTTTTAATTTCCTTTGTTTCACAAGGTTTTGTTTGTCCCATTTTCTCATTTCCTCTTTTCACTCCCGAGGTATTCCTTTTTGAAGCATTTTCTGTGTTTTGGCCAACAATTCGTTGGCCTTGTCTGACAGAGTGATTGTGTGCTCCATCACCCATTCTTCCTAGTTCATCATTTCCATCTACATTTCCCAAAGCCATTGGTTTGTTTGATTGTTTCTCCTCATCTGCATTCTCTCCTTTAACACATATTTGGAAAAATGACAATGTAATACAATATAACATAATACATAATGATACAATTTAATTCAAAATGTGATATCATTTTAAGATGCTTATCAAAATAGCAAACATTGTTTATTATGATAAAAGCAAAATACTGCAGATACTAGAATCTGAGACTAAGAACAAAAAATGCTGGAAAAATCTCAACAGGTCTGATAGCATCTGTGGACAGCCAATGTTTAAAGTCAGGATGACCCTCCGTCAGAGCTGAATACAAGTTTTATACTCTGATGTTGGGTGGTAAGAGGAGAGCCTATCACTGAATTTTTGCCAAGGTTATCAGCGGGATAGCTTTGCCCTCTTTGAAGAACCCCAAAAGTGGTTTGTGGCCAAAAATGATGATAAAGTGTCTACCAAGTAGTGGAGAAATTTCACAACACCGAAGACTGTGAATAGTCCCTCGTTCTCAGTTTGTGAATACACTCCTCCAGCCATTGAGAAGGTTCCTGACATACACCCTATTAGCTTATTGGAGCCATCATTCATCTCATGGGACAAGACGGCACCATGGACAGCCAATTCATCAATCAGCCAAGGTGTTACAAGTATTTAATATGAAAGAGCCTGACACCATTGATTCTGAAATTTAGTCTCTTTTTAATCTTAAATTAATTAAGTCAGACCCTACTATTGTAAATGGGAAGCCACTAAGTATGAAAGTGGTCACAGGGCATCAGCCATTGTGATGGATGAGAATATATTTCAGTACCTGAGAGAGAGATATCATATGGAGAGGCTTCGCAGGTCAATATCAGTCCTTTAGAAGTGCATTAACTGGTTTGAGGAATGCAGCAATGCTTCACTCTTTTGAAAGCCTTTATCTGGGTATCCTTTCAAGATGTGGAGATGCCGGCGTTGGACTGGGGTAAGCACAGTAAGAAGTCTCACAACGCCAGGTTAAAGTCCAACAGGTTTATTTGACAGCCTAGCTTTCAGAGCCTCAAACTCCTTCTTCAGGAGAGTGAGGACTTGTGTTCACAAACAGGGCATATAAAGACACAAACTCAGTTTACAAGATAATGGCTGGAACACAAGTCTTTACAGGTAATCAAGTCTTAAAAGTACAGACAATGGGAGTGGAGAGAGGGTTAAGCACAGATTAAAGAGATGTGTATTGTCTCCAGCCAGGACAGATAGTGAGATTTTGCAAGCCCAGGCAAGTCGTGGGGGTTACAGATAGTGTGACATGAACCCAAGATCCCAGCTGAGACTGTCCTCATGTGTGTGGAACTTGGCTATCAGTTTCTGATCAGTGATTCTGCATTGTCATGTGTTGTGAAGGCCGCCTTGGAGAATGCTTATCCGAAAATGAGAGGGCGAATACCCGTGACTGCTGAAGTGTTCCCCCACTGGAAGGGAACATTCCTGCAGATGCTACGACAATGAAGGAATGAACACTGCTCAACAATTACTAGGCTTGCAAAATCTCACTAACTGATCTGGCTGAAGACAATACATATCTCTTTAACCTATGTTTAACCCCCCCTCCACTCACATTGTCTGTACCTTTAAGATTTGATCACCCGTAAATATTCACCAACCATTATCTTGTAAGTTGAGTTTATGTCTTTATATGTCCCGTTTGTGAACACAACTCACCTGAAGAAGGAGCAGTGCTCCAAAAGCTAGTGCTGCCAAATAAACCTGTTGGACTTTAACCTGGTGTTGTGAGACTTCTTACTATCCTTTCATAATTGATAATACTCTTTATTTAACAGAATATGCAAGAGGTCAGTGTTTACCATCCCCAAAAATGATTTGAAATTTTTTTTATGTTTGTGGGGGAAGGCACCTTTTTTATCATCTCAATCTTTTCTTCCATGGTGTGTAATCCTTGTGCATCTACACAGTGCACCAGGTAGGTCACCTTGGTGATGTGAAACACCCATTTCTTTTTTTTGAGCTGGACTCCTGCCTCCCATCGCCTATTCTAAGTCTGCCTGATGCTCAGCCTCTCTCGACCCAGCTATAGGGACATTCTCAAAAGTATGCTGTGGTAGCCATCTCTCCATCATCTTTTAAAATATTGCACATGCTGAAGACATGCTAAAAGGCAGGCATGAATATTGGAATAAGCCTGTGTGTATTTATTGTGATATATCCATGGGAACTAATTCGAGTTGCTGTACACGTGACTTATATCCAGCTTTGTGTAATATTGACCTATTGCCAGTTTTGCATACAGGTTTTCAGTTCCTGGAATTGGACATTTATCAAGCTTGGCTGCCTGATTAACTGTTAGCTTATAATCATCACAAATATGGATGACTTTGTCTGGTTTCAATATGGGCAGTATAGGTGCTGCCTCATTCCAAAAACTGAACCAGCTGGATAATGCCACGTTCTTCAGCCTGTTTAAGTCATAGAATTCAGAAGGAGACCATTTGGCCCACAGCGTCTGTAACAACTCTCTAAAAGAATTATCTTACCAAGCCCTTTCCCGTAACCCCACACATTTGCAATGGCTAATCTAGCTAACCTACACATATTGGGACACTAAGGGGCACTCTAAGTCATTAAGTCAGCATCCACTTTTCCTCATAAGGCACACAGTATCAGTCTTGTCCTAAAAAGTTGCAGACTTGATCCGTGGATCAACTTAAATCTTAGCTTAAAGGCTTTTGATTTTGCCTGCGTTCTCACAGAAGATATTGCTGTTTTCTCTAACAAATATGGATGTACCCCTTCCTGCACTTGAGATCTCAGACCAATTCAATTTGATTTCTTTAAGCCCATCATAGCCCAAAAGGCTTGATTCTTCACCCATCCATATTATTATCGGGAGTTGCCCAGAGCTCACAAGTGGTGCCTTTTACTTTAATTGATTCTTCCGTGTTCATCATCAACTTGGCAGGAGTTCTCTCTAAATTCAGTGGTCAGGCACCCTCTCTCAGGTACTAAAATATATTCTCATCCATCACAGTGGCTGATGCCCCGTAACCATTTTCATATTTATGGGCTTCCCGTTTACAATAACAGGGTCTGACTTAATTGGCTTAAGATTAAAACGAGACTAAATTTCAGAATCAATGGTGTCAGGCTCTTGCATATTGTATACTTGTAACACTTTGGCTGATTGATTAATTGGCAGTCTTGACTTATCTCTGCACTGTTTTATCAAATATCCTCTTTTGTGACAATAATGCCATTAGCCTCCTTAATTCTATATAATTCAGGAGTGTGGCTAACCAAGCATCTTAAGAATTATTTCTGTTTGCCTTCACTGTATCTGTTTGTTCTGTGGGTGACTGGAATTCTTTCCTACTTCATGGCTGTTTTTGCCATTTTGGTACCAGGGCTGGCCACAGGTTCCCACTGGGTTCAAAAACCCAGCAGAAACTAGGCAATTTGCTCCTTTACCTCTACTGGTGACCTTGAAGAAGTCCTCCAAGGTAATCAAAATACTCACTTGTGTACAGCCAAGAGAAGCAGAAAACTTTCCTGAGATCCTCTGAAATCCATCTTTCTGCAAGACAACTGCTTGCTGAATGATCCTTTCTTTAAGACCATAAGAAATAGGGACAGGACTAGACCTTTCAACCCTTTGAGCCTGCTCTGCCATTTAACAAGATCATGGCTAACGCTCACAAAGTCCACTTTCCTGCCTTATCTCTGTAATCTCTAATTCCCCATCTGATTAAAAACCTATTGATTTCAGCCTTGAAATGTTCAAAGACATGGCCTCCATAGCTTCCTGGGGTAAAGAATTCCAAAGATTCACCACTCTCAGAGAGGACATTCTTCCTTAAATCCACCTTAAATGAGCACCCCCTTAATCTGCAACTATGACCTCTAGTCCTATACTCTCCCATGAGTGGAAACATCCTTTTTACCCTGACCAACCCCCCCTAAGAATCTTATGTGCTGGCTAGTGGATTCTGGCAACCTGAATGTACTCTACAAGCTCCAGTCTAGCAGTCGCTTTACATCATTATGGTTGGGTAGCTGATATATGGAATGTAGGTGAAGTCCAGTTAAAATATCCTAAGCCTCAAACTGAGGGCAATGAGTGCATTTTGCACTTGTCCCCCATCCAAAACCTACTGTGGGTTCAAACCCCAGACACTGGATCACGAGATGAACAGAATATCTAAGCAAGCACTAAATCTCACTGTACAATTGTAAATGTTTCCAAAATTCATTGGCTGCTACACAAACTGATGTATGGAAATATTTACCTCACTAAATGGTAGTTGGTCATGTCTGTCTATGACACTGAGCAATTGAGACAATCCAATAATATCTCAGTGCTTATACATTTCTTTCAAACCCAAAGTATTTCATTGTGAGGGAAAAAGTCAAAATAATTGGCGTAACTTGCATTACTCTAAACCTAGTATAATCTTCTTTCTAAGAGCAGGGAAAGTTTGACTCTTTGTGAAGTCTATCTATTATTTGACTTTCCAGAATGCAATCAAACAACAAGTATTTTTGATTTAACCTGTTCTCTTTTATCTGTACTTTCAAGTCACTATTTTGATGGAAGAAAGTAGAGGTGCAAAATATATAAATTGCACTAACTCACATTGCGACCTCATCTGGAATTTAACTTCTTTCTAAAATAAAATAATCCATGCACAGAATAAAATATTAATAAATGGCTGAAAACCTGGTACAGTAAGTCGTTCAGTGTATTACTATTGAAACATACCGGATATCTCTCTCTTAGGAAATATTGATGCATTCAAATTATTATTCTCAGTAGCTCAAGACAAGAACTTTACTGCTGTATGAATTTGAACAAAATGCTTCTTTACATTTGAAAGATCCTGCATGAGAACTTGAGACAGATATAAGTTGCTGAATACAAATTGATTAATCCCATATCAGAACAGAAGGTTATATTTACCAAGATAGTTGTTTACATTTGCTTTCCTGTACATTACCATGTATGCTGTATCTGATCTGTGGTTTAAAATAAATACATTGTTAAAAATTAGTTCTTATCTTACAATTTATATTCAAAACCTTTGGGGAGATTAATATAGCAGACAAAGGGATAATCAAGCGCTTAATCAGAAACACAGTTTAATAACACTTATACCTGAGATAAGCCGTGTCACCTGTACTGTCAGCACATTCTCCAGGAATGAAATCTTTTATCTGTAAAAGTAATAACCCTATGGTTAAAAAAGGTTGAAAGATTTTAGTTTCTTCATTTGAAGAATGCAAAACTCTTGTTCATGATGATAGTGTAAATATTGCACAAATATTCTGCTGCATAATTACAGGATTATTTGGTGGTGGTGCTGCAGCAGTGGGGAATGGCATATGGAACAATGTTCCCTTGGAATAGCTTGGTGTGTGAAAATGTGCTGCATGGGGAACAATCAGGTCGTGTACAGACAATGTATCATGTGGCCATGAGTGGCCACATATTAAATTTTAAGGCATTGCATAATGCAACAAGCTAGTCATGCATAACCAACAGAATTTAGAAGGAACATTGATGTAGGAGACGTGGCAACTTCAAGATTTCTGTTCCTTTTTGACATCATGACAAAATTTGATCTGGGATTTAGGACATTTTTACTGCACAAACCATTTAGCTTTTGGCAGTAATCTGGTAGTGTATCTAATGGGGCATTCCTACACAACCTGCCATATGCATTTCCAATTGGTCTAGCAGCATCTGAAGTTGCCAAAAGCAGGCGGCAGCTTTCTGCTCAGCTGAATTCAGGTTGCAGAGTGAAATGGGCACTCGATAATTGATCTCAGGGTGGTCACATTTAATTAGAACAGTGACTCAATGCTGAAGAACATTTCAGGAAACCATGGGCAGAATTCTCCCAAAAGGGAATAAGTCCCATGGTGGAGATGGGGAGTGTTTTCCACTTCGGAGACCAACGGAAAACCAAGCCACATCTTCAGTCCCAGGTGTAACTATCTATGCACCTGGGAATTTTGTGCCATCTTCCTTGGTGGGATAGGCTTGATGGCGTGCATCCTGCCGTCGTACCCAGGTACCATATTGAAAAGGTTCCCAATATCACTGGTCCACCATTAAGGAAAGAAGATGGACTTCCTGAAGAAGACGATAGACCTTCAAGAAAACTGAGGCTGGAAGGTGGACCTCCTCAAAGACCACTTAAGCTGAAGATCTACATAGTAGATCTACCCATACACTTGCTGCTGTGGTTTTCTAGGATCCAGTGTCATTGACTGCCTCCATCTCAAGCTCTGGAGGTATCCATAGGCTTTCTTAAGGTTTGTCCAGATTGTTGTGCACTATAATGGTCCAGGCATGTTCTGCACTGGTTTTCCTACTGGTGTCACAGAGAATTGGGCAAGGGGGCAAGAAACTGGTCAGTCCCATTAGTGGGATGCAAATTGGTTTCACGACAGCCTCCAGTGGGATTCCCAATCAGCCATGGCAGGCAGCACCAGAAAAACCCATTGTAATTTCACGCCAACCTCAAACTGGTTTTTGAGCCTCCTGCTGAATTCTGCTCCTCTGCCCACCATTGATCTCACCTAAGTGAGCTTGGGGAAAGTCCGCTCCATGATCCTTTTCATCTTGGGCCTATCTGGTCTGCAACTCCTGCATGTGTCGCGAAAGGATGCCATTCCAAGATTACATTGCCTCTGCAGAGTGGCACTGCCTGCTGGACTCTATCTGGATTTTGAAACAGGGCTAGTGGCAAATGAAAACAACAGGCAGCCCTGTTACACTGACAGCAGTGTCAAAAGATTGGTGGATTTTTTTTTATACTTCAAAATACTCTTGTGAAATAACGGGTGGAATTTTCCATTTTGTTTCAAGGTGTTGGGTCAGGTGAGAAAACAGGTGGGCAGTTTGCCCACTACACAGTCGGGTTTTCTCTCTAAATTTTCCAGCACTTGATTATAAAAAATACAGGGTATGTCTGACGCTATCACATTATGGGGAGGAGATCCGGGGCAGTGGGGGTAGGCAAAGTGAGGGGCCAGCAATGTCGACTCTCCAGACATCAAGTTGCCACTTCTAAAGGATGTACTGATCTTAATAAAATTTAAATTTAAAATAAATTCCTCCTTCTCAAGCAGACAGAGACCCGTCCCCACGCACATACCCCTCCTTCCCTCCCTCTAATTTTATTTTCTGCTTTTTTTCGACGCCTCGAGTTCTCGGCCATTCTTGACCCTCTATCGATTTCTAAATTTTGCCTGTGTAGGTCAGGGAGTTGCTGATGCTGAGTAAGTGCCCCTTTGTTGGGAGACTGCTACTGCCTCCCCCATCCTTCCCCCACTTCTCAGGAAGCCTTCCTGCCACATGCCACCCCCCACACCATCACTGACATAGGGTACGGACATCCTTAACTGAAGGCCCTCCTCCCCCTCCCCAACCTCTCCCACACCACCTTTGGCACCTTGTCATTGCCAGCGTACCTCCCAGCAATGTGTCTCCCCCCAGGGAGTTATATTTACCCGTGTGCCCCAGTTTCCTTCATCTAGTTACCGGTTTTAAAAATCAGGTTGTAAACCTGGCTGATGCAACATGATATCGGCGAGAGGGGAACCCCTAATGGGAGGAACGATACAGTAGGGAAGCCCACTAATTATATTTAAATATATTAAAATAAGATTCCTGACTTTCCTGGGCAGGATCCTCACTGTATCACTGGCAGGGATCGGGGAAAACCTGAAAGTGAGATCTCTCCATTGAGATTCTCATTTTCCAGCTCTGACGGAATTTTGAAGTGCATCGTCATTTCAACCTGTGCCGAATGTGGAGGCAAAATCCATCCCTTTGTTGACCAAGTAAAACTAATTTATCTTCTATGAAATTATTTTGTACTCGTTAGAGTTTAGAAGAATGAGGGGAGATCTCATTGAGACATATAAGATGATGAATGGGATGGATAGGATAGAGGTGGAGAGACTCTTCCCGCTCAAAAAAGACAGTAGGACTAGGGGGCACAGCCTCAAGATAAAGGGGAGGCGGTTTAGAACGGAGTTGAGGAGGAACTTCTTCACTCAAAGGGTGGTGAATCTCTGGAATTCTCTGCCCGTTGAAGTGGTGGAGGCTGCCTCGCTAAATATTTTTAAGACGCGGGTTGATGGGTTCTTGATAAGCGAGGGGATTAAGGGTTATGGGGAGAGGGCGGGAATGTGGAACTGAGCCACAACAGATCAGCCATGATCTTATTGAATGGCGGGGCAGGCTCGAAGGGCTAGATGACCTACTCCTGCTCCTATTTCTTATGTTCTTATGTTCTTATTTTATGCACAGCAAAATACATATAAATCTATTTAAGTAATGAGCTTTAAACTTCCAAAATATGTCTGGATTCCTTAATGTAATGGAAAAATTATCTGGAATATTTAATGCTCGATTTTATGCTCAGATGTTCTTTTATGGCTATAGGCCATGTGCTGGGAATTAGGATTAATGTAGTCAGATCTTTGTTGACTGGTGTGGACACGATGGGCTGAATGGCCTCCTTCTGTGCTATAAACATCTATAATCTATAGTTGGAATATTTGTCTCAGTGAAGAAAATATTTACCTCTGACATTTATATCATTAAAACAGTACCAATTACTGCAAGAAACAGGTTTAATGTAAGCAATATAATGGCCGCTGCCACATCTGCCCAAATGATCACAGATTGCAAACAACTCGTATGTGGTGTATTCCTAGAGAGAGATTGAAACACAATATAAAGGAAGGTACTTCACACTTTAAACTTCAAAGACTTTGGAATATGACAGCAATTTAACTGATGTCTCTAACACAAGTTGTTCTTATCCTTGATTTAATGTTGGAAAACATTCAAGCTTGGGCTGACAACTGGCAAGTAATGTTTGCACCACACAAATGCCTGGCAATGATCATCTTCCTTGACATTCAATGACATAACATAAGAACATAAGAACATAAGAACATAAGAACATAAGAACAAGGAGCAGGCCATCTAGCCCTTCGAGCCTGCCCCGCCATTCAATAAGATCATACCATCTCAGAATTCCTACTATTAACATCCTGAGGGTTACCATTGCCCAGAAACTAAACTGGACTAGTCACACAGGTACTGTGGCTATAAAAGGACAGATCAGAGGCTAGGAATCCTGTGGCAAGTAATTCCTCACTCCCTAAAGCCATCTACAAGGCATAAATCGGGAGTGTGTTGGAATACTCTCCACTTGCCTATATGACCATAATTTCAACAACACTCTCAAGAAGATTCACACCACCCAGGACAAAGCAACCTTTTTGTTGTTTGGTGCCCCCATCCATTGACTTAAACATTCACTTCCTCCACACACAGTGGTAGCAGTGTGTACCATATACAAGATGAACTGCAGCAACTCACCTTCTTTCAACAAATGTACAATCTCTACCAGCTAGTAAGACAAGGACAGGTGACACATGGGAATACCACCACCACCTACAGGTGTGGCACATTGGTTGACACTGCTGCCTCACAGTGCCAGGGACTCAGATTCAATTCTGGCCTTGTGCAACTCTGTATGGAGTTTGCACACATTCTCCCCGTGTCTGCATGGGTTTCCTCTAGGTATCTGTGGGTTCTTCCCACAGTTCAAAAGGTATGTAGGTTAGGCGGATTGGCCATACGAAATTGCCCCTTACTGTCGCAAGATTTATAGGTTAGGGGGATTATCAAGTAATCATAGGGCAAACATAGAATCCTAAAGTGTGGAAGGAGGCCATTCAGCCCATCAAGTCTACACCGACTGCAATCCCACCCAGGGCTTACCCCATTACACCATGCATTTACCCCAGCTAGTCTCCCTGACACTAAGGGGCAATGTAAGATGGCCAATCCAACAGCCAAGACTAAGACTGTGACTAGTGGCAAGGCCAAAATGAGCTTCATTAATCTTCCTGTTCATATTTACTTCTTCGCTCATCCTACAACCACTTCTATCTCCTAAGCTGCACAAATTGACTTCACCATCCTTCCATTGTGCTTTTCTCCTTTCAGACATCCAAGAAGGGCGCAAGAGGAAAGGGAAAGTTTAACATTTGAGCTTTCCTCAAGGGACTTGGATGAGGACCTCGATGGTGTGGTGTGTAAATAAATGCCGATGAGAATGCGCACTAAAATGCTTGGTGCTTTGGCACATCTATCAGAAAGCTTGCTATCTGTCAAGGAGCATGGAGGAGATGCGGCACGACTTGGCACAAGAGTTTGCACAAAAGCTTGGAGCCCATCCTTCCTGGCAAAGAAACAGCGACCAACTTCACAAGAACAGGTGCAGCCACATGCATAAAGTATGTCTGAATTGCTGATATTTCAGCCTCCATTTCATTACCATCCAAAATCTGATTGATAGAGTGGAAGATTTTGCAGAAGTCATGCAAACACAGCTTGCAGCACCAGAGATGCAGACTACCATCTATAGGATGTGACACATGCTCTGGAGAAGACTGCATGACTTCTCCAGAACAGTGGAAGCATTGCTTATGGATCCCAATGGGTAACTCGTTGCCATTTCCAATTGTAGCATGGTTGTTGTTGTGTGTGCACGTTGTTCACTTGTACTTGCATTGCACATTGGACTCATGAGCCAGACAGTCATTAGATAGCTCCTGTTGCCCAAGAGTCACCCTCTACCGACTGCACTCATCTGAATGCTGAAAGATATTTTAGGGGTTTCTCTGCAGTCCAGCAATCAGTCTAGCAACATACTTGAGAAGATACAGCTCTGGGGATGTGACTCTATAGAGCACAAATCTACTGTCTTCTCTCAAGGTGACATCATTTATCTTCCTACTCCTGCCATTTTGTTAGGGCCCCTGCTGTTGCCTGTGAGTCAACCAATCCAAACTGCTATCACCAAGGCTGAGATGCTGCAATCCAAAACCAACCCTCTAGGGCCAAAACTGCTCAAGATTGATCTGCAAGGGATCTGAACACTCACCAATTGAAAATCAGCAATCATACTGCAATGCCCAAGAGTCACACTCTAACTACATCTGATGGTAAAATACTGATGTTATAGACGGACTGGCTCTGAAGACAGGCACTCATCTACATGTTGTACTGAGTTTGTTTACACAGCAACTGCACACTCAGTTAAGTTTATTCATTAGTCACAAGTAAGGCTTACATTAACACTGCAATTAAGTTACTACGAAATTCCCCTAGTCGCTACACTCCAGTACTTATTCGGGTCAATTCATCTAACCAGCACATCTTTTGGACTGTGTGAGGAAACCACAGCACCTGGAGGAAATCCACGCAGACAAGGAGAGAACATGCAGACTCTGCACAGACAGTGACCCAAGCTGGGAATCAAATCCGGGTCTCTGGTGCTGTGAGGCAGCAATGCTAACCACTGTGCTACCCCATGCTGCACATTCAGGGCATGAACCACTTGGGTTTGGACGTGAATTTTGTTCCACAAAGTAACATGTGTGTAATATGAAAGAAATATAATGCCTTCACCAAGCCGGTGTCCAGCACAACTGTGCCAGAAGTGAGCATGATATGTGGATGCATTTTGCAAACAAAACAGCCAACCTGCCAAAACATCTGGATAGTGTCCAGCTGAATTTGCTATAGTCTTCACTTGCCATCACAAATAAGTCTGTTTCTCAGCCAACAATTCCATCCCCCTCCTGCCAAATATTTGAGACTGAAGTAAACCATTGCAACAGTTGATGCTGAAATGAGCTTCTGGTTGATATACCCTCTCCATTGTTAAGAATGCTTATTTCTACATCCATAATATTGTGCATCTCACTCTCTTCTGATGCTGAAATTCTCACCCATACTTTTTGTACCTCCAAATTTGACTATTCAAATACTGTTCTGCCTGGAATCCTATCTTCCAATCTCTGCTAAAGCTCAGCACATCCAAAACAAGTAAAAAGGCACACTTTCTGTCTGACCTATATTAACTACATAAGCTTTTTTTTGTGGTCAAACCCTCTATGGCCTCATCTATCCCTCCCCTGGGACCTCTTTCAGCCAGACAGACCTTCGTTCTCTGTATTCCTCCAATACCAACATCTTACAGTTCCTTGATTTTCATTGCACCACCATCGGTAGTTTTGCTTTCGGTTTCCAACATTCCATTCTCTGAAACTCCCTCCTTAAATCCCATCACCTCCTGCTCGCTCTTCCATTTTAAGTTCACTTCTTAAAAACTGCCACTTTGACCAAGTGTCTGGTCATCTATTCTAATATATCCATGATATCAAATTTTGTTTGAAAACACTCAGTGAAGCAGGATCGAATATTAGACCATGTTAAAGGTGGAATAGAAATGCACACTGTTGTTATATAGAGAAAAATTAGGAGGAGTGAAATATAAGCTCATAAAAGAACCTGCCTCGGTTCACGTCACTACTATACAAATTCCACACTGCCCAGGAAAAAGCTTCCAATGACTTGCTGTGATGATGCATGAATATTTCTACATGCCTCATCAAGGATAAACAACTTACATATTTACAATATTCTTAATGTACTGAAACATTCCATAAAGTGATCTTCTATATTATATGTTAATAGGCTTCAGATAGAGTTGTGCGCAATATTCCTTACCTCCTGCCTCTCATCTTTTAGTTGTTTCTGCCTTTCTTTGGACTCAGCATTTCTGGATCTTTTTGATGGACTTGGTTGCAGGTCTGTTAAATTTGTTCTTGCCGCGTTTCTGGATTTTTATGGAAAATCTCAGTTGAAATCTGTTCAGTGGACAGTAACATTACTATATGTTCTACTCCTGTTAGAACAGCATCACACTGAAATATTTCTGATTGCAATACAACACTAGGACATTCTGTCTACTAAACATTCTGGAAAATACATGAGATTGTATAGTAGTTAAGCTTGTTTTTTTATTCTGGTGGTCATGTTGTTTCGTTAGGTTTTATTCCCCATTAGCTAGTTTCAAGGTGGCGAGAGTCATGAAATGCAATGATGTCCTGCCTGCTATCTACTTTCCTGACCTATCTCTAATTTTATGGGACCAGTAACTACTTTAGGAGGTCAGTTAGTCCCCACCGTAAGGCCTCATCCCAGCCAATTAATTTCCTTGTATTTTCCAATTCTGGTCACTTACCTCATTTTGTCATTTTGAGCATATCAGGTAGCTTTGAGCTTATCGGATAACTTTAAGTGTGCTGGAGAGCTTTGAGCATGTCAGATAGCTTCGAGTGTACTAGACAGCTTTCAGCATGTCAGGTAGCTTTGAATATGCTGTGGATTATTTTAAGCATGCTGGATAGCTTTGAGCACATTTGATAACTTTGAGAGTGCAAAGGATAGCTTTGAGCTCACCAGATAGCTTTAAGCATGCTGTGTACATGATAGCTTTTGTGATGCAGATACCTTTGAGCATATTGCAGATAACTTTCAGTGTGCTATGGATAGCTTTGAACATGATGGAGATAGTTTTGAGCATGCAGTGGATAGCTTTGAGTATGATGTGCATAGCTTTGAGTGCACTGAATATACTTTTGAATGCATTGGATAGCTTTAATGTCATATCAACCTCTCTCACCTAGACCAATCTCCCCCTGCTCCAACTATCTTCCCAAAGCAAATCCCTTGCTTACTTGATCCCTTGATCCCCTGACCCACCTGACCCCCCCTGCTCTCAACCCCCCCTTCCACACCTTGGACACTTATCTTCTTTCTGGCCTGTCAGCAAAAATCCTGTGCCAAGCCAGTGCTTTGGGGGACTGTGTCTGAATGCAGGCAAAATAAATGAACTGACCTGTGGTGAGTTTAGTCCATAACTATGATGCTAATGCAGCAGTATCACTCTGCTCAATATGTTTGAATGGGAAGCCAAAGAGGACGATTCTGTTTTTACAAAGCTTATGGGGAAATTTATGCATAAATTACAATGAGTGCCATTAATCTCACTTTTTACTATAATGGTAAATTTGGCTCACCACAAACTGAAAACTTCAATATACCACCATTCAGTTTATGTACTGGAGTATAATTTCTGAGACAGGCCACTGAGGAAATGTATGAAAACATAATTCAACAAATTCCCGCTTTCCATTTCAGAATAAGTGGGACTGAACACAAAAGGAACAGTGAGAATCCAGTAGATTGTAACAGAGGGATCAATTTATATCACTATTTACAGAGCTATTTTCACAATATCCACAATTATTATTGATTAGCTCCACATATAAGTGACAAAGGTCTGTGAAATGCTGCTTATATTCAATCTAGGACAATATCCACAACTCACTACTGATTCAAACTGACTATGAGAGCAAAGATTCAGTAACACAAATAGAATTAAATCTGCATCCTCTACGCTACAGCATCATATATTCATGGTGTGTTGAACCATCACACAGAAGTAAAATAAACAAAATACTGAGGATGCTGGAATCCAAAATGCCAAAAATCTGGATGGTATGCAGTCAAATTTGCTATCGACTTCCCTCTCCACCATAAAACCATCTGTTCCGTTGCTACTGTCCCACCAAACATCTGAGACTGAACCAGACCATTGCACCATTTGATTCTGAAATGAATTTCTGGTTGATAATCCTCTCCATGGCTTTTTCTACATCCATAATATTATGCATTTCACGCCTTTATTCAAACCATCTGATGTTGAAATCCGCACTAATGCTTTTCTTACTTCCAGATTTGATTATTTAAATATTCTTCTGATTGGCATCCCACCTTCCAACCTCTGCTAAAGATCAGCTCATCTAGAAAGCTCAGGAAGGCCCACTTTCTGTCTGACCTATATAAACCATATAAGCTTCAGTCAATGTGTCAGAAGCACCATTTTTGAAGGTGGCATCATCACAACAGATGTGACAGAGGCAGAAATACTGGATGAATGGGATGGAGACCTTACAAGAAGCAGGATTTGAGGAGCTGTACTCAAGGTAGTTGGTGGGCTTGGAATGAATATTGTTGGTATCATATGACAGTGTGTACTGTTGGTGTAATGTGCCTCGAATTGTGAGATCCCCCTGCAAATGATTAACCAGTCTCAAAACAATAGATAACATATCTAGTGCCATAGGATTCCTAGTGCAGAAGGAAGTGATTCAGAGCTGGGATCTGCACCAATTCTCCAACAGACCACCTTATCCAGGCCCATTTCCCGGTCCTATCCCGGTAATCAAATGCATTAACCCTGCTAAATCCACCCCCCCCCCAAACCTACATATCTTGGGACACTACGGGACAATTTAGCTCGGCCAATCCACTTAACCAGCACATCATAGACTGAGGGAGGAAACCGGAACACCCAGAGGAAACGCACGCAGACACAGGGAGAGTGTACAAACTCCACACAGACAGTGTCCCAACGCTGGAATTGAACCCAGGCCCCTGGTGTTGTGAGGCAGCAGTGCTAATTTTTGTGGCTAGAATATTAGAAAAGGTGAAAAAGTCTTACCATGGGGATCAGACACCACTCTGTTTTATCAGTGTCTTTAACCTGTGACAAGAAATAAAAAGTTGAAACTTGTGTAAATCAAGTTTGCTGGATTTTAATAGCATGCTCATGAGAAAAGAAACCTATACTGTAAATATATTTTACTTATTAGATTACTGTACATGCTGGCATGGATTTATTGGCCAAGATATTGTCAACACTGTAATTTCCATTTTTATAATGTTTATACACTAAGCACAATCTCCAATCTCTGGGTGGGATTTTATGGCCTCACTCATATGGAATCATAAAATCCCACCTGAGGTCAACAGACCTTCCATGGTCCACTCCTCACCCACTCCAATTCCCGGGACGGGCAGGACAGTAAAATTCCGGCCTGTCATTTCGTTTTTTTTCCCCCACTCTACTATAATTAAAACTCTGTGCTAGAAATATTTACGCAAAACACATACTATTTAGCAGTGGGGTAGCTTCCCATTGATGAAACATTCAGCTGACAATGTTGCATCTACATGTGGCTTATTACAGAGCTGGTTTAGCTTAATTGGCTGAGCAGCTGGTTAGCAATGCAGAGTGATACCAACAGCACGGGTTCATATTCCTGTATCAGCTGAGGTTATTCATGGAAAGCCCTGCCTTCTCAACCTTGCCATTCTCAGGTTAAATCACCACCAGTCACAGTCTGTGGTCATCTGGGACTATGGCGACTTTACCTTTTATATGTGCAAGTGGACAGCTATGTCAGAATGGTCCGCATGCCAGCTGAGAAAGAGGCGATGGCAATCACTGAAGAGGAGGGAGTTTATCCATTGGAGATAGAGAGATTGAACCGGCCAGGAGTAAGGATACTCCACAGTTCTAGTTGTTTCCTTTCTGTGCCAGACACTTTGAAGCATTGCATTAAAAATTTTAATTAAATGGTTACTTATGCTGTTAATTACCAGGCATAACTTTCTTTGGAAACTTTAATGGACAATTAATTTGCAAATTCAGTAAGTTCTTAAAATAACAGGAAGGCACTAATTGCTTTTTAATTTTAAAATTTAAATGAAGCCCATGCCTTTTTGCCTCATTCCTACTCCAATAAGCAAGTAATCCATAAAAAGACAAAATATGAAAAAGTAAAAAAGCAAACTAAATCTATACCACCTTCTTCTGAAAGGTTAACATCAGTGGAATGTCCAGAAGGTCATGCAGTTTTGTGAAGCACATGCTGATATAGTCAAATTCAAATCTTTTCACCTGCAGAGCCAGTATCTTTGGCAGACTTTCAAAGTAATATCTCTGAAGTTAAAAAGGAGGCAGAAAGCAGTTATGTAGATGTCAATTTACAGTGCAGTAGCATTCAGGGCTGATTTCTGTGTCTGTAATATCCAAAAAACTGGAGCAGACTGAATGTTGTAGAGCAGAAATAGTGACAGAGATCTTGTACACTTGTTTTCTTGTCGTCAATGGCACATATTCATAATTGTCAAAGGAATCAAACATTTTAGAAAAGGTTAATCAAATGATTCAGGGATTATAGAATATGCACCATTGACCCTGCTCCACTATTCAATATGATCAGTATTGATTTTTTTAGTCATCTTCATTTTCACATCTATTCCTGATGTCCCTTGTTTGCCAGAAACATCAAAAATCTATTTATCCAATCCTTAAATATATTCAACAATGTAATATTCACAGCTCTCTGAAATAGAGAATTCCAAAGACTTATAAGTCTTTTGAGTGAAAAAAATTCTCATCTCTGTCCTAAATGATTAGCCCTTACAGTAAGGTTATGCCCCAAATTAACCTGTCAAGACCCTTCAGAACCTTGGATGGGAAAAATTTGAAGGATGATAGTGCTTGGTACTCACCATCCTGAGACTTGGCATAATCCTAACAACTCTCGAAGCCCACTGCCATTTAACACTCACTTGAATGAAATCACCATGTTCTCATGCATCTTCCTTTGCAGGATCAGGGGAGTTTTCCCGTAGGGTGAGTGGATGGGGAGATGGGGGAATGGGGGCAGAGCTCCAAGGTAGTGGAGGGGAGCAGCCTTCAGATTAAGGCACACCCCTCGATCCTCTGCGGGACACAAGTCAGGAGTGTGATGGAATACTTCCCACCGTCTGTATAAGTGCAGGTCCCACAACATTCAAGATGTTTGACAGCATCCAGGACAGAGTAGTCCACTTGATTGGCCCCATTCAGAAACATTCACATCCTCCACCATGGATACACACACAGTGGCAGCAGTGTGTACCATCTACAAGATGCACTGCAGGAATGCTCCTTAGAAAGCATCTTGACCTCTTTCACCTTGAACAAAGGCAGCAGATGTGTGGGAACACCAAAACCTGGCTCCACTCCAAGCCACTCACCATTCTGCCTGGAAAATACATCACCTACACTCCTCACCTGAAACTGCAATTAGATTTTTGAATAATTACAGGTCTCAGACAAAATTCAAGTAATATCAGCACTTTAACATTCCATTACTCCTACTAGATCATTTAGAAGATGTTGCATTAAGTTGACCTTTCTCTACACCCTAGCTATAACTGTAACAGTACATTCTGCACTCTCTCATTTCCTTCTCTATGAACGATATGCCTTGTCTGTATAGCATGCAAGAAACAATACTTCTCATTGTATGGTAGTATATGTGACAATAATAAATCAAATCAAATTTTAAAGAACTCAACCACATATCCTACATAGATCTGACCTCACAACCAGACATATACTAACACCAGTTTTGAATGGTTAAGGACAAACATGAAACTTTTTGATGCCAGTTGGAATAACTGCTCCATTCTGGGTCCATGATATACAGAATCATACCACCTCTGATCTTTCACTCCCACCTCAATCTCAGATTTGTGTCTAAGTGACCTTGCAGTGCTAGTTTGCTGTGTTTACTGCATCATTGATAATTGTTTTCTATGTGGTTCCATATAACAGGTCCCCGATTTGGGTGAACAATACTTCAAAAAGTGACTTTAAAACAAAAAAACCACCTAAACAATTCTCCAATCCAGCCTGTGGTGGATTTGGTAGCGAGTGGAAGAGGAGAACCTAGTGGGAGCCAAAAATTCAGAAATTTGATGATGTAAAATTACATTGCAGATCTCCCAATGGCAGGTCAATGCAATTTGCATTCATTTGCATCTCATGAATGCTTAATAAAACAGAAAATCCCATCAGACCTTTCAATCTTGTATCACACCAGTGTGAAATCACATTGGTCTAAAACCCAATTGCTAAAGACAATCCTCATTTTACAAGAGACTTTACGGTGAATGCAACAACATTCTGTTATACTGCTGCACCTCTCCTGATGTTTGTGTACCACTCTTCCAGGGCAGGCCAGTTCCTGCCCTCCATGCTAAGCTGGTCTTCAGCACTGTGCTGCTGGAGTCACGGATCCTCCTGTGTCACCAAGTCAGATAGTACTGCACCTGGGGTTGGGAGTATTGGGGTCTCCTTCCTTGTGCCACACACCAGTATCTATCTTGACAACTGAGCAGTGGGACTCATACAGCCACAGAAACAGAAGTCCAAAGGTCAACTGGGTGTGGGGGCTGATTTTGGAAAGGCAATAGGGAGCAATGTGGAAGGGGGGCTGTGCAAGGTGTGGGGTAAGGGCAAGGGCTCACAATGGCAGGCAGAGAGACAAGGAGGTGGATGGAGACAATGAACAATGGAAGAGAGAGAGAGAAGATCAAGGGGAAGGAAGCTGGACTCTGATGAGGCTGCATGAAACTCAGACAATCAAAAAAATTTGAAGGTTTAAAGGTATCACTTGTATTACTGGAAGGGGAAATATGCAGGTGACAGATTATAGGGTGGGAACATTTTAACTTGGTACAATAGGAATGGATTACATGAACACTCAACAGTTTGGAGCTGCAGTGCTTTGAGAAGACCATTGCTGTCCATTGTCCTCTTTGGAAATGGGAACTACGTCGGTAAATCTCTGACCCTGCACACTCAGGATTAAATGGTGTTATTGCCAGATTCCCAGCTTGGGTCACTGTCTGAGTGGAGTTTGCATGTTCTCCTTGTGTCTGCGTGGGTTTCCTCCAGGTGCTCCAGTTTCCTCCCACAGTCCAGAGATGTGCGGGTTAGGTTGATTGGCCATGCTAAAATTGCCCCTTAGTGTCCTGAGATGCATAGGTTAGAGGGGTTAGCAGGTAAATATGTAGGTATATGGGGGTTGGGCCTGGGTGGGATTGTGGTTGGTGCAGACTTGATGGGCCAGATGGCCTCTTTCTGCACTGTAGATTTTCATAAAATCATAGCAACCCTACAAATTGTCTATGATTCTAATGGCGCCTGAGCAACAGGCAGACGGGATGTTGCAAACGACTCATTGAAAGAGTGAGTTTTGATATATGTTTCCTGTAGCTGAACATATGAAACCTGTGAAGGGAGTAGCTGTTTGAGTACATGATGCCATGCTGAGAGTTTGATAGTGGAGGGAGCTGAGAGAGGACTTACCCTGGCAGAGTGGATGAGATTATTCATCCCCTTCCTGCACTGGATGGTGCTTCTTAAGCAGGTGATAGCTGCACTCATCTCCTGGCAGCAGCCCCCTAGGTCGAAGTGGTGAGATTTGTGTGCTTCCTTGAGACATCCTGTTAATTGAGCATATGTTGGTGAGCATGGACTCCTCAAATAAAAGCCTTGAGGGGTCTGAGGCTGAAAGCTGATGCTACTTCTTGAGGCTGCTCGCTTCTTCTCTCTGGATTGCTGTCATAGTCTGTGTGGGGTTTGCACATTCAAGACAAGTTGGCTGGAGAGAGTGGTACGAGTGTGCTGGACTGGTGTTTAAATATGATGCCAGGGCCTTTGAACCAACTGGCAAAGGAATCAATTGTTAGCCCACCAGGAGAACTCACCAATGCGTATTTAATAAGGTTCCATCTGACACGGAATCCTGCCATTCTGTCCAGTGGGAAAGGCTCCACTGCAGCCACCCGCCACCACCCTCCATCTATAAAACTTACGTATCAGTTCCTAACAATTTTAGAAAAGATCTTGCCTGAACACCTGTCAGTGGTAAAGTCTCAGTTATGCTTTTTACATACAGACATGTTGCCTGTCCCAATTAATTTTTATAATAAAGTTACAGAGTAGCTGTATGAGTTAAAGAATAGAAAACTAACTCACTGTCTCAGTCTCTGTTTTCTCATCACAGGTTTCACAGTAATACAAATTATCTCCACTCAAAGTTGTGACTCTCAAAAATTCTTCAAGTGATTTATTCTAAAAAGACAATTGAAAAATAAGTGATGATTTTATACAACAGATTTTCATGAAAAATGGAAAACTGGAAGATAATGGCTATTCTTTGTCTGTTCACATCAATTTGGTCACATTGCAAATGTGGCATTGTAATGGTATTCACTTTTTCATTTCAATAACCACCAAAACAAATATTTTTCATTTGATGGAAGTATCAGTGACGGAGTTCCAGTGTAAATTGTTGGGAGTGAGTGAGAAGTCTCCAATCTCATTCAGGATTGCAGATAACAGACTGGATTGGCTGAAAGGGAGGAACCCGACCCACAAGCTCTCAGCCACCACTCTCATCCTGGTCCCATTGAGAGCCAGGCAGCAAATAGAAGTCCAGCTGGTGACACCACTGGATAATAATACTGTGGAGTCACCAATCACAGAGAATTCTATCCCCCCCCGGCAGAACACCCAGCATCAGGATTGGGTCATGATCCAGATTAACGATCCAGAGTTTCACTGAAAGAGGTGGTAACATCATTCATGCAGTCTTGTGCCAGAGACTGCAGTTAAGCTGAAAACAGTTTGAAAATCACACTGAGGTCACAAGCTGAGCAGGTGATTGATCATTCAACACTGAAAATTCCTCATCAGCTTCTCTCCTCTCGTAATGAATTGAAGGGTGAAAGGATTGGATCCATCAGGACACCCCACACACCTCAACACCACCCATCAGTTAACATGTAGCCAGTTTCACACAGACCATCTAGGCATTAGGGGAGACTCCAGAACATGGGAGATTCATGGCTTAATGTTGACTCCCTGGGTACCTTCTTCCAGTTTGTCAACAACCAACGTGATGTGCCAATGTCACAAAATGGAAAAGGAGAACTCAAAGACAGGTCTGTTTGGAGATGGTAAAGGAGCTAACCAGTCACAGGGTCCTCTGACAGACAAGGCTGCCAGTGCCACAAAAGAATAAATGATTTTCTCCATTTAGCCAGGATGAGTGATAACAATTATCCACAGCAAAAACACACATTTGGGAGGTTATATAGTTAATAGGTATAGCAACTGGCAAAAGGGTCAAAAATATTCATTGGGAACACAATTACCAAGCCTCTGAACCAAGAATGAGGGACTCTCGCAACAGGGGAGGAAGATATACAGAAAGGAGCTGGAGTGGAATTTCATATCAGTTGGTAGTTGCTTTGTCACAGAAATGAGCCGATGTCAAATATCAAACCTGTTGGACATTTGATCTTTTTAAACAGGTATTTTCAACCATTAAAAACAAAGACTGACTTAAATTGGCTGCCTCAGGTCACCTGACATTTGCAAATTGGCCAAGTGTCTAAAAGTTTTTAAAAGATGGGTTACAGTGAACATGCCTAGATCACAACCTTGTGGATTTTCTTTCTATCTTTATTAGGAATTACCCCCAAATAGCAAGGCCTCAGACTTTCTGTGTGGGGTTTCACAACTTGCTTGGGTGAGATAGTAAAATCCCACCCAAGGCTAATGGAGAATTCCATTCTTTGAGCCTCACCCCCTGGCGAGGTGGCCTCTGTCTCCAGGACTAATCCGTAACAAAGGAGAACACATGAAATGTATTATGCACAAGGAAAATGCTATGGACACTCACCTGCC
Source organism: Carcharhinus amblyrhynchos (assembly GCF_965287045.1). Classification (NCBI taxonomy): domain Eukaryota; kingdom Metazoa; phylum Chordata; class Chondrichthyes; order Carcharhiniformes; family Carcharhinidae; genus Carcharhinus; species Carcharhinus amblyrhynchos. Next base: position 97,884,395 of record NC_137326.1, on the reverse strand, counting down.
TCAATTATTTGTTGATTGTTCTGTTCACGGGAAGTGAAAACTCCTTTGTTAACACAACGGGCAAAAAGATTATTTTTTATTGCATATCAAAAAAAAAGTCTGGAGAAAGAACATCTGAAGGCAGCAAAAAAGCTGCTTGCTTCTCTCTCTTCCTACTGAACAGACATTACCTGCTCATATCATGCTGTGGACACTAGACAGAGAAATTTTAAAGAAGACTATGTATTCTAAAAAAAATGAGAACTGCAGCTTTAAGAATGGCCTCAGCAACGAACAGCAACGATGGACTCAATCTAAATTCTTTATATCTTTGCCTTTTTTTACTGAATCTCAATTTGGCTGAAAGTTACTTCCTTACTTTGTAATTTACTTTTCATGCATGTGTGTGTGTTGTGATGGTCAAGATATGCGTTTATCTTTTTCAATATTTTTAATCTAGCTGAGGTTTTAGCATCATAAAACTAATCTCTTACTTGTTTGAACTCAAGAAAGCCCTTTAGACTAAGTTCTGGACAGGTGATGTGTTGTAATTGCAGAATTTGGGAGTCCCTTGTTGTCAGTGTGATCCATCACAAACGTATCTATGGTAAATATTTGCCACTGGAGGAACCTCAGCTCAACGTCAATGAGCTGCAGACCAAGTGACAGAAACTACATTCCGCAAGCTAAGTCGGGAAGATATGAGGACCAAGAAGGTAAAAGTGGAGGATCCACAGCTTCTACAATTGTGCAATAGGTTCAAGATTCTTGCAACTTGTATGGATGAGAGTGGGGATCACTCTCATCCCCAAGTGGATAAGTGAACTGAAGTATGGCACCAGAAGCTATTCAAGTGAGTGATGGTTGGGGACAGTGTTGTAGGGTGGATAGACACAGCTCTCTGCAGCTGAGAACATGAGTTAGAACATAGAATATAGAACATTACAGCGCAGGACAGGCCCTTCGGCCCTCGATGTTGCGCCGACCAGTGGAACCAATCTAATGACCCTCTAATCTAAACTATTCCAATATTATCCATATGCCTATCCAATGACCATTTGAATGCCCTTAAAGTTGGTGAGTCCACTACTGCTGCAGGCAGGGCATTCCATGCCCTTACTACCCTCTGAGTAAAGAACCTACCTCTGACATCTGTCCTATATTTATCACCCCTCAATTTAAAGCTATGTCCCCTCATGTTAGCCATAGTTCAGACGGCGGTGTTTCTGCCCAGTGCCAGGGTTTGGGACATCTTCTGGTAACTGGGGAGGAACTTGCAGTGAGAGAAAGAGGATTCAGTTGTTGAGTACAGTGGGCACCAGTGACACACATGGGATTAGAAAAGAGATACTTTGGGATAATGAGCAGTTAAGGATGGAACTAAAAGGCTGAATTGCAAAAGTAATCATTCTGCATCATTATCTGAGCCATACACAAATTGTCAAAGGGCAAATCGGATAGAGAGGTGAATGTGTTGGAGAAATGGGTTTTTTATTTATGGGGCAGCAGTATCAATACTCCGCCGGGACTGGCTTCACCTGTGCTATTCTTAGACAAGTCTTCTGGCGAGTCATATAATTAGGGTGATAGATAGGCTTTAAACTAAATAGTAGAGAAGAGATCGTGTGAAAGGAAATTTGATAAGTCAATGGGGTAATAATGAGGCAATGAAACAGGGTAGTGTCTTAGGTAATGATAACCAGAGTGTAGCAGGAAGGAACAGACTACAAACTTAAGAATGCACCTGCAGATAAAGCCACAAATTGCAAAAATAGAAAAAAAAAGTCAACAGCTCTGTATCTGAATGCATGCAGCATTCTGAACAAAATGGATGAATTGTTAGCACGGATAGAAATAAATATGTATGACCTGACAGCCAATATAGAGGTACGTTTGCACAGTGACCAAGACTGGGACATCAATATTTAAGGGTTTTTGATCCTATAAAAATATAGAAACAAGGAAAATGTGGGTTGACTCTGTTAAATAAGGATGTAATTAATACCGTTGTCAGAAATTACCTTAACTCAAAAGAGCAAGATGTAGAATCATTCTGGGTAGCGATAAGAAATAAAAAAGTAATAGGTCACTTGCGGGAGCAGTTTATGAGTGCTTAACAGTAACTACATTACAGGGCAGAGTATATAGGAAGTAATAAATTAAATGCACAGGAATAATCAAGGATGACTTTAATCTACATGTAGAATCATCCAAAGGTGGTTAGGAATATGAGTCCATAGAGTATATGTGGAGCAGTTTCTTAGAATAGCATGTTCTAAAGCCAATTAGGGAGCAGGCTAAGGATAGTGTCAAATTGAAAGAAACACTGTACAAATCTGCATAGATTAATGGTAGGTCAGGAGATTGTTCAGATTTTAATAACCAGCAAACAATGCCTAAACACAATGCAAAGGGAAAAAAGTAGAGTATGAGAGAAAGATGGCTAGTAATAGGAAAGCAGATAGCAAGAATTTCTACAAGTACTTCAATAGGAAAGAGTAACTAAAGCCAATGTTGGCTTTAGAATGTGAGTCTATGGAATTGATAATGGAAAAACAGGAAAATTGGGGAGAATTGAACAGATATTTTGTGACTGTCTTCACTGTAGAAAACTCAAGTCTATAACTTCCAGCAGAATGGCAACTGAATCAGATTGCTACTCCACTCGTAATTACCTGGTCAGAGGGGTGGTGGGGGTGTGTAGGTGAGAGTGTAATTGGTTGGGTGCAGCTGTGGAATCCTGTATCCTGGGGTTCAATACAATTGCTTTCCGATTTTATCTGAAAATTGGAACTATAAATTTGACCTGATGTTCTTTGGTAACATCAGGATGAAATGCCGCAAACTAGGCTTAACATGCAGAGTTGGGGGTGAAGCCTGATTACACTAAAATGGTTTCCTTTTCTGATCCATAAATCCCCCTGCACGTGGAAGTGCAGCTGAAAATCTGGGTAAATACCACTCAAAAAGGGGCAAATCATACGATGATAAAATCTTAGAGGTAATTCTAGAGCATCTTACATTGCTTATCATTTGTTCTCTTGTAACATCAAACACAATGGAATCCACCACTAAGGACTTTGCAATAATGAAAATTTAAAGATAAAAGAAAACAAATTTCTGAAAAAAAATCACAGGGAAATTGACATTTTTCAGGAAATAGGTGAAAGAAGCCATATGTGTTTTTAAAAATGTATAACACTTGCTGGGATGTGTCCATTTACAGACTGGCAAGGTACTGCAGTACCTTACTCCAAACTCTGAGGTACGTGTCCCATATGTACAGGGGTACATACATGTCTACGTGTTTAAACTGTCCTACATGTTTAAATTCCAGGACATGGTCTGGGGTCAGGAGCAGAGACAAAAGGAAGCTAAAAAGATCCATCTCCTCCTCAGATCTAACGCTAAAAGGCCAGCACAGGGAGTTGTAGCCTATATTTCCAGCTTGGTACAGCATTCACTTTTTATAGTTTGATACTGCACTGCATTGTTGTCATTATTAATCAAGGTTTGCTGGAATTGTAAATAAGAACAATGTGTTACTTACCACACTGTTGAAACAAATAGAATGATCAAATGAGTGAATGGGCAAAGGGACATCCAAAAGAATGCATTCCTCTGGTTTTTCAGTCTTGCATTTCAAACACTTCAGAAAATTAATCACTTTACTCTGGTAGATCTGAAGAAAAATGTAAGAATAGTTTCCATGTTTTCCTCCCCATCCCCCCCTCCCCACCCTGCCCCCTCCCCCCACCTCCACCCCCCCAGCACATTGAACCTATTCCACACACCTCAACATTTCCACGCCTTCTACCTTCCATCCTTCTGTGGCTCTTTACATTTCTTCAATCACAAAAGAAAGAAACAAATCTTTATTTTTTTTTACAGAGGAGATGTCAGGGGTAAGTTTTTCACTCAGAGGGTGGTGAGTGAGTGGAATTAGCTGCCGTCAGTGGTGGTAACGGCGAACTCGCTGGGGTCTTTTAAGAGATTTCTGGATGAGTACATGGGATTTAATTGGATTGAGAGTTATAGATAGGCCTGGTAGGTATGGATATGATTGGTGCGACTTGTGGGCCAAAGGGCCTGTTTGTGCTGTAGTGTTCTCTGTTCTATGTTCCCGTACATTTTCTAGATGATGATGCATGGCTTGATATGGTTGCACCACAATCAATATCCCTGCAGTATTTTGGATAAGCACTATTTTTTCATGTGAACCCAGACAGTTATTTGCTCATTAAGGAGTCATCAGAGTGCAACCTGGTTCCCTTTTCACCCAAAATCTTCTCATGTGCTCTCTCCAACAATCAGAACTGGGACCCTTGACTGGTTTCATTTCATCCAGGCTTCACCCAGAGATATGAAAGACCAGTTGAATTGCCCATCACTGTATTTATGTTAAGGGCTGCCTGGGGATACTTGCAAATGGATTTGTACAGCTTTGTCACAGAGCCAGGGGATAGTTATGCTCAAAAGGAATTTGAGTGGAAATGGGGCTGAATAACTGTAGTACCAAATCTCCAAAGTATTCTCTATTAAAATACAACGCTGAATTTGTCCTATTGTACTCTGTCTTCTTAGCAATGGATTATACCAATAATGACAATTAATATCTCTAATGCACTTACTTGTGGTGAGTGTCAGAACCAACATTCAGTTAACAGCGTCTTTACATCATTTCGAAAATGGATGGTCTGCAATTTCTGAATGGCATTTAGTAAATTATTACCCAGTGCCCCATTAACACCTCAAATTTTACACTTAATGACAGCAACAATCAACAAACTATTATTATTATGGCAGTACAAAAATGCAACAGATGGGATGTGGTCACTTTCATGCAATTAATCCAGAGATATTGCCTACAAGATAACAAAACCCAAGGAAGTTCATGATCAAATTGTTCTTAAATCACCTCTATAGACATGGAAGAATTGATTTTAAACTTCCCCTCCATCCTCAACTCACCTGCATTACATTGCAAGACCCATCACTTTCTGTAGCAACTTTGTTCAGTAATCGTCGGAAATATTCTTCTACATCCTGCTGTTTGAATACTTAGTGAAAAGGCAAAATCAGTCATTATAGTTTTTTTCTTCAATAATTGAAACTTGGAATAAAAGTTGTATCTATTATTAGAACATCAGGAAGCAACAGTATTGTTGAAAGTATAATGGAAGCATAGAGAATGGTATCAGAGCAGTACAATAATAATTTGATACCTCTCAGGGGTCAACGCTTACATCATGAATGATTTGTTAGTTTGATCATAAAAGAATGAATGAAAAACACATTAACAAAAAAACCCACTGACCTGTTCTGAGAACTAGATTAATATAATTTCCAACAAGCAGACTCTCACTAATGGGAAAACAAAACACTGACCTCAATGCTAATTCAATGCATTTAGAAAGGGAGGCAGAGAATCAAGGGAGAATCACAGACCAGTCAGCTCGAGTCCGTTATAAAAAGCCATGACAGCAGAACATTTGGAAACCATTAACGGGATTGGATAAAGCCAACATAAGTTTATGAAAGGCAAATCATGCTTAATAAATCTACTTTTTGTGAGTATGCTACTAGTAGAATACATAAGGAAGAATCAGTGGATATGGTGTATTAGAGAAGACTTTTGATAAGGTTCCTCATTAAAAGGTTAGTGAATAAAATTAATGCACATGGGATAGGGGACAATATATTGGCATGGATCTAGAATTAGTTGACAGACGGGAAACAGAGGCTGGGAATAAATGGATCCCTTTCTGAGTGGCAGACAGTGACTAGTGCAGTACTGCTGGGATCAGTGCTTGGGTCTCAGCTGTTCATGATATATACAAATGACCCTGATGGGGGGACCAAATGTAACATTTCCAAGTTTGCTGATGACACAAAACTGGATGGAGTTGTGAATTGTGAGAAGGATGCAAGGAAGCTTCAAAGTGATTTAGAGAAGCTAAGTGAGTGTGTAAACACATAGCAAATGCAGTACAATGTGGCTAAATGTGAAGTTATACATTTTGGTGGGAAGAACAGAAAGGGGTATTATTTAAATGGTGATATGTTGGGAATGTGAATGTACAAAGGGATCTGGGTGACATTGTATACCAGTCAATGAAAATGGAGGGGCAAGTGCAGCAAATAATTTGGAAGGCAAATAGTATGTTGGCCTTCATTGCAAGAGGATTTGAATCCAGAAGTAGAGATGTCTTACTGCAGTTATGCAGGGTCTTAGTGAGACCATGCCTTAGATATTGCATACAATTTTGGAGTCCCTAAGGAAGGATATATTTGACACAGAGGGACTGCAGCAGAGGTCATTAGGCTGATCCCAAGGTTGGCAAGACAGTCTTATGAGGAGAGGTTGGTTAGGCTAGGTCTGTATTCACTGAAATTTAGAAAGATGAGAAGAGACCTGACTGAAATGTATAAAATCCTACCAGGCCTGGGCAGACTAAGTTGCAGGGGGGATGTTGGGAATCTAGAACCAGGGACACAGTCTCACAATACAGATTGGATCATTTAGAACTAAGATGGGGAAACATTTCTTCATTCAAAGCATAGTGAACCTGTAGAATGCTCTGCTACAGAAAACAATGGAGGCCAAGTCACTGAATGTATTCAGGAAAGATAGTTTTTTTTAGACTTTAATGGCATCAAAGGATATGGTGAGAAAGTGAGAATATAGCACTGAAATAGAGGATCAGTCATGATCATATTGAATGGCAGTAGGCTCAAAGGGCTAAATGGCTACTCTTGCTCCAAGTGTCAGTTTAACGATTTAATACCTTACCAGTACAGAGCATCACTTTTCCATAATGCATTATTCACTTTTCATATATAAATCAAGACAAGACCAAATTCAGTGCAGGCTTGCTACATTTTGGAGTTGAAGATGTTGCAATACCTGAAGTGAAGGTCCTGAGTTTATAGAGTTGTCTACTCAACTGCAATGGCTTCCATTGTCAAACTGCCAGGTGTTGATTTTACAGGTAAGCTTAGTAGGTGGAATCAGATTTACAGAATGAGGAGAAGGTTTTTACTCCTGTTCTGTAGTCATGCCAACTTTAACTGCCTAGTTACTTTATTGCAGACCAGTGACTGGTTTTAGATGCCTTTCTTTGTATTAGTGTAGGTTGAAGCTTTTTCTTCAAGATGGTTCTCTATGAATTCACAGATACCTACCATTTTCAATTCATATTTGCAGCTGGGACATGCAAATGTGATCATGTGATCTGTACCAGAATGCTGAGTCACTCTCCATATAATTATATTATAGTTATACAATATCTCCTTCTGACCTATAGTGATCAGAAGGGTCATGGTTGTTCACAGATTTCGGGGGCTTCTTCGTGTCTTTGGAGGAAATGCCACCAATTCAATGAGTTTCTGTTTAATCTTTGGGAACACTTATTGAATGGTAAATGTACATGTCTGAGGAATGGATCCTTGTTTCCTTGAGAAGTCAAAGAAAGGTGATTGAAATCGAAAATTCTGTCTTGTAGCCAGGAGCCATTTTGAAAACAGTTTTGAAACTCCATCTCCATTTTTTAAATATGGCTTTCAGAAAAATTTTTCTAAAAATATGTGTCAGAATTTTACTCTCCACTCTTGGCCAATTCAGAGGCGGGGGCTGGTGGGAGCATAACAGGACAGGATTGCATGGACAGGATTCCTTCCAGGATCCCACAGTTCTGATCTAGACACGATTTTACAGTAAGGTGAGCAGGGCCTCAGATGGGAAGTCTGCCCAAACCCCCTTTAAGGCTCTTAAGTGGGTATTTAAGGGCTTTTCCTTCTCAGACTCAATTTTTTGGCCAACAGGCAACCCTGATGACTGAAGGTGGGGAATGAAAAGTTTTCACCATTGATCTTGGGTGGGTCAAGGGTAGGATGCTTCAATCAGAAAGCCCCTTCAGACTGGTGCCATCCCAGAAACCAGAAAACTCCAGTCCTTCCCACCCTCCCCAACCCCCGGCCCATATAAGCCACTTTCTACTCTCCCTTCCCCGACACCCCTCAAACTTGCCAAAGTGCAGTCCCAGGTCTTAGTCTCGCAAAGTAGTGCAGTACCTCTTCCGGTCACTGCAGCGCTGTGCCTGGAGGGACTGGATTGCTGTCAGCTAATTTGATTAGCCAACAGCTCTCCAAAACTGGATTTCCATCCAAGTCCCACCTACAGTCAATCAACACTAAAATGAGCATAAAATTACAGCAGGCCTGTCATTATAAATACATATCAGCATCTGCAGAATAAATTTATATCATATGATTTCACAGCTAATAATTTGCACTTAATGGTAGTTTTAATTTAGAACACACACAATGTTTTTGGGGAACTACTGGTAAGTACATGCTGTTTTAGATAATTTTCATGACGTATGCCAGTTTGATATATTTTGGCTTTTCCCGCAAGTTGTGGCTTACCATCTTGCTCATTCATGCCCAAGTTCCTTGTAATCCCACATGTATTTGCTGTATGATTTGCATCTAATGCTGCAAACAGAACTTTCAGCTGGTAACAAATGCTGGTGTCCTTATCAATCGTTTCATCTGTTTTTTTCACAAATCTAATGGGAGGATTATTTGTTTAACAATTTAGTACCTTTCCAGTAGCGCGTATAACTTTTCCATAATGTATTATTCACTCTTCATATATAAATATTCAAACCAAAAACATTTTATACTTCTAAGTAGGTAGAGCACATGTGACTGACATGGGGGCAGCACGGTGGTGCAGTGGTTAGCATTTCTGCCTCAGCGCTAGGAACCTGGGTTTGATTCCCAGCTCAGGTCTGTATGGAGTTTGCTCGTTCTCCCCATGTCTGCATGGGCTTCCTCCGGGTGCTCCAGTTTCCTCCCACAGTCTGAAAGACGTACGAGTTAGGTGTGTTGACCTGAACAGGTGCCGGAATGTGGCAACCAGGGGAATTTCACAGTAACTCCAATGCAGTGTTAATGTAAGCCCACTTGTGACCAATAAATAAACATTAACTTTGACATATATTCAGAAACTCATTACTATATTAATTGTACAAACCTGATGAAAGCTTCTTTCACTTCAGGAGTCATGTAGAGAATTTGAAGCAATGTGTTCAGGTAGCAAGTGGCTCCTTGGTTTTTTAATCCAATAAATGCTAATCATAAATAAAAATTTTGTCAAAACTCATCATAATGTAGAAAAAGCAAGGTCGCCTAACAAACAAATGCTACACGTGTGTAACTCACAGGATTTCCTATAGCTGTAGAATGCTGCTGATTTAGAAGTTGCAATACATACTATACAGACCAAATGTTTTACTGTGATAATTTTAAATAAATGTTAATAAGCAACTTTATGTTTATCCATGTCACAAGATTGAATATTCTGGAGTCAAGGTGAAGATGTTTATGAAAGCATTTTATTACTTTCTGCAGCAAATCCCAACATCAACTAATCAGGAATGTTGTAGTAATTTGTGTTCAATCTCTGACATCATCACTCCAGTACTCTGCCCTTATGCAATTTCAGATGAAATTGGACTGAATTTTCGACCATAAGCAACCTTAAGATTAACAATCTGTTGCCAAATTATCAGGAAATTTAATGCTGTGGATATGTGCCCATTAGAATTGAGTATGTAATTGACAATTGCCTATTAAGCACAGATAAATAGGTCTTGATACAATTGATTGATAACCAGAAGTTAGAAATATAAGCAACAATAACTGGCAGGGGTGAAACCATGATCGGGCAGAGGATGAGGTTACCCCGTTTGCACTAGGGGTGTGCTGACGTCTGCAATTGTGGTTTCTCTAAGCTCGGGCAGAGTAAAGGATCAAGGCAGCCACTGAGGCTTTTATGCAATTTTTCAAAGCCATCTCGGCCTTTTGGCTAAGAATAAGCATTAGATCAAGCCCAGGAGGGGGTGTAATGCCTCATCCTGTCAGCTTGGATCTTTGAGCCTGAGATGGGATGCAATATCTTTGTCTTCGATCTGGTTTGTCCCTCATGTGAGAATCATGATCGGGCTTAATTTGAATTGGCTTTTTTGATTAGATATAAAATACCAAAAAAGAAACAAATAAAGAAACCCCAAGAAGCTTCACAAAAGGATATAATCAGAATGAATCAATGCAAATATTTTCCTTTATTAACCAATCTTCATTTTTTGGGGATTAGCAGTTTTTTCTGTTTTCTTGTGTAAATTTGGGATTGAGGTTTTTCTTAAGTAGTTTCCATTTTAGTAAAGTTAAAAACTCCGAAGAATGCAATTCATATACTTTTCTAGTTCTACACAATCATTATGTACAAAGAACAAGGTGATTTCTGCTCTAAGTAAACTTTTTGTCAATGGCTTTAATGTCCGTTACTTTTATATTTTAAAAAAATCCTGATTTAAAATTGCTGCTTGGATAGAATTCTTGTCCGCAGACTGAACCATTTCCTATTACTTTATGTTGCATAAAACTTCCTGTCAGAAAAAATGACATCAGATAAATTAAAGCTGATGCTAACCTTAGGCTGGCGGATTCAATATTGGGAACTTGCATTAGCTACCATAATGAGGGCAATCACTACATGGAGAAATAAATCGGTCATTAATTAGCTGCCTGAAAATCTCACAGGTCTGAAAAGGAGGGAAAAATAGACCTAAGTCCTACAGTAGGTGGAAAATTAACTCAAACAAAATGTTGATAGATGAAAGGGTTGTGAACAAAGCCCAAACCATCCTCCCATCCATTCACTCCATCTACACTTTATACTGCCTTGGAGAAGCAGACAGCATAAGCAAAGACCCCACGCACACCAGACACACACTCTTCCATCTTCTGTCAGGAAAAGGATACAAAAGTCTGAGGGTACGTACCAACCAACTCAACAACAGTTTCTTCCCTGCTGTCATCAGACGTTTGAATGGACCTACCTTGCATTGAGTTGATCTTTCTCTATCATAGAACCTCACAGTGCAGAAAGAGGCCATTTGGCCATCGAGTCTGCACTGACCACAATCCCACCCAGGCCCTACCCCCATATCCCTACATATTTTTACCCACTAATCCCTCTAACCTATGCACCTCAGGACACTAAGGGGCAATTTTAGCATGGCCAATCAACCTAACCCGCTCATCTTCGGAGGAAAGCAGAACACCCGGAGGAAACCCATGCAGACACAAGGAGAATATGCAAACTCCACACAGACAGTTAACTAAGCTAGGAATCGAATCCAGATCCCTGGAGCTATGAAGGAGCAGTGCTAACCACCGTGCTACTGTGCTGCCCTACTTCCTAGCTATGACTATAACATTACAGCACCCTCACCTTCTCATCTATTTACTCCATGAACGGTATGTTTTGTCTGCATAGCACGCAAGAAACAAGACTTTTTACTGTATGCCAATACATGTGACAATGATGAATCTAAGCAAGGAAGTAGGCAGAAAATGTGCTCAATTGTGTCAATTGGGATTTTGCAGCATATCTTCAATGGGATACAGACCTGATGGGTTTAGGATCTTGAAGCAGTTTAGCTAGCTGGAATTTACGTTTCCTCAGTCCAGGAAGTTGAACCTGTGAAGATCTAATATTGCAATTTAAAGTTGAAAGTGTATAGTGATCTGTGATTACACTTTGCTGACATTTGCTTAGTATATGCTAGGTCCATTGAAAAGTTGGATGGCAGCAGGGAAGAAGCTGTCGTTGAGTTGGTTGGTACGTGACCTCAGATTTTGTATCCTTCTCCCGACGGAAGGTGGAAAAGAGTATGTCTGGGGTGCGTGGGGTCTTTGCTTATGCTGCATTTTATCAGCCAGAGGGCTTCAGAAAATAATAGGTTAAAACATTGTTAAATCTCTTAAACCAGTCCAACCACATACCAATACCAGTCCTTCTCATACCAAACCTACTGCTATGTGTGATTGGATGACACTTGGACATTCTCCAAAAGCATTATCACGATGTTATCTTGTTACGCAGATTGCAGACCTCCTGTTAATTCTCCCTCATTTATGTTTCCAATAACCATCAGACAGCTCTATTAGAGTAGCTGGTGAAATTAGCAGCAGTTCACAGGAGCAGGACAAAATGGGTCACCAGAGTGCAACCAGTATTTAATCTCTTTTCCAAAAAGTGTTTAGTTCTGAAAACTGTTGAGAGTGATGTTTCAATTGGACAGCCAGAGCCAAGTCCATGGCACAATGGGTAGCTCGGCTGTATAGAGTGGTACAAGGAAGATATGAAGGGCCATTCTGATAGATGATTCAATAGTTAGAGTAAGAGATTGGTGAGTGGGTCACCTCATGAAGGCACAGTTCTCTGAAAGCTAGTGGCGTTTGCTACCAAATAAACCTGTTGGACTTTAACCTGGTGTTATGAGACTTCTTACTGTGTTTACTCCAGTCCAATGCCAGCATCTCCACATCATGCACATGTGAATCCAGGATGGTGTATTATCTCCCTGGTGCCAGTGTCAAGGATGATGCTCAATGGTTTCAGAGCATCCTGCGATGGGTTGGAGGAAGGAAGTAGTGTGCATGGTGAACAGCCTGCGTTAATATTAATAACACAGGCAGAAAAAGGGATGTAGTCCTGCAGTTAGAATTAAGGAGTTATGTAGGATTTATCTCAAAAGTAATAATTTCCATGTGACTCTCAGTGCACAAGTGAAGTGTCAAAATTGGTATTAGAGCAAATGAATGTGTGGCTGACGAGATGGTGCAGTGGAAGGCCTTACGATTCCTCGGCATTGGAACTGGGTTGTAGAGGGAGGTAGGAACTGTACAAGGTGGAAGGTTTGCAGCTCAACAGGGATTGGGTAAATATCCTTGCAGGGAGATTTGTAAATATTGTTGGGGAAGGTTAAAATTAGTTTAGCAGGGGATGGGAACCCAAGGTTTGACTCAGATGTTGCAAAATCAGAAATGGCAATGGAAGGCAGAAGGCTAGCAAATCAATCTGGAGGGCTGATGAAACAAAGGTTAGAAAATTGGGGCAGCACGGTGGCACAGTGGTTAGTACCACTGTCTCATTGCGCCAGGGACCTGGGTTCAGTTCCAGCCTAGGGTGACTGTCTTGGATGACATTGAAGATGTGCTGCAAAATCCCAATTGAAAGATTGAGCATGTGTGGAGTTTTCACGTTCTCCCCGTGTCTGTGTGGGTTTCCTCTGGGCGTTCCAGTTTCCTCTCACAGTCCAAAGATGTGCGGGTTCGGTTGATTGATCATAGTAAATTGCCCCTTAGTGTTGGGGGACTAGCAGAGTAAATAAGTGGAGTTATGGGGTCAGAGCCTGAGTGGGATTGTGGTTGGTGCAGACTTGAAGGGCCAAATGGCCAACTTCTGCATGTAGGGATTTTATGAAAATAAGAAAAAGTTTGGCAATGCTGAAAGATATATTCTTCAATGCAAGCATATAAAGCAGGGAGGCTGAGAGCACAGATGGAAACATGGCAGTATAGTATAGCTATTGCAGAAACTTATCTTATGAGTAGACAGGAAAAGGCAGTTCAATGTTGCTGGTTACAAGGTTTTCAGATGAGATAGAGGTGGGATAAGGAAAATAAAAAGGAATAAGTGGCAGTTTGGGTTAGAGAAATAATTATAGCGAGGAGGGATGATATGGTCAGAATAATCAAACGAGACCATATGGATTGAGCTAAGGAACAAAAATTAGGGGGGAAATAGAAGAACCATAATATAGATAATTCTGAGAAGTGCAAAATCAATAGGACAGTTATAATAGGGATTTTAACTATTCAGTATTAACTGAGATAGCTTCAGTGTGAAAGGAATGGAGAGAACAGAATTCTTGAGGTGCATTCAGGAATACTTTGGGGGCCAGCTTGTAAGTCAAACTTAGTTGGGCAGGTAGAAGAAATGGCAGTGAAGGAACATTTTAAGGGTAGTGGTGGTAATCAAGATAGTTTTAGTATTATTTCCGAATAGGGCAAATAGAAAACAGGAGTTAAAGTTTTAAATTATAGCAAGGCCAATTTTAAAAAGCTAGGAGTGGTTAGGAAAAGTGGAATGAAAACATTTACTTGAAGGTAAACTGGTGTCAGAGCAGTGGGAGGCATTCAAAGGGGAGATTGAAATGATTCAGAGTAAACATATTCCCACAAAGTAAAAAGATGGATCGGCCAAATCTGGAGTCCCCTACTTCAAGGAGCACAGAGGGTACGACAAGATAGAAAAAGAAAGCTTATGTCAGACTCTGAGAAATCAATATTACAGAAGCCAAAAAGACTAATAGAAAGTGCATGGGTCTATCGGCCTTGGGCTGTTTCAATACATTACTGATGTTATATTTTGTTGAATATCGTGTAACATATCGTTGATAGCCTTCAGAAAAGCCTTATTTCAATAATTAATTATTTTCAGACAGTACATACAAAATAAAGGCTACCGTCGTCACAGATGATTCTCCCCCCCAGCAAAGCAGGTTAATGACATTCGTTCATCATTAATTCACTCAATAACAATTCCATCCCTTACTTTCAGGACTGTCCTCGGGTGGTTGTCTCGAACTTTTCCCCATTTCTCTCCGCTGTGTTTTCTCTCAGTTCTTCCTCTCTTGTTAATCTGTAAGTAAACGAACGGCGTCACTCAACAAATTTATTTTAATTATTCCCTGCCGTGTTTATAATTAAATTCACGCAGTCCTTATTTACGATGAGTTATTTCGCTCTGGAAAGTGTCTCTCTGATCAGGTTTCTGATGTCTCTCCTCTGGAGAAACGGTGAAGCGAGTGTCACAGTGTTTCAGAGCCTGTGGACCATTCCAATTCTCTGCATTAAGATTCAACTCCTTATTTATCACTCACTCAGCACCTCCCCACATTCATTCCGATTCGGAACGGCATCAAGTTTCATTTTCGTTCCTAAAAAGCCAACGTATGCAGCAATATTAAAACAGCACAGGGGCTCTTCTCAAATGCTGCTACATCTACCTTCCCTTTAATTATAGAAAACATCTTTTACCTCGATATTAAGCTTAAATAGGGGGAAAATCACTTTCTGGTCAATTTATGTTTATCTAGAATCAATCTGCCAGGGATGAATTCAGCACCCGGCACCAATGTTCATGACACTTAAAGTGCCCACAGATCTTTAATAGGCTTGAGTACCGCGATGCACTGTAATAAATCCATTTCTCTGTGTTACTGTCCACAAGGAATCGGGAACCCACGTGAATAGGGCATGTAACAAAGGGAGCAATTATACCCGGAGGAGGCCTCCCTGCTAACTCAAACACATGCAAACATTGATCCCTGGGACAGAGAGACACCGAAAGGGACTAACCCCGAAAGCTAGTGAGTGTACTATCAAATAAATCGGTTGGACTTAAACCTGGTGTTGTCAGACTTTTTATTGTGTTTACCCCAGTCCAACGCCTGCATATCCACACCATCTCTCTGTTCCTGCACCCCCTGGTCCCACTCCCATCTAGCCCTGAGGCCACTCTCCCATCACTCCGCTATGCATGCTTGGTCCAATATGGAGATGTGAGTTTTGTGCTTTCCCCAGCTCATCCAGTCTGTTTGGACAAGCTCTCCGTAGCCATTTTCAAATGTTACAAATGAGCCTGGCCTGGAACCCAGTTTGGAAAATCTGGTCTAATGCAGAAATTGAATTATGCTTAAGATGGGGAAGATATACCCTCATTACAAAAAACGTGACATAGAAGATACGATTGGTGGAGGAGGTGTTAGCAAGAACTGAGAGGCGCAGTCAGTTCGAGCCATGGGTCTACTTGATAGTTTCCTGGCACCATCCCATCTCTGACCCATTTTCAGAAAAGTTTGAACAGATTCTCCCTGCAAATAGTGTTTCAACTATTTTTTTATTTCAAATATTTTAGAAGTGCTGAGAGGGTGCCTAACGACTTCAATAGCTTGACCATTGTCCTTAATTGGACACTAATGTCCCAGCACAGTGACACAGTGGTTAGCATTGCTGCATCACAGCACCAGGGACCCAGGTTCAATTTTGGCCTTGTGTCACTGTCTGTGTGGAGTTTGCATGTTCTCCCCGTGTCTGCATGAGTTTCCTCCGGGTGCTTTGGTTTCCTCCCACAGTCCAAAGAGGTGCAGGTAGGTTGATTGGCCATGCTCAATTGTCCCTTAGTGTCAGAGGAATTAGAAGGATAAATACATGGGGTTACGGGAGTAGGGCCTGGGTGGGATTGTTATGGCTGCAGGTTCAAGGGCTGAATAGTCTCCTTCTGCACTGTAGGGATTCTATGATTCTATAATTCTATAATTAGTCTAACTAGCCAATATCAATTCTGGTGGCTGTTCCTGACACAGTGTGGGGGTTAGGGCCTGTATTTTATGCAAACGTTGAAGCTCCAACCCAAACTGGAAAATTCTGTGCAGGAGCTTTATACTTACAAGTTGCGGCATGATAACACAGTGGCTAACACTGCTGTCTCACAGTGCCAGGGACCCAGGTTCGATTCCCAGCTTGTCTATGCAGAATTTGCATGTTCTCCCTGTGTTTGTGTGGGTTTCCGCTAGGAACTCCCATAGTTTGAAAGACATGCTGGTTAGGTGCATTGACTCGAACAAGCGCCCTAGTGTGGCGACTAGGGAAATTTCACAGTAACTTCATTGCAGTGTTAATGTAAGCCTTGTTTGTGACACTAATAAATAAAATTGAATCTTGTCGAGTAAAGTGTGCATTTGGCACCCCCTTGTGACCTCACTTAATCCAGCAGCAATCTGTGTACTTAAAAGATTTGAAAATTAAATCCTTCATTCTTAAATTCAGATTAAAATCACATTAGGAATCCATATGAGGAAATCTTTTCAAATAATAGGTGATTTTAGATAAAAATAGGGAAAAATGCCTTCTTTTCATAGTACATGGGAAAGAGCTGAATCAACCTTCTCAGACAGGTTTGTGTGTGTCTGAGAGACAGAGTTGAGTGTGTGTGTGTCTGAGAGACAGGTGAGTATATGTGCGTCTGAGAGAGAGAATTGTGTGTGTGTGTGTGTGTGTGTATTTGCCAGGAAACCATCAAGTCGACCCATGGCTCGAGCTGACCACGCCCCTCAGTTCTTGCTGCCACCTCCTCCGCCAATCGCGTCCTCTATGTCACATTGAGGGTATATCTTCTCCATCTTAAACATAATTCAATTTCTGCATTAGACCAAAAAAAAAATCACTGGTTTGGTGAAACCACAGTTAATTGTAGCAGAAATATTCAATTTGAAATAAGCACCATGAGAAACAGAATCTGTTGTATTTTCAACATTGGTGCTGACAATAATGATTACAATGGTCTGTTTTAAATCTGCATGCATCCCTTAAAAGAAATCACTCAGCAATCTTTTTCCAAAAGACTTACATTTGTCTACATATTTATTGACTCTATGCGGAGTCAATACCCCCCCACCCCCCACATACTATGTTACAAAGTGTCATAAAATCTGGAGAGAAAAGCTGCCTGCTTCTCTGGAGAGAAACACACCGGTTTTCAATCAGATGCCTTTCCAGTTTCTGGTAAGAGTCTACAGGCTCCTCTTTATGCCCGGTTCATGTTACTCATTCAAAGAATTGCAATAAATTAGTTCAACTTGGGAGGTGATTTTTCCACTTCGCTGTGCCTGGCGCAGATTGTACTGATCCGGGAAGCTAGCGTGCGGCCTCAAAATTCGGTTTTGCCTCTGGCACCAAATAGTTTGTGATTCTCCCAGCCTCTTCCTAATGCCACAAATCGGATCACACCCAGAAAGGGTGGAAGATCGATTTGCATATTTAAAGTAGTATTTAAATTGGCATAGCCCGTTCAAATCCCAGCACATGGAATTCAAAGGCCTTTGGGCACAGCGTGATTACGGTGAGAATCACTACAGGTGTCCACCGGTGGTGACCTGGTGTGATGGTCAAACTGAGGGGCTCAGAGGCCATTGAAGCCCCTGGGTGGTCGAGGTGTGGCCAGATAGTGCCCACCAGGCTGTGACCATCTAGCATCCTGGCAGCACCAGTTATGCAGTGCCTGTGTGCCAGGGCAGTGCCAATGGGATGGTGCCTGACTGTGGGCTATGATGGCAGACTATGATGGGGTTGCTATGCAGTGGTGGAACATCTTGGGGGTCACGATGGGGGAGCATGTCGGGGGTCAGGCATGGGCAACCATCTAGAGGGCCCCAAAGTTGATGACCCATGTCGGGGAGGGGTGGGGGAACATGCCGTCGATGGGGAGGGACCTGATATCCATGGGGGGAGGGAGGTTCTCCCAGTGCCCTGCGGAATAGCATCTGAATGCCCAGAAGCTGGGCTCACTGGCATGTTTACCCCCTCACCACACACCCACTCCCCCAACCCCTGCCACTCCACAGTGCTGGCGCAAAACACCCAACTCTCCAAAAAACTGCTGGAGTGTGGGAGGATTACGGTGCAGAGCGCAATCGCTCTACCATTCTCACCATTACGACACTAGTATTTTTGGGGGGAAATTCGCTATTTCCTTTTCACAGAACCATGCTGGTTCTTTCTGATTATCTTGAGTTTCTCTAAGATTCTAGCTATCACCTTCTTAATGATCGATCCTAACGCCTTACCCATGACAGGCATCAAACTAATTGACCTATAGGTTTTGGTTTTCTGCCTCCCTCCCTTCTTGAGTAATGGGTTACATTGGCTACTTTCCAGCTTGATGGAACATCTCTGAACTCCTGAGAATTTTCAAAAATTAACATCAACTCATCTACTACCTCAATAGCCACCTCTTTTAAGATCCCAGGATGAATTCCATCAGGACCTGAAGACTCATCGACCTGAAACTCTATCAGCTGGCTCAGTATCACTTCCTTAGTGATCCCTCCCTTCCATCTCCTCATTCCAGCTATTACTGCATATCTGCTATAACAAAGACAGAAGCAAAATGTTTGTTCATTTCATTGGCCTTTTTCCTTACTTTCGACTATTAATTCCCCATTGTCACTTTCTAAAGGACCAACACTCACTTTACTTACTCCTTTCTTTTTTAAATACCTGTAGAAACTCTTGTTCTCTGTTTTTATATTTCTAGCTATCTTCCTTAATTTTCTTTCTCCAGATTAATCTTTCAGTTATTCTGTGCCATTCTCTATATTCTGACCAATCAACCAATCTGCTACACGTCTTTGCATAGTTATTTGCTTTTGCCTTAAGTTTGATGATTTCCTTAACTTTAAATTAACAGCAATTGGAGTGTCTTCCCCTTGGATTTTTTTCATTGTAGTAGAATCTTACTTATTCTGAAATATCTCCTTAAAGGTGTGCTTCTCCATTGACCTATCCCCTAGCTTTGTATCCCAGGTCACTTCAGATGGCTCAGTCTTCATGCCTATATAGTTGCCCTTATCTAAGATTAAAAAAAAACTAATGTTGCACCCACTTTTCTCCCTTTCAAACTGGATGTAAAATTCAATCATATTGTGGTCGCCGTTACCTAGGTGTGCCTTCACTCTGTCACATCACACAATACCAAATCTAATATAACCTGTTCTCTGGTTGATCCCAGAATGTGCTGCTCTAAAAATGACCTTAAAATCATTCTATGAATTCCTCATCCAGACTACTACTGCAAATCTGATTTTCACAGTTTATGTATGGGTCAAACTCACCCATGATTATTGCCATCACTTTATTGTACTCAGTCTTTCACCAATTTTAACATGATTTTCATATGCGCAAATTAAATAGTGCATAGAAACGTAGCAAAACAGTATGTTTCAATGTAACAACATGGGGAAAAAAAAGTTCAAAGGATGTTTTAAATGAGGAAATAATGGCAATGCCTTTTGGCACTCTTTTGATCTTTCTCTGGTTGGTGTGCTGAGTGTGAATGACCCAGACTATTCCATCAATGTGATTTGTCGGTGCAGGGCTCACTACATTGGCCTCTGGGAGAATTTGCATATCCACAGGTGTATTGGGCCTGTGCTGAAGGCCGGATGACTGAAGTACTGTATCATCTGCCAGTGTTGATTCCCAGACCTGTAGGAAGTGATGGTGATTGGGTACATACTGGGCATTGTCTGAGGCAACCATGTAACTGTTCAGTTGTGGGGCATGGCTGTGTACCACCACCAACTGATCGTGGCTACATGCGGTCAGAATCCTGACTGTTTGACTAGAGTTAGAGCTCTGATGCTGTGGGCATCTCAATAATGGTGTGTTTTTCTTTTCTCAACTGCACTGCGAGAGGGCATTAATCGTGTTGATTTCAAGTTTAGGCTGCAGCAGAGCCTTAGCAGTGTGTGAGTCATTGTCCTGGTTCACCTGGAAAAAGAGCCATTATGCTGATGAGAGTAGGCCCTGTCCTAGTAGATTTCACAGGCTGATTGCAGCATTGTAGTCTGTGCAATCCTGTGAACATTTCTCCAGAAGATGCTTGGCTGATCATACTGCCCATTTCGCCAGACCATTTGACGATGGATAAAGGGGGCTGCTCATAAAATGCTCAAAGTCCCATGTGTGTGTGCAAAGTTATGAAATTTAGTGGATATGAATTGGTGAGCATTGTCTATCGTAAGTCTCTGCGGGATGTCCTGTGTTCCGAAGTATGTCTTGAGATTGATGATGACTGTGTTACGCATCAAGTTCGGCAGATAAGTTTTTAAGTTTTAAGTTTATTTATTAGTGTCACAAGTAAGCTTACATTAACACTGCAATGAAGTTACTGCGAAAATCCTCTTGTCACCACACTCTGATGCCTGTTCACTGAGGGAGAATTTAGCATGGCCAATGCACCTAACTGGCATGTCTTTTGGACTGTGGGAGGAAGCCGGAGCACTCAGCGGAAACCCACACTAACAAGGGGAGAATGTGCAGTTTCCGCATAGAAAGTGACCGAAGCTAGAATTGAACCCATGTCTCTGGCACTATGAGGAAGTAGTGCTAACCACTGTGCCACTGACCTGGTAGTCCAGTTCAAACTGCTCAGAATACAAATCAACTAAGGCTAAGGACGGGATTTTCTGGCCACACTTGTCCCAAAGCCAGAAAAACCTGCTCAAAGTCAATGGACCGTTGTATGGTCCGCTCCCGGCCTGTTATGGTTCCCATGGCGGGCGGGATGGGAAAACTCCCTAAATGTTGTTAAACATTCCATTTGAAAGTTTCAGCTGCAGTGAACAACTGTGGGAGGTCCTGAGTGAATGCAGGAGTTCTTGTGCTTGATTCAGTTTGAGTGCATTGCATGGTGCACATCAGGAGACGTACCCTTCCATGTCTGCACACAAGGAGGGCCAGTGCAGTAATTCTTTGGCCCTGTATCTGGCTGCTTCCAACCTAGGGTGGCCCTGGTGAAACTGTTTGTGTAATATCTCTGAAGTAAAGTAGGGAGAACAAATCACCAGCCATGCAGCATCAGTCCATCCTGTGTGGTTAGTTCATCTATGATAGCGAAGAACTGTGCGGAGCTAATGAGGAAGCTCACCCGAGGGTCTGGCCAGTCCCATATTATGACTTTATGCAATTGTCTGCATGTAATGTCTGAATGCAAGGCATCTTGGAGCTCCTGAATTCGACAAGGACCATACCTCTATTATCATGATGTCTATGTTTTACTCATGGCCTAATTGGTCTGCAGTGGGTAAGAAGGGCATCAGCCACGTACAACTCTCCATGTTTGTAGACAACATTGAGATTGTAATGTTACAGCTCTACATTGCAGCCGTGCAGATACAGTGTGGAGAGGCCATTATAAGCTAGTTATGAATAGTTGATGATCTGTTTCAACAGTTACAGGTTGAGCAGTGATGAAATTTCTGACATGCAAAAATTAAAGCAAGGAGTTCCTTTTCAATCTGTGCATAACAAATCTCTGTATCAATGAATCAAAGGTTTGCTAGTCTCCAATTCTGGATGCAGATTGCACCAAGTCTAGGCTAGCAGGTGTCTGCAGGGATAAGTACACATAATCAAATGCCAAGATATGGTAACATTGCTGCAAGTCCCAAATTAAGACCACTGTTTAGGTGGTCTTGAAGAGAAGTTGGTGAAGAGGGGCAGTGACCTCACTATAGCATGGAATGAACTTGGAAATATATTGTCATATCATGGAAGCACTGTAGGGCATTCCCGCCCACAGGAATGGCCATGTGAAGCGTATCCATTGTCTTGTCTGGAATAGGCTTTACATCATTGACTATGAGTAAATCGCTCCTGCAAGGAACCTGGTTGATGCTGAATCCACATTTCACAGGGTTAGGCTACAGCTGCATGGTCCTGATTCTGTCAAGGACAAGACAAAAAGATGCATCACGTACAGTCCCAAACTAGGATATCATCAACAATGATCTCACAAGTTTGGCCTGCTAAGAGTGGCTTCATACATCGCTGGAAAACCTCAGTCCCTGTGGAGATCCAATAGGCACGAGAAAAAAAATCTGCTTACCGGAGACATAAATGTGGTTAGTTTTGAGGATTCTTCATCTAACGGGATCTGCTAGAATCCATATTTCACGTGGAGTTTGCTGAATACCTTGGCATTTAGCATATCTGCAATCATCTGTTCCATGTCCTCATTGGGTGATGTGGTCTGAGCAGTACTTTGTTCACATGCACTGGGTCAATGCATATGTTGACTATGCTCACATTACTGAAACCGATTCCGTGGCCTCATTTATGGGCGTTATGACACCTGGTGCTGTCATTTGATGGAGTTCATTACTTCTCTCTGCTTCATGGCGATAGTGACTCACCTATTCCCATGTGATATACAATTAATAGCTTACCAATGCCACAATTGAAGAGCTCTTTGTAAGGCATCATCTTTGGGGCTGGTGTTGTAAGGCAGGCATTTCTGGACCAAGTTGAATGAGCTCCAATGTAATACTGCCCTAAAGACCTAATATTGGCCTTAATTTCTGGTCAACAGCCCTGAGCAGGTAGCTACACCTTTGGCTTGGATGGTTTGTCCAGCATAAGCCACAAGGTTCACCTGGGTACTTGGGCCTGGTGTTGATTAAGGGTCTAGTTCCTGTAACATTCAGCTGGACAATATGTTGTGCTTTGCTCCAGTGTCAACCTTTATCTTCAGTCTTTCATTGCTGTTAACTACGTTGAGGGTGGTGAAGATCTCACCCTTTTCTGTGACGGTGTTTACACTCTCGAAATAGAGTGCTGTTGGAGGCTCAGTAGCTTAGCTGCTTTAGCTGAGCCCTAGTTCATTCACCTACTTCCCTTGGAGGACCAACTAACTGCCACATTGCTGATGGCAGAGGAAAGATGCTATGGTTTTGATTGGCAGCATTTAGCAAATTGATCTCATTTCCCACACTTGTTGTATCTTTTACTATATGCAAACCGAGCTATCTGTTCAGAGGGCGCTGGCCATTGCAGTTGGAGCAGGACACCACCTGTACTGCAAATACTTACGTTTCCTGGCAAAACTCTCTGCTTCTTTTTTCTGACTGTTTGCTTAACATGCATGGATGCTTGTAACATTAGGGGTGCCTATAGAAGTGTCAATCGTCCACACTCTTTAAAATATCAATAGCAGAAACCATAAGTACTTGACACCTCTTTACAGTGCTCTGCAATCCCAGAAAACTATATGTACAGAAAGTGCCAGCAGCTTATGCAGATTTGGCTCTGGGTTAGGGTTGCTGAGCTGGAATTTGAATTGTGGACATTGTCAGGCATCAGAGAGAAGCAGAGTTATCTGGACACTTTGTGCCAGGAGTCAGCCACTCCCTTAGGGTTAGGTCAGGATAGGAAGAGGTGACTTGACTCAGGCAGGAAAGAGGAACTAGCTTGTGTTAATATAGCTCTTGTCCAACAGGTACAAGGCTTCCTGTTACATATGTGAATGAGGAGAACAGCTGCAAAATGAGTGAATAAGTTGAGAGTGGCACCATGGTAAAAGATGTTTGTTAACTGGGGGAGAGCAAAAAGCAATGAGATAGTGATAGGAGACAGTATAGTCAGGAGGACTGATACTGCTCTCTGCACAGAGGCGATGACCTAGTGACATTTTCACCAGACTATTAATCCAGAAATGCAGCTAATGTTCTGGGAACCTGGGTTTGAATTCCGCTACGGGAATGGTGGAATTTGAATTCTATACATAATATCTGGAGTTAAAAATCTACTGATGATCACAAAACCATTGCTGATTGTTGGAAAAACCCATCTGGTTCACTCAGGTCCTTTTGCGAAGGAAATCTGCCATCCTTACTTGATCTGGCCTCCAGAGCCACAGCAATGTGGTTGCCTCTCAACTGCCCTCGAGCAACGAGGGAGGGGCAATAAATGCTGGCCAGCCAGCAATGCCCACGTCCCATGAATAAAGTAAAAAAATGTAGGGGAAGATTAAATAAATTAAAGATAAATGACAATAGATCAATTTAAGCAATCAGAATATGGCAGGAAAGCACAGTGATTGCAAACTTAGGTGTGTGCCAGTCGATACGGCCAGAGTTTACAAAAACAACAAAGAAAGGAATTAAGCGCTCTGTGCCTACTCAGAGCATTGATAATAAAACAGATGAATTGTCAGCTCATATAAAAACGCATGTGTATGAGTTGGTCACCTTCACAAAGACATGCCTATAACTGAGGGAAATCAGTGCTGGGGCCTGAATATATCAGGGTGTGTGACATTCAGGTAGGAAAGTCACCCTGTTAATAAGATGTGTGCAAGCTGGTCTTCTGCAGCACCTCGAGAACTTATCATAGGGAATAAGGAAATTGCAGAGAAGCTAAACAAATGCTTTATCCTGTCTTCATGGAGGAAAGTACGAATTAAAGCACCAGTGCAAGTGAAGAAATGCAAAATATTAGTGTTGGTACAATAATAGTACTGCAGAAATTAATGCTAGTAAAATTAAATAAATCTCTTGGACTGAATGACCTATGTCCAAGAATGCTGAAAGAGATAGCTCTGGAGATAGTAAGTATATCATTGGTGAACATCTTTCAAAAGTAATGGACTTTGGAACAGTTCCTTCAGTTTAGAAAGTGGCAAAAGTATTGCCTCTATTTAAGAAATGAGAGAGATAGAAAACAAGGAACTACAGACCCATTGGTCTGACAGTAGTGGTAGGGAAAATGCTGGAATTCATAATATAGGACAAGATATTAGGATAGTTAGAAAATAATGGTGGAATTAGGTAGAAATAACATGGATTTAAGAAAGGGAAATCATGTTCACTGTGGCACAATGGTTAGCACTGCTGCCTCACAGCGCCAGGGACCTGAATTTCACATACTCCCCATGTCTGCACGGCTTTCCTCTGCATGCCCCAGTTTCCTCCCACAGTCCAAAGATGTGCAGGTAAGGTGGGTTGGCCATGGTAAAAATTGCCTCTTAGTGTCCCCAGATGTGTAGGTTAGGGGGATTAGATATGGTTCATGTGTGGGGTTAGGGGAAAGGGAGAGGAGAGAGCCGGTGTAAGATACTCTGGCACAAAGTCAGTGCAGACTTGATGTGCGGAATAGCCTCATTCTGCGTTGTAGGGATTCTATGACTTTACCATTCCTCCCACACGATAAGACTTTACAGTTCCTTCCAAACGGCGTTTAAGGCGACTCTTTAGTCATGTGACAATGAGATTACTCAGTGTTGCACAGCTCATTTCAAACTGATTGAAACTGAAAGTGAAACACAAACGTGTTTAAATTTACTGAACGAAGGAGGGGACGGTGCAGCTTGCACGGTTTCTGTGATTGTACAATGGAGAACAGCTACAGAGTATTTGTGATGCATGTAACAGGAGAAAGGATTATTATTGACATTTCCCATTCTGAGACAGAATTTAATGAGATGACGATCTCCGAGTTCAGGGGAAAAGTGGCGGAGAAAGTAGGATTACCATCAGGTACGTGGGTTATGAGAGCGACGAGTGATCTTTTGAATTGAATTGGCTGGGTAATCTATTTCGCCAGGTGTTAGAGGTTAAAAATTGCACCCTTTCCCCACCATCACAACGTTCTCTACACCTAATGGAAAAGCAACTGAATGTATTACAACAGAACTGCATTGTGTTGATATAGTATAACCTCTCCAGTCCAGAATGCTTTGGCCCAAGACATTCTGAACTTCCTACATTATAAAGTGACATTGTAATGTTTAACCAAAAGTCTGTGAACCAGGTATGAATATGTACCTGAAAGAAAATGGTGACAAATCATTATAAAGTATTGGTGTTTTTAAAAAGTATTTATCCAAAGACTGCATGATTCCGGCTATACTAAAATGGCGAAAGTACTTTATATCCTGGGCCCACCGAGGACTGCAGATACCAGTTAGAAGTGTCGAGAGGTCCAGTTTGGGGAAAGTAGCACACTGAGAAACATTCAGTATGGGAAAAAAACAGAGACATTTCCGTTCTCCAGAACGTGCTAACATTGAAAGGCTTTAATTTCACTTCTACTCGTCTCTCTAATGATTAGCTACAGCGCTACTGATGGCGAGTCTATTCTTTGAGTTTTCACCAGAGTTACAAGCAGCTGATTTGAAAGTGATTCTTGATCTTAATCTTAAAAACAGAATAATTAATGCTGATGTTTGGAATGTGCTGACTGGTTTGTTTGAATTTGATTTTTGCTCTTTTTTCCCTGTGGTTTAGATACATTGCGCCTTCTTTTTGGCCAATTTCTATTGATGATGAAAAGAAATTCTCAGATTACGGGATCCAGCATGAATCCAGGATCAGCATCTTGCTGAAATTAAGTGGAGGAGGGCCTGGACCCAGAACAAAATGTAATTATTGAAACTTTCACTGATATAAGCAAATATTATAATTTTTTTACTCCTGGGCAATAATATTAGCTTTCTACACCATTCCAATATTTATTCAAATTAAAATGGGAAATTTACAGGCCCTGATTCAAAACAGGACCATGAAGAATAATTATTAATTAAGACATCTCAGTGCCCCCACCCCCATTACCTCCCCTGCAAAGTTGCCCCTCCCTAATTACCCCCCTTGCACAGTTTCCCCTTTCCTGTTGCCTTTCCTACATGATTACTGCCTCCACAAGGACCTCTCCTCCATGATTACCACTTTCCCAATTGCCTCCCCAGCAGAGCTACCTCCCTCCCTGATTGTCTCCCCTGCAGTACTCCCCTCTTCCTGATTGCCTCCCCTGCACAGTTATCCCCACTTCAACTGACTCCCCTGCAGAGTCTCCCCCCCGCCTGCCTGCCTCTCCGATTGCCTCCCATGCAGCATTTCCCCCCTCCCCAGTCACCATCCCACATGCCACCGCTACAGTGTTGCTCTTGCCTCCCCCTTTATTGCGGCAAAACAACTTCTAGTGATTTGCGTCGAGTGCACCCTTTAGCCGCATGACCCACCCAAACTTCCTGCAGCTGAACTCACTTAAGCAGGGAGAGCTCTATATAAATTCTAATGATGGACACACAGGTAGCCAGGTGGATACAGGAGAGTCGGTGGATGTGGTCTTTCTTGATTTTCAGAAGGCGTTTGACAAGGTACCTCACAAGAGGTTATTGCAGAAGGTAAGGGGGCATGGAGTTGGGGGTAGGGTGTTAGCGTGGATAGAGGACTGGTTGTCAAATAGGAGGCAGAGAGTGGGGATCAATGGGTGCTATTCGGATTGGCGGTTGGTGACTAGTGGAGTGCCCCAGGGGTCGGTGCTGGGGCCTCAGCTATTTACCATTTATATAGATGATCTGGAGGACGGAACCAAGTGTATGGTGTCGAAATTTGCTGATGACACCAAGATTGGTGGAACGGCAAATTGCGCAGAGGGAGTGGAGAGTCTACAGAAGGATCTAGATAGGCTGGGTGAATGGGCCAGGAACTGGCAAATGGAATTTAATGTTGGCAAGTGCGAGGTGGTCCACTTTGGTAGGAATAATGGTAGGAAGGACTATTACTTACGTGGCGAAAAACTGCAGCAGGCGACGGTGCAGAGGGACCTCGGGGTCCTTGTGCATGAGTTGCAAAAACCCAGCCTGCAGGTGCAGCAGGTGGTCAGGAAGGCTAATGGGACGCTGGCCTTCATAGCGAGGGGGATTGAATATAAAAGTAGGGAGGTCTTGCTGCGGCTGTATAGGGCATTGGTGAGGCCGCAGCTGGAGTACTGTGTGCAGTTTTGGTCGCCGTACTTACGCAAGGATATTTTGGCCTTGGGAGTGCAGAGGAGGTTTACTAGACTGATATCGGAGTTGAGGGGGTTGAGCTATGAGGAGAAGCTGAATAAACTGGGCTTGTACTCGTTAGAGTTTAGAAGAATGAGGGGAGATCTCATTGAGACGTATAAGATGAATGGGATTGATAGGATAGAGGTGGAGAGACTCTTCCTGCTCAGAAAGGACAGTAGGACTAGGGGGCACAGCCTCAAGATAAAGGGGGGGCGGTTTAGAACGGAGTTGAGGAAGAACTTCTTCACTCAAAGGGTGGTGAATCTCTGCAATTCTCTGCCTGTTGAAGTGGTGGAGGCTGCCTCGCTAAATATTTTTGAGACGCGGGTTGATGCGTTTTTGATAAGCGAGGGGATTAAGGGTTATGGGGAGAGGGTGGGAATGTGGAACTGAAACACGACAGATCAGCCATGATCTTATTGAATGGCGGCGCAGGCTCGAAGGGCTAGATGGCCTACTCTTGCTCCTATTTCTTATGTTCTTATGGCACCTCTAAGAATTGCTCCAAGTTCAGGCTGGACCGTCTGCTGTGGGGTGGATAGACACATTTACTCCCCGCCCCCCCAGAAGGTATCAGTACCTGTGCACTGATACATAGGACTGGCCACCAGTGCCAGAAGCAACTGAATGACCTCATTCAGACAGCATGGGTGAGTAACCACTCTCTCCTGGCATCAGTCCCATATGTCACACATGCAATGTCCATCCACCCTGCAGCACCTGACCCACTAGCACCTGCGTCCAACCCCTCTGGCACCCTCCATCACAACCCCTTCTGGCCAAGGGACAGCCCTGACAGTCCCCTGACACCCTGAGACCCCGCACCTTTCCAGCCTTCAGGCTTTCAATTCTGTCCCGACAGGAGAAGATGGCCCATAATCGCCATGAGCCAGAGAACAGTGGGTGGTGTAACCAACTTGTGAATCTCCACTCCCCAGGCAGTAAAGGTGGCAAACGGTATGTTGGCCTTCATAGCAAGAGGATGAGTATAGGGAATAGGGATGTCTTACTGCAAGTGTATCGGGTGTGGTGAGGTCACACCTGGAGTACTGGCGCAGTTTTGGTTTTCTTATCTGAAGAAGGATGTCCTTGCTATAGAGGGAGTACAGTGAAGGTTTACCTGGCTGATTCCTGGGATGGCAGGTCTGTCATATGAGGAGAGACTAAGCTAGTTGGGATTATATTCACTGGAGTTTAGAAGAGTGAGAAAGGATCTCATAGAAACTTATAAAATTCTAACAGGGTAGATTCAAAAATAATGTTCCTGATGGTGGAGGAGTTCAGAACTAGGGATCATAGTTTGAGGATAAGGGGTAAATCTTTTAGGAACAAGCGAGGAGAAATTCTTTCATCCAGAGGGCGGTGAATATGTGGAATTCACTGCACTGAAAGTAATTCAGGCCAAAAGATTGTGTGATTTTAAGAAGAAATTAGGAAAACCTAAAGCGATCAAGGGATATGGGGGGGGAAGGGGGATCAGGATATTGAATTTAATGATCAGTCATGATCAAAGTGAATGGCAGAGCAGGTTCGAAGGGTTGAATTGCCGACTCCTGCTTCTATTTTCTATGATGTGGAGATGAAGGCGTTGGACTAGGGTAAACACAGTAAGAAGTCTCAACACCAGGTTAAAGTTCAACCAGTTTATCCAAAAGCTTGTGGGTAAAGTCCAGCCCATTTATTTGATAGTATGTGGGTTTACTATCAAATAAACGGGTTGGATGTTAACCTGGTGTTGTGAGACTTCTTACTCTATTTTCTATGTCAGTGCTGCTATTAACAGTGCTATAAAACAAGTGGGTGCTCAAAGCATTGCTCTGCGGGGAGAGATCCTTTGGCACACCGAATATGCAATTCCCATATCCCAGCGTCTGTGTCATGCCCCTGACTGGCATGGTATTCTACATGCTTGCACAAACTGCACCAACGGTGGATGCCCTGCAGGTCCACCATGTTTCACAACCTGGCACGGCATCCCCAACACCCTCTGCACCCTTTTCTCCACACCTCCAAACAGCTGCCACCCCCAACCTCTGCAGCAAATGGCAGTGGTCTGAGCCCAGATGCCAGAGTGCATGCAGAGAGCAGGTAGGAATCAGACTTGTTTTGCACCAGCGCAGCATCACGACGTGCTGCGTAGCGAGTCATCATCACTCTCCTGCTGGGTCCAGTAACTTGAAGAAGCTGAGGATATCAGAGTTCCACAAAATGAAGCTATCATACACACTCCCCAGTTGGTATGCACACACATGCATGAAGTTCATATTGTGGTCACAGACCATCTGAACATTCGGAGTGGAACCCCTTTTTGTTCATGAACTGCAGTGCCTGGTGTTTCTGGGGCTTGCAGGCAGATGCGTGTGCAATCAATTGCCCCCTGCACATTTGGCATTCCAGTGATGGTGGCAAAGCCTCTGGCCCGGGCTCCCTGCTGGGCCTGGCCCACATTGAAATGGATGTACTGGCTGGCTCGGGCGAACAGGGCATTTCTCATCTCATCACAGATATATTTGTCAATTGAGAACTGGGAAATATTATGAGGTTCCCACTGGCGGTGTGGATGGACCCAGTTGCATAAAAGCTGAGGGTCACTGTAACCTTTACTGCCACAAGGAGCAGGTGTCTCTCTTTGCCACGAGATGCCAAGTCTGCATGGACCTGACACAGCTACTGCACCATCTCCTTGTTGAGCTGGAGCCTGCGATGGCATACACTGTCTGGTAACTCTTTGAAGGACACGTGTGTCTCAAACTGCTGGGATCTCCATCGCTTCTGCCCTGGAGCCTGCTTGGGCTGATGAACATCTGCCTCCTGCCCCCTGACTGGTGACTCCCTGCCATTCTGCTGCAGCCTGGGCTGGCCTTGCAGCACATGGATGTCTCCCTCTTCCTCCACAGCCACAAGAATGACTGCCTCTATTAACTCCATGTCAAAATCCAGAGAGAGAGAGTGAAATTGCATAAACTTATCCTCCTGGGACCCGCACTCCCTCCCAGCAACCCATGTCCCAAATGAATTTGGATGATGGCAACCCTACACTATCCCCTGTGCTATGTGCCCGTCACTGCACCCTCGCCATGGGGGGTGCACGGAGAGCATACAAGTAACTGTGTAGGGGTTCCCATTGAGAATGCTTGAAGCATACACATGGGTGCATCCATCTGGATGTTTGCTGCAGTGCCTTGCAGGAATGACTTGCGGTTCAGACAGACAGGGGAGGGGCACCCTCGTGACTATAACGGGATGGGTTCCCGCCGACGGCAGCCCTGCAGAGTCCATGCTGTGTGAACTCCTGCAGAACTCCCTTAGTTGGAGCAGCAGCTGACAGGTCTGTGCCCGTTGCTGTTAGTGGGGTCTGGCATGGAATTTGCAGTCAGTCAGAGAATCTGTGTAGCTGACAGACAGAAGGATGCCATGGCAACATCAGTAAGGTTGGCAGCCACCCTCATAAGCAACCCCTCAGAGTTTTGCTCAGTAGCCAGGAGGAATGCACACAACACAAGGCCCCAGTCAGCACCAACCCCTGAGTTCAGGACCTCCAGAATGGCACAGGATTCCCCTCCTGTCTCATTACCATGCACCCATTGCAAGGCCCGCTATGCACAAGATGCCCACCCTGCACCCCGGAGGTTGTGCTCAGTGGTATTCACCACTTCACTCACCTTTCTCACCACTGCACCTGAAACAGACCTCTCTGGAGTTGGTGATTGTCTCGCTGGCAATGATGACTTGGCAACAAGATTGTTAAGTTAAGTGCATGGGGACAACTGCATGCCAAACTTGGTAATTATATTGAGATGCATGCAAATTGACATCTTGTCCATTTTGGATGCAATCCTCATCATGCCTGGAAGAAGTGTCTGGTAAGATGAGAGCCAGCAGGAAAATGGGATCTCATGTAATCTCACTATATCAATCATTGGGTGCAACAAGGTCATAAGATCATGCCCATTACAATTGTGCATTCAGTTGTACAATATTTGCAGCCCTTTTGGAGCAATTCCATAAATGAAGCTGAGTCTCTTAGATGTCAGGACACTAATCAGCACATTTTGGGCGTGATCTTACTGGCTAGCCACACACGTTGATCAACATGGCTAGCCGGTAAGATAGACTGAAAGGCATAAAATTGGGTTTGCGCCTGGCTTGCACCTCTCCTGATTGTACTGTTTTGCTGGTGAAATCAGGTTCATAGCCTTTCTGGGTGGTTGCTGATTTCAATATTACTTCCATCATTTAAATGCCATTAGTGAATGCGGGAGGCTACCTGCCTGCCAGCAAGAATCACAGCGGAGACTAGATGGGATGACCTCACAGTGGGATCAGAGGCCGTTGGGAGCAGCGCTGGACAGTGTCCCTTGAGCAGTGTGAGCCTGGTAGTGCCTGCTGGGTACCATGACACTACCCACCAGTCACCTTGGCAATGCCAGGGCAGTGCCAAGGGGCCAGGGAGATAGCGGTGGGGGGAGAACCATACTGGGGAGTTGGGGGTGGTGGGGAAAGGAAAAGTCTGCAAAATGGGTAATTGGAGAGGTTGGAGGAACTGTGCAAAGGGAGTGATCAAGGAAGGAAGGGAGCTCTGCAAAGGGAGTGATTGGAAAGGAAGGGCATGTCTATGGGGGTTGAGGTTTGTAGCAGGAAACAGGAGATATCTCCAGCTTCAGAGGCAAGTTTGTGTCTCTCTCTCTCTCTCTCTCTCTCTCCAACCACCAGCCCCAGCTACCCCATCCCCCTCCTGCATCCCATGTCTCCACACACACACATACACACACACACACACACACACACACACACACACACTCACAATCCCCCTCCCAACCAGCTCTACTGGCGAGAACCGCAGATTGGCTCGTTCTTACACTAACTGCCATAAGATTGTGATTCGCAGCTTACCCAAAAAATAAGAGTTCTCTCCTATTTTCCCACTCAACCTGCATTTAGAAATAATGTTAACCAATGTGCACAAATCTAACCAAGATATTATTCTGTTTTTTTTTAAAGTAATCTTTGGTGATTTAAAATTAAATTGCCAATAGGTTGTGGGTTGATAATGATTTAAACTGATTTTCTTTTTAAATTTGCTAAGAAAGTGACAACCGTACTCCAATTTAACTAGAAAATGGTTTTGAGAAGTTTTAAAAGTAATTTCAGATGAGGAAACTAATATATGGTAGGTTGACAGATTAAAATAATCTGAGTTTTTTAAAGCAGTTTTGACGGATGTTGCTATGGCAACATGTAAATATGTCTGAGTAGAAACTCAGGGATAGGTGCATTGACCCAAACAGGCGCAGGACTGTGGCAACCAGGGGAATTTCACAGTCACTTCATAAGCCTTACTTGTGTCTAATAAATAAACTTTAACTTTAAAATGGGTGTCATTTGCTCTGGAATCACTAATTCCATCCAATCAGAAAGTGAACCCAATCAGGTATTTTATACTAAATTTGTTCAGATTCCACCCTGGCTATTAATTTTTTGGGACCTCCTGCAACCTCCACCTTGACAACGGCCACACATCGTGGGCCCTATTTTACCATTTTGATTCTAAGTGCTGGGTGGACTTGAAACTGGGATTGTTTGAGATCTGACTTTTAGGCCCATTCTAAGGCACTCCCATATGCATTCTGCCTGCAAAAATATTAGTGATTCTGAATTGCACTGCACCAGCCTTTGGGCGGAGTTTAAGTACCCGAAATCCTGCAGCTCCAATCGGTGCCTCCAACTGTGCATACGCAGAAAAGAAAGGTAGAATGTGGCTCCCCGCCACATCCCTCCCGAGCTAGATAATGCCTGTCTCTGATCTCCACAGATATTGCCCCACCCTCACAACATTACTGAACCCTTTGTCCCCCATCCCCACCACCCAGATCGATTGCAGGTCCATTCCCGCTCCCACCGATCTCAGGCAGAATGGCAGCAGGCCTGCCTCCCCCACCCCCAACTGATCACAGGCTGAATGGCAGCAGACTCCCCTCCCGCCACCCATACTGATCACAGGCAGACCCCTTTTTCCCCCCCCCCCACCGATCTCAAGCAGAAAGCCGTCAGACCCCCACTCCCCACGCTCCTCCTCCCCCACCGATCTCAAGCAGACAGTCGTCAGACCTCCCTCCCCACCCCCAATACCCTCCCCCTCCCCCACCGATCTCAAGCAGACAGTCGTCAGACCTCCCTCCCCACACCTCCCCACCCCCAATACCCTCCCCCTCCCCCACTGATCTCGAGCAGAGAGCCGTAAGACACTCGGCACTTACCTTCCCTCACTTCTATGGAGCATGTCTGTCCCATGCTGATTCCGGATGGGTGAACGCAGTGGTAAAGGGGAAATAAAGTTAAAGTTTCTTTATTAGTTACAAGTAGGCTTACATTAACACTGCAATGAAGTTACTGTGAAAATCCCCTAGTCGCCACACACCGACGCCTGTTTGGGTACACTGAGGGAGAATTTAGTATGGCCATTTCACCTAATCAGCACATCTTTCGGACTGCGAAAGGAAACTGGAGCACCCGGAGGAAACCCATGCAGACACAGGGAGGACATGCAGACTCCAGACAGACAGTGACCCAAGCCAGGAATCGAACCTGGGTCCATGATGCCGTGAAGCAACAGTGCTAACCATTATAACACAATGCCACTCTAGTATTTAAATGGCCATCACGCCTGTTTCAGGTCCCAATCACAGCCATTTTCCAGCCTTTCTATGGGGGAACCAGCGTGGAGGCGGGCGCAACACACCTAACTTTATCAAGTTTTCATACTTGAAAACAGATGCAATGCAATGGTAAAATCAGGCCCCATACGTTAAACCAACATTCACAGATCATCACTGACCTTTGTCCTCTGGAGAGCTATCCCCTTCATGATGTCAGTCCCAAGATAAATAACCCACTTCTACTTCCTTCCAAAGTAGAAGAACTGAAGGACTCACATGGAGATAGGCCACAGGAACAAACAGTGTTTATTTAATGAACAGTTCTACTCACACTCCAGCCCTCAGCTGACTGTAAGGTGGATTCCCAGGCAGGTCACACCACACTCCCAACTCTCCAGTCACCTGATCCATCTGCTTAAAGGGGCTATGTCCCACATATACAACACTCCTCCCTTCTACATTGCAATCTCCCATTCAGAAATAACAGTGAATTATTTACATACATGGTCATGAATTTACACATTACGAACAGCAATAAACATTATTTCAGCCTCCCACACAAATGTTCATGTTATGTCAACATGATCAGTCAGTCTGGAGGATGACAGTTCCATAGACATTGTCTCCTGGGAGCTGGAACCAGCCTTAAGTCGCTCTCCAACAACTGTGGCTCCAGTGAATCCACCCTCAAAAATTCTTCCATCTGCACATCATCAGTCACCACTACTGGTGTTCCCGGCTCATCAGCAGAAGGTACAGCTATGGGCTCCATGCTCCCGTTTTCTGGTACCTCTGCTGGATCCAGCCACAATGTCCCCATCTCCCAAGCTGCTGTTTCCACCTCTTGATATGGTGCCGCCAGTAATTGATCTGCATGCCTATGCCGAACCAGAATCGTCTCGCTTTCCAATGGTATCGGACAACGGCCCAGTATTAGTTAATATTACTGGTGGAACCCACTTCTCCCCTGGAGTATAGTTCCTAGTTAGAACCACTTCGTCCTTTTGAAAGGTTCTCAGTTTTGCATGATCTGCTGCTGGTCCACGTGGGCTTCTTGATTTCTTTCTGCCACTTGCCTCGACTCCTCCAGTCTCAGTAAATTGAACATTGTCTGTAACTGTCTTCCCAACGTCAATGTCACCAGGGGATGTTTTGTCATTGCATGCACAGTGTTCCTATTACACATTTGGAAACTGGTTCACTCTTCGCCTCAATGACCGTCCTTTCCTGAAACCTCCAAGGAGTACTTACCCGACTGCACAAAATGCCCCACTAGACCATTTGTCACCGGATGATGTGGTGCAGACTTTGCTTGTGGAATGCCAGGGGGCTCCATGTAATCTCCAAACTCCTGCAACATAAATCGTGATCCATTGTCACTTACCACTTGCTCCAGATTACCAAACCTGGCAAACAAGTCATGGCAACTGTCCCAGGTCGCCTCTGTGGGAGTGGATTTCATGCATATCACCTCAGGCCACTTGGAGTTTGCATCCACAGCCATCAATGATATATGGTTTTCCATCGCCCAACCAAATTGATATGGACGTGTTGCCAAGGTCCTTCTGGCCATACCAATGGAAATAAAAGCGACAGTGGGGCTTTCTGAATTTGGGACCATGCTACACATTGTCCTGCTTTCCCTTCTATGCTAGCATCAATGTTTGGCAACCTGATATAGTTCCTGGCCACCACCTTTACCTGCATCGCCCCTGGTCCAGCACCTTCCTCTTCAATACGGTTAGGATAACAACTTGCATACTTCATAAAAGCAGCCATCCTATACCGAAATTTCCCACCACTGGCCTAAATAGGGCCCCATTTCTGGGTCCTTTCGGTGATAAATCATTCCCTTCAGGACAAGGTCTATCACTTGACTCAGTATGGGGTCTTTTCTTACGGCTTGTTTACTCGCAACTGTAGTCGTTGGAACTGTATTCTCTTGGGAAAAATACATTCGCTGGAATTCTACTACCTTGCCGCCACAGAATTGAATAATGTCAGAGGCAGACAACAGAGATGTGTGTTGACGTCAGGTCAGAATTTCCAGTCTTGCTCGAGTGTGGCTGTAAAATCCCATCCCTTGTCTTGACAGTCTTCTCAAAATCCTCCCTATTCACTGGCAAGGCAGAATCGATAATGCATCTGCTTTGGCGTGTTGGTCTGATTGGCAATACTGGATCTCATACTCATGCCCTGACATGATTAATACCCAACTTTGCAGCCTCATTGCAGCCATCGATGGAATGCCCAAATAGGGGCCCAAAATTTTTGTGAGCGGCCCATGGTCTGTTAGCAGGACAAATTCCCTGCCAGACTGGAATTGGTGAAACTTTGCAACTCCAAAAATGATACCAAGTGCTGCTTCCTCTATTTGTGTGTAATTTTTCCCTGCCTTAGAGAGTGACCGAGACACAAAAGCAATGGGTCGATCTTCCTCCTTGGCTATCACATGGGATACAACTGCTCCTACAGGCCAGCTGAAAAGATAATTTTGGGTTAAAGTACCAAAACCTCAGGCTCCTTAATGCCTCCTTTGCCGCTTGGTAGGCCTTCTCACATTCTGGTGTCCACTGTCATGTCTGAACTTTTATCAGTTGTCAATGCAGAGGCTTCAGAACCTTTGCCAAATCAAGTACAAATTTGCTATAATAATTGGTAAGTCCCAGAAAAGACCTCAATTGGGACATATTTGCCATTCTAGGTGCCTTCATGATAGCTGCAAGTTTCTTCTGTGCCTTTATTGAACCCTTCACCATTGATGACATGAGTGCTTGAAAGATTCACATTTGTCTTTCCTAAACTGCAGACCATGTTCCTGTAGCCTCTTTACTGTCTTTCCCAGGTTCTGTAAATGTTCCTTATCAGGGGCACTATATCATTTAATTAACATTGGACCCCTGGTAGACCACTTAGAATTTAGTCCATTGCTGTTTGGAAAATGGCCAAAGCTGATTTAGTTCCAAAGGGCAGTCGCTTGTAAAGAAACAATCCTTTTTAGGAGATAACCATTAATAGCGCTTGTGATAGGGCATTAATAGGGCATTGGTGAGGCCGCAGCTGGAGTACTGTGTGCAGTTTTGGGCGCCATACTTACGCAAGGATATTTTAGCCTTGGAGGGAGTGCAGAGGAGGTTTACTAGGCTGATGCCGGAGTTGAGGGGGTTGAGCTATGAGGAGAGGCTGAATAAACTAGGCTTGTACTCGTTAGAGTTTAGAAGAATGAGGGGAGATCTCATTGAGACGTATAAGATGATGAATGGGATGGATAGGATAGAGGTGGAGAGACTCTTCCCACTCAGAAAGGACAGTAGGACTAGGGGGCACAGCCTCAAGATAAAGGGGGGGCGGTTTAGAACAGAGTTGAGGAAGAACTTCTTCACTCAAAGGGTGGTGAATCTCTGGAATTCTCTGCCCGTTGAAGTGGTGGAGGCTACCTCGCTAAATATTTTTAAGACGCGGGTTGATGGGTTTTGATAAGAGAGGGGATTAAGGGTTATGGGGAGAGGGCGGGAATGTGGATCTGAGCCACGACAGATCAGCCATGATCTTATTGAATGGGGGGGCAGGCTCGAAGGGCTAGATGGCCTACTCCTGCTCCTATTTCTTATGTTCTTATGTTCTAGATTAGGCTTGTACTCATTAGAGTTTAGAAGAATGAGGGGAGATGTATAAGATGATGAATGGGATGGATAGGATAGAGGTGGAGAGACTCTTCCCGCTCAGAAAGGATAGTAGGACTAGGGGGCATAGCCTCAAGATAAAGGGGGGGCGGTTTAGAACAGAGTTGAGGAGGAACTTCTTCACTCAAAGGGTGGTGAATCTCTGGAATTCTCTGCCCGTTGAAGTGGTGGAGGCTGCCTCGCTAAATATTTTTAAGACGCGGGTTGATGGGTTTTTGATGAGAGAGGGGATTAAGGGTTATGGGGAGAGGGCGGGAATGTGGAACTGAGCCATGACAGATCAGCCATGATCTTATTGAATGGCGGGGCAGGCTCGAAGGGCTAGTTGGCCTACTCCTGCTCCTATTTCTTATGTTCTTATGATTCTTTGGCCACACCCACTTGCAGATACATTTGGGAAAGTCCATTTTTGTAAATTCCTTTCCCCAAGCCAGGCCACTAAAGGGATTCTTGGTGAGGGATAACAGATATTGTTACATGCATTTGTTCAGGTTCATTGTGACCTTAAAGCCTCCACATGACATCACTGATCCATTGGTCTTCATGAACGGGCTATGGGCGTGGCACACTCACTTTTGGCCACTGGTTTCAATACCCCCAACTCTACCAATGTCTCGAGGTCGGTCTCCTTTTAGGGTTAATTCCATATTGGAACTTCACAAGCTTGTGTGCTCCTAGGGCAAACTTTCAGTTTCAGCCCGATATTCACCTTCAATGGACATTTAATTGTACATCTGTCGTCATCTTCTGTGGAGTAGTGTTGGCAAACATTAGTAGTTTCACAATTACTAATATCACAGAATCTTAGGCCAATGTCTGGTCTCTGCAGGCATGATGGTGAAGCTGTAGGACATGAGTATGAGAGCTGGTATTGCCAGTTGGACCAATAGGCCAATGCCAATGCAATATCAAGACTGTCCTTGCCAAGGAATAAGGAGGATTTTGAGGAGATTGCAAAGATAAGGGGTGGGATTTTATGGCCTCACTCACACGAGACTAGAAATTCCCACCTGAGATCAATGGACATTTCCGTTGTCTGTCTCTCACATGCTCCAATTCTATGGTGGACGAGGTGGTAAAATTCTGGCAAATGTATTTTTCCCAATCCTGTGTGCTTGTTACAGTTTTGCTGTCTGAGAGAATACTTGAATGTGATTGGCTGTTAAACCAGCTTGATGACATCACTTATGCTGGATGCCAGAGGTTTCTAAATATTGGCACCAGAGTGGAATGAACATTGTGAAAGTAGAATTCATAAAAAGCTAGTGAAATCTTCATGGCAGCCTTAATTCTTCCAGATCAACAGTGAGTGCCACCATCTTGGCTACTTATTGCAAAATTCAGACTAATGAATATGAATTTTAATATTGAATTCTTTATAGCCTCTGACCTGATGGCTGTGTTGATTGAACTGCCCTCAGGAGGAAGAGTGGGAAATATCACAACTAATGTTTGTATGTGGATGCACACCTAGCTATCAGATAAGAACAGAATCAGGCTTGACTTTGGTAGCCTTTCAGTTGAATGTCCAGCGAGCACTTCTTTGCTTAGACTCACAGGAAGTAAAAGGTGACTGGAACAAGTTGATGAATCATGGGATTAGAATGTAAGCTTTCTTCTGCTTATTTTTCAAGTGTTGCATGTGCTACTCGTGTCCAAAAACCTCAGGCAGGGAAAACACACTTCCAGCCAGATGTTTGTTGTCTGCCTTATGGGGCGTTGATAAACAGAAATATCACTTACTTCTGACTACAGCAGGCATTATACCCTTTGCATATGCAAATAAAGGACCAAATGCTTAAAGTCCACGTTTTCAATATTTGTTTGCCCTGAGGGAGCCAGCCTCGTCGTAGGCAATCTCACCAGACACCTGTAAGCAAGATGTTGAGAAGCTTATTTGAAATTGAAAGAGGAATGTTCCTCCTGGTTCCAATTTAAGAACATTTCCAATTGTTGCTACCTTCTGTCCATTGCTTTGGCCCATAGTCGTCAACTTCTAACCTCCATACTCTGATCTCCCACAGGAAAACTTTGATCTACATTTTTGCGACTGCTGATAGCTTGGGTTACCCAATTCCCTGTTTTCCCATTCCACCTCTGATTGGACCCATCCAATTTACAATGACTGCAGTGGTAGCCACTATCTGATTTCTTCCTGGTTTTGAAATGTCATTGTGATTTAATTTGCCTCCTTGAATGAGGTGGGGAGATCGTGGTATCATTGTCACTGGAGTAGTAATCCAGAAACTCAGGGCAATAGTCTGGAGTTCCAAGTTCAAATGCAGATGGTGAAATTTAAACTCAATAAAAATCTGGAATTCAAAGTCTAATGATGACCATGAAATCATAGTCAGTTGTTTCAAAAACATATCTGGCTCATTAACATCCTTTAGGGAAGGAATTCTGCTGAGCTTATCTGGTCTGCCCTAAATGTGACTCTTCACTAGTAATGGTCAATAAATGCTGGCCCAACCAGCCAACACCCAGATCCCAGGATCACATGACATCTTGACCATTTAACACCAGATCACATGACCTCTCCAAATGTTACTGTAATTACTTTATAAAATGCTAAGTCTCCTGTTCTATAGTATTTCTGCCCATTTTTTAGTCTGTCATCCGTGTACCAAGTCTCCATGAAGGAATGGGGGAAGTTGAGAACTGGGATGAAAGGAAAGTGAAAAGTCCCTCAAATTTCCAACTCCTACCTATAAGAATACAGATGTTTGCTGCAGTTTGGCCAAAAGCTTAAAAAGTGATTGAATTCTATGTGCCAGACTTCATAACATGAAACTGCTGCAAATTTCTTTTTTATAGCTGAGGAAGACCATGAGCAGGAAGAACCATTGGACCATTGCGGGAACACACTCCAGACGGTGGTATGCACGGCTGCAAAGCCTGCATTCCATCGGAATAGTGAGATGAACAAATCAAAAAATACTTTGAATCCAGGTTGTTTCATTTGCTAATTTTAACATGCTGTTACAGAGTGTGCATTAATTAGTGTGAACATTCCCAAGGAAGCCATAAGTAGAACAAAGAACAACACAGCACAGGAAATAGGCCCTTCGGCCCAACGAGCCTGCACCGCCATTTTAACAATGTGCTTTTCCTCTTCCACCCTTGACCCATGTCTATGCTTATGGCACCCACATTGGAAACCAGATTGAGGGGAGAATAATTTAGGAACAATTTGTTACACCAATCAGCCTAAGAGCGCATCTTTGGGGTGTGGGAAGAAACCGGAGCACCCAGAGGAAACCCACGCAACCACAGGGAGAATGCGCAAACTCCCACAGATACTGGCCCAAATCCATGTATCTGCACAGCAAACCGTGATAGTCACTGAGCTGTTGTGGTGCCCATCTGCTGGTCCAGGTTAAGCGTACACAAACGATGTGAAGTACTAGGCTACTCTCGAAACATCCAAGAGCAGCCCACGCACAAGCCACTGCGTGTGTGCCCCTCGTTAGACAACAAGGTGGACCGACGCACCTGTGGAGTAAAAGAGAAAAACATCAACACGTGTAACAGTTGATTTCCAGGAACGTCCCAAGGCTCTTGATCCTTATTTAAAACAGTCTCCTATATCCCTCCATCCCTATTTTGCTCATGTGTCTATCTAAGTACACCTTAAACAAGTCCAGCGTGCCTGCCTCCACCATCTTACTTGGCAGTGCATTCCATACCCCCCACAATCCTCTGTGTGAAAAACCTCCCACTTACCTGCTCCACCGCCCCTCCCCCCCACCCTCACCCTAAGCCCATGGCCCCTCGTGATATTTGTCTCCAATCTAGGAAAAAGCCTGCCACGGTTTCCTCTATCTATACCCTTCATTATCTTATACACCTCTATTAGATCCCTCCTCAATCTTCGTCCTTCTAAGGAAAACAACCTCAATTTACCCAATCTTTCCTCATAACCCAGTCCTTCCATACCAGGCAGCATCCTGGTAAACCTCC
This sequence comes from Carcharhinus amblyrhynchos, assembly GCF_965287045.1. NCBI lineage: Eukaryota > Metazoa > Chordata > Chondrichthyes > Carcharhiniformes > Carcharhinidae > Carcharhinus > Carcharhinus amblyrhynchos. The sequence continues at coordinate 97,842,024 of NC_137326.1, read as the reverse complement.
TCTGCACTCTCTCCAGGGTCTCCACATCCTTCCGGTAGTAAGGTGACCAGAACTGGACGCTGTACTCCAAATGCGCTTTAACCAACGTTCTGTACAACTGCAGCATTAGACGCTAACTCTTGTACTCCATACCCCGTCCTATAAAGGCTAGCATACCATAAGCTTTCTTCGCAACCTTCTCCACCTTCAAAGACTTGTGCACTTGCACTCCCAGGCCCCTCTGCATTTCTGTACTCTTAATAGGTCTACCCTTTATCATATAACTCCCCTCTACATTATTCCTTCCAAAATGCATCACCTCGCATTTATCAGGATTAAATTCCATCTGCCATTTATCTGCCCAATATACCAGCCTATCTATATCCTGTTGTGTTGCCTGACACTCCTCCTCACTGTCTGCCAATCCTGCCATCTTTGTGTCATCTGCAAACTTGCTGATCACACCATGTACGCCCTCTTCCAAGTCATTTATATATATTACGAATAGAAGAGGTCCCAGTGCTGAGCCCTGTGGCACACCACTGGTGACAGACCTCCAGCTGGAAAAGGACCCTTCCACCACTACTCTCTGTCTCCTGTTACCAAGCTAGTTCTCAATCCATCCAGATACCTGTCCTTGTATCCCATGAGCCTTAACCTTTTCAACCAACCTACCATGAGGGACTTTGTCAAACGCCTTACTGAAATCCATATAGACGACATCAAAGGCTCGTCCTTCGTCGACCGTTTTTGTCACCTCCTCAAAAAATTCTCCCAGATTCGTAAGGCAAGTCCTCCCCTTAACAAAGCCATGCTGCGTATCCCTAATCAGATCGCAACGCTCTAAATGCGTATGCGTCCTATCCCTAAGAATTTTTTCCAACAACTTTCCTACCACTGACGTCAAACTCACCGGCCTATAATTACCAGGGTTATCCCTACTGCCCTTTTTAAACAGCAGTACCACATTTGCTATCCTCCAGTCCTCTGGGACCTCACCTGTGTCCAAAGAAGAGACAAAGATTTGCGTCAGAGGCCCAGCAATTTCATCTCTCACCTCCCTAAGCAGCCTGGGATAAATGCCATCAGGCCCCAGAGATTTATCAGTTTTTATGCTGCCTAAAAACCCTAACACTTCCTCCCTCGTAATGGATATTTCCTTCAACTGGTCTACAGTTCCTTCCAAGACAGTACAAGACGCCAAGCCCCTCTCCTTTGTGAATACTGACGCAAAGTATTCATTCAGGATCTCCCCCATTCCCTCAGACTCTAAGCACAGTTCCCCTCCTCCGTCCCTAAGAGGACCAATTTTCCCTTTGACCACCCTTTTGTTCCTAACATAGGAGTAAAATGCCTTTGGATTTTCCTTAATCCTAAGCACCAAAGCCATTTCATGTCCCCTTTTCGCCCTTCTAACTCCCCTTTTGAGCTCCCTCCTGTTCTCTCTATATTCCTCCAGTGCTCTCTCCGTTCCCAGTTGCTTAGACCTAACATATGCCTCTCTCTTCTTCCTGACCAAGTCCTCAATATCCCTTGTAATCCATGGCTCTCTAATCCTACCTTTCCCATCCTTCCTCTTAACCGGCACATGTCTTTCCTGCAACCTTTTCAGTTTTCCCTTGAAAGCCTCCCACTTGCCGAACATGGACTTACCCGCAAACAACCTCTCCCAATCAGTATCCACAAGCTCAAGCCTAATCCAGCTGTAACTTGCTTTCCCCCAATTTAGCACCCTCCCCTTAGGACAGCACTCATCTTTTTCCACTATTATCCTAAAGTAGACAGAATTGTGGTCACAGTTAGCCACATGTTCACCTACTGCAACCTCAACCACCTGACCTGGCTCATTACCCAGAACTAAATCCAGTATAGCCCCCTCTCTAGTCGGGCTAGCTACATACTGCTCCAAGGACCCTTCCTGTACACATTTTACAAATTCCTCCCCATCTGAACCCCCAGCTCTCGGCACCTTCCAATCCGCCCCAGGAAGATTAAAATCTCCCACTACAACAACCCTATTCTTTCTGCACCTATCCAAAATGTCTTTACATATGGGCAGTTGGGTGGCCTGTAGTACACCTCTAGCGTAGTAATTGCTCCCTTCCAATTCCTCAACTCCACCTACAGCGACTCAATTCCTAACTCCTCTAATATTATCCTCCCTCTGCACCACTGTGATGTGCTCCCTAACTAACAACGACACTCCCCCACCTCTTTTTGACCCTCCTCTGTCACGCCTAAAACACTTATACCCAGGAATATTTAGCTGCCAGTCCTGCCCTTCCTTTAACCACGTCTCCGTCACTGCCAACACATCTAAATTCTTCGTGAACAGTAAGGCCTTAAGCTCTATCCAATTATTCCCATTCCCCCCTTTTTCCCATTGCTTTGCAAAATAATCATCAAATTCCTTTTTGAAAGGTACTATTGAATTTGCTTTCGGACAGTGCATTCCAATTCCCACAACTAACTGTAGATTCTTCTTTTCCACATGATGCCTCAGAATCTTTTGCATATCAGCCAAAATCTGTGTTTTCTGCTTAATGATCCTATTTCTTCTAGAAAACATTATATTCAACCAATGAAATCAGTTCATGATTTCAAACACATCGATCAAATTTCCCCTTGAACTTCCTGCTCAAAGTCATGGCTGAAACTTTCCATTCTGGAGGAGAGCAACCCCAGTTTCTCTAATCTCTCCACATTATTGAAGGCCCACGTTCTTTCTCCCATTCTAGTAAATCTCCTCCTTATGACATTGACAATTTTGTGAAAATGCTCTGTTCAGAATTGGACACAATGCTCCATTTGGGTCCTGTCCCGTGATTTTATAGCAATTTGCCTCAATTTACTTCTTATGTAATCCATGGGCTGGATTTCCGTGGAGTATGACAGATTCTTTAAAAATGGCAACCGTGACTGTTCCCAGGGTTCGCAATGGTCCCAATTTATGTCCATCCCCATTCCCGGGGCTTTTGAACCCTCCAGGCCAATCTGAAACCCTTCATGCAGAGCTATGATACACATATGCCATTTCACCTGATATACAGTCTATACAAAACCACTGAACCTTATAATAATATTTGTGAAAAATGTTTTAAAAAATCATTTATTTGTAGCTTTCTACTTTAGAAAAACATGATTTTGCTATAAATCCCTATAAAAGTGTTAATCACCCAGAACATTAAAGTATTAATAGCAGAAACTGAAAGAACTTGACACTTCTTATTTGGCGTGAGTAAGCATTTATAGCACTTTCTCACATTCTCAGTCTGTCAACTGCACAATTACCTTATTCCCTATTTTCCCTTAGATACAGTTGTTTTAAATTTAAATATTTAACAGATGTTTTGCGTTCTCAACCAGGACACAGTTCAGTGATCCTGTGCAGGATCACTGTGCATATGAGTGAATGGGTACAGGAGTGCCATAGATTTTCATGAACGGTATGAGAGGCCATGGGGAGATAGCAGAAATTGATTGGAATGGACGGTATGAGGGGCCATGGGTGAGGGCCATAAATTGGCATGGCTGGGACATGGGTGTGAGGCATGAGAACTAGAGGGCTGTTTTTGTTTCATTGAGTTTATTATAGCTGAAATGAAATCCCAGAACACCAAGATAAGCTTTTTTAACCGGTCCACCTAAGCACTGGACTGCTTCAAGCTCCTCCTGGGGTGTCAGGTGTAACTCCACCACACTCTCAAACTGAATGATAATCCCACAATTACAGACACTTTCTCACAAAGTAGTCACACTGAATTAGGCAACTTCCTGTCTCTAGGGTGGAAATGAAATCCTGCCTCTCTATTTATAAAATCAAAGTCTGTGTGGAGTTTGCACATTCTCCTCGTGTCTGTGTGGGTTTCCTCCAGGCGCTCCGGTTTTCTCCCACATTCCAAAGATGTGCGGGTTAGGTTGATTGGCCAAGCTAAAAAATTGCCTCTTAGTGTCCTGAGATGCATAGATTAGAGGGATTATGGGTAAAATATGTAGGGCTATGGGGATAGGGTCTGGGTGGGATTGTGGTCGGTGCAGACTTGATGGGCCAAAGGGCCTCTTTCTGCACTGTAGGGTTCTATGATATATGATCAAAGCCTTCCCAACTTGTTCCTTGCTAATTCGAACATATGCCTATGCTCATCCCTGGATCTTTCTGTTCTTGCAGCCTCTTTGAAATTGTGTCAGTAGCTTTATCAAGCCTTCTTATCATCAGCACTAAAATAAGTTGCTTCAGAATTCTCCACATTAAATTTCATCTGCCTGTCATATTTCTATCCATTTTTTTCTCTATGTCCCCTGAAGTTGGTTGAAGTCTCTCTCACTGTTTACTGTATGGTTGAGTTTTGTGCCATCTGCAAACATTGAAATTATTCCTTATATGTCCGAGACATTATTATATATATCAAAATTAACAGTTATCTCGACCCTGACCTCTAGGGTATGCCAATGTACACTTTCCTCCAGTCTGAAAGTCAACCATTGACCACTACACACTGCTTCTGTCCCTTAGATAATTTTGTATTCTTGCTGCCATTACACCTTTAATCCTATGGGTTTTAATTTTGTTTGTACATTTATTATGTGGTACTTCCTCATCCACCTTTCCCAATTCTTCTTTCACAACATCACGTGGTGTCCTCATAACCATCTCCATTTCTTCATCAAATAATTCAAAGTAATCAAAAACAATTTTTCTTTAACAAATCTATGCATTTTGTGCATTAACTCTCATTTTTCCAAACTCCACTTAATTTTTCTGGCTTTATTATTAGTAACGATTTCCTCACCAGTGGTTAAGCTCCCTAGCCTATAATTGCTGAATTTATTCCGCTCTGCTATATTGAATCGGGATCTGGGGATATGCAGTTGGTAACAGTGTTGCCTTTGAGTTGGAAGGTTATAGGTTCATGTCCCACTCTAGAACCTGAGTGCAAGAGTTTAGCCTGAAGTTCTTGTGCGGTGTAGATGGGATTCTGTCTTTTGGATGGGATGTTAAACCAAGGTCCTGACTGCTCTCTCAAGAAGATAGAAAAGACCTCATGGTACTGTTGTGAAGAAGAGCAGGGTATCTTTCCCTAAAGTAGTACTCAATATTTACTCCCAACGTTGTCATTTTGCTGGTTGTGGGAGCTTGCTGGGTCCACACTGGCAGTCACATTTCCAATGGTGACTGTACTTTAAAATGACCTGATTGGTTGTAAAGATTTTTGAATTTCTAATTGCTGTGACAGGCTATAGAGAAATGTAAGTTTATCTTCTCCTGAATGACCTTCACATGCATGATTTCTTGTAGTTGTAAATGCGACTAGTTTGGGGGCGTTTAAGAGATCCGTGGATAGGTTTATGGATGGAAAGGGTTTGGTTTAAGTTAGAGGGTCATTGCTTATTAACTGGTCGGCGCAACATCGTGGGCCGAAGGGCCTGTTCTGCGCTGTATTGTTCTATGTTCTATGTTCTATCTTATTCCTTTTCTCTGAAACCACTACTGGCACTAAAGAAAATTGCAAGAATGTGGCCTGATTGTAATTCAGAATATTAATCTTATTACCATCAGTAGCTGAAAATAGATCCCATTCAGACTGGTTAACTTTTCTACTTTGAACGCTGAGCACTGACAAACTTGTAAATTTGTTTTATCCTGTTCATTACCTCCACTACCTTTACTATAACATTGGCAGCAGCATCTAGTAAAATCAAATCTAAAATACTGGTGGAGTACCTCGGTCCTCTGTGTTATCTGTTTCATTGAGGTTAAGTCAACATAACTGAAACATGGGTAAAGATGGCTTGAAAACATGGCTGAGGAACATTGATTAGAGATTATTTGAGTACATGTAGAGACACTGACACAGGAGTAGGGAGGAGTCAGGAGATATATACCTGTAATGTTTCACTCTGTAAATAAATCTATTCTGTCCAAATTCCCCGGTTAAACGATCAGCTGGGATCACAACAAATATAGGACTGGGAAGAAATGGGGTGCACTGAAATAGTCTAGGATTTGTGATATGGATTAGCTGAGCATTTGTGAAAGACAAATATACATTGTCAATAAAAGCAGTTTAAGTGAGAGACAATGACAACTTTAATATCCAATGTCAGAATGCTGTTTTTAATAGTGTGAAGAGGTTTATTATGCTTTAAAGTTTATTTGCATTCATGGGCGTTTTAAGTGAAAAGAAATCATGCATGTGAAGGGCGTTCAGGAGAAGATAGACAGGAAAATATGCAATTATATCATTTTTATAATTAGAATATCATGTATAAAGTATTTTATCTCTTTGAATGTTTGTATGTATTACACATTTTAGGATTGTGGAAGTTAATAAGGTTAAAACAGAAAGAAATCCCACAACACCAGCTTAACGTCCAACAAGTTTATTTGTAGCAAATGCCGCAAGCTTCTGAAATAGGCTGTCCCTTTGTCAGGTGGCTGGGAGTTCTCACCTGACGAAGGGACAGCCTGTTCCAAAAGCTTGCAGCATTTGCTACAAATAAACTTGTTGGACGTTAAGCTGGTGTTGTGGGATTTCTTTCTGTTTTACCCTAGTCCAACGCTGGCATCTCCACATTGTTAATAAGGTTAACAGTGGGCTTGAAATTAAAACAAAATAATAAATAAATAACCTGATTAGTAGGTGTCCAAAGCAACATTGAAATGCAATTCACCCAGTAACAGGATTAACAGGTGTCTAGAGAAATTGAGATACGAATTGCCATATCAGACACATTGTTTACCAGAGATCAGGGACTATATAACTTATAAATACAAGGAATTTGAGAGATGTAGAGAGCCAAATCCACATGGTGGGATATCAAAGTGACTGAACAGTATAACTGCTAACACTCTCGTTGGGGAAGAAGGCTAGTTTTCCATCCAACAGTCAGACAGACAGGTTCCATCTATGATCAGAGCCATGGCAAATTGCAGATATTTTCCTCTAAAAGATATAGTTTTGTGCCTTCATTGAATCAGAAAAAGACATTTTCACAAATTTTGTCATCTATGCTGTATTGTGTGGTAACTATGAGTTGGACTTGACTTATAGCATTACTAAAGTAGATGTTGTTTGGGAAAAGGGGTGTCTTAGTGAGTTCCGGGAATGTGGGTATAATTTGGGAATAAGTAATTTTGGATAAAATAGTATATTGACTTATAGCATTGCTAAAGTGGATGTTGTTTGGGAAAAGGGGTGTCTCAGTAAATTCCAGGAATGTGGGTATAATTTGGGAATAAGTAATTTTGGATAAAACAGTGCATTTATAGTTCTTGATGTACTTAAGTATTATAGTGTACATTAGTCTTTCTTTCTGTATGACTTTCTTTCCTTTCACTTTAATAAATACTCATTAATTGTTTACACAATGACTGGACTGGGTTCCTCACTGATACATTGTACCTCACATTATTCCGAACAAATGTACAACATTAGTAACGAATATTTCAACTTATCCTTTGGAGCTTTGAGACATTTTCACAGAGTGATGCCTGTGGGTTTCTTAACACCCATTTTACTTGAGTTTAAGAAGTGACTTATAAGCTTTGACTTATTAGGACAATACAGTAAGTTTTCTGATGCAAAAATATATATGTTTAAAATGGGAAAGATATTCATCTACAATTTCCAAAGAATGTGACACAGTGGGCAGGATCTTTGGAGGTGATAGTGGCAAAAACTGAAGTGGGTCAGCAGTTTGACTACAATTTCATGTCAGGAGCTGTCATGTCAGGAGTGGCACCAGCCACTTCTCAGCTATTTTAGGAAGGCCTACCGTGATTCTCCTCCTGTCATGGTGCACCCACGGCCATTTTATATTTCAAATAGGCATAAAGTATCGCAAGAATATCTATGAGCTATTGGAAATCTGGCAGCTGTCCTTGATAGGATAGTAAAGCCTCCTAGCTTCTAATTGGGCAAATCAGCACTGTCTTATGGGTGCACCTAACACTGTGAGGTCAGTGCAAATATCGAAGCTCCAACTCAAATCAAATCAGAAACTCTTGAGTGGGAATTTTATTTATATTTACAAGTTCATGAATCTTGTAAAATAAAACATGCACATTGGCGCCCCCTGATGACCTTGCTTAATCCAGCAGCAAACTAAAAAAAATCAAATGCTCACTCATAAATGATATTTAACCTTAAAAAATCAGCAATTTGGAAACTAAGTCCCAATCTCCAATTCATTTTCAAATAACATAAGAATGATTGATATATACAATGAAACCTGTGTTTATAATAGGTGAATTTAAGTAATAATAGGGAAACAACCTTTCATTTGCAGTGTAAGGGAGAAGAACTGAGTCAACTTTCTAAGAGGTTAAACCAGTTAATTGTAGCTGATATATTCAATATGAAGTAAGTACTATGATAGTCAGGGTATTCTGTTGTGTTTTCAAATACTGGTACTGATTGTAAGTTTGAAAACCTTCCCAAATAAAATAGTCAATTACCTTCACCATAACTGAAACATGGGTAAAGATGGCTTGAAAACATGGCTGAGGAACAGTGGCGTTTCCAATCAGGATGATTACGTAAAGAAAATAATTCTTCTCATTTGAGACATGTTGGGGACACACCTTGTTGATGGTGTTGCTGCTGAGGTTAGATCACTGAACAGTGACATTGCACTGATTCCCAATGGTCTGGCCAGCCCTGCTCAACCACTGGATATCTCGAAGCACGCCATTCAAAGACAGCATGAGGAAAAATAGGAATGACTGGATGATTGAAGACGAGAAGTCATTCAGCGAGGGAGGCTGCACATGGGTTCCGACATCAACAACTTGTATGAATATGTTGTAGAGAGCCGGATGAAATCAGAATGGAGATTGTGAAATATTCAATGCACTGGATTGTACTGAAGATGATTATTTGTGGAATGATATGGCCAATGATAACATGATTACTGCTGCTGATAATGATGATGTTGATGATTCATTTGATGATGTAATTCATAAAGCAAATTAGGAAGAGTTACTTAAACGGAGTTGAGGAGGAACTTCTTCACTCAAAGGGTGGTGAATCTCTGGAATTCTCTGCCCGTTGAAGTGGTGGAGGCTACCTCGCTAAATATATTTAAGATGCAGGTAGATAGGTTTTTGGTAGGCAAGGCAATTAAGGGTTATGGGAAGAAGGCGGGAAAGTGGAACTGAGCCACTTCAGATCAGCCATGATCTTATTGAATGGTGGGGCAGGCTAGATGGCCTACTCCTGCTCCTATTTCTTATGTTCTTATGTTCTTAAAGCTGAAGATGAGGAGGAGAGTGATTTTTATGGATTTTAAAATGTTCAGCGCTAAGTAGTATTCTTTTCTGTACCATTAAAATAAACAAAAAATTGTATACATTTTTATATGACTTTTGTTTCAATAAATTTAGTGTACACTACTTGTTGTCTGTCTCCATGGAAGCTATTCTTTTAAAAATAAAAAAAAACAACTAAAGTACTTATTTCATATTACCATCTGTATTACACTTCACATTACATTGCATCAAACAGGGAGAAATGAAAATTTTCCTTGTCTACTCTTTGACTAGTTTTTGGTTTTATAGGAACAGTCTCCGATTTGGCAACTCTGCCATTAGCTGATGTACCATCCTTAAATAGTTAGGCATCAGACAATGGGAGAGAATGGCACTAATTAATATAAGCAATGAGATAAATCTTTAATTGTAAAGTGGAATATGGTGACTGAGTGTGGATTTGTCCTCATTGTACCCAAGGTGAATTCTAAGCCATGGCTATCCCGTCTTAGATGACTGAAAACAGGGTGTAGCTTGCCGGTAATTGGTAAATATTTTTCATGTTTTAAGATAACAGTTGCCCCTCCAACACAGATTTCAAACCACGTAAGTATTACTCATGGATTCGTCAACCCTCCACCTTTTGTCTAGAAGTTTGCTCTGAACACTTAAGTGTTCCACAAGTGTACATGATAATTAAGCTGCATTTTTGAACAAATTAAAGAAGTGGTATTTTCCCTCCCACAAAGCCCAAAGAAGTCGGTCAACCCAGAAGCCAGTTGTTCTGCTTTTTATTAGGAAAAAGGTCATCTTTTGATTCACTGTGGGGCAGTCACCGGGAATCATTGAACTTACAACATGGGTTCTAATATGTACAGCCAGCAATGTGGTGAAGACATTTTCCCACAACAGCTGATGTCAAGAACATAATTAGAACATAAGAACATAAGAAATAGGAACAGGAGTAGGCCATCTAGCCCTTCGAGCCTGCCCCGCCATTCAATAAGATCATGGCTGATCTGTCGTGGCTCAGTTCCACTTTCCCGCCCTCTCCCCATAACCCTTAATCCCCTCTCTTATCAAAAACCCATCAACCCGCGTCTTAAAAATATTTAGCGAGGCAGCCTCCACCACTTCAACGGGCAGAGAATTCCAGAGATTCACCACCCTTTGAGTGAAGAAGTTCCTCCTCAACTCCGTTCTAAACCGCCTCCCCTTTATCTTGAGGCTGTGCCCCCTAGTCCTACTGTCCTTCCTGAGCGGGAAGAGTCTCTCCACCTCTATCCTATCCATCCCATTCATCATCTTATACGTCTCAATGAGATCTCCCCTCATTCTTCTAAACTCTAACGAGTACAAGCCTAGTTTATTCAGCCTCTCCTCATAGCTCAACCCCCTCAACTCCGGTATCAGCCTAGTAAACCTCCTCTGCACTCCCTCCAAGGCCAAAATATCTTTGCGCAGGTGCGGCGCCCAAAACTGCACACAGTACTCCAGCTGCGGCCTCACCAATGCCCTATACAGCTGCAGCAAGACCTCCCTACTTTTATATTCAATCCCCCTCGCTATGAAGGCCAGCATCCCATTTGCCTTCCTGACCACCTGCTGCACCTGCAAGCTGGGTTTTTGCGACTCATGCACAAGGACCCCGAGGTCCCTCTGCACCGTCGCCTGCTGCAGTTTTTCGCCACGTAAGTAATAATCCTTCCTACCATTCTTCCTACCAAAGTGGACCACCTCACACTTGCCAACATTAAATTCCATTTGCCATTTCCTGGCCCATTTGCCCAGCCTATCTAGATCCTTCTGCAGACTCTCCCCACCCTCCGCACAATTTGCCGTTCCCCCAATCTTGGTGTCATCAGCAAATTTCGACACCCTACACTCGGTTCCCTCCTCCAGATCATCTATATAAATGGTAAAAAGCTGAGGCCCCAGCACCGACCCCTGGGGCACTCCACTAGTCACCATCCGCCAATCCAAATAGCACCCGTTGACCCCCACTCTCTGCCTCCTATTTGACAACCAATCCTCTATCCACGCTAATACCCTACCCCCAACTCCATGTCCCCATGTCTCCATGTCAACTGCTTGATACAAACCATTTGCTGTATTAATCCGTGGTATGAACATTCATTCCAGGTAGTGTTGAACGTCTTTACTATGGTAACTACATTAAAGTGCTTTTCACTCAGGACAATGACAAATATGCATGTGTGCAGCTCACCATAACCTCCTCAAGTGAAATTAGGGAAGGGCAATAAACACTGGGCTAGCCTGCCAAATCTACATCCCATGAATTAAAACACATGGCAAAGCAGCATTGACAGTAAGGATGTTATGTTGAACTTGTATAATATACTTGTTAGGCCTCATCTGGAGTACTGCATCCAGTTTTGGGTGCCTACTTGAAGAAGAATGTGAAGACTTTGGAGAGAGTACAGAGGAGATTTATAAGAAAGATTCCAGGCACAAACAATTGGAGCTATAAATATAGATGGGAGAGGTTTCCATTTCCTTGAAGAAAAGAAGGCTGAAATGAGCACCATGACTTAGTGCCATTCCCCAGCCTTTTCCCTGTACCCCTACACATTATTTCTCTTCAAATAATCATCCAATTTCCTCTTGAATGCATCAAATGAAGTATCCTCATCACACTTCCAGTCAATGTACTCCAGATTTGATCCACTCGCTGTGTGAAAAAGATTCTTCTCACATTACATTTGCTTCTTTTGCAAATCGCTTTAAATCTGTAACCTTTCATCCTTGATCTGTTTATGAGTGGCAAAAGTTTCTCTTCACCTCCTCTGTCCAGCCCCCTCATGATTTTGAACATCTCAATCAAATCTCCTTTTAGCCTTGTTCCATTCAAGGGTAACAGCTCTAATCTCTCCAATCAAACCTCATACATGAAGATTTTCATCACTGGAACCATTTTTGTAAACTTCTTCTGCACTCTCTCCAATGCATTCACATTCTTCCCATAGTGTGGTGCCCAGAACTGTACACACTACTCCAGCTGAGGTCTAAACTGGTGTCTTGTAAAAGTTCAACATAACCTCTTTGCTCTTGTACTCTATGCCCCTATTAATGACACCCAGAACAATATTGTTAGAATGTAACTGGTGATAACTTTGTATTGGATGTAATGCGACCAATGGTAACACTGTGTAAGGGTCAGCTGACCCAATAAACCATGGAACCAATTACACAATGATGTAATAGTCAGCTGACCAACTGACTCACTATAAATAAAAACCTGTGTGGAATTGTGTGAAGCTTGGAGTGGCCCAGGGCACGGCCCCAAGTTTGGAATAATGAGGTTTCTTTATTAAACCCTTTCTTTGATTTATAAATTGGAGTAAGTTTTATTATATTTTCATTATCTGCATTTGAAGAGTTCCTTCTGAAGAAACAAATATATGCTTTATTAACTGCTCTTGCCACCCATCCTGTCACCTTCAATGATCTATGCACTTTTATATTCAGGGCCCTCTCCTGCTGCACCCCCTTAAGAATCTTATTTTACATTACATTCACAATGGGCATGAATGGTAAAGGACTGCAAAATATCGTGAGAGACCCAAATGGTGTTTTATATCAGTAGGATTTCCCATTGCGATTTTCACCCCTAGAACCATTCTTGTAATCCTCCTCTACCCTCTCTCCAATAGGTTCACATTCATCTTATCATGTGGTGCCCAGAATTGTACACAATACTCCAGCTGGTGTACTCCAGCTGGTTATGCTGGTGACACCAGCATAACCTCCTTACTCATACTTTATGCCCCTGTGCAAGGCGGCACAGCGGTTAGCATTGCTGCCTCACAGCGCAAGGACCTGTGTTTGATTTCTGGCTTGGGTCACTGTTTGTGCAAAGTCTGCACATTCTCTTCATATCGGCATGGGTTTCCTCCAAGTGCTCCAGTTTCCTTTCACAATCTGGAAGATGTGCTGGTTCGGTGAATTGGCCATGTTAAATTTTCCCTTGGTGTACCCGAACAGGGACTGGAGCTTGACGACTAGGGGATTTTCAGAGTAACTTCATTGCAATGTTCATGTAAGTCTACTTGTGAAATTAATAAATAAACTTTAAACTCATGAAGCCCAAAGCAATATATGTTTTATTAACTGCTCTTGTACCTGTCCTATCACCTTGAATGATCTATGCACTTACACACCCGGGTCCCGCTGCCTTTGCCTTCAGAATTTTCCTCTTTAGTTTACATTGGTCTCGATTTTACATTCCCATTCACAATGGGCGTACATGGCAATGAGAGTGCAAAATATCACGAGAGACCCAAATAGTGTTTTACGTCAGCTGGATTTCCCATTGTGATCGTCCCATTACCCTGCCAATGACACAATAGGGCTCCCGCCGTTCAACATCATGAACATTTCATTAATGTCTTTCCCAACAACAAACATCTCCCTCACTCAAAAGGCCACCCATAGCAGCAGAATATCAAGATGGTGCCATGTTCAACAACTTTATAAAAACAGAAACGTAAAACAATAAGACCACAAGACATAGGAGCAGAACTAGGCCACTCAGCCCGTCGAGTCTGCTCCGCCATTCAATCATGGCTGATACTTTTCTCATCCCCATTCTCCTGCCTTTTCTGCATAACCCCTGATCCCCTTATTAATCAAGAACCTATCTATCTCTGTCTTGAAGACACTCAATGACCCGGCCTCCACAGCCTTCTGCGGCAAAAAGTTCCACAGATTCACCACTCTCTGGCTGAAGAAATTCCTTCTCAAATCTGTTTTAAAGGATTGTCCCTTTATCCTGAGGTTGTGCCCTCTGGATCTAGATTTTCCTACCATTGGAAACATTCTCCCCACATCCACTCTATCCAGGCCTCGCAGTATTCTGCTTACAATACTCCAAATGAGGTCTGACCAGAGCCTTACAAAGTCTCAGAAGTGCATCCCTGCTCTTGTATTCTACCCCCCCTCAACAGGAATGCTAACATTGCATTTGTCTTCCTAATTGCCAACTGAACCCGCACGTCAAACTTAAAGGAATCTAGAACAAGGACTCCCAAGTCCCCTTGTGTTTCTGATTTCTTAAGCATTTCCCCATCTAGAAAATATTCTATGGGCCCGCTTTTACCATCAAGTTGCACCCATTTTTGGGCGTGAAAATTTGGTAAGGTTGGGCATGGAGTGAGTAGCATGATCTGCAACTGCCTCCACACCCGTTCCCCCATACTAAGGGCCTAAAATGACCACTGTTGGCACCATGCCCAAAACAGGATCGACATCAATTTAAATACATTTGCATGCATTTAAATTGATTTAATGGGCTGGACACCCAACCTTACTGGCATGTCTCCCTTTACCACTGCGTTCGCCCATCCAGGTTTGATGCGAAACAGACATGGTCTGCATAGGTCTGATTTGGGCACTCTAGCTTCTGAGGAGGTACGTTCAGAGATTCCAGTGGCTTTCTGACTCAGACTGGGATGGGGGTTGGGGGGAGGCAGATCAGATGGCTCCCTGGTGGAGGGGGGTCTGCACTTTGTGTGAGTGGGGGGGAAATGGGCCATGATCGGTCTGGGTACGGGGGGAGTGAGGAATAAGGCAGAGAGTTATGTTGTGGGGATGGGGCAATGTCTGTGGGAGCCCAGGAGCGATGTGGCAGGGGAGTAATTTTCTGTTTTTTTACTGCGCACGCGCAGTTGAAGGCTCTGACTGGAGCTCCAGTGTTTCGGACACGATAAGTCCCAGCCACAGGCTTTTGCAGTGTGATTCAGAATTGCTGCTTTTTCTCAGGCAGTGTGCAAATGGGTGCCTGAGAACGGGTCTAAAAGTCAGATCTGAAACACTCCCAGTTTCAGCATTTAGAATCAAAGTGGTAAAATCGGATTCTATGCCTCCATTCCTCCTTCCAAAGTGCATAACCTCACACTTTTCCATATTGTATTCCATCAACCACTTCTTTGCCCACTCTCCTAACCTGTCCAAGTCCTTCTGCAGCCCTGTTGCTTCCTCAGTACTACCTGTCCCTCTACAGATCTTTGTATCATCTGAAAACTTAGCAACAATGCCTTCAATTCCTTCTTCCAAATAGCTAATGTATATTGTGTTCCCAGCACCGACCTCTGAGGCACATCACTAGTCATCGACTGCTATCCTTTACTCCACTCTCTGCCTTCTGTCAGTCAGCCAATCCTCTATCCATGCCAGGATCTTACCCTTAACACCATGGACTCTTAAAGGCACCTTGTCAAAGGCCTTTTGGAAATTTAAATAAATCACATCCACTGGTTCTCCTTTATCTAATTTCCGTGTTACCTCCTCAAAGAACTCTAATAGGTTTGTCAGACATGACCTCCCCTCGACGAAGTCATGCTGACTCAGTCCTATTTTATCATGCACTTCCAAACACTCCGAGATCTCAACTTTAATAATGGACTCTAAAATCTTGCCAATGACCAAAGTCAGGCTAAACGCCTATAATTTCCCGTCTGCCACCTCCCTCCCTTTTAAAAGTGGTACTACATCAGCTACTTTCCAGTTCTCTGGGACTTCCCTGTCCAGTAAGAAGTCTCACAACACCAGGTTAAAGTCCAAAAGGTTTATTTGGTAGCACAAGTCACAAGTTTTTGGAGCACTGTCCCCTCATCAGGTGAATGGGAGTTGTGTTCACAAACAGGGCATATATAGACACAAAATCAGTTTACAAGATAATGATTAGAATGCAAGTCTTACAGGTAATCAAGCCTTAAAGGTACAGACAATGTGAGTGGAGAGAGAGTTAAGCACAGGTTAAAGGGATGTGTATTGTCTCCAGCCAGGGCAGTCAGTGAGATTTTGCAAGCCCAGGCAAGTCATGGAAGTTACAGATAGCGTGACATGAACCCAAGATCCCAGTTGAGGCCATCCTGGTGTGTGGAACTTGGCTATCAGTCTCTGCTCATTGTCGTGAAGGTCGTCATGGAGAACGCTTACTCAAAGATCAGAACCTGAATGCCCGTGGCTGCTGAAGTGTTCCCCAACAAAAGAGAACACTCTTGCCTGGTGATTGTCAAGTGGTGTTCATTCATCTGTTGTTATAGCGTCTGCATGGTCTCCCCAATGTACCATGCCTCGAGACATACTTTCCTGCAGCGTATCAGGTAGACAACATTGGCCGAGTTGCAAGAGTGTGTATCGTGTACCTGGTGGATGGTGTTCTCATGTGAGATGATGGCATCCGTGTTGATGATCAGGCACATCTTACAGAGGTTGCTGTGGCAGGGTTGTGAGGTGTCGTGGTCACTGTTCTCCTGAAGGCTGGGTAGTTTGCTACGAACAATAGTCTGTTTGAGGTTGTGCAGTTGTTTGAAAGCAAGAAGTGAGGTGTGCAGATGGTCTTGGCGAGATGTTCATCTTCATCAATGACATGTTGAATGCTCTGGAGAAGATGTCGTAGCTTCTCCACTCCGGGGAAGTACTGGATGACAACAGAGTACCCTTCGGAAATCGGAAATCAGCAGGAGAGATTCCCTCCCCGCCAACTACACTTGCCCCAGGGCTCTGCATTGATGTTTTGTGCTCCTTTACCCATCACCCCGATGTAGGCCCAGATGCCAGTGCCTCTGAAGCTCAGTTAGAGATCAGACTAGTTTGCACCAGGGCATCATCACCCTCCTGCCTGTCACAGTAACACACATGCCCAGGCCCACCACTCTGCTGTTACAATGTTGCAGGAGATCGTAGGATCAGGGCCGGGGGGGAGGGAATGGAATCAACATACCCATATTCGGCAAAGTGACAAAACTGCATGGTGATCAGGGCCTCCTTCGCTGCCCTCACACGCCTGATCTTTGCTGCTGCCAGCCTTCCAGCATCTGGGTGGTGTTGCTCATCATCCTCTAACTCCTCCTCCCCCTCCTCTTCCTCCTCCTCTTTCTCCTCCTGCTGGTCAGCCTCCTTCCCAGCAGTGCCTGGCTGGTTGGCCTCCACGCCCTCCTCTTCCTCCAAAAGGTCTCCTCGCTGCTGTACAAGGTCGTGCAGGGCACTCCACACTACCACAGTGTGGGATGTTTTCAGGAGCCTATACTGAAGGGTCTTTCCAGAGAAGTCCAGGTACTTGAACTGCATTTTGAGGAGTCCTGTACAGCCATATTGACTGAGTGGCAACGTGGGTCTCATTGTACCAGGTCTCTGCTTCAGTCTCAGATCTCGGCACAGGCATCATCAACCAAGTCTGAAGTGCGTATCCCACAAGCCATCCTTGCATCTTGGGCTCTTCCTCAATGACCTCCGGCACATCGGAGGTTATCAATATAAAAAAGTTTAAGGTGGCTGTCACTTCCACAGCCATTAGGAGCGCATCCCCTCCCCCTGCCCCCACCACCGAGGTGCCAGGTCCTGCAACAAATGGCACAGGCGTTGCACTGTCTCCTTTCAAGGCCAGAGCTGTTGGCAGCATGCGATGTCCGACAGTTGCTGAAAGGACACTCGCATGTGGAACTGCTGGGGTCTCTGCTCCCTCCTTCTCCTCCCCTTTCCCCCGGGGTGAATGGAGGCCATGTCCTGCTTCCAGCGGATATCTCCCTTGACTCCTGCGAGTGAGAAGGCTTGGGCCTCCTCTGCCCGCAATTCATCCTCCTGCTCCTCTTCCTCAACTCCAGGAGCAACCAAAAGAACAGCAAAAGCAATTGATTGCATTGCAAAAGCCATCTCGTCAACGTGAAGAGGGAGTGGGGTGGGTGGGCGTTAGTAAAGGGGAGAGAGAGATGGAGAGGTTAAAGAATCCAGCTCACCTCCAGCTCAGCAAGACACATACCCAACCTTCCCCGCCACTGCCCCCCAGAATGACAACAGAACCAACGCCACACTCAACCCCACTCACAAACACACATCCAGAACACCTGCAGTAGTGGCCATAGAAAGTGCTGCTTGACAAATCCTGAGGCTGCAGCATTGACACTTCAGAGAGTTTCCAGCCCATCCCCCACCAGCAATAGTGCTTGCTGCTGCCAGCACTAGGATCCAGAGTCAGCATAAAGACTCAAGGTCAGTGTTCAGACCCAGGTCCGTGCTGAGAGTCCAAAGTCAGACCCCATGAGCAGCAACAAACCCCCACCCGCCCCACACACTTGCAGGCCCCCCTCACCTGAAACACAACATGGCCGCCACGAAACACCTCCCTTGAGCAGCACAGAGCCATTTGAAAGCTCACTCACCCTCACTGCTCCAACATCTGAAGCCAACTTTTATACATGAGGTATTTTCCTGTCCGATCCAGCTCCAGCAAATGAGATAGTTAAGGCAGGTGAACTGGGACAATTGGGAGTGAAGCTCACTAATGTCATTGTGATGAATGCAAAGAAAATGCAAATTGGCATTATCTGTTTTGGGCGGGGTCCCAATCATACTTTTTTTGTGGTAAAATGGAAATGGACGTGAAAACAGGCGCTATCCCTGCTGGTCGCACGACGCCCAGTTTTACAACTTTTTCCCGTCGCAAAATGGGCACAAAGAGGTCATAAAATTCTGCCCATTGGGACCAGAAAATCCTGCTGGCATGAATGGCTGTCAGATTCCCCCTTTAGAATTTTACAGCTCAGAACGAGTCCCTTTGGCCCATTGTGACTGTACAAATCATCAAACATCCATCTATTCTAATCCCATTTTCCGGCACATGGGCCGTAGTACATAAGAACATAAGAAATAGGAGCAGGAGTAGGCCAACTAGCCCTTCGAGCCTGCCCCGCCATTCAATAAGATCATGGCTGATCTGTCGTGGCTCAGTTCCACATTCCCGCCCTCTCCCCATAACCCTTAATCCCCTCTCTTATCAAAAACCCATCAACCCGCATCTTAAAAATATTTAGCGAGGCAGCCTCCACCACCTCAACGGGCAGAGAATTCCAGAGATTCACCACCCTTTGAGTGAAGAAGTTCCTCCTCAACTCCGTTCTAAACCGCCCCCCCTTTATCTTGAGGCTGTGCCCCCTAGTCCTACTACCCTTTCTGAGCGGGAAGAGTCTCTCCACCTCTATCCTATCCATCCCATTCATCATCTTATACGTCTCAATGAGATCTCCCCTCATTCTTCTAAACTCTAACGAGTACAAGCCTAATCTATTCAGCCTCTCCTCATAGCTCAACCCCCTCAACTCCGGCATCAGCCTAGTAAACCTCCTCTGCACTCCCTCCAAGGCCAAAATATCCTTGCGTAAGTACGGCGACCAAAACTGCACACAGTACTCCAGCTGCGGCCTCACCAATGCCCTATACAGCCGCAGCAAGACCTCTCTACTTTTATATTCAATTCCCCTCGCGATGAAGGCCAGCATCCCATTCGCCTTCCTGACCACCTGCCGCACCTGCAGGCTGGGTTTTTGCGACTCATGCACAAGGACCCCCCGAGGTCCCTCTGCACCGTCGCCTGCTGCAGTTTTTCGCCACGTGAGTAATAGTCCTTCCTACCATTATTCCTACCAAAGTGGACCACCTCGCACTTGCCAACATTAAATTCCATTTGCCATTTCCTGGCCCATTCATCCAGCCTATCTAGATCCTTCTGTAGACTCTCCCCACCCTCCGCGCAATTTGCCTTTCCACCAATTTTGGTGTCATCAGCAAATTTCGACACCCTGCACTCCGTTCCCTCCTCCAGATCATCTATATAAATGGTAAATAGCTGTCTAGTATAATATGGCCTTTCAAATGCTCATCTAAATGCCTCTTAAAAGTTGTAAGATTTCCTGCCTCTACCATCCTTTCAGGAAGCGAGTTCCAGCTTTCCAGCATGAAAATGGGTGAAAAACCTTTTGCTCAAGTACTCTTTAAAACTCCTGCTCCTTATCTTCAATCTAAGCCCCCTGGTTATTGACCCCTCTGACAAGGGGAAAAAAGTTTCTTCTGATCTAGGCTATTTATGTCCCTCATAATTTTTGTACACGTCGATGATGTTCCCTCAGCCTTCTCCACTCTAAGGAAAACAACCCCAGCCTAACCAGCCTCCTGTCATAGCTGAGAGGCTCCAGCCCAGACAACATCCTGTTCTCCAGGGACTAGTTTTGATGTTTTTGGAGTGTTAGGCTTTCTTCTCTCTCCAGAATGCAAAAGGTCAAGTGAGACACTTGGCTATAAAATTTAACAAGTACTGAAAATAAGCATTGGAAACATGACACACTACTAACTGCAGTGTGCCTTCGGTGCTAAGGCAACTGCAGACCGATTGTGTGTCGGGGCAGGGTACCACTTAAAACTAGCCTACACCAGTCACAGCCAGCTTATATCTCTTACAGGGAAGGAATATTTCCGTTGCAACAGCTCCTGGAACTGGAAGGAGAAGTGGAAATGGTGCCACAAGCATGACAGCATATTCCCAACATTACCCAACACAATTCTGGGGGCCTTGCTGCTGAAAGTGGACAGGAGGAGGGAGGTCCGCTATCCACATCTGACCAAGAGATCTTCCAGAAATGCAGGAGGCAAGGGAAATAGATATTCATTTTGATCAATACCAACTCCAAGGTCCTAGATGCAATGCCATAAAATTTTCAATGATCATACACAGATCAGGGAAGATCTGTGAATGCATCATCAAAAGCCAATGCCATAGTCTGCCATGCCCATCGATCAGCTTGGCGGGCCAGGAAATTGACATGAGAGGCTAAAAACGTGATTGCTATCTTTCCTGCCCCGCAGGCAAGAATGGTTTTGTGCCCAGAATGACTGCAAAGCTTATTACCATCAGACTGTTTGGATCTCCACAAAATTAGGATTCAGCACGGCTGCTTTTCCCCGCTCCTGAATGCATCCAACCCCGCTGGGGAGATGTCACGTCAGTGAGAATCACTATTTCTCTGCAGTAGCGGACACTAGGCACCATGGACATGCTGATGGTATTGGAGGCCATTGAAGCCCCTGTTTGGGGGCATGACTGGCCACTCCCAGTGCCAATTGAGAATTGCCTGCCTGGCAATGCCAACCTGGCACTCTGGCAATGCCTGGTTAGGCACTCTAAGTGTGCTGGGGCAGTGCAAAAGGGCTAGGGGCTGTGTAGGGGTGGGGCTTGAATGGGGGGTCAGGCTATGTATGACATGTAGGTTTGACAGAGGGCTATGCTTGGGGGGGAGTTCTATGCACTATGGTGGGATCTATGCACAGGAGAGATGGAAGTCATGCAGAAGGGATCATTCAGGGGTGTCATGCAGGGGGTTAGCGCAGGGAGATAATGCAGGGGGTTGTCGTGCAGGGAAGATCACGCAGAGGGACCGCAGAGGGAGTCATGACTGGCGGGGGAGCATGACAGAGGTCCACCGGGGACCCATTGGGAGGGTCTTGATGCTCCGATGTTAAAACACATGTCAGTATGGGAGGGGAAGGGGGCGCAACAATGCCACCGCTGATGTGTGTGTGTGTGTGTGGGGGGGGGCGGAGTGGGAAGAGATCTCCCAGTTCACTGGCAGATCGTGGTCCCCTGCGGAATGGCCCCCAAACGTTTTGAAGCCTGTTTCACCTGCGAAATTAGGCTCCACCCCATCCTGCCACAAGCGCAAAGCTGTCAGCCGTTAAAAGGACTGACTGAGAGATAGTAGTACTGAGCTCACTGAAAACACTGGCACGGAGGAATCCTACTTTCTTACTATCAGGACACTTGAAATATTTTGGGAAAACTGCACCTGATATCTCATCAACTACGCTTCTAATCTCACACACTGCTCAATGCATCACATCCTCTTCTAACTTACCCAAATATCTTCAGATTTATGAACTCAATTTAAATTCCACCTACTGCCCTGCTGGGATTTGAACAAATCAACCATGACTCATAACTAACATTCATAGCCTATCTCACGCTTAACACCATTGCAAACTTTACAGCAGCAGTTCTCAACTTCGACCGGAATTTTACCTTCATGCTCGCCCTGATTACAGAGGCGGTCGAGGCTCGGCATTCTCTGTTAGCCTTGGGCAGAATTGCATGAATCTCGGGCAGACGTGCCGGTAAAATTCTTCCCTAGGACTTCCCCACAGCTATTCAACTATGAAAGTTCTGTTGCATCTGGGGATGTGGTGGCACAGTAGTAATGTCATTGGACTAGTACTCCTTTGGTCCAAGATAATGATGCTATGTGTTCAAATCTCACCACAGCAGGAGGTGGAATTTGAATTCAGTTTATAAATCAGGCTTTTTAAAGAAGTTTGTCTCAATAAAAGTGGCCTTGGAAACTATTGTTGTAAAAACCTGCCTGGCTCGCTGACCCTCTTTAGGGAAGGAAATCTGCTGTCCTTACCCATCTGGCCTACACGTGACTCCAGACCCACAGCAATGTGCTTGATTGTTAACTGCCCCCTAATATGGCCTAGCTAGCCAATCTCTTAGATCAAACCACTACAAAACCTCCATAAAGTATGAAACCAGATGGATTGATCTGTATGTATGTAGACACCAGAAACATAATGGTAACCTCAGCCCTGTCAACCCTGCAAAGTCCTCCTAAGCTCACATCTGGGGGCTTGTGCCAAATTTGGGAGAGCTATCTCACAGGCTAATCCAGCAACAGCCTGACATTGTCATACTCACAGAATCATACCTGACAGGTAATGTCACAGACCCTTTGTTTAAGAAGGGCAACAGCGATAATCCAGGATATTACAAGCCGGTGAGCCTTACATCAGTGATAAAGAAATTATTGGTGATGATTCTCAGGCAGGATTTACTCACATTGGAAACATAAGGACTTATTAGTGATAGGCAGCATGGCTTCCTGCAGGGGAGCTAGTGTCTCACAACCTTGATTAAGTTTTTGAGGAAGTGACAAAGATGATTGGTGAGGGCTTGGCAATGGATGTTGTCTACATGGACTTTGGCAAAGCCTTTGACATGGTCCCTCATGGCAGGCTAATCTAGAAGGTGAATTCACATGGAATCTATGATGAGTTGACAAGATGGATACAGAACTGCCTCACTCCATAGAAGACAGAGTAGTGGTGGAAGAATGTTTTTCTGACTGGAAATTTGTAACGAGTAGTGTTCCATAGGGATCCATGCTGGAACCCCTGTTGTTTGTAATATATATAAATGATTTGGAGGAGAATGTAGATGGTCTGATTAGTAAGTTGGTGGCTGACATAAAGATTGGGGAAGCTGCGGATAGTGACGACGATTACCAGAGGATGCAGCAGGATATAGATAGAGCTGGAGACTTGGGCAGAGAAATGGCAGATGGAATTTAATCCACACAAATGTGAGGTGATGCATTTTAAAGGTCTAACACTGGAGGGAAGTATATAAGGCAGAACCCTTAGAAGCACTAACACAAAGATGCATCTAGGCATACAGGTCCACAGTTCCCTAAAAGTGGCAACACAGGGGGATGAGGTGGTCATGTGGCATGCTTGCCTTCATCAGTTGGGGCATGGAGTATAAAAACTGGCAAGCTATGTTGCAGCTGTACAGAACTATAGTTCAGCCATATTTGGAATATTGCATACAGTTCTGGTTGCCACACTACCAGAAGGACGTTGGCACTTTGGAGAGGGTTCAGAGAAGGTTTATCAAGATGTTGCCTAACTTGGAGGGTGTTAGCTATGACCAGCCAGAATCAGAGTACAATCAGAGTACAAGAACAGCAGGGCTGGTCCTGCTTGGTCCAGGCAGGCAGTGGGAGCATTGTTAATCACCCTAAAGATCTGCTCAATGACATTTCAAATGACAGCATTGTCCTTGTTATATGGATGCTGCTCGTGCCATAGAAGTTCATTGAATGTATCTGGGATAGTTTCTTCGAACAGTATGTAATGGAATCTACGAGGGAGAAAGCTATCCTAGATCTGTTTCTGTGTAATAAGACAGGAACAATTAATGATCTCACAGTTAGGGATCCTTTCCGAAGGAACAATCACAGTATGGTTGAATTTAAAATACAGATGGAGCATGAGAAGCTAACTCCAATACCAATACCTTGTGCTTAAACAAAGGTGGCTACAATGGGATGAGGGAGGAGTTGGCTAAGGTAGACTGGGATAAAGTTTATAGTAGGACAATTGAGGAACAGTGGAGGACTTTCAAAGTGATTTTTCACAATGCTCAGCAGAAGTATGTACCAGTGATAAGGAAGGACTGTAGAAAAAGGACTAATCAGCCATGGATATCTAAGGAAATAAAGGAGGATATCAAATTGAAAGAAAATGCATACAAAGTGGCACGGATTAGTGGGAAAGCAGAGGATTGGGAAATCTTTATAGGTCAACAGAAAGGCATGAAAAAAGCTATAAAGAAAAGTAAAATAGATTATGAGAGTGAACTAGTGAAGAATATAAAAACAGGTAGCAAAAGTTTCTGCAACTATATAAAAAGAAAAAGGGTGGCTAAAGTAAACATTGGTCCTTTGGAGGATGAGAATGGGATTTAATACAGGAAACGAAAAATGGCCGAGTCACCGAGCAGGTATTTTGTGTCGATCTTCACAGTGGAAAACACAGATAACATGTCAAAAATGTATGACAAGGCTATAGCAGGTGAGGACCTAGAAACAACCATTATCACTAAAGAAACAGTGTTGGGCAAGTTAATGGGACTAAAGGTAGACAAGTCTCCTGGCCCTGATGGAATGCATCCCAAAGTACTAAGAGATGGCGTGGGAAATAGCAAATGCACTTGTGGTAATTTATCAAAATTCGTTGGATTCTGGAGCAGTTCCAGTAGATTGGAAAACAGCAAATGTGATGCCACTGTTTAAAAAAGGAGATAAACAAAAGGTGGGTAACTATTGGCTGGTTAGCTTAACTTCTGTAGTGGGAAAAATGCTTGAATCTATCATCAAGGAAGAAATAGCAAGACATCTGGATAGAAGTTGTCCCATTGGAAGTCGCAGCATAGGTTCATAAAAGGTAGTTTAACTAATTAGTGGAAAGTTTAACTAATTTAGTGGAATTCATTGAGGACATTATGAGCACAGTGGACAATGGGGAACCTGTGGATGTGGTGTGCCGGTTTTCCAGAAGGCATTCGACAAGGTACCATACAAAAAGCTACTGAATCAGATGAAGATGCATGCATTATGGGTGATGTATTGGCATGAATAGAGGATTGGCTAACTAACAGAAAGCAAAGAGTGGGAGTAAGTGGGTGTTTTTCTGGTTGTCGATGAGTGACTAGTGGTGCGCCTCAGGGATCAGTGTTGGGACCGCAATTGTTTACAATTTATGTTGATGATTTGGAGTTGGGGACCAAGTGTAGGGTGTCAAAATTTGCAGTTGACACTAAGATGAGTAGAAGAGCAAAGTGTGTAGAGGACATTGAAAGTCTGCAAAGGGATACAGACAATCTAAGTGAGTGGGCAAGAGTCTGGCAAATGGAGTACAATATTGATAAATGTG
This sequence comes from Carcharhinus amblyrhynchos, assembly GCF_965287045.1. Lineage (NCBI taxonomy): Eukaryota > Metazoa > Chordata > Chondrichthyes > Carcharhiniformes > Carcharhinidae > Carcharhinus > Carcharhinus amblyrhynchos. Next base: position 97,816,457 of record NC_137326.1, on the reverse strand, counting down.
AGGTCATCCATTTTTGTAAAAATAACAGCAAAATGGACTAATATTTAAATGTTAAAAAGTGTGCAGGGAGACCTGGGTGTCCTTGTGCATGAATCACAAAAAGTTGGTTTGCAGATGCAGCAGGTAATTAAGAAGGCAAAGGGAATTTTGTCCTTCTTTGCTAGAGGGATGGAATTTAAAAAGGTTATGTTGCAGCTGTATAAGGTGCTGGTGAGGCCACACCTGGAGTACTGTGTACGATTTTGGTCTCCTTACTTGAGAAAGGGTATACTGGCACTGGAGGGGGTACAGAGGAAATTTACTAGGTTGATTCCAGAGTTGAGAGGGTTTGCCTTATGAGTATACTGGGACCATATTCACTGGAATTAGAAGAATGTGGGGGATCTTATAGAAACATATAAAGTTACTAAGGGAATAGGTAAGATAGAAGCAGGGAGGTTATTTCCACTGGCGGGTAAAACCAGAACTAGGAGGCATAACCTCAAAATAAAGAGAAGTAGATTTAGGATTGAATTGCAGAGGAACTTCTTTACCCAAAGGGTTGTGAATCTGTGGAATTCTCTGCCCATTGAAACAGTTGAGGCTACCTCATTGAATGTTTTTAAGGCAAGATATACAGATTTTTGATCAGTAAAGGAATTAAGGATTATGGTGAGTGGACGGGTAAGTGGAGCTGAGTCCATGAAAAGATCAGCCATGATCTTATTGAATGGCAGAGCAGGTTCAAGAGGCTAAATGGCCTACTCCTGCACCTAGTTCTTATGATCTTATGTTCTTATGTCTGTGCCACTGAGCACATTCAGCAGAGCTTGAGGTCAGAACCACTACCTGTTGACTTCACCAACTTTTGGTACAAATCACCAAACCCTTCTTAATAACCTTTCTAATTTTCAGCATTTTAATTTAATATGAAAACTTAACAGTTCCAATCAGAAAAAACACAATCACTTTTCGTACAACTGCTTTATAGCTAGCACAGCTCCAAACCAAAGTTAATTTGCCTTGGGTGAAGATTCCTCTGTGATACCATCTGGTTCCGGTATGGTTTGTTGCTTGTCTGATGTCTGTCTGTTTTATAAGAAGACCCTTTACAATTTTCTATTGAACATTGTACCATATTCGAGCTATTTCACTGTCAGCTGTGACTCAGCGATCACAACCTCACTTTTGATTGAAATCCCATTCTGTGCACAAAGTCTGGACACAGGCTAGAGTGGAGTACCATCTGGAATATTTTCTTTCAGATGAGATATATTAAAGTTAAATATTATATATTACAATATATCTCTATCTACCTTCTCAGCTGATTTGCTGTGTCTTGAGGTTCTAACAGTTGCTGTGCTGTGCATGATTTATGATATAATTGACCACAGTTTGGATGTCATCCATATGGTAAACCTTTTGAGGCACAAGAAAGTGCAACAATGGAAAAGGAAGCATTGCAGGAGGGCCATAATGGCAAAAAAATCTAGGAGACAGTTCAGTGTCAGTTCTAGTGGGGACAAAAGAACATCTCTTTAATTAATTTTTGGGATACAGGCATTGCTGGCTGGCCAGCATTTATTGCCCATTGCTACTTGCCCTTATTCAGAGGACAGTTGAGAGTCAACCACATTGCCGTAGCTCTGGAGTCAAATGTAGGCCAGATCAAGTGGGGATGGCAAATTCCCTTCCCAACATTAGTGAACCAGGCATGTTTTCCAACAATGGACAATGGCTTCATGGTCATTAGTAGATTCTTAATTCCAGGTATTTTTTATTGAATTCAAATTCCACCAGCTACCATGGCGGAATTCAAACCCGGGTCCCCAAAACATTAACTGAGTTTCTGGATTCATGTCTAGCGATAATACAACTAAATCATCAGCTCCCCTTGCAATGTATTTATAATGAAGTTATGAAAGTGTTTGATTAAATGACTGGGTGTTTACTGTAGACTTTTGAGGATAATTCTTGCTTAAAATCAGCATTGAGATTTTTACAATTGGATTTTTAAACAAATTTAGTGAATTTGTGGTTAAAGAGTTAAATTATCTTTTTATTATTAAGTGGTGTCTGGATATGAGTGCTTCCTTTACTTTTCATGGAAGTTGACTTTCACTGGCAAGGCAAACATTTTTCCCATTCCTATTTGCCCTTGAGAAAGTGGCGATGACCACTGTCTTGAACTGCTGCAGTCTTGTAGATATACCCACAATGCTGTTAGGAAGGAAGTTCTAGGATTTTGGACCAGTGAAGCAATAACCATGGATTTCCAAGTCAGGACGATGTGTGGCCTTGAGGGGGAACTTGCATGTAGTAGTGTTCCCATGTATCTGCTGCCCTTGTTCTTCTAAGTGGTAGAGTTCATTGAGTGGTAGGGAGAGGTGGGAGGGTGGTAAGATGGGGAGAGAGAGAGAGAGAGAGAGGAGGAGGGGTGGGGTGGGGGGGAGAGCGGATGGAAAGTGCAGTTGAAGGAGCCTTGGTAAGTTACTGCAGTGCGTCTTGTGGCTGGCACATTCACTGCTACTAGACATTGGTATTGGAGGGAGTTCTAACTAAGTAGGCTGCTTTCTCCAAGACTGTGTTGAAATTCTTGCGTGTTCTTGGAGCTGCTCTGATCCAGTCAAGTGTAGAATATTCCATCTCACACCTGATTTGTACTTTGCAGATGGTGGAAAAGCTTTGCTGAGTCACTTGTGGCAGAATCCCTAGCCTCTGTCCTGCTCTTGTAGCCAGAATATTTTTATGACTTGTTGAATTTCAGAATAATGATAAGCCCTAGGGTGTTGATTGTGAAGGTTTCAGTGATGGTAATGCCAATGAATGTCAAGAGGAGATTGTTAGATTCTCTTGTTAGAAATGTTCATTCTCTCACACTTCGTGTGGCATGAATGTTTCTTGTCACTTGTCAACCTAGGCCCAAATATTGTCCAGGTCTTGCTGCATATGGACACTGACTGCTTCAGTATCAGAAGAGTCACAAATGGTACTGAACACTGTGAAAACAACACCTGAAATGAATCTTAAATTGGAGTTTGAAATATGCAAGTCTGGATTCTGCTATTTTCTCCCCCCTAAATAGAGTAATTGTCTGTATGAGGAAGTGGATAGAAAAATGATTGAACTGAGTCTAAATATGAGTTATTCTAGTTTTTTTTTTTGCTTACTGATTTGAACTAGCTTCGTTTTCATTTTCAGTTCCTTTAAAATTATTGCTGGCACCTGGTCTTCTCAACCGCTGCTAGATTGCTTAAATATTGAAATATTGAAATGTATCTGAAACCCTTTGTTTGAAAATGAGAAACTACAAATACATGAATACATCAGTTTTGGGGAGATGGTTGGACATGGAATCTATCCATTTTTGGGTAAGTTTCCTGAAAGTCAACAAGATAACATCATTTGGAAGTTGAGTTGAGTTGGTTTCATTTCAAGAGAACTAGAATACAAAAGCAGGGATGTACTGCCAAGGCTTTATAAGGTTCTGGTCAGGCCACATTTAGAATATTGCAAGCAGTTTTGGGCCCTGTATCTAAGGAAGGATGTGCTGGCCTTGAAGAGTGTCCAGAGGAGGGTCACAAGAATGAGCCCGAGAATAAAATACTTGACATATGAGGAACATTTGAGGACTCTGACTCTGTACTCAATAGAGTTTAGAAGGATGAACATAAGAACATAAGAACTAGAAACAGGAGTAGGCCATCTGGCCTGCTCTGCCATTCAATAAGATCATGGCTGATCTTTTCATGGACTCAGCTCCTTATCTGCCTGCTCACCATAACCCTTGATTCCTTTACTGTTCAAAAATTTATCTATCCTTGCCCAAAAACATTCAATGAGATTGCCTCAACTTCACAACCCTTTGTGTGAAAAAGTTCCTCCTCAACTCAGTCCTAAATCTGCACCCCCTTATTTTGAGGCCATACCCCTTAGTTCTAGTTTCACCTGCCAGTGGAAACAACTTCCCTGCTTCTACCTTAGTTATTCCCTTCATACTCTTATATGTTTCTATGAGATCTTTCCTCATTCTTCTGAATTGCAATGAGTATAGCCCCAGTCTAGTCAGTCTCTCCTCATAAGCTAACCCTCTCAACTCTGGAATCAACCTAGTGAATCTCCTCTGCATCCCCTCCAGTGCCAGTATATCCTTTCTCAAATAAGGAGATCAAAACTGTACACAGTATTCCAGATGTGGCTTCACCAGCACCTTATACAGCTGTAATATAACCTCGCTGTTTTTAAAATCCATTCTTCTAGCAATGAAGGACAAAATTCCATTTGCCTTCTTAATTACCTGCTACACCTGCAAACAATTCTTTGTGATTCTTGCACAAGGACGCCCAGGTCCCTCTGCACAGCAGCATGCTCCATTTTCTTTACCATTTAAAAGTAGTCCATTTTGCTGTTATTCCTACCAAAATGGGTGACCTCACGTTTACCAACACAGCACTCCATCTGCCGGATCTTTGTAGACTTTCAGCATCCGCTGCACACTTTGCTCTGCCACTCATCTTAGTGTAATCTGCAAATTTTGACACATTACACTTGGTCCCCAACTCCAAATCATCTATGTAAATCATTAACAATTGCTGTCCCAACACTGATCCCTGAGGCACACCACTAGTCACTGATTGCCAACCAGAATAACATCCATTTGCCCCCACTCTTTGCTTTCTGTTAGTTAACCAATCCCCTATCCATGCTAATACATTACCCATATCAATATGCACCTTTACCTTATGCAACTGTCTTTGGTGCAGCGCCTTTTCAAATGTCTTCTGGAAATCCAGATACACCACATCCCCAGGTTCCCCACTGTCCACTGCGCATATAATGTTCTCAAAGAATTCCACCAAATTGGCCAAACATGACCTGCCCTTTAAGAAGCCATGCTGTGTCTTACCAGTGGGACAATTTATATCCAGATGTCTCGCTATTTCTTCCTTGATGATAGATTCATGCATTTTCCTTATTACAGAAGTTAAGCTAACCAGCCTATAGTTATCTGCCTTTTGTCTACTTCCTTTTTTAAACAGTGGCGTCACATTTGCTGCTTTCCACTATGTGGAAACCACCCCACAGACCAGGGAATTTTGGTAAATTACCATTAGTGCACTTCCCTCGCCATCTCTTAGTACTTCGGGATGCATTCCAACAGGGCCAGGAGATTTGTCTGCCTTTAGTCCTATGAAGGGGATCTCATCGAAATTTACTAGAATACTGAAAGTCCTGGATAGAGTGGATATGGGGAAGATGTTTCTATTAGTAGGAGAGACTAGCCTCAGAGTAGAGGAATGACCCTTTAGAACCGAAATTAGAAGGAACTTCTTCAGCCAGAGGGTGGTGAATCTATGGAATTAATTGCCACACAAGACTGTAGAGGCCAAGTCATTAAGTGTATTTAAGACAGAGATAGATAAGTTCTTGAATGGTAAGGGGATCAACGGTTACAGGGAAAAGGGGAGAATGGGACTGAGAAACATATCAGTCATAATCAAATGATGGAGCAGACTCAATCGGCCAAATGGCCTAATACTGCTGTTGTGCCTTATTAGCAAAACATGATAAAATTTACTTTTGGCCAACATTTTATCTGAGTCTTGTAGCATCAACCCCTTTTTGGATACTTCCCACATTCACGGATCACCGTCTGGAGCTTACCAAAAGCATTATTCTTCTGTGAGGTTTGTCAGAGAGTGGCACCAAGTAATGTTCCTGATTTGGGAAAGCAATATTACCATAGAATCATATAGTGCAGAAGGAGGCCATTCAGCCCATCAAGTCTGCACTGGCTACAATCCCACCCATGCCCTATCCCCACAACCCAATGCATTTTACCCTAACTAGACCCCCCCTGACACTAAGTAGCGATTTAGCATGGCCAGTCAACCTCACCTGCACAACTTTGGAGTGTGGGAGGAAACCGGAGCACCAGGGGGAAACCCATGCAGATGTGGGGAGAATGTGCAAACTTCACACAGACAGTGACCCAAGCCAGGAATCAAACCCGGGTCCCTGGCGCTGTGAGGCAGCAGTGCTAACCATTGTGCCACTGTGCTGCCCCATAAAGCAACATCTGCACAGTGACTTGAACCCTCAGATTAAAAGTCTGATGCTCGACCAACTGAGCTACCAGGGCTTGAGAGCTAGCTGAGTGTAAACATAAGAACATAAGAACATAAGAAATAGGAGCAGGAGTAGGCCATCTAGCCCTTCGAGCCTGCCCCGCCATTCAATAAGATCATGGCTGATCTGTCGCTGCTCAGTTCCACTTTCCCGCTTTCTCCCCATAACCCTTAATCCCCTCTCTTATCAAAAACCCATCAACCCGCGTCTTAAAAATATTTAGCGAGGCAGCCTCCACCACTTCAATGGGTAGAGAATTCCAGAGATTCACCACCCTTTGAGTGAAGAAGTTCCTCCTCAACTCCGTTCTAAACCGCTCCCCTTTTATCTTGAGGCTGTGCCCCCTTGTCCTACTGTCTTTTTTGAGCGGGAAGAGTCTCTCCACCTCTATCCTATCCATCCCATTCATCATCTTATACGTCTCAATGAGATCTCCCCTCATTCTTCTAAACTCTAACGAGTACAAGCCCAGTTTATTCAGCCTCTCCTCATAGCTCAACCCCCTCAACTCCGGTATCAGCCTAGTAAACCTCCTCTGCGCTCCCTCCAAGGCCAAAATATCTTTGCGCAGGTGCGGCGCCCAAAACTGCACACAGTACTCCAGCTGCGGCCTCACCAATGCCCTATACAGCTGCAGCAAGACCTCCCTACTTTTATATTCAATCCCCCTCGCTATGAAGGCCAGCATCCCATTTGCCTTCCTGACCACCTGCTGCACCTGCAAGCTGGGTTTTTGCGACTCATGCACAAGGACTCCGAGGTCCCTCTGCACCGTCGCCTGCTGCAGTTTTTCGCCCCGTAAGTAATAGTCCTTCCTACCATTCTTCCTACCAAAGTGGACCACCTCACACTTGCCAACATTAAATTCCATTTGCCATTTCCTGGCCCATTCACCCAGCCTATCTAGATCCTTCTGCAGACTCTCCACACCCTCCGCACAATTTGCCGTTCCCCCAATCTTGGTGTCATCAGCAAATTTCGACACCCTACACTCGGTTCCCTCCTCCAGATCATCTATATAAATGGTAAAAAGCTGAGGCCCCAGCACCGACCCCTGAGGCACTCCACTAGTCACCATCTGCCAATCCGAATAGCACCCGTTGACCCCCACTCTCTGCCTCCTATTTGACAGCCAATCCTCTATCCACGCTAACACCCTACCCCCAACTCCATGTCCCTCGACCTTCTGCAATAACCTCTTGTGAGGTACTTTGTCAAACGCCTTCTGAAAATCTAGAAAGACCACATCCACCGGCTCTCCTCTATCCACCGCCCTAGACACATCCTCATAGAACTCCAGTAAATTTGTCAGACACGACTTCCCTTTAATGAAACCGTGCTGCGTCTGCTCTATCAAGCAATTGATGTAAGTCAAATGATTTTAAAGTGATGTAAGTCAAATGATTTTAATTTTACTTCGCTAATTGTCCAGACACAGTTATACTCTGCAGTTACTAAAATAATTTAAACTGGCTTCGCTTCACAGTTACAAGAATTATTGATCTTCAATTGAAAAGGGATCTTGGGGAAGGATTTCAGATCATTTGCTGACTTCACGCAATTGAGATTAATCTAACAATTACATTGATCACCCTGGAGTATCAAGAAGTGTCTTGTTTCAATTGTGTGCCTAAAGAATCTTATATATGGCTTATCTTGAAGAACTATTACAAGCGTGAACCAAAATCCTCTGTCATCGTTGGCAGCCAGGATTTTCCGGCACCGCTAAGATTGAATGGAGTTTTGGCTGGAATGCAAATTTTCTGCTCTCACTCACAACAGGTGTCGGAAAATCATGCTCTAAATATCCGTAAAGGACTAGTTAAATCTGTGACGTTAAACCAAAATAATACTGAATGCGGCAACTTAAAACTGCCTACTGACGGTTAATTTAGGTGAAACTGATTGGGGCCCTTGACAGTTTGAACAACAGCAGATAAATGTTCTGTTGAATGATTTTGTGTAAATGTAAGCCAATGAAAACAGCTCTGATTCTTGCTAATTTCAGCCGTGATGTTGTGAAGTTGAAAGGGGAAGCTTATCTCAGTTTGCATTTCACACGCAGACGCTGCTGAAATGTACAGACATCATGTCGGCTCTGAACCAGACAGCAGGAGTGAATCAGAGCCTGTTGGGAGGTAAGTCTTTTTTAGCAAGTTTTTACTAACTTGACTGTGTATCATTGCATCGGCTTACAGGAAACTTGCTCATAATTTATAATAACATGTTAAATACATTCAAACAAATCGAATGAGCTGGGTTTATATTGAAGCATGAGGACATTTAACCATCTTCAGTAACATATAAAAAGTAATGATTTCTGATTAGTAAGATTAGGAAGTTTCTTAAAAACAAACATAAGAACTAGGAGCAGGAGTACGCCATCTGGCCCCTCGAGCCTGCTCCGGCATTCAATATTTATAGCTGATCTTTTTGTGGACTCAGCTCCATTTACCCACCCACTCACCATAACCCTTAATTTCTTTACTGTCCAAAAATTTATCTATCCTTGCCTTGAAAACATTCAATGAGAGAGCCTCAGCTTCTTCACTGGGCAGGGAATTCCACAGATTTACAACCCTGTGTGAAGAAGTTCCTCCTGAACTCAGTACTAAATGTGCTCCCCCTTATTCTGAGGCCATATCCCCTAGTTCTAGTTTCACCTGCTAGTGGAAACAACATCCCTGCTTCTATCTTATCTATTCCTTTCATAATCTTATATAATCTTATATGTTTCCATAAGATCTCACCTTTTTCTTCTGAATTCCAATGAGTATAGTCTACTCAGTCTCTCCTCATAAGACAGCCCCCTCAACTCTGGAATCATTCTAGTGAATCTCCTCTGTACCTGCTCCAATGTCAGTGTATCCTTTCTCAAGTAAGGAGACCAAAACTGTACACAGTACTCCAGGTGTGGCCTCACCACAGTACCTTATACAGCTGCAACATAACCTCACTGTTTTTAAACTCTATTCCTCTAGCAATGAAGGACAACGTTCCACTTGCCTTCTCATTACTTGCTGCACTGCAAACCAACTTTTTTGATTCATGCACAGGGACAGCCAAGTCCCTCTGCACAGCAGTGAGCTACAATTTTTTACCATTTAAATAATAATTGTTTTTGCTGTTATTCCTACCAAAATGGATGACCTCATATTTACTAACATTGTACTCCATCTGCCAGACCCTTGCTCACTCATTTAGATGATCTATATCCTTTGCAGACTTTTAGTGTCCTCTGCACACTTTGCTCTGCCACCCATCTTGTTGTCATCTGCGAACTTGGGTAAATTACCACTAGGGCATTTGCTATTTCCCCAGCCAACTCTTTTAATACCCTGGGATGCACTCCATCAGTGCCTGAAGATTTGTCTATCTTCAGCCCCATTTGCTTGCTCCACACTATCTTTTTAGTGATAATGATAGTTCCTGGGTGTGGGAAGAGAGTGACTCAGTTGCCCAATTTCCTGAGACACCAGTGAGCTCATCAGTGAATACAGGGATTGGATTTTGCTGTTATTACTTCTGTTAACCACATGCAGGACTGAAATATATTAATTCAAACATTTGGTGAAGTGAGAGGGTCAGAGGTTTTCTCCCTGCTGGACTCACAAATGTCACAGCTTTGCCTTTAGTGAGTTGATGCTCTTAAAGGCTATAACCTCCTTGCCATCAATTTTTGGCATGTTATTTATGTCTTCCATTGTGAAGACTGACATAAAATACCTGTTCAATGCCTCAGCCGTTTCCTAATTACCATTTATTATGCCCCACTTCTCATCCTCTAAAGAACCAATGTTTACTTTAGCCATTCCTTTTCTTACTATGTATTTGTAGAAACTTTTGCTATCTGTTATATTCATTGCTAGTTTACTCTCATATTCCAGCTTCCTTTTCTTTATAGCTTTTTTTGTGGCTTTCTGTTGACCTTTAAAGATTTCCCAATCCTCTAGTTTCCCACTAATCTTTGCCATTTTGTATGTATTTTCTTTCAATTTGATACCTTCCTTAATTTCCTTAGATATCCATGCCGGATTATCTCTTTTTCTACAGTCCTTCCTTATCATTGTATGTACTTCTGCTGAGCACTGTGAAAAATCTCTTTGAACGTCCTCCACTGCCCTTCAATTGTCCTGCCATAAAGCTTTTGCTCCCAGTCTACCTTAGCCAACTCTTCCCTCATCCCATTGTAGTCACCTTTGTTTAAGCAAAGGCAATGGTATTGGATTTACCTTTTCATGCTCCATCTGTGTTTTAAATTCAATCAGACTGTGATCGCTCTTACTGAACGGATCCCTTAATTATTCCTGTCTCATTACAAAGGACCAGATCTGGGATAGCTTGCTCCCTTCTAGGTTCAACATAAGAACCTAAGATCTAGGAGCAGGAGTAGGCCATCTGGCCCTCGAGCCTGCTCCACCATTCAATAAGATCATGGCTGATCTTTTTGTGGACTCAGCTCCACTTACCTGTCCACTCACTTCACCCTCAATTCCTTTACTGATAAGGTTCCATTACATACTGTTCAAGGAAGCTATCATGGATACATTCTACGAAGATTCTAACTTGTTAACAACTCACTTTCTGTTTGTTTCAGCAATGAATTGTACAGAAGTCAACACGAGCATGTTGAGTGATTCTGTGAAGCAATTTCAGGTAATAGTTAGCCTTATCACGTTTGTTTTAGGATTGGTCCTCAACGTGGCTGCATTGTGGAGCCTGTGCTTAAAATTTAAAAAGTGGACAGTTTCTGCCATCTACATGACTAACCTGATCATTTCAGACATCTTGCTGCTTTTCTCCCTGCCATTTAAAACCTATGCCTACCAGACTGAAGTGTGGCATTTGGGGCTGGGATTCTGTAGCCTTTTGGAATCTCTGTACTATGTGAACATGTATACAAGCATCCTGATCATAACTTTGATCAGCGTGGATCGTTACATTGCCATAAAACATCCTTTCCTGGCCAGAACCCTCAGGTCCCCGAAGAAAACGATAATCGGCTGTGTCGTGGTTTGGATTATTGTCTGGTCTTCCTGCATCTACATTTATTTGAAGAAGAGCTCGCAGAACTGTTTCTACAATCATTCTTCTTCTGTCTGGAAACTGACAACTGTGGTAGCCCTCCAAAGTGTATTTCTCATCACTGCCCTCATCATGATCTTCTGCTCTGCCCAGATCATCCGGACTCTGCAGAGAAGTAGCAGTCTGGACACTGAGAGAAAAGACAGCAGCAAATCCGTCAAAATCGTCCTTTCCAACTTGTTAACCTTTCTTGTTTGCTTCACCCCGTACCACGTGGGGATGCTCCTGTATTTTGCAGCCCGGAATTGCTGGGTACCAGGCAGTTACATGGTGCCTCTGCGCAACTTTCTGCAAATATGTCTGTGCTTAGCAAATGTAAACTGCGTCCTGGATGCCCTGTATTACTACTTTGTCATTAACGAGTTCTGGAAGTTAAGTAGAAACAGTCTGAGGGCAACGAATGAAATTGTTAAATCAAATTAAACCTATGAAATTAAAATGCAATTTACTCTCTGAAATGGGGGAAGGTTTCAGTGGAAAAAGGTTTATTTCTTGTGGTTGGGGAATCAATGCACTGTCTTCAAATAAAGAGTAAACAAGGCAAAATACTATGGTGGATGTAAATCTGAAATGACATCAGAAAGTGATAGAAACACTCAGCGAGTCAGCCAAGATCTCTGTGGAGAGAGGTTCAGATCCACAAGTCTCATCTGAGCCGGGAAGTGTTTCCAGGTAAACAGCTTTTAAGGGCAGGGCAAGTGAAACTGGAGCAGAGAAAGAGCATAAAGTACGTGGGAGGTTCAGGGACAAAATGGATGGTAGCACATTGAGGCAATAGCAATGAGTCTATAAAATTCATAGAATCCCTACAGAGTGGAAGGAAGCCATTCGGCCCATTGACTCTGCACTATCCCTTCGAAAGAGCACTTGACCCAGTTGTGAAGAGTGTCTCATAAATTCATTGGATGCAACTTTGCTGCCCTTTGAACTTTAGGGGCAGGATTTTAAGCCTTGCTGATCCCGAAACTGTAAAATCCTGCCCGATATTAATGGACATTTCCATTGTCCGCCCCATGCCTGCTCCGATTTCATGGTGGGCGGGGTGGGTAAAATTCTGGCCTGGGAGTCAGTTTTGATGTTTGTTCAGAGAAGCTTTGTCTGGTGTACACCTGCTGCAAGGTATTAACTCCTTTGCCCACTTTCAGCTGGACTCTCTGGGCACTATTTTGCCATTTTGGTTCAAAATGCTACATGGACTTGAAACTGGGAGTGTTTCAGATCTGACTTTTAGACCTGTTCTCAGGTGCCCCCATAAGCCTGAAAAAACATCAGTGATTCTGAATTGTGTTGCATAAGGCTGTGGGTGGGGCTTAATGTGCCCAAAATCCTGCAGCTCCAATCGTCACCTCTAACTCTGCATGTGCAGAAAATGATAAAATGCTGCTCCCCTGCCACATTCCTCCCGGGGCTGGATAATGCTTCCCGATTAGCCCCCACAGACATCTCCCCATCCCCACAATGTTACTGACCCCTTATCACCCCACTCCTCTGCCACCCAGACTGGCCCCTGCCCCCTTACCTCCACAGATCTCAGGTTGAGTTGCAGTGGACCCTTCCTTCTCCTCCACTGATCACTAGCGGAGTGGCAGCGGACCCCCCCCCCCCCCCGCCTTTCCCTCCACTGATCACAGGCAGAGAGCCATCGGACGGTAGGCATCTACCTCCTCAGTAACTGAAGCGCCCAAATCAGACTTATACAGAGCATATCTGTTTTGTGCCAATTCTTGAATGTGGTGGTGAAGGGGGAAGTGACAGTAAAGTTGGGTGTGCAGCCCATTTAAGTCAATTTAAATGCATGTATATGCATTTAACTGGCCGTTGCACCCGCTTCGGGCACGGTCCTGATCACAGCCATTTTCGGACCTTGGTAAACTGCGAACTGGTAAGGAGATAGGCGCGGATCGTGCTATTCGTCTCACGTTCAACATTAACAAGTTTGTGCATCCAAAAACAGCTGCAACAGGATGCTAAAACCAGGCCTCAATGGTTGCAAAGTTGCCCACAACATCACACATCAATAAATATTGGCTTAGCCAGTGACACGCACATTCTGTGAAAGAAATTGAAAAAAAACACTGTCTAGCTTGAGAAATGCTGTTGTTCAAACGCCTTGCTCGCCATTTAACTGGACAAAATATGTTCTGATGAAGATGCTGTAATCGGTTTTGCATTGATTCAGCCTTTTCCTTTCAAATGACTTATTGCATCATGAGCTTCTGTGCAGATTTAAAAATAAAAGTGAAGAGAGGCTGTAACAAAGTTCTGTTTCTGCTTTACATGTTCTTTCAGTGGGAACTAGCCACAGGTTTGAATAACTTTACATTTAGATTTGTGCATATTGCCTAACATCTAACTGTACCTCAACTTATTCCCTTGTGATCTGAAGAAGTTTGTGTATGCGCTGCTCTTGCAAAGTGACAAAATACATCGGGAACCTGAATACCTGTAGAGCTCTGCATAAATATTCATCATTCACCCTGTTGACCGCTATATCCTGCTCAATACAAACCAGCCTTCTGGCTGACATCCTGGACTAGATGACTCCAGTTTTGCTAGGGCTCCTTGATGCCACTCTCAGTCAAGCGCTGTCTTATTATCATGGGTACTCACTTCCACTCCAGCTCTGGAGTTCAGTTCATAAGTCCATGACAGGGCAGATGCAGGAAGGATGTTCACGATGGTGGGGGTGTCCAGAACCAGAAGTCACATTCTGAGGAAACATTTAGGACAGAGATGACACCGGGCGGCACAGTGGCAAAGTGGTTAGCACTGCTGCCTCACAGCGCCAGGGTCCCAGATTTAATTACAGCCTCAGGTCACTGTGTGAAGTTTGCATGTTTCTCCCCGTGTCTACATGGGTTTCTTCCGGGTACTCTGGTTTCCTCCCACAGTTCAAAGATGTATGGGTTAGGTGGATTGGCTATGCTAAATTGACCCTAGTGTTAGAGGGATTAGCAGGGTAAATGTGTGGGGTTACTGAAATAGAGCCTGGGTGGGATTGTGATCAGTACAGACTCGATGGGCCAAATAGCCTCCTTCTGTATGTAGTGCAGGGATTCTATGAGAAGACATTTCATCACCCAAAGAGTGGAGAGCCTGTTGAAGTCATTGCCAAAGGAAGTAGTATTCAAGAGGCAGCATGATATAGCACTTGGGGCGAACAGGATCAAAGGCTATGTGGAGAAAGCAGGATTAGGCCATGATCATAATGAATGGTGGAGCAGGCTTGAAGGGCTGAATGGCCTCCTCCTGCTCCTATCTTCTATGTTTCTATGTTTGAACCAAGGCTGTAATGAGGTCAGAGCTGAGTGACCCTGGTGGAGCTCAGACTGAGTGTCAGTGAGCAGGTTATTGCTGAGTAAATGCTGGTTTTAGGTTCTCAGAACAGAACTGCAGGACTGCATTCAGACAGGATTTCCCTGCATGCTCAACACTGCAAGTACCATTCGGACCAACCCTAACCATTCTGAACTCGCAGATGGCATCGGCTGTGAGCTGGACACCCACCGCTGCACAATATGCAAAGTTCTGCGGAGCCATCCAGCCTACTGCTCCACTACCCTGCACGTCCCCAATCCTGGTCACCCCGGCAGCCACAGCCCATCCCTCTGCCAGCCACCTGAATTGGTATTGGTGCAGGAGCAGATTCCTGAGCAGTAGCTCCCTGAAGTCATCAGATGGAAGAGAGATGTGGTGCAGGTTACTGCACGCCAGATGTTGATCAGATTCTGGTAAAAGACAGGCAACACCTGTAAGGGGTTACAGAGAGCCCTCAGGTTTACAAACAGGAGCTGACTGTCATAATCCAGACTGTGACCTGATGGAAGAAATATGCTGCCAGGGCACACCATCGAGGAGATGGCTCAATGCAGAGATATCACTGCAGCTTTGAAAGTGGGAGGCACACCAACACCTGACCGACCTCCCTAAGCAGGAAACACAGAATCTCAGTAGCAACCCAGTGCAGTCTTATGTCCCAGAAGAACTACACGAGTTCTCTGGATGTTTGTGACAAAGTCGGGGGGGGGGTGGATTCTCATGGAGCTGACTGAGATGGAATTTCATCTCCTTCTCTAACTGCTCGATCCTGATTTCTGCCTGGATTTGTTAACCCCGTATACCCATGGCAGAAGATTTGGACATGGGTCTTGCCCAGGTCCCACTACAACCTCAAGAAGGGGGAGCCTCCCCACTTGCCTCTCCATCCAGACTCAAAGTGGTGGAATGAATCCAGGAATCACTCATCCTCCGGCAGCAGGTTGCAAAAGTGTCAGTACCCAGGCCCCAATCGAGCACAAGACAGAACAAGCATTGGTCTGAGCATGGCACCTGGTGCACAGAAGCCACTGGAACGTAAGGCATGAACACACTATAAATATAAGGCAATCGATTGTGGATGCTCTGACTCCAGGCAACATAATAGTGAAATCTCTGCAGTCAGGACGGACATTTCTCCAGAGATCTACCAAGTTGAAGGACCCAACCAAGTCCAATGATGCTGAATGGCGTGGAGCACCGCTTGGAGCTAGGGGAATTTCACAGTAACTTCATTGCAGTGTTAATGTCAGCCTTACTTGTGACTAATAAATAAACACTAACTTTGGTCTCTCTGACCCCAAGGAGCTGCAGGAGCCCCCAAGGAGCTGCCTATGATTATCATCATGGCAACAGTATAACGCTCCCAGCATCAAAAGTTGGGGATGTACATGTGATCCCCAGCATCCTCAGGAGACCAATGAAGCCATCCATCTGGTATTTCCTGTTAGAGGCAGTCTCCAAGCTTTTTTGGCTGCTTGGGCAGACCAACTGGAAGCACCAAATTCAACCAGCTGTCAATGATCAACCGGGCTCTCTCACTGTGACTAATATTGGTGGTAAGGAAATCTCTGTATTCCTCAAGGGGGGTGGGGGTGTGACTCAATGGGAAGTACAAGGGCATCCATGCTTCACTGCAGATAGATTCTAACTCAACCCCTGTGCCACACACACCCTCCTCCAGGCAATCGCTACCCAAGTTCAACTCATTCATCATATTGAGTGTGGCAGACGGCATTGATCGACCAGCCATCCTCCATTCTCCCTCAGTCCGACAGAAGGGTCACCTTGGGCTCCTCCAGGGGCACTGGATTATATGCTAACAGCTTGGATTCCCACTCCACCCCCAACACCAGGTCACCCATTAAATCCAGGAAAACCTCTTTACTCAACACCAATGTGCCATGCTGTTGCTGGGCCAGAAGGGGAGGCTCTCGTCACTATCGTCACCCAATGAGCCAGTGTTCAAAACACCACCGCAGTCCCCTGGTGGGTCAAAAGGCACCACTTTAAGAGAGCTCAGGGTGGCGTGTTGTCTCAGGAGCTGCACCCTCACCACTTTCTGAGGTGCCCAGCTCAGATGCCAATGGCAGTGCATTAGTGTTGTTCTTTTTATCTAGAGGATGGGGTGAGTGCTCACATGATGAGGATGCCATGCCTTCTTTAACTGAGGGAAAGGGTGCCATACCCGGCCACATGTTGTGAAGTTCTCCCCCTCCAAGGGGTGGCATCTCTTCCCGAAGGAGGTCACCCCCATTTTGCAGACCCCCCCGCTCCTTGTCTCCTTCCACCACCCCCTACCCCCCACCCGATGCGCTTCCCTCCAGGATTTGGTCTTTTTTAATCTACAAAGGTAGGTAACTGGCTCGGGACCTTGTGTCTCAGTGTCATGGGACTCAGGACCCTGGGCGATGACATCGGCATGTCCACAGAGACTCCCACAGGCCTGAGGGTCCCACACTGTAACGATGCCTGGTCTGGAGTTCATCTTTTCCCCCAAACCGATGTTCTCGGACGTCTGGGCCTGAGATTTTGGGGCTGCCTCAAGATTTTTAGCCTTCCTCTGCACTTTTTTCCTGCAGAGATGTTCCCCCCTCCCCCACCCCAACATCAGAAGCTAAGATGGCATCGTCTACTGGCTTTCATTTTCCGTCCTCCCCCCCAAACCCCGTGGAAGAGATGAAGTTGTTAGTGGTGGGGGCAGGTGTGGCAGTACCAGCCATGGCTGCTTGGGTTGCTTTGGTAGCCTTAACTGTCAGGTCTTCCTTTCATGTCCTGCCTCTTTCCAGGTATGATACCGCATGCCATTTGCCAACCAGAAGACACAATAGATGACCCTCTCATGGATGACTTCAAAATCCATCTCCGTGCATTCGCCCCAGGCTAGCTATGAAGACCTGGTGCTGCAAGGAGTACACATGGCAAAGGCTTGCCTCCTTCTGGCTGAGTTGAATTGGCACCACCCCAGGCCTCGCCTTCCCCAGTGATGGATGTGGAGGAAGTGAAGCTCAGCAGAAACAAAGGCGGGATGTTAGACAAGATTAATCTTTGGGTGGTGGCCTCTATAGGATCAAATATCTATCTATCGGTCAGAAAGGTCTTGACCACCAAAAGCCCTTTTGAGGTCGAGGTGCAAACTCTGCTCAGCCTTGAGAGAAAAGAATACATTTTTGAGGTCTTAACTGTGGCTGAGAGGCCAAATACACCAGCCATTACCTTCACACAGGCCTCTATGGTCATTGTGAGGTTAGCATAACACTCCACCCTTCATTGTCCTGATAGTAATTTGAAGGGTGACAGGGCTATGGGAACAACAGGAACTGAAGAAGACACTGCTCCTGTGTAGGTGACCCTGGCAAGGCCCAACACTGATGATGGTGGCTTGCCATTATTGAATTTATGTGCTATGCCTGCTTTTGTATATGGAAAGGAATAAGAGTAAAAGAGAGAGCAAGAGGGTGGAAGGAAGGAGAGGCATAGGGCAGGTGGTATCTCTCACAGGGTAGGTAGGTACCTCTAACAGGGTAGGTGGGTACCTCAGTCAGCTCGCAGATAGCCAGTACCATCCAGGCACAATCTTCCAGTAAGATGTTCTGAATATAGTCATTTGTTTTGGGCTGCACAGCTGATCCAGGCTTTGAAAGCTAGTGGTGGCTGCGGATAGTGGTTTCTTCCCAGGGCGACAGTTCTTCACAGCTCTCCCTCAAAGATTTCCTGGTTCCTCCTCCCTTCGCTGCAGACAAGCAGACGCAGTCCTTTCAAAATTTGGTGATCCAGGCACTGACCTCCGGCTCGTCATTGTTGTTGATGATGTTGATGTTCTGCTCTCCTTCTCTGTTCTCCTCTCACTCCCATTCCCAGGCTTTTCGAGCTACGTGGGCCTCGGGCCCTGCCTTGTAACAGTAACAATGACAGGGGCAGCATTCTGCTGCAGCTATGAGGCAGTAGGAGATTTCCAGGCATAGCCGTGAGTCTGACAGCAAAAACAAGCAGCTTGCAGAGAGCTGTCAGTGTGCGTATATGTCTCCGCTCAAAGTAAAAATGAAACTAAGATGGGATCACTTGACTGATTGCTCCCCCAGTGACGGTGTGTTAAAATCCCACATTACAACATTCACTAAATTCCAGCATTGAGTCTGAACAAATTCGCAAGCGCACCAGAGTCCTCCCATCACCAGCGATTCAATCCAGCACTAATTAATCTTGACACCAGAATCTGACCAGGTTCTGCTGAGCCTAACACTTGCACCTAAGCAGTACTCCAGCTCTACAGCTAAGTGGTCATCACCACATAGGAAAGCAGATCATGTGGTCTGGAGGCCATTCAGATATCCCTGTCCAGTGATCTGGACTGATCCCAATTGGGCTTTTCCAGGGGTGGAAGCTGAGATCTTTGATGTAGGGGGACTCAGGTAGTACCTGAACCCAGACTGCAATTGGCTGGCCCTCCCCTACTTTATCAGAAGAAAAACTCGTCACATTCTTCCCGATCTTCCATCCCAAAGAGTGGTCATGCTGGACTCGAAACATTGGATGGCATTTTCCCATCTCAAAAAGTCCCGCTTGAGGTCAATGGACACTTCCACTGTCCCCTGCTCGCCTGCTCTGATTCCATGATGGGTGGACGATAGAATTCCAGCTGCTAACTTTGTTTCACTCTTGGCAGATGCTGCTCGATCTGCTGAGCTTTTACAGCTTTTTGTGTTTATTTTAAATAACACATTGCTGGATTTCTCATGTGGACACTTCCAGCTTCTTACAGTAAGACACAAGGAAGACATTTCCTACATTGGTCCATTATCTCAACAGTGAAAAATGGTTTTCAGTGCCACTCTGTGGTGGAATTATTAAATGCATTTATTTTTATAAACTTTGAACTTTGGGTCAAATCTTGCATTGCAGAATAACACAAATCAACCAGCAAATTCTAGAGATTCTAGTACTGAACCTACTGGCCAATTTGTGCATTGATAATGTTGTGCAGAATTCCTTTTGCATGATGACTGAGACCACCAATTTAAATAGACATTGCTGCAATTATGTGAGAATACTATTTAAAAGTAGTTTAAGCATAGTACATTTATGCATTGTCTTTTGCATACTGCAAATGGCTCTCGATTATGAAATCTTGACGGTATACTCTGTGGTCTGCCGGACCCAGGAATTCGTATGCTGCAGCTCCAACAATTTGTTGAATTTCACTTCCCTCGTGACAGTAATTTTCCTGACTTCCGCTATCTGTTTCAGTTCCTGATTCACACCGATTTCTGGAACGTGACTTGAACGTTGGGGCTTGAACCATGGTCTTACTGAGTGGCGGGGCAGCCTCAAAGGGCTGAGTGGTCTACCCCTACACTGAATTCATTCACATGTTTG
Organism: Carcharhinus amblyrhynchos; assembly: GCF_965287045.1. NCBI lineage: Eukaryota > Metazoa > Chordata > Chondrichthyes > Carcharhiniformes > Carcharhinidae > Carcharhinus > Carcharhinus amblyrhynchos. The sequence continues at coordinate 97,796,573 of NC_137326.1, read as the reverse complement.
TATTTCAGTGGGACGGGGATACAGTAGAATGTTGATAGGCCTAACATCAAAATCTTTGATGAAAGGGCAAGCTTGCAAGTGAACCTGGTATTGCTGTACAGAGGATTCCCAGTTCCACTCGCTCAAGGGTTTCACACTGAGGCTAGAGCTCATCTTTTCTAGTGTGGAAATGGTGACCAACCCTATAACCTGCCAGGCTGCAGTATCTGATAGCTGATGTCTCAGCTTCCAATGCAGCACAGGCAGGATCTAGCTGCTCTGCTGAAAGGATAAAAGGGGAATAAGACTTTGTTTCAGTAAGCATTGTTGAGTGAGTCTCACTGAAGAAAGCTGGAACCTAGATACATCAGAGTATAGTTAATGTACACTGTATACCTCGGATGTAAATATATATTTTCTAAACTTTGTAACGCTTTCAGTTTTAAGTTTTTTCAGATTTATAAAAGCTAGCAAAATGTTGTAAGCTTTTTCCTGTTCATCAAAGCTGTTTAAGTTGTACTGTATCAATTGTGAGAATGTACCAGTTGTAATTCTTAATTTCTCAGACAGTTACAAACCATCTGGGAAATCTCAACACCTCTCAAGAATCTTCACATCCTTCCTAAAGTGACAATATAAGTCACAATACACATTAGAATATAATACTCGCCATGTAGCTTAACCAATGTTTTATAAAGATTTAGCATAACATTTGTGCTTTCATACTCAACACCTCTCATTATGAAACCTTGTTAACAACTTTTCCAATATGTCCTTCACGTGTCTATATCACGTGAACCTGCCAGATTCTTGCACACTCTTTAGAACTGTGCCATTAATCAGGTATAGTCCTCCCTCTTTCCTTCTGTCAAAAGTGCATCACCTCACAGTTCTTTGTACTAAATTCCATCTGTTACTTGTCTGACCATTCTGCTAGCCTATCTATGTCCTCTTGCAATTGTTTGGTATCATCCCCATTATTTACCATAACTCTAAATTTGGTATCATTGCAAATTTTACTTGTTTTTGCAATATCAATGTCATTCATGTGTAATAAAAATATACAGTAGTCCTACCACAAATCCGTTGGGAACATCAATATCCACCTTTCTCCAGTCTGAAAGACAATTATTTATCACGACTTGTTTTCTGCCAACTTTTACCCAAGCCGCCGTGAACCATTTTATTCCACAAGTCTCAGTTTTGTTAACTTAAGTGACGTTTTGACAAATATTTTCCTAAAATCTCTACGGATAACATTCATTTTCTTCATCAGCCTTCTCTCTTAATTCGTAAAAACACTCAATTAGATTAGTCATGCATAATCTGCCATTTAGAAATTTATGCTACTCTCCTGAATTAACCCAAACCACTCCAAGTGCTATTTTCTTTCTCCGACTATTTTTTTAAAAAGCTTAGCCACTATTGATGTAAAACTGACCAGCCTGTCTTTATTAGGAATGCGTTTACACACTTTCTTGAACAAGGATGTCGTATTTGTCATGTTCCAATCTTTTGGCATCTCGCTTATATCAAGGTAAAATTGGAAGATTATGGAAAGCCATTTATTATGACCAGGAAGAGACCAATAACCCTTAGAAATTAAATATTAATTTGCTCATGATCACTGCCATTGATCACAAGAAAGGATTTCACATTTTAAGACTCTTACTGTAACAAACTAAAATTAACATAGACTGAATATTACTTTGTAGGCAACTAAAAACACCAAACTACAGAAAAGCTTTCTATCACCCAAAGCATAACACAACTGAAAACTTCACATCATGAATACAGAGTGATGAGTTAAAGTCTAACTCCTCTTGGCTCTAGCAAGATTCCTTCTCCCTGTTTCACCAAGGTGAATCTTCCAGTGTCCTTCTAAACAAAGTCTCCTTCATTTATCCTTTTGAGCATGTTTGAATGGACTTATCAGCCAGTATTTCCATGGGCTAGGATTTTAGGGCCCTTCCCACCCAGTGAGATATTATGACTTTACACACTTGTCAGCTTTGTCTTCATTAGTAATAAGTAATGTTAAAATAAAATATTAATGAACTACTCTAGCCTTGATCCAAGCTCTAGATTATGCCCCACCCTGCCTCTTACTTGTCACGTACTGTTTACATGTTAGTAGAAGATTTTTGCATTATCCTTTATATTAACTGCCATTGTATCCTCAAATTCTCTCGTTGTCCATTTTATTTTCCTTTTCAGTTTCCATCTCAATTTACTGCATTTGGCCTGGTTCCCACTTAAAAAAGTAATTTGATATGATTTGTATACCCTCATTTTTTGTTTCCTCATAATCTCTTACCTCTGCCATCATCCACAAAGTATTGGCTTTGGTCCCCTGCCTTTTCCTCTTATTAGAATGCAAATTTGTACCTGAAATATCTCTTCTTTAAAGGTCACCCCATTGTACAATCATACCTTTTTCTGGTGTTTGGATTTTACTTTGGTTAAGTTTGCTCTCATCCGATTGAAATTAGCCTCTTCAATTTTAGAAAATCTACTTTATATTGTTCCTTCATTACTAATCTAAATCTAATGATACAATGATCACTCTTTCCTATCTGTTCCCCACCAATGCCTGGCCCGCTGGCATTGGTGGGGAACAGATCCAGCAATGCTTCCTTCCTAATTGAGCTGAGAACGTATTGGTCAAGGAAGTTAGCCTGAACACATTTCAGAAAATCTTCCCCCTCTTTACCCTTTACTCTAACATCATCCCAATTGATTTCTGGGAAATTAATATCCCCCAATGTCATTACTTTATAATTTTTGCATGTTTCTATGATTTCTCTGCAGATTTGCTCTTCTGCCTCTTAGTATTTGGAAACCTATTGACAATCCACGATAGCATGATCACATCCTTTTGCATCTCAACTGCAATCAAATGGCTTCAGATTTTGCTCCAAGTGGACATCTTCTCTTTACAACAGAATATCTTCACTAATTATTGCAACCATCCTATGTCCTTTATCCTTCCCTATCTTTTCTGAACACTTTCTGTGAATATTAAATACTCACCATTTTAAAGCCACATTTCCATTACATTTTCACTAAATGTCTATTTGTGCTTGTAGTTTACAAGCCTTATTCATCACATTTTGCGTATTTAAATACGTGTATTCTAATTCGTCTTTGTATTCTTCTTTCTAAGTTAGTTCTAATTTATCTAGTACTATCCAGCATTCTCAATCCTTCATGCGCCTTAGTCATCTCTCTTTTAACTTCTGTATGTTGGTAAGCAACCCCTTCCTATTTAGTTTAAAACTTCTTGGACCAAAGCAGTGAACTGTCCAGCAAGGACAATGGTTCCAGTTATGTTGAGATACAACTCTCCCTTTTGAATAGGTGCATTCTGCCCTAGAACTGGTCCCAATGGCCCAATTATCTGATATCCCCCCTCCAGCACCATGCCTCCAGCCTTGCATTGATCCTTCCTATTTCTACTCTCACGGCTTGTGGTGTAGGAATTAAACTGGAAATGACCACCTCCGAGTCCTACTTTTTAATTTCCTCGCCAGTTCCTTAAAGTCTGACCATTGGATCTCAATACCTGCCCACTAGATGGCATTGATGCCAACATTGACCACAACTTCTGGATCACTGCCTTCCCCTCCCCTCCATAATAACTTTTAATGAATGCCTCTAGATCTCAGCTCTCAGATCCTGCTGGCTCCTTCCATCTTCTCTTGCGCCACTCATCTTAGTAAAATACCAGAACAGCACCTTCCTTCTGTGAATCCCCTGTGTTTAGTAATCTGTGCAAGTACTCCATTGAAATGAGCTGCATGCTACTTATTCTCATAGATCCATAGAATGCCTACAGTGCAGAAGGAGGACATTTGGCATATTGAGTCTGCACCGATGTCACTCAGGCCTTATCCCCATATATTTACTCTAGCTAGTCCCTCTGACACTAAGGGCCCTATTTTACCATTTCAATTCTAAGTGCTGGGCAGACTTGAATCTGGGAGTGTTTCAGATTGGACTTCTAGACCTATTCTCAAGCGTCCCCATACACACTGCCTGAAAAAATATCAGTGATTCTGAATCGCGCTGTAGAAGCCTGTGTGCGAGGCTTAAAGCACACAAAACCCTACAGTTCCAATTGGAATCTTCAACTGCACACCCACAGGAAAAAAGATAGAGAAACGCTCCCCTGCCCCATCCCTCCTGGGCCAAGTAATGCCTCCCCCTTTCCCTGCCCCACGGACACTGTCCCATCCCCACAACATAACTGACCCCCTTATTCCCTCCCACCGCCAAGACTGATCACGAGCCCTTCTCTCCCTTCGCCACCACCAACCACATGTAGAGTGGCAATGGACCCTCCCTCCCCCCTCACTTATCACACACAGAGTGGCAGCAGACACAACTGCCCCTCCCCAGCCCCCTGCTCACTCACCCTCCATTCTCGCACCAGAGAGCCATCTGACACGCATCCCTCCCCCAAAACCAGAGCCATCTAATCCACCTCCATCCCCCCACCAGAGGGCCATCTGCCCCCCCTCCCTTCCCCCCACCAGAGACCCATGTGACTCCCCTTCCTCCTCCCTATCTGATCTGCCTCCCTCTCCCCCACCAGACAGCCATCCACCTCCCTCCACACCCACCAGAGAGCCATCTGACTGCCTCCCTCCCCCCCCCACCCACCAGAGCCATCTGACCCGCTTCCCTTTCCCCAACCAGAGAACCATCTGACCCACCTCCTTCCCCCCCAAACAGAGAGCCACCCACCTCCTTCTGTCCCCCCATCACTAACCTGAGCCAGAGAACCGCTGGAAGTTTGGAAATGACCTCAGAAGCTGGAGCACCTGAATTGGACCTTTTGGATCATTTCTGTTTTGCGCTGAATCTGGACAGGCAAACACAGTCAAATTAATGCACGCAAATGCATTTAACTTGACATTGCGCCCGTTTAGGGCACGGTCCCGACGGTGGCTATTTTTGGTCCTGGGTAAAGGGGGAATTGGTGCAGAGGATGCAGATCGCATTACTTGCCTCACGCCCGACTTTACCAAGTTTTCATGCTTGAAAATGGGTGCAACTTGATGGTAAAATTAGGTGCTAGGGGCCAACCCACCTAACCCACACATCTTTGGACTGTGGAAGGAAACTGGAGCACCCAGAGGAAACTCACACAGACACAGGGAGAACATACAAATCCACACAGACAGTGACCCAAGATGGAAATCGAACCCACGTCCCTGGTGCTGTGAGGCAGCAATGCTAACCACTGTGCCACCGTGCCACCCACATTCTGTCTGTTCGCAAACGTCTCCTGCATTTATGCCAGCAGAAACTCTTAAAAGCTGAGTCAGCCTCCTGCTGATGATAATTACGAGTTCTAATTTAATCACTTAATTAACTACCTTTGCAACTGCCACCAGCAGGCAACTTGTTTACCACTAACACTATGAAAAAAATGGAGAAGTTAATGCTAAAGTTCAGTTAAAAGCTAAATGCAAAACTTAACTTTAAAAATAGATCAATGTTAAGACGTTTAAAATACCCTCACTCAAATTCCTTGAGTTTCGTACTCTGTAAAGGCAATACTCTGTGTAACTGAGCTCTGTGCTACTATTGCGCCTACAGACTCCTCCATTGAAAGTCAGCAGTCTTAACAACTATGCTGCAGCCCCTGGGGTAGTTCTGTGCATCACGATCAGCCCAAATAATGGCCTGCACTAAGGAAAAGCAGAAGAGTGAACATCGCTTGTATTAATGGAAGTGTTATTGGATAAAGTTGGTATGAAATATTGTGAACCATTTTGGTCCCCTTATCAAAGGAAATATATTCTGGCATTGGAGGCAGTCCAGAAAAGGCTCACTTGGTTAATCCCGGATGTGGAGGGATTTTCTTATGACAAGAGTTGAGTAGGTTGGACCTGTACTCATTGGAGTTTGGAAGAATGAGAAATTTCCTTATTAAGATAACATGGGGCAGAATTTTACTGCCTTGCCCGCCACAGGAATCGGAGCTGGCGAGGGGTGAAGCATGGGAAGGTCCATTGACCTCGGGTGGGATTTTACGATTTCAGGATGAGTGAGGCCATAAAATCCTGCCCATTAAGGTTCTCAGGAGGGTTGCCAGGGTAGATGTTGAGAACTTATTTCCCCTCGTGTGAGAGTCTAGAATCAGAGGACATAATCTCACAGTAAGGGGTCGCCTATTTAAGGCAGAGATGAGGATGTTGTGGCGAAAATTAAAGTGATGGACACAAAATTGTTGCCTGGCACACAAAATGGTTACCTGGGAAGGGACATTAACTGGCACTGGCTTTTAGTCATGATGTGGAGATGCCGGCGTTGGACTGGGGTAAACACAGTAAGAAGTCCGACAACACCAGGTTTAAGTTTGATAGTAAACTCACAAGCTTTCGAGGTTTACCTCTTTGTCAGGTGAACTGTCTGGCTTTTTAGCACAGGTAGTTATTTAGAAGCTAAAATATGCAGGATCCTAAATGCTACAGGAAGCTGGTCAGAGCTTGAGGCACTTTAAATAAGGGCAGACCCAGAACAATGATTCTGGGGTCAGCCACATATGGGGACATAAATACATAAATGTAAAAAGATCAGTCACTGAATAGATCGAAACCAATCACTGATAGAGGACATAACTGCCTAAATGTATCCATTCTACGAACAATGATATGTTAACTGTCCATGTCTGTATCTGTCTGCTTGTAACGATGTGTTAACTATCGACGTCCATATCTGCCTACTCAACTTGTAACGATGTGTGAACTGTTAATGTCTGTACTGCCTATTGTCTGGAAGGTATAAAAATGATCAACTACCATTGTGTAATTGAGAAAGCAAGATGGCAAGTACTGAGGAGTACCAGTGCTTTCTCCTGAAGCTTCATGTCCGAAATAAAACTGTATTGTTGAAACCTCCAAGTCTGACTCCGAAGTAGTAAATTTCCCACAACAATAGCAAGCATTAACATATTGCGGTGCGTGGTGTGCAATGTATGCCTGTGTCTTGGGCATTGCGTTGGCAGTTTCATCACTGAAGGGTGCTTGTTGAGGGGAAAGGGGAAGGGGTTAGATTCTGTTCCTGGGGGAAGGGTAACTTGTTGCATGGCCTTCAAGTATCTAGGCAGGTTTGGAGATCCGTGCCATGCATGTGCAGGGTTCCAAATGGGATACTCATTTACCCTTGCTGCTCGAAGAAGGTTGTACATTTTTTTCTGACACTGCTGGCCAGAGCACAGTGTCAGCTCCTGGCATTCACTGCTTCTGCCACCTCCTCCCATAATGCCAAGGCGGATGCACCCCTTGGTGAGGGCCCTTGCTGGGGAAGATCCACTCGTGCCTCTCCTCAACAGCATCTAGCAGGTGCTCCTGGTCAACCTCTGTAAATCTGGGAGCCGGTTTCTATGCAGTCATCTTTGTGGCGTGACTGGCTGTATATCCATTTCTGCAGCTTCTACACAGCTCTGGCTTATTAGGGGAGTGCAGGTGCAGTGAGTGTGGCCAGCCAAGGGTACAATGGCAACAAGTTCTTGTGAGAAATTTTGAAGGTTGCATTCAGTTGAGTGTCATTCACTGATCGGGGTGCTGATTGGCTGCCACTCAATAGGTTGTTGTGTCCAGTGGGGGTGCAATACTCAGAGATCCTAATCGATTAGCTGCTGTGTCTGGCAGGGTGCAACACTGAAGGCTCCCAAGAGAGAGAATGATCAGAAGCTGGGGTGATGCATGTCAGCACAACACTAGTTCTCTGCAGGAAGTGAAGCAGTGAAGACAATATGTTCAAGGGATGGAGGGATTGGTACCCGCAATATCTGGATCCATGGGGGTATGGGGTGAGGGGCAGCCATGTCTGTGTGTGGGCAGAGATGGGGGGCAGTGATGTCTGTATAGGGGAGGGGGGGCAGCGCTGTTTGCATGGGGAGGGAGGCCAGCGATGTATGCATGGGGGAGAAAGGACCAGCGATGTCTGTGGGGAGGTTGTGGAGCCCAGTGATGCCTGTGGGGGGATTGAGGAGGCCAGCGATGCCTGTGGCAGGTTGAGGAGGCCAGCGATGTCTGTGGAGTTGTGAGGGCCTGTGATGAGGCCAGTGATGTCAATGGGGGGGTTGTTGGGGCTGGCGATGAGGCCAGCGATGTCTTGTGGAGGGTTGTGGGAGCCAGAAATGAGGCTAGCTATGCTAGTGGGGGTTGGTTGGCAGTGATCTGGATGCTGGGAGGTCTTTTCAGTGATCTCCCAGTGATGTGTGCATGTGCGGGTTCCTGCTCATCCTGCCAATTTCAGGCTCTTTGGTGTGTATAGGCCTCGCCTCCTGAGCTTTTAATGATATTCAAGATTGTGATGTCTGCATTCGAGTTTGAAGTTGCACTGAAAAAACAGTCGTGACCTAGAACAGTTTTCCCACCACTTCAGCACTTTTGGGAGAATCGCTCCCAATAGTCTAGCGATAACACCACTAGGTCATTGCCTCCCCTTTAATTATCATCACTTACATTATGAGATCTTGCTGTTCACAAATTGTCAAATTATTCTACAAAACAATATTATTGGATATCTTTTCCTGGCACCTCTCATAAGGTCCTCATCCCCAGTCAACCCAACATTCCACCTTACTTTGAAAAGCAAATACATTGAGGGACAAGCTACTACAGACCTTGGCCACCTACTGTCATCACTGCCTATGGTGCCACTGGGAACGCCACGTAATTGTGTAAAGCAGCAGAAACCACTGGGGATATCACCCAATGACTACAGCAATCTATCACACTCTGAAAGTATTCTCTTGATAGCAAGATGATGACGATCTAGACTCGCTGCTAACGTTGCTCACTGGAGTATTCACTCTGCTCTGACAAGGGGTCTCCTATCCTGTGCTCAATGGTCTCTTCATGTTACAGTTCATATTGTTATTTGAAGATGTAACTTAAAGATAACAAAATTGTCATTTTGCAGATATAACTTAGCCACTGAAGTTTAAGTCTTGGAATGGTGAAAGAGACCAGGTGAGCCATTTCTTGAGGGATTGGTGGAGACTTTAAGTACTTTTTAACTGTGAAGCCATATAAAGACATCTTCATAAAAAATAAATTCCAGAATGAAGTCACAGTATACTCATATGTTCAACTATCTGCCAAGGAAAGTTGTCAATGCCAGCGCAGTCTTTGACGCTGGTATATTGCAAAAGTAATGATGACCCTTCAGTGCCCCCTATCGATATTCTGTACCAATGTCCATTCTTGCAACTGCATAGCTCTTCCGCAAAACCTGGTACACAATCAGACTTCGGTTAAAAAAGTCCATAAATGCTAATTGTTCTGTAAAAGTATTCAATAACCCTAGATTGGGGACAATTACGAGAGGTCATGATCTAAGGGTGAGGGGGGAGAAGTATAATTTGGATATGAGAGGAAGGTTCTTCACGCAGAGGGTCGTGGGGGTATGGAACGCGTTACCGATTAGAGTGGTGGAGGCAGGCACGTTGGACTTGTTTAAGGTTTACTTAGATAGACACATGAGCGAAACAAGAATGGAGGGCTATAGTAGAGGGTATTAAATAGGGTCAGAGCCTCGGGAGACACTGGAAATGTAGACTTACATGTTAACGTTTTTGTCTTTTTATTCCGCAGGTGGAGGTCCACCTTATTGTCAAACGAGGGGCATGCACACGGTGGGTTGTGCGTGGGCTGCTCTCGGAGGTTCCGGGAGTGGCCTAGTACTTCGTGTCGGTGTGTGTGCTTGATCCTGGACCAGTAGACGGGCGCCGCAACAGCTCAGTGGCTAGCACTGCTAGCTGTGCAGATACATGGATTTGGGCCTGTGTCTGTGGGAGTTTGCGCATTCTCCCTGTGGTTGCGTGGATTTCCTCCAGGCGCTCCGGTTTCCTCCCACACCCCAAAGATGTGCTCTTAGGCTGATTGGTATATCAAATTGACACTATTCTCCCTTGAATCTGGCTAAGTTAGGGGTTCCACTCACATACACACAGGGCAGGGTAGGTGTAGGAGGATGCGGCGGCGCGGGCTCGTTGGGCCGAAGGGCCTGTTTCCCATGCTGGGTTGTTCTTTGTTCTTTGTTAACCCTACTGAGAAAATGCAATGCAAATTCAACCCTCTCGGCTTTCTAGCCCTACTCTAATCATTGATGAGTAACCGTAACTCTAAAAGGCTCGGAGCGAGTTTTCTTGGTTGAACTTCAAGTAGTAACAATGTAAGTCTCTAAACAAGCAGGATAAACAACTGTAAAGGTACAGATACCACTGAAGTAAACAAGCTTTTTAACTTGGACAATGACCATAAAACCCTGAAGATTTTTTTTCCCAGTGCCCCATACTTTAAGCAGTAGAGGGTGGACAAATATTTTTTGCCTACGTGATTGTAAACACACGAGTGCTACTTTTCTTTCTTCATATGCTGGGCAAGTTGAGCAGAAATTCTGCTGCAGCCTTTAGAACAAGTCAGAAAATTCTCCCATGAAACATATTCTCAGAAGTGGTCAATCTGAGGTTAACTGACATTTTAGAAAACACACTGAACTATCACTGATAAGAAAAGCACATCAAGTGTTGTGAGACTTTGGATAGCATTATTTTCAAACTTGCTCACTTTAATTATTCTCTACTTTCATTTTCAGTAAATAACTTTGTAAAATCTTCCTCCTCATTTTCCATTGTCACCATTGAGAACGTGTGACCAGACTACAGCTCTGACCGCAGCTGCAAATCCCTGTAGGGTGTTTGTGAGTATGGGTGATGTTAAACAAATCCCTGGTGTTATCAGGATTTTTTATGCTAAGGAACGGTGGTCACATTTCCCCAGGGTGAGGTGAGTAAGCTTCTTGTGATGCTGTGTGACAGTGGGACACAGGGGCCAGCCAGACTCTACAGCTGGGAAAATGCATGACCTTCCTACCAAAGAGTGCAATATGTGCCAAGGTGTTGTTAAAAGGAATTCATATAACCCTATAATGTGGAAGGAGGCCACTCAGCTCATCGAGTCTACACCAACCACAATACCACTCAGGCCCTATCCCCAAAATCCCACACATTTAGCCTGGCTAGTTCCCCAGACTTAGTATGGCCAATCCACCTAACCTGCACATCTTTGGACTTTGGGTGGAGTCTGGAGCACCCAGTAGAAGCCCACACAGATAGTGACTCGAGACTGGAATCAAACCTGAGTACCTGGTACTGTGAGGCAGCAGTGCTAACCACTGTGCCACTGTCAATTGAATGAGGGTTTGGGCCTACTACCTGGCTAGTCAATGCAGAAATGTTGGCCAATGTAGACTTCTTATTCTCCCACTTAGAAGCAGAAAAGTGAGCAAGGCTGCTCTCTGCATTTAAAGGCTTGTGCAGAGACAAGCTTGGCAGCACCAGCCTGGCCATACATGATGTAGATATGGGAAGTGGTCTACCCTTAAGGCAACATCCCATTGTCTGGACCCAGCAAAACTGGCCCAGGTCAAAGAGGAGGTTAACTACCCACGAGAGCACCAATTAATAGAGCCTAGCAACAGTAACTGGGGCTCCACAGTTGTGCTGGTGCCCAAGCTGAATGACTTCACAAGGTTCTAAATTGACTACTGGAAAGTTAATGCAGTGATCTGAGCTGACTCATACCAATACCTCAAATGGGAGACTGCACGTAAAGCTACTTAAATCACCCAGGTTGATTGGGTCAAGGGAGACTGGCAGGTTCCCTTGAGGTTTGCACAAAGGAAATGTCTCCTCCAGACAGATTAAATCAGTGTCGGGTTATGCACTTTGGACTCGAAAATGCTCCAGTTACCTTCCAAAAGTTGATATTCTTGGTAGTGATGAGCTTATCGAATTGCATAGAGTACCTCGACAACCTTCTACTGTACAAGGGCACTTGGGAAATCCACACTGAACAACTAGAAGCCCTCTTTCAGACAGTACAATCAAACTCGCAAAAAGTGAGCTTGGTAAAGCTAAAGCAACCTATCTAGGACATATAGTGGGACCAAGACAGATATTGCCCAAGACTGCCAAGGTACAAACCGTAGCCCAGATCCCCATTCCCGCCACAAAATGGGCAAACATGAGGTTCATGAGGAAGTGTGAGTTCTACTACAAGTTTGTCTCATGCTTTAGTACATAGCCTCTCCGCTGACATATCCACTACAGAAAAAAGGAAAGGTAGTATAGACTGAGAAATGCCAGACAGTTTTTTGAAAAGCACCTTGGCACTGCCCACCAGGCATTGGGTTGTGCCAACAAAGGGGGCCAGAAGGGCAGGCCAAACTCCTGCCCACGCTAATGGCCAGCAGATCAGCCCATCTCTCTCTCTGTCTCCAATCTCAAAGGCAGAGTGGCAGCCGAACCCCTATCCCCTTACATCTCCCCCCAGAGACTCTGATTTCCCATTAGGCCCTGCCACCCCGGCCCCACCCTCGGCACAGCTCAATGCCTGGTGGGCAGTGCCAAGTTGCCCCCTGGGCATTGCTACTTTGCCCCTTGGGCAGTGCCAGGAGTATGAAGTTTGCATATTCTCCCCATGTCTGCGTGGGTTTCCTCCAAGTGCTCTGGTTTCCTCCCACAGTCCACAGATATGCAGATAAGATAGATTGGCCATGCTAAATTAGTGTTCTAAGAAGTGTAGGTTAAGTGGATAAGCAATGGTAAATGTGTGGGGTTACAGAGATAGGATGAGGGAAGGAGCCTGTGTAATATGCCCTTTCAGAGAGTTAGTGCAGACTCAATGGGCTAAATTGCCTCTTCTGCATGGCAGAGATTCTATGATTTTGTGATTCCATAATTATATGGAGAAGAGAGTTTAACCAATGCAGGTGCAGAAATGTAATGCCTACATTGAGGCATGAATACATTCAAAGGTCAGTAGCTGAACAGAGAGCGAAAAAAACTGGATGGCTAAGAACCCAAAGTTCAGTACTATTCAGCATCCTTTATCCATGTAAGATGATAGTCATGTAGCAAATGAAGTAGTTGAAGAGGCCCCCTGAGGAGGTCTGGGTAAGGAGGATGTCCCTTGGGCATTGCCTGCCTGGTGGTGCCAGCCTGGACCCCTGGCACTGTCCAAGGAGCAAAGTAGCAATGCCCAGGTACACTTAATTCATTCAGTTCAGTCCAACTCCAGAACACAGCATATAGAATCCACAGAATTCCTACAGTGCAGAAGGAGGCCATTTGGTCAATCAAGTCTGCACCGACTTTCCAAAAGAACATCTTACCCAGACCCACCCTTTCCTGTATCCCACACATTTACCATAGCTTATCCATCAAACCTACACATCTTTGGACACCCACGGGCAATTTAAGATGGTCAATCAACCTCATCTTTGGACTTTGGGAGGAAACCAGAGCACTCGGAGGAAACACACGCAGTCATGGGGAGAACGTGCAAACTCCACACAAACAGTCACCCAAGGCCAGAATTGAACCCGTGTCCCATCCCTGGCCCTGTGAGGTAGCAGTATTAACAATTTGCCACCATGCCGCCACATAATCTAGGTGTGCTGCGCAGTATCTAGACTGACAATTCGGAACATTCCTGAAGGAGCACTGTCTTGTCAAAGATAACTTCTTCCAAATGTCAATTCAACCCATATTTTTCGATTCAAAACGTGTTTTTAAAGAGAGGTAGCTGACTAAATGCATACTGTTTGCCTTGGAAGAAGTAGAAATTCGGGTGTTTGATATATTGAATGAATTTAGGCCGGCACAGTGGCACGGTGGTTAGCACTGCTGCCTCACAGCCCCAGGGACTTGTGTTCAATTCCAACCTCGGGCGATTGCCTGTGCGGAGTTCACACATTCTTCTCGTGTCTGCATGTATTTTCTCCCACACTCCAAAGATGTGTGGGTCAGGTTGTTTAGCCATGATAAATTGTCCCTTAGTGTCAGAGATCAGGCAGGAAAAAATACATGAAATAACAGGGATCAGGCCTGGGTGGGATTGTTGCCGGTGCAGGCTCAATGGGCCAATTGGCTTCCCTCTGCATATTTGGGAATCTATGATTCTATAGTTCTATGAAGGGAATGGGTTTTGCATTGTGAAGCAGTGTTCAGGGCAGATTTTTGTGTTGCTAATGTGAATGTGCCAGCAGGTCCAAAGCCACCAGCGTTTCAAAAGGTATTTTCACAGGATGTGAATCTCAATAATGAGATTAGCAGTTGTAGACAGACCAAGACAACTTCATCCTGCTAACAGGAAATGCTTTGGGATCGACGATTGCACCATCCAGGAAAGACATTAATCTCAGGACTAGCAGAAACTGAGGGGACAGAGGGCCAAATATACAGAGTGAATCTCCAAAGGAGAATAATCATGTAATTGGCACTCTTTTCATGGAAGCAGGGGTAGATTCTACCTAGCAGCCTGTAAGCTAGTTCTGGCTGGCAGACCAGAAGCAAAAATGCAGAAAATTTTCATGGAGGCAGTTAAAATCCATCACTTCACTGAAAAAGAATAACTATTCAATCGTATACAGTGCGGTAACTATCAGCTGGCTTTCACTTATAGAGCTAATGGATTAGATATTGTTTGTAAAGAGGGAAGTCCTGAAAGAGTTCAGATCTTGCAAATGCGCTTTGGATCAAAAGTGTAATTCCGACTTAAACTGTGTGTGTGTTTCATAGTCTTGTACGTAACAGCCTTTAATAATACATTTGTGTACATTTGTCTTCTCTTTAGTGTAACAAAGAGCTTTCATTAAGTGCTGTACCACAACTACACTGGTTACTGTTCTCAATGAATCTTGCTTGTGGCTCCTTAAACCATCCTGTAGACGAACTATACACCACCGCAAACCAATGTTTCTAAATTAGAACATATTCGCAGTTAACATCAGCTGAGACCGTGACAGAAAATTGGGGCTTGAGTCCGGATTTCAAAAGAGACACAAATTTCTTTGGTGTAGAGAATTTTTGACTTTGAACCTAAAAAGAGTGAGTACAACTTGCAATCAAGTGTGAACATGTTATTTAAAATAGGAAGGCTGCAAAATGACTTTAGAGGTAATTCAATCCTACCTGGAAGTAGACAATGTGACCATAGCAAGTTTAAAACTAAATTAATAGAATTGTCAAATAAATTGGACATAACTTTATCTACAGGGGCTCAGAAGGCTGAGATAATTGCAAGTCTAGCAACACATTTCAACTTACAAGAGGGGTTAGCCACATCCAAAATTTCAAGAAGGGAAAAAATTGAGTTAGTTAAGCTTCAAGTAGAAAGAGACAAAGCAATTGAGAAGTTATAGGTGCAGGAAAGAGAGAGAGAATTAGAGGAAAGAAAGAGGGAAAGAGAAGAATGAGCCAAAGAGAGACAGTTTTGAGGGGGATTGGAAATGCAGAAGTTAGCCAATGGAAGAAAGGGAGAAAGAGAAAAAGAATCAAATTAAAATGCAACAAATGGTAGCACAGAGCTAAATGAGGAAGAAAGTAGCTCCAGATAGAAAACCTGTGGGATAATGATCAGATATGTACAAGTTCTCCCGAAATTCAATGACTAGGAAGCTGATGCCGGAATTTTACCATCTCACCCACCACAGGAATTGGAGTGGCCAAGGAACAGACAATAAGAAGGTCCCATTGACTTTGACTTTGGGTGGGATTTTATGGTTTCGGGATGAGCGAGGCCGTAAAATTACGCCCTGAGACTTTCTTTTGTGCTTCTGAAAAATAAGCTAGACAAAAGAGATGGCCACATTTGGACCCTGCTCATACAGACTGGATTCGTAGGTTGGGCTAGTGGAGTATATGCGTCTCTGTCCCAGGAATGGTGTGGAGACTATGAGTTAGTGGAGAAAGCTGTACCAAGTGCTTATGAGCTGGTACAAGAGGCTCACAAACAACAGTGTAGAGCTGTAAGAAAACAGTGTGGACAGACATGCCTTGAATCTGAAAGGGTCAACAAAGTCAGCTTGATAAATGGATACAGTCACTGAAAATAGACGAAAGCTATGAAGCACTTAGACAGGTAATTTAAAGATACGCTGCCTATTATGATTAGAACACTTGTCGAGGAACAAAAGGTTAGAACAGCGACAAGCTGCAGAGTTTGCAGACATTTGCGAGTTGACTCATAGCCCAAACCTTTTCTTCAAACCCACCTTTAAATGGGAGAAAGCTAGAAACTGCAAATGTGCAAGAGAGAACAAACTTGCTAGCGAGGGAGTGGTAAGAAACCTCAAGGAGCCATCCCCTCAAAATATACTCTAGAACATAGAACATTACAGTGCAGTACAGGCCATTCAGCCCTCGATGTTGTGCCGACCTGTGAAACGAGTCTAAAGCCCATCTAACCTACATTATTCCAACATCATCCATATGTTTATCCAATGACCATTTAAATGCACTTAATGTTGGCAAGTACACTACTGTTGCAGGCAGGACATTCCACGCCTTTACTACTCTCTGAGTAAAGAACTTACCTCTGACATCTATCCTATATCTATCACCCCTCAATTTAAAGCTATATCCCTTCGTGTTAGCCATCACCATCGAGGAAAAAGGCTCTCGCTGTCTGCTCTATCTAATCCTCTCATCATCTTGTATGCCTCTATTAAGTCACCTCTTAGTCTTTTTCTCTCTAACGAAAACAACTTTAAGTCCCTCAGTCTTTCCTCATAAGACTTTCACACCATACCAGGCAACATCCTGGTAAATCTCCTCTGAACCCTTTCCAATGCTTCCATATCTTTCCTATAATGCAGTCACCAGAACTGTACGTAGTACTCCAAGTGCAGCCACACCAGAGTTTTGTACAGCTGCAACATGACTTCATGGCTCCTGAAACTCAATCTCTGTACCAATAAAAGCTAACACAATGTATGCCTTCTTAACAACCCTATTAACCTGGGTGGCAACTTTCAGGGATCTATGCACATCGACACCGAGATCTCTTTGCTCATCTACACTACCAAGTATCTTACCATTAGCCCAGTACTCTGTATTCCTGTTACTCCTTCCAAAATGAATCACCTCACACTTTTCCGCATTAAACTCCATTTGCCACTTCTCAGCCCAGCTCTGCAGCTTATTTATGTCCCTCTGTAACCTGCAACATCTTTCCGCACTGTCCACAACTCCACCAACTTTAGCGTCATCTGCAAATTTACTAACCCATCCTTCCACACCCTCTTCCAGGTCATTTATAAAAATGACAAACAGCAGTGGCCCCAAAACAGATCCTTGCAGTACCCAACTAGTAACTGAAATCTAGGATGAACATTTCCCATCAACCACCACCCTCTGTCTTCTTACAGCTAGCCAATTTCTGATCCAAACCGCTAAATCACCCTTAGTCCCATGCCTCCATATTTTCTGCAATAGCCTACCGTGGGAAACCTTATCAAACACTTTACTGAAATCCATATACATCACATCAGCTGCTTTACCCTCATTCACCTCTTTGGTCACCTTCTCAAAGAACTCCGTAAGGTTTATGAGGCACAACCTATCCTTCACAAAACCGCGTTGACTACCCTGATCAAGTTATTCCTCTCTAGATGATTAAAAATCCTATCTCTTATAATCATTTCCAAAACTTTGCCCACAACAGGACTAAGGCTCACTGGTCTATAATTACAAGGATTGTCCCTGCTTCCCTTCTTGAACAAAGAACAAAGAGAACAAAGAACAAAGAACAAAAACTGCCCGGGAAACAGGCCCTTCGGCCCAACGAGCCCGCGCCGCCATTTTAACATTACCAGTCCCCCCTCCGCCCATGACCCTTATCTATACTTATGGCATTCTACATTGAGGGAAACTAATTTAGGGACAATTTATTACCTCCAATCAGCCTAATAGCTCATCTTTGGGGTGCGGGAGGAAACCGGAGCACCCAGAGAAAACCCACGCAAGCACGGGGAGAATGCGCAAACTCCCACAGACACTGGCCCAAATCCATGTGTCTGCACAGCAAACAATGATAGTCACTGAGCTGTCGTGTTGCCCAGCATCTGGTCCAGTTTAAGCACACACTAACGACAGGGGGGTATAAAAAGAAGGCAGTAATAGACAGCGGGCAGCATCGGGAGCGGGCAGCGGAGTGAGTGGGAGCTGAGTGAGAGCTATAAGGGCTTTGGCTCGCTGGGCTTAGGCGAGAGCAGACTTAGGCAAGGTGAGTTGCTGGTCCCATCTTTCCTGTATTGCATTTTGGTACACATAATTCCAAGGGAGGTCAGGACATGGCAGGGGCTATGGGGAGGCGCTTTAGCTGTGTCAGGTGCCATATGTGGGAGTTCTTGGAGGCATCACGTCTCCCGAAGGCCCACATCTGCGTCTAGTGTTTAGATCCAGAGGATTGGAGGATTGCGGATGTAGTTCCTATTTTTAAGAAAGGGAACAGAGATAGCCCGGGAAATTACCGACCGGTGAGTCTGACCTCAGTGGTTGGTAAGCTGATGGAGAGGCTTCTGAGGGACAAGATTTACGAACATTTGGAGAGGTTTGACATGATCAGGAATAGTCAGCATGGATTTGTCAAGGGCAGGTCGTGCCTTACAAGCCTAGTTGAGTTCTTCGATAATGTGACTGAACACATTGACGAAGGAAGTGCCGTGGACGTAGTGTACATGGACTTCAGCAAGGCGTTTGATAAGGTCCCCCATGCAAGACTTCTTGAGAAGGTGAGAGGGCATGGGATCCAAGGGCCTTTGGCCTTGTGGATCCAGAACTGGCTTGCCTGCAGAAGGCAGAGAGTGGTTGTGGATGGGGCTTTTTCTGAATGGAGGTCAGTCACCAGCGGAGTGCCTCAAGGATCTGTTCTGGGACCCTTGTTGTTTGTCATTTTCATAAATGACCTGGATGAGGAAGTGGAGGGATGGGTAAGTAAGTTCGCTGATGACACGAAGGTCGGTGGTGTTGTGGATGATCTGGAAGGATGGCAAAAGTTGCAGCAGGACATAGATAGGATGCAGGACTGGGCGGAGAAGTGGCAGATGGACTTCAACGCGGATAAATGTGTTGTCGTCCATTTTGGCAGAACCAACGGGATGAACGAGTACACTATTAAGGGCAGAAGTCTGAGTAGTGTTGAGGAGCAGAAGGATCTTGGGGTCCGGGTCCACAGGACTCTTAAATCGGCCTCGCAGGTGGAGGAGGTGGTCAAGAAGGCGTATGGTGTACTGGCCTTCATTAATCGAGGGATTGAGTTTAGGAGTCGGGAGGTAATGCTGGAACTTTATAAGACCCTTGTCAGGCCTCATTTGGAGTATTGTGCGCAGTTCTGGTCGCCTCACTATAGGAAAGATGTAGAAGCTATTGAAAGGGTGCAGAGGAGATTTACAAGGATGTTGCCTGGACTGGGAGGCATGCCTTATGAAGTTAGGTTGAGGGAGCTGGGACTCTTTTCCCTGGAGAGACGAAGGTTGAGAGGCGACCTGATAGAAGTTTACAAAATGTTGAGAGGAATAGATAGGGTGGACTCTCAGAGGCTATTTCCCCGGTTTGAAATGGTTGCTACGAGAGGACACAGATTTAAGGTGCGGGGAGGGAGGTTCAGAAGTGATGTTAGGGGTAAGTTTTTCACTCAGAGGGTGGTGAGTGAATGGAATCGGCTGCCGTCAGTGGTGGTGGAGGCGAACTCGCTGGGGTCTTTTAAAAGACTTCTGGATGAGTATATGGGGTTTAATGAGATTGAGGGTTATAGATAGGTCTGTAGGTTGGTAGGTGATGTGGTCGGCACAACTTGTGGGCCGAAGGGCCTGTTTGTGCTGTAGTGTTCTATGTTCTATGTTCTATGTTCTATCTGCAGCGTTTGAGGGCCCGGGTCAGGCAACTGGACCTGCGTTTAGAGGATGCATTTCTGGTTAGGGAGAATGAGGAGTTAATGGCTATGAACCATGAACAAGTGGAGGGCCCAGGGCCTGGGGGACAGGATGGGTGGGTAACTGTTAGGTGGAGGAAGAGGAAGGAGAAGAATAGTCCTGGTCCAAAGACCACCCCAGTGGCCCCCCAAAAGGCATCGACGGGGGTACGAAAGGATAGACAGGAGGGCCAGAATGACTCAGAGGGAAGGAAGGGGGCTGGCAATGAGATAGTGGTGGGGGATGGGAGGGTCAAAGGAATTGATAGGCGGTTCTGTGGGCAAAAGCATGACTCCAGGATGGTAGTCTGCCTCCCTAGAGCAGGGGTACAGGATGTATCGGAGAGGATAGAGGGAATTTTGAAGGGTGAGGAGACCCAGGCAGAAATAATAATACGCATAGGAGAAAAGAACGTGGGAAGACAGAGTAGGGCAGATGTACGTAGGCAATTTAGGGAGTTGGGGGCCAAGCTGAAGAGCAGGGCCTCCAGAGTGGCATTCTCTGGGCTGCTGCCTAGTAAAAAGTCTGACAACACCAGGTTTTAGTCCAACCGATTTATTTGATAGTAAACTCACTAGCTTTCGAGGGGATTCCCTCTTCTTCAGCTGAATGGAGAGTTCTGGCCTCAGACAGAGCATATAAAGCCCAGAGCATGTAAAGCCATATAATCCTGGTGTTGTCAGACTTTTTACTGTGTTTACCCCAGTCCAACGCCGGCATATCCACATCACTGCTGCCTAGCACCAGCAGGGCTAGGAATAATGAGATCATGCAGCTGAATGCGTGGCTGAGGGATTGGTGCAAGGTAGAGGGCTTTACTTTTGTCGATCACTGGGAAGTATTTGTGAGAGAAGGGCACCTGTACAGGAGGGATGAGGAGCATTTGAATGGGAGGGGGACAAATGTCTTAGCTGGGAGGTTAGCTGGAGTGTTTAGGCAGGGTTTAAACTAATATGGAGGGGGGGTGGGGATGAGACTGATAGCTCATTAGGCACTGGAATTGGGAGCGAGTTGGATGGCAGGGTAGGTTTAGGTGAAAGGAAAATTACCAAGGGAAAGGAGGATCCGAGTGGGCCTGGAGGGTTGGATTGCGTCTGTTTTAAGGCGAGAGTGTAACGGGTAAAATGTATGAGCTTAGGGCCTTGATGTTTGTGAGGAATTTAGATGTGTTGGCAGTAACGGAGACGTGGTTAAAGGAAGGGCAGGACTGGCAGCTGAATATTCCTGGGTATAAGTGTTTCAGGTGTGACAGAGGAGGGTTGAAGAGAGGTGGTGGGGTGGCGTTGCTAGTTAAGGAGCACATCACAGTGCAGAGGGAGGACAATATGGAGGAGTTAGGGATTGAGTCGCTGTGGGTGGAATTGAGGAATACAAAGGGAGAAATTATGATGCTAGGGGTATACTATAGGCCACCCAACAGCCCGAGGTCAGTGGAGGAAGGTATTTGTAGAGATGTTTTAGATAGGTGCAGAAAGAATAGGGTGGTTGTAGTGGGTGACTTTAATCTTCCTGGAGTGGATTGGAAGGTGCCTAGAGCTGGGGGTACGGATGGGGACCAATTTGTAAAATGTGTGTTGGAAGGGTCCTTGGAGCAGTACGTAACTAGCCCGACTAGGGAAGGGGCTATACTGGATTTAGTGTTGGGTAATGAGCCGGGGCAGGTGGTTGAGGTTGCAGCAGGCGAACATGTGGCTAACAGTGACCAGAATTCTGCCTACTTTAGAATAAAAGTGGAAAGGGATGAGTGCCGTCCGAAGGGGAGGGTGCTGAACTAGGGGAAGGCGAGCTATAGCCGGATTAGGAAGGAGCTGAAGGATACTGATTGGGAGGGGTTGTTAGCGGGCAAGTCCACGGTTGGCAAGTGGGAGGTTTTCAAGGGCAAACTGATAATGTTGCAGGAAAGGCATGTGCTGGCAAAGAGAAGGATGGGAAAAGCAGGATTAGAGAGCTGTGGATTACAGGGGGTATTGAGAACTTGGTCAGGAAAAAAAGGGCGGCATATGTTAGGTCGAAACAACTGGGAACGGAGAGTGCACTGGAGGAATATAGAGAGAGTAGGAGGGAGCTTGAAAGGGGAGTTAGAAGGGCAAAAAGGGGGCATGAAATGGCTTTGGCTGATAGGATTAGGGAAAATCCAAAGGCATTTTACTTTTATATTAGGAACAAGAGAGCGGTTAGAGGGAAAATTGGTCCTCTTAGGGACAAAGGAGGGGAGCTATGCATCGAGTCTGAGGGAATGAGGGAGATCCTGAATGAATACTTAGTGTTGGTATTCACAAAGGAGAGGGGTTTGGTGTCTTGTAATGTCTTGGAGGGAGCTGTAGATCATTTGAAGGAAATATCCATTACGAGGGAGGAAGTGTTAGGGTTTTTAGGTATCATAAAAACGGATAAAGCTCCGGGGCCTGATGGTATTTATCCCAGGCTGCTTAGGGAGGTGAAAGATGAAATTGCTGGGCCTCTGATGCAAATCTTTGTCTCTTCTTTGGACACAGGTGAGGTCCCAGAGGACTGGAGGGTAGCTAATGTGGTACCACTGTTTAAAAAGGGCAGTAGGGATAACCCTGGTAATTATAGACCAGTGAGTTTGACATCGGTGGTAGGAAAATTGTTGGAAAAAATTCTTAGGGATAGGATGTATAAGCATTTGGAGCGTTGCAATCTGATTAGGGATACACAACATGGCTTTGTTCAGGGGAGGTCTTGCCTTACGAATCTGGTAGAATTTTTTGAGGAGATGACAAAAACGGTTGACGATGGGCGAGCCGTTGATGTCATCTATATGGATTTCAGTAAGGTGTTTGGCAAAGTCCCTCACGGTAGGCTGGTAGAAAAAGTTAAGGCACATGGGATACAAGGACAGGTAGCTAGATGGATTGAAAACTGGCTGGGCAATAGGAGACAGAGTAGTAGTGGAAGGGTCCTTTTCTGGCTGGAGGTCAGTCACCAGTGGTGTGCCGCAGGGCTCAGTACTGGGACCTCTCCTCTTTGTAGTATATATAAACGACTTGGAAGAGGGCGTACGTAGTGTGATCAGGAAGTTTGCAGATGACACCAAGATGGCAGGATTGGCGGATACTGAGGAAGATTGTCAGGTGACACAGCAGGATATGGATAGGTTGGTATACTTGGCAGATAGATGGCAGATGGAATTTAATCCTGACAAATGCGAGGTGATGCATTTTGGAAGGAATAATGCAGGGAGGAGTTACATGATAAAAGGTAGACCGATTAAGAGTATAGAAATGCAGAGGGACCTGGGAGTGCAGGTGCACAAGTCTCTGAAGGTGTCAACACAGGTGGAGAAGGTTGCAAAGAAAGCTTATGGAATGCTAGCCTTTATAGGAAGGGGTATAGCGTATAAGAGCTGTCGTCTAATGCTTCAGTTGTACAGAACGTTGGTTAGACTGCATTTGGAGTACTGCGTCCAGTTCTGGTCACCTTACTACCGGAAGGATGTGGAGACCCTGGAGAGAGTGCAGAGGAGGTTTACCAGGATGCTGCCTGGTATGGAAGGACTGGGTTATGAGGAAAGATTGGGAAAACTGGGGCTCTTCTCCTTAGAAAGATGGAGATTAAGGGGGGATCTGATAGAGGTGTATAAAATAATGAAGGGTATAGATAGAGTCAACAGTGGCAGGCTTTTCCCTAGATTGGAGACAACTATCATGAGAGGTCATGATCTAAGGGTGAGGGGGGGAGAAGTATAATTTGGATACTAGAGGAAGGTTTTTCACACAGAGGGTCGTGGGGGTATGGAATGCGCTACCAAGTAAGGTGGTGGAGGCAGGCACGCTGGACTTGTTTAAGGTTTACTTAGACAGACACATGAGTGAAACAGGGATGGAGGGTTATATAAGACAGTTTTAAAAAGGGTCAGAGCCTCGCGTCGATACTGGAAATGTAATACTACATGTTAATGTTTTGTCTCTTTTACTCCACAGGTATTGGTCCACCTTGTTGTCAAACGAGGGGCATGCACACGGTGGGTTGTGCGTGTGCTGCTCTTGGAGGTTCCGGGAGTGGCCTAGTACTTCGTGTCATTGTGTGTGCTTAAACCTGGACCAGCAGACGGGCACCACAACAGCTCAGTGACTAGCACTGCTGGCTGTGCAGATACATGGATTTGGGCCTGTGTCTGTGGGAGTTTGCGCATTCACTCTGTGGTTGCGTGGGTTTCCTCCGGGTGCTCCGGTTTCCTCCCACACCCCAAAGATGTGCTCTTAGGCTGATTAGTGTACTAAATTGACCCCACACTATTCTCCCCTGAATCTGGCTACAATAGGGGTACCATTCGCATGCACACGGGGCAAGGTAGGTGTAGGAAAATGCTTTGTTAAAATGGCGGTGCAGGCTTATTTGGCTGAAGGGCCTGTTTCCCGTGCCGGGTTGTTCTTTGTTCTTTGTATGAAGCACTAGGCTATTCTCGAACATCCAAGAGCAGCCCTTGTACGACCCATCACATGTATGCCCCTCATTGGACACAAGGTGGACTGACTTAAAACCTGTGAATTAAAAGAGAAAAACATTAGTATCATTTCACATCCTTTTACATTACCAGGGACGTCCCAATGCTAATGAATCTTATTTAAAACAATCTCCTATATCCTTCCATCTCCAACCCACTCATGTGCCTGTCTAAGCAACTCTTAAACAACTCCAGCGTGCCTGCCTCCACCACCTTACTTGGAAGAGCATTCCATACCCCCACTACCCTCTGTGTGAAAAACCTCCCTCTAATATCGGTGTTATACATCTCCCCCCTCACCCTAAGCCCGTGGCCCCTCGTACTGTGTGTCTCTAACATAGGAAATAGCTTACCTCTGTTTACTCTATCTATACCCTTCATAATCTTATATACCTCTATTAGATCCCCCCTCAGTCGCCATCCTTCAAGGGAAAACAGCCCCAATTTGCTCAATCATTCCTCATAACCCAGTCCTTCCATACCAGGCAACATCCTGGTAAACCTCCTCTGCACTCTCTCCAGAGTCTCCACGTCCTTCTGGTAGTAAGGCGACCAGAACTGGATGCAGTACTCCAAATGCGGCCTAACCAATGTTCTATACAACTGCAACATTAGGCTCCAGCTCTTATGCTCTATACCCCTTCCTATAAAGGCTAACATACCATAGGCTTTCTTCACAACCTTCTCCACTTGTACTGCCACCTTCAAAGACTTGTGCACTTGCACTCCCAGGTCCCGCTGCGTTTCTATACTCATTATAGGCTTACCCTTTATCATATAACTCCCCCCTACATTATTCCGGCCAAAATGCATCACCTCACATTTATCTGGATTAAACTCCATTTGCCATATATCTGCCCAATATACCAGCCTATCAATATCCCATCGTATTGCCAGACACTGCTCCTCACTGCCCGCCAATCCAGCCATCTTAGTGTCATCTGCAAATTTGCTGATCACACCACTTACTCCCTCTTCCAAGTCATTTATATATATTACAAAGAGAAGAGGTCCCAGTACTGAGCCCTGCAACACACCACTAGTGACGGACCTCCAGCTAGAAAAGGACCCTTCCACTACTACTCTCTGACTCCTCTTAGCAAGCCAGTTCTCAACCCATCTAGATACCTGGCCTTGTATCCCAAGGGGATAACAAGGGGACAACTTTTGCTATCCTCCTGTCTTCTGGCACTATTCCTGTAGACAATGACAAAATAAAGATCAAAGCCAAAGACTCTGCAATCTACTCCTAACCGCCCAGAGAATCCTGGAATAAATCCCATCTGGTCCAGGGGACTTATCTATTTTCACACTTTTCAGAATTGCTAACACCTCCTCCTTGTGAACCTTAATCCTGTCTAGTCTAATAGCCTGTATCTCAGTATTCTACTCGACAACATGATGAAAAATATTCATTTAGCGCCTCTCCTAACCCTTTGGATTCCATGCACAACTTCCCACTACTGTCCTTGACTGGCCCTAATCTTATCCTAGTCATTCTTTTATTCCTGACATACCTATAGAAAACTTTAAAGTTTTCCATGATCCTACCTGCCAAAGACTTCTCATGTCCTCTCCTGGCTCTTCTTAGCTCTCTCTTTAGGTCCTTCCTGGCTAACTTGTAACTCTCAAGCGCCCTAACTGAGCCTTCATGTCTCATCTTTACAGAAGTCTCCTCCATCCTCTTCACAAAAGATTCAATTTCGTTAGTAAACCACTGTTCCCTCGCTCGACCACTTCCTCCCTGCCTGACAAATACATACATATCAGGAGCACACAGTAGCTGTTTCTTAAACAAGCTCCACATTTCAATTGTGCAATTATCCTTGCTGGAAAGAACTTTTCCTGGCGAGGCTACAAAGGCAAGTGAGCCTGGACAATAGAGCCCCTGGCTCATCAATTACATTTACATTAACATTATAATAAATTTAAATAATATATTCAGCCTCTTGCTGGAAATGAGTGGGAGGCTGAATGCACCAGATATCCAATGCTGGTAAGATTGCAACAGGCAAAAAATCGGGTGTGAATCCCCTGCAGTTTCTTTCCACATCCTATGCATCCTAAATCTTGCCTAATCGCATCATAATTTCCTTTCCCCTAGCCTTGCCCTGCGGTATATACCTATCCCTTCCCATCACTAAAGTAAACGTAAGCAAATTGTGGTCACTATCACCAAAGTGCTCACCTACCTCCAAATCTAACACCTAGCCTGGTTCATTATCCAGTACCAAATCCAGTGTGGCCTCCCCTGTTGTTGGTCTATCTACATGCTGTGTCAGGAAACCCTCCTGCACACATTGGACAAAAACTGACCCATCTAAAGTAATCGAACTATAGCTTTTCTAGTCAATATTTGTAAAGTTAGAATCCACAATAACAGCTATCCTGTTCTTTCGCTCCTATCTAGAATCATCTTTACAATCCTGTTGTCTACATCTCTGGAACTTTTCAGAGGCCAAGTCTGCTGGAGTGTTGAGAGATATGAAAAGAGTCAGATGCCTTCATGATAATAAGCTGGGCCACACCAGAGCAATATGCTGGAGATTATACAGTCATCCTGTTGGGGTTATAAATTATACACAGGACCAATGGAATTTAAAACCTGAGGAAGGAGAAAAGCCAGACGCATTAATACACCAAGTGCAGGGCACACAAAAGGGACAACAAGGTGTGCAACATTTACACAGGGACTGAATGACCAGCAGGTAGCGAATGCATTCAAAGATTCTGGGGGCGATTTTACCACCTTTCCCCGGCCATTGATGGGTGGAGCGAGCCGGTAAAATCACACAACAGCCGCGATATCAGGTTCACACCCGATTTTTCGCCTGTTGCAATCTTACCAGCATTGGATATCTGGTGCATTCAGCCTCCCACTCATTTCCAGCAAGAGGCTGAATATATTATTTAAATTTATTATAATATTAATGTAAATGTAATTGATGAGCCAGGAGCTCTATTGTCCTGGCTCACTTGCCTTTGTAGCCTCGCCAGGAAAAGTTCTTTCCAGCAAGGATAATGCATAGTCTCCACGAATGGGCACCAATCATGATGGCCTTGCCAGTAAGATCAGAGAAGATGGTAAAAGAGGGGGAGGTGTGGCATTGTTAGTCAGGGACAGTATTATGGTGGCAGAAAGGACATTTGATGAAGACCCGTCTACTGAGGTAGTATGGGCTGAGGTTAGAAACAGGAAAGGAGAGGTCACTCTGTTCAGATTTTCTATATGCCTCTGAAAAGTTCCAGAGATGTAGAGGAAAGGATTGCAAAGATGATTCTGGATAGGAGTGAAAGTAACAGGGTAGTTGTTATGGGGGATTTTAACTTTACAAATATTGACTGGAAAAGATATAGTTCAAGTACTTTAGATGGGTCAGTTTTTGTCTAATGTGTGCAGAAGGGTTTCCTGACACAGTATGTAGATAGGCCGACAAGAGGCGAGGCCATTTTGGATTAAATACTGGGTAGTGAACCAGGCCAGGTGTTAGATTTGGAGGTAGGTGAACACTTTGATGACAGTGATCACAATTCGGTTACATTTACATTAGTGATGGAAAGGGATAGGTATATACCGCAGGGCAAGAGTTATAGCTGGGTGAACAGAAATTATGATGCGGTTAGGCGAGATTTAGGATGCATATCATGGGGAAGGAAACTGCAGGGGATGGGCACAATTGAAATGTGGACCTTATTCAAGGAACAGCTACTGCACGTCCTTGATAAGTATGTACCTGTTAAACAGGGAGCAAGTGGTCGAGCTAGGGCACCGTGGTTTACTAAAGAAGTTGAATCACTTGTGAAGAGAAAGAAGGAGACTTATGTCAAGATAAGATGTGAAGGCTCAGTTAGGGCACTTGAGGGTTACAAATTAGCCAGGAAAGACCTAAAGAGAAAGTTAAGAAGAGCCAGGAGAGGACATGAGAAGCCTTTGGCAGGTAGGATCAAGGAAAATGCCGAAGCTTTCTATAGGTATGTCAGGAATAAAAGAATGACTAGGATAAGATTAGGGCCAATCAAGGGCAGTAGTGGAAAGTTGTTCGTGTGGAGCCTGAAGAGATAGGAGAGGCACTAAATGAATAATGGAAAAAGACAATGTTATCAAGCAGAATGCTAAGATACAGGCTTTTAGACTAGACAGGATTGAGGTTCATAAGGAGGAGATATTAGCAATTCTGGAAAATATGAAAACAGATCAGTCCCCTGGGCTGGATGGGATTTATCCCAGGATTCTCTGGGAGGCTAGGGAGTAGATTGCAGAGCCTTTGGCTTTGATCTTTAGGTCATTGTTATCTACAGGAATAGTGCCAGAAGACTGGAGAACAGCAAATGTTGTCCCCTTGTTCAAGAAGGGGAGTAGAGACAATTCTGGTAATTATAGACCAGTGAGCCTTACTTCTGTTGTGGGCAAAGTTTTGGAAAGTATTATAAGAGATAGGACTTAGAATCATGTAGAAAGGAATAAATTGATTAGGGATAGTCAACACGGTTTTGTGAAGTGTAGGTCGTGCCTCACAAACCTTATTGCGTTCTTTGAGGAGGTAACCAAAGAGGTGGATGAGATAAAGCAGTTGATGTGGCTTACATGAATTTCAGTAAAGCATTTGATAAGGTTCCCCACGGTAAGCTATTGCAGAAGATACAGAAGCATGGGATTGAGGGTGATTGGCTAGCTGCAAGAAGACAGAGGGTGATAGTTGATGGGGAATGTTCATCTGGAGTTCAGTTACTACTGGTGTAGCACAAGGATCTGTTTTGGGGCCACTGCTGTTCATCATTTTTATAAATGACCTGAAGGATGGGTTAGTAAATTTGCGGATGACACTTCAGTCGATGGGTGTTACAGGTTATAGAGGGACATAGATAAGCTGCAGAGCTGGACTGAGAGGTGGCAAATGGAGTTTAATGTGGAAAACTGTGAAGTGGTTCACTTTGGAAGGAGTAACAGGAATACAGAGTACTGGGCTAATGGTAAGTTACTTGGCAGAGTGGTTGAGCAGAGAGATCTCAGTGTCCATGTGCATAGATCCCTGAAAGTTGCCACCCAGATTGATGGGCAATGCCAGGGCTGGGCCTGAGGATGCAGGGCCTACAGGGAGCCTGAAAAGGGCAGGGCCAAGCTGTGTTGGGCCAATTGAGTAGGGAGAGGCGACCACTGCGACTCTGCCTTGCAATCAGTGGCGGGGGCGGGGGGAGTGAATGGTCTGCTGTCATTCTTCATCATGATCAGTGGGTCAGAAGATTGGGGGCCCCATTGCCACTTTGCGTTGTGATCCGTAGGGAGGGAGGCGGCCCTGCTATCATTTTGCATCATGATTGTGGGAGGAGGAAGTGTCTGAATCATTGTTCTGGGTGGCGGGGTGGGGCGATTTTCTGGGCAGTATGGGGCTTGCAATCAGCCACGGGTCCTTGTGATAGCTGAAGTGGGGAATTTCATTGAGGCTGGCTGCAGCAGCAGAGGCCTGACAGATCTCTCTCAGACATGTCAGGCCTCTACTGGTTGGCATTGCACATGTGCAGCCACAGAGGTCTGCACAATAGCGCACTCTGCGGCTGCAGCAGACTTGCTGGAAACTTAAGCTCCACCCTTTACCCTACAGGTTAGGAATAGATTAGCTCATTTTTCATACACTAAGTGCATAAAATTCTAGATTTGAACTTGCCCAAAAAATGAGTGAGAAACTCTCCTGTTTTCCCACCCAACCTGGACTTAAAGTTTTTTTTGGTAAAATCACCCCCTTTGTGTGCAATGGTAAAATATTTCAATGTTGGCAGAATGGAATGGGAAAAGCTATTAAAATACTACAAGACACCAGTGCGAGTCAATCCCTAATGGTGTAGGTTAGAGATATCTGTTGCCTTGGAGGGATTTGCAGGAGGGTTTGCAGCATTCACAGAGAAATGAAAGAAATGCCTTCAATAAAGTAAGATGAGAGAGTAGCTTGAACTAGGGGGGAATAGTGAAAGGCATGGTTGAAACCCTACCCTTTGCAGGCATTCAATTCATTCTAGGGAACGATACAGCTGGATCACATATGGTTGTGATGCCTACTGTAGTCGAGCAGACGGTAGAAAGCCCAGCCGTAGGGAAATTATAAACAGACCATCATGGAGTCTTCCGGATGGCGTAGTGATGCTATCATAGACTGAGCAGCTAAGACAAAAGAGAATGGAGTTGCAAGCTCAAGGTGGAGTAAGTGAGATCAGATTATCTAATACCATCTTCAGCAGGTTAACCAGGAATGAAGCAGGTGCAGAGGCTGAAGGGTTCAATTCAAAGAGGTTAATTCATAGAAATCATAGAAACCCTATAGTGCAGAAAGAGGACGTTGGGCCCATCAAGTCGTCACTGGCCCCAATCCCACCCAAGTCCTACCCCCACATATTTACCCACTAATCTCGCTAACCTATGCATCTCAAGACACTAAGGGGCAATTTTACCATGGCCAATTGACCTAACCCGCACATCTTGGACTGTGGGAGGAAACCAGGGCACCCAGGGGAAACCCACGCAAACACGAGGAGAATGTGCAAACTCCACATAGACAGTGACCCACGCCGGGAATCAAATCCCTGGAGCTGTGAAGCAGCAGTGCTAACCACTGTGCTACTGTGCCGCCCTTGAATCGCTGCAGGGTGACTCAAGATTAAACCAACTCTATCAGACCGCGGGCCCAGCACTAGAAGTTCAATATATTCCCGAGTGTGCCAATATATGTAAGAGCAAACAAGAGGTCTTGTTAGTCACAAAGCAGGAGGAAGACAAGGGAGAAAATTGTGACAGTGACTTCCGTAAAATTAATTTGAGCAATGAGGAAACGCTGGGAAATTTAAACCAGTGGTTCAGTCATCTCCTAGACCAGGACTGCAGCAAATTGACAAAGATAATACAGGCCTGTCAGTATTTGCGGGAATAAACTAGGTAATTCGGGGTTAGCAATGTATGGCGTAGATGTACAGCACACTGCTCCAATCAAAAACATCCATGTAACTTAAGTCCGGCTAGGTTATTGTAGGTTTAAAAGGAAATTTAGTATATGCTTCAAAATGATCCTATTAAATTAATTTCTAATGGCTGGAGCTCTTCTATCGTCCTGGTGCCCAAGCCAGATGGAACCCAAAGACTGTACGTGGACTCCAGGTGAATGCCATATCCAAGAGGAATTAATTCTCTATTCCATGTTTGGAAGACTACTTTTAAACATTGGATGATAAAAATTAATCACTGAAATAGACTTACTAAAGGACTATTGGAAAGAACCTTTGACTGAGAGGCAAAGGAGATCTCCACATTTGTGGTACCACAAGATGCAAAAGTACAGGTTGTTTGGAGTTTTCTAGAATGCAGTACCCATAAAGAAATTCTAAGATTTCTGGGTATGAGTGGATTCTGTCACAAGTTCATCCCAAATTTCAGCTGTGTGATAGCAACACTCACAGAGCTCTTAAACAGCAACAAGCACTTTATCTGGACAGAGGACTGCCAAATGGCATTCAATCATTTAAAACCTGTGTTGGCAACAAATCAATTATTGACAACAATCAACTATACCCACCTACATCAATGAGTTCAAACTAGGCATGGACGCTAATGACATTGCCGTGTATAGCAGGAAGATGAGCAGCAAATGGTGGAATTTGATCTCAATAACATTTTCTGGAATTAAGAAACTACTGACAACCATGAAACCATTATCAATTGCGGAAAAACCCATCTGGTTCACTAAGTTACATTAGGGAAGAAAATCTGCTGTCCTCATCTGGTCTAGCATATATGTGACATCAGAGCCACAGCAATGTGGTTGATTCTCAACTGTTCTCTGAAATGACCTAGCAAGCTTCTTAGAAACGAAGCTGCGCATCATGCTGTAGGAGCAGCAATTGGTTTAGCAGCAATTTTTAAAAATTAATTTGCTGGCTGTTGGCATTGCTGGCTACACCAGCATGATTGCCGATCTCTAACTGCCTTTAAGAAGATGGTGGTGAGCTGTCTTCTTGAACCACCGCAGTCTCTGAGATATAGGTAAACTAATGGTGTTGTTAGGGAGAAAGTTCTAATATTTTAGGGAGTGAGTTCTAATATTTTGACCCAGCAACATTGAAGGAACGGTGATATATTCCCATTAAGTGGAGATGCTAGCGTTGGATTGGGGTAAGCACTGTAAGAAGTCTCACAACACCAGGTTAAAGTCCAACAGGTTTATTTGATAGCACAAGCTTTTCTTGGGTCTTGGGGCAAGCATGGCTAGAAAATCCCATCCCAGGTTTCACTATGGGCTGAGGTTCTATCCTTCAAAAGCTTGTGCTACCAGATAAACCTGTTGGATTTTAACCTGGTGTTGTGAGACTTCTAACTGTGATATATTCCCATGTCAGGATGTTGAGTGACTTTAAAGGGAACACCCATGTGGTGGTGTTCCCATATACCTCCTGCCCTTTTCCTTCTAGACGATGGTGGCCATGGGTCTGGAAGGTGCTGCCTAAGGATAAGCAAAAGATGTTGGTGATTCTGAGCAAACTGAATCACTTGAGAATCATCACTGATAAATAATAGGGACAATGCATCCAGCCCATAATTAGCTGGCGAAGGTGGCTGATGAAGTGCAGTACATTTCAATTGTTGGCAATGGAAAGAAAGAATATTTAGGCAAAGAGGAGAGACATCTTGCAAATCAGAAAAGTTTAAAAGTTTCTTTATTAGTGTCACAAGTAGGCTTATATTAACATTGCAATGAAGTTACTGTGAAATTCTCCGAGTCACTACACTCTGGCACCTGTTCGGATACATTAAGGGGGAATTTAGCACGGCCAATGCTTCTAACTAACACATCTTTCAGACAGTGGGAGGAAACTGGAGCACCTGGAGGCAACCTACACAGAAACGGGGAGAATGTGCAGCCTTCGAATAGACAGTGACCTAAGCCAGGAAAGGGTAAAAGAAAATAACCCAATGTAGATTACTTATATTTGTTGATGTGTTGAGCTACGAGGGTTGACACATCTGTGGCTTAAAAGTCAAAGTTATAAAACCAGTTTTTTTTGCAAAAACTTACTTATTCATAAAATATCTGATAGAACATTGCAAACATTTCAAAGTGGCCATGACAGAAAGTGCAAGAACATTCAGTCTACATCGTTCATATTCTACATCATGTTGCACTCAACCGCTTCAATCAAAGGAACAATACAGACATTTCAAACTTGTCATTACAAACTGTACAATACTATTTAAGTTATCTACATAGATCAAGTTGCACTCTGAGGTGCTTCAATGCAATTGTGATATATATACATAATATTCACCATATGCATTCAATATGAATTATACAGCACAAGGTGTTTCTATACAATTTTCAATCCCTCTGCAGTCTATGGTTGAAAGATCTGAGACAGTAACCTTCCCCCATTGTGCCTCTGCAGCAGCTGCCCCGAGCTTTAGAGCACCCCTCAGCACATAGACCAGGACTTTGGAATGGGCCTGCCTGTCTGCAACACACTGTTGGAAACAAATTGCATCCTTAGGGATGTGATGTACAAACCATGAGATGAAAGAGGAAAGAACATTTCCAACACCTTTGTGTGGCTGCATCGACATATGCACAGTACACAAACACCAGAGGCCAAATTTTCCCTTCACACCCACCACAGGAATCATAGCGGGTGGAGCACAGATTTTTGCAAATGTCTGTTGACCTCTGGCAGGATTTTCCGGTCTTGGGGTGAGCGCAGCTAGAAAATCCCACCCCAAGTTTCACTATGTGCTGAGGTTCTATCCTTCCTCAGTATTGTGAAGGATGGATCTGACCATGCTGCTATGAATCACTCCAAGTAGTTTGACTGTGCCATACCACCTTCCCCTCTTTTGAAAATTTATGCAGAGAAACACCTTTGACCACAAGTCCATCAGGATGTGGTCTGCATGTAACGTTCTGGAGGACACATGGGAAAAGGAGATGCTGGATCCTTTTGGATGGTTACTTCAGCAGACTGTCAAAGTTACTTGGCAGAATGTCTCACCATCAGAACTTCTAAAAAAGTAACATGACATAGCTTGATTGATGATGAGAAAGATCTCCTGGTCCAATCCTTCCTACAGCCCTGGAATCTCACCCCATCTGCACATTGCCCTTGAGGTGACTGGAACGGAAGAAGCCTGTTCTTCACCTCCTGTGGAATGTGTCTTGGCAAAGTCAGTCTGGAGGGAAATGACAACATTCACTTGAGCAGCTCTATGATACATGACTGCGCTCTATGGGCTGTTCCCAGGGATGTACACTGAGATCATCATCAGCTACTATGGGGGCACCATCGACTCAGTGAAAGATGGTCTTTGGACTGACTCACTGAGTGGGAGTGGCTATAGGAGATTTGCTGATAAACAACTTGTGCATTCAGTGTTAATATACGAACTGCAGCCATTGTAAATTCAATGTTACACTGAGTTACACACCAAAGAACAAAGTCATCCTGAGATTACAAGATATGCAGGTAACTGTACCTAAGTTCTAACTGACACCCATAACCTCCTATGCTCATTGATATACTACTGCATGATCAAGCAACATCTTGATTTTAAATTCACAGTTCTGTTTCCAAATCCCTCCATATCCTTGCCTTCCTGTTCATTGTGGTCTTCTCCAGATCTACAACCCTCCAAACTATCTGTGTTCCTCCCAATCTGTTTTTCTGTTGCACATGGCCAATTTTAATTGCTTCACCATTGATGCTGGCGCTGGGAAGACCTCAGCTCTGAAATGTCCTCCCTAAAACCTCTCCAGCTCTCTTTCCTCCTTTAAGATACTTCGTAAAATCAACGCCTTCTCAACATCTGCTGGGGGAGATCATGATGAATGGGAGGGTTAGGGCACAGAGGAATTTTCAAACAAGCATATGAATTTAAAAATTGTTGGGGGTGATTTTGAGCCCACACTCTCCGTCTATCGGCATGTGCTCCAAATCCAGAAAGTATGATCTGCACCAGCGAGTCTCCACATTTCGATGTTACCAGCCACTCGCTGGTGGAGTAGTGTGAAACACCTTGAAATCTCATTTTAATATATCAGCATGTCATTAGCAAGCATTCCCTCCGATATACCTAGACGTATCCCAGGATCTACAGCTGAGGTTAAGACGGCCTGCTGACTTGCATGTCCTTTTGCCTACGATGAGCTTGGAGGGCTTTCTGGTTCCGTGGGACATCCCTGCATCTACCTGCTGTGGATCTTCAACTGTGACGTGCTCACCAGTGAGTGAGCCAGAAGTCTGTCTACTTAGTGAACCCACCGAGATGTGGGTGACAGCTGTAACCCCCTTTCCAACGATGTGTTTGAAGAAGTCTTCTTCTGAGCTGCTGGAGTCCGGTGAGTCTGAGGGGTGCGAGGCTTGTTCTGGTGATCAGCCTGCAAGAGAAGGGAGATGGCATTAGTGCACTATAGGTGATACGGAGGGAGCATTGAATACTCACTGGAAACTTGAGGAATGACAGCAAATGTGTTGAGGACTCTCACATTTCTCTGCTGCTCCCACTTCACCAGCAGCGAAGGAACACTCTTCTTCCTCCTTGGGCTGGTTAAGGGCTTGTTCCTAAAATGTATGAGTGTTCTCAGCTCAGGCATGACTCCAGCTGGCTGCGCCCACCTGCCTGTTGTGGTTGAGCGTGCCTTGCAATGACACAGATAGGGAGAATGTAGGTGGGAGTGTGGACATTTAAGACGTAGATGAATGTGGCAGGTGAGGGGCTTAGGGGGGAGTTGGAGCATGAGGAGCATAGCAGCTACTGGGAGGGGCATGGTAATTGTGGGAGGGAGGGGGGAAACCTGGTGCCTTGTGTTGGCAAAGGTCAAGGTGGCTGAGTTATTGAAAGAGTGGGAGATGCGAGGGGTGCATGAGGAAGTCCTGTGGGAGACTGAGTGTGGTTAATTTACACTGGTTGAGCAAAGATCATTTACCATCTTCCGACAGTGCTGCTCTATCCTTTAATGGAGTGCATTCACACTCACCAGGACTGCTGTTGCATCCCAGGCAGGGGTGTTTACCCTGCTGGAAAACCATCTCCTTAAGTGGGATTAGAGTGTGCCCCACCTCTGCTCTACTCCATCCAGCATCCTGGTGAGGACTCCCTCTGAAAATCAAAGTGTTGCCTTCTTGCCTGCCATTCTCTGCAGTTGTTGTGGAACAAGTGCTGAAGAACCGTTTATATGAAGGTTCCAATGCTTGCAGCAATTAAGTTGTTGCAGGACGGGTGAATCAGAGGAAACAGGTCACAGGAGTGGCATGAAACCTGTGGGCATTAAAATTATCACTAATGAGGCATAAGGTTCAGCAAGAACGTGTCAACAGGAAACATCCAGGTTTTCATACCGGAATCAATATTCTGCCAATCTTGGTAAGATTTCACCCACTTGACTGTGTGACATTGTCACACACAGGGGATTATGGGTGAATGGATGTTAGTGCCAGTTAGGACATGAGTAGTTACCTGTGTATACTTGTAATCACGGTTGGCTTAGCTCCTTGGTGTGTAGATCAGTGTAAAATTGCACTTACAATGGTTGCAGTCAATATAGTAACACTGATTGAACATCAGTTATTTATCAGCAGATCTACTATAGCCACTCACAGTGAGTCAGACAATATCAGGTTTGGTCGCATTGACTCGCTAACCTTTAAGTGACTCAGTGGGAGTGATCTTCAGCCCACACTGGCCATCCATGCGAATGCTGCAGGGTTCAAGACCCAGAAATTGCAATCATCACCAGCAAGTTTGCGACTTTGGATTTTCCCCTCCCCTCACCAGCAAAATCACAGATTCACACCCGTACTGGGCATGAAGGTATTTTACATGGATTTAGATAAATTATAATATAATTAATCCCCTCACCAGATATTGCCCCCCCCTTGCCAAATATTAACACTGCACCAATGTGATGTCACATTGGCACA
Organism: Carcharhinus amblyrhynchos; assembly: GCF_965287045.1. Taxonomy (NCBI): domain Eukaryota; kingdom Metazoa; phylum Chordata; class Chondrichthyes; order Carcharhiniformes; family Carcharhinidae; genus Carcharhinus; species Carcharhinus amblyrhynchos. The sequence goes on along the minus strand of NC_137326.1, from coordinate 97,759,402 downwards.
ATTTACAACTGGTTCACAGAGATATGAACCTGTCATAGGAGGGTCTGCTCAGGGGTGTAAAGGTAAGTATAGCCCCCAGGTAGAGGGACATGGCAGCCCATGGCACTGCCCTTGGCTCAGGTTGTCACTGGGAGCCTCATTAAGGGAGAGGGAGTCATATAGATGTGGTGGCCGGGAGCGGACAGAGGAGCTAGGGTGCTGCCAATGGCTGTTGGGGAGGTGGGGACGTGTTGGAGATGGCTGTTGGCTCAGACTGTGAAAGGGAAAGAGGAAAACAATCGGGAGTGGGTAAAGGAAGGGGCCAATGATCCAGAGGAAGGAGTCAATGATGGGATGAGGTAAAGAATCAATGATCGGGGTGAGGTAGGAAGGAGCCAATGATTAGGGGGTAGGAAAGTGGCAATTCTGTTTGGGGGTGAGGAGAGGAGCCCTTCAAACCTCCTTGGTGGGCTGGGGAAGGGGGATGGATGTTTACTTAGGTTATGTTGGGGGTGCAGTTAAAGACAATGCCCCAGTCTCTGTGCAGCATGGATTTACACAGTAAGAAGTCTCACAACACCAGGTCAAAGTCCAACAGGTTTATTTGAAAGTAATCTTACCAGCTTGACTATCAAATAAACCTGTTGGACTTTAACCTAGTGTTGTGAGACTTCTTACTGTGTTTACCCCAGTCCACCGCTGGCATCGCTACAGCATGGTTTTGCCAGTGTTGAGGCTCTGCCCCATGTATGACAGTGTGAAACACTTTTTTTTGGCAGTGTGTAGCAAGATCTGAAGTGAAACATGTCGATTTTCTCGCCCGGAACAACACTCGGGCATTTTTTGCTAAGTTTAGCCCAATGCCAATTGCTACTTGATTGGGTTCCAATGAAAGCTGGTAGGATATTAACAGCGCTATTATTACTTTTCACCGAGCTGAAAGACTAATTTTATCAGAATAGCAATTAGGGAAATGCAGATTAAGTATATTTTTGCAAAGATTACATCAAAAATACAAATATGTTCATTGCTCTTCTTCCGAAAGTTCACTGATATAAGGATCTGATGCAGGTCACATAAACGGTGCCACAAGCAAGCAGATGACCGCAGCATATCGAACCATGGAACTTATCTTGTGGCCATCAGCATACGTTGGGGACCCGGCTTGGGGCTGAATTCAGTGAGTGTTGATACCGCTGCACAGGGGGGCAGTTTCCATTCTTCGCTGCAACGAAGATACAGCGGAAACTGTTCTGCCGCAATAGTGATGCACTATAAAGTAGAAGCAAACGCACACTGACATCTTTCCGACAGTGATGACGCGAAATTATTTATAAAAATGTTAATGCTGTGGCTGCAAAGTTCAGAAAAATGGGGGTGCGGTGTGGTTGCTTGCAGTAAACATGTTGCAGGTAGAGGCAATAACTAAGTTCTGGCAGTGAGCTAACTGAATTGGCTGCCTCCAGAAACATACCAAACAGGCTACAAGTGAATTGCTGCTCTCACCCAAACTGGGTACCCATCCTGTCTCCACATCCTTTCTTCAAGGTAACACTAAACATGTTCAGACATTTTGCACTTGGGTATTGGACTTGAACTGAAAAAGAGAGACGAGGGAACTGGACAAGGTGCGATTGAGCTCAAAGGAGGGTCTTGAGGAAATGACGGAACTGTAAGAGTGGGAAACGGGTTTCGGGAGAAAGTTCCAGAGCCTAGGGCCGAGTGGCGGGGAGGGGAAGGGGCATTTAGCTATATTGACAAACAGGAAAGGCAGGGTCTTGAGGCTGGAACACATTGCAGATGGAGGAAAGAGGAAGACAAGGACGCAGCTTTGAAAATTGAGGCATTGAAGCAAATGAACGTCAGTGAAGGTCAGGATAATTGATAAGATGGACTTGTGTTGTAATGTTGACCACAAATGCACACACACGAACACATATGTGTCTATAAATAAAGTTGGTAGCTTCCAACTTCAACAATCCCCCCTCCCGAAATGAACTCTTCTCCAGGGATGTGTAGGATAGACTCGCCGAATGTGTCCAGAGATTTCTATTCCAATGGTTTTCCTCAGTGTATACTCCCCACCTCCTATTGGATACCATCTTGTCTTGCAAGTGAAGGATAGTCATGAGAGGGGCAAAGGTGGGAAGACGCTATGAAGGAGATGTGGTTTATGTATGTTCCGAATGTTATCTGTGAAGTGCCAGGATAATGATGGCTAAGGTTTTCGTTTGAAGGTAGTCATGATTTTCAGACAGCATGCAAATGAAATGAACAGATTAATTAAACAATTGTGTAATTGGAATTCATGGAATTACCTTAATAATCTACTCTTGTGTCCAGAATGCAATGGTTAGTAATAATTGCATCGCATGCAATAGCAGCAAGGTCTTTCAGGTTATTTAGGGATAACCTGTATTGATGTGTGACCTTGGTGTGTCTGACTAATAATCCTTCGAAATTATTTTGCTTAAGGGTAACTTCTTACTTACATAACTTTAGAACTTAAGAACATAAGAAATAGAAGCAGGAGTAGGCCATCTAGCCCTTCGAGCCTGCCCCACCATTCAATAAGATCATGGCTGATCTGAAGTGGCTCAGTTCCACATTCCCGCTTTCTCCCCATAACCCATAATCCCCTTGCCTACCAAAAACCTATCTACCCATGTCTTAAATATATTTAGCGAGGTAGCCTCTACCACATCAACAGAGAATTCCAGAGATTCACCACCCTTTGAGTGAAGAAGTTCCTCCTCAACTCCGTTCTAAACTGCCCCCCCCCCTTATCTTGAGGCTGTGCCCTCTAGTCCTGCTTTCCTTTCTGAGCGGGAAGAATCTCTCCACCTCTACCCTATCTATCCCTTTCATTATCTTATACATCTCTATAAGATCCCCCCTCATCCTTCTAAATTCCAACAGGTACAAACCCAGTCTATTCAACCTCTCTTCATAGTTCAACCCCCTCATCTCCGGTATCAGCCTAGTGAACCTCCTCTGCACTCCCTCCAAGGCCAAAATATCCTTGCACAAGCACGGTGACCAAAACTGCACACAATACTCCAGCTGCGGCCTCACCAGTGCCCTGTACAGTTGCAGCAAGACCTCCCTGCTTTTATATTCAATCCCCCTCGCTATAAAGGCCAGCATCCCATTTGCCTTCTTGATCACCTGCTGCACCTGCAGGCTGGGTTTTTGCGACTCATGCACAAGGGCCCCCAGGTCCCTCTGCCCCGTAGCATGCTGCAGCTTTTCGCCCTTTAAATAGTAGTCCCTCCTACTATTATTCCTGCCAAAGTGGATAACCTCACACTTGCTAACATTGTACTCCATCTGCCAGGTCCTCGCCCACTCGCTTAGCCTATCTAGATCCCTCTGCAGACTTTCCACACCCTCTGCACAATTTGCTTTTCCACTTATCTTAGTGTCATCAGCAAATTTCGACACCCTACACTCAGCCCCCTCCTCCAAATCATCTATATAAATGGTAAATAGCTGAGACCCCAGCACCGACCCCTGGGGCACTCCACTAGTCACCAACTGCCAATCCGAATAGCACCCATTGATACCAACTCTCTGCCTCCTATTAGATAGCCAATCCTCTATCCAAGCTAACGCCTTACCCCCAACTCCATGTCCCCTAACCTTCTGAAGCAACCTTTTGTGAGGCACCTTATCAAACGCCTTCTGAAAATCAAGAAACACCACATCCACCGGTTCCCCTCCGTCTACCGCACTAGTCACATCCTCATAGAATTCCAATAAATTCGTCAGATACGACTTCCCCTTATTGAATCCATGCTGTGTCTGCTCTATCAAACAATTTTTCTCAAGGTGCCTCGCTATTTCTTCTTTGATGACGGATTCAAGCATTTTTCCCACAACAGACGTTAAACTAACCGGCCTATAATTCCCTGCCTTTTGCCTGCTACCCTTTTTAAACAGCGGCGTAACATTAGCCATTTTCCAATCTTCTGGCACTTCCCCAGAATCCAGCGAGGTTTGAAAAATAATCACTAAGGCATCTACTATCACCTCTGCCATTTCCTTCAGAACCCTGGGATGCATTCCATCTGGTCCTGGGGACTTGTCCACCATCACTCCTGCTAGCCAATCAAGCACTACCTCTCTAGTGACTGTGATCACATTCAGGCCCTCAACTCCTACCATCCTCCTATCTTTAATGCCCAGCAAACTATTCGCGTCCTCCTCCGTGAAGACCGAGGCAAAAAACTTATTTAAGGCCTCAGCCATTTCCTCATCCCCCACCACTAAATCCCCCCTCTCATCCTCTAAGGGTCCAACATTCACCCTAGCCAGCCTCCTCCTCTTTATATATTTATAAAAACTCTTACTATCCTTTTTTATATTTAGTGCTAGTTTAGCTTCATAGTCTATCCTTCCTTTCTTTATCATCTTCTTCGTCAATCTTTGTTGAATTTTAAACCTCTCCCAATCTTCTACTTGCCCACTTTGTGTCCTAGAGTTCTGGATTCCACTCAGCCCCTCAAGTCTGCGAGTCAATTCAATAAGGTCATAGCTGATCTGGATGTAACTTCAACCCCAAGTTCCTGCTTACTTCAATAACCTTTCAACTCCTTGTTAATCAATAATCTATCTAACTCTGCCTTAGAGATATTCAAAGACGCTGCTTTCACTCCCTTTCAGGAACGGAGTTCCAGAGACTCACAACTCGGTGAGACAGAAAAAATCCATATCTTTCTTAAATGAGCGGACTCTTTATTTTTAAACAGTCATGGCTAGTTCTAGATTTCCCCAACAAGAACAATCAGGTTCTTATATGTTTTGATATAGTTGTCTCTTACTTTTCTAACCCCTAATGGATACAAACGTAACCTCTCCAACCTTTTCATAAGACAACCTGCTCATTCCTGGTATTAGCCTAGCAAACCTTCTCAGAATGGCTTCTAATGCACTTACATCTTTCCTTAAATAAAGAGTCCGATACTGTTCAATTTCCCACCATTCACGCACACATTGCACAAGTGCTTCTAAAGTATCCTACCCCTTCCAGTGAAACATCAAACCTGCTTGGTGGGACACCAGCCAGATATTTTGGATGAGGTACAACCCAACCACTATTTTTATTCTTTACTCCAACCTTTAGGTCACAAAGCCTGTGCTCAGAGTGGACCAGGCAAATCAAATCCATTCCATGCTTGCTCCACAAAACAAATTTGAATTCATAAGAACATAGGAATGAGGAGCAGAAATAGGTAAAATCAGCCCTTGCAGCCTGCGCCGTCATTCAATCAGATCCACCTCTGGACCTGTTCCCCTTATCCCTGTTTATTAGAAATATATCAATTTCCTTCTTGAAACCATTCAGACGCCACCGCTCTACGGGGCAGCAAGTTCCACAAATTTACCACCCTCTGCGAGAAGTAGTTCCTCCTCATTCCAATTGATCCAATCCCTGGTTCCCCACAAGAGAGACAAACAAGATCCAAGCTGACAAGATAAGACATTGCACCCCATCTTGGGTTTGTTTCAAAAGGCTAAGACAACCAGACTATGTCAAGTGGTTCTCTACTGGACTGTTTCGCCTGGGACACTACCCAGCTGTCGGGATGGGATGCTACCCACCTGTTTTGGGCTTAGGAACTAACCACCTATTTTGGTTGGCAAGCTGTCCATCTGGGGTCGGCTCATGCACTGCTCCACTCTTCTGGCCGGTTTGCTGACCACTTGTTTTGGATGTAGCAGGGCTCATCCAATTCCTGACCTGGAAATAATTGGTTAGGAGAGTATTAGAATGTACAGAGCACACCGTTGGTCCATTGGCAGATGGAGGTGAAAACCAATCTCCTTGAGGGGATTCTAATGTTGCTGATGATATAATCAGATCAGCCATCCATTGCCATCTCTTTTTATTTCCACCTGAATTTAAAAAAAAAATTGGTTTTCTATTTTCACAGGGTAAAATAATGTACAAATGTTTCAAAAAATCGAGTTGCCAATACAAATGTTCTTTTTGAAATGATTAAATATGAAATAATTTTGAGTTGTCATATGTTTGGTAAGGAGGAGGAGAATGAACTGACACAGGAAACTAACCTAGAATTGAACTGAGGATTCACACCGCCCAACCACTCCACCTGCCCCATTCTCTGGTGTGAACCTCTGCAAGTCTTTCTCTGCTCACGTTATCCGGTGCTCAGTACCTCCCCGGAGTCACACACAAGACAGAAAAGGCGACCTTTCGGCCTGTCCTGTTTGTGTCGGCTCTTTGAAAGGAGCAAAAGAAGATTCACCGCCCGTACCCACCCCGTCGCTCAAAAAGGTACGGCAACATCGAGACTGTACGAAACAGCTCAGCTGCGTGCTGGTGTTCCCTCCCCAGAGGAAGTGGGCATTCACCGGGCTCCTTGGAGAAGCGCTGGGCAGACAGTTCCAACTTGGTGGTGAGTAGTTCATCGCTGATATTCTGGGTCGGAAAAATCTCAGCTGCTCTGGCAGCATCTCTGGAGAGAAGAATAGTCCTCCAGAGTTCTGTCCAACGGTTATTCACCATGATTAGACTTAATTCGATTTTTTTTTGACTAGAATAAAAGTACCGAAAGATTCTTTTAAAAAAAAGGCTGGAAACTCTGGTCTTGATTTTACCGGTACGCCCGGGCGAGGCGCGCAGAACGACATTCTCCGTTGGTCTCAGCGCGATCTTATGGACCTCAGGCGGGCGTGCTGTTTCTCTCTCTCCCCAGCTGCTGCCAGACCTGCTGAGTCTTTCCAACGTTTGCTGCTTGTTTCAAATTTCCAGCACCCGCAGTGTTTTGCTTCTATTATAGTGTGGGGCGGGGATACGGAAAAAGACCTTTGCATTTGTGTAGCGTTTTGTGGGGGGGGGGGGCGGCAGGGTGTTCACAGATTTCATGGGCCAGCGGAGGGCTTCTGAAATCTAGTCACAATTCCATAGTGAGGGAACACTCCTTACTCACAGTGAAAGGGGAATATTTGTGTGCGTGAAAGAGAGAGAGAAAGAGGATGTGTGTGTCTATGTGAGAGAGAAGGGGGTGTGAGGCTGTGTATGTGAGAGAGAGGGGTGTAGAGCTGTGTGAGCGCCTGTTTTAGAGAGAGAGGGATTTGGGTTGAGTGTGTGAGAGAGGGTGTGTGTGTGTGTGTGTGTGACAGAGAGGGCAGGGGCATAGCCAGGTTCTAAAGTTAGCGAGAGCGAGCACATAAAAAAATGCGCCACGACGCATACCAAATAAGTTAAAATCCATTTTACATTTTTATTTTGTATTTAAAATCAAAACATAATAAAAACATCTGTGTTATTTAATTATTTTACATTTTAAAGGTAAAATGAAAACAAAACGAAGCAATATGAAAAATGTACTCTTGTTCTTGATCTTTGCTATGTACTTAAATGAGCCGGTTTATTTAAATTAAAGCAGCCAATGTTGGACTCTGTAGTGGTTTAAATTTTTCACGTGATAATCACCAAATCTATTTACGCACCCAATCTCGGCTGGTGATGTCCGCTGGCGAGGGATGCTTGGTCTCCACTGCCCATTTGTCGCGGTGGCTGCATATTTATAACCCTCGTGGCCTCTGCTATTATCCTCGTGATTGCAAGCCCTCTCAGGAGATTGCATGTCTTCCTCACTGCCTGAAGTCCCCGCATCCATATCGCATCCGTACACGATTCAAGGACTTCAGATCTCGAGAAGAGATCGGAGGGGCCTGTGAGGAACACCCCATTGAAAAGGCGCCACTTTTGAAGAATGTGTTCAGGGGGAGTGGTCACTCCCCCTGCTTCCCCTCGAGCTACGCCTCTGCAAGAGGGGTGTATGGGGCTGTGTGTGTGAGAGAGAGAGGGAGATGTGGGGCTCTCTGTGTGTGAAAGAGGGGTGTGTGAGAGAGAGGGTGTAGGGCACTGTGTGTGTGTTTGTGTGTGAGAGAGACGAGGGTTTGGGTTGTGTGTGTGTGAGAGAGAGGGGGTGTGGGGCTGTGTGTGTGTGGGGGGGTTGGTTGAGTTGTGTGTGTGTGTGAGAGAGAGAGGGGAGTGTGGGGCTGTGTGTGTTTGTGTGTGTGTGTGCGAGAGAGAAAGAGAGAGGGGATGTGGGTCTATATGTGTGTGACAGAGAGGGGGGTTTGGGTTGTGTGTGTGTGAGAGAGAGGGATGTGTGTGTGAGGGGGGGGGTGTGGAGCTGTGTGTGTGTCTGTGTGAGAGAGGAGTGTAGGGCTATGTGTGTGTCTGAGAGGGAGCGGGGGTTTTGGTTGTGTGTCTGTGTGTGAGAGGGAGGTGTGGGGCTGTGTGTAAGAGAGAGAGGGAGGTCTGGGTCTGTGTGAGTGAAGAAAAGGAGTGTGTGGGGCTGTGTGTGTGAGAGAAAGGGGGATTTGGGGGGGTGTATGAGGGAGGTGTGGGGCCAGGAGGGGAGACATTTCAATGTTTTGAAAACTTGTCCTCGGCTTCTTTCAGTGATGAATTGTACAGACAACAGCTCCCCGGAACAGTTTGAATGGTCACATCAGGTGGTGATGCTTGTGTTTAGTTTGCCGACGATCGGCATTGGGTCAGTACTGAATGGAGTGGCGTTCTGCATAATCTGGTGTAAGATAAAGCAGCGGACCAAGTCTACCATCTACATGAGCAACCTCATCATCTCGGATATCCTTCTACTCTTCTCCCTGCCTTTCAAGGTCTACGCTTTCTATGTGAGCCGGGATTGGCCGCTGGGGAAGAGGTTCTGCCAGCTCCTGGAGTCTTTCTGCTTTGTCAACACATATGGCAGCATCCTGCTGATAACCCTCATCTGTGTGGATCGCTATTTGGCCATCAAATTCCCTTTCCTGAGCAGATCCATCTCCTCCCCCAGGGTAACGGCGCTGATCTGCGCCAGCATCTGGGTTGTGATGGGTCTGGGAAGCACTTACATCTATCTGAGCAGCAATTCCTGCTCCTGCTTTTATGGGCTCTCGTCAGAAGTGTGGAAACTGGAATTCATCATCATCCTGGAGGTGCTGTTTCTGGCCTGTGTCTCCCTCATGATGTTCTGCTCGCTGCAGATCATCCACAGCTTGAAGGTTAAAGCCAAACAGAGCTCGGGGGGCTGGGCGGATAAATCCACCAAAATCGTCCGGTCCAATTTGCTCATTTTCCTGGTCTGCTTCACGCCCTATCACATCGGGCTGCTGCTGTACTTCTTGGTCACCAATGGTTTCCTCTCAAACAGCTATTGTCAACCACTGCAGAACACCCTGCATATTTGCCTCTACCTGGCCAATGTCAACTGCTGCTTGGATGCCGTCTACTATTTCTACGGCATCAAGGAATTGCGCCAGTCAAACTCCCAGCCTGTACCCAGTTCGAGCACTCAAATGGCCACCTGCGAGTTAAAAACAGATTCTACCATACCCGCCTCACTCGATTCTTAGTCACCTTCTTTTCCGCTGCTGTCAGACTTTTGAATGGACCTATCTTGTATTAAGTTGATCTTTCTCTACACCCTAGCTATGACTGTAACACTACATTCTGCACTCTCTCCTTTCCTTCTCTACATATGGTATGCTTTGTCTGTATAGCGCTCAAGAAACAATAGCTTTCATGGTATGCTAATCCATGTGACATTAATAAATCAAATCAAAATCAACCTTCACCCCAGTGCTGCTAACCTACTTTTCTGCAGCGATGATCTCGTTGAAGCGCTCACAAAAAGTTTATCTACCATCTCTGCCTCATTCGCAGGTCACCCTCCTGCAGCTAATGAATATTTCTAACGCTGGTTTCTAACTTCATGAACAATTAGCAAATAATTGCACCAGAAAAACATGTTAAAAATGGTGACCTCAAATATAGTCACTAGTCAGCAAGTTGGAGCAAGATGAACACTGAAGTGACAGCAGAAGGATTTGATGTGGCAATTTGCAATGTCCTCTGTCCCACGGTTTTGCACAGATATATGGTAAAGGGCTTAGTAGTCATTCTTCTTGATGCCACGCTTGCAGGGGAAAAGAAGGAGTCTTGTGTGGATGTATTTAAGTTGCAGTAAGCAAATAGGCAAATAGAATCCTGCATTCTATTAAATGGTATGCCACAGTTCCAAGGTAATACAACAAAAACAATTTGGATTTATTACAATTGGCCAAGGCATTTCACAGAGGCATTATGGAACAGAATATGACACTGAAACACATAATAAGTGACATTAAGACATGTGATAAAATTCTTGGTCAAAGAGGTAGGTTATAAGAAGTGTCTTAAAACTGGAAAGAGATGTAGAGTGTCGGAGAGGATTAGCAAGTGAATTCCAGAGCTTAGGACCTGGGCAGCTGAAGGATGGCCACAAATTGTAGAGTGACCAAAATCAAAGATGCTCAGTGAAGTATCTTGGAGGGCGATAGGATCAGAGGAGAGGCGCAGCTGTCAATTAATTCAAAAACAAGGATGAGAATTTTGCGATCAAGGCATTTTCAGGAAGTCAATGTAGGTCAGGGGCAACAGATGAAAGGGATTTGCTGTGAGTTAGGACACGGAGAGCAGACATTTGGATGACCTCAATTTTACAAAGGGTAGAAAGTGGGAGGCTGTCCAGGTGAGCATTAGAATAGTTAGGTCTGGAGGTAACAAAGACAGATGATGGTTTCAATAGCAGAAGAACAGAAGCAAGAGTGGAGACAGGCAGTGTTACAGAGGTGAAAATATTCAGTCTTAGCGACCGTACAGATATATGGTTGAAAGGTCACATTGGGGTCAGATATGCCACCAAGTTTACATATGGTCTGGTTCAACCTCAAAGAGTTCCTGAATAAGGGAGGGCTAAGTAGTGTGAGAGTGGAATTTGTGACAGTGACAGTAGACAATGACTTTAGTCTTCCTAGTACTTAATTGAAGCAAATTTCTGCTCATCCAGTACTGGGTGCCTGGTAATCTGACCATTTATAGACAGTGGAAGAGAGGAGAAAAGTTGTCATAAGGTAAAGCTAGTTGTCATTAATTTTTGTGTGGAAACTAATGTGTTTTCAGATAATGTCGTCAAGGGCAGCTGCAGATTCTTTTCATTCAATCATGGGACATGGGTATCGCTGGCTGGCCATCATTTATTGCCCATCCCTAGATGTCCTTGAGAAGGTGGTGATGAGTTGCCTTCTTGAAGTGTTGAATTCCATGTGCTATGGGAAAACCCACAATGACATTAGGGAGGGAATTCCAGGATTTTGACCTAGCTACTGCAAAGGAACAGCGATATATTTCCAAGTTAGATTGGTCAATGACTTGAAGGGGAACTTGCAGGTTTAGTGTTTTCATGTATCTGTTGACTTTGTCCTATATGGATGTGGTCATGGGTTTGGAAAGTGCTGTGTAAGGATCTTCATGAATTTATGCAGTGTATCGTGTAGATAGTACACTTCCCAGCTACAGAGCATCAGTAGTGGAGGGAGTGGATGTTTGTGGATGTGGTGCCAATCAAATGGGCTGTTTTGTCCTAGATGGTGTCAAGCTTCTTAAGTTTTGGAACTGCACCCATCCAGGCAAGTGAAGAGTATTCCATTACAGTCCTGACTTGTGTCTTGTAGATGGTGGACAGACGTTGGGGAGTCAGGAAGTGAGTTAATCGCTGCAGTATTCCTAGTCTCTAACCTGCTCTTGTAGCCACTGTGTTTATGTGGTGAGTCCAGTTGAGTTTCTGGTCAATGGTGACCCCAAGGATGTTGACAATGGGGAGATTCAGTGATGGTACCACCATTGAATCTCAAGGGCCGGTGGTTAGATTGTCTTTTATTGGTGATGGTCATTGACTGGCATATGTGTGGCATGAATGTTACTTGCCACTTGTCAGCACAAGCCTGGATATTGTCCAGATCTTGTTGCATTTGAACACGGACTGCTTCAGTAACTGAGGAGTCGCGAATAGTACTGAACATTGCGCAATCATCGGAAGGTCATTGATGAAGCAGTTGAAGGTGGTTGGGCCTAGTACACTACCCTGAGGGACTCCTGCAGAGATGTTCTAGAGCTGAGATGACTGACCCCACCACAAATACAACCATCTTCTGATGTTCCAGGTATGACTACAACCAGAGGAGAGTTTGCCCCCTGTTATCCATTGATTACATTTTTGCTAGGGTTCCTTAATGCCACACTCGGTCAAATGTGGAGTGGGATTTTCCTGCACAACCCAAACCAGAAAATCGCATCCGAGGTCAACAGACATTTGCATGGTCTATCCCCAAGCCCAGTACGATTCCTGTGGTGGGCAGGATGGGAAAATTCAGGTCATGGTCTTGATATCAAGGGCACCTTATGCCCAATATGCAACCTTGGTTGTAAGGTTTAAATTAAAGTTTTAAAGCTTGGATGTGAAAGAAAGAAGATTTGGAGGACTGAGCCCTCCTGTCATACGATTTAGTAATGAGAAAATAACGGAAAATTCTGATGGCTCCAGCTTCAAGTCAAATTTATGATCAGTCCCACTGCAATATGGTTGACTCTTAAATGCTCTCTGAAATAAGCTACCTAGTTAAAAGATAAAGGGATATAATTTACAGGTATCTAAACTGATTAGAAAAGAACATCCAGGGTAATAAAATGAGAATAGGACGAGGGAACAAGTTTCCAATTGATTTAGGGTAAATTTAGTATTTAGATCCAGGAAATCTTCTTATAAAGGGTGATTAACACTCAGTGTGGTAGGGTACAAAAATTTTAAAAAATGCTCGAGAAATGTGAATCCCTCTAGAATTTACTACAAATAATGCAGAATAGCAGCAGTTCACATATATTTAAAACAATATTTATACAGAAGCATAAAACTTCCATTATTATTTTCAGTAGTAATTCTATCATCTGTGAGTGGTTATACAATATATTCCATTAGTTAATATCAGCCAGCCATCAGCACTGTGATGGGAAAATCGTTTGCAACTCTTCCTTGCTTGAGATTTATCTAACCATGGTGCAACAAAATGTATTTTTTACAGTCAAGTATCATGGTTACATTACAAAACTGAAACTGGGTTAAACAGACAAAGTTTTAGTTCTCTTAGTACTTAATTTCATTTAAATATTTTAAAACCATGTATTTACTTTATGATTCAATACTTCCTTTATTATTTGTGGGTAAGTGCCGGAAGATTGGAAAACGGCTAATGTTACGCCGTTGTTTAAGAAGGGTGGCAGGCACAAGGCAGGGAATTTTAGGCCGGTTAGTTTAACGTCTGTTGTAGGTAAAATGTTAGAATCCGTGATCAAGGAGAAAATAGCGAGGCATCTCGAGGAGAATTGTTTGATAGAGCAGACGCAGCACGGTTTCGTTAAGGGGAAGTCGTGTCTGACGAATTTATTGGAGTTCTATGAGGATGTGTCTAGGGCGGTGGATAGAGGAGAGCCGGTGGATGTGGTGTTTCTTGATTTTCAGAAGGCATTTGATAAGGTGCCGCACAAGAGGTTATTACAGAAGGTCAGGGGGCATGGAGTTGGGGGTAGGGTGTTAGTGTGGATAGGGGATTGGCTGTCAAATAGGAGGCAGAGAGTGGGGGTCAATGGGTGCTATTCGGATTGGCGGTTGGTGACTAGTGGAGCGCCCCAGGGGTCGGTGCTGGGGCCTCAGCTATTTACCATTTATATAGATGATCTGGAGGAGGGAACCGAGTGTATGGTGTCAAAATTTGCTGCTGACACCAAGATCGGTGGAACGGCAAATTGTGCGGAGGGTGTGGAAAGTCTGCAGAAGGATCTAGATAGGCTGGGCGAATGGGCCAGGAACTGGCAAATGGAATTTAATGTTGGCAAGTGTGAAGTTGTTCACTTTGGTAGGAATAATGGTAGGAAGGACTATTACTTACATGGCAAAAAACTGCAGCAGGTGACGGTGCAGAGGGACCTCGGGGTCCTTGTGCATGAGTTGCAAAAACCCAGCCTGCAGGTGCAGCAGGTGGTCAGGAAGGCGAATGGGATGCTGGCCTTCATCGCGAGGGGGATTGAATATAAAAGTAGGGAGGTCTTGCTGCAACTGTACAGGGCACTGGTGAGGCCGCAGCTGGAGTACTGTGTGCAGTTTCGGTCGCCGCACTGAAGCAAGGATATTTTGGCCTTGGAGGGAGTGCAGAGGAGGTTTACTAGGCTGATACCGGAGTTAAGGGGTTTGAACTATGAGGAGAGGCTGAATAAACTAGGCTTGTACTCGTTAGAGTTTAGAAGAATGAGGGGAGATCTCATGAGACATATAAGATGTTGAATGGGATGGATAGGATAGAGGTGGAGAGGCTCTTCCCGCTCAGAAAGGACAGTAGGACTAGGGGGCACAGCCTCAAGATAAAGGGGGGGCGGTTTAGAACGGAGTTGAGGAGGAACTTCTTCATTCAAAGGGTGGTGAATCTCTGGAATTCTCTGCCCGTTGAAGTGATGGAAGCTGCCTCGCTAAATGTATTTAAGACGCGGGTTGATAGGTTTTTGATAGGCAAGGGAATTAAGGGTTATGGGGAGAGGGCGGGAATGTGGAACTGAGACATGACAGATCAGCCATGATCTTATTGAATGGCGGGGCAGGCTCAAAGGGCTAGATGGCCTACTCCTGCTCCTATTTACATAAGAACATAAGAAATAGGAGCAGGAGTAGGCCATCTAGCCCTTCGAGCCTGCCCCACCATTCAATAAGATCATGGCTGATCTGTCGTGGCTCAGTTCCACATTCCCGCCCTCTCCCCATAAACCTTAATCCCCTCGCTTATCAAAAACCCATCAACCCACGTCTTAAAAATATTTAGCGAGGCAGCCTCCACCACTTCAACGGGCAGAGAATTCCAGAGATTCACCACCCTTTGAGTGAAGAAGTTCCTCCTCAACTCTGTTCTAAGCTGCCCCCCCCTTTATCTTGAGGCTGTGCCCCCTAGTCCTACTGTCCTTTCTGAGCAGGAAGAGTCTCTCCACTTCTATCCTATCCATCCCATTCATCATCTTATATGTCTCAATGAGATCTCCCCTCATTCTTCTAAACTCTAACGAGTACAAGCCTAGTTTATGCAGCCTCTCCTCATAGCTCAACCCCCTCAACTCCGATATCAGCCTAGTAAGCCTCCTCTGCACTCCCTCCAAGGCCAAAATATCCTTGCGTAAGTGCGGCGACCAAAACTGCACACAGTACTCCAGCTGCGGCCTCACCAATGCCCTATACAGTTGCAGCAAGACCTCCCTACTTTTATATTCAATCCCCCTCGCTATGAAGGCCAGCATCCCATTAGCCTTCCTGACCACCTGCTGCACCTGCAGGCTGGGTTTTTGCGACTCATGCACAAGGACCCCAAGGTCCCTCTGCACCGTCGCCTGCTGCAGTTTTCTTACGTTCTTATGTTCTTATTAAAAGAGAAAAAAATGCAACATTTTTGGTTATCCACGCAAACACTGAAATGTGTGAATGTATGAATCACACTATTGAGAATTCTAATAAACACAGAACTAAAAGGTGAAACAAGGTTCATAAAGAGACATTTCAGAATGTCAGCAAAAAAAAATGCATTCTTTTAAAAAGTCAGTGGGTGTGGACGTCACTGGTTGGGCCAGCATTTATTGTCCAATTCTAATTGCCTTTGTACTTAGTGGCACATTTCAGAGGGGATTAACCATATTGCTACGAATCTGATCATAGAATTGATTATAAATCCCTACAGTGTAGAAGAAGGCCATTTGGCCCATGGGATTGCACTGACTCTCCCACAGAGCATCTTACCTAGGCCCTTTCCCTGTTACCCTGCTAATCTCTCCAATCTACATATCGTGGGACATTAAGGGGCAATTTAGCATGGCCAAATCAACCTAGCCTGCCTGCACATCTTTGGAGTGTGGGAGGAAGCCAGAGAACCTGGACGAAGCCCATGCTGGCATGAGGAGAACGTGCAACTCCAGCCCTGGCCAGAATCAAACCCAGGTCTCTGGTGCTGTAATGCAGCAATACTAACCACTGTGCTACCATACCGCTCCATGTCAGGAGTCACATATAGAGCAGTCCAGATAAGTACAGCTGATTTCTTTCCCTCGAGGTCACTACTGAACCTGGTGGATTTTTATGACAATTGACAATGATTTCATGTTCATATTGGACTTTTAATTCCAGATTTTTATTGAAATTAAATTTCACCAACTGCTGTGGTGGGATTCTATCCCAGATCCCCAGTGTCCTTAATTCAGCGACAATACCACAACACTATCATCTCTCCCTAACTGCAATTTGTTGGTGCAACGTTCCAAATCCAATTCTGCCTGTGTAGAGTTTTGTGCAAAAGGCTTATTTTTCACATATGGGATAACAAATATTAATGTGTGTGCGCACAATTTCCTGTGGTTAAAGACACAACCAAGCTAATGCATTCAACCTGCCCATTTCAGCTATTTAAAAATCATATGTAATAAAATGCTCTTAAAGGGCAAAAGGAATTTTGTTTAATTTTTATTTTAATCAATTTATTTTGAACTTTTTTTGTTGTTGTTTCTTGCAGATTTTTTTTCCACATGACTTCTTTATTGAGGCAGATGTTTCTATTTTTGATATCAGGTCATGTTTAATTTGTTGATAATGCAATCAAAAATCAACCTATTATTCTTTGTTAAAGTATTCTTCTGTAAGGAGACTAATAAAAGGCGTGAAAGAGGCCATTCCAAAACTCTTCAAATGAGAGAATACTAACCTATCACATAACTGATTGACAGGAGATGTTTTGATTCCTGATCATAATTGTTTTTAAAGCAGCCTAACAGCTTTATTTCATGTCTAAAGTGACACAGGATGAAAGAAGACATATCAAAAAGTCGACAGGCTCTAGAGCTGATGCCATTTACAAGATGCACTGTAGCAACTCACCAAAGTTTTCTTGACAACTCCCAACCTGTGACTTCTAGCCCCTAGGAGGGCAAGGGCAGCAGGCACATGGGAACACCACTACCTGTAAACTATCCTCCAAAGGAGACACCATACTGACTTGGAACTATATCGCCATTCTTCATGGTAACTAGGCCAACATCTTGGAACTCCCCCTCTGGGGCTGCATGGTGGCACAGCGGTTAGCACTCACAGTGCCAGAGACCCGGGTTCGATTCCTGGCTTGGGTCACTGTCTGTGTGGAGTTTGCACATTCTCTCCATGTCTGTGTGGGTTTCCTTTGGGTGCTCTGGTTTCCTCCTACAGCCTGAAGATGTGCAGGTTAGGTGCATTGGCCATGCTGAATTCTCCCTGTGTACCCGCACAGGCGCCAGATTGTAGCGACTAGGAGATTTTCAGTCACTTCATTGCAATGTTAATTTAAGTCTACTTGTGATAAATAAAGTAACAGCACCATGGGTGTAACTACATGGATGTGATGGTTCAAGGAAATGGTTCACCGCTACCTTCTCTTGGGCAATTACAGTAACATAGTAAATAGGAACAGGAGTAGGCTATTTGGCCCCTCTACATTCAATCCTCAGTACCCATGCTATTGGATTTGGATAGTCTGGGCTAATAGGTCACATGTTCAACATTTTGGAGAGAGGTAGATTTTAAGGAGTGACTTAAAAAGTTGAAAGCGAGGTAGCAAGGTGTAGGAAGGGTATTCCAGACTTGTAGCCTTGGCAACTGAATGTGCAGTCACCAAGGGTGGAAAAATTAAAATTGGCGACGCACAGCAGGCCAGAATTAGAGGAGTGCAGATACCTAAGTGAGTTGTGTGGTTGGACGGAGGGGAGAGATCTTGGAGGGATTTGAAAGCAAGGATGAGAATCTTAAAATCAGGATCTTGCTTGTTCTGCATCCAATGTAGGTCAGTGAGCAAGGGGTAACAGGAGAACAGGGTTTGCTGCATATTAAGATAGAGGTAGCAGAGTTTTGGATGATCTCAAGTTTACAGAGGATGGAATGTGGGAGACCAGGCAGGAAAGTGTTGAAATAGAAAAATCTAGAGGTAATAAATGAAACAGTTTTAAGATTACATGTGAGGTTGGCGTAAACTAAAAGTAAATATGGAGCAGATTGGCAAACAGCTTTTGTTCCATGAACAATACAATCTAGGCTGACACATTGGTGCACTACTGAGGGAGTGCTGCACCGTCAGAAGTTTTAGATGAGACATTTAACTGGCAACAAGTCATTGAAAAGTCAAGACATAAACATCATTAGTAGTTTGGATCAGGTCAGCAGCCATTTAATGGTCTGATTAGTCTGAGCCTCTGCTCTTTCAAGAGGGTATAAAAAAATCTAATGACACTATTATGAAGAAGAACAGGGAATTATCACTGGTGTCCTGCTCAATACTTATCTCTCAATGAGCATCACCAAAACAGATTTTCTAGTCATTATCACATTACTGTTTGTGAGGTACTGCTGAGTTCAAATTAGCTGTTGAATTTCCTGCATTGCAACACTTCAAAAGCACGTCATTGGTTATAAAGTGCATCGGGACGTCCAGTAGTCATAAAAGGTGCTATATGAATGCAATTCCTGCTTTCCTTTCTTTCTATGAATGATCAAGTCACCTTCCTGAAAAATGTCAATACTAGCTTCCCTGACCTTGCTAGATTCCACAAGGTACATCACCTTCTTTGCCATCTATTTCTGGGCCATATGCATAGTGAACTGTGTTGACTTCAGTCAACACTTTCCGCCAGGAAGTGCACTGTTGTTCACTGGAGAGAGGTACTGAACCTGCTGCACTCCCAGTACGTGAAGCAGCAGCTCCACTTTACCATCCAACAAACCCATGAGCTGCACCACTCCAACACTAAACTGCAGGCTGTTGTCCCACATTTCATGTTTATTGTGGGTCTCATAGTTTTTCTTAGCCTAATGTTTCTTATGCAAATGTAACCTTTTTTAAGTAAGGAAACTAAAATTGTACACAATACTCTAGATGCAATGGCCTTAGTGTGGGATACGCTATGGGCAACATTGCTTTGCATAAGTTGAAATTTATTGAGAGTGGAGGATTGAAAGTCAGCCAGAACAACACTAAAATAGTCTGGCTGAGATAACAAAGTTGTGTGTTAGATAGAGGCAGGTATGAGTGATGTTATCAATATTGGGCAACATTATGATTGAAATGATAACAGGCTAAAAGCTCAGCTCACTCGGTACCCAGTACTCAGTACTCAGAACGCCAATGTTTAATATCATTCTTGACACTTGAGTCAACACTTGAAAGAGCAGCACACTGGTTAGCACTCCTGTCTCACAGCAGCATAGACTCAGGTTCAATTCCGGCTTTGGGTCAACTGTTTGTGTGGTGTTTGAACATTCTCCCTGTATCCGTGTGGGTTTCCTCCGGATGCTCCAGTTTCCTCCCTCAGTCCAAAGATGTGGCCGTGCTAAATTGACTCTAGTGTCAAGGAAATTAGCAGGGTAAATACCTGGGGTGACAAGAATGCTGCCTGGGATTATGGCAGTGCAGATTTGGTGGGCTGAATGGCCTCCTTCTGCACTGTAGGGATTCTGTTATTCTATGAAAAGCTGCTGAATTCTAGACTGGAATAAGCCTTTATATGTCAGGATTTTGTTTCTGTTCTTTGACTAATCAGACCTTTAAATGACTGCTGGCCTGATCCAACCTACTAATGGTGTTCATGCCTAGAATTTTCAAAGACTTTTTGCCAGTTTGTAGGCTTCCCCTGTAATCAGCCTGCATTTTTGGACTGGACTCTTGGCAGATCTTTGACTTTTTTAGTGATACACTGGCCATGTTAGTCTTCTGCAGTGGTTTGTAGAGCCTTGTGACCCTTAACCCTGTGCAGCACTTCTGCCCAATCCACAACACCCCAATTCTATCCTTTTTATTAATTTGTTGACATGTTGTTTTGTTCCAAGAATGTGTTAATCACTCTTTCCTGCTGCACCATTAGTTCACATATCACTTGTGTCTGCATAGTCAGCAATGTTCAGCAAGATCCCTTTGTCATGCCCCATAGGATGAATATAGTGTTTGTTCCTGTGGTTCAATTTTTCTTCCTGTGGTAGTAAAGCTTTAAATTTAAGTTTTCAGTTGATTCTATTTTTAAAAACGTCTCTATTATTTTAGTGGCAAATTCTGTTGTCACGCTTTCTGTTCTCACATTATTCAGAAACATCAAGATGTGCAGATGTTTAAAAATGTTGGTACCTGGTTCACTTCTGAGAAATTTCGAAATCTTACTGGACTGGCCACGTTTGTGTCAATCTCTTTCATCTGCTAAACTTGATTTTTTTTTATATTCTAGCGAAGGTTATTGAAAATATATAAATAACAAAGGTCTTAGCATTCAGCCTGTGCAAGTCATTGGCCATGTTGAATTATTATGATACTGTTTGGGCAACTACTATATTTGTAGAAATTATATTTCCACAGGTATAACAACAAAAAGCATCTTCAACTCACTTTCTTCAGCTACATAAACTACAAAAACACACTGTTATAAATAAAGTATTTAACATTTGCATTAACATGCAAAATAAATATTTCTCCATACAAATAAGTGAAACTCATGCCTCATTTTGTTGTACATGTGAATTTAAGAACACCATACTAGTGCAGATATTTGTCTATGTTATGGCTGATCTGATTCTCCAGTAGCAACCAGCATCTGTTTTCTTTGTGAAGGAAATTAATAATTACATTTGGATCTTCATTTTAGTGTGCAAGTAAGTATTGATAGACTATGTCATTCAGTAGGATAGTAAGAAGTCTCACAACACCCAGGTTAAAGTCCAACAGGTTTATTTGGTAGCACAAGCCACAAGCTTTTGGAGCGCTGCCCCTTCATCAGGTGAGTGGGACTTCTGTTCACAACAGGGCATATAAAGACACAAACTCAATTTACAAAATAATGATTGGAATGTGAGTCTTTACAGGTAATCAAGTCTTAAAGGTACAGGCTATGTGAGTGGAGAAAGGGTTAAGCACAGGTTAAAGAGATGTGTATTGACTCCAGCCAGTACAGTCAGTGAGATTTTGCAAGCCCAGGCAAGTCGTGGGGGTTACAGATAGTGTGACATGAACCCAAGATCCCAGTTGAGTTAGAGGTCATAGCTAGAGTATTGTGTATAGTCCTGATCACAGATGCATGTCCATCCAATCAGTAGAATTCTGTCCATAGAATCACAGAAACTTACAGCACAAAAGAAAACCTGTAGGTCTATCCTAATTGTGCTGGCCAAAAAATAGCTTTCTGGCCTAATGTCACATTACAGGTCTTGACCAGTGGATCTTTGTTACAGCACTTCAACCACATATCCAAGTACTCTTTAAAAGTGATGAGGTTTTCTGCTGCTACAACCTTTCAAGCAGTGAATTCTAGACATGCACCATCCTATGGGTGAAAACCTTTCTCCTCAATTCTCCTCTCACCTCTTACTAATTACTTTAAATCTAAGCCTCCTGTTTTTTGAGCTTCCTTGTTAAGGGAAATAGGTCCTACTGTTTGATATTTCTAGGTTTGTTTGGAACTGAAGACATAGCTGACAGTGGGGAAAATGTTTGTCACAATTTTATACATCTTTATATTCCAAAGTAAACAACTCCCGCCTGTCCAGTCATTCCTCACAGATAAAGTCCTTCAGTCTTGACAATATCATGTCCATCTGTGCCATCAGTTTTTCTGATTTATTCATCAAGTCCCTTGCATTATATCTATACCATAAAGCATTTCCAAATTCTTTTGTTTTCTATTTTCTCTGCCTTCCACACTCAGTTACTAGAACATAGAACAGTACAGCAAAGGATCAGGCCATTCAGCCCATGACGTTGTGTCAAACATGATACCAAATTAAACTAATCCCTCTGCCTGCCCGTGGTCCATATTTCCCTATTTCTTGCATATTCAAATGCTTATCTAAAAGCCCCTTAAAGCCCCTGTCATATCTGCTTGCACCCCACCCCTGGTAGTGTGTTCCAGTTACGCCTTTACTCCCTAATTCCCTATGCTTGCTTTGCAGGACCTCACTTCCCTTTCTATTAATTTTTTGCCTTCCATTTCCAGCTTTACTATTTGGGCCAATTGATCTATGTTTATGTTTATCTTCCACGTGATCTTCTTCTCATCCCTGAAATAACCCTATCGCATTATTTTTACTCAAACCTCTTATCACTACCATCACTCCCAGCCCCACAACCTCCTGTGATTCCTGCACTCATCTAATTCTGGCCTCTTGAACAAATCTGATTTGAATTGTTTTCCCCATTGTCGGCTACGTCTTCAGCTCCAAGCCTTAAACTCTGGAAACCCTTCTCTAAGCCTCCCATCCTCCCATCATGGAACCTTTATAGATTAAAGAGGAGGAAGTGCTGGCCGTCTTGAGGCAAATCAGAGTGGATAAATCCCCAGGACCGGACAGGGTATTCCTATGGAACTTGAGGGAGGCTCGTGTTGAACTTGCATGGGCCCTGGCAGACATATTTAAAATGTCAATATTCACGGGGGAGGTCCCGGATGATTGGAGGGTGGCTTATGTTGTTCCATTGTTTAAAAAAGGTTCCAAAAGAAATCCGGGAAATTACAGGCCAGTAAGTTTGACGTTGGTAGTTGGCAAGTTATTGGAAAGTGTGATAAGGGATAGGATCTACAAATATTTGAATAGACAGGGACTTATTAGGGAGAGTCAACATGGCTTTGTGCATGGTAGGTCTATTACAGTTTTTCGAGGAGGTCACCAGGAAAGTGGATGAAGGGAAAGCAGTGGATGTTGTCTACTTGAATTTCAGCAAGGCCTTTAACAAGGTCCCTCATGGGAGGTTAGTTAGGAAGGTTCAGTTGCTAGGTATAGATGGGGAGGTTGTAAATTGGATTAGACACTGACTCAATGGAAGAAGCCAGAGAGTGGTTGTAGAGGATTGCTTCTCTGAGTGGAGGCCTGTGACTAGTGGAGTGCCGCAGGGTTCGGTGTTGGGTCCATTGTTGTTTGTCATCTATATCAATGATCTGGATGATAATGTGGTAAATTGGTTCAGCAAATTTGCGGATGATACAGAGATTGGAGGTGTAGTGGACAGAGGAAGGTTTTCAAAGCTTGCAGAGGGACTTAGGCCAACTAGAAAAATGGGCTGAAAAATGGCAAATGGAATTTAATGCAGACAAGTGTGAAGTATTACACTTTGGAAGGACAAACCAAAGTAGAACATACAGGCTAAATGGTAGGACTCTGAAGAGTGCAGTTGAACAGAGGGATCTGGGAATACAGGTACAGAATTCACTAAAAGTGAATAGGGTCATAAAGAGTGCTTTTGGTACATTGGCCTTTATAAGTCGGAGTATTGAGTATAAAAGTTGGAGTGTTATGGTAAGGTTGTATAAGGCATTGGTGAGGCCAAATTTAGAGTATTGTGTACAGTTTTGGTCACCTAGTTAAGGAAAGATGTAAATAAGATTGAAAGAGTGCAGAGAAGGTTCACGAGGATGTTGCCAGGACTTGCGACGCTGAGTTACAGAGAGAGATTGAATAGGTTAGGACTTTATTCCCTGGAGCGTAGAAGAATGAGGGGAGATTTGATAGAGCTGTATAAGATTTTGATGGGTATAGATAGAGTGAATGCAATCAGGCTTTTTCCACTGAGGCTAGGGGAGGAAAAAACCAGAGGGCATGGGTTAAGAGTGAAAGGAGAAAAGTTTAAAGGGAATATTAGGGGGGGCTTCTTCACGCAGAGAGTGATGGGAGTGCGGAATGAGCTGCCAAATAAAGTGGTAAATGTGGGGTCACTTTTAACATTTAAGAAAAGCTTGGATGGGTTCATGGATGAAAGGGGTGTAGAGAGATATGGTCCAAGTGCAGGTCAGTGGGACTAGGCAAAAAATGGTTCGGCACAGACAAAAAGGCCTGTTTCTGAGCTGTAATTTTCTATGGTTCTGTGGTTCTATCCTGTCCACCACTCTTTTTTCATTAAGATACTTCTTAAAATCTGCCTCTTTGAGCAACCTTTTGGACATTTTACCTAATGCTTTATATGATTCAGTGCCAAATTTTGCTTTATAATGCTACTGTGAAGAGCCTTCAATATTACTTTCATTGGTCTTGTTACTTAAAAGGTGCTGTATAAATACACATTGTTTTAGTTCTTTTGCTATAAACTTGAATATTCTTTTGATATTCTCGTGAGGATAATTAAAAAGCTATAGCAGAAAAGGTCCCTTAATGCGGACATACAAGTTGTGTTTCAAGGTTCACTGCAGAGAGGTGAGCACCATAATCTAGGCTAACATTGAAGGAATCTACAGAGGTGCAGGCTGAAATTTTCCATGCTCGTTTGCAGCTGGGATTTTCAAGTGCCGCTGAAAGTCGAGTTTTGGCTGAAAAATCAAATTTTCCATTCTCACTCACAATGGGTCCTGCCATCAATGAGACCAGAGAATCCCACTGCAATTGATCAAAAAAGATGTTGAAATAAGATGATTGCATAGTGGTTAGCACTGCCGCCCCACCCCCCATCAGAGACCGGGTTCAATTCTGGGATTGGGTGACTGTCCATGTCCTTGCATGTTTTCCCTGTGTCTGTGTGAGTTTCCTTTGGGTGCTTCGGTTTCTTCCCGCAGCCCAAAGATGTGCAGGTTAGATGGGTTAGCAATGTTAAATTGTCCCAATTGTTCCATTACATGGTGTTACGGTATAGGGCAGGGAATAGACCAGGATACGATGCTCTGTCAGAGAATTGATGCAGACTCCATGGGCCAAATGGCCTGCTTCTGATCTGTAGAGATTCTATGAAATAGTAATCTAGTGCATGTGAAAGATATCACGCCAATTCCAGCAAAGTAAAGGAGTGAACTTGGTGTCTGGCCAAATGCAGCAACAGCATCGAAACAGATTATTTGGTCACAGCTATTTGTGGGACATCACTTTTTGCATATGGTTGCAACGTTTCCATGATTACACTTCAAATAATTGGTTATGAAGTACTTTGGGATGTCCTGAGATCATGGAAATCATAGAACCCCTTCAGTGCAGATGGAGATCATTCAGCCCATTGAGTCTCCATCGACCACAATCCCACCCAGGCTCTATGCCCATAACCCCATGCATTTACCCTAGATGGTCCACTAACACTAAGGGATAATTTAGCATGGCCAATCAACCTAACCTACACATCTTTGGACAGTGGGAGGAAACCAGAGCACCCAGAAGAAACCCATGCAGACACGGGGAGAATATGCCAACTCCATCCAGAAGTGACCCAAGCCAGGAATCAAACCCAGGTCCCTGGCACTGTGAGGCAGCAGTGCTAACCAGTGTGCCATCATGCTGCCCCATGAACCCTTGATGCTGCTGATGCAAGATCTCAAGGCTGAACAATTACTGGTGTGGAATATCTATCTCACTCACAATTGAAATTACCAACTCCATTCTCTAAATTCAAAGCCCCTGAATGTGGAAAGAAAAACAAGTATTAAAACATACAGCCTTGTGCGCTAATTTGGTGCAAATTAACTTGTGATGTTTGAGGGGAAGTCACTGTATGTCACACTATATATAACCATTTTTGACTTTGTAGGTTTACAACTATGTTCTGTAATTAGCTTTGGTAGCTCTGTGGTTATTTTAACGCATTCAACTAACAGGTATTAAAATGTATAACATATTTAGCAAACCAATCACTTTCAAGCATTGATATGTAATTTGTACAGGCTTTGCATATTTGCTGCATCTTTTATCTTTTTACAAAACTATTTAAACTTGCTCATCGTCCAATGGTTAAATTAGGAATTCAGATTCTTCTATAGTTCGATTTCACAGGAGCATACACTTTGCAAAGATCACTGCTATAGCTGTTAAAAATGACACAGCATTACTCACTACCTGATTACAGGAAGTAAGCAGACAGAATTAGATCATTTTAGAGGAAAATTGATTCTAGCCTTGGGATTCTAGATACAAGGGAACTACCAATGGAACAGGAGTCGTTTCTGAGAGAATTGCTGGCAAGGTCACGTAGTCTTGCAAAGCTTCCTCTCAAATATTGCAGCTGACCTCTCTGAGGTAGGGAATGAAGGAAGTAATATTGTTTTGGTGGATTTTGCACAGACAAAATGGCTGTATAAGATCCAGAATTTAAAATTCAGAACCTGAAATTAAGAAAGGAACAATTAGACTGTAATAGTTCCAAGCTGCCTGTGTTTTAAACAATTGTCACTTTTATCAAAAAGACTTTATAAAAATTTAAATTTTGTGCTCTACATGTCTTTCATTCTAATTATATCCCAATTAATATTAGGGGAATGTAGGAAAATTGATACTTAATGATTAGTGTAATAACTCCACAGAGGCAGAAGTCCTGTCACCAAGTTACTATATTTACATCAGACATCTGTACACAGTCAACTTTCCAATTGCTCCCTGCTAAATGCAGGCTAGGAGGCTGCATGAGGCTCTCTGATTTAACTATCAATTAGGACTTATTTCTGTGCAGCTAACATCAGATTCAGGCGCGCTCCTCATGGATGCGCCGGGTCAGGTGAATGTCCTTCGGCATGGTGGTGACCCGCTTGGCGTGAATGGTGAACTGGTCGGTGTCCTTGACGAGCCCAACCAGGTAAGCCTCACTGGCCTCCTGCAGGACCATGATGGCCGAGCTCTGGAAGTGTAAGTCAGTCTTGAAATCCTGGGCGATCTCCCACACCAGGCGCTGGAAAGGCAGTTTGCGAATCAACAGCACAGTGGACTTCTGGTAGCGGCGGATCTCCTGCAGGGCTACAGTGCCAGGGCGGTAGCGGTGAGGCTTCTTCATGCCACTGGTTGCCAGGGCGTTCTTGCGAGCCACTTTGGTAGCCAGCTGCTTGCAGGGGGGTGGACTTGCGGGCTATTTATTTGGTCCTGGCCATTTCCCTTCACTCTCTTGCCACGATTCTGTCGGCGTTCTGTGTCATGGACTTATCAGGTAGTTCACACTCTAGCCACCCAACTTCATTAACCTGGCTGAAGTCATCACAATTAGTTTTAGGTTAGTTTACACATAAACAAAGTACATCAGCTCCCAATATGGTTTCATGCTGAATTCTGAGACCCAAGATCATCACAGCATCACACTCAAATCTGACAAGGAAGGGAAAGCTTACAGGTCTTGAGGCTGCTGATGCAAAATCTCAAGGCTGAACAATTACTGGTGTAGAACTATCTACCTCACTTGCAACTGAAATGATCAGCTCCATTCTCTAAATTCAAAGCCCCTGATTGTAGAAAGAAGCAAGTACTAAAACATACAGCCTTGTGCATTAAATTAGTGCAGTTTAACCTGTGATATTTGAGGGGAAGTCACTGTATGTCACATCATGGGCCCAATTTTACCATTGCGTCGTGCCCATTTTTGGGTGTGAAAACTTGGTAAAGTCGGGCATGAGGCTGTTAACGTGACCCGCGCCTTTGTCTGCACTGATGCCCACTTTACCAAGGCCCAAAAATGACCGCGATCTGATTCACACCCAAATTCATGCATTTAAATTGAATTATTGGAGTGCCCGTCCAACTTCACCAGCATTTCTCCCTTTACCATCACTTTCACGCGTCCAGATTCAGTGTGAAGCAGACATGCTCAGCAAAGGTCTGTTTCGGATGCTCCAGCTTCTGAAGAGGTAAGTTCAGAGCTTCCAATGGCTCTCTGACTCAGATCAGTGGTGGTGGTGGTGGGGGGTGCGGGGTGGGGTGGGGGGGGGGGGGTGGGGAGGTGGGGGCAGGAGGGTCGTTTGGGGGGGTGGGAAGGAGGGAGGGAAGGAGGGGGGCTCAGGCGGGCCAGATCATTCTCTGGATGTTGGGGGGAGGGAGGACAGATTGTTCTCTGGCAGATGGGGGGTGGCAGATTGTTGTTTGGTGGTCAGGTGGGGTGCAGAGGGAGGCCAGATTGCTGTCTGGTTGGTAGGGGGGAGTGAGAAGGAATGTCCGATCATTCTCTGGTGGGGGGTCTTGGGGGAACCACTGCCACTCTGCAGGCAATCAGTGGGGGCGGAAGGGGGCAGAGGGTCACTATCAGTCTGGGTAGCAAGGGGGAACAGTTATGTTATGGGGTGATGTCTGTGGGGGCCATTGCTCCTGCTTTTTCCTTCCGGGTTGCTTTATCCGCTTTTTGCAATGTGACAGGGACACGTTTTCAATTTTTTTTTCTAACTATGCATGTGCAATTCAGAGCTCCAGGCATTTTGGGTGCGATAAGCCCCACCCACAGTGCAATTCAGATCCACAATTTTTTTTTCAGGCTGAGTGTGTATGGGGGTGCCTGAGAGCAGATTTCCAAGTTGAATCTGAATTGCACCAATATTCAGCACTTAGAATGGAAATGGTAAAATTGAGCCCTATACATAACCATTTTTGATTTTGTAGGTTTACAATCTATGTTCTGTAATTAGCTTTTGTAACTGTGGTTATTTTAACACATTCAAATAACAGATATTAATGTCTGTTTATATTTAGTGAACCAATCACTTTCAAACATTGATATGTATTTTGTATAGTATTTGCTGTATCTTTTACCTTTTACAAGATTAAATTTAATTTACTTATGCCAGCCACATTCTGGGTCGGAATTTGCGGCCTCGCTCATCCCGAAACCGTAAAATCCCACCCGAGGCCAACAGACTTTCCCATGGTCCGCTCCTCGCCTGCTACAATTCCCGTGACAGGCGGAGTGATAAAATTCCAGCCATGACAGCAAAACAGTTGTCTTAACAAGAATACATTGATAAGCGCCTGTTTTAATGAAGTCCTGTAGATCAATTGGAATCCATGTTCCCAGACATTGCATGCTGTTTTATTTCAAGTATAAACAACATAAAAACTATTTTGTAAATGTATTTATTAGATCTAAGGTTATAAACAATTTTATCAATCTATACCTTTGAAGTAAAATAACTCATTCCAAGTAACCAGAGAGAAGTAATGGCTACTTTTAAAAAAACCTGTCCAAAACAGTGTCACTGAAAGGGGTCTGACTCAATACAACTTAAGTGAGGTTTTGAGACAATGAGCTCACGATATCAATTATAGAAGCATGACAGCATTTTTCCCTCATCCTGGACAAATGGGCAAGGAAACTATCAAAATATTCCTTCATCTTAGCCAGAAGTAACAGAAACAAACATTAATGAGAGGAATGGTCCCATAAGTAATTCATACCTTAGATCGTCAGTCAGGGGATTATGGGAAATGATACCAATAGATGACCACCACCCTCAAGAAACCAATTAGAAATCCATCTTGCCCGCCTAGACCAATCACACATTGATCACATACCCCTTAAGCTAATTAGCCTTGCCTCATTTAGTCTAATAAGAATTTAATAACATCATTGATCATGATGTGGTTTGTAGGTTGACGTGATTAAGCAGATGCTTTGACTAAGTAAGTCGCACAACCAGTTTGGAACTGAAGTTTGTTTGTAGTACCTGCTGCCCAGAGAAAAGCAGAGGTTACAAGGAGAGATATAAATTTAGTATCAACCTGTGCCCAAGGTGGAACCGGAATGAAACAGCTATAGTACATTAGTCAAGTCCTGGCCTGTTTCTGATAGGTATCTCCAATTTATTAAAGTGTTACTTCACCAAACCGTCTCTTGTTTCCTAAATGTTTAAAGTCTCCAATGAACACCAACTAAAATTTAAGTTCAAATAAAACCTAGAACTTACAAATGTAGTTATTTTCCAATCAGATTTGAGTTGCTATTGCACTGCAATAAGAAAATCACATTCTGAAACAATTCATTGGCTTTTCAAGATACAAAAGTGTTGATTTTAAAATACTTTTTCCAGTTGATTTTTTGCACTTGTCAGAAGCAGGGAATTAAAAATCTCCCCTTCTGAGCCTTGCCTACGTCCATGAATGAATTAATACTTTATAGATTCAGTCAGTTTTGGTCAGTTTAGCATCTGGAAATATTTTATGTATGATACTGCTGATGATATAACAGCCTTTTGGTATAAAGAGACGTGAATTTGGATAATGTCAATGAGATTAAATCTTGTATATAAACTATCTACACACTTGAACATACCAACTGAATCTGAAAGGAGTGCACATTATTTTGACTGAACATCATCTTGTTCTCCTAATGTAATTTGAGAAGAGTTAAATATATATATTTGTGTGTACTTATCTACTGTGCTTGTATATAAAATGTATATTCACTTTGCATTTGAGTACATGTGCAGAAAACAAATTTTATGAACACGTTTGCTGTTTATGCATTTTCATGGGAGACTAGACCTGATCAGTTTCAATAAATTAATGTGCTTTCATCCAACAAATGGGGAGGTATTTTACCATCACATTGCACCTGTTTTTGGGCGCAAAAAATTGGTAGAGTCGAATGTGAGGTAATTAGTGTGATCTGCACCCATTTTTGTGCCAGTTCCCACTTTTCCAAGGCCAAAAAATTGACACAATCAGGAACCCGCCCAAAACAGATGCGACATCAGTTTAAATATTTTTGCATGTATCTCAATCCAGTTAGCGAACTGCACGCCCCAATTTACCAGCACGCTTGCCTTTGCCACCAGATTTGTCCAATCTTGACTCAGTCTGGAACAGACATGCTGGATAAAAGTCCGATTCTGGCGCTTCATCAGTCCGGGTTTGTGAGGAGGTAAGTGTCTACCATCGGACGGCTCCATGCTGCTCACAGGAGGTCATTTTGTGGCGGCCAACTTACTTTTTTGGTCCGGAGGCCTGTACGAGTATGTGGGGCTTGGGGGTCTTTTGCTGATTACAATGTTCGATGCCTGATTTGCAGCAAGGAGCCTGGTCTCAGCATTAACCTCAGGTCTTGGGGATGCTTCTGGGTCCTAGTGCATGCAGCATTCTTCCAGGTGGGGGACATCGTGGAGGCCCTTTGAACTGGCAGTGCTACAGCCTCAAAACTTTTCAAGTAGCAGTGTCTGTGCTTACTACTGCATGAGTTCTGGGTGTGTGATATTGGGGGGAGTTTGGGGGGGGCAGAGTGTTGCTGGGGGACCTGTGATGGGGGAGATTGGGGGCTGTGTTGCTGGTGGGCCTGTGGGGTGGATGCGGCTGTGTTGCTGGGTGGCCTGTGGGGTACGGGGGGTGGAGGGATAAAGGGGCTCTGTGGATGGGAGACCTGTGGGGGAAGGGATGGGAGCTGTGTTGCTGGGGGCCTGGGGTGGTGGAAGGGACTGTGTTACTGGCCAACCTGGTGGTGGTGGAGGGCGGGGGCGGTGGTGGGAGATTGGGGACTGTATTGCTGGGAGGCCTGTGGGGGGGAGAGATGAAGGGGCTGTGTTGCTTGCGGCCTGTTGGGCGGGGGAGGGTTGATGGGCAGGATGGGCAGTGTGTGTTGCTGGGCTAGGGGCAAGCAGCAATTTAGATTGACTCCAACCTGAACTCTGCATGCATGCTGGTACCTGGGCCCACATCTATGTAGTGGGTAAGGGATCTGTAAACCCCCCTACCGGGCCCCGGGGTGAGTGGGATGGGAGCGGGTTGGGAGCTGTTCATGGGTTCTGGGGAACAAGTGGCTTCATTTTCTCAGTGACACAGTGTCCCCTTCTCCAAATCCCCCCGCACCTCCCCCCCCACCTGCAGAGTGACAAGGTGGCTTTTGCGATGCAACCGATTGATCTTGCTGTTCTCTTGGTTGCTGCTAGAGCTGAGGAAGAGAAGTTGGAGGAGGAATTGTGGGCACAGGAGGCCCAGGCCTTAGCACTTGCAGGCATAGAAAGAGATGGCCTCCATTCACCCTGAGGGGCAGCGCAGGAGAAGGAGGGAGCAGAGACTCTGGCATTTCCGCACATAAGTGTCATTTGAACAAATACCGGACACCGTGTGCCACTGATGGCTCAGGCCCCAAAAGGAAACAGTGCAACTCCTGTGCCACCTGTTGCAGGACCTGGCACCTCGGGGCGGGGGGGTACACCCATTCTCGGTGGCTATCAATTGAAGGGCGCTTTAAACTTTTACTGGAAGGAGCCATTGGAGATGAATGCGGCATTTTCCAGTCAGCTCCCACACCTGTGTGAAGGAGGTCACAGATGTCCTGTAGGACGGGCTGGCCAGTGTATCAAATATTGACCTGGACCAGGCCCATCAGGAAGCCCAGGCTGCAGGATTTGCAGTCATTGCAGGGATGTCTAATGTGCAGGGGGCTATAGGCTGCACCCACATTGCCCTCAAGGCCCCGCTTCAGAATCCACGACGATTCATCAATAGAAATAGGTTCCATTTGTTTAATGTGCAATTGGTTTCTGACCACAATATGAGCATCATGCACATCTGCACCAGACATCCTGGCAGCACGCATGACAGTTTAATACTGAGGAGCTCAGACATACCACAGGTCTTTGTGGAGGAGCCCAGAGTGCAGGTATGGTTCATGGATGAGTTGGGGTACCCGTTTCAGACTTGGCTGATGATGTTGGCGTGGAGGCCTGAGATTGATGAAGAGACCCCGTATAATGAGGCCATCCGCTCAATAGTGGAGAAGTGCATAGGGCTCCCAAAAACATAGTTCAGATGCCTGGACCGCTCTGGCAAGGCCCTCCAATCTAGCCCCCTGATTTCTTCCCACGTTGTAGTGGTGTGCTGTGCCCTTCACAACCTGGCACATCAGCGAGGAGGTCTTTTGGAGGAGGAGCGTGGAGGCTGACCAGCCGGGAGACGCTGGGGAAGAGGCCACCCAGCAGGAGTCAGAGGAATAGGAGGGGGAAGAGGAGGAGGAGGAGGACAGTGCCGAGCAACACCACCCAGGCTGGCAGCAAGGATCAGGCATCCAAGGGCAGCGAGCAAGGTCCTGATCACCAGGCACTTTGCTCACTAGAGGCCTGTGTTTCTGCATGTGGGTTCCATTCCCCCTTCCCCAAAGTCCTACTATCTCCTGCAACATTGTAACACTAGAGTGCTGAGCCTAAATATATTAGTAAATTTCTTTCGCAGGCAGGAGGGTGATGATGTCTCGATAAGCACCATTATGATGATGTCTTGGTGCAACTTAGTTTGACTCCAACCTGAACTCTGCATGCATGCTGGTACCTGGGCCCACATCTATGTAGTGGGTAAGGGATCTGTAAACCCCCCTAACCGGGCCCCGGGGTGAGTGGGATGGGAGAGGGTTGGGAGCTGTTCATGGGTTCTGGGGAACAAGTGGCTTCATTTTCTCAGTGACACAGTGTTGAGGGGCCTCTCCAAGTGACATCAACATGAAGGATCCCTCTGGTGACCGTCAGGGTAACAGCATTCCTGTTCAGGCAAATCTGAGACAAATTAGTCACAGGTGGGTGGTGAAAAAACATTTATTGTTTACAATACAAGTGTCTAATAATAAATGCTAACATGAAAATGTGTGAACAGAAAACATTAAGGTGTTTAAAATTCATTCAAACTAGTGCAGCCATCTCAGTGCAATTACAACTTCCTAACCTTACGTGGCCTACCACTACATCACAGTGTCTCCCCAGAATGTATATTGGAGGTGCAGGGGACTAGCAGGTACTTCACCCCATGGCCTGTGATGTGTGTGGCGGGCATCCTCTGGAAGCCCTGGCCTGCTTCCAGGTGTCTGGGACATATCCATGACAACCTCTTCATCCCATGGACCCTGGGAAAAAACACTATCGTATCTGCTTCCATGACCTCACATGGCTGTGAGTTCCAGGCACCCATCACACTCTGTGTAAATAAACATGCCCCGTACATTTCAAACAAAGAACAGCACAGCACAGGAAACAGGCCCTTCGGCCCTACATGCCCACGCCGCCCCTTTTAACACTCAGTGAGTGCCTTATGCAAGTCTTTCGTCGATCGACAACATTTTGGTCTACCTCTAGTGGACTCCACAATAAAGGGGTGCAAATTTAGGGGATTATATGTGCACCAGATTAAGGGAGATCCAATTCAGGGACAATTTATTGACACCAATCAGCCTAAAAAGCATGTTCTTGGCATGTGGGAGGTCCTTTAAACCTTGCCCCTTAAATCTATGCCCCTTAATAATTGATTCAAATTGAATGGAGGATTGACAGGTGCTCACTTCTCGACTCCAGCCTGACCATGCTGTCACTGATAGTCCTTTCTGGACAGCTCCAGGGCCCTCTCCACAAAGGGGGTGAAGACCAGGAGGACAGGTCCACCACCCCTTGTTTTTGCACTCTTGCAAGTGTTATGGGCATTCTTCTCCTGTGGGGACAGAAGGAGCCCGAAAGAAATGATGGCATATCAAAGGGTGGCCCTCAGAGGGCAAGCGCAGTGATACTCTTGATTGGGGTGGGGGCGGTGGTGGGAGAGGTGGAAGGAGGTGCTTGGGGGGTCAGAGGTTGGAAACATGCAGGGTGATGGAGGTGGGGGCATCTGGGGGTGATTGGGGGGAAGATGGGATTAAACACTTACCCTTGCTGCCCAGGTGAGATCATTGACCTTTTTGCGACACTGCTTTGCTGTCTTGG
Source organism: Carcharhinus amblyrhynchos (assembly GCF_965287045.1). Taxonomy (NCBI): domain Eukaryota; kingdom Metazoa; phylum Chordata; class Chondrichthyes; order Carcharhiniformes; family Carcharhinidae; genus Carcharhinus; species Carcharhinus amblyrhynchos. The sequence continues at coordinate 97,725,111 of NC_137326.1, read as the reverse complement.
GGGGGGGCCAGTGCCCTGTCACTAACCGAAGGGGCAACTGCCTCCCAGGCCTCTTTGCTGTCAACTCCCCTGGGTCTGCATCCTGCAGAGAGGAAAACTTGCCTTGCCTCTGCAGCTTCCGGCAACCTGCTGAGGTCACCCTCTGTGAATGTGGGTGCTGACTTCTTTGCCATTTTTTCCCCACCTGTCCATCCTTGGGTTTTAATGGAGCTTCCCCTCATTAGGGCAGATCAGCCGCAGGCAGTTTGGCACAGCATTCCAGCAAGCTACATGCAGTTTGCTTGTTAGCACTGAGGGGAAGGCAAGTGAGCACTTGCAGGTCTGCTGCTGGGGAGATCTGTGCCTCTATGATGATTGGCGGCAGGGGAGAGAGAGAGAGGGAGGTGTCATGTAGCCGTTGGATTCAGGGGTAAATGGAGGACTTGTATGGGAGGATCCAGAGTGGGTTGGGGGGGGTGGTGTTGCCATTCTACCTGTAATCAATGGGGGAGGGGGGGGGTGCACTGCCACTCTGTCTGCGATTGGTAGGAGGGCCACAATTGGTGGTGCGGGTGGGAGGATAAAGGGGTCAGTAATGTTGGTGGGGGGGGGGGGTTGTTCAATGTCTGTTGGGGCCAGGAGAAGGCATTATCTAGCCTGTGAGGGATGTGGCAGGGGAACAGCATTTTTTTTGTGTGCATGCACAGTTGGAGGCTCCGATCGGAGCTGCAAGGTTTTGCGTACATTGAACCCTGCCCACAGGGTTCTGCAGTGAGAATCTGACTCACTGAAAATTTTGCTGCGAGAGTGCATATAGGGGTGTCTAAAAAAAAAACCAAAACACGGATCTGAAACTCTCAATTTCACATCCACTCAATATTTAGACAAAAAATGGTGCACTATTGCCCATAGAATCCTTTCATTTCACTTCAAGAGTACTACATAACTAAACATTCTTTCTACATACCTAAGAAGGCAATACCTTAACAAGTGGATAGAATTCTTACTTCTGGGATGTTCAACATAATGGGTCCAATTTTACCATCGCACTGCGCCCGTTTTCAGGTGCGAAAATTTGGTAAGGTCAGGCATGAGGCGAGTAGCACAATCCGCATCCACCTCCACACTGGTTCCCCCTTTACCAAGGCCCGAAAATGGCCACGATTGGGACAGCGCCCTAAACGGCATACATTTAAATTGACATAATGGGCTGCATGCCCAACTTTATCGACACTTCCCCCTTTACCACTACGTTTGCCCATCCAGAATCAGTGCGAAACATCATGCTCCACAAAAGTCTGGTACTTTTCCTGCCATCTGATGTGTAATATTCTGCGAAGACAAGTCATGTGGAAATGTGGACATTTCCTCTTTGCCAATGACTGTGCCCTGTATACTGGCTCAGAGCCAGAGATGCAAGTCAGTATGGACAAATTTTCCACAGTCTGTGACAACTTTGGACTCATCATCAACATTAAAATGACCGAAGTCACGCACCAGCCTACTCCTCATGCACCTTACACAGAACCCATAATCACAATCAAAGGGCAGAAACTACAGGCAGTGGACCAGTTCACTTATCTTGGCAGCACCCTCTCCCAAGCAGTGACTATTGGTGCAGAAGTTACACCCAGAATAGCAAAGGTAAGTTCTGCTTTTGGTAGACTGTGCTCCACTGTATGGGAATGTCGAGGAATCAGCCCAGCAACAAAACTGAAGGTCTACAGCGCTGTGGTACTCACTACCCTCCTGTATGCCTGTGAAACGTGGACTGTGTATCGAAGGCATGTAACACAGCTCAATCATTTCCAATCATTTCCATTTCCATTTTCCCCATCATAACCCCCACTCAGATCTCCCCTGTCATAACCTCCACTTAAATCCCCCCCCATAACCCCCACTCAGATCTCCCCTGTCATAATCTCCACTTAAATCCCCCCATAACCCCCACTCAGTCCCCCTGTCAGAATCCCCACTCAGACCCCCTGTCACAACCCCACTCAGACCCCCCCATCATAACCCCCACAGAACCCGCTGTCATAACCCCCACTCAGATATCCATGTCATAACTCCCACTCAGACCCCCCCATTATAGCCCCCACTCAGACACACCCCCATCATAACCCCACTCAGACCCCCCCATTATAGCCCCCACTCAGATATCCATGTCATAACCCCCACTCAGACCTCCCATCATAACCCCCACTCAGATATCCATGTCATAACTCCCTCTCAGGTCCCCTGTCATAACCCCCACTCAAAGCCCCCCCATTATAACTCCCACTCAGACCCCCCTGTCATAACCCCCACTCAGACCCCCTGTCATAACCCCCACTCAGACCCCCCCAGTCATACCTCCCACTCAGACGCCCCCATCATAACCCCCACAGAACCCACTGTCATAACCCCCACTCAGATATCCATGTCATAACTCCCACTCAGGTCCCCTGTCATAACCCCCACTCAGACCCCCCTGTCATAACCCCCACTCAAAGCCCCCCCCATCATAACCCCCACTCAGACCCCCCCATTATAGCCCCCACTCAGACACACCCCTGTCATAACCCCCACTCAGACCTCCCATCATAACCCCCACTCAGGCCCTCCCATCATAATCCCCACTCAGACCCCCCGTCATAACCCCCACTCAGAACCCCTGTCATAACCCCCACTCAGATATCCATATCATAACTCCCACTCAGGTCCCCTGTCATAACCCCCACTCAAAGCCCCCCCATTATAGCCCCCACTCAGACACACCCCCGTCATAACCCCCACTCAGACCCCCCATCATAACCCCCACTCAGGCCCTCCCATCATAACCCCCACTCAGACCCCCCATCATAACCCCCACTCAGGCCCTCCCATCATAATCCCCACTCAGACCCCCCGTCATAACCCCCACTCAGAACCCCTGTCATAACCCCCACTCAGACCCCCCAGTCATAACTCCCACTCAGACCCCCCCAGTCATAATTCCCACTCAGACCCCCCCCAGTCATAACCCCCACTCAGACCCCCATCATAACCCCCACTCAGACCCCCCCAGTCATAATTCCCACTCAGACCCCCAGTCATAACTCCCACTCAGACCCCCCCCTGTCATAACTCCCACTCAGACCCCCCCAGTCATAACTCCCACTCAGACCCCCCCAGTCATAACTCCCACTCAGACCCCCCCAGTCATAATTCCCACTCAGACCCCCCCAGTCATAACCCCCACTCAGACCCCCATCATAACCCCCACTCAGACCCCCCCAGTCATAATTCCCACTCAGACCCCCAGTCATAACTCCCACTCAGACCCCCCCAGTCATAACTCCCACTCAGACCCCCCCCAGTCATACCTCCCACTCAGACCCCCCACCATAACCCCCACTCAGCCACCCTCCATCATAGCTCCCACTCAGACGCCCCCATCATAACCCCCACTCAGATCCCCCCCATCATAACTCCCACTCAAACCCCCCTGTCATAACACCCATTCAAATCCCCCTATCATAAGTCCCAGTCAGACCCCCCCATCAGGGCCTCCTCTCAAACCCCCCCTCCTCCGCCATCATAGACTCCACTCAGGCACCCCCCCCCCAACTCAGGCCCCATCCCTTTGGCATTCACCCTGGCATTCTGGTGATGCCCAACTAGCATTGCCAGTGTCTGGTGGGAACTGTCAGGGTGACAAATGGGCACTGCCTATTGGGCACTACTCAGCGATGCCCCTGAATACCCAGGGCTTCAATGACCTCTGAGTCCCCTGGCATGGCCATCGTACCTGGTCTCTGCAAGTGGAAACCAGCACTGATTCTTGTTGGTCTTGCGCTAAAATCATAGAAATCATAGAAACTCTACAGTACAGAAGGAGGCCATTTGGCCCATCGAGACTGCACCGGCAACAAACCCATCCCAGGTCCAAACCCACAACACCAGATGTTTGGAACATGTCAAGCAAACTCAGCATAATGGTGTGTTTTGCAAGTAATTTTATTGACTGTTTGAGCTATGTGACTATTTTCTGTTACACAGCTGGATAGCAGAGAATCTTCTGGATGCAAGTGGAGGATTTGTGGATCAAAGACATGCGTAGTCTTTGTTTGCCAGCAAAAACCCAATCAAAACTAATCACTGCAAGACATGTACCCAGACGGAATTGCCCTCAGAGAAGAAAATAGATTCATCATTGAAGATATTTCTTGGCCAAGATTTTTCCTAAACCCGGTAGTGTCTATTTTCAGTTAAATAATTAAAGTTAATATTCAGTTCAAGTTAATACACAGTTAAAAGTTAATGTTCAATTGAGAGTTGATGCTCAGTTACAGTTAAAATTCAGTAAAGAGTTAATGAGTTGCAATTGTTTATGTTTGAGTTAATATCAAAGGTATTGAGTAAAGAAATAGTTGAATTACTGTCCTTATTCGTCACATTAAACGGGAATGCTTGCAAGGTATTTAAATTAAAACCCGGATAACACCTAGGTGAAGAAACACAGAATTAAGGCCTCCCTGATGTTCCTGTCTCCCTGAAGCTCCTGTATTTCAGCCTCTTCATCCTTGCCATCTGCTTCCCAGATTCTGCATCTTTGTCTTCATTTGATCCCTCATCTGAGGCAGGAGCTGGGAGAATCCGGTGTTGAATGGGATGTGCATATTTAAATACTACTTTAAAAATGCTAATTGATTTTGTGCACTTTCTGTGTGTGATCCAGTTTGCATTATTAAGATGGGGTCGGGATGATTGCAAACTGTGTGGCACCAGGCACAGAACTGATTTTTAGGTATGCATGCTATTGTTCAGGATCAGCATGACCTTTGGCCGATTGGCACAATCTGAGGTTGGAAAATCACTCCCCTAAAATAAAAGCAGAGAATACTGGAAAAACACAGCTGCTCTGGCAGCATCTCTGGAGACAAAATCAGAATTAATGTTTCAAGTCTGTATGACTGAACTTCAAAGCTCTGAAGAAGCTTTTAACCTTGGGTTCCCTCTGTTATGTCAATTAGGCATGACGTAGAAAACTAATATGCCCTTTGAGCAAATATCACAATTTATCAATGTTTCAAAAGACCTGCTAATTAAAGGGGTCAGGCAGTTGACTTTTTTCAGGTAGCTGAATTCCAACAGATATGGGATGTTACATAACTGCACTTATGTGACCCTGAAAGCACCATTTGATAACTCAGTTCTCTCCTCTTGATCCTAACTAAAACATCACCATATCATTTCCTCTCTAGCCACGAGCCTGGTATCTTTCCATATCTTCACTCTACATTTTCCAAACTCAGTTATCCATGACTACCCAAATTCCCTTTATGATCCTAATACCAGCTGACATAAGAGTTGCATCTTGCTCTAAAGAGTAAGTACTTGCATCATCTTACTTTAAAGAGTGCTCCACTTCATAACAGCATTCTATGGACAAAAGTTAGCAATGATCATAAACTCACTGACCACGTCCTTAAAAATGAGTGCAATGGCCAGACCAAGGACATGAGTGAATGCTTAAATCAGAACCATTTAATCATTCGTAGTTCCAGCAACTCTGAAAATACTTACTTTCCAAAAGCTATCTTCATTATTTCTCTAACTTTAATGATAGATTACTTCATTTGGTTTTCCTTTTGGTTTGTAGGATGATTAAACATCAGTTTACACACTCATCTAAAACTTTGCCATGGGTACATGCTAGTTCAGTTTTGTTATCCTCTGTAATGAATTGCTAAGTTGATGTGTATTGTGTTACATGCCATTCATTGTCTGAGAGGGTTAGGCAGGTAATCAGCTTCTGTCAATGCTTTTAGACCTGCAACTGTCCATGTGGTTTGGACCAAAAGTGAACTTTGAAGACTCTAGAATTCAGTTCCCAGCTGGCTGAATCAAAATTAGAAACTTGCCCTATGAAGTACTATAGATGTAAAATCTAAATATTCACTATATTACTGGGATACAGTGGAATAGATTATAACTAGCAGGAGCCATCAGGGAGAGTGTGCAAATCAGCTGCCCAATGGCACCAGTGGAAGGGCAATAAGATGGGCAAAAAGTAGTGGCTTAGCCAGTGACAACTACATTCTGTAAAAATGTATTTTCAGAAGTCAGTTTTGAGAATTAGGATTCATTAGGAGTTTACCCATTGGCTGCTAGATGGGTAGGTCCTAGGGGGTGAGGGAACTAAGTACCAGTCCATGTCACATTTTGAAGACAAGACAAGTGTTTCTATGTCTCCTGAGCCCACTGAAATAATTTCTAACCATTTCTAATCCTCTTTGTTTGCATTGCCAGGTAACATGGGACAATGTGCAATGACTAGTTGTTTCCCCGAACTGGCACACAGAGTCCTATGTTATGTCATCTGCCTGTTAAAAACCTGTTGAGCATTCTATCTGCAGCGTTTCATTCCTTTCAGGATGATGCCAGACAGATCAGGAGTGGAAGTGAAGGGGTTAACTGTTTGCATTAATTTTCTATTTAAAGTTTAAATTTATTATTCAGTTCCTATGTGGTAGAAGATGTGAAAATTTGTCCTCTCATCTGTCTTTGCAAGGAGTTTACAACATATTCAAATCTTCAATGAATCATTAGGCTGGTATTTTACAACCTCGCTTGGACAAAGCTCATAAAATCCTGCCTGAGGCCAACAGAGAATTCTGTTCTGTGAGTCGCGCCTGCCCTGATTCCAGGGTGGGCATGGTGGTAAAATTCCTGACTAATATATTTGATTCTATTTCTTTTATACCTTGTGCTTCCAACAAGTTCAAGTCCCATAACAGAAAATTTTAAGCTGAATTGCTTGATGTGATCACTCTTACCTAGTCAGTTTCACAAGAGGTCTGAGTATAGCTTCAATGCACCTAACTGCTCATACCCTGAATGATCTCTTGCAATGCTCCTTCAAATCTTGATTATTCTATCAGGGCACAGTTGAAGTTTTAAAGTTTATTTTTTCATGTTACAAATAGGCTACATTAACACTGCAATGAAGTTATTGTGAAAATACTCTAATCACCACATTCTGGCACCTGTTCGGGTACACTGAGGGAGAATTTAGCATGGCCAATGCACCTAACCAGCATGTTTTTCAGACTGTAGGAGGAAACCAGAGCATCCGGAAGAATCCCATGCAATCGTGGAGAGAAAGTGCAGACTCAGCACAAACAATGATCCAAACTGGAATTGAACCCATGTCCCTGGTGCTGTGAGGCAGCTGTGCTAACCATTGTGCCACCATGCTGCCCTATGTGCCACCATGCCACTAGCGATCAAACGCAAAGTTCTGACTTCTTTCTCATATGCTTAATATTAGCACTGCAAACTACCTGAGAAAATGCCACACAACTAAAATTATTTAAAGAATGGTAGCTACGATTTAAAAGTTGCATGGTCACCTACAAGTCAGGGGTGGTCGCAATATTCAATAAAGGCAAGGTTCCAACTTGCACATATGCAGGTACACAAATGATGTGCTGAATCCACGCTGGCTGAATACGCTGCATCCCTCTATGAAATGCAATTGCATAGTAAAACAGTGACCTAGAATTTCTTGCAGATGATATCTGTGAGGTTAAACAGATCAGCAATAATATTTCCTCTGAGCTCTACGGCTACAAAGCAATCCAGAACGTACCCTGCAAAGAATATAAATGCCTCCAACAACCAATATTTCTTTTAAGAGGGGGCTATACGTGTGGCCATGCGACAGTCTTAAAGGAATCATGCAGTGCAAGCAGACCGTACACAGTGGAAAGAAATTAGAGGGAACATTAAGCAGCAACATTCAGAAGGCCTGAATTTAAAATCAGAAAGAAAACCTAAACCTCTGGGAAACCTACTAAAGTTAGGTTACATAACTGTTTCTCATTTCAAATAGCTGCTGAAATACCACAAGTGTTTCTTCAACATAGGTTACCCTTTTCTTCTTATTTCATCCATATCATGTCACTCAGTCCTGCACATTTTTGAAAGTCCATGATGTGTAACAATACTGAGCAAGAGTTAACCTCAAGCTCTAATTTACAGCTAATGGTTGAAATGATCAAGCATCATCACACATTTCATTCCAATTCAGTCTCGCTGAATGTTGAGAGCTCACCAACGTTAAACCTTAAGGAACACTTATGTGTCCCAACATACTTTATTTAAACTAGTTACATTTCTGAATTATTGCACTTCTTGCCAGACATCAAATTTCTTCCTCATGTCACCATTGCTTCGCTTGCCGGTTACCTTAAATTGGTGTCCTCTACTTCTCAATCTTTCTACCAATGGGAACAATTTCTCCCTATCTGCTCTGCATCAGTGAGAGCTGATCCTGCACCAGTGGGCAGTGGATGATAGTGGCCAATTATCAATATTTTAAATAATTAAAATATATCCCACCATATCCTGATCGAGAGATGGCAGTGCCACCCTTAGGGGTGACTACTGTTAAGGCTGTGAGGCAAAGGAAACAGCCCAGTACTTAACAGAAGGGATAAAATCCAGACCGGATGAGACCCCAAAATGCAAACACTTTTCTTCCTTTGATGCGATCATGGTGGGCATCACAAGCTATGAGAACATCAAGGGGAAGAAGTATGGGAGGCTAGATGCCTGCTCCTGGTTAGATCATTCCAATTTTATTATGTCTGTTATTACCTCAGTCCACATTCCCCTTCTCCATCCCCACTCATTCACTTAGGAATGCCTCACTCAGTAGCAATGCCACACCGTTCACTGCCACAAAAAGTTATTGAGTTTACCAGAGTAGACAAAGCTAGGGATGTCAGCTTTAACGTGCAATATTATTTAGTACAAAGCTTTTACCATGACTGCTCAGCACTAGGTTAAATTGAGTAAGTTGTTTTCCATCAATGCTAAGTAGGCTGCACAGTATTCTTTACATAGTCTGGTTGCACCTCCATCACTTTATTACAACAAGTACTTAAGCAGAATCTACTCAGACCAACCTGAGTCTGATGCTAGAATTAAAGCAGTGAAAAATATAGCAATGTGCAGTGGGTGTGAGGGTGCAATAGTAGGTGGGCAGATGTGAGAAAAATGTCACTATCATCTCTCAGAATAAAACTTTAAAATTCAGTGGGAGGGGAAACAAATCAGGAGTGTGAACTTCTGATTTTCATCCTGTGAGGCATGCTACAAAGTTTGGATGGATTCCAGGCAAGAACAGAATCAAGCTTGGCTAAAGAATGGCCACCTGCGCAAAAGAGGTGAACATCTGGCACATGGAGCTGTCTCCCAGCAAGAACCACTGTCTTCAGAAAAGGAAAGGAGAGAAAAGGGAAAATAGATTGGTCGTTGTACTTTAGCCCACTTCATTTTAAATATGAGATTGTGGTGGGTGGCACAGTGGTTAGCACTACTGCCTCACAGTGCCAGAGAGCCAAGTTCGATTCACGGCTTGGGTCACTGTCTGTGTGAAGTTTGCACTTCTTCCCATGTCTGCGTGGGCTTCCTCTGGGTGCTCTGGTTTGCTCCCACAGTCTGAAAGACGTGCTGGTTAGGTGCATTGACCCAAACAGAGGAGGAATATGGTGACTAGGGGGACTTCACGGTAACTTCATTGTAGTGTTAATGTAAGCCTTACTTGCGACTAATAATTAACTTTAATTTTAAAGTTATTTCCAGATATGGGGCAATGCCTAGTCTGTGGAATTACATCTCAGATCAGCCATGATCTCCCTGAATGGCAGAGCAAGATTGAGGAGCTAAATATATACAAGAAACTATTTAGATCTGGAAAATTATGTATAGCTCTGGGTACCGCACTATCGGAAGGATTTGAACACATTGGAGAGAGTGCTGAAGACATTAGCAAGAATAGTCCCAGGGATGAGAAACTTCAGTTATGAGGGTAGATTGGAGACTGGGACTGTTCTTCTTGGAGTGAAAATGGCAGAGAGGAGATTTGATAGAGATATTCAAAATCGAGAAGGGGTTGGACAGGGTAGATAGGGAGAAACTGTTCACACTTGTAAAAGGACTGAGAATGGGAAGACACCAAAGTAAAGTGATTGAAGCAAATGTGATATGAGAGAAAACTTTTTCATACAAGGAGTGGTTCAGGTCTTAAATGCACTGCCTGGAAATATGATGGAGGCAAGTTCAACTGAGGCATTCAAGAGGGCATTAGATGATTATTAGAATAGAAACAATGTGCCGGGGTACGGGGAAAGGCCTGTAGAATGGCACTAAGCCATGATGCTCATTGGAGAGTCAATGCAGACACAGTGGGCCAAATGGCCCCTTTCTGCACAATTCTATGATTCTGTGAAATGCTCTCCCTCCATTCCTGTTTTCCCATGCTCCCATATTCACCCCAACTCAATTCCTGTAATTTAACTCTGACAACATGCTGGGACATTCAAAGGGATATATTCTGAATTTAAAATTGCTGAAAGAATCCTAATGCTTCATAGAATAAGATAGGGTCACATAATGGCTGGAATTTTACCACCCTGCCTGCCACAGGAATTGATACAGGTGAGGGGCAGACCATGAAAGGTCCATTGACCTGCAGCGGGATTTTACGGTTTTGGGATGAGTGGTTTTTGGATTGTTTTACTAGTACCTCATTTGGAAACACAGGGAGGTATTCCATCGTTCCCTAGGGAAATGCCCTGCAGTCATTCCTGTCAGAGACTAGTTTTACATTCTCACCCATCTTTGGTACCCATGTCTATTTTTTAAAATATACAACTTCTGTCTTTTCTAAAATCTGATATTTCCCTGAATAATTCCAGGGCTTTTCTCTACCGCCATACACAGGATATTATGGAAGGAACAGTCTCTTTGAAATGTTAAAAGGGGAAGGGAGATGTGTTTAATGATGATATGAAAACAGAGTATGAGCTGATGTAAATGTTATCTTCACAACCTATACTTCATCACGGCACCAATAGATGGAGCAATTCTCTTTTTAAAGGGAGCCGTAGTGAAAGTTCATAAAAATGGGATTTCTATCTCCTATCTCTTGACTTCTCAAATTTATTTCCATGAGACTGTAAACCATCAAACTTCCCTTCTTGGTCCCCATGTTAGCTGACATTATTAATGGTTCTTTCTCTCTCGTTTCAGGTACTGCCCCATTTTCCTTCAAATCTGACGTTATCATCATCCTTTGCCTCCAAAAATACAATCCCTGACCCCAACAAAAACAGAAAATGCTGGAAAATCTCAGCAGGTCTGACAGCATCTGTGGAGAGAGAATACAGCCAACGTTTCAAGCCCTAATGAACAGTCATGCAGACCCGAAACACATCTGTTCTCTCTCCGCTGATGCTTTAAGACGCATTGAAGTTTTTCAGCATTTTCTGTTTTTGTTTCAGATTTCAGTAACCACAGTAATTTGCTCTTAACCCTTGAGACCCCCACTGTCGTTGCAAGCCACTGTCCCACCTCCAACTATCTTTCCTTGGACATGCTGTCACCACACAAATCTGTGCCTGCCTTGTCAACAATTCCATGTTTGAATTCCGTCAATCTGGTTTCCACCCCTGTCACAGTACGGAAACAATGTTTACCAAAGTCACAAACGATATCCTGTGTGGCTCTGACAAAGGTAAATGATCTCCTGTTGCCCTTTTCAAACTGTCTGCTGCCTTTGACACAGTTGATCATGCTGTCTTCCTCCAACAGCTCTCCACTGTCAATCCAGCCAGATACGAACTATACTCACTTCACTTCATTCTTACCTATCCAATCATAGTCAATCTTCTTTCCCTCCAATTTCTCATCTATATTTTTCCTTTAGCGACATCATCTGAAATCACAGCATTACTTTTTATGTGTGCTGTAGGGTGTGTGTGAAAGATGCAACAAATCTCTAATTTCCATGTCAGAGAATTCAACTTGGATGGTGCCAAAGGTCTCTTAGCCTTGGTGGGTTGATTCTCTGGGCTGCTCCCCTGATATGCCAAAGAGAGAAAGGAGATATGATTAGTGTATAGCAGGGGTCTTCAGATACAGGAGACATGACTGACATCAGTTTTGTGTGATGAATGATATTGTACTGAATCATCATTTGGTTTATCACCACCCATCTCACCATTGGCACAGGAGCAATCAGGTTCCTTGCTGGTCAGTTAGAGGATTCTCTCTCTCTGAATTCGGAGAAGACTTTCAACTCAGGCATCACTCCGTCCACTTGGGATCTCTCCCTTGTGTTGTGTGTCAGGTGGAGAGAGTATAAGTAGGATATGTACCAGGGCAGCTTGTAAGGTTATTTGGTATATGTGAATTGTGAGCAAAAGAAGTGAGGTGAGGGGCAGATGACCTGCAGTGAAGATGAAGATATGTGAGGGAGAGCGAATGATGGTCTCCTTTGTGCTGGCAGTGAGGAGGTCCCTGTAGATGGATGGATGGGTGTGTCAGTGATGTGAAGAGTACTTATCCTGGCAGAACAGAGGGGGCAATTCAAATTCTTCTGGCACTGGAAGCCTGCCCTCCTTTGCAGGAAGTTGACACTGACGACCACTCCCATTGCCCTCAAGCTGTGTTGGTGTCCCTGCTGGCTGGTCTCCCTGTGTGAGGGTACAGGACATCACAATGTGCCTCCATTGCATCCAACAGCCTGTTGAGGGAAGTTTCTCAAAACAGGAATTAGACTTTGTGGACCAGGAAGAAGTGGCCTGTGAGCATTGATGCAGCATTAAATGGAGCTTTTCCATGATGAATGCACTGAGGTAATGTTGTTGTTGTTGTTTATTTATTAGTGTCACAAGCAAGCTTACATGAAGTTATTGTGAAAATCCCCTAGTCGCCACACTCCGGCGCCTGTTTGGGTACACTGAAAGGCAATTTATCAGGGCCAATGCACCTAACCAGCACATCTTTCGGACTGTGGGAGGAAACCAGAGCACCAAAGGAAACCCACTCAGCCATGGAGAGAACGTGCAAACTCCACAAAGACAGTTGATCCGAGCTGGGAATCGAATCTGGGTCCCTGGCGCTGTGAGGCAGCAGTGCTAAGCACTGTACTACTGTGGTGGCATGGCATGGTGTGTAAATCAGAGGCTGCCCGCCATGAAGCCAGCATCAATCCCGTGTCAAAAATGTTTAATTATATGTGTTTAACAATACAGCGTGTAAATCTGCCATTGCCACCAACAGGCTAAACGCCACTTTACCTGCCAGCTATTAAAGAGAAAGTAACAAGTTAAAACAGAATTTTGAGAGGTACTTGGGAAAACAAAGTGTGATGACTCAGTTGTAGCATTTTGAGAGAAATGAACATTGAACTTGAACTCTGACCCAGAGGCAAAATGCCTACAATCTCCCTGGTCACAAATTAAATCAGTCAATTAGGATCATTCAGCAACTACTTATGTAGAATCATACATCCAATCAAGTGGACTAATTCTGTTTATTGTAATGAATTAAATATTAATTAGCATGTGATCGACACAAGATAGTGATTTACTTATTGGATAAATAGAAACTAAACTAAACTAAAGGAAGTATATTTTGGATGCAATTGTGAGCCCAGCTGAAAATCTTGTGCCAAAAACGTTATGCCAATTTCAAATTTTTATTTTAACTTGTGTTTCCGCAGTTAGTTGGATGAAGTTACATGAAAAAGTTTTCATTATCTGGCAGTCTGACAGCATCTTAACTTTCCGTGAACAAATCTGTAAAAAACATCCTTTGAGAATGGGAAACTGGTATGTTAATACACCTGAAAATTGATTTATCACAAAATGTAAGCATTTTTGATCCTGTACCTGTGAGCAACTGTAATCATTCAAGAAGCCCAACTGGAAAGGAACATAGTTTATTACCAATGCAAAGTGAAACCACTAGCCTAGTCTACACATTGTGTACTCCCAGCTGGGAAGACAGTTCAGCAGGCCTAGTCCTGGACCTGTCTTATAGAAGATTCAGGTAATGAGTTCCAGTTGGACAAGCCACTGTCTGTTACCGGGGGAATTAATACTAATTAATTCTTGCTCCCATGAGGAGGGAATCTTCGTCATCTCTTTGCCTGTGGCCTGATCTCCATCACTTTAGGGCCTGGTCAGGGAGGCATGTAATGGATAGGTGAATGCCTCCTCCACGGAGATCGGTGATGTGCCACTACACAGGGCTCATCCTCGGTGGTGACCTCAGACTGGATGTCTGCCACTTATGTCACTTATACCATATCCAAGCCAGAATCTCTATTGCTTGCAAAACCCTGTCCTAGGGTGGCTTTGCCTTCGGCCTGGGCAGCGTGCATTTTGTCTGTTTCGGTAGCCTTGTCTGAGTTGAATCCTATGACAAGTGCAGTATGGATGTGCTTGTTCCTCACTGTATTGTGGACTTCCTGTCTAGTTCCGGAATCTCGCAGCCTCCAACTCCAATCGCCTTTTCCTGGCAGCAAATGGGAGATGCAAGCGTTATCCACCGGGGATAACCACAGTATGGAGGTCACCCAAGACTGAGGACAGTAATGTCTATGGACCCCTGCAACTGCTGACCCTCTTTTTCCACCTTTTCCTGGGAAAGGGCCAGCTCTATAGCTTTCTTGAGGTTCAGAGTTGGTTCTGTCAGTAGCTTCCTTTGGGTCGTAATATTATTAATTCCATATTCAAAACAATCCCTTAACATTTCCAGAAGTGCTGGCCCGCGCTCACTGGTGTTCTGCCAATTTCCTCATCAAGAATTCAGTGATTTGTTCCCCAAAGAGTCTAGTTGCTATGTTCAACCTATAGTGTTGCAGTATAACAGGCAGCTTAGGGTGTAGTGGTCCAATACATTATCTACCGATTCATCCAAAGATTTTGAATCTGGGGCTGCCGGGTAGGTTAAACATTTTATGATGCTGAAAGTTGGGGCCCCACAAGCAGTCTAGAGAATGACTTTTTGCTGGCCGTCCCCTTCTAGCTGTTTGTCTGAAAGAAGCATCTCATTCTTTTAGTGTGCTGGGGTCAATCCTTCACACCTGCATCATAAGTTTCCAATTTCCCAAACAGCGGCATTTTTAATATCTCCCTGTCACTGTCTTACCAGGTTCACTGAAAGGCAAGGTTGTCTGAAACCTTTTCTTGTTCCTCACCAACAATGTGATGGCTCGGGACGCCCAACTGGAAAGACACATGGTTTCTTACAGAATGCAAAGTAACACATTACTGGGGTGTACACACACTAGTCCCTGCTTGGGATGACAGTTCAGCAGGTCCAGTCCCGGGTCTGTCTTATCAAAGGCTCCAGGAATGAGCTTCGGCTGGGCAGGCCACTGTCTGTTACCAGGGGAACCCATACTCAACATTCCTCACAGGGTGATCAATTAGTGTTTACCCATAGATCCTGGTGGAGGGGGTTATCACAGTAATACAATTTGAAATGACTGAAAATGACTTTTAAAAACTGCGAACAACCATTTGCTAAATGTGGTGTGGTGCCAGCAGTCAGTTTCTTCTTAAGTAAAAACATGATATTCAAGCTCTGTTATATGTTGCTTTATTATTGACCTCACCTTCAAAGGAAGTTTAATTTTTGAGAATTCCTCTAAGCTCTGTAAGAACAATTAACAGAAATTCTCAGCGGTGATGAGTCACTCCTGGAGGTGTGGTCAGGTTTGTGAGTAGGCTGCCTGCTTGTAGCTTAATGTTTTTTAAACTGATGCAAAGAATTTGGAAAGATGACGAGTTGCAGTGAATGATCCAGGTCAAAAATCTTCTGAACTATAATTGCCAGAGAAGCCTCAAGCAAGCTCTCCTGATTGTTAGAATTAACAATGCAAGATAAAATCATGTGGGAAATAAACTGTGTCAGTGGGAGGTGAACAGGGAGATTAGAAGTGCTAAAGAGAATAATATCAAAGGAAATAATAAAGGCTTTTACAATCATACAAAATATCATCTTTGTTCACGCATTCTCATGTGTTTTAGCAATGTGCAACAGAAGAATGCAGAGTGGACAGATTAGAACAATATTAATGCCAATGTGACCACATGCCAACTGACCCAAGAACAACTTCTCTTATGCCATCAGACTTTTGAATTGTCCTACCACACGTTAAGTTGATTCATCTCTACACCCTAGTTATGACTCTGACATTGCATTATGCACCCTCTCTTTTCCTTCTCCCCTATGCACGCTATGAACGGTATGTTTTGACTGTATAGCGTGCAAGAAAAATACTTTTCCCTGTATCCCAATACATGTGACAATGATAAATCAAATTTTAAAAAAATCAAAAATCTTACATCTCAGGGCTCTAGCCAACTCTTAATCTCACACAATCTTGCATATGTTCATGCAACAGGAGGTCATTCCACCTGTGTTAATTAAAGATACTTTGAGGTTATTTTGTACTGTCTCCAAATTTTTGGGACTAGTGGATATTTTGAGGAATTGGTTACAGCTGATGAAGTCACTCCGCAGTAGGTCCTATATGCCTCAGATTTTCCGGGAGCGCTGTTCCAATCAACAGCTAAGCCAAGAGTAACGAGTGAATCATTTGTGATTCATGAAGATATTTGCACAACGCTGAGAACATCTCTTAAAATGGTTAAAGCGGGAGTAGATCGCTGTTACCAGTCGCTGTGGAGATGACTGATGTCCTGGCCAAGATACAGGAAGAAAATATTTATCTATATTTGCGACAAGCCGGCTGCGCCATAGAATTATTATTGTTATTTTTAATAGATCAAGGCTTTATCCTGGTTAGCTATGACTCATACCTTTCTAACCTTCACACAAACATTAAAAACTCATTATCTCTAAAAAAGAGGGCACAAAGGCTGTTTCCTGGAACTATGCAGCAAGTAATTAGGAAAGCTAATAGAATGTTATCGTTTGTCATGAGGGAAATTGAATTCAAAAGTAGGGAGGTTGTGCTTCAATTATAAAGGGCATTAGTGGTACTACAGTTGGAGGGTGGCACAGTGGCACAGTGGTTAGCACTGCTGCCTCACAGCGCCAGGAATCCAGGTTCAATTCCTGGCTTGGTTTACTGTCTATGCGGAGTCTGCACGTTCTCCCCATGTCTGCATGGGTTCCCTCCAGGTGCTCTGGTTTCCTTCCACAGGCTGAAAGATGTGTTAGTTAGATGCATTGGCCGTGCTACATTTTACCTCAGTTATACCTAAACAGGTGCCGGAATGTGGCGACTTGGGGATTTTCACAGAACTTCATTGCTGTGTTAATGTAAGCCTACACTAATAAATAAATATACGTTAGTACTGTGCACAGTATTGGTTACCTTATTTAAGAAATGACGCCTTAGAAGCAGTTCCAAGAAGGTTCACCAAACTAATATCTGGAGTGGCTGGATTGTTTTATGAGGAAAGGTTGGAAAAGCTAGGCTTGTATCCGCTGGAGCTTAGAAGAGTAAGTGACAAATTGGTTTACATGAACCTGAGGGGAACTTGACAGAGTGGATGTGGAGAAAATGTATCCCCTTATGGAAGAATCTCAAACTAGGGGTCACTGTTTAAAAATAAGGGGTCACCCATTTAAAATGGAGGTGAGGTAATTTTCTTGTCTTAGAAGGTCATGAGTCTTTGGAACTCTCTTCCTGAAAAGCTGTTGGAAGCAGAGTCTTTGAATATTTTTAAGGCTGAGGTGGGTAAATGCATGTTAAGCCAAGAGAATGGTAGGTTATGGGGGATGAGTGGGATGAAGAATTGAGGTTACTATCCAATCAGCCATGATCTTATGAATTGGTGGAGAAGGCTTGAGGGGCTGAATGGCCTACTGCTCCTTGTTTGAATGTACAGTTTCTTTGCATTTCTAAAGAATTATCCTAGCCACCAGAGAACTGGTGGAATTTTCCCAACCCACTCGCCACAGAAATCGTAGCAGGCAGCACATGGACCATGCAAAGTCCATTGACCTCGGGTGGGATTTTCCAGTTTTGGGGCAAGCATGACCAGAAAATCACGTGCACTGTGTCATGTATCAGAAAAGGGACCATGATTCCTCTATTAAACACCTCAAGTTGCCAGACCTGGGAAAACACATGCTTTTATCCAGGTGAAGAAGTGGGAAGTACATTACATCATCTCCCAAAAGCTGCCTGAACTCCATTAATTTTACAGCTTTTGAACCTTATCTTCAGTCACTGTTTGATCTCAGAAGAGAAACAGGACTCCAGGCCAGCCACTTATCTCTGTCTCCCATTTTACCATTGAGCAGGTAGCAGCAGAAAGTGCTCTGTTCCTCATCTGTCTGGATTCCTGAACTACTAGAAAATTGCAGCTTGTGCCTTCAGAACAAGTTCACTCTAGCTACCTTCTCCCCTCGTTAACGTCCTCACTTCTGGGAAGACATATCACCCATCAACCAACTATCCTCTGAAAGAATATGCCATTAGACTTTTGATTCTGGACTCACATAAAATTAGAACTCTTATTTTGTGGTGGTTTTGTCCTGCACTCCTTTATTATCCATGTCACTCTTTTATTATATGAGTGCAAAAAGTGGTGGATGTTGTGAAAATTTCTTCCTATGTTTTGTATGTGTGTAAAATAAACCAACCCTCTGATTTTACTTTATTTCAAGTTTGCTATGGGATTATTAACAGAGGATTGAAACATTCAAACTAAAGAGTTTGGGAAAATAGGCCACCACTTCTAAAGAATCAGAAATCAAAATAAAACTTTCTATCTATGGATCAGTAGTGAGAGGAGAAATCAGAGCTGTTTTAATTAATCCTCCTCCTGTCTCTAACACTGAGACCATGGCCAGGATTCTCTTGGCCTGCTGTGTTGCTCAAGCAGTGCAGTGGGCTGGGAAACAACAGCAAGGGGCCTTTTTCGAGGTTTGCAACCAGCATCTAGCCAGTTGTGAGTCTCCCAAGTTCTCTTTTTTAGCACAATCAGCTCTGCGCCCGAAGTCGATAATTGATATTTCCATATGATTAGTGGGCTCGGGACGTCTCTCTCCCCTTGGTGGGGGGGGTTGTTCCCACCAGTGGGGTTTACAACTGCTCCCCACTAATGGGGAACAGGCATCCTCACTCCACTGGTGAGGGCAGAGGTCATTGAGGCCCCATGGGAGATCAGGGGTAAGGGGGCAATTCCCCTTGGGCAATGCCAGCCTGGTACCTTGGCAAATTGACACTGCCCAAGGGGAAAACTGTATTGCCCAGTGGACACCAGGCAGTGCCAGGGGAATGCTGGTAGAGCAGGGCCCATTTGAGGCAACTGGGAGGAATTATGCCACTCTGCACTAGGAGAGGGAGGATGGAGGGGGATCGAGGCTGGTCATCAGTGGGGGCGGGTTGGGGATGATCCAGGGGATTCCGGTAGGCCAGCCATTGGGTGGGGGTGAGGGGTCAGGAAAGCCAACGATCAGGGAGTTTCTGGGAAAGGCTAGTGATCAGAGGCCAGCGATTGGGAGGCTGGCAGTGGGAAAGGCCAAGTGCATGCAGCCATCTCCACACTGACAGGCCACCGCATGTATAGTGGCCTCCTCAGGACTATGTTGCAGGCCTCTTGGGAAGGAACTGGCCTCACCCACCATTTTTCAGTGTGAATCACACTAAGGCTCTCTGTATTGCTCAGAATGTTGGCGATTCTTCCTAGTTAAGTACGCCCAAAAACACGGGCGGGAGATACTCCCATTTTTCTACCCATTGGACACATAGTTTTGTTTTGGGAGAATCCCAGCCCATGAATTTCTTTCTGTCAGGATCCTTCCTGGCTGAAACAGGCAGCATATCGAATTGCCCAGATCCCCCAAGATTTTCAGGGGATGGAAGAAAAAAGAACTAAGCTTCACTAAAAGTTGTCTGAAACATGTAAAATCCTGAGGGGCCTTGACAGGGTGAATGCCGTGGAAAGAATGTCTCCTCTTGTGTGGGGAATCTAGAACTGGGGTTCGCGGTTTAAAAATAAGCATTTGATCATTTAAGGCATAAGTAAGGAAGACTTTCTTTCTCTCAGAGAGTGGTGAGTCTTCAGAACTCCGTTTCCACTGCCTTTTGAAGAAGAGGATATTTGAATATTTGAAGGCAGAAGTAGATACATCCTTAATAAGCAATGGGGTGAAAGATTATTTTTTGTTCTTATTCCAATTCAACCAAATCAAATCTAATTCAGAGTCTTAACAAGTTGAGACATTCCCAATCCAAGCTGACAAGACAGGGCTCTCACCTCCTGTATTGGGCTAGATCTACATGACCCAAGCTGATTGGAGTAGGCATAGCTCCTCCTCCATTTGCATCTTAGCCAAAAGTCCGAGATGCCTCTTTTAAAAATTGCTTCAAATGAAGTTAAAATGTATCCTAATGACTTCAACCAAGCACAGCATATCAATAGGATAGTTGAGAATATAGAGTTGAAATTATAGTCAGGTCAGCCAGATCCTCATTCAATGGCAGTGCAAGCTTCTTGGCCGAATGGCCACTGCTTTTCTTAATTCATATGTATGTGTGTAAGGAACTCCAAAAACAAATATATCAAAATCAAAGCAAAGCAAATATCATAAAGGATTGAATAGGTTGAGGGGGCTGCAACTTAATCCTCAGGCTATGATTTTTCTGCTTCCTATTAAAGCATGGACATATCTAAAGATTTCACAGAGAGTTTGGGATAGATTATCATACTACCACATCATATCACCGGATTCTGGCCACATTTTTTGATGATCTCAATTTTGTTCATTTAGGAGCAGTGACTGGTTCAGAGATCAAGAACTTAAGCCATGAATTATGGTTTTCCAATAGCAATGCAACATTCGAATGGATGGATAATATCCACAAATCCCACAACAAAAAGATACAAGGCTACTCTGCCAGAATAGCGATTTTAGCAGCATTAGTTTCTAAGCAAACCTCTATTCTTCTGCTGCTTACACATGTAATAAAAAACACACTTTAAATCATAATCCATATCAGTGGAAAGATTTTTTTGCATTTCGCAAAGGTTTGCAGACCGAATGAAAATACAATTGATATAGGTGCATGTATTATTAGCTCAGCTATTAATGAAATCTGCACAAGTTATGTGCATAACATTTGGTCACACATTTCCTATTAACGTAATTAACAATCAGCCACAAGCTGAACTGAAGTATACATGCTACTTCAAGGCATTTACGAAAAAGCATAGCTAGAAAGTAAACCTACTAACCATAGCCCTGTACGAAACATTGCTTCTGGAAACTCTGCCGTTTGAAAGTCAGGCTGTGTCAGAAACCACTTCCTTTAAATAGAATGTCACACCAATCAATTCTCCATGGAAACGGTGTTTGAAGCAGGAGATTGATACACTTCAATCGTTTACGAAGAGAGCTGATGTGACATAATGGCTGCAAAATTCAGGTCATTAGCACCTGTTCTTTTCAGCACTGTGAATGCTGTTTTGACTCCAAAATGGCAAATGAAGCTTGCGCACAAACTTTCCGTACAAACCATGCTGAGTGACATTTTGGTAAAGGGTATTAAAGTGCCCCCATTGGCACATTTGCCAGGTGTATGTAGAATGGGCAGATTGTGATGGCAATGGGTTGGTTGGCAGCACTTTTACCGATGAATAACAAGAATATGGGTTCAATTCCTACTCTTGGACTTGAACGCCACAATCTAGGCTGATATTCCTGCAAGGGATTACTGAGTGCTGCACTATCAGAGGTACCCTTCCTTATCAGACATTGAACTGAGGCCCTGCCTTCCCCCTAAGATAGATATAAAATATCCTAAGGCACTATTTTTGAAAACAAGGAGGGTTGTTATCCACAGCAATCCTGGTGAATATTTATTCCTCAGTCAAAATCATTAATATATTATCTGCTCATTATCTTGTTGTTTGTGGGAGCTTGCTGTTTGCAAATTGGTGGCCATGTTTCCTACATTAAAGAATGACTGCACTGCATTGCTTGTAACGCACAAGGAAATCCAACAGGAAAGAAAAGTGCCATATGAATACAAATGTTTCTTTCTGATTTGACAGCAGTGATGCCATTTTGGAGTCCGACACTCCAGCTGAAGTTATCTCTTAATGGATTGATTAATTGCAAGGCTTATCCGCTGTCCTTCTGTGCATCCAGATCCATATGGGGCATTCTCATCTCTCCACTGGAGCACCTTATATTTCGTTGCACATTCACCTTGCCAGAGTCTGCAGCAGAAACCATGGGCAGATTTTCCATGCCCCCCACCCCCATTGTTGGGATCATCCAGTCCCTCCTAAATTCAATGAGCTTTTGGATCCCTTGGAACTGCTTTTGGCCCATAGATGGCCTAAAATTTATTGGGTTAGCAGCAGGAAGAAGCCTCAGAACCCAGGAGGGGATAAGGGGTAAGGCCTGAACCTGAGGTAGGAAGCAGAAGGGAAATCCAAAAAATGACTGGACTTTAGTAAGGCCTTTGACAAGGTCCCTAATGGCAGACTAGTGCAGAAAGTGAAGTCGCATGGGATCAGACGTGAGCTGGCAAGGTGGGTACAAAACTGGCTCGGTCAAAAAAGGCAGAGGGTAGCAGTGGAAGGGTGCATTTCTGAATGGAGGGCTGTGACAAGTGGTGATCCTCAGGGATCAGTGCGGGGACCTTTGCTGTCTGTAATATGTATAAATGATTTGGAGGAAAATGTAACTGGATTGATTAGCAATTTTGAGGACAACACAAAGATTGGTGGATTTGCATATAGCGATGAGGATCATCAGAGGATACAGCAAGATATAGATCAGTTGGAGACTTGGGTTTGTCCACTTTTAAGTTTGCCAAAACCTCCAATACCTTGCCACTCACTGTGTCAATTTGTTCAAGAACCTTGCCATCTCTCTCCTTGAGTTCCACACCATCTACCACATTTTCTTGGGCGAAGATGGAAGTGAAATATTCATTCAACACTCTAATGATATCCTGTAGCTCCACCCATAGATTGCCCTCAAGGTCTCTAACAGGCCCTGGTTATCCATTTTCCTTTGATATGGTGCATTGGCCATTCTATAGTGTATCGAACAGGCACCTGAGTGTAGCAACTAGGCGATCTTCACAGTAACTTCACTGCAGTGCTAATGTAAGCCTATTTGTGACACTTTAAACTTTAGCTTATGCATCTTTGGAGCGTGAGACAAACTGGAGCCCCTGGAGGAAACCCATGCAAACACAGGGAGAATGTGCAAACTTCACAGAGACAGTTACCCAAGACTGGAATTGAACCCAGGTCCTCAGAGCTGTGAGGCACAAATGCTAACCATTCTGCTACTCCTTTATTTGATCGTTTATTATTTGAACATTTCCTTCAAAACAATTGACTAAGAACTTACTTGCATCAGCCATACAAATACTGTGGCTACATGAGCAGGTGTGAGGCTAGGAATTATGCGGAGAGTAATTCACTTCCTGACTCTCCAAAGTCTATCCACCATCTATAAGGCATAAGTCAGAGGTGAGACGAATTACTCTCCACTTGTTTGGATGAGTGCAGCTCCAGCAACGTTCAAGCAACTTGACATCATTCAGGACAAAGCCCACTGGATTAACATCTCAGTCACTTCCTTTGCCACTGGCACTGTGACTGTACTCTGTATAGAAACACTGTAGCAGCTCAACTGCAATTAGGGACGGGCAACAAATGCTGGCCTTGTCAGCAATGCCTACATCCTGTGAAATTTTTTTTTGAAACGTGTTAATTACGTGAGCTTTGATATCTGCTTGACAATGATTGAATTAAATTGCACAATGCAGAAGCCTTGAATTACTTTGCAACAGATAGGATTCTATACAAACATACATATCTTTGAAGACAAGATACACATGTCAGAAGTATAGTCCAATCCACTGATAATACAAATAAATGCCAATGCCTATTTTACACGTGCAGCTGAACACAACAGAAAAATAAAGCAATCGCCCAGCTACCATCAACTTCTCAAAGGTTAGTTACGGATTGATCTCTCCTGATTCTTGTTATGATTGTAGAAGTGTTTAGCAGTTGCCAAGGACTTTTAGAGATGCTAAAGTCTATATGAGGAATATGGAATGTGCTGATAAACTTTGTAAGGATGCAGCACAAACCAGTTTACTCATTGATTTGTGGATCTTACCACAGGAGAGGTTACTTCTGGTTTATCTATGCAAAAGCAAATATTTCATTTCTACATAGTTGACTATAGTCCTAAAATTCATGTGGCAAAAATCAAGGCAGTAGGGGATTGATAGTTGCCTTACTATATATGCACTGTGTGGATGAGCTTCAGTTTACTCATTAATGAATGGGAAATATTCTGAGCCTATCTGTGGACTTTAGTTGTTGCGTTGTTAGTAGACAGATTGCAGACATATTCTGGTATCCATTTAATATTTGCTAATTAGTACTACTTCTAGAAAGGCTACAGAATGGGTACATTGCTCCCAGACACAATTCAAATCTTCCAAGAAAACGTTTAACACGTGACAGTGGTACTTCATCACCTGCGTCATACATTAGTATATTTTGTCGTGGTTCCCCAGGACGACAACTTATTTAACCCGATTGAAACAGAGAGTCTGAGTTGTAATCCTCCAAGCAGTAGACTTTATTTTCCAGTACAAGAGAAATAAAGCCGGGAGGTCCGGAACACTCCACAGAGCCCTCGGCTTACAGTCTTTTTATGCACATTTCAGCTCCATATCTCAAGATTCTTATCTCGCTTTTACAATGCGACCTCGTTTAGCCACCATTGTTTCTGTACTGACCCCTTATTTACCTTGCTTGAGATTGGTCACCCATTGTTACATCTCTTTTCCTCTCGAAACCATGGTAGTTACATCCTTTGCCCTTATCTTTACGACTCTGCTTGTACAACAATAGTGGTTTAGCTGACTTAGGCCGAATGTGAAGAAAAACATGCTCACTTTATTCTTTCTTGCTTGTTACAATCATATATTAAGCTGGACAGCTGTATAGTACCCATTGTCTCCCCAGGTGACTGCTGTTTGCATTTGCTAATAAGTAACTGCTATACTACTTCTCTGGGTCTCCTGTTCTGATCACATTTGCTACACTTGATTATATTAGGTTACAAATCAGCTATACTTGATTACCCATCCCAATTCTACTTCAAGGAAGACACTCTAATACTATCCGTGATTCCATATTTCATACCCAGTTTAGGTACAATTATTCAGTACAAATTCTCTAAGTACTAACATGCTTACATATTGAGTACAAATTTCCTTACATATCCCCCCTTTGAGACTAT
Source organism: Carcharhinus amblyrhynchos (assembly GCF_965287045.1). Taxonomy (NCBI): domain Eukaryota; kingdom Metazoa; phylum Chordata; class Chondrichthyes; order Carcharhiniformes; family Carcharhinidae; genus Carcharhinus; species Carcharhinus amblyrhynchos. Next base: position 97,700,028 of record NC_137326.1, on the reverse strand, counting down.
CCCCTAGTCTCATCCCAATTACCAAGGCCAGCTCAGATAGTCCCCCTTGTTTGGCCCTGTTCACATGCACATATTTAATCACACTTGTAGGCAACGTGGGGGAGCCAAGTACTTTGGTCAGGGATCAATGTCCCCATTCTAGTCTTATCATGGCTTGTCTAGCAAAAGTCCTGATTTTTAGGTTGCTCCCCCAGATTGCCTGCCCCTAACAGTCATCAGCCAAAAACCTTCCCACCCTTGTCTAGGGAAGGGAAAAAGACTGATTCCTGTGTACAGACTAAGTCTCTTGGTCTCCGTAGGCATCGGTGAGGTTGTAGAACGATCCTCCACTAGTGCAGCTATTTCGCAAACTGACAGGTTTCAATTTCAACCAGGGTCATTGTGAATTCATCCAGCGGGGGCAGTTCAATGTTTCCCCATTCCTTAGTTGTCCCTCCCAAACGTGGGTTGCTTGTCACTTGTGTCACCATTTGTCGCACTGCCAATCTGGCAAGGAGGGATCTCAAGACAGGTAAAAAACAGCAAAATATTAATCCCAGGATGGATATTGTCATGGCTGCCACGACTCCAGCTTTAGCAAACCAGGCCCCCCATCTTCCTAACATATTGTCCAGCCAATTCCATACCCCATGCCCGAACCCAGCGTTCTCCTTCACTTCTTTCCTAAGATTCTTCAGCTTAGTCATGGCCTGTGTAAATGACCCCTCTGGGTCAGTGTTATTAGGGATAAATGTGCAACACTGGTCCCCAAACATAACACACACCCCTCCTTTCCTGGTACTCCAAGTAAATATACTCCCGTCAAATCAATTCCTTGTTCTGTACATTCTAATTTTAGTCCTAAACCTAGGATTGCATCTCTTCCTAATAAATTTAATGGCATTCTATCACACACTAATATAGGTACATGAGTAGTTTTGCTTCCAATGGTGACAGGTACCGGCGTTGTCATCTGAGTTAACGTTACTGTCCCCGAGAACCCCACAGTTTTCACAAACTGGTTTGATAATGGTAGGTGATTCGCATATTTTGTTTGTATGCACGTACACGTGGCGCCGGTGTCTATCATCATGGGGACCTCAACCCCTCCTACTCTAACCCCAATTATGGGTTCCTGATCTGCTGTATCTGTTATTTGTACGTACTGTCCTGCCATTTCAGGGTTCTCTGGGCCCCCCTATAGGGAGCTCTGAAAATTCACAGGTCCCTGCAGCACAGGGGTGTTATTCAACGGCATTTGCTGGCCTATCTGCTGCTGGTTTTCTCCCTGCCTGTAAGAGTTCTGTGGGCAATTTCTTTTTATATGTCCTGCTTCCCCGCACCCCCAGCATACGCCTGGAGGGCCAGGCGGCGGTCCCTGCCTTGGAAGCTGCTGATTTCCCTGTCCCTGTCCTCTCTGGTTCTGATAGGGTGGCCTACCACCTCCGTGTCCTTTCCCATTTCTATTCCAGTCAGTCTGATTTTGTGGAGCATAAGGGTTTTGATAATGTGAGCCATAGCCTCCTGGGTTCATGGACAGCGGGAAGGCAGAAATGTTGTAGGTTATGATGGGCTGGCCTCCATCTCCGTTCCTCCCTAGCATCGGTGCAGGTATTTCCTCTGTCTTTTGGTTCACCACCATCGGTGCTATTTTCTTGGGTGTGGGGTCTTCTTTCACTTTCAGCTTTTCCTTACTTTTAATTTCTTCCAGCTGGGCTTGCAGGAGTTTACGTTGTATCTCCTTCAACTGTTTGTCTGCATTTTTTCCTCTCTGCGGTGTCTCTCCACTGCATGGGCAACATAATCCACAAACTCTCGGTAGTTTTTCGAATCCAGGCCCACCACTTCTTCCAGTCTTGCCTTAGCTGAAGTCGGCAGGCCTGCTAGTATTGCGGCTCGGAACATGGAGTTGGTCAGCGGGTCTGTTAGAATGTCCCTCTCCGTGTCCCTTCTCCACCTTCTTAACTGGTTTTCTATGTACACGGCCGCATTCTCTTCCTCACCCAACGGTTCCCCTCTCAGAGTTTTTATATCCATCCGATTGGGGTACATATCCCGTAGTGCTTGCCAAATGTCGTGGCGGTATGGGTCCATTAGTGTTCCATCCACATCTGGGTCATAGGCTGCAGTCGGGATGCCTGCACGTCTCATTACTTCAGCCATTTGGTCCATTCCCAGCACTTTTGTCAGGAGAGCTTTGATGTCACCCAGCGCCATCCTCTTTCCCATCATTCCAGCCTCCAGCTGTCCAATCCACCTTCCAGCTCCGTCCAAAATATTGGGTAATTCGTTAATTAAATAAGGCAAATCCTGACCTGACCAAGGGATATACTGCAGTCTGCCACCCTTCAGAATCACCGGGAACACCCCTTTCTCCCTTCGTTCCTCGGCTGGATATTTTACAGGTTGGTGTCTTTTCCGCATTGATTTTCTTCGTCCCCCTAACACTGACTGTCTCTCCTCCTCTACACTACTTTCTTCTGTCCCTTCTTCCATTCTTTCTCTCTCTGGGTGCTTCCATGTCCATGCTCTCCCAAACTTTCGTCTGTCACCCCCTCTTTGTACTTCCCAGCATTTTTCCTCTGTGCTGCTTTCTGTCTCTTTTTCCTCTTTCCTCCCTCCGACTCTCTTTCCTTCTGTCTTTTCTTGTGGTATCTCACTTTCACATTCGTGGAGATCCTCTCTCATTTTCTGCTCGCATTCTTTTCTGGCCCCAGTCCCTTCTCTTCCGTGCCTCTTGTCTCCTTCTCCTTCTATTACCTTTTTTGCCCATTCTAAAAGATCTACCGCGTTCACTTCTGCCTCTAACTGCCTCCTCCTTTGAATTAACCCATCCAGGTTTTCTTCCATCCTCTTAGACTCTTCCTCAATACCTTGTCTCCTTTCTTCCTCCTCCTGTGCCCACTGTTCCTTTGTCATTTGCTTCACGTCAAACTCTCCCTCAAAATTCATTGTGCCTGATATAACTGGGTACAGTCCTACGGGATTTGACCCTTCCAGGTATGGGGGTGGGGCTACGTTTGGGTCCTCCAGTTCCTTTTTTCCTGAGCTTGGACTGGCATTTGCATCCTACCCCTCCCCCATGCTCTTCTTCTCTCTCTCCCCTCTTCTTCGAATAACGCTAATATCTCTAACTCCTTTTCTCGCTTCTCCCTTCTTTTGCTCGATCTATCCTTGATTTTATAGTTCTTTATCATTCCCTTCTGATCCTCACACCTCTCTATGCACCATGTGCCTTCCTCCGGCCACTGTGTATTTGTCTTACTTGTTCTTTTAGCCCACTTCTTAGAGATGTGTTCTATATCCCCCCTGAGGGCTGGGAACTTATCCCCTAACATCTCCACTGGTGTTTTAACTTTGTTTGCCATTATTCGTCTTTTCAGATTGGTATCGCAATTTTTATCACTTAATTTGTCAGAGTTTGGTATCACAGTGATTATTACCCGATGTATTGCCTTTCCGTGGTCAGTCCCCTGTTCACTTTTCCCCTGTGATTCCCCTGCCAGTATTTGTAACTCTAACCGGGGTTCCGATATCCACTTCCCCGTAGCCCCCTGTCCTGGCACTATCTTTCTTTACTCCGGCGATCTCTCAGACAGATTCTTTCTTACTCTCATCTGAACATCACATCCCAGGCATCCTTTTCTAGCCTTTACACTCACTTCAAACTTCTGAGCTTCGCATAGGGGGCTATCCCTCTTAACAACTGGTCTAAGGCTGGGTGTAAAGACAGACACCTCCTTATTTGCACGTGCTCAGCTCAGACCTCTCACACACTCTCACACTCTTTCATCACAGATGAGCACCTACTGTACTTTGATTCACTCCCTTAAATTCGGTAATCTATTCCGGAGCTCCGGTTGTGGCCATTCAACCGGACCCATAAACAGATCCCAGGTTTCAGCACCAATTCTTGTAGGTAAAGATACCTCTGAGACTAATTGTGAGTCAAAGTACAGCAGTTTAATTAACTAAAGCCTGATTCAGAAAATCCAAAATAAGATTTATTTTTATCACCTTTAAATATCCTCACTAAATCAAGACCCTTGCACCTTCTTACAATTCTGGTACAATAAAACAAAACATCACTTGGAACACAGATGCACAAAGAAATACTGAAAGCATTCTAATGTGCAATTTACATGTTTAATTATTTCTACAGCTCTGCCTTTGTAACCAACACAGGCAAGTACAAAATCAAATCTACTGTGTGCCTAAATGGTTAACTCTCCTTACAACTTTAAGATGCAATGTAATGCCACCTTTCCCACTTGGCAGAATTCAAATCTCTGTCCGATCCCTGCATAATTTAGTAAACTTAAAGCAATTCACTTTGATTGGCTATACCTATTACATCACCTGAGGGTCTCAATTACACAGTTACACCCTCTCTCCCTCTCTCTCTCTCTCTCTGTACCATACAGAGTCAGCCTGCTTGTCTCTTTTTTTAACCCTTTACTGGTGGGAGCTCACTGACCTCTAATAAATTTGATGGGTGTCTCATGTCGTGACAAATCCCCTTCTCTCTCAAACAGTCATATAGTCATGCACAATTCCAAATACATAACTGCTATTAGCGTTCACCCCGCACCTCAGTAAAAGCCTATGTCAGGGTTCCCAGTTCCATTGACATACTTCTCTCTACTCTTTCTGCTCCCTCATCACATAACCTCCCCTTAGTTTTAACTACCGTATTAGGTAAGAGAGCAATCTCTCACAGACCTCTCTCCCTCTCGGTTGACGTCTTTTCCCCGAGGTCCTGGGTAGGTTCGGACTGGCAGGCCTTCCTACACTTACTCTCCTTGGGCAAGTCGTAACCTGGAATCCCGCTCCAAACTGCTTGACTTAACCTAGTTGCATCGATTAGCGTTCGGTTCTTTTTGCGTCGCACTTTTTACCCATTCACAGACAACACAGTATTCGCAGCGCGTTTTGCATGCAAAACTCTACCCTTCAGATCAGACTCAGTCTCTCAAAATGTTTTTCCCAATTTAGTTTTACCTATGCAGGATGTTCTTTGGGTTGGGGAGATCCAGGACCAGCAAAGAGCCGGGTGCGCTGGGCCTCGAGATCCCTTTTTCCGACAACAAGGATTTACATGCAATATAAGTCTGCTCACCTTGCTGTCAGAATGCCGGCTTTGGGATGTCCAGCCCCAGTCGGACCACCGTCTCCGCTACTCCTTCCAGATGCTATTTTCTGGGCGATCTCCCACAACACCCTGCTCGCAGCGCCAATTTTGTCGTGGTTCCCCAGGACGACAACTTATTTAACCCGATTGAAACAGAGAGTCTGAGTTGTAATCCTCCAAGCAGTAGACTTTATTTTCCAGTACAAGAGAAATAAAGCCGGGAGGTCCGGAACACTCCACAGAGCCCTCGGCTTACAGTCTTTTTATGCACATTTCAGCTCCATATCTCAAGATTCTTATCTCGCTTTTACAATGCGACCTCGTTTAGCCACCATTGTTTCTGTACTGACCCCTTATTTACCTTGCTTGAGATTGGTCACCCATTGTTACATCTCTTTTCCTCTCGAAACCATGGTAGTTACATCCTTTGCCCTTATCTTTACGACTCTGCTTGTACAACAATAGTGGTTTAGCTGACTTAGGCCGAATGTGAAGAAAAACATGCTCACTTTATTCTTTCTTGCTTGTTACAATCATATATTAAGCTGGACAGCTGTATAGTACCCATTGTCTCCCCAAGTGACTGCTGTTTGCATTTGCTAATAAGTAACTGCTATACTACTTCTCTGGGTCTCCTGTTCTGATCACATTTGCTACACTTGATTATATTAGGTTACAAATCAGCTATACTTGATTACCCATCCCAATTCTACTTCAAGGAAGACACTCTAATACTATCCGTGATTCCATATTTCATACCCAGTTTAGGTACAATTATTCAGTACAAATTCTCTAAGTACTAACATGCTTACATATTGAGTACAAATTTCCTTACAATTTCATCTGTTAAGCCTTTATACGACAGAGAATAATGTTCAAGACACATTCCTTAATGCAGTGACATTGGAAAGAGTATTAATGATTTTTTCAAAGGAATTGCTCTACTCCTGAATTTTCCAATAGTCTGTTGAGATCTTATTGGGGAAATGCACCAGAGTTGTGAAAGCTGTTCCCTGCAGATGGTGGCTAGGCTCAGACTGTGTGGCAAGAGACAAAAGTACATTAGTGTGCTGCCAGAAATTCTAAACTCAATTTGTTGTGCCAGGTTCCTCAAGCCCATCATCATTTCTAATCTGTGATGCTTAGGAAACGTTCACGTACAACAACTACAGTTTTTTGAATGCTTTCAATCAATACCCGCTATGCTACAAGATGTTCTCTGCAATAATGGCCTATTCCACGCATTCCTCATCTACTCCCCAGTAAAACCTGTCGATGCCTTCTGAGTGTGGACATACAGTGTAGCAGCACAAGCTGCCTGATGATCCATAGGTTTCACCATTAATTCTTATTTCAGTTCCTGCGTTTTGTTACTTTTACTAAAATATTGCATCCAGCAATAGCACTGGACAGGATCTGGAGTCACATCTCGACCAGGGCGGACCAAGGACTATAGGTTTCCTCTTTTAAAGGTTATGTGTTAACAACCTGGTAGTTTTGCCATTGTTTGGTATGTCTTTTTTATTGCAGATATATTCGATTAAACAAATTTAAAGTCCCCGCCACCTCCCCCCCCCCAACACACACACACACACACACACTACTATGGTGGAATTTGAATTCATATCTCCAACTAAATTACCATTGGCCTAGTAAGTGTCACTTCACAAGCTCTGAAATAAAATCTCCCTTTAACCACAAGAGAACAATACCACATTTTGAAATTGTATTTTAAACACCTACCCGCTACGCTTCAGGCTCCCTTCGAATGCTTCACACATTATTTCAAGATCTGGCGGGGGTGACCTTCTCGCTCGCTAACATTACACTTAACACAGGATGTGGTCGGTGCTACTCGCAGATGTCCCGGTAAAAACTCGGCAGGCACACTACTATTACACCAATGTTGCAGATGATTTAGTTTCAGTTCAATGACATTTATCCTTCTCAAATTGGGTACGCCAGATAATTGCAGCAGGGTCAAGTGAAGTATTAACTTTCAGATATCTCTGTATCTGCTGGCAGCAAGTATGTGCAATTGGAACAATACAACGGACTTTCAATTCGTGAAGACGTTTCAGTATGTGGTGCACATACCAACATTCATCCTGGGACTGATCATTAATTTGGTTGCCCTCTGGATTCTCTGCATCCGAATAAAGAAGTGGATGGAATCTACGATCTACATGACAAATTTGATTATGTCTGACATATTTCTGCTGTTCTCCCTGCCTTTCAAGATCCACGCCGACAACGAGTGTGGAAAGTGGGACCTGGGACCAATATTCTGCAAATTTGTGGAATCTCTGTACTTTGTGAACACTTATGGGACAATCCTGTTAATAATGCTGATCTCGTTGGATCGGTACATCGCTATCAAACACCCTTTCCTGGCAAGAACCTTCAGGTCGCCAAAGAAAGCCATCATCGCCTGTACTGTGATGTGGGTTTGCATTTGGGCTGCCAGCATTCCAAACTACATCCAGGATGATCAATTTGCAAACAGATGTTTTATACATTTTGAGACGTTTTGGGACAAAGGTACAATTCCCCTGACAATGGAAACTATCTTTGTAATCTCTGCCATTACTGTGATATTCTGTAGTGTTCAGATGGTCAGAACACTGCGACGAGTGGAGGAAGAGAGTGACGGCATAAGCATGAGGACGTCTATGAACATTATTTCTTCAAATCTGGTGACCTTCCTTCTCTGCTTTACACCATATCATGTGGCCATGCTGCTGTACCTTTTAGCGAAGTGGGGCTGCCTAACTGAGTACAAGACGCCTCTACGAGCATTTCTCCAGATTTCTCAGTGTTTGGCAACTATAAATTGTTGTCTGGATGGAATGTATTACTATTTGATCATTAAGAATTCCAGGAAATCCCAGGTCAACAGTGCAGAGGAAACTATTTCAACTCGTTCCAGTTGAATTCCAGAATTCATTTTGCCCTTTTACCCTTGGTTTCTTGAACTTATAATCATCAATTGCTTCTTTGGTTACAGTCATTGCATGAAGAATAATGGATAAAAGATACCAAAGTTTTGGATTTATTTATTAAACATATATTTTTCCCTTAGTTCATTAATTCTGATACTGCTGATTTTGTACTGGATAATGTGATCAGCTAAACCAAAAGGATTTGTTTCCAATGGATTTTGGATCAACATGATTGTAACAATATGTTTTGAGTGCACATTATCATTAACACAGGTTTTCCCCCAATGATTCACATACATTGGACGTGTAGCTGTGCAATTTGTAAAGTTAATAGCTGAAAACAATAAGTTTAAAAGAAGGTGATGACCTAGTGGTATTATTGCTAGACTATTAATCCAGAAGTCAGCTTGTGGTATGGGGACCTATGTTTGAATCACGCCATGGCAGATGGAATTTGAATTCAATAAAAAAAATCTGTAATTAAGAAACTACTGATGACTGTAAAACCATTATTGATTGTCAGAGAAACCCATTTGATTCACTAATGCCCTTTAGGGAAGGAAATCTGCCATCCTCACCTGGTCTGGCCTACATGTGACTCCAGAGCCCCAACAAAGTGGTTGGCTCTCAACTGCCCCCTGAACAAGGGCAGCTAGGGATGGGCAACAAATGCTGGCCAGTCAGTGATGCCATGTTCCACGAATGAATTTAATAAATGTTCCCAGTCTACTAGATAATCTGAATTGCATTTCTTCAATGGTTCATGTAAATGAATGTGTGAGTTTCATTAGTCAAGTCAGCTGAAATGTTGCTTAGAGTAAAATATTTAATCAATCATCATAAGAGCTATCAGGGATTTCCAGGAAAGATTCAGAGGGACCTGGGGGTCCTTGTGCATGAATCGCAAAAACCCAGTCTGCAGGTGCAGCAGGTGATCAAGAAGGCAAATGGAATGTTGGCCTTTATCGCGAGGGGGATAGAATATAAAAGCAGGGAGGTCTTGCTGCAACTGTACAGGGCACTGGTGAGGCCGCAACTGGAATACTGTGTGCAGTTTTGGTCCCCTTATTTGCGAAAGGATATATTGGCCTTGGAGGGAGTACAGAGAAGGTTCACCAGGTTGATACCGGAGATGAAGGGGTTAGCTTATGAAGGGAGATTGAATAGACTGGGCCTGTACTCGTTAGAGTTTAGAATGCTGAGGGGGAATCTTATAGAGACATATAAGATAATGAAGGGGCTAGGTAGGGTAGAGGTAGAGAGATTCTTCCCGCTTAGAAAGGAAAACAGAACTAGAGGGCACAGTCTCAAAATAAGTGGGGGGTGGGGTGCAGTTTAGAATGGAGTTCAGGAGGAACTTCTTCACTCAAACGGTGGTGAACCTCTGGAATTCTCTGCCCGTTGAAGTGGTGGAGGCTACCTCATTGAATATATTTAAGTCACGGGTAAATAGATTTCTGACAGACAAGGGAATTAAGGGTTATGGGGAGAAAGCGGGAAAGTGGAACTGATCCACTTCAGATCAGCCATGATCTTATTGAATGGTGGGGCAGGTTCGAAGGGCTAGATGGCCTACTCATGCTCCTGTTTCTTATATTCTTATGTTCCTATGTAAGTTACTAATGTAAAGTGCATACCATTCAATCAGTGGCATAATCAGTGAGAAATATGATGATCATACAAAAGGATAACATATGGTGAAAAGCAAAACACAGTCAAAACTCCACAGTAGCTCCGATAACAATTTATCACAAAGCATCCCAAAGGTGAAGCTGGCTTATTACAGTGTGAAAAAGTTAAAAAATTATACAAGTTTAAAAATCACATGAGCTGCTCGCCACTAACATTTTCAAAGACAGAGAAAGTCCTGGTGAGAAATCATTTGCCTTAACTACAGGTAACAGTCAAGGACCATGACTATATTAATTATAAGGGAGGCTTTCTTCACACAACGTGCACAAAAGAATCCAATTAAACACTGTACAGCTGCAGTATGTAATCACTGGTCAAATGTATTTTTATCATCCTTATGTCTGGAAGTCAGTCAATAAATAGAAAGAAATATGTGCTTGAAAATATTGTAATTTAAATGGACGTGCATATTGTAATTGGACAGCTAAATGCATACATTATACATTATGTAATCCCAATTATTAGTTGTGAATGGACACAGATAATTTTTTAAACAAAGTACACATTTGATTGGTAGATATTAATTGCTTGTATTTGAGCCACACTGTATAATTGCCATTGTATTTCTTTGTTCGGAGAGTCTGTGAGCACCTAGTGACCAGCAGGCTTCCTTGCCATAGCTCAAATAAAGATCTTGAACTTGAACTGAGTGTCGCCTGGTCAGTTAAGAGGAGTGAGGTACATTATAGTTGAATAGCTGTGAAATTCCCACAATACAGTGGAAGACATAGCATTGTTTACAGTGAGGATTTCTGTCTAACAAAATTAATTGTATATTTTTATTAAACAGATGGACTGTGAACTTCATTTTTTATCAAATATTAATCTGTTGTTACTCCACCACCAAACACATCAGAAGGAATGTGGTTCTTTCTATGACAGCCTAGCTCACTCCTCAATAACCTCCGACACCTCTCCTCTTTGCACTCCATGTATCCTTACAAACACAGAAAATTCAATACCTTTGCTTTTTCCCTCCTCCTCCCTTCTCACCATCCAGATCCCCAGTTACTTTCAGTAAAATGATGATATTGACTTTTAGTTTAGTATACTGTACTTGCTGCTCTCATTATGGTCCCCAATACATTTAGGAGGTTAAACAAAAAATTATACAACTACTTTGCAGAACACCATTCCAAAAGCATGGCCAAGACTTTTGGTTGCCCACTATATTAGTTCACCGCCCCATTCTGACCTCCATCGGCAGATTCCTACACAGTTCCTAGGATATTCAATGTAAGCTCGAGAAAGAGCACCCATCTTTCAATTAGACACCGTATAGCATTCCAGACCCAACACTGAACTCAACAGTTTCAGACCATAAGCTTTGCCCCCATTGGTTTTGGATTGTAGCTGTTGATTCTGCTATTTCCATTTACACCTCATCTATATCTTTCTTTCTTGATTTTAGCTATTACCATCTGCTTATATCTTGCACCATCACCGCTTTTGTTATTTAATTTCTCCTGTCTTCCACTTTATCAGAAACCTTCATTTTTGTTCCTTCCTTCTCAACCCCCTTTCCCCACTGCTTTACTTTAAAATCTATTGCATCTCTAATTGTTCCCAGTTCTGAGGAAAGACCATTGCCCTGAAGCTTTAACTCTTTTTCTCTTTTCACAGACGCTGCCTGATCTTACTGATTATTCCCAGCATTCTCTGTTCACATTTCAAACCTGCAGCATCTGCAATATTTTGTTTTTCACATTGTTCCATTGTACATGTGCTAAATAAGCCCAGCCAATGCTGAGATACAATGATACGCATAAGCAATTTAAATTTCACAGCTTATGCTGTCAGATTTTAACCACTGCTTCACTATAATTACCAATGCTGACCCTTACAATGGTACTGTTGATGTATAGATGAAGCGATCAAATAAAATAATATTAGTACCCCTTCAATGCCATCTCAGCCTTTGTTACCTCCTGCAGTTGAATGAAGATGCACTTAGTTCAACATTGTATATTAGTTGAGCTTGTGACAGACCTGCTGTAATTTATGTGAATCAACAACATTGTGCATTTATATAGAAACATCACCAGGCAATATATAAGAGAAAACTATGTATGTTGAGTAGTTCAGAGCAAGCTAATACAAGCACCATATATAAAACCCCACCATAATATGATTTCTGGTTCATTTCGTCTATCTACTGATGCAAATCCATTAAGAATTAGAACTAAGAACATAGGAATTAGAAGTTGGAATAGACCATTTAGAGCCTTGAGCCTGCTCTGCCAATCACTGAGATTGTGATTGGAATTCTCCACCAACTCCATTTTGCTAACGTATCCCCAAATCCCTTAGTATCCAACAATCTAACAATCTTGATCTTGAATGTAATCATTAACTGAGAATCCACAGCTTTCTAGGGTAGAGAATTCTGAAGATTTACAACTTCACTCGAATACAAGTATATCCTTAGGTAAAGCAATCAAAGGTGTGGACAGTAATCTAGGCATGATCTCACCAAACCCTATATAATTGTGGTAAGGTTTCCCTATACTTAAACTAAACCCCTTTGCAATAAAGGATAACATACCATTTACCTTCCTAATTGCTAGCTGTGTCTGCAAGTTAACTTTCCATGTTTCATACACAAGGACAGCCAAACCTCTGATACCCAATGTTTAATAGTTTTCTACCTTTTTAAATTATTCTGTTTTTTCATTCTTCCTACCAGGGGAGATAATTTCACTCTTCCTGACATTATATTTCATCTTCTACCTTATTGGCCTGTCACATAACTAATTCACCCTTTTGAGGCCCTTTCATATTCTCGTCACAGAATGATTTGCAGATGTGCAGGTTTGGTGGATTGGCCAGGCTAAGTTGCCTCTTAGGACGGGATTTTCCAACCCCAAGACTGGAAAATCTTTCCCGAGGTCGACAGACGTTTTGTATGATCCTGTGCCACCTGCTATGATTTCTGTAGTGGATGGGAAGGGAAAATTCTGCCTTAGTGTCCCAAGAAGTGTAGGTTAGGGGGATTAACTGGGGTTACAGGGATAGACACTGGGTGGGATGCTGTGTCGGAGAGTCAGTGCAGACTTGATGGATCAAATGGCCCCCCCTTCTGCACTCTAAGGATTCTATGATTTCTCACTTATTTTTGTATTGTCACCAAATTGGATACATTTCAGTCAATGCCTTCACTGAGTCATTGATATAAATTATAAATAGCTAAGACCCAAGTACAGGTCCTTGCTGCATATTACTTATATCACTCTACTCTCCTGAAAATGACCCATTTATCCTTTCTCTCTGTTTTCAGTTGGTCAACTAATCTTCAATCTATACTAGTAAATGTTCCCAATCCCATGAGTTTTAATCTTTTGTGCTTTATTGAATGTGTTCTGAAAGAACAAATATATTACATCCATTGATTCCTCATTACTCACCTTGTTAGATACAACTTTTAAAAACTCTAATAGATACCATTTCATGAAATCGTGGGCTGGATCTTTCTAGAAGGCTGTGTTCACCATTCCCCCATCTGAAAAATCCCTTGGGAGACTGCAGGAGGAAAAAACTGACAGCCCCACAGTTATTTTAGACTTAGCAGAGTGCTCATTAGCTCAGGGTAAGACTTCTGCCCCAATCTGGGGAGGAATTTCCACCTTAGAGGGTTGCCGGCCAACCCAATTGGCAGACAACTCTGCCGTCCCAGCAACTCAGGTTCAAGTGGTGGCTGCGCTGTTCACACCGCACGCAGTCCCTGATAAAGAAGAGGTTATGGAGATCAGATTAATGTTAAGGCAAAGGTACCAATATTGTCTGGCTGGCAGGCTCCCCTCAGGGAGCTGAGGGGATGGAGGGACTGCGGTCTGGGTTGGGAGGCTGGGGAAGGATGGTCAAAGGAGGGGATGCCTCTGATGGGCATATGAGATCTTCAAAGTACCATCTGCCCATACCCCACATCAACCCGTGCAGTAAAACCTATTGAGTTACTTGCTTGCTCCCTGCCACAGGTAAAATAGCAGTGGAGACAGGATAAAGCACTTAAGTGTCCATTTATTATTGATGCTGCCTAATTTTATTATGGTTTTCAAAATGCCTTATTACCACATCCTTAATAACTAGCATTTTCCCTAGTACTGATGTCAGCCTATCTGATCTATAGTTCCCTGATAACATTCTCCCTCCTTTCTTGAACATTAGTGTTACATTTGATACCTTCCTAACGATGGGGTGCATTGTAGAATTGAAGGAATTCAGAAAGAGCGAAAACCAATTCATCTGCTATCTTTCCAAAGACCTGATAATCAGGTCTAGAGATTTGTTAACTTTTTGTTCTATTCGCTTCTCCACTATTTTTCTTTTCACTTTACGTTTCTTGTTATCTCTGGACCTTGGCTTGCCTACAAATTCAGATACATTCTTTGTGTCTTCTACTGTGAAGATAGGCACAAAATGTCTATTTTTCTTTCCAGGGTTGGGAAATTGATGCCAGGACAGTTTCTGGGTCCTGATCACATTATGCAGGGAATGCAAACATAGCCCTTGATTTCCAAGGAGTGACCTGCTAATTGCCTGGAGAGCTGGGTCGATGCTCAATTATTGGCCGCAGAGTGGGAGCAGGAGAAACATAGGACAACGGCGCTTAACTGTCTCTCTTGTCCTTGCAGGCTGTCATGAATTTTTTTTGAAAAAATATTTTTCAAAATCTTTAATTGAAATTCTGTAATTTGCAATGAGTCAGAACAAATTGTTTTTAAAACTAAGGCCAATTTCCAAGGCGAAAGTGAGAAAGGCAGACAAGAACCGGTAAAAATGGAGTGTAAAGAGAGACATTTCGCATCTCACCAGACATCCAAAACCCATCTCCTGCTGGTTGATATCAGAGAATGTGAAAACGGCCTCAGTTCAAATAAATTGAACTCTGGGACCAGAGACATTTCACTTGTTCTCTTTCACAATAAACAGGGAACTGGGATTAAAAAGCTCGCCGCAGCCCTGATCTGTGTGTACCGTTGCTGGTATGTCATTGTATGGGTGATACAGAAGTAAGAAGAGACAGAAGACAGCCACCCCTGCTAGGGCAGCTTGCGAACAAAAAGGGTCTCTCTGTCTCCCTCTGGTGCCAGAAGAAAGCTTAGTAAAAGCCAGAAGCTAAAGGAAATCAGCCACCATGTCGACTGTCTCCAAACTAACTGCTTACCTGCCAAAGTCAACTCTGTGAGAACCAAAAGAGAAAATGCTGGAAAATGGAAAATGCAGGAATGCCTACCCTGAAGAGGTACTGTTCTTCTCTCCAACAGGATTTCCGAATGTCCCCTCGTTCCCCCCCCAACCCCCCACCCGCCCATTCACCTTCACTGCTTTTCATTTCTCTCTTAGTGTTGGACCAGGTATGCCTTCCCTGAAGAACTGCTCTTCTCTCTGACAGGATTTCCATATCTCTCTATCCCCCTATCCACCTTCACTGCTTTCCATTTCTTTTGATTTTGATTTGATTTATTATTGTCACATGTATTAGTATACAGTGAAAAGTATTGTTTCATGTGCACTATATAGACAAAGTATACTGTTCATAGAGAAGGAAAGGAAAGGATGCAGAATGTAGTATTACAGTCATAGCTAGGGCATAGAGAAAGATAGTGTGAGGTAGGTCCATTCAAAAGTCTGAAGGCAGCAGGAAAGAAGCTGTTCTTAAGTCAGTTGGCACATGACCTCAGACTTTTGTATCTTTTTCCCAATAGAAGAAGCTGGAAGAGAGAATGTCTGGAGTGCATGGGGTCCTTAATTATGCCGGCTGCTTTTCCAAGGAAGGGGGAATTGTAGACAGAGTCAATAGATGGGAGGCTGGTTTGGTGATGGATTGGGCTACATTCATGATTTCTCTCACATTGTTGGACAGAAATGCCTACTCCGATGAAATTCAGCTTTTCTAGAATTGCTCAACTTAACGGCTGCAACATATCACCATCTGCGCTCACGGGCAATTCAAAGACTGATCCAAGTGGGTTTTTTATTTCTTGCTGAACTTATAACTGCTCATCTAATCAGTGCATGCGTGTTTTGCATTTTTACATTTTTTGGAATTTTTTTTAACGAACAAACTTACTTTTTCTTTGACTCAAAAGCTGATTAAAATGGCTCCCTCTAAAAACTAAATACATTTGGATTGGGAAAAGGTAACCACAGAGGAAAGGTTTCCTCATAAATTAACTTATTGCAACCAGTCAAGAGGTTTTGAATAAAAAAAAGGAGCCAGCTCATCCCTCCTCACCTGAGAGCATAACAAAATTAGGACCCATTTTGGAAAGTTAACAAATTAGGGGAGCTCACAGAGGGGCTGGTCGTAACAAAGAGGAAAGAGGTCGTAATGCCTGAGGAAAAGCAGACCACAGTCATGTCTCATCTGTACATCCTAATCACCATGAACAAGGAGCCACACAGATTGCCAGGGTGCCAGGCCAGAAGCCAGTCAGGCAAGAAGAATTGGGCATCCCTTATGGAGACAGTGACTTGATATTACAATTTGCAGTTTTGGGACTCTAGGCTTCTGATCACAAAGATTAGTCCTCATTATCTCTTCTTGTGTTTCCCAGAGGCCCACTTCATTAGGCACGCCTTGTAGTTCACTTACACCCTGTTCAGCACATTCAGTCACCTGGGCCATCTCTATGGCTTTTTCCAAAGAGATTTTAGTCTCAGTGAACAACTTTTTTTGTATTGTGAGGCTGTTGGTCTCAAAGACTAACTAGTCTCTTAACAATTTTCCTAAAGTTGGGTCGAATTTGCAGTGCTCTGCTAAACCTCTCAATCTGGCCCTGAACCCAGAAAGAAGTCTCACAACACCAGGTTAAAGTCCAACAGGTTTATTTGATAGTAATCCCACAAGCTTTCGGGAAATGGTGTTCCTTCGTCAGGTGTGTGGAAGGTCCTCAACCCGCACAGACATGAGGAGAATGTGCAAACTCCACACAGACAGTGACCCGAGCCAAGAATCGAACCCAGGACCCTGGAGCTGTGAAGCAGCAGTGCTAACCACTGTGCTACCGTGCCGCCACTTTTTATCTTATGCAGGCCCCATCCCCATAAACTCACATATTTACCCCACTAATCCCCCTAACCTACACATTTTGGCATACTAAGGGACAATTTAGCATGGCCAATCCACCTAACCTGCAATCTTCAGACTGTGGGAGGAAACCAGAGCACCTGGAGGAAACCCATACAGACACAGGCAGAATGTGCGAACTGCACACAGAAAGTTACCTGAGACTGGAATTGAACCCAGGTTGCTGGTGCTGTGAAGCAGCAATGTTAAGCACTGTGCCACTATGCTACTGTGCCACCCTTTCCTTAGAGGGGCCATTGTAGCATGGAGAAAAAATTGGAACTCTTTGACAGCATCTTCTGAACTTATGGCCTTCACCACCAATGGTGATACATGGAGGCACCACCAGCTGCAAAGTTCCCTCCAAGTTGCACACATCACCCTGACTTGGAAATCTGTTGCTGCTCATTGTTGTTGAGTCAAAATCCAGCACTTGCTCCCTAGCGGCATTGTGAGTACACCTACATCACATAGACTTCAGCAGTTCAAAATGACAGCTCACCACTACTTTCTCAGGGGCAATTAGGGATTGGTAATAAGTGATGAAACCTTACCAGTAATGCATTCATCCTAGGAGCAGTGCTCCGAAAACTCGTACTGCCAAATAAACCTGTTGGACTTTAATCTGATGTTGTGAGACTTTTTACTGTGCCCATCCCAGGCCAATGCTGGCTTCTCCGCGTCATCACATCCTATGAATACATTAAAAAATAAATTCTTCACCCTCTGTTAATGTCTGAGTGTCACCAACTCACTCTTCAACTCAAGCACTCTAAACTAAGTTGGTTCAAGAAGCAAACATTCCCTATAGATTTATTAACTAGCACATTTATCCCTGTCCACAAGCAAACAAGGATACGGTCCCATCACATAACCAGCACTGCCATTCCTAGATTTTATTTATTATATCGACACTTACTTACTGATATAATAGAATTTCTTGAAATATAAATTATATGCAGTCGAGGAATTTAATTTAATTTCAGGTTAATATGTAATTAATTTATTTTGTTTATTAACTCTGAGGAGACCAACCTGCTCTTCTTCAAAGTATAGGTCAGTACCGAGTCATCTTACACGTCCTCCCGAGAGAACTGTTGGTGCCTGGATTGAACAACTCATCCAAAAATACAACTCCCAAAAGGCAATGTTGCTCAATGCTACACTGAAGTATCGGTCCCAGATAGGGTTTACTTCAACCACACTGCACCACCATGGGGGCCAAGGTTAATAACCAGTGTTGTCAAAACATTTTAAAATGGATCATTATCAGCATTAAAATGGCAATCAAGGCCAGAATTCTAACTCCTAAAACCACTTGGAGTTTTTATGGCATTCTTCTTTGAGGTTAAATTGACAAAACTCTGGGACAGAAACCCAACGGGTCAGAATTCCACCCACTTCCAGTATTAATGGAGGCAGATGAGGTGTAGGGTTGGTCATCTAAAATCATTTGAAATAGTTGATCATTTAAAAATTATATTGAAGTTGTGTGCTTTCAGGTTAGAGGTTAAACATTTGGTTAAATAGAGCGGCAGGTTGGCACAGTGGCTAACACTGCTACCTCACAACGCCAGGGACCTTGGTTCGATTCCCGGCTTGGGTCACTGCCTGTCAGGAGTCTGCATGTTCTCCCCATGTCTGTGTGTATGTTTCCTCTGGGTGTTCCAGTTTTCTTCCACAGTCCGAAAGATGTGCAGGCTAGGTAGATTGGCTATGCTAAATTGCTCCTTAGTATCAGAGGGATTAGCTAGAGTAAATGTATGGGGTTGTGGAGATAGACTCTGAGTGAGATTGTGGTCAGTGCAGACTCAATGGGCCAAATGGCCTCCTTCTGCATTGTAAGATTCTATGACCTGAGCTAGTGAAATAACAGACAAGCCTCCTTTGTTCTGCCTTTCTCAGCTGCATGTAATATTACGGTGGGGATAGCAGAAACAGATCCTTAGTTGGTCATCAATAAGCATAGGGGTAAATGGACTGATTGGCACCTAACCTGCCTCCTATATTAAGAGGCACAACTTGTGGTTGGGCAGAAAGACAAGCCACTACTCTAAGTGGTCCTCCACCTGTAAATAGGTCAGCTTGGTGGCCATAAACTCCAACCCATGAGTTAAGTGCTTTTACTGCACTGCTTGTGGGCAAGGAAGAGCAGAAGTGGTTCCTTCAGGTTCAATAAGCAACACAATTAAAACCCCAGTCCTGGCAATCTGTCCACTTCCTTCCCATTCCCACTGGACTCCCTTAATCATCTTTGGACACTGATGTAGGGGGGCTAAATTAGGCTAATAAAACACATAATCATGGTTTAAGAACACTAACACAGTACTGACTTAAGAGTGAATGATCTTAGACTACAGAGAGAGTACTGACAAGAGTCGTCACTGTAAAAGACAGCTCTAACTGAATAACATATATTTCTCATTTAAAACATGTATTTTGAATTTATTAAGTGGATGCAGTTTGCTTTTAGAATACATTTTGTGAAACTTCCGCCAACAGCAAGATTCAGCAGGGTTTGATGGGATGACATAGTAGACAGAGCCTGCATTCTGTAGGACAATGGATTTACTAACCAGTTTATCAGCAACTGTCAGGAACAAATTGGCTACCAATGCAAATTTGATGAATTGAACTATACAGCTCAAAATTGACAACACAGGTGCAAGACAGACGTAAGGATTTTCTCAGAGTTGGACGTGTGTCATGTGGGTTTGAGCCTTGGAAATCATTCTCCCCTTTCACTGTCCAGTGTGCGGTGTTGCTGGGCAACTGAGGGAGGTAATATCTGAAATTAAAGACAAATAAAATCCATGAGGTCAGGATGTAAATTGTTATTGGCTGGACTTGATGATAGGGATAATAATTGACTGATCTGTATTAATGTTTACTGGATTATGCCTATCTTATGGAAAAGTGGAAAATATGATTTTGAAAATGTATAATTGCCCTCGTGGACGCATTGTTTTTCAGAGTGATATTGGGCTGCTCACATTCTCTACCTGCAGACATCTTCATATCATTCTCCCATTGTTTGGTCAATAAAGTCACATCTTAGAATCAGTGCACTGAGTTAATGAGTCTCTGTGTTTAGCTTAAATTTTAACAGCTCTTTTGAAGCTGTTAAAATTTAAGCTAAACACAGAGACTCATGAAACCCCACAATAGACACCCCACAATTGTGATCACCAAATTACATTTACCTCTTCCCCACTTAAATACCTAACATAGCCCCAAGCCTGGTCTCCCTGAGATCAGTACTTCCTCCTTTCTCAACACCATGATCTCTCCTACTCATTCAATGCACCCTACATGCTTTCTTAAGCTTTGACTCCAACCAAAAGGCATCCAATTTATCAACTAGATTTCTTGCAGGTAGTAACCCCACAGCATAAAAAGCAGTTCAGCCAAATTCAGAAGATTTATTTGGGAAATCATTCTTCAGGAGTTAACATACTAAGTAGGAGCAGGAGTAAGCCATCTCAAGTCATTCATTAAAATCACAGCTATTCTGATTGTAACATCAACTTCACAGTCCTTCTGACCCCTGATAATTTTATACCCCCTTAATTATTAAGAATCTATCCAGCTCTGCTTTGACAGTATTCAAAGAATCTGCTTCCATTACCTTTTGAGGAAGAATTCCAAAGACTCAGAGCCCTCTAAGAGAAATAAATTCTCCTAATCTCTGTCCTAAATGGGCAACCCAACCTCACAGCAACTTCTCTCTCCCCACCTCCATCCCACAACACAGAGAATATACATCCAGGCTTAAGTCCACAAGCCCAAGTTTCAAAATGCTATTTATACCTGGTACTGGTATAATTGGCTGGACAGTTGGGTAGTAATACAGAGCAAAGTTCAAACAGCATGAATTCAGTTCCTGTACTGGTTGATGTTATTCATGAAGGCCCATCTTTCATACAGTGAAAAGTATTACTTCTTGTGTGCTATACAGACACAACATACCATTCATAGAGAAGGAAACAAGAGAGTGCAGAACATAGTGTTACAGTCATAGCTAGTGTATGGAGAACAATCAACTTAATGCAAGGTAAGTCCATTCAAGAGTCTGATAGCAGCATGGAAGAAGCTACTCTTGATTCAGTTAGTATGTGACCTCAGATTTCTGTATCTTTTTCCTGAAGGAAGAAGGTGGAAGAGAGAGTGTCTGGGGTGCTTGGGGTCCTTAATTATGTTGGCTACTTTGCTGAGGCAGCGGGAAGAGTCAATGGATGGGAGGCTGGTTTGCATGATGGACTGGGCTACATTCACAACCTTTTGTAGTTCCTTGCGGCCTTGGGCAGAGCAGGAGCCATACCAAGCTGTGATACAACAAGAAAGAATGCTTTCTATGGTGCATTTGAAAAGGTTGGTGAGAGTCGTAGCTGACATGCCAAATTTCCTTAGTCTTCTAGTCTGAGAAAGTAGAGGAATTGGTAGGCTTCCGTAACTATAGTGTCAGCATGGGGGTACCAGGACAGGTTGTTAATGATCTGGACACCTAAAACCTTGAAGCTCTCAACACTTTCTACTTTATCCCCACTGATATAGACAGGGGCATATTCTCCTTTACACTTCCTGAAGTCAAAGACAATCTCCTTCGCTTTGTTGACATTGAGAGAGAGATTATTGTCGCTGCACCAGTTCATCAGATTCTCTATCTCATTCCTGTACTCTGTCTCGTCATTGTTTGAGATCCGACCCACTATGGTCGTGTCGTAGACAAACTTGAAAATCAAATTAGATTGCCCCTTGCCTGAGGTGTGGTGATCCTCAGGTAAAATCATCACCAGTCAGTTCTTCCTCAAAGAGGAGAGCAACCTCTGGTCATCAGTGACTTTACCTTTCATACCCATATATAATCCTCCTCTCTACTTACAGACACACATCTACATTTTCCAGCAGGGGTCACTGGAGGACAATAGTCAAGATAGAAAGTCGCGTTGTCAGGTGCAAGACTTTATCTTGGCAATCAATTAGTTCAGCACAGAGGGATTAAAGGTGGGACTTCCCAGCTCTGTATGAGTCACAAGATAGCTTCATTCACCAACGCTAAATGTTTTTCAAATAAAACGCCAACGATCAAGGGGAAATACAACCAATTATAAAAAATCTTTTCCCACACTCTGCTACGAGAAGCAGCTGATTCCTCAACACTTGAATATGATTTTGGTTCAATGTCACTTTGACTCTGAGATGGTACAGGATGTGGTTGATGCTCTGAACCCCGGCCAATCTCCAAAACTACAAGGAAGAATTAGCAGTCGCTGCTACTTGTAATCCAGGGTTTGGAGTTCATTTTGATGAAATAGGAGCGTTTCTGGAATTGTGTGAGAGAGACAGAAAAACAAGTTTAACCATAAAGGTTGGGTGAACGGTATTCGGAGCGTTATTTGGGTGCCGTGTGCCCGTTTCTTCCGGCTTCTCCTGACAACAAGTATGTGCAACGTAACCTCCAATGAGTCTCAATTCGTGAAGACGTTTCAGTATGTGGTGCACATACCAACCTTCACCCTGGGACTGATCATTAATTTGGTTGCCCTCTGGATTCTCTGCGTCCGAATAAAGAAGTGGATGGAATCTACGATCTACATGACAAATTTGATTATGTCTGACATATTTCTGCTGTTCTCCCTGCCTTTCAAGATCCACGCCGGCAAAGATGGTGGAAAGTGGGACCTGGGACCAATATTCTGCAAGTTTGTGGAATCTCTGTACTTTGTGAACACTTATGGGACAATCCTGTTAATAATGCTGATCTCGTTGGATCGGTACATCGCTATCAAACACCCTTTCCTGGCAAGAACCTTCAGGTCGCCAAAGAAAGCCATCATCGCCTGTACTGTGATGTGGGTTTGCATTTGGGCTGCCAGCATTCCAAACTACATCCAGGATGATCACTGTGTAAACAAATGTTTTACACATTTTGAGACGTTTTGGAAGGACGGTACAATTCCCCTGACAATGGAAACTATCTTTGTAATCTCTGCCATTACTGTGATATTCTGTAGTGTTCAGACAGTCAGAACGCTGCGAAGAGTGGAAGAAGAGAGAGACGGCATGAGCATGAGGACGTCTATGAACATTATTTCTTCAAATCTGGTGACCTTCCTTCTCTGCTTTACACCATATCATCTGGCCATGCTGCTGTACCTTTTAGCGAAGTGGGACTACATAACAACTGAGACGCCTCTGCGAGCCTTTGTCCAGATTTCTCAGTGTTTGGCAACTATAAACTGTTGTCTGGATGGAATGTATTACTATTCCATCACTAAGGAGTTTTGGAAAACAAAGATCAAGAAAACGTACAGTTTGAACACATATTAGATGACCAGCAGAATCCGTCAGGAGAACATAAGCCTGGATCAGATTCTAATCATCCATTCTGACCTGAAGTGAAGAACAGTGCATGTTGGTAATGAAACTAATTTCGTGATGTGATTTCATAGAATGAAAACTAGCTTTCCAATAATTTGGATACATAATTTTAACCTTCGGAAAAGATTATTTTTACATTTGGGCGGTTATCCAAAGGTGACAGATTTGTTTCATTGGGATCTTTAAAAAAAAGTTAAAGTTTATTTATTAGTCACATATTTATCAGGCTCACATTCACACTGCAATGAAGTTACTGTGAAAATACCCTAGTCACCACAAAAGAGCAATCTAAAGGAGATATTAACACTTGACAGCCACAGTCTAAATTGTTTAGTCCAGGCTGACTGGAAATCCAAGCTTTGGACATGATTTTAGAGGTCATAGTGATCATAGAGATTTACTGCATGGAAACAGGCCCTTCAGCCCAACTTGTCTATACCACCCAGTTTTTACCACTCAGTTAGTCCCAATTGCCCACATTTGGCCCATATCCCTCTATATCTATCTTATCCATGTAACTATCTAAGTGCTTTTTAAAAGACAAAGTTGTACCCGCCTCTACTACTGCCTCTGGCAGCTCTTTCCAGACACTCAACACCCACTGTGTGAAAAAATTGCTTCTCTGGACCCTTTCGAATCTCTCCCCTCTCACCTTAAACCTAGGTCCTCTAGTTTTAGCCTCCCCTGTTTGGGAACAGATGTTGACTATCTACAATATCTATGTCACTCATTATTTTATAGACTTCTATAAGGTCACCCCTAAGTCTCCTATGCTCCAGGGAAAAAAAGCCCCAGTCTTTCCAGCCTCTCCTTATAACTCAAACCATGAGTCCTGGAAGCATCTTTCTTTAATTTACAGGGGGGATCTAGGCTGCATTTATACCAACGGTTCTATATTGTTGCAAATTAATTTGAAATGTGCATAAAGTCAAATATTGCCATTCAACTGAAAACAGACAAGCTGATTTCATAATCAGTTTAATTTCACAAAATGTGTAGCCTTGATCTATATGATGTAGATCAGCTGCCTCAGAATGGAGGACATGTCAAGAGAGATACAAAACAAAAGGAAGTTTTAATTTTAAATAACAAATAATGCAATGTAAGAACTTTTTAAAAAAATGGTAAGCAAAAGAAATTATATAAAACAAAAGATCAGATAGTGCAAATAGATGGGGTGGCATAGTAGTTAGCACTGCTGTCTCTCAGTGCCAGGGACCCAGGTTCAATTCCCAACTTGGGTCACTGTGCAGAGTTTGCACATTCTTCCATATCTGTGTGGGTTTCCTCCAGATGCTCTGGTTTCCTCCCACAGTTCAAAGATGTGCAAGTTAGGTGGACTGGCCATACTAAATTGCCCCTTAGTGTCAGGAGGATTAGCTAGGGTAAATGCATGGGGTTATGGGGGTAGGATCTTGGTGGGATTGTGGTTGGTGCAGAGTCGATGGGCCAAATGACTGTCTTCTGCATTGTAGGATTCTATGAATAGAAAGCAAAATTGAGAAAAGGTTAGGGAAATGAAAAGTGACATGGAAATAACAGATTAAAACTTTTCATTCAAATTGTTCACAAAATATATTTTATATATTCATTCATATATTTAGGAAAGTAGAAATAAGCTTTTGATTCAAAGTTCAAAATATCATTTTATATTAACGTATTTAGAACCATGTAATATTGAACCAATTTACCTAATTAAACAAACTAAGGGACAAATCAAAAGAGCTTCACCTTAAAGGGATATTGCATCAAACAAAAACTAATGGCAAAGGAAACATAAAGCATCAAATCAAAATGTAATTAAGGGAAGTCTATAAAACACCCCAGACCCCATGGTGCCCACTGGGCATGAAATGCCTCTATGATGCCAGCAGACACTGTATGCCACCTCTCCAGGGACATGCAACCGCAAAGACAATCATAGTAGAAGGGCAAACAGTTGGGCCAAGTGACCTTCTCAATTGCCTGCTGCCTGGACCTGTTTATGGTGAGTTTGGCCAGGCCTGGGGATAGATTCACAAGGAGGCCTTCCTCCTTCCCCACCCCTTCCTAACTGGGGCGGGCCAGTGACACAGTTGTTAGCACTGCTGCCTCACAGCACCAAGGATCCGAGTTCAATTCTGGCATTGGATGACTATATATGTTAATTGTATGTTCTCCCCTTATCTGTGTGGATTTCCTCTGGGCGCCCTGGTTTCCTCCCACAGTCCAAAGATATATAGGTTAGGGGAATTAGTGGAGTGAGTACGTGGGATTATGAGGATAGGGCCTTGGTAAAAGTTGGTTCAGACTCAATGGGTCAAATGGCGTCTTTTTGCACAGTAGGGACTAGATCGGGAGCATTAGACTGAAATACAAACAAAACTCTATTAAAAGGTTATTTATATAACAGAAAAGGTGATACAGTCTATTACAATTTACATTTATGTAGTCCAATGGCTCCACAAGGCTGCAAAAAGTGCAGGCATCTTGGGAATCTGTGAATGAATCCATCCTGTGAATGCATGGGACTGTATCGCACAGCACTTTCCACCTTCCCCTGATTGTAAGGGGGGGACTCCTACAGACAGACTGGGGACCTCTGCAACCAGACAGCAGCAAGGCAAGTCCAGGTGCAAGGAAGTGAAGGATATGCAGCAGCACTAGGTCTTTATACATAACCAGAAGCAGAACCCAATTTAGGGAGGTTCTGTTCCAGCCTTGCCCCACACAGATGGAAGTTCCAAAAATCCCCTGGAATTCTGGAGCAGTTATAAGTAAAGCTTAACTTAAGAGGGAAAATGATGAAGTTAGGGCTAACAATACTAAGAGTAATTATGAGGAATATAGAAAGTAGAAGAAAATACAGTTTAAAAGAGAATCTGAAGAAAGATGAGCAAATAACATTTTCTTGGTAGGCCGAAGGGCCTGTTCCTGTGCTGTATTTTTGTAAGTACAGTAATGTGTTAGGATTTTGTTTTTAAAGTAAATTGCTAATGAGACAGTGGGCCTACTCAGGAATGAAAGAGTGAGTCTAATTACGGAGGATGAAGAGATTCTGCTGATAACAACTACATATTTTGCTTTAGTTTTTGTGAGTAATGAGGAAAGCGAAAACTTAGCTTGCTAAAGGAGGATGTGGAAAATTGAAAAAGTGAACAGTAGATAAAGGGTTTGGTCCTGAAAAGAAGAGTGGGAACAAGGTGAATAAGTCAGCAGACTCTATATCGTATACCCTAAGCTGAAGAAATAAGTCAGAGAATAAAGAGATTTGGGCCATAATTTTTGAATCTTTGCTAAATTGTCTTGCGGGGTTACAGGTATTTGATGTCCTTGTTCATGGACAAGAACTTGCATTTATGTAGCACCTTATTAGCACAGTGAAACACCCTAACAGGCTTCACTGGAGTAATATGAAACAAAATTCACCACTAACTGCCATAAGAAAATAATGGAGAGATATTAGAATAGTAAGAAAAGGATAGATAAAACAGGGGAATTAAAGCAGAGTTTATCTAACCTTACCTGTAGGTGAACTCTTAGAATCCATCATTCAAAGACATAATTAGTAAACATGTAGAAATGCATAGGTTGATAGTGTTCATCATCTAATCTCCTTGCTGCTGTAGGCATTGCAAAAAACTGCCACTTCTATTCCAGTGGGGGCTCCTCATCCCAGTATGACTTCAGATAAAATTACAGTTCATGCCATTTCTCTTCAGTATCCTCTAATCTTCCACTGAAGTTGTACCAGGAGGGATTCATTATAGGAAGTTGAGTGAAACCAAACAATGATGACAAGCAAGGTTTAACGATGAGGAATTGCACATAGGTGTGAGATTATTTGTCAGGTGATTTGGTTAGATGTGAGGTTATTTGTAACAACACAGATGTTGTGGTGCCGTTGACACTGTAACAGTTGGCATTCACTTGTCATTATGTTAAACTGAAACTGTCAGCAACTTGTGGAGTCTGCATATCTCCAGAAGAACGGTGCAATCCAG
The DNA here is from genome assembly GCF_965287045.1 of Carcharhinus amblyrhynchos. NCBI lineage: Eukaryota > Metazoa > Chordata > Chondrichthyes > Carcharhiniformes > Carcharhinidae > Carcharhinus > Carcharhinus amblyrhynchos. The sequence continues at coordinate 97,672,851 of NC_137326.1, read as the reverse complement.
AAATTGATGTCAATGATTCTGGACTCATCTAGAAGATAGTGAAGGTCGATTGCAATCAATGGAGATCAATGAAATGACAAGAACATCCACTATTACATGTTAGTATCAATTTAAATACTCTTGAAAACTTGTTGAATGAAGTGCGACTGAGGTTTTAAACAGCATAACAACTTCATAATTACTGCTAGCTATCCTCATTAAGATCTGACAACCTTAATTTGTAATTATTGAATATCAAATTTCTTCGAAGTAAGAAAACATTCCATGTATTGTATTCTTCTAACATTTGTTTTTATAGTTTAGATTACATCTTAATTCAATCAGAATCATATATTTAGCTTTCTGAAATCTTAATTTATAGGTGAAGTATATTAACTACTTCCAACTTCTTGATGCCTACACACATTTGATATAGCTGCTGCACATCAAGACAAGGTGCCAGACTTAAACTAGCATCAGCAAAGGGGATTCCCCCACCCTTGAGACTGCTAGATCTTAGTGGGCAGCTTTCTTCAAAGTCATAGGAACTTGTCACTTTCTACTCTACTTTTCAACAGCAAAAAAGTGCTCAGAAAATAGTCGACTCTTTTTTTTAAATCAGGCTTTTAAGTTACTTGCTTCGCCGTTGCAGTATTTTTTGATGGAGTTGCTTCTGTTATTGTGATAGGTGACGCAGGGCTAGTTGAGCAAAACAGTTGGGTTTGCAGTGAGTTAAAGAGGTTAAAATGTCAGACATCCCTTTCTGACCCAAACCCACTTCCAACTCACCGGTGTCCAGTTTCAGCTGAAGTCGCACAATGGAGAGGTAACAAACCCAGTGCAAAGATGCTGATAGCAGACTAAATTTCCAAATTAGATTTAACCTATTACTTTATGGATAGGTTATAGCTGGAAGATCATCTGCCTTGATCATGCAATACACTGAAAAAGTTTAAATAGAGTTATAGCTAGCTTTGGTGCATATAAGTTTATTACGTTTGATACGTTCAGCCAAATTTTTAACGCCATGTGGAATGAATTGAATGGCTGGATATTGGCAGTTATGTTGGTGGGAATTTGGAATGAGGCCAATAATGGTCTCTTGGTAATTAACAATACAGGACAATCAATTGGATAGATAGGCCTTTTACAAAGCATTTATTACTAATACGATAAAAAGATAACATTCTAAGGTAAGACTGTGTACATATTTTGATTAGAGACAAGACGGTTATTTTGGTAAGCAATCACTTGAAGTATGAGACAAAGTAAGTTACATTCTTGATCACACCCTCTGTTAATGAGACTATAGGATTTTTTTAATGTTAGACCTTACCTCCATTTTGAAATATAATTGCCTCCCCATTCAATCTCTTGTTGATAGCAGTTTGATATGGCTCCCAATTCTTCAAAAAGATATACATTTTTCAAGCAATTACAATTAATCCAAGAAAGTAAACATATACATTTTAACTTTTACTTATTACTTGAGAGTGTTTTCACAAACATATTTTGCAAGGTATTAAGACAGTGTATATTGATGTATATATCATGATGAATCTAATATTTTGTTCCATTATTGTGTTTTGTGAATAAAATACATTTTGCAAAGCATTTCTTGTGTTGTAGCATTTATAAAGTAAAATTTAAATCCATCTTCCCACATGGTAAAAGATTTTGACATTGATCTTTAGTAAAATTGTATTTAAAATAACCAAAATGAGGGGCTTACTTTCTATCAGTGGGTACTCATAACCATCAGGCATCTAAATGGGTTTTTAAAGTGTGAGGTGATTCATTTTAGTAGGACAAACCTGAATGCGGATTACAGGGTCAAAGGCAGGGTTCTGAGGAGTGTGGCGGAACAGAGAGATCTTGGGTTTCATACCCACAGATCTCTGAAGGTTGCCACTCAAGTGGATAGAGTCATGAAGAAGACTTATAGTGTGTTAGTGTTTATTAACAGGGGTTTGAGTTTAAGAGCCGTGGGGTTATGCTGCAATAATACAGGACCTTGGTGAAACCACATGTGGAATATTGTGTGCAGTTCTGGTCACCTCACTATAAAAAGGATATGGACGCATTGGAGAGAGTGCAGAGGAGATTTACCAGGTTGCTGCCTGGTTTGGAGGGTAGGTCTTATGAGGAAAGGTTGAGGGAGCTGGGGCTTTTACTTTAGAGTGGAGCAGGACGAGAGGCAACTTAATAGAAGTTTATAAGATGATGAAGGGCCTAGATAGAGTGGACGTGCAGAGACTATTTCCTCGGGTGGATGTAGCTGTTACTAGGGGGCATAACTATAAGGTTCGTGGTGGGAGATATAGGAGGGATGTCCAAGATAGATTTTTTACTCAGAGAGTGAATAGGATGTGGAATGGACTGCCTGCTGTGATAGTGGAGTGGGACACTTTAGGAACTTTCAGGCAGCTATTGGATAGGCACATGGAACACACCAGAATGATAGGGAGTGGCATAGCTCGGCACAACATCGAGGGCCGAAGAGCCTGTACTGTGCTCTACTGTTCTATGTTCTAAAGCAACTGCCCAATGAGATAAGGCATCTTTTCTTCCCTGCTGCCTACTTTATATTCTTTCGTCCAGCTTTTATTCACTGCATCTTACTTATTGATTCCATTTATAGCTGAACTACTTTAAGAGTGGAATAGTTTCGATATTTAATCTCTCAACAGTATTCCCTGGTACTAAAAAGTGTGGGGAGGTGGGTGGGAGCGGTGGGGTAGTGAGTACAACTGCACTTCACAATTCTTCTGAAACAGGAAGGGATGAATGACCTTGAAATGTAAACAGTGGTTGGAAAAGAAAATTTGAGATGTGTTTGGATATGGCAAAGCGGATGAATGCTTTGGAGTCTTTTAGGAAGTCTGATACAGTCATGAAGAGAGATAAATAAATTGAAGGAAACTGCGTTTACAGATTGGCAGTTAGAGGGGGTTGGGGTCAGGGTAAATATGTCAGATATGCTGCACTAATCTGAGTAATGGCCAAAGTTTATATTAAGGCTAAACTTTTCAGAATGTTTAGCAATCAGGCAAGATTTATTAGCCTTCCTCCAAATAATTTTGAACTAATTGCAGTTCACTCTTAATGATACGAGCTAAAATTGGCATTCTGAAGGTAAATTTATACATCTTCACATTGCTCAAGTGAAGGAGCTAACTCTGTGATGCATACATTAAATTTCTAACTTGTATTGAATCAGAAAAAAGATGTAGCTTTCTACATGAACATCAATGGGGTCATTTTATAACTTTGTGCTGGTGGTGGATGTGACTCATTGGATATAAATCAAGAGTAGTGACTTTGGCTGAATCTGTTGTTTCCCTTATCGGAGGAAACAAGATCAATCATAAAGCCCTAGTACTGCAACTTCTGAAAATGTCTAATTCCAGGAAGGCTGCCAGCTCATTCTGGCAGTGAGTTTGGCCCCTTTTACGTCCAATGAAAAACAGTTGCACCCACTGGTGACAATCTGTTTACATATTGAGTCAGCTTATCTACATTGGCTTATTCTGATGCGGAGATGCCGGTATCAGGCTGGTGTCACTAGTTCTGCCCATATGCCAATTGTGCCTGTAATGAGATAAAGTCAAGCAACAGGGACAAAAACAAAATGAGCAGAGTGATAATCATGTTTCTTCTCAGGACCCTGCATCCCTTATCAATCTCAGTAGTTCCACCTAATGAAGTACATAAATTTAATGGAGTGCAACCACAACATTGGGAATGTAGAAGGTTATAAAAACAGCATAGCAATAGTTCTTCTCATCTTTCCTTCCACTGTGATGAAGGACCAGTAGTAAGCTCAGCATCTCAGCATCTCTGAGAAATGGGAAGCAAGAAATCAGAGGAAGACAGAAACAAACTTGATCTTTGCACTATCCCACAGATTGATGCTTCAAGTAATCTGCTGCACCACCATACTGACCATCACTGATGAAGATACCCACCTCATCCAGATAAATGAGCGGAGCAAAATTGAGGGGCGAATTTTCCTGTTCCGCCTGCCATGGGAATAGTAGCAGGCAAAGTGCAGACCATGGAAAAGACCATTGGCCCTGGGTTGGATTTTCCAGTTTTGGGGTCAATGTAGCTGGAAAATCCAGCCCTTGTGTTTGATTTCCTTTGATGTTGTATAATGAAAAAATACACTTTCTTTCTTTAACAGGATCATAAAATCCCTACAATGTAGATGGTGGCCAGTTGGCTTATCGAGCCTGCACCGACAACAATCCCACCAAGATCCTATCCCCATAACCACACATTTTTAATCTGCTAATCCCCCTGATGCTAAGGGCAATTTACCATGGCCATTCAACATAACCCATACATCTTTCAAACTGTTTTGAGAAAACCGGGGCATCCAGATGAAACCCACGCAGACACAAGGAGAATGTGCAAACTCCACATGTGGCCAGAATTGAACCTGGGTACTGGCACCATCCAAAGATGTGATAACCACTGAACCTTCCTGCTACCATGGTTATGTCAAGTATCCAAAAGTCAATACATTAAAACATTATTTCCAACAGTAACCATAGTTATAAACTTTTTAAAGTTCTTCATTGCTGAATATAGCCATCATTGTGTTCGACCTATGTTCTTAAGTAGGCACTGTGTATTTGGAAGCAGTTGAATGAAATTACATTGGATAAATACAACGAACACTTTTTAGCTTTAGTTTAGAATCCCTAAAGAGCAGAAAGCAGTCCATTGAATTTGCACCCGCTTTCCGAAAAACCGTCTGAAGAAGGAAATGGGTTAATGAACTTTGTAATATTTAAAGATTTATGCAAAGTATTACAAGACTTGTTTTTACATCCCTGTAAGCTTGTATGCCAGTTAACTTGTTTGTGCGAGCTTCTGACCTTGTATGCTGGCTAAACAAACGACAGGTGTCGAAATGTGATGATGGCTAATCACACTAGAGGAACAGAACAGAGACAGTCGTGATCTTGGGACAGCTACGATTACAAAGGACTACGCAAAGGATGAAACCACTGAGGCAGCAATAGCCACATGATGGATGATGAACCATGACAGATATCCTGGAGAACTGCCAACGTGACTAGGGGCAGGAACCAGGATGTATAAAAATTTTACTCTTACTTGGTTTCGGAGAGAAGTCTGGTGAACTGCTTTAGGAACTGGGCTTCTCCCAAAAGCTTTTGTAATAAACCTACTGTACTTTGACTCATGACTAGTCTCAGAGGTATGATTTACCAACAACAAATTGGTGCCGAAACCTGGGATCTGTTTACGGGTCTGGTTAATGGCCACGACCAGAGTTCCGGAATAGATCACCAAACTTAAAAGGTCAAACTACAGTAGGTGATCATCTGTGATGAGAGAGTGTGTGAATGAAAGCTGTCTAAACTGAACACATATGGATAAGGAGATATCCGTCTCTAACACCCAGCCTTAGACCAGTTGTTAAGAGGGGTAGTCCCCACCTCCCCACACACACACACACACACACACACACACGCCCCCCCCCCCCACCCCCAACGCGAACGTCAGGATTTTGAAGTGGGTGTGGAGACTGGAGAAAGAGATTCCTGGGGTGTGATATTCAGACGTGAGTGAGAAAGACACTGTCTGAGTGATCGCCGGAGTAGAAGGAAAAGCCGGCATAAATAGTATGGTATGGAGGGGTCTGATCAGCCCTGACAGGTGTCAGCGGACTCTGATAAGAGCGACCTAGGAGTGGGGGAGTGAGAAAGGAGAATAGAAGACTCCAGGTGGTGAGTATAAACTTATCTGTATTATGGCAGGATCACAAGGACTGTGGGGACCCCCGGGATCCCTGATAAACGAATATATAACTGAGAGGGACAAATTCATTAAACAGATGAGAAAGGAGAGTGGGGTTCATCCCACCCACTAAACCAACAATGGAAATGGTTGGAAAAGGACAGAACTCAGAAAATTGGAGTTCTCATAGTTCACCAATTAGCCGGATTAATTGAACAGGTCTCAGTCTCGAGTAAGAAATGGGCTGACGACAAAGCAAAAATCAAAATGTTGGAAGCAGGCAATGGAGAAGTAGAAAAGAGAAACCAAATTTTAGAGGACCCCGACTGGAGATCCTTGTCTCCCTCAGGGCTAGCCATACAACCCACGGCACCCGTGGGAGACTTCGCCATAGAGTTAAACGCTGAACTCGATGTTCAGGAATGCCTGAAACTGCCCAAACTGATAGAGCCTTTTTACAAGCATTTAACGATGGGCTGTCACCAGCTCACCAGAAAATCCTTAAAATGGGAGTTATTTGTTCCTGGGATTATCAAAGCATTAATGAACACATTGTAAAATATTCTTACACCTAACTTCAAGAAGAAGTAAAATTCTATGATTGTCATTTTCATAAAATGTAAATAGATAGAGCACTGCAGATTGTGGTATGTTTACTTGGAGCTATTGAAGTGCAAAACAAAGATTTCGTATACTTGGTGACCCCGAATGTGATCTATTTTAGATTAATGTTTTCAAGCTCAAATAGTATTTACCACAGAGTGCAAGGAAAGATATGTTTCTGAGATGGTGATTATTTCCACATATTTTGAAAAGCACTGAACTGTCTAAATTGGGTAAAAAGTCTGACAACACCAGGTTTTAGTCCAACCTATTTATTTGATAATATACTCGCAAGTTTTCGGGTTAGCCCCTTCGTCAGGTCACCTGATGAAGGGGCTAACCCGAAAGCTTGTGAGTATATTATCAAATAAATAGGTTGGACTAAAACCTGGTGTTGTCAGACTTTTTACTGCGTTTACGCCAGTCCAACGCCGGCATACCCACATCCTGTCTAAATTGACCATATAAAACATCAAAAATACCAGAAAGAGTAAGCTTACGCTATAACTGATCGTGTATGCGCATAATTCTGATTTGCAGTTGTCATGAACAAGGATAAGCCTTTCATGATGTGCCTGGGATTCCAAAATACTGTAGTGTACGGTGCAAGTACCCTCACTTTTTAAAGCAAAAAATGTTAATACACTGTTTATTTTGCTTCAGTTTTGAGACCTTTAATCTTATTAGCTTCCAAATGCACCTTGTATTCTAATTATTAAAATGTTTTAATATACTGTGAGCAGTGCTGGGCATTTGGCCAAACTTCAAGAGGAACTACATTATTTTGCTGTCAATATATCATTGCTGATAAGTTAACCCTTTGAGTATTAACTGACCTCTCTTGCTTCCAGGGAATCTGAAGTAATTATTTCTTTTAATCTCTAACAACCATTCAATTAAAATAGATTAGAGAAGCATGCAGAACCATGCAGTGTTTCTCAAAGCATAACTGCTCAGAAAGAATCCTCCAAATATTAACCCGTTTTTGATTCTGGTGGTGTAATATTATTGTTAATTTATTTTATTTTAACACAATTTGAAAAGGAGCCCATCTTTTGTCAACACTAACTCTGATTCAGTGATGACCTAAGCCATTTTTAGTTAAATTGTTTGCACTTTTTATTATTGAGGGGACTAATAATTCTGTCGCTTGGGCATGAACTTGTAAGTGTCCTGACTGAGTGTAAAATCACCTGGAGACTACAGAATAGGTCTCATTCTTTACTCTGTTGCTGTGGCAATGTTTTCAATGTGAATTTATGCAACCAGCACAGAGGCATGAGCTTCTGACATTAATGTGAACATCAGAAGGTCACAAGAGGCCATAAAAAGGGAGTTGTAATGAAACTGTGATGTTTCAAAGCTGATGAATTAGTACAATGGGTATCTGGAATTAAAGACGGACCAGATGAGAAACCATACCCCGACTAAAACAGGAAAATGTTAGTGCAAACAGTGGAGGAACTAAACCAAAGAATAGATGCCATAATTGTGGAAAGCCAGGCCATTTTGCCAGAGACTGTAGGGCTCTGAAGAGGGGTAGAAGGAAGACCCCTGCCTGCCAATTTTGCAATAAAGAGGGCCACACAGAGGCCACCTGTTGGAGCAAACACGGACAACCTGGTCAGGCTTCCCCTGCCATCACAGAAGGGGTAAACTGACAAGGGGCAGCCACCACAAGTTTGGGTAAGAAAGAGGGTAGAATTTAGGTGTTTGCATTAGTAGGGGGCCGACAATGTAAAATGTTGGTGAACACGAGAGCTTCCATATCTATCACAGACCAACCCTTACCCATAATGAATAAAATGATCTATGTAAAAGGAATTAATGATCAGAAGACCTCTGCCTACAATCTGCGAAACAATGTGCTCAATTCACAGATATGTGAGGTGGCAGACCTCCAATCAAGCCGAACTGGTTCGCGGGAAGTTGCGCGCAGGCGAACGGGTTTGCAGGAAGTTGTGCACGGGCGATATAGCCTTAGAACCTTTGTATAATGGTCACACGGGTTATAGAATGATTCTCTTGCTGCTTCTCACGACCTTTGCCCTGTCAGCCATGGAGGGAAAGTATAGATGGAATTGTGTAGACTTGGGGATAGAGCATTGCAAGCATCCCTGTGATGATGACTCTGTCTATTGTGACCATCTGACACGTGGAATAGGCCCCTGGGAAGTAACCTGTAGGGACCACAGCTTGGGATTCCTTAACCGTACCATGTTGCCAACTCTGTTGAAGGGGTGAGGTGATGGGGGTCGCCCATGAAATGTAACTTGGTATAACTGGAAGTTCCAGTGTTTACCTGAAGGACCTTGATGGACCTGTGCCCTGCAACAGCAGAAGGCTTGGGGGAATGAGTACAAAGAGATTAGGCTGATCCAAGAGGTCATTGCACCAATCCATTAATCCCTCACATGAATACTTTTGTGTATTTGTCTCACTTGTATGCATTACTGCCAAATTTGAGCAAGTGCTGGGTGTGCTCACACATTCCCATGCACGGAGGAAAAAGGGGAATTCCTTTATTCCCTATCCCTTTGTCAACTCTGGAAATGGTAGAATGGATTTTAAATCAGGATGGAACCCAGGACAGGACAAGAAAAGTGATATTTAAAACCCCATCAGGTACCACTACGCAAGGTACTTTCAATGTCAGTGACAGCAATGCTGTTTTGGGGTTAGGAGATGGAGGGTATACTCTATCAGCCTTTAAGAACCATTATCAGCTATCTATAATAGATCAGACTCTCCTCCCCACTTCGTTGTGAAAACCTAACAAAAGGGATCTATCTGCTTGGTATGAAATGGAACCATACCTATTGGCCATAGCTACTGTACTCAGCAAGGTAATGTTACCAGAGGTGCCTGGGCTTTGGTGCAACAGATTACAATCCACAGCCGATGTCCTGATCAACCTCTCCTCTGCTTATGTGAACAGTATGACTGCATATAATGGTACCTATTTTGTCTGTGGAAACAATGCCTACCTGTGACTTCCATGGGACTGGGTAGGATTGTGTTATTTAGCATATGTGGTGCCCTATATTCACCATTGCACTGACTTACAGGACCACCCCGAGATACACCTGCTCAGGGCTAAGCGAGCCATTAGTGAAACAGAACAGTCCTTCATGATAGCCTACCCACCGTATGGGACGGCAAAGGCAGCACAAGAGCTTATACACATGGCTGCGACCTTAGAGAGAAGCGCAAATGAGACTAGAGATGGGTTTGAGGAGTTGAGTACAGCTGCCTCTGAAGTATCAGCAGAGGTCGTAGCTATTCGGACTGTTGCGTTACAGAACCTATTGGCACTCACTTGTGTGCTAGCCTCCCCAGAAGGGATGTGCACCACAGTTGGCTCCGAATGCTGTACGTATATTCCAGATGCTTCAGAGAATATAACTTGCTTGGCAGATCGTATTAAACACGTAGCAAAAACAACACAGGATGAGGGGAACAAATATTACAATTATACCCTCCAAGCTAGCTGGGGCAATGGCTCGGGGTCATGGGGTTCATACCTGATGCAATGACAGCTAATCACTAGAGGAACAGAACGGAGACAGTTGCGGCCTTGGGACAGCTATAATTACAACGGACTACGCAAAGGACAAAACCGCTGAGGCAGCGATAACCACATGATGGATGACGAACCATGACAGACGTCCTGGAGAACTGCCGACATGACTCTTACTTACGTTCAGGGAGAAGTCTGGTGAACCGCTTTAGGAACCGGGCTTCTCCCAAAAGCTTTTGTAACAAACCTACTGTACTTTGACTCGCGACTAGTCTCAGAGGTATTATTTACCAACAACACCATCTCACCCAGGCTCTCCCCTCTGCCCTATTACCGTAACACTGCACATTTAGCACGAACAATCCACCTAACCTTCACATCTTTGGATTGTGGGAAGAAACCAAAAACTCACAGGAAATCCATACAGAGAGAATTTTGCAATCTTCACACAGAACAGTCACCCAAGGCCAGAATCAAACCCTCAACCCTGGCACTGTGGGGCAACAGTGCTATCCAATGTGCCACCATGCCGCCTTAACATCTAACGTATTGTAATCTGAAATCTCAAGATATGTCATTTTCTCCTTCATATCTCTATGCACATTTTGACACCCCTTGGGTGGCTATTGATGTGAAGGGATTGATACTGCTGCTGAGTTCAGTCATAGCTGTGGCTTTATATAATTATATTTTACAAGCATTTGTTTTCAAATTACTTCAGAGTACTGTGTGCAGTTTTGGTCACCGCACTTGCGCAAGGAGGTTCACTAGGCTGATACCGGAGATGAGGGGGTTAGACTATGAAGAGAGACTAAATAGACTGGGTCTGTACTCATTGGAGTTTAGAAGGATGAGGAGGGATCTTATAGAGACATATAAGATAATGAAAGGGATGGATAGGGTAGAGGTAGGGAGATTCTTCCCGCTCAGAAAGGACAGCAGGACTAGAGGGAACAGCCTCAAGATAAGGGGGGAGCAGTTTAGAACGGAGTTGAGGAGGAACTTCTTCACTCAAAGGGTGGTGAATCTCTGGAATTCTCTGCCCGTTGAAGTGGTGGAGACTACCTTGCTAAATATATTTAAGTCACGGATAGATAGGTTTTTGACAAACAAGGGAATTAAGGGTTATGGGGAGAAAGCGGGAAAGTGGAACTGATCCACTTCAGATCAGCCATGATCTTATTGAATGGTGGGGCAGGCTCGAAGGGATAGATGGCCTACTCCTGCTCCTATTTCTTATGTTCTTATGTTCTTAGATGCTAATAATAAACGATGTATAGTTCTACAATTCTTTCTAAAGGAGGGAACTTGATTACAGCTTTATATTTTGCAGTCAGCTCCTTAAAACTCTATTCCTTTGTATGTAGAAGATGTTTCAATCAGAACCCACATGCATCAGCAGCTAGGCTTTGACTAACATTTGGCTGTTATGATAATATTAGTACCAGGAAAAAAATACTTCATTTTAATTTAATCTTGACACAGTACTTTGAAAACAAAGTTTAATAAATTATCTACAATGAAATGACCCATTTTGTGAAGGAAACAGAAAACAATGGTTATGTTCCATTTTGAATACGCAGTGCACAACACACTCTGAAAATAGCTTGAGGAAGATGTTTCATGTGGTTCATGTGGGGCCAAGTCCTACTCGAACTTGAATACGGAATGCAGACAGACACTGCAGTGCAATGTTCAAGGGTGGGGCATTATGTGGGTGCTGTTTTTCATCTGAGACATTAAAGCGAGACAACACGTGTTCTCATAGTTCAATGCAAATAAACAAATGGAGTATTTTGAAGCAGAGGAATTTAAGATATGCTTTCTTAAAAGCATTCATATACATCATATCACAATATCCCTCACTAAATTTGGAGAATTAAAGTATTTTACATGCCAGCAAACAAAACTGACATTGTGCAGCCAAATTTCCCAATCCCATTGGCAGCGGGTTTGTTCGAAGGCGAGAGGAGAAAATATGGCAAGAAGACCAAAAACAGTTTTACACTATCATGCAACCAGTTTGCGATTGTCTGCTTCACCCATCAATGGTGGGCTGCGTTTCTCTCTGTCCAACATCGGGAATTTAACTTCAATGTATTTGCATCTTATCATTGTGCCTGCGTGCTAAAATTTTCTCCCCATGTCACATTTACATCCCACAAAGCTACCACCAATTGGTCACTTAGAGTGCAGTGAAGATGGGTGGGATTTCAGGCAGCCATGAAGAGCACTACACACTGGCCCACACATTGGCCAGCACTCCCTGGTATATGTGAAAGGTATGATGTGAAGATGCTGGCGTTGGACTGGGGTAAGCACAGTAAGAAGTCTCATAACACCAGCTTAAAATCCAACAGGTTTATTTGGCAGCACTAGATTTCAGAGCCTCAAGCGCCTTCATCAGATGGGTGAGGACTTGTGCTCAGTTGTAAATGCGCCTAGTTTGGGGGCGTTTAAGAGATCTATGGATAGGTTTATGGACGAAAAGGGATTGGTATAGGCTAGTGGGTTATTGTTTTTGTAACTGGTCGGCACAACATCGTGGGCCGAAGGGCCTGTTCTGCGCTGTAATGTTCTATGTTCTATGTTCTATGTTCTATGTTCTATGTTCTAACAGCGCATATAAAGACTCAAACTCAATTTACAAGATAATGGTTGGAACGCGAGTCATTACAGGTGATCAAGTCTTAAAGGTACAGACAATGTGAATGGAGAGAAGGTTAAAGAGTATTGTCTCCAGTCAGGACAGCTAGTGAGATTTTGCAAGCCCAGGCAATTTGTGGGGGTTACAGACAGTCAACAGCAAATGCTGCAACCTGGAAACCAAGATAGAGTCCATATTTTCAACTTGCACTCAGGATGCAGCAGACTGTGAAGTATTGCCAAGTAGATGAGACAAAGAAACTATGCCATCTACATGCACACCAAGAACAGGAAACTTGAGAAACTCAGCATCATCACCAGCAGCAACCAAGTCTCACCCGGTACCATAGTAGAAAGCAGAACCATTGCAGGGGAATCCATTTTCAACATGTCGGACTACACACTTCAACCAGATGAAATCGAATTTCTCAGCTGAGGGCTCAATTTCAGCACCACCACTAAAATAGACCCCATTGGTCTTACAGTGGACACAGAGGAATTCAGCAAGCGAATGAGGCTGCGGGACTTCTTCCACAAACTCCAAGGGGCCAACTGAGAACACAATGAGGCAGCCAATGAACTGGAACAGCCAACAGAGAGATCCGCAACTGAAGAGGAAAGAGTCGAATTGGACTCCTCCGGAAGGCCACTGCTCTCGATTCGACATGTATGCCCAAGCCATCAGGAGGTGCGTCAATGCCAGATTCATCAGCCGCACTCACAAGACAGCCCCGAACATCACCCAAGGACAACGCAACACCATCCGCGCTTTCGAGACCAACTGCAACATTGTCATCAAACCAGCATACAAAGGAGGGACCATCATCATACTGAACAGAACAGATTACTACAAAGAAGTGTGCCAACAACTGAACAATGAAGAACAGTATAGACGGTTACCCGCAGATCCGACCAAAGAACACACCCATCAACTCAACAGGCTGATCAAGACCTTTGATCCGGACCTTCAGAGCACCCTCCATGCTCTCATCCCACGTACTCCCTGCAGTAGAACAGATCTCTACTGCCTCCCGAAGAAACACAAGGCCACCACACCCGCAATCCCATTGTATCAGGCAGTGGGACCCTGTGTGAAAACCTCTCTGGCTATGTCGAGGGCATCCTGAAACCCATTGTACGAAGAATCGCCAGCTTCTGTCGTGACACTACGGAATTCCTACAGAAACTCAGCACACATGGTGCAGTTGAACCAGGAGCACTCCTCGTCACAATGGATGTCTCAGGCACTGTACACCAGCATCCCCCACAACAAGGCATTGCTGCAACTGCCTCAGTACTCAACACCGACAACTACCAATCTCTAGATGCAATTCTATAACTCATCTGCTTCATCCTGGACCACAATGTCTTCACCTTCAACATTCAGTTCTTCATCCAGGCACACGGAACAGCCATGGGGACCAAATTCGCATCTCAAAATGCCAACATATTTATGCCCAGGTTCACCACATAGGGCCTTTGACCAATGCTATACACGAGATACACCGATGACACTTTCTTTCTTTGAACTCATGGCGGACAGTCATTGAAACAACTATATGATGACATCAACATGTTCCATGCCACCATCAAACTCACCATGGACTACTCTGTGGAATCGGTTGCATTCTTGGACACACGCATCTCCATCAAGGATGGTCACCTCAGCACTTCACTTTACTGCAAGCCCACAGGTAAGCTCACAATGCTCCACTTCTCCAGCTTCCACCCTAAACATGTTGAAGAAGCCATCCCCTACAGACAAGCCCTCTGTATACACAGGATCTGCTCAGATGAAGAGGATCACAACAGACACCTACAGATGCTGAAAGGTACCCTCATAAGAACAGGATATGGTGTTCGACACATGTATCGACGGTTCCGACACGCCACAGCAAAAAACTGCACCGACCTCCTCAGAAGACAAACACGGGACACAGTGGACAGAGCACCCTTCGTCGTCCAGTACTTTCCTGGAGCAGAGAAGCTACGACATCTTCTCTGGAGCCTTCAATATGTCATCGATGAAGATGAAGTCTTGCCAAGGCTATCCCACAGCCCCAATTCTTGTCTTCAAGCAACCGCCCAACCTCAAACAGACCATTGTCCACAGCAAACTAACCAGCCTTCAGGAAAACAGTGACCATGACACCATACAACCCTGCCACAGCAACCTCTGCAAAACATGCCAGATTATCCACACGGATGCCATCATCTCATGTGAGAAACCATCCACTATGTACATAGTACATACTCTTGCGACTTGGCCAACGTTGTCTATCTGATACACAGCAGGAAAGGATGTCCAGAGGTATGGTACATTGGGGAGACCGTGCAGACGCTACGACAATGAATGAATGAACACTGCTCAACAATCACCAGGCAAGAGTGTTCCCTTCCAGACAGGGAACAGTTCAGCAGTCACGGGCATTCAGCCTCTGATCTTCTGGTAAGCGTTCTCCAAACCTGCCTTCATGACACATGACAATGCAGAATCCCTGAGCAGAAACTGATAGCCAAGTTCCGCAAATATAAAAATGGCCTCAATCGGGATCTTGGGTTCATGGCACACTATCTGTAACCCCCATGACTTGCCTGGGCTGCAAAGTCTCACTAACTGTCCTGTCTCTAACCTGTGCTTAACCCTCTCTCCAATCACATTGATGTGTTCCTTTGAGATTTGATTACCTGTAAAGACTTGCATTCCATCCATTATCGTGTAAATTGAGTTTGTATCTTTATATGCCCTGTTTGTGAACACAAGTCCTCACTCACCTGATGGAGGAGCTTGAGGCTCTGAAAGCTAGTGCTGCCAAATAAACCTGTTGGACTTTAACCTGATGTTGTGAGACTTCTTAATGTGTGAAAGAGGCACAGCTGGTCCCGGAGAATTAACCAAAAGAGAAGCTTAGGAGACATATTCGCTGGAATTCTATTATTCACCCACCACGGGAATCAGAGCAGGCGAGGGAAGGACAATGGGAAGGTCTGTTGATCTCAAGCGGGAGTTTCCAGATGTCAAATCCCACCCCTTCTCACCTGCACATCTCTTTCTTTCGTCCTGCAGGAAGAGAATATTAAGTTTATGGAGCTTTATGGCTGATAGGGAGTGGAGAAGGAGAAGACTGTGATGGACGCATCTGGCTTGCCAAAAGGAAGAGTATGGCTCTTAATGTGGAGGAGAGGCAGGGCCTCCAGCACACTGAGCTGAAAATTCACAGCGAGCTGCCATTTGTAGGCACATCGTAAACCCAGAATCTACAGACAACACTTGTCATTCCTGCAGATGCTTGAAAATGGGTGTCACTGAAGACTGTGTCTAGGGGACTGGTGGTCAGATATGCCACCTGCTGTTGGATTTGGTGTCACAGAGACTTGGAGTGCATCCACTGCCAGTGACTGTGAAGAGACCATGGTGCTCAAACATAAATCAGTGGCTCCTTCCAGTGCTCCATCGGTGACAAGCTTCCAGACACAAGTGCATCCAGAGGCTAATGGACGCCATCTTCATGGAGGTACACAACCTTCTGCTTTTTGACTGGTTCAGGCAATCCAGAAAGCACTATGATTTGGGCAGACCTCTAGTTTTCCATTAGGATGCCATTTACTGCATTTATGTGGCATTTAGATCTCTGTGGCAACAAGCAGTCCAGTGTGTGAATCACGAGAACTTCCATTCACCACATGTTTTCTTCCTGCAGCTTGTCTGTGACTACCTCAAATGCATCCTGTAGGTCTGTACATGATGCCCAAGGGGAATCTAATCTTACATTCTCAGGAAGCCTCAGGATCTTGCAGGGTCCACAGAGGCTGTTGGCTTCTTGGGACAAAACATATCCAAGGAGAGTGTGGTTAATGATGATCGCAGCAGCCTCACAATGCTAAAGAACAACAGTATAACAAAGCTTATGCCATGATCCAGATTTTGGTGGAGCAAACAACGTCTGGTGCCTCAACACGTTTGGCAGAGCACTGCAACGTAGCCCCCAGATGGTGTCACTCATCAACATAACTTGCTACACCCTACACAAACTGGCACTGTAACAGGGAAGGAACTGCCTGAGGAGGTGCTGGAAGAGCTGCACCTCTCCTTTTTGAGGAAGACATCAAAAAGGACGAGGGCGATGAGTTCCTCGAAGGTGAGTATGCCAGCCCTCACAATGTCCAGATGAAGCAGGCACACTCATGAGGCCCTAATACCCAGAATTTTTGCACAGGATGATGATGAGATGACGAGATGCAACAGCCCTGGCATCTTCACAATGTATCAGTGAATGTTGGACCCCATAGAATCCATTGAATCCCTACAGTGCAGAACGAGGCCATTCAGCCCATTGAGCCTGCACAGATTCTCTGAAAGAACATCTTACCGGCCCATGGTCCACCGCCCTCTCCCCCACTCCAGCCTATCCCCGTAACCCCACTCATTTTACCATGGCTCCTGTATTGCTGGTGGCAGCATACATACCCTCAGTACTCAGCCTGATACCAAGATGACACAGTAGAGGCCCTAATAATCACAAGATCCCTGGAGGATGATGGTGACATGCAGTGAGAACAATCCATAGATCCTTACATTGCATTTGTAACCATCTAACTCTTGTGTGGCTGACAGCAGCTCACTTGTAATCTGTGAGCACAATCATATCATGGAGATGCAAATGTGAAACTTAAAGTGCACCTGATCCTTTGGCAATCATCATCACCTGTACCCTTCAGCATCACAGGATGACTGCACACAGATGCTAAAGAAATGGGTGCCAGCCCCTAGATTCCATGTGTGATCAGTTGGATGTGTGATCATAAGAACATAAGAAATAGGAGCAGGAGTAGGCCATCCAGCCCTTCGAGCCTGCCCCGCCATTCAATGAGATCATGGCTGATCTGTCGTGTCTCAGTTCCACATTCCCGCCCTCTCCCCATAACTCTTAATCCCCTCGCTTATCAAAAACCCATCAACCCGCGTCTTAAAAATATTTAGTGAGGCAGCCTCCACCACCTCAATGGGCAGAGAATTCCAGAGATTCACCACCCTTTGAGTGAAGAAGTTACTCCTCAACTCCATTCTAAACCGCCCCCCCTTTATCTTGAGGCTGTGCCCCCTAGTCCTACTGTCCTTTCTGAGCGGGAAGAGCCTCTCCACCTCTATCCTATCCATCCCATTCATCATCTTATACGTCTCAATGAGATCTCCCCTCATTCTCCTAAACTCTAACGAGTACAAGCCTAGTTTATTCAGCCTCTCCTCACAGCTCAGCCCCCTCCCATCTGCTGACTTTCAGGTGGGCTGATTCATTACCTGCATATTGGTTGTGGGCATCTTTTCTGAGCAGCGCATTAGCTACTCCTGGGAGTATCGACAAGTGATGATTGGGAAGGTTTGGCCGAGCTCCTCTGCTGAACTATAATTCAGTATTGGCCATGAAATATGGCAAATTATGAACATACCAAATGGGTGCCACTCAGCCTCTTAACTAATGATCTGCATTGCACAGTTAGGTGATCTTCTCCCAGTGTAGGCGCAGGGTGTGCCATACCGAAACAACATCTACAAAATGGCTTCGCAATGTTGGTGCAAAATTCTTTTCACGTCAATCACTGAAATGTCCTTACAAACTGTTAGACTTGAGATTGCTGGAGCCACAGAGTTCACAACATAAAGTATCTGGACCAATTTACATTGTTGCAATGACATTTGAATGCAATCAATTCGAGGGATGCAGTCTCTGAGTCATTCTGTGCAATGAATTTGGCATTGGTTGGTTGAACCACCACATGCCACTTCTATGGGTACACACATCTCAGTGACTGAGGTAGAAGGGTATTTGCACCGACACTGGTAAGGCATTTTGAGGATCTTGTCTTGATACTGTTTGGTATGTTCTCCTGATTGGTTGCAATGCTATACCTGTGTGGCATTTGTTTGTGGCTTCTTATGAGGTCAAACTACTGACTTTTGCCAGGTTAAGAGTGGCCTGCTCCTGATCCTAATTTTTATGTTCTGAACTGACTAAAATCAGAAAGAACTCAACAGCACCATCATTGCAGTAACCTGTGAGCAGCTAAGGCAGTGGCCACCAATGAAGTTGAAACTTATAACTAAATTTAGCTTAGTAGAGAGTTAAAAGAAAACCTGGATAGTTGTATTGTTTCATTGAAACACAGAAAAATTATAGCACAAACAGGCCCTTCAGCCCACAAGTTGCGCCAAACATGTCCCTACCCACTATGCATATCTATAACCCTCTATCTTACTAAGTTATAACCCTCTATTTTATAAGTTTCCAGTCTTAACCCAAATCTTTGTGCATCTAAGCAGTGGTTTTGTGATGAAGATGACTGCAGGTCTTCAAAGGTTAAAGCAATCTGTGAAAGAATATTTTTTCTTTACTGCAGAATACTTCTGGCTGTTGTGATTTATTAATTGATGGATTTTTTCTCCAGCCTAGTTTTTTAACTTCCCCTGACCTCCCAAAGAAGCAATTAGCCATAACGGAGTCTCACTCCACTAGGAGCGTACTGGCCTTCCGGTCTCAACATCAAAGTCAACATCTTCATATGATTAGCTCTACCCCTTTGTTTTCATTTTATTTAATTTTTAATCATTCTCTATCTTTTATTTCTTTATTGTCTTTCTTTATTTTTCTTCCCCCAACTCGTTCCCCCTATTTTCCCCCCTTCCTTACCTTTTCTCCCCTTTACTTCCCCTCCCCCCAATTTTTCTCAATTTTACCTCTCTCCCACCCATCTCCCCCCTCCCCGCACATCTTACCCTCTGATTCAGGTTCACTGCTGCTCAGCCATTCACTCCTTCTCTCTATGGATAACCATTAGCCCCCTTTCCCCTTGTTTTTGTGGCTATGACTCATCTTTCATTCCCTCACCCTACAGTATAAAGATCTCTCACTTTCTATGCCTTTTAGCTTTGATGAAAGGTCATCTGGACTCAAAACGTCAGCTCTTTTCTCTCCTTACAGATGCTGCCGGACCTGCTGAGATTTTCCAGCATTTTCTCTTTTGATAATGGAGTCTCACCTGTCTGTGAGCTCTGCTTAAACTTAGACTTTCCAGAGTCTGCCATTTAATCTTGGTTCTTGCTTAAATTTCACAGCACGCAGGGTTAAAATGTTTAAGTGCTCCCAAATTTAAACAACTTTATAAGGACCTGATGCTTGCTGGCTGCAGTGAGCTGAGCTGAGAATGAAGGTACAGTTTATAGGATTCCTTTGCAGCTACAGAATCACGTACATGCTGTGAGACTTGATAGTTGTTTGAATTATTTTCTTCCATTTGTGAAAATTTGAGGCTTGTATATTTCTCAGTCAAATTTTCAACATGATGCCACAATGTAACATTCTTCTTTTTGATGTCAACATACCAATCATATGACATGGATTAGTAAAACAATAAATGAGATCCTTATTTTAAAATTGGGCACTATCCATACAGGGTTGACTAGGAAGTTAAGTATAATACGTCCAATTCCAACCCCTTCTGGTTATAGATTGAACACAAGTCATGGGACTTGATCAGTCACATTCTGTCATGATTGTGATTGGTAGCAGTTTAAGATATGCTCTCTTGGCCTTTTGGCTAAGATCAAGCGTAGTATCAACATGCTGTGCTTGGTTGAAGTCATTAGGTTACATTTCAGCTTCATTTGAAGCAATTTTTCAAAGCAGCATCTTGGCCTTTTGGCTAAGATGCAAATGAGATCAAGCCTTGGAGGAGGAGCTACATCTACTCCAATCAGCTTGGATCATGTTGATCAAGCCCAAGACAGGAGGTGACAGCCCTGTCTTGTCAGCTTGGATCGGGAATGTCCCAACTTGTTCAGACTCTGAATTAGACTTGATTTGATTGAATTGGAATAAAAACAAAAAAAAATGCTCTCTTCACACATGTCATATCATAACCCTGTGCACAGATTACTGTTGGTTTCCTACATTACAATGATGACTGTCCTTCTGTTATGTATTTTTGATTAATTAGCCATGTGACATGCAGTGACAGGGTAAATATGTGTGGTTACAGGTATAGAGCCTGGGTGGGATTATTGCTCAGATGGGCTGAATAGCCTCCTTCTTCACTGTACAGATTCTATGATTTTATGATTCTATGTCATCTGAGGCATAGAGTCATAGAGGTTTACAGCATGGAAACAGGCCCTTCAGCCCAACTTGTCCATGCTGCCCTTTTGTTTAATGACTAAGCGAGTCCCAATTGCCCAGGTTTGACCCAAATCTCTCATTAGCCAAGTTACTCATGTAACTGTCTAAATTCTTTTTAAAAGACAAAATTGTATCCGCCTCCACATTTACACGTGTTTCCCAGAAATTCACAAGATGAAATATCTGGCATTAGTGAAGAACAGGCAAATGAGGATATTGAAGATAAAATTCCGGGGCATTATACCATACCAAAGTGAAATTGACATCCACCACAATTGTTAGGAATAGGGTGGGAAAATGGAGTTGAGCGTTATAATATCAAATCAGTCATGATCTCATTTGAATGGTGGAGCAGACTCGATGGAACAAATGGCCTACTTCCGCTCCTACATCTTATGGTTTAATGCTCTATGGTGTTATGGAAGCCAGTACACCTTTATTCACTGAGCTTGTTGACTGTCACAAAATGCCCCAATTCCATTGAGACTCAGGAGTCAACATGTTTCAAGCCTCAGCCCAAGTAAAGTCTCTCTACATTCAGCCCTGCTACAAAGTATGTGGTGAATAATGCCAGAGGAGCATAGTTGTACTATTTCAACTAATATTATGATCTTAATAAAATAGAAGATTTACCACAAGTTTCATGATCTTTAATAATAGAAAAAAATGTAAGACTTAAGGTCAACTCATTTTCTTTTAGGTTTTTTGGTAATCTAATTTTTAGCCCATGTTTTCTTTTAATCAATTTTTTACTAATCCCTGTAAATGATGTTGCTTTAGGTACAATACCCATACTTGTAAATGGCATTTGGCAGTCCTGAATGCAGAGATGGACAGATCAGAGGAAAACTGTGTAACTGAAGAGATGGAAAATAATTCAGCCCTTAATTGGACAAGCGCTGAAAATTATTTTCCTTATCGTTTAAAGGACAAAATTGCACATCTGTGAATCATTAATCAATTGTGTAACTTCTTCTCAAGGAGAAACTTTGTCTGTGCTTGACAAGACAAGAACTGAAACAGGGGAGTTAATGCATACAAAGTTGTTTTCTGGTTCAACATCAGTTGAAATTGACTTAAGGTGGGTGAAACCCACAAGATAGACAAGGTCACGTGTAGGTGGGAGCAATACAACTGCCAGCAATAAATCCCCATGAGACGGAATTGGACAAATGTGTGCCACTATTATCTGACATCCTGAAGAAGTTGCCAGCACTGACAAGAGGGACATATTTCATTTTATAAACACCAGGAACATAGGAGTGTCAGCACACAATTGTCGGGAAGGTGTAGCCTAATCAATCAAGAAAGATACCGAAAATGCTGGAAAATCTCAGCAGACCTGACAGCATCTGTGGAGAGAGAATATTGGGCCCGATTTTAGCATTATGTTGTGCCTGTTTTCGGGCACAAAAACGTGGTAAAGTAGGGCGTAAAGTGCATAGCGCGATCCATACCCGCCAGTTCCCCCTTTACCAGTACCCTTTTTTTAATCCCTTTATCGGGACGTAGAACATAGATCATAGGACATTACAGCACAGAACAGGCCCTTCGGCCCACGATGTTGCGCCGACCAATTAAAAAGCAATGACCCTCTAACCTAAACCAATCCCTTTCCATCCATAAACCTATCCACGGATCTCTTAAACGCCCCCAAACTAGGCGCATTTACAACTGCAGCAGGCAGGGCATTCCAATCCCTCACCACCCTCTGGGTAAAGAACCTACCTCTGACATCTGTCCTATATCTACCACCCCTTAATTTAAAGCTATGCCCCCTCATGCTAGCTTTCTCCATCCGAGGAAAAAGGCTATCACTGTCCACCCTATCTAAACCTCTAATCATCTTATATGTTTCAATAAGGTCCCCTCTTAGCCGCCTTCTTTCTAACGAAAACAACCCCAAATCCCTCAGTCTCTCCTCATAGGACTTCCCCTCCATACCAGACAACATCCTGGTAAACCTCCTCTGCACCCTCTCCAAAGCCTGCACATCCTTCCTATAATGTGGGGACCAGAACTGCACACAATACTCCAAGTGCGGCCGCACCAGAGTTTTGTACAGTTGCAACATGACGCTGCGGCTCCTAAATTCAATCCCCCTACCAATAAACGCCAAGACACCGTATGCCTTCCTAACAACCTTATCTACTTGATTCCCAACTTTCAGGGATCTAGGTACACATACACCAAGATCCCTCTGTTCATCCACTCTATTCAGAGTCTTACCGTTAGCCCTATACTCTACACATCTGTTATTCCTGCCAAAGTGAATTACCTCACACTTTTCCGCATTAAACTCCATCCACCACCTCTCGGCCCAGCTCTGCAACCTGTCCAAGTCTCTCTGTAAACTATGACACCCTTCCTCACTATCTACCACACCTCCGACTTTGGTGTCATCAGCAAATTTACTAATCCACCCAACTATACCCTCATCCAGATCATTTATAAAAATTACAAACAGCAGTGGCCCCAAAACAGATCCCTGAGGCACACCACTCGTAACTGAACTCCATGTCGAATACTTACCATCAACCACCACCCTCTGTCTCCTATCTGCTAGCCAATTCCTGATCCAATTACCTAAATCACCCTCAATCCCATACATCTGCATTTTCTGCAGAAGCCTTCCATGGTGAACCATATCAAACGCCTTACCAAAGTCCATATATACCACGTCAACTGCCTTACCCCCATCCACCTCTTTGGTCACTTTCTCAAAAAACTCAATAAGGTTAGTAAGGCACGACCTACCCTCCACAAAACCATGCTGACTACCTCCAATCAATTCATTACTCTCTCGGGACTGTGCCCGAAACAGGCATGGCGGCCATTTAAATACATTTGCATGCATTTCAATTGACTTAATGGGCTCCACACCCAACTTTACTGGCGCTTCCCCCTTTACGACCACACTTCCCATCCAGAATTGGCACGCAACAGACATGCTCCAGTGAGGTTAATAAGGAGGTAAGTGCCAAGCATCCGACTGCTCTCTGCTTGAGATCGATTGGGTGGAGTAGGGGTGGAGGGGTGGAGGGGGAGGTGGGTCTGACGTCTCTCTGCTTGAGATCGGGGCGGGGGGAGGTGCAGGGGGAAGGTAGATCTGATGGCTCTCTACTTGAGATCAGTGGGAGAAGTGAAAGGGAGGGTCTGCTGCCACTCTGCCTGTGATCAGTGGGGAAGAAGGGGGGGGTCTGCTGCCACTCTGCCTGTGATCAGTGGGGGGGAAGGGGGGTCTGCTGCACTTTGCCTGTGATCAGTGGGGGGGAAGAGGGGGGGTCTGCTGCCACTCTGCCTGTGATCAGTGGGGAAGAAGGGGGGGTCTGCTGCCACTCTGCCTGTGATCAGTGGGGAAGAAGGGGGGGTCTGCTGCCACTCTGCCTGTGATCAGTGGGGAAGAAGGGGGGGTCTGCTGCACTTTGCCTGTGATCAGTGGGGGGGAAGAGGGGGGGTCTGCTGCCACTCTGCCTGTGATCAGTGGGGAAGAAGGGGGGGTCTGCTGCCACTCTGCCTGTGATCAGTGGGGAAGAAGGGGGGGGTCTGCTGCCACTTTGCCTGTGATCAGTGGGGGGGAAGAGGGGGGGTCTGCTGCACTTTGCCTGTGATCAGTGGGGGGGAAGAGGGGGGGTCTGCTGCCACTCTGCCTGTGATCAGTGGGGAAGAAGGGGGGGTCTGCTGCCACTTTGCCTGTGATCAGTGGGGGGGAAGAGGGGGGGTCTGCTGCACTTTGCCTGTGATCAGTGGGGGGGAAGAGGGGGGGTCTGCTGCCACTCTGCCTGTGATCAGTGGGGAAGAAGGGGGGGTCTGCTGCCACTTTGCCTGTGATCAGTGGGGGGGAAGAGGGGGGGTCTGCTGCCACTTTGCCTGTGATCAGTGGGGGGGAAGAGGGGGGGTCTGCTGCCACTTTGCCTGTGATCAGTGGGGGGGAAGAGGGGGGGTCTGCTGCACTTTGCCTGTGATCAGTGGGGGGGAAGAGGGGGGGTCTGCTGCCACTTTGCCTGTGATCAGTGGGGGGGAAGAGGGGGGGTCTGCTGCCACTCTGCCTGTGATCAGTGGGTGGGAAAGGGGGTCTGATGCCAGTCTGCCTGTGGTCAGTGGGGGGGAAGGGATGTCCGCTGCCACTCCGCCTGTGACGTGGGGAGGAAGGAGGGTCTGCTGCCACTCTGCCTGTGATGTAGGGAGGAAGGGGGGTCTGCTGCCACGCTGCCTGTGATTGGTCTGGGTGGCAGGGGCATGGGGGGATAAGGAGGTCAGTAATGTTGTGGGGGTGGAGCAATGTCTGTGCAGGCCAGAGGAAGGCATTATCCGGCCTGAGAGTGATGTAGCAGCGGAGCAGCATTCTATCATCTTTTTGTCTGCGCATGCACAGTTGGAGGCACTGATCGGAGCTGCAGGATTTTGGACATGGTAAGCCCCGCCCACAGGTTTGTGCAGACGATTTGGAATTGCTGATATTTTTGCAGGCAGAGTGTGTATAGGGGCGCGTGAGAACGGATCTAAAAGTCGGATCAGAAACACTCCCAGTTTCAAGTCCGTCCAGCACTTAGAATCAAAATGGTAAAGTAGGACCCATTGTTTTGAGTCTAGATGACCCTCGCTATTGCCTGTTTTATTACTCTTGCAAAGTCTGGAAATGAAATTCTCATTTTGTCACCAAGAGTTGTTTAAAGAAAGGTTTTTAAAATTTCTACTCCATCATAGGTTCATCTGATGCTGCACTATTATGTTTAAAATTTGGTAGAAGTTGGTTATATTGTAAGACTAAAATTTCTCTAGGACTGAGGATTCCTGATCATCCATTGTATCTTTAGCAAAAAAAAATTGAAATATCAGAGAAACACTATAAAGGACTTTTACCATAATGGTTTCCATAGAAACCCAATTCTTCTTGAAATGATTTACCTCAGGATTTTGTTGTCACTCACATTGTCTTTTTGCTTTGGAGTTACTTTTTTGTTAATTACTTTTTACCACTTCATTTGTTTGTTGCTCTCACATCTGAAAACAACAGATTTTAAAATAAAATTATATTTGCACATTTAATAAGTACAAATGTAACGTAATAAAGGTTATAAATTCACAATACATAAGACAACTGTATGACAGTGCATTAACATCCAAGACATCAGAATAGTAAGGCTGTGTTAGAACATAAGAACATAAGAAATAGGAGCAGGAGTAGGCCATCTAGCCCTTCGAGCCTGCCCCGCCATTCAATAAGATCATGGCTGATCTGTCGTGGCTCAGTTCCACATTCCCGCCCTCTCCCCATAACCCTTAATCCCCTCTCTTATCAAAAACCCATCAACCCGCGTCTTAAAAATATTTAGCGAGGTAGCCTCCACGACTTCAACGGGCAGAGAATTCCAGAGATTCACCACCCTTTGAGTGAAGAAGTTTCTCCTCAACTCCGTTCTAAACCGCCCCCCCTTTATCTTGAGGCTGTGCCCCCTAGTCCTATTATCCTTTCTGAGCGGGAAGAGTCTCTCCACCTCTATCCTATCCATCCCATTCATCATCTTATACGTCTCAATGAGGTCTCCCCTCATTCTTCTAAACTCTAACAAGTACAAGCCTAGTTTATTCAGCCTCTCCTCATAGCTCAACCCCCTCAACTCCGGCATCAGCCTCGTAAACCTCCTCTGCACTCCCTCCAAGGCCAAAATATCCTTGCGTAAGTACGGCGCCTAAAACTGCACACAGTACTCCAGCTGCGGCCTCACCAATGCCCTATACAGCTGCAGCAAGACCTCCCTACTTTTATATTCAATCCCCCTCGCTATGAAGGCCAGCATCCCATTTGCTTTCCTGATCACCTGCTGCACCTGCAAGCTGGGTTTTTGCGACTCATGCACAAGGACCCCAAGGTCCCTCTGCACCGTCGCCTGCTGCAGTTTTTGGCCACGTAAGTGATAATCCTTCCTACCATTATTCCTACCAAAGTGGACCACCTCGCACTTAGCTACAGAGTTGCCTTGTTTTGTGAATATAGTGTTGTTTTGTAACAATTTTCTGAACATCAGTCGATTGCTTTGTGATTAGTTATCCTTAGAAACTCAATATCAGGTCTCCAATTTCATCGTTGCTACCATCACTCTGCCTGCATACAGGTATAATGAAAGACAAAAACTACATTGCACAGCATGTTTCAAGATGTCCTAAATCATTTTACAGCCATTTAAAAACTTTAGAATTCACTGGGATAACATAGGCAATATTGTCAAATAATGGAGCAAACTCAAGGGGCCAAATCACCTATTTCTGCTCCTAATTCATATGCTTATATGTCATTCTGGATGGATGAGATGAGCTGAGATAGAGCCTTTGTCATCCACAATTATCTTGCAAATATAGGTTGGAATCATAGCTGGAGTTCTGCTTATTCTGTTCCCAAAAAGATGTTGTGAGATGAAGAAATCAGACTTTCTGATCAAAAAACTACAGATATAACTGTGAACCATTCAGCCCTATCCACTGGCCTCTTAAAAGTTGTGTTGCACAGAGAACCTGGGAGCTCCAACATTTCTTACTGACATTGAAGACTTATGTTGCTTAATCATTTCATTTTATTGTTCAGGAGTCATTTGATATTTAAACATCTGGAGTTACTGATAAAATAGAATGCAGTTACATCCCTTGTATAAAATAATTATAATGAATAATATTATGCACAAGCAAATCTTCTACGAAGTGGCACAATGGTTAGCACTGCTGCCTCACAGTGCCAGGAACCTGTGTTCAATTCTGGTCTTGGGTGACTGTGTGGAGTTTGTACATTTTCCCTGTGTCTATCTGGGTTTTCTCCAGGTGCTTCGGTTTCTTTCACAGTCCAAAGATGTGTAAGTTAGGTGGATTGGCCATGCTTCATTGCCTTTTAGGGCCAGATTTTACCAATTGGAGGCTAAGGGCCAGGTCCAGACGTAAAACAGATCCAAGCCTGGAATTCTCATTCCAGTGAGCGATCTGTTCAATTTTGGGTGCAGATCGCATTATAGGCCCAAAGCCCGAATTTACCGTGATTTTGCGCCCAAAAACAGGTGCGAATTTTTCGTAAAATCGGGCCCCTAGTGTCCAAAGATGTGTGGGTTAGGAGCATTAGCCATGATAAATATATGGGGACGGGGGGAGTGGAGGCCCTGAGTGGGATGCTCTTTTGGAGAGTTGGTGCAGACTCGAAGGGCCGGATGGCCTCTTTCTGTACTGAAGGGATTATATGGTTCTATGGTACCTCTATGTAGCCTAGTGCTTCACGTCGTTGGTGTACACTTAAACTGGACCAGATGCTGGGCAACACGACAGCTCAGTGACTATCACTGTTTGCTGTGCAGATACATGGATTTGGGCCAGTGTCTGTGGGAGTTTGCTCATTCTCCCCGTGCTTGCGTGGGTTTTCTCTGGGTGCTCCGGTTTCCTCCCACACCCCAAAGATGTGCTCTTAGGCTGATTGGTGTAACAAATTGTCCCTAAATTAGTCTCCCCTCAGTCTGGTTTCCAATGTGGAATGCCATAAACATAGACAAGGATCATGGGTGGAGAGGGGACCCACAATATTAAAATGGCGGCGTGGGCTCGTTGGGCCGAAGGGCCTGTTTCCCGTGCTGTGTTGTTCTTTGTTCTTTGTTCTAAAGAATGAAAAATACCGTGTGTAGTTCATCTGGGTTGCAAGAATAAAATCTTTCCCCAACTATGAACTTCACTGTTATATGGTGGAATGTGTAGAAAATGTTAATGAAGGCTGAGGTAGTCACCAAAATCAATGTTATCATCTGCACAGCATTATGGATAACGAAAGGGATATTTTCCTGTCAAATTAACAATATTGCACAATGATATTAAAGTAAAAATGATCTAATAGCCTTGGTGGGATATACAGGATGCACACATGATCAGTATTGGTGCTGATCTTAATATTAATGACCAATGCCGCATATATGTATATCAGATAATATTTGTAACCAGATGCCAACAATGGGGGTTATAATTTTACTAGGACCTTCCTGTGATAGTTTATTGATTTGATTTATGAATCTTGAAAGGGGAAAAATATCATGTATGATAAAGGATGAGGGGAGGGGAGACTAAGAGACTCAGAAACAGGAGATGCTTCAAGGCCTTTGATTTCTCTCCCTGGCTCTGTTGGTTAATGGTGTTTTAACACCAACAAGTTAAGGAAATGTAGAAAAGCAGAAGTTATTTCAAGAGTTGCCAGATCTATAAAATAGTGATGGGGAGGCCATGATTAATCAGTTAATGAGGGACACCCAGCCCATATTGATGGCCTGATCCAAAATATTTAATCTTCAATGGGAAAGTTACCACGAGTCATCCTCAGTTTTTTAAAAGGAACCAGAGTTCATATTGTGCAATCACTCACCAATTTTGCGAGCTTAAATATAAGTCCACATTCAAGAATTCCCCCGTGCAAAATTAGTAAATGAGAGAAAAGATTATTTAAAAATAGGAATCACAAAACATAGACATATGATTGGATTAAGTTCTATCCCACACTGTTCAGTGGATGTGTAGAATGCTTTCATTGTTAAAAAATAGTACCATTCTTCTCATACTTAAGGCTAAAAGTTATGGCTGACTGAGCAACTGCAGAGTGTTCACACCATTGTCAAAACGGAATTACTTCAAAATAAACTTTATGAACAGTAATGTAGTTACACTTGACCAAACTCTAAGTTTCAATGCCAGTGCAGCTGTGGTTATGCTGGGTTATGGGGGCTGTGTTATACAAAGAAGAACAAAAACAGCCCAGGAAACAGGCCCTTCGGCCCAACGAGCCCGCATCTTGCAGCCTGATTGTGAAACATGAATGACTAATGGAAGGAGAACAATTTTAATCTTCACTATTTTTGGCATATTCTCAGGAAAGGATAAAGTCATGAATGCAGTAGTCCTTACAAAATTAAAGCCACTAAATACATTAGCACCTAACAAGTGAAATAACTCCTCAGTTGTTGGTGTCCCTTCACCAGATTCCCTTTATTTACAAACTCAATTCCACTCCTAAGAGTGCTTCTGGTACAAAGTCAGAATCAGGAGCATCAGTAACCCAAATACTGCATTATATATATATTGGTGAGACTTCTTGATTGGGTAGATGATCATTACCACAATCAGGGAGCTCATGCTCCAAGAGGGCAACCTGATGGCCTCGCTGAGGTCATTACAACAGGCAAAGGCAACTTCACTGCCTCGGACATGGTCAGAGGCTGGAAAATGGTTGGTTATGTTGGATATTCTCTGTGTCAAAGTATCCACAGCTAGATGGCTAGTAGGACATTCTGAGGTCTGTATCAAGGATGCTGCAGGTGTACCACGAAGACCCTGAATGTCACACATAACATCTAGGAGACACTAATTGACTACAGAAGGAAATGGCAACATCACCTAGGGGACAGCATGTGCTACCATGATAATCATTGGCCACACTGACTTAACTGGCAACAAACAGCACTGCACTGAAGTGAGCCCTGATACTGTGTTCGTGTTAAAAAGTAGAATTGAACCCACATCATTCTGATTCACAGATAAGAGTAACAGCACGGACACAAGACTGATATCTTGATACTAGTAAAAAAAATTGACACACAAAGTTCATTTGGCAAGTCCAAATGCAAATCTCAAACAACTGTCAAATGTCAGAGGTCTGAATTGAAAAATTTGGAGTCATGCCACCATATGTTTTACAAAGGTGTGACTTTCCTCAAAGTCAGACTGAGATATGTTTTTGTAAATGTTGAGCTCATTTAAATTGACAAAATTCCAATTAATGATTAATTCCAATTCATGATGTGCTGATGTAAGAGCAGAACTAAGTTGTGTGCACAAAGGAAGCAGAGCGTGTGGGCAACATGTTCCCAAGGTGCAATTGCACCACCTAGCAGTAATAGAATGACAGGAAAACATTCACTTTTTTCTTGGTCAATGTTCTTTCTGAGCACTGCAACGATTTGGTCATGCAGCAACCCAAAAAGTCCCGTGCAGGCAAAGTGAAACATCATCATAAATGGCCCCTGTGTGTGTTTAGTACTGGGAACAAGGCCTCCAGAAACTTCCAAATATTAATCACATGTAACCATGTGCAGGAATAGATAAGCATGAGAAGCATCTTTCTCTGTGTTCCAGCAACATGCCATCTGACATTACTGATAAAGTGCCTTAGCTTCTAGCATAATAGCTATTAAACTTTATACTCCATCTCCCCAAAATCTATTCATTAAATATTTATACATCCTACATATATCCGTCCCTCCTCACAATCCCTAACAGTTTCTTGCACTTGTGGCATCAATCACTAATCACGTTCTCTGTTCTCTTAAGGGATGTGTGGGTGTATGTTCTCCATGTTCTTCCTGGAATGCAATTAAATCAGTAGACAGAAATTCCTACTTCTGATATCCTGTGAATAATTGATGAAAAGATGTTCTGTTTTGTACCCCAAATGTGCTGATTATTCATTCTCAATGAAATGTGACTCATTCGGATTCTGGTAAGATTTATAAAAGTGTTGTCAGTCTGCAACCTTCTGAACCAGATTGCTATTACAAAATCTCACTTCGCTGAAGTACAGTCGATTCCTGTGCCTAGAAAGGTATGTTCTGTAATCACAATGTATCATTTCAGGATTATTCTCAACTGTAGTTAATGATACTTTTGTTAATGGTGGGGGCCTTTTTTTCTGCTTGGAGTTGTTTGGTACAAGCGCATTTGACATCAGTCTGTGTGTGCTGTTGACAAGGTATTGGCATCTTGAGAGCTTCAGCAGTCAAAGCAACATTTGGAGTAGAGATGAATTTCGAGTGTTGTTCTGCTGCATCCCCCAGATTCTGAGAAGTTACACTATCTTGTACATCTGACATCATGAGAGATCAATAACTAGTATATTGGCAGTTTCAGTTACTTCCTCTTCAGACTTGGCATCAGGATTTGGGAATCAACTTTGTGTTCTGCCATTATCTCTTTGGTCATTTTCAGAGCTTCTGTTCCTGGGTTCTCTTTCTGAAAGTTAGTGTTTGCACCAGGTTGTCAAATGTCACTGGTGTCCTCACTAGAATAGTCAGGCAGATTTGCATCCTGGTCATCAATGGTTATTGTCCTCATCCCCACTCTTTCCAAAAAGAAGTGTAATGTCCAGACGTCTTTCCTCTGGCTGCTCACCATCATGTGGAAATGTCGGCGATGGACTGGAGTAAACACAGTAAGAAGTCTCACAACACCAGGTTAAAGTCCAACAGGGTTATTTGATAGCACAAGACACTAGTGTTCGGAGCACTGCCCCTTCATCAGGTGATTGGGATTTCAGTTCACAAATAAGGCATATGAAGACACAAACTCAACTTACAAAATAATGGTTGGAGTGCAAGTCTTTACAGGTAATCAAGTCTTAAAGGTACAGACAATGTAAGTGGAGAGAGGGTTATGCACAGGTTAAAGAGATGTGTATTGTCTCCAGTCAGGACAGCTAATAAGATTTTGCAAGTCCAGGCAAGTCGTGGGGGTTACAGATAGTGTGACATGAGCCCAAGATCCCGGTTGAGGCCGTCCTCATGTGTGTGGAACTTGGCTATCAGTCCTTGCTCAGCGACTGTGTGTTGTCATGTGTCGTGAAGGTCACCTTCGAGAACCTTAACCGAAGATCAGAGGCCGAATGCCTGTGACCGCTGAAGTTTTCCCCGATGAGCAGTCAAGTGGTGTTCATTCATCCATTATTGTAGTGTCTGCATGGTCTCCCCAATGTACCACGCCTCAGGACATCCTTTCCTGCAGCATATCAGGTAGACAACATTGGCCGAGTTGCAAGTGTATGTACCGTGTACCTGGTGGACGGTGTTCTCATGTGAGATGATGGCATCCGTGTTGATGATCTGGCATGTCTTACAGAGGTTTCTGTGGCAGGGTTGTGTGGTGTTGTGATCACTGTTCTCCTGAAGGCTGGGTAGTTTGCTGCGGACAATAGTCTGTTTGAGGCTGTGCGGTTGTTTGAAGGCAAGAAGTGGGCGTGTGGGGATGGCCCTGGCGAGGTGTTCGTCTTCATCAATGACATGTTAAAGGCTCCAGAGAAGATGTCATAGCTTCTCCGCTCCAGGGAAGTACTGGACGACGAAGGGTGCTCGTGTCCCGTGTTTGTCTTCTGAGGACGTCAGTGCAGTTTTTTGCTGTGATGCATCGGAACTGTCGATCGATGAATCAAGCGCCATATCCTGTTCTTATGACAGCATCTTTCTGCAGGACATCTGTAGTGTTGTGACAAAAAATTCTTCTTACAATGGGTTTCAGGAAGCCCTCAACGTAGTCAGAGAGGTTCTCACACAGGGTCCCATTGCCCGATATGATGGGACGGCTGGGTGTGTTGGCCTTGTGTATCTTCAGGAGGCAGTAGAGATTTCCAACGCGGGGAGTACGTGGAATGAAAGCACGGAGGGTGCTCTGAAGGTCCGGATCAAATGTCTTGATCAGTCTGTTGAGTTGATGTATGTGTGCTCTGGTTGGATCTGCGAGTAACTGTAGTTTTCCTCCTTCCTTGTTCAGTTGTCGGTACACTTCTTTGCAGTAATACGTTCTGTTCAGTATGACAATGGCTCCTCCTTTGTCTGCTGCTTTGACGACAATGTTGCGGCTGGTCTTGAGAGCGCTGATGGCATTGCGTGGTGCTTGGGTGACGTTCACAGCTGCCTTCTGAGTGCAGCTGATGAATCTGGTATTGATGCACCACCTGATGGCTTGGCCATACATGTCGAGCTGAGGGCAGCGGCCTTCCAGAGAAGTCCAGTTTGACTCTTTCCTCTTCGGTTGCTACTCCACGGATCTCTCTGTCGGCTGTTCCGGCCAAGGAATTAATCATTAATTGGAATTTTGTCAATTTAAATGAGCTCAACATTTACAAAAACATATCTCAGTCTGACTTTGAGGAAAGTCACACCTTTGTAAAACATATGGTGGCATGACTCCAAATTTTTCAATTCAGACCTCTGACATTTGACAGTTGTTTGAGATTTGCATTTGGACTTGCCAAATGAACTTTGTGTGTCAATTTTTTTTACTAGTATCAAGATATCAGTCTTGCGTCAGTGCTGTTACTCTTATCTGTGAATCAGAATGATGTGGGTTCAATTCTACTTTTTAACACGAACACAGTATCAGGGCTCACTTCAGTGCAGTGCTGTTTGTTGCCAGTTAAGTCAGTGTGGCCAATGATTATCATGGTAGCACATGCTGTCCCCTAGGTGATGTTGCCATTTCCTTCTGTAGTCAATTAGTGTCTCCTAGATGTTATGTGTGACATTCAGGGTCTTCATGGTACACCTGCAGCATCCTTGATACAGACCTCAGAATGTCCTACTAGCCATCTAGCTGTGGATACTTTGACACAGAGAATATCCAACATAACCAACCATTTTCCAGCCTCTGACCATGTCCGAGGCAGTGAAGTTGCCTTTGCCTGTTGTAATGACCTCAGCGAGGCCATCAGGTTGCCCTCTTGGAGCATGAGCTCCCTGATTGTGGTAATGATCATCTACCCAATCAAGAAGTCTCACCAATATATATATAATGCAGTATTTGGGTTACTGATGCTCCTGATTCTGACTTTGTACCAGAAGCACTCTTAGGAGTGGAATTGAGTTTGTAAATAAAGGGAATCTGGAGAAGGGACACCAACAACTGAGGAGTTATTTCACTTGTTAGGTGCTAATGTATTTAGTGGCTTTAATTTTGTAAGGACTACTGCATTCATGACTTTATCCTTTCCTGAGAATATGCCAAAAATAGTGAAGATTAAAATTGTTCTCCTTTCCATAAGTCATTCATGTTTCACAATCAGGCTGCAAGATGCGGGCTCGTTGGGCCGAAGGGCCTGTTTCCTGGGCTGTTTTTGTTCTTCTTTGTATAACACAGCCCCCATAACCCAGCATAACCACAGCTGCACTGGCATTGAAACTTAGAATTTGGTCAAGTGTAACTACATTACTGTTCATAAAGTTTATTTTGAAGTAATTCCGTTTTGACAATGGAGTGAACACTCTGCAGTTGCTCAGTCAGCCATAACTTTTCTGCCCCACCACCAAAAAAGACCCCATCAGTCTCGCAGCAGGCACAGAAGAATTCATCAGGCGAATGAGGCTGCAGGAGTTCTTCCACAAACCCCAAGAGGCCAACAGCGAACACAATGAGACAGCCAATGAACCGGAACAGCCAAACAGAGAGATCCGCAATGTGGCAACCAAAGAGGGAAGAGTCCAATTTGGCTCCTCTGGAAGGCCGCTGCCCTCAACTTGACATGTATGCCCAAGCTGTCAGGAGGTGTGTCATTAGCCGCACTCACAAGACCACCCCAAATGTCACCCAAGCACAATGCAACGCCATCCACGCTCTCAAGACCAACCGCAACATTGTCATCAAACCACCAAAGGAGGGGCCACCATTATACTGAACAGAACAGATTATTGCAAAGAAATGTCCCAACAACTGAACAACCAGGAACACTATAGATGTTTACCTGCAGATCCGACCAGAGAACACACCCATCAACTCAACAGGCTGATCAAGACGTTTGATCCAGACCTTCAGAGCACCCTCCGTGCTCTCATCCCACGTAATCCCTGCGTTAGAAATCTCTACTGCCACCCAAAGACATACAAGGCAAACACACCTGGCCTTGCCATCATATCAGGCAATGGGACCCTGTGTGAGAACCTTTCTGGCTACGTCGAGAGCATCCTGAAACCCAATGTACAAAGAATCCCCAGCTTCTGTCATTACACTACGGACTTCCTACAGAAACTTAGCACACATGGAGCAGTTGAACCAGGAGCACTCCTCATCACAATGGATGTCTCGGCACTCTAAACCAGCATCCCCCACGATGATGGCATTGCTGCAGCTGCCTCAGTGCTCAACGCCAAAAACTGACAAATCCAGGCGCAATTTTGCAACTCATCCACTTCATTCTGGACCACAATGTCTTCACCTTCAACAACAATTTCTTCATCCAGACACATGGAACAGCCATGGGAACCAAGCTTGCACCTCAATATGCCAACATCTTCATGCTCAGGTTTGAACAAGACCTCTTCACCGCACAGGACCTTCAACTGATTCTATACACTAGATAAATCGATGACATTTTCTTCCTTTGGACTTACGGTGAACAATCACTGAAACAACTATATGATGACATCAACAAGTTCCATCCCACCATCAGACTCACCATGGACTACTGTCCACAATTGGTTGCATTCTTGGACACGTTCATCTCCATCAAGGACGGTCACCACCACCAAAAAAGCACCTCACTGTACCGCAAGCCCATGATAACCTCACGACGCTCCATTTCTCCAGCTTCCGCCTGCAACACATAAAAGACAAGCCCTCCGTATACATAGGATCTGTTCAGATGAGGAGGATCACAACAGACACCTCCAGACGCTGAAAGATGCCCTCATAAGAACAGGATATGGCGCTCGACTCATCACTTGACAGTTCCAACACGCCACAGTGAAAAACTGCATTGACGTCCTCAGAAGACAAACAGGGGACACGATGGGCAGAGTATCCTTCATTGTCCAGTACTTCCCTGGAGCAGAGAAGCTATGACATCTTCTCCGGAGCCTTCAACATGTCATTGCTGAAGATGAACATCCCACCAAGGCCATCCCCACATCTCCACTTCTTGACTTCAAACAACCACACAACCTCAAACAGACCATTGTTCGCAGCAAATTACCCAGCCTTCAAGAGAACAGTGACCACGACACCTCACAACCCTACCACCTCTGCAAGGCATGCCAAATCATCGACACAGAGGCCATAATCTCACGTGAGAACACCATCCACCAGGTGCATACACTCGCAACTTGGCCAACGTTGTCTACCTGATACGCTGCAGGAAAGGATGTCCCGAGACATGGTGCATTGAGGAAACCATGTAGACGATACAATAATGGATGAATGAACACCACTCAGTAATCACCAGGCAAGAGTGTTCTCTTCCTGTTGGGGAAGACTTCAGCAGTCACGGGCATTCGGCCTCTGATCTTCGGGTAAGCATTCTCCAAGGCGGCCTTCATGACACACGACAACGCAGAGTCGCTGAGCAGGGACTGACAGCCAAGTTCCGCACACATGAGGGCGGCCTCAACTGGGATCTTGGGTTCATGTCACACTATCCGTAACACCCACGACTTGCGTGGGCTTGCAAAATCTCACAAACTGTCCTGGCTGGGACGATACACATCTCTTTA
Organism: Carcharhinus amblyrhynchos; assembly: GCF_965287045.1. Taxonomy (NCBI): domain Eukaryota; kingdom Metazoa; phylum Chordata; class Chondrichthyes; order Carcharhiniformes; family Carcharhinidae; genus Carcharhinus; species Carcharhinus amblyrhynchos. The sequence continues at coordinate 97,635,904 of NC_137326.1, read as the reverse complement.
ACCTGTGCTTAACCTTCTCTCCATTCACATTGTCTGTACCTTGAAGACTTGGTTACCTGTAAAGACTTGCATTCCAACCATTATTTTGTAAATTGAGTTTGTGTCTTTATATACCCTGTTTGTGAACTGAAATCCCATTCACCTGATGAAGGAGCAGTGCTCCAAAAGCTAGTGGCTTATACTACCAAATAAACCTGTTGGACTTTAACCTGGTGTTGTGAGACTCCTTTTTGTGCTCACCATTGTCAGCGGTGCTCTGGCCTCCTTTGTCATCCATCCTTTCCTCAAAGAGTAAGACAATGTTCAGAATGTCCTCCTGTAGCTGGACTTGTGGAGCTTCTTCAATGGAGACTAGTTCAAACAGATCTGGGTCAGCTTAGCTGCAATAGGTGAATAAATAAGCCATAAAGCTATGCAAACTTCTCAGCTTTAAAAAAGAGCATTATTAATAACATAATGAGCGTCAGGGAGTCATTTTCCATTATATCAAAGTGTAGTAACCTTTGTGCCTTCAGTCCACAAAGTGGAGTTGTGTGATAGGTAGTTGGAGAAACTCAAGCTTTAGCCATCGTACCAAATCAGAAGAATTGAGATCCTTGCTCCCGTGTCTAATTTAAAATTGATTTTGTGGCCATTGGCTATGATAAATCCACTCCAAAATGTCCTCTTGGATTTTGCAACTTCATCCAAAGAAGGCACTTTCTGTTCCTCTGTGTCTTCTACTGCCTGGTTGATCTGATTGGTCTCCCTTTTAAATTTTGGGTTAGGAGGCTTTTTGTTGTACCATACCATTTTAAAACTGCCCCTCCTCCTACAAGAATGGCACTCTACATTTGTAGGGGCAGTATTTAAGCTAATGGCCTTCTCATGCTATAAGGGGAGCATTGCTCCCTCTTTATTCTGAGTCTATTTGAGGTACTGGTACCCTTACTGCTCACAAACTGGACTGAGTCAGCGGTCTGATTCTACAAAAGTTCTCTATCACATCAGATTAAAACTTTGTTCGGCTTCCATAGCTCAGCTTGTCTCACTAATTGAACTGCAGGAATTCAGATGAAGTTCCATCAAGCACTTCCTCCATAATACAGTCTCAGATGAGTTCCTCCTTTAGAACCCCAGATGCACAACTATCAGCCAAACAATCCAGATGCTTTAAATGCTTTCTTTGGATTCCTACATGTACCTGTTAAATCTCATCCAGTCTATAATAACGCTCCTCCAAAGATTGAAACCCAAATCAAAGGCCTTAATAACTTTTTGATAGGTTGTTATGTCCTCATTAAAGCCTATTTTACTAATCCAGCCTGTATTTTACGGCCTTGATCAGGCGAGGCTCGTAAAATCCTGTCCAAGGCCATTGGAGAATTCCATTCTGCGAGCTGTGCCTGCCCTGATTCTGGTGCAGGCATGATGGTAAAATTCTGGACCGTTCTGCATCGCTGACAATAGAATTGATGGGTGTGCTGACCCGATCTTTTGCGCTAACAACATAGTGGTCCTATACTTGTTGAATTTGTGATGCCAGCTTTGCTAGTGTGGGCAAACATCCCCCTACCCCTACCTATCCTGCAGACTCTCCCCCCACTGACCACCTAGTGCCCCTGCACCCCACACACCAGCCCGCCGCCCCCCCACCCCACCCCCCCCCCCCCCCCCCCCCAACCCCCCGCCGTCCTAACCCTCACATTACACACTATCTTCTCTCTGGCTTCTTGAACTGGCTGGGTGTTTTAAACTTCCCAACCTTACAGCATCAAATGTCACAAAATGTGGGCTTAGCTTCACTTGCTTGATGCTGCTGTGCTGAACTGAAAGGAATCCGGAGCAGCTATGCTATATCCTGTTAACCAAACCTGGATGGAAGATTGCTGAGAAATATGCATCCCACCTGGGTAATAATGGGGAATAGAGTGGCAGTCCAATGGCAACTGTCACTCCGTTGAACTTCTGGGCCAATCTGAAAGGTTTATGGTGGATATCGAAGGCTCAAAACAGCAGAAGCCCGAGAGAACTATTGCATGTGCAAGAGGGAACTTAAAAAGGCAATTAGGACAACAAAAAAAGGGACGTGAAAGGATACTGGCAGGTAGAATAAAAGAAAATCCCGAATCATTTTACAAGTACATTAAGGATAAAAGGATAATTCAGGAAAGAGTAGGGCCCATTAAGGATCACAGTAGTAATTTGTGTGTGGAGCCAGAGAATTTAGATAGGGTTCTAAATGAATACTTTATGTCAGTGTTCACTACTGAGAGGCACACAGTGGGGGTATAGAAATCAGGGAGAAGGACTATGATACAATAAAAGAAATTAACATGGACAGAGATGAGATTCTGAATGGTGTGGGAGGCCTAAAGATAAGTAAATCTCTAGGACCAGATAAAACATATCCTAGGCTGTTGAGTAAAGCAAGGGGAGAAATGGCAGGGGTGCTAGCAATAACTTTCAATTCCTCTCTGGCTACAGAAGAGGTGCCAGAGGACTGGAGGACTGCCAATATGGTAGCAATATTCAAGAAGGGAGGAAAGAATAAACCAGGAACTTATAGCCCAGTCAGTTTAACCTCAGCAACAGGGAAGTTACTGAAGCAATTTTGAGAATTAAAACTAGTCTGCATTTGAAGAGACAGATTAATCATGAACAGTCTGCATGGTTTTGTTAAGGAGAGGTCATGTCTGACCAACTTGATTTAATTTTTTGAAGAAGTGATCAGGAGTGTAGATGAGGACAACGTACTTGACATGGGCTTCAGCAAAGTCTTTGACAAGGTCCCACAGGGGAGGACATAGATGAGCTAGTCAGATGGGCTGATCAATGGCAAATGGAATCCAGTTAAGTGTAAGGTGCTGCATTTGGACAGGACAAACAAGGCAAGGGAATACATGATAAATGGCAGGACCCTGAGAGGCACCAAGGATCAGAGGGACACTGGTATGCAAGTTCATTAGTCCTCTAAGTAGTAGGATAGGTGAATAAAGTGGTTAAGCAGGCACATGTTATACTTGCCTTTATTAGCCAAGGCATGGAATTAAAGAATGGGGAGGTCATGCCGGAACTATATAAGATGTTGGTTTGGCCACAGCTAGAGTTTAATGTGCAATTCTGAAACCCACATTCCAGGAGTGATATGATAGCACTGGAAAGGGTGCAGAGGAAATGCACCAGGATATTACTTGCATTGGAGAATTTTAGTTACGATGAGAGATTGGATAGACTGGGGCTGTTTACCTTGAAGCAGAGGAAACTCTGGAGGACATGACTGAGGTGCATCAAATTATGAGGGGGCAGAGGTAGAATAGACAGGAAGAGACCTTTCCTCTTGGTGGAGGGATCAATGCCCAAGGGACATAGTATTAATGTAAGGAGCAGGAGGTTTAGAGGTTGTGTGAAGGAAAAAAGTTACCCAGAGGGTGGTGGAAGTTTTGAACTCACTGCCTCATAGGGTGGCAAAGACAGAGATTCTCATAACAGTTACAAAGTATTTAGATGTGCATCTGTGATGCCAAGTTCTGGGAAGTGGGATTAAAACAGTTGGATGGTTTGTCTTTGACCAGCACAGATGTGATGGGCCGAAGGGACTTTTTCTGTGCTGTAAACTTCTATGAGTCTATCAGTCCACCAGTCACATGGAAAACTGAAAGAAATACACTGGACAAAACAGCAACATTTTGAGTCTGAAAGTGTGATTATTTCTAATTTATGGGGTTAAGATATAGCAGCAGGTGGCCAAACATTTCAAATAAATTAAATGCTCAATTAGATTAACAAATCAACTTAAATTAGGCAAGAGAGAGAAAAACTGAGTGAATTGTTTGAAAACAAAATAGCCCCCACCGCAATGAATGTACAGACCCATCCCATGGTGAATTGACAGGCTGATGATGCTGTTGGAACATTTGAGAAGTTTAGACAAAGGTTTGGATTGACAGTCAGTGGCTTTCTAAATGAAGCACTGAAGAGGAAAGTGCCAGCCACACCCTTTTTTGAGCAGGAGAAAAATGTTTACATTTATTTAATAGATGGGATATGAATGATGACAACAGCCGAAGCTCAGTCAAAATGAAAAATTCAAGATGCATCTCCACTAAAATCAAATTCTCGAATCTATTGAGATGGCTTCCAAGGCCTGAGGCAAGAACCAGGTGAGCCTGTTGAAAATTTCATGAGATGGAACAATGCAGCCAGAAATGCAAATACAAAGCCACAGATGGAAGGCTGCTTGTCAGTTCGTTTGTGATGTTATTTTACCATATTATTCATAAAGATCTAGGAATAAATTGGTATGTGAATATATATCCCAGGTACTACGTTCACTGCCACACTGCAGTCACGTTATGAGAGACAATGGGCGGGAGTTTCCAGCACCAGAAATTCCTGCTTGAAGTCAAAGACTTTTTGCTGGCCCAATTTTCCATCCTGTTTATGATTTGTGAGGAGAGTGGGACTGGAAAATCCCATTAAATATATCAGTCTACCAGCCACGTGGAGAGCTGAAAGAAATACACTCGATGCAAACTCAGCATTTTGAATGTAATGTGTAATTTTTTTTCTAATTTATGGAAGAGATAACAAATGGGAATTGGTTGTCAATGTTTCATTTTTTGGTGAGAATCTTTTACCTTTTCTTCCCAACACCATGTAGAGACTTAGAATCATAGAATCCCTACAGTGCAGAAGGAGGCCATTCAGCCCACTGAGTCTGCACTGACAACAACCCCACCCAGGCCCTATCCCAGTAACCCCACATATTTACCCTGCTAATCCCCTAACACTAAGGGGCAATTTACCATGGCCAATTCACCTAACTGCACAACTTTGGACTGTGGGAGAAAACTGGAGTGCCCAGAGGAAACACGAGGAGAATGTGCAAACTCTACACAGTCACCCCAGGTTGGAATTGAACCCAGGTCCCTGGCACTGTGAGACATCAGTGCTAACCTGTAAGCCATCGTACTGCCTGCCACTTCTTCCTGTCACGCTGTTCTCACCATGATCCTATCCTAAGTTCAGGAACTGGGGTCATCAACATACAGAAAACAACATAGAATCACGACAGTGCATTAGGAGGCTCTTCAAGCCTGCATCGACAACAATCCTAATCAGATCCTATCCCCATAATCCCATGCATTTACCCTGCTAATCCCCCTGACACTAAGGGACAATTTAGCATGGCCAATCCACCTAACCCACACATCTTTGGAGTAGAACTCTACCATTCCAAAAGAAGTTGCCACAAACTGAAGAATTAAAGTTGAATATTGTTATCTTCTGTGCCCAGGTCAAAGCAGCTGAGATCAATAGTAATTTGAATCCCTTTATTGGGGCCTAGTTGAAGGACAGAATCCCACATATACCTACTTCCAGTATCTGACAGGATTTTTGGGAGAGCTGCAGGGCCCCTTTCTATCCCATTGAGACATGTTCCCAAACTGGCAGGAGGGAGGCATATGTGTCAGTGCAGGAGGAACACCACTCCACCTTACAACCAGCCAAGGTTTCATCCAAGGGCAGGAGTCCTGGTATAGACAAGTTACATCCCAACTTGTCACTCCGCTGCTTTCATTTATGTATAAGATTGCCAAATATAGTCTGATACCTCACAGGGAAAGTGATTGTAGTTGAAACATTTCCAAGTTTTTACCAGAACTGAGACAATATTAAAATAAAAAAGGTCAATGAACATTAAGGAATCGAAAGAGGCGGAGGTGTAATGATATTGACACTGGACGAGTATACCAGAGACCCAGGATAAGATAAGTTCAAATCCCACCATGGTAGATGGTGAAATTTGAATTCAATAAAAATCTGGAATTGAAAGTCTAATCATAGAGACCCTAAAGTGCAGTAGGAGACCATTTGGTCAGTCTAGTCTGCACTGACCCTCTCTGAAAGAGCATCTTACCCAGGTAACACAGATAATGAACACAAAGGCTCTCTCTCCAGAGGTTCCAGGCAAGCATTGAGCCAGTTGCCAAATATCACAAAACTGTTGTCCAGTCGGTTTTCTCTCCACATGCTACCATACTCTGCTAATTAAATCAAGGGGACGTGATGCACACTGTAATAGAGGTGGGTGAGGCTGCTCAGAGATTGGAGCACCATCTTTAAAGGGTGCCCCGATCCGAATTCTGATAAACCTCCCCCCACCCAACTACTGAGACCTCAGGGGCTGCCCTCTGCATCCCCATTCGGAGCAAGCATTCAACCAACACTCCCCTCCTCCAACCTCCCCACAATAATTGGCCCCCGTCTCTCTCCCTCCCCAACCCATGATCACTGGCCCCTCCCCTCCTCAAAGCTGGCACTGGCACCCTGCAAAAGCCTGCTACAGCCATCGCTGGCATATAGCATCCAATGCTCGTTGGATCAAATTCACCCACAAGTATGGCAGCTTTAACACTCCCCACCGCGCCCCCACGAGGTCCCCCCCCCCCCCCCACCCGAGTCTCCCACTGAGACCTACCCTTTGACAGGTTGTCATTGCCACAGTGCCAAGCTGTGCCAAGGGGCATTGCTACTATGGGCGTGAACCTAATGATGTCACTGGTGAGGGACAGGGAATATCCGAAGTCACGTTCTCGCCAATGAGAATTACAACTTCCAAATCCTGAGCCTCCGCCGGCAGCCTCGCAGACGGCGAACGCAGGCTTGGGATTTCACATCTTCCTGCAGCACTTCAGTCGCCATCTCCTCCCAGACAAGCATAGGGATTGCTTGTTGTTTCAGCCAATGTGCTGCCCATCACACCGATGACTGGTGCACCTATTCGCTGCATTGAATAACAACAGCAGAATAATGTCACCACACTGCTGCTTTTTCCAAAAGCAGCAAGATCATTACTGGCAGGTTTGTAGCCATCCTGAGACCCATCCTTTGTTTCAGTATGTAACCATGAATCATGCAGCTGAGCTGTTAGAAAGATTTTGTGTGTGCAGTCATTTGGAATACAAAGTTTTCAATTGTAAATGGAAACTTAAATGTGTCTCCTTCCTGCTGGTGTCTGGGCATGATGAACAACACAGAAGGAAGATGAATGTCGGGCTTGCTGTTTGGAATGTAAACATGCTATGCACAAAACATGATTCACTGGAGTGTTTTGTATGTTTCAGCACAGTCGAGTTGAACAGGAAAAATCCCTCCAAGAATGCAACAACGGACATTGCTTCCACAACATGTCTGACAAACTTCCTAATCTGAACTAAAAAAACAGAGACACAGACAGAGGCACGAAGGCAAATTTAAATCCCCTTTTGAATCATTGATTTTATTCTTACAAGCATGTCATTTACCTCTATGCTAAATTTACAACATAAATATATGCAACACTCATTTTTGGCTCAGGTGTACATTTCTCTTTTCTTATTTTGGTTGAAATAGTGATGGTGTTACTTTGTCTTTTCAACTGAAACTTGCGAATAATGCTGTGAAATACATATCCCCAATTCAAATGTTCAACAGATACAGTCATGCAGTGTTTAAAGGTGGGGGAGAGGCAACCTTTTCTGTTTTGACTGGTTCATCGGCATAAAGGCTGTCGGGAGTGCAAAAAGCAACTAACGCAATGTTAAAATGCAACTGTGGCCACTTAATTAGCAGGATTGCAGAATCATCACAAAAAACATGAGCAAGAGTGCAGGAAACTAATATCATTGATCTTGCGGTGCAAGAATAACTTCAAGCAGCTGTGCCTTGAATAACATGGGTACAGTGAGCCACTGGCTTTGTGACTTCAGGCCTTTTGGCAGATGGATGTTTCAACCACAAATACATTTACAAAATGTCGTATGCGTTGGCAGGTCATGATATCACGCTTCTCAATAGCTGCAACAGAAAGAGACACCATAACTGGTCCATTCTATAAATGCATACAGTCATAGAATCATAGAGGCTTACAGCATGAAAACAGGCCCTTTGGCCCAATCTGTTCATGCTGCCCAGTTTTTACCGCTAAGCTAGTTCCAATTGCCCGCATTAGCCTATATCCCTCTGTACACATCTTACCCATATAACTGTCTAAATGCTTTTTAAATGACAAAATTGTACCTGACTTTACTAATATCTCTAGCAGCTCATTGCAGAAACTCACCACCCACTGTGTGAAAAAATTGCCTCTCTTTAGGTTTAGACTCCCCTACCTTCGGGAAAAGATGTTGACTTATCTATGCCCCTCAATATTTTATAGACTAACCCTACGTCTTCTACACTACCGGGAAAAAGTCCCAGTCTATCCAGCCTCTCATACCTCAAATCATCAAGTTCCAGTCGCAGCCTAATAAATCTTTTCTGAACTGTTTCTAGTTTAATAATATCATATGCTGACGACTGTTCAATGCAAAGAGGAAAATTTATTTTTTGAACATTACTTTTGCACTATCCTCATCCTTTCCCATAAATATGAGTCATGCTGAGGCAGCACAGGCTTGCTTTTGGCAGGAGTTATTTAGGTCAGGGAATACAAATAGATTGCAGCCCCCACTTAAAAATCTTACAGTTGCTCCATTCATTTATATATTTATTTTAAATTTGTAGGTCCACATTTATAACGGAAACAATCTGTGTGAAGTTTCTGAATGTAGCCCTCTCACCAGCAATGGCGCTAGGGAAGAGCTTAACAAGCTTACATAGTCATTTTTCATGATAAATTGGGACATAGAAATTCATGAAGGAACAAGTTATCAGGAAGTAGAGGTGAAGTGAACATTTTATAGACAGGTTATACTGCTTCTATTTTTGAATAAGCAATTACATTGTTTTCGCCTAGTAAGAAATGCCTTTCCTTTTTAAAGTCCCCCCAAATTTGTCTTTGCGCATAAAGGCATGTGCATGCTCATTTTGCAATTGTTATGACTATACTTTATATAATTATTTTGGTATAATTGATTTAAAGGAACACTATTGTGAAGTTGTACGAATGAAGTAGTGGCGTGATGGGAAAACTGGTCAAGTATTTGGTACAAAATAAGGAAAGCTGATCAAGCTATTCCAAAATGCCAGACCCCTGTAAGAATTAATAAGGAAAACTGACTCCGCATAACCTAAGACATGAATAAGACCGGAGAAGGTCAAGACCTGATAAGGCTAACTCCTCATGGCCTAGGGCTGTATGAGTAAGACAAGATAAGGTCAAGGATGAAGGGGTCAATAACCTTCTTTGGTTCTATCAAAGGACATGATAAAGGCATGACTGATGAGATAAAGAGTTCTAGGAAGTCAGCAGGCTGTACCATGATTTATGACATTGCTTATGACGCTATTGTTGACGCTATTACTGATCAAATTCCTGAATAAGCTCTGGTCATGCAAACTGATAATGACTATGTATAAATACTGAGTTGATTCTTTATGTAAGGGCGGACTTGAGGAAGAATTATCAAGTCGTAACAACGGCTCCCTGAACTCAAGTTTTTGCCAATACTGCATGCAGTGTTTTGTAAATAAAGACAAGTTATTTTGTTGGAACAAACTTTGTTGAGTCTTTCTACCACAGTCAAGAAGCAGGAAAATTTCCACTTCAACGCTATCATCAAAATAAATTTTCTTGTGGGATGGTTTATCGCAGCTCCCATAGTGATATAATTAGCCAAAAACAGTATAATCTGCTCTGTTCATTGCCTTTAAAGAACAATTGTGTTGAAGCTCTACCAGATTTTATTTGTTTATATAGTCACAAAGTGATTTGATGATGTAAACCAGACCGAGAACTATTTCTACATGCGACCTTGCTGTTGGATAACACAATATCTTTCGTTGTCTTTTCACAGACCCTTAAAACCATGAATTTAGCCTGAAGCAATGACTTTTCACAAATCATTTGATATGTACCAGCTTCTTTCAGTGTTATTGCAAGAATATTTATTCATTTGGGGGCTCAAACCAGTCAGTCTGATGAGTATTTATAGGTCACTGTGAGACACATTCTGTATCAGGTCCCAAGTGTATTTTGTCCCTATTAGGTAGTCAAGCTTCAACCACTTTCACTTCTCTACTGGTCAATATTTCCAATTCTGAGCTTTCATAGTGGAGCTCGATTCTAAGATATGCGTCAAAATGCACTTCTTTCCAATCACAGCCTTGAAACCTGACATTGAATCAGAATGGTGGATGGTATTTTCAGACCTGTTGGCTGTAATGAGTTTCAGCAGATTTTGTAATTACTAGTGGTGTTATTACTATGTCAGAGAAAAAGTCTAAAATTAAAGCACTTAGCTCCTTTAAAAAATTCTGTTGTTAGAGGACTTTAGGCCTGCTCAGAGAAGCAGCATTCATTTTGGTTCAGATGGAAAACCCATATACATCACTTACCTCTCTTCTCATCCCTGCGTTTCAGTTTGTACATTTCTTTTCCATTGCACAGCCGGTGGATAAAGGCACCCATTTGCTGCATGTTGTTGATTTGTTCTGTGACTTCCATCTCCTCCTGAATAACATACGTCTGTGGCAGGTAGGTCCCCTTCTGTGAGGATTTATAATCCAATTGTTAACTCAAAAAAAAGGATATTTAACAGGTCTACCCATTAGGGCAGTTTGTTCTGCAGTTCATACATGTTTTTTTTATTTTACACGAGGGAAAGTGAAAAAAAAGTGAAAGTTTATTTATTAGTCACAAGTAAGGCTTACATTAAGAACATAAGAACATAAGAAATAGGAGCAGGAGTAGGCCATCTAGCCCTTCGAGCCTGCCCTGCCATTCAAAAAGATCATGGATGATCTGTCATGGCTCAGTTCCACATTCCCGCCCTCTCCCCATAACCCTTAATCCCCTCGCTTATCAAAAACACATCAACCCGCGTCTTAAAAATATTTAGCGATGCAGCCTCCACCACTTCAACGGGCAGAGAATTCCAGAGATTCACCACCCTTTGAGTGAAGAAGTTCCTCCTCAACTCCGTTCTAAACCGCCCCCCCTTTATCTTGAGGCTGTGCCCCCTAGTCCTACTGTCCTTTCTGAGCGGGAAGAGTCTCTCCACCTCTATCCTATCCATCCCATTCATCATCTTGTATGTCTCAATGAGATCGCCCCTCATTCTTCTAAACTCTAACGAGTACAAGCCTAGTTTATTCAGCCTCTCCTCATAGCTCAACCCCCTCAACTCCGGTATCAGCCTAGTAAACCTCCTCTGCACTCCCTCCAAGGCCAAAATATCCTTGCATAAGTACGGCGACCAAAACTGCACACAGTACTCCAGCTGCGGCCTCACCAATGCCCTATACAGCCGCAGCAAAACCTCCCTACTTTTATATTCAATCCCCCTCACTATGAAGGCCAGCATCCCATTTGCCTTCCTGACCACCTGCTGCACCTGCAGGCTGGGTTTTTGCGACTCATGGACAAGGACCCCGAGGTCCCTCTGCACCGTCGCCTGCTGCAGGTTTTCGCCACGTAAGTAATAGTCCTTCCTACCATTATTCCTACCAAAGTGGACCACCTCGCACTTGCCAACATTAAATTCCATTTGCCATTTCCTGGCCCATTCGCCCAGTCTATCTAGATCCTTCTGCAGACTCTCCACACCCTCCGCGCAATTTGCCGTTCCACCAATCTTGGTGTCATCAGCAAATTTCGACAGGATACACTCGGTTCCCTCCTCCAGATCATCTATATAAATGGTAAATAGCTGAGGCCCCAGCACCGACCCCTGGGGCACTCCACTAGTCACCAACCGCCAATCCGAATAGCACCCATTAACCCCCACTCTCTGCCTCCTATTTGACAACCAATCCTCTATCCACGCTAACACCCTACCCCCAACTCCATGCCCCCTTACCTTCTGCAATAACCTCTTGTGAGGTACCTTGTCAAACGCCTTCTGAAAATCAAGAAAGACCACATCCACCGGCTCTCCTCTATCCACCGCCCTAGACACATCCTCATAGAACTCCAATAAATTTGTCAGGCACGACTTCCCCTTAACGAAACCGTGCTGCGTCTGCTCTATCAAGCAATTCCCCTCAAGATGCCACTTAACACAGCAATGAAGTTACTGTGAAATTCCCCCAGTCACCACACTTCAGCGCCTGTTCGGGTCAATGCATCTAACCAGCACATCTTTCAGACATGTCGGAGGAAACTGTAGCACCCGGAGAAAATCCACACAGATACCAGGAGAACATGCAAACTCCACACAGACAGTGACCCAAGCCAGGAATCGAATCTGGGTCCCTGGTGCTGTGAAGCAGCAGAGCTAACCACTGTGTCGCCCATGAGAAAGTCCCTTCACAATTCTCTCATCCTGTGTTTGTCTCCACACAGGAGACACTGACAAGAAATAAGTATCATTTACTGTCAGAGCTGAAGAACCATAACAGATAACAGTTGTGAAATAACCTGGGAGTTTAAACTGCATTTAAAATAAATAGGTCAGTACCGTTGTTAAAGCAATGATCAAAGGAAAATTTTAATTAAATGTATTAACATTTTGTTCTACAAATTACATAGTACACTTTTAACCCTTTGACCTTCTGTAGATTTTCAACTTGCAGCCCAATGTAAAACTGCCATTATAGATCAGCTATCATCACCAAACACACTAATTTTAAGTTCCACGCACCCAAGTTGAAAATCTATTCTATTATTACAAAATAGAATATTTCCCATTTATATAATATTCAAATGTAATAAACCTTAAAAGAACAAACTGGAAATAAAAAGGTGACTTACCTTCACGTTGGCAAGCAATTCCCAGAGATTGCGAGGTGGCATTACAATGGCGGTGTTCAGTTCAATTATGTAGCATTTATCCAGAGAGACATCATGGTAAGCAGTCAACCTCTGAACAAAAACAAATGTGGTTTCTATTGTGGAAATTATTATCTCTCCCTTTCCCACATGGGAATCCGGACTCCACATTGGAATTAATTAATTCATCCACCCCATGCAAAACTTAATTATTGGGCAGAAAATCCTTGCAGTGTTACCAGCCACCTAAAATCCTAATGCTTTCCTGTGATTCAAATCTCAACAACAAGAGCGCTGTTTATCAACATGCCATGCACGTTATCACAAACCAAGGTAAGTGGACAAGTACAGTTAGCGCCTATTTTTGTATTTTCAAGGAGGGAGGAATAATCCCTTGATAGTGTCATTTTAATGAGGTCTCTGCCTCAATCTGTGTGTTCCTCCATATGGGAAATATTGACAAGAAAACTCACCATAAGCCTCATCTGCTAACAAGGCTGAGGAATTAGAAGAGGCCAATCAGCAAGATGGTGTCCTCTGAAAGCAGCTGCTACTAGGTACTCTGGTGATTTTTCCCTTCCTCTGCATGAGGAAGCGCCTGACATTATGATTGAAAATGGTATACGTGCATCTGTGTCCATCCACTAAGACCCAGAGTACTCATACCACCATTACTAACCCTAGAATCTGCCAGCGGACGGAATTTTAAAAAATTTGTCAGCATGTCAGGCTCCAGATGCACAGCCGAGATTTCAGACCAGATTTTCTGGCATTTAGTCCAAAATAAATCTGGGGCATGGTTTACAGCATCACTCTGGTAGGCTAGGGCCTACTAGAGCTGATAAGACCATGTCTGCAGAGATCAGTACGATCTTTAAAGGGCACCCCGATCTGAGCTAAAAATAATAAACTCCTTCCCATGCCCCAGCCACAACCTCCTCCCCCACGGACACAGAGGGTCTATCTACAAGCATCGATGAGCCTCCCTGCCCTCCCAGCCTCACCATGGAGGTATCAGGGACACTCTTCCCTCCCACAAGTATTGGGGCTCTTCCCCACCACGTCACATGTAGTCACATGAAATGCCGGTAGCGCCAACCTGTGCCAAGGGGCAGCGCCAGGAAACAGCGCCTGGACATGTCCCTCTCCTCCCAAGGGCTATACTTACTTTGGTGTTCCCAGTGGCTTCCCCTGAACTGAATCTCAGTTTTAACTACCTGTTGTAAACCTCACCAACGTGATGCCATGTTAGAGAGCTAACATGGTGAGGGCAAGTCAAGTGCCTGAAAAGGGCTTTAATAAGATGTAAATATATTAAAACATACGGAAATGAGACTTGTTCTGTTACTGACAAGGGATGGGGGGGAAAAAAACCAGGAAACGAGATGTCACCAATGAGAATCTCATGAGAGATTCAACGGGATTCTTGCTGCTCTCTCATTTCCTGACTCTCATGGAGCTCTGCACCCCATTGCCGTTTGTGCTGGTGGCAAACATGGGGGCAAAATCACCCCACCAACTCCCGCATTTGAATTCTGACAAGTTACAGCACACAGAACAACAACAATGATTTAACTTCTGTTTTCTTGTTACAATTTGTAACCATTTTTTATTTGTATCCAGCTCAGTAACTCACCTGTTGGAAATCATGGATGATATTGGCGGCATCCCCTCCTTTGAATTGAGGCACAGGGACATTGATCAACTCAACCTCATCTTCCAAGTAAATCTCGACATCCTCTTCCAGTTGCATCCCGGTTCGGAATGGTGCATAGGCCGAGTCTTCATCATACAGGACCCTACAGTGAAACATATTGTCTTGCGGGTGCTATTAAAAGACAGAAAATAATTAAAGTCTTCAACATAGTTAGCAATCATAAATATTACAGATGTTCACTTGAGTGTCACTTGCTCTCTAAACACTTCGAAGTCAACATATCACACAACCTTCCACACTTCCTTTGCAGTATAAGTGATCAACCATTTGTAGATTGATGCTTTATGCGCTTTACTGCTTTCCAAATGGGCATATTACTAGGTTGAGGAAGGACAATACCTTGGCATATCCAAACATGTCCCTCCTGAGAGGCAGGATATGTTTACCTTGAGGAAAATTTGGTCTCCTCACATTCTGAAATTTAAAAGGCAACTTTGGCGGCTCAAAGAAAGAATTTGCACAAAACATTTTTTTTTATCAGAAAGAGAAATAGAAGCAAACTCAAATGGTAACAAAAATCAGAAGGAGTGTAAAATCTGTGGCTAATCAGATCCCATTCATTTCCCATTGCACAGATTGGGACAAAATTATCCCCCACATGTTAGTGTGTCAAAAAATACAGTATTCTTGAGTCATACAGCATGTGCCAGAGACCAGCAGAATTCACAGATGCTTTACAATTTGCTCATGAATCCCACAAGGCACAAACTGAAATTGAAACCCCTTGTGATAAATCAAATGTCAGGCCTTAGCCCAATTTTTAATGAGTAAATCCTCTTCAGCGCAAAACCGCTCATAATAACCAGCAGCAATTAGTCTCACTTAGAGGTATCAGAAAGGTAACTCATGTCGGATTCGGAAATGTCACATTGGTGCATAAGGGAATCTTCTAAGTCTGAAGGAGTACGAGTTTCACTTGTTCCTATTTACTAGCACCATTCTAAACAGTGAAGAGATTCCAAAAGAATGGTTTTATGATCTTGGTAGGAATCGCTAAATCTTCCCACTGTTTGTTAAATTACACCATCAATATCAACTATATTGTTGTTTGTGGATTCTTCCTGTGAACAAACTGGTTGCTGCAATTCCTACATTAGGACAATGACTGCATTTCAGAAATACTTCATTGGCTGGAAAGCACTTTGGGAGGTGTAAGATCATGACAAGGCATTATATAAATACAGCCTTTATTTTCTTTTTATTCATAATGTCACCAATTCTTAGCAACAGGGATACACAGCATGCTATAACTATCCACGGAATTTTTAAAGCTGATACTATTGCCAAGAAATAGAATGGTTTCTTGATGTTTGTAGATGCATATCTGGCTAAGTATGGAAGGCAACTCAACAGAGTACTACAGGATAGCGTACTGAGCTCAGGAATTTGATGAGTGAGGGTATTTGGCACTGTGAGGGAAGAGATGCTGTTTGGTCCTTTACAGAACAAGAAGTGGCCGAGAGAGAGTGAGAGACATTATGACCCGACAGCTGGAGTCTCAGAGACAGTTGCCCATTATCTCTGAGCTCCGGGATGTGGGGTGTTACCCCAAAGGTGTGTTGCCTCTTCCCACCCTGAAAGTTCTATGTAAGGACTGCACAGCAAATGGCCTGGATATTCAAAGTTGCACAGTTGCCCTGAAATGGGAATGTCTCTCCCCACCCCTCCCCACACAATCCTGCTGACTCACCTTACATTCTCAGCTTTTCCCTGCCTTCTCAAAGTGGCTGGATCTTTGAACGCAGCCGTTTTATGGCAGCTAATGATGTTATTAAATGAGCATGGTTCACTTACCTTTGATTGAACCCCCTCCAACTATAGGCCTCGGGACCTGGCTGTGCTACACGGATTTCGCTGGCCTCAGTCGCAAGGTCACGCAAAATCGGAATGGCTGGATTTCCAGAAATTATAAGCAGAATGGCAATCTGACTCAATTGCCACGACACCAGAAGTTATAGACCGATTTGGCAAGCAGGAAATTGTTAGAGGAGTTTTAAAGTTCTTTTTTCTCTAAAGTGGGACAATAGTTTAAAATACTACCAGATAACTATCATATTAATTTTATAACTTACCTATGTAAACCACTGAATGTAACTACAATTTGTCATTGAGTGATACTCTTAAACTTGAATACTTTGTTTATGTGACGAAGATTAATTCAATTGAAACTTAATAATGCATTGTTGCCTTTGGAATATCTTATATAACACTAGTGCCCTTCCCTCCCAGAAACTTTGTGCACTACAATTTAAACAAAGCTAATCTAAAAATTATTGCTTATTAACTGCAGCCTGGCAACAAAATGATTAAACAAATCTGCCCTGCAAAACTGCGACAGTGTATCATTTCTGCAGTCAGCTTAATGAAGCAACCATAAACAACGACCTCAG
The DNA here is from genome assembly GCF_965287045.1 of Carcharhinus amblyrhynchos. Classification (NCBI taxonomy): domain Eukaryota; kingdom Metazoa; phylum Chordata; class Chondrichthyes; order Carcharhiniformes; family Carcharhinidae; genus Carcharhinus; species Carcharhinus amblyrhynchos. Next base: position 97,619,121 of record NC_137326.1, on the reverse strand, counting down.
TAGCAGTCCACTTAGTTGCATGTGATTTGTTATAACTGGTTGGCTCTGCTGTTTAGATTTTGATTATATCGACCCAGGATAGCCCTGTGCACGCATCGCAGGCTATACTGCACAATAACCACAGCTTGTTATCTCCAAGATTGCAGTGCTTGCTTCTAAAGGAGTCCAGACTCAAATCACACTGACAATGATTTATCAGATCTTTAATCTGGTGACTGCAGTTAAAAATATCAATGATCAGACTTGGCTAGTGGTAAAAATTGGTCTGTTGGTTGACCCACAACATGTAAATCTGATTTTGGTGTGGAGAAATATATGTTGTGTTGATGAACAATTCCAAATCTTGGACAAGGTGTTGCTCCTCAATATCATTCCACTTAGCTGCAAATACTAACTATAATTAATTGATTCTACTGTTTTTGTTTTTTTTCTTAATCAAATATGGCTAGTCCTAATATTAATGGAAGCCAATGCCGTTTACTTCCTACAATTTCGTATCTCAGTGATTAAAGTTTTTGCTTCAAAACCAGTTTGGCCTCAAACCTCTATGGCCGATAATTAAGTCAGTCCTTGGTGACACCGAGGTGAGCCTCCAACTTTAGATGTGTAATCTCTGAGACCAGCTATTTCCACTTCCGTCTCAGAACCTCTGCTGCTGAAACCCTCATCCATGACTTTGCTACACCTGGATTCGATTGTTCCAACACACAGCTGGCTGTGTCACCCACATTCTACCATCAGGAAATTTCAAGTCATTTAAAACTCTGCTGCCCATGTCTTAATTCACAGAAACTCTCATTCCTTGTTGCAAATAGAATTTCTATGTTCTCTTACTGCCTGTGATCTGTATATTTTGTGATGAAAGAGCTGTCCTTTCTTATCCCTGCAGTGTGGGACCTAATTAAATAATTGCAGCAGCAAGCTTTTTTGAATTTAAAAATAAAGGTGGCCATTTATTCTCCCACACTTACCCCAAATTTAAATACGATTTCACACACACTCTCATTCGATATAGGTAAAGGTAAGGTACTGTTATGATTTATAATTGTCTCAGTCTCCACGTGGCTGGCCAGTAGTTTCTTAAATGGTTATGATGCTTTCAAGTTGAACTGTGGATTTTGTAAAGCAGATTGGTTTCTTTGAGTGTAAAGTCAAAATTTAGAAGGTTGTTTCCTCAGTGAATTTGAAGTTGAAACATTTTGGTGGAGCCCTTATCTCTGGTGTGATCTCCCACTTACTAGACATTACTGTTAAATACTTGGCTGTTTGAATTACTTGCAGCTATTTTGAGGGCTTTTGGTGGAAATGCCTATAAAAAGCCTCTAACTGATTTTTCAAAAAGAGAGGAAATATGGCTGTCTCATTCAATGGCTTGCTGAAAGTTTAAGTCCATTTCCAAATAAGAGTAGCGTTCATGTTGGTTCCACCATTTTGTGTTGTAGTTCAATCCCTGAGAGAGTCAATGGGCGGGATTATCCAGCCATGCTCACCCAAGGCCAGAAAAATCACACCCAAGGTCAATAAACCTTTGCATGTCCGTGTCCCACCTGCTACAATTTCTATGGCAGGCGGGACATGAAAATTGCACCCAATGTCTTTATTTTTGAATGACCCATTCAATTTTGATGATACCCCTCTGGATTGGTTTCAGGACAGACTGTTGATTCACACAAGTCTGGAATGTATATTAACTTCATTCTTGAGAAAATGGAGTGGTTTCAATCCACAAAAGAAGTCATGTGACCTTTGGATAGCCAGCTTTTCAGCCTTTTATGCCCAGTTTTAAAATATATTTAGTTTGAAATTCAGAACAGGAGATGTTGGCAGTAGACATGACAGCCACGGTCACTCCTATGCTCATTGACTCCCAACTCAAGCTAAGTCTTCATTTTAAAGTTCTCGTCCTTGTTTTGAAAGCTCTCCAGGACCTTGCCCCTGGCTCCCCCATCCCCCTAGCTTTATAATCTCCTCTGATCCTCTAATTCTGGCCTTTGGCATGGCCAGATATACAAATGTTCCACCATTAGTGATTGTGTATTTATGCGCCTAGTCTCCAAGCTCTGGGATTCCCTCCCTGTACTTGTTTACTCTATTTTTGCTTTTCTCCTTTAAGACACTTCTTAAAATCTACCTCTTTCCCCAGACATTTCATCATCTGACTTATTATTTCCTTCTGTGCTTGGTGTCATTCCTTTGATTTATAACACTTCTGTGAAGTGTCTTGGGATGTTTCAATACATTAAACTATATGCGTTTTGATTGTTGCTACTATTCAGGATACTTTGGTCCAGATCTTCTGCAAAACAGCAATCATGTTGGATTGCCACTCCACTCAAACTCTTCCAGGCCCGGACACTGCTCCACATTTTTCAGCAGCCCATCAAGGCGCAAATTCCTCAGAAACACAGAGTACTGCGCCCACCTTTACAACACCAGCGACCCTCAGGTAAGCTTAAATGTCTAATGTGAAGGTTAGTGAATGGGTGAGTGGATGAATGTGTGACTGGGACGGATGGTAGGGTGGATAAAGGGTGAGTGGGTGAATGGGTAGGATGGTAGAGTGGGTAGATAGGCGAGTGGATAGAATGGCAGAAAGGTGAGGTGGCAGGCAGGTTGGGACACATGTGACTGAGATGGCAAGTGAGTAGGGTGGTCATTGGGAGAGGCAGACAATATCGTAGGATTGCGATGTTGGTGCGTATGGTAGCTAGTGGGTGAGGGGGCTAGTGGATGAGTTGGTAGGTGGGATCAGGGATAGTTGGAGGTTATCAAGTCAGGAGCTAGGGTTTAGTTGGGTGGTGCAGGGTATTCAGGTCCGGTCAGAGGGACAGTTGGGTGGTCAGGTAGGCATGTAGTCGGGAGGATGAGTAGTCAGGTTGGGGTTCAAGGGTCGGCGGGGCTAGTCAGGTGGCTTGGAGATCATTGGGGAGTCAGAGTTTAGTCACGAGGTCAGGAGTTAGTTGGGTTTGAGGAGGGCATTGGGGCAGGAGGTGGTGGGGGAGGCAGCGGTTGGTGTCGGCATGAGTGACTGGGGAGACATTTCTGTAGTTCCCCATGAGTCAGACTAGATTTTAATCTGTCTAACATTTCCTGGGTAACTATTCAGATAAATCCCAAGGAACCGTCTGTATAGTCAGAGACTTCTGACTCTAACTTATAAAATCAGAAAATTTTGCAGAGGACCCCAGACAGCAGTGGCATTTCCCACTGTGGAAATTCAAACTGCCTGGGCAATTCCTACTGAGGTCGGTGTGTTAGGACTTCTTGTGAGGTCCCTGCATGCATCTTGTATTGTACATCTGGGCTGGAATGCTCCAGTCCTTCCAGCCCTGTGGCAGCTCCCAGCGAGAATGGAAATTTGTTGCTCAGCCAAATCTGCGGGACTGGAGAATCCCAGCAGCGGACGAGTTTGGAGAATCCAGCCACTTGAATCTGGCAATCTGAAGACTGAAGATCTGGGACAATAATTTGTTATTAGTTACTCAGATTTAGATTATCCATCTATCTGCAGAACCTGTTAAACTCTGTAATGGGATAATCACTGCTTGCAAAATGACACAATCGCTGTAGCTTCAGCATGACAAGTAATAATTTAAATGATATATTTGTTCCAAAGTGCGGAGTTGAAAAAAATGAATAAATCTACTTAAATTTTTTTTATCTAGGTTTCAATCTTGGCTTGTGATTTATACCATTCCTTGTCATTTCTGATGTTTTAGATTATTACTATATGGCTTGATATATTTTGTTATAGTTTGGAATACGTTTAATATCCCATGGGATGTCATGTTCATGGTATAAATTACTATCTGGTGTTCGGTTTCATTTTGTCATGCGAGGAAGAAAGAAAGCAGATAGAGTCACTTCTGCTTTTCCAAATACAATGTATCATTGGATTTTGCCTTATTTTCCTGTGACATATTTTTATCTTAATTGTGGGAATTAACTATCCATATTCTTCTGTGAATATGGCTGGACATGTGGAAAAAAAAACCCAGTGCCCTTCAGATTAGTAATAGTCAATACATGCATTGACTGGTAAGGCTCCAAATATTTTTTTTTTAGTTTACATTTGCTCTTATAATGTTTCATAGTACAGACAGAGGAGCTCATTAGCCACATTGCAGTTTTACTTTCTTCATTTAACTTATTCTCCCCAGCTTGTCTTTTGACAAAGCCTTTTATCTCCAATTGCTCCATTTTAGAAAGGTTTCTCAGGTCTTGGAATTTTCTATCAACAATAATCAGCTGATTTGCTGATCTGCCAGACCTGCTGAGTTTACCCAGCATTCTCTTCTTTTAACCAGCTCATCAATCTGCCATTGGTCAACCAGTGAATCATTTTGTTTTTGCCTCCAGGTGTTTACCATGCAGTCAGAAGATCTGACAAATAGTTGCATTCTGGCCAGAAAGATTGCAGCCCAGGCTGATCTGGAAACAAGCATTTCACTCTCTAGGGGCGATTCTCCCAAAAATGTTCTAAGTGCTGAGTTGGTGGGAAAACTGGTGTAAATCATGATTGTTTTTTTCAGTGGAAGTTCAGACTCGAATCTCCCACACTCTGTGCAATGCAGATGTCACAGTCGGAAATATCATTAAAAGTTCGGGGGGGTGCGGGGCCAGAGTCTGACAGTTCTGGGATCCTTGCAATGCAGCCCCTCCACAGCCCAATAGTGGCCCCCCATCTATTCATGGGCTAGCCCTGACCTCCCTCTATCCCAGAGCACCCCGATCTCCAGTCCCCCCACCTCCCAGTAGTGACGATCCTCCCCCACCTTGGTAGACTCCTCCCCCCACCTAATAGGAGGCAGCTTCCCCCCAACCAACCAATCCCCCCCCAGCCTGCCCGATAGCTGGACTCACTCCAGTCCTAACTGATCCCCATGCAGAGTAGCAGCAGGATTCCCCACCCACACCGATTGCCCTTACGCCCTGAGGCCCCACCTCCTAGGCTCTGTCCCCTTGACACTGCAAATGCCTGGTGGGCTGTGCCAAAAGATTCCCTGGGCATGGACACTTTGCCCCTTGGGCAGTGCCAAGGGACACAGGCTGACACTGCCAGGGTGCCCATGCCCAGGGCCTGGCCCCCTAGGGGACCCCGACTATCCACCCCCCCTTGCTCTAGTGGTGTCTCCAGCTAGTTCCTCAAAAATGTGGAGCTACTCTAAACCCCACCAGAGTGACATTCTACTGGCAGGGTGGGAAATGTTATCGGGTCCAGACACACTTCAGTCCCGGACCCAATAATGACATTCAGATGACATTAAAGTAAGATGAAAATTACTTACCTGATATTCCTGCTGGTTTCCAGCGTGAACCCGACTGCGCTGGATCTCCATCGCTGGGAGATGTGTGCACACGTTGAGCACATGTGCGTGAATCCCACAAATGGGTCTAAACGTGATTCTCCCAGCCTGACCCACCAAAGCATTTGCGGGTTGAGATGGGAGAATCACAGCCTCCGATTGTGGCCATTATGTAATATCGTCTTCTATCAATGCACTGGACCACTCCGGGAAAGACAGTGAGATCTTGTTACTTTAATTATTTCAAGGGGAATGCCATTTTATTAATTTTAGATTAATTCTAAATAAAATATTATGCATACATCCATATTAAATATTGCTACTATAGAACTCTCTTTCAAATAAACAATCAATTGCAAGCATTCAAGGGGAACATAGGGATATATATTTATACATATCCCTATGATGTAGGAGCATTAGAAGTTGTTTGGTTCCAAAGCAAACTCTATTATTTAATTGGATCAATGTTGATTTTCTACCTCAACACTATTTTTCTCACACTATCCCCAAACCCCTTGGTATCTTTAATATCTAGAAATCTATCAGTCTCTGTCATGAACATATTCAATGACTGAGTCTCCACAGCTCTCATGGACAGAGAACTTCAAAGATTCACCACCCTCAGTGAATCATAGAAATCCTACAGTGCAGAAAGAAGCCATCTCGCCCATCGAGTCTGCACCAACAACAATCCCATCCAGGCCCTATCCCCACATCCCTACACATTTACCCACTAATCCTCCTAACCTACACATCTCAGGACACTAAGGGGCAATTTTAGCATGGCCAATCAACCTAACCTGCACATCTTTGGACTGTGGGAGGAAACCAGAGTACCCAGAGGAAACCCACGCAGACATGAGAATGTGCAAACTCCACACAGACAGTGACCCAAGTCTGAAACCAAACTCAGAAACAAATCCTTTCATCACAATCCGAAATGGTCTACCTCTTATTCTGAGGTTGTGCCCCCTGATTCTAGACCTCCAAGCCAGGGGAAACATCCTACCAGCCCTTAAAGAATTATGTAGGCTTCAATAAGATCACCACTTTTTCTAAGCTCTACAGAATACAGGCTTGGTCTTTCCAATTGCTCCTCATAGGACAATTTTGCCATCCCAGGGATTAGTCTGGTGAGCCTTTGTTGTAAGTTCTGTATGGCATGTATAATTTTCCTTAGGTAAAAGGCCAAAATAGTTCAAGCACAGTTTCATCAAGACTCTATACAATTGCAGTAAGACTTCTTTACTCCTGTGTTGAAATCCTCTTATAAGGCCAACAGCACAATTTGCCTTCCTAATTGCTTGCTGCACCTGCATGTCAGTTTTCAATGATTAAGGTCACTCAGATGCCTTTGGGCATCAACACTTCCCTACCCTCCTTGTGCAGTTCAGTCTGAAATTTTTCACACTGTAGAATTCAAGCTCACATTAGGAGAGAGGTTATGGATTTTACATACAGTACTGCTGTATTCTCAGGGACAGTGGACAGGATTTTCCTGTACTGCCCACAGCAGAAATACTTGCAGCCAGGATGGAAAATTTGACAGAGCAGCTAGCAGTCTGTTGAAAGAGAAAAGAGCTAATGCATCAAGTTTGCATGACTCTTCAGCTCTGACAAAGAGTTACCCACACTTGAAGCGGTAGCTCTCCTCTCTCCACAGATGCTGTCAGACCTGCTGAGATTTTCCAACATTTTCTGTTTTTGTCTCAGATTCCAACATCCACAGTAACTTGCTTTTATATAAAGGTCTTTTGACTTTGGGTGGGACTCCTAAGGACCAGAAAAGCCATTGCTTAACATTAGGACATCGCAATTAAAAACAGAACAATTAAAAGGTATGAGTCTGATGAATAAAGAATCTCACCTGCTGCTACATTGCATATTTCATTTCTTTATATAAAAAAGCTGCATACCTTAGAAAAAATGCGGAGAGTCTCAAGTGATAAGAAATGAAAGAAAATTAATATAATGAGCATCATTATAAGAATATTTGCCAAAGTTTTAACTTTTTGATCTACTACAGAATATGTGGAAAATTGATGTCAATGGGTTATTCATGAAAAAAATCATTGTTAATCATTTTCTATTGAAATGTTTCAGTTCTTGAGTCATAACTGCCTGTTGCAGTGGTAACTAACTTGAGATGAAAACATATTGGAATTATTTCAACAGCTTTTCGCACGCGGTGCTATTAAATTGCTAGCGACCTCATCAGCAATAATTGCAGCCCTGGATATTCATTATGAGAGTCAAATCACTCTTTTCTAATGGTTTAATGACTTATAGAACTGCATTTGTTTCTGAAAGCATAACTTGTGAGGTGCTGAAACCATACCAAAGTTGTAATAGATGCCAATCTTCAAATTATTTTTCTGTTTTTTAATTGTGTTTTTAATTGACCAATTTGCTGGATTTATTTTCATTGACTGGCAGAGTTAACTGAATCCAGCAGCATGGAACAAAAAGAGCCATAATCCTTTGTAGGTGCAGTTACTGATTAAATTGGTCGATCATTATTGACAATCAAAGAAGCAGAAAAGTAATGGGTGCACAATTTAAAACACCAGTTAGCACAAATTGAAATGTTTAACTGCTGTTCTACTTAATATTTAAACACCATTAAAAACAGCATTACCATCAAGACACTGACCAAGAATTCCTCTCCGAATCAACTAGCACTGAATTAAGAGCTGTAGGTTGCAAAGTCTAACTGAAAGGTGCTGAATAGATGGTCAAAAAAAGACATCCAAATGTAAGGAATTAAAAACAACTGAAACAAGATGGTAACAAGTCAACAAAACAAAGCTGGAATGTTTTAAAATGAAAAATGCACAAACAAATCAATGGTTTCCTAAATAATTAATGACAAGTGAATGCAATTCCGCCATATTCAGATCTAAATATATGATTTCTAGAAAAGAGACCTGAAGGGAAATTGCAACAGAAACATAATCCATTAATCATGTTTTGTTAAAGGAAGGTCTGAGTTACAGATGTAGATGATAATTACAACAGAACATAAACATTTTAACTGAAAGCTTATTTACAAATGTTTTCCTTTCAAAAAGGGTGGCCTGAGTACATACAGCACCTGTGAACTGGTCCGTTATTAAAGTTGCCCACATCTTGACTAGATGTGAGCAATTTTCCAACAGAGTGAAAATTGGGCAAGTACTGAACGAGGGTTACACTCTGCCCGCCCAACTTCACCAGTGGAAGGCCCAAACCATTTTCATTGCGGGCCTCATCTGCATAACTTTGGGGAGGAGCCGCTGCTCAATGAGCACTGACAGGCATCTTGTGGATTGGGAATGGTGGGAATCGAGCAATTCAGCTGTTGTTCCCAGATGGAAGTGCACAAAAGAATAAATGGGAGTTGGGCAATGATGCTGGGGTTGGGGAAGAAGAATGTAAAAGAACTGAGAGTGGGCTCCTTCTGGTTACAGAAAAATCAGAGGCAAAATGTTTATTATTGGGTGTTTGAGAGCAAAGTGTTTAGGTGTTCTTTCAGTCAAGAAAATATATACCATACCCGAGTAACAAAGTAATGCTTGTAGACATAGACTGCTCCCAAGATTAATCCAGATAGCAGGATAACCAATCCAAGTGTCAGACACCAGAAGCCACTGACAGTAGACTTCCGAGTTCTCGTTGGTGCAGTGTCCACATCCTGAAACGAGAGAAGTGAATTCTTAGTCATGAAAGGCTGTGTCTGTATCAGCTTTTTCACCTTATGGTGGCATGTGCGTTTACCAAAGAGCTTTGTCAGTCACATATGAAGTTTGATTCCACATTCCCATTAAATTGCTTATTTTGCAAGCTGCTGCATTTGTCCAGTCTTGGTCAAATTTAGAATTCACCGATCAGCCATGGAACAATGCTAGCAGCAGCTCATCCCAAATCAGCCACAATTTCAAACAACACAATCCAACCGATACATAAGAACAATGGGGCAAAACTTCTGCAGGCTCCTCTATCTCTCACATTACCTTCAGTGAAAGATGAGTGACAGCCCTGTAGAAAATGGTAACTATTCATACTATCTCTCCAATCTTCCCATCGATCTCCCATTGATGTGATACTGAGAAACTGTGTGGTCTCATAAGAATTACAAGCATAAAAACGCAAACATGATGAATTATTTACCTTGGCTTCAGATGTTGGGGGCGGGTGGTACATAGTGGTGGACAAAGACATAAACGAAGAGTTTAGACCTATTGTTAAAGGGAATCTCCTATTTAAGGAAATGTATTTATTTAGCAGTTTCACAAGTAGCTTTACATCAACAATGCAATGAAGTTACTGTGAAAATCCCCTAGTCGTCACTCTCCAGCAAATTGTGAATAGTGTTATTGATTGTGTATAATGCAGTGTTGCTTGCATCAGAGATAGTATGTAACACAATAGTCCTTACATTGAAACTGTCTGATTCACATTTGAACTACTTACAGATATAATCATATTATTTAATCTGCACTTTATTAAGGCACATTAGAGGGTATATATTCAAAAATAGCAGGCTAACATTAATTAAGGACCATTTTTGAACTGGGGATCTTGATTAACAATCTTAGTATCATAAGAAATAGGAGCAGGAGTAGACTATTTGACTGAACGATTTTGCTCCACTGTTCACAGTTGATCTGGCTGAGGCTTTAACTCCAATTTTGCACCAATCCCCCCCGCTTGAAGATCAAAAATCTGTTTAGCTCAGTCTTGAAAATGTCCAATGACCCAACCTTCACTGCTCTCTGAGAAAGAGAATTCCAAAGACTAACAACCCCTTGAGAGAATAATTTCCTCCTCATACTGGAACTTTAATGGGAGATCCCATATTTTTGAATCATGCCCCTGGTTTATATTCTCCCACAAGGAAACAATCTGTTCAACTCTTCCTTATAAAACAACCGTTTCATCCCTGGAATCAGCCTCGTGAACATTGTCTACTGTCTCCAATGACAGTACAGACCAAAGTTGTACACAGTAATCCAGGTGCACCCTCAGCAATGCCCTGAACTGTAGTAGAAAGACTTCCTGCATTAAAACTCCATTGCCCTTACAATAAAGGCCAACATTATCTTCCTAATTACTTGCTGCAGCTGACCGCTAACATTTTATGATTCATATACAAGGACACCCAGATTCCTCTGGACCGCAGCATTCTGCTCTATCTCTCCATTAAACAATATTCTATTCTTCTATTTGTCCTGCCAAAGTGGACAACAACACATTTTCCCAAAACCATCTGCCAAATTTTTGGCCACTCCGCTAACCTATCTGTAACCTATCTTTCCTCTGATGGAGAAATCTAGCACGAGGGGGCATGGCTTTAAATTAAGGGGTGGTAGTTATAGGACGGATGTCAGGGGTAGGTTCTTTACCCAGAGGGTGGTGAGGGATGGAATGCCCTGCCTGCTGCAGTTGTAAATGCGCCTAGTTTGGGGGCGTTTAAGAGATCCGTGGATAGGTTTATGGACGAGAAGGGATTGGTTTAGGTTAGTGGGTCATTGTTTTGTAACTGGTCGGCGCAACATCGTGGGCCGAAGGGCCTGTTCTGCGCTGTAATGTTCTATGTTCTATGTAATCTCTCTGCAGACTCCTCACAACTTGTTATCCTGCTCAGCTTTGTATCATTAGAAAATTTGGTTGCAGTACACTTTGCCTCTTCATCCAAGTCATTAGTGTAGATTGTAAATAGTTCAGGCCCCAGCATTGATCCCTGCTGTATTCCATTAGTTATAGTTTGCCAACCTGTAAACAATCCATTTATCCTGATTCCATTTCCTGTTACTCAATCAAATGCTTTTCTCTATACCCTGTTACTATCTCCTTGATAATGGGTTCTAGTATTTTCTAAATGATAAATGTTAGCCTCTGGCCTGTAGTTTCCTGCTTTTGGCTTGCCTCCTTTCTTGAAAAGTGCTGTTAATGTGGCTTTGCAACCCACTGGGATTGCTTCAGAATCGAAGAAATTTTGGAAGATTACAACCAACGCATCTGCTATCTCTCTGCAGCCAATTCTTTTAAGACATTAGAATGCAGACCATTAAGTCCAAGGACAATCAGGAGCCAATATAGGACAGCAAACATAAGTGATAGGCAAATATGACCTACTGAGAATAAGGACATTGGCAGCAGAGTTTTAGATGACCTCAAGTTTACCAAGGGTTCAATGTTGAAAGCTGGCTTGGAGGGAGCTGGAGTAGTCAATACTAGAAGTAACAAATGATGAATGAGGGTTTCAGCAGCAGATGAGCAGAGGTAGGATCAGGGTCAGGCAAGTTAGAGATAGCAATAGTCGTTCTTAGTGATGGCGCAGGCATGTGGTGACAAGCTTACCTCAAGCTTAAATATCATATTGAAGTTGTGAACAGTCCCATTCAGACTCAAAAAACTGCCAGGGACAGAGCTAAAATCAGTTTCAAGGGAATGGAGCTATTAACACGGACTGAAGCCAATGACTCTGGTGTTACCAATATTTAATTTGAGAAAATTTCCTCTGATTAAATACCAGATGACAATGGAGGAACTAAAGAGGTGACGGTAAGGTTTGATGTCACAATCTGGCCAGTTAGCAAATTGCCAGTGCATGTACGGCATTTCCATGCAAGTGCTTTTTCTGGCATGGAGTGTCAGATGGCGCATGCCAGTGGCATTGCTCAACCCCCACTTGGAGGACCTGAGGCTTCTGCAGCATGAGCTGCAGATGTGCTACGGAGACAAATTTCTCAGACCAACAGACTTAAAGTAGGACGAGAAATGCAATGTTTCCCAAACTGTTGGCTAGCTATCTGTTTAGGGTTGGTTATCAAAACGAAGGCAAAATAAATCAAATTCTGCATCATAGCAAATGGTTCCTGTGTTGTTAGGGCAACAGCTGAGTCATCTATGGGAGGGAATTGGTTGGTATTTTGGATGTTAACATTCTGGATGTTTACCTGTGCTGAATGCCTCCCTGGGCAAACTGAAGTCACGCTAATGCTTCACAGTACTCCACCGAATGGATTGCTTTACTTCCAGCAGTACAGTTAAAATATCACTACGCCAAACATACGTAAAAAACATTGGAAGAAGAACAAGTGGCGCCACAACACATTGCAAACTGGCAATTTGTATTAAAGCTCATTGGTTTACATTATAAAGTATGAATTCAGCACAGAAAGCATATTCCGGGATGTGTGGCAGAGATGACAAGCTCTCAGGGCACATTGTCATTAACATGTAAAATTGACAGCAAATTCTCCATCCACATATACACAACTAAATGTCGAAATCCAGATGTTACTGATTCTCCAATCCTCCATAGGCAATCTGCTATTGCAGATTTTAGCCAGCGATTTGATCAACTATCGTCCCTGGAGATACCATTGAAAATGCTATGCCTCATTGAATGAGATGTAACTGAGATTGTAAAGGAGCACCAAATCAAAATTATTGCTGAAGAACCTCATTCACTCATAATAACATGTAAAAATGCCACGGCTTTATATTTTTCATTCCATTTAACATTTCTGATATTTTAGTATCTAACTTAATTACATACGTGTGTTCCCATCTTTATTTTGCTTTTTGTAAAATGATTAAAAAATGAGTTGGAATCTGTACTTTTTACTTCACACTCTGAGAATTCTTCAAGCTGTCTGGCTGAGCCACCAGCTTGATCGCTTGTCTGGCTCTGGATAATCCTGGTGGAATTCTCTCATGCCCTCGTCGGCACGTTCAATGAGACAGGAGTGAAAGTATTTGGTGAGAGATCTGATGGGGTTAAAAAAAAATCACAAGTTTAAAAATCACATAAGCTGCAAGCTGAACCTCACTGACACTGGGAAACAGATGTGCAAATGACAGATTTTGATTAAGGTAACACTCAAGGACTATCTAATCAAATGATGTGCAGCTGTAGTTCATGTCTGCCCATTAGAACAAGGAACAATGGAAAGAGAGGTTGTGATACCATTGGTTAGAGATACAGCTATCATCGCTTGATGATATAACATGCGCAAGTTTTAATTGGACATTACACCCTTATGTATGCATGATGTACCATAAGTATGATTGGATACTGAAACTAATATGCATTTGGCTAATAGGATGCAGGTGAAAGCCTGATTGTCCATGCTCAATTTTCCACAGTGTCAGTGGGAGAACACACCACTATGAAACGTGGTATGCAGATGCCAGGACCCACCTGGTGCTGCCTGCGGAGTTCAGGATGGAGGCCAACGGCAACACTGCACCCAGAATACCACAGCAGTGTGGAGGTGGTAGGTGACAGAGGGGGAGTGGAGCATCTGCAGATGAAGCTTACAGATTCAGTATTCTGGAGCTCGTCCATCTGCCTGTTCCAGGAGGTCCACCTTCTTTCTCTAGAGGTCCATGTTCTGGCCTCAGAGTGCTCCCAGAAATCCATCTTCACTTTTAGGAGTTCTTCTTTCTTTAATGCTGGGTCAGTGATGTTGGGCACCTTTTCAGTATAGCACCCAAATAGGACAGCGGACTACATGCCATTAGGCTTGCCCCGCCATGGAAAATGGTGCACAAACTCCCGGTGTTTACTTAATGAGGTTGGTGCCTGAAGATTTGGCTTGGGGAACTCTCTACATTCCTGCCCTGCCATGGGATTTGGTCCCAGTATGGGAGAATTTGCACCCTACAGATCCCATGTTGATGGTCCCTGCCCCACTAAAATTTTGTGGTCAGCTTTTCTCAAGGTCAGCAGCAAGCACTATTCCTTCAGCACTAACCACAACTTCCAGACAAGCAAGTGGTGTGGTACGATGCCAAGAATTGTTAATTTTTAGGGTTTAATGTAAACTGTATCCAATGAGTAACAGCACTAAACTTTCAACAAACCTCATTAAAAACTGCATTATCACCTCCAGAAATGTAGTCAATTCCCTCACATTGCCATTGTAACTTCAGCAGGATCTCTGTTTAAATATATATACAGGGTGACCATCAAAACTGTGGTGGTGGAGTAAGAGTAGTTTCAAGAAAATTCAATCCATACATACTCACAAGCTCATTGTTATTCAAGCAACTGCTTTTGAAGGACAATAAATAAATTGGACAGGAGCCAAGAATAGCTTAAGAAGAAAAAGTGTGTCATTGTTATTGAAGTCAATGTGTTTCTGTATCTGATCTGACTGCCATCTGTTCAAACATTCGACCAGCTTGTAAGCAATGGGAAACTAACAGCATGGAATGAAAGCTGTTGGCAACTTCTAACACGCCACACCGAAAGCTTGCACAATAGCAAAATATTTGTATATCCTTTGTTTTATTCTTTCATGGGATGTGGGTATCACTGGCTAGGGCAGCATGTATTGCCCATCCCTAACTACCCTAAAGGGGGCATTTAAGACTCAACTACATTGATGTGGCTCTGGAGTCACATGTAGGCCAGACTAGGTAAGGATGGCAGATTTCCTTCCCTGAATGGCAATGTGAGGGAATTGACTACATTTCTGGAGATGATAATGCAGTTTTTAATGAGGTTTGTTAAAAGTTTAGTGCTGTTACTCATTGGATACAGTTTACATTGGTGAACCAGATGGGTTTTTTGTGACAAGTGACAATGATTTCATGGTCATCATCAGATATTTAATTCCAATATTTAAAATCTGACTGAGTCTGTCATGGTGGGATTTGAACCCAAGTCTCCCTGGGGGTGAAATTTTAAGAGATTTCTTTCTAAGGGTTCAGCTAGCGTAAAAACGGGAGAATTCCTGATTTGTTTTTCGGGTGAGTTTTCACTTCCAATCTTATGCGCTTAGTCATTGAAAAGAATGGGCCAGACCATTTCTAGCCACTTGAGGTAGTGGGTGGGACAGACTCACCAGGCAGTTGCAGCTCCAATTGGAACCATAAACTGGGCATGTGCAGAGAAAGCTCATAAATAGCGGTTATTCTAAAAGAAACCCCTCACCCCCCCTCACCCCCGCCACCCCCACTCACCCCCCGCCATCCCCCCACCCCACCACCCCCCCCAACCACACAGGCCCAGGTATCCTCTCTTCCCCTCCCCCCAGGAAAGTCAGGAACTCCCACATTACTGACCTCTTTACACCCCTCCCCAAACACCAGCCCCCTATAGTATACGGCCCCCTCATCACCACCCTGCCCTGATTGCTGAGAGCATGGCCCTCTCTCTCTCCTGCCCCCTGATCATCACAGAGGCACATTCCACGTGCCCCACCCTCCCCTCCACCCAGACAGCTTCATAAAAACCCCAAGGATAAACAGAGAAGCAAACAGTGCAGGAAGAAATGGTCTTGAGGAAGACAGCCCCCAGATTTTCCGATGAAGATCATGTCAGGTTGCTGGAGGCGGTGGAGGGAAAGTGGGACACCCTCTTCCCTCCAGCAGGACACTGCCCCAGAGAAAGAGATGGAAATGCAACCTGGGAGATGGTGGCAGCATGTGTTAGTGCCACGGCACTGTCCAGGAGGACTGGAAATCAGTGCCGCAAGAAACTGAATTAACTCACTGGGGAGCAAGGGTGAGTGTTTAACCTCATCCAGCATCTTCCCCCTAAAGATCTCCCAGATTCCCCCCATTCCCAGCATTCTGCATGTTTCCAGCCCCTGACCCCCAAGCGAATCACAACCCTTGCCCTCTGATGGCCATCCCCTGATGCCCTTCTGTCCCCACAGGAGAAGAACCCATAATCGCCAGGAGAGGGCAAAGACAGATGATGGTATGCCTGACATCTGGGCCTTCACTCCCTGGGCACTGGAGATTGTGGGAAAGGAGGGGGCCAAAGCTTTAGTGACAGCATGATCAGGCTGGAGCATAGCAGCAAGCACCTGCCAATCCTCCACTTGTTGGAAATATCTCAAGTAAGTTGATTCTTCTCTAGGTTCCTCCAAGTCCAGATTCTTCTCTCTCTCTCCCTGCACTTAACCTTCTGCTCTATGCTGCAGGAAGGGACCCCAACTCACCCGGGCCACCTGGCCTCACGACTCCCAGTGCTGCTCCCACCCATTCAGCCCCTGACAGCTTGGAAGGCTTCTCAAAGGAATCCGATGATGGGATCTCTGAGGCTGGCAACAGTTTCACATCAGCTTCTACCTTGCAGTTTACCATCCCAGAGACTCTCACACTGGTGGGTCAAGTTAGCAGCGAGGCATCTGGGTCACTCTCTGGTGTACATGGCACATCTGCTGTTGTACATGGCATGGTGGAATGGACTTCCGAGGCCTCTCGCACATGGGGGCCTGCCAGAGGTGAGGACTCAGCTGAGCCCAGGCTACATGCTGGGCCTCTGCGATCACTTCTCCCTGAGCTGCTGGAGATCCAGCAACAGAGCCAGGGAATTCAGCAGGGGCTGATAGCAACACTGAGCTGCCTGTGAGGCTGTTGGGGGAGTCCCAGACCTTTCAAGTGGACAAGATATTGCCTGATTTACGTGGTTCCCAGGCCAACACTGCAAAGATTGCAGTGAAAATGGGGCAGAAAATCTTCACCATGAGTGGCAGGCTCCAAGCGTTAGCCAAATCACAGCAGGCCATGACTGAGTCACAGCTGGCCTCAACTGAGGGCTTCAACAGGTTTTTCAAAGTTCTGTGGCCCATGATTGAGGGGCTTGAGAGCTTGCAAGTGACCTAGATGGGCAGTGCCATGATCCAGCGGGCTATGGCAGCAGCCTTTGAGAACGTGGCCAACTCACAGAGGGTCATGGCTGAGGGCTGTAGAGCATGCCCCAGTCTCAGAGGACACTTCCTGTTGACATTGACAAGGTGGCCCGCAACTCAGAGGACCATCGCTGAGGGCTTGCCTACCATGGCACAAATGCAGGTGGTCCTCCAGGACGCAAAAAGGGGCGCCACTCCTGCTCGTCGGATCACTCCCAATTGTCAGCCATTGTCTCCACTTCCAGCATGAGTTCCAGGTTATTACCACTCGCTATGTAAATAAAGGTTCTTCCTCACATTAACTCCTGCATGCCTTGCCAATACCTGTTTGTGCCCTTGTGTCCCCAAGTTTTTGTCACATTCAATAAAAGGAACAACTTTTTTTTGTCTACCTTATAGTAACCTGTCATAGTCTTGTACAAATTGTCCCCAACTTCCTTTGCTCCAAGGACAACAATCCCAACTTCTCCAACATAATCTTGCAGCCACAATCCTTCACTCTTGGAATCATCCCAGTAAATCACCTCTGCAGCTTCTCAAGGATCCCCAAATTCTTCCTAGTGTGGTGAGCAGAACTGCATGCAATATTCTAACTGTGGCCTAACCAGAGTTTTACAAAGATTCATTCTAACTTCAATGCTTTATACTTGTTACCTCTATTTATGAAGCCTAAGCTTTGTTAACTACTCTGTCAATATGTTCTGTCACCTTCAAAGATCTATGAGCATGGAGCCCAAATCCACTTGTCCCTGCACACTCTTTACAACTGCATCATTTAATATATACCGTCTTTTCTTGTCTGCCAAAATGTATTAACTTACTTCTCTGCATTAATTTGCATCAGCCACTTGTCTGCCCATTCTAGCTAGCATAACTATTTCCCCTTCTCACTGTTTGCCACATCCCCAAGTTTGGCATCATCAGAAAATGTTTAAATTTCACTCTATTCCAATATTCAAGTCATTTATAGATATCAAAATATCTGTAGTTTCAGCACTGATGCTCGGCAAACACTGCTGTCTGCCATACTCCAGTCTGAAATGCAATTTATCATGGCTCACTGTTTTGTGTTCTGATGCCATTTTTTTAATCAAAGCTGACATGAACCCTCCTATTCCTGAGTTCCAATATTGTTGACCAACCTTGGATAGACAACATTCAACACATTGCCCTCATTAACCTGCTCTATTGATTCATCAAATAGTTCAGCTACAATAGTCAAATATGATTTGCCTTTTCCAAATCCGCACTGTAAATCTTTAATCAAATCAAACCTCTCCAAATGCCAGACGTCTGAAACAGGTGTCTTCAGAATCTGGGCAGGTGTCAAGCCAGGCGGTGTGATAATCCCCAACCGATTTACATATTACCTGTTGTTGATTATTCATTTCAAAATCAACTGCTCCCTGGTGTCAATAATAAATACCATCTAGATGGAAAACTCTAACCTCAGTTGCCTCTGTGCCAAAATTAAACTTGCCACCATAAAAACATGATCTTCAGGTTGAAGACGATGCTCATCACCAGATCTGAAAGCCTCTCTTGATCACTTCAATTCTGCAGAAAAGAGACTTGGCTTGTCGCTGAATGGGCGCCGCACCTGCGCAAAGATATTTTGGCCTTGGAGGGAGTGCAGAGGAGGTTTACTAGGCTGATGCCGGAGTTGAGGGGGTTGAGCTATGAGGAGAAGCTGAATAAACTAGGCTTGTACTCGTTAGAGTTTAGAAGAATGAGGGGAGATCTCATTGAGACATATAAGATGATGAATGGGATGGATAGGATAGAGGTGGAGAGACTCTTCCCGCTCAAAAAAACAGTAGGACTAGGGGGCACAGCCTCAAGATAAAGGGGGGGCGTTTTAGAATGGAGTTGAAGAGGAACTTCTTCACTCAAAGGGTGGTGAATCTCTGGAATTCTCTACCCGTTGAAGTGGTGGCGGCTGCCTCGCTAAATATTTTCAAGAAGCGGGTTGATGGGTTTTTGATAAGAGAGGGGATTAAGGGTTATGGGGAGAGGGCCGGAAAGTGGAACTGAGCCACGACAGATCAGCCATGATCTTATTGAATGGCGGGGCAGGCTCGAAGGGCCAGATGGCCTACTCCTGCTCCTATTTCTTATGTTCTTATGTCACTAAAACAAAACTCATATCAAGCCACACCTAGTCAGCCAAATATTCCGCCTCCAATATACTTCTCACACCTTCACAGTCACCTGCCTCAAAAGGTCACCATTGAGATGGAGATCCAACACTAAGTCCACTGCGTCAGTTCAGCAACAACCTCCACAAGTCAACACAAGTCTAAGTGTACAGAGCAGCTGTCCTCACTACACTCATATACTACAGTGAGAACTGGACTGTGTATGAGTGATACATAAGACTGCTGGAGAAATCCTATTAGCAATGTCTCTGCCACGCCCTCTGGATTCTAGGGACGGCTACTGAACAAACACTTGCATTCTTCAAGCCAAGTCCACAAACATTGAGACAAAAGTCCTGCAAAATTCAACTGGCCACAATGTCCACATGGCTGAAAGTCACCACCCCATCAAGTCCTACTCTTTCAACTTTTATATGGACAATCTTCCAGGGAAGGGCAGAGAAAATGCTTCAAAGACTCCAAATCTCTCCTGGAGGTGCAGAAGTATTGAACTTAATGACAGGGAGGAGCCTGCTGTCAATCACTCAAGGTGATGACAATTTGTCCATCTGTCTGCCATGCTGATTCCCAACACCTTAAATGATGAGGCAGAGTGACAGCAGGGAAAGAAAGAAAATCCTGCGCTTTGGATCCCACTACCTTACGTGACATCCTTCCACATGTGCCCAAAGATCTTTGGGTTGAAAACTGGCCAGTCAGTCACATGGCTGAAGCCCAGGACTTATTCTGCAATCAAGCCACAACCAACGGCATTTCCGTTCCAGGTTTCTGCCTTCCCTTTTAAGCTAACTGACATTCTGTTATCACACTTCCTCTTTGCCAAACTTTCTTACGATTCACTTCCCCTGTCAACTTTGGCCTGGTTCTTGCTTCAAGAATTCACAGAATCCCTACAATGCAGAAGGAGGCCATTCAACCCATCAAACTTGCACTGACAACAATCCCACCCATGCTCTAATGTGTAACCCCATGTATTCACCCTGCTAAGTCCCCCTTGATGCTAAGGATTAAGTTAGCATGGCCAAACAACCTGACCCACACATCTTTGAGTAATGGGAGGAAACCGGAGTACCTGCAGGAAACGCATCAGACACGGAGAGAACAGCAAACTTCACACTGACAGAGACGCAAGGCTGGGATTGAACCTGGGTCCCTGACGCTGTGAGGCAGCAGTGCTAATCACTGTGCCACCCAACATGCATCATGGGCCACCTTTTCATTTTGTAATATCCTTTCCTAAGTCTTTCAAAGAGTCCTGGCCTTGGTTCCCTTCCTTCCTGTCTTGTTGAGATGTACCTGACCAATAGCCCATAGACCACAATTAGTAAGGAAAGGCAAAAACACCTCCTCTACGATCATCTTGAATGCTGGTGACCCAAAAGGCTGTGTTCTCAGCCCTCTACTATACTACTTATACACCTATGACTGTGTGGCCAAATTCCCCTCTAACTCAATTTTCAAGTTTGCTGATGACAGCAGTGTAGTGAATCGGAACTCAAAGAATGATGAGACAGAGTACAGGAATGAGATAGAGAATCTGGTGAACTGGTGTGACAACAATAAGCTCTCCCTCAATATTAACAAAATAAACGAAATTGTCATCGACTTCAGGAAGCGTAGTAGAGAACATACTCCTGTCCACATCGATGGAAACAAAGTAGAAATGGTCGAAAGCTTCAAGTTTTTAGGAGTCCAGATCACCAACAACCTGTCCTAGAACCCCAACGTCAACACTATAGTTAAGAAAGCTCACCGATGCCTTGACTTTCTCCAAAGACTAAAGAAATTTGGTATGTCAGCTACAACTCTCACCAATTTTTACAGATGCACCATGGAAAGCATTCTTTCTAGTTGTATCACAGCTTGGTATGGCTCCTGCTCTGCCCAAGACTGCAAGAAACTACAAAAGGTTGTGAATGAAGCTCAATCCATCACGCGAACCTGCCCCCCATCCATTGACTCTGTCTACACTTCCAGCTGCCTCAGCAAAGCAGCCAGCATAATTAAGAAACCCACACACCCTGGACATTCTCTCTTCCATCCTCTTCTGTCGGGAAAAAGGTACAAAAGTCTGAGGTACGTACCAACTGACTCAAGAACAGCTTCTTTCCTGCTGCCATCAGACTTTTGAATGGACTACTTCACATTGTTGACCTTTCTCCACACCCTAGCTACGACTGTAACATTGCATTCTGCACTCCCTCCTTTCCTTCTCTATGGATGGTATGCTTTGCTTGTACAGTGCGCAAGAAACAAAACTTTTCACTGTATACTACTACATGTGACAACAAGTCAAATTAAACCTGAAACATCACCTTAAAAATCACCCATTGTTCAACTGTAAATTTTCCTGTCAGTCTTTTTAACATAAAAATCTAAAACATACAAATTAGGATACATTACATCCAGATAATTTTATCAAGCTTAGAACCCATTTTAATAGCACCTTGCTTACATTTGGTTTAATTTTATGTTGACTATCTCAACAGAATGATTTCTTAGATTCTTTTAACAGTGTCTGAAAATACTTACCTCTGTAGTAACCATATTTGTTTTATCAAGAACCACTTTGAAATGACATCCCATTTTACTCTGCATTCGATATGTTTAAAAAATTTTGAGTAGATATACTAAACCATTGATTAGTTTGTAAAGGCTGTGTGTTATATCACATATAAGATTTCAACAGATGTGAAATCTTTACTGCAGGAACCAGGTCAAGTGATCAAAGCACATTTATGTCCATACTTATATAGTCAGCTCTAGGTGTATGTAGATTTGATGTCATGCTGATAAGGTATGTCATGCTTTTAATTAATAGATAATATGACTAAATATTTGTTCCAACTAATTCAACTACCAGCGCATTAACCTATTTCACTTGGATTCACACTGAATTAAGAAATTGCTATTCAGTAAAAAAAAAAGTTTGAGAGATCAAATAAAATGCAAAATAAAATGTGTTATTTCAAACAATAATGAAGTTAAGTCAAGCATACTCAACTCAGGGCTAAATATTTTCATGGACTATCTTAACAATGTTAATTATTCTGTCATGGAATCCATATGGCTAAATCATACATGAAAGAAATGTTAACAAACTGATTAGAAGCAGATTATAATTTGTATTTTCAAGTATGGTTAGAATATTTTTGTGCTACATTTTAGGTGTCTTTTTTTTAATATAGAGTTTATTTGATTTTAAAATGTTTTGATTTGACACAGAAATTATCTCCTGAAGTGGAAGGTTCTGGATTCATCATGAATTCCTCGCGCCAACATTTCTGATCTAGTAAATTTAAACAGTGTGTCAAACTTTTGTTTCTTGTACACTTCCTTGCAACCATACAGTTACTGGGCAATAGTGACAAATTCTTGAAGGGGAGGGAATTGCAGGAGTATGGGAAAAAAGCAGTGACATTTGATTATCTTCAAAGAGCCAGCAAACACAATGATGGGCAAAATAGCTTCCCTTAGTGCTGTAAAACTCAATATCAAAGTGCTTGTGCCATAACTGACAAAAAAAAACTGACTTTCAAATTAGGATAAATATAAGAGAAATGCATCTACTTTTTAAAGATGCTAATGGTTCAACAATAATACATGAAGTGAACGTGGTTCTAAATATTCTGCATTATTAATTATCTATTCAGGTTGCTGTCTGATGCAGTCAGATGTTTCCAAGGATAACCATTGCTTCAGGCCATTACAATATTGCCTGCAGGCATAAGCTGCGTTGAAACATAATAGTTGGCTTGGAAACTGCTCCTGTACACAAGCCAAAGTATTATTTATCTTTTTAATGTACAATACATTTTAACCATGTAACCACTTATTTTATATTACTGACTATAAATCAGCTGTGGTGTGTCCATGTGTGCAGACTTTGTCTCGTGGTGGGAATATGGAATATTGAGTTGAAAGAAGAAGCCCGAGATCAAAGTCGGCTTAGGGACTATGTAGTACGGGCATGGAGGAATGCACGATGGGTCATAGGCATGATTAGCCGAGGCACAATCTTGCTAGGATCAGCAAGTTTTGAAAAACAGACTGAAAACTGCAGAAGTGCTTGCCTCAGACTATGAGAAAGACAAACCCTTTTTGCTCATTAGAGTTAATAAACCTGTCCTCTCCTGGCCCTTTCGGATTGATATCTGTTCAGAAGGTAACAAGTGAAGCTAAATTGCTATGATTATTCAAGCGTGAGCCTTGAAATTTCGTCAAAGGGGACTAAACAGAAGATGTCTGGAGAAAGCATGGAAAAGGAGAGTAATATAATTGAAAACCATTTAAATAGACTGAAAACAGATACTGTTGGAGCAAACTCAATGTAAAGAAAGAACGCACACAAACGGTCATTTGGACTTGGAATGTCAGCTGTTTTCTCTCCTTACAGATGCTGCCAGACCTGCTGAGATTTTCCAATATTTTCTCTTTTTGGTTTCAGATTCTAGCATCCGCAGTACTTTGCTTACATCATGGTGCATTGGTTAGAGTGGGCTGGTTTAGAAGCCTTGAATGAAGGGTTTACTAGCAGATTGATCACCAAAGCCGACTCTGGCCCATAGGGAGACAGTATTATCTTGAGCATGTACTGTTGCTTAGTGGTTCATTAAGGTGAATCACATTTAGTGGAACAATAGCCAAGTTGTTCTGTGCCACTGATATTCAAAATAGAGGCTGGCCAAGAGGGGTATTGCATCTATATTCTGCCACACAAAAATCCACACTATCAAAAAGGCAACTCAGTCCGGCTCAAGTCTTAATGTCAGATATGATGAAATTAATCTCCAAATGGAAATAATCTAATTGTCAAATCATTTATCTCAAGACAATACTCTCATTGGTCTTTATGCTCAATATTTAATAAAGTTAGCAATACATAGTTTCAGAATTTATAAAAGGTAGCTGTAAATTAGTTAAAAAATACCTTCATTTTCTAATTCGCAAAGAGTTTTTTGGCAAAATGGCACTATACTATATTTTTTCACTATAAACTTCATTTTCAGCATCAATTTTGAGGTGTAGGCTAATATTCAATTACTGCACAAAATTGCAACACTATCAACCATATTTGTTCCGTCTACATTTTAAAACATCTTGTCAGAAAGACTGAAGGATTACACAACGCTAAAGCAGCATTAAATATACAGTTTTCAATCTTAGCAAAAAGGTTAGTGGCTCCTCTTTCTTGTTTGGATAAATAAAAAATATTTATTATTCAGCAAGCCTGTCATCTTAGCTCCTCAAAGAATGACTCCAATAACCTGCCTTTTGTTATGAAGTGTTGCATTAAATGTTATTTTATGTCCTCAGCTGGACATACATGTGTCTTGAATTTTTTGAAAAGCACACTTTTTTGAACAAAGGATACTGACTACAGCAGCTTCTATACTCCATTTGCTAAGGACATAAACCACATTTATGAAGGTACAGGTTTACAGACTTCAGAGAGAGGGAGATCATGTGATCCAGCTCATGGTTATAAAAACACTACCAGATTTTTGAACATTCAAAGAGAGACTGTCAGAAGGACAACAGCATTACCCCACCGCTCATTCTCTTGAAACGTTTCTCGTCAAAGCAGAACTAGCTGTGATTTTAAAAACCCACCAGAAGACCTCATTGCTGCAAGCTGAAACTTCCGCATCAATATCACTGGCTGGAATTTTCTGGCTATTCTCACAGGCAGGATCTTCCAATTCCACCAACAGCGAACCACTGCCACAAGTTTCCTGAGATAAAGGGTGCACAGAACAGGAAATCCCATTGGCAGCAATGAGATCTTCTGAACCCACTGCCATCTAATGTCCCTTTGCCACCGTAAAACACACTGCAGGGGCAAAGTAAAATCCTGCTCACTGTCTGCAGTGAGAAAGCCCAAGAACTAGTAACTACTGTGGAAAGGAACTCTTCAGCTGTAAAGCACCTGGACACTCAACAAGTATTTTTATTCCTGATTTTACTTGTTACTTGGCCAAGTTCTGAATATCTGATACTCTGTAAATTTCTCTGTCTTATTTTTGAATGTTTTGATGCTTTGGAAGGATAGCCAGGGTGGTCTGGAGAGGTTTATATTTGCATTAGTGGGTAGTTAGATGTATTTGTATAATTTAAATCTTTTGTTAATACTTTCAGCACCTTTACCTGATTGAACTTTAGTAATAAAAGAAACCCTTCACCTATTAACTTAAGGAACATGACTGGCCTATTTATTGCGCCAAGCTATACACAGTTTAATATTTGTTAAGTTGTCAATATCACCTCCCTTGTAATTTCAAACTCTCAGGAGCGAGACAGTTCAGGAGTGAGACAAAGAGAGGAGTTGGCTCACATCTGCAGATTTGTTCGTAACACTGCATGTGTACCTTAAGGTATTGGGGTTTGGCCTCCTTGTGTAAAAAGTACACTCCTGGCCATTCTGGCTTCCAGCAGCAGATGGAGTACCAGTGGGAAACTCCTTGTTACTAATTTAGAATGTTCTTTCAACTGAAGCACTAGAACCACATGGCTAACTATCCTCTGTCAAGTCCGTGGGTGTAAAATGGTGATGTGAGTTGTGTGCTGAAATCCTTAACCAAGCAAAAAAAATTTTCTTGGCAAATGCAATAAAAATCCAGCAGGGATTATTTCAGAAGAGTGAGAAAATTCTAAATCAAGAGCACCTGAAGTCATGCGATAGGAGGAAAACAAAAATGAGACTTTGTCAGTAACTATAATCTCTTTTTCCACAGAACAGCTTAAATGGTAAGCATGGACAGCATCAAATGTAACTTCAATGAAAGTTCCTTTCATCCCATGTTGTGTTTAGATTTTTCTTCCCTACAAGGCACGCTGCATACTGTGTAAAGTAATTGTTGCTAAGAAACAACGCCTGTCCTCTTATTTTATTGCCCAGGGCCCTGCTATAATACATATTGAGAGGCCAGTTGGCACACAAGAGACACAGATTGATTGTATTAAGTACAGGGATTTGCTGAGCGGCTATGGTGCTGAACCATCATTCCTCTGCCATCCCTACTTGCAAATCCTTGATAAGAAGATCAGCAGGCATCCAAAACTACATCAGCATATATAAACTGTTAAAGAAAATAGCATCTACAGTCCAGATATACACTGGAGCAGAAGTGGGCACAGCAAGCTGCACAACTGACAACTAATTTGCAAGCAGCCACCTTCAGAATACCATGATACATTAATTAATTTTAAAGAAGTTAATTCCCCATGTGCATAATACCTGTATTGTTAGATCATCACTTTGAAAGCCTCCAGTGGAGTCCCTAAATGCAAAAGATTTGCGGAGGCAAGATTCTCTTCAGAATAGCATATAAGATGGAACAAGCTTAAATAATTGTTCCAAAAGCCCTATGATTCTCAAATTAGCTACGATGAGGTCCCTTAAAATAAATAGATGTGAAGAAGGCAGGTGTCTTTGTATGTAAAAGTATATTCCTTATAGCAGTCCAAAATTGGGGAACGTGACAAAGTAGATCAATACTGTTAATCCCAAAGGTCATGGTTTCAAGCATGTTAGAAGTTATGACATCTCGACCATTCATCTCAGCCTTTGAAATATGTAATGAGAACCTGTTTGTGAGAGACTTAATCATTACCAATAGTCTTCTTTTCTTTTCCTGCTTGTGGAATAGGAATGATTTCACCCCAGATCCACCAACATCTCATTATGTCGCATCATCAATCGTTCCTAATCAGGCAGAGGATCTTAGCACGTGGAAACTGAGCGAGCTTGCAATGAAACATAGGTGGATGTCTGCATGTGGCCTAGTTCTGTCACAACCTTGCTAGAAAAGCTGAACCCTTCTAAAATAATATGCCTCAAACAAAAGGAGGTATCATCCTCTCAGCTGATGTGTGTGTCTTGGGAGGAGAGTTGATGATGTGATAAATGTACCAATGATGTGATCTGAACAGATGATATCCTTTCCACTGCTCCTCTACAAGGCATATATACACACACATGTAACACCTTGCAGAAATTCAATCTGGTAATTTGAATGTACCTGGAGTAATCAGATCCAAATCGCACATGAACCCCTCTTAGCTTATGAAGGGTGCACACGTAAAAAGTGAACATTTGCACATCTTCTAAAATTAGCCAATTTTTCGAGAGCGTTCCCCAGTGCAACTCCTAGATGCATTTCTGCCATGATCAGCAGCTCATTACAATATAAAAAAAACAGCATCTCTCTGGTGTCCAGCGAAAACTGCAGAGGGCTGATGATATGCCAAACTGGAAGTGGTCAGATCAAACAAAATGTGGAGGAAATCAACATTCCCATATATTTTCGGGTTGCATTGCTGACTTTATGTCACCACTCATGGCATAAAGAAAAATTTTGATTTACTATCACCCATTCTGCATTATTGTCCTACACCAATTTCAACCCAGCATGCTGTCCATGTGCTGTCAGCAATTAAACTCCAATTTGTCATCAATTGGCATTAGATAACAAAATATGGACAACATTTTACATGTCCATGCACTTAAAACCTTATAACTGTCATTCTTGAAACCAATGCAAGACAATACAAAGATATTCAGTTCCAAACAGCCATTAAAATACAGAAGAGAACCCTGGGGCAAGTATACCAAGTCTCTCAATGACAGTGATTTATGTTGAATTTAGCTTCTGGTATTCCCAAAGTATGCACACAGCTGCTGACTGCATTTGCTTTACATGGCACAAATGTTTTTGCACATCATAGCAACACGAAACATCAATTATTAGTCCATTAGGATTGATTTCAATCCTGCTAAGGCAGGCTCATTTTTCTTACACTGATATAATAGGAGTTTTGGCTGCAGAAACACATTGAAACTCATAGTGAGTGCAGGCAATCACATCATCACTAGCCACCCGGGCATCAAGGGTTATTCCGGCAAGAAGGAAAATGGAGTGAAAGCCACAGTCAAATCATCAATGATCTTATTGAATAGCAGAGCAGACTCGAGAAACCAAATAGCCTATACCTGCTCCTATTTATTACCTTATGTTCTGATGGCAATTCTTAACAGGATCTGACAAGTTTTGATGAGTTAGTCTGTTAAATTCTGCTTGGCAACTTTGCAGGGACCAGTAGTCAATGATCACCTCAGTTGTGATCGGGGCAGGATGTCATGCCCCATTGTGCTATCTCAAAGTGCAGCATTTCAGTTTAACAAACCCAAATCAAGAGGCATGACTGCAGAGAAGCACACAAACTAGCTGGCTTTCAAGCATTCTTTGAAGTGTGTTCGAGGGCATCATGACTTGATTGTAAATACACCACATGATTCAGGATGCATTTCCCTACACTGTTAACATGCATTTGGCATGCCACAATTTTAAACAAGAAAATATAGGCAGTTGCTCAAAGGATTGACTGACATTTACAACAAATATGAAAAGGACGTTGTCATATGGCAGTACATTTGTACACATGCTTTCACTGGGGACTTTAGGACAGGCAAGTTGAGTGAATGACAGTGATAATGCTCAAGTTAATCCTGTCTATCATTAGTTACCCATTATAGCATTATGCATGGGAGCACTGCTGAATAATTGGTTTCCTTTTTTTATTATTCAGGAATTATCAGCAAGTAGACAGCTTAATAAGGACTTTTCAATGATTTACTAATTCAAGTAGCTGACTGGGTGTACGCAATGTAATTATTTACCTTAACTACTGCTGTATCTGGTAAAAAAGATATACCAAATGTATTCCTCATTTCCTTTATTCTCTTCACAGTTGAATATTTCTTCTCCATCATAAGCTAAAGCCTTTGAGATTTAGGGAGATACTAGCTTAGGACAGCAGGTAAAAAGATATTTTATAAAGTAGTAATTGCAGGAGGAAAAAGAGAGAGAAGAGGGCCCAAGATTCATTGAGGAAAACAGGAGTAGTGGGGTAGGGCCAACGTAGCAGAAGGGATGCACGCACAACTAGATGCAGAGGAAATCTGAGTTCTATAAATATAACAGAAAACAATATTAGGTAGAGATAAGTTTTAGACTGAAGGCAAAGAGGAGAGAAAATAATCAGTCCAAGATGAACGAGTTGCAATGGAATCCAAAGATGGGGAACATAATATGTCAAAAGTCGAACTGGAGCAAGAGTATCTATCAAAATGTTAGTGGAAGTTGATCCAAAAAGGTCAGTTGATTCAGGGACAGATAATCAGCCAGGAATCAATGAAGTGGGTGCAGAGAAATGGTGGAGAAGGAAAGATTGATGCAAGGACCTGAGAAATATCAATAAGGGAGCAGAAATCAAATCCAGAAACCAGGAGCACTACTTGGGAGAATAGAAGCTGAAAGTAAAATGAAGTTTAGGTTGGAAGGAAAGAACATTAGAGATTTGGGCAAAAGGTAGGTCACTGTAACAGTTCTTCCTCTTTGTTCAGTCCTTTAATACTACATTTTTCTTTATTTCTCTCTCACTGTACAAAGATTGTGTCCTATTGCCAAGCAGAAGAAGTACATCTTGAGAATGAATTGGTGAGGGGAAAAATAATCTTTTAGAGTACGGAAGAGCTCACCATCAAGAGACCAAAACGTTGGGTCACAGCAAAACAAACAAAATATTACTTAAAGGGAAAATCTTTAAAGATTCTCCTTTTAAAAATTAAGTTTCTGATTGCCAAACATAG
This sequence comes from Carcharhinus amblyrhynchos, assembly GCF_965287045.1. Taxonomy (NCBI): domain Eukaryota; kingdom Metazoa; phylum Chordata; class Chondrichthyes; order Carcharhiniformes; family Carcharhinidae; genus Carcharhinus; species Carcharhinus amblyrhynchos. The sequence goes on along the minus strand of NC_137326.1, from coordinate 97,589,366 downwards.
TGTGCCAGCACATACAAATATGAACACAGATTGGGGTTGGTTAGAAATAGAGTGAGGCAGCCTAAGAAGATTCTCACAGTCACAATCCTCAGAGACAACAATAAAGCACTGAGCTCAAAAATCACCAAGAACAGCATCAAATAAAACAATTCTGCAGACTAAAGGCAATAAGATAGACATGATTGAAATCCTCATGTGGGACTTCCTTGTGGCTAAGATGACACCTTGAAGGTCCACCAGTACAATAAAAGAATATATGACTTCTCAGAAATATTTTAAAACAATTGAACTTCTGACACTTGCAGTAGTTAGCAATAATTTCTGTGTCTTGGGTCATGTCAGCTTAATGAGAAGCTCTTAAATAAGAAAGAGAGTCCATCGACTCCCTTCAGAACAAAGCAAAAGGACCTGAAGAAGTTAGGCTGCCAGCCTGATTATTTCAAGTAAAGGAGGTACAGATTTTTTTAAAAAAAGATAGTTATGAAATTATTCAAAATCAGCAAGGCTTCTTTTGCACTGGCTGCAGGAGGAGTGATTAAGAATCCCATTGTCCCAAACAGAAAGACTATGAAAGGCTGGCTCCTTGTCTTCAGCTGTCTTACCAACTAATTACCAGAGCAGACAACATGACCTGCTTGATTCAATAATTTGTCCCTGGCTTCATCTTGTAAATAATAGAGTGAAAAACATTTTATTCTTCTCAGAACATGGCTGCTTTTAATATTAAGATTGGGAATAATATATGTTCGCATGCTATGAAATTAAACTTGATCCACTGTACCTTTGACAAAGATAACTACCAAAGCTGTGCATCTCCAAATACTGCAATTCTGCACCATAATGAAAAATACAGTACAAATTTATCTCAGCTTTGTAAAGACTATAATCAGGAAAGTAATGTTCTTTGCTTTAATTATACAGTCACTCAGTTAGGTGGGTGGTAAAACTGCAGCAGGGAGATCATTTTAGTTCTTATTGAAAAATGGATATCTTGTAATCATAAGAAATATAGTCTTTGCCAAGGATTATCACCAAAGAATCAGATTATCCATATGAACTGCTCCTTTCATTTTCCCTTTTACAAAATCTTTTACTAACCTCCTTTTACTAATACCCTAATTACACTTGACAAAAGATATTTCAATAACAATATTGATCATTCAGGCCAGTCTGCTGAAATCCCATGTCAACCCCCTAGCTGGATGAAGTACTGTGAAAAATATGATGGTGAGCTGTTTACACATTGCTGCTTGAAATGTATAACCAGGGACATTGTAGTTCCATCAAGTTCAAACTAGTGAGCCTTTTGAGGCAGCTGTACTAGTTATATTTTAAAATTGTAACATTGGTGTTAATTGTTGCTGGCCAAATTAAACAGGGGAGATGATGGCAGCATGGTAATGTCACTAGATGAGTCATCAAAAGCTCAGGCCAGTGTTTGGGGACATGGGTTCAAATCCCAACACGGCAGCTGATAAAATTTAAACTCAATTAACAAATCTGCAATAAAAAACTAGACTAAAAAAAAATAGACAGATATCATTGATTGCTGCAAAAACCCGCCTGGTTCACTAATAGCAGAAATTGAGTTGGTTAGGATTATATTTGCTGGAGTTTAGAAGAATGAGGGGGATATCATAGAAATCTATTAAACTCCAACAGGATTAGACCGGGTGTTTACGGGAAGTATGTTCTCGATAGTGGGGATGTGCAGAACCAGCGGTCATAGTCTAAGGATATGAGGTAAACCTTTTAAGACTGAGAAATTTCTTCACACAGAGAGTAGTAAGCCTGTAGAATTTGTTACCACAGAAAGCCAAAACATTGAATGTTTTCAAGAAAGAGTTAGATATCGCTCTTGGGATGAAGGGTATCAGAGGATATGGAGCAGATAGGATCAAGCTATCAAGCTGGATGATGTGCCATGGTCATAATGAATAGTGCAGCAGGTTCAAAAGGACCAAATGGCCCACTCCTGCTCCTATTTTCTATGTTTCTATGTTGAGGAATAGAAATTTGGCATCCTTATCTGATCTGGCCTACATGTGACTCCAGACCCACAGCGATGTAATTGACTCTTAAATCGTCTTGCAAGGCATTCAGTTCAAGGACAACCAGGGATGAGCAACAAATTCCAGCATTGCCCAAATCCCATGGAAGAATTTTTAAAATTTAACAAATATGCCAATGAAGACATATACAAACCTCAAAATTTTTAACAGCATGCAGACTCTGCTCTGAAGAAGTCGTGATGTGGAGATATCAGCGTTGGACTGGGGTAAACATAGTATGAAGTCTCACCAAGTTTATTTGGTAGCAAAAGCCACTAGCTTTCGGAGAACTACTCCTTCATGAGGCAAGTCTTACCTGAAGAAGGAGCAGCACTCCGAAAGCTAGTGGCTTTTGCTAACAAATAAGCCTGTAGAACTTTAACCTGAGACTTCTAACTGAAGAAGTCATACAGACTTGAAACATTAACTCTATTTTCTCTGTTCCCAGAGTCTGCCAGACCTGCTGAGTTTTTCAGCATTTTGTGTTTTATTTCAGATTCCCAGTATCTGCAGTATTTTGCTTTTATTAAGGAGAGTTGGAAAATGCTGCAGGGTCAAAAAGAGTAGCTTTTTGTTCATACTAACAGAAAATTTACCGCACAGAAGGAGCACATTCGGCTTATCATCACTGTCCAGCCAAAAAGAAGCTATCCAATGTAAACCCACTTACAAATTTAGTCTGTAGCCCATTAGATTACTGCATGAGTGCATATCCAAGTATTTTTTAAACATGATGACAGGCAATGAATTCCAGATTCCCACCCCCATCTGAGTGAAAAACAATTCTCCTCAAATCCCCTCTAATCTGTGCCTCCTGACCACTACCTCTCTGCTAAAGGAAACAGATCCTCCCTATCCACTCTCTCACCCCTCATAAGTTTACAGTCTATTCTCAGTTCTTTTTTGTTTCATTTATTGCCCATCCCTAATTGCCCTTGAACTGAGTGGCTTGCTAAGCCATTTCAGCAGGCATTTTAAGTGTCAACCATATTGCTGTGATCTGGAGTCATATATAGGCTAGATGAGATAAGGGTGACAGATTTCCTGCTCTAATGGGCATCAGTGAACCAGATACAAGAATGATCATTATTTGATTAATACTTCTAGATTTTTATAGAATTCAAATTTCACCATCTGCCGTGGTGGGATTTGAACCAAGATTCCTAAAGCTCTCTGGGGGAATAGTCAGTGACAATATCACTTCGCCAGTGCCAATCTGAGAGTGGCTGATGATCCCTGTAAATAGTGCGGAGGATGGGGGAGGTGGCTTCCTGCTGATGAATACAATGCCCAGCTTTGTGTGCTGAGAGGAGGTCAGCGAGGTCAAAAATGGCAGTGCTGGTGTTAAGTCAGTGTTACACACTGGTGAATGTCATGAACGTTGTTGCATACTTCTGACACCTACTCCTAATGCTCATATCAAAATGGTTCAGGTGTGTGTTCTCACAGCAGTCGCATTCTTGTGCCAAAATGGCACCCAATGCACTAAAACCACAAGTGCTGCAAGAACTGAATTTTACATCCCAATTTGGCTGAGCAACCAACTGCCTGTTTAATATTTATAGATTCTAATTCAACAGATTAAAAAAAGGTCAGACACAGTCAGCATGTTAAACAGAAAGTTGCATGGACAACAACCATTTGCCTGATTCAGAAGATCATCGTAAAGGAGAGTAATTAGAAGTTAATTTGTTTAAGTGAAGCAATATGATCCACTGTTGTAAGGAATCTGAAGCTGTTCATTATTTTGTACATGAAGACAAGTTGTACTGTTTGAATTCAATGAAGCTAGTTTTAACCACAGATTAGTACCTTTCTCTTGCTCAGAAATAAGTAGCTTAACAATTCCACTCTGACCTCGTCTTGCTAAGTGTTTGTTCCGTAACCTTCCAAAATGATAGCAGAAGTACACATGGGGGCATGTGTGAAAAATACAAATATTCAGATGGACCCTCAGCAAATACTGTTGTTATATCCATGGTCTCTGCTATTTGATAGTTAGACATTATCGACATGCTCTTAAATATAAGATGCTGAGATCACTTGGGAGGATTTAGCAACCCCTGCATTCAAGATGAAAACCTAAACTTTTAACAGGTCCCCTCACCAGATGCTGGCTGACCGAAAATATATTTGCCACATTTTCTGTCTATAATTCTACATTTTTATCCAATTCATTTTTATGAGGTCTGGTGTGATCCATCCTTTGTCTTTTTCTCTGCTCTTCTACCTCCCTTTCGATGCTTTGTAAAACCCCTCTTTAGACACTTGGTCATCTACCCTTGAGTGGTTCTATGAAAAAATTTTTATGTGAAAAAAAATTCAACGAATGTGAGCATTTCAGCAAGGCCAACAGTTTTTGCCCATCCCTAGGTGCCCTTAAGCAGGCCTTGGTGAACTGCCTACAGTTGAGTGGTTTGTTAGGCCCTTGCAGCGGGCAGTTAAAAGCCAAACACATTGACTTGGTTGTGGAGTCACAAGTAGGCCAGATCTGGTAAGGATGCCAGATTTCTTCCCCTGAGGTACGGTAAACTAGATGGTTTTTTCTACAATTCGATGGTTTCATAGTTTGTTAGTCCATGTTAATTAAATGAATTTAAAATCCTCCAGGGTGGGATTGTTTTCAGAGCAATAGTCCAGTAACAATACCACAATGCTGCTTTCCCCCATCGCACTGTGCTGCAATACAGATCCAATAGAAATGCAAGTTGTTGTTGATCCTGCAGATTGTAGGTTTGTGCACACTAAACAGTGTGTATGCAAGAAAATTGCTCAAGTATGTTTCCTTCTGTACAGTTATGCAGAGATCTTCCAAGTAGTGGTTTGCGATGCAGCACTTCTAATTATACTGCACCTCAGCTTCAGAAGATGTAGAAAGCAGATAAAGTCTATTTAACAAATGAACATCATCAGGATAGTACATGAAAGTAGAGGCATTATCTTGATAAAGGAAAAAAAGGCAATAATTAATATGTTTTATAGATCAGTACATGATGAACACAGTTATTCTGTGGTGGCTGCACAGGAACACTGTATTGGATGCATCCACTTCTTAGTGACTGTTGTCAATAGTTCAGTCTAAACTTAAGTGAAACAGGGCAATTTTTATGATAACATCTGCATCTTTATAAACAAGTGCAGTAATTGAGGTCAGATACATTAAAAACCTATTTGTGTTGCAAACTGACATGAATCTGCAGCACAGCTGTCGTAACTGGGGATAAATGGTAGAGAATTATTCAGGCTGATTTTATTTCTAATTTTAAAAAATCTCCTGTTTCTTCTACAAAACTGACTCCCAGGTCTCCAGTTGACACCCTGGAGTCATACATAGCACAAAGGAAGATGGTTGTGTTGGTTGAAAGTCAATCATCTCAGTTTCATGACATCACTGCAGGAGTTCCTCAGGGTGGCATCCTAGGCCCAACCATTTTCAGTTGCTTCATCAATGGTCGTCCTTCCATCATGAAGACCGAAGTGGGGATGTTCGCAGATGATTGCACAACGTTCAACACAATTCGTGACACGTCAGATACTGAGGCAGTTCATGTTCAAATGCAGCGATCTGGACAATATCCAACTTGGGCTGACAAGTGGCAAGTAACATTTGTGCCACACGAGTGCCAGACAATGACTATCTCCAATAAGAGAGGATCTAACCATTGCCCCTTGACATTCAATGGCAATACCATCAGTGAAACCCCCCCACTATCAACATCCTGACTAGTGACTGAACTGGACTAGGTATATAAATAGTGAGCAGGTCAAAGGCTAAGAATCCTGCAGTGAGTAACTCACCTCCTGATCCCCCCAAAGCCTGTCCACCATCTACAAGGCACAAGTCAGGAGTGTAATGGAAAATGGAGGTCATTCATGAAAGTAACAACCCTCCACTGAATGACCGGTCCTCAGTAGCACCGTTTTTAATATTCATTTATGAGATGTTGATGGCTTGGCCAACATTAATTGCCTACCCACAATTGCCTTTGAGAAGGTAGTGATGAGCTGCCTTATTAAACCACTGCAGTCCATGTATAGGTACATCCACAACGCTGTTACTGAGGGAGCATTTTGACATGAACAACAGTGAAGAAACAGCGATATGTTTCCAAGTCAGGATGCTAAGTGACTTGGAGGAGAACATCTAGGTGGTGGTGTTCCCAGGCATTTGTAATAATTGGGGATAAACGGTAAGAGAATTATTCAGGCTGAACAACTGGATCTTATTTCTTTTCTAATGGTGACAAACTGGATCCTAATTAAGTGCAAGAAATTTATGACGGGGCTTCATTCTTAATAAATTGGCTGAAGCAGATGCAGTTCATCAAATGCTGTACTTTTTGTTAAAGTCATTTAATAATTTATCATGAATTTTAAGTCAATTTTACTTTGCAACTGAACTGCATGTCCTAAACTTTCAATTGCAAGAAAGTGTCACATTCAGTCCCAATTGATAAAGTACAAACAGGCAGTATTATATTAGCAGAAGCATTAATAGAAACTGCATTCTGAAGACAGAATAGTTCATTTTGAATGCCCTGAATCTCAGGAAACTCGTACATGTGTATTCTATGAGGATACTGATTAATTTAGTTGTTTAAAACTGTAAGCAATCACAGTGCAGAATACCTTTTAGATATTTTGAGTAAACCATAAAGGTTTTTCATAATTTCAAAATTTCATAACAATCTGCTCTGAATCCTCTTCAGGGATTAACACTGTACCAAACTTAATTGAATTGGTATATGAAGTAGTTCAATCGTTATTTTTCTTTCACTATTTTCCCCCCACAGATAGAACCGCAAGCTTTTAAGCAATTTGAAAACTGCACATAGTGGTTGCACATTTTACATGCATCTGTACTGGTTGATACAAGATATGGTGTATTATTTTATCTTAGTCACAAGTGGTAATCTACATGACTTTGACCTTGACAATGCTCCACGCTTGGCCTTCTCGACCCTCCAGCAGCCGTGGACATAACTGACTATGCCATCCTTCTCCAACATCTCTCCTCCATCATCCAGCCCTGGTCAGACTGCTTTTATCTGGTTCTATATTCATCAATATGGTAAAAACTTTCTCCAAATACTGGAAGACCAAAGACACATTCTTTAGTCCCCACCACAAACTCCATTTATTAACCACTGATTCCTTCCCTTTCCCTGGCAACTTTTGAGGCCAATCCAGACTGTTCACATCCTTGGTATTACATTTAACTCCAAGACGAGTATCCAACCAGGCAACCACAATTGCAAGTCATCACTAATACCACCTATTTCCACCTGAGTAACGTTGTCTGACTGCCTTGCCTCAGCTTCTCTGTCGCTGTAATTCTCATCCATGTCTTTGTTACCTCTATACTTACCACACCAGCTCATCCCTGGCTGCCCTCCATAAATCAATGCTTCATCAAAATTCTGCTGACTGCACACTAATCCACACGTTCCACTCACTGATTATCCCTGTGTTCAATGACCTATGTTGACTGTTTAGTTAAGCAATACGTTGACTTTAATGTTTTAATTTTTTTTATGGGTGGCACAGTGGTTAGCACTGCTGCCTCACAGCACCAGGGGCCCAGATTCGACTCCCAGCTTGGGTCACTGTCTGTGCAGTCTGCACATTCTTGCCGTGTCTGTATGGGATTCCTCTGGGTGCTCCGGTTTCCTCCAACAGTCCAAAGATGTGCAGGTTAAGTGGATTGGCCATGTTAAATTGCCCCTTAGTTTCAGAGGGACTAGGTAGGGTAAATGGGGTTATGGGGATAGGGCCTGGGTTGGATCGGAGTCGGTGCAGACTCGATCGAATGTCCTCCTTCTGCACTGTAGGATTCTATGATTTTTATCCTTGTTTCCAAATCTTTCCATGACGTTTTCTCTCCCTATTTCTGTAACCTCCTCCAGTTCTACAACTTTCCAAAATTTCTGCACTTGTTCAACTCCAGCCTCGTGTGCATTTCAAATTTTAGTCATTCTACCATTGCTAGCCATGCCTTCAGCTGCCAATGTCCCTAGCACTGCAAATTCCCTCCCTAAACACCACTCATTTTCTTTATCTCATTTTCTTTATCTTTTCTCTTTAAGACTAAATTCTGTGACCAAGTTGTTGAGCCAGTTCCGTTTAAAACCAAATATCTCCAGACCATTTTCACTCTCACATGATCTCCTACTGCAGAAAAGTTTTTTCGAAAAATGTTAGACATCAGGTTTTTGGGTAAAATTTGAGACAAAAGATGCTTATTTGAAAGAAGCTGTAAATGGAGAGTTTTAGGAGTTATCAAGAGATTCAATGAAATAGTGGAATCCCTCTTTCACAGCAAGGCATACTACATATGAATCCACTATTTCAGCACAAGGTTCATACTTGATAATGAAAATACAGTATAACTGGTTCACTCTGTCTCAAAGGTTAACTCAGAATGGGCAATAAATGCTGACCTCAAGAATATTAAAAAGCACAATGCTCCTTCAGTAAAGCTATGACAAATAGGAGACTAGGACTTGAGTTAGATCCTGTGGTCTGCAGATCACTGCCTCAAGTTCTTAATTGAGAACAATCAGTTCTTCCTTTAAACTTCTGTTTCCTTTGCCTATGTAGTGCTCCATAGTGATTGTCATGGGAAAAAGTCTTGACTCGCAATAGTAGCACTCACCGCTGAACCAGATGGTTGTGAATTCAAGTTTTACTCCAGAAACAGAATTGAAGTGGAAACTTCACTTGAAAACGGAAAGAATGTTGCATAGTCAGAGGTATTGTCTTTCAGATGAGTTACAAACCTAAGATTTCCCTGACCTTTAAGGTGAAGATAAAAGATTCCACGACCCTATTCAAAAAAGAGCAGGGAAATTCTCTTGGATGTCCCTACTAATATTTAACCTTCAACAATACCATTAAAATGATTTTGATGAAAGGTCATTAACCTGACATATTATCACTATTTTCTTTCCACTAATGTTACTTGATCTTCTGAACATTTTCCAGCAATTTCTGTATTTATTTTGCTAAACTTACCTGCCCTTTGTGGCACGGTGGCACTATTGGTGCCTCACAGCACCAAGGACTCAAGATCAGTTCTGGCCTCAGGTGATAAACTGTGCGGAGTTTGCACGTTCTCCTTGTTTTTGTGTGGATTTTCTCCAGGTGCTCTGGTTTCCTCCCACAGTCCACCTTTGGGTGTTGGGTAGGTGGATTGGCCTTGCTAAGTAGCACCTTAGTGTACCAAGATGTGTAGGTTAGGTGGATTAACAGGGTAAACGTGGGGTTATGGGAATAGGGCAACGGTTGGGCCTGAGTAAGATGCTTTGTCGAGAGGTCGGTGCAAACTCGATGGGCTGAATGGCCTCCTTCGGCACTGTAGGGATTCTATGATTGTGGGGGGACTTTGCCATCAGTAATTTCGGAATCATTGTTTCAACAACTTTTCTATTGCCAAATTCTCCTGTCCCCAACAATGCATGGATTGCAGCAGTTCAAAAAGGCAGCACACCACCACCTTCTCAAGGGCAATTATGGATGGGCAATAAATGCTAGCCTAGCAAGCAATGCCCACATTTTAAGAATTAATTTTTAAAAACAGGTTTATTATGATATTTAACCAGTACACTAAATCCCTAGTTTATCAACATAAAATGGCAATTTTTCCAACAGCCAACTTGGAACACTTTCACAGAAGAAGTCCAGTGGTAGAAATCATTTAGTATGGGTATTTGTCTACTGGAGTAATGTCCCACGTACCACAGCTAAATGGAAGTTGGACTTTCCTCTATAGGGATGCATTCCTTCTGGTTACTTTTCAGCATGTCAACTTATACAACAAAACAATAAAGACTACCTAAAAACTGAGTAGATTAAAGAAATGTTTTCAACACAGTCTATGGTCAGTATTCAAGTTTGTCACCTTAGTATAGACGATCAAATCATAACAACACAGCAGGCAATTCAGCCGATGGGGCCTGAGCCAGCTCACTGAAAAAACCGTTTAGCTAGTCCCACTCCTCTGCTCTTTCCATGTGGTCTGCTTTTTATACTCTTCAGGTGCTTATTCGATTCCTTTTTGAAAACCATAATTGAGACAGTCTGCAGCACACTCTCAGGTCATTCAATTCCAAAGGCTAGCCATGCACTGAGTAAAAACATCTTTGAATTTTTTACCAGTCACCCCAAACCAGTGTTCGCAATCCTTCTGCAAAAGGAATAGTCTCTCCCTGTCTATTTTGTTAAGAACCTTTATGATTTTGAACACCTCTATCAAATCTCCTCTCAACCTTCTCTTTTCTCAAGCAAATACTCTCATCTTCTCCAACTTGCCCAATTGCTGAAACTGAAGTTCTTCTTCCCATTCTCATAAACTTTCTCGCTGCCCTCCCTCCCTGACGTCTTCCCAACCTCCTGGAAGCACGGTGTCCAAAACTGGGCACAATGCTTCAGCTCAGGCCACCAACTGTTTTATCAAGCTTCATCATAACTTGTGTGAAATACTGGATGCCCTTTGGATTTTATTAATCCTTCTGAGAAATCAAGACAATATCTGAACAGTGCAGCAAAAAAATAGGTTAAGTGCAAATATCAGAATCTCAGTGCATCTTTTGCAGGGTACGATACTTGGATTTCAATAAAATTAAAATATTGCCAAATTGTAAATCTCCATTGTCAGTGACAGTCACCAAATCCGTAATTCAACATTTGTGTTTACAATTCTTTCCATTGTGTAATATTTAAAACTGAAATTAGCATCTGAACATTTTGAGAACTGAAATATGTAGCAATACTTGGGTTTTGATTTGAGATGTATTACATTGCAGTAGAACTTGCTAGAATGGGACGAAAGATAAATAGTCCTTGACAGATTCGTCTCCACTAGAATGATCACAAAATGCATTTATTCTAAGTTTGTGACTAGCTTTTTTTAAAAAATGTCACTTTTAAAATTAAAGCGACAGCGATGAACCTTATTGTAAAAGTACTGCTACGTGAAGAATGGGCTTTCTCACTGCATTTCCTTTGGATATTGCACCGTATCCCTTCCTCCCACTCATGTTTTAGCCTCTGCCTCCCGGCTCCAAGTTGAACATAGTTTTGAACAGCTCCAACTATAAACATTGTTGTCACTGCTTTGCAACATAACGCGACCCACAAAGGGATTTCGGGTGAAATAACCCCATTAACTGTTCCACGAAGGGTGAATGGAACGTAAATAATTAGTATTAAAAATAAAGTACATATTTCTGTTCTGCTAAAACCAACCTATTTTCGATACAACCAAAATGTAATTTCTAAAATAAAAACGCAGCAGAAATTTGCCGGAATATAATTCCCCCATTCGACGTCTCTTTTTTTAACTGTGACATTCTAGAAATTCACCATTTTGTGCTGTGTTATCAGTTTTAAGTAAAATAAAGCTTCCTCGCAAAGGCAGTAAATATGTGGGCTGTGGGGGGTTAGTGGGCGAAAAGCGTAACCCACAGAGGGTGCAAATTGCCCCAGATCACCGTTTTGTCCAAATGCAGAGGGGTGGGGGAAGCACAAGCTGAGTGGTGTGCCACCAACGCGCTTCATCATTTCCCATCCTCACTCCCCAGTTCCCGGGGGTCTCAATGCCAATTGCAGACCCAGCTTGTGTGGCTGGCGGTCCGCGAAAACATTCCGGACTCGGAAACGTAGCGGTGTTCGCGGCTGTGACGCTGCTGTCAAGCGATTGATCAAAAACAGACTTACATCCTGGGGGATGAGGATCTCGGTTTTATCCGCTTCGCTCTCTGCCTTTTCCGGCTTCTGCCCCAGAGCTGCGGGGAGAGAGATTTTCACCATTTTCTCCTTTTAGAAAAACTCTCTCGCTCGTTCTTCAAATCGTATGTTTTCCCCCAAAATAAATGAACAATGTCGCCAGCTGTCTGCGCTTCCTGCTTCTGATTCTGCCCTTTCGGTTTCCCTCCTTTGGCTTCCGGAAGTTTCAGGGTTTGTGTGTGTGCGTGGAAAGGGAACGCCTTTTGTGTTCATTTTCTTAGCTTGGCATGAGACGGAAGGTGCTGAACTTGCTTTTCTCCCGCTAGTTGCTTTCATATATATGTTCAAGAGGAACGTATTTTTTTTGCAAATACCACTTTCTTTATTTCAGACAACAAAGCAGTATTAAATTTCAAAACTTCCTTGTGTGCTCAAAATGGAAGATGCGAGTGGTGGGAAGTCGGTTTTCAAACAGAGGTGCTAACATTTGTTGATTTGGAAATATTGAATATTTATTACTTTGCAGTATTAGTCCACCGTATCCTGTGTTGTTGTAATAGGTTATCAGTTTAGGTGCAACATTGAAAAAAAATCAAAGCAGCCCATTAGCTAGTGTTTAACCCATATGGGTATCTAAAGAACCAGAATGAGCCCAAGGAGAAGCACAGTCAGCTTCGAATACATAGGGCCAAGGAGAGACTTCACCTTTCAGTGATAGCCTTTTGCTTTTAATTCGTGATTCTGCCTCTTATAGATTTACATCTGTAAACTGTATCCCTAATTGTGATTGTTTTTCCATTGCGATGAAAGCTTTTCTTTGGTACTGGTTTCTCCCCAGTCCAGAGTACACCGCTTCCCGTGGCTTAAGTTAAAGGATGGAGAACTCTGCCAGTTCTACAAAAACCAGCCCCCCCCGGGGGGGGGGGGGGGGGGGGGGAGGGCAGAAGAATGGAAATAGAGAGAATACAAACGCCTTCATTCATGAATGAAAATTCCTGTGGTGATTGTAGGTCTGACCCTTGAAGGCAGCATAGTAGAAGAGAGTCACCTGGCTCTCACACCAGAAGGTACAGTCCCCTCTCACGCACAATCACCCAGCAGCCACTAAGCATGTAAGAACTGGAGCAAGGCAGCCTTAGCCACATTACCTTGTAACTGATTTCTCTTTATCAATACTTTTTGTTTCAAACAAAACCTGCAGTGTTTTGACAGCGCCCGATAGCTCCACCACCCTGAACTGAATAATTCTTAAAAAGAGGGGACCATGGAAAACACAGACACCCACAACCGCTGACGACAGTAGAACAGACAGTTCTAGTGAACCGAGCAAAGAAAAACGAGTCAACCCTTGCAGAGAAATTGTGATCAAGAAAAGTAACTTGGCCTACTACTACAGGCAGCATGACATGCATGGTTAACTTGTGAATTGAACCAAGATATACTATAAATGCTACTGTGTTATCATGATAGCAAAAATCGTTTTGACGACTTGTTTTTGGCCTAAAGTGAATTAAAAAAAACAGCGGCTACAAGATGAGAACATGCAGTTCGCGTACTAAATTATATTACAAAATCCACTGGCTGAACATTGAGTAATAGTGATAGACTGACCATAACACAGTTTGCTTGAGAAAATTATCAGTAATGGTGAATCTGAAATCTAAAGCAGATAGAAACAAATCAGGACAACATTTCTGTGGTGTGGTCACATGAACTGGTTAAACGAGCTGAGATTGTAATGTTTTTCTCTGAACGCTTTGGTGAAGAATTATCAGATTGGAACTATCTGGCTGACGTGCAGCAAGATATCTGGAGGGTTGAGTTCCACTGTTGTGAACAAAAGTCGGAAAACCGCCATGAGTCATCTTATGTACTCAAATATAATTGAATCAGGTGAAAGCACCAATTTTTGCAAAAGATTGAATTAAATGAATGAATAATTAAAGGTTAAGTAGGATTTTAGTTCAGAAGGCTGGACATTACAAGCTACAAAAAAAGGGTCAAATTTTACTGGAACAATACATGGTTGCTAATGCGTAAAGCAACTAGCAAATTCAGGGATAAATGTTGTATGATTAATTGCCAATCTCCAGAATTTGCTAGCGATAAAGACATTCTCTTGACCTTAGTCCCCCTATGATTTATTATGCAATTCCACAAATTAACCATTAAAATTAGCAATTAATAGCACAAATACCCCAATGATGTGTTAATTGTTGGTGCACTGCCATTAGTCTGCATCAGGTGTCAATGTTACACTTGTGCAGTTGTCTGCATGGCTGTCATTTTTATAGCAATGACCAGCAGGTTCATGTATGGCCATTATAGTCTGGAAATGCAAACATTACAGCACTAGGCTGCATGAGGTTAATACATTCTACTGAAGGGAAGCACTCTCTAATGTTGTGGTTGACCCACGGTTTCTGTATCTCCAGCTCCGGAGCCTCTTCCCCTTAACCCAGGTTGGTCACCAGGAACAAGCAATGGAGCTGCAAAACAGAATTGCATTATAAAACTAAATTCAGCACTGAGCCAAAGGAGATATTAGGTCAGATGATGAAAAACTTGGTCAAAGATGTTAATTTAAAGGAGGACAGCAAGGTACAGGAACTGTAGAGGGAATTCCAGGTGCTTGGGGCCTAACAACTAAAAGGCATAGCCACAAGTGGAGGATGAATTAAAATTACGACACAGACGGGGCCAGAACTAGATGAGCACAGATATATGTTTCTATTAATTCTGTCTCTCTCTGCAGATGCCTGCGGGTTAGCTCAGCATTTCCCGCATAATGTTTTTATTTCAGATTTTCAACATTTATAGTGCTTTACTTTTGGAACAATTTAAACTATTCCCTTTCATTCCTACTTAGTTAATTCTGAGAGATCTAAAAATCAACACATTAAATATTTATCTTCTGTCTTTTCGTCTCAAAGAAATTGTCATCAAAATAAGTCAATTAATGGCGGCTGATCATTGTCTATCTCTTAACAATACAACTTAAATCAAAGGGCAAATGTACAGTTAAAAGCAATATCTCAGTCTTGTGTTGCACCACTCCACCCGTTAGCTTTGTAAAAATGGCATTTTGCTGCCTGGCTCACCATCAGCATGTACTAAATATAATGGGAATAGTTGTGTTTGCACAGTATATACAAAGACGACATTCATCGACAAATGAAAGAAGCATGATTCAGTCGTTAGAACAGTAGGAAATTTTAATTATCCAAAAATAAATCAGTAGAGAATGTGTTGAAAAACGGTTTTCTTGGATTAAAAAAGTTACTCCCAACAGGGAAGCACAGACTTAGTAAGGTCTGGGTAATTAGACACCAAATCTAAGGGAGCATGGGGAAGCAGTGACCACTACATAATGCAAATTGAGAAAAAGAAAAAAAATGTATTTTTGAAAAAATACATACCGTGATGAAAAAGACATTGCCCAAATTAAGTGAAAAAAACTGGGAAATAGCATGACACTGGGAAATAGTAAATGATTGAGATATTTAAACAGAGGCTTAACGGGTAAAAATCACATGTTCCAATTACAAAATATACTGAAGGCCAGGATCCGACGGATCAATAGGTGAATTCGATCAAATCTTAAAACAGAAGAAGTGCTTGCAGTGCATATAATGATAGTAAAAATACAGAAAGCGACAAAAAACGTTAACGGGGCTAACAGCAAGTATGAGAGAAAATAAGCAAAATCCATTAAAAAGGTTTTCTATGGGTATTTTAGTATCATGACAGTATCTCCATTCTTAGCATTACTAATAGATTAAAGTGACAAAGCATGCATTGGAAAAATGAGGTGGAAACAGACAAATACTTTGCCTCAACATTCACAGATGAGGTAGATATTTAAATTGTAAACCAATTAAAAGTGGGTGTCAAGTACAGCTGGTTAGGGATACCGTCCGGAGACAATTATTTCAAGTAGTTACACAACGTAGTTAAAACAAATCGCTACAGCCTGATGGCTTGCAACCAGTTATCTTGAGAAGATGCAGCAGCTCCAACAATAATTTTCCAAAATTCTGTAGGTAGCAAAATTGTTTGAGAACTGTAGGCTTAAAATGTGGCTTCCCTTTTCAAAAAAAAGTATAGCCAGTTCGCCTTATTTCAGTTATTGGTAAATAATCACTAAAAACAGGATGAAATTACTAAGCAACTGGAACCACAAGCACTAATCAGGACGAGCTAGAACATTTACTTTAAACCTTTGTTTAGATTGTATGGTGTGCTGAGGTGTTGAAAGCTAAGATTGAAATTACTGAAAATAGCAGAATACTGCAATTTTAAATTAACACAAGGGCTCCCTCCTCTGGAAACTGTGGTCTTCAGCTGATAATCAAGCTTCATAAGCAGATTGGTAACAAGTACAGCATTTGATTTTTCTTTAAAAAAACTTGCATTTTTATAGCACCTTTTAACATAGAAAATGTCTCAAGGCAATATGGAGGTGCAAGAGAGAAGAACAAGAGTAGGTAAAAATCAGACTTATTTTTATCATCTTAATGGAAATCTAATATTTGGTCTCTTTTTGGTCTGATATCAAAATGTGAACGGTTTCAGAAACAGGAGAGAAAACTGGCCAGAGGATTGAATTAATGTCACAAAATCCCAACCAGCCCTTTGTGATTGAAATGTTAACTTTTAGCATAAATGTAATCATTCAATATTTAACATATTAGAAAGTGTTGAAATTACTACATCACCCTCCCCCCAAAAAAGTGATTTTCAATGTCACTTTAGCACAAATTCAATAGGACAAAATGGAAATTGTATACGCATAGAAGTAAGAAAAGATGCTTAGACCCCAAGTAGAACCATTCTACTTGCTATTACATTTTTGTCATGCTTTATATTAAAGAAAAACCTGATATAGCTGCTGAACTGTTTTGCCTCACTCCTTTTGTGAAACCCCAGATTCTCTTCTTTTGAAAGGTATCCCTTTAAACCCCAAAAGAAACTAAAAATTTGAAAGTGGGGAGGTAATAATTGATATTCTTGGATATGACATCATGTCAGTAGTTACAAATGGCTGAAGTTGCTAAGAAAACTGGTGGTATCCAGTCTGAACAGATAGTTTAGAACAGTGTGTAGATCCATCTTTTATTTGGCAATAAGAATAAAATACAACACCAGACACTTGTAAAGCCACGTATAAGCAAGCTTAGAGACCGACTCTTGAGAGCAATATGAACTCAGGCGTGCTAAAGAGCTGAGTATTTGTACTGACAGCAGACCATGAACATTGTGTAGAGGTTGACCAGTTAAAAAGGAACTCTGGAAATCTGCATCTTGAGGTCTGTTATGAGCAATGAGCCTGGTGAGCATCAACTCTATTCAGGCACCTGATAGAATATGCATGCCAGTGACAGGTTTAAGCTTGAGAGAGGAGAGATACAAAAATGTCCAGAGGGGCAATTTTTTTTCCCCCACTGAGGGTGGTGTGTCTGGAACAAGCTGCCAGAGGCAGTAGTAGGCAGGTACAATTTTGACTTTTAAAAACATTTAGATAGTTACATGGATAAGATGTAAAGAGAGAGATATAGACCAAAAGCAGACAATTGAGACTAGCTTCAGGGTTAAACAACAGGCAGCATGGATAAGTTGGGCCGAAGGGCCTGTTTCTAAGTTGTAAACTTCTATGACTAAGTGACTCGAGGGCCATACCCATTAAGTGGAAAAGTGAGATCCTTGAGAGAGAGATTTGGAAAGATAGATTGCACATGGTATCACGTTTGTGCAGGAAGTGATGAATGTATTTGTAACTACACAAGAATTCTTTGTTGCTAAGTCCTGTTTAACACTGCCCCATTTAATGTTGTTTTGCACTTTAACATTAACTTCTCAATGGATGCCTGTAATCTCAATGAAGTGCCCACCCCAAAGTCCCTTAAGTGCAGCCTCTCCTTCCCCTCTTAACCCCCCCGCCCCCTGAACGTTGTCGCCTCCTGTCCTCCACTCCCCTACCCACGTGCTGATCAAACCTTCCACTTCCTGACCCACCCTCTCCTGAATCTAGGTTACCATTTGAAGATCCAAATCCAGGCCAAAGCAGCTGCTCCAATGTGAAGCACAGGTCTCAATAGTGCATTCATGTCAAGCTGGGGCTGCTACAATCCATGTTTATTTCGAATACTCCTGCAATGCAGCTGATCTCCTTGTGGTCAAGAGTATTAAAAAATGGATTGTAGCAGCTCCTGTTTGGCACTTCTGCACCATTGGCACCAAACTCCCATAACACTGGAGCTCCAGCTTTAAATCTTTTCATTAGGAACACATGCCCAGGATAAGGAAACAACAACAGCATCAGGGAAGGGAGATGCCACAGCTTGGAGATTTTGAGGAAGAGAGCGGGGGGGGTGCAGAGAAGCAGGGACTACACAACAACCAAGAGGAGCAGAGAGATGGTTCAGGAAGCAGGGTGTATGGCAAATTGATAAAGGTTATTTCACTTACCAATGGAGGAAATTAGCAATATAAAAAACTGCTGAGGATATAATAATTTTTTTTGATTTTAAAGTCCTTCAGAACCCAATTACAGTTTCAATAGATTCCTGTGGGAACCAATGTTTCACAAAGTTGTTTCACTTGAGTTGTGATTTTCAGGAAATCAAACCGTAACTAGGAATTGGTTTATTACAGGAAAAGTTAAACAAGTGATACCTTATCCATCGGTTTTCTTCCCCCTCACTGTGGAGATTCCTTACGTTTTGGTATCACTCTCCGGGCATTGAAAATTGGCCTATACTGTACTAGGTTTGATAGTGACTTTTCTGAAACTTTTTACTGTCACAGAAAATTAATGATATTTATTACAATACAGTCACCTTCTCAACCATATTTAGCACTATGCCCATAATAGGCTTAGGTTCAGACATTTTAATGACAGATTGTAGTTGACTTCAACTTGGAGGCTTTGTGGTTCTGCCATGAAAAATATATTTTTTGTACAATGGTGCAAAGTGAGTTGAGTAATACTGCGTTCTTACGATTGTTTTCCAGTGTTCTTATTCAGTACTAGCTTGGGGTCAGCTGATAAGAGTTATTGTACAAATATAAACCTTGAATATAAACATTCATGTAGTTCAATGCTGCAGACTGAAGGAATCGAAATGCTTAGGTAGAAGCTTAGGTATCATGTACTTATCTTCTAATCTAATGCAGAAAATTAAATTATAAAAAATATAATCGTTAGCAGTGGAGAGAAGGTGCACTCGACACATTCCTGGGAAAAGGCACTTGTCTTATGAAGGTTGAACAGGTTGGGCCTATACCCGTTGGAGTTTGGGAAAATGAGGCATGTGATCTTATTGAAACTTGCAAGATCCTGAGAGAACATGATAGGAAGCTTTCTGGTAGCCACTTTTTTTTTTAGGGAAACTAGAATGACAGGACTCAAAAGGTCTGCCTATTAAGACAGATGTGAAGGATTATCTGTATGTACAATTCTCTTGCCCAGAAAGCAGTGGAGACTAGGTTACTGAATTTATTAAAGGCTAAACTGGATATATTTTGAACAGACAAGGGAGTCAAGGGCTATTGGGGAGGGGAGGAAAGGAAAGAAAGGAGGCGGAAAAGACAGGAAAATAAAGAGATTATAAGCAGATCAACTACTTATTTACCAAATGGTGGAGCAGGCTCAAAAAGGCCAAATGACCTTCCAAGTCCTAAGAATCTCTGAAAATAGTGGTCAAGATTTTGCAATCAGTGGCAAAGGGACCATGCTTACCATTGATTTGAGAAAACTTCACAAGCTAGCTTTAGGATATCAATTCCAATTTGATGCCATCTAAAATCCTGGCATCCATCCAGCAGGCTGAGCAGCCAGATTAAGAAGAGTTCTCAGACATCAAATTGTGACAAAAGCATTTTCACTTTTTAATCATTTTATAGAAAATAATGATTAGCCCATAGTCATGGGATTAATTTAATTGAAGTGTCAAATATAAAAGGTAAAAATTTTAAAATGTGGAATTTTATAATTAGTAGGAATGACATTCCACATTTAAAAACAGTAGTAATTCACATTCAGTAACATGGTTAAAAAGTTTAGTTCCAACAAGGATTTTTTTTAAAGAAAGGTTTTCGGAGCAAGTATTGGTCATAAGTTGCACACCTTCAAAAACTGCATCAGCACACCCTGTAGAAGAGCATGGCATCATTCACAGCAACTTAAATCTACTGAACTGCACTTGTGCAGCTGTCAGTTTCATACAGTAAAGATGGTGGAGCTTGACAGTTTTACTGTCATTATGACAAATTCTGGGTTGTAGTAACCTTCTGTTTGTTAATGGAAGCATGTAGAATTTTTAATGCAGCCTGAGAGATAATACCAAAATGGTCTCAAAAAAGTGCCCTTGTTGAATTTCAGTCTCAAAATGTCCAAATCAGCTACTTTGCTTCAATGTCATCTAGTGACAATCTGATTCTTATTCCACATCATACCTTAAATTGGAAGCAATCCTTTCTTCAACTAAAGGAAACTGCTTGGAAAGAGGCTGAAAATTGAGACAAATGTACACATTAGATATTCAAGGCTGCTGACAGCTCTTCAGTATTCAAAATTGCAGTTTAGCAATGACTGAACTGCAGTCTTCTCCAAACAATACACATCTTTAAATCTCAAAAATAAACACAAACATTTGTACATTTAAATCAAAATTTATTTGCATCCTTGGGGCCAGACTTTCTGACATTAAATGTTGTTTTCTAGGGAGACAGGACATGTTTAGCAAGATCTGCTATCTTAAAGCAGTCCTAATTATTCAAAAACTGTGTTCACATCCTGTAGAAATCTCTGAGGGGGCAATGTTTCATAGTACTTGAAGATTCCAGTGCAGCAGTTCCATACAACCCAAGTTTGCAGCATCATTCGGGTATATATGGCTTACAAACGACACAGCTTACAAGTGTTCTAACCATACTCATGCTATGGTTGAAATGTTCATATATTTGGCATCTTCCTAAAGTGACCTCATGCTTTAATTTCCAACCCAATTATAGTCAGGATTGCACAGCATATTATTACTCAACAATACATAGATTCCAATTCTCAATACGATGACATACTTGCAAAACAGACAGTGCAATAACCAAAAGCTTTTTGCTGAGTTACGTAGCTATCAAGTGATGCATTAGTTACAGGAAAATAATCCCATAGGGCATTTTCAATGAAACAAAAATAACCGGTTCTAGATAGTGAGAATTGTACACGTATCCTTAACAAGTTTGTACTTGCATGAACAGGGGCAGCTAAAACTGCACATTATACTGACAGTGAATGATATTATACTGACAGTGAATGCAGAGCTAGGTAACCAGGTGTCAAACGGAAGGAGTAAAGATGTGAGAAGGTTAAGCTAAGCGCTGGGCTTTGTCAACTCCTCAGCTATTGAAACAGTGATATTACTTGCCTTTGGTCAAGTTGTTAAAATATTTTGATATGGTTTAATGGACAATGAATGCAATTCTGACAGTTACACCACAGGAATTTAAAATATTGAATATTTGTTTGATATGGCCAACTTCACATCAGTGAATCCCAATGAAATAGGTCTACAATTAGTATAAAAAGGTCACTCCACCACTTAACATGCAATTGTCATCAGGTGAAAGCAAGTAAGAGTCCAGGTTGTTTTATAAATATTCTTAAAACTAGCTTTGAAAAAGCATGTGGGGGTAGTTTATATTGACATCTAGGTTGTTAAATGTGCATCATTCACAATATACAACTGAAAAGTATCACCTTATCAGAAAACACTACAAGCAAAGATGTTCTTGAAAATTACACTCATTTTCTTCAAACGTATTCTGACTTAATAAATGTGGAACCCTGCCACACTGGAATCTAAAGCTCAAGTACATTTCAAGGCAAGATCGGAAAATTATCAACTGGATTGAAATGAAACAGCAATACATTTATTAGTAGCTACCATTTTGTTTGGTAAGTTTATATTAAGGACACATAAGCAAAGAACCTTGCTGCAGGCTTACTTAAGCCAATTTTTAAAAAAGTCCCAATGCTTAACTGAATGTGTAGGGCTCACTATCGGTGAACATAAATCCAGTCTCTTGGGGGGTTCCAGTTTATACATTAGCCTATCCTGATCACAGCAGCCCATTAGCAAATAGCATAAATACAGAATTGGCTTCAGAATGCTGTTCTATTGCAAATATTCATCAGCAATTTCATGTGATCAGCAGAAATATTCAAACAACATCAGCATTCATATGCAAAACTCAATATTAAGTAAATAGTTAGACTAATACAATAACATTCTTCCGCTGTACAAATTAATCATTTTTAGAACTGAGCGGCCTAAGAGTTATGTACAAGGAACCAGCAAATCCCTCTAATGAAATGCAGAGTTTCAATGCTAATTCCAAAACAAAAAAATAGGAATTAAAATTAACATAACTAAAACCTGTCTGAATGTGTATGTACTTTCAATTCTTGTAAATCAAACAGCCTGCAAAATCTATAAATCAATGAATGGCCTATGTACATTCTTTTTCACCGAGAGCAACCCCTTCCCAACAGATTAATTCTCCCGAAAGTTACTTAGTACATTAAGGGAAATAATCACACCCCTTGAAAAAAACTTCTCATCTACAATTCTTTGCCAGCATTCAGAATTGTGTACAACTATGCAAAGAAATCTAGCTTTTAACACTACATTCTGCAATTAAGGAAGGGGAGACGCAGTACTTCATCTTTCCATTTTATCACCAATAAATTTCCTGGTTTTTAGAAAAGATGTCACAGGTGGAACACACAATCCACTGGGAAATCTGCCTGCAAAGCACAAGGGGAAAAAAATCTGTCACAACACTGCAGGCTGGATTTCTCTACAGCAGTTGCGCATAGCTTTGCAGCTTAGAAAGAGAATTTTATCCAGTATTTGATTTCTCTCCCCAACCCACATTAAGGTTTGAGTTTGCTTTTAAACCATTTTGTGAGCAAATGCTAGTAAGTGACTTGTGAAAACATACACCATAGAAAAATGTTTCCAGCTAAATTAAATCACAAGTAATGCACCACATCCATAGAGAGAAAAAAAAATCGATATGGAGATTCAGCACTTTAATCCTTATGATTATGGTGTATGTTTTTAAAATGTTAACGCAGATCAAAGCCATGACCAACTTACAGCAGTTTGCAAGTGGATTAAAAACCAGGCATGCAATCTCAGTTTTACTGTTGTTTTCCTTCCTTTATCAACCCATTCTAATTTCTAAAAACCTGCTTACATAAACCATGTACCCTCTTCACCATAAGGTGGTCTTTACACTGAAGTTACTTTTTTGTCATTGAAATAGACAAAGTCCATGTTGTGCTCTAATACGCAGGAAAGCAGCAGCTAAATTTCATCTTTGACTTCAAAACAAAAAAAAACAAATAAACCGTTCACTGGACAGCAGATTAGCAGTAATCCATAAGAATCGAAAAAGGGTGCTTGATGTTCAATAATAGACAGCAGTCGCTTAAATTCTGTTCTGTTTTATAACACAGCTTTAGGATTCTTGGGGTGCCGGTCTCTTTAGATCTCTGATTTGTTTGACCAAGTAAGTCTTCTCATCATTGAATTGTTCATCTTCGGTCCTGTCATTCTGGAACTTGCTGAGAAACTCTATCAGTTTGGTCTGGTTTTTCAGCAAGATATCCAGAATTGGCTGAGTCTTGTTTGGATTGGCCACAAACACCTAGAGAGAGAATACACAGCTCACATCTTTGTAGGACCATCTTTTCAAACAGTGTGTGGATACAGACTTAAAAAGATGAACTGTAACACAACATCAACGTAAACACTAAATTTTATTTTTGGGTGGCAAAGAACACTGTTGAATTAGGTAGACATTCCTCAAAGTACTCATCTAACAATATTAGGCATGCTTGTAAACAGTTTAAATATCTCTAGTTCAGTGCTAAAGCAAAAACTAGCTTCTGTACAACATTCAGTGAATATGGAATTATTTTATTAAGAAATGAATATAACTAAGGCAATTCTAGCCTAACTTTCCTGTATGGGAACTGTGATCAGCCAAAATTGGAAGTGAAATTATGATGTATAACACCAATCAACTCCATGGAGTGCAGCATGGAGATAGGTATTGCACCATATTCCATGGGATTTACATTTAGTGAATTAGGCTAGAAAAGCCCCTCTGTGTACCCGGAGAATTGAGTGCAGTTGCATATTAAGAGTCCACAATCAAAGCAAAGACTCAAGGGGTGGAACAGGCCTTGCCTCCACATTAGTATTAACCTCCTACCAATCTACCATCTTTAGAAACAAGGTTTTTGACATGCTGAAGAATTCTACATTTTTCATGGCCCACTTATAAAACCTTCTACTGCTAACCACAAGTATACCTCCAAACATGTCTAGGTCATGAGATCAATTCAACAGATTGGATTTTGCCAGTTTCTGAGAAAGCTGTCAATGAAAAAAGCCATAAATGTGTGGCAACGCATAGAACCCCTACAGTGCAGAAGCAGGCCATTCAGCCCATCGAGGTTCACCAGGGTTAGATGTTTGGAATTAAACAAACAACAAAATTTCATCCAAGTTATTCAATTCCAGTGGAAATTCTAAACCTTTATATTTTTAATTTAGACCCAAAAAGTGTCATAAATCCTGGAGTGGGATTTCAATTTGTGACCTTTCACCACAGGTAAATTACCACTGAGCAAATCTGACACTTAACCAAGGCACTATTACATCTTTCACCTTACAACTACATATGTCCAAATTCCTGCAGATACGTTACATGTCCTAATACCTTAAATACATGGAAGGCCTCAAACTGAATGTTACGGCTTTTGTCTCGCAGCAGATTCATCATCAACTTCAAGTTCTCTGGTTTGCTGATATACTTCGTCATTATGGTGAAATTGTGTCTATCGAGTAGAAGTTCGCCAAGTAACTAAATAACAGAATATTCAAGTTGTCATTTTACATAACTTAATAGAAATTACATTGAAGCCTTTTTAATGCTTTTCTGCATTTGCAAAGTATAACAGTCAAAACTCATTACAATCTGAACTTAAAGCTACAGCAAGAGAAAAACAGCATTATAGCAAAGAAATAAATTTCTGTTTTGCTGCAAGTCTGCAAGGCAACAACCTTCAGCTGAGCTGATCAAATCCAATTACAGATTAAAAAATGAATTTAAACTTCACCACAGACAAAAATGGATTCAAGGGTACGTTCAATTAACACAAGCAATCTGAAGGGCAATCATTTTTACTGTTGTGGACAATTGTGATCATCTTTCCATGCCATCTTCCCTTCAGATAACACCATCGCTTGCCATTGTTGCTGATAGAAAATATGCCCTCAGCATTTTATCTTGGCAACTGCTTCCTCCAAATTCCTCAGCCTCCCAATGCTAGTAATTTAAACGTGAAGTGCTGGGTAGGTAATAAAGTAACTAGCCATAGTCCATGAAGGGCATACATAGGCACTTCGCTCCATTAAAAGACAATTAGTTAGAATATAGTTTCAGGAGCATGTCCTCAAGTTTTGGACAAGGCAAGAATGCCAGCTTTCAAGAGCACAGTAAGAAGTCTGACAACACCAGGTTTAAGTCCAACCGATTTATTTGATAGTAAACTCACAAGCTTGAAGCTAACCTCTTTGTCAGGTGAATTCATTCAAAGAGGTTAACCTCGAAAGCTTGAGAGTTTACTATCAAATAAATCGGTTGGACTTAAATCTGGTGTTGTCAGACTTCTTACTGTGTTTAGACCAGTCCAACGCCGGCATCTCCACATCATAGCAGCTTTCAAGAACTATAGCTGGTACTGGGTTCGAATCAGTGCCATTGGCATCATTCTGCACCACAATCTATCTAGTCAACTGAACTCATCTGCCCCAGAGTGATGGGTAGAAACCCGGTAATACTTCGAATTACTTTTCCCAAGGAACTAAATGCATTGTACCAGCCCTTTCTAACTTGGTGGAATGTGATCTTTCAGCGCCTTCCTTCCATTTTTCCAAATTCAGAATCAATTTTATTGCCATTTTGTTCCCCACTCCATCAATGAGAAAGCAGAACTGCTCTCAACGCTACTAAATCAGCAACTGTCAGGAATATCCTGAAAAGATGCAACTTACTTATGAGGTCAGAGACTTTTAATGATTAATTAGGTGGACATCCTACTTCCCTCCTAAATGTCACTCAGATTGCTATAATCTGTTACAGTGGGTGAGTGAAACTTGTATTATGCCTTGCAAAAAGCACCCAAAACTATCGTATATAATTTCTATCTATGCAAATAGGAATTGTTTAACAAGGACAAAAGGAACATCTGAACTGTATAAATTAATCAGTACTGGTCATGGTTGCCATACTAGCTTGATGTGATGCTGTTATGGTCAGGGTGCTGATAAACAGAACTGGAAAGATTAACTATCGAGATAATCCAACATCGCAAACATGAGCTTTTCAACCTTTGAGATCACCTTACAATTATCATTACTGATTAAAATCAATAACTTCAGCAGGTGCAACTTCAAATATCACAGTTTAATTAGGTTAGGTAACTTGTGTTTGTAAGAATAAAATGGTATTAAAAGTATTACACCATTTTGGTTCTTTGCATCACCTACCAACTTTGAGAAATGTAGGCACATGAGTCTTGGGGCAAGGAATTCAAACCAACCTTGAAATCAAATCAAAATACTGGCCCTGGGAGTAGCTGTGGTAATTTCAGAGCCTGAATGAAATATGCAATAGCTAATATAAATCTGCAAACAAGATGTTTAACAAATATTTTCAGTATCTGAACTGTTACACTAACGATATTAGTGTGAAGCACAAGATGATTATGACATTTGATAAAGTTTCCATTTTGCACATCTTAAAATGCTCTGCTTAAAACTACATATCTGAATTACCTTCAGTGACTGTCTTTTTGTGACATAATTTTCTGAATGGAGTAACTTCTCGTATTCGCTGAAGAACTACAAGAAAGTTATCGACAATTACTCTTCCAGATCAGTTTTCAAATTTTCAGAACTAAACTGTAGTACAAACTGTTGGCTGTACATAATCTCCCAAAGTATCATACACGTAGTACACAACTTGGAGATTATTTGCATGCATACACTCGTACACAGTCATTCTTCAGTTGAAAAATATGCAGAAAATTGTACCTCAACCCAACTGCAATTTAATTTTTTGAAACTTTATATTCTTCTGTACAGTTTTAACTAACATTCCTGCCAAGATCTGGTACATCTGAGAATGTGCTTATTTTATGCACAGCTTATGAAAACAATCTTTCAAATTCTGGATCAATTGAATATTAACAGATGTCAAAATAAATGAGTATTATGTAATAACACTATTTTCTTCCCCTTAACACTTGCTTCTCCTCACCAAATTGAATTACATATACATTAGGAAGTCAAATACAGCCATTGCATAGTGTGTTCAATGACAATAAATTCAATTAATTTAGTTTATGGTCAAATTTGAATCTACAATAGAAGTGCAACTCAAAAAAGGTGTACATAATGGGAATCAGCAATAAACCAGTAAAAATAGGACATTGTTTCAAGAAAGAAATATAAAAGGACATCTGTGAATTTCAACATTTTCCAATTCTTCAACATTATAATCTTGGGATTCTATTTTGGAATAGAAGTAACAGATAATATATTTTTTAATCATAAAGCTCCAATACAAGGTACAAGAACAGAAACAAAGAAGAGTCACTAGAGGGCACTCCAGTGTAATAATTCTAGGAACTATTTGAACCAACCTTCAAATTCAAGATATATTCTGTTGTAATCATCAGCCTACAAATAGGTGGATATACTTAGCATTTGAATTTACATAAGACATAATAAATTCTGCCTTCCAGGTTGAGTTTGCAGTCCTCTTTAGCACTGTCAGTTAAACTGACAAATCAATAAACGTTTAAGAAGTTTCTTCGTGAAGCAGAGTTACATCCCACGTTCTGCTACTTTGCACTCATGATACTACTCAGTATTGCAAATTTTGATCAAAAATGCTTTCAGCTGATCCATTTCCTTGCTTCTACTTAAAACTCCAGCAACATGCAATATGCAGAACATACACAATCAGAAAATACTGGTACATTCTCAAGGAGATGCAACAACTTAAAAATTAATCATCCACTTGTCTTGGAATATTAACTGTGCAGTATTCTCAATTCATTATGTTATGCTATTTAGGATGTTACAATGCTTCACAAAATTAATACAGAAATAATTGAAATCAAGGGGTGACATGACTCCAGTATATTAGTATTTGTTAAGTACAGATACTGTTCAGAAACAAATATATAGAAACAGTCCACATGGTCAATACACTTTATAGTTCCAATAGCAACATATGGGCTAACTTATATGGGAAATAAATAAATTCAGCTTTAAGAATCAAACTTAACAGTTTGTGTATAACTAGGCAACAACAGGTTATAGAAACCATTCCACACCCTCTAATTACAGGCCCTTTTCTTTCATTCACTTATGGGACAACGCATTGCTGGTTAGGCCAACATTCATTGTCCTTCCCTGTTGCCCTTGAGAAGGTGGTGTTGAGCAGTCTTCTTGAACTGGGATGTAGGTACACCCATAGTGCTATTAGGGAGAAAGTTCCAGGATTTTAACTCAACGACAAGTGAAGGAATGGAGATATATTTCTAAGTCAGGATAGTGAGAGATTTGGGAGTGTAATCTCCAGGTAGTGGTCCCATGTATCTGCTGTCCTTGTCCTTCTAGATGGTAGTGATTGTGGATCTTCCCCCTCCAATCACAGGCTGATCCTAACTAGTCCTCAAACCCTTGACTTTGTGCCAGATTCAAAAAGTCAGCAAAGTGAAAGTACCCACCACAGCGATGGTTCAATCTTTGTAAGCTGCCTACTTCATGGTTAATGGCAAGTACTAGTCATTGATTTACTCTGTACCAGAAAATCCAGCCTATTGAAGGGGAGAACAGGGAAAACAGAAAAGAGGAGGTGGCCACTGGAGCCTGCTCTGCCATTCATTACGATTATGGATGATCTCACCCACCCTCTCCCCCACCCCAATAGCTATTTCCAAATCCTTTTGAAAACAATGTCTTGGACTTGACTACTTTGTGGCAATGAATTCCACAGGTTCAGACACTGGTGAAGAAATTTCTTCTCATCTCAGCCCTAAAACGTTTACCTGTATCCTTAGATTATGACTAGTATTGGACATTCACACTTTAGGAACATCCTTTCTCATCTACCCAGTATAGCCTTGTTTGAATTTTAAGGTTTCTATGAGATTTCCCCTCATTTTTCTGTACTCCAACAAATATAACCCTAATCGACTCAATACCATCTCATGTGTTAGTTCCGCCACCCCAGATATCAGTCTTGTAAACCTTCACTGCACTCCCTCTATAACAAGAGCATCCTTCCTCAGATAAAGGAACGAAAACTGCGTAATATTCCAGGTGTGGCCTCACCAAGGTCCTGTATAATTGCAGCAAGCATCCCTGCTCCTATACTTGAATCCTCTTGCCATGAAGGTCAGCATATCATTTGCCTTCTCACTATCTGCTGCACCAGCACGCTTATCTTCAGTGACTGGTCACCCAAGTCTTATTGCATATTCCCCCCTCACTTTAGATCCATTCAGATAATCTGCCTTCCTGTTATTGCTACCAAAGTGGATAACTTCATTTATCCACATTAGATGCATTTACCGTGCATTTGCACACTCAGCTTGTTCAAGTTACACAGAAGCATCTCTGCATTCTCCTCACAGCTCATCCTTCCACTTTTGTGTCATCTGCAAATTTGGAGATATTACATTTAGTTCCCTCATCAAATCATTAAAATATATTGAGATTAACTGGGGTCCTAGCACCAATCCCCACAGTATCCCAATAATCACTGCCTGCCATTTGGAAAAAGACGCATTTATTCCTAACTCTTCGTATCCTGTCATCAACCAGTCTTCTATCCATCTCAGACTACCAACAATCCCATGCACTTCAATTTTACACACTAATCTCGTGGTATTTTGTCGAAAGCCTTCTGAAAGCCCAAATAAATCTCATCCACTGGCTCTGGGGAGGCAATGGCCTAGTGGTATTATCGCTAGACTATTAATCCAGAAACTCAGCTAATGTTCTGGGGAGTCCAGGTTCAAATTCCATCACAGCAGCTGGTGGCATTTGAATTCAATAAAAATATCTGGAATTAAAGATCTACTGGTGACCATGAAACCATTGTCCATTGTCAGAAAAACACATCTGGTTCCTTCCTTTAAGGAAGGAAATCTGCCATCCTTATCTGATCTGGCCTATGTGTGTCACCAGAGCCACAGCAAACGTGGTTGACTCTCAATCACCCTCCAAAAGGCAACCAGGGATGGACAAGAAATACTGACCAGCCAGCAAGCAACACACTATGACACATGAATGAATGACTGTCTCTCAACTCTACTCAAGACATCCTTGAAGAACTCCAGTAGATCTATCCAACATGAATCACTTTCTAAATCCATGAGGACTATCTGATTCAACCAGTTTTCCAAGTGCTCTGCTATAAAATTTTTGATAATGGACTCCAGAGCTACTGACGTCAGGCTGACTGATGAAAACTAATTGCCTGTTTTCTCTCTACCTCCCTTTTTAAAGGGTGGGGTTACATTCGTCCCTTTTTAAATAGTGGGGCTGCATTGGCTACCAATGTATAGGAACTGTTCCAGAGTCAACAGAATCTTGGAAGATGACCACCAATGCATCCACTATTTCTAAGGCCACTTCTTTAAGTATTCTGGGATGCAGATTATCAGGCCTTGGGGATTTATCAGCTTTCAATTCCATCAATTTTTCCAGGGCAATTTCTCTACGAATATCAAATCTCTGCTAAACCCTATGTTCTACTAACATTTCTGGTAATGCTACGGGTATTTTCCGTTGTGAAAGCAAATCCAAAGTTTGTCTTTAGTGGGTCAGCTAGTTCTTGTCCCCCATTGTAAATTCCTGTTTCTGACTGTAAAGGATCATTTCCACAATGATACTTGAAGTCCTAGAGTTAAATTGCAATTACGCAAACTAAGTTTGTATTCCCTGGAATTCAGAAGGTTAAAAGGCAATTTGACCAAAGTTTTAAAAGGTAACGAGGGGAATAAATAGAACAGATAGAAAAACTATTCCGTTGGTTGGGGAGTCAAGGACTATGGGGTATAATCTGAACATTGCAATGTAACTGGATTTCTCAAGGGTGAAATTAAGAAGCATTTCTGCCAAACAAAATGAAGTGGAAGTTTAGAACTCTCCCACAAATTGCAATTGATGCCATGTCTATTGTTAACACACTTAAATCTGAAATTTAAGAGTGAGAGATGGGTAAGCAAAGATGGGTATATGAAGTTAGGTAACAGATCAACAATGATGCCATTGAATTGCCTTACTGGTTCAAGGAGGCCAAATTATCTTTATAACTCCTACAAATCATTTTCCAGAGTTCACAGATCTTCTTACAACATACTGGAAAGCATTTAGTCAAATAAACCAGCAGCATTGCAAGTTCCTGATGCCAAAAGGACATAATTGCAATCTGCCCAAGATTTACACAATGTTAGGTGCTTGGCAATTAAATCAAATTTAAAGATGGTATACATTGTGACTCAGGAACACAAACCACAAAACAAATGAAAACTGCAAGAATCTAAGAACAACTTCATAGATAAGTGGCTGCCAATCAGAGATCTGAGACAGTTTCAAGACGTCTGCCAAACAATTAAAGAGACTAACACCTTTCCTTAGAACTGGACCCTTAAGTGTCAGAGCAGAATAGGGGAGCGGCAAAGATAAGTCAGTGTCAGGGAACAAAGCTAGCATTCAAATATGGATTCAAACTCAATCCCTGATAGACAGGCTATATTGGCCTGGCTACAGAGAGCTCAGGTGCAGAAACAAGGATTACAGATCCAAAATATGCCCAAGTGTCTCAACTGGAGTTCAGATAAGGCTAAAGCATCCAAGGGTAGACCTTTAGAAAAACAAAACATGAAATCTTAACATGCAGATATTTAATATCACTTGAATTAAAATTAGCATTTCAAAATGCCCACCCTCCATGCAAAATTTAGTACTGATAGTGGAGCCCTCAATTTCCCTCGTCTTCTCACACCCCACTGCAAAATAAATACAAAAGTTGTTCTTCTTTAAAACAGGGCTATGCTAAAAAGATCGAAGTTAAAAATGTCATTCAAATGTGTTCCCTCCCTACTTCCTAAAGCAACAATACTTTTACTTACTCGATCGTAATACTGTTCCAAAAATTCTGCACTCAGTAGTTTGTGTCGTGTAAGTAAATCCTGAAAATAAATCACATCTGTAAGTCAATATCAGAGCAAGAGTAAGTGCAATAGTACAAAATTGAATCACTTTATAAATAAAGGACCAGTTAGGCAAACAGGGTTACCTCAGCACACTTAGGGAATGGCAAACTTCTGTGAAATATGTAGCTACTTTCCCATAATGCAAACATTAGTTGTAGTTATTCACAATATGTAGTGTTTTAGATTAGGTGGTTAACTTATGTGCCTTCTCCAGAAGGAAAGGTATTTGCACCTTAAGGTGACAATGGGAAAAGAAACTTCAAAGTATAATGTGCGAATTACCTTGAATGTGGCAAATGCATCCGAAGCAATATCAAAAGTTGACATTTCAACATATCTGAAGAAATCATAAAATTGCTCAGCCCACAGAATAACTTTTGCCAATGGTTCATGCCGAATACATTCACGCAGCATAATACCGCAATTAAGAGCGATTTCTGGTGATTCATACCTAAAAAGAGAGAAAGTCTTTACAATGCACAAGAGGTCAACTTTATCTATACCTTGTAATACTGTATCAGATACTATTTTAGAACAGATGCCCAAATGTTTCCAGAGTGCTACCATGGCAAGGTTTGTCCTAATTTAGTGCAATTAGAATTTTGCAAATAATGCTTCTAGCAAGTTCCACTAAAATGTTCTTTTGATTACTGATTAACTTTGGCAACGAATCCCAGGGCTACAAAGCAAATGAGCAGAGTATCTAATTTTCTTTCAGCTCTCAGAAGTCCACCGTATAATTTGATAATATTAAATAAACAACCTGAAATGCAAGTTCTAACACTACCATTTCATTTGTACATATTATAAAACACAGACAAAATTGCGACCAAAGTCTACAGCATTCAAGAAAGCATTAGATGATCATTTGATTAGACAATGTTTTGAATAAAAGCAATGCGCAAAAGGCACAGGGAAAAGGCAAGGGAATTGTACCAAGTCAGAAATGCTCATTTGGAGAGCCAGTACCGACAATGGGCCTAATTGTCTCCTCCTGCACCATAAAGATTGAGAATCATTGCTGAAATGCTTCTTCTACTAAATTTCAACACACCCAAACATGGACAGTTTAATTTAGTTAAGCTTGAAATGCTACCTGGGTAAAAGAAAATATACAATGCTTTAAATTAATTCATTTTAATTATATATTAGCAAAATTACTTAAATGTAATAAAATCAACCTTGGCTAGTTGTCACAGTACAAGATCCTTGTGCATTAAATTACTCTACTAGGCATCTCCGTAATGGCTAATACTCAGAATCCAGTTCAAAGAAATCAAACTCTACATTCCAGAAAGTGTAATGCAATAGCTAAATACCACCCCTCACCACCACACCACTTTTTACCAAATCAATATAAAAAAGATTGAAAATAGTGAACACTGGCAAAAACGAACTATTTTCTCTAAACTGGAATGCTAGAGACAAATAAACCTTTCCTTTTGTTGAATTGCTTACCTGTCTGCTTTCTAGAGCATTCATTTATATGTTTACAGTTGAAAAAACAAACCAGAATTAACTTTTTTGGGTGGGGGAGATAGGGAGAAAACAGTCATGCTGAATATATATTTTATGACCAACATGATAAAAACTTACACTCTGAAAACTGATTGTAAACGAATGCTACATTCTACAAGGACAGATAATTTAACTATTGAGTCTCGTTATGAACATTCTGGAAAACAGACATTTACAAACTAGCGCGTGTCCAAGTTTCAAGTTAACTGTAAACTGAATAGGTTATACATTAACTGCAAATTAGTATATCCAAGAAACTCAGCTTTTTTGGCTAAACTAGAATGTTACCCTCAAATCATACCCTGTCGTAATTTAAATTTGAACAGAATTTAACCAATCTACCCTACAGCTTTAACTTTACTATTCTTGTGCTTGCCAAGCCTTGGGTTATTAGTTACAAAACCCATGCACACATCAACATGGGTAATGTGTGATCAATTACGTACTGTATAAGACGAGGGGTGCAGCAACATCCTATATTCACTGCAAGGCCACCAACTCCCACAGTGCCTCACACCCTACTTTCTTCCAAGAATCCCATCCTATTCTCCCAACTTCTCCATTTTTGGTGCATCTGTTCCAAACATGCCACCTTTGAAAACAACACTTCTGACATTTCTGCCTACTTCCTTAATGCCATCTTGACTCTTGTCTTTTTTATAACCAAAACTTTTCTCACCCCAATGCAAACTCACCTCTGCACCAGGCCATGCGACTTGTTCGTTAGTTTTGCTTTCACTGAGCATTGACCTTTATTTTCCATTAACAAACTGGCATCTTGTCTTTATGCAACGATAAGCATCTTCTTCTTCCTGTCTTCTTACATACACATTGTTGCAATCTTGTCACTCCCATCGATAACTGTCCTTTCACTCAGTTCCAGCTGCCTCACCTCCCTCTTATACAAATGTTGTATAAAAATCATTTTTCTTTGAAGAGTCATATGGACTCAATGTTAATTTTATTTTCCCTCTCCACAGATGCTACCAGATCTGTTGTTTTGCCAGCACTGTGTTTTTGACATCAGCATTTGTAGTATTTTGCTTATATATCAATGCAGGTGATGCTTGCTCCAAAAGATAAAGCCTAATTCATTTTGATCTATTTTTTTAAAAAAGTGTTTGCAAATTAAAGCTTGCCAACTCTCCCCCAGCTGAAATAAAAGGGTAATTTACAGCAGAAGTATCAACAACAAATAAGTGTTACACGTGAAAAAGACTATTTTACACACCCTTTCAGTAACATGAACAATATATTTTGCTGAGTACAGATGTATTCCACTGTTGGGGTCCGCGTGCCAATCTGTCTTCTCAGAATATTGTTGAAAATCTGAGCCACATCTTTCTTGCCCTGCGAACAGAAGAAAAGTGAGTCTTCAATTATAGCTGGAGGAATCGAGATAGCAGGCATGCCATAGCTTTGCAACGATACTCGTCCACTTGTTCCTACTCAACATTTTTATCTTATGGCAAATAGCCAAAGGCTCTAAGCTCAGTTAATTTACTACTGTTAATTTTATTGTGCTAATCTAGTTGTTACGCTTTTTCACTCTCTTCCCACTGAAAAAGAAACATGCAGATTTGAGAAACCATGAAACTGCATTGCAATGGCAGAAATTCCATCATTAGCTTCCGAGGTCCAATCATCCTTTCACTCATTTACATCAACATTCATCAGTACCACCCGGAGTTTCTCAACATCATTAAGTACAAGTTGGAGGATTGCGGATGTCGTTCCTATTTTCAAGAAAGGGAACAGAGATAGCCCGGGAAATTACCGACCAGTGAGTCTGACCTCAGTGGTTGGTAAGCTGATGGAGAGGCTTCTGAGGGACAAGATTTACGAACATTTGGAGAGGTTTGGCATGATCAGAAAGTCAGCATGGTTTTGTCAAGGGCAGGTCGTGCCTTACGAGCCTAGTTGAGTTCTTCGAAAATGTGACCAAACACATTGACGAAGGAAGTGCAGTGGACGTGGTGTACATGGACTTCAGCAAGGCGTTTAACAAGGTCCCGCATGCAAGACTTCTTGAGAAGGTGAGGGGGCATGGGGTCCAAGGGGCTTTGGCCTTGTGGATCCAGAACTGGCTTGCCTGCAGAATGTGGGTATGCTGGCGTTGGACTGGCGTAAACACAGTAAAAAGTCTGACAACACCAGGTTTTAGTCAATATTTAAGCTTGTGAGCATTATCAAATAAATCGGTTGGACTAAAACCTGTTGTCAGACTTTTTACTGTGTTGCCTGCAGAAGGCAGAGAGTGGTTGTGGATGGGTCTTTTTTTGCATGGAGGTCAGTCACCAGTGGAGTGCCCCAGGGATCTGTTCTAGGGCCCTTGCTGTTTGTCATTTTCATAAATGACCTAGATGAGGAAGCGGAGGGATGGGTTAGTAAGTTGGCCGATGACACGAAGGTCGGTGGTGTTGTGGATGGTCTGGAAGGATGTCAGAAGTTGCAGTAGGACATAAATAGGATACAGGACTGGGCGGAGAAGTGGCAGATGGACTTCAACGCGGATAAATGTGTAGTCGTCCATTTTGGCAGGACCAATGGGATGAACGAGTACACTATCAAGGGCAGGAGTCTTAGTAGTGTTGAAGAGCAGAAGGATCTTGGGGTCCGGGTCCACAGGACTCTTAAATCGGCCTCGCAGGTGGAGGATGTGGTCAAGGAGGCGTATGGTGTACTGGCCTTCATTAATCGAGGGATTGAGTTTAGGAGTCAGGAGGTAATGCTGCAACTTTATAAGACCCTTGTCAGGCCTCACTTGGAGTACTGTGCGCAGTTCTGGTCGCCTCACTACAGGAAGGACGTAGAAGCTACTGAAAGGGTACAGAGGAGATTTACAAGGATGTTGCCTGGATTGGGAAGCATGCCTTATGAAGATAGGTTGAGGGAGCTGGGACTCTTCTCCCTGGAGAGACGAAGGTTGAGAGGCGACCTGATAGAGGTTTATAAAATGTTGAGAGGAATAGATAGGGTGGATTCTCAGAGGCTATTTCCCCGGGTTGAAATGGTCGCTACGAGAGGACACAGATTTAAGGTGCGGGCAGGCAAGTACAGAAGTGACGTTAGGGGTAAGTTTTTCACTCAGAGGGTGGTGAGTGAATGGAATCGGCTGCCGTCAGTGGTGGAGGCGGCGAACTCGCTGGGGTCTTTTAAAAGGCTTCTGGATGAGTATATGGGATTTAGTGGGATTGGGGGTTATAGATAGGTCTATGGATTGGTAGGTGTTGATGTGATCGGCGCAACTCGTGGGCTGAAGGGCCTGTTTGTGCTGTAGTGTTCTATGTTAAAATAACTTGGAATAGCTGACTTGGTGACATCTGTGCAGAGTCACTGATCAACTTGATGTGTAGCAGAGTTGTTTCCCCAAAAAGCCTGCCTTGAAGGCAAGGAGAAAGAAAAGACACCTTCAGCAGTAAGGGGTGCTTCATCATCTATACAGCCAGATAAATATTAAATGCCAAGACCTCAGTATAATTTAGCATTTAAGTCATCTTCAAAATAATCAGATTCTCAAATCAAGATCTGATCATAAGAGGACTCGAGCTCAATCAGCCACTCTGACCAATGGAGGCATCACACCAAAGAATTCTGTATACAGCCCATCATGTCAATTGAGAATTCTGAGAGGTTGTGGGACAAGGAGGGGTGAAAATCTAACACAAATATCAAAGGCTGACATCTAAAGCTGGGCTTGCATTAAGGCATCAGTGACTACAAGTTATAAAGTATTTGCAGCACAGAAACAGACTATCTTCAGCTGCTTCATCAATGACCTTCCCTCAGATGTAGGGATATTCACTCATAATTACAATGTCTAGCACAATTCAACACTTCAGATACTGAAGCAATCCATGTCTATATGCAGCAAGACCTAGACAGCATCTAGGCTTGGGCTGATAAGTGGCAAATAATGTTCATATCTCACACATGCCAAGCAATGATCATTTCCAATAAGAAAATCTAATCACCTACACTTGACATTCAACAGCATCATCATTGAACTGGACTGGCCTCGCCTTATAAATATAATGACTACAGAAGGCTGGGAAACCTGTGGCGAGTAAGTCGCCTCCTGTCTTCACAAAACCTTCCTACCATCTACAACAGAGTCAGAAGTGCGATGGAACATTTTCCACTTGCCTGGATGAATTCAGCTGCAATAACACTCAAGGTTCGACATGTTCCAGGATAAAGCAACCCATTTGACTGGCACCCCATCCATCACCTTCACCATTTACTCTCAGCTCAGTGATAGCAATGTGCACACCATCTCTAAGACGCGTTGCAGCAACTCACCAATACTCCCTTGACAACACCTTCTGAACCTTCAACCTCTACCATCTAGAAGAACGGCAGCAATAGATGCATGCAAACACCATCACCTGCAAGTTCTCTTCCAAGCCACAAGCCATTTTGACATGTCAAAATCCTGGAACCCTTTTCCTAATAGCACTGTTGGGTGCACCTACATCACATGTACAGCCACAATTCAGTGTTGGCAAACAATCTTCTCAAGGGCTTTTGACAAGACCCCACATTGAGATCGAGAAGGTTGAAGTACATGGAATTGGGAAGGAATGATAATTTTTCAGATGACCAAGATTGGATGGTGGCTAATTGTGAAGGTTACAGAAAGATATAAATGGGCTGGTCATATGGGCAAAGCAGTGGCAGATGGTATTTAACTCTGCTAAGTGTAAGGTGATGCACTTTGGAAAAGTAATAAGATGATGAAATATTTAATGAATGGCAGCACACAGGGAAGCTCAGAGGAACAGAGGGATTTTGGGGTACTCGTTCACAGACCCCTGAAGGCAACAGTGCAGGTGAATGGGGAGTTATGAAAATATACGGGAGACTTGTTTTTAATCAGTCATGACAGTACAAGAGAAAGGAGGATACTTTGGAGCTGTGCAGAACATTGGTTAGGCCACAGTTGGAGTAGTGTGCGCAGTTCTGGTCACCTCACTGTAGCAAGGATGTGATTGCATTTGAGGGGATACAGAAGAGATTCACCACTATGTTGTCTGGGATGGAGCATTTGAGATACAAAGAGAGGCTGGATAGGCTTGGATTGATTTCTTTAGAGCAGAGAAAGCTGAGGGAGACATGATTGAGGTGCATAAGATTATGAGGTGCCTGGATCGAGTGAAGAGGAAGCAGCTGTTTCCCTTGGCTGAAGGATCAATCATGAGGGGGCATAGTTTTAGCATGAGGGACAGGAGATTCTGAAGAGATTTGAGAGAAAGAATTTTCACTCAAAGGCTGGCAAGAATCTGGAATACATTGCCTGGTAAAGTAGTGGAGGCCAGAAACCTTACGACCTTTAAAAAATATTTAGATGAGCACTTGAAATATAACATTCAGGGATATGGGACAAATGTTGGAAAATGGGATTAGTGCAACTTCAGTGGTAGTCATTACTGGTGCAGACTCAATGGGCCAAAGGACTTTTTCTGTGCTGTATAACTCTTTGGCCTATGACTTGGGGATGGACAATAAATGCTAGCCTAGCCAGCAAAACACATCCTGCAGATAAATCAAAGAATTTATATCTATGCAATTAGATCCATATGGTAGCAAAATCCACATTGTCTCTACTCTTTAGGCAAGGAGGTTTCTCTCAAAATCCCTATTCATTAGTAACTTATTTATGGTTCCACATTCTGCTCTTGCCTACCATCTTAGCTAGATCTACCTATTTGGCCCTTTCATAATCTTAAAGACATATCAGATCATCCTTCTATCTTTTTAGAAAAAAGGAGCCTCAGTCCATCCCATTTTTCCCAATAGTTATCATTTCTCAGCTCTGCTACAATTCTAATGAATTGTTTTTGCATCTTGTTCAGTGCCTCTACCAGAACTGTTCATAGTACTCAAGTATTGAAGGTTTGTTTTAAATCTACTATCCTTATTGAAGACATTTGGAAATTCAAATCTATTATTGCATTACTGCCGTTAACCCTCTCAAAAAGGAATAAGGTTCATCAAGTATAATCTTCCCTATTGAAATCTATGCTACAGTTTCTAAACACTTGTGTTAAACCCCTGAGGAAGCATTCTATTATCTTTCCTACTACTAATAAGCTATCTATAGATTTAATGTTCCCTGGAATTGTTCCATTTTTTAAAAAATGTCATATTATCTGTCTGCTGGTCTTCTGGCACTATTCCCTTTTCTAACAAATTTTAATCATAATGCCACTGCTAACTAACTTATTTTTAATAAGCACAGACGTAATCCATCCAAACCAGGAGTTTTATCCTCTCCAACTTCAATTAGTTTACCAATTAGATCCCCCTTTTCTATTTTAAGGATCTTCATATATTTTCCTTTTGTTTTAATGACACTGCCATTATGTTAACCTCTCTGCTAACTACAAAGGTGAATTAATATTTCTGCCATTTTGTCACCATTACGTGTTACTGTCCATTTTTCTCTCCACTTCTTTTCCATTTGTTACATAATTAATGCACATGTTGAACTCTTGCTGATCAAACAGAAAAGATATACACTCTATATATTAGTGCCAGGAGAGTTGAAAGGAAAATGAAGGCACATGCTCTGGTTGAATGAAACCTTTTAGGAATCCAAAGTAAGTTTGGATAGCTATGTAAGTTGATCCTTCAAATCATCTACCGAAGCAAAAAAATTCTAACACTATTCCAAGCATTTAAAAGATAGAATTGAACTAGAACAAGCTGAAGCTACTCAAAGTATGTGTGGAGCATAAGTAATGAATACTAATTACACATGTTTATTTTGAATACAGATAATACCTGAATTTAAATGGTTTAAAACGCTAAATTAGTAAATTATTTAACCTAATTGGTTGTAATAATCCACAATTAAAATCAAAGCAAAACTAGATGAGTATCAAGTTATTTTCCCACATATTCCCATTGATCTGTTAATTATTCAAATTATTAAATGCACAAGTGGTTCGAGTAAAAATTAACTACAAACATATTAAAATGCCAACCACAATTTACTGCAGGTAAACTGTTTTAGTTGCACAGTAGAGGCAGCAGGATTTTGTCAAAAGTGAAATTTTTGCCCCATCCTTCAAACATCCCCATGAAGCAAAAGGTCAAAAACAAAAGGGTAAAACTTTAGAGGCAGGGTTTACAGCATAGAAACAGACCCTTTAGCGCAACTTGTCCATGCTGCCCAGTTTTTACCATGAAGCTAGTCCCAATTGCCTGCATTTGGCCCATATTCCTCATGCAACTATCGAAATGATTTTTAAAAAGACAAAAGTACCCATCTCTCCTCCTGCCTCTGGCAGCTCATTCCAGATACACTAACCTCTGAAAAAAAATTGCCCCTCTAGGCCTTTTGTATCTCTTCCCTCTCATTAAATCTATGCCCTCTGGTTTCAGATTCCCCTACCTCTGGGAACAGGCGTTGACTATCTACCTTATCTGTGCCCCTCATTATTTTATAGACCTCTAAGCCTTCTACACTCCAGGGAAAAAAGTCCCAGTCCATCCAGCCTCCACACAGCAGTGTGTGTGGAGCTTGCACATTCTCCTCATGTCTGTGTGGGTTTCCTCCAGGTACTCCAGTTTCCTCCCACAGTCCAAAGATGTGCAGGTTAGGTTGATTGGCCATGCTAAGAAATTGCTCCTTAGTGTCCAGGGATGCATAGATTACAGGGATTAGTGGGTATAATATGTAGGCATGAGGGTAGGGCCTGGG
Source organism: Carcharhinus amblyrhynchos (assembly GCF_965287045.1). NCBI lineage: Eukaryota > Metazoa > Chordata > Chondrichthyes > Carcharhiniformes > Carcharhinidae > Carcharhinus > Carcharhinus amblyrhynchos. The sequence goes on along the minus strand of NC_137326.1, from coordinate 97,547,986 downwards.
TGGGATTGTGTTCGGTGCAGACCCGATGGACCAAAGGGCCTCTTTTGCACTGTAGGGTTTATGGTTCTACGTTTCCTAACACCTCAAACCATCAAGTCCTGGCAGCATCCTAGTAAATCTTTTCTGCACTCTTTCTAGTTCAGTAATATCCTTTTAAATGTACTTTTGAGGGACATCTTACAGGCTTTTGTCTGTGGTTTTCCTGCTTTCATTCCTTTGCATTGGGTTCTGATTCATAGCAACAACCGTATACGCAGAGAGCAAAATCAAGCACCCAGGCAATCCAGTAATTGGAGTGGAATGGCAATTAAACAGTCAGTCTAATGGTGAATTAGACTCTTTACGATATCAACTTACTTTGGCAACACCTGCCAAGTTTCACTACTTGAAGTACCCACTGCTGCTTCAAGGAAAATGCATACTTAACTTACATCCCAATTGCACAATCAAGTTAATGTTCAATATAGTACTGCAACTTTTTGAAATAAGTGAATTAGTTTTCAATGACCAGGACAGCTCACTCCTCACGAATAGCCTGAAATTGTTTGTTTCCATTAAATACTTCCAAGAGACAGAATACTTAATATTTTGTCCTGAAATTGCTTTTTTTTCTTACTTACCCTTTAAGGCAGATTAATAGAAAAACAACTCAGTTCCTGAGTGAAGACAGCAAACAGATTTTATTCAGTCATCAGTTCTAGGTACATTGCTCAGATGCCAACTAAAGCAGCTGTTACCAATTTTGAACTCCTTTCCGGTGAGTAAGGGCTACTGGCCATCAGTAGGAATGTCAGAGGCTACATTCTCTGCTCCTTGCTGAATTAGTCAGAAGATGCATCTCATTTGAACACTTGAAAGTCATCCTCTCAAATGCAAATGAATGTTTAATACATCATGGTTTTGTCAACATTGGCATAACAAAACTCAAAATATACATATGTTTCAAATATAAAATTATTTTGCACGCTTTTCTTCTCACCTCAAAGTCAATGAGCTGTAAGTCTGCTATTAAAGTGCCAAGGAGACCACTGTTGTATAGTTCCTGAGCCAGTTGTGCCACTGCTTCAGTCTGAGGTTCTTTCTCATTGGTACCATACAAGATTTCCTTCATTGCTACCAGATTCTTGGATACCTCTTCTGTGGCCTAGACAGAAAACAAAGGTTTAAAAGGCAGGTGCTTCTTTACAAACAACAAATTTAATAAGTTCACTGAAATGTAAAACTTCAGCACACAAGGAGGTTGGACAGATTTAATTGATTAAATGATGGTGTGAAAGCTGTACAAAATATAAACTTGAAACAGAAGAACAAATTTTGTGAAGAATATGGCATTTTGATAATCTGGCAATTGGCAAGATGTGATATTGAACATTTTCTAACACTGATTCTTCAAGAAAAATCTCTTTTATTGGCATCAATTTGAGAGATATGCCTGAAAGCCTTTTGAAATGTTGATACATTTCAATGATCACCAATGCTAGAGCAATTAAAATCAGGGATACTAAAGAGCCAAAATTAGACGTACGCAGATGCCTAAAGGGCTGAAATGATAAAGATAAGGAGCACCTATGGAGGGATTTGAAAAAAGGAAACTGATATGTTACCTAACCAGGAACCAACGAAGATCATTTAGCATGGCGATGATGGGTGAATGGTGAATGGGGCATGGGACTTGAACTAAATTAGGGCAGTAGAGCTTTGGATAACCGAGTTTACGGAAAGAAGATGGAGGCAGATCGACCAGAACCGTGCTACAATAATCAAGTCTTTAGTGACAAAATAAGTTGAACGAAGGCAATGGCAGAATCAAAGTTAGAGATGGGAGTGGACAGTAATCAGTGAAGATGTGGTCAGAAGCTTCATCAGGTATAATCTCCAGATTATGAAAAGTCGGTTTCAGTTTCAGACTGCTGACAGGAAGCTGATGGTGGAATTTGTGGTGGGGACCAAGAAAATGACTTCAGTCTTCACATTATTTCAGAGGAAATTTCTGTTCATCCAGTTAAAAGTGGCAGAGAAGCAGTGTGAAAATATTAAAGACAGTGAAGGTGTTGAGCAAGTTAGAACTGGGTGTTGTCATTATCCGTACAAAAACTGATGTTTTTAGTTGTCACTGCAGAATAGTATGCAAATATGAAACAGGAGGGAGCCAAGAGATACACGGAGGCACTGACAGGAGAACATGAGGAGAAAAACAAGTTTTACTTGTCACCTTGTCAACTGACCATCTAAAAAGTATTTTTTTGTACAAAGCACAGCCCTTTAGCAAGTTATGCAAAGCACAACCCAAATGATTTTTCAATTCAGTTCCCTTCTTTCATTGTACAAGCCAATAGATCTTAAACCTTCCAGTTAAGAACAAACATATGCAAATTCACAAAGTAATAGATTACTGGGAGCTATTTGTCTCATTGAAAAATGTTGTTATTAATAAAACTTTCATGTTAGTTACCAACTGATTAGTTTAATAACTGTGCAATTCATTCTAGAGAAAAGTTGAACTGGGGGAAAAAAATCTATTAACTGATCAAACACTAGTCTTGTCTGGCTTCTCCAGCCCCAGTGCAAACATGTGTCATTTTGACCAGGGTATTTTCTTGGCAACCTTGGATTTGTCACCAAACTGATTCGTCGGCAGAACAGCTGAACAATAGATTGTGCCTTGCAGGTTGTTGATGCGAGATACCTATTAAGGAAGGAGCACTCAGTACTGTGCAACCTTGCTGTTGGCTGCAACAGCAACAGTCTATAAAGAAACACGTCAGAAGGTAGTGATTATCCAAAACCAAATCAATAGACAAGAAAAATGCAACCACAGGCAGTCAATTTGACCATGAGTTGCAGTTTTAAGATTTCAAAGCTCATCTCATTAGCATTGAAGTACAACTGCTACCACTTACTCCAGCCTCCAGATGTGGCAAAATGTTCACCTGAAGAATTGAAAAGAAATCACTCTTATGTTGATAGTCAAAATGTATTGGCCCTCAATGTGAAGGTGAAGGAGATTAACAGGGTAACACATTTTACCCAAATTACTGTGTAAAAAACCGCAATAAAAAAATCTTGTCCTGCAGATCTTGAGAAGGATTTCACTTCCTGCCTCCTTTTTGTCTGACCCATTTTCTCTTTCCACCCCCATCCCAATTTGGGATCAAAATATAACAAACCGAGAACGCAAAATTTAAAAGATTTGAGATTCAGAGCATTTGAGTATAAATTTCTACATTTTTAAAACGTAGGCGCTAGCAACTATAAGTACTGTGTACCACTACACTTCATACAGTAAAATCCTATTTTAAAGTTTTAGACTTTAAACATGGGTTCTAAAGAGTATCGGTGTTCTGACATAAAGCATGATAGGTCACATCACAGGGTTAACAATTTCATAAAGTCAAGAAATATACATGGTTAAATTTAGGAATTTAAACAAAGATTAGATGGCACCTTGTACTCTGCAATCAATTAAGTACTTGAAGTGTAGTCCATGCTGTATATAGGAAATATGATAGCCAAATTGTTCATAGCAACTAGAAAAGGGGGCAAAGCAGATTTACCAAGATGTTGGACTGAGGTATTTCAGCTATGAACAGTGGCTGGTTCGACAGGGGTTGTTTTCCTGAGAGCTCAGAAGGCGGGGTGGGGGTGGACTCAGTAAGGGCAGGAGATTTAGAGGGGATTTGAGGAAAATATTTTCACCCAGAGGATGGTGGGAATCTGGAACTAACTGCCTGAAAGGGTGGTAGAGGCAGGAACCCTCAACATTTATTCCATAAACCTTGCAAGCAACCATTAACAATTTCAGATACCTTTAACGTGGTCGTTTAAACAGTAGAGCCAAAGACCTTAAACACAATCTGCTATGAACCATTAACTGAAATATTCAAACTGCCTTTGTTTAATGTTTGGTCAGTGGCAGCAGTATTGCTATATATGAAGATGTGCTGCAGTCATTAATATAGGACACATGCACTTTCAGACCCAACCATATATTAACTGTGATTATCAGCCTGCAGTGTTAGAACAGCCACTGCATGTAACCTAGCAAGTGCAAGAAATAAAGATGCCAGCATTACAAACTGCCAGTTGCAAGACAGGAGTAACTCGATAAAGGCATCTCTGATTATCAATAATCTATGTACATGAAAAAGGTTATCAGAACGAATGAGTTTAGATTTGGGAAAGGTCAAAATCGCCACAATCAAGAGCCATCTTGGGAAATTCTTCGGCTGCACAAGCTTTTAAATAAAACCACAGAATCTAGTTTTCTATTCAAGGATGCTATCATTTATAAAGTCAATCAGTCCTTCTGTTCAGTACTTGCACATCAATTTCAGGTGTTTGGAAACTGTTCTTAGCACTACATACTTCTGAGGTCACAAGACATTCTTTAAGAGTCACTTGATTCCATTTGCAATATGATTCCTGGGGTGGAGTAGAGTGAGCAAGTTTTAATTGGATGCCTTGACTTGTGAAGACCTTCCCTCAAGCAGTAACAGGTCAGTGCACTGAAATAACTCTAGATTTTAAGGCCAACATAGTGGCCATGTGAATGCCAGAAGGTATTATCATTTCAGCAAGAGCAATTGTTTGATGGTATGTGCTGACATATCTAGCCATAATTGATTGTCACAACTTGAATCAACACAAATCCATTTTAATTATACATTATTTATTTTCTTCAATTGTATGGAAAAATCTCAATGAGAAATTCTAGTCTAACTTTTTAAATATGAATTTAAAGTGGATGTACAGCTGGACTAAATGCCATGTTAAAACCTGCAGTTTTGAGCGGTGTACAATTCTGCAAATTAACACCATGCTTGCCCTCCAGGAGCATTTATTCATTCATGGGATATGGGTGTCACTGACTTGTTAGTTATTGATCATCTCTAATTGCCGTTTAGGCGATGGAGAGCTGCCTTCTAATCCAATACTATAAAGACAAATAACGCAAGCACAAGTTTAATTTAACTCAAGCAACCGTTAAGATCAGTCAGAGTACTCACGGGGGTGAGATAAATCTGGGTACTACATTAATTTTAGGTCACTTACATAAGCAATTTTATTCAATTTGCTGTTCAATACCTGTCCAATTCAGGAAGATGTTTTTCAAAGTCTTTTGCAAGACACCTCCATCGATAATACTACTGTGTTCTCTAATATATGGGAATCATACAGCAAGTGGTTAATCAATTCTACCCCTAATTTTACATCGTGCCCAAAAGACCTACAATTTTACTATGTACATTCTTGTCTGTAACTGACATCACTTAAAATTAAAAATTAGGAATAATACAACAACATTCTCCGAATACTGATGAGATAGGCCCTTAAAATTTTAATTATCAGGGGTTGCGCTTCCTCTCCACGGTGTCCTTCACTTGCACAAATTTATTTGAAGAAAGGTATACTGCACAGGGTTTAAACTAGTTTTTCCACTGGGTTATATTGGTCTGTGGTTTATTTTCCTCTCAAGTACTGCATCTGCTGTTCCACCCATCAAACAATGTTGCACAGACTGCTCCATTTGGAAAACACACCTGCTCAAGAAACAAACACCCACAACACAAAACACCTGCTATATCAACCTACACCAACATCTGGTAATAAGTTCCACGTACAGAGGACGAGATGGGAAATAAATATCTCAAAGCAATGTGAAACTAGTTCTTCAGCTATTATTGCACAAGTGAAAAGAGTTCAAATATTTGAACACAGTTTGGACTTGTATTTAGCCAGGATTGAAAGTTTCAAGAGCTAAATCATACCGAGTACTTTTCAGCACGTTTGAAGATTTCAAATTCTGCAGAGAATCACAATCTTATGATTAAGCTTCAAAAAGATGTCTGCTCATTCACAAATAATTTAGTTTGCCTCACGTCTAATACCATAAACCACAATTGGAAAGTTGGTTCTTCTGCTGCACTTTATGTACTGAGCAGTTAATGACATTAATGGTGATTTTGATTTAAGTTGTATTTGTGGGCATCAGAAATAAGATAAGGCTTTAAGTTTAATTTAAATCTTTTATTTGGTTTAAAAAATGAAACCTGGATCTAGTTTCATTTTCAAGTGGAGCCAGCACATCTCGAGCCATTTGTATAATCTGTTTTTTAATGAGGTTTCACATCCCTTATTAAAAACAAGTTGAGAAGAAAAACAACAGGGGTCTAGAGAGGGACCCACAGAGATGGAACAGCAATGTTCAGTTCAGTTGGTGATTATGCTCTTAAGGTGAATGGAGCAGTTTAAATTTCTACATGAGAAGGATGGGAATGGAAGGATACAGACTCCATAAGTGCATAATTTTAGTTTAAGCAGGCATCGTGATTGGTGCAGGCTTGGAGGGACAAAGGGTCTCCCAGTAGGCTGCACTTATTGCTCTAGCTGGGCATACTAACAGATTGCTGAGGAAAATAAGCCAAGGAACCTTAGCTCAGTTGCTCTAAAGTTAAGGTGACTGTGAATGTCAAGCTCTGCATCTCAAGGGAGATATGAATTTTGTCAGCAGCCTACTGGGAGAGGGAACTACACAGAACAGACCTGAAAAGGAATAGAGGAAGAACTCAAAAAGATGTTTAAATCAAAAGGAGGAGGAGGAAAGAATCTGGAAGCTGTCCTGTTAAGTGACGTTATGACAGTGAATAATGCTATGATATGTTTGACAATAGGTTGTCTGATATTTTACTAGATTGTGTACTTAATATGAACATTAGGGTACAAGGCAGATTTTGTAACTTGTCTTCTTACAAATCTGTAAAGGTAACAGTTGAGAATAAAGGAGTAGTGTAATATAGTTCATCTTTTCTTGTTTAAATTGACTTATTTGGTTAAAATTTGTCAATGGATTTTGATTCTGTTCAATAACTGCTCTCCAAATTTCTAAACAAAAACAAAGATTTCTCCAGCCTAGTTCCACCCAGCACCTGACCTGTCCAGTCATAACCCCAGTTGGGAACATAACTATTCTTGAATCATATTGTGAAGAAATTTTCCTATGACAAAGAAGAGTTCATTAGCTTCAGCACCACTTTTGGTGTTGCACCTGGAATTTTAGTAAAGAACAACGACTTAATTACTGTTGGCTGTTATCACAGTTTATGTAATGTGTCCTTTCATGAGTCGCAAAAACCCAGCTTGCAGGTGCAGCAGGTGGTCAGGAAGGCGAATGGGATGCTGGCCTTCATAGCGAGGGGGATTGAATATAAAAGTAGGGAGGTCTTGCTGCAGCTGTATAGGGCATTGGTGAGGCCGCAGCTGGAGTACTGTGTGCAGTTTTGGGCGCCGCACCTGCGCAAGGATATTTTGGCCCTGGAGGGAGTGCAGAGGAGGTTTACTAGGCTGATACCGGAGTTGAGGGGATTGAGCTATGAGGAGAGGCTGAATAAACTAGGCTTGTACTCGTTAGAGTTTAGAAGAATGAGGGGAGATCTCATTGAGACATATAAGATGATGAATGGGATGGATAGGATAGAGGTGGAGAGACTCTTCCCGCTCAAAAAAGACAGTAGGACTAGGGGGCACAGCCTCAAGATAAAGGGGAGGCGGTTTAGAACGGAGTTGAGGAGGAACTTCTTCACTCAAAGGGTGGTGAATCTCTGGAATTCTCTGCCCGTTGAAGTGGTGGAGGCTGCCTCGCTAAATATTTTTAAGAAGCGGGTTGATGGGTTCTTGATAAGAGAGGGGATTAAGGGTTATGGGGAGAGGGCGGGAAAGTGGAACTGAGCCACAACAGATCAGCCATGATCTTATTGAATGGCGGGGCAGGCTCGAAGGGCTAGATGGCCTACTCCTGCTCCTATTTCTTATGTTCTTATGTAACTTGCATTTAATATAGTGCTGTGTAACAATGATAGTAGATGAAGCAATTAAAAATGATCAGATTGGGGCAAGTATTTTAGCTGAAAGGTGATTTTCCTTCAGCAACATAAATTAAAATATCGCTACTGATATGCAAATCTTATATACCCAAGTTGGCACAGTAATAAGTCTCAACACCAGGCTAAAGACCAACTGGTCTATTTGGTAGTACGAGCTTTCGGAGCACCGATTCGTCATCAGGTGAGTGGGCCGCTCACCTCATGAAGCAGCAACGCTCTGAAAGCTCGTGCTACCAAATCGACCCGATGGACTTTAACCTGGTATTGAGACTTCTTACTGTGCTCACCCCAGTCCAACGCCAGCATCTCCACATCATACTCAAGTTGAATTCTGCTAATCTGTCAAATCTTGCATGTATATATTAGGAACACAAGAAATACTAGTAGGCCATTCGACCCCTTGAACCTGCTCCATCATTCAACTAATCACTGCTGATCCATCTCACACCATTTTCTTGCATTATCTCCATATACCTTGAGATCTTAAATATCTAGAAATGTATTGTTCTCTGGTCTTGAAAAACTCAATGATTGAACCTCCAGTGGCCTGAGGCAAGGAATTCCAAAGATTCACCACCCCTGAAGAAATTCCTCCTTATGTCTGTCATAACCTTATATTTTGAGACTAAGCGCCCTGGTCCTAGACACCCTACCACCAACCCCATCGAGCCAGGGGAAACATCTTTCCTGCGTCTATCCTGTTAAATTCCAAAACAATTTTGTATGCTTCAATGAGATCACCTCATTCTTCTAAATGGTACAGAATATAGGGCTATCTCTCCTCAGAGCACAACCCTACCAATCTGGAGAACTTTTATTGCACTCCCTATATGGCAAGTACAAGTTTCCTTGGGCAAGGAGACAAACTGTTCACAAAACTCCAGATGTCATCTCACCATTGCTCTGAACAGTTGCAGCAATGTTTTTCCTCTTGTATTCTCATCTTCTTGCAAGGTCAACATATTATTTGACCTCCTAATTGCTTGCTGCATGTTAACTTTCAGTGACTCATCAACAAGAACACCCAGGCCCTTTTGTTTATGAATACTTCAATACTTTTAACTAGAATAGCATTTGTTCATAATTTCTTTATTTGACAAATACTTTTTCCCTATGGAATTGGGAAACTTAAGTTTTCCCCAAGATATTCCACCTTCCATGTTCTTGCTCTTTCATTTAGCCTGTTGAAATCTCCTTTAAGTCTTTGCATCCTCCTTACAACTGACATTCCCATCTAGTTTTGCAACAGAAGTATGAAAATAATACATTTGGTCCCCACATCCAAATCACTGATATAGATTGTGAATAGCTGGGGCCCAACAATAGTCCTTGCAGAACCCCCAATCCCAGGTGCTCTAATTTTGCCTACTAACCTCCTGTGTGGTGGCACTGTGGTTAGCACTGCTGCCTCAGTGTCCGGGACCTGGGTTCAATTCCAGCCTTGAGTGACCGTCTGTGTAGAGTTTGCATGTTCTCCCCAAGTCTACTTGGGTTTCTTCTCAGTCCAAAGATGAGGGGGTTCGGTGGATTGGCCATATTAAATTCCCCTCAGTCAAGCAGGGTAAATACGTGGCGTTGCAGGAGTAGGGCTTGCATGAGATTGTCTTTGGTGCAAGCTCAATGGGCCAAATGGCCTGGTACTGTAGGGATTCTATAATGCCATGTATGGGACCTTACCAAAAACCTTCTGAAAATCCAAATACACCACCATCCACCAGTTCGTTCTTATCTATTCTGTTATGTACATCCCTCAAAAAGCTTTCAAATGGGTTGTCAAGCATGATTTCCTGTTCATAAATTGATGTTGACTCTGGTCAATCCTGCCATTATTTTCTATGAATCCACTTATCACATCACTAAGATTTTAACGTATTTCCTATAATTCTTGTCAGACTAGTTCTCCATTTCTCTTTTTTTAAATAATGGGGTTACATTTGCTACCTTCCAATCTACAGGAACTCATGCAAATCTACAGCCATTGCTTTCAACTTTCAATCTTAATTTCTCCAGTATGGTTTTTTTTAAACTATCACTAATTTCATTCAGCTGCTCCTTCTTACAGGTCCCTTGGTTCTCAAGTATTCCTGAGTTATTTTAAAATAAATCTTCCTCTATGAAGAGGGAGGCAATGTGTTTAGTTTCTCCACCATTTTTCTTCCCCAGTATGAATTCTCCTGGCTCTGTAGTGGGCCCATATTTGCCTTTGCTAATCTTTTCGTTTTTACATATCAGTGGAAGTTTTTATAGCCCATTTTCAGGTTTGATTAGTTTACTTTCATATTCAATTTTCACATTCTCAGTTTTTTCAGCGCTGTTGGCTGAATGCTAAGATTTTCCCAATCCTCAGGCTTAGTTTTTTTGGACAACTCAAAGCCTCTTCCGTTGGTCTAATAGAATCTTCCACTTCTGTTTAGCCATGGTTGGATCATCTTCCTAAGTGGGCTTTAGTGCCTCAAAAGGAATGCAACTTTGTACACCATGCATTACTTCTTTAAATGCTAAACATTGCCCATCTACCATCATACCTGTTACTAATTTCCCAAGCTACTGCAGCCAATTTATCCCTCATACCGCTACTCAACATGCTGTTGTAAAAAAAAAATCACCTTGTATACATGCCAGGAATCTTTCCTCCACAGCATGAATGTTAATTAGGTTTACCCAATCTGCGTAAATTGAAGTCCCCACAATATTTGTGGTACATGCAGCTTTAATTTCCTGATTTATACCATGCCCTACATTAACACTGCTGTTTGGTGGCCTATAAAAAATCCTATCGTTTGCTGCCTTTGCTGTTTCTTAGCCCCACCCAAATTCTACATCTTGTCTTCCGATCTAAGGTCCTTTCTCCTTGATAGTCCCTTGACATAATAAATTTATGGATAAACTGTTTGTTTTAACACAAACAGGGAATTGTTTTCCATAACAAAATGTAACACTATGAAAAAACAGCTCACGCTGGTGACATTTTATGTTACATTAAACAACATTGTCACTAAAAGTACAATTGCTAAACTGCAAGTTGCATTGTCAGGAAAGCAGGTTAAAGAAGAGGAAACCTCTAAAGGGCTGATTACTTCATCATCTTTCCATTCAGAGACGGCTTCCAACCACAAACACCTGCTGCTTCATATAGAAAGTTGTCAATTAGAAAATTAATCTATGATTAATCTAGCTTACTACTTTTCTGAGAATTCACAACTTAAGCTTTGTTGCCTTTTTCAATAACTCACTACATGTGAACTCGGATAAGTTCAATGTACTGAATGAAAATATACAGTGGAATGAAATGAGCTTGTTGTGCATTAAGACAGGAAATATTTCAGTAATCAAGATACTGTAGATTAAAAACTTGGCAAACAGCTTCTACATATCACACCTCCTCATAAGCAGCATAGCATTTTTTTCAAAATATTTTGCAGAACTTGAAGGATTCTTCAATATCTATTTTTGGGCATGGTATCGAATGCAAATCTCAAATCAAAGAACTGTTCCCTAACAGCCTAAATTTGAAGGTACAGGCTTCTGCATTTCATGTTTTAATTTTTTTTGCAGAATATTCCAATCCAGAGTATTTGATTTATGTCGTCTCATACAAGGGCAGGAGGGATTTATGTTGCAAGGCATAAAAAAGAAATGTGAAAACAAATTTCATGGAACAAACAATTCAGTTGAAATAATGCCCTCAACTATCCTAAGCACCAAGGAGACTCAGCAAAGCTGAAGTTAGTGATTAAAGGAAGTATCTTGCTCTCAATAACCCCCGAGGCTGAAGCTTCCCCCCACATCGCAAGATCAAGCGTGGGGCTGTCACTTGGTAATTCTACACTGCTCACCTCCATTCACAGCATTTCTAAAGCAACCTTATCTTGGGACCAAAAAACAAACAAGAAAAGAGAACAGCTCTAAACCAAAGTTGAAGTCAAAGTCTATTTTCAGGGCTTCTAACAAAGTAGTAAGAAAGTAAGTTCCTAAAGGTACTGATCTACTGCACATCTTGTGCCTATTTTAAATATTATTTTATGGGATGCGGACTTCTCTGGCAAAACCAACATTTGTTGCCTTTCAGAAGATGATGCTGAGCTGCCATTAAGTAAGGCCAGTAAAAAGTCTGACAACACCTGGTTTTAGTCCAACCGATTTATTTGATAGTAAACGCACAAGCTTTCGGGTTAGTCCCCTCGTCAGGTGAATGGAGAACGAAGGGACTAACCCGAAAGCTTGTGCGTTTACTATCAAATAAATCGGTTGGACTAAAACCAGGTGGTGTCAGACTTTTTACTGTGTTTACCCCATTCCAACGCCGGCACATCCACATCATTAAGTAAGGCCACATTGCTGCAAGGGAGGTAGTTCAAATTTTGACTCTGTCTGTAAAGGAGCAGTGACATTTGCAGGTGGTGTTGCTCCCATATGTCTGTTGTCCTCATCTCTAGTTGGTAGAGGTCATGGTTTGAAAGAGACTGTCGAAGGTGGTTTGGCAAGTCACTACGTACATCTTGTTAACTGAATATAGTTGCTACTGTTCTTCTGTTTTAGCCATGTCAGCATCAGAGACAAATAATTTTCAACATTTACATAGGCATGCTTGCTAAACGTGGCATAAATTGCCAAAACGGTAGTTCTGATAACAAAAACTTTGAAATAGAAATTTCTCTCTCCCTTTCCCCAGTACAAAAACACTTTTTTCCTCTTTACTAGTGAATTGGATAGAGGTGCCAGTCCTTTCCTAACTTAAAAAATCCTGTACCTGAATACTGGAGTTATGTAGTTTGATATCTTAAACATGCTTATAAACCCAAATACATTCTAAGACTCCATGAGTTTGGGGTGAAGGAAAAGGGAAATTGAGCTGAATGGTGGGGTAAAAGAAAAATAGGGAATAAATTGCCTTACTGGTTTCTCTGCATATTGACCACTTTGCTCAGATAATTTATGTACTTCCAGATAATGCTGCAGTCCAACTGGGAAAGCAGACTCAAGAATCGCTAACAAGGGATTGAAATAGGCAGAAGTCCTTGTACCTTTACTCACGTGAAAGCCTATGATTAAACTTTAGAAACAATGAAAAATCAAAAACAAAAAGAATTGCTGAATCTTTGACCCTGGAATCTCAAAAAACAAGTGGACAAGTTCTAGAAAACAGCATCAATATCTTTTAAGACAATTACATCATTCTCAAGAAACAATAAGTCAACATCAGAAATTCTGAGATCACTAAAACACCAGAAGAGCTTCTGATTCACAGGCAACACAGCTGACAAGTTAATTGGATGCATAATGTTGAGGTAAAACTCAGGTTGGATTAAAAATGTGAGTTTCTCCTCAAAAGCTGCTGCATCCTCAGTGTTTTGCCTATCCTAGTAAGCAAGTTGAAAACTTAAACTAAGGAAGTTAGGAACGTTCAAGGCTATAACAGCATCCAAGGAATTGACATTTCAAAGACCAACAAACAACTATTCTCATGTTGATTTAGCAATATTCAAGCATTCACAAGTCCCAGGCATTCTTCATAAACAATTCCAATCCTTTAAAATATACATGTACCAAGAGGTTATTGCAGAAGGTCGAGGGACATGGAGTTGGGGGTAGGGTGTTAGCGTGGATTGAGGATTGGTTGTCAAATAGGAGGCAGAGAGTGGGGATCAACGGGTGCTATTCGGATTGGCGGATGGTGACTAGTGGAGTGCCCCAGGGGTCGGTGCTGGGGCCTCAGCTTTTTACCATTTATATAGATGATCTGAAGGAGGGTAACCGAGTGTAGGGTGTCGAAATTTGCTGATGACACCAAGATTGGGGGAACGGCAAATTGTGCGGAGGGTGTGGAGAGTCTGCAGAAGGATCTAGATAGGCTGGGCGAATGGGCCAGGAAATGGCAAATGGAATTTAATGTTGGCAAGTGTGAGGTGGTCCACTTTGGTAGGAAGAACGGTAGGAAGGACTATTACTTACGGGGCGAAAAACTGCAGCAGGCGACGGTGCAGAGGGACCTCGGGGTCCTTGTGCAAGAGTCGCAAAAACCCAGCTTGCAGGTGCAGCAGGTGGTCAGGAAGGCGAATGGGATGCTGGCCTTCATAGCGAGGGGGATTGAATATAAAAGTAGGGAGGTCTTGCTGCAACTGTATAGGGCATTGGTGAGGCCGCAGCTGGAGTACTGTTTTGGGCACCACACCTGCGCAAAGATATTTTGGCCTTGGAGGGAGTGCAAAGGAGGTTTACTAGGCTGATACCGGAGTTGAGGGGGTTGAGCTATGAGGAGAGGCTGAATAAACTGGGCTTGTACTCGTTAGAGTTTAGAAGAATGAGGGGAGATCTCATTGAGACATATAAGATGATGAATGGGATGGATAGGATAGAGGTGGAGAGACTCTTCCCGCTCAAAAAAGACAGTAGGACTAGGGGGCACAGCCTCAAGATAAGGGGGGGCGGTTTAGAACGGAGTTGAGGAGGAACTTCTTCACTCAAAGGGTGGTGAATCTCTGGAATTCTCTGCCCATTGAAGTGGTGGAGGCTGCCTCGCTAAATATTTTTAAGACGCGGGTTGATGGGTTTTTGATAAGAGAGGGGATTAAGGGTTATGGGGAGAAAGCGGGAAAGTGGAACTGAGCAGCGACAGATCAGCCATGATCTTAGTGAATGGCGGGGCAGACTCGAAGGGCTGGATGGCCTACTCCTGCTCCTATTTCTTATGTTCTTATGTTCTTTCAGACAATTTTCTTCAGTGTTCACAAAGGAGAGGGGCCATGTTTGAGGATGAGTGCGTGATACAGGGTGATAGGATAGAGGAGGTAGATGTACTGAGAGAAGATGTATTAGTAATTTTGAAAAACCTGAGGATGGATAAGACCTCTGGGCCAGATGGGATACATCCTAGGATACTTTGGGAGGCAAGGGATGAAATTGCGGAGCCTTTAGCTTTGATCTTTAGGTTCTCACTGTGCATGGGGATTGTGCCAGAGGACTCGAGTGGTGAATGTTGTTCCTCTCTTCAAGAAAGGAAATAGGAATGACCCTGGTAATTATAAGCCAGTTAGTCTTACTTCAATGATCGGTAAATTAATGGAAAGGGTCCTGAGAGATAGGATTTATAACCATTTGGAAAGATGCAGTTTAATCTGGGATAGTCAGCACGATTTCATGAGGGGCAAGTCCTGCCTCACAAATTTGATTGAATTCTTTGAGGTGGTAAGTGTGTGGATGATGGTAGAGCAGTTGATGTCGTATACATGGATTTTAGTAAGGCGTTTGATAAGGTTCCCCATGGTAGGCTCATGAAGATGATAAGGATGTGCGGGATAGAAGGAAATTTGGCCGATTGGGTAAGTAACTGGCTGTCTCATAAAAGACAGAGACTGGTGGTGGAAGGAAAATTTTTCAGAGTGGAGGCCAGTTACCAGTGGTGTACCACAGGGGTCAGTGCTGGGTCCTCTGCTATTTGTGATTTTTATCAATGACTTGGGAGAGGGGGCTGAAGGGTGGGTTAGTAAATTTGCTGATGATACCAAGATTGGTGGAGTAGTGCATGAGGTGGAGGGCTCTTGCAGGCTGCAAAGAGACATTGATAGGATGCAGAGCTGAGCTGAAAAGTGGCAGATGGAGTTTAACCCTGATAAGTGTGAGGTGAATCATTTTGGTAGAACAAACTTGAATGTGGATGACAAGGTCAATGGCAGGGTTCTGAGGAATGTGGGGGAACAGAGAGATCTTGGGGTTTACATCCACAGATCTCTGAAGATTGCCACTCAAGTGGATAAAGCCGTGAAGGTGGTTTATAGTGCGTTAGCATTTATTAACAGGGGATTCGCGTTTAAGAACTGTGGGGCTATGCTGCAACTATACAGGACATTGGTGAGACCACATTTGGAATATTGTGTTCAGTTCTGGTCACCTTACTATAAGGAGGATGTGGAAACATTGGAGAGAATGCAGAGGGGATTTACCAGAATGCTGCCTGGTTTGGAGGGGAGGTCTTATGAGGAAAGGTTGAGGGAGCTGGGGCTTTTCTCTTTACAGCGAAGGAGGATGAGAGGTGACTTAGAGGTTTACAAGCTGAGGGGGATTGATAGAGTGACGTGCAGAGACTATTTCCTCAGTGGATGTAGCTGTTACTGGGGGCATAACTATAAGTTTCATGGTGGGAGATATAGGAGGAATGTCCAAGGTAGATTCTTCACTCAGTGGCTGGAGTGTGGAATAGACTGCCTGCTGCTAGTGGAGTCAGACACTTTAGGAACTTTCAAGCACTTATTGGATAGGTAGATGGAGCACACCAGAATTATAGGGAATGGGATAGCTTGATCTTGGGATTGGACATAGCTCAACACAACATTGAGGGCCAAAGGGCCTGTACTGTGCTGTAACGTTCTATGTTCTAATCAAACAGACTGTCTTGCCCGAAAATGTGCACACACTTGAATGAGCGTTCATTTTATGTCATGTGGTTTGAGAAGCACAAAAGATTGCATAAAGGAATATGTAAGATGCAAGTGCCTTTGTTCTCAAAGTTAAAATTAACGGCAAAATAATTAATCCTTTAGCAAGGACATCATGGTGCATATAAAATACACACACTGCTAAAAAGGCAATTGGGGGGAAGAGGATAGGGTGGTGGAAAAGAATGCAATTTGACTGCTTAATGATAACTCTTGAATATTCTTCATTCTCCACATACTGATGCCACTACTGAGGCAGAAATATGCCATTTCCTGTTACATATCACAGACCATAATTGAAACACTGCACAGGCATAACCTGAAAAAGAAAAACCCTCCTTTAGAAAAATTGAATTCAGAGTTAGGAGTGCTGTGAAAGTTGGCATTTGACCAGCTTCACATTTTGCCTGCGATTGTTCAGTTATCAGTGACAACATTTTTGAGAGAATTAGATTTTGAAAGGATAACATCAGATACCAGAATGGGTCCAACTGTAATCAGGCTTAACCTTAATTTCCCTACAGTAATACAGAGTTCAAGAGGAGTATTTCTTCCCTTTGCTCATTTCAACAACCTTGTGGAGTCTCCTGCTGATGCTTGTTGTAAGAGGGGTATTCAGAACTTAAATTTATGCTGCCTCTTCCTATTTGCATGAACTCTAACTAGACTACCTGAAGTTGATTTTAAACCAGATATAACCTTTTTTTTTCCCTTTAACGTGTATTCAGCCAGGTGAAGGATTTTAGTGCCAGGAAATCTGGCAGCTTTGATTATTGGCACCCATTGATGACATCAAGTAGTCAAGTTATGGCTGAATCAAATCTGCCCAAGTCAAGGAAACCTCCTAGAGAACGAACACGGTCTTCGAGATATACAGCTTCAGAGATGAGTAACTGAACGAGTAAAAATCATGCTGTGGCTTCCAGGAATGAGAATCCAATTACGGTGGTACACATGCCCTTACCTTCCTCACAAATGGGGATATTGCTGCATTTTGGGTCCCCTTAAGTTGAGGTAGATGACAATTGACGAGAGATCAAACCACTTTCTATCAGTTTCTCTCTTTTTTAATTAATTCATGGGATGTTTGCTTCACTGGCAAGGCCAGCATTTATTATTCTTCCTTAATTGCCCTCAAGGTGCCATTGCAGTCTGTATGGTGAAAGTACTCCTACAACATGTTTAGGTATGGAGTTACAGAAATTTAACCTAGTAGCAATGAACAAACAACAAAACATTGCAATATCACAACAGCATGTGACTTGGAGAGGTAATTACAGGTGATGGCATGTCCACGTGCCTTCTATCCTTTCTAGGTGGTAGGGGCTACAAGTTTGGGAGCTGCTGTCAAATAAACTTTGACAAATGCTGCAATGCCTTTTGCGGATAGTATACACTGCAGCCACATTGCACTATGGTAGATGGAGTGAATGTGTAAGGCACTAAATGGAAAGTCAAGATGGTTGCTTTGTCCTGGATGGCATTGATATTTTAGATTGGTGTTGAAGCTATGCTCATACAGGTAAATGTAAATTATTCTATCACACTTCTGATTTGGATTTTGTCAATGATAAAGGCTTTGGGTAGTCTGTAGACAAGTCATTCACTAATACCAAGTCTCTGACCTGCTCTTGTAACTACAGAACTTGTACAGATGAGTGATTTAATGACAGCAATGGAAAAGTAGTTAAACACTTTTGTTGGACAGGTCACTGCTTACCACGTGTCACAAATGTGAAAACCCTAGCCTGTATATTATCCAGATCCTACTACATGCAGCAATGCTCACTTTCGTACTAGCAGCAATGAATGAAACTGAACAATGACCAATCATCAAGCATTCTTTCTTCCAACATTACAATGGAAAGTTCACTGGGGCAGCACAGTGGTTAGCATTGCTGCCTCAACCCCAGGTTCAACTCCCAGCTTGGGTCACACTGTGGAGTTTGCACAATTCTCCTTGCATCTGCGTGGGTTTCCTCCCACAGTCCAAAGATGTGCAGGTTAGGTGAGTTGGCCATGCTAAATTCTCCCTCATTCTACCCAAACAGGCACTGAAGTGTGGCGACTAGGGAATTTTCACAGTAACTTCATTAGCGTGAACGCAAGTCTACTTGCGACTAATAAGTAAACTTTACTGATGAATCACTTGAAGTTAGCTGGACTAAAGAGAATCTTGAGGAATTCCTGCAGACAGGTCCTAATGCCAAGATACCATCTAGGATTGCAAAGGAATCTTGATCAGTTGGGCCAGTGGGTGGATGAATGGCAGATGGGAGTTTAATTTAGATAAAATGTGAGATCATAGAATCCTAATTTGGCACATCGAGTCCACACTGACCACAATCCCACCTAGGTCTCATCCCCATAACTCCATGCATTTACATTAGCTAGACCCCCTGACAACTAAGGGGCAATTTAACACAGTCAATCCACTTAATCCCCCATCTTTGCACTGTGGGAGGAAACCACAGCACCTGGAGGAAACCCACACAGACACAGGGAGAATGTGCAAACTTCACATGGATTTTGGTGGATCGAATCAGGGCAGAACCTATTCAGTTAGGGTATTGGGAGGAGTTATAGAACTAGACAGCCAGAAGTACAGGTTCATAGCTCCTTGAAAGTGGAGTCACATGTGGACAGGGTGTTGAACATATTCAGCATGCCTGGTTTCATCAACCAGAACACTGAATATAGGAGTTGGGATGTCTTGAAGTTCTACAAGACATGAATAGACTGGGATTTTTCTCTGCAGCACTGAAGGTTTAGGGGTGATCTTATTGAGGTCTATAAAATAATGAGGAGCATAGATAAAGTGGATAGTCAACATCTTTTCCCAAAAGTAGGGGAGTCTAAAACTCTAGGGCATAGGTTTGAGTTGAGGGAAGAGAGGGGAGTGATATTAAAAGGGTCCAGAATGGCAATATTTTCAACTGAGGGCAGTGAGTGTCTGTACTGTGCTGCAAGATGTAGTAGAAGCAGGTACAATGTTGTCTTTTAACAAGCATTTAGACAATTACATGGGTAAGATTAGTATAGAGAGATATGGGCCAAATGCAGGCAATTGGACTAGCTTAGTGTAAAAAAAAAGGGCAGCATGGACAGATTGGACTGAAGGGCTTGTTTGCATGCTATACATCTCTATGACTGACTCTCCAACTTCTATACAATCAGCATCTCTTGAGCTAAGGCAGCATAAAGATGCCTCTGATCCCCATTGACTTCAAATTGTACTCTGGTTAGGTGCTGCCACATTCAGTCAAACAATGCCTTGATGTCAAAGACAGTCACTCTCACCTGTTCTGAGAATGTTTAGACCAAACCAGTAATGAAGTTTGGAGTCAAGTGGTCAATTAGTAATCTCATAAGATATCTGGGAAAAAGTCATCATATACAAATTTAGTTAAGAGCTTGTATGTGACATTGAAGTATCAGAGTTTTAAACTTAAATGGCAATTAAATGGGCATGAGGGTCACAGACTAGATTGGAAAATCAGATTGACAAGATATGGAAAAAAGCAATAGTCAATGATAATGATTCCATAAAACTTAATTGGGAAAGCGATCATTATGTGGCTAACTAAAGATTAGAAGTGTAGATTAAAGGAGATTTATAATGATGCCAAGTGCAATAAGATTGAGGATCAAGTGCCTCAGAACCAAAGGATGACCAAGATCAGGGAAACAAAATGAATATACTAGGAATAATAAAACAAATTCTAATGACTTGAGATTAACAAAAGTGACCATGTTGCCTTAAAGGTCAAGGCAAGAGAAATAAGGAAATGATGACATATTTAACAA
Source organism: Carcharhinus amblyrhynchos (assembly GCF_965287045.1). Classification (NCBI taxonomy): domain Eukaryota; kingdom Metazoa; phylum Chordata; class Chondrichthyes; order Carcharhiniformes; family Carcharhinidae; genus Carcharhinus; species Carcharhinus amblyrhynchos. The sequence goes on along the minus strand of NC_137326.1, from coordinate 97,527,867 downwards.
ATATTTAGCATCTGTCTTCAGAGTAGCAGACATAAGAAATGTATTAGAAATACTGAGGAACCAAAGATCTGATAAATCTGAGTGACTTAAAGCCATTTTCATATTTTATTGAAACATTAGTTCAAGAATAAATATTGATCAAACAACTGGTTTTAACTCCCCTGCTGTTCTTTTGAAAGTGTCATCAGATGTCTTATATCCACTTGAGGGGTGCAGATCAGGCCTCAGTTTAACATCTCATCCTAAAGATAGAACCCCCAACCACACAACACTATTAGCTGTGCTGAAGTCAGGAATGCAGCCAACTGAACCACAACTGACAGTCCGAGAGAATCTTTGCCCTGGTTGGAGAGTATTGAAAGAATCTAGAGTCCCAAGTTAAGGAGTTGCCCATTTATGACACGAGGAGAAATTTCTTCATTCAGAAGCTTGTGAATCTTTAAACTCCTTCAAGACAGATTGTAGATGCTCAGTGTATTCAAGACTGAGACTGATAAGATTCTTGAGAGAATCGGAAAGAGAGACTGGGTGTGGAAGTGGCGTTGAGTTTGAAGCTCATCCATGATCTTATTCAATGGATGGAGCTGACTCAACAGGTCATGTGGCCAACTCTAGCTCCTATTATTATGGCCCTGTCATATCCACTGATGCTTAGTTTGGGTTAAGTGAATAAGAGCCAGCGATAGCATTGGCACAACATCTTCCATGACTTTACTAATGATTGGAAAAGGTCGACATGGAGGTAACTAGCTGGATTGAATCTGTTCTGCTTTTTGTACAGAGGAACTTTCCAGTGTCAAGTCAAAGTCAGTATTTATGTATGCATTTGAACAGCTTGGCTAGGGATGCAACTAGATCTAGAGCACAAAGTTTTGGTGCTGCAGCAAGGTCATCAGAGCCTATGGAGAAATGCTTTTTCTTTGTTACTTGGGAGTGAATCAAATTGGCCAAAGACTGGTTTCCATGATACAGAGCCTCAGGAGCAGATGGCGAGAGATCTATTTGACATTTCTGGCTGAGGACAGTTGCAAAGACCTCAGCCTTGAGATTGGCACTCATGCTGTATTTTCATGGAATCACCTTCTCCTGTTAGCTTTAAATTATTTGATACCCGTCACAATTGGATGCAATGGAATTCTGTTCTGTTTGAAGCTGCTACTCAAGAGATTTCCTAGCTCTGTCAACAGCATATTGCTTTCACTATTTATCATGCATTTAGTCCAGTCTTGTAGCTTCACAAGGCAGAAATTTCATTTGCAGGTATGCACAGTCCTTTTCCCAAAATGTTATTCTACATCCCTCGTTGAAACAGGGTCAGTCTCCTAATTTGAAGGTAATTCCAGAGAGAGATAACCTACATTATGAGGTTAAGTGAATCGTAAAATGCAATGGTATTGCCAGTTAGTTTGCAGGGTCTTATGAATACTCAGTTTGTACTGAATCTATTATATTTAGCAAGGGTGTTGCATGATAACATGGAGGATTAGAGTTAGCCCTGAGTATGACAACGTGCCTTTGTCCCCACAAGGGCTGTGCAGTGGTCATCACCAATTCCGCTATAGACAAATGAAACTGTAGCACTCCAAAACCTCGTGCTACCAAATAAACCTGCTGGACTTTAACGTGGTGTTGAGAGATTGCTTACTAGTTCTGGAGTCACATTTAGATCAGACTGAGTGATAAGTTTATTTCTGTAAAGAGCATTAGTGAACTGGTTGAGTTTTTAAACCATTAATTAATTGGCCTGAATTAATTAATCCAGATCACTTCATTACTAGCTTGCTCATTGCACTAGAATCCTATGTATAACCATTGCAGTTATTAGAAAATTGCAAGTTCTTTAATTGTACATGATTAGATAACTTCTATATTTTGTTCCAGATAGCATGCTAGAATTCCAGATACCCTGGGTCTATTTTATGAAAAAGAAACGAGTACAAATAACTGAACGTTCAAAGTAAACAGTACAGTTTAAAAAAATTAAATCAATAAACCATTTTATTTCTTTAAATGCCAAACAGAAACTTAAGGTTGTAAAAACTATGTGCGAAATTCAACGGCAAGTTAATTACATTTGCAGGTGCTGGAGAAAATGCTATGATTGAATTAAACAGACAAAAGTCATCAAAATTCTCATTCTGCACTTGACCAAGGAGGGAGAGAGATTAAGTGATGTCACATTAAGTGATGGCACTGTACCTTTTCTGCCTTTTTGTCAGAGATATCTTGTTTTTCTAATACTGCCATGCTCTCCTTCAGATTTTTCACAATGTCTGCTGGAGACTTATGGGACTTGCCAAATGGGAATGGCATTGTTGCCAAGTGACAGAACTATTTCACCTGCAAATGTCAAAACAAAATTCATTTTAGAAAATTTTAAGAACACATTTCTATACCATAGGAACACAACATGGAGTTTTTCAAATAAATTTAACAACTTTCTTTACTTTTATGGTGTTATTCAACCAATTTAATTCAATTCATGCACAGGCAATTATTTGAAAGAGTGGAAAATATATATTAAGTAAATTTTGAATACCTACTGATTCCAGATCAGCAAGGCACACAAACAAACTGATCTGAACCAATTTGTTGTAATTAAAGTACTCCTTAGCAGCTTAGCCACAAATATTTAATGGTCCTCAATCACGTTCCGGAGATCCCAGAGCCACGTTCCTCATTTTAGTCTACACCATATGTTCAGCTGTTAATCTGCCTCCCCCTCTTTAAAGGGGGAACTCTGAGACATGGTCTAAAGTAGGCCTTATGGCTTTTGACAGTTTGAGATGGGGAACTGCATGGTCTTGCTCCTCACCTTAAACTGACTTGGCCGTGAAAAGAAATAATCATTCTCCCAGCCCCAAGTTTTTTCAGATTGGTGGTAATTGGTTAGTATTTTGCAAAAATTGACATCTGAAATTTAGCAGAGAATTAAAACTTTTACTAAAGATAAAGTCTTGAAAAGCACTCAGTTAATTGCACCATTGTAATATCCAAGTTAACATAGAATGAAAGTTTTCAAATGTCTTGGGGACACTGGAAACAAGTAGAATTATGCTAGCATAATAACCATATGGTTAATTGGGAATAAAGATGTGGTCAATTACACTTTTGATTAGTGAATAAAAAATAAAGATTCATTGGGTGTATAATCTTAATTCTCACATATATAACCACTTTTGTTCCTTTCTTGGTAAAATAGTTCAGACAAAAAGCAGTGCACAAGTACTTTTTCAGTGTTGGTACTTTCCTGGTTCTGAATGATGGTCAATGTTTGTTAAATACATACCTTAGGTTCCTTTGCTTTTCAGGCAATACAGATTTATCTGAATGCCTCTAAGACATTTTCAATTAAAATGAGTCAATCTGACTGTCACCTCAGGTATACCGAGGGCTAGTTAGTGCTTTACATGTTACATTTGAACATAGAAAATTAGGAGCAAAGAATAAGCCACTTAGCACCTCAAATTCATGGCTGATCTCATTTAACCTCAACCCCAGGTATCTGTGTACCCTGATAACCCTTCACCACCTTGATTATCAAGAACATATCTACTGCTGCCTTAAAAATGTTTAAAGACTCTACCTCAACCACTTTTGAAGAGGAGAATTCCAAAAGTCTCAACCCTCAAAATTATTCTCTCATTTCTGCCTTAAATGGGTGACCCCTTATTTTCAAAATGTGGCCCCTAGTTCTAGATTCTCTGACTAAAGTAAACATTCTTTCCACAACAACCCTGTCAAATCCCCTAAGGATCTTACAAATTTCAGTCAAGTTGCCTCATACTCTTCCAAACTCCAGCACACAAGTTGAACCTGTCCAACCTTTCCTCCGAAGACAAACCACGCACTCCAGGTACTAGTAACAGTCTCTGAACTGCTTCCAATGCAGTTACATCTTTCCTCAAATAAGGAGACTAGTACTGCACACAGTAACCAATAACAGTAACTGCAATGCAAGACAAAACAATGTTGGGGACGTGTGACAAAGGTTCAGCAATAATCAAAGTTTTGAAGTTTATTTTTGTCACAAATAGACTTGCATTAACATTGCAATGAAGTTACAATGAATCACGGGCAATTTCAGTAAGATTAGTGATTTTACATATAAACTTGAAAAATAAGATTTGCAGTCGTAGCCTGGATGAGGAGTTCAGAATGCTTTCAAGATAGGTTTAAAAAAAATCAAAGTAGGTTATATTAGATTTCATATTGGGTAATGTGCAATTAATGACCCAGGTAAAGACACCCCAAAGTAGCAGCAGCCACAATATGATTACATCTTACATCTAGTTTAAAAGGGAGAGTAGGTTTAATGTAAGTATTTTAAATTTAAACAAGGGCAATTATGTGGGCATGAAAGTTGAGCTAGCTCAAGTGAATTGGGAAGAGGCTAGAGAACAAATCAACAGAGAAGCAATGGGAGCAGATTTTTAAAAGGGACTATTTCAGAATACTCAATCAGCATATTCCTATTTTAGAAAAAATTGAAGGGGCTGACTACAACACCGCCCCCCCAACCCACACACAATCCATGGTTAACTAAACTATCAGACTTAAAAAACATGCAACTATGCAAAGCTGAGTGGTAGGTCAGAATATAAAGAATGGCAGAGAATGACTGAAGGGTTAATCAGAGGAAAATATGAGGGGAAGCTAGCTGGAAACAAAAATGGATAATGAGTTTCAACAGGTATTTGAAAAGGAAGTGTTGGACCTCCAGAGAGTGGCAATGGGGAGTTTATAGTAGATAATAAGAAAATGGTAGATGAAATGAACAAATATTTGGCTGCTGCCTTCACTATACAAGAGACAAGATGCATTCCAGTAACAGCTGTAAATATGAAGGCAGATGAGAGGGGGGTACTTGGTGAAATTACAATCGTGAGGGAAGCCTACAGGCTGACAAATTTCTGGGTCTTGAGGGATAGCTGAAAAGGTAGATGTGAACATCAATTTTCCAAAATTTGCAAGATTCTGGAAAGGTTCCAGACTGGAAAGTAGCAAATATGACCCATCTATTCAAGGAGGGAGGCTAAAAACAGTTAGGCCAGTTAGTTCAATAACAGTCTCTATCATGGGGCAGATACTAGAATCAATTTTTAAGGTTTAGTTGGGCAAAATACTCATGGCATTTGGAAGAGTCAGCATGGTTTTATGAAAGGAAAATCAGGTTTAACCAACTTTGAAGGTTCTTTGATGAGTATCATGCACTGTGAATAAAAGGGCACTGTAAACGTACTTAAGATTTCCAAAAGGCATTCGATAAGGTGCCACGTCAAATGTTACTGCAGAAAGTAAGAGCTCATGGTGTTGGGATCACATTAACATGGAGAAAATTTGCTGATTGGTAGAAAACACTGCACAAATGGGTCTTTTCTGATTGGCAGGATATGATGAGCAGAGTCCACAGGGATCTGTGCTGTGGCCTTACTTTTACAAGTTACATTGATTTCTTTGATGACGCGAATGAAAGTGTTGTCGATAAGTTTGCACATGACAAAGATAGCTACACGTGATGAACACGAGGTTGTAGATGTATATAGATCAGTTGAGCGAGTGAGCAAAGATTCTGACAGATGAAGCATGATATAGGAAAATGTGAAGTTGTTCATTTAGGCAGGAAGAATAAAAAGACAAAGTATTGCTTAAATGGAGAATGGCTGCAAAATTCCGAGATAAAGGGATTCAGGTGTCTGTGTGCACAGTGGTTAGCACTGCTGCCTCAGCACCAAGAACCCAGGGCCGAGTCCCAGCTTAGGTCACTGCCTAGGTTGAGTCTGCACAGGTTCCTCCAGGTGCTCCGGTTTCCTCCCAGAGTCCAAAAGACATGCTGGTTAGGTACAGTGGCTATGCTAAATTCTCCTTCAGTGTACCTGAACAGGCACCAGAGTGTGGCAACCAAGGGATTTTCACAGTAAATTCATTGCAATGTTAATGTCAGCCTACTTGTGACACTCTCAAAAACTTAAACTTAAGTTAGAATGTGGGTACAGCAAGTAATTAATTTGCTTTATTATTGTGACATGTATTAACAGTGAAAGTACTGTTTCTTGCATGCTATACAGACAAAACATACCATTCATAGAGAAGGAAATGAGATTGCAGAATGTAATGTTACAGTCATAGCTAGGATGTAGAGAAAAATCAACTTTATGCAAGGTAGGTCCATCCAAAAGTCTGACACCACAGGGAAGAAGCTGTTCTTGAGTCGATTGGTACATGACCTCAGACTTTTGTATCATTTTCCCAAAGGAAGGCGGTGGAAAAGAGAATGCCTGAGGTACATGGGGTCCTTAATTATGCTGGCTGCTTTTCCAAGACAGGAAGTGTAGACAGTCAATGGATGGGAGGCTGGTTTGCATGATGGATTGGGCTACATTCACAACCTTTTGTAGTTCTGTGTGGTCTTGGGCAGAGCAGGAGCTATATCAAGCTGTGATACAACGAGAAAGTGCGCTTTCTATGGCACATGTATAAAAATCGGAAAGAGTCGTAGCTGACATGCCAAATTTCCTTAGTGATCTGAGAAAGTAAAGGCATTGGTGGGCTCTTAACTATAGTGTCAGCATGGGGGACCAAGAGAGATTATTGGTGATCTGGACACCTAAAAATTTGAAGCTCTCGACCCTTTCTACTTTTTCCCCATTGATGTAGACCGAGGCACGTTCTCCTTTACACTTCCTGAAATTGATGACAATCTCCTTCATTTTGTTGACATTGAGGGAGAGATTACTGTTGCTGCACCAGTTCACCAGATTCTCTCATTCCTGTACTCTGTCTTGTCATCGTTTGAGATCCGACCCACTAGTGGTGTCATCAGCAAACTTGAAAACCCAATTGGAAGGAAATTTGGCCACACAGTCAAATGTATAAGGAGTATAGTAGGCGGCTGAGAACACAGCCTTGTAGGGCACTGGAGTTGAGGGTGATCATTGATTGTGAACTGAGAGTTAATTAAGGCAGGTTAAATTAAGACAGCTAATGGAAAGCTGTCCTTTAACACAAGGGGAATCGGTGTGGCTTTAGTCACAGAACATTGGTGAGATCGCATTTTAGTGTATGCAGTTTTGGTCTTCTTAAAGGAAGAATGTAAATGGTTCAGAGGAGGTTTATTAGATTGATTGTTGGAATTAGCAGGTTATTTACAAAGGAAGGAGGAGTTTAGAAGGAGGGGTGACTTAATTGAAGTACGCAAGACCTCAATAGTCTTGACAAGGTAGATGTGGACAGGATGTTTCCTCTTGTGGGCGAGTCCAGACTAGAAGGCACTGTTTTAAAATTAGGACTCATCCTTTTCAGGTACGGAGGAGAAATATTTTCTCTCAAGAGTTGTGTGATTTTGCAACTCTCAGAAGACCGTGGAGACAACATCATTAAGTATTTTTAAAGCCAAGGTAGATAGATTATTCTTTGGCAAGAGAATCAAAGGTCAATTAGAAGATGGGGGAAAATATGGAATTCAAAACAAAACAGCTCAGCCATGATTTTATTGAATGACGGAGCAGACTCAAGGAGCCAAATTGCTTACTTCTGTTCCAATTTCATACATTTGTATGTACTCCAGATGTGATCTCACCAATGCCTTGTGTAACTAAAATATAACCACCAACTCTTGTATTCAAAACCCCTCAAGAAAATATAACACTTCTATTAGCTTTGCTCATTATATGCTGCATCTTGTGATTGCTGCAGTTGGACACCTAGATCTCTCTGCAATCTCTCACCATTTAGATAATATGTTTTGTCCTGCAAAAAATGGACAACCTAACATTCTCCTATATAATTCATTTGCTAGATATTTGCCCACTCACTGAATCTACCTTTTGATGCCTTCTTCAGAACTTACTTTTTCCACTCATCTTTGTGCCAAATATCAGTCTCTTCAGCCAAATTATTCATATAAATAATTGAGGTACACCACTTGTCACAAGCTGCCAATCAGAAAATGACCCATTTATGCCTATTGTTTCCTGTTAGCTAGCCAATCTTCTATCCATGTCAATGTTACCCTCTACACAATGGGCTTTTATTTTTAATAAACTTTTGATGAGGCATCTTATTATACTCTCTGAAAATCCAAGTATGTACACCCACTGGTTTCCCTTTATCCACAGCACCTGCTGCTTAGAGTCAAAGATATATAGCACTGGAATCAGGCCCACTGGTCCAACTTGTTCAGTTTAGGAAACCTGGTCAGCATGGCCTAGTCCTATCTGCCTGCATGTGGACCACATCCCTGTAAACCTTTCCCTCCATTTACCTGTCCAAATGTCTTTTAAATATTATACTTCAAAAAAATTCCAATAAATTGATTAAACAGGGTTTTCCCTCTCACAAAACCATGTGGACTATGCCTGATTAACTTGAATTTAAGTGCACTGTTATAACATCTTAAAACATAACAGCTGTTAAGCTAACAGGCTTCAAGTTTTCTGCCCGTCTCTCGTCATCAGATGAGGGCAGGATCCAATTGACTGTATCCAAAGAGACAAATAGCTCATTGGTCATGTTCCAATATAAAGACTGGGGTAAACTGCGAATGTTATCCATGATTGCCAGAAATCCAGCACTTCTAAAGGGAGAATGGTATATATATTTAAGAAAAAATGTCTCAACTTGTGAATTTCTAGTTTACATTCAGATTGATAACTGAATTACGGCTAATACAGTCATAGCATTAACGATAAATAGCTTCAATCAATTTTCGGAAGGGGAGAGAGAGACAGAGATAAAGGTATGACACTAATGACTTATAGGAAGTTATTTCATCATTGAAAGGCATTATGCTTACAGAGTTTAACAAAACAAAATCTACAATTAAAAGTGGCACAAAAGCAAAATCTAAGTGAATCTTACCCTCACAACAGAAGTTTCCAAACCAGGAAAGCATTCAGAGCTCCACCATCCACATCCTGTCTGGTAGTAAGCCCTATCAACCACCCTCAATTTTGACCTTTTGAGACTCTGAACACATCAAATTTAAAATTCTCATCTCACCTTGCATCCCTTCTGGCTGGTAACTCCCTTCCAACTTCCCTCCGCTCCATCTTCAAACCGTCAGCCACAGTCTCCAGAACAAATTCCATTTCTGTCACTCATTTGCCAATTACACTTAGCTTAAAACTAACTTCTTAAGCTTTAAAATTTGCTTTTTCTGTGACAAGCCTTGGGCATTGTTTTATGTTAAAAGTGCAATAATAAATGCAAGCTATGGTTAATTAAAAAATGTGCAGTGCACTATGCAGCAAATTATGAACTCAAATGATAAAGATTATAAATCATAGAAACTTTATGACAGAGGCCATTCAGCCCTCTGTGCCCATTTTTAGGGGACAAAGCAAGTCATACCATGTATAGGTTTAAGATGTGGGCTTCCAAGAGAACACTGCAGCACAGTATTAGTGAACTGTTGCTATAATCCTTAGGCACTCAACCAGATCATCTCCAAAAGGTTAGGAGAAACTTGGCTGGATTAGTTTCTTAATTAGTTTGCAAGGGGTCTCCCCCTCTGTTGCAGGTGCAGAAAATCAAAACACAGCAAATTTCAATTTCTCAGAGAATCTTATACAGGGTATTGCCAAGTTATTTCATTCAAATACGGGATGTGGGTGTCATTGGCTTTTCCAACATTTATTGCCCATCCCCAATTGCCCTTTAAAAAGATGGTAGTGAGCAGTCTTCAGTACACCCATAGTGCCATTAGGGAGGGAGCTCCAGTTTTGACTCAGCAACATTGAAGAAACAGCAATATATTTCCAAGTCAGGATGGTGGCAAACTGGCATTAAGCAGTATATTCACCAGTTCCTCTTTATCCACAGCACATGTGGCTTCTTCAAAGAACTCCAATAAATTAAACATGATTTCCCTTTCACAAAAGCATGTTGACTGTCTGATTGCCTCAAATATTCCAAATGCCCTACTATAACACCTTTCATAAAAGCATTTTATCACATTTCCATTACAACAGATGTTAGGCTAATTGGCCTATAGTTTCCTGTACCTTTATTCAAAAGAAAGGAAGACATAAGCTTGCCTTCCAATCAGAACCTTCCCCAAATCTAGGAAATTTTGGAAAATTAAAACCAATGCATCAACTGTCTTATTAGCCTCATCTTTCAAGACCTTAGCGTGAAGTCCATCCAGACCAGCTCACACATCCAACAATGTGTTTAATGTCTCTTCCCTGATTATTGTAATTCCCACTGCTTCCAAGTTCCTCCCTCTGCTATATCCTGATTTACAGCTATTTGAGATGTTACTTACGTCCTCTATAGCGAAGACAAATGCAATATATCTATTTAATTCATCGATCATAGCTCTATTTCCATTAACAATTGCCCAGACATGTTTTCTATAAGCCAAATGCTCCCTCTAAACTCTTGTATTTAAATATTTGTTGAAAATTTTATTGTCCATCTTTGTCACTGGCTACTTCTCCCTCATTCTAATTTTTCCCTCCTTACCATTTTGTCATTCTTTGCTATTCTTTCCAATCTTCTGATGCCACTCGTCCTTTTTTCAGTTCATTAGTCTAATTTTGTTAACCACACATGGGCCCTCTGCTTGGAATCTGCCTCTCATTGGAATGTGTATATACTGCATATTCTGAAATCTCTTTAAATGTCTGCTACTGAATCTTTGTTGATCTATCCGTTGAGCATATTTGCCACTTCACTTTGGGCAAAGGAAGAAAACAACCAATTTAAAACCGTACAGAACAAAATAGAGACCTCCATAATACACAATCTGATTTTTTCTGTGCAAAATCTTCACATACACAAGATGTCCAACTCAAAATTGACCACTATGGAAGCTGTAGTTAAGGAGCTAACTGAATCCATCAAGTCTAATGAAAAGATTTGGTCTGTCAACAACTTATAATTATGTATGCATATCAGACTACATTGGCCTTTGAACAGCTATACTTCCAATCTCTACATCAATCTACTACTTTAATTAAATTTAGAGTGCGAGAAAGGTTCAATTACAATTGTGAAAAAAAATGGGTTCAAGCTTATAAAATCCCATCAATCAATACAATGATTTATAAAACTTCAGTTTAACTTCACACAACTTCCATGTAGTTAAGAATGCAAATATTATTTAAAGTCCTAATTACTTTTTGTCCAAATTAAGCAGCAGCCAACATGTTCATATAAATTGAATACCCAGCCAGTTTTATGAATCACAGAATCCCTACAGTGCAGGAGGAGGCCATTCAGCCCAAGTCTGCACCGACTCTCTGAAAGAACATGTTGCCCAGGCCCACTCTCCCATAACCACATGTACTTACCCCATTAATCCCCCAACCTACACACCTTTGGACACTAAGGGGCAACTCAGCATGGCCAATCCACCTAACCAGTACATCTTTGCACTGTGGGAGAAAATCAGAGCACCCTCAGGAAACAGATGCAGGTACAGGAAGAACATGCTAACTCCATACAATCGCCCAAGGCTACAATTGAATCCAGGTCCCTGGCACTGAAGCAGCAGTGCTAATCATTGTGCCACCACACCAGCCAATGAAGCCATCCAGCAACAAGTGAAACTTTAGACAAGTATCCATAACTTCAGACAATTTATTGCCTATCCTTAAATTGTGTTGCTGCATTCCAAAACAGGTTGCTTCCACTTTTGCCAAATACCCACAGTATCTCCGGTAAGTGTCTCTAGTCAGCCTGCAAAGATTACCTCTGATGCCCTCAAAGTATCTATCCTTACCCTCCTCATCTACAGTGGCCCCTTGGTGATACCATTGAAAAGCATCAAATTTTGCATTTTCAACATTCAGCTCCACTACTCCAATTCTCTTCACTCCACTGTGTGCTCATCTGATATCCAGTTGTGGGTGCATCACATCTTCCAGCTAAACATTATGAAGACTCCAATCATTATGCTGTTACCACAGATTCCACCACCTTCCCTGGCCACTGTTTTAAACCAAACAAGACTGTTATTCGTATCTAACTGATCCAGAATTCAGCTATCAATTCCACATCCTTTGCATTGCAAAGACTGCCTAATTCCACTTTCATAGTGCCACTCATGTTCACTTGTTGAGATCTTCATCTGTGTTTTTGGAGTTCACAATGATTTCCTACTCATTCCCCATTTTCTGTAAACTTCTGCTCATCCAAACCTCTTGGATCTTACTCTACCGTCCTTGCTGATCTATGCTAGTTTCATGCCTCAAAAATCTAAATATGGGATGAGAATTTGTTTGTGGTTCATCTTTAAAATCTCTAACCCTATAAAACAGAGTTCGTGTGGATTGGTTTCCCTCTGCCCCACCACTGACAACTACATCTACTAGATCCTAGGTTCTGTAGTTCTCTCCATAAGAGTTTCTACACCCACCATTTAAAACCATAACTTTTGGCCACCTTTCCTAATATCTCATTTATCAGTGATCGTTTTTGCCTGACTATCCAGACACTTTTTGAACATCTATCTACATTAAAAGGCACTAAATACATTCAAACTACTGCATGCCTATACCTAATCTCTGAACATTAGTATCTACGAGTCAATACATACTTCATACAAACTGCCTTCATCCATGCCCGTGTACACAAAATTTACATATTCAGTACCAAATATGCCAGCTGATCAGACTTTTCCACATAATTTTCTTCCACTGTTTGATTATCATAAAAGTCCTATATTGACATGGTTACACATCTGGACAGTGTGAGGAATTTAGTCATCAGGTGTGTGACTATGTCCCCGAATTGTTCTATTATCTGAACAGCAGTACCCAAACAGCTTTGTAATTCCATCTGATAATGCAGCCAACAGGAGAAACTCCTCATCTAGCAAACTGACACAATTCAGCAAATACACACCCAACACATTTGTAGCTTATGATGTAACAAAATTCCAAATGGCATTTCCCATAGCTAATGAATAAAAAGCCTTGAAAAGCAGGAGAGAAAAAAATCTTGATTTATTCAGTTGTTATCTCGGCATAAGTATGAAAGCATTTGATAAAAACTGTAAAATGTAAAATTTTGTAACAGAGAAGAACGGCTATTGCTCCAACACAGATGGGGATTCCCCTTTGATGGGCTCAATTCTCTAAAGCTTTAGATGACAAATTAAAAGGGTACAGTGAATGGTGGCACATCAATGGTTATTGCAGAAAATAAAAGCTCAATGTTTCAGGGGGTAACATATTGGCATGGGTAACAGAATAGGGTTTTTCAGGTTGGCAAGATGTAATGAGTGGTGTGCCATAGGAATCAGTGCTGGGACCTCAACAGTTTACAATTTTATATAAATGACTTGGGTGAACGATCGAAGCTATGGCTGCCAAATTTGACAGCAAGTGTAAACAGGACATGAGGTGGTGACAAGATACACAGATAGTTTGTCTACTCACTTACTGTATCTCCCAACATATACTCTATCAAGCGGTGAACTGCAAACATATGCCCAACAGGGATCAAGCGGAAAATAGCCTAACTCCGTCGCACCGGTCCAACTTGATTCACAATATAATTTTCAGTGATAGAAACAGCTATTCCAATCAGTTTGTCACTTGTGTAAAATTTAACATTTCATAGCAAAGGAGGATGACTATTTCTCCAGCACAGATGGGAGTTCTACTTTGATGAAGCTCAGATCTCGCATGCTTTGGATGACAAATTAAAAGGGTATAATGAATAGTGGCTTCTCGTATCTTTCTGATGGCTTGCAGGATTGGACAATTTCCATCAGGAAACTCCAGATCAAGGCCACACAGTGGAAGGGTGGCTGGCACAATCCAAATACCTCTTGGGTAACATCCAGGTCCAAGTTCTGGACTTCCAACTATAACTTTAAAGTGCTAAAATGTCCCAAGATGCTCCATAGAAGTGTTACCAAGTAAAATTTGACACTGAGCTACACAAGGGGTATTAGGCATAAGATCAATAGCATGATCAAAAAGATAGCTTTTAAAAGGTGAAAGCAGCTAACGAGGGAATTTGAGTTTAGGATCTTAGTAACTGAAGGCATGAGCATCAATAGTGAAGCAATTAAAATCAAGAATGTTCAAGAAACCAGAATTGCAAGAGTGCCAAGAGTTGGTTGATGTTAAATGAGATGGGCAGAGGTAAAGCCATGCAGGAGAATTTTAAAATTGAACTCTTGCTGGAGCCACTATACATCCGTAAGCATGGGGTGATGAACAAACAGGACTTGTTGTCAGCGGTATGACCAGCAGAGTTGGGATGAACATATAGGATGAAAGTCAGCCAGGAATAATTGATAAAGATTGGAGTAGCAGATGAACAGAGGTTCGGGTGGCAAGAGGTGACATTGAGAAGTGTGAATAAACAGTTGGTGATGGAGTGCATACCTGGTTAAAAATGCAGCACCAAGTTTACAAGCAAGTCCTTTCAGTCTCAAATCAATCAATCATCAGGGGCGAGATGGATTTGGTGGCTAGCGAATGGAGTTTATGGCAAGGACCAAAAATAACAACTTTAGTCTTCCCAATATTTAGGTGAAACAAATTTCTGCTGCTCCAGTACCAAAATGTCAGGTAAGCAGTTTGGCAAATCAAGAAACTGCATAAGACTACATGGCAGGCACTTTTGTCCTACAAGAAAATCAGCTAGTTGATCTTGATTAAGTGGCAATCTTGAATCTATAAGACCATAACTTAAGAAGCTGATTCTCACTTGACAGCATGCCCTGGAGTTTCTCTTGCAGAAGGAGCTGATTAACTATTTCACTGCAGTATTTGGATAACTGAAAAGTTCTTGTATTAACAATGAATAACTAAAGTCCAATCATTCTTGACACAGATTACTATTTTGTAAATGTAGAAATTGCAAGTTAATGAACTAGCAGAAACATGAGTTTTTTTGCTACTATTTCTCCTTTACAAAATCTAATTCATAGATGATATCCTAAGACATGTGGTACAACAGTGATTATTCTTTAACAGTAGGAGGATATGAACATATTAATTTCATTCATCCCTGTCTCCCCATCTAGCTGTTTGAAAGAGCTATCCAATTAGTCCCATTCCTGCACTCTTTCTGCAGAGTCTCGAAAAATTAAGTATTTCACAAACAGGGAACAAATTAGCTTGAAAAATAGGGAGGTTGGGGGAAATTAACTTACAAACACCAAACCACTTTTACATGTTAGTTTTTCAGTGATGAACATATGGTTGAGGAAAATCAACAGCAGTGAGACTGTGTCCAATTCACCTTTACCTTGAATGTAATCTGTTTCACAGTGCAAAAAAATGCAGCTGTAGTTTGACGATATAGTTGCATATGGGGAGCTGTGTAATCACTTTAAAACAAGCTTGATTTTGCAGAAAAAAACAGAACAAGAAGTTTGGATGCACACTCAGTCTAAGTTTAGGCTTTAATTGCTGACAACTATATTCTGTGACTTTACTATATTCTCAAGCTAAAAGCTTGGAATAGACATTGCCAGAGACCTACATCTATCTTTGGGCTCCACGATAGATATTCCACTATCCACGGATACTGTTGAAAACACGTAACTCTAAACTTCTGACATCAGCCTAGAGAATTAGAACACAAACTCCACCTTTGCAGAAATAATGCAGACTCTGTGATTTTATGAAAAACATTTACTTGTGGCAAAACAGAACCATAAAAGTATTCCAAACTGTTCAGAATTTTTCCTCTATTTCCTGTTTATCACATTAATCCTTCAAGTTCTGCTGCTCAATCTACTTCCTAGCTTTGAGTCAATAAACAGTTTTTTCCCCCCAAAAACACCTGGAACCTTCTGATGGTATCATATTTATCCATGACTTCAATTTCCATCTTCATAAATCAGTCAAAAATTAAATGTCTCACGGTATTTTGTTCCAACCTCTGCCCATGAGTGCCCCCCAAACAATGCACTCTGATCGCGACAGCAAATTATTTGGTCCTGGATCACAATGCAATCTTTTATTAGGTGATGCTTAGCAACAAACAGAAAATACTCACCAAGACTTCAAAACATCCTAAATACTAATTCGTCAACAGAATATGCCTATGGAAGCAAAGGATAGAAATATCCAGTGTTGTAGTGAGAAGCACACATGTGCATAAAGGATGGCCTCAAGTGTTATACCCACAGTGAACTATTACTTGGATTCACTAATAAATAGCACCGAGGTAAAACCTGAAAGGAGGTGGATCAGAACTGTAATCCCACTGGTCAGACAGCAAGAGAAAGAAAAAAATTGCTCCTCAGCTGCTGACCCATTCAGGAAGAAACAGCTTTAGTTTAACTGTACACTTTTACTAGAACAGCTTCATCTTCATAGCTGCACTAACTAGGTTCTATATAAAATTACTCTTGAATATTAGGAATATATTTTCAGTACAAGATGGTGAAGGACAAAGCAGAAAAGGGAACTACTGATTGAAAATACTTCCTTCAAAACTTCCTCTCCCTCCTCTGCCGCTGCCCCCCTCCCCCCAAGTTATTTTCCCCATGTGAATATAAAAGGCAATATGTGGAGCAAGTACATCTACAGGAAAAAAAAGTGCTTATAAATCTACAAGATTTAAGTGACAGCATTCCTTCAGTTTTGTATTCAAACACCTCAAGAGTGGCAGTACCACTCTCCTGTTTACAAGAAACTGATGGGGCAAGCACACAGTTTTTTAGTGGTTGATTGCAAAATTGGCAACGTTCAGATTGTACATAACACCATGAGGAAAAAAAACTGACCACTTTCATGGAGTTTACATCTAAAAGTGGTGGGCGGATGATTCATCTTGGCTGTTTTCTGGTGTCCCCAACAATAAAACTGAGCCTTCAGCTCAATTTGATTCACTCAATTTAATACAAAAAATAGCTGAGTACAGTGAATACAGTGTGGGCCCAACAGTCCTGCATCCAGAATTAGCCATACCTGTACCCGAGCTCTGAGTACATTTACAACTCTAGCACCGACCCAACAATGCAGAAAGTTGCCCAAATATGCTCACTCCGCAAAAAAAGGACAAATCTAGTCTAGCCAATTACCAATGCATTGGCATACTGCCAATCAGAAAAGTAATCGTAGGTGTTGTCAATTATCACCCAGAACTTACTTGCCCAGTTTTCTGTTCTACACCTCAGTACAACCTTGGTCATGGATAAAAAAATTCCAGATGCAAAGCAAAAGTGACAGTTCAAATGCTGCCTTCATATCAAAGGCAGTGGCACTAAGCAGCCCTCATACAGACAAGGTTAATGAGGGTTTGAGGGAAACTCTGCTGGCTGGATACACTCCTTAAACTGTTACAGTTCAAGATCAATCAACTTAGCTCCAAGAGGTCCTTAGGGTAGTTTGGCCTAGGACATTATCTATAGCTACTTCAAAGATCTTCCCTCCATTTCAAGGTCAAAAGTAGATATCTTTGCTGATGATTGTATCGTATTAAATACAATATGCAATTCCTCAGTCAATGAAACAGTCAAAAACTCTCAACATCCAGGCTTGGTTTGATGAGTGGCAAATGACAGTCCATGCAAGCACCAAGCAATGGCCATGTCAACAAGAGAACTTACACACATTCCCTTGACATTCAATGGGTATTAGCTTTGGCAAAACATCCTTGAGGGGAACAGCGGTCACCAGTGAGTATTAACATAACTAGACCAGGCATATCAAATGTGGTCCCGTTATTTAAGGATTGCAAGGATAACCCGGGTAATTATAGGCTGGTGAACCTGACGTCCGTGGTAGGGAAATTGTTGAAGGTCCTTAGAGATAGGATATATACGCATTTAGAATGGAAAAACTCATTAGTGATAGACAGCATGGTTTTGTACAGGCTAGGTCATGCCTCACAAACTTGGCTGAGTTTCTTGAGGAGGTGACAAAAACGATTGACGAGGGAAGGGCCGTGGATGTCATCTATATGGATTTTAGTAAAGCGTTTGACAAGGTCCCTCACGGCAGGCTGGTGCAAAAGATTAAATCTCACGGTATAAAAAGGTGAGCTAGCTAGATGGGTGGAGAACTGGCTTGGCCATAGAGGACAAGAGGGTGGCAGTTCCAACTGGAACCTTTTTCCAGTTGGAGGTCTGTGACTAGTGGTGTTCCACAAGGCTCTGTACTGGGACCTCTGCTATTTTTGATATACGTAAATGATTTGGAAGATGATGTAGCTGGTGTGATCAGTAAGTTTGCGGATGGCACAAAGATTGCCGGACTTGCGGATAACGACGAACATTGTCAGAGAATACGGCAGGATATAGATAGGCTGGAAAATTGGGCGGAGAAATGGCAGATAGAATTTAATCCAGATAAATGCAAAGTGATGCATTCAGTGGATCTAATGTGGGCAGGAGCTATACAATAAATGGCAGAACAGAGGGACCTGGGAGTGGAAGTCCACAGATCCCTAAAGGTGGCAGCACAAGTGGAGAGGGTGGTGGAGGTGGCATATGGCATGCTTGCCTTTATTGGACAGGGCATATGTTGCAGCTAAATAGAACGTTGGTTAGGCCACATTTGGAATACTGTGTCCAGTTCTGGTCGCCACACTACTAGAAGGACATGGAGGCTTTGGACAGAGTAGAGAAAAGGTTTACCAGGAGGTTGCCTGGTATGGAGGGTCTTAGCTATGAGGAGAGATTGGGCAAACCGGGTTTGTTTTCCCTGGAAAGACAGAGGTTGAGGGGTAACCTAATAGCGGTTTATAAAATCAAGGGCATAGATAGGATGAATGGTGGGAAGCTTTTTCCCAGGTTGGAAGTGATGAACACAAAGGGTCAAGTTCAAGGTGAGGGGGGGGGCAAGGTTCAATACAGATGTCAGGAGGACGTATTTTACACAGAGGGTGGTAGGGGCCTGGAATGCACTGCCAAGCAAGGTGGTTGAAGCGGACACACTGGGATCGTTTAAGACTTATCTAGATAGCCACATGAACAGACAGGGAATAGAGAGATACAAAGGAATGGTCTAGTTGGGCGCATGAGCGGCACAGGCTTGGAGGGCCGAAGGGCCTGTTCCTGTGCTGTACTGTTTTGTTCTGTAAGTGCTATGGCTAAAAGAGCAGATCAGATGCTGGGTATTAATGCTAAGTGACTCATTGTCTAAACCCCAAAGTCACTTCACCATCTACTCGGTACAAGTCAGTATAATGGGCACTTGCCTAGAAAAAGTACAACACCAACAAGAAGCTTGAAACAAAACAACATGCTTGATCTGCATCTCATCATTTTAAACATTAGCTCCCTTCATTGCCCTTACTAAAAAATATTGCTGTGTTTTCTACGTTACAACAGTAACTATGCTTCAAAACTGGTTCATTGGGATTTCCTAAAATGCTTTGGAGCCAAAGTCTCTTATCACCAATGGTGTGGCTGCAGGATGGGTATCATTTATAAGATGCACTCTCACAACTCGAGGTTTCTCAACAACACATGCCTCCCACAACCACCATCACCTAGAAGGACAAAGGCAACAGATGCATGGTAACACCACCACCACATCCAAGATTTAGCTCAATGTCTCAAATCCTGACTTTGATATACTGCCATTCCTTGAATACCTGATTAGTCATATTCCTGCCATTCCATCATCATTGATGGGTCAAAATCCTGTAAGAACATACTCAAATCACACTGTGGGAGTATATGCACCACACAAACTGCAATGATTCAAAATGATAACAGTATGTCACCACCTTTGCAAGGACACCTTGATAGCAACACCCATAGACACCAAAGTAAATAAATCAGGCGGGAAGCTGGGAAAATCCACAGGTTCCCAGGAAAGGATCTATGTTTTATGCAAATCTGATTATTCAGTAATTGGTTTGCTTCACTGCTCTGGCATCAGCTGTAATTTAATCTTATTCTGGTCATTTTAAATTGGCTCTTACTATCTACAATACAAGCACAGTACATGTGTATCAGGTTAACTTTTGTGCAATTATCTAATACAAAAATGTTTACATTTACTATACTAACCAAAATAACAAATGCAACTTTGTATCAGCAGGAAGAAGGGAGAACAAAAGCAAAATTTCAAAAACGGGAAATTTAGGGGTAAATCATAAATGCTGGGGCAATGTCAAATCAATTTTTTTGTGCTAATATTGTAGAATGAGTAATCACACATTTTCCAGACATATCCTTTAGCTAATTAAATTCTCTTTTCCACCAGTTTGAATAATTGGCTTGTAAGCACATAACACAATCTAAGAGAGTTGTTGTGCATCCCTGACAAATAGCAATTACTATTGTTTTCTGGTCAGTGCCTTTCAAGACTGTCATTGTAAACAGTGATGAATTCACTAAATCTAATTGTTTCCTGGCCCACAAACTATGAAAAGCTTTCAGCTTGTTTTGTTGAAGCGCTTCACTAATTTGCTGCAGGAAAGGGAATTAGTCACCCTTCCCTTACCTGCATGATTTTATTCCCCTTGTTTAGTGGGACCATTTAATTATAAAACCACCACCAAGAAACACTGGACACGTTCATTGCAAATTAGCCAAGCATCATGTCAGAATAAACTCAAGTAATCAGAGCCCAACTGCAGCTTTTCGTCAGCAGTTAGGACTGCTGCTCCAAGTTCGGAAAACTTGCATGTAGGAGGCATAATATCAATCAACACCCTTAATGTCAACTGTATGGCCTCTCCCACTGACAGGCCCAAATGAAGGGGCATTGCTCCGAGTCCTCAACATTGAATCCAGGCTTCAGAGTTCTGTATTTCTGATCGAATCAAGAATCTCTCTCTCCAAATACCAATTATTTGGATCAAGCACTGAGGTAAGGGTACAGTTTGTACTCAGGGTTGGAACTTCAACATTGGTACCACTACCAACCACGCCAGCTGAGACCTGAAGTACATAGCTGCCAATGCCAGGTTACCACAGTACCAACAAGAGGCCATTAAGTATTTCTCACCTTCAACAACCTGCCATAGACATGTGCTCACATCAGCAGTGAACAAGTGACCATCGCATAGTCCACATGAAGATAAAGTCTTCATATTAAAGGCATCCTCCATCAAGTAATACAGCACAACCACCATGCTATTTGGTACAGATCAAACAATCCAAAACTAGTCATCCACAAGGTGCTGAGACTCAGGAAACAATTGTATACCACTGGACTTTTCAATTGAAATATCCATCCTCCCCATCAAGCTGTGATGTCAACCATTATTCAATGGAAAATGTAGAACAGCATTCTAATAGCAGCACCAAACATGCTTTACAATGATGCATGACTTACCACCAGGTTTACAAAGCAGCAGGCCCAGAACCAATAGATCAGCCCAAAACCAATAGCTGTACACATCCAGTCAAAAATAGAGAACAATTAACAAAAAGGACCCTTGAGAATCATCATCTTCAACAATAGAAGCCAGCACAAATACAAGATACAAGACAAATTTCAGGAAACATTTTCAGCCAAAAGTGATAAGCGGGCAATACTGCTTTGCACCCTCTTGTTATCCATTATTAATGTTCAGGCAATTCAGCTCACTTCATGTGATATTAAATGTGGCTAAGTGTAGTTAACACAAAGGTTACATGTCCTGACAGAGCATCAGATGTATTCCTCATGTCTAGAATTAGCTGATTTCCTCCTCTGGCTATACCAATGCAACTATGACATTTTAAATGTCAGTTTATTTCAATACCTATTCATTCAAAAAACAAAACAATCAAGCTAAGATGATTGCCATCCTACATCACACCTACCAGAGTAATGAATGAAGATTTCACCTGTGCCAAATAATGCCAACTTATCAAGAACCTGCTCAATGAGTTCAGTTTAGATTCTGCACAGCCACTAGCTCCAATTCTCAAAGCTTTGATGTAAACATGCACACAAAAGTGAAATGCAAGGGAAGAATAAATGCACTCAACATCCACACAGCATTAAAGATCCCGAGTAATACCTATATCAGAGGGTCAGTGGGAAATCCACCAGAGGTTAGACATTTTGAAACCCAAAAAGAAAACTCTGCGCGTCCAGACCGAACATCATGACTCCATGTCACTACCATGGAGAGAACAACCATTTTCAGCTGCTTCTGCGCAATGCATTTAGTGATATCTCCAAAAATTGAATCAATTTCAGGTAACTTTTTAAAATTCATTCACAATATTTATCCATTGCCAAAGCCATGTCCATCCCCAATTGTATTTGGCCACCAACCTTTTGAATAGTATTGGAATATGAGCAAGCCGCTCAGAGTGGCAGTACGGAGTCAACCATATTTCTGTGGGCCAAGTCAACTATAGGTCAAATCAAACAATGACAAAAAGCCCGCTGAACTTTGACAATTTGGCAGTTTCACAGTCACCATTACTGATACAGCGCTAGCTTTTTTTATTCCAGATTTTATTTTATTGAATTTATATGCTCCAGCTGCTATGGTGGACTTGAACATCTGTCCCAAAATCATTAGTAAGAAAATCAGCAAGTTTATTTGAGGTAAACGCCGGCTTTCGGAACTGGCTGTTCCTTTGTCAGGTGGGTGGGAGTTCTGATCACAAACAGGACATACAAAGACACAAACTCCATTTAAATGAATAATGATTGGAATGAGAGTCTTTACAGCTAATCAAGTCTCAAAAGGTACAGACAATGTGCATTCAACCTTGGCATCGCCACATCAAAATCATTAGCCCACTAACAGAACAACTTTGCTGCTGTACACAGTCAAACTATACTGATCCTATACAAAACTCAGTCTTCAAGATAAACAGCATAAGGAACTTTTCATCAGTATCATTAGAATTCAAATGGTGCTCTGCGATTACTTGAGTTTATCTGCACAGTAGCACTGAATTGTACTCAGAAGTTGTCAGGTCTGAGACCCAGTTGACACTGAACTAACTATGCCTTCCACCACTGTGCATAAAGCGAATGTTCAATGAGGACAGGAGAGAGCAAGTTTCTGAAGAACATTGTTTCTCTCCTAAATGTGTATTTCAGCCAAGTTATTAGATGACAAGCGTAAACTTATGCAACATAGAATTCCGGAGGGGTGGGGTGGGGAAGAGACCCATGAAATGCACCTTAGCAGGAGGTGCATATTACTGGGGCTCAGGGTGAAGGAAAAAAGTTTTTAAAAAATATTTTCATGTTTACCAGTTTGACAATTCTAATCATAATGCTTGATAAAATTAGCAAAGCTAAAATACTCAATGCTGACAGACTTTGAATTCAGTGTAAGCAACTCAATTACTCCCAAGTTTTACCCAACTTGGATTCAAAATATTTACACAATTTTTATTTGCAACAGCTATTTTGTATATGTTTCCATTAAAAGAATTAAGTTCCAGAGGGAATGGCCACGAGAACTTTGCTAAATGGATCAGAAAGCTCAGTTTCTAAGTAATGTTTTTTGGTCTTTAATTTAGAGGAATTGAGGGTCCTATAGCATCAAATCAAAACTTTCAACTCTATTATCGTCCTGTTAAAATTTAAATTAGATGTACCTATAGATGAGTAAATTACGTTCTATATTTGACTATTTTCAATGTGGGATATGCTCTCATTTATCAGCTGTATAACTTTTGGAAACTGAAGAATGCATTTCTTCTCCTCTAAATTCTGGAAAATTCCACTCAACCATGAGTTACTTAACAGCTTTTATAAGCTGAAAAGCAAACAACAAACCAGCTTGTAATTAAAATTAATTATCTTTCTCCATTACCAAGCTTGGATTTTCATTTATGATGAGTTAGCTTCTGCAGCATGTCAAAAAAGGGGTACTTTACAAAAGTCATGAGGTAATGAACTCAAAGGAGAACCCAGGATCCAAATATTGCAGTAGTTTGTTCAGGTGCCTCCATTTTGCATGGTTAAGCCTAGAGCCATTGCCAATTTTATACTCTGCTGTTCCATCAACATATTTAAAAAGTCCTCAAGTTTTTAAAGTTAGTGGCATATTTACCCATGTTCTTCAATTACAATACAGTTTTCCTGGCAGAGCGACAAAATGTCAGAATCCCTTCCAGTATCATACTGGAATAAAACGTAAACATGGGTACAAAAATCTTTACTTTATTTGTCCTTCCCCATTCCTTATTTGTCTTGAGACAGACTTGTGCCCAGACACAATGTCACAGGAAGCAGCAGTGAGCCTCGTCAGGCTATCCAAGTATATAGGATACTGCTGCAATGGCCTCCTTTATGCTTCTCATTTGGAATGTACAGGAATAGGAGAAATGACAGATTTCTAATCATTCCAGAATCATATAATGTATAGCATCTGCACAACTGTACTGAATCCGATCAATTAACCAAATAAAAAAAAAATCGGAAAACTTAAAATTTTTGTACTCAATATCCCAGCAGCCTAAATATTTACCCATCAAGCCAGTGGCCCCAGAAACACTTTTTGCAATGTAAAAGTGCAGTTCCGATGAATAAATCTTGTCTCTGGCGCTCAGGTTATACTTGAAGTTAAATTAATCCACGTCAGCAGCTCCATTAACATTTCTTGCTGCTACAATTAAACTGAAGTCAATAGTGTGAATAGTGTCAATAGTGTCAATAGTTATCAACCTAACTTGTGTATCTATTAATAAGTTGTACAACATTTTCACACTATACCAGAATTTTCCCTCAAATGGGCTATTCAGAAATTTCCCAAAAATGGAGACGGGCTGATTTGCAATACACTAAAAACCACAAAATTGTACAAGGCTTAAACAGGTTCCATGTGCACCATGTTGCATTATATTCGTAAGGGGAGGACAGTAATGTGGAACTGGACATAGTAGCCCTCATATCCTGCATCAACCCACAAAGCATAAGCTCTCGCGCACGCACAGGCAGTAGAGTGACAAAACTAGACAATGGCGTTGTGTTTGACTCTTTGTGATAATCGCCTATCAACACTAATCAAACATTCCTTAACAAATCTTAGATCTACAATACAAACATTACAACTTTAAAACACTATTTACCCCCGTACACTATACGTATCAGCTGGTACATGCTATTAGCAAATTGTGCAATTCAAACTAGAAAGTTTCACCACCTCCAAGTCAATAGACACATGGATCATAGAATCCATTCAGTGCAGAAAGAGGCTATTGGGCCCACTGAGTCTGCACCAACTCTCTGAAATAGCATCTTACCCAGGCCCATCCCCTGCCCTATTCCCATAACCTTGAGAATTTACCACAGCTAATTCACCTAACCTACACATCTTTGAACTGCAGAAGGAAATCCACGCAGACATGGGGGGTACATGCAATCCCCCACAGTCATACAAGGCAAGAATAAAATCTAGGTCCCTGACACTGAGAGGCAACAGTGTTATTCACTGTGCCACCATACCTGCTGTAACTAAGTGGATTGAAATGCAATATTCTGGACTCTAGCTCAAACTAAACTTTAAAACCTTCCCGCAGATTGTAGGCAGCTCTAATCTCTGCCAGTACTCAATCACTCGCATACTGAAAAAAAATGCAAATTAGAGTGCAGTAACAGGCAGGATACACTTGCGAAAAATTCTAAATTAATCCTTTTTACTTAATTGAATTGACAAAGATGACTTCCAGCTACAAAGAACTGACGTGCATATTAATCTCCATAATTCTAGCAAAATCTGAAGGAATTTCAGCAGTTACAAGCCGTCCCTTCACTAAATAATAAAGTAAAGTTGAGTTAGTCACAAGAAAAGCTTACATTAACACTGCAATGAAGTTATTATGAAACCCCCCTTTTAGCCGCAGACCAGCACCTGTTTGGGTCAATGCACCTAACAGCACGTCTTTCAGAATGTGGGGGGAAAACCAGAGGAAACCCACGCAGACACACGGAGAATGTGCAAACTCCAGTGACCCAAGCTGGGAATCAAACCCTGGCACTATCAAGCAGAAGTGTTAACCACTGTGCTACCGTGTCGTCCCAAAAATCAACGCATCCTCTATTAACAACGCATTTAAAGGGAAAAAAATCAACTCAATGTAGATGTTTGGAATACAAAATACAGCGAGTACAAGAGTGAAATAATTGAGGATATCAATACGGGGTGCTTGCAAATATTCTTTAGAGTTCATCTATTATTTCATAGATCTTGTGGTGCCAAAAAATTAAAATATGAAGTGACCAAAATTGACAAAATCTGAGCATCAAATTTTAGTTCCTTGTTAATCAAAACTTTGCAACTTTTTGAACAGGCGTTTCTAAATTTGACACCATCGAATTTTCCATCTGCAAATGAAACGGCATAAACGGAGTAACTCTTGAGGTCAGTCGTAACCCGAGAGGAAGAAGCAGCATTGCAGTCTGAGCACGACTGCCCCGTGGAACTACCTGCAAGAGTACAGGCAACATGGATTTGAAATGAATGGTTTTAAAGGGAAGAGAGATATCGCTGAGTGTAGAGGTGACTTTAAGTCAGCTCGGTGCCTCTCCTGTGTTGTTGAGCTGCCTGTTTATTATGTGGTTGTGTTGTAAGATCCCCTCCCCTGTGTAGGAATATCAGACCGTGCTGCAGTTTGCGCGACAATGAAGCAGCCGAAATGAGACAGGTGCAAAGTCAGCCGAAGAGCAGCAACAGTCCCAGTGGCAGGCGGCCCAGAGTCAGACACCCTCCTCCCCTCGCCCGCCTTCCCGTCCCGGCCAGAACGGGCACATCAACAATCAAACCAACAGCCTAGGGGCTTCAACTGGCCGGGGGGGGGGGGGGGGGAGGGGAGAGGGGGTTTCCCCTCCACCGACACACATCCCCTCTCTCTCCCCCCCCCCTCCGCCGGCGGCCGGTGACTAGGCCGCAGGGCCGAGCCTCGGCCCCCAGTGGGGTCGGGGTGGGGGCGTGGTGGGGGCCTCCTCCCGGGCCGCAGCGCCGTCCACAGTCGGTGGTGACTCACCCCTTTCTGGCTCCTCTCCTTTGGGGCCTGCGCCTCTCTCCGTGCGGCCTGCTCGGCGCTGTCTCTGTCTTTCCCCCACCCCCCGCTCCGGCCTCCTCCTCCTCTGCCGCCGCCGCTGCTTTTCCGCCGCTTCCTTCTCTCCAGACACGGGGCGGGCGGGGCGGACCCTTGCGTCAGCTGGTGCGCGATGACGTCACGGTGCCAGCCCCGCCCAGGGCCGGAGTTTGTGAATGAACATGAGTTGGGGTCACGTGGTCCTTCACGGAGCGAGCTGGCCACGTGATTGGGCAGCAGCCTATGAAGTGTTGAGGAGGGAGGCTGAGCCAATGGAGTGTGTTCCGGGTTGGGGAGGACCCTTAGCCTCATTGTTAGTCATGTCATACTCTTGTTTGTAAATAACTAGTTATCACTGGTAATAAAGCCTTTAGTACTTTGAGCCACATTGAGTTAGCCTCGATTTATTACACTGGCAACGAGGATATGATTGCCGGTGTCACTCTCTTCCTCCATCACCGGCATCCCTCCTTGTCTCCCGTCCTCGATCACTGCTGCCATCTGCCTTTTCCTACCCCAGAGCATCACTTGCATCTCCCTCTTGAATTTTGCCAGCATTTCCCTTTCACTCCACTGTCCTTTCCCCGCACCCCCCCATCATCACCAGCATCTCCATCTCCACCCGCCCACCCCATCCCTGATCATCGCTGGTATCTCCTCCCCCCACTGAGTGCATGCTCTCCCCAATAAGGCTGCAACTATGGGCAGTCCCTGGCACTGCCAACCCAATTGGCACTACCAGATTGGCCCTGACATTCCCCCCCCCCTCCCCCCGGGGCGATACTGTCTTTTGCGCCCTGAAGGGATCGTATAAGACGCAAAACTGTTGTAAACCTTGCCAATGTGACATGTCAGTGAGGTTTGAAAATACAGCGAGAGGGGATAATATGGCAGGGGACCTGCTAACTAAATTTTATGTAAATACGTTAAAATGAGATTATTGCCCATTGTGGATGTGAACCTTGCGACGTTACTGGCGATGGGCAGAAAAAATTGCGGAACGTGATCTCTCTAGAGAGAATTGCATTTCCTGATTTTCACCTCATGTCATTGTTCTCCCTGATCGCGAATGCAGGATGAAAATTGGCCCCAGTGTTTCAGGAGCATCGGACGACATTAAACATCTTACTAAGCTGTAAGTCTGTGGACCACAGACTGTGGGAAGAATAACCTTTTGCTTTCCCTCAGTTGTCCTTGATTTGCTACCCAAGGAGTAATGCTGCATTTCAATATACTGTCCACAGTTCTCTACCCCTGGGTCAAATGGTTCAATTTTTCCAACAGAAAGCACTATAATGCGTGTGTACTTGCTTCTTCGTAGTTTTGATGTTCAATTCGGGGGGGAGGGGGGCAGGGGAGGGGATGGTAAGGGATTGGGGGAGGGGGCGCCCTGGTACATCCGTGCTGAGATGAGGGAAGGTTATTTTTTGTTCTAATCAGAGCACCCTTTAAGAAAAATCACCCTGACTTCTATGCAGTTGGCTTTGCTGATGTTTTTAGAGTAAGAAGTCTCACAACACCGGGTTAAAGTCCAACAAGTTTATTTGGTAGCAAAGCCACAAGCTTTTGAAACACTGCCCCTTCATCAAATGAGTGGGAGTTGTATTAGGTAGCAAAGCCAAAAGGTTTCAGAGCATTTTTTCAGAGCACAAGCTTTTAGATCCAGCTGCTCAAAATGACTGTGTGAAACACATATGCCCCTGCTTATTCTCGACACTATCAGAAGATCTGGAGAGAAAACCTGCCAGTTTACCTGGAGAGAAACACACCAGTTTTCAGTCAGATTCTGTCACTGTGCCATTTTTTCTTTGGCGAAGTTCCGCCCACTGTTTTTTGAGCAGATGGATGAATCAGTAAAAAAAGCATTTCAACCCCCAAACCTCAATCATAAGAACATAAGAACATAAGAAATAGGAGCAGGAGTAGGCCATCTGGCCCTTCGAGCCATTATGTTGAGATACGAATTTCATTCAGCAGTCTGGGAGCCAGGAAAAAGGACTCAGGTTTTGTGTCCAGATTGAAAAGATAAAGAAAACACTGCAAATTCAGCTTTAAGAAAAACGTTGAGAGACCATTTGGTCTGTGGCATAAATAACCTCACCACACCAAAGAATTTAGAGGCTGATACCAAAATCTCTTGAGAAAAAGCTCTGAAGTTGGCCCAGGGGGCTCATTGCACTGAACCGGGCAGAGCAAGTTGCAAGAAGTGCCAAGCAAAGAGAAACCATTTATGGCAGGAAATGGCTGTTGTGATGAATAGCCCAAATGTGGGTGCAGCAGAGCCTGAAAGAGGGGTGACATCAGTGAGGTCAGAAGCTTGTTTTCAATGTGGGGGAGAACATTCTCAAGAAGCTCGCTGATGCAGAAATTATGAATGTTACAGGTGCAATCGGAAGGGTTATTTACAAGTGTGATGCAGAGTGAAGCTGTCAGGACAAAATGTGCAAAAAACCCCACAACAGTTAGTTTAATTCCTTTAACAAAACTAGAAGAGGAGCCCGACAAGTGACCCAAGTCATTTACCCAAAAACCATGGCACTTTGTTCAGCCTGCTGCCTGAGAGATGCGCAGTGTTAGGAAGTAGGGATTCGGTTGCCATGAGCTCCAGCAATTTCTTCTCTCTCAGGGTGCTCGGGGGCCTCTGGGACACACCATAAGATGCAGGAGCAGCTGGAGTGAGCTCCAGCGTCCACACGATGCATCACCTGCTACTGCCAGTCCTGAAGGCCCAAACACATCTGCACATATTGTGTGACCCCTCAGCAATGGCCCTCAGACTCTGGATCAAGCTATGGATGCCATTAGCAGTTTGGGGTGGCATGGTAGCGCAGTGGTTCACTCTACTGCTTCACAGTGCTATGAACACGGGTTCAGCTCCCAGCTTGGATCACCGTCTGTGTGGAGTTTGCATGTTCCCCCCGTATCTGCCTTGGTTTCCTCTCGGTACTCCAGTTTCCTCCCACATTCTGAAAGACATGCTGGTTAGGGGCATTGTTCGAACAGGCACTGCACTGAGGCAACTAAGGGAATTTCACAGTAACTGCATTGCAATGTTAATGTAAGCCTTACTTGCGACGCTAATAAATAAACTTTAACATTATTTGCCCTGAGACTGAGCCAACCTCTAGAGCCCCTCAGCAATTGCCCTCTGAGACTGGCCATGCTCTCAAGGCATGCAGCCATGGCCCTCTGAGACTGGGCCAAACTCTGGAAACCCTCTGCAATCACCCGTTGGGTTGCAGGCATGGTCCCCAGACCTTCAGCTATGGCTCTCAGTGACTCGGCCATGCTTTGAACACTACCACCCATGGTTACTGTTTCCTGCCCTAGGCCACTCTTGCAGTGTTGGCCTGGATGCCACACAATGTCGTCACCATGTCCTTCATCTGAAAGCTGTGGGGCTCTTCCAAGTAGCATTGCAATTGCTAGAAGATCTCCGACTCCACCTCCTGCAGACCCCGGCTCTGCTTCTTCATCTCCAGCAGCTTCATGGGCACTTTATGCATCAGCCCAACATCTGGCTGGGGGCCAGCTATATCCTTGGATCTGGCAGTCCTCTGCCTGCCCAATCCCTCATACATTTCTGCCTCCACCTGTTGTGCACCAGCAACTGTATGGTGCTCACCAGAAAGTAATCTCAAAGTCTCTCTGCTAATTCTACCCACCCAGATGTGTCTCTCTGCACTGGTGGATGGTGCAGCTGATGTCTCCGAGCCCGGTTGGTGCTTTCCTTGGAGCTCTCCTCCGAGGTGTTGGCAGGGGTCGTGGGGTGGGGGAGGGGGCCTGCAGGGGAGGGTGCTGACTCCTAAGGGCCCAGCCTTATCTGGCTTTGCTCCTGCCTAAGAAGATACATGGGTAAATGCAAGATAGGGACAATTATTTGGGCAGTTTTTGACTTAAATGGATCAAGGTTTTGTGGATCCTCAGATCTGTGGCACACCCCAACATCACAGCCCTCTCAGGCTGCTTCCCTGCAAACCCATTGGCATGTTCTTCAAAGGGGGGTTAGGATGCACAGTTTGGGAGCACTACCACCCGTCTTCTCCTGCTCTGAGGTTATGGGCCATCTTATTCTGCAAAGACATGAGGGCTTATGATGGCTGGTGAGCCCGGGAAGATTTTGAGGGATGGCATGGGTGGCATAGCTCAGTGTCATACCTGGACAGACAGGGGTTGTGATGGGGTGGGGGGGGGGGCATCAGAGGGATTTAATGAGGATGCTGGACAGCTGTGGGGTGTCAGGGAGTATGTCAAGGTGGACATTCCAGTGTGATGGACAGGACTGCTGCCAAAATGAAATGGATGGACACTCACCCTTTGTAGCCCGATGAAAGGTAATTCATTCTCTTGTGGCACTGGACACTGGTCCCAGCATCAGCCCGCAGGCTTTAACCACTCTGGCCACCACTTCCCAAGCTGCATTGGTGTTCCTGCTCTGTGGTCGTCTCCTCTTCTGGGGGTATAATGTGATGCGCCCCTCATCCACAGCATTTAGCAGTCATCCAAGATCTCCCTCCTTTGTGCCATGTTACCGACGTGCCTGGCTGCGAGTGTAGAGGAAGTATTTTAATGCAGTTTCCCCTTATTAATGGCACACAGTGATAGCCATTTCTGGCGAGTTGGGCAGCACAGTGGTTAGCACTGCTGCCTCAGTGCCAGGGACCTGGGTTCAATTCCTGCCTCGCGCCACTGTTCGTGTGGAGTTTACATATTCTCCCCATATCTGTGTGGATTTCCTCCGGGTGCTCCGGTTTCCTCTCAGTCCAAAGGTATGCAGGTTACGTTGATTGGTCATGCTAAATTAACCCTGGTTAGGGGGATTAGCGGGGTAAATATGTGGGGTTATGGATATACGGCCTGGATGGGATTGTGGTCAGTGCAGACTTGGTGGGCCGAATAGCCTCCTTCTGCACTGTAGGGATTCAATGATTCTGTGAGTCTCATGCCTGGAGACTCCATAATGGTGTCTTTCATGTGACAGCACTTTCAGTGCACTGTCGGTGGACTATGACACTTAGAAATATTTTGGGAGAACATGTAGCGAGTGAATGTGCGCACTATACAGGAAGTGACAGAGAGAGATAGCAAGAGAGAAAGATTGGGAGGGGGAGTTGTTGATTCAGTTTTACTCCCAATTTTATGGATTTAGAGATTGAAAAAAATGGGCTAGACAGTTTCTAGCTGCTAGAAGCAGTAGGGGGGCTTAACTCACCAGCAAGCCAACAGCTCAGATCAGAGACACAAACTCCACATGCACAGAAAAAAAAACACCAAAACACTAGCTGTCCTGGCAGAACCGCCCCGGGACAGGTACAGCCTGCCCTCCCCCACGGGCATTGGGGATTCCCCTAACCACCCTCTTGCCTGTTCCTTCACCCCAAGACCCCCTCACACGTGGCCCCTTTCATCATCTCCCTGAACGCCCACCCCCCCCACCCCTCCGATTGCTGAGTGACATGACCTCTCTCACTCCCCTGCACTGATCATCTGAAGCACATTTCTTCCTCCCCCACCCCCACCCCAAATCAGTACACATGTAAGCACTGATTTGGCTTCCTCTCTATGACAACAAGGAAAACTGCATTAAACTGACAGGGATGCTCTAAAGGGTACGTGACTCACCCAAACTGTCTGCTGTCTGCAGCTAATCTGTCTAACAAGGGGAAAGCTCCATTAAAGCACTAAGGGTGGACAGACAGACAGGGAATGCAGAAAGGTGGTCTCCTGTTTTCCCGATGGAGATTTCAGTTGATTGCTGGAAGCGGTGGAGGCAAGGCAGGACACTCTTTTCTCCCAGTGGGATGTTGCCCGTGGGGAAGGGATAACAATGTGGCCTGGGAGGCAGTGGCAGCATATATCAGTGCGACAGCACTGGCAAGGAAACTGAACAACCTAATCCGAGGAGCAAGGATGTTATACCTGACCTAGCATCTTTCCACTAAGTGATCCTCAGATCCCCCCACCCTCAGTACACTGTATGCTTCCAGCCCCTGACCTCCAACCCCTCTACCCAAAAGTCTTACAAATCTTGCCTTCTGAGGGCCACCCCTTGATCCCTCCTGGACTCATGAGATCAGATTTTTCATGGTCCCTTCTGTCCCCGCAGGAGATGAATGCCCATAACATACAGGAGAGGGCACAGCCAGCAGGTGGTGCACCCAATATCCATGCCCTCACCCATTTTGGGAAGGGGAAATTGGAGTTTGCAGGAGGGGAGGGGATCCGTGTGATCGGTGACAGCCAGGTCGGGCTGGGGCACAGAAGTGAGCATGCGCCAATTCTCTACTCATTAGAGATATCCAAAATAATTCGTATGCAACCCAGATCCTTGTCTCTCCCTTTTACTTAACGTTATGCCCTGTGTTGCAGAAAGGGACCCAAATGCTATGGACCCACCTGACAGCTCAGAAGACTCCTCGGAGGAAACCGATGAGACCGCCAAGGCCACCACCAATTTCATGCATCTTCCAACTTGCAGTTCACCATCCCAGAGACGTTCACATCAGTGGGTTAAGTTAGTGGTGAGGCATCTGGGTCACCCTCTGAGATGCACCGCACATCTGCTGATATACAATCGGGTGGAGGAGGGAATGTCCGAGGCCTCTGCGATGTGAGGGCTTGCCAAAGGCGAGGACTCAGTTGGCCCCAGGCTACATTCTGGGCCTCTGAGATCACTTCTCCCTCAGCTGCTGAAGATGCAGCAACAGAACCAGCAAATGCAGGAGGGGCTGACGGTCACACTGGACCAACTGTGAGGCTGTTGGGAGAAGTCCCAAAGCTTTCAGACAGTCCAGCTATTGCCTGTCTTGTGTGGTTCCCAGGCCAACACTGCAAGAGTGGTGTGTGCAGTGGAAAGCTTGGGGCAGGAAATCCTCATCATGAGTATCAGGATCCAAGCAATGGCCAAGTCACAGCAAGCCATGGCTTACTCCCACAGGGCCATGGCTGAGTCACAGCAGGCCACAACTCAGGGCCTCAACAGTCTTATCGAGATTCTACAGTCCATGGCTGAGAGGATCGAGAGCTTGAACAAGACCAAGTGGGATAGTGCAGAGACATAGCAGTCTATGGCAGCAGCACTTGAGAACATGGCCTACTCACAGAGAGTCGTGGCTCAGGATCTTATAACATAGCCCAGTCTCAAAGGGCACTTGCTGCTGCAATTAACAGGTGGCCCCAGACTCAGCTGGCCATTGCAGAGTGCTCAACCATCATGGATAGGATGCAGAGGGTCTCCAGGACAGGCAGGGCCAGGTGATGCCAGATCTTCTGGAGCTCACTGCAGAAGCACCACCATCCCATGAAGTGACCCAGGGTCCCACAGGAAATCTGAGGAAGGAGGAAAGGCTGGAAACCGTACTGGGGCCTTCCACCCAGGAGACTGCAGCAGTGGTTACACCTTCTGACTGTCCTCTTCCTGACATCAGGGCATCTCAGGGGCAGTGGGATGCATAGGGTGGTATGGAAACGTCTGTGACACATGGAAGTCGGCTGGGGCCTTCAAGGTCCAGGTCCTCCAGAGTATAATCGCCAAGGGCATCACAGTAGGTAGTGGCTACTTCCACCTCCAATGTGCACCCTGGGGAGACACGAGACACAGTGGTAGGCCACATAAAGCAAAGAAATTGTAGCAGCACTGGGACAGCATGGGTGAGGGAGCACACCAGTTAGAGTAATCAGGCACTGTTAAGTTTCACTTGCACTTGTTAAGTATGAGCACTTAGTTTGATGGCACTTTTATTGCCACCAATAAATGTTACTGCACCCCACAGCTGTGACCAATTTGTCTCTGATTAGCCCCCAGACAAGCCACATACATTCCCCAATTTCTCCCCCTCACCACCCCCAGACAAGCAACACACGCTCCAAATTCCCCACCCCCTCTAGTCCCCCAGAAAGGCAACACAGGCCCCCCTGCAACTCCCCCCCCCCCCCCACACACCCCCATTCAGAGCACATGCTGAAGCAGTAGCACTGCTTTACAGTTCTTGCAGGTCGAACCAAGTAAACAAACTTAAATTACGTTCGGACAAAGAAAAACAGGGCGGCTCCCCAAAAGGAGGGGGAACGGCCCGAACGGAAACAAAAAGTACAAAGGAAACGTAAGACGAGTCAAATCAAAACGTGATTATCGAGGTCTATAAGGCACCTCAGCCCCTGTGGTGCCCAACGGGCACAGAACAGCACTGCTTTACAAGTCCCGAGACTGCAACACTGCCAATTCTGAGACTTTCCAGCCCATTCCCCCATCTCCAACGTTTCCTGTTGCTGCTAGCACTTTGACCCAGAGTCAGCATTAAGACCCAAGGTCAGCGCTCAGACCTGAGTCAGCACTGAAAGGCTGAAGTCAGACTCATGAGCAACAACAGCCTCCAAACGCACCCCCGCCAACACCGACACGCAGTCTGTCTCCTGAACTGCAATATGGCCACCATGAATCCTAGGGGATTTTCACAGTAACTTCATTGCAGTGTTAATGTAAGCCTATTTGTAACTAATAAATAAACTTTACTTTTCTCCTCTCCCTGGAACAGAGAGCAGCTTAAAACAGAGACCTACCTCCTTGCTCCAGTTCCTGCAGCAGATCTTTATAGAGAAGGTGTTTTACTCTCTGGTTGTAGCTGTAGCAAACAAGGTAATTAAGGCAAGTGCAGTCAGATGATTGCCAGTGAAGCTCGCTAATGACATTAACACAAAAAGATGCAAATTGATGTTCCACCTGTTTCGGGCAAACTCCCAATTGTGCCCATTTTTTGGTATGATGGGAATAGGTACAAAAACGGGTGCCATCCCTGTTAGTCGGCTCACTCCCGATTTTACAACATTTCCTTGCCAAAAAACACATGCAATGAAGTCATAAAATTCTGCCATTTGTGTGAAAGAGAGACAGCTATGAGTGTGTGTGTGTGTGTGTGTGTGTGTGTGTGTGTGTGTGCGCACGCGTGTGTGTGTATGATAAAATGTGAGATTTGTTGAGTGTGTTTGAGAGAATGTGAGAGCTGTGAGTGTGTGAGAGCAGTGAGTGAGAGTGATGAGTCAGTGAGAACTGTCAGTGTGTGGGAGAGCTGTGTGTGTGAGAGAGCTGCATATGTGAGAGAGTCATAGAGATTTACAGCATGAAACAGGCCCTTCGGCCCAATTTGTCCATGCTGCCCTTTTTTTTTAAAACCCCTAAGCTAATCCCAATTGCCTGCATTTGGCCCATATCCTTCTATACTCATCGTACCCTTGTAACTGTCTAAATGCTTTTTTAAAGATAAAATTGTACCTGCCTCTATTACTACCTCTGACAGCTTGTTCCAGACACTCACCACCCTCTGTGTGAAAAAATTGTCCCTCTGGACACTGTTATACTCTCCCTTCTCACCTTAAACCTATGCCCTCTAGTTTTAGACTCCCCTAACTTTGGGAAAAAATATTGACTATCTACCTTGTCTATGGCCCTCATTATGTTATAGACCTCTATAAGATCACCCCTCAGCCTTCTATGCTCCAGAGAAAAAAGTCCCAGTCTATTTAGCCTCTCCTTATAACTCAATCCATCAAGTCCCGGTAGCATCCTAATAAATCTTTTCTGCACTCTTCATAGTTTAATAATATCCTTTCTGTAATAGGGTGATCAGAATTGCACACAGTATCCCAAGTGTGGCCTTACCGATGTCTTGTATAACTTTAACAAGAAGTCCTCACTCCTGTATTCAGTATTCTGACTGATGAAACCAAGCATGCCAAATGCCTTCTTCATCACTTTGACCACCTGTGACTCCAGTTTCAAGAAGCTATGAACATGTGCCCCTAGATCTCTTTGTTCTGTAATTCTACCAATGCCCTACCATTAACTGAGTAGGTCCTGCCCTGGTTCAATCTACCAAAATGCATCACGTTGCATTTGTCTAAATTAAACTCCATCTGCCATTCATCAGCCCACTGTCCCAATTGATCAAGATCCCATTGCAATTGGAGATAACTTTCTTCACTGTCCACTATGTCATCTGCAAACTTACTAACAATGCCCCCTATATTCTCATCCAATTCATTAATATAAATGACAAATAACAGTGGGCCCAGCACTGATCCCTGAGGCAAACTGCTGGTCACAGCCCTCCAGTTTGAAAAACAACTCTCTACAACCACCCTCTGGCTTCTGTCAAGAAGCCAATTTTGTATCCATTTAGATACTTCACCCTGGATCTTGTGAGGTTTAACTTTGTGCAACAACCTACCATGCGGTACCTTGTCAAAGGCCTTGCTAAAATCCATGTAAACAACATCAACAGCACTGCCCTCATCTACCTTCTTGGTTATCCCTTCAAAAAATTCATGTTTTAAATTTGTGAGACATGACTTTCCATTCGCAAAGCCATTCTGACTGTCCCTAATCAGTTCTTGCATTTCTAAATGTCTGTAGATCCCGTCTCTCAAAATACCTCCCAAAAATTTGCCCACCACAGATATGAGGCTCACTGGCCTATAGTTCCCAGGCTTTTCCCTGCAGCCCTTTCAAAACAAAGGCACAACATTTGTCATCTCCAATCTTCAGGCACCTCACCCGTGACTATTGATGATTCAAATATCGCGGCTAGGGGACCCACAATTTCCTCCCTGGCCTCCCACAACGTCCTGGGATACACATCATCAGGTCCTGGGGATTTATCTACCTTGATGTACTTTAAGACTTCCAACATCTCCTTCTCTGTAATGTGTACCCTCCTCAAGACATCATTATTTCTCCAAATTCCCTAACATCCATGCTTTTCTCAACAGTAAATACTGATGAGAAATATTCACTTAGGATCTTATCCATCTCTTGTGGATCCGCACATAGATGACCTTGTTGATCCTTAAGAGGACCTACTTTCTCCCTTGTTACTCTTTTGCCGTTTATTTATTTGTAGAAGCTCTTTGGATTCTCCTTTGCCTTATCTGCCAAAACAATTTTGTGTCCTCTTTTTGCCCTCCTGGTTTCTCTCTTAACTCTACTCCTACACCCCCTATAAAGAGATTCACTTGATCCCAGCTGCCTATGCATGTCATGTGCCTCTTTCTTCTTCTTGACCAGGGCCTCAATATCCCTAGTCATCCAGAGTTCCCGACTTCTGCCAGCCTTGCAATGAATGCTAAGGCTGTGTGAGAGTGGGAGGGCTGTGAGAGTATGATATTGATGAGTGTGTGAGGGCTGTGTGTGTGAGAGAGCTGTGAAGTGTGTGTGTGAGCTATGTGCATGAGAGAGAGGGCTGTGACTGTGAGAAATGAAGTTGGGACTATGGGTGGGACAGATGGATAGTTGTTATCAGATGGGGAGGCAGTTGTGTGAGTTGAGTGAGTGAGTGACAGCGAGACTAAGCTGTGAGTGACTAAGCAGTATTGAGACTGAGAGAGCTGGTGCTTGGAATGTGTTCGGTGCCTGAGTGAGAGAGAGAGTGACTCACTGAGAGCTGTGCTATGAATGAGTGGGCCATGCATTCATCCCAGCTCAACAGTACCCACAATCTTTGTTTACTGGTACAGTTTGCATCCAACAAGATGAGCAAAGGATAAACCCACAAGAGTGATGATGTTAAATTGCTGAGATATGCAGCCTTCCTAAATCCCAGTATGGGAAATGCTTTGCCTCTCTGTGCAGTGACCCGAAGCTGCTAACACAAGAGGTCATAGAGGGCTTGCAGCTTCCAGATTCTCTGCAACACAATGACTGATCTCAGTATCAGTGAGAAGGATTCCCAGAAGCTTGGTTTCACCAGGAGGCAGTGATTGAGAGATATGGAGTGCACTAACAAGAATGGCCCAGTGCCCAGACACACAGAGCACTCCTATCAGCGTGACAACCATTGTGACTCTGAATGTCT
Source organism: Carcharhinus amblyrhynchos (assembly GCF_965287045.1). Taxonomy (NCBI): domain Eukaryota; kingdom Metazoa; phylum Chordata; class Chondrichthyes; order Carcharhiniformes; family Carcharhinidae; genus Carcharhinus; species Carcharhinus amblyrhynchos. The sequence goes on along the minus strand of NC_137326.1, from coordinate 97,489,140 downwards.
ATGTCCAAAATTTCACCCTGCTAATTAAGGGCAATTGTTGGAAGGGTGAGGTGAAGCAGCAAGATGAAGGCAACATTGAGGAAGATGACAATGAAAAGGAAGAGCAAGAGACAGCGACACTTGAGCTGCCAGAGCCCTATAGCAGAAAATGATAAATAAATAGTTCTGCTCACCACTGCAGAAGCAACAATCCTTCCTACCATAGCATCCATCATTATACCCAGCTGATGGGTGCCCTCATCTTGAACACCAATGTCAATACAGAAACTGCTGGATAACAGCAAACTGGGTCAGTGTCATTCATTTCATTGTTCATTTCGGTGAAGTTTGAAAACTATATCTCACCTTTCTGTATATCCCTATTTCCCATACTCCAGATTAACATCTGGAATCAAAAGTCTAATGATGACCATGAAACCATTGTCAATTGTTATGAAAACCCATCCGGTTCACTAATGTTCTTCAGGGAAGGAAATCTGCCATCCTTGCTAAGTCTGGGGTACGTTTGACTCTAGAGCCACAGCAATGTGGTTGACTCTCAACTACAGTCTGAAATGGCTGAGCAAGCCATTCGGTACTAGGGTAATTAGGGATCAGAAATAAATGCTAGCCCCATTCACATGACTGAATTTTTAAAAATTGTGTCATGATGACTTGACTGCTATTGTCTAAAGTGGGAGATCTGAAACAGATGCCTTCACAATCTGGTCTGGGGTGAAACAAGATTGTGTGATAGCCCCCATAACAATTTACAATCTACCTGACAGTAGTTATTCACCTTTTCAAAGATTAACTGCCCTCTGGTGTCAGTATTCAATACTGCCTAGATGGAAAATCTTCAACGTTAGTCACCTTTATGTCAAAACTAAACTGACTACCATGGATACATATCATGCCCTTTACAGTCATAAAGATATTACACACTTAAGACTATTTTGTTTTAAAATGGACACCAAAACCTCTTAAGTTCTATAGCATACCATGTAACTTCTTTGGCATTTAAATTGTTAAACAATACATACCATGGCCAATACCTGATTAAGTAATGATTTGACTGCAGGACTCACACTCATTGGGGAGATTCATGTATCTCATTGTTTAAGAATGGACCAAAATGTACAGATATTGGAGTTTGCAGAGATCTCTTCACAGAAGACAGCACACCATCTTCTCAAGAACAAGTAGGGATGGGCAATAAATGCTACCCTAATCAACAATGCCTACATCCTATGAACAAATAAATAAAACTCATCTTTTTTCAGGGACAACAGAGACATCAAAACTCCGTAGGTGGTAGACAAGTAGGAAATCAATCCCATTAACCTTTTACTGTTTTGTGATGGTTCCACATCCAAACAAAGAATGTGGACGTCTCAAACACTCAGGTATGAAAGACTGCAACATAGGATGTGTATCAGCCCAATCCACCACCTTTTTTGGGAGGAGAACTTTGGACGTATCACAGGTTATGTGGTTAAACCATTTCTTTTAAAAGAATAGCTGCAAAAGTTGTTAGTTCAAAGAACACCATGGCAGATTCTGAAACATCACCAGACAACCCATCAAATCAGCTACAAGACAACCAAGCAGCCAAGGTAAAACAATGTCTTGAAAGCTGGTGGAGGATTCTCCCCAACCTGTTCGAGCTTCAAGTTGACCAGGTAGCCAACCTCCTGGCAATTCAACCACAAGCAACCTTGCAAATTACTGAAAACTCTCCACTTTACAAGGTCTCCATTCCAATCAAAGCATTAATTCATCTAAGAAACTACAGGTCTGCTTCAAAAGAGACAAAAATAATTATGAATTATAAACATATTGCTTTTTTTCTCTATCTGTATCTAGCATTTGTGTGCATGATAGTGTGTGTGAGATGTCACTGTTAAATTTCCAGGTCAAATGTGAGCTAATGTTTCACTTTACCACTTCAATTCAAAATTCCTGGGAGTTGGAACCTATCCTGACAGCCAATCCATTACAGGGCACATACTCCCACTCACAGACAAGCCATGGGCCGATTGACCTCGGACAATCCACCCAACCTGGAAACTGGAACATTTGGCGAAAACCCAATGGACACAGGGAGAATGTGCAAACTCCACACAGAAGACACCCGAGATCAGAATCGAATCCGGGTCCCTGGGGCTGTGCGCAGCAGCTTTAACCACTACGCCACCGTATAGTCCCATGTGTTAATAGATCATATTTATTTTTAAGTTCATAAAAAGCTTTCTGCTGCAAATTATTTAAATTGGGACTAACCATTCTGATAGTACAAACAATGGCAGTGAGTGTTTGACAATAAAGATATTCACATGTCAACAAAAGTCCTAGTGTACAGAACAGTTGTCAATCCACACTCTTACACTGCGGTAAGACCTTGAATGTGTATCAGTTACACATAAGGGCGCTAAGAAATTTCATCAGTAACGCTTCAGCCGCATCCTCTGGTTTCAATGAGAGGATTGTCAACCAAATGCTTCTTGAAGCTAAATTCACAAGCATTCAGCCAAAATTCTGAAAACCAGCTCCAACAGACTAGACACTTCTGATGGGCGATCTCCCTGCCAGGTCCATTCAAAATGGCCAATGTTCCAGGTGAGGCCAAAGAAAATGCTTCAAAGATACTCTGAAGCTCTCCTAGAAAGGCATGGCAACTTTGACGTTAATGACTGGGAGGAGTTTGCTACCCATCATTCAAAATGGCAACAACCTGTCCACAAAGGTGCATCACACTTTGAATCGCAATGTCTTAATGATGAGGCAAAGCAACAGGAGAAAAAGAAAGAAAATTCTGTACCCCACTCCCTTATGAGACATACTGCCCATCTGACCGAAGATGTGCTGGTTGAGAATCAGCCTGTCAGCGACATGAAAACCCATGGGAAAAAAACACAAAACACTGAGGAGGCACCATCCTCGAATTGAAGGACAGTCGACAACAACAAAGCTTCCTAATTAGTACATGATCGAATCTGAAAGGGGACGATATCACTTTTAGTCTTCTCATAGCATGAGCTTCCTGCAGCAGAGTGTGAAAGAGTGAACTTTCATGAATAGACAGTTTTAATTAAAACTATGCCATAAATTCCTATTAGGCACAACAGGAATGTTGGATAGGTGAGTCAACTGCGCACTGGCTGGGGCTGCCTTGCCTCCCCACTGGTTGTTTCTAGCTGGTATGACCTGTGTTAAGAATGACACTGAGTGAGCTGATTCCAGTTTATAAGTGGGTGGCGTTAAGTAGGGGATTCACCCAGTCTTCTGTCACCCAGCAAAATGGACAGTTTGGCTGAATCTTACTGGAGTAAATGAAATAGTAATATTTTTATCAAGTACTTTAAAAAGCAAGGGTTTTCTGATTTCGATGGTGTATTATAAGTTGATCCATAATTGATCCGCAATGCTGCTTTGTTGGTATCTGTGGCCATGTTCATTTCCAAGCACTAAAATAGGGATATGGAAAATAGCTTGGAAGCAGTGCTGCAGAGTAAAAGTTGAGAGCTGTGGCCACAGTGAGTTGTACGTACTGTGAATCCTGGTGGCAGATCTGGCTGCAGTAGATATGAGAACTGCAACATTTGATGACTGAAGTGCAGCCCCTGAGTCAGAGCTTCCAGGCATGTCTTGGCAAGGGCTTCTGGGTCCACATTTCTTGCTGGATAGTTGCTGCTGGGCTCATCCAGCTTTTCTTTAGTGCTGTTTTGTTACTCTGCTTTCCCCTAGAACCTGCTATTGCCCTTCTTGGGATTCAGATTGGAAAGCCCATTGTGCAGGGTCTCTAACCTTAGCTCAGTAATAGTGTTGAAATCAAATACTTTCTAAAGAATCATAGAATCCTTACAGTGCAGAAGGAGGCCACTCAGCCCATCAAGTCTGCACTGACAACAACCCACCTAGGCACCATCTCTGTAACCCCATGTATTTACCTTGCACTGCAAGGCAATTTAACATGGCCAATCAACCTAATACACACATCTTTGGACTGGGGGAGGAAACCGGAGCACCTGGAAGAAATCCATGCAGACACGGGGAGAACGTACAAACTCCACACAGACAGTGACCTAAGGCTGGAATTGAAACCTGGTCCCTGGTACTGTGAGGCAGCAGTGCTAATCACTGTGCCACTGTGCTCCCCCAGAAGTAATGCAGTACGTAGGAGAAAGGCGTGTGAATACAAGAATGAACAAAATTCCTGACGATATCTGCAGTGAGTCTGAAGATATGAGCAAAGTTTAATAAAGAAATCTACAATGATAATGTGTCTCTTTTAAAAATAAATACCTCTGTCTTGATGAAGTGGTTCTAGAAAAATGCATTCTTTAAACAGTGGCATAAATTAGCAAGGTTCCTGGCAGAAATCCAGGAACTCAGGCAGGGTGACATCATCCCATCCTAATTCCAAAATATGCACATGCATGCCATTGCAGCACTTCTTCAATGCCTAGAACCAAAAATAATTTATGCTGGGGCCCCCTTTCAGCAGAATTCCAACCTAAACTAGCCTGTGAAAGATTCCTCGACCTGCAAAGGCCTTGCTCCCAGTGTACTCCCTCCACTCACCCACTTTATTTTAAGAGATCTGGCAGTGAATGGGGGTGTAAGGAGAAATACTAATTGATATTCCTTACTGAATGTAGGAATGGTGCAAAGATTAATTTATTTAAATGCCAGTACTTGTCTATTCATACAATTAGTAACAGTGGAGGTTCAGGCTGCCACATAGTGGTGGAATTAAAACTTGCACCTGCAATCAGTCACAATATTGTGTCATAAACCATAAGCAACCAAAACACAAAAATACAATTATAACAAACAACAACTACTTGCCTTTTTACAGCACTTCTAACATAGTAAACTCTTCAAGAAATTTCACAAAAGCATTGGGGCAGCATGGTGGTACAGTGGTTAGCACTGTTGCCTCACAGCACTAGACTCTTGAGGTTGATTCCCAGCTTGGGCCAGTCACTGTCTGTGTGGAGACTGCACATTCTCCCTGTGTCTGCTCCGGTTTCCTCCCACAGTCCAAACATGTGCTGGTTAGGTGAATTGGCCATACTAAATTCTCCCTCAGTGTATCTGAACAGACGCCAGAGTGTGGCGACCAGGAGGTTTTCATAGTAACTTCATTTCAGTGTGAATGAAAGCCCACTTGTGACTAATAAATAAACTTTATCGAACTTTGATGCTGAGACATGTTAAGGTGATATTAGGGCTGAAGACAAACACTTGGTCAAAGAGGAGAAAAGAGAAACAGAGAACTTTTGGGTCTTAGAACACCACTGCTAAAAAGTATTGCATCAATTGAGAGGTCACCCACTTCCCACAGCGAAAGGAAAAATAACCCCTGGTAGAGCCTCTGCTCATTAACAAACCAGCATACCACAGTTAAGTTATGACACAACCTATCCTGGTCCCTCCATGCCGACACTATAGTTAAGAAAACCTACCAATGCCTTTACTTTCTCAGGAGGCGAAGGAAATTTAATATGTCCACTACAACTCTCACCAACCTTTACAGATGCACCATCCTTTCTGGTTGTATCACAGCTTGGTATGGCTCCTGCACTACCCAAGACCATAAGAAACAACAAAAGATCATGAATGTAGCCCAGTCCATCAATCAAACCAGCCTCCCATCTGTTGATGCCTTCTATGCTTCCCGCTGCTTCAGAAAAGCAGCCAGCATAATTAAGGACCCCATGCACCCTGGACATACTCTCTTCTACCTTTTTCCTTTGGGAAAAAGATATAAAAGTCTGACGTCACGTACCAACCGACTCAAGAACAACTGCTGCCATCAGGTTTTTGAATGGGCCAACCTTATAACCTTAAGGGTGTAGAGAAAGTTGATCTTTCTCTACACCCTAGCTAGGACTGTAACATGACATTCTGCGCTCTCTCCTTTTCTTCCCTATGAATGGCATGTTTTGTCTGTATAGTGCAAGAAACTATAATTTTCACTGTATACTAATACATGTGACAATAATAAATCAAGTGAAATCAAATCAGTTCCCATCACTGCCCTGATCTCCCACCCAGCCTGAGTTCGGAGGAGCCTAATGTAGACCTAGGGGCAGGTTACCTTCTCATGCACTCTTAGCTAGAGTTAACATGTAGTTTAGAAATGCTAAGTAAAAATGGGAACAGTAGTAAATAAGGATTTATACATTTTTAAAAATGCCTTGAATCAGGAACAAAATCCTTTTAACAATCTCTCTGGAGATTATGGGGAAAGAGAAAAGGAATGGGATTAATTGGGTAGTGTTACTAAAGAATTAAAGGAGGCCAATGGGCTGAAACACTTCTTGATGTCACGTATCATCTAATCATTTTCAATCCAGAAGGAATCTACAATAGTCAAATCACAGCAAATTGTTTCTTAAATGACCCTTGAACCTGAACGTGCATTGCATGCGTTAATCATGCTTTGTATGATAAGCTTCCTGGCAGTAGTCCAAAGTTTGTCCTTTGCTAATTAACTATTTTGAGCTAATAAGACCATTAAAAAATGCAGAGGTTCATTCTTTGTGGGATAGAACTGAAAAGCAGAGATAAACTCACATAGAACCTTGATTTGGTTACGTTAATCTAATCTCCACATTATCAAAATACGTCATGTTACTGGAGGAGAAGTTGAAAGAAAGATCTACAAAAATGAGACCAGAACTGAGAGTTAATATCTATCAGAAAAGTCTGATTGGGGCTCTTTTCTCTCCGAACAGGAGTAGGCCGGGGAGGAGGGAAGGGGGAGGGAGGAGGGAAGGGGGAGTGACCTGATCGAAGTCTTAATGATTATGAAAGAGCTCTACAGCGAACAGAGAAATGTTTCCACCGGGGTCTATAAGTATAAAATAGCCACTAAAATCCAATAAAGAATTCAGAAAAAATATCTTTAGCCAGAAGACGTTCAGAATGAGATTTCAGAAATTGTGCCATTTGAATGGAGCTGGTAGGGAGATGCTTTTTCACCCATCAGAAGTGACTAATCCATTGGAGTTGGTTTTGCAGGAATTTTACCTGAATGCTTGTGGATTCAGCTTCAGGAAGTATTTGTTTGATCATTGTGTTCCAGTTTGATTCCCGGATTGGGTCACTGTCTGTGTGGAGTTTGCATGTTCTCACTGTGTCTGCATGGGCTTCCTCCGGGTGCTCTGGTTTCCTCCCACGGCCTGAGAGACATGCTGGTTAGGTGCAATGACCTGAACAGGCGTCAGTGTGTGGCGGCTAGGGGAATTTCACAGTAACTTCATTGGAGTGTTAAAGTAAGCCTTAATTATGACTAATAAATAAACTTTACTCCCGCTGAACCTGGAGCATTTGGCAAAAGCAATACTGATGTGCATCAGGAATTCCAACAACTTATCTGCCACAACATTGATATGGCTGGCCCAGCTGAATTTCCAAGCAAACACATGGTTACAGAAAACATTAGGAAAGATGGCAGCAAGTGAGATCCCAAAATAATAATGTGTCAGTGAATGCAGCAGAGCCATTTAATATAACAAAGAACAAAGAAACAAAGAAACAAAGAACAACCCAGCACGGGAAACAGGCCCTTCGGCCCAACGAGCCCGTGCCGCCGCATCACCCTACACCTATTCTACCCTGCATGTCTATGAATGGAACCCTACTCAGTCAGATTCAGGGAAGAAATAGTGTCAATTTGGTAAAAACCAATTAGCCTAAGAGCACATCTTTGGGGTGTGGGAGGAAACCGGAGCGCCCGGAGGAAACCCACGCAACCACAGGGAGAATGCGCAAACTCCCACAGACACAGGCCCAAATCCATGTGTCTGCACAGCCAGCAGTGCTAGTCACTGAGCTGTTGCGGCGCCCGTCTACCGGTCCAGGATCAAGCACACACACCGACATGAAGTACTAGGCCACTCCCGGACTTCCAAGAGCAGCCCACCCACGACCCGCCGTGTGCATGCCCCTCGCTTGACACGAGGTGGACCTCCACCTGTGGAATAAAGACAAAAAATATTAATCATACAGCCTGCCCTTCCGGTGTCTCCTGAGGTTTAACCCTATTTAATAGGCCCTACCATATCCCTCCATTCTCGTTTCACTCATGTGCCTATCTAACTGCATCTTAAAGGAGTCCAACGTTCCTGCCTCCACCACCCTACTCGGTAGCGCGTTCCAGACCCCCACAACTCTCTGCGTAAAGAACCTTCTTCTCACCTTCAAATTATACCTCCCCCCCCTCACCCTTAAATGATGACCTCTCGTGTTCGTACCCAGTCTAGGGAGCAGTCTCTCACTATTAACTCTATCTATTCCCTTCAGTATCTTATATACTTCTATCATGTCCCCTCTCAATCTCCGTCTTTCCAAGGAGAATAGCCCCAGTTTCTTCAATCTCTCCTCGTAACCCAGTCCCCCCATGCCAGGCAACATCCTGGTAAACCTCCTCTGCACCCTTTCCAGAGACTCCACGTCCTTCCGGTAGTAAGGTGACCAGAACTGGACGCAGTACTCCAAATGCTGTCTAACCAACGTTCTGTACAACTGAAGCATTAGACGGCAGCTTTTATACTCTATGCCTCTTCCTATAAAGGCTAACATCCCATAAGCCTTCCTAACAACCTTCTCCACTTGTGACGCAACCTTCATGGATTTGTGAACCTGCACTCCCAGGTCCCTCTGTATGTCTATACTCCTAATCGGCCTACCTTTTATCACATAGCTCCTCTCTGCATTATTCCGTCCAAAATGCATCACCTCGCATTTGTCAGGATTAAATGCCATCTGCCACCTATCTGCCCACTGCACCAACCTATCTATATCCTGTTGTATCACCTGACAATCCAGTTCCGTACCCGCCAACCCTGCCATCTTGGTGTCATCAGCAAACTTGCTGATCACACCACCTACGCCCTCTTCCAAGTCATTTATGTAGACTACAAAAATGAGAGGTCCCAGTACTGAGCCCTGCGGCACACCACTGGTCACTGGCCTCCAGCCCGACAAGGTCCCCTCCACAACTACCCTCTGTCTCCTATTTCCCAGCCAGTTCTCAATCTACCTAGCTACCTGGCCTCGTATCCCATGCGCCTTAACCTTTTCTACCAGCCTACCGTGAGGGACTTTGTCAAACGCCTTACTGAAATCCATATAGATGACATCAACGGCTCTCCCATCGTCAACCGTTTTTGTCACCTCCTCAAAGAATTCCACCAGATTCGTAAGGCAAGACGTCCCTCTAACAAAGCCATGTTGCGTATCCCTAATCAGATCGCAACGCTCCAAATGCTCATACATCCTACCCCTAAGTATTTTTTCCATTAACTTCCCTACCACCGACGTCAAACTCACCGGCCTATAATTCCCAGGGTTATCCCTACTACCTTTTTTGAACAACGGGACCGCATTTGCTACCCTCCAGTCTTCTGGGGCCTCACCTGTGTCCAAAAAAGAGACAAAGATGTGCGCCAGAGGCCCAGCAATTTCATCTTTCGCCTCCCTAAGCAGCCTGGGATAAATACCATCAGGCCCCGGAGCTTTATCCATCCTTACGCTACCTAAAAGCCCTAGCACTTCCTCTCTCATAATAACTATATCCTGCAACTGAACCTCCGCTCCCTCCAAGAGACCGCACGATTCCGAACCCCCCTCCTTCATGAATACCGACGCAAAGTATTCATTCAGGAGCTCCCCCATTCCCTCCGACTCAATACACAACTCTCCACTCTTGTCCCTAAGAGGACCAATTTTCCCTCTAACTACTCTCTTGCCTCTAATATAGGAATAAAATGCCTTTGGATTTTCCTTAATCCTACCAGCCAAAGCCATCTCATGCCCTCTCTTTGCCCTTCTAATTCCCCTTTTTAGCTCCCTCCTACTCTCTCTATATTCCTCCAGCGCACTGTCCGTACCCATTTGTTTTGACCTAACATACGCCTCCCTCTTCTTCCTGACCAAGTCTTCAATATCCCCCGTAATCCACGGCTCTCTAATCCTACCTTTCCCATCCTTTCGCTTAACCGGAACATACCTCCCCTGCAACCATTTCATTTTGTCCCTAAAAGCCTCCCACTTGCCAACCGTGGACTTGCCAGCTAACAGTCCCTCCCAATCAGTGTCCTGCAGCTCCCTCCTAATCCTGCCATAGCTCGCCTTTCCCCAGTTCAGCACACTCCCGTTCGGACGGCACTCATCCCTTTCCATTTTTATCCTAAAGTAGACGGACTTGTGGTCACTGTTCGCCACATGTTCGCCTACCTCTACCTCACCCACCTGCCCCGGCTCGTTTCCCAACACTAAATCCAGTATAGCCCCTCCCCTAGTCGGGCTAGTTACATACTGTTCTAGCGACCCTTCCATAACACATTTCACAAACTCCTCTCCCTCCGTACCCCCAGCTCTAGGCCCCCTCCAATTCACTCCGGGAAAATTAAAATCACCCACTACAACCACTCTATTCTTCCTGCACCTGTCCAAAATGCCCCTGCAAATGCCTTCCTCCACTGACTTTGGGCTGTTGGGTGGCCTATAGTACACCCCTAGCAATGTGATCTCTCCCTTTTTATTCCTCAACTCCACCCACACTGACTCAATCCCTATCTCTTCCATATCGTCCTCCCTCTGCACTACTGTGATGTTTTCCTTGACTAACAGTGCCACCCCTCCACCAACCCTCCTCTGTTACACCTAAAACACCTGTACCCAGGAACATTCAGCTGCCAGTCCTGCCCTTCCCGTAACCACATCTCCGTTACAGCCGCCACATCTAACTGCCTCACAAACATCAAGGCCCTAAGCTCATCCGTTTTCCCTGCCACACTCCTAGCATTGAAACAGACACAGTTCAACCCACAAGTGTCCCTCGGGACCACCTTCTCCCTTATAATTTTCCTTTCACCCGACTCTCTCCCAGCCACCTCCCCACCCCACCTCCCTATTAGTTTAAATCATTCCTGAACACCCCAGCTAACCTCCCCGCTAAGACACTAGTCCCCCTCCCGTTCAAATCCTCCCCACCCCTCCTGTACAATTGCCTTTCTCTCCTAAACACCTCCCAGTAACCCACAAAAGTAAACCCCTCCACCCTACACCAGTCCCTCAACCATGCATTCAACTGCATGATCTCGTCATTCTTAGCCCTGCTCGTACTGGGCAGCAACCCAGACAGTGCCACCCTGGAGGTCCTGCTCTTTAGTTTGGCCCCCAACTCCCTAAATTGCCTACGGACCTCTCCCCTACTCCTCCTTCCTATGTCCCCCTCCCCTACGTGTACTATGACCTCTGCCTGGGTCCCCTCCCCTTTCAAAATACCCTCTACCCTTTCCATTATATCCTTTACCCCTGCTCCAGGGAGGCAGACCACCATCCTGGTGTCGCGCCCCTGCCCACAGAACCTCCTATCAATCCCACGGACCCTCCCATCCCCTACCACTATCACCTTACCAGCCCCCTTCTGTCCCTCTAAGTCAGTCTCCCCTTCCTTCCTATTTTTCTGTGCCCCTGCCGACGAACCTTGGGGGGCCTCCGGGGAGGCTGGGGGACCCTGACTACTCTTCTTCTTCCTCTTTCCCCTCCTAACAGTCGTCCATCCTCCCTTCTCTTCAGCCCTTGAGACCTCCTCCTGCTCATGGTTCCCAGCCATTATCTCCTCGTTCTCCCTGACTAGAAATGCATCTTCCAGCCGCCCCTTGAGTTGCCTGACCCGGGCCCTCAATCGCTGCAGTTCTAAACATTTACTGCAGATGTGTACCTTGGGGACACGTGACACCACCAGGAACTCCCACATGTGGCACCGGACGCAACTTACATTCCTCCCTATATTCCCTGCCATGTCCCAACCTCCTGTAAGTGCCCAAAGGTAGAAATCTGTCACTCACCTTCTCTAAGCCTACTCTCTCCTAAGCCCAGCGAGCCAAAGCCCTTCTCACTCAGTTCCCACTCACTCCGCTGCCCGCTCCCGACACTGCCCGCTCTATGCTGCTACCCCTTTTTTATAACCCCCGCTCCCCCTTAACGACGATCCCCTGGCCTAACTTCCGGTACGGAAGTAAACTACACTCTAACAAGCCCCGAGAACCGGAAGTAGAGGAAAAAACCAGTTACCATATCTACCAGTTAAAACTGATTTGACACCAATGATTTCCATATAGTAAATAATCAGGTTACATTCTTAGAGTTTATTAGTCTGATCATTACATTCCAGTCATTTGAATAACAAATCATTGTGATTGATGCTGGAAAATTTTGTTAACGGAAGGATTTTGATCAAAATGCACATTAAAAAAGAACAATATGAGTAGGCACTGATGATAACTGCTGCGCACTCACTTCTTTCTGGGTTGCCTTTGAATTAGACAGAGTTGAGAGACTCTCCCTGAGGGTAGGATAATCAGAGTTAATTTTCTCATCTTCCTGGTAATCCTGAGAAGCAGTCTGAAGGCCATACACCAAATGGGAAGAAAAATAATGCAATTGTGAAGATAAAAATAAAAATGTGAAATTATTGACATTAGTTCCATTATTTCCTGTTGAGTAGGGCCTGGGGCTGATGTTCAAACAAATTGTCTTCAGACGTGATTACAGAGGCAAAAGATTAATTGGACAATCTAGTCACAAGTTCCCTCTGAAGTTTCCCTCAGAAACTAGTGCTCACCTTCTCACCGTTTTATCTGGTGGAAGAAACAAATTCAACTTCTTGGCAAATTTTAAACATGTAAGTAGCCTAACTCGGAGCCACGGAATTAGAGTGCCAAGTGGGCCACTTTTTATAAGCAGAACTAGGGAAGTGGTGTGAACAGAAACTGGATTAAGACTTTCAATGCAAACACTTAGCAGATCTCAATAAAAAATTTGGTTAATATATGCAGCAGGATGGTGGACATTAAATTCAGAACCCGCTAAGAAGTGTGTGTAACAACTCATGCCAAATCAACCAGTCCTGAAAATGGGTAATGCTGCGTGATCAACCCCATATTTCACTAGGGGCTTAGATCATGTTGGGTACAGGTGCTGCTGTGGGGAGCATGGGCCTGGAGAGAGCTGCCATAATTGCAGACCTTAGGAAAATTTTGAAGGTTGTCCCTTCTTAACTCCATAGGCTCCTCCAGCTCTTCAACCCTCTCAGATCTCAGCGCTCCTCCAAATCTGACCTTCTCTGCGTTCACCTGCACTTCGCAGGTGTGACTTCATTGGTTTAGGCCCTAATCTCTGAAATTCCTTCTTAAATCTCTCTGCTTCTCTACCTACTCCCTTTGCTTTCAAGATGCTGTAAAATCAACTTAATTGATCAAGCTTTTATTTCTGTTTATCAATTGGTATCAAATTTTGTTTTATTACACTCCTATTTAGACATTTAACCACAAGAAGAAGATGTAAGATAAATGCAATTTTGGGGTCATTTATGCTATAACATATGGAATGTTTCTCTTTATTATTAATCTTATGCTTTCCAAGTATGTTCATCTTCTGCCTCATTCTTCTCCCTGCTTGAAATAATTGACTCAAAAGTAATATATTTATTTTAATTAGAAGAGATTTCATACAGCATTATTAAACATCAAATACCTTTGTAATGCTATTATAAGTCATTAATATGCAGCCTAATTTACTACACAAAATACCAAAAACAGAAATTGTGTGCTATAGAAGACCCATTCCCCTCCTTCGGCATAAATTTCCAATTCCATCACTGCAACCAATGGGCACAGTGGCCGCACAGTGGTTGGCACTGCTGTCTCACAGCGCCAGGGACCCGGGTTCGATTCCTGGCTTGGGTCATTATCTGTGCAGAGTCTGCATGTTCTCCCTGTGTCTGCGTGGGTTTCCCCTGAGTGCTCCTGATTCCTCCCACAGTCCAAAAGACGTGCTGGTTAAGTGCATTGGCCGGACTAAATTCTCCCTCAGTGTACCCAAACAGATGCTGGAGTATGACAACTTGGGGATTTTCACATTCACTTCATTGCAGTGTTAATGTCAGTCTACTTGTGACAAGTAAATAAACTTTTTACTTTTTTCAAATATATCTGCAGGCAACTGCCTACAGTTAAAACTACATACTTGTCTTTTTCATTGTTTGCAATGGGAACTTGCTCAGTGAGCAAACTGAAAAGGTCGAGGGGTGAGTGAGGAGCCATGCCTCTGACATCACAAGATGTCCACCTTTAAGACTTGATTAGCTGTAAAGACTCGCATTCCAATCATTATGCTGTAAATTGAGTTTGTGTCTTTATATGCCCTGCTTGTGAACAGATCTTCCACTCACCTGACAAAGGAGCAGCACTCCGAAAGCTAGTGGCATTTGCTACCAAATAAACCTGTTGGACGTTAACCTGGTGTTGTGACACTTCTTACTGTGTTTACCCCAGTCCAACGCCGGCATCTCCACATCATCACAAGACGATGACATGGCTGCTCACACCTGAGTGAGAACTTTGAAAATCAGTATTACAAACAAGTGAAATAGTTTCCACAGAAAAAACTTACATCATTAAACCTTCTTAAAGTAGCTCAGCATACATCATTGTTACAGTCCTGCTGCAGGAAAGAAAGAGCAGCAAGAGTCACCAGACTTTCCAGATCAATTAGATCGCACTGAAAATCATTACAATTGACTTGAGCTGAAGACAGACCTCAAGGGGATTGGATAAAACTTCCACTGTTTTTATTGTGATATTTTTATGTGCATCAGTATCCATCATACTTATTGGGTAAGTTCAGGGCAACCAGCCCAAGTGTCCATGCTGACAAGTCCCAGTGGAACCATCAGTGTCAGCTCCCCCTCTGTCCATTCCAGCACACTGCAACTTGTGTATCTGACCGCAAGTCGACTCCTCAGAGATTGTAGTGCCACTGTGGTACTTAATATTGGCTTAGAAATTCTCAGTGTTTGCTACTATTGAGACAACAAGATCCAAGCCATTATTTCTGATGTCTGTGTCCCTTTAAGTTTCACTTGACCATTTTGTCACCTACTGTGCACTACTGGCTAGTGGTAACTTCGTTGAAGGACAGATGACTAACACATATAATTGCACTCAGATTTGTTCTTAAAACAAACATTGAACTTTCCAGTCCCATGTGAATGGAAACAACTATTTTTCCAGCTTGATATGGAAACTTTACAACTAGGACAGCCGAGGGGAAACAAACGTACGTATGTAGAGTAGGAGAATTACACTGATTGGATTGCTCTACAGAGAGCTGTCATGAACTCGATGGGCCAACTGGCCTTCTTCTATGACTGCTTTGAATGATCCAGGTTCAGTGCATATTGATTTAATGAAAACTGTTCATTTGGAAACTAAATGCATCTTACAATCATGCTGCTCTGATGGAACAGTTAATTCAATAAATAATTGTGTCCTCAGATCAGGTATTGCACTTAGGATAAATTACTTAGATTAGAGAGGTGAAAATTGGCAGCATGCTCACTCTTATCTCATTATCCTGTGACTGATACTGGAAGTGCAGTGTGTGGGATTATAGATCATGCCAGGGATGGGTTAACTGAAGTCACCACACTGTTAAGATTCTTAATTGAAGAATGGGCCCTTGAAAGAGACTTGAAAAGGCAAAAAGTGCTTATGAATTTCTATCTTCAGGTGATAACTGGACAGGAGATAATTGATGGGGAAAAATCTACGAGAAAGCTCTTGAGCACGGCACGGTTGCAGAATTATATCTGAATCAACAGAGACAAAGGGAAAAGTTGATGGAAGTAAAATCTAAAAATGTGCACTGACATTATTCAACCTGTAGAGGACATTGTAGGACATACAACACTAAAGACCTTATCCACAGTTAAGACGGTTTCCTATCTCAAAATCTCAAACAGTAAGCTGAGATTTCCTATTTTGAGAAGGCCGATTTGCTCACTTTGCTGGGCAGCTAGCATGTGGATCAGACTAATGCCAAAAGCAAGCGCCTTGATCCCATTCTGGCTGAGGCAGACATGAAATCTACCTCCTCACCCAACTCATAGTAAAAATCCATTGCATTTTACCATGACTCAGTGAATAACTGCCAAAGACCTGCTTTGAGCAGAGAACTCAAGAACTAGAATCATATGTTCAGTTGTTAATAAAATTTGGTATCAGACCTCCTTATGAAAGGATACCTGGGAAATGGATTCAGTTGATTAGCAGACCAATAGTAATGAAAATTAATTCCAGATTTTAGAAGAAACAACTTTAGTAAAATGGTAAAAGATTTGAAACAGGTTAATTGGTTAGTCTTCAGAGTTGGAGATACAGCTGGTGCCAAAAATGAATAGAAATTTTTAAGATGAATTAAAATGTATTGAAGCCACGTATCTTTCTAAAGTTAAAAGGATTGTGCATGATCGGAAAAAAGCCAAGGTGACTGCTTAATTGGAAAACAATTAAGATGCACCTTTTTTCTCTTACAAGTATATGATAGCCAGGAAAACTATGTAAGCACTGTGAGCAGTTAAGTTGCAATTCAGTCAGCTTAAATATTAATGGAAAAATTGATGGGAGACAATTGTGGACATAATGTTACCAACTCTAGTTTGACATATTCCTGGAGACTTAATCATGTGAGATTTGATCATATTGTATTTAATTGCTAAACACTATTCATGTGGTGATCTTCACCCACTGTTTTCAAATCTGTTAGTAGGACTAAGCCCTTGATAAAATAAGAGCATAAGAAATAGGAAAAGGAGTAAAGCATAAGGCCTGTCGAGCCTGCTCCACCATTCAATAGGATCATGACAGTTCCTTTGCAGTCACTGGTTCAAAATCCTGAAATTCCCTCCCTAGCAGCATTGTGCATTAACCCACAGAAAATGGACTGCAGCGATTCAAGAAGCCTGTTCACGACCACCTTCTCAAGGGCAACTCGGGATGA
Organism: Carcharhinus amblyrhynchos; assembly: GCF_965287045.1. Classification (NCBI taxonomy): domain Eukaryota; kingdom Metazoa; phylum Chordata; class Chondrichthyes; order Carcharhiniformes; family Carcharhinidae; genus Carcharhinus; species Carcharhinus amblyrhynchos. The sequence goes on along the minus strand of NC_137326.1, from coordinate 97,472,298 downwards.
GCAATAAATGCTGGAAGTCATCAATGCCCATGTCCCATGAATGAATAAGAAAAATCTTGGGCTTCAACTCCACATTCCCATCCATTCCCCAGATCCCTTGATTCCCTGAGAGACCTTACTGACTGTCCACGCCATGCTCCCACTGCAGCAAACTCGGGGAATTTGGCGCCCAGCTGAATCTCAGTTCACTGTAGCTGGATGGAAAAATCCCACCTGTATGAATGACCGTAACATTCTGGCCCAAATATCGTAGCCTTATGTGTATTCAATGATAGCACATGCACAAATTTCCGGGGTAGAGAATTCCAAAGATTCACAATACTTTGAGTGAAGGAATTTCTCCTGTTCTCAGTCTTGTGAGGAAGACAAAGAAATGTTCGGGTTCTGAGCCTGAACTTGTATTTCCTTGTTCTAGATATGCCAGCTAGGAAAAATAATATCTCAGTAACCAACCTGTCAAATCCCTTCATGATCTTGAATGTTTCAATGAGATCACCTCTCATTCTTCTGAAATCCAGACTCAATTTATGCAGCTTTCCAGCATCAGACAACCCGCTCATTCCAGGAACCATTCTAGTGAACCTCCCTTGTACTGCCTCCACTACAAGTATATCATTGCTTAAATGTGGAGACCCAAATTGCACACTGTATTTTAGATATGGCCTCACTAAAACTCCATATAATTATAAAAAGACTTTAATCTTGTACTCCAAACCCCTTGCACTATAAACCAACATTCCATTTCCTTGCCAAATTGCTTGATGATCTACATGCTAAGTTTTATTGTTCCTTGTACAAGTACAGACAAATCTCTCCAGACGTCAAAGATTTACAAGTTTAATGCTTTAAAAAAGCCTTTAATTTCCCTTCTTACAACTAAAGTGAATAACTTCACACTTCTCCACATTATAATCTCTCTGCCACCTTTTTGTCCACTCGTTGGCCTATACATGCTTCTTTGCAGTTTCTTTGTGTCCTCCTTACAGCTTGCATTCCAGCCTAGCTTTGTATTGTTAGCCAAAATAGATGCATTACTCCTGCTTCTTTGTCTAAGTGATCAGTACATATAGTATATAATTGAAGCCCCAGCACTAAGCCACAAGTCCCCCAGCTCCGGCCAACTTGAAAATGTCCCATTTATGTCTGTTCTTTGCTTTCTGTCCATTAACCAATCCTCTATCCTCTATGCTAATATATCACCTCCAGCTTGATGACCCCTTATCTTACATAGTAATCTTCTGTATCGCATCTTGTTGTATGCCTTTTGAAAATCCACTTACCAGTTCCCCTTTATCTACCCTACTAGTTACGTCCACAATAAACTCAAATAAATTTGTTAAACAGGACTTACCTTTCATAAAATCATGTTAATTTGTTCTAATCAAACCATGCTTCTCTAAGTGCATTGTTAAGACATCCTTAATGATAGACCACAGAACTTTCCCAATGACATCGCTAGCCTGTAGTCGTTGGCTGACATTGTTTGTTGTCTCTCCTTCCTTTCTTGAAAGGCAGTATTATATTGGCTAACTTCTAATTGAACTGTTCCAGAATCTAGGGAATTTTGGAAAATTATAGTCTGTGCATCCATTGTCTCTGCAGGTGTGTTGGCCAGGGGCTGAAAGGGGCAGCTAAAGCCTACTTGAACTGCAATAACCTGAAACTCACAACTGGTTTGAATTGGTTAAACTTACTTGGTTCTGTAAAAAAATGTGAAGGAAATGTTTTAAGGCATAAACCCTTATTTACTCAAAGAGCAATGAGGTAATCCTACCTAGGATTTGAGCCGGGGCCAATAAGGGAATGCAACAAGGAAGAGGCAGCCTTTCTCGGAAAAGACCAGGAACAGGATAAGAATGGAGATTCCTAATAAGCAGCAGTGGAATTCTAACGATTACCGATACAGAAGAAGAAGACCATACACCAAAGATATGGAGATGGCATCCAGTTGGAGCATGAATGCCTGGCCAGTGTTGGCTCCCCTGATCAGATAATATCTCTCATATTCTATGATTACACAGAGGTTATTATGGAAATGCATTTTGACTGCATAGTTTTGATACAAACTGTATGCTTATGTTCTAACCAGACCATATACGATTTATATGTGCACTGCCAAATAATGATAATAAAGTGGATTGCTAATTGAGATGGACGTGCCTCTTCTCCTCTTTGTACTGAGCTGATAATCATTGCCAGTAAGATACAATCATCAGTATCCACTTTAGAGCCTGAGGGTGGAGGCTACCAGGTGGTGGAGAATTATCAGATGTTAACTCCATCTATTACTCCAGTACTTTTTCTCTGCTAATATTAATTACCTTATTTTCTTTACTCTTATTAGCCCCTAGGTTACTGTCTACTTTTGGTATGTAACTTGTGTCTTCTACTGTGAAGACAGACACCAAAAAGATTTTTTGTGCCAAAAGAATGTGAAAACGGGAGAGAATTGGGCCCATTTTTATTCAGAAAGCTTTCAGACATGATCTTATGCCACATAACGTAAAAAAAGAGGCAAAATGTGATTCATGTCAGAAGGGGCAGTGCGAGGCTGACAGTACCAGGGTGCCAGGCTAGTAGTGCAAAGCTGACACTTCCCAAGGGGCACTGCCTCCCCTTGCCCCTGACAATCCAGGGGGCCTCAGTGGGGTGGCCATCATGTTAGGTCTCCGTTACTGGCGACCAAATGTGATCTTCGCAGGTGAGGACCTTCACTGGTGAGGCTGTTAAAGCAACCGAGCCCAGATGACTTCATCCCAGGCTCACTAATCATATTCAAATTTAAATATTTAGATCGGCCTTATGACCTTCCTGGGTGTGAGGTTTATCAAACTGGAAATCCAGGGTCGATAAGGTCACCAACCCGCTGTCTATCTTGCAACTTTACCAGCTCGCCATGCCAATCGACTGCCAGAAAGATTACCTCTAAATTATTTGCTTAATGACTCTGCCATTTCTTCATTCTCCATGGTAATTTCTCCTGTCTTTGCTTCTAAAGAATCAATGTTTATTTTAGCCATTCATTTCCTTTTTATATGTTAGTAAAATATCTTACAGGCTGCTTTTATATTCTTTGCTAATTTACTCTCTATTTTCCCTTTATATCAATTGTTTCATGGCCCTTTTACTGGTTTCAAAAACACTTCCAATCCTCAAACTTTAATTATTCTTAGCAAAATTATAAGGCATCTCTTTTAATCTAATGCTGTCCTAAACCTACTTCATAAGTCATGAATGAATTTTCCTCGGTGAGTTCTCATTTTTCAATGGAATGAACTTTGTTGAACAGTTTGAATTGTTTATTTAAATGTTGTTGACTGCTTTTTTAAAATCACTATACATTTTAGTTCCTTTACTGAATCAACCTTACCAATCCTCTCTGTAATTAGCTTTGTTGAAGTTTAAGATGCTTGTTTGTGATTAAAATATATTTTCAAACTTAATGTGTGAATCAGTTGTATTATGATAACTGTTTCCATGCAGATCCTTTACTATGCCATTGCTAATTAACCCTACTTGTTGCACAATACTAGATCTAAAAGAGTTTTACCCCAAGCTGATTTCCAACACATTGTTCCAGGAACCTCCTTTTACAGATTATGTTTGCCAGTTTTATTGGTCCGGTCTGTATTAAGATAAAATAAAACACATAACTGTTACATTGCCTTTATTTAAAGTTCCAACGACTTCTTCTTTAATGTTCTGTCTAATGGAACTACTGTTCTACATGATACTCTTTCTTGGTTTTCTGAACCAAGATCTTTTCTCAATAATGCTCTGATAAATATTTGTCTTTTTTGTTTCAGGATGAAACAAATAAAATAATGTTTTAAATGAAAAGAAAGAGCAGAAATATTTAAGGCTAAGTAATGTTTAAATAAAAGCAACTACCATAATCTTTCTACAGTAGCAACTGCACTGGGGGAAATGGTAGCATAGTGTATTGTCATGTGACTAATAATCCAGACCCCAAAGCAATACTTGAAGACCTGCTTTCAAATCTCACCATGGCACATGGTGAAAATTGAATTAAACAAAAATCTGGAATTAAACATCCACCAATGACCATGAAATCACTATTGATAGTTGTAAAAACTTACCTGGTACATTAATGGCCTTCAGGGAAGTAAGCCGTCTTCACCTCGTCTGGCCTACATGTGAGTCCAGATCTGCAGAAATGTGGTTGACTCTGAAATGGCCCAGCAAGCTGTTCAGTTGAAGGACAATTACAGATGGGTAATAAATGCTGGTCCATCCATGATTCCCACATTCTATGAATGAATTTTAAAAACTACCAATTCAACAAAATGACCAATATAAGTAACTTCTAACTAAAGTCTCTACACATTTTTATGGCTCCTTGCAATACACAGCAAGTTATAAATATAATAAATCCAAACCTAATGCAATTCACTGACTTCCTGTAACAGCTTCAGGTTGGCAATGTTCAGTCCTTACAGAGATAGCCAAAGCCCTCAGACATTTATAATCAAACATATTATACAAAAACACACATCCCAGGCTGATGAACTCACCCTCACTTCAATTTTTGTTGTGCTCATCCTTCCTGTCCCAGTTTGTATTCCTCTCTCCCTAGCTTGCTTTCGTCTCTCACAATTGAGTTCAATTTCTGTTGCCCTCTTTTCTCTCTCACTCCCCGTCCTCCAGTTTATGCTCCTTGCACTCTTCCTTCACCAAGTTCTGTTCTCCTCCATTTCTCGTTTCTTCCTTCAAATTTTTGTTCTTTTCTCTCACACTGTCCCTCCTTCTCGCTTCCTCTCCCAAGTTTGTGTTCGTCCCTCCCTCTTTCATTCAGGGCACATGGAGTTTCCAGACCACTTCTCATGGCCCCAGTGCCATCTACTTCACAACCAGCAATACAGCACTGTGCTCCATATAACAGAGAGACCAGCAGGCATCAAACAATGTAGCATTTCCCTTTCACCTCTTCCCCTCTTAACATTAAAACATTGCAATAAAAGCAGAAAATTTGGGGAAAACTCGGCAGATTTGGCAGCATCCGCGGAGAAGCATAATTAATGTTTTCTGTCTAATACAAGAAAGATGTAATGGAACACAGGGCAATGGTAGTGGTAATGATAGCATTAAAAGATTTTAGCTTTAATCCAGGCTAGGTGTTAATAGCAAACTAAAGGTCAGCACTACCTGAAAGTAAAATAGCGGAATATGTTAATAGCAGAGAAAGAGTCAGCAGGGCCTGAATCAAAAACATGAGAACAAGATACAGACTAGAACTTGGGGGAATCAAAATGAAGGAAAAAGTTCCTGGTGTGAAGTTGTGGAACTCAATTGTGAGTTCAGAAGGCTGTAAAATGTACAATTGGAGAATGAGTTGCTGTTTCTCTGGCTAGTGTTGGGCTTCATTGAAACATTGCACAAGGCTGAGGACTGAATCATGGGCATGAAAGCAAGATTTCAAATTGAAATGGCAAGTGGCCAGAAGGTCAGGGTCATCTTTGCAAACTGCACAAATGTGTTCTGCAAAGGGGTCACCCAGCCTGTGTTTGGCCTCCCCAGCATTAAGCAGGCTGCATTTGATAGAAATGTAAGTCAAATGCTTCTTCACTGGAAGGAGTATAAGGGATCTTGAATGGCGAAGAGGGAATTAATAATGGGGCAGGTGTTACTACTCCTGGTTTTGCACGGGAAGGAGCTGTGGGACGGGGATGTCATGTTGGGGGTTATAGAGTGGAATAAGAGGATCACTGAGGGAACAGTCCCTGTGGAATGCTAACAGGGGAGGGGAGGGCAGGAAGATTTGTTTTGTGGTGGCATTATGATGGAGTGATAGAGGATAAAATTCTTCAATGTTATCATTGTAGTTCCCTTTGTCTTGTGTCCTTGATACCTTTGTCATTTAATTTCTCCTGCCTTCTAACCTATCCTTGGATATTTTGTTGTACCTGTTCCAAATTCATAAACTTTTTATTTCAGTTTTCCAGCATCTACAATATTTTGCTTTCATTAAAAACTGATATCATGTTCAGTTCAGAGTACCTCATATTCGCAGATTCTCTATGTCCTGACTTGAAGTTGCAATTGTGGCTCCAGCAGCTGACATAGCTCTGTAGCAACCTTACCTGCTAAAGCAAAGGTGCCTTTTACATTATTCCTCAGTGAAGTGTTCCCTGAAGATATCCTGTGGGGATGTCCTCCTGTTGTGTGTCCTCCTCCCTCTTTCGGTAGCTTGCACTACTCTGCTGTTTTCTTTCATGCTCTCAGTTGACCTCTACTTCCCAGAGGCAGTAATATTCATATTTGGAACCAGACCATTTGCGAAGGAAACATCAGCAGAAATGCAAGAGCAGCCAGCCCTCTCTCTGTGTGGACAAGTTATCCTTGGACAGTGTTATTGCTCAGGAAAATATACTAGAACTCAATCAGTTGTCAGAGATAGTAAACCAGCAGCTGACCTGTGAGAACCCTGTAAATACTACTGTCCAAGAGGTCTTTCTGCTGGTTAGCATCACATTCAATTTGGGTAGGGTAAACATCAGTGGGATATGTGTAAACAAGCCTGCCCCGCTATAGAATACCACACTAAACCCCTGGATGCACTATTAATAAAGATATGGCATGGAATCCTGTCGGTCTCCACAGCGGGAAATATGCCCCACCCCACCCCACCCCTACCAGGGATTAAGTTCCAGATGGGAGGGTTCCATCCATAGAAGCAGGAAAGATTATTCACCCCCTCAAGATGTTCCTCTATTATGGCTGATTTCTGTCTCAGCTCCATTGGCCATTGTCTGGGTTCCAATGCACATTAATGCTTTAACCATATTTATCAATCTCATTTCAATTGACTGAGCCTCTGTAATTTTTTAAGGGGGACATTTTCAAGATGTCACTATGTGTGGCGAAGTTTTTCCTGCTATCACCCTTGACTGGTCTGGCACTAATTTATAGCGTATGTCAGCATTGTTGTCGGCTCCTTTACCAGAAGAATTGATTTCTCTCTCTTTAACCCTATCAATTAATATAATCGCCTTAGACACTTTAAGTAGATCCATTTTAATCTGCTCCACTTGAGGGAATGAGAGATCATCTATACAACTTGTCTTCATGATGTAATCCTTCTCGCACCGTTCTTTGAAACCAGTGCTCCACTTTGCTCCAAATTCTGTAACCTGGAATTTGAAAGGGTCACAGTTCCGGGACCAGTGAGGGCTGTGTGTGAAAGTCGGGGTCCCGGGGGTTGGTCTCAGAAGCCCTCCCTGACAATTTCAACTTCCGTGGGAAACGCGCTTGCCGTTGATTAACAGCACCTTAAGCATATTGAGGAGTTTGTTGTGCAGGTTAATACACAGCACTGGAGATTTCTGTGGGGACCTCCTGGGGCGTTGTTAGCTCAAATCCAAGAAGATGTTGTCGTCGGCGCTTTTAATTGGGCGCTGAGCTCGCCCCCTGACCAACTAGACCGCTCGAATTTGAAAGTAGCATCCTGACGGTCTCACAGCTCAGAGTCAGAACTGAGAATTCATCAAGAGTGCTGGGTTCCAGGCTCCGGGCGCCTGTCCTAATAGGCCGTGTCAGGATTGAACGCAGTGCTTGTTACCAAAGTCTAACCAGAGCTCCATGCAACAAACAGCCTTCCACTCTTTGTATTTCAGCTCGCTTGAGTTAAAAGCCAACATTCCACAAATTAAAAATTATTTTGGACTTTCCACTGGCTTTTAATGATGTCTGCATTTGAACCTGTAAATGTCTGCTTATCCACAGTTCCCAGCCTCTCGTTACAATACACTCATCTACATTTCCACCTGTTCCAAATGGCTGGTCCATATTTCCCCACATTGAACAAAATATGCCATAATGCTTTAATGTTTCTCCTCACCTCCCCCAACCCCCCCAACACTATGTACTGTGATCCACCCTGGTGTCATCATCAATCTTGGATACACAGCTCTCTGTTCCTTCGTTTAAATCATTTATAAGTGTAGTGAAAATTTGAGGACCGTGTAGAGATCCCTGGGGGACACGTCCTGCCAACCGAAGTACATGTCTGTTTTTGCTTACTTTCCATCTCCTACTCCCTAACCAATTCTATACCCTGGGGCGATTTCAGAAGAAAAATTCTTTCAGTCAACGCACAGGCTTCAGTTTAAAAAAGTCATAGAAGAGCTTTTGTGTGAAATGGAATAATGTCACACTTGCGCAATTGAGGGTGTTTTGTTTACGTTGAAGCCTAAGCATCATTGGACGGAGTAGAACCATATCTGACCCTAAAGATCCTAAGGCTAGACGTTTAAAGTGAGAAAGTGAGAGCAAGTATCCTTACTGCCTCCCAAGAAATTCTGTGACTATGTCTGTCTATCTCAGAGACACATTTGTCTGTATGAATGTGGAACTCCAATCTGTTTTCTGGTTGCTCCAGTTAGGAACAAAGACCAGATGCATTATCTCAACCAACATGGGAACAGAGCATTAACAGTACGTGGGTGTAGGATTATAATCATTCAAAGGCACCAAGGCAGCTATACAAAACCAGCAATTCACCTTTTCATGTGCAACAGCTTGCTCTGCCAAGTCTCCTTTGAGCCCACAGGTCATTTACTGAAAAAAAATGACATTTCTGTGAAAAAGGCTGACTGCAAAATATATTAGTGACTAATGTGGCTGTCTCTATCTCTCCCCTCACACTCCCAGCAGTGAACAGCACTATTTCCAGAGTGCTATTCGTGGTGTGGGGACAGAGACAATCTGCTGTAGTGACATGCATGGCAACGACAGCGATCAAACCCTTGATCCTGATGCATTAAGCTACACGGAAATATTTTGCCCTGTCTTTTTTTTAATCATTCCAACTGTCACTTCACCTCCCTTCCCCAGTTTTCCTCTGCTCATTTCTGACGAGGGAACTTATGACGGGGTATGGTTACATGAGGAGCTCTCCGTGGTCAAAAATGCATATCCTTACTGATCGCTTCCACATGCAGTGGCTGTTCGCACATAAGATATTATCGTCAACTTCAATCCCTCCCTCAGCCGTTGCTCCGTAAATGCAATTGCATTGGGTAACAAGGAGCGGGGACCATGGTTGATGTCAATCCTCGCTAACTTTTTAAAAGGCGAAGAAATGGTCGGATGCTGCCAAGGCGTTAGATCACCAAAATAAAGTATTTTTATTTCCACAGGTCTGGTGCCACATGCCTTTTTATTATTGCACTGGTACCGTTTTGAATTGTCAATTGTGATGATAGAGATCCTGTAATAGCAAGGGAATGTTTAAATTGATGGCAAGGATGTAACGTCAATTTATTTTTCCGTGTAAACTTTACTCCGATTGTAAATGCTTTCAGAGTTTAAAATAGGCGTGGATAACGTTGAATTATAATCAAAATGTAGAAACTTTTGTTTACAAACCCCAGATGGTGAGATAAAGTGAGTTTAAGATTCCAATCTAAATTCACCTCAATTAGAAGTAGGGTTGGCGAGCAGAAAGGGGTTGAATGGGTTATTTATCAAAGGCCCATTGTCTGCGGAGGTTTCCCACGCTGCAGTTGATGCAATTGAGTCGCGTGTCCAGATGGTTCAACGGTACTCAAAAAACATCAAATACCTACACCAGACACAGTTTGTCCAACCAAGCAGCCTGGTGTAATATTTAATTATGTGAATTTCAACCAGTTTCTGTTACTGTGTCCATCGGCGGCATCTTCCTTAATGGGCAATGATGCTGAGTGCAAACACATTTGTATCTGTTCGTGCTAAACAGCTTTCTTTGACAAATTGTAAAACTGGTTAGCTGGAGAGAGAAAAACTGCACGACAGACTAGACTGCGACTAGGATTTTCAAAATGCTTAATAATCTTGGTACTCAACTCTCAATATTTGGGAACTGTTCTTCCGTGGCATTTATGGAACACGAAATGATCTGTTATAAAGCTGGAGATTCGACCCATTTCTCAGGTAAAGCTTTCAATACGACAGGCAGGAAGCATTCGCTCATTGTGAACCAAAAGTTATTCCCCACCATATGAATAAGCAGAGTGGTGTTTAGGGCCCAAGTCTGAAATAGGCATTAAACCTACCTGTGTATACAATTAAGTGTCCTAATGCAGGTTTCAAGCTCTCAGGAAACTGTTAATGTCACGTCTACTCAGTAAAACCAGATCTACAGGTGGCCATTAAATGGACTAATGCAGGGTGATTTATATACATATATATAATATAATAATACTAATTGAATGTGGAAATGGGAGTAGTGGGAGTGTCCTTCCTGACCCCATGTCCAAAGTACTTGGACCATTGTTAGACAAAGTCACCCCCACCGCCTAAACCCATCCGAACCTCTGCCCTCTCCAATCTTGGCAGCCCCCATCACCCTACTTCTGATCCAGGTCAATTGATATCCCTCTCCCAACCACTACCCTCCCGCACCCATTGTTGATTATATCTCCTCCTGCAGGTCTGCTTCCAGCATTTCAGCAGCCCCTGTCTTTCATTCCTCTGCGTCGGCTTGATTCCTTGGGGACGCCCATTAAGTGAAGCATTTTGCAATGTGCTAAGAATGTAAAACATGCCATTTCAATCCGAATTCCTTCAGAAAAGAGATTGTTTAAATCCCATGCCGGTGACGAGAAGTTTGCTGTTTTACAGTTGAATATTTTTAACATACTTTCGTATTTTTCTTGACAGTCAGAAGCTAGTCAATCATGGAGGAAATTATATGTAAAGCTATACGGTGCTAGTTTTGAATTGCCATGTGAATTTTAGAACGGCACATATATATGTGACTATGGAAACTGACCTTTTACACTTGGCATTGCAGTGATGTGACTCATCCTCAGTGAGAAGAATACTTAGAAAGTTTGTCTGTCTCTTCTACTGTTCTACTGTAAGGCGGAGGGGGGCGAGTAGTACAGCTCACTCGCTGGCTGGGCTGAGATGGACCGTAAGTGGAGACAAACGGATGAACCAAGGATTTCAAGAGGTGAAGCAGCAGAAGAGAGCTGTCACAGTGTAAAAACAAGTTGGACCGATAGCATTGCAACAAAGAGTTGTTGTAAAAATCAGATTGTAATGTTCAGATTGCTGTGTAGGAAATTAATGATCAGAAGACCTGAGATTCTTTCGGTTGAGGAAGTGCACAGGCACATTGGATGGTATATTTGGCAATGGAAATTAATCATGGCGTAAAGTTATTATTTAGACTAAACTAACACAAAATAAAAATTTTAAAATGGCACAACACGATAGAGTTGCAATATAGCTAATAAGCGGAGGAATCAGATTACACAAAACTGAATCACAATCTCAGTTATGTAACTGTGAGAAATTGCCAAGTGGAAATTAGTGGCTCCCAATGGGAAAGAAGATAAATCTTCATTAAAGTCACCACAGTAATCATGACACGGCAAGTTGATGATAATAATGTTTATGTTGCACCTTATAAGTCAGACAAATCGAGTGAGTTCATGGTATTAATGCAATATTAGGATTTCAAAGGACAGTTGTGGAAGTTTATAACATCTTCTGAGAGTTGTAATTAATTTATTGTCCTTTTATCACAAATAAATCAAAAATACCACAATGTGAACAGAATTGAAAAAGGTTGACATTGTTCATTAATACTCATCATATATAAAATAAAACTACTAACAAGCTAACCACATACTAATGTTTGTTTAAACACAAGTTTATTTATTAGTTACAAAGTAAGGCTTACATTAAATGAAGCTGTGAAATTCCCCCAGTCGCCACACTACAGTGCCTGTTTGGGTCAATGCACCTAACAAGCACATCTTTCAGACTGTAGGAGGAAACCAAAGCACCCGGAGGAAACCCATGCAGACACAGTGAGAACATGTAGACTCCGCACAGACAGTAATCCAAGCCGGGAATCAAACCCAGATCCCTGGCACTGTGAGACAGCAATGCTAACCACTGCGCCACCATGCCACCCCAAAAGTCAATGTCATGAGTGGGGTGTAATGCCCATAGGTGTAATGCCAATATTGCAAATGAGACATATTTTAGATTGTATGATTTTAATTATTGATTTGAAAAATTCAGGACATTTCTGGATATTTTAAAGCGCTCTTATATTGCAATTACAGGTGTCCCATTGAAATCTGCTCGGAGCAACATAGAAGCATACACTCCAGTTATAATATTAGCCCTTGCATTGTTTACTCCTCTTCCCACACTAACCAAACTACTCAAAGCTACATTTTCCAGCATCTCAATGTTGTTTGCATTGGAGACTTCAAGAAGACTTGTCTGCAAACATTTTAAACATTTAAAACAGTAGGAAGGTTCCCAGACTGTCCAATTCAGAGCCTGGGAATCTTTTAAACTTGGCTTCACACAGACAGCAGTTAAATTGCTTTGGGTGTGAACCACTGCGGTATGAGATTACCTCCTGGAGATGTTTTTGCACCATTTAGCTAAATACACCTCTAGTATTTTCACACCCAAACTATACTACACAATCTGCATCAATGACAAGCTGAAACTGCTTCACATTGATAAAAGCTGCATATTTTAAACAAATTCACTTGGAATTCCCACAGGGGTTCTCCATTGTTATAACAACGGAACTTAACCCAACTCTCCCCACCCCCCCACCCCTCGCCCCTTCTTCCCCTGCAGAGAGATGTGTAATGGCTAAAAATGGCCACCAATGCCCTTCCTTCAGGATTTCCTCTGATGTTACAATTGGGGACCGGAAAGCCCTCATAAGAAATAACTTCAGAAGGAATAATGTAATCTTTTGATCATAATTTCCATTCTTAATGACGATTTCATGGAGCTAGCCCGTCATTGTATTCTAATATATAAATTGTTACTCTGAACAGCTGGTTTTGTAAAAGGAATAATTAGCTTTGTTAAAGTCAAATTAAATAGGTACGCTCTCATTTTGACTGTTTAAAAATAACAGGGCACATAAAATAATCAGCAGCAAATGATAAGTTTCAGTCACATTAAAAGATGAACGTTCAGGAAGTTCGTGAACACCTTACCAAAGTTAGATTTCAGATTTGAAATCATTCCCTGTCACCTATCATTATTATAATTTTTGTGTACTTTTGTTCATATTTTGAAATTTGGAAGACGTATTTTTAATTGAGGACCCAATGAACATTTATTTTTAGGTCTCCCACACTGTCAATATCAATTATAATGATAATTCGACAGTATATACTTAAAGTAAAAAAGTTAAAGTTTATTTACTGGTCACAAGTAAGGCTTACATTAACACTGCAGTGAAGTTACTGTGAAATTTCCCCTAGTCGCCCCACTCCGGTGCCAGTTCAGGTCAATGCACCTAACTAGCATGTCACTCAGATTGTGGGAGGAAACCCACGCAGACATGGGGAGAATGTGAAAACTCCACACAGACGGTGACTCAAGCCAGGATTTGAACCCAGGTCCCTAGCGCTGTGAGGTAGCAGTGCTAACCACTATTATTCCACGTGCCACCGCTAATAATGAGGTAATGTTCATCTTCAGCTGGTGAAAGTGGCTGTTGTGCATTTTTTAATTTGCATCTAGGCTTCTGTATAAAGCTGACAAAGTAATAATGATGAAAGATGTATATAATTTGGTAATAAAAAAATTAAATTCAATTATCATTAGAAATCTGTATTTGTTGCCTTAATCATGCAATATACTTGTTTCTTCCCCAATAATAAAATACATTTGCGGCAACAATAGAATGGATTTCTTCTTTTAGTAATTGGGTAACTGAGGCAGAGATAAATTTCCTGCTTGTCGCTGGAGTAGCAAACACAAATGTGCAAACAAGAAAAAAGTCATAATATGCCACATTCTATCCACCTTCCTGTATACCTCAGAAATCTGGACCATAAATGAATACCTGTGGAATAAACTGAAGGTTTTTGAAATGTGAATGCTAAGTTATTTGCTAATTTAAAAAAAAATCAACACCATAAGGCCAATGAGGATGTGTTTGAACTGCAAAAACAAACTGAATTCTGAAAAGTGACATCTGGAAAGAAAATATTAGTACTTTGACCATTTGATCAGAATTGAAAAATAACAGAGCTCTCTTCTAGAGGATAAAGTGGGGGGGCAGCAGAAAGCATGGTGGATGGTGGATGTCACAGCATGGTTGCAGACGAATAGAAATGGATCTGTGAGGCTGGTGCAAGCCAGGCAAATGTGATATACTATGACAACAAATCTTCCGATAGGAGCAATAGCAACCCGTAAAGTTAATACAGTGACTAGCCCATTATAGAAAATTGTCAGTTTCCAATTCTATGGATATTGGGCAGTTTTGGTAATGAGTGAAAATTTGGTTTTCAACTCCTTGTATGGCCTATCCCCTCTCTATCTTTGTAATGTCCTTCAGCCCCACAACTTTCAGAGGTATGTATTCTCTTGTAACTCAGGCTTCTTGTGCTCCACCATTAATGGCCACATCTTCAATTGCCTAGGCCTAGAACTCTGAAATATTCTTCCTATACTTTTCTGTCTCTCTACCTTACTTTTCTCTGTTAAGGCGCTCCTTAAAACCTATCTCTGTGAACAAGGCTTTGGCTTCTGCCCTATTATCTCTTTATGTTGTTCAGTATCATACTTTGTTTTGTTCCTGTGAAGCAGCTTGGGGCATTTCATTGTGTAAAAGGTGCTGTTATTGTTCCATAAGACAGCTTTGTAGGTCCATAATTCAGCTGTATTCTGAGGCATATGTGAATCTCAGGTGAATTTAAATATTTGTGATGGCCTAATGATATTATCACCTGACTATTAATCCAGAAACTTGGCGAATGATCTGGGGACCCAGTTGGAAACTCTCCATGGCAGATGTGGAATTTGAATTCAGTAAAAAAACACCTGGAATTAAGAATCTACTGATGACCGTGAAATCATTGATTGTTGGAAAACCCCATCTAGTTCACTAATGTCAGGGAAGGAAATATACCATCCTTGCCTGGTCTGACCTACTGGGACTCCAGATATATAGCAATGAGGTTGACTCTCAACTGCCCTCTGAAATAGCCGAGCAAGACAGTCAGTTCAAGAGTAATTAAATGTTGGCCAGCCAGCAATGTTCATGCCCCACGAATGAATTTTAAAAAATGCAGAACACTAGCATACCAACTTACTGCTTTATGAAAACAAGCTGCAAAATTATTGAAGAATTGTACATATTGCAGACAAAGTAGATGCAGCCATTTCTTCCAAACAGCTCCGCTTAAGCAGGGCTTGGACTGCAGTGTGAAAGTGATATCTGGGTGGTTGAACATGGGCTGCAGATAGATGGAAATGCCGCCATCTGCAAGTTCCCCTCCAAGCCACTCACCATCCTGACTTGGAAATCTATCGCCATTCCTCGGCAGTCGCTGGGTCAAAATCCTGGAATTCCCTCCCTAAAGGCATTATGGGTCAACCCACAGCACATGGACTGCAAAGATTCAAGCAGACATCTCACCATCACCTTATCAGGGGCAACTAGGGATGGGTAATAAATACCGGCCAGCCAGCGACGCTCATGTCCCACGAATGATTAAAAAAAAACCCTCTTGATCTCCATCATTACAACATTTATTTGTTTTTTTACTGGAGGAAGTGGGCGGTGGAACTGCCTTCAGAAGAGGGAAGCAAGACCTGGTTTGGAAGGACCAGAAAGGATTGCATACCAGGACCACTACAAAATGCCGACTGGCCTGCTGTGTATCTGCAGAATTCTGTGCTTTATTCCCCAGTAACTAGGACATTCTGCACGTGGTTAAAGATTCCCAAAAAGAGAGTGATTATCATTGGACCACACATAGACCAGAACAACTCTTCCTATTTCTGGGCCAATAGACATTAAAACATAACAACTGTGTTGATTTAAAAAGTGTTAGATTCAATTAACATTTTTAACCCATGTAATTATTACACAGAAACCCCCTGGTTTTCTTTTCGTCTTGCTCATTTACACGTGTTAATATGATCCACTGTCATTTTCTAAAAGAAAACGTTTTTACACATAAGGGAGAGAATGAAGGCTCCGGGCACGTGTTGATCTGATCAGATGGAATGGATGAATTCATCATAAAAGCGACAGGGTTCTTTTTGTCTGTAATCGCGGTGTTCAGTCTTGTGCGGGGCGTTATAGTAAAACCAAATGAGGTTCAATTCATAGAAAACCAGCATTAACGCGTTTAGAAAAGACCTCTGCAGTGTAACCTTCAGCTTCTGGGCGTGGGAAGGAGCTCGAACAATGCCGGGTCAGGAGATGTCGGATCACACAATCCCACCGTCTAAATGGGATGGTGCGGGATGTTCTCCGCGCTGCCTTTTAAAAGAACTTTTGTGCGCCCGACGTGGGAATCTGATGCGACAGATGGGAAAGGGGCGGATTTCTTGAATACATCGCCAGTAAACGAGCCCAAGGTGCACCGACCTACTGGAGGGTGGGAGGAGGTGTGTGTGTGTGGGGGGGGGGGGGGCACTAGGATTCAGAAGGGTCTCACGGATGGATTTTTATTGCAGATGTATCACATACATTAGATTTCATGAATAACAACACTAACGTGTGTTGGAGGGCGGCGTTTCAAAATGAGGAACCAGGCCATTTAAAAGGGAAAGCAGGAACTTTCTTTCCCCCACACAGACAGCACAGGTAGTGGAAATCTGGAACCCTTGTTGCACAAGGCTAAGATCACTGGAACAGCTGGATACCTTTAACATTGGCTGCTTTTGGTTGTTCAGTGGGTTGTTCAATGGCAGAGCGTGCTCGATGGGCTGAAAGGCCACTTCAGTTAAGACAGGAAGAAATAAGTCGTTTTGTATAATTTGCCATCGTCCAGGTAAATGGTAAAATGTATCTATAGTCTACAGCATGTGATATAAAGGTAATATTACTGATCTCGCTTGAGTCAAAAGGCGCTAGAAACCTATTAAAAGTTAAAATATATCATTTTTGTGAAGAAAGGTAGAGTGGATTGAGTAAATAGGAACATGTAATCACTAGAGTGATGCAAGCGTGCACCGGTTGCCATAGTGTTTAAACTGGGGTCACGCCATCTGGAGTGATGCACCTTATGGACCACATCCACACGCTGAACAGCACTGTCTCCGCAGTTAATCTGGACGGTTGTTAGGAAATATTGTGAAAGGAGGTTATTGTTCTGAAGAATTTCCCACGTTCGTTCATGCGCCTGGCAGTCGCGTGTCTTAAGGCAAACAGGACCGCTGCGAAGTATTTCAAAAAGGGAGAGAGAGAAAAAAACATTGCAGGGAATCAATGGGTATCTGCCCCAGTATCTGGTTCACAGCCCGAGCTCCTCCACAAAACACTTCCAGCCGCTTCAGACACCGTGATGGACATTTTTAAAAGTTCTGTTTTGTTTTTTCTTTAAAGCGCATACTTACAGACGGGGAGAGATTCGCCACTCCTTATAATGGTCAGATTAAACCCTCTTGTCCCGTGCAACTGCGCCTGTTAAATGAAACCGAGAACCTGGAAAGAAACAGCACTTTGAATATGTTAATACACTCTAGAGTTTAAAATCCAAGTGCTGCACTTGACAGGTGCAACGTGAAAATCATGTCAAGTTTTTAAGCTGCAGTTTTTGCAGTGTGACCTATCCAGTAATGCCACCGCCCCCCCTCCCCCCCACCACCACCTTAAAATCGTACTTTCCAATTATAGCAGAGTTGTATCATTTAGGATGTCAGCATATTAATATTTTTTGCAAAAAAGTTCGGTTTCACACAATTTTCTTAATAAGATAGAACAGGTGAATGAGTGGGAAAGGGACAGGGGCGATTCGTTATTAATGAACGCAAATTAAACCACCTCCACAGAAATACTACAGCCAGTCGTTGTAACGACAGACTGTCAAAATACAACACACAAACACAGAACATTGCAGTTTGAGCGTCATTCCTCCACTCGGACACATAACCTGAAAATACTTTCCAGCGCTCATCAAAATTACAAATTAATTCAAAACCATATCAGAATTAGACGTGGGTGTTTTGTCAGCGAAATGATTCTCCAATTGGGATTTGCATGGCGTTTTGCCTTACGTCTTGTTCCCCCCCACCCCCCGCCCCCCGCCTTGGTTTAACTAACTTGTTGTGAGAATCGCAGATCCAGGGATGAAAGGTTTGCAAGGGCGGGGGAGTAATGGGGAGAGCACGACCTCTCAGTGCAGGCCGTTGCACACAAGAAGCAGCCACGCAAACTAACCGACGCACAATGCAGCCTGTCCTTTAACCGGAGCGCTGACCACCTACAAGTATGCACCAGCAAAATACTGCATTCTAAAACAGCATTCATATCCACTTCTAAGCACGCAGTTGGCATGGTATGTGAGTCCATTACAAACGGTCCTCCTATAAGCTACTGACAACATTTCATCGGGTTAATGCAATTTGTAGCGCATTCTAAATATGGAAGTGTGTTTTTTTATGACATCTTTAGAATAGATCGCACTTTAGAACCAAATGAGTAATTCTCAATTCCACTGAAGCGCTGACTCTGAAGTGCCGCTCTGACAATAGGAAATGCATTCATATTTATAAAATGGAGGTGGTTGGTTTTCTGCATTGTTAAAAGTAAGTACATAAACTGCTTCAAAAGCATGATACAGTAACGTTCAAGAAAGTGCAGAGGATACCAGGTCACTGTACTCCCTTCCATAATGAACAGAGAGAAAGCTCTGACAATGCAACCAGGAAAGCGATACAAGCATAAATAAGAACTCAAACCAACAGCTGTCAATGGAAAGGGCGGATACATTTCATGTTTTTGCAGCTACAAAATTGACACCATTCATTGGAGTGAAAGGGGCCGGGGTTCCCAGGTGTAACAGGAGTAACACCGTCTCGTTTCTCACTGCAAGCCAAATCCATGGGAATGCGGGGAGAGGTGATTTGAAGAGTCATGCGAACTGCTCCGAGTGCTGAAGGAGAGATAAGATTGGGCTGGAAGAGATTCCTGGCCTTAACCATCTGTCGCTCTTTGGGCGGGCAGGCTGGCCATTGAGTGTGAGCAGTGAGCTGTCACTGTTGATTGATGGACACTCGCCTCTGGCCGCGACCCCAAGTGTGGGAAAGTGGCTGAGCGCAGGAACTCACGCATTCACATGCTAATTCGTGGATATAAATAGGAGTTCAGCAGAGAGCGAGAAGACATCACAGCTTCAGACATTCTGAAACTCGCTTAGCATCTTGCGGCAAATCTTCCTCCCAGACTTGCAGGTCGGTGGAACATATATAAAAAAAATGACTGCCACAACCTTTACCAACAACGTGGAAAAACTCTCCAACGCCAAAGAGGAACGGAAGGTAAGAAAAGTCGCGCTGTCAACCGAGTTTGCTTCTGGGGAGCTGGAAAATGGGATTTACTGAGATCTGGCCTTTGGCATTTGCTTATCCCACTTCCTTCTGTCCCGCAGTTAAGAAAACCTCTCATCGAGAGAAAAAGGCGAGAACGGATCAACAACTGCCTCGATCAACTGAAAGAAACAGTCGTGGGTGCCTTTCGCTTGGATGTAAGTGTCGGATTTGCTCTCTTACTCGCTCTGCCTTAACAATACGCATTGCAGCTGGCATGTATTTAAGCTGAGAGGAGGGAGTATATAACAACATCCTCTTCATTACATTACAGCAATCAAAACTTGAAAAAGCAGACATCCTGGAGATGACAGTAAAACACCTTCAGAATGTTCAAAACAGCAGGATGATTGGTGAGTTTTACTTAAATATCTGTTACTTTAGCTAATATTTGGGAGTAAATATCACAACCCAAAGTTTAATGAAGATGGGTAGAAAGTGTTAAATATAGATAAATATAACATATAAATACAATAAATACAAAGTGGAGGGGGTGGGTTTCATAACTTCGTGCTGTTGAGTTTGGAGCAGCCGTACACTTGGGGAGTGGAAAGTGTTGAGTTCGTTGATCTGTTGCTTATCACTGTTCCTTGTCTTATTTTAGCCGATACGAAAATTGGACTGGAGGCTCAGCAGAGATACAGCGCCGGCTACATCCAGTGTATGCATGAAGTTCACAACCTGCTCTTAACCTGCGACTGGATGGACAAAACCGTCGGGGCACGTTTGTTGAATCACTTACTCAAGTCATTGCCTCGATCCAGCGAAGATTCCCGTCAGGTCAGGCTGAAGACACCGACAGTTAACCTCCAACCTGCTCAGGCACAACTCTCGGCGCTGACCCAGGGGAATCTCCAGCCTTCGGCCAACGCCGCTTCCTCGGCAGCCGTGGATTCATTCGCTCGCTCGTCTCCAGACCAGATCTCCAGTCCTGGATTTAAAGCGTGCGGGAAAAGCATGGAACAATTTCCAATTCCTACCGCGAACCTTCAGCAACCTTCCAGCTCTCCCACCCAACAGCTCCAAGAAGACTTGTCCTTAATGCACCATCCATCGGTTGCATCCTCAGACGTGTGGAGACCCTGGTGAAGGGACTGTATGACCTCTCTAAATATTTAGACTGTCCTTATGTATCTCATAGATATGCTTCTCGAAACACTTGCGGGCAAATCGTGCCCCTTATGTGTGCTAAAATCAGGGTACTTCACGCTGAAGGGTGCTTATCCGTAGCCTGTATTGTAGAAGGCGTTTACAATGTTGTATTCAATGAAATACATCTAATTTATTTGATAGTGAGTTGCTTGTGGGCTTTTTACTTTTCCCTATGTTGTGTTTATATTGCAATTAACGACTTATTAATAAACTTTGAAAAGAGTTTGTGTCTCATTCTGTAACAGGTGTTAAAACTTTATCGGTCCCTCCTTTCCATCAGTTCGAAATCCAGAGCTAACTAACCCTTTACCTGCCTTAAAAAAACACTTTGCCCTCTGCTGATGCCGAGGTGAACAGTAACTGAATCTCATAAATTGCAGGAAACCCACCCTTTAGTTTTACAACAACAACGCTCCCTCTATATCCTCATGGCGGCTGACCATTTAAAAGTAACAATATACAAGTTAGAAAATGTAATCTAATTTTGTAGCACTTAGAAATATTTACAGAAGTTTCAAAATAGCTGAGTTTATAAATTTTTCAGGTCAAAAAGGAACAAGATTGTTTGAATCTGCAACACCAGTTTTCAAATAGATCTAACTGGCTATTTGAATCTAACTGTAAACCCAATCAAGCTAGACTTCAAAGGCGCTGTGTTTTTAAAAAGTTTCATAATAGCGAGGAGTATTTTGACACATTTGGCCTCATTCCGTTCATAAAAACGAGAGAGGCGCCAAAACAACTGAGTTCAAGCAGCGAGGCATTCAGTGAATGGTAAAATGCGGAAAAAGACAACGGCGGTGCTGCTCATAAACAAACATCACACAAGTGCTAATAGAGACTTCAGACGATTCTCCAATCGTCGTGTAAATGCTTTGTTTTGCTGTGATCTTTGGAGGGTGAAAGCTGTCGCTTTTAACATGGAAACTTGGGAGGGAAGTTTCCCACGGCCTTAAGGCGGCAAACAAGCAGGACAAAAAAACAACTTATTTGTGAATGTAGTGAAGATTACAAGTCCCGTTTTGCCTACCATTTCAGTAACCCTCCTTTGTGTATCAGGCTCGGAAGTATAACAACGCCCCACCCCCCCATCCCCTCCATCATTGGCTAAAACAAAACATTTTCCCACTAATTTTCAGAGTGCCCATCCTGCCCTGTGCCAAGTGCGTCAATAGCGGCCAGTGGCAGAAACCGCTTGGCACTGTGTAGCCTTCTACAATCTTACAAAGTCTAAACACATTCAAGCGGAAAAAGCAATGGGAACAGCGGGTTAATGTGGGAATGGCAAATTTGATGAAAGTGGTACCGTGTTTTCTGGTCGAAATGCAACTACAAACGTGACTCGTAAGGATATTTAAGCATTCAGATTGCACAATAATGAAAAATATGTAGAAATGAAACTTTCTTAGATGCATTAGCGCTTGGTCTTTTGTTTGAAAACAAATTGGAGCTTAAAGACTTAAATGTATTTTTCAAACTCTGGGTTTTACTTATTATTTACTTATCTTTATTTTCACCAAGAGTGCAGCGCGCCACTAAACACCAAAATGAACAAGTTCAAAGAAATTATACTGAGAACCAATTTAGAAATCTTATTAACACGTGATTCATCACCTGGCCGTGCAGAATAGAACAAGGAATGGAACAAGTAAAATCGAGTGGATGTTGAAACGCTGGAATGGACGACCTGAACAAGAGGGGACGTTTCCGTCTCCAGCCATGCTGCTGGACCTGCTGAATATTTCTGGAATAGAAGTCTTGCGTACCACTACAGCCAAATTGTGAATTAGCAATAAAAAAGAGGCTTCCCCATAACCTCCATACACGCCAGGATCAAAAGGAGATTTGTCTAACATTTGTTTGGATCCTATGAGATTTCTACATCGGTGCATTAAACCTCCACATTGAAGAATTGATTACTATGGGAAATATTTAGCTGATTAAAAATACCAAGTCAGACACAATAATAAATGTTTTTGTTAATACTACACATAGATTCCAACAGACCACCTGTCAGGAGTAACACCGTGGAATATAATCACATTTGCAGTACAATATTAAAAGGAAATATGGAGTGAGCGGATAGCAAAGTGTAAGTGAACGTCAAAACATAAAGTTGATTCATTCGTCACAAGTAGGCTTACATTAAGTAAGCTTACAGTGGTTGAGCTATAAAAGCAAGTAATGTCCCACGTTTAAAAAGTAAAGTTAAAGTTTATTTGTTAGTCATAAGTCAGGCTTACTTGTTGCAATGAAATTACTGTGAAATTCCCCTACTCGCCACACTCCGGCGCCTATTTGGGTCAATGCACCTAATCAGCGCGCCTTTCAGTCTGTGGGAGGAAACCGGAGCATCCAGAGAGGAAACCCACGCAGACACGGGGAAAACGTGCAAACTCCACACAGACAGTGACCGAAGCCGGGAATCAAACCCGGGTCCCTGGTGCTGTGAGGCAGCAGTACTAACCACCGTGTCACCGTGCCGCCCATTCTTAGTGTACTCCAGTGAAATATTCCCCTACAAATTGTAATCACGTTTGATGTCTGGAAAGACTTCTAAAATTGCATTTCAGACCTGCCCTTTAAAATGAAAATGCTGAAACGTATTATATGTTTGCAATTCCAAGAAATTAGATTAACTTTTAGTTAAAGTTTGTTTTAGAAAGCCGATTGTGATTCCAATCTCTGAAATAAAAGGACATGCAACAAGTTTATTCCTGAAGCAGAGCGCAAAAATAAATGACCGACGTTATTAAGAGAACCAGGCACTGACGAGATAAGGGTGTTCATTTCGGGTTTTTAATAATACTGCAGCAAAGAAAGACCTGGTTATAGTCCATGAAACCAAAGTGTAAAATATATTGGCTGACATGTGTTCTGTGATGATATCGTTCTCCTGAATGGAAGTTTGAAATCACGTAGCGTACATATAAGTCAGACCCTTTCACTGAACGTGGTTGATCTTACTGAGAATACATTTAGCACTTTAAGAAACACTTCGGTGGTTCCAGCACATAATCGAGGCGAATCAACCCGTATTAATCCCATTGCCATCTCAACCGAATTTCCCCTCAAATGTCCTGCGTAATTTTATTTTCTTGAACAGTTATGTAACATCCCTTGATATGAGGAGAATGAGAACAAATTCTAAGGAGGTGGGCTAAATCTCTCAGGGCTTTTGTTTCACTATAATGATTCTATACAAGACCTGGATTGAATGATAAAAAGTTGGGGGTGGAATGAATGGTCTTGGCCTTGCCTCGCCCTTCCCGTTATGTCGGCTGGCTTTCCTTATACATTGTGCATTGTCGGCAAGGACAGAAAAATTTCCCTCAACCCAAATACCATAATCTCTCTCGTCACTGTGACTTAGTCTACTAAAACACTAGAATCCGTCCAACAGGCAGCAACACAACGGGGTAAAAGGTTCCTTCTCTATCCTAATGTTTCGGGGACTTCGCTTTTAACTAATAGGTTGTTGAAATATTCCTGCACTTGTGTGCGTGCCGCTTCCTTCTCCATCATTAGATTCTAATCCCAGTCCACAGTAAGTGCCACATTACAACTCTTCCCCAAATACTGTATCACCATAATTTAAACATTCAGATCATTCCCGGAAGGAACTGACACTAACATAGATGAGACATATAAATGGGCCAATCTTAGCGAATCGCCCTGTTATGATCCCACTGCCATCTCCACCAACCAATATCTGAAAACAGAAAAGGAGCGCAGCCTCGCAGATGCAGCTTCGCAGGCAGCCCCCGTAACTTATTTGGTGGGAGGCACACAGTCCCCTCTATTATCAGAATTATTTCTCGAGCCAACCATTCTTGAATACTGATGAAATATATTGAAAGCCAGAATCGGGGACGCCTGTTAGACCGAAACAAAAGACTTCCAACGACAGCTGCAAGATTCGCTGACCAGGTTGCATAATGATTGAGACCAATTACGTTCATGGCGAGCAGCCAAAGCTTTTTTTTCGCCCAAAATTAAAACTCTGAATTGTAACCTTCATGCCCGTTGCGGAATTTATTTCATCTCATCACCAACTTCTCGAATCATCGACTGAAAAGTCCATAAAACTAATTACCACTCGAGGCGTTTTACAACCTATCGAAGAGATGCTTTTGTTTTGAACAGTACACAACTTGTTAGATCTCAGAAAGTGGGACTCAATAGAAACTACCCCAAGATTTTAGTCACATTGGCCGATCTGGGGACGGGTGGTGTACTAATATTAATTTATCGTATCTTTAAGCGTTTCAAAACAGATACCATGATTGTCTGTGCACCACCTTTTTATGCTGCCCCTTCCTCTCTATGGATACCAGAAATGTTTAAGAAGCGCACACATGTCACCAACAATGCAAGGTCTTTCACCGCGACACCACATATGTAAAGTGAACATGAACTCAAATCGGCAAGAGGTCACATGGCTGAGAGCATTCAGCTCAGTGTGTGTTTTTTATATGTATACATATATAGTGTATACATTAAAATAGGGCTAAACCATTCCTAGTTGATATGCTACCCCCCTTGGTTCCAGAGGATTTCACTACAATATTAAAGAGGCTGCATGGTGGAAGCACAAAATAAACGAGCAGCAGACTCTGAGCGAATGCAAAGACATTCCTATTGTATTCCGGTAAAACATTCCCATACAAACTGCAAACAGTCACCTTTGAGGCTATTTCTAAAGCATGCAAAACACGTTTTTCTCCTTTTCAGGCGTTTTCTTTAGAGTGGGAATGCTGGACAATATTGTGTGTGTTTACTATTCTAATAAAACGGGATAACTGCTAGTTAAAAGGGAGCGATTTACATAATTGTTCTGACAAGAGTGTAATTTTCAAAATAGAGGATAAATGACTTATGCTGATTGTGTATCTAGCAACCTCACTTTTTGCAGAAACCCAGTGCAAGGGAAGGGTTGGATGGATGTACTTTGGATATAATAAATATAACAGATACACGCTACCAGCAGTAAAAGGCGAAAACAAATGAAGCAAGGGCTAACACCTGTCGCTTGCTCTTTAGGGATGGACTAATGTTCTTGATTCATTCTGGCGAGAAGGCTGCAGCTGCTAACTGTCAGCATCATATTACATTTCACCTAAATACCCAGAATTTTATCCCCCTGTAGGACAGGACAAAAATAAACATCTTTTAGCATTTCATATTGAGCTCTTATATTTTAAAAAAGTTAACATTTGCCCTCAGATATCAACATTAATGATTAAGTTATGGCATCACCTACTATTTGGTCATGGTCCTTTCTTCTGGTACCAAGCGTGCTTGTATCTGTTTAATATGTGGGGGTGCTTTCTCTACCCGACACTTCTGTGCTGAAGTGTAAAAAGACAAGAAGCAATTCCTGGCTGAAGTTGAGCTACTTTTTAAAATCCAGTACATAATTCAGCCTATTTGTTTCTTATGTGGAACTGGCCTGACATTGATAGTTGATGGTTTGGGGACGTGAGGGCGCAGCAGCGTTATTTGTAGTTTTTTGTGTACTATTTTAAAAATGTACAGTTCTGTTTGGGTGCAATTGCATAACAAATAAGTTTTAAAAGTCCCATTGCTCACGTGGCCAGCTAGAGGCTGACAGCAGGCAGAGCGCAGCCTTGTTGAGCTCCACACAAAGCAGCGCCGTGCTATTGGGTAAGCTAATGGGCCTGGAGGCGTCTCCGCTCCCCACTCATTCAAATGCAAACGACAGGGTATAAATACAGAGATTGCCAACGGCAGGCTGGAGTGAATAAAAAGGAGGAATTGTACGCCCCACAGCTGCTATCGAAACGCGCTTCGGGTGGGAGGTATTTTTCTGTGTGTATGTGGGTTTTTTTTCCCGAGGGGGTGGGGGGAGAAAAGCTTGTTGGTGCCTTTAACAACATGGCTCCATCGTGCAAACCCAGCAAGCACGGTTCTGCCAGGGATGAAGGGGACTATTACACAGTCAAAGAAGATCGGAAGGTAATTCGGTGCGAGAGAGAGAGAGAGGCACCATTCAATCGCCGGCTCTTGTCATTGCATTTGGTGTCATAGTTTGCAGCCTTCTAACCCCCTGCCTACTCCCCTCCCCGATCTTTCATTTCAGACTCGCAAGCCACTGATTGAGAAAAAGAGACGAGCCCGAATCAACGAAAGCCTGCAAGAACTGAGGCTGATCCTGGCGGATACGGAAGTGAGTTTTTAACTTAGTACAAGATGGGGTGGGGGGAAAAGAAGTCCTTCAGAATTCAGTCACTGGTGTAGAAAAAAAATCTAAAAATGTGCTAAATATTCCCAGCTGCAGTCGAAAATGGAGAATGCGGAGGTGCTGGAGATGACCGTGAAACGTGTCCAGAATATACTCCGCAGCAGAAATGTGGGTGAGTACAGTGTGAAATCCCCCTGCTCGCTGCCCAGTGCTGCTGCACAGCCTTATCCAGGCCACCATTATACTGCAAGTGACGATGGAAAGTGACTTTTCTTCTGTCTCTCTTTCCTCCCCCTTTCTCCTCCTTGGCAGAAACGGACAGGTTGAACCAGGAAGCGAATGAGAGGTTTGCAGCTGGCTACATCCAGTGCATGCATGAGGTCCACACTTTCGTCTCCAACTGCCCGGGAATCGACTCTGCAGTGGCCGCCGAGTTGCTCAACCACCTCTTGGAGTCTATGCCCCTGAGCGAAGACCACTTTCAGGATTTACTGGGCGAGTTAATGGCTGAAAGTGGCCCCGGTATGTGGCGTGGGCCTGACGATGTGTGCCACTTATTGTTGTCCCCTGGAGGTGGCAGCCAGGCCAGCCCCTCAGCACTGTCTCCTGTGTCTGCTGCTTCCAGCGATGACCTGTGCTCCGACCTAGAGGAAGCGGATTCTCCGACCGGGGGACAGAGTCCCCTCTTGCAAGAAAAAGTTGATAACTGTAGGACAGAGAGTACATCCCCTGTAATGTATTCAAAATCAGTCTGGAGGCCGTGGTAACTCACTGGAACCCAAGAGAAATTACAAAGCTACCTAGTTTGAATCGGACATTGGTTCTTCCGTATTTTTAAGAGCCAGTAGCAAGTCATCACTACCTTCAATGAACAATATTGAGTGTATAACAAATGCAGTAATGTTTAAAGGGGAGATACGGTTAAAGAAACTGAACGAAAATAGCACTGGGAACAAAACAATGGGCCGATATCCTATATTAAAGCTTAGCTATTTTAGATACTGGCATGCATTTCTAATGGCATTTAGCGATTCCAGGTAAAGAGGTATTCGGGTTTCTTTAGTAACAAAGTGAAGCAAAGCGCTTCGATAATGCACGACATGTAACCTTTTTTTTACATTCGAGTGGAAATATACTCGTGCACACATGAATGAACATGTAAACATTCTACTTCTAGTTTAATATTCCCTCAAAGGGATTGATTTGGAGCTAGAATATTGGTAACAGGGTCCACAGTTTCATCCTTCAGTGAAGGAAGACAGACTGAATTAGAATTGTGCAAGGGGGGCGGGGGGCAAGGTTAGATGTAAATGTTCTTATTAATTCGAGGGGAATGCCTTTAGGAAACGTGTACCTGATCCTGTGTTTACAAGCACAGTTACATTTGAAATGTTATGCTAGCACATTAACCTGCGTGTTTCTTTATTTGTATGCATATTTGTATGTCACACAGTGGAATTTTGTTACGTTTTGTCATTTTTAATAAACTTTTACCACTTGTTTAAGAATGACTAATTGCTAACCTGTAAATGTACACTTTGTTTCTATTACCACCGATGTAGAACTATACCACTGTAACTATGTAGTCTTGACAGTGTACAAGATCTGTTATTAAATAACAGATTTCATTTGCCATGATTCTCAAGCTAAGCACCAAATTAAAACCACTGTAAGGTGCCAAATGCACATGTCTGCACCTGTTTACTGTAATAGGTTTTTTTTCCCAACAAGGGTTCAAGTTTAATGGTATTTGCTAAATATGCAAAATAAAACAATCTAGTTATGACTATAATCAAACAACTATGTTCTGAAAGATTTACCAGCATTTCTCAAATAGCTTATCCAGAAACCAAACACTGTCTATTTAAAAGACACCGGAGTCTAAATTGTGAAATAATAGGATCACTATAAGCACTGCTGTTAGTAATTTGTAATAACATTTTGCTAAATTAACTATAATTTAGGTGACACAGGGAACGTGCACAGTATTTCTGGGTATTCTAGTATTGCTACGTCCAACTCTTTCATTCCTGCTGAAAGTCACATTGAGTACTAGATTAGATTAGCAAAAATTTTCTCCCGATTAAGTATTGGGAAACTAACACCATTGTTAATTCCCTAGCAACCAACTCTATCCTGTCTCTGGCATAAGTCTGAGATTATGCCAGTCTGTTTGTGTTTGCAACCTTGGTGTCCTGTTTGCTCCCAAGATGAGTTACATACCTCATGTCCATGCCATCATAAAGATCACTCCATCTCTGTAATATTACCTGATTTGACCACTGTCTCATCTGTTGCCCTGACCCTCATTACCACTAGACTTTAATTATTCCAGTACACTGCTGCTTTGTCTGCCACACTCTAATCCTGCTGCCCCTGTCTTAAATTGCAGCAAGTTCCATGCCCCTCTCATCCCTGACTTTACCAACCTACATTAGCTCCAGTTAAGCAATGTCTTTGTTTTAAAATTCTCATCCTTGATTTCAAATTCCTCCCATGTCCTCACCCTTCCCATTTATGTAATCTCTTCCAACCTCATGACCCTCATCTGATATCGGATTTCAGCTTGCTGAGTTCCTAATATCAAGAAACAGATTTCTTTAGGTGAGATTGTTACTCATTGTTTTCAATAACAATTTGAGCAAAACTGCATTTAAAATGGTTCAGCAAACTCTGGACTACTTGATTAATTTGTGAATTTCTTTTTTGAATGCTTTTATGTTCAGAGTAAATGAACAGCCATGCCTGTTTTCTTTCAACTGCTATGGTGCAGAGGGACCTCGGGGTCCTTGTGCATGAGTCGCAAAAACCCAGCTTGCAGGTGCAGCAGGTGGTCAGGAAGGTGAATGGGATGCTGGCCTTCATAGCGAGGGGGATTGAATATAAAAGTAGGGAGGTCTTGCTGCAGCTGTATAGGGCATTGGTGAGGCCGCAGCTGGAGTACTGTGTGCAGTTTTGGGCGCCGCACCTGCGCAAGGATATTTTGGCCTTGGAGGGAGTGCAGAGGAGGCTGATACCGGAGTTGAGGGGGTTGAGCTATGAGGAGAGGCTGAATAAACTAGGCTTGTATTCGTTAGAGTTTAGAAGAATGAGGGGAGATCTCATTGAGACGTATAAGATGATGAATGGGATGGATAGGATAGAGGTGGAGAGACTCTTCCCGCTCAAAAAAGACAGTAGGACTAGGGGGCATAGCCTCAAGATAAAGGGGGGGGCGGTTTAGAACGGAGTTGAGGCGGAACTTCTTCACTCAAAGGGTGGTGAATCTCTGGAATTCTCTGCCCGTTGAAGTGGTGGAGGCTGCCTCGCTAAATATTTTTAAGAAGCGGGTTGATGGGTTCTTGATAAGAGAGGGGATTAAGGGTTATGGGGAGAGGGCGGGAAAGTGGAACTGAGCCACGACAGATCAGCCATGATCTTATTGAATGGCGGGGCAGGCTCGAAGGGCTAGATGGCCTACTCCTGCTCCCATTTCTTATGTTCTTATGTTCTTATGAATAAAGCACTAAGACTATACATTCCCAGATCTCTTTTTTAACTGCCCTTTATTCATTTGCAATTGGCACCACCTCTCTGGTCAACATGCCTGCACATCACACTTCCGGGTGGAAACATTATGAAGAAAACTTTCTCATTGGTTGGCACAGAGATTAGTTCTGCTGCCTCACATTGTTAGGGATGGTTCAATTTCAGCCTTGGACGTGGAGTTCAGATATTCTCCTGTCTGCACAGGTTTCCTTCAGATGCTCTGGTTTCCATCCACACTCCCAAGATGTGCAGGGTCAGTTGATTGGCCATGTTAAATTGCCCCTTGGTTTTTTTTTGGGGGGGGGGTTAGTTGGGTTATTACGTGGGGTACAGGGATAGGGCTGGAGTGGGATTGCAAGTGTGGGCTCAATGGGCCAAATGGCCTCCTTTTGCACTGAAGGGATTCTATGATTCTATTAAATAATTGACTGAAATTGGTAGATTAAATATCATTAGACCCCCATGGAGAGGAGTTGGTTAGTAGGTTAGAATACAAAGCTTCTATTCAATGCATTTCTGTTCCATATTGCCATTTTTAATCTTAAAATTGTATGTATTTTGTTATACTATATTCATGATAAGAGTTATACTACAGGTACACATCTGAGACTGGCAACTGCTAGATTTAATTCATGCAGACCTGAATTATAGTGTGATATCTTAATTAGTCTCCAACCAGGAAAAACAAGAGTTCTTCTCATTAGCATTCAAATTGGCATTGATTGAACATTAATAAATAGTCCACAAGATAGTGAACTCACTGCTGACATTGAAATTATTAAACATAAAGTATAAAATCTCCCCATCTCTTGAGGATGATATTGCAGCATGTGAAGCCAAAGCACCTTTCCTGAGTTGGTCTTAGACATTGCTAATTTTGAATCTGGGACTTAATGATTAAAGTATACTACACATTTTAAAAATAATTTCACAGGATGAAAGTGTTGTTGGCTAGGCCAACATTTTTATTGCTCATTCCTAGTTAGCCTTGAGAAGTGAATCACTTTCTTGAACCGCTACAGTCCATGTGATGTAGGTACATGTTGGGACAGTTTTGTCAAAGAAGCATTGGTGAGTTGCCTCAGTGCATCTTGTAGATGGTACATACTGCTACTACTCTACATCAGTGGTGAAGGGAGTGGATGTTGTAAGTGGTGGATGGGATGCCAATCAAGCAGTTTGCTTTGTCCTCAATGATGTCAACCTTCTTGAGGGTTGTTGGAACATGCATTCATCTGAGCAAGTGGTGACCGTTCCATCACACTATTGATACGATTTGTAGATGGTGGACAGGCTTTGGGAAGTCAGGAGGTGAGTTACTCTCCACAGAATGCCTAGCTTCTGACCTGAATTAGTAGCCACAATAGTTATATGACTGGTTCAGTTCAATTCTGGTAAATGGTAATCCCCCAAGAAGTTGATAGGCGTGATGTAGCCACAGTATTGTCATAGAATTTCAAGGGAAGGTGGTTGGACACTCTCTTGTTGGAGATAGTCTTTGCTTGGCACTTGTGTGGCATGAATGTTACTTGTCACATTTGCCTGAATGTCAAGCTCAAATTTGTACCAACACAAAATGTATAATAAGTGATCTTTACACAGTCTTATGGTCTGTTTTAGTTTTTGGCCTTTATTGTAGTGGAACCTTTAGCTGTATTGCATGCAAGGCAAACAAAATCAAAAACTACTGGATGGATATTCTGGAGTTTTAATGGATTTACCCCGGGGCCAGGAGAAATTTTGCAAAACATCTACTATAGTATCCACCCTACAGCAGAATGTGCGTAGTCTGCATGAAATAATACTTCCTAATATTCCTATTACCTGCACATTTCAGAAAATGATATACATAAGATAATACATTAAAAATTTAACATTTGCACACATTTTTGTTAGCTTTTCCATGTCAAGTGCTACAGCCTCATCAATGACAGAAAGGTGAAATTATAGTGTGTCAAGATGACAATTATAAATAAAGGGATAGATAAAGGAAATATAATATGTATGGCTTTAAGGTGGGGATTGAATTATGCCTGCTAGTCCTGATCCAATTATCCCCTGCCCGTTAACCTTCTGTGTAATGCCACGGGAGATTGACTTTTTAATAGATAATTATGACAAATAATTTAAAATGTTGAAAGAAGATCAGCAAGAGTTTTCTCTGAGGGAAGGACTCATTTGGGTTTCTATTCTTTATGACCAGGATTTGAAACTTTCAAATTGACCCAGACAGCAGTTAGTTTTAACAGTATGTCAGTTTTGTCACTTTCTTTCCAAACAACTAGAGCAAATTTATATTTTGTTACAAACCAATGAGGCCTTAATCATTAAAGATAAAATGGAAGCTATAAATCAATGCAGACCAAAGCCTTTTGGTGAATCAAAATAGTTATTGCAATTGATCTCCACCTAATTCCATATCAACAACACTTTTAATGCATGAAGTATTATTGGACAATGGTTCTTGTTCCCTTTATCCCAAATAAAATATCTCACTTTTCCAATATTTTCTTATATGGTCTTATAGAAGCAAAGGTCCTAAAACACACAATTAAATATCTATGTTTTAGCATAATTTCATCGTAAACTAGGTAAGAAGATATTGATTTTACTCTACAAACCTTAAAATCCCTTCAGTGCAGAAGAAGGTACTTTGACAGAACATCTTACTCAGCCCTATCCTCATAACCCCACGTATTTACCTTGCTAATCCCCCTTTATCTACAAATCTTGGGACATTAGGGGAGAATTTAGCATGGCCAATCAACCTAACCTGCACATTGTTGGGCTGTGGGAGGAAACCGGTGCACCCACACAGACATAGGGAGAATGTGTTAACTGCATCCAGACAGTGACCCAAGGCTGGATTCGAACCTGGGTCCCTGGCGCTATGAGACAGGAGTGTTGTGAAATAAAACCTGACACGGAGCTACATAGTTAATATCAATCAGGACAGATGGGCCAAAACTTAATCAAAAGGTAGGTTTTAATGGATGCTCGAAAGGAAGAGAGAGTGGTAGAGAAGTTAAGGGAAGAAACTGTAAAGATTAGGACCTAAGCAGCTGAGCAAGTTGGCTGCCATCGCAATAGTGACTACACTTCAAAAGAAAAATTGCTACAAGTTGTGTTGAAATATCCAGTATTTGCACAAATGATACATGAATGCAGGTTTTTCTTTCTTTCAGGAGGAACAGTTACCAGTGTTGGATTAATGAAAACCAGGAATGCACAAGAGATCAGATTTGGAGGAAAGCAGAGATCTCAGAGGGCAAGGCTGGAGAACAATACAGAGAAAAGACGACACAAGGCCATAGAGGGACTTAAAACTAATGAGTTTAGTCTTGACGATAACTAGGAGCTAATGTAATTCAGTGAGCACAGGGCTGACAGTACAAAATGAGTGATATTATTTCATTAATATCATGAGAAAAATTGCGATAACCATTGCATTCTGCAGTAGTCATAATTCAATAAAAGTATTTTGATCACTGATGTTTTTGGGAGAGAGGTCAGCTTCTAAAACACTCAATCCACTTTTGTGTTTTTCTTCTCAGAACATGGATTAAACTGACTAGATTTCATTGATTGCCCAACACTTGTTGCCCTGAGAAGGGGGTAGTGGGGCTTTTCCTTGAACTACTGTAGCTTATGTACTAACAGAGGGCTCAAAACAATGTTAGCTATGGAATTTCAGGATCTTAACTCAGTGACACTGAAGGAATATATTCAAGGGGCAATGGTACATGACTTGAAACTGCTGATGTTCTCAGTGATAGAAGTCCCAGGCTAGGAAATACTGACTAAATAAGATTGTGGAGTTGTAGTAGGGCATCCTGTTGCTGGAGTGCAGAGTGGTGGAGTAGGTGGTTCCCGTGCAAGGCTGCTGATTAAACAACATCTGGGGTGGTGTTAAGAGTCTTCAGTATTGCTGTGACTGAAACCATTCAAATGAGTGGTCAATATTTCATCAGACTACTAACTTGAGTTTAGAGAGATGTTGAAGTGGCAACATGAGGTGAGGAGGTGAAACATTCCAGCCTTCCTTTATTTCTATTGGTTGGCGTAGTTAACCTTCCATTATCTAATGACCATTATATAAGGTATCTCAAATTTGTGTTAATTTGAAGTTACTGTTGTAAATCCTCATTCCTAGAAACATGTTAATATCCTCATTCATGCCCAACAAGAACTATAATGTTATAACGTTAATTAATTAAAACTCATATTTATATCCTTGCAGTATTAAAGTTACGCATTTTTATAATTATCGTTGTGTTCTACTCATTAAAGGCTTTTCCCCACTATATTATTTGACAGCATTATTTTCCACTTAAAATACATTTCAAAAATAGAAATTAGATCCAATTTAAATATTAACGAACTAAAAGTATATTGAAAATTAAAATATTTAAATGCAAGATCGCTGAGCAAATGCAAACATCAACACTACATCAAAAATACTTGGAGAATTAGTCTTGCTGCTTGAAAGCTAAGTCAGTCTGAACACTAAAAAAAAGTCAGAAATACAATGCTGACAACCAATTTAAGATTGTCAGGCTCACGGTGTGGCACATTTGTGTGTACTGGAAGCTACATATATAAAACTGGTTAGCAGATAAGAAGCAAAGATTTGACATAAGTGAGTCTTTTTCCGATTGGCAGGCAGTGACTAGTGGGATATTGAAGGGATATGTGTTAGGTTCACAGCTGTTCACATTATACATGAATGATTTGAAAGAGGGAACTAAATGTATTATGTCCAGATCTTCAAATGATACAAAGGTGGGTGGGAGGGTGAGTTGTGAGGAGGATGCAGGAGATGCTTTAATGTGATTTGGACAGGTTGAGTGAGTGGGCATGGCAGATGCAGTATAATGTAAATAAATGTGAAGTAATCCACTTTGGTAGCAATAATAGGAAGGCAGTTATAATTTCAATGGGTGTAAATTGAGAGAAGTGGATATTCAGCAACACTTTGGTGTTCTTGTGCATCAGTTGCTGAAAGTAAGCATGCAGATACAACTGGCTGTAAAGAAGGTAAATGGTATGCTGGTCTTCTAGTGATAGGATTTGAGTAGAGGAATAGAGACGTCTTACTGCAATTGTATAGGTCATTGTTGAAGCTATACCTGGAGAATTGTGCGCAGTTTTGGTGTCTATATCTGAGGAAGGATGACCTTGCTATAGAGGGAGTGCAGCGCAGGTTTACCATGCTAATTCCTGGATGGCAGGTCTGTCATATGAGGAGTGACTAAATCAATTAGGATTGTATTTATTGGAGCTTAGAGATGGAATCTCATAGACATTTATAAAGTCAAAACAGGATTAGACAGGGTACATTCTGAAAGAATGTTCCTAATGGTGGTGGTGTCCAGAACTAGAGGCCATAGTTTAAGGAGAAGGGGTAAACCTTTTAGGACTGAGGTGAGGAAAAATTGCTTCAGCCAAAGCGTGGTGAATTTGTGGAATTTACTACCACAGAAAGAGTTTCAGGCCAAAATGTTGTGTGATTTCAAGAAGAAACTGAATATAGCTCTTGGGATTAAAGTGATGAAGCGATATGTGGAGAAGGCAGGATCAGGATATTGAATTTCATGATCAGCCTTGATCATGATGAATGGTGGAGCGGGTTCCAATGGATGAATGGCCTACTCCTGCTTCTATTTTCTATGTTTTTATGTCAAATTCACAAGGCCCTGTTATTTGCAGACAGAAATATCAGATCTACAAATTGCACCTGTTTTAGCTAAACAGCACAAGTGATAGTCATTTGCTGGTTCATTCCACAGGGCAATGCTTTGACCAATCTGAGTTAAGCTGGCTAGCTGGCTATTGAATTTTCAATAAATGCTTAGCAGTCAACTGTCAGTCACCATCAGCTGATGCATTGTCCATGACAATACGTTTACCAATCTGAGTCCACTGCCAACCAATCGGCACCACCTTCTCACATAAGTTGTTTCCCCTATCATTG
This sequence comes from Carcharhinus amblyrhynchos, assembly GCF_965287045.1. NCBI lineage: Eukaryota > Metazoa > Chordata > Chondrichthyes > Carcharhiniformes > Carcharhinidae > Carcharhinus > Carcharhinus amblyrhynchos. The sequence continues at coordinate 97,436,110 of NC_137326.1, read as the reverse complement.
GTATTCTTGAGATTTTTCTGAGATGAGTATAGGGCAAAAGCTTGGTCAAAATGTCTATTTTCAGCAATACTCAAGTTCTGTACTACGCTCAGAAATATATCAAATAGCCACTTATCATTCACCCTTTCACTATTGCAAACTGTTCGACTGCATCACCGAATAATTAGAGTGAGGATTTTAAACAGAGCAAAAAAAGTCTCGATAATTTTTCTGGAAATTCGTCTTTTTAGGCTGTGTGCTAATATAGAGAAGTTAAGCAGGATCTGTGAAAGGCCAACTCAGTTTAGATGAATTGCTGCTTTTACATCAATGCCCCTCCTCTATTTCAGGACATGAAAGAATCTCTTCACCCTGCTCTTTGTAAAGCTGTCACCTTGTCTGGTCCTTGAAACAACGTGCCAATATTGACACCGATTCTGAAGTAACAACTACTCAGAGTCAGCGGGGAATCTACAGAATCTCCTGCCAGAACTCCGTTAAATAGGCAAGGACCTTACTGCGTGATGTCCGTTAGCACAGTTCCCCGTTCACAACGGGGGAAAGAGTCACTTAAATATTTTGAGGAATGGAAAAGCTTTAATATTTCAAATCCACTTTTCTTGAAACAATAAACGGCGAGACAAGTCATTCTTCACCCTATGGCTGGTTAGAGGTGCCGAGGTGAATTGTATGGAATAGCAAGGGGAAGATTTTACATGCAATGTACGGGGGATCAGAGGGATGCTGCTGAGTTACATAATAGAAGCCTTAGCCAGATCCACCCCCACCCCATTTTTCTAGCCATCTATAAGAGTAAAATTCTGTTATTTTTATTCCACCCATTTCCTTCAAAGTCATCTCAATCCAGCTGTAGTATACAGATGTCCTTTCGTGTTGAGTTGACTATAGATTTGGGAGAGTGAATGGAAAAGGGCAAAATAGTTTTCTGTCATATATTTTTAAAAAATCTCTGCCTGCTGTCTATTTACTGAGCTTTCCGTTGATTTCATAAAATATCCTTTCTGAGGATTCCTACGATACCACACAAAGGCTAGAATGTTCTCTCTTATCTAAAAATGTTAGGCCTGCCAGTTAAAATCTGGCAATATGCAGTTTGATTTTGTTGACATTTGTGGAAAAAATGGTAAGCAATTATAAGCACTGGTAATAACCATAATTATTCTTTCTTCAGCAGCAAAGGATTGGTGGCATAGTGGTTAGCACTGCTACCTCACAGCACCAGGGCTCCAGATTCGATTTCAGCTTCAGGTCACTGTCTGTGTGGAGTTTCCACATTCTTCCTGTGTCTGCATGGGTTTCCTTCTTACAGTCCGAAAAATGTGCAGGTTAGGTGGATTGACTATGGTAAATTGCCCCTTGGTGTCAGTGGGAATTAATAGGGTAAATATGTGGGGTTACAGGGATAGGGCCTAGATGGAATTGTGGTCGGTGCAGACTCGATGGGCCAAACAGCCTACTTCTGCACTGTAGGAATTCTATGAATCACTTAACTGGTTCTCTGGTTAAAATATTACCAGCCCAGCCGTGAAATGTGTCATTTGAAGAAAAAAACTCAGCAGAAAATTTATGAAGGCAGTTTTGCTGATCTGATCACAGCTATATTGATGGTATCTACCGTGAAGCTTGGTGCATACTAAAATGTTCATCTTACTTTCACAGCAAATATAAAAGAATTAAAGGGCTGCCATGCAGTGGGTTACTTAACCATATAGTGGAGCTTTGTTGGCTACTTGCTTCTTGTTTGCAGTCCAGGATGGAAAATCTCCCAAATGCCTCTGACAATGTGACAATGTCACAATTTCCTTGATGTGCAGTGGTGGATTAACCATTAGACTGAGTAGGCTTGAGCCTAGGGGCCCAGAAGGAGGGGGGCCCAAGAGCAAAAAAAATTGGTTTAACCCTTTTTGGCACTGAAGAGGATCAAAATCTATTTGCGCTCAACAATGAACGATGAGAAACTTAGTCATCTGGCACTTATGCACACTGAATCAGACATGCTTCGATCTGTTGATTTACATGCTGTTAGCAACACTTTTGGAAACCAAAAAATATGGAAGTTTTTTGAAGTGCAAATGTAAAGAAAATGAAATATAAATGAATAAAAGGGCTGTAATTGATTCATATAACTTTATAATATTATACATGTAGTACATTATACATAGTACAACGGTATAAGTTAGCTAACGTCACTTAACATTACTTTATTCTATTCAACGAAGGGTGGGGCGGGGGCGGGGGCAGGGGGCAAAGTCAGGGAGCCTTACTAAAGCTCAGCCTAGGGATCCAGGAGGTAGTTAATCCACCACTGTTGGTTTACAATACATAACATCCCTCCCCCTTTACTCCAGTTGTCTGACAACTCACATTAACTTCAACTCTTACTCATTTTGAAAAATAATTATCTTACCAAGTATCATTATGTGCAGTTTTATATTATACACAATCAATGCAAGATCCTTTTAGGTGGATGTTGTTTCCATTTAGGCAGAACCCGTCATTTGGAAGTCTTTGCATCATGGCCCTGGTAGCCTGTTCACCACTTTAGAACATAAGAGCTAGGAGCAGGAGTAGGCCATCTGGCCCCTCGAGCCTGCTCCGCCATTCAATAAGATAATGGCTGATCTTTTCGTGGACTCAGTTCCACTTACCCGCTCTCTCACCATAACCCTTAATTCCTTCACTGTTCAAAAATTTATCTATCCCTCCCTTAAAAACATTCAATGAGGTAGCTTCAACTGCTTCACCAGGCAGGGAATTCCACAGATTCACAACCCTTTGTGTGAAGAAGTTCTTCCTCAACTCAATCCTAAATCTGCTCCACCTTATTTTGAGGCATATCATCTGATAAATTTGGTTCGTCTTCAGCTTCTACAGATGCTGCTGGTTCAACTGGTGTAGAATCTGCATTTGATTCAACCATGATCATAGGTTCAGGCAGTTCCTAACCTTGAATATCAGATATTGGCCTTTCAGACATTTTCATTTCATCAGCATGTCCGGAACTGAATTTTCCAAGCCTACTAACATTGCTGAGGTCATGGTCAAATTAAGAAATGGTCCAGAGTGCTTTTTGTCAATTTTAAAATTAATACACGGCTAGAGACCCTCTTCTAACAGCCAAATTTACCACACTTCAATCAATGGTGGAATGGCCATCTAAAAATCAATCTTTGATTCAAAGTCCAGATCTGAATTGTTTCTTCTGATCGTTTGTACTGGAAAACCATCTTCATCGCCTGTTTTATATTTTACTGTTCTATACTCAAGTGGTCAGTTTGTTTTAACAGTAAAAACAAAGGAATGAAAAGGTTGCCACTCAGTGGGTTACTTAACTATTTAGTGGAGCTTTATTAGGCAGGTGTTGCTTGCTTACAGTCCTCTGATGCTGACACATGTAATCATGTGACTCACTACACAGAGATGATGCACTGGTTTACAATATGTAACAAAGTTGGTTTCATTTTTTAAAGACTTTCCTCCAATATATCAATGGTGGTACATTCAGTGTGGAGTGTGCCAAAAACTCAGAAAATATGGAGGGTCTGATAAGATAAAATGTAATTATAATGATAAAATACTGGCAGAGGCTGTATAGAAACACAGAGGAATGTAATAACTGTTAGGCATACTGCATGTGCAAAATACATGAGGAGGGCACTAAGTGAGCACACAGCTCTGCCATGCTGCATTAACCTGATGGCATTGCTATTACACACCTCTTCCTTGAGGCTTCTCTCTCCCAGGTTCTGCAACTACAAAGCTCATTTTTCTTATTAAGAACTTTCACCTCACTGGGCAGTCTTCAAGTCAATCTACATCCAACAATCTGCAAACCCAAGTTTTCACATTTCTCTTTGCTGTTAGTTTTTAAGGTAAAATTGGCTTCTAACATTGTGGAAGAGATGGTTTTGGATGTTTTAATGTGCTGGACATATGCCTTTTAGGAAGCGTATCTTAAACTCATATCAACGATTATCATTTTGACATGATGCCCATTCATTTATTTAGTAAATGCAAAGTCCCTATGCTAAGCAGTTTCTTCCACTCCTGCTGTGCTGAGTGCAGATAGGCCTCCACTGAGTCTGTGAATGGGACATCCTTTTATGATGTGCTGCATAGTTTGCTCTCTCTCTAAGGTACATAGGGAGCTGCACTAATGTCCTATCAGTGGAGGCTGGCAAAGCAGGAACCATGGCCAGGCCTGAATCTGTTGAGGGTGGACTATTCTTTCCTTGGAAGGTTGAAACCAAGCAGTTTCGGGTTGAGTTTGAGACCAGGTATTTCCTTGTCACGTCCAGTGATTCCCAGTCATTTATCCAGGTGGAATTTGTATTGAAGTCCTGTATAGGAGGGGTTTTTCCAGATTGGCCTTCTTGATGGGAGTCATAGATCAGCATGAAATGGCAGGTGGGGGGCTGGTGGGTGAGGGTAGAGGGGCAATTTGAACATTTTCTATCATTTTCTGGATTGTTGCAAGTTGGTGAATATGTAAAGGAGTGATGTTTATGAGAACAGGAAGCCAAGACAGTGATGTTTAGCATAATGTTCCAGTAATGATATGCATGGTAACATTCTGCTTGGCGTCAACTCTGTGTGTGTGATGATCTTGATCAAATAGGGGCACAGTATTCTGCTACTGAGTATGAGAATGCGAGAGCTGAGGTTGGGAGGTGGTGGTAGCAACACCTATGCTGAGCCAGCTAGTTTGGCATTCAAATTGTTTCTGGGCTTAACCTTGGCTGCAGTTGTTTTTAGGTGTTTCCAGAAGGCCAGTGTCCTATCTAACACCACATTGGGGTATGTTGGTGTTGGGGTCAAGGGTGGATGTCCAAATTGATTTAATCTCTTTTAACTAACTTACACTAGACCCATTGTATCCTTTCAACCATTTTCCCCATTGAGGCCAGGCAAAATTTTACCATTTTGTTTCTAAGTGCTGGGCAGACTTAAAACTGGGAGTGTTCCAGATCAATTTTTAGACCTGTTCTCAGGCCCCCCTCTGCCCCCCTTACACACTCTGCCTGCAAAAATATCAGCAAGTCCGAATTGTGCAGCAGAAGCCTATGGGCAGGGCTTAGCACGCCCAAAACGCTGCAGCTCCAATTGGAGCCTCTAATTGCACATGCGCAGAAAAAAGATGATCGAATGCAGTTCCTCTACCACATCTCTCCCGGGCCAGATAATGCCTCCCCCTGCCCCCCACAGACATTGCCCTACCCCTACAACATGACTGATCCCCTCATCCACCCACCGCCCCCCACCACTCAGACCGATCATGGGGCGTCTAACCCCCTACCCCCCACTGATCCCAGACAGAGTAGCAGGGACCTGCCTTCCCCTTCAGTGATCTCAGGCAGAGTGGAGGTGGACCCGCCTTCCCCCCCCCCCACTGATCACAGGCAGGGTGGTAGTGAACCCCCTTCCCCTGACTAATCTCAGGCAGAGTGGCAGTGGATCTCCCTTTGCACCACACCCCCCCCCCCCCGCCCCCATCTCAAGCAAGGGACCTCAGAAGCTAGACACTTAACTCATCCCTAACTGGAGCGCCTGAATTGGACTTCTACATGGAGCATATCTTTTTTGCGCCAATTCTGGATGGGCGAACGCAGTGGTAAAGAGGGAAGTGCCAATAAGGCTGGACATGCATGTAAGTGCATTTAAATGGCCATCGCACCCGTTTTGAGCACAGTCCCGATCGGGTACACCTTTGGGCCTTGGTAAAGGGGGAACTGGCATGGAGGCAGATGCAGTTCAAGCTACTCACCTCGCACCCAACATTACTAAGTTTACGCTCCCGAAAATGGATGCATTATGATGGCAAAATTGGGCCCTATGTCTTTACTTATTTATCCACCTTTACAAACATTCTTATAAATCCAACCTCTCTGCCATCTCTCTCAACTCTTCAGCCTTGGCTTGGTATCCATTCCTTTTGCAAAAGCGGAACACATTTATCATTTCCCACAAAAGTGGATCACATGTAGTATCTATTAATATTATTCACTACATATTCTGTTTCAATCTTACATGGGAGTATTTTTGTCAATTAATGTACTTGCTGCATTGACAGTTTAGACTCTCAAGGCAGCACTTTGCCTTTGGCCTCGTGAACCTGGCCATCAGGCTCAAATATAAGGCAAAAGTCCACAGTGTTTGGGGAGCAGTCACTCAATGTGAGTATCCTGGAGTGGGCAAGAGGGCAAACTCCCCGTCCAATTGAGGGCAGAGAGTGGGCTCATGAAGGGGGGTAGTAAGAGACTTTTCAGCTTGAATGCAGCAGCATGATGTGGTGGAAGATTAAGTGAGAGAGAGGGTGCTTCTCTCCAACTATAAAAAATAGTAGCTGCTGGGGGTAGGTGAGGATTGGGGTTGGGGGGCCGGGTGGCAGGGGTGGAGAAGGTGGTGTTGGAGTGTGATCAGGGGAGGGGTAAGCAAGGAAACAGCCATTTACAGAGCAGCCAATCAGGGAAGGTTTTGCAGCCGGTCAGGAGCACTGGCTTTAGCCTGATGCTGGTTTAGCTCCAGGCAGCTAAACCAGACCACACTGTCTGCTGGAGCTTGGAGGCCAAATCCCAGTCCGTTTCTATTAATAGTCTTTAATAAATCATGAACTGGATTAATTGGATATCCTGAAAATCTTTTGGGGCAGGACAGAGTGAGGAAATTGGCACGCACGCCAGTGGTGCTATTTTTAGCACCCAAACACCCCAGTCCTCAACCCCACTGGGCACTGATATTCAAGCCCTTTCTATCGATATTCTCCATTTCTTTGTTACATTGATACTAAGATTATTTGTTTGTGAAATCATCACTGATGAATAATCAAGAAATACATTACCAAGAATTAAATGCTAAGTTTGTTTTACACTTTGGCTAACTTGAGTTATAAAATGGTAAATTAATCCAAAGTCTTTGATGTTTTCATAACTGGACAGGAAAATGTAAGCACAGTACAATAATTAATAGAATTCCAAATTAGAACCTGGCCCCATCATTGGCCCAGTGAGTTTATGTGGCGTGTTCCAGGTAAAATCTCTAGTTATGCTGAGTCACCTCAGATATCAATTGAAACAGCAGTAGAGGCTCCACAATTGAGATTCATATTGTGCCCCTCAATAAAGGGGAGGGTTCCAGCTACCGATTACTATTCTGTAACTGCTGCAGAAAGCATGCATGGGGGAAAGTTGGGCAGTGACATGATTGCACTTGTCTGTGATTTGGTTAGGGGTGGGATGAGATTGGGACTGCCTTAACAAGGAGTTAACACTTTCAGGAGAGGAGGCAAAGTGAATAAACTGGTGAGAAAAATACTTACCTTCAATGATATTTTAATATAATCATCAACATCATTTAAGCATTTTATAATGTTATCACTTAATCACTTTTTAAGTAAATGTTGATGGAATTTGGAGAATATTCATTTTGATTATATATGACTGAAACTTATGTTTGGTTTATGAAATGAGGAAAATAAAATTAAGAGTAAAAGGGATGATTGATATAGTTCAGTTTAGCTCTCTACCCACTAGAATTATGGTACAACTATCCTTGTAAAAACATTATTGTCTGTGTATTGTTTGTAACTAACCTGCAATATAGATGAAAAGATTCTTTCAGTAACACTTGAATTACTTCCCACTTGTCCTTTTCATTCCTACTGCCACAGGTTGGAATATAATTCCATGGCATTCGTTCCAGCAACCACTTTTCAGTTGTGAGCCTGAAAGCTGAATGCTTATCAGGACTTTTGACCATGAAAGTTCAACATTATCCTCATTATGTTATAGTGCAAGATAGATTAAGGGTGGCATGGTGGCACAGTGATTAGCATTGTTGCCTCACAGCGCCAGGCACCTGCGTTTAATTCTGGCCTTAGGTGACTGTCTGTGTGGAGTTTGCACATTCTCCTCGTGTCTGTGCAGTTTCCTCTGGGTGCTCCGATTTCCTCCCACGGTCTAAAGGTTTGCGGGATAGATTGATTGGCCAGGGGGACCAGCAGGGTAAATGTGTGGGTTTATGGGGATAGGGCCTGAGTGGAATTTTTGCTGGCACAGACTCGATGGGCCAAATGGCCTCCTATACTGTGGGAATTCTATATTTCTATGAAATACTGGCACATATAGACGCACACACTTTCCAACAGGAATCAAGAAATCAACAAATCCACTAGGAGGCTGAGCATAAATTGAAGGCCTGTCTGGCCTATGTGACTCAGAACCACACCGGCAATGCTTTAAGTCATGGGTGAACTCACTTTTAAGATTGCAATATTTTTAAAAAATGGCATTATCAATTGAAAGTAAAGGAAACAAATGGAGAGGTCTGGAAGAGTGATACAAAATTGTTAGCCAGCTGTGTTTCTGACACATATGGAACCCGAACCACAAGTTTACAAATTTCCAACCCAATCTGCTGAGAAATCTGCATAAGTGTATTTGCTTTTTCCTGCTTTGGAGTAGAGAGTTATTGTCCATTGGGACATATTTCACTGCCCCAAGCACAAAGAATGTGGACACAGATTGGCAAGAGCCAACAATGTAATTATAATTTACAGCTCAGTGGAAACCATTCAGGCTATTGCATCCATGACGGCACTCTGAAAGAGCTATCCAGTTAGTCCAAATTCCAGTTGCTTTCCCACATCCACTAAAAAATATTTTTCAAATATTTATCCATTTTCCTTTTTATAAAGGATAATGGATGCTGCTTTGATCACTGTTTTTGGTAGCTATTTCATGTCCTAACAACCCCTTGCATTAATATATATTCCCCTAAAGCCTCACTTAATTTTTCTGGAGAATAATTTGCATTTCTCGTTACTGATTTTCCAATCCACATTTTCAAGAACATTCGTTAATGACTCTGATTAGGTGATACTCCTAAAATGTAAGCAGCTAAAATCATATAACTCACCAGCACAGGACACTGCTAAACTTTACACTTTTTAATCTATCCGTGCCCATCTCACCCATTCGGGCTTTTGAGGTTTATTTTCATCTTTGTGGGAAAGTCCCTCAGTGAGTGATCTATGCCTCTTTGTTCTATTAGTAAGCCACACTGACTGATGAATTAGAATATTGCTGACCTGACTGGATTACCAAGAGAGGCACAGAGCATTGATTAAGTTCTGACTGCACATCGCCAGGTATATCGCCTCAGAATCAATCTGACCTGAAAAGCAACCCTGTTAACTTCTTCCTCAAGAAGGACAGTCAAACAATAATCTGAAAGAAAACAATGAAGGTGGTCAATTTCTCACTTTCACTGGGGTTAACAAGAGGGAATTTCCATAGCGTTCTGCAGTCATCCACGGTAACTTTAGCTGAGATGTGGTCATCTGGAAAATATTAGTACAAATACCATATACACCATTTTGCAGGCTTCCAGAGAACTTCTGCCCATGTTAAGATCTTGGGTTAGGAGAATACCTAAAGAAATTCACCCACAGGATACATTTACACAGCGATTCTACTTGTTGTCCATTTTAGCCTTGGTAGAAAGCATATGGAAACCATGAAAAAGCAACATAAATACCATACATAATGTGAAAGGTGAGGAAATCCCTAGTGGGTGTTTTTATTAGCCTGAATAAGAAAATGAGCAGATTAAAAATAAAAATTAGTTTTGGAAACATGTCGTGTAAATGTAAGGATTACTTATTAACAACAAAATAAGATTCTCAGTATTTGGCCCCCATAGAGTTGCTTCATCTCAGAGTGACTTGAGGAATGACCTTTCAGGGATACTTTCAGTAGTTTTGCCAAGGCTGGAGCCTTTATCAAATAAACAATGATACATTATGCATTTGAACATTAAAGCCTGACGTTTTCCCTGCCCTATTTAGCTATTTAGAACATGTATTTCAAAAGATCCTACCTTCACAGATCTGTTAACGCCTCCTCATTGTTGTTTTAAGAACCAGGATTTAGCATTTTCCTGTCGACTCAGACAATCGTTTCTTTACCACCTGTGTCAGGAGTTTCACTTTCCTTCAAAGCACTGGTAGAGGTGAAAATTTCACAAGAGGCAATGTGAGGATCCATTAATTCATGAGGCTGTTAAAGGAGTCTCTAACTATATAAAAGTCATTGTAAGCCTTTGAAGTAGAAAGAGATAGCAATTCTTTGCCTAAACAAAAATCTTCCTTTTTGAAATGACTGATGAGAAAAAATAAAAAATAAAAAAAACTCGATGACTGCTAAAAGCAAAGCAACTTTGGTTAAAATAAATTTGATACAAACAATGAATGCTTGGGAGATAAATAAAACGCTCCTGTGAGCTACCCTTTCTGCAGTTACATGTACATTATTGACTGACTTAGTGATTAGACTAGTAAATGCTTTGGTGAATTGCAGGCTAAAAAAGTTAAAATTTATTTAATAGTCACAAGTAAGGCTTACACTAACACTGCAATGAAGTGACTGCATGAATTCCATTTTTTTCCAATTTCAAATGAATGTAAAATGTCATAAAAACTTGGCTTAATATTCCTGCATCATAATAAATTCTCCATGCACAGAATAATTATATTTTCATTACAAATAAATGGTACGTCTCTTAAAGTTGTGTTCCTCCTTAATATAAATCTTTATGTTTATTGAAATACAAAATTATGTACCGAAATGCATTAGTATCATTACTTAAGTGAGGTATTATACATTTAAATAAAATGTTAACTATTAAAAAATTCCTTCATAGAATAAAGTAACATTGAGAAATCCAAAAGCAAGTCCTTCAAGACCATACTTCTGTGCATCTTTGGTCAGTGACTTCCTGAACATTTGAAAGCTTTTGACTCAGTTGACCCTTGACAGTCCTGAAGAGTTAGCGACAAAGACACTGACATCAATCTAACAAGGCAAACCTGATAGTATGGCTAATTGTCACATTAATCAGGAAAGAAGTACCAAGAGAAAGAGGCTCTATTCACACTGAAATCAGAGTAAGGAAGACTGTTATAAAAATTTATGGGAGCCCGCACACATAGATAATCTATTACTGAGTCACATACTTGGTACTCAGCACAAACAGGATGTATTGACAGGCTTAATATTATATCCAGCCCAAAGATGTAGTTCTAAACGTTTGTTCATGTTTTCTTGAAGATCAAAATTAAACTGAAAAGTACAACAATCAGATCCAGTTAGTTTATTGGCCTATTGGCTATATAGAATTTTGAGCTTTATAGTATTTAGACTAACTACTATGATGATTTTTGATTAAATTCCGTGATTATATTTGTAATTAAGTGGAAGATTTAAACCTAACATCGTATAGACCAAATTAAAAATCTATTCTGTATTTGTGCACCACTTAACACTTGTTAGCGTCGTCAATGGAGCTTGTTTTGGGGGAAGATCAGTTTTGCCTAAGGAAATGAGATGCCATAAAACACAAAACAAAATGTAGTAAAGACTCATAAAAGTTGAGATGGAGTTGACAGGCACTTGAAAATTAATGGAATGCTTCTTTATCCAGGATCACTCAGTTTATTGCATAGTGCTCTTCAACTTGTTCAGAACTCCTTTGTCACCACAATTGCAACCATTTATTCCGTTGCTTCTTTCCTTGGTTTGCCAGACCAAACTGACTCAAAGGTTTTCCCTGCCTTAGTCCTGAACCCGCACCTTTCCGTAGAGTCTTTCCTGCTCTGATTCCTCTCCAGCATCCTTAAACATGCTGCTGCATGAATCTTTGTAACTCCCTACTCCAGTCAGTTATGTGTGCTTAGTCCAACTGGAATTGATAGATTTTTGGACTCTAGGGGAATCGAGGGATATGGGGATTGGGTGAAAAAGGGGAGTTGGGATTGAGATTCATCTTATTTAATGGTGGAATAGGCTTGAGAGCTATATGGCCCACTCCTGCCCTTATTTTGTATGTTGGTGTGAAAGGGATTCAAAGCCCTCAGCGTTCAGCTCATATCTGTGACTGTAGACAGTAAATCATACAGGTCAATGCCTGGTATCCTGGCAGGAGGCAGAATGCTATCAATTTACAGCAGTCACATGACAACTTAATTTGGGCCTCCATGGTAAAAGAAAGAGTGGCTGCTGGAAAACAAGGGCTATCTTTTACTAACATGACTGTTAACTTTTGTATGTGGATCATGCACCAGGGTTATCTCCATAAGTTATGAAAGGGACAATAAACTGTTTTAAATCAACCTGACTTTCTGTTCATTCAAAAATGGACTTTGCTGGACCAAGATATGGCTGCCAAAGATCACATGATTTTAAAGTCAGCTACAGTCCTGGAAACTTTCAACAGTAAGTACAGGAAAAACTCAATCCTCTTTTTTGTGGAATCTCACATGTATCATTATCTGGGTCCATTTTAATCAATGAAACAAGGAGCAGTTCTCCTGCTTGAATTTATAACAGGGAGCCATTGAAACTTGTTATACCAGTGGAGGTGCTAATAGCCACCATCTAACCGCTAAAGGGGAACAATGGATTTTGACCAGAGGCATTGAAATTGCCCCTGCAACTGACTCATCTATGGGCAATGCCACATGACCCAAGCTCCTCCTGCCTTTGAAAAATTTTAATGTTACATTCCTCAACTCTCAAGGGAATCTGCTGTTTAACATCCAGCCTGCCAACACAAGAACAGAACTACCGGCTCAGAACAAAGTCTGCCTCAAATGTAAACCTCTTCAAAGCTTGGTTCCCTAGAAAATTCCCACCATTGCCTATACAGTGGACCAAGTATCTGCATACTAATCTCATCTTGCTGCATCATCAACGACTTTAAGGGAATTCTGCATTTCTTGTATTCTGCCAGCTAATCTCATCTTGCTGCATCATCAACGACTTTAAGGGAATTCTGCATCTCTTGTATTCTGCCAGCTGAATCCAACTGAACATTAACTCGTAGGTGAAAGAACCCTGACTAGACTCTGAAATTCATGTGAATAAATATCCATACCTCTGGTTCTTTTAAAAAATGTTATTCCTAGTTGAAAAACTCTTCCTTATCTCCTTCTTGTGTGCTTGTGTGTGTACGTAGTTGCGATGACTATCCCTCGGGTTTGAATGTATAAATACACAATTTTATCCTGAAGAGAGTTTGTTGTGAGTTACTTTAAAATTGACTTTAAAATCAGAGGATTTGGGGATGCATGTCACAGCCTATTTCAAAAATTAAAACACCTCTGTTTACGGACAAGTGGTGAGGAAAACAAAGGAGTTCAGTTTTCCTCCCTACCTCTTTTGCAACACAACTGTGTTATGAGGATTAGTCGGGTAAACATGTGGGGTTACTGCAATAGGACCTGGGTAGGATACTCTTTCAAAGAGTCAGGGTACACTCGGTGGGCCAAATTGGCCTCCTTCTGCACTATAGGGATTCTATGATGGGCAATAAATTCTGGCCTAGCCTGTGATGTCCGCATCCAATGAAAGAATAAACACCGTCTGTCTGCAGTTTGCATGTTCTCCCCATGTCTGTGCGAGTTTCCTCCCAGTCTGAAAGATGTGCTAGTTAGGTGCATCCGAACAGGTGCTGGAGTGTGGCGACTAGGGGAATTTCACAGTAACTTCATTGCAGTGAAAATGTAAGCCTTACTTGTGACTAATAAACTTTAAATAAAACAATTTGCTACTCTTCACTTCCAGCAAAAATTTACCTTTTTATGAGATGCCAGCTAGGATTAAGCGATGTTACCCACCTAGAAAATTCTCTCTGCAGTGCATCCAGACAATCATCAGCGCTGGCTGGATGTGGAAATCATTGAACTAAGCAGGAAACAAGTTGGCATGCTGTCTGCGTGACAATCAAAGTGCATAGGTTAATCTCACATCACAATCCCCATCCTCGTGCTCAACTGCTGTTGAATTTAGCCTCCATGGATTATTGCGAGTTCAGAGCTAAATGTACATCTGGGCATTATCAACATCTATGAACTATATCGGAAATTCCTACACATAATAGTCTATGAATTCTGCTTGCTGGCTGGTTCTTTGCCACCAGGAAGACAAATTTGTTGGGAAAGAGGTCTAACACCAAACATTTCCTTCTCTGGAAAAGAATCATAATCCTACCTTGCAGGAAACCTCTGGTGATGGGGTATGGGGTGGAGTGTAACTGATAGCGTACAATCATGGACAAAGGTTCAATGATTAGCAAATGGTATAAGTGACCGTGAACTTAAGTACGACTGATTCCTGGGCAAGGTGATGATGGTTGATTTGCACTTGCTTCCAGTGGAGGCTAGGAAGTGCTTCTCTATTTGTTGGAGCAAACATCTTTATGATAGAGACCCTCTGTTGTGGAATCTGTGCAACATTTCTGAAGCTGCATGATGCAGAGATTTGAAAGATCCTGAAGGCAGCAAATACAGTTTGGGGTGGCCTTGCACTATTTTTTATTACTATCCCTTTGTTCTTTATAATATCTGCAATTGATTAAGCCAAGGGGCAGCATCATGGCACAGTGGTTAGCACTGCTGCCTCACAGCACCAGGGACCCACGTTTGCACATTCTCCCCATGTCTGCGTGGGTTTTTTGTCCAGTTTTCTCCCAGTCCAAAAATGTGTGGTTAAGTTGATGGGCAATTCAGCATAGCCAATTAGTTTCAAGGGGATTAGCAGGGTAAATATGTGGGATTATGGGTATAATGCATGGGTGGGATTGTTGTTGGTGCAGGCTCAATGAGCTGAATGGCCTCCTTCTTCACTGAACTCGAGGAGTATGCCTTGAGGCAGCGAGGCTACATTGACTGGGTTGGAGATGGGTGGATATAGGAGATTGTTTTAAATAAGGGTCATTAGCATTGGGGCGTCCCTGGTAAGGTAAATGGATATGGTACAATAATAATGTTTTTCTCCACCTTTTCTTTCACAGGTTTTAAGTCGCTCCACCTTGTGTCCAACGAGGGGCATACACGCAATGGGTCGTACTGGGGCTGCTCTTGGTTGCTCAAGATTGGCCTAGTGCTTCATGTCGTTGGCGTGTGCCTAAATTGGACCAAATACTGGGCAAGACGACAGCTCAGTGACTATCGCTGATTGCTGTGCAGACACATGGATTTGGGCCGGTGTCTGCGGGAGTTTGCGCATTCTCCCCGTGCTTGCGTGGGTTTTCTCCAGGTGCTCCGGTTTCCTCCCACACCCCAAAGATGTGCTGTTAGGCTGATTGGCAGGAATAAATTGTCCCTAAATCAGTTTCCCTCAATCTGGATGGCCATAAAACATTAGACAAGGGTCGGGGGTGGAGAGGGGGACTGGTGGTGTTGAGATGGTGGCGCGGGCTCGTTGGGCCAAAGGGCCTGTTTCCCAGGCTGTTTTTTTTGTTCTTTGTTCTTTGACTCTAGCCTAGTTTCCGTACACATAAGAAAAATGAACATCAACAATGAAGGAGGAATGGATATGGTCACAGAATATTTGTGAATAATTGTCCCATTTTAAGAGAACAGAATGCTGCAGAAGGAGAGTGATGCTTTTCACTTAAGTTTTGCACTCTGTAGTATTGGAGACATGCAAAGAAAAAAAGTACAAAGAGCATTGATCACAGGTGTTTGTTCAAACAACATTTTTGTAGTCTTCCTAAAACCTAGTCCAACAAAATAACTTTAACCTTCAACTACTGTCGACATACTGAGCTATGAAATTTGTTAATCAAATAATATTGTAAGTATTTTACTAATTGGTACAGAAATAAAGCAACTCAGGATGAGCAGATTAGGAAGTCATATCTATAAAGTTAAGGCAAGATCTGCCTTGCTGAATTATTTATTGTGATTGTGTAAGATCTGCTGAAGCAGAAGGTGTGGCTCGCAGTGCACATTTGTTCCACACCTATGGATTTTCCAAACTACAGATTTTGACACAATACATTTATCAAAAGCACAGCAGTACACAATTGAACTGAAGCAGTTTATTTGTTAAAAAAAACACAAGTGTTTGCAATATAAAACAATAAACAATGCTGCAACATAGACTTTGGCTATTTAATAGATCAAAAGTGATCAACATATATACCCTTTTTATTTTTAACAATTTCACAATAAACTTCGGGGAATGGTGCCACAGGCTAGGCTGGCAGTGACCAATACTGTCAGTTAATGCTTCACAAATCTATTAAAGTTTATCATTTAGAAAGTACAAATCTCACTCACTTCATTTTACATGAAGATAGAAATAAAACAGCCCAGCTGAAGAGAAAACTTTCAATTGGAAGCCAACTCCAGAATTTAAGGATGGTCACCAGGAAACGATATGACTAATTTCTCCGATTCAGTATATTAAATTTAACAGCAATGCAAATCCAGCATTTCCCATTTTGTCTCCTTATAAAAACAAGGCCATGGTGATATTAACACAAAAGAAATAATGTTATTCTGCAGAATTGAGCTGAAGGTGCACTGAAAACAAGTCTCAAAATTAGGGATTTTTAACTTAAAAAAAATTTTAGTTAGCAAGATATTTATGATAAGTTTTGTTAAACAGTGGATTAGTCATATTGTGTGGAAATTGGCTTTGAAGAATTATCCAGCTCAGTTGTGCTATGAACTATTTACAATTGTTTTTGACTAACTTGTGGGTGAATGATCAACTCTTTCGATGCAAATGCTGTTTTGTACCAGCGGCTCCGCACTTCTTCCAAGCCAGCATTTCAATAGAGCCATCAGCACTCATTATTGTTACTGTGAATACATTTTTTACATAGGGAACACAAATGTGACATCTCATATAGAAACAGGAAAATTGAGCATTTTGAAATCATACTGGACCCCTAGAGAAGGATCTGCTCCACAAAATTCAGTCTCTGTTCTCCCTTCAGTGTACCCATTCTCTCAGCAGTCACTGAAAATCAGGCCACTGTTTTTACCGCTCACAGTAAAGTGGCTCAGTATTAAAATCACAATCAATTGCATGAGCTTGTGCTAACCAAATACTTCAACTATTGGAGCAAAAATTTCAATAATCAAATTCATCCTTGCACTTCAGAAACTCATGGACAGCCCAGCAATGTAATGCAAGGATCAATATGCTATACTGTAATATGATGAAGCGCAGTTCTCTGTCTATATTACGTTCCCCCAAGTTTCTGGTCATACAAGATCAGGAGAGACTCCAAACAGAAATAAGGCACTGCCACATAACAAGGATGTGTGTGTACCAGGAGCTCAGGCAGATATCGAAAGGAAAATCAAATTACGCTGTTTTAATTGACTCGCATTTTGCAAATCAAGGAAACAACCCTCAGTATGGAAAAGGTCTTCAATCTTTTCAATTAAGGAGCCTGAACAACAAAATCAATGAAATTCTGGGGCAGAGCTATGGGTCTGGACAATAAACCATCAATATAGTTGCTGAATTTTAAAACTAAAATTTTTTTGGTAAGAAAAAAATAGAAATGACCAAGTTTACCAAATGTTCTCAAATATTAGATGTGTTGTAATAATATGCTCTTTCATCATGTTTAGTACTCCTATCTCTCTTCCTGGTATATCTATGGATGTGAAGAAAGGAAAAAAAAAGTACATATGTTTCCACATTTTGTTTCATGCAGTTTGACACATCCATAAAGAGTTTAGAACGAGAGCTAAGGTGCATTTATTTTATGAAGCTTTTTGCAAACTGGCGAACCCTGTTTTGCCCAAGCCTCTAAAATCCACTCTGCAGAATCATATTCTTTCCCACCTTCTGCATCATGGATCCATCATTCGAGGGGCTGAATAATTCTGCTCCTATACCTAATGGTCTTCTTATTTGTCTGTGGGGCCACTGAACACAATGGAGACGTTTCTAATTCAAGCACACTGGGTAAACTCTCTCAGGAGAGAAAAGTCAGTAAACTGACCAATAGAAACAATGCAGGATATAATTCACATGCCTCTGCTGTGGGTATCTGATCAAGGGATCAGACTACAGTAAAACATTAAGTTTTATTGGAGATTAGCAATCCTAAGATCAGTGAGTTTCTGGAATTCCTTTCTTATATCAACATTCTGCCTGGCAACCCCAGAGATGGGAGTATAAATTAATATCTAATATCTTAATTGTGCTATCCCATGTCAAATAAGGCAAATTGTAGAACACAATTTTAAAAAATTATTACATGAAATGTAGAGAATTTTAAAAAATATCTAGCATTTATGGACAAGTTATGCATAAAGTTTTAATTTCCACAAGGAAAGCTGACAATTAGGATGTTTTATGAAAACAGGACTTGTTTGAAAAAAGCGAAAAGGTTTATAAATTAGTAAAATATTGGCTACATCTAGTGGTGTGACTTTGTACAGAGTTAATCTTACATCACATGGCTTTAAATACACAAATGCTATATGACCATACCTCCTTCACAAGTAGAACACAATATTTAGGAGAGATTTTAATTAAACACTGGACTGTTCCTTGTTCTGTGGATTTCTAAGATTGCACAAATTATCTACAAATTTCATTTTGGTTTACTTTAGCATTTCTTGGGTCCAATGTTTAGTTCTTTGGTTGTGAGTTGGTATGTCACTGTAATTACATTTCTCCAAATGCTTGATGTTATACATTTTGCTTATCTACCCCACTGAGATCCAATGTTTAAATTATCAGCTTTGGTGCATATTCCAATTAAGATCCAGAAATTAGAATGGCTGAGTTAAAGTTGAATGTCCACATTCAGGGAACTGCTAGTACACCAGTTGAAACCACAATTACACTCACAGCTCATCACCAAGTACTGTGTCACCTCAAAACGTACATTTTCAACTACTGGAACATTGTGAAAATACTTGACTTTAGGGAACAAAGTTCCTTCCCACCCACCCAACTACAAAATGAATACAATTGGATAGCATATTTTATAAAAGGGATTACAAAGCTCCACAAGGATATTTATCTATATGGGTGAAATTAACACAAACAATTGACTATCAAAATAGTTTTATAATTAGAACAACAAAAAACTAGGTACATTCAGAAACACTAGTGTCTCATTTACAATAGACACATATGTATTGTCAGGTACAGTAACACCAGACTCCTATGAATATATACTAAAAATTGCAGTTACATTTAGAAATAATCAACTTGAAGCAACACGATTTATGTCATTAAATACCTCATTTAAAAAAAAGTTCCATAAAATCTTGCACTTTTCTTCAGCTTGAAGATTTCATTTCAGATAAGATGCAATTTCTTGAAACTCCGAAAAAGGAGTTTTGTGCATTCGTACCTGTTCAGCAGAAGCCCTTTTGAAAAATCTAAAAATGTTCAACTTGCAGAGCTTCCAAATGTGCTTGTTGCTATTTTCGGACTAGTGGCTGCTATTTCTGCAAGCTTTTGCTCTTCAGATGCAAAGTTCAAGGGCTGAAAGCTAACATCGTGGCTTGGCTCCATCAATCCATTCAACTCTAGATTATAGATTTCTGCATCAAATGTTGTCAAGTTGCTTTGTGACTCATTTTTCTTCCAGCAAACCAAATCCTAAAATAACAAGAGTTAAATTTAAAGCCAAATCAGATTAATGCAAAACCCCACTCCAACCAAAATCAGATTTTGGAATGAAAGATTACAAACAAATTATTTTTAAAATGTTTTGTCTTCTTTTCCCCTCTAGTCTTTTCACATTTTTGATTATTCAGAGAGAACCTGCTTCCTGGATTTAATAACCCAGAGATCTGCCAGTTTGACTAAACCCCAAATTAACTCCATAATCAAGAATCAGAAAAAATAATTTGTTGACACCAAGATCAAATTCAGTTCAAAAATGAATCATTGGGCCCCTGTTCATATTTAACTGTCTGTTTTAAAAAGCTACAGACCTTATGGTTATTTGGCCCCATCAGCTATGTGGCAGTGGAACAAACCTCGCAATTAAATGGCAAAATGATTCAGAAGTACACTGGCTGCTTTTCCAATGTTGCAGCAAAATCCTGTCTGCCTGAACCATATGTGATTCAATTTGATCAGCACCATTTTCCTTATGTACAGATATGTACAATAAACCTGTGCATCACTTCTTCTATTCCAGTGTTTGTCAATAACAAGTGCAATTGATTCTACTGCGTTAATATTCATTTTCATTTATCAAAATGCGATTTTCTCCCTTGTTTTCTATCAAGCAGATCCAATTCTGAATGATTAAACCAAGGATTTTTTGTGCACTCAAGCTAGTGCTTCCACAGGCTAACAACTTGAAACACTCTATATAATAAATCAGATGAAACTGTAATTTTAGCATTTTTGATTGTGCTCTCAACAAAGAAGTGCAGTAATAACTTTAGATTCATCTATTTTATTTATTCATAAATTACAAGAGACAGTGGCAATGCCAGCATTAATTGTCCAATCTTAATCTTCCTCGAAAGGTGGTGGCGAGCCACCTACTTGAGCCACTGTCAGCCACGTGATGAAAGTAATCCCATAATGCTATTAAGGACGGTATTCCAGGATTTTGGCCCAGCCATGGTGAAGAATGATTCACAAGTAGGTCCTGTAAATTCTTCATTTCTTCCTTAAAATAACACTTACAAGGCCTTTCTCATACAAAACAAATAAAAGCCCTACAATGCAGGAGGCGGCCATTTAGGCTATCCAGTCTGCAGTGGCTCCTTGAAAGGGCATCTTATTCTGGCCGAACCCCCGACCACCTCTTCCTGTAACCCCGCGCATTTACCATGGCTAATCATCTAACCTACAGGCAGAGAATGTGCAAACTCCACACAGATAGTCATCCAAAGCTAGAATTAAACCTGGCTCCTTGGTGCTGAGAGCAATTTCGACACAATTGTGGAACCAGGCTTGCAGCATAAGAACATAAGAAATAGGAGCAGGAGTAGGCCATCTAGCCCTTCGAGCCTGCCCCGCCGTTCAACAAGATCATGGCTGATCTGAAGTGGCTCAGTTCCACTTTCCCGCTTTCTCCCCATAACCCTTAATCCCCTTGCCTACCAAAAACCTATCTGCCCGCGTCTTAAATATATTTAGCGAGGTAGCCTCAACCATTTCAACGGGCAGAGAATTCCAGAGATTCACCACCCTTTGAGTGAAGAAGTTCCTCCCCAACTCCATTCTAAACTGCCCCCCCCCACTTATCTTGAGGCTGTGCCCTCTAGTCCTGCTGTCCTTTCTGAGCGGGAAGAACGTCTCCACCTCTACCCTATCCATCCCTTTCATCATCTTATACGTCTCAATGAGATCTCCCCTCATCCTTCTAACTCGAACGAGTACTACAAGCCCAGTCTATTCAGCCTCTCCTCATAGCTCAACCCTCTCAACTCCGGACAAATGGTTGGGGGGGGGGGGGGTGGGGGGGGGTGGCAGTAGGAAAGTGACTGTCACTTTCTCTTCCCCTAACTGTTGACATTCTGAAGTATGATTGGCATATATTAGATTCAAGACACACATATATCCAATCTTCACAGTCAGTTAAAAGAATATGGTCACCCTTGGAGCTAGCTCTCATCTTCAAGAGGGTCTTTGTCTCAATGTCCCATTGTTC
The DNA here is from genome assembly GCF_965287045.1 of Carcharhinus amblyrhynchos. NCBI lineage: Eukaryota > Metazoa > Chordata > Chondrichthyes > Carcharhiniformes > Carcharhinidae > Carcharhinus > Carcharhinus amblyrhynchos. The sequence goes on along the minus strand of NC_137326.1, from coordinate 97,414,666 downwards.
ATCAGTTTGGCTTCTTCTCTATTTCTCCTCCTTTTCTTCTTTTGTGACCCTGTCTCCCTCCCCTTCAGTCACCGGTGAGGGATTTGTCCTTTTGAGTTTCTGGATCTCTCTTTCTCTCTTGGTACTTTCCATAAGATGATGGATGGCGGGGGAAGGCAGGGCCAATCCATTCAATGAGGAAGAAACTCTCTTGCCTGATTGGTGCCAGAGAGCAGGGAGCTAAAGAAGGGGAGGGGCACTAAAATTGGAAGACAAACGGAAGGAGGGATTAAAATTTGGAGACCAGAGAAGGAGGTATTAAAACTGAAGAAGGAATGAGAGGCATTTGTTGAAGCGGGGGCCAATGGGGATCAAAAACAGTGGCACTAGCAGGGAAGAAACAGAATGGGAGGCAATAGGGTCCAGTGAGGTGATGTGGTGGCACTGGAGGCAGATCAGAGGAGTTCCAACAGATTGATTCCGGGGATGAAGGGATTGACGTATGAAGGGAGGTGAGGAGAGAAGTGTGAGAGGGGATCAGATAGGGGTATATAGAGTAAATATAGACCAAATGTTTCCACTTATGGGGCAATCTAGAACAAGAGATCACAGCTACAGGTTGAGAGGCTGTGGAACTAACACTGAGATGAAGAGAGGCTACTTCTCGCAGAGGGTGGTGAATTTATAGAACTCGTTGCCCCATAGCGCAGTGGAGTCTGAATCAGTGAATGGTTTCAAGAAAGAGATAAATATATTTTTCTAAAGAAAGGATAAGGGGATATGAAGGGACTTTGTAAATTGGAAAGGACTTTAAAATCCAAGCTCTGTGGCAGGATTTGAGACCAGAGAGAGTACTTATGGATAATGAAAAATAGAGATGACGTATTGTTTGTACAAAACATGATAAATTTTGTTCACTGCAAATTTCAACTTGGATTCAAATTTGAATTTTGACCTTCCAGCAGAAGTTTTCAAATTGAAGGTCAAAACATATCAGACTGAAGGCTTTACAGAAGAGTCGTAGTGCTTTACAGTATGGAAACAAGCCCTTCTGCTCAACTGTCAATGCCATCCTTTTTTTCTAAAACCACAAAGCTAGTCCCAAATGCCCACATTTGGCCCACATCCCTCTTACCCATGTAACTGCCTAAACGCTTCTTAAAAGACAAAATTTGTACCCACCTCTACTACCACCTTTGGCAGCTTGTTCTAGACACTTACCATCCTCTGAAAAAATTGCCCCTCTGAACCCTTTTGTATCTCTCCGCTCTCACCTTAAACCTATGCCCTCTAGGTTTAGACTCCCCTACCTTTGGGAAAAGATATTGACTTTCGACCTGATCTATGCCCCTCATTATTTTATAGACCTCTATAAGATTAACCCTCAGCCTCCTACTCTCCAGAGAAAGAAGTCCCAGTCTATCCAGACTTTCCTTATAACTCAAACCATCAAGTCCAGGTACCATCTAGTAAATCTTTTCTGCACTCAAACCAAATATAAAACAAAACACTCCACCTATTTATAGTTTGCTATGTTTTAGAACCAGACAAAATGTGTACATTAAGAAAAAAAAAGCAGAAAATGCCAGAAACCCTCCAGATCATGCTGCACTTGTGCAGCGAAAGACTTAATCAGGTTGATGATCTCTCGTCAGAAAAGATTTATCTGCTTTTAATGAGTGTAAAACCAAGTAAATTGGGGAAGCGGAAGAAATTCAATTATATTTAAAGGTTGAAACAGACAGATTTTTGGTCTCTCGGGGAATTAAAGGAAAAGAGCAGCAAGTGGAAAAATAGAATTTTTGAAAAAAATGTTTATGGGATGTGGGCATCATGGGTTCGGCCAGCATTTATTGCCCATCCCTAACTGCCCTTGAAATGCATGGCTTGCTAGGCCATTGCAGAGTGCAATTAAGAGTTAACTACATTGCTGTGGATCTGGATTCACATGTAGGCCAGGCCAGGTAAGGATGGCAGATTCCCTTCCCTAAAGGGCACTATTTTTTGCGTTTTTACTGTAATCGGCAATAGTTTTATGGTCTTCATTAGACGTTTGATTCCATGTTTTGTTTTTACTGAATTCAAATTTCAACAACGGCAATGGCACGATTTGGACCTGGGCCCCCAAAGCATCACCCTGGTCTCCTAAGTTAAAAAAAAATCATTGATGGGATGTGGGTGTCATTGGATAGTCCAGCATTTATTGTCTATCCCTGGTTGCCCTCGATAAAGGTGGCAATTGGCTGCCTTCTTGAACTGCTGCAATCCAAGGTGTAGGTAGACCAGGTGTGCTGTCCAGAAGGGGGTTTCAGGATTTTAACCCAGTGAGAGTGAAGGATTACAATCCAGTGACAATACCATCACGCCATTGTCTACCCCTTGAAACCCAAGATCACCCATGATCATTCTCAATGCTGGAACAGATTTGATGAGCCATGTGCTGCACAAAAGGTTGCTTCAGAAGGTTAGGGGGCATGGAGTTGGGGGTAAGGTGTTAGCGTGGATAGAGGATTGGCTGTCTAATAGGAGGCAGAGAGTTGGTATCAATGGGTGCTATTCTGATTGGCGGTTGGTGACTAATGGAGGGCCGCAGGGATCGGTGCTGGGGCCTCAGCTATTTACCATTTATATAGATGATCTGGAGGAGGGGGCTGAGTGTAGGGTAACGAAATTTGCTGATGACACAAAGATGAGTGGAAAAGCAAATTGAGCGGAGGGTGTGGGAAGTCTGCAGAGGGATCTGGATAGGCTGAGCGAGTGGGCGAGGACCTGGCAGATGGAGTACAATGTTAGCAAGTGTGAGGTTATCCACTTTGGCAGGAATAATAGTAGGAGGGATTACTATTTAAAGGGCAAAAAGCTGCAGCATGCTACGGTGCAGAGGGACCTGGGGGTCCTTGTGCATGAGTCGCAAAAACCCAGTCTGCAGGTGCAGCAGGTGATCAAGAAGGCGAATGGGATGCTGGCCTTACTAGCGAGGGGGATAGAATATAAAAGCAGGGAGGTCTTGCTGCAACTGTACAGGGCACTGGTGAGGCCGCAGCTGGAGTACTGTGTGCAGTTTTGATCGCCGCACTTGCGCAAGGATATTTTGGCCTTGGAGGGAGTGCACAGGAGGTTCACTGGACTGATACCAGAGATGAGGGGGTTCGACTATGAAGAGAGACTAAATAGACTGGCTCTGTACTCGTTGGAGTTTAGAAGGATGAGTGGGGATCTTATAGAGACGTGTAAGATAATGAAAGGGATGGATAGGGTAGAGGTAGAGAGAGATTCATCCCGCTCAGAAAGGACAGCAGGACCAGAGGGCACAGTCTCAAGATGAGTGGGGGGCAGTTTAGAACGGAGTTGAGGAGGAACTTCTTCACTCAAAGGGTGGTGAATCTCTGGAATTCTCTGCCCGTTGAAGTGGTGGAGGCTACCTCGCTAAATATATTTAAGTCACGGGTAGGTAGGTTTTTGACAGACAAGGGAATTAAGGGTTATGGGGAGAAAGCGGGAGAGTGGAACTGATCCACTTCAGATCAGCCATGACCTTACTGAATGGTGTGGCAGGCTCGAAGGGCTAGATGGCCTACTCCTGCTCCTATTTCTTATGTTCTTATGTCTACTCTTGATTATTCCTATGTTCTTAAATGGGTTTGAGGGCAGTTCTGAAAGGTCAGTGAGCCAAAACATCAATTCTGTTTCCGTCTCTCTCTCTCTCCACAAAACTAGAATCATAGAATCCCTGCAGAGCAGAAAGAGGCCATTCTACCCATTGAGTCTGCACCTACTCTCTGACAAGGAATCTCGTCCAGACCCTCTCCCTATCTCTGTAACTCCACACATATAAGATGGCCAATCCACCTAACCAGCACATCTTTGGATTGTGGGAGGAAGTCCACACAGACATGGGAAGAGCGTCACCCGAGACTGAAACCGAATCTAGGTTCCTGGTGCTGTGAGGCAGCTGTGCTAACCATTGTACCACTGTACTATTTGATCACTGTTTCCATTAATGAAGGAAATTTGAAAATAAAAATGCTTACTGTGATATCGATGGGCTTTGGTAGCACATTTGTCTTAAACCAGGGAAAGACTTCAGAAAGCTCTTTTTTTTGGTCCTCTGTGAATTTGGGTTGGTTTCTCTGCATCATTTTCAGCTTCTCTCTGTCCTCCTTCAGAACCGTTTCAACGTCCCTAAATTGTAACAACTATGATCAGCATTCTGATTGCACAGCGCTTGTAGATAAAATTGCAAAACAAAACACTAAAAGCAAAGCTCTCAGTGATAATTATACTTAATATATAAATCATAATGCTCTCATAATAAGGTGATTGCTACAAAACACCAAATGTCAACTGGGTAAAAATAAACAATCACACTTCTGCACTGAAATGTACTTGTTCAATCCTCACAAGTGATGCTTTACCTGTCAATTTATAACTCAGTCATTCTAATGCAGGTATAACCCATTTGAAATAAATTGTGGCAATATTCAATAAAAAGAGGAATAAATTCATGTGAATATGCTAATTGCTCATATGCTGATAATACTAATAGGTTTGTAAAATTAAATCCTATTCTGTAAAGCATGTCTCAAGTCAGCCAAGCCACTTTGATGTAATACTTTGCCATTTATTTCCCAAATTCCAAAGCAACTAGTGGCACTAGAGAGGCTGTAAAGCCTGTTTCTAGTGCCACCATTTTTTCAGCACTACATGTGTTGTTAGTCTCCTATAGTATCTATGATACATGCACACTTCTGGTTTGAGCTATGCCAGATATCATTGTGGTGAGGTTGTTAGCAATACACACATAGAAAACATCCACTGGAAAATAGACAGTTCCTACTGTGACACAAACCACGTTGCAAAACTTCTTGTCAAACATATGCAATTTCATCTTCTCATGCACTCAGGATGAAAATGGGTCTTGCCAATGAGCGTACTGTCATTGGAACAGAACAATGATCCTGTTGTCGTTACCTGTTGAAAACATGAGGTATATTTTCAACTTGCCACCTGAGAGTATAGCTGGCCTCATGGATCATCTGGCTGCCACCAAAACTGCCTGGTTTTCAATTTCAGGAAGCCAAATGAAATTTAAAAAAAGTGGCTAGTGGGGGGCAAAATCAGTCTGGTAGAGGATCAACAGTGGAAGCCATCAATAGCTAGGGGAGGCAGTGATACCACAGAACAGAGAAATTGGCACATGCGCAATTGCGCACTCTGCTCTTTGCTGCTGTCTTTAGGATGAGCTTAGGCACCTCCTCCTGCTGGCGGGAAACAGATCTTGTTTCATTTTTGCTCAGAACGTGGTAATTGGATTTTTAGTTACCTAAAAAAAATCAATATGATTCTTTCCCATTTGACACTCATTCGGCACATGGAATTTTTTTGGTAAGGTTGCCCCCAAGGTATTTTTCTCGGACGCATAGCCAATTTCTTAATTAAACAAAAGGCTCACTTCTGAAGGGGATGGGAAGGAAGCAGGAATTCTAGGATTACAATTACAGCAATTGTATGTTAACACATAGCCAACAACATAAGAAGGTTATAAGAAAAGTTATTCACAAATCATCACTTCTTAACAAATTTATGCTTATAAACTATAAGCCAAATGCAGCTCGTTAGCAAAGTAGAACCTCGTGCAATGTAACATCATTCATCAAATGCAGCTCACAACCCACGGTTATTGTCTGGTGGGGTCAACTGGGCAGACTTGCAGATAATCACAGCAAGGATTTTCGATAGAAAACATTAGTTGCAAGGCAGTGTCCAAATACATTAAAATCACAAGATACAGTGACACTGAAAACATGTGGGCAACAGGAACATTTAAGGGTTAAGTACACAATTGCAGATTGTGTCAGATACACTGCTGATGCAAGAAAGCTACAACCACTCCACAAAATCTCCTTTTAGATTGTCAGCACTCACCTTGATGGAAGTTGGTAGGTCATCATGGTTCTCTCATCTGTATTTGCCATTGATAGCCACACTGGGTCCTGGAGTACACAGTCAGTGAAGCAGTCAATCTTTCTGTTGTTTCTTAGTTTTGGCTTGTGGTCATTCTCTGAGGAGTCAATGCTTCCAAAATATTTGCTGGTGTTGCTTAGATGGCTACTTCCTAATAATGATTAAAAACAAATTTAATTGAGTGGAGGGAAAGGGTCACAGTCTAAACTAAAGTTCAAGAACACAAACATGGAAAAAAATGAGGGCTACTCCGTTGATCAGGCTTGCTTCTTTTACAGGAATGTGCAATATGTCACTAAGTAGAGTTTATTCCATTTCATCAAAGAAAGACAAGTTCCATAAAACTTCAATACAACAGCAAAATATTGCGGGAGCTGGGAATCTGAAATAGAAACAGAAAATGCTGGAAATATCATATTCTATGGAAGGGAAACCTTCAAAACTGGGAAGAGTTAGAAATATAATAAGTCTTAAGCAGGTGACACGGAAGACGGGGGTACAAAAAAGAACAAAAGGGAATGTCTCCAATAGGGCAAAAGTTGGGTAATATTAAATGTCAAAAGAATCAGTTGTGCATTATCGAAGAGACAAATAAAGAAACAAAATGATGTATCCAGAAGAGGTTTGGATGACAGAATAGTGAACTGCTGTCCAAAAACAAATCGCGGATGAGCAGGAAGGAAAACATATTGCAAATAAACAAAAAAATGATGGATTAACTCAGCAGATCTGGCAGCATCTGTGGAGAGAGAAAGTTAAATCGGAGTGATTTACTGCAAAACTGCTATTGGCTGGTCATGGGATCTTTTGATCCTGCCATTGCCAATGGAGTTTCTCATTGAATGCGTCTTTTACTTCCATGAGACCCGCTGCAGGGGTGTGGGTCTTCAGTGGGGTTGAAAAGCCCTGGTCATTTTCCAGGCATAACACCTTGCACCTGACTGTCCCCAGAATTATGTTTTTTGACAAACTGGCAGGCAACTGCGATTTGAGACAGCCTGCAGCATCCGCCTACAAATAGGATGCTGCCGGCAGAGTCCACTAATGCCGCACACTGCTGCCATCTGGTGTCATCGCTATTGGAGCTATCACCATGGAAAGAGAGATTCATCCCTGTTTCTGGTGGAAAAGCCCCAGTTGCAAATCACAGGGAAACAATACTGTCTGGGGGTTTGGAGGGGTGGGACTGTGGATTATGAAAATCAACTTCTGTGTTTTGTGTCCCAGTTTGTTGGATCTTCCAGGGAAAGAAGCAAGCTTGAGCTGGTGCTTCGCTGTGGTAAGTGAACGGAGGCATAAAATGCAAGACAAAAAGCCATCCTGTGACCAGATCAGCTCAAAGACTTGACTATCCAGTGTAAAACTGGATGAATGGCTAAAACAAATTTTAGGCCACCTGAATGTGACAATCAGGGACCTGGATATGACCCAAGCCTGCTGAGGCACTCTAAATGGTGTAGATCGGGACATAAAGCTGCAAGGCATCAAAGATGAGTAAGTGGACAAAGCTGCAAGAGCATCCCACACAGATCTCCACTTGGCGCAATAAGGGCTAAACAGATGATAAAGAATGAACAGCCAATTCATATCTCTCCTCACTTTTATTTCTACTAACTTCAGTGGAATGGAATATCAGGCGAGATGTATTACAGCTGGCCAACTCACTTTTGCTTAATGTCAACATTTACCACCCAGCCTTCCAACTGTGAACCTACAGCACTGACACTAATTTGGGCTCCCAACAGTACACCCACTCAAATCAACCAGACTGGAGTTTGCACAAAAATGTTGACAATTTTGTAAAAATAAATGCTTAAATGTTGGCCAAAAACCTCTGTCCTTGTTTGTGGCTGGGATTCTCCAGTGTCATTGAAAGTGAGTGATGTTTTGGCTAGGATACCAAATTCTCAATTTTCTCTGGCAGCAGGCGGGCATGCACGAGATCGGACAATCCCACCCATTAGGTTTTCCTGCAACAAAATAAACAGCACTACTGTTTTCACCCGCAAGTTTAAAAAAAACTTGTATTTGTACAGCATTTTTCATGATCACAGGGTGTACCACAGTATTTTACAGACAATGAAATGTCTTTCAAGTGTAGTCCCGTTTGCACTTCAACCCACCATATGAATTTATTTGTAAGCTTATGTCTTTGTTCATACTAACATTGGCATGTTGGGGAGAAGAATTTTCAACTTGTGGCAATTTAAAAATCTTTAGTAAAACAAGGTGGAAGGCAAGGCTCTGTGAGAATAGAAGTGATTATTTGGACAGTTACCTGTGTCAGTTCCTGACATGCCACAGCCATTAGATGGAGAGCCTGAGGAGCCTGAAGCTGTTGATCTGGCACTCCCTGAGCCTGCAGAGCCAGTGCCTGACAGAGAATCATGGAGTAGCAGATCTAGTAGGTCAGTGGAAGTGGAGTGGGCATCACTGTTCTGGGCTTCGGCAGGTGATATAGCCTTGAAAAAAAACAAATTCATTTGGCTTACTGGCAGCCATTCATTTTATGAGGAACAACTGCTGCAATGACCAGTGTTTATAATAGATATTTTGCATTGAATGAGACACAATTGTACAGTTTTTGTGAACCAACATGCTACATCAAGTCATGGGCAGACATGGGTACGATTGCAATCTCTACATTGTCCGATTTTACCACCTTGCAAGTTATCCTCTTGAAACGCAGTGGAATATGGTAGATGGCTGAGGCCATTCATTCAAAAATTGATTGGGGCTTTTGTGAAGAGAACAAAATGGAAGAAAGAAAGAGAAAGAGCGGGGGAGAGAGAGAGCAGGGGAGGTGGGGGGGGAGAGAAAAACTTTTGGTCAAGGTCCATCAGCTCTTGTGACAACTGCTAGCATACAGAGCAAAGCTATTGTTTTCACGCATCAAGAAGTAGCTGCAGAACCAAAATATATTTCCCCTCGCTCATCCAGTTCCCCCCATGATATGTTCTGTGGTGGCAAAAGCGGCCCAGCACTGGCTGACAGTGGGAAATTCTGGTCCCACCGCTGTCAACAGAGCTTACCATTGTACGCACATTCTCCACCCGCCTCCAGCTCGGCAGGCTTCATCAGTGGCAGGACTGGAAGTTCCTACAAGTGGGAACAGCCTGAAAATTCCAGCCAGTGTGTTTTTCAGTAATATTCATTTAAAAACCAAAACAATTAAATGGTCAGTGGTGTCATGAAGAAAAACTCTAAGATAAGCAACCATTAGTCAACAAAATATGATGTGATTCTCCACGAGTTTGTGCATAAATTGACTTAGAATTCCTACAGTGCAGGAAGAGGTCATTTGGCACTGACCACAATCCCACCCAGACCCTATCCCATATCCCCACGTATCTACCCACTAATCCCTCTAACCTATACATCTCAGGACACGAAGGACAATTTTAGCAAGACCAATCAACCTAACCTGCACATCTTTGGACTGCGGGAGGAAACCGGAGCACCTGGAGGAAACCCATACAGACACGAGGAGAATGTGCAAACTTCTCACAGACAGTGACCCAAGCTGGGAATTGAACCCAGATCCCTGGAGCTGTGAAGCAGCAGTGCTAACCTATTGAAATAAAGTTGTTACTAAAGTTGAAGATCACTGCGTTTTTTTTCCTCAAACGAGAATATCTTAAGTTTCATTGCAATTTCAGCACTGATGGGACACTTTTATATGACATACCTTTGTGCCTGAACTGCTGCTCACTCTACAGCATTGCTAGCTACTCTGACCCAATTTCCTTTCTGAGATGTAATATTCTCCAATATTTAAATATTCACTAAAAACATAAGAACATAACATAAGAACATAAGAAATAGGAGCAGGAGTAGGCCATCTAGCCCTTCGAGCCTGCCCCGCCATTCAGTAAGATCATGGCTGATCTGTTGTGGCTCAGTTCCACTTTCCCGCCCTCTCCCCATAACCCTTAATCCCCTCTCTTATCAAAAACCCATCAACCTGCTTCTTAAAAATATTTAGCGAGGCAGCCTCCACCACTTCAACGGGCAGAGAATTCCAGAGATTCACCACCCTTTGAGTGAAGAAGTTCCTCTTCAACTCCGTTCTAAACCGCCTCCCCTTTATCTTGAGGCTGTGCCCCCTAGTCCTACTGTCTTTTTTGAGCGGGAAGAGTCTCTCCACCTCTATCCTATCCATCCCATTCATCATCTTATACGTCTCAATGAGATCTCCCCTCATTCTTCTAAACTCTAACGAGTACAAGCCTAGTTTATTCAGCCTCTCCTCATAGCTCAATCCCCTCAACTCCGGTATCAGCCTAGTAAACCTCCTCTGCACTCCCTCCAGGGCCAAAATATCCTTGCGCAGGTGCGGCGCCCAAAACTGCACACAGTACTCCAGCTGCGGCCTCACCAATGCCCTATACAGCTGCAGCAAGACCTCCCTACTTTTATATTCAATCCCCCTCGCTATGAAGGCCAGCATCCCATTCGCCTTCCTGACCACCTGCTGCACCTGCAAGCTCAACGGCCATCTGCAGTGCATTCCATATCCTAATAAATCTTTCCACTTAAATTTTCTTTCAACTTCTTCCTTTACACTCTTCATAACAACGCCAACTTCTCTCCATTTGTCTATAATTTTGCCTCTCAAATAGTCTCGTAATTCTCAAGTTATTGGATTCATCTCTTATTTTGTTCTGAGGCAGCAAAAGCAGTCATTTTTTTCCCTCAAGTCCCTTGATTTGGCAAGCCTTGCAATGTAGGCTGGGAGATTGGGGACAGAGTATAGGCCAGGATTCTCCCAGAAAAAAAACTAAGTGCCCAATGTGCAGGAAAATGGGAGTATTTCCCACTCATTTGTTCGGACACACTTACTTGAGCGAATCTCCGACACTTTGAACATTGCAGAGTGCCTCACGGTGATTCACTCTGGTAAACAGGAGGTCACCTGATTGCTGGCCAGTCCCGTAACCCACCCTGCCCCAAATCGCTGACCTTCTGACCCCTCCCCCACACCCTTTCTGGCCCTGCCCCTTTAGTACTGCTCAGTTTGCACCTGAGCTGTGCCAGGTTGACACTGCCCAAGGTGCACCCCCTGCACCTATGACCTTCCGGGGGGATCTCAATGGCCTACGTTCCCTCCAGCAGGGTCAGGGTGCCTATTTCCTCAGTGGGGAGCAGTGGTAAATACTGCTGGAGGGAACCACTCCCTGCAAAAGGGGTGGTGGGTGTGGTGTGGGAGGAAACGCTGGTGTGCTAATGTGCCCAGGGAATACTGTCCTGAACCTGCTAATCATAATGAAATGAGGATTTTGATACGATAATCAGCTCCCCACCAATTTCCGGCACTGAGATGATTATGTTAAAAAAACAGCTGGGAGACTCACGACCAGCGCTAAAGGCCTCCTGCTGGTGTCTCCTGGCCTGTTGTGCTGCTTATTGTGAGAAACAATGGGCGGGATCTTCTGGTAGCTAGCCATCCTAGCTGTTAAAGGAAATATACCAATTGGCGGGCTATAACTAGTATTGAGCAATGTTTATCAAAGATCTACATTAGCACCTCAAATTTTCACCACATATAACCAGTGATTCTGTTGCAGGAAGACAGCTGTGTACCCACGTTTGCAGATGATACAAAGTTGGACGACAAATTATCAGACGAAAACAGGAAATTGCAAAGTGTCTACTCATTTAAATCCGTCTATGCCAAACAATACAAGGCAAAAATTCAAGCCTGTGCAAGTGTGGGGTCATCGGTTTTGAGTTCATTTATCTTTCCCTTTTCTCATGGCTATAAAATTTTAAAACTTCTGTGATTCATTTAGAGTGGGGTTTTCCCATCCTTCCCACCAGCGTGGTCTTCTGGTCCTGCCTATGGTATAGTGTTCCTGGCAGCAGGGGGTGGATTCAATGGGAAATCACATCGAGGAGTCTGACAACACCAGGTGCAAATCTAAACCAGGTGTTGGACTTAAACCAGGTGTTGTCAGACTTCTTACTGTGTTTACCCCAGTCCAACGCTGGCATCTCCACATTAAATCACATTGACACAGCAATGGGACCAGAAGATCCCGTCATCAATGGCAGGCCATCTCCTGCTGCCAAGAAACATGCCGGGGGCATAGAATCTTATCCTTACTTTCTGTTTCGCCTCCTGCCCCACAAAAATACAATACATCAAATTTACCATCACAAGAGTTGTAAATCTTACTGAATGTTACTCTCAGATGACATTTTGTACCATCATGCTATTTACTTGCTCACTTTACTCCCACCACATCATTTCAGCTGGTTTATATTTAAACAGGGAGTGTGACAATGACATCAGCAGGAAATTCCAGCTTGTCGGACTATGCTAAATTGGTTGCAGAGCTGAATTGAAGGAAAAGGCAAATCCAAAGAATATACCTATAATAACCAAAAGTGCAAACATTTCACCAGAAAACTTCAGCTCCCTCAGGTTAGATTCCATAAACTATTCTAGGTATCGGAGTTTAAAAAAAATACTCATTCATCATACGTTGTCACATCCTTTACAGTTTTCAAGATCAGTAGTATTTTATTAAATTTGACCAAGATTTAAAGATTCAAAGTCTTCAATCTTTTTCAACCTTTATTTTCTCATTCTTGGCTAAAGAAATCTTTAGATTTTGGGTCAGTGTGCCTTTGGCTAGAGTGAGTTTTTACTTCTCTCTCCTCCTCTTCCTGGAACCCTTGCCCCAAGACAAAAATCACCCAATCTAATTTAAATAAAAATTAGAAAACAAAAAAGATTATACGCTTTTGGTTCTGTTCACTTTTAAGTCACTGAGATAGTCCTTTATAACCTGGATTTCAGACTACAAAATATTCAATGTCTCTAAAATAAAAAAAAGTGTTAAGATATTTTGCCTTTAATAATTCACACAAAGCTGCAATGTGAATGGTTAGGAAAAAAGTGTTTTTAATCTGTCAGTCACTTACCAGTGCTGCCTCATCATCCTTTGTCACAATGTCCAGATTTGTAACTTTGGCACTGTTGCTCATCCCTCCTCCATCAGCCATTGATCCACTTCCACCTACGATTCCGACAAACGCAATTCCCTCCGATGATTTGGGCATTTCTTCCAGCTGTAGCAAATTCAGCTGTAATGGTGAGCTGCACCTAGACTGGAACAACGGAGGGGAGGTGTGGCCCTGTGGTCCTACTGATGGTGGAGTACAGCAACATGATGGGGCACCTCGAGATTCCGGGGCAGGTGCCTTCTCGCCTTCAGCTGGTGGATCGTAACGTTGTGAAGCAAACTGTGGCTGAGACTGGAATGAAGTCTGTGGAGAGAATGGAGTTTGCGGCAAAAAGGCTGATGGTGATGGGAAAAATGGTGGATGCACAGTGTTGTTCATCTGAGGGAGCACATAATTAGGGAGTACAAAAGCCACCATAGGCGTTACCAGGGGTGCAGAGTATGCTGGGGGCTGAGTGGTGCAATGAACACCCTGAGCATTGTCAAAGTTGGGCAGAGACAGGTCAGTCACAGGAGGCATGCTGCCAGGGGCAGAAAATACAGGCAGCTGATAGGGTGGCATAACGGTTGTAAACGGTACAGCTGAATATCTACTCTGTGAGACAGCAGATGGGGGCCAGGAGGGTAGCTTATGTTGGTTGGTGCGAGATGCAGAACTATCAGACAATTCCTGCTGCTTGATGCGTTTTGATTTAAGCTTCTTATTCTTCCCTCCTTTTTTGTACATATGTTCTCCACGATTCCATCCAGCTTTAATTCCTTGAGAGCCTGCAGTATGAGGAAACAATCAGAAATGTTGCAAGCCCTCGCATTTTAAAAAAAAAATACTTTACTGTTGAAAATAAGTGACTAAAAAGTGCGACAGAGGGATTGACTCAATTATTGATAGCAGATCTGATGCATTCATCCTATAAACACAATTCTTTCACTCTTAGGGTGGGATTTTCTGGTCCCACCACTTCGGGAATTGTCACAAGCAGGAGAGAAAGTTTTGACAGGCCACCAAAAGTTCTGGTGACTTTGGGTGGGAATTTCTGACCCTCTGGCAGGTGCTATGAGAAAACCCCATCTATTGTTCCACTCAGTTGCCAGAGATAGGACACGGACTATTTTATACGTGTATTTTACTACAGCAACCTTTTGGAAGAATGCGCTAAGGGTAAATCATCATGATAATATTGGCATGTTGTAATAAAAGTGCAAAAGAAAATAACTTGTCAAACCAGGTGATTTAGAATTCCATGTCACCTTGGGTCAAATGAGCAATTTAATATGAATATGTCTGGTTTTTCAATTTGAGTATTGGGGTTGTCCAATTTAGTCATCAAACCTTTATTCACAAAGGATGAAATTTTGATAAAAACTAACTAAAGTTTTCCATACAATTGCAAAAACTGGGAGGTTCTCCTGACAATGCCAAAATGGCATCTTAAGCTGAAACAATGGTTTGGCCCTCATTTAGCATAAGATGTGCTCTTGTTAATGGATTCAAAGCTTGTGCTAGGAATGGCTACCCTCAGATTGTCAAGAAGTGATTACCATTTTAATTATCTGCCAGCACTCATTAAGGAAGTAGCATGGCGTTTTGACTATCCCCTCGCCACACCCCAAAGATGTGCTCTTAGGCTGATTGGTTTACCAAATTGACACTATTCTCCCCTGAATCTGGCTAAGTTAGGGGTTCCATTTGTAGACACGCAGGGTAGAATAGGTGTAGGGTGATGCGGCGGCGCGGGCTCGTTGGGCCAAAGGGCCTGTTTCCCGTGCTGGGTTGTTCTTTGTTCTAATAACGGTACATCCATTCTCATTCTTCTCACTTACTACGTCAGACTCCACAGACCTTAAACCATATAACACTGAAGGAAGTGTTTAAAAGGAGGGCATGTTTGCAGGTTCTTACCACAATCTCCTGAACATCCTTTGCACTGATCCTGTAAGTACGATTTGCCAGAAGGTTCAAATGTTTTTAGCTTACTCAGCTCCTTGAACTTGCTCAAGAATATCTGCTCTTCCTTTTGTGTATGAGCAGCCAGAACTTCTTTGGTGAGGCCAAGTTTCTTGTACGGTTCCTTTTCCTGGTTCACTGAAGGCACGGTGGTGACCAGAGTAGTAGACGCCATGTTCTCTGCAGGATCAGCAATGCCAAGGCCATCCTCCAACAGGATTTCTATTAAATTTCACATTTAAAATTGTAGCTATATGAAAGCTTTTCATTTTAGATAATAACTACGCAAGACATCTAATTTAGCAGTTCCATTGGTATAAACGAAAAAAAGACTAGGATGCTGCTAAGTAATACAGGTCGGATATGATCTTTTTAGTGTGCTATGAAATATTCTTAGCGAGGGTTGTGGCAATTAGTATCACCAATTTTGGGTTGGGTGGCGAGGAAAAATAAACATCCATCCAACATAGTGCGCATGCTTGTGGACATGTTCATGTATCGTACAAAACTATGGTAGGTTATAATAATTGAATAGCTTTGAAGCTTCACTGACGAGTGGCCAGCCATCAGTGTGAGCAGAACAGTTTCTGAGAAGGAGTTTTTGCCTTTAGAAGCTGCAAGCAACTGGGAAGTTAAAAAAAAAGCTTGGCACTACAACAATAACTTGCACCTTCCACATAGCAAAATATTCCAAGACACTTTGTAAGAATGATTATTGGAAAAAAGTCAAGAAATTGGAAACTGATGACTGCTAGTGTACAACACCATTGAAGTGAATTCTAGAAAAATGATGCTTCAGCAGTTCATCACTACATATTTTACTTGATAAAAGTTGGCTCAGTTTTGAAGACCTTTGCTTTTTAAAGGTAATGATTTATTACAAAAGATTTATGATAAGGAATTATTAAACTGCCTCACTTTCTAGAGTTTAGGAAATGTATGTATTCTTCTCGTGCTTCAAAGTTTGTTACAGAACACAGGAGGACTATTGCACTATTAAAGTGACAAACCATGGTGCTTCACAAAGAAAATTTAATACCAAACCACAGAGGTTTGACAGATGACCCAAAGCTTTATCAAAGAAGATTGAAGAAGCATCTTAAAAGGATGGGAGGGGGCAGAGAGAGCAAGCGAATGAAAGGAAGCAAAGTTTAGAGTGTTGGAACTAGCCAGCTGAAAGTACAAACATCGATGTTTGGAGTAATTAAAGTAGGGGATGTGCAAAAAGACCAGAAGTAAAGAATTTACTGATGACCGCGAAACCATTATCGGCTGTTGGAAAAAGCCATCTGGTTCACTAATGTCCAAGGAAGGAAATCTGCCATTCTATATGTGAGTCCAGAGCCACAGCAATGTGGTTGACTCTCAACTGCCTGCAGGCAACTAGGGATAGGCAATAAAAGCTGGCCAGCCAGCGATACCCATGTCCCATGAATGAATTTAAAAAAGAGAGTACAGAGAATATTGCAGAGGGTTTTTGAGCTGGAGTAGGTTATAAAAATGGGAAGAGGCAAGCCCAACAGGAATTGGGAGGGTTGAGTTAACACAATCAAGTACCATGATTGCCAAAACATTCAAGTTTTCTAAATGCCTCTATTAATGTTACATTAATGCAATTCCTTACTGCTGTGCTGAACATTGTGTGACCTGTCTGTCAGCAAAGTTATAAAATTTCAGTTTAAAGGAGGGATCCTTTCCCATAGTACAATTCAGAAATTACAAAAATATGAAGGCTATGTTATTAAATAGCTGTCTGCATTTAAAGGGGGCAATTATAACTTTGCGTGATAAAAAGGCCTGCTCGCTGACACTCTGGATGCTGACCACCCCCGCCAACAAATGCCCAGCCCCGATCGCTAGCCTCCCTCCATCTGTCACTCAGACTGAATGCAGAATGGCAGCGGATCCCCCCAGCTCCACCAATCATCAACCACCTACCGCCTCCCCCCCTCGCAACCTCCCCCCCCAACCCCACCCCCCTCCCCAAGGCCTCACCCCTTTGGCACTGCTTGATGCCTGGTTGGCAGTACCAAGATGCCCCCTGGGATTTAAATTTGCCTTGTGAGCAGTGCAAGGGGACCCAAACTGGCAATGCCCAAAAGCTCCCCCCACCAAGGGGCCTCAATTTCTCCCCCCATCATTCCAGCAGGCTCAGGCACCAGCTCCCTACAAGTGGAAAGCTATACTAAACCCCGCTGGTTTACAATCCTTACATGTCAGCAATAAACATTTCAGTCGTGGCCCGCTATTAAGATTTAATATGGATGAAAATTAGATTTTAAATTAATTATGCAGGCTCCATACTGATTTCTGGCGTGGTGCCGAAAATCAGGCTGCCGGAGACTCAGGTCGTGGCGCCCAGTGGGGAGTCCACAAAATCTCCCGGCCTGCTGTGCTACAAAAGCAGGCTGGGAGAATCACCCCCCTTCTCCCATCCCCCAATAAACACTCTCCTTAAATACGAAAGGATATTTTTGTCTGATGGCATTACTAAGGGTGGAATTTTCCAATCCCACCCAGCACGAGAATTGTAGTGGGCAGCACACAGACCATGCGAAGGTCTGCTGACCTTGGGCGGGATTTTCGGCATTGGGGTGAGTGTGGCCAGAAAATCCCGTCCTAAGAATTTACAGATGTATGGTACTAGGATACACGTTATCCAAAAAAATCTTGTACATTCTACTGATGTGCAGTACCTGCATCTGCTTGCAGTTTCTTATCTCCCACGTGGACAATAGTGCTGCTGTAACTGCACTGACTGGTGACACTTGCTGCCTTTCTTGGTAAAGAGAGTGGTGCTAGGGATGTACCAACAACAGCTCCAGTGGGCACCTCTTTTGCAGTTTTAAATGGAACTCGGACAGACTGAGGTGGCAGTGATGATGCTTCTGCCAAATTAACAGAAGAGTTCATTATACACTCACCCAACTTCTATTTATTTCTACTTGGTTGTCATCTATAGTACAGGGTACAAACAATGTGAATAAATTAACAGCTGATGTATATAAGACTTTCTATTTTCAATCTTCAGCTCAAAATGCATATTTTGCATGGACATTTTTTTCTTCCAAAAGCTAGCAACTCCAAGGACACTATGGCTTACGTTAAGTATTCATGTTTTTCATGTTAATTAATTCTCTTTATGGAACAAATTCAAAATTTTAATTTTGTGATAAGAGCCATGAAAATTTTAGACTTCGTATACAGACAGCAAAAGAAAATTTTGGGCATCTGCGGTAAAAATGCATGCAAAAATCTCATAGCACTACGACTTCGTTGATTGAATTACTCATTTTCCTTTGCATCAGAAATGTCAAACTATTCCAAACATACTATTGCTGGGTAATTTTCGATAAAGTATTTCAAAGTCAGTTTAGATAAATGTCAAAATGCCATGAAATACCTTTAGACACCTGGATGTTCTGATTTTTTTCTTTATCGTCGTCAGAAGCTGATGAAGACTCACATTTCCTTTTTACAGTGCTTGGAATATTGTAGCTATCCAAATATCTGCAAATATCAGAGACACAAATGAACCATGCCATAGGAGGTGGACAGATCAATCAGACTTATATTCCTCTCACCCCAACTTTAAAATAGTCTATCATAGAATCCCCACAGTGCAGAAGGCCATTTGGCCCATCTTACTCTCCAACAGAGCATCTTACCCAGGCTCTATCCCTGTAATTCCACATATTTACCCCGTTAATTCCCCCATCTTGTGGCATGAAAGGCAAAGGGACAATTCAGCATGGCCAATTCACGTAATCTGCACATCTTTGGACTGTGGGAGGAAATCAGCGCAACAGAAGAAACAGGGAGAATGTGCGAACTCCACAGACAGTTACACCTCCAGTATTATATGCAGTTTTGGTTGTCTTATCTGAGGAAGGGTGTCCTTGCTATAGAGGGTGTAAAGTGAAGATTTACCAGGCCGATTCCTGGAATGGTAGGTCTGTCATATGAGGAAAGGCTAAGTCGGTTAGGAGTCTATGAATTGGAGTTTAGAAGAGTGAGAGGAAATCTCATAGAAACTCTAATAGGGTAGATTTAGAAAGAATGGTGGGCGAGTACAGGGCTCAGGGTCATAGGAAGTAGTTCAGGCCAAAACATTTGATTTCAGGAAGTAATTAGATGTGTTTCTTGGGGCTAAAGGGACCATGGGATATGGGGGGGGGAAGGGGGAAGATCAGGATATTGAATTTGACGATCAGCCATGATCAAAATAAATGGCAGAACAGGTTCGAGCGGCTTACTCCTGTTTCTAGTTTCTATGTCATCCAAGGCTGGAATTGAAACCAAGTCCCTGGTGTGTGAGACAGCAATGCTAACCACTGTGTCACCATGCCATGCCGCCCCTATTGTGACTATTCAACCTAAACTACAAAAAAAGAGCGAATGACTGAACTGACATTTTATATGACTGCTTAATTGATGACAGAGCAACAGCTGTATTTTATGGTTTTCAGACCTTACAAAACACAAGATAATTCAATAGAAGCACTCTTGCCCAATCCAGAAGGTTATAGATATAAATCTTATTCCAATTCTTAAACAAATCCATGCTGATGATTAATTTTGAAGGAATGCTGTATTGCCTAGAGCTAACGGCCAGAATTTATCAGTACCACCCTGTAGAATTCCCTGCAGTGGGGCTGGCAAACCACTGAAATCTCTGTTCACATCACAGGACTGGAAGATCTTGCTGACGCGAAGGTCTGGAAAATTCTGGCTGACATCTTTCAGCTGTGATGTTGAAGTAAAAGTAAAGAATGCTGGAAATACTCAGTAGGTCAGGCAGCATCCAATGAAAGGTCACTGGCCTGAAACCTTAATTCTGTTTCTGTCTCCATAGATCTTGCCTGACCTCCAAGTATTTCCAGCATCTCAGTTTTTATTTCATAGTTCCAACACCTGCAGTATTTTGCTTTGGTATTAATGTTAAATGGAAGACCCTAAGAGCATGGCAATCTTCAAATATCCTTGCTGACAATTATCCCTCAGCCAATGCCAGCAAGTAAAACTAGCTGGCCATTGATCTTACTGCCATGCAATGAGAAAGAGTTCCACTGAACTTCTTCCATGTCAACAGTAAATATTTTATTGGCCGTGAAAACTGATGTACCAAGTATGTGCCAAGTGTTAGCAAGTTTACTGCACAAATATTCCTTTAGCTTTATTCTGTTCATAATTTCAAAATTAAAGTTGACCATATGTTTAATGTTGGAAAAAAAAATCACTGAAATCTTTGCTTTGTACACTTGATTTGTTACACAGCATCACAGCAAAATATATACCCAAGTTTTAGAATTAAGCCAGTTCAAATTAAAATTAAACTAAGCCATACTGTCTTATGGGGCAGGAATTGGCTAGCTGATAGAAGTCAGAGGGTGGTGGTTGATGGGAAATATTCAACCTGGAGTTCAGTTACTAGTAGTGTACTGCAGGAATCTGTTTTGGGACCACTGCTGTTTGTCATTTTTATAAATGACCTAGATGAGGATGTAGAAGAATGGGTTAGTAAATTCGCTAATGGCACCAAAGTTGTAGGAGTTGTAGACAGTGAGGATGGATGTTATAGTTTGCAGAGGGACGTAGATAAGCTGCAGAGCTGGGCTGAGAGGTGGCAAATGGAGTTTAATGTGGAAAAGTATGAGGTGATTCACTTTGGAAAGAGTAACAGGATTACAGAATATAGGGCTAATGGAAGGACTCTTGGTAGTGTCGATGAGCAGAGATATCTCGGTGTACTTGTGCATAGATCCCTGAAAGTTGGCACCCAGGTTGATAAGGTTGTTAAGGCGGCGTACAGTGTGTTAGCTTTTATTGGTAGAGGGACTGAATTTTGGAGCCGGGAGATCATGTTGCAACTGTACAAAACTCTGGTGCGGCCGCACTTGGAGTATTGCGTACAGTTCTGGTTGCCGCATTATAAGAAAAATGTGGAAGGACTGGAAAGGGTGCAGGGGAGGTTTACCAGGATGTTGCCTGGTATGGTGGGAAGGTCTTTTGAGGAAAGGCTGAGGGACTTGAGGTTGTTTTCATTAGAGAGAAGGAGGTTAAGAGGTGACCTAATTGAGGCATACAAGATGATCACAGGATTAGATAGGGGGGACAGTGGGAGCCTTTTTCCTCAGATGGTGAAGGCTAACACAAGGGGACATTGCTTTAAATTGAGGAGTGATAATTATAGGACAGATGTCAGAGGTAGGTTCTTTACTCAGATTTAAGGGTGCGGAATGCCCTGCCTGAAGCAGTTGTGGACTCACCAACTTTCAGGGCATTCAAATGGTCAGTGGATAGGCATATGGATAACAATGGAATAGTTTAGGTTAGAGGGTCATTAGATTGGTTCCACTGGTCGGCGCAACATTGAGGGCCGAAGGGCTTGTACTGTGCTGTAATGTTTTATGTTCTATTTTACTTTCTTTTGTTAATAATATTCCACAAAATAAAGCCCTTTGCTATGTATTTGAGATTATGTTTGGCAACTTGTCGTTTATGTAGGATCTGTTAATGCATCTCTCAGCAACTTACACAACACAGCTTTGTTTGACCTGAATGTTAAATCTAAAGAAAGGTACTTTTGAAAGTATGCAAATCATCTACAATATCCTTTTTACAAAGGAGCCACCACTTGCATAACTGCAGGAACACAGCCAGGATCTCACTCACCTTATTACACTGTCCAAGCAGTTGATTTGTTGGTAACAATATATTGGCTGTTCCTTGCATCTTGAATCATCCAGGGGTATGTTTTTTATGGCACTGCCGGGTACAGTACTCTTGGATGAGTTGGTTTTAAGGTCTTTGATCTGGCTGCTAGTCTCTTTCTGTTGTGTTACTGCAAAACATATGCACTCCCAGAAATAAGACAAGCTATTTCCACACGAAATTTAAAAATACACTTTAGCATATTTATGTAGGTGAACTGATCTAGAACCACTGTCCTAGATATTGGATCTTAGCCCAATTTTTTTTAAGAAAAATATCCCTCAGTTAAAGAGGAAAAATGATCTATTTTGCCTAGATTGACAGTTTCTAAACTGCAGGAGATTTAAGAAATACTCAAACAAATGACTTAGCATAAATGTAATATAAATTGCTTTATCATTCTCCAAGATATAAAGTATATCTAAATTTTGTTTGAAGATGTTCACTGGTACTTTCACACAGCAGCCTGTAAATAACACATGAATATTTTAATGATTCTATACGGTTGCGTATACACCATTAGACAATAATGAAAAGCCAAATAATTGTACAGTTTAACAATTGAGGTTTTGGATTATGGGAACCTGTATTACAAAAAATAGGCACCAACTTGTATTGCCCTTTGGCTCCTGGTACTTCGGCTGTCCATCAGTACATTATCAAATTGACATTTTTTCATGTGTGAGCTTAGTCAGTGAATACTGGCAGAATATTCAACCAACACAGTGAGTGGAGGACTAAGATGTTTAGCTACAATTCTAAAAAGACAATTTGTTTACGTGCAACTTAATTCACTTTCTACTGTCAAAGGAATGCACTCCTTGAGGTCACACAGCATATTTACTTTTGGAACAGCACTCATGTTTTCACAGATCTGAAGATTCTGTTCTATAGTTTGATTTTGTTTTGAAGAAAACAAAGTTGAGAGGTAGGGAGAAATCAGAAATTATTGTATTTTCAAAAATAAAGATAATGTGATTTCCTCTTTAAAATGACTGCCCTTCAAATATCTGTGTCATGAAACTTTAGTTCCTCGTGTTGCCAGGTATACTTCCTTCCCCCCATTCTTGCTTGTTGTTACTGAGACAAAATCAAAAGATGACAGGAACTGAATGTTTACCACAAGTAAAGTACACTGCACTCAGGTAAAGTTATATTCCTGTAACATTTAAAAATATACTGCAGTGTTTTCAAGTCACTACTTTTTCTGACCTCCAAACTATGGTAACCCACCCAGGTAAACAGAATAAAGCTGTTGCACGTCAACTGCTAACGTAACCACCAGATATGAAAAGCTGCAACTCTCACAGCTTTGTTTAGACTCAACACATATACAAAGGCAATATGCATTTCAGTGAAAATTCTTTCAAGCCAATTGATCACACATCTAGATAATGACTAAAATAATTAAGCCAATTACCAGTTTTGTGTCTGCGCTTTGATTCATTTTTTCCTCTGCTCTCAATAAACATGGTTTGTCCTTGATTTTTCACCAAGTGCACATCTTTACAAATTTTCTGAAACGTCATCTGAAAGAAACAAAGCATTTCCTCTATAATTAGTCAATGTTTTGTGCATCTGGTTTTGAGATGCAACAAAAATACACAGAGAATGAGACAGAACTACTTGACAAACTTCAGAAAATGATTGAAAAAAATAACGAAAGCTTTGATGGTGCAGTCATTATATCATTAAAATATACAAACTCATTGTTTGAATTCAATTATCTCTACTGATTAACACTGGATGCAATTGAATGGTTCACTCAGCCATTTCAAAAAGCACTTTTTAAAGACTCAACCACGTGGCTGTGGGTCTGGAGTCACATGTAGATAAGACCAGGTAAGGATGGTAGATTTCCTTCCCTGAAGGATACATTAGTGATTCTGATGGGTTTCATGACAATGGTTTCATGGTCATCAATAAACATCAATTCCAGACGTTCGCTGAATTCAAATTCCACCATCTTCCCAGAGCATTGCCCTGAGTCTCTGGGTTACTAGTCCAGCAACAAAACCACAATACCACCACCTGAAACCTTGGCACTTTAAGCAAATAGACCTAAAAAGTAGTCAATGAGAAAGCTAATTAGATATATGTAGCAAAAGTAGTAACAGAAATAGCTGGCCTAAGTGAAACTCAAAATATTATAGTATGCCTGTTTGAGTCATGGTAGCCTTATAAAGGACTTTCATTTATATAACACCTTTCATGATCTCAGGAAGCACTTCTCAAAAATACACTTCATTGATTATTGTCTAGTTGCTGCTGAAAAGTAGGGAAATGCACCAGCCAATTTTGCCTGCAATAGCAATAATATAAAACCTGATATAGCAACATTAACAGAGATAAATACTGGCCAATATCACATACTCTTAGTATAGTGCAAGGGAATCTTAGACAAAGAAGGCAGGGCCTCAGTTTAGTATCTCACTGACAGGAAGCTTCTATCACTAGTGCAATCAACCACTTCTCTTTGCTGATCAGGTCATGCGGTGCTTCTAGGCCCCAGCATTAAGTAACACAAAAACAGAAGTCCTGATGCCAAGCGTGTATACTAGCCTCATTAAATCTACAATGTTAAAACTGAATGACGCTGAACGAGGAAAATTAAAATGAGGACTTACTTAAAAGCTAATTTACAGCCCACTTAATGTCACTTTCAGTGCAACCCAGGTGAATTGGGTGCTCATCATAGAAACTGCTCAACTTCAATTTCCATGAAAATCAATGGATATGTAAATCAATAGCTTCAATTACGGCTAGCTGCTCTTCTACAACACTAGTTCTATGCCTAGGCAACAAGCTGACAATGCACCTTACTTTGTTTGCACATAATAAGTCACAAGAGAGATCAAACTTACAGGCTTGTCCCAGTGGCTGTCTTCATTGATGTTACCATTGCTATCACTGGAAGAGGCCACACTCATGAACTGTGCATAAGATCCATTACTTCCCAAACTTCCGTATCCACTGGAGCCATTATTGTAAACTGGCTAAAATAGAAAGAAATGGAAATGATAAAAGTTTTAACAGGAAATGTACTAACCAGAAATAAATTAAGTTAATATTAGAATAACGTGAATTAACTTTACCTGTAGCAAGAGCTGACGAATCTGCTCAGTGATGGTCTGTATTTCAGGATTGAGTGTCTTCATTTCAGTTGATCCTGGACTGGCAAATACATCCTCGTTCAAAGGAACCCTACATATATTGGAAGGTTAAGCAGAGATTTTGTGCAGTATCTTCATTATATAATTTAAAAAAATACTTCTCTGCAGATTTCTAATGCTCATTATTTGGAATTATTAACATTTTAAGGGTCACTTTGTGATAATTTGATGATTAAGTATTCACAAAAAAAAGTTCATTTCTAATTTGGTTCCACATGCACGAGGACAATACTATTCAGGGCCTCAGGAACCAGAAGCAACATTCACTCTGAAATCCAAACTCTGGTGTGGTTTTTTTGGGGGGGGGGGGGGGGGGGGGGGCACGAAGAGGCGGGTCAGATTGCTCCCCGACTGGGGGGAGGAGGGAGGCGGGTCAGATTGCTCTCTAGTGGGGGGACAGATGGGGGAGTGGGTCGCTGCCATTCTGTGTGTGATCAGTGGAGGGGGGTGAAAAGGGGGTAGGGGGGCCGTGATCGGTCTGGGTAGCGGGGGAGGGGTGGTGGGACAATAAAGGGAGACAATTATGTTAGGGGGGTGGGGCAAAGTCTGTGGGGGCCAGGGTGGAGGCATTATTGGGCCTGGAAGCGATGTGGCAGGAGAGGGTTTTTCTATTTTTTTTTACTGCGAGCGCAGTTAAAGGCTCCAATCAGAGCTGCAGCATTTTGGCGTGATAAGCTCTACCCACAGGCTTCTGCAGCGTGATTCAGAATCGCTGCTTTTTTTTTGGGCAGGGTGTTTATGGGAATACTTGAGAATGGGTCTAAAAATCAAATCTGAAACACTCCTAGATCCAGCAATTAGAATCAAAATGGTAAAAATTGGGCCCACAATCTAACACACTTAGGCTAGCTTCAAAAGGTGCAAGCCTTACAGGAATTTCAACTGCCTCCTCAGGCATACAACAACTGCATAGTAAATTTGATATTGGCTACATTGCACTATTAGTTAAATTACTAGGCAACACAAAGTTTGTATGGTGCCCACACTGCTACAATTGGGCATGGGTTTTTCATGCATTTAGATGCCTGCAGCTGTTTATCGGCCAAATCCAATTTTTTATCCCTAGATTCCATTCCAATTTTTAAAAAAGTTCAAATTTTAAATTCAATCAAATACAACATTTTTGTTTTTAAAAAAAACTTACGTTCTGACTTTATGCCTTCCAATTATGAAGGATACTTTTCTACTCCATGGATTAATGAAGCTTGACCAGCTGGTGTCAATGGTGATGTATTCACCATTCTGAGAGCAGAATCGGACAGGTGAATGTTCGAAAGGTTGTCCGGCATGTTTCAGTACTAAAAAGGGAAAAAAAAACATGTTTAAAAGAACAACTGATTTCTTCATGTCAAATAGAATATTACAGCACAGTACAGGCTCTTCGGCCCTTGATGTTACGCCTACCTGTGAAACCAATCTAAAGCCCATCTAACCTACACTATTCCAATATCATCCATATGCTTATCAATGACCATTTAGATGCCCTTAATGTTGGCAAATCCACTACTGTTGCAGGCAGGGCATTCTATGTTCTTACTACTTTCTGAGTAAAGAACCTACCTCTGACATCTGTCCTATATCTATCACCCCTCAATTTAAAGCTATGTCCCCTCATGTTAACCATCGCCATCCGAAGAAAAAGGTTCACACTGTCCACCCTATCTAATCCTCTGAAGATCTTGTATGCCTCTGTTAAATCACCACTTAACCTTCTCTCTAACAAAAACAGCCTCAAGTCCCTCAGCCTTTCCTTATAAGGCCTTCCCACCATACCAGGCAACATCTTGGCAAATCTCCTCTGCACCATTTCCAATGCTCCCACGTCCTTCCTAGAATGAGGTGACCGGAACTGTATGCAATACTCCAAGTGCAACAGAGTTTTGTACAGTTGCAACATGACCTCATGGCTCCTAAACGCAATCCCTCTACCAATAAAAGCTAACATACCATACGCCTTCTTAACAACCTTATCAACCTGGGTGCCAACTTTCAGGGATCTATGCACATGGATGGAGGGGGGCAGTAACTCAATAACCAACAATCAAATAAATACAGACCCCAATGCTCAAATCATGGAGCAATTGCATTCTGTTGCAGTGCTAAAAACACCATGGGTGTGATACTCCGAAATAAAAAACTAAGTGCCCAACGAATGGGAAAACAGGATACTTTTCCACCCGTTTTTTGGGATGAACTTAGTTTTAATGAAATTATGGCACTCTATTCAATACAGAGGCCGTCAGAGGATTTACAGGGGTGGGGTCTAGCCCTAATCCGCTGAAGAGGCTGACATCAGACTGCTGAAATGGGCCAGTGCGCATGGGACATCAGTTGACATGCACCTCACCACCCCCCCACAACTGCCTGCCCTGCCATTCACCCTGCCCACCAATTGGCATTCCTCCACCTCCCCCCAGCAACTGGCCTGAGCACCAGCTCCACCATTAGTGTTTGCCCCTCCGCCCCCACGCAGAATTCCCTCCATTCCCTGCTCTCCTACCTCTTTGAACCCCCTGGTTGGGCTCCACCCCATCTGGCCCTGTCCCCTCTAGCCCTGTTCCCTTGGCACTGCCAGGGTGGCAGGCTAGCACTGTCCAAGGGGCACCCACCCCTCTCGGGGGGCCTCAATGGTCCCACGGTTGCTGGGACCATACGTGAACCTCGCTGGTGTTGACCCACTGGCAGAATCATTAGTGAGCCCGGGATGATCGCATCCCAGGCTTACTAGATAATTGCAAATCTGTATTTGCATGGTGTAACCAGCCTCACTCTGTTCCCTGGCACAAAGCCAATTACGCTGAAAAAAAAGGTCCAGAAAGATCACAGCCAGATACCAGTTGCGATTCCTGTTTTTGCCCACCTCCTGATATACCCTGGCCTGCAGCAAGCCAAGAGAATCGCATCCCATGAATTTAACAAGGTAATTTCTGCTAAGGTATTATTTTCTTCATCAACCATTAAAAAACTAGAATCAAATCAACACAGCACAAGCAATTAATGGAAAATTAAGATTTAACCGTGCCTTGCCAAGCAGTATATACAATGTGAAGACTGAATGGAAGTGGCAAATTTTGTCAATACTTTCTTTCAATTCTGAATTTATAATCACTCATAGATGTTGTAATAGAAACAAGAGTTTGCCATTCAGGCCACTGAGCCTATTCTGCTACTGGATTAGATCATGGTCAGTGACCTGGAGCAAAATATCAACAGGAATTTTAATTCACATCAGTTAAATGCATTTCCTTTATCAATTTAAGCTATTACTTCTTACAATTAGAAAAACAGTCATTACTGCTGGTAGCAAATGAGTCCAATAGCTGAATTGAGGCTGGGAGGAAACTACATGATCATTCTATATGGAACCTGGAGAAAAGGGATTTGGTGAACCAGAATGGTCCCCATCTCATACTTCAGATGCTGCCAGCAGTAACATTGCTGCAGCTTGAGGCTGGAAGCTAAGTGCAATTATATTAGCACCCAATAATAAATAGTCACCACTGCTCCCAAATTCATCATCCAATTTTAGAAAGGCATCTGGCACCAGCAGCTGAGACATGAAAAACTTGAAGATTAATCTGTCTACTCCATGGTAGTTTGATCTAACATTTTGGCCCCCTCTTCATTTCAGCAATATTGCAGTCCTGTAGCTGATGTTGTAAAACACTTCAGTTCTACTTCATCCCTCAAAAAAAAATCAATACACAGCCAGATCCAAACGAAATAACATTGGCACAGTTCAAACTGTAATAGGTATCAATAGTTTGTTCCTTAGAAAACACTTGACATTGATAGCAAATAGTCAAACCAATTTGAAGCAAGGAGAAAAATAACACTAGTTACTATTTTTAAAAATTAACATTGATCTTACTTTTTTTATGGATGCCAAGCATCAAAGGTTGATCATCTGGGTGCAGATGCATCAGTACAGACATTCCTATGAGGTCTTGAGGCAAATAACCCAGCAGAGGTACAGCCCTTTAAAAGAAAATTGAAAGGTTCTGATATTTTGCACAATGAACATCTACAATCATGGTCAGAATCTTGAGCCTGCGTTCACTGGCCAAGGGATCAGAAGTGGGGCTCAACATCCAATAAAAACAGAAGTCACGAATCTTGCAGGGAATGGGGGAGCCCCGGAACTTTGGTGTTTGGGGGGTGGGGGAGGAGGTTTTATTCATATTCTGATCAGGGACCCTTTAAACATAGTGCCTTGATCTCAGGGCATCAGGGTGTTGCTGGTATGATTAGGCCCCACTCTCCTTCATGACATCATGAAACTTGCACAGCTGTTTTTTTTCCTCTCAGAGTGTGGTATGGTCTCGAGAAAAACTCACCGTTTTTCCTTGCTTGAGCCAACACTCTGTCCAATTCTGGTAGGAGCACCCCCGATATTTTAAAATGTGTAAATGCAAATCCTTTGCTTTGTTTGACAAATAATGAGGAAAAAGCACACAAACTGACCAAACAGAATTGAATAAAAAAAGTTCATAAATGTATAACAAAATAAATTTATAACAAAGGAAACACCCATTTATTTTCATGCTAATTTCCACCCCTCCTTCCCTTATCTTCCACCTTATTTCTCAACTTTCAAAATCTATTCACCACCTGATTGTTCCTTTTACTGATCAGCACGATGTCCTCCATTGTAAGCAAGTAGGAAAAGGCAACTTTACCCTGGGGTAGGACAACGTGTGCAACGAAATGAAAAAATAATTTACAATTTTTTTTTGGAAATGATGGATAGGTACAATTTGCATTAGAAGTGTAACATCATATATGTCATTTAGAACATCAGTCACTTTGCCAGGATTGCTACTTATGTGGAACTGAACTTCAAATGGTTTTCTGGAAGTTAAAAAAATTTGGAATTTTCAGTTTAAAAAAAACACCGAAGTCTTATGTTGCTGTAAATAGATTTTTAAATATGTATACTTGTTAGAAAACCAAAGTAGTGGACTTGTACCTTTCATCAACATCCTGGAACACGCAGCTGGGTGTATGAGTCGTGGTAAAAACTCTCTTATCATGGGGAATTCTTGGAGCTGAAAAAAAAATTACTTCATCAGTGAAATTGGCAGACATAAAAATAGACATTACAATATTAAAATAATTCTCCTATTTTAGAGTCCACTTGGCTAAATTAGAGTGGAAGCATTATTGCAAAACAACTTTAACAACCTTTATGAACTAAACTCGTGAAAAATGGTGCTCAAGCCAACAATTCAGACATCCATGGTTTTACTCAAACATCCTTAATATATAGTTAACAGACGTGCCAAATTAAGCTTGTGTATATAAAAAACTCCTTAAAAATTTAAAAACAGATTCTGCTAAGTTTTAAAATCTGCAATAACTATTCATTTACTTTGAATTGAATAGTCTAACTGCACACATATTTACGATTTATAGAACATTACCATTATTTTATCAGAATAATGTTCACTACATCCTGACTGATGTCAGGTTTATTTGCATTATACATTTTTGTTAATGATGAATTATGTGATATTGAAGATCTTGCTGGAAATACTGAATTTTACCTTGCTATGTCAAAGAAAAACCTCAACATATCAATATTATCTGTTGCTTTACTCAAGTGCGTTAATCTGCCACACAGCGAGCTTAATTCTCCTGGAGCATCCAGCTAGTCTCCCAACTATTCTAGGTTGCTACACACATCTGTACTGCGTGCAAAACTGGTCTCCCTCACTTTATGTGGTTGTCTCCCTTATTACTCACCAATTCCAGTCTGCAACTGGCTTACTCTCAAGTCACAGCAGTTAGATTTGTTCTCAGCTGTCACTAGGTTTGTTGTTGGAAAGTAATGGTCCCAGCAGCATTCGAAATGTCAGATTTTAGTAAGGGTCATTGAATTATGGGTTTATTCATCAATAAGGGAGTTCTAACGAGGTTAGCATGGGATGTAGGAGACCAGGCCAAGAGCATATATACGAATACAAAATTGGTGTTTGTGTGCACTTGAACATGAATACATTTTTTGGAAAAGGAGAGTTGTTGACAAAGTTATTGCACACGTGGTATGGAGACTGCAGAGAGATAATAAATGTACCTACACTCAGGTCTTCAGAGATGATCAAATACTAGATGATGGGAGTGATTTTCCCCCCAAAAAACTTAGTGCCCAAAGGACAAGAAAGTGAGATTTTCCAGCCTGCTTTTGGGTGCACCCAGTCTATTGTATTTCTGGCAATCTGTACTTCAGAGTCCATTGGGGGATTCATGCTTCTAAGGGCTGAGAGGGCCTAATCTTGCCCAAGAGGTCAGCCTCAGCGGGCTGAGCAGGCCACTGCGCATGTGCCAATCTCCCAGTAGGGAGACCAGTCCCTCATCGCCGGCCTCCTGATGGCTCCCCGCGCCCCCATGATCATTTGCCCTGACCCCGTCCCAATTGCCCCCGATTCCCCCTCCCCCCACAGCCAGTCCTAATCCACTCCCCCCACTTCCTTAACCTGTGGCCAAGCTAACCCCACCCCCTCATGGCCAGCCCCGATCACACCACCCCACCCCCCACCTTCCCCACTGATTGCCGTGCAGGGTACACAGCAGCCCTCCCACCTACCCCACCATTGATTGTCCTTCCCCAGAAGGCCCCACCCTTTGACACTGCCTGGTACTCATGGGCAGTGCCAGGGTGCCAGCTTGGCACTGCCCAAGCAGTGCCCCATTGTCCCCAATCTCCTGGGGGCCTCTGCCTCACCTATAAGGCCATCCAGGCTGATGGGAATCTCCCGTAGCAAGGTGGGAAATATTAGCAAGCACAGCTAATGGTACTAAAATGCTGATTTCAATATGGTAACCGGCCTTGTACTGTTTCCCAACGCAAGGCTGATTACGCCATAAAAAAAAAGGCCTGAGAAATTTACAATTGGCTGGATGCTGATCGCGAATCCCGTTACAGACATCCCGCTGACATTTCCTGCCCATTGCACTATGCAAACAGTGCAGCAGGCTGGGAAAATCGTGCCAAACATATGTGTCTTACGCACTTATGGTTATGTATATACCATGTGAAAAGTATCTGGTCCAAGTTGAACAAAAGAGTTGCAAAATATACATTGTTCACAACTGGCACAGTGGTTAGCACCGCTGCCTCACAGCGCCAGGGACCTGGGTTTGATTCCCAGCTTGGGTCACTGTCTGTGTGGAGTTTGCAGAGTTTCCTCCGGGTGTTTTGGTTTCCTCCCAGTCTAAAAACATGTGCTGGTCAGGTGCATTGATCCGATCAGGTGCCCGAATGTGAAGACTAGAGGAATTTCACAGTAACTTCATTGCCACGTTAATGTAAGCCTTACTTGTGACTAATAATAAATAAACTTTAAAATATTCACTTATTTCTGAAAATTAATTAGGAGGAGTGGACTTGGTTCAGTGCAAGTTGAAGGAACCTTTTTCATGCTCTAATTCAGCAAGTCATATCAAAAAATAATGTTTACCTTCATAGCCTGAGTGCACTCTTTCAGCAAGCAACAGACAGCATAGTTGGTCATCATCATCTTCAAATGCCCGCATCTTTGTCAGGTAACTAGTCATACGAAAGGGATAGTAATGGATGCTGTGATCTCGCTGCCGGTCTCCACTATGAAACAGATGTCAACGTAAGTACAAAGAGGGTCAACAATGGAAAACAGAACATCTACCATCGATCCAAATAAAACTACCCCCAACAACTTGTAAGCCTAAGAGTAACAAGGGTATGAAAAAACATGTTCTCAATTTTCATTCCAACAATTCTCTTGTAAATATACTCTAACAAAACCAAAAAACAGTCAACATCACAAACAGATTTACTTAATTTGCACTGATGTTAAATGGTTGTCTAGTTTAATTTGTGTAATGTCACAGGCCAAATTTTCCTGACAAAGACAGCTACAACACTGGCAGTCACCCGGCACTGTGAAAAACTGCCCGGGTGTGTCCTGCCCACAAATGCAAGTCAAATCCACTCCAGCCAGTTGTCATCCCACCTGTTTACTCTCAATCATGAAGTGACAGAAGGTGTTGTTGACTGATATAGCAACATGTGCTCAGCAATATGTTCACCTATGCTCAGCTTGGTTTCTGCCAGGGCCACACCATTCCACACCTCATCACAACTTGGTCCAAACATGAACAAAAGAACTGAACTCTAGATGTGATAAGAGAGTGCTCGTCCCTTGACATCAATGTGGCATTTGACCAAACCTGACATCAAAATCCCTAGCCAAAACAAGTCAAAAGGAATCATGAGGGAACTCTCCACTAGCTGGTTGGTCATGCCTAATAGAAAGGATTAAAGTCCTGGTTACTGGAGGCCAATCCCCTCAGCTCCAGGACATAACTGTAGCTGTTTCTCAGGGTAGTGTCTAGGTTCAATATCTTCCCTCCATCATAAGGTCAGAAGTGACGATGTTCACTGATGATTGCACATAGTGTTCATTACCATTCACAACTCCTCACATTTAGGCTTCGGCAGATTTCTGTGGCATGAATCTCATTTGCCACTAGTGTCAGGCAATGACCATCACCAACAAGAAAATGAGAATATTTTGAACTATTAACGCATGATCACTACTGACCAAAGACCATTTCCATCTAGAAGGACAAGGGCAGCAGGTACATGGGAACACCACCACCTGCAAGTTCCCCTCAAAGCCACTCACTATCCTGATTTGGAAATATATCACCACTTCTTTGCAGTCGCTGGGTCAAAATCCTGGCATTCCTTCCCTGTTGGCATTGTGGGTCAACCCACAGAATACAGGTTGCAGCAAATGAAGAAGGCAGCTCACCACTAATCTTCTCAAGGCCAACTAGAAATGGGCAATAAATGCTGGCCAGTCAGCAATGCCTATGTCCCACAGATTAATCAATTAATTGTTCATTTCACTTTTCATGTTTAAAAGTGGCAAAGCTTCTAATAAATTAGCACCAATAACGTGCTATTTCTAGTCACACAAATGGGCTTTGTGAACAGAAAAATACACATTGCATTGAGGGATAAATATTTTTTCTTTTTAAACAAATTTAGCATTAGAAACACAATATATTTAGAATCTATACAAATGAATTAGTTGAGTCTGGAGTACATTCAACATTCAGAGTAAGGGCATGAACAAGAGAATCACTTAATAAAGTTTACTGTCAACTTCGAGAAGAGACAGTAAGAACATAAGAAATAGGAGCAGGAGTAGGCCATCTAGCCCTTCGAGCCTGCCCCGCCATTCAATAAGATCATGGCTGATCTGTCGTGGCTCAGTTCCACATTCCTGCCCTCTCCCCATAACCCTTAATCCCCTCTCTTATCAAAAACCCATCAACCCGCGTCTTAAAAATATTTAGCGAGGTAGCCTCCGCCACTTCAACGGGCAGAGAATTCCAGAGATTCACCACCCTTTGAGTGAAGAAGTTCCTCCTCAACTCCGTTCTAAACCGCCCCCCCAGAAGTCTCACAACACCAGGTAAAAGTCCAACAGGTTGATTTGTAGCAAACGCCACTAGCTTTCGGAACTTGCTGTTCCTTCGTCAGGTGGGTGGGAGTTCTGATCACACACAGTGCACATAAAGACACAAACTCAATTCATACGAATAATGATTGCAATGTGAGTCTTTACAGCTAATCAAGTCTTAAAGGTACAAACAATGTGAGTGGACAGAGCATTAAGCACACATTAAAAAGATGTTTATTGTTTCCAGACAGGAAAGTTAGTGAGATTTTGCAAGTCCAGGCAAGTTGTGGGGGTTACAGATAGTGTAACATGAACCCAAGATCCCGGTTGAGGCCACCCTCACATGTGCGGAACTTAGCTATCAGTCTCTGCTCAGCGACTCTGTGCTGTCGTGTGTTGTGAAGGCCGCCTTGGAGAACACTTACCCGAAGAACAGAGGCCAAATGCCCGTGACTGTTGAAGTGTTCCCAAGTACAGAGAACTCAAAAAAAAGAGCATCATAGCAGATTGCAAAAGATCACAATGCTGACTTACTCTGAGGTTACTGAAGTGTTCTACATAATGAATGATCTACTTCTTGTGAATGCAAAATATTTCAGCACCACCTCCACCTTACAGAGGTCCACTAATCATTCAGATTCAAGGTGCCCTTGTATTATAAATGCAAATGCTTCAGGTGTATAACAGCTGGCAAAGGCACTTGTACCTATTAGAACGTTGTGGGAGGAGTTTTAACACTGAACTAACGCCAGGAGGGAGTGGCAGAGTGGCCGATTGAAAGAGCATTTCTAAAATGATGGTCCAGCTTTCCCATTGGGCTAGTAATCCAGAGAGCCAGGATAATGCTCTGGGGACCTCTGTCCAAATCCCACTATGGCAGATGATGAAATTTGAGTTCAATAAAAATCTGGAATTAAAAGTTTAAATGATGAGTCTGAAACCATTTTCAATTGCTGTAAAAAACCGTCTGGTTCACTAATCTGCTTTAGGGAAGGAAATCTGCCATCCTTAACTGGTCTGACCTACATGTGACTCCAGACCCACAACAACGTGGATGATTCTTAAATACTCTCCGAAATGGCCCAGCAGGCCAATAGTTCAAGGTCAATTAGGAATGTGCAATAAAAGTTGGCCCAGCTATCAATACCTACATCTCCTGGACGAATAAAAAAAATTCCAAACTCCTAAAGCCCATAGAAGCCACAAATTAACATGATGCAAATATTAAAAAAGGCAACCAGAGAAAAGCTACTGCAAATTGAAGAAACATTTTCAAAAGCATTAAGCTTAGATGATTCATTTTTTTTTAACCACTCAATGTCTGAACGATTTACTTTTTCTTTGCACACACTCTTCACTTTGATAAACAATCCTTTTGCGTACTCACCTAATACGGCAAAAGAAGGACTTCTCTTGCATACAGTCTGGAGATGATGTATCTAAAAGACAGTCACAGTAACTATTAGAGAATCACAATAAAATTGTTGGAAGGGGAGAAAATAAAAGAAAGATGGTCTTTAAAAAATGCTGGTATAGTGAAGTTGCACAGAACATTCGCTATTAATGTAATTTTTTGTCCAAGTTATGAAGCCTTCAATGACTTGGCACACAATAGTCAAATCTAAAGTAGTCACACTTGACAATATTTTTCCTGTGTATTTTGTCATAGGAACAAAAGCCAATCACTAAAAAAGTGAAAAACAAAATTGGTAAATAATTTTCAGGGGGTCAGGAGCACCCACTCCCAATGACCGATCTATCCCTCCAACAAACCTGCTCCACAGTGAAGGTGAAATATTTTACAAACACTGGGGGAATATTAATAAGGACTGGCTGTTATAATGGTTTGGCCTTGGAGTGCTTAAACAGAGGGAGCAGTCGGCCCACTCTGCTTAGCTCACACCTGATGGATTAGTCAACAAACTGCAGTTATCAGCAGGCATCAGAGATACAAATTGCACAAGACAGACCAAATCAGGGTCAAAGTATAAAGCGTAAGAAGATCTTAATGAATGACGCACACACGATTTAATCACGCAAGCTGTAATTTGTACAATCTGAATTTCAATCAATTGTGATATCATATTTGGAATTAAAAAGTGTGCCGTTTTGGGCACCTACCTTCAAAGAACAATTAAGATTTAAAAAAGGTGACCACTATTATTACAGAATTTAGGAACCCAAGACAAGCAAATTCAGGGCATAATCTTAGATAAATTAGACAAAAGCAGCCTATGTATGTGCGTCAGCGCAGCATTTAAAAGACAAGGGTTAGAATAATCAAGCAAGACAAGGGATTAGAAGGAACCTCCCCCGCAGACAAATTAATACTTGGAGTCTAATTCAGCTATAGCAGCTTTAAGAGCGACACATCATTAAAAACTGGATAAACAGTCCTTTGGGAACAATAAAGATGACAAGAATAAGGACCAATAAACACGTAGAATCATAGACAGAACGTACAGCATAGAAACAGGCCTTTAGGCCCAACTAGTCCCTGTTCCACAGAGATATGGGCCAAATGCAGGCAACTGGGACTAACTCAGTGATTAAAAAAAGGGTGATATAGATAAGTTGGGCCAAAAAGCCTGTTTCCATGCTGTAAATCTCTATGACTGATTCTCTTCCTACCACTCTTCACCCAACCCTATCAGCACAGCCTTCTATTCTTTTCTCCTTCATGTGTTAATCTAATTTCCTATTGCTACTGGGTTCAACTACTCCAAGCAGTTGGACGTTCCATATTCTAACCACACTCTAGGTAAAGAAGCAGCTCCTGACTTCCTCGTTTGATTTACTGGAAAATAGCGGTCTGTGGGAAACTCAGTATATGCATCACATTGCTCTTCCTACGAAATGCACCACTCACAGTTAATCCATACTGAAATTAATTTGCCAATTCCAAGCCCATTCTGCAAGTTTATTATCTTCTAATTTGACACTACATTAGGTGTGACTACATGTTTCCTGCGTTGCTATTAGTTGCTGGATGCGGGAAACGTGTGTTGGCCTATAAACAGACAACCAGGACAAAATAATAGTGATGTGAAAATTGATAATTAATTTCAAAGTTTGCTCAATGACTTTTGGAAATGGAGAATTTGCACATGAATTCTCAGCAGAATAAATGGCCAAGACAGAATCCACAGGACTAGATGACTTGTTGTCATTGTGTTCTCTCATGTTATACGGTCATTTGGAAAAATTATTACTGGATTACATAATTGGACAGCTGTATTTTCCAAATTTTGTGTACCAACCAGCTGCTGGCAACCATTATATTACAAACAATATCTCAAGAGCTGCAAGAGGATCTGTTAATACAATAATGCACACTCACCAGCAGCTGCGCACACACTCCACAGAGGCAGCTGAGATGGCTTTGTAAAGCTGTAGAAAACACCAACATCCTGTGGAGCAAGGAGCTCTGTGAATTTTATGTCTTTGAAGACATCCTTGTGGCAATTCAGAATCGAGGAGGCTTGGTCAGAGATGTATACAATGTGGCCCGTGATCAGGGAAACAGTTACAGCAAAGATATCCTGCAAAACAGGCCCAAACCAGTAAGTTGAGAAGGATACAAATAAAGCAAATGGGTATTCTTACATTCAGTTTTTAAATAAACACAAACAGGTAAATTTGTAAGTTCTTAATTTACCATGTAGAGGACAGCTTTGAATTGTAAAGAAACTGAAAGTGCTTCAATGATGAATTGTAGTGCAGAATTTAATATAATTTTAGAAGCAGTCCAAGGAGTTAACTTTCTCAGAGCTTCACTCATTCTACACAAATTTTAGCTTTATTCAATGGAAACCCTATTTACATGTATAACTGGGATTTCTGCCACAGTATGGAGGTAGAATATGAGAAGCCCCACCCAATGTTCACAAAAGGGTGGAAATTTCCCATTCCCCCACCATGGGAATCAAAGTGAGTGGGACATGGACTATGCAAAGGTCTGTTCCTGGCCACATTCACCCCAAGGCCAGAAAATCCTGCCCAAGGGCTTTCACAGTTTTAAAGAAAATCCTACCTTATAGGAGCAAGGGTAAGTCTTATGGTCCCCCTCAAGTCTCCTTTGCCATTTAACGAAGGAACAGCAGTTTTTTACCCTATCCCCATATCTTCTGATCCCCTTAAGATTCCACAAATGTATCATTAGCTTTGAACATACTCTACGCCTGAGCATCCACAGCACTCTTTGGAGGGAGACAATTCTGAAGATTTGCAATCCTTTGATTCAAGCCATTTCTCATTATCTCAGTCTGAAGAAGCTATCCCCTATCCTAAGATTATGATCCTAGCTCTCGACCAGCAACGGGTGAACTGCAGCCTTTGGAAGCTTTTCATCTGGCCTTCAAACTGTGTTATGGTTCAACCATTTTTAATACTTATACTGAGAATCAGAGACTCTGAGAACAAAATTAAATCAGATTAGCTGTTTTACCTGGCTAGGGTAGATAGATTGATCACAGGAAATGCTCCAAGGCAATGAGCAATGGCCGGAGACTGACTTCTTATGAGGTAGAAACAGCATGCCCTGCCATGTGATAGGATGTGAGCACATGAGAAGGAGCACAGAGAACAGCACAAAGATTTACAATGAGCAGCCCTCTGAGTATCTCTTGATTCCTGCTGACTTTATGATGTGCACTGCAACAGATTTAATTGAAGGGTTTTAAAGTGCCACTGAACGTACTAGATTATTTATGGGCTACTGTGTCCACTAAATATTTTCAGTGATCAACATGTTCAGTTAAAATATTTTACAGTAGATGTTGATCTTCTATTATGTGATCGGTTTTTAATCTACAATTCTTAAAATGCTATCTTATTGTTTCCAACTATTTAAAGTTTTCTTTCATTATACAAAACTTCAGAGAAGTTGTATAGTAATCAGTTTTGCAGCTTAATAATGGCATAATAACATCAATAGTTAAGCTAGATTTTTGGGTTAACCTGTATACATATATCCCTTTAGACTCTATCTTCTTTCCTACAAGCTCTATATTGTCAGCAAGCTTTTGCACATTAGTTGAAGCACCAACCAACACAGATTCTCGTGGCAGCACACTAACAGCCTACTAACCCAAAAATGACACATTTATTCCTATTTTATGCTCTGCCCTTTAATTAGTCCTCTACCTACATTAAGACATTACCCCATGAGCCTTTAACTTTGTGGCACTCCATGGAGATGATTCTCCCAGCCCACTGGTCTAGCTGTGCAGTGGGCTGGGAGACGTAAGCGCAGGCCATGTAGCGGACTTCCTGCCGGGCACCATGGCCTCCACGTGTCTCCGGCCACCGGATCTCTGGCTTTGTCAGCTCCATGCCAGAAATCGGCGCAGAGCTGAATAATTTATATCTTATTAGTGGGTCCAGGACTGAAGTCTCCAAGCCTGTTAGCCTTCCTCCCCGATCTTCCCCCCGCCCCCAGGAGTGTTTCACTCCAGCAGGGTTTACAACAGCTCCCCACCAATGGGGAGCTGGGGGCCCATCCCACTGCAGTAAAGAGAGACCATGGAGGTTCCCCCAAGAGGTTGGGCATAAGGAATGGTCCGGGGAGGTGGGGGGGTGCTTTGGGGGCATGATGGCACCGTGGTTAGCACTTTTGCCTCACAACTCCAGGGACCTGGGTTCGAATCTTGTTAGCTTTATGCTGCGCATCTTCCACACCTAAATGCCAAAAGAATTCAAAAGAATTGCAGAAGGATCTAGATAGGCTGGGCGAATGGGCCAGGAAATGGCAAATGGAATTTAATGTTGGCAAGTGTGAGGTGGTCCACTTTGGTAGGAAGAATGGTAGGAAGGACTATTACTTAAGGGGGGAAAAACTGCAGCAGGCGACGGTGCAGAGGGACCTCGGGGTCCTTGTGCATGAGTCGCAAAAACCCAGCTTGCAGGTGCAACAGGTGGTCAGGAAGGCGAATGGGATGCTGGCCTTCATAGCGAAGGGGATTGAATATAAAAGTAGGGAGGTCTTGCTGCAGCTGTATAGGGCATTGGTGAGGCCGCAACTGGAGTACTGTGTGCATTTTTGGGTGCCGCAGCTGCGCAAAGATATTTTGGCCTTGGAGGGAGTGCAGAGGAGGTTTACTAGGCTGATACCGGAGTTGAGGGGGTTGAGCTATGAGGAGAGGCTGAATAAACTGAGCTTGTACTCGTTAGAGTTTAGAAGAATGAGAGGAGATCTCATTGAGACGTATAAGATGATGAATGGGATGGATAGGATAGAGGTGAAAAGACTCTTCCCGCTCAAAAAAGACAATAGGACTAGGGGGCACAGCCTCAAGATAAAAGGGGGGCGGTTTAGAACGGAGTTGAGGAGGAACTTCTTCACTCAAAGGGTGGTGAATCTCTGGAATTCTCTGCCCGTTGAAGTGGAGGCTGCCTCGCTAAATATTTTTAAGACGCGGGTTGATGGGTTTTTGATAGGAGAGGGGATTAAGGGTTATGGGGAGAGGGCGGGAAAGTGGAACTGAGCAGCGACAGATCAGCCATGATCTTATTGAATGGCGGGGCAGGCTCGAAGGGCTGGATGGCCTACTCCTGCTCCTATTTCTTATGTTCTTATGAATCCAGGCTTGTGTCTCTGTCTGTGTAGAGTCTGCACGTTCTCCCCATTTCTGTGTGGGCTTCCATCGTATGTTCCTGTTTCCTCCCACAGTATGTGCTGGTTAGGTGGATTGGCCCAAACAAATGCTAGACTGTGGCGACTAGGGGAATTTCACAGTAACTTCATTGCAGTGTTAATGTAAGCCTTACTTGTGACTAATAAATAAACTTTAAACAAAAATATTCAGGTTAGGTGGATTGGCCATGCTAAATTGCCCCTTAGTGTCAGGGTAAATAAGTGGGGTAGCCAGGGTAGCAGCTGAGTGACCCTGCATCAAAACAATCCCAATGGGCCAAATGACCTCCTCCTGCACTGTAGGGATTCAATGATTGCCCCTCGGCACTGCGAAGCTGGCAAAGTGATAATGCTCAGGGGCACCTTGGCACTGCCCACCAGTGATCCATAAGTGTGGAGGGTCCCACTGCAACTTTGCACTTGGGATTGGTGACATTGGGAAGGTGGATACCGATTGGGGCTGACCCGGAAGATCGGTGATCGGGAGATTGGGGGATGGGGAGGCATGTTAGCGCAGCCAGTGATCTCAGTGCTGAAAGATCAGCCCGTGTGCAGCGGCCCACTCAACGCTATGCTGCCAGCCTCTCCAACGGGAACAGGCCCCATCCCCAGCTTTTCATCACGATTCATGCTACTGCACTCTGTGCATCACAGAGTGTGGGAGAATCATTTTGAAAGTCTAACTGAAAAAAAGCAGTGGGATTTACTCCAGTTCTTATGCAAATTCGGCACTTAGAATTTTTTGAGTGAATTCCACCCCATGTATTTTGAATGCACTGGTTCCCCTTTATCTAGCCTGCTAAATTACAAATTCAAAGAAGCTTTTAATGGATCTGTCAAACACAATTACCTTTCACAAAACCACGTTGACTCTCCCTAACACTATGATGATTGTCTTACTGCTCTTTTACCACTTCCTTAACAAAGAATTCCAGCAGTTTCCTGATGACTGTTGTTGGGCTAACTGGCCAGTAGTTCCCTGTTTTCTTTCTGCTTCCTTTCTTGAATGGTGGTGTTAAATTTTCTAATTTCCAATCTACGTGGAACATTCGACAATCCAATAAATTTTAGGAGACCATTGGCAGTGCAATCACTATTGCTGCAGCTACCTCTTTTAGAACCTTAGGATGTAGGCAGTCAGGTCTCGGGGATTTGTTGGATTTTAGTCCTCTTCACTGCTACAGTAATTTTAAGTAAGAATTATTTTAAATTCCTCACTCAGATGTTTTGGCGTCTTCTACTAAGAAGCAACCAAATAATTTGTTTAACGTTACAGCCATTTCTTTACTCCCCACTGTAAGAACTAGAAGCAGGAGTAGGCCATTTGGCCGCTTGAGCCACATGGCCTACTCCTGTCTCAGCCTCCAAGTATATCTCCATTTTTGCTTTGTTTTCTACTTATATATTTTTGGGCTAGTTTAGTCTCATTCTATTTTCTATGTCTGCCAATTTTTTGGTTATCCTTTGCAGGTATCCAAAATCCTTCCAATCCTTAGGTACACTAATCTCAGCATTTCCTTTCTTTAAGTCAACTTGATTGAGATTTTTGAAGAGGTGACAAAGATAATTGATGAGGGAAGGTCTGTAGGTGTAGTTTATATGGATTTTAGTGAGGCATTTGATAAGGTTCTACATGGCAGACTGGTACAAAAACTAAAGTCACATGAGATTCGGGCTGGGCTGGCTAGATGGATGCTAAATTAGCTTGGCTATAGAAGACAGTAACACTGAAAGGACGTTTTTCAGAATGGAGATCTGCATCTAGTGGTGTTCTGTAGGGATCAGTGTTGGGACCTCTGATGTTTGTGGAGGAAAAAGTGGGTGGTCTGATTAGTAAGTTTGCGGACAACACAAAGAATGGTGGAGTTGCCGGTTGTGCTGGGGATTGTCAGGATATTGAAAGATTAGAGACTTGGGCACAGAAATGGCAGATGGAGTTTAATCTGAACAAACGCAAGGTGATGCATTTTGGAGGATCAAATTTCGGTGTGAATATGGTGTAAATGACTGAATGCTTAGGAACATTAACATACTGAGGGATCTGGGCATGCAGGTCCACAGTTCCCTAAAAATGGCAACACAGCTGGCAAAGTGATTAAGGAGGCATATAGCATGCTTGCCTTCATCAGTCGGGGATTGAATACAAGAGTTAGGAAATCATGTTACAGGTACATAAAACCACGGTTAGGCCGCATTTGGAGTATTGCATGCAGTTCTAGTCACCACAATATCCGAAGGCTATGGAGGCTCCCTCAATATACTAACCTTGACCAACAATAGGTTACTTGTTTTTTTTAAAAAGGAACAGAGAAGTGTTTATAAAGATAGCATTTATATTAACATTGTGCAGAAAGGGCCTATCACAAAGGCTTATTTACTGCACTTTGATAGTTTTCAGTACTTACAGCATTTTTCAACGTGTATTGAGAAGTGATGTTCTCCACCTCGTCAACTGTGAAGGAATTCATGCTGAAACTACTTGGTTCAGAGTCATCATTCATTAGAAATTTGTAGTATTCTTCATTAGCTGCAGCAGAAATAAACAGCAAAATGATAATCACACAACACCATTCAAAAAAAAATGAAATGATCAGTCTCATCTTAAATGCTGAAAGCCAAAAAGGTATCTTCCCCTTGCTGATCCTATATGGAACATCCCTCTTGGAAATTTAAAAACAAAACTGCTGAGTATATCATAAAAGAATCCAGTCAAATTGTGGGAATGACATGAAAATTAGGAGTGTACAATTGTTGTCATTAAAATGTTTTCTTCTAGGGATACGACAGCTGGTAAAGTAATGAAAGTGACTTTAACTTTATCTGCCCAGTGGATAGCAGACAAGCCTGCACTTAAAATCATCCAGGTTACGAATCGGCCTTCAAGCTGTGGGAAGATGACCTGTCTTTAACCTGCTCAACTAAGCAGATGGCAGCAAAATGCAGCCACAAATGGCAGATTCTCAGCACTTCATTAGGACCTGACTGCAATTTTAACAACTTTTTTTCAAAATCTCTCTCCACATAGTGACAGCCAGCTTTTTGTTTTAATTCTACCTACCCTAATATTCTTGACAGTCTATGAAGGTAGGATACAGGTTGAGGTACTTCTCTCTTGCCCATCCTCAAAAATGTTAAAGTCTCTTAAAAATATAATATTGCAGGCATACCTTTCACTTGTTTGACACATCGCAGTGCATACTTCAGTGTAGAAAGTGTCCTGGATTTTCCTTTAGTCATCTTATCAGATGGCAGGTGCCTTTTTAAGACACTCAGTGCTTTAATCAACTCTTTCTGTGTCTTTGCTTTAGCGGATTGATCGCTACTGCAATACAAATACAAACTCACAGCTTTAGCCCGATATTTAATGTGATATTTGTAGGCAAAATTCAAGGCCATCACAAGCTATAACCAAGCAAGTTACAGAGATTAATGTACGCAACAGAAATAAAAAGGAAACTTCTCATGGTGGTCATTTCATCTGCTGATTTAGTTCAATAAATTTAAACAGGGCAAAACGTGAGAAGTTCCTGTGAGTCCATGCTGGACTATTCCACACTGCTGCATTATTGGAAAATAGTTCAGTGAATTTATTCAGAGTGATTGAGCCGTGAAAGCAAGTAACTGCCCACTTTTGAAAAGTAAAAATCTATTTAGTAGTCACAAATAAGGCTTACGTTAACATTGTAATGAAGTTACTGTGAAATTCCCCTAGTCGCCACATTCTGGCACCTGTTTGGGTCAGCACATCTAATCAGCACATCTTTCAGAATGTGTGAGGAAACTGAAACACCTAGAGGAAATCCATGCAAACACAGGGAGAACATGCAAACTCCACACAGATATTGACCCAAGCCAGGAATCGAACCCAGGTCCCTGGCGCTGTAAGGCAGCAGTGCTAACCACTGTGCCACCATCCCCTGGCTATACTGACAAATCTGCAGCCAGGCAGTATTAGTGCTGGAACTTATCACAGGTCCAGTGTGTTTGAAAAGGGGTTGGAAGGGAAGTCAAGCTCCCACTTCTTGTCACTATCTA
This sequence comes from Carcharhinus amblyrhynchos, assembly GCF_965287045.1. Classification (NCBI taxonomy): domain Eukaryota; kingdom Metazoa; phylum Chordata; class Chondrichthyes; order Carcharhiniformes; family Carcharhinidae; genus Carcharhinus; species Carcharhinus amblyrhynchos. The sequence goes on along the minus strand of NC_137326.1, from coordinate 97,369,799 downwards.
GTGGTCCTTGCCAAAAATGTGCAATGTAGCAGCAGGTGACTATGTCAGTGCACATGTCTGACTTTCACTCCTAAAGTTCACAATGAAAAAGAAGCACTTGGATGAGTTCTTGCTCGTCACTTGAAAATTGCAAAACCAATGTCTAATAAGAGAAGTAGTAGCTCAGGAAAAGAATGCAGAGAAAAAAAACCCATGATGCTTAAACTGCTCTCATCAGCCTGCCAGTGTGTCTGGTGCCTTAGTAAATAGCTCACAGAAGGGATAAACCCACTATTTGAGATGATGCAAACATCTTAAGTCAGCACACATCATGCTTCCAGGCACTGTTAAAGGGAATTTCTGATTATTAGGACAGACAATACAAATTAAAATATCTTGCATTTTTTATTTTTTTTTACAGATTACAATTGCAAAAGACAGGTTGACCTGGGGCCAAAAAATGTTCTTATATTAAAATAGACCAATATTCATAAATGAAACAAATACAAATTGGAATACATCAACTTGTTGATTTCACGGTAGATTACTTGCAAAGCAACTTATAATATCATTTAAAAAAGTGTGTTGCATATGTGTCATGTTTACTATCAATCCACTGTCTAACTGAAGTGGGAAGGAACAGTAAAAGAAAAAAACTATGAAGGTTTACTAGTTCTCTGACTTACAGATTGGGCTCAAATCTGACCCTTCTAAAAAAGCCTCATAGCCAAGAATCAGATATGAACTACCTCCCCCCCCAGCCCCAAACAAGAATTGGTACCTTATTCAGAAAGGCAATTGAAATTGAATGTAGCAGCGCACTGAGCTGTTAAACAACTTGCAGTTAAATCACACGGGTGCACAGGTTCGCAGGAGTTTACTGTGCATACATGTGATGTGCAAGTATTTGGTACCAACAGAATAACTAACATCTCTTACACTAAAGCAGCTCAAAACAGTTACCAAGGGAAGTCAAGAAGAACTAGCATCTACCTGCAACCACTCGTTGAGGGATTGTCTTGTTCCGAGCTAGCACTAATGAGACTGAATCCATTTGAGCTGCTGTGAAGTGACAGGCTCTGGGAATTGGAACTGCAAAAATAAAACAAAAGCATTACTTTTATCCCCTAGGACAGTCATTATCTCTGTAATAGATGTCCAAAGCAACAACAATGTTAAAACATATTCATTAGTTACACATTTACCAAGCTTCATGTAATACGTATTACTGTTGACCAAGTTAAAAAATTATGATAGTGTCCAAAGCTCAGAAGGGAATACGTTCAGGGGAGCGCAGAAAGGAAGAGTTTTAATTGCAGGCAACTAGAACACATGAACCGACTACCGTGGAGCTGTGATGGGAGGCACCATTCATTTCAGCCACTGGGCCTTATTAAAATGAAGGCAGTGAACTGCATACTCTCAAGAAGCATACTGGAGGGAATTCACCAGTTCTGGGCCAGCAGAATATCAAGTGGCCCAGAGGCTGACCCAGCAGGGAAAAGGTTAGACTGGGATTGTGGTAACCTGGGGCAGGAGTGGCCCAATGGTATTCCTGTAGGGCCCAAAGTCGTCCTCCGGGCCCCACAGGAATAATTTCAACACTTAGCTATTCAGATCTCTTTTGCTGTAGGACCAGGTTTCACTGAGCAGTGTCCTCAGTAGACACACAATCCAGCAAACCATTAAAGTGACATTTGAGTCCTGCCTGCATCATAAAAATGAAGTCATGTGACTCTCCCCTGATTTAGGCAGTGCCCTGATGATCAATAAGACCCCACACAGTAACTGAATGGAATCAAGACACCAATTCTACTGCTACGATTTGAATCCATTATTGCCAGGTATAATGGGAGGAGGGAGTTAAAATTGAACCTTTTGTTTCATGAGAATTGGCAGTATTAACAAGATGAAAATTGCTTTCGCTGTTCCATATCACGCCACTAGTGGTGCTGAAGTGAAGCCAGAAGCTAAGCCACTTTTATCCACACACATAATCGACATTTAACGTGGGAATTCTCAACATATTTTCTATCTTAGCAGTCAAAACACTGGACAACAAGGGACACATTATAATTTATCATTATCTTGAGTTACGTTAGGGTAGTCAATATTGAAAACATTTTCATAAAGACAATACAATACAATAACAAAATCAAGGCATTATTGCTTAGTTGGAATCTGGTTTACAAAACGAAGACTAGGTACAAGTCATAGGCAAATACAACAAACAGTTCAACATTTTATTGAAACACTACCTATTAAAAAGAAACAGAATTTAAAGCAAAGATCTCTCACCACTGTTTTTTTTAAAAAAAGGACTGTGACAGTTTCCTGAAAAAAAGTGCTGCATTTGTCAAAAAAACCTGTTGAGTACTTCAGCAAAGCTATTCTTGGAACTTAAAATCTATTCACCTTCATCATAAAAGCAAGGGGTAAAACAATAAACTCTCTTAGGACAGGTTTCTGCGCACTTGAATCAGTGAGGGTTTTCTGGAGATTCATGATTCAGCTGCAAAGAGGAGAGATGTTATACTTATGTTTATTTCTAACAACCATGCCTTTTCTTTTGATGTGTTCCATAGTTAACCATTTGTATCCTGTTTTTACTCATTTAGAATATCCTCCCAAAAGCAGTAAATCCCACTGATTAGGATAGGGTAATGGGTCAGGGAATGCTGTGTAGAGAATGTGCACTGGAGTACAAAGCTCTAATGCTATGGAAAATTCTCCAGGGAAGTTACTTTGTCTAGCATTTTAATTGTATGTTTGTCCAGGCATTTTGTACGTCAATGCTAGGAATACTTCAAGTGAAAAATGCAGGGTAGTATAATAATGTCATAATCAACATCATCCATTCAATCAGCATTTTAAATGTGCTTGTACCAAACTGACCTTTTTTTTGAAGTGGCATTAGCTCATTAAGTTAGATGGGTTACCACCTTCAGTAAATAGTAGCAGAGGTTTTGTATGCAAATTACAGATAGCAATTTCTCAAAGCTCTTAAAATGCTTTTGAAATGGTTGTGATTGCAGACTCCTCCAGCAGTTATGTAATATTATTGCAGCACATATCTAACCTTGAAATCCTGCCTCAAACACAAAGCACATGTGAGCAGCAACCTGTCTTATATAATCAGTTACGTGATCTTTTGAATGCTTCATGGCCAATACTACTAAAATCCAACTGGTGTTAGAAAGTACATAAACACAAAACCTGTACTACATTTCATTTGACAGGCCATCTTAGGGCTGGAGTATCTCGTAAAGCAAAAGAACATTCAACAACATTTTCTACAGAGAAAAAAGTCAGAGGAAAATTGTCACATCATGCATCCTACCAGCTTCACTGCAAACTGTTGATTCACTATGCATATATTGTCTAATTAGTGATTTGGTTCTCCTTCGAGATTCTTTATAGAGGTATAAATGAACAGTTTGAATCTTATCTCAAGATATTTATTTTAAATTTCAATACAAAGACAAGTGTGAATAGCAGCCGTTCAGACCCAGATGGTCATAGGTTATGAACTGAAACTGAGTGGTTAGGATCACAGCAGACATAGCTCATCAGCAGGTTTAGAGAGCAGAAAGCCAGTCCAGGTCCTTGCTTTCAATCATTGAGTAATGTTGGAGGGAGATATTAAATGAGCTTCAATTGTGATCCCTACTCCACTATTGGACAACTTGCTGACAGTAGATTCACAGATGTGTGTACTTGCAGAAAGGGACCCTTCCTCCATTTCCGCAAGGCAAGAAAAAGATATTTCTAAATGTATGTGTCTCGTACAAACCTAGAATTGCAGACATGTCTCAATAACCTAAAGAGATATTTAGTGAGTCAGTGGATCGCATTATACCAATGACCATAGCAAATAAGAATAAAACTGCAGCCTTGACAACACCAAAACAAGGTTCACTCCTTAAAAGATGCACTTTTTACCTGAACCAAAATACATTTCCTACATTAGTAGTCCCTTTCAACTCTCTATTGTTGGTATTATATTTATTATCAGCATTAAAGATAGCATTAAACAGAGGGAAAAGAAAATGCCAAACCTCATACTGTACATCCATATTACTTTAAATACATGAGTAGAAATTACTTGGAACCAACCTGGAAGTAGGATTATTTTTTTCAAATGAGAGAGGCATGAAAGGAAGCCTCTTATTTCGGATATACACTTCATCAAATCTTCGTTTTCTTTTCTTTGTATTAGTACTTTGAAAATTACACAGCAAATATAAGAATGTCATATTTTATAATGTGACACATAAGAGTAAACAAAGTATATAAATATAGATACACACCATCTGAAAGCAACAGCATATTCATGCAGCAGTTTATCTAGCATTAAAGAGGATAAACATTTAATCTGTACAAGTTATGAATATGGATTTTTCAAATTACAATTCATTTCACATTTATCTTTGATACATGCAACATGTTCAATATTGTTTGAGCAATGAAACTAACATATCTGGCAAAATTGGAAATGTGTTAAAGATTGAGCTTTCAACTACTCGAATTTGCACAACTGAAACATTAAAAAAAGACTTAGGTCAAGGTGACTCATGGAAAGTGCAGGATGATCAATATTGCAACACTCAAATCAAGTTAAAAACTAGAAGGAAACAAAGTAAAATAGTGAATCAGCACAAGAGTAGGACAAAAGTAAAAAAAAGTGTTTCTTTCATGATCTCCCTTGCATTATACACTGTTAAGCTGGTGGGTCACCTACACTTCTCGTCCTCCAACAACATAGCTCTGAAACCTGCTTTTAGGAAGTACGCACACAATCAACCAGATTGCCTCTACAGTTTTCCTTCCGCTTGGGAAAGTGCTTGACTTTGACTCAGCAAAGGCCAAAAACTCATCTTTTGGATGCTTGTTTGTCAGAAAGAGGAGGTGGGGAAGCTAGAGTAGTGCAATGCAACATCCCACTGCCCTGGAAACCTAAAATCAACAGGACCATAGTAATACATTATCAAATATTCCATTGACAGGCATCAGCAAATGAAACTTGACAACACTGTCAATTGCAGAACATACTGTTAATATGTAAAAGTGCATCTGTATTGATTTCAGTGAAAGCTTGAACTTTCATATTTATTGATTTTGATAATTACATTGCATTACATATAATGCATGGAGTAGTCGGCAAGTGTCACAAAAATGCACATCACTATATCCAACATATGCAACATGCATTAGAATGAGTGATCTGAGGGCATACAATTTGATGCATGCAGCAAAAATACACAAAACAAGATAAATTTCCAAAAGACATGAATTTCAACAGAGATATTATTCCATTATAATAAAATTATCAATTTGTACTAGTACTCCGCTAGACCTAGTTTTACAATTGTCTTCCAATGAGAATCCCATTGTGATCTTCCCGGAGTCAATGTCATAGGAAAAAGTCAATAGTTTGCCACCGGTTTTTACTTCAAAATTATAACTTTCTCATGAGCTAATAGACAAGGGACAAGTGAAATAAAAAATGAGAACATTGGAAAGTACCAACTGCATTTTTCAACATTGTTCCCATCTTTGTTTTAGAGCACTCTGGACAAATAACAATAAAGACACTTTGAATTGATAAAAATACTACTGTAATGGTAAACCTATTCTTACTACTTCCAACATTACTTGTTCAGCTCAATGGTCAACAAAAGTGTCAAACAAAAACTAAGCAACTGCTTATCCAAGTCACTTGACAAATCACATTTTTTGAAATGCATTCAGTGTAATTCCACAACGAAACACTCAACAAGCCTAATTTCAAAATGAAAGTCCAGTATAAATTGGTGACAACATTAATAAGGTTTATAGGTGGATCAACAGGCATACATTATTGCATCACACGCAACTAAATCCCCCACTTCCGGTAACATAGCCCTTTTAAAAACTGGAGCAGCAATAGTGCTCTTTATTGCTTTAAATATAATCGTACACTATCCTACCTTTTGCTGCTCTCTAATGAATCCAAGAGTAAAGCTGAATCTTTTCCATTTTGGCTGGCGCTACTGCTCGAGCTCTCTGAAAATTCATTCCCATTTGAATCAGTCCCACTTGAGCCATTGCTTTTCATCTCCACGTCATCATGCAACTGCTGCACTTCCTGATCTTGCGCTTGGTCCTGAATATTGGTGTTACTTGAATGCATGACCAACTCAGCCTCTTGGAACCCAGATTCTGAATAAGTGGCCATTTTGTGATGTCAGTCTAAGGAGAAAGAATAGGAAGAAACTTGTTTTTTAAAACTGTAACCAAGGTAGGGATCAGAAACATACTGTTCAGTGCTCTTCTCCTGGGGACTTGACTAAAGTTCAGTACATTTGCTTTGCGAACAGCAAAAATAAAAAGCAACCAAAAATTACTTTTAATGTTGATGATGACCTCTAAAAGGTCATAAAATCATCACATTATCCCAATTTTAATCCCCTCCAACTGTAATGTTTGTATAGCAGCTTCTCATTCACCAGTGTAAATCCCCCAAAACTATCATAAAATTGTATGCTTCAAAAAGCCAAAGAACATTATTAACTCTGGTGAAGTTTCAGTCTGGAAATAGGAATATCAGTGGATGTGGAGAAATACAGTTCCTGTTCTGTGACATCAGCCTGCAATGGAATAGCACATGAAACCACATCAATCAATGGTGAGGAATGGAACACTCTGGATATGTCAAACATGCCAATATCAGAGAAAGCTCCATCTGATATACCTTAACACCATGCTTCAACTCCAACCGATCCCAGTGCGACACTTTACCAATTTCCTACATCAGCCATCCCTGTGGCCAGTTTAATTGCCAACACTTGTTCCACGTTTTGAGGAACTTCTCATTTGGAACAGATTTGAGACTGTCCAATTCATTTCTTACCACACAAAATTTTCAGCACATCACAGTTGTGCATGAGATTTTTCCAAAACAGAAACATAGGCAAAACAAAGGGCTGCATGTACTCAATACAATGTAAAAACTTAAAAATGCACAACAGCAAATATGCTTGGAATTCAGGAAGTTAACTCAAGGCAAGATTGCTTGATAGATATTACAGTACAGGAAGTGCCTCTCAGTCCACAATGCAAGTATTAGTGAAGTTATCAATCTACATTTCTCTATCCCTTCCCTGTCTGGCTTGTACTTTTCTGTTTTGAATAAATATTTACTCATGGGGATAGGGCACAGTTCAAGGCTCTCTTACTATCATATACCAAGGGGCTGGAATCTGTGGAAAAATCCTTGGGCTGTATGCATCAGGCAATGTTCGACATGAAATGTAAGTGCCTATTGTAAACATAACCTGTAATTGTAAGTGTAGTGAGGGACTGCAGAGTGCCACATAACTCTATTGAAAAAAAATTGAGCTGCAATGCACTATTAAATTTGAACCTTAAAATGTACTTTGAAAAAAATGTTTATTTCTTGAGGAAATATTTATCCAATTATTTTTAAAATTATATTAATCCCAAGAACAAAATGTAATCTAAATTGTAAATTGTAATTTGCAGCCCATTTAAAGGGAGAGAGCAGGGTAATGGCAATGTCGTTGGATCAGTAATCTAGAGGTTCAGGCTAATGTGCTGGGCACATTGAATTTAAATTTCACCAGCTATTCTGATGGGATTTGAACCAATTAATAAATCTGGAATTATAAAGCCTAGTCTAAGTAATGCTGACCATGATAACTGCCATTGATTGCTGTGAAAAATTTCTGGTTTATAAATGTACGTTAGGGAAGGAAATCTGCCATTGACCCTCTGAAATTGGCCTAGCAAGCCCTCAGTTCAAGGGCAATTGAGCTTGGGCAACAAATACTGACAGTGATATTCACATCCTACAAAAAGGGAAAGAATTGGTTGCACCCAAAAAGAATCAAATAAAACAGGTTAATCTGTTAGTTCAAATCACAGCTGTTTGATGCATGGATGACTACTGCTGCTACATTTGCCCAATCATGCCAAAAACAAAGGACTTATGTATTCCCAGATTTTTTTCTTTTGCTGAACCAATTTATTTTTCAATTCTGATGATCAAATAATCTAAGCTCTCAAACCAGAATGATTCCAGAGATGAGAGGCTTGTCTTATGAAGACAGATTGAGCAGTGTGGGCCCAAACTCTAGAGTTTAGAAGAATGACATCTATCATTGAGGTGGTGGTGAAAGGTATTGACAAAGTAGATGTAGAGCGGATGCTTCCTCTTGTGGGACAATCTAGAACAAGAGGTCATAATTTTAGGATAAGTGGTAACAGATTTAAAACAGATGAGGAAAAACTATTTATCTCAAAAGGTCACAAATCTGTGGAATTCCCTATCCCAAAGACTGGGATACTCAGAGACACTGAGTAAATTTAACCATAGCCTCCTCTGTAGTGTAGGATTCTATTCGCTCATCGAGTCCACAATTCCTCCCAGCCCAATCCCCATGCTAGTCCCTCTGACACTAAGGGGCAATTTTGCATGGCCAATCCACCTAACTTGCACACCTTTGGACTGTGGGAGGAAACTGGAGCACCCGCAGGAAACACCCAAAGACAAGGGGAGAATGTGCAAAGTTCACACAGGTAGTGACCCAGGCTGGGAATTGAACCTGGGTCCCTGGTGCTGTAATTTAAGGAGAAGATAGACAGATTTCAAACTAGTAATGGGTTGAAGAGTTATGAAGAAAGTGGAGTTCAGATCAAGATGAGATCAGCCATTATTGTATTGAATGGCAGAGCAGACTCGATGGACTGAGTGGCCTAATTCTGCTCCTATGTCTTATGGTCTTACATTAACACTGCAATGAAGTTAGTGTGAAATTCCCCCAGTTGCCACATCTAGCACCAGTTAACCCACCTACGTGCCAAAGGTGTCCAAAGATGTGAAGGTTAAGTTGATTGGCCATGTTAAATTGTCCCTTAGTGTCCCAAGATGTGTAGGCTAGGGGGATTGTGACCTAAGTATGTGGATTACAGGGATAGGATCTGGATAAGATGCTCTGTTGGAGAGTAGGTGCAGATGGCCTCTTTCAGCACTGCAGGAATTCTATGAAGTATTTTATTTCATCTTGAAACAAACCATTGTCTATAGAATCATTCCTGGTCCAATGATATGTTGTGTCATATGTTAAGTTAATCTATATTTCACTACTTAACCTGCAAAGGCTGAAGTCAACATTACAACAATCTAAACAATATAAAGAGAAATCATCACAGTATAGCAGTGGACTTTAGGAAAGTCATAACAGGCAACAGTAACTATAAAGTTAAAAGACAGTTTGACACTTTGGATGTGTAACCTTGCTTCAGAACAAATTGGTCGATTAAACGTTATATGTTAAATGTCATGGTCTGTCTTTCCCCTTTACAGATGCAGACTGTCCTACTATGTATGCCATTTTTTGTATTTTTGTAAACTGGAATTATTTCTCTAATACAATTCCAGGCAGTTTGAGTCTAGTATCACAATTCCAACAAAATATTTTTCCCCTCTCAAAGCAGCAACTGCTGCCACAATCAAAACACATCAGCATGCAAATCCAAACAAATCCCTTATGCGTGTAGAATATTCTATGGGTAAACACATTCAATCGCCAAGATCAACTTTAACTTTTGATCATAACAGTTTCAAACAAAATGCTAAAACCTATTAGACAATATGCAACATATGCATTGATCAGGAAACTTCTGTCAGAGATTCCAATCTTTGGAACACCCAGAAAACAAGCTACTGTGAACAAGGCTTAGCAATGTCTATTTTGGCAACACTAAATTGTATTGGGTGTAATTTGTAATACTGCTAGTAATTTTAATATAATCCTAGAGAAAACTACCATGGCAATACCCACCAACAGTGTGAATTATGACAAATATAGATATAACTGAAGCTAAAATATAACAAGCCAAGTATAGCACACACAGCCATTCAATCACAAGGTTATCATTCTGGATTAAGCGCTGATCCAAGGAGATTATCTGATTCTGGTAAATTAATTTAATTGCCACTTCACTCTGGGTCTATCAATCATATTTCATCTTGAATTTAACCAAATTTATAGAAATACGTTACTTCACCTTGAAGCTCCTCAAGTGATATGTACACAATGTAGTAAATCTCTACAAGACCTGATCCAATTAGGACAGAGGAATAAGGGGAGACCACAGATGCATGGAAGTTTTTCATGCTTAAACCTTCAATTCTTTTAAGAAAATGCAAGCACTTGGATTTTCCACACTCATCAACCAGTAATGTAACTGCTGTTTCTGAAAATAAAACTTTTAGTACCTAATGAACTCATTCTGCTCTATTGTGCCTGTAGCAATCATCACTTGAGCGTTGATCCACTCTCAAAGTTACAATAAAAGACAGGCAAATGTACATTTTTCTGCTGGTAACTGGAAAAGGTGATCTTACTAGTTTTATGATGTGCACTAATTACAATATCACACCTATTCATATACAGCCTAGCTGGAAAAGAAATAGAGATGTTAACATTGAAAGAAAATTGAAATTTGATGAACATTAAAAATTGGTAAGAACTTACTGAGTAGTCTGTTCTTTTTAGTCATGAATGTTACAAGCAATCTGATGAATCTGAGCAGCTTCAAGGAAAATAGGCACAGACAGCTCTAATTACCATAATTTAACAACAGCCAGCCTCCCACTAGCAATGCTGTGAAAAATGATGCTAACAGTACTTCACACAGTAAGAAAGTGGCAGAAGATAACTGAATCCCTACAATGCAGAAGCTGGCCATTCAGCCCATTGAGTCTGCACTGACCACAATCCCACCCAGGCTCTATTCCCATAACCCCACATATTTGTCTTGCTAATCCCTTGACACGAGTGTCAATTTAACCTAGCCAATCAAACTAATCCACACATCTTTGGACTGTGGGAGGAAACCGGAGCAGCCGATGGAAACCCATGCAGACACAGGGAGAATGTGCAAACTCCACACAGACAGTGATGGTGGTGAACCCCTAATTCTAGATAGTTGCTGTCATTACGTAACTAACACACACACCACACGTGTATTATAAAGGCAAAATACTGCAGATGCTGGAATCTGAAACAAAAACAGAAAATGCTTGAAAAATTCAGCAAAAGGGAAACCAAGACATTGGCTCTCTCTCTCTCTCTCTTCACAGATGCTGTCAGACCTGCTCAATTTTTTCCGTCATTTTGTTTTTGCCACATGTGTGATCTCGTAGTCTGGAATAATTCATCCAACCACAAACCTTTAGAACTAGGGATTTCAGTACTTTAATTTACTCATGCACCCAACTGGGGAAAAGAGGGAGAGTCGCATCATGGATGTTTCTATACAGACATAATGGGCCGAATGACCTCTGGTGTTGTCAGATTCTATGAAATAGCCAAACTATTAGCATTTACGTGACCACACTGTTTCAAATTGGAACACACAAAAACACAAAATGTAGCAAGCAGTAAAAAAGACTGCGTAAGAGTAACTATGATTTAGGTTCAAACAACTGTAAACAAAAGTCTCTTGTACTTCGACCAAGTGATTAAAAAAATGTTGACAAATGCTCTTGGATTGTCTTTCTCGTCCGTTGAAATAACGAGACCATAACTCAAAACATTGCAAATCGGGAGGTGGGTTACTGAACCGAACTGAAAAGTAAATATAACGTTGTATTTGCAACTGCTTACAGGCTATCTTCACCTTACCTGGGGTGGCTGCATGTACAACACGCAAACACTGCTTCACGACCAATAAATGGAACCTCGCAGCAAGGAACAGATAATTGTACCTGAGAGTACGATTTCTCTTGGCTCACATCAGATATTTCCCAGCACTGATGGGATTATGTAACTGCTCTCTTAAACAGAGAGCCACAATCCATTTATTAAAGCCACAGACACCCAAACGATTCCGACTACACCTTATCGTACTTTTCTTAGAAATCGAAAGCCTCGCATGACAGGTGCACATTTAACTCATATCAGGAACAACTAACATTTTTCCTCAACCTTATGCATACTGAGGTAAAATGCAAAAGCTTACCCGTTTTCAGCTGTGGTTCCCCTGCATGCTCTTCGCCGCCACAACACAAGGCAATCCTCGCTACTCGCAGTGTTGCACTTGGTTCGCGCGGCTGCACGCACCAGGGAACGTGACAGATCCCGCCCCTCGCAGGCTTCCCATTGGCTCGCAGCCCCCGTGCCCAGGGCACCAGACCATTGTTGCGTCAGGGAGGCTGCTGATCGGCGCGCTGCCATTGGTCGCTCTGACTGCCAATCTGCCACCCTGGCTACACAACCTTCACGTGGATTCCAATGTGTTTGTCCTCGGGCTGCACAACGTTCCAGAGCCCCACCGCCCTGCAAGCTGCTGCTGCTGCCAGTACCCATCCGTCAGCTCTACTGATTGCCTTCTGCCCCGGCGCTCTGGCATTGGCTCTCCAACCCCATGCTTTTAGCAAGCGTGACTTACACAAGGTGTGGCTGAGGGTCAGGTGGCTGGCAGTAGCACGAAAGGTGCTGTCGCAGACGTAAACAAAGGCTCGGAATTTGCTGCATAATGGCGAGTTTTATTCATGCAAAAAAACCCCTGCAATTTGTGGCCAGTAAATCATACATCATGGGACGAATAATGACTCAGAATAGTTTGCACCCCTGTCTTCGCAAAATCGCCAGCAACCTACCCAAATATCAACAAATTGCTGCAAACGAATTGCAACAAAAACGAATTAAACTCACCATGAAAAGTTATAACTGCTTAAAAATCTCGTCAGTATGGCCCTGACATCTTGCAATCAGCAAGATCCATTGTCCTGACATGATACTCATTCCTGGAGGCCAGAGAAAACTGGATTCTTATTCCTGCAGGCAGTAAATTGTTCCTAAATTTTATTTTAAAGGAAGAAATACGTTTTTTTTGTTTTACCTTCTGGTTTGTTTCTCTCCATTAAATTTTTTTAAACTCAATTTTTCTTTCTACATTTAATTTAACTCAAATTCAGCCTGTTGACTTTGCCGTTGTTTGCTATTTTTTATCCTTAGATTTAATTTTTTAAGAAGAGACTATTGATCCTTAATAAAACAGAACATGCTGAAAAATCTCAGCAGGTCTGATTGCATCTGTGGAACTAACGTTTTACTACCTGCTGAGATTTTCCAGCATTTTCTGTTTCTATTTCAGATTTCAGTATCCACAGTAATTTGCTTTTAGGCTATTGATCCTGTTGTTCACAAGTCATAGGTGCTCCTTATACTATCCAGCACAACACATCTGCAACAGCTCCCTAAATGAGCGACTCACTTTGCGCCATTCTCCTGCCTTCTTCTCTGAATCTTCTACATTCAGCCTGGTTCTCAATTGTATTTTCTATCTTACATTTGTCATAAGCATACACAACATGGACTGCCGGGGTTCAAGCTCACTGCCACCTTCTCAAGGGCAATTAGGGATGGGTAATAAATGCTGGCCATATCCGGTAATATTAATAAACATTTTTTCTTCCTTATCATAGAATCCCTATGGTGCAGAACGAGGCTTTTTGGTCCATGGAGCCTGCACCGACAACAATCCCACCCAGGCCCGAACTCCATAGCCCCACATATTTACCCGAGTCCCACTGACATTAAGGGACACTTTTGCATGGTCGATCAATCTAACCTACATTTCTTTGGAGTGTGGGAGGAAACTGGAACATTAAGAGGGAACCCTCGCAGACACAGGGACAATGTGCAAACTCCACATTGAACCCAGGTCACTGACACGAGGCAATAGTGTTAACCACTCTGCCACCATGCTGTCCTCATCTTAATTTCTATGTCTGTTGTCATCCAGGGTGTTATAGAGTCATAGAGATTTACAGCATGGAAACAGGCCCTTTGGCCCAAATTGTCCATGCCCACCCCTTTTTTAACCCCTAAGTTAGTCCCAATTGCCTTTGTTTGGCCCATACCCCTCTTCCCCATCTTACCTATGTAACTGTCTAAATGCATTTTAAATGACAAAATTGTACCCGTCTCTATGGCTACCTCTGGCAACTTGTTCCAGACACTCAGCACCCTCTGTGTGAAAAAATTGCCCCGCTGGACCCTTTTGTTTCTCTGCCCTCTCACCATGAACCTATGCCCTCTATTTTTAGACTCCCCTACCTTTAGGAAAAGATACCTTTAGAAAAAGATGCTGATCACTAGCATTCAATGTTTGTCCCTCTTTCCCTTTTGAAGGAATATACCTAGATTGCATTTGTTCTTATTATCTCTTCTATGAAGATAGCCCATTGTTCAGCTACCAATTATCCAGCTACTCTTTGACTCTGTTTATTTGCCCCAGATCTGGTCTTGTCCTATTTAAATTGGATTTCCCCCACTTAATTATTTTCACTCTGGATTGTTTTTTGTCCTTTTCCGTAACCAGTTTAAACGTTATAGTACATTGATCACTGTCCCCTAAATGTTCTGCAACCGAAATTTGATCTGCTTGATCCACCTCATTCGCATGAACCACATCCAGCAGTGTCTTTGTTTGCATTGGACTGGACACACACTGCTATAGAAAGTTTTCCTGAACTTTGTCTGGTGGCACAGTGGTTAGCATTGCTTCCTCACAGCACCAGGGACCTGGGTTCAATTCCTGGCATGGGCCACTGTCTGTACAAAGTCTGCACATTCTTCCTGTGTCTGTTTGGGTTTCCTCCAGGTGCTCCAGTTTCATCCCACCGTCTGAAAGACATGCTGATTAGGTGCATTGGCCATGCTAAATTCTCCCTCAGTGTACCCAAACAGGTGTCAGAGTGTGGCAACTTGGGGATTTTCACACTGACTTCATTGCAGTGTTAATGTAAACGTATTTGTGACATTAATAAACTTAAATTTCTGCCCTTTACATTACTACTATCCTGGTCTATATTTAGGTAATTAAAATTGCCCATTATAATTATTCTATAATGTTTGCACTTTTCTGTAATTTCCATGCAAATTTGTTTCTCGACATCCTGAACACTAATATGTGGCCTAGAGACTAAATCAAGCAATGCAAGCATACTTTTTTCTTCCTTAATTTCAGCTAAATAAATCCTGTCCTTGATTCATGGGAGATCCTCTTTCTCTAGGATTGTGATGTTCCTTAATCAATGCCACTAACCTCCCCACTTTTCTACATTTCCTATCTTTACCTTGTATCCAGGAATATTTGACACCCAGCCGTGCCCTTCTTTGAGCCAGGTCTCTCCTATAGCCACAACATCTTATTACCACATAGCAATCTGCATCTGAAACTCACCAATCTTATTTGTCACAACCCTTGCATTCACATTGTAGTAATTCAACCAGAAACCCAATTCCTGGCGCTGACATCCTTTATGATGCACCAAAAGAAAATGCTGCAACTATGGCTTACAGTCAGGTGGTCTTCCCCTCGGGACCTACAACAATGGTCTGCGTAAAGTTACAGTAACTTTAGGCAGACTCTTCAAAACCCCTGCTGACTGCTTCCCATTGGATGAGCCTCTGCTCGCTCAGTAAGGCAGCTAGTGCTTCACAAAACCCACGGGGAAATCTTGATGATTCCCGCTGTGACCGTCATAACTCACATACCTACACATTAACCCTGATTTAGACTTTCTCCCTTAGTCTGATCCTTTACCTAACTTCTTATTCTCTATTTTAGTGCTCTTTAAAGTGCCCAGTACATTGTTCACCTTGGTATTCCTCTCCAATAATATCTTCTGGTTCCCACACTCCTGTCACCTTAGTTTAATTTCTCCCAATAAGATTAGCAAAATACCCCACACAGTTCTCAGTCCTGAGTCTATTTAGGTGCTACAAGATACAGATACTTTGTCCTGGAACGAAGTATTGCATCTTTACTCCAGGTCACACTAGCCTGCTAGAAGTGGTTAGTAAATCCTGTTAATTGGGTCCATGATAACAAACAATCTGTCCCCTGATGCAGAACTTCACGTACACATAGAGAAAACAGCTAAAATTTTTGGCCACCTCATAAAATGTCCATGGAATAACATCAAGCTGACCTGTAGGACCAAGTTGATGGTTTATAAGACCTGTGTCCTCAGCACCTTGCTGAATGGTCATGAAACATGGATGACTGACAGCTACCAGGAAAAGAAATTCAATAATTTCCAACTTTGTTTTCTGTGATACATTATGGGTATATCCTGGCAAGTAAAAATTACGAATCCAGTAATCTCTCTAAATGTAGAGATGCCAGCATTGGACTGGGGTAAACACAGTAAGAAGACCCACTCGTCTGACAAAGGAGCAGTGCTCTGAAAGCTAGTGGCATTTCCTACCAAATAAACCTGTTGGATTTAACCTGGTGTTGTGAGACTTCTTATTGTAATCCTCTCTAAGACAGAGCTCTCTAACAGCACTCACCTAACAGAGGGGGCTCCATTGACTGAGGCCCATCTGGAAGACGGAAGATGCGCATACATTCAGGAAATTTCTATACACTGAAGGGGCTGGAGGTAGACTATAAGGAGGTCACCCAAAGTGCTGCTTTGAGGATTGCAAATGTGACGTTAAGGCCCTAACCACTCCCGCAAGTCACTAGCCCACCTCCTTGGGCTGGTAATGATGAGCAGTGGCTCCAAAAAATTGGCTACAGACTGCCATTGCCAAAAACCTTTGCAGATAGAAGGATGCCGATACATGCGAGTATCTGATCATTAGCATTCAATGCAATAGTTGCACCACTGGACAGTGTTCAGAGGCTTGACAACTGGAAAATTCTGTGCAGTATTAAAGCTGGAAGGAAACCTGAACTTCATGGATTAAATTCACTCTACATTTTTATGACCAACCTTGGCATAACTACTAAAGATAAATTTGACTTCCATCCAAAAGTTTTAATTTTATCATCTTCTGTAAGGAACGTATTCTAAGAAAGGTATTTTGATCAGTTATAGTCCAACTCTTATGTATTGAAATATTATATTGATCTAGTATCTTACCATATCGTATGACAACAGGGCATTATGCAATCTGTAAATAAACCTGACTAATTAGCTTTAGCATGTACACAATGTTCCCCTGGTGTACTATGTTCTGCCTTTTGGGAGAGGCATAAGAATGTGGAAGGCTTTCAAGTAATCTCTGATTTACTGTGACATAATTAAGGGGCAATTGTTAACCATGGACATTTTTTTCCATACATAGCACATGTTTCAGAATGTGAGACGTGGCACATAAATAGAGACTGCCTTTGTTTGATAAGTGCACAAATAAAGTACTTACAATCTATGGGACTGAACTTTATGCTCCCTGTTCGGTGGGTTTTGGAGTGAAGGATGCTTTGCAAAATTCCTTGGTGGCCTTACCATTGCCTTCCTGCCTGCAACTTTATGATCTGATTGATGAGACTAAGGCCACTTGCTTGTCTTTGTCCCAGTTGAAGCCCTTAAGTGGGCAATTAATGATCACTTAAGGGCAAATTCCAACCCAGACTCAATCTTCAAGCTGGTAAGAGTTCAGGAGTGGGAGATGCCCAGAAAGTCACCCTGCTCAGGCCTCAGACCAGAAGGGGGGGAGGGAGTGTTTCCTTCAATGGTCTCCTTTTCACATTGCGCACCACACCCCCACATCCCCACAACAAGGTTTGCCCCCATGGGTGCACGCTCCCTTGTCCCTACAGCCTCTTCACCTCATTCTCTGCATCTGCCTCTGGCCTCAGCTGCTCTCTTTGCCACATACCCTTCTTTCTGCACTTACCTGATCTTGGACTGTGGGACTTTGAATCTGGGGCTGCTTGTCGTCTCAGTCCTGAACACTGCTCTGCTGGCATCCTGGGTTGAATCATATTGACTAGCAGCTCTTTGCGATGAAATATGGAAGTCTTGCCTCTAGCTAAATAATGGTTGTGGGGCAGCCAGTATGAGCAGGGATGCATTCACCACTGTCAGAGGCTTGAGAATTGGGAAATTCTGTGTAGTATTAGGAAACCTGAACTTCATGGATTGAATTCAGCTCTGTATTTTTCTGACAAACCTTGGCATAACTACTAAAGATAACATTAAAACTCCCTGTTATTCACTCATTTTTAAACCAATACCTCAAACAGATTGTAATTGCAATTCCTTTTTGTGTACACTAATTTCTGTTTTCCTTTTTCACCTACCTATGAATTTTCTTTCCAAAAAGTGCAAAATTTAACATTATTTTCACAAGTTGGAGTATCCTGGGAGAAGAACTGATGTTCAACTGGCAAGGGTATTGCTCAATTTCCAGATTTTTCTAGGATTTATATGTTTTTTATTTCCAGGCTTCACTCACAATGGAAATAATGGCAGTGTTGAATTTAAGAAGGGCAATTACAAACAGGTGATCACTGCTGCTATACAATACTCAACCCTTACAATGGCATTTTTACATTAACATATTAATTTCATTCACACTGCTCATGTTTGTCAAGGGTAAAATCTCATTAAGGGAACAAATCGCCATTTGGTATTCAAACTTTGAAATTACAAATACCAAAGATCAAATTTAAGCTCTGCAGTTCTGTTGCATCAGGAGGCTGCACAAATATCCCCATCCCCAATGATGGGCGAGCCAGCACATCAGTGCAAAAGACAAAGTTAAAGCAACCAACCAACTTTAGCTAGAGGTGCCGGGTGAATGATCCATCTTGGGCTCCTCCAGAGATCTCCAGCATCATAGATGCTGGTCATCAGCTAATTCAATTCACTCCATGTGATATCAAAAAATGGCTGAAGACATGGGACATTGCAAATGCTATGTGGATCCTGATAACATTCTGGTGTCACAGTGAGACGTGATGTAAAATATATGTATTTATTCATCAACTGGAATTTTTTATAAAGTATTTGTTTCTCTGTGCTGTTAAAAATAGAGAATTGTTGAACTAACACATGGTTCATCCAATCACATGATGGCCTCAGCAATTTCAAGATAATAATGGCCATGGCAGCAAGGAATCTACTACAACTATCATTGCACAAAGGAAAATCTTCACAAGACATAGATCCAGATTCTCCGATCTCACCTGCAATGGGATTCTCCAGACTGAGCCCCAAATATGCTGTTCTCATCAATAACGGCGTTGGCTATGAATGGCAGGCAAACTCTGGCCAACAATTCCCACAATGGGGTTAATGGTGAAAGCATTATTAAACCTAACACCAGGGATTAAACAAAGGGAGGGGCAGTTGACATGACACCAGTATCTCCAAAAACAACACCTAGATTCCAGCCGTGGAAACATGCATTCTGAGTCCAACGTTGAGAGGATGTCACATGGCCTTCCTGACACCCACTCCCCTCAAACACACATAGGCCCTGTGATAATATCTGTTGGAATTTAACATGGGCAGCAAGGTGGCAGTGGTTAGCATTGCTGCCTCACAGCTCCAGAGATCTGAGTTCAACTTCAGCTTTGGTGACTGTGTGTGTAGTGTTTGCATATTCTCCCCACGTCTGCATGGGTATCCTCCACATGCTACAGTTTCTTCCCACAAAAATACGCAGGTTAGGTTGATAGGCCATGCTAAATTGCCCCTTAGTATCCAAAGATGGATTAGCCATGATAAATGTGAAAGATTATAGGGAAAGGGTGGGAGGGAGTGCCTGTGTAAAATACTGTCTCAGGGAGTGCAGACTCAATGGGCCAAATGGTCTCTTCTGCACTGTAGGGATTCTATGATTAACTCAGGCACGTTTGATCAATGAAGTGAACAAACAAAATTCCAGGCAAGAGAGAGAGAGTGTGTGTGTGTGTCTGACCAGGCTGGTCCCATGTGGAACATTGATATCCTGGCAGCACATGCAAGATAAATCCTACCCAACCAATTACTGCCCCACCAGCTTCTTCTTAAAAATAATCAGCAGAATGATGGAAGGTGTCATCAACGGTGCTATCAAGCAGCCCTCACTCAGCAATAACCTGCTGATGACACTCAGTTTGGGTTCTGCCAGGACCACTGAAGCTTCTGGCCTCTTTGCAGCCTTGTTCCAAACATGGATCATATAGCTGAACTCTGAGTAGCATTTGACCATAAGTGTGGCACCAAGAAACGCTAGCAAAATTGGAGTCAATGGGATTCAGAGTTGGAATAATACAAAACACGGCATTGTTGGAAGACAGTCATTTCACTTCCAGGACATCATTGCAGGAGTTCCTCAGCAAATTCCTCCTAGGTCCATGTACTACCATCCATCATAAGATTAGAACTGGGGATTCTTGCTGATGGTTGCACAATGTTCAGCATCATTTCGACTCCTCAAATACTGAAACAGTCCATCCCTATGGGCAGCAAGACCTGGACAACATTCAGGGTGGAATTTTCTCATATTTTAACTGAGAATCAACTCAGGCAGGAAAATCAATGTGCTGCCTGCCCTTCAGCCCCACTGCTGGCTTATCCTGTCATAATTTTTGAAACTTAGTTAAAAAAAACTCCTGGAGGCGAGTTTCATGGCATCATGCCTGCAGAGCAGCCTCTGAGTGTACCCACTCTGCCTTCAAGAGATTGGAATATCCTCTTATAGGCTATCCTGATAAAAGCAAGGGTCCCCCATAAGGACATGGGGATTGGATTCCACATGGGAACCCCCCCATTAACCCCACCACAGACTTCCCAAACAGAAGTCATCATCCACACCCCATCACCCCATCCCAGTGCCAGGAAAATGTGCAAAGAGGCACTGCAAGGGGAAACTGCCCCCCAGGGATGTACCAGGAGGGAATGGCCAGCATAACCCTCTCCACCCTGAGGGCAGTACTTACCTCCGCACCCATGGCAAGTTCTCTTTGCCAGATCTCCATTTGTCAGGACTTACTATAAACCCTGTTGACATGATGTCATGTTGACAGGTGGGGAGATTATCTAATGTGGAGGATAATACAGTAATGAAGCCCACTAATTAGATGGTAATATATAGTAATTTGATTCCCAACGTTTCATGGCAGGAACTCCATTATGTGTTTGGCAGAAGATGGGGACAATTGGAACAGGAAATCTTGCTGGCGTAAAAACTGTTTCTGGACTCCTTTTGGATTCTCTGCCCCCACTGGCTTTCCTGTCCACTGAAAACGGCAAGTAACATTCATGCCACACAAGTGCCAGCAACAACCATTTATACCACAAGAGAATCCAACCATCTCCCTACAATAGGGGAGTTACCATTGACCAGAAACTGAACTGGACCAGCTATTTAAATACTCAGTCAATAAATGAACAAGGCAGAGTTTGGGAATTCTGCTGTGGGTAATTAATCTCTTAACTCCTAAAGCCTGCCTACCATGTACATATAATGAGGTCAGGAGTGTTAAGGAAACCTCAGCAGTGGACTGGATTAACACAGCTCCAACAACACTCAAAAAAGATCAACATCATCCAGGACAAAAAATTAACACACCATCCAACCCCTATAAACATTCAAAACCTTCACCATTGACCCATAATGGCACGAGTGTACCAACTACAAGACGCACTGCAGCAACTGATCCAAACTCCTTTCCCTTCCAAACTCACAGCCAAGAAGGCCAAGGACAGCAGACATGTGGAAATACTGCCGCCAACCATTTATCTCCACGCATACCTGACCTGGAAATATATCACTGTTGCTTCAGTATCACTGGGTCAAAACCCTGGAACTCTCTTCCAAACAACACCGTAGATGTACCTACATCACACAGACTGCAGTAGTTCAAAAAGGTAGTTCACCATCATCTTCTTAAAGGCAATTAGGGATGGGCAATATATGCTGGCCTCATCAGTGTTCTCACATCCTGTGAAATCAATTTTAAAAATCAAAAATGAGTTTCGGTTGTCTTGTCTTCCGTGCATTTGTTTTTCGAAATCATAATCATAGCAATGTCTTTATGGAGCTTTCAAAACAAGCTTCAGTTTATGAGTAATTGATTTCCATTGTTCAATATCTGTATTTTTTACTTAAGTATTATGCATGGTTCAGTGGTTTGTTTATTAATGAAAAACTGCAACTAAAAATAACATCCATTATATGTGATTGTCGACATCACTACATGTGTGCCAGGAAATGTGCTAAAGATTAAAATGTTCTCCGCATAAGGAAAAAAGCTCTAAATTTAAAGCAAAGTTCAAGCTTCAGAATTCATTTTTCAGCATTCTCAATTTCTAACTTGATTATTAGTCAAACCAATAATGTGTGTAGGTGGAAATTCATCTGTGACTCCAATCTCACAAGACAACATGCAGTACAACTTTTAATGTACAGATATACTTTTAAGCAAATTATATTAAAAATGGAAAATAATGTCCATAAAAATCTAATTTATATCATAAAATGATAACATTTTAGACACAGTTAATTCATGAAATGACTCAATAAATTACCAATTATTTAACAGATTCCTAAGAAAATGCAACCTAAACTCAATGCTGCACTATTTGATTAAAGTGCACGATGTTAGTTCACACCAATTCACCATGCTACCAAGTTTCTGATGGAGCTCAGGCACTTCCCTAAAGGGGATGGGAAAGACTGGGGACTGAACACCAGAAGGCTCCTTGCACAGATGACAAGTGAAAGGCTTGAGAGAAAGAGAAATGTTCACTTGCACTGTGAAGATTGGAATACACACTATACTACAACATTATCATTTTCTAATGAACGAAAGACAAAGGGGGGAATTTTGAGCCTGCAGTCTCTGTCTGCAGGACTGGCAACACGCACTCAAAATCCAGAAACTGCAGTATGGGCCGGTGAGTTTCTGAGTTCTGAACGCCCATGCCATCGCCAGTGGGCTGGCATGAAACACATCGTGGGACCACAGAAAGCTCACTTGAATACATTAGCTTGTCATCAGCAAGCACTGTCTCTGGGACTTCCTCCTTCATCGGATATCCAGCCGACACTGTCATGAGGTCACACTGGTACCATTTACAACAGGTTCACCTAGACTTAAACATGAGCGTAGCACCCAGAGGAGAGAGATATGGCTAGGCAGTGGCCTGGTAATGCCCATTGGCACAGGATGGCAATACCAGGTTGCACCATGGGTAGGCTCATAGGAGCGGGGGATTCATCCCGATTTGGTTGTGGGCTGGGAGTGGACCTAGGTGCAGGGGATGCCAGTAATAGTTGTTTTGGAGGGGGTGGGTAGGTGGCAGCTCTGACTGTGATGGAGGTTGGGGGTGGCAAGGGGCCAATGATCAGGGCAAAGGGCGGAAAGGGCAATAATTAGGAGAAAAGGGGGCACTGGTCAGGGGAGAGAGAAGGAGCTGATGATCAGGGAAAATTGGGTAGAGAGGAGAGCCCCTGAGGCTTCTGTGGAAGGCTAGGGGTGATGTAGAGATGCCAGCATTGGACTGGGGTAAACACAGTAAGAAGTCTCACAACACCAGGTTAAAGTCCAACAGGTTTATTTGATAGTAATCCCACAAGCTTTTGGAAACGTTTTTCCTTCGTCAAGTGTGTGGAATCTTAAGAGTAGAATCCTTAATAGTATTGATAGGCAGAGGGATCTGGTGTACAGGTACACAGGTCACTGAAAGTGGCAATGTAGGTGGAGAAGGTTGTCAAGAAGGCATACATCACGCTTGCCTTTATCAGCTGGGGCATTCAGTTTAAAAATTGGCAAATCACATTGCAGCTTTATAGAACCTTCGTTAGGCTGCACTTGGAATATAGTGTTCAATTCTGGTCACCACACTACCAGAAGGATGTGGAGACTTTGGAGAAGGTACAGAAAAGATTTACCAGGATGTTGCCTAGTATGCATTAGCTATGAGGAAAGTTTGGAGAAACTAGGTTTGTACTCACTGGAACGACGGAGGTTGAGGGGTGACCCGATAGAACTCTACAAGATTATGAGGGGCATGGACAGATTAGATAATCAGAAGCTTTTTCCCAGGGTGGAAGAGTCAATTACTAGGAGGCATAGGTTTAATGTGCGAGGGGCAAAATTTAAAGGAGATTACGAGGCACGTTTTTTACTCGGAGGGTGGTAAGTGCCGAGAACCCATTGCCGGGGGAGGTGGTAGAAGCAGGTATGATAGTGAGTTTAAGGGGTGCCTGGACAAATACATGAATAGGATGGAATAGAGGGATATGGTCCTTGGGAGAGTCGGGAATTTTAGTTCAGTCAGGCAGCATGGTCGGTGCAAGCTTGGAGGGCCAAAAGGTCTGTTCCTGTGCTGTAATTTTCTTTGTTCTTTGAGTATTTAATTATATGCAGGGCATGAACATTAACTGAGGATTCACTTGTACTTAAAAAATAATAATTGGGAGTAGACTGAAATTGTAGTGGTTGGGGTTATAATGTGCATTGTCTTTTATTTATCAGGACAGATGAAAGAATGCCAAATTTCAAAGACAGCAAAATTTGATTGCATGTGAAAAGGGCACTGATTGGTTCGCAAGTTGATTCTGATTGATTTAAGCATTGTCATGGAGAGTGAACCAGTGAACCTCAGGTTTTTGTTTAATTTAAAAATACCTGAACATGTTCCATTTACCGCATCTGTCCTGATGAGTGCAAGACAAAAATCTTTGACAGCATGTCCCTTTTTTCAGCAATACTCTAGTTCTGTATGACGAAGTGACAACTAGTATTTGTATATAAAGGTTTATAGACTGAGTGTAAAGATTAGATCCTTTAAAATAGAACACAAGTGAGCATGAGTCAACAGTATAATTTGGATAAAGGTGTCCAGTGGCTCTAAGAGAATGTGAAGAAAGAGATCATGACTGGGGAATGGAATTATGTGATTCATGGAGAAGCAACAATTGAAGTCAAGATCAGATGAATACACACACAGGGGCCAGAATTTTGTTGCAATATCTAAGGTCCTACTGCCAGGGTCAAAGACAGATGGTGGATGGTGACCCTGCCAAGGCTGGTGGTCAAGGCAAAAGATGTATCTTCCCAGCAATGTTATTGTCCCTATCAAGGATGACAGCCCACCTCAAAGAACAATGGGAGGGTCTGTAGCCTCAGCAGCACTGAGGAGCAGGTGGCACTGTTACTGAAGGGGTAATCATTGCTGCCAGGGAGTTGCTCTGTGGACTGTAGAGTTCTCAAATAGGTGAGAACTATGGGTCTGGAGGCCCTCAGCATTCATTGGAGAACGTCCGGACATGTTGGTGCCCCTCCCCCGACCCCGCTCCCCCATCACCATGTAGGCAAAATGCTCATAAAGGTGTGAATTGACTTAAATGGCTACTCAACATGCTCATTTGGCTCATTTGCCATCTTTTCCACTGCTGGGAAAATGGCATGGCACTGGGAAGATGCCGACACCTCCCTCCCCCGATGTCTTCCTGTGCAAGTTTGCCACACTTTCCACTTACGAACCTATCAAATTCAGCCCACGGGTACTCTCATTTTATCCTGATGTGCAAAAACATTGCACCATCACCTTTAATTTTCTGGTAAATAACCAGATAAATGAGGCTTTTAGTATATCCAGGTATGTTTTTAGTGTTTGTAGTTGATTTTGATTGCTAGTTTAAATAGTGATTTGTGTAGCTACCTAAATAATTTGCAAGTGAGCATGAGTCAACAGTATAATTTGGATAAGATGTCCAGTAGCTCTAAGAGAATGTGAAGAAAGAGATCATGACCGGGGAATGGAATCATGTGATTCATGGAGAAGCAACAGTTGAGGTCAAGATCAGATGAATACACACACAAGGGCCAGAATTTTGTTACAACATCTAAGGTCCTACTGCCAGGGGCAAAGGCAGATGGTGGATGCTGACCCTACTAAGGCAGGTGGTCAAGACCAGAGATGTATCTTCCCAGCAATGTTATCGACCCTATTAAGGATGACAGCCCACCTCAAAGAAAAGCAGGGCCAATCGGAGAGTCTATAGCCTCAGCAGCCTTCTCCAGTAGTCACTGGAGAAGTTGGTTCCTTTTCAACATTTCATTCTGTATGGAGGTTTTAAAGACGGTTAAAATGGGATATGTGCAGATTTTTAAAGCACACGAAAGTCAAGTATCTTGTGACTACTGTTCAAAGCACAGAGGATTCTGGAGCTGTGCATGATATAACAATAGATATAGTGCTTTTAAAGAATTCTTGCAAGTGCTGTGAAATGACAAAACAAAAATATTGGCACTACACAGCAGGACTTCCAGTAATTTAAAAAATGTAAGAGACAGGTTAGCATTTGGGTGTTCAAGCAGATCAGCTTTGTCAACAATATTAACTTGCACATCTAGTGAGACTTTAATATAGAGAAAGATTCCAATGTAATTAACAAAATATGACTTTGTTAATTACAACAAAAATTAACAAAATAAGGGGTGACTGTAGCCCTTTCTGAGAATCCGAGATGCCACAGAGTCTGGCCAAATACACAAATAATGTCCTTATTTAATCAGTACTGAGCATCTCCGGTTTCAGCCTGCAGGGCAAGTCCAGGCTTATTCTTGCTTGTCACTGACCTGTGCCTTTGTTTTAAACTTGGCCTGTCTGAACTCCCATCAGGCCTGACTGTGGAGGCTGTTCACTGCTGTTTAAATTAGGTTGTCCAATTTTGTCTAAGACTGAGTTGCTCAGGCCATTGCCCATTTGGCCACAAGAGAATGAATGTTTGTGGAAGGGATAGCAGGTTTTGTCCTGGATGGTTTAAAGCTTCTTGAGTGTTGTTTCAACCACACTCATCTGGGAAAGTTGTGACTATTTCCATCACACTCCTGACTTGCGCCTTGTAGATGGTGGACAGGCTCTGGGGAGTCAAGAAGTGATTTACTTACCAAGTATTCCTAGATTCTGGCCTGATTTTGTAGCCACAGTATTTATATGGCTTGTCCAGTTCAGTTTCTGGTCCGTGGTCATCTCCAGGATGCTGATCGAGGGATATTTAGTGATAAACTAGGCTTGTACTCGTTAGAGTTTAGAAGAATGAGAGGAGATCTCATTGAGACGTATAAGATGATGAATGGGATGGATAGGATAGAGGTGGAGAGACTCTTCCCGCTCAGAAAGGATGATAGGACTAGGGGGCACAGCCTCAAGATAAAGGGGGGGCGGTTTAGAACGGAGTTGAGGGGGAACTTCTTCACTCAAAGGGTGGTGAATCTCTGGAATTCTCTGCCCGTTGAAGTGGTGGAGGCTGCCTCGCTAAATATTTTTAAGACGCGGGTTGATGGGTTTTTGATAAGAGAGGGGATTAAGGGTTATGGGGAGAGGGCGGGAATGTGGAACTGAGCCACGACAGATCAGCCATGATCTTATTGAATGGCGGGGCAGGCTCGAAGGGCTAGATGGCCTACTCCTGCTCCTATTTCTTATGTTCTTATATTAATATCATTGAATGTTGAAGGGAGATTGTTGAATCCCCTCTTGTTTTTGATGGTATTGCCTGGCAGTTGTTTGGTGTGAATGTTACTTGCCATTTGTCAGTTCAAGCCTGAATATTGTCCAAGTCTTACTGCATTTGGACATGGATTGCTTTAGTATCTGACGAGTTGTGAATGGTGCTGAACACTGCGCATTATCAGCGAACATCCTCACTTTGGACCTTACGATGGAAGGAAGGCCATTGATCAAGCAGCTGAAGATGATTGGGCCACTGTCTTCTCAAGAGTAATTAGGGATGGACAATAAAATGTTGGCTTAGCTAGGACACTAACATGAGGACACTAACATGCAAAGATGTCCTGGAGCGGAAATGATTGACCTCCGACAATGATTACCATTTTCCTTTGTGCTAGGTATGAAACCACCAGCGGAGAACTTTCCCTGATGCCTATTGACTCCAGTTGTGTTAGTTGCTCCTTGATACCACACTTGATCAAAATGCTGCCTTGACGTCAAGGGGAGTCAGTCATACCCCTAGAGTTCAACTCCTTTGTCCGTGTTTGAACCAAGACTTTAATGAGGTCAGGAGCTGAGCGACCCTGGTGGAACCCAAACTGAGCATCAGTGAGCAGGTGATTGATAAGTAAGTGCTGCTTGATAGCACTTTTGATGACACCTTCCATCATTTTACCGATTATCCATGTAGACTCATAAGGTGGTATTCTATTGGTTTTGCAATCACTTAGCACTATCTAGAGTATACTGCATCTACTATTTAGTTTGCATTTGGTGTGGCTTTGCAGCTTCACTTTTAGCCTTAACTTTCTCTACAGTCTATCATGTTCCCGACTATCCATCCACTGTTGCCGCTCACCTCAATCCGTATGCAGTGTGATGCATCTATCTAATGGTCACCCTCACTGAATGCAATGCATCAAGCAAATAACTCTTCTTCCTTCACTCATAGGAAAGTTTCTTCAGCCCTTGCAGCAGAAGAGAGCATAAAACCCAATGAATAGAGAGTGGACAGAAAGCAGCCCACCAGTGATAGTCCAGCTCACAGAGGAGGAAGTCATGGAGGTAGCTGACATATTTGTGACCCGCTCAGTCTGAGTTGAGTAAGATTCAGTAAGATCATGGTTGCTATGATTATGGTCTGAGGTTTCATTGTCACAGTACGTACAACTATGCTCCATCACAAGTACTCACACTTTAATCGACCCACTTAAAGAGTTAGTCAGGTTTTCCACCATGTGATTCTCACCTCACAAGTGTGTATGAACAGGCGATAATGGCAGGGACGCCTGTGGAAGGTTTACATTGGACGGCATAAATCTTTCTGAGTTCTGGTCAGCTAGTTATAGTTGCTGAACCCCAGGACTATCATTGAGAAGGGGAATCCTAAAGATATGTCAGCAATGTAACCAGGCACACATGGTACAATAAATCAGTCAAGAGAAAGATTTATGGATGTTGCCAGGGATGGAGAATTTTAGCTGCAAGGACAGATTCAATAGGCGGGATGGTTTCATAGAATCATAGAATCCCTACAGTGCAGAAAGAGCATTCAACCCATCTAGTCTGCACCAACCACAATCCCACCCAGGTCCTAGCCCCATAATCCCATGCATTTACCCTATCTAGTCTCGGTGACACTAATGGCAATTTAGCATGGCCATTCCACCTAACATCTTTGGACTGTGGAAGGAAACCGGAGCACCCAGAGAAAACCCACTCAGACACCAGGAGAATGTGCAAACTCCACATAGACAGTGACCCAAGCCAGGAATCGAACGTGGGTCTCTGGCGCTGTGAGGCAATAGTGCTAACCACTGTGCCACCATGCTGCTCATTTTGGTTAGGGGAAGCTGAGGGGATACTTACCA
This sequence comes from Carcharhinus amblyrhynchos, assembly GCF_965287045.1. NCBI lineage: Eukaryota > Metazoa > Chordata > Chondrichthyes > Carcharhiniformes > Carcharhinidae > Carcharhinus > Carcharhinus amblyrhynchos. Next base: position 97,340,678 of record NC_137326.1, on the reverse strand, counting down.
GAGGCGTATAAAATGATGAGGCCTAGATGGAACTGAAAGGAAGAACTTATTTCCATTAGCAGAGAGGTCAATTACTGATGGTATAATGTTAAAGTTACCCTTGGAAGAATTAGAAGGAAATGTTGTAATGTTTTCATGTAGAGGTAATGGGGATCTAAAATTATCTGCCTGAAAGGATGATGGAAGCAGAAACCCTTGGTGTATTTTTAAAAAAGCATTTGGATACACACAGGACAATGAACCAATAACTGGAAGGTAGAATTAGGCTGGATAGCTCTTTGACAACAGGAACTGATATGATGGGCCAAATGGCCTTCTTCTCTGCCAAAATATTTCTATCTCATTGGGGAGAGACTGGAGGAACATAGCTCGATTGCAAGTGTGTTGATAGAGCAGGGATTTGCAAGAATGGCTGCCACGCAGAGAGTCGGTCTCCCTGGAGCTTCAAGGAGGTTCTCCAATGAATCCATGACCATAGCCATTCCAGCCTTTAGTTGCAAACCTGTCTGCTGCCTCATCTGTGGCCTTACCACCCATCACTGATCTTCACCAAGCTAGTCTGAAGTAGAGTGATTGGAATGATGAGGCACTGGGTTAGGAGAGGAATGATAGCAAAGCGGTCATGCAACTCCATTCAAAGTGCTCTCACTTCTCAGCTGTTGCACCCCCCGCTACCCCATGATTGAGTCTTGTTAAGTCTACCCCAACACAGATAAAGGCGGCATGGTGGTACAGTGGTTAGCGCTGCTGCCTCATAGTGCCAGGGAACCAGGTTCAATTCTGACTTTGGGTCGCTGTCTGTGTGGAGTTTGCACATTCTCTCCAAATCTGTGTGGGTTTCCTCTAGGTGCTTCGGTTTTCTCCCACAGTCCAAAGATGTGCAGGTTAAGTGGATTGGCAATGCTAAGTTAAAACTAGTTTAAGGGGATTAGCAGAGTAAGTATGTGGGGTTAAGGGATTGTGGTCAGTGCAGACACAATGGGTCGAATGGCCTCCTTCTGCACTTCTATGATTTAATGACAGGTGCAACAGTCTCCGTACAAATGCTGTTATTTTGAAATTAGAGAAGTACAGATGTCTCAGAAGATAGTGTAGTTGAGGAGACTTCATAGGTAGTCATAATTGGAGGCGTTGTTTAATTTAGATGTTAGTGACGACAGGGGGACAGATTAAATACCCAAAATGCATTACAAAGTAGTATCAACCAGGTTGTGCCCTAAGGTAACAATATACTAGGTGGCTCAGTTGATGTAAGTAAGGCATCAAGTCAAAGCAAATTACAGCTTCATGTTAAATGCTATGCAAGATTCAAAACATTCCTCGGATACTAATAAGCAGGTTTTCAGGTAATCTGTAATGAGAAAATGTCACACAATTCTATTTTTAACATTTTGTTCTCTTAACCCAGGCGATTGCCATGTGATTTTATGTTTAATCTCTTAAGCACGACAGAATTACAAATGACTTATTTGACAGTTATCCTCCAAGGCTATGTTCCAGACCTGGAGGTCAGTGCATCCAATTCACAATACTCCCGATTCTCCGTTGATTAAGATTAGTCAAAGCAAATCAATTAACTAAAATTAATTCCAAGAAAATCTTGCATCTCTGCACTCCTGTAAGGTGCTGCAACATTTACCTGATAACATCAGCCCACTTCTGTGATAAAAATATAAATTATATCACTTGAGTTTTCATAATAAATCTTCTCGGCTTGCAACTCAACACGTGTGTCAACACATTAGTGGTAAAGAAAATTTTTTTGTGGAAAAGAGATGCCTGGAATGCATTACGAGGCAGTGTCAATGAAGATGTGCTATCAGGCAGTAACATATTGAGTGATTTATGTATCAATTCCATCTATGAAAATAAATAATTCACTCCCCTTCTGCCTGTGAAATGGAAAGCCCAGGACAATTCAGTCAAAATTCTGGAATAAGTTTGGGGGTTAGTTGAATATCTCGTAAGTGTGGAAATGCCCATTAAGTCCGTTTGAGAAACTCAGAACAAAGTCCTGCTAAAATTTCTGTTTGCCTGATACAGGATACATTCCACTTACCTAAATCCAGAGAGTTTAGATACAGATTAATGGCGCATAGACTTAAAACTCACAAGTTTGTGCAGGGATATTATGCCGGAGCATAATTAGATAAAACCAAGTACCTTACCAATACAGAGCACAATAAAATATCCTTGGTCAACTTGAAAGATTCTTTATGCAATGTGATCCCAAACCACTAATTGAAGTCCTGAAATCCAATGAAGTAAATGCCAAATTTAATGTTTTCTGAGGTAGGGACCCTGTCGTGGGCTTTTGTTCAGGATCAGTTTTCAGGATACATTGTTTGGCTTCATTCCAATTTGTTTGAAGCTGTTCTTCAGTTTTGTACCAATTTTGCTGGTTGATAATTTGTGCTGTTGTACAATAAATAACTAATAAATAAATAAATAATAATACACCAAATAACTTTGACCCAGGGACATTTATGTTCTATGTCTCTGATGTGTGAGTACCAGTAATTCATCCTAATACAGTTTTCTCAGTTTCATTTGTGTTAATTTTGCTTCTCAATTGGTTTTAGCTAGGCCAGAGGGTTTGGAACATTCTGTCCTGAATCTATGAGTATTATTCCAAGGAAAAAATATTGTTTTCTCAACTATAGAGAATGAACAAAAACATATTTATTTGTATTTTACTTAATAAAATATGTCAGACATTTCATAGGAGCATTGTAAAACAAAATTTGACATCAAGCCACATAATGCACATTGGGGTAGATGATCAAACACTTGATCAAACAGAAGGGCAGGGGTGAGCTTACCAAAAAAAATTTAAGTGTCAAACAAGAGAGTTTTGGACCTGTTTTTCTGGCCAGAGGAAAGATAAAATCTTTTCACATTTAAGAGAAAGAAAATGAAGCAAAGTATGATTTTTGCCATTAGGGCGAGTGGATGGCGTCTATACATGCCAGAAAGCCAACTGCTGACTGCTAGAGGGTGCTATTGCACATGCGCCTGATCGCCCAATGTACTATGTATAATAATCCAGAGTGCATTGGGCGATCGTCACTTCCCCTCTCCCTGGACATTGCCTCCCCCACACCTCTGATTGTCCTCCTGATCACAATCCTCTCTCCAATTTCCCAGGAGGATAGTGATGAGAAAAATATCAGCCATGATTGAATGGCGGAGCAGACTCAATGGGCCAAGTGGCCTAATTTTTCTCCTATGTCTTACGGTCTTATGGACAACATGTTCTAGCTTGAGCTGAAAAGTGAGAAGTAACTTTTGCATCAGGTAATGATTATCTGCAAGGAGTCTAACTACCTTCCAATGATAATCAACAGCATTATTAAGTCCTTTACCATCAAAATCCTGGAGGTTACCATTGATTAGAAACAACTGGATTTGTCACATAAATATTGTTTTTCGAGGCACAAGTCAGTGACCAGTGACTCCCATGGACAAGATAGTAGCCAGGACTGTGATGGAATGCCCATCACTTATTTGGATGAATGCAATTCCAACAACACTCAAGGAGCTTAATATCATCCAGCATCGTGCAACCTGTTAGATTGACATTCTATCCATTATCTTAACCATTTACTCTCTCCATCATTGATGCATAGTGGCAGCAGTGAATGCCATTTATAAAATTTGCTGCAGCAACTTGCCAAGGCTTTGACAGTAGCAGCTTCAAAATCTGTGGCCTCTATTTCTTTGAAGAACAAGGGCAGCAGAAACATCACAACCTACATCAAATTTTTCACCCAAGTCACTTTCTGTCCTGATTTGGATATCACCATTCTGCCATCTTTGCTGAGTCAAAACTGTGGAACACCTTACCAAACTGAAGGTTATGAACCAACTCTTTCATTCAGTTAGGGATGGGTCATGAATGTTGGCCTTGCCAGTGACACCCATACAATGCAATTGAATAAATAAAAGCAAAAAACTTAACTGAAGTAGGAATACAAGCGAAGTTCCAAGATGAGTGGGATTATTTTATGTGATGGATCTGATAATATTTCAATAGTCAGCTCCTCTTCAAACTATGTTGGGGGGGAGGGTCAGCCTCCCATTGGGAAGGGGGGTGCAGTCTGCTGGTATGGAGTTGGTGGGAGGGATTGTCACTGCTGGGGTGGCTGAAGATTGGGGTGCTTCGGGATGGGGGTGGGGGTTCGGGGCGAGCCTGGGAATGCTTGTGGGAGCTGCAATCAGACCATGGAGGGGGATCAGGAGCTGCACTGCGGGGATCCTGGGCTGGCCAGTGATCGAGCTGGCCAGCAAACTGCAGGCTGAAGGTTCGGGGCCACTGCACATGCATAGAGGCCCGGAGCTGTCAGTCTCTGGCGTGAATATTCCCCACCCTACAAGCTTTAAATGATACTCACGATTGTGGCCTCCGCATTGCACAGTGTGTGGGAGCTTCTAGTGTGGACTCGCACTGAAAAAAAATCACGATTTACACCACTTTCCCTGCAAATTCAGCACTTAGAATGTTTATGGGAGAATCACCCCAGAGAATCTGGTGAATTGGTGCAATGATAATAATCTCTCCCTCAATGTCAGTAAAATGAAGGAAATAGTCATTGACTTCAGGGAGCATAGTGGAGGACATGGCTCTGCCCACATCAATGGGGATGAAGTAGAAATGGTCGAGAGTTTTAAGTTTAGGTGTCCAGATCACCAACAACCTGTCCTGGTCCCTCCATAACGATGCTATAGTTAAGAAAGCTCACCAATGGCTCTACTTTCTCAGGAGACGAAGGAAATTCAGTATGTCGGCTACAACTCTCACCAACTTTTACGATGCACCATAGAAAACATCCTTTCTGGTTATATCACAGCTTGATATGGCTCCTGCTCAGTCTATGACCACAAGAAACTACAAAGCATCATGAACGTAGCCCAGTTTATCACACAAACCAGCCTTCCATCTATTGACTCTGTTTACACTTTCTGCTGCCTTGGAAAAACAGCCAGAACAATCAAGGACCCCTCGCACCCCAGATATACTCTCTTCTACCTTCTTCTGTGAAGAAAAAGACACAAAAGCTTGAGGTCTTATACCAACTGAGTCAAAAACAGCTTCTTCCCTACTGCCATCAGATTTTTGAATGGACCTACCTAATATTAAGTTGATCTTTCTCTACACCCTAGCTATGATAGTGACACTACATTCTGAACCCTCTCCTTTCCTTTTCTATGAACGGAATGCTTTGTTTGTATAGCATGCACGAAACAATACTTTTCATTGTACACCAATACATGTGACAATAATAAATCAAATCTCCTGGTTTATAGCTAATTCTGGGGTACCTGCAACTTCTATAGTGAAGACAGATGCAAAATACCTGTCGATTAATCTGTCATCTCTTTATTTTCTATTGTCAATTCTCCAAGACTCACTTTTTGTAGGACCAAACTGACTTTGTTAATTCTTATTTTATTAAATACTTGTAAAACTTTTCCTACTTGTTTTTATTTTTCTGCTTAGCTTTCACTCATACTCTATTTTTTCCCCTCCTTTAATTCTCCTTTTCTATTCGTTATATTCCTCATATCCAAATCTTCTGATCTGATACTTGTCTTTGCATAATTATCTGCTTTTTCTTGAAGTTTGATGTTGGATAGAGCCATGTTCTCTACTATGCTCCTTAAAGTTAATGACTAATTCCTAAATTTTACTGACATTGAGGGAGAGATTATTGTCATTGCACTAATTCACCAGATTCTCTGGGGTGATTCTCCCATAAATGTTCTAAGTGTAGAATTTGCAGGAAAACTGGTGTAAATCATGATTGTTTTTTCAGTGGGAGTTCACACTAGAAGCTGCCACACACTGTGCAATGCAGAGGCCACAATGATAATGAGCATCATTAAAAGCTTGTGGGGTGGGGGATATTCACACCAGAGCTGACAGCTCCAGGCCTCTGTGCATGTGCAGTGATCCCGAACAGTCAGCCTGCAGTTTGCTGACCCATTTCTCTCTCCCTCAACTGAATATAAAATTCAATCATATTATGGTCGCAGCTATCTAGGGGCACTTTCAGTATGAAATCATTAATTGTTCCCATCTCGTTGCACAAGAACTACACTAGCATAGTCTTCTCTCTAGCTGGCTCCAGACATGCTGTTCTAAGAAACTACCCTGAAAATTCCTCATCTGGGTTCCCTTTGCCCGTCTGACTTTTTCCAGTCTCTGTAAATTAAAATCTCCCATGATTATCACCGTACCTTTCTGACAAGCACGAATTATTTCTTCCTTTATGCTCCAGCCTCCCACATGGTTACTGTTAGGGGGCCTGTACACAAATCCCACTAGTGATTTCTTACATTTACCATTTCTCATCTCTACCAAAACCGTTTTCACATCCTGGATTTCTGAACTTAAGCCCTCTCTCTGTATTATGCTAATACTATAATTAATTATTAAATAAAAGCAAGGGGATCACAAGAGATAGATGAAAAAATACTGATAATATGCAAGAAAGTCAAGAGAAAAATTGTGCATTATTAAATGAGGCAAAATAATAGCTTTTCAAGGTATAGTCTGATAGCAGGTGAACATAACAATCATAGCAGGTAAATCAACTGAATTTATAAACTTTACACTATTGCATGTTTCTGTGGTTGACTTTTTTTTGAAATGCAGGTAAAAAAAAGATGAATGTTTTGGAACTTTTTGCCAGCAAATAGTTCTAAATCTTCTTCCAATTATGTTGAAAACTTCAGAGAAGGAAAGTCAGTATTAAGCTATACTATCAACTTTAGCAACCTTATAACATTAAGTCTGACCTTTACACTTCTATTTACAGACCCAGAATTGACAGAACTTAAGAAAGCCAAGCTCTGAGGTAAATTCTAGATCAATCAGAGTTGATTATATTAAATCATTCTCCTAACTTTTAAAATAGACATTCAACAAATTTATGAATCAACTTACATATCTTCATAATGAGATGTTATCTTGATTAAGAAATCAAAAAATAAAAATTCTGACCAGCAAAGTTTACGTACAAAATATGAACACATTTGCAATACATTCCTTGGCGTGCTATTTTATGTAGTTTAAATTAATCTAGTTTATGCCTATAGTGCTCAGTGCAATATGTTCACGCTTTCACATTTAAATGTGAACAATACAGCAGACAGATTTGATGCTATCAGTTTCAATATTCCAAAATCAGATCTATGTAATCTCCAGTGAGATTACATATCTCCAGTTTTTTGCACTGGTAACCTTTTATAGCAAGTGAGTAAGAACCAGCAAAGCTTTTTTAAACAAAGGTTTATTTGCCAAGACAATTACATCAATGTTGCACATACACAACATGGAAATTGCATTCACCAATTTAAATAAAACACGCACACACACACACGCACACACATAATATAAATTCAGTGTTAACAAGTTCATCATTGCAACATCAAATTAGTAAATATCTAATGCAACATTTCCATGCAATTCCCAGTGATTTTTTAATGGGGGTGGGGGTGGTGCTGTTAGGTAGGACAGGGGCAGAACTGCACTCACCTCCGGATTAAGCACTTAGAAAATACAGTATTGGCTCTTATAGGTTAAAGTTATAAAGCACTCTAAGACACTAAAGAAAAATACTACCAAATACGAGTCATTGGAATGTCCTTGAGAGCAGAAAGATATAAAACATTACAATTTTCCTAAACTATAACAATATTCAAAAACCATATACTATGGTATAACAATATTCCAAAACCATTATAGAAAATTAAGAACAGTTTTCTAGGTGCCTGTTTATTTTCAGCTAGAATGTTTGTTCAATTCTGGTATTTTTCATTGAGAGAAAAGAAATGCTGGAGATCTAACATAAAAGCTGTAACCTCCATTTTGACGCAGGTGCCGGTGAAATCATTAACTGTTTCTTTCCTTTTACATGTTGACTAACCTGTTTTCAGCATTCTGATTTTCTACCCCAACACATTTCCATTGACCTCTGTTCCATTACTTATTAAGGCACAACAAAATATGCCTTGTGCAGTTTTGTGGTATTGTTCTTAACAATGAATGCAGCAATCTAACTTACAGCAAGCAATTCCTCATGTTCCTATCCCCTGTAAAGACCAACTGAACAATTCTAAGGCTGTATTCAACAATAGAACACAAGGAAAGCATACATAAATTTCACCTTGTGTTAATTCCGAGTTAGTTAATATTTCAGATGTTCTGGTATCTAAGCTCAGTCCCAAGTATTATTTGGGCTACCAACACCACATTTCTGATTGTGTTTCTAGCCTGAATAACATTCCCTAATGCTAATCACGAAGCCCTAACCTTACCCTTGACAGTTTTGCCTTAATTATAACTCTGACACCCTTACCCAATCCCCAAACTTAATCCTAGACCCAAATCCTAATCCCAATTCCTATAACTAAACACAAACCCTTAAACAAGTAACATTAACCATTAACATTAACCCAAAACGTAAACCTAATCGAACAACCAATCCCTAACCATTAAACCTAAATCACAGATTATCAATAGTGTGATGTACGTACAGCTTTCGTATCATTGTGCCATCATTAATGATGCAGGTTACAGTGTTGTCAATAGCCATTCCATGTTTATTTCTAAATATGAATTTTAAAAAATACTTCCGGTTGTACGATTGCACCTGAAATTTTAAATTCCCCTATCCTAGGAATATTAGGATCCAAATAGGATGGGGTGTGTTTGTGTGAGGAAGGGATAGTGAAGAAGTGTGTGGGGAGGGTGCAGAGGAAAACCAGAGTCTGAAAGTGAGAAGGTTTCAAAACTCAAAGTGGAAAAAATGAACAGGGATCTGAAAGACAGAAGGAGAACCAAGTTCTCAAGGGAAGAGGTGAATGGGGGCATGCAGGAGACAGGGAAGCTGAGGTTCAAGGGGGAGAAGGGAAAGGATCTCAATGGAAAGAGGCAAACTAGGGCTTTCCATAGGAAATGGTGTGAAAATTACTTTTCACCTGATTACTTTAAATAGATTAGTATCTTCATTAAAATAACGGACAGGGGAATTTCATATGAACATGTTAATGCAGTTGTGTATCACAACTTATTTTCACCCAATGATTTTTGAAAAATCAACTGTTATGATGCGCACTTGCTGATCCCTCTTCACACGCTTTCTGCTTCAATCACTTTTTAACAAAATTGTTCCATCTGAAGTGTTGACTGGTGCTCAAACTCACCTGGAGTGTAGTGATTTTAAATGTGATTCACAAAAAAATCAAAACAAGTCAAAAGGGCACTGGTGCAGGTGACTGTATACACTAAACAGTGCTGGGAATAAATCTTTTCCAAAATCTAAACACAAAAAGAACAAACTTTGTAACCCAGTGGACAAATACCTATGAAGTAGTCAGGTAAGCTCACATTCTCAAGTGGGAAAAAAAATTCTGCAACATTACAGAAGTTATCATGTATTTGACAAACACTCTACATATGGCAAAATTAATTTTGAAGTTTGGGTATTGAAATTCTTACTGTATTCTCTCATGGTTAGTTGGTATTATTGGCAATTGTACAGCTTATTTAAACCATAAGCAACAAATTGTTTTGTAAATCACCAGAGAATTTAAAAAAAATACAAACGGATTTTACCGCCTCATTCATCCTGATACTGTAAAATCTCGCCTGAGGGCAATGGACCTTTCCACGGCCTGCCCCTTGCCCGCTCCGATTCTCGTGGCAAGCGGGACAGTAAAATTCGGGCCAATGACTTTTGAAAATTTCATTCCAGTGGACCTCATTTTAGAATGGACTATAGACTTGACTGTTTTGTGAATGTCGTTGATTGAGATAACCTTAGCAAGTTAGAACATTATCAAACATCTTAAGCCAAGTGCCAAATGACTGCACCACAAAATGACAGCGGGGTTTACAATTACAATTTTGCATCCAGTGAGTATTCAATCTCCACTGGGTTGGAGCACTGAGAGGATAGACAGATTGCAGGGCTGAACACTTTCACAGCAGGAAAACAAGATGGGTATGGGGGAACAAAATGGAGGGGGGAAGACTGCAAAAGCTTCAGCTGTACAGATTCTCATGACTAACACCAGTGTGGCATCAGCAGAAGTAAATCTCAGGCTGATCAATTGACTCCTTGCTCAGCTGTGCATGGAATACAGAGGAACTAGAAATAATAAGAGAAATGTTCAGACAGAAAAGGAAGACGGGTGTGGGAAAAGACCAAGTTGTAAAGTTGTACATTTGTATTTTTGTGGGACACTGCTAGAACACATGTACAGTGTAGAAATATTCAGAATCTGTGTACAAGCAAACTATTTTACAAAACATTTAGTAAGTAGGGATACATGAATTCTGTGGTTCCCCTTTCAAGGTTTCAGAGGATAGGACATTACAGATTACACCATATATACATTAAATGGAAGAAGGAGGTAAACACTTAATAGAGCAATATTTTAAAAATATTTTACGCAATCCATTCTATTACATATGATTAGTTTAGTGAATAGGGGCTCCACCAAGATAAGATATTTGACAAAGACCCTTAATAAAGAATTTCTAGTCAAAAAGGGAAAAAAGTACTTCATGAATAGGTGCAAAAATACCAATTCTAATTCGGAAATGACTCCCATTACAAAAAAAAGATATGAGAGCTAAAGACGCTGCCTGATGCTTATGGTCCCAGGTCATGAGTTGGATATTATTTATATTCTGTGGCACATCCAATTTGTGCGTTGAAGATCTCATGCCAAAAATAAACCCATTTTTCTTTTTAGTGAACTTGCATTGGTACGCCATGGAGGTTAATGGTATGGTCAAAAGTTAACCGTCTTGCTATGAAACCATGCCTGATTTCAGCTAGTCTCCAATTCCTCATGTTTAGTAGATGGGATTCTGCAAGTCTAGCATATGCTATTAGTAAGAGGAGATCTTCAGTAACATCCACGCCATTTGAAAAACAACCCACAAGTGATCCAATCAACAGATATGCCATTGGTATCCAAAATATTCTACTTACACCAAAATGGGCAAATTGTTGCTTGTTTTATTTTCATAATTGTTCCTTTGAGAACCAATGTTCATTTCCCTCAGAAAAGCATCTGATGATTGGGTAATAACATAGGTATATAACTTCATTCTGGAGACTTCATGGATATAAAGACCTTCATTGCATCTTATATTGTATAAAATGTCACTGGAAATATGTGGGATTGTAAAGTCCAGGCTGAGTTGCTGCACCACTGGATGTGTAACCAGACAAAATCTATTCTAAGTCCTGCATATGGGGTTATCAGCATAAAAACGGCAGATGCCTATGCCATTTATAGCATTATATGGGCATCAGCTCTGATAAAGATGGGGACATCAGGTCAGTCTAGCTAAAATTACATTTATTATTACTCCTGTGCGCTCCTTCTTCTTCATTACAGCATTACAGGATCTGGCATTGGAGGCCCAATGTGTAGGTTTCGAATGATAAGTATGCCTGCACCGTGCAATAGATGGCCTATCTGTACATGAGGTGGAAATGGTGGTATTGCGGAAGAAAAGCACATGCCTGTTTCAAATGGTAAAGCTATAACGAAAGACAAAAATGGGTGGAAAAAGCAACAAGACCCCATCAGAATTTTTTTTAACTGGGGAGAAAAAGGGACAAACATCCAGTGAAAATTATTGCCCCAAATTATCCTGCACACCAAATTTGTGTGAATTTTGTAACTTTTTGAAATTTGAGTATGAATTTTGGAATTGGGTAGTTTCAAAACAACTTTGGACTGAAGATGATTGGAATTTGTTGCCACAACTAAATTTAACTGGGGAAACTTCTCTGTTTTGTAGGCAACATTTCTAAGTCAAACCATTAGCATGTAAAATTGGGTCAGTATTTTATTTTCTGCTCAAACATTTTATTGGGATAGTAGATGACTTGTTTAAAAAGGTTTAATGATTGCAAAGAAATTAGGATAGAATTCCTGCATTGTGAACTATCGATGTGATTCCTAAACCCACTAAATGTTCACATATCCATAATGAAACAAAATGGTCTACTGTTGTATACTGAAAGTTATACTAATGTAATTATGAGCTCTCAGGCAAATTTGACCTTGTTGTGTTCGAAAATCAATTAAAGCTTCAGCCATTTCTTTTACCTGATCTGAGACAGCCCCAAATACTGAACAGACCACTTATCATGATTACTGAGACGTTATGCTCATAGTACTAGCTCTGAACCTTTATTTTTGATTTTGTACTTTCATATGTAGTATCTGCAATGTAACAGATGATTTGTTTTAAATCTGGAATGTTAGGTTCAGATCTGTCAAAGACAGTGTAATTTTCTGGTGATTTTACATTGTATGATTTAAGTCTGTGGTTTGATTTGGTGGTTGTTAAGGCTTCAGGCATTTCAGACTGTTACCTCCAGACGACTTGACAAGTCAGAAAAAGGTCACAGAGACATATTCAGAAACATGATCCAACTATTGAAGGCCAATCTATATTGTGCTAGTTTCATCTAGGAATGTATAAGACATGAACCTACTTAACTATTCGGCAGTAAATAGCTGGTTAAATTGTTATTCAGGTTTAGATATCAATCAATGCACCCATTTGAATAACTAGGGTAGCTTAAAGACAAAATAAAAACAACCATGGTTATAAGCAGAGATTAATAAATAATATCTGACACTGGAGAAGATATGGCTGACGAGAACGAAGCTGAGCTGCATCTTCAGTTGGATTTCCTTCTCCTCAGGTGCAGAAATAAACTGGAAAGGAGCAACAAGAAAGAGTGGAAAATCAGAGAGCGCGAGTAAACTGGGAAAAAAAGAGAGTTTGGAACTAAGTTTAGCTTCAAAGGACATTACGAACCATCCCAATGCAAGGCAAACCCATGTTGGGGAGAGACAAAGGCAGGCAGGATCCGATTCTGGGAATCTCACCCTTATGATCATCAAGTGGCATTTTTGAGGGCATGGCATGAGTGTGGGTCAAAAACCCCAATGTAGCAATCCTGATGCCTCTATTGTGGAGATGGTGATTTCACACTCCCCTCAATTTTCATGGAGCTGGGCTGGTTTCCAGATGCTTCTGAAGGAGACATCACTCCTGCCAGCTCCGAACTGTCATGAACGAGGGGGAAACCATGCTGATCAATTTAAAAGTCACTAATTTTTTTTTCAAACAAAACCCTATCATTAATTCCTGTATTGAAACCATACTTATCATTCAGCATTACATTACGACATGTTAAATTTATCTGTCAGAAGTTTCCCCAAATCTGGAACAGGTTCACCTTTTGGTTGACGATCTGAAGTCACCACTCCACAATGGAGCGACTGGTGTTAGGATTGCTGCATGCAGACTCACAACCTTATCCTATGCTCTTAAAAATACTACACAATGGGAATATAAGAAGTGGGCCCTGAATACCACTCTCTATCCCCCCCTCCACACCCCCTCCCAACTGATGCGGCTTTGTCCCTTATCAAGATGACAAAATCTAGATCAGTATGTAACATGTTCCTATTGTAAAAACTTCCATTCAATCGTTAAAAACAAAATGGCAAAGTATGCCCATAAAAGGCAGGTTGCTGCAGTTGACAGCCAAGGGTGCCAATCAATCAAATCTCCAGAGTGAGAACTTCCAATATGGCTACCTTGCACTATGTAGGTAGGTCACATCTCAAAGAGGAATACCAGCTTGGAAAAGATGCCAAATTGAATTGAGGGGCAGAGAGGAAAAGGTCATAAAATTCTAAAAAATAGGGACAGGGACAAGCCATTTGGACCATCAAACCTGCTCCACCATTCAGTAAGGTCATGGCTGATCTGACTGTGTCCTTAACCCTAATTCCCTGCCTGTCCCCCATAAGTCAGGACTTCCTTCTCAATCAAATATTTGTCCAAATAGCCTTGAATATATTCAATGATCCAGCCTCTACTCCTGTCTGGGGAAGAGAATGCCAAAACCTAATTATCTTCTGAGAGAAGAAATTCCTCTTCATTGAAAAGAAGGCCCCTTATTTTTAGTGCGTCTCCTGGTTCTAAATTTTCCCACAAGGGGGAACCAACCTCTCAGCATTACTCTGTCCAGCTCCCCGAGAGTTTTATATGCTCCATTAAGATCACGTTCTTCTACAATAGGCTCAATGTAAACCCAACCTACTCAATCTCTGCTCAGAATCACTTCATCCCAGGAATTAGCCTACCGAACCTTGTTTGGACTGGATCCAAGACAAGTAAGGAGACTAGAATGTACACATTACTTCAAGTGTGAGCTCAAAAATGCCCTGTGCAGTTGTAGCCAGACTTCCTTACTTTTATACTCTATTCCCTTTGCAATAAAGGCCAGCATTGTGTTTACCTTCTCAACTACTTGCCACAACTGCATGCCAACATTTTGTGATTCACGTACAAGGGCACATTCTGCAATCTCTATCCATTTAAATAGCTTGTTTTTCTATTGTTCATGCCAAAGTGGGCAAGCTCACATTTTTTCACATTATACTACAACTGTTAAATATTTGCCCACTCGCTTAACTTATTCCTTTGCAACACTTTATATTTCCCTCACAACCTTTTTTTCCTAACTATCTTTGCATCACCACCAGATTTGGTTGCAATAAAGTTGGTTCCTTCATCCAAGTCATTAACATAGGTCATAAATAGTTGAGGCCCTAGCACTGATACCTGCAGTATTCCACTACTTAGAGTTTAACCCAACTCTGTTTCCTGTTAGTTAGCCAATCCTCTACTTATGCTGATATGCCACCATGAGTTCTTATCTTGTGCATAAATCTTTCATGTAGCATCTTATCAAATGCCTTGTGTAAATCCAAATACATAACATCTGCCAGTCCCCTTTAGTTACATCCTCATAGAACTAATAAATTTGTCAAACACAATTTTCCTTTCCCAAAACCACATTGACTCTGCCTGATTGTATTGTGAATTTCTAAATGTCCTGCAACTCCTTGATAATGGATTCTAGCATTTTCCAAATGTTAGACTAACTGCTTTCTGTCTCATTCCGTTCCTTAATTGTGCTGTTATATTGGAGGTGATCTAAACCTCTGGGACATTAACAAAATCTCAGCAATTTTGGAAGATTACGACCCTTGCATCCATTATGTCTGCAGCCTCCTCTTTTAAGACCTTAGGGTGCAGGCCAGCTAGTATCACTATGAACTAACAGCTATATATGCAGCGAGTATCTGTGAAAGGACAGGAGCTGGATAAGACTTACACAGATGGATGAGATTCAGTGTTGCCTTCAATGGCGTGATGGCTCAGTGGTTAGCACTGCTGCCTCACAGTGCCAGAGACCCGGGTTCAATTTTGGCCTTGGGTGATTGTCAATGTGTTTGCATGTTCTCTTCATGTCTGCATGGGTTTACTATGGGTGCTGTGACTTTCTCCCAGTCCAAGGATGTGTAGATTAGGTGGATTGGCTGTGGTAAATTGCCCCTTAGTGTTCCAAGATGTGTTGGTGAGGGGTGATCAGTGGGCAAATAACATGGGACTATGGAAATAGGGCCTGAGGTAGATAAAATAAAGTGGGTCAATGCAGGCTTGATGGGCCAAATGGCCTCCTTCTGAACTCTAGGACTTCTACGATTTTACGAGCAACTACTCTCAGACCCAATTCAATTACATGGGGACCCAATCCTCCACCCTCTCTAATAATCATAGACTCCAAAATTGCTTTCTGTAATGCTAGAAGTCTTTTGAAATTTCTCTCCCCAGTACTTTTATCGTGTCCAATTATGCACAGAACTTAGTCCCTCCTTCCAACAGAAATGCACCTTCTTTCCCCCCATTCCCCTTTACTTCAGTAGACTGTCCACTGGTCCCAGACTCCACCGTTGGCTTAAGACTCTGGGGCCCCTCACCAAATGCTCCATGATCCGAAGCTCTCACTACCTTTCAGTACTGCCACAACCAGCAGTCACTTCCTCTACAAAACTTTCCCCACACCATAATATCTCAACATAGTGCTCCTATAACTGAAGACATGTCACAGTCGAACAACTTTCACAACGTACTGTCCCAATTCTCTTGCATTTCAGAACTCTCTTTCCCTATTGCCAGACCCAAGGACCTCCAATGTAGGTCATTTAATTTTAACACGCCTACACTGGCCCTAGCACAGTTACGCGTCTGTTGATTACAAGCCTCTGCTGCAGAGAGGTTGGTTATGACACAATTTTTACATATGATGCCATTTCAGTATTACCAGCTTGTTTGGTTTTGCCCTTTCCTTAGTATTAATGGATCTCACATGGCACTGCTCACAGTGAGTTGAAGGCATCAACATCTGACACTACATAACCTACAAAAAGCTGTCAGGGTCCTAACTGTGTGCTAGGAAAAAAGGAGAACCAAGTGATTTTATTCTTCCAAACCTAAGTTAGAGCCACAGTGTAAGGCAGTTAATATGAAACATTGCAGAGTTATCATATATTCCAATAAAAATACTTACTTATGATAACGATGATAATGAATGCACATATTGCTCCAAGTATAATCATCATCTATAACGTTAACAAGAGAGAAATTAGGCAAGCGGTATGCATAAGCATATCATATCAAATAAAGTTATATAAAGTCAGATTTAGTTAATTTAATTATTTATTTTTTGGGGGTTATTTTAATATTAGTCCAGCACAGCACTATGGATTACACTTTAATTCCTGTTTGTACTTGTGTATGTTTGATAGAGGGCCTGAGCCCCAAATCCTTATGGTATGTAGTGATGCCCCTGCTAACAACAGAGGTGTGTCTGTTCATTGCCACCAAATTTATTTTGGACTTTGGTTCCAGACATATCACAAGGTGTCAGAAACTGACCATTTGGTCCAACTGGTCTAGACTAGTGTCTGCACTCCACATGAACCTCTCCCACCACTCTTCATCAAACCCTATCAGCATAATCTTCTATTCCTTCCCCATTTAGCAGCTTATCTTCCCCTTAAGTGCATTTCTGCTGTTCACCTCAATTGCTTCTTGTAGCAGGCAAGGGAAACAGTTAATATTCCACTTCAAATACCCTCCAAAAGGTTTCCAATCTTAACTATGCACACAATTCCTGTCGATAAAACAGCACTTTGAAAAGACTTTGAGCTGAAATGCTAACTCTGTTTCTCTCTCTCCACAGACGCCACCTAAATGGAATATTTCCAGCATTTTCTATTTTTATTTGTGTGTTCGCCAACCTGCTGTGGTATTGCCCTTGATGTTTCATTGACAGATTTTTGACTTGATTGATTAAGGACATACACAGATCCCCTGCTGTTGCACTGAGCAATTTTGATCTCCCAGCTACAGCAACATGCTTTGTAAAAGCTCGTGGAAGTTAAATGTGCTGGTTATTGTTAAGTCTGGCCCATTATAATTCATCACCAAATACCAAAACTTACAATAGCTTGGGAAGCAGAAAAGTAGAATTTGTTGAAGCATAGAAGTTTCTCTGCAGTAGAAGCATAGGAAAGCACAAAACTGAGGTGGTATGGTAACATATCTGAGAGGGGGGTGGAATTATAATTTTCTACTAAAAATATGGAGACAGAAATTTCCAAAATGTAACATTAGGAAGTAAGATTTTATAGACAAGATGAGGGGGAATTCTCTGGTCATTCACGCCGACAAGATTTTCTGGTCCCGCTGCAGTGAATGGAGATTTGGCTGAGCACTGAATTCTTCATCTTCGCTTGCAGCGGTGGCGGGAAGAGAATGGCTGGAAAATCCAGGCTGATGTGTGCATAATTAAAACTGGAAATATGTACATGTTTTTTAAAAGTAAACAATATTTTTCATGCCGTAACAAATTCCTTTGGCTTAAATTTGGAAATGCATGGATGTTGGATGAGGAAGAAGTAAGACTGATATTTGAGAAATTTTCTGAGCACATTGACTGTACTTGTGCTATGATAATGCCGACCATAGCTACTGATTTAACTTTGAATATGGTCACTTAGACAACGATTGTCAACAAAATTCTTGTTGGCAACATTCCTTCTTCCAAAACTGAATATTTGCTGAATATTTGCCACACTGTGGGAAGGTTATCTCTCTTATTGTCAGTTTTACAAATAATCTGTACTAAGAAAAATGTGTGCAAACTTCACAAATCTGCTACTTGTGCAGATTTAATTGCCACTACATATTTTGAGTCACATTGTAAGTGGATAGGGAAAGGATACTGTCTTATTGTAGCAGTAGATCACTCTTCGTTAAAATGCAGAAAGATTTTATCCATTCATCGCTGTATGGAGTTTGCACAGTGTAAGGTTTGCATGTTCTCCTCATGATGGCGTAGGTTTCCTCCAGGTGCTCTGAATTCCTACCACATTCCAAAGATGTATGGGTTAGGTGAATTGGCCATGCTACAAAATTACTCCTTAAGTGTCAGGAGGAAGATTAGCAGGTCAATTGCGTGGGGTTACATGGATAGGCTTGGATGGGATTGTTTTGGTGCAGACTTGATGGGCCAAATGGCCTCCTACTACACTGTAGGGATTCTAGGATATAACCTTGATAATTCTTACAGTGCTGATACTCGATTAGCAGAAAAAAAAGTCTTTGATGTTGCTTTGAGCTACTCAAAGGTCACATTTCTCTCTAAAGTTGCAGCAACTGCACAGAGGGCAGTTTAGCCAGAAGACGAAAATAAAGTGGGTGAAATATTTCAAATTAATTTCAAGACCATAAAGCATCTAATATAACCTCACTGTGAGTGTTCTGAGAAAAAAGGGGAAATTATAAAAGGTGGAAAAGAATGAAAGAAGAACACAACAAAAAGAATTTCAGAAAAGGAAGACATGGAAAATGGTAATAAAGGATAGCATGTCACAAGCACATTCTGTACTTTTTTTGTTTTTTGACAGGCGTATCACAAAAAAGAAATCTTCCCAAAGTCTATTCAACATTTAACGTGTTTAGTTTTGCAGTAGAGATAATATTATAGAGCTAAAGCCAATCTTGACATTTAAATAGCTTTATTACTTCAACACGGAAGCAACTGCATCCAATAAGTTGTTGCTGGGAGATTAGAAGCATCCAGAAGCTAACGGTTAAAGGATCATTGTATACCAAATATTTGCTGGATGGGTATTTATATCCTGCTACTTTTATTTAAATTCATCTCTTAAATGATGGATTTAAGTGATGAATCATACCAAATCTGGACTATAAAGTAAACATTTTGATAAGATTTAAAATTGTCTTGTGTATCTTATTTAACAGATAGTAAGATGCAACTTCAGGGCTCTAGTGAAATTTTGAAGTTTAAATGTCATTCCTTGAAAGCTGACATTTGATCCTGTGGTTGGGTTAATGAATGCCATCAATTAATTGCAGTATTTTTCTTATGAGATTTATTTTGCTAACCGGGTATGTAAACTCAGAGTTACACATATAGTATCGGGCATGTAATTTTATACCTCTTTTTTACTACCTACTGACACATTATAAGCTGTAGGTCCTCTCTGGTAGATTTATAGCCCCATTCACTGCTATCAGATCCCTTCAGGCATTGCTCAGCTTTGTGGCATGTAGTTTGAACATTCTCACCTTGCAGTTTTTCCACCAATACTTCCTCTTCAGCTTAGCAGCACTCGTTTCAAATTGTGATGCCCCAGCTTGGAGTGCATCTGCACGATCATCGAGCTCTGATAGCTTCTGATCTCGCTCAAGGACTTTGTCCACATTCACTCGCATGATGTCCACCACCTGGGAAGTACAGTCCAAGGATATATTTCACAATTCCAAGCTCTTACATTAGATTTAACATAATATGTAGATTTCATCATTTCAGTAAGAGATCCAAAATGCATTCAATGTCTTCCACAGATATTCTTTTAAAGATTTCTCCATCCCACTTTAGAAACATTCCTATTGTTGGAATATACATATGAATTAGATAGAGAGTCAGTTTATGTGATAGCTCAGCATCCTATCATAAGGTGCATGGTTTGGACCTTCCTTGAACCTTCCTGAACCTGGCTCTAGTCCTGGGATCATAACCTGGGTGACAAAGGTATAGTTCAGAGCTTTATGAAGGCTTGTCTGAAGAGGATTCTATCAAAGAAAATGGAAATGACAGCACACAGGTGACATGGTGGCAAAGTGGGCTGCACAGTGGCACAGTGGTTAGCACTGCTGCCTCACAGTGCCAGGGACCCGGGTTTGATTCCCGGCTTGGGCCACTGTCTGTTTGGAGTTTGCACATTCTCCCCATGTCTGTGTGGGTTTCCTCCAAGTGCTCCAGTTTCTTCCCACAGTCGAAAAATGTGTGAGTTAGGTGGCTTGGTCATGGTAAATTGCCCCTTCATGTCAGGGAGAATTAGCAGGGTAAATATCTGGGATTACGGGCTTAGGGCCTGGATAGGATCATCATCAGTGCAGTTTCGATGGGCCAAATGGCCTCCTTCTGCTCTGTGCATTCTATGACTATCAGCCTCACTCATCCCAAAACTAGAAAGTAATGTCCAAGGTCAATGGACCTTTTCATGGTCTGCCCCTCACTAACTCTGATTCCCGTGATGCGAGGGACAGTAAAATTCATCCCCCAATCCCCTGACCCACCCTCCACCCTCATGTCTATGTGGGTTTCCTCCAGGTGCTCCAGTTTCTTCCCACAGTCCAAAGATATGCAAGTTAGGTGGATTGGCCATGCTAAATTGCCCCTTAGTGTCCCACAATGTGTACGTTGGGGGGTTAGCAGGGTAAGTGCATGCGGTTACAGGGATGAGAAGGGAAGGTGGGCCTAAGTTAAGATGCTCTGTCAGACGGTCGGTACAGACTTGATGGGCTGAGTAGCCTTCTTCGGCACTCTGATTCTGTTACAGTAATGTCAGCAATTGACGGCTGTGGTCAAAAAGGGAGGCTCTAGAAATATGTTTCACAGCCAGTGCAACAAAGGAGATGCTATCTCTTGCTAGCCATCTCCATGAATGAGCTATCAAACCTTCAGGAAAGTTGCTGAGGATTTTGCTACAAATAATATTGTTTCAATGACCTGTTGGTGAAAGTTCAATGGCCTTGATAGGAATAAGGTAGGATAAGGTGGGGATTGCATTGTTCCCACATAGTGATATAGTTTGACAAATTTATTGGAATTCTATGAGGATGTGACTAGTGCGGTAGACAGAGGGGAACCGGTGGATGTGGTGTTTCTCGGTTTTCAGAAGGCGTTTGATAAAGTGCCACACAAAAGGTTGCTTCAGAAGGTTAGGGGGCATGGAGTTGGGGGTAAAGTGTTAGCGTGGATAGAGGATTGGCTGTCTAATAGGAGTAAAAAGTCTGACAACACCAGGTTTTAGTCCAACCTGGTGTTGTCAGACTTTTTACTGTGTTTACGCCAGTCCAACGCCGGCATACCCACATCATGTCTAATAGGAGGCAGAGAGTTGGTATCAATGGGTGCTATTCTGATTGGTGGTTGGTAACTAGTGGAGTGCCGCAGGGATCGGTACTGGGGCCTCAGCTATTTATCATTTATATAGATGACCTGGAGGAGGGGGCTGAGTGTAGGGTGTTGAAATTCGCTGATGACACAAAGATGAGTGGAAAAGCAAATTGTGCGGAGGGTGTGGAAAGTCTGCAGAGGGATCTAGATAGGCTGAGCGAGTGGGCGAGGACCTGGCAGATGGAGTACAATGTTAGCAAGTGTGAGGTTATCCACTTTGGCAGGAATAATAGTAGGAGGGATTACTATTTAAAGGGCGAAAAGCTGCAGCATGCTACGGTGCAGAGGGACCTGGGGGTCCTTGTGCATGAGTCGCAAAAACCCAGTCTGCAAGTGCAGCAGGTGATCAAGAAGGCGAATGGGATGCTGGCCTTACTAGCGAGGGGGATAGAATATAAAAGCAGGGAGGTCTTGCTGCAACTGTACAGGGCACTGGTGAGGCTGCAGCTGGACTACTGTGTGCAGTTTTGGTCGCCGCACTTGCGAAAGGATATTTTGGCCTTGGAGGGAGTGCAGAGGGGGTTCACTAGGCTGATACCGGAGATGAGGGGGTTGGACTATGAAGAGAGACTAAATAGACTGGGACTGTGCTCGCTGGAGTTTAGAAGGATGAGGGGGGATCTTATAGAGATGTATAAGATAATGAAAGGGATGGATAGGGTAGAGGTAGAGAGATTCTTCCTGCTCAGAAAGGACAGCAGGACTAGAGCGCACAGCCTCAAGATAAGGGGGGAGCAGTTTAGAATGGAGTTGAGGAGGAACTTCTTCACTCAAAGGATGGTGAATCTCTGGAATTCTCTGCCCGTTGAAGTGGTGGAGGCTACCTCGCTAAATATATTTAAGTCACAGGTAGATAGGTTTTTGATAAGAGAGGGAATTACGGGTTATGGGGAGAAAGCGGGAAAGTGGAACTGAGCCACTTCAGATCAGCCATGATCTTATTGAATGGCGGGGCAGGCTCGAAGGGCTAGATGGTCTACTCCTGCTCCTACTTCTTATGTTCTTATGTTCTTATTAGTTAAACAACTATTTTTGGTGTGCACATATTTCATTTCATCCTTACACTCATACAGTATTTAATAATCTTCCCATTGTAGCACTAATGGACGTCCTTCACATGCAACATTAAACTAAGGACCTATTGGCCCTCCTCTGGTGATACATAAAAAAACCCGAGAATTGACTCAAAAAAGAACAGAGGAGATCCCCTGGTGTTCGGGCAATATTTATCCCTCAAACAACACAAATAAAACAGATTATCCAGTCATTTATCTCATTGCAGTTTGTGAGACCTTCCTGAGCTGCTGTATTTCCTAAGTTACAACATTTCAAAATGACCTCATTGGCTGTACTTGCCTGTCTAATGGTCAGGCACACTTTCCAGCATTACTTCCCTTAATAGGAATCTCAACTGTATAACTATTCTTCCATGCACATCAACAGCATGAAGACATAATCCTCTCTTTGCAACATCCCTGGGTATTCCCTGATGTACATGGATCACTGTGTATGCCATTCTATCAGCATCAACTGTTCAATGTGTGCCACTGGCTTTAAAAAAGAGAGCATGTAACACAAGGGAAAGGACATGGACCAACAAAACTGTATCCTCTCTTTACACCTGGAAATGTTAAGGCCTCGGAAATGGTTGAGAGTGTGCCTCTCAATTGATTCCAAGTGTAAGAGCCCTTACATACCAAGTCTGACAGAGAGAATGGGGATTTCCTTCTTGAAAATGATTACACTTCACGGGGTTATGATTGATTTTTTTACGGTAATGAGTGAGTTACAATCTGTCCAAGTAGATGTCACTGAAGCTCAATAGGCAGCGAAGGAGTAGGAGACATCAATCAGTGCAATTGCTGAAAAATTATATTTTCCTCCTTTCTCTATTGTAAACAAAAGAAAAAAAAATCAATGTAAAGAATAAAACAGAAAAACAGTGACTCCTTCACTTCGGACAAAGGGAAGCAATAGGTCATATTTTTCAGCATAGACTTCAAAGATCTGTGTTTTACACAGCAAATTTCAACAAGAATTGAAAATACAAATGTCCTAAGTATGGACCCAAGAGACATTTAAGGAGCAGAAGCAGAAGCATTTGTTTTCAAATTCATTAAAAAGAACTTGGATTTTTAATTCCCCATCCAAAATGTGCCAAAGTTTTTCAAAGAACACAATAAGGCAAGATTTGGCATGAATAGAATGAACACATTGAAATAAGATGTGATTGTAATCCATTTGTATAGTCCACCTCCATTTCCATTCTATATAAATTGGGTGTGGGCATGTCATTCACCGATGACAATAGACTTTGCTGCAAGGTCAGTTACTCGCTCATATGGAAACATAGGGCCACCTAGTGGCTGACTGACGCAAATGAAAGAATTCAGGCCAAATACGGTTTGGAGCTCATTCATTACTGCACAAATAAAGTGTCCATTCCTAAGTAGTGGGAAACTGAGAGCTATTTTATAATTTCCTTATAAATCATAGGGTTTTTCTTCTGGGAGATGAGACTGAGACCACATGACTAGGCTGTTGTTAACATCATGTACTCAGATAGCCAGTGGTGCGTTCTGGCTTTTCTTAGAATTTCACAGTGCCTCTGGTGGCCTATCTTAAACTGAAACTGCTCATGTCTGGAAATGTACACACCTATTCCCATGTGGTAATCAGACCAATCCTACCCCACAATATTTCCGCTTCCCCATCCATAATTTGGGAATGGTCTTATTTCAAGTGATTGTAAAATTTCCAAAGGGAGTAAATCAGTCGCCTGAAGATAGCTTGTTTTAAAACCGTTTTCCTGATACAACTCCTATGTGCTACGTCTTAGAATCGGCTTGGTCAAATGACCCTGGGTTTAAGTTTCCTTTTCCTGAACTCAGCCACAGAGCAATGGAACCTACCTCATCCACTTGAGCCTGTGTTTGCTGCAGTCGTCTGTTGCTCGTGGTGTTGACGGGTTGCGTTGGTCCTCCATCTCCAGGAGGTCCTCCTGCACCAGGAGCAGCAGCTTGGGATGGGGCGGACCTACAAACCAAAATAAAGCAGATTTCTTGTTAACTGTATAGTGTATCAGTCAGCATATCGATTGTACAATATGTTCCCAATAGTATCTGGTAATCAGGGGTTGGCCAGTGGTGAACTGATGATCTGTTTGGGGCAGTTTACAGTGAAGTGTATTGTCAGTCAAAAAAAGGTCACAATATTGACCAGTGTAGACCTTGTTGAGAGGCAAGAATTATTAAAAAGCCCCATTTGGAATTCTCATTTACCCGGGGAGCTTTACTTTATTCAAATTAAAATAGCACATCATGAACCCACTGACCTAGACTACTGAAATTCAATGCTTAGGCTTCAACTACAACAGTTGACTTCAAAGTTATTGTTTTGTTTCAAAGGAGACATTGACAGTAAGCTGCATTTTGCTCAGTGCATTCACTTTTGCTGTGCAGCATGCTATATTTCTGGACTTGACTACAGATAGGGGACAGGATTTTTTTTGTTTCGGGGAGAGGGCCACTATTATTGCTAGAATTCTAGCAGTGGTCAAAGATATTCCAGGTAGGAAAGTGCATTTAGAGATCAATGGACTTAAATTTTGAACTTAAAGAGTGGTTAACTTCAGACGATCAAATACTTCTTCAGGTAAAATGATTCTCACACAATAATAACTTATATATCACCTTAAACATAAAACATTACGATAAATAAACAGGACTGTGAACCATATAAAGGGATAATGGCCCAGGAGGTGGGTTCCCAAAAACAGCGAACACAAAGGTGTTTGTCACAATTGAAAATTGAAACTGCACTGCAAGCTTAGCACCTCATTGGGCTCCAGAGGAGTCTCTGATAATGGTCCCACTTGTGTTGTCTTGTAAAGAGGCAGGGACCCTTATTTGGTCAGTTTTGGCAGGTAACCAAAATCTTGGTCAAAGAGGTGGGTTTTGAGGAATATCTTAAAGGAGGGAGAGAAGCCTTGGAGAAGTCAGACTTCTCAGACAATCTGCAGTTCAGATACTTACTGTAATCAAAGGGTGGGAATAGACCCAGGCAAACACAAAATTAGTTCCCCTCCCCTGACCTTCATGCACAGAACTGCCTAGTAAAAAAAAATGCAAAAACTCTGATGTTATCATGGAAGAAAGGTGCAAATCAAAATAAACCACTCTCATGCACGAGTGAGAAATAATCCTAAACAGAAAGCAAAGTACCAGCACCGGCCTTTACCTTGGCAACATTTTTATATAATGACATTTTCCAACATGCTGAAGTGAGGAATGAAACACCCTTTTTATTATTGGCTCCAGTTTCAACCTTCAGTATTCCTGACAGTAACCAGTAAACCTCTTCTCTATCCAGCTCTATCCAGCAAAGGGTTAACCTCAATCCCAGGTAGCAAAGCACTGAGGTGGGTCTTTTTCATTTCCTTGGTGTGGTTTTAAAATCAGCAATATGTTTAACCACTACGACACTTATTTACCTATTTCAGGCATGGTGACACATGTTTACTGTACTTACTTTTCTCAAGGGAATCCAAGTCAAATTGGATCAAATTTGCATCTTCCCAAACTGATATCTTCAATTCAGTATTTAGCTCCTAATATGATGACACAAAGAATCAATACCAGTTGGCAACCTCCATATCTTGATTGCTCAATTACTGCCCTAGTAAGCTTGGATATATTTTACATCCTATCATATGCGGTTAATCATTTTCCTATGTTTTTATTAGAGGTATGTTGCTATTAAAATGCTTGAAAGGATAGGTGGGCAACACAGGAAGAAAATCTTCCATCCAGAAAGATGACTATAGCTGTTCTCTGAATAAGCTAATTGATAATATCACAAATAAAATTATAACAATGTGCACCACCAGAGAGCACTCCAATCCAATGAGGGTTTAATATCCAAAACCATCCGAACAAGGTTTTTGAGTTTACGATTTGAATTGTGTAGGTGGTAGCCATTACATTAATGCTTGGAAGAAAATAGTTTAATCTGGTATTTGCAATACCATTTAGCACAAATTAGATAGCAGAAATTATCAGATGTATTTGAGACATTTTATTGAAAGAATATAAACAAATCTTCATGTCAACATCAAGGTGTTGTTGAATCAAAGATCTCTGCGCTTCACTGGGAAAATCCATAGAAATATACATCCTACCAACAGAGGGCCATAAAGCCAAGTTCTCAGGCTGGTAGTTTTTCAGCTATCATTCTGCTCTTTTTAATCAGATTTACCTTTAGCTGAATGTGAAAACAGTAGTACAGGAAACCAAGTTTCATTTTTACTTCATTGGCAGCAACTCCACGAAGTCCTTTGAACAGCTAAACAGTAGGATCAACCATCATCCCGAGTCACTGACCTACACTGCCTCCTTGTCCAGCAACACCTTGATCTTAACATTCTGATTCTTGTTTTCAAATCTCTTCATGGCTTCATCCCTCCCTATAACAGTAACCTCCTCCAGCCCCACAACATACTGAGATTTCTGTGTTCCTCAAATGCCAACCTCTTGAGCATCCTCGATTTTCATCCCTTCACTATTGGTGGTGTGATGATTCTATGCCTTTAATAAATTTATTTATATCCTGTTATTTATATTTTCTATATTTCTATTTCATTACCAAAGGAAGTAGTTGATGGCAAAATGTTGAATGTGTTCAGGAGGCAGCTAGATTTAGCAATTAGGGTGAATGGGATCAAATTTTATGGGTAGAAAGCAGGATTAGGCTATTGAATCAGAGGATCAGCCATGATTGTGATAAATGGTAGAGCAGGCTCGAAGGGCCAAATGGCCTCTTCTCCCTCCTATCTTCTATGTTTCTTGTTAGGGGCATGTTTAAAATTCAGTTCTGTTTTACACAATGTCAATTTGTCTGCACCATACAGCTCACATGTTGAAAATGCAGGCTAATGATTGATTTTAGCGAGGGATGCATTTGCTTTAATCTGAGTTAATGCATTTTTATTTATTTGCTTTTCCCCTTGGGGGAAAAGTAGGGTTTCAGAGTAGGGTTTGATTAGCTTGATTGACAAGAGGTAAGAGTCTTGTGCCAATGGGTGGAGTTAAGCTTACAGGGAAAAACAGTTAGTGTTTCTGCCTGGTTCTGAAAGAAACAAGAAGTGTCCTTCTGGCTCTCTGTCTCTCTCTCCCTCTCCGAAGGCTCCTGTTTGGGACTGTCAGATAACAGATATCTCTCTCTCTTTCTCCAGAGATGTTCAAAAGACTCCAGGCCTGTTAATCAGTAAAAACATGAAAGCCTGTCTTGTTTGCTAACTGTTTTTGAAGAGAGGTTTTAAGTCTGTACGAAGAATATTGCTTGAATTGGAACTCATAGGGATAGGTTAGCCGTTAAGAACTGTATCTTGCCAATATTTCAATTAGTAAAGGTTAAGCTAATTCATTTGTTATAGTTAAACTGTATTGTTAAATAAATTTTGTTTTGCTAAAAATTTCCTGGTGTGTAATTAGAATCACACATGGAGTGAAACACCTCATCCTTACATTAATGCCAAAACAGTGGACAGTTGAGGTCTAGTCCCTTCGTATTATACCTTGAGGTTTCTGATCTCATATCCTAACAGTGGTTATACTTTCAGTTGCCAAGACCCTGAGCTCTCACTATTCTTCTCTTTCCTTCTTTTAAGAATCTGACTCGAACCATCATACCATAGCACAGAACATGCACTCAAAATAGGCATGCGGGCAACATGGTGGCACAGTGGTGAGCACTGCTGCCTTACAACAACAGGGACCCAGATTTGATTCTAGCCTTGGGTGACTGTGTGAAGTTTACATGTTTTCTCTGTGCCTGTGTGGGTTTCCTCTGGGAGCTCTCAGGTTTCCTCCCACAGTCCAAAGAATTGTAGGTTAGGTGTTTTGACCAGGCTAAATTGCCCCATAGCATCCAAAGATGTATAGGTTAGGGGGTTTAGCAGAATAAATGTGTGGGGCTATGGGCATAGGACAGGGGGTGGGTCTTGTAAAGAGGGTTGGAGAGTCAGTGCAAACTCAATGGGCCAAATAGCCTTTTTCTGCACTGCTGGGATTCTATAGGGTTCTATAACAAAATATTTGGTGCATTGAAAAGTCTGCCAGTCAATGTTAAGGAGCATGAAGGAGTTCAGGTTGGCACAGTACTCTGCGCAGAATTTGGAACCCATTCTTCTCAGCACTGAAGTGTTGGTCAACTCCACTTGCACACTGCAAACCCAACCATGATTCAGCATCTGATGGCCAATATCTCAGTCTCCATTGCAGTATAAGCTGCACAAAGCCAGCATCTGACTGCTGCAGTGAAAGTTCAGATTGCTGCAATGCTAGTTCACACTACCAGTCTTGTGGCGCAGTGGGTCATGTCCCTATCTCTGGATCAGAAGCTCTAGTTTCAAATCTAAAGCCAGGACTTGTTAGCCATGGAAGGAGCATTCATAACGCAGTTTAACGGGCTGATAATTAGCTCAGAAATCAATCCACCACTTCGCACCCCACTCTTCCCCAAAAGATAAGACGTGTGCGTGTGGAGATAAGTCAAAAGAAAATTGCTCAAAGGGACCATCAGGCAAAATCCCTTTGTTTTCAAAGCCCATTTAAAATGGATATGAGGTAAATGTTTTTCTCTCAGATGGTCTTGAGTTTTTGGGACTCTCTTCCTGAAAAGGTGGTGGGTGCAGAGTCTTTGGATAATCTGAGGCAGAAGTGGATAGATTCTTGGTAAGTAAGTGGAAGGGAGGGGAGTTGATAGGTTATCAGGAGCAAGTGGAATGCAGATTTGAGGTCACTATCAGATCAGACATGATCTTAATAAATAGGGGGCAGGCTCAAGGGGTTGAACAGCCTACTCCTACTCTTGTTCGCAACATAGCTCTTAGAAAACCAGAGCCACAATTTGCTTTCTGATTGTGGAAATAGGTGGTCTTATTATTGGTATGGATGCCATAACTCCAACTAATGCTGTATTCCAAGCGGAATGCTTATTCCTACATCCAGATCTGGAAGCAACTTGTTTGTGCAGATCAGTAAAAATTGCTTTAACACCTGCCACATCACCCTCCTTGAGACTTGAAACAACGATAGAAAGCATTAAATTGTAGCAAGTGCCAGAAGAAATCAGCCAGCAGCTAATCTGTAAATACTTGGTGATCCCTTTATTAGGCACTGGTGGGGGTTTACTTTGTGTTGCTTAATGCATACTCAGTTGTGTATGTAGCAAGATAGAGTGTTAGCTGGTGTGTTTAGCTCTAAAATAACACCACTGGTATCAAATCAGTCTGTGCTACATAATTCCACTAGATGTTAATTATGTCTGAAGTAATGCCTTCACCAAGATGGCATCTGTTATGACTCATGGCAGAAGTGTGTGCATATTTCTCAGTCTATGTTGGTCCTCAAATGGCACCCATTGTGTCCAAGCAATGGGTGCTGCCAAGTGCAATTTGCATCATGTGGCTCTGCCCCCTCAGACCTGCAATGGATACGCACAGGGTTATGTGTATATCACTGGAGTTCAGAAACATGTTGGTGCTCCAGCACTTAATCAGATGTGAACATGTCATAATGTCTGTGATCCAATGCTCTGAATTTTGATTGGGAGAACCCAGTTGTGTGCAATGAGTATAAACTGACGGGCACAAGGGAGGCAGCATTACCTAATGCATCACCAATATTAACTATGGGTTGGGAACAGGACACGTTCTATTGCCATAAGTTTCTTAATCCTGAAAACTGTTGGCACTGACTACAACGCCAGTCATATCACAAAGTGCCTTTATTGTGAATGAATAATTGAATTGCTGGCTGCAAAGGCCAATTATTCAAGAGCAATCTGACACTACATTTGAGAACTCAAAGCTGAATTTATAGTATTACTCGTATAACTCCTACAGACCTGCATCTAGGAAATCTACGGAACGAGGAGGCAGGCATGCTAGAAGGAGGGGTGGTTAGGTTACAGTGAGATTTAAGGACACAGAGAGTGAGAGACACAGAGAATAAGAATTTGGAAATCTCTAGGAAGCAACAGGGAAGGTTGATGGGTGAGGATAGAAATGATAATAGATGACAAGTTACCAATCAAGGTAATTTACAACTTAGGTCTTCTTTATATCGCTTGGTTCTATTTTTACCTATGTAGTTGTAACCAGAGAATCACTTGCAATGGCTTCTCTTCCTGTTCCCTTCCTGGTAATATTCCAAGGATATATCCTTGACCCCCTTTTATTTCTCAACTACATGCTTCATCTCGGTGACATCACCTGAAAACACAACTTCAGTTTCCACATGTACACCGATAACACCAGATTCTACTGGCCTACCTCCTCTCTCAACTCCATCATTGTCTGCAAATTATTAGACTGCCTGTCCAATGAGCAGAAATTTGAATGTCTGACTGCGAGGTGAGCAGAAATTTCCTCCAATGAAATGTTGGGAAGCTTGAAGACAATGTTTTTGATCTCAGACAGAAACTCTGCTCCCTCGCCGCTGGCTCCATTCCTCTTCCTGACAACTGTCTGAGGCTGACAGACTGTTTGCAATCATGATGTCGCTTGATCCCAAGGTGAACTTCGGACCACATGTTGGTGCCATCACGAACAGTGCCCATTTCTCCCCCTGTAATGTTGCTCGACTTTGCCCTTGCCTCAGTTTCATGCTGAAACTCTCATTCATGTTTTTGCTACTTTGAGACTGGACTATTTGATACACTCCTGTCAGTGATCCATGTTGTACACTCTGCAGCATGATGCTATCAAAAACTATCCTGTCTGTCCTAACTCACACCAAGTCCAATTCCCCATCACCCCTGAGCCCCTAACCCACACTGGCTCTCAATATAGCAATGCCTTGAATTTAAAATTCTCACCCATGTTTTCAAGTAACTCTACGGCCTTGCTCCTCCCTGTATCTGTAATCTCTTCCAACCTTCAAACCCCCTGAGATATCTGCCTCTTGAGCATACCTGAATTTCATTTCTCCACCACTGCCTTTAGCTGCGTGGACCCCAAGCTCTAGAATTCCTTCCCAAAAACTCTCCATCACTTTACCTCTCTTTCCTCCTTGAAGACAGTCCTCAAAGCCTACCTCTGCCAGCAAGGTTTTCATCATCTTATCAATATCTCATTATAGTGTCATATTTTCTTTTCGAATGTTCCTGTGAAGAATCTTGGATCATTAAAAACATGATAGAAATACAAATTGTTGTGTTGATTTAGTTATAGTAATTTCACCACTCCTGCGCCAACAGTGGCAAGTCACACTTGCAGGTCAGATGCAGGACCACAATGTAGTATTGATTATTCTCAGCCACACTCCCTTTGAGTACACTCTCCACTGGCAGATCAGTATTGGTGAATTTGCTCAAGTGTTTCCTTATTTGGGGATGGCCATGCTCACAGAATATATGTGCCAAGAGGGAATAATTGTTCTGATTGGTTGAAAACAAATGGCACACAGCACCATCTTTCAGAGAAATAATTGGGGCACTTTTAGCACACATAATCAGCTGCTTGCCTGAGAGTTGTCGTTGTGGGCTCCATCCCATGAAATACATTAAGTGAGCAATTCTAATAATTGCTGTAACTGGTACAGCATCTGCAAAAGCAACTCGCAGCTGTACACTTGAGCGCGGTTGGCAAAGTGCCCCAGTTAATACCCTCTGCCCTAAACCAATCACTGGACTTTGTGTTACCAGCACACATTGCATGCAGGGATAGAGAGCATAACAAAATAGATTCCAGAACTAAGGGAGGATCGCTAACTTACGACTGAGTGAGTAAGGTCCCTCTCCTAAGAGGGATAAATCAGTTACGTCATAAAATTATTTTCTGCCTAGAAATGATATTTGATTATAACAGCCTTACTACAGGCCTGTGAAAATAGTGCTCAGACAACAATGGTCTCGCCATTTAACCCTCCCCATTGTGTGTATAATTTACAACCAGGGAGACTGTTCTAATTCTTTCCTTTGTCATTGAACAAGCAAACCACCAACTTCCAGTACTCTGACTACAAGGATGAACAGAAAAGCAGTGCATCCTTCTTCATGGAGAATGAAAACAGCCTGTGCTCACTGCCCATTCCCTTATAACACTGCAATGTCCAAAAAGACATTTTTGTGTTCTGAAGCAGTTCCTGAAAAATAGCTTCTGACACATTGACGGAAATATTTTTACACATGCGCGTTCATGCAAATCTTCATTTTCTGGTTTGTCAGTATTTATGTGACGGAGGAAAACAATAGGACTAATTCTGCAGCTCACTGGACATGTGTGATATCCATTGTGAATGCAGCAGTTGAATGCCAACTTCTGCACTTCATTTCATTCCTCAGTAAACACCAGATTAACCCCCAAATGTGAAAACCCTCAACCGTCTGGGCCCCTGTAGTGAACCTTCAACTTCGAACAGCCTTTCCACTGTGGACTGCACATGGGAGATTAGAAAGCTTTGTTCTGCCCCAAAACAGTCGTGCCTTTGGCTCAATACAATACTTTTGCAGAAGATTGCACTTAGCCACAAAACTTTCTTCATTCATCACTGAACAAAGGAAGCTGCAGCCCTTCGATTCACTGCCAGCAGCTGCTCCCTGCTGCACTCACATACACTCGGGAATAACTTTTAAAAAGACAACTAGCTACACAGGCTTCAGCAGGCACAACCAACAGCATACTAGCTGGTTTGGTTTTTTAATGAATACGAAGGCCTTTGTAAACCTCCCACTGTGTGTAGGTCCCAGCAATGTACAACGGAGGCGGCTGGTCTCACTGGACTGATCCAGTGTGCCCCACCTACAGATTCCCACCTGAAAACTGTCGCTCCAGATGTCCAGTTAGTTCAAAGAAGCAGCACAGGAAAGGAAGAGAAACCAAGATGAGATTTTCCTGTTCATTAGCTGATTTATGCTAACGCACTGTTTGACAAGCATGCAGCTAAGGTGATGAGGCAATCTCCACCCACACACCACACCTCCCAGCATCTGCCATATTCTCCAAGATGCCCTAATTAACATTTCAAGCAAATTGCATGCAGCAGTGTGTGAGGACAAATTAATTTATCCACAACATTTTCAAAAACATTTGTAGCAGTTTGGATTTGCTAAGTCAAACTAGCTTTGACCACACGCTGAACGGGCACAACTTGTTTGTACACTTTTGTCAATTTGTTCCTGACTAAATCATCTATTCATTAAGAGTCAAGAGTTTCCAGCAACGTTTTTTTCATGCCATTCATTGTAATTCCCAAACCAGTTCTTCAAAAAAATTGTGAAGCCATTAACCAGCAGTAATCACATGTAAAAATCACTTCAAATGCAGCTAATCACGGTTCTCCAGCAAGTCTAAGAGAATTATAGTCTCTTGCAGAATTCAGTGCAGTGGAGAATAAGAGCCACGGTCAAGTGGGCTGTGATTTATTCTTCCTGTGACGTGTGCTAACGAAAGAATAAGAGCAACTAACTCACTCTAGAGCCACTTGTCAAAGGAAGGCATTACAAAATGATAAGCAGTTTTAATTTTTTAAATTCATTCATGGGACATGGGCATCGCTGGCTGGCCAACATTTATTGCCTATTCCTCGTTGCCCCTGAGAAAGCAAATGGCTTGATCATTTCAGACAGCAGGTGAGAGTCAACCACATAGGGGAATTTCTCAGAAACTTCATTGCAGTGTTAATGTAAGCCTTACTTGTGACTAATAAATAAACTTTAGCTTTTTAACATTGCTGTGGCTCTGGAGTCACGTGTAGGCCAGACCAGATAAGGATGGCAGATTTCTTTCCCTAAAGGACATTAGTGAACTGGATGGGTTCTTCTGACAATGGTTTCACTGTCATCCGGAGATTCTTAACTCCAGATTTTTTTTATTGAATTCAAATTCCACCATCTGCTGTGGCAGGATTAGAACCCGGGTCTCCGGAACAATAGCTGAGTTTTTGGATTAAATGTATAACAATAATACCAGTAGACCATCTCATCTCCATGTAAAGCAATGAGGTGAATTGTGATGAATGCTCTCTTTGCAGATCAATTTTAATTGTGTGTTAATCAACTGTTCTTTTTACAGAACATTAATTTTTGTTTTGAAACAATGAGAGCAACTAAGATCTAGTTCTACAGTGCCTGGATATCACTGAAGGAAGCAGCATTGACTCATCAGAGAGATATGCCATAATGCAGAAGGTGTTCAAAGGAAGTGCTATGTGGAGGGTAGGGAGTGAGGCTGTCCTGCCAAACTACGTAAGCACAAAATGAGTTGGATTTTCTGGCTGGCATCCTAACCCCAACTTTGGGCCCAGGTGGAGATCTAGAGCTTGTTCATGTTACCAGTGAATCCTCTGGTGCAACCTTCCAGGAGGTTGCTGCCTCTGCGCTCACCATCTCAGACAGGGTGGGGGCTGTGTTCCTCACCATCTTATATAGGAAGGTGGCGTGTTTGTGTTGCTGGAAATCCAGTCTGAGGACCCGCAGCAATGTCAGGCAGCACCCTCTCTGGGCAGGTGACTTGGTGTCTAGCCCATCCATGGGAAAGTCTCCCTGAGGTCGGAATGTATCAGGAGAATCAGCAACACTGCTCCCCACCTCCAACCCCAATTCCACAGGGGCCTGGAACATCCAGCCTGGTTGTGCTATGGGTCACATCCTCCACATTCCCCTCCACCCTCCCCTGACTCCACTCCTGCCATCCAAGCAAATGCGACGAAGGAGTCGACCATCTATTGGAGTATCTGCTTAGTATCTTACATTGTACAGTATAGTTCACACAAGATGCTGATGCTCAAAACAAGACACGAATTACAAAGCTAATATTTTCTAGGTGGATATTTTCATTCGTTTCTGGCAGATACATGTGTTGACCCACATCTTAATTCAGTACAGCAAGCTACTGGATGTGCTGAATTTGTATCTAGTATTTATCTGTCTATATTAGATGACTCATGTGTGGCTGGAACCCACCCCAGGAATCGCACAACAGATGTATTGATATTTCAGTTTGCAGCATTTTGCTTTATGTTTGCCTTTTCCTTAATCATTATTTTGTTACTTGTTCTAAATGTTTCTAAATGTTCTGTTCTAAACAATCTCTATTTTCTGAATAAATACTAGTGGCAGTTTTACTTCGAGAAGGTGCAAGGGTGGTTGGTATCATAAAGGAAATATCTACTGGCAAAGTATTGGAGGTTGGAACTTTAGCACAATGCTGGGCCTGTACTCTCCAGCTTTGCCATTATTCAATTTAATTAATGATTTCAAATTTTATGCAGCAAAATTAATAAAAATCACTGATCCCAATAGGTCATTTCCAATGTTTTTGAATACAAAGGTTCACAATCTTTAAATTGGGCATTTGAAACATCTGGAGTGGCATTCTATGGTCCCAGTGCAGTGGGCAGTAAAATGTGGTGAGTCATTCTAAAGTCCATGGTGGGGGTGGGGGGGGGGGCATAAAATTCTGCTCCTGGTGCTGTTTGGAACACAGGTGATACCAGGGCTTAAAAGCCTTAACTTATGAGACCAGGTTACTTAGAAGGTTGTGGGGAGAATTTCAGATGATAAAGGGATTTGATTAGGCAAAGACAGAAAAAAAATCACATTGATGGGGGAATCCAGAACAAGAGGTCTTGATCTTAAAATTAGAACTTTGCTGTTGAACAAAATCAGGAAGAAGTTCTTCCACACAAAGTGGAATGGATAGTTGGAACTTGTTTCCTTAAAAGGTTATAGATGTTGGATTAATCGAAGAGTCTAGATGCAAGACCACTAGGTTTTTGGTGGATAAGCCTATTATGGGGAATGGAGCAAAGGCAAGCAAATGGGACTGCGGTAAAGATCAGCCATAGTTACATTGCAAGGCTGAACTGGCTTGAGCAGTTGAATGGTCTGCTCCTTACCACCACTTCTCTCAAACCCTCCATTCTCTCTGATTTGCTATGTTGCTTGTCTGACATCAAGAATTCTGAGCATAAATTTTCTGTAACTAAATACTGGGAAGGCCAATCCCATTGGGTGGAATTCTCCCATCCCACACATGGTGGATTTGGTGATGGGCAGTAACAGAAAATCCAGCAGGAGCCAAAAAGTTGGATACCCACTGATGTAAAGTCACATTGCAGTTCACCCAATGTCGGGTTGTTCTTCCTGCTAGCTAATGGCACGAACACCATTTGCATTCATTTGCATATCATAAATGCTCATTAAAACATCTGCCGGTGGTGTCCCAAGAGGCCTTCCAATCTTGTGTCACACCAGCATGAAATTATGCTGATCGAAAGCGTGGTCCTCAGTTTGCAAGAGATTTTGAAGTGAGTGCACCAAATCTTTTCTACCATCGTACTGCTTGCGCCTATTACGCTGTTTACCACTCTGCCACAGCAGACTGGTTCTTTGCTTCCATCTACATGCCGACCTGGTGTTCATGGACAGCTTCATGCTACTAGGCCTATTGATCAGTACAGCGCCTGGGGTTGGTGAGTACAAGAGTCTCCTTGCCCTTGGTGCAGCACAGCATTTCTGAACACCACTGTGCTGTGTGACGCATGCAACTATCGCAAGAAAGGTCCAAAGTTTTGTCCGGGGTTGAGTGTGAGATGAGGGGAAGAGGGGTGCAGGCCTGATGAAGACAAGAGGGCAAGGTGGAAGGAGGGCTGTGTAAAGGAGGTGGCAGGTTTGATGAGGACTCATGATGCCAGGCCAAGGGGCAGGAAGGTGGATGAAGAAGATGAACAATGCAAGGCAGAGGGAAAACTGAGGGGAGGGAAGCTGGAATCTGACGACCCTACAAGAAAAGCTCACAAACCCGTGAGAATTTCAATGCAACTTTAGAAGGAGGGATAATCAGAATTCACATTCGGGACACTAGTTTTAAAAATATTAATTTGCAGTTGCAAACTACTGACACTAATCAATAAATATTATGTTTAGTATCGTGGTATTGAAAATTGCATTTTGCGGCAGTGTTGTCACAGCACTTGTGCCAGAAGTGAAATTTGGCACTCTGTGTATCCAACTACTTTCACTTCAGTCTGTTGTTACAGAATAACCTCTGCAAGGATATATTTCTAGAAAAGATGAAAATAAAAATATGCAAAATAATTAAAACTGTCAGTTTTCCAGAAATGATCAATAATTCCTGTAGAGCATTTGTCATGCTTGATAAAACGATTAGAAATTTAACATTGTTCCTGTAAATAATAGAAAGCTTCAGGCATTACCTACACTGATACCACTGAATTGTAATGGTTCCATATACTGTAAATCGATTGGATTGCTTAATGCATTGATCCATTTATTCTACTGCAGTTCTTTGATGAGGACACGTCTGGAGTATTGTTCACAGTCTTGATCTCCTTTCCTGAGGGATAATATGCTTGTTTTTGAGGGAGAGTGATTAAGGTTCACTATACTGATTTTCAGGATGAGGGGATTATCTTACCTGGAGAGGTTATCTAGACTAGGCCTGGGAGTTTAGGGAGAATGAGAGGTGACCTCATTGAAAAAGATAAAAATTCTTAACGAGCTTGATATATTACAGTGCGGCACGGTGACACAATGGCACAATGGTTAGCACTGCTGTCTCACAGTGCCAGGGACCTGGGTTTGATCCTTGGCTTGAGTCATTGTCTATGTGTAGTCTGCACATTCTCCCAGTGTCTGTGTGGGTTTCCTTCGGGTGCTCCAGTTTCTTCCTATAGTCCAAAAGACATGCTGGTTAGGTGCATGGGCCACTCTAAATTCTCCCTTAATGTACATGAACAGCCACTGGAGTGTGGCGACTAGGGGAACAGTGACTACATTGCAGTGTTAATATAAGCCTACTTGTGACACTAATAAATAAACTTTAAACTATAGTAGTTGATGGGAAGATGTTTTCCCTGGATGGGAGTCTAAAAGCCAGGGGTCACAGCCTCAGAATAAAGGGTTTCCAATTCAGATTGTGTGAGGAAAAAAAATTTACTTGAAAGGGTTATGAAATTTTGGATTTCTCTACCACAGAGAATTGTGGATATTCAGTTGCTGAGCATATTCAAGTCAGAGATTGATAAATGTTTGGGAACTAAAGGAATCAAGGAGGGCTGGGATGGAGATGGAAAGAAAGAGTTTAGGTAGAAGAATAGCCACAATCTTACGGAATGGCATGGCAAGCTCGAGGAACCAAATGATTAGTTCCTGTTTCTTATGTTCATAATTGGTTCATGTGCCCTTTCCAGTTACTGTCCTGTAACTTACTGCTAAAAAGAAATGTATGCATGTGAAAATGGGGTGAAAACACAAATATGCTTAGCTGGAATAACCTCCCATGGCTCACTGTCTAGCCTTCCAAAGTGGGAAAAATATGGCCACACTGAGTGACGTTCCAGAGAGTGGCCAGCATCCGTGGAATCAGCATGGATAAGCATCTTCACACTAAGAGGAAAGAACTTGGATAGAAGAAGCACAAACAGGAGGAAATGAGGAGTAGGTCCCAAAGCCTCTAATCGTCAAGCTGTGGCAAAATTCCCTGAATATCCAGTATGGATAAGTCAGTTTTCTTCTCCGATCTTCTTTGGTTACTATGCCACATACCAGGAGATGAACAGAGCAAGAAAATTTCACACTGGAATTACTCCAATGTAACAAAATCTTGGCTTACTACATATCAAACAGCAAACATGTCAGTATTTGAAAGCCACTGAGCTCTTTTTTACAAAGTTATTGAAATTACTTGCTACAGGAAAAGTCAATTTCCTTAGGTACTTCTTGACAATGACGGCATGACTTCTAGTTAAAATGCTAAGTGAGGCATTTAGAAGACACAAGAACAGATGGTGGAGATGGAATGACAAAGCAGAAATGGGAAATCTTGTGCTCTGAATTCCACCCAAAGCGTTTGTTAATTTTGAACACTAATTCCGTTCAAACTGAAAGGAATCATCACAAAGATTAATTTTAGTATGAATAGCAATATTGCAGACACGGAGCTTTAACCTTTTACCTCAGGATATTTCTGTTTGGAATAAGCAACACATGCTGTCGTTCCCAATGATACTTGCATCCCGTAGACCTTAAATGTCTTCATAACTTGTAAAATAAAAGATATTTCCTATAGCCTAATGCTAAAGGCCTCAGCCAGGGCAAAAGGCATAGTTGAAATTAACAACAGCACAAATCATACAACAGGTTATAAGGGAGAATTTGATTTCTTTCATTAATTCTTTTGAAAAATATATTATGGACTTATCTTTTCCTATATTAACAGCTGCAGAAATTTACATAGGTTTGTGGAATTGTACGATGAAGGCAGGTTTCAAAAGATATCAGGACTATTTTCAACATTTCTTTGTTCCGGCTCAACTAAACTTACGTTGAAACAGGAAAAACACTCAAAAAATGTTTCCAAATGTAAGATCATTGAGGCATCACTGCACAGAAAATACAACTGCAATTGACAACTTCCCCCGTAAGATTTTTTTGATGCCTTTGCATAAGGACATATGTGATAGTATCTCTTGTAAACCCTTAGCAACCTGACAACCAACAACCTGCATCTTATGACGCGCCATCGCTTGGTAATCTACTATGCTGGATGCAGTTTGCCACTGAAAAACAATCATTGCTCATGTTGGTACAGACACAGATGCATGATTGATGACATATTCAGCTCGGATATGAAGTATTGATCAATCCATTAGATCACTGGAAGACAGAAGCCAACATTTTCGTCTGGAGTAAATACATTTTTTGTGTATAACTGATGGCATTTGGCAAATCAACACAGCAGTCAGTCACTCAGTCATACTGTTTGACCTTTGTAGATGAGAATGACGCCCGGATAAGGACCAGAATAGAGCAATAGCTTGTGATGAAGACCACATTCAGAATATATCACAAAGCAATCATACATAACAAAAAGCAAGAAGTATCTTAATTCATCCTTCCGGAAGCACTCCATTGTACCATTGCTGCATCCTTCATTTGTCAATGATCCCAAATCATTTTGCCTTCATTATTCTATTTGAGAGATAGTTTCAGGTGTTAATTATCCCGTATTAAAAATAATTTCCAGGTATCAATTGCAAATTTGCCTTTTATTAGTTTGATCCCATGTTTCCTGTCATACTCATAAATTTAAATAACTTTCTCATATACTTGATTATCTCACATTTTTTATGTGATCACTTATCAGGTTTCTCCTGGCTGAAAATTTTGTTTGTCCTCATTACTCAGGCCTTTTGGATATAATCAGCCTTGTGGCTCTTCTCCACACCACCTCCAGTGTTTGAATTTCTCCCTTGTTTCTTAGCAACCGGAACTGGATACTGCATTTAAGAATATCTGACCAGAGCACTGTACAATTTGTTTTACAGTTTTATGTATTATTTATGTACTATTATTATGTGTTATTTTACAGTTTTAGCAATTTTGTTCAACATTTTACAGGCTTAGTTCATTGCTGCTCGACATTTTAGTCTGCATATTTGATACTGAAACTACAAAGAGTTGTAGATCACTTCAACTTCATTCTTAGCTATTTCAACTCATGCAGTAGGCATATTGCTTTTTCCTTCTCAAGTGCAGTATTTTATATTCGTCTGCATCAAATTCCGTTGCTCATTCTTCTTCAGATTTAGTTTGTGTAGCTTTTTGTTAATAATTATCAAACACAGTAACATTACAAATTGGAGCGAACCATTACACCTCTTCTGACCTGCTCAGCTGTTCAATTTGCTCAAGAGCTGATTAGCATCATCTCACTTTTGCTCTATATTCCTTGGACCCTTACTAAACGACTGCTTAAAATCCTGCCAGACAACGTCAGATTTTCTGCTGCTTCAAAGACTAATCCAGCCAAGAGCTAGCCATTCACCATAAGCATGTATGTGAAATGGGAGTGGTTGCAGTGGTACCACCAGCATTGTCCTACCATCAGAATGAGATGTTTGCTGCAACTAAAATAGCTCAGAGATTGTGATGATAGAGATCAACAACCTTTTAAAAGAAATAAATCTCCACGAGACCAATGGATTGAAAACCAATGGACAAGATTTCACTTTTAAAAAATTTTACTGTGCCACATAAAGTGAATTATATCAAACATTATTTAACAGACAAATGATACCTCAAAAGAAAAGGTAGATTTCACTTTAAATAGCCAATATGATGCACAGAACTACAAGCACCCAACTTCCTTGTCCACCAGCATATATTGCATTAAACTCAGCTAATAAGTCTCACAGGCCTCTATATCCCAGCTGGAGATTCCTTTACTCATTCAGGAAGTAGGCTCAAAGTCCCTTCAGAGAGCAGTCTCACCACATCGGATTTCCATATGCTCCCAAAAGGCATGTCTTTCCCAGCTTTAATGCTTAGAACTCGCCTTTTTGGTTTCCTTTGCTATCAGACATGTCGTCCCACCTCAGCTGCCTTACATGCAGTTTCACATGACCTATTCTCAGAGACTTCTCTCTGCTTCTTCACCAGGA
The DNA here is from genome assembly GCF_965287045.1 of Carcharhinus amblyrhynchos. NCBI lineage: Eukaryota > Metazoa > Chordata > Chondrichthyes > Carcharhiniformes > Carcharhinidae > Carcharhinus > Carcharhinus amblyrhynchos. Next base: position 97,298,749 of record NC_137326.1, on the reverse strand, counting down.
TCAATGTCTGTGTCTTTGTTCTCCACATGTGTCCTACTCTAAGCTGTAATTCAATATCCCAATTAGCTTTATTAGCTTTTTGTTTGAGCTTCCATCTCCATAGTAACCTCAGCCAGAGTTTAAGCAGTTGAATGGCCTCATTGCCAGAATTATCTCAGTTTCACTTTCAATTTCAAAGGAACTTCATGGAATCATAGAAACTCTACAGTGCAAAAGAAGGCCATTTGGCCCATCGAGCCTGCACTGACAACAATTCCACCCAGGCCCTATCGCTGTAACCCCACATATTTACACTGCTGATCCCTATGACAGTAAGGGTCAATTTGGCATGGCCTATCAACTTAATCCGCACATCTTTGAACTATAGGAGGAAACGGAACACCCAGAGGAAACTCACACAGACACAAGGAGTACATGCAAGCTCCACACAGACAGACAGTCACCCAAGGCCAGAATTGAAAACTTCACAAAAAGAAAATACTGTACTGGCTTTTCCCAAAGCATAGTGTTCATCCCTGTATGTAGAAATGTATTTAGCATTTCTGATATTGTTTGACAATTAAGATCTTTTCTGTTTGGAACTCCAGTCTAAAGGTTATCTTTAAATTGTTCCCAGGTCCTTTGCCTCTGCTTGGAGTTTGGATTAGTAGGAAGGTGAGCCCCAATAACTATACGTGACTGCACCGTGCTTGGATGGAGAACAGTTTTACTGTGTGTTAAGTGTGTCAGTGTATTGATTGTTGCATTTCATTTGCATTTGATGTCTGGCATATGTAAGACTTGCATTAATAAGAATCTGCAATCTAATTTTAGATATCTACCAATAATGCCTAAGCCATCATTAGATTAGATTTAATCAGACAAGTGGCTTCCTGTCACTGTAACAGCACTGAAAGAATGAATAGAAATGATCATATTTTATACTCCTGTCTTTGTGAAAATATTTCATTTAGGCATTGTTCATTGAACTTAAAATTCTTCAGAGTTCCCTGTCAGTTGGAACAAACAAAATATTCGTGCAATTCTATCTTTTCATTTCTGTTAAGATCACATACGGAGGGGTAAACATTGACTATCCTAATTTACCACTCCAGGTCTGACCGTAACAGGATTCAATTGTGCATTTAGAGAGGATGAGCTTTGCCAATACTGTAGGAGTCCCACTGCAAGATTTCAGATTAGAAAGAATTAATCAAATTTTCTGAGTCTAAATCAAAGAGCAAAATAAGTTTATTCAGCCTATTTTATGAATTTAGTAAGCCTGTGCCAACAACAATCCCACCCAGGCTCTATCCCCATAACCACATTTATTTACCCTGCTAATCCTCCTGACTCTAAGGGGCAATTTACCATGCCTGTTCAATCTAATCTGGACATCTTTGGAGTGTGGGGGGAAATTGGAGTCCCCAGAGGAAACCCACATAGACATGGAGAGAATGTGAAAATTCTACACAGACTCTCACCCAAGGCTGAAATTGAACCTGGGTCCAAGATGCTGTGAGACAGCAGTGCCAACCACTGCGCCACCGTGACCCTCATTCATATGTCACACACATTCCTGAGTCCCACATATACATGCACTAGTGCTGAATATGAGGGTGGACTCAAAGATATTTTACATTACATTAAAAAGAATCAAAGAAATATATGGTTAACCCTCCTTTGGCTGCTCTCAATGTGGTGATTCCAGGTTGTGGTCCTTAATTCAGTTATCTTTCTGTGTACAGTGGGTGGGTTTCTGCTGCACCCATTCTGAGTGGATTTACATGTTTTATCCACAAAGGATTTTGGTTTGCAGTAGATTTTCTGCCATTATGTTTTATGGGAATGAGATAGTCAGCCCCCATATTTTGTGGGAATAGTTTAGTGTACCAACCTGTTTTATGGGAATAGAATAATGTGCCACAATGTTTGGGAATAGGCTAATGTGCCAAATGGTCTTATGGGAATAGGATAGTCTGCCACTGTATTTCACAGGAATGGAATCATGCACCACAATTTCCCTTTACCATCCAAATTATTATGTGGTTAGATCATAAGTAGGTTTTAGAGTATCGGATTGCTGTGTTCAGACTATGGCCAATGGAAAACTATTGACAAGAAAAGTGATTACAAAAACGCAGAAACACATAGAAACAGGTTATAGTAAAACAGTAAAGATAAAATCAGTTTATAAGAGACTAAAATCATGCTCAGATTGTATCTCACAAAATCTGGTAACTAGGAAGAGTTCTGGTGGGCACAATAATTTATAAAGGACTCGATGTGAGGCCCATGTAGGGGTGATGTAATAGTACTGCTTAAAGCATCCAATGGGGCTTGCACCTTTACCATAACTAAAAAATGAACCATAAATTCCAGTATATATTCCCTGTTTCATTAGGTCTCTCAATAGAGAATAAATAGTTAATCAAGCAAGCTCAGAAATGAGTTTGCCTTTTATATCTGCTCTGGGCTTTGTGCATGTGATTGCTCTTTGGATATTTGATTCACTTTGTCTCCAGGACATGGCTCCTGCATTCTGGCTAACTTACAGATCAAAGAAATTTCCCAGTGTCTTGGAAACAACTTGGCATTGAAACTTCATTTACCATATTAGTTAGCACTGTAAATTTAAATGGTTCAAAATTTATCATAGTAACTATATACATGACATATAACAAACTATTGAAACAAAATATAGAATTCTAGGTCTGTTGCAAGCTTTACCTTTTTTTCAGCAAAGTTGACACCACTTTTACATTTTTGTAAGAGGCATTTTAAATGGAAAGTAGAGCCATTTTTTTCAAAAAATTTTAGATTGGCACAGATCATGGAGAAGATAAATATTTTATATTCTGACTTAAACAACTGATGTTCCCTTCATTATCAAATTTAGGGACAATGCTGAAAAAGCAGCAAATAAATAGACATGCCCTAATCAACAGAAGTTACTACATTTGCAGGAATTTGCCATTAATCCTTTATCAATGAATAATGCAGGTTAGTGACCAACTACCCAATATACATTTTCCAACTGTAAAGTAAAAACTTAACATCAACCAGCGATAACTTCAGAAGAATCATTTATGTTGGGTCTGTTACTCTCTCCCCAGATGCTGCCAGACCTACTGACCTTATCCAGCATTTTCTGCTTTTATTTCAGATTTCCAGCATCTGCAGCATTTTACCTTTATATATTGTATTCTTAACCATATAATAGCTGTAGCAGAGTTTCTGTTCCAGAATGGAAAACAAACTAGAAAATTCATGTGATCAGAATTTGTTTAAAAAACAAAAAACCTCTGATTAGGCACATCTCAGGGTTTTGCATATTGCTCTGTGAATATTATCTTGGATAAGCACACAAGAAATCATTTTTGAGGTGTTATTTCACTGGAGCAGATACTGGTTACTCGCTGAGTAATTCTTCCTTCCAGAGTGGAAATACTTTTGATTGGGGGTGGGGGGAACGTCAATTTTATAATTCTGATCCTGGTTTTCAAATTCCTTCAAGATTTTATCCCTTCTTATCTCTCTAATCTCTTCCAGCCTCACAGCCTCTAAAATGTATGACTCTTCAACTGGCCCTAGTTTTTAATGGCTTCATTATTGGTGGTCATGTCTTCTGCTACTTGGCCCTCCCCACACCTTTCTTTCTTTCTTTCTTTAAGATGCTCCTTAAAGCCTATCTATTTGACCAAGCTGTGGATCAGCTGTCCTAATATGTGTGCCTCAGTGTCACATTTTACTTATAACATTCCTGTAAAGTGCCTTGGGGCAATTTATTTTGGTACAGGTGCTACATAAGGTGTTGTTGTTGTTAAAAATACAAATAATTTGAAAGCAATTTACAACAAAATAGAAGATTGTCAGAACAAATTACTTCAGCATATGTTGAACTCATCTTTGAACATCAATGGAAAAGCACCAATTATAAGGGCCAGCTTGGTTGGGGTGGGGGGGGGGTGGTCCATATATTCCTGTGGGAATAACTTTAATTAAATTAAATGCAAGCCTTGACATTTGCATCAGGACATAAAGCCACATGCTCCAGCCATCATGCGTCAGACGTGCTGACAATTTTCAGAAGAGGACTAAATATACTTGCGGGCTGAGTCATCCCACTTACTACGCAAAATGGTTCCAACTTGCACACCTACGAGGCCAAATGTCATTGCTAGAGAAACCAATTCCCCTCTTCCATTTACAAAAGTGTAGAGCTGGGAAGTATCTTAATAAAATAATTAAAATATGATTCACTGTATGTAACTTGCTGTACCTGGGTTAACATTGCCTACAAAATATTGTTTCTGATTCAAATTTTTAAATGCTGTGAATACACCAAGAAATTAAGTGGCCTCCAACAATCTCCATCAGGATTGTAGAGAATTCCCTTGAATTGGCAGCACAGAGGATCTTTACATCTACAAAAGCCCTTATGCACTCATTTGCCCTCCCAAATATTTCCTATTGTTTTAAATTAAATTTCCATACCCACAATAAAGCAGGCCATCAAATATTAATGATACAAAATACTGGTATGAAAGATTAAGCATGGTTTTGTGTGGCTGTTCTACTTTCAAAGTAAACCGTTGAAATTGTGTTTATCACCCCATGTTGGGTGCTTTTTTTTTGGGCGGCACAGTGGCACAGTGGTTAGCACTGATGCCTCACAGCACCAGGGTTCAATTCCAGCTTTGGGGGTCATTGTCTGTGTGGATTTCTTACAGGTGCTCTGGTTTTCTCCCGCAGTCCAAAGATGTGCAGGTTAGGTGGATTGCTAAATTGCCCCTTAATGTGAGGGGAATTAGTAGGGTAAATACATGGGTTTAAGGGGATAGGGCTTGGGTGGGATCATTGTCAGTGCAGGCTTGATGGGTCAAAAGACCTCCTTTTGTACTGAAAGGATTTCAAGATTCTATGATTCTATTCTGCGATGAATCCTAAGATGCTTTCTGATGATTGCCACCTTGCTGTGGTGGAGAGGCTTGTGTGCTCCAATGAACCCAGGAGTGATACTGCCCAGAGCTCATGCTCCTGGTAGGGTTTCTATGGTAGTGCGTCTGAGGTGAAGATTCCCGTCAGAGAACTAACCAAGTAGTCCTCAATGGCAGAGCAGATGGAGGAGGCCAGTGGCTCCAATAGCTGCAAAGGTGGAAAAAGGCTGCAGTGGGGAAGTGGCCCCTGCCATCGTGGTCCAACATGCCATTGAATCTGGCTACCAACCGCCAAGACCGTATGGAGCTTGGAAGCACACCGGAGTCCCTACACTTAATAACATCAGGCTCAGACCTCTGTCAGGCAAAAGTAAAAGTCCTGAGGCAATGGAAAATTGGTTACAAGGGCAGGGCAGTGAAACCTAGATACCCCCGGCCAAGATTCTGCACACAGGTGGCAGATGTGTGGTGGTCATTAGGTAACTGTCCTTTGGTAGCTGCATCAGCAACTGAACAGCCCTCTTCCGGATAACCTCGGCTCACCCCGCATCAGGAGGGTCTAGAAAAGGTGCCTCAAAAATAGGCTGTTCCATTTCTCTTGGTTGGGAAAGTGCATCCAGTGGAGAGGCAGCTGAGGGAGGCCATTGGAGGGCAAACCTTCTTCTGGAAAGTGAAGTCAAATTGTAGCTTCTGCATCCATGAGGTTGGTTTCACCATAAGGAATACGATCTCCACCATGCTCTCAAATTCCCCTAGAATGTCAGTGAGAGAGTGATTACCCTATGCCTACATCTCAGCCATAACCGTAAAGTCAAGGAGAGGTTCTACTCCAATCTCAATGTCATCCTTGCTTCTATCCCCAGGGATGACAAGGTCATCCTGCTAGGTGACTTTCGTGCCCAGGTTGGACGTGACCATGAAATCTGAAGTAGGAAAATGAGCAAAAATGGAATGGAGAGGCCAATGCCAATGGCATTTTCCTCTTAATGAAGTGGCTCCCAATATGGACTGATCACGTTGAACACAGTCTTCCACCAGAAGAACCAACTTAAGACCATGTGGAGACACCCTAGGTCAGGGCATTGGCACCTCCTGGACCACATCATTGTCTGAGGCAGAGTTCAGAAGGATGTGCTTGTCGCAAGAGCCATGTGGGTTCTGAATATCGACTTGTGCATTTAGTGATGAACATTTGCCTGGCAACAAGGCAATAGAAGGACCCAAAAAACCTCCTGGAGAAAGCTGAATGCTGCAGCACTGAAGGACTCAGGACAGTGGGAAGAGTTTCATGCTTAGTTGCATAGTGCGCCATAGCAAGTGATGCCACTTCCTTCCAGGTATACTGGGACTGACTCCTGCAGATGGGTTGATGCCACAATGGAACCAGAACTGTTTTGATGCAAAAGACACCGCAATCTGCAAGCTCCTCGATCAGATGTGAGCTGCCTTCACTGCCTGGCAAAGTCACCCATGTAGAAGATAGCAGTGCATTCCCAACTGAAGGCTGAGGTCCAGCATCACCTTCATGATATGAAGAACAACTGGTGGGTGGCAAAGACACATGTGATTCAGGCCTATGCTGATCATATGCAACTTCATCCAGGCTACCAAGACAATCACCTCCCTACTCAACCAGATAAAACACAGAATGACTTCTGGTTCTTCAAGGATGATGACAGCATCCATTCTTTGGATGGAGCACTTTAAGCTGCTCTTCAACTGACAGTTTGCTGTACAGGAGGAGACCATCCAAACCATCCAACAATATCCTGTGGAAGATTGTCTTGACGATCTACCGATCAATACTGTAACAAAGTAAGCCATCCAACAGATGAAAGCGAACAAAATTCTGGGCCAGATGTATACCCATAGATGTCTACTATGCCGGTGGCTATCAGCTCACCTCAAGACTCCATCAGCTCATCCTCCACCTCTGGCACGAAGAGAATTTCCCCTAGGATCTCGAGAACATGACTAGTATCAGTTTCCACAAGAAGACCACAGTGGAATTTCCCTGCTGTCCACCTTGGATAAGATATCGGCCCACATCCTCCTGACCCACCTTTGTCCTGTTGCTGAGGGGATCCTCCCAGAAATCCAGTGTAGCTTCCAGCCATCCTGGGGACTGCGGACATTAATACCAGGAGCAAAAGCAAGAATTGTTTCTCGCTTTCATTGACCCGACCAAGGTATCTGGTTCTTTAAATTTTGAAGCTTTTTGAATTGTCCTCCAACACTTGGTTATCCATTAAAGTTTGTCGCCACCTTGAGACTTCTGCATGAAAATACGACTGCCAGTTCCCAAGTGGAGGATCTGAAACTGATTCCTTTCACATCCAGACTGGGGTTAAATAAGACTGTGTAGTCATCCCCACCCTTGTTCATCATTTACCCAACTGTCATTGTTCATTTCATCTGCGATGATCTGGGATTCAACCTCGGTCAAAATTGACCACCATGGACATCTATGACTCTCAGTTTATAGATGACTCCCGCTTAATGGCTCACTCTGTACAGGACATGCAAAGGACACTTGTTCTCTTCAACACTTTCTATAAGATGCTTGACCTACCTTTAAATATCACTAAGACAAAGTCCCCAAGATGAAAGCCCTTCATCAACCTTCCCCAGGCCAGATGGACATCCCCTATTTCATCCATGTAGATGGAGTAGTTTTGGAGTTTGGGAAGATTTAGACTTCCTAAATCTTGGCAGCCACCTCTCCCAAGGGATTATCATCAATGAGAAAGTGCAGTACTGTGCCAGCACCACCTTCTTCAAGTTGCACAAAATTGTCTTTGACAGCAAGGACTTTTGAAAGTCAAAAAGGGTTCTGGTTTATAAGGCCATTGAGTTGACCACTCTCCTGTACTGTAGCGAAACCTGGACTGTCTATTAATGCCATCTTAAGATGCTGGAGAGCTTCCATTAGTGGTGCCTGCATCGAATCCTGGGATCATTTAGAAGAATCACTAGACCAACGCTGCATATACGTGCAAAGTCCTGCTCCTGCAGAACCAACTCCAATGGATGGGCCATTGTATCTAGATGCCCAGAAACTGTCTCCCTCAGCAAGTTCTCTTCTCCCAGTTCTCCACTTGATGGTCAAAGAAATAGTTAGATGATATGCTTAAGGACACCTAAAGCATGGAGGCATTAACACTATTGACTGGGAGGAGAAGGCTATGGACCACTCAGCATGGTTTCACCTGGCCCATCAAGGTGCAAACTGCTTCAAGGCTCAGTGACTTGACAGTGGGATAGAGCAACAACAGTACAGAGGAGAGCCAACCCAGGGTTGTGAATTCCATTCATCCGTGCATCAACACGCCCTCAATGCAGAAGAATTTTTGGATCCATTGGGTACCTCAGTCACCTGAAGACTCACGTAGCCTGACAGATGTCATGGACTGCCCTGCTGTGAATATGTTCCAAATATCAGCTTAATATTATTGATAAGAAATATTCACAATTTTATGTAATTGTGTGACATTGTTCTTTCTTCCAAAGTTGATTATTATTTATCCATCTGTACCTCTGCTATCTTGTATTATGCATTAACTTAGCCATTACAATTGCATTGATTAAATGAATTTGAGTGTATGCATTTATGACCATTTTTAGAGAATGCTTTTTAGAATTAAATAAATGTGTGATCAACCTTCTTTCTTACATTTTCAAGTTGACTTGCTTCACCACTGTGATCCTACTGTTACGAGGCTTCCCTTCAAATAATCTGTGTACACTGCCTCCTTTCACCCCAGATAACTTTGGACTTCTTGCCAAGGCTATGGAACCTTACTTTTATTGATATGTTTGAACATTTCAATTGTACATTCCAACAGGAGTCATCATCATCAATGTATGTCTGCTCCATGTCTATTTAAGTGTCTGTTAATGCTGATATGGGCATCTTTGATGTCCTAGAAATCAGCCATGCAGTTACGGGGATGCTAGTGTCATTCAGGATTATGTTGTTTGGGCTTTGTACATTTACATGGTTTCTCTCCCTGAAATCATTGTCACATTATTAGATTGGAAATCTCTCCTATTCACTGATGCTACTGAGCTGTCGGTAGTCATTTGCATGGCAGGAATGAGGCCTGCCACTTTGGAAAGCTTGCTGCTTGGTAATACTCTCACTTTGTTCCTATGGGGAAAACAATAAAAAGGAATGTTCCTCTTGCTCATGTGTTTTATGCACAAATCCTTAATAGACTAAAGACTGATTGATGCAGCAAATGGCACTCATATTTACTTTTAAGAGCACAGTTGCATTAAACTTAACGCTGTGATAACCTTTACAGCTCTGCAGGGCTGTCCCTGTGGTACATCTTGTTTGTCAGTTGAAGTAGATGCAACAGCATAACTTTACTATCATCTCCCCCTTGAAACACAAACGATGAAAGCAGGTCTCTTCAAGCATTCCCAAGTAGGTGTGTCTTTGTTTGAAGACTCGACATCTGGAATGAAGCCAAGTGTGGCCCAGATGCCAGAGGAGAAAGTGCACCTGCTTTGGTCCCTTTGCCTCAGCTCCTGTTCCTCCTCCAAATCCATCACTGCAACAGGAATTCCCACATTGAACACAGATGGTTGCTGCTAATGAAGCAGTTGTCGGCAGCAACAGTTCTAAGGGGCAAAGATATCTGCCAAAGGAATACTGCTGTGCAAAGCAAACAGTGATAGCAACTTATGTATCAAAGGTAATACAGGTATGCAAAAAGCAAAAGGAGAATTTTAAAATGCTTTGGCGAACAGTGAATCATACTTGTAACAATAAGTACTCAAGAGGCTTGCCTACAAAATTTTGACAATTTTTAATCCACAAGTAGTGCTTTAGGAACAAAAGATCGAAAAAAATATGGATTTTGGCACTGGAGCAAATTGCATGCGATTAATTATATTACAAAGTGTAATGAAGCTTCACAAATGCTTTTAAATAGTGACTAAATTCAGCAACTCATAAATCAGCGAGTCACACTCCTGGAATGTGCAAGTGTCTTAAAGACTGCAAATGTTAACCACAACAAGCCAGAAATATTTCTTCAACATTATGTGAAGGGGAGAAAAGAAATTGAGAGGGACTACATTATTATTTGAAGTATTTAGAAATTAAAAATTCAAAACAGGCAAACACTACAGTACAAACTGAATAAATAAAAGCACCAAGAAATATGTTAGTTTGCAACCTAATGGAGGAATGGAATTTGCTTTCATGAGTTCGTAATTATATTAAATTATTGTTTAACTTAGCTTGAAGGGACACATAACAAAAGACTGAACTTTTATTTAAGCCTACAAATTAGCTTTTGATGTCTATTATTTAAGTTTGGCAATCTTCATTATAATTACAAGGACCATCGACTTCTACCTCCATTATCCCAATTATATTGGCCTCTGCACCAGCCCCACCTTCTGCTAAAACCTTCACCAAGCTTTTGTTATCTATAGACTTGACAAACCTAATGTTCTCCTGGACAGCCTTCCACCTTCTACCCACCGTAAACTTAAACTCATTTACTTCTTTGCTGACCATATCCAAACTCGTATCAAGTCCTGTTCATGCAGCAAGTCTGTGCTCACTCACTTCCATTGACTCATGGTGCGTTGTGATTTTAAAATTCATGTATTAGCACTCAAATTCTTCTATGGCTTGTCTCCCAAGGTCCCACCCTCCACCCCCAACACTGATGCCCTAAGACCGTTCAAGAACATTGTGATCACCATACAATTATAGCTTCTATGCATTTTCTCACTTCCTATGCCCAACCATTTGTAACTATGTCTTCAGCTATCAAGGTTTATAGTCATTGAATTACTGTCCCAGTCATCATCATCTCCCTTGTAAAGGTATTGTAATATTTCTTCAAGGAAAATGTGGAGCTGTTATTAGAACTCTGAAAGACAGTTTCAGGTGACACCCAGGTTATGACAGAAACTTTAAATATTTATTTTGCATCAACCTTTCCTCCAACAGATTACGCTCAATTGCCATTCAAGAAATGTGAGTTTAAGCTAATGTTGTAAATGTCAAAATAGATGCAAATATAGGCTGGGCTTCTCTCAAAAAAATTTTACATCCCCAATTTGTGTGAAGATGGGAGTAACTCCCACTGATTTTTTTAGCGCGATTTTCAGATTGAATCTCCCATACTCTGTACCTCACAGAGTACCCTAGTGGGATTCACTCTGAAAATCAGGGGGTGGGTCCTATTCCCACCCAGTAGGCCAGTAGCATAGCCACTGAGTAGGCCACTGCACACGCGGCGATCTGTCAGCGACAAGTTTGGCATATGCACAGGGCCCTGCATTGCCGGCCTCCTGATCACTAGCCAGCCCGCAACCACCCATCGATGCTCCTCTGATCCCCAGTTCCCCGATTGCAAGTCACTTCGAACTCTCCAGGCCAGCTCTAGTGCTCCCCCACCCTCCTGTCCAGCCCAGATCTCCCCATTCAGTCTCCCGTCCCTGTCCCCCCATCCCTCCAGCAGTCCACCCCCCCCATCCCTCCAGCATTCCAGCCCACCCTTCTGCGGACCCAACCATTTCACACTGATGGCCAGCCCCGATCACTGTCTTCCCTCTGCCTGTGATCCCTGTGCAGAGTGGCAGCAGGGCCCCCCCAGACTCCCTATAGATTGGATCCCTCCAATAGGCCATGTTCCCTCTGGCTCAACCCCTTTGGCACTGCCCAATATCTGATGGGCAATGCCAAGATGCCCGTTGGGCAGTGCTGGGTGCAACTATTCCCAACAAGTAGTGAAGGGGGAGGAACGCTAGCAGGCCCGAAGACTTCAGTCCTGATTTCCATATTATAATCAGCTCCGTGCCGATGTCTGATGTGGATCTGATTACGTGGAGATTGGGAGAATTACACTCAATCTCAAATCAGATCAGGCTGTTGGTACAGTTGTTTAAAGTTTATTTATTAGTGTCACAAGTAGGCTGAGATTAACACTGCAATGAAGTTACTGTGAAAATCCCTAGTCAGCACATTCTGGTGCCTGTTCGGGTACGCTAAGAGAGAATTTAGCATGGCCAATTCATGGTCTTTCGGGCTGTGGCAATAAAGCAGAACACACGGAGGAAACCCACACAGACATGGGGAGAACATGCAGACTCCGCACAGAGACCCAAGCCGGGAATCGAACCCGGGTTCCTGGCATTGTGAGGCAGCAGTGCTAACCACTATGCTAATGTTGACATTCACTCAAGACTAATTGAAAAAATGAGAGCTGTGCCTATGAGCGCTTTGCTTTAAGCAATATATGGTGGATCTTTAAAGTTTCATGATTAGCAATGTGATGCTATCATAAAAGTGTATTGTTAAGGCTAATGAATATAAAGAAAAGAGCAGAATGGTGTAATACTACGACATTTGCTTTATCTAGAATACTGTATCCAGTTCTGGTCCACTCACACAGTTGGTGATATAGAGGCTCTAGAAAAGATTCAAAAGAGGGTCAATCAATTGCTTTTTAATTTAAACATCCTCACCTTGACAAGTTTAGAGAACTATATGTTTATACTGCAGGAAGGCATAGGCTTCAGTGAGATATGATTGACATCCTTAAAGAAACGGAAGGGCTTAATTGTGCCCATGTGCATTGAACATTTGAATTTAAAAAAACTGGAAATTTTTGTTGTGTAGTAAGCCAATGTTAATTCAGAAAGGAGATACATTGGATAACCTACCTATAAAGTCTATTTATTAGAGTCACCAGTAGGCTTACATTAACACTGCAATGAAGTTACTGTGAAAATCCCCTAGTTGCCACACTCCGGCGCCTGTTCGGGTATGTTGGGAGAAAATTTAGCAAGGCCAATCACCAAACCTGCACTTCTTTCGGACTGTGGGAGGAAACTGGAGCACCCAAAGGAAACCCACGCAGGCAATATGCAAACACCACACAGACGGTGACCCAGGCTGGGAATCGAACCCAGATTCCTGGCTCTGTGAGGCAGCAGTGCTAACTACCATGCTGCCCACTGCTGAAAGTAGGGAACATTTAGAGGGAACGCAGTAAATGAGAGAGACGGATTATTCGGTGTTTCAAACAGTATTATTACGCATCATGTTCTCTCCCCTCCTTTCCCCAAGGAAGCTGGATCAGGGCTGCAAATAAATATGCGGCGCCTCTGGCATGATGCACCCGTAAGTGGTTCTTTACAGTAGTTGCTGAACACCAGACGTAGCAGTTTGCTGAAACTAAACACCAGATAGTGAAAGATGAAGATGAGAAGAGGATTGAATTGCAAATGAGATCGGTGAAGGAGATAAATTGTTGCACTAGAGAAACAGTGAGAGCATGTTACCATCCTTGAACTTATTGAATCTGTGCTAGAAACTGATTTGATTTGTTTAGTGGAACTGGATCATTCAACAATCAATCAATGCCCAAGTTCTCTTCCCCTTTTAGTGATAACATTGGAGTTGGAATCATGAAATAATGCAATCGTCTATCGGGAATAATAAAGGCTTCAAACCCAGCAGCTCTGCTCAAATTCCAAATTGGCAGGAACCTGCCTTGGTTTCAGACACTGACAGCATGAAATAGTGCACTATCTTGATACGTTAATCCAGTACATAAATTCCATTCCCAGAACCCAGACAACTAGAATCATTTCAACAAAAGGCAAAGTAGTGTGAGTGCTGGAAATCTGAAATCAAAACAGAAAATGCTGGAAACACCCAGCAGGTCAGGCAGCATCCTTCGAATGCAAGTTAATAGGCTGAGTTCTTGTTCTATGGTGGGAATCCCGACATCCGGTGCATTTTTAAAACCCAAGCCCCCATTGTGTCAGCATCTAATGGCAGACGTGATTTTCAACAGCGTGATGGTGGGGTCCTGAAGTTAGAAGGTCAGTGGGATGTCCTTCAGCAGAGAGATCAGCTGCCTGTCAGAGATGAGTACTGCCAATGTGGATAATCTCAAGACAGAAGTGACCTTTGAAGAGCATTTATAAATTTGTAAATTCAGGTCACCCATGACAACATCTGTAGCCCTATGTCTATGGCAGGTGTGGAGGAGGAGGGTTCCTTAGTGGGATGGAGAGCAGGCCCTTTCCCAGTTCTTCATCCCTTGTCAATGTTTCAGCCTCAGTGAGGGCCCATATGCGGTCTGTAAGATTCCAGTTGGTGTCTGCGCTATCGCCTTAAGAGAATCTTTACTGGCCGACTGAGTTATCAACCCTGGTCCTCCCTGAACAAAAATGGTCTGAAGACAGGGCTGTGGCATTCCGATTGGCAACAGGATATTGCGCCACATCCCCTGTGACCGCACCTCCTCAGGTGATCAAAAATTCTGTCCAACATTTCAGGACGATAACTTTCATCAGAGCTGGAAATATTGAGAAATGCTATCGGATTCAAACAAAGTAAAGGCAAGGAAATGGAGGGGGCCAAAAGAACAAAGGGGAAGGTCTGTGAAGGGGTGAAAGCAGGAAAGATTAAATGACAAAAGCAATGATGTTCCAAGGAAAAATAAGATGTTAATGGGATAAAGTGAAGAAATAAAAGATGGACCGTGAGGAGGAGTAAATGGGAAAAGCTAAATCATCATAAACAGAGGTTATGATCTGAAATTGTTCAGTTCAATGTTGAATGCAGAAGGCTACAAAGGGCCTAACCAGAAGATGAAGTGCTTTTCCTCAAGCTTACATTAAGCTCCATTGAAACAAGAAAGGAGGCGGAAAGCAGAGAGGACAGAATGAGAAAGGGGTGAAGAATTAAAGAGATAGGCAACTGGAGGCTCAGGGTCATGCTTGCAGACTGAATGGAGGCATTCTACAAAACAAGCACCCAAACTGTGTTTAGCATCCCAAATGTAATGGTAACAGCGTGGTAAATAGTGAATACAGTATACTAAATTGAAAGAGACCCACTGCTATTTTGGATGTTGGAAAAGGAAGAGGTAAACAGGCTGGTGTTGCATCTCCTATACTTGCATGGAAAGGTGCCATGGGAAGGAGAATGGTTGTTGGCAGTGATTGAGGGGTGGATCATTGTGAAGGAACAATCTCTTCAGAATCTGAACGGGAAGGTGAATAACGATTTGGTGGCAGCATCCCACTGGTATTTGGGGAGGATGATCTATTTAATATGGAGGTCATTGGGTGGAAAGTGAGAGCAACGGGAATCCTATCATGGTTCTGGGAAGGAAAGGACAGGGAGTGAGCAGTCATGAGGCAAATGGAGTGGACACAGTCGAGGACCCTGTCAACCACAGTGAAGCAGAATGTTTTGGTTGAGGGAGAAATGAAGACACATTGGAAACATTGGTGTGGAAGATAACATTGCCAGGACAAAAGCAACAGAGACAGAGAAACTGGGAGAACGGAATAAAACCATTAGAGGAAGCAGGGTGGGAAGGTATCGAGTCAGGATAGCTGTAGGAATCAGAGGTTTATAGTTGATATTGGTCAGTAACTTACCTATGGGAATGGAGACAGAGAATCAAAAATGGAAGATGGACCATATGAAGGTGAGGGAGGTTTGGAGAAGTTGATGAAATTTTCCATTTTAGAGTAAGAGCAGGACTTTGTACTGATACAGTCATCAAACATTTCTACTTTCTCTCCCCTCCAACTACTTCTACTTTTCCACATTAGATTATTAATGCTGATTTACTTAGCCAGAGTGTGTGTATAACTCTATAAAGATATATATTTTTTTAAAAAGGCAAGCATCATTTTTGCTTTATCTCGGCACGGGCGGCACGGCGGCACAGTGGTTAGCACTGCTGCCTCACAGCACCAAGTATCTGTCTGTGTGGAGCTTGCACATTCTCCCCGTATCTGCATGGACTTCCTGTGAGTACTCTGGTTTGCTCCCAAAGTCCAAAGATGTGTAGGTTAGGTGAATTGGCCATGCTAAATTGCCCCTTAGTGTCAGCGTGACTAGCTAGGATAAATGCATAGGATTATGGGAATAGGGCCTGGGTGGGATTGTGGTTGGTGCAGACCCAATGGGCCAAATGGCCTTCTTCTGCACTGTAGGGATTCTTTGATTTGATGATTCTCTGACTTATTAGGTTAGTCTGATATCCAATAGTAGAAACCTGTGAGGATTAAGAAGTGACAATATAGTAACAACCAGCATTTTTGGTTGTTCTTTATGGAATTCTAATATAACGTGATCCAAATGAGACAATCCACCATTTATAAAAAAGGCCTTTTGTATTCATAAGTCAAACACCAAGCATGTCGCAAATCAAGAAATTAATGAAATATTACAAATTTAAAACTGATAATTGCAAACAAAAAAGTATGATACATTCATTAAAGTTAGGAATTTTCCTCCAGTGGTAACAATTAGCCTTGAATTGTATGACCGTAAATAATGTATAACTAAGTGACACTGGGGCAATGAGTTCCAACAGTCCTCACTACTCTTAGCCCAATTGCACGTTTTTTTCCATACAGGTGCGTTTAATGGTAGGAGGCCTTTTAGTGCAGTGGGTAATGTCCCTGCTTCTGCGATAGAAGCTCTGGGTTCCAGTTCTACTTCAGGAACTGATAGACAGGAAGCTGTGTTCATAACATGGCCAATTGGTTGATTACTTGCGTATCATCCTGCAAAATCCATCCAACACACAGCTGGCAATAAGAGCGGGAGAGATTCCTGGTCAGCCAAGCTTGATGAAGAATGGTGGCCCTCAAGCATAACATCTGGTAACAGGCTAGTGAGCCTGCTCTAGGAAAAAACCTTGCAATGGGAACAGATGAAAGTCTGCCTTGTGCGCCATTAGGCTTGGGAAGAGAAACCATATTTCACACTCTTTACAACTGCATCAAACTTTTCAGACCTCTGCTTCCACATTTCCAAGTGATCCTGCACCTCTGTCATCTCACTTAAATTCTGAAAGGAGCTTAGACTATCTCAAGGGTAAGATGAATTGAAATGGGATAATTATAACCTCCAGCAATGTAAATTATACTATCCTCATAAATACTAGGTTTCAGTTACGTGAAGCATTTTCCTTCTGGAACCCTGGTTATAATTCTTCACTCTCATTTCTCAGCCAAGCATTTCATGTGATAAAAGGTGTTATCGATAATGGTTGTGATTTCACAGTAATATGGTGAAAAGATCTGAATATTTAAAGCTCAAGGCTTCTAAAAAGATTTGGATACATGATAGAAAATGCATGGGTCAATTTTCCAGTCCTGGTGCCTTCAGCAGAGCTGGATCACTTCACATGGCAGAGTGGATTGGATTTTGAATTATTGCAGTACCACAACAATTTTCATTTGTGTGCTATCTTTAAAGTAGCAAGATGTCCCAAATCAATCCACTGCGATGTCATCAAAAACATTAAACACTGAGCTACCGAAGGAGATGTTAGAGTAGGTGACCAAAGGCTTTGTTAGTGATCTGTGCACGGATGCAATAATGGTCATGAGCGTAGTTGTTGGCAGCATCGTCCTTGCCAGTGAAGAGGGCAGAACTGTTGATGATAGATTCCAGTACGGATTTCGTCAATCACAATTGATTCCAAATCTACAAAGACTGTCCTGGGCACATGTTTCCCAGCTCCCCTCTCACAGAAGCCAGTGTTAATGTAATTAATATGTATAGCCAGTTAAGCTGTGATAGGATGGCAGCAAAAATTGTGGGGAATACTTTGGAAAGCTATGGAGAAAGTGATACAACCATGATAATATATGTTTGAAAACTTGCTGAAGAACTGGAAATAGTCCAAAATGTTTGACAGTCATTGCATATGTTGAGGGGAGAGAAATAGATGAAAAATCCTTTGCAGAGGAAATAAAACCTCTTTGCTTAAGAGTGTAGGGCAGCAATCGGCTCATGTTTAGAATGAATTAGCTATTATTTAAGATGGATTTAAGGATGGCTCCCTTATCTTGGCACTCCAAAAGACAACAAAACAGCTTGCCTGGCAGGTGGGAAAACTCAACAATGTGTTCAATACCTGCCTGATCTGGAAACAAGAGAGGGAGAGAATGGAAGACATTTAAAAATCTATTCTCTTGGGATTATCCAATAATACCACAGAGCAGATCGATGGCAGAAAAATATATGGTCCGAAGTGTTGTGTGCCAATGCATCCTTATTTACTGTTTACTCATGCTATGTCCACACACACTTTCCAGCTTCTTCCATGTATCTCCTGCATAACCAGTATCTGAGCTGAACGCTTTGATGCGATTTACAACTGAATGCTTTGAAGCAATTACATTTTCCAAGTGCCTCCCATCTCCACCACCCACCCCACCTCCCCAAAGAAATCATTGAAATCCAACCTTCTTAGGCACTCAAGATAGGCTACTGGTTGGTCACAATTGTCATTATTTAATTGCCCTTCAGCTTACAACACTGCAAAATTAATTTTCTGCCTTCACTCACACTGTCATTGAGTACCAATGGAAGAGTCATGAACTATATGTTGTGACTTGGAGAGTAAGTGCAGCTGAGCAAATTACACTTTTGTAACTGGTGCTCAAGAGAAAAACCAAATGAAACTATTCTCTGCCTGTTACAGTTGCTTAATTTGAAAATAGATTTGGAGAACAGATTAGAGGGGAATTTGACCTTGTCTCAAGTTTTAAAATCCTGAGATATTGTTCTATTCATGTTATTGGAAAAGAACAGGATTCAGTTGTGGATTCAAATATTTTATTTAACAAGAAAGTGGCTTTAACTAAATGCTACTTCACTAGCTGAGTCCTTGCCCTTGTAGATGGTCTTTACCTTTCTGCCAGCAGAGGCCAGTAAACCTGGCTACCAAACCATCAAACTTCACTGAATATTTATTATTTAGTTATACTATCACCTTCTTTGACACAGAACCTGTTGTTTAAAGTACACCTACAATATTTTACTCCAAAAGAGATAGATCATTAAAATAGAATATTGACACATGCTCATAGCATAGTTCAGGTCACAAAGGAATCAACTTCTTGCTCAATCTTTATTGACTTATAGTCCAACCCTAATTAGGCTGAACTTTAACCAGTAATAGTTATTTCAACAATCAGAATAAAATGAGGAGAGAACTCTGATCTAAACTAAAATCTTCCACCATTTAAGTTTTTGAATCAACTATTTAATTTAGCTGATTAAAAAAACACACTTTCATGGAGGTCTTATGGCACAGTGGGTAGCATCCTTGCCTCTGGGTTGGAAGCTCTGGTTCAGGCCCCAGTCCAGGACTTGATAACCAAGGAAGATGCAACCATAACATGGTCAAACAGGATAAACATCAACCTGCAAATCATTTTAACATCTGCCAATAGCAGGTGGTAAGAGCAGGAGAGATTCCTGGTCAGTCATGTGATGGAAAGAAAGTTTGAGTTTCAACCATGACTATCCATAGCTCCAGGCTACAACATGCAAGTACACGTTGCCACAACAATCTGGCCTCTCCAAGTTACACACCACTACCTTCAAACACCATAGTCATTTGTAAACTCTTTAAATATAGAATGTGAAAATATTTTTCAACAAAACTTTAGATAAGAGGTGAAGGAAAAGTAATGCACATTAATTTGCAACAAACACACTCAGTAAGTTTTCCAACAGCTGAGAAGTAACTTAGGGACAAGTAACATGTATTGGCGCTAAATTATAATTAGCTGGATTTGTTGAGTAGTGGGGCATTGAACACAACCTGCCATCAGACTTATACCTGTATCTTTCAGGTCAAAATATTTTTGTATTTAAAGTTGCCAGAAGTATGAGTTTTTCTGAGTTCAGTAAGTGAAATGAATGTCTGCGATAAAAGTGTACAGGATGACCAACTATCTTCTTATCATGAGATGCAAAGATTAGGAAATAAACCTACAAAGAATTAAAAGAGTTGACTTCAGTGTCAAATCAAGAATAAAGTAAAGTTTATTAACATTGCAATGAAGTTACTGTGAAATTCTCCTAGTCGCCATACTCTGGAATCTGTTCTGGTCAATGCACCAAAGCAGCACATCTTTCAGACTGTGGGAAGAAACCAGAACACTCGGAAGAAACCCACGCAGACATGGAGAACATGCAAACTCCACACACATAGTGACTCAAGCTGGGAATCTAACCCAAGTCCCTGGCACCGTGCCACTGTGCCGCACCACAGAAAGGTGAAATAAAATGAGGGGGAGAAAGATTAGATTAAAGGAGGGAAAAACAATATAGAAAGACACTTAAAAATGAATGATTTTGTTAAAAATCTTAAAATTGCCTCCAGAAGTTCAAAACCTTAAGAACGAGACTCTGCATTTGTCATAGTTAATTTTGGGTGTCAGAGAGACTCATTAGCTGTCATTAATACTTATCACATTGACAAAAGAATACTTACACTTGTAACAGCAAGGCTTAATTTTCTGTAGCAAGATTAATGGGCAAGGATAGCAAGTTCTTTAAAAAAAGACAGACTAAGGAGTTGCTGTTACTCTCAGGAAGCAAAAGAGAGATGTGACACAAAAATCAATGTTTGGATACCCACGTTTAATGCATCTGCTCCTTGCCTATAGTTACTGCATAGCTTCTCGTAAAGGCAAGCACTATTACCTTACTGTTAGCTCATGAGCAAAATCTGGCCCTATGAATGAATTTCAAATCACATACTCCTTACTTGGATATCACCATCTCTGTCACTCCTCCAGTAACATACTTCTACCATTAAGTTAGAGCCTTATGAGTTCAGAAAACTTTAGAATTCCCACTTGTATGCATGATATCATTAACATTTTCAAGAAAAGGTTGAAGAGAAAATTTACCTGGACTTCGAGAGTGTCTTGGCATGGAGGTGTCCTCTGCCTTCTCAGCAGTGGCCACCTCTCAGTGATATTACTGAAACTAACAAGTTCCTGTCCTTCTGATTTGCCTCTTAATTGGCCACCCCTGTTAAAATCCCACCCAGGGTCTCACTGCCCAGTGCAGCAAGGCTAGATCTTGCTTTCAGTTTTGGCACCGGACTTCTTGCCTGTTTGTAAAATTTAGCTGTTAACCTTGTCTCTCTCTCTCTGTCTCTCTCTTTTCCCACAGATGTTGCCTGACGTGGGCAAACAATGGTCCTTGTGGTATTATGATAGTCTATAAATCCAGAAACTCAGCTAATGTTCTGGTGAAATTTGAATTCAATAAAAAATATCCCGAATTAAGAGCCTACTGATGGCCATGAAACCATTGTCAATTGTTGGAAAAAATCATCTGATTCGCTAATATCCTTTAGGGGAGGAAATCTGCTGTCCTTATCTAGTCTGACCTACATGTGA
This sequence comes from Carcharhinus amblyrhynchos, assembly GCF_965287045.1. Taxonomy (NCBI): domain Eukaryota; kingdom Metazoa; phylum Chordata; class Chondrichthyes; order Carcharhiniformes; family Carcharhinidae; genus Carcharhinus; species Carcharhinus amblyrhynchos. Next base: position 97,277,603 of record NC_137326.1, on the reverse strand, counting down.
CTCCAGAGCCACAGCAATGCGGTTGACTCTGAACTGTACGGGAAACTAGGGATGGGCAATAAATACTGGCAGGCCAGCAATGTCCATGTTCCACGAATGAATAAAAAAAATCTGCTGAATATATCCAGTGTTTACTGTTTGTATTATTTGACTGCATAACCTGGATGAAATTTATTACGATCATTTGCTAAAAACTATGAGAAATCAGAACAGAGAAGTGAAGCCTCATTAATTCACTGGATGTTTGACAGTCACTTTAATTGACGAGGAAAATCAGCACTTGTTCAATATTGAAGGTTAAATAATTGGAGAAAACCTAATGCAGGTGGTTGATAACTAAGATAGTTACATTCAGGACAGTAATTTCACGGAGTTATCAACTCTGGTTGGACATTGTTCTGGAGATTTCATCGCAATGTTCTACTTCAATTACCCCATCTGGTCATAGACTTTTACAGCACAGAAAAACAGCCAATTTTCCCTATCTACAATACTCCTATAATTAATAAATGCTGGTGTTCAAATAACATCAATAAATGGACAATGTTTTAAAGTGTTTTTCCAGGTACAATTTACAGCAGTACAAGGGAGATTAATTGTTAATCCCTGGGGATAATCCTCCAGATTTGGCCACTTCAGCACTTCTGACATGTTTTCAAAATCACATAATTTCTTTTCACATTTCTTATTGTACAGGAATAAAATAAAGCATTCAGTTCCATATACAAATATAATCTGAATATCCTGACTCACCAATGTCATTGTGTAGCCCAGTATGAGGCTCAGTGATGATAACCAGGCTATTCACTTATCTTCCAGTGAAAACATGTAATTTTAGCTGCCAACAAAACTGTCAACATTACAATTGATATCAGCAGGTTTTCCATTGTCTTATATGTATTCACTGCAAACAATATAAAACAACCGTACTAGATAGATGTCATATCCCATCCCAGACACTTCAGCCCCAGTTCCGATTGACCCAAGATGTTGGCCTCAGTTTTACTTGCCCTTTAAAGATGGATTACAAGGTGGGAGGGTTGATAAAATGTTGGCAGAAAGCAAAGGTAAGGAGTTCATCTTTCTTCCAAATGCCACCACAAGTTACAAACCACAATGGTGTGGCTGCCCACTGAACAGCAAACTGTGGCAATTAAATGTCTGATTAAGATTTTTCATGGCTGCTCCACGGCAGTCCTCTGGAAGCAATGGCGATACAGTGGAGATGGTGCTACTGATGAAAAAAGGATGCTCTTTAGGGCTAGGGCTTTCCTGCCTGATCCCGACAGGATTGAAGAGAAAACTTGCCTTGACTTCAAGTGTGCTTGGCATGGACGCATCCTCTCCTTCCTGGCAGTGGCCACCTCTCATAGTGAAACTAACAAGTTGCCACCCTCTGATTGATCTTTTAATTGGCTAGCCCCGGTAAAATCTCATTCAAGTATCCCACCGTCCAATGACGTGAGGCCAGCTCTCGTTTTGGTCTCCGCACCAGACTTCTTGCCTGTTTGCAAAATACAGCCGATTAATGCTGTTTCTTTTTCCACATATGTTTCTTGACCTGCCAAATATATCCACTATTTTCTGTTTATGTTACCTGAGTGCGTAACCTGGATGAATTGTTCAGTACAGTGTCAGAGCCTTTAGGGATACATTAAATTGAGGACCAGTCTTTCCTTTCAGGTGGAAATAAAATAATTCCACAGTCAAAAAAGAGCAGAGGAGTCATCCTGGCATCAAGTCAACATTTATCCCTCAACCAGCATCAAGTTATCTGGTTAATTATTTCTTTGCTATGTACACACTATGCTGTGTGCAAATTAGCTTCAGTGTTTCCTATGTTACAACATTTTGTCACATTTTGAAATAAGATGTACCAAAACATTTTCTAGCCAAAGGGATTGTGTAAGATACTTTTAGAAATTAGGTCTATCCAAATGCATAAAATATAATTACATCATCTGCAAGATGTGGACTCACTATGCTTTTAAAATATCCAAGTGGGAGAGATATATTAAATTACTCAACTCAAAATTCTAATGACAGGGCAGGAAAATTGTAGCAGCGGAAAACATAACTATTTTATGTCAGTAATGAGGCTTGCAATATACTGATTGAAAATCATTTTCTCACTTATCAACCTAGTCTTTAGCTATTCCAAAGCCATAATTTTAGTGGACAATTCAAGATCTCAAGAATGAAAGAGCAGATAATCTACTTTTGGTAGCATTGGCTGTGACACATGTTGCCCAGGACGCTGGGTGATCTACCAATTTTCAATTAATACCATCTGTCAGGCTAAGGTGTCAGTGCCAGGGTGCCAGTGCACTGTTGGCACTGCCAAGGATATGAGGGGAGGGGGAGGGAGTGTGGGTCATATAAACCTTATGCCTGGATGGGTGAGGGTGGAGGATACCTCTCATTGTGAGGAATGGGTAGTGTTTCCTCGACCCAGGGGGTCCTGTGCAAAAGCCTGTCCACTGCAGATCCCGGTTGGGTGAACAGCGAGAGCTATTTGACTCAGACTGTAATTGTACTTAAATTAATCATTTTCAACGTGCATCAGAACCCGATCAGTGCAGCCTGGAAGGATTGCAGCAGGTTTGGCAGCCTATGCTAAACTTACTTGCCTGCCGACTCCAGATTCTCCGGTCCATCGTGATTTGCGATTGGACCTAGTGGGCCCGAAGAATACCCCCCACTATTCGTTAACCCTAAGAGTTTATGCATTATTCTGGCCTTCCCCTCAAAGTCAATATGTCCTTGCTAAGGTGTGGTACTCAGTACTGTTCGCAGTATTCCAGGTGTGACCTAGCCAGAACTTTGTATAGCTGAAGTATGACTTTTACATCCTGGCATTCTATTTCTTTAGATTATAAAAGACAGCATTCCATTAGCCTCCTGATTATTTTCTACACCTCTTCATGATGTTTTAATGGGTTGCATCCTTGGGCCCCAAGTTTCTTTTGGCCTTCATTGTCTTCAACCTTAAGAAGTAACCTATTCCCTTTCATTTTAGGTCACACTTTCTTACATTAAAATCCAATTGCCATTTTATAATTGCTGAATATGCTGCTCCAAGACAACACTAAGTATTTAACTTCCTTCATATTTCTAGTTAAAGATGGTGTGAGATTGAGCTGATGATAAATGCATTAGGTTTTTCAATGAAATAGAACCAACTGGCAGATGTATCAATAAAACTTCAAGTTCTCCATTTCCTGTGATCCTTCTGATTAAGTCTGGAAGTGTCAGTCAGCCAGGCATCACCTTTTGACCTTTTCTTGCATGGCAAAGCAAAATGCCCGTTCTGGCAATTCTTTTTAAATCCAAAATTCACATTGAAATGGCTGCTATATAATTAGGGATACAAATTACAAGGAAACTCAGAGCAGTCAATCAATATCACACAACAATTGATGCACGGCAAGCTTATTTATAGAATAATTTACAATAATTATCAGTATGTGTTTCTGCGTAAAAAGTGCTTCAGTATCTCTCCCCACCTCCCCCACTGCTTTCCTCCCCACAGCCCCCACTGAAACAGCAGCTGAAATACTATTGCTCTGGCAACAATGGGAGAAAAACCTCTATTAAAGGCTGAGAGGGAATAAGATTGGCTGAAACAGGAGGGTGATGCTGCCTTTGCTTTTGCTTTTGGTGGAGATGTTACGTCGTTTCTCAGAGCTATCTCCAGGACTAAACATGCCAAGCCAGTCATTAACGGAGGTCATAGGATTCATTTCTGGCTGTTAAAGCCTTTTAACTTGCATAAATTCACTGAACATTCCTCTGGATGGCTACAATGTGCCATCTGTGATGCATTTAAATGCAAAAATTGCACATAGCGATTTGGATAATGAATTCTTATTCCATTGTGATGGCTGTGTTCAAGCCAATTCGAACTGAAATCTTTAATCCATAAATTACATGGCACACCAGTCAGTTCGTTATTATCTAATTATAATTTCCCAGGTACAATAATTGCTTCAAAAAAAAGTTCCATGGGAATGAATGAATGAATGAGAAATGGAAGATTTTCTTTGATGCATTCATTGATATGGTTTGGAAAACCAGGCTCTCATTTCCTAAGAAAAATAACATTTAAGCTTCTGGTTTAGAAACTGCAGCTCTCACATTTTATAAATTTTGATGTGCAACAATGATGATCGTCTAATATTTTATGGTTTTCAGTTCGCTCACTGCATTGGAAGTTCACTTGCAAAATTCCCCAATTATCCAACTGCTTGACAATGCAGATTAAGGAAGTCACCTGAAACTGTGCCTTGGTTGGGAAGACTTGGGAGGCTCAGTGTTTAGGAGTTTTCTTGGCTAAGAACAGTATCAAATATTCATTAGAGTATAACTGAAATTCATTTTGATTGCAATAAACTTAGATTAAGGTAACCCAAAAACTTAAAAAATATTCAGGTCGGTATTTCAAAATCGAAATTTTTAACCCCTGAATTATTGACATTCAGGGAGGACCTTTACTTACCTGACCTGCAAATTGGAATTTGTCCACAGCATGTCACAGATCTCAGTTATCAGTCTCCTGCCCAGATACCAACCTGACTGATAGATTTGGCCTCTGTTTGGATGGGGATCTGGTCAGTCAATAAAGGCTGCAAGAACAGGCAAATCTGAGCTGGTTAGATGGGAGTTAGGTGTAAGGTTTCAGTAAAGGTTGAGATCAATTGGGGACAACGAGGTAAGGTGGGGGTTAGGGCAACTGGGCCCACTGACCCTGGTCACCCAAGTTCAGGGAGGTCATAGGCCTTGTGGTAATGAGGGCTTGGGGATGGGCGCGATCTAAGGTCGGAGGGCTCATGGGAGGAGGGAGTCAGTATCTGTGATGGAGGCGGTGGGAAGGGGCATGTCAGCTGGCTGGTGATGGCAGGAGTGGTATCATTGCTGGAGGAAAGGAAGCCTTGAAGGTTGGGGTTGGAGGCTGATACCACTGGCTCCACAGGCAGGCAACTGGACCAAGGAGGTAGCTGTAAAGACATTTATCACCTCAATTGACCAAATCCTTGTTTCAATGAAGCTACCAGGATACCTGATTTTTAGGAAACCAAGCTGCCGGCAGTCGATTTCAAAGAGTAATGGTTAAAAGGCCGATTAAAATGTACCAGTATGTCTGTCAGGAGCATGTTGGTCACCTGTCCACTGATAATCCCTTTTCAGAAGTTACACTGGTGACTTTGTTGTGCAGCCAGCATATGCAGCAATTTAAAGAAAGGTACTGCTGTTGTCCTGTGGTCCACATTAACAGAGAACACCTCCCAGCCTGATTTGAAGTTAGAAACAGATGGGTTAGGGGCTGGATTGGATTCAGAAACCAATTCCTCAGGCTTTTAATCCCCCCAGCACAAACATAACCCTTCTTCTTCAGTCAAAATTATCTCTTTACTTTCTTTCTCCTGCAAATTTTTCTGCACCATACCACATTTGAAAGATTATCACAGGTGCAGTTGCTTTCCAATGTAACATCCCTGCCTGTAATGACTTCAATGTGGCCATTGAGGATGGCCTCTTAGAATATGAACTCCCTGATTGGACTCTTTCCGTGCCTTGTAACAATCAATGAACTTAAATAGTGCTTGTAAATAAAAGGGAATCTGGTGAAGGAATACTAGCCTCTGCTGACTTATTTCACTACCCATATCCAATTGTACTTCCTTCTGCTTTGTTCAGTCAGTTCCTTCAATGATATGCCTGGTCATATGGGGAATCATGTCTCCAAACCTGCTTCAGGTCATTCCATGGCTTGTGAGATCTTATGACTAGCAATGGACCACCACTTTAGCCCCTAAATAACAACAATATTGCATGTCAGATACAATTTTGAGGCATTTCAGATACTAATTTATAAATGTAAAAGAAAATCAAGCATAATATGCTTAACTGATGGCAGTATGAAGGAGAAACACTGCTCCACAGAACAACATAAATCCAAATTGTTGATAATGTTGATCCTGATGATTTTAATTTTTTTTAACTAGTGTCACAAGTAGGCTTACATTAACACTGCAATGAAGTTACTGTGAAAGTCCCCTAGTCGCCACACTTCGGCGCCTCTTTGGGTACACTGAGGGAGAATTTAGCATAACCAATGAACCTAATCAGTACATCTTTTGGACTGTGGAAGCAAACCACAGCATCCTACAGAAACCCACACAGGCACATGGAGAGTGTGCTGACTCTGCACAGACAATGACCCAAGCTGGGAATCGGAACCGGGCCCCTGACGCTGCGAGGTAGCAGTGCCAGGCACTGTGATTTCACGTATTATATTGATGCAAAGCAGCTTTGTACTGAAGCATACTACTCAGCTTGAAGTTCAGAGCTCACATTGTTTTACAATGGTATAATCATTTCTCTCACTATTAATAACAGTTCAATGACTTCCTATTAACCACAAGAATTGCTGATTGTTGCCATAATGTTGAGTACTTGAACGATTCAAACCCTTTGTCAGAAACATCAAAGCTTTTCCAAACAATTTTGTGTATGCTAAGAAATTGTTCCAAAAAACAATAGCAACTTGAATTTTTACAACCTTTGGCAATGAATCCAATTTAATAAGATACAAATTAAATAAAAGTCATAAGCACATAATATTTGGGCTGTACAGATACAGCTGCAGGCAATCGAAGGGTGGAAAACAAGGTTGCAACGGGTAAGTTGCAGAAATTTCGATTTCTCAACCTAAAAAATTAGATTTTTTACTCACAGATGTATTATCACAAATGACCCGACTCTCGGGCAGTCCCATTTCTTCCAGTATCTTTGGAGCAACATTCAACCTGTCAGTCAAAATGAAGCATTTCTTTCTACACAGCATTTCCTGCGGCAACAAATTTGATGTCACAACCAGATTAAACTACTTACTCCTCCATTATTTATTATTGTCTTGTGATTCAGTCACAGGTACTGAACATGCTTTATTATTTGACACCCACACTAACGTCAGCTCTAGTCTGGGCTCACAGCTGTTTTGAATTCAAATATAGCAATAAAGTGGTGCAAATGAACTAACTGAGGTGTGAATCCACAGAAAAGGAATGTTTGCCACCAAATAAAATGTATTTCAAAGAAGCTAGAAACAGCGTTGCTGATAGAAATTAGGCCGATTCAGTTAACTTAAAGTGGACATTTTATAATGGCACATTGTAACGAGTATGGACAAACATCCACAGTGAACGCTCTCACACCTGTGTAGTCTTCCAGCACTACTGGAAGTTGGAACATGTTTCACAGTATAGTGGCCTCAAAGCAGCCTTCACTAATGTGCAGGTCACATGTCTGTTCTTTAGTGGGAATGAAACCTCTGGTCCTCTGTGGGTAGGAATAGTAATTGAACGACCTAGAGCTCAAATTTAGGATGATTCAATCCCCACACACTGTTCAGCTTTGGTTGCTGCAGAACAAGAGGGGTTAGAGGGCTGTGGGTGCAAGCTCTGCGATGGTGCTTGGTGGAATCCACCCTCACAGTTCCAAGATGTACAAGACTACCAGAGCAAGAGTGACAACTTGTCCATGTTCTATGTTTCAGTGACCAATTTACATGAAGCTTTCTGTGCCCGATTGGTGAACACTGATTGCTAAATTGATATTAATTTCTAAGTCCATATGGCCATGTGTTAGGCAAGTAATGTTTGTTTGCTTGCTCTGATGAAGGGCCATCCAGACTCAAGGTGTTGGCTCTATTCTCTCTCTGCAGGTGCTTTCAGACCTGCTGAACTTTTCAGCATTTTCTGTTTTTGTTTTGGATTCCATCATCTGCTACATTTTGCTTTTGTTTGTGCTGCCTTTCTTCAAGGGGGCTACTTGAGTTTGAGTGCAGGTGAAGGCTGGCGCACTAATAAAAATAAAATTCTGGGGATAACTTAGATCTTGTGCAAAAGTATAAAGGAGCAAGTGGGTGGCACATTGTCTCACACTGTACGAGACAAAATGTTAGAGATTTAAGACAACACAATTTAGTCAGATAATTGTATGGTTGCTGAATGCATTATTGGAGTTGGTGATTGAAACAGAGACGATGATTCAGGTCTTCCTGTCTATGTAGGGGATATTTGCATCTATGTTATGAGCATTGACCTTGCCCATGAGAATTTCTGTGACCTGTCCTTTTACAATTTTTCAGCCGGTGCATCTGACAGCATCGATAAATTGGTGCATCCTTTCAAGGGGAAACCAATGAGCGCAAGAAAAGATACACAAAGCAAAGACACACCCACTTGCTGTGATATTAGCTGCTGCCTTCCTGTCACAAGCTCTTAAAGGTCTCAAATCTTTGAGTAAGTGGGTGGTTAGGTAAGTGAGTGAGTGGAAGAGTAAGTGGGATGAGTGAAAATTGATGTTTGGGTAAATGGGTGAGTGGATAATCGTTTGGGGGGATAGTTGAGTCACATTGTAGAACTAGTGGGATGGGGGGGCTTAGGTAAATTGAGTTGGGGGGTGTGGTTGGATATTTGGATGGGGATTGGGTTGGGGGGGAGGGGGGTGGAAATGTAATATTTCCAGGGTAAACATCCAGGTAAGTACTTTGTGTCTGACCCAAGTCTCCAACACTGAAATCAGAGCGGGAGGCATTCAAGGAAGGGCCAGGGCCGCGGAAATCAACCAATGAAGTTTCAATTTCCCAGGAAATTTCAAAGCCTGAGTGTACATCAGGACCTCCGCTGGATCCTGACGTGCATCTCCCAGCTTCCATCCAATCTCAGACAATCCAGGTACAGGAAGATATGGGCCAATGTCAGCCTTATGAACATGCCAAATAGGACATTGTGAGGAAAAAGGTAAGAGCGATAGATGTGGGAACAGTGTGGACACATTGGATTGCATCTACTGTTGGTAAGGGAAACAAACACCAACATAGTTTGGTTAGCTCAAATGGCTGGCTTCCATGTTATCACTTCAAAGTAACTCTAAATACATTTAGATTGTCTGGAAGAGGAAAGGACTCATTGTAGTTGAGCCCAGATAAAACTCTTTGACTTGACTGAAACAATATGGCCCTGACACTCTCTGAAACATCATTTAATTCAAACTTCAATTAGTGTCCACATTTTACTCGATGATCTATTATTTCATATTTCAAGGCTTCAAATTGCCTGTGCTCTACAATTGATTATTCTTTTAGGATGTGTGTGAATCAAATTCCATTTACTAAAATACACAAGGCTAATCAGAATGACAATTCACATCTCATTGCCCTTTCTACAAAGGGCACACATTCTAGACAGCATCATCTTTTATTCCTTGGAGGTCAGTCACCATGGCTTTGCTTGCATGCTGATATCTGCTTGATATTGATAAAGAACAATGGAACAAGGATGAGTCATCTGTCATTTAGTGTGGCTGCTATAGCTACTGGCAATCAGCAGATTGCATGTCATCCAGTCTGCTGTGCAACTAAATCAAAATAACAAACAGTTGGCAATGACCAAACCTGTTATTATTGCTTCTGTAAAGCAAATATATAATTTTGCTTACTTAAGCAATCCCTAATTACTTTTCTTCAATAAAAATTACACGCACAATATTAAATTCTGGTTTGTATGCCAAGCATTTAATACGGAAGAAAGGTTAGCTGCGATTTGCAGTTATGAACCATATACTTTGTCGTACCAATAACGTCAATATGGTTTAAAGCAGCGAGCTTGTTGTATGGGCCATAGGGGACAACCAAGTGGCATTAATATATTCTGCTCTCTCTTAACCTCCATATCTTCCTCTTCCTTTAATTACAGCCTGTTTAGCTGAGATTGAAAACCAGGAGGAAGCAAGGCACTATTTGAGAGAAAGGAATATCCATAACTGGATTTAAATCCCTCTATGAAAGCTATTGAATTAGTTTTAATTGGAGGGCTCTCAGTATCACAATGAATGCTTAGATAAGCTCCCAAAGCATTCTTATTCTCCCTTAATTTCCGAAGAGGGAAAGAGAGAGAAATGCCTACCAATCGCCTTTCCATTCTTAACATTTTTAAAAATTCATTTTACCAAATATGGGTATTACTGGCTAGACCAGCATGTAATACGGATCCCTAATTGCCCTTAAGAAGGTGACGGTGAGCTTCCTGAACTCTGAGGTGTACATACACTCACAGTGCTGTTAGGAGAATTCCAGCTTTTTGACCCAGCGACAAGGAAAGAATGGTGATATATTTCCAAGTCAGGATGGTGAATGATTTGGAGGGGAAACCACAGGTGGTGGTATTCCCAAGCATCTCTTGCTCTCGTCCTTCTAGATGTTAGTGGTCATGGATTTGCAAGGTGCTGCCAAAGGAATCTTGGTGAGTCCCTGCAGTGCATCTTGTAAATGGCACACACTACTGCCACTGTGTGTTAGTGATGGAGGGAATAATATTGAAGATAGTGGATGGGGTAGCAACTAAGCAGGCTGCTTTGTCCCGGATGGTATCAAGCTTCTTGAGAGTTGTTGGTGCCGCACTCATCCAGGCAACATGAATGTCCGGTTTTAAGTTGCTAGATCTATTTTAAGATTCTCAAAGCTGAAGGGGGAAGAGCTGAAGCCTGTCATTGCAGGAGGAGAGCAGGAGTGGCCTTCTATCTTAATTATTTAGAATTTTTAAAGATTGGCTACAATTGCCAGGGAGAGGGACCCACTCCACAGGGTGTGTGATGAGATGGGTGGAGAGGGCTTCAAAGACTACCTGGCCTGCTACCCAAGGATATGTCAGACAGCTGACCAACCCCCAATTCAATGGGGTAATTGTACAGGTCTCTGAATGCACTTTTACTTGTCTTAATTAGTTACTTACAGCTTACAGGCTAATAAAACCTTCAGCACTGATTTCTCTTTGGCCAGGAAAATTACTCCAGGGCAGGATGATGTGGCATACCAGCATGTGACTGATGGCCAATGGCACTAATTTCCACACCTGGCCAACTTTGTATTTGCTTCCCCCTCATGGGGGCATGAATTTTGTCCAAGATTTCACAAAAATCTAGTGTGAAATTCAGGAGAGTTAGCAGGCTAATTTAGATTCCTCCCTCGCTTATTTGATGATTATACTTTGTGTTGTCTATGGTCCTCAAGTAATATTTACTGTAACTGGATGATAACTGGTTATTACTTGACTATTAATGGATTTTGCTTCACTGCAGTAGTTGGAAAACCATGTCTAATTACATAGAGTTCTTTGAATAGATAACAGTAAAGGTTGACAAGGGTAACACAGTTGATGTGGTGTGTATGGACTTCTAAAAGGCATTTGATAAAGTGCCACATAGTAAGTTTCTCAGCACAGTTGAAGCTAATAGAATAAACAGGATTGTAGTAGAATGGGTTAGAAGTTGGCTGAGTGACAGGAAACAAAAAGTGGTGGTGAATGATTGCTTTTTAGACTGGACGAATTATAATCTTTTTCTGCAGCAGTCAGTGCTAGGAGCCCTGACTTTTCTTGATATATATTAACAAGTTATATTTCATTTGCAGTGTATAATTTCAAAATTTGCTGCTGACACAGAAGTGGAAGTATTGTGAACTGTGAGGAGGATAGTAATAGACTTTATGAGGACAGAGGCTGATAGATCAGGTGGACACATGGCAGATGAAATTTATTGCAGAGAAGTGCAAAATGATGCATTTTGTTTTTTTAGAAAGAAAGAGAGGCAAGATAAATTAAAGGGTGGAATTCTAAAGGCGGTGCAGAAATAGATAGACCTGGGATCTGTGGGCAAAATCATGAAGCTAGCACTGCAGGTTGATAAAGTGATTAAAAAGCATACTGGATCCTGGGCTTTTTTAAAAATGTATTTCATGAGATGTATGCATTGCTGACAAGGTCAACATTTGTTGCTAATTCCTAAATGCCCATGAGAAGGTGGTGGCAAGAGGCTTCTTGAATCACTACAGTCTATGTGGTGCAGGTCCATCCACAATGCTCTTAGGAAGGATTTTTGACTCAGTGATAGTGAATGATGTCATTCCAAGTCAGGATGGTATGTAGTTTGGAGGGGAACTTGCAAGTGATGGTAATGTCATGCTTCTGCTGACCTTGTCCTTAGGATACTAGAGGTTGCAAGTTTGAAAAGCGTTGCTGAAAGTGATTTGGCAAATTGCTGCAATGCATCTCGTATGTGGTACACACTGCTGCATCAGTGGTGGGGAAATGAATGTTTAAAATGGTTGATTAGGTGTCGGTCAATTGGCTTGTTTGTCCTTGATGATATCAAACTTCTTGAGTGGAGTTGGAGCTGCATTCATCAGAGTATTCCATGGCACTCTGACTTGTACCTTGTAGAAAGTGATCAGGCTTTGCAGAGTCAGGAGGTGAGATACTCACCACAGAATTCCCAGCACCTAGCCTGCTTATGTAGCACAGGGCGATATGGCTGGTCCAGTTCAGTTTCTGGTTAGGCTGTTGATAACGATGCTAGTGAATGACAATGGCCTGGGCGAATGGTTAGATTCCCATTTGTTAGCGATGGTCATTGCCTAGTACTGTGTGATGCAAATGCCACTTGCCATTTAGTCTGAAAGTTGTCCAGGTCTTGCTGCATGTGGACACAGGCTGAATCAGGATCTGAGGAGTACTGAACATTGTGCAATCATCAGTAAACATCCCCACTTCTGGCCTCATGACTGAGAGAAGGTCATTAATGAAACAGCCAAAGATGATTTGAGTCTACATTACTCTGAACAACACTTGCAGTACTGCTCTAGAGTTGAGGTGACACGCTTCCAACGATTACAACCATTTTCCTTGCTGCTAGATATGATTCCAACCAGTGGAGAACTTTCTCCCCTAAATCCAGTTGACTCCAGTTTTGCTTGGGCTCCTTACTGCCATATTTGGTCAAATGGTGCCTTGATGCCAAGGGCATTCACTCACACCTCACTGCCTGAATTCAGCTCTTTGGTCCATGTTTGAATCAAAGCTATAATGAGTCAAGTGCTGAGTTGTCCTGGTGGAAGCCAAACTGAGAATCAGTGTGCAGGTTATTGCTGCGTAAGTGCCTTTTGATAACACTGTCGACAACAATTTCAATTGCTTTTAGAAATTATAAAGACTAATTAGGAAGGATATGAAAATTTTCAAGAGGGTACAAACAAGATTTATAAGAATGCTCCAAGGGAACCATTCAGTTATAAGGATGGGTTGAAGACATTGGGGTTGTTTTATAGAGAAGGTTGAAAAGAGGTTTGAGATGCTTAAAATCACAAAGAGTTTGGACAGAAAAGATAGAGAGAAACTATTCCCTCTGTCACAACAGTCAAGAACCAGAGGACATAGGTTGAAGGTGACTAACAAAAGAACCAAAGGTCACATCAGAAAACTTCTGTTTTATTCAGTGGTTAGAATCTGGAATTCACTACCTGAGGGGCTGGTAGATTTAATTGTGGCTTTCACAAGTAATTGGATAAGAAAAGGGCCATGGGAAAGGGTGGGGTAGTGGGTCCAACTGAATTACTCTTGTAGAGAGCCAAGAGTGAATGCTCTCCTGTGTTGTAATCATTCTATGATTCAATAAACGGAGGCAGACAATCACCTGATGGCACACAATTAGCCGTTGTCACAAGGGACCATAGGCATGTCTTCATCAGAGAGGGAGGGAATTATTCATATAGTTTGAGGGGCTCCATGTCAAATATGGGACAAGGTAAGGAGGCAAAAACAACCACAGTCAGTACAGGGATTGAACTAGTGCTGTTGGTATCATGCTGCATCACACTCACCCACATAGCCGATTGAGCTAACCGATTGCGACGGCCATTGCGATGGATGATAAGGAAATGCTGGTGAGTATAATTAAACTGTAAGTGGGGGCAGGGACAGGATATCATACGAGAAAAGTACCTTTCTAGCATTTCCAATAAATAATTTGTACACACAGCTGCAGCCTTCTCATCCAGTGGATAACTCCAGTTATGTACAAGAGCTAAGGGAGTTTTTCCAACGTATTTTTTTTAAATTGCAGTGACACTATTGTTGTAGCTGACATTTAACAATAGAAAAGTCAGGAGGCATATCAACAGTCCCATCATCCCACCCCTGATTGTTTTATTCTAAAAACATTACTATTAGTGACAGAGACAATTTCAATAACCCACCACAAAAGTATCAGCCCACATGAGAGACTACACCACACAAACCAGACTAGTACTTCAGTCCAGAATTTAGCATACTGCACAGTTGGAAGTGCCGTATTTTGGATGAGGTGTGAAAACTAGGACACTTTCTCTGCCTCATGCAGACCTAAAATAGGCAGTAGCACTACTTTGAGGAAGAGCAGGGCAATTCTCCCAGTGACTTGACCAACGTTATTCCAACCACTGTCACTAAAACTGTTCATTTATTTAATTTCCTTTTCTAAGACTTGCCTGCATGCATAATAGCTGCTTTGTTTTGGAGGTTACAAATGTGGCTATATTTGACATAGTATTTTGTTGGCTGTTAATTGCGTTGGGACATCCTTAAGATTGTGAAAGGTGCTATATAAATGCAAGTTCTTTGTTTCTTATATTATCACATACAAGACAATGGAATATTACACAATGTGCTTTCTACATGAAGAATATCAGGGTTTTATTATTGAACTGCTCAAATAAATATTGTCAAGTACTCAGAGAAGCAGATCTCTATAGATGTTGTCTTAAAATTTATCATTTTTTTAACTTTGATATTGCTGGATACATAAAGATGACTCATATAGACGCGGGTTGATGGGTTTTTGATAAGAGAGGGGATTAAGGGTTATGGGGAGAGGGCGGGAATGTGGAACTGAGCCACGACAGATCAGCCATGATCTTATTGAATGGCGGGGCAGGCTCGAAGGGCTAGATGGCCTACTCCTGCTCCTATTTCTTATGTTCTTATATACGAATCAAACTGCCCTGGCATTGTGTCTAGGGACTTGAGACCAAGTACAGTCCTCCACGCAGACTGAGTCAAAAGGAATCAAATAATGGGGCAAGTCTTTGCAGAAATAATTCAGTCAACATTTTCATGTAATGTATTCTGTCCTTATTTTTGTCTGATTTTTACATTATGTACAAATAAATGGCAACACTGATAGTACTTTGGAAAGCAGGGAAGTTGAGTTGACTAGAATATAAGAGTTTCTCAGTGGTATCGAGTGAGGAGTCAGGAAGTGCAAGGTAGGAAAGGGGATTTGATGTGCAGATGGATTGCAGAATTGCAACAATTATAGCTATATAAATATACAAATGAAAATGTTCAAAAACTACTGGAAATATATAGGTTAGTCTGCATCTGTAAAGGGAAAGGCAGATTAATGCTAAGGGTGTAAGCATCGGAACTGAAAACTGAGCAGTAAACAAATCCACACGGAGAAGATGGAAAAAGGGTGAGAAGAGAAGGTTGCAAAAGAGACAAATGGAAGAAGTTAGTCGATTTAACGTGAAAATTGTATAATGGAGAAGCAGGTACATATTAAATGCCACAAAGATTATCTGAGAGAAGTAAAGGAAATATATTCGCCCCAGTTGAGCATCTTGCAGTGCCTGCCACTAGTTCAGATTTTTAATTTTCTTCCACCCAATAAGTTTCTGATAATAGTGCAGTAGGGAAACAGTGCACTTGTGCCCTTGGACAACAGGACAAAAGTATATCTTCTTAACTAATGAGACTTAAAGATTGAGAAATAAACTAAGAGGGGCCTTAGAAAGGGTATGAATTACAACTGGTGAATGCAATATCAAATCAAGTCCAGAAGAAGCTGCTCCTCCAAATGTCACATTTGATTAAGTATGTTGTCCAAAACTTAGCACTTTGATGGTAGCTGTGAAGTTAGGCCTCGTGTGGAAACCCCTCTTCCTGAATGCAGACGGCCCAGCGCCACCTGCTTACAGATCAAACCAATTTGGGAAAAGGGCCATTAGGATCCTTAATTGCACATGGAAAGAAACACGAGCCAGTGTTAGGTGCAGATCCTGAAGGCCTTTCTTGATGCCTAAAACAATTTGGCTAATGGCACACAGGTCAAACTGACATTAAATTTTTGGGCCAGAGTTTCAATTTCTATTTTTACTATTTTCCAGTATAAATAGATCACTATATAAATGTAATTTTTTTTCTCCTTCTCTCTGGAATGCCAAGTCCATATGCTATACTCATGCTGAGGGGGCAAAAAGGATAACTGCTAGGCCTTTGCTATTGTTCAAGGGAAGCCAGTTATTAAATTGTGACCTTAGGTAACTAAGGCCTTAGTTTAGCTGTTCCTCCCCTCCTTCATTGCGTGGAAATTGGTGGCATCTGCTGGGTTTTGACCCAACAACACTGCTGACAGTCAAGTATAACTGAATCATCAGGAGATCCGTCTATTAACCTGTTTTCCCCAGAATACTTCGTGGTGTGGAAGGATATAACAGCTAATGGCAACATATCTTCTCAATTTCTATTTTGTTTAAAAATACTGGGTGCAAAATTCAGCTGCCCCAAATTTTAGGTGCAAGGACCATGATTAATCATATGCTCCATATCCACAAAAAAGGCAATGGAAAACAAGTAAAATTTGTCCATCATCTCATTACTTTGCTATTAGGAGCGATTCCTGCATAACCCCGGTCTCCACTGTTCCTCCGGCCTTCTCTGCACACTGCACAGAATCAAGTGGCCTCATGAGCAGGCCTCGTGTGCTCCAGGCAACTCCCCTTTCTTTTAAACAAAGTGCTGTCCCCTTAAAAGTAGAGCTGCAGCATCGCACTGCCGTCTGCTGGACAATGGTATTTTGACACTGAGGGGAAAGGCAGATGGTGTGGCAGGGAAAGGAAAGGGCTCCCCACTTCAGTGACCATTGTCCAGAGCAATGGAGAACAGGAAGGAGGCCATGTTTCCACAGGGTGGGGGCAGGAGCTATCAGGATTGAGCTTCTGCAGATAATGGGAGCACATGGCTAATGCCCAAAGCATGACTCCCAGAACATGGCAACAGTTTCAGAAAAAATTGGCAAGGTGGATACAAAACTGGCTTGGTCAAAAAATAATAAGAAGTCTTACAACAGCAGATTAAAGTCCAACTGGTTTATTTGGTAGTAAATGCCACTAGCTTTTGGAACGCTGTTCCTTCATCAGGTGAGCGGAGAGTTCTGATCACAAGGCTTATTCTCCCTGGAGAGACGGAGGTTGAGGGGCAACTTGATAAGAGTCTACAATATTATGAGAGGCATGGACAGAATGGGTAGTCAGAAGCTTTTACCCAGGGTAGAAGAGTCAATTACTAGGGAGCACAGGTTTAAGGTGCGAGGGGCAAGGTTTAAAGGAAATGTATGAGGCAGATGTTTTACACAGAGCAGTGGGTGCCTGGAAGCCTTTGCCGGGGGAGGTAGTGGAAGCGGATACAGTAGTGACTTTTGAGGGCGTCTTGACAAATACATGAATAGAATGGGAATAGAGAGATATGGTTCCCAGAAGGATAGGGGGTTTTAGTTCAGTCAAGCAGCATGGTCGGTGCAGGCTTGGAGACTTGAAGGGCCTGTTCCTGTGTTCTTTGTACTCCATTGGTTTTTGATGCTTTAATGACTTTTATTGAAGACTCTCTGACCTATGTGTTGGGATGACATAAGGGGGGGGGTCAGCTGCCTTGTCCAAGCAACCATGTCCAGTGCTAGTCCTTGGAGGCTCCTCTTCTGAACTGGTGCAAAATAAAGTATTGTATAAGCAGGCTGTTTTAGCAGGCAATCACCAAAGTGACCTTCTCATCATGGTCAAACACAAAGTGCACACAGAGAGAGTTGAAGACCCTGTGATTGTGGTGTTGCTTCCACTGACATTGGGGACCCACAGAGCTGTCCAAACCCTGGTTTAAGGCTACAGGCAAAGGAGGTGGCACAATTCTGTCACTACCCCTTTTGTGAAGTAAAGCCTCCCGATTCTGTGTTCCTTGCTCATTGTAACAGAAAGATCCTCTTGGGCTATGCCCTTCAAAGGAGTGCTCCCTTTCTTTTTGCCCCTCTCTATATCTAGATCATATTATAGAGCAGGTGACACTGCACCCACTACTTCTGTGTCAAACACCTGCCTTGCACATCTTTAAACCTTGCCCCACACCTATGCACGGCAATGTTATTTTCTGCTTCCCATGGCTAGCAACAAGCTCCAAATTCCTCCAGAATCTGAGCAAGATGTTTCCACCAATACTGCTTGAGCACAAGTAAATCAAAAACATCCAGCTTGTTTAAATAATCCCACAACATGGCTCATTTTGGTTCATACATTGCTTATTTCAGGAGTGAATAAGGAAAATGTTGCTAGCACATTCATCGACCAATTTTGGTATCCTGGCATCGCATCAGTGCCGCCCATGATGATGTATGTTCAGGGATGTGCCTGCATGCACCATCCCAACAATGCTGTGCAGGCAAAGGCCATTCCACCTCACATGCTGCAAATGTTCAGAAGAGTGTTCACAACAACACAACTGTTCATTATTTAAACTCTGACTTTATTATAATGCTAATCCAGTCTGTTTAACATTTACACAACTGCTTGGATTAATTCTTTCTAGTTCACATGGTGCAATTTGCAGATAGCTGTACAATCGCTTCAGTCACGCATTGAACCCTGTCCCTGATCTGTGAAAAAAAGATTGAGCAGCCGGACATTGTACAGAGGCGACAGGCAAAAAAAGTAAAATAAAATCACAGACAACCCTTACTCTGGAGACATTGCCCTGGTAAGAGAAGGCTGTCTACAGTGATCAATTTGACATTTAGCCTCAAGCAACCTCCACTACATTTGACATGCACTCAAGGAGAAACAGCTTATTTTGACCTAAACTATGTTTACTACCTATCAACTCTGGAACACCATAATCTGATGCAAATGTCTGGCCTTCTGAGAGGTCGGGCAGTTCCAGTTATGATGTGCACTGTTGCATTCATTTGAGAGCCCGCAAGATGTGTGTGCGTGATGACCTTTGCCAGACAAATATACTGTATTCTGCTGTGGAGGATGATGATAGGGCAGATGCTGAGGTCTGGAATGTTGTGGCACATAAATCTAGCAAGTTTGGTTTGTAGGTTGTTTCTGGTTTTGACCTTTGCTACTATTACCCTCAGATGTTCCTGGAGTCCCAACTAGGTTGGATTGGGATCATGTTTTAGTCTCTGGTCATCCATGTAGATATGTAATTCATTTAAGGCACTGACATTGTGGAGGTGGAATACACTGGGTGTGGTTTGAGAGGGACTCAGTATGAGACACCATGTGTTGCAGTAGTCTGTTAGTTTTGTACGGTCTTTATTAAGGATCTGGCCCAGGGTGCAGGAGGATGGAGCTTGGATGGCACAACAGATACCATCAGCATAGATGGGCTTGTAGGATCTGTTTGTTGGCAGGTCATTGGTAGATATGTTGAACAGGGTTGGGACTAACACTAAGCACTGTGGTGTATGGTGGTTATCTTCTCCATGAACTTCTCCCTCACCCAGGGCAGACTGTGGATCATTTGTTGCATATGAGTGCTTCAACAACTGTCCCGTACTAGGTTGGAAACAGAGTGGACAACTTTAGCAGCAGGCCAGTGTGCTCCCCTGTACTGAAGCTGGCTGTGGGGTCCCGTAGAACTATGCTAATCTTCAGGTTCTTTTGGAAGGCACTTTTGATGTAGGTGGTGAGTGCCAGACCTGTGCTGCACCTCTTGTGGAAACCAACTCGTTTAACATTAAAGTTGTGTGGGTTAGGTGGATTGGCCTCACTAAATTGCCCCTTAGTGTCAGAGGGACTAGCTAGGGTAAATGCACGGAGTTATGGGGATGGGGCCTGCGTGGGATTGTGGTTGGTGTGGACTCGATGGGCTGAATAGCCTCCTTCTGCACTGTAGGATTCTATGATGCCATGCTTTCTACTTCCAGAGGCATGCATTGTAGCACAAGGCACTCAATGATCTTAAAGCACACAGAAAGTAATGAAATTGATCGCTAGCTAGCCACCAACCTAAGACCCTTTTAAGGTTTGAAATGATAATGTTTTTTGCCATATGCCACAGGAGTGTGTTTAAGCTGATAATTCCTACGTTGAACTGAATACCACTATTATAGCCTGGGTACTGATAGATGTCGGAATATGAATGCTGATCCATTGCACCCCATTGTTAGTTACTAAAATTGTACTATTCAAATACTAACGCTTGCAGATCAATAGTGGCACATAACTGAAGTCTGATTTGATTTTTTTTCTCTAGTGAAGTGTCATCAATTGCAAATAATGAATGGCAAACTTCTAACTTACAGCATAAGGGGCATATCTGGCCCTATTTTACCATTTTGATTCTAAATGCTGGGCGGACTTGAAACTGGGAGTGTTTCAGATCTGGCTTTTAGACCTGTTCTCAGGTGCCCCCATAAGCACTCTGTGTGCACATTGGCGAGTCCGAATCGTGCTACACATGCCTGTGGGTGGGGCTTAACGCATCTGAAACCCTGCAGCTCTGAAAAGCACCTCCAACTGCACATGCGCAGAAAGAAAAGATTGAATAACGATCCCCTGCTACATCCCTCCCAGGCCGGAAAGTGCCACCCCTGGCCCCCACATACATTGCCTCATCCCCATATCTTTACTGACTCCTTTATCCCCCCACTACCCACACTGATCGCAGGCCCCTCCCCACTTACTGATCACAGGAAGAGTGGCAGCAGACCCTCCTTTCTCCTTCACCGATCACAGGCAGAGTGAAAGTGGACCACCCCCCACCCCCCCACCACCACCACCACCACCCCTGATCTCAAGAAGACAGCCATTCAATGCTCGGCACTTACTTCCTCACTAGCTGGAGCGCCTGAATCAGACTTTTGTATACCATGTCTGTTTCACACCAAATCTGGATGGGCAAACACAGTGGTAAAGGGGGAAGTGCCGGGAAGGTTGGGCATGCAGATCATTAAGTCAATTTAAATGCATGCAAATGCATTTAAATGGCTGTCACGCACATTTTGGGCATGGTCCCAATCGTGGATATTTTCAGGCCTTGGTAGAGGGGGATCCAGCGCAGAGGCGGGCACGGATCATGCTACTCGCCTCTCGACAAACTTTACCAAGTTTTTGCGCCTGAAAACAGGCGCAACACAATGGTAAAATCAGATCCATTGTCACCAAATATGATTCTGGTGTAATTCAGATAATGGCTGGAGTTCTCTAGTCTCACATATCACACTATGGCTGCCAGTAAGAATGGACAATTTGGCGTTAAGCCAGATAATCCCATCCATAGGCCAGAAAATTCTGGGCTACGTTTTGTCAGCAGGTTTGTGAATGTTTATGTGTGAGGAAGCATCAAACTCAGAATTAGGGCAGGAAGGTTTAAAGCTTGGGACAGAGGGTGTGGCCCAGAAGAGAAACTATGCGATCGGAATTTTTCCGTCTCGCCCGCCACAGAAATTGTAGTGAACAGGCGGTAGGGGAGTGGGGGCACGGGTGGACCATGCATAGGTCCATTGAATTCGGGCAGGATTTTCTAGTTTTGGGTTGAGCGCGGCAGAAAAATCCTGCCCTGCATCTCTTGGCCCTGGAAAGACCAAGGAAAAAAATCTTCTCACACTGCCTCCTCCTCTGGTCAAAAGAGCAGATTAAAATAATAAATTGAGGTAAATCAGCAGGACTGGAGGAGGAAAGATGGCTTAATTGCCTGCCTGTTTATTTTCTGCTGGCAGACAGGGGTAAAATTGGCCCTGTTGAGTCACAATAGTTTAAAACATCACGCTAATAATAATAATGTTTTACAAAGATAGACAGAATGCCAGGCTTTACACTGAATTACTGCTGTAATAATAGAATTGTCATCAGATTGATACAAATGACACTACATTCAATTAACATCAGTGTATTTAATCATAGCTTCATAGAAACCAAAGCTCAATTATTTATTGTCTTTCACCTGCTGGCAAAACATGTGTATATTCTTAACCTTGCAAAAACTCACAAGAAATTCAATTACAATAGCACTCTGTACAGTTAGAAGTTCAAACTAATAACCAAATATAAACATATTTTTTCACAAAGCACACCCACCAGAGACGTTTTCCCTTCCTAAACTCCAAAACAACTAATTTTAAAATAGTACCTTATTGCTTTTCTCCCCCTCCCCCAATATTGGAAATAGTTTCTTTGGCCTAAACTTTCACAGAGATAGATGGGAGATGGTGGCCTAATGGAATTATTGTTAGACTATTAATTCTGAAGCTCAGCCAATGTTCTGGGTACACTGGTTTGAATCCCAACTTGGCAGATAGTGGCAATGCTGATTGTTGGGGAAAAAAAACCCACTTTGTTCACTAATGCCTTTTAGGGAAGGAAATTAGCGCCTTTACGTGGTCTGGCCTATATGTGACTCCAGAGCCACAGCAATGTGATTGATTTTCGATTGTCCTCAGGCAACTAGGGATGGGCAATTAATGCTGGCCAGCCAGTGAGGTACATGTCCCACAAATGAATGAAAAAAAGAGGACTTGAGCCAAAATGATGCTGGATTCATGGGAATCTACCATTTATCTCTGAGGGGTGGGAGCAGAGATATGGAGAAAATTACAGTTGCAGGTGCCTTCAAATAGATCAAATTTTCATTAATGAGTTTTCTAAAACACAGCTTGTAGGCTTTAGACATTTAAGGACAAGGTCTAAATCTGCCTGAGTTATTTGGAGAATTAAGGTACACATTTGAAGGTGCCCTTTGGGAGAAATCAAATGCCCTCTTTGGATTGTTAATAGTAGTGTCAAAGATGGATTGGCTCTGTTGAACTGTTAAGTCAATTAAATTTGCAGGCACTTCAAATTTAAGAAACATCCAGCCAACTATTAAAAAAAAGGTGCTTGCTATTTTAATGTTTGCTGACACAAATAGAATCCCTACAGTGCAGGAAGCCATTCGGCCCTTCGAGCCTGCACTGACAACAATCCCATCAAGGCCCTTATCCCCATAACCCCATGCATTTACTCTAGCTAGTTCCTCTGACACTAAGGGACAATTTAGCATGGTCAATCCCCCTAACCTGCACAGCTTTGGAGTGAGAATGAATGTTTCTTAAAAGCTTCTGCATTCTATCATTATTACAGTAGAGAGCTATAAATTCAAAGTTTAATTGAAGTTCCAGTGGTTTTAAAGAGGTTAGTTGTATTTGGTGCAGATTTTCATGAAGTGAAGAAATGTTTGCTTTTATAACTGATGAAGTACTTGAAACTATGTTATTAATCAGGGTGCACTTTTAAAATATAGTGAAGTCTGAAATTCCATCTCACCATGACCCATTATGAATATTGGGTGACTTGTTATGGGTGGGGAGGTAGTAACGGCAAAGGATGATATGTGGGGACAACATCGGTTGGCATGAGTTGGCACTAAGTTTCCATAATGGCTATAAAAGGCCATGGGGATGTGTGGGAAGTCATAGGTTGGAATAAGTTTGGCATAAGATTAAGGATCATTATTTTGAATGGGGTCATGAGTTATGGGCATGGAAAATAGGTAGAAGGGCAGAGGTTGGCATGAGGGATTTGAGGCACTGTGGGGGAACCAGGGGGGTGGGTGGGGGCATAAGGTGGCATGCGTTGGCATTGATGAAGCATGCGGTGTGTGTGTGTGTGTGTGTGTGTGTGTGTGTGTGTGTGTGTGTGTATGTGGATGGATGGGGGGAGGGGGTTGGTGGGAGATGAGCTGTTTTTTGTTGCATTGTTTTTATTGTAACTGGAACAAACTCCCAGACTATCAAGGTGAACCTTTAAAACAGGCCGTCTCAGCACCCAGCAGATCTTGTGGTTTCCTCTGAACTTTCTCCATAGTCAGTGAGCCTGCCCTCACTCCTAAAATTAAAATCCGACAGCACAGAGCACTTCTTAAATCAATTTTGTGGAATTGGGAATTTTCCCAACTTGGGACTGAAAAATTCAGTCCTCTGAATCTACATTATAGAATCCCTTTGTCATTTCAAATACCTTGACTAGATCACTCCATCAACTTCCTAATTTGACTGGAAACACAAGCCAAATTTATATGTGTTGTCACTGGTGTGTGAAGATCATTCCTGATAACTTGCTCCCTGTTAAGCTAAAATTTCCAATTGTTCAATAAAGGTATTCAATTTCACTCCATTGTTATGGATAGTTCTGCAATCCTGTTTAAAATACTCTGCAGAAGATTGTACACCAACACAAATTTATCACACTTAGAACTTTTAGATTTTCCCTCTAATAGTTTTCCAGTTAACATTAAAACTTCAACCTGATAATGATTATATAGAAATAATAGGAAGCCTATGAATTAGTAAATATTTCTTTCCATATGAGATAAATCTTTCACCCATCCACAGACTGTTCCTGGTGGGAAGGATGTAAAATTTAATAGAGTAGCACAGACATGATGGGCTGAACAACCATCTCTGTCTGATGACTTCTGTTCATTGAATAAATGAATGTATAATTTATCGGCCCTTTTATCTTTCTTTTTAGATTTGATGACAATTAGATATGGTTTAGCCAGGTGTTGCGCTTCTGATATTTATGAGGAGGCTGTAGTGCAAGGACATTGGGGAATGGAACTACTGCTGCATTTAATGGCACATCCTCATTATCATAGATTTCTTCTTTTTCCCATCTGGCAGCCAGCCAAGTTGTCAGGTTGTCATAGTGGCTGAGGGGGAAAATCAGCTGCAGGAGACTGCAGTCAGAGATCCCTTTAAAAGGGGAGGCCTTGCTGAAAGCAGAGAAAGTGTCATGAGAGACTGAGAGAGAGAGAGAGAGAGAGACCATTGTGAGAGGGAGGAAGAAAGAGAGAGAGAGAGAGAGAGACCATCGGAAAAGGGAGGAATGGAGAGAAGGCAACATGTAGAGGTTACTATCAAGACCTATTTCCTGACAAGCACCCTGCCTGATCAAATCAAATTAAAAGCATCTGTTATAAGGAGGTGAGTTACTCGCCACAAGATTTTTAGCCTCTGATTTGTCCTTCTAGCCATTTATATGGCTAGTCCGGATTAGCTTCCGGTCAATAGTAAGCCCCTAGGATGTTGACAGTGGGGTATTCATTGACGGTATTACCATTAAATGTCAAGGGGTTGTAGTTAGATTTTCTCCTGTTAGAGATGGTCATTGCTTGCCACTTGTGTGGCAGGACTTTTACTTGCCAGCTGTCAGCCCAAGCCTGGACATTGTCCAGATCTTGTTGCATTTGAACATACATTGCTTCTGTATCTGAGGAGTCATGCATGGTGCTGAACATTGTGAAATTATCAGCAAATATCCTCACTTTTCTAATGGAGGTAAGGTGATTGATGAGACAGTGGAAGACCATTGGGCCTAGGACACTACCTGAAAAATTTCTGCAGTGATGTCTTAGAACTGAGATGAATGTCTACCAACAATCACAACCAATTTCCTACATGCCAAATATGGCTCCAACCATCAGACAGATTTCCCACTGATTCTCAATGACTCCAGTTTTGCTGGGACACCTGGATATCTTGCTGTCCAAGGGCAGTCACTATCACTTCACTGAGTCCAGGCTACGAGCTAATTTCATGCTTACTTCTACACAGGTTTCTGCAAATGCTTAAACTTACCCAGGTCCCTTGTCATGTGATCCTTTAAATCACATTGTTGACAGTACTGTTCTCCTGTCCCACAGTTCCACATATGCTAAACACTCTTAGTACAATAGCATCCAAACATCCTTAATATGCAGCCCCCAAACACCCTTGCAATACAGCATCTAAATATTCTAACAGTTCAGCCCACAATCACCCTTATAATACAGCATCCAAATACCCTTACAATATAGCCCCCAATCACCCTTACGATATAACATCCAAATACTCTTATAATACAGCATCCAAATACCTTACAATACAGCCCCCAATCACCCTTACAATACAGCCCCAATCACCCTTATAATACAGCATCTAATTACCCTTACAATACAGCCCCAATCACCCTTACAATACAGCATCCACTTATCCTTACAATACAGCCCCAATTACCCTTTCATAACAGCATCCAAATACCTCTACAATACAGCCCACAATCACCCGTGTAGTACAATCATGTAATATTGCCAACTGAACAAAAGCTTTGTTCCTTACATGGTCTATTGCCATACAGCATCTCTTCCCCTGCCTCATTATATCTCTCCTTTCCCCATCCCTTACATGCAAACACCCTTGTTTTTTTCCCATTAGAACGGAAGACAGAGGAACTCTACCCACACACCTCCTCAGATTTGTTGATAATATAGCTTGATAGGAAACAGTTTACATATTATAAACAAGATGCTGCAGCAATCACTCCTGCAGTGTGAAACACTGTTGCTCAATGACTTAACCATAAAGTTTCCTCGACTGCCCATATGAATACTGTGGCTACAAGAATAGGTCAGTAACTAGGTATGCTGTGGTGAGTAATTCATCTCCTGACTCCTCAAGGCCTGTCTGCCATCTACAAGGCACCAATCAGGAGTGTGATGGATACGCTCCACTTGCCTGAATACATGGAGCTTGATGCCATTCAAGACAAAGGATCCCACTTGATTGGTACCCCATCCAAGGCCTTAAACATTAGCTCCCTCCACTGCCAACACACAATGGCAGCAGTGCATACCATCTGAAAGTTGCACTGTACTAAGGCCCTATCAACAAGGATCCTCCAAGCCTTTTATTTCTACCACCTCAAAAGGCAATGGCAACAGATGCATAGGAACACGATTACCTATAAGGTCCCCTTCACTGCCACGTATCATCCTGACTTGGAACTATATTGTCACTCGTTCACTGTTGCTGGGTCAATCTTGGATCTCCTTCCCTTATTGTGGGTGTACCTGCACCACATGGACTGCTACCTTTCAGTAAAGGGTAATAGAAATGAGCAATAAATGCTGGCCTTGATAGTTATGCCTACACCTCATGAAAGAATACATTTAAAAAAGCAAACGAGATTATAGAGTAGCCAAAACTTTGTTTGATCTCATGGTCAACACTTTTCCTTCCAGAATTTCCTCATAACTTCATTAAGTAATGAACAATTAGATGCTGTACATCTTGTGTTTGCCATTGCTTAGCAACTTTGTATTTTATAATTTCTGGAAAGTTTAATAGTAGTCAGCTATATTTTTGTTTAATAATACAGGTGGCATGGTGGCACAGTGGTTAGCCCTGTTGCCACGCAGCGCCAGGGACTCGAGTTCAATTCCGGCCTTGGGTGATTGTGTGGAGTTTGTATGGTTTTCCCATGTTTGTGTGAGTTTCTTCAGGGTGCTCTAGTTCCTCCCACAGAGTAAAGATGTATAGATTCGGTGGATCGCCATGGTAAATGCATGGGTTTATGAGGTGAGAGCTTTGGTAGGATGGCTCTTTTGGAGATTGATGGGCCAAATGGCCTCTTTCTCAACTGTAGGGAATCGATTGTTCTATCGTGTTATCATCTTATGAATAATTTTCTGAAGAACTGTGTGTTTGCATTCTAGAATCAAACCCATGTAAAATTGTGCTCTTCGCCAAGTGATTTTACAAGAAAATAAATAATCTATTAACCTACCTTAGCTCTTAGTATCAGATACCTTTTCCCTCATGTCTCACCTAACAGGCAAATTGCTGCTCTTAATAATTTTCCTTTTCAGTGCACACCCTCAGCGATATTCGCAGCCCTACCTGACATACCTCCTGCCCACAATCCAAATTTCCATACTATTTTCTTTCTTGTGTGTGGTTTTTTTTTTGTTTTGAAAGCATACTCCCTTTCCCAAGTGTCTGTTACGTTTTGTAAATCCCAGTTTAATTACTCAATTAGTTCCTTCCAAAACATTCATGGTCTTGTTGGTAAATTAGAGATAAACATTAAAGTACCTGCATGAAAAAGCAGCATGATTTTACACAGAGCTAAGTGACCCTACGATCAACAAAGTAGATCAAAGCTCTACAGTCCTTTCATATCCTGTTATGAATGGTGGTGAACAACTAGAAGAGGAGGATCCACGAACATCCCTAGCCTCCATGATGGGGCAGCCAAGAAGACTGAAACATTTGGGGAGAATTCTCCAGCAGTTCATGCTGGCCATATTCTTTGGTCCCACTGGCAGCACACCCCTGCCACTTGGTTCGCGACAGCAAGGGGTGACATCAATAGCAAATCCCATTGACGGTGGCGAGATCAGGGAATCCCGCTGCCAGTAACCAGTGTGCCACTCCTGCTGCTGAGAAACACATGGGCTGGGAAGCCGGAGAATTCCCCCCACTTGTTATCATTTTCATTCAGTTGTGCTGAGTGACTGATTCATCTCAGCCTCCTCCCGAGGTCCCCAGCATCAGAGATAATAATCTTCGGTTCATTTGCTTCACTCTACTTTTTCTGCAATACAACAGTGGTTGCACTTAAAAAATGCTTAATTGGCTGTCAAGTGTTATATAAATTCAAGCATTTCTTTTCTCTAAATATGAAGAAGCAGCTGGAAGCAATGGATACAGAAAAGACTGTGGGCCCTAACAGTATCTGAATAGTTTTGTGCAATGAAGTAAAGAATTAAACTTGAAACTTACTTCATAAATGGTTACAAATCTACTTGCAACAAAATACTTGCTTGATGCTGCAAATTGAACACTAATAACTCAATTGGATCTAATCAAATTTTTCTAAGACAATTTGTTATAACAGAGGTGTAATATTTTACACTTTTTAATACAGGAGATGGAAGAAATTATGTTCAGGCAGGTGAAAGGTTATCATGACATGCAACTGTGTTGTTGACCTCGCAATATTTGTGTTCCATGAGCTATTGTTTAAATTGGTACTGGGACAGAGATGTAACATGATCAGTGTACAAACTAGGAATTAGATCAAAGCCATTAGATATGGGAAATTTTCTCACATGAGAGGTAAGAAAACTGAATATCCCCACAAAAATCTATTGGCCCCAGGAAAAAAAGTCAATATTTACCATTCTAACTATTTTCCAAATGATTAATTAAACCATGTGACTTAAATGTGAAAATATTTGTGCTCTAAAATCTATCAGTGAAGTAGAAAGAGTTTTCATTATTTTCTTTACATTGGTGTAAAATACAAGAAAGATATTGCAGCAACGGTTCCATTCTTGTTTTGCTAACAGTAAGAAGTCTCACAACACCAGGTTAAAGCCCGACAGGTTTATTTGGTGGCACAAGTTTTTGGAGCACGTCTCCTTCATCAGGTTGTGCCTAGCCCAGTCCAGTGCCAGCATCTCCACATCATGTTTTGCTAACAGTAATTTAGTCTTTCTCACAGGCAAACTTGTATCTTTGGAATAATCTGTAGTAAATATTTGAGTCAAAATGTTCTTAAAAATGTAGAACAGGAAATAAAATCCAGACAACATGAAAAGGTTGTGATATTTCTCAGTAAAATCTCCTGTCTTATAATTTCAACCTTGTGGAAGAACACTTTCTTCTATCATGTGACACATCATCCAGTTCACTAGAGCAGACTGGTAGTTGTACAGATGTGCTGACAATCATGATGGAACAGATGAAGACTGATGCCAGATTTCTTTAAAAACAGACCAGTAAACAATTCTTATGTAATATTAAACACAAAAGTGATTGTTGTACTTACATCATTTAAGGGCATAATTTGTTTTAGTGCTTTGAGGGCTGAAGTAAACTTCTCAAGTATACTGCCATCTTGTTATGCACCTTTAACCTTTGAGTCTCCTCCTTAATATACTGATTGTGAATTATTAATTTTCTGCCAAACCATTCATTCTACTATCTTTCCTGTCGTATAATGTCATGTATGAATACATATCACACATGCAATTCCGATGTTACTACCAACTTGCACCCATAATATGGCAACTCTACAAGCAAATGTAGCACTCTGCCTCTGGCTCAGAAAAAAAACCCCTTTCATCGCATAACACATTTGCAGAAGGCAACAATGAGTTCATTCTAAAATCAAGGCTATTTTTTCAATTATGGATTGTGCAGAATTTCATAACTCATTCACATATCATTCAAGGGTTCATTGTTCTCAGAACCATTTGATTGGATTTATTATTGTCACATGTATTAGCATACAGTGAAAAGTATTGTTTCTCGTGCGCTATACAGACAAAACATAGAGAAGGAAAGGAGAGGGTGCAGGGTGTAATATTAAAGTCATAGCCAAGGTGTAAAGAAAGATCAACTTAGTGCGAGGTAGGTCCATTCAAAAATCTGATGGCAGCAGGGAAGAAGCTGTTCTTGAGTCAGTTGGTACATGACAGTAGACTTTTATATCGTTTTCCCAATGGAAGAAGGTGGAAGAGAGAATGTCTGGGTTGCGTGGGATCCTTGATTATGTTGGCTGCTTTTCCAAATTGTAGACAGCGTTAATGGATGCATGGTTTGCATAATGGACTGGGTTTTGTTCACGACCCTTTGTAGGCTGTGGGCTAACCACCCAACAATAACAAGTCAGAGGGAAGTTGAGGGTGCGGTTACAATGCATCCCTTCCTATTTTATCATTTATTCTTTCACAGGAAATGGACATTGCTGGTTCAGCCAGCATTTGTCACCCATCCCTAATTATTCTAGATGGTGTGGTGTTGAGAGCTGCCTCCTAACCACTGTAGCCCAAGTGCCATAGGTAGACCCACAGTGCTATCTGGAAGGGATACTATCCTGAGGAATTCCTGCGGAGAAGAGCTGGGATTGAGATGATTAGCCTCGAACAACCATAACCATCTTCCTGTTAACTTGGTATGACTCCAACCAGTGGAGAGCTTTCCCCGCTTCCCATTGACTTCAGTTTCACTGGCACTTCTTGATGCCACATTCAATCAATTGTTGTCCTGATGTCAAGGGCAGTCACTTTCATCTCACTTTGAATTCTGCTCTTTAGTCCATGTTTGCACTAGCTGTAATAAAGTCAGGAGCTGAGTAGCCCTTATAGATACACTGAGTATCAGTGAACGGGTTATTTCTGATTAAGTGTTGCTTGATAGCCCTGTTAATGACTTCTCCCATCACTTTATTGATGGTCAAGAGTCGACTGATAGGGTGATAATTGGCTGAGTAAGACTTGTTCTGCTTTTTGTATACAGGGCATAATACCTGCGCAATCTTTCACATGGTTGGGTAGATGCCAATGTTGCTGCTTTATTGGAACAACTTGGCTAGGGGTGCAGCTAGTTTGGAGCATAAGTCTTCAATACCATTGCTGAAATGTTGTCAGAACCCATGATATTTGTAGTGTCCAGAGCTTTCAGCTGTTACCCCTGGTAGCCTTTGGCTCCCTTGTTAGTCATTAGAATCTGAATTAGAATTTACCTAAAAATATTCTATGATCCTACCTCCAGCCACTTCCTGGGGTAGAGAGTTCCAAAGATTCACAACTTCAGAGAAAGAATTTCTCTTCATCTTTGCCTTATATGGGAGACTGCTTATCTTTAAATTGTATTCCGCAGTACTAGGGTGGGAATTTCTGTTTCCTCCCACTGGCAGGATCATCCAGTCCCAATGAAGTCCATAGGGATTTAAAAGGATTGCTGCATCTCTTTGTAGTATCTCTACAATGCAGGAACACCCATTGCGGCAGGACTGGGAAGCCTCAGTACTCGTCTGTTCCACAAGAGTATGAATCCTTTCAGCATCCTCCCTATCATATGTCCTCAGGATCTTTTATGTTTCAATGAGATCACCTCTCAATCTTAAACTCCAATGGATACAAGCACTGCCTGTCAAACCTTTCCTCATAAGATAACCACCCATCCCAGATATCAGTCAAATGACCCATCTCTGTCCTGTTTCTAACACATTTATATTGTTTCTTCAATAAGGAGACCAAAACTGCAGATGAGGTCTCAACAATACTCTGTTCAACTGTAGCAAAATATCACTACTTTTACATTCCATTCCTCTTGCAATAAACAACAATATTCCATTTGTCTTCCCAATCAATTGTTGTACCAGCATACTAACTTTTCTTGATTCATCTAGCAGGTCAAGCAGACTTCTCTGTACCTCTATGTTCTGCAGTCTCCCCCCCTTTTTATCTTTGTGTTAGCAGCAAACTTAGCAACTTCACATTCAACCCTTTATCCAAATAATTGATGTAAACTGTAAATAGCTAAGGCCCCCGCACTGATCCCTATGGCACTCCACACGTCAGATCTTACCAACCTGGAAAGGGTCAATTTATCCCTGCTCTTGGTTTCCTGTTGGGTAACCAAATCATTCATCAAATTCTAAAGTGCAGAAGGAGGCCATTCGGCCCATTGAGTCTGCACTGAATACAACCCTACCCAGGTCCTATCCCCATAACTCCATACATTTACTCTAGCTAGTCCCCTTGGCACTAATGGGCAATTTTAGCACAGCCAATTCAACTAACCCACATATCTTTGGGCTGTGGGAAGAAACCAGAGCATCTGGAGGAAACCTACACGGACGCAGGGAGAATGTGCAAACTCCACACAGATAGTGACTTGAGATGGGAATCGAACCAGAGCCCCTGGCGTTGTGAGACAGTGGTACTAATCACTGTGCCACCATGCCATCCTCTGTCTATACTAATATGCTATCCCCTGACACCATGAGTTCTTATTTTGAATAGCTTGATGTGGCACCACATCAAATACTTGCTGGAAAAATAATACAGTATAATATAGTAATTTAAATTTCACCAGTTACCACAGTGGGATTTGAACTCATGTCCCCAGAACATTAGTCCAGCCCTATGGCTTACCAGTCCAGTGACATTACCATTATGCCACTTCCTCCTTGAAGCTGCTCTAAGGATGAAATTAGTTTCAACTGTGCTTGTAATGGGCAGGAGCTCCTTGCTGGTCATAATTTGGGTATCAATCAGCAGTAAGCTAGCTGTGACACTGAGTTTATAAGCACATTTGCTTTGGGTCACATAAATATAGCAACAAGAGTGAGATATATTCAATAGAGGGTGAAGGAAATTGTGGACGCAGGGTAACAGTGGAGTTGTTAATGCTTGGAATACATTTTGGAATATTTGTGTTCCAATCACAAGCACCAACATGCTAACCGTTATGATGATAAGAACAATCTAATGATATGTATTTTCTTAAAAATTGCTGTTGAAATCACATGGTATATTCATTTAGCAAAATATAAACTGCAATTTTGATAGTTTTACATGACTCTGAATTTCAATTACTTTATCTTATACAGTTGTGCAGCAAATCATTAATCAGGTTACATTTGATTCAGTAAATTTGTTAGCTACAGTTTTTTAAAGTTTGTCTTCTGTTGATATCTAATTAAAAGCTTCTTCATTCTTATTCATTAAGAATATTTATTGTCCTTTCATGAAGATCTTCACATGTTTCTTCAGAGCTGGAGCACATTAAGTAACAGATAAGCAGACAGAAAGACTTGAACATAGAAACATTTTTTTTTAACTTTATTCCAATCCAGTCAAATTAAAGCCAATTCAGAGTCCCAACAAGTTGGGACATTCCCGATCCAAGCTGACAAGACAGGGCTCTCACCTCCTGCCTTGGGCTTGATCTACATGATCCAAGCTGATTGGAGTAGGTATAGCTCCTCCTCTAAAGCTTGATCTAATTTGCATCTTAGCCAAAAGGCCAAGATGCTGCTTTAAAAAATTGCTTCAAATGAAGCTAAAATGTAACCTAATGACTTCAACTAAGTACAGCATGTCGATACTACACTTGATCTTAGCCAAAAGGCCAATTATATTGATTCCATTACAGGCATAGTACATCCTGTGGCTAAAGGCACCACCCCTAGCACACTGACAGAACAGAACAGCATAGTACAGGCCCTTCGATCCTCAATGTTGTGCCGAGCTACGTCCAAACCCATCAAGCTATCCCACTTTCTATCATTCTGGTGTGCTCCATGTGCCTATCCAATAACTGCTTGGAAGTTCCTTAAGTGTCCGACTCCCCTATCGCAGTAGGCAGTGTATTCCACACCCCAACCACACTCTGAGTGTAGAATCTACCTCGTACATTCCTCCTGTATCTCACACCATAAACCTTATAGTTACGTCCCCTAGTAACAGCCACATCCACCCGAGGAAATAATCTCTGCACATGCACTCTAGCTATCCCCCTCATCATCTTATAAACCTCTATTAAGTAGCCTCTCATCCTCCTCCACTCCAAAGAGAAAAGCCCCAGCTCCCTCAACCTTTCCTCATAAGACCTACCTTCCAAACCAGGCAGCATCCTGGTAAATCTCCTCTGCACTCTCTCCAATCCTTCCACATCCTTCTTATAGTGAGGTGACCAGAACTGAACACAATATTCCAAATGTGGTCTCACCAACGTCCAGTGTAGTTACAGCATAACCCTATGGCTCTTAAACTCAAATCCCCGTTAATAAACGCTAACACACTGTAAGCCTTCTTCACAGCTCTATCCACTTGAGCGGCAGCCTTCAG
This sequence comes from Carcharhinus amblyrhynchos, assembly GCF_965287045.1. Classification (NCBI taxonomy): domain Eukaryota; kingdom Metazoa; phylum Chordata; class Chondrichthyes; order Carcharhiniformes; family Carcharhinidae; genus Carcharhinus; species Carcharhinus amblyrhynchos. The sequence continues at coordinate 97,243,230 of NC_137326.1, read as the reverse complement.
AGATCTGTGGATATGAACCCCAAAATCTCTCTGTTCCTCCGCATTCCTCAGAACCCTGCCATTGACCCTGTAATCCACATTCAAGTTTGTCCTACCAAAATGAATCACCTCACGCTTATCAGGGTTAAACTCCATCTGCCACTTTTCGGCCCAGCTCTGCATCCTATCAATGTCTCTTTGCAGCCTGCAAGAGTCCTCTACTTCATCCACCACTCCACCATTCTTGGTGTCATCAGCAAACTTACGAACCCACTCTTCAGCCCCCTCTTCCAAATCATTGATAAAAATCACAAATAGCAGAGGACCCAGCATTGACCCCTTTGGTACACCTCCAGTCTGAAAATTTTCCTTCCACCACCACCCTCTCTGCTCTATGAGATAGCTAGTTACTTATCCAATCGGCCAAACTTCCTTCTATCCCATACCTCCTTACCTTCTTCATGAGCCTACCATGGGGAACCTTATCAAACGGATTACTAAAATCCATGTATACAACATCAACTGCTCTACCTTCGTCTACACATTTAGTTACCTCCTCAAAGAATTCAATCAAATTTGTGAGGCAGGACTTACCTCTCATGAAACCATGCTGACTATCCCAGATTAAACTGCATCTTTTCAAATTGTCATAAATCCTATCTCTCAGGACCCTTTCCTTTAGCTTACTGACCACAGAAGTAAGACTAACTGGCCTATAACTATAGGGTCATTCCTATTTCCTTTCTTGAAGAGAGGAACAACATTCACCACTCTCCAGTCCTCTGGCACAATCCCTGTGGACAGTGAGGACCTAAAGATCAAAGCTAAAGGCTCTGCAATCTCTTCCCTTGCCTCCCAAAGTATCCTATGATGTATCCCATTTGGCCCAGCGGACTTATCGACCCGCAAGTTTTACAAAATTGCTAATACATTTTCCCTCAGAACATCTCCCTCCTTCATCCTATCATCCTGTATCACGCACTTATCCTCAAAAACATGACCCCACTCCTTAGTGAACACTGAAGAAAAGTATTCATTCAACGCCTCACCTATCTCTTCTGACTCCATGCACAAGTTCCCACTACTATCCTTGACTGGCCCTAACCTCACCCTGGTCATTCTTTTATTTCTCACGTAAGAGTAAAAAGCCTTGGGGTTTTCTGTCATCTGACCTGCCAAGAACTTCTCAAGCCCCCTCCGAGCTCTCCTAAGCCCTTTCTTAAACTCATTCCTAGCTATCTTGTAACCCTCAAGCGACCCAACTAAACCTTGTTTTCTCATCCTTACATACACTTCCTTTTTCCTCTTAACAAGACATTCAACCTCCTTTGTGAACAATGGATCCCCCACTCGGCCTTTTTCTCCCTGCCTGCCAGGGACGTACCTATCAAGGACACGCAGTATTTGTTCTTTGAAAAGGCTCCACTTTTCATTTGTGCCCATACCTGACAGTTTCTGTTCCCATCTTATGCCCCCTAATTCTTGCCTTTTTTTTAGACAATTTTCCCCCAAGGTCTAACTGACCATCTTAATCCCAACAAAAGCCAAGAACCTTGCAGCAGAAAAGAAAAAACACCTACTGTATTTCAAGGCATTATTCCAGCATAACTTTATTTGGGGTTTTAAAAAAGGTTTTGTAATCCTCCTGTTTTCTCATGTGGAATCTTGGTGCACTCACAGTAAAATGCAGCCTTTGTGAAGTGGGACAGCCCCTTAAGTGGTTCGTTGGAGCCTGAAGTTACACCAGCAGGATCTTAAGAACCAGATTTCGATAAAAGTCCACTATTCACTGATCGTTGCGTTCAGGTTTTGTTTTGTAATATGTTCAGTACCAGAGGGCATTAAATACCCAATTAGAGTCCATCGAAGCAACTGTATGACACACTGTTTGCACTCACCCAAATTTGGTTTCCTTTGTTTTAAAAATTTTTTTTTGATGATTCTCCTGAACTGCGATAGAGATGATGTTAAAGGAGCATAAGAGCAACCAGAGAGCGGCTTGCAGCAAGAACGAAAACAGGCAGTTCACCAAATTGACTTCAGTGATCAGGACGATCCATAGATTCATCATAGGTAACTCCTCTTGAAGGATCTTATTTATGCAGATTCCATATAGAGTCCATTTCTTTAGTGTAATACGTAACAGTAGATTTCAAGTCAAATGACCCAAAGCTGCCTTTTCTGTCAAAGCCTCTGTGGTACCTTGAGTGTTCTTTGGCTGATGGCACCAAAGCATTAGTAGAAGAGGAGTGATATGGTGTTTCATTCCCAAAGTCTTTCGGGACAAAAACTATTGCACTTTGGCTTGCAGCAGCCATCTTTTGCAATTCTTATATCTTATATCTTAAATGAGTCTCGTCAAACCTTTTTGTGGTAGATGATTAATTGTGGCCATTCAAGATGCTGTTGATACCAAATTGGGGCATAGGAGGAGGTTTGGGGGTGATTCTCCCACAAGTGCTGAATTGGTGTGAAAACTGGTGTAAATCATGACTGTTTTTTCAGTGCAGCTCCAAATCTCCCCACTCTGTGCAATACAGAGGTCACAATCATGAATATCATTAAAAACCCGGGGAATGGGACCCAGTCATGCCCAAGAGTCTGAAGTTGACAAATGAGTGGGAACCCGTGCATTCGCACATCTCTGGAAGATCGCTCAGAAGACCTCCAAGCATCCAGATCACTGCCCTTCAACCCCAACAGGCATTGCTGGTCCCCACAACCCCCCCAAAAACATCACTGGCCCCCACAAGCCTCTCACAGACATTGCAACCCCCCATACAGATATTGCTGGCTCCCCTCCCCTCTACACACACAGACATGGCTGTCCGCTCACTCCATGCCCCCAAGGATCCGGGTAATACAGAAATGCAATCTCTCCATCCCTTGAACATACTGACCTCACTGCTGCCCTGAAGGGAACTTATGTTGTGTGATCATTCCCTCTCTTGAATGGGAGCCTTGAGTATTGCACATCCACCCCCAGACGCGGCTCATTGATTAGGAGCCCTGAGTATTGCATCTCATTGGACATAGCAACTTATTGATTGGCAGCCAATCAACACCCTGAGAGATGCATGACACTCAATTGAAAGCAGCCTTCAAAATTTCTCACAAGGATTTGTTGCCAGTGGTCCCTTGACTGGCCAAAGTCACTGCATCTGCACTCCCTGAATAAGCCAGAGCTGTATATAAGCTGCAAGAATGGACACACAGCCAGTCATGCCACCAAGATGTCTTTGAAGAATGCAGCACCCAAATTTGCTCAGACTGACCATGGTTCCTGTTTGATGCCGTGGAGGAGAGGTGTGAGCGGATCTTCCCCAGCCAGGGTCTTCAACCAAGTGGTGCAGCTGTCACGGTATTGTGGGAGGAGGTGGCAGAAGCGGTGAACGCCAGGGGCCTGACACCCCACTCTGGACGGCAGTGTCTCAAAAAACTGTAAACCTTCTTCGATCAGCAAGGGTCAGTGAGCATTGAACTTGGAATCCCACACATGCTTGGCATGGATCTCAAACAGTTGAAGGGCATGCGGCAAGTTACCTTTCCCCCAGGAATAGACTCTAACCCCTTCCCCTCACCCCCCCCCACAATGAGCATTGTTCGGCAGTGGCCCTTTGCCCTGAAACTGCCAGCACAACGCCCGAGTCACAGGCACGCATTGCACACCATGCACTTTGATAAAATAATACTTGCCGCCCATCTTATCTTCCCACAGGAGAAAAGCATACATAACCACCGCAAGGTGGCACAGTGACTGACACAATGCACAAGGTGGTGTGCCTGACCTGCGACAGCTGACCAGGGTGAACAGTGTGCCATGAAGCTGGCATCATCCTCCAGCGTTCAACCAACCATTGCCAGGATGTGGAAATGCTGGCGTTGGACTGGGGTAAACACAATAAGAAGTCTCACAGCACCCGGTTAAAGTCCCACAGGTTTATTTGGTAGCAAAAGCCACTAGCTTTCAGAGCGCTGCTCCTTTGCCAGGTAAGTGGGAATTCTGTTCACAAACTGGGCATATAAAGACACAAACTCAATTTACAAAATAATGGTTGGAATGCGAATCTTTACAGGTAATCAAGTCTTAAAGGTACAGACAATGTGAATGGAGAGAGGGTTAAGCACAGGTTAAAGAGATGTGTATTGTCTCCAGTCAGGACTGTTAATAAGATTTTGCAAGTCCAGGCAAGTCTTGGGGGTTACAGATAGTGTGACATGAACCCAAGATCCCGGTTGAGGCCGTCCTCACATGTGCAGAACTTAGCTATCAGTCTCTGCTCAGCAACTCTGCATTGTCATGAAGGCTGCCTTGGAGAATGCTTATCCGAAGATCAGAGGCCGAATGCCCATGATCACTGAAGTGTTCCCCAACAGGAAGAGAACACTCTTGCCTGGTGATTGTTGAGCAGTGTTCATTCATCTGTTGTCGTAGCGTCTGCATGGTCTCCCCAATGTACCATGCCTCAGGACTTCCTTTCCTGCAGTGTATCAGGTAGACAACGCTGGCCGAGTTGCAAGAGTATGTACTGTGTACCTGGTGGATGGTGTTCTCACATGAGATGATGGCATCCGTGTCAATGATATTGCATGTCTTGCAGAGGTTGCTGTGGCAGGATTGTGTGCTGCCATTTTTTTCTGGTTGGGATGTGTGGGTCATAAATGTTCATGGGGAACCCGTGAAATGGCCGACGCGTGCATCTCCCGACCTGACTCGCCAAAAGGTGTGCACGTCACGATGAGAGAATTGCCCCCTTTATTCCTAATAAACAAAATATCATCTGATCCAATATATTCTTCCTTTCTCCATGAAAAACCATTTGTTCTTGGGATCCCTACTAATCAGAAATTTAACTGAACCATTTGAATATTCTGGATACAAGATCAGATTAGAGAGTAACTCACCTCCCAGTTCCCCGAAACCTTTACACCATCTAAATACACAAGTCAGCAGTGTGATGGAATATTTCCCACTTGCCTGGCTGAGTGAAGCTCAAAAATACTCAAGAAGGTCAATGCCATCCAGGTCAAAGCAGCCTGCTTGATCTGCACCCTCATCCACCAATTTAAAACCTTAATCTGTCCACCACCAATGCACAGGGATACACGGGGCCTGATTTTACCACTTTCATTCCAAGTGCTGAATCTGGGCACAATTCAGATCCAACTTGGAAATTTCCTTTCTGGCACCCTTGCTTTCAAGCATTTAGCTTGAAAAAAAGAATCGTGGGTCTGAATTGCGCTGTGGGCAGGGCTTAGTGCATCCAAAATGCTCAGAGCTCTGAACTGCATGTGCGCAGTGAGGAAAAGATTTGAAAAATCGTGCCCCTGTCACTGTCCCCCTTATCCGCCCACCCTCCAGCTACCCAGACCTAGATTGTGACCCCCCTGCCCCCTTTCACCCCACCCCACCGATGGCCCACAGAGTGGCAGCGGACCCATCCCCCCACCAGAGATCCAACCACCCACCCCCCCCACCAGAAATATATCTTACCCATCTCTATCCTCTCCCCCCCCTCAAACCAGAGAACGGTCTGGCCTCCCTCCCCTTTCCTCCCCATCCCCAGAGGTACATGTGACCCACCTTCTCCTCCCTCCCCACCCCCTCACCAGATAATGATTAAGACTGCCTCCCACCCCCCCAACCAGAAAAAGATCGGGCCTCCCTCTTTCCTCACTCGTCCCCCACCACCAATCTGAGTCAGAGAGCTGTTGAAAGCTCTGAACTCACCTCTTCAGCAGTTGGAACACCTGAATCAGACTTTTAAGAACATAAGAACATAAGAAATAGGAGCAGGAGTAGGCCAAATAGCCCTTCGAGCCTGCCCCGCCATTCAATAAGATCATGGCTGATATGAAGTGGATCAGTTCCACTTTCCCGCTTTCTCCCCATAACCCTTAATTCCCCTGTCTATCAGAAACCTATCTACCCGTGACTTAAATATATTTAGCGAGGTAGCCTCCACCACTTCAACGGGCAGAGATTCACCACCCTTTGAGTGAAGGAGTTCCTCCTCAACTCTGATTTAAACTGCCCCCCCATATTCAGCATGTCCATTCCGGCCTGATTCCGGATTGGCGAACGCAGTGGTAAAGGGGGAAATGCTGATAAAGTTGGGCGGGTAATTTATTAATTCAATTTAAATGCATGCAAATACATTTAAATCGCTGTTGCGTCTGTTTCGGACGCAAATCAGATTGCGGCCATTCCCGGGCCTCAGTAAAGTGGGCATCTGTGCGGATGCGGGCGCCGGTTGCGTTAATGGCCTCACCCCCGACTTTACCAAGTTTTCGCGCCTGTAATTGGTAAAATCGGGCCCACAGTGTATCGTCTATAAGATTCATGATAGCAAGTTGCCAAGACTTGCCCAGCAGCACCTTTCAAACCGTTGACCTCTACCACCTAGAAGGATAAGCAGAGTGGGGTATGGGATCAACTCCAACTGCAAGTTCACACAACATCCTCACTTGGAATGTTATTATTATTATTATTATTTTATTGTCACTGGGCTAAGATCCTGGAAAGTCCTTCTCTAACAGCACAGTGATGCACCTACACTACACAAACTAGAGCAATCTCAAGGACAATCAGGGATAGGCAATAAATACTCACCTTGCCACCAACATCCACATCTATCAATGAACAAAATAAAAATGCCAATTTATGACCAAGATAGACTGTGACCTAGGAGCTGAAAGATAGTTACTCAGGATGATTGGACTTCTAACTTTGACTTTCTCCACTCAAAATCTCTTCAAGTATTATTTCTGCACCTGGGAACTACCTATGAGAGGATTCACAAAGGAGAACCTGCAGATTTATCGATTCATCATAGATTTTTTAAAAGTTTATTTATTAGCATCACAAGGAGGCTTATACTAATACTGCAGTGAAGTAACTGTGAAAATCCCTTAGTGGCCACACTCCAGCACCTGTTTCGGTCAACGCACCTAACCAGCACATCTTTCGGACTGCAGAAGGAAACTAGAGCACCCACAGGCACGGGGAGAATGTGCAAACTCCACACAGAGAGTAACCCAAGCCGGGAAATGAACCTGAGTCCCTGGCGCTGTGAGACTAATCGCTGTATCACTGTGCCGTCCACAATAAACACCTCATCATACTCTATTCCAGTCATGATTGTGTCATATGATTTTGATTGTTGTAAATTGAAAGTCATTCATAGCAGTTCAATAATTCCTCAACACTTATACCTCTCCAAGTATTAGCAAGAGGGCCAAATGCAGTGAATACCATTTTGCCAATATTTCAGAAATTACAGATATTAAAGAATAAATGTGCAACTATCAATGTTCAAAGTACAAATGAAAAAGGTTGTGTAATATTGTCACTTGTATTAAACTCCTTAGATGTCTTCTTTCCAACTACTTAATATAGGTACTTCAACATCATCCAAAGGGTAATGAATCTTCTTTGCTTTCTTCTCGATCCAGTTACAAGCCTTGAAACTTTGATAAATGAGGAAAAATTGGAAAATCAATCCAGCATAGGATCAAGTCCAGATCACTAATTCATATTTTGCTCATTAAGGAGATACACTTGCAATTAAGATATACATGATTCCAAAACCATTGGTGCATATTTTTCATGTGGTGACTAATAATGAATAAAATAAAAACTGGTAACAACAACCTGAATGTACGTGATACCTTTAACAAAATAACACATCCCAAGAAATTTTACAGCAGTGTTATCATGCAAAATTTGGGAATGAACCTCATAACCAAAAGCTACATTCAAGGGGTACATATTTGGGAATATCCTTAAAAAGAGACAGGTAAAGTGGCAGAAAGGTTTAGTGAAGAAGTTCCAGGGCATTGGGTCTAGGTAGCTAAAGGTTTGGCTACTAATCGTGGAACAATGAAAACTGGGGATGTGGAAAAGGCCAGAATTGAATGGGTGCAAAGAATTTGGAGTATTGAAGAGTTGGAGTGGGTAAGGGTAGGGTGAAGCTATAGAGGAATTTGACAACAAAATCTAAGAAATCTAAGTTGAACCATTTTCACACAGGGAGCCAATGTAAGTCAGAGAGAACAGGGGTGATGAGATAACAAGACTTTGTCAGAATTAGAATGTGAGTAGCAGTGTTTTGGATGAGTTCAAGTTTACAGGGGGTGCATAGAAGTATGGATGAGAGGTTTAGCTGCAGATTAGCTGAGGCACGGCCATTTCAGAGCTGTAATTAGTGCTTCTTAGTTCCTGCGATAAACAGAATATGGCTGCAGGGCACTGCTAATAGCAGACAGTCTTAAAGGGAAAGTTGATTTGTAGTTACATTTGTGGTCTTGTAGATACACAAAATTAATGATGACTATAGTGTAATTACTAACCAACTCTTTGTAGCTATTTCTAGTTTGCCATTTTAACAATTCCTTATTTCAGAACTGGAAAAATGATTTGTCTTACAGCATACAAAAAATCATTTGTAAATACTCAGTTGCTGGTTTCAAAATGTTCAAGTAATAAAAGCTCACTTTCTGATTAGTCAACCACATTACAAGATTTGATACAAAAATCAGAGCTTTATAGCTTTGATATGCCTTCTCAGCTTAGAGATATAGCAGCTAAAAAGAAAAGCAAAGAGTGGGGGTGTAATGTATACACATGTTATTGATTTGAACAATATTTATATTAGTAGACACTTAAAGCTGTCAAAAACCTGTTTTTAATTAAAATATTAACAACCCAGAATGGGGGAAGGGGGATGCAACAAAATGTGTCACTTAATATGTTGTTCAATTTGCTTTTACGAAAACATCACAAAATTAGCTTCTTTGAATGTTTGAACTGAAAATATCCCTTTTGTCTGCTATTTTACCAGAGGTGCTAAACTATTTAAAATGACATTTTGTGAAATGAAAGGAGAAACTAATATTCCATTATTATGCATTATTGTAATTTCCATTATGTATTCTGTAGCCCCCTGTACATTTTATTCTTCTTTCCAATTGAGTATGGAATAATTTAATACTGGACACACTTGCTAAAAAGTAATTCAATTAATCTATACCGCTTTCAAACCATGCCATAAATTGCAAGAATAAAGCTTCAACATCTTAAATATCTTCCGAAACTTGAACTAATCTGGAAATCAGTCCAAGACATCATTCTTTGTTAATATGTGATGCTGACTTTACGTTACAGTTTTATCTCATGAGTTTCTACTTTTGTGCCAGTGATCTACTATGCCAACTCTGAATGGCAGTGCCCTATGAGATTGATATTGTTTCAGCAATTCCAACACAGTGGCACAGTGCTTAGCTACCTCAGAGTGCCAGAGAGCTGGATTCAATTCCGGCCTTGGGACTGTCTGTGTGGGGATTGCACACTCTCCCCATGTCTGCCTGGGTTTCCTCCAAGTGCTCCAGTTTCCTCCCACACTCCAAAGATATGCAGATTAGGTTGATTGGCCATGCTAAATTGCCCATTATTGTCAGGAGGGCCTACAGAGTAAATACGTGGGGTTACAGGAATAAGACCTAAATGGGATTGTTGTCAGTGCAGGCTCGATCACTCTATGATTTACTTTAAGAAATGTACTTTAATTATCACAAAAGATTAAAAGCTTTCTTAATGTACTGCTGTTAATTAAAACGCTTACATCACCAAAACTAAGCTACATGCTTCCCTCTTATTAATATTAATTTGCACACAGGCCTGGAATGGAGCTTTATGTTCTGCAGGTCTATTATTCACTTTGTCTCATGAAGCTAAGGTGTTGAAGTAGGTAGAACAGTTGTTAACCATAATTGTACTGCTCCGGCATCAAAAATAAAACAGTTTACTAAAAGCAAATTATTTCAGTGTACTGAAAGGTTCAGTAGTAAGCAAACGTAATCTCCTTATAGGCTGCTCAATTCCAATCCTGACAGTATCCCAACATCACATTATTATCTTCTTATCAGATAAACACCTGTCGTTTTGTAAGGGCTAAACATTGCTTCTGTGCAGTTGCAGTTTTCAGACCAATGAAAAGACATCTCGTGAGCAAAAAGACTGAAAGAGACTTATTTCAAATAGATGTCTATAACTAAACATTTGAATACCATCTGAATGGGCCTTTGTGTACCAGATAAACAAAACGTGCCTGTTTGCAATTGCCCACATTGTGCAAGACTATCCCATTGTGTGTCAAAGCAGTTCATTCTGGGTTTTCTTAAGGCTGAGTAATTTTCTTTACCCATATCCAAGCAGTATATTTATTCTCTTTATTACATTTACCCTGCATTGCTTTTCTTAGGAAGAAATTGAACTGTAATTTTTGCATCTGCTTGGGTTTACAGTTGCAACAAATGAATCAATTTGAAAATTCCATTTTAGTTTTTTTTTGAAAGCAATAATAAACCGAATGACTCATAAATGACGCATCTTTCTCAGGACAATCAGGAGCCTTCTGATAAAGAAAAACAAGTCCAGCCCATGTCTGGAGGCACATAATGCTTTCTTTTGTAAACATATATTCTCCTCATTCAAAAATTCAGGTTTTTTTGTTAAAACTTAATTAATTAAATCCTGTTAATTTTGTAAAGGGAAGCCAGCCTATTATCAGTCGTGAGCGGCTTTCAAATAACTATTGACAGCTTGCCATTAAAGTATCAAGACCAGTGTCAGTAAACAGATTGTTCCTATTGGGTAGAATATAAACAAGGGACTCTCAGATGTCTTGCTTGGGGTCCTCCTCCTGCGTTATAGAAATTCCATTGACCCATCATAACACGAGGCAACCTTTTTTGCTGTATAAAAATTGAACAAAGAGCTGGCACAATGGGCGAGTTTGTCTGACCCCACGCTCCCCCCGTCCCACTCAGCATTTTTCTTGGCAGTAAGAGAGGGTGTGCCATTCGCTGGTGGTGGGATTCACTGATCCCGCCATTGTTCATGGGAATTCCTACTGAAGGCGCCCCACACCTCCAGGAAACCCACGGCAGGGGGTGCACCCCCAGTGTGACCACAGCAACCCGCTGGCATGAACAGCCGGAGAATTCCGGCCAATGAGCTGACTGGTTTCCTTCAGTGCTGTATGATTCTATGGAAAAAGGTCTTGCATTCCTTTTGGGTGTCAGTGATCTACCATGCCAACTCTGAATGGCAGTGCCCTATGAGATTGATGTTGTTTCAGCAATATCAACACAGTGGCACGGTGCTCAGCACTGCTACCTGGTATCTCCCTTCAAGATAGTTCACCTGGAAAAAGATTCCAGCAGCGCTTCATGGCGCAACAGCATGAATCCATTTATAAAGAACAATTATAGTTTTTTGGGACAAATGATTAGGAACCCCAACCCGGTCTATGAGATAGCTCAATCAAACAAAAACTTGTGACCCAGGAACACCACCCAATTGGCATTGTTTAGTGATAGTTCTGGAACATTTCCTATGCGAGGAACAAAAATCTCCAGCAACACAAGATCTAAACAGCTGACTTTATTTTTAGATTGAATTTATTTTCAATAGTACGTCGCTGACGCAAGGATTTGATGAATTCTGGCATGTTCAGGTCAGGATGTGCACAGTGAGGACGATTAATAGCTCTGTGGCATAGCTATTTTACCATGTTTATCATCTGCATGCTTTCAAATTTCAGAAATTCACAAGTTTTATTTTCAAATCTGTGTTAGAAGCAAAAGGTTGTGTCAACATGTTTGGCAAGATTCCGATTGGTTATATTTATTTACTGAAAATATGGCAAGCGTGCCAGGAAAAATAATGTATTGATAATCATAAACTTGTAATTAAAATTACAAAACAGCCAAAAACAAAACATTGGGGCATACACATGGAATTAGGGTGGATACCGAAATATCATTTAAAAAAATTGTTGGAACTGCGTGATTTGTCATAATAGAGGAATATGACATTACATTGAAAATTCATTTTCCCAGAGGCTGTTCAGAAATAATTTATACACCATTTAAAAACTCACTTACAATTTTTCAAAGGCTTTTACAGTTAAGACTTAAAATCATAAGAGGTTTACAGCATGGAAACAGGCCCTTTGGCCCAACTTGTCCATGCTGTCACTTTCTTTAAAACCCTAAGTTAGTCCCAATTTGCCCATGTTTGGCCCATATCATCTATTCCCATTTTACCCACGCAACTGTTTAGATGCTTTTTGAAAGACAAAATTGTGCCCACCTCTACTACTACTTCTGGCAGCTTGTTTCAGTCACGCACCACCCTCTATGCGAAAAAAGTTACCCAATGGACCCTTTTGTTTCTCTCCCCTCTCACCTTAAACCTATGCCTCTAGTTTTAGACTCCCCTACCTTTGGGAAGATATTGACTATCTAGCTGATCTATGCCCCTCATTATTTTATAGACCTCCATAAGATCACCCCTAAGCCTTCTACACGCCAGAGAAAAAAGTCCCAGTCTATCCAGCCTCTCCTCATAACTCAAACCATCAAGTCTCGGTACCATCCTAGTAAATTTTTTCTGCACTCTTTCTAATGTAATAATATCCTTTCTCTAATAGGGTGACTAGAATGGTACACAGTATTCCAAGTGTGATCTTAGTAATGTCTTCTACAACTTCAACAAGACGTCCCAATTCCTGTATTCAATGTTCTCACCAATGAAACCAAGCATGTCAAATGCCATCTTTACCACTCTGTCCACCTGTGACTCCACTTTCAAGGAGCTATAAACCTGTACCCCTAAATTTCTTTGTTCTACAACTCCCACCAGCACTCTACCACTAACCGAGCAAGTCCTGCCCTGGTTCAATCTACCAAAATGCACCATCTTGCATGTATCTAAATTAAACTTCATCTGCCGTTCATCAATCCGCTGGCCCCATTACAATCTAGATAACCTTCTTCACTGACCCCTATGCTACCAATCTTGTTGACATCTGCAAATTTACAAACCATGACTTCTATATTCTCATCCAAATCATTAATAAAATGACAAATAACGGTGGATTCGGTACCAATCTCTGAGGCACACCACTGGTCACAGGCCTCCAGTTTGAAAAACAACCCTCTATAACCATCTTTTGGCATCCATCATCAAGCCAATTTTGTATTCATTTAGCTACCTCATCCTGGATCCTGTGAGATTTAACGTTATGCAACAACCTACCATGCGATACCTTGTCAAAGGCCTTGCTGAAGTCTGTGTAGACAACATCAACTACACTGCCCTCATCAACCTTCTTGGTTATCCCTTCAAAAAACTCAATCAAATTTGTGAGACATGATTTTCCACTCACAAAGCCATGCTGGCTTCTCTAAATGCCTGTAGATCTTGTCTTTCAAAATACCTCCCAACAACTTAGCTACTACAAATGTAAGGCTCACTGGTGTGTTGTTTCTCTACTTTTTCCTGCAGCCCTTTTTAAACAAAGGCACAACATTTGCCACCCTCCAATCTTCAAGCACCTCACCTGTGACTATCGATAATTCAAATATCTCTGCTAGGGGACCCTCAATTTCTTCCCGAGCCTCCCACAATGTCCTGGGATACCCTTCATCAGGTCCCAGGGATTTAGCTATCTGGATGCGCTTTAAGACTTCCAGCACCTCCTTCTCTGTTATACATACACTCCTCAAGACATCACTGTTTATTCCACCAGGTTCCCTAGCATCCATGCTTTTCTCAACAGTTAATATTGATACTTAGTGTAAAAGGCAAGATCTCATTAGTTCAGTAATTTCTATTTGATATTATACTGTAGTTCCTTGAATAGTCCATTCAATGTTGAAGGAAAGAATTACTGACAGCAGCTTCTGGATTTCCATGTTTACCTGTGCATGTGGAATTCCAGAAGTTGTTGTCAACTTTAGAGCTGGAATAACAGCGAACACTGTCAATTTTGCCACCAAAAATTGCAAACTCCAGTCTATGTGAGAATTAGAAAGGACAATGCAAATGTAAGTTTGACCATTCAAGGAAGACTTCTGTGGCCTTAAAACAGAAGGTTATTGTTTAATGTTTTCAGCCTGTCACTCAATTAAATAGGAATTAACGTTGACCAATATCAAGAAGAGCGATACCATGCTTTCAGATGGAACATATTTTCATATCACCTTTATCTCCAGACAGAGATCAACAGATCATATTCCAGTATCTGTCAAGCAGTCCCCACAAAAATCAATGCCATTGGTATTGCAATCCTATTTAAAGGCAGGCAATCTGCTGCCAAATTACAGGGACTGACTACCAAATCATTTCATGGGCATTAAGGCTACTGTGTGGAATTAAGATGAAATGTTTGCAAAAACACAAACAAGACGTATCATTATCGCACATAACAGAGTAAGATGCTCAGGAACATGTTTTGCGTTACTCTTGATACATTCCGGAATTAAGCATTTTATTTGCTAAGCCGGTTATAAGAACAATATTTACTGCTCCCTGAGGTCTGTCTCACAGTGTGATGGGATGTAGAAAGGCAAAAATGTGGCTGGCCTGGAATATTGCATCTTTCACTCACCTATGCAGCAGGCTGCCTCTGTTCAAACAGCCACCTTTGCCTGTTCTACAAACACATCTACTTGAGATCTTTGTCCTTGACACTGGGGCCGTCAATCCTTTAAACCAAGCGTCTGTCCATTGAAAGATAATCGGTTCTAGGAATTAAACTGCATCATCGACAGTAATACCCCAGTGATCATCGATTGTAGAGCAATAGAAAGTCAACGGGAAATCTTAGAAATAATCTGTAGGTTTGGCAAACCTCTCAAAACCTTTTCAGGAGCCCCTAGGGGCTGTGAACCCGCACCTGAGAACTCATCATATAAACTGTATTCAAGTTGATCTTTTTAAAACTGACCATCACTTCTAATTGTACTTGTACTGTTTCAAACACAAAAACAAAACAAAATCATGCTCCAAATGAGTGACTTTCTGATAGAGAAAGATCAGAAGCATGAAAACTAAATCTAACTGAGTAAATATATCGGACAGGTTTTGAACGTCCCAATATTAAGAAGGGCCTTTGGGTTTTTTCAAGTTTTTTTTAAATTGGGGTTTATTAATTAATTTACAAATCACACTCTGTAATGAATCCTATCTCCAGTGTTTTCTAATGCCATTGCAATAACTTATTTAAAGTCACACTGTTGATAATTACCAGTGGTGTATGTCCTGTTTGATTCCTCCCTCCCACCTTTTTGTGGGCTTTGGCTAATATTAGGTACCATTTCAGAGGCTTCTTGTCATCAGTGCTGATTAATACATTTATATTGAATGCTTACTTATTCCGCATGCATAATATAATTCTCACAAAATAGTTACAGCACAGAAGGTGACCATTCACCTTGGTTCTTTTTGATAACCAAATATTTGTCTTAGTGTATGCTGGCACTCCAAAGGGACTGTTCATCGCCCCTGCCTTCTCCATTCTGTTTCTCTCCACAAATAGCACTGAGGAGCTGAGTATGTCCAGCACTTTCTGTTTGTATTCCCAGTATTTTGCTTCTTTCATTTTTATGGCCCCTGGTAAGGCCTCATCTGCAAGTGGAAAAATAATCTTTGTGCCCTCACTGTCAAACTGTTTGTTAATCTTTGGACATTTCTCCTGCTTTGCTTAATTTGTCTTCCTTCAGGTATGAATACAAGTAGCCAGCAAATTGGAAAAGTCATTTTCGGCCTTATCTTTAAGATTCCCAAATGTACACATTCCAGCAGAAATTATTGGATTCTTATCAATACTGGGAACTCATGATTCTTCCTGAGGTAGAATCATAATGGTCAGTTGTAGGATTCCACCAATTCCTTCATCAAAATCAGTAAGCTCGGTGCAGATCAACTCCCAGTCTGAGCTTCAAACTGGACAGTTTCACAATGGAGCTATTTGAATAATTCTGTGTACGTTAATATTATAACACATGTAGAAATAATATAAGTAAATAAAAACAGTATTGTGTTGTGCAGGCTGGGGACTCTTAAATGAATAAATGGATTAATGGCAGCAGTCAATAGAAACATTAAGAAATTGGCAACAGACTGGAAAATTACAGATTACAAAAATCACACAAAAAAGCAAAAGACTGGATCACAGTATAACTTAAATGCTAATAGATCTCCCTTGGTATGGTAACTTCACACCCTATCCTTTCTTTCTCCCCTATATACTGTATAAACGGTACGCTTTGTCTACAAGAAACAATACTTTTCTGTGTATCCCAATACATGTCTCAATAATCAATCACTCATTATTATTCCTATATAATCATGATCTTTATTTTTATATTATCCTTTGACCTGAAGCTTGTCTGGTACTTGCACCTGACTTTTCTCCCTTGCTTCATCTCATTGCTTCCAACATTTCTTTCTTCCCCTTGATTAGTGCATCTGATCTTTCTTTATCTCCAATACTGATTTTTATCTTCCTCTGTTTGTCCTTATCTATAAATCTCCTCTCATTTTGTTTCTCTCTTTCTGACATTTTAGCCATGTGTGTCGTTTATCATTCATTCATATTTTATCTCTACATTGTATTGGGAATTCATTTCAGCAATATGTCCATCCAACAACACTTCGTTGGAAAATCTTTCAGAGATTTCATGGAAATTTGCTTGTTTCCCAGTTTATATTTAGACCTGTATGTCATTCTGTCTCAGAATTTATATTAGGGTCATAGAGCTCTACAACACAGAAAAAGACCCTTCGGCCCACTGAGTCTATGCCATCAAAGACAGACCATCCAACCATTCTAATCCCATTTTCCAGCTCTTGGTTCATAGTTTTGCAAGTTTTTTCATCACAAATGCACATCTAAATACTCCCTAAACATTATTAGATCTCTGCCTCCACCACCCTTTTAAACAGTGAATTCCTGACTCCTACCATCCTCTAGTAGAATGTTTTTTTTTTGGGTTTTGAACCTCAACTACTCTCTTGCAGCCTACTTTATCCCCATCTGCCCAGCATTCCAAGTGCTTCCATCAGACAGGAGATCTATCTGTTGATGTGGAAATAGTAGGCTGAAACAGCCAAACTGAAAATCAAATTGCAGGATGTTGACCATGGGCAGTTGGCAAAGTATAGGAGACCTGGGAAGAGCCTCAGAGACAAGAGGCAGTGGACAAGTGGGGAGGCCAAGATGCAGCTGTCGGATGAAAAGTTTGAAAAATAAGTTTAGATCAGTAGCTTTCATTGTAAATGAGAACATAAGAGTTTATAAAGTAAAAATAACAAAAATAAAGCAAAAATGCATTATCACGAATAAAGATTTCACAGACAAGTGTGTGTAGATGGTAAATATTTTAATGATAGATTGATATAAACTAACATTTATTTAGTATGAACTTAAACAGTTGGTGTAGTCAGAATCCATCCACTCATTCTCTGTTGTGTTATCTAAAGTCCTTGAATATATTACTGCCTTTAACACAGTAATGCTTTGCCTGATGTAGGGAGTACTGTTATTATCCAGCATTAAATAATAATATCTAATATCTATTGGCCAAAAATTGTGATTGTGCAGCCACAGTGTGGCTCACACTGAAGTGTGCAGTTGGTCATATTGGGTCAGGCACCCAGTAGTTATCCCTGCTGTTCTCCTAAAGCTGGTGTTATGCAAATCGGGGCTAATGCCAGGTCAATTGCCAATCTCCTTTAAGAGGTTGACAGCTGACATCAGTATACACAGTGCATGCGCCAATCAAGTCCCTCAAATGCATAGCAGCCGGACCAATGGAGAAACCAATGGGGGCTGCCACCCAAAGATTCAGCTGATGGGTTTCTATTGACCTGACTGTGGATGAGCTGATAATGGCTCACTCACCTTCCCCCCTGAATATCTCCCAGACTCAGATTTACCAACATAGAAGGTTTACAGCACAGGAAGAGACCATTCAGTCAATCATTTTGTGCAGATAAATTTACATGTGATAAGGGCTTCTGCTTCTACCATCCTATTAAGCATTGATCTAGACTCCCACCACCTTCTATCCATGATTTTCTACTGCTAAAATAAATTCCCCTGCACTTTCCGCTATTTCAAAGAAAACAACCCCAGTCTATCTAATCTTTCCTCATCATTAAAATTTTCCATCCCCAGCAACATCTTTGTAATCACATTCTTCTGATGATCAAACTGTACTCTAGATGTGACCCAACTACCTCCAACTCTTCTCTTAGCCTTAAGAACATAATAAGAACATAAGAAATAGGAGCAGGAGTAGGCCATCTAGCCCTTCGAGCCTGCCCCGCCATTCAATAAGATCATGGCTGATCTGTCGTGGCTCAGTTCCACATTCCCGCCCTCTCTCCATAACCCTTAATCCCCTCTCTTATCAAAAACCCATCAACCCGCTTCTTAAAAATATTTAGCGAAGTAGCCTCCACCACTTCAACGGGCAGAGAATTCCAGAGATTCACCACCCTTTGAGTGAAGAAGTTCCTCCTCAACTCCGTTCTAAACCGCCCCCCCTTTATCTTGAGGCTGTGCCCCCTAGTCCTATTATCCTTTCTGAGTGGGAAGAGTCTCTCCACCTCTATCCTATCCATCCCATTCATCATCTTATACGTGTCAATGAGATCTCCCCTCATTCTTCTAAATTCTAACGAGTACAAGACTAATCTATTCAGCCTCTCCTCATAGCTCAACCCCCTCAACTCCAGCATCAGCCTAGTAAACCTCCTCTGCACTCCCTCCAAGGCCAAAATATCCTTACGTAAGTACGGCGCCCAAAACTGCACACAGTACTCCAGCTGCGGCCTCACCAATGCCCTATACAGCTGCAGCAAGACCTCCCTACTTTTATATTCAATCCCCCTCGCTATGAAGGCCAGCATCCCATTCACCTTCCTGATCACCTGCTGCACCTGCAAGCTGGGTTTTTGCGACTCATGCACAAGGACCCCAAGGTCCCTCTGCACCGTCGCCTGCTGAAGTTTTTCGCCACGTAAGTGATAATCCTTCCTACCATTATTCCTACCAAAGTGGACCACCTCGCACTTGCCAACATTAAATTCCATTTGCCATTTCCTGGCCCATTCGCCCAGCCTTTCTAGATCCTTCTGTAGACTCTCCACACCCTCCGCACAATTTGCCTTTCCTCCAATCTTGGTGTCATCAGCAAATTTCGACACCCTACACTCGGTTCCCTCCTCCAGATCATCTATATAAATGGTAAATAGCTGAGGCCCCAGCACCGACCCCTGAGGCACTCCACTAGTCACCATCCGCCAATCCGAATAGCACCCATTGACCCCCACTCTCTGCCTCCTATTTGACAACCAATCCTCTATCCACGCTAACACCCTACCCCCAACTCCCTGTCCCCTGACCTTCTGCAATAACCTCCTGTGAGGCACCTTGTCAAACGCCTTCTGAAAATTCTGAAAAGCCTTCTTCTCTCCAAGGAGAACAATCCCAACCTCTCCAATCTATCCTCATAACTGAAGTTTCTTATCCCTAGAAATGTTCTTGGAAATCTCTTCTGCACTCTCTCCAGCGTGTTCACATCCTTATTAAAGTGTGGCATACAGAACTGTAGATGGAGCATAGGGCACAGAATAAGATTATGCTGAATTTTTACAAGACAGTAGTTAGATCTCAGCTAATAGCTAACTAGTTTCTTGCAAAAGTTCAGCATAACCTCCTTACTCTTGTACCCTATGCTCCAACAGTCATCTTATTTTCATACACGTATGTCTGTCTTTATCTCTTTGTAGTCTCTGTGTCTTCCTCACAGCCTACATTCACACTTAGCTTTGTATCATCAAGAAACATAGCTATATTACTCAAGAAATACAACATCTAGGACAAAATAGCGTCTTAATAGGCACCCCATCAACTACCCTAAACATTCACTCCTTCCACCGCTCATGCACAGTGAAAGCAGAGGGACAAGATGAATGGCAGGAACTTGATAAGCCTCCACAAAAAGCACCTTCTAAACTTGCAACTTCTACCACTCAGGACAAGGGCAGCAGACACATAGGAACAGCTCCACCTACAACTTCCCTTCCGAATTAATCAATGGCTGAGATGCTCCCCAAAAAATTCTAAGTTCTCATGTGGGAAAATTGGAGTAAATCCCTCCGCTTTTTTTAATGTACTTACCAGAGCGATTCACCACAGAGAGCCCTAGAGTAATTCCCTCTGGAAAGTAGGAGGCAGAGCCTATTCCCGCCCGGGAAGCCAGCAGCACAGTGCTGAGCGGACCACTGTCCATCAGGTGCAGGATCAAAAGCTATACTTGATCTCAGCCAAAAGGCTGAGATCATTCTATTTTGGGGGAAAAAAGTCACAGCTGAAATTAAGGTAACTATCTTTTTCAAAATAGATCTATCAGCGCAGAGATCAGCGAATGCGCAGTGCCCCCCTCCAACCCTTCCTCCGCCACCCTACCCCCCCCACCACCCCCAACCAACCCATGGCTGGCCTTCTGACCACCTTACCCCGATTGCTGGCCTCCTGGACCTTCTCGAGCCAGCCCGTGTCCCCCCCCCCACAAGCCCTCCTACCAACCCTAATCTCCTCAACTCCCCTCTGGGCTCCAGTGGACAGTCCCAACCCCCTCACCCATCCTGATGTCTCCTTCCCATGACAATCCTGACACCCTACCAAAGACCAGCCTTGACATCCTGACAGCCCCACATCCCCTCCTGCTAAGCCAGTTGGCTAGTCCCAATCACCCTCACTCCCTCCCTCCCCCACTGATCCTTTTGCAGAGTGGCAGTGTCTCCCCCCCAATCACGATCACCCCCCCAATGTGCTCTTCCCCAATGGATCTCACTCCCTTGGCCGATTTCTGGCACAGAGCTATTGACACCAAAAAAACTTACCTTCGGAGATGCGTGGTGACCGTGACGCCCAGCAGAAATCCCGCAAAATGGGTGCTAATGTCTCCTGGCCCACTGCACTATTTGAGCAGTGCAGCAGGCTGGGAGAATCACCCCTATCATCATGACTTGGAACCATATTGATATTCCTTTACTGTTGTGGGGTCAAAAATCTGGAACTCCTTGCCTAACAGCACTGTATGATAGATTATATGGCAACTGACCTCCTTCTATGTGATATAATTCATGAAAGATGACTCATCCCTTTAGTGCAGACAGTGTGCAAATAATATCATCCTTCAAACAGTCTGCACTGAAGGAAAATTCAGTCGGTGTTTTGTGTAACAAATATCATGAATCCATTTGTTCATAAAGTATTAGGTTGTTCTTTTAATTCATTAATTCCATTTTAGCAGTCTTCTAAATATGCAACCAAAACATAACAGCAAAAGCATAAGAGTTACATTATCAAAGTCTGTATCAATACAACAGACAAAACTACAACATGGAGGAATATTGAATCACCTCTGCATAGAGAAAGCTGAATAACCATCAATATTGCATTTTCCTTTCTTTTATAGACAATTAAATATTATCCAAATGTTAAGCGTCCAAGATCTGAAAAGTCTGAGGACTTAAAATTATTTCCATTAAAGTAAAATCAGATGACACCTGGGATATGACGTTTTGTGGTAAGGGAACCAAAAACTAAACATAGAACTTAAACAAGCTCTTCAAACTTAAGCTTGTTAACTGATGTATTTGCCACATGGTGCAGATAATACTGCTTCAGTTGAATACAGCAGTATTGAAGATGATAAAAAAGGATCATGTTACAAATTAAAATTAATAAATGGAAAATTATGACCAGCATTTAAATGAATTCCCAAATAAGTGTTACCAGGGAATTAGATATATTTGAGTTTGCACATTCTCCCCATGTCTGCATGGGTTTACTTCAGGTGCTCTGGTTTCCTCCCACAGGTTAGGTTGATTGGCCATGTTAAATTGTCCCTTAGCGTCAGGGGGACTAGCGAGGGAAGACGTGCTGGTTAGGTGCTTCCTTGGCTTTGCCTATGCCCCTTGGCACTGCCCATTGGGCATAGGTAGCCCAAGGACATTGCTATTTTGCCCTTTGGGCAGTACCAGGGGCACAGGCTGGCACTGCCTGGGTGCCCATGTCCAGGGAGAACCATTGCCCACTGCCCGATCCCCTGGGAGGCCTCAATTGTCCCCCTTCATTCCAGTGGGGTCAGGCTGCTAGCTTCCTGTCAGTGGGGAGATAGTATAATCCTCACTAGAGTGAAGTACTCTGGTGGGATTGGAGAGACTAGCAGGCCCAGAGAATTCAGTCCCAAACCTGCTAATAGTATTTAAATAGAATGTTAAATACTATTTAAATGATGACCCCACCTCCCAGCCGATTTCCCAGCGGTGCAGAAGCTGTCGGAAATCCAGTCCTGTGAGACATAATTTTTTTAGTGCAGCAGGATGGGAGAATAGTGACCACTATGTCCAACACCATGGGCTTTTATGTTATGATGTAACTTTTTATGAGGTGCCTTGTCAAATGCCTTTTGGAAATCTAAATACAACACATCTACTAGTTCCCCTCTATCTGCTCTGGTTAAAAATTCTTCAAACCACTCTAATAAATTAGTCACACATGAATTCCCCTTTATGAAGTCATGCTGACTCTGCTTGATTAGATTATGATTCTCAAAATGTGCTCCTCTCACTTTCGTAATAATTGATTCCAACATTTTTTCAACAATAGATGTTAGGCTAATTGGCCTAAAGTTACCCGGGTTTTGCCTCCCTCCTTTTTTAAATAGAGGTGTCACATTGGCAATTTTCCAATCCTTTGCTATTTCTCCAGAATCCCACGACTTTTGGAAAATTGTAAGAAATGCAGCCACTATCTCTGCAGTTACTTCTTGTAGGATCCTAGGATGCAAGCCATCAGAACCAGGGCTCTTTTCTGTGTTTAGCCCCATTAGTTTGTCTAATACTACTTCTCTAGTAATGGTAATTAATTCCTCCTCTGTATTTCTTAGTATTAATGGGATGTTTGAAGTATCTTTCACCATAAAGACTAGGATCAACACCAATACCTTCACAGTCAAATATGCTGTTGATGCTTCACTCTCTGACTTAGATTGGATACAAGAAGCTGCCGGTGCCTCTGGAATTGTAACCTAAGAAGCGTGACATCCTTTGGGAAAAGAAAGGAGAAAATTACTGGAAACAAAACGTGGAAGTTCCAAAAAGCAACAGGAAGTGGAGAGTAGCAAGCTCACAATCATGATTAATAAAGTTGCAAATGCCTTGGTTGGCTTTGGGAAATGTATCTTCACAGCAGGCTGTTTCTTATCTCACATCTCACAATCATAATTCTTACCCACTTAGAAGCAATTACTACTTCTGTTGGAATTGTTTCTAAAATGTAACTGGAAATCACAGCATACAAAACTCCCCATAGCATAAACAATTCTAAGTTTTGAGGTGATTTAAAACAGCTAGGTACTGCTTTTGCTCTCATGTTATTTTCAGTGACAACATCAATTAGGTCTCAGCACATGGATGTTACTGAGTAATATCAATAATATTAAAAATTAAGCAATTCCACTTACATTAGCAATTGCCTAGAAATAAATTATGTTAGCAATATCAGGGCATCCAGCCTAAACATTGCTTACCACACATTTTCTGATGCTAAATTGTGGAAATACGCTCATACTGCATGTAATGACAATTAAAGACTTAGGGAGTGCACTAATCCTGCCCATGTGGAACTGTGCATGAGAGGAGGTGCACTGAAAAAACAAGAATCTTCATTCAGAGGACAATGAATATAAATTTTCTTTTCATATTCCAGTTTTTGGGCCACCACTGGGACAACTCTTGGTGATTTACAAGCACTGAACTTTGCATAGGAGTGCCAGTAATATCAAAAAATGGAAATGCTTGTGACAGACACTGTCTGTGCCCCTTGATATCAAGTATAAATGTCAAGGAGGAATTTGCTTGCAGTTATACAATAATGCAGCAAGCAAGTTTTCTCTGCTAGGCATCAATATGAGATGCTTACCCAGGAATGGCACGTTACATAATTTCTTCAAGGGGCAAAACATTTCTGCCAAATAATTGTGTCCAACCTATCCAATTTTACACTTGCACACTCAAGTTCATTAAATTCCATTTATTGTCATCTTAAGCTGGACTTATGCTGTTTTGATATAAAACACGGAGCACTAATATCCAGCAAACTTGCACAGCCAGTATACTTCCTTCCTTAGGTGTGTTATGAATTTTGGCACTTTCAGTTAATGCTGCCTTTCGGTGTCAGAGTGTTTCCTCTCCAAGGTATGCTATTTAATCTATCATCCCTTCCAAAGTAATTATGGGAAGAGCAGGTGCTGGCAGCAGAGTTTTGTGACCAGGATTCTGACGGCCCTGTGGCTCCTTGGGCAATGCCTTCTGACATGCACGTAGCAGCAATACTACGACTGTGGTGCCTGACTGGTGCTGACTGTTCTAGCTATTGCCTCCCATGCCTGACTAAGTTTGTGTTTATTTATTAGTGTCACAAGTAGGCTTACACTGCAATGAAGTTACTGTGAAAATCCCCTAGTCACCACATTCTAGCGCCTGTTTGGGTATACTGAGGGAGAATTTAGCATGACCATTGCATCTAACCAGCACGTCTTTCAGATTGTGGGATGAAACCAGAGCACCTAAAGGAAACCCACGCAGACATGGGGAGAACATTCAGACTCCACACAGACAGTCATCCAAACTGGGAATCGATCCTGGGTCCCTGGCACAGTGAAGCATCAATGCCAACCGCTGTGCCACCATGCCCAATGCTGCAGGCACTTTTTGGTTGATGGTCAACTGTCTAATACTTTGACTGCTTTCTCTCCGCAAGACTTAAAGAAGTCATCTTTTACTTTCTATTTGCATCTTGAAAAAGTTAAGATTTGCCACATTTAAATGCATCCCATTAAATGATATATTTCCCACTTTCTAATTTGAAAATTACTTCCATGAATGAGATTATTTGAGCTTTTACTACAATGCTCTTGGGTCTCCCATGCCAATGCTCATGGTAAATTAGTCAACACATTGTTTTATATAGTAGAATCATATCATCTAAGGCATAATGCATTAATTCGACAACCAAGAGAAAGCCATAGCCATTTCATGCAACAAAGTGCAATTGCTGGTGAAATCAACTAGACTTTAACAGCAGGTTGAAAATTTCTGGTAAATATCAAGTTCCAGGCTAATGACAGCTGTCTTATTGACGTCAATGTTTGGCAACAAGAACAATGTCTGATTTTTGGAGTATGATTGATCCACAGATAATATGATCAACGGGACGGGGGTGGGTGGGTAGGTGTATGAATTTAAGCAATCTACGAACGGCACTGAGTGCTTATGAATAAACATCATGTAACAAGTATTCATCTTCTCAAAATGTTCCGCTGTACTTTCCATGTCAAAAAGAATATGTTTCACGCTTTACCCTCATCAGAGCTTAGTTAGTGACTGTACAAAATGCTGTGTGGCAACAAGTTTCAGCAATACGTCCAACACTGGACTGTGTGACTAATATCGGTATAGGGAAAATGGGGTGCAGAAAGAGAGAGAGTTTACAATGCCGGTCACTATGCAGCAATTCTTACTGGGTGAGACCTCAATTGACTTCAGTTATGATTCGCCCATAGTTGCTACCACTCATGCATGCACATGCATAAAACCTGACCATTTGACTGAGGTATCCAAGGGATACCAGTGCCCCTGGGAGCATTTGATGATGGTGGAGTGGGAGGAAGAAGAAAAAGATTCAAAGATCACATTCTGGGCACAGAAATAAAATTCAAACATACAAATTATATCCTGTTCGGATATAAAATATACATGTATTGTGATATTCCAAACGCACTGGGCTCCAGTTGCAACTTCGCATTACTACATCTCTGTTACATTCAGAAATACAATGTGCACATTTTTATTTTCAAAGAATGACCCTTTAAAATTCTTATAGGTTTCCAGCTGGGTGACAGGGACTGATCAGACTGCATGGAAACTGGGTTGACTAGGTAAACATGAGAGAAAGGGAATCCAAAGTCAATTTGCTACCAAAACAAGTCACTCTTGGGTATAATATTGCCGGTTACCCTAATGCTCAGTAGTGGGGGAAACCTCACCGATCCGTGCTGAACATTTCCGGTATTCTCTGCTTTTATGTCAGATTTCCAGCATCCACAGAATTTTGTATTTGTATCCGGATAGATTTACACCTGACATGGGCGTCGATTTAAGAATCCGCTGACACTTGTATCAAACGCATTAATCGCGCACGCATCAGTTAAAGCTGATTTTAAGCTCTTAACAGTCTATTAATAGCGCCGTTTTGGAAATAGTGTCCTGTTACAAACATCTGCCATGCAATTTCCATAGGCGAGAGAAAGAGAACACTCTCCTAGGGAATCACACTATTTATTTTCCGAAGTTAGGCTCAATTCCTTTGGGGATTTTAGGTTTATGATTAAATCGTTCCAGCTTCACTTTCGTCATATCACCAGCCACTGATTGCCCGAAGTAGGGGGGTTAACTTTCCAGACATATCCACAGTGTTTTTCGCTGCTGGACAGAGTGTCAGTCACGGCACATATTAAACATGAAGGTGCGGTACAGCACATTCAAAAGCAAAGGGAAAAAAACCCAAACAGACACGGCTACTTGGGTGCTGAAAGAGTGCCACACCTCGCAACCATTTCGATGGGAAACGTGTTGCTCTTTCTCCACGACTTCCAGCGTGAGGGCTGCTCACACTGAGGGGGAGGCTGGCTGGTCTCAGCAGCATCGCAACAAGTCTCCAACATTCATCTCTTGAGCCACTCTCTTCCAGACATTTGGGTAACCGAGTCGGAACGGACACGGGCACTTTTGCTCAGTCTTTCAGCACTAACGCGAGAGGACAGCAGCCTCTTCACCTGTGAGCGACAGGATCAGCTAAATCTGTACATCAAAGCCTGGAGAGAGTTATATGTGTGCTATAGTATTACAGAGCTGACTGCCAGCACCTCTATGTGTGTGTATTGTGCTGAATGTACTTACATTGTATTCTTCTTTGTTCCTCTCTCTCCCCCCTCTCTCTCTCTCCCTCGCTCTCTCTCGCTGTCTCTGCCTCTCACTGGAGTTTTTTGGGATATTCAACAGGATTCTCCCGACTGCTCCGTCCCTGGGCTCGCAACAAAGATGGCTTTTTTTTTCCAGCAGCCGCCTGACGTCAATGATCCGGGTAGTTCGGTTCCTGGGGGTAGAGCCAAAAATAGGCAGCAGAGTCAACTAGTCATTCAAAGACAAACAGGGTCTGAGAGAGGCAGATAAAGAGACTCGGAAGGTGGGGGCGGGGGGAACCAAATAAAGACACCCAGAGAGAGTCAAATGAAAAGACTTAGAGAGAGAGAGAGAGAGAGTGTGGTCCAAATTTAGCGATGGCACAAATACAGCTGGCATTGTCAGCAGTAGAGATGGAAGAATCAAATTACAGCATACACGAATGGATTCATTGAATTGGCAAAAAAACTGTGGCAAATTTGGTTTCAATGAAGGCACGTAGGCCTAAAAAGACTAGATTATAGCATTTTCAAAATGAGGAAAAAAACTAGAAACACTGGTCATCCAAAAAGACATTGGAGTCCAGATATGTGTAAAGACCATAAGATTTAGAAACAAAATTAGGCCATTCGGCCCAACGAGGCTGGTCCCCCATTCAATCATGGCTAATAAATTTCTCAACCCCGTTCTCCCGCTCTTGCGCCGTAGCCTGTGATCGCTTTACCAATCAGGCACCTTCTGTTTCTCTTAAATACACTCAATAATCTGGCCCTCACAGCCTTCTGTAGCAATGAATTCCATAGATTCACTACCCTCTCTTTACGATTCTCTCTTCCATCAGGAAAAGATACAAAAGTCTGAGGTCACATACCAACCCACTCAAGAGCAGCTTCTTTCCTACTGCTGTCAGATTTTTGAATGGACTTACCTCACATTAAGTTGATCTTCCTCTACACCCTAGCTCTGACTGTAACATTACATTCTGCACTCTCTTGTTTCCTTCTCTATGAATGGTATGCTTTACTATATGTTAATACATGTGGCAATAATAAATAAATTAAATCAGACCGAATCTCTGCTTCAAGAAATTCCTCCTCATCTCAGTTCTAAAGGGCCATTCCTTTACTCCGAGTCTGTGCCCTAATATCCAAGTCGCTCTTACTAACAGAAACATCTTCCTCATGTCCATTTTATTCAAAAATCATGGAAGGGGCAGAAAATAAACAAAAAATTAAAGAGATATTAGCCTTTATATCTCATACACTAGAATGCAAACAGGTTTAAAGTTATGCTTCAACTACGCAAATTGCTGATTAGATTTCACCTGGAATATTGAGAGGAGTTCTGGGTGCTATTCCTTAGAAAGGATATGTTGGCCATTTGAAGGAAGTGCAGCATAAATTTACCAGATGATACCCGAACTCAACAGGTTAAATTACACGGTGAAATTATGTAAATTAGGGTTGTATTTCTTGGAATTTAGAATGTTTGGGTGATCTGATTGAATTTTGCAAGACATTAAGAGGAACTGAAACATTAGAGAGAGTGAAACGATTTTTGTTTATTGGGGAATCGAATACCAGGGATCTAAATATTAGATGTGGAGATGCTGGTGTTGGACTGAGGTAAACACAGTAAGAAGTTTCACAACATCAGATTAAAGTCCAACAGGTTTATTTGGTAGCTCAAACCATTAGCTTTTGGAGTGTTACTCCTTCATCAGATGGCTGGGATTTCCATTCACAAACAAGGCATATAAAGACACAATGGAATTTCAACCATCATTTTGTAAATTGAGTTTGTGTTTTTATATGCCCTGTTTGTGAACTGAAATCCCACTCACCTGATGAAGGGGCAGTGCTCTGAAAGCTAGTGCTTATGCTACCAAATATTAGAGCCAGATCTTTCTGAAGTGAAGTTAGGAAACACTTCAACATGTAGAAATCTGGAATTCTTTTCTGCAAACAGCAGTTGATGCTGCGTCAATTGTTGTTTGATTGATAGATTTGTGTTAACCACATGTCTCAAGGGATAGGAGACAAAGGTGGGTAAATAGAATTAGGTTGCACATCAGCCATTATCATATTGAATGGTTGAAGAGGCTAAATGGGCATTTCTCATCATTTATTGTGAGGAATTAAAGTGTCACACTGTGTATTTTTTATAAAATATCTATAGATATGTTCATTGCTATTTTTAAAATTTTAAAACTGAACAAAGACCTTTAAAATGGTTGAACCTATGTCTGTCTATGGCCTGAACAAAAGAGCTACCTAGCAGTTTCAGGAGAATTTGCACCTTGTTATTTCCAAGGAGCCATAACAACCTCTTGTGGGCTGTACAGCCCCACTTCAAGGAGAGGTCAGCTACTTCAAATACGAAGGTCACCTACAATTAACAACCCAGGCTGGCCAGAAGGATTGTCTGCTAAGACAAAGGCGTCACCTTCCTTTCAATTCCTAATGCTCGAGACATTTAATAGTCTTGGGAATCCAGACAAAAGAAATACATCCTTTGTCAAAGACCTGATGGAGATGTGGGAGTCATGTAACTTGGGCCTCTGGCTTGTGGGACCAGTAATACTGCTGTGCCAATAATACAGCTCAGTCTGCTACTTACCATCTAAATAGCAGCCTCTCAGATAAGGAGTTCTGCTCAGCTGAAATACCTTGCCTCCATCTACATTGCTTTTGCTGGAATTTCTGCTGGTAACTGAAACAACTTCCTACTCAGAAACAATTTGATGTGTAGCAAGGTGGTCACCACCCCAATAGTTTTAGACTAGCCAAACAAAGAGAGAGAAACTGAACAGCTACAGGTCATCCCAGGGGTTTTCAGTAGCTCTGGAGTGGCTCAGTCTTAGGCTTGGCAGGCAAACAGAGTCAGCCGAGACCCAATATCCCTGCAAGATGAACCAGAAGTCAGATTAATAGAAACCTGATTGAAGGGGATTTGGTGCTTGGATAAAGCCTCTGATTAAAACACAGGGGCAAACCCTGCGGCCAGGAGAGGAGCACAGACTGCCTGACAGGAAGTGGAAGATACCCAGTTCCTGGAGTGTTACTAACTGCAAGATGAGGTAGTAATGCAAAATTGGAGACGCACCCAAGAAGCCTGGAGATGGAGAGTAAACAGTATCCATCAGACTCCTTTGTCTCCTGGGGTAGCATGGTGGCACAGTGCTGCTTCACAGTGCCAGAGATTCAGATTTGATTCCCGGCTTGAGTCACTGTCTGTGTGGAGTTTGTATGTTCTTCCATGTCTCCGTGGGTTCTTTCTGGGTGCTCTGGTTTCTTCCCACATTCTGAAAGACGTGCTGGTTAGGTACATTAACCTGAACAGGTGCTGGACTGTGGCGATGAGGGGAATTTCAAAGGAAATTCATTGCATAATTAATGTAAGTCTTTCTTGTGACTAATAAATAAACATTCACTTTACTGGTCAAGAAATTCTAAAATTTGCCCATGTCATCCAGATGGCTGGACACGTGGGCATTAGTGAAAGTTTAGCCTGCATCAGTAAGCACTTTAATTGGTCTTGCCTGTGGCCCGATATAGCTGAATATTTCAAAATCTGCCAAGTTGCAGGAAAATCCCGACCTGCTTTTAATCTGGCCCCCTCCAGCGCATCCCAGCATTGAGTGAACCTTTAGATTTTGTGGGCTGCCTACCCAAAACCAAGTCTGGCTACCAATATCCTCATCACAATGAATTTTTCTATCAAATTCCCCAAAGGTACCACATCCCTTTGAACGAGTACACTATCAAGGGCAGGAGTCTTAGTAGTGTTGAAGAGCAGAAGGATCTTGGGGTCTGGGTCCACAGGACTCTTAAATTGGCCTCGCAGGTGGAGGATGTGGTCAAGAAGGCGTATGGTGTACTGGCCTTCATTAATTGACGGATTGAGTTTAGGAGTCGGGAGGTAATGCTGCAACTTTATAAGACCCTTGTCAGGCCTCACTTGGAGTACTGTGCGCAGTTCTGGTCGCCTCACTATAGGAAGGACGTAGAAACTATTGAAAGGGTACAGAGGAGATTTACATGGATGTTGCCTGGACTGGGAGGCACGCTTTATGAAATAAGGTTGAGGGAGCTGGGACTCTTTTCCCTGGAGAGACGAAGGTTGAGAGGCGACCTGATAGAAGTTTATAAAATGTTGAGAGGAATAGTTAGAGTGGATTCTCAGAGGCTATTTCCCCGGGTTGAAATGGTCGCTACGAGAGGACACAGATTTAAGGTGCGGGGAGGCAAGTACAGAAGTGATGTTAGGGGTAAGTTTTTCACTCAGAGGGTGGTGAGTGAATGGAATCGGCTGCCGTCAGTGGTGGTGGAGGCGAACTCGCTGGGGTCTTTTAAAAGACTTCTGGATGAGTATATGGGATTTAATGGGATTGGGGGTTATAGATAGGTCTGTAGATTGGTAGGTGTTGATGTGATCGGTGCAACTCGTGGGCCGAAGGGCCTGTTTGTGCTGTAGTGTTCTATGTTCTATCCCCCTCTAGAAGATCACAGCCAAGGCTGTGATTGAAAGGCTGACCCTGTTCTGCACCCTCTATCACTGCAGAGAGAGATTCAATCACACCAGGGACTGAATCTCCAGTCCCAAGTAATTCAGAAGGTTGTGCATAATGTAACTATAACCCAACTGAAAGCCTTGGCAGTCCCAGAGAGCGCTAGAATGATATCACCTTACTTTGAAAGGAGCCGTGATTACGGCCACTGCCTGGAATATTTTTATGATTGAAATAAGAGTTCAGGCTTCCTGCTGTTCACAACCAGGCACTCCCCAAAAGATAAAGGGGGCTTCATCCACTTTGAACTAATTTATAGGCATGAGATGCAGAGCCTCCTAAACCGTGAAAGGAAATTTTCTGTAATCCCAGGGAGGACATCTCCATGTTGAATTGTCAGAGATCCTGGGTACCAGCACTCTTGGTCGATTTGAGTACAAACAATATTAGACACCATGCATATTTCAATATGAGACCTTTGATGACTTGTGCACAAGGAGAAAAAACTTGCAGCTGCCCTGCAAGTGTTTCTGACACTACAAAAAAGCAACTTAGCAATTATAGTCAATTATAGAAAATCAGAAACAAACAACTTTTCTAATCCTTCATTTGTTTACATATTCACCAATTAAATCCTACCTTTTCACCCTTTCTCTTTCGATGAAAAATTGCCTTCTGCTAATCCTTCATTCACATAGCATATGTAACTAGCTGTTACAGAGAAGGCATGAAACTTTAATTTAGACAATTTAGCTTCCACACAATTTAGCTCCCAAGCTATGAAACGTCAATCTGAACATTTTAATGTCCACAGAAGTCCATCTCCAATATTTGGGAAAGATCTTTCAATGTCTGTGCAATGGCCAAGGAGCATCTGTAAACTTCCCACACACAATGAAAAGGTTCACAGATAGGCATGTGCAAGCACCAACTCTCCAACTGAGAGACCAAGTCCTAGTGCTGTTGCCCCTACACAAAGATCCTTTCTGAGCCGAGCTCAATGGCCCAGATTGGTTGGCCAAAA
The DNA here is from genome assembly GCF_965287045.1 of Carcharhinus amblyrhynchos. Lineage (NCBI taxonomy): Eukaryota > Metazoa > Chordata > Chondrichthyes > Carcharhiniformes > Carcharhinidae > Carcharhinus > Carcharhinus amblyrhynchos. Next base: position 97,210,821 of record NC_137326.1, on the reverse strand, counting down.
AGATTAGCAAACTAGGAGAAGAAAATCACTGGCTGTGTGGCTTTAACTTGTTAAAAAGGCATTATAGCCAGGAACCCGTTAACCCATGGGCATTTGCCAGTAGATGGACGAATCCAGGACTGCCAAGTTGATGAGAAGGATCCCCTAGTTGAACTTTGGCCACAAGGCTGGTAAATACTGGTATCTTGAATTACCTCAGTGCCCAACTAGTCCACCTGATTGAGCAGCATTTATAAGTCATGCAGCAGGGAAGACTGAAATTCAGAGAAATCCTGGGCAGTTCCTGCTTAGTGAAGCAGCAGCCTTGAATCAGTAATTAGTGGCAAGAGTGCTGCTTTGTGAATCCTATAAAACACAGTCTCAAGAGAAGACATTAAACCATCAGGAGGTGAGCAGTTGTTGAAGCATCTGAGTCACAGTGGCTTTCCGGGGAATTCAAAGACAAGGGGCAGGACTTCCTGGCTGCACTCGCCGCAAGACTGGCAATTCTCACCCGAGGTCAATGGACCTTTGCATGGTCCGTCCCCACCTACTAAGAGTCCCAAAGTGGGTGGGATGGGAAAATTTCAGCCAAGATCTGAAGAATTGAAATCTCTCATGAGGGAGACAGAATTTTAAATAGATTTTGTGACTCACAGTTGTCACTGATGTCTGGGTGGGTTGCTGAGAAGTCCATGTTATCTGTCTTGGTTGTGTCTGCTTTTTAATATGGAGTGCAGTGTCATGTGTTCAACCACAGTTCTCCTGTTAACTAATATTTACTTCTTGTTAATTCTGAATGTTAGAGATTAAGATATATATTGTCAATTATTTTGTTTTGCTGACTTTGTAAAGGTTATTTTGTTTGCTTAAAACTGTGGAAACTTGTGACTTTATTCTTCCAGTGGGTAACTGGGATTTTAAACTTGTCTACTTTAAACTAAAATTTACTAGTCTCTAACCCAATTGTAACAATTGTTAATAATATTTACGACACTCAAATGGAAGTCTGGTCAGACAGTGGAGTAGTAGCAATATCTCTGGATTAATATTCTGGGAATAAGAATTCAAATCCCATCACATTATCTGATGAAATTTAACTTGAATTAGTAATTTGGAATTGAAAAGCTGGTCTTCGTAATAGTGACTATCAAACCATTATCAATTGTCATAAAAATACACCTTCTTCACTAAATTCCTTTAGGGAAGGAAATCTGCCATCGTTACCTGCTGTCTACATGTGACTTAAGTCTTACAGTAACAACTCTTACCTGCCCTCTGAAATGCTGTTTTTTCAAGGGTAATTAGGGATGGGCACCAAATGGTGACCTCACCAGTGACATCTGCATCTCTTGAAAGAAGAAATCATAAAAACACAGTTACTTGTTTTGGTATTTTAACACAATCAGCCTCTAATATATTCCAAAGAGCTACCAGTACCCCAATAGCATTGGTGGGTACACACAAAGTGGCTGTGGTAAAATGCCAGCACAGACGGTACAGGATGGAAACTGGTCCTGCCCAGAACATACCCTCAAAAATGACAGTATTTTTGAATTATGCTTGAACATTGCTGTAGAACATGCAAATTCAGAGCCTTGGAGTCAGATATGTGGAGTTATAGGAAACATGACACTGAAATGGAGAGAGACCAATAATCAGACAAAGAGGTTTTAAAGCTAGAGAGTTATAGAAAGTGAGTGTTTCCGCATTGAGGTTGGGTTCAACCTATTGTTTGCCAATCGGAGACTACCAGAAGCCTGCAGCTTTCTGATGCCCTTCATTGGTGCCCCCTCACTGGGGCAGCATGGTGGCACAGTGTCTCACAGTGCCAGGGACCTGGGTTCAATTCCTAACTTAGGTCACTGTCTGTGTGGTGTTTGCATATTCTCTACTGGGTTTCCTCTGGGTGCTCCGGTTTCCTCCTGTAGTCCAAAGATGTACAGTTTAGGTCCATTGGCCATGCTACATTCTCTCTGACTGTGTTTTCATAGTAACTACATTGCAGTATGAATGTAAGCCCACTTATGACTAATAAATAAATAAACTTAAATAATAAACTAAAACTGATATGTGAACTGGTTAGAAAATTCAGTACTAATAGGGATAGCCTTTAAGATGCCAGAAAGCACAGTAGCATTTGGCAACTGGAAGAAGTAATCATGACATAGAAAATCCAAGAACAGTAACTTACAATTTGGCCACATTTCAAGAATTCAAACAACTTTTATGGCCTTGAACACAGAGATACATGAAACGTGAAGGCCAAGGAGATGTCGAGAAAATATGAAGAGTGACTAGTTGCAAAAAGAGGTACAAAAGCCTTAAATGACCAGGCTTGTTTAGATAATCAGCGGAATGTATTCACTCAAACGTGTTGTCACTACTGAGCTAACAGATGGGAATTAGTAATAGCATACAGACAGACAGAAACAAAGAGAGATTGAGAACAGGGTTGCAATTCTGTCTCTCTCTTGAAGTGAAATAAATCAGTATTCTTTGAACAAAACTCAAAATTTGGCTGACTTTGTCCCACTCAGATTGATTGCGCATTATAAAACCATCAGGAAGAGAAGTACAGAACCATTTATGATGTCTATTCACCAATTGTATCAAGCATTTTATGTCACATTTTGTTGTTACATGTATACATTCATAGCATGTCTTCTATTTTTAACTTTTATGGTTCGACAATAACGAGATATATTTTTGATCAAATGGAGGATATCTTGCACATTTAAGTTGTAAAATTTAGAATATTTTGTGTTCCACATAGTCTCTGTGCATTTACTTTGTGCCTTTTATTAACATCTTTGACATAAAAGTCACCCATTCAATGGCTTCAGCGCCGAACAGCAAATACACATGAAGCAGTTCCTCTAAACAAACCCCTCATGTGGTTCCTGAAGAGAACCATTTCAGTTTTGAGCACAACCTGCATAATGCGCCAGAGTACTTCATCTCCTTTTATTAAAATCTGAAAGCATTTATTTACTACTACACGTACGCCAGTTTAGTCACCTTTATAAATAGCACACAATGGAAATCCCAAAGGTGTGACTAAGATCTTCATAATGGTTGCATTATGTTCACAGGTTGGTCTTTCCATGTGTGCTATTTATGTTACAGTTCAAAATCTAGACATATTATTTATTTATTTATTAGTCACAAATAAGTCTTATATTAATGCTGCAATGAAGTTACTATGAAACTCCCCGAGTTGCCACACTCCGGCGCCTGTTCTGGTCAATGCACCTAACCAGCACATCTTTCAGACTGTGGGAGGAAATCGGAGCACTGGATGAAAGCTATGCAGACATGAGAAAAATGTGCAAACTCCACACAGACAGTGACCTATGTTGAGAATCAAACCCGGGTCCGTGGCATTGTGAGGCAGCAGTGCTAACCACAGTGCCATCATGCCTCCCTTGGGCAAAATCTTACCAAAAAATGGCACTGTGTTGTTTTCAGTGAGAAAACCAATGTGTTTTTCTGCAGAGAAACTGGTCAGTTTTCTCTCCAAACTTTACCACTCTGCTCAAAGAAATTAAGGGGGTATGCTTCATGCCTTTCGCACCCACCACTGATCTTCAGCCCTTCCCACCTTCTCTCCCCAGTCTGAGCTGGCACCCACCTCCACTGCCATGATTTACGCCCCCCCCCCCGGCTTCCCCTAATGGCCATGGCTGCCAACTCCTCCACCTCTGTCCGTTCCCAGCCACCACCACATCTAAATGAATGTCTTCTCTGCTCCCCCACCCAATGAGGCTCCCACTGGGGTCCACCTCTTGGCACAGGTATGGTGCCAACCTGTGCCAAGGGCCGGTGTCAGCAAGCATTGCCAGGTCTTTGCCTGGCCATGTACCTCTCTCCCAGAGGCTACACTCACGTTTATGCCCCTGGTGAGACAACCACAAATGGCTTATGTCTAGGTGACTCTGTTGTAAATGATGCTAGCTGAATATCCGTCGAGGGGGAAAATCCCGGACAGTGTGCTTGGTAATGACATGCTGATATATTAAAAAGAGCTTTCTGCAGTCTCTTACCATCACTTCACCGGCGAGAGGTCAAAAAGATCTAGATCTTGAGCTGGCACCGCCATTCCCACAGACAGAGAGTGCAAGCCCAAAATTGGCCTGTAACTTGTCTTCTAATATTTTGTACAAGCAATAGTAAAAAAACAATTACCCATCTTGATATAACCAGAGGATAATTTATGTTCAGGAATGCAAATTGCATTTTAATCAGTACTAATGTCAAATGAAAGAGCATTTCAGGCCCTGGGGTATTGTGCAGATTAATTTCAAAACTGAAATAATAATTGGCTCCACTCCTGAGAACATACATTCTATTTAACTAATACATCCAGCAATTTTTCTCATTTGAGAGATGAGCAAAACAAAACACTTTTACACAATTTAGCACCATCAATACAAAAGATGCGCACATTTGAAATCTTTAACGTGAAATAACATGGTTAATACTTCCTTTAAAAAAACCTTCATTTAAAAAAATCTCAGCTGTATTCTTATTAGATCACAAAGCTTTACTTGCTTCTGTATGTGCAAGTTGCAATTGAAGAAATACAATTGTCTTATTGTTGATTTATTGCTTGTTTAGGCAAAAGGCGGGGAATTATAGGCCGGTTAGTTTAACGTCTGTGGTAGGTAAAATATTAGAATCCGTCATTAAGGAGGAAATTGCGAGGCATCTTGAAGGGAATTGCTTGATAGGGCAGACGCAACACGGTTTCATTAAAGGGAAGTCGTGTCTGACAAATTTACTGGAGTTCTATGAGGATGTGTCTAGGGCAGTGGATAGAGGAGAGCCGGTGGATGTGGTCTTTCTGGATTTTCAGAAGGCGTTTGACAAGGTACCTCACAAGAGGTTATTGCAGAAGGTCAGGGGACATGGAGTTGGGGGTAGGGTGTTAGCGTGGATAGAGGATTGGTTGTCAAATAGGAGGCAGAGAGTGGGGGTCAATGGGTGCTATTCAGATTGGCGGTTGGTGACTAGTGGGGTGCCCCAGGGGTCGGTGCTGGGGCCTCAGCTATTGATCTGGAGGAGGGAACCGAGTGTAGGGTGTCGAAATTTGCTGATGACACCAAGATTGGGGGAAAGGCAAATTGTGCGGAGGGTGTGGAGAGTCTGCAGAAGGATCTAGATAGGCTGGGCGAATGGGCCAGGAAATGGCAAATGGAATTTAATGTTGGCAAGTGTGAGGTGGTCCACTTTGGTAGGAAGAATGGTAGGAAGGACTATTACTTACGTGGCGAAAAACTGCAGCAGGCGACGGTGCAGAGGGACCTCGGGGTCCTTGTGCATGAGTCGCAAAAACCCAGCTTGCAGGTGCAGCAGGTGGTCAGGAAGGCGAATGGGATGCTGGCCTTCATAGCGAGGGGGATTGAATATAAAAGTAGGGAGGTCTTGCTGCAGCTGTATAGGGCATTGGTGAGGCCGCAGCTGGAGTACTGTGTGCAGTTTTGGGCGCCGCACCTGCGCAAGGATATTTTGGCCTTGGAGGGAGTGCAGAGGAGGTTTACTAGGCTGATACCGGAGTTGAGGGGATTGAGCTATGAGGAGAGGCTGAATAAACTAGGCTTGTACTCGTTGGAGTTTAGAAGAATGAGGGGAGATCTCATTGAGACGTATAAGATGATGAATGGGATGGATAGGATAGAGGTGGAGAGACTGTTCCCGCTCAAAAAAGACAGTAGGACTAGGGGGCACAGCCTCAAGATAAAGGGGAGGCGGTTTAGAACGGAGTTGAGGAGGAACTTCTTCACTCAAAGGGTGGTGAATCTCTGGAATTCTCTGCCCGTTGAAGTGGTGGAGGCTGCCTCGCTGAATATTTTTAAGAAGCGGGTTGATGGGTTTTTGATAAGAGAGGGGATTAAGGGTTATGGGGAGAGGGCGGGAAAGTGGAACTGAGCCACGACAGATCAGCCATGATCTTACTGAATGGCGGGGCAGGCTCGAAGGGCTAGATGGCCTACTCCTGCTCCTATTTCTTATGTTTTTATGTTCTTATTAGAGGTTATATTGTTCATTTTTGATGAAAATACACGTGTGCTTTTATACAACATAAAAATAAACATCCAATCTAGTTGAGAAATGAATCTGTTACAGAAATTCTGATGATATTAATCACTTATTAAACTAATTGTTCATTGACAATGCAAGCTGGATAATGTTTGATTGCACTGACTTTAAATATTTAACCTAAGCACTTTACAAAACGTGCCAAGAATATGTTTAGCTAGTAATTAATGATAAGATCGATATATGCTCATCATGTCAGGTTATTTTACACTTTGCGTGAAGATTTTTTTGAACAACATAATTACAGTTTCACCAGGAATAGCCACCTCAGGAAGTATCGTTGATGTTTTCTGATAATGTTATTGTATAGCAGCCAAAGGGGGTATTACCTCATAATGAAGGTGAAGCGAACACCAATGATACAGTGTCAACCAGGGCAGGATATTTAGGTTTAGGTAGCAGCAGGAATAGAGGATGATGGGCATTAAAAATAGCACACTGACTTCCCCTTGGACCAAAGTGAAAAGAAAAACTTTTGTGCTCATATGGCATTTTTCATAACTGCTGGTCTTCTCAAAGCACTTCACAAAGCCCAACATGTCTCGGTGGCAGGGACCATCACTCTGGTGCATCTGGAGAACATTTTTTGTGCTGATGAGCACAAGCCGCGTGTAGGCAAATTTCACAGTTTGAGTAGTGCAGTGTACAAGTCTGTGTTGTAGGCATTTTTCAAGGAGACGCTTTGCTGAGTGTACCCAACAGCTCTGCCAAACCATTTGATTGTTGTTAGAGAGGGCTCCTTGCGAGTGTTTGCAAAGTCCTGCCGGCATTATCTGTCATCATCCTCTGGGGAATGCCACGTGTAGCAAGATGTCACTCCCACTTTCCAGTCACTGTGGTGCTCTCCATGCTCCATCTCAGAGAAATAGTAGGCTTCACACTAGCCTGAATATGAGTCGACAAGGACCAGATGCTGTTTTTCATTCAGTTTGAATGTATCTGTCACAGTGACTGACCATAGAAGGTCTGGGGCCTCATGAAAGTGCAATGGTTCTTTGGTTTGATGAAGCTTGAACATTTTGCATGGTGCACATCTGGACACTTATCTCTCTATTTCCACATACATTGAGGGCCAGTACATGATTTCCTTTGCCATGCACTTTGTTGTTTCTGGGTGTCCTTGGGTACAGTAGCTCTGCGGGGAAATGGGGATGATGAACCTCTGGCTCCATAGTATCTGTCCATCTTTCATGGTTAACTCCATTCGTGTGGCATAGAAATTACGGAGCTCACGGGGAAGATCCTTTGACATCACAGGCCACCCTGACACAATGACTTCATGGAGTGCCTGCATGTTTGATCTACTTGTCGGGTGCTTTGAGTTCCTCAATTCTGCAGGGTGGCACTACTTGAATTATCATATCAATATCCTCCTTACTGTCTGCTTACTTGATGGTTGGTAGGTAAGCCCTGAAGAGGGCATCTGTGAGGTATATCTCCTTGCCGCGCTTGTAAGTTACACTGAGGCTGTAGCATTGTAACTTGCACATCATCCTCTGTTGCAGGCATGGTGGTAGAATATGAAGAAATTTTTTTTAGGATAGTGACGAGATTTTGGGGGTCAGTTTCAATGTTAGCAAGGATGGTGAAGTCATGAAATTTCTGACATGTGAAGACTAAGGCAAGGAGTTCCTTCTCAATTCGAGCATTGCGGCTTTCTGTATCAGTGGGAATCCTTGATGCAAAGGCTGCTGGCCTGCCATTCTGGATACAGACTACACTGAGTCTGTGCTGAAAGGCATCTGCTGGTAAGATTACAGATGCTCGAACACTGAAGTATTGTAACATTGGAGGGGCTGAAAGAAGATGCTTGAGTTTGTTGAATGCAGCAGCCTCCTGCCAACACCATTCCACATCCTGGTGGATAAGCTGATGGATGTGTCCAGTTACCTCTCTGTAACAGGGAATGAACTTTGATAGATAATTTGTCATGCCGAGGAAATGCTGCAGGACCTGCATATCCTCAGGAATGGGCATTTGCCATGTAGGCGTTTTCTTGTGTGGGTCTGGCGTCACACCATTGACTGTGAGCAGGAGGCTCATGTAGGGGAACAGGCTGACCTTGAATCTACATTAAGCAGAATTGAGCTCCAACTGAATGGTTCTGATTTTGTCGATGATCAAATGCAGATGTGCATCATGTTCTTGCATTGTACGACCCCAGACCAGAATGTCATCTATGATAATTTCACAGGATTGCCCTGCATAGACTATGGGAAGGGCTCACTACCAATAGGGATTTCATAGGGCATGTGATGGAGGAACCTGTATTTGCCTATTTGAATATAGTGAGCTTTGAAGATTTTTCATCCATGGGATTTGCCAAGTTCCAAATTGTGCATCCAGGATGCTGAAAACATTAGCATTGGGGTGTCAGCTGTAACCTGTTCAACTATTTCATTGGGCGATGGATGTCAGAAGTGCTCTATTCAAGTGCACTGGGTCAATGCAGATCCTCATTGTGCCATCTTTATTTACTGCAGTTACCAACGCACAATCCCACTCTGTGGCTTCATCTATGGGGGCAATGACACCCAGTCTTATCATTCTAAACATTTATCGATATCTTTTATTTGATAGCAAGAGGCGGTCTTCTTGGAGGACAGGCAGTGGGTGTTACCAAGTCATTCAGCCCCATGTAACATATAATGGGCACTTTTGGTACTGAGAAAACTTCCAGTTCTACCCTAAATTCCTTGGTGCTTCTCTCCACTGCTCATTTAGAATGCTGATTTTAATGTGAGGTTCTTTTTTTCAGAGCAATTGTGTATGCACAGCACTGGGGTGTATTCCACACACTAGGCAGTCTCTTAGGAATTCATCAATGAGACTACCAAACACATAACCAAAAGCTCTGGTGAAAAAGTGGAATATATGATTGTACCAACTCATGCACCAGAATTCTACTGCCCCACCTGCCACAGATTCGGAGCTGACAAGGGGCGGGCAATGTAAATGTCTGTTGTCCTTGGGCGGGATTTTCTGGTCTCACTCGAACAAGGCTGTAAAATCCTGTCCATGAAATTTCTGGTTAGTGATGTTAAAAACATGTCAAGCCAAGATGACATTTTTTACTGACAGACATATCTATTCAAATTTTTTTAACAGTACCTCGGGATCCTCTTCATCTTCCTCCCCTTGGTAGATTCAGATTTTTCAACCACCTCTGGGCCCATTAGTTTCAATGTGTATGCTTGTACATTCTTCAATTGATCAGAGAGACCAGCACAACAGTATATGCATCATTTGTTTTCAAACTTCTTCCAGTTGTCAGCAATGTTTTCATCAAAGATGAGTGGGTCATAGAAATATAGAAAATAGTAGTATATGTAGGCCATTCAGCCCTTCAAGTCTGCTCCGCCATTCATTTTGATCATGGCTGATCATCAAATTCAATATCCTGATCCCACCTTCCCCCCTATATTTCTTGATCCCTTTGATAGAAACATAGAAAATAAAAGCAGTAAGTCCACGTGCAATCTCAAGCAGCTCCTGACAACATGCAAATTTGCTAAATTGGACAGGAATAACGACAGGACTACAACTTAAATTGTTTACTTCAAGCTCTTTACTGATTCTGACATGCTGGATGTGTGGCCACACCATCACATTGTTTCACGTGTCCAGGTCATAACACTATATACATGAACATACAGTCAGCAAGCTCCCAGATAAAAGATAAAAGACCAGATATTCTGTTTTTTAGGATGTTGATTGAGGAATAAATTTTGGGAAGGAGACCAGAGATAAATTCCTTGCTGTTCTTCAAAATTGTGCTCTGGGATCTGATATATACTCCTAAGTAGGCAGATGAGGCCTTAGTTTAACACCTCATCAGAAATACAGCACCTTCAACAGTGCAGCCCTCCCTCAGTACTGCACTGGATTGTCAACCTTGATTTTTGCAGTCAGTCCCTGGAATGAAGCTTGAACCTGGAACCGTATGATTCAGAGACAAGTGAGCTACCAAATCAACCATGATTGGCACTAACGACAAAGAAGATTGAATAGATCTCTGAATGAGATATTCAAAACCCTGAAGAGCTTTGATAAAATAAATAGGGAAAAATCTATTTATACTGATTGGTGTGTCAGTAAGTAAATGGCATAAACTGAGATCATCACGAAAAGGATAGGGTTGCTTAGCGATTGTAATTTACGTAAAAGCTTATTAGGACATGGAGTATCTCATCTAATTTACTAATGGAAATCGAATCCAGAATAATTTTTTAAAGGAACTTGATAAATCTTTGAAGAAAGAATTAAGATGTGTGGGAAAGAGCATTGAGATTGGATGGATCACTCAGAGCGTTGACCTATGGAGGGGGCAACGAGCTCTTCATTTCCATTGTTGAAACTTTCGGCATTGATGTGAATGCAAAATGAGCAAAGTTTGGTTGGCCATGCGTCATACACTAACTCACCCATGTTACCTAATTTACTTTTCACTGCTTCTGTGTGAAGGATAATCAAGTGGAGTGAATAATGGATGTTGATTGGCTCTTGCCCATTTATGTACCCAACACAAGATTCTAGCATTGCAGAACTCAGTTCAGCCAAACCATTAGACTTCTAAAAGACTCTGAGAAGCACAACACTGTGGAATGCTACATGTATGATGTGCTGCTGGCAACTATCTGCACGGCATTTTGGTATTAAAATGACATCCATGGGTGCACGTCTCCATGTGACCCCAAATGAATATGATCGTGGCATCAGGATATGCAGAAGAGGAGGCAGAAATGGGAAGCTCTGCAAGGAGGGAGGAGGAGGAGAGGACTCTATTTAAGGCCCCATTGACAATGGTTGTTCTAAGATCACCACTTCTACTTGACCATGAGCCAGGAGCAGTGAGGACGCTAAGTTTCACCAAGGAAGTCATCACATTTAGCAAGTTCTTCCCAGTGACTATGAATGTCACTGTTGACCTAACATTGTACTCCAGTGGATCCTTCCAGGTGAGAACAGACGTTACCAATAAACAGCTTGCAGTTCACCATACATGGAAGTATCAGAGGAGTGTCAGAGGCATTGTAACTGAGAACTTCAACCTCTCCGTCCTGAGGAGAAAGTAGCAGGAAGAAAATGCACATGGATTCGCCAAGACTTCCCAATGGTGCAGCAACCCATTGACTTCATAGCAGTGGTTTTACAGGATCTCCATGATAACAAGGACTGATACAAGAACTGGGAAAGGAAATGCTTTCCGAAAGTATAGAATGTGACTGCAAGATGCTATTCACCTCAATTAATTTCTGCTATCCTGCCAGCACCTGCAATGGTTTTATCTTATGACAGTCTACCATATAGGCCATCTTCAAACCTTGAATCACAACTTAGCCCTTGTTGCTGAGAAGCTATCCTATGTCTGCCAGAGAAGGGGGAAGAGACGAGGCCACAGCCAACCCGTCCAACAGGACAGAGGAAAAGGGACTGTACAATGAAGGTTTACTTCTGTTAAAAAGTATATTCATTTCAGACTCCCCATTATAATGTCTCCTTTCCAACATCATTCAAAAAAGATCATCAACAAAAAAATGCTCTTTATCCAACAGCACTGAGAAAAATGAAAACCCCAGAACTAATGATTCCTGTGCATTTCCTTAGAGCCTGTTTGGCATTTGCCTTTGCCTGTCCTCATGCTCCCTGTGCAGTGCTACCCCCTTGCATCACTGCAGGATGGCTGATAGAAAGTTGCTGACTTTCACTGGGGGAGGCTGCAAATGGTCTTGTAAGGCAAGATTTTGTGTGAGGTCTCTTAATGCTTGGACCTCAAGTAGGCAAAGAAAAATCACCTTGGGAGGAATTTTACAGCTCCTCCTGCTGGTGGGATTTTCCAGTCCTGCCAAGGTCAATGGACCTTTGAATGGCTGGTTGTATTTTCCAGCTCTGATCCCCATCATGATGCTGTAAAGTTCTGCCCCTTATTTCACTTCAGATCCTGAAGGATCCATAAAGGTCTTTTGCTTTTTGTCTTTATTTTTCAGATTGCATATTCTTCAGTAGTCTTTCAAAGAAAGAAAACACTTATTTACATTTGTAAAATATATATAATGAATGACAATCCATATTTTCCCCCCGCCAGCTCCCTCGTACTGTTCCTATTCAATGGTGGTTGTTTTTAAATACTTCATCTGAATGGCCCTTGATTTTTGACTATGGGAGTGTCACAGTCAAACCCAGTTCTATGTATGCGAACCTTGTGCTAGCTCGTTTTTCCTTGCCACAGTTGAAGATTTCAAGCCAATTGCAGGGCCTCCCTGCTGGCTAAATATCTATCTTAAAGGAAATAACTCTTCTTTTTGTATGTCTAATTTAAATGTGGTGCTCCCAAAGTGTAATGGAATAGAAGAATTAGTAGAATATTGGGATAGATATTGGACCTTGTTGCATCTATTTTATGAGAAAAGATTTAACTTCAACCTCCAACCTTTTGCACCCAAGAACAACTAAAAAACATCTGATGGTTTGGGCCATTTTCCAGTTGGCAATCCAATGCTAATGAAGATGTGGCAGTTATTTTAAGTTTTGTTCTGCTCTCAGTGGGGGCCAGCAACTTTTAGATGACATTTGATTTGACTTGATTTATTATTGTCACATGTGTTGGTATACAGTGAAAAGTATTGTTTCTTGTGCGCTATACAGCCAAAGCATACTGTTCATAAGAAGGAAAGGAGAGGGTGCAGAACATAGTAATACAGTCACAGTTAGGGTGTAGAGAAAGATCAACTTAATACATGGTAGATTGACTCAGAAGTCTGATTGCAACAGGAAAGAAGCTGTTCTTGAGTTGGTTGGTACGTGATCTCAGAATTTGTATCTTTTTCCTGGCAGAAGAATGTGAAAGAGAGAATTTTTGGGGTGCATGGAGTCCTTGATGGTGCTGGCTGCTTTTCCGAGTCAGCAGGAAGTGTAGACAGAGTCAATGGATGGGAGGTTGGTTTGCGTGATGGACTGGACTTCATTCATGACTCTTTGTAGTTCCTTATGGCCTTGGACAGAGCAGGAGCCATAATTCCAGTCATTCAATAATGAATGAAGCCATAAACTTCCCTGGTTTATAATAATGGTGTAATATTTTACCAATCAAGAGTCAACAAAACAAACACTAAATGTTATTTCTCTTATATTCTAACATCCAGAATTAACATGACTTAAATAGGAATGAACAGGCAACCTTTAGTCAAATATAAACTATAAATTGCTTACTAAGGGCAGATACAACTAAGACAGAACTTACAAATTGGCTCAGCAATCTGCTCATATTTTAATGATTGGACTTAGTCACAAACTCCTTCAAACTCTTCCACATGAGGAATTTCAGCTCCTCCTTCTCGGAGATAGTCTGATAGCCAGACAACAGCAGCTCACAACCAACGCGAGTTCTGTGGGCGTGGTCTTCACGACAAATGGTCCACAACTGCAGAAACTGTTCAACTTACTCTGGATTACTAGACCATCCACAATTATCCTCCAGTGACAGAAACAGCCACAGCAACTTATTCCATTTGCATATTTTCAACCGTTTCACCTTGTTTCTTTTGTTCCAATGGGCTCAACAATAATCACTGCAGCAGGGTCTTGCCTGTGTCCTTTTACATCTTTTAACCAGGTTTCATTTAGATTTCTTGACTTCAGCTTGCTTCTGATTTCCCGAGAGACTGGGAAGTTCAGCTCATTTATGTTCACCTTCTCTTTTAGTTTCATTTTCATTTCAGTTTCTGTTATGATGTAGTGCCCACCTCAAAAACATACAAATTCAAGTTAAAATATAGGCTTCCTCACACACCCAAGTGTCAAAATATATTATTCCAAGTGGAGGAAATGTTGACCTCCTTCACTTAGATTTACTGGATATGTCTGTGGCCTTATCTGCAGCCACTGTCAAACAATTATGTTCAGTTATTCTTAAAGAAAACTACTGGAGCAGCTGTAGCAGTTGTGCACCTTCTGGAACAACAGCAATCATGAAAAGCTGCCATTAGTCCCACCCCCGGACTGTTCCATCCACCCCCTCTCTTCCTGGACTTGTCTGAAAGCTGCTCTAAGTGGTGAAGGCAGCCTGAAATTGAATTTTTCACTCTGGTGTGCTGCTTGTCAAAATACGAGTGGCACCTATAGCCATTCCCTTTTCAAGTTATTCCCTTTTTTTTAAACAAGAGGCTTTTATTAAAGCAGGAAGCTGTTGTTATTCTAAAACAAGGCAATTCATTTTTTTAGATAGGGTCAATTTTGTTTCGGAGCCAATGGAATGAAAACCATCAATTCTCTATCTGAAGACTGATGTGTTTCTAGTCTTCTATTTTGTTCTTTGCAATGTTTCATTTATTTTACAATTATCCATTGATATTTTAATTCTGTACAACATGCAATCTGATATACACAAAACACAATCACCGCAGACCAAGATAACCAAAATTGTGGGGGAGTACAGAAACGGAACTGTTGAGACAAATCATTTTGGTGTGTTTGAATAAATCAAAAGTTGTTGGAAGGGGGATTTGCTGTGCAATTGCAGGAATACTTATGGAGTGCACTTGGACGATGCTAACTTGAAGCATTAGTTGGCATTAAGTAGTATTCATTTTGCCAAGAGAGGCTCTCAGCATCATGGGACAAGCTGTGATGTACTCAGAACAATCTGACATCACCGTGTACATTGAGGAAGATGGCATTGTTGTGGGGTGTTACTTACAGATCAGTATATCTTAAATGTCAGGTCATATGCCTTCTTACATCATTGCATGGGCAGTGTTGTTCTCAGCCCCACATTAAACTTATACGTGACACTGCAGGCATTGACCTGCCTTTTGCCCCTTCTGAACTCCAAGCACAATCTCATCCTGCTAAATGTATCTGCATGATTTGTAAACTGCTGATGGTGTGACCATGGAGCTGTTACTTATCACCCACCTCGTCCCTTTCTCTCATACCTACCTTTCCCATTCCTAGTTCCTGTTTCAGATGCCCAAGGACTGTTGCTTGTTCATCCACAGACTCCAAGGAAGGAGAGAGAGTGAAAGAGCGAGCAAGCAAGGAAGTGAGAGAGCAACAGCACAGCACCATTGAAGTGGTTGCACCTCTTGATCTGGAACTTGCAGCCATCAGTTCAGATGTTAGACTCTGCAGTTAGCTTGGAGACAAGTAAATAGTCAAACTAACATAAGATAAGTCACTGGGTACAAGTGGGTTGCAACCTAGTCAGGGATAAAGGATGGTTTGTTTCCCCACTCGTAAGAGGGAAGGTGGCAGACAAGTACTGGGGCAAAAGACTCTGCTCTCTTCCTTTGTATGTCAACTTGTTCCATAACAATGGTCGTGTAGCACTGTGATTGAGGTTGGCATCATTGGTTGGTGTACAAGGCTGAGGCGGAGTAGCTGGATGTTAGGTATGAGTGCAGAGTGCCAGTCAGTTCTGCTGATTTGAGTGATAGGTGTGTGGGGCATTGAGCAGTGTTAGAGGTAGCTTGAGCAATAGGTAGGAGACAATTTATGAAGTTGCATTTGTTGATATTGATCACCTGTATAAGATTCTTAGACTTCTTTTGGCACTGCCACCAGACTTTGATGAGATTACATACAGGACAGGGCTAAACGAGCATGCACACCAAGATACTGAGCGCATTGGCTGACCTATCAGATAGTCTGTTGACATTGTCAGGAGCATGGAGGAATCTTGCAGAGGGAACTGTGTGAAGCTTGGCCTCTCCACAGCCTCTGTTCCATCTCTCTGACTTTCTGAAGACCCCATACTTGTTACAACCTGTGTGTGGACAGGTCACAGGCTTCTGGAATAGAACCATAGAATCAAATTTCCACAGTGCAAAAAGAGGCCATTTGACCCATTGAATCTGCACCAACTGTCCAAAAGAACATTTTACCCAGGTCAAGCACACCCCACCCCTGCCCCACCCCTGCCCCCATCCCATCCCTATAACATTGTGCGTTTAGCACGGCTGATCCACTCAACTTACACATATTTTGGACATTAAGGGGAAATTTAGCATGGCCAATATACCTAACTTAAACATCTTTGGGCTGTGTGAGAAAAGCACCAGTACCCAGAGGAAACCCACTGTGAAGTGTGCAACTATATTATGTTTTTGTTTTTGTTTCAGGGGAATGCTATAAACTCAGCTTCTCTCTGCAGGTAATCAGTGTATTTGGGGGGAATACAGCTCAGATGCTGGGAGAGCAGAATATTTACTCATTTCAAATTTACAAGTGGCAGTGCCAAGTAGAGTTTAATTTGGCATCATAAACTTTTGATTACTTAAGTGCCTCTGGGATTTCAGATTAGAGTGATGGAGAGGGCCATGTGGTGTTTTAGTTTCATATGCGATCCTGGATTTGCAGCAAAAATAACTAGGTTTTTGTAGAAAGGATTTGGACTTTGGCTGTTCTAGTTGAAATTAAGAGAATCCAGCAGGCTTCTGAAAGCTCTATATCTCTCTAAAAACCCCAAGGCTGTTGATACTTATTATAGCAAGTAAGTCTATAAGAAGAAAATTGCTTATTTGGAACTGAAATTGTGATAATTTATAAATTAAGGTTGTTTCTTTTCATATTTAAAGATTGTTCAACTGTTAAGAACTGAGCTGCTTCATTTTGTTAGAATTATACTTAAACCAGATTTGAATAAAGCTTGTTTTTATAAAACATCCCTAATTTGTCACTGGAATTACTCTTGGAGCAAAACACCCTTTCTTCACATTTATGTCAAAATAGAAAAATTGTTAGGGTCTAGTCTGTTTTTATAATACACCTTGGAGTTCTGGTCTGGGACTGAACACCGTGCAGATATGGAGAGAATGTGCAAACTCCACACAGAGACAGCCACCCAAGGCTGGGATTGAACTCAGGTCCCTGGCACTGTGCTAACCACAGTGCTACTCAGCCTCTTTAAGAATGCTGCAACACTCGCCAGCATAACAACTACAGCACTCCAGAAATACTCAAGAGTACTTTTCAGATGCTTTCCAATGGAAAACATTCCAAACATTTATCTTATTTGCAATCGGAGGGGGCGATTCTCCCAAAAAAGTTCTAAGTGCTGAATTTGTGGGAAAACTGGTGTAAATCGCAATTGTTTTTTCAGTAGGACTTCAGACTCAACTCTCCCTCACTGTATGCAATGAGAGATCACAATCATGAGTATCATTAAAAACCCAGGAGGCGTCTGACAGTTCTGAACCCTGCGCATGTGCACTGGTCCCATATTGTCAGCCTGCACTTTGCTGGCCAGCCTGGACCCCTGCAGTGCTGCCTCACCAATGTCCCCCCTCCCCTCCAGTGGCCCAACCATTTCTGGATGAGCCCTGGCCCAGAGCAACCCGATCTCCAGCACTCCTCAAGCAGTGATGATCTCCCCAAAACCCCGCCCTGGCAGATCCCCCCGACACCGGCAAACACCCCTTCACTGGAGGCAGACATACCTGACAAACCCCCTCAACCTGTCCCAATTGCTGGTCTCCCTCCAGTCCTGACCGATACCAATGCAGAGTGGCAGCGGGGCCCCTCCACCCCTCCACCCCCATTCATTGCCCTCAAGCCCCACACCATGCCCACCCTTTTGGCACTGCCCCCTAAGCCCTGACCTCTTGGCACTGCCCCAGGCCTGATGGGCAGTGCCAAGATGCTCCTGGGGCATGGGCACTTTGCCTTTTAGGCACTGCCAGGGGGCACAGGCTGGCACTGCCAGGGTGCTCATGCCTGGAGGGTTCCAAACCCTTCCGCCCAACCCCTGAGGGGCCTCGATTGCCCCCTCACTCCAGTATGGTCTCCCTCTAGTTCCCCAAAATCAGGGAACTACTCTAAACCCCACCAGAATAAAATCGTACTGGTGGGGTGGGAGATGCTACTGGGCCAGAGGCTTCAGTCCCGGGCCTGATAATGACATTGAAATTGCATTCAAATAAGATTAAAATCACTTACCTGCTGCTCCCACTGGTTTCCAGTGTGTGGCCCCGACCGCACTGGATATCCATCACTGGGAGATGTGCGCGTGTCGAGAACACATACATAAACCCCATGGTTTGGTGCACGTGCAACTCCCCCAACCCGCTGCGCTAAAAAATTAGTGAGTCAGGATGGAAGAATTGTGGCCAGAGTATCTGGCCCATTAACTAATGATACTATAGAACCTGTCTTGTTTCATGCTTCTCTTTGCAGACACGGACAATATTAAAGTAAAAAAGATTCATGAGATTGGTTCCTGGGGTGAGTGACATCAGTTTGGAGAAGACATGGTTGTCCTCTCAAACTCTTTTGAGACTTTGGCGAAGTATTCAAAATCATAAAGGGTCTAGGCAATGTAAATAGGAAGAATCTGTTTCCATTGGTTGAAGTACCCAGAGGATACTGATTTAAAGTAATTGACAAAAGAACCAATAGTGAAATATGCAGCAAGTAGTTAAGATCTGCCTGAGCTAGTGCTGGAGACAGATTTCACAAGGAAATTAAATAAGATCCTGAAGGGAAAAGTTCATAATTCTATTCTATTAGAAATAGGAACAGAAGTCAGGCATTTGGGCCAGACATTGCCAAGACCTGCATTGTCCAAATTTTCAATCCTCGTGTCATATCAGCCTGTGCAGGCTCTGGGGTGTCAGAGTAAAATCAAATTAAGGTTTCCAGGCACACTCAGGGGGACACAGCAAGCTTATGCCATAGCTCTGTAACTATACAATTAATTTCACACCCTAAAAGCTGATTTGTGTCAGAGCTGATCCAGGGTACAAAGAGGTGTGCCAGGAAGCAATATTTAAATCAATGAACCTAAATTAGATTACTTGCTTTTTTAATTCCTTGTAACTGACTTTAGCAGTAATTCTGAATGTCTGGGCATGTTCAGAAGATATATTGGACGCGCTCTCCACCACTTCAATCTTCCGTTCGATAATAGAGAGTATATGTGGCAGGTCAGTTTCTTATTGTAAATGGAGTTTGTATTCATTCACATACAGTATCCTGTCAGAGATCTGAAATAGTTGTTTTCATACTTTTGTCATTTCTGACCAGATTGTAATGAATTTGTAGCCTCAGAAATGTAGTTTTGCCTTGAGTTTGCAGGAAGGTGGATGGGTTTTCACTGTTGAGAACAACTCGATGCTGTGTTCCAGCTTTGAATGTATTTGATATGTATGGATGTGAGATATATTATTTTAGTTGGGTTTGCACCAACCAACTTGAGAACTATTTCTTCCCTGCTGCCATCAGACTTTTGAATAGACCTACTGTATATTAAGTTGATCTTTCTCTGCCCCCAGCTAGGAGCGTAACACTATATTCTGCACCCTCTCCTTTTCCTTCTTTATGAATAATATGCTTTGTCATATAGCATGCAAAAAATACTTTTCACTGTATCCCAATGCCTATGACTCTAGGCCCTATTTTACCATTTTGATTCTAAGTGCTGGGCGGATTTGAAACTGGGAGTGTTTCAGATCCGACCTTTAGACCCGTTCTCAGGCGCTTCCATACACAGTCTGTCTGCAAAAATATCAGCACGTCTAAATTGCACTGCAGAAGCCTGTTTTGGCATAAAGCGCCCGAAACCCCGCAGCTCCGATCGACATGTGAGCAGAAAAAGAATGATAGAATGTCGCTCCTCTGCCACATCCCTCCTGGGCCCCCCAGACATTGCCCCAACTCCACAATGTTACTGACACACTTATCCCTTTACCCCCTTCACCACCCAGATTGTTGTCGGCCCCTCACCCTTCCCCCTCACTGATCTCAGGCAGGTTGGCAGTAGACCCCCCTCCCCCCTCCTCCCCTCCCCACTGATATCAGGCAGAGAGGCAGCAGATCCCCCTCCCTTCCACTGATCTCAGGCAGGTGGTAGCGTACCCCCCTTCCATCTCACTGAGCTCAGGCAGAGCGGCAGCAGACCCACCTTCCATCTCTCCACCCCCCCTCCCGCCCACAAGCAGAGAGCCATTGGACACTCGGCACCTACGTCCTCACTAACCCTCACTAATGAAGTGCCCGAATCTGACCTGTATGGAGCATGTTTGTTTTGCGTCGATTCCAGATGGGCAAACGCGATGGTAAAGGGGGAGAGTGTCAGTAAGGTTGGGTGTGCGGCCCATTAAGTCAATTTAAATGCATGTAAATGCATTTTTGGGCCGTGGTAAAGGGGGAACTGGCACAGAGATGGGCGCTGATTGCACTACTTGCCTCACACCCGACTTTACCAAGTTTTTGCACCCAAAAACAGCGCAATGCGGTAGTAAAATCGGTAGTAATATGGAATCTAAACAAACCATTAACAATATGTTTTGAGAGTAAGTCATAGCACAGGGGAATGTCAAGGACACATCACAAGAGTATCACAGGAATTATTATCGCAAGGGCACAACGATTTCCTTTGCAAATTCCGATCTCTGCTCAATGTTTGTTAAAATGTTGGATAGCACTGACATCATATTACCAGCAGAGGGAGACCTTTGAAAATAATTAAACTGTTTTGAAAAGTAGAAAACATAAGCCACCACAAAGAAGTCTGTGGGGGAGAAACTTATTTGCGTAGCATTGCCTGCCTGGTCCTGACAAATGCAAGTCCAATTCCCCATTCATCAAGAGTCCCATATCCTTATCCTATTGCTGACCATTACAGCAATGTTAAAGCAAAAGCCACGACTAAGCAAGGTTGCAAACCAAATCCATCGGTCAAACCATCCACTATACCACAAAAGAGTTAACTAGTCACTTTGCACACCCTGTTAGTATTGGTCTTTTTTGCACTATTGTCTCTCCTACTATTCCTTGACAGTGCTACCCCAGTGGCTGGTGGAAAAAGCTGCTGACTTTCACTGGGGCGAGGGGACTACAGATGACCTTGCAGGATGACCCCTAGCAGCTCTGAATATAGAAAGCCTGGCTTTGAACTGCACATTTCAACATGCAAAGCAGCATGCTGGGCTGGCTAATGAGTACAAGGGCACTGCATGGTGTCACACTTCCACAGGAGTGTGTAGTATTGTCATGGAAGACAGATTGCTGGATCTGTGTGACGTCCTGTAAGCTCCTATCTGGCAGTTGGAACTTGGTATGACAGCAAAGTGAGCTTCTAGGACAGCACAAGGTACTGGATGGCTTCTTGTGCTGGAATGGAGACGCTTTTCAAGAAAAGTTAGAGGGATGACCTGTTTGGTGTTTTTGAAGTTCGAAGAGGCAGTTTGATAGAGTAGGTGTAGACACTGACATTAACTTTATCGCTTAGTCCCCGTTACAAAGGCAGGTATGGAACCCAATTCCACATCGTGCAGGTTTTCCTGGAGCAAACCTCTGGATAAGAGGTCATTTCTGATTCCTCAGTCAGTTAGACAGGATGGTCTAGATGACGCCAAGAAAAGGAGATTACTAATTAAAGGGGCCACAACATGACTTGCAAAGGCACTTGGATTTTTGATGCTGCAGCAACCATTAGAATGAAGAGGAGATCTAGGAAGGTGGCTCTCCAGGTGTCCCACTCTTACCTGGAGAGTGGGGGGGCGCGGATGATGTCTGTGGAGGGGGGGGGGCAGGGGGAAGGGAAGGCCAGTGATGTCTGTGAAGTGGGGGGTGGGGCAGTGGGGGGAGGGCTAATGATGTCCATGGTTGGGGTGGGAGGGCAGAGGTGGGGGGGGGGGGGGCGGGGGAAGAAGGGGTGTGGAGGGGGGAACTGGGGTGAGAGGCCAGCAATATGCAGGTTTGCTGAGAGGCCAATGATGAGGCAGCAACGACTGTGGGGGTTGAGGCCAGCAATCTTAATGCTGGGAGGTCTTTTTAGCGATAGGAGATTTGCGCGTGCGTAGGGTCCAGCTCATTATGCCAATTTCATCCTCTTCAGCGGCAATAGACCCTGCCCTCTGGCTTTTAATGATAATCGCACTGTGGCCTCTACAATGTGGGAAATTCATTTCCAAAAACACACTGAAGAAACCAATGAAATTTACTCCAATTTTCATGCAAATTTGACACAGTATTTTTTTGGGGAGAATTCCGGGCAAGGTGTTCATTTATAAAAGCAATAGGGAATTCAGGAGAAGCTCATGAATCAGGAAATGATTAGAGCATGGAAATTCACTACTACAAGGAGCAGTAGAGATGAGCAGCATATGTGAGGAAAGGCTAAGATAAATACACATGGGAAAAAGGAACAGAAGGATACCATTGATAATTCTACCCTCCATAAACCTGAGGTCACCCAAAACTCTGCTGCCCTTGACTCAACTCCCATCAATTCTTATTTCCCCATCACCTCTATGCTCACTTGGTCAAGCAACACCTTAATTATGAAGTTCTTATCCTCGTTTTCCAATCCTTCCATGGCCTCAACCATTCCTCTCCCATAATCTCCTCCAGCCAAGCCACTGAGATTTCTGGACACTTGTGAACCCAGAATTTAATCACTCCACCATTGGCAGTAGTGCCTTCAGGTGCACCAAGTTCTGGAACACCCTCCCTAAAATTCTCTGCCTCTGTTACCTCACTTTCCTCCTTTAAAACACTCCTTAAAATTGTATCTCTCTTGACCAAGCTTTTGGTTATCTAATCTAATATTTCCTTACATGCCTAGGTGTCACATTTGGTTTTCTAATGCTCCTGTCAAGCATCTTGAGAATGATGAAAATGATTGCTTATTGTTTATTTGGAGTTTTGGCAAAGACATGTTGGGAGATTCGGGAGAACACTGCAGAAATTGCTGGTGAAGGCTTCTTTCCCTTGACCGTGTGAACCTAATTAATTTATCTGCTTGCTGGAAATTCGATTTTGTTCTCTCAAGAGTTGGAAACAGACTGATTCATTACCTGAGATCTTTAAACTGACAGCCTTGATACAGACAAAATCAATTTTTCTTTTACAACTCAGAAGCAAATTACCACAGTTTCTTGGGTTTTGAAAGTTTAAAAAAGGAACAGTCGTGTACATACTATACAACCAAACTGCCAGATAACATTGTGTTTAGTTTGAATGATTCCTCACCCCAGCATGTAACTGCTAAAGCTTACATGACTGTTTGAAAAGGACCTTAGTGCAGAGATGCGAACAGCACTTGTTTTTAAAAACTATTGTTTATTCAGTGTGACTGGGTTTAAAAGAACGGCCATGAAACTAAACATGGTGAATGCACCATTCCCAGAGACCTTACTAATAAGACATCACACCCTCCTCACAACTACCTTATGCAGCAGAAGCTCCATTTCAAATATCATCAAACAGGGGCAACAAATTCACCATCACTTGCCTGCAGAATCATGTCTACACTTTGGAGTTCTACTTCATTAATATTTGGCAGTCACATTGCAATCACCCGTATAAATCGGCAGCTGCCTCCATCCATGGGTAAATTAAATGTTTGATATCCAATGTGTGCAGGCAAGAGTTGGCAGGAGCAGGACTGCATTCATCTGGATCGCCAGGATAATCTTTTGACAATGTAAGGTAGCCCTTTGGATATGGTCACAGGACACTTCTGGAACAAGTCTGGTTCCCTTTGGGAGAAGAAGGTACCCTTTGAGAGAGGTCCAGTCCCCTTCAGCAATGTGAAAAGTCCTTTGGTGTAGGTAAGGATATTTTGGGATTGTTAAAAGTAGCATGATGTTGCATAAATTCATTATGACTTTAAGAACTGTCAAAGCTGTCAAAGAACTATCAAGCTGTCAAAGAATTGTCAAAGGTCCTTGGACTTATCAAAACACTGAAGGGGCCTAGATCTGATGGGCTTTAAATTAAAATGAAAAGTGTGGAGTTTGATAAAAGCAATGCTGGCAATTTCACAGTCTGTTGACATAACCTGAGGGTTAGCATTTCAGGATTTGTGCTGCATGACTGGTTTTATAACCTAACATTTTCACAGTGAAGTGAGTAGTTTGACTGGCAGCTCTAACTGATTACAAAATAGAGATGTTAGTTTTTATAAGAAATTAGTTGAAGGAATGTTAATGTATTGAATTTTTATCATTAATAAGTGTTTTTTTTTAAATACTGACACATTCAATTGACACATAACTTTATTTATTGTCAGCATGGCTCCTTTTATCCATGCAGGATTATTTAATATCAGCATGACTCCTGAGGTTTATCCATGCAGAATACTAAGAAAGTTTGCATGGAGGAGAAGGGAAGAAGTGTAGTGGGTGGGTGGGATATAGAATGGTATTAATGGCATAAGGGCTATAAAGGGTCATGGGGATGAATGGGAGGGGGGCATGGCTTTACATAGGGAGCTTGGGGATAACCTTATGATGGTGAGAACATCATTGAAGATGGCTGGGCCTAGGACACTATCCTGAGGGACTTCTGCATAGATGTCCTGAAACTGAGATGACTGACCATCTACAACCAGACCCAGTCTAGCTGTTATATCCTTTAGTATGCCACTAGTTATTGTGTCAAGGAGTTTCTCCTGTTCTTTTACAGTTTTCTCTTCTTCTGATAACATAATTGCAGATTAGTTTGAGACAGGGTAGCAAACTCAGTCCTTTTAGGTTGTCCTTCGGTGGAAGGAATCACACAACCATGTGATGTGTTGCATGATGTCACCTTTAAAACTATCCAGTAAATTTTGCTTGTTCATCATCAAGAATTTGGTTAGGCTTGGGAATATTTCAATGTTGTTTTCCTCCAAAAACTAGCTCAAAATTTGAATCTTTTAATCATGACCTCAATTCTGAATATTTGATATTTAGAAATGATCGAGCTCGGTCTTTACCTA
Organism: Carcharhinus amblyrhynchos; assembly: GCF_965287045.1. Taxonomy (NCBI): domain Eukaryota; kingdom Metazoa; phylum Chordata; class Chondrichthyes; order Carcharhiniformes; family Carcharhinidae; genus Carcharhinus; species Carcharhinus amblyrhynchos. Next base: position 97,186,037 of record NC_137326.1, on the reverse strand, counting down.
CTTTACCTCCTTTAGGTGAGAGAACGTATTGAGAAGTAGCCCAGACTCAAGAGCCAGGCTGTATCGAGGAGACATGCAGAGAGGTGGAATGGGTGACCTGTGCAGAATAATTTTGCCTCGAAGAGTGCAGTTCAAAGAATTTATTCACACTCTGCCATGATAAAGCCTGCGAATGTCTGTCTGGAACAATAGATTGACACGACAACTTCTCATTTCAATACATAGAGCAGAAAAAGTGTGTGAATTCCGAGGACAATCTTCTATAAAATTAACCACTCTCATAGCTTTGTCAAGGACATCCTTTAAGTTGACAGATATGTTTTTAATGGCAAAGTCTCCCTGGATATGCTGCAATGCACCAATATTTCATATGAAACAATTGCTTTCACATGCCACCAACACCACATTGTGCTTCCCTGCTTTTGTCTTAGATAAGAGAAACAGGAGGTTATATTACCATCAATGTTAACAATTTACTGAGGAAAATTTATTAGTTTATGCTATCTTCTTGGGTTAAAGAGGGACAATTGACAAGGCTTCTCCCTTATTAATTGATGATCTCTGAAAGGCAAAGTCAAGTCTGGTTGTGGAAACTTGCACTATCTAATAGTCATCTGAACATCATTATTCAGCATCATTGCTGAAGAGTGGCTCTAGGACAAAATAGAAGACAGTTACTCTCTACAACATCATGCCCAGCATATTGTTTATAATTACTCCCCAGGGATTGGGGTTAGGAGAGCAGAGATGGAGTGAAAGCATTTTTCAGACAGATGATTTGTAAATATGGTGACCAACCAGCACATTCCAACTTCACCTTTTCCCATAAAAATATCTAAACAACCAACTTTTGTTACAAAAATAGTGTAAAAGCTAAGTAACAGTTTAAGCAAGTCTGCATGGAAATGCAATGATCTTTTAACATTTTGTCCTATTCAGTTAAGTGCTTTCCCTGATAGATTTTTGTCTTATCATATTCTTTGGTGGTAAATTTTTACTCTAGATACATACCTTAAGCATGGGTATTTGACTGTACGCATCAATTATTCATAGGCAAATCATTGTTTGTTTTCTGCCTTCAACATTCATTCCCTGTCCGAATGTTGACATATGTCCAGCAATTTTCTCTCTCTTATATTCAATTCTTCAGGCCTCTGGTCAAAAAATGTTTGAACTAATTCAGAATATCAACTTTTGCACAAAATCTCATCTTTAATCTTTAAAGTTAACGACTGTGGCTACAGCTTTTTAATGGGAAAGAGTAAAAAGCTAGCAGGACGCTAAGGGCGGTGATTAGCACTGCTGCTTCACAGCGCCAGAGACCCGCGTTTGATTCCCTGCTTGGGTACTGTCTGTGTGGAGTCTGCATGTTCTCTCCATGTCTGCATGGGTTTCCTCCCACAGTCCAAACATTAGGGGCGTTGGCCATACTAAATTCTCCCTCAGTGTATCTGAGCAGGCGACTAGGGAATTTTCACAGCAACTTCATTGCAGTGTTAATATAAGTCTGCTTATGACTAATAAATAAACTTTCCATCATTTGAGTAGATTGTTTGACTCATTAATTGGCACCCATGCTGAGAGGGGAGGAAGGGATTCTGTTACTAGAAGGTATGAAAGTTTCAGTTGATGATTGAATTATTATTTCTTCATTCTTTGTGGTAGAAATACTTTCTTATCCCTATGCCCTCCTCCAATGATGTGTGTGTGTGTGTGTGTGTGTGTGTGTGTGTGTGTGTGTGTGTGTGTGTGTGTGTGTGTGTGTGTGTGTGCGCGCAGTATTATGATTCCAGCTGACGCTAATATTGGACCAGTCAGATCCTAGAATGAAATCTGACTTGATCGATCCTAATTTTTTTTGAAGCCCTGGAGGAAAGTTACTGAACATATTCACAAGAATTTGCTGATGAACCTTTTATAGAAAAAAAGTAAAATATGTATTAAAACATGAAAAGTGAACTACAGCATAAGCGACACAAAGGTTGGAAAGATCTCAATATAAACACAAGGAGGCAATTCAAATTCCCTGTATTCCTTTACCCTAGCAATATCTTTATAGACACATAAATCAAGTTACCACTAACTAGACACAAAGAGTTCTCACTTGGGACTGGCACAGTTGCAAATGGTTTTCTTCTGATGAATTCTTGAGCAGTCACTTGATGCTTCCTATATACCTTATCTCTCTCCCTGAGGCACTCACCCAGAAAATTGGACACTAAAGTTTCCTCAACTCCAGAGCAAAATAAATGAGTTCCCTGAACTCAGTCTTCCAGTAGCACCTTCACTAAATTGGTCACTTTACCGAGTCCCACAACTGATTAGTTAACTACTGTCCCTTAACCTTGTAGTTTTTTTTCTTAGGAATCTTAACAATCCCTATCTTCTCTCTCTGACACTCTGAACATCCCTGTCTTTCCTGTGTTTGTGTCACTGGATCACTGTTGCTGGGCAATAGTAATGCTGTTCTACTTTGTGTTTTGTTTCCAGAACTACAAAGCTTTCAACCAGTTTTAACCCCTCTCTTCCATTTCAGAGACTGCAAGACCTTATTAAAATGTATATCTGTGCAAATAAGCCCAAAAGACCTGAAACCTTTTAGTCACAAGTTCATCCAGTCAGGCACCAAAGTTCAGAAACAAAACTAAAACAACTTTTACCTTTCTTAGTACACAAATATATATAAACTCATTCAAATTATACATTGTTCATCAGAGGTGTATGTGTGCGTGCCTGTGTGCTTAGGTGTGTATATGTGTGTATGTAGGCGTGTGTGTAGTGGCACATGGGTATGGTTGTGCGTGTGTGAAAATGTATAGGTCTGTAGGTGCATGTAGCTCTGTGTGTGAATGTATGTATATGTCTGTATATGTGTGTGTGTATGTGTGAATGTATGTCTGAGTCTGCTTGTGTGTACGTGTTCAAACTGAACCTCATTGTGCCTGTGAAATGTGTGAAAAATGGCCCAATTATAGCGGCAATCTCTTGTACCCAAACATCAAAAACACATCTGGTGCTATATTGGTTTGAGCTCTGTAGAAGTGTGTCTGGTGACCATCTAAAATGAGCATTAGTTTCTTTGAATATATGACCTAACAACATGTACTTTAGGACACATAGTACTCAATTGCTCAATTGTTTGGTGTTTGATTTTATTGTCTGTACTGTTAGCCACATTTGGGAGCAGTTAGAGAAACAAAAACTAAAGTGAAAGCAAGCAGCTGGAAGCACGAGCAAATTTTAAAACCCTTGTAAACAAACTCTGATTCATAAATAGAAATTAATATACCATTTCCATATCTCTGAGGGATAAAACTCAGCAATTGGTGATGAAATGGAGAATTATTAAAATTTATCAGTCCCAGAAGCTTTCCTTCCTTTGCTGGGAAATCCATCCTTGGTGTAGGATCCATAAGGCAAGATGTACTTGCCTGTTATAGAGATGGACAGTCCAGATGCAGCAGCAATCTGCAAGAAAACAATATCCATTCATTGTTTTGGGACGGAAGGCTGATGAATATTCAAGCAACTCACTGAAGACACATCTTGTTTGATACTGTGGTTAAATCCTCTCAAAAAGTACTTGATGCCATAGAAAAATGTGATGGTTGCATTATGTGCCAGAGATGCCAAGGACATGATGATGCCAGGGAAATGGTGAACCAAAAAAGGTGGCAGAATTGTAGCAATTGGCTTCTGTCAATCTGATGAATTAGGGAATGCCTCCACATGGATAATGATGATTTAATCCTGAAAAAAAAAACAAATTTAGCAATCTGTCTTGCAGAAAGGAGCTGAATTCCAGAGATGAGGTGAGAGTGGCATTAAGATAGCATTTGACTAGTGTGACATTAAGATACCTTAGTAAAGTTGAAGTAGAGGAAAACTCTCAATGGGTTGGAAACAGACCTGGCACAAGTTGTGGTTGTTGGAGGTCAAAAACCTTAATCCTGGGACATCACTGCAGGAGTTCCTCGGGCTAGGGTCCTAGGCCCAGCCATTTTCAGCTGCTTAATTAGTGACCTTTCCTTCATCATAAGGCCGGAAGTGGGAATGTTCAATGGTGATGACACGATATTTAGTAACATTCACAACTCCTCAGATAATGAAGCAGTCTGTGTCCACATTGGAAAATGGGAGCAGGAGTAGGCCATTTAGCCCTTTGAACCTGCTCCACCAGTTCTTCCTGGTGGATCTGGTTATGGTCTCAACTCCATTTCCCTGTCTACCCCTATAATCCCTGGCTCTCTTGTCTATCAAAAATCCATCAAAATCAGCCTTGAATAAATCCCACTGCTCTCTGGGGAAGAGAATCGCACAGACTAACAACCCTCAGAAAAATAAATCTCATAAGGGAGACCTCTTATTTTTAAGCTGTGACCCCAGTTCTAACCTCCTACACAAGAGGAACGATCCTGTTGGTAGCTGCCCTATGACGTCCCTCAGGATATTTTATATATCAACAAGATCACCTCTCATGCTTCTAAACTCCAATGGGTAATGGCCCAAGCTGAGCTCTGTAGAGTCAACATGTTCTCCCCGTGTCTGCATGAGTTTCTTCCGGGTACTTTGCTTTCCTCCCACTGTTGGAAAGATTTTCAGGTTAGGTGAATTGGCCATGCTAAATGTACCCAAATAAGTGTCAGAGTGTGGTGACTAGGGGATTTTCACAGTAACTTTTGTTTTATTCATTTGTGGGATGTGGGCATTGCTGGCTGGCCAACATTTATTACCCATACCTAGTTTCCCTTGGAGAGCAGTTGAGAGTCAACACCATTGCTGTGGCCTGACCAGGTAAACTTGACAGATTTCATTGCAACTTAATTGCACTGTGAATGTGAGCCTAGTTGTGACACTAATAAATAAACTTACAACTATTTCTTCAAAAAGTAAGTCCTTCATCCCATGTATGAGTTTAGCGAATCTTCTTTATGCTGCTTCTGATGCAATTACATCCTTTAATAAACAAGGAGATCAAAAATGTGCACAGAGTTCCAGACGTGGTCTCACCAAATCCAAGTACAGCTCAATGTAACTTTCCTATTTTTATATTTCATTTCTTTTGCAATAAAAACCAACATTTTATTTGCCTTCTTCATCACTTACTGTGCCGGCATAATAGCCTTTTCTGAATCTTCTACCATGACATCCAGATCCCTCTGTATCGCTGAGATCCACACTCTCTTTCCAAAACAGAGGTACCAAATTAACATCCTGAAAGCTTCTCACTGACGGGAAATTTACCTTTACCAGCCATATAAATACTGTGGCTACAAGAGCAAGTGAAAACCTGGGAATTTTGCGGAAAGGAACTTGCATCCTGACCACCCAAAGCCTAACTTTCATCTAAATGGCACAAGATGGGAGTGTGATGGAATACTCCCCAATTGCCTGGATGAGTGCAGATTCAAAAATGCTCAAGAAGCTCGACCTAATGCTGAACAAAGTATCCTAAAGGATCCTGATTGATCAACTTCCCATTCATCAGAGCTCAAAACATCAGCAGTGTGTATTAACTACAAGATGCACTGCAGCAATTCACCAAGGGTCCTTTGACAGCACCTTCCATCCCGTGACCACGATCACCCAGAAGGACAAAGGCAGCAGGTGCATGGGAACATCACTGCTTGCAAGTTCCCCATCCATGACACATCATGCTAACTTAGAATTATACCACCATTCCTTCACCATCACTGGATCAATACCTTGGAACTCCCTCCCTAACTGCACTGTTGGTCTGCATACTCCGCGTGGACTATAGTGGTTAGGAAGGCAGCTCCCCATCATCTTTTCAAGTGCAATTAGAGGTGGACAATAATGGTGATGCCCACATCCCGTGAACATATTTTAAAAAATCCAATATTAAGAGCTGCATCCAAAAACCAATCTGGGCACAGATCAGGTGCCAGACACAACTGTCACTTTTCACACACACTTTTTACTAATTTTATTTCATCGAGTTGGAAGAAGCCAATTTGTGTTTATCCACAAGATGGCACCAGAGTCCAATTTCTACCACAAGGGACCCATTTCTGCCGTTGATTTTGTAACCTGAAAATTAAATTACATAAAAAGTTATTGCTGCATTCACCTGTCAAGAAAACTACTCCTTGTAAACTGCACTTTTCATTTTTTCACTGATACCATCCACCTGAGTTCCTTCTGGTTCAGATCAATTAAAGAAATGTATGGTTTGTTTAAACGTACAGTGTCACCCTGAGTTCACACTATTGAATTCAATGCTGTTAACTATTCCTTCAGAGCAGGAACCTCCTTGAATTCAGACTTAGCGGTGCTACTGAAGTCATACATTTGTACAAGTTTCCCACAAGCAATTGTCCTCCTGCACAGAGCTAGCAGAAATTCAAACTGAACAATTTAATTTAAACTGTGGTTAAAGAATGAATTCCAAATATGTTATGAACCCTAAAACTTAATAGAATTACAGTATCCACCTCAAGGAAAAATGCGTACAACAGATTCCTCACTAACCCACTGTTAATCTAACTCTATCCACTTAAAATTGAAAGTGAAGTTGGATCTATTCCCCCCTTTCCATTAGAACTGAAACATCATGGGCCCGACTTTATCATTGTGTTGATGACGATAATGGATCCCATTTTCGGCATGAAAACTTGGTAAAGTTGGGTGTGACACGAGTAGTGTGATCTGTGACTGCCTCCGCACTGCTTCCCTCTCTACCAACGCCCAAAAATGGCTGTGATCGCGCCAAAACGGCTACGATGGCCATTTAAATACATTCCAATCGACTTGTTGGGCTCCTTGCCCAACTTTCCCAGCACTCCCTTTACCACTGTGTTCACCAATCCGGAATCAGCGTGAAACAGACATGTTCCAGAGAAGCCCGATTCGGGCTCTCCATCAGTGAGGGTTAGTGAGAAGGTAAGTGCCCAATGTCTGATGGCTCTCTGCTGCTTACAGGGCTCCTTTTGTTGCGGCCATTTCCTTTTTCGGGTCGATGGCAGTTTTATGAGTGTGTGGGGGGGGTGGGGGGCTGTTGCTCAGCAAGGTGTCAATGTCCGACTTGCAGCACAACATGGGTCTCAGTACTGACCTTGGGTCTTGTGGATGCTGCTGGGTCCTAGTGCGCTCAGCTCACTTCCAGCTGAAGGATGTGCACAAAGCCCTTGCAAATTGCACTGCTGCAACCTCTTAACTTTTCAAGGAGCCGTGATTGTGGGGAGCATGTGGCTGGGGGGGGCGCTGTGACTGTGGGGAGCATGTGGGTGGGACTTCAGGGGTCAGCGATTCTGGGGAGCATATGGGTGAGGGGATAGGCAGATAGGCAGTGATTGTTACTGTGCTAGGGGCAAGCAGCATTCCTTAACCTCTACATGTGTTCCTCTCCATCTCCAACCCTTCCCCCTCTTTCAGAGTGAAGAGATGGCTTTTGCAATGCAACCAATTGATCTTGCTGTTCTTTTGGTTGCTGCTGGAGCTTAGGAGGAGGAGCGGGATGAAGAATTGTGGGCACAGGAGGCTCAGGGCTTACCACTTAACAGTAGTAGAGGGAGACAACCACCAGAGGCAAGTGGTGACCACCATTTGCCCAGGGGCAACAGGAGAAGGAGGGAGCAGAGACCCGGGCAGTTCTGTGCATGAGTGTCATTTGAACAGGTGTTGGACACCATGTACCATCAACGTCTCCGCCTCTGAAAGGAGACAGTGCAACACCTGTGCAACCTATTGCAAAGCCTGGCATTTCCAGTCTGGAAGGAGCCAGTCGCTCTGAACTTTTATACGCCTGGCTCCTTCCAGATCCCTAGCCGAGATGTCTGTGGCATTTCCCAGTCAGCCGTGCACACCTGTATCAAGCAGGTCACAGAAGCCCTGTGTGCCCAGGCTGGGCAGAACATCAAATTTAACCTGGATCAGGCGCATCAGGAAGCCCGGGCTGCAGAGTTCACAGCCATTGCAGGGATGCCTAATTTACAGGGGGCCATCGACTGCACCCGTCACCCTCAAGGCCCCCCTGCAGAATCCACAAAGATTAATCAACAGGAAGGGGTTCCACTCCCTGAATGTCCAACTCGAGTGAGGCCACAATATGTGCATTATATACATCTGCACGAGACACCCAGGTAGTGTGCACGACAGCTTCATTGTCGGGAGATGTGACATGCCGCAGGCATTTGAGGAGGTGCCCATGCTGCAGGGATGCTCGTGAGTGATATGGGATACCTGCTTTGGACATGGCTGATGACGCCTGTGTGGAGGCCTGCGACTGAGGCAGATACCTGCTATAATGAGGCCCATGTAGCCACCCGCGCAATAAGTGGAGAGGTACATTGGGCTCCTCAAAATGCAATTCCGGTGCCTGGACCGATCTGGCGGGGCTGTCCAATACAACCCTGTGATCTCTTCCCTGCAAAACCTGGCATAGCAGAAAGATGACTTATTGGAGGAGGAGGAGGACGTGGAGGCTTTCACTCTTCAGAAATTAAGCTGGCAAATATTTCTTATGACTTCAGAAAAAGGGGACGAGCACCAAGAATTTCTGATTATAAGACTCTCAGTCTGGATATTGTTTCTTGTGTGAAATTCCTGAACCTTGACATTCTTATTTTCATGCTACACTTCATTCCGAATTCTAAGACATTTTTTATAACTTGTTACTTTTTTTTATATAACATATAAAATGCTCATGTTCTCGACTGTTAAATAATATGGGTGACAAACTTAAGTCCTTATGGTAAAAGTGATTGCAGCATGAGTGGCTTCCCCAAGAGGAACACTTGACTCTGCGAAACGTTAAATATAATAAAGCCAGCGTTTTTAAATTAGACCATCAGTGACTGGAAATGAGAAGGGGAATGGGCACTCAAATCAAAAGTAAGCAGGCAAACTAATCAATTAATTTGTCAAGTGAGGCTTGTATTTCAAATTGTGTGGATGGTCTAGATGTGTATAGTTCAGAGCTCAAGTGCAACCCAAACACGCATTGAAATCATTTGAAAAGAGCGTTCACTCAGAAATTAACCATTCATTAAATTATTCCAATGTTTTTCGGGCTGCAGCAGTGATTTGCTCCTGAGGTTATCTCCGTTTTGCTTGACCCACAGAACTGTTTCACTCCACCAGGTTAAAACTGACCCCTGAATATCGAACCTGGGGCCTTCTTGATTTTTATGCCTCAGCTATTCACTGCCTCACTGCCTTCGTTACTCGCTGTTCAATACACAGCAAATGGCTTTTCAACCGCCAGAGCGCTTTAGATAAGGACTTAATAATACACCGTCTTTCGGTTGAGGGAGAAATCCTGACTTTATCCTGAATAAAAATCAGCTTCTGGGACGACCTTCAGTAAAAATATATGCAAAATGAAAAAATATCTTTCAGCTCAGTCAGGAACATGATGCTGAAAATGATTTAAAAAAAACACTTCCTCACTTAAAAGGGCCAAAATAACCATGAGGTAGTTTAAGCGACGGCAGATTAAACATTACTTATGTTATAAAGTTGTTCTTTCAATCATCCAGTTTTTATGAATGCACATTTCCATTATATTTTGAGCAATCAGGGCTGCTTAATCGAAGTTATCTGAGAATGGTTGAATCGGTCAGAACAAACTGGAATATCTTGTTGTTCATCCCTTCATTTCATCATCTGCAGTGTTCCTGCTCGAACCTCTGCCTTCATCCACATCATTCTTTACCTCGCTCCCCATAATGAACATTCCCCCTTCATCAAGGGGGAGGCGATAGCCTAGTGGCGTTATCGCTAGACTATTTATTCAGAAAAACTCAGCGAATGTTCTGGGAATCTAGGTTTGAATCTTGCCATGGCAGATGGTGGAATTTGAATTCAATAAAAAGTATCTGGAATTAGGAATCTATTGGTGACCATGAAAGCATTGTCGATGTTCGGGAAAACCCATATGGTTCACTAACGTCCTATAGGGAAGGAAATCTGCCCTCCTTACCTGGTCTGGCCTACATGAGCTACTGCAATGTGGCTGACTCTTGACTGCCCTTCAAGGGCAACTAAGGATGGGTGATAAATAGTGGCCAGCCAGTAATGCCCATGACTCAGGGATGAATAAAAAATTGTTTCTTCTTTTATTTCAGCACATCATCTTAAATTGAGCAATAACAAAATAATATGTTAATCTTGTTAGCTTTATCATTGTTCGAACATTAATCAGTCATTGCTGGCAATTCAGAGAACAGTATGGGATCTTCATATTTAAGATTTCATTTGAACTTTCAAATGTTTCGAGGATATATTAGCTGTATGTCTGGCTTTCTCTTTGTGTCTTCATCTGCATAGTGCAGTGAGAAGGCCTCCCCAGGCCTGATCAATGGTGTCACGGAACACTTGCCATGAAGTCACCATGAACAAGTGACAACACACAAAAGATTAGACTGGCTGGTTGAATAGGAATACATTGAGGTTTGCTAAGATTGAGCTAACAAAAGCAGCAGGCCTGCATTTGGGTAAGCCAACAATTGTGGACAGAAGACAAATTCTAAGTTCAAGAGTTGTGGGAGAAAAAGAAATAAAAAATTCTTGAATAAAATTAAAGCAAAAAAAAACTTTTCAAAGTTTCAAACTTTGAACATCAGGTGGAACTTTACTGGCGCTACGGTGATGGACCAATAAAATTTGGGGAATTATGTCAGAGCATGATACTGACTTCTTCCCATCACTGGAAAGATTTGCCAAGGGTGGTTGGGCAATGGGATTGTGAACTTGCAGGTTATATAGAAAACATACATCAAAAATAGAAGGAATAGACCATTTGGCATTTCAGTAGTGGCAGACAGGCAACTGAGGACATTATATAGCCAAATGACAATGATTCTGAAGTGCGCTTTAAATTTTCCCTGGAGCATAGGTTCAGTGGAGTATCAGTCGCTCACCTGCTCAAAGGAACCGGGGGCTTAGCAGAAGGCTTTTGAGTGATGGCTGGAAGTGGTAGCCATTGAGTCCAAGGTGTCTAAAAACAGGCAAGTTGAGGATGTTTGAAACAAATAAGGAATTGAAAAGTTGGAGGGACTGCACAGTATGAATCCGTATCAGAGGGCACTTACTAATAGGGTCTCTCCAAGCCATTTTAGATGAGTCCACTCGATGCTAAGAAAAATAATAGAATCCCCTCAAAAGAAGTGTAGAGAAACACATTTAGAAAAGAAAAATGAGTAGTGGCACGGTGACACAGTGGTTAGCATTGCTGCCTCACAGTGCCAGGAATCTGGGTTCAATTCCGGTCTTGAGTTTCTGTCCGTGTGGAGTTTGTAAGTTCTCCCCGTATCTGTGTGGGTTTTTCCAGGTGCGCTGATTTCCTCCCACACTCCAAAGATATGTAGGTTAGGTGGATTGACCGTTCTAAATTACCCCTTAGTGTCCAAAGATGCGTAGGTTAGGGGAATTAGCAGAATAAATGTATGGGGTTACAGGGATTATGGCTTGGGTGGGATGCTCTGTTGGAGATTTGATACAGTCCCGATGGGCCAAATGGCCTCCTTCTGCACTGTCGGGATTTTATTCTGTGGTTTAAGTGGATTCCAAAGCTTTTCCAGTCAATGTAGTGTAGCCATTGTAGTAATGTAGCAAACATGACAGCCAATTTGTACAAAGCAAAACAACGTCCCACAAACAGCAATGTGACCACAATCAGATAATCTGTTTGTGATGTTGGCTGAGAGATACATCTTGACCAGGATACTATGGATATCCTTCTACCTCCTCTTCAAAATTGGGATCTTTTATTTCCCCCCAAGATGGCAGAGGAGATTTCAGTTTAATACCTCATGTGAAAGGCTTCACCTCCAACAGATTAGCATTCTGTCAATTGTGGAGCTGACAGCTCAGTTAGCTGGATAGCTAGTTTGTGATGCAGAGTGAAGTCCACAGCAGTGGGCCTCTTGTCAGCAGCTGAGATTATTTATGAAGCCCCTCCCTCCTCAATATTGCCCTTCATCTGAGCTTTGGTGATCCTCAGGTTAAAATCACCACTAATCAGCTTTCTCCCTTAAAGGTCATCTGGTCTATGGTGACTTTACCTTTAATTTCCCACTAAGCATTGATAGCCTTGATATTTGTGCCTTATTTCCGGAAATTTGTTAGTCATTGGCACAAGTGCTACTATAGAAGAATCATAGAAACCCTACAGTGCAGAAAGAGGCAATTTGGCCATCGAGTCTGCACTGACCACAATCCCACACAGGCCCTATCCCTGTATCCCTACATATTTACCCGCTATGCTACGCATCTCGGGATACTAAGGGGCAATTTAGCCCGGCCAATCAACCTAACCTGCACATCTTTGGACTGTGGGAGGAAACCGGAGCACCCGGAGGAAACCCATGCAGACACAGGAAGAATTTGCTAACTCCACACAGGCAGTGGCCTAAGCCAGGAATTGAACCCAAGTCCCTGGAGCTGTGAAACAGTAGTTCTAACCACTGTGCTATGGTGCCACCCATAATTGAGCCACAGTTGATTCTTGTTTCATCGGAAGTAACTCTTCAAATGCAGACAATAAAAATAGAACAAAACTTACCCCAACTTATAAATCAAAGAAATGTCATTACTCCAAACTTGGAAGAGTGATAAAGGTACGTTCAACACATGGAGTGGAGCTGATACAGCCAGTGAAGTTCCAGTCTCATGCACTCCATGTCAAACACCCGTGCCTGCAGAACTGAACACAAGGGATGTTATTTTGTGCAGTATATGGCTTTAAACTGGCACATATGCATATAATGCTTTTAGATTCAGCAGAAATCTATCACAATCAGGTGGACTTAAGCAAATCTTTTCTGGATGCTTCGATGTTGTGCTCTCCCAGTGTTTACAGTTGACAGAGAAGCAGAATTCTGCCTTCTTTGCTCCAGTCACAAGGTGGCTGCTCAGTACCTGAGCCCCAGAGGGGACAGATCACATCATTCTTGTGCATGGATGCCACGTCTCCCCATTCTATTATCATGGTAACAAACAGCCCATTGGCTATGATGTCCAAACATCTTACAGTACTGCTCGAGCATCTACTGCTTTGGTTGTGATGGTCAAGGTTCATCATCTGTAAAACTGAGAATCACTCAGCCTTCCCGCAATCCTCCAATTGTGTGTGGCTGTAGGTGTCACTGCATCCATTAATTGTTCATGTACTTCTGTGCCAAGCACACTACTGGTGCCATTCATTCTCAACCATATTCAATGGCCCTGATGTGCAAGTAACTGCACTAGTGAAGACTGCATGTGTCTGATGTAATGTTGTCTCTTCAGCTGCCAGATCCTTCTCCAAAGTGTCATGTAGGCCCAGAACCATTGTTGGTTCCTTATCCATTACTGTCCTTGTGGGAGACGCAAGAGTGCTGTTAAAGAATTGTTCCTTCAATCAACTTCTGCTGCCTGTTCTTAATCTGGAGCTTCCAGTGTTCATTAAGGGCCACAGAAGCACCATAGTTAGCACTTCACAGAAAGGCTAATATCCATGTCCATCATGTTGCTCACTCACTATGGTCCCCACATCCCCTTATCCTCAGAGACAGGCTGCCCTGCTGCAACCCATCTTATTCATTTCTTCCTCCTCCATAAGGGGCAATCCAGCTATGATTGGCAACTACCTCGATTCTTCTCCATTCACTTGCATTGTGAGTGTGCTTCTTCTGCATACACTTAGACACAATGTCACTGGTTTCGTAGCCCATCTCTGTTCACCAGTCTGTGCCATTTTTCATATCTAACATCATACCATTTGGAGACTTACTGCAAGGGGGCATTCAGTGTTGGGAAAGCAATGATTGGCTCTGATGGATCAAAGGACTCTGTGATGAGTCAACTCTGTATCTCACTGTGGACATGCAGAGCTGTGAGCTTGCTATTCTGAATACCATATACCTTACTAGACCCCATTAGATAATTGAAACACTTCTGAAACTGCATCCATATTCGTGTGGCCACCCTATGTCTGCTAACTTCCTTAGCAAGATCGGTAATACCTTTTTCATGAGGCTTACTAGCCTGCTTCTCCCATCTACTGTGGTCTGCTCCCCTGCCAGCTGGCCAATAATTGGTGACAGATCGGAAAGCTCGTGAGGATGTCCTCTCCCAATCCATGTGCCCATGAATGTGACCCTGGTGATGGGAGTTCCATTCATTTTAGAAAAGCCAACCCATCACTTCAAGAAGAATCAAGATGGCGGCAAAGCTAAGAGAAGAAGTTTAGAAATTTGGTTGACAGCTACTCTGACTAAATTATGGAATTCCAATGTGACAGGTTTACACAGGTAAATTCTGTTATAAATACAGGCATTTATAAAATAAAAGTTGGCTCAGGGGAATAAAAAAAGTGTGGCTCCAGAAAAGAATGGTTTGGATAAAAGTATAGGGAGAAACAAGAACTTTGATACAAGATAAGCAATGAAATATGTTTTCATTATTTTTGTTTTCTATGTATTAGATGTCATGCATTCCCACAGAGAAACTACTAAGATTATATATCTGTAGGAGGAAATTGGATATCGACTTTGGTTGCATGTGTAAAAACAAAGATTTATAAGACCTGGAGTAACTTGGACCAAGGTCATAGCACTGGAATAAAATGTCTTCCAGCAAATGCATCAATTGTATTTCATATTAAAGGAAAAGGACATGGCTGAATCTTTCCAGTTTGGGACTTGGGTAATGAAGTAAGATTGCACATTATTCTGTTGTTTCTGCAAATTCTGCAAACAGAATAATGTGCAATCTTATTTCATTACCCAGCTCCCAAACTGGAAAGATTCAGCCATGTCATTAAGTTCAAGAGTATGGCATCATAGAATTTTACAGCTCAAAAACAAGCTCTTTGGCCCATTGTGTCTGTGCCAGCCATGAAAATCTATCTATTCTAATCCCATTTTCCAGCACTTGGTCCATTGCCTTGTACACTATGGCATTTCAAGTGTTCATCTAAAAGCATCTTAAATGTTGTGAGGTTCCTGCCTCTACCATCCTTTCAAACAATGAGATCCAGATCCCTTCACCCTTTTGATGAAAAGGGCTTTACCTCAAATCCCTTGCCCCTACCTTAAATCTATGCCCCCAGTTACTGAACCCTCTGCTGAAGGAAAAAGCTCCTTCCTACCTAACCTATCTATGTCCCTCATAACTTTGTACAACTCCATAAGGTACCCCATCAGCTTTCTCTGCTCGAAGGAAAACAACCCCAGCTTAACCAGCCTGTCTTCATCGCTGAAATATTCCATCCCAGGCAACATCCAGGTGAAGTTCTTCCGCACCCCCTCTAGTGCAATTACATTCTTCCTATAGTGAGAGCGTTTCTCCTGCATACACTTATACACAATGCCACTGGTCTCGTGGCCCAGCTACTGCTAGTCCTATTGTGACCAGAGCTGCCTAATGATCTTTTATACAGTTCTATCATCATCTTCCTGCCCTTGTAATCTATGCCTTACCTAAAAGAGGCAAGGCTCCCATTTGCCTTCTTAACCACCTTACCTTTTTGTCTTGCTGCCTTCAGGGATCTACGGACATGCACCCCAACGTCCCTTTGTCCTCTGTATTTCCTAGTGCTCTACCGTTCCTTGTGTGTTTTTTTGTTTAACTAAACCCACCCAAAATACATCACTTCACACTTCTTCAGGATTAAATTCCATTTGCCACTGTTCTGCCCATTTGACTAGCCTGTTTTTATCATCGTCTAATCTAAGGCTTTCCTCCTCGCTATTTACCATACCAGCAATTTTCATTTCATCTGCAAACATATGGATTATATCTTCCACTTTCACACGTAGATTATTAACATGCACGACAAACAGCAAGGGACCCAGCACCGATTCCTGAGCTACTCCACTGGGACACAGCCTTCCAATCACAAAAACAACACTGGACCCTCACCCTCTGCCTCCTGCCACTAAGCCAATTTTGGATCCAATTTGCCAAATTGCTCTGGATCCATATGGTTTTGCTTCTTGATCAGTCTCTCGTGCGGAATCTTGTCAAAATGTATGCTTTGTGTAACAGTCCTAAGTGGAGTCAGTTTAGATAACACAACAAAGTTACTATCAATGGCATAACACTGCTGGAAAATAAACACTATTTTTAGAGTTTCAAATTCCTGTTCCAAACTCAGATTGGAAAGAAAAAGATCACATTAAGTGCAGGAAAATTAGTTTATCTGAAGTAGGGGTTAAACTTAATTTCTGATGTAAAGTAGGGGGAGCTCTGAAATCAAACCCACTCTACAATGTTTAATTCAATCACTGGATGTCAACCATGATAGAGAATTTCTTTCTCCAACCTTGACATATCTCATTGACATGACCACAAACAATCATCAAAAGCAAAATAATTAGAAAGGATGATCTTATTTCTTCCGTTGATTACTTAGCAAAGAACAAGAACCTCTCAAACACAAATCCAAGCTGAATGTTAGATCTTATAAGTGAACATCTTTCAGACATTTAGGTACAAACTACAAAGATAAAAATCATCCATTTAACTTCTGTACTTGTTGCTTTGTAAAAATTGATTTTGTTATTATGAAAGAGCTAATAGATGATTGGAACCAAATTAACATTTCAGAGGATTTTTTAAACCAGTGTTTGAAGGAGCGCAGAACTCTTTGATCTGTTCTCACATGACGGCGCTTCAATTTACATGATTTGCTGTATAGAGACACTCTAACCACGGCCCCTTGACATTCAATGATGTTACCATCATTAAATACCCCACTGTCAATATCCTAAGGATTACCATTGATCGGAAACTTAACTGGACTCACCACATAAGCACGGTGGCTACAAGTGCGGGTCAGAGGCTAGGAATACTGTAGCGAGCAACTCAGCTCCCAACTCTCCAAAGTCTGTCCATCATCTACAAGGCACAAGTTTGGAATGTGATGGAATACTCCCCACTTGCCCAAATGGGTGCAGTTCCAACAACACTCAAGAAGCTTGACACCTTCCAGGACAAAGCAACACGCTTGATTGGCACCACATCCATTCCCTCCATACCAATGCTCAGTAGCAGTGGTGTGTACTATCTACAAGATGTGCTGCAGAAATTCACCAAAGATACTTAGACAACATCATCTCCAACTAGGAGGACAAGGGCAGCAGATATATGGGAATATCACCACCTGCAAGATCCCCTCCAAGGCAGTCACCATCCTAACTTGGAAATATATCATTGTTGCTTCACAATCATTGGGTCAAAATCCTGGAATTCCCTCCCCAACGCACGTGGGTCAACCCAAAAAAACAGCTCAACTGTTTCAAAAAAACAGCTCACCACCACCTTCTCAAGGGCAACTAGAGTTGGGACTTGAAATACTGTGTGCAATTCTGGTCACTTATTATAGAAAGGATATTATTAAACTAGAAAGAGTGCAGAAAAGATTTACAAGGATGCTACTGGGATTTGATGGATTGAGTTATAAGGAGAGGCTGGATAGACTGGAACTTTATTCTCTGGAGCGTAAAAGGCTGAGGGGTGATCTTATAGAGATCTATAAAATAATGAGGGGCACAGATCAGCTGGATAGTCAATATCTTTTCCCAAAGGTAGGGGATTCTAAAACTGGAGAGCATAGGTTTAAGGTGAGAGGAGAGAGATAGTCAATATCTTTTCCCAAAGGTAGGGGATTCTAAAACTAGAGGACATAGGTTTAAGGTGAGAGGGGAGAGATACGAAAGTGTCCAGAGTGACAATTTTTTCACACTGAAGGTGGTGAGTGTCTGGAACAAGCTGCCAGAGGTAATAGTAGAGGCGGGTACAATTTTGTCTTTTAAAAAGCATTTAGATAGTTATATGGGTACGAAGAGTATAGAGAGATATGGGCCAAATGCGGGCAATTGGGATTAGCTTAGGGGTTTAAAAAAAAGGGTGGTATGGACAAGTTGGGTCGAAGGGCCTGTTTCCATGCTGTAAACATCTATGACTCTATAACTAGGGATGCGCATTAAATAATGACCAGCCAGTGACACCTATGTCCCATGAAAGGATTAAAAAAATGTATTTACCTGACATCAGGGGAAGCAGTAGCATAATGGTACTTTACTGGATTAACAATCAGGGGACCCAGAATAATGTTTTGGGGACTTGGGTTCGAATCCCATCATGGCAAATGGTGAGATTTGAATTCAATAAAAAAATCTGGAATTAAAGGTCTAATGATGACCAGGAAACCATTGTTGATTGTCATAAATACCCATCTGGTACATTCATCTCCTTTAGGGAAGGAAATCTTTACCCAGTCTGGCTACATGTGACTCCAGACCCACAACAATATGGTTGATTCTTAAATGTCCTCTGGAATGGCCTAGCAAGCCATTCAGTACAAGGGCAATTAGGAATGAACAATAAATTCTTCCCAGCCAGTGCCACCCACGTCCCATGAATGAATAAATAAAATTGTGCAAGAAAGTCTTAAAACAAAGTTAATTACTAATACCAAAAGAGAAAATGCTGGAAAAGCTCAGCAGGTCTGGCAGCATCTATAAGGAGAGAAAAAAGCTGACATTTTGAGTCCTGATGACCCTTTGTCAAATTACTAATTACTAATAGTTTGCTCACCTGATTAAAATGACCGTAAAGAAGAGGAGCAATGACACTGTCATACTACATTAAATTTCAGGCTTTGGTAGAACACAAGTGTATGTCAAAAAATTTCCAAGCTTGGTTATGAAGAAGACACTGAAGCTAAGATTCTTTGGTTGAGTCTATTTATTGCCCACAGAGCTTACGTTGCCACTCTAACACCATCTCTCCATTATTAGCTGATTCTTCCTTATGTGCACATCCAAGTATATTTAAGAATTAATATCCAACAGCTTTTCATCTTATGACCATAAACCACAAGGTATTTAACATCCATCACAGAGCCTTCTAGATACCAACACCGAGCGAGCAAAGGCTGGATCCCAATCATGGTTAATTACCAAGCCGATAACGCTGTTGCGAATCTCACATCAAAAAAAGTCTAATGGTGCAAAAGGTAAACTGTCAGAATCAAAAAGATTAAAACTGGGGGTTCTTTTAATGTCATTGATAAAATTGTGCAATGAGTGGTAGTTTGAAAGTGTGCCAATGATTGGTTCATAGCTGTATTCAATCACAGCATTCCTTTGATGTACAGGTAACTTATTAAATTACTTTATTATCTCAATTTCTTACCAATCCCCCTCCAGTGCAAATGCATTGCCATCTGTATTTTATAAGGGATATATTCTGTTTATTTTTCTCAGCACCTGTGAAAAGTTAGAAACATAAACCATTCACTTAAACATATATATTTTTGTAAACTTTTCCATATCAATGCTGTACTGTGTCACCAAGAAGGTCCAAGTGAATTGAAAATATAAAGTCTGAAATTAACAGATCAAATAAAGAGTGACCATTATATTAGCCATGTTCAACAGAGAAACTGATTTTGCCGGTGAATATTAAGTACAAGATTTTCTGTGTTTTGTGTCAAACCTCTTCTTGGAGTTAGAAAACTTAAATTGTTTATAGGATGCCAACATGACAGTGAGATCTGAAGCTGTTACATAAAGTGGCAGCGCCAGTACCTACAACAAGAAGTCACACTCCCCTTTAGTTTAATACCAAAGTGGTGACACTTGGATCTATGACGTGCAGCACCGAAGAAGAGTTTTCAGGGATAAGTGTGTCTTTGTAAAACAAAATGTGTGTCTTTGTAAAACAAAATGTACATATCTTTCTGAGGCTGGGATTAAAAGAAACACATTCTCCAGCATGTAGAGAAGAAAATAGGTTGGTGCTTTGAAAAACGATCAGATAATAACATTCAATTGTCATTATTTGATAAAGAATCATAGAATGGTGCAGCATAGATCATTTGGCAATCTTGTCTGTACCAGTACTTTTTTTCCACATGAGGGCTAGCACCTCATAAACTTTAATATTCGTCTTCAGCAAGCTACTTCCCTTTTTTAAAAAAAGATACAGTATCTGAGGCTCAATTTCCACAATGATTTTTGGCATCTGACATTCTGATCATCCTCTGTGTAAAGACACTTTATAACCTCTGTCACAACAATCAGAATGCCAGCCAACAAAATACATGCTGACATACAGAGCTGGCTCTGTTGGCATACATCATCGGTAAGCAATACTTTAACGTCCTAGGGTCTAGCAAAAGGAGTGGAACGAATAAGCAACAATTTACGATAATTGGAAATCTTCTCCAGTCCCAAGCTTTCAATAGTTTTAATCTGAAGTCTCATGTTTCACAAGACTCAATCTAATGCTTGGATGAATGTCAAGTTACTCGTGGAATGGTTTCATCCTCATTTCGTTAACTGAAGGAGTTGTTGCACTTGACTCAGCACTACAATTTATCACTAGTAAGCTACACTCATGGTTGTTATACCTGTGAGGAGACAAAATCAGTTTCATCACCTCACAAACAAGCTTTGCAACTTATCTTGTTCACTGAAGTACTGCAAGTCTCTCAAGTTTGCAAAAAAGAGCAACTTAAATGCTATAATCGTTTACTCATGAAATTGCACAAGAAACCAATATGAAAGACCGTCTGAGCGACATGCTGGTTCGGTGCATTGATCTGAAAATGCACCAGAGTGTGGCCGCTAGGAGAATTTCACAGTAACTTCATTGCAGTGTAAATGTAAACCTACTTGTGACACTAATAAATACATTTTCACTGGCCTGGATTTGTCTATTCCACTGGAGATGGGACAAAGTGATACTTTCAGCCATTGCCCCAGCCCTGCCACAGCTAAGATAGTATGTTGGGTTAAAGGTCATTACGTAAGGAGGGTGGTCTCCTCCGGTCTATATGCTACCAAGATGGAGCCCACCTCTACGACAGAGGAAAGATTTGGAAACTGCTCCATATTTGAAAGAGAAAGTGGAAAACTTGAAGGTGGCAGAAGAGACCTAACGCACTGAAAAGAAAACTATCTTGGGCCAGTAGAGGGGGGGAGCTGGACACTATCGGGCCTACTCCCTCTAATTTAAGGGCAAATTTGCCTTCCATCGCTGCACCTAAGGACTACCACTATCCTGCCATTTCCTAATGTCAACCAGGAAGTTTTCTGAGTCAGTCCACTTCACCACTGTCAGTTACACATACTGGGGATGTCATTCCCTGTTGGATTATGGAGGAAGGGAAATTTTGGTGGGGTTGGAATGTAGCTGGGTGATCTCTCTGATGGATTCACCTCCATTATATTGTGCAATTTTGGATCAGAAATAAGTCATAAGAAACCAAATTGTTTAATGTTCCAATGTTGCAAAACATCTAAGGTGAGAGTCACAAAATACACATGTGGCAAAGTCCAGACCAAAAATCCTTCAAAAATTAAGTATTCAGACAAAATTATAAAAATAAATTTAACATTACAATAACACCATGATTTCCAGACAGCCAAAATTAAGTATCCAGGTCAAGGATCTTTGTAGCAGCTGAACTTTATAAATCACTGTTGAAACCTCAGCAAAGTACAGCTCATTCTGGCACCATCTTTCAGGAAAAATTAAAAAGAACAAAAAGGTGATAAACCAGAATGTTAGCAGGGATAAAGGGCTTCAGTTATGTGAAGAGGTTGGAAAATTTAGAAATGTTCTCCTTGGAATGGAGAAGGTTAAGAGATGCTTTAATAGGAGGCTTCCAAGATCATGAGGCTTTCTTATAGTGTCATTAGAGAAAAGCTATTCCCTCTGGTGAATGAGTTGTCTGGATCTGGAATGTCCTAACTCTGAAGGTGGTGAAACTTGATTCCACAAGTGGCTTTAAAAGAGAGTTGACAGGTACTTCAGTAGGAGAACTTATAGATAACAATAGGGCTTTGGGAATTAATCATGACTGCTCTTTCAAAAAGTTAGCCTGGGTACACAAGGCCTGTGCCTTAAGGTTCAACAATTCAATACAGGGGGTTAAATTCAAAATGAGAAGTCTGAAAAATAACCGTTAAATGTGGAGTGCTTTGCAGAACTGGTGAGGGGATTGGGGGGAGGAAGGAGTGGGGCTGCTAAACACAAAAGCTGCCAGTTCTCACTACGCAGGACTTCTGCCCTGTGGGGTCTTGATTCCAGGGAAGACCTGTTGGTGGCCTCGTCACTGCCTGAATGGCATGTGATCCAACAAAAGAAACAGCAGCTTCCCAGTCAGTGGGCAAGTTCCCTCTACCTCGACAAATTTTCGTCCATCAGTGTGTTCCCTTACTTTTGTGCATTTACATTAAGAGGAAATAATTTTAGGGATTCAAATGTTTTCTGTCACTGAGTTAGGTACCCATGAATTCATGAACTCACTCATCTAAAGTATGTAAATGTGCAAAACTGTCTTCAAACTTCCAACATTAGTCTTGCCTGCCCCTTGTGCCACATTCATGGTGAAAGTGTTCCTTTTATCCTCATTACTCATCTTGTATCTTCCTATTTTTCACACCCTCTATTGATAGTGACATTCAGAATGACAATTTGCTGACAGACACCTGTGTAGTTGGATTAGCATCTGCAGTGCTTTCAAAAGGAACAGCAAAAATGTTGGTCTCGCATGAGAATTTCTTTACAGAAACTGTGCTTGAAACTTTTAACAACCTTAAATTGAGGTGCCAGAAAGTCAGTCTTGCCACATGGGTATTTTGTGTCTCTCAGCCTTAATTAGCTGTTTCACAACATTGAAACATCAAAGGTTTCGGTTTGCTTTTGACTCATTTCTGATCCCCACACTCAATGCCAAAAAATCTTGTGCCGTAAGTGATTCCTTGCTGTCACTGGATCAATGTGTGACTTTAGATGCACAGTATTTGTTGGCCTGGATTTTGCAATTAGCAAAGAAACAAGGGTGCTTGCTGCCCTTGGGGAAAACTATCCAAAAAAGTACAACAATCCCTTTAGTCAGCACAGGATCACTAAAAAACTGGATTATTGGATCATTCTGTTCCTCTCAAACTCCCAAAGCTGCTGTCAGTTGTAGTGGACTCAGAGCGAATGCTGATCGGCCACATAACATACTCTGACCAGAGATTGAGCAGAAACCTTGGATAGAGTCATAGAATCCTACAGTGCAGAAAGAAGCTATTCGGTCCATTGAGTCTGCACCAACCATAACCCCACCCAGGCCTTGTCCCCTTAAACCCCATGCATTTCTTCTAGCTGGTTCCCCTGACACTACAGTGCAATTTAGCATAGGCAATCCACCTAACTCACACATCTTTGGGAGGAAACCAGAGCACCTGAGAACCCATGCAAACTCTGCACAGATAGTGACCCAAGCCGGGAATTGAACCCAGGTCCCTGGTGCTGTGAGGCTGCACTGCTAACCACTGTGCCGCCTTATCAAATCGGGCATTACAGTGGCACGTAAGTGATATATCACATAGTCCCTTCAGGATCTCATACATCTCAGAAAGTGATGGAATAAACAACTGGTTGCACCATAATTAACAATAAAAGTTAATTATAAATATTTAAGGGAAGAATGGGAAAGACAAACCAAACCAATCACAGATTTACAATATACAGAACCTGACTAGTTTGAACACAGAAAATGATGAACAATTGCATCCTGCATAAAAAAAATCAATAAAAAGCTTGACACTAACTTTACCTTACTTTTAAATCATGTTTAAAAATCTTTTACTGGTCTGCATCAATGTTCATACCAATAGTTATTGCAATTGAATCATTCTAATACAGTGGAATTGATTTGGAGTAACAGGTTGGAAAGCAGACCATTCAAACAGCCTTCCAGAAGCAGAAGGGAGGCCCAACTGACTTTAACAGTCAGACCTCATTAACATGCTGCCAGACAACTTCCTAACTACAACAGCCCAGGCTTGGCAGAAGAGGTTGCTTGGTTATTAAAATTAGCTAGAGAGAGATTGTGGACCTGTAAGCAAACCTTCCAACTAAGGGAATTGATCAGGAAATGTTCTGACAGGGGTCATTGTCAGCGTGGAAGAAGGAAACAGGATACATGGGTGGCTCATTATTTCTTTCTGTGGTCCAGACAAACACTTAAGAAGAAAACATCTTTCTGGGTTTCTTTAGGTCCCAGATTGATTTCCCAATATTCCTTGCCAACAGGGAAACTACCTGCTCAGGGTACAGATTAATACTGATGACATGATCGGAGGCAATTCTGCATATACACATTTAAATCGATGAAGGCTGGATTGGGGATATGAGAAGCCAATGGAGAAGTCCTCTATTATATTTCAACAGCTCTCTGATAGTTCCTGCATACACAATGGAATGAAAATCACCTACACTACGTTACTGCCCAAGCAATGTGTTATAATCAGCAATGTACATTGTGAAAGGAATAAAATGGGAAACTTCTCTTCACAGGATAAATCCACTTACAGCAAGATTATTCATTCTGAAAAGCATGAATAAACATGTGACCTTATAGAAAAAGCGACATACAGAATATCAATTGGCAATGAAAGACTCTTCTCAAGCTAGGTCACTGGCTTGCAAATATAAAAGGACAAGGTTATTGAAGTTACAGTTATTAATATTCATCTAATACAATGTAAAATGATGTTTAAGTCATTCATGACATCGATAGCAGTGTTTTCTGATGCTGATTTACTGACTTAGGTCAACAATAAAAGACAGCTTACATTAATTTAGATTACTCTTTAATAACATGTATATCTCTCAAAAAAAAGTGAGGAATTGTTATAGAACATCACCATCCATCCCCTTAACATTTTCAAGTCTCTATCACAGAGTTTAAAAAATGCTTCTATTCCTAACATAAATCTGCAGACAAATATTGGAGTAGGGAAGGTGATAAATATTTCAAATATAGATTCGGTAGAAGGATCAATATCAGGAGGTGTTAGTCTGGCAGAATGGCTCTTTTTTATACATTCTGTAATGCGTTAGTGAAAGACTGAATTCACAGGATTGATTAGCCCCCCTCTCCCATTGCTGGATATATTTGGTGGGGGTGATGTGAAATATGTCAGGTGGCTAGCCTACTGCCTTCCTCTCACCGCGACCTGAATCCTCATAATATAGTAGGTGGGAAGCTGGGAAAATCGGCAGCCCACTGCCATTTTTAAATAAATAATCAGGTAACTGAACCTGTTCCCAAGCCAACTGACCCAAATATTACACTGTCCATGTCCCATGGTGGGCAGATAGCTGCAAGCAGGTAAGCTGTTTTTTAAAGCAAATTGCTGAAAAGGGTGGGCAGAAGTTGGGTACCCTAAGCTTATCAGAGTGGGGTATCTCACCAAGAAGTTACCCCCGCTTTGTTTGACCCACCCGGCCTCCAAAACTTACCCCTCTAACACCTGTGCCTCTCTCCACCATATACCTTTGTCCCATCCTTACGTTGTTGAAACTTTCCATTGTGTTGTGTGGCATTAACCACATGCAACACGGAAAGACTTTGAACACATCTAACAACTCAAGACTGGGCACCAATCAGGCACTAAAGGCCATCGGCAGCAGCAGAATTGTATTCAATCACAATTTGTAACCTCATGGTCTGGCATATACCCCATTCTACCATTACCATCAAACCAAAGGATCAACCCTGATTCAATTTAGGCTACAGGAGGGCATTCCAGGGGCTACACCAGGCATACCTAAAAATGAGGTATCAATCAGGTGAAGCAACAACACAAGACTACTTGCGTGCCAAACAGCACAAGCAGCAAGTAATAGACAGAGCTAAACAATTCCCCAACCAATGGATCAGATCTGAGCTCTGCAGTATTGCAAGGTCCGGCCGTGAATAATGGTTGATAACGCAGTGGACGAGGAAGCTTCATAACTACCCTTACCTTCAATGATGGCGGAACCCAGCATATCAATGAGAAAGGCAAGGCTGAAGCATTTGCAACTATCTTTGACAGAGATGATCCATCATGGCCTCCTTTGATGGTCCCCTGCATCACAACTGTCAGTTTTTAGCCAATTCGATATCAAGAAAAGGCTGAAGACACTAGATAGTACAAAGGCTTTCGGCCCTGTCAAGATTCCAGCAAAAGTACTAAAGACTTGTGCTCCAGAACTTGCTGTGTCCTTTGCCAAGATGTTTCAGTATAGTTGCAACATGAGCATCTATCTGGCAATGTGGAAAATTGTGTAACAGCGCCCGATAGAAGAGGTGAGGACTGAAGTGTGTTTTTGATATGGAGGAGAACACTCCGAAGAAGTTCTTTGATGCAATTATTGCGTGTGCTGCACTGTAATAGAAAAGGTCACTTATAAGTATGGTGAGAATGGAACAACTAGGACAGTCAGTGCAAAAAAAAGACTGCAACTATTAGCTTAACTCCCTTAAACAATTTGCACGAGGAGCCCAGCATGAGATCTGAGTTGTTCGTTCTAAACCAGAATGTGACTGTAGGTGTTCACACCAGCCGTGTCACTGGTGCAGCATCAGTTACATATAAAATTGGACATTATATCCCCAACAGACTGAGACCCAAGCTAGGAATTGAACTGTGTGTCCAGCACTGTGTAGTAACAGTGCTAACCACTGTGCCACCAAGCCACAAGGGCCATGTCCAGCTCCCTCTTGAACACATTTAGCAAACTAGCCCCACAGCTTTCTGTGGTAGAGAATTCCACGAGTTCACAAATTTTTGAGTGAAGATGTTCTTCCCCATCTCAGTCCTGAATGGCTTACTTTTTATTCTTAGACTATGATTCCCTAGTTCTGGACTTCCCAACATTGGGATCATTCTTCCCACATTGAGCCTGTCCAGTCCGATCAAGAATTTCTAAGTTTCTATGAGATCCTCTCTCATTCTTCTGAATTCCAGTGAGTACAAGCCCAGTCGATGCAGTCTCTTTTTGTATGTCAGTCCTGTCATTCCAGGAATCAGTCTGGTGAACCTTTGCTGGACTCCCTGAATACCAAGAGGATTAGTGGGGTAAGTATGTGGGGTTATGAGGATAGCGCAGCGGTGGGAGTGGATAAGATGCTCAGTTGCAGAGTCGGTGCAGACTGGATGGGCCAAATGGCTTCCTTCTGCTTTGTAGCGGTTCCAAGATCTAGATGTTCTGTTTTTAGATTTATCCACCAAAGAGACAGCAGCATCATCCGTCTTTCTGAAACTTTGAAACAAAATCTGAACAGAACAAACCAGCAAATACGAAAAAAATTTCAAGTAGAGCTCAGTGACTCAAACCACAAGGATTAGAAAACTAGGGCTGGATGGCAATGTATGGCCTGAGGGCAGGAGGTTGGAAATTCCTGTGCTGGGAGATTGAAAGCAAAAAGCAGAACTAAACAAATGTTTTAATGATTGATGCAATGTGGATGGCAATGTACACCAGTTGGAGAAATTTTTCACCATGTTGTATGCAAAATCCACCATGATAGAAAGAGTGCGTGCCTCTGATCTCCATGTTCCAGTTTAACCTCTCTCCTGACTCTTATATCTCCTTCTGCTCATTCCTGTGCTTCTCCTTTTATCACTAATCTATCCAAATGCTGAAGCCTTTGAAACCTCTGTGTGACTTCCTCACTGAAATGTTATCACTATTTTTGCATTCAATTTCATAACTTCCCATCTTCATCTGTACCTAAATATCACACAACTAGTGTCAATATTTGAAGTCATATTTAGCACAAAGGAAGATGGTTGTGGTTATTAGAGGCCAATCAGCATAACCCCATCATATCTGCAGGAGGTCCTTGGGGCAATGTTCTCAGTCCAAATATCTTCAGCTGCTTCTTTAATGATATCCCTCCACAGTAAGTTTAGAGATCACTTCAGCGTTCAACTGCATAGTAATTCTTTAGATAATGGCACATTCCATGCCCACATGAAAGAAGAACCGGAGATAATCCAGGCTGGCTGGATAAACGGCAAGTAACACTGATGCCAAGTAAGTGCCAGGCAATTACCATCTTGAACAGGAGAGTGTCCAAGCAGATACTGTTGACATTCAATGGAATTACTGTTGCCAAATCCTCCATAATTATTTTTAAAAATTAATTTACAGGATGTGGACGTCACTGGCTAGGCCGACATTTATAGCTCATCCCTAGTTGCCCTTGAGAAGGTAGTGGTGAGTTGCCTTCTTGAACCATAGCAGTCGCCGAGATGTAGGTACACCCACAGTGCTGTTAGGAAATGAGTTCCAGGATTTTCATCCAGCACCAGTAAAGGAATAGCAATATGTTTCCAAGTCAGGATAATGAGTGACTTGGAGGAGAATTTCCATATGGTGGTGTTCCCAGGTATCTGCTATCCTTGTCTTTCTAAATGATAGCAGTCATGGGTTTGGAGGGTGCTGCCGAATGTGTCTTGGTGAGTTCCTGCAGTTCATCTTGTAGATGGCACATACTGCTGTATGTATTGGTGTATTGGTGATCGAGGGAGTGAATATTTGTGGATGGGTTTCCAATCAAGTGGGCTGCTTCATCCTGGATGGTGTCAGACTTCTTGATAAACATCCTAGGTGTTACCATTCACCAGAATTACAGCTGGACCAGCCACATCAATAGTGTTGCTAACAGAACAATTAAGTCGCTAGTTATTTTGCAGCAAATGAAATCATCACTTAGGGCCCAGGGTCTGTCCACCACCTATAAGGTATAAGTCACAAGTATGATGGAATACTTTCCATTGTCTAAGTGGGAGCAGCTGTAAAAATGAAGACACTCAACACCATCCAGGACAAAGCAACACACTTGTTTAGCACTCCATTTAACACCTTAAACATTCACTCTCTCTACCACTGGCACACTTCGGCAGTAGATGTACCATTTACAAGATGCACGACACAAACTCACCAAGGCTTCTTTAACAGCATCTCCTAAATCGACAACCTTCCATACTTGGAAAAACAAAGGGAGGAGGTGCAGTTACGATCCAAGGTCACAATTCAAGAAGGTAACATTCTAACAGTTCAAGGCTGATGCCCAAGGATAAATTGAGTAGGAAAAGGACATGTACCATGTAGAAAAAGCCCAAGAGATCCAACAATATGCTGACTGTCTTGACATGCAGAGCTGTTTTGAAGCCACCAAGGCTATACGTAGACAAGGACAAATGGAATAAATCCCTTTGCCCCCAGGATGGTGCCTCCCTTCTTCAGGATGACAATGCTATCT
Source organism: Carcharhinus amblyrhynchos (assembly GCF_965287045.1). Classification (NCBI taxonomy): domain Eukaryota; kingdom Metazoa; phylum Chordata; class Chondrichthyes; order Carcharhiniformes; family Carcharhinidae; genus Carcharhinus; species Carcharhinus amblyrhynchos. The sequence goes on along the minus strand of NC_137326.1, from coordinate 97,156,981 downwards.
GTTAACACTGGAAAGAACATTTTCAACAAATTCTCAACCATGAATCCATAGTGGCAACTGATACCCTCGAAGTTATCTCCCTGTACCCTGTGAGAGAACCCATGAGTGAAACATCATTGATGGCAGAGCTGCAACAACTAATCAAACACTTGAAAAACAGCAAAGCCTGCAGCCCCAAAGGTATTCAGTTGAAGTTTTCAAACCTGCTGGGCTTTAGTTCACATCAAGACTCCCTGCATTCATCCGATGGATTTGAGACGAAAATGAACCATCCACCTCCTCCCCACGCGCGCACACGCGCACACACGCACACACACACACACACATATGCACACACTTCAGAACTCTGTTTTGAACTTTTCTGCATTGTTATATTTCTCGCCAAAAAACTTTCTTCAAAATTAACCCTTCAGCCATTTCCCCGGTTTTCCAAGTGCTCTTTCTTGGGTTAGAACTTTAGCTGTGGGATAATTTACAACCTGAACAATGAAAATTCCCACATTGTATTTGGCACATCAATATACTTCCTGCTTTATCCAACCTGCTTGTTTGCAAAATCCTAACGGGTTAACAATTGCTGACCTTTAACATGCTCGTACGAAGTCCGAATTATTAGTGCCAGTGAGAAGCTGCAGAACGTAAGCACTTTCATTGATTAAAAATGGAAGTGCAAGAGGGCTTGAGATTGAAACCTATGTGGCATTTGCAGTTCACAGTTTTCAGTACAAGACCGTAATGTTGATGCAGGGTCCCTCTGCAATCAAATCATCAAAAAAAATCAAAGCAATTCCAGCCATAAATGTCCAAAAAATATACATGTGCTGAGGCTAAATTCAAGCAGAACACAATAAATGGGCTCAGGATCCATTATGAAATCACAGAATGAAATGAAGTTTTACGGCCTCAGGTGGCTCACAATGAAACCTTGTGCCGAGTCTATCCTGAAACTCCCCTTGGTTTTCAAAACCACATTTCAATCAATAATCTGTTAGCAAAGCATCTAAAAGTGTTGACCTTTTTCCATATGATATTTTATCTGTGTAATTCACCATTCTCCACACTGCTCAACACATTTCTATTTATTCCGTTACCTGTCGGAAAGCACTCTTAGGATTCAATTTTTCTTTATGGTTATCTCCCTCAAAATTAGACTTTTCAATCTCTCATTTCCTTTTACATTATTTTAAGGTGACTGGTTCAAGACCAGAGTAAGTGAAATCTGTTGGCCTTACCTTGAATGTGAATGGTCCAGAAAGGCATTTTTGATGTTTTCTTCAGGCTTCTCAATCCATTTTCTCTCACATTTGGCCTTTTGCTATTTTCTACTTAACACCTCTCTCTCTCTCCCTTCCTGCTATATTTCTAGATAGAACAGTTGCCCAGCGGAAATCAATAAAAGTTTTGGCCCAATCTCCTTTATTCTTTGCTGTTAGGATGTAGTTTGGTACTTCCACTTTGCTGAAAACACATCACAATTTTTGTTGTACCCCACTCCATTCTCCTCTTCATAACTGATGTCCAATTAGAGAAACAAACTGTTATGTTGTGCAATTTACATCTGCCCAGCTTGTTCTACCCTTCGAGTAATAGAATGATAAACAGAAGAAATCTGGGACTTCACTGTGACATTTAGATTCATATGAGACCATAAGATATAGGAGCAGAATTAGGCCACTCAGCCCATTGAGTCTGCTCTGCCATTCAATCATGGTTGAATTTTCTCATCCCCGTTCTCCTGCATTTTCCCCATAATCCCTGATCCCCTAATCAATCAAGAACTTATTTGTCTCTGTCTTAAATTCACTCAATGACCTGGCCTCCACAAGCTTCTGCGGCAAAGAGTTCCACAGTTTCACCACTCTCTGGCTAAAGAAATTCCTCCTCATCTCTGTTTAAAGGATCATCCCTTCAGCCTGAGGTTGTGCCCGCTGGATTTAGTTTTTCCTATTAGTGGAAACATCCTCTCCACGTCCACTCTATTCAGGCCTCACGGTATCCTATAAGTTTCAATAAGATTCTCCCTCATCCTTCTAAACTCCAACGAGTATAGAACTAAAGTCCTCAACCGTTGCTCAAACGACAAGCTCTTCATTCCAAGAATCATTCTTGTGAACCTCCTCTGGACCTTTTCTAAGGCCATCCCAGCCTTTCTTAGATTTGGGGTCCAAAACTACTCACAATACTCCAAATGGGGTCTGACTGGAGCCTTATACAGCCTCAGAAGTACATCCCTGTTCTTGTATTCTAGCCCCCTCAATATGAATGCTAACGTTGCATTTGCCTTCCTAACTGCCGACCGAACCTACACGTTAATATTAAGAGACTCTTGAACAATGACTCCCAAGTCCCTGATTTCCTAAGCATTTTCCCATTTTGAAATCCCATTTCCCATATAATCTACAGACAGTTGTGATGAAATTTGACCCAGAAGCACGACAGTAAGGAAAATTTGTAAAAGGTCTGTGGAATCTCTAATTGTTTTTAAGAATGCTTGACAAGGACTTTCAAGAGTTTGCATCAGTTGTAAAAGGAGCAATTTTCTTGGACAATAAGAACTACTGGGCCACCTGACTTGGCAACTAATTTTTTACTTATTTTTCTATGGGATGTGGGGATCTCTAGCTGACCAGCATTTATTACCCAACCCTAATTGGCCATGAGGGGGCAGTTAAGAATCAACCACACTTCTGTGGGTCTGGAGTCCCACGTAGGCCAGACCAGATGAAGACAGCAGATTTCCTAAAAGACATTAGTGAACTATGACAATCAGCAATGGTTTCATGGTCATCATTAGACTTTTAATTCCAGATTTTCATTGAATTCAAATTTCACCATCTGCATGGTGGGATTGAACGCAAGTCCCCATAGCATTACCTTGGGTCTCTCGATTACTAGTCCAGTTACAATGCCATTACACCATTGCCTATGGATTCCATACCAACAGGAAGCAGAACTGACAGAAAGGAGCTGTGTGGTTAAAAACAAAGGAAGGCCAAAAGCATAGCTGGAGAGTGAAGGCAATTAATGCACATATGCAGACATAAAGAGAAAGTGAACAGACACAGAAAGAGGGGCACAGAGAATTCTTGCGAGAAGATTAGAAGCAAATCACCCTCAGGAAAAGGTCAATTCTTTCTGTTGTTTGAGAAGGAGACAGGGGTTCCTGGAGGTACTGTGTGAGCTGGCTAAAAGGACTTAAAACTTGGAAAACTGTGTGAATAAATTAGAGACTCAGCTAGGTGCTTTCCTAGGATGGCCAGTTAGTAAATTGGAGTGAGATTGCTTTAGGGTTGCCAACACCTCCTGGATTGTCCTTTCACCTACCAGAATCCTTTGATCCCTGCTGACTGAAGAAAGGATTCTCAATAATTTTGTTTTATCATATAAAGGCCTAGATCTTCCAGTCTTAAGATGGTTGGAGGTTTGTCATACGCTGAAAGATGTGCAATAGCACCCCTCAGAAGTCCAATGCAAAAATTGTGGGAATTTCCTGGGAATTCCAATAGGCATTTCCCCTGTTCCCAAGGCCCTCCAAAAACATCTCCAACTCCAAGTTAAAGTCAGACACTTCAGGAAGTACTAACTTACTTAATTGGATGGTTACTCAGGAAAGTTTACACAGGAAACCCAGTATCATTCCTGGGTAATGATCCAACTGAGCTCCCCAGTAACTCACAATGATCTCTTCAACTCTCCCAGAACCCTCAACTCCCCTGTCTTACTAGCCCCCATCACCTATCACTTTAACAACCCCAACACCCCTGATCCAATGGGACTAGCCCCCAATCCTACTGTGCCATTCCCCTTCCCACCCACCACTTCTACCTGACCTGGCTTGGCTCCCGTGATCCAACCCAAGAATCCCCTGACCTGATATCACGTCCCAACCCACTTACCCACTCGCCCACCTGCCACCTTTCCCATCTCACCCATCTGCTCACCTCACTGCCATCCTACCCACCAACTACCCTTCTTGTGGCAGTTAGAAGTCTCACAACACTAGATTAAAGTTCTAGAATAGAACTTCCATTCACCTGATGAAGGGGCAGCACTCCGAAAGCTAGTGGCTTTTGCTACCAAATAAACCTGTTGGACTTTAACCTGGTGTTGTGAGACTTCTTACTGTGTTTACCCAGTCCAATGCCGGCATGTCCACACCATGACCCTTTTTGTGAAAAGGGGTGAACTAGCTTTTCTTTATTCAACATTCTTGATGCATCACAACAAATGTTTAGGTTTCTTTCACACGAGGGTATGTCTTCTCCAAGTCAGAATAGATATAACTATTTAAGCTGTGAGCAATACACAGCCAAACACGGTTTCCTTGAGTCAAAGAAGGAGCAGATCTATTAATTACTAAAGCTCGCACAATGTCAAGCACTTAGCCCTCATACAATCATTTCGTGCCATACATATCTACCCACACACTGGTGTCAGAAATAAAGGGCAGTCCAATTTTTTTTAAAAATGGTAAAACAGTTATGAGTATCATACCACTGTCTTTGAGGCATAGATTTTAAATGCTGTGATTAGTTTAAATTAGCTGGTTTCTTTGATTCGGTCAAATGCAGAAGATGTTGCCGTTATTATGAAACCTCAGTTCAGTGGTAGTTTCTGGCACAGCTGGCTACTTGATCTGGACAAAAACGAGAGGGGAAAGAGAGAGAGCCATACATTGGTGGTAGATTTTGTTCCTTCAAAAAATATTCACAGTACCTTTTTGTCTTTTTCTGATCTTGCCTATTCAGATATAAATCTCGTTGGGATGTCTCCTTTTCTAGTGCAATGGCAGGGCCTGAAAGTTAGGCCTGTCCTGGGCTATGGTGACTCCTCATGAGATTTGGGTGATGTTTGCTTCTGGTCAGAAAAGGGGGAACCTAGGAAGAATTGGTGACTTCTCATAGCTCCTTGTTGTTGCTGATGGTGAGCTGCATGTGGTGAAGGATGATGTGCATTGTTTTGTTGTCCTGGGTCATGTTGCCCACCAGTCCTTGGCACTCAGGTACTCAAAATTCGCAAATGACACTGAGTGGCAGAACAAAATGTGCAGAGGACGCTGAAAGTCTGCAAAGGGAAAAATATAGGCTAAGTGAGTGGACAACGGTCTGGCAAATGGAGTACAATGTTGGTAAACGTGAGGTCATCCATTTTGGTAGGAATAACAGCAAAATGGACTATTATTTAAATGGTAAAAAATTGCAGCATGCTGCTGTGCAGAGGGACCTGGGTGTCCTTGTGAAGGAATCTCAAGGGGTTGGTTTGCAGGTGTAGCAGGTAATTAAGAAGTCAGATGGAATTTTGTCCTCCATTGCAAGAGGGATGGAGTTTAAAAACAGCAAGGTTATGTTGCAGCTGTATAAGGTGCTGGTGAGGCCACTGTGTAAAGTTTTGGTCTCCTTAATTGAGAAAGGATATATTGGCACTGGAGGGGCTACAGAGGAGATTCACTAGATGATTTTGAAGTTGAGAAGGCTGGCTTATGATGACAGACTGAGTAGACTGGGGCTATACTCATTGGAATTCAGAAGAATGAGGGGAAATCTTAAACATATAAGATTATGAAGAGAATAGATAAGATGGAAGCAGGGAAGTTGTTTCCATTGGTGGGTGAAACAAAAACTAGGGGGCATAGCCTCAAAATAAGGGGAAGCAGATTTAGGAGCGAGTTGAGGAGGAACTTCTTCACTCAAAGGGTTATGAACCTATAGAATTCCCTGCCTAGTGAAGCAGTTGAGGCTAGCTCATTGAATGTTTTTAAGGCAAGGATAAATACATTTTTGAACAGTAAAGGAATTAAGAGTTATGGTGAGAGAGCAGGTAAGTGGAGTTGATTCCACAAGAAGATTAGCCATGATATTATTGAATGGCAGAGCAGGCTCGAGGGGCCAATGGCCTACACCTGCTCCTAGCTCTTATGTTCTTATTAGTGAGCCTGGCGCTGAAGTCTCTGGGCCTGCTAGTCTTGCCATCCCGCCAGGAGTATTTCACTCCAACGGGGTTTACTATAGCTCCCCAATTGCAGGGAGCTGGTGGTCCGATCCCACAGGAGTGAAAGGGGGCAAATGAGTTCCAGATGGCCAGGAACCAGAAGTGCCCCCATGGGCATTGCCACTTTGGCAGTGCCAGCCTGGGCCCCCTGATATTGCTCAAAGGGAAAAGTACCAAAGCCCAGGAGACATCTTGTAACTGCCCATCAGGGATGGGGCAATGTCAAAGGGGCGGGGACTAATGGGAGGCAGGACCTCTGGAGGGGGTGATCTGTGGGGTTGGGGGGTCATACTGCCACTCTGTTTATGGGGCTGGCCAGTGATCGAGGTGGCCATCAATCGGGAGGCTGGCAGACAGGGGCCAATGTGCCTGGGCTGATCTGGGCACTGACAGATCAGTACGTGCGCAATGGCTTGTTCAGCACTGTACTGCTAGTCTCTCCAGTGGAAATAGGCCCTGCCCACTGATGTCTGGAGTGATTCACACTAGTGCACTCTGCAATAACATCTTTCTGCATTAGTTGAACACTAGTGATGTCACTTGAATGCTTCTGACCACTTTAAAAGTATAATGTCCTGTGTTAGGGATGTGTTTTTCCTACACAAAAAAAAACTTAGTTTACACACACACAGATTCAAACTAAAACAGACTTAATTGGAAGAGATGTTCTCTGCACTGCACAGAATACCAAACTGAAAGTAAAACAGCAGCCTGCAGCAATGCCCAATGACATCAGCAGCAGATCATGTGATCAGCTCTCAAAGTAACTTGCAACCCTTTTAAATATATAACAAATGTTCACAGTTGAGGTGATTTCGACACTGTGTCATTTTATTTCAAATCCCATTTGATGGCTTTTTGTTGTCAAATGATATCTGAAAGTTTGCTTTGAAATGCAGATCATCAACAGCCACCATTGTGTGCACAATGTACCCATGAAACGTGAAGGTGAAAGCTGTTGTTGGATACGACTCCTAATCCAGACTGAGTGAATAAAGTACAGTCTATTGCAGAACAATGTAGCTATATAGGGCCATATTTGTGCAGGGAGTGATGAGAATATTTGTGGTTGCATAAGATGTATCCTGTGTTAAGCATTTCGAATTAAGTTTACCATTTTATTTGAAATATCATTTGCCTGTTGATTTGGTGTTTAATTTCTGTTGATTCAGATTCATGTTAGAGTAAACATTGTGAAAAAAGGGAAATCTTTGGTAATTTGTTCATTCAGCGAATTTGGTTACTTCGGTCTATGGTTTCCTCAAGGATGCTGTAACACAATTCATGTATTCAGTTAACACAGCCGAACAGTGAATAAAATCAAATTGAACGCCAGTCGGTTTTACCTCAGGGAATTGAACACGTTACAACTTCAGCTTTCAACTCCCAGGTGGAGATTAATGTATTTTAGGAGAGATTTCAGACTCAAGTGAAAATGCTTGAAAGAACATCTTAAGCTAACAATTCAGGCAATAATATTTCATACTTCAGACTTCAGAATATGGAACAGATCTAAAGAAAAGTTATAAAAACTTATCCTGAAGTGTCAAGATGTTCTGGCAGTCTTCTCATGCTTTCTAGTTTCTTAAAGTGCATGACTCTGCAGCAAACTAGTCCAATTATTGAATGTGACTCAGTGGCCTTCACCAATGTTCAGAGTAAAGCAACAGCAGTCAAACACTATGTGTCGGAAATAATGGAATGACAAAAAGACATTTTATCCAACAAGTGTGTTCCTTCTACTGGCCAAGTACAATCTAACAAATAATAGTTTCTAAACCCGTGTTTAAATTCCTAGAATACTCATGACAGGCTTATCCTGATGGCATGGTGATAACTGCACAGCCTAATCTGCTGTTGAGTCATTTGGATTACTCAGGTCCTTTATTATTACTGGGTTGCCTGTTGGCACGTTTATCTTTGTCCCAACATTTTAAAACGTAAAACAAAGGACGTGTAATTCAACACAACACTTGTCAGACCTAATTTAGAAAACACTCTTCCATTTTGGACACCCTAGCCACGGAATACAAATACCATGGAAACTAGTAATGGTTCACCCTGCTGGAGATTAAGGGATTAAGTTACATGGGCAATTGTGTATATTTCTTGCACATGATAAGGAGGTTAATTGAGATCTTTAAAATAATGAAGATATTTGACAAGACAGGAGAATTTAAACTATAGTAAGGGGCATGGACTCCACAGTTTATTCAAAATGGCAACAGGAACATGGATCTGAAAATCCCACCTCCATTTCTGAGAGATCCAATTTTGCCAGTAGACTCATACATGGAGAGACGATCTGAACTCAGCAGGACTACCCCTTTAAACTTTGAATAAAACTGTCTCGGAGTTAAAAAATAAAATCTATGCTTGCTGTTTCAACTGATGATGATTAACTTAACCTTATAATAGTCATTATACCGTTGTATTATTATGACTTGACTGCTTAAACAATCTATCATTATCACAGTTTGATTGACAGCTCCAAGAGGTTATTAAAGGATTAGCTATTTTTGATGTGTCTGGGGGTGGTGGGCCTGACTCCAGCATACAGCTAGCCCCTTTGGAAAGCAGATCCTGCATGTGGGGCAGCTTTTTCTGAAGTGAGTGTGCTGAGTTGAAAAATTTCCTGACACTGCGCACTCGGGCCCAGAAAATCCAGGCCAGAATCTTAGAATTCAATCTAACGAAGCTAACAACGAACAGAATACATTTTTGCACAAAGGGTTGCAAAACCGTCGAATACTTTGTCTCAAAAGTTAAATATGTAGAGAACTGAGATGTTTAAAAGTGAGGTGCTTAACCGAGAGAAGAGGGTTTTATAGAACACAAAGTAAAGATGAAATTGGGATTAAGAGAGAGTTTGACATTGCTAAAATATACAAGATGTAACAGGTTGGATGGAGTAAAAGATCTATTCTTACCTCTTATCTTTGCTGCAAAACTGTTGAGCACAAAGCAATTGGCTTCAGCAACTTTGGACTTGGGAAACAGAAAGGTTCAGGCACAGGGCTCACTCCTGGTGACTAAACAATGACCATAACTGGAAATTATGCATGTATGAGGAAAAAAACTTGGCTGTGATTGCTCCCATAATTGAAAAATCCACTGACATCTTTGTTTACACGTCTGAAAAATAGCTAGTGGACAAGTTATTGGATGGTATCCAGCTATGGCACTGTTCATCAGCAACATTTAGTCATTTTTCATCAAAGTAGTTTTGAATCCAAATTTGTTACTACTTACCTATTTTTCTACTGTAATCTTACTTTCTCTAATTTTTTATTTGCCCCCAACACCACTCGTTTTAGCCAAGATACTAGAGGAGAACTGGAGAGGATGTCAGCTTTGAAAGTTCATCTTCAAACACGCAATATTTGGATATCTGTTTTATTGTTTCCTTTCCTCGTTTGTACTTTTGAACTGATCCTGAAATAAGCTTCGAACTGTGTGTCCACACCAATGTGCAGTTCAGTTCATCAAAATATTGGGAAACAATATGTTCTGTAGCAGCATACCAGACCATGGTAAACAACAGAACAAACAGGGCATCCCTCTTAACCAATATGATTTATGGATTGGGAAATAAACATGGGAAGGACTGGAAAGGAAGGTGAATTAAAGGGGCTAAATTCAATGTCAAATGAGGTTGAGAAGGAAAAGAGAAAAAAAAGACAAAAGAAAATTAAGCAAAAAAAATGAATATTTGAACTGATAATTTTAAAATATCTCCAAAATATTCAAACTTGAAGGAACAAGAGTCTAGCTTTGTCACAGGACAATCATAAAACTAAGTTGGACACTGACGTACATAAAGAGATATTAGATTAGATAACCAACAGTGGAGGAAATACAAACGTGAATCCATAAGAAGCCAGAATAAGAGAATTGTGCACAAGAGGAGGTTACAGAGATTGGCAGCAGCATAGCCATGGAGGAATTTGAAAACAGAGGGGAGAATTTTAAAATCAATATGTTGCTTGACAAGAAGCCAATGTAGATTAGTGAGCACAGGGAACAGGGTTTGCTGTGTATTAAGACATGGGTGAGGTTTTAATGATCTCAAGTGTACAGAAAGCAGAATGTGGGAGATTAGCCAGGAGTGCCTTGGGATAATCAAATCCAAAGGGTTTTAGCAACAGACGAGAAGAGACAGAGTTGAAACTGGTGAATGATGCTGAGGTGGAAATAAGTGATCTTAGCGATGACACAAATATAAGATTGTTGGAGGGAACAGATGAACTGAGTCTTCTGAGACTGTATAGAGCTTTAACAAAACTGGCTTTATTCAACATGCATGAGGGAAAGCAGTACTCACTCTAGCTTTTCTCTGAACTACTCTGCTAATCATAGGTTCTTGCACATCCTTACAGTTTTTTGTGTTACAAGGTACTACATTTTGATTAGGTTATCATATAGGTTATCATACTTTAGATTTGTTAAAAGTTTTGTTTTAATCACATTATGTTGATCCATTGTCCTGTGTGCATTATCTTTAATCATTTTCTGAACATATCAGGATATGTTTGCAATATCAAAGCACTGTTGTTATCAAGCACTGTGGTATCAATTCTCTTATTGTTGCTGCAACCTTGGAAAGATCCCACCTGGTGTGTGACTGTTTAGTGCTGTCTGGGATGTAGCAATTTGTAATTTGTTGTGTGTCTGCTTGCAATGAGTGTGGATAATCTGGCTGTCTGTTTAATCCTTTCCATTCTTCTGCTGCAGCCCATGCCCCCTGGGTTGCCCTACAAAAAAAGGTTCAACTTTGGCGTCAAACGTGACATCAAGGTTGTAGTAATTAACAATTTTGTATCATCGAAAGTGTATTTGCATTATTAGTTACTGACCCTAAATATCTGGGGCAAGGCCAGTTTGCTTCCATCATTATTATTTCAAGACATTCAATGCGTGCCAATGCTGAGGCATAATAACATAGGAAATATAAGCAAGAGTAGGCTTTTTGGTGCGGCACAATAGCACAGTGGTTAGCACTGCTGCTTCACAGCTCCGGGGCCCTGGATTCGATTCTCGGCTCGGGTCACTGTCTGTGTGGAGTTTGCACAAACTCCTTGTGTCTGCGTGGGTTTCCTCCGGGTGCTCTGGTTTCCTCCCACAGTCCAAAGATGTACGGGTTATGTTGATTGGCTATGCTAAGAAATTGCCCCTTAGTGTCCAGGGTAGCGGAGGTTAGAGGGATTAGTGGGTATAATATGGAGGGATATGGGGGTAGGGCCTGGGTGGGATTGTGTTCAGTGCAGACTCAATGGGCCGAAGGGCCTCTTTCTGCACAGTAGGGTTCTATGATTTTATGACAGTACTACTCTGCAATTCATTCAGATCACACGGATTAATCACCTCGATGCCATTTTATACTACTGTCCCAGTATCTCTCAATGTCATTAGTATATAGAAATCTATCAACTTATGTTTTGAACATACTCAATGGTTGAGCTTCAACAGCCGTCTGGTATAGAGAATTCCAAACATTCACTGCCCTGTAAGTGAATAAATTCCTCTTAATCTCCATTTTAAATGGCTTGCCCTTTAATCTGAAACTGTCTGATTCTTCTCTCACCAGCCAGGGGAAATATCCTGTCTATATCTGCCTTGTCAGTTTTTTTTTAAATTTTAATGAGTTCACCTCTCATTCTTTGAAAAACAAGGGAATACAGCCCAGTCACCTCAATCTCACCTCATAAAATAATCCTGCCATCCCAGGGATTAGTTTGGTGCATCTCACTCCTTCTCTGGCAAGTATTTCCTTCTTTAGGTAAGGGGACTCACTGTACACAATGCTCCAGGTGGGATCTCACCAAGGCTCTATATAATTGCACCAAGACATCTTTACTCCTGTACTCAAATCCTTTCATCATAAAGGTCAGCATATCATTTGGCTTCCTAAACGGCAGACAGTGACATGCCATCCTTGCGAAATCAATGACAGAACGACACAACTTTTGGATAAAGCAATCAAAAAAAACAGATCACTGTCAAACCAACTGAGAGACTAATGGTCCTCCCTATTATTTATGTGTAAATGATATATCAAAGGGCAGATGTGCAGATAAATGTCAATATCCAAAGCCTGGTTTCCAGGGTGACAAACATTCCATAAATGCTTTGTTTAAACGAGTACAGCCATCAGGAGTATTGCCATCAGGAAAGATTGAACAGGTTTGGACTCTTTTCTCTGCAAGTGCCCAGAAAGAAGTTTTTTAAATTATCAACGGGCTCAATAGACTGGGTGTAAACTTTTCCATTAGTGAAGGGCCCCCATATCTAGAGATAATTAAAAAAAGCTAGCCAACAGTTAATTTCATAAGGAATTCAGAAGAAACTTTCGCCAACATGTAATGCTTTCCCTTAAAGTGAGTCTAGTGTCATGGAGGTACTTAATTGGGATCGAGGATGTGGGGAGGGGCTCTGTCATCTTTTGGCCTCTGCTCCAATTAAGTCATGGGCAGGAAGATTTTATGCACTGCTTTCCCACTCCTATGTCATTGAGGGCCTTAGGTGGGCAGTCAATGTCTACTTAAAGGGACCATCACTAGGCTGCTGGTATTCAACCAGTCTCTTAGGGGGCAGTCACCACTGCTGGATTTGCTTGTGGGCTGCTGGGGAGGGGTGTCCCTCATTATCAGACACTGAGACTCAAAATTGGTATGGAGGGAGCCCACTTAGAGCCAGCCCTTTGCTCTTAACTCTGAATTCCCTTGCCCTCCCCTTGCCAGTGACTTCCTTTCATCCTTACTTACCTTTGACCTGGGTCCCACAGCAAGCTTGGGCTGCCGATAGGTGCATTGTTGGCAACTACCATTGCTCCCGGACTTGCTGCTCACAATTGAGAAATGCTGGCCTTTAACTGGCTGGCAACTATTGGTGGGTGGGATTCTGCGATCCGAGGAAGGCTCATAGCTGGCTACTTAAAGAGGCCCTTAACACACTGAGCCAAGGAGGCTACTCGGGACTGTTGCTAGCTCTCCAGGCAACAGAGGAGATTTCTAATATCAGAATTAAATGTTGCCCTTTGTTACCAAGAGTAGTGAGAATCTGGAACATGCTATCACATAGGGGTGATTAAGACAATAGCTTAGGTGCTAATTAACAATAAGGAAGAAAGGATATGTTGATAGAGGAAATAGAATTGGAGGAGGCATGTGTGAAGCTGGCATAGATCTTGGGCTGTACTACACAATATCCATCACTTATCCAGATTTTAAAGTGTGAATTTTGGCAGTGAGTTTCAGTGGACTGTTCAGCAGCAAAATACAACAGAACCAAACTCAAACATACCCCTTCAACAGGCATTCATTTCAATATGATTCACATCATCACACTGGTCCATTTTCTTCTCAAGGCCTTTGCAGTGCCATCTTTAGCAGAGGTTAGCTAACTCAGTGCAGATATCGAAGAAATCAAATCTGGAACTTTCTTTTGTGTAAACCATTCAGCTACTCACTCTCTAAGCCCAGGGTCTTTGGCTTGTCCAAACTTGCAAACAAATCTAACCATTTTTAAATAAACAAATGATAATGTGTAAAGAAAAAAGGTTGTGCATTATTTAAGATTTTCAACAGAGATGAGGTAATATTTAATCGATCTAGCCATCTTGTCAAAGCTTCTAGGGAAATAACTTGCACGAGATTCTTTAAGCTGTGATTAAGAACCAGCTTTAAACACGAGAGGTAGCAGTTAAATCCTCATAACAAATTTCCTTTTTGTCAATTTACCCATTAAAACCATTCCAAATGTTGTGAAATTGCAAAGCTTCTCCCTTTAAAAATCCTTCCCCGTTTACTTGTCAGCAGGACAGAGCTAGCCTGTTTGCTAGGTGAAGATAGCCTGGATCTGTGAATGTGTGTGTGCAGCATGTCTGGACAATAATTCTATCATTTTACATATGCTTATCTGTCGGTCCATTGTGCAGCATACACATAACCCCTTTTTGCTTATGCATCCATGGTAACAGTGTCACCTGAAGTTCTGCTGTTGAAAATATTGTGACTAATTTTAACATGCTCTTCTTTTCCCTCGGCTAATTCTTGTTTGGTTCTTCCAAAGAAATTGTTTTTGCTTGGTGTAGCGAATGCCTCAGCCGTCACCACCTTTCAGGTACAAGAGCGGAGATGATAGCTGGATTATGAAAACCGATGCATTTGCAGCAAATTTATTTATCCAGCATGTGTCAGTGATTGTGCTATTTCAAATGAATGCTGTTACTTCAGTTCTTTCTTGTCAGATGCAGGAATTGATCAAGCCATTTTCTCTGCTCTTACCCTAAGTGCCAGCTTTTCAAGCATCAATTCAGCACAATAGACCGGGAGAGAAAAAGGATATTATAAATAATCATATTTCTTCATGTCCACTTTGATTCAAAGTGCTGATGCTGAGACTTCCTCTTTAAGCCTGATCAGAGATTGAGCCCTCCCTGGACCATAAAAGCCTCAGCCACTGCAGCTCCTGGGAAACGAAGCCTGAACCAAAATGAGACTAACAACTTCTGAAAGCTTAGTGACGTGTGCATGATGTGAGACAAACTGATTGTGAAAGCTGCAAAGGAAAGGCAAAGTCACTAAATCCAAAATGGCAACTCTTATGGTTCACGATTAGCACATGAAATGACTGAATAACAACTCTAATTTTAAACAGGGTGACCTGAACCACTTCAACGACTGCATGATATCTGAGACACCATATAGTGGCAAGTGGCAAACCTGTACCACTATAAAATACAAAATTTAATTTGATGACCATAAAGTGTTGTGCACACTACTTCAACTACATGCCCCTTTCAATATATGGTTGCCAAAGCTTTACATTTATTGCCCACCTGCAGGGTTGAAACCATGATCAGGAAGAGAATGAGGCTATCCTATTGTATTTGGGGTACGCTGACACCTGCAGCCATGGTTCGTCTAAGCTAGGATATAGGATCAAGATAGCTAATGAGATTGAACGATGCTGTCCTTGATGCAAATTTTTAAAGCCATCTCAGTCTTTTGCCTAAGGTGAAGTGTTAGCAGAAGCCCGGGAGAGGGTGCAATGCCTCATCTTATCAAGCTTGAATCTTGTTTGATTGAGCCCAAGATGGAATGCAATATCCTTCTCTTGCCAGCTTGGAGGTTTGTCCCTCATGAGTAGACAATGATTGGGCTTAAGTTGAATTGGCTCTTTTGATTAAAGATAAAGTACCGAAAGGCAAAAAATGGATGATTGAAAACTGAACATATATCAGTCAAATATTGGAAACTGAACACCAAGTAACAGCTGAAGTTTCATATGGTAGATGCAAAGGCCCAGTCTGGAATGTATGTATGCAGAATTCAGTTTGATTCAGTGCGGGACTGGCTGAACTGCTGTCAGTGCTTGTGATAAATATCTTGAATGCCATTAGGTTATAATCTTATCCTATCATGTCATAACCAACAGCTATGTTATAAATAGAGAGAATATTTTCTGTATCATTTAAAAGAGACCTAAAAAAGGTATGGAACTTCAAGCAATTATGCATAACAAAATAACTACTCTTGCAATCTGATGTCATCATTAAGTTTTTCATCACACTTCATGTATTTCATTAGACACTAAAATACAAATTCAATGATCCTCTGTCATGTAGAAGTAAAAGAAATGTCATCCAGAATATGGGCCAGAATGATAAATAAAATAATTGTATGAATTTAGGTCACTATACTGAACAACATATACCATTTAATGAGCAAACTATTACTTGCATTTCTTTAGCAACATTTATCATCGCATATCTAAACATCTCAAAGTCCTTCACACAATCAGCTGTTTTTCCTATGTAATCAATAATTGCATCTCTAGAATCACATGCCAAGTGTAATTGAAACAAAGGAATGGGGCAGGCCATTCAGTCTCTCAAACCTGTTCCACCATCAGTGAGATCATAACTGATCAGTATCTCAACTCCATCCACCTGATATCCTTATATAGCCTTATTTAGAAAGAATCTATCAATCAAAGGTTTAGGATTATTAGTCAAGCTAGCGTTAGTTTTTTTGTGTAAAGGAGTTCCACATTTCTACCAGCATTTTGTGAACGAGTGTTGCCTAACTCAATGGTCTAGTCTGATTATAAAGTTATTTCATTTTGTCCTAAGTTCCGCTATTTGCCCTCCAAATTCCTTTTGAAAACTCCAAACCTCAATGAACTTCTCAGACTTCAGATTATGATTTGCAGGAGTCAAAATTAATTATATAAAAAACTTGCTTGTCTTTACAGAATTATATCCTGCCAACAGATTTAAAGATGAGGACTTGTTAAATTCAACGGGTGATCTGTCTACTGATTACTCGTCCACTTGTACCAACAGAGGTGGTGGCCTTGGAGGCATGTCTAATAGTGGGCCAAATGAGACACTTAAGACAGCACTGAAAGCCCACTTAAGGGCCTCATTCCACTACTGGAATATAAACAACAGTAGGAGAGGCCCAAGCCAAGTGCCCAGACCTGCAGGTTTCCCTTCATGGGCTGGTGGTGGGAAGGTGGGTCCCTCCTTAATGGATTCCAAGGCCCAGTGGACTGCTGTTCCATTCCTTCCAAGGTGTTACCCTTCCCCGACAGCCTCTGAAACCTCAAAATCTTTCCCCTCCTTACTGGCATCTGCAGGTTGCGAGACCCCAAACAAATATCCAAATGTTGATCACACGTGGCATGCCTCTGCCCTGGGGAGCTAGAAGCCAGCAGCTCTCTGAGGCAAGTTATCCTGATTCCAAAGAATGGAAGTACTGCCTCAAATCTATTAACAGCCACCTGAACATTAAATGGCAACAAGAGCAGTGGGTGTTCCCCTCAGCAGGCTTCAACCTTTGAGGCAGGGCCACAGAGAAATCAGGCACCATTAAGCTCCATCTGATAAGGCTATCCCCTAGTACTGGCATCACAATAACCTCTCAAAACCTCAATGGCATTTCAGCCCAAGTTTTAAGCTCATATGTAGTGTGATACTGAAGTGCATGTACTATAAAAACAGGGAATGAATCAATGGTTGGAATTAATCTCAGAATAAGATTGTCTAATCTCACCTAATGAAAAGGAACACATGAGTTTCTGGGAAAATTACAGGATGAAACCTTTTTTCACAAAATAGATATTTTTAAGTTTTAAGTTCCTTATTTGTTCCTGATACTATGATTGTTGAACACACTTTTAACAAATGTGGAAATACCACTGGAAATCAGCATTTAAACAACGATCTGTGCACAAATAACACACATAAGAAAGCAATTTTTGGGGCAAATACTTTTATTTCAAATTTATTAGCACTTTACATTTTGTCAAACTACTGTGTGTGCCTTGGTGAGTTAAAGAAACTAGTTAGCCTCTTTGGCATAGTTAGTCACTTTTGCTTTACAGCTGATAGATTGTGTACCATCAGGGGATTTTTACAAAAAGGGGGAAGTAAGATCTGGCAATCTCAAACATTTATGTCAGATCTATGGACTGACATCTGCAGGCAATGTTGATGACGAGCCAGATAATTTACACAGATTTATTTTAACATAGAAAAAAAATGTAGCAGTACAATAACAGGCATCCATTTTATGCTGCACAAGATGGTAAATCTCAAGCTGCTAAAAAATAAAGTTAAAATGACAAGTCACAACACTAGAAAGTTATAACAGCAGTATCAATAAAAACTTTTTTTTCCCGCTTATACACATAGTCTACACACAAGCAACAATTACTTGATTAAGCTTTAGTGAAGTACTGATGTACTCAACTGGCATTTGATCAGTTGATAAGTCAAAAGAAATTTAGATCTGTTTATTTCTTACTCTTCAGCTCAGGGTCTGTACTCCGATTGTGCTCACTCAAGGTTACGTTATCCTTGTGTCTGATTGTAAAGCAGTTGTCTCAGGAAGTTTGTGCACATAAAGTGATGGACGCAAACACACACCAGAGCTGATGATCTGAAACTTATAGTAGCAAATTGAAATGCAGTAAAGATTTGCTTCTGTATTATTTTGTACTGATGTATCAACATTTCATTTCTATAAACAGCTACAGATCTTGCAATCAATGCTTTACACAATTTCATGCTGATCTAACTTCAGAAGCAATTATGAAATTATTAGTCTCTGCAGAACACTACAAAGACAGTATTTTAAATTATTAATTATTACACTGCAGCATGCCTTAGCTTCACTCCTTTTTCACTGAAATGGAATGCACACTGTGTGAAAGCTCAGTCCCATCTGGTCTGATGAGGCAACATGATGGCACAGTGGTTAGCGCTGTTGCCTCACAACGCTAAGAACCTGGGTTTGATTCTGGGCCTCATGTCTGCATAGGTTTCCTCCGGGTGCTCCAGTTTCCTCCCTCAGTCTGAAAGATGTGCTGTTTAGGTGCATCGGCCATGCCAATTTCTCCCTTACTGTATTTGAACAGGTGGAGTGTGGTGACTTGGGGATTTTCACAGTAACTTCATTGCAATGTTAATGTAAGCACTGCAATGTAGTTACTGTGAAAATCCTCTAGTTGCCACACTCCAGTACCGGTTCAGGTACACTGTGGGAGAATTTAGCATGGCCAATGCACTTAAGTAGCACATCTTTGGACTGTGGGAGGAAACTCATGCAGACACAGGGAGAACATGCAGACTCCGTGCAGGTAGTCACCCAAGACGGGAATTGAACCTGGGTCCCTGGTGCTGTGAGGCAGCAGTGCTAACCATCGTGCTGCCTGGAACAAATGGCACTGTACTAAATGGTCTGTTGCATTCACCTGCACTTTTAATCCTTTCACGTAAGGTATGACTTATGAATGACCTGGTTTCACAATCTCAGCGTTGTAAACTGAGTATGTTGAATAAAATTTAGCACTATTTGGAGAACAGAAAATGATGAGCTGATGTTTATCACATGAAGTGTGTAAATTTCCTGAAGATTGTACAGAAGTCCTGCATGATACAAACTCGAAAGTACGATGCCTATACCAGAATCATGAACAGAAGGCTATTCAACCCCTTGAATCTATTTTGCTATTTCATTAGGTCACACAAGACCTGTATCCATTTACTTGCCTTTGTTCCACAACATTTAATACCCATGTTTTACCTAAGCAAGTCTATCCATCACAGTTTTGGAATTCTCAATTAACCTCGACTCAACTGGTTTTTTTGGGTGTGGGGGAGTGGGGTGGGGTGGGGAGGGGGAGGGGGAGGGGGAGGTGGGGGTGCGGGGGGGGGGATGCAGGGAGGTGGAGTGGGGCGGGCTGGGGGGGCAGTTGCAGAGTTCCAGATTTCCACTGCTTTTCATGAATATCTGTTTTCTGATCCCTAAATGGCTAAACTTGAATTTAAGGATTTCTCCTTGTTCTGGAATCTGCCCCCAAATGAAATATTTTCCCTCTATCTGCCTGATTAAATCATTTAATCATCTTAAAACATCATAATTGGTTCACCCCTTAATCTCCTATACTGGAAGAAATACAAATCTTGTCCTTGCACCAGTTCTCCTAATTTAACCCTTTTAGCCCTGGTATCATTCCGACACATTTGTTTGTTTAAGACCAATATATCCTTCATGAGGTTCAGAGTCCAGAACCGAACTCAGTATTTCTGATGGATCTAAACAGAGCTTTACATAAAGCTAACGGGTGGGATTTTCTGGTCATGCCTACCCCAAATGCTCACCTGAGGTCAACAGATCTTTAATTGGTCTGTCAAATTTTCCAGCCCACCCGTGACAGTTCCCATGGCAGGCAAGATTAGAAAATATACCCCGACGTAATTTTCACCTCAATGTACTCCAGCCCCCTTGACACAAAGGCTTTTGATAGTCATGGAATAATTTACAGCATAGAAGGAGGGCATTCGGCCCACTGTGTCTATATCAGCTCTCTGTAGATTAATCCTGTCAGTATGCTTCCCTACTTTACACACGTAGTCATAAAAATGCTGACTCAATTTCCTTTCTAAATCACTGATTGTCTCCCCTTCCATCACCTTCGTAGGCACAAAGTTCTAGGACATTACTACTTGCTATTTAAAAAAAAGTACTTCACAAACCCTGTGCACCTCTTGCCTAAAACCTTAAATCTGTATCTCCTAGTTCTTGTATCTCCAGCTAATGGAAACTGCATTTCCTCATCAAAAATATCCAAATCTATCATAGTGTTGTACACCTCTATCAAACCTGCCCTCAATTTACTTTGATCAAAGGAGAATAACTCTAGCTTCTCCAACCAAACCTTTCAACAAAAATTTCCCAACACCAGACGCATTCTGGTAAACATTCCCTGAAGTTTTTCTTGCATCCTCATTTCCTTCCTGAAGTGTGGTGACCAGAATTGATTGCAATACTCTAGTTATGGCCTAACTTTTTTATAAGGTTCAGCATAACTTCTCTGCTTTTGTACTCAGTGGGCCCAATTTTACGATCAAGTTGTGCCAGTTTTCCGGCGTGAAAACTTGGTAAAGTTGGGCATGAAGCCCAACCGTGAACCGTGCCCGCCTCCATGCCAGTTCTTCCTTTACAAAGTCCCAAAAATGGCCGCAATTGGGACTGCGCCCAAAATGGGCAGGACAGCCATTTAAATGCATTTGCATGCATTTCAATTGACTTAATGGGCTGCATGCCCAACCTAGACTGGCACTTCCCCCTTTACCACTGCGTTTGCCAATCTGGAATCAAAACAGACATGCTCCACTTAACTCTGATTCCAGTGCTCCATCAATGAGGGTTAGTGAGGAGATAAGCACCCAGTGTCCAACGACTCTCTGCTGCTTACAGGGTCCTTTCTTGTGCCCATTTTCTTTCTTGGGTCAGTGGGAGCTTTGCGAGTGTATAGGGAGGGGGTGGGTGGTGGGAGGAGGCGGGCTTTTGCTCATCAGGGTGTCCAATGTCCGATTTGCAGCACGGACCCAGGTCTCAGCACTGGGTCCTGGCGCACTCAGCACTCTGCCAGCTGAAGGATGTGCACAAAGCTCTTGCAAATTGCACTGCTGCAGCCTCTGAACTTATCAAGAGTTGTGATTTGGGAAGCATGCGAATAGGGGAATGGGGGGGGGATCTGTGATTCAGGGGAACATGTGGGCAGGGGAATGGGCAGTATGGATGAAGACTAGGCTAGGATGACGGGCTAGGGGCAAGCAGGGTTCTTTAACCTCTACACGTGTTCCTCTCCATCTCCAACAAACCCCTACTTCAGAGTGACGAGGTGGCTTTTGCGATGCAATCAGTCGATCTTGTTGTTCTTTTGGTTGCTGCTGGAGCTGGAGGAAGAATTGCAGGCACAGGCGGCCCAGGCTTTACCACTTGCAGGAGTAGAGGGAGCTGACCACCATTCGCCTGGGGAGGGCTGGGGGTGGGGGAAGCGCAGGTGTCTGAAGGAGCAGAGAGCAGAGACCCCGGCAGTTCCGTGCATGAGTGTCATTTGAACAGATGTTGGACACCGTGTGCCGCTGATGTCTCTGCCTCCAAAAGGAGACAGAGCAACACCTGTGCATCCTATTGCAGGACCTGGCATCTCAGGACTAGGGGATCACCTACTCTTGGTGGCTGTCAAATTGACGGCCACTCTCAACTTTTATACGACTGGCTCCTTCCAGGCCCCTGGCGGAGATGTATGTGGCATCTCTCAGTCAGCTCTGCACACTTGTGTCAAGCAGGTCACAGGAGACCAGTGTGCCTGGGCTGGGTAGTACACCAAATTTAACCTGGACCAGGTCCATCAGGGAGCCTGGGCTGTGGTGTTGGCAGCCTCCGCAGGGATACCTAATGTGCAGGTGGCCATTGACGGCACCCTCATTGTCCTCAAAGCCCCTCTGCAGAATCCATGAAGATTCATCAACAGAGGGGTTCTAATCCTTGAATATCCAATTGGTGTGTGACCACAATATGAATTTTATACATGGCTGCACGAGACACCCAGGCAGCGTGCATGACAACTTCATTGTCAGGAGCTCTAACATCCCGGAAGCATTTGAGGAGAGCCCGGGTGGTGGGGGTAACTTGTGGATGATATGGTTTCCTGCTTTGGACATGGCTGGTGACACCAGTGCGGAAGACTGTGACTGAGGCGGAGACCCACTATAATCGAGTCCATGGAGCCGCCCACGTGCTCGTGGTGAGGTGCACTGGGCTCCTCAAAGTGCGATTCCAGTGCCTGGAATGATCTAGCAGGGCCCGACAGTAAGCCCTGAGATCTCTTCCTGCATAGTGGAGGTGCGCTGTGCCCTGCACAACCTAGCATAGCGGAGGGGTGGCCTACTGGAGGAGGATGTGAGGACGTGGAGACTGACAGGCAGGTGTCATTGGGGAGGAGGCTGCCCAGCAGGAGGAGGAGGATGAGGGAAGGAGGAAGAAGAGGAAGAGCACACTGAGGAACACCACCCAGAGGCTGAAATACTGGCTGCTCGAATGAGGCAATGTGAGGGTGGCAAAGGAGAGCCTGATCAGTTACTAGGGGATTGTTTCTGTAGTTTCCATACTCCCCACCAACCTCCTTCTATCGCCTGCAACATTTCACACCAGAGTGTTGGGCCTGGGTACTCTGTGTTAGCAAATTTCTTTGGCAGGCAGGAGGGTGATGACGACTTGCTAAGCATCATTATGATGATGCCCTGGTGCAAACTAGTCTGACTCCTACATGAGTTCCGCATGCATGCTGGCACGTCTGTGTAAGGGACCTGAAACCCCCATACAGGGCCCTGGGGGGGGTGGGGTGGGGGAAGGGAGGGCATCACTCTGAGATCTGGGGAAACCAATGACTACCTTTTCTCAGTGACACAGCATTGAGAGGCCTCCCCAACAACATGAAGCATTGCTCCGGCGATCATCAGTTGAAAGAGCATTCCTATTGGAGACAAATCTGAGACAAATTAGTCACAGGTGGGTGGTGAAAAAATATTTAATGATTACAATAAAGGTGTTTAAATCATAAGTTCTAACATAAAACTTGTGAATGGAAAATGTTAAGGTGCTTCAAGACCTATCTAACTAGTGTAGCCCTTCACCCATGCCATCTAAGTGCAACTACCACTTCCTAACATTATGTTGCCTACCGCTACGTCTCAGTGTTTCCCCAGAACGTACATCAAGGTGGAGGGGGCCAGCTGCCTACCTCGCCCAGTTGCCTGTGATGCATGTGGCCCTGGACCTTGAGAACCGTGGCCAACTTCCAGGTGTCTGGGACATGTCCATGACATTCTCCTTATCCCGCTGCCCCTGAGATGCCCCGGTGTGAGGAAGGACGGAGTCAGAAGGTGTAGTCACAGCCACCTGGTTGGAAGACTCTGGCATGGCCTCGAGCCTTTCCTCCTCCTTTGGGGTTCCTGTGGGCCCCTGGATCACTTCATGGATGGTTGTGCTTCTACAGTGAGCTCCAGAGTCAGCTGGCCCTGCCAGTCCTAGAGGACCATCTGCGTCCTATCCATGGTGGCCGAACCTTCTGCCATAGCCATCTGAGTTGGGACTACTTATCAATGGCAGCAGCAAATGTCCTCTGAGACTGGGCCATGCTCTGCAGCCCCTCAGCCACGACCCTCTGACTGGGCCACATTCTCAAGGGCTGCTGCCATAGCCCGCTGTGTCTCAGTGCTATCCTGCTGGGTCCCCTGCAAGCTCTCGAACCTCTCAGCCATGGGCTGCAGAACCTTGAGAATCCTGTTCAGTTTCTCAGCTGTGGTCTATTGTGACTCAGCCATTGCTTGGAGCCTGCTACTCATGGTGAGGATCCCTTGCCCCAGGCTTTCCTCTGCAAATGTCACCCTTGCAGTGTTGGCAGGGGAACCACGCAAGACAGGCAATTGCTAGTCCATGTGAAAGCTTTGAGGCTCTTCCAACAGCCTTGCAGTTGGTCCAGTCTTGCTGTCAGTCCCTCCTGCATTCCCTGGCTCTGTTGCTGCATCTCCAGCAGCTGAGGGTGAAGTGATCGCAGAGGCCCAGCATGTAGCCTGGGGCCAGCTGAGTCCTCACCACCGGCAGGCCCCTGCGTTAGAGGCCTCGGACATTCCCTCCTCCACCTGATGTACATTATCAGATGTGTTGTGCTCACCAGAGAGTGACCCAGAAGCCTCACCACTAACTGGACCCACTGACGTGTCAGTTTCTGCGATGGTGAGTAGTGAGGTGGAAGCTGACATCAAAATGGTGCCACCCTCAGAGGTCTCTTCACCCATATCTTCCGAGGACGCAACCGAGCTGTCTGGAGCAGGATGGGCGGGTGCCACAGTGTGGGCCATAATGCCACATGGCCCCCAGGGCATCCAGATCTGCCCCTGCAACACAGGATACCATGTTAAGTGCAAGAGAGGGAGAGGGATCAGGATTGCAAAAAACGTGATTTACATTTCACCACTGAACAAAGCACAATGAAGATTTTATCACTGGAACTGGCCTTTCGGCCCTCCAAGCCTGCAGGGACCTGGCTGCCCATCTGAATTATACCCCCTACCCATAGCCTCTATACCCATCCCATTCATGTAGCTGTAAAGACAGCCCATAAAAGTCACTCTCGTATCTGCCTCTGTGATCTCCCCCAGCAGCAAATTCCAGGCACCTACCACCCTGTCTGCAAATAAACATACCCCATATATCTCCTTTAAACCTTGCCCCTTGCATCCTCGCAATCTTATGCCCCTGAGAAGTTG
The DNA here is from genome assembly GCF_965287045.1 of Carcharhinus amblyrhynchos. Classification (NCBI taxonomy): domain Eukaryota; kingdom Metazoa; phylum Chordata; class Chondrichthyes; order Carcharhiniformes; family Carcharhinidae; genus Carcharhinus; species Carcharhinus amblyrhynchos. The sequence goes on along the minus strand of NC_137326.1, from coordinate 97,132,362 downwards.
CCTCAAATTGAGTGGAAGATTGACAAGTGCTCACTTCTTGACTCCAGCCCAACCATACTGTCACTGACAGCCCGCATCTCCCCTTCCTTGGATGTCTCCAGCACTGCTCTTCAAAGAGGGTGAGGACCGGAGATCTGGCTCACCACCTTCTGTCTTTGCCCTCTCTCTGGTGTTATGGTCAGTCTTTTCCTGTGGAGACAGAAGGAGCCATGAAAGAAATGATGGCGTGACTCCTACAGAGTATCAGATTGTGGCCCTTAAAGGGCAAATGCAATGCGCTCTTGGGAGGAGTGGGAAGGAGGTGCTTGGGGGTCAGGGGCTGGAAACATGCAGGGTGCTGGGGATGGGAGGATCTGGGGGCAATTTGGGGGAAGATGATAGACGGGGTTAAGTTCTCACCTTTGCCCGAATGAAGTCATTGGCCTTCTTGCGGTATTGTTTCTTTGTTCTGAGGGCCAGTGCCATGGGAGGTGGTGACTGCCTCCCAGTCTACATTGCCATCAGGCCCCTGGATCTGCATTACAGTGCAGGGGGGAAAGAGGGTATCCTGCTTAGCCCCTGTCTCATTCAACAACCTTCCCACATCGCCCTCTGTAAACAGGGGTGGGGGGTGTATTGCCTGCCTGCCTATCCATCTTTGGGTTTTTTATGGAGATTCCCCTCGTTAGGGTAGATCAGCGGCAAACAGTTTGGCAGAACATTCCAGCAAGTTACATACAGTTTGCCTGTTAGCATTGAGGGGAAGGCAAGTGAGCACTTGCATGTGTACTGATGTTCGGGGAAGGGTGTGGGGGTAGGCAGTGGTAGATCAGCGCTTCAATGATTGGGGACAGGGGAGAGAGAGGAAGGCATCATACAACCATTGAGTCCGGAGGAGATGGAGGTCTTGTGTGGGAGGGTCTGGGATGGGGGTGGGGCTGGGGGTGGGGTTCACTCTGTTAAGATCAGTGGGGGGGAGAGGGAGGGTGCATCACTTTGCCTGCGATCAGCAAGGGGGAAGGAGGGGAAAGTGGCCCATGATCATTCTGGGTAGTGGAGGGTGTGGGGGATAAAGGGATTAGTAAGGTTGTGGGGCTGGGGCAATGTCAGTGAAGGCCGGGGGAAGCATTATCCTGCACAGGAGTGATGTGGCAGGGGAGTGGCTTTCTATTTTTTTTTCTGTGCATATGCAGTTGGAGGTGCCAATTGGTTTTGGCTGCAGGGTTTTGGGTGCATTAAGCCCCACCCACAGGCTTATGCAGCATGACTCGGATTCACTGCTATTTTTGCAGGCAGAGTGCCCATGGGGGCACCTCAGAATGGGTCTAAAAGTCGGATCTCAAACACTGCCAGTTTCACGTCCACCCAGCACTTTGAATCAAAATGGTAAAATAGGGCTCAATGTCTTTTTTCATAGAGCCCATACCTTGCAAACCACTTTCTCAATATGTCCTGCAATATTCAAAGATCAAAGCACTCCCAGGTCTCTCTGTACTTGTACATTCTTCACAATTGTGCCATTTAGTCTAGTTCCTTCCTACGTTTTCTGCCAAAATACATCAACACACACTCCTCTACAGTAAATTCCACCAGTCACTTGTCTGCTCATTCTCCAAGCCCATCTCTGTCCTATTGCAGTTCATTTACATCATCCTCAATACTCGCCACTTCTCCAAAAGTTGAAATTTTATTCTATTCCAATGTCAATTAATTTACATATAGCAAAATTCATTGGTTTCAGCAGTGACACCCATTCTATTTTCTATCTGCCCACCTGTTTTTTTAATTATGTACACAAGCTCCTAAACCTTTCTGCTCATCCATACTGCCTAGCTTCTCACCATTTTAAAAATAGTCTGATCTACCATTCATAGGTCCATGAATAGCAGCACATTTCTCCATTCACAGCTCTATCTGCGACAGTTCTGCTCACTAGCAATGTCTCCTCACAACATCCTGCTTCCACACTAATAACACCACTTAGTATCGTCAGCCACTCTACTTCATTTAAGTCATTAATAAATACAATGAAAAGCTGAGCCCCCAGCCCTGGGGACATCACTCGTCATGTTCAACCAACTGGTGCACATGCCCATTACTCTGATTCTTACCTCCTAACCAATCCCTTAACAAATGAATTGATGCGACTTGCATCATCATCATCATTCCACAGCCAAATAAAAGATATTACACACAAACAACAGCATCATATTCTCCATCTGTAATAATGAGTCATTTGAACTTTTGCTTCTTGAGGGCCTCAAGTTCTAATTTGTACACTGACACATTCTCAGTGGCTGTACATGGCCAGCATAGCAACAATTAGTCATTGATAATCAGACACACCATTTCTTGTTCACTGCAACAAAAATATTATAGTTGTGGAGTTGCTTTTTGTTTGCGTCAAATGAACTGATCATATGCTTATATCCATTTTACTACTTTTAAACCTCTGCTGAAATCAAATTGAATTGATTACTTGTCCACTTAAATTGAAAATTTGTACCATATTCAATAATATAAAAGCAGAGGCTACATCATAAGAACAATATAAATGTTGATATTATGTAGGGGACATTACAACTCCAGATAAAGGCAAATACAGATAAGTTAAACTCAAAAATTACAATCCACATATTTACAAATGCACTGATCAAATTTCAGGGTCGAATTACTGGTAGTAGTAGTTACAGTAAATTATAACCAACTTGTCTATGATAGAAAGGGAACTTAATTTACTTGAACGTGGAGCTTGCAGTTTGACACAAGTCTATTGGAGTGGTCAGGAAAGTGACTGAATGAAGCCACATAGGTGTTTCTGAAAATGGCTTATAGTCGGACTGGTTGCTTAGCCTTTACCATATCTTAGCTCAGTAAATAATATCTCTTGGGTTGGTTAAATGAAGACTTAGACTAGACGAGATCATATCTGTTTATATCAAGATATCAGATTGGCACACACAAGTTTTCCAGGTACTGGAATTCTGTCAGCATTTCACTGGCCTCCCACTGTAACTTCTGCAAAAGACCAATGAAACTGCCAGAAAATACATATGTTTATAAAAGGATGGGCATCAATATCATTAAATCTCCCCTTTATCCCAAGGTGAACTGGAAATGTGTCATCCACAGAACAAGATAGCACATTACGGTAGTCCATTTGGAGATCAGTTTAAATAAATTCCAGTTCACTCAGTTCAGTTCAGTAAAGATTAGCGGGCAATTGCAAAAGTCATTTTTGATTGGTCAACCGTATCTTCCTGCGAGGGTAGATCTACTCAAACCACTGTAGTTAACAGTCATAACAAAAGGTTTTGGAGATAATTTTAACTTAACCAGTTTACCACCCAGCATTGCCCATTTGTATACAGTAACTTTTCTTCCAGGGAGATTGATGAATCATTGCAATCTTGAAGTAACAAACTGTATTACTAACTGAATGCGAAGTGTCTTTCTTAACTTCTATACTGGGTATTTCCAATTGTACTCATGTACATCAACTGAAGAATTGCTCTTTAAGACTTAATTGTAATAAAGAGGATAATCTCTTGCAGCAATAACTACATTTACAGATGATTGCCGTGCAATTTAAAATAACTCTTGGATAACGCAAAGAATAACAATGTTTTTACATGAGTGAGGACAGAGAAAGCTTGAGCTGCCTGCTAATATTACCCTAAAACCTCAACTACATATACCAGTGTTTAGTCTGCTTTTCCACTATCAGTGTTGCAATGGTCTCAGATTCCAGGGTCTGTCACAATGATGACTTTCAGTCATGTGTCATGGTGAAGGGTTAGAAAATGTCCACAAAAGTTCACAGATATCATAAAATCTAGTGATTTGGGAATATTGATGTAAAAGTCACACCCACAGACAGTCAATAAAATGGTTGTGTAAATTGCACCTACAGATGTGAAGATTGCATGAAATTGCAACCTATATGAGTGAATTTATGGTATGTCAGATCATCTAATGTGAGGGGTCAGTTACACAGGAGTTTGTTTTGCTGCAGTGATTCTGGGAAATTATGAAAAGACAATAATCATTCTCGTCTAACTTTGGCTCATGTGAATTGCTGTTTTAAGATTTTACAACATTCCAATTTCAAGAAAAGGTTTTGGCAAATCATTTATATGATTATATGAAGCACGTCAGATAGATAATCCATTATTTGCTTTAAAATAAATACACAGCTCAGTTCAGCTCCATCCTCCTGAAAATAAAAAGTTGCCCAGCACTTTTTTCTGTGAAGATGGATTCTCGCTAAACCAACTAAAAAAAACCTCAAACAAAATGTTACTTGTTTGGATTTAAAATTCCATATATAATTCAGTAGAATGAAGACAGATGTTTATGGTTCATAACTTATGCAAAATAATCATTATAGAACTTGAATTCTTTCAACAGATGAACCCTGGAGCAGACATCATCTGAGCTACTGCTTTCTTTTGCTTCTTTTCAGCATGGTATTTACATCATGAAATATAAAATTTGACTTTTCATTTTTAAGATTTCTCTACTGGCTCAAATGTCAGCATGACCCAATGGAGAAAGATTTTTTTTATTACAAACAAATAAATAAAGTACTTCAGAAAATTTCAAGTTACAGATACCGGTACATGATTTCACAAAGTTGATCGTTCTTGGTGCAAAGATAAAACATTCAGGTCACCACAAAAAGAACACCCAGAGAGAATAAAGGAAAGACAGGCATTATAATTATTGTTTAATGTTGACTCTTGGACCCAGATCGTGATATGTCATTGCAAATCGCTTCAAAATTCAGAAAACACCCTGAAAGTTCTTTACACATTACCAGCAACAGCAATCTAAATAACTTCTGATCATACCACTTTCCAAACATTGCTGGGCATCAAAAACTCTTGTTTGAGGACTTGAATGATCAGAGTGGCCTCTTAATAAGGAAGTGTTGAATCATCCCACTCGAGCTGTTCTTGCCTGGTGACATTCTGCTGATCTTCCTCATGTTCAGCTTCATCCTCTTCCTCACTTTCCTCCGAATCGGCACTCGTGATGTCATCCTCCTCACCTTCTTCCTCTTCCTCGCTCTCTTGTTCACTGTGCTCTTGGTCTTCATAGTTCTGGAATGGAACCATAAACAGTGGACATTTTAGTGAGATTTGTGAAAACATTCAGCACTTGATGACCCATCAACATGACCTTGAACATATGTTACTTCATCATAAGTTAACACTTCCAGGTGACGTAACATTTATCCTGCGCCTTGTTGATCTACTTTTATTTAATGTGAGGTAGGGTCATCATTCCTAATTTGTGTTGAAGAAAGATTTAAACTGAAATAAGGTTGAAGGGAAACACATTGGAATTTCACTCCTTTCCCATTTCATACTTATCTTCTGCCACTGATCAGATGCTATCCTCCAATATAAAGCAAAGGGAGTACAGCTACCTTCCCCCATGTCTCTGTCACTATGTCACTTCTGTAGGTCACTAACAGGTATGTTGGTGTATCCTGGGAGATTCATTCTCATCCTTGGTTTCTTCCAAGCCCAGCATTGCCGCTGTATTCTACACTTCATGCTGAACACAGTTGGGTTTAGAAACCTGAACACAAACCAACATCTACTGGTACCACACATCTACTGCCAATCATAAATAACGAAAGGAAAATTCTAACTTAATGGGAAGGAGGCCAGTGTGGTATGTTTCCTTCAGCTATTGCTCGATTGCAAGAAGCCATTAATTCTAGACAGGAAGAGTGGATATATTGTTGAAACGGTTTCTTTTTTAACCTTTGAGTGTTAGTCCAATGCAAAATAGGCATTCAAGCTCAGCCATTGGGAAGTAAACCAACTGCATTTTATGTTGAAATGTGTGTGTGCATGCTCTTTATGATCTGTAACCATGACTGATATGTCTCTGCTTATTTATAGATCTCCAACAGTGACAGATAGATTTTTAGGCTGTTCAGGCAGGTGTGTCTAACTGGAAAGGATAGATCAGTTTGAGTAAATGTCTGCAAGTTTCCAGCAGAGCTGTTTGGAGTCTGTGTCTTAAAAAAAATCTAGGACGGACTGTTCTTTCCATGTCTGTGCCCATTACGGGGTCCTGGCCTCCACATGACACTTTCGGCTGAGAGAAGGATTGGCGACCTCGAGATGTGCAACATTAATCTCAAGTGACACCTAACGTGCCTCTGCAGCAAGTCTGGCTGCATTTCTTTTCTTTTAAACATGGAGTTATTTGACAGCTGTTAGCTGAGGGACAGCATTCCAAGCCAAAGGAATTTTCTTAGTCATTATAGGAGTCCATGACTGACAGTAAAATTCCACAAGATAGGTCACTTAGGGTTCAGTTGGTTATGGCTGCCCCACTGAAAGTACAGCCATCAGTATAACTACAGTTAGATCACTATTATCCAACAAAGCATTATTCAATTTCCTCCTGAGTTTTCACTTCACCCTTCATGTGGATCTTTAATCAAGTCAAAGTGTTTCATAGCAAGCATATGAGAATCACCCACCAACTACTTTACATACTTAAAAAGATGCTATTAAAGTGGTGGATGTAGCTTGTAATTAATGCCCCATTCTCAGATTTCATAATACACTGTAACCTCACCAGTCCAGAACTCCCAAATTCATAAACATCTACCATCTGAATTTTTTAATCCCACTACTCTCAGAATCACCACTTGTCCAGAACTGCAATCAAAATGGAGTTGGGCAATGGAGGAAGAAGAATTAGAAACAAGATAGGAATTGAATTTAAAAAACAAAGCCTTTCACATTGCCAGAATGCTTCTGGGAAAGGAATTTTTTTTTTAAGTATTATTTATAATTTATTTTTATTGAACATGTGAACATATTGTTTGCGCAACTGTGACCTTGTGTTTTCCTACATTTCAGTATACGTGTTTACCCCACCTCCCATCACTTATTTCCTGCCTCAGTCCTCGAGTTTTCAAGCAGATGCAGCATATATAGTAATTCAGGCAAACCCATTTGAGAAAAGCGCAGTAAAACATATGATTGCTGCACAAATAAAGACAGGAAAGGCAGAAATCATTTACAAACTAGATAAGGGTGCTTCAGTGTGAAATCTGTGTATGTCATGGGTGTCTCAACAGTCTACAACACGAAGCATAAAAAACTATGTAAATTCTATGCAAAAAGTGACACCTTTAGAGGCATTAGAAAGTTCAGAATACTGCATACTACTGATAATGTAGCGTGTGAATAGTGGAAACACTGCCCAATGATATAGCAGGATCACAGATCGTGGCTGAACAGCTGACAGAAAATCCCGACACAGAAATTGCAGGCAGGCCACCCTGCCATTTTTCTGGATTGTGTTGTACCGAGATTACAGATAAGTCAAAAGAGGAAAGAATTGCTAGGTCAGGCCACGAGGACTGAGATCAGGCTTTCTGATACGATCTTGAGCTGACCAAGGAGACAGACAAAAATGAAACAGGCTGTTGTGTTCAATTAAACAGGACTGATTGTAATGAAGCAGGGAGAAGAAGAGTTAATTTCTGAATTGACTTCCCCAAATTTCATCTGGGTAATGAGGAAGTCCTGGAAAATTTAAACAACTGGTTAATTTATCTGCCAGATGGAGTGAATTGAAAGAGTTACTGCAGTTCTATGAATGTATTTGTGAGAATAAATGAAATAGAAGTGTCAATAGATGATGTAGATGTGGGGCTCACAGTTCCAGTAAAACAACATCCACATCAGTAAATCCAGCGAAGTTTTCTCAAGTACAGAAGAAAATTGACTATATGCTCTAGAACGACAATACTGAATGGGGTTCCAGTGATTGGAGCTCCCCAATTGCAATGGTGCCAAAGCCAGATGGACCACAAGGGGAGCAATGTTACCAAAAACCATTCTAAGTACCAAACAAGCACGAAAATGGGAATGAACTGCTCCCATTTTTTCAGCGAGAGAAAAATTAATATCTTATGCCACTTAGAGAAAAAAATAAGAGGCAAAGTATGATTCCTGCCAGTAGGGGGAGTGTACGGAGTCTATTCATGCTGGAATGCCAGCTGCTGATAGCTAGGAGGCACTATTGCGCAAGTTCTCTGAGGTAAGATTGCCCCCAAGACTTTGCATGGACTACAGAAGAGTGAATACCATCACTAAGAGAGATTCATCTACTACTCCACATTTGGAAAACTGCATTGAAAAAGTTGAACAGTCAAAATTCATCACGATAGTGGACTTGCTACAGGCAAGTACCTTTGACTGAGAGGGCAAAGGGGATCTCCGCATCCATGACACCAAATTTATCAATTCAAAGTGATGCTTTCAGGATGAAGAAAACACCTGCAACCTTTCAGAGACTCAAGAATAAAATTATACATACAGTATACATATAGAGACTCAAGAATAAAGATATATATGCAGTATACATCAATGATTTAGTGATGTTCAGCAAAGCTGGGAAGAACATCTGCAACACTTAAAAGAAATGTTTGATCACTTGAAAGGAGTCAATCTCATCATGAATCTAGTAAAAGGCAAATTTTCTCAACCCAAATTTCAAATTTGGGACATTTCATGGGACATGGTCAAATTGTCCCACAAGATGTAAAAATACAGACCATTTGGGTTTTTCAGAAAGCAAGGAAAGAGATTCGAAGGTTTCTGGGAATGAACAGATTCTACTGAAAGTTCTTGCCAAATTTCAGCAGTTATCATAGCAGAGCTCTTAAAGAAGGAGAAGTACTTTAACTGGATGGAGGATTGTCAAATGGCATTCAAACATTTAAAACAGTGTTGACAACAAAACCAATGTTTGCCAAACCAAATTATGACAAATATGTTAAACTGGCTGTTGACGCTAGTGACATTGGTTTGAGAGCCGTGTTGTTACAAGAAGATGAACTTGGCATTGAAAAACCAATCAACAGAAGTATTCTACCATAGAAAAAGAAACATTAAACTTGGTACTGGCGTTATAACGTTTTGAGATTTATGTTGCCAGTAATTGTGCAGAAACAATCACATACACGGATCATAATCCCTTAAAATTTCTGGAGGAATTTTAGGATGGAACACTGAGTTATTCAGGTGGAATCTGTTATAACCATTTAAATTAAAAATCATTCATGTGGCCAGGAGAGAAAACTTAATTGCAGATGTTTTATCACAAGTCCAAAAGAGACTTTTGAGAACACGTGGGTGTAAATTCTCTGGGGTATATTTTATTGTCAATGCATGCTCTTAAATTTTTGTAATAGTTGCAGAGATTGAACAGGGAAGAAAAGGCTTGAGAAAAGAAATTGTCCCTCAAATTAAGGCATTTCATTTCTAAGAAGAGGGGACATGTTAGGAGTCTACTTAGCAACAGCAGTAACAAGAATTTAAAAAGGCATGATAAGATGTGATTTACCCAACAGGTAGAAATCTACATAGTGACAGCAGTAGCCAGCATTCTAAAGGTAAGATGCATTGTATCCGGTTGCGAGAGTAGCAGGCATCTCAATAGAATCAGGTGTAACTGGTTCTATTAGTAGAAACAGCTCACTTAGATGACCGAGATCAGTGGAAGTAGACTCAAGTTAATTTCTTAAGTCAAGGAAATTGAATGAAGCAAAAAGCCAAGGAAGCCAAAGAATAAAATATCAAAGAGGTTGTTTGGTATAATTGCCAGCACCCTTAGAGGGAAGCAGGCAAATTTTACATCCACAGCTTAAGAGACTTACAACATTCAACAGCCAAAGAGGCTAGTTTATCTCTAACAGCCAGATAGGCCAAAACTGATAGAGAGGCCTGTCCCATCTCACATTTAGAGCCACAGCAGATTTAAGAGATTCTCCTCTACATGACACTGTTTTGTAGTTTTGCTAAACAAACAAAAGGCGGTTTCCCAGATCTGATCATCTAAGCTGTAGTGTATGGCAACTATGAGTTGCATTTAGAGTCATACAGTCATAGATGTTTACAGCATGGAAACAGGCCCTTCGGCCCAACTTGTCCATGCCGCCTTTTTTTTTAAACCCCTACACTAATCCCAATTGCCCACATTTGGCCCATATCCCTCTATACCCATCATACCCATGTAACTATCTAAATGCTTTTTAAAAGATAAAATTGTACCTGTCTCTACTACCCCTGGCAGCTTGTTCCAGACACTCACCACTCTTTGTATGAAAAAATTGCCCCTCTGGACACTTTTGTATCTCTCCCCTCTCACTTTAAACCTATGCCCTCTAGTTTTAGACTCCCCTACCTTTGGGAAAGGATATTGACTATCTACCTTGTCTATGCCCCTCATTATTTTATTGACCTCTATAAAGTCACCCCTCAGCCTCCTATGCGCCAGAGAAAAAAATCCCAGTCTATTCAGTCTCTCCTTATAACTCAATCCATCAAATCCCAGCAGCAGCCTAGTAAATCTTTTCTGCACTCTTTCAAGTTTAATAATATCCTTTCTCTAATAGGGTGACCAGATTTGCACACAGTATTCCAAGCCTTACCAATGTCTTGTACAACTTCATCAAGATGTCCCAATTCCTGTATTCAATATTCTGAGCTATGAAACCAAGCATGTCGAATGCTTTCTTCACCGCTCTGCCCACCTGTGACTCCACTTTCAAGGAGCTATGAACACGTATCCCTAGTTCTTTTTGTTCTGTAACTCTCCTCAACACCCTACCGTTAACTGAGTAAGTTCCGTACTGGTTCAATCTACCCAAATGCATCAGCTTGCATTTGTTTAAATTAAACTCCACCTGCCATTTGTCAGCTCACTGATCCCTAGATCTTTTTGTTCTGTAGCTCTCCTCAACACCCTACCATTAACTGAGTAAGTTCTGTACTGGTTCAATCTACCCAAATGCATCAGCTTGCATTTGTTTAAATTAAACTCCACCTGCCATTTGTCAGCCCACTGACCCAAATGATCAAGATCCCATTTGCAATTGGAGATAACTTTCATCACTGTCTGCTAATCTTGGTGTCATCTGCAAATTTAATAACCATGCCCCCTATAATCTCATCCTTGACTTATAAACTTAAAAAATTGGATGTTGCTTGGGAAAAGAGTGTCTCCGTGAGTTCCAAGTACATGGGCTGAGAAGTAATCTTAGAGAAATGGTGTATGTCTAACTATTCATATACTTATGTGTCATAGTATGTTATAGTCTTTCTTCTCAAATATTTTCTTCTTTTGACAAATACTCTCTTAATTGTTTACATAAAAGATTGGACTGTTTTCTCACTGGGTTGTATGTTGCTCCTCACATTAATCCAAACAAACATGCACCACTCCAACCCAATGTTTCAAGTTAGGATACTCTTGAATATAACATCAGTGGGGTCCGTAACAAATGTAAATAAAGCCAAGGTAAAGACAGCTGATTTCTTGTTGTTATGCCGAGATAATGGAAAGTGACCTACAAGGGAGTCATTGTGACTTGGCTAAACGGTGAGGATAATGCTTCATTTGTGGTGGCACATGATTAGCACAGCTGCCTCACAGCGCCAGGGACATGGGTTCGATTCCCAGTTTGGGTCACTGTCTGTGTGGAATCTGCATGTTCTCCCCCGTGTCTGTGTGGGTTTCCTCTGGGTGCTCCAGTTTCCTCCCACAATCCAAAAGATGTGCTGGTTAGGTGCATTGGCCATGCCAAAATCCTCCCTCAGTTTACCCGAACAGGCACTCAAGCATAATGACGAGGGGATTTTCACAGTAACTTAATTGCAGTGTTAATGTGAACCTATTTGTGACACTAATAAACAAACTTTAAAACTTAAAAACTGTACAAGTAAAAGATCAGAGATAGCTGAAGCAGGTTTACACCCTATGTCTGTGGATAGTATCAACAGTGTATAGGAAGATAATGTTCCTGAGGAATAGGGGATAAATCTGGTTGCCAGCTTCATTTGCTTTCTACAGCAATGAAGTATCAAAATCCAGCAAGATGTAAAGCAGTTGCACAGGATCCAAGAGGAATTAATAAGCGAGCAACCAAAATACGAGATAAATAATGTTGCAGCAAATGTCTGATGAAGTTGGAAAATCCTGCACACGCACGATGTCCAGCATCAAGCCCAGTCTCATTAACCAGCATATAGGATGAAACACAGACCGCAGGTTCGATTCCTGGCTTGGGTCACTGTCTGTGTGGAGTTTTCACATTCTCCCTGTGTCTGCATCGGTTTCCTCCGGGTGCTCCAGTTTCTTCCCACAGCCTAAAAAACGTGCTGGTTAGGTGCATTGACCCAAACAGGTGCCAGAGCATGACGACTTGGGGAATTTCACAGTAACTTCATTGCTGTGTTAATGTAAGCCTTACTAATAAATAATTAGGCTAATAAATAAACTTTAATTATTCTATGATCCAGAAAATTACAAAGATCCAGAAATTCTTTGGCCCAAGCATTCTTGACTAGTAATGTTAGAGTATGGAATATTATCAATTACAATAGTTATCATAATAGTTTTTTTTATAATAACAATATTAATATTACTTTATACCAATATGTTTCCATTATATAGCTATTGAGCTGTCTTGTGGAATTCCTTGAATTGTTTGGATTCACTATTTTAGATTCAGTTGTATTCCTACCTCAGGAAATCTTTAAAATAAACAGCCAAGCATCATCGGATCTTCTAAAAAGTCTTCCATCATCCCAGCACCATGCCTTAGATAAACGGAGATCAGCGCGTCTCTATGTCTTTAAAGTTGTAATGTTGTCTTATTTCTTCAGCCCCAAAATATTGAAATAGTCTTAACCCTCATGTCCCACAATACTCACCTCCATTGGGTTAACGGTAATGGTCAGTGCAGAGTCATCCCAATCCATTTCATTTTCTTTCCCACTCTCATTTTCCCGGTTAGTGCTCTGGTGGGCTGCTCGAATCCTGAAGACCCCCAGAACAATTATGAAGATTAGGAAACTAATGCACACTACAATGACGATAGTAGCAGCACTGGGAATAACTGAAAAAGAAAGTCAGAATCAAAGGAGACAAAGATATAAGATTGTGAGCTTCAAGGATTGCCTGCAATCATAAACCAATTTTTGCATTTATTTTGTTATTAGATTGAAAGAGGAGGTAGGCTGCTTTTATATAGAAACTGCATTTATTATGGAGCAAATCATGAATCTGCGTTGGAAATCCATCAAAATGTATGCAATCTGTGTGATAAATTGCACAAAAGTGTATTGTGTGCTAACATTTAAAATAAGTTGGGTAATTATAAATAATATAATTGGCAATTTTGCAATTTTCATTGCTTGCAATTTATATACCCACCAAAGCCCCTATTTATTCCAGAAATTTATTATTTGGCAAATGACGCAAATCTGAAAAGTAACCTACTGTACATGCTTTGCCTACTTGGTCAGTAAGCAGCTTCTACATCAATGCGATGTGACAGGGTATTGTTCACTTTTGCTATTTCTGTTAGTAGAATTCAGTCATCCAAATAGGAGCTGAACCGCAACGATCCCAATTTAAACTCAACTCTGCTGCGGCTGCCTGATCTTGGCCAGCAAGAGGACCATCAGGGAGATAGATTCTTGGAAGAACTAGCTACTGTAATTAATGCTCCAAATTTTGAAAACATTCTCTTCTTTTTCACGGTGTCTGGCTCAGGTTATCTTGAAAAAGTGATTATATTAAATCCCCATTTTAAAAAAAATTGTGCTGTGCAGGAGTGAGGATACTGCATGCACAAGAGTGTAAGCAAGGAAAAGGACTGTGTGCACTCAAAAGCAAATGAATGAGAGCATTATGTGAGCATTGGCTTGTGATTGAAACGTTACAACAATAACTATACTTTAGAAAAATGTAGTTAATTAACTGTGAAGCACTTTGAGATATATAGTGCAAATCTTTCTCTTTTGTAAGTGAGTAGCTTTATGCAGAAACACATCTTCAAATTTAGTTCCACACTAAATTATAATTAGAAAACAATTCTATGAGAAGACTTGCACACAGCCCACTTTTCTGCTTAAGACTGGATGGCAGTGCAGTACCATTTTGTTGGTGGTTATTTAAGTTAGTTATCCGAAAATTTATATGGGTAATGACTGAATATTGCCTCAGAGCAAAGCTAACTTTTTTCCACAATGTAATCAGAAGGATCATTGTACACAGGAAAATGTGCTTTCAGGAAGGAAGGAGAAGGGAGAAGCACAGGAGAGGGCATAATTTCAAGAGGAGGAAGAGAGGTAAGAGAGTAAAGGAGTCGGCAAAGAAATGAGGAAGGTAAAAAAATAGGCAGAAGGTGGAAAGAGAAACTGGATAAGATGACGGAATGTGCCAGGGGTTTAGACGATGACGGAATGTGCCAGGGGTTTAGACCATGACAAGTTCAGATCGGAGATTTAAATAAGAGGAGGAGGGAAGAGGGTTGGGTGAGGTCTGTAAAATGCTCCACTTGGTTGGTACAGGCATCGTCACTTAGTGAGATGGGTCAAGGATGTCAACACAGTTGCGAGCTCTCTCATGGTCGGTGGCACAGTGGTTAGCATTGCTGCCTCAGCGCCAAGGACTCTGCTTCAGTTTTGGCCTTGGGCAACTGTGTGGAGCATGCATGTTCTTCCCATGTCTGCATGGGTTTCTGCTGGCTGGTTCGGTTCCCCCCATAGTCCAAAGACATGCAGGTTAGGCGGACCGGCCATGGTAAGTGCATAGAGTTACAGAGATAAGGTGTGGGTGTGGACCTGGTAAAGATGCTCATTTGGAAAGTCAGTACAGACTCAATGGGCCAAATGACCTCCGTCTGCACAATGGGAATGCTGTGGTTCTAAAAGAGGCTGCAGACAGGCCAAGAATGAAAAGGAGAGATCGTTTATCACAACTACAGTTATAAAGCATAAGAATACAAGAAACAGAAGCAGGAGTAAGTCATTTGCTCCCTCGAGCCTCCATTGCCATTTAACAAGATCATAATCGCTCTCCATAATCGACTTCCTTGCAGATCAAAAATCTGCTAGTCAGCCTTGAATATCTTGAATGATCCAGCCTTCACTGCTCTTTGGGTTGGAAAATTCCCAAGATTAATGACTCTCAGGGAAGAAATCCCTCCTCACTCGCACCTTGTATGAGGGCACCCGCTATTCTGAGATTGAGAGATTTGTGACTGATTCAATTCTGTGGCAGCAGAGGAAAATCGCTGGATGGATTCAAATGTGGACATGTGGGAAAGGTGGGCATGGATTTGGAAAGTGAAAACACACTGAAGGACGCTGGAGAGGACAAAGAAGTCTGATATGTGCACGTAGTTTTGAAGAGGGGTCAAAGGTTGTCGCTTTTGAGGCAAGTTGTGGTGACTGTTGATTTGAAATGAAGGACAGAGGGAACTACGAAATTTATCATCCAACACGGGAGCCAGGAAGTAGAATTAGCTTGTCAACAGTTTAGTGAGAATAGGATTGAGGGAGCAGGGGGTGGATCTAATGGACAAGGTGAGCTTAGAGAGGGCGTGATGGAAAGAAAATAAATTAAGTGACTGGGAATTAAAATGCAATAATATTAAAGTCAAAATGATTGCAGCATTTTTAAGAAAAATGCTAAAATACTTGTCTCAGAGAAATATTTCAAGTTTATTTTCCAAATGAAATTGGCTGTTTTTGATGTGTCTGTGCATGAAAGAATGCTACCAGAATTAGATATAATTATCCCTTTCAGAGAGAATGGAAGAACTCAAATTGGTTTGACTGTTCCACATATCCATTATGAAGCTGATTTTTACAACAAATCTGTGCACTTACGGCTACAATTTTCCTGCAAGTCTATTTGGGTGTTAAATCTGATGAATGTCTGACATTAATTGGTCCATGTTTCAAACACACAATTTTCTAAAAGCCAAGTTTATATATAGAACTGGTTGCTTGGGGTAGAAGTATCAAAGTTTTTTTTCCTCATCGCCACAGTGCTTCAAATTCCATGTACGAAGCAAATCCCCATATTCTCAATCATTTGACTATGGTTAGAATTCTCCAATCTCGCCCATGGCTAGGATTCTCCAGTCCCGCTGCAGCGAATGGAACCTTGGCTGAGTGTCAGTTTTTCCGTTCTCACTGACAGCAGTGGCAGGGCAAATGAGTTCAGAGAATCCCAGCCCAAATTTCAAATAACTCAACCAGGAAGATGGATGTGATCAGGGGTAGGATTAATTCACCAATTAGACAACAGTGCTAAAAACAAACACATCCGTTACAATTTTAAACTCATCAAATTTAAACAGGACAAACTGGTGAAAGAGAAATAAAAATTTCCTCAGCTGAAAAGGGGTTGCTTTCAAAGATTTAGGGTGGCAAGTGTTTCAAGGGCTGCCGTGGCTTCGGGGTTAATAGATCCAGATTTCCTCTGATACTGTAGATGTAAATGTCTAATTTTCTTAGGCATCCAGCCATCCTCCTATTTCTACACCAACAACTGTTCTTATTGAGGTAGATCTGATTATCAGAATTTCAAATGGTCCAAATCCAAATCTAAAATGCCAATTAATACATTTATTCTAAGCATGTGTTCATGTTGTTGCAAAATTCAAAAAAGGATTTTTCTAGAAGCTTTTAAATATTAATATTTTCCTATCTTCTAACTTAATGACATTCACTGTTGTTTGTTCTTTTGCTCTTTGTTTAAGGAAACACTTTTATTACCTGAGTTATGAGCAGCATTAAGGTTGTGACCTGGAAGATCGGGCAACGAATGATGGATTGACTGCAGGAACTGGGGTTGAACCACCGCATGATTAACATGGTCCATAAGATTAATGTTGTGCAGAACATTCACCTAGACAAACGAAACCAAGGTGGTCAATAATCATTCTGTCAAATTAAATCAATTTTCACAGTCCTGTACCGGTGACAGTCTAAGTGCATTGCTGCTCACCAAGTAAATTACATGCAGCATTCATGTATTGAGCAGCCTTTCTATGTGACCTTAATACATCAGCTATCTCAATGTCTATACACCATTTGTCTTTTTCTCACCTCTAAATTGAATTCATTGCTTGTGTAGCGTCCATTGAGCTCTGAGCATGTCAGCCTAAACTTTCGACCAAAAATAGATGCAGTATCCCAGTTACGATAGCGGAGTTTGCGAAGAACATGTTCATAGTTTGCCATGGTGTCCACACCTATTGAGGAAGAAACAAGACGACACCACCATCATATGGAAAACAGTATCCATAATGTGAATAATCTCTGTTCATATGAGTACTCATTAATATTTCTCAAAATGACCCTTGTTAAAAAATAACAATCTTCAATTCGAAGACTGCCACATATTTTA
The DNA here is from genome assembly GCF_965287045.1 of Carcharhinus amblyrhynchos. Taxonomy (NCBI): domain Eukaryota; kingdom Metazoa; phylum Chordata; class Chondrichthyes; order Carcharhiniformes; family Carcharhinidae; genus Carcharhinus; species Carcharhinus amblyrhynchos. The sequence goes on along the minus strand of NC_137326.1, from coordinate 97,115,127 downwards.
TATTTCATATAACGTTCTTAAAAAAAAAGTTCAGTTCTAAAACAACAATACTGATGCAATTCTTTGGGTTGCTAGAATAACACAACTTTTTTCATTGTAACAGGAATTAAAAACTACTATTATAAAATGTCAATTGCCACAATCCAATTACGTTTCATACAGTTTGATGCAGATTTCAGTGCAAGCATTTTTTCTTGTTCTTTGCAGATATTGTGGTCTATTGTAAAAGAAAAGGCCAGGAATTTGCTATCCCTATCGGCATATTTTCAAAGCAGCAACCTGGGGGTGATTGGATCACTTTCTCATGTCAACAAACATTGCAATCAACCTGACTGATAAGGGCACAAATTCAATTTGCTTCATAGTCAATTGAGTTACTCTGCATGAAAGAAAATGAAATTACCATAAATGGACATTCCAGCTGTGGAATTTGTGAACTCCAGATGTTTCCCGTGCAGCTCAATTGGCTCCAGTTCCAGGCACTCCTCTTCTGAATTTAGCTCATCCCCAACGATCAAAATGTCACAGTAATCCAGGTTGTGCACAATCTCTTCTGGTCTACCAAAACGGTGGACTACATAAAGGATTTTACAAAATACTGGTGAATATGAAGGAACTCAATATCAAATTTGAAATTTTTGTTGAAATACAACTCTTATTGACAAGGAAAGGATTACTATAAATCATTCCACCCCTAAATTGCAAGAGCTCATTGCAGATACAGCTTTGGTTCAAGTATCCGGCTTCCAGCCAGAAGGTCCCAAATACAAATCCCAGTCTTGCTCATCAAATTTGTTTTGTTCAGTTGGGTGATTTTTGTCATCTTCTGTCCAAGCCGGCTAAATGGAATTTGAGACTGAAATATATCTTCTTGGGGAGAAGAAAAGCCCATATTATCTCCCTGCCAGATTGGAGTTTAGAGAGGTGTCGAAGGCAGCCACAGTTCATACTCAAGTTATGATCCTTCCCTCCAATTGCACATGAGACTCATAAAATTCTAACAGGACTAGGCATGGTAGATGCAGAGAGGATGCTCATGATGCTAGGGGAATCCAGAAACAGGAGTCACAGTCTGAGGATTCAGGATAGACCATTTAGCACAGGAGTGAGGGGACATTCCTTCAACCAAAGAGTTTGAGCTTGTGGAATTCATTACCACAGGAAGTAGCTGATGCCAAAACACTGAACACATTCAAGAGATCGCTGGATATAGCACTAGGGGTGAACGTGATCAAAGGTCATAGGGAAAAAGCAGGATTAGGCTATTGAGTTGGATACTAAAAAGGCCATGATCGAAATGAATGGCGGAGCAGGCTTGAAGGGTCAAATGCCCTCCTCCTGCACCTTCTATATTTCGATGTTTTGATTAAAAACATTGATTGGTGTCATCCATTAATGTCCTATGCCATTCCCACAAGCTCAATTCTAACCTGTTTTTCTGAGCTGTTAAATCAACAATGCCTGGAAGAATCTGCAGTATCTGTTCTTTCAATACACTTTTTTGATGTTATAAGGTCCCAACTGCTACTTTAACGTTGGGCTTGAGCAGGAGAAGCAGTTGTGGCTTTCCTTCCATGACCACCTGGCAGAAAGAAGAGGCTTGAAAGGCCCTTTTATTTTTTTTAAACCTTTCCCATGAAGCTGAGAGGAACAGTAGTTCTTTGCCATGTCCCTTAGATCCTTTTAACAGGGCTGCAACCTACCCTACCAGTCAACTTGCACTACTTCTGGGGAACATTCCTCAAGTGCCAAGCTGTGGCCTCCTGCCCCATTAACCAATTTTGACTTCCCTCAAGTATCAGATAACTGACCAGGCATATCCAGATGATGCCCAGGAGTTAAAAACTGCAGAGCCTCTTGCCATTAAGGTCAAGATAGTCTATCAACTATCTAATTCCTGTCAGCGTTAAAATCAGGGCTAAAGCATGAGCAAGAACGTAAAATCCCCAAACGTTTAGTGTAGGTGATGCAAGATATGTAACTAAATTATGTAACTTCCGTTACCTACTGATACCAGGAACTGACCTGTCAAGATCCCAAGATCACAAGGCAGAATGTAGCACATTTACAAATCAAATCGTTGTAGCATAGGGCTACCTGGGGACCTAGTTCCAATTATGATTCTTAGCAAACATTTGATTGTGTTACATATTTAAAATTAAGGCCAGAACTTTACACTCTTCCACTCCAGCAGTTTCGAGGATGGGGGATAAGGTTGGAGAACGAAGTCGGAAGTTGCACAGATGGGATTCCCTCCGGGAAGTCACCTGTCCCAACCTGGAAATGATTTTACATTAGGGTGGGCAGGACCTCATACTGAAACACTGCCCTTGTCCCAGTTAAGACCCTTAAGTGGCCTCAGTTTTTATGTTAGTGGACATCTAATAGATGAAGGGGGGGTAACACCGTGAAAATGAACTAATCTCAAGTGAAAACCTCCTTCCAACCGGGGGCTCCCTCCGCCAATCTATCACCTGACACCCGATCACAGCCCCCACCCCCCAGTCCGGTGACCTCCCCAAGTCTACCCTAGGCCCCACACCTCTTTGACCTCGCCACCTAACCTTTCATATAGTTTCTGGCACTTTGTTCCAGACAGCTACCAGCAGTATCTATCCTGGCCACTATAATGTCCTTCCTGGAATGACTGCAGAGCCTCTGGCCAACCTAATTGGCCGGCAGCTCTCCAAGGTTGAAGGCAGTCCTGCCTTCTGTCATTTAATGTTATTCCAAGTGTGAAATGCCATTGGGTCTGCTGGAGTCAGCGGGAGTGCTATCCCTGTCAACTCTTAGGATGGTGGACAGCGAGTGCCTGCCATCCTAAAAATTTAGCCCTAAGTCTTCAATTAATCAAGACTCAAACATGGATAGAATATATAAATCTTTCAAATAAGCTGATCCTATCACAAAACATGGTATTATCAGGGATGAATCTCTCAAAATACTACGAGAAATATTTACCCCAGGCCGATTGTGATTAAATTGATTGGAATTCTTAAGATCTGGGCTGTTGTAATCAGAATTGCATCTAATAAAATCAGGCCTAGTGTTTCAAGATATTTCGCTTGGCATAATTTTGCTGTCTGCTTTTTATTTCCAGTTAATTTCCTCACACTGTCAGGTGCCTTTTTTTTAAGCACAATTCTCATTCTAAATTATGCGAGTAACCAACCTTTGCCATCTTCGTGTTGGCCTCTTCTGATTGTGTTGATGATTCTGAGGCCTGGAAATAGTACCACACCTCTGTTGTTTTCAAACTCAGATGCTGGTCTGGAGAAATGGTCCAACCCACTAATTGTAATCTTCGGTTCAACAGGCTGAAGCACCACAATATATGCATCGATGTCTGAGATACTGATACAAGTGTCCTCACCAAAACACCTTTAGAGAAATAAGACAGTACAGTGTAACATCCACTACCAAGATCTCAAGCTAGTTTCCATTCAGGAAGTTGGTCATTTTTAATGCACGGTTGCTTGAGATTGCTATCAGCATCTTGAGATCAAATTCTTACCAATTTTCAAAGTTATTAGGCCGGGGTCTTCCATATTTCAACCGATCTTCCAATTCTGCCAACCTGAGCTTCTATTCACAGGTTCCTGCAATCTTCTATCTCCAGGGTGATGAAAATGGGAAACATAGCTTAATTTTATTGTTTTAATGGAGCTTGCCTTCTGAAGACACTCACATCCCTTCTCAAAGGAATAGTTACATTATGGAGGAAACGTCAAGCTGATAGTTGTCAGTTTAGTTGCTGACAGTTAAAAGGAGACCCCCAGGATATTATTTTTGGAAGGTTCAGAATCTTCACACCTGAAATCAAAGGCCAGAGCAGCTATGCTGACAATGGATGGACTGTTAGTCTCCATGTTCCAAAGAGGTATCAAGAATTTCAGTTTTTGTAAATGACTTTACTTTAAACAACTCTGTCTTTGAATTAAAAAGACAGAGCTGGGGTCTAGTGGGCAGTTAATTAACATTTCTATTTGAATGTATAGCTCAATTAAAATACATTGCCATGGAGATGGGCTTTAAGGAAAAGTCTGTAGGAAGCCATTTGGATTGGTTTGGATTGCAGGTTTTCCTAAAAACACCACTGAATCTCATGGACAGGCCTGTCTGCAAGAATCAGAGACAGAGAAAGAGACAGCGAGGAGCTAGAGGCAGCAAGTCTCTGTTCGCCACCAGAATGTAGGTAAGAGCTTGCATTTTGAATAAGAGACTTAATTCATGAGAGATTAAATGAAGATGAAAGATTGGCTTGGTTTTGGTTAGAGGGAAGGATCTCCAATTTATTCCTCAGCATGAAAGTTAATTTGGGAAGTAGAATTAATTTGGGAAAAGTGAAATGGAATTGGTAATAAATTTGCTGATTCCTGGAGAATGAAGTGTTCACTTAAGGGACAGAGTAAAAATGTAACCATGACAGTGGGATTCTTGGCTGTTGTAAAAATTAAAGGGATCTTTACTGTAGTTTGGAGAATAAGTTGCCCACTGAAAGAGTGTTTAGATAATGTTGTTTTTAGTTTGTCTCAGTAAAAGTCTTAAAACTTGAGATACTGCCATGTGATCCTTTCATTCATTCTCTGGAAGTTTGAATTTCTTCTATGTTTCCACAGAAATTGTAATGATTATTGCACAAATATAAACCAAATGATGCTGGGGTACATATCACAAATTCAAATAGTAAATGATTTATGGAGACTAAACTCATTGGCGATTTTGTAGAAAATAAAGTGGAAGCCCCGTTGGACACTTTGTTTATACTTGACAGTGTCAAGGTCCCAAAATGTGGCAATGTCATGGTGCATAATACAAATTAAAATGCTATTGTTTCACACTTAGCCCTCATAGGGTTAAATTAACAGGGCAGTTGAAACTGTAAGTGGAAAATAAGTTTTGAACAGGACCTCTGAACCAGTGTATATGTGACAGTAAAGATTGATATTCTTGTTATCATTCAAACTCAGTGCTGCAACAACAACTGTATTCATTGAATTCAGCAGAGTTCACTTCCATATTAAGACAAGTAGGTTCTCCTCTTAGCAGAGGCAGTCAGCTTAGCTCAAAGCTGACACTGGAGTCAGGCTTTTAGAACAGAAATCTTCAAAACCTAGAAGCAGTCATGCAAACAAAGGGCTAAGGGAAGAATGGACTGCAGGAGAACGGAGCTGGAAATTTTACTTCAACTCAAGGAAGATTCACTGAAGTGAATCATGTTATTCTATTTGTTAATTCTTTTATAATATTTATTTTATCAATAAATTGTATTGATGAAGCTAGGTGATTGATTATAACTACTGTTCTGTTTATTCAAATGATGGCAAATCAAGCTGTTTAATGTGTGATATTGTTAAAAAATGTGAACATAAGTGAAGGCCGAGGACATTTTCCGGAGGGTCCAAGTGTTCCAGCACATGCACAGAGTTTAAGGAAGTGATAAGATGCTCCATTCAAGATTGTTTATTTTCCAATAAAAAGGGCTTGGCCATCTGGGACACTGGGAATGTGCCTGCGTGGCATGCAAATAGTAATAATGGGACCAAAGCTTGGCACCAAAACTACAGGAATCTTGGGATAGAGAGGGGACTGAGAGATTGAAGCCACCAGTATGAACCACTGGGAGGATGTCGCTAGCAAGAGGAGCAAAGAAAGCAGCTCAAGCAGCAAAGTTGTTGCTGTTGGCAGGCTCCTGTACTCGTTGGAGTTTAGAAGAATGAGGGGAGATCTCATTGAGATGTATAAGATGATGAATGGGATGGATAGGATAGAGGTGGAGAGAATCTTCCCGCTCAAAAAAGACAGCAGGACTAGGGGGCACAGCCTCAAGATAAAGGGGGGGGCGGTTTAGAACGGAGTTGAGGAGGAACTTCTTCACTCAAAGGTTGGTGAATCTCTGGAATTCTCTGCCCATTGAAGTGGTGGAGGCTACCTCGCTAAATATTTTTAAGACGCGGGTTGATGGGTTTTTGACAAGAGAGGGGATTAAGGGTTATGGGGAGAGGGCAGGAAGGTGGAACTGAGCCACGACAGATCAGCCATGGTCTTATTGAATGGCGGGGCAGGCTCGAAGGGCTAGATGGCCTACTCCTGCTCCTACTTCTTATGTTCTTATGTTCTAAGTAGTGAGGGCCTGGGAGAAGTTCTAGAAAGCTGAAAAGACATCAGAAGGTTCGTAATTCCATGCTCTGGGCCGTTGGGGAAAATGCATATTTTTGGATTTGTGGTGTTCTGTTTGGCGTGGCAGAGCAGCTGGAGTTGCACAGGTGAATCTGTGCCGGAGTGCAGCCTTCAGGAAGCCAATGGAACATAGTCTCAGGAGAAGAGATTAAACCATCAAGGTATAAACCATCAGGTGGTGAGTAGTTGTTGAGGCACTCTAAGTCAGCACACTTTCTGGAAGGCATTCAGCAGCTCAATCTTCTAAAGCGACAACTGGAAATCCCTCATGAGGATGAGGATAGTTGTACTGAGATTGTCTAAAACATTGTTCTGGGTGGGCTGCTAAGAAATCCAAATCTAGGTCACAACTACCATTTGTTATCTACTAACTACTAAGACAACAAAGCCAACAGTTTCCAAGGTTTTTAACAACATAAACTTTACAAAAGTCAGAAAAGTAAAACAATTTACAACATCTATCTTCAAAACTTGACAAATACATGAATAGGCAGGGAATAGAGGGATACGGACCACCTAGAGTAAAAGGTCTTTAATTGAGAAAGGCATCATGTGTTGATGGAGGCTTGGTGGGCCAGAGGGCCTGTTCCATTGCTGTACTGCTCTTTGTTTATACTCTAGCTTCCAAAATTAACATGAGATATATGTGAATTAAGAGGCAAAGTTTCATTGATACAATTTAGGTTGTCTACTTAGTGATCTACCATTTGCCTCTTAATTCTCATGTACCTCATGTTAATTCTGAAAGATGGAGTGATTAAAGAAATACATGTAATAAAGGCAAGATGTATCCAAATTACAAGGGGATGCTGTTGTTAAATCCTTGCAATTCACCTTGTATAAGCACATGTAGGGCTGTGCGGGTCAACTCCCATCCAAGGAAAGCACTGAGACATTAAGAAGAGTAATTTATGCTACTGAACCCAATAAGGTATTTAAAGTTGACACAAATTTGAAAATTCAAATTGATCATTGAGTAAACCAAACCACAGTGGTTAGAACTGCTGCCTCACAACTCCAGGGACCCAGATTCAGTTCTCGGCTTGGGTCATTGTCTATGCTGATTATCTGCACATTATTCCTGTGTCTGTGTGGGTTTCCTCTGGTTGCTCCGGTTTCCTCCCATAGTCCTAAAACCGTGCTGATTAGGTGCACTGGCCATGCTAAATTCTCTCCCACAGTGTACCCAAACAGGCGCCAGAGTGTGGTGACTAGGGGATTTTCACAGTGGCTTCATTGAAGTGTTAATGTAAGCCTACTTGTGACACTAATAAATAAAATGAATAAATAAATTATTTTCACAATCTATTTTCAAAAACTGTATAAACAAAAAATGTTCCTTACATACATGGGGGAAAAAAATTACACTGTACTGCATTTTGGATTTACCCTGACTGAAATTAATCATGAATGCAAACACAGGACATTTCATGAGATAACCTACTGGACTTTGGTGGAAATTGTGTAGCGCCGAATTCCAGGAGTTGGAAACTGCCGTGAGTTAATGTACGCTACCAACTGCATGGCTCGATTTACGGTGTCAATGTCGTCTCCTTCAATAACCAAGACTGACTGGGCAGGATTGAAGTGAAACTACAAAAAAAAGCAGATGAAGTTGGATACTCAGTTTGATCAAAACTGTGAAAGACTTCCATGAAATTAGACTTCCACTTGTAACAAAATTATCCATAGCACAAGATTTCACCCATAAGTTCCATGTGAATTTTGAATGAATCTATTTAACACGGTAAAATAAACTGATCATGGTGCTTAAGCCACAGATGCAAACATATTTTGAAATTTGGCATGCCAGGCAAAAATGCATTTTAAATGCAAATTAATTTTAAATCAAATTACTTGTCAATTACATTAGTGCAATGTGAATCTTTTAGTGCCATTAGCATTCATTTGTATCAAGTTCATTGTACATGGTAACTTTAGTGATTGGTGACGTAAGTAATGGAAAATCATCTATCAGGAGAGATACCAGTCACTGTAATCCCTCACCTTGATTTCTTTGCCAAGGCTCTCCAAGGAATTAATATCTAAGCCCTCCTTGCATGTCTGCAAGCAGGAGATAACTTTCCGGCTCTCGATCTTGCCTGGACGTATAGATAAACCAGCAAGACTACCATGGAAAAACTGGGCAAATCGAGGTTTTACAATTTCACCACCTAAAAGATAAATTTTAGAAAAATCAATGTCTATAAAATGTAAGTACAGCAGGAGCTCCATCATTCTTAATAGCAGATGCCCTACTGTCCTTGCCATACATAAACAAGCAGCAAGTTATTGGTGTTAGAAAGGGATAATTTATACCATACCTAAAAATCGCAGTCCTGAACTTGTGTTTACAACAGAAAAGTGCTTCTTGCCAATTAGTCACTATGTCAAGTTTTACATGAAGTACACTTCTTTTCAATGCATTTTCTTCAGCCCTTACTTCAACAACCTGAATTGTTGTTACACAGAACAGTTCCCAGTTGAATTGCCAGTGGTTTCTGTGAAATTATAATTCTTTTTTAAAATTATTGAAACAGCAGTGGCTGGTTATTTCTGTGTAGTAAGCGTACACTTAAAGTTCTATTTGTTTTCCTGAAACGTACAACTTTAAGTGAAACAACTTTGAGTGAATCAGCTTTTCACATCACAACCAATATGCAAAGGCTGTTATGTCCTGCGGGACATTTCTGGTCAGAGATTTATTAAAGCTTGTGAACTGAAGCACTGTGTGTTCCTAAATTCCTATTTTCATAAATGAAATAACTTTTAAAATACAATAAATTTTAAACAAAATTACCTCTCATTTGCTGCCTCTTTCCATTCACTGCTTCTTGTTGCTGGCCTGTCACACTTGTTTCTTCCCCTGCCCATTTGCCTCTTCACCTCCTGAACCCTCACTGTGAACGAGGGGTCAGGAGTGAGAAAGTGAGAGGGAGGAAGTAATGGAGGAAGTGAGAGGAACTGCGATTGGGGGTGTGGGGGAAGGAAGTGGCAAAAGTGGGAGAGTCAGTGAAAGATATTCAGGGAGTGGGAGGGCCCACTCCAAAATGATGCTCATTTGATCACGTTTGCTGTCACTTGCAGTGCGAAGTGATGTTAACGTGAATATCCCAATGCTAAGTGTGCATACAGGCCTCACTATATTTGTGACACCTCAGCAAAATGATGTGGAATGAGGTCACTTTAAAATGGGGACTTACTGTATTAGCAAATAATGCAATGTCTGAATTGCAAAATGTGCATAGGTAAAGTGTTGGAAACATATACTCTGCTTCATTTCAACAAATAAGCTCTATTAAAAGCAATTTGAATCAGTCCTGCTTTGCATGTGGTGCAGAAGCATATTCTTAATACATATATGTCATGGAGTATAACTAAGCACTGCACAATCTGCACCTGGATCTAAAAGTCTATTGTTCCCTGGTTGAAGCCACACTCCAGAGACTAGAGTACATAAATTAGGCTTAAGTAGTATCAAGGGAGCGCTGCACTGCTGGAGCTGCTAGCATGCAGATGAGAAACCTAACACCCTATCCATTATCTCAAGTGCACATAAATGATACCATCGCACCACTCAAAGAGGAGCCAGGGATTTTCTCAGTGCCCTGATTAACAAAGATTCCTCAAGCACTACATTAATAACAGTTTGAGTAGTCATTTATCTCATTGTATCTGTGAAACATTGCAGCCAGAATTCTCCAATGTTGAGCATACGTGCCACCACAGGAACAAAGAATTTGGCACCTGGCCAAAACTTCATTCACAGCAGCAGGACTGGAGAATCCCAGCCATGGGAGAAGCTGGAGAATTTTGGCCTGCTGGTGCAAACTTTTTTTATATTCATTCATGGCCAGCATTTATTGCAACATGAGTATTTGCCCTTGTTCAGAGGGCAGTTGAGACTCAATCACATGCTGTGACTCTGGTGTCACATGTAGGCCAGACTGATGAAGGACAGTAGAATTCCTCCCCTGGAGGACATTAGTGATCCAGATAGGTTTTTCCAACAATTGGCAATGGTTTCACGGTCGTCAGTAGATTCTTAATTCCAGATATTTTTTATTGAATTCAAATTTCCTCCATTTGCCGGGGTGGGTATTGAATCCGGATCCCCAGAACATTAATTGAGTTTCTGAATTAATTGTCTAGTGATAATATCATTAGGCCATTGCCTGCCCTACATCTCATGATTCCCCAACAGTGGCTGGGGAATCATGAGAGCAAGCTTTTCAAGTGCCCAGTGCCAGTTTGCCTCTTGGGCAGTGCCAGGGCGCCAGGCTGGAACTCCCCATGGAGCATGCACCCCGCCCTCGACTCCGACTTACCCGGGTGGGACTTCAGTGGCCTCAGTCCCCTCCAGTGGTGCCAGGACACCTGTTCCCCCTCAGCAGGAAGCAGTTGTAACACTGGCTAGAGGAAACCACTCTTGGCTGGGGAGCAAGGGATACTCGCGGGCCAGAAGATACTGTCTGGGCCTGCTGACTACATGGAAATGGAGATTTCCACATGATAATCTGCTCCGCACTGATTTCCAGCATGGAGCTGATTGTGCTTAAAACAAAAGCATTCGGGAGACTTGCGAGCTCCCAGCCCATTACGCTGCTTACAGTGGGCCAGGACAATCCTGGCCGTAGTGCTATTAGAAAAAAATAGTTCAAAGCAAGGTTTAGCAAAAAAGAGGCCATTTAGTTTAATACACCTGCCACACTGACAATTGTTTCTTTCAGTTTGTACCAAAATCAAAGATATATATCAGATCGGGTTCACCAGATGATTCCTGGAATGGCAGGACTGACATATGAAGAGAGACTGGATCGAAGGGGTTTGTATTCACTGGAATTTAGATGAATGAGAGAGGATCTCAAAGAAACATAAAATCCTTACAGGACTGGACAGGCTAGATGCGGGAAGAATGCTCCTAGGAATAGGGATCACAGTCTACGAATAAGGGGTAAGCCACTCAGGCCTGAGATGAGGAAGAATTTCTTCACTCTAGAGAGTTGTGAACTTGTGTGATTTTCTACCACAGAAAGCTGTTGGGGGCCAGTTCATTAGATATGTTCAAAAGAGAGTTAGGACATTCTCCTTGCGGCTAAAGGGATCAAAGGATGTGGAGAGATAGTGGAAGTGAGGTATTGAAAGTGCGTGATCAGTCATGATCAGATTGAACGGTGCAGGCTTGAAGGGCCAAATGGTTTACTCCTCCACCTATTTTCTATGTTTAGATGTTTCTACGTTGACATAGTTGTGCCTTAAAGAAGAAAATACTTGTACCTTAATTACACTTTCCCACCTCACCACACACAATCAATTGCTCTGAAATGCGACATAAGCTAATGCATACACTAAATAGATGATTGATTGGTTCATCTTTATTTTTAGTTGGCAAGGTATGAAAGCTTGCTGGGAGTAGTCCTTGCTGTTCCTTCCAAAGAGTGTCATGGGATCTTTCACATCCACCAGAACGACAAATCAGCCAGAAGTGACCGCAGCTTAACGTCTTGTCTGACACAATCGTCTGGTACAACTGAAACATTCTTCGGATATTTTTCTCATGTCAAATTGCTGCTACTATAAACAACCCTTAATCAATTGAAGCACAAAGTGTCTGAAAATGTACAATGCTTGAGGTAATATATCTTAACAACCAACCTCTTGTGCTGCTGATAAACTCACTGGAAGTAGTACAAAAGGCCTCATACTCTGCCATTTTGACTTAGCATCCCATTGATTTCAATAGCACAAAAATGGGACCTGTTGTATGAAGAATGGGCAATGTGCTCCACCTGGTCATCACCCAGCTCACAGAGAAAAATATCTGCCTGCTACCTTATGCTTAACACTACAAAATTAAATGGGAGTAAGAGCAACCATTGCAAATTTCAGCAAATTATATTAAAAGTGATTTAAAACAGCTTCAAAAATAATCAAATGAAACTTTGCTAATTCTTCTAACTTGGAACACATATTTCTAGAAATAGTTACGCACGAACCTGATTCTTCACAAAGTATTTTGTTCTGTCCTTGTGACCTGACCAAGTTTGAACTGAGCTGGTTAACAAATGGACAGTTCTGAAGAATAAATACCCAAGATTACTCTTTGATCTAAAAATTCCTTCCTGCATCAGTGCACACTGGAAGGTGGGCTTTCAGTAATTTACATCTTTGACATGGCTTGCATGAAAACTGACTGCCAGATTTATCCAGGATTACAAGGCTTGAGGCAATATCGGATTTCAACTTTGCTTACTCAAAAATATAGGTGCTTTGAATTGTAATGACTGCTTTCTTTTTTTTGTTCCAGAATGTGATCACATCTGATTGGCCCCTGCCATATGTTGTGCTTGAGCACTTGTATTAAATGGCTAGATGATAGGTTTCAGAAAGCGAGGGCAATCGTAACATTCAACCATCCACATTGATGTATCTTTTGATAGCAAGATTAATTTAACCACTGCTTTCAAATTAGGTCTAATAAACATAATATGTTAATACATTCAATCCTTTAGTCCAATATATCTTCCAAATTTCACAAGAAGATTTTACAGCTTGCTGGTCTGGTGGACAATTTATCCAAATTGTACACACAGAAACTGAGCGAACATATTCTGCCTTAACGAGCTATCAACATCAATATATTGTCTAAGCGTCTAACATGAGAATTAATAGTGGAAATGTTGGAGAGTTTAACACTACCAATGTCACTTCGAAAGCTGCATTTTGTCTTTTGCCTATATGCTTTCCACAAATATTTTGTTTCAACATATTGAGTATTTTCTCTTCTTCAAATAAGCAGATACAATAAAAGTACATTTGTATGTCTTTAAAAGCTGTCTTTCACTTTTACGGTCGGTTCTTCTTTGTTACTGAAGAATGAGACTATCTTGAGAGTGCAGGGCAGAAGCTGATATCCATGTAGACTGCAAATCTTCCCTCTTGAGCTTGAAATTCCATTCCAGGATTTGAGAGCGTAAGCTAACCTGTTCCTCAATTCAGCACTGACTAAAGTATTACAGTATTGGCTGGTATCTCCAGGCACACAATAAGAGTACTTATCCTTTTTTATAAACCTGTGGTACTCAATTTAAAATAACTCATTTTTATGCTCTCAGAGCTAAAACACAATGATGATACCGGAACAATGAGTGTTGGCTGAATGATGGAATTGCATGCAAAATAGAAGTTTCACGTATTGAAATTATATGTAACCCTACCTTACAATTAAAACCTTTTTGCATAAGAGCGATATTTGTTTTCAAACCTCAGTCTGATATCCCTCAGAATTGCCTGCACTTCAGAGCCTTAGAAATGTTGCAGACATTAGTATTTTGAATACTAAATAAATCAAGCCAACCATTAATTTAAAAAAACCTCACATTTCCACTGGAATTCTATTACTTCAAATCTGTTTTGGTTGAATATCAGTTAGAGGCCCCTCTTTGTAATATGATTTGATCACTCAATTCTACTCGAAGGAGAACAATCCTAGCCTTTCTAGTCTCTTGAAATAAGCCTCTCACATATGATAAAGCTCCTCGCATCCTCACCAAAGCTTTGACAACCTTCCTAAAAAGTGGGTTGCCCAGAACTGGACACAGCGGGCAAGATTTTCCAACTGTGCACTCTCCAAAACCGGAAAACCCTGCCTCAGGTCTATGGAAATTTGCATGTTCCACGCCCCGCCCGATTCCTGTGACAGGCGGAACAGGAAAAGTCCATACAATATTTCAGGTGAAGCCTAACCAGTGATTTATGAAGATTCAGCACAACTTCCTTGGTATTATATTCAATGCTGCCATTTCTATAGTCAAGGATCCCATAAGCTTCTATTTGTTTAAATGCCTCATTGCTCATCAACTTATCCTGCCATCTTTGAATATTTGTACATGTAAACCCTCAGTTGCTCCTGTACTCCGTTTAAAATTTTACTGTTTAGTTTACGTTACATCTCTTCATTGTTCCTTCAATAGGTTCCAAAGTCTTTCTTTTAAAGAGGATGTTCCTGGCAACACCAGCATGGCCACATTTCTTCCATATCAATACTTACTCTGACAAGGCGGGATTTCTAATGTGGGTCTTCTTCATGGCTACTTGTAACACTGATGACGGTAAGAGTCATAGAGTGAGAATCACCAAAGTACTGTGGGTCTGAGACAATGATGCTTACACATCAGGGCAACAATTGTGCTGGTCTTTGCTTCAGACGTCCGGTACTGAAGGCCTTAGTCTCAATATTGTAACAGGTGTGGGTATCATGGGGCCCTATTTTAGCATTTTTCTAGGTGCTGGGCAGACTTGAAACTGGGAATGCTTCTGATCTGACTTTTAGACCCATTGACAGGCGTTCCCATAGGCACTCTGCCTGAAAAAATATCAGTGATTCCGAATCACGTTGCACAAGTTTGTGGATGGAGCTTAATGTGCTCAAAACCCTGCAGCTCCGATTGGCGCCTTCAACTAAGCATATGCGGAGAAAAAAGATAGAATGCAGCTCCCTGCCACATCATTTCTGGGCTAAGTAATGCCTCCCCCTGGCCCCCACCCTCTTGTACAGCTGTGGACCCCATCTTTTCCCCCCACTAGTGGATAGCAGAGTGGCAGCAGATCCCCTTCCCTCCACTGATTACAGGCAGAGTAGCACCAGATCTACCCCCCACTTCCCTCCCACCAAATTCAGGCAGATCAGTAGCAGACCCCACTTCCTCCCATCCCCTCTGACCTATCACAAGCAGAGTGCCGTCAGAGGCACTTACCTCCTCACTAACTGGAGTACCTGAATCAGATGTTGTACAGCATGTCTGTTTTGTGCCAAGTCTGAATGGGCGAACGTGGGGGTAAAAGGGGGAAGCACCGGTAAGGTTGGAGCCCATTAAGCCAATTTAAATGCATGCAGACATTTTTGGGCCTTGGTATAGGGGGAACTGGAGTGGAGGCAGGTGTGGATGGTGCTACTCACCTCATGCCCAACTTTACCAAGAAAACAGAGGCAACACAATGGTAGAATTGGACCCATAGAATTAGAGAATCCTACAGTGCAGAAGGAGCCATTCGGCCCATTGAGTCTGCACTGATCAGAATTCCATCCAGGGCTTACTCCATAACACCATACACTCTAGCTAGTTTCCCTGATGCTTAGGGGCAATTTAGCATGGCCAATGCACCTAACCTGCACATCTTTGGACTGTGGGAGGAAACCAGAGCACCCGGAGGAAACCCATGCAGCCATGGGGACAATGTGCAGACTCCACACAGACAGTGACCATGCCAGGAATTAAACCTGGGATCCTTGGCACTGTGAGGCAACAGTGCTAACCACTGTGCTACCCACTTTTTTTTCCTCTGGTAAATAAGGCAGACATGGTAATGAAATGTTATACAGACATACCAAACACATAAAGGGTTGTTAATCACAGCGTAATGGGGTCCACAATAGTGTAAAGCCGGCCACTCGGTTTGAATGAATTTGAAACTCTAATCTTCTACCAAGAGTCTGACACGCAAAGGAACTCATCTGTCAGTTTATATTGTTTTCCCTGATGGACACTATTTGATGTTATAAAACAAGCTACATACATGTACCTCAACATTCTCGCATCATGTACTTGTGGGGGATAGGGGAGGCACTTGGAAAAGAATAGTCTTCATGAACATGTTGCAACACGCAGCCAGGAACACAGGTTTTTGTAAATTAGCATTGCATGGATTCCCTGGCTAACACACCACTTATGGTAGCAGAGGCAGCACTGCTATCCAACTGTCACAGGTAGAACAGATGAATTAATACAGGTATCTGTACCCTGGGGGCTGGTTAGCTCAGATGGCGAGCGTGTGGTTCAGAAAAATGCCAATAGCATGGCTTTGATTCCCATTCCAGCTGAGGTAAAAGCAAAACACTGTGAATGCTGGAAATCTAAAATAGATTGATAAGTAGACTTCGGACTTGCCTCCTTGCCCTGTCCCCGAGAGTGGAAGGCAATGGCAAACCAACACTGACAAAAGAACTGCCAAGAAGATAGCTCAGCATGAAGCATCAGCGGCAATGAGCCAAGGACCATGAGAACGAATGAATGAATCTGTATCCAGCAGGAATTCCTTTCACTACATAACAATCGATGGGAAATTTTTAAATTATTGCCGTATCTGTTAAAAGTCATATGTATTTCAGTGAGAAAATCATGCACTTGCAGTTCACTGAAAGCTAAACTCAGCTTTTACTGCTACTCACGCTAGGTGGCATCAGAATTCAAAAGATCATAAAACACAGATTATATCTATGAGCACCAGAATTTGAAATTACACATATAAGAAAATGAAAATGTGATGCAGGGCAGGGAGAAAAAAACAACTGCTCCTCTGATTCAACATATACCATGACTCACCTTCACCCTTATCCTACTAGTTAAGCAAAACAAGATCGTTCATCCAATTTAAGGAAAAGGTTGTAATATTCCTCCTCAGCACTGAAAGCAAGTTGGAAATAGAAGAGGCTTGGGTAACTAATGTCAGTGATCCCAACTATCTTCCACATCTTTCCTATAATGTGCTACCATCTATTCTCAGGAGATCATTCCTTTCAGAAGGGTTATAAAGGAAATCCATACTAGCAAATTATTTTGATAATTTGGTTGAGAGGCTGAGGATTCTCTGTGAAAATGAATCATTGCTGGAATTTTAACCTGTTCTTTATTTGCCCAAATTTAACTGCATGTAGCTCCTGGGGATGGTGGCATAGTGGCACAATGGTTAGCACTACTGCTTCACAGCTCCAGGAGCCTAGGTTCGATTCCTGGCTTAGGTCTCCATCTGTGTGGCATTTTCATGTTCTCCCCGTGTCTGCGTGGGTTTCCTTCAGGTGCTCCAGTTTCCTCCCATAGTCCAAAGATGTGCGGGTTAGGTTGATTGGTCAAGCTAAATTGCACCTTTGTGTTCTGGAGCGTATAGGTTAGAGGGATGAGCGGGTAAAAGTATGAGGTTACAGGGTTCAGGCCTGGTGGGATTGTTGTTCATGCAGACTCAGTGGACCAATTAGCCTCTTTCTGCACTGTAGGGTTTCTATGAGTTCCTCTAGAAAGTGAGTCTGGATAATTGATAATAACAAAACAAGGAGATGGCAGATGAATTAAACAGGTATTTTGGATCAGCCTGCACTATAGTGGATGCCAACATCCCCACAGATCAGAAAATGGAAGGAAGAGAAGAACTCAGGCAAATTATAGTCACCCAAAAAGTGTAACACAGTAAATTGTTAGAGCTGCGAGCTGATGAGAGCCAGGGTCTTGATGGACTTCATTCTAGGGTCTTAAAAGAACTATCCAGTGATATATTATTACTATTTATTATTTATCTAGAAGATAACCACATTTACCAAACAACTCCCAAATGAAGAAATTACCAACAAGATTTCACTTTTTGTAACGTTCACTTTAACATGAATCAGAAACGCATATTAACAGGCAAATAGTATTTCATATAAAAAGTTAAATTTCACTTTAAATAATTGATATGTCTTACACAACCACAAGAACAAAGGCCACTCCCCTCAGTCATATGATAGCACGTAATTCCAAACTTCTCTAACTCGCTCTGTAGGATCTTCTCTTTCTCACTCAGTTAAACCGGCCCTCAATGCACGTTCCTAGTCAACTATTTGCCATTGAAGATCCCTGGAGAAAGTCGTCACCCAAATGGCACAATCCTATTTAGGTTCACGATGGTCTTGATGGCAGTTTCTCCAGAAATCTTTTATTTGATCACTTCAAGAAACTCAATTAAACAGGCTGATTGTCTCTGGGCTAAACTGAAGCAGCAGCAATAAAACTGTCTACTTCACAACCCCTGCCCTTTCTGTCCTGTTGAATTGTATTACACAGTTCCTTGTAAATGTCCCTTCTCTGTTCTCTCCTCTTCTGCAGTTCTTTTTGTGTCTGGTCACACAACTTTGTTATGCCAACTTGCTTCCTGTTGGTACTGCTTCCAGGTCAAGATTTGCCAGTCACATGGACCAGTATTTATTATAATGCAAGAATATTGCAACCGGTGTAAACTCTTACATCAAAATCTTGCTTGTTCGTGTTTAGCCAGTGGGATTTTATGGTCCCATTGATGGTGTAACTCTGCCGTGGGTTCTCCGGTGGTGAGGGGCGTGTGCAATGGCAAACCCCATTGATAATGAAAGAGCTCACCACCAGCAAGTGGCGCACCATCTCCTGCCACCATGAAATATACCAGAGGTGGAGGAACATCCCGCCCATAAAAGTTATTTTCAGACAGACTGTTTGCCAACTGCAGATTCCAGACATTTTAAAGAAATTACAGATTTTCCTTACTATTCAGGTTCTGAGTCAAAGGTTGTCACACTGTAGCATGCTGCTTCCACTCGTTAGTATGCATCTAGTCAATTCATCAAGGTGACACTGCACTTTTAGGCATACCCTCCTGCACTCCTCTTCAAAGTAATCAAGGGAGTTGATAGGGGTTATGCAGCGATGACACTGAAAGGGAGTTTAACAAAATACCACATAATGGACTTGTAAGCAAAACTCAACTCCATGGAATTCCAGGGACAATGGCCACATGGATACAAAATTGGCTATGCAACAAAAAATAAAGACTAACGGTGAATAATCATTTCTAAAACAAGAGACAAGTGTGTAGTGGTGTACATAAGAACATAAGAAATAGGAGCAGGAGTAGGCCATCTAGCCTTTCGAGCCTGCCCCGCCATTCAATAAGATCATGGCTGATCTGTCACTGCTCAGTTCCACTTTCCCGCCCTCTCCCCATAACCCTTAATCCCCTCGCTCATCAAAAACCCATCAACCCGCGTCTTAAAAATATTTAGCGAGGCAGCCTCCACCACCTCAATGGGCAGAGAATTCCAGAGATTCACCACCCTTTGAGTGAAGAAGTTCCTCCTCAACTCCGTTCTAAATCGCCCCCCCCCCCCCCTTTATCTTGAGGCTGTGCCCCCTAGTCCTACTGTCCTTTCTGAGCGGGAAGAGTCTCTCCACCTCTATCCTATCCATCCCATTCATCATCTTATATGTCTCAATGAGATCTCCCCTCATTCTTCTAAACTCTAACGAGTACAAGCCTAGTTTATTCAGCCTCTCCTCATAGCTCAACCCCCTCAACTCCGGTATCAGCCTAGTAAACCTCCTCTGCACTCCCTCCAAGGCCAAAATATCCTTGCGTAAGTACAGCGCCCAAAACTGCACACAGTACTCCAGCTGCGGCCTCACCAATGCCCTATACAGCCGCAGCAAGACCTCCCTACTTTTATATTCAATCCCCCTCGCTATGAAGGCCAGCATCCCATTTGCCTTCCTGACCACCTGCTGCACCTGCAGGCTGGGTTTTTGCAACTCATGCACAAGGACCCTGAGGTCCCTGTGCACCATCGCCTGCTGCAGATTTTCGCCACGTACGTAATAGTCCTTCCTACCATTATTCCTACCAAAGTGGACCACCTTGCACTTGCCAACATTAAATTCCATTTGCCAGTTCCTGGCCCATTCGCCCAGCCTATCTAGATCCTTCTGCAGACTCTCCACACCTTCTGTGCAATTTGCCGTTCCACCAATCTTGGTGTCATCAGCAAATTTCGACACCATACACTCGGTTCCCTCCTCCAGATCATCTATATAAATGGTAAATAGCTGAGGCCCCAGCACCGACCCCTGGGGCACTCCACTAGTCACCAACCGCCAATCCGAATAGCACCCATTAACCCCCACTCTCTGCCTCCTATTTGACAACCAATCCTCTATCCACGCTAACACCCTACCCCCAACTCCATGCCCCCTTACCTTCTGCAATAACCTCTTGTGAGGTACCTTGTCAAATGCCTTCTGAAAATCCAGAAAGACCACATCCACCGGCTCTCCTCTATCCACCGCCCTAGACACATCCTCATAGAACTCCAGTAAATTTGTCAGACACGACTTCCCCTTAGCGAAACCGTGCTGCGTCTGCTCTATCAAGCAATTCTCCTCAAGATGCCTCGCTATTTCCTCCTTGATGACGGATTCTAACATTTTACCTACAACACACGTTAAACTAACCGGCCTATAATTCCCTGCCTTTTGCCTGGCACCCTTCTTAAACAACAGCGTAACATTAGCCGCTTTCCAATCTTCCGACACTACCCCAGAATCCAGCGACGTTTGGAAAATAACCACCAAGGCATCCACCATCACCTCCGCCATTTCTTTCAGAACCCTCGGATGCATTCCATCCGGTCCTGGGGACTTGTCCACAATCAGCCCCTCCTGTCTGTCGAGCACCGCCTCTCTAGTAACAATAATGTCATTGAGACCCTCCAGTCCTACTACCTTTCCATAACCAGAAGATTGTATTTGTTATATATTTCTCTTAAAGGCATGGACTTCGGTATAAAACGTGTAATTTCAAAATTTGCGGAGGACCTTCACAAATGTATAAGCAATAAGAATGATCATAAGAATTTCCAGTAGGACATGGAATGGTAAAATGGGTGGGCATATAAAAGACAAATAAAATTTAAAGCAGGGAAGTAGGGGCAGCACAGTAGCACAGTGATTAGCACTGCTGTCTCACAGTGCCAGGACCTGGGTTCGGTTCCTGGCTTGGGTCCCTGTGCAGAGTTTGCATGTTCTCCCCGTATCTACACAAGTTTTTTTTCTGGGTGCTCCAGTTTCCATCCTCATTCTGAAAGATGTGCTGGTTAGGTTCATTGACCCGAACAGTCACCAGACTGTGGCAACAAGGGGAATTTCAAAGTAACTTCATTGAAGTGTTAATGTTAGCCTTACTTGTGACTCATAAATAAACTAACTTTTAACTTCAACTTTAGAATGAAGTAATACATTTTGGTAGGAAGAATGAAGACAAGCAATAAATGCTTTTTGAGATCCTTCTTAATTAAATATGTTCAGTGACTTGGCCTTCATAGCCTTCTATGGTAGGGAATCCTACAGGTTCACCACACTCTGAGTGAAGAAGTTTTTCCTAATTTCAGTCCTAAATAACCTATCACACTTCCTGAACTGTGAACCTTGTTCTAGACACCGCCACCGCCCCCCCACACCTCAGCTCACCCTGGGGAAATATCATTCCTAATCCAGTCTGTCCAGCCCTGCCTGAATGTTTCCATTCTTCTTAGGGCAGACACAGCTAAGAGGAGATTTGATGGCAGAATATCAAAATCAATCATTTATTCATGATTTTGAATAGAGTTATTAAAGAGAAACCATATCCACTGGCACAAGGGTCAATGATGTGGATGTGCCGGCGTTGGACTGGGTTTACAAGGGTCAATGCCAGAGGATATAGAGTTGAGCTAAGTGGTGAAAGAACCCACAATCTGGATACATTGCCTGAGGGGACTGATGGAAGCAAATTCAATTCAGAAGTGAAATAGATAAATACTTGATGGGAAAAAGTGCAGTGCTATGGGGCAAGATTAGTGGAGTGGGGTTAGATCAGACAAGGTCGGATGGGCCAAATAGCATGCTTTTGTGTTGTTTCATTCTATGATTCACAGGTCACGATGGGTCGTGTCCACAGTCCTGCAAATACCTAAATGTAACTACATTATTAAAGTAAGGTTTATTTATTGATCACTAACCACTGTGCCGCCGTGCTGCCCTATGGTGTGTTTATCCACGCTGAAAGGCATTTGTCATATATCAGTGCCCTCACATAAATATAACAAATACTGCCTATTCCATCCACATTTATAACTCAATGCACATATTTTTATGTCAACAACTAGCTTGAGAATTGTTCGTTTAATGCCTTTATGTAGGAGGGCACAGAGCCAAAGCCCCATCGTGGATTCTTGCAGAACTCTAACAGGGATGGGATTCTCTGCAGCTCCACTTCTATTAAATATTACCCATTGAAAAGCACAGCTAATTTGATACCCAAAATCAGCTCATTAATCTTACCTCCCTAGAAACCACTAATCTATCCACAATTGTTATAACAACTCCAGAATTTCCAAGCAAATAGAAGAGTTGTATATTATTGCTACTGTCACAATACAAGATTATCTGACTTCTCCTCAACCCCAGCACAGGCACATTTTGGAACTGAGTTAGATTTAAGGGTTATGTTCAAAAATGAAGTTTGATTTTTCACAGATTTATGTCATTAAATGGGCCACAGACTGCAAGCATTGGAAAATGTGTCTTGAAGTCAAATGAGTACTCTGGGGATGTCACAATTCACAGCCTATTTCAAATTAATACATATGAAAGGAACATTTTATCACATGTGCATTAGCCAGGATGAACTGCGACGTTAAGTAATCTATCATTTTGTCTCAGTTAGCCTAATAAATATTCACTTGCTAGATCACAAACCTGAAATACCAAGTCTTTTTCTTTCTCTCCAGATGCTACCTGATCCGCTGTGTATTTCCAGTGCGTTTTTATAATTTAAATTTCCATACTCATTGTGTGAAGGATGATTCTGTCCATGTTGACATAGGGTGGAATTTTACCGGCACGTCCACCCGAGTTTCGCACGATCCCCACAAGGCCAATGGAGAATGCTGTTCACTAAGCCTCACCTGCCCCCGGAATCGGGGTAGGCATGCCAGTAAAATTCTGGCCATTGTGTTAGGTGCCAACAAAGCAAATACTTTCGAGACAGCAAATCAGTTTGATTGTTGGCGATTCCCTATTTGGAAATAGTCAAGTTGCTGCATCTCTTTAGCTTCCTTGGGCCAGAACAAACAAAGGGACATGTGGGCAGGAAGGATATGAAAGGGGATTTGGGGTATGCATGACAGCACTTAATCCAAAGCTAGAAACTAAAAATGCAAGTTTGTGTTGCTATGACCTGCAAAAACTAACATGCCAAGGACAAACAAGTTAATCCACAAAAACAAACAAGCGAAGTGCTTTAGTATTTTTCACCCAGCTTTCTGAAGAGTGTTGTGACATTGAGTTCATTTTAATTTGCTTGATATTTACTTTATATTCACTTGCTGTTTGTTTAATTAAGCAGCGTAATATTTTGTTTACTTTTTAATTAATGTTTCTCACTCATCCTTCAAAAATTTCACATGATGGCAGCCACGTACAAAATCCAATTCACAAAGAAGCCCTATTGTTATGACTGTCAGTTACATTATTGTATGCATGGATTTTCATAGCACGGGCACACCGAGAAGTAAGGCATTCAGAATAGAGTGAGCAGCACCCAAAAGAATATCCAAGGCAAACCTTAAAAACTGGCCAGGATAACATTCAGTTCATTAATGAGAACATAGTGAGGAAGAGCAGAATGCCCAGCTTCCAGTGTTTAGGACTGACTAACTCACAAGCTTTCCACTGTCCATTATCAACTCAAATTTATGGAGGATCTGAGGAATAATCTTACTTAAAACAAAAGATAAATTCAGATTTTTAAATATATTTATTAGTAATTATTGGAACAATTATTTCTTCTTAGTGTGTCATGTGTGTTGCTTGCCTGGTTCTCTTCAAATATGTTTAAATACATCTTGTGAAGCATTTAATTTTATCTGCAATATTTATTCCAACAGATTATTACATGTCATACTACTGTGATTCCTGTTCCAAGTGATCCATGAAGATTGAAGGGAAGATTGAAGCAAAAAGGGAGCATGGGAAGAGGACTGGCAGCCAGTATAAAAGGGAAATTATAAGCTTTCTATCGGCATACAAATAGTGAAAAGATGGCAAAGGGAGGATACAGCTGATTAGGGATCAAAAGAGAGAATTATATATGGAAGCAAAGGTATGGATGTACTAAATGGATATTTTGCATCAGCCTTTACCAAGAAAGAAGATGCTGCTAAAATCATAGTTAAAAAGGTGGTTGAGATACTGCATGGGCTAAAAATTGATAAAGAAATATTAGAAGTATTAGAAATGCTGACTACTCTTAGTTGATAAATCATCAGGACTGGAATAGATGCACTTGAGGACACTAAGGGAAATAAACGAATAAAATTACAGAGATACTGACCATAATCTTCCAATTGTCCTTAAGCAAGAGATAGAATTTTCCAGCCCTCTCTGCTGGGGGGATCTTCAGGTCCTGCCAAAATTGATCCCTCACAGTGGGCTAAGTAAGCCATGCAAAATGCAGTTAGACTTCAGCAGAATTGGAAGATCCCAGTGGTGGCCAATGGCTTGCCACATCTGCTGCTTGGGGAGGGGGGTGGGAGGGCATGGAATGTAAAATCCCAGCCCGGGGCAGTGCCAAAGGACTACCAATTTTACACTTGTTCAATAAAAGGTGCAAGGATAAATCCAGAAACGGCAGCCTGGTCCATAGTGGTGGATCACTTTTAGATAAGGTAATGCAGGGTAAAATTAAAGTCGCTTGAACAAATATAGATTAGGGTTAAGAGAAATCAGGATGGATTTGTTAAGGGCGAATCACGTTGAACCAATGTGATATAGTTTCTTGATCACAAATCAAAGTGCGTTGATGTGGCTAATGCTGTTGATGTGGCATATATAGACTTTCAGAAGATGTTTGATGAATTTGCACACAACAAATTTCTCAGCAAAGTTAAAGCCCATGAAATACAAGGAATAGTGGGCAACAGGGATATGAAGCTGACTGAGAGACAAGGGGCCCTATTTTACCATTTTGATTCTAAGTGCTGGGTGGACTTGAAACTGGGAATGTTTCTGACTCTTTTGTTCTGAGAACTTTTGGACCCGTTCTCAGGCGCCCCCATACGCACTCTGCCTTAAAGAATATCAGCGAGTCTGAATCACACTTCACAAGCCTGCGTGCGGGGCTTAACATGCCCGAAACCCTGCAGCTCCGATCGGTGCCTCCAACTGCGCAGGATAAAAGGTTGAATGTGGCTCCCCTGCCACATCCTGCAGGCCAGATAGTGCCTCCCCCTGACCGCCACAGATATAGACCTACCCCCACGACATTACTGACCCCCCCACCCCCTCTGCCACCCAGACCGATCAATGGTCCCCCCCTCCCCTTCTCCCCCACTGATCTTAGGCAGAGTGGCAGCAGACCCACCTTCTCCCCCTCACCGATCTCAAGCAGAGAGCCAATGGACAGTTGGCACTTACCTCCTTATTAATTGGAGCGTCCGAATCAGACTTACATGGAGCATGTCTGTTTCACATGATTCTGGATGGACGAATGCGGTGGTAAAAGGGGAAGTGCCTGTAAAGTTGGGCGCGCAGCTTATTAAGTCAATTTAAATGCACGCAAATTTAAATAGCTGTCACCCCCATTTTGGGCGCGGTCCCGATTACGGTCATTTTCAGGCCTTGGTAAAGGGGGAACAGCAACAGCGGTGGGTGTGGATCACGCTACTTGCCTCACGCCCAACTTTACCAAGTTTCCGCACCCGAAAATGGGTGAAATGTGATGGTAAAATTGGGCCCGAGGGGTGGAAAGTAATGGCATTTTTGATTTTGGGACCAGAGGAAGGTAATCTAGTGGGGTTGGTTCCCCTCTGGCTGGCATTAGGATCACTCCTTTTCATGATATTAATGATGTAGAATTGGGTGTTGAGGGTGTGTGTATGGCACAATTCCACAATTTGCAGACGGCACAAAACTTCCAAGTATTTGGAACAGTGAGCAGGATAGTGACAGACTTCAAGAGGAAATGAGCAAGGTTGGTGGAATGGATAGACAGGTGGCAGATCCAATGTAGAAAAGTGTGAAGTGATATATTTTGGTGGGAAGAATGAAAAAAGCAAGATAAAGTAAAGGATACAATTCTGAAGGGAGTGCAGAAGGAGAGGAACCTGGGAGTATATGTGCACAAATCATTGCAGGACACATTGAGCAAGAAGTTAATAAGGCATACAACACCCTGCGTTTCATCAACTGAAACACAGGAAGGAATTCTCCTGTATCCCTGCCAGCATGAAGAATTCAGCAGGAGGCCCAAAAATCGGTTTCATGCTAGTGTGAACTTTCAGTAGGACTTTCTGATGGTGCCTGCCATGGCGGATCAGGGTGGTCAGGCAAAACCAACTTGCATTATGCTAATGGAATGTAAATGAAGACTGGACCGGAATCTTCCATGATTCTCTATTATGCCAGCAGGAGAAGATGTCTGGATCGATGTGACACGCAAAAGTCAGCACTTACCCGAAGGCGGCCTGGGCTGCTTTTGAAGATAAGGATGGAGGCCATGGCACCCCTGGACCTGGGAACACCACAGCAGTGGGTGAGGGAAGCGTCAATCAGCTGAATCTTCCAGCTTAGTGTCTTCAAGGAGGTCTATCTACCAGTATCAAAGTGTTCCCTGAGGTCCATCTACTTTCTTTAATGGTAGGTCAGTGATATTGGGAGCCTTTTCACTATGGTACCTGGGTGTGATGGCAGGATGTATGCCATCAAGCCCTCTCCACCATGGAAAATGGTGCAAAAACCCCAATGCATAATTAATTACATCAGACACAGAAGATATGGCATGATTTCCTGTTGGCCTCTGCAGCGTGGACCGCTCCCCGTTCACGCCACAAGGCCGAATCCCAATGGGAAAGTTCTACCCATACACTGCAAAAGCAAGTCACAGTGAACCTTTGTAAAATACTGGTTCAGCCCCAGCTGCAGTTTTGTGTCTATTACTGAATAGCATGTTTGAGAAAGGATATGAAGGCATTTGAGAAGATATATAAAAATTCATTATGAGAATGGTTTTGGGGATGAGAGTCTTCAGTTTCATACATAGCTTGGGCTGTAGAGGAAAGAAGGTCAGAGGAAACTTGATAGTGATTTTCAAAATCATAAGAATAGAGCCATTAGGGAGAAACTTCGACCATTGGCGTAAGGTTTGAAAACCAGAGGACACTTGTAACGACTCAGGAAGCCCGACTGGAAAAGAACATAGTTTATTACAGAATGCAAAGTAAAACCAATACTATGGTGGACACACACTAGTCCCACCATGGGGCTCAGTTCAGCAGACCCTAATCTGCACCCGCTTTATAAAAGGCTCAGGTAATGAGTTCCAACTGGGCAGGGCACTGCCTGTTACCAGAGGAAGTCAGGGAGAGCAATCAGTGATTCCCCATGAACCTTGTGGGGCGTTACAACACCAGCAATTTAAGATTACTGACAAAAGAACTAGAGGTGATCTAAGGAAAATGTTTTACGCAGCAAGTGGTCAGGATCTGGAATACATTGCCCAAGGGTCTGGAAGATTAAATTCAAAAGGAAATCAGATAATTATCCAAAGAATAAACATTTTCATCACAATGGGGCTGTAAATTCTACCCTTCGATTCCATACTGTGGTTCTATGATTCCAAAAGAAAGAATAGCGCATAAATGGTCAAATCTGTCATCAGTCCACAAACAGAAAGGAAATTGGTGCATCTTCAACTCTATTTGTTTCTCAGCTCTAACTCCCAACCTCTCTCTACCCCTCACATTAAAACCTATATTCCAGAAATAGCAAAGTGAAAGAGAACACAAGTAGATTCAGAACCTTACAATTGGTATGCAAAATAATGGATGCATTTTGTATGTATTGGTGAATTTCCCTTGTCAATGCTCGTACTCTTTTTGAGAAAAAAACAAATTGAGTGTGATCCTAAGGTTACTCAACCAGAAAGTACACTTCCAGTGGTAAGGAAGGAAGCCTGATGGGTCACAAGAGGTTCTGCACTGATTATTAAAAAGTTAATGCAGTAACTCAGACTGATTCCTGCCAATTCCATGCAAGGAGGATTGTATTGATAGAGTTGGAAACTCAGACTTTGTCCATAAGATTGATTTATGTCAAATTATTGGCAAGTTCCTCTGATGGATCAGGCCAAGAAGATACCTGCTTTTGGAACCCCAGACGGCCTGGTCCAATGTAAGGTCCTGGCCTTTTGTGTGAAGAATGCATTGGTACATTTAAGGGATTAAATAGCTGAGTGATTGCTGGATTGAGCAATAACAGTGTATTGATGATTAATTGAAGTACAGTGAACATGTGAAGATTACATTAAATGGTTACAATACTGAAAAAGGCTGACTAAGTGAAAAACCTGGCAAAGAGTCAGCTTTCCGAGGCCAAAGTTACCTACTTGGAGCAGGAGTAAGTGTTGCCTAGCGTAGCTTAAATCCAGGCAATAGTAAAAACTGAAATGGAAATAGTATGAATCCTTGGAATCAGTGGGTTCTACCTACCTTCCATCAACTAGTCATTCCTTCTGAAAACCAGTGTGGAAATCAATTGGACAGAGTCTTGTCAGCCAGCCTTTGAGAGGCTAAAGGCCATGTTAGTAAATTAGCCATTCTGGTTGCCCCAATCTTTAACAGGCCATTCAAAAGGAGCTGGTGATGCCAGTGACGTAAGGCAGGAGCAGTGTTGCTTCAAGGTGATGATGCTGGGATAGAATGATTAATCAATTATTTCTCTAGAAAACTTTCTCTAGAAAAAATAGTACCAAAAGAAGTACTTAATGATGAAGAAGGAAGTTTTAAGTCTTGTGTTAGCTCTTTAGTTACATGCATGCAAACTTTAATATTTAATGTGAAAACAATTTATTCTAAGGGTTATACATGTTTCAGGAGCCAGTAATGTGATTGCTGATGCTTTATCCTGAGCTTGAATAGACTATGGAATTCACAGACTTATTTTAAAAGAAGAGAAGAAACTTGAACTTCTTCGCAAGGTAGTATGTATAATTATAGGACTTTGGAAATCGCAAGTATTATCTGCAAGTAGGAGTGGGACTGACGGTTTTAGACTTTGGGATTTTTAAAGCCAAATGTGTGAAAATAAAAGAGACCTTAATTGTCATGGTAGAGGAATTACCATCAACAGAATCACTTCTCTGCCTTTCAGGTAGAAAATTTTAAGATAAATTTGATTAAAGAATTACCTATTACACATACCCCCCCCACCTTTCTTCTCACCTACCAACTTCACCACCCCCCCCACCCAATATCACCATTGCTCTCCCCTCTGTAACCTTGAACTTCCCTCCATTACTCTGGATCCTATCACATTCCGCCATTCGATAAAATCATGGCTAATCTAATAGGAACCTCAACTCTACATCCCTGTCTATTCCCAATAACTTTTCATTCTCTTGCTTATTAAGGATTTATCCATCTCTGATTTAAAAATATTCAAAGACTCTGCTTCCAATGTCTTTTCAGGAAGAGTTCCAAAGGCTCAGAGAGAAATAAAAAACTCCTAATCACTATTCTAGCCACGCACCCCACTTTCCCCCCCTTATTTTGAAATAGTGCCAGGTTCTGCCACAAGAGGAAACGTTCTCTCCACATTCATCCTGTCGAGACTCCTCAGGATCTTGCAAGTTTCAATCAAGTCACCTCTTACTCTTCTGAACTCCAACAGGTACAAGGTTAGCCCGTCCAACATTTCCTCATAAGACCAATCCAGGTATTAATTTAATAAATCTTCTCTGGACTGCTTCCAATGCATCTACATCCTTCCTTAAATATGCTGACCAATGATGTACACAATGCGCCAGCTGTGGTTTCACTAGAGTCATAGAGGTTTAAAGATGGAAACAAGCCCTTCGGCCCAACTTGTCTATGCTGCCCCTTTTTTAACTCTAAAGCTAGTCCCAATTGCCCAAGTTTGGCCCATATCCCTCTATGCCCATCTTACCCATGTAACTGTCAAAGCACTTTTTAAAAAGACAAAATTATGCCTGCCTCTACTACTACCTCTGGCAGCCTGTTCCAGGCAGTAACGATCCAGAAAAAAATACCCCTCTGAACCCTTATGTGGCTCTTCCCTCTCACCTTAAACCTATGCCCTCTAGTTTTAGGCTCTCCTACCCTTTGGGAAACAATATTGACTATCTAGCTGATCTATGCCCCTCATTATTTTACAGACCTCTATAAGATCACCCCATGCCTCCTACACTCCAGTGTGCTCTGTATAACTGCAGCATAAATAACCCGCTTATTTTATATTCAATTCTCTTGCAATAAATGATAACATTCTATGAACTTTTCCAATTACCTGCTGTCAGTGCACAGGAGGGGCAATTATACCAGCAGGATGGAGTGCTGGCGAGTCCCACCACCTTGGTCTGTGATTCAACTTCAGTGGTGGGGGGGGGGGGGTGCAGAATTAACATCATATGTCCACCGTCACAAACTCCTAAGTCATTGCCAAAGAATCCAATTGTCCGCTATTCCTGAAGTTTGGACCAAATTTCCTTCATTCACTATCAGCGGCATGGTAGCACAATGGTTAGCACTGCTGCTTCACAGCTCCAGGGACCTGGGTTTGATTCCTGGCTTGGGTCACTGTCTGTGTGGAGTTTGCACATTCTCCTCATGTCTGTGTGGGTTTCATAAGAACATAAGAACATAAGAACATAAGAAATAGGAGCAGGAGTAGGCCATCTAGCCCTTCGAGCCTGCCCCGCCATTCAATAAGATCATGGCTGATCTGTTGTGGCTCAGTTCCACTTTCCCGCCCTCTCCCCATAACCCTTAATCCCCTCTCTTATCAAAAACCCATCAACCCGCTTCTTAAAAATATTTAGCGAGGCAGCCTCCACCACTTCAACGGGCAGAGAATTCCAGAGATTCACCACCCTTTGAGTGAAGAAGTTCCTCCTCAACTCCGTTCTAAACCGCCTCCCCTTTATCTTGAGGCTGTGCCCCCTAGTCCTACTGTCTTTTTTGAGCGGGAAGAGTCTCTCCACCTCTATCCTATCCATCCCATTCATCATCTTATACGTCTCAATGAGATCTCCCCTCATTCTTCTAAACTCTAACGAGTACAAGCCTAGTTTATTCAGCCTCTCCTCATAGCTCAACCCCCTCAACTCCGGTATCAGCCTAGTAAACCTCCTCTGCACTCCCTCCAGGGCCAAAATATCCTTGCGCAGGTGCGGTGCCCAAAACTGCACACAGTACTCCAGCTGCGGCCTCACCAATGCCCTATACAGCTGCAGCAAGACCTCCCTACTTTTATATTCAATCCCCCTCGCTAAGAAGGCCAGCATTCCATTCGCCTTCCTGACCACCTGCTGCACCTGCAAGCTGGGTTTTTGCGACTCATGCACAAGGACCCCGAGGTCCCTCTGCACCGTCGCCTGCTGCCTCTGGGTGCTCCGGTTTCCTCCCACAGTCCAAAGATGTGCCAGTTAAGTTGATTGGCCAAATACTAAAAATTGCCCTTAGTGTCCTGAGATGCATAGGTTAGAGGATTAGTGGGTAAAATATGTATGGATATGGGGGTAGGGCCTGGGTGGGATTGTGGTCTATGCAGACTCGATGGGCCGAATGGGCACTTACTGTACTGTAGTGTTTCAATGATGATGAGCAATGCCATCCAATTTTAAATCTACACCGATTTCTAAGTGTGTCTGACTTCAGCTGCATAAACTCCCCAAATTGATCATATCTTCATCAGCTTCATGGTTCCTCAAACACTGTCCCCCATTTCATTCTCTGCAATCTCCAGTTAATCTAGAATTCTGTGGTTGGGGCGTTCGATCACACAAAGCTCTGCACCCCCATTTTTATGCTCTGCCAAGCTCCACTGGATTCCACTAAGTTCATTCAATACAGTTATCCTGAAGCTAAGCAAGTCCTTGTATAGACTTAGCCCATCATAAGTGAGTTCTTTCAGCCTTGAATCAGTGTTCAGCCCCTTCCATTCCTCTGATTAAGGTCTAAAGTTCATCTCCCAAATACCTTGGCTGAACCATTAGAAACTGACTTTCTAGTCGTTCTAGTCCCTGCAAACTATTGCCTTTGCAATAAGAAATAAAACTTTAAGTCCAAGGCACAGACTGTTCATAACGTATGAATCCAGTGAATCACATCAATGTGCGTTTCTCTCTCTTGCTTCCGTGTCTCTCTCTCCCCCTGCATCTCTCTCCATTTGCGCCTCTGTGTCCCTTATATATTTACAGAACTCAAATATTATGTCCTGGGATTTTGCTAAATATTTGTAACAACAGAATCCTTAATCAAACAAACACCACTGTTCACTGAGAAAGATTTTAACGATCAGGGTCAATGTCTTGTTAGATGTCATGTTATACAAATTAAAATATTAGCTCACACTTTAATAATATTAATAAAATGTACATATTTATTTTAACCAGATATGTGGCTGGGTAAAGTTCCAAATCTTTAAAAAAAACTGCTTTCAGCACCAGAGTTCACAAATGCCTGCGTGCAAGAAATTTTAGCTGTGCAGCGATTGGTCACGATCAGAGAATAGCCATTAAATAGAAGTCCGTAGACAGCAAACTGATGAGAATTAAGCAGCTATGGAATTCGTGACTCACAGGTGACCTGTTTCCTCACATAAATACGCTAACATCTAATAGAAAAATTCTCAACTTAGAGCATTTAATAGTACTTGTGACTCGTGAAGTAATACAGCAACAGAAGAGATTGCAGAACTTGAAAAAGTTCCATATCATAATTGACTCTTGATTGTATTGTCTGTGAATGTGAATTCAATATTCTTGCATGTGTGTGACATTTTTAAGTTAGCAACCAATCAATAACTGTCCGAGAAAGATCGGCAACAAACGTGCGTGTGCGTATGTATGTGCATGTGTGCGTGTGTAAGAGAGACTAAATACAAATTCACTTCTGTATTTTCGGTAAGATGTATTTTACATGCACTTGCATAAATGTATTACTTAGCTCTTGGTTAGTTCAATTATTTTTAATTATATTATTCATACAGTGATACTTATTGCGGTTATTTTTAATTATATTGTAATTATCTTGTCCAATTATAATGATGTTGCACCAAATGCCATTGTGAATGAGACACTGAGACTGAGCTTCAGAGATTAATTGCATTTTGTACACGAAAAGATTAATACCCTTCCTAAATTATATTCAATCCGTCATTGCTTTTCCATTGTCCGTAGGTTTATTTTGTCCTTTGTGTGGAAGGGAAATATTTTCGTCACTTCCTTTTCTTTCTTATTCTTCTATTGGGTTACAGTTCCACAATGGATGCAATTGCTCCTGTGCTTTCACAGGTGATCTTTTTGCATGTGGCTGCATGAGAATTAGCTTATCAATCATCAAATAGTAATGTAATGTACAGGATTCTTGCTGAAGAGATATGTCAACATGTCTCTTTTCTCAGCAATCATCAAATAGATGGAGTGGAGAAGATTCATCCCAGCTAAGCCCAATTCTGTCCTCATCCAAAAGGAAAAAAACAGACAGAAACCTCTCACATGGAGCCATCTGAATGAGAACCCTTGCAGGTTTTTCATTTTTATCCCTCCCTAATCCAAGAACATAGAGACCAACTGTAGGTTTTTTTTTCTGCTGACATGCCAAAGCAAGTGGACTAGACTTGAGTGGATCCATTTCTCTGTCAACATGTTTAGGCCTTTGCAAACATTTCAAATTGCTACCGTTCAACTTGCTTTGATGTTAAACAGTTTTAATGGCTTGTTGGTCTGCAATATTCTATTTTGTTATATTCTTTATTTTGTCATATTGTTATGTTTTTGTTTTTCTTTGCTACAGATGTTATTCTCACATTCAGCACTTCAGGCTAAAAGCCAAGCTGTTGCTTGTTATTAGTCGGAGTGTTCCCACCCAACATTTGGGCAATTTTGCAATAATCTCAAGGATTGAACAGAAAACTGTCGATTAGCTTGTAGTCCCAAAACTCTGACACCACCTTTCACCATCTCTTTTTTACAATGTGGAGCAAATATGTCAGTCCTGTAATATCAGTCTCCAGAGTGAGTGCTGTACATTGCCATAACATTCCTTACAAGTTTAAGAGATCCTACATGCCTCTGTCAACACTGGTGTTTTCACAACAGAACAGCTATTAGAAATCATTACTAATGCTAATTAACTGTTACTATGGCAATACATTCTTTCATTTACACTTTTCATTCAACCAATTAGTTGAGGTTTAAATAAGAAAACATAAAGCTTTTGCAGGTTAACAAATGTTCAATAAATATGCATCCAAAAAAGACTGACTAATTTGAAAGTAAACTAACATGCCAATTTTAATAAGCAAATGAATGTCAGAACTCTAACCGCGGTTGTAGTATGCTCTGCCACTTATCAGGTCCAAGTCTTATCTGCTGTTCATCCTCTTTAACACATGGGTACTGCTGGTGTGGCAAATCATCCAATTGACCATCCCAATAGATCAGACAGACTAATAACAATTGACAAAGCTCTTACATGCATCAAAGATAGAACAGACATTTGATTATGGGCAAGGCCTTCGTAAATTAAACATGGGTAGGTTTTCTCAGTTATCAAATGCAACAGCCAGAATCTAATACCAGTTAATGAAGAAAGACAGTGAAGAAAGTTATCTCGGATTGCAACAGGATTTTGATCAATTGGGCCAGTGGGTTGATGAATGGCAGATGGAGTTTAATTTAGATAAATGTGAGGTGATACATTTTGGTAGATTGAACCAGGGCAGGACTTACTCAGTTAATGGTAGGGTGTTGGGGCCCATTACACAACAAAGGGATATAGGCGTAAATGTTCATAGCTCCTTGAAAGTGGAGTCACAGGTGGACAGAGTGGTGAAGAAAGCATTCAGCATGCTTGGTTTCATTGGTCAGAACAATAAATACAGGAGTTAGGACATCTTGTTGAAGTTGTACAAGACATTGGTAAGGCCACACTTGGGGTACAGTTCTGGTCACCCTATTATAGAAAGGATATTAAACTAGAAAGAGTGCAAAAACAGATTTACTGGGATGCTACCGGGACCTGATGGTTTTGAGTTATATGGAGAGGCTGGATAAACTGGAACGTTTTTCTCTGGTGCATTGGAGGCTTAGGGGTGATCTTACTGAGGCCTATAAAATGAAGGGCAAAGATCAGCTAGATAGTCAATATTTTTTCCCAAAGGTAGGGGAGTCTAAAACTAGAGGGCATAGGTTTAAGATGAGAGGGGAAAGATACAAAAGTGCCCAGAGGGGCAATTTTTTCACAAGCTGCCAGAGTTGGTAGTAGAGGCAGGTACAATTTTGTCTTTTAAAAAGCATTCAGACAGTTACATGAGTAAGATGGGGATACAGGCCTGTTTCCATGCTGTAAACCACTACAACTCTATCCTGAATAAAGGTCTTTTAATAACTATGGTAACCATTTATATAAAAT
This sequence comes from Carcharhinus amblyrhynchos, assembly GCF_965287045.1. NCBI lineage: Eukaryota > Metazoa > Chordata > Chondrichthyes > Carcharhiniformes > Carcharhinidae > Carcharhinus > Carcharhinus amblyrhynchos. The sequence goes on along the minus strand of NC_137326.1, from coordinate 97,079,864 downwards.
TGGTTAATAAAGGGCAGCAAAGTACAGGCAAGAAATGCTGGCCTTGCGATCGACACTTCCATCCCATGGTAGAGTCAAAAAGCATTAGAAGAAACCAACTTAATCTACATTTGTCAGGGGGCACACACCTGACTATCAAAATAACTCACTTTTTTTGTAATAGTCCAAAATGCAAATTTCTTAAACTACAGATGATTTTAATACTGTGAATGAAAGCTTGATCAACAATCTTTCAGTCTAGTCCCACTCCCTTCGAATGTTAACCTTCATTGTCGACATGACAACCGGATTCAAGTACTCTACTACAAAATGAACGATTCTTGGAATTCAAACAATGAGGTGTTGGTTGCCAATTATACCAAGAGCGACTAACGTCAATGAATTTTCCCAAGAACTTCTGTTCCCAATAAAAATCTCAAAAAAACCCCAATCGTGAAAATTTTTTTTGTGACAATGGTTTTCTCCAGTGCTCTGGTTCCTTCCACAGTCCGAAAGATGTGCTGGTGCATTGGCCATGCTAAATTCTCCCTCGGTGTACCCGAACAGGTGCTGGAGTGTGGCAACTGGGGGATTTTCACAGTAACTTCATTGCCGTGTTAATGTAAGCCTACTTGTGACACAAATAAATTAACTCAACAAAATTCTATGACCACATTCAGTTTTTGTTAATGTGGACTGAAATCAAAATGTAAATCCAATCTTTACCCAGTTTGCCCACTTCAAATCTTACCTTGCCAACAGGCTCCAACTGTTAGTTGCATGTCAATGTGTGATGGGTGGATCGGCCAATCATCCGTCACCAGGTATGGGTCATAAGTCACTCCATCCACGTACAGTGTCACCACGGGAAACTCAACATTGACAACATAATAATGCCATTCCTTGTCGCAGATCTGGAGCGGAGAAAGACTCTAGCTATAACTCATTTTCAAACACACAATAAAAACCTTTGACCACATTCTTTTTTTACATCACATGGAGCAAATAATCTAATCATCCTATTACTTAGCTTGCACGTTATAGCTCATTCAACACTATCCTTCTTTCCAGTGCTTAACAGCCAGCCTTGCAAAAATAAATTACATTAAGACATTATGACAGACAATGTGCATTATTGCTACCAGAGAATTGGAATAATTAAATAGTTTGAACCTTCTTTCCTGCTCTTGGTAAATGCCCAATTTAATCACCATGATAAAAGTCCAATAAGACAATTGCTGTTTAAATCCTAATCACATTTGAAAGAATTCCCAGCTCTATTTAAAGGCAAATTCATTTGCCTTCCTATATAGCTTGAATGCACACAATATTTAGATTTAATTTTTGATCTAGAACTCATACTTGTGAGAAATGAGACAATAAAACAAATGGGTCTGTTCAAAGTGGATGTAGTCAGCAGAATTTTATCATTATTCAACAGGGCAGAATCTGAAAATCCATTTTTATTCATTCTGTCTGTGGAAAATATGTAAATTATCTTTCTCACTAGTTTATTTCAAAACAAAGCAAGTGGTTCTTTGCTATGGACAGGTAGAATATAAGTTAAGATTAATTACTTCATTTCTCAATACAATTTAAGATTAATTACTTCATTTCTCAATCCAGGGCTTCCCCTGCAGATAGGAAGTCTAGTTTCTTCATGGTACAGAACCTCCAGGTGCCCAGTGTGATTCATGACAATGTCAACTTGTAGTTGAATGCAGCGCAATGAATAAACTCAACGCCTTGTTAATGATTAACAGCAGTGCTAATTTGTGTGGCAGAATAAATATTAAAGATGGTTATCATGTTAAAACAAAGTATATTGCAGTTTTCATTTGCTTCAGATCATGGACACCATTTCTGAGTCATCACAAGAGAGTATTCAAATTTTAATTGGTCTGACTTGCATAAGAAAACTCAAACTGATTGTTTTGTGACATCCCGTACACCCCTACAAAATCCAGAGATGCTGAGTGCCTTTCCTTCTCATTTGAATGGAATATTTAATTCAGAATGCTCATTAATTTAAGTACTGCCAACTGATGTTCCCCATGGGAATGCTGCTTCTGTGTGTCCTGAAGAATGAGTTCTTATAAACTGGAACTGCAGAGACATTTTGCTTCAATGGGGGAAGGGAATTGACACCTCACAGTCAGCAATAAACAGGAATCATAGAATCCTACAGTGCTGAAGGAGGTTATTCAGCCCATCAAGTCTGCACTGACAACAATACCACGCAAGCTCTAAGTCCGTAACCCAACATATTTACCCCACCAATCCATGTAACCTACACATCCTGGGATGCTAGGGGCAATTTAGCATGGCCAATGCACCTAACCCGCACATCTTTTGGACTGTGGGAGCAAACCAGAGCACCCGGAAGAAACCCACGCAGACACGGGGAGAACATGCAAACTCCACACAGGCAGTGACCCAAGCCGAGAATCGAAATCAGGTCCCTGGAGCGGTGAGGCAGCAATGCTAATCACTGTGCCACAATGCCACCCCTAAGGAGCTGGATTAATTCAAAAATCTGAGAAGTATCTGGGAAAGCCAGGTGGCCTGGTGTCTGAACTTGGCAATTAGCTGAACAGGCCAAGAAAGGCCAAAAAGTAAACAAACAAAGCTATGGACCAGGAAGTTTTTGGCATTTTTTTTTGTGGGCAGTGGAACAAGTTAACTGGGTGCACGTAGGCTGGTGCAAGTCAAGTAACGTCCGTTTGACAAAATGAAAGTCAGGCAATTTTTATTACTGCTGGCAATCTCCATAAAAACAAACTGTTCTCTCATTGAGCTCAGAATGGGCTCAAAAGGATCGATCTTCATCTGTCCACTAATTAAATCCTGTGGCCTTTGATTCATCACTTGTACCACTGCTACTTCCTTTTGCCTTGCATCACCATCTCTTATGTCACTTAATCTCTCCTGCCTCACAGGCTCACTAACTTGTTCATTCATTTTCTTCCCCCTGCCTTGCCTCCATATTTGCTTAAAACCTGCATGTTACATCACTAATGTTTCCCAGTTCTGGTAAAAAAGACTGTAAAATGTACCAAAAGCACTCTTAATGACCCTATCCACCTGTGACGTCACTTTTAGGGAACTCTGTACCTGTATTTCCAGATTCCTCTGTTCAACTGTGCTCTTCAGAGTCCTATCATTTACCCTGTACGTTCTACTTTGGTTTGTCCTTCCAAAGTGCAATACCTCACACTTGTCTGCGTTAAATTCCATTTGCCATTTTTCAGCCCATTTTTCTAGTTGGTCCAAGTCCCTCTGCAAGCTTTGAAAGCTTTCCTCACTATCCACTGCACCTCCAATCTTTGTATCATCAGCAAATTTGCTGATCCAATTTACCACATTATCATCCAGATCATTGATATAGATGACAAACAACAATGGACCCAACACCGATCCCTGCGGCACACCACTCATCATGGGCCTCCACTCAGAGAAGCAATCCTCCACAATCACTCTCTGGCTTCTTCCATTGAGCCAGTATCTAATCCAATTTACAACCTCCCCATGCATACCTAGCGTACCCAATTGAGCTCATCCTCCAGTCAATGACACTGTGAGGACTTTGTCTCCTTTTTAATCCTCTGTCATGCATAACCTTCTCTGTTTTCTTTCCTAGGTAACTCTGGAACGCACCCAAGGACATCTGCAAGCCAGGCCCTCATCTCAGGTTTCTGAGAGCACTCTGGATAAGGAACCTGGTGACAGTGGCCAGCCACACCATCCACCATTGTGGAGAGACACAGCTGAATGGAACCTAGATATAGAGATAGTTGGGTTCACAATCTAGTGAGAACGGCACACAATCTGATCCACAGCAGGAGACGGCAGGGACATCAGAAGTTGCCAACCTTTGATTACTGCTGGAAGCCAGTATCCCACTAAGTCCCAGTCAGATGATGTGCCTCAGAACTCCCTCCTAACTCAGTCACGTGAGAAATAGTGACCGTCATGGGAACTTCAGGAAGAGATGTCAGCTGCGCTCCTCAGATTAAAATGAACAATGGAGGTGTTTGTCTGCATTCAGTCTGAGGTGATCGTGCTGGCCTTTCAATGTATCAAGTTAACAGTGGCAGGTCGCTGGCTGCTGTGTAGACCTTGGTCTAGGACATTATTCTTCCACTGTTGCAAGAGCAGCATTGCCTGCTATAGCCTATCAGCGACTGTGTGAGGGGGTGGCAGGCTAGCTCAAACTTAACCAATGGTGTTTTAAAACCTCACCAGTTAACTCCCTGAAAATAATGTGGTGTTGGCAATGAAATCTTGCACTGAACTTTAAACTTTAAGCTGAATTGGAGAGGCCAGGTGTACTGGGCAATGCGAGGTGGCAAATGAGCCTCAAAGTTCCAAGTGAAGTACATGTCACCAGGTACACATCATTTATATGATGTTATGAAACATGCCGGTATCATTGCATATCGACATGCCCTATTGATCCAGTGTGGCGGCGGGGCGGGGGGGGCGGGGGAGGAATGATTCCAGCTAGCACCCCATTTAATGAGCAGGCATGACATTAAGATTCACATAAAGTATGTTCCGGATGTCGCGCAGCGGGAAAAGTGCCCTGCTATTGGAGACCTGATGGCACCACAGCGGCATAAAGCTGAGCTTTGCCTTGTCGTGATATTTTCTGCTCACACCCACCATGATGCCCACAGCAGATGAGAATGGAAAATCCTGGCTTTTATCACGCTCTCTCTCCAGATGCTGGCAGACTTGCCAGACTGAGTGCTTTCAGCACCTTCCCCCTTGATTCAAGTTCACACAGCTGCAATTTAACAGCAGAATAAAACATTGTGCATAATTCTCTTTGCAAGACACTGCATCCTTTGATATGCAGATCACAGTTCTCATATACTTCTTCATCCTATTTTACAAATGGCGCTGTAACGCCTCCAAAAGCTATTTTAATTACAGTGTAGACCGAGCATGATTAAGTTGTTAATGATTGTGTTTATTGGCTGCAGCTTCCTCCTTATTGACAAAACTGGATGATAAACTAAACAGTTTTGCTTTGTTTTGCAACCAGCAAGACAATTAAACATTAAATGTATTGATGCTTCATTCCACAAATGAGTCTGGCTGGAGAACAAGTGGATCAGGATGATTTTGAAGGGTCCACAGCTCGAGTCCAAGATTACAAGAACTGGCAGTTATGGAGTTAGCTGGAGCAAGATACTGCAGGATGATAGATAGACAGCTTCCACATTTAAAAAAGTGAGGAGGGGAAGATTTGGCTCTGGACAATTTACAGAGCAAAACGTGGAACAAATGAGAGGAACACAGCTGTTACCAGCAGCATCAGCTATAGGCAAGGCACGTATCAAATACTATTCCATCAGTGAGCTTCTGAGGTTTTACTGTGGACTTAGTATCATCACCATTACTAATGTCTTATGGTCCTTCATACAGTTGCATCTTCACTTACCTATTTGAAAAAAAAAGCAGGCTTCCGATGACTCCCCCATACGCTCGTTCTTCATAGCACTAACCATAGGGGATGGGGCCACCATAACAGATTCAAATACTCACGAACATGTCATTTATATACTGTTGTGAAACACATCATCATAACTGCACACCAACGTGCCTTATTGATCCAATGTGTTGGGGGACAGGGGCGGCAGGAATGATTCGTAGTGCAATCCTTATTCAATATCCTCACACAAGAATGTCACATCGAGGATCATCTTATAGCTATTGTGATTCAGAAGTCTCACAGTTGCCCAAGGGCATTAAGACAAATTCTAACATCTACACTTCCAGCCTGGCTGCAATCAATCAATTTACTACAAATCACAATCAAATCTCAAACCATCTAGTCCAAATGTTTCAGAACATGAGGCAGTGCACTTAGTAGCCAGTTGAGCAATGTCCATGTATCAACAGTAAGCTGCAAAGATTATTTCTGTGCAGCACAGGTATACAGTCAGTTAGTACTAATGTATAATACCCCCTCAGCTGATAGTGCACAACCTGCATCTCCATAGATATCACTCACTGCTTTCCCTCACCGCTGAAGAAAAAGTCCACCTTTTGCAAAAACCAAGTAAAAGTGCAATACTTTTAATAATCTGATCATCAGAACACTGGAAAGCATCTTGACAATGTTTGCCCCAATGACAAGATGGCATAGGATAAAAGTCATGTCAAATTATTTGATAAACAGATGTAGAGGAAGTTTGATTTCTATCATTTGTTGTTTGAATTCACTTTCCACAGCAAATAATTTATTCACCAGCTGTGGGGGAAATCAGCTTAATTAAACCATTTTGAAAATAAACTGTATTGTGAATGTAAATGAAGTTTGACTTCTTTCATTTCCACAAGGGCTGGGTGAACAGAAGAGGGAGCCCCTCTGCTTCTGCATTATAGTTGAAGTGAGTGACAATTGTTGCTGATTGTTCAATAGCCATGAGCCAGAAAATAAAACACAAAGCAATGACATTAGGGCCTAAACAAGGAAGCTTCAATGGCACGAAGATGAAACCAAAATGGTTGAGAATATTGAATACAAACAGGTAATGGAAAACATCTTGAAGCAACATTAGCAGTGTGTGGTAACATGACCTTTTTAAGGGGCGATACTTTGTGGGTCACGTAATTGGGCTGAACCCTATGGCTAAAGAGTTCTGCTAATTTGTAAAGTCTAATGGGGTATGCCATTTTCATTCTGCCCCATATCACCCAGCCTTGAATGGCTAGGAAGAGAAAGCTCTACAAATGTTTAAAGCTTCAATAAAAAAAATCAAGTTTATAGGCCATTAACTTTATGTATGGTATGTTACTTGCTGTTGTACAATACAACTCCAAATGCTACCACTGGGGTTACGCCAGCTGAATTATTAATGGGATAACGTCTGTGAACCTGCTTGGATTTGATATTTCCAGATTTGTCGGGGAGGTTAGGCAAGCCTCCCAGAAAGAACACCATGACTGGCAGAAACAGACCATCCAAGATCAGTGACCTAATCTTGGCAAGATATTATGCTGGTGGACCAGCCCAGGATTTGCCTGAGCGAATGGGACCAGTTTGGTACTTGTTGGAAGTACAAGATCACCGTGTAAAAAAACATGTGGATCATTTGAGGAAGACAGCTGGGCCAGAATCAGGAGACCAACAAGTGCATCCTGCTGCAGATTCAACAGTCTCAGCTTTGGAATCAGGGGTACGTGTGGCGTGTTGAGTCTGGGCCGTTCCCAGTTTCTGTAGCCAAGCAGGAAGAAGCCACTGGGGAAAATGTCGACACTAAGTTGATGGGTTTGCCTTCTCTTTAGCCAGACCGGATTTATTACTTGCTGAAGGACCCTGCATTGAGTTGAGGTTTGCACAAGAATTCAGAAGCCTCCAGACTGATTGTCTTCGTAAATGGACTTTCCCTTGGACTCTAATATGATATTATGTTTATGTGCCTATATATAATGTTTCTCTTTTGTTTTCACTCATTGGTGAACTCAAGAGTTGGGAGAGTGGGGGCAAAGAGGAGTATGGTAATGTGGCCCCTTTAAGGTTTGACCCCTAACAGAGAGGCTGCACAGGAAGCTGGTCCAATTGGGAACGATGGCACATGTCCAGTTGGAGCCAAAGAGGAGGCGAGAGTAGAGCAGTGCAAGAGTTTTCGATCAGACCCTTAACTTGTATATACATTAGTTAATAAACCCTTCCTTGTTGCAGTCACAATGAGCCACTTCTGCTAATTACACCGTGCAGCAGGTGGGCATGAGGATGAGTGGAAACTTGGAAAGAGATAGGTAAAAGGAGCCTGAAAAACATGGAGATTAAGAAGTAATTGCTGTGCTCGAGCAGGATCAGTGACCCAGAGCAGACTGGCCCAGCAGATCAACTCCAGGCAGAGAGTTAGTTCAGAAATGGTGACCAGCTGGTTCTTCCAATTTGGTTGTTAACAAGCGCACACAGGGAAAAGCAAACATTTGCTTCGGGCAGTGATTTGAATTGCATTTCTTTTTCTATTGGGAGACTATTTTAAATCTTACTTGGAAAATAAAGGCAACAAGCAGAACCAAGTTGGTATTTACGCATACATTTTGCATGCTTTGTTTCTTTTGAAGTTTACATCATTAATGATTTAATACATGAGGGAATGTGTGCTGTTCCATCTCCATGGCCAATAACGCACTGGGAAACAATAATAGAATTGAGCATTGTGCGCATAGGATTATCCCTCGCTGAGGTGATATTCAATACAGCTCATTATAGTGGGAAATGCTTTTATGTGCCATATCCTTATCCATTAACTTCTTGAAAATTAGGTCATAGGAGAGAATGGATTCCAAAATCTTCCCCAGATTACAAACTGAATACTTACAGAAGGTGTTATGCACATTTTACAGCTCCTCAAGAAGCTGGGTCGATTTGAAAAATAGTTGAATTGTTTATATATTACTGGACATAAATCTTCTGTATAAAAGTAGCAGTGCACTCCTCTCAGAGAGTGCTGTCACTGCTAAAGAAAGTTGTGCAGTGAAAGATAGGATCCCTGATTATTTCTTGCATTAGTTTGCCCCTCAGGGAACAAAACCCTTCTATTTGCCATCATCCAACATTCAATTTTCTTTTCAAAATGCCACTTTAATGTCAAAGTGAAACGAGATTCAAACAAGGTGCCTTGGTGAGATTTGCCACAATGTTTAATATTTAAATCAGATTCTTGACACTGTTGTGGCTCACAGGATCACACAGCTGCAGAATATTATAATGGGGGTGTTCAAAGCAAAGAAAAATCTTTGTCTTTACTTCTTCAGAACTTTGGGTTCTGAAGAAGAATCACTTGAGTCAAAACATCAACTCTGTTTTGCTCTCCACATCAACGCCCACAGATGCTGTCAGGTCTGTTGAGCTTTTCTAGTATATTCTGTTTTTATTTCTGATTGCCAGCATCCACAGTATTTTGCCTTCATCTTTCCTCTTTTCATTTGATATTTAGAGGAAGGATCAAGGACTTTACAGGCCCGATTTTACCATTGCGTTGCACCCATTTTTGGGCGTGAAAACTTGGTAAAGTCGGCTGTGAGGTGGATAGCGTGGTCCAAGCCCGCTTCTGCGCTGGTTCCGCTCCACCCCCCCCCACCAAGGCCCAAAAATGGATGCATGCATTTAAATTGACTTAATAGCCTGTATGCCCAACCTTATTGGCACTTCCCCCTTTACCACGTCATTCGCCAATCCAGAATTGGGGTGAAACAGACATGCATCACAAAGGTCCGATTCGGGCACTCCAGTTAGTGGGGAGGTAAATGGCGAATGTCCGACGGCTCTCTGCTTCAGATTGGTGGAGGGAGGGGGGTGCATAGAAGGTGGGTCTGATGGCTTGCTGCTTGAGATTGGTTGAGGGAGGAGTCCACCACCACTCTGCCTGAGCTCTGTGAGGGGGTGAAGAGCGGTCTCACGATCGGCCTGGGTGGTGGAGGGGGTGGGGATTTAAGGAAGTCAGTAATGTTGTGGGGCTGGTGCAATGTCTGTGGGGCCCAGATGGAGGCATTATTCAGCCGAGGAGCGATGAGGCAGGGGAGCCGCATTCTATCATTTTACTTCTGCGCATGCACAGTTGGGAGCATCAATCAAAGCTGCAGGGTTTCGGGTGTGTTAAGCCCCCACCACAGGCTTCTGCAGCACGACTCAGAATTGCTGATATTTTTGCAGGCAGAGTGCGCATGGGGGCGTCTGAGAACGGCTCTAAAATTCGGATTGGAAACACTCCCAGTTTCAAGTCCATCCTGCACTTTGAATCATAATGATAAAATAGGGCTTTACAAGTTAGAATTGCAAATTAATCAAATGTCATTGCTTAAATAGAATGTTTCCATTTTGACTTGGAATGAATTTATTAGGAAAATGTTTCCAGCTTTGAATGTGGGTAAAGAATCAAAACAATGGTTTCTTTTGGGTATTTTGTTTCCTCTTTCCTCTACTGAAGTTATTTCACTCTCACTGGCTGATACCCCTTAATACTTACTGCCTGCTTGTGAGTGGCTATGAATTAGGTGTGGGCGACACTGCTTAAGAGTACGAACAGCTGAGCCAACCCTATATCACCAAATATACAAGCATACAGTTCTCAACAGAGGTGACTCAACAGTGAGCAGGACCTGGAACTGTAGTTAGTACTTTTCTCCTTGCTCGCCAAGTGGCACTGAGGCCAAATGTAACAAAATGACTGCTGGCCCAACAGCCCAGGAACCAAAGTTGGGATCCTACGTTGCAGTACCATGCCCTGAAGAACTTGCCAACTAAATCATTGGGGTTAATCTCAATAAACCTCTCTTTGCGCAGGTTTCACAGTGAAAATGATAAAACTGAACGATTAGTTCAAACTTCACTCTCAATCTTTCAACAAATCTGTCTCAAATCTTGTCACCATTCAGATATTTGCCTCATGGGCAGGTTTTGTATCATTCCATTATTTTAACAATACACTGTAACGAATTATGCAATAAGGAAAAGGGCTGCCATTTTGAGATTGTCCACATCTAACTCAGCCTCCAATCCACATCAAAAGGTCAGGCTGACTGCTGATCACTCTTGATGCCAACAGATAACTGTGGCCAAGCATTTGTTGCATCACTGAACATATCACTAACAGCACAGCACAAAGTTAGCACCAGTCTAAAAATAGCAACAAATCATGGAGGACGCAGTTCAAGTTGAACAAGTGAACTGAGAGAGAATGGTAATCAAGTTCACTATGGATCTTGAGATTTGTATTACTGTGGCATTTCTTTTCAATTTGTGCTTAGGGTGTGGTTCTAATGAAAGGCCACAGAGCTGACCTCTTTTCACTGGTGCTGCCAGGTCGACTGAAGACTTCCAGCACTCTGCTTTCAGTTCCGATTTGTAGCCTTTGAAGTATTTTGCTTTTGGTCATTAACTCTGAGATGTCTCGAAGTAACAATAGATGTTGTTTACAATGTAGAAGGCATTCTAAGTCAACTTCAGAGTAATGGACTCAAGCCATGTCTAAGCTCGACCACATATGGGTGGCACATCTCCTTCCTTGCATATTAGTGAGCCAGTTGATCTTTCATTGCCAAATTACCAGATAAGGTAAATTAAATTTTACAACTTGTTATGGGGGTTGACCCGTGGTCTATGTTGTGGTCACTGAGTGCAATAAACGACAGGACTAAACTCCAACTTGGGTGTCACTTGGCCCAATGTTATTACACCGTTAATGCATGAATACACAATACTTTAAGCTTACCCACAAAAAAAAAATCATGTTACTGTAATTCCTGACACTGTTTGAAAGCCTTTGTGTAGCCGCACATTGTGCCCACGTGCCAAAAAGGCAGTGATACTATCAAAACAATGTAAGAACCTTGTTTTGATGCCAGAGCCCAAGTCTACCACTATACAGGAGGTTGCTACAAACAGCCTCACTAGCTCAGTCGATAGATAAGGTAACTCTTAATCCCAGGGTCAAGGGTTTGAGCTCCCTGTGGGGGAGATAGATTTTTTCTTTTAAAAAATATTTTATTCAAAATGCGCTTTTATTGATTTTTACCAACTCATCAAGAGATTATAAATTGATAGTCTGAGGTGGAGCTGATAAGTACCAGCTCCATGATCGATCTGGATTAATTCCGAGATTCATTTATTATTGATTTTTAAATGGCTTTCTTGCTTCATTATTTATTTTTAATGCATGATTTCACTCTGCTCTCTTAATTCCGCCAACGGTGCCATTTTACCTTTTATAGAATTAAGGAGCCAACTCCCTGATGCAGCCTGGCAAGATGTTGCTGACAGGATGACTGCACAGGTACAAGAAATGCTCCCCCTATGTGACACTGTCAATAAATGCAGCCAATCATTCTACATTGGAAGGATGGGCAAATTGTAAGTAAACGAGGAAAGATTGGATCGGTGCCCATGAGGACATGTCTGAAAGAATCATGCTGCTCCTAGTTTCCCTGCTATGGGAACAGGATGATGGAAAAAAAAGACAGCTGGGACTCCACTTCCATAGCCCGTCCCCATGTTTTGAAAGGTAATTGTACAAGTATTCTGTGCGCACGTCAGAAGTATGCAGAGCAGGCGGATCGAGATGTCATTCAGCATCTAATGCTAATTTGGTGCCTAAGTTGCCAGTGCTGCTAACGCCCGGTCTTAAACACACAGAGATGAACAAGGGAATCTGCACAAGCCCTACTTAAAAGCAACACGTTCAATTTTCAAGTGTGGGGATGCCATCGGCAAACATTTAATTGTTGCAGAATGAGTGAAAATACTGCAGTGTTAGATGAGTTGACAAAAGGTTCTTTCAGTCAGAAATGAATGGTGTCGGAACTTTGTGGGGTGATCTTTCCGCTCGTTCATGCCACGCTTCCGCTGCAGTGAGGCCAGAGATGGGACAATCCCACTTTTGTGAATGGTCAGAAAATTCCGACCTCAGGAGTATCGGGGATTATCTGATTGCCCTACTTGTTTCCAGTCAACTGGGTTGTAGCTGCAGTTCTAAAACAGCACAGGGAGCAAAGGCAGCATCAGGGACAAATTCTTCACAACGGGAGGAAGAGGAAGATTCTCTGAAGGTAGTCTTACCCATCCTATGGTTGCCATGGAGCAGAACCTGCAAGCAAGGCTGCACACCAAGATGACGATCAGAGAATTATGGATGGCACAGTCAGTGGTTGCCAAGGTGATCTGGCCTTAGTTCCTATGCTGGCAGATTTGTCAGAGTGGAGTAGACATCATTCCCAACACATCTCAGCTTACATAAGAACATAAGAAATAGGAGCAGGAGTAGGCCATCTAGCCCTTCGAGCCTGCCCCGCATTCAATAAGATCATGGCTGATCTGAAGTGGATCAGTTCCACTTTCCCGCTGTCTCCCCATAACCCTTAATTCCCTTGTTTGTCAAAAACCTCTCTACCCGTGACTTAAATATATTTAGCGAGGTAGCCTCCACCACTTCAACGGGCAGAGAATTCCAGAAATTCACCACCCTTTGAGTGAAGAAGTTCCTCCTTAACTCCAATCTAAACTGCACCCACCCCGCCCCCCCCACCTTATCTTGAGGCTGTGCCCTCTAGTCCTGCTATCCTTTCTAAGCAGGTAGAATCTCTCTACCTCTACCCTATCCATCCCTTTCATTAATCTTATACATCTCTATATGATTCCCCGCCCCCCCCCCCCCCCCCCCCCAAACTCCAACTTGCTCTAGATCACTGCACTCGGAAGGTTAGCAAGGACCTGTAGACTAGAAGGTCTTTATTGTCTTCCCTCTTCATAGACTGAAGCAAGCGGAGCAAGTTCCTGACTTTGCCAGGATAAAGGCTTTCCTAATGGTGTAGGGAGCCATTGGCTGCACACATGTGCCTCAGCGATTGTCACACCTCAATGGGTAGTAGTACTAAAACTGTTAAAGATTCCTCTCCCTGGATGTAATAATGTGCAACTACATCTACGCCATCATGTTGATGAATGACTGCTATCCCTGCAAAAGTACAATGCTTTTATCCCGTAACAGACACCATTCCAGCCATCTTTGAGCCAAAACAATAAACAAGAGAGTATGTGAGGATGAGTTAGGGTATGTGAACGTTATATGTGAGTTCTGATTTCCGAGACTGTTGATGGACGCATGGTGGGCGTGTGGTGGTTGAGTTGCGAAGCTGAATTCTGTGGATCTCTGTTTCCATTCCCTTCACAACGTGCATTTTCAGGGCTTCTGACCTTCTGCAAATATACAACCTCTCTCTGCTCCTTTCTACCCCCTGCACTAAGGCCTCCAGTGCTGCAACTGAGAATCTAGGAGCATTCACTAGCCTGCTGCTCCAGGGCTCTAGTTTTGTCTAACACAGGAACCTTGCTGCAGCTACTTCCACCACCTCTTGCAGCCAGGCTGGCTTTAAGAATCTTAATTTGGTGCTAGCCTTTTGTGAACCTCAGCCTGTGCTGAGCATGCAGCCACTCTGCAGCACTTTGAGTTCTGCACCACATGTCACTGTTAGGGAAATGAGCAGGCAGCAGAAAGTTTGCACACTGACTGCATCACTTCTTCCATCCGGAGGAGGATAATTGTGCATTGCCATCTTCATGCCCAATGACAGGTCTAATTGAATTTTTCATCCACTACACAGAGTGATACAAGAGGGTCTATATTTATACATTTAGATTATGCTGTTGTAAAATTCAACATTAGACAACATGGAAACCTTCCTGAACACAAACCACTCAAATCACTTGCACGTTTGACCAGCATTCCTGTACCAAGAGAATACTAAAAGCAGACCTAAAATTTGTCACACTGATCTGTTTTGGAATAATTATCTTTCATCTACATTGCAAAAGAAAGATATTAGTATTTCCCCAGTTAAAGTACTTATTATTTATTTGGTAAATCCACAGAACAAGCTGGGTGTGGAATTAATGAGCTGTTTTTGTGAGTTAAGCCTTTGTGGCATTCATATTAATTTCAAAATACTTAACCATCTTGTGCTAGCGAGCTACTAGGGGAAAGGAATCCTTTAGAGAAATGGCAACATAAAACTGCTGACCTGAATGTAATTACACCGTTAATTGTTTGGCTTGACATTCTTGGGGAAGGAGGGATCAATAATGTTTGGTCAGGCAGTCAGACCCTCACTGGATGATACAAAATCTCTTGTATCAAATTTAATCAGGGTGTAAGTGTTCCATTTCACAACTAAAAGAACCTGCAAACCATCAACCTGACCAAGGAGACCAAGGGAGATGAAAGATATTGCAGTTCATGAATAGTTCCTGTATCATGTGCAGCCTGTGATTATGCATGACATACGTCTCCCTCACTGTCACTTGCAAGGTGCAAACTAAAAGACAGCTTACAAGTGAAATGTGGCATCTGCATCTAACATTAATCTGCACTCCAGAGGGTATTTTTAAAGGAACAATCTGTTTCAAACATCCCTATAACAAATCAACGATGTATCAATGCAAAAGAGATTTTTAATGAGGACTAAACCACATTAAATTGCAAATTGAGGATGAGGAGCATACAGGATCATTGCTCAGATAAAGGCAACTAGTAACTAACAACAACCTTCCAGTTGCTATCGAATCAGCAGAACCAAATAGCACTGTCTCAAGATAAGGCACAGGTGACATGCAACATGAATCTCACTAAACTTTAAAACAACACGAGCAGCAGGTGAACAGGCAGGCCTGAAGGAACCAAGCGTTAAGACATGCACGTGAAAATCACAAATTAAGCGTGAACATAAAGAATCTACAAAATCAACAATGCCTAGTGCCTTTCATGCAGTCTAATAGAAAGAAGAGGTAAGATTTTAACCATTGTGGTATAAGGCTCTGGCACACATAGCATTAATGTGGGATTAGGTACAGTACCCAATCAGGGATGTAAGAGGCACATAAGAGCAATGTGTACCAGCAAGCGTGGGCATAGGTCCTACCTTATATTCTTTGCTGCATTTTTAAATTGTTCGAACAGTCAAGAGACTTACAGCTAAACTATGTATGACTATTAAGACCTCTTGAAACCAACTGTATCCAACACTCGACAACACCATGTGCCTCGAGACCACGGCCCCATGACGAAATAGGGATTCTGAGCCGCACTTTTCTGCAGCAGGACTGGCTCAGCATTCTAACTAGAGATTCATCCAGCCTAGTTAGCCATCTCCAGGTTTGTCGTACAACTAAGGATGATGAGCGGGATGTATACACTGCTGTCCAATTCAAGAGGCAGCAGCTCGTGAACCCCACCGGGTAAGGTGGAGGGTACTGAGGCATGTCAGGATTTGATTGAGCTATGTGGAGAAGACCTTGGTGAGGTTAAATCAAAGGAGCCTTTCTGACAGGTCCTTCTGGAGGAGTAGCCTTCCCTTCTTTGGGACATGGAATCTCTAGCTCCAGTGAAACCTGGACAGCTTTTTAAAGATTTGTCCATGCACGTGGGTGCCTCTGGCTGAGCCAGCATTTATTGCCCATCTCTAACTGCTCTTGAACTGAGTGGCTTGCTAAGCCATTTCAGACGGCATTTTAAGAGGCAATCATTTGATTCGATTTATTATTGTCACATGTATTAGAATACAGTGAAAAGTATTATTTCTTACGCGGTGTATAGCCAAAGCATACCATTCATAGAGAAGGAAACAAGAGTGTGCAGAATGTAGAGTTGCAGTCATAGCTAGGGTGTAGAGAAAGATCAACTCAGTGCAAAGTAGGTCCATTCAAAAGTCTGAAGACAGCAGAGAAGAAGCTGTTCTTGAGTCAGTTAGTATGTGCTCAGACTTTTGTATACTTTTTCCTGACGGAAGAAGGTCGAACATTATGTCTCCAACCGGAAAGAATGCTTTCTATGGTGCATCTGTAAAAGTTGCTGAGTGTCATAGCTGACATGCTAAATTTCCTTAGACTTCTGAGAAAGTAGAGGCATTGGTGGGCTTCCTTAACTACAGTGTTGGCATGGGGAGAACCAGGACAGGTTGTTGCTGATCTGGACACCTAAAAACTTGACGGTCCCGACCCTTTCTATTTCATCCCCATTGATATAGTCAGGGGCACATTCTCCTCTACACTTCCTGAAGTTGATGACAATCTCCTCCATTTTGTTGGCATTGAGGGAATGATTATTATTGCCACACCAGTTCATCAGATTCACTACTCATTCCTGTACTCTGTCTTATCATTTTTGAGATATGTCCCACTACGGTGGTGTTGTCAGCCAACTTCAAAATCGAATTGGAGGGGAATTTGGCCACACAGTCATAGGTGTATAAGGAGTATAATAGGGGCTGAGAATACAGCCTTGTGGGGCACCAGTGCTGAGGATGATCGTGGAGGAGGTGTTGTTCCCTATCCTTACCAATTGTAGTCTATGGGTTCGGAAGTTCAGGATCCAGTCGCAGAGGGAGGATCCGAGGACCAGGCCATGGAGCTTGGAGATGAGTTTCATAGGGATAGTGGTGTTGAAGGCTGAGCTGTAGCCAATAAATAGGAGTCTGACGTAGGTGTCTTTGTTATCTAGTGTTCCACGGTTGAGTGCAGGGCCAGGGAGATGGCGTCTCCTGTGGACCTGTTGCTGCAGTAGGCAAACTGTAGTGGATCCAGGTCGTCCAGGAGGCTGGAATTGATTTGTGCCATGACTAGCCTTTCAAAGCACTTCATAATAATGGATGTCAGAGCCACCAGATGTAGTCATTAAGGTATGCTGCTTGGCTGTTCTTTGTTAGTGGGATGATAGTCGTCTTCTTGAAGCAGAAAGGGATCTCAGACTTTTGTAAAAAGAGGTTGAAGATGTCTGCGAATATCCCCACCAGCTGACCCACACAGGATCTGAGTCCTTGTTTGGATACCACATCCCAGACAGTTGCTTTTCATGGGTTGACCTTCAAGAAAGCTGCTCTGACATCTGTAATGTTGACCTCAAATACAGGTTCATCCGGGACTTTCAAAGTGGACGGCATGCTCTCGCTGACCTCTTCCTCAAAACGGGTGTAGAATGCATTGAGCTCATCAGGGAGGGGTGCGTTGGAGCCAGCGATTTTACATGCCTTCATCTTGTAGCTTGTTATGTCTTGCAGACCTTGCCAGAGTTAGCGGGGGTCAGTGTGGCTAGCCTGGGACTCTAGCTTGGTCCGGTATTGTCTTTTGGCATCTTTGATGGATCTCCTTAGACTGTATCTGGCTTTCTTGTGTAGGTCAGGGTTGCCTGACTTGGACGTCTCAGACCTGGACTTCAGCAAGCAGTGCCTAGCCCTGTTCATCCATGGTTTCCAGTTGGGGAACACATGGATTTGTTTCTTTGGCACACAGTTTTCTATACATTTCCTAATGAAGTCAGTTATTGCAGTGGCATACTCGTTCAGGCTGGTCACAGAGTTTTTAAATACTGACGAGTCACTGACACCGAGCAGTCCAGTAGGAGATTATTTAATTCTTCAGACCAACATTGCACGAGTTGCTGTGAATCTGGATTCACATATACTCCAGGGAAGGATGGCAAATTTTCTTCCCAAAAAGGATGTTAGTGAATCAAATAAGCTTTTCCAACGATGATTTCTTGGTCATCGTTGGACTTTAAATTCAATTAATTTATCTGCCGTGGTGGGATTCGAACCTGGGTCCCAGAACATTACACCAAGTCACTGGATTGAGAGTGCAGTGACAATATCACTACACCACCACCTCTCCATCCAGAGGCTGCCTTCATGAAGCTGGTGGTTTGGGAAAATTACTTTCAATAAGGCCCACAGTTATTTGAACTGGCTGCCTACCTCTCACTGGCTGGCAGCCAATCTGCATCTGCTCCCACCATCAGCAAAATTCCCCAGTGGTGGAACTGTGTTGGGGAGCGATCCAGACTGATTTCCCCACTATTTACTGCCAACCCCCCACTCCTCCCACCTCCTGTCACCCAGGGTCAGGAAAATCTTGCTGCTGACACTTGAAGACTCCTGGGAAGTTCATATTCATCAAATTAGTGAGTAAATAATAGGTCTTTATGAAATAAAGTGCGTTTGTCCTGAAATTGTCTTAATGGAAACAAACCCCATGGGAATAATGTGAATTGAATAGTTTGCAGGCAAGTGGCCACGGAATCCATTGATGTTGCTAATCTTCCAAAATATGTGCTATAGTATGACTTTCCTATATGCCAACTCTTTGACATATTGTTCTCCAATTACTGTTCTCAAAAGATATGTTCTCAAAATGGTCCTGTAAATATGTTTGCCTCACAGATGTTCAATCAGTCAATTATGGCTCCTGCATAAGATGACTATAAAACACAACTGGCCTACTTAACATGGCAATAAATTTGTCCCACACTAACAAGATAAAAAATACATCCAAAATCAGTCTCCTGTACACTGTTATGATTCATCAACACTTCTTCCCTTCCTGACCACAGAGTACAAGCAACATTTAAATACACCACATTTAAATATAACAGCAAATCCTGTTAGGAAATGCCACACAAAAAAACAGGCAGCTCTCCAGCCAGTAATAACCTGCGCAAGCTCAGATGCTTCCAGATCAGCATCGAGAAATGAGCACATCACCAATTTCCCATTATGTAAATAGAATCACTCTGGGAGGAATCCTTGTTATCAGCAGGATTCCAGGTGCAAGGACAGACTTGAACGGCAGAACTGCATAAGAGAAAAGTGACCAATCAAGTCAAAGCTAATACTTTTTCTTTGCATGGGAAAGCACATCCTCTGGGCTTTCTTTCTCACTTAATGATAAATGTACATTTATAGAGCTCCTGTGCTTAATAACATTTAAGCAGCTCTACTTCCGACATAACTAATTGAAAGAGTATCTACAATTTCTATTGCTCTCAAAAAGAGTATTAGTGTATGTTAATATGTAATCACATGTTTAACCATCAGTAACACAGCGTTCAATGTAGCAGTTAATTCTTTGGGATGTTCGTGCCATTAATTAAGGCCCTCACTCAGTCATTTCCGATATCATTGAAACACATTCTTAGGGGACTTAACAGAGTAGATGCTGAGGGGTTGTTTACCCATGTGAGAGAGTCTAAGACCAGAGGACATCATCTTATAGTAATGGGTTGCCCATTTAAGACATAGATGGGGAGGAATTTCTTCTTTCAGAGCGAATATGCAGAATTCTTTACCAGAAAAAGCAGTGGAGGCTGGGTTATTAAATATGTTCAAGGCTGAGATAGACAGAATTTTTAATCGGTAGGGGAATCAAGGGTTATGGGAATAAGGTGTGAGGGTGAAATTGAATTTATCATAACAGATCAATCATGATCTCATTGTATGGTGCAGCAGAGTCAATGGACAAATGGCCTACTTCTGCTCCTATGTTTTATGGTGTTATCATAAGCAGTTCAATGTAATATTAATCCTGTACTTCAAAGTTTGGCGAATGCTCAAAAAATTTAGAAAATGGACACTTGAAGGGTTGCACATAAGCTTGCTATTTGGTAAAGAACAAAGAGACAGGTTTTTTTCTCAAAACAAATTTCCTGAAATACGATGGTTCCATTATGTAGGTTCCAGCATCTTTCTGGAATCTTAATTGGGTAACCGTTGAGTGCAGAATGTGCCACTATTGGTATCCAGGAAATTAACCAGAGACGCATGACAGACTGCATTTGAATAGCAATCAGATGTGAGAATTCCTGAATTGTTTTTTCTCTTTTCCAGGGGTTGGATGGTGATGCCTGTTGTAACTTCTCTATTGCTGCCCCAATTAAGTTCAGCTAACTCAGTTAGGGATGGGCAAACAATTCTACCTTGTCAGTGACACTTTTGTCCCATTAATAAAAAAGGAGTACTGAGATTTAAGCTGAACCCTCATAATGCGGTTTTACATTGGCTGATGTGTTTACACCAAATTAATGGGCAAAGCTACAAATAAGTTTCTTATCACACTGGGAAATTGTTTTGGCCCCTATCCATCAGTTGATTTGCATTACTTACATTCAATATCAAACTGATAGTCTGCCAAAGAAATATAGCTAGGTAGGTAATTAGCCATAGTCAATGAGGGACTAGAGGCATCTCTGTCTATTAGAGAGATAATTGATTGTACATTTTGAGGGGTACCCTCACCACATCAAACATGGGGCAGACGAGGAAACAGGTCCCAAGCTACTTCAGCCTTAATGAGAATTGAACTCTCATTGTCTACAATATTCTGAATTACACACTGCATACCGACTTAACTGAGTTAATTAGCTCCACTGCCAAATACTATATTCATTGCATAAAACTATAACATAACACATTTTGTATTTATTAAACACCAACTATTCCATAGTAAAAACCACTTATTGTATTTGTACACAGTAAGCTAGGTGGTCAACTGGTGTCATTTGTCATGTTATAGATCAGGTCTGCTTGTATTAATTTGTTAAATGATGAAAATAATGAGTTAAATAATGAAAACTGTATTTCTTGCTCCTTTCCTCACTTTCTTTTTGTATCCTTCAGCTCAACCTGTCAGCTTTTGCAATGTTGTGCAGCATGCTGGCACAGTGGTTAGCACCACTACCTCACAGTGCCAGGGGCCCAGGTTCGATTCCCGCCTTGGGTCACTGTGAATGTGGAGTTTGCAGTTTCTCCCCTTGTCTGTGTGGGTTTCCTCCAGGTGCTCCAGTTTCCTCCACAGCTTGAAAGTCGTGCTGGTTAGGTGCATTGACCTGAACAGGCACTGGAGTGTGGCAACAAGGGGAATTTCACAGTAACTTCATTGCAGTATTAATGTAAGCCTTACTTGGGACTAATAAATAAGCTTTAAAACTTTACTTTTACTTTTCTTTTCAAGAGGCATGTATCCTCTGTAATCATTGCCTGGCTCACACCCAATCTCTCTTTTTATAAGTATGTCTATGATTCTGTTAAAATATGGCACATCTGAAATAAGAAACCTCCTAACCTAGGGATTAGAACTACAATGACACAACATATGGGAATGGCATCCATGATGACACCCAGATTTTACCTCACTATCGTTGATCTCAACCCCCGCCACTGCCTCTGATTTCACATTGTTTGTTCAACATCTAGCACTTGATAAGCAGAGCTCTCTTCCAACTAAATACTAGAAAGATCAAGGCTGTTATATTCAATCCCGATCACTAATTCCATGTTCTAGCACTCTCTATCTGTCTGAGGCTGAACCAACCTCGACCCAGAGCTGAACACGCAATCCCATTTCCATTCCGTCACTAAGACCTCTGTAATAGCCCCTTTCTCTGCCACTGCTTCAGCTCACCTGATGTTGAAACCCTCATCCATGTCCCTTATATGCTCTAGAATCTTCCAATGACCTCCTGGCTGCCTTCCACCCTTTTTTAAAATCGAGTTCATCCAAAACTCTACTGCCTTATCCTAACTTCTATATTATTCTTATGAAACTCATCACCAAACTCCATGGCATGGGGCTTGGGCTCTTCCATCTGTGACTGGATCCTAGACTTCCTAACCCATAGACTTCAATCAGTAAAGATAGGCGATAACATCTCCACAATTACCCTTAACACCAGTGCTCCACAAGGCTATGTCCTTAGCCCTTTACTATACCCCTTATACAGCTATGGCTCTGTGGTCAAATTCACCTCCAACTCAATTTTCAGGTTTGCTGATGACACCACTGTAGTGGGTCTGATCTTAAACAATAAGATGGAGTACAGTAAAGAGATGGAGAATCTGGTGAGCTAGAGTGATAACAATAATCACTCCCTCAATGTCAACAAAACGAAGGAGATAGTCATCAACTTCAGGAAGCACAGTGGAGGACATGCCCTGGTCCACATCGATGGGGATGGAATGGAAGTGATAAAGACCTTCAAGTTTCTAGGTGTGCAGATCACTAACAACCTGTCCTGATCCCTTCATGCTGTGCTAAAGTTAAGAAAGCCCACCAATGCCTCTAATTTCTCTGGAAACTAAGGAAATTTGGTGTGTCTGATATAACTCTCACCAACTTTTATAGATGCACCATAGAAAGCTTTGGTTTGGCTCCTGCTCTGTCCAAGACTGCAGAAAATGGCAAAGGGTCGTAAACGAAGCTCAGTCCATCACACAAACCAGTTTCCCATCCATTAACTTTGTCTACATTTCCTGTTGCCTTGGAAAAACAGCCAGCGTAATCAAGGACCCCATGCACCCCAGACATACTGTCTTCCATCTCCTTTCATTGGGAAAAAGAAACATAAGTCTGTGGACATGTATCAATCGATTCAAGAACAGCTTCTTCTCTGCTGCCACCAGACTTTTCAATGGACGTACCTCACACTAAATTGATCTTTCTCTATACCATCACTATGACTGTAACACTCCATTCTGCACTCCCTCCTTTCCTCCTCTATATACAGAATGTTTTGTCGTAATGGTGTGCAAAGAACAATGCTCCTCACTATATACTAATACATGTGACAATAATAAATCAAATTAAATCAACTAGCCCCACAAGCTCCTTTTAAACAATAGTAACTGTCACGCTTGATGAGCTAACAGTGGTCCCTAGTCTAGCAACGTCTTGATTTTAGAATTTCCGTCCTTGATTTCAAGTTCTGCCAGTCTTGCCCTTCCTTTTTTCTGTAATCTCTTCAAGCCCCCTGCGCGCCTCCAATTCTAGCCTTCTGAGCATCCTCAATTTTCTTTATCACCACAGATGGCTTCAGTGACTGAGACCCGAAGCTTTGGCTGTCCCTCCCATAGGGTGGCATGGTGACAGAGTGGTTAGCACTGCTGCCTCACAGCGCCAGGAATCCAGATTCAAATCCTGGCTTGGGTCATTGTCTGTGCGGAGTCTGCATGTCTTCCCTGCGTGCTCAAGGTTTTCTTCCAGGTGTTCCAGTTTCCTCCCACAGTCTAAAGAGCGAGCTGGTTAGGTGCATTGGCCATGCTAAATTCTCCCTCAGAATACCCGAACAGGCACCAGAATTAGGCGACTAGGAGCTTTTCACAGTAATTACATTGTAGTGTTAATGTAAGCCTACTTGTGACAGTAATAAGTAAAAAAAACTAAGCCTCTCCATCTCTTTAATTCTCTCCTCCTTTAATACATTGATTTAAAGTTTTCTATTTGACCAGGCTTTGGACCATCTGTTCTCAAATCCCTTTATGTGGTACATGAGAAATTTTGTTTGATAACACTCCATGAAGCACCTCGGGATGTTTTACTTTTTTTACATCCTATACGTAAAAATGCGTTGTTGCTGCTTGCATTAACATTTTTAATAGCATGCTGTCATTCCAGTGTGACAAACAATGTGAAATCATTTCACATGGAAAAAGATCCGTCAAAAATAGTTTGCTTTTTCTGGAAAAAGATTGTCTTTCTGTAAAATATTCATACACCAAGTTAGATCCACCTGAAAATTTATCGACATAAACAGCCTCCAGAGCTGAAATTATTGATTTATGTCATGGTTTAGAGATTGAAGATATTTCATACAATGTATAAATATGTATTTTAATATACACGTTAAGCTTTGCCCTGACTCTACCAAGTAGGAAAGTTTATATTATGGTAAAAAAAATGCTGATATGTGCTAAATGTAACTTCTCTTTACAACTCTCCTACCAGAGTAATGACATTATTATTCTTAAGTAAATTTATATATTTGTTGGATTATGCAGAATTAATGTAGAAATCTCATTTAAGTGTAAAATTGCATTTCATTATACATATAAGCAATTCACAAAACAGCTGCATTATCACCGTGTCAACAGGCTGGTTCTTTTGCACAAAGCCTATTTTCCATTTTATTCTTTTGCTGAATATGTTTTGTTGATGTTACAATATTGACATTCATACTCCACAAATAATGCACCTACACAAAGTCTTTCCCTAAAATTTAATTATTTCCATCTCGTGGTACATCAAATTAAATACAGCACACCAGAGTAAATGTTCCCATGTCCAAAGGTAGCTCATAACACTGCTGTAAATTGAAGCTATCAATTAATTACCCAAGGTAGTATTTATGCAGATCTCCCTGCAGCCAATTTTCTTTGATGCCCTATTTATTTATACGATCATTAAATGACAAAGCCTACTTAAAGAGTTGGTGGGAGTGGGAGTTGCATAGAATAGAGGGAGAGAGAGCAATGGAGGCATTTCTTTACTGGCTTGAACTTTTACCCTATAATCTAACTGTCAGCAATTGACTACATTGCATTTCACATTTTAAGTTTGTGACATGGATGCAAGCCAGAATTTCTGATTTAAATGCGATTCATACATTTCAGCAGATTCAAATTCATCTTTTTTGTGCTGTGTTTACATTACTCATTTTTGGAATGTTGTTTATGCACATTTTTTATTGGTGTTGTAGTCCTAGTGTTTTTTCAGGTCAGGTATTCAGCATTAGCCTACATGGTTCAGACATAGCAGTTCATCTATTTAACTGGGTAGAGCTGGCTTACTCCATCAGCTCTGTGATTTTAATCTCTCTCTGAGTCCTTTGAGCCGCACCTGACTAATTACATCCTGGATTCAAGGCAGTTTTGTGCTCTGGATCTAATTCCGGTGGGGGCTCATCTTACGACTGCCTGAGTTTGATTCATTTACTGTCCTGCAAAATCACACAACATCACTCTTGGGATTCTCCTTTTTACACCACTGCTGTGCTAATCCAGCAATTATCAAAGATTTGAATAATTAATCATTACTGGCTCCTTCATCCAACAAAATTTATACAGTATGAAGCAACATTTAAAGAAATCTTTCAAAAAAAAATAGAAAAACATCAAGCATTCAAAAGACAATTTGGAAAAAAAACATATTGCAATTGCAAGATTAAAAATGGAATCTCAGAAGAATGAGCTGAAATAGAATCAACAGTTTTATTTGCAAGTGCTTCATCAGCCTTCACACATTGCATTGATTAATGCCTTTTGTAGTTAATTATGTTGAAGTTTTGTCAGATTTATGGTTTTGGGGATAAATCCAAATTGCTCACAGGTAAATGTGGAATTGCACAAAATGCTTATTTAGTGCGGGGACAGCAAACTATATGATGCTGGCTAATATTTAGCAAAATGAAAATGGGACAGAGGAGATGTAACACATCCACTTATGTAGGCCACA
Source organism: Carcharhinus amblyrhynchos (assembly GCF_965287045.1). Classification (NCBI taxonomy): domain Eukaryota; kingdom Metazoa; phylum Chordata; class Chondrichthyes; order Carcharhiniformes; family Carcharhinidae; genus Carcharhinus; species Carcharhinus amblyrhynchos. The sequence continues at coordinate 97,054,315 of NC_137326.1, read as the reverse complement.
GTAAAGATAATTTAAATTGTGTATTGGACTTAGATACACTGCAAACATTAAGTTACAACAGTCTAAGAAAACATTATTTGAAAATTTAATTCCAAATTAAATTCCTTAAATCTATTTTCTTTTATTCTTAAAGTATAGCAATGTTTGCTGATGCATCAGTGGGTCTAGCTGAAGCTTTAATGACTGCCATTAAGGCTCTGTTGTCCTGTAGAGATGAGCACGCCTGCTCTCTCAACCAGCCAATAGATGGAGTGCTTCACAATAACCAAGTGTTCAATCTCATTACAGCAGGGAGAGGGAAAAGGCTGAAGACTGCCCAGCTTTATAGAAGTTGACAGCTTGAGAGCTCTCGTGTCAGTCCGTGTCCAATCTCCCAGCTATTGGATGTGTTGAATGGTGGGATGCTTCTCAAGAGGAGAAATGGGGCTTACAATTTAGAAATCTGCTGATCACTATTAAATGACTAGTGCCACTTCCATTAATCTATTTGGACAGAAAACATTGGGAAAAATTTATTGGCTCCAGGGAGGGGAGTGGAGAGCGCTGGAATGGTAAATTGAGGGAAGCTGTGTTGAGATGGCTCCCGTCGCAGTCCCATCATCGAAGCTGTACTACAGGCTGGCTGGCTACTTGAGGGTAGTAGGCAAATGGTTTGCATAGTTAAAAAGTTCTCTTAATGGCCATTTTATTGTGCTGTTGGCGTCTTACAGTCGGTGGTATGGCTCCCCGATGTAAGGGATTGCTGTCAACTTAATTGACATGACCTCTCTGTGGCAGCCCAGATCAGGTGGTAGAGGAGAGGAGGTGGGGGGAGCCAACCAGGGCACAAGGAAAGGGCTGTGGGCAGAAAAGGCAGTCTCTGTGGTTCCAACCTGGGCTTCCTCCAACCATCCTTCTCCCTCTGAAATTTCCATTGTTTTTGAAAATTTACTCTCCCAAGTCCTCAAGATCTTCTGCCAGTTTCACAGTGGCATCTTCTGCCAATGGCACGGTTCAGGCTTCAGAGCTGTTGACCTTCAAATTGGACTCTGTGCGTTATGACCCTTCCTGTTGTCCTTAACTGAACAGGGGAGGCTACCTGCAGTGAAACCATTGAGCCTATCCCACTGTTGGCAATCATGGGCTCGGAACCCGTTTGTCTCCCCGACAACTGGGTCCCAAAGCCCATGCTAAAATTTAGGCCTGAAGCACGAGAAACTCCTAGCCATAATCTGTAAATCAACATCCACTTCATTACCAGGAATATTGGTGTAATCACAACATTTCATATCAAGTTAATCTACAACAGCAATGAATTGACTATCAGATTACTCTCACATTGCCAAAGCAAACAACAATATCCCCTCTAACCAAATTGAAAGCACCTTTGATAATAAAACTGTTTCACAGACTGAACACAAACATACATTCTGGTTCTGGTTATAAAGTTACAGCAGCAGATTCACCTCTTGTTGTGACCAACAATTTACCTTCTTATCAATGTTTAAGAGGGTTAAAACAAATGGTTACAGTGGCCAACATCTCTCTGGTGCTTTTACCCAAGTTACCATTCTTCATGGAAGAGAGCCTGGCCAAGCATCTGTCAACAGGTTACTCTACCATGAATGTCAATGTCTTTGCACTCAGTAGCATGATCCCACTCCTGCTACACACATATTTTAGCATTATACTAACAGCAAAATGCTACGGATGCTGGAAGTCTGAAATACAAAGTGAAAATCCTGCAAAAACTCTGCAGGTCAAGCAGCACCAATTTGAAGGGAGAAACATAGTTAGTGTTTCAAAGCTGTCTGACTTCTTTAGAGCTCTGTTTTCTGTTTCTATTTTATATATCAGCAATGGGAGCAGACCTGGCTACTGCTGCATCTTGAAGTTTGGTGCTATTGTCCTTGGGAACTCAATTGCTCCTCCCCATTTCAATAGCAGAAGAACCAGGGGTGACAGCAAATGAGCAGGGGCCAGCAATAATATTCTGCTTTACACAGTTGATAACTGAGCTCCACTTGTTAGCCGGAAAATGAAGGCAAGGTCATAACTGTAGGTGTGCAGTGGTTTTCATACCACCCCGATGCTCTGAATCCTAGCCAATAGCATTAATAGGATAAACTGCAGAGCATCAGGAGCCAAAAGTGAAGAACTTGATCAGGTTCCCAATTACTTAAATGCGACACAAGTGTCAAATACAGAATTCTTCACTCAGATTCGTAGAAGAAAATAATGAGAAGTGGGGACAATTTTTAACCTCACTGCAGCCACTTTCCCCCAAGAAGGTATGGAATGGAAGTGAGATGAAAAGTTGAAAAAATAGTTTATTGTCAAACTTCCATCTGTGCATTGGCTGTTGTGATATTCATGGGCACCTTGATTTAGGCCATAAATTCCCTTGCCAGAAACAGGCTCCATATATTAAGACTAACTTCTGTGACTTATTTAGGACTCCAGTGCAACTTGTTTAACTCATTTATTCACGGGATCTTGGTGTCGCTAGCTGGGGTTATTTATTGCCCTTGAGAATATGATGGTAGACTGCCTTCTTGAACCATTGCAGTCCGTGTGTTGTAAGTACACCCAGAGCGCTGTTAGGAAGGGGACTCAATGGCAGCCCAGAAGGAAAAGACAGTAAAATGGTGAAATAAGCATACTGGTCCGAACTGGTCTTGTATACTTCAAAATGGAACACAGATAACAACTGGGAAATAAGAAATCTGGTCTGAACTATTTTTCCCTTTTGGGAGTGAAGGAATGGAAATATACTTGCAAGTAGCAAAGTGTAGCTTTGAGGGGAATTTGGTGGTGTTTCCATTGTCTACTGCCTTTCCTTCTAGGTAGTAAAGATCAGGGGTTTGGAAGGTGCTGTCGAAGGAACTATGGTGACTTGCTACAGTTTATCTTATATAGGCATACATTGATTGTCACTGTGATGGAGTGTTTAAGTGGTTGATGGAGTGTCTAAGTGGTTGATGGAGTGTCAATCCTGTAACCTGCTTTGTCCTGGATGGCATTGAGCTTCTTGAGTGTATTGCTGGAGCTGCACTCATTCAGGCTCCTGACCTAGTAGACCGTGGACCGGCCAAGGGGAGAGAGAAGACAGGTTACTCTCCACCGAATTCCTAGCCTGAGCTACTCTTGCAGCCACGCTATTCATATGGCTGGTCAAGATCAGTTTCTGCTCAATGATAATCCCCCAAGGTCATTGATAATGGACTGACCGGTTTCAGAAACAGAATGATAACATTTAAGAATCACTTTCCTTGGACCAAGACCAAGGTCTAAGCAGCTGGAAACAGAGAGAGCGTTGGAGGAATACAGAGAGTAGGAGGGATCTCAAATGGGGAGTTAGGAGAGCAAAGAGGGGGCATGAGATGGCTTTGGCAGGTAGGGTTAAGGAGAATCCAAAGGCGTTTTACTCCTATCTTAAGAACAAAAGGGTGGCTAGGGGTAAAATCGGTCCTCTCAGGGACCGGCGTGAGGAATTGTGCTGAGGGGCGGAGGGAATGGGGGAGATCCTGAATGAATACTTTGCGTCGGTATTCACGAAGGAGAGGGGCTTGATGTCTAGTACGGTCATTGAGGGAGCGGTAGACCAATTGAAAGATCTATCGATTACGAGGGAAGAGGTGTTAGGGCTTTTAGAGGGCATTAAAACCGATAAATCTCCGGGGCCTGATTGCATTTATCCTAGGCTGCTTAGAGAGGCGAGGGATGAGATTGCTGGGCCTCTGACGCAAATCTTTGTCTCTTCTTTGGACACAGGTGAGGTCCCAGAGGACTGGAGGATAGCAAACGTGGTACCGTTGTTTAAAAAGGGTAGGAGGGGTAGCCAAGGTAACTATAGGCCGGTGAGCTTAACGTCAGTGGTAGGTAAGTTGATGGAGACGTTTCTTAGGGATAGGATGTACGCGCACTTAGAGTGTTGCGATCTGATTAAGGATACGCAGCATGGCTTTGTCAAGGGGAAGTCTTGCCTTACGAATCTGGTAGAATTCTTTGAGGAGGTGACAAAAACGGTTGACGAAGGTCGAGCCATTGATGCCGTCTATATGGATTTCAGTAAGGCGTTTGACAAAGTCCCTCATGGTAGGTTGGTACAGAAGATTAAAGCTCATGGGATATGTGGTCAGGTATCTCGATGGGTAGAGAACTGGCTTGCAAAAAGGAGTCAGAGAGTAGTAGTGGAGGGGTCTTTTTCTAGCTGGAGGTCTGTCACTAGTGGTGCGCTGCAGGGCTTGGTACTGGGACCTCTTCTCTTTGTAGTGTATATAAATGATTTGGAAGAGGGAGTAGGTGGTGTGATCAGCAAATTTGCTGATGACACCAAGATGGCTGGATTGGCGGGCAGTGAGGAGCAGTGTCTGGCAATACAGTGGGATATTGATAGGCTGGTTGATTGGGCAGATACGTGGCAAATGGAGTTTAATCCGGATAAATGTGAGGTGATGCATTTTGGCCGGAATAATGTAGGGGGAAGTTATATGATAAAGGGTAAGCCCGTAAGGAGTATAGAATAGCAGCGAGACCTGGGGGTGCAAGTGCACAAGTCTTTGAAGGTGGCAGTGCAAGTGGAGAGTGTGGTGAAGAAAGCCTATGGTATGTTAGCCTTTATAGGAAGGGGTATAGAATACAAGAGCTGGAGTCTAATGTTGCAGTTGTACAGAACATTGGTTAGGCCGCATTTGGAGTACCGCGTCCAGTTCTGGTCGCCTTACTACCGGAAGGACGTGGAGACTCTGGAGAGAGTGCAGAGGAGGTTTACCAGGATGTTGCCTGGTATGGAAGGACTGGGGTATGAGGAGAGATTGAAGAAATTGGGGCTCTTTTCCCTTGAAAGACGCCGACTGAGGGGGGATCTAATAGAGGTATATAAGATTATGAAGGGTATAGATAGAGTAAACAGAGGTAAGCTATTTCCGATAATAGAGGCACGTAGGACAAGGGGCCATGGACTTAAGGTGAGGGGGGAGAGGTACAACACAGATATTAGAGGGAGGTTTTTCACACAGCTGGTAGTGGGGGTATGGAATGCTCTGCCAAGTAAGGTGGTGGAGGCAAACACGCTAGAGTCCTTTAAGAGTAACTTAGACAGGCATATGACTGAGTTGGAGATGGGTGGATATAGGAGATCCTTTTAAATAAGGGTCATTAGCATTGGGATGTCCCTGGTAATGTAAATGGGTATAGTATGATAATAATGTTTTTTCTCTTTTCATTCACAGGTTTTGAGTCGGTCCACCTCGTGTGCAATGAGGGGCATACACGCGATGGGTTGTACTGGGGCTGCTCTTGGTTGTTCGAGATTGGCCTAGTGCTTCATGTCGTTAGTGTGTGCCTAAACTGGACAAGATGCTGGGCAAGGCGACAGCTCAGTGACTATCGCTGATTGCTGTGCAGACACATGGATTTGGGCCGGTGTCTGTGGGAGTTTGCGCATTCTCCCCGTGCTTGTGTGGGTTTTCTCCGGGTGCTCCGGTTTCCTCCCACACCCCAAAGATGTGCTATTAGGCTGATTGGCAGGAATAAATTGTCCCTAATCAGTTTTCCTCAATCTGGATGGCCATAAAACATTAGACAGGGGTTGTGGGTAGAGAGGTGGACTGGTGGTGTTGAGATGGCGGCGCGGGCTCGTTGGGCCGAAGGGCCTGTTTCCCGGGCTGGTTTTGTTCTTTGTTCTTCTTTGTTCTTTTAGCACAGGCTTCATAATTAATGTCCTGCCTGCTACTGGTCAATCTTCACCCTTCCTTGTATTGTCTGACCTGGTGCTTAAGATGTCCCTGACATCTCATATTCATGAAGGAATTGCTGGATCTTCTACACCCCCATCATCTTCTCTGAATCAGCATTTATTTGACACAAGCAATCGACGGTTTTACATGTACGTGTTTTGAGTGCCAAAATAGATTGGTGCTCCTGCAGGCAATGGGATTGCTTCACCCACCACACGCCTGAAGTATCCTCAAAATGATAAATTACCCCTATGATGTTTATACACCACAGCTTTTCCTAAGCCCTCCGATAGAGGCAGCAATTACAGATCTCAACTCTGATACATAAATATGAAGTTGGAAACCATTAGCTGAAATACTCTAAGTCATAATAAAATAACAATCTTAGGTTTAACTAAGAGCTCGTGAATCTAAAGTAACAAATTTATTGCCAGCATTTCACAGTGCAAAATCCACCCTGAGGCAATAGCACAAACCGAAATGGAAATTGAATCATTTGAAGCTGTTATTTTAGCAGTTGACAAAATGGACTTAATCAGAGTGCTCAAATAAAAACTGCCATAAAATATCATTTTACATTATTGGCCTTCTGTTTGCTGCTTCCTGCACTTATTTAAGACACTTCAACCCACATATATTGAATATTTTCATGAGGGCCTTATGAAATAACAGAAGATTGTGCCACCTTGCTCCAAATATCAGAATTGGATATATACTTGAACTGGAATATTTGCTGGGCTTTCAAGAAAAAGCAGGGTGAGAGACTAACTGGATAGCACTTAGAAAGAATTGATATAAGCACGATTGTAGGAATGGGCAATTTCTGTGCTGTGTAATTCTATTATACAGTTTAAAACTTGACATCATTGTGGCACAGATGCTGAAGCATCAATGCACTGTCAAAAAGTGTGACACAAAAAGCACATAGATACGAGAGTGTCCACACACTGAGTTTATGATCTCAATTCTCATACACAAGGTGATTGGCAGAAGACAGACCAGGTTAGATTTTCTCCCTAGAGGCAGGAGAAAGGGCCTCTTTCCAGCTACCAAATCTGCCCCGGGGTAAACAGTCATGAACCAGTGTTTTCAGAAGGGTAACCCTTTAATTGACATGGACAGGTTCTCTGCCCATTTTAGGACATGCTCTCATGGCCAATCACAAGACTATCAGCTTGAAGCAACATAAGAACATAAGAAATAGGGGCAGGAAGTAGGCCATCTAGCCCTTTGAGCCTGCCCCGCCATTCAATAAGATCATGGCTGATCTGTCGTGGCTCAGTTCCACATTCCCGCCCTCTCCCCATAACCCTTAATCCCCTCTCTTATCAAAAACCCATCAACCCGCGTCTTAAAAATATTTAGCGAGGTAGCCTCCACCACTTCAATGGGCAGAGAATTCCAGAGATTCACCACCCTTTGAGTGAAGAAGTTCCTCCTCAACTCCGTTCTAAACCGCCCCCCCTTTATCTTGAGGCTGTGCCCCCTAGTCCTACTATCCTTTCTGAGCGGGAAGAGCCTCTCCACCTCTATCCTATCCATCCCATTCATCATCTTATATGTCTCAATGAGATCTCCCCTCATTCTTCTAAACTCTAACGAGTACAAGCCTAGTTTATTCAGCCTCTCCTCACAGCTCAAGCAGTGCACTCACTATAAAGTTAAGGTAAGGACAGAGAGGGTGTCTCAAATGGAGGCACTCTCAGTCCAACACTTTCTAACCATTAATTTTAAAAACTGTATTCAGCAGTAGTAGCCTGGGGCTGCTTGTGCACCCTAGGCAGGCTGGGAGAGCCTGTAGGCCTGTCAAGAATGCTGGTCTGTTGTCCTACCTCCAGGTATTTCCATGCACCTAAACTGGCCTCCGAGAGTGGGGGGAAACCTGGAGGCTGAACAGAAGGTTCCAGATGGATTTCTTTAATTGTACTCAATAAGATTCTTATTGAGCTTGATTGAATACTCAGCTGATGTAGACAGGTATCCCTGCCAGCCCTCTCTCATGCCTCTGGTAAAATGGTCCAGAGGTGGGATAGAGTAGGGGATCTGGCACCTTGACTGGTGGGGCTAATTTTTGACCAATCGGTGGGATAGAGTAGGGGATCTGGCACCTTGACTGGTGGGGCTAATTTTTGACCAATCGGTGGGATAGAGTAGGGGATCTGGCACCTTGACTGGTGGGGCTAATTTTTGACCAATCCGCTTCCTACCTTGGCACCTGTCGGGGCAGAAAATATGGTCTCACGTGTTATTCAGTTTTATCGAGGAAGAAGATAAGAAAATGATGAGTTCCTCCAGGATCTCTGGAGTGCTAAGGAGCTTATTCAAATCATGAGCAACTCAAGCAGCCAACTCCGAAAAGATGATCTGGCAATCTTTTCAGCTGGGGACAATGCAAGGCCAAAAGCAAGGGAAATAATATATAGAAATCATTGCCTAAAAAACAAAGAAGTTACCTTTCTTTGACTGTTCAGTGTGTATATGCATCATCCCAGGACTGATTGCTGATTTGTGCTGTAGTACTGCAGAATACAAGTTGAAAGTATTCTCTCCAGATAAATTCATCAGTTGGAACATTCCATGAAGGTTCTAGGGAATGGGTGCTTATCTTACAGCTTTCAAAGGCAAAACACAAATTCACACCTCTCTACTATGATTCATATCTCTCTAATTGATGACTTCTCTACAGGACAGATGAATTGGGATGCCAATGAATCAGTTTATATTTCACCAGTTCAAAGCCTCCTTTAACCTCTGAATAATTTGATTGATTAGTTCCATCCTGCTTCGCCCAGTGTGTACAGCTTACCTGCTCCAGTTTCCAATGGAATTCAGCTGGATGAAAAGTGTCAACTTGGTCAAAATCTCTCCGGAGCAAAAACACTAGCCGGCAGTTGTGGACGTAGAGTGCGTAGTGGTGCCGATTCATTTCTAAAGGCAAGAATTAAATTGGTCAGCCAGGAATCTTGCACCGTTCAAGGTAAAAATCTATCATTCATGGTTAGAAAGAGGGATTGGCAACCTTACAAAATATTCCTTAGCCTGTGAACAAAGAGCTGCTGGGGGAATTTTGGCATGGCATAGAATCAACAAACGAGGTAACAGTTTTGACAGCATCAGCTGGATAGGATTCGAGACCAAACCTCTCCTTATCTTAAGGACATATGAGACACAGGCGACAGTATGAGAATACATTACAGTTGGGGAGAAATGAATCGGTTGGAACAGAATGATTAATAGAACAAAAGAAAAGCACAGAATGAGCCAGATCACTGTGACTTGAATTGTGCAAACCTCCTGGTTTGTTTGTCCAATGATAGATGACAAGGCAGATAAGACATTTCAATTTAGGAAATTAAAACGCTGCCTGCTTATTAAATGGAATTATGGGTCAATGGGTTGATGAGAAAATTGGAAAAGATGAAAAACGTTAATGCTGTGTGGAGATACCTTTCACTTTGTACCTTTTCTGTGGGCTTTGAGCTGTCAAGATTGTACACATGATAAAGCAGTCAGCATTATTTAATGTCACCATATCCGCTGTTATTTGCATTAAACACACAATATAACAACGGCTGTTACATACAAATTAATTTTTGCTGTATCTAATCACCGTCGGCTACTGAGTTGCAAACATTTCAACAGGACTGTGCTGTTGTGCTGCCCATCTTACGAGAAGATAGACTACACACTGGCTACTGACAACTATTCCTTTCACGGTCTGAAGCTTTGCAATAGCTTAAGGTTATATTTAGTCACCACACAGACCTAAGACACTCTTTAAAAGAAAGAAAATGGGTAGATGTTAGAGGATGTGTACTGGTGTTCTCGAGGGGAAAAGAAATGGAGCAGACATAAGCATTTAGAATGTACCAGCTGTCATGGGAAAGACTGGCGTTTGAGTTTCCAGCAATAGCGTATTCAACAATTCTCACACAGAGATGGACCAGAAATATTGTGCTTTCTCAGATGCTGGCTGGCCTGCTGTATATTTATACAAACTCATATTTTTAATTTTAGGCTGCCAGGAATTATGGTTTCTATTTTTAACCCATAGAAAGCAGCTGCTCTGTCAAACCCATTTCCGTCACCTGGATTTATATTAGCATGGAACATATCACTAAAATGGAGTTGGGTAACTGCAACACTGATTCAGATACACAAAATTCAAGGAGTTTATATCAGCACAAGGAAAGAGGCTTCAGGCAAATTCAGGATCAGCCTGGTTGCCTCAACAAGTAAAGTTTAATATTGGTTTATTCACAAGTCACGCAACAGCTGGCTACACAAATTGCTCAAGGAAGGCAGGGCACCTGTTTTATCGGAATTGCAGAGAATGGTTTCCTTCTCTGCTCTCAGTCCTGGACTGGGTCCATGCCTCATCCATGTTGTGATGGTAAACTGGTCCGAGAGGTTTTTGGGCATCACCCCATCTGGAATTTTTGCAGCATGCTTGCCATCAAACCTGAAGATCAAGTCACTGTCATGTCCGTTGTCCATGAGGAGTCCAGAGGTCCAGTTTGATAATCCATAGGGCGCAGGAAGCAAGTTAACAGTCTGTGAAGAGGCACCTGGAGATGGAACAAAATGAAGAAGAAGGATTTTAATAATTCAGAAGCTAATTGGAAGTCGAAGAGTTTAGCTGCAAGATGTTCAAGCATTGTTAAGTTCAGTGATTGAGATTCCAGAAAGCTACAGGACCCAGCTGGTAGATTAATGAACATAAAATAACATATGACACATAATTATGTAATTGCAACAGCGCATTAGAGCACTGGGCAAATTTTTCAGTGCAGAAAATTGTTAAGTCATTTATTGTGCCTTTGAACTATATCCATACAACTTGGGCTGCATTTTGTGCACACAATCCAAGTCTTGGCAGCAGCATTACATGTGGGTGCAGTTACTGCACGAGTTAAATATGCTGGCTAGCTTTGAATATGTGGAAAGTGGCCAGCTAATGGCCTGGAGGAATGGGACCCATCCAATGCTCGAGTCTATGCCAACCCTGCATTGAATAACTGCAGTGACATTCTCCAAGAAACCATTGCTTCCAGATCCCACAACTCCACCTCTGTGCTTGGAGGCAACAGTCCCTACAAACTCAAGGAGTGGACCAGGAAGCTGAAGCAAACATGCTGGGGGGCGGACGTCGAGTTGTCCCATGTTTTGGCTACGTCTCCTCCAGGCTGCAAGAGAAAGGTTCCTCTTCTCCAGGCACAGGGAAAAAGAGACCTGCCTGAATGAAGATGGGTCACTTCTTCCCCTTACCCTGGGCGCAGTGCTGTACACAGCTCAATAATGTCCTTTGCACTTCCAAGGAAAACCCTCCCTGCCATTCTCCGCTTAGGTGGCAATGTGGGCAGGTGTGCCATATGGGATGGGGCAGCAGCAGGTCCCTTCCAACATATGTTAGCATCTCAGCAAAAGCCAGCTGTCCATCTTTGCTCACCACCACATCCCTGGACAGTGGACACATGGAGAAGGCACTCAGGAACAACCTTCCTCATGGGCTAAATGGTTGCCCCCAGCATGTGTTGTGTGGGTCTTCATGGGAAAACTAATAACGTCCCTCCTTCGGTCTGTAGGAGGAACGGATGCACAATAATGAAGAATGTGTCAAGACCAGGTGGAGGCATCCCTAATATTCAACCTCTGATGTCAGCAGAGAAAGAGTCATGAGCCAGAATTTTACCATCCCACCCATCATGAGAATCAGAGCAGATGAGAGGCGGAAAGATTCTTTGACCTCAGGTGGGATTTCATGGTTTTGGGATGAGCAAGGTTGTAAAATTCCACCCATAGAATCATAGAAACCCAAAAGTGCAGAAGAAGACCACTTGACCTATTGAATTTGCACCAACTGAAACCAAGACTGAGTATCTTACCCAGGCTGTCTCCCCAACCTATCCCTGTAACCCCACACATTTACCATGAGAAATCCACTTAATCTACACATCTTTGGACACTAAGGGGCAATTTAGCATGTCCAATCCACCTAACCTGCATATCTTTGGACTGTGGGAGGAAACTGGAGCACCTGGAGGAAGCCCATGTAGATATGGGAAGGACATGCAAACTCCATACAGTCATACAAGGCTGGAATTAAACCCAGATCCCCGGCACTGTAAGGCAGCAGTGCTAACTGCTGTGCCATCATGTCGTGCAGGTCCTGGTTCTCAGGACAGCTGCCGCATTGCAGATAGCAAAACTAAAGTTTCAACCCAAGAGAATAAGGAGACATTTTGTATCCTCCAAAGGATGTAAGGCATGGACAGGAGGAGATGTGAAGTCCTTAATCCCCTAATTGTTTCCATTCTCTCACGGCACTCCAGAAAGGTGGACAGCTGGACAGAGTGGGGGCCTGCAATCTGCCACTGCAGAGGAGGAGAGAAACTCTCAGAGGGTGCAATATCAGATAATTTCCTCTCATTTCCCACCAGTGCAGATAGATTGACCTCACTGGTAAACACTCAAGATTAGATTCAGGGTCACAAGTTGGCAAATACATCATTGATACCAGAGCAGCTGTCTGAAAGCTAAGGCCTCTGATAGTCAGAGGACTGTAGAAAGCTTGGCCAACAAACCCTATGATCAGTAAGGATAGACAACAACACCTCTTCCACGATCACCCTTAACACTGGTGCCCCACATGGCTGTGTTGTCAGCCCCCTACTATACTCTTTATACGTCTATGACTGCCAAATTCCCCTCCAACGCAATTTTCAAGTTTGCTGACACCACCGTAGTAGGACGGATCTCAAACAATGAGAAGACAGAGTACAGGAATGAGATAGAGAATCTGGTGAACTAATGTCGTGACAATAATCTCATGCTCAATGTCAACAAAGTGAAGGAGACTGTCATCGATTTCAGGAAGCGTAAAGGAGAACATGCCCCAGTCAACATCAATAGGATGGAGTAGAAAGGGTCAAGAACTTCAAGTTTTTTGGTGTCCAGATCAGCAGCAACCTGTCCTGGACCTCCACGCTGACACTATAATTAAAAAAGCCCGTCTACATCTCTACTTTCTCTAAAGACTAAGGAAATTCAGCATGCCAGCCATGACTCTCAGCAACTTTTACAGATGCACCATGGAAAGCATTCTTTCTAGTTGTATCACAACGTGGTATGGCTCCTGTTCTGCTTAAGACCACAAGAAACTACAAAGGTCGTGAATGTAGCCCAACCCATCACGGAAACCAGCCTCCCACCTGTTGACTCTATCGACACTTCTGGCTGTCTCGGCAAAGCAGCCAGTATAATTAAGGACCCCATGCACCCTGGACATTCTCTCTTTCACCTTCTTCCTTCGGGAAAAAGATACGAAGGCCTGAGGATACATACCAACCCACTCAAGAACAGCTTGTTCCCAGCTGCTGTCAGACTTTGAATGGGCCTACCTTGCATTAAGTTGATCTTTCTCTACACCCTAGCTATGACTGTAATACTACATTCTGCACTCTCACATTTCCTTCTCTATGAATGGTATGCTTTGTCTGTTCAACCTGCAAGAAACAATACTTTTCACTGTATGCTAATACAGGTGACAATAATAAATCGAATCAAATCAAATTCAATGGGATGACAATGGGCCTCTGGTGTCAGCAACATTGAACCTGTTAGAATTGCAAACGGTGAAGGAATATCTGTTGGAGCTGTCAGTGGCTATTTGCAACCATAGATAGATGATGGAAGACTGTGTACTGGCCACTGGTGCTGCCATGTTCTTGGGGTATGTGCACATTCTTCCTCCATCGAGAGATTGGCGATCATCTTAGAGAATCAGATCGCAGCAGGGCAGTCAGTGGATGGCGGAGATGCACGCAGATCTATATTCCATTGCACTACGAACTCATCATAGCAGCAAGGTGCAAGGTGGTTTTTTCCAGATTTTTCATCCATCTCAAGTCAGCAAGATGTGATTCCCTTATTGCAAGAGAAGAGCAGTGGCAGTCTGTCACATCTGGGGGATCCTCCCAGGACGCTCCAGGTGTGGACAGCTGCTCCTCAGCCTCTCCACCAGTGTGTCCAGCAACAATAGTTGTGATGACAGAGGAGGCTCCTGTACCTTTGCAGGGATCCTACAGCATTCCAGGGCCTGCCATGCCTCCGATAACCAAAGGAAAGCTGCCAAGGTCATCCCAAGCCACAAAACAAAGGGACAGTGGGCCTCTACCTTAGCTACAAGCATCCCTGAAGCATTGCTCATTTCTCCTTACCACCAATACCAGGTGTTCCTGTGCTGCCTGTTCAGCAGTCTGCTCCACACCCTTCTCATGGGGTAGGCATGGCAAACAATGGTGTCCTCATTATGCAAGACCTTCCTCTCTGTGGTGCTAGACTGCACTGAGCACAGCACCACAATATGACAGACACGTGTCATACTGAAAGGCTCCACTGTAATGGTCTAGACACTTGAATCTCAGCCTGAGCAGCCCAATAACCTGCTCATGGTTGCTCGGATAGACCCATGACAGGTACTGTACTTCTCCACTGTTGCGTGGTGGCACATTGCTTCCTGCCTCATAGCGCCAGGATCCCGGGTTCAATTCTTGGCCTGTGTCACTGTCTGTGCAGCGAAGTCTCCATGTTTTCCCTATATCTGCGTGGCTTTCCTTCGGATGCTCCGGTTTCCTCCCACAGTCTGAAAGATGTGCTGGGTTAGGTGCATTGGCCACGCTAAAATGTCCCTCAGTATATCTGAGCAGGCACCAGAGTGTGGTTACTAGGGGATTTTCATAGTGACTTCATTGCAGTGTTAATGTAAGCCTACTTGTGACTAATAAATAAATAATAATTGTGTTAGGGTTCCTCAGAGGTGTGCACAGGTATATCTTTTATGGGTATCCCTTGTTCCAGAGAATCAAACCTGGAAGGCACATGGGGGCCAGGACAAGTAGCGGCATCTGAGCTGTCAAAGTATGTAAGCATCATTGATGCGGTGGTGGGCAGCTGGTTGGGAAACTCTATACATGTCAACAGTAGGTCTGAGGAAAGAACCAGATGTTGAGAATTCAGTATCATCGCAATCTTTAAAGTCTTGGGCAGTGGGTGTTCACGAAGCCAATGGGTGTCAGCTCACCCTACAGCAGGGCACATAAACTGCCTCCATATAGAGACTCCCCTTTGCTGATACTGGTATTAGGACATCAACGACAGGAGTTTGGTAGAGACACTCTATGCAGAGGTCCTGCTTCACAAGGCAGCCTGTTAGTATTCCCCACTGTATACTTCTCTGGCATAAAGCCCCAGAGACCGATCCTCTTGCTGTTCCTACCAATCAACCACCCGTGTCAGATCCTCCCACCTTCCGTACCACTCCACTTCCACAAGAAGACTGCGTGGTTCTGCGACTCTCCAACTCTCGTGCCCAACTCTTGGAGTTCACTTTCCCTGGAACCTTCCCCTTACTCCTCCCTTTTTAATATACATCAATGACCCCTCTACATCTCTTGAAGACTGGCCAGCAACCAGTGCAACTCCCAGCATTAGAAGGCTTCCCACTTCTGACTGGTAAGTTCTCCACCCCTCTTTCTTCCTTGAGGAGTGAACAAACAATCTCACAATAGCTGACTTTCAGAAGCTGTGAGACCTCACCTCATTTCCACCAGTTTTAATCAGCTGGCAATTTGAAAGCCAGTGATCCTGTGCAGCGTTTGTTAAAATTCACTCTGCAAATTTAAATACAGATCCATGCAAAAATTCATCTCAACTACCTTGTAAGCAAGCATTATAGAGACAATGTCAGATTATCGTTACCACTGTTTACCAAATGCAGAGCCCACATCACATAGACAGGGTTTCTACTGAATGCACACTCTCCTCACTTTTCTGCTTCCCCCCTACCCCATCTCTAACCCCATCTCTATTTTACTCCGACAGATCCCAAGGCCTCATAAAACTCAATCTCTTATCTGGGATTCTGATACGAAAAAGTTGAAAAAAGCACTAATTTTTTTTGGCAGATGTGGTTGTTGTCGATGGGAGGGGAATGCTGATAATGCTGATCAATCAAGTGGAATAAATAGCTGACAAAGACTCGAGCTGTGCCTATCAATCACTCATCACAACATTTGTTTGTGAGTGTCTCATGTTACAAAAGAAACCCAAATGATGCAAAAATCAAGTTGGAGATTTCGATTTTGATCTTTTTGGGGGTAGAAGTAGCTTTATTGCTTATGAGTTGAAAGAGTCAGTTACTGGTGTACACCAAATTATTAAAATTATAATAAAAAACAAAGTATCAATAATTAAATGTTAACATTTAATTTCTCTTGCAGGCTTGAATGTGTCCACTGGTTTATCTTAGTGGGCAGTGACATACAACTAATCTCAGAGGAGATGATATTTTATTTACCCCACCCAAATTTTAGTTAATGAGCTCTCTATTCTTGGTAAGAGCATTCCTATTCTGTAATACAAAGACACTGGCTTTCCCTTTGCCTTCTTGTTAGCCCTCTTACTTATGTTAGTTCAGAAAATAGCTCAGATCTTGAAAAGAGGCAAAGCAATGACAATGACCACAGACCTCAAATAAAGATGTTTGCAAAGATTTACTCATCTCTGGAATGTGAATTTTCCCTTTCCCGATGTCAGTTTAAATCAGGTCTTAATTCAAGACAGTGTCCAGGCATCCAAAAACAATAATGTCATCACGGAGGGTAAGCATCAATATCCTTGGGGTTACCATTGACCAAAAACTGAACCGGACCAACTATATAAATATTGTGTGCCGTAAGAGCAGGTTCAGAGGCTGGTAATCCAGCACCAAGTATCTCACCAGCTGACTTCCCAAAGACTGTTCACTATCTAGAAGACACAAATCAGGAATTGATGGAATACTGTCCACTTGTCCGGATGAGGTCTAACAACACAAACTTCAACACCATCCAGGGCAAAAGCCACTTGTTTGATTCACCATCTTAAGCATTCATTCCCTCCACCACCAGTGCACAGTGACAGCAAAGTATATCCTCCATAAGATGCACTGCATCATCTCACGATGCTTCCTTTGCCAACAGCTTCTAAACTCTCAAACTCTATCATCTACAGCAGCAGTCTCCAAACTCCGATCCGGATGCGGCCCGTGGGCTGTAGTTTGGAGACCCCTGATCTAGAAGACAGCAACAGTAGATGCAGGAATACCATCATCTGAACATTCCCTTCCAAACCACACGACATTCTCACTTGTAAAATTATTGTCTTTGTTTGCTGTTGCCGGGTTAAAAATTTAGAAACTCCTTTCTAACAGCATTGCAGATGTACCAGTTGGTACAAAGTATCACCTTCTTCTCAAGGGCAATTAGGGTTGAGCAACAAACATTTTCCTTGCGAATGATGCTCACATCCCATGAAAGGAAAGAAAACAGCCAATTACATTGAAGTAATCTCACAGTCAGAAAACTAGGAAGTAAAATATATTGCTCACTTTAATTTAAAATTTAAAGAGAGTAAAAATAAATGATTGGGACATACATGTGGCATTAAAATAGAATCTGAAGTAACATATTTAAAAATTACTAAAAATCTGATTAGTTTTAGATCATAATGTTACACCCTTGTTCAAAAAAGTTTGTAGAGCAACTACTGGCCAGTCACCTAACCATGGAGGTGGAGAAGCTTCTAGAAATGATAATTCAGTACAAAATGAACAGTTGCTTGGGGAAATGCAAGTTAATTAATGAACAGTAGCATGGATTTGTTGAGGGAAAATTGTATTTAACTCAGTTGCTAGAGTTTTCCAATCAGGTAACAGAAAGCATTGTGGAGATGAATCCTATTGATGCAATGTACATGGACTTCCTGAAGACTAAAAGTGCTGTATTCAGGTTTGTGAGCAAAATTAACTGATGGAATAAAAGGGGCAGTAACAACATGGTATCAAACTGGATGAATGAGAAGTGACAGGAAACAGAGCGTAGTGGTGATTAATCAATGGAAGAAGATTTGTAGTGCGTTTCTACAGGGATTCGTATTAAGACTCCTGCTCTTTGTGATATATTTATGATTCAATCTTGGTGTACAGAGTAGAATTTTAAAATTTGTAGATGACACAAAGCTGGAAGTATTATGAATTGTGAGAAGGCTAATGTAGAACTTCAAAATGAATAAAGCAGATAGTATCCTTGGCTGTATGAGTAGGAACATGGGATACAAAAGACAGGAAATTATGTTAAAAACTTGTATAAAACAGTGGTTCAGCCTCAACTGAAGTATTGCCTTTAGTTCTGGGAACCACTCTTTAGGAAGGATGTGACACCATTAGAGACTGCAGAAAAAAAACTCAAGAAAATAGTCTTAGAGATGTGGAACTTTAGTTATTTTGGTAGACTGGAAAAGGGGAATTTTGAATTGTTCTCCTTGGAGAAGGATGAGAGGAGGTTTGGTAACGGTATTCAAAATCATGAGAGATTTAGACAGAGTAGAAAGAGAAAACTGTTCCAATTGGTGGAAGGATCAAGAACCAGAGGGGTCAGATTTGAAGTAATTGGTGAAAGCAGCAATGGAGACATGACGAGAAAAAGATCAGGAATCTGCCACCTGAGATGTGGTGGAAGCAGGTTCAATCAAGTTATTGAAGAGGAATTCAGATGATTCTCCAAAAAGGAAGAATCTGCTGGATCACAAGGAGAGGACTGGAGAATGGCAGTCCGTCAATGGTTCCTTCAAAGAACCAGCACAGACATGACCAACCAAATAGCCTTCGCTGTGCTCTAACCACTCTGCGATTCTGTAAATGGAGGAATTTGACTTCCCACAAATACAAAATTAGTTTTTCAGGGACAGTGAGGATGTTTAACAGCAAGTAAAAAGTTATATCTCATTCAAGAGGCTATATATAACCTTTCCAGAGATTTTACAGCAAAACTAATGACATAAAAAGAAAATTTCTTGCTTGTTCAGTAATTTCAAACAGATTGTTTCTCCATAGGCTGCACGATTCACTGCCAAGTATCACTGACAGCAACTTCTTGATTTCAGGTGGAAAGGTTCGACAGGTTAGGTTTGTATCCACTGGAATTTAGAAGAGTCAGGAGCGACTTGGATAAAGCACACAAGATTCTGAGGATTCCTGACAAGGTGGATGCGGAGAGGACATTTCCTCTTGTTGGAGAATTTAGAAATAGGGGTTATTGTTTAAAAACAAAATATCATCCATTTAAAATGGAGAAGAAACATTTCCTTTCCCTCGGAGGGCTGAGAATATCTGCAACTCTCTTCCTGAGAAGATGGTGGAAGCAGAGTCTTTGAAAACTTTGAAGCCAGAGGTGGACGGATGTTTAGTAGTTAAGGGAGTGATAGATTATCGGGGGTGGGTGGAATGCAGATTTGAGGTTACTATCATGATCTTCTTAATGGCAGCACAGACTCGAGGGTCAGAATGCCCTCCTCCTTGTTTGTATGGCTTGGGGACAATGAAAAGAAGTTGTAAAAAATACCATCTGAAAAAGGATTAAAAGTACAGATGAATGCAACAGACCATCTAGGGCTGCTCCATCTGTTCTGGACAGCATAGTGGTTAGCACTGCTGCCTCACAGCGTCAGAGACCGGGTTCGATTTCCGGCTTGGGTCACTGTCTGTGGGAGTCTGTATGTTCTCCCGTGTTTGCGCGGGTTTTCTCCAGGTACTCCAGTTTCCTCCCACAATCTGAAAGACGTGTTGGTTAGGTGCATTTGCTATGCTAAATTCTCCCAAGTGTGGTGAATAGGGGGTTTTCACAATAACTTTGTTGCAGTGTTAATGTAACCTACTTGTGACTAAGAAAAACTTTATTTCACTTTTATCACAGCTAATTGTTGAGACCTTTATACATGTAAATAATACTGGAAGAATATGCTTGTACTGTCTACGTTTTTTTGTGTCAGCAGGTCTGAGACATATGTGATGCTTCGAAACCTGACGCTTCTGTATGTAGAAAGCCACTGTAACTTGTGTTAGAACATACTGATTAATCCTCTCCCATGTCAATTCAGATCTGAAGTAGGCCAGCAGCACTGGTAATCGATTGTCATTTGTATCAATGGTCATCTCAGACAAGATCATCAATCGCAATAAATGATGCCACTAGCATGGGATATAGCCCCAAAGCTGCTTGAGCGCCTACTAGCTTGGTAACAGATGCTTGTTAGTTGGAAAGATAAATGCTGCAGAGGAGGCATTGATAAGATGCTGGCAGATTGCCATGAGCTTGGAACATGGTTAACAAGCAGGAAAAGTTGCAGGAATGCCTAGTTAGTCCAGCTGTAGCAGTTTCTGTGTTCTCAGCACCGTGCACCATTTGCATTGCCTGTAGGTTCAACAGTTCAGTCCCTATGTCCAAAAGAACCCGCTTTGATCAATAGTATTGTTCACATCTTGACTTTGATCTGCAAGAACAACACATTACTGCACACATTTCTTTAACTGGAACATCAGGGTAAGATATCTGTTTTGAAATTTTAATATTTACTGCATATTGAGGCAAAAGAAATACGCCATTTATCAAAAAGGACAGTTCTGAGGTTGGTTTATTAAAATCGGAAGAGGAGATATTAACTGGCGCACAAAAGCTAGAATCCTTTATCATCGTTTGTACTCACCCGATGTAGAATGTGTTACTGGCTGTCACAGCTGGGATTATCAACCCATTCCATTACGGAGATTCTAAATCATTTTTGTCTCTTCTAAAATATTAATCCTTTTTTTTCACCACTTAGGCTTGTGGGTAAGCTTCTTCTCAAATACATTAACCATACTATACTGCAATTTCAATTTCTACAACTGCATCAAAAAAAAGATTATTTGTCGGGGGGGGGGGTGTGATTTTGACATTGCATAGCAATGTGACGGAGGTAGGGAGAGTGGTAGAAGGGTGGTGGGATGGGTGGGGGGAGCATTTTGCATGGAATATTGCGTGCAGCATTGGTGTCCTTATTTGAGGAAAGATGTCCTTGCTATAGAGGGTGGCGCAATGAAGGTTTATCAGGCTGATTCTTGGGCCGGCAGGTCTGTCATATGAGCAGAGACCAAGTCGGTTAGGATTGTGTTAATTGGAGTTCAGAAGAGTCAGAAACTTATAAAATTCTAACAGGATTAGATGGTAGATTCAGAAAGAATGTTCCCGATGTAGGAGGATCCAGAACTAGGGGTCATTATTTAAGGATAAATAAGGATTTATAGGACATAGGTGAGGAGAAAATGCTTCACCCCAAGAGTGGAGAATATGTGGGATTCACTATCACTGGAAGTAGTTGAGGCCAATACATTGTGTGATTTTAAGAAGAAATTAAATATAGCTCTTGTGGCTAAAGGGTTCAAGGGATGTGGAAGGGAAGGTGGGATCAAGGTATTGAGTTTGACGATCAATCATGATAATAATGAATGGCAGAGCAGGCTCGAAAGGCTGAACGGCCCACTCCTGCATCTATTATCTAGATTGGTGGGCAGGAGAATAACTTGGTGATGATTAAACAGACCAAGAGAAAAATGGCATATATATACAATATATAAACCTGCCAGCCATTTCAGATGGGAACGCTGCCACCAGGTTGAAAGTCGAAGTGAAAATCAGGATCTACATCAACTTGGGAACATTAACCATTTCACCCTTCAGGAAAGCTTGGTCCTGCTACTGACCAGTTTTCAATCACAAACTGAGAAACTGTGACTCAGTGTTTTTCACAGCATTTCATTGTATTTTGTTTAAAAGAATTGGCAACACCAAGAGAACTTGCTTCCTAAGAACCGTGCTTGCCAAGTGTTGCTAGGTGAACTAATGTTCAACGTGCAGCTGTCAAACATGATCTGTTAAATCACATTGGAGTCAAAATGGGACTCAAGGTTATGTCACATAAGTGAACATAGAGGAGGTAGGTGAGATTCGGAAACACACACGTGGAGAATAACAAAGGGGTGCCAGCGAATAGGCAATGGCAACCATTCAAGGAATACATGGGGAACTGAAGCAACTGTTTCTTTCTGTCTGGCACAAAAGCAAAATGGGTGAAAGGGCCAATCCATGGTTTACAAGGGAAATGAGAGACAGTATCTGATCTAAGGAAGAAACATACAGATTGGCTAAGAAAAATAATAGGTCAGAAGATTGGGAGCAGTTTAGCAAAGAAGGACAAGGGATTGATTAAGAAAGGGAAAACGCAGTACAAAAGTAAGCTTGCCAGGAACATAAAGACAGACATTAAGAGTTTCTACAGATATGTGAAGAGAAAGAGGTTGGAAAAGGTCCTCTATAAACAGAAGTGGGGGAATTTATAGTAGGGGACAAAGAAATGGCCGAACAATTGAATATATATTTTGTTTTTGTCTTCACAAAAGAGGACACAAATCAAATGTGAGAAATGTTGGAAAATGCAAGATTCAGTGAGAAGAAGAACTGAGTGAGATCAATATTAGTAGAAAAATTGTGCTGGGAAAATTGATGGCATTGAAGGCAGATAAATCCCCAGGGCCTGATAATCTGCATTCCAGAGTTTTTAAGAACGTTGTTCTAGAAATAGTGGATGCATTGGTGGTCATCTCCCAGTATTCAATAGACTCTGGAACAGTCCCCGCAGATTGGAGGGTAGCTAATGCCACTCCAATATTCAAAAAGGGAGGTAGACAGAAAACAGGAAATTATAAACCAGCAAGCTTAACACCAGTAGTGGGGAAAATGCTTGAATCCATTATCAAGGACTTTACAGCAAGTCATTTAGAAAGCAGTGGCAGGATCAAACAGAATCAGCATGGATCTATGAATGGGAAATCATCCTTGACAAATCTGTTGGAATTCTTTGAAGATGTGGTATATTTAGACTTTCAGGAAGTGTTTGACAAAGTCCTGCACAAGAGATTATCGTGCAAGATTAAAGCGCATGGGATTGGGAGAAGTGCATTGAAATGGATAGAAAACTGGTTGGCAGAGAGGAAACAAAGAGTAGGAATTAATGGGTGTTTTCAAATTGGCCGGCAGTAACTAGTGCTACAGGGATCATTGCTGGGACCCCAGCTATTCACAATATATATTAATGATTTGGATGAGGGATCAAAATGCAACATCTCAAAGTTTGCAGATGATACCAAATTGGGTGGGAGGGTGAACTGTGATGAGGATGCAGAGATCCTTCAGAATGATCTGGACAGGTTGGATGAGTGGACAAATCAATGGCAGATGCCGTTTCATTTGGATAAATGTGAGGTTATTCACTTTGGAAGCAAAAACAAGAAGGCACATTACTACCTGAATGGCTGTAAATTGGATGAGTGTGCAGTGGGACCTGGGTACCTTGTGCACCATTCACTGAAGGTGCAGCAGACAGTAAAGAAGGCAAATGGTATGTTGGCCTTCACTGTGAGAGGTTTCGAGTACAGGAGTAGGGATGTATTGCTGCAATTATACAGGGGCCTTGGTGAGGCCACACCGGGAGTATTGTGTGTAGTTTTGGTCTCCTTTTCTGAGGAAAGATGTTCTTGCTCTCGAGGGAGTGCAATGAAGGTTTACCAGCCTGACTCTGGGGATGGTGGGACTGATGCATGAGGAGAGATTGACTAGGTTAGAATTGCTTTTGCTGGAGTTCATACAAATGAGGGGGGATTTCATAGAGGCTTATAAAATTCTAACAAGACTAGACAGGGTAGTTGCAGGGGGAATATTCCCAATGTTGGGGGAGTCCAGAACCAGGGGTCACTGTCTGAGGATTCAGGTAGACATTTCTTCACCCAAAGAGTGGTGAGCCTGTGGAACTCATTACCGTAGGAAGTAGTTGATGCCAAAACATCGTATGTATTCAAAAGACAATTGGGTATAGCACTTGGGATGAATGGGATCAAAGGTTATGGGGAAAAAGCAGGATTTGGCTATTAGTTGGATAATCAGCCATGATCGTAATGAATGGCGGAGCAGGCTTGAAGGGCCAAATGGCCTCCTCCTGCTCCTATCTTCTATGTTTCTATGCATGAAGACACACACTCCATTAAAAAAGGGAGACAAACCTGAAAAATCTTTTTATATCAGACGTTAGATTGATTGGTTGGATCTATCATGACTCATAACTTCCTGGTTCCCCAGCGTTGCATTAGAGGGTAGCTTATTGATGCTTTGGGGAATCTCTCTGGGGTTTACCAGGTAAGGGTTTACCCAGTAACTGTCCAGAAGTATTAACTTCCTTTGGACAATTGAGCAATGTTGGGAGCCATCTGACTGAAGTGATTCAATCATTAATTTTGAATTATTTTGACAGTCTTATTTTGATGGAAGGGAAAAATCACTTCTAACTTTAGAGCAACTATCTAGACACCTAGATCCAGCCTAGCAAAGGATACCCAGCATACCACATGCACACACCACACAAGTACACAGCCCCCCATTGCCTCAACCAAGTACCTCCCACCCCTCTGTTCCAATCCCCACCCCTCTCCCCCTTCAATCCAGGACACTCTTGGGCCTGGGACACTCCCACAGCCTCCTTCCTAGTAAAGCACCTACCTTCAAAACCCCTCTGATCCAGTCCACTCAGGTAAACACCCTCACCTCCCCCACTTCAGTCCTGGTCACCTCTCCCCTCCAGTCTCAACTCAGTTCTTTGCAGGCATGAGTGCAGAGGACAAGGGTCCCTTCTGTTCAATATCAATTTGCACTTTAAACCCTTGAAACGTGAAAGCATTCAGGCTGCTGCAGGATAAGGCAGGCTTTCAAAGATTTTGCTGCAAAAGAGTAAACCAACTTTTAGGTTGCAGCTAAGTGGAGGCAATGGCATAGTGATATTGTCTTTTGACTAGTAATCCAGAGACCCAGCGTAATGCTCCAAGGACCCTGGTTTGAATCCCACCACACCAGATGTTGAAATTTGAATTCAATAAAAATCTGGATTGAAAAGTCAAACGATGACCATAAAACAATGGTTGTTGTAAAGAGCCATCTGGTTCACTTTAGGGAAGGAAATCTGCCATCTCTACCGGCCTGGCCTACATGTGACTCCAAACCCACAGCAATGTGGTTGACTCTCAACTGCCCTCTGAAATGGCCCAAGGAAACCATTCAGTTCAAAGGCAATTAGGGGTGGGTAACAAATGCTGACCTTGCCAACGATGCCCACATCCCATGAATGAATAAAAAACCCTCTAATTGGGAAAACTGGCACTGATACTGATGAAGAAGGAGGAAATGGTGCTCCACTTTCAGCAGTGACGTAGTGAAGAATTCATAAAATAACATTTAACATACATTGATAAATCAAACATCTGTATTTTCCTCAAATTCTGAGCATAAAAGCACACAATTTGAAAAGGTAAATGCCAGAGTAGATAGAATAGAAATATATTAAACAATCACTGGGAGCTGTATGCATAAAGAGTCCTCATAGTTTTTTACATTAGATGAATTCAGCTGACAGCACACACAAGCTTCTTCTTTTGTTAGACTCGCGTTCTTCTTTAACTGTACGCCTAAGTAACCAATGGCATCACAGAAACACAACAATGTGGGTCTAAGATGTTGCAAGTGAATCTGGTGATTTTAAAGCAGGCAATGAACTGTATGTCACACATTTCTAGAGTATATTATGTGTGGAGCTTAGTTGCTGAAAAAGACCAGCATCCAAAAAAATTAAATGAGGGAGAGATTGCTGTCTCAAGGTTGGAACGACAGAAGCATTCAAACATTTTTGCTGCATTGGAAACATTACTGTATTACAAGGTAGTTGAATTGTCGCATACCACACAACTTTTGTAAAGACTTCTCAGAGTATGTGTCACGATCACAACCCTTTCCAATATGGCTGGTCTGGAGGTCTATTCTGGTCTGCACAGAAGAAACTGGTTCACCGCAGGTCTCCAGGTGAATGTTGGAAAACAATGCTTTACTGCCAGAGCCAGACTCATATTCTGTGCGCTTATTCCAGCCTGAAAATACATAAACAACTTTGTTTTTTGTGCATTTTTAAACAAACCAAAACAATGTTTGAAAACTATGTTACTCATAGAAGATTAATCCAAATAGTTCAGTGCAATTAAATAATGCAATATTGGCACAGTCACATTAGCAAATGTCTAAGTTCTTTGTAACTGTAAAGCAGAGGTTGGGATTTTAAGAAGGACACAATAGTCATAAATGCAATTCTAATAAAATAAGGCTGATCCATATGAAATGAAAAATAAATTTGATGATAAATCAATGAAGATTGAAGATCAATTCTACTTTCTGCTGGAAATTATTGGGATGTTCATTTAAAGTACAGATATTTCTTTTGAAGTAACACATTTCTCTGTGAATGTGCATCAGAATTGCAAACTCATTTTTATGAAAAATACACAAAGGAAATCTACCTTCACATTGATTGCCAAGTGATGTTTTAATATTGCCCTGCTAATCTGCTTCTCCAACAACCCAACACAAACCATTTATAACCTGATAAATTGTAAAATAGACCATCAAGATATGTCTACAAGAAGTGACTCAAATAGATTTTAAAGAAATGACTGATGTTTCTGAATGGAGCTGGGCATGGGTGGTGAACACTACTACAGCACCCTCTTTAAAGCTGGAATGCAATGTCAAATGGAGCTGCCACTATCTGCAATTATAGCAAGAGCCTGGTGGATATTGGAATCGAGCAGATAATTAATTGTTCTCAAATTTTTGTCTTGCATGTAAAGTGCAATAATATTCAATACATAACAAATTTCATATTTTCAAATTTCAAGTAAACTAAATATTAGGAAGGGTGAAGACACTATTTTTGGTCCCCATCAAAAACCCTATTCCCTTGCTACCAACTCCATCCATGTTCATGTCAAATGACTGAGGTTGAATTAGATTGTTTGAAACCCCAGTATTATATTTAACCACATATGCACACCATTACTTAGACTACCTTGCTTCAGCTTATCTGCTGCTGAAACCCTGTTCCATTACTCATACCTCTATGACTCGACTATATCAATAGAGCCTGGGCCAACCTCCCTATAAAAGTGAGCCTTCTGCAACTTTGGAAACTCTGCAATTCATGTCTTAACTTTCGACTCACTCATCTCCCTCATGTTTGCTGACCGTGTTGACTCCTGCTTAAACAATGTCTTAAAATTTGCATCCTTGTTTCAATTCTTTCCTTGGCCACTTTCCTCTCCACAATGTTCTCACCCCAATATCACCACCCACCCCAACTCCTGGACATCACCCCATTTCCCCCTGCACCACCCCACTCCTGAGATATTTCTTGACCTTCAATATAATTGCCCCACCATTGATGACTGTGCCTTCAGCTGTCAAAGCCCTATGCTCTGGAATTTAACCTGAAATCTTTTTCCCCTTTCTTCCTCTAAGACATTCCTTAAAACCTACTTTTTTAACCTCTTTTTGGACATCTGCCCTAATATCGCTCTGTTATGTAGCTCATGTCAAATTTGGTTGATAACTGTTTCTAAAGTGGCATGTGCTGTGTTAAAACAAGGATAATGAAAGGATCAAACATGCTTAGCTATTTGATTTGCTAACTGCCTCCACAAGCGAGAATTTAATGTGATACAAGCAGTAAAGAAGTGAATGAAGATGAAGTCACATTTGCCACATTATACTTTATCCTTTTGACTTGTGGTCAGTTTTCAACAAATAAAAGTGAAGCTAGTACATTAGTAATGTCTCTTTCACGTGATTGTGTGACATGCAGCAGAAATGTAGTATTTTTAGTTCCATTGTGATTTCCTAAAGTAGTTGGAAACAGTGTGAATAATGAAGGAACACTTTAAACTGTCTTACCTTGCCAACCTGGCTTGCAAACTGGCTTAATTTCAATGTGAACTAATACATCTTCTGTTGCTTCCTTTTGACCACAATCGTATGCTGTGACCATGAACTTATATTGGTGCTCTTTGTCATAACTCAACTTCTCAGTGTTCCTAATGTTGCCTGATGAAAAACATGGAGTTATTGCTCTTACAATAATAGTAAACCTACTGCCATGAAGAAGGCTTATAGTATGTTAGAGTTTATTAACAAGGGGTTTGAGTTTAAGAGTCATGGAGTTATGCTGCAACTATACAAGATTTTAGTAAGGCCACATTTGGAATATTGTGTGCAGTTCTGGTCACCTCACAACAAGAAGGATGTGGAAGCATTGGAGAGAGTGCAGAGGAGATTTACCAGGTTGCTGCCTGGTTTGGAGAGTGGGTCTTATAAGGAAAGGTTGAGGGAGCTGGGGCTTTTCTCTTTAGAGCGGAGGAGGATGAGAGGTGATTTAATAGAGGTTTATAAGATGATGAGGGGGATAGATAGAGTGGACGTTCAGAGATTATTTCTTCGGGTGGATGTAGCTGTTACCAGGGGGCATAACTATAAGGTTCATAGTTGGAGATATGGGAGGGATGTCTGAGGTAGATTCTTTACTCAGAGAGTGGTTGGGGTGTGGAATGCACTGCCTGATGTGATAGTGGCACTTTAGGAACTTTCAAGTGGTTATTGGATAGGCACATGGAACACACCAGGATGACAGGGAGTGGAATAGCTTGATCTTGGGTTCGGACATAGCTCGGCACAACATCGAGGGCCAAAGGGCCTGTACTGTGCTGTAATGTTCTATGTTCTATTAAACCGCCTCCTCAAGGACAACTGGGAATGAGCCTTCCAAACAATACTCAAATCTATGAATAAACAATATATATTTATTGCGACAGTCAAAATTTTCAAACATGATCATTTTAAAGACAATCCAAAAAGCTTAATAACACTAAACATATCCTATTTACATTTTTCAGGAAACAAATTGCTGGACATGAATCAGCTGAGACTGCAGTATTCACCCACACACACAAGCCACTCGCTCGCTCATAGTCACCTCACACACACTCACTTGCTAGCTCGCACATGCTCACTTGCACACACTTGCATATGCTCACACGCATGCACTCACTTGTTCAGGCAAAGGGCTGTGAAAATGATCACAAGATTGGACAGATAAATTTGTTACCAGATTGTTAAAAATTAATTCAGGAGGAATTTCTTTACAGTTCTTCAGATTTGTTGATTTTAATTGGCCCTCATACACTTCACAACTTCAAGGTATCCTTGCATCTTAGAACATAAGAAATAGGAGCAGGAGTAGGCCATCTAGCCCTTCGAGCCTGCCCCGCCATTCAATAAGATCATGGCTGATCTGTCGTGGCTCAGTTCCACTTTCCCTCCCTCTCCCCATAACCCTTAATCCCCTCTCTCATCAAAAACCCATCAAACCGCGTCTTAAAAATATTTATCTTCCTCAAGCTTTGAATGTGTTCTCTTTATTTCATTCTCCTGTCTCAGAGATTCTACTTTTTATTTTTGTTTGCGTACAATAAATGCTTTTGCATCTCTTTTCATGTATTGCTAAGTTTCCACTCCCTCTACTTTCTGGATATCTTCTTACTCAAGATGCTACCAGCTTCCTCACCCACATTGAAATATTTCAAAATATTAAATTAATAAATTGTATCAATAAAATCATTGGGAACAAAAGCTATATTCTGGAAGGTGAGATAGTGTACCAACACATGGCTATGGCACAAAATGGAAACAAAAAGTTCCCAGTCTTCAGTTGTCAGTTCATGTACCAAGTGCTTCTACCACAGAGAGTGGAACAATGCTCTCATTAAGTGAGTCATCCTGGACGACTCACGTACCTTGTTCAACCTAGACAGAAGCTTTCCATGGGCATCCATTCATTCATGTGTGGCATCAGGGCAAGGGAAGGAGATGCATTTAAAATGTTGAAGGAAAAAAGAGATATTCTGAAAGTCTTACGAAACAAGAGGACAATCGAAGTACAATACATCTCATTTGGTTAGAACTTACCATTCCTGTCAATAGCATACGGCACATCAGGTGTGACAATTTCATAATTGCAAATCTGGCTATATTGAGGAGAGCAATCTTCATCCACTGCTTCTACCTGCAGTATGCTGTCATAGAGTTTTCCTTCTGTGATCACACCTTTGTATATCGTCTCTTTAAACATTGGTGCATACTCATTGACGTCATTCACTTGAATGTGCACCACTGCCCTACAAACAGATCACAACATTTTTAGTGTTCCACAAACTGGGAACGAGATGCTAACATGTTACACTGGTTCAAAATCTATTTTTTTTTAACAGAACTAGCAATGTACAGGAATATATGTGCATAAATCAAAATGTCATTGGTAACATTTCTGAAATAATTCGTATTGTCTATGAAACATTTGTTTCCACACAATTGCACAGGATGTTGCCTGGAAACAAAATAAAGTTGAATATAATAAAACACTTTTAAACATGAGCAAGAACCATGAGGAACTTGCCCCGATTGGTAAATAAAAGTCTCTGGGTGGCTATTTGAGATCACATTTTGAAACAAAGTTCCTAAGGAGAGAAGGTTGCATTTTTTTCTCCAGAACAGGGATCCCTCAGACAAAGCATGTGGAGCATTCCAATGTTTATTTTGCAGCTTCGCTATCGTTTCAATCAGCAGATGCTTGAACTAAAATTGAGAAACCTAGCCAATGAAGATTAACTGAAATTTTGAGGATTTATTTCAAACAACCAGAGAACCTTTGTGGTAATGATGCATCAATGATGGCATGTGCACCTATGTCATCATTACCCTCATCCTGCATAAAAATCAAATCTTTACAGTGAATTATTTATTTGACCATCCTTTTATATTTATTTTAAAATCCTTTTATGTTTCCGTGGCATTGGCGGTTGTTAAACTGAGCTCAATTCAGTGAGAGGATGGATAAACAGAAAATACTGTAAACATTCAGCAGCTTAAGCTGGCATTTGTAACAAGACAAGGTTGCTGAACTTCAGTAGAGGTATTGTCATGAAACTAATGATACTTTAACCATGCACCTTACATTAGCTCATGTACACTATTGAGTTCTGTAGTTCCTCCGGAGTATCAGTACCCCATATCTACAAACCTGTAACGAAGTGGGTTGGAATTTGTTGTTGAATTTTTTTTCATTCTAAAAGTGAGCATTTATGATCCATCCTTACAAAGAAATGATGCTTCATTAACTGACTTAAACCCTTCCGGACTATCAATAATAGTATTATGCAATAGCTTTGGTCTTCATGTTTGAAAAAACATGTTGAGGAGCTGGAGATGGAGCAGAGGTTTATGTATAGGTGTTCATATCAGAAAAGAATCAACAGACCAGGTCTATTCTCTCTTGAAAATAAAGAAACCTAAGGGGGTGATTTAAAGAAATGTCTTTAAAAATCTGAAAGGTTTCGCTGGAATGGATACAGAGAGATTACATTCCAGCATAACTGGAGGCAATCAGAAGTCAACCTGGGCCTCAGTGGCACAGTGGTAGCACTGCTGCCTCACAGTGCCAGGGACCCGGGCTCAATTCCAGGCTTAGATTACTGAATGTGTGGAGTTTGCATATTCTCCTGGCAGCTGCATGGCTTTCCTCCGGTTGATCTGGCTTCCTCCCACAGTCCAAAAATATGTGGGTTAGGTGGATTGGACATGCTAAATTGCCCCTTAGTGTCAGAGGGACTCGCTAGGATAATGGTTATGGGGATAGAGCCTGGATGGGTTTGTGGTCAGTGCAGACGTGATGGGTTGAATGGCCTCCTTCTGCACTGTAGGATTCTATGAAGATGGTCACCAAGAAATCCAATAGGAAATTCTGGAGAAACTTCTTTACTGAAAGATTGATAAGAATGTGGAACTTGATCTACAGGGAATGGTTGAAGTGAATAGTATCCATGCAATTAAGGGCAAACAAGCAGAGTATATGAGGTTGAAGGAAATAGAGGGTTATGATGGTAGATTTTTTACAGCATGGTGGCACAGTGATTAGCACTGCTGCCTCACCGCGCCAGGGACCTGGATTCGATTCCCGGCTTGTGTCACTGTCTGTGTAGAGTGTGCACGTTCTCCCTGTGTCTGTGTGGGTTTCCTCCGGGTGCTCCTGTTTCCTCCCACAGTCTGAAAATGGGTGCATTGACCCAAACAGGTGCCCAAGTGTGGTGACTAGGGAAATTTCACAGTAACTTTATTGCAGTGCTAATGTAAGTCGTATTTGTGACTAATGAATAAACTTTAAACTTTACTTTAGATGAGAAAATATGGGAAGAGACACAAGTGGATCATAAACACCAGCATGGAGTGGCTGGGCTGAATGGTCTGTCACTGTGCTATATTTTAGATGTAATCCTATTCAAAACCATACATTTAGATTTTGAGATATACGGTCTAAAGCAGGGGTTCCCAAATTGGATTCCACCAAATCCCAGGGGTGCCCTGAAGTTCCAACAGCTACACAACAAAAAGGGAGGCTTTTTTCAAGAATACAAATAAAACTAAAGTGCACACGCATGTCAGTTGAAGAAGCAAAGATTTGGGAAAAAGCAACGACTGCAAATCAAAGAAAAACAAAAAATTAAATCAGAACCCATTTTTTTCTGTCACTGAGCAGAAAAGTGACTGAGGGAGTGGACAAGAGGACAAAATGATAAATAAGACAACAACTGGAGAGCGGTGCTCAAGAAGTACAGTGGCTGCAGAGAGGACAGGACGTACTCTGGCTAAGTAAGAGAAACTGCAGTTAACAAAAGCAAATCCGAACAAGTAAACCAAATGCTATGTGAGGGGGCTTTGGCAGGGGATTCATAGGATGGGGCTACCAGATAGAAGCTTTGACAGGGATGCATGGGTAGGTGTTTTGGGATGGCATACACGGGGGATGGCTTTCGGAATGGCTGATGTGAGGGAGGGCATTCATGAGAAGGGGCAAAAACATGTCATCGACATGATAAGAACCTTTGAGGTTCCCTGATACCCATGAGAGATCACTCGGGGTTCTGCGGCTGGAAAGGGTTTGGAAATCCCAATCTAAACCTTTAAAAACATACACTATGACACACCTGTGCATCCAACTCTACGTATATAATCCTATACCTATTTAAAATCTTAAATAGCAGTGTCCATTATTTCACATATTCTATACGCCACAAATTGCTAAAGACAGGTAACGTTTATTAGATGAAGAAGATAAATAGGTTGGGTATTGGAAGTGGGGGCGGCTGTTACTGTGTTGAGTTATGAGAATAAACTTGCTTAAGGTAAAAGACCAGCTTTTGATTGATTGCTTCACCATATACAATTATTGGAGTTAACATCTTTTCCAGGATCATAAAATTCTAAGAATAGCTACACTTAAATCTGCCAAGCTTACATCCAGTCCATTTTCTACATTTATTTCTCAATCAATCTGCATTCTCACCAACATACCACACAAGTAACAATCGATTCTAACTATATTAAGAACAAGTTACGCACTTGTGTGATTTTTTCCAGTAAGTTCCACTCGGTCTGGCTCCACAGTCATATGCCTGAATGATGAATGTGTACTCTTTCTGAAGTTCACAGTCAATTGGGCTTTTTGCACGAAGCAGGCCTTCTCCAGATGTCCTGTTTAACACCACAGCTTCAAAAGGCACGTCCTGCCCATGGATCTTAAAAGCGCAGATCTCACCTGTAACAAAAAAACGTTATGCTTGTGTGAACCCGACAGCACAAATTTGGACCACTTTGCCAGAAGTGAGAACTAACAGTCTGAACTGCGATTTATGCCGAGGGCCATTTTTCATATTAGAAGCAATTATTTCAAAAGAGGCAAAAATAAATTGAGTGACTGACCAATTTTACACTGTCAGTTGAGTTACCCATATTAGGAAATTGCCATTTCATACTAACACAACATTTTTACAATTGAGGAAGGCAATTTCCATCATAATCCATCCACCAAAAAGATTCCAAAATTTCCATGCAATTGCTTTGTAAATCATTCCAGAGCAATTTCCTCTTTTCTATATCTGGGAGACCATTTTAAGTGTATATTACACTTTGTAGGAAGTTGATTTTTAAGTCAAAATGCCAACAATTAGTTTTAACTAGTTTGAACCAATCACCTTGTTCAACTCATTTTTTAATTTGAAGTGACTATCTGGTTTTCCCTTCTTTGTTGTTTTTGTTATCTTATATACTTCTATTAGATGACGTCAGAGGTGCTGAAATGCCCAGGATTCTTCAGCTTTGCCTCGTAACTTAGATCCTGACAAAAGGGTCAATCTTGTAAGTTGCTTCAGTCTTTTTGGTGGCAACCAGAACCAGACATGATATTTGAGTTGTCTTTTGACTAACTACTCTGTACAGGGTCCTATGGGGAGTGGGTTAGCTCAGTTGGCTGAATGGCTGATCAATGGTGCAAAGCAACGCTAACAGCAATTCCTGTACTGGCTGAGGTTATTCTCCATTTTACCCCTCAAAGAACAGCACAGCATAGGAACAGGCCCTTTGACTTGCCAAGCCTGCACCGATTATGACTCCTATCAAGAACAACTGCCTGTATCCTTCTATTACCCACCTGTTCAGCTCACCTGAGGTGTGGTGATCCTCAGGTTAAATCACCACAAGTCATCTGAGATTATGACAAATTTTCAAGGTATTAACTCCTCTAGTTTCAAAAGAGAAATGCTGGAAAATCTCAGCAGGTCTGGCAGCTTCTGTCAGGAGAGAAAAAAGCTGATGTTTCGAGTCCAGATGACCTTTTGTCTACCATTAGTCGGTGTGGAACTTTGCAATCTTGCTCTTTCACTGAGGTTGGAAAATCCAGCATGAATTTATCAGTCATGACAATCTTAACGCATTTCCAAAATTCATCTCCAACACCTGTGAATGGTTCTTTGACTTGGCCAGAGTTACTGTTGAAGATTCTGGGCAGAATTTTCCTCCAGAAAATCGCATTATAACAATGAGAATAATGGAGTGATCGGCGCTGATTGTTCAGGAGTGCTCCCCATTGCAGTCCTCCCACACTCAATCACTTTCTTGGACAGTTGGGAGTTTCCCGCTGGTCTGGAGGAAGGGGGGAGGGGGGAGGGAGGAAGGGGGGAGGGGGGAGGGGGGAGGGGGGAGGGGGGGAGGGGAGAGGGGGGTGCAGTCACTTAACATGCCAGTGAGCTAGGCTTCAAAGCACTCGGGTGCCATTTTGCAAGCACGCCCCGATCTTACAGAGCACTGGGAGAGCCCCTCCCTCCTACCATGCACATCAGGGCCCCACCCCAACCTCTTCTATCAGTGGCACATTCCTCCACCCCATTCCCAAAAATAGGTTGCCAGCATTGCAGCCCAGCCAGTGGGTCCCCCGCCTTACCCCTGACATGCGCCACTTTATGACTGCCTTCATGATCCATCCCTGCATGACCTTTCCCTGTCAGAAACCCCCTGCATAGCCCCGCAACATAGCTCCCTCCCCGGCAGACCCCACTACCCCCTGCACAGCCCCTCATTATAGCTCCCCCTCCCTGTCAGATCCCCCCCCTGACCCCCACCCTATGCATAGCCCCTCATCATAGCTCCTCTCCTCTCACAGTCCTTACTCAGGCCCCACCGCTTTAGCATTGCCCACTGTGCGGTGCCCAACTGGTACTGCAGGGGTGTCCAGTGGTCACCACCAGGTAGACACTGTGGAATGGGCAATGCTCAGCCACCCAGGGTCTCCAAATTCCTTAGAGTGACCATCACATCAGGTCTGTTCTAATGGAGACTAGTAGTGATTTTTGCCATTATCGCTCCGTGCTCGAAGGCTGGAGACTTCCGTGTGCTGGGATTTGAATGGGCTATGCACTGAGCTTTGGGCATGTGGGGCAGGATATCCTGCCAGTTGGCTGGATCCAGAGTGCAGGATTTGCTTCCTTTTCTTTCCCTTTCTACATCGCACTGCCTCATTATTAAGATGATTAGATTCAAAGCATGATGTAGCATGAAAGACAAGTTGTCATAATTTTATATTTTTAGTAGCAAGCTTATCCCAGTCATTAATGTCAATGCTGCCATGCTTCAAGCTGAGTTTCAGAGTGCCCTTGAAACATTTTGTTGGTCCTCCCATGAAACACTAGCCAGCTGAGAGTTGAAGAAACAGGACCTGATGGTGGAGATATTTTTTGGTAATCTGGACACAGTGTCCAGTCCAGTACAGTTGATTTTGCAGAGATTTGGCTGAATGCTGTGGAATTGAGATGGACACGAGTGTTTAACAGTCCTCCCATTGAAACTGGAGGATGCAGCAGAAGTACTGATAATGTATTTTCCCTAGCACTCTTATGTGCCTCTGCTAGACAGTCCAGTTCTCACTGCTTTACAGGAGCATGGTGACAACTGCTATACTAAGAATTTTGTTGACTTATGGAGATTGTTTATTTGGCAAACACTGCTGGAGTTTGCAGAAAGCTGAGCTGGTGCAGTTGATCCACTGTTGGATCTTCTTGTCAACATTGGCCTTTCGGGAGAAGTGGCAGCCAAGCTATGGGCAGTGCTCAAAATGTTCCAAAGTCTCTCAAAAGTATTCCAATGACAGCATTTATTACTTATTTTTTATTCATTAATTTGAAAATGTAATTAGTCACATCAAAACTCCCAATTAGCTGCATTAGACCAGTGGCCAATGCATTGAACAATGCAGCCCATAAGTGGTTTTGCCTATTATAACTGAAGTTTCCAATTGCTTACTGGTTAAAAAAAAATGCAACCTGCTTTAAAATGAACATTTCAATGGAAGTAATTTTAAGTGCACCGAATTCTGAGCATTGGCATTTGGCACTTCATAAACACACCACTGCTCCATTGATGAGGAGGACAGCTTCCATTCTGATTAGAGATTTTATCTTAAACTTTCTAAAATGTAGTTAGAAATTCCACAATTTGTCTTATCAATAGAAGACTGAGCGGAGATATGATACAGATTTTTAAACTGCTTAAAGCGACAGATGACATAAAACCAGGCAGGTTGCTTAAGTCACACAGTGAAAAGCATTGGAGTTCAACTATAAAACTAACAAGCTTCCAACAAAGTTTGAGGGTCAAAGTAATAATTCTCATTTCCATGCACAAACTATATATTAGATTTAAAGCAAAAGTAAATAGGTCAACATTTATTGCCTCTCCCTAATTGCCCACGAGATGATGTCTTGGAAATCTAGATGTCTTGGAAATCTAGATGTCTTAGAAACCTGAATGTCTTAGAAGTTGAACTGATTTGATTCATCATTAACACATGTATTGGGATCAAGTGAAAAGTATTGTTTCTTGCAAGCAATACAGACAAAACATACAAGAGTACATAGGAGAGAAGGAAAGGAGAGGGTGCAATTATTGATAGGGTGAGGAGAGATATCAGCTTAAAATAAGTAAATATCTGTAGGAGAAAACAGAAACCTTTGAGATTTGTTTGTTGAGACATTTGCTAAAATTTTTGCATATAGGCCATATGACAAATGAGGTTGTAATTGTAAGAGCAAAAAGAATTGACATCCAGAAAAGAAAACATTAGCATTTGATCATTTGGTCAGAGCTGAAAAGCTGTAGTGATATTTTCTAGAAGGCAAAGTGGAGAGCAGCAGATAGAGAGGTGGACCCTGGTGTAGATTGATGAAGGATGCTAAAAAGTGGTTGCAGATCAAGTACAGTGGATGTGAGAGGGTGGTACAAGACTGACAAGTGTGACGTACTGTGACAGCAGATCTCTTGGTAAGAGTTTGCTACAAGCAGAGGTATATATGTTTTCCAATTTCATAACACAAGTCTGGATGATACATAAAAAGTGTCAATAAAAGGTGGAAAAGATTGCTACTGCCATGATAACCTTGAATCCATCACCTTACGTTCTCCAGGAATGACATTGTTGATGAAAACACACCTTTCCTCCTTTTGAGTAACTTTAGGGGATAAATCACTTCATTTCGGTCCACTTCTCACTTTGTATGCTTTAGCAGCCCTGTATCCAAGGAGCATTAGACTCCAGGAATGGGTATCAAATCCCCAAAGTGTATACTATTTTGTTATTTGCTTTATTTACTTTAGTTTTCTGGAGTCAGTGTCGTGCATCTGCCCTTAATTTCTTTTTAAAGATAGTCACTTTGAAACACATTACACCATCTGATTGCAAAGGGATCAGACAGTTGGAAGTCTCATTAACTTATAATAATCAGAGCATTCTCAAACTAAATGAAACGTGTCGTCAGTGCAGCCTGCTAAAATCCCAAGGCTGTCAATTAGAAGCCAACATCTGTGACTATTTATTAGAAGCTGATAAATGAAAAATCTATATATATGTGCAAATAAATCAGGAAACTCAATGCTACAAGAATCACATTGTCCTTTTATCGTAATACTGTAGAGATTTGGATATATGTAGAACTTGATCACATTATTACAAAAACATCCCAAGGAATTTTTCACACAATTAATTTATCAAGTGGAGCAAACAGCCGCATTTCATTGTCACTGAATAAATGAATGACCAATTTATGGTTTGGTAATAAAATTGGTTAAGGAAAGACCGCTGGCTCGGAAATCAGATGGTTTTCTTGGTATGGTGCTCAGAATCTTTCACATCCACATAAACCACTGGAAAAAGTAGAAAGGATTCTGGTCTTTTCATCTGAAGGAAGGTATACCACACCAGAGCCTTGGCATCAAGCAATAAAATAGTAAATTATGCAAATACTCATTTAGTTTTTAATTCACCTTTGTAAATAAATGTGAGATGGAGTGAAATACACCCAATTTCCGGATGGTCATACCTTGGAGGATCCTTCCATCCTTCCCTTCGGATGTTCCTACACATTCTCAATGTGGGAACTGTATGGGAAGTTTGGACTTCTAACAAGCACTCACCTTGCATTTGGAATCCTCTAAAAGTCAAAGATTTCAGACGGTTCTGACTTACTTCGTAGATTTGTTACCAAGGAGAAAGATTACAACCTGTTCATGCCTAACTATATAACCCCCTCCCCCCCAAAACTCCCCACTGGATCCCTGCCATCTACCCCTCTCCCCACCTTCAACGACCACCCTCACCAACTAACCACTGACCCCTAACTATCCTCCACCCAACTGCAACCACGAATGCTCCCCCTCGACAAACACCCATCACCACCCCGACTACCTCCCAAACTCAACTAACCCATGACCCTCTGACTATACCTCCCAACCAATTCCTCCAGCTATCCCCCCAATGAACTACTCCAAACTCCTTGACTACCCGTTAATGCCATGACTAACCCCCACCCCGCTCAACCTGCCCACTGCTCCTGGCCCCCGCCTAATTCCCACCACCCTACTACTCCCTGAAAGCTTGACTCGCCCCGTCAATCCCAGTTCCTTCCCTATCCTACCCCTGCGATTCACTGTACTTCCTCATCCACTTAACTTCTCTCCGTGGCCTGTCAATGCAGTATTGTTACATTTAAGCTCACTGGGAATACGTTAGCTCACGATATAAAAAGGGGAAAATGCCGTGGCTTCCTCCAATGCTCCCACACTACAAAGGACACTTAAATGGCTGTTCCTGAGAATGCCCAGTTTGGAAATCTGGGCAAGAAACTTGGAGTTCCAATGCAAGGTAAGTAAGGAGCAGCAGAGTGACAATGCAAAGTTGATTTTTCCCTCTTTAGAAGATTTGACCCAAGTTTCATAACACGTGAGAAAATGATGCACAAGAATTATTGGTTTCTCTCACTTACATAACTGGACACTTCCTGCAATGATGCACATTCTAAAATGAATATAAATATCACAAACAAATCTTAAGATGTTTTTTAAATTGAGCTTAAAATTCCAGTCGATGCTTAAAACAAAATGGGAGTTAGTTCAATTGATGGATTGGTGATTACATTGACAGCAGATTTTAGACCAGCTTCAATCAATCTATTTGGATGAAATAGCCCCAGAGTTCCTGATGCCAGTCATTATCCCTGTGGTCCTACTGCAAAGCTTATGCATGGCTTGATCTGAGTTCATTATGATACCTCCCATTGTTCAAGTGCCTGTCAATACCAGACACACTAATTAAGAACGATCAAACTGAGCAAGGTAAAAGGCTGTTACTGCCATCTGCACAATTGTATCTCCAGCCCCCCCCACCCCCCACGAATCATTGCCTTCAGAACAGGAAGAAAAGCAGTATAACAAACAAGATAACAAGACCATATTAACATAATAGTAAATTGCTGCAGCTGCTGGATTTTGAAACAAAAACAGAAAATGCCTGAAAATCTCAACAGGTCTGACAGCATCCGAGGAGAGAGAATTGAGCTAACGTTTTGAATCTGGATAATGCTTTGTCAGGGCGGATAACGAGACCATTCAGTGGTAAAAATGGCACAAAATCATCTCCAGACATATTACAAGTATAGTAGTTATTTTGCCATATTATTCTTTATGAAAGGATGTGCTGAATAAGTCTTCAGTATAACTCATTAAGTTACTCAATGCATGATAGTGAAGCAGCCACTTCAATACGGTCAACTCAGTGGAGCCCTATCAGACCAAGTACCAGCATTCTAGTAGGCATAACCAGATTGATGATCAGGTTAGTTTTAACCTATCCTGCCCATCAGAAATCTGAGGAATGTAAATGCAATACTTGTTTTATACCCCATTTGATTCTATTCTCCACTGATGTCAAGATCCACCTAATACCATGGATTTCATACCTGACAAGTTAAGGAAAAATCACGCCACCAAATGTCATTTCTTAATTCAGTCCCAATGTTTCAAAAATAAACAGGAAGACTTAGTTTTAATAGAAAAAAACTATTGTTAAACTGTAGATCAGAACCACAGAATTCCGACACTGCAGCCCATTGATTCTGCACCAACTC
Source organism: Carcharhinus amblyrhynchos (assembly GCF_965287045.1). NCBI lineage: Eukaryota > Metazoa > Chordata > Chondrichthyes > Carcharhiniformes > Carcharhinidae > Carcharhinus > Carcharhinus amblyrhynchos. Next base: position 97,013,929 of record NC_137326.1, on the reverse strand, counting down.
CAAAAGTGCATCTTAACCCAGGCCCACTACATCCCTCTCCCCCCCAATGCCCTATGCCCATAATCACATGCATTTACCATGGCTAATGCATCTAATCTATATATCCTTGGACACAAAGCGGCAACTTAGCATGGCCAATCCGCCTAACCTGCACATAAGAACATAAGAACATAAGAAATAGGAGCAGGAGTAGGCCATCTAGCCCTTCGAGCCTGCCCCGCCATTCAATAAGATCATGGCTGATCTGTTGTGGCTCAGTTCCACTTTCCCGCCCTCTCCCCATAACCCTTAATCCCCTCTCTTATCAAGAACCCATCAACCCGCTTCTTAAAAATATTTAGCGAGGCAGCCTCCACCACTTCAACGGGCAGAGAATTCCAGAGATTCACCACCCTTTGAGTGAAGAAGTTCCTCCTCAACTCCGTTCTAAACCGCCTCCCCTTTATCTTGAGGCTGTGCCCCCTAGTCCTACTGTCTTTTTTGAGCGGGAAGAGTCTCTCCACCTCTATCCTATCCATCCCATTCATCATCTTATACGTCTCAATGAGATCTCCCCTCATTCTTCTAAACTCTAACGAGTACAAGCCTAGTTTATTCAGCCTCTCCTCATAGCTCAATCATCTTTGGACAGTGGGAAGAAACAAGAGTATTCGGAGGAAACCCACACAGATATGGGGTGGAAGTGCAAACTCTACACAGGCAATCACCTGAGGCTGGAATCGAACTTGGACGCGAGGCTCTAGGTCTTCAATTCATTAAATAACATCCTCTGGGTTTTAATACATATGTAAAAGTGGCACGGTGGCACAGTGGTTAGCATTGTTGCCTCACAGTGCCAGAGACACAGGTTCAATTCCAACCTCAGGTGACTAACTGTGTGGAGTTTGCACAGTCTCCCCATATCTGCGTAGGCTTCCTCTAGGTGCTCTAGTTGCCTCCCACATTCCAAAGAGGTGTGGGATAGGTTGATTTGCCATGTTAAATTGTCCCTTAGTTTCAGAGGACTAGCAGGATAAATATATGGGGTTACAGGGACAGAGCCTGGGTGGGTTTGCAGTCAATGCAGACTTGATAGGCCAAATGGCACCTTCTGACTGTAGGGAGTCTACGATCCTATGAAAAATAAATATATATGTGTAGAGGATCCTCCCATTAAGTGATTTTAAGTCCTAGCCATTTGTTTCAGTTCTGTAACTTCACTGGTTATTTGCTGACTCAAGAATGGGAATGCGATTCTCTAATCAGAATTTAGAATTTTACTTTGGGGTGACAATTTCTTTAAAAGATCCCTTTAGGCAGTCTAGTGTATTTTTACAGTTCACCATCTTTTGTTAGGGTTCTGGATCTGGGCCCCAAGGTATACATGAAGCCAAACTAAACCCCAAGAATTTGACTACTTTGGCATAAATTTCTGGAAAGGATGCTTCACTCCAGGGGTAATTCTACTGATAAATTAGGGTTCTTTTATCAAAACAAGCTTTATACATGACAGTTTAACTATAACTCTAACAAAATGAAGCAGCTTAACTTTTAACAGTTGAACAATCGTTTAAAAAAAGGAAACAACTTTGATTTTAAACTTATTACCATTTCAGTTCCAAATAAACAACAGTCCTCTGAGACTCAAATGCCACTTTAAATACAATTAGTAAACCCAGGCATGCTTGCTATAAATTGGGTTAAAGTCCTTGAAGCTTTCATATAGGTTTTGATTTTCAGAGCAACTTACAGACTTCTGTCTTTAAACAACCTCAGCCAGAAATTGAACAGAAAGCTGTTTCCCGCTCTGTTACCCAGCTCATCCCATTAATCATAACGACATGTGATCCTGTAATCTTAAACAAAATCCCCAATTTCTATTCCTTTAATAAGAAAAAACCCAGAGGACCCTATATTTTGTAAGCAAGAGTCTATTACTTCTCTCCTAAGTAAACACCACATGGCTAAAATGAGTAATTAGCCTGCTCTCCCAGCATCTGAGCTGTATTGCTTTCAAACATACCGACTACCTGCACAAAAACCTGAATCTTAAAATATTCCCCTGAACCGTAACATAAGCTGCTCTAAAAATCAAAATGTCTGTGAAAGCTTCAAGGACTTTAACCCAATATATAGCAAGCATGCTTGGTTTTACTAATTGTATTTAAAGTGGCATTTGAGTCTAAGAGGACTGTTGTTTATTTGGAACTGAAATGGTAATAAGTTCAAAATCAATGTTATTTCTTTTTTTAAAATGATTGTTTAACTGTTAAAAGTTAATAGGGCAGTATCTACATGTTCAACATCCAGTGACTCATAAATCAAGTCCCCATCATGAGTTAAATCAAGAGGGTTCCCAGAATGCAGAGTTTGAAACATAGAAACTAGACGTAGGAGTGGACTACTGGGCGATTCATTACGATAATGGCTGATAATCAAATTCAGTATCCTGATTTGGCCTTTCCCCTACATCCCTGATCCCTTTAACCCCAAGAGCTATATCAATTAGCTGTTCTTCATCAGCTGTGCAGCAGAGGCATCAGTTGGCTCTAGTTACCCTGCATCAGGAAAAGAGGGGTATGGGAGAGCAGATGAAAGCAAAAAGGCATCAACCAGCAAGGGTTCCAGGCACCTCTTAATCAGTGGACAATGAATGCTACTGGAAAATAGATGTCTAATCAGGAGTCAGCTTTGAAACAAGGGATTTTTGAAGATGGACTTTCCTTAGCGAGTTGCTAGGTCCCTTTTTCTGTTTTTCATAGAAACAGTATTTCACAGTTATTAATGCTGCCTCAGCATAATGAAATAAAATGTCAAACTGCCTCTTTTTTGCCATCTCAAAAAGCTGATGCTCGACTGCTATAACATAACGATTTCATGCTAAAGCACAAACAAAACAGATCAGCATTTCACGTCAATCCTTAAAGTGATCCTGTCACTGAGAGTCATTTAAAACTAGAGAACTGACAGTAGCCAAATTTAGAAGTAATCATTAGTAAACTGACATCAAATCTACTGTTTATTCATTGTGCACCCTCAATTTCTGAAATGCACTGAAGTGATACGAGATTTCCTATCATTTCATGGGATCATGGACCACAAAACATGGCCTGGACTTCCGCAAAGCAGCAATCATCACTCTCCCCCGTCTTTTCCATGCTTCAGTGCTGCTCTACGTTTCTTGCCGGGCTCCTTCAGAAATGCAGCGTCCCTCAGAGAATTCCATCGTAGCACTGTAGCATCAGATCACAGAATCAGATCATAGATCATAGAGTGCAGAAGGAGGCCACTCAGCCCATGGTGCCCGCATTAGCTGTCTGACAGAGGACCTTACCCAGACCCTTTCTCCCACCCTCTCCCCTTAACTCCAGACATTTACCCTGCTTACCCATCTAAGCGCAAGTCTTGGGACATTAAGGGGCCAATCCACCTAACCTGCTCATCTTTGGACTGTGGGAGGAAACCAGAGCAGCCGGAGGAATCCCACACAGACAAGCTCCACATAATCATCCAAGGCCAGAATTGAACCCAGGTCCCTGGTGCTGTGAGTGTTAACCACAGTGCCACCATGCTGTCCAATCACCACATCTGGGGAAAAACCTTCTTTTTAAAGGTGCGAGCTGATAGTAAGTTTAACTGTCCAGTATAAATATTCATGAATGGGTGCGGCTGGTAGGGTGGATAGGCGAGTGAGCTAAGTGAGCAGAGTGGCAGGTGGGTGGGCTGGTAAGTAGGCACTAGGCCTCCCTGGGATCAGGAGCAGAGATGGGGAGGGTCAAATACTGGTCGGTTGGTGTAGGGTAACGCGACGGGGGGATAGGGCATTAGGTGGGCAGTTGGCTTCCCCAGGATCGGATCAGAGGTGGGCGGAATCAAAATATTAGCCACACCATGTGCCTGTTCCCTGGTTTCATTCCATCTCCAGGCCATTATTGCAGATGTAAAGTATTGCTGGCAGAGCTGTCCATGTTCATGTAGTACACAGCTGATCAGGTTCATTAAGAGCCCTAGTAACTTAATTTTTCTGCATTGGCAAGGGCCAATTTACTGGCAGCAGGCTAGAGGAACAAATACTCCAAGCAGGTTTAAGTCCCTTTCTCACTTGCCTGGTTTGGAAAAGCAGCTACAGACCATCCTATAGGGTGAATCCGTCTCCACAGAACAAACTCTTTCCTCAGATTCAGCAACCAAGCACTTCTGTCCTTTGATGAAAAAGATGTAAAAAATTTTGAGCGTGGGTTCTTCCACTTTGAAGAAATATTCCTGTTACTTACCTCCCCCAACTCTGAGCCCCCTCCTCCTGCTCCATACCTAATCCTGATTCCCAGAGGGAAAATCCAGCCCAAGGTCTTTCCCTAATCCAGTTCCAAAATTCCAATGAAGCACAATTTAAACCAGATATAAGGTTCAAAATTACTAACCAATGAATTGAAAATCTGAAATTAAAAATAAAATGGAAAATGGTGGAATTTTATAGCAGATTAGGGCTATACGCAAAATACTAGTGTACCCTGTTCTCTTTCAGATGCCAACAGAATTGCTATTTCCAGTATTTGCCACTTCTAGACAAATCCTACCATATGAATGGCAAGAGATAACAAAATGTTTAATAGACATTTCTAAGGTAGCTTAGTGCAAACTAAAAGCAAACATCAGGACACAATGAACAAATAATCACCTATCTCTGGCTCTAAGAGTAGCTTTCATGAACATTCAGTCCTCAGATTTAGAAGCAATTTCTGTGCCATCATTTCCTAGTCAAAGAATTAAACATCTGAGTTAACACAATGAGACCTTTTTGCTGGTGCGTTAACAAAGGGATGTAGTCTTCAACTGTTAACAGTGAATCAATTGGCGGTTTGCTTGTTGCTATTTGACATCTTTGTTGTTTTACAATCCAAAATGTCGAATGCTTGCATGATTTTGTACAGAAGATCAGCCAAGAAATTGCTGCAGCAGTCACCATTATTTTCTGTATTGCCCAGAAGTGATGCAGCCTTGAATGTGTCTGAACAAATGGGTGGAAAAACACGAATAGGCCATTAATTTCCCTTAACTCGCTCTGCTATACAAGATTATGGCCAATATAAGCCTCAGTTCCATTTGCTCCATTTCCTTTGATGTCCATTGCTGACAGAATCTATCGATTGCAGCTTTTGTAAATGTCAGTTGTCTCAGATTCCAAAGCCTTTTTGTGGATCACATTCCATATTTTCTCTTTCATTCAGAAATACTTCTAATTTCACTGCGGGTTGGTAGGATAATAATACCTCATACTTCCTGGGACTACCCTCAATTTGCACACAAGAGATGCCTCTATATTACTGCCATTTAGTATTGCTAAATCAAATGGGATATCAACACATTTAAAAGGGTTTAATTATATTCCAGGACCCCATGAAATTCATTTTTCTTTGTCTAAATTTCATAGAATCCCTACAGCGCTGAAGGATGCCATTTGGCCCATCAAGCCTGTACTGAAAACAACCTGACCCAGGCTCTTTCTCTGTAACCCCACATATTTACCCTCCTAATCCCCCTTACATGAAGGGGCAATTTAGCATGGCCTAGCCACCTAAGCTGCACATCATTGAAGTGTGGGAGGAAACTGGAGCACCCAGAGGAAACTCTCACAGACAAGGGGAGAATGTCAGCTGCTTTGTTGCCACCACAGTTTGCCATAACTTTACCTATTATCCAGTGACCACCAATCTCTGGATTGAAGTGAAGCTACATTAAAATGGGCTATTTTCTTTGTGGAAATCTGTGCACACCCACTTCCCCTCACAATCTCTCCCACCTTTCTCAAAACTACAGGCCAGTTTCCAACTAATGGACACAGGAAACTTCCTTGCTATCTCTGGTGAGCAGCAGTTGGATTTTGCTCTTCCTTCCTGAATTTGAGTAAATGCTGACGCAATCCCAGCTTCTGTAACACTGCATGATTTAGTATCAAAATGATACAGCACTTTGACACACTTAGAAGTTGAATACTCAGGTAAAGAGATCCACGCATGTATGGTTTTAAAGTGCCAATAAAATTGCCATATCAGTGCAGGTGTAGAATAATCAACGTTTATTTAAGTCTCTCATAACAGAGACACAAAAATGGCAGATCTACCAGAGGTGTGCAGCAATACACTAGGGATGCAGGCTTGTTGTTTGCTCATTGCAGGTGCAGTTCAGCTGTGACAGGGTCACATCCCTAGTGCTTATTGGTCTTCCTTCTTTATTAACGATTCTCAGTCCTGACAGTGACTGCAGATTGAAAATTAATGGTGATGTTGGTTTGGCAAGTTGAAACTGACACCGCCAGACCTTTTTAGTGAAGGTTTAGCATTCCCTTTGAAATATGCATTTGCTCCTTTGAATAGGTGCGCCTATTCCTGTTCACTTAAACAACGCTTCCTCAAATTATGCCAAAGTCCCAGAAGTCTGAGCAAATCTTGTCTAGTTGGAACTATTCAACTGTCGTGATTAAAGCAACTTCAGATTCTTGGTTCCAATACACAGTGAAGTGATGTACAAGACAAGAATTTATTTTGAATGGTGTCTCCTTCAGAAACTAATTGAATTCATTTTATCACTACCTTGTTTCCTGTGCTGGTGATAGCCATTCACAATAGGTGTTGAAGTATACCGTGAGGGATCTGTCTCTTTAAATCCAATTTGTATTTTGTGAGGCAGGCCTGAACTAAGAGAAAAACTGAACTGAAAAGAGGAACACAACAGATAAAAATAGAAAGGAAGCTGACCCTGCTCCACTATTGATGAAACAGCAACAAACTGAGATTGGAAACCAAAGTAGCTTTGTAAACAACTGTTGTTACTGTGGGAATTATTCCAAGTTTACTTATTCAAGGGGTAAATGTTATACTAGGTAATGATGTGATAGGCTTCAAAGTATTAGCATCCCAGAGTTTCAATCGAGTCAGTTGAGAGCAGAGAAACAGATTTTGCAGGAGGAGCATCCCCAAATTGTTCCCAGAACTTTTGTCTACCAGAATCACATAATGCTGGACAGGATGACATGGAATCAACTGAGAGGGAATTCAGCTGTTCAGCTGGATAAGACCTTTTTAGGAATTTGAAAAAGGATAAAGGTTTTAAAAGTAACAATGTTGAATTATTTAGTCATACGCCCTTGATTGAAGCTCAGCAGATACACCCTGGCTTCTGGGGTTGACTCAGATGACATATTCTTGGAAGAATCAGAACGCACCCTTGATTCTTCTCTGAAAGATGACAGATTGATGAGGAAATGGTGACGTCCTCAGAAGCCAGGGGGCGAGAAGTGGGCAGTAGCCCATCCAATTGTTGCCAGCACAGGTCATCACAGATATTTTAAGAATCTCCCATGATATTTCAATGACAACTTATTTAGGAAAAGAAAGACTCAGTTTGAATTAATGAAGCACTTCTGTTGGCTAGGATCACATGGAGAATTTTGGAAGGCGTGTCACACGTCAACTGGTTGGAAAACACCAGCCAACAGTTAAACCATCTCCACTGATCCTAAAACACGGTTTTGATTAACCATTTCATAGTGTTCTAATGCACTGTGTGCAACCCCTATCCAAATCCAAAATAGGGCATCAACATACTTTAATCAGTATACTTTAATCAGTTTAATAAACACACTTTAATTAAGTTTATGCTGGACAACGATTATGCTAGACAGTGATATCATTGAACAAGTCAAACTAACTGGAGTTCTCCAGTTGCCCTGGTAACATAAGTGAATGGATCATTGATTCTGCATTAATACAGGAAAATTAATGCTGGAGCAAAAACTGATTCTTTTCCCATTTCTAACTTGGGGATTGCTTTGAAATTCAAACTTCAATAGCAGAGGCTATTTGCAAGTTCCATTACAGATCAAGCCAAATAAAGCTCTGCTTTTGTAAGCCCAGATGGCTGTACCAATGTATAATTATGCCGTTTGAAATGAAGAATGCGACCTTTCAAAACTGAGCAATTGCTGGATTACACATCTGTGTTGTGCATATTAAAACCCAGGAAGAACATGTGGAACACCTAAGTGCACTATTTGATAGACTACAAAGGACCAATTAGGTGAAATATTTTGCAAAAGATTTTCCAATTCACCAGCGGATTTGCATCGCCGTTCGTGCTCGTAGTGGATGCAAGCGCAAATTCATGCCCTATGGTTCCTCAGAATGTGTGCATTCTACCAAAGTTTGTCCTGAATTTCAATGTGGGAGTTGCTCCATCAATAAATTCGCTGAAGAAGAATGTAAAGTTTAAGTGGATAGAGTCTTATCAGACTGCCTTTGAGAGGTTGAAGGCCGCATTAATAAATTGAAGGCTGCTCTGAATAGCTATTGATGTCAGTCATGTAGGCATAAAGGCACTGTTTGCTTCAAAAGAAAGATACTGATACAGAGCAGCCAGTCAATCAGTTCTCAAGAAAACTTAATATGTCAGCCAAAATGTTCCAGAACTGAGAAGGAAATGTTGAGACTTGATTTGTCTGTTCAACAATTGGAAGTGTGTGGTCCATGACTTCTGATGGAATTGGAAGCAAGTTGAATTGGCATTCCACTCCTAATTTCTAGCTTTAAAATGGAGCTGCTCCTATCTTGTCTGAGCTTCTGACTCAGATTACTCCACTGCAGCGGGCTCCTGAGAGCTAGAATTCAAAGATCAGCTTAGCTGAAGGTAAGTAAGCTACATGACCCAGTCAACAACACAAGATGCCATAAGCTGGATAAGTTTAAGGTTCCAGCCACTTTGAGAAGTCCAGGGAGAAAAGTAGTTTTTGTTTGGCAGGTTGTACCCAGGAGAGGTTGGCGGATGGGGTGGGGGGGGTGGATTGGGTTGAGTCTTGGGGAGGAGAGGGCATCAGGCGTGCCTTGGGGTTGGGGGAGGGGATGAGGGTCTTTGGTCAGGGAGCAGGCCAGATCTGGTTGGATCACATTAGGCTGTCAATTAGACAAGAGAAGGGGTAGTGGGGGAATGTGGAGAGTCCATTGGGGGGGAGTTGTGAGTGAAGTGGTTGGGGGTGGGGAAAGGGGAAGTGGTGGTGCATCAGGGTGAATCATTGTTTTGGCTACCCAAAAGCTGAAGGTGGGTTTAATTCTTCAAACTATTTCTGGATAACTTTTGCTGAGTGACATTCAGAACCATCTGAAATTGGTGATTTAAATTGCATCATCCAACTTCAGGGCATATGCCCAGCAGAAGTTTGAACATTCGCAGGTCTAGTGATTACGTGGCAATATCAGAAGAGGGATGGGGGGAGCAATTCCCCATCACATCTTTCCTTGGGACATTCTCCATGATTCACCACCCCAGAGCTCAGACATTATGGGCTTATGTTGGAAATAATCAAGGAGAGCTTTTAATTTACATTGATGATAATCCACTGATGTTTTTCAAAAGATTCCATATGAAGAAGCTTTGGCTGGCGTTTGATGCTGCAATTCCCCTTCAGCCTAAAAGCCTATTAAAATAGTTAAGCAAATGTTCTTTTACAACAATGACTCTTTATTCTAATTGCTGCTTCGTATCTTTTCAGGGTAGTCAATCACAGAGAAGTTAGGCTAAATTATGCATGTTATTTTGAATGTTTCTGTTCTAACAGTTATTATACACAATATAAGTGGGGAGTTATCTCAACAACACACACATCACATCCCTCGCAATCAGTGAGGCTCAGATTGGTTTACTTCTGTTTGACCTTATATCAAATGAGGGTTAGCAGATACAATACACAGACGCCTCAAACCTTCGAGATAGTTTGTAGTCTGGGAAATGTCAGCTTAGGAAGCCCATTTGCCAGGAATTTCAGTCTTGCTCCTGAATTCATCTTGGCCTTAACCTGGGAAGGGTGAGATGGGCCCTAGTTTACCATTCTGATTCTAAGCACTGGGCGGACTTGAATACAGAAGTATTTCAGATCCAACTTTTAGACCCATTCTCCAGCACCCCCATATGCACTCCAAAAATATCAGTGAGTCTGAATCACGCTGCACAAGCCTGTGGGCAGTGCTTAACGTGCCCAAAACCCTGCAGCTCCAATCGGCGCTGCCAACTGCGAAGAAAATGATAGAATGCGGCTCGCCTGTCACATGGCTCTCATGCTGGATAATGTCTCCCCCTGGCCCTCACAGACACTGCCCCACGCCCACAACATTACTGATCCCCTTATCCCCCCACCCACCTGCCATCCAAAACAATCCCGGGCACCTCCCCTCCTTCCTGCCACTGATCTCAGGCAGTGTGGCAGCGAACCCCACCTTCATCTCCAATGATCTCAGGCAGAGAGGCAGCGGATGCCTCTCCACCCCCAAAGACCTCAGGCAGAGAGATCCACTCTACAGATATCAGGGAGGGTGGTCCCCCTCACCCCCACCCCAGACCTCCCAGACAAGGCCCCCATCTCCTCCAGACTCCTACGGCTGTGTGACACCTCCCTCTCTCATCCCCCAATCATTCAGGCACTGATCCACCACCCACCCTCCCAACAGCACACCTGCAAGTGCTCACTTACCTTCCCCTCAATGCTAACAAGCATGGAACTTGCTGGAATGTTCTGCCAAACTGCCTGCAGCTGATCTGCCCTAACAAGGGGCAGCTCCATTAAAAACGCAAGAATGGACAGACAGGCAGGCATTCCTGCACAAAATGTGTGCATGACCAGTCCCCTGATTTTCTGAGGGTGACCTGGGGAGGCTACCGGATGCAGCAGAGGTGAGGTGGGACACCCTCTTCCCCCCCAGGATGAGGCAGACCCTGTGGGGATTGATGGAAATGCAGCCTCGGAGGCAGTAGCCACCTCAGTCGGTGCAAGGCACTGGCCCCACACCACGAAGCAGTGCCGGAAAAAAGTCAATGACCTCATCCAGGCAGCAAGGGTGAGTGCTGAACCACATCTTGCATCTTCCCCCAAATCTCCCCCAGCTCCTCCCATCCCCAGCACTCTGCATATTTTCAGCTCCTCACTCCTGAACTGCTCCTTCCTATTCCCCACAAAAGCCCCACTGCACTTGGCCTCTAAGGATCACCACTTGATACTCTGCAGGAGTCATGTTGTGGCCATTTCAGAGACATGGATAGAGCAGGGACAGGAATGGTTGTTGCAGGTTCCGGGGTTCAAATGCTTCAGTTGGAGTAGAGAAGGAGGTAGAAGGGGGGGGAGGGGTAGCATTATTAGTCAAGGATTGTATCACAGTGTCAGAGAGGAAGTTTGATGAGGACTTGTCTGTTGAGGTAGTATGGGCTGAGATTAGAAATAGGAGAGGAGAGGTCACCCTGTTGGGAGTCTTTTATAGACCTCCTAAAAGTTCTAGAGAGGTTGAGGAAAGGATTGCGGAGACGATCCTGGATAGGAGTGAAAGTAATAGGGTAATTGTTATGGGGGACTTTAACTCTACTAATATTGATTGGAATAGCTATAGCTCTAGCTCATTAGAGGGGTCAGTTTTTGCACAAAGCGTGCAGGAAGGTTTTTTGACTCAGTATGTAGATAGGCCAACTAGAGGTGAGGCTATATTGGATTTGGTGCAGGGAAATGAGCCAGACCAGGTGTTAGACTTGGAAGTTGGTGTGCATTTTGGTGATAGTGACCACAATTCGGTTATGTTCACCTTAGTGATGGAAAGGGATAGGCATAAACCTCGGGTCAGTAGTTTTAGCTGGGGGAAGGGTAATTATGAGGCTATTAGGAGAGAATTAGGAAGCATAGGTTGGACTAGGAGACTACAGGGTCTGGGAACGTCCGAAATGTGGAGTTTTTTCAAGGAGCAGCTACTGCGAGTCTTTGATATGTATGTCCCTGTCAGGCAAGGAGGAAATAGTCGAGCTAGGGAACCGTGGTGCACTAAAAAAATTGATTCGCTGGTTAAAAGGAAAAAGGAGGCTTATGTCCGGATGAGACTTGTGGGCTCAGGTAGTGCACTAGAAAGCTTTAGATTGGCTAGGAGGGAGTTAAAGAGTGAGTTAAGAAGGGCTAAAAGAGGACATGAGAAGACTTTGGCTGATAGGATTAAGGAGAATCCTAAGGCGTTCTATAGATATGTTAAGAACAGAAGATTGGTTAGGGCAAGATTAGGGCCAGTTAGAGACAGCAGTGGGAAGTTATGTGTGGAACCGGAAGAAATTGGAGAGGCATTGAACCAAAATTTCTCTTCGGTATTCACGCAGGGGGACATAAATGTAGCTGTGGAGAACACTGGGTTACAGGGTTGTAAACTGGACAGTATTGCAGTTGATAAGGAGGATGTGCTAGATATTCTTGAGGGTTTGAAAATAGATAAGTTCCCTGGGCCGGACGGGATTTACCCTAGGATTCTCTGGGAGGCAAGAGAGGCGATTGCAGAGCCTCTGGCTCTGATCTTCAGGTCGTCGTTGGTCACAGGTATAGTGCCAGAAGATTGGAGGATAGCGAATGTTGTCCCATTGTTTAAGAAGGGGAACAGAGACTTCCCCGGGAATTATAGACCGGTGAGTCTTACTTCTGTTGTGGGCAAGGTTTTAGAAAAAATTATTAGGGATAGGATTTATAGTTATTTAGAGAGTAATGAATTGATTGGAGATAGTCAGCATGGTTTTGTGGAGGATAGGTCGTGCCTTACTAACCTTATTGAGTTTTTTGAGAAAGTGACCAAAGAGGTGGATGGGGGTAAGGCAGTTGATGTGGTATATATGGACTTCAGTAAGGCGTTTGATAAGGTTCACCATGGAAGGCTTCTGCAGAAAATGCAGATGTATGGGATTGAGGGTGATTTAGGTAATTGGATCAGGAATTGGCTAGCAGATAGGAGACAGAGGGTGGTGGTTGATGGTAAGTATTCGACATGGAGTTCAGTTACGAGTGGTGTGCCTCAGGGATCTGTTTTGGGGCCACTGCTGTTTGTAATTTTTAGAAATGATCTGGATGAGGGTATAGTTGGGTGGATTAGTAAATTTGCTGATGACACCAAAGTCGGAGGTGTGGTAGATAGTGAAGAAGGGTGTCATAGTTTACAGAGAGACTTGGACAAGTTGCAGAGCTGGGCCGAGAGGTGGCGGATGGAGTTTAATGTGGAAAAGTGTGAGGTAATTCACTTTGGCAGGAATAACAGATGTGTAGAGTATAGGGCTAACGGTAGGACTCTGAATAGTGTGGATGAACAGAGGGATCTAGGTGTATGTGTACATAGATCCCTGAAAGTTGGGAATCAAGTAGATAAGGTTGTTAGGAAGGCATACAGTGTCTTGGCGTTTATTGGTAGGGGGATTGAATTTAGGAGCCGCAGCGTCATGTTGCAACTGTACAAAACTCTGGTGCGGCCGCACTTGGAGTATTGTGTGCAGTTCTGGTCCCCACATTATAGGAAGGATGTGGAGGCTTTGGAGAGGGCGCAAAGGAGGTTTACCAGGATGTTGCCTGGTATGGAGGGGAGGTCCTACAAGGAGAGACTGAGGGATTTGAGGTTGTTTTCGTTAGAAAGAAGGCGGCTAAGAGGGGACCTTATTGAAACATAAAAGATGATTAGAGGTTTAGATAGGGTGGACAGTGATAGCCTTTTTCCTCGGATGGAGAAAGCTAGCACGAAGGGGCATAGCTTTAAATTAAGGGGTGGTAGTTATAGGACGGATGTCAGGGATAGGTTCTTTACCCAGAGGGTGGTGAGGGATGGAATGCCCTGCCTGCTGCAGTTGTAGATGCGCCTAGTTTGGGGGCATTTAAGAGATCCGTGGATAGGTTTATGGATGGAAAGGGATTGGTTTAGGTTAGAGGGTCATTGCTTTTTAACTGGTTGGCGCAACATCGTGGGCCGAAGGGCCTGTTCTGCGCTGTAATGTTCTATGTTCTATGTCACTCCATCATTTCTTTTATGGCTCCTTCTGTCTCCACAGGAGAAGACCAAAACTAACATCCATGAGGGTGAAGACAGGGGACCAGACCTCCAGGTCCTCATCTCCTTTGAGGAGTGGGTGCTGGTGCTACCCAGGGAAGGGGAGATGTGGGCTGTCAGTGACAGCATAATCGGGCTGCCATCAACACGTGAGCAACTGTCATTCCTCCACACACCTTCAGGCAACTTCTCAGGGGCACGAATTTCGGGTTCGAGGGGCAGGTTTAAAGGAGATGTACAAAGCATGTTTATTTGTACAGGGAAGCTAGTGGGCGCTTGGAACATGCTGCCAGGGGGAGTTTGTGGATGCAGATATGATAGTGGTATTTAAGAGGCATCTCTCTGAATGGGATGGGAATAGAGGTATATGCTCCCCGGAAGAGTAGGGGGTAACAAGTCAGATGGGCAGTCTGGTTGCAACAGGTTTGGAGGGCTGAAGGACCTGTCCCTATGATCTAATTTTCTTGATGCTTTGCTCTTTGTTCAATGGAGAAATATGAAGCATACGTTTTGTATCCTGGATTCCTCCCACTCCCTTGCACTTAACCTTGTGTCCTGTGTTGCAAGAACACAGTAGCACACTGGTTAGCACTGCTGCTTCATAGCTCAGGGACCTGTGTTCGATTCCCAGCTTGGGTCACTATCTGTGTGGAGTTTGTGTGTTCTCCTCGTGTCTGCATGGGTTTCCTCCAGCTGCTCTAGTTTCTCCCCACAGTCCAAAGATGTGTCGGTTAGGCTGATTGACAATGCTAAATATTTCTCCTTAGAGTCCTGAAATGCGTAGCTTAGAGAGATTAGCGGGTAAATATGTAGGGATATGGGGGAAGGGCCTGGGTGGGATTGTAGTTGGTGCAGACTCGATGGGCCAAATGGCCTCTTTGTGCAGTGTCAGGATTCTATGACGCCTCAGGGCTTTCTGGACTCCAAGGCTGTACTTCAGCTCCTGCCCATCCTGGTCTAGACAGCTTGGATGAGTCCTCAGATGATATTAGTGAAGGGACCTCTGAGGGTGGCACAGTTTTGGCATCAGTTTCGCCCTCAACTCACCATCCCAGATATTGGCACGTTGGCGGGTTTAGTTAGTGGTAAGGCTTCTGGATCACTCTCTGGTGAGCACAACACATCGGGTGGAGGAGAGAATGTGTGGGGACTCAAGCTGGCCCCAGGCTTCATGCTAGGCCGCTGAGATTACTTCTCCCTCAGCTACTGGAGATGCAGCAACAGAGCCAGCAGATGCAGGAGGGGCTGACGGTCACACTGCGAGGCTGTTGGGAGGAGGCCCAAAGCTTTCGGATGGACCAACTATTGCCTATCTCCCAGGCCAACACTGCAAGGGTGGCGTCTGCAGTAGAAAGCCTGGGGCAGGGGATCCTCACCATGAGTGGCAGGTACCAAGCGATGGCCAAGTCAGAGCAGGGCACAGCAGAGTCTCAGAGGGCCGTGGCTGAGTCATGGCGGGCCACACCTGAGGGACTGAACACAGAGATTCTGTGGCCCAAGGCTGACAGGCTCGAGAGTTTGCAGGAAACCCAATGGGACGGCGCTGAGACACAGTGAGCTATGGCAGCAGCCCTTGAGAATGTAGCCTAATCGTAGGGGGTCATGGTGCCCACCCCATGTCTATGTGCCAGGTTCTGCAAAAGGTTGCACAGGGGTTACACTGTCTGCTTTCGGAGACGGAGATGTTGGTGGCACATGGTGTCTAACATCTGTTCAAACGACTATTGCACGGAAACGGCGGGGTATCTGCTCCTTCCTTCCCCTGTGCTCCCCCTGAATGGTGAATGGCGACCACCTTCTGCCTCAGGTGGTCATCTCTCCCTATTTCTGCAAGTGATAAGGCCTGGGCCTCCAGTGTACTCTCATCACTCTGAAGGTGGGTGGGTGGGGAGGGCGGGTGGTGGAGATGGAGAGGGATGCATGTAGAGGTTAAGGAATGCTGCTTGCCCCTAGCACATCAACAGTTACGGCTCCCCCCAATTCCCCCAGCCACATGCTCCCCACAATCCCAGCCCCCCCAATTCCCCCAGCCACACGCTCCCCACAATCACAGCCCCCCCAATTCCCCCAGCCACATGTTCCCCACAATCACAGCCCCCCCAATTCCCCCAGCCACATGCTCCCCACAATCACAGCCCCCCCAATTCCCCCAGCCACATGTTCCCCACAATCACAGACCCCCCAATTCCCCCAGCCACATGTTCCCCACAATCACAGCCCCCCCAATTCCCCAACCACACGCTCCCCACAATCACAGCCCCCCCAATTCCCCCAGCCACATGCTCCCCACAATCACAGCCCCCCCAATTCCCCTGCCACACACTCCCCACAATCACAGCCCCCCCAATTCCCCCAGCCACATGCTCCCCACAATCACAGACCCCCAATTCCCCCAGCCACACGCTCCCCACAATCACAGCCCCCCCAATTCCCCCAGCCACATGCTCCCCACAATCACAGACCCCCAATTCCCCCAGCCACACGCTCCCCACAATCACAGCCCCCCCAATTCCCCCAGCCACACGCTCCCCACAATCACAGACCCCCAATTCCCCCAGCCACACGCTCCCCACAATCACAGACCCCCCCAATTCCCCCAGCCACATGCTGCTCAGAATCCCAGCTCCTTGAAAGGTTGAGAGGCTGTAGCAGTGCAATTTGCAAGGTCTTTGTGCACACCCTTCTGCTGGAAGTGAGCGACAGCACTAGGACCCAGTAGCACAGCAGTGTGCTGAGACCCGGGTCAGTGCTGCAAGTCGGACATCAGACCCTGCTGAGCAACAGCCCCCACCTCCTCCCCCCCACCCCACACACACACACACACACACACACAGCCGCCACCAACCCGAGATAGAAAATGGTTATACTGAAAAGACATCCGTGAGCAACAGAGAGCCAGCTGTCAGACGCTAGTGAGGTTATCTCCTCACTAACCCCCATTGATGGAGTGCCCGACTTGAACTTACATGAAGCATGTCTGTTTTGCACCAATTCCGGATTGATGAACACAGTGGTAAAGGAGGAAGTGCTGGTAAAGTTGGGTGTGCAGCCCATTAATTCCATTTAAATACATTTAAATGGCTGTTGTGCCCATTTCAGGCACGGTCCTGATCACGTCCATTTTCAGGCCTTGGTAAAGGTGGAACTGGCGCAGAGATGGGCGCAGATCACGCTACCCGCCTCACACCCAACTTTACCAAGTTTTCACCCCTGAAAACAATGCAATGCAATGGTAAAATCGGACCCAACATTTCCAAATATAGCCAGCTACCAGGAAATGGAAAATGGCAGGAGGATTCTGAAGATGGTGGAGAATCTCTACATATATCCCCAAATTGCCCATTTCTCTTGGCTGTGTATCTCTATGGATTAAATGTGAAAAATGGTTTTAGATGGATGCCTGCTAGCCCTCAAGTGAGGAAGATCTCTGTGCAAAACTGGAGAAGCTCGGCATCCATTTTCTAATAAAGAAAGTGGCCATTCATTTGAAATGACTCCCTCTGACTCTAATTATCTAGTCATCCACTTCAAGTGAAAGATACTCTGCTTAATTATTTCCAGATTAAATTCATGAAATAAATAATTAAGAGCTGCCTGTTTGTAAATGTCAGCAATATGGAATGACTATTTAATGGCTACTTGAATATAAACCTTAAAGATCGTTTCATATTTTTATATGTACGAAGAGAAAAGTCTTGATGGTAGACTTCGAAGACCCTGGTAGCAGTATTAATATATACTCATTCAGGGGTCACAGAGTACAGAAGCAGTCTCATTCAGACAGTGAAGAGCAGGTAGGTTTGAAATATCCTTGCATTATTAAAATTCACTGTTCATGACATTTTTTTCTGAAATTAATTAAAAGACTCCTCAATGATGTGGGCTTGCTTGTTCAGACCAAAATAAAGAATAAAGGAAGTTTACAGCATTTCTTGATTTTTTTTCAACATCAGGGGTGGCACAGTGGTTAGCACTGCTGCCTCACAGCGCCAGGGACCCGGGTTCAATCCCGGCCTCGGATCACTATCCGTATGGAGTTTGCATGTTCTCCCCTTGTCTGCGTGGGTCTCCTTCAGGTGCTCTGGTTTTGTCTCAGTATAAAAATTGGCAGGTTACGCTGCAGCTGTACAGAACCTTAGTTAGACCCCATTTAGTATATTGTGTACAACTCTGGTCACCACACTGCCAGAAGGATGTGGCAGCTTTGGAGAGAGTACTGAAGAGATTTACCAGAATTGTTGTCAGGTATTAGCTATGAGGAAAGGTTGGATAAACTTGGTTTGTTCTCACTGGAATGACGGAGGTTGAGGGGCGACCCCCTACAATCTCAAGCAATAAAGTCATTTAACTGGAAGGGATCAATTTCTGAGAGATGGATGTGGCCTAGTTGAATGTCTCAAGTGCTGCCAAGCACTTTATTTTCACTCGATAACGTGCAAGTAAACACGAGCAATAAGTTGCCAAAGGAATCAAAAATCCCCAAGATAATCCACAGGGTGAAAAGAAAATATCATATTTATAACTTGTTAAATTTCTGAAGTTTATTCATTTTTGAAGTTACTGATAGGTCAGATCATTAGCAGGTTGGGTTAGACGTAAAGGCCAGAGAGCAGTTTGATTAAAATTACCAATTTCTGGAGCAATGGAGATTTTAACAAATCACACAGATAAAAATATTCCTCCCGTATCTTTACAACATTTAAATGAGTGAATCATCAGTTCATAGCTGGGCTGACTGCTCTATTAATTCAAACCTACAAACTAAAGTGAATAAAACAAGTTTAACAGTATGTGACTAGTTCATCTGTGCTTTTACTTTTGAAAAATGGTGACATCCCATATCCATTTAGTCACATATTCACAATCAGACACAGATGGATGAACATAGGAAATCCACAATTTTTTTTTTTAGAAACTTGCAAAGTGGCGCCAAGTACAAGATTGAAGCGTATGTGACACGCCAACACTGTTTTTGTTACTTTCCCCTAAATCCCCAGTTACTGGCTTGTATAAAAAACAGACTGTATAATGAATACATGCTCGTCTCACCGGGGCTTTAAATATAGTCAATTTTATTGACCCAAAAGTAGAAGCAAAGTAGCAAACATGAAGGATTTTTATACTTGCAGAACCTGAGTTCAAGGTGATGTTTAAGGACACTGGAACTCGACATGAAAGGTGAAAAATATACTTGAGTCAGAGAGGACTACTGCTTGGAACCAGGCCCTTCCATCTTTGTCCATCCCAAACGTTTTTTTAACCACTAAACTAGTCCAAATTGCCCGCATTTGGCCCATATCCCTCTAACTCCATCTTACCCTTGTAACTGCTTTTTAAAAGACAAAATTATACCGGTCTCTCCTACAACTTCTGGCAGCTTGTTTCAGACCACACTCTGTCTGAAAAAAAATTGCGTCTCTGAACATAAGAACATAAGAAATAGGAGCAGGAGTAGGCCATCTAGCCCTTTGAGCCTGCCCCGCCATTCAATAAGATCATGGCTGATCTGTTGTGGCTCAGTTCCACTTTCCCACCCTCTCCCCATAACCCTTAATCCCCTCTCTTATCAAGAACCCATCAACCCGCCTCTTAAAAATATTCAGCGAGGCAGCCTCCACCACTTCAACGGGCAGAGAATTCCAGAGATTCACCACCCTTTGAGTGAAGAAGTTCCTCCTCAACTCCGTTCTAAACCGCCTCCCCTTTATCTTGAGGCTGTGCCCCCTAGTCCTACTGTCTTTTTTGAGCGGGAAGAGTCTCTCCACCTCTATCCTATCCATCCCATTCATCATCTTATACGTCTCAATGAGATCTCCCCTCATTCTTCTAAACTCTAACGAGTACAAGCCTAGTTTATTCAGCCTCTCCTCATAGTTCAATCCCCTCAACTCTGGTATCAGCCTAGTAAACCTCCTCTGCACTCCTTCCAGGGCCAAAATATCCTTGCGCAGGTGCGGCGCCCAAAACTGCACACAGTACTCCAGCTGCGGCCTCACCAATGCCCTATACAGCTGCAGCAAGACCTCCCTACTTTTATATTCAATCCCCCTCGCTATGAAGGCCAGCATCCCATTCGCCTTCCTGACCACCTGCTGCACCTGCAAGCTGGGTTTTTGCGACTCATGCACAAGGACCCCGAGGTCCCTCTGCACCGTCGCCTGCTGCAGTTTTTCGCCACGTAATCTCTCTCCTCTCACCTTGAACTTATGCCCGCTAGTTTTAGACTCCTGGACCTTTGGGAAAGGATGTTGCAGTTGTAAATGCGCCTAGTTTGGGGGCATTTAAGAGATCCGTGGATAGGTTTATGGATGAAAAGGGATTGGTTTAGGTTAGAGGGTCATTGTTTTTTAACTGGTCGGCGCAACATCGTGGGCCGAAGGGCCTGTTCTGCGCTGTAATGTTCTATGTTCTATCTAACTGATCTGTGCCCTGCATTATTTACAGTCCTCTATAAAATCACCCCTAACTCTCCTATGCTCCAGAGAAAACAGTCCCAGTCTATCCAGCCTGTCCTTATACTCAAACCATCAAGTTCTGGTAGCATCCCAGTAAATCTCTTCTGCACTCTTTCTAGTCAAATAATATCCTTTCTATAATAGGGTAACCAGAACTGTTCACTGTATTCCAAGTGTGGTCGTACCAATGTCTTGTACAACTTCAACAAGAGGTCCCAACTCCTTATTCAATGTTCTGACCAATGAAACCAAGCATGTCGCCGAATGCTGCCTTCTGCATTACACTGTCTACCTGTGACTCCACTTTCAAGGAGCTATGAACCTATACCCATAGATCTCTTTATTCTATAACTCTTCCCAATACCCTCCCATTAACTGATTAAGTCCTGTCCTGGTTCGATCTACCAAAATGCATCACCTCACATTTATCTCAATTAAACTCCATCTGCCATTCATTAGCCCAAGGAAAGGGAGGTTTAACTGAATTTTCTGGTAGAAAGCCTTGATGACCAGTTTATTTGTGTACAAGATGCAGAGTAGCTGTGAAAGTTTTAAATCAGCCATCCAAACTTAAGCTGGGAGATTCTGGGGAAGCAGTTTGTTTCTGAACCTTCTTTTGGAATCCCACATAAGAGTGCAAGTGCCTGAAAAATCATGTGGTGTAGTTTCACTAAAGTGACAGCAATTCCTCAACTTGGGTAATATTTGCTGGAATTTTATCACTAAGGATCTTTTAGGGGTTGTTGCCAAAAAGGTTGTTTAACTGTGCTCTTTTTTACCAAATATGTTTTTGGAGGGGTTGTTCTGTAAGACTGTTTTAAGTATGTGCTTAAGTTTACATCCTCAAAGTGTTACTGGAGTTCTATGCTTTTGAGGTCAGTAACTCTTCTCATTTTCACAATTAAGGAGGGTTACGATCAATGAGACAGACTTTGCTCAGGGGTCTGGCTTGCCCAGCAATATCAGGTGTAGTTGTAACAGCGTGTAAAGTACAGCCTGATGTTACAGCTGTCTAGCACGAGTGAAGCAACTTGTTCCTGCTCGTCCCTTGCCCCGCTACTACGGTAACTTGCACTGCAGCAGATGCTGGATGCCCTTTGCTGTGAATTGACTGAGTTACTCTATCTAATTTCTATTCATCATTGTGAAAAATCAATTTGAAAAACTAATGACTTTTGATGCACAGATACACACACAATGCATAGTAATCCATTCATAAACATTTAAAAATCAACTGTCATGTCCTTTTCACCTTCTTATTCTAAACTCTAAATGTTATTTTAGAAGCATATAGCTACATAAAAGTTGATAATTTATAAACAATAATCAGCATTATGGAGTGGCTAGGAGTTGAAAGCATGCTTTTTCTCGAGACAACTTCAAACGATTTACTTCTCTGTTGTAATGGACATTGAATTTTAAATAGAATAATCTTAGCTTGGTATTTACATGTATCTATAATCTGGGATTGGTTACTTGCTAAAATTGGGTCGCAAAACTGGCAAATCTTTTAATCCCAAGACTGGCATCATTGTTGAGTAAAAGGTGCAGTAAGAAGTAGAAATATAAAGAAAAATGTAGACAAAAAGGACAGCTGCAATCTTCAAAATCTCATCTCAACAGCAAACAAGGAGAGGGACTGTGTGCATGTGAATTATTTATGGGAAGACAATTTAGAATACAGATTGTAACCTTTTGTTTTTCCTTTTGAGCAAATTACAAAGTTTCTTTTGTAAATATCTACATTATTCGACCATTACAGTACCAATCTGTTTCACAAATTTGCTTAATCGTAAACAATGACTAGTGTGAAAAGCAGAATGCTGTGGATGATGGAAATCTGAAATAAAAGCAGAAAATGCTGAAAAACTCAGCAGGCTGTGGCAACATCTGTGAAGAAAGGAAGAGAGTTAACATTACAGGGTCTGCGACCTTCCCTTACAACTGGGAACGTCTAGAAAAGTAATAGGTTTTAAGCAAGGCGTGGATGAGAACAGAAGTGATAGAATGAAGGACAGGAGAGATTGAAAGAATTGGTCAGGACAAAATTTGTTGTGAAATGAAAACAGAGAATGCTGGAAAAACTCAGCAAGATGTCAGTACCTGTGGCAGGAGGAACAGTTCATGTTTAGAGTGCATATAATTCTTCTTTAAAATTATGGGTGGCATGACGGCACAGTGGTTAGCACTGCTACCACACAGTGCTAGGGACCCAGGTTCAATTCTGGCCTTGGGTCCCTGTCTGTGTGGAGTCTGCACATTCACCCTGTGGCTGTGTGGGTTCCTGCTGGGTGCTCTGGTTTCTTTCCACAGTCCAAAGTGCAGTTTCAGTGGATTGTCCACAGTAAATTTCCCTTAACGTTCCAAGATATACAAGTTAGAGGGATTAGCAGGTAAATATGTGGGGTTACTGGGTAAACCTGGGTAAGAGTTGGTACAGACTCAATGGGCTGAATGGCTTGCTTCTGTGCTTTAGGGATTCAATGAATCAATGAAATGCAAGCAAGTTATAATGAGCTATTATAAAATACTAGTTTTGCCTCACAAGGTATTGTCACCACAATTTAGCAAGGATGTGAAAGGATTTCTGAAATGGCTCTACGGACGAGGGACTTTAGTTTACATGGACAGATTAGAGAGGCTGATTTTAGTTATGTGGACAGATTAGAGAAGCAAGGCACTTATGTGTGTGATTGAATTCAAATCATGTTGGGACTTTAAGAGGTGACCACAGCAGGGTTGCTACAGGGTCTCCAGCCAGCAGCTGGATCCACTGCCCTGGCCATTAAATCCAACCCTAGGATTCAAAACACTGGAAACTTGTAATATGCCAGATAATAAATAAATGTTGAGTTTCCTACCTTGTGCTTGCTATTGAATGCTTACCTGGATGTAAGGTTAATGAAAATGTTTTCAAAAACATTAGGAATTGGGATTCATTCATGGCCTTTATTAAAAAGTAAAGGAGCCAGAAACATGCAAAATGAAAAGACAAGTAGTATTATTAACAATAGCTTCTCAGTTATTTTCCTTACGTCTTGTGGAACATTCCAAAAAACACATCCCTTCAGCTGTTCGCAATGGATAGAATATTGACCATGCTTAGCCATCCTGTGCATACAAAACCCACAGCATAATGTCTAAAGTTAGCTGTGCTTCCATGATTGGATAGCACTTGCTGAACAATCCCAAGTGTGCCAAGAACGACATCAACAGTCAATTTAAAATTATTACTTGGGTTTGCAGTGTGACTCATGCTTGCTCGAAGCTACATATATTCATATGTAAGGACCTGTGTTGTGCAGGCGAAAGGAACATGTTCAGACACTGTGCTTTTTTGAATTAAAAAGTCTGGGGGACAATTGTTCCTTGGTGCATTCTCCAGGGCAATGTTTTGACCAGAGTCCACTTGATAACCATCATGACTACACCTCAACCAGAGTCGACTTGACAACCATCATGGCAACATCTCGGCCAGAGTCGACTTGACAACCACCATGGCACGTCTTGACCAGAGTCACCTTGATAACCATCGTGGCAACATCCCTGCAGAGGCAACTTGACAACCATCACAGCAATATCTCTGCCAGAGGCGACTGAACAACCATCATGGCAACAACTCTGCCAGAGGCGACTTGACAACCACCATGGCAATGTCTTGACTACGGCCGACTTAATCACCGTGGCAACGTCTTGACCAGATTCAACTTGACAACCAATCAGCAGCTCGCTACTCCTTTGCAAAGTTTGCATTGTAGCAGGTGTACTGAGGAGTGCAAGATTAGAGAAGCAGGGCAGTATGTGTCTGAATTCAAATCATATCGAGACTCTGAGGTGACCACAGCAGGATGGCTACAGATTTGGGGATTTTCCAGGAGATTTTCACAGTAACTTCATTGCAGTGTGAATGTAAGCCTACTTGTGACTAATAAATAAACTTTTACTTTGATGAAACGTTTCAACAGTGTGTATCTTTTATCAGTAACACTAAAATTTTAGACTGCCAGTAACAAATTATGGCACTATTGCAGGGCTATCTGTGGGAAGATGATGTTGTGGCTCCTCCCATACCTGAGGAAATTGGATACGTAAAGTAAAACCCATCAGATCCTTGGTGGAAGCTGGAGGTTGGGGGGGGGGGGGGGTGCGGGGTTTAGAGGAATGCAGAGTGAGTCTAAGAGAACAAATGGGGAGAACAGGATATGGAGTGGGTGAAAAAGAGAGACTGACAGACATGGACAGTAGTTCCACAGTAATTTTTGATCTGTATAATAGACAGTGCTTACTATTAAAAATACTCCATTCTGGATAACCATATCTGAAAGCTTTGTATGGAAGTTAGAAATCCTGTTATCCAGTGGTACATGGGACTTTGTTTCCTGGTTCTTCTGCAACCTGACAAAAGAATATACCAGATTCCACAATTTACACCTTTATCTATCACATCACAACGCTTTAGGAATTCACTACGCACTTTGGAATTGTATAGTATTAAGTAGCTTTCCCATTTTCTGGCACAGGACTATAATTACTAATGGATTTCACTTAAAATAATTAAGCTCAATTATCTGCTTCCATTTTTTTGTACACCACAGCAATCAAGGATTTATTTTCCTTTATTGTCAGGCAGATGGGTAGATACTTCATGTCTTTCTAATATCATATCAGAAACAAGTAATCTGCAGTCTCTTGTTGCAAGGTATGTTTTATCTTGTAAAAAGAAAACAGATTCATGTGTAACAAATGTTTAATGAGCATGTGAAAATCAGCACTTACAATCTCTGTAGAAGTACTGCCAATCATAAAAACTATTTGATCTATTTAACGTTGAGCTTATCTTGTCTCAGCAGGTAAGCTGCTGAAAATCCTTTTTGATAATGCATTTCAAATGTACAACTTCCTGCTACTAGATTTTGAACTACAAAGATTCCTGCTCTCCCATCAGATTTTCATTTGGCAGCTCTGTAACATTCTATTAAGTAATACAAAATATGAGTGAATTTAGAGATTTGCCAGTACGTGCATTTGGACAAATATGTACCTGTTCATTTACTTACAGATGGCTATATGTACAAATGTTATCTAAATAGACATGGACATCAAATCTAAGCTGTCAATGGATTGGTTTGGAGAGAGAGTAGGGCAAGTGAAGAAGGTGAATATTCCTTCTGGGAAATCTCACATTTTGTAAAACTCTCTGGTGGTCAAAATCTGCCTTCTTCCATGCATGTGGGTGCATAAAGAGAATGACAAGCTGGTGGCAGTGGCACGTCTCCAATCACTTGGAGTTTCTGTGGCAACATGCGCTTTCACATACGTGTTGTGGTCTGAAGTAATGAATAGTGCTGGTAGATGCTGCAATATTACAGCATGACTGACCAGGAATCTCTCCAACTCTTACCAGACCTGTGGGTGCTGGGAGGATTAGTGGGCTGATACCTTAATTGGATCAGTCATGTTACAAATACATCTGCCTTAGCCTTCAAGTGCTGGTGCATGAAATGAAGCTAGAGCTTCTCTCTCAGATGTAGGGATGTGACCCACTGTGCTAGAAGCCTCCAAAGCAAGAGAGACATAAGCTAATATTCAAAATTAAATCAATTTAGAGGTGGTTGTTGGCAACAGAGTTGTAAAAAACAGATCCATGATAATAATACGCACAACTTGTCCTTCCACATTGTTCTAATTGGACAGTAGATTTATTGAGTGGGATAAGCTTGATGCACATTGAGGCATGTGGGGTGTGGAGAAGACTGGAGCTTGTGACATGTGTGTGACTGTCAATAGTTCGTGGCAGTAGCGGAGAGAGATTGGGGGGTGCTGATAGCGGGTAGAGGAGAAAAAGAACCAAAGTTAAGCGGAGCTCAACGGCAAAGTCACCCTGGTTGGAGGAATTGGTATGGGGGTGGGGGAATAATTTGGGAGGGACGGACTGAGCTATAGAGATGTCATAGCAAGAGGAAGTGGGATGGGGGTGGGATAACATGAGTGGATGAAAGGAAAGGGATGGCTGTGGCATGAGTGGGATGGCCTGGGAATGAAGAAATGCCATGAGATGCAATTTAAAACAAGTACTGCTGCAATAAAGATTCTAACTGCAAATGTTTTGAGTGCCTCTGGTAGCATAATGCTAAAATGAGAGTCATTAGATGGCTGATGCCTCATCAAGGTGTCCAGGGTACAATTTTCCATGTTTCCTTCCAAACTCTTCAATTTCTCCTACTGAAGCTCCTTCTTCCCACTAAATTGTCTTTATGTGCACCAATGGTCTATATCCACGAGTAAGCCCAAAGAAGTACCACAATTAGCATCAACAATCCTGTTCTGCAGATCAAGAATAAAAAAAACAT
Source organism: Carcharhinus amblyrhynchos (assembly GCF_965287045.1). Classification (NCBI taxonomy): domain Eukaryota; kingdom Metazoa; phylum Chordata; class Chondrichthyes; order Carcharhiniformes; family Carcharhinidae; genus Carcharhinus; species Carcharhinus amblyrhynchos. The sequence continues at coordinate 96,987,280 of NC_137326.1, read as the reverse complement.
TCCTGTTCAAGGTCATTATCATACAAACTCTAACAAAAACATTTGTATGTGTGCTGAGGTAACATCATCTGTATTGCCCCACAGTTGATACAGCAGAACATTGGCACATACGAAGAATGATTTCCTGGGTGAACACCTTGTGTGCACTGGCACGCATTATTGCGCACAGCAGCAGAGAACAAGCTGTGGGAAGGGAAATAGTCTTTTTTAAAGAAAGCTTAGGGTCTGTGTTAATCTAAATTGAATTTCAATGTCTTTTTCCAAATGCCTCCAATGAAACAAACATTATTCAAATCTCTCCGAGTTGCTCCTCTCAGTAGTTTAGCTGAATCTTTGGCTAGTTGAGTGAATAACAGTTGTCCCCAGCCAGTTAATAGTGGCAGCTGCCAACCAAGACTGAGAACCAAAGAAGCAGGAAGCATTCTATCAAAGAGGCATCCTGGAATGTATCAACAGCCACATCTATCCCACACTGCATAAAATTATTTTCTTACATTCATATTACTCTTTGATTTAATTAAAATGCATCTTTTTGCTTCACCAGAAAATGTAACACTTAGTTCAAGGTTATATTATGGTCAGAATTATTAGGAATTGCAGATGGCATGGAGTTGGAAAATATTTAAAACACAGCCTATTTAGTCATTCAGCAATTGAACAAAAGGTTTGACTGAAAAAGTACATATGTTACATTAGGGCCTTCTGAACTGCACAGTATTTCACAGTGCTCCAGCTTAACTGCATAAATCAAAGCAATATTAATGTTATATTTAACAGCAGGAAAGCATTTCATTGTTTGCATTTATGTTGACTTAAGGGAAAAGGTGGAGAATATGCAAATTGAATCACGTGCCTTTAAGACACCAAAGTCTAATACTGAGTAAAGACTGAACCTATTGAAATGCTACTTGTTTTCAAATTAGGGAAACAACTACTTGTATTCGTATAGTGCTTTTCATGTCACAACACATCCGTACGTGACACTTAGAGGAACTATCAAACAAAACATGACATCAAACCACATAACGAGATGTGGATCTTCAATAAAGTGGTAAACACCATGGGATTGCTACTCTGATAATTCTTTTCTGCATCCCAAAACAGCATTTGGAGACAGGTCTTCTGGGCTTAGCTTCTCCAGAAATGCGTAGAGTTCATTAGAGAACTCCATAATATTGGAGTTCTCTGACGTTCTCTTTTATGGCACCAGTTGCCATATGCTAAGTTTAAATGTCCAGTTTGAATGTTAGTCAATAAGAACATAAGAACATAAGAAATAGGAGCAGGAGTAGGCCATCTGGCCCTTCGAGCCTGCCCCACCATTCAATAAGATCATGGCTGATCTGTCGTGGCTCAGTTTCACATTCCCGCCCTCTCCCCATAACCCTTAATCCCCTCTCTTATCAAAAACCCATCAACCCGCGTCTTAAAAATATTTAGCGAGGCAGCCTCCACCACTTCAACGGGCAGAGAATTCCAGAGATTCACTACCCTTTGAGTGAAGAAGTTCCTCCTCAACTCCGTTCTAAACCGCCTCCCCTTTATCTTGAGGCTGTGCCCCCTAGTCCTACTGTCCTTTCTGAGCGGGAAGAGTCTCTCCATCTCTATCCTATCCATCCCATTCATCATCTTATACGTCTCAATGAGATCTCCCCTCATTCTTCTAAACTCTAACGAGTACAAGCCTAGTTTATTCAGCCTCTCCTCATAGCTCAACCCCCTCAACTCCGGTATCAGCCTAGTGAACCTCCTCTGCACTCCCTCCAAGGCCAAAATATCCTTGCATAAGTACGGCGCCCAAAACTGCACACAGTACTCCAGCTGCGGCCTCACCAATGCCCTATACAGCCGCAGCAAGACCTCCCTACTTTTATATTCAATCCCCCTCGCTATGAAGGCCAGCATCCCATTCGCCTTCCTGACCACCTGCTGCACCTGCAGGCTGGGTTTTTGCGACTCATGCACAAAGACCCCGAGGTCCCTCTGCACCGTAGAATGGGTAATGCAATTTGCCAGGTTTTCGCCCAATCACTTAATATCTTCATCATAATGTGCAATTCCACCTATCTTTGCATCATCAACAAATACGGAAACCTTACATTCTGTTCCTTCCTCCAGGTCATTAATGTGAATAATGAACAATTATTGGCTCAGAACTGATTCTTGCGGTACTCCACTCGTATCTTTCCCATCTGAAAAGAACCCATTTATTCCAACTCTGCGCAATATTGTGACCTCAAGGGCAGCACAATGGCAAAGTGATTAGCACTGCTGCCTCACAGTGCCAAGGACCAAGATTCGATTTCAGGCGTGGGTCACTGTCTGCATGGTATCTGCACATTCCCCCCGTGTCTACATGGGTTTCTTCTGGTTAGGTTAGGTGCATTGACCATGCTAAATTCTCCCTCAGTGTACCCAAACATGCGCCAGAGTGCGGCAATTGGGGGATTTTCACGGTAACTTCATTCCAGTGGTAATGTGAGCCTACTTGTGACGCTAGTAAATAATAAGCCCATCCATTGTTTGGCGAGGTGAGCGAGTGAGATCGGGTGAGAGCCAAAAAATTAGGTTTGCGTCCAGTTTGTTGCTGCTCCTGATCATACCAGGCCTGCTGTGCCAGGGCACAAAGCCAATTTCAATATGAAGACATGATTTGTATATCATTAGTGAGCCCCAGACGCTATCATCCAGGCTCATTTGCACTTACCTCTCACCGGTTAAGTTTCAAACCGGCATGAATCACAGCTGATCTCCAGCAGCACAGACCAAGACATGACGGCCTCGCTGTGAGGAGGTTGGAGGCCCGAAGCCCCTGGGTAGTCAGGGGCAGGACTGGCCAGTGCCCATGTGGCAATGCCCATCTGGCACCCTGGCACTGCCTACGAGGCACCATAACTGCGCCGGGGCAGTGTCAAGGGGGTACGGCCTGAGCGGGGATGGAGCCTAACAGGGAGATTGCGAGGGGTGGGGGTGGGGGGGACAGGGATGGGGGGGTGGTGGTGGAGACATGTACCTGTATTTAAACAGCTCACTTTACCCCAAGGCTTCATGGTATACACCAACGCAATCAAGGAGGACAAAACCTCCACAATAAGCTTAGATAAATTTTACTATTTACTTTCGCTCTTAATAAACATAAGCAACTACTACTCCATACAGAATCAATTATACAGTACAGTTCACAATAAGCACTATAAAATTTGTACATGGTTATTTTGTACTTCAAGAAAAGAATACTTGATAAGTGACTTTCGATCATCCCTACTCAGCAGATGCTCTGCATTGCAGTAACATGACTGAGGTGCTGCACACAGGTCCAGCAACAACAGATAATTGAAGCTGGACTTGGCAGGGCGGTCTTCTCAGCAGATTAGTTCTGAGAGTACAACAGCAAAAGACTGTTCAATAACAATGTAATCCAAGGTACAAGTACACTTGCCCTTGTACTATTTTTGGCTAGAGAAAAGACCATTGTCCAGGTGAAATGCAGTTTATTCCATGCTGAATACAATTAAAATCTTCACTCCCTCACTTTACATTCACGAAAGCTTATCTCTTGCCAGCATCAACTTTCCCCTGACGGATCAGGTTTTCCCCTATCCCTTGCCTATAAGCACGGAACTGCAGCAATATGACTCTGGCAGACTGACCTATACATGTGAAATATCACGCTGAATGCCACTAATTCAAACTCTTCACTTCCTGACTTCATCCAGTCCATCAAAAAATTCAGTCAGCTATCAGGCTACAATGCTCAACCAGTCAGAAACAGAAGGCTCAGGCAATTCCCCACCTAATTACAAGGGCAATTACAAGGCCTCTAACCAAACAAACATTCTTCTTGTATCTGGATATGTACATGTTACACTCAAACTGGTTTACCCACCTTTCAATCGTAACTACTAACTTGACAGATAAAAGAGTTTTTTCTCTCTTGCTGCTGGAAAATATTCAGAACCGTAGAGATTAAGATGCTTTAAATATAATCCCTACAGTGCAGAAGGAGGCCGTCTGGCTTACCAAGTCTGCATCAACTCTCAGAAAGAACATCTAACCCAAGCCCACGCCTCCGATCTATCCCTGTAAAACCCGCACATTTACCATGGCTAATCCACGTAACCTACACATCTTTGGACTCCAAGGGACAATTTAGCATGGTCAATCTACTTAACTTGCGCATCTTTGGACAATGGGTGGAAACCGAAGCACTCAGAAGAAACCCATGCAGACACGAGGAGAACATACAAACTCCATGCAGTCACCCAAGACCGGAATTGAACTTGGGATCCATAGCACTGTGAGCCAGCAATGCTAGCCATTGTGCCACTTTCTCAGCACATTCACAAACTTTATAGACAGATTGCTAATTTTCATCGGGCAAGGATATGCCCCAAAATGCTCCGATTCCCAGAAAAGGTGATCTGAGCCTTCAAAGACCTGAATAGAATTTTGGGAAACCAATCTCCAAGGCATTGAAAAAGATATGCCCCAAAGACAGATAGGCTGACAATAGAGACAAGTGATTCCCTACCACTTGTACTACATGCCATCTCCCTCAGAAGTATCCAAAGATGATTTCTAATTTAAGATGGCAGAAGAATCTATGTATATTTTTACATAAAAGAAAAACTGTGGGTTCTGTAGTATACAATATTTTTTGTTCTATTCACAAAAGTGAAACATAATAATAACAACTTGTACTCATGTAGTGTGTTTTTAAATGCTATGAAATGTCCTTACATGTTTCACAGAGGCATTATGAAACCAAACATGATACTGAACAACATAAGTTCAGATGACAATCAGCGTGGTCAGGGGTCGGTTAAGGGGTAAACTGAAACAAGAAAGCAAGTGCGGAGATGTTAGGAAGAAATTCTAAAGCTTAGGACTTAAGCAGCTGAAGGCATGGCCACCAACAGCGCAGCAATTAAATTTGGGGATGCTCAGGGAGCCCAAATTGCACCAATATGTTGGAGGATTGTGGGGTAGGGGAGGCTACAGATAGGGAGGAGCCAGGTCTTGAAAGGATTTGAAAACAAAGATGAGAATTTTAAGATCCAGGCATTTTTTAAATGCAGGTCTGCGCGCACAGGCGACATAAGTTAGGACAAGGGCAGCACAGTTTTGGATAAAAGCAAATTACTGCAGATGCTGGAATCTGAAACCAAAAGAGGAAATGCTGGAAAATCTCAATAGGTCTGGCAGCATCTGTAAGGAGAGAAAAAAAAGAGTGGACATTGAGTCCAGATGACCCTTTGTCAAAGCTTACAAAGAGTATTTGGATAATCTCAAGTTTAGAGGCGGATGTGGGTAACTGGTTAGGAGTTCATTAGAATTACTGAGTCTGTTTTTACTGATTCTCAATGCAGCAAGCAATAAAAACTCCAGTAATCTTAACAGCACAATGCTAATCATTTGATGTTTAATAATTGCAAAGATTCTCTAATAATCAGTTTCGTGGAGATCAGATCGTTGCTGTTTGATGCAAATGGTAAAAACTAGGGTACCAGGATTTTGTTTGTAAATGCAATATTTCACATACTTTACTGGATCATTATGGAACAGCTCAGAGTTAGTGAAGTCCTTCAGGTACCTCTGCCAGTTTTAAACAAACTTGAGAAAAATCAGAGTTGACAAAGTGCAGTCTGTGGCACGTAGTATGTGGTCAGTGTGCAAAAATGCTTAGGTGACTATCAACACCATCCCCCCACCCCCCATCCTAATCCCACTGTAATTACTCAACTGATGAATTTTGACGGGGGCAAATCACCTGACAGGTGCTGCAAGATTAGTGTAGAGGTTTTCATTTCATTGTGTATATACTGGGCTTTATCAGACACAAACACAACCAGACACAATGACCTACGTCCACAAAGGAAAGCAAATTACAAGCATTAGACATGAGCTGCAATAAATTTTATAATGGTTTACATAATTTATTCCTACATAAAATTGAACGCGTGTTAGTTAACATATATTACTTCAATATTTATAATTCACATACTGTATCACAGCAATATAGCAATCAGAAGGTGATGCAAACATGAAGGCTGCCATGGAGAATCATTAAACCCAGTACAGAATGAAATGTGGCATTGTGTCCACATGAAATTCGTATGCACAAATACTCTTTTTCTTAGTGATGGTTTGAGTTTTTGTTGTAAATTAAGAAATGCATTTCCACATAATAGTAACACCAATACAATGCTGCACATTGCTCACTTGAAAGCACTGAAGTTTTCCACAGGCCAACCAATTCATAGTGATACAGAAAAAATAGAGCTAGTCAGTGTAGTATAAGACAACAGACTATCTATCACAATAAGAGTGAGCCCGATATACTTGGGGAGAGCTGTACAACCTGTAGCATGAAATAGCATTCATTAAATTTTACAGACTTTAGCATGATAATTCTCAATGGGGTAGGGATCTGTCAGATTAACCCAGTTGAAGGAGTTGGGGATGAACAATATTTAAAACATGCACAAATGATCAGCCATGGGAAGTCAAGTAGTGAAAGGAACATGCTGCACAGCCACCTCAACAGAAAACAAAAAGCAGTGTATTTAGGTGAAGCCACTTTGAAGAATATTCAGATTGCTGAAAGCAACTTTATCTCAAGTAGAGCAGGAACTTATAATCTTATGTGCATTCCTAATGCATCCCTATTGCCAGGAAATACAGTTAAGTCTACTGAAAACCACTGTAGGTTGTCCTCCTGACATGGGATAGAACTGTATGAGAGAAACAATGTTACAATAGCTAGTACAAAGCAGGAATTTACACACCTTCGTTGAATGCATTTTTGAAACTTTTTAAAAATATTTTCTCTCATCATGCCTTTACTAGAGCCAACCAATCAGCATTCTCTTGTCATGTTGTATAAATTCTTGTTCCCTTTACAATTGGTCTTCTTGCAAATCTGTCTGATGAGTGCAAGATGAAAAGCTTTGACAGAATTTTTTTTTAAACAATACTCAAGTTCTATCTGACCAACCAACTATTAAACTACATTATCAAGGTCAGGAAGCTTTTAGGAGTAGGATTTAAACAAAAATGAGAGGCACGTTCAACTAATTTTGAATGAGTGAGGCTGAACTAAACAGAATAAGTTACACTCCAAAAGTCATACGTGACGTATGAAGAGCTGGTAATAAATGCACAACTGACTGAAATCAGTATGTCGTTCTGATTTTCACAACTTTGTTTCACTCAGAGTATCTTAAGGTGATTATGAGTAGATTGGAAACCCGTCGTTACTGGCAAAACATGTTGGGTCATCAGCCCATAAGGTCATCGAGCTGTCTTTTTCAATCATCTTCATCAAGCTGCACTGAGTTAGACAGCCGAGTCTTTGATGATTTTCCATGGGTCAGTTCATGTCTATTTATAACAGAAGCAGAATTTCTACGTTTTGCTGATCTAGCTGCTCAAGGTGAATTTTGCAAGACGTGCTAATGCAAACTGCCAGAGTTAACGTAAAACATGGCAAGGCGCATGAGACTGGCAGCTTTGTAACTTCACAACATTTCATGGGGGGAAGCAATCAAATTAAAGTGACACCGCCTGCAGGTTGATTAAAATGGAGTAATTTAACAAGGTAATACACCAAGTGCGAGCAAAATAATTTGCACTTTGAATATTGCTTTTCTCATGCAGCTAGGTCAAAAATAATATTTGGGCATTTTTTCACTTTGCAAATTCCAATGGCAGTGTTGAATGTTAATGTTCAAAATGCTGCAGCAATTATCCTGCACTAAATAATGAAACGACAGACCAAGCAGCTAAACTGCTACAGTGGTAGGAACATAAATGGGAGGGATGAAGTGGAGTGTCTGTGCCACCTGATCATTTGGACATAGGGAACATTGGGAAATTAGCAGTTTCTTTCACAGGTATACACTTCAACATGTCTAATTTTCCAAAACTTGGCTTCCCAAGGTAATCCTGTGCATCTGGGCACTGGGCCAAGAAAATCTTCCCTGATAAATCATGCCCAAAATAATTTGTCTAGTACCCCGACTTGCCTTTCTTAGCAACTAGCTCCACTTTAAACATCCATAATGCTTTTGTCTCTTCCACCTCACAGGGCAGATTGCTCAAAACATCTGTCATTTTGAGGAAAAATATATTCCAAGCACGTTTTAAGACTATTAACCCATGCATTTCACATGGTTCTGCTTTCTTGGTTTAATCTGAAGTAATATTCTAGATTTATTCCATATAATGTTTTCCAAATCAGAAGTTGTTACTTATACTTCACTTTCCTCAATGGATGCCTTTTTAAAAAAATTCTATCCAGCCGATAGTACCTCATAACATCCAAGTGCTTAATGGAGTCAATATCAGAAGAATCATGTATGCCTTTGCAGAGACAGCTCCTGTTTGTCACCATTAAGTGGCAACATATGGAATTATTGCAGTATTCTGAGGCACAAACAGATCTGTTCTCCTGTATGACACAGCTACACAGAATAAAGGAGGGATTTAATTTGTTTTGTGTGTTTAGGAGGACAATGTTCACTTCACCATCTGTGGGGGAACCCGGCGAGGCAATCTTACACCTGTTACAGAATCTCTTCGATTTCCTATCCCGTGGAATGGACAATGAGGCAAGTTCTACAGTTGTCTGGTGACCTGCTGCATCAGTTAAATGCCATCTTCAAGCTCATTGTCTCCATTAACCTCACCACCTGCTGAGACCTCTATGACCACTAAGCTGCTGACCATCTAATTTTTCAATTCATCTGACAAAGTGAATGTTTTCCTTTTCTCCTTTGCAAAACCATCAATACCCTCATGACAAAAAGTACAAACTCTACTCCATTGCCCTTCCAAGTGCCACCCATCAATGACTTTCCATTCTGCTCCAAGATCAGTGTTGTCTCCAAAAGCCCACTTTTCCTGTGAATTGATCTTTGAATCTCACTTGGTTCCATTCTGACCTATATTCTCTCTCAGCACCCTCAATCTACAGTTCTCATCCAACAACAGTGACTTGGATTTACATAGTGCCTTTCAAATGTTACGCAGCAACTTTATGAAGCAAAACTTGAAAGCAATCCGCTTAAGGCAATACTAGGGCAGATGGCAGCAAGATTTTAAGTAGATCCTTAAGAAGGAAACAGAGACAGAGAGGTTTTGGAGAGGATTTCTAAGCTAAAGCATGGTGGCACACTGGTTAGCACTGCTGCCTCACTGTACCACGGATCTGGATTCAATTTTGGCCTCAGGTGACAGTCTATGGGTAATTTGCACATTCTCCCTGTGTCTGTATGGATTTCCTTACTCCAGGCATTGCAATTTCCTCTTACAGTCCAAAGATGTGAGAGTTAGGTAGATTGACCATGCTAAATTGCTCCTTAGTTTCAGGGCAATTAGCGGGGTATATTCATGGGGTTACAGGGATAGGATCTGGATGGGATTGTTGTTGGCGCAGGCTCGATAGGCTGAATGACCTTCTTCTGCTTTGTAAGGATTCATTGATTGTGTGATAGGAATGGTACGATTAATATCAGAAATGTTTAACCGACCAGAATTAGGTGACCTCAGATTTCCTGGAGGTTTGTAAGGCTGGAGGAAATGCTGGGATAGGGAGGGTGAGGGCTGTGGAGGGATTTGAAAACAAGGAGAGAAATTAAAATCAAAACTTGCTTGACTGGAAGCCAATTTCAGCGAGTGAGCAAAGGGACAATATGTATGAGTAAGGACATGGACTAAAGAGTTTTGAATGAGGGCAGAATGTGTAAGAAACTGGTAGTGTGCAATGGAAGTATCACGTCTAAAGGCAACAAAGTCATGAATGAGGCTTTAAGCAGATCAGCTGTCAGGGTCGGGCGATGGAATGAATACAGGAACAGGAGCACATCTAGTGATCAAATAGGACTTGTGTTTAGGCAGTTGACAGGGATTGAGTCAGTAGCTGTGAAGGGGAGTGTTAATAGCAAGGGCAATGGTTTCAGCCCAATGTTTGAGTGGACGAAATTTCTGCTCTTTCAGCGCTGGAAGTCGAACAAGAAGTCTGACAATTGAGCAACACTACAGGGGTCATGAAAGGTAGTGGTGAGGGAGAGTTGGTGCTGTCACGTTTTTGAGTCATGTTTTTTGCTAAGTGGCACAATGTAGATGAGGAATAGGAGGATGAAAGATCAATTCACATGATTAAAACCTTCATATTTATAGCCAGATCCTTTCTTCAAAACCTCTTCTAACTGTCCAACCCACCAGTCACACCTGCACCCATTCCTGAGAAGTCTACACTCTTCTGAACCTAGTCATGTGTGTATTGATTCACCATTTCTGTCTGTCTGGAATACATGTTCTGGAAATTTGATGCTACATCTCGCCCTTTTCTCCTCAATACCTGCCACATTCAAATACATTGTCATCCTCTTTGGCTCACTTTCCAGTTTTTTTCAGAATATTCTTCCATGAAAGGCCTTGAAGCACTATAGAAATGGAAACCACTGTTATTGTTGGAACAAAGCTAACATTTAACATTATTGAATAAATGCATCAAATTATTAGTCTTCCTGTGACTTATGTATGGGCATCTCCAGATTTCCAGGGACCAGTTCCAATCAAACATTTGAAGCCTGGATCGCCAGAAATGTGATAGCTGTTACTGATTTATCATAATCAAGAGCTTAAAGATTTCACGTGTTTTGTTAAATTTATTTCCAATTTGTAAGTTTTATTGAAGCAAATTGCTTCTCAGAAAATTAACAACTATCAGCTGAATTTTAGCAATGATGTGGAGGTTTGATTTAATTTGATTTATTATTGTCACATGTATTAACATTCAGTGAAAAGTATTGTTTCTTGTGCACTATACAGATGAAGCATACTGTTGATAAAGAAGGAAACTAGAGAGTGAAGAAAGGAGTGTTACAGTTGTGGGAGTAGATAGAATGTAGAGAAAGATCAACTTAATGCAAGATAGGTCCATTCAAAAGTCTGATGGCAGCAGGGAAGAAGCTGTTCTTGAGTCGGTTGGTACGTGACCCCAGAATTTTGTATCTTTTTCCCGACAAAAGAAAATGAAAGAGAGAATGTCCAGGGTACATGGGGTCCTTAATTATGTTGGCTGCTTTGCTGAGGCAGCGGGCAGTGTAGATGTCAATGGATGGGAGGTTGGTTTGCATGATGGATTGGGCTATGTTCATGATCTTTTGTAGTTCTTTGTGGTCTTGGGCAGAGCAGGAGCCATATCAAGCTGTGATACAACCAGAAAGAATGCTTTCTATGGTGTATCTGTAAAAGTTGGTGAGAGTCGTAGCTGACATACCAAATTTCCTTCGTCTTCTAAGAAAGTAGAGGTGTTGGAGGGTTTTCTTAACTATAGTGTCAGCACGGGGGAACCAGGACAGATCGATGATGATCTGACACTTAAAAACTCAAAGCTTTCAAGTCTTTCTACTTCATCCCCACTAATGTAGACAGGGGCATGTTCTCCTCTACACTTCCTGAAGTCGATGACAATCTCCTTCGTTTTGTTGAAATTGAGGGAGATTATTGTTGCTGCACCAGTTCACCAGTGTCGACTTGGGTAGACACAGTTAAGAAGTCTCACAGCACCAGGTGAAAATCCAACAGGTTTGTTTGGTTCTTTCCTCAGGTAAGTGAATTTTATTAACTGAGTTGAGAACCTGATGTGGGAGTGAAAAGTGGGCCACAAGCCACACTTCACAGCCACGGGATTGTCATGGCAATTTTACCAAAGGTTGACCTTTTCATTGGTCACATGTGGGCCTGCTGTCCAATTAGGGATGGTTAGCACGCTCTCCATTCTGTTGGTCCAATCACAGGACCTGCAGTTCCAAAGTGTCAGCAATGCCACTGAGCAAAGAGGTCACTGCTGAGACCTCTCCGAGATCTTGCAATCGTGAACAGGCAAGATAACTTTTTTTTTAAATTCATGAGGTCGATTGTCAAAGGGGTAGTCTGGGGAAGTTGCTGGAGCATGCATGTGCTGCCTTCTCTGTCTGCAGTCCCTTCTTTGGATCTACCCCAAGGCAGTCCTAGGAGGTCATCTCCATTTAACTGATGGCCTCCTCAAGCAGCCGGAACTCAACGTCCATCATTGGCAAAGTGGCTGAAATGGTTAAAACAGCTGTTAATATAGTAATATTGGTTATGGAAATTGGCAGCCTGCCTTCTTGAAGTGAACAGGTGGGAGAGAGGGGGCTGGTGGTGGAGGGATGCACTTCCAATCCTATCATCAACAAAATACCCCAATGGCAGGACCGTGTTGGGAAAACAATCGCTGGGGAAATTTAGGTCAATGTTTTGTTTTCGATTAGTTTCCTTGTCATACTTGATGGCTTTCTTAATCCTATTCCAAACAACAGATTATTTAATTGTGGATGCTATATTTTCAAATTAGATCTGGATCCATTTAGATGGCATTTAGTGCATCATATCTGTCTCATGGAAGACCAGCAAACTTGGAACAAGGCCTGTCTTGTAATTGTTCTTTGTTAGAAAAGAAGTCTTGAGAATAGCATTCTTAATCTTGAATGTTGCTAGATAACGAAAAGCTTTTGGTGAATCTGTGTAAAAACTAGGGCAAGTATATGGAAAATAATACAGCTCTGCACGTTCCAGGCCATCTGATCTTAAAGTAAAGTCTCCATTGTCCCAGATGACCATAAATTGCTTTCCTCTCTGAGAGGGTAGAACTGACTGGTGGTGATTTCACACACAGATGAGTTTATAGGCCTTCCTGAGCAACCTCTGATCTTAACGTAACAGGGAATCATACAGCAACTCGGGCAGGGTAAAACCCACAATCAGATGCTTAAACTTCCTGTGTAAGTACCACACATGTGCACTTGTTTGGACTTTCTCAAGATCCTGAAATGCATCAGTGATTGAAGTGGAGTCATTTTGCTGCTTCCCATATCAAAAAATTCAGGCCTATCTTTAATGGCTCCTGTACTATGTTTGATGAGAAAGGGACAGTATTCCGCTGGGATTTGCATCATTTCCAGGAGTAGCGCTGTGCTGAAATAAATAATTTAATAAAGAAGGTAAAAATAAATCTTTGCAGGAATTTGAGATGACAGTTCGGAGTGATCAGTTGTATAAAAAAAACTTGATTACTAGCATCCTGGCAGATATTACAGTGCATAAATCAAAGTCGGGTTCAAAAGTTGGCACTCAAATGTGCTTTATGTTCCATATTTCAGCAGCATCTGTTGAAAGCAGAGACCCTAACAGCATTTGACTTACTCATTATTTCTGGGTGCTGCTTCTGTCTCATCTTAAGAATAGCAGCTTTGATGATTACAAGACATTTTGGCAGAAGGCTACAAATTACAAATATGCAACATGTTAACATCCAGCCCGACTCTGAAGTGATTCAGCACTACCTTTGTAAATATCTGTCAAAGGGTCGCATGTCACATTTGACAATAATCTGAAGTGGCATTTGTATGTGTTCACCCCATGGAATTGGATCAAACCAAACAAATTGGAAAGTGTATCTTCCTTTGTTGGATTGCTCAGTTTTAATCCCACGACAGCTGGGAGAGGGTCTGGGGATGGGGTGGGTTAAAGACTGCTGCAAATGCACCCGTCACCATCTTCACAACGGTGGGTTGTGTTCCGAGTCTATACTCACTCTTGGGAGGTCAGACACAACATGATATCAGGCTCCCATAGCACTAATGTAACACTGGCTGATAAGGTTTTCCTGGAGCTCGGGAATTTACCGGCTGAACAAAAAGGTTGGGGGGGGTGGTTGCGGTGCAGTCAAGTAGAAATATTTGTGAACCAGGTGGAGAAACGTACACCTTGGCCTCTCAAAGCAAACCTCTTTATTGCGGGTTCTGTTCGCCACAGCAACCAGCAGATCACCCTCCTCCTAATTCATGAGGCCGATTTATACACTCCCCCACTGATGGGTTTGAAGGCAGGGTACGTGGATCATTAAATCCAAACTGCCTGCCACTGCCCACCTGTCCTTGCCTATACTGCAACTTTATCAGCAGCAAGACTGGTGTCTGGCAGCTTACCTGCCAGTGGGCCAGGTGAGGCCCTTAAGTGAGCAGCTAATGCCCGACAGATTTTCTTTTGCCTGCTACTGGTGGTTGGAGGAATGAAGGAAGAGTCACTCCTTATCTGGCTTCTCTCAAGGTGTAACCTGCCCTAGATTCTCTCCCCTCTCCCTTGTCCCCCAGGTTTCTCAAAGCCCCTTCCCAAACCCCAAAGTTCCAATCCATCACTGAATGCTTCAATCAAGCCCTGAATGCTATACTGACAGTGGCCATTGCTCACCTTGCTGCCAGTATTTGAGAGCTGCTGAATTGCAATTTACACCCTTCTCTGAGGATGGGAATCCCACCTCCATGGGCGAACTCTCCCTCCCCACCGCCGACCACTCCCGGCTGTTAAGCTGGGGGTGGGAGCCATGTCACCCCACATAATAAATGAACATCTTTGCCATTTTTCAGAATTCACTCCTAATATTCCCAATCTTTTGGCTTTTTATTGCTGGCCTGAAGCTAAAACAAAACAATCAAGCTCTTGTCATTAATTTAGACAAGAAGAACTCAAGCTTCCAGACTTGCCTCCTACCAACCGCAGTTCCTCATTCTCTCCTCTCTAACATAGAATCTCTACATTGCAGAAGGAGGCCATTTGACCTATTGAGTCTGCACCAATTCTCCAAAAGAGCATCTTACAGGCCCATCCCCTGGCCAATTAACCACACGCATTTACCCTGTCAATCCCCCTACCTATACATTTTTGGACACTAAGGCACAATTTAGCACAGCCAATCCTCCTAACCTACACATCTTTGGCGTGTGGGAGGAAACCGGAGCACCCGAATGAAGCCTATGCAGACACAGGGAAAACATGCAAAGTCCACACAGACAATCACCCAAGGCCAAAATTGAACCCGGATCCCTGGTGCTGTGAGGCAGCAGTGTTACCACTGTGCTACCATGCCACCTGTGGGTGTCTGAATGGAGATGAAGAGTAGAAACACTAATTGTGTATCTATTCCTTCTTAACTCAGGAACTCCAAGGTCACTCGCAGTTCAAAAGCTGTCCTGGTCGAAATCAGCTCATTCAACATTGTCAAATAAATGAGTCAAGCACACAGAGGAACAACAGCAAATGTTAAATGGATTGTGTTTCTCGGCCAAGCATATTCTATCAAATACCAAGCAGAGCATGATTCAATGATTATGCATAATGCAGATATCCAAGGGACATGCTCCCCCCTCATAGTTACTTGACAAATCTTTTCAGCAATGTTTGTGCTGCGATAATGAAATTCATGTCTTCGCAAATCATTGCTTAATGGTATGTTAATTGTAGACTATATATGGGAAATATGAATAAAACATACTACCTCATAAAAATTATATTGCAAAAAATTCATCCTGCAGAAAAAAAAAAATCACATCTAGAGCAACATTCCTGATAGGTTTCAAAGAAGCTCAGACTGCTTCCATGGGACTACCTTGGTGCACAATATCTCAAAAGTGCCATAATTAGGCTAAAGCTAACTCTCAAGGGGTTAAATTCACAGAACAGCAAGGCTGGGTGATCATGATTAAGATTCAGATGAGATGTCTGAAGTAACATGTTCTGGCCAGCAACCAATTTAACATTGTCGTGATTATTCACACTTACCGCTGCTGCAATAATTCTATTCATTCCAACTCAGTAGGGGTTATTGCCAAGTTAAATTGGTGGGTTCTGTTCTTGGGTGATGGGGGTCATCAGATTTGACTGAATGCTGTCACTGAGGTGAGGCCAACCCAAGAAAAAATTGATAGGCTGAAGGGGATCGGAAATTTGGATCAGGAGACTATCCAGGCCATTTGGATTGCCAATTCATCAAAAACGTCATAGAGATTAGCCGGACAAGATCTTTTCCTTCTCAATCTCATGATACTAAATTATCTTTGCACAGATAATCTTCAAGTTTGCTCCTGCCAGTGCCATTGATTAATATGGATGGGATTTGATTTGATTTATTGTTAGATGCATTGGTATACAGTGAAATGTATTGTTTCTTGCACACTGTATAAACAAAGCATATTGTTCACAGAGAAGGAAAGCACAGAGTGCAGAACGTAGTGTTATAGTCATAGCTAAAGTGTAGAAAAAGATCAACTTTATATAAGATAGGTCCATTCAAAAGTCTGATGGCAGCAGGGAAGAAGCTTTCTTGAGTTGATTGGTACATGACCTCAGATTTTTGTATTTTTTTCCCAATGGAAGGAGGAGGAAGAGAGTATGTCTGGGTGTGTGGGGTCCTTGATTATGCTGGCTGCTTTTCCAAAGAAGCAGGAAATGTAGACAGTGTCAATGGGTGGGAGACCAGTTTGAGTGATGGACTGGACTTCATTCACATCCCTTTGTAATTTCTTGGTTTGAGCAGGAGCCACACCAAACTGTGATACACCCATATGTGATATGTTGGGCAGTACGGTGGCACTGAGGTCAGCGCTGCTGCCTCATAGTGCCAGTGACCTGGGTTCGATTACCAGCTTGGGTGATTGTGTGGAGTCTGCACATTCTCCCCGTGTCTGCGTGGGTTTCCTCCGGTGCTCCGATTTCCTCCCACAATCTGAAAGACGTGCTGGTTAGGCGAATTGGCCATGCTAAATTCTTCCTCAATATACCCAAACAGGCAGCAGAGTGTTGCGACTAGGGGATTTTCACAGTAACTTGATTGCAATGTTAATGTAATCCTACTTGTGACTAACAAATAAAATAACTAAACTAAGCACAGCAAGGTTCAACAGCATTTTTGAGTAAGGCCGTTACTCAGCTGAAGTTTGTCAGAAAGTCAGGGTCAGCATTAATGTTACAAAGCATACACAGTGCTTTTTTTAAAAAAAGACAGCTGACTCATACTTTTAGAGTACTTGCATTCAGTACTTTGTACATCCTGAGGTTTCCTCGTTACTGTCATTCACAGACATGGTGAAGTTAAAGGCTGAATGAACAAAATAATGAAATCACTGACATAAAGTATCCTGTGGACAAGCATGCCAACATGAAAGCATTCTAAATATAAGTATTTTGTAAAGTGGAGATGAAACACAGCCTCCCTGTGAATCCAAGCCAAATTTGATGCCATCTCCAAGTCAAATAAAGAGAGTTCAGGAGGGAAGTGGAAATATCTTCTAACTGAAAATTACTCTCTGCATTTAGTTGATCTAGTTTGAGTTCCACTAAGCCTTGTGTTTAAGCTTAAGTTTCAAGAGACAATTTATCTTTTCTGTTTCTTCTTTCATGGAAACGTGAGCATCATAGACAAAACCAGCATTTATTGCCCATCCCCAATTTCCCTTGAAAAGCTGGTGGGTGAACCACCATTCTTGAACTGCTCCAGACTTTCTGGTGTTGGTACACTCAGAGTACTGTTAAGGAGAGAGTTCCAGGATTTTGACACAGCAGCAGTGAAGGAAAAGTGAAGGAACGGTGAGGCAGTTTCAAGTCAGGATGGTGTGCGAGCTGGAGAGGAAATGCCGATGATGGTGTTCCCATGCGCCTGCTGTCCTTGTCCTTCTAGGTGGTAGATGTCACAGGTTTGGAAGGTGCTGTCAAAGGAGCCTTGGCAGGAATTACCCTGCATCCTGTAGATGACTGTGGTGATATGTGCGATCTTCTTGGAAATCCTCCTGTGTTTACTGGAGTCCAATGCCGGCATCTCCAAATCCTGTAGATGATACTGACTGCTGTCATTGTGTCCTGCTGGTGAAAGGAGGAGTGAATGTTTAAGGTGGTCGATAGAGTGTCAATCAAGTGGGCGGATTTGTCCTAAATGATATTGAACATCTTGAATATTGGAGAAACTGCAGTCATCCAGTCAAGTGGGGAGTATACTTTCACAGCCTTGATTTATGCCTAATAGATAGTAGACAGGCTTTGGGGTGTGGGTTACTCATCACTGAATTTCCAGCCTCTTGCCACTCTTGAAGCTAGAGCATTTATGTGGCTAGGCTAGTTTACTTTCTGGTCGACAGCAACCCCCAGGATGTTAATGGTGGGAGATTCAGTGATAATAATGCTGTTGCCTGTCTAGAGCTCATGTTTAGATTCTGTCTTGTTGGAGATGGTTGCTGCTTGACACTTGTGTGGTGTGACTGTTACTCACGAGCCCAAATCGGAATGTTGTCCCAGTTCTTGCTGCACATAGACACAAACAACTTTGGTATCTGAGGAGATGTGAATGGTACTGAACAACATGTAATCGTCAATGATATCTGATATTATGTTGTGTGGAAGATCACTGATGAAGCAGCTGAACTTGGTTGGGCCTGGGATATTTCCCTGAGAAATGCATGTAGTTATATGTGGGCTAAGATGACTGGCCTCCAGCAACCATAACCATCTTCCTTTATGCAATGTAGCACAACTCCAATCTCAAGTCTAACCAGTGGAAGGATTTCTCCCAAGATTTCCATCAACTTCAATTTTGCTTCTTGATGCCAAGAGAAGTCACCCTTACTTACCTCAAGAATTCACTCTTTTCTCCATCGATGGCCCAAGGCAGTAATGAGGTCAGGAGATGAATGGTCCTGGTGCAACTCAAAGTGAGTACGGATGAGCAGGCTAATGCTGTCTAAATGTTGTTTGATAGCACTGTCCACAAAACCTTCTATCAGATGAGGTGATAACTGGATATATTGGATTTGTCCTGCTTTCCACGAACAGAACATTCAAAGGCAATTTTCATCAGGTTTTACATGTATGGTGATGACACCCAACCCTACCTCACCACCACTTCTCTTGACTCTGCACGGTTGTTAAATTATCAGAATGCTTATCTAACATCCAGTACTGGAAGAGTAGAAATTTCCTCCAATTGATCAGGCTCATTGTTCCAAGCTCCATTCCCTAGGTACTGAAATCATCATTCTCCCTGGCAACAGTCTCATACTAACCAATTTCTTGAATTCAAAATTCTCATGCTTGTTTTGAAAGCCCTCCTTGCCCTCACTCTCTCTGTAATCTCTTCCAGTCCCAGAACCCTCCAAGATATCAATACTCATCAACCTAAGGCCTCTTTGAGCTTCAATGATTTTAACAATTGCACCACTGGTGTCTGTGTTGTTAAATGTCCCCTGGAACACCTTCCCCCTGCCTTGCTAACTCACTTCCCTCCTTTAACCACTACATAAAACCCAGTTCTTGGGTTCGTGCTCGGTCCTCACCTCTCACAATCTTACCAGCTTTGATCTGCCAGTGTAATCAGCCCAGACATGAAGCTGATTTAAATAGGTATAACCTCATTAAATGTGAACCCCCAATGCAATTGTCTGGATTCATTTGTCTTAAGGGCCTTGCCAGTGGAGGTCCTCACCGGCGAGGATCATGTACGGTCCCCGGCATTGGGGACCAGATGTGATGGCCTCACCAGTGGGACAGGAGGACATTGAGGCCCCAACTGGTGGTTGGGGCAGGGTGGACAGTGTTCCTTGAGCAGTGGCAGCCAGAACTCTGGCACTGCCAGCCTAGTACCCTGGCACTGCCCACTGGGCATTCCTGTCACTTTCCACCAGGCACTGGGCAGTGCCAAGGGGAGGGGCAGAGTTGAAAGGGGGCTACACACTTGGCATTAGCCATCGACTTGGGGGGGGGGGGGGGGGTGGCAGGGGGGAGATGCTTGTGGGAGTGACAATCTCCCAGTGCACTATGTATGCTTGCTTCAGTGTACTGAGAAATCAGTGTACATGTGCAATAGTGCCATCCAGTCTACAACCAGCTTCCTGGTGCAAACAGACTCTGTCCACTCCCCCTACTGTTGAGAATTACAGTTTGTCTCACTTTTTCCCCCCCCAAGAGTCACAAGATTTTCTTGCACCAAATAAGAGTCAGAAACTCTCCCATCTTCACACTCATTTGGCACTTAGAATTTTTTGGTAAGATTGCCCCCTTGATCAACTGATCCAATATCTCCTTCTGTTACTTAGTATCACATTTGCTTTAAAAAAGTCCTGTGAAACATTTAGGACATTTTATGATGCTAAGGGTGCTATATAAATATAAATTGTTGTTGTTATGTTGGTGTCAGTTTTGGAGATGTGATTGTATTCATCTCTGATTTTCACTACTGCAAAACAAAAGGCAAAATGTAGATTACCTCTGAAAGTGTTGAATTATCAACTGATTTGGGAGCCTGATGTAATCATGTACTCAATTAGATTAATATTAGCTATCAAAAACAGAGTAGCTTCAAAGTGATTAACAGGATTCAGTGTAGGACAATAAAATGGAGATATTCTCTCCACCTTAAAATTTATCATCTTTGCTGTATTTGGTAAGTCAAACACCTGTCACTGATTCCTATACAAATTGCAAGTAAATGACTACAATTGTCTCATCACAAATAGATTCCAGCTGTTTAATATAAAATGCACACAAAATTAAAGTGTAACTCAGTGTAATAAGTCCATGGAGGCAAAAATCCCATCACCAAAGTTCCTTAATTTACAAGATTCCACCATATCACCCAACATATTATATCTACATCAGGAGCTCTGAGGGTTCGACATTCCTGTTTAAATACAAGACATGGGGCTCCCTGATAGGGCCATCAATTAGGACGCAATCAGGGGACCTCTTTTTGGGTTCATACTCAAGTAGGCCAACCTCAATTGCCTGATTAAAGTCAGGCAACTCATACTTGGGAACCAAGTGAGTGACAAACTGATTCACAGGAGAGTCACAATGGCAACAGTTCCTGACTAAATTTCCCCTGAGTGGTGTTAACCCCTTGCTGTTGATCTTACATTGTTCTGTTCCATATTTCTTTGGGTCCAGGAATTCCAAACCCATGTCTAATCCATCGACAAGTTTAAAACTGAACAAGAAAGGGGGAGGGGTAGGATCAGGGCCTCTGGTTTTTAATTGCTTTGATGATGAAAATTCAGGAGTAACTGTTCACGAGTTTGTTCACTAGTTTGAGGCAAACACAGCTCATTTATTTGCAGGTTAAAACTATACAGAGGCTTACAGCTTCTGAAATTAACACAGGTCAGCTGCTCTGGTCAATAAATTTTGAGCTTAAGGAAATAAAACAGTTGTTTTACCAGAAAACTCCCACTTACCAATTAAATTTGTGAATGCAGTAATAGCTGCACCATATGATTAAAAGTACAAGTCATTGTGATGGATTGCAGTCCATTGCATAAACTAATAATTTTTTTATAGTGTAAATACTTCCTCTGTGATTACACTCAACACCATGGTGTCAATTTGGCAGTAATTATTGTGTTGCTACCATTGATTATATTCAGATATTGAATCTAATTTAGAGCAATGGACATTAATGAAGACATTGGGCTTAGCTATAATACCCACAAATTGAAAATCAATGAAAAATATTTAGACACAGGAAAATGGAGGTGTGAGATTAAAAGGGAGAGGAAAACAAGAGGGGAGAGAAATGTAGAGAAGGAAAAATAGAGAGGAAACTGTATTTGTGGGACAACGTGAAAAGTTCCAAAGTGCTTCACAGCTAGTGAAATATTCACACACAGTCATCGCTTTTTACAGCCAAGTCCCATACACAGCATGACCCAACTAACTGGCTCATCTATATTGACGGTATTATAAGAACTTAAGAACTAGGCGCAGGAGTCGGCCATCTGGCCCCTCAAGTCCGCTCTACCATTCAATAAGATCATGGCTGACCTCCTCGTGGACTCAGCTCCACTTACCCCACTTCTCACCATAGTCCTTCATTCATTTACTGTTCAAGAATTGATCTATTCTTATCTTAAAAAACATTCAATAAGGTAGCCTCAACTGCTTGACTGGGCAGGGAATTCCACAGATTCACAATCCTTTGTGCGAAGAAGTTCCTCCTCAACTCAGTCCTAAATCTGCTTCCCGTTATTTTGAGCGATGTCCCCTAGTACTAGTTTCACCCGCCAGTGGAAACAATTTCCCTGCTTCAATCTTACCTGTTCCCTTCATAATCTTATATGTTCCTATAAAATCTCCCCTCATTCTTTTGAATTCCAGTGAGTATAGTCCCAGTCTACTCACTCTCTTCTCAGAAGCCAATCCTTTCAACTCCAGAATCAATCTAGTGAATCTTGTCTGTACCCCTCCAGTGTCGTTGTATCCTTTCTCAAGGAGACCAAAACTGTATACAGTACTCTAGGTGTGGCCGTACCAGCACCTTATACAGCTGCAACATAATCTCACTGTTTTTAAACTCCATCCCTCTAGCAATGAACGACAAAACTCCATTTACCTTCTTAATTACCTGCTGCACTTGCAAACCAACTTTTTGTGATTCATGAATGAGGACACCCAAGTCCCTCTGCACAGCAGCATGCTGCAATTTTTTAACCATTTAAATAATAGTCCATTTTGCTGTTATTCCTACCAAAATGGATGACGTCATATTTATTAACATTGTACTCTATCTATCAGATCCTCAACCACTCACTTAGACTATCTATATCCCTTTGCAGACTTCCAGCGTCTTCTGCACACTTTACTCTGCCACTCATCTTAGTGTCATCTGCAAATTTTGACACACTACCCTTGGTCCTCAACTCTAAATCATCTATGTAAATTGTAAACAATTGCAGTCCCAACTCTGATCCCTGAGGCATACCACTAGTCAGTGATTGCTGATCAGAAAAACACTCATTTACTCCCACTCTTTGCTTTCTGTTAGTTAACCAATCCTCTATCCATACTAATACATTAGCCATAACACCATGCAACTTTATCTTATGTAAGCAGTCTTTGGTGCGGCATAAATCTCTCCTGGATATCCAGAAGTACCACATCCACAGGTTCACCACTGTCCACTGCGCATGTAATGTTCTCAAAGAATTCCACCAAATTAGTCAAACATGACCTGCCCTTCATGAATCCATGCTGTGTCTTTCCAATGGGACAATTTATATCCAGATGTCTCGCTATTTCTTCCTTAATGATAGATTCAAGCATTTTCCCTACTACAGAAGTTAAGCTAACCAGCCTATAGTTACCCGCCTTTTGTCTACCTTTTTTAAACAGTAGCATCTCATTTGCTGTTTTCCAATCTGCAGGAACCACCCCAGAGTCCAGGGAATTTTGGTAAATTACCACTAGTGCATTTGCTATTTCTCCCACCATCTCTTTTCGTACCCTGGGATGCATTCCATCAGGGCCACGAGACTTATCCATGTTTAGCCCCCATTAGCTTTCCCAACACTACCTCTTTTGTGATAATGTTAGTTTTAGGTCCTCACTTGCCATAGCCTTCCTGTTATCAATTTTTTGGCATGTTATTTGTGTCTTCCACTGTGAAGACCGGCACAAAATACTTGTTCAGCCTCAGTCGTTTTCTCATTTCCAGTTATTACATTCCCCTTCTCGTCCTCTCAAGGACCAATGTTTACTTTAGCCACTCTTTTTCGTTTTATACATTTGTTGGTTGAGGGCTAAATGTTGATGCTGTGCAAAATGCTCATCTTAGAGTGGCATGTGATTATTTAAATGAGAGGGCAGACGGGGCTTCAATTTAACATTTCATCTGAAGTGTTGCAGCTTCGTTGGTATAGTAATTCTTCAATGTTTTGGAAGTGTTGGCCCAGAGTGGAACTTCCAGCCACAAACTTCAAGTAATATATTGTCCACATAGTGTCCACAGTGGAATCCGATCCTGTTTCCACATGACATCCACAAGAACACTTCTCAGCAGCAAGAACACAAATCCTGGCTTACTTAGACTCACGCATGAATTGCGGCCAACATTTATTACCCATCGCCAGTTGTCAATGAGAAGGTGATAGTGAGCTGCCTTCTTGAACTGCTGCAGTCCATATGGTGATGGTATAGCCAGTATGCTACAAGGGAGGGGGTTCTATGATTTTAACCCAGCAGCTGTCTGATTCATTTCCCTCCCTGGTTAAGGGCATGCCAAAACTAACTGCAGTAGCCCCATCCAATGGCATCCCAGGTGAGTCCTTCTCATCGCGCACATATCAAGCTTGGACTGAAATTTAAAATGAGAAATACAAGGGGTGGAATTCACCCAAAAAACTCCAAGTGCCAAATTCATGTAAAAAATGGAGTAAATCCCGTTGCTTTATTCCGCGGGATTTTCAAACTGAATCTGCCACACTCTGTACATCGCAGACAGGCTTAGTCGAATCTTGATAAACATCAGTAGGTGGGGCCTATTCACATGGAAGAGGCCGGCAGCATAGTGCCGAGTGGGGCCACAGTCCATGCGCTGATCTGTCATAGCAGAGATCAACAGAAACGCAGTCGTCTGCATGGCTGGCCTCCCCATCGCTGGCCAGCTCCATCACTCCCCCCATTGCTGGTCATGTGACCCTTTCCCAGCCTCCCATCGCTGGCCTCCCAGATGTGACCCTCCTTCACTCCAGCGGAGTTGGTCCACCAGCTCCCAGTTAGTAAGGGCAGAAAGGCTGGCGGGCCCAAAGACTTCAGTCTGGAGTCCGTGAATGACAGGTAAGTACTGATTTAAATAATTTATTTAGCTCTGTGCCAATTTCTGGTGTGGAGCTGAAGACACCGGAAATCCAGTGACCAGAGCCTTGCAGAGACCATGGCGCCAGCCAGAAGGCCATTACACGGCCTGCGCTTATGTTTCCTGGCCCACTGCGCTGTCCAGCAGTGCAACAGACTGGTAGAATCTGCCCCCAGAAGCCTCTTGCACATTTTCACATTTGCACAACCAGTGGAAATGAAACTGTAAATGCTCATTTAAAAAAAAAATCCCCATTAGTAAATCAACATGCATCTGCAAAGTAAAAGTGCCAAAGAAAGAAATTTCAGAAGGTGGATTCGAATTGACTGAAAGCAGTAAGGCACAGCCTGCATGAAGGGTCAAATGCTTTCAATTCTTTATTTTTCATCAAACATACCATCATGTAGGAAGCTCTAGTTGGGAAATTTCCCAATTTGGCCAACCCACATTAATATAAATAAGCCCACATGGACTATTTTTACTCCAGAAAAGCAGGGATTGGATCGAGTTGGTCCTGACAATCCCCAAAGCAGAGTTTAGATGGAACCATGGAAGTGCACTTGTACTCAAAGCCATTAGTCCCTCCCTCACCAACTCCCCATGCTCCCTGTCCACATTTATGCCCCTTCCATGACCACTCACTTAGTATGCACCACGTATCGAACCAATGAGGCATATAGCAACAATGGCAAGTCTAGAAATGTCCATGAAGAAACATCCATTCAGAAATCTGCTTGGATACTTTTTGAAAGATCTATGAACTAGTTTTTTTCAGTCAGACATAATTTCAATAACAGAAGCTCTACCTTGCTTCATATCTCCTAATCTTGTCCAAATAAACATACTGATATTGAAAAACAGGTCACAGAATATAGTCTTTGGAATAAACAGGGTCACAGAAGTAATAAATTATAACCTGAAGAAAAATTTCATTCAATCAAAACTAACACCCCTCAATCTGTATAAACAGACCCTTGCTGAGATAATCTATCAATCTTGGAGCTCAGCCAAGCATTCAGAAAGAGGCCATATCACAGAACCCCTGCAGTGTAGAAGGAAGCTATATCATCAAAAGCAGTTGGCCAGACAGCTGTTTCTCCAGATGGCCTCAGTATAAAGCTTGGCTGAACTCCATAACTCACTAATCGATTGGTTCAAGCTGTTTTGACAGCTTGAGGGGGAGTTTTAATTTTGATTGGACTGACATGTTTTTCAGATTATAATCAGTTATTCTTTCTTTCATCTGTTTTCCAAATGTCTGTCCATTAATTTAGAAAAGGTAAAAAGGTACAAAGTGGGGTAAAGTTAGAAGGATTGTAGGAGCATTAACTTTTTACAATGCTGATTTCTGAATGGATGCTTCCTTCATGAGCATTGATATTATATGGCTCATTCGTTTTATACATAGTGTACACTGGGTTTATGCAAGTGCTTTTAAATGGATCTTTCAAAAGGTTCTCCAATGCAGACTAATGTTCACGACACCTCTGAGTAGTCATGAGCCACGAGTCCGAAGGAAATTAGCCCGACTACACAAAAATTACAGGCTGGCACGGTATGAGATACCTATCCTTGCGATGGAACCAGCCCAGTCAGGAATGTAGGATGTAGGCTTGCTATCTGAACCCTTACCTAGTCCTGATGGAAATTACAAGTACCAGGAATGAGGGCAGAGTTTTTGCCTACTATTTTAAAAGACCTCTAGAATGAACCCAATTTTGCAAAAAAAATCTGGCTCAAAGTCAATCTAGAGAGATTAAACTGTGCTACAAGAAAAATACACCCATGGAAAATTAAGATAAACCTTAAATTGCCTTCAGCAGACAGAGGTTTAATTAAGATTTTTAATTTTAGGTTGGCACAGTGGCACAGTATTTAGCACTGCTGCCTCACAGCCCCAGGGACCTGGGTTCGTTTCCCGGCTTGGTTCACTACCTTTGTGGCGTTTGCACATTCTCCCCGTGTCTGTGTGGGTTTCCTCTGGGTGCTCCGGTTCCCATCCATAGTCCAAAAATGTGCAGATTAGGTCAATCGGCCATGTTAAATTGTCCTGCGAAGTGTAGGTTAGAGGGATTAGCAGGGTAAACATGTAGGGTTGTGGGCATAGGACCTGGGGTGGGATTGTTGTAGGTGTAGACTCAATGGGCCCAAGTGGCTTCCTTCTGCACTATAGAGTTTCTATGATTCTATGAGTTTTTTAATTGTGCTCAATCAATGGGAACGTGCCATTCAGATTTTGTCTTTCATACACTCAGTTACAGGATTTACTCTTTTTTCCACAACAGGTTTTAATGAGGTCTTTGCACATTTTGAAAAGCAGTTTTTGATTATTTCCTTAGTAACACTTTTCCTTTCAGGTAGAAAATTCACTTCAGCCCTGGGATCATCTTCCCAACTATCAAGCTAGGGTAATAAGGATCTTGATTACGTTTCTGGGCATGTGAGACAAGATAGATTCCAATGAAAGAAAATCTCAGCTGGGAAAGGTTAGGTCATTGATGAGGATGTGAAAGAGGTGTGCTCAAAAGAACATCTTCCCTTCTGCTGGTTTCAGGATCCTCTCCAGAGTAATCATTTTTCTCACACAGTCTAGATTATTTTATACATGTAAAATTCATTTTATGAAATACTGTCTTATCCTTTAAAGAAAGTTGTGTGTCAGTTTAAGTTTGCAATATACACAAACAATCATTCAGTTTAAGCATTTCTAATCATTTAGATTTTCTACCAACCATGCACATCAAAGAACATCAAATTGGCTGGACAATTAGGTTTGCAATCTGTACTCTAATAATTGAAGGCATGTGATGTCTAACCAAGTGAAATTAAGCAGACATCTTATGACTTCAAAATTGTTCCATATTAAATCCAGGCTAAATAAGATTCTTGTTCCCTGATGACTCAGCAGCTAACCACAACCTTTACTCGGTGACTGAGACAGAAAAGGGCACAGGCTATACAGCTCCCAGGCAGCAGTCTAACCAGTTGTATGCAGTGTTAATCCACTTATGAATGC
Source organism: Carcharhinus amblyrhynchos (assembly GCF_965287045.1). Taxonomy (NCBI): domain Eukaryota; kingdom Metazoa; phylum Chordata; class Chondrichthyes; order Carcharhiniformes; family Carcharhinidae; genus Carcharhinus; species Carcharhinus amblyrhynchos. The sequence continues at coordinate 96,959,786 of NC_137326.1, read as the reverse complement.
CCTCTGGCAGCGAATTCAGTGAGAAGAACCTGTACCGGGCCTTATTCTGGCAATGCTGCTAAAGCCCTGGAGAATAGAATGTTCAGTTAGACATTAAGTGAAGTTATGATTCTCATGGTCATTTTAGGAAAGCAAGGACTCCCATCCATAATAAGTTTGCTTCAACTTGGTTCTGCAACCCGGATATGACAGCATTGGGAAAAAGGGAAAAAAAGAGTACCAGCATAAATAAGAGGTGGGATGGGCGAGGTGGGGGGTTGCGGTGGCGTTGGAAGATAAACAGCATGAATCATGGTGAATGGGACAGAAAGAGAGAGAGGAGTGTGTCATTATTGTGGTTAGAGAAAGAGAAAAGTCCCAACACAAGGAGAAGCATTAAGAGATAAGAGCCTAGTGTGAAGAAGATGCTGGCATGAAACACAGAGATATGTACCCCAATTATCTTTATTAAGTGAATGTAAACTGATAATTCCCCAACACAATGGTGGTGTCTTCTGGAGCAATATTTCTTCCCCCAGTATTGTCTATGTTAATTGCACAGATTAAGAAAAATCATCCCTAATTTTACTGAAAGGAAATAGAGTGGACAGTGAGAGCCTTTCTCCTTGGATGAAGATGGCTAGTACGAGGGGACATAGCTTTAAACTGAAGGGTGATAGATATAGGACAGATGTCAGAAGTAGGTTCTTTACTCAGTAGTAAGGGCGTGGAATGTCCTGCCTGCAACAGGAGTTGACTTGCCAACATTAAGGGCATTTAAATGGTCATTGGATAAACATATGGATGATATTGGAATAGTATAGGTTAGATGGGCTTTAGATTGATTTCACAGGTCGGTGCAACATCGAGGGCCAAAGGGTCTGTACTGCGCTGTAATGTTCTATGTTCCATGTTCAATGGACCCTGTTTACCATTTTGATTTGAAGTGCTGAGCGGACTTGAAACTGGGAGTGTTCCAGATCTGACTTATAGATCAATTCTCCAGCGCCCCCATATGCACTCTGCCTGCAAAAAGAGCAGTGAATCCAAATTGCGCTGCACAAGCTTGTGGGCGGGCTTAATGAAACCCTACAGCTCCAATCAGTGCCTCCAACTATGCATGCGCAGAAAAAAAGTGATACAATGCAACTCCCCTACCACAATGCTCTCGTGCCAGATAATGCTTCCCCCTGGCCCCACCCCCACAACATTACTGACCCCCTTACCCCCCCATCCACCACCCAGAATGATCCTGGGCCTCTCCCCCTTCCCCCCACAATGATCTCAGGCAGAGCGGCAGCAGAACTCACAGACACAAACTTTGAGCCAGTGAATTGCCTGGTGATCAGGGCCTCTCCTGCCGCTCTCATGTGCCTCATTTGGGTTGCCAGCCCTCCAGCGCCTGGGTGGTGTAACTCAACATGCTCTTCCTCTTCTTCCTCCTCCTGCTGCTGGTCATCTTCCCCAGCAAAGCCCGGCTGGTCAGCCTCCTCCTCCTCCAATATGTCATCTCTCTGTAGAGCCAGATTGTGTAAGACACAGCACACGACCACTATGCAGGAAGAGATCACTGGGTTGTATTGGATGGCCCCGCCAGAGCAGACCAGGCTACAGAATCGCATTTTGAGGAGCCAATGCACCTCTCCACTATCGTGCCGGTGGCTACATGGGTCTCATTATAGTGGGTCACCACCTCTGCACAGATGTCATCAGCCTTGTCCGAAGCGGGTAACCCATCTCACCCAGAAACCACCCCTGCAGCCTGAGCTCCTGCTCAATGCCTCCGGGATATCCAAGCTTCAGATGATGAAACTGTCGTGCACACTGCCTAGGTGTCTGGCGCAAACATGCATAATGTTCATGTTATGGTCACACGTGAGTTGAACATTTAGGGAATGGAATCCCCTTCTGTTGATGAATCTCCGTGGATCTTGAGGGCGACGTGCATGCAGTTGATGCACCCCACCCCTGTACATTAGGCATCCCCGCGATGGCTGTGAACCCTGCAGCCCGGGTCTCTTGATGGGCCGGGTCCAGGTTAAATTTGATGTTCTACCCAGCCCAGGCATACAGGGCTTCTGTGACCTGCTTGATACAGGTGTGCACAGCTGTCTGGGAAATAACACATACATCTCTGCTAGGGATCTGGAAGGGGCCAGGTGTATGAAAGTTCAAAATGGCTGTCAGTTTGATAGCCACCGAGAGTGGGTATCCCTCCCTCCTTGCCTCTAGGTGCCAGGTCCGGCAGCAGGTTGCACAGTCTCCTTTCGGAGGCGCATCCGAAATCTGTTCAAATGACAGTCGTGCACACAACTGCCAGGGTCTCAGCTCCCCCCTTCTCCTGCGCCTCCCCCCCCCACCCACTTCCCGGGCCAATGCAGCCACCTCCTTGCCACTGTGGTCATCTCCCTCTATTCCTGCAAGTGGTAACGCTTAGGCCTTGTCTGCCTGCAATTCTTCCTCCAGCTCCTCCTCCTCATGTCCAGCAGCAACCAAAATAACAGCAAGATTGATTGGTTGCATCACAAAAGCCATCTCATCACTCTGAAGAGGGAGGAGGGGGAATGGAGAGGAACACATGTAGAAGTTAAGAAACACTGCTTGCCTCTAGCACATCAACAGTCACAGCCACCCCAATTCCACCAGCCACATTCTCCCCAAAATCACAGCCCCCCCCAATTCCCTCAGCCACGTGTCCCCCACAATCACGGCTCCTTGAAAAGTTGAGAGGCTGCAGCAGTGCAATTTGCAAGGGCTTTGTGCACATCCTTCAGCTGGAAGTGAGCTGAGCGCACTAGGACTCAGCAGCATCGCAAGACCCGAGGTCAGCGCTGAGACCCAGGTCAGTGCTGCAAGTCGGACATTGGCGACCCTGCTGAGCAACAGCTCCCCAACCTCCCTACGTACTCGCAGAGTCGCCACTGACCCGAGAAAGAAAATGGCTGCAACAAAATGACAACCGTGAGCAGCAGGCTTGGAGGCTATGCACTAACCTCCTCACTAATGGAGCACCCAAATCAGACTTTTATGGAGCACGTGTTTCACGCTGATTCCGGATTGGCGGACACACTGGTAAAGGGGAAAGTGCCAGTAAAATTGGGAGTGCAGCCCATTAATTCAATTTAAATGCATTCAAATGCTCAATTTTGCCCGAAAATGGGTGCAACGTAATGGTAAAATCAGGCCCAAAGACTGCAAATCTGACTCCAGGGCACATTTGATTGTTAGATAATTTATTTGTTAAATTGAGAATATTTACAATTAAGAATAAACAGTGATCATTTAAGATGTAATTGCTTACTCAGCAGGGCACTTACCAATTAGCTTGGATGGTGTCCATGAATGTGCTTAAACAGTGATGGTCATCTGTGCATCATTGCAGCGCACAACCATTTCTTAGATAATAACCTGCTTCAACACCATTTAACAAGATGGTTGCATCAGCAGGATCAGCGCATAATTAAACATCCTTAAGCCAGATGTTCACATATCAAAGGAAGGTCCAATATTTGTGAAGTGAAAACAGCAAAAATGATAACACCAGTAAATTACTATTCTCAACAGTGGTGGCATTTTGTTAATAGTCCAAAGCAGCAGGCAGAAGAGGTGCATAATTTAATCTCCCTCTTAATTGAGATTTTGCAAGTATGAAAGTAAGGAAAGGGGCCAAACCATAAAATCACAGGAAGCCACAATGAATCCAAAGATTTTCAACAACTACCTTGGATCGACAAACCAATGCAGCACAGTGAAATTCAGGTGTCATGGTTGGCTAAACTGCAACTTGCCTCAGCCAAAAAACATGGACTTGTGCTCTACTTCAATGTAGCACAGATGGAACACTGTATTGTCAGAGGTGCTGTATTTTGCATGAGCCATTAATCTGTCAGCTAGTTTGCCCGCTGTGCATTTTCATGGCTGTATTTCATGCAAACAATTTTGTAGTAGTGTTCGAAGACGAGAAATGAGTTCTGGACTTCTTGCTACCCTGTTGCCCTCAAACAATACAATCCAAAATAGAATAAGTGGATATTTTACAGGCTCACCTGGCAACTGTGCCTCTGTAGTAACACTCTTCCCTGAAAGTCATGGATTAAGCCACACTCCGAAGATTAGGACATAATGTAAGTTGACACATTAAGTTGACGCAGTGCATTACTGAAGGTGGGCTGTCATCTTTGATATGCTACATTTTGAACTGAATGTTAAACTGAGGCTCTGAAAGCCGTCTCAGGTGGGCCATCCACGATCCCATACCACCATTTGATGCAGATGGACAGTTTTCTTGGTCAGCATTTATCTCTCTCTCTGTCATCATTAAAATAGAGTTTCTAGTCACTATGCACTGCAATTTGTGGATTCTTGCTGTACCCAATTTGGCTGCTGCTTTCCCTACATTATAATGATGCCCACACTTCAGAGTTATGTAATTGTGAAAAAGTTTTGGATATCCTAAGGTTGCCTTATAAACTCAAGTCTTTTCTCTTTTTTTGATATGGCAGACTGTTGTTGAGTTGCCAGCTTTCTGCATTGGCACGTGTGAATCAACAGTTCTTTTATATAAAAAAACAAAACAACTATAAAATAAAATCACATCATGACTTGTTGCTCAGTGTACAAGTTTAAGCAATGCAGTCAATCCCAATGGATCATTCTGTTGCATCTTCCAGCACAACCTAATCCAGTTTAATCTGTATATGGAAATATTTTCATCCTCCCAGCCAATTCAACTCTTAAATTAACCTCAGAAGAAACACAGTCATCGATTCAGAAGTCTATCTTAAAGGTTAATTTACAGATTGTATCCAGCACTCTATCTAGCTACTCTTCTGTGCTTAGGGTATCATTTTAATTTTAATGTTGACTGCTAACACTACACATACACAGCAATATGTGCGGTAATATAAGCTTTGGAAATTTGCAAAACATCCATTCTAATAATACAACAATGAAACAATTTTGCACCTAATTGTAAATCTTTAGCAAATGCAAAGATAATTGAAATGATCTTCTCCAGATTTCAATCAAACTCACCTGCATCAGCTACTCAGTATTGTTCTATTGTCCATTTGAGGACAGTGGTAATTTCAAACCTTTTGCATATTGTCAGCTTTCCAGATAGTTTAGACATACAAAGTACTTCATATTATGCTACTGAACCAAAGCCTAGAAGCAGGACTGATTCCCAGTCAACTCTCTCTGATACTTTCCCTGCTACCTCCCAGGATTGGTTCAAGCACAGGGGGTCAGGGAGGGAGGATGGGAGTGATCAGTGGGAGGTCGTTCCTTTGTTAAAGAAAAAAAGGGTGGCACAGTGGTTAGCACTGCTGCCTCACAGTGCCAGGACCCTGCGTTCAGCTCTGACCCTGAGTGACTATGTGGAGTTTGCATATCCTTCCCAAGTTGGCTAAGTGGGCCTCAGTGGAATAAGATGTGGAAAATTGACATCGTTCCCAATTCTGATCACTATCAACTGGCACATGCACATATATGGACAGTGAGGATAGAACATACATTCAAATGTGTGCTCCCATGATCAATAACCAAGCAGATCTCTCCGTTTAGGGTTACACACAAAGATCCTTTTGACAAAGTTACCAAAGGCAAGCACATAAAATTGCACCCCAGCATAAGTTAGTTCCTTAGGGAAGAACAACTCTTCGCAGTGTTGAGGAGCAGAAGGACCTTGGGGTCTGGGTGCATAGGACTCTTAAATTGGCCTTGCAGGTGGAGGATGTAGTCAAGAAGGCGTATGGTGTGCTAGCCTTCATTAATCGAGGGATTGAGTTTCGGAGTTGGGAGGTAATGCTGCAACTTTATAAGACCCTTGTCAGACCCCACTTGGAGTACTGTGCACAGTTCTGGTCGCCTCACTACAAGAAGGATGTGGAAGCTAATGAGAGGGTGCAGAGGAGATTTACAAGGATGTTGCCCGGATTGGGATGTATGCCTTATGAGGATAGGTTGAGGGAGCTAGGTCTCTTCTCCCTGGAGAGACGCGGATTGAGAGGCAACCTGATAGAGGTTTATAAAATGTTGAGAGGTATAGATAGGATGGATTCTCAGAGGCTATTTCCCAGGGCTGAAATGGTTGCTACGAGAGGACACAGGTTTAAGGTGCTGGGGAGCAGGTACAGAGGAGATGTCAGGGGTAAGTTTTTCACTCAGAGAGTGGTGTGTGTGTGAAATCGGCTGCCGTCGGTGGTGGCAGAGGTGAACTCGCTGGGGCCTTTTAAGAGACTTCTGGATGAGTACATGGGATTTAATGGGATTGAGAGTTATAGATAGGCCTGGTAGGTATGGATATGATTGGCGCAACTTGTGGGCCGAAGGGCCTGTTTGTGCTGTAGTGTTCTATGTTAACATTTGAGGAGAAGAAAATAAATAATGTAAACTAACGTTCATATTTTAGGACACTGAATAAAATAATGGGATGACAATTTGGGAGATAGACTATTGACTTCGTATTTCTGGTCTTTGACTATTTTATTACATCTAAAAATGGCTTCAATTATTAGCTGCAGAAAAATCTACTTCTTTTGTGGGATTCAATATGGCCTGCAGCCATTTCACTGCTCACTCTTATCTACAGTGCGGACAGATGCAGAACTGACATTCAGTCTCTGTGCACTAACAGGGATTGAGAGCCTAGGTGGGGGTGGACATGCTGGGGAAATAAGATGTCACATTGTCAATAAGCCAATATTATTTGCAAACAGATGAGCTTTTCAAATGCTTAATGAGTAAAAAAAAAGTTGAATCTCTGAAAATACAATCAAAAAATGTCCCAAGCATTATTCAATTTCCCAAAGACCAACCTTGTTAAATCCATCAGCAGCTTTCATTAAAATGCCACTTTAATCATATTACACAGATTGCTAATTTTTAAAATGTGACTGACTTTTTTTGTGCCACATTTCAGACCAGCTAATTGCTTCCATTGCAATGGAAGCTCAAACATTTTAACACAAATTATATGCTGTTATACATGTATTACTGTTGTAATTTGCAATGCCTCTCCCAAGTGAAAAATAACAGATATGTGTGAAAATAGCAATCGATCTCTCACACACAGCACTGTGATGTCTAATGACACTTTATGATTAACTACAAAAGCATGGGAAAAGGAACAAAAATAATGGAGTAGGTCAAGCACACGGGCAGAGGTGAATTCGGCCCAGAATTAGATGAAAGATATTTTTTCTTCACTCTGTAAAAGGTTCTATTCAGACTGAGTTTGAGCAGCTTCAAACAAATCAAGAACAAAGCCCGTCAGTTTGGCTTAACTGGCAATCTCGTTCAGAGGTTACAAGGAAAGCTTGAAAGATGCAATTTAGGTGCTCTTCTGAAATGAGGATACATGAAAGCAATGGGGTATTATCCAGGACTTAAACTTGCTGTGGAGGTAACTCGGAAATCATTCAGAAAAGAGATGCTATGTGATAGCTTTCTCCGGAAGGACGACTAGGTGGCTGAATGGCATTCTTCAATTGTACTTAATGATGGGATCTGGCTGTAACTTACCAGGCGTAATTCATACTGATAGTATTCCAGTCACTAAGTTGTCGACATCTTGGTCAATATAGAAATGAAATATGTGCTAAAGGAAAATACTGTCCACACAAGAACGGAGGAACATCAACAACAGATAGATTCTGTCCCATCACCACAAGGGAACTGGCACTATATGCATCCTTATGCAACAATAGTTCAAATGTTATCTTATAAAGAAAAGCAAGTTGCTTCAGTTATTCGTTGAGATTTCATTACACCATTGTCAGGTGATGCGATCTCTCCAACAGGATTTATGCCTTTTAGCTTTGACAAAGGGTCAACTGGACTTGAACCATCTGCTTTTTCTCTCCTTACAGTTGCTGCCAGACCTGCTGAGATTTTCCAGCATTTTCTCTTTTAAGAACATAAGAAATAGCAGCAGGAATAGGCCATCTAGCCCTTCGAGCCTGCCCCGCCATTCAATAAGATCATGGCTGATCTGAAGTGGATCAGTTCCACTTTTCTGCTTTCTCCCCATAACCCTTAATTCCCTTGTCTGTCAAAAACCTATCTACCCGTGATTTAAATATATTTAGCGAGGTAGCCTCCACCACTTCAACGGGCAGAGAATTCCAGAGATTCGCCACCCTTTGAGTGAAGAAGTTCCTCCTCAACTCCAATCTAAACTGTCCCCCCCCCCTTATCTTGAGGCTGTGCCCTCTAGTCCTGCTGTCCTTTCTGAGCGGGAAGAATCTCTCTACCTCTACCCTATCCATCCCTTTCATCATCTTATACGTCTCTATAAGATCCCCCCTCATCCTTCTAAAGGATTTCTAAAGGATAAAGTTTCAGATTCCAGCATCTGCAGTAATTTGCTTTTAACTATTGTCAGATGACTTGCCACTGCAATCATTTCTTATTTAAAATGATAACTGGCAACTCTCTGCTTACTCAGTATTTTGAGTGCATCTTAAAGGGTCCCCAGATCCCTTGTGGATGCAGCATCTCTCTTTACTTTCCAGCTCTTTCACCAAAGTCCCTAATGCAGCAACTGAAAACAGCGAAATCCACTATCACCGATGTTCTGCCATTCCTCAGTGTTTCTCAGATCACATTCACTCCCTGCATGACCGTCTGCTTCAGCCAGAATTCATTTTCCTTTAAGAGGTGCAGCCTAGTTTTATGCAGTGCAGACACGCTTCAAGTGGTGCTGGCACGTTATGGCTCTGTGCTCCCTGCTGATGCACGTAAACAATCAATGATGCTGGTGCAAATGGCAATCATTTCACAAGTAAGAGGCAAGAAAGTAGTGAGCTGTCTGCATTAATCATACATTATGATCCCTGTGCCCATTTTCAGATGCTATCCAATTTAGTCCCTCTGATCCCGCCATAAATCACTAAATAACCATATCGCTGCCTGTTCCACTCATGCTGCTGGATCTTCTATCACAGTGTCTAGTGACATTCTTTAGAAACAAACTTCCAAGTAATAATGCAGCTTTCCTGGGAGTTGCTGAAGATAATTTACTGGAAGATTGGAGCCCAATACCTCCTTAGCATCAGGGGAAGCATTCTGCACAGACTTTTTCATTGTCTGAGGGGCCTCTACTACTGGAAGTGTTACTAGAAATGTCCTTGATGTTTCACATCCCATGGCAGATTATGGTAATAAGTTTTCACAATCAATTGCACCATGGTAGCAAGTGGTTTCATCCATGCTGGCTCTCATGTTTTGCATACTGAAGATTGCAGAAAATACTGCTACTCAAATAACATGCCTGAAGTCTGGATGATGTGGAGATGCCAGCGTTAATCTGGGGTAACCACAGTACGAAGTCTCATAACACCAGGTTAAAGTCCAACAGGTTTATTTGTAGCATAAACCTGTTGGACTTTAACCTGATGTTGTGAGACTTCTTACTGAAGTCTGGATGCCAGGGCTCTCCAGCTGAGGACAGATGCCAGCTAGTACTCCAGCCAACTATCAATTCTTTGATTTACTGAACACATCACCTAAGCTCAAACTACCCACCTTTCCTAAGGTGGAGTGAGTAACACTCAGTGCTAAACTGGTTACCTCACAGCAGCCCCTCATTCTGATGATTTCTTTGAAACATCTCAAAATGGGCTCTGTTAGAACGAGGCTAAACGCAGACTAGATGACCGCTTTGTGGAACGGCTTCACTAACATGACCCCAACCTTCTGGCACTTGCCATTTCAACTCAGCATCTTGCTCTCTTGGCCACATGGTTGCCCTTGGCCCGCTACAATGCTCCAATGATGCCCAAAGAACAATATCTCATCTTCTAAATAGGCATGTTACAGCTTTCTGGGCTCAACACTGAATTCAACAACTTTCGAATATGAACTTCCCCCTTTGCCTTGACCTGTCTCGCCCTTTCATTTTTGGTTTCCTTGGTTTGTCCTAATAAAACTGCTGACATCCAATCCCATTCCTCCCCAAACACTCCCCTCTCCCGCTCACTCATCTGTCACATGGCCACTTGTCCCTTGTTTTTCAGTTTTGCTTCCACCGAGCACTGGCCTTTGTTCTCTTTAAGAAGTCTCACAACACCAGGTAAGAGGTCTCATAACACCAACCTAGTGTTGAGAGACTTTTTACTGTGCCCATCCTAATCCAACTCCGGCATCTCCGCATCTTAGTTCTCTTATTAACACATTTGGATATCATACCTTTATGCCACAATGAGCGCTACTTCAGTCCTGAGTGGCCACCATTAACACCAATTTTGTCTTGAGTCCATGACATCTTTGTCAATCTCCCCTTAGTTCTGACCTACCCTTGACCTTCTATTCTGCCCCACCTCCTCCACCCCCTTCCCCCTTTCCAACTGTATAATTCATCACATTTATATCCCTGTTCAATTCTGTAGATAAGAACATAAGAACATAAGAACATAAGAACATAAGAAATAGGAGCAGGAGTAGGCCATCTAGCCCTTCGAGCCTGCCCCGCCATTCAATAAGATCATGGCTGATCTGTTGTGGCTCAGTTCCACTTTCCCGCCCTCTCCCCATAACCCTTAATCCCCTCTCTTATCAAGAACCCATCAACCCGCTTCTTAAAAATATTTAGCGAGGCAGCCTCCACCACTTCAACGGGCAGAGAATTCCAGAGATTCACCACCCTTTGAGTGAAGAAGTTCCTCCTCAACTCCGTTCTAAACCGCCTCCCCTTTATCTTGAGGCTGTGCCCCCTAGTCCTACTGTCTTTTTTGAGCGGGAAGAGTCTCTCCACCTCTATCCTATCCATCCCATTCATCATCTTATACGTCTCAATGAGATCTCCCCTCATTCTTCTAAACTCTAACGAGTACAAGCCTAGTTTATTCAGCCTCTCCTCATAGCTCAATCCCCTCAACTCCGGTATCAGCCTAGTAAACCTCCTCTGCACTCCCTCCAGGGCCAAAATATCCTTGCGCAGGTGCGGCGCCCAAAACTGCACACAGTACTCCAGCTGCGGCCTCACCAATGCCCTATACAGCTGCAGCAAGACCTCCCTACTTTTATATTCAATCCCCCTCGCTATGAGGCCATATATACTTGAAATGTTACCTCTGTTCTATTTCCATAGGCGCTGCCAGACATAGAACACAGAACACAGAACACAGAAAAACTACAGCACAAACAGGCCTTCGGCCCACAAGTTGCACTGAACATATCTCTACCTACTAGGCTTACCTATAACCCTCTATCTATCTTACTAAGTCCCATGTACTCATCCAGAAGTCCCTTAAAAGACCCTATCGAATCTGCCTCCACCACCACCGCCGGCAGCCGATTCCACGCACCCACCACCCTCTGAGTGAAAACTTATCCCTGACATCTCCTCTGTACCTACTCCCCAGCACCCTAAAACTGTGTCCTCTTGTGGCAGCCATTTCAGTCCTGGGAAAAAGCCTCTGAGAATCTGCTTAATCAATACCTCTCAACATCATATACACCTCTATCAGGTCACCTCTCATCCTTCGTCGATCTAAGGAGAAAAGACCAAGCTCCCTCAACCTATCCTCACAAGGCATGCCACCCAATTCAGGCAACATCCTTGTAAATCTCTTCTGCACCCGTTCAATGGCTTCCACATCCTTCCTGTACTGAGGCGACCAGAACTGAGTACTCCAAGTGGGATCTGACCAGGATCTAATGCAGCTGCAGCATTATTTCCCGACTCCTAAACTCAGTTCCTCAAATGATGAACGCTACTCCACCATACACCTTCTTAACCACATCCTCTACCTGCAAAGCTGATTTGAGAGTCCTATGAACCTGGACCCCAAGATCCTTCTGATTTTCCACACTGCTGAGAGTCTTACCCTTAATATTATATTCCTTCATCCCTTTTGACCTGCCAAAATGAACCACCACACACACATCTGGGTTGAAGTCCATCTGCCACTTCTCTGCCCAGTCTTGTGTCCTATGTCTTGTTGCAACTTCTGACATCCCCCCAAACTACCCACAACACCTCCAATCTTCATGTCATCGGCAAGCTTACCAACCCCATCCCTCCACTTCCTCATCCAGGTCATTTATAAAAATCACAAACAGCAAGGGTCCCTGAACAGATCCCTGGGGCAGTCCACTGATGACCGACCTCCATGCAGAAGAAGACCCATCTACAACCATTCTTTGCCTTCTGTGAGCAAGCCAGTTCTGGATCCACAAAGCAATGTCCCCTTGGATCCCATGCACCCTCACTTTCTCAATCACCCAGCATTTATCCAGCATTTTCTGTTTTTATTTCCATTAGAGTGGTGCTTGAATCACAGCTCCTGACAGTAGGCAGCATAGCTAATGGTGTATTCTTGGTTTAGTGTACTGTGTGTAAGTGAGAGAGTGAGCAACTGAATGAGCACTAACAAGAGGAGGATGTATTGCTCATGCTATTCGTGAGCACATTCAACTCAACTGTGCCAATTTGTAACTACAGCAATATTAGAATTGGCTTGCCCTACGCAGAACAAAATATTTAACTGGAGAAATTTCTCCTCAGGTTTGGCATTGCCCACTCCAACAGAAGCAATATTGAGATGTTGGAAATCTGGAAAATACAAGAGGTGATAACCTTGCAAGGCAACTTGTAGTAGATTTACAGAACATCACATCATGCAGGTCAGCTGTATGTTAAACTCAACTGGTAACAACAACAAAATGTGCACTTTTCGGTCAATGGATTTGATTTAAACTCACAGCACCCTTCCTCCCATCCTCAATGAGCAGGAATGGGACAGAGGTTTCAAAAAAAATCAGACCGTACTCCTGCCCTTTTAACTTGTTGAAGTGCAAAGTTCAGATGATAAACTAAATCCCTGTGAATTACTGTACCAAAAGACTTAAAGTTAAAGTTTATTTATTAGTCATAAGTAGGTTTACATTCACCCTGTAATGAAGTTACTGTGAAAATCCCCTAGTCGCCATATTCTGGCCCCTGTTCGGGTACACTGAAAGAGAATTTAGCACGGCTAATGCACCTAACCAGCATATCTTTGGACTGTGGGAGGAAATCGGAGCAACTGGAGGAAACCTACGCAGATATGGAGAGATCGTGCAGACTCCACACAGACAATGACCCAAGCCAGAAATCGAACCTGGGTCCCTGGCACTGTGAGGCTGCAGTGCTGACCACTGTGCAGTCCCCTTAGCATGTCTTCTTAGCCTGACGACATCATCAATACCACCACCTAAGCTTAATAGAAAGCAAGGGAGACACTGGAGCTGTAAGATTCCTGACATCTGTCTACTTTCAACAGTAAGTGTGGTGATTTTCCCTTTAAGGGCAATATGGGAGAAGAGGTCACCTAGCTTGAGGCACTTATTGGGGCTATCAGCCTAGCAGATTGAGTCTTCTCTTGGGCAGAAGACATTGTGGAGACAAAGACATATTGGGACTGGAACAGCGGGGTAGGCTGCGCAGTGTGCGTTGGCTGGGGGGGGGAGGGGGGGGGGGAGGTGGTGGTGTGGTGGTCGGAGGCAGTGGAGTTGCTGTCGGCCTCTGTACGGTTTTTCCTTATGAATTAATACTCTGTGTTTCTGATCGAACCTGAGAGCATGCATAATTACAGCAAGTAATTAGTGTGAGCCTGGGAGAAGCAGGAATCTCCGCCAAGCACCATTAAAGAGGTTTTGGTCTGCCCCAGCCCAGATCTCCAGCTTCTGGTTGTCAGTGCCCCACTCCCAATTGCTGGGGATAATCCTCAAGTGTCCACAGCGCTGGTCTCCTGCCATTCCTGTTCTCTGTTGACACAGAAGGCAGAGTTACAGCCTTAATCAAACAATGCCTTCCATGTTCCTGGGTTCTTCAGCCTCTGTCTACCTCCCCAACCTGCCACTGGTGTCGTTGCATGAATATCAAGGCTCATTTCATCTTGGGGAGGTGATGGCCTAGTGGTATTATTACTTAACTATTAATCCAGAAACTCAGCTAATGTACTGGGGACCTGGGTTTGAATCCCGCCACAGCAGACGGTGGAATTTGAATTCAGTGAGAAATATCTGGAATTAAGAATCTACTGACAATATAAAACCATTGTCAATGTCCTTTAGGGAAGAAAATCTGCTCTCCTTACTTGGTCTGGCCTACATGTGACTCCAGAGCCACAGCAATGCGGTTGACTCTTAACTGCCTTCAGGCAACCATGGGTGAACAATAAATGCTGGCTAGCCAGCGATACCCATGTCCCACAAAAGAATAAGAAAGATCATGTTGTATCACTAATATGCATACAAAGCTTGAAATGAGCCCATCTGAGCATGTTGAATGCTGTTTCGAGGAGGACGTAACTGAGTGAGGGGAGGCAGTGAGTTTCTTGCAAACATTGTCCCTAAATTTGACTTGGTTCAATACTGGCTCACTTAACTTCATCAGCTTATCTATTTTCTTTCTCTGTCTTCAAATCTTTTGTTTGCTTGGCCAATCATCTTGTGCCAAGCACCAGAGACACTTGTTCATCAAGGAGGATATCCTGGGAACAAAATGATACAATTGTTGTATTTTGCATTTAAGAATCTGGTGCAACAGTGGAAGTAACCTATTCCTTTTTGCAGCTTTTCTACATATCACCAGCAACAATTAATTGGCCCGTTTAAGTAAGTTGTTGTGGTCTTTAAAATCTAAAGCTGTGCACTACTTCCTGCCCCCAATATTTTGATTTATATTGTCACATGTATTTGGATACAGTGAAAAGTATTGTTTCTTGCGCACTACACATTCAAAACATACTGTTCATACAGTACATCAGGGAGACGGAAAAGAGAGGGTGCAGAATACAGTGTTTCACTCACAGCTAGAGTGTAGAGAAAGATCAGTTTAATAAATGGTAGGTCCATTTAAAAGTCTGATGGCAGCAGGGAGGAAGTTGTTCTTGTGTTGGTCCGTATGTGTTGTCAAACTTTTGTATGTTTTTCCTGATGGAAAATGGCGTCTGGGGTACGTGGGGCCCTTGATTATACAGGCTACTTTTCTGAGGCAATGGGAAGTGTGTACGGAGCGAATGGATGGAAAGCTGGCTTAAGTGATGGACTAGGTTACGTTCACAACCCTTCAGAAAGGATACTTTCAATCCGGAAATGCTGGCAAACTCCCAGCGCTAGGCACATCTCGGCTGGGAGCCGACTGCAAATAATTAATTGCTCAAAACCTGGGAATTATACGAAATCACCAGAGTGCCCTCATTGCAAATATTCCACTCCCTGCAATGAGATCATACGACTTCAGCCCCAGGACCGGAAGATTCTCCTCAATGTGGATCTGTAACCCACAAAATCAATTTCAATTTTATTTTGCTCCAGTTCAGCACTATTCAATATATCCTGCCCATGTTTCGTACAAAGTGCAGTATTTAACATGCAGCCATACATGTTACCCATCATCAATCCTCTAGATGTTATCTAATGCAGAAATTCATTGAAAACATTAGAGACAGGGGAATTTAAATAAAAAATATTTTGTTGATTAAATTCAGATTATTCCAATATCGCTTAGTTACGGACTATAGGGTTGTTTGGAAATCAAATAAATTAGAAACCCAATCTGACAGCAGAGATGCAGAGCAACCTGAATACCACTGGAAACATTGTGAACTATTATTAGGACCCAGAACTAAAGATAACTTTGGTCAAACTTAAAGTCATCTGTTGACTTTGTCTATAGTGAAAATATTGCTAAAATGCTGTAAATAAAACCTATTCCTATCATTGCATTTTCCACGCTAACTGAATCCAGGGAGAATTATGAACAGCAATTACCACCTAGGGATGTAATCTTTTAAAAGATAATATGCAGACGCACTGCCCACTTTCACCATCTGTTTTATCACTGTGTGCCTTCCAGATACAGATTACTGTGACCACAGCAGAGAACACTGTGATAAAATTGCAGATAGGTGATTGTGACTTCAAGAAGAAAATTATTTTCTGATGAAAAAAGCTGCTGGATTTCCCACTACATACGGTGGCAGCGATGAAAAATCATTAAAGTCATAAAATCCTGGTCTGTGCTCAACTAATCTCCAGACTCCTGCACTCAGAAAGCAAGGGGGGAAATGAAAGCTAATACAGCTGGGGCTTCATCTCCTGAGCATCATCCAGTGGACTTGTGCACACACTGGAAGAGGTTGGATTGAGCTCAGCAGTGATAATGTTTGCTCCACTCGAGCAACAGCCTGCTGACATGTACCATCTTCACTCACACAAGAAGAGTGCTTGTTTTGGTGAGATACGAGAGTCTTTTCTCTCCCCCGCCCCCCAAGTGTATCTTTGCACCCACAGTGTTTTTTTACCCTTTTGGGGAATAGTTGGGGAAAGTGGTGGAAGGATTCCCAAGCTAATTATCAACTTATTGAACCATACTGAATGCTCCTACCATGGCACAAAGTCCTGCCATTAGATTCAAACCCGGAGCTTCTGGTCCAGTGGTAGGGGTCCTATCACTGTATCACAAGACCTCCTTAATAGAAGGTGACTATGGTACAGATCACCAGCTCGAATCAGTATCTTTATGAAGAGAGAAAAAGAAAGGAAGTTGCAAGATTAAAACATTCACCAATATGGTAGATACTCTCCTGTGAGAATTCTGACTTATGCTATTCCAGAGGGGAAACCTGAATGCCTCCTGCGCCTGATGAAAATGCACCATGTAATTAGACTTGAGAAATCTACAACCCATGGCAATGCTCCTCAGCTTTCAAAAATGGGACCTTCCAGTTGTTGCTGGCTGACTGCACTTGTGGACTGAAAGCCCCTAATGCACGAGAGGTAGATTTGATGAATGCCTCTGGAATTTCACTGCAAAGTCAAATGATTCTTGCACTGAGTCCCCCATCTTGATTGGGAAAGCTGACTTTTTGCTTTCTCATTATGTTAAAGGAAGCATTTTTAGAAGAAAACTATCATTCCCAGTTGAATTAGAGGCCCCTGATAGTACACAGATGTAGAGCTTGAGGCTTCCACCTGCATTGACTAAATTCAGAACCAATTGGCGGCTTCCAGTTACAAAGGCACCGAAATGACAGGGTCTGATAATCTGCGATTATCAGCTCTTTGAACTATGTTCAACGCTCCTTCCATGGCCAACATGTTCTACCATTGGACTCAAACCAAGACCTTCTGGTCCAGGAGTAGGGACCCTACCACTGGGTCACAGGACAGATTTTAAATACTTATTCCGTTCAGATTTGTTACAGTAATTAAACCAAGAGGATAATGCTGCTATTTACGGAATTCACCAAATCGTAGAATCGCTACAGTGCAGAAGGAGGTCATTCGGCCCACTGAGTCTGCACTAATCGTAGTTCCACCCAGGCCCTATCCTGTAATCCCACATACTCATCCCTCTGACACTAGGATCAATTTAGCATGGCCACTCAACCTAATCTGCACATCTTTGGACTGTTGGAGGAAACTCACGCTGACACAGGGAGAATGTGCAAACTCCACACAGTGTCCCGAGGCCAGGGTTGAACCAAAGTCCCTGGGGCTGTGAGGCAGCAGCGCTAATCACTGTGCCACCATGCCGCCACTAACATTCATAATTCTACCACTTCACTTAGCAGCCTATTTCCCCACAGACACCTTTTAACAAACACATCCCTTTGCGCTTGAGATGGCAATTTATAAATACCTCATTACCTGTGCACAGTTGGTGACACCATGACTGGACTTCAAAGGAATAGGACATTGGATATTTAAAACTGTTAGAACACCTCATAAAACAGTCATAAATATATGTGCTGCTGCTGCTAACATTTACATTCACAGCCTTTCCAATTTACTTAGTTTTACTTTCAAATTTTACATAGCACTTACGTTGACACTGTAAAAGCTGGAAACAGTTAATAAAAATTAAAAATACATGAAATATGCAACAGTTTTATCAGCAGCTGAAAAATATAGGTTAATGGATCTGGAGTAACAATTCTGCTGAAGGGTTATAGCTTGTTGGATGTTTCACATTTTGGCTGATTTGCTGTGCATTTAAGCGTTTACAGTTTTTAATTATTCATGTTGCATCATAAGGGGACACAGGAAGGCAATTCCAGAGAGGACGAACTTCTCATTTTATCTGTCTGCCCTAATCCCTCATCCCCTTTCATCTGCCCTGGAGAGTTCTCAATGCTGCACAAAAGACTTGATAATAATAAAACTGCATTACGTTGTTTTAAGAGAAAGTACTCAGTAAACAGAGTATAAATAGAGATATGGCTAAATGTTACAACAAAGAAAAATATCATCAATACCTGTGCCTATATTGAAGTGAATGGATAATTTTTCAGATGACTGTCAGAGCTGGGATAAGTTCCCCCGAGGGTGAACAAAACTCTGTATTCTTTTATGAAAGACTACATCTCATAATATTATTTGAGACTGCAAGGGAGCAATTTAAGGGAGCTGTTCATTTTTAAGCAATTTACTATGAGTTCACTGACAGCGTGCTTTCAGGATTACAATGGAGGGCTACATGTATTGCAAGGTGAACCATAATTTATTTTACTCATTCATAGCGTCACTGACCGGGCCATCATTTATTGCCCATCTTTAATTGCCCTCGGGAAGGTGATGGTGAACTGCCTTCTTGAATTCAGTGGAGTTTCTTGCTCGGCCATTTTAGGTGGCAATTAAACATCAACCACATTGCTGTGAGCCTGGAGTCATAGCGGCCAAACTAGGCAAGAACAGATTTTCTTCTTGAAAAGACATCATTGAACCACATAGGCTTTTATGATAATCTCACAGCACGATGGCACAGTGGTTAACACTGTTGCCTCACAGATCCAAGAACACGGGTTCAATTCTGGCCTTGGGTGACTATCTGTGTGAAGTTTGCATGTTCTCTCCGTGTTTGTGTAGTTTCCTCCAGCTGCTCATATTTCCTCCCACACTCCAAAGATGTGCAGGTTAGACAGATCGTTCATGATAAATATGTGGGATTACTGTGATAGGGCCAGGGGGAGTGGGGGAGGACCTTGGTAAGATACTTTATCAGAGAGTAAGTGCAAACTCAATGGGCAGAATGGCCTCCTCCTGCACTATAGGGATTCTATGAAACCTTCATGATCACAAATATTGATGAGTATTTTATTCTATATTTCCTGAATTAATTGAATTTAAGTTTTTCAACAGTTGTGGTGGGAGTTGAACATGTCTCTGGACTATTAGTACATTATCACATGCCCAACCATGTAACCAACATAGCACCACAACCGTAGGACTAGAATGTGTCCAAAGGTTGTGGATTTTCTTGCAGTATGTATTTAGATGCATTTCATCAAGTTCTTAAGCATTCCCAACTTCCTTTACAGGGATTTTGTCCCAACAAAAATTGTATTATAAAATGCAACAACACTGCAATGATTTGCACTTTATTGAGAAGATCAATAACCAATTTCATTCAAATAAATACCCCAAATATAATTTTTAATGAAAAATGAATTAAACAAACGATCATATTTATTATTCAAAACATTGCATTTCAGACTTACCACTTCAGTGCAGCAACTACCTTATATGCAAGGACAAAGACCGACCTGAACAGACATGCGATTATGCTGTGAGACTAGTCTGTGAAAGTCTGCCTGGTGGGCCTTCGTGTTAACAGAAAGATTGTACCTTAAAAATGAGAACTGTCCAGTGCTATACACAGACCAGAAATTCTACCCTGATTGCTAATTCCCTCTGTGGAAATGTCAGGGACATGAAATTGATCACATAGCTTTGTCTCAGAATGAGCAGAAAGAAAAAGGAAAATCAGCTGAAACTGAAATCCAGTGTGCGCATAGATGTTAAGATTAGGTTGGATGTAATGCCATCCCCCACCGCCCCCCCCATACAGTCAATATATTCAATACATAAATCTTAATAGGTCACTTGCATAGGTTACCAGAGGGCACATAGAACTTATAGAAATATATTGCAGTGTGGCCTAGTACCCTCAGAAGAAAAGGTGAGGAACTTGGCAACAAAAGTTCAAGGTATAAGGAGGCTTTAGCTGTGGCGTATAGTTTTGAGATTAAAGTCTGGGGTCGCGTACAAAACGACTCAAAAACAGCTTTTTACCTGCTACCATCAGACTTTTGAATGGACCTACCTTGCATTAAGTTGATCTTTCTCTACATCCTAGCCATGACTGTAACACCACATTCTGCACTTTCTTGTTTCCTTCTCTATGAACGGTATGCTTTATTTGTATGACGTACAAGAAACAATACTTTTCACTACATGCTAATATGTGACAATAATAAATCATATCAAAATCCTGCACATTGGCTTTATAGGTAACAGTTCCATGTGTTTATTCTCTGTTTCTACTTCCATTTTTGCTCCAGAATAGAAAGACTTATTAACGATGCTATAGCTTGATCGCTTCTCATCACTGATTGCAAAATTTGTTCAGCTTTTCTTCTTAATAACAGTAGCTGAAGAATTCAGTTCTTGAATGACAGTTTTTATTTACAGTTGCTGGGTATAAGTCCTGGCACTCCCTTCCTACCAGCACTGTGGATGTATCTGCACCAAAGAAGTTGCAGCAGTTCAAGAAGGCAGCTTGCCACTACCTTCTAAAGGGTGATGAGGGATGGGCAATAAATGCTATTCCAGACAGCCCATAAATGAAAAAAAATCTTTGAACAATCCATTTACTTCCAAATTATAAGAGAGTCAGGATAGCTAATAAGGATATCTAATAAGCATTTCTAATTGGATACAAGCCCCATGTGATTCATATTACTATGGAGATAGGCATTGAGATATCCCTGAATCTATCAGGCACAGGCAGTTTGCCGGGATCTGGGAGAGAAGTCTATATTGGTTTACCATGCAGGAATGAAACAAGGCTGGAAGATTTGTCTACCATATGATCAATGGACGATCATTAGACATACAGTTAGACATGTATGCATGCGCATACAGTAAAAAGATAGGAAAGAGAAGTTTACAATTATGAATAACTTAGGTATCAGTCACGTGATTTCCAAAGTCCAGAAGGAACAAATCCAGTAGGTTTTCCTCACAGAGAAATTCCAGTTCAGGTGGGTTCCTGGCTGAAGCCATACTTGAAACGTTTGACAGAATTCTGCACTCAACAGTTTAATTTGCTTCTGGGTTTGATACTTTGTTTGGAAGTAATTTTTAAATTATTATTTGACATCTTAAAGTGATCAAGTGAAGGAACTGACCCGAAACCAACTGCAAACATTTATTTTCCTGAAAACCACTGAAACCACATCAACTGTGAACAAAATCTGTTCAGGTGACATCGTTGGTGTTGAACTGATATGGAATGATGCTGTATCTGCTATTGGCTATGTTCAAGTGTGCTCACAGCAAGTAAACTGGTCTGTTTAAATGCACACAGATAAAAATTATTGTTGGAAATTAACTGAATCATGCAGCCCATATTTGGACATTTGTCCCTGAAGTGTGGTTAAGTGTACATACCAGCAATTAAGTATGGGCCAACTTGGTAGTAAATGCATCTGCCTCCCGATTTCCAGTATATCTCCAGCAACATAGAGATATAGTTGAGGTAGAGGGTAGAATTCATATATAATTAGGACACTCTTCAGAATTGAATAAACGGTTACAATTTTTTCAGAGAGAAAAAGGCTAAACCTGTTTTTCACATTTTACACATACGGGGACAGCTCTGAATTTAACTTAAGACAGATGGCATATTTCATGTGTTTAGAATTGACTGGGATTTTAAAAAGCCCTTGTTCGACATATATACCAGATACAGTCTAGTCTCGAAACAAGTGGGGCTGCCAACCTCCACCTGCCAAGCATCTATACCCAACCATCACCCCTTAGTCCCAACCCACACCTGTACCCTTATTTCTAGCCCCAAGCCCAACCATCTGTCTGTCTCTCTCTCTCTCCACAGTCCAATACTTAACTTTCCCTTAAGTGCACACATGTTAAGCAAGCCTCTGGCATCATGCCAGTTGGGCCTGGCATCACTCCCAATTCCAGCCAGCCCCAGCCAAGGAGGGATCAGGAAGATGGGGTGGGGAGTAGGATGGGGGTGGGAAATGGGAGTTGGACATGTGGGTGGAGGGACAGGAGGTGATAGTGTGGGTATAGGGGATTGTGTAGAGTGTGAAGTAAGAGAGGGGTGAGAGTACATGGGAGTAGTGTGTAGGAGGTGAGATGGCAGTGGGTGGGGTCATCAGTGAGGGGGAAGCAGATAAGAGTGGGGCTTGATGGATACATTTCCATGGCACCAGAAACTAGGAGGTGGATGTGTAGAAGCTGTCTATAATAATTGCTAGTACGTACACTTAAACATACTTCAGGCATGTATACATTTGCGTCTGTGAGCACTTGAACAGCCTTAAGGTCTTGCTGTGAGCACAGCTGGATTAGCTGAGAGCTGATTCAGCATCATCTCATGTCATTTGAGCATCAATAATATCAGCTGAATGCTTAGTGGCAAATAACTAATGGCAATTGATGTGGTTTGAATAGTATGCAAATTTATTTCATATCAGCGACTCCCCCTGATCACTTTCATTTGCCTAATTAGGGGTATCACACGTGCGTGAAAATTAAAAATATTGTGTGCAGAATCCTGTCAAAACTTTCTGATAGGACAGCCCCACATGTGAGATTCCATGAACAACATGTCAAGACCTGTCTCCAATGCAATCTGTCATGTTTTTGTGGTCACCTTACAATTCCAGACATCAGGTAGCCCTTTCTTGGCTCCGCAAAGTTCATTTTCAAATAAGCAAAGAATAAAGTTTGAATTACAGTGTTTATGATTTATTTTATATCACAAGAGCCTCATTTCTTCTCTAAGGACAAATAGGCAGCCTGACATCTTAACTCGCCCACATAATATGGGCGATGTTTTAGGGGTGTGAGTTAGGCAGTAGATTAGACATTTGCTTTATTTTACGAGCCCCCACCTCGACCTTCTAATACGCTAGCAGGGTGCCACAAGACTCAACTCGAGAGAATAGATGGCAAGAGTAGGATTAAACCTGAGCAACAACAGAGCTGATTTTAACCTGTTCAAAACCCACCCACATCTCCAGAGTTAAAATTAGATAAGCGTGTCTGTAGTTGAGCTCTTCTCTAACCCTCATTACCGAGATTGATACTGGAAGAATAGCCACAAGCAATGTTCCTGTTAAGCAATGGCACAACCGTGCAGCAATCTGGAAAATGCCAGTACAGTGTAACAGGCCATGCACAAGTAACAGAGGAAACATAGTCCACAAGGGTGATGTGGCAGGTGGACTGTCAGTGTCTGTGACAGCAGAGGAGAGAGGGAGCTAGATGAGAAAACAAGAGATGTCTTTGTGTGAAAAGCAGCAGCAAAATTCAAAATCAGTCAAATATTGTATTATTCTGCAATTAGACGAGCCTTAGCCCTGGGGCCATGTTAATCATAATGAGCCTTTGAAAACGATATTAAGACATTCTGGAAAAAGAACACTGCTCTCAGCACAAGTAGCTGACCAGAATACTGAAATGCAATTACTGTACAAGTACCACTGGACCAATCTAGTCTTATTTTATAAACAATAATTCAACCAACTAATTACATGATATGACAAGCAAAATCAGATGCTGCATTCAGAGCTTGTTCATTTTAATTTTATGGGGAATTTACTCCACTTAACCATTTTCTTCCAACTTTCACTTTGTGAAGTATTCAGTCCTCTTCATACTAGGAGGCCGAAAGTGCTCAGTAGCACAGTCGTTAGCACTGCTGCCTCACAGCACCAGGGACGCGGATTCAATTCCCAGCCCTGGATCACTGTCTGTGTGAAGTTTGCACGTTCTCCCTGTGTCTGCATGGAATTCCTCCAGGTGCTCCGGTTTCCTCCCATATTCCAAAGATGTGCAGGTTAGTTGGACTGGCTATCCTAAATTGCCCCTGAGCTATGGTAAATGTGTGAAGTTATGGGGATAGCGTCTGGGTGGGATTGTTTCGGTGCAGACTTGATGGGCCAAATGGCCTCCTTCAGCACTGTAGGATTCTATGGTTCTATCATAATAAAATATATCAATGAAGCAATTCTCATCAAAACTCCTGCAACTTAAATATGGATAGATCTTCTTATGCCATTGCCTTCCCACACACTGGTTCAGCTTTGGAAAGATATATCCAACTCTTACTTTGTGAAGAATGCATTATAAATTGAAATTTGAATCCTACTTTGCAATCCCTTTAAATACAAAATAATTCACTTTTAGGTGTAATTTTGGTAGCCTTTGTTGCAACAAATACTTAAGCACGATTGTAAAGATCATCTGCCAAGTTCTCAACTTACGTAGAATTGCGACATGAGAAAACCCACCTAAACTTCGTTTTTAAAGCCAATCCTCTGCTGACAACCAATAGCTGGATGCAAGGGGGATTGAATATAAAAGTAGGGAGGTCTTGCTGCGGCTGTATAGGGCACTGGTGAGGCCGCAGCTGGAGTACTGTGTGCAGTTTTGGGCGCCGTACTTACGCAAGGATATTTTGGCCTTGGAGGGAGTGCAGAGGAGGTTTACTGGGCTGATGCCGGAGTTGAGGGGGTTGAGCTATGAGGAGAGGCTGAATAAACTAGGCTTGTACTCGTTAGAGTTTAGAAGAATGAGGGGAGATCTCATTGAGACGTATAAGATGATGAATGGGATGGATAGGATAGAGGTGGAGAGACTCTTCCCGCTCAGAAAGGATAGTAGGGCTAGGGGGCACAGCCTCAAGATAAAAGGGGGGCGGTTTAGAATGGAGTTGAGGAGGAACTTCTTCACTCAAAGGGTGGTGAATCTCTGGAATTCTCTGCCCGTTGAAGTGGTGGAGGCTGCCTCGCTAAATATTTTTAAGACGTGGGTTGATGGGTTTTTGGTAAGAGAGGGGATTAAGGGTTATGGGGAGAGGGCAGGAATGCGGAACTGAGCCAAGACAGATCAGCCATGATCTTATTGAATGGCGGGGCAGGCTCGAAGGGCTGGTTGGCCTACTCCTGCTCCTATTTCTTATGTTCTTATGTTCTTATTTCTGACTGGGGGAATGATGATGAACCAGTTTCTGATTAGGATATTATAATATGAAAAGTAGGTAAAATACCAGGTAATATATACCTGGTCCATATGGTTTCTTTTACTCATTACAGTCACCTAAGGGGGTTACAGAAACATTCCCCAGATTTTCTTAACCCGGTTGGCCTTGATTTTTTTGCCATTCCAAGCATGACTGGTGGCATACGCTGGTGGGATTGTGTGCTTAATCATGATGTTGCTGTATTTTTGGTTCTGTGGAGTAAGCATTGATGGACCAGCTGGCCTTTTTAGCCTGTTAAACTCACATGTATGCATACGTTGTGTGAGAGTTATGGCATATGTAAGATTTTGATAATACTACTAACTTTTCGGATTTCTGCGGTAGCATTTATGGATTTCCTCTTCACCCTTTTCTTAACAGCTCAGTTGAATTCCTGTTAGTGAGACAATTAACAGTTAAGGCAGATGGGGAACAGAAAGGCAAACATTAAGGAGCTAAATGGATTTTATTAAAGGTACCAAAAAGTCTGGGTTCAAGTAATTGCATTTGTTTTAATTACATTGTTTAATCAAAGCCTTCTGGTCAGTTTTGTGGTAAAGGGAACTTCCATGTTGTCTTCAGTATTTTTGTTAATTGTATGTAAATCTTGCTTAATTAATTCTACTTCATTCATATTATTAGCTACGCACACTTTTTAAAGCCAGGCACATCATCAGAATCCAATGTTAGAAATTAAGAATTTGGAACTTAGATATTTTAAGTAAAAATGTTTTATACCTCAAATTCCCAAAATATACAGATAGAATCATTTGTATCTGCATCATATTTCATTAAACAGCTGTTTAATATTTGACTTAACACATTTGTATGTGCACATCCTGTTGACCTAATGGCTCAATGTATTGAGACTATTTAAAACAGGGTCTACATTCTGCAACTCCACAGATACATGAGGGTTAACCACTGGGATGCAACTCTTGTGTTTGATTGATTAAATTTATTTTGGTTGCAATTAAATGGCTTTTATCATTTTCTGATATTAAGTCACCTTGTACTTGAGGAAGTATAACACAATTTAATAGCTTTAATGTAAAAACCTTCGCGATATTGTTGATATGGGTCTGTCTGCTTTTCAATTTTTTGGTATTTGAGTAACAAAATTGCAGCACTAAATATTTTGCATTTTTGACTGAACTAAAAAAAAGATTTTTGCTATTAAAGCAGTCGATCCCTGGTTGAGATCTTCAGTGAGGGTATGGTACAGAGGTCCTCAAGAAAAGAAAATATTTGAAACTGGCAGTGAGGCAGTAAAGAGGTATTTTCCATAAAAAGATAAATCAGAACTTTAGCAGCAATTATGTATGACCGGCATACCCAGGTGAATCTTGCAAAACTCGCTTCATTCCAGGGTTTCCTTGTTTCCAACTCTCGGGGTCTGATTTTACCATTGCATTGCACCCATTTTCGGGCATGAAAACTTGGTAAAGTTGGGCGTCAGGTGAATAGTGTGATCTGCACCCGGCTCCTTGCCGGTTTCCCCTTTTACTAAGGCCTGAAAATAGCCGTGATTGGGACTACACCCTAAAAGCGTTTGCATGCATTTAAATTGACTTGATGGGTTGCACACCCAACCTTACTGACACTTCCCCCTCTTATCACCATGTTTGCCCATCTAGAATCAGCATAAAACAGACATGCTCCATAAAAGTCCGATGTGGGCGCTCCATCAGTGAGGATTAGTGAGGAAGTGCCTAGCATCTGATAGCTCGCTGCTTGAGATCGTGAGTGGGGAGGAGGGGCGTGGGGAGGGTGGGTCCACTATCACTCTGCTTGAGATCGGTGGGGAGGGAGGGGTTGGGGGGGGGGGGATCCGTTGCCACTCTGTCAATGGGGGGAGAGGAATGTCCGCTGCCGCTCCACCTGTGATCAGTTTGGGGCAGGGGGGGTCCGCTGTTAATCTGCCTGAGATCAGTAAGGGGGGACGGGGGACATGATTGGCCTGTTGGCCTGGGTGATGGTGGGGTGGGAGTAAAAGGGGATCAGTAATGTTATGGGGGTGGGGCAACGTCTGAGAGGGCAAGGGGCAGGCTTTATCTGACCTGGGAGGGATGTAGCAGGGGAGCAGCACTCATCTTTTCTTTCCCTGCGCATGCGTAGTTGGAGACGCCAACTGGAGCTGCAGGGTTTTGGGCATGTTAAGCTCTGCCCACTTGCCTTTGCAGCACAATTTGGACTCGCTGATACTTTTGCAGGCAGAGTGCGTATGTGGGGTACCTGAGAACAGGTCTAAAAGTTGGATCTGAAACAGTCGCAGTTTCAAGTTCTCCCAGCACAGAATCAACTTGGTAAAATAGGGCTCTCGGGGTACCATTTGACTTCAATGAAGGCATGGAAATGCAGAAAAGAAAGGTGAGCAATCAATTAAGCACCATAAGCTTGATATGTTATTATTCCACTTCAATCCAATCAAGTCCAATTTAGAGTTTCAACAAGTTGAGACATTTCCAATCCAACCTGACAAGACAGGGCTCTCATCTCCTGTCTTGGGCTTGATCTATACGATCCAAGCTGATTGGAGTAGGTATAGCTCCGCCTCCAAGGCTTGATCTCATTTGCATCTTAGCCAAAAGGCCAAGATGCCGCTTTTAGAAATTGCTTCAAATGAAGCTGAAATGTAACCTAATGACTTCAACCAAGCACAGCATGTCCGTACTACACTTAATCTTAGCCAAAATGGGAACAGCAATTTTATCAGTCATTGATTTTGGGTTGTCTGAACTTGGCTGATGTCAGCATGATCCACCTTTCCATCAAGATGGTCAAAGTCTGAAATAACTCTTTAAAACTGGTTCTATCATAATGCTACATAACAGGAGAAAGAAAAACTACAAACACATCAAATCTATTTCTAACTAGCATGAAATAAAACAAAGAACTTAGTTAATATTACTTCTGGGATTTGAATGTTTTGGAATTGAAGTAAATATTAAATTTTTACTTAGTGCTACCAATGAACTGGTTAGGACTATATAGTGGGGAATATATAACCATCACGTTTGGAACTTAGATAGAGAGGTGTTTTTTTTTAATCAGTGGACCAGTAATCCAGAGATTCAGAATAATGCTCTGGGGATTTGGGTTCAAATCTCACCACAGCGGATGGTGAAATTTGAATTCAATAAAATATTATGGAATTAACAGTCTAGCGAAAAAAATTGTCGATTGTTGCAAAACCCTACCTGGTTTACTAATTTGATTTGACTTATTATTATCACATGTACTAACATACAGTGTAAAGTATTGTTTCTTGCGCACTATACAAAGCATACCATTCATAGAGAATGAATGAGAGAGTGCAGAATGTAGTGTTACAGTCATAGCTAAGGTGCAGAGAAAGGTCAACTTAATGCAAGGTAGGTCCATTCAAAAGTCTGACAGCAGCAAGGGAAGAAGCTGTTCTTGAGTCAGCTGGTAAGTGACCGCAGACTTTTGTATCTTTTTCCCGGCGGAAAGTGGTGGAAGAGAGAACGTCCGGGGTACGTGGGGTCCTTAATTATGTTGGCTGCTTTGCCGAGGCAGCGGGAAGTGTAGACAGAGTCAATGGATGGGAGGCTGATTTACATAATGGATTGGGCTACATTCCCTAAAGGAAGAAAATCTGGCCTACATGTGACTCCAGACCCACAGCTATGAAGCAATCTTAACTGTCCTCTGAAATAGCCTCGCATACCACTCGGTTCAAAGATAATTTGAGATAGGAAATAAACGTTGGACTAGCCAGTGATGCCCATATCCCATGAATAAAAAAAAAACTATGGACATACATTATGTATGGACAATATGGGCCAGAATCTGCCAAAAGAAAATGATAAGCTGCTGGTGCTCAGTTATTTATGGGTACTCAGGAGCAAGACCAGATGAAATATTCAGAAATTTCCAAAAGATCCAAACTTTGTTATTAAAATGCATTAAACTTGTCAGAAAAAGTTGTCGTTACAAGTGTAAGTACTCTCTTAACAATATGTTACATGTTAAGATCTGTTCTCTGGCATTGAAAATAAACCTTCACATGCACGCAGCCTCATTCCTTCAAGGTTATGAATTTTTTCAGTGAATTTGAAAGTCAAATTTAACTTCTCCCGTTTCTTTTCTCCTCTTTCTGTTTGAATGTAAATGCTGCTTTTCTACCACCACCCGCTTTCCCCATCTATTCCTCCAATTTTGTATTCAATTCACCCATTTTCGTTCAGTCCATTCCCTGTCCTATTTGTGTTTATTTCTCAATTCCGAAATTTAATTTGTTAAGGAGATACTGGCTTGTTGTCCTCTTCACTCAGGTTTCAGATGCCCTTTAACCCAAGCTGCCCTGTTATTAATTCACACTGTAAAAAGTCTGACAACACCAGGTTTTAGTCCAACCTATTTATTTGATAATAGACTTACAAGCTTTCGGGGTTAGCCCCTTCGTCAGGTGAATGGAGAGTTCTGGCCTCAGACAGAGCATATAAAGCACAGACAGTTTAGAGATTACTGATTAGAATGTGAATCCTTACACCTAACCTGCTATTCAAGACCTGAAGTGGCTGACAATGTGAGTGGAAGGAGCACTGATCACAGTTTAAAGAGATGTGTATTGTCTCCAGACAGTACAGTAAGTGAGGTTTTGCAAACCCAGGCAAGTCACGGGGGTTACAGATAGTGCGACATGAACCCAAGATCCCTGTTGAGACCGTCCTCATGTGTGCGGAACTTGGCTATCAGTCTCTGTTCAGCGACTCTGCGCTGTCGTGTGTCGTGAAGGCCGCCTTGGAGAACGCTTACCCGAAGGTCAGAGGCTGAATGCCCGTGACCATTGAAGTGTTCGCCAACAGGAAGGGAACAGTCTTGCCTGGTGACAGTCGAGCGATGTTCATTCATCCGTTGTCGTAGCGTCTGCATGGTCTCCCCAGTGTACCATGCTTCGGGACATCCTTTCTTGCAACGTATCAGGTAGACAATGTTGGCCGAGTTGCAAGAGTATTTACCATGTACCTGGTGGATGGTATTCTCACGTGTGATGATGGTATCCATGTCGATGATCTGGCATGTCTTGCAGAGGTTGCTGTGGCAGGGTTGTGTGGTATTGTGGTCACTGTTCTCCTGAAGACTGGGTAGTTTGCTGCGAACAATGGTCTGTTTGAGGTTGTGTGGTTGTCTGAAGGCAAGAAGTGGGGGTGTGGGGATAGCCCTGGCGAGATGTTCGTCTTCATCAATGATATGTTGAAGACTCCGGAGAAGATGTCGTAGCTTCTCCGCTCCGGGGAAGTACTGGACGACGAAGGGTACTCTGTCCGCCGTGTCCCGTGTTTGCCTTCTGAGGAGATCGGTGCGGTTTTTCGCTGTGGCGCATCGGAACTGCCGATCTATGAGTCGAGCACCATATCCTGTTCTTATGAGGGCATCTTTCAGGGTCTGGAGGTGTCTGTCACGATCCTCCTCATCTGACACCTCCAGACCCTGAAAGATGCCCTCATAAGAACAGGATATGGTGCTCGACTCATAGATCGGCAGTTCCGATGCGCCACAGCGAAAAACCGCACCGATCTCCTCAGAAGGCAAACACGGGACACAGTGGACAGAGTACCCTTCGCCGTCCAGTACTTCCCCGGAGCGGAGAAGCTACGAC
Organism: Carcharhinus amblyrhynchos; assembly: GCF_965287045.1. Lineage (NCBI taxonomy): Eukaryota > Metazoa > Chordata > Chondrichthyes > Carcharhiniformes > Carcharhinidae > Carcharhinus > Carcharhinus amblyrhynchos. The sequence continues at coordinate 96,929,130 of NC_137326.1, read as the reverse complement.
ATCTTCTCCGGAGTCTTCAACATATCATTGATGAAGACGAACATCTCGCCAGGGCTATCCCCACACCCCCACTTCTTGCCTTCAGACAACCACACAACCTCAAACAGACCACTGTTTGCAGCAAACTACCCAGCCTTCAGGAGAACAGTGACCACAATACCACACAACCCTGCCACAGCAACCTCTGCAAGACATGCCGGATCATCGACATGGATACCATCATCACACGTGAGAATACCATCCACCAGGTACATGGTAAATACTCTTGCAACTCGGCCAACATTGTCTACCTGATACGTTGCAAGAAAGGATGCCCCGAAGCATGGTACATTGGGGAGACCATGCAGACGCTATGACAACGGCTGAATGAACATCGCTCGACAGTCACCAGGCAAGACTGTTCCCTTCCTGTTGGCGAACACTTCAGTGGTCACGGGCATTCAGCCTCTGACCTTCGGGTAAGCATTCTCCAAGGCGGCCTTCACGACACACGACAGCGCAGAGTCGCTGAACAGAGACTGATAGCCAAGTTCCGCACACATGAGGACGGTCTCAACAGGGATCTTGGGTTCATGTCGCACTATCTGTAACCCCTGTGACTTGCCTGGGTTTGCAAAACCTCACTTACTGTACTGTCTGGAGACAATACACATCTCTCTAAACTGTGATCAGTGCTCCTTCCACTCACATTGTCAGCCACTTCAGGTCTTGAACAGCAGGTTAGGTGTAAGGATTCGCATTCTAATCAGTAATCTCTAAACTGTCTGTGCTTTATATGCTCTGTCTGAGGCCAGAACTCTCCATACACCTGACGAAGGGGCTAACCCCGAAAGCTTGTGAGTCTATTATCAAATAAATAGGTTGGACTAAAACCTGGTGTTGTCAGACTTTTTACTGTGTTTACGCCAGTCCAACGCCGGCATACCCACATCATTAATTCACACTACCAGCAACATCGGGGGCTAAAGGCTTTTTTAACCTGAAGGGTGCAGGGGCAAATCTAATTTATAGCAGATGAATCCCTCTACAACATACCCCGGCCAAAGGTTAGAGCATCTGTGAGCTGAAGGAAACAGGAAAAATGTGTAATCTGTAATCACATATTTGCCTGTTGCTAGATGCTTTTTATTTGCACTTGTATTGCAGTGTTTGCATGTGGACAACAAGAGATGGCTAACACGTTAGCAAATACATTTTTCCCACTCTTGAATCCATTGCCGGGGAGAGATGCAGGAGGAGGGTTGTGGGGAAGAGGAGATGTCTGGTGCAATTTAAATATTAAAAACCCATGCGTGTTGGGAGGTCATGAGCTGCATCAACAGAGCCTGCCTGTAACAGTCCGGGTGGCCATTAGTGGCTCCGTCTACTGGAAAGGGAGACAAAACAGACAATGCGGATCAAGTGATCCAGCTGGAGGAATCCCCCTCTATGAGGTGCCTGTCACCACCCCTGCTCTGAAGTATTTACTTACATTATAGCTCCGTTTTGAGGCACCCTCCCAGTTTTCTACCTGCCTCAGCAATGCTCATTTCTCTCAGGGCAGTGACTAAGGCTCTGTAGCCTGGTTTTGATTTGTTTTGATTTATTATTGTCACCTGTATTGGTATACAGTGAGAAGTACTGTTTCTTGTGCACTATACAAAGTATACTGCTCATAGAGAAGGAAAGGAGAGAGTGCAGGATGTAATGTTACAATCATAGCTAGAGAATATTAACTTGATGCGAGGTAGGTTCATTCTAAAGTCTGACAATAGCAGGGAAGCTGCTGCTTGAGCCGGTTGGTATGTGTCCTCTGACTTCTGTATCTTTTTCCCAATGGACGAAGGTGGAAGAGAGAATGTCCAGAGCGCATGGGGTCCTTAATTATGCTGGCTGCTTTGCCGAGACAGCGAGAATGGGTGGTTCGTGTCAATGGGTGGTTAGGTTGACAGCATTGGGAGCCCATTCATCAAACCTAATAACACAACGAGCATGGATGCAGCCAACTAGGAGGCTGCCACCCAGAAAAACTGCCCTGCTAGTCTTATTCCTGGCAAGAGCCAGGCTCAGGTTCCCCATTAGGTCCCAAAACCAGCAGGAAAATCCTGCCTCTGAGTACTGCTGTACAGGAAGAGCTTTCAACAATGCTAATTTATGACAAAGAGTACCACATAGGGGCTGTGAATGTAATATTGCTTTAAAGTTTCATTCAGACTATAATTGTAGTGTTAATGATAAGCAGGTTAACATTCACACAAGATGAGTGTAATCTAAATATTAAAGGCCCATGGGTGTTGGGGGGCCACCAACTGCATTGACACAACTTACCTGTAACAGTCTGGGTGGCCATTAGAGGCTCTATCTATTGGAAAGTGAGACAAATAAGACGGTGCCCGCGGTGCAATTGGAAGGGTTTTCCCTCTATGAGGTGCCTACCACCAGCCCTGTTCTGAAGCATTTACTTACCTTACTCTTCCATTTTGAGGCACCTTCCCAGTTTTCTAGCTGCCTCAGCAGCACTCATTTTTCTCAGGGCAGCAACTAAGGCTCTGCGGTTTTGATTTGATTTGATTAATTACTGTCACATGTATTGGTAAACAGTGAAATGTCTAGGAGTAAAGAATAAAGGCACCCCTAGAGGAGACTGATTCACTCTTTTTCATTTTACAACTAGATTGGACCTTAACACCTGATTTCCATCTCACAAGAGAAGCATTGGTGAAAAATCGTTTTCGCTTCACCCTAACACCAAACTTGAATAACTATTGGAAATAAAGTGCATCCCATTTTTCTGTAAAGGATTTGTAATAGAGTGAGAGAGGTAAAATGAAACAGGATTGGAACTAAATCCATAATCCATCATTATGATTGCTCAAACTAGTTTGCATAGTATTCAATGTTTAAGAAAGGGTGTGTACTAAAAGTCACAATTATATTGTAATTGGTTCCATGACTTTGCTATGACAGTTGGCCTTTTAAAATGCTGCTGTGAAGAGAGTGAGAAAGTTTCATTCATAACATGGAAAGGTGTGTCTTTTATGACATTAAATGTATCATACCTCAGCATTTTAGCTTTGCTTTGAAAGCATTGTTAGTGGGCCACATAAATTATATGGTCAAGTTTTCCTTTGCGCCATCCATGAAAATGAGTATTTGGTTCATGCATTTCTGGTGATCCGAACACTCCCCAGTCTCTCTCCCCTGGCTATTTTAACATCCTGTCATTTCTAAAATTCCTTTCACCATTAATCATTGAATCCTTGAGAGTGCAGGAGGCGGCCATTTGGTCCATTGGGTCTGCACCGACTCTGTGTGTCAGAGCATCTTTCCTAGGTGCTTTCCCCCCAGCCTATCCCCATAACCCCATGCATTTACCATGGCTAATCCATCTAACCTACATATCTAAGGAGTAATTTAGCATAGCCAATCAGCCTAACCTGCACATCTTTGGATTGTGGGAGAAAACTGGAGCACCTGGAGGAACCATATGCAGAAACGGGGAGAACATGCAAACTCCACAGAGTCACGCAAAGCTCCAGCTCTGAGGCACCAGTGCCCACCATTGAGACACCGTACCGTCCTGGATAAGCTAGAAATGTGTTCCTCATGTTAGTCACTCTTGGCACTCTTTTGAAAAGCTATATAATAATTTGTATGTTTTAGAATATAACATTTAGTTTCAGGAGTTAAAGTTCAGAACATAGAACACTACAGCACAAACAGGTCCTTCGGCCCACAAGTTGCGCCGATCACATCTATACCAACAAAGCCATAGAACTATCTGTAACTCCCAATCCCATTAGATCCCATATACTCATCCAGAAGTCTTTTAAAAGACCCCAGGGTGTTCGCCTCTACCACCACCGACGGCAGCCAATTCCATTCACTCACCACCCTCTGAGTGAAAAACTTACCCCTAACATCACCTCTGTACTTGCTTCCCAGCACCTTAAACCTGTGTCCTCTCGTAGCTAAATAAATGGGGGCATCTGCTTGAGAAACTGGCAATGACTCTAATGTAAATGTAATTCAAACAAGCTTGGGTTTATTACACTTAGATGACAACTTATGGTTATTTTATTGTGGTGTTTGTTTCCATTAAGGGTCCTGTAAGGAGGGTCACATGAGCCAGGTAACCAGCATGGTAAGGGATCACCCTAACAAGCCCAGGTTTGTCTAACAGATTCAATCCTGAAAATAATTGGCAGCACAAGGCTGCCTCCGAATTATGGTTGTATGGAAATAAATGTTAGTTTTTATTTACCTAACTGGCGAACCAGAATAATTACTTGTCATGAGGATAAAAGAATAAAAGGTGGTTCCAAGATTGTGACTATAAAACCCTCTTGAAGTTGAGTCTAAGTTAAGAAAGCACTTGCAGATATGCCCATATTTGGAGGGATTGTTCTCTTTGAGGCTTCCACGGAGGACTGGACATAATTGAGTGTCTGGGCTACTACTTCCATGCCAACTGAATAGAAGAGAAGAAAAAGGGAATCCCCCTGACCATGTGGGACGATCAAGCCAAACAATTTAATCCACAGTCTCACATTGCCGAACGCACTCAATTCTCGATCATTCACGAAGGTGAAAGCAGACTGTCATCCAAAGCTCTCAGTAATCCTGCAATGCCTTAAGTTTAATTCAATGAGGAGAGCCCAGAGGAGACCATTGCAACCTATATTACCAAGCTGAGACCGATCTCAGAGCACTGCAGTTTCGAAGCCACCCAATATGCTGAGAGCCCGTCTAGTCTGTGGGTAACTAATGAGCCATCCAAAGGAAGGTGTTAGTAGAGATAGATATTCATTTTACAAAGCACTGGAGATGGCCCTAGTGATGGAGAGCACAGAGAAGGTTGCATAGGAGCTACAGAGCATGCAAAATGGCACAGTTTACCAGTTGAAGCAGGAAGCTGCAGTCAGTAGTGGTGCCAAGAATGAAGATGTAATTTTAAAACAGGACACAAATGCAGCCATTTGTAGATTTTAAAGAGTAAATCAAATCACCATGGATTGAACTAGCGCGTTACTGGCGCAGGGGCCATGACTCCCCTAAAGCCTGCTGAAGATGCTGGGCCATGCTGACACTATAGTTAAGAAAGCCCACCAATATCTCCACTTTCTCAAGAGACTAAGGAAATTTGGCATGTCGGCTATGCCTTTTGTCAATTTTTACAGATGCACCATAGAAAGTGTTCTTTCTGGTTGTATCACAGCTTGGTATGGCTCCTGCTCTGTCCGAGACTGCAAGAAACTACAAAAGGTCGTGAATGTAGCATCACGCAAATCAGCCTCTCATTCACTGACTCTGGCTACATTTCCCGCTGCCTCAGCGAAGCAGCCAGCATAATTAAAGAAACCATGTGCTCCAGACATTCTCTCTTCTATCATCTTCTGTCTGGAAAAAGATACAAAAGTCTAAGGTCACATGCCAACCAACACAAAAACAGCTTCTTCCCTGCTGACATCAGACTTTTGAATGGACCTACCTTGCATTAAGTTGACCTTTCTCTACACCCTAGCTATGACTGTAACATTACATTTTGCACTCTTTCATTTCCTTCTCTATGAATGGTATGCTTTGATGCTTTGTCTGTATAGTGCACAAGATACAATACTTTTTACTGTATGCTAATATATGTGACAATAATAAATCAAATCAAATCAATGTTTTTCCTTCCACAGGAAAAGTCACTTAAGGCATCTATGTACAAGTAAGTCAAATCTATCCAGTCACAGAGTTAGTAATGCATCGCAAGTGCAGAATATGGAAGAGTCCAGTACTTTGATTCAAATGTTCATTCAGTATTCAAGGTGGAAGTGGGCAAAATAGCCTCTGTCAGTGTGATGCTTTTGGTAAATGGTAACCTCTTAAAGATGGAAGTTGACAAATGAGCCTCTGCCAAGGTGAGAGCAGAACACACATTTTGCTGTTTATGAGAGACAGCCCAGCCTTTGAGTTTGAAGAGTACAACAACAGAATTAGCAAATGTATACAAGAAAAGCCATCAAGATAAGGGATGCTACCAAAGTATCTATAAGCTATTAGCAGCAGTCCAGCTAGCTTCCAGTAGTCATTATGTCAGGCTAAGAATCGATTCTTCTGGGCCATGATTGACTCAAAGAAATCAAGTTAAACTGGAGGGAGATCTTCTCAGTGTGGGAAGTGGGACTGCCTGAGTTATTGAAGAGCTTTGACAGTGTCTTTTGCTATGAGTTGAGCAAAATAATGGGACCTCCAGGTGAAGATCTACGTAGATTCAAAGACAAACTTTTTCTTTTAAAACACAAGACTGATACCATACGCCTTGCAAGAAAAGCTGGACACCACATTGAAGAGATTGAAAGAACAGAGAATTATCCAGCCAGTTTAATTCACAGAGTGGCAGCACCCTTAGTCCCCGTGATAAAGTCCGACAAGACTATCTACATCAGTGGAGACTAGAAATTAATGGTTAATCAGGCTGCCAAGTTAGACAAGTAAACAATCCTGATATTGAAGACTTGTACGCAAAGTTGGCTGGAGGTCAATTTTATATAAAGCTGGATATGAGCTACACACATCAGCAACTTGAGTTATATGATACTTCTTGAGATTATGTTTCAATAAGCACACACAAAAATTTGGTGTGTGGTCAGCAGGTGCTGTTTTCCACAGAATAATGGAGAGTTTGTTCCAAGGACTGCCACATGTAGGATGCCTGAATGATGTTTTGATAACTGGATTGACAGAGCCTAAGCACATAGCTAACTTAGAAGAAGTGCACAAGAGATTCAAGAGGCGGGAGTTCAGCTCAAGAAGGAGAAAAGTACTTTTCAAGCCACTGAGGTAGCCTATCTAGGATATCATGTAAATGCACAAGGATTAAACTCCACGAAGAGAAGGTCAGAGCAGTAAAGGTGGCACTGGCCCCCAACAACATGTCTGAGCTTAATGTAAATCATGATTCAGGCAAATCAGTGATTTATTTACAGTGAATGAAGCTGTGAATGTCAGAAACTTTGGAAGTGGCTCAAGTTGGCTCCCAGGAGTTGATATATCAAAAAGTGAACCTTTGTTTTATGAAGGAGACTTCCAAGGGAAAATCATCCAGAAACATGTCAACCGTTTAAGAGGACGAGAGATATCCCAGCAGCCAGTACTGACACCATGTTGCCAGCTTCACTACTTATAGCTATCCAAGCAGTGAAGTATCCCGTCAGCTTGAGAGATGGGTCTGTCATCGCCATGGAAACCAATGAAGCTGAGATACCAATACCTGAGGAGATACCTGGTGTGGTAGTTTCTGCTAAAAACACTCCAGTGGAAGCACCCCAGACAGAGGGGTTACGTTGCTCCATTACAAACTGGAAACCACTGGAGAGACTTAATTTATGGTGGACAGATTAATGGTTAAATATTCTAATTGCTGGGGACTGAGTAAACAAATTATTTTAAATTGTGTGAAAGAGAGGGAGGAATGTGGCATTTGTCCCCTCCAAGGATCAAACGGCAAAGAGGGTCACATGACCTGTATAACCAATCAGGGACCAGGGTGAGGGGTCACCCTAACAAGAACCTGGCCTGCCTAGCAGATTTGATCCTGGAAGCTGATTGGCTGCATAAGACTGCAAAACTTCTATACAATCGTTATACGTAAATAAACATCACAGTTGTTATTTACCTAACTGATGAACCAGAGTTAATACCTTTATCTTCCATGTTAATTTTTTTTTAATACTCTTAACTATCTCTACAAGATTAGCTCTCAGATGCCTTCTCATCAGGTTGAAATGTCCAAGTTTTTCAAGTTTTTTGTTAGAACTTAGATCCCTGATGTTGGTGTTGTCTGACATGGCACAGTAGATAACGATAATTTTCTTCTTTTGTTTATGTTCTACCCTTTTGGCTGATAGGTGCAACTTCTGACTGACTATGTTTGTCACTGGTCTGCTGGTGAGGCATGTTTAGTGTCAAGTTTTCTACGACTGCCGTTGTTCTTCAACTTCGTCCGTAATTCAGCACTGTTGATGGAGTACACGTCCAGACTATTTTTTTCCGTCCTCTTGGTAGCATTTTCCCTTCCACACAGACCCTTTCAATGAGTATGCATTATTTGTTACCTTCAGCCGCGTTTTTAACTACTCCTGCACCAGCCCCATGCCCAAGCAAAATCAATAGCTTTACATGTGAAAAGTTGGCAAAAGCAATTGGGAGGTCAAGCTACCAAGTCTGAAGCTTATTAGAACCCAGTCAAGTTGTCACTTCCTCAAAAAAGTCAAAGAGTTGGTCAAGCAGAATCTTCCCCTATTGAATTAATGTTAACTGCTGTTTGCTTGATTTTTGCTGCACAGATGGTCCTCAGGTTTACTTCAGATGGCTGGTACCATTATTCAACATTAAATGAAAGACAATTGGGTTGGTCATTGCTTACACTGACTTTCTTTGAATATAGGCACCATATCAGCTGACTTAGATCCAAGTGTTCAATAACTCTCTGATAAATGATTGCCAACGCTTCACAAATTTCTTTGCTAGCCTCCTTCAGCAGCCTGTGTTAAATACCAGCTACATTGAGGATTGATTTTTTTTATATATTCAATTAGCTTGTCCAGAACTTCCATTGCACTTAGAAGCCAGGTATTTAATTTGTCTTGGATGTCTTTGGGGAGGTCCTGTTGCTTATATTGTTCTTTGTGAATCATTGAAAAAAAGTAATCAATCAGAATATTTGCTGTTTTGTGTTCATCCCAGGTCTGAAATAGGTTTGCATTTCATATTGATTTCACTTCTATACAAAAGTTCTTTTGGTGCTGAAGGAATTTCACTATTATTTTGAGCTTTTCAGCACTTTGGGATTACAAATGCAATGCTTCATTCCAGTTCTTTCTTTGCTGCTCTCATCACCAACGTAGTTTCTGCAGTTTCTTGTACTCATGTGGGACTCTTCCCTTTTCTTTCTGCAAGTTTTGTAAACTCCACTTTTCCTTTTCATTCTCATTTTAAATTGTCTGTTGCTCCACTCATGTTTGTTTTATCTGAGCTACTTGCTTCTTCTGTACAATTACATTTGGCCATATTTTCACAACTAAGGCAGGTGGCTCAAGTCGGGAGATGTTCGAATGAGGCAGGTTAGAAGACCTACCTCAGTTCTTTGGAACTTTATTCTAGTTTTATAAAAGGCCATTTGACCCTCCTGCCTGAACCATTCACCCATCTCTCGAGCCATCATTAAGCCACCTCACATCCCCATCGCTCCTCTATGCCAGCTTACACTACACATGTCACCTTCATACTACCTCATATGCCCTCCATAATCACTCACTCAATATTCACTTCAACTAGACCTTAAGAGCCTTTGGAGATTTGAAAAAACTATTCTAACAAGCTAATATAGGGGTACTAGTTAGACCACTTGAGTAGATGGCTAGCATGCAGTCCAGAATAAGGCCAACAGTATGGATTAGGTGCCCATTCTAGCAGAGATAGACTTGGGACCTATCTTCTCAGGCTGATCCCAAAAGTGGAAGGCAATGGCAAACCACCATTGACAAAAGTTGCCTGGAAAAAAACTCAAGATGAAGCATCCACAGATAATGAGCCAAAGACCTGACTTTGGGCAAAGCATTCATGGAATGGAATAGAATGAAACTGAAGAAAATCTGTCATTCATGAAACCCAAGAATTTAAACTCCTCAAATTGTCAATCTGTTATACAATTCCTAACCATATCGAAGATAGGTAATCCTTTAATAGACTCTTAAAACTGTCAATGAAAATGTGAACTCTGAAATAAGTGCTTATGAGCCTTCAGTCAAGCATTTATAATTTGCTCTATTGCAATTATAGCCTTTGGGAAATGTCAACAATGAAGCGTATTAAAACTGCAACAATAGATGGTAATGATTTTTTTTAAGTTACACCTGATGACCTGTGAATCATTGCCCTCTAGCAGCACATATTTATTTTGCTCTGACAGCTGCAGCCTGTTTTTTCCTCCATGTTTGAAAGTCTGGGGATTTAAATAGCTTCAGATCATGATGCTTAAACCAACCATATTTGCTCTTCAACAGCACTTAAAGCTCCGCTATCAATGTGTGACTCCTACACTGCAGATAAAGGTCCTTTGAATGTGAAAATGAGGTCCAAACTCAGGGTTAATTTGAAGCAGCCCTGCTTTACTCAGATTTCTTATTTATGGGATTCACACCACAGCCCCTTCACCCTCCCAGCAAAAGGTGAGATCCGCAAGAAATGGGGTGGGCCTCTGCATTAGTAACCTGTCCACCACTCCCAAATTGGCCTTATTCCATAGGAACTCAGATTAGGGGGTCTATTTGGCATAACTGATCTCTGTTGACATTTGTGCTCCATTGAAACTTCCCTTCACCTCTTTTCATCTCATACAGTCAACGTATTCTTCTTTTTATTTTCTAGTTTATCTGACTTCTTTAGACAGTCTAAAGATGTGCGGGTTAGGTTGATTGGCCATGCTAAGAAATTGCCCCTTAGTGTCTAGGGATGCGTAGGTTAGCAGATTAGTGGGGTATAGTATATGGGGATAGGGCCTGGGTGGGATTGTGTTCAGTGCAGACTCGATGGGCCGAAGGGCCTCTTTCTGCCTAGGGTCTATGATTCTATAACTTCCTCTCAAATACAATTCATCTCAATTACTTCTTGCAGTCACCTATTCCACATTCTCACACTTTTTGGGTATGCACAGTTTTCCTGGATTCCCTACTGCATTCATTGGTGATTATCTTATATTACGGTTCCTATTTTTGATCTAACCATGTGTAGACATATCTTCTCTATATCTATTCTACCAAATCCCATCATAATCTTAAAGCCTCTGTCAAGTTACTCCTCAGCTTTTCCCTTTCTAGAGAAAAAAATACACCAGCTTGTTCAGCCTTTCCTGATAAGTAGTTTCTCTCAGTATGAGAGTTCTGGGTATCTTCCACGTGAATATCTTTTGCACTCTATCCAATGCCGCTTCATCCGTTCTTTATAAAATTGAGACCAGGACAAAATTGTGTACAGTGATCCAGATATGATTTTTCCAAGTTCAGAGTATAATTATACAGCATGCCCAGTTTAATACCTTTAAAGGTTTCTTTTCACTTTCATCGGGCATGTTATTGAAAAAACCTTTCAGTCTTTTTGCTCTGGGAGCTCTTCAATGAATTTAGCTCTTTTAACATCATATATCAGGAATACTTTGTTCATAATCTATACATTTTAAAATATCTCTTGTAGTTTTAGGGATTAAAGTGCAACCATAAAGAGCTGAGGGAAAGCCCACATTAAAATTTAAACATCTGATGCAAATGCAACTCAAACAACCCTGAATTATTACAGTTAAAAGAATGGATCATGTTTATCAAAAGACTGGGACATGTTAACTTAAAAGGGTAGAGGCATAAAGCAGCAGGTGGAGAAATTTAAACAACGGATGGCCTATCTTGTGCCTATTCTGTCTGCAATCATTTCAGTAAGGGTAGTCCAGAGAGATCTTTTGTTTTGGGAATTAGAGCTGAATTAATTTAAAAGCACTCGGTAAACGCTGAAATGTTGTAAAATCCTTTTATTTCTCTAGATAACGAAAATGAAGAATAATTAACCTGAAGTCTGTTTGACAACATCTCAGAGCATGACGTCCTCATGGAGATGGGTGAAGTTTCTGGAGATTCTCTGGTTTCAACTTATCTGCGTGTTTGACGAGAGTATTAGTTAGGTGGTGCAGCTCATTGAGAAAGGATAGCCAAAGTAAACAACAGTAAGCTAAGCCTACACTGTAAGCTACAAAAAAGCCATATTCATAATTTGCCATGTGCAATGCAGATACAGTTTAATCTCAGTCTGCATTTCACAAGGGAAAAGAAGTTGGAGACTGGCTGGCTTGTAGCTAGTGGAAAAATCTACAGTAGTCCTCAATGGGTCTTAGAAAAGGAAACAACCAACAGATTTGCTTAGAAGTATTAAGAAGGTAACCAGATCAAGGGACTAAGTTATTCATAGTCAAGAGGCAGTAATTAAATTCTAATTAGTGAGAATAGCTGGAACTGGGGAGAATTAGTTTCCAGAAAACCGTGGTATGTTTTTGTTTGGTACTTAGTACTTACAGAAGTAAATAACTTCAAGATATTGTAACACACAAGAGAATTTTTGGGGGAAGACGGACATTAACATCAGCACATTACATGTGTGGGTATAAAATAGACTATTAACTTAATTATATTTACTATGTTTAATTTATTCTACATAGAATAAAGTTTGTATTTGTGTTGAAAAATGCAGAATCTTGTGCTGTTCTGTTGATTAAAATCACTTGGTGTTTGGATTTGCCTTGAAATGTTAGGGGTCCCTAACCAGATCTTAACACATAAACATTATTTCTGGTCCTAGGTGCTTCTTAGTCCCAGATAACGGTAAACTTTCTGTGGTCACCATTTCTCTGAGATACAGCAATTACATGTCCTATACATATCCTGTGTCTTTAAACATTCCAGGCAAAAATGCATATTTACTCCTTGGCTTTACGCGCTCCCATATCTACCTTCTATGCATTCCCTCTGGGCATGTGTTTTTGTAACAATCTGTTGGCTGCCTTCACCCCTGCAACTTTTCCTTCTGGATCTTGTTTTCCCTCCTGTTCACTTCCCTTCCACCTGTCTAGTTTGTTATATTCTGTTGCTCCCTCAATATTGCATGCCAATCTTTCTGCTCCTACTTGATTTAAGTTCAGCCAGTCTCTCTGGCACTGGTTATTTCGATTTTTGAAGAATGCACGGTTATTTATAAAGGTAACATTGTTGAAAATTATTCCCCATCATCCTTTTTGCAATGTTCCAAAATTGGGGCTAGCTGTGTGTTACGCACAACACTCCTAGTTTTCAGTATGCTGCAGTATAATTCATTAGCTGAGCACATTTACGATTAAGTGTCATAATAATGAATTATGCACACATCAAAGATCTTAAGCTTGTATTTTTTTTGCACATCCATTTCCAGCATATTTGTATTTAACTCATTAACTCCTACAAGGGTTGGGGGCGAAGCTATTAGACTACATTAAACCCTGCAGCACAACTAGCTACCTTGCACACAGCCTTGTCTCTCTCCACAATCTCTATCCAGGTTTGGTTTTGGAACTGGAAGACTACGTTGCAAAGAACATAAGAACATAAGAAATAGGAGCAGGAGTAGGCCATCTAGCCCTTCGAGCCTGCCCCGCCATTCAATAAGATCATGGCTGATCTGTTGTGGCTCAGTTCCACTTTCCCGCCCTCTCCCCATAACCCTTAATCCCCTCTCTTATCAAAAACCCATCAACCCGCTTCTTAAAAATATTTAGCGAGGCAGCCTCCACCACTTCAATGGGCAGAGAATTCCAGAGATTCACCACCCTTTGAGTGAAGAAGTTCCTCCTCAACTCCGTTCTAAACCGCCTCCCCTTTATCTTGAGGCTGTGCCCCCTAGTCCTACTGTCTTTTTTGAGCGGGAAGAGTCTCTCCACCTCTATCCTATCCATCCCATTCATCATCTTATACGTCTCAATGAGATCTCCCCTCATTCTTCTAAACTCTAGCGAGTACAAGCCTAGTTTATTCAGCCTCTCCTCATAGCTCAACCCCCTCAACTCCGGTATCAGCCTAGTAAACCTCCTCTGCACTCCCTCCAGGGCCAAAATATCCTTGCACAGGTGCGGCGCCCAAAACTGCACACAGTACTCCAGCTGCGGCCTCATTTTGACATCATTTTGTTCAAGGAGAGTATCTCCCAAGGTAATGGACTTCACTCTCCTTGCTCCCACTAGCTAATAGTCCCTTGCATATTAATAAAAAGAAAAAAAATTGTGCTTATTCTCAAAGGGTCCCAACCAACAGATCATGCTAGATGGCCTGAATGGCTTTTTTTTGTTCCTATATTTTCATTTTTCCAATTGAACTTTACTAAATTGACAAAATCCTCATTCTACTCAGTTGAAATTTAGGATGTGTAATCTTGTCCAATTTGTATAAATGAGCTTAATATCTATAATTACAAATGCTGAAGGGAAATAACAAATTCCTCAGGTTTGCAAAGATCCTGCTTAATGATGATACTTAAAATAGAGAAGTTCCTAAAGCAACACCTTTGCAATCCCTTTCAATACCAGGAGTGACAGAGGATTTCTGTGACACCCTGATGATTCATTTGGTAATTTTCTTTTGGGTGTGTTATTGAGTCATCCAAATCCAGGTTCGATTTCTGGCCTTTGCTAAATTGGCTTATCTCAGAGAAAGTAATTAACCTCAAGAGACCCAGACAGGAGGAAAAAAAATTAAAATCAGCCAGGGTTCTCCCTTGTTGATAGCTTTGTGAGAATATAAAATGGGGTTTCCTGTTTTGTAATCATACTGATGTTTGCACTACTATTATAAATAGGAGAAATTTCATCCTCAAATAGGCATATTATAGCCCTTACCGCAAATAACACACGTTAAAATTGGATGGGAAAACACTAGTTAGACTAGTCTGTTCTGCCCTTTGCAGTTGAATAGCCTGACACTACTCACCATCTTGATTCACACATGAAGAACAGTGACTTTGGCAAGATACTTGGGGCTACATCAATTGAACAGGAAGTTAAACTGGCAATGCTGAAAAAAAAGTCTCATTTATCTTTCAACACAGTTTCATTAAAAGTTCAGTACGGTAACATGGCAATTTCTAATCTCGTTGAGTTAGTGATTGACAGCCAATCAATCATCAGTAAGTGAAGTTACATGTGTTGCAAAATAAAATGCTCCAGTCTTCAATTAGATAAGGCACCATTGCGAGCATCAGGGTCCAGACGGGAGGTGAACAATACAAATTAGAAAGTGAACTTAAAAGCAGAGTTCCTTGCCCATCAAAGCAATAATATTCATTTCTGGGGGTGACTATGGGGGGCTTTTGCTACAAAATTTCACATTACAGAGATGGAGTATTGCAGTATAAAGGTCCATTCAACTGAAACTTTGCCACAACATGATCGTGGACAAGCATGAAAAACAAGCATATGAAAATAAGGAACAGACTTCCTTTGATTGTCAATTTTAATATTTAGCAATTTAACTCACTACGCTTTTGATGTTTTGAGATGCAGAACATGCTTTGAACTTTTGAGAACTAATGCAATGTTGAAGCACCAATTCACATGGCAAGATTAAATTATCCAAAAGATTATTCTGCATTTATCTAACTACATATCATTAACCCTTTGTCAGGGATTTTGCAGTTACAAAAAATGATAACATTTCTGTGTAAATAACAGCAATCTTCTCAAAACAGCATTTTATTCAATATTTGTTCTATGTCTGGTTTAATTAAATCAAAGGAAATAGATAGCAGTCGATGGTTCAAGCCTTAGTAACTGTAAAATTGGACATTTAAGACATTAAAATAGCAATTTACATGTAAAAATTACTATCTGAAATTTGAGTTACGGTGCTATTGGCTAAGAGCACCATTTCACAGAATTTAGAGCACCTTTTGAATTGCGGAGGCTTTCTACTGCAATTTGTAATTTAAAATATAATATTTTTGTTGAAGATTTCTTTCCCCATTTTTACAAACAGATGCAACGACTCTCAAGGATTGGTACTGTGCAACAAAATCAGTTTTTCACATATATGTACAGAAAAGACAGGAAATATTACAATTGGTTTGGAATATCAATTATCTATTATAATTCATTATAATCATTGTAATTGTGTTGTTGTAAACAGCACTTTCCTCTGTACAGATAATGAAAGGATATTGCACAGAATGTGGATACCAGGATAAGTGGCACAATGGTGTACACCCTCACCTACAGGAGAACAAGGACCGAGCTGCATTGCATAAGGGAGTCCCTGTGGGGTCAAATACAAACAATTGGTGCCCAAACACACCCCAATACCTCCAGACAATGAAAGGATTCCACAAAAAGAGGGGAACATCAGCATACTACACCAAAGCTAAGACGCAGCATTACACTGTATACTCTCACACACTGGATTACAGGAGCCTAACTCCAGCTTTACGGGAAGAGTCCAGATAAAAGAGAGTCCAAGTGTTTAAACTGACCTTGGACCCCACGAATAACAGATATCTTCCACTGGGGAAACCTAAACGTATGATACAATTCCACACCTTCCAAGTGCGAAGTTTCAAAATAGCGGCTACCCTTGCCTACGTAGCCAAATGAAGTAAGGGATATTGACACAGATTGAAGAGCCAATAAACCAAGGATTCAAATACCACACCTGGGCTCACCACAAAATAAGCCTCACTCATCTCCAGTCACACCAGGGATGCCGCTCAAATCCCACCATCAGCCAGAACATTTAACCCATTTCCCCACCAAGGAGACCCCACCAACCAGGAGAGGAAGAATCCACCAAGAATCCCACAGACAGGATATCGGGGGAAAAATACAATTCTTCCCCTTCCCCACATGGATTAAATATAATAAATCAGAGCCTATTTGACCCAGATAAGGAACAGAAACCTCAGGGTGAGAGAAATACCAGGATAAAGTCAGAGATACAAAATGTGATTTGACATTACATGCTCTCACACATACAGGATATCAGGAACGGAGCCATATAATCTCATGGGAGAAACTCATGTAATGTGGAGCTGCAGTTTTCTGGGTTCACATTTGGGCCCTCAAACACAAATGGGGCAATTCTCCCAGCCCGCTGCGCTGCAGTGCAATGGGCCGAAAAATATCAGCGGAGGCTGTTTTGCAGGCTTCCCGGAAATCGGCGCAAGACTGATTACGATATGCTAACCTGCATTTCAATGTCATTAGTTGAACTGGGACTGAGGTCTCTAGGACTGCTAGTGTTCTCCCACCACTTCCACCCCCCCCAACTTTGGCAGGATTTACAACTGTCCTTCCACTAATGGACAAATACCACTGAAGTCAAGAGAAGCTATTAAGGTCCCCTAGGGGGTCAGGGGTAAGTGCCCTGGGCAGTGCCAGCCTGGTCCCCTAGCATTGCCCAAGGGGCAAACTGGCAATGCCCAAGGGGCACCTTGGCACTGCTCACCAGGCACAAGCAATGCCAAAGAGGCAGGACAATGGGGGTGCGGCCTATTGGTTAGGTGATCGGTGGCACTGTCGCTCTGCATTCGGAATCGATGGCAGGGGGAGGGAGGATGACGATCAGGGCTGACCGTCTGTCAGGAGGGAGTTGGGGCTAGCCAGGAGGCCAGCGTTTGTGGGTGGGGGGGGTTGAAAAGGGCAGCAATGGGTGGGGGGAGTGCTGCTGTGCTGGCCAGTGATCGGGAGACTGGTAGTACGGGGCCACTGAGCACGCGCTGATCTCCGCTTTGGCAGATCGGTGCATGTGCAGTGGCTCACTCAGCCCTATGCTGCCGGCCTCTCCAACAGGAATAGGCCCCACCCCTTGATTTTCAATAGGAATCTCCCTATTGCACTCTGCAATGCACAGAGTGTGAGAGATTCAATCTGAAAATCCTGCTTAAAAATCAACGGGAATTACTCCTGTTTTCACACAACTTTGAATTTTTTTGGGAGCATCTCAGCCCAGGATAACATGACCCAGAGGAACCCAAATCTCAGGAAGGAGAGCTGCCAGAAGTTCCCAAAAGGGAACATCTAGGGGAGGACAGCCTACTCCCTCATCTGGTATATTTTCCACAGGGTCCAGGAACAGATAGATAATCAAAGTAGCTACTGCATTAACCTACCCTGCCAGGATAAACTTAGGACACTGACACTGTTAAAAGAGGGGTCAGTAGGGTAGGAGTATTCACACACTATCCCTGGGCTTCAAACAAAACAAACTTCCCCATCTCCAGTCACACTGGCAGCGTCACTCAGGTCCTGCCACCAACATAATTCCATCCATTTTTCCTCTATCAAGGAAACCCAAGCAACACGAGGAGGATCCTAGTCGTAGATGTCTGTAGTAGATCCAGACAGCTACTACTATCTCGGGACAGGACAAGAATCTCCTCCTCCCAAAAGGGAATATGTGCTCACTGTACATTCTGGGAGCTAAATACTAGGTAGCAACTGTCACATCCCATGCAGTCAAGGAAAATATAGGAAACCAATCCAAACAAGGATAGATAACTAAGGACTTCCTGACCATTCTCAGGTGTGCACCAGTAAATATTTCCCTCAACTCCAGCTATGCCAGATGCGCCAACAGCAATAAAAACCACTCTTTTCCAGGAGGCATGATCTGTCTGAACCTTCACAAGAGGCAAACAAGGATTCTTTAACCCCAAATTAATTACAGCAACAAAGAATAAAACACACAATACTATTAGTTCTAAAGGGGTGTTCTTCACCTGCTATGAGGACTTAAGGCCATATCCACTACCTCTACACCAAACCATGAGCCACCAGACTGCTGTGGAACTACTCATATTATCCATATTTAAAGTAAAGGTTACCCTGTAATATAAACCTCTACCATAAATGCCAGGATTAAAATACCCAAGAAAAAGGATAAATATTGAACAACCCTGATGCCAAACAACCAATTCAGCACACTCTCCAATAGAATGAGGGAGACCAGTTATCTGCCCACGAGCAAAGAAAACAACTCTGTTTTACAATCACTAGATCCCAGGAGTTTGGATTTTACACAAGTCCAGAAGCAGAATGGGCAGACACTCTTACCCATCCTGCTCCCTTGGTGCACATGGAAAGTCATGATGTGGAGATGCCGGCGTTGGACTGGGATAAAACAGGAAGAAATCTCACAATACTAGCTGAAAGTCCACTGGTGTTGTGAAATTTCTTTCTGCATGTGGAAAGACCAGGGTTGAATGTAAATGGTAACATCTTAAACTTAAGATCCCCCTCAGCCCACTGCTAGAGCGTTCCAGTGGATGAATTCCATTCTGAATAGATGGATCTCCCAGGCTGTCAAAGACCAACAGGAATACAAACAACATACTCCTCAGTACACATATTAAACACCCAGGTCAAGATAAAAGACAACATCATAGAATCAGGATTATAATCACATGAGTAATTGTTCATGATTATTATGAACTGCAAGATGTAGCCATCCACAGAGCTTGAAAAGGCCAAAGCCTTGTCAAGGTTATCAAGCAACATCAAGGCTCTGTCACTGAAGCCTCTGCACCTCTGTTGTACTGTCACCCAGAAGCCCAGGTTGAGAGAGACTTGGACCTTGGCAGGTGGCGAGGTTGAATCTCGTTCGGCCACCTCTGGTTCCCCTCGATGAACACAGAGATCAAAGCAACCCAATACCAGTGATTGGAGCTAATAAATCTATCTCAAAGCTTGAAGTCCGGATACAGTATGCTCTTTGGACTTAGTACATCCAGCTTTCAAATCAAGATTACGAAAACATGGCAGCTAGTTCTCAAATTCGGCCGGGAAGTTATCCTTAGCTCCTCCTGGGAGTTTGGACACTCGGACATTCCTTCACTGACCTCATCTCTCCAAATTAGTCAGGCTGTCCTACATACTATGTAAAAGGATTTCCAAGGACTAAAGCTGAGCGTCCACTGAGGAAATGACCTCTTGGCTGATAGGATTATTTCCCCTCGCTTCATCCATTTCCTCTCGGGTATCACGCAGTTCATCAATCTGAGCATCAGTGATCTGTATCAGGGAGCCAAGAACGTCACCTGCAATTTCATCTACAATGGCAGCCAACATCTCAATGTCTACAACATTGCCAGAATATAAGCATGCTCAGCAACCTCCCCCCACTCTGGTCTCCAACCACCTTGATCAAACAACGATTTTCTTGACTTTTCTCGACTGCAGATCACCTCAACTTAACCAAGATCCTCCAAGGACATAATGCAGAGTATGCACTCCAGGATTAGATAATTATGGGCTGTGCATCAGGATAAATAAAAGGATTAAAAGATCAGTAGTGCTAGAGTTCACAACAATCATGTGACTCATTTATTTGTAATTTTGATTACAAAACTAATCCAAGTCACAATTTGTTTTTATTTTTAACCTAATCAATTTTCTCTCACTGTGTTTCTCCTCCCATCCTTTCACTTCCTGATGATGTGGATTTATTGATGGGGTAGTTTCACCAGCATCAGGCATTCGCTAGTACCTTATTACAGCAACCATTGTTGATGAAAGGAGGTTGGACAGTGAGTGCTGACAAGCTGTTCAGCTAATAAGTAGTTTATTAGTCACACGTAGTCTTACATTAACACTGCAATGGGGTTACTGTAAAAATCCCCGAGTTGCCACACTCTGGTGCCTGTTCGGGTACACTGAGGAAGAACTTGGCATCACCAATTCGCCTAACCTGCATATCAAGGAAAGTCACGCAGACACGGGGAGAACACACAAACTCGACACAGACAATGACCCAAGCCGGGAATTGAATCTGAGTCCCTGGCAATAGTGCTAATTTAAGCCAATTGTAGCATCCAGACACCTTGGCTAATTCACAAGAGATTTGCAGATCAAAGCTGGGACCTTAATGTCTGTAGTGCAGAGCTACTCGCCAGCTTAGGTGTGTCAAAAGTACTGCTCACTGGTTACATGCGAATCCAAGACCTGACAAATCAGCCCTATGGTTGTTTACATTCCTCATCTGAGTTTTGTTGGCATGCAGGTTTGCAAAGGAGTGATCTTAGCACTGCCACATTATTGATGGATAAATCACAAATCAGAATGATTAAGAAAACTCGAGATTCACTCAAATTAATGGGCAACTTTCACATAAAATTTCTGGGCCTGCGCCCTATACAACCAATTCAAGAGATACAGAAAGCTTGATGAGCTCTGCAGCGAATAAATTTACTGAGCCACTGAGGGAGCTCAAGAAAAAATGATTTATGCAAAAGAATACATGAGCTATGATTCATTTTGTTCACTGCTTATATTTTTCTCAATTGGGTAGAAATCCAATTTTGATAGATGGAATATCTTAGGTAAGAGCTTGGTTCACTTTTGGTTCCAGCCCACAACACAACGTAAGCCATTTCAAATATAAGCTGCTGAACGCAGCATTAAGGTATGAAATACACTTCAAAATTTGATCTTTACTCCAGCTGAGTGAGGCACCAATTCATGTTTGAATAGGATTCTCTGAGCCCCAATAGCCAACCCACCCTCTTCTATCATCCCCTATCCCTGCAACACTGCGAGATGCTAAGTCCCTCATTGACACTGAGATTGGGAGGGCAATTTGACTATCTTTTTTTTAATTAGGGTCACAGGTAGGTTTACATTAACACTGCAATGAAGTTACTGTGAAAATCCTCCAGTCGTCACACTTCGGCACCCGCCCGGGTATACTGAGGGAGAATGTAGAATGGCCAATGCACCGAACCAGCCTGCCTTTCAGACTGTGGGAAGAAACACATGCAGACATGGGAGGAACAGGCAGACAGTAACTCATGCCAGGAATCAAACCCGAGTCCCAGGCGCTGTGTGGCAGCAGTGCTAAAGCATTGCTTTAAAAAACACAAACAAATAAAATTAGGGAAAAGTTACTTCAGTAATTAGCTCAAGCTGGGCCATGGCAAGATTTGAGGCTGGGGCCAGTTCTGGCTTGATCTTCTTTAAACGAGAGCCAAAAGGCAGTAGAGCTTCATGTTGTGATGAAGGTAATTTCCATTTTGCACTGGCACAATAAAACCCACTGAAACTACAGGTAGGAATGCAAGGCCGCGCACTTGTTTGAAGCTGTGCCAATCTGGAAATTCTGCTTCCTGAACTTCATGCCCAATTCTTCCATCCATTCCATTGCCAAGTGAGATTCCACATCATAAGCTTCTGATATGCAATGTATATCTTGTGACATGTTCTTGCAAAAAAAGCTCCAATTTAAACTTTCCCTTTAATATTCCGTATGTTATTATAGAAATATAGAGCTTCCAGTTGATGGTGCCTGGAAGCTGATGTATATATATTCCTGTGTATAAGTGCACGTTAAATATGAATCTGATGACTGATCCATCAGACTCAAGTACCATATAGTTGCCAAGCATCATATAGCTGTTGCTGTTTATTCAATGTCTTCAGTCTGAAAGATTCTAAGAATTGAAATTGTAAGAAATTGGAATGCAAATGATAGACCCAAGTCCGAAACAGAGCTTCAATGATTTGAATGGGGTGTAAAACACGGGAAGTTGATGGGTTAAATTTTGAACTCTTAAAATTCTTCTACTTATTTTGCATTGATCCCAGCATCTGAGAATATGAAGATTCTGAAAATTTGCCTCGATTTTCTTTATGGAAGATTGTGTTTGAAGTGCTCATTGATCAGGTACGATTAGACTTACTAAAGCAGACAAAGTGTAGGCCTCTGACAAGCTCCAAAAAAAAAGTTTATCTATTAGTCACAAGTAAGCTTATACTCACAGTGCAATGAAGTTACTGTGAAAATCCCCACATTCTGGCACCTGTTTGGGTACCCTGAGGGAGAATTATAGCATGGCCAATGCATCTAACCAGCATGTCTTTTGAACTGTGGGAGAAAACCGGAGCACCCAGAGGAAACCCATGCAGACATGGGGAGAATGTGCAAACTCCACTCAGACAGTGACCAAAGCCAGGAGTTGAACCCAGATCCCTCGTGCTGAGAGATAGCAATGCTAACCACTGTGCCGCCATTAGAAATTGATATAAGCACTTCCAATATAATGGTTGCACAACTGGTATGGATGAAATTTTTCTTTTCATATTTCAAGGACGTGTATCGAATTGCAATGCCTTTACCATTGTGCGGGTTGAAATTAATTAACTCGGTGTAATAAAGGGACTGAGCATGGGAATTTCTGCTTCATGGCTTCTCTTCTCTCACTATTCAGTTTTAACTTGTCCAAAGAGAATCCATCGCACCACTGATTTGCATGGAAGCTTGCCTTTTAACATGATAAAGCAGCAAAGGGAAATTTACATTTTAAACTGCCTTTAAGTGCATTTTAGCTAAATAATATAGCTGCAGTTTTAATCATCATTTGTGTGACTGTTAGTTTGTTCATCCTTAATCTGAGCAGGATGGATTAATACAACTTTATTCCCAACGTAGCATCTGAATTTTGTAAAATTTACAATGAGGTTCCACCACAGTTCTTCAAATATTCTGACACAATTGTTGAAAATTAATGGGAAAACCTGGTATTTTGGTTGAAGTATAAATTGCCACCATCTGTAATGGTTTACCTGCCAGATATTAGGCCAAATGCTAAGACATACTAATAATTTATAGAATAATAGAATCCTTACACTGCAGAAGGAAACCATTCAGCCCATCAGGTTTGTGCTGACCCTCCAATAGAGCAACTTATCCAGACCTATCCCTGCGTATTTACCCCACTAATCCCTCTAAGCTCCATATTTTGGGACACAAAGGGGCAATTTACTATGGCTAACCTGCATATCCTTGGAGTGAGGGAGGAAACAGAAGCATCTGAAGAAAACTCCTGCAGATCCATCATTTTCTTAGATCCGTCATTATTGCGAACAATTCAGAGGAACTACCAAACATCAAAATCTTTGTTGCGACACAAGGGCACAGCTCAACTTGTCTTACATGTGTGTCAATTTCACCTCGTAGCCTTGCCATCAACTGAAGGCAGCACTGAAACCTACTCAGTAGGATGGGTTTTGCGAATACCTAGCAGGAGGTGCCAGGCTGGTGGCAGTGTTAACGTTTCCACCAAAAAACAGTGGCCAGTCAGTTGAATGACTCGGGTTTAGCTTACCTGTTCTAGGGGGCAAAGTGGTTTTGTAATGGTTGTACTGAATAGTTCTTATTCCAGTGTCTGGCCCAGCAGCCAGTCTGCAGTCATCGACACCTTTACACTGCGGCTGGGTTGTGGACATCATCCACCTTCTATACTGTGGGCCAGTTTACTCAGTAGCCAGACTCCAATTAAAGTAATCACATCTGTCCCAGTACTCACAAGCTCAGTGACTTTAAAATCGCAAAATCTACTTTGACAGAGGAGCCGCCGCCATCAGTGGCAAACAGGTGAACTAAACGTGATTTGCATATTGCAGTACATTAAGTGTCTGGAACTGGTATCCTGTGTCACTGAATTTATTTTGCTGAAGTTCCCGAAGCAACATGAATTATCGCTCCCACTGCTCAAGAAACCATCACACTAATATCGTGGGCAGATCCCACAGAGGCAGGTTAACTTTCAGAGCATCTGCACAGTACAAGCTTAACCAAGCTTCTCACTCGCTTTCACCTCCCAAGCACCCCTGTTGAGCCGTGAAGGCAGTAAGACATCTCACAACACCAGGTTAAAGTCCAACAGATTTATTTGGTAGCAAAAGCCACTAGCTTTCAGAGCGCTGCTCGACTTCAGGTAAGTGGGACTTCTGTTCACAAACAGGACATATAAAGATACAAACTCAATTTACAAAATAATCGTTGGAATGTGAAGCTCTACAGGTAATCAAGTCTCAAAGGTACAGACAATGCGAGTGGAGAGAGTGTTAAGCACAGGTTAAAGAGATATGTATCGTCTCCAGCCAGGACAGTCAGTGAGATTTTGCAAGCCCAGGCAAGTCGTGGGGGTTACAGATAGTGTGACATGAACCCAAGATCCCGGTTGAGGCTGTCCTCACATGTGTGGAACTTGGCTATCAGTCTCTTCAGCCGTTAAGATCTTGGATGCGGGCAGAATCCAAGCCAATCCACAGCCTTGCAGGCTTGTGCAGTTCAGTGAAATAAATGCAGATTTTGCATTCACAGCAGCACCTTTTCCGCCCTCAGCCTGAGGATCTCAGGATGTATCGCTAAAACACCTCACAAATTATTTTCAAAAGTGTTGTCACTGTTATTTCAAAAATAAACACGCAGACGGTTCCCACAGCAAGGGTGCAAGAGCAACAGATGAGATAAATGACGTGCTCATCTGTGTTGTGGTGATTCTGATTAAGAGAAGAATGTCTGACGGAACATTAAGAGAACTCCGCCTGCAGAATATTACAATGGGATATTTATATTAATCTGAACCTACTTCCCGCTTGTGCAGTCACTACACCAAAACTTCTTCATTGATTGTGAACTGCTCCCAGCTATCCAGCGGTCATGAAAGGCACTATATTAGTGCAAGTGCTTTCCTTAATGGAAACAAAGCTGTCATTAGCTTCCCAACACTCCGTGGAGGATCACACATCAAGAATCATAGAATCCTATAGTGCAGAAGGAGGTCATTCGGCCTATCGAGTCTGCATTGACCACAATCTCACCCAGGCCCTATCCCCACACATTTACATTAGCTAGTCCCCTAACACTAAGGGGCAATTTAGCATGGCCAATCCACCAAAGCAAGATTCTCTACTTTTCTATCTTAGAAACCTTACAGTGCAGAAGGAGGCCATTCAGCCCATCAAGTCTGCACCAACAACAATCTTATCCAGGTCTTATCCCTGTAATCCGATATATTTACCCCACTAATCCCTCGACACAAAGGGACAATTTAGCATAGCCAATCAACATCTTTGGAGTGTGAGGGGAAATCAGAGCACCCAGAGGAGCCCCACGCAGACACAGGGAGAATGTGCAGACGCCACACAGTGACCCAAGCCGGGAAGTGAACCCGGTTTCCTGGCGCTCTGAGGCAGCAGTGCTAACCACTGTGCCACCATGCCGCCCTCTTTACTCAGATTACAGAAATGGCCATCAATGGTTGTCCTCAATAACCTTTAAATGAATACACACACCTTTCACTTTGGTCAAAGTTTTTGCATGCCTGAATGGTATCAGGTTACCTGTTCTCTTAGAAGCATTCCTGACGGATTTATATGATATTCTGACCAGGCACTGCCTGATCACATTACATTTGATCAAATGATTTCTATAAACCAAAGGGGTGGGGGGAGGAAAGTGAAGCTAGTGATCAGAGGAACACAGATTTCACCAGTAATGGTTAGGTACATTGACCCCAACAGGCGCTGGAGTGTGGCGACTAAGGAAAGTTTACAGTAACTTCATTGCAGTGGTAATGTAAGCCTTACTTGTGGCTAATAAATAAATAAACTTTAACTAATGGCAACTCAAGTGAATTTGCGCTGCTAACAGTAATAATGCTGAAGCTCAAATTTCCATCACGGCCAAGGCTAACAACTCATTGACTACCTGTAATTGGGAATAACAAATGTAACACCAGAATATTACACATATAACACCAGCAGTAATCCTATTACACGTCAATAGGCAGGGAGAGGAAAAGGACACTAAAAGGTTAAAACGGTTGCCAGTGTCACATCTGGGACAGGTACCCCTTATTTTGAGGAACTCACAGTCATTCCAAGAGGCTTGAAAAACCTAGCAATACCTTGCTCAAGCCATTTCGCTTTGCAAATCAATTTAGGCTTGAAGGACTTGGCTGAACCAGTGGGTATATTCAGCAGTTGTCATGGCCATTTTCTTTGGTGCTACATTCTAAATTGTGAGATTTATTTATTTTAATTTCACAACTTGTAACATCAGGATTTTGAATTGAGCATCTAAGTTTTGGCAGCATGGTGACACAGTGGTTAGCCTCACAGTCATGATGTGGATGTGCCGGCGTTGGACTGGGGTAAACACAGTAAAAAGTCTGACAACACCAGGTTTTAGTCCAACCGATTTATTTGATAGTAAACTCACAAGCTTTCGAGGGGACTCCCTCTTCGTCAGGTGAACTCTCCATTCACCTGACGAAGAGGGAGTCCCCTCGAAAGCTTGTGAGTTTACTATCAAATAAATCGGTTGGACTAAAACCTGGTGTTGTCAGACTTTTTACTGTGTTAGCCTCACAGTGCCAGGGACCCAGGTTAGACTCCCATCTTGGGTCACTGTCTGCCTGGGGTCTGCAAATACTCTTGCGTCCGCGTGGGTTTCTTCTGAGTCCTCTGGTTTCTTCCTACAATCCATAGGATGTGCTGGTTAGGTGCATTGGCCATGCTAAATTCACCCTTTTAGGGTGAAGATTACAAAAGCAGAGAGGTCATGATGGAGTTGTACTGAATTTTGGTAAGGCCACTGTTGGAGTACTGTGGACTCCAACAGACTAGAGGGCACAGCCTCAAGATAAAGGGGGGGCGGTTTAGAACAGAGTTGAGAAAGAACTTCTTCACTCAAAGGGTGGTGAATCTCTGGAATTCTCTGCCCGTTGAAGTGGTGGAGGCTGCCTCGCTAAATATATTTAAGACGCGGGTTGATGGGTTTTTGATAAGAGAGGGGATTAAGGGTTATGGGGAGAGGGCGGGAATGTGGAACTGAGACACGACAGATCAGCCATGATCTTATTGAATGGCGGGGCAGGCTCGAGGGGCTAGATGGCCTACTCCTGCTCCTATTTCTTACGTTCTTATGTTCTTATGTGTGCAGTTCTGGTCGCCACATCATAGGAAGGATGTGACTGCATTGGAGGGGGTGCAGACAGGTATCACCAGGACGTTGCCTGGGATGAAACATTTAAGTTTTAGAGAGGTTACATAGGCTTGGATTGTTTTCTCTGGAGCAAAGAAGACTGAGGGGTGGCCTGATTGAGATGTTCAAGATTATGAGGGGTATGGACAGGGTTAAGCTGTTCCCCTTCGTTGAAGGGACAGTTACAAAGGGACACAAGTTAAAAGTGAGGGGTGGAGGTTTAGGGGAGATTTGAGGAAAAGCTTTTTTACCCAGAGGGTGGTGACGGTCTGGAATGCGCTGCCTGGGAGGATGGTAGAGGCAGGGTGCCTCACATCCTTTAAAAAGTACCTGGATGAGCACTTGGCATACCAGAACATCCAAGGCTATGAACCAAGTGCTGACAACTGGGATTAGGTGGATACGTCAGGGCATTTCATGCATTGAAGACTCAATGGGCCGAGGGGCCTCTTCTGCACTGTAATATTCTGTGATTCTGTGATTCTGTAATTCTGTACCCTTACTGGTGACAGAGTGTGATGACCAGGCAGTTTTCACAGCAACTTCATTGCAGCATTAAATGTAAGACTATTTGTAACACGAATAAATAAACTTGAAAACTTACCAATCCAAAAATACAATTGCCACACAATTGTACCTGTGAAGTAACATAGCCGTAAATTTAGCCTGAATTAAGGCTCCAGCAATTACTAAGTCTGGGTCTTCACCAAGGGAGAGGCTGCCAGGATAAATGGGGGCTGGAACAATGTACATTAATATGCATTGAAGGCAGAAAACCCGAGGCGCAAGCAAAGAATGTGCAAATAATTTGTTAGGGTTATAGGACAAAAGGTCATGGAAGCAATTGAAATGATTTTGCTTATATCTTAGCAATTACATGAACAAATTAGCAAACATTGAGACACACTGTGCAAAATTTCCCACTGCTGCTGTTATTTATAGAAATACAATTTGATTTGTCAGTTTCTATGGCATTAAGCAGCTTATTTTATTATCAGTCAATGTAATTAAGTGGCATCAGCTCCATCACTTCATGAATATCATCCAGTCAAGCCAGGTACCATAGATGACACTGGGTTGTAATTACAAAAACAATGACAGCAAGCGGACAGTCAGAGCCTCACAGACAACGTTCTGAAGACTACATGGAATTGAGATCAGTGTTCGAGGCGAGACCACAAATTAAGGTAAGAATGGGCCAATCAGCTGATAGTACCAGCTTGGGATCCTGTTCTGCCTTTCTCAGCAGTGCTGTTCAATGTTTTTGGAGACCTCAGCAAGAACAAAGGTGTGCTTCAAACCTAAGGACCCAAACCCCTCCTCGGCATACGTAACACACAGGACTTGGAAAAATGCTGACAGGAAAAGCTCTCAAGGGAAATAAGAGGAAAATTGCAATAAGTGGCCATACATTGAAACATTGCTGCTAATATTGGTGTCATGTCATGTGCCTGAAAGATCACAGTATGGACTAAATTGTAAAGTTGACTCCTGAAATATCTTTGTAGGACGTTGTGAATATCTATCAGGCTTCTCAGGTCTGACTTTCCCCACAAGAAATGCAATTACTGGTCTTGTTACTTCTTAACATTTCAGCAACTTCCATTTTCAGGTTTCGAATTAGACAGATCTTCAGATTGCCCAGCAATAGCAAAACCTTCTTGCAGCTCCCTGTTAGCACCAGGGTGATTAAAGAGTGTGAGAGTGAAAAAAACAACAGGAGTTCAAATGAAACTGCCAAAAGTCTGAGCGGCATACACTCCAAGAACATTATTTTGCAATGTGCAAATTTACAATCTAGGTGAATAATGTTAACATCAGTAACCCTTTTGGGTAGATTTATAATTCATGGCTTAAATACAGCAGTGGCTGCCCCAGACTTGCCCCAGACTGCCACAAATTAATAGTATTTCCCCTCGCCTTTTGTCTTCCGTTTCTTCATGGATGTCAGTTAAGTGGGAACAAACAATTTTACAATGGGAGGGATTTATAATGAATGCTTTCTAAATGGAAAATTTATTTCAATTTACTCCCAGGTCAGAATATCTATTAGTCACATTAGAACCCTGTGTATACATTGGATTCAGTAAGAAGTCCCACAACACCAGGTTAAAGTCCAACAGGTTTATTTGGTAGTAAATGCCACAAGCTTTTGGGGTTTGCCCCTTCATCAGGTGAGAAGGTGGTGGTGAGCTGTCTTCCTGACTGCTGCAGGCCATATGTTCTAGGTGCACATTGTGACACAGTGACAGTGAAAGAACAGCAATAGTACTTGTACGTCGGGATGGTGAGTGACTTGGTGGAGAGCTGGTACTCTTGTCCTTCTAAAGGGTTTGTGGGTATGAAATGTGTTGTCTAAGGAATCTTTGTAAGTTCCTGCAGTGCATCGCATCAAATGTTAGCACTGTTGCCTTTGACCTTCTGTAATGGAGGGAGTGAATATTTATAGAAGGATTACTAATCATTGCTTTGTCCTGGATGGTATTGAGCTTTGCATGTGTTGTTGGAGCTGCACTAATCTAGGCAAGTGAAGACTGTTCCATCAAACTCCTGAATTGTTCCTTATAGATGGCGGACAGGCTTTGAAGAGTCAGGAGGTGAATTACTTGACAGAGGATTCCAAGCCTCTGACCAATCCTTATAACCATAGTACTTCATATGGCTAGTCCAGTTCAGTTTCTGGTCAAAATAATCTCAGATGTTGTTAGTGGAGGATTCAGTAATGGTAATGCCATCATGTGTGCATTTGTGTGCGAGAGAGAGGGATATGTGTGGGTATGTATGAGTTGAATGTGCGATGGAGAGAAAAGAGAACATGAGAGGTCATGTGAGTGAGCAAGAGCGAGGGAGAGAGTTTGAGAGAGACTGTGTAACTGTATGAGTCCCCAGTATGAGAATCCATCTCTCCAGCATCACTCCTAATATTAAATAAATTTTTGAGCAAAAGAAGCAGCATCACTCCTCCCACTTACAATGACAAGAAAGGTAAGGAAAGTACTTTGCTGAATAAGATAACTTTTTAATTATAACAAGTGTATACACAAGAAATAGAAAAGACTTTTCAAAATTTGTTTTTTTTTACATGCAGAAGGAATCGATTTTTTTTGTTATTTAACCTTCAACATAGTAAGAATGGTTCTCAGGGGTATGGTCAGTACTCTTGGGAGTTCAAGAGGATTGCGTAGCCAGCAAGGTTTGGGAAACCCTGGGTTAGAATAATATCCATTCAGAATCCAACATATTGGGGGCAATTTTACCAACATGTTGCACCCATCTTTGGGCGCAACGCAGTAAAGCACTTAGCATGATTGTCGCTGGTTTTCACGACTGGCGCCATTTTATGAGTGCTGGTTTCTTCAACCTTTCAGCTGAAATGGGTGGGAGGCAGGTTCATATATGGAAGTTTATATAATGCTATTTTGCATTTGCGTAGCAAGGCTGGTGCTCAATTGGCTGTGCTCCCCAATCCGCCCCCCACCCTGACCTTGCCGGAAAAGGCTCACAGCGGTGAGGAAAAGACATGCTCCCCACGAATGGACAGCAGTCGACATGGCCTTGCCGATGGAACCCGAAGTCATTGAGGCCCCCCGGGGAAGCCAATGGTGCCTCCCTCTTGGGCTGTGCCAGACTGGCAGTGCCACCCTGGCACCTGGGAAATGCCCACTGGGAAGTACTGGGGCGGCGCTAATGGGTGGAAGTGGGGGGGCTAATATGGGGGAAACAGCTAATGTAGAGAAGGGGACCTGCTGCCACCCTGTAGCTATTGGTGGGGGAGGCAGGGGGCTTGGGGGAGGCCCTCCTTCCACTCTGCAGCTATCCATGGGGGAAGAGAGGAAGGGAGAGGGAGCCTGCTGCCACACTGCAGGAATCGCGGGCTGAAAGGTGGCGATTCTGCGATCAGTGGAGAGAGGGCCGCAGGTTCGCAATCAATAGGTGGCCGATCTGCATGGTGGGGGAGAGGCAGGGGGGTCAGCGGGGCTATATCTTGGGCCAAAGGTGGGGGGACTGCTTCAGGCAGCCTGCAATAGCAGGGGCCTGACAGCTCTGTCTTTTATGTCAGGCCCCTGCTACTGCTAATGCGCATGTGGAGTATCAGGGGCCCCAACACTCCCTCCCACAAGCTTCTGCAGCAAGATTCAGAATCACTGATATTTTTGCAGGCAAAGTGCGTATGGGGAAGGAGGGGAAGGCCTGAAAACACACCCAAAAGACAGATCTGAAACTCTCCTCATTTCAAGTCTGCTCAGCACTTCAGAAATAAATGGTAAAATTGCCCCCAAAGTCTCTAGTTTCTCTTAATAATTGTATGAATTGACTTTGAGTTGTGTCAATCCACTTTCTACTGAGCAAAATTAATTCTGAAGAAGAGTTATATTTGAACTCTGCTTCTCTCTCTCCAGGCTGCCAAATATGTCCAGCACTTTGTTCTTTTTATTTCAGATTTCCAGCATCCAGTGTTTTGCTTTTATTTTTGTACAAAATTACCCCATCATAAGAACATAAGAAATAGGAGCAGGGGTAGGCCATCCAGCCCTTCGAGCCTGCCCCGCCATTCAATAAGATCATGGCTGATCTGTCGTGGCTCAGTTCCACTTTCCCGCTCTCTCCCCATTTCTGTCTCCATCATTTCTGTCTTGCTCAGAAAAGCCTCTTATGTAAAATAGAAACTCACAGAGGAATTATTTGTTCTTTCGAGACATAACATTGAAGGAAAATGGATACAGCTTTACTTAGTATTTATATCTAACGTGGAATTGCTTGATGCTGACAAACCTAAAAGGCTTTAAATATCC
This sequence comes from Carcharhinus amblyrhynchos, assembly GCF_965287045.1. Taxonomy (NCBI): domain Eukaryota; kingdom Metazoa; phylum Chordata; class Chondrichthyes; order Carcharhiniformes; family Carcharhinidae; genus Carcharhinus; species Carcharhinus amblyrhynchos. Next base: position 96,896,990 of record NC_137326.1, on the reverse strand, counting down.
CCTTCACTAAGAGCCGCAGCTGTAACCTGAGTGGGCACAACAAAAGGAAACAAACTTCTTTTTCCAGTGTTAATGATGTAAATCAATGGAATTCTGTTGTGGCTAATCAGGTCTCTCTTATGTAGACTCTTTCTATTCCTGATTGCTGTCTGGTAAGCCTTGCTGGAAAGTGTAAATGTACAATCTCCAGATGAGGGCAGGTTCAGGCTCTGCTGTGGTGGTTTCCATAGTCAAACGCTTTGCAAATGTTTAGTGCTGAAAAAATGAATTGTGTGTGTCACCTTTTTATTTGGATTCTCAATGGCATTTGAATCAAGTTAAATAGCATTCCAGGCTGATAAATGTTTCCTCCCACCTCCCCCCGCAACATTTTTGTCAACCTTCTCTTCTTTCCTCCCTCTTCAGCCAGTATCTGTTAAAACAACAGTAACTATGCCAACGGCTGTGCGGCCAAATTCCCCTCCAACTCAACCTTCAAGTTTGCTGATGACACCGCCATACCAGGTTGGATCTCAAACAATGTCGAGAGTACAGGATTGAGACAGACAATTTGGTGAACGGGTGCAATGATAATAATCTTGCTTAACGTCAACAAATCGAAGGAGATTGTCATTGACTTCAGGAAGCGTGGTGCAGAACATGGTCCTGTCTACATCAACGGGGATGAAGTAGAGATGGTCGAGAGCTTCAAGTTTTAACATGCCCAAATCACCAACAACCTGTCTGGTCCCCCATGCCTGACATTTTAGTTAAGGAAGCCCACCAAAGCCTCTAATTTCTCAGAAGGCTAGGGAAATATGGCATGTCTTACATATGACTACGACTCTCACCAACTTTTACAGATGCATCATAGAAAGCATTCTTTCTGGTTGTATCACAGCTTGGTGTGGCTCCCATTCTGCCCAAGACCACAAAAAAACTACAAAAGGTCATGAATGTAGCCCAATTCATCATGCAAATCAGCCTCCCATTCATCGACTCTTTCTACACTTCTCATTGCCTCAGAAAAGCAGCCAGCATAATCAAGGACCTCATGCACCCTGAACATTCTTTCGCCTTCTTCCATCGGGAAAAAGATACAAAAGTCTGAGGTCACATATCAACGACTCAAGAGCAGCTTCTTCCCTGCTGCCATTAGACCTTTGAACGGGCCTACCTTGTATTAAGTTAATCTTTCTCTACACCCTAGCTATAACTGTAACACTACATTCTGCACTCTCTCGTTTCCTTCTTTGTGAATAGTATGCTTTGTCTGTATAGTGCGTGAGAAACAATACTTTTCACTGTATGTTAATACATGTGACAGTCATAAATCAAATCAAAATATGCATGCACTCGTCGACTATCCGATCAGAATAACAACACAGCTAAGCCTGATCCTCTCTTCACCCAACAACCACACAGTTCAACATGAAGAGTCCTTTCAATAATACAATAAATGCAGAATACTGTGGATGCTGGAGAACCGAGATAAAGGTTGAAATTGCTGGAAAAATTCAGGAGGCGTGGAGAGAGAAACAGAGTTAATAGGTTGGATTTTCCCAACGGTTGGAACTTCTGATTTTGCCAGCGGTGACCCCCTCCGCCGTGGGTCCCCCAGGGGCAGATGGTGCCAACAGCAGAAACACCATCGACAGCAGCAGGCCCAGAAGATCCTGTCCCGGCAAACGGTGGGCCACAGCTGCATGTCAATGGCAGGCCCCTACAGCGTGCTCACTAATTCAAGTGCAATGATTCTTCAAAGAAATGTAAACTCTGTTTCTCTCTCTCCACAGATGCTGTCAGCCCTATCATGTTTTTCCAACATCTGCTTTTCTTTCCATAATACACCCTATCTCATCTCTGACTGAGATCAGCTAATGTTACAGTGACTATTCATTGAGCGAATGCTCTTGCTGCTTGGCTGTTCACTGGACAACTTACTGAGCCATCACCTAATACAATGAATCACACCAACTGGTCAACTGGTCATGTCCCTTAACTAAAAACTCATTTCACCAAAATGCTATTGCGTGATCTGTTTGCATATTGCTTACTTAACACAAAGTTTAAACAAAATAACAGTTAGTTGGTCATGTTACCAGTAAAGATATTTAACATGTCACAAGATATATTACATTACTTCCTAAAGAGGTTATTATGCCGGAAGAATGCATTTTTTCTGTTTAATTGTGTTTAGTTCATCTTTGTGCTCTGCCTTTCTTTCCTTCCCCCCCCCATCCCCCAGAGCATTTTTCTAACTCTTGGGGGGAAAAAGGGCACAGTACAAAGATGAACAAACACAATTAAACACAGAATATGCATTCTTCTGGCACAATAATTTTTTAGGAAGTAATCACTGTTGTCCTTTACATATCAGTGATACCACAGCATTAAAGGATTTTTAATGAAGTCAATGAAGAGGGGAACAATTAAGGATGAAATGCCACTTTTTCTGAAATTATACTGCAGAGTTCAAATTGCACTTTTATTAACTCCAGAAGTATTTTTTATTGTGACTGTCAAGGTAAGGGATGCAAGTGATCTGCAATAAAAGCAAGACTGTTAAAGCTTCTATAAAAATACAAAGGGATAAAGCTGAATATAAAGAGATAAAGATACAGTGAAGACAAATACATGTCCCTTACAATCCAAAAAGGGAGAATTTGTAATAGGGAACGAGGATATGGCAAAGCAATTAAACAATTATTTCAGTTCTGTCTTCATGGAGGAAGGCGCAAATAACTTCCCAGAAAGGCTAGGGAACCATGGCTCAAGAGAAGGAAAAATTGAAAGAAAATTAATATCATTAAACAAATAGTGCTAGAAAAATTAATGGGACTGAAAGCTGATAAATCCTCAGGGCCTAATAATCACATCTCAGGGTACTAAAAGCCATAACTGTGGAAACAGTGGATGCATTTGTTGTCATCTTCCAAAATTCTGTAGGTTTTGACACAGCCCTGACAGTTGACAGGTAGCAAATGTAACCGCGCCATTTAAATAAAGGAGGAATGGAAACAAAACAGGTGATTACAGACTGGTTAGCTTGACATCAGTAGTAGGAAAAGTGCTACAATATACTATGAAAAGTTGTGATAATTTGTACACAGAAAATATCAGCAAGATTAGACAAAACTGACATGAATTTATGAAAGCGAAATCATGCTTAACAAAACTACTGGAGTTTTCTTGAGGACGTAACAAGTAGAATAAAGAAGGGTGTTTCTTTTTTATTCATTAGTGGGACATGGGCATTGCTGGCTGGCCAGCATTTATTGCCCATCCCCAGTTACCCTTGTTCAGAGAGCAGTTGAGAGCCAACCACATTGCTGTGGCTCTGTAGTCACATGTAGGCCAAACCAGGTAAGGATGGCAGATTTCATTCCCTAAAGGACATTAATGGACCAAACGATTTCTTTTTCCAACAATTGACAATGGTTTCATGGTCATCAGTAGATTTTTAATTCCAGATTTTTTTTTACTGAATTCAAATTTCACCAACCGTCATGGCAGGATTTGAACCTGGGTCTCCAGAACATTAGCAGAGTTTCTGAATTAATAGTTTAGTGATTATACCATTGGGCCATTGCCTCCCAATGTGGTGTGGATGCGGTGTTTTTGAATTCTCAGAAAGCTTTTGACAAACTCTCATGTAACAGGATAGTCTGCAAAATTAAAGTACATGGGATTGGGGGCAATATGTCAGCAGGGATTGAGAATTTGTTGGCAGAAAGGAAAAAAAGAAGAGTAGGAATAAATGGGCATTTTTTTTTGAAGTGGCAACCAATGTCTAATTGAGTCATACAGGGATCAGTGCTTGGGCCCAAGTATTCACAATATACATCAATGATTTGAATTAGTGAATCAAAATCACACCAGCATGAGAAAGGTGGTGGTGAAGATGATGTTAAGAAGATCTAGATAAGTTGAGTCAATAGGCAAACACTTGGCAGATGCAGGTATTTGAATAAATGTGACATTATCCACCTTGGACAGAGAAATAGAATAGTAGAGTATTATGGAAATAGTCAAATGTTGGGAAATGTTGATGTACAAAGGGACCTAGGTGTCCTATTACACAAATCACTCTAAGAGAGAATGCAGGTACAGCAAGTAGTTAGGAAAGGAAATGGTAAACTGACCTTAATTACAAGAGGAGGACAGGAACAAAGATGTATTACTGCAGCTTTTCAGGGCCTTGGTGAAATCATACCTGGAGTATTGGGTGCAGTTTTAGTATCCTTTCCTAATAAAGTGCACTTTTGCCGTGGAGGGAGTGCAGTGGAGGCTAACCAGACTGATTTGTGAGAGGGTAGAATGAGGAGAGAGTGGGTAGACTAGGTCTGTAGTCCTAAAGTATAGAAGAATGCAAGGGAATCGCATTGAAATATATCAAAACCTGACAGGGCTGGATGGCATGGATGCAGGCGTGATGTTTCCTCTGGCTGTGAGGTCTAGAACAAGTGATCACTGTCTCATGATATGAGTCGGCCATTTAGGATTAAGATCTGGAGAATGTTCTCCACTCAGAAAATGGTGAACTGGTGGAATTCTATACCACAGAAGGCTCTGGGGCAAAATTATGGAATATAGGGAGGAAAAAGATAGATTTCTAGAGTGTAAAGGCATCAAGGAGTGTGGGGGAAATGTGGGAGTAGATAGAGGGTCAGCCATGGTCATATTAAAGGCTCAAAGGACACAATGATCTACTTCTGCTCTTTCTTTCTTTTTTTTATAAAAACGTTATTCCATTTCTCAGCAAGCATCAGACATCAACAGGATCAGTACAACTTGCACCAGATAGAAATTAAATCTTTATTTATTAACCACCAAAACATGTTTTCTCAATCACATGAATTAACATTGAGTTGCATCAATTGACTACCTATTAAGCACAACAGTATAAAATTAATTCTTAAGGGGAGTCATATTTGACTCCTAACATTAACTCTGTTTCTCTCTCCGCATATGCCGGAAAAACCTGTTGAGTGTTTCTGGCACTTTCTTTATTTGCTTAAGATTTCCAGCTTCCATTACTCCCGAGAACACCCAGATACACAAAGGTAACACTGATAATTTCCACTCTAGTGCACTTTCATCCATCAAAATGCCCTTGAATCCATCAAAGAAAGTCACGCAATGCTGGTCTGGGGAATTGGACAATCTTTTATGGGACTGCTTAGGGTCATTGGACTGGTCAGTATTTAAAAACTCTGACCAGCCTAAACAAGTATGCCACTATATTAGTAAGTGTGTGGGAGAATGTGTGCCAAAGGAGCAAATCTGTGTGTTCCCCAACCGAAAACCATGGATGATCAGGGATATCCCACAGCTTGCTGAAGTCTAGGTCTGAGGCGATCAAGTCAGGCGACCATGACCTATACAAGAAAGCCAAATATGGTCTAAGGAGATCCAAAGATACCAAAAGACAGTACCAGACCAAGCTAGAGTCCCAGGCTAGCCTCACAGATCCCCACTGACTATGGCAAGGTCTGCAAAACACACAGGCTACGAGATGAAGGCATGTAAAATTGTCAGCTCCAAATCAGGGAGGGATGTGGAGCTCGATACATTCTATGCCCGTTTTGAGCAAGAGGTCAGTGAGCGCATGTCCTCCACCTGGAAGCCCTAGATGAACCTGTATCTGAGGTTACCATTGCAGATGTCAGAGCAGCTTTCCTGAAGGTCAACCCATGGAAAGCAATTGGCCCGGATGTGGTATCTGGACGTGCACTCAGATCCTGCGCGAATTAGCTGGTGGGGATGTTCACAGACATCTTCAACCTCCTTTTATAAAAGTCTGAGATCCTTATTTGCTTCGAGAAGATGACCATCATCCCAGTACCAAAGAAAAGCCAAGCAGCGTGCCTTAATGACTATCGTCTGATGCCTCTGATATCCATCATTATGAAGTGCTGTAAAAATTAGTCATGGCACGAATCAATTCCAGCCTCCCAGATTGCCTGGATATACTATAGGTTGTCTATCGCCACAACAGGTCCACAGTAAACGCCATTTCCTTGGCCCTGCAGTCAACCCCAGAGCACCTTGATAACAAAGACACCAGACTCCTATTTATTGAATACAGCTCAGCCTTCAACACCACCATTCCTATGGAACTCAACTCCAAGCTCTGCGGCCTGGGCCTCAGCTACTCCCTCTGCGACTGGATCCTGAACTTCCTAACTCATAGGCCATCATCAGTTAGGATAGGCAACACCACCTCCTCCACGATCATCCTCAACACCGGTGCCCCACGAGGCTGTGTTCTCAGCCCCCTGCTATATTCTTATACACCTATGACTGTGTGGCCAAATTCCCCTCCAACTTGATTTTCAAGTTTGCTGATGACACCACCATATGGGTCAGACCTCAAACAAAGATGAGACAGGAATGAGAAGAGAACTAGATAGTGAACTAGTGCGGTAACAATAATTTCTCTCTCAATGTAATAAAATGAAGGCGATAGTCATCGACTTCAGGGAACGTAATGGAGAACATGCCCGTCTATATCAACCGTGATGAAGTAGAAATAGCCGAGAGTTTCATGTTTTTAGGCGTCCAGATCACCAACAACCTGTTCTTGTCTCCCCATGCCGACACTACAGTTAAGAAAGCCCACCAACACCTTTACTTTCTCAGAAGACTAAGGAAATTTGGCATGTCAGCTATGACTCTCACTAACTTTTACAGATGCACTATAGAAAGCATTCTTTCTGGTTGTATCACAGCTTGGTATGGCTCCTGCTCTGCCCAAGACCGCAAGGAACTACAAAAGGTCGTAAATGTAGCCCAATCCAGCATGCTAGCCAGCCTCCCATTCATTGACTCTATCTACACTTCCCGCTGTCTCGACAAAGCAGCCAGCATAATTAAGGGCCCCATGCACACTGGACATTCTCTCTTCCACCTTCTTGTGTCGGGAAAAAGATACAAAAGTCTGAGGTCACGTACCAACCGACACAAGAACAGCTTCTTCCCTGCTGCCATCAGACTTTTGAATGGACTAGCCTTGCCTTAGTTGATCTTTCTCTGCCCCCCAGTAACACTACTGTAACACGACATTCTGTACTCTTGCATTTCCTTCTCTATGAACGGTATGCTTTGTCTGTGTAGCACACAAGAAACAATACCTTTCACTGTATACTAATACATATGCCAATAATAAATCAAATCAAATCAAATCTTTGACCTAGTTTAGTTCCACACCTCATGTCTGAGGGCCAGTGACATGAATCTGGATATGAACTTCAAAAGTGATCCAACATGCGGGGTAAAACACAGAAGTAATTTCCATGTGGCATTTTAATACAACCAATTTATTTTCATTTTCCACCTGTTTTCACCATCGATTGGGCAGCGATAGTGTGGTGCAGACTCATAACCCAATTTTAACTTCAGCAATTAAAGGGCCAATCCGAGAGCAGAACCTGTAGGAGTTGGAAACAGAGACAAAACTCACAGATGACAGGTTCAGGATATGCAAAGGCTTGAATAATGCTTCCCATGATGTATGGCTGAAGATAGTGAAGATTCAGCAATAGATGGCTGGAACTCTGTCACCTTGCCTGCCATGGAATCGGAACAGATGAGGGTCCAACAATGGAAATTTCCATTGGCCTCAGGAATTTCTGGTCTCGCCCGAGTGAGGCCATAAAATCCTGCCCATTCTTCCACAGTAACTGGGTGAAAAACCTGCTGCTGTCACAAGGGTGATATGACTGATGTTGGCCAGATGGCTTTGCAATTGGAAGACTATGTCACACTCCTGGATCAAGCTGAGAACAGTTGCAAGTTCACACCCCATCCCTCCACACTAAGCCTAAGGGACTATAGAAGTGCAAGATACCAGCTCAGCATCTTCCCAAGGGCAATAAATGCTGGGCTTCCCAAGATCCCCACATCCAGGAATGAATAATTAATATAATCACTCATCAGCACTGGTCTATTCTTTCTCTGTTGCAGGAAAAGAATTGAGAAGGAGATGTGAGAGTACTGTAGTAGTCTACCACAGCCCATACAATTGACAACTGGATCAAGTACTAGAGATCATTGCTGTTTTAGTATCACTGCATCGGAGATAGGGACCTTCCAGTTACCTGGTGCACATTAAAAATATTAATGGTACATGTCACACAACCATCATGCTGGTGTGATTTCCACAGCAAGTGAAATACGATCCTCTTCATGATAGACTGCAACATTCTTCCATTGTTTAGCCAATGAGGTATCCAGATTGCATTCACTTCTTTACTGAATGCTCCTCTCTCAGCACTGCCCCTACTCACCAGCTTGCAGCCACTCCCAGTTTTATACAAGATTTGGTGTCCCCACCCATACCTTGCCAATGCACTTGCTTTCCCTAATTCCCTATCATTCTCCCAAGCTCCCATTTCACACTTCTCCCCTCAGTCATCTTCTCTTCCCTGACTTTCAAGCTGCCCTGATTTTGGACCTTCCCTCTGGATTTCAGATCATTGCCACACCCTTCAGGTTTCAGACCATGGCCCTCCAGATTTTAGACCTCTCACTCCCTTCCTGATTTCTGACCCTCCCAAACCCAATTTCAATTCTCCCACACACCAATTTTAGATGTAGAATTTTAGGCATAGATTTCAGGATTTTAGGCATAGAATCCCTACAGCGCAGGAGGCCATTTTGCTCATCGAGCCTGCACCGACAATGATTCCACCCAAGCCGTATCCCAGTAACCTCATATATTTACCTGCTAATCCCCTTGAAACTAAAGGACAATTTATCATGGCCAATCCACCCAATCAGTCCTTTCACATATTAGATGCAAACTGCTGAATGTTTCTTCGTGAACAGTAATTCATCAGGTAGCAATTTAACGACATGAACCCATCAAAAGACAGTATTTTGGCATTCATTTCAAGACGAAAATACATTTTCACTTAATTTAATACCACCCCCCCGCCTCACCCCTGCATAATGACCTTGAAACTACAGGATTGCCATGTAACCCAATTCAGTAATATCCACTGGAGAAGGAAATCTGCCATCATTATCCAGCCTGGCCTGTGACTCCAGATCCAATGCGGTTTATTCTTAGCTATATGTGCTGTATTGGCCTAGTAAACTACTCAATTATATCAAAATCGCCATATTATAACAATTATAAATTATAATCCTGATGGACTACAAGCAGAATACAAGGAATCAACCATACTATCCATTGATCCTTCTCCAGCTTCATAGGAATCAGGAGCAGAAGTTGGCAAATTCAGGCCTTCGAGCCTGCTCCGCCATTTAATCAGATCATGGTTGATCTCTTCCTGGTCTCAAATCTACCTCTCCATCTGTTCCCCATATCCCTCCTTCTCTTTTGTTATCAGAAACATGTCTATCTTCCTCTTGAAACCATTCAACAATTCAGATTCAACTGTGCTATGTGGCAGCAAGTTCCAAAATTTCACCACCCTCTGCAAGAATTGTTCCTCCTCTCAGTTTTAAATCTACCATCTCTCAACCTCTACCTGTGATGTCTTGTTCTACATTGCCCCATAAGAGGAAACATGTGGTCTACATTTATTTTATCAATTTCTTTTAAAATGTTACATACCTCAATCAAATCACTTTCATCCTCCTAAACTCCAGCGAGTACAAGCCTGAACTATTTAATCTCTCCTCAAACCTCAAGCCTTTCACCCCCAGAATCAATCTGGTGAACCTTCTCTGAACAGTCTCAAATGCCACCACATCCTTTCTCAAATAAGGAGACCAAAACTGGACACAATATTCCAGATGTGGTGTTGGTAACTTCAACAAACACTTCTCTACTTTTATGCCCCGGTCCCTTTGCAATAAATACCAACGTTCTATTTGCCTTTTTTATGAAATGCTGCACCTGCATACCGACTTTCTGTGATTCATGAACACAGACACCCAGCTCCCTCTGCTCAGACGCACTCTGAATCTGCTTTCCATTTAGACAATAATTTGCCTTTTTTTCTGCCAAAATGGATAACTTCATCCATATTAAACTCCATATACCACATTTTGGCCCATTTTCTGAGTCTATCCATATCTGTCTGTAGAATCTTTATTTCCTCATCCCTGCTTGCCTTTCCAACTATTTTAATATAGTCTGCAAATGCTACTATGTTACACTCTGTCCCTACTTGCAGGTCATTCAGTTGAGGTCAGAGGACTGGCCCCTGCACCACCCGACTCGGTACATTTTGCCAGCCAAGAACCCCCCATTTATCTTGGCCCTCTACTTTCTGTCAATTAGCCAGTCCTCAGTTCACTCTAGTACACTATTCCCAGTCCTCTGCGATTTCACTTTCTGGATCAGTCCTTCTTTACAATCATGGCCGATCATGTGCTTCAAGCAGTGGTCAGCGCAGACTGCAGCAGATTAGTTTTAAGTTCCATCTGTACCTAAACCCACAAGCTGCTCCAAGTTAAACTCTATCCTCCAACCCGCTCAATAGCGATCACAATTCTTTAGCTTCCATTTTGACATATGTGCTTCTCAGAACCACCAACATCAAGACAGATGTGTCAGCAAAAAGTGACAATTTCAAATGAGGTGTCAGAAAATGCAGCGAGAGAGAGAGAGCATCCAACAAATATAATGATATATAAGCAAAGGCTAGTTGACATAACAGGTGAAGAGATTGCAAGGCAAAAGCAATTTCAGTACAGCTACATCAACACTTATGAAACGAGTTGCACCTTAGACAACACAGATAGTTGCAGAATCAGCAATAGTGACGAATGCAAGCTGAGTTGCCTGTTCCAATTCTAACGCCATTACTAATCATATCTGGAATAAAATTTGATAATTTTACAGAATGAATCAGGAAATCTAATTTTCTACTCACGTTGTCCTCATCATAAATACTCATTCCCTAAATGTAAAATGAAGACTTGATGATTATGATAAAACTGATTTTCTTAAAAAAAAATCAATTGCTAGATAAATTCATCAGTGCAATAAGCAGCCCCAACTTTTTATAATAAATAACTTGGAGTTCCTTTCTTGATAAATCTATTGCCAAGGGAAGCTGAATGTACAATGTAAATGTACAATATCCACTTCTCTCATATGCTTCAAGCACAACACCTTTCAACTCTGCACTTTGGAAGACAGTACAGGCACAAAGTTCAAAGAATCCTCATACTTCATACAAATGGCCAGCATCCACATGTGAACGCAAATGATGATTGTCAGCCAGCAGCTTTAACACAGATGAGACCAATGTATACTTTGGCAGAAGTATACTGGAACAGTACAAGCCATGGGAAGGGAAGAAATGTACCGTACAACATTGCAATAAAACTCATGATTTTTCTGGATCAGTATCAAGCAGATCCTTGGACTCCTTACTGATGCTGTCTTCTAATATGTATTATATTTGCATATTTGTATTTGAAGACTAGAGGCTCCCCTGCTGGGAGTAAACATATTGTAGCAATTACACTACAGGGTCTTCTCTTACACAGCTTGTTAGATATGGAATGTTTCAGCGAATTGGAAATGAAAGCAGCCAATACAGTACCACACCAACTAGAGTGTTTATTGGACAGAACACAAGCATCAAGCAAAACGTGGCACTACTTTGGCTTCTGATCTGAAGCAGTCTCCTCCAGCCAAACAGAAGGTAGCAAGATAGGTGAGCAAGTGATTAAAAAATCATCCTGAAATTCATCAATGGAATTTCAGCATATGAAAACAAGAGAGTTGTGTTAAACATGTATGAAACACTGATTTGACTTCAACGTGACTACTGAATCCAGTTCTAGCTAAGCATTACACTTTGAAAAACGTCAAGGCATCAGGGAAAAAACAGAAAAGATTTACAAGAATGCTTCCATGGATGAGGAACTTCAGTTACACAGAAAGACTGGAGTATTTGGGACCGTTCTCCTTGAAGTGGAAGGAGATTTGATTGAGAATTCCAAGTCGTGGGCTGAATTTTACGGTCCCCACAATTGAGTGTGTATTTGGTGGGCAGACACTGACCGGGGTGGGGCGGGGCGGGGGGGGGGGTGGGGGGGGCGGTGGGTACGTGCTCCTTGCTCTTAGCTCACCATCATCTTGCCCATCTGTGACCCGGTCCCTATTAAGGTGCAGGCAGCAGATGGGCGACAAAATTAGCAGCCCAACTGCCATTTTTAAAGTAATAATTAATTGATTTGATTTATTATTGTCACATGTATTAGTAAACAGTGAAAAGTATTGTTTCTTGTGCACTATACAGACAATGCATACCACACAAAGAGAAGGAAAGGAGAGGGTGCAGATGTAATGTGACAGTCATAGTTTGGGTGCAGAGAAAGATCAACTCAGTGCAAGGTAGGTCCATTCAAAAGTCCGATGGCAGCAGGGAAGAAGCTGTTCTTGAGTCGGTTGGTCTGTGTCCTCAGACTTTTGTATCTTTTTCCTGATGGAAGAAGGTGGAAGAGAGAAAGTCCAGGGTGCAAGATGTCTTTAATTATGCTGGCTGCTTTTATGAGATGGAGGAAATGTTGACAGTATCAATGGTTGGGAGGCTTATTTGAGTGATGAATAAAAGCAAAATACAGTGGATGCTGGAATCTGAAACCAAAAGAGTAAATGCTGCAAAATCTCAGCAGGTTTGGCAGCATCTGTAAGGAGAGAAACGAGTTGATGTTTTGAGTCCAAAACGTCAGCTCTTTCTCCTCCGTGCAGATGCAGCCAGACCTGCTGAGATTTTCCAGTATTTCTCTTTTGGTTATTTGAGTGATGGATTGGGCTTCGTTCATGACTCTTTATAGTTTCTTGTGCTCTTGGATAGAGTCACACCAAGCTACGATAAACCAGAAAGAATGCTTTTTATGGTGCATCTATAAAAGTTAGTGAGAGTTGTAGCAGACATGCTAAATTTCCTTCATCTTCTGAGAAAGTAAAGGTGTTGGTAGATTTTCTTAACTGTCATGTTGGCATGGGGAGAACCAGTGCAGGTTGTTGGTGATCTGGACACCTAAAAACCTGAAAGCTCTCAACCATTTCTACTTCGTGCCATTGATTTAGACAGGCAGATGTCCTCCACTACGCTTCCTGAAGTCGATGACTATTTCCTTCATTTTGTTGACATTGAGAGAGAGGTTATTGTCATTGCATCAGTTCACCAAATTCTTTATCTCTTTCCCGTCTCATCATTGTGCAGATTATCAAACCAATTACCTGAACAAAATGACCTGAACATTATGCTGCCCACATCATGATTGAAACTTTTTTTCAACTTGTGCAAAGGGTGGTACAGAAATGGGTAAATTCTTCAAGGATTGCCCTGCACACCTTGGGGCACCCCCTCACTCATGCTTCCAAGATGTTATCTCCCCATTCTGTTCCTCCCTGTCTGGCCCCAAAAATCTACCCATCTAGGATCTCCAAGCACTCCTTATTTGAAATCCTAGAACTACCTGGGTACAGAATGCCATGGATGTCTTCATCCTAAGACCTACTTGTCCCAACAATAGAAACAACTTAGTTCTTCTGCTGCTTGGACTGTTAATTAATAAGATTGGCTAGTAGTTCATGAGGTTGAGTTCCATCTCTGGGGCCCAAGTTGCACACTCTGCTTTTTTTTAGTTTGCACTCCATTGGACTTCTGGATTATTTCCATGCCAAAACTTCAGGTTTTGGGTAGGTGGGAATATTGCAGATTACCCTAATTATAATCTTCCAAAATTCTGAGTCAATCTTTTAGATTGGAAAATTGTCTGTGCCACTCTGCTATTTAAAACAGGTGAGAATTAAACACCAATTAGCCTAATGTCTTGTCAGGAAATTACTTGAATCAATGATTGATAATAACTGAATGCCTCAAAAATTTTCAGCAGAATGACATAGACAATTTTCCAATCTACAATATTGGCTCTTCGATCAACGGAAGCTTGGAAGATTATAGTTAGGGATCTGCAATGCTCTCACTTATTTACTTTAAAATTTTAGGATGGAATTCATGAGTGTGCATCTTTGATGCCATTATTTCCTTCATTAATTATTTTTGGCTACATTGGCCTCAAAATTTGTGATCCGACCCATTTCTTATAAGTGTTTTTTAATAAAGGGCCCTCATTTTGCTGCCCTCCCATGTTAAATCAGCAGCTTCTGTGTACAGTTATAATTCTTTAATACACACATAAAACATGACGTTTGGAAACAGTCCAAGACCTTCATTCACAAAGTGGATGTCTTGTCAGAGAGATCTATTAATTAAATCTGGCAGGTTTCACTCTGAGGATAAATCACACAGCATCAGAGGACCTTTGATGTGCTAAAGTTGGTGTCTACTATATTTGAAATGTTTTACCGCACCCAAATGAATGCAGCTTTAACAATTACTGTTATGTCGGAGACAATATTTCTTGCCTAATGTGCTAATATATCAAAATTAAAAGGAAACATACTTGGTAACATTATAATAGTGTATTCTCTTCCTAATGACATTTAATGAGTTAGTTATCACAGTCCGATTGATCATGTATGCCATAAGGACAAAGATAAACTAGCAATCTTCCTGATCTGTTGGGTTCAGTGACAATTCCACATGCTTTCAACCAACAAGCAAACTGAATGTTCCGTAACAACAAACTTGTGGGAATTGACTTCAAACAACCAGTAATAATCAGACAAACTCGAGCAATTTCCTTCATGTTGATCACTTTATTTGGGCATCAGAAGAGAATTTTGGTACATTGAAGAATTATCTACTTCACATCATAATATTCCCAAGTGAGCAAGCAATTGCAACACATTTCACAGACATGCATTTAAGCAGCAATTGCTCCTTTTGAATACATTGTCATGCAAGTTTCCAAACTAAGAATTCAAACCACGACTTCCTGAAAATTTGACTCTTAAAATGAACAACCCAATATATTACTGTGGAAAGGAACAATTCTTCCCGAGCTCCAGATAACAAAAAGACAAAAAAATTATTAATTACAGTTAAGGGAATGGTCCCTTATCTCGGCTAACTCCAAATTGCCATTCGATTTTAATCAAGTTCTGCTGTGTTTGTAGATCTCTCCAAATCTGAAGTCTGAACACATAGCATTGCAAAACAAAAGATGACATTCGTTCCACAACAACAAAAAAAACACAGTTCCAAGGTCAATTACTAAACAGCTTGCATGCAATCAGAAAGAGACTGGTGAAATTCAACGCGCAAGTAATACTTTCTTAAGAACTGCAAATGTACCAATTCCAGGTGCAGAATTTATACCTGCATTTCTAAATCATGAATAATTGACTCAGTCATACCCAAAACTGCTCATTATGAATCTTCATGTTTTCAGTGCAATGCTTTATGCTCAATTATGTCCACAACTGGTTAGGTTCAATAGTTAATAACAGTTACAAGCACATCATTTCGGGCATTAGATGTTTTTCCACCAAAAACATGAAAAATTCATCTCCTACTGCATTTTAACGTAAATCTCCAACTGCAAAACACTTAACATGATGGCATCCAAGGAAGTTCAAAAGCAATCAAAAAAACTCACCAAATCTGTAATTTTTATATTTTATTTGCCACCTTCTCACTGTCATTCACAATCTTAATACAATGTTATCATGAACTAAATAGATAACACACGAAGCATTGAAATTCAACCTGGTATCATTTCTGAAAAATCCAGAGAGATTTGGGGGTAATTAATATAAATTTTATATTATTTAATGTAAGATATTGGTTTGTCACAGAAATTCCTCTTCTGATAGTCTCTAAATAGTCCAACTGATAAGTATATCATTTGGTGTGACTCAGGTCAGCAAGGCCCTAAATTAACCATGTCTTTCTGCTAAGATGAGACCAATGATGAATTGCTCCAATTGCCTTCAGTGTGACCAGGTAGGAGAAAGAAAAGAATATCAGTCAAGCCTCTGCTCTTGTTTGCTGTGAAATGTTAAAATTAACTTATTAGTCATAAGTAAGGCTGACATTAATGCTGCACTGAAGTTACTGTGAAATTCCCCTGTTCCATCTCAGCATGTCTTTCAGACTGTGGGAGGTAACTGAAGCATCTGGAGGAAACCCGTGCAGACACGGCGAGAATGTGGAAACTTCACATAGATAGTGACCCAAGCCAGGAATCGATCCCGGGTCCCTGGCACTGTGAGGCAGCAGTGCTAACCACTGTGCTGGCCTTGTATTTGCAAAGAGGATTAAGTGTGATTGTTCTGTCATCTATCTTCAAATAATTTATATCATTTCTTATCCGGATTTAGGGCAGGAGCCATGGCTCAGCAGTGATGTCCTCGCTTCTGAGTCAAAAGATTGAGAGTTCAAACTCCATATAGAGGTTTCAGTCCAAAATTAAGGACAACAGTAGCCAGTGTAGTACTGAATTAAGATTGCATAAACACTGCACGAATACTGCAGTGTCATGGGGGTGCTGTCTTTCACATGAGACAATAAACCCTTCTCAGGCGCACGTGAAAGACTCCACAGGTACAATTATATGGGCCTCCATTTGTTCATGGGTTTACAGGCAGGGTGGGTAGAGGAGAACATAAAATACTCCAGGTGGCCTTCTTGCTGTATACCCTCCTGCCCCAAACCTGTCTGAAATGTTACATGCAAATTGAGGCATTTAAATGTCCATTTAGAGCTGCCAAGGCAGGCTTGAGGTCAATGAGGTCAGGGACATGAACGGAGCTGGTGGTCATCCTGCTCAGGAATTAAGCAGGGAAGGGAAGAAGGTGGGAGGTTGGGGGAAGAGGGGTCGGGGGGGCGCTCCATCACTGACTGCCTAAAATAGCAGGATGAGAAATTTCAGATGGACATATCAAAGAACTTGCATTCTGGTATCACAAAGCATAAAGAACTTCTACATTTTTTTGCTCAGCTCAGAGGGTTAATGTGATTGGTTTCTACGAGAGGAGTTTCAGGTTTAAGGCACAAGGATGGCTGACCCTGAAGCCTTGTCAGTTACATCAATTCTAACGTGTCATCAAGCTTTAGCTGGGCTGCACGCTGAGATGCCTCACCGTGGAAAAAATTGCATCCTTAAGGAAAATCTAACCCTTCATCTGTCTCATTCTGCATGATTGCACTGCGTCCCCAAATAAGTGCTTCGTGCTTTTGAAATGTATGTTCTAAAGAAGGCTACAAACCTGCTGGCAGATTTCACGTGCAAGTTTGAATGGAGACAAGTTGTTACAATGGCAGACAAAATGAACAAAGTATAAAAATACACTTAGTCACGAAGACCCGGCATTTTTGCCTTGACGTTTTCAGCACAGTTCCTCAGATATCAGTGCAATCACTGCAAAGGTGACGGAATTTAACTGCATATTGCAGTCAACACAATGGAAGGTACTTAGGAACTCATGTTAAAAACATGGTGCTCGAATTGAGTCCCACTCCCTAAACCAGTAATGCCCCAAGGGGGAATTAATCAGCATTGGAAGCTCCCATTAATTGTCCTCTGGTGCAGCTCTACAAAGGATTCCAAGGTTAAGCTGGAACCTTTGGGCGCAAGGGGATTGAGGGGTATGACTCAAAAGGTTTTGGCTCCTTCCTGTTTGGTTCACTTTGGAACTCACTATTTGGTTCTGAATTTAACTGGTAAATCGTTTTGTATATCTTTTAAAGATAATTTTTTAGTTTAGGTTATTAAATGCATAAAATGCTTATTTTTTGTGAAAAGCCTATTTTCAACTATAGTAATGAAACTTTGGCAAGTTATCCCACTGAACTCGATCAAGGAATTTCTTCTTAAAACCAATAATTTCAAACAAGTCATATTTATACAGTACCCTAACATAGTGAAACATTCCAAAGTGCTTTACTTGAACAATGTATGACACAAAAGCACAAAAGAGATATTTGTTAAGAATACCGAGGTGGGTTTTAAGGAATGTCTTAAAGAAGCAAAGAAGAAAGGCGGAGAGCTGTGATTGGGGTGGTGGAGGGGGGAAGATTTCCAGAGCCTTGGGCTAGGCAACTGGAGTATGGCAACCAGTGTGGGACAATTATAACTAGGAATGCACAAGGGTCAGAATTAGAGAAGCATTGACATTGAAGGGTTCTGGGGCTGGAGGGGATTACAGATATAGGAGAAGGGATTTGAAAACAAGGATGACAATTTGGAACCAAGATGTTGCTTGACGGGCAGCAAATGTAGGTCAGTGAACACAGGGGAGAAGGAGAACAGGTCTTGCTGTGAGTTAAGACAAGGGCAGCAGTGTTTTGGATGAACTTATGTCAACAGGGGTAGAATGTGGGAGACTCACCAGCAGCTGAAAAGTAAATCCGTTTTAAATTATGCCTGATTGCACTGGGGCAGCACAGTGCACTGCTGCCTCAAAGCATCAGAGGCTAGGTTCAATTCCCACCTTGGGTCACTGTCTGCGCGGAGTCTGCACATTCTCCCCATGTTTGCATGGGTTTCCTCTGGGTGCTCCAGTTTCCTCTCACAGTCTGACCTGCTGGTTAGGTGCACTGACCTGAACAGGTGCTGGAATGTGGCGACTAGGGGAATTTCACAGTAACTTCATTGTATTGTTAACGTAAGCCTTATTTGTGACTAATAAATAAACTTTACTTTAAACGTTTTAGAAGATTACGCGTTTGCCAATAGGAAAATTTAGAGTTGAAAATTTAGAGTTTGAAATTTAGAAGGATGAGGGGGGGAACATAAGAAATAGGAGCAGGAGTAGGCCATCTCGCCCTTCGAGCCTGCCCTGCCATTCAATATGATCACAGCTGATCTGAAGTGGATCAGTTCCACTTTCCCGCATTCTCCCCATAACCCTTAATTCCCCTGTCTATCAGAAATCTATCTACCCGTGACTTAAATATATTCAGCGAGGTAGCTTCCACCACTTCAATGGGCAGAGAATTCCAGAGATTCACCACCCTTTGAGTGAAGAATCTCATTAAAACCTACAGAATACTGAAAGGCCTGCACAGAATGAACATGGAGATAATGTTTCCATTAGTAGGAGAGGCTAGGATCAGTGGGCACAGCCACAGAGTAAAGAGACAACCCTTTAGAACCAAAATGAGGAGGAATTTCTTCAGCTAGGAATGGTAAATCTCTGGAACTCATTGCCACAGAAGGCTGTGGAGGCCAGGTCATTGAGTACATTTAAGACAGAGATAGACAGGTTTTCGATTGATAAGGGGATCAAAGGTTACGGAGTGAAGGCAGGAGAGTTGAGAAACTTAGCAGCCATGATCAAATGGCGGAGTAGACTACCTCCCGCAATAGTGACTTTCACCACCTATGAGCCAACAGATAAATCTTCATCTAATTTAAAGTCTAAATGCATGAAACTCATAACAAAATACAGTTGTGCAAATTGCATTTATGTAATGTTTTATATAGATTGAGAGTTCTGTCTGTATAGTATAAATAATGTGATTTTAATTTTATGAGAAAAATTATTTTCTAATTTTATTGCTTTTTCATTATTAGTTTAAATTTGTTTTGTGATTGATTTCTGTAATGTTGAAGATGCCCCTACCAAACACAAATATATGCTTAATTTTATGTGTAACACATTCTTTGTGAGTTAGAAATACCAACTCCTTGAATCATTTTAATGAAAACATCCCTTGTACTGCCGATTGCATTAAACCATGCAACTGCACAACAACCTTACAGCAAAAATGATTTCATTATTAGATACAAAAGCTCCAGCCTCAGCCTTTGCATATTTTCTTTTTCCAAAAGTGCTGCAAGATTACATGACTGAAGAGATAAAGTTGCCTTTGCATTATGTAGACTGTGTCACATATACAGATTAAACCTTCCAGACAACGACAGAACTGGAGAAAGAAGTGGTAAACAACAGAGAGCTGAGCTAAACAGTTCAGCCGGAAATGGTGAAAAGAGTCAGCTACAAAAAGGCAACAAATATATTAGGTAATAAAACATTAACCAGACAGCACTGTCAGCTTACTGGAGGAAAAGGCAGACCACCCTACAGAAAATATTTGTGCAAATCTCAGCAATTGACAAATTATACCTTCACATCGTCAACATTGCATTCTTTCAGGTAAGATTTTTAAAGCCCCAACAGGCTGGACAACAAATTCAATTTAACCAAAGCAAATTGAAGCAGGGAATCCCTAAATGACCCTGGAAATGTTATTTCAAGCTTAATTAACTGAAATGACCAAAGTTATAAAAAATGTTAATCATCTCTTTAACAGAAGGCTAAAATATACTGTTACAGAAATGTTAACATGCAGCACTGTAACCACCATGGTTTGAATCCACAGTTTACAACAACAAATCTGCAGTTGAATGCATATTACCTTATTAATTAAATGTAACTGACAGGCCATAACATAAGCCTAAAGATGAAGAAATACATTGAAACTATTGGCATCGACAGTAATTACATTCAGAGACACTAGCCACATTCAGTCATGAAGACTGAACTAGTTGTGTAAGGCTAATCTATTTTAATGACTCAGTTGCCAAGGACATTAGTGAGTCTTGTAATGGTATAAATTATTATTGATGAAATCAATAAAGGTGTAATTATTCTAGCAATTTCCATACAGTTGCCAAATGAGAATCAGATAGCCATTGCTTTTAATGACAAACTGATCAATTCAATTCATTTCTAAATACACTTCATAAACCTACACACTTTTTGTAATAACAACACTAATGGTCCTGTAGCCACAACGACAAATAAAGTGCATTTAGAGACAGTGCACACACAGATTCACGTCACTATCAAGAATGCTGAATATGCCTGCTTAAATTCCCAGCACATAACAAAAATTCTTTAAGAAAATGAGCAAAAGATAAAAGTTGCTGTCAGAAAAATCTGCAAGTGAAATTGTTTCTTTCAAATTCAAGGTGGACAAGTTTCAGAACTATCATCTATCATTGCATGATGTCAAAGAGAACCTGTACACTGGTGTCAATCATGAGTGCCACGGTCTCACAGACACTATGAAACAAGAGCTGGAAAAGGTTTGGTTCTTTGAGATGACTAATGATATCTCAACTCACCTGCATAGCGCACAGGTGCATCCTTGTCCAAAGCAACCAGTGGTGGATCGAGAAAAACGGTGTCATTGTTCTCTGTTATCACGCCATGGTAGGATGTCTCAATCCATGGTTTGTGCTTGTTTACTAAAAACAAAACAAAAAGACTCAATCAGGAAGTGTGAATCAGATTATTTCAATACCTCTTTTTAGGTCTTTACTTCCAAATCCTTAACAGTTACACTGGCTAGGAACTTGGAATCGACAAGTTAATTTATAACATGCCAGTGAAATGTATTTACTTGGCTTCCTGCTGCATCGTTCTTCCTCTGTTCCATATTCTGCTGCTTTGATTTCTAACTGGGAAAACTTTATACCAAGCTGCTTGCTTTTTCATCCAGGAATATTAAATCTGTCATTATCATTAAAAGAGGCACCACTCCAAATGAAAACTGCATCAAGTTCACCCAGTGCAATGTTGGTCAACCATTTTACATTAAATATTTCCTCTGCCTGAAGATTCTACTCATGGTGTGGATTTCCAGAGAACGTATCATCAAAAATTGAAATCAGGGTTATGTGGGTTTCAATAACCCGTTTGTGACCCCAAACGAAAAGAGCTACTTGGCAGTTTCAGGAAAACCCATGCCTCATTATCTCTGAGGAGCTATCAACAACAAACTATATGCTGCACAGCTTGACATCAAAGAAAGTGATACAAGACCACATTTAATAACACAAGCAGATCAGAAGACGACTGCTGGCTTGATAAAGCAAAAGGCCCCTCAACTTTTGCTTCAACCTGTATTGGCTGAGACATTTAGCAATCTTTGAAACCCGGCCACATTCCAAACAATGGATATACATCCTTTGCTGGAAAATGGGTGGAAAGGTGGAGGGCATGTAATGTAGGCCTCTGGCTTGATGAACAAATTAATATTGCCTTACTGCATTGAATGGCTCTGCCTGCTCTTTATTATCTGACCAACAGCCTCACAGTCAAGGAGCTCCAGACATTGTAACATTTCCTTTGACAACAGCTTCTATAACCCACCATCATCTGGAATAAAAAAGAACATGTGAACACCACCACCTGCAAATTCCACTCAAAATCATATGCTATCCTAACTTGGAAATATATCAGAATTCTTTCACTGTCACTGGATCAAAATCTTGAAACTGCTATCCTAATACTACGTCACATGGACCATGGTTCAAAGAATTGGCTCACAACCACCTACTCACTGGTAAATAGGAATGGGCAGTAACTAGTGGCCTTGCCCAAATCAGATCCTCAAATTCAACTGACATCAAATCCATACGCAATGTGGACAATCCTAAATTTCTAGATATATCATATTGCAGATTACTATTAAAAATTTAGAATCATTTTAACAAATGCAACAAAGTTGTATTTGCCTGGTCTAATTTGTTAATATGACTGAAGTGTCTCTCTGCCAAACATTAGTCGACTACTTTGGAGCTCAAACCAGCAGCACATTGTTGGAATACGCAATTTTATCATTTGTTGCTATGAGCACATTTCAAATGTTACTAATGAATAATTGCTGTAAAAAAAAACACTCCTCAACTAAATGCAATATGAAGCTGATTTCAAAAGTATTGCAATTGTTGCCGAATTCCTAATTGTTCCTCATATATTCAGTCCTGATACAGGTAGGCACTTAAGGGCCTTATTATGTTCAAGGGCAGGTTCCTCACCCAAGGCTCTGCCCACCCAGCCATGAAACTGCATCTCAGTCGAGCTGATCGGGATCCGGGGGCTGGGATGGGGTGGTGGGAAAGGTGTCCCACCCATGTCCCACCATACAATTATACATCCCCCGCCCAACCAAACTCAGAGCCCACTTTGGTGGGAGCATAGATTTCGGCTCCATGTGTAACACAATCCAAACTTCAGCAAATATTTTTATTACATCAATTTCAAATTTATTTGAATCTGAAAACAGACTGCAGGATTACAGCTATAATGTAGTATTTCAGTTTAACATTCGGCTGCGCTTCTGATAAAACAGATTGGGCAGAATTTTCCTTTCTGGACACTGTGTAGTGCTAGATGGGAAAGTCAGCATGATTCCAGTTGGTTAATGTGACAGACTAGAATGAAGGATGAAGGAGTTTGAGCATGTTTTGTCTGATGTTGTGGCTCCGACATACAAGTGTGTTAAAGTCACCATGGAAATGGTGGTAGCCACATTGGAACTGCTGGCTCTCCTATCAGCTCAGTGCTTAGACCTGCATACCATCACTCTGGCCAAGGGTGCATTCCAGCAGCAGTGAGGGCAAGAGGTGGACAGGCTATCTTGACCCCCTTCCATGTGCTCTTTCTCCTCAAGTTGTCAGGGAGTAGCCCTCCAGGCACCCCTGGAACATCCACCTAGGATGCTCCAAGGATACCTACTAATCTAGATTCCCTGTGCCTGTGACCCCATCAACTCCAGCAGGTCAAGCCAAGGAGGGGGCACCTGGGGACACCCACCAAATTCATCTCAACAACAGAGCATTGAAGTCAACTAATTGCCTACACCTCTGCTGTGGATGTCAGATTAAAGTCCAACAAGTTTATTTGATTGTAAACCCACAAGCTTTCAGAATGCTGTTCCGAAAGCTTGTCGATTTACTATTAAATAAACTTGTTGGACTTTAACCTCGTGTTGTGCGACTTCTTACTGTGTTCACCCCAGTCCAACGCCGGCATCTGCACATTGTGGATGTCAGGGCCAGATGTAGTGAAATTAAGTTCTGAATGCACAATAGTAGCACGGGTTGTTCACTGTAAATAATCTGCACCATTGTTTAGCATATTTCACTTTTATCCCTCTCCAATTTTCAGGCATTGAATGGTTAATAGATGTGATGCAAGCTCCTGTGTTTGTTTAAGGGTACCAAATTAATGCCCTTTTCCTGCTGCCACGACGCTCCTGCTGCTTCCCCATCTTACTCAGTTTAATGACAATGCCTGTACTTCCGAGTCAGTGACATGGGCGGGATTTTCCAGTTGCACTTGCCCCAAAAATCGCCTGAGGTCAACAGACTTTTGCATGGTCTGCCGTCCCCCCTGCCTTTTACAATTCCCGTGGCAGGTGTGATGGGAAAATTCCCCCCATGAACTTTGTGTTAAAATGATGGTAAGACAATACACGTCAGTCATGCTTGCATCTTAGGCAGATATTATGTGACCTTCTGAGAATTACTTATCAAGGTTACTGATTATCCTGATGTTGTCTCACTGAAATCTACACTATGTGGATATGACCAACATTGATGTTTTGTCATGCAAATACACATTGCAATGGCATTTATCTTATTAGTGAAAGATTTTGGTTATAGTAGTATTCACCGTCAAGCACCACAGCCTTTCATGTCTCCAGCCAATATCACTTCTTTTCTGCAATTAAGGCTGAACGCTATTCTTTTTTTACCCCCCACTCTCTTTACGTATGATGTTGAACCATGGAAGTTGGGTCCACTCAGTGACATTTGAAATGTGTGTTAGAGGGGAACTAGTGTGTGAAGTCAGAGGTGTGTGCTCACCCTAATGAATACATCCACTTTGTGGGGAGGATCACAGTTTATTCGTTAATGGCTGGGTTTGACAATTGACTTCAGTTCCATATATGTTAACCTCATTAGTGAATTAATTAACACATTGCCATTCATGTTAGTTTGTTACATGACCTCAGAATGGCAGACGGCCGCAACAATAATACCATCTGGCACATTCCTGGACCTAGGCACTACAGTGTCAATTATCACCGGCATGCTGTGACCTGTAGAAGTTAATGTATTGAATATGCAAAATGAATAAGCACTTTTTATGTCATCATTGAATTGAGGTTTATTTTCTCCCTCTGAAAACAAAGCAACACCTGTACAAAAAGACATAGATGATGACACCCAAATAAAACCCTGCCCAAGTGGCCATTTAACCATGTACCTATAGATTACCAATCGTCCAATACCAGATTGGATTGATGACATTTTATTGAAAAAAGACACCATGCATTTGTATGATGCCGATTGTGAGGTTCCACAAATATCAGTGCAGTGGTAACCTTCAGAGCAACCGACACTCGATGCCCTTGAAATCCATGTGATGTGTGTTTCTCACACAGCAAAAATGAGCATCTAAAGCCTCAGATAAAGCAAGCAAAGGCACCTGCAGCACTATCTTTCACTCATCACCATGTATGAGTTGTGTCTTCTGTAGTCTTTTGGTTGTGCCAAATTCGTTTGCAGATTTGGCCCTTCCTCATCCACATTTGCGACATCATGGAGCCCAGTTGGCTTTTGTTCTTCAGGGCAATGACCTTCCCAAACTGTGTTCATATCATTCCAATCTGGGCTATCAAGAAGGCAGAGTTGCCCACAGCCTGCATTCTCCACTCTTGTATCTATGGATGGATACAATTGAGCAATCAACCCAAGTTCCCATGGAATGGTCTCCTTCCACGTCAAAGGCGGCTATGCAATATGCCTTGCATTAAGCAACATTCAACTGTTCCTTGGTTTGCACATCACATAGCAAGACAACCTCTTGAAGGCTGATATCATCCTGGAGAATGACAGGTGGCTGAGCATTTCCCTTATGGGTGATGGTGCATTCACAACATGGGACTTCATGCAGGTCCAAAAACACAAGACCTAGAAGCCACAGTCACTCTTGTGTAGATTATCCAACAGTGGCCTGGACAATAACAGTGGATACACCATTGTATCCATATCCTGACTGCAAGCATGGTATCCGAATGCCATGACCAATGCACTGGGAATATGGAAGCTTTAGAATTTGCGCTACCTCTGTGCAGCAGAATAGCATTGATTGTTAGACCCAGCATTCATTCCAACATGCCTCTAAGAATCAGGTGCCAATTTAGACTATATGTAGCACAACACCCAGAAGTGGATTAAGAGTTTGTGGGGCCTTGTGCTCAGCTTCATTTTTGGTCCCCATTGCAGGATCTGAAGGCAAAAGCCCATTCTTTGTACATGTTCTCTCTTTCCGCCCCTGCTGCCCATCCAGCCCTCACACTCCCTCTTCCCACCTAACCCCACCACCACCTACGGCTCATTTGAGAATTTTGAGAAGCAGAAGCTCCAAGAAAATGTGTTGGTCATATAATTTATCCATATTCTATTATGTTGTTTTCCTGTGTATTAATCAGTTCAGTCCCCAAATATGAGTAAAACTATGCTTTAAACAAAAAAATACTAATGCCAATTGGCATTGTGTTTCAAACCATGAATCACTGAATCATTAGTCTTCAATATAGTTAGAAATTAAGGAGGCTATGGTCCCATCCCGACACACACGTTTTTTGGCACGTCAAGATGAGAGAGTCATATGTCAGCCATTTCACGGGTTTTGAGCATGTGTTCCAGATGCATGCGCGTCTCCCACAGCCGGAGAACAGTCGCAGTCGGGACCGCGTTGGAAACTGGTGGGAAGTGAGGTAAGTAATTGAAATATTTTTAAAATGTATTTTAAATATGATTATTAGCCTCTGGCGTGAATAGGCTCCGGCCCCTAGCTTTTAGTGAGATTCATAATTGGGACCTCTGCATTACACAGAGTGGGGAGATTCCAGTGTGAAGTTGAACAGATAAAAACAGTTGGGATTTAGTCCACTTTTCTCACCAATTCAGCACTTTTGGGAGTATCGCCCCCTAATTATGCAACA
Source organism: Carcharhinus amblyrhynchos (assembly GCF_965287045.1). Lineage (NCBI taxonomy): Eukaryota > Metazoa > Chordata > Chondrichthyes > Carcharhiniformes > Carcharhinidae > Carcharhinus > Carcharhinus amblyrhynchos. The sequence goes on along the minus strand of NC_137326.1, from coordinate 96,870,348 downwards.
GTTTGATTATGTAATTCAAGCCTATTAAAACATGAATCATAAAACTTTACCAACAAGACATGGAACAAAAGATGGTAGCGTTAAGATACACATCAAACTCATGGGACTGGATTTGTTCCGATCTAGATATTAATGAACAGATACATGCATGCAAGTATTCATGCATCAAGCTCCTTTTCCAATCAATTCAAACTAGTCTAGATCTAAAAGAACTATTAGTCAGCTAAATTAATAGCAACATTTGACAACATTCAGGGTTATATGTCATCAAATCCAGTAACTTGGATCAATTTTTAGTGCCTAAAACCAAGCTAAGGCCATTTATGTATTTACATTCAAGGAGTCAATATCTGAAGCATTTGTACCCACCACTGTGTCATCTTCAGTGGTAACAATGAATGCAAAACATTAACATTTCAGCCATATCCTACTCCTCATGCTAAATAGTTCATAGGGACCTATGTGCTTTTCTGGCCATTGACAGAATATATAAAGCTTTGCCAACAGGAATGCCACTTGATCAGTGTTTTTTTTTATCTCCCCAGTATACACTTTCAGCATTTAATTGTGGCTTTAGTTAACTTCAGCTGTTTGTGATACCTTTACATGTAATCTTGCAGTCTTTTTGCAATATTTTATTTTTGAGGCTGACTATTTATGTAAATAACTCTATTTTTCTTCTCTTATTTCCATCTAGAAACACTCCCCAATCTCCATTTCTGAAATGTTTCTCTATACTGGAAAATCAAAACCATTCTTACAGCAGGTTCAGCAAGTTGTCAGCAGCAATAATTTTCTCAACCACATGAAATATGATGGTACAATAACTGCTGAGATGAATTGAAGGGTTGTTGTGGCATGGAATGTTCCCACCACAAAGACAGTTAGGAATAGACTCCATCATATGTTACATATTTGAAAGTTTAAAAAAAAACAGTATAGGGCACAGGACGATGTTGATATTTTTGAGAGCTTTGCAGTGATAATGATGGCCCAAATGGCTTCCTTCTATGCTGTGAAATTCCTACTTGGAAATCAGATATCATTGAGGAAGTACAGTTACTAATTAAATCCATTACTTCCCAACATGTTGAGCAAGGAGGAAATTCTTGCCTGCACCCTCAACTATCTTTCTCCAGCCATTTTATCCAGTGAATAAAGTAACATACCCTAATTTCTGACCAATTGTCATCATTTCATAATACATACCTAATTTTAGGTCTTATGGATACACTTCAAATACAACAAATGTCAAAACCCCTACATTCTTAGAGAATTTGGCTTTACATAGCAAAATCTTGAACCTTCTAAAATGTTTATTAGGTTGGGAAACTTAAAAAAGTCACAGCCCAGGGTTAAGTTTCTATAATAGAGGCCACTAACTTGATTTGCTCCTACTTGTGATAGAAAAGGAAGGAGGGTGGAGGTGAGGAGTGAGTGTGGAGGTGACAAGGTGGGTGGGGGTAATGAGGCGGGTGGGGCTAACAGGAATGGAGGTGAGGGAGAAAGAAATGGGGGACTGGCAATGAGGAAGCGGGGGATGGGGATGAGGGAGAGATGGGCTGAAGTAGGGGGATAAACGGCTGTGATTCTGGTTCCTGCTGCCCAAAGCTAGGAATTACATGTGCACACTTCCAATTCCAGCTATGTTCATGTCGGGTTGTGCCTTCTCAGATTCAAACTCATGAACACTGGTTGCTGATCTCCACTGCATGTGACAGAAGTACCATCAGGGATTGAGGGCTGGGTCTCCGTCTGATTCCATACTGTTGCTCCTCACTGTGCAAATGCACAGTGCCACAAATCGCACAAGTAATATAGTTCCAACCGGTGGAAAGCTATAGGCATAAAAAAATCTTGCAGCGACCCTCTTAAAGGTAGGCAAAAGCAATGTCTGTATACCTCAAAGACGTTGCTGAACTGAAGCTCCCCGCAAATGTATGGTCGGGAAATAGACCTAATTATCCACTGGAGGGGCACTTAATTTAGGAGAGGAACCTAATTCCAGAAAGTTGCCCTTTGAACAAGTAGTCCTGAGATGCAAATTAATGCAAATCTGGTTCCCAGCATAAGTCAATGGGAAAGTTGACCTATTTTTAAGCCATCGAAGCGGAATGAACAAAATGGCAAACTAGTATCCCACTGTCAGAAAACACTTCTTTCATCACTCCAAATTCCACCCACCACGATTCTTCTCACTAGCGGGAGTGCAATAATATCAACACATCGTAGGGATAATGTCAACACAAAAATATTCAAAATTTAGAGTTTACTTGCATCCGAGAAATGTCAGAACGATTAAGAGCTCTTCCCACCATTTAATTATCCAGTGTCAGTATCTGTACATCAAGGTGCATCATGAAATTCATGATTAGACAGCCAAGCATTAGTGGAACATTTCTCATTTGATCTGGGCTCTGGTTTCCTCCCACAGTCCAAGGATATACAGGTTAGGTTGATTGGCCAGGCTAAATTGACCATTAGCATCAGTGAAATTAGCAGGGTAAATACATTGGGTTACAGGGATAGGGTCTGGCTGGGTCTGTTATTGGAGCAGACTTGATGGTCCAAATGGCTTCCTTTTGCACAGTAGGGACTCTATGGGCCCAATTTTACCATCAAGTTGCACCTGTTTTCGGGTGTAAAAACTTCGTAAAGTCGTATGCGAGGCGAGTAGTGCCTCTGTACCAGTTCCCCCTTTACCAAGGCCCGAAAATGGCCGCAATCATTTAAATTGACTTAACGGGTTGCACGCCCAACCTTACCAGCGTTTCCCCTTTTACCACCCTGTTCACCTATTCAGGTTCGGTGCAAAACAGACATGCTCTACAAAAGTCCAATCCAGGCACTCCATTTAGTGAGGAGGTAAGTGCCAAGCTTCCTTTGGCTCTCTGTTTGAGATCGGTGGGGTGAAGAGGAAGGTCGGTCTGATGGCTCTCATGCTTGAGATTGGTGAGAGGGGAAGGGGGGTCCACTACCACTCTGCCTGTGATCAGTGGGGGGGGGGGGGGCGGGGGGGAGGAGCAATAAGGGAGTCAATAATGTTGTGAAGGAGGGACAATGTCTGTGGGGGCCAGGAGGAGGCATTATCTGGCTTGGAAGCGGTGTGGCAAGGGAACCACGTGCTATCGTTTTTTTTCATGCGTGCACAGTTGGAAGCACCAATCGGAGCTACAGGACTTTGGGTGCGTTAAGCCCCACCCACGGGTTTATGCAGCACAATTCAGAACTGCTGATAACTTTTTAGGCAGACTGCGTATGGGGATACTGGAGAACGGGTCTAGAAGTCGGATCTGAAACACTCCCAGTTTTGAGTCCACCCAGCAAAGAATCAAAACGGTAAAATAGGGCCCTGTGACTGCAATGGTTTTACAGAGCATTATGTAATTATCAAATTGTGGTAAATATTCAGATGTTGTTGGCTGAGATCACTGGCTTGCGTTCGATAATTGACTTCAATTCCGTACACATTAACCTCATTAGTGAATTAATTAACACATTGCCATTGTGAGGTCAATGTAACAAACTAATATAAATGCCAGACGGCTGCAACAATAATACCATCTGGCATATTCCTGGACCTGGGCACTATACAGTGTCAATTATCAATTGCATGCTTTGACCTGGATAAGTTAATGTCCTGAACATGCAAAATTAATAGACACTTTACATATCATATTAGAATTGAGATTTATATTCTGTCTCTGAAGACATGAATGCCTGTATGAGAATCCACAAATTAAGGCACCCCAATTAAACCCTGCCCAAGTGACTGTCCTTCAACTATGCACTGATGGGTTACTCACCAATCCCCATCTTACAATACCATGCAAATTTGCGTATTTTTTCTTCATTGATAATTTAGTAATGCAAGATAAGTGAATACAAGTGATCCAGTCAGCCCACGGAAGGCTGTACACAGGTTAGGTTCCAAATTTTAACTTTATTTACTAGTGTCACAAGTAAGCTCACATTAACACTGCAATGAAGTTACTGTGAAAATCCCCTCGGCTCCACACTCCAGCACTTGTTCAGCTACACTGAGGGAGAATTTAGCATGGCCAACGCACCTGACCAATGCATCTTTCGGACTATGGGAGGAAACCAAAGCACCTGGGAGGGGAAACACACACAGACACAGGGAGAACCTGCAGACAGTGACCCAAGCCAGGAATCGAACCTGGGTCCCTGGTGCTGTGAGGCAGCAGTGTGAAAATAATCCAATGGCCATCTTACTGGCAAATACTCTGTGATGCAATACTGACAGCATTTAATAAGGTTCAACGTTGACATTTCACTCTTTTTTTGTCAATTAATTAAATCAGGAATTTTTCATTTGAATTTTAAGAGCTTTCAGCCCCTCATAAAATATTAATAGGCCTACTAATCCATGATTGAAGATACTGTTCTGATGATAAATGGATGATTGGTCAAGCATGTAATAATCCTGTTGTTTGAGATTCAAAATCATTTTTCCTGAAATTACTTCCATGAGCACTGCTGGGGCATGGTTTAAGAATGATACATTGAACGAGATGTGGCCTGCTGGGGAATATACTTTCAAATTGCATCCCACAAAATAAATGAAAACTCTCTCCTGCCATAAAGATTCAATACATACATAATAAAATAGCCCGCAAAACCTCAAATAATTTCAACGCTGCACAAAAATAATAAGACTTTGCGAAATTTTGCAGTGGATGAGATCCGACTCAATGCTGAGAGACAATAACAATCATTACTTCTACCATTGATTGCTCATAACTCCAGTATTCGTTCCTGTGACCCCAATTCTGAGGCGAAGCATTTGATTAATTCCGAATAGTAGTTATTTGTCTGAGTTAAGAAATAGCTTACATTAAATGAAACCGTCGCATCAATTGGTGTTATCACTCCATTTACGTGGTAATGATAAATAATGGTGCTGCTTATTGAAGAACTTGCCTCTTTCCAATTTTTGAAGGCTAATTAAATTTAAAATAACTGACAAAATAAGCGCAACAGAATTCTTTTGAAGATGAGCAAATAGGATGACTGAACCAACACTGGTCAGAGTAAACCTGAATACCTCCATTGCTGAAGAAGCACCTTGATAATCTAAGCTACTTAAGTGTCGCACAGGCATGAAAAATTTAATGGTGGATAATGGATACCTCAAAGTGAATTACAAGGCAGTAATCCCATCTACTTCAGATGCTATCATGAACCATGACAGTCAAGCTTCAGCACTCTATAATCCTCCAAACCCTAAAATTGAATTACTGCCTTGAACTCACTTAGCAACAACGGTTAAGGTCTGGAACATAAATGAGAGTCAACCTAACTTTGTTTTTAACGGCTGAAACCTGCTCTTTTTAACCAAGGTTCTTAAATGCCATTATATTGACCAAGTCCAAAACATTCATTCTAAAAGTGCTGGGACAGTTGTCACAATGCCACAACTGACCTCATCACCTTTAGCTCGGCGAGGAGGAGGAAGAAGAGTAGTTTCCTTCTCTTTATTACCAACAACATTCCTTTGGAAGGGAAAGCACTGTCCTCCTCCCTATTCAATAGACTCTACAGCCACAATCTACGTTCATTTAAAAAAAACAGTTGCATGGACTAAAAGCAATTCATTGATATTAAAAAGTACGGCCTTTAAGTTCTACTGAATCAGATGACACCAAGACAATTTAACAAGCTCATCTGAGGTAGTCACAACCACTGAGTAACATTATAAAGCCATACAACTAAATTGTGGTATTCTTTAAGAGGAACATTTAAATATATGTTTCTAAATTAAGCTTTGGTAGATCTGAATTTTCTGCTGAGGTGATCTAGAAGAATTGGCATCTTTATTACTATCTCTTGTTCTTTCCTACCATTTATCTCCAAAATCCAGTTTTCTCCAAAACTAAAATGTGCATTAAATTTCAAACCATGTTATGTTTGCCTTGATAACTGTCTCGTTCAATTGCTACAATTAGCATTCTGTTTCCGGAAGCATATTTTAAAATCTTTTCCTTGTCACACCAGAAAAAGGTGAGGGTTTGCAGTTCTCCTTCAATGATGATATGATCAAAACTTCACTGCATTCTGGCAGAAGCTACTTAAGGAGTAATGGGCTTTTGTTCGAGCAATTTTAAAATGAACTGCTTTACCTGCGTGGTCTCTCCATAGACAACTATATCAGTCCCAGGGAATCAAATTGAAGTGATAGTCTCAGGATCTGAATTTAATTTGTGAACAATTGCAATCCAAGGCATATGAAGAATCTCTAATAAGAAAGATTGTAAACTGCATTGCACTGCACAGTGTGTTACTGGCCCATATAGACCAAAAGTTTGCAATTCAATCAGCAGGTAACTCTGATAGCATTCGGGGTACTTTTCATCAGCACCATCTCCAGTCTATGTAAGTGGTAAAATTCAGCTCCTGCTGATTCCCCATGTTATTTGGTGATCCCTGCAGGAATGGAATGATAGCACTACATAAATATGCAGTTATTGTATTTAAATATTAACGTCAAGAAATTCTCTGAGGCAGAGGAAGGACGTTTCTGTGACGAGAAGATGATTGAGTAACATTCTCACCTTTGTTTTTTTGCTGTTGATGGTGTGAGATTTCTTCAAGGTTCCAGCATCCCTTGTGGTTTTGGCACACTAGCTGGAAGTTACCTTGCATGCACAGTGGTTGGTGTGTCTGCCAATTATGCCATTGTTATAGAATAATCAAATCCCAATAGTGCAGAAGGAAGCCATTCGGTCCATTGAGCCTGCACTGACAACTATCCTACCCAGGCCCATAACACGACATATTTACCTTGCTAGCCCCTGACACTAAGGGGAAATTTAGCCTGGATAATCAACCTACCCTGCACATCTTTGAACTGTGGGAGGAAACTGGAGTACCTGGAAAAAACACCCACACTGGCACGAGGAGAACTACAAACTCCATATGGAAAGTGACCCAAGACCGAAATTGATCCCAGGTCCCTGGTGTTGTGAGGCAGCAGCGCTAACCGCTGTGATATCCTAAAATATAGCCATGGTGGGAGAGATTAAGATTCCTCACACAGTTGATCCTTCTCTGATACCATTTCCACCTGTGATGCCATGGTAATCTTGTGTGCTGTAGATTGGTATGACCGCTGGGGACTTCCTAGGACCTGAGGTAATGATGGACAAACCTTATCCGCAAAAAAGAGAAGAGAAATCATAGGTGAAATCAGAGTCTGGATATTCTTTGGCATTTGAGGACACAGGATCATGCTGTTCTGGCAGGTTAATGACAGTGGTGGCCTAGATACTTTCTAATGTCTGGAGATCAACTCAGGCTACATAAGTATCACTGCTCAGAAGAGAGAAAGGCTGATTCTAGGCTACTTACATCAGCTCAAAGAACTGTTTGTTCCCATACCTCAGTGGATTGAGGATCATGCCAATGAATGAGAATCAGACTTTCCTGTTAATAAAGTGTTGTTTGAATCCAAAGGCCTTGGAGCCATGATTCCTCATCTGACAGACTGTCATGTCAGTCTGATTTAAAATTTGTTAGATGGCCACTTAGCAAGATATCAGAATGTCACTAAGAAGCTTGGCTATATATCTTCAGGATTTTCATTCTTGATCTCATGAATTTCCTTTGGGATGTATGTGCGATGCTATGTGACTTGCACGGTTTACCAAAGTATCCCGGTCTGTTGCAATGGAAGCATTCGGATCATGACGCTGATCTCACATGTGAGGGCACATCACACTGCAGCGCTGGCAAGGTCGCTTTGCTGGGTCATTCAGGAATTGTTTTCATTGACTTGGATGTTCCTTTAATTTCTGGGATCTGATTTGGTGGACTGCCCCAAGATGTATCGTCTCCCCTGAGGATACTCCTATGCTGTTTTCAGACAGTCTAACTAGCTGGATTGCTTTATTTAGGGTAAGATCATCTTTAGCTTTTTGAAGGTCAGAGAGTGAATCATCTGCAATACACACCACGATTCTGTCTTGTATGTGCTCAGACTTTAAATTACCATATTAACATCCCTCTGCCAGCCTCTTGAGATTATTTATGAAGAAATCAACAAGTTTCCGGGCAGTTGGACTGTCTTATTAAAATTGTCTCTCTCCAATATTTTATTCTATCCCAGGTTGAAATAAATGTCAAAGGGTTTTAAAAGATCATCAAATTTGGAAAAAGACTCATGGATTGCTTATTGTGTAAATGGCCCAATTGTGTCAAGGAGTGAACTGACTTGTTCTGCTTCTGATCTTCAGAAATGTTATACCTTGGAGATCTTTCCCCTCAAAAACTTTGGGCCCTGTTTTACCACTTTGATTCTAAGTGCTGGACAGACTCGAAACTGGGAGTGTTTCAGATCTGACATTTAGACCCGTTCTCAGACGCCTCCGTATGCACTCTGCCTGAAACAATATCAGTGAGTCCGAATCACGCTGCATAAGCCTGTGGGCAGGACCTAACGCACCTGAAACCCTGCAGTTCCGATCGGAGCCTTCAACTGCGCGTGCGCAGAAAAATGTGATAGAAAGCTGGCTCCCCTGCCACATCCCTCCCAGGTGGGATAATTCCTCCCCCAAGCCAGCACAGACATTGCCCTACTCCCTTGTCCCCCACACACCCCTATCACCCAGACCAATCGCAGGCCCCTGCCCCTCCTCCTCTTCCACCCCTCCCCCCCCTACTGATCACAAACAGAGTGACAGTGGATTCCCCCTTCCCTCTCACTGATCATAGGCAGAGTGGTAGTGAATCTACCTCCCCTCCAACCACCGTCACCACCACCCCCGCCCCCCCACCCCCCCAACCGATCTCAAGCAAAGAGATATCAGATGCTTGGCACTTACCTCCTCACTAACCCTCTCTGATGGAGTGCCCAGTCGGACTTATATGGAGTATGTCTGTTTCGCACTAATTCTGGATGGGTGAATGTGGTGGTAAAGGCAGAGGTGCCAGTAAAGTTGGGCATGTAGCCCAATAAGTCAATTTAAATGCATGCAGCCATTTTCAGGCCTTGGTAAAGGGGGAACTGACGCAGAGGCAGGCATGGATCGCACTACTTGCCTCACCTCACGCCCAACCTTACCAAATTTTCGCATCTGAAAATGGGAGCAATGTGATAGTAAAATCGGACCTTTCAATTCTGTGACTGGTCTGGGCCATGGCTGAATCCCAACGGAGCTGGAAGTATGGAACTGCAATCCACTTTGGAAATTTTTTTGGAAGTGATTCCAAGATTGTGTTGCCATTCACTACTGAACAATAGATCATTTGTACATTTTTGGTAGGTTTTCCAAAATGGTTGGAGATTGTATCTGCCTGAAGAAGAAAGGTCCACCATGGCTGTTGACTTAATTTAATAAATGGAATAGCACTCTAAGTCAAAACATCGCAGCCTTGCAGTTTTGGAAATCAGGCATCACAAAGTACTAGAAGTGGAGAAGTAGACAAAATTAATTTGTTTTTTTTTTGTTGCCAACCTTGGGAGCCACCTATTGAGACTCAGAATCAGGGATCAGAATTAGTGATGGGTTTCTTTCAAATGTTGCTTTCAGCTGAATAGGACTGGCTGGCCTGGAATTGTTATCTCACCCTTGCAGGTTGTGCTTGCTGATAATGAATTTCCAAAGGAGAGTCAATGGAGTCTTTTACTGGATTGAAGTTTCTATCTCTTTGTTTTCAGGCTCTTCTCTCCCTGGAGCTTGTTTCTTTCTGATGGAAGTCCGTAGCTTCATTTAGGAGTTTGATTCAGTTCAGAATCTGTTGAAGGTGCCCTTTCCCTTAGGTTTTCTGCATTCTTGTAAGGATTTTTCATCCAGACACTGTCAGCATGAAGAACCATGCTTCACATGCCATGAGGTCGGCTTGAGTACCTCAACATTTTTTTTATGAACAACTCATACAGGGTAGAGGATAGCTGACTCTATCCTAGACCTTTACCCATCTCTGTCTGGCTCTTGAATGATGCTGGCTTTAGGTCATGTACTTTCTTATATCACTATTTGGATGATACAGCACTCAATCTCTCATTAATCTCCAAATGCCAGACCCTACAACTGCACTCTCCACCCCTCTGCCCCATTTCTCTTCTTGACAATATATATCATTCAAGTATAAAATATTCCTCTCTGACCAAGCTTTTGGTAATCTGACCTAATAACTCCTTTTTTTGGCTTGGTGTCATACTTTATTCTATACTGCTCCTGTGCTTAGGGACATGTCACTACTATAGATGCACTAAGTTGTTGTTGCAGTTTGAACCAATTTATTATATTTGCAAGTGTAGCCAAATGAAGCAACCAATTTGCACACAAAGATCAATAAATAATGATTATAGAATAACTATTTAATCCCAGTGGAATGATAAATGCTGGCAACAACATTGGAGGGTGTCTATCAAATCGAACTTTCTGCATACGTGTTGACGATTACAAACTCTATTGCGCTTGACCTAACTTTCTCAGTCTTTTACACTGACTTGGCCGTTTTCCATTGAGTTGGGAATTGGTGGAAACTTTAAATCTTAGCTTCTAACTTTTCCTGAGATCCATGTCAGAAATTGACTACGTGGACTGTTAATCAAAGGTTGTACCACAAATCATAAACCACCACTCCCCCCTCCCCCTCCCACCCTCCTCAGGATCTATGATACTGTAATAAATATTACTAATACCCTTTCAATTAAGACTCATATTGATCGTGAAGGAATGTCCTTTTAAGATGACATCCAATTTTCACTGTATAAAGTTGATCTCATTTGATAAATCTCACCTTTTGTGGGTCACCTTGTTTAGTCTAGACTATGGGTAATTCTCCATTTTCACCTCTCCAATGCTCCTTTTTCAACCTTTTCCATGAACTGTATACTTGTCCCATCTTTTCCTTTTGCCTTCTAAACACAACTATTATTGAAACAGGATGATTTGCCCCATGGAAATTCCTTCTTACAATACACTTTCTTCCTCCATTATGATATGTATGTTATAATTTAGTTGTGCTATGAAGTTTACTTCCACAATTTTACTACTTTCTTGCTAACATTTCCAAATGTCCAATCTTTGTTATATATAACTAGCAATGATTATTTTTCAGGCCCATACTTGACTCTTCCAATTTACAATCATCTTCACATCTTACCTTTTGCTTCATTTAAGAACATAAGAAATAGGAGCAGGAGTAGGCCATCTAGCCCTTCGAGCCTGCCCCGCCATTCAATAAGGTCATGGCTGATCTGTCGTGGCTCAGTTCCACTTTCCCGCCTTCTCCCCATAACCCTTAATCCCCTTGCCTATCAAAAACCTATCGACCCGCGTCTTAAATATATTTAGCGAGGCAGCCTCCACTACTTCAACGGGCAGAGAATTCCAGAGATTCACCACCCTTTGAGTGAAGAAGTTCCTCCTCAACTCCGTTCTAAACTGCCCCCCCCCCCCCCCCGTCTTGAGGCTGTGCCCTCTAGTCCTACTGTCCTTTCTGAGCAGGAAGAGCCTCTCCACCTCTATCCTATCCATCCCATTCATCATCTTATACGTCTCAATGAGATCTCCCCTCATTCTTCTAAACTCTAACGAGTACAAGCCTAGTTTATTCAGCCTCTCCTCATAGCACAACCCCCTCAACGCCGGTATCAGCTTAGTAAACCTCCTCTGCACTCCCTCCAAGGCCAAAATATCCTTGCGTAAGTGCGGCGACCAAAACTGCACACCATACTCCAGCTGCGGCCTCACCAATGCCCTATACAGCCGCAGCAAGACCTCCCTACTTTTATATTCAATCCCCCTCGCTATGAAGGCCAGCATCCCATTTGCCTTCCTGACCACCTGCTGCACCTGCAGGCTGGGTTTTTGCGACTCATGCACAAGGACCCCGAGGTCCCTCTGCACCGACGCCTGCTGCAGTTTTTTGCCATGTAAGTAGTAGTCCTGCCTACCATTATTCCTACCAAAGTGGACAACTTCACACTTGCCAACATTAAATTCCATTTGCCAGTTCCTGGCCCATTCGCCCAGCCTATCTAGATCCCTCTGCAGACTTTCCACACCCTCCGCACAATTTGTCGTTCCACCAATCTTGGTGTCATCAGCAAATTTCGACACCATACACTCGGTTCCCTCCTCCAGATCATCTATATAAATGGTAAGTAGCTGAGGCCCCAGCACTGATCCCTGGGGCACTCCACTAGTCACCAACTGCTGATCTGAATAGCACCCATTGACCCCCACTCTCTGCCTCCTATTTGACAGCCAATCCCCTATCCACGCTAACACCCTACCCCCAACTCCATGCCCCCTAACCTTCTGTAACAACCTCTTGTGCGGCACCTTATCAAACACCTTCTGAAAATCAAGAAACACCACATCCACCGGTTCTCCTCTATCCACCACACTAGACACATCCTCATAGAATTCCAATAAATTCATCAGACACGACTTCCCCTTAATGAAACTATGCTGCATCTGCTCTATCAAACAATTCTCCTCAAGATGCCTCGCTATTTTCTCCTTGATTACGGATTCAAGCATTTTACCTACAACAGACGTTAAACTAACCGGCCTATAATTCCCTGCCTTTTGCCTGCTACCCTTCTTAAACAACGGCGTAACGTTAGCCGTTTTCCAATCTTCCGGCGCTTTAGACCTTCAGCCAGCTCCCCAATGTCTTCTACATCAGATACACAATGAGTAACACATTATATCCTTTTTAGAAGATTATTAGGTTAATTTTCCTCAAAAATGTGCATATAATATTCCATTCCAGACATGACAAAAACTGTCAATAAATTAGCTTTCAATATAAAATCCCTACAGTGCAGAAAATTCATTTGGCCCATCAAACTTGCACCTGATTTCCTAACAGAGTATCTTACCCAGGCCCTCTTCCCCACCATATCCCTGTAACCCCACTCACTTACCATGGCTAATCCATCTAACCTACACACCCTGGGATAATAAAGCATAATTTAGCATGGCCAGTCCGTCTAACCTGCACATCTTTGGACTGTAGAAGGAAACCGCAGCACCAAGAGGAAATCTATACAGACACGGTATACAGACAAGCTCCAAACAGACAATAGGTTCAACCAAATTTGAGGCATTTATAACAGTAAGTGGATCAATAGCAAATGGGGATTTTTTAAAGGATATTTATTGGAGGCATGGTAAGCCTTAGATCATTATTTTTTGTCAAATCAAAAATATTGAAATAAAAAATTCTTAATTACAAAATTATGACTACTGCAGTTTTCATGGCAGCTCAGTAGATGCGACACAACAAATGGAAAATCTAGAAAAACTTGATTTCTTCTCTTTAGTGTCCTTGTGGTTTTGCAGCAATAAGACTGTAAGTCATTCACAATCCAGGACAACATGAATAGTAGCATTTTGGCAAGCAATTCACAAACTCAAATTGATTTCTGAACTTTTCATCACACTTGTTTTGACAACTTCCTTCATATATATTTCTCATTATGGCTTCACGTCAGATAAAGGACACCATTTCTTTCCTCTGTGGTGATAAATTAGTATTTTGGAAACATCATGAACACAAGGTATTACAATACAGCAAATTTAGATGAAACACAGCCTGCCATTGTATGCATTATGCTAATTCCAATTCACTTTTTGCTTTGCATGCCACTTTTTCATATGAATAGTTCTGTAGAACCAACCTCGAGACAGAAGCAATCAGTACTTCCGCTCATAAGCGCATTAATAGCTTTTTTAAAAAATGTATATGCATAACATTTCATTTTTATGTGAATGCAGCAGATTTCCACTGCATTTCTGCTGTAATTGCAAGTCTTTTCAGATCGACATAAGTTAGTTAATCCCGACTTTCAATTGGATCCGTTTCTTATGTTACTGTGGGTTACTTCATTTAATTAACTCAGCTTGCTAACTGACAGGAGTTGTAATCTCCCGAGAAATCTCAATTACTGTGGACAAAATCAAAAACAGTAAGAGCATCTGAAAGGTAGGCAGGCATCATAGAATGATACAGTACAGAAAGAGCCATACAGCCCAGTATCTGTGCCAAATGGTAACCAGTTGGAATGTATTATATGGAAGCATTACTGTTGGCTCAAATTGTCACGATAGACGTGTTTTTCCAAAAATCATGATTATAATGACTTCATAAATAACTTTTCAGTCACGAGATGCACTTGGGTTCACAGACAAAAGACTACATGTACTCCATTATTACTCAACTTTACAAAGCCATGATCAGGCAACAACAAAGGGTATAGCAGTAAGATTTGTAAAGTGAAATGGATTAATAAAAAAATTCAACTTTCCACTGTGGACCATTTGCATAATAATTCCTTTCCTATCTTTGAGAAATCCACTTCTGTTATTCCTTGCTGTGAATTGTGTAACTACATTATGTAATGATACCAAGCTTCAGCGTCATCACAATTTTGCTTTCAAACTGTCAGTAACATTGCTTTCATTCATATGTACGATAACCATGTATTATCTCAAAAGCCCTCCACCCTTCACTGAGAGCACACAATGATCTTCTATGTTTCCTCATGGGGCTATGTGCACTATTCCTCCACTCAAACCAGGGAAGTTCTTCATTTTAAATAGATTTTTTTTTTGCCTTCGAGCACAGTATGCTGGCCTTCCCTTAGTTTGTTTAGTGACCTTTCATTTTTCAATGCGCTCTCCTCCGATTGCTATCAGCCAAACTCTGGAAGTAATAAATTACTAACTACCAGTATTCCATAATTTTTCTGTCTGCTCATTTCACGGTACAAATGTCTCTGCTGTAAGTTACATACTTAACATGCCAGAAACTAAACATTCCTGCAAACTACTTTCACCAAAGGAAGCAGACGGGATACAAAATCTAATACTGGTCAAAATACCATTAGATCCTCTAATTAAAATCCAATTTTAATGATGTAGTTACCATAAAGTAGTGGTTTTAATTCCAAATGGATGGGTCTGTGGAATATGATCACTAAACCACAAGTACAAACCCTGCAGCTCCATGTATTGAAAACAGATATTGATTTATTTTGTTCACCATAAATCACTGGCCCTGGACAAACAAATTCATCAATATTTATAGCAAATGCTGTTTGCCAGGACTTTTGTACCAGCATAGACTTGGAATTCAATAGCAGGTTTCCAAGAGGAAGTGGCATATTGGGACTGTCACTGGACTAGTAATCCAGAGACTCAGGGTAATGCTCTGAGGACATAGGTTCAAATCCCGCCATCGCAGATAGTGAAATTGGAATCCAATAAAAACCTCATGACCATGAAACCATTATCAATTGTCATAAAAACTCATCTGGTTCATGAATGTCCTTTAGGAAGGAAATCTGCTGTCCTTACCTAGTCAGGTCTGTATGAGATTCCAGATATTAGTCCAACCGATTTATTTGATAGTAAACTCACAAGCTTTCGAGGGGACGCCCTCATCATCAGGTGAATGGAGAGTTCTGGCCTCGGACAGAGCATATAAAGCACAGACAGTTTAGAGATTACTGATTAGAATGCAAATCTTTACACCTAACCTGCTGTTCAAGTCCTAAAGTGGCTGACAATGTGTGTGGAAGGAGCACTGATCACAGGTTAAAGAGATGTGTATTGTCTCCAGACAGTCTTGGGTTCATATCGCACTATCTGTAACCCCCGTGACTTGCCTGGGTTTGCAAAACCTCACTCTCTGTGCTGTCTGGAGACAATACACATCTCTTTAACCTGTGATCAGTGCTCCTTCCACACACATTGTCGGCCACTTTAGGACTTGAACAGCAGGTTAGGTGTAAAGATTCGCATTCTAAACAGTAATCTCTAAACTGTCTGTGCTTTATATGCTCTGTCCGAGGCCAGAACTCTCCATTCACCTGACGAAGGGGGAGTCCCCTCGAAAGCTCGTGAGTTTACTATCAAAAAAATCGGTTGGACTAAAACCTGGTGTTGTCAGACTTTTTACTGTGTTTATCCCAGTCCAACGCCGGCACATCCACATCAAGATTCCAGATCCACAGCAATGTGGTTAACTCTTTAATGACACCTGAAATGGCCATGCAAGCCAATTAGGCAATAAATGACATTACCAGCAACTCCCACATCCAATAACTAATTTAAAAAATTCACAACTATTACTGCTCATAGCAGCTTTCCATCAGACAATGGAGTAGAGTGCTGCCAAAAAACTTGGGTTGTATTCTTTGTGCAAAAAAATGCAGTAACCTTGCAGCTGTATATAATGATACAGACAATCATGCAAGTCAATAAATGCTCCGTGTAGAAGCAACTGTTAAGAGCAAGAGCAGCAGGAAAATACTACAAGTGGCCTCAAAGATACAGAGTACAGCAGAAACAAAAATAAAATTAGCCAAAGTCTGGACTTCCATTAGCAGTGCAATGATCCCTGCTAGATGTGCCCATGCATGATGCTCCAAATCATTCATCACCTAGGTGCAGAAGTGAAAAACAGTCATGTGGGTTCGATACTGGTGTCAGTGCATGTTAGGGGTTATGGATTTTACACAAAAGGAAAAAGATGTGGTTGCACGTGTGGGTGCAAAATGGTAACAAGCAGTTTATTGCAATACGGTACAGAGTATAAAATGAAATTAAACAGGAGCCTATGAAACACCCAGTGACATCACTGTCAAAATCATGTGACCAGCTCTTAAAGCAACTAGTTAAATATATAACATTCTTTCCCCTCTCCTTCTGTGGTCAGGCCAATGAATTACAACGATGCAATACATTGGATCAATAAACTGGGGACAGTACTATGCACAGCATCATTAACAATTGCACACAGCCTATAAGAGAGTCAATCCTCTTTGGTCATTTATGATATTCTGGAATTCAGCTGTCCTTGACCCTAGAATGATTTGGAAGTTGAGCAGACGCTTCTTCTTCTGGAATGAATTTTGTATCATTCTCACTCAGTATAGTAGTAGATACACAATCGTTAGACAATCATTGCCTTGCCATTTATGCCACACCCAATGGTGTAAAGGTGTTAGTGCATTTCTCATTCTTGCACAGGATTAACAGTGTCTTACTTTTTCTTCAATCTGAATATCCAGACGCAGCCAACAAAAGTAACTACATGCTATCTCCTCTACCTGGACTATACTAAGATGATCTTCATTAGTTGAAGAAGTATTCTTCCATGCAGACTAGGAGGAATGATCACTCAGATTTCCCTCAATAGACACCCACCTTTCATGGTCAACTCAAGCTTTCTTGCCGCATATGGTTTCAAACCAGGATGTGTTTGATGCATTCCAACTATTGTTCATTGCAATATCATATCCATCACCTTCCTCATAACAGGATTCTTTCTGGTATTCCTTTGACCTAGTGAAGTTGTCACAGACAAATGATCTACCAGTGAAAAATAAGGAATATTAGCAAAACTAGTTGCCAAACTCAAAATGAGGGTGGCATTCTGATTGATGATCATAGGAGCGTTGAGATAAGAACAGGGACAATTTAGCATGACAATCAACCTAACCCGCACACCTTTAGTGTGTAGGAGGTACCAGAGCACCCGGAGGAAACCCACGCAGACAGGGGGAGAATGTGCAAACTGCACACAGACAATGACCCAAGCCTGGAATCTAACTCGGGTCCCTGGCACTGTGAGGCAGCAATGCTAACCACTGTGTCACCCCAAATAGCCTGCTTTTCCCTTTGAGGTGAGGAGCTGATTGTGGTGATTTAACCTGAGGACCATCACACCTCAGGCAAATGGCAAGGTTGACAAAATGGGGCCTTCATGAATAAACTCAGCCAGCATGGGAATTGAACCCTTGTTGTTGGCATTAACCTGCATCACAAACCAGCTGTCCAGCCAAATGTGCTAAATACTAGGCATATCTTTTGGTTCCTGGCTTTACTGGATGTACCAAGCTCTGAAGCAAATTGATGATTTTACTTCCTATTATACTGAGAAAAGCTGGTACGAGCAACTTGTTTGCAATTGTATTCACTTGTACAAAGTACTGAAAATGTTCTGCATTAAAATATGATTCATTTCCTTCATTGAAAGGCTCAATGGATGGTAATTGACCCGCAAATTCTCTTGCAGGCACTGGCGACTCTGAGGAATCACAAAGGGCACTGAACACTGCAATCATCACCAATTCCCCTTTCCTGACATTATGTTGGAGGGAAGGGGCTGAAGATTGTTGAGTCTAGGAAACTACCCTGAGATAGTGAGGGAAGATGCAGCGCTAGGAATTAACACACAAAATCATGGAATGGTTGCAGCAAAGAATTTGGGGTCATTGGGCCCAACAAGCTTATGCTGCCTCTCAGTAAGAACACTGCATACAGTCTACTTCCCCAGCCTTTTACTTCAGCACTGCAATGTATTTCTCTTTTCAGGTGCTTATCCATATTTTTTATTATTTCCCAGTTAAACATCACCTGCTTTCATGACCAGAATCTTAATGACAATGGTTGATAAGCACTCATAGATAAAAGTAAATTCTCAGTTAGCTTTCAGCACATAGAAAAATGAATAGTGCAGCAGGGGGTGGCGTTGTTTATTCAATAACTATTTATCTCTTGGTAACCAAAACCTATCACATCATGATGAAGTCATTTATTACCATCAACCTGGCACTAATGCCTTCAATGTCGGTTTGATGTGATATATTCTTGCAACGTATTAAAGCCAATTGTTATGCAATAAAGCAACTAGATGAAAGTATTAAGAAATGATTTTGTTATTGTGTTTTTCTCACCACCCCATGATGGATTGTATTCTTTTAACACAGCATAGTTCAACTTGGACAGATGGACCGTTAATGCCAATGGTCTCTCTCAACTGGTTGGCTTGCATTTCTGCAATTAGGACTTGATTAAAGTGAGGCAAACCAGGATGTAAAATACATTTTCTCCCATTTCAGCCAAGGTGGCAATTCACAATGCCATATGCATTGCTGCTCAGCCACCTAGCTAAGGAAAAAATCATCCAAAAGATAGTCAACATATTTTCCCAAAGGTAGGGATGTCTTAAACTAGAGAGCATAGGTTTAAGGTGAGAGGAGAGGCATAGAAAAGAGTCCAGAAGGCACCACAGAATGTGGTGTGTGTCTGGAACAAGCTGCCAGAGGTAATAGTAGAAATGGGTTCAATTTTGTCTTTTAACAAGCATTTAGACAGTTACATGGGTAAGATGGGTATAGGGGGATTATGGGCCAAATGCAGGCAATTGAGATTAGTTTAGTGGTTTAAAATAAAGGGGTGGCACTGATAAGTTTCCATGCTGTAAACCGCTACGACTTTAAACCAGGCGAGGGAATATGAGTGACAGCCGACTTGTTAGTTTATTTGCATAGACAAAATGCCTTTGCTTTGCAGTGCGGAAGGAAGCCAATCAACCCATTAAGTCTGCAGTGGCTCTCTGAAAGAGTAACCTACCTAATACATCTTCTCTCTCGTCCCCAAAATGTTGCACATTCTCTTTCTTTTCAGATAGCAATCTAATTCATTTTTCAGTTCCTCAATCGAACCAACATCTATCACTCTCTCAGGAAGGCTGGGTAAAACAAGTTTTCCTCACAACACTTTTACTCCTTGTGCCAATTATTTTAAATCTGTGTCCTCAAGTCCTTTATGTTCTGAGGGAATAGTTTCTCACTATTCATCCTGTCCATACCCTTCAGAATACTGAATTAGGTACTTTGACTTGAAAAAAATAAAAATACAGATGAAAAGTTTGAAACAATGAAAGGCTAAATAGAGACCACCTCGGATGTACTTTTCACAACCTTGTCCTAATCTCTCAACAGGATAACTCATCCTGGGGTACTGCACATAGAAACATAGAAAATCAGAACAGGAATAGGCCATTTGGCCCTTCAAGCCTGCTCACCATTCATTATGATCATGGCTAATCACCCACTCAGTAACCTGTTTCCCTTCCACCCAAATCCTTTGGTCTCTTGAGCCCAAGAGCTAAACTCATTTGTCTTGTATCCAAAACTTTTCAGATAGCAATCTAATTTACCTCTGAATACTTCAATTGAACCTACCTCGATCACTCTCTCAGGAAGCTGGCTCATCTAACTCCTTCTTGAAAACATGCACAAGCTCACCAATCTCTGGATGAAGAAACTGCTCTCTGTCTTAAATGGTCTACCCTGTATCCTCAGACCGTGACCCCTGGTTCTGGACTCCTCCGCCTTCAGAAACATCCTTCCTGCATCCTCTCTGTCTAGTTCTGTTAGAATTTTAAAAGGTTTCTATGAGATTCCACTCTCATTTTTCTCAGTTCCAGTGAATATGATCCTAACTAACTCAATCTTTCTTTGTATGTCAGCCCTGCCATCCCAGGAATCAGTCTGGTAAACCTTTGCTGTACTCCCTCCATAGCAAGAACATAATTCTTCAGATAAAAATTTATGAAGATCGATAGAGAAACAAAAAAATCCTCTGGTGGGACAGTCCAGAACAAGTTGATATAATCTTAAAAATTAGAGCTAGGTCAGCAATGTCAGGAAGCACTTTCACAAAAGGGTTGTGTAGTTCTGAAACTTTCCCCTCACTAAGGGGAAACAGCAATAAGACTAAATCAAGTGTAGGTGTTCCTTAGTTTGGGGTCAAATACAGTTCAGCTGTGAGCTAAATGAATGACAGAACAGACTTGAGGGGCTGACTGGCCCATGCTCATTGCTTCAGAATTGGCCACTGCACAAAAACAGGACCATTCACAACATGTCTGGCATATGCATCAAATCAAATGCAACACTTTTAATTTGGCTTGAATTTATTCAATATATAGAAGGATTAGACTTTGGCAACAATACATCACAGTTTCATCTGCTGTCAACTATCAGTCACCCAATATGGATCACTCAGCAGCTGGGTTTTGCCATTACTAAAGTAACAAAGATGGCAACCCACATTTCAATTCCTACTGTTTACAATCTATGTAATCCATCCTTGAATGCTACATAAGATGCATGGGCTTCTCTCATTTAATCAAGTCGAGGAACTTCGTACTGTATTAATCAACAGATATTAATCTATCTAACAAACCTCTTGTGTGCCATCTCATCCTTCCAGAACCTTTTGTTAAATGTCACTTCGCTGTTTATTGCACTGCTTATGCAAGCTCTGATGTATAACTGATACACTGCTGCAAGAAGCCTTTTATCTGCCTGAAGATGAAACAACCACTTCCTTAAAGACAAAGTCCAGTTGTAAGATAATAGTATACACTGAAATTTTTGTGAACCATAATAATGCATCCATACAAACAGTGTTTGATCAAATAATTACTGAGGAAATGCTTTTCTGCTAAACATTCATAACTGAAATTTAGAGAACACATCCAAAATTGTGAATTTGTGTTTGTATTGTTTGAAGAATGCTAAGTTGTCTGGCATTACCTGTTGTATTGTTCAAGTTTTAAATTCAGTTTTCCAGCAAAAGGGCAAAGACTACCACAAAAAAGATACAGGTGTACAGAAAGCTAACAGAAACCCACACCATATTCAAATTACACTGATATTTGATTATCCCATTATTTTAACAATTTTTCCCTCCAAGGTGCTGATTTATGCCTGAATATGACAACACACCCCGCAGTATCATACCCAAAAGGTTACTTCCAATTTTATCGCAACAAATATCAACACATTATTAAGTGGAAGACAACGTCCAATCGTGTTCAATCAATGTTCATTCAAATCTGGGAAAACACTCTGGATCTTCTTGCATGGTATCCTGAACAAAAATGTATGTTTAAACTTGTATTATTTTATGGCTTGAAATGGCAGCTGTTAACAACCTGGAATTTCAGAATATTGCTCAAAGGAATACATGTCAGTTTTGATCCAGATAAACTGGCAGAAGTGGTTCCTATAAAATGGAAAGTTATGAATGCTCATACAATGGCTGTCTAAAGAATTTATTTATTAAAAGCAATCCAAAACCATTGAATTGATTCACAGCGCTTTGCTCTCGTCAGAGATTGCCTTCATTCAGTATTAATATGGTTGTTTGATGTAACATAATGCTGAGAGATGCAGTGTTTACAGTTTTGCAAATTGGTGGGAAAGTAGTCCCAAGTCACATGGATGAAGAAGGTCAACAAACGGTTAATCTTCGATTTGCAGCTATACCTTTGATCTTGATAAGGGATGAAGGTTACTGGTTGCCTCTTCGGGTGCTCAGAGCTGTTTAACAGTGCTGAGAACAATACTCTCCATTGCTGATATGGTTTGCTGTTCAAAGGTTATGCAGAAAGGCAAAGATAACATCCAACTTTTCTTCACCACAAATTGTTTTCTTCAAGTACCCCTTCACACCCTTAATTTCCAACTTAAAAATGCAAATAACTCAGACTTTATCATTACAAAGATCGCCTACGTGCCTCTCTTCCTTGCACCCACCCAGACAAACTTTCCCCAACATCTCTTCCTGCTCTGACCCTGATTTTGTATCTAATTTCTTCTCTTTCCATTTCTAAGGAAGGAGAATCTCCCTCCATGGAGCCCTGCAGGAAGTCACGCAGAATCACATGATGCTGGGCTCAGATTTCAGGTGGAGGAGTGGGCAGGACATCCTGCCATCGTATCCAGGTGGCAGATTTAACAGTTGCCCAAATGGCTGCTGCTCTCACTGAATCTGAGCAATGACTTAGGAGCTGAGCAGGAGATAGCAAGCAGTGCCAGCACCCAGATTTAGTGACACATCCCTAGAGATACTATTGAATGCAGTAGAGAAGAGCAGGGATGTCCTGTACTCCAGAGATGGAAGCAGAAGACCGACCCGACTCACCAACCATTGGGGATGCATAATGGGAGGCAGTTGCCAGGATGGTGAGTGCCAACAGCACCCACCAGCAGACAGTCCTGCACTGCATGAAAAGAATGAACAACCTCATCTGCGCCACCAGGGTAAATGAATCCTGTACTGCTTAAGCTCACCTCAGAGTGGAACTGGGTGATGAGTCTGCAGTGGACAGGCTACCATTGGTGCTGCCCCTGCAGAAAAGGGTTTCTCACAGTGAAACACTGAGACTTCAGTCGTACTGCCGTGTGTTGTGTCAGCTGACAGAGAGGACAACAGGTTACTGATTCTGCCACAGAGAACTCATTTACTGGAAGTGGAGGTGGGTGTTGTGTCTGGCACTGAGAACACCAGCAAGTGCAGCGGATTCCATGTCTTCTCATGCTTATTCCTTCTGTGCACATGAGCTCATTGTTATGGTGGACGCTACCAGAGAACCCTGGCGTAAGTGCAGTGAAGCTTTCACATGGCACACAGTAGCCAGTGGTTTACTGTTGTTTCTGGTGGCATGTGTACACCACCTCCATCCCAGTACACTCAAACCGTTTTCACTCTTCTTGCAGAACAAATTGATGTGCAATGAGTGCGAGAGATATGACGGCATGGCACACAGCTTAATTGATGCCATACAAACAGCAAGGTGCCGAACTGGCAAGGGAGGACTGGGACCGTGGGGATGCTGAGTTGGCATCTGGCCACCATCCAGTAAGGATGATGCGAAATGTCTCTAATTAGAAACTAAAGTCTCATGATTGGTGCCTTGTTGGAGGCAGCCCATGCCTCATTCTCTCCTCTCAAAATTGCACGTGCCACCAAGAACAGGGTGAGGCCAGACCCTGAGCTCAGTCTACCATCTACGGCAGCTCACAGGTAAATGTGAACAAGAGATTTCTCCTGTAGAGCTGTCGCAGCAGTCTCCTGTACTACTGCCAGCCCAGAGACACACATCTCAATGGGTTCAAGAATTAATTCAGGCAGGGCTTCACATTCTGGTGGTCATCTCACAGACACATTTTCACAGGAAGAAGCAGGGATAGCCAAGCTCACCGACACTCAAGAGGACTGGTCAAGAAGAGACTATGCAAAGTCCGAGTCAGATGACCAGCTTCTGGGAGGGCTTGCAGTAGATGCTGCAAGAGGCGGGAGAACATCCGGTGGTGGTGTCAGAGGCCCACAATAGAATGAAACGAGGGAGAACAGTCTGTGTATCTGCTCCCAAATGAAGTGACATTGGCAATGGGCATGTATTACAATCACCGTGGGGAGCTGGTGGGCACCATGGAGACTCCTGTCCTTCAGAACGATAGGTTACTGCCAGAGGTGTGCACAGACCTTCGCTCCATTGAAGTATCCAGGGGCTGTGTTTCACAATGACCACACGAGAGGGTGACAGGGCACCTCAACCTTCATTTACGTGCTCATCTCCTGAGCGCATCAGGCAGTCGCCCTCAGGCAGTCAACGGGAAGAGCAATGGCATTCAGATACTCCTGGAATTTCCACTCAGGATTCTCAGAGCCCTCATGCAGCTGTTTGTAATCCCCTCTGCCTGATTCTATCAGCCTCGACCCAAAGTAATTCAGAGACTTCCAGGCCTCAAGCACACAGGGGACAACGACCAAAGTCATCAAGCACAACAGGTGCTTACCACAATAGCGGTTAGCCATGCACAAAGACCCTTTGCCCTTCACACCCTCACCTGTCCCAACACCTTAGCATTGTCAGTACTATATGCCGGTGTTCCCCTTTAGTTGGCCAGTTGAGTTGAACTGCATTTCTGTCCACCCCTGATGACCTGTCCCTAAGAGCCCTTTCCACCTCTTCACCCTACTGCTATCCATTTATACCAACACACTCTCCCCACCACTGTCCATACAACAGTACTGCTCTTCCCACACTCCCTCTCCTTAAACCTCACTTATTCCATGATGCCTGCAGCATCCCATTCCTTCCCCGACCATCCATAACCTTCCTAGCCCTCTCTAGGCCTACACACCCACCCCATCTCTCCATTGCTCTCATCCCCCTCTAATGCATCCTCCCCACCAGAAGCCCACCCAAACTGATCATCATTGCCATCTACCTACAGCTCGAGGATCTATGTGATAGATGCTCCACCTACCCACTGCTGCACGTGATCTTCTAGGTCCAGGGTTACTGGAGGCCTAAGTCCCAACATATGCATTCTGGACCACAGTGGAATCACATCAGCAAGGGGAGCAATTGGATGCTGAGTGAAAATTCCAGTCAGGTGTCCATGTGTGTCATAAAAATGCGGAATGATGAACGACTATAGTCTCACCATGATAGAACTAAAACTAGAGGGCATAGGTTTAAGGTGAGAGGGGGGAGATACAAAAGAGTCCAGAGGGGCAATTTTTTAACACAGAGGATGGTGAGTGTCTGGAGTAAGCTGCCAGAGGTAGTAGGAGAAGTGGGTACAATTTTGTCTTTTAAAAAGCGTTTAGTTATGTGAGCAAGATGGTTATCGAGGGATATGGGCCAAACGCTGGCAATTGGGACTAGCTTAGTCATTAAAAAAGGGCACCAACATGAAGGGCCTGTTTTCATGTGATGGAACTCTATGACTCTAAGAGTTGGGACCATACGTTCCTGCCATCAGGAATCAGCTTTTACAATTCCCATGTGGATGGAGAACGGATGATTCTGTTCATTATCCAAAAACGGAACATCTGTTCCGACATATACGTTGATGGACCCAGTTCTACTTTACCACCACCTCATTCAGACTCCTTACTGTGTGAATTATCTAATTCCCTGTCCAACAGCTGGTACTAGAGTAGAAATTTCCTCTCACTAAATATTGGGATGACAGAAGCCAGTATTTCTGATTCCCCTCACAAATTCTGTTACATTGGCATCAACTCCATTTCTCATCTTAGTACCTGTTTGAGGCAGCATTGAACTGTTTGCAATCTCAGGATGTTCGCTGAGTTTCCTATAGCATATCTGCAGTAAGACTACTTCCTATAAGAAGTACTTCCATATCCTACTTCCATCTGCATATCACCTGACTCAGGCTTTGTCTCAGGTTACCAGCTGCTGAAACCATCATTCACGTCTTTGTTACCTCAAAGCTTGACTATTCCAATACACTGCTGTCTGGCCTCCTTAACTATATCCTTACTGAAATCTCTGCTGCTATGTCCCACCTTGTAGCTATTACTTCCCCAATGTTGGTTGGCCTACCTTGACCCCGGTTTGAAAAATCTCAGGTATCCTGATATTTCATTTAAAATCCCTCCATGGTCTCACCTCCCCCTATTGCTGTGATCTCCTTCAGTCTTCAAAAATCTGAAAGATTTTTCTGCCCCACCAAATCTGACCAGTTGAGCATTCCTGACGTTAATCATTGGTGAGCTTCAGCTCCAATGCTCTGGAAATCCCCCCCTAAGCCGTTTTGCCTAATCCATCCAGCTATCTGAATAAACTTTTCTTATCTGGCCTAATATTCCTCTGTAGTGTTTCAGTGTCAAACCAACAGTGAAAATCAGACCAAGAACATGAGCTGACACCTTCCTAGGATTCCATCATGCTTTTCTGCATTGGGTGCTACATTTACCAACTCAAAACACAAGGAGTACGGCTCCCAAACATTCAGTGAAATACTGGGACGTTTACCAACAGCAAAAAGGAACACTTTGAGCCTCAGTCCGAGTCTCTGTTTATTTGATCACTCATTTTGCAATTTAATCCAAAACAGCAATAGAAAACACTCAAAGCAAACTGCAGCTTTTCAGGATGAAATCACTAAAATCTTTGCAAAATTTGAAATGAAGGCAGCAAGGCTATTTTCAACATGCTAATTGTTCCAAATCAAATACTCAGGGACATTTTAGGCTTTGAAGTGACCTTTAAAATGTTGAGCGTGGATTCAAGAGTTCTGTGCAATGAAGTGAACAGAAAATGGATTGATTGTTTGGACTTCCATGCTGGGATCAGAATCATACTTAGATCATACTTGAATGCATCAACAGTAATATTTTATTTACAACGAGGGCCGTAAAGCTGACTGTCACCAATTGTCCTTGTGAAAAGCCTTGATATTTCCCTCTTCCACATTAGCCAAACTGCAACACAACTAAATCTGTACGCCATCTCCCTCAGGGATATACATCATTCAGAATTATCAGCCTTGAGGTTACTGAAATGCCTTTTTGTTAAGAAAAGCACATTTATAATTTATAAGTAATCCAGGCTCATTTATTATTTTCAAATAAAATAGATGCTCCCTCAGAGGGTTTGTCAAAATCCCTCTCCTGCAACATTTATTATCAATCTTCGAACCTGCCTGATTAAAAGTGTTAAATAAATTCCTTTAATTCTAAGAGCTTTGATGATCCCTTCCCAGATCCTTCGTGTTTATATTTTGAAAATGAGAGCAACTATTGTAAAGGACTAAGTCTGGCTAATAGCCTCTACCATACAATACAACCAATGGATAACATTAAAACCAATCTCAGTACATTTCCTATCTGACTGCCACTCACCCAAAGGATATCAGCATACATTTAATGCAAGACAATACAATGTTTTCCTCATCATATTTTCATGTAATCTTTGAAATTGTTGACCCTCACCAGGTTATTGCACCACAGGTGCTATCACCCATGCAGTTCCTGCTGCTTTTTCTTAATTTTCATCAGGTCGGGAGGAGCCAACCTATCTGATTATGGGATGAGAGCCAAGAGGTAAATCTGGCATCCTTAGCAATTAACATCATCAGGACTGGACAGCCCTAATCCATACCACAATTAACTTCTTAACCAAGAATACTTGATTCAATAAAGATGATATCCACCTAGCGTGCTAATCCATATCTTAGCACTAAATATTTCTCTTTTCAAGATCAACAACCATGGTATGTTTTTGAATAATACTAGCTCTTTCACAGTAGGGCTGTATTGATATCAGTGGTAGTGCAATGTTAGCACTATTGTCTCTCACCAAAGGATCATGGATTCCAGTCCCAATCTTGAAACTAGTGCCAGAATCCTCCATTCCCACAAGTCAATGGACTTTTGGTTGGCCTGTTGCTCCCCCCATAGCAGGCCACAAGTGACAAATGGAATTTTATCCAGAAAAGCATGAGGCAACACAATAGGGCAAACAAAGCAAGGGAATAAATGGGAAGATATTGAGAGGGGGTGAGAAAGCGTGAGACCGTGGCATGCATGTCCATAAGTCCTTAAAGGTGGTGGCTAGACAGGTGGACAAGGTGATCAAGAAAGCATATGAAATGGTTTTCCTTCATTGGACAAGGTATTGAATACAAAAACACAATGTAATGATGGAACTGAATAAAATGCTGGTTAGACTACAGCTGGAATTTTGTGAAGAGTTCTGGCCACCACATTACAGGAAGGACATAAATAGTCTGAGGGAGTAAAGGGGACATTTACAAGAATGTTGCCAGGGCTTGAAAATTGCAGCCACGTGGACAGATTGGAAAGGCTCAGGCTGCTTTCCTTAGAACAGAAGAGACTAAGGGTTTACCTAATTGAGGTGTACAAAATTGAAGGGCCTAGACAAGGTAATCAAGAAAGACTTGTTTATCCCTAGCTGAGGGGTCAATTACTAGGGGCACAGATATCAGGTGATTGGTAGAAGTATTAGTGGGGCATGTAGAGAAGCTTTTCACCAAGAGGGTGGTGGGCATTTGGAATTCACTGCCTAAGTTGGTGCTCAAGGCTGAAATGCTCAACTCATTTAAAATCTGAAGTGTAGCAACCTACAAGGCTATAGACCAGGTGCTGGAAAGCGAGATTAGTTTATCTCTTTCTTTGACTGGTGCAGACATGAAGGGCTGACTGGCCCCTTTCTGCAACATAACCTTTGAATGGTTCTACATTTTATATGTAATGCATTTCGGGATGTCCTGAGTTCACGAAAGGGTGTTATAAAAATGCAAGTCTTTCCTCTCAGTCACTTGTGAGAATGAGTTTCAGAATACAATAGTCTATCAAAAAAAGAAATAAATATTAATGTCACATTTTCAAAGTGCTCCACATTTAAGAATTGAAGCACAGATATGATTATTAGTTAATGTTTCATAATGGGATCCCACAAACGTTATGCAAGGCAAATAGTTTGTTAATTTGCTTGTAGGTGTTGGTTGGACAGCAAAATGTTAACAGGAATGTGGGGAGAAATTCTCATTTGAAAAGTATCATGGGATCATAACACCTATCAGAATAAGTAGATAGAGCCATGGTTTATAGTATGTTGTCCAAAGAGTGACGCTTCTGACAATAATAGCATTCCCTCAGTATTGCACTGAAGTGTCAACGGAGGCAGTATGCTCAAGACTTGCATTGGAGCATGACCTCACAACTGTCTGATTCAAGGGGCAAGTTGTGCTATCAACTGAAACAAGCAGACATCACATTATTCATTCACACTTCAACATTTAAAAAAAGACCGAGTTTCACCATTTAAGTCTGCTTTGTGATTAAGGTCAAATATATTCACTGGTTCAAATCTTTACAACTGAACCAAGTAGTAGCTGGTTCATGATACTTTAGACACATATGCTACATATCTGACCACTTCTCTAAATATTAGACAATTTGGATTGAAACAATAGTGGAGGGAATTTAATTCCTCCATCTCGGAGGTCAGTTTGAAAAGTGAAGGTAGTCTGACCAGTGGGAGCGGTATAGACCCTGCCACCTTCCTGACTCCCACAATCAAGTTCCAAGTGGGAATGGTAGAGGGTGGCCTTCCCACCTAGAAGTCAATTGAGGCCTTTAAGTAGCCACTTAAGAATATTTTTCTTACAGCTATTGATAATCAAAAAGCCTGATGGCTCACATGATGAGACTCCATCCCACCAATCCCACCTGGTATGAACATAGAACATAACAGCACAAACAGGCCCTTCAGCCCACAAGTTGCGCCGATCATATCCATACCTACCAGGCCTATTTATATTAATTATAAATCCCACGTACTCATCCAGAAGTCTCTTAAAAGACCCCAGCGAGTTTGCCTCTACCACCACCAACGGCAGCCGATTCTACTCACTCACCACCCACTCAGTGAAAAACTTACCCCTGACATCTCTGTACAACCGATTTGTGGGGAGGGGAAAATGCCTCATTCTCAAACACTTTGCCCAATCAAGTGAACTAGCAATGGGAGGGGTCCCATGGAAAACAAACCAGTCATTGTTTTTGACCGCTCTTCCCCCACCTTGCTGGCAGCTTGTCTACCTGCTATCCTCTTCCTGCTCGGAATCACCTCCCTCCAGGGATCCAGCAACAATCCCTGGCAAAGGCCCGAGTGGAAGATCAGCAGTGGCCACCACTCATCGTTGTGTTGCCATTTGAGGAGAGCTGCAAGCCTCTGATTGGTCATCAGGTTTCATGGATCAACCATGCAAGTTGCTAAGGGTTTAATTCAACAGGAGGACTGAAGAGGCGTATTCTGGGATTACCCAGGCTTGAGCAAATTGCTGGTAGTTTTAAAAGTTTATACAGTTTGAAAAAAAGCTAGAAAGGGTATAGTAAGGAATATAACCTTTTGGTCAGATTGGGAAATGGGTGACTGATCAGGGTCAGGCCAAGATGACTGGATAACGTGGCAAATTGTCAGAACTCACTGAACCGTGGGTATCGTTTGTGTTAAATGTCAGGTTGTCCCCTAACTATTTTGTAAACTCATCTGTAATTGCAGATGCACGGAACTAGACAAATAAAGTAAAAACACAGAGTTAACGATGAGGTATCACAAAATATGTAACTACCTATGTATTTTTGAATTGCCTCAGAGCATTTAGAGAAAGCATTTGTTCCCATGCTTGCTTACTTGTATTGAATAGACTGCTGCTTGCTTTACCTTTAGCTGACAGTGTCAAGAGTCTTTAGGTACCCCACAACAAGAGGCAACACCACCCATTTAGTTCCTGACTAGCTTGCATGGCAAGGTCCCACACCAGACGTTCCAATAAATGGGCAGGCACCAGGTCACCATCATCAAATTGTGCCCAAGTAACATTTGCACCACAGAAATCCCAACGAAGGCCATGCCAATAAAAGATAATCTAACCACCGCCCCTTGATATTCAGTGGTATTAGCATCACTGAATCTCCCATTGTCAACATCCTTGGGGTTACCATTGGCCAGTAACTCAACTGGAATCATCACAGAAATATAGTGGCTACAAGAGCAGATCAGAGGCTAGGAATATTACGGCTAATAACTCATTACCGGAGTCCCCAAAGCCTGTCCACTATCTAAAGGTTGTGAGTATAAAATCAATCTGTTAACCATACCTCCCCTCGACTTCTCTGGACACAGATTTTGCCCTCAACATGCAGGGGTATCAGGGTTCAGCCAAGTATTTTACATATTTCTGTTAGCCTTGGCTAAAAACAGAGGCGCTGGTTATACCACTGGCACGATGAGCAGATGATACAGTGGATAAGCCTTGCTGTTTTCAGATGATCTGGAGAATACACGTGTGGAAGCACCTTTTCAATTTGATAGATTTTGTTCTGAGATCAGTGCACTCAGCATGGACCTATCAGTTCAGACCCGTCAACACATCAATGAACATCAGCCTTTATAAAGCTTTGTTATCAGAATCCTTGTACTTTCTGACGGATTTATTAGCTCTGAGTATTTAACAGATGTATTTTCTTATTGCAAAATTTTCAAGTTTTTAATAGTTCTTTGGGCAGCCAGGTTATTGCCCTAATTTTGGTATGATTTCTGTGCACTAACTCTGGTGGTGAGAGATATCCCTGATCAGCAAATTATGTGGTGCCGATCAATTTAATTGACATGTAAGAAATGTAGCAACCTTGGTTTTTTTCCTTTTAAATCAAAGCACAAGATGTGGGTTTAGGATTAAAGTTTATTGCACTACAGCTGGTGAATTTTGTCTAGATGAGCGGCATGGCTGCCTCACAGCGCCAGGGACCCGGGTTTGATTCCCGGTGTGGGTCACTATCTGTGCGGAGTTTGCACATTCTCCCCTTGTCTGCATGGGTTTCCCTTGGGTACTCTGTTTCCTCCCACAGTCTAAAAGACATGCTGGTTAGGTGCAATGGCCCGAATAGGTGCCAGAGTGTGGTGATTAGGGGACTTTCTCAGTAACTTCGTTGCAGTGTTAATGTAAGCCTTACTTGTCACTAATGAATAACTTCATAATAGCCAATACTGACTTAAATTGCCTAAATATCAAAGTTGGAGTGTTATGGTAAGGTTGTATAAGGCATTGGTGAGGCTGAATTTAGAATATTGTGTACATATTTGGTCACCTAGTTACAGGAAGGACGTAAATAAGGTTGAAAGAGTGCAGAGAAGGTTCACAAGGATGTTGCCGCGACTTGAGAAGCTGAGTTACAGAGAGAGATTGAATAGGTTAGGACTTTATTCCCTGGAGCGTAGAAAAAACGAGGGGAGATTTGATAAAGGTGTATAACATTTTGATGGGTATAGATAGAGTGAATGCAAACAGACTTTTTCCACTGACGCTAGAGAAGAAAAAAACCAGAGGGCATGGGTTAAGTGTGAAAGGAGAAAAGTTTAAAGGGAATATTAGGGGGAGATTCTTCATGCAGAGAGTGGTGGGAGTGTGGAATGAGGTGCCAGATAAAGTGGTAAATGTGTGGTCACTTTTAACATTTAAGAAAAACTTGGACAGGTACATGGATGAGAGGGGTGTGGAGGGATAGGGTCCAAGTGCAGCTCAGTGGGACTAGGCAAAAAATGGTTTGGCACAGACAAGAAGGGCCAAAAGGCCTGTTTCTGAGCTGTAATTTTCTATGGTTCTATGGTCACAAATGAGCTAAAAGTCATTACTAGATGGCCAAATTATGCTTGAAATTATGAATACCGATAAAATGCAAGTCTCTTTGTGGCATTTAAATTTTTAGCCTTGAATAAAGATGTGAGTTTATTTCTCCCTACCACAATGTGGCATTTTCATATTTCCCTACAGGTTATTGCAAGAACGTTTAGCTGATTCACAATCTTTCCTGCCTTGTGTCTCATGATGGCATTGCTTTTCTAAACCTCAAATAACACAATTTAAGCTAGGTTTGGATTGCGAATTGGGTCATGACAAGCATGGGAGGGGATATGTTGGGGGTCAGCCAGAGGACCCAGCTGAAGGGCCGTGATGCCCAAACGTGACCTGTGAGAGAGTGTGATAACAAGCCACTCTTGCACAACCCTGATTTTCACGTTCCACTGCTGAAAGCATTGCTTTTATTGGCCTAGTCCCCAAGTCCTGGAATTCCCACCTTAAATTTATTTCACTGCCTCCCTCTTTGTCCTCCACTAAAATTCCCCTTGAAACTGCTCTCTTGAACCAAGATTTTGCTTACCTATCCTAGTAGGTCAAGTGGCTCAGAGTCAAGTTATTTTTGACAATGCTCCAGTGAAATGCTTTTGGACAGTTTGGAATGTCAAGAAGTGCTGTATACTTGCAAGTTATGTTAGTTATTAATGACATTTCAAAAACTGTGACCTGAATAACACAATATGAACTGTGACCAGTGTTTTCCTGCCTCATTGGCCCCCCCAACCAGAATCAGGCTTCTATCATTGCTCAATCATAAGGAAATGACATTGACTCTGTCTACACTTCTCGCTGCCTTGAAAAGCAGCCAGCATAATTAAGGACACCATGCAGCCTGGACATTCTCTCTTCCACCTTCTTCTGTCGGGAAAAGGATACAAAAGTCTAAGGTCACATATCACAAACTCAAGAACAGCTTCTTCCCTGCTGCCATCAGACTTTTGAATGGACCTACCTTGCATTAAGTTAATCTTTCTCTACACCCTAGCTATGACTGTAACACTACATTCTGCACTCACTCATTTCCTTCTCTATGAACAGTATGCTTTGTCTGTATAGTGTGCAAGAAATAGCACTTTTCACTGTATGCTAATACATGCGACAATAATAAATCAAATCAAGTCAAGAGATCGTGGCGCAGTGACAATGTCACTAGACAAATAATCCAGAGGCCCATCTCTGGGTCACAAGTTCACACCCCACCTGGCAGCTAGAATTTAAATATCCCAAATTTATGAATGCAATAAAGTTGGACTCGGTAATGGTGACCATGCCAACTGTCAATGATTTTTGTAAAAGCCCGTCTAGTTTCCTAATGCCCTTTGGGGAAAATCCTACCATTATTTAAAAAAAACATGGAAGTTCAAAGCTAAAGCAATCAAAAATATCACAACTGAATTAAAACTCATCAATTAATTAAATTTAGGTTATTTTAGATTTGACAAATTGTGTAAGCTTGTGTCTACCAGTTGGCCTGTTGTCTCTTAAACAGGTCATCAATTGGGCCACGATTGCCAGCTAATATAATAAATATGATCTTCCACATATTTCCACTGGTGCAAACGTTGCTGTGCCAGTACTTTGCTCGCAGCTTAAGAAGTTGTGACCCAAAAGTTCAAGCACAAAATATTGAAGCAAAATCCAGAAAGACAAACACACAAACAACTAAAGAATTGTTGTTAGGAACAGATATTTTGTTCAAGGTCTCCATGATGGTCTAAAGAATACACCCAGCCAAATAAGGACTGAAAATCCTTCATTCTTTATCTCGGACAGATTTCAACCTTGGAGGGCAAATAAGTTATATTGTGTAGAAAACCAACTATATCGATCAGTTGCTTCATGTGAAACCTACCCAGACTCGCTACAAAAAAAAATTTTCCACCTTCAAAGTAATTGACTGGAGTGACTGTTGATGTGGCTTTCATTAAACATTTTCAGCAGCTTGGAATAAATTGCCTTATTACCAGAACCAAAGCATATTCCTGTACCAACTCTAAATTGATCACAACCATGTTAACCCATACATAATCTGCAAGGTGGAGAAGGGTGAAAAGATAAAAGGAGATCCCTATTGAGAAATAAAAACTTTGCATTTGTGGTAGCATGGCCCCTTTAAGGGGGCAATCTGAGGCCATGTGATTGGGCCAGGTCCCATGGAGTGTTGAGGTGGGAAGCCAAACCAATCAGATGCATGGGTTCAGACTGCAGTTAAAGGAAGATCCTCAATTGGAGCCAGGGAGGAGTGGAGAACGGTCACATAGTTAACTCCATCAGACACTTGTCTGTAAATAAGTGATTATCACTGTTAACAAACATTAATGATAAATTTATTACAACATGATTATGGAGTAATTAGAGCACTGAAGAGGCTATTCAGTCCGAGTGTATACGGATTCTCCATAGAGCAATCCTGTCACTTCCGTTGCCCCATTCTATGCCCATACAGGATGCAAAAGTTATTTCTTTCCAGTGCCATACTTTCTTATTTAAACTATTGAATGTCCCTGCTTTCACCATCCTCCTATACATCATTTCTTCACCATAACCTTATTAGGTGGTGGTCACTGGACTACTAATGTACAGACCTAGGGTAATGCTCTGGGGACCCAGGTTTGTAACTCATCATGGCAGAAGAAGTTTAGATTCAATTGAAACGAGTCTGGAATGACAAGTCTAATGATAACCACAAAACTATCGGATTTGGTTCACTGATAAGTTTTTGGGAGGGAAATTCTGGACTGGCCTATGTGTGACTTCAAACCCACAGCAAGCCATTCAGTTCAATTAGGGATGACCCAGCCAACGATGCTCACATCCCGTGAACTAAATAAACAAATTCACTTATTTATAAATAAAGACGAAAGGATTTGCCCACTTTTCTTGAACATGATACCCCATTAGAAGGTGGAAATAGCTTATTAATGGCAACTGTTTTGTACAAGTTGAGGCATAAATTCTCAAAATGCCCTAACCTCGCATGACAGCAAAAATACATTGACGTCAAAGGTAACTAATACCCTCTTTAGCTTTACTATCAGAGTAACAAAGATCAATAAATTTACCATAATCTAATTGATTGGCAGAATCGATTAAGGGGCTGAATGGTCTATATTCCTGCCTCTACCTAGCAGTACTCTTGTGAAGTGAATGAGTCATTAACTGCTCCAGTGGTAGAAGTCCAACTGAAGAGGTTGCTTTTACTCACACCCCTGGAGGCAGCAGCAATCCTAATGAAAAATACTAATGTCTCCCCCAAAGAGACAGGTAATTTTTTTGGGTGACAAGTCAGCAGTTAGCTCAGTTGTACTCAGCAATGCTATTTCCCATTTCTGTCACATGTCGATCTTTTGTCAGCTCTCAGAGTGGACTCAGCAGGCAGCAGTTAAACTTGTGAATCCTTTTCCCAAATAGCGAGTTTGCACAAACTCTGCAACTGCCCCAGTGCTTCCCAACGTGAATAGGATGGATTCCAAACTAGCGGGTTTAAAAAGGTCCAATATGGCGCAAGAGACAAAACACAGCATGCAATACCCTGCAGAAAAAGCATACCGCGCCAGAACAATTATTTCTCGGCCTGACAGATGAACAAGCAGAACACAAATAGTTCTTGATTTGTGTGAGGTATTAAAGGGAAATGAAGACCGAAGAGCATCTTGAAGCAATGCCTTTTTAGTGCAAGAGAAGGTCATTTGATATGCCACTGGTTGAGCCTCAGACTCCCGCAAGGCATATCTCTGGCAGTGATACAATTCTGTGTCAAAATTTATCCCAACAGGTAATAGCTTCAATGTTGTTTTTTACCCCATTAGCTTTCCTATATGCTGGGAGCAACTGATTATCGACACACACAGCAGATGTACCTTTGGAGAATTAGACAGCTTTTCATTAGTGTGTTATATAAAAAAACTAAACTCCTCAAGTGCTTGGAAATCAATCAGCAGCACTGCATAACGCTTGTATTGTACCTGCATTCCCTTTATTGCCTCTTTTGCTGCATTGAAATTTTTCTTCTCTTGAAAGCAACCTCGCATTTACAGTACCTTCAATATTTCATCTCCTCTCCCTTCAGACCTCACCAAGAACTTATCCTTCACATGCATGAATAGACAGCTTCAGGTTTTCATCTGATGTCTTTTTCATTATTGACAGTGAGTAAAAATATGGACACTCAGCTGACTCCTTCTCTTGCTAGCCGAAGGACATAAAGACCAATTCTTGTGCTACTACAACACTCAGGGTTTTGATCAGTTAATAAGCCAGATGACAAAGAGCAGACTGAGCTATTCGGCTCAGCAACATAATATTAACTTGTTCAATGAGCCAAAGGCCCATGTCACATGCCTCTTACTTCTCCACCCAGTGCCCAACAATGCGTATCCACTGTTTGGAACGTAGCTGAGCTTCAAAGATTGCTAAATGTCTCAGCATTACAAATTGAAATAATGATTGCGGCACTTTTTGACTCAGCTTGGTTATTATATGCAGATGGTCTTTGTATAGCTCTCTTTGAAACTGGCCTGTGCAGTCCACTGGTGGTTATTAGTGGTTATTCAGAGATAAAGAAATCATAACATGGTTCTTTTGTTCAGGGGTCAGAGACATGGGTTCAGCCATTGTAAGGATCTTGTTCATTTTTAAAATTCACAAAATAGCAGTGAGGATATCTATACATATATAATTTATTTAAATTTCCATGTGAGGTCTTTGTCCCTCAGGCATAGGGGCAGGCAGGAAAGTGGGATTAAGGCTACAATAAGATCACCCATGATCTTAATGAAAGGCAAAGCAAGTACGAGGGGCCAACTGGCCTTCTCTTTTTTATTAGGTATTATTTTTAATGTTTTGGGGACTCTGTATTAATTTGTGAAACAGGCTTGTAGTTCTGTGTGTGAAGATCATTTAATTAAGCTGTGGACCAATTGTCTGATGAGGTTGGCTTAAAAAGAAGATAGTCTTAAAGGC
This sequence comes from Carcharhinus amblyrhynchos, assembly GCF_965287045.1. Taxonomy (NCBI): domain Eukaryota; kingdom Metazoa; phylum Chordata; class Chondrichthyes; order Carcharhiniformes; family Carcharhinidae; genus Carcharhinus; species Carcharhinus amblyrhynchos. The sequence continues at coordinate 96,832,769 of NC_137326.1, read as the reverse complement.
ACAAATTTGAAGTAGGATGGCCACTGAATTTTCTCTAATTAAAACAGCTGTGGGTAGAAATTTTCATGAGGAGATAAGGAAGTGTTTAGCTGTTAAATTTCTTTGGGAGTAAAAGCATTTACAACCTGGAGAAGGTCATGAAAAAATAGGGCAAGGTTATTAAATTTTGTTTGATCCGAAAGTGGGGGCATTAGGGAGAACATGAAAAATTTCACATTCTGGGAAAAAAGCTGGGAAAATGTTCCAAAGAGGGGCTAAGGACAATGGAACCAAAAATGAAAGTGAAAAAAAAAGCATTTAAAGAGAGATATTCGAGGCTGGCAATGTGAGGCCTCCAAATGTGCCATTCTTTACTGGGAAAAGAACTGTGAAAAGTGAAGCAGCTTGCCGGCCAAGCCAGCAAAGTGCCTATCTTTCAGAAGGCAGGGTGCTGTTTTGAAGCTTCTTGAATTTCAAGAGCAGAGTGGAAGAGAGTGAGAAGTTCTGTAACATGGCACGGTGGCACAGTGGTTAGCATTGCTGCTTCACAGCGCAAGGGACTCCTGGCTTGGGTCACTGTCTGCGTGGAGTTTGCATGTTCTCCCCATGTCTGCATGGATTTCCTCTGGTTTCCTCCAACATTCCGAAGTTGTGCAGGTTAGGTGGATTGGCCCTCAGTGTACCCAAACAGGCGCAGGAGTGTGGCAACTTGGGGATTTTCACAGTAACTTCATTGCAGTGTGAATGTAAGCCTACTTGTGACAAAAATAAATTTTAAAAAATTAAACTTTAATATATCTTTCCTACAGAAGTGGTTTGCCTTGTGATAATATAACTGGAATTTTTATAGTTAACCATCTATAAAGGATTGTTGCCTAAAGGGTATTTCACTTAGGAGCCTGAACAAGTAGGGAGTCTTTTTGGGGGAATGTTTTGTGACACCAACTTTCGCGGTGTAACTGTAATATTGTGTGTTTAATTCCTCTTTTCTTATGTTAATAAATGTTCTAATGTTGAAAATTCCAAAAGTTTTACTGGAATTTGAGGCTTCTGAATTCAGTAAGCCTATCTTCTCATTGTTAGAATACATAAAACAAGTTGTGATAAGTGGGCCAAGTTTTCCATCGGGAATTGCTTTTCATGGCAATTAACATTTGCCAGATCGTAACATGATGATCTCTTGTACTCTGTCAGACAGTACATCTACCTGAAGCCATCAGACTTGACATGACATGTTGATGAACTAAAGGGTGTTTTTTAAAAAAATTAACAGACTGATCATTGTATCCCCCTTTGTCCTAGAAGACAGTGGTATGGTTCGGATACATGGTTCACAGAAAATAATTTATAGTTTTGAAGAGATTAGAACAATAGTGATACAAACGGAAGGGAAAAAAAACATTAGTCAACATCAGGCCTATGCTACCCGTGAAAGGGTTTGCCACTCACAAATCAGTCTCTACAGCCACAAAAGACAATACAGAAGTGATGGACATTTCTGGGTGCACTCCATCATCTCCTGAGATAGATGGATTTCAAAAATACAAAACGTTCTAAGTTGTCAGTGACCAATAGCATTCTGCTAATGAGCTTAAATACCTTGACTATTTTGATGTTGTACCACAGTAGAATTCACAGAACTCAGTGCATTGTAATAATCATCTGGGCCGTAATGTTTTGCAAATTGGGCTTTCAGAAGAAAAGCTACTGCATATAAACGGAGAAAAACAGATCGGGATTATCCAAGAAAGTACTCACTAACGCACCCCTTTCCTCCCACCCCCAAAGGATTAGGAACAGTACAATTGGCTGCAGTCATTGGTATTTGGACAAGAGTTTTACATTCTGGGGTTGGGCGCATACTCAACACGACAGAATGTAATATATCGTCAAATGATGTCGGGCGTGTTTCTCAATGTCATCGCGCACAATTTTGAGGTTGGTGGATGCATGCATGAATTAGATGCATACCAGCTGACAATTAAAGGGGCAACTAAGGCCATTAACAAACCATCCAACAGTAATGTTATGCTGCTTGTGAGATTTTCAGCTCATCGCATGGGCAAAATGGGTGGATGGAAAACATGTTTTGATCATTTCCACATCTAAGGATATAAGTACCCAGAGCAGCAACACTTTCTCTGTCATTGCAATGATTTTTGTAGCTTTTCAGGTCTTCATCTTCCCTGGAAGATTTTCCCAAGAATTGGAACACAGTGTTCCCTTATTTGCAATGCACTGGCCCTCTACATCTCATGTAATGGAGAGAGTGTATTCTGCCAGTGGGACCTCCTCTGAAGAGGAAGAGGGGGGCAGTAGGGAGCGGAGGCAGGTTAAGTGCCCCAGGAAGAGACCTTTAAAAGGAGAGGCAATGGACTTAGTTGGCAGAGGGCCAGCAGGAGGGCCAAGAAAGGAGAGTTTGCTGAAGACTCCATTACCCAGTGTCTATAGTGTGTAGATAGCTACCTCCAGATATAATGGCCAGTACTGTTGGAGGCTCTGCCTCTCCAGAGATGCTGTGACAGCAATATGTCACATGATAAATCCATAAATCACCTCCAACTGTGTGGGTGGACACCCCTTTCTGGTGGCTTTGATGTCACAGTGGGCCTCAATTTCAATGCCTCTAGTTCTTTCCAGGGCTTAGCGGAGGGTCTTGCAGTATGTCTCAGTCAACTGCACACTATTGCATCAAGATGGTTACTGATGCTACCTTCAGCCATGTCCAAAAGTGAGCCAGGTGGAGACAATACAAGGTTTCTCTGTGATGGTTGGATTCCTCTGTATCCAGGCTATGATGGATTACATTTACATGGTTAGCAAGGCAGGTGAGCTGTGATCTTATGTTAACAGAATGGAGTCCTACTCAATGAATGGTCAGATCATCTGTGACTCAGGACACAGTTTCTCCAAGTTTGTGCTCATTACCAAGAGAGCTCACAGGGTGCCTGCAACTTAACATAGCTGTTTGTGATTTCCTGATGACTCCTGGGTGACAAGAACTACCCCTTGCAAGATCGTTGACAATCCCTTGCTGTCACCCAAGACCTGAGGCCAAGGAGCGATGTCATGTCTCCAAGGGCCGTGGTGGAGAAGACCATCAGGTGCTGAAGATATGCTTCAGATGTCTAGACTGATAGAGGGAGATTTGCAGTATCCTCCAGAGGGTGTGTCCCTCATAGTTGTAGCATGCTGCACCCTGCACAACCTGGCTCTGGCAGGGTAAAAGCAAATTACTGTGGATGCTGGAATCTAAAACCAAAAGAGAAGACACTGGAACATCTCAGCAAGTCTGGCAGCATCTGTAAGGAGAGAAAAGAGCTGACCTTCTGTCAAAGCGACACAACCTGGCTCTGGCAGGAGGGGACCTAAGCGGAGGTTGAGGAAAGCAAGGCAGTTCCTCCAGCGATGAATCAGAGGATGAGCCTGGGGGAAGCACTAAGTGAGGATGCTGAGGTAGATGACAGAAACCTTCAGGGAGTCAGGGTCATGAGGGATGCTTTGATCCTGTGAAACTTCAGCAAGGCATCCAAGGCACTGATGCTTCATCCGTCCAATGTCTCCTTTGTTAACAATCATTAAATGATAACCCAACCCAAAAGGCCAGCACCACACAACACCATACATTTTCAAGTCTGTGCTTCATCTTGATACCTATTCAAAACATCTATTGAGAGATTTTCAGCTTATTCAAGACATCCTTTGTGAGATTTTCAACTCATCGCACAGGCAAAATGGATGGATGGAAAATATGTTTTTATCAGTTCCTCATCCAAGGATTAAAAATCCCCCGGAGCAGCAGCACTTTCTTTATCATTGCAATGATTTCTGTAGCTTCTCATTGACGTTTATGTTATTTTGTTATTCTACATGAACTTCACAATAATGGACACAAATAATAGCACCTATTAAATGTCCCTGCTCAAGGTGCCTCCAACATATGCCGGTGGGTGCTGTCTTGGTGCCAACCCCTCCTCACTGTCAGTGGGATAGTCCATTGACTTTGTTGTTCTGGTGGCCGCAATGAACCTGGTGGTCATTCTCTGGCTGGCACAGCCTGAGCAGACTGTGTCTGGGGGAATGCATCCAGTCACGTCAGTTGTCACAGCATCATGAGATGTAAAGGCCATTTGCAGAGGGCAGCGGATCTGGTGTCCTTTTCCAGAATGCTCTGTGAGGCACCCACAGATGACAGGCAGTTCATCCATCAGTGTTAGGTGCATTTACACCTCTCTGCCTGCCAGTGATGGACGAGCACCTAGCTGAGAGATTAGCTGCCCCATCCATCTCTCAACTGGCAGTGCCCTCCTGAGGTCCACTGTTATTTGTCATTTATATTCATGATTTGGACGAGAATATAGGAGGCATGGTTAGTAAGTTTGCAGATGACACCAAGATTGGTGGCATAGTGGATAGTAAAGAAAGTTATCTCGGATAGCAACAGGATCTTGATCAGTTGGGCCAATGGCAGATGGAGTTTAATTTAGATAAATGTGGGGTGATGCATTTTGTTAGATTGAACCAGGGCAGGACTTACTCAGTTAGTGGTAAGGCACTGGGGAGAGTTACAGAACAAGGAGATCTCAGGGTACAGGTTCATAGCTCCTTGAAAAAGTGGAGTCACAGGTGGACAGCGTGGTGAAGGTGGCATTCAGCATGCTTGGTTTCATTGGTCAGAACATTGAATACAGGAGTTGGGAGGTCTTGTTGAAGTTGTTCAAGAATTGGTAAGGTCACACTTGGAATACTGCGTACAGTTCTGGTCATCCTATTATAGAAAGGGTATTATTAAACTAGAAAGAGTGAGGAAATGATTTACAAGGATGCTACCGGGATTTGATGGTTTGAGTTATAAGGAGAGTCTGGACAGACTGGAACTTTTTTCTCTGGAGTGCAGGAGGCTGAGGGGGTGACCTTATAGAGGTCTATAAAATAACGAGGGGCAGAGATCAGCCAGATAGTCAATATTTTTTCCCCAAACGAAGGGAAGTTTAAAACTAGAGGGTATAGACTTAAGATGAGAGGGGAGAGAAACAAAAGGGTCTAGAGGGGCAATTTTTTTTCACACAGAGGGTGGTGAGGGTCTGGAACAAGCTGCCAGAGGTAGTGGTAGAGGCGGGTACAATTTTGTTGTTTAATAAACATTTAGACAGTGACAGGGATAAGATGGGTATAGAGGGATATGGGTCAAATACGGCAATTGAGATGAGTTTAGGGGTTTAAAAAAATAACGGCATGGACAAGTTGGGCTGAGGGGCCCGTTTCCATGCTGCAAACTCTATGACTCAATGAGGTCACAGTTACACTGATGGATTGGAGGTAAAAGCGTGACCCCAGGAACTCTGACTCTGTTCCTGAAGTTGCTACTCCATAAGAAGCACCACTCTCCCAACAGAGAAGGCTGTGCATTCGGTGTTGTGAGTAAGATCAGCACCCATGCTTCACATAGACTCCTCCGTGACAGAGATCATGGCACTGCAGACTCTCAGGGATCTATGCTAGGTGTCCCTTCACACCCCACTGGACATCCAACATCTGCCATCTGATGGATCACTCCAAAAGCTTATCATCAGCCTCATCCGAGGCTTGCTGTCACCCGGGCATCAAGTGGTCACTGTGGCACACAATGCACAGAGACAAATGTGTTGTTATCCCAGCCTTGGCAGGGCAGGTTTGAGTGCCATTTGTCAATGGCATACACACTCGTAGGTCCCTGAGCACCCCAAGGAACAGACACTGGACTACGCATCTCCACACAGGTCCATGTCATCTCTGCACTTACCCTTGCTGACTGCAGAAGATCATTGCAGCACTGAAGCGATGTGCAGCAACACCTGGTAGGCACTGACTTGGGTGGCTACCTCTGTTGGCCAGTGGTTCTGGCCTTCTCATGCCTCCCCTGGGCATTAAGATGTGCTATCATGTTGATACTGAGAAATTAAGTAAATAAAATTGCTCAGAAATAGAGCTGCAACTATAAACTAAAATTATTCTAACATTCATCGAGTCATCGATGTCAGAGTTTTACAGCACAGAAAGAGGCCCTTTGGTCCATTGGTATTTGATGACCAGCACAGAGACAATCTACTCGAATCCCAGCTTCCAGCACTTGACCCAAAGCTGTGTATGACATGGAATTTCATGTACTCGTCTAAATGCTTGTGGAGGTTCCTGCCTCTATCATCCCTTCAGGCAAGTGAGTTCCAGATTCCCATCATCTTGTGGATGAAAAAGCATTTCCTCAAGTCCTCTTCAAATCTCCTGCTCCTTACCATAAAACTATGCCTCCTGGTTATTGACTCCTCTAATATGGGGAAACATTTCTTCCTATCTACCCTGTGTATGTTCCTTTTAATCTTGTACACGTCAGTGAGGTCCCCTCTCAGCCTTCTCTATTTTAAGGAAAACAACCCCGACCTATTCAACCTCTCTTCATGGCTGATATTAATGTTTTACAAATTACAGATAGGAACTTTACAAATATTTGTTTTGCCCTCATAAAGGAGGGAGAAAAATAAATTTTCATTTTTTGCTTGGCCCCAATATCAATGTTTTTTTTGTTGAAATCTCTCCTTGGGACATACAGTTGAAGACTTATTTAGATCAAATGTGGAATTAGGAACATAGGAACAGGAGTAGGCCATTCAGCCCCTCGAGTCCAGTCTGCCATTCAATAAGATCATGGCTGATCTGTGGCCTATGTTCCTGCCCTAGGCTCATATCCCTTGATAACCCTGCTCAATAAAAATAATGTCCATCTCAGACTTCCTCAGAATTCCTCTTCTTCTTCACCACCTTCAACATTTACTACAGCATTGATTTCCTTCACTTTTTAGGCATTTAATCATATTAAATGCCATTAGCTTTTAGTCTAACTGCTGTATTAATTATTGAATGAATATCAATGCATACTCTCATCACTATGGATTCTGCGTTTGTAACATTTCTACTGTCAACAGAACTACCAAATGCGGTTCTTAATCTTGGCAAGATCATCTATCAAAATCCTTCCTTGTGGGAGACAAAAAATGGGACTTCACTGCAACTCCACCAGGTACTATTCTCAAATTTGAGTTGCATCTATTTATAAGTATTCTGCTATCACTTTCACCTAACTAAGTTTCATTCAAACTCACTATTCTTTTCCTAATTCCATGAACACAAATTTGTATTACTAACTTCTGAGTTATTCAAAATTAATTATGTAATGCTGCAGAATTGCTTCTTTTCCATTCACTTGTATCTTTTCACAAAAGACGACTGCGCTCAGTGCTTCAAGAACAAAATTATTCTTTCCTTTCATACTATCACAGCATGGTGGCACATTGGGTGGCATAGTGGCTAGCACTGCTGCCTCACAGGGCAGCGTCAGATTGCGAGGCTGTGCGGAGTCTGCATATTCTCCTCATGTCTGTGTGGGTTTCCTCAGGGTGCTCCAGTTTCCTCCCACAGTCCAAAGACGTGTAGGTTAGGTTGATTGATCATTCTAAATTGACCCTAGTGTTCGCGGGATAAGCAGGGTATATATGTGGGGCTACAGGAATCGGGCCTAGGTGGGATTGTGGTCTGCACTGTATGGGTCCTATGGTTCTATTGCTAATATACATTTCTATTTTGACTGTATGTTAAGTCTGAATAACACTCAAAAGGCATTTTCACATATCCAACTTCTTAGTTGTTTTCCAGTTCTGGAAACAACAAAGCTTGCAATGTTTGACAAATTGTCCACCCTGCTGATGATTCAGAATGTTTGACAGGCAATACTTTAGGCACAATGTTGCCTCATTGTCCACCAATCACTGCTCATCATAAAGCCAACATCACAAAATTAATAAAAAAGACAATTGAATTACATTATTCATTCTGAACTTGTCTTCATTTAGATGGAGAGGGCATCACTGACAAGAACCTAAAACACTACAAATTTCAATATCCACAAAATTAAATTGGGGGGAGAGAGATTATTATAATTCACTATAGTAGGTAAAAAGATTCTGCTGTCTGACAAACTCTTATTTGAATTGCGGGAGCACATTATTTGAGCCTGTAAATTCAGCCCACATCTACATAGTACTTTGAATACTATTTATTCATGTTTTATTTTAACCATAGAGTTGACTGAGAACTACATTGAAAGGGGCAGGGAGAGACATTGCTGCATTTTTGATTTTTAATTGGATAGAAGCTATTTGGGAACAGATTTTTTTGTTATACATTTCCTGACAATGCTTGTAACACCTTCATATTCAAATCCCAGAACAGGAGTTCACGTTTTATCACTGAAATGCTAGTTAATTCTACAGAAAATATCCATATCTAGGTCACCTCAAAACAATAAAGTTTATTTATTAGTCACAAGTAAAGCTTACATCAACACCTCAATGAAGTTACTGTGAAATTCCCCTCGTTGCCACACTCTGGTGCTTGTTCGGGTCACCGTACCTAACCAGCACATCTTTCAGAATGTGGGAGGAAACCGGTACACCCGAAGGAAATCCACGCAGACACGGGGAAGACATGCAAACTCCATGCAGACAGTGACTCAAGGTGGAAATCAAAGCCGTGTTCCCGGTGCTGTGGGGCAACAGTGCTAGTCATGGGCCACTGTGCCGCCCCCTGTGCCACAGCAGTACTCTTCAAGTACAAAACATTGCAACATTATCTGATAGACAGATTCTCAGTAACCAGATATCATATTTTCTGATATTTATAGTCGTTCACACTTGAGATGCGTAACAGCTCTTAATGGGTTCAAAGCAACTGCAAGTGGCCATCTTAATATTGAGGACAAATCTAAAATTGTCAACTGCTGCTACTTAAATTATGATGGAAGCTTGTTCATATTCATCTGCTTGATACTTAACTTTGACAGGACATGCCCATATGCCCAAATGTTTCATCATTCATTGCATTTTCTATGACACAGCCCTTCCAAACTGTTCATTTTCTCATCTCTAATAGCTTCTCAACAAAAATATTCAAAGAAAATAAACAAAACTATGTATTTTTAAATTGCTTTTGTGATTTTTTTTTCTCCTGGGTTCTTCATAACAGTATCCCAGAAAGACTTACATCCCGGATATTCCAGGATAATCTTGGAGAGTGGGAGACCCTAGTGATAATGGAATTGCCTCTGCTTGCATTTACATTTAAGAAAGTTTTCGAAGTACTGGTGCCCTCTGTATATTCACAAAGCTGAGACTCCAAGCTTTGATTAGGCTGCCACTGGAGAGGAGTTTGTCACTTAACTCTCATTTTTTTTCTCTATCCCTTCCTGAAAATAGGTTTTTTTGCTAGGGTTCACCTTTTCACCTCTGCCGGCTACCCTCAGACACTTGTGTCCAAGAAGCCATTTTTCAGATGCGAGTTCAGATAAGCTTCAGAAATCTATTTGATTGTGGGGGGGCGGGTTTCGCAAGCAAGACTAATCCTTTCCTTGCTAAGCATCTGCAAAAACCTGAGGAGCTGACATCAATTGTAGTGAGTCAGCTACAAACACAACAGATTATCTGACGCTGTCCATGCCAATAAGAGAATAGGACATTTGCAATGTTTATGACCAAGTATTATTCACTGCAGAGCTTGAACTACTCAGTGGATAATCTAACTAATCCTCTACAGTGATGAGGAGTTACAATTTTAAACATTTGTTGCTCTCAGTAAATGTAGAATAGTGAAACAGATGAGAAAGGACCCCAAATTAAAGTCTGACATAGAAATGAGGCATTGCGGAGCAATTAGAACCATCACTGTGGTCACATCACCACTCACTTGCAGCATTTTGATGCTACTGGCGTTAAATCCACCTTTAATATAATTACCAGAAACTCATTTTCAACAGTTAATTAAGTACAACTAAAATTCATCAGTATACAATATTTGAAACACCAATCAGCCATGATCGTTTTGAATGGTAGCTCAAGAGGCAGAATTGCCTACTCCTGCTCTTAGTTCTTATGCTGTTAAGGGAATGACTAAAATGAGTCAGTCCACATTTCTCAATATCAAATGCCAGTGTAATAATCAGCTGGAGTTTAACCCAATTACAATCAATGGGAAAACAATGAGTTGCAGCTGAGGTTAGGAAAAATTCCCTTTTCACCGCGAGTTAATAAATAGTAACAATGTCTCACGTGAATGCAACCTTAATTGCAGTCAAGGATGAAGAACAGTCTACCTTATGAGGAACAAATCTTCCAGAAAATTTTTTTTTGCGATTATCTCAGATTAACAGAATAGCAATGGAAGAGTCATTTAATCCTCGTCAGAAATAATCTCAATGGCATATTACGTCAATTATTTATTTAATCATCCTTTCATTGTCAACATAGTATGACTGTGAACATCGTGACACTAAGTCTTGTTAGACTTAAGAGACTGACTCAACCGGCACCTCAAACGCTGCCAGGTTCAGCTGCATCCATGTGTCACAGATACGGATGAAGGAATGTGTCTGCATTAATTTTCAAGGGGTGAACAAATAGATGGCTATTCCAGTTTCTGCATTAGGAGTCTTTATATTTCGTGTGGCACCGAGGTATATGTACCATGAATGGCACAGAGGTGTACGTACCATGAAGCCTCAGGGATTATGCATGAAATTTAAATCCATGTGGCCATTCATTTTCATATCCATCAAGGTGCATGTACAGTCACATCCTGGACTGTACATGCACCTTTGGACTTAGAACTGGCCCAGTGAGAAAAGTTGATAAGATTAGCCTTTTCCAAACTTCCAGTCCACCAAATTGAAACAAAGCAAGCCAACAAAGAAACAGGAAAATCCTCCAGCTTTGGTCCATACCACATACCATAGATGTGTCTACTGTCAGTGCAATTTAGTTCATCTATTCTGTTCAAAACGTTCAGTGATATGACAGCAGTGCACTGAAGCACGTAAAGCAATAAACCTGGAATTAAAATTCACTCCTTCCAAACTCTGCTCCCCTCCTCCGCACTCACGTGTACATGCGAATTTAAGGAACTCCCTCCTAGAAATGGAGCATATTAACAAAATGGTAGAACTCTTGCCTTCAAGTAAATGTTCCAGCCACACTCTAAAGCCCGAGTACACGATCCATGTTGGCACTGCAATGTAGTTACCCAGTGAGTCCCACACCATTGGAGGTGGCATCGTTCAGGTGCCCTCTTAGGTAGATGTAAAAGATTGTGTAACGTTTTTCAAAGAAAGGCAGAGAAAATCTTCTGATTTACTGGCCAACATCTATCTTTGAAACAAAATCATAGAAAGAGATGACCTGACCAGTTTTGCACTATTGGGAATTGGCTGCCACATCTCCCAACAAAGGATTATACTGTACTTCAAAAAATTCTTAATTAACTGTAAATACTTGGAAATATCTCGATGACATGAAGAAAACTTCTTTATTTGAACACTAATTTAGTTGCTCCTTTTTTAATAAAAAATCTAGACGTTTGTTAAAAGGAAAATGTCTTTAAAATTAGGTGATTTTCAATTCATTCATGAGATGATAGCTTTTTTGGCAAGGCCAACATTTATTGTCCAATCCTAGCTGCCCTTGAGAAGGTGGTGGTGATTAGAGTTGGTTTTGCTTACAGTTTCCTCTGTAAATTGGAAGGGAATGGTTATAAAGGACAAAATAAGTCTTCCTTGTGCCAATGCATATCACAAACTCCAACCAAACCATCACTTCCCAAAAATCTACCTGAACATTTTCCATCTTTCAGTAACAAGGGCATTTCCAACCAATTCCTTATACATCACATGATGTACATGCTTTTTAATGCTATTTCGGTTATCTCTAAAACAAGGGGCCCTATTTTATCATTTTGATTCTAAGTGCTGGGTGGACTTGAAACTGGGAGTGTTTCAGATCTGACCTTTAGACCCGTTCTCCAGTACCTGCATGTGCACTCTGGCTGCAAAAATATCAGCGATTTTGAACTGTGCAGCACAAGCCTGTGGGCATGGACAAACATGCCTGAAACCCTGCAGCTCTGATTGGTGCCTCCAACTGTATATGCACAGAGGAAAAAAGAAATGATAGACTGCAGCTCCCTTACCACTTTGCCCCAAGCTGGATAATGCTTTCCCCATCCCCCACATACATTGGCCCACCTTCCACAACATTGTCAATCCCTTTATCCACCCACCACACAGATCAATCCCGGGTCTGCCCCCCTCCCCCACCCCAGTCTCAGACACAGTGGCAGTGGACCCCTCCTTCCCCCCAGCGATCTCAGGCAGACTGCAGCAAACCCCCCCCACAGTTTCAGACAGAGTGGCAGTGGACTGCCCTTCCCTCACACCGATCTCAGGCCGAGAGATCCACCCTCCCCCCTACAGGGTGATCTCCCTCACCCCCACCCCAGACCCTCCCATACAAGGTCCTTTATTTCCTCTGGACTCCAATGGCTGTGTGACATCTTCCTCTCTCTCTCTCTCCCCTGTCCTCAATCATTGAGGCACCGATCCATCACCACAGTCCTCCAGGACCGGCAGCGCCAGGTGATGACAGAGCTTCTGGGGCTCACTGCAGAAGCATTGCCATTCAATGGAGTGACCCAGGGGCTTACAGGAACCCCAAGGGAGGAAGGAGGGCTTGAGCCCATGCTGAGGTCTTCCAGCCAGGAGACTGTGGCTGTGGCTACACCTTCTGATTCCTCCCTTCCTGACACTGGGGCATCTCAGGGGCAACAGGATGAAGAGGGTGTCATGGAAACCTCCCAAACACCTAGATTATGAGAGCCTAGGGCCCTCATAATCCAGGACCTTCAGAAAACGCCCGCCACGCACATCACAGGTCACGGGGCATGGTAGATAGCTGGCCCCTTTACCTCCAATGTATATTCTGGACAGTCATTGAGACATAGTGTAGGCCACGTAAGGTTTGTGGTTGCACTGAGATGGCATGGATGAAGGGCTGCATGAGCTGGAAAGATATTTAAGCAACTTAACATTTTCTGTTCACAAGTTTTCATGCTATAACGTTTTATTTAAACACCTTTATTGCAATTAAAAGTCTTTTCACCACCACCTATGACTAATTTGTCTCAGATGTGTCTTGAATAGGAAGCCTCTTCCATTGATGATTGCCGGAGTGATGCTTCATGTTGACGTCAGCTGGGGAGGCTCCTCAATGCTGAGTCAGAGAAAAGAAGCTATTGGTTCCCCCAGACCCCACGAGCAATTCCCTCCCCTTCCCACCCCACCCATCCCAAGGCCCTGTACGGAGGTTTCAGATCCCTTACCAACTAAACAGACATGAGCCCAGGTACCAGCATGCATGAGAAGCTCAGTAAGAGTCAGACTAGATTGTACGAGAGCATCATCATTATGGTGCTTAGCGAGTCGGCATCACCCTCCTGCCTGCCAAAAAACTCACTAATACAGCGTTACAGGATATAGAAGGAATTTGAGAGGGGCGGGGGGTATGTAACGCACAGACAGAAACCTCTAGCCAGTGAATCACCTGGTGGTCAGGGCCTCTCTTGTCACCCCTCACATGCCTCAATTGGACTGCCAGTCCCCCAGCACCTGGTTGATGTTCCTTGGCGCGCTTTTCCTCTTCTTTCTCTTGCTCATCCTGCTGGTCAACTTCCTCAGAGACACACGGCTGGTCAGTCTCCACATCCTCCTCCTCCTCCTTCAATAGGTCACCTCTCTGTACAGCCAGATTGTGCAAGGCACAGCACATGGCCACTGAGCGGGAAGAGATCACTGGGTTGTATTGGAGGGTCCCACCAGATCGATCCAAGCACTGGCATCGCATTTTGAGAAGCCAAATGCACCTCTCCACTATCGCGCGGATGGCTACATGGACCTCATTATAATGGGTCATCACTTCAAGTACAGGCCTCCGCACAGGCACCCTCAGTCATGTCCGAAGTAGGTAACCCATATCACCCAAAGCCACCCCTGCAGCCTGGGCTCCTCCTTGAATGCCTCCGGAATGTCTGAACTCCTGATGATGAAGCTGTCGTGTACACTACCTGAATGTCTCATGCATAATGTTCACGTTATGATCACACACAAGTTGAACATTCAGAGAGTGGAACCCTTTTCTGATGATGAATCTTCATGTATTCTGACATGGGTGCAGTTGACGGCCACTGTACGTTAGGCATCCCCGCAATGGCTGCAAATCCTGCAGCCCGGGCTTCCTGATGGGCCGGATCCAGGTTAAATTTGATGTACTGCCCAACTTGGGCATACAGGGCTTCTGTGACCTGCTTGATACAGGTGTGCAGAGCTGACTGGAAGATGCCATAGACATCTCCATTAGGGACCTGGAAGGAGCCAGTTGCTTAAGAGTCCAGAACGGCCGTCAATTTGATAGCTGCTGAGAGTGGTGACCCTCCCCTCCCCTGCCTCGAGGTGCCAGGTCTTGCAACAGGTTGCTCCTTTTGGAGACAGAGACATTGGCAGCACAGTGTCTTACATCTGTTCAAATGACACTCGTGCACAGAACCGGTGGGGTCTCTGCTTCCTTCTTCTCGTGCGCCCCCCCCCCCCCACCCCCCCACCCTGCCCCCACCCCCCTCTGGGTGAATGGCAGGTACCTCCTCCTTCTGGTCATCGTTTCCCTCGGGCTCAGGCCTCCTGTACCTGCAATTCTTCCCCCTGCTTCTCCTCCTCAGCTCCAACAGCAACCAAAAAGACAGCAAGATCAATTGGTTACATCACAAAAACCATACTGTCACTCTTAAGGAGCAAGATGGAGAGGAACACATGTAGAGCTTAAGGAACATTGCTTGCCCCAGCACATCAAGGAGCCAGTCAAATAAAAGTTCAGAACAGCCATCAATTTGGCAGCCACCGAGAGTGGGTGCCACACCTCCCCCCAGCCACTGAGAGTGGGTGTCCCCCCCCCCCCACCAATTTTCCAAGCTACACACTCCCCACAATTACAGTCCCCCCAATTCCCCCAGCCACATGCTCCCCACAATCACAGCTCCTTGAAAAGTTGAGAGGCTGCAGCAGTGCAAACTGCAAAGGCTTTGTGCACATCCTTCAGCTGGCAGAGTGCTGAGCACACTAGGACCCAGCAGCACCACACGACCTGGGGTCAGTCCTGAGACCCGGATCAGTGCTACAAGTCGGACATCGGAGATCCTGCTGAGCAACACTCCCACATCCCACACACTCGCGGAGCCGCCACCAACCCGAGAAAGAAAATGGCCACAACAAAAGAACCTGTGAACAACAGAGATTCTTCAGACACTATGCACTTACCTCCTCACTAAACATCATAGATGGAACGCCCGAATTGGACTTTTATGGAGCATGTCTGTTTTACACCAATTCTGGATTGGCGAATGTGATGGTAAAGTGCTAGTAAAGTTGGGCGTGCAATCCATTAATTAAATTTAAATGCGTGCAAATACATATCGCGATACTCACCTCACGCCCAACTTTACCGAGTTTTCATGCCCGAACACAGGTGCAACCTGATAGTAAAATCAGACCCAGACTGTCAAGCTTCACAGAACTTCATTTCCCAATCGTCATCAAGCATATCTTATGAGTAGATGCCTGGAAAAACCAAGCAAGGGAAGCCAAGAACAACAGGACTTAAAATTAGAGTGAGGCCAGTCAACGTTGCTGTGAGAAAGCACAGATCATCATGGTAACCTGGAACTCAAACCCCAAAGCTATTGAGACCAAATCAATTGACAATTTTAAAATCAAGTTTGACAAATTAGAAGATAGGGAGCAATTATCATAAAATTGAATGGCCGATCAGATTTGATGGGCTGAATGGCCAACTGTTGTTCCTATGTTCCTAAAAGCAACAAGCATCCACCTGAGTACCTTGCAGGCATTTTTTGGGAGGGAAAAGAAAAAGGGCAGGATTTTCCAGCCACGCTCGCCCCAAAACTGGAAAATCCCGCCCGAGATCAAGGAACCTTTCCAAGGTCCGCCCCTCACCTGCTATGATCCCTGTGATGGGCAGAGTGGGAAAATTCTCCTCAAAGTCTAAATTTTATGACAAAGTTACAGAACGAGATGCTGTTGAGAAAGCTGAATGATTTCAGACCTCTTAGCCAAATATCATGGACTGTACTGTGTTTCAATTAATACAAGTTTGAATTGAACTTTACTCTTTTCGTTGCTGTTGCTGCTTCACAACATTTCCACAGCAATTATAGTTTTCCCGTGACACCGCAGCAAAATTGTTCTGGGATGTATTCAATTTCTCTATAAATTTTCATGAAGTAATTCTCTAATTAATTGTTCTCGGTTCCTCCTTCATTGCTTTGGAATTCACCATTCTCTTGTCTAGCGCTCTAATTTGACTGTCTTGTGGTGACAATCATCATCAGTAAATCGAGCCAAAAATGATAAGCTCACTTATGATCAATTACTCTTCACAAGTGACTATTGACCTTTTCACAGTTAATTACCGAATATTACACGTATGTTCTTGTGCTGACCTGCAAATCCTACATTAAGAAATAGTCATACACTAATTCAGTAAAATGCATTTTCAGTCCTTCAAAGGTGACCCTAGTTCTACCCAGTTTATTTCCTGATTAAATACCACCCAAGACTCAAGACCTGATTTTATCTCGACCTTGCAGACCTGTTACAGTTGATTATAGTCACTTTACTAACTCAGTTTCACCCTAATTTGTTACCAGCCTTAAAAAGCCAAGTCCAACTTGCTGCACACTCAGTTCAAAAAATACACCCAGCCCCTGACTCTATAACCCAAATATTGTATCGATGCACAGGTGCCCCCTAGGTCAAGGCAACTCGTACTTGTGCTCAGAGCAAGGCCTGGAAATGCTAACTGTCACTGTTCACCTTGTGTTTACCACAGACACAAGGATGCCATTAACTCATCTTTTTAGAGAAAGTTTACACTGCACTTACAGCAATGTTCAACCTTTCATCTTCAGATGTAGGCTAAATCTATCAAAATGCAAATGCTTAAGTACCCAGTTGTAATTTATATGGAACAGCAATCACTAATTTTGTTTAAAAATGCCAGCTTTTCTTTCAATGAGCAGAGGAGAAATTGATACAAAAATACCAGTAAATTTGGCTTTAGCAATATATCAATATTTGAAAGAACACCTGAAAGGGCAGCACGGTGGCACAATAGTTAGCAATGGGATCTGGGTTCAGTTCCGGCCTTGGGTGACAGTCTGTGTGGAGATTGCACATTCTCCTCATGTCTGTGTGGGTTTCCTCCAGGTGCTCTGGTTTCCTCCTATAGTCCAAAGCTATGCAGGTTAGGTGGACTGGCTATTCTAAATTGCCCCTTAATGTCCAAAGATGTGCAGATTGGATAGATTAGCCATGGTAAATGCACAGGGTTATGGGGGTAGGGCAAGAGTGTGGATCTGGATAAGATGCTTTTTCAACAAGTTGGTGCAGACTCAATGGGCTAAAAAGCCTCCTCCTGCACTGCAGGGATTCTATGAAGGATGTTGCAAGTTTTCCAGATAGCAAGAGCTCAATGGCCTTTCAGACTCATGCTTCTCTTGCGATTGCTGACTGAGTACAGTATTTCCCTAGCCTGAATGGTGGCTGTTAGCAAATGGATCAAACTCCTTTGGACTTGTTGCTTGAATACCAACTTCCCTTGAATCATATTTGTTATGTATTAGTATTTCTTCCAATTGACTCACTGGAGCTCTGCTGTGTTAATGTTAACTGGAAACATGAAGGGGCAGCGCTCCGAAAGCTTGTGGCTTGTGCTACCAAAGTTGGATTTTAACCCGGTGTTGTGAGACTTCATACTGTGCTTACCCCAGTCCAACGCCAGCATCTCCACACAACAGAGAAGCAGCAGCCATGGAAGATATCTCACATCATTCATAAAGCTCCATTCAATCTAACCAAAGTCTGCGCATCACCTATCCAATACACAACAATTCCAACACAGGATTCTTATCAGAAAGTTAACAACTTTCTTTCCCACACACTTGATGATGATATTCTTCACACATCAGCTGTCTTCTGCATTTTGCAACTTTCAATCTTGGGATTAATGCAATGACAGCGTACCTCTATAAAGCACTAACTGTAACATCAACAGCTAATTTGCACATATAATCATTCTCAATAAGTACAGCAGAGTGTTACTTCATGCAGAAGACCTGCACAAACTCCTCAAAACCTTGCTAATACATCAGTACAAGTGAAGAGTGAAGACTATTCAAGTGAAGAGAATTCAATCACATTCCTGACGCATTGATGGAAAGATTTTGTGGAGTCAGATGTTAGCCATCATAGAAGACCTAGCAGCTAAACCCTTTTTATTGCCATATTATTCAGGTGGCTGACCTAGTCAGATTTCAGATCAATGCTAACTCCCAGGATGTTGATGTTGGGGGATTCAGAGATAGTAATGCCATAGGATGTCAAGGGAAGATGGTTAGATTCTTGGTTGGAGGTGGGCACTACCTGGCACTTTTGGGGTTTGGGGGGTGAAAATGCTACTTGCACTTACCAGCTCAAGTAATTTGTCCAGGTCTTACTGCATGTGAATACAAACTGCTTCATTACCTGAGGAATTGTGAATGGTGATAAACATTGTACATTCATCATCAAACATCTCCACTTCTGACAGAGATAAGGTCATTGATGAAGCAGCTGAAGATGGTTAGTCCCAGGACACTATCCTGAGGAACCCCTGGAGTCATGCCTGGAACTGGCATGATTGGCATCCTCTTTGTTATGGCTGCAACTGACGGACAGTCACACATGGACAGATACACGCGCACACACACATGCGTGCACAGGTCTCATGGAGTTTCAATTTGAGGCTGAAGCCTGTCAATTGCTACCTTGATATCAAGGGCAGTCACACTCACCTCATCTCCAGGACTCAGTTTTGCCCAAGTTTGGACCAATAAGCCCAGAATTATGTGGCCCAGGGGTTGTCCAAACACAGGATCAGTAAGCAAATCATGATTTGTGTGCAGTTTGGAAGCATTGGCGAAGATCCCTTCAATCACTTTGCTGATGATCAGGGGATAATGAGTCAGATTGAACATGGCTAATAGAGGTGTTGTTGTGTCACTCTTAATAATAGACACTGTTCCCCCCTCCCTCCCCCCATCCAGAGTATATTCTGTGCATTTGCCATCCTCTGTGCTTTGGTGTTCAACATGAAGGAATACTGGTGCATCAGTTAAGAATAGATAGGAGGTGGTTAATCAGCAAGAAGCTCCTTTGCCCATGCCAGTCCTGCAACAGGCTTCAGACTTCAGAGGGAGGAGATGAGGAACTGTTCTCCACTACACGCACACTGGTCAGTGCTGCTTTGTGTTGGAGCTCCATCATCAAAGTCCTGGCCCCAACAGAGCATCTTACATCATCTCTGAATCCACCTGCACTGGACCCTGGTCTAACGTTAGTTTAAAACATTGCTGGGATTTCTCCCATAGTGGGTGAGGAACTATCCCCCATCAGCTGAAACCATTTCCATGTTCTCATTTTAAAAATTACCCGTGTTAGTGTCGACCCTTTAAGGGGGTGTTCTCCAAGGGTCACACAATCAGGTCGGAACCTATGGAATGTCAAGACGGGAAGCTGAGCCAATCCAACGCGAGGGTGTTTTCCAGGTCAGGGAGGAATCCTAAGTTGGAGTCAGGGAGGTATGTTGTATCATTGCGTGGTTATTCTCTCTGATCCTATCAGTGTAAATACATATTTGTTTGCTGGCAATAAATCCTTTTGTTACTTTAGCCTCATTGAGTCACCCTCAATTCAAGTAGTGCTTTTAAGTTTGCTAGGCTGCCCAATTCATATGTGCATCAGGTGGGAAACAGGTGGGATTCATGTGGGACCTGGAGTTAAAATCGTCCAAGCCTCACAGCCTTGCCCACCTCAACCGTCCTTCGAGTTGAACCAAGAGTTATTTGAAACAATTAGGGAAATTCAGCAGCAGCACCTTTGATGTCTCAAGGAATGCTGTGTGGCTGTTTCTTGTAAGGACTCTCACAGGTCCACAGCAGGTAACTAAGGTAAAACAGCAGAAGTTAAGTGAGTTGGGATGTCCCTGCTCAATGATATACTCTGGGTACGAGTCCTGGCTTTGTATTCATCCAGTAATAGGTTCTGGTTACAATTTTTGGGCATTGGTAATTGTTGCCCAGAGAAAAGATTCTGCTCTCGATAGCAACAGCAGCAACAAAATTGCATGATGGGCTAGGGTCAACAGTGCAAAGTCCATCATGCAACAATGGAGGCATAATGACTGTACAGATAGCTTTGTGGGGGGGTGGTGGTGGTGGTGGTGGTGGAGGAAGAGATTGGATGCTTAAAACCAAAACATTTCTTTTCCTTTTTTATAGGATGTGGACCAGAGGCCGAATACAGGTGGAATGGGGACTTATTGTCCTGCCCCTCAGGTTTCCAAAAACCTTCTACAAACGATCGAGGAAAACAATTGATGACATGATACAAGAAGGAACCCCCTTATGTTGGAGTACTGTATACAACATTGATGCTCACCCAAGATGGACTAAAGTGTTGGAGTTTAATTGTCACTCCATATAAGCTTGAAAATATTTCATTTGTGAAATGGGAAAATATTGAAATTCAGCTCACCCTTCTTAGTTTAAAGTTCAAAAGGGCAAATTACCCAGCATCCACTTGGAGATACACATTTCAGTGCAAGGTGAACTAAATCATTTGAATCCCTTCAACATCCTGACGAACAGATCTGTTAAATGTGGCAATGACAATATTCCAATGACAACATGCAATATTTGCTGGGACGCTACAATAATCAACATCTCCATTTTAGCCTAACTACCTCATTATCATTTCAAATTGCTTTAAGGACTGGATTGGATTAATCATGTATACTTTGTCCCAGATTACTGAAGTTTATCAACATTTTTTTAGAACTTCCAATCAGTGATTGCCCTAGAAATCGTCACCTTTCGAAGATTTGTTTTTTCTTAAAGCTGTAATTATGTAATCATCAGTCTAATAACACGTAATAGAGCTAGTCAGTAAAAAGACCAGGTTGGAAACTGATGAAAGGCAAATGTCACCTCACAAGTCCCATCAGTATTCATGACCATGTTGCTGAAAATGATTAATGAGGAAAGGAAAATGAAAATGTACTAAAAGCAGCATTGTGGCTATGTTACTGGACTATGTATCCAGAGACCTCAAATAATATTCCAAAGGTTATAAGTTAAAATCTTTTTGTGGTACCTGGGAAAATTTAATTAAATTAATTAAATGAATCTGGAATAAAAAGCTACTTTCAGTAATGAAGAATCATAAAACTACTGGATTGTCTGAAAAACCCTTCTGCTTCACTGATGGCCGATGGTGAGCACATTTGCCATCTCTGCGCAGCCTAGCCTATGTTAAAATTTATTCATTAGTGCCACATTAACTCTATAATGAAGTTACTGAAAATTCTCTAGTTGCCACACTCAGGCCAGCATCTGTTTGGGTATACTGAGGAGCAACTTAGCATGGCTAAAGCACCTAACCAACATGCCTCTGGACTGTGGGAGGAAACCAGAATACCCAGAGAAACCAACACAGACAGTGACCCGAAGCCAGGAATCAAACCCAGATCCATAGCACTGTTAGGCAGCAGTGCTAGCCTCTGGGCCACCATGCCAACCAAACCACGAGTCCAGATCCACAGCGATGTAGTTGACTCTTAATTGCACATTGAAATGTTCTGGCAAATCACTCCTATGTATCAAAATGCAATGAAAAAGCCAAAGAAGAATAAAACTGGACCAATTACCTGATATCAATCTAAGCAGCAGATCCACCAGCTTCGACCTGCTCAGTCCACAATGCAGAGTACTTCTCACAAACATCCGGACACTTATGCCAAAATTGGGAGAACTGTCCCACAGACCAGTCAAGCATCTGCTTGACATGGTTATACTCGAGGAATCATATAGTCATACTACTCATCACCACCCCTGGGCATGTTCGACCCCATCAATTGGGCAGACCGACCAGAGGGGACAGCACAGTGACATACAAAAATGAAGAAGTCACCCTGAAAGTACTCAACATTGACTCTGGACTGCCAGAAATCTCATGGCATCAGGTCAAGCAAGGACAAGGAAACCCCCTGCCAATTACCTCCTATCAGCTGCCCAGCCAATGAATCATTCCACCATAATGAACATCAATTAGAAGAAGCAGTGAGTGTAGCAAGTGCACAGAATGAACTTGGGTGCAGGATTTCAATTCCAGGAGTGGCTCTTGATGACTACTTATGACAACTGACAAGTAAATCAAAAGGGAAAAAATTTACTTGACTTTGTCCTTATCAATCTATCTGTCAAAGATGCACCTGTCCATGACAGCATTGGTAGGGATGACTAACACAAAGTCCCTGAGGAGACAAAGTCCCATATTCATACTGAGCACTACATCCTGCATGATGAGAGCTAAATGGGATAGATTCAGAACAGATCTAGCAACTCAAAACTGAGCATCCATCATGTGCTTAGCAGCAGCAGAACTGTATTAAACCACAGAACGTAACCTCACGGCTCAGATGTGCCTCACCTAAAACTCACCATCAAGACATTGAACTGCCCTGATTCAACGAGAGCAGCATAAGACATATATATGAGGCTAACCTAGTGAAGTTACAACACAGGACTACTTACATGCTGTACATTCGAAACAACATGTTCGGCTAACCAAGTAATTCTGTAAACAATGGATCAGATCAAAATTCTGCAGTCTTGCCCATCAGGTTGTGATTGGTGGTGGACAATTGCACAAATGGCAGATGGACTTCAATGTGGATAAACGTGTAGTGGTCCATTTTGGCAGGACCAATGGGATGCAGGAGTACAATATCAAGGGTAGGAGCCTTAGTTGTGTTGAAGAGCAGAAGGATCTTGGGGTCTGGGTCCATAGGACTCTTAAATCAGCCTCGCAGGTGGAGGATGTGGTCAAGAAGGTGTATGGTGTACTGGCCTTCATTAATCGAGGGATTGAGTTTAGGAGTCGGGAGGTAATGCTACGACTTTATAAGACCCTTGTCAGACCCCACTTGGAGTACTGTGTGCGTTCTGGTTGCCTCGCTACAGGGAGGACATGGAAGCTATTGAGAGGGTGCAGAGGAGATTTACAAGGATGTTGCCTGGATTGGGAGGCATGCCTTATGAAGATAGGTTGAGGGAGCTAGGTCTCTTCTCCCTGGAGAGACGAAGGTTGAGAGGTGACCTGATAGAGGTTTATAAAATGTTGAGAGGAACAGATAGGGTGGATTCTCGGAGCCTATTTCCCAGGGCTGAAATGTTCGCTAAGAGAGGACACAGGTTTAAGGTGCTGGCAAGCAAGTACAGAGAAGATGTGAGGGGTAAATTTTTCACTCAGAGGGTGGTGAGTGAGTGGAATCGGCTGCTGTCGGTGGTGGTAGAGGTGAGCTTGCTGGGGTCTTTTAAAAGACTTCTGGATGAGTATATGGGATCTAATGGGATTGGGAGTTTCAGATAACTCTATGGCTTGGTAGGTATAGATGTGATCGGTGCAACTTGTGGGCCGAAGGGCCTGTTTGTGCTGTAGTGTTCTATGTTAAATAACGTGGAAGAGGATTCCATGGATATCCCCATTCCCATCATAGCAGAGCCCAACATGTAAGTGCAAAAGTCAAGGCTGAAGCATTTGCAACCATCTTCAGGCCAGGTGTGCTAAATGGATGACCTAACTCTGACTCCTTCCAAAGTCCTCAATATCACAGACATCAGTCTTCAGCCAATACTATTTGCCGCACATAGTATCAATAAACAAATAAGCGCACTGCACTCAGCAATAGCTATGGACCTGCCAACATCTTGGCTGTAGCACAGATTTGTTCTTCAGAACTAGCCCCAAGTCAAGCAGTTCCACTAGCTACAAGGGGTATCTGCCCAACAAACTGAAAAATGTCTATGCATGTGTTTGTCCATGAAAAATAAAATCTAATTTAGTCAATTACTGCCCCACCAGTTCCTTCTCAATCATCAACAAATGATGGAAACTGCTGTTGACAATCCTATCAAGCAGCACATGTACAGTAGTAACCTGCTCAGCAACATTCATTTTGGGTTCTACCTGAGTCACTTAGCCCCAGTCTTCATTACAGCCTTGACCTAAACATAGTAAGTTGTCTCACAACATCAGGTTAAAGTCAGACAGGGTTTATTTCGTAGCATGAGCTTTCAGAGCATTGCCCCTTCATAAAGGGGCAATGCTCCAAAAGCTTGTGCTATGAAATAAACCTGTTGTAATTTAATCTGGTGTTGTGAGGCTATTTACTGTGTCTACCCCCGTCCAAGACCAGCAACTCCACATCATGACTGACATAGACATAGAATTTCACTCATACCCGTAGATGAGGCAAAGAGAGAGAGAGAGAGAGAGAGAGAGAGAGAGAGAGAGAGAGACCTTGACATTAAGAAATCATTCGATACAGCGTGGCATCAAACAGCCAGAAAAACATGACTGTGCTTGTTGGAAATCCCAAGCCCCAGGACATTACTGCAGAAGTTGCACTGCCTAGTCCTCAGCTCAATCATCTGAAGCTGCTGCATCAATAACCTTCCCTGAACCAAGGTTAGAAGTAGGATGTTCACTGATAATTTCACACAACTACATTCCTATGATTCTTCAGATAATCAGCCTGTGCTTGCATGCAGCAAGATCTAGACAAGTTTCAGGCCAGGGTTGATAAATAGTAATCAACATCCACACCACTTAAGTGCCGTGCAATTCCCATCTCCAGCCACCTCCTGCCTTCAATGGCATTATGATCCCTGAATCTCCCACCATCAACATCCTTGGAGCTTACCACTGACAAGAAACTCAACTGGACATGGTGCATAAATAGTGCAGTTGTAAGTGCAAGTCAGTTCGTAGAAATTCAGCAATGTGCAAGCCTTATCCTGAGTCGCCAAAGTCTATCCACCATCCACAAGGCACAAATCAAGAATGTGAGGCAAAATTTGTCTGGATAAGTACAATACAATAACATTCAAGAAGTTTAAAATCATCCAGGACAAAACAGCTTGCCTGAAAGGCATCATCTTAAATATTTGTGCCCTTAACACACACACTACTTGTGCATTGTGACAGCAGAGTGTAACATCTATAACAAACTGCAGCAACTCGACAAGATTGCTTTGACCGTTCCTTTCAAATGCCCAGCCTCTAACACCATGGAAGAGAGCGTCAGCAAGCACATGTAAAAACCAACACCTACAAGCTCTGCTCCAAGTGCCTCACCATCCTGGCTTAAAACTGTATCATTGTTATTGGATCAAAATCCTGAAACTCCCTTTCCAACAGCACTGTGGTTGGCTTACACCACATGGACTGCCACAGTTCAAGAAGGCATCTCCAACATCTTCTCAACTGTAATTAGGGATAGGCAATAAATGCTGAACTTGCCAGTGATGCCCACATTCTATTTTTAAAAATTCATTCAAGGGAAGTGGGTGTCACTGGCTAGGGCAGTATTTATTGTCCATCCTCAATTGCCCTTAAGGTGGTGGGGGATGAGCTGCCTTCTGTGGATAGGTTTATGGACGAAAAGGGATTGGTTTAGATTAGTGGGTCGGTGTTTTTTTTAAAAAAAACTGGTCGGCGCAACATCGTGGGCCGAAGGGCCTGTTCTGCGCTGTAATGTTCTATGTTCTATGTTCTTGAATTGCTGCAGTCCTTATGGTGTAGGTACATCCACAGTGTTGCTATTAGCAAGGAGTTGCAGAATTTTGACTCTATGGCACTGAAGGAATGGCAATATATTTCCAAGACAGCATAGTGAATGACTTGAGGGGAACTTCCATGTGGTAGTATTCCCAGGTATCTGCTGCCCTTATCCTTCTAGATGGTAGTGGTTGCGGGCTTCAAATGCACTGCATAAGTATACTTGGTGAGTTCCTGCATTGCAACTTGTAGATATTGTACATTGCTGCCCCTGTGCATTGGTGGTGTAGGGAGTGAATGTTTGTGGATGAGGTGTTAATGAAGTATGTAGCTTGTTTAGGACTGTGTCAAATTTCTTGAATGGTGTTTCAGTTGCCCTCACCCAGCTGGGTGGACAATATTCCATCATACTCCTGATTTGTGACTTTTAGATGGTGGACAATCCTTAGGAAGCCTGGAGGTGAGTTACTCGCCACAGGATTCCTAGCATCTAGAATAGTTGCGTTCTTGGGCAGTGGTTGATTCAATGCTTGAATCCGTCATCAAAGAAGAAATAGCGAGGCATCTTGAGAAGAATTGTTTGATAGAGCAGACACAGCATTGATTCGTTAAGGGGAAGTCGTGTCTGACGAATTTATTGAAATTCTATGAGGATGTGTCTAGTGCGGTGGATGTGGTGTTTCTCAATTTTCAGAAGGCGTTTGATAAGGTGCCGTACAAAAGGTTGTTACAGAAGGTTAGGGGGCATGGAGTTGGGGGTAAGGTGTTAGCGTGGAAAGAGGATTGGCTGTCAAACAGGAGGCAGAGAGTAGGTGTCAATGGGTGCTATTCGGATTGGTAGTTGGTGACTAGTGGAGTGCCCCAGGGATCGGTGCTGGGACCTCAGCTATTTACCATTTATATAGATGATCTGGAGGAAGGAACTGAGTGTAAGGTGTCAAAATTTGCTGATGACACAAAGATGAGTGGAAAAGCAAACTGTGCGGAGGGTGTAGAAAGTCTGCAGAGGGATCTAGATAGGCTGAGCGAGTGGGCGAGGACCTGGCGGATGGAATACAATGTTGGCAAGTGTGAGGTTATCCACTTTGGTAGGAATAATAGTAGGAAGGACTACTACTTATAGGGCGAAAAGCTGCAGCATGTTACGGTGCAGAGGGACCTGGGGGTCCTTGTGCATGAGTCGCAAAAACTCAGCCTACAGGTGCAGCAGGTGGTCAGGAAGGCAAATGGGATGCTGGCCTTCATAGCGAGGGGGATTGAATATAAAAGTAGGGAGGTCTTGCTGCAACTGTACAGGGCACTGGTGTGGCCGCAACTGGAGTACTGTGTGCAGTTTTGGTCGCCGTACTTGCGCAAGGATATTTTGGCCTTGGAGGGAGTGCAGAGGAGGTTCACTCGGCTGATACCGGAGTTGAGGGGGTTGAGCTATGAAGAGAGGCTGAATAGACTGGGCTTGTACTCGTTGGAGTTTAGAAGGATGAGGGGGGATCTTATTGAGACATATAAGATGATGAAGGGGATGGATAGGGTAGAGGTGGAGAGGTTCTTCCCGCTCAGAAGGGACAGCAGGACTAGAGGGCACAGCCTTAAGATAAGGGGGGTACAGTTTAGAACAAAGTTGAGGAGGAACTTCTTCACTCAAACGGTGGTGAATCTCTGGTGAAGTGGTGGAGGCTACCTCGCTCAATATATTTAAGACTTGGGTAGATAGGTTTTTGGTAGGCAAGGGAATTAAGGGTTATGGGGAGAAAGCGGGAAGTGGAACTGAGCCACTTCAGATCAGCCATGAACTTATTGAATGGCTGGGCAGGCTCGAGGGGCTAGATGGCCTACTCCTGCTCCTACTTCTTATGTTCTTATGTAACCCCTGGACATTGATAGTCGGGGATTCAGTAATGGTAATGCTATTGAATGTCAAGGGGAGATGGTTAGATTCTCTCTTGTTGGAGATGGTCATTGCCCAGTTCTTTCAGGGTTCAGTTCTCATGCTCATGTTTCAAACCAAGGCTGCTGTGGGGTCAGGAATTGAGTGTCCTTGGCAGAGCCCAAACTGAGCACCAGTGAGCAGGTTATTGTGAAGCAAATGGTGCTTGATAGCACTGTTAATGACCTTTCCATCACTTTACTGATGAATGAGGATAAATTGGCGGCCCACTAATTGGCTGGTTTGAATTTGTCTTATGTGCAGGATATACCTGGGCACTTTTTCACACTGCTGGTGGATGCCAGTGTTATAGCTTTACTAGAACAGCTTGGCTAAGGGTGCAGCATGTACTGGAGCACAAGGCTTCAGTATTATTGCTGGAATATTGTCAGGGCCCATAGCCTTTGTAGGAAGCAGGGCTTCAGCTGTTTCTTGATATCATGTGGAGTGAATCAAATTGGCTAAAGACCAG
The DNA here is from genome assembly GCF_965287045.1 of Carcharhinus amblyrhynchos. Lineage (NCBI taxonomy): Eukaryota > Metazoa > Chordata > Chondrichthyes > Carcharhiniformes > Carcharhinidae > Carcharhinus > Carcharhinus amblyrhynchos. The sequence goes on along the minus strand of NC_137326.1, from coordinate 96,804,758 downwards.
TGAGGTGTGGAGAGGGCAGCAACAGGTTACTTTATCTGTGTGTTGCCATGAGACTTCATGGGGTCTGGAGCCTATTTTGATGACTCCCAGGGCAACTCCCTCCTAACCATTGCACTATTGGTGGGACAGGACATACTCAAGGATGGTGATAGTGATGTCTGGGATATCGGCTATCTGTATGATACCATGAACATCACTATTCCAGGCTGCTGTGACACTCGTCTGTGGGAAAGCTCTCCAAATTTTGGCATTAGCTTTCAGATGTTAGTAAGGAGGACTTTGGCAGGGTTGGTGCTGAGATTGATTCTGGGTAGTCCACCCAGTTTCACTCCTTTGAGACTTCTTAATGGTTTAAGTGGTTTGCTAGGCCATTTCAAAAGGCATTTAAAAGCCAACCACATATCTGTTGGCCTAGAATTACATGCAGGATTGGCCAGACTAGGGGTGGCAGAATTAGTGAACCAGATGGGGTATTTTTTTAACAACACTCGACAATCGTTTCATGGTCATCATTAAGACTTTAATTTTGGATTTTTAAAATTTTATTCAAATTCCACCATCTGCCATAGTGGGATTCGATTCTTGTGTTCTCAGAACAGTACCCTGGGTCCCTGGATTAGAAGCAACGACGCCGCTATGCCATATCCTCCTCGAATGAACATTAAAAAAATCTTCTGTATTACTGAAAAATCTTCTCTGCAATCTGGAATGATGGCCAATAGTTCATTATGGGCAAAACAGAAAGTCCTTTTGCAAAAACAATTGCACCATGATACACTCAACAGCAAACACCAATTTATTCATTTTCTTCTCCATTATGTAAAATCATTATGTTAACCAATCTCTCCCTGTGGCTTCACCATGCATATCAAACCTTGTGCTTTGTAATCGCGCCACAATCCGCTTCCCATTCTTGACGCTGGCTACATGATACACAGGTCTGGTCAAGATCTTTTTGCGAGTGCATACCAAGCTATCATTTCTTAAGGAAGTGGTGAGGGAGCAGGAAAAGAAAATCAGCATGACTGCAGGGCTAGAAAATTAATTCCAATAAAAAAAAACACTTGTGATAAAATAGTACCAACTTGGTAGGTCTTTTGAGAATGGATTCAGGAAAAGGCAAGCCAGAAAATCTATTATATGTCCTGGGACTGGATGAGTGTCCATTCCATTTATCACGTGGCTGGGTACCAACCACAAGAAACTGGCCATGAGACATGGTCACAGCACAATGGTGAAAGCCTGGGAAAATTATGAATCAAACAAAAGAAAAGGTGAAGTTTTAATACCATAATTGATTGATGCAGTAGCATTTGGAAATTTAAATGCCTCTGGCTCCTTAGCAACATTGGATGTCAAATGTGTGTACTGTTGCTAAGGATTCATTCACCTAAATTGCATAACATTATAATATGCCCACATATTGAGGTTTGGCTCCAACTTCTACACTAATATTCAGCTCCCGCTTTGCAACATCTACAATGGCAAATTATGATGCCAAGGAATGTAAAATTGTTCAGAAGTCTTCCCACTACCAATACTAACATAGCTGCTATGTATATTGTACAAGTTTCTGTTCTCATTCCTCACATGCTAAATTAATGTGAAGAATTGTGGCAAACAATCCATGCTTCAACTTCCCTCATTTAGACTGGCAACCTTCCTTACTCACTTGCTGTTCTCAAAATGTGCAAAAAACTCTTAGCCAACAGGAAAAAGCAGCAACTAAACTTTATTTACTGCTTGTTGAGGTAACTATAGTGTTGTGATGCCGCTGCATACTCAAGAGCTTTAAAGCATCAGAAAACTGTATTATGTGCCAAAATCTCCTAGACATAAAGTAATCTTTCAAGCGCTTGCCTGCCAATTGGGTTGTCAGAAATAACTTTTCACTGGTGGAAGGGCTGAGAATCAGAGAACAGACATTTCATGTGATTGGCAAAGGACCAAAGGTGGCATGAGGAAACATTGTTTTATGCAGCGAGTAGTTAAATCTGGAACGCACAGCCTAAAAGGCTGGTGGAAGCAGATTCAGTCCAAGGGAATTGGCTAAGCATTTAAAAGGACTATGCAGGGCTATGGAGAAAGACAGGCAAGTGGGATTAGCCGAGCTACTCCTGCAGAGAGCTGGCATTGAATCCATGGGCCCAACGGCTTCTTTCCATACTGCAACCTTCTATGATTTTAAATAATTGATAAAAATCAGGTCATCACTCATTGCTATAATCAACATGTCATTTATATTCGCAAACTGAAAGGCGGTATCCACTGTGTACATAGAATGCACATAGGGCTAATTATTCACGCAGACGTGGGGAGCCTTGGTCTCAGCACACTTGGTAGGCTAATTTCTTGTGAAGCAGCCCCCTAATTGGTCATCTATGCGTTTGCCATCCAACTAAGGGTGGCAAACAGGATTATGAAGAGGGAAATCCAATAAAAGGACCTGCAGTACTGGACAGTTGGCAACCCCACCTCAGACGTGGTTCTTGCTGATGGAGGTAGGGAGAATGAGAGCATCTCAATCAAATGTCTGCTGAACATGTTTAGAGAGAAAAGACCCAGGTATATCCAGGCCATCACATATGAGCCATTTCAGTCCTCTCGCTCCATCATTGGGTTTTTAAGGACTGGCTCCATTGGTCCTTCAACCCAGCATTCTGGAGTCCATATCCATGCAATTGTCCAGTTCCTAACTAAGTCAGGGCATTAGCCACTGTAGGAAAGTGGGATAATAACTCCCAAATAGGATCTGCTTTGGAACTTTTGGTGGCCCATCTCCATGAAGCAGGCTGTCAATTCCCTTGGAGGCCTATCCCTCAGAAAGTCACTTGGACTTGGGACTGCACTGGGAAGCCTTCCCAACAGGGTTGCCTGGTACCCTCCAGCTGTCCCCTGGTACCAAAACCTCCCCACAAGGCTGGGAAAATTCAAGCCAGTATACCTTAAATATAAAACAGAAAACTGCACCTACGGGAAAATTAGGTATTAATTAATGGATGCAAGCATAATCATCAGCCCGCACATCATTAGCTGCAGTATTCAATGGAAAGGTGCTGCCTACCATCTGAAAATGTTTGTTATTTTAACAGTGAGTTCTGTATATTTGCATTCTGAAAGTCACCTTCATGCACATGCCTCAAAAATTTGTATTGGCAACCTTTGCCAATTTATGACATTCATCAACATAATTACATTCATCCTCACAGATCGAAATCTTGGCAAAAGATTATTGTTATAGATTATATTAAAAATTACTGTTTACCCGAGAGACTGATAACCTTTTCTAGTCACAGCTTAGCTCAAAAATTTCAGCTGAAAACTGGTGCTATACTGCAGGGTTATATAATCTACTTGGGTCTGATGCTTTCATAAAATAATCCTGAACAATGAAACTAACAGTAGCTCCAGGAGTAAATCAAACTCATAGCAACTGGCCCTGCTGACAGTCTTCACGGTAAATGAATTCAGCCAGTTTCACAGATATTTTAGGTCCTAATTTGCTGCAGGGTATCTTATAAAATTCTCCTTTACTCATTTAGGTATTAAAATTTTTTACATGGCAAGCTCCTCAAATTGTGAGCTGGTAAAATCACAGTAGAGGAAAGAGAGCAGCAGGGACCTGATGTTTTCATAGCTTTCCCAGTACCTTTTCCCTCGTGATTGTTTCATGTTCCTCTCTCCCTTCTGCCTCTTGATTTCCAAGTATTTTTGGAAAGTTTTTGTTATTTTCTACATTGAATACAGACACAAATGCTTTTCAACACTTCCAGCATATTCTTGTTTCCCATTGTTAATTCCCCAGGCTCATCCTTAAGGACATTCACTTTATTTACTCTTTTTCTAATTTTATGTATTTGCAGAAGCTCTTACTACATGTTTTAATATTGGTCTCATACTCTAATTTATCCCTCTTTTAAAGGGAATATTGGACAGGACCCAAGTTTAGTAAACAGCTACAAATAAAATATAGCATCTACAAAGTATTCAATGCATTTAATTATTGGGGTCGACAGAAAACTATTATTTTCACAAAGGCAATGGTGAAATGGCGCAAATTGGAGAGAAACTGTTCCAAGTATAATCATATACATATTCCTTGCTTGAAGTGGCTGCACTACATACATACAAATAACAGCAATGCCATAAGTCTCACCATTATTTTGGTAGCAAGTTATGGCATATTATGCATTCACATTTGGTGTAAAGCATCTCTGAAAAATAGATACTCAGGTGTTCCCTTGTGGACTCTCCCCATCAGAGTCATTGGTTTCATGATCAGCAGGAATTCTAATTAAATCACAGTCTCTGCCACCGTTCTGTTGTCTGATCAGCAGAAACCAGAATCTGTACTTAAGAATATCCTCTATAATGGGTTTTAGCAGGTTACAAATCAATTCAGAGAACCAGCTTGTACTAAGAACATAGAGGATATTACAGCACAGCAGGAGGCCATTAGGACATCATGTGTGTGCTGCTAGTTCTTTAGGAAAAGCTATTGAATCAATCTTCCTCATTGCGATGCTTTTTTTTTCCATTTCAAGTATCTATCAAATTCCCTTTTGAACGTTTCCATTGATTCTGCCTCTGCTACGATTTCCGTGCATGCAGAGCATAATAATTTGCCGCATAATAATTCTGGAAATTATCTTGTTTCGCACCCCCCCCCACCCCTGCTTACAGATCCACAAGCCAATAAAACAATTTTTCCTTATTTAATCTGTCAAAACCCCTGCCAAAGTTATTTCTGAACTGCAAGGAATTCCAATTAAAGTTAAACTCCTGTGAATCGGTTGCAGAAACCTTAATTATTTTCCACCATTCTCACATTATAAATTGCTTTCAAATTCCTAGTTGCTGTTTAGAGTTAACAATAATAATAGCTACTGAGCGCATGCATTAGAGATATGTCACAGTAGTGTCACTCACTCAAGGAAGAGGAGTATGAAGTATCTTGAGGGAGTAGCTCCAGTGATATATTTGTCTCATTTAGACTTTGTACATAGTTGGAATGTAAATAATTGAGTTTAACAGAAGACTATTGTCTCCAGCAAGTTCAGAAGTCTCTGAATCCAGAGATAAAAAAAAAATCACCATAACAGATAATGGCAGCAGTGATTTCATCCACAGAGTTACAGCAGAAAATGATGGAAAAAGCCAGCAGTGCAGCTCAGTGGGTGAAGAACATTATGGCCAGCCCAGCAATCACATTGGGGATGATGAAATACCAAGGACATCCAAGTAACTTGCAAGTGATGAAGCGAGGTAAAGGCAACCTTGGATCAGGGTGAGAAAAGGTTACAAACTTGACTCGTCCAAAATCATTTCAATGTGCAGAGGGCTCTGGACAGGCGGAATAATGGCATTAGATCTTGCAAGTAAAGAGAACAGAGATCAAGTTAAGATTTTACCACATCTGTTGGGAGCGTAGCAGATGACATGCTGGATAGATGGGTTAAATGAAGTGTCAATCACCTAAGAGGATGTCATTGGAGTCTTTAAATCTTCATAAAAATATTTTCATTGAGAGGGCGAAATTTAATCAGTGCACTCAAAAGCAGGATGATGGGATTGACACATTCACCAATCACTTGTATCACTAGCTGAAAATTGAGAGTATGGAAACTAAAAGATGATTGATGAGAGCATAGTCACTGGTATACTAGATGAGAATCTTTTTGACTTCTTACAATCTCAAGGGGATTTAAGTTTAAGCAAAGATGTACAACTGACCAGACAGACTGAAGACCAGAGGCAGAATAAGGCTTTTGTCAGAAATGTGAAGGAAATTTCCCAAGATGATGAAGTTGTTCACTTCCTAGGCTGTAAAACTGAAAATATAGCAAGACAGCAACCGGAGACATGCCTTGGAAAGACATCAACAGCCATTTTCCAATATCCTTGCTGTAGTGGGAAGAAGGTTCACAGGCAGGAAGAATGTCCTGTCTGAATCACTGTAGCAAGTTAAGCCATTTTAAAGTGGTCTGCTGTTCCAGGAAATGTGTTTATAAGACTGGAGAAATCTGCTAAAAGAAACTCCACTCAAGAAATTTAAGACTTTGACAACCAGGAAAACATTTTCCAAGGAGAAATAAAGGAAAGTAGTAGCCAGTATTCGAGTGCTGATATTGATGTGGGCATATGACCTGTGCTCATTGGAGTTTAGAAGAACCTTATTGAGACATATAGAATTCTCAGGGGGCTTGACAATTAAGACTTCTATGTATAAATGCATAGAATATAAGGAATAAATTCAAATTGGAAATTTGGAGATGGCAGCCATTTCTGAGACATGGCAGCCATTTCTGAGACATGGCTGCAGGATGGTTGGGACTGGAAAACAAACATACCAGACCATAAGGTTTACAGGACAGATAGAGAAAATGGCAGAGGGGTGGAGTAGCTTTATTAATTGGAAACAAAATCACTTCAATGGTGAGGGAGGATATAATGAGCAAAAAGCATCTAGTGGAGGACGTACAGGTGAACTGAGGAACATTAAAGGATCTAAAACTGTAATAGGTGTTGTGTATAGATCCCCTGGTAGCAGCTCTGAAACACTAGATTATATAAATACAGTAATTATGATTTAGTTACTAACCTAATTGTGCAGGAACATTTATGAAACAGTGATCATAACATGCTCAAGTTCAATGTCATGGTTGAGAGCAAAAAGCATAAATCAGCTCATATTTCAGATTTAGTTAAGGACCACTTTAGTGAGATGAGACAGTGACTGTCCACAGTATACTGGGAAAATCTGCTAATGGGTAAAACAACTGAAGAACATTAAGGAAACATTTAACGTAATACAGAACCAGTTTATACCACTGAGAAGGAAAAGCGCAACTTCAGAAAAACAGCCTTGGGCAAGAGATAAGAGACAAGATAAAAGAAAGGGCTTACAAAATTGCAAAGAAACACAGAGCCTGCTGAATGGGAAAGATACAAAGACCAGCAAAGGGCCACAAAGCAGCTTCTAAGAGATACTAAAAGGGATTATGAAAAGAAATTGCAAGGGGCATCAAAATCAATAAGATAACATTTGTTAGTTACATAAAAGGGAAAGAGGGTGATCAGGAGCAGTGTTGGCCCACTAAAGACTGCAAGCAAGGATATTGTCAATAACTATGGGAAAATGGCAGACATATTAAATAATTGCTTTGCCTTAGTATTTACAGCAGAAATTGGGGATAGCTCGTTGGAAGTCCTGAGGAAATTAATATTGGATCAGGGACAGGGATCAAGTACAATTCATGTCAATAAAACATTGGTAATGAGGAAATTAATTGAACTAAAGAGCGACACATCCCAAGGACCTGAGGTTTCCATCTGAACGTGTTAAAAGAAGTAGGAGAGCACACTGAAAGATAATAGTTAGGGCAGTGACAGAGTTCCCTAGGTTCAAGAGTCATCCCTCTGGATAGGAAAATTGCTCATGTTACTCCACTTTTTAAGAAAGGTGAAAGAGGAAAACCAGGGAATTACAGACCAGTTAGCCTAACATCCGCGGTGAGGAAATTGTTAGAGTCTATAATCAAGGATAGAGTAACTGAACACCACAAATTTTTTCAGTTAAGCTGGGAAAGCCAGCATGGATTCGTGACAAGAAGATCATGCCGAACAAACCTCATTATACTTTTGAAGAGGTGATTAGGGGAGAGTGACTATACAAATTAGAACTGGTTTTTCTAGCATTTCTAAAGTTGAGGGGTGATCTGATTGTCGTCTTCAAGATACTAACAGGAAAAGACAAGGTAGGTAAAGACAACTACTTCCACTGGTTAGAGGTTCTAGAAGTAGTGGGCATTGACTATAAATTGGGGCCAGACAGGGATATTAGGAAGCACCTCTATACAAAAAGGATGGTGAAGGTTTGGAACTCTTTGGAACTCTCTTCCACAAATGGCAGTTAATGCTAAATCAGTTGTGATCTTTATACCTGAGATAGTTTAATTTTTGGTAAGTGTTTTAGGCCATAAACAGGTATATGGTGTTAGACCACAGATCAACCATGATCTGATTGAATGGTCTGCCATTCAATCACAGGATCAAGGAGCTCAATGGCCTACTCCCATTTCTATGTGGGGTCAATGCTGAGGGTCATTTTCCCTTGTGGCTCAGTCTAGTACCAGAGGCCAGAGTAAGAGTCACTCATTTCAGACAAAGGTGAGGAGGAATTTCTTCTGAGGCTAGCAAGTTTGTGGAATTCTTTACCGCAAGAAGGCTGTACAGGCTGGGTCATTAAGTTTATTCAAGGTGGATTGTTCACTAATCAAGAATTATGGAGATAAGATGTGATTATCAGATCAGTCAAGGTCTGAATGGCAGAGCTGACACAATAGTACGAATAGTCTACTTCTGTCCCTACATCTTATGGTTTTATGATCAAATTCAAGTTAGATGCAGGAACTGCTGTCTCCATGCTGTCTGAAGGAGTTTCATGGTTGAATAAAATTAAACTGCAACCATCCTCCATCTCCAAGAACCACAGGAGAATATTGTTGAGATCTCATTTCCCTTTGGGGATCAGCCAGAAGAAGTGGAACAGAATGCACCAAGAATAATGATGACCACCAGCAAACTGATATTCTGGAACTTAATTTGCTTTTTCAGGCCAGACTGAGAATGAAGCCACTGCAAAAGCAGCTAATCTATCAGAAGAGATTCTGGACCTTACTGCACTTTCTGACTCCATGACCAATGATCACAAATTCTTTGTTGACTCTTTTGAGGATAATTGACCATTTTTTGAAGGTAATAAAAGATGAATTTTCTGCTTTATTCCATTGAGACCACTGACAAGATACAACAATCACAAGCAGCCAACAGAAAACTAATTAGGGAGGATCAGATGTTTAACTCCATCTAACCAATTATGAAGTTCAAAGGTTCCTAATCCTTACAGATACCACCAAGAGTCCATGTTTAAATCTCACCAGCAAGCCACAGAAGCAGTCAAACTTTCTTTCAGTAAAGAAGCAAAGGCCCAAACTACAGGACTTCTCCCAAGCTGATATTAAATTTCAGACAAGTCTTCAGTAATATGCAGGAACTTCCCAAAGATTCTGGTCGAAAGTTTATTCCATTGTTGATAAAGGCATAATCTTAATTTCTTGTGCTGACCCCAAGATCCTATTGGGCTGCAGTGAAGCAGCCTCATGCTAAAGCAAGCATGGAAGTGATCCACTATGTACATAAAAGAAATTCCCAGCCTAAAAGTAGGTATGTGCTTTTTTCCTCATCTTTAGCAATATCTTAAGGATATTCTTCATTGTTCTTTTCATCTGCCAGGTTCATTCCTGGCTCAGGGATTGAATATTTTTCTTGTTGTCATAGCAGTGGTGAACAATACAACTGTAAGTGTTCTTCATAGGAGCTGAAAATATTTCAGTTTTTCAAGCTAGTGTATATGTAAATCAGAAAAAGATGAGAAGATTTTCAGTTTATTGCCTTCATGTGCAAGTGGATATGATTATTCAAGTTCTGGAGGGTATCCACTGTGGTCAGTTTTTACACAATTGGTCTTCAATGCCTTTACACTGTGACATTAGTGTATCTTTAAGGATTGTTTTTTAATCAACGTTCTTTGCAGCTGTCCCAGCCTCAGCTTATGTCATTGTTGCCGAGTTGTCGATCAGAAGGCCTTTTATTGCTCTTTCAATGATTTAAATGGGATTATTTATGCCGGGATCTTTTATGACCCTGCATCATTAGGAGGATGGTCATGTGTTCTGACACTTTTTTTCTTCCTAGTGAATTTAAGGTTTCATTTTTTTGGCTGCTGTTTTTAGTTTTAGAAGGGGCATCAAGCTGAAAAGAAGTCTTTCACTCTTTCGCTAGTTTTGGAAATTCTGTTGGTTCACTGAAAGCAAGGCTTCTGGCCTTCCTGGGGTAGAAAATCTGCTGTCAGTGGCTTGACCAGAATCTCTCTCTGCTGTTCTGGAAAGCTGTTCCAACTTTAAACTCTTCTGGATGTATCTCAAGGGTTGATTGAAGTTACAAGACTGAGTGATCAGAGTTTCAATTCTCTAACCAAAGGACTCAGTTCCAGTATCACGTGAACATTGGTCTTTGCTGTGTTGAACCTTTGGAAAGGGTTTCTGTCTATGGGAAGTTTTTGTTTGATTGGAACATATTAAGGATTTATACATTATTGTGGTTGTTTCTGATTTTTGTTTGTAATTGATAAAAGTTACTGCATGGTGGCACAGTGGTTAGCATTGCTACTTCACAGTACCAGAGACTTTGGTTTGATTCCTGGCTTGGATCACTGGCTATGTGGAGTTTGCATGTTCTCCCCATGTTTGTATGGGTTTCCTCTGGGTGCTCCAGTTTCCTCCTACAGTCCAAAGATGTTCAGGTTAGCTGCATTTGCCAAGCTAAATTCTCACACAGTGAACCCAAACAGGGCTGGAGTATTGCAACTAGGGGACTTTCACAATAATTTCATTGTAGTGTTAATGCAAACCTACTTGTGGCTAATAAATAAACTTAATTTTCTTTCCATACATGCTAACTGTATTCTTAAAATAAACTTTGTTTAATAAAAGCTCTCCCATGGGTCATTTGAATCATACCTGAGATGAAACATTTTATGTTTATCTTAGCCAAATTCAAACTGAAAAGCGTATGATCCAGGCAGGCTTCATAAAACAGTTTGGAGTTTCTGACCTGAATTATAACAACATGCAGATTACTGCAAGTGTCACAACACAGGAGCCAGCAGTTGTGAGAAGCTGCTATCCCATTCCACCCTCCACCAATATGTTTGCTTCCCAAGGAGACAATAAGGGAATGTACACATCCTCTAAAACAGCTTAGAATATTGTTTGGGAGTGAATGAGGGGTGGGAGGGAAGAGGTAGAATTAAGACTTATTGCTAATAATTGCTACTGAGCGTATAGTAAGGAGATATGCCATAGTAATCTAACTCACTGAAGGAAGAAACATGTGAAGCATTTTCGAGAGTAGTCCCAGCCACATCTTAATCTTAGTCTTTGTGAATAGTATGCAAATAAATGTTTTTTCAACAAAGGACCATCGTCTCCAGCAAGATCTCTTCTTGAGAAAAAAGCAAACAAACCCAGAGAAAAAATACATGATAAGAGCGTTCCCTTGATGCAGCTATCTCTAGATTGCCAGGAAGCTACATTTTGATGGCTATCTGTACACTGATGACACATGAACAAGGAGGCAGAATGGCATGGTAACTCAGGCAGCAGAAACAATTCCATTTCTCATACAAAGTAGGAGCCTTGTCTATCAATTTACTTTTATTTATTCAATTGCGGGCCTGTAAGAATTGCTGGCAAATCTAGAATAGTATTGAATAAAATCACTACAATGCAAAAGGAGGCCATTTGGCCCATCAAGCCTGTACTGACAACAATCTCACCCAGGCCATATCCCTGAAATCCCATGTATTTACCCTGCAAATTGTCTGACACTAAGGGGAAATTTAGCCTGGCCAGTCAACCTAATCAGCACATCTTTGGAGTGTGGGAGGAAACCAGAGCACCCAGAGGAAACCCATGCAGACACAGGAAGAATGTGCAAACTCCACACAGACAGTCACTCAAGGCCGGAATTGACCCCGGATCCCTGGCACTATGAAGCAGTAGTGCTAATCATTGTGCCACCATGCTGTCCATGTCTGCATTTAATGTCCATCCAAAATTGCCACGGATAAAGGGATATTTCTTGAACCCCTTCAGTCCATATAGTGACGGTATCTCTAAAGTAGGGAGTTCATGTAAGCAGAAGAAGGAAAATTATATTTCCAGATCAAGGTAATGTGTAGCTTAATGAGGAACACAAAGGTGGCAGCAATCCCATGCACCTGCTCCCCTTCTCCTTCTGAATGGTAGAGATTGAGCTGGAAGAGCCTAATAAAGGAGACTGGTGATTGTTGCATTGCAGTTTGCAGACGGAACTCACTGCTTCCACTGCATGCTAGTGGTGATGAAGATTTAAAGTGGTGGATTGGATCTTTATCTAGTGGGCTGCTTTGTCCTGCATGCTGTAAACCTCAGGTTTACAGCATGGAAACAGGCCCTTTGATCAAATTTGTCCATGCCACCCTTTTGTTTCTAACCACTAAGCTAGTCCCAATTGCCTATGTTTGGCCCACATCCCTCTATTTCCATCTTACCCCTGGAGCTGTCTAAACATTTTTTAAAAGACAAAATTGTACCCGCCTCTACTACTACCTCTGGCAGCTTGTTCCAGAGAACACCCTTGGAGTGAAAAAATTGCCCCTCTGGACCCTTTTGTATCTCTCCCCTCTCACTTTAAACCTATGCCCTCTAGTTTTAGATTCCCCTACCTTTGGGAAAAGATATTGACTATCTAGCTGGTCTATGCCCCTCATTATTTTATAGATCTCTGTAAGGTCACCCCTCAGCCTCCTATGCTCCAGAGAAAAAAGTTGTTGTCTATCCAGCCTCTCATAACGCAAACCATCAACTCCTGGAAGCATCCTAGTAAATTTTTTCTACACACTTTCTAGTTTAATAATATCCTTTCTATAATAGGATGTTGAGCTTCTTGAGCATAGTTGGAGAGTACATCATCCAAGCAAGCAAAAATTCTTCACACCCATGACTTGCACCTTGTAAGCAAAGGAATTGCTTTTGAAAGTTAGGTGTGAATTATTCAATCCAGCTGCTCACCACCTCCTGTGGTCATTGTGTCTATACAGCTGGTCCAGTTCACAGAGTCAGGGATCCGGATTCGATTCCCAGCTTGGGTGATCGTTATGTGGAGTTTGCACGTTCTCACCGTGTCTGCGTGCATTTCGTCTGGGTGCTCTGGTTTCCGTCCACACTCTGAAAGACGTGCTGGTTAGGTGCATTAGCCATGCTAAATTCTCACTCAGTGTACCTGAACAGATGCTGGAGTATGGCGATCAGGGGATTTTCACAGTAACTTCATTGCAGTGTTAATGTAAGCCTACCTCTGACACTAATAAATAATCAAACTTACTATAAAAGAACAACATGACAGCTTCAAACATGTACTAGCTCTGCTGCCATAACACGTGCACATCCTTCATGTGCATGTAGGATAGGCTGCACAGGTGCTGCCTTTCTTTTCTTGTATTATTTCCTTATGCACATTAAAACAAATTGCCAAAGTTACCAAATGCCAAAATATTAACAAGTGCCTAAATTTGAAATTTGAGACTCAAGCAAATGACCTTCTTGCATGTACCATCCCCTCCCTCTCCCCATTGATGATTGGTCTTTGCAGGGCATAAATGTTACTTGCCATTTATGAACCCAAACTGAATACTAAGCAGGTCTTTTTGTATTTGGATGAAGACCACTTTTGTATCTGGGAAGTTGTGAATGGTACCGAACAAGGCAGTCATCGAATGAGCATCTCCACTTGAAACATTATAATGGTGGGAAGGTCACTGATGAAGCGGCTGAATGTTGTAGTACCTCAGATATTGTTGTGAGCAATTTCTGTGCTGATGCCCTGTAACTAAGGTCATTGGCCTCCAAACAATCACAATCCTAACTGCTTGGTATTACTCCCAGTAAGAAGTCTCAAAATACCAGGTTAAAACCCAACAGGTTTATTTGGTAGCAAAAGCCACTACCTTTCGGCGCGCTCACTGCTCCTTCATCAAGTAGACTCACATGACAAAGGAGCAGGGAGTGCTCCGAAAGCTATAGATTTTGCTACCAAATAAACCTGTTGGAATTCAACCTGGTATTGAGAGACTTCTTAACGTATTTACCTCAGACCAACGCTGGCATCTCCACACCATGACAGGTATTATTCCAACCAGAGGGTTTCCCCCAACTCCCATTGACTCTGGTATTGCTAAGGCTCCTGGATTCTACACTCAGTTAATAACTAGCTTGCTGTCTTGGGCAGTTACTCTCACCTCACCTCTGGAACGTAACTCCTTTGCCCGTGTTTGGACTGGGGCTATAATGAGGTCTGGATCTGAGAAGGCCCAGAGGAACCCAAATTGGGCACCAATGAGCCAGACATCAGTAGGAGCCACTTGATGGTATTGTTGCTGACATCACTGTTGAGAACAATCGAGAATAGACTAAAGGGGCAAAAATATCCAAACTGAATTTGTGCTGCTTTTTGTGGAAAGGACACACCTGGGTGATTTTATTTGGAACTGTAGTTGTACAGAACCACTTGGCTACAGGCACAGCAAATTCTGGAGCAGAAGTCTTCAGAGCTACAACAGAAATGTCAGGTTCTACTGCCTTTGCTGAGCCCACTGTGCTCAGTCTGTTCTTGATATCATGTGAAGTGAATCAAATTGATGGAAGACAGGTTTTGCTAATGCAGGATCTCAGGAGATTCAGATGGATCACCTACACAGTACTGTTGGAGATGGTTGCAAATGCATCAGCTTTGTTTTTTGATTATCCCCGAGTTGAAAGTGGGAAAAGAAAATCACCAAGAGTTATACTAATAATTATAAGTGACCTCTTTGCAAAGTGCATGTAGGATTTTACTAAGTTCTTATTTTATTTTGGTTAAAAAAGGCTTCCCATTTGCATGGAATTAGCTTCAGCAGAGTAATGAATAGAGGAAAACACAGGAAAAGCAAACAAGAGAATATTTCTTTCAGAAAATTTATGATAATTGCCTTAGTGAAACTAGTTTGGAATATGATACTATTAATATTTATAGTAAGCAAGGAAGTTATAGTCTAAGTAAATATAGTCCTTGCAGTAGAGCAATTGATTACTGTTGTGAATATTGTTTCATTCCACACTGCATTTATTACCCAAAATATATTTCATCACAACTGAATCAGTTACAAGACTCTGAATCAAATGGATCTGCCTCTGAACCACAGGCAGCATGGTGACACCGTGGTTAGCCTTATAGTGCCAAGGATCTGGCTTCAATTCTGGCCTCAGGTCACTCATTGTGTTCTCCCGTGTACGTGTGGGGTTTCCTCTGGGTGCTCCGATTTCCCTCCATAGTCCAAAAATGTGCAGGTTAGATGGATTGCCCTGTGGGGTTATGTGGCTAGGGTGAGTAAGGTATTCTGTCAAAAAGTCAGTGCAGACTCAATGGGCCAAATGGCCTCCTTCTGCGCTGTTGGAATTCCATGATTCTATAAATATGGCATGACAATCCAAAAAAATCTTTGGGCTTTGCCCTCAAATGAAGAAACAGCAATCAGCTTGGGCCTCAAGGGTGCATATTCCCCTGCCTGCCAGCAGTCAAAACCATATTCCAAGAGAAGAAATTGGCTAGAGATAAATATCCCAACGACAGATGAGTGACAACAACAACCCACCAAAAGGATCACTCATCATGCTCTCTGATGAAAAACAAACTTAAAAAGCAACTTCATATGAAACCCTCTACATTGTGTCCTCCAATTTACAGCCAAGTGCAAACTAAGGGAACGACTTGTAATGGAGAATTTTTGTTGCCTCAAAGATTCACAGTTATTGACAGTTTACAAATTGGGCTTTTTGATTTAATGTATGAAAGGGTGGGGAGTCAAAATTCAGAAGCAGATTCCTTATTAGGTTTTTACTGGATCAATTTATCTCTATTAAAAGGCATTTTTGTGTGGGGATTGCTCTTCCCACATTACTGCTCCAAAACATAAATAGAACTACTTTCAGACAGATATTTACTTGGCAGCCTGAAGTCATGAATAAGCCAGCTTGCTTTTAACAAAAAGTACAAGTGGAGAAGAGAAAGAGATAAAGAATAGCTCAACGTGATATGAAAGACAGAGGGAGAGAGAGTACAACCTCTTGCCTGATCCAGATAATGATTTTGCAAGTAATAATTAGATTATGAATGCCAATTTACTGCACTATACCTGCTTCCCATTTAAAGCAAGGAGACTAATTTGACAAACCATTTATTTTTCAAAACCTTGGTGGATTCTTATCAATTATTAATTGATTTCAGTCAATTTTTTTTTATTAGTATTTTGGATCCCAATGGTCAATGATTTAAAGTGTCCTGTATGCAGGTTAGTTGTCCGAGTTACAAGATTTTAGAATCAAGAATTCATGAAGCTACAAGATATCCAAGTTTAGGCTGGTGCGAATGAGTTTTAGATTTTAAAAACAAATGGCTTTTTCCCTTTACTTGGGACCAGGTTGGCTCAGACGACAGCAGTCTTTCCTGAGGCAGGAGGCTCTGGATGGGGTGAAACTCCATGCTGGGACTTCAATATAAAATTCACACTGATACTTCAAGTCCAACATTGCTTGGCTACAACACTCCAATGAGTCAGCTAGTTGAAGTAGCCATTACAAATATAAAAGGAACAAAACCAAAGATGATTAGTGGAGTCTTCCCTGCCAAACATTACTCTACCACAATCATCATCATTACTGGGTCCTTCATCTCTCCGCACTTTGTGGCATCTTGTTGTTCTCAGACTGCTGTGCTTGCTTACATAAATGTACACTTCAAATATATCAATCAAAAGAATTCCAAAACAAAACACATACTACATTAATGCAATGGTATGCATAAGAACATAAGAAATAGGAGCAGGAGTAGGCCATCTAGCCCTTCGAGCCTGCCCCGCCATTCAATAAGATCATGGCTGATCTGTTGTGGCTCAGTTCCACTTTCCCGCCCTCTCCCCATAACCCTTAATCCCCTCTCTTATCAAGAACCCATCAACCCGCTTCTTAAAAATATTTAGCGAGGCAGCCTCCACCACTTCAACGGGCAGAGAATTCCAGAGATTCACCACCCTTTGAGTGAAGAAGTTCCTCCTCAACTCCGTTCTAAACCGCCTCCCCTTTATCTTGAGGCTGTGCCCCCTAGTCCTACTGTCTTTTTTGAGCGGGAAGAGTCTCTCCACCTCTATCCTATCCATCCCATTCATCATCTTATACGTCTCAATGAGATCTCCCCTCATTCTTCTAAACTCTAACGAGTACAAGCCTAGTTTATTCAGCCTCTCCTCATAGCTCAATCCCCTCAACTCCGGTATCAGCCTAGTAAACCTCCTCTGCACTCCCTCCAGGGCAATTGGCATGAGGCCAAATAGGGAAACAGCATAGGTTCAGCGAGAAAGTAGAGTAGACAAGAAGATGACAAGAAGTGGATCAAACTTTGGAAAAAGGCCATGTTCAGTGAGACAACCGCAGATCTGACCCAAATTAACTGTGATTTGGAGATGCCGGCGTTGGACTGGGGTAAACACAATAGGAAGTCTCACAACACCAACTTAAAGTCCAACAGGTTTATTTGGTAGCAAATGCCACTAGCTTTCAGAGTGCTGCTCCAAATCAGTTAATTTGGGTCAGATCTGCAGTCGTCTCACTGAGCATGACCTTTTTCCAAAGTTTGATCCACTTCTTGTCATCTTTTTGTCCACTCTACTTTCTCACTCCTTTGTCAGACAAAGGAGCAGCACTCTGAAAGCTAGTGGCATTTGCTACCAAATAAACCTGTTGGACTTTAAGCTGGTGTTGTGAGACTTCTTACTATGTTTACCAAATTAACTGGACAGAAAAGTTAACAAGATGACAACTTGGCAAAGGATATCTTAGATAACGATAAGCATCCAGTACAAAAGAAGTATCTGCCCTTGAGGTGATTGTCCACTGTTCCTCATAAAATCAAAATTAACGCACAAATGTTCAGGCATCAGTAGTTATTGAATGGAAATCCATTTACTAACTTAGATCCTGAATAACGTGACTGATAGCGAAGAAAAGCATCCTATTATTATTTGATGTGTAGGCATCCGAAAAGCCTATCCCAATGAAACAGATGGCTGGAGCATCTTTATTCAGCATTGATGAATTACTGTTTTTCCCCAAAGCTGACCTATTGTTGACTATTAAATTTCAGTTCTGTTATGTCTGGAGTTGTTAAAATGGAAGTTTCCGTCAGACCTCCAACGCAATTTGTTCAATCTGTGCCGTATCCTGCACTTTAGAACGTGAACCCACTTTCAGCTTTCAATAATAATGATCTCAGGATTTACAACGTGGCTGCTGAGTTCAGGAAATTTATTTGACAGGATAATGATTATGAAGAGTGTAAATACTGCAGCTTGAACCTTACCACACAACAGAATCCTTGATACAACGATTAGCTTAAATGAGTAATTACATTCTGAATGTAATTTTAAGCTGCCACAAAAGAATCCAAGTATTTCTGATAGGTTTAACAAAGAGGGAAACAAAAACAGGGGCAAATCCAGAGTTCCACATCTTGAGGCAATGGGAAGGAATACCATCAGAACCAAAACTCTCATTAAAGTGCAGAGTGAATGTTGGGTTTGCGATAAAAGTTGATGTCAATAGTAAGAGCAGAGTAGAGCGGGGTTCTTTATCAAAGTCTTTGAGGCAGGAGATGACATGAGCCAGAGCTGATAATTACTCAAGAGAGGTGGTAAGCAAGACTTGGTGAAGTTGGACAAGATATCAGGGCATCAAAAAAAGTAGCTGGTGAATTGACAGGAGGATGGTAGAGTTGGTGATCGTCAATAAATTTAGTTTGGCTAATTAATTATGAATGGAATGACAGACGTTTCTAGTGAAATATGCTTCCAGCCACTTGCTATGCTCCACAAATACGCTGGATAGCATCAGGGCTTGCTTCAGAAATGTCCAAGTCTGTGATTACAAAAATGCACGCTTATGTAATTAGGTGCTAAAGCTGGTGGAATATTATATATAGCTGCAGCATAATTATGTTGTCATTGTGAATAGCATCAGGGCCAAAGGTTTTTGAAAAGTAAAGTTTGTTTATTAGTCACAAGTAAAGCTTACATTAACAACACAATGAAATTATTCTGAAATTTCTCTAGTTGCCACACTCCGACACCTGTTCAGGTCAATATACCTAACCAGCATGTCTTTCTGACTGAGGGCGGAAACCTACACAGACACAGGGAGAACATGCAAATACCACACAGACAGTGATCCAAGCTGGGAATCGAACCTGGGTCCCTGCCACCGTGAGGCAGCAGTGCTAACCACTGTGTCACTGTGCCACCCAAAAGTAAGGGCAGCAAGGGCAAAAGGTTTTTTTTTAGTTTAGTTAGGGCATCTGAGGTCACTTACCAACTCACTCAAGAACAGCTTCTTCCCTGCTGCCATCAGACTTCTGAATGGACCTACCTTGCATTAAGTTGATCTTTCTCTACACCATAGCTGTGACTCTAACACTACATTCTGTACCCTCTCCTTTCCATTTCTATATACTGTATGCTTTGTCTGTATAGTGCGCAAGAAACAATACTTTTCACTGAATACCAATACATGTGACAATAACAAATCAAACGTGTCAATGTCCACTCTGCTTACTGCTGTGAAACTCTTGTTGAACTGTGAACCAGTATGTGGCAAAATCACCAAGATTGTACACTGGAACATTTCTGGTGCTGATGTGGTTCCAAGCGTCAGGCAATTAAAGCAGAATCTGAAGGAGATGGTAAAAGTTGTCACCAGCCTGGATGCGAATCAAGGAGGGGTTGCTGAAAGCCACTATTTGAACATATTGTGCTCTTTGAGACTTCTGGTCAGGCTTTCAAACACATGATGGACTTCCCTGGCTACAGCATTATTGAGCTGTGTCAGGTGTCAAGTCAAGGCAGATACAGGTGGACCTGTTCAGATTTGGTACTGGGACCATCCCAGAATACCATACAATTGATTGGGGAGATGTCCCCCACGCTTGTCCTCTTGTTCAGCCGCTGCTAATACTTGCTTTGTGAGAGGGTGGGAATCTTCCTTGGTGTGAACAAGCACATAGGTTTAACATCCTCTCCCAATGTAATGTGTATGTACCTTTCAAACACCACAGTCCTGTGAAGAGTTTTGGGAACTTGCATTTGTAGTTGGAGCCAGGCCCTTGCTGGTTGACTTTGTCAATCTTCTGCAACAGGTGAAATTCAACACAGGCTTTGCGGTTTAGTATGAATAGTTTTGGTTGTGGATCACGAAGAGGATCTCATGGATTGTTTTATTCTGGTATCTCAGTGTCATCTACATGTTGCCTTGCAGCAGGAGCTTTAGCCCTTTTGCCTCATCTGGGGGTGTTGTGGGAGGCGTTCGCTGCTCGGTCATCAGCCACAATTCTTTGTCCGACAGGACTGTTACGTTGACGCTGTGTCTATTTTAAAATGTGTTAAATGGCCATTGACTAAATTATCCTCACGTCAAAATGATAAACCGAAAGCTCACCCAAGGAGCATGGCTGTCACTCTTCCAGGCTTGCAGTTTTAACTTTACAGAAGTTAAACTAGAACCTAACTAGAGCTTTAGTTAGGCCGCACTTGGAATATAGTGCTCAATTCTTGTCACCACACTACCAGACAGATGTGGAGGCTTTGGAGAGGGTACAGAAAAGATTTACCAGGATGTTGCCTGGTATGGATGGCATTAGCTATGAGGAGACATTGGAGAAACTTGGTTTGTTCTCACTAGAATGACATTGAATGACACGTTTGATTTGTTATTGTCACATGTATTGGTATTCAGTGAAAAGTATTGTTTCTTGCACACTATACAGACAAAGCATACAGTATACAGAAACGGAAACGGACAGGGGTGACTTAATGGAAGTCTGCAAGATTATGAGGGGCGTGGACAAAGTGAATAGTTGGAAGCTTTTACCCAGGGTGGAAGAGTCAATTACTAGGGGATATAGGTTTAATGTGCGAGAGGCAAGGTTTAAAGGAGATGTACAAGGCAAGTGTGTTTACACAAAGGGTGATGGATGCCTGGAATTCACTGCAGGGGGTGGAATAGTGGAAGCAGATAGGAGAGTGTGCTTTAATGGGCATCTAGACAAATACATGAATAGGATGGGAGTGGAGGGATATAGTCCCAGGAAGGGTAGGAGGTTTTAGTTCAGTTGGGCAGCATGGTCAGTGCAGGCGTGGAGGGCCAAAGGGTCTGTTCTTGTGCTGTAATTTTCTTTGTTCTTTATGATCTTAGGGCCTTCTGTGTGTTTCAGGGTTTTTGCCCCCCACAATTTGCTTCAGTGTCCATTCCTGTTGTCCTGAAAACATAGGGTGAAACTGCAGGACATTGATCTCACCTGTGGGGGCATTTTGCTCCACAGCCTTGGCATGCAACGCTGCTGGCCAATTTGGACATTGCTTTCCCTGCTCTGGGGTATCTCTGTGTTTTTGTTGCTTAACTAGCTGAACAGTGGGTTGGCCTTATACTTCACTTTAAAATGGCTCTATGCTGCTCACAGAGTTCTGACTGCTTAACTGTCTGGATTACCTTCTCCAGGGTTAGAACTTCCTTTGCTTGCATGAGATCAGAAAGTGTGTTGTCTGCTACTTCTACCACAATTCCATCTCTGGTGAGGTCAGAGTTTATCTCTCCGTTATTCATAACCTTCTGCCATCTTATATAAATCATTCATAAATTAATCGACAGGTTCTCCGGGCTGCTGGACTCACTTGTTAAATTCAGCCCTCTGCTGGACTTGCTTGTTAAATTTAGCCCTTTCACAGATATTTTAATCTTCACAGCAATCAAATATGTCAAAATATTTTAGAACTTCTTCAAATTTAGCAGATGATTCTTTGATTCCCTGTCTTGCAATGTAACCTGCAATTGGACCTACTGAATAAGCAGTGAGTTCACCTGCTCTGCTTCAGGTCTGCACAAAAAGTCAAAGCATTGGGGTATCTTAGGAAGTTATACCTCTAAGTTCCCCAAATATGCAACTGATCTGGGCCTTGGACCAGTCTGAATTGATTTGACAGAGTGGAATTCTGCTTCATAGTTAAGTCTTTAAATATTGATTTTGTTTTAAGAGTTTTATGAATTTTAAGATGGCATTGGCATTTACTCGGAAACAGATTTCTTGCACTTGCTGTTTTGGTTGGACTCCTCTAACAATGGCTGCCTGGATCACCTGCAGAATTCTGTTATTCAGAGCCTACTCTTCAAGTTTTGAATTTGCTGAATCCTGGCTTTAGCTTTCTCTCAGCTGAGTTTAGAATTTGTGATTCTCCCCCCATTTCGGAGCAGGCCTAGATGCCACATGTTGCGTCAAGTGGTGGAATGGGTTTTAAATAATTGAGAGTCAGAAAAGCAGTTTCAAAAGATTTTCAGGACTGGCTGTAGCCTGGCGTTTTAAAAGATTGAGGTCATCCTTGTTTCATTTGCTGACTCTGCATTTTGGAATTTGAAACTGGACTTCCAAAGGTGATTCAATGGAGTCTTCTGTTGCAATAAAGAAGCTAAAAGAATGCTTTGTTACATTTTTTTTCAGTCTTCCAGAATTGTTTTTCCTCTGCATTTCCTGAATGGCTTTAGGATTTTCACCTGCTGCCACCATATGGTGTTGGTTATTGTTTGGCAAGTCTAAAGTCGTCTTTGTGGTCATACATAGGTTAACTATAAGGTTTCATTGACTCTTAGAACTATTTACAAAGGGTACAAGCTCGGGAAGGTCTCCATGCTTGCTAGCACACATGGCTCTGTCCAACATTACAGACCTTGCCTGTAGTCATGTGTTCTTTTACATCACACTTTGGACGCTCCTACATAAACAACCTGGCACATTTGGAGTTAATGTGGCAAGTCCTTGTACTACACTAGTACAGTTCTATTGAAATATCTGTTTGCCACAAACTACCTGGTTCCATTTTTCACAGAAAAATAACTGGCTTGTAGAATACAATCCAATAACACACATCCTGAACTTCAGTATAACAAAATAATTTAACAAAATTGCTTAAGTAGTGGTATTTATGTACTTTTATTCACAAGTTTCTTTCAGTTGTATAGTGAGATTTGTTGAGGTTGAGAAGCTGTCAAAATGAATGTTATTTCTTTGTGCTCCCCTCTGTTCATTATTATGTCGAGTCTATATAATTTGTGTAATGTCAGGCTGCAGAAACGAAACCGTCTCACAGTAAGAAAAGTCCTCGCACTTGGAACTTAGGAGTTGTGTTTACTAATGTTTTAACTGCAGGAAAGGTTTGTTGGTTGATATTATTATGAAAAGCTTGTACAAACGAACTGACCATGCTAGATATACTAATTCTGATCACCAACAATCAGTATCAGATACAAGAGATTTGATTTTTTGGATAACTGCACAGAAGTTGAATTATATTAGTTTTGGTTTTAGGCATTTTATTTTCTGAATTAGGGTTAGAAAAACAGTTGGGCTTGCTGAATAAAAGGTTTTCAACAATCAACAGCTTGGAAGTGCCATAGTCTACTAGAAGCTGCACATCCTCACCATCATGAGAATTCAGTTCTTGCCACTCACTGAATGGTGAGCAACTGAGGAACAGGAGGAAAGTAAGGGTGCCCCATTCTGGCCAGGATGCCCGTGGACAACTCACTTGACCAGCTTCATCCCAATTCCTCATTCATCAACCTTCCCTGCCACTGACTATCATAACTCCCATTGCACTGAGCCACAATGCAAATATAAGTCAATTAAGCATACCGAACATAAACTAATCACCCCCATGCACTCCTTTAGTGAGTTTCCTGCCCTTGTGCTCCTGATCTGTGCAACCATCGCAGTTGCAGCATAGCTGGAGGAAGACTGCAGATGATCTTATACAATAACCTGAAGCTGCTCAAGCTTTAGATGTTTTGGACTGCGGCATCTCAGAATGACTGGCAGCTATCTGGCAT
Organism: Carcharhinus amblyrhynchos; assembly: GCF_965287045.1. NCBI lineage: Eukaryota > Metazoa > Chordata > Chondrichthyes > Carcharhiniformes > Carcharhinidae > Carcharhinus > Carcharhinus amblyrhynchos. Next base: position 96,781,143 of record NC_137326.1, on the reverse strand, counting down.
GACTGGCTGATGCACAAAAGCAAGGGCATTGTTACCCTGAGTGATGATACTGAGTTCTTGCTCCTGGAGCACTGCCATTCCTCCCTGAGGCAACATCACAGCAATCCATGTGGTGGAGGACAGGATTGTTGAATTATTGCGACTCCTGCAAGCCACTTCAAACATGAATCAACAGCCATGATGGCAGGCAAGCTCGCATAACTGAAGTCTGAGCTTCCAGCACAATACCAAGACATTGAGTAGCTTCTACTTATGTTGTAAATGGAAGTAGAAGCATCAACAATCTAATGCCACATTACATCTGAGTCTGTAAAATGTCCTCAAGGAGTCAGCCATCACTTGCTGGAAAGCATAGGCTACAGGCTCAGCACAAAGCCCTGTGCAGAGTTAGTGCCTTGATATTGATAGACCTACCAGAAAACCTACTGGCAATGTACCAAGTATTTTGCCTACCAGGCTTCTTTTATAGGCCAACCAAGCAAACTACTGATCAGAACTCTCTGCAGCAGACCCAGATTTTGTAACCTTGCCCTCTGGTCATCTGCATAACCAATCCACCAGCTGTGCCTAGTTTTTTTTTAAACCACATTTCAAGTCTGCCCACTAAATTATGAGAAGTATCAGTATCTGAAACGGTGGCTGCACGTGTAAGTCAAGTGATGGTGCAGACTGCATCAGTGTCTAGTTTCTCCTCCCCACTGTCTGTCCAACTTGCAATTCTTGGGCATCTGAGGGGAGAAGAAAGGTAAGATTGTGGACTGCTGGAAGAGGATACTTACGTCATCTCTCTCTGCCTTCAGGTACCATGGCCTGAGGGGGTGCTGGTGACCATGGACTTTCATGTTCTGGCCGACGACAACATGGTACTGGTTGCTATCGCCTTCTGGAAGTTCTGGCTGACCAAGAGACTCTTCCACTCTTACCAGCTGCCACAGACTTACTGGAAGGATTTTCTGGCTGATAATTAACTTGTTTTGCTACATTATGAATACAACTTCCATGGTCAAGTCCAGGACTGAGCCTCAGACTTGCAGTTTTTGGCTCAGAGGTAGGGCTACTACCTAATGTGCCACAGGACCAATCCATGCACCATCTAGAACTTGTAGTGGGATGAAGAGGAAAGATGGATTATGCAGGAGAGGATTAGGTATGAGAACACCATCATCTTTGGCAATTTCAGTTCCATACTGACCACAGCCTGCCATGGCTGCTCCAATGATGGCAAGTACCATCTCCTGCATGGAGGCAGGCATATGCAAGCTGTTACATCTGGCTGCCTCCAGTTATGTATCATCTTATTCTGCAAGAGGAAGGGAAGTGAGTCAGTGAGTGTCATGCAATCTGTCTCAGTGATGTGACATGGTTGACTATCTGGCAGGGCATAGAATTTGTGTGATGTGGGTGTGAGGATTTCAGCAGTGCCCAGTATGTGTGAGTTAGGTGAAGCAATGAATGTGTGGGGGAGTCCGTATTGATAGGAAGAGTCGGTGAATGGGAGAACAAAGTGTAGTGCATTGAACAGTGTCTGAAATTTGGTGGTGTAGTCGATAGGATGTGGCATTTGAGGATGAACTCTCCAGAGTAAAATATTCTGAGGTCATTGAAAGGTTTCCAGAACTGCACCCAGATCCTTGGTGTTGGCTACCACAGCTATCAGCTCACAGCCTTCTGAGCTTTAGCTATGAGGCTGTAAGCTGGTTCCCTATGGACACAGCACTAGCTTCCTCCTCTCCTCTTCACCTCATCTCTCAAAACCATCAATGCAGTGTCCAAAGAATGCTCTTTCTCATGTTACACTTTAATTCAGTATTTTCTACAGCAGGGGGCCTTTTATGAGGACTTGCACTGTTTGTGCCGACACAATACAGTTCCTCTTCATAAGGTGCATGTTAGCTCCTGCTAGCCATTCACAATTTTGGGCCATCAGCTGAGGTGAGCAGCCACTAAGCGGTTAATATTAGATTCATGATAATGGGCACACTGACAAAATTGGAATGATGTCTGCCTTACATTGAATGAGTGTGGGGTAATTACACACAATGAGTCTCAGGCCCATTTTTTGGGGTTGTCCAATTGAGCATCCCAAGCTGTGCACAGTAATATTCTGCACTGACAATATACTAAAAAGAGAAAATGTTTTGTTTTGACAGACATAGGGAGCAATCTATTTGATGCCATAGGAAGGATTTATAGGCTGATAATTAATCAGTTTTGCCAGATTTATGAATGCAACTTCTGTGGTCAGCAAGTCTCAGAGTGGGACTCAAATTTGGTGTATCTGACTCAAGAGATTGGAATACAATACCATATGGCACAGGGCCAACCAACTTACACCATCTTGTAGAAGGACAGAGGGGAAAGTGGGATCATACTTCAAATGGCTATTAGAGCAGGTCAGAGACTAGGAGAATATTGCAATGAGTAACTCACTTCCTGACTCCTCCCAGCTTATCCATCATCAACGAGGCATAGGATTGGAGTGTGATAGAATACTCTCCACTTGCCTGGATGAAATGTTGCTCTACAACACTTAAGAAGCTTGACAACTTCCAGGACAAAGCTGCCGGCTTGACTGGTACCACATCCACAATTCCTCCACCAGTGCTCAGTGTATACTATCTGCAAGATGCACAGCAGCAATTCATCAAAGCTCCTTGGACAGCAACTGCCAAACCCATGGCCATCTAGAAGGACAAGGGCAGCAACTACATGAGAACACCACCACCTTCAAGCTTTCACCCAAGCCAGTCCCCAAACTCGCCTTGGAAATATATCGCCGTTCCTTCGCAGTCGCTGGGTCAAAGTCCTGGGATTTCCTCCTTAAAGGCATTGTGTGGGTCAACCTACAGAACATTAACGGCAGTGATTCAAGAGGACAGCTCACCACCACCTTCTCAAAAGCGACTAGGGATGGGCAATAAATGTTGACCAGCTAGCGACACCCATGTTCCATGAATGAATAAAAAGAAGTCATGATTTAATCACATTTTGACCTTCAAAGCCAGCAGTTAATTCCTCAAAAGCTGTCTGCTGGTGCAGAAAAAATAGATCACAGCCCAACGCAAGAAACTGGAGAGCTGTGGAGAATTCAGCAATATCTGGTAACTTCCCCGTATGCTTTTGCTGCCACATAGCCAGCTGACAGTGGAACTAAATTTGACTTAGGTGCAGAGATAAATAAAATCAGCCGTCACCTTATAATATTAGGAGTTGAGATCATTTGTCAACAATGATGTGTGCCTTTTAAAATTTTAATTAAGGTTGAAAAACAATGCAGATGAGTCAGTCAATCATGAACACTTGTCTGTTTGCTCAAGTGCCACCTACCATTGATCTGCTGACTGGACTGAGTGACTTTGGAAAGGAGACTAGACAGAATCCATTCTTGCTTGCTTTCAGTGAGGAAATGACACATGTGAATTCTTGAAACAACTTTAAGAATAGCACGCACCTAATTCATTATGAATATTTATTATGCGGTATTGAGGTGAACCTATCCTGCTGGAATTCTGAACCAAGGTGTGGCAAGGGCATTGACAATCCTTGCCATTGAAACTCAACAGATATGACATGGAGAAAGCTATTTGGCCCATCTTGCCTTTGCCAGCTCTTGGAACATGTTACCAAATTGGTCTCACTCCATTCTTCTTACCCACTAGCCCAACAAATTTTCTCCCATCAAGCCTTTGCAACTTGTCTTGCCATTTTCAAAGCCGAAAACCTTTTTACACAGTAAATTGTTGGAATGTACTGCCTGAGACTGTGTGATGATAGCAAGTTCAATCAAAGCTTTCAAATGGGATTTAGACCATTAAGCAAAAAGGGAGAATGTGCAGAATTATGGGGGGAAAAAGCAGGAGAATGGCATTTAGGAACTTATTCAGACAGCTGGTGCTCAGGTATGAAGGGCTGAATGGCCTCCTTCAACATGGTTATTCAATTCAATTTTTGATTATTATTAATGAATCAGTTCCCATCACACTTTGAGGCAGTGCATTGCACATCATAACAACATGTTGTCTAACTTATTTCATCCTCATGTCCTTTACCAATTACCTTAAATCTGTGACCTCTGGTGACTGACTTCTGTGCCACTGGAAACAAATTATTCTTATTTTCTCTAACAAACCATTCAGGACTTTTGACAACTCTATCAAAAACTCTTCCCAAAAGAACAACCACCCCAGTTTTTCTAATCTTTCCAAATAACTGAATTCCCTCATGCCTTGTACGATTCTCATAAATCTCCTCCGCATCTTTTCCAAGCTACTGACACATTACCTGAAGGATACTGCACAGAGTTGGATACAATACTCTATGCTTATGTCTTGAAGTCAATTCCTATATCCTTTGATACTTACTGCACTTCTAAGTTTCAGCATGTATATAAATTTGGAAAATATGCCCTCTATACTTATCAATCAGAAAAAGAGCAGCAACTTCTGAGGAACACACTGTATACCTCCCTGCAATGAGAAAAGGAACTGCTTACTACTACTAAGCTCTCTGTCCCTTAATTAGCAAACTGTGCCCACACAACCACTTCTACACATGGGTTTCAATTTTTATTATCAAGCCCATTCTGAGTTATGAAAAGCTGTTCTTGGCAAATACATCAAAATGATATTGCAGTAATCTTCAATATCACTACAGTGGGACAAGAACTGAATGGTTCTTTATCCCTACATTGTAATCCTGTTGCTGGCTGACCTATAGCTGCATCCTTTTCATCGAGTTGGATTATGGTGGGTAACTCGGGGGAAGGTAATAAGAGCTAATAAAATTCCAAATTTAAATCCAGCTCTATTTTCTGTACAAGATCATCAATGAAAGCCCCAATAATTTATGGGCGATACCAACTAACCAAACATGATTTTTAAAGAGATAATGAACTTACAGACAAACTCAGTGTGTCTGAGACAGATCACAGTTCAAGAATTTTTTTTGTTTACAGTGAAGTCTTGGGGTGGCACAGTGGTTAGCATGCTGCTTCACAGCACTAGGGATCCAGGTTCAATTCCCAGCTGAGGTCACTGTCTGTGTGGAGATTGCACATTCTCCCCATTTCTGCTTAAGTTTCCTCCAGTACTTTGGTTTCCTCCCACAGTCTGAAAGATGTACTAGTTAGGTGCATTGACCTGAACAGGTGCTGGAATGTGACGACTAGGGGAATTTCACAGTAACTTCATTGCAGTGTTAATGTAAGCCTTACTTGTGATTGAGAAATAAACTTTCACTTAAAGTGTCACTATTCCAATGTTGGCAAAAACAGCTGTCAACTTGATCTCATCAAGGTGCCACAAGTACAATGAGATTAATGACGAAGTTAAACTTCCTTTAAGGGATTTTAATTCAACATAATTATTGCCAAAGACAACTTCTTTACTCTTCTTCCAGGAGTGCCATGGGATCTTTTACGTCTGCCAAGGTTTTTGTAGTGTCTTAACTATGTTAAGGGGTTTTAAACCAAAAGAAAAAGCTGTGGTTTGCACACAGATTCAAACTAACAGCAACAGATTTATTTTCAGAGTTTTTTCCTGTACAGAGTACAAACTGAAACTAAGAGCAGGAGCTTGTGAAACTGCCAGTCACATCACCTTCAAATCATGTGTCCTGTTCTTAAAGCAATCATGCACTATTTAACTATATAATATCCTTCCCTCATTACTTATATCATCATGCCAACAAATTACTATGATGTTATACACAAGATCAATAATGCTTTATACACAGTACTATGCATCATTAATTATTTTACAGAGTCAATAATAAAGTCGATCAGAAAGGCATTTGTTCCTCTTTGATTGTATGTGGCACTCTGGAATTCAGCTGTCTTTGACCCCAGCAAAATGATATGGAAGTTCAGTAGACACTATTTCTCTTGGAACTAATTCTGCATCATTCTCAGGTGGTATTGTAGCAGAGGTACAACCATCAGGCAACTAACGTTCGATATCCTTACTAAATTGAGTGTTGTTTGCGTCTCAGCTAGCAACTAGAGATTGTTGTGGGCCCTCTATCATCTACTTTCTGGAGCTAATAACAAAATAAAACACAGTTCTCAACTTTCTCTGTAGTAATGCATGTGAACTTTCGGTAGTTGCATGAGTAATGTTTCTATAAAGGTGCTAAAAAGTTATTCTCACGATGTGACAATGAACCTTGTTCACACATTTTAAAGAACGTTTCAAGGATTGTACGAATCTTTCAGCTAATCAATTGCTCGATAGATGATAAGGTGCAGAATTTACATGCTGGATACCATTTAAGTTGAAATAATTGTCAAACCCTTGCAAGTAATTTCTGAACCATCATCAGTATCACTGTTGTGGTTTACCAAATCTTCCAAAATTTTTTTCAAGTTTTCAATGTTTTGCTCAGATATAGTGGGTCTTATGATAACAACTTCTGGCCATTCTGAATGCACATCAATTATGGGTAAGAATATGTAACCCTCAAATGGATCAGAAAAATCTACATGTGATCATTGCCATGGTCTTTTAGGTGACTCCCAAGGATGTAAATGAGACAGAGTGCACAGAATTGACACTGTCCCATATTTTCTTCAATCTGATCATCCACACCCAGCTACCAAAAATAACAATGTGCTAATTCCTTCATCAGGACAATACCAGGATGTACTTCATGTAGTTGTTCAAGAACTCTTCCATGCAGATGAGGAGGAACGGTAACTCGGATTCCCACAAGAGACAACCATCTTGAGGGACAATCAATTCTAGTTTTCTTGACACCCATCATTTCAAATCAGGATACATCCAATACATCCCAGCAGTTGTTGCTTTCAATTCCATATCCATTACCGTTCCCATCTGGGGATCATTGTTGGTATATGAACTAGAGAAACAGTCACAAGCAAACGATCTAGCAGCGGAAAATAAAGAATATTAGCAAAACTAGTTGGTGGCATTTGATCCAAAAGGTAAGCATGCTTTGAAATCAATACTGCAGATTTCTGTAACACATCTTTTTCATCCTTGTTTGCTTTCAAGTCTGTTGTCCAGTTTCATGATTGTTTCACACCTGGTAAGTTATGCAATGGCTTCAGTAATGTAGTTAAGTTAGGGACACATTTGCCATAATAATTTGCTAATTCTAGAAAGGGCTTCAACTGTGTTACATTAGTTGAATGTAGTACTTCTAGAGTAATGTTTTTATGTACTCTATGTAAGCATTTATGAAGAATAATATGACTCAAATACAGGACTGATGTTTGGAAAAAGTCACACTTTGGTTTCTTGATACACAGACCATATGCTTGAAGATGTTCCAATGTTGTTTCTGAATTATTCCAGTTTAGTGGACTCTGTAATTAGAATATCATCCAGGTAACATTGTACACAAGGGAAACTACTTGAAAACTGATGCATCAACCTTTGAAATAGAGCTGATGCACGTGATTATCTAAAATACAATCTTTAAAATGAGAAGAACCTTAATGAGTAATGATATAAGCAATGGCTGAGATTCAACAACTACATTCATCGGTAAATATGCTTGTCAAATATCAATTTTGCTGAATTTCTTCCCAACTGATAACTCAGCAAACAGATCTTCAATTAAAGGAACCAGATATTGATCATGGATATATGGTTGTTTTAAAAAAAATCACAGAAATACAAACTGCATCATTTGGTTTCATAACAGGTACAATGGGGGTAGCCCAGTCATTTATTGTAACCACCTCTAACACACTAGTGTTAACAAGTCATACTAACTCTTCTTCAACCTTGGGATGAATTACATTTGGCATCGCTCTTGTTTTGAGATGTTTTGGTTGATTAAAAGGCTTTATCTTGCGTTTCACTTGAACTCCCTTCATTGAGCCAAATGTCTCTTGTAATACACTCTTGTATTTATTTAGAACATGCTGCTTGCTGCAGATCTGTTTTGGCATCAACCAATCTGCTGACAGCAATCCAGTTACACTTCAAACTTCTCTAACCATGATCCCCCAAATACAACTGGAAAATTATGATGGACTACATGGAGAGGCAGCTCTACAGTTTGTCCACTCAATCTACACTGACTGTAATGTAAACTTTTCACTGCATGGTCTCTTCCACATATGTCCTTAAAATCACATCTGCTGGCTTTAAAAGAAGCTGCTTTAGCTTTTGTTGGTATGAAGTCTCAGGAATTAAAGATACAGCAGCGCCAATATGAACCTCCATACCAATCAGAATCCCTGCAATCCAGAAGGAGGCCATTTACCCATCAAATCTGCACTGACTCTTCTCCAGGCTTCCCCCATATTTCCCTTGCTAATCCCCCTAATTTATTTATATTGGGGCATTAAGGGTCAATTTAGCATGGCCAATCCACCCAACCTGTACATCTTTGGATTGTAAGAGGAAACTGAAGCACATAAAGGAAACTCGTGCAAACGCAGTGAGAATGTGAAAACTCCACACAGTCACCCAAGACTGGAAATGAACCTGGATCCCTGACATTGAGAGGTAGCAGTGTTAAGTACTACACCACCGTGCCACCTCCAACCTAATAAGTTGTTCACTTAACTTCAGAATCACCCAGAATTTATGTGATCCACCCAGTTTGGACAAGATGTCCAAATGGAGCTCTTCATCATTATCTGGACATTCTCTTCTTCACAGTCATAATTCTTTCTTCCATGTTGTAAATTATTTTTATAGAATGCAGCTTCAAGATGCCCAAGTTATTTTTCTGAATATTCTTCTTGAGGCAGTGAGTCTAGCCCAACAAGCTTTTGCAATGTGACCCATTTTGCCACAACGCTCCAGCATTCACTCGCTGAATGGCCCATTTTGGCACATCTGTGACTTGCTTGTTGCTGTTTTGACTTCTTATGGGCTGTTCCCAACTTGTGGATCTTCATTCCTGCATCAAATTTTGAAGCCTCTTTAGCAGCTAGCTTCATCGATACTGCAATTTCGACTGCGGTCTTTAAAGTCAAAGAATGTTCAGTGAGCAATCTTCTAGCTTTTGTTTTCCAAAATTAAGTTATCCAAAGACAATCTTAGAGAATCCTCTAATGACATGTGAAACTTCATGTCGTGCCAGCCTTTTTAAGGTTGACATAAACTGAGCAATGCCTTCGCCTTCCACTTGATTCCTTCGGTAGAACCTAAATCATTCCGCAATGATCAGTGTCTTTGCAAAGCCACTTTGAAGATCCTTTAGAAGGATCTTTGTCAAGTCATCAAAATTTTCATTCTCACTTTGAGATGAACCAAGCTCTGGAGCAAATTGACGGTTTTACCTCCTGTTGCACTGAATAAAGCTGGTACAAGTAACTTGTTTGCAATTTTACTCACTTGTATTAAGTACTGAAAATGCTCTGCATAGGAATTCAATAATTCATTTTCATAATTAAAAGGCCCATGCATCCAAGCTGACCTGCCATTTCCCTGGCAGGCACTAGTGAGTTAAAATTGCTCCATTGCTTTTCACGACTGTTTTCCCAGTACTCCCCTTTCCATCCTGGAGATTTTTGACTCGATGTATCTTTTTTTCAAATCACCCCAGCCTTACAGCAAAGCATCCCCCTTTTCAAATATGCTGCATACTGCCTGGAATCTTACCTTTCTCTGAATGGATATAACCCCCTTTTTTAAAACCACAGTAAGCTTTTTTCTTTCTTGGCCTTCACCTTGCTGGCACTTTAGTCTTAAATCCAATTGTTTTTTCCCAGCCTTCTGATATTCAAAGAATAAGGATCCATAATGCTTCTTCCCTTCATAGGATCTTTTCTTGATGTTTTTGAGAAAACAAAATTCCGACTCATTGCCAATTTCCTTCATGTAATGTGCTGGTTATGTTAGGGGTTGCGAGTTTGAAACAAAGAAAAAAAGCTGTGGCTTAGACACCTAGGGCCTGATTCTACTGTTGTGCGGCACCCGTTTTCAGATGCGAAAACTTGGTAAAGTCGGGCTGAGGCAAGTAGTCCGATCCGCACTCTCCTCCACACATGTTCCCCTTTACCAAGGCACAAAAATGGCTGCAATCAGGACCACGCCCAGAATGGGCATGGTGGCCATTTAAATGCATTTGCATGAGTTTAAATTGACTTAATGGACTGCATGCCCAATCTTACCAGCACTTCCCCCTTTACCACTGCATTCGCCCATCCAGAATTGGCGTGAATCGGACATGTTCGATAGAAGTCCAATTCAGGCACTCCAGTTAGTGAGGAAGTAAGTGCCTAGCATTGGATGGCTCTCTGCTTGAAAATCAGTGGTGGTGGGAAGGTGTGTTGGTTGCCATTGTGCTCAAGATCATTGTGGGGTGAGAAGAGGTGGGTCCACTACCACTCTGTCTGAGATCAGTGGAGGGCAAAGTGGAGGGGGGGGGGGGGCAGATCCACTGCAATTCTGTCTGGGATCAGTGTGGGGAGGGGGAGAGGCCAGCGATTGGTCTGGATGGCAGGGGGATAAAAGGGGTCAATAATGTTTTAGGGTGTGGGGCAATTTCTATGGAAGCTAGGGGGAGGCATTATCTGGCCTGGGAGGGATGTGCCAGGGGAGCAGCATTATATTTTTTTTTCTGCGCATGTGCAGTTGGAGGCCCTGATCAGAGCTGCTGTGTTTTGGGCGCATTAAGTCCAGCCTACAGCTTGTACAGCACGATTCGGAATCGCTGATATTTTTGTACATGGAGTGCGTAAGGGGACATCTGAGAATGGATCTAAAAGTCAGATTTGAAACACTCCCAGTTTCAAGTCCACCCAGCATCTAGAATCAAAATAGGGCCCTTAGATTCAAGCAAACAACAGATTTATACTAGGAGCTTTTTCCTGCATAGAGCACAAACTGAAACTAAGAACAGGAGACTGTGAAACCCCAAATGACATCACCATCAAATCACGTGACCTGTTCTTAAAGCAATCGTGCATTACTTAAATATTAAACAGGCTTATAGTCTCAGCTGAAAGATGGCATCTCAGAGAAAATGCAGCACCTCTTCAATGCTGCAATGAATTGTCAGCCCAGATTATGTAATGTTCTGAATTTGGGTTTTCATACTTGAACTTGTATTAAATCGATTATTAGTGTAGCCATTATGTAAAAGCGACAATGAAGAGATTTAATGGGAAAGCAATTAATTTGCTCCAATCTATAATATTCATACTTGCACGATTTTACCAAACCCCACCACCCGATTCCCATCATAAATAGAAAACGGATTGCTATGAATGAGATTCCCTGCACTTGCAGTGGCCAGCAAATTGTAATGTTCAAACATTGAAAAATCTTATTTGCACAAACCTCTATTGTGATGTTAAAGCTGTTCATCACACATTTCATAACAATTTTCATGGGCTATGCATTTAATCACCACAATGCTTCTCATCTGATTCAAATCCTGTAGTTCATGTGAAAAGAGGTGTATGATTTTTCAGATTTGGTTTTTGTACGTGATAATTAAAATGCCCATCCAATAAAAGGAATGAGGTAACCATGGTCTTACAAGATACTTACTGCGCTTGGAGAAAATAAGAGGAAGCAGCAATGATTCACTTGGAAATGTAACATCAGCATCACGTTGAATGCTGAAAGTTCATTACTGCTATTGGTTTTGGTGAAGGTATGAAAAAAAAATTCGAAAAAAAAGATAGCTGCTGTTATACAGGCTTTGAGAAATTATATTTAGGCACTAAGCCTTGTAGAAGTCCCTGATGACTGCTGCAAACCCCTACTCTTAGTGAGCTGCACAATATCATCACTTCAACTTTGTTTTACCCCAAGCCTTCCAATAAACTAAGGAATAAGAGAATAGAGTTAGATTTTCCATCCAATTATAGCCGCTGGTGGAAAATCTAGTTCACTTTTATTATTTATTAGTATCACAAGTAGGCTTACATTAACACTGCAATGAAGTTACTGTGAAAATCCCCTAGTTGCCACATTCTTGCACCTGTTCGGGTACATTGAGGGAGAATTTATCATGGTCGATGTACCTAACCAGCACGTTTTTCAGATTGTGGAAGGAAACTGGAACAGCTGGAGGAAACCACACAGACATGTGGAGAACATGCAGGCTCCCCACAGACAGTAATCCAAGCCAGAAATTGTGTCCACAAAGTACTCAAAGAGAGTACCTATCATGAATGTGATAATTATGTTTAAGTAAACAAAATGCAGCTACAGCTCCAAAGACCACAATACAATTTTATATGAAGCAATGATTATGTTACATCTTGTGCAATAGTACAGCCAAACAAGTCAACAATTATTAATTTATTGCATATCAACATGGCATATCAGAATAATCATGCTGATTTAAATCTTATCCATCAATATATTGTAATTAGTCCTAGAAGATTAGAATAAAAGTGTAGTACCTCTTTTGTAGCTGTGGTTGGCCCCAAGATTGTGCCCTGTGCAGAGAAGAAAAGAATAATGTCACTCAAGAGACTGATTAAGAAAAAAAAATTATTGACTGTAAAGATAAATAATGAAGTTCACATTTGCAAAACATGTTCTGATGAAAATTGGAGGATTAACATTCCCCCAGGTTTTGGTGTCTCAAGCAAATGGCATTTCATTTAATGAGAGAGACAGTTGCAATACTATCTTGGGTGGAGGGATACTAATGGGCTGGATTTTATGGAGTGACTTTATTACCCGCTTCCTGGACTGAAAAGCTGGCTGTGCATCTGCTCGCCCAAAAGGCAGTTGCTTCACAGGAACAGCCTTAATTATTTCAGGGTAAAATCACTTCCTCTTCCCCCTCAATCATGGGTGGAAATCCTACCTTTGAGAGCTACTATCTAATCTGATTGGTTGGCAGTTCTGTAATCCAAGCAGCCCCAGGTTCAAACAGTGGTCACTGTTGGGACGACAGATTGTCCTGTAGAGGAAGTGGTGATTAGGCCTGGACTTCCAGGATTTTGGACAGGCCTGGTTGGCAGGCTATAGAAAGGAGGTAAAGGCCTGGATTTCAGAGCACAAGACTGTCCAAAAGAAGGTTCTAATCGTCTTTTTGATCTAATGCAGCCCTTACTGTGAAAACTGCCCACGCTCCCTGTCTGGCCACTGCCTTCCCATCACAGTTAAAATAGTGACAAAGGAGGCCTTTATGCGCTAATTAGCCACTCAAGGACTTTGATAGATCCAAGCACAGACAGGCTTCCTTGCCCACTATAAATGGGAGGGGGGTCAGGGTGAACAAGAGGCCATCTGCTTTACTTCACAAGTACCCCACCTGCCTTCAAATTTGTCAGCAAAAGGCTGTAAGATCTAACCCAAAGTTTTTCTAAATTTACATTGAAGTGATGAGAACATTTGCAATGTCATCACTCAACATTCTATAAGCTCATGAATCAAAGAGGTGACAATAAGCTGTAGGATCAATTTTTGGAGCCAGATTTCAACAGCAAACAAGATGAGATAAAATAGGAATTGCTTGAAATACCCAGCAGGTTAGGCAGCATTTAGAGAGAGAAAGGTCAGAGATGTAATGGGTTTTAAATCAAATAGCGAGGCAGGGAAAGGCAAAAGCAAAATACTGTGGATGCTGGAATCTGAAACAAAAACAGGAAATGCTGGAAAATCCCAGTAGGTCTAACAGCATCTGTGCAGAGGGAACAGAGCTAACCTTTAAAGTTTGGGATGACTCTTCATCAAAGATAAACAGAACTGGAAATAGGATGAGATTTATTCTGCTGTGTGGAGCGGGGATGGAGCAGTAGGGGCAGAATAGAAGGCCAGTGATAGGTGGGAGGCTCAGGAGAGATTGACAAAAATATCATGGACAAATGGTCAAAGGGAATGTAAACGGTGCAGATCATGACTAGGAAGGGTGCTGATAGTGGCACATCACGAGGTCAGAATGGCAGAACAAAGGTAAACATTGTGACAAAGGACAACCTGTAACAGGTAAGAGATCATTTTTGTGAGGCATGGTATTGTGGGGGCAGGTTGGGTAAGACAGTGTTAAGGGGAAAAAAAGGTGGAAAACAGGATAAAAAAAGGGGATAAAAAAAACATTGTTGAGGCAGAGAAGGGCAAAGAGGTGGAGGGGAGGGAAGGAAAGGGAAAGTCTACATTAGGGTACAATTTAAGAGAGATTAAATGACAACAAGGATGGCAGATTTCCTTCCCCAAAGGACACTTCCGAATCAGAGGGAATTTTTAACAAGAATTTCATGGTCCCCTTAATGAGACCAGTTTATTTAATTAATTGAAGTTCCCCAGCTGCTGTGGTGGGATTTGACGACATTTTTTTCTGGGTCATCAATCCAAGCCTTTGGATTACTGGTCCCATAATCTTTTAAAATGTCTCTCCCAGTTTCAATATTGCAATCCAGTGTCTCAGATTTTACAAACAAAAAGAATTAATTGATTTAAGACTGTGTCGTATGTAGCAGTCACATTGATCAAGAAATTAAAAATGTATTTGTTATACATAAATCATTAAAGTACTAATGTCCAGCTTTGTATATAAAAATCTCATTTTCATTAATTATCCATAAACACTGAGGCCGTATGAGGCTTGACACTTAATTAATACATTCCAACTTCAGACCATAGTTTGTCTTTTCCCTTTAAGTCTCTTAATTTGCCATCCATGTCTCCTTTAATTTATAAATTCTTCATGCAATACAATAGATTTTGAGGCAGGCATGGGAACACTTGCCAACCCTTAATGGTTTTCACTTCAGTGAGATACAGTCGATTCATTTGAAAACTGCGCAATTAAAGAAAGGGGGCCAAGATCCTATTAATACATGTTGAAGCTGTTAAGCTGCTTTTGTCATCAAGAACATGAAGAGTGAAGGATGTCCGAGAAATAAAGTAAATCATAAAAGGTTAAACTTGTGTCAGTGAAAAATGGAAGTCATTAGAAATGTGTTATTACGTAACAGAGCAGCAACTAATTATGTTGCAAATATTTCATTCAGATTAAAACGGCAAAGTCCTTCACCCCTCCTAGAATCAGCAAAGGGCTAACCAGATAATTATATGCCCACGGCTGACTTCTGCTACAACATACACAAGAATCATTCATTGATTAGTACACCAAGCTGAAATGCAGTGTTGGAAAGGGAGCAAAGATCTGCTGTTCCTAGTATGCAGCTGACCCTACTGTAACACTAGTCTACGATGTATAATAGTAATCATGGAAGGTTAGCTGAGGTATCGCAACATGAAATTTGACAAATAATTTAAAATCAGATTTTTTACGACTGGAATGAAAAAATATTATGGAATGCGTTTTTGCCAAACTCAGAAAAAGCAAGGTGTAAATTGAATAGGGCCGCAATTACATTTTCTGTTGCTCTTGCAGCACAATGAGGTCAGGCAACGAGCTGCAAAGCAGTTTCCAAATCAAAAGGTTCCAGCTTAGATCAGCTTTTCCATGCCACCTCTCACCATTCTAAGTAAACACAGTAGGAAGTCTCACAATACCAGGTTAAAGTCCAAAGGGTTTATTTGGGAGCAAAATCCATTAGCTTTCGGTGCACTTGCTGCGCCTTCGTCAAGTGAATGGGAGTTCTATTCACAAACAGGGCATATAAAGACACAAGTTCAATTTACAAAATAATGGTTGGAATGCAAGTCTTTACAGATAATCAAGCCTTAAAAAGGTACAGACAATGTGAGTGGAGACAGTGTTACGCACAGGTTAAAGAGATGTGTATTGTCTCCAAACAGGACAGTCAGTGAGATTTTGCAAGCCCAGGCAAGTCATGGGGGGGTTACAGATAGTGTGACACAAACCCAAGATCCCAGTTGAGGCTGTCCTCACGTATGCGGAATCATGTTCGCTACCAGTCTCTGCTCAGTGACTCTGCGCTGTCATGAGTCGTGAAGGCCACCTTGGAGAATGCTTACCCGAAGATCAGAGGTTGAATGCCGTGGCTGTTAGCGTTTACCCCAATATAGTGCTCGACTCATCGATCGACAGTTCCAACGCGCCATAGTGAAAAACCACATCCTCAGAAGACAAACACAGGACATAGTGGACAGAGTACCCTTCGTCGCCCAGTACTTCCCTGAAGCGGAGAAGCTATGACACCTTCTCCAGAACCTTCAACATGTCATTGATGAAGACGAACATCTCACCAGGGCCATCCCGACACCTCCACTTCTTGCCTTCAAACAACTGCACAACTTCAAACAGACCATCGTCCGCAGCAAACTACCCAGCCTTCAGGAGAACGGTGACCACAACACCACACAATCCTGCCACAGCAACCTCTGTAAGCCGTGCCGCATCATTGACACGGATGCCATCATCTCACCTGAGAACACCATCCACCAGGTACATGGTATGTACACTTGCAACTCGGCCTACATTGTCTACCTGATACACTACAGGAAAGGATGTCCTGAGGCATGATACATTGGGGAGACCATGCAGTTGCTACGACAACAGATAAATGAACATCGCTCAACAATCACCAGGCAACAGTGTTCTCTTCCTGTTGGGGAACACTTCAGCGTTCGGTCTCGGACCTTCGGGTAAGCATTCTCCAAGGCTGCCTTCATGACACAACAACGCAGTGTCGCTGAGCAGAGACTGATAGCCAAGTTCCGCACACATGAGAACAGCCTCAACCGGACCTTGGGTTCATGTTACACTTTCTGTAACCCCCACGACTTGTCTGGGCTTGCAAAATCTCAGGAACTGTACTGGCTGGAGACAATACACATCTCTTTAACCTAGGCTTAACACCCTCTCTATTCACATTGTCTGTACCTTTGAGACTTGATTACCTGTAAAGACTCGCATTCCAACCATTATTTTGTAAATTGAGTTTGTGTCTTTATATGCCCAGTTTGTGAGTAGAACTCCCACTCACCTGACGAAGAAGCAGCAAGCGCTCCAAAAGCTAGTGGATTTTGCTACCAAATAAACCTGTTGGACTATAACCTGGTGTTGTGAGACTTCTTAATGTTTTTACCCCAGTCCAATACTGGCATCGCCACATCATTCTAAGTAAAAGCAGATCATTGAGAAATTGGAACCCAGAGGTTGCTTTCCCAACCTTCCTGAAAGAAGAGACCCCTGCAGAATCATGTACACCACTCGTCAAGTAACCCAGGAAATCATTATGAATTTCCCAACGCTCACCACAATCACCTCTCCCCATCCCCCAATCAACCCACATTCTGTGATGCCATTGGCTGCCGCTAACACTTCAGGCTCCATGTGATTTCATCCCAGCAGCGATTCAGGATGCCATACCTACGTGGAATGCAGTCGCCAGAGGGCTGGAGAATTTAGAATTGAGAGGATCAGGAATTCCAAGCCCTGACAGAACATCTTTGATTTTGGCAGAGCTCGGAACAAGAGGTGTGCATAGGCATCCAAGCATAAGGTGGAAGGAAAGAATACTGGAGAATGGGGGCCTGAAGAGACAGAGTAGGAATTTGAGACTCAAGTGAGTGGTTGGGCTGTGAAGCAGGGTGGGGTGGGGGGTCAGTCATGTGACCAGCATATCCCATAGTAGCAGCAACAGCTAGGCGATAACTGAGAGTGGCATTGACGGGGAGCAGCCTGTGAATGGATGATTGAAACTTTGGAACAGGACTGTTGATAAATAGTGAAAGATTTTTTCCCAGTTGTGTGCTAATGGGGAAACTCAAGAATAAAATACAAGGATTGTTAGTGGAAGACACAATGGGGAAGGGAGAAGAAAAGTCCATGAATTGAGAAATAGTAGACGGAATTTTCAACATATTTCAACTGAGGCAGAGACAAAAACTTCATGTAAAAGGAAATTATATTATAGATTTGTAAAGGAAGTGGTCCACTTGCTAGTGGAAGTGGGGTTACGAGAGAGAGAGAGAGAGAGAGAGAGAGAGAGAGAGAGAGAGAGAAAACACTGAGCCCAAATGGCCTCCTCCACCACGTACTGTCACTTCTATCATTGAATGAAAACTATCCTTTCTCAAGTCTAGGCCAGGAATGATTTAGAAATGTTGGTGAAGTGATTTTCAGACAATGTGCCAGGTGTGAAGGGCCAAAACACAAAGCCATGCAACATCTCAGTTTGGTTCAGGTTGATCTGTGCCCCACGGTTTTGACATGTGAAGTCCAAGCCCAGATCAGTACTGACCAAAGTTCCATTTCAAAGTTTTCGCCTTCAAATATAATCAGAATCCAACAAGGCAGGCAGAAAGATCAAGCTGGGTAAATCTGCTATTGATTGGGAGAAGCTGCGTGCACTTTTTTAAAGTATTTATTAGTCACAAGTAGGCTTACATTAACACTGCAATGAAGCTACTGTGAAAATCCCCTAGGCACCACACTCCAGTGCCTGTTCAGGTCAATGCACCTAACCAGCGTGTCTTTCAAGCTGTGGGAGGAAACAGGGGTACCTGAAGGAAACCCACGCAGACATGGGGAGAATGTGCAAACTCCACGCAGACAGACAGTCACCCAAGCCAGGAATCAAACCCAGGTCCTGGTGCTGGGAGGCAGCAGTGCTAACCACTGTGCTGCCCAAGATACGGTGCAAGTGCAAGGGGACTTTTTGACTCAGGTTTCAGGGCAGGATTGCCAACTCTAACTTGACATGGCCCCAGGAATTTGATCTGATGATATTTGCCTGCTGTTTGGAAATATTATTACACTGAATATAGTTGAGAGTCTCAGTATCACCATGTCCCAAACAACATTTAATATTTTGCTTTATGACAGTGAAAACATAATTTATAAATAAAGAACACAAAAGCAATAGCTACAGAATGTGTAAATAAAAACTGCTTGAAATGTTTTGCAGCAATGACCACAATTTGAAGCACTAAGCATGAACGTTATGACCTTGTCTCACCGCCATTTGGTGAGGCGAGGTAGTAAGTTAGGGTGATCGACGAAAAACGCCTCACCTCCCCTGATCTTACAAGCCCTGTTTCGCCTCAGCCATTTTAAATATTAGTGACGTGATCAGCATGTCATTGATGAGTCATGGGCACAATTGTCTGGGCTCATTCCAACTTACCTGTTCACCAGTCATGCTTCTCACTGGCGAGGATCACAGATGGCCTCCACTAGCGTGAGACCAAATGAAGTGACTTCGCTGGAGGGATCAGAGGCCACTGAAACCCTGAGGTGGGGGTGGGGGTGGGGGTGGGGGTGGGGGGTTGGGTACCAGGCGGTGCCCATAGGGCAATGCCACAATGGCACTCCCCACAGGATACCTTGGCACTGCTCACCAGCCACCATTACAGGGGCAGTAGGTATGACTGGGGAGGGACGATTAGCAGGGATGGGTGGTGGCGATATCCACGGGATGAGTCCAAGGGGCAAGTGGGGGAGGGGATTGCAGCTGATCTCCCAGTCCAATGGCGCCCCTACGGCTCAGCATTTGGCTTCCCTAGTGAGATAAGGCTCCGCCCTCCCTCCTCCCCTACTGGCGAGAATTGCATCCTGGCACTTTTATTGCATTAAGTGCTATAAGACTGCGATTTGCAGCTCACTGAGTAAAAGTGGCACATTTGCTATCAGGAATCTTCAGCTTCCAGATTGTCATCAAGCAGGCTGAACTGCCAATCGCAGTGAAAGATTGCCAGTCGACGAAGCAGGAAGAAAAAGCACTAATTCCCATTCATTTTTAAAGTCACTTTACAAACAACAAAATAAAGATTGGAACATAGACATGGGGTTATGGGAGAAGTTGAAATATCATAAACTTAAAAAAAGTCCACAATTTCATTACAGTGGAGACTTTCGACATTCCAGGAATTTAAAATTGATTTTCATGACCAGGGAGAGATTGTACAGCAATAATTATGAACTTAACTTTAAAACTGGCAAGGCTTGCTTTTAAAGAGTTTTTACAGTGATATTAGATATTGTAAAAGTGTAAGTTCAGATTAATTCAATTGACTTCAATTATTTCCACCAGCAAACACTTGAACCATGTATCCAATGGAGAAACAAAGAATTAATGAGCGGAACTTCTGAATTTCTGCTTTAAACTGCACATGCTTGAACACCAGTAGTTGTTGTCAGTTTTACAGGGTAATGGTGAGTGATGACAGTTTTGCTATTGTTGCGACTGCAAAAATTCAGGCCCAAGGATAATGGCACGGATCACAGAACTGTCCCTCTCCCCATTGTGTTACTCCACTTCTTTCTGTCTGTTTGTGTTACTCTCTCTTTGCAGTTACTCTTGCAGGACTCACTGAAATACCATTGATTTTGGTTGTCCCTGACGGTGACATCCTCACCACCAGCAGCAAAGCTGACGAAGAATGAATTGCAGAGCTTAGAAAATACAAGTTTGGTTTTAAGTTGCAACAGTCAGCAAATAGCACTTGTGCAAACCACACAGACAGGAAATGTGTCTTTGTGTTGTCACCAGCGGTGACTGGCTGTTAAAATACCTATTCCAGTAGATTCCTGGATATTTCCCTCCAGATTTCAGGGTAAATAACAGCAAGTTAAAATAAAATCACGGAGCATTATTTTCTGACCCTTCCCACTACCCACCAGTGGGACCATTCAGTCCTGCCAAAGGTGACCCCTC
The DNA here is from genome assembly GCF_965287045.1 of Carcharhinus amblyrhynchos. NCBI lineage: Eukaryota > Metazoa > Chordata > Chondrichthyes > Carcharhiniformes > Carcharhinidae > Carcharhinus > Carcharhinus amblyrhynchos. Next base: position 96,760,661 of record NC_137326.1, on the reverse strand, counting down.
CCATCTCACCCAATGGTGGGTTCTCCAGTGGCAGGATAGGCAAGTCACAGAAAGTGTCACAGACATCGACAGGACCAAAGATTCTGCCACATGGCCAATGGCAAGCTGCCTTTGCCATCAGAAAACACACCCTGGGCAAGGTTTGTGCAAATACTACCCAGAGAATTTAGCCCTTCAAGTTGCAAGGCAGTCTGGATAATTATGTAATTCCCCAATGAAAAATATGTTCAAGTCTGTCTCCAACTTCTGTCAGGCTGTCTTCCTTATCCTAACCATTCCATTCAAAAAAGTTAAGAAGATTTTTGCTCGTCTTCACTAGTTTTTTTTCATATCAGCTTAACTCCGTGTCCTCTGATCCTTGACCTTTTTGACAATAGGAACAATTTTTCTCCATCAACTCTGTCTACACCTATGATCTTCAGCACCTCCATCAAATCTCCTCTCAATCTTCTCTTGTAGGGAGAACAGCCACATATTTTTCAATCTATCCACACAGTTTAAGTCCTTTATCCCTGGAACCACGACTGCATATTTTTTCTGCACCTTTTCACTGTTAGATGAGTATTGCTAGTCAGAAATAATTGGATTATTACATTCCCTTATCAGTTAACTTTAGACTCCCATTGTTGTTTGCTATGAGGGAAATCTGAGAATGATCTCTTTACCATCAGCGATCAGTGTAACTTCAGGGAGTTACAATTAGTTTCTGGAAGAATTAAAATTGCTTCCACCTTTGCAAATCAGCCCCTCCACCTTGGATAGCCTATCCCCACATCCTTCTTGCTTCCTTCCCCTCAGTTGCCCTATTTCCCCGTCTTTCCTTCTCACTTAAAGACAGAGGACCTAAACATTTTGAGGGAAATGCAAAAGCACTTATGCAAGCCATTGGTGGCACAGTGGTAAGAACGGCTGCCTCACAGTGCCAGGGACCCAGGTTTGATTCCTGGCTTGGGTCACTGTCCGTGTGGAGTTTGCACATTCTCCCCTTGTCTGCGTGGATTTCCTCCGGGTGCTCTGGTTTCCTCCCACAATCTGAAAGACGTGATAATTAGGTGCGTTGACCCGAACAGGCACTAGAGTGTGGCGACTAGGGGAATTTCACAGCAACTTCATTGCAGTGTTAAGGCAAGCCTTACTTGTGACTAATAAATAAACTTTAACTTTTAACTTTAAGATGCTATGAGCTCTGGCATCACACAGTCATGTTGTTGGAATATCTCATTAGCAAACATTCAGGGATGCCTCAAGCCAGAGTTGGAAGCCCTTCCCAGATGCATAAACTCAGAATTCAGGTTTGATCAAATTCAGCTTCATCCTCCCATCTCTGTGAAACACTGGATACAATTTGGTGCACGTGTGCACATTGAATTTGTTACTAAGCAATAATGTCACATTTCAGAGTTCATTCATTGTGGACAGTAATGTAAATACGCATTCATACTGACCCAAACCAAAGAACCTTCCAATGATGTCCTATAAACTGGTGGCTGCAGGTAAATTTTCTTTTTAAAAACATACAAATCTTAACTGAGCCAATGTGCAACCATGGTAACGGGCCCTGTGGAAATCCATTGCAAACCTTATAAACCACACCAGTCTCAGAATTGTAGAGAGTGACTAATAAATCCATTCTGGCAACTTTCCCACAGGATATCATCCCTCAAATTGCAGAGTAAAGTCGAGGAAAGAAAGCCATCCAGCAGTGTTTAAAATGAGCCAGCAATTTGAATTTAATTGTTACAGTGGAATGCAGAATATAAAACCCTCAGACTTATGGCCGCATATTTTAAATAGCCCTGCCTCCAATTATCACTGAACAGAGGGGTAAGAATATTGCAATTGAGCAACCGAACTCAATTTAATTTTTTAATTGGGCCTTCAGGTTAGCATTCCCAGCCATACTAGCTACATCACCTGTTATTAGGCTCCCCTACACCTCTCTGCCATTTGTTAATAGCAAGACCTTAACATTGAACAATCAGAAAAGATTGGTCAGTCAGCTACTCATAGTTAAAGTTGAATAATTGGGTGACATAGTGGTTAGCACTGCTGCCTCACAGCACCAGGGACCCAGGTTCAATTCCCAGCTTGGGTCACTCCCCATGTGGAGTTTGCATGTTCCCTCCGTGTGTGCATGGGTTTCCTCCGGGTGCTCAGATTTCCTCCCAAAGATGTGCACGTTAGGCCATACTAAATTGACCCTAGTCTTGGGGAGATTAACAGGGTAAATATGTAGGATTACGGGGATAGGGTGGATTTGTTGTCAGTGCAGGTTGTTAGGCCGAATGGCCTCCTTCCATACTGTAAGGATTCTATGATTCTAATAATTCTTCTGATGACCTGGTGGAGGCCACTAACATTTAAAAAGAGATGAATTTCCCAAGGAATAATTCAAGGATCGCCCAAGATTTCATGCTAGGACTTTTACTGTAACAAATACACTAAATCATCACTCCTGCAATAGTGATTAGTCAAATGCACTAAAACACAGAAAAGGTATTCCTTACAACTTCTTAAATTCAACCAAAAACCTCTTGCCACTTTATATAATACATTCCGCTTTCAGCAGAACTGCAATTTTGTGTTTAACATTCCCAGCTAATCCAAGCTTTAAAAAGGATCTCTTTTTTTGTGAATCTTCCCAATGTTAAACAAAAAAAAAACTTCTATTCAATTCTTCTGACTGCCTGCAGCAAGATACATTTTGGTGATTCTGTCATCTAATTCCTTCACAATTTTTTTTCCTTTGAACTAATAATCCCTCCTTGCCAACAGCTTGCTTGGTGGTTAAACCAAAAATCACTCATTTTCTCATGCTTGGCATAGCCATCGAGTGTCTTCTTCCTCCAAATTCCTGTGTCTGACATGCCTGTAAATAGCAAGAAGAGTTACCTCTGGGTGGCACAGTGGTTAGTATTGCTGCCTCAAAGCACCAGGCACCCAGGTTTGATTCCCAGCTTGGGTCACTGTCTGTAAGGAGTTTGTATGTTCTCCCCATGTCTGTGTGGGTTTTCTCCGGGTGCTCTGGTTTCTTCCCACATTCTGAAAGACGTGCTGGTTGGGTGCATTGACCCAAACAGGCGCTGGACTGTGGCGACTAGAAGAATTTCACAGTAACTTCATTGCAATGTTAATGTAAGCCTTACTTGAGACTAATAAAAAAAACTTTTCCCCTTCTGCATACAGGCATTAAACATGGCACTTTCCTTTCCAGAAGTTTTAACCCAGTTCTCATGGTGACTAGATCACATGGCTTTTTGTCATTCACATCCTCCTCTCCATTTTACCATTAATTAAAGAAGACAGTCTTTTAAGCTCCAACAGTCATAACAATACGTCAAAAACATTAACTACTTGGTCAGTGGTGTTCATTTAACAAACTCCCTCTGGGATGAGCCTGTTTAATGCATTTGCCTTTCAATGTTGCAAAGTGATTTTCAATCTGCACCTCATTCTTATCACCAGGCCCCATGGCTTCATTTTTCCAATTTATGCAAGTATTCAATTTTATTTATTTCTTGAACCAGGGATTAAAGTTTTTCAAGGGAATGCCTTGAATATGACCGATATGGTTCTAGGACAAAGATTGCCATTATAAACCATGCACACTACAACTTAGTTCAGCTGGAATAGCGTTTTCCAGTGGTAAGAACTGCATTATTTGCAATCAACACATGCAAATTAATGAGACTTGTTGTACAATATTGCTGTGCGTTGGATCATTTTCTCCGTGATCATGCATACTGAGATTTAGAAACAACTGAAGAAGAAACAGCTTTGCTCCTGTCTGTGCTCCTGCATTGGTTGGTAGTTTTATGGATTACTTGGTTTAAACGTGCTATGTAGCCAAAACGGTGTTGATCATAGCAAGGAGGATCAGTACTCTTATGTTGTGGAATTGTTAATCGTTAGTGCAAAATATTAAACTCTTCTCAAAGCTCAAGATAGATATTGTTTTGAGAAAACTGGTATTGAAAATAAGCATCATGGCAAGTGTCTGCCACTAAGAATAACAATCAAGCTCTTAAAATCTCTTTACAATCAATGAAGTTCCATCGCTGCTTGTTCAGCCTTGAATTCCACTGGCAAAACATCAAGCAGCAGGGAGAGAGCAATGCAATGAAACAAAAACACTCAAAAGAAAAAGAGGCTTGATTTTGCTCATTTGTGTGCGAGGATTCTTCATTCACCCTGCCGGCAGGAGGTGCCAGGAATGATTAATTCATTAGCAACTAACTTGCCCCGACTTTGCATGGCTTCTGCCCATTTTTATTTCACGCAGTGCCAGAGGTCTGCATACTCCGTGACAGAGAACGTCATCTGTGAAAATCATGACAAACAAGGCAGCAAGGCCAGTCTTTGCAAAAAGAACAAGTGCAAAACTGAGCGATGACAGAACAGTGTGTGACCAGTAAGTTATGTACTTGGAAGCAGCTTTCTTTGTTGTGTCATGTACTTTGAAGTTCTTTAACATCCGTGAAAAGCAGCTTCGAGGTAATTTGCCAGTGCCTTCAAGTCACAGACTTCTACGGAGAACAAAGGCCAGTGAAAAAATATCTTCTATCCAGTGAACGGGTAATAAAGAATTCTCCAGAGCACCATTTTATTATGCCCCAGCAATTACCTGCCATCCGATTCAGAGCTTCACTGAACAGAAATCTCTTTCCCTCTTATGAACACACTGCTTTTCCCAGAATTAGTTACTATTTCATGACCTGTCAGTAATAGAAAACAAATGTAATGGTTTAAAATGTTAAAAGGGTAATTGGGGATAACAGATATTAGCCAACTTCTGTAACTAAACTGAAAGGGATCTGGAGTAGTCTCAAGTCAACTAGTTACGGTCATATTAAATTTTAATTCATTAGTCACAAGTAGGCTTACATTAACACTGCAGTGAAGGTACTGTGAAAATCCCCCAGTCGCCACACTCCAGCACCTGTTCAGGTACACTGAGGGAGAATTTAGCCCGGCCAATGCACCTAACAAACACGTCTTTCGGACTGTGGCAGGAACACGGGGCACAAGGAGGAAACTGGCATAGACGTGGGGAGAATGTGCAGACTCCGCACAATAATCCGAGCTGGGAATCGAACATGGGTCCCTGGCATTGTGAGGTAGTACTGCTAACCACTGTGCCACTACACTAATGCAATACCTTATATAACAAGCCCAAAGCACAACATTTGGATGATTTGAGCATAAATTAGCTGCACTATTTTGACTTATGCTGGAAATGTAGAAATGCTAAAAAGGTGCAGTTGGGATAATTCCTCCAAGGCCAATGTACATTTTCTCCAGTACAGTCAAAATCATAACCCAATTGTGAATTCAAAATGTTTGATACTGATACCAAGTACCGAAGTTGTACAACGATTCTTATACAGCATTCAGGAAAAAAACCTTACCCTGCAAATAATTCAGAAGTCCAGCTACTATTGATGCTGAGGTATTGTAGCTGATTTGAAACTCATTTTTCACACTGTGTCAAGGAAGGAAACTTTCCGAAAGAGTTAGGCAAAAATATTGAGCAAAGGCCAGGATGCTGGGGCTACACTAGCTCAGAAACTGACCCTCACCTGCATTTTGACCCTTTCACCACTGTGTGATTTCAAACATTCAATGGGAGATAGCAGAACTCTTTTTGGGAAAATGGGAGAAAATCCTGTTGACTTCAATTGGATTAATTATAAATTTGGTTAGATTTTGTCTATGCAAACAAGAGTAGCTAGGTGATTTGCAACCTCAGGTGGTCACTCTGCCTTTTTGCAAATGGGTCCATTTCCAAGGTCTCACGTTCAGAGCTATAAGCTGTGGAAAACAGCAGAAATGGGAAATGTTAGTGATGATGGAAGAAGAGCAAGAACTTAAAGGGACAATCGTTGCTTAAAGGTTGAGGATTCTTTGGGAAGAAGAATTGTACATCCTTTAAGCTCCCAATGAAGGCAACGGGGAATCACTTCATTCATTATTTTCCATATTGGTCAGTGAAATAGAAAATGGAAGACATTTTAAATTTCATTGTGGTCCTTCCCACATCCGAGCCCATCACCATAACAATGTGAATCACGTGGGCCTTGCACCTAGATAGAGATGAATAGCTATCCTTGAAACCCCAACTCTCTTTCATCTAGGAACTAAATGAATAGTTTAAAGCACAAAGGTTTACAATCTGACATTGTCAACACTTTTCTAGAACTTGAGGTTCACCATCTTTCGAACCATAAACATGTTGCACGACAATCAAAACCTTCCTTTAATCGCTAATAATCAAGCCACAACAGTTTGTTGTCATGGCAAGTGTCAGAACAAGTTAATGCCTCCCTTCATTGCACACTAAGTTGAAGACAGAGTCCAAAAACATAACTGTATAACATTTTAATGGTAACATTATTCAGACTAACCAAATACATACAGATAATGGAGTGTCATTTTATAATTTAGTTGAATGTCATTAGACTAAATATATATTGTTTATCCAGCATATATTGATTTGAAAGATTAGAAGAGTTGTTTTAGATTAATGCAGTCCACAGTAGAAAACTAGAAATATTCTGTAACTTTTAAAGTGCATGTGTTGAAAACATACTTCAAATAGCACTTTTATACCAGATTTTTCATGAACACTGCACAACTGAACATCTCCCAAACCATCTTTAAATACTCTACAAGGTTTATAATTTTCAAAACCAACCTAATTTGTATTGAACTGAACCAGTCACAACTGCATTGAATCTCCCATCTCTTCTTGCAATGCCTTACAATTCCTTGAAATCCAGGACACACAAGAAACTGCACTGAAAAATGAGGCTGATGGTTCTGATTCCACTTTCTAAACGTAGACATTGCTACGCAAATAAGCTTTCTCATCTTCTCAGTTCACTTATGCATACGGTCATAGGAAGTGTTAAGTCAAAGAACGTCAGTGTTCTGGCACCTGACCTGTCCTTTTCTTCACAAGCTCAGCAATACTGAAGTAATCAGTGCCTCGTGCATGTTAATTACACGAGCTTTTGCTCATACACGTTGCCCTCAGAGTTGAACCATTATACTGTACTATAACATCCTGCTCCACGATCAGTCTCCCACCGATTGAAGGAGACCACACATCTGATATGATACATTTTTGTTTCTTACTGTTGTTGCTTTAGGAACGGCAGAATATCTTTCTCTTCTTTGTATTTTTCCCCTGCTGAGTGCCCAATCCTCCTTTGCTAATGGGCTTCTGGTGCATGAAACGAGACTCTACCTGGCAGGCTGACCTTGTGGAGCAAGGTAACACATCCAAGTGGAAGCTATTATTTAAAACACAATTTAAGATGATCTGTCAGTCTGTATCAGTGGGAGAACTTAATTAGAACTAGACTTGAAGGAATGTTGATAGCATTTAAAAAAAACATCAATTATCTTTCAGTAGACAGCAACATAGCCAAGACCACTTTAGAGCATACTGTGATTGTTTACTATTTGCATTACATTGCAAGACACCATTTTAAATAGTTACTTTCATCAAATACTCCACTAGCACCTTTTACAAAAATAACTGAACATCCAGGGAATTTCAGTGCCAAGTGTTCATTATGCTTTATGAGCCATCAATGTGTTCGTTCAATCAAGAACCCCATCCCGTGATCCATGGGAAAATGATGCGCCAAAGCTGGATATTTGACCAGGTGATTTCTCTATGTATGGCTTTGAACTTTTTGGGGGGAAAAATGGTCCTTTAAAGTTGGTTTCAAGGTAATGAAAGCTGGGAGTCAAATGGCGACAGTATTTAGTCAGCTCTTATGGAAGGAAATTGGCCGTCATCACCTGATCTGACTTACACGCAATTCCAGACAATGCAATGTGGGAGACTCTTAACTGCTTTCTGCAACAGCTTAGCGAGCCATTCAATTGTACTAGACCACAACAGGAACATCAAAAAAGGATAAAACCCAACAGAGCACCAGCATCAACCTAAGCACTGGAAATGAAAATGTCAAGCCCTGCATCGCCATCCCTGCAAAATCCTCCTTATTAACATCTGGGAGCTTATGCCAAAATTGGGAGACCTGTCTCACAGATAAATTAGTGACATCTTGAGCAAAGAGTCATACTCACTGAATCATACTTTACAAATAATTCACCCCACTCTTCCATCACCACTCCTGGGTGTCTTCTGCCCCACTGGCAGAAGACAGATCCACCACAGGTGGCAGCACAGTGGTTACAATCAGGTGAGAGTTGTCTTGGGAGTCTTCAAATAAAGCTCTGGATCCCATGATGTCTGATGACAGGAGGTCAAACACGTGCATGCATACTCCTCCATGTTTAACACCACTTGACAGAAGTATGGAGGGTTGCATGAGTCCAGGATGTACTTTGTGTTGGGAATCTCAAATGTCCACCACCAAGAGTGGTATGATGGCTCCACTACTGACCAAGCTAGCCACATCCTCAAGGACTCATCTTCCATGCCAGACCTGCACCAAGTAGTGAGGGAACCAACAAGAGGAAGAAATTTATTTGACTTCTCCCTCACTAATCTGCTGTCGCGGATGCCTCTGTCCAGAACAGCATTGGTAGGAGTGACCAACACACAAACCTTATGGAGATAAAGTCCTGTCTTCATACTTAAGGATACAAACACTGTGTTGAGTGGTACATCTACTGTGCTAAATGGGATTGACTCAGGACAGATCTAGCAACTCAAAACTGGGCCTGGGCACCCATGAGGCACTGTGGGCCACCAGCAGAATCGTATTCAACCACAATTTGTAACCTTATAGTCCAGCATATCTCCCACTCAATCATTACCCACAAGCTAGATGGACTACACTGGCACAATGAGGAGAGCATAGCAGGAGCAGCATCAGACACAACCAAGAGAAAGTCAACCTAGTGAAGCTATAATAAAGGACAACATGCATGCCAAATGTGGAAGCAACATGCAATAGAGTGAGCTAAACAATCTCACAACTAACAAATCTGATCACATCTCTGCACTCCTACCACATCCAGTTGTGAAAGCTGATGGACAATTAAACAACTAACCAGAGGAGGTGGCTTCAGAAATATTTCCACCCTCAGTGATGGGGAACCCAGCACATTAATACAAAGGATAAGGCTGAAGTGTTTGCAACCATCACCTGCAGTGATCATTAGCCAGAGGTGTTTGAGTGTAACATGCATCTAGACCTCTCCCCAAGGTCCCCAACAGCACAGATGTCAGTCTTCAACTTATTCTATTGACTTCATGTGATAAAGGAATGACTGAAGGTACTGGATACAGCCAAGCCCATGAGCCCGGACAACATCCCAGCAATCGTGCTGAAAATGGATGCTCCAGAACAAGTCCACACCTGTAGCCAAGTTGTCCCACTGCAGATACAACACTGGCACCTACTTGACAATGTGAAAGATTGCACAGGCACATCCTGTTCACAGCAAAGAGAAAAACAGGACAATTAGAACTCAAGAAATTTTGGTCAAAATTTGTATTCAATTGCTTGTAATCATAAAAGAAAAACAAGGAAGGGATAGAGTTTGTTTGAAATAAACTCCATTCACAGAGAATGGAAAAAAAGGGTAAAATTTGTGTTTTAACATCTTAAATTAAAAATGGGATATTAAAGAAATATTTTAGTTCTGTACAGGGTCATGTAAAAGATTATCCTGCTATTCTTATGTTCTTATTGGAGTAAATTCAATACAATAGGTTTTTTTTGCTATCGTATAACTTTGGGTCTCGAGAGAGTATAATGTTCCTGAATCGGTCTGTAATTTAAGGATAAATGTGTTTTAATTGAGAAATCTACTAAATTCGTCAATTTTCTACCTGAACACTTATACAAGTAAATGTCAGATGTGCTATCAATTAATTAGAATACCTGAGCAGAGGTTAAATGTTTACCCAGTGGGGTGTCACCAGAGTTTAGTCTCACACATTTCCCAGTAGCTAGATTAACAGCAAGAAAAGAAATGTGGAGAAGGATTAATCTGTCTCATTTCAGGGCATTGGTCAGCAACTTGAAGATGAAGGAATGGGGAAACAAAACTGGAGTCAAAAATAACCATTTGCTGCTTAGCTCTTGCATTTGTATGCAAGAATAAGTTCAGTTTACATCAAACATATTGTGTGTAAATCAATTTGCATTACAATTCAGCATGAACATTTTGATTAACAAGTCACCAAGAAAATTTAATCTGTGCCTGGGTGCAATGTGGTGAAATATCAGTCTTGAATTTTCATTTTAAAATGCTTCTGAGGTTCAAATTCTTGGAAAAAAATGATTTTATGGTAGTATGCATTATCAATCTGGAAGGGAGAACACATAGAGAAGCATAAAATGAGTTCATTGTTATTGATTTCTTTTCATGTCGTTTTTCGCCTGTCCACAAGTCTACAACTAACCGAAATGTTGCTGCTGCTACGGCCCCTGGAATTGTCAACAGAAAGCGTTCAAGGCTGAGAATTCTACCAGCACATGTTAAAATCAAAGCATCAACAAATCACTTCAAGGGGAAATGTTTTTGTCTGAAATACTCACCGTTAAATATGGAAGGATACTCATAAAAACCCTTTGCTAAATGAAAATGACAGAAGCCATGCAAATTCTCCTCAAAACATCACATCTAGGATGCTAAATGTCAAACTTTATTTACTTTGAATATGCTACTGTAAAACTGATTTTATATATCACAGTCTTTAAAAATTGTTTCAAGATAACCTATCAGTTTAAGTCATGTTCAGATACAACTTGATTTAATCTATTCCAATTTTTTTTTCATTTCTGTTTGACAGTTTGAAAAATTTAGTACCGAAAGGTCAATAATACATCAAAACTGAACCATTTCTATGGAGACAACTCATTTCCATCTTCACTGTAGAGTATGATCAGCAAGGCTATGAAACATCCATTATTATTGCTTCACAATAGTACAATCAATACTAATTCTAGTACCATTGAATTCTTTAATGAGCCAACACAGGAGGTTGGTCAGGATAATTAAGTACATGCTCCATATCTGGACTTGTGGAAGGCAAAGTTCCAGACAAAAAATTTATTAAGGATCACACAGAATTAAAGTGAAAGTGGTGATACGGAAACACAGAATTAGTTTAGTGGCAGGAAGGATGGTGGTGGTATTAGGGCATTATTCAGGGAATATAATGGTTAATATGGAGCTGGGGAAACACTATCATCCACATGGGAAGGCAGTGGCCTAGTGGGATTATCATTAGACTATTAATCCAGAAACTCAGCTAATGTGCTGGGGACAGGAGTTCAAATTCTGCCACAGTAGATAGTGGAATTTGAATTCCATTAAAATGTTCTGGAATTAGGAATCTACTGATGATCATGAAACCATTGTTGATTGCCAGAAAAACCCATCTGGTTCACTGATGTCCTTTAGGGAAGGAAACCTGCTGTCCTTTCCTGGTCTGGCTTGCATGCAACTCCAGCAATGTGGTTGAGTCTCAACTGCCCTCAGGAAAAATAGGGATGGGTGATAAATGCTGGCCAGCCAGTGATGTCCATATCCCACGAGTGAATAAAAAAAATGCAGTATGTCACATGATAGTTTAAAGAGTAGTGGGAGTCAGCGTAAGATAGCACCTAAGCAAAACTATATCCTGTCTATATGTATACAGTTATGTACAATTAATAAATGGTTGTTGTGCAGCAATACAAGTCTCTGGACCTCTTCTTGAAACAACGTACAACTTTATAACATGGTCGCAGCAGGTAGGAGGATACCCAAATCCCCAAGAACGAAGTAAAGAAATTATAGTCTGTCCAAAGAGTATTGTGTCCAACCGGTAGGCCTTAAATACACAGCTGGAGATCACCCAAGAAGCTAAAGGCAGAAGAAGATCCTCTGTGTAACATCAGAGAATTCCAACAGACCATGTGGTGGACTGTAGCAAGATCTGATCAAAAGCAGAAGAAGGACCTAGCCAGATTGCAAATGATGAGCAAACTCAAGAAAAACTGAAATAAACTTTTAAAATTTGGGCAATAATCAGGCAGCACTGGCAGGCTTTAACAAGCTTACCTTGAAGAACAATGCAGCCCAGATCCAGAGTCAGTACCATAACAGTGCGATCACGTGAGAGCAAAAATAAAGCTTTTGAAGAGAAGTCAGAGGAAAAATAAAAATTGACTTGGAGAATTTAAGCAATTCTTCAAGCTTCGGAAAGCAATTACCTAGTCAAAATGATTTGCTCAGAAGATTTTTTTTTAAACAGGAATGTTGATGTTTAAAATCATCTGGAGCACACCAAATCCCAACAAGTGCAAGGAGAGAAAAAAGACATTGCTGCATCATTTAAAAAACATAAAAGTTGTATTCTGCTGTACTGAGAATATGATGTGGAGGTGCCAGCGTTGGGATGGGGTAAACACAGCAAGAAGTCTCACAACACCAGGTTAAGGTTTATTTGATAGCACAAGCCATTACCATTTGGAGCGCTGATCCTTCATCAGGTGAGTGGGATTTCAATTCACAAACAGGGCATATAAAGACACAAACTCAATTTACAAAATAGTGGTTGGAATGCTAGTCTTTGCAGGTAATCAAGTCTTAAAGGCACAGACAATGCGAGTGGAGAGAGGGTTAAGCACAGGTTAAAGAGATGTGTATTGTCTCCAGCTGGGACAGTTAGTAAGATTTTGCAAGTCCAGACAAGTCATGGGAGTTACAGATAGTGTGACATGAACCCAAGATTCCATTTGAGGCCATCCTCACATGTGCGAAACTTGGCTATCAGTCTCTGCTCAGAGACTCTGCGCTGTTGTGTTGTGAAGGCCACCTTGGAGGATGCTTACCTGAAGACCAGAGGCCAAATACCCATGACCGCTGAAGTGTTCCCTAACAGGAAGAGAACACTCTTGCCTGGTGACTGTCAAGCAGTGTTCATTCATCCATTGTTGTAGCATCTGCATGATTTTCCCAATGTACTATGCCTCGGGATATCCTTTCCTGCAGCGTATCAGGTCGACAATGTTGGCCGAGTTGCAAGTGTATGTACCGTGTACCTGGTGGATGGTGTTCTCATGTGAGATGATGGCATCCGTGTCGATGATCTGCCATGTCTTGCAGAGGTTGCTGTCGCAGGGTTGTGTAATGTCGTGGTCACTGTTCTCCTGAAGGCTGGGTAGTTTGCTGTGGACAATAGTTTGTTTGAGGCTGTGTGGTTGTTTGAAGGCAAGAAGTGGGGGTGTGGGGATAGCCTTGGCAAGATGTTTGGCCTCATCAATGACATGTTGAAGGCTTTGGAGATGATGTCATAGCTTCTCCGCTACTGAAGGCCGCACAACCTCAAACAAACCATTGTCCACAGCAAACTATCCAGCCTTCAGGAGAACAATAACCACGACACCACACAACCCTGCCACAGCAACCTCTGCATGATGTGCTGCATCATCGACACCGATGCCATCATCTCACGTGAGAACACCATCCACCAGGTACACGGTACATACATTTGCAATGTTGTCTACCTGATATGCTGCAGAAAAGGATGTCCTGGGCGTGGTACACTGGGGAGACCATGCAGATGCTATGACAATGGATGAATGAACACCGCTTGACAATCATCAGGCAAAACTGTTTTCTTCCTGTTGGGGAACACTTCAGCGGTCATGCACATTCGGCCTCTGATCTTCAGGTAAATGTTCTCCAAGGCGGTCTTCACTACACACGACTGTGCAGAATCGCTGAGCAGAGATTGATAGCCAAGTTCCACACACGAGGATGGTCTCAACTGGGACTTTGAGCTCATGTCACATTAGCTGTAACCCCCACAACTTGCAAAATCTCACTAACTGTCCCGGCTGGAGACAATACACATCTTTTAACCTGTGCTTAGCCCTTTCTCCACTCACATTGTTTGTACCTTTAAGACTTGATTACCTGTAGAGACTCACATTCCAACCATTATTTTGTAAATTGAGTTTGTGTCTTTATACACCCTGTTTGTGAACTGAAATCCTGCTCACCTGACAAAGGAGGAGCGGGCACTCCAAAAGCTAGTGGCTTTTGCTACCAAATGAACCTGTTGGACTTTAACCTGGTGTTGTGAGACTTCTTACTGAACTGAAAATAGTCATGGATGGTAAATCAACACTAACTATCAAGGCCAACTGAAGCAGATGGAAAGGCCAGACCAAGCACAGAATTGGTCTTTGTACAGATGAAGATTTAAGATACATGATTGAATTCGGCTCGAATAAAAAAACAAAGGCTTAAGTGAAGACACTATTATATGCAGTAGATACAAATGTCCAAAAGCCTAGAGAACCAGTAGATTCTAATGAGTTAACCGATTGGCAATTACGGTGACCTTAAGTTAGAGCTTATTGGATACCAGATAATAATGGGAGTGGCTGGTGATACTTTGGTTGTACCCCAATCTAAAGAATATCTGACCTGGAAAAGCCCTCCAAATTGGAAATCCACCAGCAAAACCGATGCATTTTTTGTGTGAAGTTAAACTGCGATATAGAGCAACCCCAACAGTCACGCTCATAAAGAAATGACAGAGCAAGGAAAACAATACCCAAACCAAATCACAATTTGGTGACAGACCATATCAGCGCTGTGGCACCTGCAGACCTCACAGACACAAGCACAGTCCAATCACTGTGCAGTTCTTTCACTGCAACAGCCTGGGATATTTTGGAAAGATTAAGTTCAAAACCTCAAGATGTGATAAGGGTCTGAAATGAAATGAAATGAGTCGAACATGAAGCCCAACAATGCTTCGAGAGAAATTAAGGATCCCAGATTCACACTTTGGAATGCTGATGGATCATAGTTACCTCCATGAATTTCAATTTAGACACAGGAGACAGTATGATAATCCTGATGCCTCAGGAACTACAGCAAAGTATGGTCCCAACTACCATTGCAATTCAAGTGCCTTATCAACAGTCACTGTCCAGTGGCCCAGGTGAAAAATGGGAAATTGTAAGGTATGGTGGAGGTACCTGTGCAACCAATCCCCTGACAAGAGTCAGTGATTCATAATATGGAAGGGAGGAAATGTGAGCAAAATGGTTTCACATAGGTTTATTTAAATGGATCAACACTGCTGCTTTTATAGAGATGGGGATGTGAGAAGACAAATTAAATGGATTGATAGGGGACGAAAAGATCCACTCTCGGTTTCTGGGTGTCAGTCTCTGCCTCAGTTGAGAGTGAGTGAACAAGATGCGGTTTGATGAGCAACTCCAGGACATAAGAACATAAGAAATAGGAGCAGGAGTAGGCCATCTAGCCCTTCGAGCCTGCCCCGCCATTCAATAAGATCATGGCTGATCTGTCGCTGCTCAGTTCCACATTCCCGCCCTCTCCCCATAACCCTTAATCCCCTCTCTTATCAAAAACATGCCCCAGCACTGTAGGGGAGCTACACTGTTGGAGGTGTTGTACTTTGGAGACTCTGTCAAACTGTTCATGGGACAGGCAACATCCGGCATATTTGTAAAGAACTGAGAACTCTCCCAGTGTCCTGGACCAACACACTGTCCCTAGCAACATGAACAGAAACTCCCCATCCTGTCAAATCTCATCAGCTGTTTGTGGGATTTTGCTGTGAACAGATTGGATACAGTGTTTCGACTAAAACAGTGTTGGATCATCTTCAGAAACTCTCACAATCTTTTTTTCATAGAATCATAGAGGTTTACAGCATGGGAACAGGCCCTTCAGCCCAACTTGTCCATGCTGCCTTCTTTTTTAATCCTTAAGCTAAACCCAATTGCCCGCATTTGGCTCATATCCCTCAGTATCCATCGTACCCATGTAACTATCTAAATGCTTTTTAAAAGACAAATTTGTACCCACCTCTACTATTACCTCTGGCAGCTTGTTTCAAACCTCTGGACACTTTTGTATTTCTTCCCTCTCATATGGAACTTTTCAGATCCTCCTGTGACCAGAAAGGTTCTTTGGCATATCTTTCTTTGGTCTCTGATACTGGGAATGGTAAGCTCCATCCTGAGGAAATCTCCCTGACCTGCCCTTCAGGACAATGCCTAACTCTGCACAGGCTAAGGAGTAAAAGGGAGGGGTGGTATTTCACTAATACAAACTAATTTCGGTGTGTGATCCAGCATCAGTAATAATCGACGGACTCCACTTCATGTTTTCTCAATCACTCCCCCCTCCCTCTATCTGCAAACCTGGCAATGAATTCGTTCTTCAATTTTAAAAAAAAATTTAGATACTCTGGACACCAGCAGCAGGGCTAGACCAAATGTGTTGTGAGGGTGACCCTACTGGAATTAATGATGTGTCAGGCACTGATGAGATGCCACATCAACGAAGGTAAAAGTGACGGATTGCCAGCAGCCCAGGTACTGCAAGTTCTTACTGAATTAAACCTTCATTCCTGGGAAACAGGTTCTGTTTGACTGCTTCAGCCCCCTAACCCCTGGCCTTGTATTACTGCTGTCCAAATAATAGGCTAATCAGCGATAAAACTTACTGCATTATCATATCTTGTTCCTCTTTTGGATCAGTATGTCCCAGGCCAAGCTGTTTGGAGGTAGAAAGAACTTTGGAGATAGAATGAGGCTTGGAAAAAAAAATGCAGGAAATGGAAAGGGAAGATCACTTCTGATAATCTCGGAAAGTTCAGAATAACATGTTCAGGATAGGATAAGGCATGCCAAGGTATGGCGTGGGGTTAGATACAGGGAAAATGCCCTCTACACCATCCTATGAAACACACTCAGGGCAGATACAGCAAGGGTTGGATACAGTTAAACTCCCTCCAGATTGTCCCTAGCTCCTTTACAGAGAACTGAAAATTATTCTCTTTGGTCAAGCCAGCTAAACTTCCAGATGAGCACCAACATATTAAACAAACAAAAGATTCAGAGGAGAAGGAACAGCAACAGAAGCCTGAGCCTGAACCTCAGGGTAAAACAGTTGCTGTCACAGAACCAATAAAAATTGCAACAACAAAGCTGAAGCTTCAAACTCACAGGCACAACATGAAGTTGATCCTGGAGCAGGAGAGAAGCAATTGCCAACTCACCAAGAGAAAACTCAAGGAGGCATGAGTGCACATGAAGAAACAGAGTGCAACATTAGAAGCTAAACTGTAAGTTGAGCTCAAGGATAAGGAAATGTACAAACTTAAAGGGTAGCACCGTGGTTGGCATGGCTGCCTCACAGGGCTAGGGATGTGGGTTCAATTTCCAGCCTCAGGTCACTGTCTGTGTGGAATTTGCACATTTTCCCCATCTCTGCTTGGGTTTCCTCCGAGTGCTGGGTTTCCTCCCACAGACCAAAGATGGGCACGTTAGATTGATTGGCCATGTTAAATTGACCCTAGTGTCAGGGGATTAACAGGGTAAATATGTGGGGTTACAGCAATAGCACCTGGGTGGAATTGTGGCTAGTGCAGACTTGATGGCTGAATGGCCTCCTTCTGCACTGTAGGGATTGTATAAAAAGGAAATAAACCTTCAACTTCAAGGAAGGACATGATGGACTCCATTGAAAAAATAAATTGTGTCCATTCCATGAATGAATGGACAGAGTAGACATGCAATCTGGAAGGAGGGTTAAGCCCATGGTATCCAAACCAGGGGAGACAGATTTTCACAAAGAAAAATGCCATACTTAAGGAGCACAAGAAGAAATCAGATATTGACACCTGAAGATTTGGAACACCAAGCCCAGACCAACAAAGTCAGCCTAAAACAGTTGAGACAACCACTCTGCCAAACTTGAAGAGAACAAGGCCTGGAAACACCATAAAGTTTCCAGAAGGAAAACACTGGAAAATCTCAGCGGGTCTGGCAACATCCTTAAGAAGAGAAAAGAGCTAACATCGAGTCCAGGTGGCCCTTTGTCAAAGCTAAAAGGCATAGAAAGTGGGAGATATTTATACTGCAGGGTGAGGGAATGAAGAATGAGTCATAGCCACAGAAACCAGGGGAAAGACTGTCACAGAAAGAATAACGTGAATAGCCAAATGGCAGAGAAGCTAAAATGAGAGGGTAAACTTTAACAAATGAATATGTGTTGGGTTGGGGGCGGGAGGCGGGATGTGGTAGTAGCGGGATGGATGGGACAGAGGTAAAATTTAGAAAAGAGAAAGGAAATGGGGAGAAAAAGGGCAGGGGGATAAACTAGAGGGAAAGGCCGGTGGTGGGGGCGGTAGAAAAATGAAGAAAGACAATAAAGAAATAAAAAGATGGAGAACAGTAAAAAATTAAATAAAATAGAAAAACAAAGGGGTCAAGGTGTGGCAGAGCAAATCATCTGAAAAGTTGTGAAATTCAGGTGTTCAGACCAGAAAGCTGTAAAGTGCCCAGCTGGAAGATGAGGTGCTGTTTTTCCAGTTTGCGTTGAGCTTCACTGGAATACTGCAGCAGGCCAAGGGTAGACATGTGCACATGGATCGTGTGTTAAAATTGTAAGCAACCAGAAGGTCAGGGCCCCGATTGTGCACAGACTGAAGGTGCTCAGCAAAGCGGTCACCTCGTCTACGCTTGGTCTCTCTGATATATAGACCACATTGGGAGCACTTTCTATGTCTTTTAGCTTTAGAAAAGGGTCATCTGGACTCGAAATGTCAGCTCTTTTCTCTCTTTACAGATGCTGCCAGACCTGCTGAGGTTTTCCAGCATTTTCTCTTTTGGTTTCAGGTTCCAGCATCCACAGCTTTTATAAAGTCTTCAGACCATCTGAACCTAAAAAGTCCAAGATTTTGGTGAAGGGGGTTGCATGTAAATATATTTCAGTAAAGACTTGGAAGGGGGGGGCGGGGTTGCAGTATTAGTGTGTTCACGACTGTAAGGGTTAATGTGAAATTGAGGAAAGAATACTGCCCACATGATGATATAGCGAGTTTGTGGGAGTAGGAAAGCAGTAGGGGGTCTGGTAGGATTTTGCATGAAGGTAATGCCTAGTCAGGACAATGTGTGACAAATAATATATATATTGATTTGCACAAATGTTCTCCAAGTTTCAGTTCTAAGTCCATTATTCATTTTAGGGTTGACTTACATGACCAGAATTATAAAATTTGTAGATGATGCAGAACTTCCAAAGTAGTAGGTAATAATGAGAACAATTGTAGGAAGATGTCATGGACGGGCTGGTGAACTGAGCAGAAACATGACACATAGGCCCCGATTTCATCATCTAACTGCCCCGAAATCGAGGCGGGCGAGGCTCGCAGAACGGCATTCTGTGTTGGCCTCAGGTGCGATCTTACAAGCTTTGGGCAGGAGTGCCGGTAAAAGTCCAGCCATGGGATGTAAATGTCTAGCCGCACTTGCCCCAAGACCAGAAAAACCCGCCTGAGGTAAATGGACCTTCGCATGGTCCGGTACCACCCATTACAATTCCCACGGCAGGAGTGATTGGAAAATACTGCCCATGGAGTTCAATGCAGAGAAGGGTAAAGCAAAGAACTTTGAGATGACCAGTAAAGAAAGACTGTTTAATATAAATAGTATAATTTTGAAGTATAGATGAGCAGAGAGAAGCGGTATGTTAAGTTGGCATGGTGGTCATAAAAGCCAAAGAGTTCTGGGTTTATAAGCAGAGGTATAGAATATAAAGATAAAGAGATCTTGCTCAGTATATAAATCACTGGTTAAAAAAGTATTGTGGACAATCCTGGCTTCTAAAGGTATAACAGCCTTAGGAAGGATACAAGGATGGTTCAGCAGAATGTTACCAGGGATGAGGGACTTCATTTATGAGAATTTCTCTTTGGAACAGGGAAGAAGTGGTGAACTAATAGAGTTTTCAAGATGATGAAAGGCTTTTAAAGGCTAGATTGAGAAAAAGCTATCCCCTCCAGCGAGTGGGTCAATAACCAAAGGTCATAAATTTAAAATCATTGATAAGACAGAAGAGGAGGAGAAATGCTTTCACTCAAGTTGTCAGGATCTGAAATGGTCCAGCTGAAAGAGGTGACAGAAACTGATTCCATAAATGATTTCAAAAGGCAGTTTAACAGATACTTGAGGATGAGGAATTTACAGAGTTACGGACAAAAGACAAGCTAGAGTGTGGAAGTACGCATGGCTGCTCTTTCCAAAAAGCCAAGCGCACAGGAGGAAGCTGAAGTCTTCGGTTCAAAATAGAATCAATCAGTTGGTAACAATTACTAAAGTAACTCATCAGTTCTTGAACTTCAATTTACTGTATCAGTGAAATCCATTTTAAAAATGTTCTCGAGGAACTCCCTCCAATCCTTTAAAATTGTTCATCCGTATTCTTTTCAGAGTCCCTTGACACGTACAACAAAATAAAGGCAGTACAGAAAATTCTGTATGACACTTATTAATGCAGTGACCAGAAAACCATTCTAGCTAAATGACAGAACTGTTGAAAGCTTCTAGGTACCACTTTATGATATATTAGCCATTAAAATAATCAAGTTTTTAACATAGTAGAGTGTGTATGAATGGTGTCAGGATATATTATTGGGAGCCTTTTTTAAGTGGAAGGATAAGGTTATCTGTAAAGAGCATCCTTGCCACCCTGGGGCTAACATTAAGATTGTTAGAAGAAAGTAATGTTGAAAGGCTTTGAATATGAATGCATCATGCATGTGAACATGGATTTAAGGGACTGTTACAAAGGAATATGCAAATTTGTTCAATTGATTTTCTTCCTTTTGACAAGGATTAGCACTCTTCTCATCAGCCAAGACTCAAAACCCCTCAGATGACCATAACTTTCCAAATCCATCAGGGACAATGTGCAAGTTTGACTTTTTAAATCATTAATTAGAAACATTTTGATTTATCTATGCACATCGGCATTGGAGACTAGCATTCTCTCTAACATTGATATAGTTTAAAAAGCATTTGGGAGGCTTGAGATCGATTTGCTACAAGTGCAAAACGTTTCAAAACAAACAGCTAGGCTGCAGAATGATGACAAATGATGCTAAAGACCGAGGGGAAGAGAAGGATCAGAAGATAGGAAGAGGGAAGACAAAAAGGTTTGGACTTTCTTCGGCTGGTTTTCTTGTGACTGTTCACTGCACAGCCAGCATTGGATTGAAGGTTTCTCATTCTCTTTCACATGTTCAGGACACATATTGCTAATCTTTCCACTCAATTTTTCTGTACATTCTACCCAGGCATGCTTAATCGCTCTTAAAACATTGCATTTGTTTTCTGATTTTATTGCAAATCTGGCTCAGAAACTGATAGCTGTCGGTTACAGCAATGAGTACGCACTATCTTCTTAAGAAGTGAGAAATAAGATTTGAAACAGGTTGTTAAACTGTTGAAGCATCTTTTCATGGAAAACATAGAAACATAGAAAAACTACAGCACAATACAGGCCCTTTGGCTCACAAAGTTGGGCCAAACATGTCCCTACCTTAGAGATGACTAGGCTTACCTATAACCCTCTATCTTACTAAATTCCATGTACTTATTTAAAAGTGTCTTAAAAGACTGTATCAAATCCACCTCCACCACCACCTATGGCAGCCGATTCCACTCACCCACCACCCTCTGAGTGAAAAACTTACCCCTGACATCTCCTCTGTACCTACTTCCCAGCACCTTAAACCTGTGTCCTCTTGTGGCAGCCATTTCAACCCTGGGGAAAAGCCTCTGACTATCCACTCGATCAATACCTCTCAACATCTTATACACCTCCATCAGGTCACCCCTCATCCTTTGTCTCTCCAAGGAGAAAAAGCCGAGCTGCCTCAACCTATCCTCATAATGCACGCTCCCCAATCCAGGCAACATCTTTGTAAATCTCCTCTGCACCCTTTCTATGGTTTCCACATCCTTCCTGTAATGAGGCGACCAGACCTGAGCACAGTACTCCAAGTGGGGTCTGACCAGGGTCCTATATAGCTACAACATTATCTCTCAGCTCCTAAACTCAATTCCTCGATTGATGAAAGCCAGTACACCATATGCCTTCTTAACCACAGCTTCAACCTGCGCAGCTGCTTTGAGCATCCTATGAACTCAGACCGCAAGATCCTTCTGATCTTCCACACCAAGAGTCCTACCATTAATATTATATTCTGCATTCCTATCTGACCTGCCAAAATGAACCACTTCACACTTAACTGGGTTGAACTCCATCTTTCTAAGTTGCTTTATTGCAGTACTTCTAGGTTAGCGCAATAATCTGAAAATTGTCTATTTATTTCCCAAAATTGAGTCTGGACAATGAGAAAATCCCAAACTTTCCTTTCTTGCAAATAATTTTGAACTGGAAAAAGTCTCAATAATAGCTCCAGCTTTGATGCCAAAAGTCACCTTTAAAATAAAAATCTGCATTATCATTCGAAAGGAACAGGATAATTAATAAAAGAACTCATTGTCATTAATTGGTTAAATGAAGTTTCTCAGACATTCACTTTCCCTTCTACCTTTTTTTTGTTCAGTCAAACCACATCCCACTTTCCTGACATGAGCACCAACTCCAGTAAGAAAATGTTTAAACCATGCAATCGGAGGACATGGGTCCTATTACACTAAAGTAAAACCATTATCAAAACTAAATACAACACGTTTCTGGCAACTCAAATCACAGTTCTGCGGTTTTATTTATTCTTCCTGCTTCGCATATTTTTTTTGAGATCCCGGAAAGTTGGTGCAGTGGAACGTAAATACTTGTGCAATATGTTTTAAATAGCGAACACTCAAAATTCAGAACTACTGCAAATCCTATACCAGGCCAAACAAAAGCCAATACAGTACCGATGTAACACTTGTATGAAATCTTCTGGAGTTACTGGACAGAGATTTACAGCCTCTCCCACCTGCGGAATTTTCCAGTCCCGTCGAAGCCTATTGACTTTTGAATGGCTTGCCGCATTTTACAGCCCCACCCCCACCATGGCAGGGGCATAAAATTCCATTTGTTGCAATTGATAACCATGTCCATTAATTGGGTTCATTTGTTTTACTTTGATCAGTGTGAGCTTGCCAATAACAGAATAAAATGTTGAAGGAAGATAGACAATTTATGATACTAGAGTAAAAAAAGAGATTACCTGGAATTAAGCCATACAAATGCTCTGTCTGTTCTGAGCTTATGTAAGCTTAACAATAAATTTAAAATGCAAATCTAGCCTATGTAGTTTCTTGTCTAACATTCTCTCCTCCATGTACCAGTAGTGTGAACCAATTGGAGTGACTGACAAAACAGTCACGCTGCAAATGAGTGAAAAGATAATGCTGTACAACACATCTGTCTGCCGTGCTTTGTTAATTCAACGTTATTACATTTATGCAGCTTTTCCTTGAGGCTTTTTCCTGCTCTGAAACCACAAAAGTTGAAAACCAAAATCTTCTAATTCAGTGTTTCCAAATCATTGAGGAGGCTTTAGGTCAACCCACATCCAAAAACCTGCTCTGAATACTCTGCTCACGTTTTCACAGCTGTGACAAATTGCAGCACAGCAGCCGAGGCAATGCTTAACTTTCTAAAACAACCTAAAACGTTTGAAATAAAGGAACCTACAGCATTCAAAAAAAGTTCAATTTGCACTGTCTCACAATACCAAGGATTTCAGAATCTAGAATCTTGAACTGCATCTTCACCAGCCAATTCTTCCTTTAGCTATAGCTTGTGCGCCAAATTTCATTGAAGTCTTCACATTAGTTTTTGAAATAAATTGTTTACAGAGTAATAAATGGACTAAAACATTACCTTCATCCATCTTCAGCAGTAGGGGGTACTAAGTTGGCTGATATTATAAAAGCATAAGTGCCAAGTGGGCCGTGCACAACAAAGATTCCAAAATAACTTGGTAACTGCCCTTTACTTCCTCATTCATGTATCATTTAAAAAAAATAAGTTGGCTGACTATTTAAAAGCTTTGTAGATGTTGGCCAGAGTTTGGGGAGACAGGAGGCAAGTTACTTGCTGCTGAACTCCCTAGGATTCGACTTGATCTTGTGGCCACAGTATTTCAATGACTCATCCAGTTTGGTTTCTAGTCAATAGTAATCACAAGAATGCTGATTGTAGTCAGTGATAGTAATGCCGTGGAATGTCAAGGGGAGGTGTCCAAGATGGCGCCGGAACGTAGCCACTTCTTGCAAGCTGTGCCCAGCATACCCTCTCATTCTATCTTTTCACTCTGGTTCTATGCTTCGAAAACTTTACTCAAACGCTTTAACAATGTTCCAGTTATCTTTCTGTACACCCTGCTATAACTGTAACACGACAGTCTGCACTCTCTCCTTTCCTTCTTAAATGTACGATATGCTTTATATAGCGTGCAGAAACAATACTTGTCACTGTATACTAATACATGTGACAATAATGAATCAAATAAATTCTCTTACTGGAGACAGTCATTCACGCCATACAAGTGCCAGGCAATGTTACTTTTCATTTATCAACACAAATCTGATGATGTCAAGACTTGCTGCAAAGACACACTGACTGCTTTAGTACCTTGTAAGTTGCAAATGGTGCTGAACGTTGAATCATCTGCTGGAAACCAAATGGAGCATCTGTGAACAACTTACTGCTGAATAAGCTCTGCTTGATACCACTGTCAATGACATCTTCCATAATCGAGAGAAGCCTGATGGGGTGACCACTGAGCAGGATGGATTTGTCCTCGTTTTGTACATTGAACATAATCAGGCCAATTTCCCACGTTATTGGGAAGATGCCAGTGCTGTAGTTGTTGCGCTGCTCTGGAGCACAAGTCTTCAGTACTACCACGGGGATGATGTTGGGGCCAGTAGCCTTTACCATATCCAGTGCCTTAACTATTTCTCGATATCATGTGGTGTGAATTGAAATGCTTAACACCTGGAATCTATGATGCTAGAGACCATCCAATCAACACTTCTGACTGAAATTAATTGCAAATACTTCAGCCTTGGCTTTGGTGATGTGTTGAATTCCCCATCATTGAGGGTGGTGATATTTGTGCAGTGTCCTCCTTCAGTTGATTGTTTTAATTGTCCAACACCATTTCTGACTGGATGTGGCAGGACTGCAGCACTGTGATCTATTCTGTTGGCTGCAAGATCGCTTGACTATTCCTTTTGCATGTTGTTTTAATTGTTTAGCATGCAAGTAGTCATCTGTTCACCAGTTTGACAAGTCATTTTCAGATACGGCTGGTGCTTATCCTGGCAAGCTGTCATTGAACAGGGCATGCTGGTTTGATGGCAATGATATAACGAGGAATATGCTGAGCCATAAGGTTACAGATCGTGGTTAAATACGATACTGTGGATGATTCACAATACTTCTTGAATGCCAGGTTAAGTTGCTAACCTGTCCTGAATCTATCCCATTTAGCACAGTGGTAGTGTCACATAACACAGTGCATGGTATCCTTCCTCTGAAGGCAGTACTCTTGTCTCCACAAGGTTTGTGCGGTGTCACTCCTACAGGTACCATAAATTCATCTACAACAGGTAGACTGGTGAGGAATAACTTATTGCTGAGTAGGCAGGACAATAAGTTGAAATGAGGAAATAAGAACCTTAGAAATGGATATAGATAGGTTCAGAGAGTGGGCCAAAATGTGGCAGATACAGTTTAAGATTATAAGTGAGAGGTCATGCATTCTGGTTCAGAAAAATGAGAAGCTATGAAGGGTTTGTTGGGTGAAGAGAGATTGTGCAGTTTGGGCCAATACTTCTGAAATTTAGAAGAATGAGGGGAGATCAAATGGAGGCATACAATATATGATTAAAAAAGTATGGATATCATAGACTTGAAGCAGATGCTTCCTCTTATGGGGCATTCTAAGACAAGAGGTCATAGTCTTAGGATAAGGGACCACAAATTTGAAACAGTTGAGGAGTTCACTTCTCCCAAAGTGGATGCTGGGAGAGTGAGTAAATTTGAGGAATTAGACAGATTTTTGATTAATGAGTTGAAGGGGTATGGAGAGAAGACAGGAAAATAGAGATGAGGAGCACATCAGCCATGATTGAATGATGGAGCAGACTCAATCGGCCAAATGGCCTAATTCTGCTCCTGTATCTTATGAACTTATGACAAAGTTAAGAAGGTTTTTCACTCTTGTTGGTTCTCTCACCAGCTGCTAAAGCTCCAATCAGGCACTTATATCTTACAATATTTGGCCAACTCAGTCAGTGCTGGTCAGTATTAGATACACAAATTGAAGAGATAGTGAAACAAAGTCAGTTCTGTCCTAAATTAAGAAACCCTCCACTGCTACAACCCTTGCATCCTTGGGAATGACTAAAGCAACCAATGCACTGAGTACACATAGATTACACTGGTCCAATAGAGGGACACATGTTCCTAGCAATTGTTCATGTACATTCAAAATGGCAGAAGTAATGACCATGAAATCCACAACAGCCGGACAAATTATTGAGAAGTTGGATAAAATATTTACTAGACCAGAGCAAATCATAAGTGACAATGGGACACCGTTCACTTCCAACAAGTTTAAAGATTACTCGAAAGGGAATGGTATTCAACACATTGGTTGGAATTTTATCATACGGCCTGCCACGGTGTGGGATGGAACTTGTAAGGTCTGTTGACCTCAGGTGGGATTTTACAGTTTTGGGTGTACATGGCCATAAAATCCAGCCCATTATGTCAGCTCCATACAATCCATCCAGAAACTAACCTACCTGAACAATTCACTCACTAAAGGTATCAAAGGACCAAAGTACATTGTCCAGATGAGTAAATAACTCCTTGAAATCAAACAAGAACACCACACACAAGGATGCACCCACAATGCTGCTTTTAAAAATAAAGCTAAGAACAAGGTTTGACCTTTTGATACTACCGGATACTTCAGAGTGGTTGAACGGCAAAAAGCATGGATTGCGAGGAGGGAACAGAACTCTAAAAAGGGAGTATTAGTCAGGGCAAGAAGCTACACTACCAATGGAAAATGGGTTCTTGCCATTATCCTAGCAAAGACTGTCCACTATCTTACACTGTATAGATAGAGTTTGGCGAAGTCGCACGTGACCAGATACTAGCCCATGAAGTGAAATAACTGAAACTTCACAAGAAGTAAATGATAAATAGTGATACCTCTGAACACAGACTAACCACAGTGATAAACCTAGACTCTGTTTCCAAAGGATCTCAATTGAACATCAATTGAAACTGACACTGAAATAGTTTCACATAAAAATAGTTCCAACTAAAGGAAAAGAGGACTCTCCAAGGTCTCGAGTAACCTCTTTCCAGAGCATCGAGTACAATCCAAAAGAAAGAGATGATTACCCGAGAGATTGTCTTATTAATTCTATATGAAAAATGATGATGCAAAATAATGTATCTGCTGTTTAACTGGGTCTGTTTTTTAAACGTGAAGAAAAGTTGCAGTTTAGAACTAAAGTAATAATGGGATGGGATATTAAGTATTTAAAGTAGTCATAACTCCACTGGCAGAATGTCACATGACCTGTAGTGACATAAACAGAGGGGTGCATGGGTTTTTGCAGAATTTTCATTTGGACCTAGAATGAGCAACATCTGCTAAATAAACCTACATTGTGCTTGATTTTAGCTCAGGAATGTGGCACCTTATTATTTTTCTTTTTGTTGAAATTCCTGGTCAATACTTAACAGATAGAAATAAAAGAAAGGGGAAAAAGGTATGACTGGATTGAGAGAGAAAAAGAAACACAGAAAGAGAGTTTTTGTGCTGAGTTTAATACATATCTACCATGCAAGTACTCCATTCGACACACGTGAATGGGTGATGCAGATGGAGAGATGCTGCTTTTACACAGCTAATGGTGAATAGCATATCTTTGCATTTTTTCACTTTTAGCAGCTCATCTGCCCTCACCTGGAATTGCTGCTATGTGTGTGAATTAATGATGGGAAGCATCACTGGCCTATTTTGACAGGAAAGTGCAGATTGACTCTGAAATATTATGGAAAAGCATTAAATTAATTCATGTCTGGCATCCGGTATGACAACACCTTTAAACTCTGATAAATTAGCTCTCGCTCTTCATAAATAGGATAAAAATGTCCTTCAAGATACCCGAGCCCAAAAAAAAAGAGCAATCATATGCACACATTGGTGTTGATGTGGTATAAAACTGACATCCCAGTAACAAACTGATTATACCTTGGCTTAAACTACTTTAACAGAAGGTGTATCCTATTTAACAAAAGCTAGCTTACAACACTGTGATAAACATTGAAAACATCACTCAAAAAAATAGCAACACACTGAGAATGTTTATATGCACTTAAAAGATACTCTCCTCAAAGACACCACTGAAGGGAGATATTTATTTCAGAGGGAATTAAATAGCACAGTAGGGTAGCTTGGAATGAAAAGTAGCATTTACCAAAGTGGCAACATGATAGGGAAAAAAAAATCCAGTGTCATTGTTGAGAGAGGATCTTCAGCGGTATTCATGAATTTATAAATGATACAGTGATGAAAACATACAGTAATGTAAATTTATATAGCATCTGTAAAAGGAGACAAATCTCTACAGCTGTTTCACAGAGGTTAAAACAACCCAAGAATTAGAAAGGAGATGACAATGAATGAAATTAAGCAAAGAAGAAAATAGAAAATAAGTGGCAGTGGGATCTTTATTAAAATTAATGTCAGGAGTCACATGATGTAAATACAGGATGTGTTTTCATGAGCTCTGGCACCACTCCTCTTGTAATCCTTTTATTTATAATCGTGATGTATAACCCATAATGATGTGATCTTGATGGGTATAATTTGTGCTAGGTTCCTGGGAGACCTTTGCTAAAATTTGCTGATTAGGAACCGAGCTAAGTCAAGACAACTCTTGTTTGACTGAAGTGGTCAGAGACAGCGGGGTTGGGGCTCAGTTCACAGTGGCGGTCTCACTGGTGAGCGGACCTGCACTTTGATCGAGATAATAGCTGCCATGCTGTGTGAAGTAGTGGCTGATGGTCCCAGCACGCCAGCACAGACCATTAGTACTCACATGGATAAACTGAGAGGTATCCTAAAGATAATGGATGAAGGAGTGAAGAGAATCTTGTCAGTTAAGAGGACAATTTCCTCAGTGGGGGCTCACCTTCAGTTCTTGGAATCTGCTATAAGTTATGTCAAACATCCTAATTGATTTGAAAGATGGGATCAGAGATGAAACATCCGTGTGCCTGGTCTCCTGAACGGAGTTGGGGATGAATTCCTGGCTCATTTTGAGAGCATATTTTCGCAATCTCAATTTGGAGACTGGGCACTGAGTTGGTAGAGCTTATTGTATCCACTCTTCAAGGCCTGGGGTTGGTCGAAGAGTCCGACCACTGGTCTTACATTATCTTGTCCTCAGTGTTCGTGTTCAGCGAGAATGGCTGGAGGCAGCCGGCACAACAGGTGTTCTCCGTCCACTGGAGCCCAGGTTTCTCTTTACTGGGAATTTAGGACAATGATACAGTGGAGACACAATGATTCCGTGAAACCCTGGATGGATCTTGGATATTGCTTGACGATCCTGTCATGGCTTTGACCTTTTCAAGCTCAGTGGATGGTTATGTCATCTTGCAGTTCATCATTAATCCTGAACTCTGTTCCCTAGTGATTATACCCTAGAGTTTGTCACTTTGGGTGGAATTTTACTGGCACATCTGTTCAAGGTTCATACGATCCCACCTGAGGCCAATGGAGAATGCTGTTCTCTGAGCCTTGCCCGCCCCCAGAATTGGGGCGGGTGTACTGGTAAAATTCCGGCCATTGTCTTTCATCTTAACAAGGGTGCATGATGTATGTGCATAGAGGCATTCATCACCTATTATCCTGCTACATTGCAAAAATCAGGATTTGTTAATCCTGCACTGTACCCCCTGTAATTATATTTCGTGCTTATCCTGTACTGTGCTTTCTTTAAACTGATGGGGGCAATCTTGTAACTGCACTCTGAGGCAAACTTCGCTGATTCTCCTGTTTAGAGTAATCTATTAATTTTGAATGTATCCCCTGTAATTGCATCATTTAATTAATGCTGTTATGGGATTAATCACATTGATGGGGGGGATACTGTGAGTGAGTGTGGTAGCAAATTTCTGCTCGTTATCCTGCTGAGTCCAAGGGCATCCATTTATCTAACCAACGCCCAACACGGTGGTACAGTGGTTAGTACTGCTGCCTCACAGCGCATTGTCCTAGGTTCAATTCTGGCCTTGGGTCACTGTGTAGAGTTTGCACATTCTCCCCATGCCTGTGTGGGTTTCCCCTGGGTGCTCCAGTTTCCTCTCAGTCCAAAGGTGTGTGGGTTAGGTGGATTGACCATGCTATATTGCTTCTTAATGTCAGGGGGACTAGCTAGGATAATGGGGATAAGGCTGGGCAAGATTATCATTGGTGCAGACTCAATGGGCTGTAGGGTTTCTATAATTCTTATTTCCTGTAATTTAGTTTCTTAATTGACCCTGTTGTGAGATTTATCACATTAAGGTCAATCTTCTGAGTGAGCATATTAGTAAATAATTTGCTCATTATCCTGTTATTCCAATGTCTTGGTGAACCCAGGGAAATTCATTTACTGGGGCTATGCAATTTTAAACGTCTTCTCGTCCTTTTGTATTTTGGTTGAATTGGGGTTATAGAAGCTCTGATTGACTCCTGTTCTATAGATCTGTAGCTGTTATCCTATGAACTTGGGCGTGCATTGCTGAGCCAGTTGTGGCTGTATCCTGTTATCCCCCTATCGTTCGATATATCTTTTCATTGTAAGATGGGAGGCACTGGATACAATGAATAATCCAAACCAACCGTGTTAATATTTTTTATGACCCTTCCTACATCTACTCATTTGAAAATGGTCTTGCAGCACTATCTTTCAGAGTTTGTGTTATTTGTAAGAAGTGAGAAGTCACCAATAAAAATACATTAAAACAAAATCGAAGTCAGTGTGAATCAGAAGACATCTTTCCATTTGTTGGAGTCATATCTGGCATAAAGGAAAGGGTTACAGTTGTTGGCAATCAACGGTCTCAGCCCCAGTACATTGTTGCAGGTCTTCCTCAGGAGAATGTTGTAGGCTGAACCATCTTCAGCTGCTTTATCTTCCCTCCAACACAAGTTTGTAAGTGGGGATGTTCAGAACGATCGACACCATCCACAACTCCTCAGTTCATGAAGCAGGCCATATCTGCTTGCAACCAAACCTCAAAACTGCCTGGACTGATAAATGACAGCCACAAAACTGATAGGCAATGGTCATCTCCAAAAAGAGACAGAATCTAACTACCTCTTTGACATTCAGTGGTATTAATGTTGCTGAATCCTCTGTCATGAACATTCTGAGGGCTGCCAATAGCCAGCACAGAACTGGACCAACCACGTAAATAGTGTGGCAGCAAGAGCAGGACAAAAGGTGAGGTACTCCTTTGAATAACTCACTAATTCTCAACAGCCTTTTCACCATTTATGCCATTTGACTGAATCAATTCAGCTCTCAAGCAAGAAACACGACACCATCCAGGGCAAAGCAGTCCACTTGACTGGTATCCCAACTAGCACTTTAAATATTCACTCTCCACCACTGACACATAGTGGAAGCAATGTACACCATCTGCAAGACTTCCTTAACGGCATCTCCGAAATCTGTGAACTTTACCCTGTGGAAGGACATGAACAGCAGCCACGTGGCCATACCATCTCCTGTGAGTTTCCTTCCAATTTCCACACCATCCTGACTTGGAACTACATCACTATTCCTTCACTCACTGGGTCCAAATCCCAAAACACCTTGTCTAATAGCACTCTGGATCATACAGACTGGAGCAGTTCAAGAAGACAACTCACCATTACCTTTCCAAAAGCAATTAGGGATGAACAATAAATGCAGGCATTGCCAGCAAAGTCCTATCTTATGAGCCAATATAAAAAAGTCATGGCTGTGTTTTACAGGTTCTATTTCTTCCATCTATTCATGCTACTCACTCTCATTGCTCTCTTCAGGGCCTTGGTTAGTCTAAAACTTTTATCTATTAATAAGGCATGACCATTATAACATTTTCACTCTTTATTCATGAGCATGATGGTGGCTGATCTAGACATGCAATCAATCAATTGAACTTGTCTACCAACACAAATCATTATGAATAATTACTAATACCATGTAATTATGTTAATACAATCACTAACAAAACCAGTCACTTATAATATTCAAGAATCACAGCAGGTTATTATGTTTATAATGACAGTAACGTGCCCAAAATATCAAAGCAAAATGAGCATAATACCACTGTTACATGAACAGAAATTTTAGAGGGAAATATTAGTAATGTTGCACAAAACCATTTTATAAAAGCATGTTTATAATTGGAATCCAAACGTTCTGTGTGATCGTAATTACATTTCTTAACTTTGCTGCATCAGTAACATTTCAGCAATTTTCTTTGAATGTTAAAATCCACATGTTCTTCGATAGTCACACTTGTTCCCAGTTATAATTCACCTCCACCAAACCAAACTGTATTTTTCTAATCAACCGCTGTAATCTTTGCTGTAGTGGATGTTGAACATGAAACAATGTACACTTCCTATTTTATTCATTTGTGGGACATGCGCATTGCTGACTGGCCAGCATTTATTGCCCATCCCTAGTTTCCCAAGGACAGTTGAGAGTCAACCACGTCACTGTCTCTCTGGAGTCACACGTAGGCCAGACCAGGTAAGGACAGCATATTTCCGTCCCTATAGGACATTAGTGAACCAGATGGGTTTTTCCAACAAGTGACAATAGTTTTATGGTCATCAGCAGATTCTTACTTCCAGATATTTTTTATTGAATTCAAATTCCACCACCTGCTACAGCAGGATTTGAACACAGGTTCCCAGAACATTAGCTGAGTTTCTGAATTAATAGTCTAGTGATAATACCACTAGGCCGTCAATTCCCTTCTAAATTATATTTAATTTTTTTTTACATATGTAGAACTTTCCACGGACATGAACTTTAACAATAAAGGATTGGGCTGTTTCAAAGGCTAGCAAGATTGTGCAGAAGTTTATGTTTCAAACAGTTTAGTACTTACTTTTATGGTACTTTGTTTCTTTCCTAATCTGTTCTTCTATTGTGTACATTTCAGTGATTACATCATTACATGAACAATTTAAAATCACTCAGATAATGCATAATAATGGTGTTGTTACCAATGGTGGTGATTGATGGTGTTTTATAAATGAGATGTAATTAACTAACATTAAAAATGCAGATACCAAGCTCAGCAGAGGGAAAATCTAACCCAACTGCACATTTTCCACATGTGCCCTATTATAGGATTGCATGGATAAAAGTTAAATCAATATAATTGCCAATGCAACCATCGCAAGACAACAAAGTTATCAATATTCCAAAACCATTAACTGTTTAATTTCATACAGCCTATTTCAGAACAATGCAATCATCACAACCTTAGTGGAGTACAATTTTATAAAGCAGACCAGTAACGGCTGGGGGTATTTTAACATAGGTGAGCAAATGGGATTGAATGTGGGCAAGGGGTCAAATGGGTAAAAATTCCAAAAGCATCATGAATCCTCAGCCTATCTATTTCTGAGTTCTGGTTCAAGGAGAAGCTAAATGCCATTCTAATACTCCTTGGAGGACCAGCAGGGAGGGTGGTTATCTCCTACGCCCCTCCAAACCTCCCCCTTGACCAGGGCCTCCCATTATACAGACCCGCTCCATCCAGGTCAGTGCCAGACCCCACTTCAAGATCGGACACCCTCCTCTCTCAACCCTGATTTCTAGTAATTAAGCTACTGTTCCTGCAGAAATCTTCCAAGTTCTTGCACCCAACTGTGATGCTGTGTGCCTGCATGCATTAGGAAGAGGTGCTCAGCACAGCAAGACTTAATGTGGGACAGGCGAGAGGCACCTCCCACAGCATGATGTGTGTAATTACATGATCAGAGAACAGTCTGGAAGAACACTCTGGAAGCTGCATGGTCAAAGCTACACCATCAAGACCATACTTGGAATGGTAAATAGTTAAAGCTTACCAACAAAATGTTCAAACACACAGGCCTCAAGATCTCAACGAGGCACCACCACCGAAACATAAAGAACCCCCATTATGTCAATAATATGACACCAACTAGACTCCCAATCAGGCAGACCTCTGGGCGTGGAACCTGTCGAGCAAAAGGTCACTTACTACTGAGGTTAAAATTTCACAGCATGAAGTGAAACTCAAAACTCCATGGAGGTATCAAACCCCCTACCACAGGCTGTGAGCACATCAGTAAGTAAAAACGATTCCTCTATTTCCAGCAAATTATACAAGAGTAATGTGCATCTTCTATTTAAATCTCCATCTTCAGAAAGCAGTAGCAACATAAACTCCCGCATCAGCCCAGCCCCACCAATCAACACCACAGATGTAACTACACCACGTGGACATTAGAGGGCAATTAAGGATAGGAACCAAATCTGGTGTTATCAGCAGCATTTGTAACCCAAGGATGATTTTCTAATAACTGTTAACTTACAAAGAGGCAACAATATTTTATTATAAATAACAAAGGTCTCAAATAATTGTCTTGTGTTGGCAACAGTATTGATCAACTATATCGATATAATCCTGGATTCCAAGGAAGTGCAATAATGTATTTTATAAAAAGTACCATACATTTGTATATATGTTATGATAGTGTACATTCCTACGAACATGGAAATGTCTAATATCTAGAAATTATGGTCCCTTTGCCTTATCAAAGTATTTATTGGAATCTTACCGACACACGCGTCCCAGAATCGGAGTCGGCAAGGCTCACAGAACAGAATTCTCCATTAGCCTCACGTAGGATTTTACAAGCTTCACCCAAGCATGGTCGTAACATCCTGGCCTACAAGTCTACAATGTTTTTTATCCCTCCCAAGCTTTTCTCGGAGCGCTCGCTCATTCTTGCGTCTGCTGTTGCAACCAGCCCCTTTGGCATCACTTGGTAACTAATGCCACCAAGTTTGGTGTAAACTAAACCATTCCAAAATGTCCTTTGTTTTTCCCTGCTCCCTCCTCTTAAGGACAAGGCCATACCTCTTGTAGGGTCAGAGACATTTTAAAAATTCAAGAACATTTAATTTGTCTTTGTATTCAAAATATTTGCATATTCATTCATGAAGCCATTCTACATTTGATGCAGAGTGCTTACAAAAAGAATACATAACTTAACTGTACTTGTACTGGGGGCAATTGAATTGACATCACTTGTATCAGATTGCTTTTACAAATCATTGTCATTTTGCAAACACTTAAAGCCATTAAAATAAATTTGAATACCACAGCTATGTAATCTGATTATTACAGATGTCAGCATAATGGAATGGATCTGTGGCTATTCCAATAACTATCTCTGCAGAGAGGTAGCCAGAGAGATTTTCAGTACTGGCCTCTATGTTAGTGATGGATTCTTTGCTAGACTAATCCTAAATTAACACATTTGCTCTCCATTCTCCTTATTGTCCTGTATCTCCAGCTGCTGCAAATATATATATTCAATTTCATTTAAAACGTGTAGTGTTTCTGACTCAGTGACTTTCTGCCACAAAGCATT
Organism: Carcharhinus amblyrhynchos; assembly: GCF_965287045.1. NCBI lineage: Eukaryota > Metazoa > Chordata > Chondrichthyes > Carcharhiniformes > Carcharhinidae > Carcharhinus > Carcharhinus amblyrhynchos. Next base: position 96,725,158 of record NC_137326.1, on the reverse strand, counting down.
TCATGTATAACAACGCACTGTGCAAATAAATTTCTCCTAGCCTATCCTCTCTCTCTTGGTGATCATTTGACTCCTCACCACTGACAGACATTGCAACCGCAAGGACTAGTCTATTCTACTTAATTTGAGGAAACTCCTCATTTTTTAAAACTTGGCTTAATCTTCATTGCAACATAAACAGTTCTCACACTTCATGCATCCTTTTGCAATTATGGTTTCTCATCCCTGGCATCATTCTGGTGAATCTACTTGGAATTTTCTCCATTACTAATGGTCTCATTACCATATGTGAATTTGGCTGCCCCCAAGCCTTCTGGTTTACGTTAAAATCAGAAGTGGATAGGTTAGGAAGTGGTTTTGTATTGTGAAAGGTATTTTTCCAGGCTTCAATCCCGCTCCAGACCAAGTCCACCTATTTTATCTTAGGTTGAAATTCAGCCCATTAGTTCTGTTGCCCGACGCAAAATTTTTTTTGCTTGGACAAGCACCATCTTTTCCCTGTTCAGTCTTGTGGACACCTGTTTCAGAGCTATTCTTATACAAACTAGCAATACTTGGTAAAAATAAACAGCACAAATAGCATGTTGTATTTGTAAGCTATCTCAAAGAATTTCCATCAATTATCTTGATTTATTCATGTAGCATTTTGATAAACAAAAGGATCATTTATGCTTCAGAGCGAGGGTAAGGAATGTGGTTTGATGCTTTGTGGTTTAGCAGATACAGTATTGAACAGAAGCAAAACTTCAGCGTTTAGTTTGATGGTCCTTTTATTTATACTGCCTGCGTAGATCCCATCTGTCCTCAGGGCAGAGTCTGGATTTGAAGAGGATTACAAAATTCTGTGAGCCTTCTTCAATTGTGTAAAACGATTGACAGCTGGGCTTTCACCCACTTATTGCAGTGTGAGGAACTATTTAATCCACTGCATTAACAGGAGATCAGTGTGGTTGCCACAGCAAATCTTAAAAACTGCCACTTTAAGGGTTTAATAGCATGGTGTAGATTTTTCATTCCTTCATAATTCTACTTTAGACCTACAAAGCAATATCCTTATGATACAGCCGTCAACACTGGATAAACAATGGAGCCGAGATATACAATGAAAAATGACAGTTCTATTCTAATAGATTTACAACCTATCTAAATTGGAAATACAACACTTTGCATCCAAATGAGCAAGTGTTAATAGCTCTGTCCTTCCCCTGGAGAACATGTGACAGTTTTATCTCATAGGCATGGCATCGTTACAGCCTTGGAGGCTTGCCATTTTATATCAACTTTGATAGTTATTTATCAGGATTTTTTTTATTTACTGACAACATATGTTTATAAGATTGTGTGTGTGTGCCTACTGTAATCAGCAAGTTGATTGTCGATGTAAAATCAATTGTCCATGTCAAGTTTATGTATTTTTCTCCACCTCAATGGCAAGGTGCTTAATTCTGTGTATGCTAATCATAATCCATCAGGAAATACAGCAAGAACACGGCTCTCAATATTGTTCCTGATCTGCAACCACTAAAAACATATGAATATAAAAATTTACATGTTAAAATAAAACAATTTTGCCCAGAAAAATGCTTTCAATAATTTCCTTCCCTCTTACCACAAACTGCATGATTTAAGAATCAGAAATTTCAGTTGGGCAAAAGGTGAAATGAGGTGAGAATGCCCTTGCCATCAACACAGCATTTGACCAGGTGTGGTAGCAAGGAGCTCCAGCAAAACTGGAATCAATGGGAATCAGGGGAAAAAAATCTCTGCTTGTTGAAGTCATACCCAGCACATAAGATGGTTGCAGTCTTAAGAGGCAGTGCATCTCAGTTCCAGGGCATCACTGCAGGAGTTCCTCAGATTAGTATCCTAGCCCCAACCAAGTTCAGCTGCTTCATCAATGACCCTGCATCCATAATAAGGTCATAAGTGGGGGTGTTCTTTAATGAGCTCAGGAGCATTTGTGATTCCCCAGATACTGAATTTAGTCCATGCTCAAAGTGCATCAAGACGTGAACAATATGCAGGCTTGGGCTGACAAATGGAAAGTAACACCTGTACTACACAAGTGCCAGGTAATGACCATCTCTAACTTGAGAGACCCTGTTATATATTTAAGTGGCTGCATGATTGCTTTAAAAGCCAGTCCCATGATTTGATGGTGATATCATTGGAGTGTTTCACAGGCTCCTGTTTAGTTTCAGGACTAACCTTTTTGAAGCACTTCAAAATCTGTTGTTGCTATTTTAAATTTACATGCGCAAACAACATCATTTTCTTTTTGCTTAAAACCCACAACCCAAACAGTTAGGAATTACAAAGCAAAATTGGTGATGAGTCAGAATGTTGTTTCATTAAGAATATCAAGAGGAGATCCAAGAAGAAAAAAAATGTCATAGATCCTCACACTTTGAATATTAGAAGGCTGGGAAAAATCAACAACGGAATTAAATATTGAAGCATCAGTAAAGAATAACAAAAAAAATTATAGAATTACAATGTAGAGTATTTTCAGTACTTAGTACAGCAAATGAAATTGCAAACTAGTTGCTTGAACCAGCTTTTCTCAGTACAATTGGAAGTAAAACCTTCAATTTGCTTCAGAGCTTGATTCATCTAGCAATTTACAATAATTTTAGAAAGATCCTTGAGGAACATTACTGTCCAAAGGCTCCGATCATTGCAGAACGATTCAGGGTCCACTGAAGGAATCAAGTGGAAGGCGAAAGCATTGCATTAGAAGGTGAAAGCATTGCACAGTTTGCAGCCACCTTATAAAGGCTAGTAGAACATTATGAGTATTGCGAGTGAATGCTGGAGCGAGGGTGGTCAATGAAAGAATTGTTGCAAAGTCTAGGATGAGGCCAGCTTCCCCGAAAACAATATTAAGAAGAAGAATCTGGGTACCTTGTAAGAACAAATTGCATTCTACAAAAAGAATTTACAAAATGGAAGAAAATAATTACATTGTAAAGAAGGGAATATCCAGACTCTCAACTGCACTTGGGCAACTCCATCCATCATTATGAAGTGCTTCACAAGGTTAGCCATGGCAAGAATTAATTCCAGCCTCCTGGACTGCCTGGATCTACTACAGTTTGCCTACCACTGCAAAAGGTCCACAGCAGACACCATCTCCACGGCCCTGCACTCAACCCTGGAACACCCAGATAACAAAAAGCACCTGTATCAGACTCCTATTTATTGACTACTGCTCAGCCTTCAATACCATTATTCCTACGAAACTCATCTTCAAATTCCATGGCCTGGGCCTCAGCACCTCCCTCTGTGACTGGATCCTGAACTGCCTATAAACACAGACCACAATCAGTAAGGATAGGCAACAATACCTCCTCCATGATCATCCTCAACGCCTGTGCCCCACAAGGCTGTATTCTCAGCCCTGTACTATACTCTTTATACACATAAGATTGTGTGAACAAATTCCCCTCCAACCTGATTTTCAAGTTTGTTGATAGCACCATCATAGTGGGTCGGGTCTCAAATAACGTCGAGACCGAGTACACGGATGAGATAGAGAATCTGGTGAACTGATGCAGCAACAATAATCTCTCCCTCAATGTCAACAAAATGAAAAAGTGATTAGTCTGAATAACATTGTAGCAAATATTGAATGTGTATTATCTGTCAATAACACTAAACCCTTAAAAAAATCTAACTCTCCAAACCTTTTGTTTGTATCTATTCATTTGAGGCCATGTTATGTTGCTAAGAATCTTCCTCTATCAAAATTTAGGCTCAGACCTTGGAAGTTTTGGTGTATAATTTTTGCAAGATCAGATTATTATTGGGAGTATCAATTGATTCTGTAACAATTTGTATAAATATGATATAATTTGTTTGAAGTCAAAGCCTGACTTGTTTTTAAAACTTTTTGAAATAAGCAACTCAACATTGGTTGTGGAAAAATAATGGAATCCTAAAGGAAAGAATAGCAGAATATCTAGAAATGTGAAAGTATGAATTTCGAAAGGGAAAATCTTGCTTGACCAACCTTGTTGAAAATTTTGAGAAGGTAACAGAGAGAGTAGGCAATGGAAATTGTCTAGTAGAAGTATTTTATCTGGATGTTCAAAAGGCTTTTGATAAGGTGACTCATAATAGCTTAATGAGTAAAGTCAAAGAATGCAGAGTCAGGGACAAGCAACATAATGGATTGTGAGCTGGCCTCAAGACAGAAACCAGATAGTGGGAATAAAGATAGTTATTCAGAATGGCAGAAAATGGGAAGTGGTTTTCCACAAGATTTAGTGCTTGGGACCACTTACATTCTCAACATTTCTAAAATCTATTCATTCTTGAGAAATGGGTGTTGCTGGCTAGGTCTACATTTACTGCCCACATGAGCAGGTTAGATGGATTGGCCACGCTAAATGGCCCCTTTGTGTCAAGGGGACTACCAGGCTAAATACTGGACTAGGGATTGTTGTACATGCAGACTTGATGGGCCAAATGGCTTCCTTCTGCACAGTAGGGATTCTGTGATTCTATATGGTCAGCATGATGGCGCAGTGGTTAGCATGCTGCCTCACAGATTCAGGGACCTGGGTTTGATTTCCAACTTGGGTCACTGCCATATTCTTCCAGTGTCTGCGTGAGTCTTCTCCATGTGCTCCAGTTTCCTCCAACAGTCCAGAGATGTGCGGGTTAGGGCATTGGCCATGCAAAATTGACCATTATTGTCCCAGGATATGCAGGTCAGAGGGATTAGTGGTGTAAATATGTGGGGTTACGGGGATTGTTGTTGGTGCAGAATCAATGGGCCAAATTGCTGCCTCCTGTACTGTAGGGATTCTACGATTCTATTAATACATTTTTTATTTTAAATGCATTTATCTCATGCCCAACTTGTTGTTTAATGTCATGTTTACGAGTAAATATCAAAGTAATTATCTATCTGCCATCTCTCTAGGCATTAGAATGAGAGTTATAAAGTTTTGCAGTACAGAAGGAGATTCTTCAGCCCATCTATGCCAGCCAACAAACACCTATCTATTCTAATCCCAATGCCGCACATGGTATTTAGCCTTGTATGCTGTGATATTTCAAGTGCCCATCTAAATGCTTCTTAAATGTTGTGATGGTTCCTGCCTCTACCACCTTTCAGGCAGTAAATTCCAGATTCCCACCACCCTCTGAATGAAAAGTTTTTTTCTCAAATCCTCTCTAAATCTCCTGCGCCTATCTTAGCCTCCTTTGAGGCTATCTTTGACAATTTGATTAATCCAGGCTATATGCATATCAAAATCACTCATGATTATTGCTGCATTTTTCATTCAGGCCTCCTGTATTTTCTTGCTTATACTGTGTCCCGAGGTACTAAAGGTTGCTGCAAAAGATTAAGGTACACGGAGTTGGGGGTAAAGTGTTAGCGTAGATTGGGAGTTGGCTATCTAACAGGAAGCAGAGAGTTGGAATAAATGGGTGCTTTTCCAGTTGGCAGTTGGTGACTAGTGGCATGTCCTTTGAAGCAGTGGAGGCTACCTTGGTAAATACGCTTAAGTCACAGGTAGATAGATTTCTGATCAATAAGGGAATTAAGGGTTATGGGGAGCAGGCGCGTAAGTGGAACTGAACCACCATCAGATCAGCTATGATCTTATTGAATGGCGGGGCAGGCTCGAGGGGCTAGATGGCCTACTCCTGCTCCAATTTCTTATGTCATTGACTTCAGGAAGCACAGTGGACATCAATGGGGACGAAGTAGAAAGGGTCGAGAGCTTCAAGTGTTTAGGTGTCCAGATCACCAACAACCTGTCCTGGTCCCCCCATGCTGACACTACATTTAAGAAAGCCCACCAATGCCTTTACTTTCTCAGAAGACTAAGGAAACTAGACATTGTCAGTTAAATTTTACAGGTGCACCATAGAAAGCATTCTTTCTGGTTGGATCACAGCTTGGTATGCCTCCTTCTCAACAAGACTGCAAAAAAACTACAAAAAGGTCATGAATGTAGCCCAATACATCACACAAACCAGCCTCCCATCCATTGTCTCTGTCTACACTTCCCACTGCCTTGGCAAAGCAGCCAGCATAATTAAGGACCCCACACATCTCGGGCATTCTCTCTTCCACCTTCTGTCGGGAAAAAGATACAAACGTCTGAGGTCATGTTATAACTGACTCAAGAACAGCTTCTTCCCTGTTGCCATCAGACTTTTTAACGGACTTACCTTGCATTAAGTTGATCTTTCTCTACACCCTGGCTGTGACTGTTCTACTACATTCTACACTCTCTCATTTCCTTCTCTATGAATGATATGCTCTGTCTATATAGCGCACAAGAAACAGTACTTTTCACTGTATGCTAATGGTCTATAAATGTCAGCCAACTAACAGTACACATGTCCGATGAACGAAATAAACAAAATATTCTTGGATGCAGGGACAAAATTTTACTGGGCTCTGAGTGATGGAAATGGGTGTGGGAGTGTGGGGTGCTGCTGACCAGTAATTTGTCCGGGCCCTGTCAGCTTCTCAATATAGTGCTTGCCAGGGAAATTTCCTCATGTCGGGCTTTAATGGGGAAGAGCTGTCTGCTCCAAAGGGAGGCAGCTAACCAATTAGCCTATTTTAATGCTTTTTAAGGGCCATTTTTTGGGGCCATCAGTATTTTGCGTACGGTGGGATAGCCGCCCACCACACGGTCTTCAACTTGCCTCAGCAACACCCACCTCTCCTGGTGGGGCTACTGAGGTTTCAGAGCTGACAGCCCCCTCCCAAATGGACTAGCAATTCAGAAGAAAAGACTTGCGCCTTTAATTGGACAGCAAGTTAAAAGACTGACAATGAGGAGGCTGTTTGTGGTCAAGCACAGGCTCAGGACCCACATTTCAGCCGGATACTGAAACCCCAAAGCCCACAAACCTAAAGTACATTTTTTTAAAACTGTAAAATTTTTATGACCCTGTAACAAAAAGGAAATCTATGGATGGAAACAGAGGTTATGGCAGCTCCTCAATACAGTATGAAAGAAGAGGCAATTGATACATGGGATGGGTTAAAATTGATAAGAGAGGCTGGCTTTTTTTGAAGTTGATAAGCCACCAGATGTTATGCCCATGAGATACTGTCAGAAACAAGGTCTAAGTTGTAATGTGTTGGTCAATCCGTTTTTCCTTAGATATGGGGATTTTGTTACAGCCACAGTTGATATTACTACTGAATGGGGTGATCTTAAAAAGTGGACCCTGGCTTGAAAGACCATAATTTTTTCTTTTTAAAAAAAAATTGCTAATTAGCTTTTGACAACAAGAAAACATTAAAACAGGAAAAGTTTGACTATGATACAATCATTCCTTCACTCCCACTTATCATCATAAATGTACACATTTACAAGGATAATACAGATTACAAAATATATTGTGTGCTATGGCATTCTCAGTAAACATACAGTCCCTGTAATCCAGCGGGCTAATTACAGTCAGACAACACCGTGATACCAAGTGGTAGGTGTCACCCAGTTGGACATCTGTGGATTTCTTCTCAAATTCCGCACAAATAATTATCATGCAAATGTTTCCAAAATGACACACCTTAGAAGATTTTTCAAACAATACTTTCTCTCAGCAAAGATTCGCCTCTACAATTTCCAATTCTCCTTTCAGCGTTCTTTTTGCTTCGATTTGCCAAAGTGCATCCAAGCTTCCAAAAAACACTCAGGTACTCAGTTTCCAACAGAATGCTATTGTTCCAGAAAGATGCAAAATGAGGACAACAAACCTCATAACTACTTCAGATATCTGTTTTTTTTTTCCAGCCAACCTCATCTACTCTGCTCTTCCCAGCTCCATCTTTAACTTCAGTGAATAGTACCCTGCTCAAATTCCAGCCCCTGTTTTCCATTTTATTTCAATCCTCCTGGAAATTTCACTTAACTCTTTAGCTTCTAGAATTAACTGTGCTTTAGTTTCTGGACTTGCTTTCATGATGTGGAGATGCCGGCGCTGGACTGGGGTAAACACAGTAAGGAGTCTCACAACACCAGGTTAAAGTCCAACAGGTTTATTTGGCGTTTGCTACCAAATAAACCTGTTGGACTTTAACTTGGTGTTGAGACTTCTTACTTGCTTTCTTGCCCATTATTCCATTTTATAGCAGTTCTGCTTCTAGCAGGACTGAGAGAGTTACTTTCTCACTTACTGCTGAGTTCAACTGCCTTGGTCTAGTTAAACTAAACACAGAAAAGATCTCTTAAGTGATCCATGCTTACTTAGCAACATGTATTCTTTCTCCAAGCTAGCGTTTTCACATTGTAAACTCTCAACACAATACGGACACAGTTTGAACAGAAACCAAAAATCCCCACACATGCAAACATCTTTATTTAACATGAATCCTACTAGAGTTTTACCCATTACCTGGTCATTTTAATCTCAGTGGTGGGAAAGTTTTTAGAATGATAATCTAAGATGAAATTTCACAATTGTGGATTAATTGAGGAAACGTAGCATGGATTTGTTAAATGCAAATGATATTTAACTAAAATGATTGATCATAAGAGTCACTACAGTGCAGGAAGTGGCCATTTGACCCATCGAGTCTGCACCCTCCACAATTTAGCATCAAGGCAATTTAGCATGGCCAATTCACCTAACCCACACATCTTTGGACTGTGGGAGGAAACCGGAGCACCCAGAGCAAATCCACGCAGACACGGGGAGAATGTGCAGACTCCACTCAAACAGTGACCCAAGCTGAGAATCAAACCCAGGTACCTAGTACTGTGAGGCAGTAGTGCTAACCATTGTGCTGCCATGCCGCCTAATCCTTTTGATGAAGTAATGGAGAGGATTGATGAAAGTAACAAAGTTAACGTGATGTCCTTGCACTTCCAAAAGACATTCAACAAAGAAAACATTTGAAGCATTGCAGGGAAAGGGCAGGATGGTGGGACTTGCCAATTTATTCTTGCAGAGTATCCATCCCTGCTGTTAGTTTTAATAGTTTTTCAGATGTTGTATCAAGTTTATTACGCTAGTGTGCACAGCATGTGGGGATAAATGAGTTTCAACCCAATTGGATTTACAAAAATGGCGCTTTTGTAATCACACCACTAATTTATTGGAAAATTGGAAAGTTATGAAAGGAAAGTACAAATCATTTTGTAAAAGGCACAAACTAATCAACGACTGTCACCATTGATTTATACAGGGCTCATTTTGTACTACTTTAATTTAGTTCTTTTGAGGAAACAACAATGCTGAGGTTTGATGAGAGAAGCGCAGTTCAAGAAGTCTTGTGGATTTTAGCAAGACTTTTTGACAAGGCTGTACGTGACAGATCAAACATGGGCCCATGAGTCCCACGGGCAAGTTGCATCAAAATTGGCAGGAAGGGTTGTGGTTAATGGGTGTTTCCAGTACTGGAAGACTATTTCTGGGAGGATATAGAAGAATGGTTATAGGGGTATAGATTAGATTTTCTTCAAAATCCTTGGGCGTGTACCCAAAGTGCTGTAACTCACAGGGCCGTGAAGTAACAGCTGCAAAGTGAGACTGGGCTCAATCAGTGCAGACACGATGGGGTGAACGGCCAATACAGACAACGCTGTGAATTTCAAGGTTCTGTGACCAGAAAGTTACACCCCTCCCCAGTAAGTTCTGCGGGGCAGGGGGAGCAGGGATGGAATGGGAGAGCGTATATTTGCACTGATGGGTTTCCGCTGAGATCCTGCCCAGCCTAAAGCAGATGTAATCTTCGTGTGGAGCGTCTACTCCTATTACAGCCTTTAAATAGTCACTTGAGGGATTTTTCCCACCCAGCTTCAATTCTAAGGCTGGTGCTTGCCTAATGACTGAGTTTACACCCTCAATCTCAATAAGGTGGGGGTAGGGGAAAAGAGAGCATGCGCTTCAAATCAGGAGGCTTCGTCAGAATGGGGGTACCCTCGCTGCACTGACCAGGGAGCTATAGCCTCCCCCCCATGCTAGGCCTATTCTCCAACAACCATAACCCCCACCCCGCCACCCAGGTATTCTCCTACTATCCCTTCCCTGGTATTTAGTTGAAGTGCGGTCCCAAAACTTAGTGTCAAACATGCTGCTGCATTTCATCTTCTGGTCACTACAGTGTTGTGCCTGGCGGGGCTGATGAGCTGTCAGCCAGATTGCCCAACAGCTCTCCAAGGTGGGTATTTCGTGCAAGAGTGGACAAAGTCCCATCTGCTGCCAATTAATGCTGAATTGAGCACAAACTGGCAGTGGGCATGTCAGAGCTGGCAAGGATGCATTCCATGCACGAACCATGCTGAAAATTCAAGTCTATGTTTCAGTTATCCATTACTGAGACACCTTGCTGCCATTTAAGCATCATACCATCTCACCCAACCAGGTGATAAGTCTATTTAAGATAATGCATTTTGACATGGCAACTAATGCGGTTACTCAGCTAAGCACAGTAATGTGTTTTTGTTCTGTTTAAAATGAGCAATGCCATTTCAAAATATCCATCAATAAAGCATTGCTTTCATATTGCATTCTTTATGTATCAAGTTGGTGCATGCCAGATGTTTTGCAAATTTGCTGCAAAATTAAGTTGTTTATAAATAACTGGAACAGACTGTGAATGTAAGGCTGTTACTTGCATGACACCTATAAACCAGTTGAACTGCATATGATGTCATCTGTACCCAGGGACTAAATCAAAGCTGTTTGCTCATTCCAAATCTCGTGTAATTTTATATTTATAGCCCCTGTGAAAACAAAGTTCCCAGAATGGCAAAATGACATCATAAAGTTAATTCAATTAAATTTCTGCATCACTATTCAAAGTTTCCAGGTAGAAATCGACAATGTAACGCATTCGACCACATCACAAACATATTCTCAAGAGGCTGGTCAAAACACTAACTGTCAATCACAGGTATGACTGTAAATAACACAAACAACTGAGTCTGACAAAATAGCAGCTACTCCTGGCATTTTTAATAAATCAACTGCTATTTAGACACAAAAAGTATCTTCAGAAACAGCATCACCACATTTGCATTTATAGTTGGTAAGAATCATAGAACTCCCACAGTGCAGGAGGCTATTCAGCCCATCGTGTCTGCACTGACTCTCTGACAGAGCATCTCACCCAGGCCCTATCCCCAAAACCCCACATATTTACTCCCCGAATCTACACATCTTTTGGACATCGAGGGACAATTTCACATGGCCAATTCACCTGACCTACAGATCTTTGGACTGTTGGAGGAAACCGGAGCACCTGGAAGAAACCCAAGCAGACATGGGATGTACATGCAAACTCCACACAGACAGTCACCCAAGGCCAAAATTGAACTGGGTCCCTGGCATTGTGACCACTGCTAAACACAGAACGTCTAAGGAGGCTGTAACTTTGCCCTGTGATTGACCTCTGTTCCTGATTTAGCTCAAGTCCACTCTTGTAGCTATGTTGTGGTTATATATAATTGTTGATTAATAGATTCCTGATTTAATATTTTTTATTCTATGTTATTAATGCAACTGTTCATTGTATAAGTATATTAATTGATTCAGTTTATTATTGTCACATGTATTAGCATACAAATATTGTTTCTTGCACACTATACAGACAAAGCATAATGTTCATAGAGAAGGAGATGAGAAAGTACAGAATGTAGTGTTACAGTAATAGGCAGGGTGTAGAGGAAGATCAACTTAAAGCAAGGCAGGTCCACTCAAAAGTCTGATGGCAGCAGGGAAGAAGCTGTTCTCGAGTTGGTTGGTACACGACCTCAGACTTTTGTGTCTTTGTCACTACGGAAAAAGGTGAAAGAGAGAATGTCCAGGGTGCATGGGTTCCTTATTGTGCTGGCTGTTTTGCCGCGGCAGCGGGAAGTGTAGACAGAGTCAACGGATGGGAGGCTGGTTTGCATAATGAATTGGGCTACACTCAATTATTCAAATTTGTGAAGACTACAACTAGGAAAAATTGCATCATTCAGTTCATTATTCTCAATGCTTTACTGTTCATCAGTTTGCAAGTTAGCAAGTTAGCTGTTATGGTTCATAAAAATCTACAACGTGAGAGGAAAAGTTCCTATCACCCATCTTGTTTCACAAACTGATTTAAAATGATACTTTGCAGCTATTTACGCTGTTTGGAATCAAAGTAAGTCAAAACTGCAGTGTGAGTGAGAGCAGACCGCAGCATCAAACCAAAATCTAAGAGGCATGCAGCTTGGTACAGTAGAGAAAATCTTAATTTCCTTATTTGCATTGGCACCAGGGAAGTAATGTATCATTAGAAATGAAAGCAATTTAAACGTTCCAATACAGGGGAAGTTTTATTTTAAAAGCCACATTATAAATATGTGCGGCACGGTGGCACAGTGGTTCAGCACCGCTGCTTCACAGCACCAGGGACCTGGGTTCGATTCCTGGCTTGAGTCACTGTGTGGAGTTTGCACATTCTCCCCGTATCACCGTGAGTTTCCTCCGGCTTTCTCCCACAACCTGAAAGATGTGCTGGTTAGGTGCGTTGACTCACACAGGCGCTGGACTGTAGTAACTAGGGGAATTTCACAGTTTCTTCATTGCAGTGTTAATGTAAGCCTTACTTGTGACTAATAAATAAACTTTAAATATAGTTAAGTCAGATTAACTCAATCTTTATGACTGAAAGACTTAAGCTCAATCTACATTTCATGCAATTTAAAAAGCATATCATATCTCATTCTTGCTTGGGCCAGTTATATAAAGCTTAAAGTAACAGTGTGCAGAACTCATCTATTGAGGTAGAACACTAGACTTGGAAAATAGTTACTGTCTTAGTTTTTGAGAATACGTAGCGACAGTACTTTCAGCACATTGCTGAGTGAAATGATAAACCTGGTTGAACAACAGCAGTTCTTTTCTTCCAACAAAGCAGTGATATCCAAAATAATCATGGGTTGCATCACCACCTCAAAGAGGGCTGCAATACAAAAAAGACCCGCTACCACTCTAACAGCTACTCATGGTGGGCAAATAGACAGGGTCTTACCTTACCACAACATCCACATCCCAAGAATTAATTTTTAAAAATCAGTCAGCAGAGACCTATATCAAAAGAACACAAATCTGCTAACTGACAACAATATAAATGACCACAAGTGTCCTGTTTGCAATCTGCATTCTCTGAATCCAACTTTTCTGTGGATAGAATGGGATCATGCAATTACTGGCATTAGATGTCAGATTGCTTTCTGAACCACTCAGAACCCAAGAAGGTAGTAACTAACCATTCTAGCCACTGTTTCTTTCAGTGGCAAAGTATTATCCTAGCTCACTTTGGCTTCTGCTTTTAAAAAGAAGCTGTGATGGAAAAGTGTAGCAAGGCCAAAAGCATTTTACTCTGCAGAACTCTCCAAGCTCTTCAAAAGATGGTTTCACAGACAATAGTGTGACTGAGCAAGTGTGCAACAAAGCCTCTCATAACTGAGTCATAAGAAGATTCCCATTCTGATGCATCTCTTTTGAAGGTTGTTATCGACAGGGTTGGGAGAGAACTTGAACCCTTATTTCCTTTCCCTTGCTATCCATAAATCAATTAATTTGTGGAAAGGAAGGTGCATGTGTGTTTCTCAAGTGCGCGGTGTCAACTGTTATTCGCCAGTGGCAAACTTTTGTGGATTTAAGTAAAAGATAATTATTTATTCGAACTTTCAGCCTGAATATTGAACTATATGTCAATCACTCAGTATATACACGCAAGCGCAAGGGAAAATAGTTAGAGAGAATAATGAACTTCTACAAGTAAACAAATAGGAGTTAATAGTTCACATGTTTGGCTCACTGGCTGGAAGGTAACAATTGCAGGCCTGTTGAAGAAGGTGTTTTCCCACTCTTAAAGGGTCAATTAAAAAAAAAGCTGGAGTTGTATGTTGGATTTTGATAGGTTCCTTAGAAAGAATGGATTTTTAAGCAGGTCAGTATCCTGTGCTGGTAGACTTGAAAAAGGAATCAATTTGCTGCTAGTCTGCAACTGATGTTCTGTGTAGGCTGACCAGTTTCTCTCTGGTTCTTTCGATAAAATAATTTATGATTTGCAGATGCTTTTGGTGACATGATCAACAGTTGTCATTCACCCAGAATGATTTGGAGGTCCAAAACCAACGTTACCCAACGGGAGATGGATGATGGCCATTCACACTTACTTGTGTTTAACTGGTTTCTACAGCCTTTTTTTGTTAAATGTCAGTCTTGGAGAGGGGGGTGGGGTCTAGAAGTCCATAGATTTTTGAGTTTTACGTAAAACACAAAAAGGTATAAATTCCACAGTTTGGTTTATCTTGGCACATCCATTCAAAAGGAAGTGGGTGGGGGGGGGCGGAAATGGCAAGAGAACATCCATGGTTAGTCCTGGGGCAGAAATTGCAAAAGTCAACTGACCTTCAGCAGCCATCTTAACAGCCATATCCATTTTTAATAAAATATAATTCCAGAAAATATATTCAACGCAGCCTGTGTTTAAAGTTATGAATAGAATCTGTCTTCACAAGGAATAAGACTGCCTGAAGTTATCCATGGAGCATCCATGCATAAATATTAGAAATTTAAACTTGTATTTATGTAGCGCCTTTAAAATTGAACATCACAGAAGCATTATCAAATAAAATTTGGCACCTAGTCACTAGGGAAATATTAGGACAGATGACTAAAAGCTTGCTAAAAGAGTTAGTTTCAAGGAGCATCTTGTTTCTACCCAGCCATAGGCACAGGTAAGTCAGCATGAATTGCTGCTGGTCCAAAGTTCAGATAAACAAGGAGGCAGGAATAGAATCCATCTGTAAAAACACCCACCAAGTGCAAATGATGGCTGATATGAACAGAACTGGCATCTTTGTTCGGGCTTACCTGAAAACGATGTGCTGCGTCCATGTCTGAACCCTGTGAGGCATGGGAAAGGGATACAATTGAACACACATGAATGGCTAAAGAAAAAAGCCCTAAAGGAGAAGTAAAAAGATGGTCAAACTCAAAATAGCAAGTCTAAATGTTGGTAGCCTGACAGGGGGGGGAAGCAGAGAGTAATTGAACTGATGGTGGGTAAATCATGAGTCTCCAGTACACAAAGTACAAGGGCGGCAAAGCAAGAAAGATTGGTAATGGATATAAGCTTTTCTTCTATCACCTTGCCATTGCAGTAACAGTATGGAAATTGTACTGGTATGGAAACAAACAATCAGTAAGGAGAATGGCTGGAAAGAAACTTGGTGATGCAATGACAAAAGAGGATGCAGCGAAAGATAAGAAGGGAACTGGAAACAGTCTGACCTCAAAGAAAATAAAAAATAGATCGGTATGAAAAAGCAAAGGGAGTGGGTGCGAGAAAAAGATTCCTAGCCATGGAAGGGTGAAGGACTAAAACATCACATTGCTTGTGTATATACATAGACACAGTGCTACTTCTGAAATTAAAGCTGTGCCTTGGCTGAACAAACTGTCAGTGTGTGAACCCAGAATAAAAAAGCGGCCCTTTGAAGTCTCACAATTCATTAGCTCTGAATTCTTTGTTGTCAGACATGCTAAGACTTTCCAACATTTTTCTGTTTTTGTTTCAGATTCCAGCATCTGCAGTATTTTGCAATTAGTTCTGAAGTTGGGTTGGACAATCACCAGGTGGTGATCAGTAGCTCCTCAAAGATCTGTTGTATCTGATATACCAAGCTTGCCTGTGGAGACAGAGTGTCCACTCAGACACAGGCCTCAAATATCTTTATTGCACAATGGCAAGGATGTTAAGCAGTCCTGAAGGCTTAACCAAATCTCAGCCACTGGATAATTCTCATTTGCTAAAGACTTTGTGACAAGGTAATGTCACGTGACCCAAGCCTGTGGATTGTTGAACAAGTCAGTAACGCCTTGCTGAACTGCATAACTCAATTTGCTGCTCCAACATCTGATAGCAGGTCCCACTGAAGGAACTCGCACTGGCTGGACACCTGGCCTCAGCAACCCTACCTTTGCTGGAAGCTCTGTGCCATCACTTACAAAATTGAATCATCTCTGTATGTATCTCATCACTTGATGTCAACACCACCAGGAAAATGAATTCTATTGCATTAGTTTTCAGCCTTCTGACCTCCGCAACAGAATATTTAATGGGTCTTTGACTCTGGGACCCATCATGTACTAATATTTTCTCTATGGCCTCTGCACTATAAAACCTACCTTTCTTTATCACTCTCTTTACTACTCGAGTTTGGAAGTGATGTTGTGATCCTCCTTTCGTGTTTTGAATTTGTACAATAAACTAAACCCTCTTTAGTTCATTTGATCTCGAGATTGCTGTGGGGCTATTAATGAAGTACTAAATTGGGTCACATTAAAAGCAAAGGGCTGGGAAATATACCACCCTCATTAAGAGGGAAACAAATCAGGACACCTTTTTGTTTACAGACAAGTAGCAAGAGGAGAGATTAGTGTTGTTTAACTTAACCCCCCTCCTGTCTGAAAACCTTCATGGGTATAACTTCAGAATAGCAACTGATAGAGATAGGTCAACAAAACATGTGGGAAATATGCATCAAAAAGGAGGTGAAGTGCCTTTCGTGAAAAAGGATGAAAGAGCGGTGGGTGGGGCCTTCAACACAGCCAGCTTAAGAATGAAGTCAACCCAAGGACAAAGACAGAAGATGTAGCTACAAATTGAGGAATGACAACTCGCATCAATCTGAAAAAAATGAGGGCAGCGCTGAAATGAATGAAAAATGACAAAGCAGCAGAACCAGAGGAGGCACACAATCAGAAGTATGGACCTGCCAAAGTAAATATTGGGTCCAGGCCCTGAACAAACAACTCAATTGTGTTATAGTAAGAGGCAATCCCCATGGCGTAGGGACATAGCATTTTGATACCGATATTCAAAGTAAAGGTAGACATGCAGGAATGCAACATCCCTTCAAGGTATGAGCAGAGACTGAAAAAAATAGTGCAAAGTCAGTCAGCTCAGATTATGCCTCAAAAGAGCACCACTGATGCCATTGTTGCTTTGATTCAAATGGAGAAATATCGAGAAGGACAATGCAACACTAAGATTGTATTCATCAGCCTGGAGAAGGTTTATGTTCGAGTGCCTGGAAGTCTAGAGCTGTAGAATCTTGAGGCCAGCCTTGTTATATTGTTCCAAGAGAGAAACAATGACTGGATGGCAATCAAAGTTCTGAATACTTAGATGGGTGAAGTAATGAAAAAAGACAAACATCAGGGACCAGCACGTCAGAGGGTCAGTGAAGATTGTGGGAGCATTAGAGAACGTAGCCAAGAAGAGAATGAAATGGTACAATCATCTGTTGCAGAGAGAGAAGAAATGTGGAGGGGGGGGGGGGAAGGAAAGAGAGTTGGCGGGAAGAAGACAGAAAGATGCAATGGCAGGAGATCTAATGCAGCGTGGTTGAATGAGGAATTGGTAACCAGCAGAGAAGGGTGAGCAATCACACTGTGACGACTCCAAGAAAGATGGGTGAAGCCAAAAAGGAGGGGGCTGTGGTGATTCAGGAAGTGTTAATAAAGTCTAAGGTCCAAGCAGCTAAAAGCAATGTTGCCAGTAGTGGCACGATTAAAATCAGGGATGCATAAGCAACCAGAATTAGAGGAGCCTAGAAAATTGTCGAGCTGGAGGAATTTAGAGATGGGGAAGGGTGAGGACAAGGAGGAATTTGAAAACATGTTTTCTTTTAAATAAATTATTAATCCAGATGCCAGTGCAAGTGAATAAGCACAGGTCTTGGTGCAAGTTAGAAAATAGGCAAAAGAGTTTTATACAAGTTCAAGTTTATCGTAGGTGAAAAATGGGAGAACCAGCCAGGAGAACAAAATACAACCCCAATGGTTCCATAATTAAATCCACTCTGTGGTGCAAATACAGAAACACAGAACAAGATAGTTACTGGATTAATCCCTAGTTTGTGCAATGCGAGCACTACTATTGGCCTTAGCATCTCATGGTTGAGAGAGGGGATGAAAATGATCAGCCGGATTTCTTGTTCTTGTACTTTTATTTAAATAAAGCTGCATGACCTCTTGTTGCAAAGCCACCCTGTGCAGACAATATCATACCCCATTGCATTGATTGAATGTTCTGCCAACATTTACTGTCTATGCTTACTGTTGATAAATGACTACCTGCAAGAGGCAAGTGAGGACTGATGGAGCTTGCATGAGTCATTGTTTGCAACAGTGAACCTGATATAAAAAGTTAAAAAATATACAGTAATATGCTTCATGATAGAGCTTACTCAGTTACCTTATATTCTAAAAGAATTCACAGTACTACACCCATTATTTGCCATTTTGGGGATGTGCCAATAATTTTCATTTACTGATTACAATGGCAGAGTAGCCTCCCAGCGTGGAAATATAATCCAGTTGTACTTAAACTACGGTCAGCAGAATTCACGTACTTTTATTTGCCATTTCAACAATTTATCACCAGTCAGTCGAAAAGATGACTTTCCCCATTATCTCCGGTCTAGTGGGTGGAAACATCTATGTCAGTGCAAGATACAGAATCAATCACAATCTAGCTGTACAATCGGTTATGCTTGAGGATGCTCCCTGGAGTTTGCAGCAAGTCCTTCAGCACAATGGCAAGAATGAACAATCTGTATAACTTAGCATAACTCCAGAATCCATTTACAGAGCTGATCCTGTATCAGCAAAATTCACAATTGTGAGTTTACACAGTGATACATTTACAAAATTCCATACACCCATGTTTGCAAGAGTTTGATGCCAAACACATCCAGGCATACCCATAAAAGGAGGACTTGGGTTTGATGATGAGGTTTCCAAACTTGGCCATGATGTAAATTTCATTCTGCAAGATTATACCTTTCTTTATTTAGTAATTATAAATTCAGCAACACATTAATTTAACTTGAATGTATCTCAGCTATTTTAGCTAAAGTCTTAATAATACTGTGCTTTCACAGCTGGTCCACATTCCAGTGTGTCATTTGAAATGCCTATGTTAACACTGAATACCAATCAAAAATATAAAGCTCATAATAGATCACCATAATCTTCTGGACTATCAACAACCAAGTAGATAAGAATATACCATGCCAAATTTAGATGCAGCAAAATGAAGTCTCATGTTACCACCAGTTTGGGGGCAGATTTGTGGCAGCAAATAAGACCATGATGTGTACTTTAAAGGCTTAAATACTCCTCAAAATATTTCCATCTGCATTCTCCTCCAGAAAATTGACAATCCCTTTCTTTAAGGCCTGCCACATGTGTGGCCAGGCCTAATGACCCATGCCCAACCATTAATCCAGCCCATGTAATTTACACCACTAAACATGTGGCATTATAGAATACAGCAGGTATGCCCAAGGTGGCGACAGGCTGGAAGACACCATTTCGCATACCCAAACCAAGGTTTAAAGTTTCTTTTCTTGTCCAGAGAGTTCAGGACTTGGTTGCTATTTTTACTCGGCTTTGCTCAATGTATTGCTTCGCATTTTAGACATGCATTTCCCTTGGGAATAGCTTTATTTTTGCATTATAAAGCGGAAGGAGGGAGGACATGCCAAAAGTACACCCTGAACAAGATTAGACTGAGCAGTTGGTGGTCTGTTATGGTCCCTCTGGAGCCTTCGAAACCCGAGATGTCTTGCCTCATGGAAGCAATTCCCCCCAAATGAGTCTGGTTCTGTCAGACATATATCTGCAGTAGCAAAAAGACCAATGTATGGCGCACACATTCACATGAAAGCATTTGAGGAGCTCTTAAAGAGACAGGTAGCTGTTAGTTTCTTGAGACTGGTAATTTCTGAACCCATACTTTGCAATCCACCGATGCAGAGCCAGAGACATCACAGGCAAAATACAGCTTGGCAGTACAAAACTTGGAACATTGCTGAAAAAAGAAACACTGTTTTCGTTTTGCACTCATCAGTGCAGAACAGAAGATAAACCAACAATAAAGGGATACAACAATACATACTGCATGAGAAGCGATTGCTGATTGGTTAGAAAGTGGATTTGGATCTGGCTCAATTTAAGATCATTCATTGGGCTCGTAGTGTAGCTCACTTACGTATACTAGCAGCCACATGTATTCACACACAGAGCTCTGTCCTTTGCAGACAGGAGGAGCATGGCCATGCCTTTTCCAACTAAACAAGAAACTTGTGGGCAGCCATTCCCTGATCCATTCCCTGATCCATTCCCCATGGAAATGCCTTGACCAGTCAATCTGCCTGGTTTCAATTTGAAACAGCATGACAATTAACAGTTCTGTGTTGCATTTTACATGGTAATGATTTCACCAGAGTGCAGCATCCACCAGTCGCCACTCCCTTCTGATGCTGTCTACGTTGTTGTTCCCTTTACTGTTGGTTTATCTTGCCTAGCTGTCCAGATGAGTGCAAAACAGCAAGTTTTAAGAGCATGACTCTTTTTCAGCATATGGAGTAAGAAGTTCTAATTAGTTCTTGGAAATCATCTCCACAAGGAATTTGTGCTCAATAATGTTTGTTCTTTTGAAGAATGACCCAGTATATCAGAGGCCCTAGACTCCTCTGCTACAATCATCTCCCCCATTCCTCCATGAAGGACCATCTTGCTCTTTCTTCCACTCCAAGACCCTCTCTCACTAGTGCTCAACATTTCACCTGCTGACAATCATTCAGATTCACAATGTAATTCCACATGAATGGACAAACTGGTGCATATACAGCTAAGATTCTATGATAGAGTTGGAGATGAAGTGACAGGAATAACAGATCTGTTAAGGCAAGCAACTAGTCTTTTTTGAATATGCCTGGCTGGTCTTCTCCAATTGACAAATGTTCATTTGGCGGTGCAGACAATGTTGCTGCTCTTTTAAAAAAGGACTAGTTGCCAAATGGAAGTTTGTGGCATTACATTGTAAAAGCACTTCAGAAGACTTCTGAACACTTTGCCCACCCTCCATCAACCATGACAGTTGGCCCACAACCTCTCACCTGCAGACTTCTGTTACTTGCCCAGAATTTACTCAGGTGTATTAGAGTTCCTCTGAAACCCAGCAAAATTGTAGAGGTCAGGAGGTGAGCAGAGTCCCTATTCATGGTGGATAATTGGCATTGCCACGAGTGCTGACTTACCACAGCCATCCTGTGAGATCATGGGACTTTTTTTCTTCAACGTGTGACAATTCTCAGAATGATAGAGATGTACTCCACCACCTCGCTCCCGATTATCTGTACCAGCATCCTGTGGGGCTGCCTGTCCTCATAACTTCTAACAACAGGTTGCTTCTCAGAACTGTTAGTGTCTTTGTTGCTGCTATACCTGACATATGGGTATATAACCAACATATAGCAGAGTCTAAAGCTGTAAATACATAGTCCTCTTTTAAATGGCTGCACCAGAATGATCTTTCCTTCCCTCTGAGACAAAAAGCCAGTTTCCTGGCAATCCAATTTTCCTGCAAAATTACCTAGAGTTCTAGGAACTTAGTGGGTTGACGGCACATTAAGAGCACGTACCTCATCAAATCTGCCAATGGGAGGAGAATGCAGGCCGACACCTTTCAGAAGTTAGTTTTCTAATACTAGTTTTATGTTTCTCTTCGAATTCAGTGCAATCTATGTGACAGTAGTGATTGATAAAAATCACAGAACAGAACAGATGTCAAGTAAAAGAAATCAATTCCAAATTAAGCTAATGAGCACTGTCATGCTATTGATGAAACACAGCTCCAGAACATTATATTAGTTGGGATACAACCATTTAATCTTAATAATTATCTACAATGTAATTATCTACACTAAAATCTATCATATGGTGCATTTTAGCAGTTTCTTAACTGTGCCCCAGGAGCTTTCTAGCCAATCTTTGTTAATCTTCATTAAATGAGCTATTATAACAAAGGAAAATTATGACTAGCAGAGTTTTCACCGTGACAATATAGCAAACAGAACAATTCAAACAAGGACGACGGATTGGAAGCCGAGATCTACACCACAGTCACCTTTTAGACTGCAATTTTAAAAAAAAAAATCTGAATTTCCACTTTATTTATGTAACTGTTGGGGAAGATAATCAAATATAAGAGAATTATAGACTCAGCATACATGGAAACTAGGAATCAGAGTCAGCCATTCACCTCTGCAAGCCTGCTCTGCTATTCAATCTGATCATGGCTGATTCTCTATCTCAATGCCATATCCCTTCTTTCTTCCTAGATCCACTGGTGCTTTTAAAAGATTATCCGTCTCTTTATTGAATACATTGTAACTTGTCTCCCACAGCCTTTTGTGGCAGAGAATTCCACAGGTTCACCAACCTTTGAGTGAAGAAATAAAGTTTATTTATTATTGTCACAAGTGTGCTTTACAACAACACTACAACTAAGTTACTGTGAAAATCCCATAGTTGCCATACTGTTCAGGTACACTGAGGGAGAATTGGCATGTCCAACGTACCTAACCAGTACATCTTTTTGGACTGTGGGAGGAAACTGGAGCACCTGGAGGAAACCCACGCAGACATGGGGAGAATGTGCAAACTTCGCACAGAGAGTGACCGAAGCTGGGAATTGAACCAGGGTCCCTGATGCTGTGAGGCAACATTATTAACCGCTGTGCCATCATGCCACCCACCTATCTTTTCTAATCTCAGTCCTAAATAGTCTACCCTGTATCCTGAGACCATGTCACCTGGTTCTTGATTCCACAAACTGCATCTAGTCTGCCCAGAGCTGTGCATATTTGACCGAGAATTCTGCACTGTCAAAATCAATGGTTAGTCTTCTAGATGACAACTTGGAGGTTGATAGATTCAACTATTCAAGTGAGTTTCCCATATTCTTCATGGGGAAAGCGTGACACGCAAGAGGACTGATTGTTCACCCAAATATAAAAGTGTGGGTTTGGTTATAAAGAGTTTACCAGCCATACTGCATTTACCTTGCAATACATTGATATCAGCAACAGCTCAGATAGTCCAAAAATCACAGAGATGTGCAGCTGACTTTTATGTTGTTTCAGTTGCTGTTGAACCTGGCCCATCCTATAAACTAGGTAGCATCGGGTTGATGGGTTTTTGATAAGAGAGGGGATTAAGGGTTATGGGGAGAGGGCGGGAATGTGGAACTGGCCACGACAGATCAGCCATGATCTTACTGAATGGCGGGGCAGGCTCGAAGGGCTAGTTGGCCTACTCCTGCTCCTATTTCTTATGTTCTTATATTCTTATGTTCTTATCCAAAATGACATTTTGCTAAAAGAACTTAATCTGTATCTAAAAATAAACCTGAAGTATTTAAAATTGTGGGTTCAGTATTGTAAGGAAAAATACTGGAAGAGTTGGTACGTTCATTCTTTCCCCTTGATGATCTCAATTGGCTCTTTCAGGTGTTAAAACAATCCATTTGCTTTCTGACCATATCTCCTTCCTCTAGTGCCTACTGCACCAGGTCAAAAAAACCTTCTTGAAGAAATGTCCAACTTTTGACAGCAACATCTTTTACTGTAACATAACTCCCTTTTAGAACCATAACACTGCAATAAGTCTATGTGGAATGATGGCTTTTATACAGTTTGTGATAGCAACCGTAAGGTAATTCACAATTACAATGAGCCAATGCGACTCACAGTTAACCAACTCATGTGTGTCTTGGTTTAAGGATGATATGATTTAAATCACAAGGTCAACCATTACCACCCATTTAAAACAATGCTATAGAATGGGATATAAATCTCACATTGTTCCAGCCAGCAAATGTGTTTTCGTTCAAGAAGGTAAAGTAGAATAGATCGTCACCCTTCCTCTGTTAATTGGAAAATAAAAGCAAAACAAATTATTCATTAGTATATTCCTTTTTACCGTGTCTTGCTATTGCAGGCAGAGAACTCCACAATACGGTGTCATGAATCTACAAGTCCCCAAGACACCTAAAACCCAAGCTCATACCTTTCTGAGTTGCCTTTATAAGAGAGTGGCCCAAAAGTCAATCTTTCTTGATTAAATCAAATTATCTCTCTCTCTCTAAAGGACTTTGTTAAAAAAGAACACATGGGATAAATTAAACATAGAAACCACTTCACTGAATTATTGCAACCATTGCAAAGGAGAGAGATTATAACAGCATGAGTCCCAACAGTAAACTGGGCAGCAATTACGTCCCAATAATGGTCCTGGCAGTTCAAATTATTCAGGAAAAAAAAATCAGATGAAAGCCTTGGTGAATGTATCAGCAAATGCTGCACATACATTCTTAAACTGCCCACAAGTCACAGTATGTTTATATGCAATCTCATTTAATTTTGTTCTAATGATTACAGAAGAACTACAATAGGAATTTTGACATGATTTCCAGGGCAACATGCATATTTTGAATAATGAAGGCACAGACTTTACAATCAAATGGAATGCACCATTTTTCTACCCTTTGCTTCCAGCACCAACATTACAGAATTCTTGATTTGGAGAGTTCAATGTCCAACAAACTCTTGCTCAGCTGACACCTCAGAACCTGATGTCCTTCTGTACCAGTATGGCATTTCCATTTTGCTTACTAGCCATCCTAATTATGGGCACTTTTGTATCTAAATTCATGGCCAGAAATTGCCCAAACTCTGAAACGGAGAAGAAATAAATTTAGAAGAATTTATCATTGGACTAAGCTGGTGTGTGACAGGTCCAAAAGGTGATGCGCCCCACAACATCATCATCAGTCTCTATGCATAATCAGAAATGATAGATTCCCTGCTTATTTCTGGTAGTCGCACAGAAACTGAGATCAAACCCCAACCTTTAAATTATTCATTCGAATTCAATGAGAATTCATTTCAGAGTCAGATCTTCTTCATTGCTGTTACAGATACAAATTCCTACTCCTATCAGACAACTCCAACTCGCATAAAAGAGACATGTTACTGCATATGATGTTTGCTTTTTTTTTTAAGGCTTTCATGGGATCTGGGCATTACTGGCAAGGCCACCATTTATTATCCATCATTAATTGCCCTTGAGCAGTGTAGTTTGCATGGCCATTTCAGAGGGCAATTGCATTGTTATGGGTCTGCAGTTATCTGTAGGCCAGACCAGCTAAGGACAGCAGATTTCCTTCTCTAAAGGACCAGATGGGTTTTTACAACAATCGACAGTGATTCCATAATCATCATTAGATCTTAATTCCAGATTTTTTTTTTGTTCGAGTTCAAATTTTACCATCTGCTGTGCTGGGATTCAAATCCCTGTCCCCAGACATTACTGAGAATCTCAAGGTTAGTAGTTCAGTGACAATACCGCTGTGCCACCACCTCCGATCAGCAGCATAATGTTTGGTTCCCATACCTAAGCAATGAAGCTGTGTTGCTCACAGTGCTGCCCCACTGCTCTACATTCAGTGCTGTGGAGGAATGGTTTTGTTTCCTCCAGAAGGAATGGGAAGCACTTAAGCTGCTAAACCACAGAATAAGGTTATAAAGGCTCCAGCTGCCGTACAAGCTCTTGATTTATTGTGTAGCTGGTCATATGGTGCAGTGGTAGTGTCCCTGCCTCTGAATCAAAGGTTGCAGGTTCATGGCCCACACCGAAGCTTGATAGCCACGGGTGATGAGTCCATAATATGGCCCAGCAGGGCAAAATGTACAAAACCTTCCAATAAACCTACGACAGGCGGTAAGATCAGGAGTCTCCTGATTATCCAGAACAGTGTGGTATCTGCAGCACAACAGCCTACCAAGTTAAAAGACTTCATGAGCAATTTATTGCTATCAGTTATATTCTGTGGCAAGCTTCCTCCTCACTTCAAAGGGACCACCAGAGAGCAATCTATTTTGTTCACACACAAAATCAATATTTCAAGAGTTCAATTAAGTCAAGTGTGACGCTAATAACATGCGCTACTAGCAGTGTGGTTACCTTTTATTTACTTGACCAATATAATCAAGTCATAAGTTGGCTGCTCATTGATGAATTTTTTTTTTAAATGTTTATTGGCTGGGCCAGCATTTGTTGCCCATCTCTGAGGGCATTTAAGGGTCAATCACAATGCTGTGGGTATAGAGTCACATATTGGCCAGACCAGATAAGGACGGCAAATTTCCTTCCATGAATCAGAGAATTCCTATAGTGCAGAACGTGGCCATTCAGCCCATCAAGTCTATTCCGACAACAATCTCACCCCAGACGTTATCCAAGTAACCCCACACATTTACCCCGTTAATCCCTCTAACCTACAAATCCCAGGACACTAAAGAGCACTTTTTAGCATAGCCAATCAACGTAACCTGCACATCTTTGGACTGTGGGAGGAAGTCAGAGCATCCGGGGAAACCCATGAAGACATGGGGATAATGTGCAAACCCCCTACAGTGACTCGAGCCAGGAATCAAGCTCTGGTCCCTGGCACTGTGAGGCAGCAGAACTAACCACTGGGCCACCATGCCATCCATGAAGGACATTTGTGATCCAGATGGTTTTTTATGACAATCAGCAATGGCTTCATGGTCATCATTGGACTCTTAATTCCAGATTTTTATTGAATTCAAATTTCACCACTTGCCATGATGGGATTTGGACCTGGGTCATTACTGGTCCAGTAACCATACCATCATACAAGTTTCATAAATCACAGACAGAACAACAGGTATTTTGACTGAAGACTACATCACAAATTTTAGCACAAAACTGGCAAAGAATAATGCAATCTAGATAAAGATGAGATAACATTTTCCACTGGATCCTTTCCCACTCCTCCCATGTCACACAAACCAGTAGCTCTGGTGCAATTCATTGCTTCTTTTCCTCAGTCATACCGTCATTTTCAGCTGCTTGACTGTTCTACCCTACCCCAAACCAATAATTTCAAAAATCATTAACTGTTGCTACCCAGCACTTGACAATTTTCTGACATGAAATAGTAAGCCAACATAAAACTGCTATATAGATCAGTTGACATTTTGCTCGAACATCTTTATCACAGACATCTCACGTCCTTCTCTCCAAACTTTAATCTTCTTTGCTTTATCCAGCATGATGTGCTTGCAATAACACAATAATGAGCTCAGAAATAATGCTAGCTTGATTGAAAAGAAAAGATTCCCTCACAAATACCAAATTCAAAACAAAAGCTATACAGCATACAACAATCACTTTTCAGCAGATATGGATTAATGCATCCCTAATCGCCAAAGCATCAGTCCTACAGCTATCTTTCCTCCAGCATCTAACCATATCTCAT
The DNA here is from genome assembly GCF_965287045.1 of Carcharhinus amblyrhynchos. Taxonomy (NCBI): domain Eukaryota; kingdom Metazoa; phylum Chordata; class Chondrichthyes; order Carcharhiniformes; family Carcharhinidae; genus Carcharhinus; species Carcharhinus amblyrhynchos. Next base: position 96,697,983 of record NC_137326.1, on the reverse strand, counting down.
TCATTTATCAATGTTTAAATTATAATGGTGTAAAGAAAAGGGAGATTCTGCTTTCTGACTGTCTGCACTACAACATAGCAGCAAAAGCACTGTACTGAGGCATCCCAAAGGCGCACTGAAGTATCCTGTAAGCTTGAGGTAAAGCAGAAAAATCTATTTTTACCTCAAATAATGTTTCCATTTCTACTCTCGGAATTACCCTCAAGCTTCAACTTTGTTATTTTAAAAGCCCGGGAAATTGAGTTTTACAGCCAAATCTAAAAGAATTTCACTTTCCATTTTGAACCTCAGTTAATAACTTGTGCTCCAGGACTTTATCAGTTAAACATATGGCTCTACAATTATATTGTGATTCCCTGAATCATCAAGTAGGGCTTCAAAGCCATGAAAAACTTCATGTTGTTATTGGAGAACAAGGTTGACATTTTCAAGGTAATTTTGTCCTCCTCATGTAGGTTGTATTGGTATTTGAAGTCCTTTCATCTACACTGAGTTAGAAACTGCTCTTCAGCTCCCATGACAAAATTTACAGAAAGATGCTAAACGAGATTTAATAACACATTCTAAGGATCTAACAATGTCCCTCTGAACCAGTTGTTTGAAATAAAAACCAAGTGAAGCAGCCTATTAATGACTCATTCCCTGACTCTCCCCCCATGAAGAAAGCTGGCTGCAATCTCAGCCTATCTTCTCAGCAACAGAATAGAAAATCAAGACCTCATGGGTAAGGAGGATATTTGCAGATGACACAAAGCTGGGTGAGAGGGTGAGCTGTGAGGAGGATGTGATGCAGAGATGCTTCTGTGTGTTTTAGGCAAGCTGAGTGAGTGGGCACATGCAGTACAATATGGATAAATGCAAGGTTATTCACTTCAGTAGCAAAAACAGGAGGACAGGTTATTATGCCAACGGGTGTAAATTGAGAGAGGGGCATGCGCAAATGAGATCTGGGTATCTTTGTACACCAGTCACTGAAGGCAAGCATGCAGTAAAAGGCATGTTGACCTTCATAGTGAGAGAATTTAAGTACAGGAACAGGGATGTCTTGTTGCAGTATAGAAGGCCCTGGTGGGGCCACATCCAGAATATTGGGTGCAATTTTTGTCTCCTCATCCTAAGGAGGATATTCTTGCTATTGAGGGAGGGCAGTGAAGGTTTACCAAACTGATTGCTGGGTTGGCAACACTGATGTAGGAAGAGATATCAAATCAGTTAGGATTATATTCACTAAAGTTTCGGAGGAGGAGGAGAGAATCTCATAGAAATATATAAAATTATAACAGATTGGACCAGATAGATGCAGGAAGGATGTTCCTAATGGTTGTGGAGTCCAGAAACAGAGGTCATAGTCTGATGATAAGGAGTTAACGGTTTAGGACTGAGATAAGGGGAAATTTCTTCACCCAGAAAGTGGCAAGCCTGTGGAATTCACTACCACAAAATAGTTGAGGCCAAAACATTCTATATTTTCAAGGTGTTAATTATAACACTTGGGGTTAAAGGGATCAAAGGATACGGGGGATTTGGGGGGAAGGGAGGCGGTCTATTGAGCTAGATGATCAGCCACGATCATAATGATTGGTGAAACAGGCTCGAAGGGTTGAATACGCCTGCTTATACTTTCTATGTTCCTAGATCCAGTGTTATCCAATGGCTAGCCTCACCGCAGAAGCTACCATTTAAAAAAATCTCTGCATAAAATTTTAGCGTCCATCATACCAGTAAGTGTCAAACATATTATGAGATAAAATATGCAGTTATTTCAAGCGGAGACCAATTGTACTGAATGTTAATTGGTTTTCATTAAGGAAGGTTAAGTTGTCTCCTTTGCAGCAATTAAACAGTGATTCAGCTACAGACATTTCCAACAAAGAGCTGGTAGCCTTAAAGGGATAGTCCAAGATTTTTTAAAAAATAGTTTTAAATTAATCAAAACTTGATTTTTTCACCCATTGGCCTTGAAGTATGATATAATTCTACCCAGCAGCAGATTATGTGACAAACGTTACAATGGTCTTGTCATCATGTAACAGCACTAGCTTGCCCTGCAATGAGCAAAACCATGGCAAATTCACTGGATAGCCACAAACATCATTCTGCACTTTCTGCTTAATGCTTTAATATATAAATTTTGCTTTAAACAAAAAGTGTGATTCTCACAAAGGGAAGCTTCCTTAGTCGGAAGACTAAGTGAAGCCAATTAGTTCACAAGCATATGCAATTTAAGCTGTTAGATTGCTAAATTAATTAAGTTTTCCCTTCATGTTGCGATTTAATTGTTTTAATGCTATTTTAATTGCTTTAATACTATTTTAATTTTCCAGAGTTCCTGGGTACAACAGAGCACAGAGAAGAGTAGAATCTTGCATTTGCTGAAAGCTCCAATTACTCAGTCGCGCATTTCAATTTAAGGTTCATTATGCTGTTGTTCAATGGCCCACAATTCCCATCCTCATCCCCAACGTCACCACCTCCACAGAGTTCACTCTGACAGTCATTCCTGATTTTACCTGTGGGTCCCTGTAGGAAGTCCAGACCATTTTATTTTTGATGGTCAGTGCCAATTTAAATCATTCCCCACAATGATGGGCAGTCTTTGGGAAAATTGGCAAATAAGAACATAAGAAATAGGAGCAGGAGTAGGCCATCCAGCCCTTCGAGCCTGCCCCGCCATTCAATAAGATCATGGCTGATCTGTCGTGGCTCAGTTCACTCATTGGAGTTTAGAGGATGAGGGGGGAATCTTATAGAGACGTATAAGATAATGAAGGGGATGGATAGGGTCGAGGTAGAGAGATTCTTCCCGCTTAGAAAGGACAGCAGGACTAGAGGGCACAGCCTCAAGATAAGCGGGGGCAGTTTAGATCGGAGTTGAGGAGGAACTTCTTCAAAGGGTGGTGAATCTCTGGAATTCTCTGCCTGTTGAAGTGGTGGAGGCTACCTCACTAAATATATTTAAGTCACGGGTAAATAGATTTCTGATAGACAGGGGAATTAAGGGTTATGGGGAGAAAGCGGGAAAGTGGAACTGATCCACTTCAGATCAGCCATGATCTTATTGAATGGCGGGGCAGGCTCGAGGGGCTAGATGGCCTACTCCTGCTCCTATTTCTTATGTTCTTATGTTCTTAATCCCCTCTCTTACCAAAAACCCATCAACCCACGTCTTAAAAATATTTAGCGAGGTAGCCTCCACCACTTCAACAGGCGGAGAATTCCAGAGATTCACCACCCTTTGAGTGAAGAAGTTCCTCCTCAACTCCGTTCTAAACCACCCCCCCTTTATCTTGAGGCTGTGCCCCCTAGTCCTACTATCCTTTCTGAGCGGGAAGAGTCTCTCCACCTCTATCCTATCCATCCCATTCATCATCTTATACGTCTCAATGAGATCTCCCCTCATTCTTCTAAACTCTAACGAGTACAAGCCTAGTTTATTCAGCCTCTCCTCATAGCTCAACCCCCTCAACTCCGGCATCAGCCTAGTAAACCTCCTCTGCACTCCCTCCAAGGCCAAAATATCCTTGCGTAAGTACGGCGCCCAAAACTGCACACAGTACTCCAGCTGCGGCCTCACCAATGCCCTATACAGCTGCAGCAAGACCTCCCCACTTTTATATTCAATCCCCCTCGCGATGAAGGCCAGCATCCCATTCGCCTTCCTGACCACCTGCAAGCTGGGTTTTTGCGACTCATGCACAAGGACCCCAAGGTCCCTCTGCACCGTCGCCTGCTGCAGTTTTTCTCTACGTAAGTAATAATCCTTCCTACCATTATTCCTACCAAAGTGGACCACCTCGCACTTGCCAACATTAAATTCCATCTGCCATTTCCTGGCCCATTCGCCCAGCCTATCTAGATCCTTCTGTAGACTCTCACCACCCTCTGCACAATTTGCCTTTCCACCAATTTTGGTGTCATCAGCAAATTTCGACACCATACACTCAGTTCCCTCCTCCAGATCATCTATATAGATGGTAAATAGCTGAGGCCCCAGCACCGACCCCTGGGGCACTCCACTAGTCACCAACCGCCAATCCGAATAGCACCCATTGACCCCCCACTCTCTGCCTCCTATTTGACAACCAGTCCTCTATCCACGCTAACACCCTACCCCCAACTCCATGCCCCCTTACCTTCTGCAATAACCTCTTGTGAGGTACCTTGTCAAACGCCTTCTGAAAATCACAAAATCCAACAACCTTTCCACAAACCTAAGCTGGGAACATTATCTTTTGACATCAGGTATCAAAAACAAAGTGGAAAATATTCCTCACCTTAAGGAACATAACAGGCAACCAAAAGAAATATAGAAAAAAAATTAGCTGGTGGAAAAAATAAGGTAACTTCAGGGATGCTATAGGATCAGCTCAATTTAGGAGACTCCTAATTTCTAAGTCTTTCCAAGAAGAGTCCAAACGTCTATGACAGGGTTAATTATAGAACCACCACTTCAGACACTAGGCACATATTCACTGTACTATATTTCGATAACTTCAACTGATCAATAAACTTTGGTCTTATGATTAGTTTCCTGCTGAGAAATCTATTCAAAAAAACAGCTCTGACAATGATTATCCAAAATGTTGGCTTGTCTGTTCTTTTCAAAAGATGCCAACTAATCTGCTGAGGGATTTCACCGTTTCCTGTTGTGGCTTCAGGTATTTTGCTTTTTATTTATTTCACAGAAAGTTGCTAGTCCCAGATGCTGAGACTTGACTGATCCAGATTTGCTAACCTTGGCCTTCAAACTCCAACTTCCTACTTGGGAGAATAGCTTGCTTCTCAGTTAAGCAAGTGGTCAAGAGAGGCACTACGGGGTCATTAACCATTTTGTGTGCTCAAATGTGATGCTGCAGAGCGGTAGAAGATGGGATTGTCCTCCACTCCATGTAATCCATTCTTATTCTATGCACAGGAAGATCTTAGAAGGGCACTTCTCCAAAGGAGACAAATTAAGATTGGGAGGAAAGTTTTGGTTGGTCTTGCACCATCCTTAATGGTTAGAGAATGCCATTAGCAAAGCTCAAGGAGCAAGTGGAAAGGAATGTCAAACATTTAGAGAATGTTGGATGCATCAGTGAATGGCCCCAAACAGTAACACATGAATGTAAGTCTCCATTTACAGATGCAGCAAGAGTCTTCTGATTCTATTACACCTACTGACGCCAAGCTTGAGAAAAATTAAAGAACTGAAATCAAGAAGGAACAGTGACTATGGCAGGAGCCAGCAGCCAGGTTTGGCCCATGCGCCATGTCTTAAAAAAATCTTACGGTTCAAATGCTCTCTTTGCCAAACTGATGAGACACGATTTCCTTTGTCTGCTTTCATTGTCACTTAATACAGCAGTTTGAGTAGTCTAAGGTACTATTTAAATGGGAATGGCAACAAGGAGCCCAAAACTGGAGTGAATGAGAAACAAGAGGAAAACTCATCATTAATTGAAGTTTACAAAGGAACGTGGTTATGGCTGCCTGAAGCCAAACATCTCAGCCTTACGATGTTGCTGTAGAAAGTCCTTGGGTTAGCATCTTAGATTTCGTGGAATCCCTACAGTACAGAAGGCAGCCATTTGGCCCATCGAGTCTGCATTGACCCTTCGAAAGAGCATGCCACCCATTCCTTATCCTCTTAACCCCACGTATACCACTTATCCCCCTAACCATTCCCTCCCCTCCCCCCTTCTACAGTCACCCCATTCTCCTAAAAATAAACTCTCAGCCTCACAATCACTAACACTTTTCTTTTAAATTCATTTGCAGGTTCAAAAGTCCTCCGATCTCTGAAGGAAGAGCCTGAACTGACAGTGAGCCTGTGGACCCCGATACATGGACTCATCCACGACAGTGACCCCAGGGACATTATCCACTTACTGGCCTTTGACATGTCCATGCCGGAGCTTGGTCTGGATATCCACCGACCAGTGAAGTCAAACCGCAGCCCAGCATTGACCAGGAACACCTGACCGCGCAGACCCATCAACTGACACAGGAACTGCAAGGCCAATCCTCCACCGACCAGAGCAAAGAACCTCCTTGGACACAAACATAGCCTTAACACCGTAAGCCACTCTCACCACCTCCCAGACTCAAAAAGAAGCAGACACTCCAGGAAGCTTGGAAAACATGCAGGCCTGCAGGTGAGAGTGAAACAACACAGTCCCAAGGCCCCCCCTCCTCAGCTTACTCTTTACAAATGTCCAGATGTCTGGAAAACAAGCCAGACAAACTTAGAGCCAGACTCACTTTCCAAAGAGAACTGAGGGATTGCTGTGTACTCTGTTTCACAGATGTGGCTCACTCCTGCTTCACCAGACAGTGCCCTACAACCAAAGGGCTTCTCAATCCATCAAATAGACCATACAGCGACCTCAGGCAAGGCTAGGATCTGCCTCCTAATCAACACGTCGTGGTACCTCAACGCAGCAACACTGGCAACTTTCTGCTCTCCAGACCAAGAATACCTGATGCGAAAATGCCATCCCTGCTACCTTCCACAGGAGTTCACCTCTGTTGTCCTGATAGCAGTTTACATCCTACCCCTTGCAGACATGGGGATTGCGCTGGACAAAATATACACCACTACGAATAGCCTTGAGATGAAACATCCCAAGGTCTTGTTCATTGTGGCCAGGGACTTCAATCAGGCCAAGCTCAAGCGGGTACTACCAAGTTACCACCAACATGTCTCCTACTCCACCAGAGGCCCAAACATCCTAGACCACTGCTACACAAATATCAAACATGCTTACTGCTCTATCCTCCACCCACACTTTGGCAAATCAGACCACAAGGCTGTGCTCCTTCTCCCAGCTTACAAGCAAAAACTGAAGCAGGAGAATCCATCAAAGAGAGTCATGCAGTATTGGTCTGAGGAATCGGATGATCTCCCACAGGGCAACTTGGACTCAGTGGATTGATAAGTATTTAAAAACTCTGCGACCAGCCTGAACGAGTACACCTCTAGAGTAAATGACTTCATTTGTAAGTATGTAGAAGATTGTATGCCAAAGAAGCAAATCCGTGTGTTCCCCAAACAGAAGCCTTGGAGGAACAGGGATATCCACTGCTTGAAGTCCAGGTCTGAGGCATTCAAGGCGACCCTGACCTATACAAGAAAGCCAGGTACGATCTAAGGAGATCCATCAAAGATGCCAAAAGACATATCCAGATGAAGCTAGAGTCCCAGGCTAGCCACACTGACCCCCACCAATTCTGGCAAGGACTGCAAGACATAACAGGCTACAAGATGAAAGCGTGCAAAATCGCCAACTCCAACGCACCCCTCCCTGATGAGCTCAATGCATTCTACGCCTGTTTTGAGCAAGAGGTCAGCGAGAGCATGTCCTCCACTCTGGAAGCCCTGGATGAACCTATATCTGGGGTCACCACTGCAGATGACGGAACAGCTTTCTTGAACGTCAACCCATGGAAAGCAACTGGCCCAGATGGGCTACCCGGACGTGCATTCAGATCCTGCACTGATCAGCTAGCGGAGGTATTCACAGACATCTTCAATCTCTCCTTACAACAATCTGATGTCTCTATCTGTCTCAAGAAGATGACCATCATCCCAGTACCTAAGAAAAACCAGTGTGCGTTAATGACTTTCGGCCAGTGGCTCTGACATCCATCATTATGAAGTGCTTTGAAAGGTTAGTCATGGCACAAATCAATGTCTGGACAACCTGGATCCACTACAGTTTGCCTACCACCACAACAGGTCCACAGCTAACACCATTTCCCTGGCCCTGCTCTCAGCCCTGGAACACTTAGTTAACAAAGATATCTATGTTGGCCTCCTATTTATTGACTACAGATCAGCCTTCAACACTATTATTCCCATGAAACTCACCTCCAAACTCCATGGCATGGACCTAGGCACCTCCCTCTGCAACTGGATCCTGAACTTCCTAACTCACAGACCATAATCAGTAAGGATAGGCAACAACACCTTCTCCACGATCATCCTCAACATCGGTGCGCCACAAGGCTGTGTTCTCAGCCCCCAACTATACCCCTTATACACCTATGACTGTGTGGCCAAATTCCCCTTCAAACCTATTTTCACGTTTGCTGGCGACACCACCTGCAGTGGTTTGGATCTCAAACAATGATGAGACAGAATACAGGAATGAGATGGAATCTGGTGAACTGGTGCAGAGACAATAATCTCTCTCTCTCAATTTCAACAAAATAAAGGAGATTGTCATTGATTTCAGGAAGCATAAAGAGAACGTGCCATTGTTTACATCAATGGGGATGAAGTAAAAAAGGTCGAGAGCTTCAAGTTTTTCGGTGTCCAGATCACCAATAACCTGTCCTGGTCCCCCATGCCGACACTATAGTTAAAAAAAGCCCACCAATGCCTCTACTTTCTCAAAAGACTAAGGAAATTTGGCATGTCAGCTACAAGTCTCACCAACTTTTACAGTTGCGCCATAGAAAGCATTTTTTCTGGTTGTATCACAGCTTGGTATGGCTCCTGCTCTGCCCAAAACTGCAAGGAACTATAAAAGGTTGTGAATGTAGCCCAATCCATCATGCAAACCAGCCTCCCATCCATTGACTCTATCTACACTTCCTGCTATCTCGGCAAATCAGCCAGCATAATTAAGAACTCCACACACCCAGGATATTGTCTCTTCCATCTTCTTCCTGTGGTAAAATGATACAAAAGTCTGAGGCAATGTACCAACCGACAGAAGAACAGCTTCTTCCCTGCTGTTATCAGGCTTTTGAATGGACTTACCTTGCATTGAGTTGATCTTTCTCTACACCCTAGCTATGACTGTAACACTACATTCTACACTCTTGTTTCCTTCTCTGTGAACAGTATGCTTTGTCTGTATCCCACGGAAGAAACAATACTTTTCACTGTTAGTACATATGACAATAATAAATCAAATCAAAATTGACCCTCCTTGACAGGTAATAAATGCCAGCTTTGCCAGTGATGCCAGAGAATGAATAAACGTGAATTGTTCATAGGTCTGATAGAGGTTTACAACATGGAAACAGGCCCTTCGGCCCAACTTGTCCATGCCACCCCTTTTTAATTGCCTAAGCTAGTCCCAACTGCCCGCATTTGGCCCATATCCCTCTGTACCCAATTTACCCATGTAGCTGTCTAAATGCTTTTTAAAAAGACAAAAAATTGTACCTGCCTCTTTTTGTAGAATGCAACTTGTTCTTTTTTTTGAAACGCACCCAGATTCTCCTTCTGAATATTCTTCTCAGGGGAAGCTAGTCTAGCCCAACAAGCTTTTGCAACGTCACCCATTTTGCCACAATTCTTGCACTGACTGTCCTTGCTCCAGCATTCACTTGCTGACTGGCCCATTTTAGCACACTAGTGACATGCTTGTTGCTGTTTTGACTTCTTATGGGCAGTTCCCAACTTGTGGATCTTCATTTCTGCGCCAAATTGTGAAGCCTCTTTAGCAGCCAGCTCCATTGACACCACGATTTCTACTGTTTCTTTAAAGTCAAAGCATGTTCAGCAAGCAATCTTCTTTGGATAGCCTCATTTTGAAGACCACAAACTAGACAATCTCAAAGAGAATCTAAGGACTCACCAAACTCTCAATGTTGTACTAGTCTTTCTAAGGATGGCTTTGCTGGATGAACAGAGATCCAGAGCATTTTAAAGGTTTTACTTCCTTTTGTACTAAGAAAAGCTGATACCAGCAACTTGTTTTCAATTTTATTCACAAAGTACTGAAAATGCTCTGCGTAGGAACTCCATGATTCATTTTCTTCATTGAAAAGGCCCATGGCTTCTCATTGACCCACCAATGACTGTGCAGTTTGTTTTTTTACCTGTCTTCCCAGTACTCTCTTTTTTCAACCCTGGAAACTGTTGATGTGCTTTCTTATTTCAAACAGCTCCAAGCTCTACAGCAAAGCATTCTTTCTTTTCAAATACACCGGATACTGCCTGGAATATCAGATCGTAAGAGATTGGTTTGCATAAAATAAAAGGAATGGAATTTTCTGTGGAAGCATAAGGTTAAAGAATATCTCTAATCAAAATAAGCAGGAGTATTCACTCTCTCAATACCAGCACTTGCATTTCAAAAGACACAGATAATTCAGAAATTAAAGGGGAACAAGAAAGAAGACAAAATAAATAGATAAAATGTTGTTTTGTTTTCCTTAATAAACATAGATTCACACAAAATTAGCTTCTAATAGGGTAAATGAATTACATTACCACTCTCTATCTTTACTGCATTACTTCTGGGAGTAAAAAATCCAGAGTCACGTAGCAAACATGTCAAATGGAGAGCATTTATTCAAACAAATTTTGGCAACAGCGCGAAAGTGGAAGACATATTTACTTTCCAGTAACCTATTTAGCATCAATGCTGCGACAACATTAATTTGCAAATCCAAATCCGAATACAATCATATCTCCAGCATTGCAAAGCAATTTACAAGCAGTAACAGCTTAGCCAATGTTAATGAACCGTCTTATCCTATTATTCTGATAACCAAGTGACATTTTCCCCTGCTTGTCCCGTGGTATCCATAGCGAATTGTTGCAATGCTTCCTGACATTCATTCAGACGTTTTTGTTTCATTTACTTGTCCATGCTTACCAATATGGGGGTACCACCGTGCAAAGTCATTTGCACTTATGCCATAGTGAACCTTACATGAGACCCAGCACAGGTAGGCCCTAGTGACTTTGTTTTGGTCTCCCAGCAGCATATTGCATAAAATAGATGGATTTATCACTCTCATTGCACAAGATCTTTTCATTAAAAAGCAATTTAACCTCCTGTCAGCACCCATCTCAAACCAAAGCCAGTCACTCCTCCAATCCTGAAAGTATTAAATGGCCCACATCTTTATTGGATTTCAAATCTAGGCTTCTGTTTGCAATAAGAAAACATGCATTGATCTTCCATGCTTAAAATAATGTAATTTTTTTCCCTATTTTTTTCCAATTATTTATTCTATTAAAGCTTCCTATACCATCCAAAGTGAGCTGCCTCCCGATGTTTCCGCCCTCATGCTATATGGTGGAAGTGTATCCATTTGAATTGACATTTTCTCCAATGCAATCCCGTTTAAAATCAGAAATGAAATTTTATTGAGCCCAGACAATGAATCACAAAAGGTCAGCATACAGATAAAGCAAGTACAATGGGAAGGCAAATGGATTGTTGCCCTTTATTGTAAAAAAGGTTGGTGTATAAAATGTGGGAGTCTAACTACAAATGTACTGGTCATTGATGAGGACACGTCTAGAGTGTTATGCAGAGTTTTAGTCTCCTTACTTGAGGAGGGATATACTTGCATGGGAGGTAGTTCTATTTATTTATTAGTCACACGTAAGGTTTTACATTAACACTGCAATGAAGTTACTGTGAAATTCTCCGAGTTGCCACATTCTGGCTCCTATTCTGGTCAGTGCACCTAACCAATAGTGCTAACCACTCTGCTAACGTCACTAGGTTGATAACTAGGGTGAAGGGGTCGGGTCTTTACTCATTTGAATTTAGAAGAACAAGTAGTGATCTTATTGCCACGTGTAAGAATTTGAGATGGTTTTACAGGGCGGGTGCTAAGGGCAGAATTTTATGAGCACGTCTGCCCGAGGTGCGTACAATCCCACCTCAGGTCAATGGAGAATGCCATTCTCCAAGCCTCGGCCCCCAGAGAATTGGGGCGGGCATACTGGTAAAATTCCAGTCTAAGAGGATGTTTCTCCTTGCAAGGAATTGGGGATATTTGATAAATGAATGATTTTCCCACTTAAGACAGATAGGAGGAGAAATTTCATCACTCGGAATCGTCTTCATTCTTTGGAATTCTCTAAGCAGCAAACACTGGAGGCTGGGCCACTGAATACATTCAAGGCAAAGTTACACAGATTTTTGATTGACAAGGGACTCGAGTGTTTTGGGGCTCAAGAAGGTAAGTGGAGTTAAGGCCACAATCAGATCAGCCATAATCTTATTTTGCAGAGAGCAATTAGCCTATTCTTGTCCCTTTTCTGTCTTATGTTCAATACAAAAGCCAAAATGCAACACTCCAAACAGAAAATGTTGAAATTACTCAGCCAATTAGGTAACAGCTGTGCAGAGAAACAGGCGGCATGGTGGCACAGGGGTTAACACTGCTGACTCACAGTGCCAGCGACCCAGGTTCAATTCCTGGCTTGGGTCACCGTCTGTGTGGAGTTTGCACGTTCTCCCTGTGTCTGCATAGGTTTCTTTTGAGTACTTCAGTTTCCTCCCACAGTTCTGGTTAGGTGCATTGGCCCAAACAGGCGACAGACTGTGGCGACTAGAGAAATTTCATGGTAACTTCATGGTGGTGTTAATTTCAGCCTTACTTGTGACTAATAAATAAACTTTAATTTTAACACTCTCCCCTGCCCTATCCCCATAACCCTGCGTATTTACCATGGCAAATCCACCTAATCTACATATCCTTGGACACGGCAGGCAATTTAACATGGCCAATCCACCTAACCTGCACATCTTTGGACTATGAGGGGAAACTGAAGCACCCAGAGGAAACCCATGCAGGCACAAGGTAAACGTGCAAACTTCACACAATCAATCACCCAAGGATAGAATTGAACCTGGGTCCCTGGTATTATATGGCAGTGCTAACCACTGCACCACCCATCAGTGTTCGTTTCATAGTTCTGATGATCACAGACCTGAAATGTCAACCTTTTCTACGTCCATAGCTATTGACTTGCCAAGTCTTGCTAGTATTTTCTGCTTCTATCAATAATAATCTCAGTAAACAAACTCTTAGAAATCAAAAAAATTGATACAAAATCATGGGTCACCTTTTTCTTTAAAAACACAGATTGACAGCTTGTTTTAAAATCTTGCTCGTGGTTTACTTAATCTCTAACATGTCAGGCATTTGGTTTGTCAATCTCCATCGAGTTTGGCAAATCCAAATTTCTGAGACCTTCTTCCTGAGTCCCAAGAGCCCAAGAAGGATGTCCAACCAGAGACTGAATCAGACCACTTTTTGGGCACCTGAAATGGCCATACTAGGCAGGCTTTTGCCTCTTAGATAAAGAAATGAGAGCTCTATTGTCTGCTATCGGACCCCTAAGAAAAACGGAGACAGCTAAATGTCTGGCCTGCTCCTGACAATGTTGATCTCACTTAGAAGGCTCATTTTCTTTCCTTTTCCATTAATTGGAGACAATGGGAGGTCTGTCTGAAAGGGTCAGTTGTCTAAACCCCCGCCTCCTCCAGTGAAATTCCATGAGAAGAGGGATCTCCTTTCTCCACTTCCACTCCTGGGTCTCTGTGAACAATACCTGGCTGTCCAGTACCAGCATTTGTTCAGCTTTGTATGAACAAGCCCTGGGGTCCAAGTCTATCCTCCACCTTGCGGCAGCAGGGCCTATCTCTCCAGCCCGAGTACAAACTCTGGGATTAAGTAACACCCCATAACACACAGAACCTCAACACATTGTGCCAATTGCTTCAGGACCCAGCAGCAGAAAGCAATGCGCTATAACAGGCTCCTTCTTCTTCCAGTTTTCTCTTCAGTTGACACCCGAGCGTGGACCTAACCAATCATGCAATCCGTGCACAAGGAAAAATTCTGAATTTTAGGCACTCTCAAGAGATCAGGCGAGAATGAATGTGACTGAGAGATGGAATCTCTTACAATCAATTCACAAGAGTACATGTGTCTGAAGGAACAATACACGAGGCCATGAGCAAAAGTTGCACAAGAGAAGTCAACCTTTAAAAGTAACAAGTAAAGATGAATTGTAACGATAACCACAGTGTGACTGGAAGGGACAGTGTGTACAAAGATTAACATGCACCAGGAAATAGTGTAATTGTAGAGAAACTCAGCAAATGACAAGATTAATCGATTTATCTATATGCATGTTCATAAGACAAATGAACTGATGGCACTAATAGAAATAAACAGCTAGGGTCTGATGGCCATTACAGAGATGACAAGGCAAGGTGAGGCTAGGAATTAAACTTTCAGGGGCTACCTGACATTTTAGATGGATACGCAGAAATTATGTGGGAAAATGTAAGATTGTCTACTTTGACAGTAAGAATAAAATTGCAAAATACACCGTAATCTCTCCAGTACAGAATGGTCAGGACCAAGGCATTTCTGGATTTTGAATTTACTGGGTTAGAATAATATCCCAATGTCTAACCGGTGTTTGAACAGGATACAAAGATGTATCTGAGACATAAAGCAGTAACAAAACATTATGAAACACTTAAAAAGAATTATTTTGTTCATCCAAATATTATGGGGGGAATTCGTCCAAAAAAATTCTAAGTGCTGAAATTATGTAAAAACTGGAGTAAATCCCACTGTTGCTTTTCAGGAGAGTTTCAAAATGAATCTCCCACAACGCAGAGGGTCTTAGCATGAATCACGCTGAAAATCAGGGGCCGGGGCCTATTTCCACTGGAGAGGCAGCAGCATAGCACTGAGCGGGCCACTGCATATGCGTCAATCTATCAGCGCTGAGATTGGCATATGCGCAGTAGCTCCACAATACTGGCCTCCTAATCGCTGGCCAGTGATTGCCTCGTGACCGCACCCCCCCACCCCCCGCCCCACTCAATGCTAGTCCCTCCAACACCCCTGCAACCCGATTGTTGGCCCTGCGAACATTGGCCAGCCTCAACTACCCTATTTTGCCCGCAGCCCATCTCAATCTGCTCCCTGCCCCCACCCAGCAGCCCCGCCCTGATCTCTCGATCCTCCCCGCCCCCCTACTGGTAGCCCTGAGCCCACCACCACCTCCCCACCCCCCATTGTAGATGGCAGTGGGACCTCCCTACCCATCACCACCCCAGAGGCCCTGCAAACCCAATCAGGCACCATCCTCTTTTCAATTACATTCCCTCCCCACTTCACTCCAGCAGGGTCAGGCTACTAGTTCCCTGCAAGTGCGGAGCTATACTAAACCCTGCTGAAGTGAAGAACTCCTGGCCATTGGGGCTCTGCGCCGATTTCTGGCACAGGGCTGATAGTACTGGAAATCCAGCGCTCGGAGACACACAGGGGCCATGGTGCCCAGTAGGAAGCCCGCGAGACTTGAGTATCCCAGCCCACTCTGCTACAAAAGTAACACAGCAGGCTGGGAGAATTGCCCTCCGTATCTTACTTGTTTGCAAAGTACTGAAATAAGATGTTGATGTTGAGGGAATAGGCAATTCCATGCTGGGGACAGTAATGGTTACTTACTAAACATTCAATATATTAAAAATAACTCAGAACAATCTCCTTTCCCAGAAAGATTGGCAATGTCAAAGAAATTTTTAATTCCTACCTACTTAGCCAATCTTTCTTCCTCCATCATTTATCGTGCCTCTCTCTTTCCTGCATTCTTCTCACTAAGACAGCCAAAAACTATCACACTTCTCTTCAGTAGAAGCAGGACCATTACAATAGCTATAAAAGCCATTATATTCATGATCTAGCCATTTGTTGCAGCAGCACGGTGACCAGTTCTCAACGTGTGGGCCTGCTCAAAGAAATTCTGGACAACTGCATTTCCAGATGCTCAGACTGGAAAGGTAACCATGCAGTATTTAAATGATAAACTGCAGAATGTACATTAGACGAGAGAACGTTGTATTAGAGATATCTGGCTGTCAGTGTACAGGTACAATAAATGATAGGAAATTTCACTGCCATCCAACAAAACCCATACTCCGCACTCTCGACAGACCTAGCAAAGCTTTTGGACTTTATTCGTGCTATAGTGAGAACGTTTGTATCCTACCAGGTGGCATAAGACTAAGTGATATATGTCATGGGTGGATACATTTTTGCTGATCTTACGAGTGATTTGCATACACCAATCAAATGTACATTTGTTCAGAAGTCATTGATACCCAATTTCAACTAATAGTTTTGATTACTTCATTTATGTCAAGTGAATATAGTTAACCAGTTACAGCCTCTATATGCTTGTCTAATGATGAATTACTAAGAAGGTACTCCTCCATGGTCACACCATCCCAAACCTGTTATGGTTACCAGATTGTTTTGTCCCTTGGTCAGCTTGTTTGTGCTTCCCAACTGCAAATGAAGAAATGCATTGAAACATCTTCACAGCAGCTTCCCAAGGAACTGTGCTCTACTTATATAACAGGGGCATTCTACTGCATTCAATGATCTTAATCTTTTCAGCAAGTAATTAGATAAATAGCCTTTATTGCTAGAAGGAGGCATGCAAGATTATGGCAGTTTTGCCATAATTGTACAGGACATTGGTAAGACCACACTTAGAGTACTGTGTATAATTTTAATCGCACTTGAGGAGAGATATACATCCATGTCATACTTGAATTGGAGACAATTCAGAAAAGGTTCACAAGTCTGATTTTTAAGAATGAAATGACCATCTTATGCAAAAACTTTGAACAGATTCGAACTATAGCTCATTGGAATTCAGAAAAATAAAAAGTTATCTGATTGAAACATGCAATATTCTGAAGGCGCTCAGCAAGGTGAATACTGAAAGGGTTTTGCCCTCATGGGAGAACCTAGAAGTAGGGATGGTTTCAGAAAAACCATTTGCTCATTTTAGACGTAGATGAGGAGGAATTTCTTCTCTCAGAAGACTGTGAATCCTTTGAATTTTCTACCCCAGAGAGTTCAAGAGGCTGGGTCTTGAATATATTTGACGTTCAGTGAATATAGTTGAGATACAGTTTGGCAGATTTCTGAAATGCAGGGGTATCACGGGTTATGGGGAAAGGGAAAGAAAGTGGAGTGAGGAGTCAAGATCAGATCAATCATGATCTTATTGAATGGTGTGGCCAAATGCTCTACTCCTTCTCAGATTTCTATGTTCGTACATTGCTATGTATCAATTAATCCCACACATGGTCAGATACATCATCAACTTAACATGCCTGACCAGAATTGACAACTCTAGGCCCACATTTGCATAGATGCTCTAATTTTATGGTTTCAGCATTTACAAAATCCCAAATGTAGAGGTTGCATTAGCACGTAAAAAGATAAAGAGAGCTTTCACTTTTTTGGCTCAAGTCTGGTCGCACACAGATAAGTAGAAGTATCTGCTGAGGACTGAATCCACATAACTCAGGTGACACGCAGATCAGTTCCTATCCTGTCCCCCCCAACCCCCACTCACACCCAGTGGTGTAGGAAAAGGCTTGTCCTGCTACAGTTACAGCTGCTTTACAGTACAAAGAAGCAGAAGTGAGGAGCGAGTGATGTACGATTGATTATCCCCATTCTTGTTCAACCTTGTAGCAACTAACTGATAAGCAGTTGCATTGCCAACATGTTCCTTTCGCTATTGAACAGGATCTGAGGCAGAAAGTTTTATTTCCGCAGCAGAAGAAAGATGCAGAGTTTCCACAGCCCTCTTGTGAATTCAAAGAGATGCTGATTGGATTGAGAAATCACATCTATTGTGATCAAATCACAAGCGTTGGCGAGTCTGAGTAAATCAACTTACTTTCCCACCAATTTGCTACAATCCTATTTCAGCCCTTCGATAAATTTTATTCAAATCTTTAATACAGCAAATATGTGACAAATAAGTTTGAACCAAATAATGCATTCCCATGCTCCCACAAAGCTAGGAACTTCTCTGTAAAAAAGGATTAGATTTTGCAAACTCTTGAAACTAGATCAAGAGCAATATTGGCCCGAGCAGGTGAGTCCTAAAAGGCATAGCACTGCAGGACGTGGCGAGGGAAGCAACAAAAGGGAAAAACCAATTTAACCTCATCCTAACCAATCTATCTGCATTTGCCTGTGACAGTATCAAGAGGGATGATCACTGCACAGTCCTCATGTCCTTCTCCACAGTCCCATCTTTCCATTGAGGATATATTCCCTTACGTTGGTAGGGGGATTGAATTTAGGAGTCGCAGCATCATGTTGCAACTGTACACAGCTCTGGTGCACTTGGGGTACTGTGTGCAGTTCTGGTCCCCACATTACAGGAAGGATGTGGAGGCTTTGGAGAGGGTGCAGAGGAGGTTTACCAGGATGTTGCCTGGTATGGAGGGGAAGTCCTATGAGGAGAGACTGAGGGATTTGGGGTTGTTTTTGCTAGAAAGGCGGCGGCTAAGAGGGGATCTTATTGAAACATATAAATGATTAGAGGTTTAGATAGGGTGGATAGTGATAGCCTTTTTCCTCGGATGGAGAAAGCTAGCACGAGGGGGCATGGCTTTAAATTAAGGGGGGGTAGTTATAGGACAGATGTCAGGGGTAGGTTCTTTACCCAGAGGGTGGTGAGGGATTGGAATGCCCTGCCTGCTGCAGTCGTAAATGCGCCGAGTTTGGGGGCGTTTAAGAGATCCGTGGATAGGTTTATGGACGAGAAGGAATTGGTTTAGATTAGTGGGTCATTGTTTTTTTAAACTGGTCGGCGCAACATCGTGGGCCGAAGGGCCTGTTCTGCGCTGTAATGTTCTACGTTCTATGTTGTGTGATATTGTGAGGATAATAAATAGGACAAATTTTGTACATATCTAGCAACAAGGCTGGGCATCCATGATGTGCTTACAAGGATAGGGCTTAGGTAAGATACTCTTGTCAGTGAGTTGGTGCAGACTTGATAGACCAAATGACCTCCTTCTGCACTGTAGGGATTCTATGGCCAAGTTGTTCCAATGAAGCTACAATAGTGGCATCTACCTCACATTGTGGAAGATTGCTCAGGTATGTCCTCAGGTATGACAAATCCAACCCAGCCAATTACTGACCAGTAATTCTACTCAATCCAGTATATGATGGAAGGGCTAATCAACAGCATTATCAAGCAGACTTACTCAGCAATAAGCAGCTCACAAACACTCAGTTTGGATTCTACCAGGACCATTCAGCTCTTGACCTCATTATCACCTTGGTTCATGAATGCCAGTGATGAGACAAGGGTGACTGCCCTGATATCAAGGCAGCATTTGACCAAGTGTGACATCAAGGAGCCCTACCAAAACCAGAGTAAATGGGAATCAGGGGGAAAATCCTCCACTGGTTGGATTCATACCTGGCACAAAGGAAGATGGTTGTGGTGAATGGAAGTCAATCATCCCGGCTCCAGGACATCAATGCAGGAGTTCCTAAAGAAGTCCAACCACCTTCAGCTGCCTCATCAATAATCTTCTTTCCATCATGTCAGAAGTGGGATTATTCGCTGATGACTACATAATGTTCAACATCATTCACGACTTCTCAGATACTGAAGCAGAAAATATCCCAACACTGCAAGATCTGGGCAATATCCAGGCTTGGACTAACAAGTGGCAAGTTCGATGCCTGACACTTGTGTGTCCTGAAATGAAGAGAGGAACTAACCATCACCCTTAACACTCAATTGCATTACCATCACCAAATTCCCCATTATCAACACCCCGGAGGATACCATTGACTAGAAACTGAACTGGATTAACTATATAAGTCTTTATGGCTACAAGGTCAGCCAAAGGCTAGGAATCGTGCAGTGTGCAACTCACCTCCTGACTCCCCAAAGCCTGTCCACTATCTATAAGTCACTAGTCAGGAGTGTAATGAAATAATTTCCACTTGCCTGGATGAGTGCAGCTTCAACAACACTCAAGAAGCTTGACACCATCCAGGACAAAGCAGCCAACTTGATTGTTGCCCCTTCCACAAATATTCAATCCCTCCACCACTGATTAGCACTGGTGACAGTGTGTCCATCTACAAGATGCACTGTAGGAACACACCAAGTTTCCTTAGGCAGCATTTTCCACACCCATGACCACTTTCATCTAGAAAATCAAGAGCAGCTGATACCTGGGAACACCATCACCTGAGGTCTCCCCTCCAAGGCACTCATGGAAGTATATCACCATTCCTTCACTGTCGCTAGATCAAAATCCTGGAATTTGCTTTCTAAAAGCACTGTGGCTGTACCCGCACCTCAGAGACTGCAGCAGTTTAAGAAGTGGAGATGCTGGCATTGAACTAGGATAAGCGAAAGAGCAGTGCTCCGAAAGCTTGTGCTACCAAATAAATTTGTTGGACTTTAACCTAGTGTTCTTACTGTGCAGTTCAAGAA
Source organism: Carcharhinus amblyrhynchos (assembly GCF_965287045.1). Taxonomy (NCBI): domain Eukaryota; kingdom Metazoa; phylum Chordata; class Chondrichthyes; order Carcharhiniformes; family Carcharhinidae; genus Carcharhinus; species Carcharhinus amblyrhynchos. Next base: position 96,677,927 of record NC_137326.1, on the reverse strand, counting down.
GGCAGCTCACCCTCAGCTTCTTAAAAGCAACTAGTGATGGGCATTAACTACTGGTCTAGGCAGTGATGCACACATCACATAAAAATGACTTTAAAAAACTGCCCAGAAAATTGTCCACAAGAAGCAGGATAAATCCAACCTGGCACATTTCTGCATCAATTTATTCTTGATCATCAGCAAGTTGATACAAGGTGTAGTCAACAGCACTATCCAGCAGTACCAACTCAGCAATAACCTGCTTACTGACATTCAGTTTACATTTTACCATGGCCACTCTGATCTCTTTACAGCCTTGGTCCAAATATAGGCAAAAAAAAGCTGAATTCCAGACATGGGGCAAATGTGGCATCAAGAAGCCCATAAAAACTGAGGCATTGATATTCAGGGGAAAACTCTCCATGGCTGGAGTCATATCTGGCACAAAAGTTGTTGTTGTGGTTGTTAGGGGTCAATCATCTCAGTCCCTGGACACCACCACAGAGAGTTCCTCAGAATAGTGTCCAACGTCCAGCCACTTTCAGCCTTTATCAGTGATTTTCTTTCCATCGTAAGGTCAGAAGTGGGGATGCTCACAGATGACTGCATAGTGTTCAGCATGATGTGCGACTCCTCTGATACTGAAGCAGTCCTTGTCCAAGATAATAGACAATATCTGGTGGCCTGATTAGTTGCAAGTAACAGTCATGCCATACAAGTGCCAGGCAGTGACCATCTCATACAAGATGAAATGCAACACTATTCCCTTGACATTACTATTGCTGAATGCCCCACTTTCAACATTCTGGGCTTTACCACTGATCAGAAACGGAAATGAACCAGCCATATAAATGCTATGGCTACAAGAATGGGCAAGAAGTTGGTAACTCCAATGTGAGTAATCCACCTCTTGACTCCCTAAAGTCTGTCCACCACATCAAGACACAAGTCAGGAGTGTGATGGAATACTTGCCACTTGTCTTGACACGTATAATTCCAATGGCACTTAAGAAACTTGACAACATCCAAAACAAAGTAGCCCACTTGAATGGCACCCACTCACCACCTTAAACATTCATTCACTCCACCACTGACCTGTTCTACTAAAATGTACTGCAGCAACATTGCAACTCTTGACAGCACTTCCCAAATTTTATCAATCACTATGAAAGACAAGTTTGAGAATACGCCATCGGCAATTCCCCTCCTTAACCACAAACCATCCTAACTCCATGCCTTCAGTGGTGCTGGGTGAAAATCCTGGAACTCTCTTCCAGACTTTGGGTGCAGCTACACTACTGGCTGCAGTGGTTCAGCTCACCACCACCTTCTCAAAAAAGGTAATTAGGAATGGGCAACAAAATGCTGGGCAAGCCAGTGACTCCATGATCCAGTGAAAGTAAAAAGAGTGGATCAGCTCCCTCTCAACTCAGCCATAGATATAAAATGAGGCCAATATTTCACTATTGTGTAAAAATGCCAAAGAAATACCCAAATAAATGGTGTGAATTGAATTGGTGACACTAGCTGCTCTGTCACAGCTTTGCACTGCAGATTAAAATTTATATTGAAATCCAAATATCTTCATCCCTACTAGCTATAGCATAACTTCAACTCTCTCTGCATTCATTATTTGTTTAAGTTATGTCTCCTATGCATAATTTAAAACAAGTTAAACTTTGCTTGCTGACGCTAGCTTTCTTTTGATGCAAAAGCCCATACATTTCTAATGTACTGGTATCAAGCTCAACACATGTTTGAGTTGCTGCAGAGCTCCTATATTGATGACCCTCATCTGAAGTCACTGCAATTGTTTCCACGACTGTAAAAAAAAACGTAAAGTAAAGCTTATTTATTAGTCACAAGTAAAGCTTACATTAATACTGCAATGACGTTGCTGTGAAAATCCCCTAGTCGCCACAGTCCAATGCCAGTTTGGGTATATGCATCTAATCAGCACGTTTTTTGGACTGTGGGAGGAAACTGGAGCACGCGAAGGAAACCCATGCAGGCACAGGGAGAATGTGCAAAACTCCAGTCAATGGCCCAAGCCAGGAATTGAACCTGGGTCCCCAGCACTGTGAGGCAGCAGCACTAACCACTGAGCCACCATGCTGCCCCTGAATATATGAAAACACAAAGCAAATTGCAAGGAATACTTAAAATCTCATTCTGATCCTAAGGGGCAAATTCATGAGATTAGTATATCACCATTGGTAGATCTTACCAAAATTTTCTCAAAGGACAAAGTTCACGAATCCACATTAAAACAATAAGCATCTGTGCTCTGTGGATAATCCCCAAATTCTCGGTATTTATCTCACACAACTCTGACCAGTCTACTGCTACTGTTCAAAAGAACTGAAACACCAAGACGCAAGAATAATTCATGATATAGCTACACACTGCATAATAGCAGTCACTTTCCAGGGAAACTCAAAAACTTATTTGAACCAGAGGTTGCAGCAGATCTAGAAAGCTAGGAAATAGCCGAATCCACCTAAAACTGTGAACTAATCTCATCACAACAGCTGAGAAGCTGCCTGTAAATACTTCAAATTTATCCGTGTGAAATATAGACCAGTAACCCAGCACTGAACTCCTAGCTCTATTTTGAAAATGAAGATTGTTATAGTGGTGGGGAGCCATTTTCTGTCTGAAGTACAAGATGTTCAAATGCTGGGCACATAAGACATTAAAGTACTTCATAGTAAACACCAAATGCAACACTGCATCACAAGAAACAGGAGAAAATAAAAGTTCACCTTCTGCCCTCATTGTGCCATTTCCATCAGGAGTCATTGGGCTGAATACATTCTTTGTTGAGGGTACAAAAGGTTATGAATAGCACCTTCTAAGTTATCTCTTATTTATCACTGTTCCAGTATATTCGATGTTATTGCTTTGCATTATTTATTAAAGTAACAGGGATAAAATAAATTCTTTTCAGACTTTTCACATTTTGCCAGGCTTTCCTTTGGAAGAAATTCAGTTCATTCCATGTTTCATACAGTTATTGACTTCAATCAGTGTCACTTTGCAGTGAGCTTCAGGCTGAAAGGTTACAAATTTGACTGATGGCTTCTTGCATTAGCTGAGTCTGAAGTAATGTGGTGCATTGAAGATCAGTCTATTCTTCAATCCAAGAGTTACTGCATTCCTTACAAAGGACAGAAAGAATTCCTACAATAGTCAGCAAGCACTCAACAAATTCACATGACATGCTCAGAATACTATTTTAAAAAGGGTCATCAACCCATTTATTTTAAAGCAAGTCAACAGTCAAAATAAGCACCAGAATGTGATACATTTGAATTAAATCTTCATTGATTAAAATTACCGATCATAACTTATCGCTTCCCACTGCATATATAGACTACAACGGGAAGCAATCTTAGACACATACCATTATTTCTGCATCCTTCCCAAAAATCCTGACATCTTTTAAGAACAATAAGAAGTCTCACAACACCAGGTTAAAGTCCAATAGGTTTATTTGGTAGCACAAGCCATTAGCTTTTGGAGCGTTGCGCCTTCATCAGGTGAGTGGGATTTCATTTCACAAACAGGGCATATAAAGACACAAACTCTTTATACGTATCTCACAAAAGAGGCCGTCCTCATGTGTGTGGAACTTGACTATCAGTCTCTGCTCAGCAGAGACTGTGATGTGAGGCAGAGTCGCTGAGCAGAGACTGATAGCCAAGCTTGGCACACATGAGGATGGCCTCAACTGGGATCTTGGATTCATATCACGCTATCTGTAACCTCCATGACTTGCCTGGGCTTGCAAAATCGCACTAACTGTCCTGCCTGGAGACAATACACATCTCTTTCAACCTGTGCTTCATGCTCTCTCCACTCACATTGTCTCTACCTTTAAGACTTGATTACCTGTAAAGACTCACATGCCAACCATTACTTTGTAAATTGAGTTTGTTCTTTATATGTCCTGCTTGTGAAGTGAAATCCCACTCACCTGATGAAGGAGCAGCACTGTGAATACTAGTGGCTTGTGCTACCAAATAAATCTGTTGGACTTTAACCTGGTGTTGTGAGACATCTTACTGTGTTTACCCCAGTCCAACGCTGGCATCTCCACATTTTTTAAGGAAGCGTTGTGAACATCAGAAAGAAAAAAAGCCCACAGCTGCCTTGTGAGCACAACCAGAGGTGGGCAATAAATGAAGCTACATTAGCAGTGTCCACATCTCAAAATCAAATTAAAGAAAATTCATTCAATCTTATCCCTGGATGGGAGCTATTTGAGACAAAGAGGAGCTTATCCCCAGCCATGCAATTTCCACTAAATTATATGGTGAACTTGGTCATGTCAACTGACCGACCCATAGTTCTTCAGCCCTCCCATGTCATTCACTAATGAAACCTATTCGTTAATGTGAACAGACATGACCCTCAATTCTGCAGTCTGCTCATATTATTCACTAATGAATCTATTCATTAATGCTTATTAGTGGGAAGCACAGGTTATTTGTATGCACAACGACTATTCAACCAACTCTGATTATTATTTCAATTCCAGGGAGTATTCGTGATTCCCACATTCCATTTCTTCAAGCATCTATTTTCAAAATCATAAGAATGATGCTATCCAGCTCCTGAAAATGAATTATTTTGTGCATATTTCACACCGTGAACTGGAAAACGAGAATAGAAATGTACATGCTCATTTTTCTAACAAATGGCATTCTGTCAATTCCCGTTACTTCACTTTGTGGAAAAGGGTGCTGTAAGAAGGAAGTGCGAATAACATAGCTTCACTATAGATTGATATTGTAAATACGTTAGTCACTTCTGCAATAACTATCTGTAGCTTCTATGGCAACTGAGACACTGCTGGGTCATTCAGAGGGACAGAATGATGCCTGAAGCTTGTTGGCATGCTTTAAGCATGATAAATTTCTGTTCCTGCAAACATTCTTGTTCAGAAAAATGGTAACAAGACATGGGCAATGCGCATTAAAAAAAAAGAATAGGGAGATACAGCAGAAAAGAACTGCAAAATAGGTGAAAGTGGCAATAATTATTGTTTATTTAGGCTTTTATGACAAGGATTTCTCTTAGCAAGAGATAAGCCAAAGTTATGACTAGCATAAATATGAGACATTTCCGCTGCAGTTTATGAAACATGCTAAAGTGATTCCATATCTACAACAATTTCTGTATTTAAAAAGGTGATAGGATTCTCAATATTCTAAGCAAGGAAATGATAAAATGACTTGTATAAAGAGTTTATCATTTCCCAATAAATTTAAAAAAAAGTTTTAAACTTGAGAAAGGGAACATTATTGTGTAATTCTACAACCAATATTGGTTATATATTGCTGACAGCCAAGAAAACTTGTCCCGAGGCTCTCGTTCATTTCTATCATCTTGAAGACAATTGCCAAGATCACAATGAACGCAGATGGCTTTTTTTTTGACATTGCTGTTGTTTGGAGACTGGGAGAGAAGTAGGAAAATTTAGATGCCAAAGAGAAGAGAGAGTCATAGAATCCCACAGTTACAAAGAGGCCATTCGGCCCATTGAGTATCCACTGACCACAATCGCAGCAAGAACCCGTCCCCACAACCCCATGCATTTACCCTAGTTAGTCCCCCTGACACTAAGGGGCAATTTAGCACAGTCAATCCACTTAACCTGCACATCTTTGGAACATGGGAGGAAACTGGAGCACCCGGAACAAACCCACACAGACACAGGGAGAAAGTGCAAACTCCACACAAACAGTGGCCCAAGCAGGGAATCGAACCTGGCGCTGTGAGGAGCACTGCTAGCCACTGTGCCAATCGTGCTGCCCGAGGAAACAGAAGCAACAAGAAAAAAAATTAAAGATGCACATATAAGGAATGGGAAAAGACAAGCTGCTACACAAAAGGAGAATAAACCAGAGAGAAATTATGAATAAATGAAATAAAAACAAAGAGGGTCGGGAACCTGGGTTCAATTTCAGCCTTCGGTCACTGTCTGTGTGGAGTTAGCACATTCTCCCTGTGTCTGTATGGGTTTCCTCAGGTGCTCCGGTTTCATCCCACAGTCCAAAGATGTGTGGGTTAGGTTGACTGGCCATGCTAAATTAACCCTAGTGTCAGGAGATCAACAGGGTAAAAACAAGGGGTTACGGGAATAAGGCCTGGGTGGGGTTGAGGTCAGTGTGGATTCGATGGGCTGAATGGCTTCCTTCTGCACTGTAGAGATTCTATGAAAATACTATCAGGTAATATTTAATTGAGATCTTATGGGTAAATTCTTTTGACTTCACTGCCTGTGCAGTAATCTGGTGCAGCAGATATTCATTTTGGTGATTAGGTTGTTATTACCCAAAGCAGTTCCTGATCTAGGATCACATTGAAATTCAATAGTATCCAAATTAGAAGTCAGATTATCATTGATTCAATAAGTGAAAGGTACAATCAATAATCTACATATCTGATGTGAGTCACAAAAGACTGAACTGGAAGACCAATTTTTTTTTGCCTTTATTCAGGATAATACTTCCAAATATCTTTCAGTACTAATGCACAAAAGCAAAATTCTGCATACTTCAATGGATAATTACTTCCCCTAATTGACAAGACATACTCTGCACCTCCAATCTTTTTCCTTAGAGTGAATTAATCCTCTCTGACCATTGTCTCACATCAGGATCACAGAATACCCTGAACAGTTGTTATTCAGACTGGATGGAAGTATATACTGGTGTTCCCCAAGGGTCAGTATTTGTACCAGTGCTTTTTGTGATATGACTCTGGGGTTGAGTATACAAAGTATACCGTCAAACTGTGCAGAGGAGACAAAACTCATAGGTTATTTATAGTGAAGAGGATAGTAGACTTTAGGAGGTCATAGCTAGACCAGTAAATACAAACGAATAGGCACAAAACAAAGTCCCAAGGATTAAACGCAAAATAGCACTGAGTCACATGAGGAAATATTGGGCTGAATTTTGCAGGTCACCCATAGGCAGGGAAACAGGCAGGTGGGCGCCAAGCCATTAGTGATATACCCACCAATTGCTGGTCCACCTGCCACATACATAATTTTATATGCAGCCAAGGTGGCATCAGGTGGATTATCCACCAATGGTCCTTGAGATCCTGTGGACTGCTGGTCAGTGAAAGGATAGGTACCTCGTATGGGACCTTGGTATCACATACACCGAATGTCTCGGTACATCCTTGAATGCCTTCTCCTAGGCCTACCTACAACACCAGCAGTTGCAGTCACACTACAAAGGGAATTAAAAACAAGAAAGAAAACTTTCAAGTCAAGACATTACTTGATTAGGAGCCAAGCGAAGTCAGGGCGCAGAGAGCTGACTGGATTTCAAATTAGACATGGGCAGCAGAATTTAGGGCAACCTCAAGTTTAAGTGTAGAATGTGGGAAGCCAACTAGAAAGCATTGGAATTGTCAAATCCAGAGATAACAAATGCAGTAATGAGGGTTTCAGCAGCAATGAGGTGAGACATGGGTGAAGTTGGGTGTTATGAGAAGGAAATGGATTGTCTTAGTGGTGGCATGAATATATGTAGTGCGAAGTTTCTCTCTGAGTCAACCAGGATGGTTTCACATCCCTTAAAGGAGGGTGTAGAAGAGATTTACTGGAATGATACCAGGACAGGGGATGCAGTTAGGGGAGAGTATGCAGAAGTTGGGGTTGTTCCGGGTGACAGCAGAACAAGTTTTAAATAAATTTTGCTGGATTTTCAAAATCACTGTACTGGTTTTCAGTGACAGAATTTTTCAATTTGACAGCTGCCTAAAAGGTTAGCGGTGAACCTATCCTTGCTCCTGCTAGCTGCCTTCCAGCCAGTCGGATGGCTAACAGCATCTTCAGAAACAGTGGCCACTTCTGGGACTACACTAGAATTCCACAGGACCAAGTGCTGGGAGTCCAAAAGGTCAGGAGTGCCCTTCGGTGAGGACCGGAGAGGTGGTCCCAGGGGAACAAGAGCATGTGGGCCTGTTGCAAAGACCAGATGGCCTAATGCCTTCCCACCAGCGACTAATACAAGCCTGCTTGGTTCTCACCAGTCTCCAACTTTGCCCGCCAACCTAAGTTCCGTGACCTTAATACCGTGGCCACATGCCAGTAGCCCAGTGGAACTGCAAAACAAGGTCCAGACCCTTCAGGATGCAGCAGGATGCTTGGCAGAGGAACTGAGACAACACAAGAACTGTTTCTTGTGGAATAAAATGCAGTTAATTTGTTGAGATTGGGAATGTGCTGTTGCAAGGTGCAAACAAATTTAACAGTGACTTCCAAAAAAGAATTAGAAAAACACCTGCAGGGAAAAGAAAAATTGTGGACCAATGCAGAAAAAGCAGGAATTGGAAGGAGTCAGACTGTTTTGTTAAAGAGCTGGCACAGACATGAGTGAGTTGAATGGCCTCCTGTGCTGTATCATTGTATGATTCTAACACTCAGTAATATTCTGCAACCCATCAATCACAAACTAAATAGAACAGTTTGAAGTATTTCAGAGAAATGCTAAAATATATTTCATTGGCTGGAAATTATTTGGAGACGTTGAGAGATCATGAAAGATGTTATATAAATGTAAATTCTCTCTTGTTTGCAATCTTCTCATAGTGCAACTGCACTTTCACTCTTCTAATCCTTCTAACTGAGCCAGCGCAGTAATGTGTGCTTCAGATCTCACTCATCCTCCTCCCTTAAAGAGTGATTGAAGCTATCTTGATTTGATCATGCTTTTCATTCTGATGTCTTTTAGAAAATACTGCCTATAGCACTGGGATTGTTATCTGTCTGAAGCATTTGAGTCAACTTTATCTCTGCTCATAACTTTTGGCGATCAGATTCCTAAACATAACACACGTGAAAAAAGGCTTGAACTGCTTTCTTCCTGGCCACAGGCAGCCACTCTTTCTGGTCTCTTTCTAAAGTTGTCCATCATAACTGCCATAAAAATTACTTTTTCTCCCTATTTGTATAGCAGTTATATAAAAAGTTAATCAATTCACCACCCTTCTCTCCACTTTGATGACCTTTTCAAAGAACCTCTTCACTGCTTCATTTTTAACAGAATGCCATGACTGACATTAAGCTCGATCCTGACTAGTCCATGGAGTTCCAGCCTCTTGACTACAAATCACATTCTGGTCCCAATAGAATGCACCTATTCAGCTTACAGATTGCTAACACCAAATTTAAACTGCTCGTCTGACTAGGCAACAGCCAACAGCCATCTCACACAGATACAACCAAACAAATAACTTGGGGATACATTCACTTTATTCCAGGAGCTCAAACGGTCCAAATGGAACAGATAATACATGAGCTTGGGAGATGGATTAAAATAAAGAAAATGCACCTGTTCTGGGTTACAAAACTGGGACACTGAACCTCAGCAGAACTGAGAAAATGTGATGGAAGTAACAGGCCACTGAGTATGCTCATGTGTTCAAACAGAGGCAAACTCCTCTTTATAAATCACTATCCCAGTCTGACCATACATTACTGTAAGGATCCTCCCATCCACCCATCCTGGTCATTATGGTAAGGGTTTGTTCAGTAGGTCTCAGCGATTCAGTAGCTTAAAAGCTTGAACAGTAGTGTTTATTAGTAACACATAATTGTGCACACATATATGCAGTATTATCAGGCTAGAAGCTAGCTTCATGCTGACTTTGAGTCTTTCCATAAAACTGTCCCCTCTCATATGTCTCTATAATCAAAATACAGATATGTTTCTCTTGTCCTACATTAACTCTTGCTATGCCGAAACTGATATTACAATAATAATGGATTAAAACAATGTGGATTGCAGCTCAAGTTGTCCTCAGTGAGGATCAATACAGATTGCCAGAGACAAGACTGTTGATTCTTTTAATGCTATCTAGTACAAGGTTTAGCACAAGGTTTCATGCATTTACTATCCTGCTCTGCTATGTGATCTTGCATCAAATGGTGTGAACCGTCTAGACACACTCTTAACATTAACCCTTTTACACTATGGAAACACCAAAGAAAATGGCCATTATGAAAAATACAATTTAGAATCATAGAATACAATCATAGAATCTCTACAGTGCTAAAGGAGGCCATCCAGCCCATCAAACCTGTACTGACAACAATGGCTCCTGGCCCTATCCTGGCAACCCCACACATTTATTCTGGAGCAAATTTAGCATGGCCAATTAACCCAACCCGCACATCTTTGGAATGGAGGAGGAAACCGGAGCACCCGGAGAAAACCTACGCAGTACAGGGAGAACATACAAAACTCCACTCAGACAGTGACCCGAGAATTTAGTTGTTACTTTTATAACTGCACCATAGAAAGCATTCTTTCTGGTTGTATCACAGCTTGGTATGGTTCCTATTCTGCCCAAGACCGCGAGAAACTATAAAAGGCCATGAACGTAGCCCAATCCATCACACAAACCAGCCTCCCATCAATTGACTCTGTCTACATTTCCCACTGTGTTGGTAAAGTAGCCAGCATAATTAAGGACCCCACTCACCCCAGATATTCTGTCTTCCACCTTCTTCCATCAGGATAAAGATACAAAAGTCTGAGATCATGCACCAATAGACTCAAGAACAGCTTCTTCCCTGCTGCCATCAGACTCTTGAATGGATCCACCTTGCATTAGAGTTGATCTTTCTCTACACCCTAGCTATGACTGCAACACTACATTCTGCATTCTCTTGTTTCCTTCTCTATGAATGGTATGTTTTGTCTGTACAGCATGCAAGAAACAATACTTTTCACTGTATGCTAATACACATGACAATAATAAATGAAATCAAATAAAGCTGAACTGGGAGAAATTCTTTCAGGGCTGTTTATCTAACTATCATCCTGCACTCAGGCAACATTTTCTATTTGGCTTTGAAATGTATCTCCAGAAGTTCACAAGACTACAGTGACACAATGTAAAGGACATGGCCAGTCAAATTGCAATCACAACAGCAGCAGAAGATCTAAAAACCAAGATCATTCACAAGGTTCAGAATGTCGCAAGCCATTATAAAGAAGACTTGTTTCCTACCAATCCATACCTCTATGCTGTGAACCCTCACTTTCTATACAGTCTAGCAACTGAGAGCAATCACAAATAAATGTGAACAGAAAGTTATTCACGCAATTGAGATTCTTTTCCCCCTAACTAAAAGCACTGCTGCAGAAATACAATCTCATCACATTCTTTATAAATTTTTGCCTACCCTCCATTTTCTGAGTATTGTTGATTACCTCCCCCACCCCCACCCTTCACAGTATCATTTCTCATGGAGCTAAAATCAAAACTGATAAGTCACGTGCAGAAAATTTTTCACTGCTGACAGCGGCAGACAGCGTTCCAGGATTCATTTGAACAATGCAGTGTTAGTTTCCAGCTGGATGCGGACACTCAAAAGAATTTACATTAGTCATGTTAGGCTTCACACATGTAGAAAGTCAAATCATAATGCAATCAAACCTGCAGCTCATTGACACTTCAGGATTTTTACAAATTGCACAATAACCCAAGAACACATTCCTAATTTCACTATTTTTTTGATGCTTATCTGGAGTACTCAAGTAAAACAAGTACTTTAGAACTAGGCATCATTAAAAAAATGTTCATTCAGAAGTGGGCTTTAAAGTCTAATGGAATTGGAGAGTTCAGAATTTATTAACGAAGCACAGACTTGACTTTGGTCACTGCTCAATAACCGAGTGCTGAACGATTGATGTACAATTAGCATATCATCTGCAAAGTGGAGAATTTCAACCTTTTAATCTTTGGTAAGGACTAGAAATTAACACTTATATCACAATTGAAGGTCTAGAAACACTTGTACCACACTTCATTCTCCCAAAGGAGCCGTATTCTTGTTGCCTCTGAAATCCATTATTTACAGAAAGTAGTGGATAAATATTAGTCACATTTCTCTCAGCAACACTCACCTTACCTCAGATACCCAGTACAGTTACTCTGTGGTTGTTCTCTTCACCTTGCTTCTATAATTCATAGAACCACTGAACACTTAGGAGAGCACAGTTGGTTATTTCACCTTTCATGTCAGTGTCAGTTCTCTGGAAGAGCAACTTGCCTAGTCCCACTCCCTGCCTTTCCCGTTAACTCTGCAGTTTTGTTCACTTCAGATAGTTATTCAATCCTCAATTTTAAAGCCACGATGGAATCTACCTTCACAATAGTTTGAAGTTGTCCATTCCAAATCCTACTCACGTGGTGTGTAAAATAAAAGCATTTCCTTATGTCACCACTGCTCATTCACCGTCCTCTGACACACACCTGCTAAAACAAACATATCCCCAGCCTGCACTCAGCGTGTGAGCTGCCTGTGTTGCAGGCAAGTCGGCTCCATATAAAGCAGCTGAATTTTAAACATACCCCACACAAGAAACATGATATGAATATATTTCTTAAAGCTACAGTACAATCACATATAACAATTTCTAATAAATTTAAATGATCGAATTTCTCTAATGCTGCAAGGGTTTAGATTTCAAATCAGAGATTAACCAGGCCAGTTCAGACTGAGCAGAGCTGAAGAACATTCAAAATTCAATGCCTTAACTAAAGAAAGGATCTCTGTATCTTCCAAAAGGTCAAACACACTGGATAATTTTATTGTGTGTCTGTGTTTGGTGTGTTATGTACTTTCTGCTTGTTAGACTTGATTTCTAATCCTGTGCAAGCACACAACAGCAAAACAAGGATCAAAACACTTTAGAGAAAATCAAAGACAAATGAGAGGGGACAATTTTAACTGTAAAATGATCAATATCAGATCAGCCGCCTGTTGCATCCCTCTCCTAAATATCATTTCCATTGATTTGATGGAAACAAAAATCAGGAGAGTTGATTCAAAAATCACTAAGGTCATCAAAAGTCAAAGTTAAACTTGCCCCCACCCCACAAAGGCTCTCCAGTTTACAGCTTTTACACAGTTTGATTATTAAGTGACACTGAAAAGATGAGTCAATGCTCACAAATGCTGCATTCACCCAGTATTGCAGAACTGGGGTGTTGCTGAAAAGAGACACGCTGTCGAAGCTTTTAGTCTTGCAATCAACAGGAAAAGAGTTTCAAAGGAACAATAAATTCAACTGCTAAAGAGGTGCTGATTGGTTTGCAACTTGATTCTGATTGATCAAAATACTGTCACAGTCAATGCACCAGGCAACATTTAACCAAAAAGTGTTACCTCACCAACCATCAGCGCCTTTTTCTCATGCAGTTTCTCTTTGAAATTTGACCTCTTGCATCTGTCCTGATGAGTGCAAGACCAAAAGCTTCAACAGCATGTCTCCCTTTTCTTCTAAGCAACAAGTCCAGCATTCTTTTCCCACACTAATGATGAAGTTTATTTTAGCTGAATATACATATTTCAGTATCGTAATCTGGGAATGCAGGCATTTTTAAAGTAACAAGAACATAAGGGCTAGGAGCAAGAGTAGGCCATTTGACCCCTCAGCCTGCTCCACCATTCAATAAGATCATGGCTGATCTTTTCGTAGGCTTGTAAAAGTAAAATACAAATGACAGAATTGGATCCATTTTCAAACGGAGAGTACGTCATGCAGATCCGAATGCAAATGTTATCCAGATTATCCATTGATGAACCAATGTCAGACCTTCCATTGCAATGAAAGAAGTAATAAAAAGATTATGCAGACATCATGCTGACTAAGTGGCAGAGCCAGATTGGCATGAGGAAGGAACAGTGTCCCAGGAAACACCCAGTGAAGTACTTTAGGATCTCTGGTAGTTGTAAAAGGCACCACATTTTCTTGCAGGATATAAATGCACATTCTGTCAGATCCGACATATAAAAAACAATGTTACAAACTATTCAGTTCAGTTCAACTCTGGATCCAAGTCACAGACTTGCATCAGTTCGGCCTGGCTTTGTGAAGCAGCACTGAATGGAGGAGGAGGGGAGGTTAAAAAGAGAGGGGTAAGGGGAAAGGACAGACCTCAGGGCAGCATTAACTGTTCAAATCTATATTTGTTGTTCTCAAAATGGCCAGTCCTAAAATGGAGCAGATTAGCTGTACAAGTAGGAAAAGATTGACTTTATATTCAAGATAAAAACATAGAAACTAGAAGGAGTAGTCCATTTGGCCCTTTGAGCCTTTTCCACATCATTCACTTTGAAAATGGCTGATCAACGAATTCAATATCCTAATGCCCCCTCACCCTCAGCCATATACCTTGACCTCTTTAGCCCCGAGGGCTATATCTAATTTCTTCTTGGAATTAGACAACATTTTCACCTCAAATCCATTCTGTGATAGTGAATTCCATACATTTACCACCCTCTGGGTAAAGAAATTTCTCGTCACTTCAGTTCTAAAAGATTTACCCCTTATTCTCAAACAATGACCCCTAGATCTGGACTCTCCCCACCACTGGGAACATTCTTTCTGAATCTACCCTGTTTAACATTGTTAAAATTTTATAAGTTTCTATAAGATCCCCTCTCATCCTTCTAAACGCCAGTGAATATAATCCTAACCAATTTAGTTTCTCCTCGTATGACAGAACTGTCATCCCAGGAATCAGCCTGATAAACCTTCTCTGTACACTGTCCAAAGCAAGGACATTCTTCCTCCGATAAGGACACCACAACTGCACATAATACTCCAGGTGTGGCCTCACCAATGTCCTATACAATTGCAACAAAACATCCCTATCCCTGCACTCAAATCCACTTACTATGAAAGCCAACATACCACTTGCCTTCTTTATTGTCTGCTGTACCTGTGCACTTACTTACAGCGACTGATGCACAAGGACTTCAAGGTTTCATTGAGTATTCACCTCTCTTAAATTTACATCCGTTCAAGTAAGAATCTGTCTTTAAATTATTGCTATCAAAGTGGTTAAACTCACATTTATCTACATTTTACTGCATCTGCCATGCAGATGCCCACACACACTGCCTGTCCAAATCAGTTACTTTCCAAAATTCTTTGGATTCTGGCATCTCTGCGTCCTCCTCACAACTCACCCTCCCACCCAACTTTGTATCACCTACAATTTGAGATAATACATTCAGTTTCCCTCATCCAAATCATTGATATACAATGTGAACAGTGGGGGTTCTAGCACAGATCCTTGCAGAACCCTACTAGTCACAACTGCCAATCAAAAAAAGACCCATTTATGCAATTCTTTGCTTCATATCTGCTAGCCAGCTTTCTATCCATCTCAAGACATTACCTGCAGTCCTGTGTGTTTTAACTTTACATATAAGTCTGTTACGTGACACCTTATCAAAGCCTTCTGAAAGTCTAAATAAACCACATCCACTGGCTCTCCCCAATCAACTTGACTAGTTACATCCTCAAAAAAATTCCAATAGATTTGTCAAGCATGATTCTCCTTTTGTAAATCCATGCTGACTTTGATTATAACACTGCTTTTCAAATGCTGAGTTATAAAGCCCTTGAAAATAGATTCTAACAATTTCATCAGTACTGACATTAGGCTCACTAGTCTGTAATTCCCTGTTTTCTCTTTAAGTCCATTTTTGAATAGCAGGCTTATATTAGCAACACTCAAATCTGTAGGAACTATTCCAGAACCCAAAACATTTTGGAAAATAACCACCACTGGATCTACTATTTCCAGGGCAACTGTCTTAAGTGCTCTGGGATGAAAATTATCAGGATCTGGGGATTTATCCACCTTCAATCTCATCAGTTTTCCCAAAACATTTTCTTTACTAATGCTGATTTACTTCAACTCCTCACTAAAACATGTTTCTCTCAACACTTCTGGTACATTATTCATGCCTTCCTTTGTGAAGCAAAGTACAAATGTGATTCCTCAGCCATTCCTTTATTCCCCATTATGAATTATCCCACTTTTGACCTACATTCATTTTTGACATTTCTTCTCTTTTATATTCAGTTTTTATGTTCGCCTTTAGCGTTCTTTAATACTCTATTTTTTCCTTCTTAATTAATCCTTGGACGTCCTTTGCCGAATTTTAAACTGCTCTCCACCCTGCCAATTCGGACACTTTTTCCCTTGAATATGCTAAGATCTCTAATTTCCCTTGTAAGTCATAGTTTGGCCACAATTCCCTTGCCACTCTTGCACTACATAAAGGAATAAACAATTTCTGAAGTTCACCTGTTTGTTCTCTTAATACCTGCTATTGCCTGTACACTCTCTTTCCTTTCAGTAATGTTTCCCAGTCCAATTCATGCCTCATACCATCATGGCAGTATTTTTTTTTGCACTGATCCTAAGTGAAAGATGATCAGCATGTTGACATTCTGAGGTTCCTAGAATTTTCTGACATTCTCCTTATTATTTTAATCACCTGTCCAGAACTTGTTGTTCTGCATATTTTAGTCCACCACCAGACAGACTATTCCCAAGTTTACATCAAGGCCATGATGTATTGATTAAGAAAAAAAAAGAAAGTGTGACGTAGAGTGGGAGTGATATATACAATTCTCAGAGTCCCATGTAGCGTGAAGCCATCCCATGACACACTGCTGGCTGATGTCATCTGACCAACAAGTTATATCTGGAAGATAGTCGAGTTACTCAGAAGCTATTTGAATGTTGTTATTCCTTTCAACTGAGCTAATCTGGGGGAATGAGGGGAGTAAAGTCCTTTCAGTGCAAATTTAAAAATTTTTAAAAAAATTTAAAAAACTTTTACAAAGTTGTAAGGAACAAGCTTAAACTTCTCGTGGCTAGCATTTCCAATAACAAAGAACCAGTCTTGAATTATTCAAACAAGTTGATTACAATCATCAAATTGGTGGTGGGGAATTTGTTGTGGAGGTTTCTGACCATTTGCTACATACATCATGAACAATAACCAACCAAAAAATGCTGATTCCTCAGGGCTGCTTTCACATCTCCAAAAAAAAATAACAACTTAGAGCAGTTGCCATGGTTTTTTTGGCTATGGGCTTGGTTGAAGAGGTGCGAGAATCAGTTTAACAGATTTTTCACTGACTGTATGTGCTACACAATTTCTAATGAACCCTTCTATGCAGCAGTCTACCAAATTGCTTTGAGGGTTCACTGTTTCATCTCAACACCCTGATGTCCTTCAAGGGCAAAATGCAATGCACATTACTTTAGGATAACTACTCAAGTTTCACTTGCAATACTTGTTATCAAACAATGTCAGCTCATTGCATACACTAGTACAGGAACACTTTTTATTCCATTTTGTGAGGCCACTCTGTTTTTAGGTACTGCTTACTTTCTGCAGTATACCATTGCTGATTCTGTCATCAACACTGTTACATAACAAGATTTACAGTGATCTGACCATCTGTTGTTAAATCAAGGTTGATGACCACACTGTGAAGTGACTAATAATGTAGTAAATAGTGAGGAGAGTGAACTTTCTACCAGGGGTAATTGTAGATGCAGGCTTATGCCTCTCAGTCTTGAATAGAACATTTACTTTTGTATCTGACAATGGGCGTGATACATAAGCGACTGGATATTTGTTTTCTTCAAAGTACTGAGAAAATAAACCTCCAGTTGCATTCCCTAATGCACTTGTGATATATATTCCCACATGTGGGCTGAATTGCTCATGAAACCTAGTTGAGAAGCCGTGGTCGTCTTTAAAATGAGCCAAACACTATTTGCTGTGTGATTACCAGTCTCAACTGTATCATTACGTGCTAACTTTGCCATTTCTGTGCACTTTGGAATGAACTTAAGGTAAAAATTGGTCACACCAAGGAATAATGCCAGCTCTTCTATGACAGACAGTTCAGAAGAGCATGGCTGACTTTGATGTGGTCACGCACAGGCTTTATTCCAGCTGCTAGTACTGCGCCCTCGGCCGTCAGTCAATCTCAAATGCCACAAATGTCCATTTATCCACGATCAGCATCAAATTGGGTTGGGCAAGAGGAGTCAGCAGAGCTGATCAAGTTCTGTTTTCTGCCTTCCATAGACAAAATGTTGTTAAGTAGTTTGCGCATCCCCTCCAATCTGACAAGACTGAAGAAATGATCATCTGGAATGCACTTGAATTACTGAATCCCTACAGTACATAAAGGAGGCCATTTGAGTCTGCACCGACCACAGTCCCATCCAGGCCCTATCCCCGTAACCCCACATATTTACCCTGCTAATCCCCCTGACACTAAGGGGCAATTTAGCATAGCCAGTCCACCTAACCTGCACATCTTTGGATTGTGGGAGGAAGCCAGAGCACCTGGATGAAGCCCACGCAGACATGGGGAGAATGGGTAAACTCCACACAGATAGTGAGAGTGACCTGAGGCCAGAACTGAATTCGGACCCCTGGCGCAGTGAGGCAGCAGTGCTAACCACTATGCCACCATGCCGCCATGCCGCACTAGGTGCTGAATTTAAAATAAAAATAACGTCAGCGGCAGCACTACTTCAAAAAGCGATATCGGATTCGGTCCACCAGTGGTACCTGAAGCTAGCTCTATTACATATCGAGCTTTATGAAACCTTTGGAGTCTTGAAATAATAAGCTTTTGGATCATAGGAAGTGTATACTTTTCTGGTTTGACTGCTTCACGTTTGAAAATCTGGTAGAATAGGCATGTTGATGCAAGGAGCATGACATCCCAATCTGGGAAAAGGAGGAGACTGTTCTGTATAGTCACTGTCATCAATCACATTAATTTGCACTCTGCTGAGATCTTCCAAATTTGGAGCCAAGCTTATAGATTTTCCCCATTAGGTGTTTAGCAAAGCAGAACATGCATTTCTAGGTTGATGTATTTGAAATGCACTGGATTATTCCCAAAACCAAAATAATCAAATCTTTTCAAGCTTGAACAGCGTCAGTCACAGGAGTGCAAATTACAAAAGAAACGGTGGAATTTGCTGCTTAATATAGATATTTCCACACCAACGTTGATCAAGGGTCGACACAAATGTCTGCAGTCTTGACTTATCATTCTTTAAAATGGCCTGTTGTGTCCCCCAACCCTGCCCACCCCAGCCCATTAGCCTTGAATACAATTCTTTGGTTGTATACCAAATTTACATCTTGAAGTCTATTGCTGCCACAAATTGTTTTATTTCAATTCTCTTCCCACACCTTGCACAAAGTAATACTTTCATCTGTGTCTCCAGCTAATAACTCCTGGATAGGGCACTAGTTTGCCGCCACAGGGTTTATAGATTGAGGGGCGCCACTCCAAACCAAGGGGCCTCTCCTGCTCTTATTGCTAGCCATTGGCACGTTTGGAAGGATTTGTAGGTTGACACATAACTTGTTTGACCGCGTTATGAACACACTCATCAACACTCTGCCCCAAAATAGTCTTACACTCTCAAAAATGTGTCCAGAGTTTAGAGGTGCAGCTGGAGCAGAAAAAGTGCAACTTATTCCTAAATGGAGTCACTTTGCAAATGCATGCAACTGTATCATTACTGAAGGAACATATTCTTGAGCCAAAAACAGCATGTTTCTGTTATCACAGACTCCGTGTAAAGCACCAGGCTGTTTTAAAGAATGATCATTCAGGATCATAGACGTCAGTGTTGAAAATATCTACGTTGAGCAATAAAATTCTATGGTGCCACAGGATCTCCTAATTTTTTTATGAATCACAATTTCATTTGCATTTCTGTCATCACATTTTTCTTTGGCTACACCCCATCTCAGAAATTGACACGTCTTCTACTCACTCGAGTCAACGGTCAAAGATCACCTTCTTACGGTTGCTGCTATCTGAGCGCCATCCAAACCAGCTGTAACCAAGAGGGTCTGGAACCCTGAAATGCATCAATCCCATGGCATAGTTGGATCTTATGGCAAAAGGAGAAAAGATGCTGGAGGCTGTAAATTTGAAGTATTCCCCATCTTCTTCGCCAGTTGTTTTGTTTTGTGCGACTATAAGATCTGCAGAGATGACACACTAGGTTCTGTACGAACAGGAACTGCCTGTAGCCACAAGCTTTCAATTTTTCTGCAAGTTAATTTATTACTGTCGTAAATAGGCTTACATTGACACTACAATGAAGTTTCTGCGAAAATCCCCGAGTCGCCACTTTCCGGCGCCTGTTCGAGTAAACTAAATGAGAATTTAGCGTGGCAAATGCACCTAACTAGCAAGTCTTTCAGGAAACTGCAGCAGCTGGAGAAAACCCATGTAGACACGGGGAGAACATACAGAGTCCTGAGGCCGTGAATCAAATGCAGATCCCTGACACTGTAAGGCAGCAGTGCTAACCACTGTGCCACTGTACCAGTATAAAGCACAGAGAACAGACACATAATCAAACATCGGATTGAACTATTAGACACATCAGTGATCACCCTTGCTGAATGTCAATCTCAGAACTTCAATTCAAATTAAACAAACAGTCTTGCTCCTGCTGAAAACCAAACTTCATTTCATTCATTATCGTATCTAGTTGATAAAACCCATTTCCTTCATACAATTAAGCTTTACAAAATACTGCAGACACTAGAAATCAAAAATAGAAACAAGAAATACTAGAAATTCTCATTGAATCTGACAGTGGTACGGGAGCACAGTGGTTAGCACTGCTGCCTCACAGCACCAGGGACCTGGATTCAATTCCTGGCTTGGGTCACTGCCTGTGTGGAGTTTGCACGTTCTCCCCATGTCTGCGTGAGTTTCCTCTGGGCGCTCCAGTTTCCTCCCACAGTCTGAAAGACACACTGGTCAGGTGCATTGACCCAAACAGGCACCCGACTGTGGCAAGCAGAGGAATTTCACAGTAACTTCATTGCAATGTTAATGTAAGCCTTACTTATGACTAATAAATAAACTTTAAAAAGCATCTGCAAAAGAGAAACAGGATTTTAACTCTGTTTCTCTCTTCAGAGATGTTGTCAGACCTAGTGAGTATTTCCAGAATTTTAGAATTTTACTTCCATTTTGTGTTCTTTTCTGCTTTCAGGACATTTAATGCTGCGTGACGTACACCTTGAGCAACTTCCCTGCTTCTCTCCAAATAAATTAGTTGAATCACTTCAGCATCACAGATGACAACACAGCAGAGATCAGAAGTTCACCTTAAAAGGTACAAGCCCTATCCAATCACTACTACCATGTGGTCCTTTTATCTTTAAAAAACAATTATGCAGCAAGAAACCAATGCTGGATTTTCCCATGGGAGACTGGAAAGAGGAGGTAGGTTCATTTCCTGGTTGCAAACCTGCCTCTGTCTCGAAACTGGTACCGGCAGTGATTTCCCCTGAGTCTGGCCCCTCAAATGAGGTATGGAGAGGTCCACCATCCAATTAGGCTGCCAGGATGCAGGGGAATACAGGTAGACAGAATCCCGAGGGAGAAGGATGAGACCCCCAGCTCGGCCATGTCTGAATTACTCCACTCACTTTAGTGCTGGAAAGGGCTCCTCCAGCAAGGGGAGAAAAATGCTGTTCTGAATCTCTGTGCTGTCCTTTTATTTGTTAGGCCCTCTGCAAACTCACCTCTCAAAGAGCACAAAATCAGTTGTTCAAAATTTTTAAAGGGCGCATTGCTTTGAGCCAGTACTATGCTGGCTCAGGGAGCTCTTTACAAATCTCCCTTTGTATTCCCTCTGCCCACACAGACTGCATCATACAGCGACTGAAGATTCTACTCTCCACATAAAACAGCCTCTTCCAATTACCCTATGCAACCATCCTAAAGATGGGAGGCAAAGGACTGAACAATACCTTGCACACTCCTGTCTTCACACAATCTTATCGAAGTGTGGAGTTCAGCAAACTCTAGCACTTAATAATGACACACACAAGAAGCCATTCCATGATGGCTTGCACACAGTGATAAGGATCCTCAGAGAGGCATCAGGATTCGGTACTTGGGAGAAGTGAGAACAGTGCTC
Source organism: Carcharhinus amblyrhynchos (assembly GCF_965287045.1). Taxonomy (NCBI): domain Eukaryota; kingdom Metazoa; phylum Chordata; class Chondrichthyes; order Carcharhiniformes; family Carcharhinidae; genus Carcharhinus; species Carcharhinus amblyrhynchos. The sequence continues at coordinate 96,656,102 of NC_137326.1, read as the reverse complement.
CCATCTACATAAATTCTTTGAAGCTGTGCAGCTCATGGACTTCTCCATTCTCACTCCGTGTGGCAAATGAGCACAATGATGATTCGGGGCTTGATGTATGTGTTCCTCCCGTAAATGGGTGATGAACCTCAAGACTCACCTGAAGAAAACCTTGAATGCATACGGTAGCAGCATACTACATATACAGGATTCATGGCTCAGACTACATAAAGCACCAGTCATTTCATGTAATCCATAGGCAGTAGTCCATCTCACTGTGACATTGCAGACTACAGGCAGTAGTCAATGTTGCAGTGACAGTGCAGAGTGCAGGCAACAGTCCATCTCCCTGTATCAATGCAGGCTACAGCAGTAATCCATCTCACTATGACAGTGCAGACTGCAGGCAATAGCCCATCTCATTGTGACAGTGCACACTGCAGACAGTAGTTCACTTCACTTGCATAGACTGCGTGCAGATTTGTCTTTCTTGTGCCAGTGCACGTTGGCTACATTTGTAGTCATGTGATTAGATTCAGAGGCCTCATGCATCAGCTGAACCTTTGCTGGATCAAGAGCAATCATAACTTCCAGGGCAGTCTGATGTCAACATGGTTGCAAAGAAGTTGTCCCTGGACTTTGGAGAATCCAGCAATTGGTGGAAAATTGGTACCAGCATAGTGCAGGCTCATGGTGATGCAACAATGTGTAGCTGTGAAAGGTCCACAGCAGAATCTGGAAATGATCCAGCCATGAAGAAATTATTTGGTCACCACCAAAAAGGTGTGGTTCTGTGCGGAGCAAGGTGTAAACTTCTCGCTGACCAGGGTACAGATGTGCATGACCATTTGCCTGGAGAGTCTCAGTCTCCTTCTGTATTGATTTTCTGTCACATCCAGATAGATTTGTCTATTTCTGTAGATTCTGCACCTCAGGTAGTACCGCCTACTCCTGTGTGGCCCTTGTTCCTCTACTGTGGCCTCCTGATGCCCAGGGTTCCATTTAGCTGTCTTTGCTGCTGCGTTGCTTTGAAGGCCTCTATTTGCATTGGTACAGCACCTAGTCCCAACTGCATTCTTCTTCTTGATCAGATGTGGTTCAGACAATATAGTCCAATAGCAACAATAGCAAAGTACAGTCGATGCCAGGAGGATGGCCAGCCCCTGAAATGGTAACAATCTCACCCAAGCCTCCTTTCTTTCCCTTGATGAGCTGTAATTCTGCAGTGCATGCAATGAACCTTTTCAACCAGTTGAACGTTTTCTCCTCTCAAAGTTCCCTTGCCTTCTGACTCGCCTCCATTTGCAATCATACCTTCACCTCACAGGGCTCCTAAATCCTGATCACCACCAACAAGGTCCCATTGGGTCAAAAGTCAAGCCGCTAACTGAGGCTTTAACAAATTCATCTGGCTTTAGAATAGACATGCATCTGTTCCGAACCCCAAGCCCTTTCCCATGCTACTGAAAAAAAAGAGGGTGGAAATGTAGCAGGAACTTTGATCCTCACTGCTTTTCCTTTACCCCACTTCTGTTTTGGTTCAATTCAGAATAGGAAGATCTACCCCCGAGAACAAAGTCCAAGAATCAATGGACATTGCTGTGGTGAATTCTGTACTTGGACTCTAACCTTACCAAAATTCTGACATCCTGCACTGATGTAACATAATACTGTCTGACATTGTGTGTGACCTTACTGGGAAGAACAACATTGAGCTCAGCACCAATGGCTCATGCTCCCTGAGGCTTATTGCAGGAACAGCTTACTCAGCTCAATATTCAATTGTATCATCACCATCACAAGTCAAGCAGCTGCCAAAACAATAAAGAGATGGAGAGTAAGCAACTATTTCAGTTAATACACTTATTCTCAGCAGGCAAAGGCACTTTATGATCAAGATCATATTCTTATACGACATCTGCTTTTCAGCAATAAATTATCCTGTTAACCAAAATCTCACAGCTATGTTCCTTCATGCAGTCAACAGTTTCAAAGACTGCAAAAGGCAAAGTTGTAGCTATTAAATTCTGACCTTGATCATTCAGCCAGACTCTGCTTGAGCACGCATGGCCAAGTATACCATGTCTTATATCTAATACCATTGTCCAGGCATACGAGTTTCCCAGTAACATTAACGTGGATGATCTAGATTAGCTTAATATTGTCCAGTAAAGTAAATGAACATTTTTAAAATGCATGAAGAGTGCAAGTATTACATTATGGTTAATTTGGAAAATATGGGGTTCAAATTTACTTTGGCTTCCAACACATCGTGAATGAATCCAATTATGTTTCCTGTCTTGTATCTTTGCAGGTGAACTTTAATTGTGGATTGATTACAGAGTAGAAAATCATCGACCCATGGGCTTTTTATGCACTCTAAAAGCACGACCGTTTTCTTTTCCAGACTACTTGTACTGATGATTTAAATAGAATATTTATTCACAACAAGTTAGCAATTTGCACTTTGATCAGATAACCTCATCTAATTTCAGTCTGATGATGCAACTCCCATTTCAAAAGCTTGTCCTAAATGAATCAAGTTTAAATAGCATCAACCCACTTCATCAATGAAATAAAAAAAACTGTCTATAATTCACTGCATTTCAAACTCAGCAAGCATATGACAGAGCTCTCTTTTTGAGGTCAAAGTCAAGGTTAAAGGAAATTTCAGGTCAGTGTTAAACATTCTCCTAAATTGCACTGTACCAGTCACTTGCACAAGAAATCTAAGCATCTTATGCTCAGGAGTGCATCAAGATTTCATCATGCAAATCATGGGAGGGAGCAAAATTACCCCCTTCAATCCAAACTGTAGTCTGTGATTTTCATAACTTTTGTACATCCTCCTCCAATCTTCCAATAAATGGATGAAAAGTATTTTCATAACACGCCAAGTTACTTTTCTTCTCAACTACAACGAGTAACAGTAGCAATCAAATCTCACCTTAATCCAACTAGAAATCAAACCTCACCTTAATCCAACTAATTTGTATCCTGTCACACCATCACAATTCACATCACATTATCCCAATTAAGAACCTTCTAATTTCTTGGTCAGCCTTCGGATTCTGATTCAATCCAGGTGGAAGATGAACATACCTAGCTAAAAAATTGCTGGGCAATGACCATTTTCAACGATTGGGAATCTAACCATCTCCCCTTGACTTTCAGTGGTATGAGCATTACTGCTGAATTTCTCCATCCTGGAGGTAACCACTGATCTATACCTGAACTGGATCATAGCAGCAGATCAGGGGCAGGGAACGCGCCAGCAAGCAACTCCCCTCTTGTTTCCCCAAAGTCTGTTGAACATCAACCTGTTGAACGTCTGCCTGAAACATTGCAAGAAAGGATGTCCCGAAGCATGGTACATTGGGGAGACCATGCAGACACTACGACAACGGATGAATGAACATCGCTTGACAATCACCAGGCAAGACCGTTCCCTTCCTGTTGGCGAACACTTCAGTGGTCACGGGCATTCAGCCTCTGACCTTCGGGTAAGCATTCTCCAAGGTGGCCTTCACGACAGTGCAGAGTCGCTGAGCAGAGACTGATAGCCAAGTTCCGCACACATGAGGACGGTCTCAACAGGGATCTTGGGTTCATATCACACTATCTGTAACCCCCGTGACTTGCCTGGGTTTGCAAAACCTCACTTACTGTACTATCTGGAGACAATACACATCTCTTTAACCTGTGATCAGTGCTCCTTCCACTCACATTGTCAGCCACTTTAGGACTTGAACAGCAGGTCAGGTGTAAAGATTCGCATTCTAATCAGTAATCTCTAAACTGTCTGTGCTTTATATGCTCTGTCTGAGGCCAGAACTCTCCATTCACCTGACGAAGGGACAAACCCCGAAGGCTTGTGAGTTTACTATTAAATAAATCAGTTGGACTTAAACCTGGTGTTGTCAGACTTTTTACTGTGAACATCAACAAGGCAAAATGACCTTCCTTCCATCATAAGGTCAGAAGGCGGATGTTCACAATGTTTAGCATCACTTGCAACTCTCAGACACTGAAGTAGTCTAGGTCCAAATTCATCAAGACTTGGACAATATTCAGGTTTAAGCTGAATGGCAATGAACATTCAGTGCCAGGAAATGACAGATAATATAACCATTGCTCCTCGACATTCAGTGGAATTAAAATCACTCAATCGATATCATGGGGTTACTATTAATCAAACTGAACTGGATGAGCCTTATTGCTACAACAGGGGAGGTGATGGCCTAGTAATATTATCACTCGACTATTAATCCAGAAACCCAGATAATGTTCTAGGGACCTGGGTTCGAATCCTGCCACGGCAGATGGTGGAATTTGAATTCAATTAAAAATATCTGAAATTAAGAGTTACTAACGATGATGAAACCATTGTCAGTTGTTGGAAAAACCCATCTGGTTCACTAATGTCCTTTAGGGAAGGAAATCTGCTGCCCTTACCTGGACTGGTCTACATGTGACTCCAGAGCCACAGCAAAGTGGTTGACTCTCAACTGCCCTCTGAAATGGCCTAGCGAGCCACTCAGTTGTAACAATCACTACAAAGTCTCAACAAAAATGAAACCGGACAGGCCACCTGGCATTGACCTAGGCACCAGAAAAGACAACGGCAAAACAAACAGCTCTGTCAACCCTGCAAAGTCCTCCTTCCTAACATCTGTAGGCTAGTGCCAAAATTGGGAGAGCTGTCTCAGACTAGTCAAGCAACAGCCTGACATAGTCATTCTCACAAAATTATACCTTACACAACATCCCAGACACCACCATTACTATCCATGGATATGTCCTGTCCCACCGGCAGGACAGACCCAGCAGAGGTGACGGCACAGTGGTATACAGTCAGCCCTGGGAATCCTTAATGTCAATTGATCCCCACAAAATCTCATGGCTTCAGGTTAAACATAGGCAAGGAAACCTCTTACTGGTTACCACGTACCATCCTCCTTTGGATGAAGAATCAGTGTTGCTCCTTGTGGAGCTGGTCAGGTCCTAAAAGATATAACTGCTAAACTGGATCTGCAGTAGGTGATGAAGGAACCAACAAGAGGAAATTACATACCTGAACTCATCCTTACCAATCTGCCGGCTGCAGATGCATCTGGTCCACGACAATAGCAGTATGAGTGACCACCGCACAGTCCTTGTGGAGACAAAGTACCATCTTCACATTGAGAATAACTCCCATTGTGTTGTGTGGCGCTGTCACCGTGTTAAACGGGACAGATTTTGAACCGATCTAGCAACTCAGAACAGGGCATCCATGAGGCATTGTGAGCAGAACTGTACTCCAGGACAATTCCGGGCAACCTCATGACCCAGAATATCCCCCACTCAACCATTACCATCAAACTAGGGGATCAACCCTGGTTCAATGGAGTGCAGGACGGCACACCAGGAGCAGCACCAGGCGCACCTAAAAATGAGGCATCAACCTGGTGAAACTACGAAACAAGACTACTTGCATGCCAAACAGAAAAAACTGCAAGTGATAGATAAGAGTTAAGCAATCCCACAACCAACAGATCAGGTCTAAGATCTGCAGTCCTGCCACACACATGCATGATGGTAGACAATTAAACAACTTACTGCAGGAGGAGGAGGCAGCTCCACAAATATCCCCATCCACAATGATGGAGGAGCCCAGTGCATCAATACAAAAGATAAGGCTGAAGTATTCGGAGCAATCTTCCGCCAGAAGTGCTGAGTGGATGATCTATCTTGGCCTCCTCCAGTGGTCCCCAGCATCTCAAGCCACACAAATGCCAAGCAATGACCATCACCAATAAAAATCACTCTAAACACTGTCCCTTGACATTCAATGGTGTTACTACCCACTGTAAACATCCTTGATACCATTGACCAGAAACTCAACTGGACTCACCTCACAAGCAAAGTGGCTACGAGAGCAGATAAGAGGTTTGGAATACTGCGATGGGTAACTCACTTCCTGACTCCCCCAAAGCCTTTCCACCATCTACAAGGCACAAGTCAGAATTGTGATGAAATACTCTCCACTTGCTTGGATGGGTGCAGCTCCAACAACACAAGAAGTTTTGTACCATCCAGGGCAAAGCAGGTTGCTTAATTGGCACCATACTTACAAACACTCAATCCCTCCACCACCAATGCTCAGCAACAGCAGTGTGTACCATCTACAAGATACACTGCAGCAATTTAAACAGCACCTTCCAAACCCAAGGCCACTTCCGTCTAGAAGGACAAGGTAAACAGGAACACCACCAACTGCAAGCTCCCCTCCAAGTCACTTATCATCATGACTTAGAAATGTATCACCATTCCTTCGCAGTCACTGGGTCAAAATCTTGGAATTCTCTCCATAACAGCATTGTGGATCAACCCACAGAATATGGACTGCAGCAATTCAAGAAGGCAGCTCACCAACACCTTCTCAAAAAGCACCTAAGGAAGGGCAATAAATACTGACCAGCCAGCAACGCCATGTCCCCGAATGAGTGAAAAAAAAACAGGTCAGAAACTACGAATTCTGAGTGTAACTCAGCTCCTGACTCCCCAAAGCCTGTTCACCATGTACAAGGCATAAATCAGGAGTGTAATGGAATACTCACCATTTGCTTGGTAACTGCAATTCCTACAACGCTCAAGAAGCTTGACATCATCCAGGACAAAGCAGCCCGTTTGATAGGTATTCCTTACATTGAAAACATAGAAAATAGGCGGAATAGGCCATTTGCCCCTTTGAGCCTGTTCTGTCATTCATTATGATCATAGTTGATCATCCAACTTAGTAAACTGTTTCCACTTTTCCCCGCTCCCCCCCCCCCATTTCCTTTGATCCCTTTGGCTGCAAGAGTTATGTCTTCTTGAAAACAAAATGTTTTGACCTCAACTGCTTTATGGTAGTGAATTCCACAGGCTCACCACTCTCTGGATGAAGAAATTTCTCCTCATCTCAGACCTAAATAGTTTACCCCATATTCTTAGACTGTGACCATTGGTTCTGAACTGCCCCACCATCAGGAAGATCCTTCCTGCATCTACCGTGTTCAGTCCTTTTAGAACTTTATAGGTTTCTATGAGATTCCCCCTCATTTTTCTAAACTTCAGTGCCTACAATCTTAACTGACTCAATCTCTCCTCATATGCCAGTTCTACCATCCCAGGAATCAGTCTGGTAAACCTTCTCTGCATTCTCTCCATTGCAAAAAACATCCTTCCTCAGATAAGGAGACCAAAGCTGCATAGGTGTGGCCTCACCAAGGACTTATATAACTGGAGCAAGACATCTTGCACTCAAATCCTTGCTGTGTCTCTGCTCCAGTTATACAAGTCCTTACACTCAAATCCTTGAGTGTCTCTGCTCCTACACTCAAATCCTTGCTGTGAAGGTCAACATACCATTTGCCTTCTTAACCACCTGCTGCATGCTTACTTTCAGCGACAGTGTACAAAGATACCAGAGAGGAAAGAAAAGTACAGCACGCAAACAGGCCCTTTGGCCCTCCAAGCCTGCACCTGTGCCTGCCTAAACTAAAACCATATACATTTAGAGTACATATCCTTCCATTCCCATCCTATTCAGGTATTTGTCTATTTGCCCCTTAATTGCCACTATTGTACCTGCTCCTGCCACCTCGTTGTGGCAGGACCAGGTACACCACCACACATAGTGCAGTGCTCCTGTGCCACCACACACAGTGCAGTGTGTTCCATCACCCTGTGTAAAAAACTTGCCTTGCACATTTCCTCTAAACTTTTCCCTCATGCACCTTAAACCTATGTCCCGGACTTGACTTTTCTACATGAGGAAAGAGCATCCAGGTCTTCACATTCCCCTCCCTCAATCTATAATATTCAGATAATAATCTGTCTTTCTGTTTTTGCTATCAAACCTGACATTTTTCTACATTTTACTGCATCAGCCATGCATTTGCCGACTCTCTCAACTTGTCTAAATCATACTGTATCTTCTTCACAGCTCATCCTCCAAAAGACATTCCACAAACATTTAATCCGTCCATACTAAACAGTGGCAGCAGTGTGTACCATGTACAAGATATACCTCAGGAACTCACCAGGGCTCCTCAGGCAACAGTTTTCAAACCCACAACCTCTATTACCCAGAGGGACAAGGGCTGTAGATGCCTGGGAACACCATCATCTGCAAGTTCCCCTTCAAGCCACACATCATCCTAACTTGGAAATATATCACCATTCCTTTACTGTCACTAGGCCAACATCCTGGAATTCCTTCACTACACTGCGGTTGTACTGACAGTGCATGGACTGCAGTGGTTAGAATGACAGCTCACCATCTTCTCAAGGACAATTAGGGATGGATAATAAATGCTGACCTACTAAGTGATGCCCAAACCCCAGGAAAGCACAAAAATGCTATCTCCATAGCTAGGTTAGGCACATTTTCCAATTGCAACTTCTTTCCCCAATGTTCCAGACAGATTGATGGTTTATTCCTTCAACATCTACTTTATCCTGAGAGTCACCCATAAATCCCTGTATAAAAGTTATGGCTCTTCCTCCTAGAGGTTTCAATCCAAATAAACAATTACAATGAATGCTAACCCTTTTGACTTCAAGAACCTCAAATGTGTCAGTTGACCCTCAGTGACCCAGTTTGAACAGAGCCATGACATTCTGGAAACTGATATGTCTAGCAGTGACACAGAACCTTGATGGCTAGCCCTTTAATAGACTTCCAAAGTCTATTAATTCACTTCCAAAGTTGCTACAATACATGGCTAAATAAAAGTAAGCTGTCTAAATCCACAATTATTTAAAATACATTTGGGTGGTGTATCTCCATTCCAAATAATCCCTGCAAGAAAAGACAAAAATTAAGAATTCCAAACATTACAGCAATATTTGAAAGTGGATTATCCTTAATTCAGACTATTCTGAAATTTAAATGTTCAAAGGTGACAAAAATTGGAAAAGAATGATCTGTTCACAACTACATTAAACAACAATAGGACTAACATTGATTAAAAAATTTAGTAGAGAAAGGGCTTCATTGATGGTACAATGTGAAATGCAATGTTGAGTAACAGAAGGAAAGTTGTCTCTGGTCCCTGAGTCTAAAGATATGCAGGTTTGGTTGATTGGCCATGCTAAATTGCCTCTTAGTATCCCAGGATATGTAGGTTAGAGAGATTAGCAGGGTAACTGTATGGGGTTGTGGGATCAGGCCCTGGGGTGGGATTGTTGTTGATGCAGACTCGATGGGCTGAATGGTCTCCTCTGCACTGTAGGGATTCTACGATTCTATGAGGCACTCAATCTTAGCCAAGAGCATATTGCAAACAGCCTGTGTGCAGCTGAAGATTAAAAGCAAAATACTGCAGACGGTGCAATGTAAAACAAAACCATAAAGTGCCAGAAAATCTCAGCAGGTCTAACAGCATCTGTGGAGAGAGAATGGAGCTAATGTTTCGAGTCTGGATGACTCTTTGTCAGAGCTGAAGACAAACAGGACGAGATTTATATTGTAAGAGTGATGGGGGGCAGTGTGTAAGAGACAACTGAAGGTTTGCAGGGACCTTTCTCCAGCAGAAGTTACTGCCTTCAGGAACATTGGATATATTTGCCATCAACAAAATATTTTTATTTTTCTGAAAAAAAAATGTTCACATTGGGAGTTGGATGGTTTCATTGTGGAACCTTAATTGGTTTAATCATCTGATTAAGTTTTTTTAATGTCTGAGGAAAGTTTATGCAAAATAATGTATTAAATCGGTGCAGCAAATGGGAAAGGTAAACCATTGTCATGATGGCAGAAAGGCAGATATCAAATGCACTGGTTCACATTCCCATTTTTTCCAGGCCACAAATCCAATGCTGACCCATTTCAGTTGGAAGGAGAACAGGGGGCAGATGTCCCTCACATATACTGCCAGCATAAATTTGGTACATAGGAACCAAACTAGCTCACTGTATGATGCGTGCAAAATGAACCCAGAATGTAATTTCTTTTTAAAGGTCAATTATTCACACATAAAATGACCGAGTTAATTGACAGAGGGATTGATTTTGCTGATTTGATTCTTCTTTATACCTTATTGAAAAGTGATATGAACGTGACTGTTTAAAAATGAACGTCTTCAAAGTGAGGGAATTTTTGTACCTAGGGATGGTGTGGAAAGGAAAAAAAAACATTTACACTCTTTATATTCAATGGCAGCATTAAGCGTGTCCAATTCATGTATAACATAGCCAGAAGCAATTTAAGTCTTCTCAACACTTCATGCACAAGAACATTATCGCTTTTCTAATTTCCAACAGTATCCTTATGGCTTAATAACATAAGAATGTAAGAAACAGCAGCAAGGGAAAATAATCTATTGAGCCTGCTCTGCCATTCATGGATACCTTCCAATTCAACTCCACTTTTCTGCCCATTCCTGGTGGCCCTTGATTCCTTGAGACACCAGAAATCTGTCTATCTCAGCCTTGAATATATTCAATGATCACACGTCAAAAACCCTTGAGAATTCCAAAGGTTCACAACCTTTCAACTGATAAAATGTCTCCTCATCTCAGTCCTAAGTGATTGGCTTCTTATCCGGATAGTGTGTGCCTGTATTTTAGATTCCCCCGCCATAGGAAACAACACCTCAACGTCTACCCTCTCAAGACCCTTCAGAGTCTGACATGTTTCAATGAGATCACCTCTCATTCTTCTGAACTCCAGAGAATATAGACCCAGTTTTACTCAGACCAGCCTAGAGAACTTTCACAGTACTGCCTCCACTTCAAGTATTTCCTTTTATAAATATGGAAACCAAAACAGAACACTGTATGCCAGGTTTGGTCTCAATTATGCCCTGTAAAATTGGAGCAAAGCTTATTTATCCTTTTACTCCAATTCCTTTACAATAAAGGCCAACAAGCCATAGAACTTCCTAAATGCTTTCTGTACCTGCATGCTAATTGTTTTGTGTTCCTTGGCAAAGCACACTCAAGTCCCACAATACTTACGCAGAAGTTCATTCTGTAGGTGAACTGAATGGAAGCCATCAGTTATCAACAATAAAACTGAAAGAAAGACAGACTTTCCCTTTAAGCTCCAGAAATAATGGACCTTTGCACAAAACCATAATTAATTTTAGATACTGACCAGAAGACAATGAAGAAAACGTATGATTGTTACTCGATGGGTTTCTTTATAACCTAATTTGGTTTCCCAATGCTGACCACTTCTAGCATTTTTCTGTAGCTGTTAATATAATGGAGATTGTACATAATGCACCACTGACTCAAAGAAATGCTGAGACATTCACCCACTAGGGAGTTCAGCAGCTGCCAACCCTTTGTTTCATCTCAGAATCATGTATAAATATTAGGAGAGCTTAAGGAACATGCATCGTGTATCACATAGCAGGTGCTGAAAGATGTGACAGGGCATAATACAACAGCTGAGCATATAGCCATTTGACTAATCAGGGAAGTTGCAGCACATGTTCAGCAAATTTTGACATCCTCACGTGGCACTGATAGTGTGCTAAGTAGAACTGTTACAATAAAGATGCAATTGCAACCCGTTGGTACATTTAACAGGGCATTCATTCGAAAAGAGAGCCTCAGAAAGTACCGAGGCTTTAGTAAATCAATCTAGCTGTATGGATTAGTGATTACTGTATTGATAATCCTTCAAATTTGTTCATTTCTTAATCAGGAAACAACACAGTAAACTAGCACCATTGATTTTTCTTTTGGTGTTTAAACTGGTGCAGGACTTGCATCTGCTGATCCAGTGATGAGCCAGCAGCAAGTGGGGAAAATTAGAAAGCAGTATTTCCCCGATGACTATTTAGTTTCTTTGTGGACACAAGTGTTCATTAAACCATAGACACCGAACTTGCTAGCTGCATAAGCAGCAAAGTCCAAATCTTACCCGTAAGCCACCCCAGGCAAGCTGATCAAGGGAGTCACTGTGTACAAGTGAAAAACTGAAAATGCTAGAATCCGATGGAAATGCTGGAAACCTTCAGCAAGTCAGCAACATCTATTCATAGATCAAAAGCGTCTTTGTCAAACTCAGAAGATATTACAAATGAAGAGCATTTTAAAAGAAACAAAGCAGACGGAAGGGAATAAAGACTTGATGAGAGAAATCCAAGAAATGAAAGACATCTATAGGACAGAAAAATATTGGAATTAGCTGAAAGCAGTGAGACAAGTAGATAGGAAGCTAAAGAAATGGCAATCACCTTTGCACACTTGAACCCTGATTTTAAACTAATTAGAGTGGTGCAGATTTGGGTGAGATGCCTGTTTTATATCCCATTTGGATTGATCCTGATTCAGATTAATAGAGCTTCAAAATTTGGAGAGATACAAAAGGACCAACTGATTGAAACTCATCCTGTTCTCCCCAGAGGCTTTATTTAAAATTGGGGCTTTTTTCTTCTCCCTGGCATCCAGTCCTTGCTCTACTTTGCCAGTATTTTGTGCCTCTTACATGTAAGACCTTCCAGTTTGGACAAAGGGTCACCACACAAAAGGACAATTCTCCTGTAGTCTCTACCTGAGGTTTATGTTTTCATTCCAAGTGAGATTCTCACCAAGGTTGCGTAATGGAGCAACAATCAACAAAATGATGTTTGGGTTGACATTCCTACACAGTGGCCCACATCAAAACATCATTTTCCAAAGGAAGAGCAGAACAGGAAACATACAATACTTTTTCAGATTTATAACTGAATTACTCAGTGAGTCAGACATATTATTTTATAATACCAGTCCACTCAATCCCAACAGCAAACGATCAACTTCCAGAAGAGATGGAAATGGTCCAAAAGGGTTTCAGCACCTGCCACCTCCCCCCACCTCTTTCCATTTAAACTGGATCTTTCCCTTTCAAAACCCCCTCAAATTAAGGCAGTAACGTCCCCTTCAGCTGGTTTTCGAATAACCATTCTACATAATGAGTTGTACCTTTCTCGGAGCAGCAAGCAGTGATGGATTGTCACTCCATTCGGATTTACCTGCACTTGAAATTCTGATGCGACAGTGTAATCTAACCTTCCTGACTCAGGCAGCGCATGTCCCTGGCCAAAGTACAAAAGAAACAGATCAAAGGAGGCCCTGCCCCTTTTATAAAGCAAGTGAATTTAAAAGGTCCCATTGAAATAACAGACCACGAAGGTGGCAAGTTTCTCAAGTGAATGGAAAATGGGGAGTTTGGCCATCAGCAGGGAATCGGGGATGGGGGACATGATTATCTTGAGAGTGGGGTGGGGGTTGTCTTGTGTGGTGTTCAATCTTTAAAATGGTTATGATCAAGTTAGAAGTCCTTTTATCGTTCCAATTCCTTTAGAGTAACTACGAGTGTAAAACTGACAGAACCATCCAAAGTTAACGTTTTAATGCACTTTGTTGGATGCTTCCCAGCTGATTGTCCAGGAGAAGTTAGCTCATCTGGACAATTGCCAGATAACCCCTTGTATGGGAACTTCCAAAAGAGATTCCCCACTATATTTTTGTGGTTCCCCCTTCCCCCCTCTCCTCCACCAAATCCAATGTGGGGAAGCCAGGAAGCTACGGGCCATGATCTTCTGATTCCTGAAGAAGAGTTATACTCGATTTGAAATGTTTACTCTGGTTTCCTCCCTCCACAGATGCTGCCAGACCTGCTGAGTATTTCCAGCATTTTCTGATTTTATTTCAGATTTCCAGCACCTGCAGTACTTTGATTTAACTCAATAAAATGTAATTTATTTATTGAAAACTTTAAAATTACTTACTTACCTCAAAGAGAAAACCAAGATGGCAACAGGTAGGATAGGCCTCAGAAATTAACCCTACAGAGCCCCCTAGAGGTGTGAACCTGTAATTATATTGTGACAGTTGACATAGAAATTAAGTTTAAGTTTATGAGAACCACATATAGGCTTACATTAAACACTGCAATGAAGTTACTATAATCCCCCTGTTGTCAAACCCTGGCGTCTGTTCAGGTACACAGAGGGAGAATTTAGCATGACCAATCTAAACCAGCACGTCTTTCAGGCTATGGGAGGAAACCTGAGCACTTGGAAAAAAGCCACGCAGACACGGGTAGAATGTGCAGACTCCCTACTGACAGTGATCTAAGCTGGGAATCGAACCAGGGTTCCTGGCACTGTGAGATAGCAGTGCTAAACACTATGCTGCACTTAAAGCTGGCCACACCAGCATCCCTGCAAATTGTAGCTAGAATTTACACACAGTATGATGAAAAGCCATGACAACAGGAACAAAGAAAAGTGCAGGAACAAGCTCTTTGGCCCTCCAAGCTTGTGCTGATCATGATGCCTTAACTATAAAAAAGAACCTTGTGCCCTTACTTGTTCCATATCTATTTCCTCTCTATTCACATGCCCATCCAAATGCTGCTAACGTGCCTGCTTCCACTTTCTGCATGGAAAATTATCCCCTCCCCAGTCCCTGTGCCACCACACATTTTCCTTAAACTTTCCCTCTTTCACCTCAAATTTGTGCCCCCTTGTAATTGACAATTCCATTCTGGGGAAAAGCCTCTGACTATCCACCTGTCTATGCCTACTATGAGTACAGTGGGTGGACAGAAAGTGCAAGTTTTATACAAGTTTTTTTTTAATTTAATGAAGAATGTCCAAGCAAGCCTACTTTGAAGTAAATGCAGCAAGCCCTGTCCTTCACAAATTCGTAGTGATCCTAGCAGGATCTTCCATTAAATTTCCTCCCATTTTTTAATTGTAGTGTGATTCTACTTTTGAAGCTGGTGCAAACATTCCTTCCAATCCAGCCCAGTAATTCTAGAATTATATGGCAAACAAGGAGGTCATTCAACTGAACATGCCAAATTCTTTCACGTGGTGCAGCAAATACTATTTCTTTAAAATCCCCTTCACGGGTAACAGAGCTACCTTGTGTTAGGAATGGGCAAATAAACCTTCTAATTTGATATCAATTATCCAATAGAAATTACAAATATATGTAAATGGGTTACAGGTGGCACTGGGTATTGAGAAAAATTGTAAGTGGAGTTGCTTCAAAGAAATAAAGATAGTTTTTGAAGAAGCAGAACTCATGTCTCGTTTACTGAACCACAATCGAGAGGTTTGAAGACTTAGAGCTGGCTTAAATCTTGTCCCACATGTGAAACTATAGGAGAGGCTGCAATAAAGGAAACAGTTGTGGGTCAATGTTTCCCAGTAGAAGACCCCATGTGCAAATGTTGAAGTTATTTGTAGACGTTAACTAATCTAAAATAAATAGATTATAGAATGAAGGTCAGTAAATAAAATTTCTATCCGATGTCTTGGTAGGCAACACACAATGAAGACCATTAAACAAGGGTTGCAAACCAACATAGTTACAGTCATCAATCCTACTTGGGGACGATGTGGCTGTGTGTAGCAGCGAGGGTTAACAGGTGAAGTGCTGGCATACACATCATACTTAGTTTCTCGAATAAACAAGTATTTAAAATTCCAGACAAGGTATAGTAACAAATTTGGTTTTTTTTGCATGATAAACATGAACCTGCCAATATCAGATTTAGTCTAATTCTGCCCAAAGCCTCAGTTTATGATTAAACCATTTTTTTTCGTCTAACGTAATCTGAAAGACTCCAGCGCTTTGAATGTTTACAATTTACATTGAACGAAGCTCTTCAAATATTAAAACTGCTCCTTTATACATTCTATGTAGCTTAACAGAAACAAGGCTCATGGGGAGGGAAAATAAATATGAAATTTCTCATTCAAAGAAAAGGCCAATGTCTATTTTCTCCAAAATTAACACATTAGTAACATTTGACTTCTCAAAAAGCTACACCTTGTCTCAATAATGTTCATGGGTTAATAATGGAAAATAAGAAATCTGCCATTTTACAGTAAAAGGAATTTGAAACCCTAAATCCTTAAACAACTGGCAGTCTTCCAAGAATTCCTGTTAATGACATAAAAGACAGATTTAACAGTAGGAAGGTAACAATTACTTTAGCTACTCCGATCAGGAACATTGACCTTGGGCACGATTTTACCACCTCGCTGTGCCCAGTGGGGGCAGCATGATGGCACAGTGGTTAACACTCTCAGCACCAGGGCTTCGATTCCTGGCTTGGGTCAATGTCTGTGCGGAGTTTGCATGTTCCCCCCATGTCTGTGTGGGTTTCGTCCGGGTGCTCTGGTTTCCCCCCACAGTCTGAAAGACGTGCTGGTTAGGTGCATTGACTGAACAGCGGCTGGAGTTTGGCAATTAGGGGAATTTCACAGTGACTTCATTGCAGCGTTAAAGTGAGTAAGCCTTGCTTGTGGCTAATAAATAAACTTAATTTTTAGGAGATCAACACAGCAAGCTAGAAAAATAGCAGTCGAAGATAAAAGCTGATTTGCGCCCGGTTTGCTCCAGGAAACAGTTTGCTTTCTTCCCGGCCCCTTTCAAGGGAGGCTAAGCTTATTAGAATGCATTGACTAGATTTCAATATGATTAGGAGTCCAGCGCACATGTATCTCCCTTCCAAAGATGCTTCCCACCTCTCCAGCGACATGTCACACAGGTTTGAATCACTATTGGTCTTCACTAGACCCAGTGAGCTAGTCACGCTGTGATGCGGGTGGGGGAGTATCGAAGCCCCTGTGTAGTCAGAGCCAAAACCGGACAGTGCCAATTGCAGTACCCACCAGATATGCCAACAGCAGACAACAGGCGCAGCCAGGGTCAGTATCGGGGGGGGGGGGGGGGGGGCTACGAGGGTTTGAATCACAAATGGAATCATGACAGCATGGCAGAAGGGCATATCAGAGGTCGGCCAGGGCAACACATCAGGAGGGTCCTGAAGCTCAAAATGGGGTTGAGCTGTACTGGGGGGCGTTGGGAGATAGAGAGTGTGCCACCAATGAATGAGGGGGTGGGGTCCGATGTCCGTGGGGGTGGAAGGGGGATCTCCAAGTGCACCGTGAGATCAGGGGACCCTTGCAACATGGCAGCTGAGCGCTCAGAAGCCAGTTTCACTCATGTGTTCAGACACACACACACACACACACACACACACACACACACACACACACACACACACATACATACTGGTGCCAATCTCCCAACTCTCCAAACAAAATGTCGGAGCATTGAAAGATTCATATGCGGAACATACTTGAGAGACTTGCACAGTTCACCCCATGTTTCTCACTGTTATGACAGAAATCTTTTCCACCCATTACCTATGCCAGCTTTCATCTTTTTAGTTTTAGCAACATCAAAAATACCTGGTGGCATTTTGTCACGCATGTGAGGAAACATTTTACAGGAAGGTGGTGGAGAGTGGCAATTTTCTTTGTAAAAAGTCTGACAACACCAGGTTTTAGTCCAACTGATTTATTTGATCATACTCACAAGCTTTCGAGGGGACTGCCTCTTCGTCAGGTGAATGGAGAGTTCTTTGTGCCAGACACAATTTTCTTTGTGCCAGACACAATCAGATGCTCCTTTCCTTAAACCATTGGGCCGAGGGAATTGATTAAATGAGCAGCTCACTGGGTAATTGTAAGAACGGTTACAAAACACAGCATTAGAGGGTCATGAACTCTGTGTCCATACCTACAATAAGAAAGTTGTAGAGAGAGAGAGGCTGGTTTTCCCTGCATCTACCCCAACAGCTAATAGCCAATTTCAAATTATCATGCAAGCATGAATTAAACAATCACAACAATCCAAAATCAAGGGTTAAAGGCAGCATAAACAAATCTTATCTAGCTGCTATCAATATTTTGGAAGAAATTCACCAACATTTTCTTATGGATATTCATATTAACATAATTCAATGCATTTCAGACTGCTATATTGAATCGTTTATAATTCCCAGTGCTAGGTTACTGAAGAACTAATGCTAGTCTTCACAGTACATCTTACCTAGCAGTTTTCCAATTCAATAATATCCCAAGTAAAAATGTGCATCATTGCAATTTACATTGTCAAATTTTGCAATTTCATTCCTCTGGTTATTTCCATGAACTTCAAATTTTGCCAGACACCGCCAAACATGTCATTAAATAAATGAACACTAGAGGAGTAAATATGTTCTTGGCATTTACCTTGATTTTAAGTATAGACCTACAGAAAGTTGTTGCCAAGTGTCACTGCCTCTTCAAATGAAACCGTTAATCTACAAATGGACAAATTGGATGTCACAATGTTTGGATAAAAAGACTGATAAACACTTGAATCAAATACAAAAGGGGAATTGAATAGATAAGGAGTTAGGATTTCAATTTGCAAGAGCAAGTGAACAGCATTTTAAAAAATTCTATCACAGAGACAGGAATGCACACAAACGTTCAAGAGCATTGTAATTAACAAAGCAGGATACTGTATGTAGCTGTGACCCCAGTCAGGCATATCAAAAATAGCATTGAATCTGATAGCATTTCCACAACTACTGGGAACTTAATCAAATCTTCTAAAATAATTTAATTACAATGAAGATATATTGGACCTGCCAATAGGACAAGGCAAACCAGAAATTCCAAATGTCAATACTTTTTTTTAGGACATACGTGTTCTAGATTTGTTTGCCTTGAAAAACTCTCCCAACTATATATACAAAGGCATATGTCTATCATGTCAGAATCTGTTCCACTGGAGACCCAAGTGCCCTGCTGAAACACAAGGATAAAGAATCTACGTATTTAATACTCTATGACATTAGAATTTACCATACCAGTGTAGAATACCACAGGGAACAGAATAGCAGTAACTGCATAATTTGATGATTTTTATGCATGTCCAAAAATCTGTCATTGTGGAATCAGAAAGCATGCAAGGGATACGAGGACAATGCTCTTGTGCGAAGTTTGAAGTGGATAAATTGGCCCTGAGTACAAATCACCTTTTAAATCGTATCCTCCAAATGGACACTGCGCAGCATCTTTCTGCCTCATCGGAACAGGCCAGCCTTGAGACATGTTTCCTCATGGGACATAATTAGCAGCTGTTAAGATCAAAAAGAGTCATTCCTAATGTTGTTTACATACTCCTTCTGCTATTAATAGGTTGTCACCCACTTGGTTGTATAAAAATATATTTAAAGTTGATTAATTTAGACTTGTGCCAAAGATGTGGAAAGTGAAAGGATGGCTCCATCGTATTCAGTATGAAGGTACTAACTAATCATACCAAGTTTTCCTTCACACAATCAGCAGTTTGTTTAACTGGAAATAGTCCTCTGGAAGAATACAGGGAGGGGAAAATATAAGATAAAGACCACTTAACCATTTAAAAGTGTGATCGGCAGGAACATCGATTTCATCTTTGGAAGGATGCAAATCAATTCTATATTGATTGGATTAGATTGCCATCTGCTTATAACATCCCAAGAGAGAGGAGTCTGGTTTCTTGTATCAAATGACTGCGCTCCATAGTGCGAAAGTCATAATTCTCAACATAATTGACACTGGTACTTTAACTCAGTACATTGTGCTCTTGTTATGATCAAAGGAGATCAGTAGCGTATAACAAATAAATTCCAGCTCGTTATTAGTAGAAAGAATTACACCAGCAAGGTTTCAAGTTTTAAACAGAATAAGAAAACATTTACTACACAAGGGTTGAACAAAGCAAGTACTATGAACTTAACATGATATTCCTTAGATGCCTATTCTTTAAGCCCAAAAGTCTCAACAGGACATTTATAGTTCTACTGTTATTTTACAGGATCTGGAAAATTCCTTCACTTCTTTGGGCACTGAACTAAGGTGTGCTACAGCTCCCAGGGATTCATCGATTCTCTATGTTCCTACCATTTATTCACAAAGTTAATAGTTTTCTTTGGGTCCTTCCGTCAGCACTTGGCTAGGTAACCTTCCAATTCTCCTCAAGATCCTTAACGTGCACACCACATCCTTGGATTCTGCTGTCCTTACATTACTGGTTTACAGTTCTTGCTAGGTTTCTCTTTCTCTGTGGGTAAAGCTACTCCCACAGCTTCAACTGAGTGCTTCAGTGAGAAATCACACTGATGAAACGCAACCAAAAATCATCTCCCTGTGGTCCATCCCCTTGGCAACATGAGACATTTACAATACCCCTGAGATTCAAACTGTTCATCAACAATTACTAAACCTTGTCCTTGTTTTGGGAAACCGTATGTATAATTTAAACTCATTATCAAGACAACTTGCAATTAGACATCTCACGTCCCCCAAGAAATTCAGAAAAAGGGCCACTCATTACTTAATGTTTTCTCAATTCCAACTCTGACCTTTGTGAAGGTACAACATCTGTTTCTTTCCTGGCTGGATTCTTAAAAAAAAAACCTTGTATAGACAAAGCCAAAACTGCCCAGCCTGCTGAAACACAAAGTTTTACATTCCTTTAAGTGGGATGAAGGTGGCACAGTGGTTAGCACCGTTCCTGCACAGTGCCAGGGTCCCGGCTTGGGTCACTGTGCAGAGTCTGCATGTTCTTCCCGTGACTGAATGAGTTTCCTCCAGGTCCTCCGGTTTCCTCCCGTAGTCTGAAAGACGTGTTGGTTCGGTGCTAAATTCTCCCCCAGTGTACCCAAACTGTGTGGCGACTCGGGGATTTTCACAGTAACTTAATTGGCTTGTTAATATAAGCCTACTTGTGACATTAATTAATAAACTGAAAAAAAGACATTCAACTTCTTAGGGGACTTGGAAGACCCCATCTCCTGTTGAGTCACACCATCCTGAGACTTTTCAAATGTTTTTGGGATGAGACATGAAAATGCTATTGCCTGTTCAAGTTATAGAGGTCTACAGCACAGAAAAAGGCTATTCAACCCATCAGGTTTGCACACGTCAAAGACAAGCCACCCATCTGTTCTACTCTAACACTTGACCCATAGCCTTGTATGCCTTGGTATCATAAGTGCACATCTAAACACTTCTTAAATGTTATGAAGGTCTCTGCCTCCACCACCCTTTCAGGCAGCGAGTTTCAGATTTCCACCATCCTCTGGGTGAAAACATTTTCCCTCACATCCCCTCCCAACCTTCTCCTTCTCACCTTAAATTGATGCCTGCTCATCACTGATCCCTCCACCAAAAGGAAAAGGTTTCTTCCTGTCAACTCTAACTTATGCCCTTCATAATTTTATACATCTCAATCATGTCTCCCCTCAGTCTCTTCTGTACCAAGGGAAAACAGCCTAGCCAATCTCTCTCCACAACTAAAACTCTCCAGCCCATGCAGCATCTTGGTAAATCTCCTCTGCACCCTTTCCAATGCTATTATGTGGGTTCTGGAACTGCGTACAATACTCTAGCTGTGGCCTAACCAATGTTTTATACAGTTCCAGTATAACCTTCTTGCACTAATGCTCTACGCCTCAGCTAATAAAGACTAGTATACCATACGCCTTCTTAACCACTTTATCCCATCTGGTCCTGTTATCTGAAGGGACCAGGTATCCGCGCACACCAAGGTCCCTCTGATCCATGGTGCTTCCCAGGGTCGTGCAGTTCATCATGTATTCCCTTGTCATGTTTGTCTTGCCCAAGTCCATCACCTCACACTTATCCAGATTTAATTCCATTTGTCACTGATTAGCCCACCTATATCATCCTGTAATCCTCCTCATTATGTACCACCTTACCAATTTTTGTATCATCCTCAAACTTACTGATCAATCCCCCATTCAAGTCTAAATCACTTATATAAACCACAAAAAGCAAAGATCCCAACGTTGATCCCTCCACTGGATAGTTTTCCAATCCAAACAACACTCCTTAACCAACACCCTCTGCTTTTTGCCACTCAGTCAATTCTGGTTTCACAATAACTTAATTGCAGTATTAATGTAAGCCTACTGTGACACTAATAAATAACTAAACTTCAAAAATTCACAAATATGTCAATCCCCAAACTAAAAGTTATATGCTTATAATTCTAATAAGAATTGAATTGAACACTTGTGTAATTAATCCCCAGTACATCGAGTTTACAGCACAGAAACTAGCTATTTGACAACTAGCTTTAGCTGTTGTTCATGTTCCACATAAATCTCCTCTGTAAAGCTAACCAAGCGTACATTCCTGTCTTCCTCATGTAGTCAACTAGTTTCCCTTCACCCCTCCCCCCTCTACCGCCCCCAAAAGGACCAAGGCAGCCTATGCATGGGATTGCCATCGTCAACAAGTTTCCCTCCAAACAACACACTATCCTGACTTGGAACTATAATTGCTGTTTCTTCACCGTTTTTGGTTCAAAATCCAGGAACCTCCTCACTAAGAGGACTGCGAGTATACCCACACCACATGGAATGCAGCAGTTCCAAGAAGGCAATTCACCATCATCTTCTCATGGGCAATTAAGGACAGCTAATAAAAATGCTGACCTAGACAG
Organism: Carcharhinus amblyrhynchos; assembly: GCF_965287045.1. Lineage (NCBI taxonomy): Eukaryota > Metazoa > Chordata > Chondrichthyes > Carcharhiniformes > Carcharhinidae > Carcharhinus > Carcharhinus amblyrhynchos. The sequence continues at coordinate 96,633,782 of NC_137326.1, read as the reverse complement.
CGACATCTACATCACATGGACAAATAAAAACGTATTGATGTTATTCATCTCAATTATTCATGTGATTACAAGTTCCACATTCCAAAGACATTCCTTTTGAATTCCCTATTGGTTTTATTAGTGATTACCTTGTATTTATAAGCCCTAGTTTTTACAGCCCCAGCAGTGTAAACACCTTAATGTCTACCAGAAGCCATTGTATCAGAGAACTCATTAACTACTTCTATTTTTAAGTATATTTATCCTATAATGTGTATGTAAATCAGTTGTGACACGGCGCTGTGCAGGGAATTTATCAAGTAGTGGAAGATGGGACCCAGAGGTGAAAGAAGAACTTGAGGCCAAGAGATCAAAAACTGTTAAGGCCAACAAGCATGTCTCCTTTTCACAGCTTTGGAAATTGAACAGTGTTAGATGTAACAAAGTGGAGTTAAGCTGGCTTTGTTACTTCAAGAGTGGCCTTGGGATTCCTGCTAGGGGCCCAAGACAGAGAGCATCTGGTGAAGTAACTGCAAACGAATGACTTGCATTGGGAAGGGTAGCAAGGTAGACAGAGCGTAAGAAAAAGTAGTAAGAGCACACAAAGACACTGATGCTAGGGTAAACCCAAAGAGTCAGGAAGGATTTATCGGTGGACTGACCACCATAATGGAATCCAGCAGGCAGGGGTACTGAGCAATTATCTGAGTGAATACTCTTGCTTAGTGGTTTAATAAAGATGTACCACATTTAATGCCAAAAGATCCAAGGACAGAATTTTATAATGGTGAGATTGTAGTCTCACTGTAAAATTCTGCCCCAGGTTGTTGTGTGCCTCTGATACCCAACTACCTTGTTAAACCATTTCATAATTATAAAGAATTCCATCAGATCACCACCCAATTTTCTCTGTTTGGGGGAAAAGAGCCCACACCTGTCTTTCTAGGTAGTTATAACCTTCACTTCTGGCAATCCCCTTATAGTTCCTTTATGCACCTTCTCCAGTGCAGCTTACTACGTTTTGTAACATGGTATTGCTTGTGCCACAGACCAGAGCACTTAAACATGTATCTAATCTTCGTTCAGCTACATTTAAAGGTAAAGGTAAAGGTAACCTGTGCTGTTGCTACCTTCAGCAATTTGTGAATCCATACCTGACAATCCACTACCCCTTTGAAATTTATCTTCCGGCTCCTTGAAACACAAAACTAAATTAATCTAATGTTGAATTAAAATCATGCAACAATATACTTCCCATTTTCATACTGTATATTATTCAGCAACAGCCTTCAAAACACTTCATTTCAACTTCATTTGCAAAAAGAAATGCACAACCATCTTAATTGAATCCATTGAAACTTGTGGTTACGTTAATATAGTGTAATATTCTGCACACCGACATAGAATATCCCTGTAATCAGCAGCACATTGTTTCTTGAGAAACCTTTACAGTAGCTTCAGCATTATCAACCACTATCAAGGACATGAAACCCATGACAATTACTCTCTATTCTGATGGATGGTACTTAGCTAAAAGATCTTCAAACTGAACAGACTCACTCAGGTGAAATTAAAATACATACATACGTTATTACATTATTAAAAATGGGGAGGTTTTATTGTACAGGCTGTTGGTGAGGCCTCACCTGGAATAGTGCATACAGTTTTGGTACTCTTGCCTAAAAAAAGATTTAGTCACATTAGAGGCAGTATAAAGGAGATTCACCAGGCTGATTCCTGGGATAAGAGGGTTGTCCTATTGAGAGAGATTAAATAGTCTGGGTCTATATTCCTTGGAGTTTAGAAGAGTGAGGGATGACCTTATTTAAACATACAAGAATTAAACATACAAGGAGAATCTTCACAGTGCAAAAAAGAGGCCATTCGGCTCATTAGGTCAGCACTGAAAGGCCATTCTACCTACTCCACTGCTTTATCTCCATCATCTTGCACATTATTTATGTTCAGATAGCAAGCCAATTCCCTTTAGAGTCCCTTGATCGAACCTGTTTCCACGACCCTCTCAAAGTTTGTTCTAGGCTCCAACCAGCTTCTGAAGACATTTTTCACCTCACAACATTTTTACTCCTTTCACCAGTTATTTTGAACCTGTGCCCTCTAGTTCTTGATGCTCAAGTGGGCAAAGTTTCTCACTATTTAGCCTTTCTATACCCTTAGGATCTTGAATCCCTTGATCAAGTCTCCTCTCAGTATTCTTTTCTCCCCAAGTAAAATAGCTTCAATCTCTATAATCTATGCTCTTTAGATACAGTTCTTCATTCCTGGAATCATTCTTGTGAATCTCCTCCATACTTTCTCCAATGATTCCACGTCCTTCCTCAAGTACGGCACCCAGAACTGGGCTCCAGCAGTACTCCAGGTTAGGCCGAACCCTTCTAGTAAATCTCTTCACATTTTGTGCCAAGGCCCAGAGAATATACAGATGTCCAGAACAAAACGCATTATTCCAGATGACCCCTTAACAACAATTTTAATTGTTTTACAGTACAAAAACAAAAAATGCATGTCTATACTCAAAATAAAAAACATGCTGGGATCTTCCTTCTCCACCCACCAACAGAATCTTTTGAGTCTTGGCTGGCCTGTCACATCCTCCAAAGAAGGTTTTGCCTTGCCAGGGCCTAAGAATCCCAGCCACAGATCCTGAATGTTCTTGTCCACCTTCAATGCTTTGTACATACATTTTGTTCCTGTAACTCAAATTTAATTAAATTCGTATTGCGACTCAATTGTCCTGCCAAGATGCGTCACTTCACTCCTCAGCATCAAATCTCATCACTGCGTCTACCTATTTTACTAGTCCATCTTTTCACTTCCATTCTCATTGCTTACCTGTCCTAGCTTTTAAAAATTCTTTCATAGGTTGTGGACGTCACAGTCAAGGGTGGCATTTATTGCCCATTCCTAATTGCCCTTGAACTGAATGGGCATTTAAAGAGTCAATTATGTTGCTCTGGAGTCACATGTAGGCCAGATCAGGTAAGGGTAGCAGATTTCCTTCCCTAAAAAGGACATTAGTGAACCAGATGGGTTTTTATGACAGTTGACAATGATTACTTGGCTGTCATTAGACCTTTAATTCCAGATTTGAGTCCCCAGAGCATTAACCTGGGTCACAGGGTTAGTGTTACTGTGACAAAACCATGATGACATTACCTCCCTCCCAAGTTTTGTATCAAACTCTGAAATTATGCCCTGTATACTCTGTTCAAGGTCATTAACCTATACAATCAAACTTGTTTTTTGAGCAGCAGCCATCATATTTTAGATCATATCATTTCTTTAATTAATCATGTTAATTTAGTGTTTCAATGTTATACAAACTGTTATTATAAAGCTGATTTGTGCCAATAAATTGTTTCAACTAACTACTCATGAAGAAATGTTCTATCAAACCACAGGCACTGACCTACGTGGAACAATTTTCTTGCCTGTTACCCAGATGGTTAGAAAGAACAAAATGTAATGATTGAATTAGATTCTAAATATGTAAAATTCACTTATACCAGCTGTAATTTAGTGATAACACAGACTAGTCACATCAATTGTCAAGAGCAAACATCTGTTGAAAATGAAGAGATATGGATTCCAGCAGACTAATTATTTATCTCTACAGAAGCGCAACAAATTAATTGTAGAGTTCTCAATTAATTGAATCAGTTTTAGGTGAAACATACAACAAAAGAGAATGTTGAATTTTTCATCAGTCTGATATGCAGCATTATACACTGACAAGGGCAAGGGTGTCACCCATCATAATCATAGTTGAAGTTCTTCTACACTATAAGGGTACATTTTATGTTATGGTGCTCACAATGCTCTGTGTATGTTGTCTTTCAGTGATTTGAAAGCTATAATTCTCCACCCGATGAATGCTGTTGTGTCAGGCTAACCTGGTTCTGTGAATTGGGATGCACAGACTTCTATTTCAAAGGGAATAATTATAAGCCTTTATCACTGGCTGAGAGAAAACTCACAACAACTTCTGCTTCAGAATGCCTCCCATGATGCAGTGTCATGACTGATTGTTTGCCTGTCTTCAAGTTTCCAGTGAACATATGAACAAGGAGCAGTAGGCCATTCAGCCCCTCTAGACTGTTCCACCGTTTAATAAGATCACAGCTAATCTAACCCCAAATTTGTATCCCAATAAACTATCACCCCCTTACGTGCCCAGAATCTATCCAAAGACTCTGCATCTACCACCTTTCAGGAATACAGTCCCAAAGACTCTCAATCCCCAGAAAAAAAATACTTTGGCTCATCTCCATTTTAAATGGACAACCCTTTATTTTTAAACAGTGACCCCTCATTTTAGATTCTCCCACCTGAGGGAGCATCCTCACTACATCCACCCTGACAAAACCCCTTTGTACATTTGTAAATTGCTCTCAACAACAACTTGTAACTTGAGAACAAAGGCAACTGGCACGTGGTATCACCATTATCTGCATGTCCCAGTCTCAAAATATATCACTATTTCTTCAGTCACTGGGTCAAAATCCTGGAACTCCCTCTCTAACAGCACTGTGGGTGTACCTACGCTGCATAAAGTACTGTAGTTCAAAGCAGTGATTTGACAACCTTCTAAAAGGACAATTCAGGGTGGGCAATAATTTGCCGGGTGTTAGAGATGGAAAAGTGGTAGGACTGGAGGGTCTCAATGACATTATTGTTACTAGAGAGGCGGTGCTCGACAGACTGGAGGGGCTGATTGCGGACAAGTCCCCAGGACCGGATGGAATGCATCCAAGGGTTCTGAAAGAAATGGCGGAGGTGATAGTGGATGCCTTGGTGGTTATTTTCCAGACGTCGCTGGATTCCAGGGAAGTGCCGGAAGATTGGAAAGCGGCTAATGTTACACCGTTGTTTAAGAAGGGTGCCAGGCAAAAGGCGGGGAATTATAGGCCGGTTAGTTTAATGTCTGTTGTAGGTAAAATGTTAGAATCCATCATCAAGGAGGAAATAGCGAGGCAGCTTGAGGGGAAATGCTTGATAGAGCAGACGCAGCACGGTTTCGTTAAGGGGAAGTCGTGTCTGACAAATTTACTAGGGTTCTATGAGGATGTGTCTAGGGCAGTGGATAGAGGAGAGCCGGTGGATGTGGTCTTTCTTGATTTTCAGAAGGCGTTTGACAAGGTACCTCACAAGAGGTTATTGCAGAAGGTCAGGGGACATGGAGTTGGGGGTAGGGTGTTAGCGTGGATAGAGGACTGGTTGTCAAATAGGAGGCAGAGAGTGGAGGTCAATGGGTGCTATTCGGATTGGCGGTTGGTGACTAGTGGAGTGCCTCAGGGGTCGGTGCTGGGGCCTCAGCTATTTACCATTTATATAGATGATCTGGAGGAGGGAACCGAGTGTATGGTGTCGAAATTTGCTGATGACACCAAGATTGGTGGAACGGCAAATTGCGCGGAGGGTGTGGAGAGTCTGCAGAAGGATCTAGATAGGCTGGGCAAATGGGCCAGGAACTGGCAAATGGAATTTAATGTTGGCAAGTGCGAGGTGGTCCACTTTGGTAGGAATAATGATAGGAAGGATTATTACTTACGTGGAGAAAAACTGCAGCAGGCGACGGTGCAGAGGGACCTCGGGGTCCTTGTGCATGAGTCGCAAAAACCCAGCTTGCAGGTGCAGCAGGTGGTCAGGAAGGCGAATGGGATGCTGGCCTTCATCGCGAGGGGGATTGAATATAAAAGTAGGGAGGTCTTGCTGCAGCTATATAGGGCATTGGTGAGGCCGCAGCTAGAGTACTGTGTGCAGTTTTGGGCGCCGTACTTACGCAAGGATATTTTGGCCTTGGAGGGAGTACAGAGGAGGTTTACTAGGCTGATGCCGGAGTTGAGGGGGTTGAGCTATGAGGAGAGGCTGAATAAACTAGGCTTGTACTCGTTAGAGTTTAGGAGAATGAGGGGAGATCTCATTGAGACGTATAAGATGATGAATGGGATGGATAGGATAGAGGTGGAGAGACTCTTCCCGCTCAAAAAGGACAGTAGGATTAGGGGGCACAGCCTCAAGATAAAGGGGGGGGGCGGTTTAGAACAGAGTTGAGGAAGAACTTCTTCACTCAAAGGGTGGTGAATCTCTGGAATTCTCTGCCCGTTGAAGTGGTGGAGGCTACCTCGCTAAATATTTTTAAGACGCGGGTTGATGGGTTTTTGATAAGAGAGGGGATTAAGGGGAGAGGGCGGGAATGTGGAACTGAGCCACGACAGATCAGCCATGATCTTATTGAATGGCGGGGAAGGCTCGAAGGGCCAGATGGCCTACTCCTGCTCCTATTTCTTATGTTCTTATGTTCAATACATGCTGACTTATAATTACTAAATGCTGAAAACAATTTGAAACCCAACAACACTTTTAAGGAGTGTTATGAAACCAAATTTGGCTGTGAACTATTTAGTGCAGGTGACCAGATCAAAGGTAAAAAGCTCTCATGGAGTGTCTTATGGGAGGAAGAGAGCATTAAAGAAGGGAATTCCAGGTCTTGGGACCTAAATAGCTGAAAGCATGACTGCCAATGGGAAAGCAAAGGGAATCACAAATGTAAAACAGCCTAGAGGCAGACTAAAACAGAATTTCTGGCTGTTATCAGACTAGAGGAAGTTTCAGAGTTAAGGCTGAGCAAAGTCATGAAATGATTTCAATACAGTAGATGTGAACTTTAAAACTGAGGCACTACTGTACCAGCAGATAAATCTACGTTGAGAATCACAGGGGAGGTAGGCGAATGGTGCAAGCAAGATACAGTCAAATGTACAAAATGTACTACAATATATTAAAAGAACTATACAGAAAAATATGGAAATGGAAACATTACTGAGTGCAGTTTCAATAGATGCCATCACTGGCTTTTAGCATCAAAAAGGCCACTGATCTGTTGGACAGATCTAGTGAGATGGAATAAGTCAGTCTGACATTGACTGAAGCATCCACACATTTGGCATTGTCAAAATAAAACAAGTAGAAACTAGGAAAAAAAAGGGACTGGATTTAGGTTTCCAAAAGCAATTTAAATTTAAAGAAAAGGTTTCTGCAGTGGGAGATTTCTAATTTTCAAAAGGAAGTATTCCAATCATTTACTCATTTTCCAGTAACTGCAGGTCTCAAGAATGTGTTTTCTTATGAGTTTTCTTCATATTTAATAATAATCCTCCTGTTGTCTTTTTTCATTAAACATTAGAGACTGGAGCTCAGGTTCCCATCCTCAGAGATCAATAGTTTGTGGTGAGACAGTAAAATATCAATTAATTCAGACTATGCAGTGTTCTTAGGACACCATTAATCAAAAGATGTTAACATGTACAGATGACTGCCGAATCTCATGCAATAGTTCACATACTCAGCAGGTGCTTCCCCTCTCCCCCACCCAATCACTCGATTTAATTTGGAACAGTCCATAATGACACCACTTTTAACAAAAGCTTACAAAATAAGTGTGCAACACAAAGAAATTAAATTGCTGTTAAGACTACATTGAGAGTACAGTGTGCAGTTTTGGTCCCTTATTTAAGAAAGGATGTAAACAGATTAGAAACAGTTCAGGAGACAGTTTACTCAATTGATAGCTGGATTGGATCTTATGAAGCAAGGTTGACACGTTGGGCTTGTATCATTTCAAGATTTGATCTTATTGAAACATACACAGTCCAGAGGGGACTTGGCACGGTAGATGATGAAAGGCCGTTTCCCCTTGAGAGAGGGAGACTGGAACTAGGGGACGCAGTTTGAAAATAATGGGTCTCCTGTTGATGATGGAGAGAGAATTTTTTTTTCCTCTGAGGTCTGCCAATCTTTGGAATTCTTTTCTCCACAGAATAGTGGAAGCAGGGTCAAAATTTAAGGCAGAGGAAGATGGAATGAAAATTTATCAGGAGTAGTGGAATGTGGAGTTGAGGCCACAATCAGATCAGCTACGATATTGTTGAATGGCAGAGCAGGCCCAAAGTGTGCCAGATGGCCTACTCCCAATCTGTATGTTCATACAAATGTTTGTTACGCTCAATAGTTGCTTTTCTGTGCAATCATATTGTGCATAAACTGACTGCTGTGGATTTTCAAGATAACAACAGTGGGTACACATCACAAAAGGCAATGCATTAACCATGAGGGTATGGCCTTTGAATGTAAAAAGATGCTGTATAAATGCAGGTTTGTTCCTTCAAAGTATTACTGAGCTAAGCATCAAAAAAAATTGCGTGGTCAATTCATCTAAGTTTAAGTTTATGTTTATTTATTACAAAATAAGTTTGTATTAACACTGCAATAAAGTTACTGTGAAAATCCCCTAGGAGCCACACTCTGGCACTTGTTTGGGTACACTAAGGGAGAATTTAGCATGGCCAATGCACAAACCAGCATGTCTTAGGGACTGCAGGAGGAAACCAAAGCAACCGGAGGAAGCTCACTCAGACACAGGAGAACGTGTGGACTCCGCACAGAGACCCAAGCCAGGACTTGAATCCGGCTCCCTGGCATTGTGAAACAGCAGTGCTAACTACTGTGCCACCAATGACTCGTTTCTACACTCTATCAAATTCATTTCAGTTATCTATTTCATAGTCACTATTCATGCTCTGTCGCAAGCCAAGATTGATGATAGGTTTCAGGCAATCAAAAGCCACTATAGAAAATGGACTATAAAGATTCCAGCTTTCAGGAGACAACTTAATGGTTCTACAAAAACTATCTTATTCCTAATAGAGGGGAAGACCAATCTCCCCTTGTCAAAATACAGTCAGCTTCATACTTAGGTTTTGTTAAGATAGTACTAGCTTTATGAAGAAATTAGCCCAGCTAATGAAAGAAACAAGAATAATTATAATAAATGTATTCAAGTAAACATCCATTGCAACCAAAAAAAAAATGCAGTTTCTTATTCATTTGAACATATTAAGGTTACTTTTATGCACAAGTATTTGGCTACTCTTCATTTGCAAAGTAAAGTTTCAGGTGAAGTAGATCACAGAATTTACCAAACAGATGGTCCTCACTCTCGCTAATAGTCTCCATATTTTATGCTCCAATCTAAACCATTATAAGATGCAACAATTGTAATTGACTAGTAAATATTTTATATAATTGGCATGATTTAAGATGGAGTAAGACACTATATTCAGTTAAATTGTTCTACAATTTAAGAGGGAAATATCTGCACTTGTTGCCTGGGTTGTTTGTTATTCTTGTGCTTGAAGCTTAAATACTACCAATTAGAGATAGCCAAGCAAGGACACTTTGTTGATGACTCACTCTTCAGTGACAGTGAATTTCCACTTAAATGGTTTGATAAAACTCCTTTTACAATGTATGATATACTAAAGCACACAATAGTCCACAAAACGTCTACTCCCCTGTATCTGATTCATAGTTTGAGTACAAGGTCAATAAAATTAGATGCATCGATATGTACTTTAAACATTTAGGAATTAGGTTTAAGTCTTGAAAGAGCCTGGTCCACAATCCGAAAATACACATTGTATTCCAACAGTCTGATCATTCACCTCAGAGGCAAGTGCTGATTCAGCTTCTCCACATAGGGAGGCATTCAGGAAGTTCCAAACCTCTGAACATTCACATTAATTATCTTCAGAGAAACTGGTAAGCATCCCCATAGTTTGAGCAACCCACTACTGAGTGCACTGAAATACCATGGATGAAAATAATGAATACTTGTACAAGTGCACTATAAATTCCAACATAACACTCAAAATAGGGAGAGGAAAAATGCACCAATAGGTTAAGCATAAAAATACATTGCAATCCTCTGCCATGAATGCAAAATCTCATTTGAACATAATTTTAACTGTACATCACCTATAAATGGTGACAAATATCCTGACAAACAAAGCCTACAGCAAAAACATGCCTTATCTTACTTACATGTTATGTAATTCCAGTAATACAGTTTATATTTTTTAAACAGCTATGAGCTCCTTTGCATGTTTTACTGCTAAACATCATAAATCTTCGATCTATATGCAGATGTCACAAATAATTCCAATGCTGAAAAATCTCGCAGCAGAAATGATCACTATCACATTTCTAGGACTTAAGAAAGTTATATAAATCACAGCAGACTAAACTGTCTTGCCTTTAACCAGTCCAGATGTCTATGCAATGAACTGAATGCAATCTCAATTCCCTTTGTCTGAAATCTAAAATTTGTAACTAGGACAAACCTTCAGAACTTTCTTTTTTAATCTTTCATGGGAAGTGCAGATAGCTAGCTAACTAAGTCAACATTGTTGACCATCCCAAATTGCCCTCGTGAATGTGATAGTAATCCACCTTCTTGAACTGCTGAAGTATATCGAGTGTAGAAACACCCACAGTGCAATCAGAATTGCAGGATTTTGAGAAGTACCAGTTAAGGAACAATATAATTCCAAATCAGGATGGTGAGTGACATCAAGGTGGTGTTCCCAGTATCGGCTGCCCCTTGTTCCTCTATGTGGCAGATGTCATGGGTTTGGAAGATGCAAACAAAAGAGCCTTGATGAATTCTTAGGTAACATTCCGGCACATGTGGCACAAATGTCACTTTAAGTGCCTGGTAATGACCATCTCCAACAGGACATAATCAAGTTATCTCCCCTTGACATTCAATGGCATTGCCATTGCTGAATCCCCCGCTATCACCATCTGGTGTTACCATTGGTAACAAACTTAACTGGTCTAGCTATATAACTATTAGGCACAGATTAGAGTCTGTGAATCTGGCAATGGTGCATCTTGTAGATCGTACACAGAGTTGTCAATGTGCAGAAGTGTTGAGGGAGTGAAGGTTGGTGAATGGCATGCCAATCAAGTGAGATGCTTGGTCCTCAATTGCATTCAGCTTCTTGAGTGTTGTTGGGGTTGCATTTATTCAGGCAAGTGGAGTATTCCATCGCACTCTAACTTGTACCTCATAGATGGTAAACCATTTTTTGACAGTCAGGAGTTGAATTACTCACTGCAGGATTCACGGACTCTAATCTGTGCCTGTAATTATATAGCTAGACCAGTTAGGTATGTTACCAATGACAACACCGGATGGTGATAATGGGGGATTCAGCAATGGCAATGCCACTGAATGTCAAGAGGAAATAGCTTGATTCTGTCCTGTTGGAAATAGTCATTACCAAGCACTTAAAGTAACATTTGTGCCACATGTCAGCTCAAACCAGAATGTTATCCAAGTGTTGCTGCAGATATGCACAGACTGCATATCTGCAGCAACAGTATTTTAGTCAGTTAAAATACTAACAGTATTTTAGTTTGTGTAAACACAGACAGTATTTTAAGAGTCATGAATGGTGAACTCTGCACAATTGTCCACAAACATCCCACTTCTGATTTTACAATAGAGGGAAGGTCATTGATGAATCAGCCGAAGATGGTTTGGCCTCGGACATTACTTTGAGAAAGACTTGCAATGATGTCCTGGAACTGAGATGACTGACCTTCAAAAACCATCTTCCTATATGACCCCAACCCGCAGAAGATCCTCCCCCTCAATTCCCACTGACTCTGTTGCTAGTGCTCCTTGAAGCCTCACTTGGGCTCAAATGGTGCTTTGATGTCAAGGGCAGTCATTCTCACCTCACTAAAGTTCAGCTGTTTTGTCCACGTCTGGATGAAACTTATACTGCAGCCAAGAGCTGAGTGGCCCTGGCAGAATGGAAACTCAGCATCAGTGAGCAGGTTGTTGCTCAGCAAGTGCAAACACGGTGTAAATAGTGGAAAATGTTGGCTCCCATTAGACTTGTCAAAGCAGCATGAAAAATCAAAAATTCATAAATTGCTCAAACTTATAACTCATCCTAAAATAGCACGTGTCGGCTTGTTGAATAAAAATGTTCACTCATAAAAAGGGAGAACAAATGCAATGATTACTTCTAGAATTGGTAATTACATCTGGAAATAATCAAATAATGGAGCAGTGCATCATTTTAGTGTGAACTTTGTAAATAGTTTACAGCAAGGTTGTTCATCTAATGGACTTGGCATTATCCATAGCCTCTGAGCTCTGATAAGCAGATCATTGAAGTAATTCAGCTTACCTGCACTTATGTTTCTGGTTTATCTTACTTAGCCTTTGGAAAAGACTGTTCCTGCTCATTGAAAGGAACGTGGTTCAGTGATATTAGGATTCATTCAAGACCTGTTACCAGCAGCAACTTGAGACACATGCATACTAACAAAAACATAGCTTTAAACTCTATAGCAGTTAATGGTAAACGAGTGATATCAATTCAACTCTCCTTTTTCTGTTATCTACTTCCTGAGGTTCTATGATAAGATGTACCCGGTTTCTGACTCCAGTAATTAATTAATTCCTTTATCCTGTTGTCAAATTTTAATATACATACATTCCACATTTATAGCTGCTTTCAAACTAAATGTGTCAGCTATATGATGTGAATTTATTTGCATTAATTTGAGGTTAGGACAGAAAAAGGACATTACAACAATGCATATAACATGAGATGCATGTTAGTCACTGGGTATATGTATTAGGTAAATGTTATCTTAGAAAGAAGAATGCAGAAAACCACTAATTGCATTTAATTAGTACCTTTAATATAGTATAATATTCAAAGCCACAACATAAAGGAGGGTTAACAAAAATAAATTTGACATCCAGCCTCGTAATGAGGTGCTAGGTGAGGTGACCAAGGCTTGATCAAATTGATACATTTTAAGGAATCTCTTAAATGGAGAGAGCGATTTGAAGGGGAATTCCAGAGTTAGGGCATCTTATAGCATAGCTGCCAATAATGTAGCAACTAAAACAGGGAATGCTCAATTGACCAGAGTTGGAAGTGTCCTAATATGTGGAAGATTAGAGACAAGGAGGGGTAAGGCCACAGAGAGATCGGAAACCAAGGATGAGAATTTTAAACTTGAGATGTTGGCAGACTGAAAGTCAACATAAATCAATGAGCATGGACTGATGGGTGAACAGAATTTGGTGCAAGTGATCATGCAGGCAACAGGTCTGACCCTAAACCAGCTATACAAAAGCTCTAGAAAGAGATTCCTGCACAGCTGAGCTTAACATTCAATGGTTCATAAAATGGACTGATTTAACTTTTAACTTCTCTGCTCCAAATAGATTCTAGTGACTAATTCCTAACCAGATAGGGTGACACAGAGCAGTGAAAAATGTGCTCCAACTCAGAAATTGCTCGCAAAAATGGGACAACTGTGGAATACTTGGAATCAAGAAGATCCTAACTAACTTCACATTATTTGGATTGTTCCGCAATTACTAGAAGCCATCCTGCATCTTGGAACGGTCCAGTTTCACTCCAGATCCAAGTCAGCTGTAGTTGTTTTCTGGAGCTCTGTACGTAAAGCTCCACAGAGAAGTCTTTAGAGCTGGCTCTACTCAACACTGAATTCCATTGACAGTGCTAAAGGACATTGAAATTCAGTCTAATTTGTACATTGAAGATCTTCATAAACTGGGGATGGAGGAACTAAAAATAACAAACTCTTTTTAATAAGACTCACTGAAAACCAGTCAATCAAATAAATGTTTGAATAAAAGCCTGATTGAAATATGATCAGATGACTATTGTGATACTTAGTGGAAGCGATTGATGATAATGTCTAGTCTGTTTATTTGTAGGATGCAGACAATGCTGCCATTTTACGGAAGGCTGCAGTTTTAGTTCTGATTACCCTCAAAATTTTTATTTTTGTAAGGCTAGCTCCTGAGGAAACAGGCCCATATGGACATTCTGATAACAGCGAGTAAGCCAAAGGCTGTGACTGGAGCTTTGACAAAGGATCATCTGGACTCGAAACGTCAGCTCCTTACAGATGCTGCTTGACCTGCTGAGATTTCCCAGCATTTTCTCTTTTGGAAGTCAAAGGCTGTTACTTATAAACCAACTGGGCAGCAACATTCAGTGGGGTTGAAGTGTGAATAATAGATCATAGGCCAAGTCAGTCAGACATCCAATACAAAAGGGCTAGAAACTAGTCTCTGGCAATGTTACATCTTTTCCTCCTGTGGTGTATGGAGTATCAAACTGATAGCTTTCAGCATGAATGTCACGGTGGACCAGACAGACAGTTGGGTTTTTTGCCAGTTATTAGCACCTTTTTCCTTAAAGAGCTAATGCACATTCCACATCCTTCAATGATATAATCGATTGGACTGAGAGAGCGCTCACCCAGTCTGTGTTTAGTTTCCCCAGTTTGGAGGAGACCGCATTAGGAGCGGTGAATACAATAGACCAAACTGAAGGGGGTGCAAGTGGAACTGCTGCTTCACCCGACAGTGTTTGAAACCTTGGATGGTAAGGAGGCAAAGGAGGTGTTATATCTCTTGCCATTGCATAGGAAGGTGCTGAGGGAAGAGGATGAAATGTTAGGGGTGATACAGGAGTGCACCAGGGTATCACAGAGGAAATGATTCCTGGAATACTGTTGAGGGGAGGGGAAGAGAGAGAGAGAGAGATGTGCTTGGTGGTGGTATTATGTTGATGACTCTTGGAACATAGAACCTAGTGGGTGAAAAGCGAACACAAGGGGATCCCCATGAATGTTGACTGGGTTTCTCTCTACATAGATGCTGCCAGACCTGCTAAGTTTTTGTTTTAATGACAGATTTCCACCATCCAGCTTTTTATTATTAAGCTGCTTTTACAATCCAACTACCCAAACTCAACTGTCCAATGTTTAAACTTCTGTGAATAGTGCTGGTGGAAGGTGGGTAAGAATGTTAATTCCGGAATAGATCCTGGCGTATGGGATGTGGAATTAATGATGTCGGTCCCAGATACCAATACTCAGTGAAAATTCGTTCTGTACAGATTCGGATTTACATCTGCGTTTTCTCCGCTGGAAGAAAACGGAAATTACAAGAAAAAAAACAACCGATTAGCGGATTAAAAAAAAACCACACCCCAATCTAGCTCGTTTGCCGCGGAGCGAAATAAAACTTGGAAAACATAAAACCGAATGACCCATCGTATTTCTCCCACTAAAACCGTATTGTGTAACTGCGTTCTCGGAGTTACGATTTATGCGCCTTTTTCGATAATGCAGCAGTTTGGAAAGGCTCTTCATAAATCATGCACTATTAAATTGGCTGAAGCAGCATGGTACATTAAAGCTGTGATCTCAAGCGTGAAACTTGGTGCTGTGGACAGCCTAACAATGTCCATTGTTAAACCTGGTGCAAGCTATACAAGTTCGACTCATCTCTTCTCAGTTGTTCATCTGAGAAAACTTCACATCTGCCACCTCGCCGCTGTCAATCCATCAGATCTGCTGCCAGTCTAAATACAATTCAGTTACAGCTATTGAGCAGAAACATCTCACTTTCAAGTTCCGAATGCAATCGTTTTTGCCACTGAACGCGCGCAATGCTAACAGTAGCAGGGATGTCAGGACACACACGTACAGCAAGCTGAAACATCACTGCATAGAGGGCATCTTCGCCTTTTGGACGCCAAAGGCCACATCCAACTTTTGAACTTTAAAACACCCCTTTAAGGATTGCAAAAAAAAATTTAAGTTGTAAAGACTGATTCTCCCCTCACCACAAATTCATCCTCAAACACGGCGTCCGCAGATTGCCCTCATCTAACTTGGCAACAAAAAAAAATCAATTCCCAAAAGTTGGACAGTTAACATTTCAGACCCGGCACATTCTGATCAGGGTGCGCTGAAAGGTTAACTCTCTCTACAGAAACTGCCAGGCTTGCTGAGCATTTCCAGCGTTTACTGATTCTTATTTCAGATTTCCAGCACCGGCAGCACTACATTACATTGTATTGTAGTTCAGCAGAGGTAATAAGAAGGTTTTTATTTGGTGGGTGCGGGGAGAGAGATAAAAAGTGGGAGCCATTAAGTGAGATATTTGTCCCATACAGAAACTCCGACACGCTTATTGCCCCGTTCCGGGTTCATGGGTGTTGCAGCTCACTTGTCACCAGGTCTTAATTACGACCAATTACACCCTCTTCTGTTCAGGAAGTGGACTGAAAGCTGATAAGAGTGCAAAGCCAATTGCTGATACTGGCTTTATCAATCAAATGGCCAGCAATTAGCTGGAAGGTATGAATTAGCGACTAGTGATGGTGGGATAGGGTACAATGAGGTTTAGTTCTCAACTCGAACCTTCTGTTCCGGACCAATAGCACAATCGGAATTACAGCATAAAACGGGCGGCTGCGGATCGGCCACGCAATTTTCCCCCAGCTGCAGACACTCATCTGATCATTGGCGTTATACGTACGCCCCAATGAAGTCTCGATTTAATATCAACACTCATTGGTTCCAGCCTCTCACCTTGAGCATATTAAAGATAGAGATTACAGAGAGAGACGGAATGTGGTACAATGGACCGTTTTGTGCCACCGCCTGAGCAATATTTAGCCCCCAAAAGAGCTATCAACTAGGCAGAAGCCAACTGAACAAGGGATTTCTCACCCCAATGTGACCGCCAGCATTTAATTTGCATTAAGCTTTGATCCTCACTTATGGTGTTGAATCACTGGAGCGCACACATACAAAACTAAATAAACTCCGGAACATTTCTGGCAATTCATTTAGTAGTTCAGCAGCGAGACTGTTCCTCATTTCATGATCATCGGAGGAAGGGGAAGGGGTGAAGTTTGGAGAATAAACCTGACTATATCACGTGTGGTGAGAAGCAGTCCGAGTGACAGCTCTCAAACCAGGGTCAAGTTGTGTGCAAGTGGGGGTTTCAATATCCTGATCGCCGGGGCTGGGAGTCGCTCCAACATTTAAAACCCAAAATCCATTGACTTCCAGCCAGCCAAATCTCACAAGTAGGCGAAACCGAAATAGTTTGTGCGCCAGGTCGGTGCAGTGATCTAAATCTTTCCTCGCGTCCTGAATATTTACGTTATGCCGAGTAACCCGCTGTTAATTTTAAGGGGGACAAATCTTAGGAAAGGTTTTTTTTAAAACAAGTTGCCTGGGGTCACTATTTTGTCCTAGGGAGCGGTGCCCAAAAATCTTTAAATGCGCTGATATTCATTTTCTGGCTGTCTGTTACCCTCCCACAGGAATGGGACACTAATCCCGCTCCAAAAAAAAGACCCAGGACACAAGGAAAGGCCAGTTCCATTGGAGTTTTCTGATAAAACACCAGCAAATAACATGTTTTTTAAAAAAATAGTAGGACTCACACAGCCTGTACAATTCAACGAATGTAAAGTATGTCTCGGCTCAATCGCCACAGACCACACAAACACACACGTGTGAACATTTTATATATATATATATACACATATCTCCAAACATCTGCAAAGCAATATTTGCCAAGATGACAGTGTCTTGGCTAAGGACGCTGAGTGAGGGGGTCACCTCTTCCTCCCACAGTCCCCGCCAGCTCAGAGTTCTCCTGAAGCAACCCACCTCTGTTTGCAAGGGCGCTGCAAAGCCAGCCGCTAAGCAGAATCAAAGCGCTTTTCTGGGCGCACGATATTCTCAGCTTCATGACGGCCACGCGTTGCCACTAGATTGATTTTTATTTCCTCCTCCTCCCACCACCTCCACTTTTCCTCCGAGATCCTTCTTTGAGACCGTGCCGACAGGAGGGGGAAAAAAAACGAGTGCAACTCTGTGCCGGCCACTGTACGTGTGTACATAAAAAGGCGTTCCAGTTACTCTCCGCATTAAAAGCAGAGAGAGAGAAAGAGGAGATTAGCGTAGCCCGGGACCACAGCGACGTCACGGAGATGGAGCTTCATACATATTCATTGGCAACATCAAGTTCCCAACTCCCCAGTGGAAGGGCACTTGGTGCATCCTTATTTACAGTCATCCTGATCTGGGTTACTTCCTCAATCCTCTCCCTGATCGCATCCTATTGTCATAATCTGCAGTCACTAATTGCTCGAATCCCTTGCCCTGCCCGTTCTGTGCAGAGGCGACTTTGAAGTTTAATCAAAACAAAAAAAAACCTTCCACGTTGGAACCTGTATTTCTTCCGCTCTGCACATCTGGCAGTGAATAGTCTTTTGTTCTGATTGAGAGTTTATAATGAATACAGTGCCCCTCAGAAGCAGTTCAGTCAATCTTTGCAACAGGAAAAAACTGGCAAGCAGGAAAGTTGACTTGTATAAAGACAGGGCGACAATGGCAAGCGTTATTATGACGTGGAGATGCCGGCGTTGGACTGGGGTCAACACAGAGAGAAGTCTGACAACACCAGGTTTAAGTCCAACCGATACAAGCGTTATTATAACAGAGGGAAACATCAAAAGACCATAAGACATAGGAGCAGAATTTGGCCACTCGGCCCATCGAGTCTGCTCCTCCATTCAATCATGGCTGATGTTTTTTCATCTCCATTCTCCTGCCTTTTCCCCATAACCCCCGATCCCCTTATTAATCAGAACCTATCTATCTCTGCCTTAAAGACAGTCAATGATTTGGCCTCCACAGCCTTCAGCGGCAAAGAGTTCCACAGATTCACCACTCTCTGGCTGAAGAAATTTCTCCTCATCTCTGTTTTAAAGGATTGAGCCTGAGGTTGTGCCCTCTGCTTCTAGTTTTTCTTCTACTAGCGGAAACATTCTCTCCAAGTCCACTCTATCCAAGCCTCACAGTATCCTGTAAGTTTCGATAAGACCCCCCTCGTTATCCTTCTAAACTCCAACAAGTACAGATCCAGAGTCCTCAACTGTTCCTCACACGTCAAGCCCTTCATTCCAGAGATCATTCTTATGAACCTCCTCTGGACCCTTTCCGAGGCCAGCACATTCTTCCTTAGATATGAGGCCTCCATGGCGCAATCACATTACACAGAGCCAAAGTAGGATATTAGGGTAAGGACTAAATGCTTCAAGGAGGAAAGAGAGAGACAGAGACACTTACTAATGGCATTCCAGAGTTTAGGGACAAAAGAAAGAAAATGCTAGAAAATCTCAGCAGTTCTGACAGCATCTGTGGAGAGAAAACAGAGCCAACATTTCGCGTCAGGATGACTCTACATCAGAGCTGTATAAAGGGTGCAAGAGGGCTTTTTAGGAGCCACACCAGGTATATCTAAAACCCGGTGAAGCTACAATATAGGACTACTTGCTTGTTAGACAACATAAGCTGCAAATAATAGGCAGAGCTAAGCAATTCTATAACCAACAGGTCGGATATAAGCCCTGCAGTCCTGCCACATCCAGTTGTGAATGGTGGTGGACAGTTAAATAGCTAACTGGAGGAGAGGGCTCCACGAATATCCTAGCAGGTCTGACAGCATCTGTGGAGAGAGCGAACAGAGCCAACGTTTCGAGTCGAGATGAATGGTCATCCAGACTTGAAACGTTGGCTCTCTTTCCCCTCCACAGATGCAGTCAGACTGCTGAAATTTTCCAGCATTTTCTGTTTTCATTTCAAATTCCAGTATCCACAATATTTGCTTTTATCCATGAATATCCCTATCCTCAAAGATGAAGGAACCCAATACATCAGTGCAAAAGGCAAGACTGGAGATTCGCAGTAATATTCAGCTAGAAGGCCGAGTGGATTATTCATCTCAGCCTTCTCTGGAGGTCTCCAGTATCACAGATACCAGTCTTCAGCCAATTTGATTCACTCCTTGTGATATCAAGTTACAGCTGAGGCATGGGATACTGTCAAGGTTCTAAGTCCAAAGACATTCCAGTAATACTACTGAAGATTTGTAATCCAGAACTTGGCATGCCTCTAGCCAATCTGTTCCAGTGCAACACTGGCATCTACCCAGCCATTGTGGAATTGTGCCCAGTCATGTCCTGGCCACAAAAAACAGGACAAATCCAACTCAGCCAACTATTGCTCCACCACTCTCGATGTGATGTAATGGATCATCGATAGTGCTATCAAGCAGAACTTACGCAGCAATAACCTGCTCACTGACAGTCAGTTTGGGTTTCACCAGGGCCATCCAGTTCCTGACTTCATTACAGGCCGAGTCCAAACATGGACAAAAGAGCTGAACACAAGAGTTGAGGTGGCATCAGGACAGCATTTGACTGAGTATAGCATCAAGGAGGCCTAGCGAAACTGGAGTCGATGCAAAAGAGGGGACAATCTCTCCATTGATTGAATTCATACAAAGGAAGTTAGTTGTGTTTGCTGGTGATGAATCCTATCAGTCCCACAACAATCTGTAACAGTTTCTGAGGGTGGAGATATTTATTGATGACTGCACAATGTTCAGCACCATTCAACATTCCTCAAATACTGAAGTGGTCCTTGCCCGTGTGTAGTATTATCGCTACCATTAGGCCGCTGCCTCCCCTAGGCCTTGTTGCACATGGGCAAGGACTGCTTCAGTAGTTGAGGAGTGGTGAATGGTGCTGAACATTGTGCAGTCATCAATAAACATCCAGAAACTCAGCTAAAGCTCAGGGGATCCAGGTTGGAATCCCACCACGGCAGATGGTATGATTTGAATTCAATAAAAAAAATCTGCAATTAAGAATCTACTAATAACCATGAAACCATTGTCAATTGTCGAAAAGAGCCCATCTGGTTCACTAATGTCCTGTAGGGAAGGAAATCTATTGTCCTTACCTGGTCTGGCCTACATGTGACTCCAGAGCCAAGTCAATGTGGCTGACTCTCAACTGTCTATTGAAATGGCCGAGTAGGACACTTAGTTCAAGGGCGATTAGAGTTGAGTGCTAGATGCTGACCCAGTCAGCGACACCCATATCAAATGAATAAAGCAAGACCTGGATGACATTTAGATTTGGGCTGATATGTGGCATGTAATTACATTACACAGGCTGCCTTCGAAGAAAAGGCGAGATGGTGCTGCAGTGAGAATCATTCGTCCCATACTTCTTCATCCTCAAGTGCTGGTGAGGACCAGTGCTGCAGAGGGCCACCATTTGCACAGCACCAGTGTGTCCAACCTGCAACTATATCACAGGACTCTCTGTCTTTTAAATTTTTTTTGTGGTACCATTTCCTGTACAACCTCTAGTACTATCACAAGTACCGAAGAACAGCTAGATGTCAGATTTGAAATTCTTCAACTGTTTGACAGCCTTCTCATCAGCTTGATAGGCAATGATTTTGCCACTGAAGAACAGTTCAGGGCACTTGCTGAGTATATGCACCATGGTTTGCACTTTCCCACAGTTGTATAAGAGTGAGTCACAGCTTCCCCTGCGGAGGAGGTTGTTTTGGCAGTGTTCAATGCCAGTGCAAAACCTGTTCAGTTTGACCCAGTTGGGATTTTTAACATGGGACCATCCAACAAGTACTGATTTTAGGCTGAAAGCAAATTACTGATTCTGGGTTATGTTAGAACATAGAACATAGAAAAACTACAGCACAAACAGGCCCTTCGGCCCACAAGTTGCGCCGATCATTTGTGTTGTGTCACATGCCCTTCCATAGGTCCACAGCAAAACTACCTGGCTCGGGCAGCGAGGTCCAGGTTGTCCACCTTGCGATGAGGCGTTTCCTGGATGGGCAGGTGATATCTTCTACCTGTGCCAGGTCCGAATTTTGATGCACTCTTTCTAGCAATCATGCTGTGCTAACAATATGACTGATTTATGGTGGCACAATGTTGCAGAGCACAGGTTTGTATTTGTTGATTGGATTACTCCTGAGATGTTCCTCATTGTGTCATTCAACTGGACATCTACCAGCCGCAGTGTGCAGAGTTCTTCCAATCGGAAGTGCAATACTCATCTATGGAGTAGCAGAGAGCCAAAGAGGAGGTTCTTGAAGTCCTGGTGTTGGCTCCCCAAGAGTTTTCCTGCTAGTTTGTCGATGAGATTGTCCTGAGTCTTCAATTTAGCTGAAATGTTCTGAAGATGTGGGGCAAAGGTCAGTGTACAGTCCAAAATAACACCAAGATGGGTGGCTGTCGGATGGCATTTGATGCAGCTGCTGTTCAAGGAGAGGTCAAGATCTTGGTGACTTTTTACATTGTCAACACATGAAACGGTTTTGGCAGCACTTTGTTTGAGGCACCAGTTTTGATAGTAATTAGAGAGTTTATTAAGTTTCCTGCTCAGAAACCGGGCGATGCAGGCTTCCCAACATCAGAGCCACCCCCACTACATGATCCAGCCACCACCTGTGTCGTATCCATGAGCCTGCTGCAACATAGCTGAATTTAAGTAGCTGTATTTTTGAGGTAGACACTCCCATGAGTCTTTTGCTCGAGTTTTGCCGCGCACCTCAGAATGGAATGAGTGACATTCACCGGATGGTAGGCAGAAACAGGGGGTTGACCTTAAGTATGGTGTGGCCTCTACCACAGAGTTTGCAGATAAGCAGAATGTCAGGCCCCTGCAAACAGAGTCAAATAAGGTTAGTTTTTGCTCGATTGTCCAGAGATGTTTACTCATAATTTCATCACATGAATTCTCGGTGATATTTTAACTGCAAAACTACAACAGTTACAATTGGCATCACAACAGATCCAACAATATTTACAGTTACATATGATACTTTGCTCATGCAACCTGGAAGTAGTATTGTTCTCCATCTAACCAAGCCGCATCCTTCGGGGCATGGTAGACTTTGGACTCAGAATTAAATCCTTAGGTTCCCACGAACCTTTTCCTTGTCCACTGGGTATAGTGATCTCCGTGAATGTGGTGGGACACCTACATCCATTCATTTCTTCACACCGGGCCCTGGTCTTATATTCATCAATTTTCCTTGTTGACTGATCATGGAATCAGAGGCCTCTAGTCTTGCAGCCTTGACAGCCTTGCACATTCTTTTGGTGGCTGAATGCACATCACCAACTATCCCCAGAACAAGTAGCATACACCACTCATCACATGCTTAATTTTTTAAAAATGTGTTTGAATGCTCTAGAGCGCGTTTGGCAGTTTTTGGCTAGTCATATTTCCAATAGGTAACCACATCTGCCAATACTATGGCCTATGTCATAGAATCATAGAAACCCTACAGTGCAGAAGGAGGCTGCACCGATAACAATCCCACTCAGGTCATATCTCTGAAAATCGCACATATTATTCCGCTAATTTCTCTAACATACACACCCTGGGACGACATCAGGCAATTTAGCATGGCCAATGTACTTAATCAGCACATCTTTCGGACTGTGGGAGGAAACCCACGCAGACACAGGGAGAATGTGCAAACTCCGCATAGTCAGTGACCCAAGCTGGGAATCGAACCATGACCTTAGAGCTGTGAGGCAGCAGTGCTAACCACTATGCCACCCAGCTTGAAACCTGACCACTCCCCAGCCTGCTAGCGGGGACAACAATGGGAGGACGAAATCCAGCCCATTGACTGTTGTCAGCCTGTATTTGAAGATTCATTTAAACTCTAAATATCATATCAATGTGAAGCAGGTGTAAATCCAGAGTCAGGGCCTATCCTGACATTGGTGTAGTGTAGACTCCTGAGAGGGAGTACTTCACAGAGTGAATTGTCAGACCAGGTGTAAAAAGTGCCCCAGTAGGGTCTCTTCAAAACCCTTCATTCTTTCTCAATCTAGCTGCAATTCAAAGTGAAAAATGGCAATGAGACACTGCCATCCTCATTGCCTTAATATTTCATTGTAATGAGGAGATGAGAATTCTGCATGTACATATAAGTACACATGCACGGTGCTGTCTTCTGCACAGTGGAGCTAAGTTTGCAGCTTCTCAGTATAAGCAGGCTAATTCTCTGCTGAATCCCAGACTGCAGTCCTTCCCTACCCTTATGTAAAGGGATTGCTAGAGTATGGGGAGAATGTGTACATATAACAGGCTGGAAACTTCATATCCAGATTTCTCAGTAGCTTGGTTTGAAAATTGCTAGTTTCATACTGGCACTGTTTTAATTACAAATTCCAAGAGATTAGCGTCAATGAGCCTGCCTCTAGAATTTGCATTACTAAGTCTGGCTCTCTTCTGCTGGCAGCAGAGTATAATAGACCCATAAAAATCTGGGTCTATGAATTATTGCCAGTTTTAAACCTCAGAATGTCAGAGTGAAATCCAAGAGCTACTCCCAGCAGTAATGCCTTTTGCAAATGGAACAAAGCTAAATGCTTAGCTTTGTAAAAACAATTGGACGATTGCAAAATTATTCTACCACTGAAGACAAATCTCAGATTCAATGGCTAGAACCCTGAACAACCTGTTCATCACAAATGGCTCCACAGGAGTCCCTACTGATGATCCCCCGAGGGTCTGTCAGCAAACATGAGCAGTTTGCCTGATATTTGCCCTGATTTTTACCTGGATTTTTGCCTTGATTGTGTAAGGTGCACTGCATATATGAAGAATACAGCTCTTTAAATCAGGAATGCTAAGGCACACCAGCGCTGTGTCAAGTCTACAACATTGCTCACCTACCCCCAGCATTATTCACCCCCTCCAACACACCTCACCTCCCTCATACTATTGCTGTGGTCCTCCATTGCCATTCATCCCCATCCAAAGCACTCACCCCCTCCAAACTGCTCAGCTACTTCATAACTGCTCAACCCCTCCGACACAGTTCATCCCCTTTGACATTGCCCAGGCTCAGCATGGTAGCACAGTGGTTAGCACTGCTGCCTCACAGTCCCAGGGACTCGGGTTCCATTCCAGCCTTAGGTCACTGTCTATGTGGAGTTTGTACATTCTCCTGTTTGTGTGGTTTTCTCTGGAATCTGCATGTTTAGGTCAAGAGATTGGCCATGTTCAATCACCTCTTGGTGTCCAAAGGTATGTAGGATAAGTGGGTTGGCGATGGTAAATGAGCAAAGTTATGGGGATAGGTTGGAGTAATGGGTCTGGGCAAGATGCTCTTATGGGGATTGGGTACAGACATGATGGGCCAAATGCCCTCCTTCAGTACTGCAGGGATTCTATTACAGTGCCCACTCCCCCCACAACTGTCCACCCCCCATACTGCCCACCCACCACACTGCCCACCTGCCACACTGCCCACCCCCTCCACATTGCCCACCCGTACACACTGCCCATTCCCTGCACTGCCCACTCCCCATGCTGCCTACCTCCCACACTGCCCACCTCCCCACACTGCCCACCCTCTACACTGCCAACCCCCCCACACTGTTCACTCCCTCCCACACTGCCCACACCTCACACTGCCCAGCCCCCACACTACCTACCTCCCCCAACACCGCTCACTCACTCCCACACTGCCCACACCTCACACTGCCCTCTCCCCACATTGCCCACACCTCACACTGCCCACTCCCTCCCACACTGCCGACACCTCACACTGCCCACTCCCTCCCACACTGCCGACACCTCACACTGCCCTCTCCCCACATTGCCCAACCCCCCACACTGCTCACTCCCTCCCACACTGCCGACGCCTCACACTGCCCAGCCCCCACACTACCTACCTCCCCCAACACCGCTCACTCACTCCCACACTGCCCACGTCTCACACTGCCCAGCCCCCCAACACTGTACACCACTCCACACTGCCCATCCCTACATTGCCCACCCCCCCACACACTGCTCAACCCCTTCCACACTGCCCATCCCCAACACTGCCCACCACCCCTCACACTGCCCACCCCTGCCAAATTGCTCAGCCCCTCCTATTGCCCACCCCCTCCAACACTTCTCACCCTCAAGACCAAGACACAGCCTACACCTCTCTGACACCTCCACACTGCCCAACCCCCACACTGCCGACCCTCCCTCATTTCCCCCCCCCCACACTGCTCACCCCCTCCCACACTGCCCACCCCCACACTGCCCATCCTCACACTCCCCACCCCCTCACACTTCCCACTCTCTCTCACACTGCCCACCCCAACACTGCCCACTCCCCACACTGCTCAACGCCCCCCCCAAAACTGCTCATCCCCTCCCACATTGTCCACCCCCCACATTGCCCACTCCCCCCACACTGCTCAACCCCAACACTGCCAACCGTCTACACATCGCCCATCCCCTCCCACACTGCCCATTCCCCCCCACACTGCCCCGTGCACAGACTGCTCACCCCCTCCCACACTGCCCATCCCACACACTGCCCACCTCCCCCCACACTGCCCCATCCACACACTGCTCACCCCCTCCCACACTGCCCAACCCCCCCAAAACTGCTCATCCCCTCCCACACTGTCCACCCCCCACATTGCCCACTCTCCACACACTGCTCAACCCCAACACTGCCAACCGCCTACACATCACCCATCCCCTCCCACACTGCCCATTCCCCCCAACACTGCCCCGTCCACACACTGCTCACCCCCTCCCACACTGCCCCGTCCACAGACTGCTCACCCCCTCCCACACTGCCCCATCCACACACTGCTCACTCCCTCCCACACTGCCTACTCCCCACACTGCCCACCCCCCCACACTGCCCCATCCACACACTGCTCACCCCCTCCCACACTGCCCCATCCACACACTGCTCACTCCCTCCCACACTGCCTACTCCCCACACTGCCCACCCCCCCACACTGCCCCATCCACACACTGCTCACCCCCTCCCACACTGCCCCATCCACACACTGCTCACCCCCTCCCACACTGCCCCATCCACATACTGCTCACTCCCTCCCACACTGCCTACTCCCCACACTGCCCACCCCCCCACACTGCCCCATCCACACACTGCTCACCCCCTCCCACACTGCCCCATCCACATACTGCTCACTCCCTCCCACACTGCCTACTCCCCACACTGCCCACCCCCCCAACACTGCCCCGTCCACACACTGCTCACCCCCTCCCACACTGCCCCATCCACACACTGCTCACCCCCTCCCACGCTGCCCCATCCACATACTGCTCACTCCCTCCCACACTGCCTACTCCCCACACTGCCCACCCCCTCCCACACTGCCCCATCCACACACTGCTCACCCCCTCCCACACTGCCCCATCCACACACTGCTCACCCCCTCCCACACTGCCCCATCCACACACTGCTCACTCCCTCCCACACTGCCTACTCCCCACACTGCCCACCCCCCCACACTGCCCCATCCACACACTGCTCACCCCCTCCCACACTGCCCCATCCACACACTGCTCACCCCCTCCCACACTGCCCCATCCACATACTGCTCACTCCCTCCCACACTGCCTACTCCCCACACTGCCCACCCCCCCACACTGCCCCATCCACACACTGCTCACCCCCTCCCACACTGCCCCATCCACATACTGCTCACTCCCTCCCACACTGCCTACTCCCCACACTGCCCACCCCCCCAACACTGCCCCGTCCACACACTGCTCACCCCCTCCCACACTGCCCCATCCACACACTGCTCACCCCCTCCCACACTGCCCCATCCACATACTGCTCACTCCCTCCCACACTGCCTACTCCCCACACTGCCCACCCCCTCCCACACTGCCCCATCCACACACTGCTCACCCCCTCCCACACTGCCCCATCCACATACTGCTCACTCCCTCCCACACTGCCCACTCCCCACACTGCCCAGCCCCCCACTTTTGAAGCTTTTGGAGTCCTTCTGTAGTGGTCCTTTGACTTTCTGACTCAGTATCCCTCTGTTAGATAGCTGGATAATTCTCTTCAGATCTATTTAAACACCCACACTGCCGACATCTCACACTGTCCATCCTGCCACACTGCTCACCTCCCCTCCAACTGCCCACCCCCCAACACTGCCCACCCCACACTGCCCACCCGCCACACTGCCCACCATCCAAACACTGCCCACTCCCCAAACTGCCCACCCCTCACTCTACCCATCCCTCCCACACTGCCCACCCCTCCCACACTGCCCACCCCTTCCACACTGCCAAACCCTCACACTGCCCATCACCTCCCACACTACCCACCCCCACACTATCCACACTCCACACTGCCCACCCCCCAAACTGCCCACCCCTCACTCTGACAATCCCTCCCACATTGCCCACTCCTCCCACACTGCCCACCCCTTCCACACTGCCCAACCCTCACACTGCCCACATCCCACACTGCCTGCCCCCTCGCTGCCCATGCCCCCATACTGCACACCCACTCCCACACTGCCCACCCCCCACACTGCCAATCCTCCCCATTGCCTGCCTCCACACTGCCCCCCCCACACTGCTCAGCCCCTCACACACTGCTCACCCCCACATTGTCCACACCCCCACACTGCCCACCTCCCACACTGCTCACCCCCACCCATACTGCCCACCCCCAACACTGCCCACCCTCATACTACCCACCCCCCCACACTGCTCACCCCCTTCCACACTGCCCACTGCCCACACTGCCCCCCCACTCTGCCCAACCCCTCCCACTGCTCACCCCTCTGTCACTTCTCACCCCCTAAGACACAGCCTATACCTGTCTGACACCCCTGACACTGCCTACTCCACCCTGATAATGTTCACAGTCCTCCCAAAACTGTTCTGGCAACTCCCAGATACTGCCCATCAGCCCCATAACACAGCTCAGCATCCAAGGGCAGGGGAGTTACTGAGGGTAAATTACTCAGACTTCAGCCAGGAGAATGAGCTATGAGAAATTTATCAGCTGGACCACTTTGTTGCAGAATGACAAGTTGTTGAGGCAAATTTTAATGTCAGGAAGCAACGTGCTGACACTATTTTAACCTTTTGACTACTTGCAAATCTGTAAAAATTTGGGACACCGGCTTTGTAAAATTTCAAGTCATGAACTGTGGTGTTGATGATTGCATTAAAATCAATGTAATAAAGCTAGTTAAGTTCTTTATTACCACAATGTTCATTCTAAATTGTCAAAATATATAGAGTGACACAATTTTCGTTTTTGTTTTGTTTTGTTTGTACTTGGTTGGAAGTAGAAATGTTCAAGAACTTCAAGTTTCTAGGTGTCCAGGTTACCACCAAGCTGTCCTGGTCCCTCCACTCTGATGCTATAGTTAAGAAACCCCACCAATGCCTCTACTTTCTCAAGGGGCTGAGAAAATTCAACATGTCCATTACAGTTCTCATCAACTTTTCCAGGTGCACCATGGAAAGCATCTTTTCTGGATGTATCACAGCTTGGTATGGCCCTGCACTGACCAAGACTGCAAGAAATTACAAAGTGTTGTGAACTAAACCCAGTCCATCACTCAACTCAGCCTCCCACCCATTGACACTGTAGCTGCCTCAGAAAAGCAGGACCTCATGTACCCTGGACATACTGTCTTCCACCTTCTTTAGTCGGGAAAAGGATACAAAAGTCTGATTTTGTGTACCAACTTATTCAAGAACAGTTTTTTCCCTGATACCATCAGACCTTTGAATAGACCTACCCTATATTAAGTTGATCTTTCTCTACACCTGAGCTATGACTGCAACATAATATTCTGCACCCTTTCCTTTCCTTCTCTATGAATGGTATGCTTTCTCTACATAGCGCACAGGAATCAATATCTTCCACTGCATACCAATAAATCAAATTAAATTTTAAAAAATCTTCTCATCCTCTTTGTGCATTTTACTCTAACTTTAATATTATTCTTTTTATACGTAATCAATGCTGTTCTAGTGTCTTAATCTTGAACCTCCTCTATTCTTTCTCACCTTCAAATTGTTTTTATTTACGTGCCAACATTTTGGAGTTATAAGTAACTTTGAAATAAAGTACTAATTGATTTCCTAAAATTTATTCCAAAACTTAGCTTTTCATACAATGTGGTAAAGAATTCAATATTAACATTATTATATCAATCTTTTTCTTTATATTGGATTGGAAGGAATGGCTCCCAGATGAAATGACTAGATCAGTAAACTGATCAGTAGTATGCAAAGATAAAACTGTCAGGTTATTTAGAACGGTTTAATATAGTCCGAGATCTATAACACCTACTTCACAGAGTTGTCAGTCATCAAAATTAAAATTACAAACATTTTGAACAACTCTCCTCAAAATAATGAAAACAAAGATTGTAACTTTGGCTTGACTGTAATATGGAAAATTATAATTTGGAAGCTGGCAAACGTAATCCCACTTTTAAAAAAGGAGACAGGGAGAAAGCAGGAAATTATGACCAATTAGCCTAATATCAGTAGTAGAAAAAATGCTTTGGTCTATCATAAAGAATGTGATAACACTTGGAAAATATCAATGGGATTAAGCAAAATCAACACAGATTTATGAAAGGCAAAGGCAAAACACTGCGAATGCTGGAATCTGAAATAAAAAGAGAAAAATGCTCAGACATTGCAGTAGGTCTGACAGCATCTGGGGAGAGAGAATAGAGCCAACATTTCGAGTGAAAGGATGACCAGTCATGCTTTCAGACCTGCTGAGATTTTCCAGCATTTTTCTGTTTTATGTTATGAAAGGCAAACAGCCCACTGGAGTTTTTTGTGGATGTAACTAACAGGACAGATGAGGGAGAACCAGTGGTTGTGGCATTTTTGGATTCTCAAAATGCTTCTGAAAAGTCCCACGTAAGAGGTTAGTAGGTAAAATTAAAGCACCTGAGATTTGGGATAATTGGCATGGATTGAGAATTGATTCGCAAAAAGGAAACAGAGAGTGACAGGTGGTGACCTGCATGGATGAATGCTTGGACCCCAGCTAGTCACAATATATATCAATGACATGGATGTGGGAACCAAATGTAAGAGATGATATATGTGCCATAAGAGGAAATGCAGTTAAAGTTCACCAGATTGATTCCTTGGATGGCGGGATTGCTGTATGAGGAGATTGGATCTGTATTTATTGGAGTTTAGAAGAATGAAAGGGGACATCATTGAAATGTGTAAAATTCTGACTGAATTGGACAGGCAGGATGCAGTGATGTTGGTTTCTTTGGCACGGGGGTTTAAAACAAGGAGTCACAATCTCAGGATACAGGATAGGCCATATACAACTGAGATGAGGAGAAACTTCTTCACTCAGAGGATAGCAAACCTGTGGAATTCTCTACTACAGAAGGCTGTGGAGGGCAAGTCACTGAACGTATTTAAGAAGAAAATAGATTTCTAAACTTTAAAGATGTCAGGGAGTATGGGGAGAGTGTAGGAATATGGAGGTAAGATAGAGGACGGGACTTTATGGCCTCACTCATCCCGAAACCGTAAAATCCTGCCTGAGGTCAACGGACCTTCCCACGCTCCATCCCTCACCCGTTCCAATTCCCGTGGCAGGTGGATGGTAAAGTTCCAGCCACAGAATGAGCCGTGATCATATTGAATAGCTCAAAGGACAAACTGATCTACTCCTGTTCCTGTGTTCCACATTTCTGTGATTGGGAGTGGGTTACAAGGTGTTCCTGGAGGGTCTGGATGACATCAACATTTGTAAATTGATAGAAAAATTCATAATCTGAAACATCTTGCATTTCACACCCCATTATAATAGTTCCGATGTCGTACTTTGAAGTGCAACATTGAGGGTTATTCAGTGTTTATGAAGGACAGACGGAAAGGAAAAGATAGTGGAGTTGCACTGCTGATTAAATATGATATTGATACAATAGAGAGGAAAGATATTAACATAGATGATGTGGAATCTGTATGGGTCAAGTTAAGAAATTACAAGGAGCAAGGAATATTGGTGAAGGATTGTACAAAACTTGGGCAGACATGCCCATAAAATTCCACCCGTGTTGGCAATGCTCAAGGAATCTTAGGAACTTGAGGGATAAAATACTCTGACATTGTCTTCATTGTTTTATGTTAAATATATGTAAGATCTTTCTTCACAGATTCTAATTGCTTAATAAATATTAATTATTCATACCTCTTTTGGTCAGGTACAGCAGAGAATCCTCATGCTAGAAATTAAGAATTTGGAACTTAGAAATTATAATTAGAAGGGTTTTGTATCTCGAAACCCCTAAACTTTTACAACTGACATCACGCTGTCTAATGTTTGGATTGGTTATGGTAAAGATTGACCCAGACTTCCAGTGACTAGGGTAGATTTGCTGTTTGGCAATGATTTGATGTGGGTATGCCGGCGTTGGACTGGCGTAAACACAGTAGAAAAGCCTCTGACCTTCGGGTAAGCATTCTCCAAGGCGGCCTTCACGACACACGACAGCGCAGAGTCGCTGAACAGAGACTGATAGCTAAGTTCCGCACACATGGGGACGGTCTCAACAGGGATCTTGGGTTCATGTCGCACTACCTGTAACCCCCGTGACTTGCCTGGGTTTGCAAAACCTCACTTACTGTACTGTCTGGAGACAATACACATCTCTTTAAACTGTGATCAGTGCTCCTTCCACTCACATTATCAGCCACTTCAGGTCTTGAACAGCAGGTTAGGTGTAAGGATTCGCATTCTAATCAGTAATCTCTAAACTGTCTGTGCTTTATGTGCTCTGTCTGAGGCCAGAACTCTCCATTCACCTGACGAAGGGGCTAACCCCGAAAGCTTGTGAGTATATTATCAAATAAATAGGTTGGACTAAAACCTGGTGTTGTCAGACTTTTTACTGTGACAATGATTTGGCAGGGGAAAAACTGGTCACCTCTCTGATCTTAGACAAGTTAAATAAGGCAAGGATCAATTACTGGAGGAATTCCCTGGAATAATCCCTGACTACATAGTGACCAGATCCATGGGTAAGCAAACAGTACACTATTAAGATGTGTCAGTATTTTGAACAGTTGACCCAGAGGTCTGGCAGGCCAAAACCGTTTTTGGGGATTTAATTGAGGAGAAGCAGATCCTTCTTGATTGAAACTCTAAAGAAGAGAATACCATAGATTCCCTGTGTTGAGGCAGAACAGAAGGGGTTCCTGAATACGATAACTTGAAAAATGGGTAGTGATAAGAAAGTGAATATTTCCTCATCTATCTGCAGAGCAGGTCTGGATAGTAGTTTCACAAATGTTCATTCCTTCCAACTAGCAAAGAGAAATATTGAGAACTGTCCACAATATCCCACTGGCTGGCCACTAAGTATCTGAAAGACTCAGGACCAGACAAGCCAGCACTTTTATTGATCACTCCCCCACAAAGATATGGCTGAATTCTGTAGAACCTATATAACTGGTATGTTGGAAAACCACAACGTATAAGCAATCCTACGCCACCAATAACTATACTTGCTTTTGATGAACCCTATAGCAGGGTTCTAATAGATTGTGTGGGACCGACACCTAGAAGGAGTATGCATTTTCCTTACCTCTTAACTATCATTGACCTGTTCACCTAATTCCCAGAAGCTATATCCCTAAGGAAACTCACAGCAAAACCCTGATTGTGGGCTTGTTTCAGTTTGTCACTCTCTATGGGCTATCTGAAGAAACCCAATTGGATCAAAGCCCTTGAATACACATGATTGGAACAAGGGGTTAGCTTTTCTGTCATTTGTCACTAGAAATACATCCAATAAGTCAACAGGCTCCAGTCCATTTGTTTATTCTATAGGCATGGGGTACAAGGTCCCCTTAAGCTGATCAAAGTAAAGTTTATGGATAAAAGGGTTGTTCAAATATGTGCCTGCCTTCTGTGAGCAACTCTCTAAAGCAAGTACTGCAGCTAAGAAATGCCTTAAACTCTTAAAGTCTCCCAGCAGATCACAAAAAGGAAAACAGACAGATGTGCTGAGGCTCAGACATTCAGAGCACAGCATCAGATCTTGATGTCATTGCCATAACTGGGCAAACTCCAAAAAGTTAGATTTAGTAGCCCCATCCTGGGTGTTAAAAATGTTCAGTGAGGTCACAAGCCTGATCAACACCCTTGACCAGAGAAAGAAACAATGGCTGTTCTTCCATCTAAATATGTTAAATAAATATTATAATCAGGATCAAGCTAACCCAGCGAATGCATGCCAGGTTGTGAGGCAGATGAGGATAGAAATGATGGTGAGATGGATCTCTTGGAAGAAAAGACCTGGAAAATTCCCTGATTGAACTCCCTCCTGTGAAACTAGCCGATGCAGAAGTCTGAGGGAAACTCGGCAGATGACTGGATTATTTAAATGATGAGCAGAGGAAGGGCATAACTAAACAGCTTTACCATTTATGATGTAGATGTAAGGGAGACCCAACCTACTAAACTGAACCCACACTAACTGAGCCCTGACAAATTGGCTTGAGTCTGAGAGGAGATTCAATACACATGATAATGGCACAAACAAGACTGGTTAAAGCAGCTGGAGTTCTCCTACTGAACAGTTCCAAGAAACCCTGTGTTGTCTATCAAAAAGTTAATACAGTGAGCTGAAACAATTTGCATTGAGAGTTTTATTGAGTGGGTTGCAACTCCACTTGCAATGAGTTATTAAGGGGGTACTGACAAATCCATATGACCACCCGAGCTAAGGAAATCCTCAGGTTTTGTAACATCAGATGACCAACTCCAATGCAAAGACATGCCATTCAGTTTAAAGAACACTCCAGCAACTTTTCAAAGGTTAACTAATCAAATGGTGGTTGGTTTAAGCAACTATGCTGGTCTATAGTGGGAAGATCACTGAAACCATTTCACAGAGTTATTCAAACATCTGTGAAGTGCTAACATAGTGATCATTTTAACCAAAAGCAAGATCACTAAGGGCAAATTGATCCATTTGGGACACATTGTAAGTCAAAGTCAAATGTTGCCAAAGGAAGCAAAAGGACAAGCTCCAATGGATTTCCCCATTTCCAAGACCAAGACAGAGATAATGCAATTCCTGGGTCTGTGCAGATTATATAGAAAATCCATCTCTAATTTCATCATCCTAGTTACATTGTTGACTTATTTATTGAAGAAAAATGTCAAGGTAGCATGGTCTGAACTGAGCCTGATGAAATTGAAGGCCATTTTAACAAATGAACCCTGTGTTGGCAGTCCCAAACTTTAACTGATTATTCAAGGCATCAATTGATAGAATGTGGGAGTGGGAGCTGGCTAAGAAGATGGCTTGGGTATCAAGTGAGCAATTGGCTATTTTTAGAAGGTTAACTAAACATCAGCAAAAATATTCCACATTAAAAAAATAGAGAGGCATTGGGGTGTCTGTTCACCCTTCAATATTTTGAGGTCTATATCAGCAATGGATCCCTGGAGATGTTAAGATATACTGGTAATATAGGTGCAGAAGTGTAGTGGGAGCTTGATGAGAGGGCAACTGGAGGGAGAGACAGCATATAGGAGGTGCATCATTTAGGCATTGAAGGCGGTATGCTGGCACAGTGGTTAGCGCAGCTGCCTCACAGTGCCAGGGACCCAAGTTTGATTCCTGGCTTGGGTCACTGTCTGTGTGGAGTTTGCACGTTCTCCTTGTGTCTGCATGGGATTCCTCTGGATGCTCCGGTTTCCTCCCACAGCCTGAAAGATGTGCTCCTAAGGTGCGTTAACCCGAACTGGTGCTGGAGTGTGGTGACTAGGGGAATTTCATTGCAGTGTTAATGTAAGCCTTACTTGTGACTAATAAATAACTTTTTTAGAACCCATTATACACATAGTAGCAAGTCCACATATACACATATGCAAGTGCCATATGTACAGATAATACCTGTCGTCATATGAAACAGAAGCATGATGAAACTTAGGTTTGACAGATAAACTGTGATTAAGGTATGATTAATAACTATTTGTAGCAGATTTTTAATTGTCTACACTCCAATCTGGTGAAGATCATCTCTAGGTCACTCGGGGATCCACATGGCATCCAGCAAAAGTCAGTGGCCAGAAT
This sequence comes from Carcharhinus amblyrhynchos, assembly GCF_965287045.1. Taxonomy (NCBI): domain Eukaryota; kingdom Metazoa; phylum Chordata; class Chondrichthyes; order Carcharhiniformes; family Carcharhinidae; genus Carcharhinus; species Carcharhinus amblyrhynchos. The sequence goes on along the minus strand of NC_137326.1, from coordinate 96,598,258 downwards.
TCTTCCCAGAAAAAATCTAAGTGTCAAATTTGCGTGAAGACTGAAGTAAATGATGTTTTTTTTTAAATGTGTCTCCCACAATGAATCTCCCACACTCTGTGCACTGTAGAGGGCACTAGCGTGATTATTATTAAAAGCCAGGGGGTGGGGCCCATTCCCGCTGAGGAGTCTTTCTCCATGAATTTGAGAAAGTAACTGACATTTCTTTATACTGCAAACACTTTAGCAGGAACCAGCAGCAGCAAGGGCAGCTGAGGTTTTAGCACATTGCTTGGTGCCCTAAAGCATAATTGATTAAACGTGTGGAACCAGACTGTTGCATCTGTTAAAAATCCTGTTACATCCCCACCAACGTGCAAATGCTAGACAATCACTACCGGAAAATGTCAATGCACATTTCCCAGGGAGAAAGCATGATTCTTAGATTTTGAGGTTTATCTTTAAAAGTCTCTGGCATATTTGGTTTCTTTTTGTATGTTCATTCAAGGATGTTGAGAAAGCCTTTCAAGGGCAATCAGAGATACGAGCAATAAATTCTGAACTAGCCAGCGGTGCCCACATCCCATGAATGAATAAGAAAAAATCAAATTTGTCAGAGACATATAAAGATAAAGTAAAGATGGAGAGCAGGTTCCTCTGAAACATGAATCCTGGAGTGTAGCCATGCCTCATGAAATTTCTGTATAACTCCATTTCCAGTGACCACGACACCATACAACCCTGCCACAGCAACCTCTGCAAGACGTACCAGATCATCAACATGGATGCCATCATCTCACGTGAGAACACCATACACCAGGTACACGGTACATACACTTGCAACTCAGCCAACGTTGTCTATCTGATAAGCTGCAGGAAAGAGTGTTCTGACGCATGGTACATTGAGGAGACCATGCAGGCGCTATGACAATGGATGAATGAACACTGCTCAACAATCACCAGGCAAGACTGTTCTCTTCCCGTTGGGGAACACATCAGCGGTCATGGGCATTCGGCCTCTGATCTTTGGGTAAGCGCTCTCCAAGGCGGCCTTCACGACACACAGCGCAGAGTGGCTGAGCAGAGACTGATAGCCAAGTTCCACACACATGAGGCAGGCCGCAACCGGGATCTTGGGTTCATGTCACACTATCTGTAACCCCTGTGACTTGCCTGAACTTGTAAAATCTCACTTACTGTCCTGTCTGGAGACAATACACATCTCTTTAACCTGTGCTTAACCTTCTTTCCACTCACATTGTCTGTACCTTTCAGACTTGATTACCTGTAAAGACTCATATTTCAATTATTATTCTGTAAATTGAGTTTGTGTCTTTATATGCCCTGTTTGTGAGCAGATCTCCCACTCACCTGACGAAGGAGCAGCTCTCCGAAAGATAGTGGCGCTTGCTACCAAATAAACCTGTTGGACTTTAACCTGGTGTTGTGAGACTTCTTACTGTGTCAACTCTATTTCCAGCAGAGATTAGGGATATTTGCCATGATTTTACCACCTCGCCTGCCCGAGGCTCATAAGACCCTGCCCGAGGTCAATGGAGAATGTAGTTCTGCGAGTCTTGCCCACCCTGATTCTGGGGCAGGCGAGGTGGAAAAATTCTGAATATTGAATCACATACCCAAAGCAGGACCTTACTGAGCAAGCAACTGAGTGCAAAAGCAATGCATTTGCAATTTTTCCTGGCAAAAAGGGTCAATTGGTACACAATTGCCATTCTATGGACAAAAATCTCACCATGGCTTTGAGTAGCAAGGCCTAAAAGGGCAGATGTCTAATAACGCAAAAGATTTACCACAGTGGACACAATATTGCAGCCAGTATGAAAACCAAGCAGAATCTTATTTCCCATGTTCCTGGCAAACCCTGAAATTGCCCACCATAACTTTCTATTGGACATTTTACATGGGAACAAAGCTGCTTAAGCCTGTAGTTTCTCAGACCATTGCTCTTTGTTTACAGCAAGTATTTCCACATGTAGACTTCTGCACGAGGTTGGAGCTTCTCCTTCTCCCAGGCCTCTCTTACTTCGCACTCATGTGATCTGACATTATTATTACCACAACAGCATGTATGTTTTTCAAGTTAACCCTTTACAGTAATGTAAAATGTTACAAGGCAGATTCATTGCTGAGGGTATGATACGTTCACCTGGTCAGCTGTGTTATTTGTCCAATTTTGCTTCCACCTCTTGAGTTGGCTCTACTTCTGAAACAAGTTGCTTCTCCATTTCTCGAAAGCAATAATATTTTAAACCTATTAAAAATGGACACAATTTTAGGCAGAATTTTCCTGTCCCGCCTGCCACAGGAATCATAGAGGGCGGGACACAGACCATGCAAAGGTCCATTGACCTTGGGTGGGATTTTCTGGTCTTAGGGTGAGCATGGCTGGAAAATCTTGCCCTTAGCGTTTGTGATTAAGTAATATGTGGTGTAAATCTTCAATGTTGGGCTTCTTCGTGTGTACCTATTGCAATATGTGCATTTGTGTATATTGTTTTGAGGTGTACACAGTTTCTAAGTGCTAATGAGTAATTGCTCACAATCCTTTGATCTTTGATTATCACTGATTTGCCAGCACAAGTATTTTATTAAGTCATGTATTTGTAAGTCACTTGTATGTATCAGTGAATGGTTATTGGTTTCGCTCAGTTATCTGGACATCTGGACATCTGGTTAGTGATGCAGAGCAATGCCAACAGGTTCAATTCCTGTACCATCTGAGGTTATTCATAAAGGCCTAGCATTCTCAACCTTGGCACTCGCCTGAGATGTGGTGATCCCCAGGTTAAATCACCACCAGTCAGCTCTCCCCCTCAAAGAGGAGAGCAGCCTATGGTCATCTGGGACTATGGTGACTTTATAGTAGAATAGGAGGCCATTCAGTCTGTAATATCAATGCTGGTTCTCTGCTCGAGAAATATAGCAATGTTTTATTCTGTTTTCTGTGACCATCTAGGCTGCCTAGAATGTCTGCCAACTTTATTGATATGTGGCAAATCTTCAGCTTCTTCATGCATGCCATAATAGAAGGTATTCCTATATAAAACCAACCATGAATGTAACTCCTCTATAAGGTCTTGGAGCCAGGTGGCTGCCTGTAAAATGTAACTTTGGCTGTCTTTTGCACTCCAAAGTAGGGTGATCTAGCCTTAGGAGTAGAAGGACACATCTTTGTTCAATAATTAATGAATAGTTTTCACAAGGTTGATTTAGCCTCAAGCATAGTATAAAATTGATTTGTTTTAGTCAAAGCTCAAGGCAACAAAGTAAATATTATCAGAAATATTGGTTACAAACATAGGAGATCTATGTGGCTAATATTATGATTGATCTCACAAATGATCACTAAAGATTGTATTTCTGAAATACAACTGATAATAACAACTTGTATTCATGCTGCATCTTTGATGTGATAAGATGCTCCACAGCATTTCATAGGGGAGTTTTCCAACAAAATTTGTTTAGGCCACATAGGAAAGATGAAAAACTTGGTAAAGAGGTAGGTTTTAAGAAGCATTTTAAAAGATGAGAGGGATATTTTAGGGAGGGAATTTCAGAGTTTAGGACCCACACAGCATAGGGCATGGCCACCACTGGGGTAGTGGTGAAAATCAAGGACACTCAAGAGTCCAGAAGTTGGAGGAGCACAAGAGATCTTGGAGTGTTTGGGCTGGGGGAGGTTACAGAGGTAGGAAATGAAAGGAATTTGAAAACAAATGTGAGGGGCTGAATTTTTATTTCTGGATCCTGATCCCATCATTGGGTTGGGAACTCACACATATCAGCATTAGAAATAAAAGGGCTATTTCAGTAGAGTGGGTGAAAGCACCTGTGACAATCTCAGAATGTCAGCTACAGGGGTGGAGTGGGAGTCTTAAAACTGCTGGAGCGCTGCTCCAGCCCCACTGTTCAGTTGTCAGGAAGCTGCTTCAGTGCATTGGCCAGGTTGTAATTACTGTGGCAGACCTGACATCCAATGAGAAAAATCCAGTTGATCTCAGAACATTAGCCTTAATAAGCTGCACACCCTTGGTGGTACAGTAGCACACTGGTTAGCACTGCTGCTTCACAGTGCAAGGACCCAGGTTCAATTCCCGGCGTGGGTCACTGTCTGTGTGGAGTTTGCACGTTCTCCCTGTCTGTGTGTCTGTGTGGATTACCCCAGTGCTCTAGTTTCCTTGCACATTCTGAAAGACATGCTGATTAGGTGCATTGACCCGAACAAGTGCCAGACTGCGGCAACTAGGGGAATTTCACTGTAACTTCATTGCAGTGTTAATGTAAGCCTTACTTCTGACTAATAAATAAACTTTACTTCCAGGCAGTTACATTACTAGCCCAAAGCTGCCTTGGCCAAAATGGGCTGGAGGCAGGAATAGGCATTCTGCTCACTGACACCAATATTCTGACTCTTGCATCTCTGACTTGATTCGAATCGTAGAATCACAGAATCCCTGCAGTGCAGAAGTAGACAATTCAGCCCATCGAGTCTCCAGCAATACTCACCCTGTAACCCCATTCAGCTATATATCTTGGGACACTAAGGGACAATTTAGCAGAGCCAGTGAACCTTATCTGCACATCTTTGGATTGTGGGAGAAAACTGGAGCACCTGGAGGAACACCATGCAGACAAGGGGAGAATGTGCAAACTCCACACAGACAGTCACCAGAGGTCAGAATTGATTCCAGGTCCCTCGTACAGTGAGCCAGCAGTGTGCCACCAAGCTGCTGAAGAAATTTGCCCAATTATTTTAAAATTGAGACATTGCCAGATTAGGCTTTAAGATGCCAAGGTTGTGAGAATGGTGGCTGAGCCTCCAATAATTGCCAGGAAGAAGGGTGGCATTAAAAGTGAAGCAACATCGTTTGTAATGGGAACCTGTGTAAAATCATCAGGAAACTCTTTTCATTGCAGTAGATTCTAAGAAATCCAATGCAAGTATACTAATGTAATTTTACTGACAGTAGTTAGTACTGAGATATACTTAATGGTCTTCAGTTGAGACACAGTCCATCACGCAAACAAGCTTCCTATCCATTGACTCTGTCAACACTTCCTGCTGCTTCGGAAAAGCAGCCAGCATAATCAAGAACTCCATGTACCCTGGATATTTTCTCTTCCACCTTCTTCCGTAGGGGAAAAGGATTCAAATGTCTGAGGACATATACCAACTGACTCAAGAACAGCTACTTCCCTGCTGCCAGCAGGCTTTTGAATGAGCCTACATATATTAGGCTGATCTTTCTCTATACCCTAGCTATGACTGTAACATTACTTTCTGCACCCTCTCCATTCCTTCTCCCCTATGTACTCTATGAACAATATGCTTTGTGTGTATAACATGCAAGAAACAATACTTTTCAATGTATCCCATACATGTGAGAATAATAAATCAAATCAAATCAGAGTGGGATAAGACTGGTAAATGGATTGACCTTAACAAGATGAACCAATTTATGCTCATTATAATAATGAAACATTTAAAAAATTTGAAAGCTCCTGAAAATGTACTTTAGACAGTACCATTTCAATATAGTAATCCCTGTCTTACTTGGGATCTGAATTGTTTGGAGAAATGTCTTTGTGCTGTGTACTGTGACTGGCCATTGTCATGTGAACTCTGAATTATGTGGGGGTGCGATTCTCCCAAAAAAATTCTAAGTGCAGAAACTATTTTATTTCCTGAATGGAACATGGCGACAGCAGTATCCAGCCGAATATGAGTGAATTTTGATAGCGATAAGAGAGCTAGCCATTGAAAGAGGAGCAAATAATTAAAATTTCGAACTGCAATTTTGTCCAGGTCATAGATTGCTGGGTGAATCAGTATGGCTTTGGATATTCCAATGGAGGTGAAGGCAGATTTGAGCCTGAATTGGAAATTCTTCCAGTCCCAAAGGCAGGACATTAAAATTGCCACAAAGTTAAACAAAAAACTTGAACAAAGAAGAGTATCAATTCTGTCATCAGTGCTGGGGAAGAGCGCTGCAAGTTGTATTGCCCCCTATATTCACTGAAGAGGAGAAATGCCAGACTGGTGAAATTTTGGAAGCCTTGAAAACTGACTTTGAACCCTGTATGAATGCTAATCATGAATCCCATGTGGTCAATATCAAAGTTTAGAAATAGGGGATATGTATCGATTATTATGTGACTGCATTGAGACGTGTAGCTGAACCTTATGAGTTTGAGCAACTGAAGGATGAGCTAATCAAAGATAGAATTGTCTTAGGAACAAGAGATCCTGCTGTGAGAGCACATCTGCTGAGAGAAGAGACACTTACTCTCAAGAAAGCTATTGACATATGCAGAAGCTCTGAAGTGGTTAATCATCTGCTGAAGAGCATTGATGGGAGAACTGGCTTTGTATTGTGTGGAGACGCAGTTCAAAGCTTCGAGCACAAGACAATGGAGAAAAGGAAGAACAGTTTACTGAAGGGCAAGCAAAGAGATCAAAGCCAGAGTGCAGGTTGTTAATATTGTAGAGGACATGACACAAAGGAAAAGGAAGCATGTCCAGCTTGAGTAAAACAGGGCTCTAACTGCAAGAAGCTGAGTTACTTTGCACACACGTTTTGTTAGAAAGAAGAAAAGCAAGCTTATAAAGATAACTCTTGGAGAGATGTCAGGCAATTATTCTGACAAATCATTCTACGTCCTGGAACAGGTTGGCATCACCATGCCTCAAGCTACAGCATGATTTGTGTCTATTGGAATAATGACTGTAGAAGGCCAATGTATCTTTCTTGTGTTGCGTACACAACATTGCACAGGTAAATCATCCACAACATGTACCTCGATAATGATTTGCATCTTTAAGCTGATACCAAATTCTTACCTTTGCAGTTGCCAGCCAGAAAGCTGCTTCAATCTGCAAAGTAACATGTGAAAGGAAAACATTAATGGCCTTTTTTTTAGAAAAATACTTACACTGATTGGCATCCTGACTCACTTTTCATTTCAATGCATTTGATTTGAAAGGAAATAACCAAATGTTATTACATGGATCCCAAACCAACTCAACAAAGACTCAAATTTAATCACTACGTACATTGAATAATTGATGATGTTCTGAACTGGTAAAAGTAAAGCTACTCATGGACGTTATTCGTGTAAAGAATGGGCTTTGTGATGCAGAAAGAAAATATCACCAATGCTGGAAATCTGAAATAAAAACAAGAAATGCTGGAAACACTGGGGCACAATGGTTAGCACTGCTGCCTCACAGCACCAGGGATCCAGGTTCAATTCCCAGCTTGGTTCATTATCTGTGTGGAGTTTTGCATGTTCTCCCTGTGCCTGTGTGGGCTTCCTCTGGGTGCTCCGGTTTCCTTCCAGAATCTGAAAGATGTGCTGGTTAGGTGCATTGACCCAGACAGGTGCCAGAGTGTGGCGACTCGAGGAATTTCACAGTATCTTCATTGCAGTGTTAATGTCAGCTGACTTGTGACAAATAAATAAACTTTACTTTTAAATACTCAGTTGGTGAAACATTGCGAGTGTTTTTTGAAGTGTTCAGCTAGCATGAAAATCAGAGAGTTGCTGATCCATTTTTGGGCAAGTTTTTACACCCAACCAGAGGGGTTTAACTCGCCAGACAGCCTGTAGAGGAGGTATTGCACTTATGCAGGTCTCTGATGCTGCAAATGCACATTAGCAGGAGCAGGGGTCTGACAAACAGAGAGAGAGCTGTCTGGCCCTTGCCACTACTTCTGGCAGCTTCAACTTGCTACCCGCCCCCCAGCAGTCGCAGAGGCCGGCAACCCGAGATGCAGGCCTGCTGCTCCAATGCTGCCCAGACTGATCACCTCCCCCGCCGACCACAGCCAGAGTGGCAGTGGGGGCCCCCTCCCCATCGATCATCGGCAGAGTGGCAGCGAGCATCTCCACCCCACATTGGGCCACCCCCCATTGACCTGAACCCACAGTCCCCAACTCCCATTTGCTCTGCCCCTGGCAAACCCTCATTGGCCCCACTCCGGCACTGCCTAGTGGATGTTGCCAAGGTGCCCAGTGGGCATTGTCCAGGCTGGCAATGCCAAGGTGCCAGGGTGGCTCTGCTAGTCTGGCACTGCCCAAGGGTAGTCCTGTCTTGTACCCAGTCTTCCTGGGGGCCTCAATGGTGCCCAGTCCACCAGCAAAGCCAATACAACTGTTACCCGTACACAGGTAGCAGGTGTTTTCCTCGCGAGATAGAACCTCTTCTGGCAGGGCCATAAAGGCAAACGAGCCAGAATGAACGAACGCTGGGTTTGCTAAACACATGCAAAACGCTATTTAATAAATTTAAATCAATTAATCAGCCTGTTCCCATTTCCGGTGAGAGGCTGACGGCGCTGGAAATCTGGTGTTGTAAAAGCGCAACAGGTGTGACAATGGGCGCCGTTCCCGCTAGCTGCTTTATGCCCAATTTTACAACATTTTGACACTGCAAAACGGGCGCAAAAAGGTCGTAAACTTCCACCCAGTGGATCTGTCAGCATCTTTGAAGATAAAATCAGACTAAATGGCCTGGATTATTCTGTCAGTAAAGTGTAAACTTTGTGGAGACCAGAGTATGGGGAAGGTTAGGGAAGACAGAAGAGCTGGAAAAGCAGGGACTTCATGGAGAACTTTTTTATTGCCAATGATAGGGGTCTGCACCAATGAAGTCTTATTTCTTTTGCTCATATTTCCATCTATACTGCCTGTCAGATTTACTCTGTATTAACTTCACTGACTTAAGCTGTTGTGTGTGCTGGAGTACTGTGTGCAGTTTTGGTCGCCGTACTTACGCAAGGATATTTTGGCCTTGGAGGGAGTGCAGAGGAAGTTTACTAGGCTGATACCGGGGTTGAGGGGGTTGAGCTATGAGGAGAGGCTGAATAAACTAGGCTTGTACTCGTTAGAGTTTAGAAGAATGAGGGGAGATCTCATTGAGACGTATAAGATGATGAATGGGATGGATAGGATAGAGGTGGAGAGACTCTTCCCACTCAGAAAGGACAGTAGGACTAGGGGGCACAACCTCAAGATAAAGGGGGGGGCGGTTTAGAACGGAGTTGAGGAGGAACTTCTTCACTCAAAGGGTGGTGAATCTCTGGAATTCTCTGCCCGTTGAAGTGGTGGAGGCTGCCTCGCTAAATATTTTTAAGATGCGGGTTGATGGGTTTTTGATAAGCGAGGGGATTAAGGGTTATGGGGAGAGGGCGGGAATTTGGAACTGAGCCACGACAGATCAGCCATGATCTTATTGAGTGGCGGGGCAGGCTCGAAGGGCTGGATGGCCTACTCCTGCTCCTATTTCTTACGTTCTTATATTATGAGCTCTGGCCAATTTCTCTCACCAATGGTCCCTGCTGCTTTAAATATAGGGATGGTAGGATCATCAACATGGGTTCTACTTGAGCCATTGAAGCATAGTACAACTCCTGGATTTCACTGTAAGTCATTTGTCATTCCTTCACTGCTGCAGGGTCAAAAAACTAGAAATCTCCTCTTAACTGAAGTGTGGGTGTACCTACACCAGATGAATTGTAATGGTCCAAGAAGGCAGCTCACCACCACATTATCTAGGCAATTAGGAATGAGCAACAAATGCCAGCTTTGCCAATGATGCCCATGTCTCATGAAGCAATAAAAAAGAAAGATTCTGCTAAAGTTGAAGCAGCACTTCTGAGGTCGTGTCCCCTTATTTCCCTTATGGTTTTTACCTTTTGCTGCTTGTGGCAGCTCAGGAACAAAGACTAACAATAAGCAGTGTTCTATTAGAACCAAGCAAACACAAGTACCATGATAGATATCATCCTAATGTTCATTGCAGTCTCCATTCACTGGGTCTATCCAAAACTTCAAAAGTTCCAGATTTCCATTCTCCTTCATAGGAAGAACTTCTTTCTGACATTAACCCTGAACAATCTTGCGTTCATTTTAAGTCACTTAGTTCTGGACAGCTCCACCATTAAAAAATGTTTCTCTCTATCTACCCAACCAGCTCCTATGATCATCTTAGGTACCTTAATGAAATCACCCTTTAACTTTCCATACTCAAAGGAAAGCAAGCATAATTTATGCAACTTGTCCTCATGGTTAAGCAACTTTAGCCCCCAGTTTCATTCAGCTGAACCTGTGCTGCATTCCCTGATGCAGAGGTGGGAAAATTACTGCTTCATTCAGGCACGAGGAGACTGTTGGACCACAAGTCTGTATTCAGAGACCACGCTGCAGTCTCCACTCACTGAGGTTCTCTGCAAAGAAGGTCAAGTTCATTAATTTCTCATTCAGAGACTGGAATTCTAGCACTAAGTCAAAGATACAGTTCCAGAACAATTGGTCTAACTGACATCCTGTGGGGCCTACTTTACCATTTTGATTCTAAGTGCTGGGCAGACTTGAATCTGGGAATGTTTCAGATCGACTTTTAGACCTGTTGTCAGGCACTCCCATACAAATTCTGCCTGAAAAAGAATCAGCGATTCCGAATCGTGCTGTACATGTCTGTGGGTGGGGCTTAACACCCCAAAATCCTGCAGCTCCGATTGATGCCTCCAACTGCGCACGCGCAGAAAAATAAAATTGAAAAACGCTGCCCTGCCACATTGCTCCTGGGCCGGATAATGCTTCCCCTGGGCCTCACGGACATTATCCCACCCCCACAACATAACTGATCACCTTATCCCCCCACCCCCCACCCCCCCACCCAGATGGATTGAGGCCCCCTGCCTCTCTTCTCCCCCACCGATCGCACGCAGAGTGGCACTAGATCCCTCTCTGCCCCCCTGCCACAGATCACACACAGAGTGGCAGCGGACCCCCCTCTTCCCCCCACCGATCACACACAGAGTGGCAGTGGAACCATCCCCCACCCCCCCCCGCCCACACACACACACACCGATCACACACAGAGTGACAGCGGACCCCCCCTTACCCCCACCAATCGCTTGCAGAGTGACAGTGGAGACAGCCATCTGACCCGTCTCCGTCCTCTCCCCCAATCAGAGAGCGATCTGACCCATCTCCCTCTTCACCCCCACTATTCCACACCCACCCCCTCCCCCACCACCGATCTGAGTCAGAAAGCCACCGAAAACTCTGAATTTACCTTCTCAGAAGCTGGAGTGCCTGAATTGGACCTTCGCAGACTATGTCCATTTTGCGCCGAATCGGGACGGGTGAATCTGGTGCTCAAGGGAGAAGTGCCAGTAAATTTGGGCTTGCAGCCCATTAAGTCAATTTAAATGCATGCAAATGCATTTAAATTGACATTGCGCCTGTTTTGGGCATGGTGCCGATGGCGGCCATTTTTGGCCCTTAGTAAAGGGGGAACGAGCATGGAGATGGTCGCAGATCGCACAACTCGCCTCACACTCGACTTTACCAAGTTTTTGTGCCAGAAAACAGTTGTAGTTTGATTGCAAAATCGGGCCCTATGTGTGCAGAGTTCAAATGATGCAAATAGAAGGAAAAGTATCTAAAGGTATCTTTCTTGCATTTACACAGTTTCAGTACACCTGTCTGGTGGGCTTGTAGTTCCACTTAATGTTTTATTTAATCAAGACATTCATCTCCTAGTTTTCAGAAGTTGGATTTTCTAAATCTTCATCCTGCCACAACTGAAAGGTTCAGCGCATTATACATTTGGATGCATTAAATATTCAGTTTTTATAGCAGTTCACTAGGACTTTTTCATCTAGAGAAATGCGAAAGAAGCATTACTACAGATGCTTTGTGACTGACCAGGTTTCTTCCTGCTAATGGATTTATGTTGGGCAAATGCATCCACAGTGAAATCACTGCCGCAAAATGTATTGATTTTGAATTATTAAATTCTACAATATCATGAAAATGAGCATTTTGTTTGCTACAGGAGTATTGTGACTTAAATTACTCTGCTTTGAGAAATGTTTCATTAGCTAGTATTGATATATTCTGGCTGTGCGCTGATGCCTACCATTATCAATTATTTTAGTCTAGATTCAAGTTAAGTTACACAATGATCTCTGCGACATTTGGTGGTGTATCCTTCTGTTGCACATGACATCTTCTCAGTGGAATTAGTGCGTTCTGTTTTAGTCCTGAGCTAAAACAAGTAGGTGGGCAGCATGGTGGCACAGTGGTTAGCACTGCTATCTCACTGTGCCAGGGACTGGGGTTTGATTCCTGGCTTAGGTCACTGTCTCTGCAGAGTCTGCACATTCTCCACATGGCTGCATGGGTTCCCTCCGGAGCTCTGGCTCCCCCCCACAGTCCAAAAAACATGCAGGTTAGGTGCTTTGGCCATGCTAAGTATTCTCTCTGTGTACCCGAACAGGCCCCAGAGTGTGGCAACTAGGGGATTTTCACATTAACTTCATTGCAGTGTTAATGTAAGTCAACTTGTGACACTAATAAACGAATTTAAATAAACTTAGCGAAAAGCAAGAGATGTATTTATTTTGTTTTTTTTAGAAAACACACCACTTGCTGTGTCATTAAGCCATACAGAATAGCAAGGTCATGAGTCTTATGTTCTATTTTCTGTTAATTGCAATTAAATTAAATGCAAGTGGTTCAATCCCTTTTTGGAGCTGATCAGGCCCTGGCACTTCTGTGATGTTATGTTATGTCACTTATCAGCCAGGGCTTAAATGTTGTCCAGGTCTTATTGCGATAAGCATGCATTGCTTCCGTACCTGAGGAATTGCAAATGTTATTCAACTCTGTGCAATCAGCAGCAAACGTCCCCACTTATGATCTTATGTTGGAGGAAGGTCTATTGATTCAGCAGCTGAAGATAGTTTGGGCCTAGGACATTACCCTGAGGAACTCCTGCAGCAATGTCTTATGTCATAAAATCAACATTAAAAAAAGACATGATCGTTTAAAGTAATTCACAAGATCACTCTAAACATCAATTTAAATATCATACTTTTTTACAAAATGCTTTGGCATTGAGAAATGCCATGAACATGAGGAGAGACATATGTTGTTTCTTTCTCACTGATGTATGCTGCCTGCGAAGTCTTTTCAAATCTGCTGAATGTGCAATAGCTGCCAGTTACAATATGCTATTTATTTTTGTTTTCTAACCTTTTTTGAAAAGCGTTCCATATCATCATTAAGTAATCCAGGGCTTCCGCAAGAATGTATGCAGTCCGGCAATTGTTATCAAGTACTTGAACCAACCCTTTTATTTTATGTACACAGTGATTCAATTTCAAGACATGGAATCAATTCTATATTGTATACTTAAAACTGGAAGTATAGAGAAAAGTAATAGCTAAACGATTATCATTATGCACTAAATTATTCTGCAGTTATTGCATTGGCAAAACAATGTTTTCTTTGGAATACAGGAGCTCTCATGAAAACTTGTAAATCTAAATTGCTAATTAATGTAGGTTTATTGAGCAAGAAGGCTTGGATTCTGAGACCAGTTAGGAGATACAGTATTTGTCCATTATACAATAATGTATTGATTTAATGAAACAAAAGCTAATAGCCTACATTCTTAAGATTGTTGGAAATATATGCAGATATAGAAGGACTGTAGAGATAAAAGCAAGTTGAAAGACATATGGGCTAAGAATATTCACAGGGAAAAAAGAGCAGTGCTGTGTACTGTGTTGCTAATAGTATAGAAGATTTTCTCAGGATGCAGCAGATATCAGGATGTGGCATTTTGCTCATTATGTTTCCGATAGTCCTGTTGAGTCAGTTAAATCAGCGTTTCCTAGACAGGTCTCCTATAAACTCAAGCCTCATTTCGCTTATATTAGAGCACATAATGTGCTGTACACATCAAATGCATGTTGCAGTATATGAAAAATTGTGTTCTCTCTCTTTAATTTAAACGTTTCAGGGTAACAATCCAAAAATAAAGCTATTCCTGACGAATGAGTTGTTTCATTACTGCAAGATTAATATTTCAGTGTGTGAGATGAAGGCAAAGTTGCCCTCAAAAATGATATGTGGAAGAGTGCTGTTAGTTTCTTGAGCCTGGACCTACAGTTCCCAATTCCAAACTCTTAAAATTCTTCAGCAAGTTTAAAAAGTGTGTTGAAAATGTGAATTCATTGTCTCAACTGAGCTGAGAAAATACAGTAGGTTGCTTCTCAGAAAACACACTGTATTCCTGGTGACCTAATGAGTCCTTGACCACATTTCTAGTCACCACATGATAACGGTTCAGTTCCAAGGATAAATAATCTTCTTGGGCAATTAGCCTGCGAAACCAGATATTCATGCTGTGGCTGCAGATGCTCCAAATGAAGTGCAGGAAATACGAGCTGGCATAGCGTATTTGACATTATTTCCTCCATTGAAAGATAACAACTAATTTCAGTGTTTGACGAATGATATTTTTGAATTCTTGTGGGCTGCCAATATTTACTACATCTCAGGTTACTTTTCAGAATCAGGTTACTTGGTCCTACTTCAGTGGTTAGCTTTGAGCCCTTTCGTTAAATTGCAAAGTGATGCTTTCAAGAGGGACCACATCTCAGTCAAATAAATGCATCTTTCTGCATTAATGTGGTGACTATACAAAAATATGTATTAAGCACATTAATTTTCATTAAATACTCATTTGAAGACTTTCAAGTCATTCCTTCCTGGTGCCCGTAGACTGCTGTTAATGATCTCGAACGAAAAATTTTATTGCTTTTGTGTGATAATAGCATACAGGAAAGAAATGCTGGTGTTTCTACTTATGCTTGTACAAATGGTAGGTTCATGTTACATTAAAAAAAAACATCATCTTTCCAGGATAGCCTCTGGTATCAAGTACATTGGAGAATTTGGAAAGAGGCATTCATGAAACTGGCAGCTCTGATAACATGGGTCTCAGTCAATGTGCCATAATGTTTGGAAATCATCCAACCAGGGTATTGAACATTGTAAGTTTTTTTGTTTATGTCATACAGAGAAAATTTTCAAGTTCAGCTTTGATTTTGAATAAAATGGGCTGGGTTTGAGTTCTTCACTGAGTCCAGTCATGCTTGGACCGAGACTGAGAACGCCATATGATTTGATCAAACTGAAATGCTTCTTTCATGGAGCCCGCCTGGATCATAAGTTTTGCGTGTTGAATTTGGCTAGGGTAAGCATGAGATGTTTCACTTCGGGTATGGTTCAAGTGACCCATTAGGGAGCTTTTATCAAATGCAATTTATTTAAGAATATAATTAACATATATAGTAAGAAAATTAGCAAGATCTCTTATCAATTCCAAACAAGAAACAAACAATCATGATAATGTATAACCCTTAACAAAGATATCTGCAATTGTCTAATCAAACCAATCCCACTGACCCACTTCCACAGATTTAACACAGCACAGATTAATGCAAACGTGATATTGGAA
Organism: Carcharhinus amblyrhynchos; assembly: GCF_965287045.1. NCBI lineage: Eukaryota > Metazoa > Chordata > Chondrichthyes > Carcharhiniformes > Carcharhinidae > Carcharhinus > Carcharhinus amblyrhynchos. The sequence goes on along the minus strand of NC_137326.1, from coordinate 96,582,933 downwards.
ATTGAGTTCTTTAGTTGAAATCTGCAGCTTTCAGGGTTCACTCTGAACAATTTGAAGATAAGATAGCTTCCCTAAACATCGGAGAGACTCTGTTCCAACCCCCAACAACAGCAGATCTTCATCCATCAGGATAACAAGATCTTGTTTTCAGATAACCAACAGGATTTTCAAAATAATAGGGAGAGAGGGAATCCACTTATTTTAAGCTTGCTGTCCCTTCTAAAACTGAAAATTAAAGTTGCAACTCCAAACTGATATTGAAAAAAATGTCCAAAAACACATGACTGTCTTCCTATCAATGCAGGATCATAAAACTAATCCCAAACTAAACACAAAACACCCCCATTTAAACCACTTAAGTAGCAAAAGAAGAACTCATCATAGTCAGCCCAGCAACATAATAATGGCTAAGGCTGTGATTTGGGGAACACTGACTGTGAGGGCCGCAGGGATCATGATTTAAAAGCAACATCTCTCAAAGCTACATTAACATCACACGTTGACAAGATTGTTGTTGTGGAGGCTGAGGGGAGGATAGGCTGAGTGGATTTTAATCCATTCAGAGGAAATCAGATTGGTGGACACTTCAATTAGTTACTCACAATAGAGTCACCTGGGTTGCACCACTTCCAACTGACAAATAATAAGGCAATGTATGCTAAGCAATGAAATAATCAGATACCAAAAGTGATTTTATCTTTAGCTTGTGCTGGCAGTGCTTATCCAGGCCCTATTAGGAAAGTCTGGTCCCCTTGTTGAGGTCACACTGCCCATTATCTACCCCAAGGCTCATCTGAACTCCTTCCCCACATTTACCTGAATGCCAAGAGCCACCTGATGTTCTGAAGATTGGCAGTCATTTATTGCCCATATTCCAGCCATTCTCAGCAGGAAATGAACTAATGGAATGTTAATGAGGTTGAGTGGTTAAAATTGCAGCATATTGTCACAAATGGGAAATGAACTTAAACTAAATGCTTCCTTCCAGAACCACGGTGTGAGTTAACCAATGGCTTCACTATTTCTATTCTCTTGGAAACTCACCTGGTGAATGACTAATGCTGGTACTAAATTAATCATAGTGATTATGTTAAATACAAGTCTCGATGGAGCCTCTGTTGCTCTCCATCAATTTGAATCACTGATTACTTGGAAGGTGTTCTCATCCAGAGACCTACTTTTATTTGATTTAATTGCAAACTTTATCCTTGTTTCACCTACTGACGTCAACAACCCGCTGATACGTGACTCCTCATTTATTCAGATGAAGCATATCTGCTGCAATTTTCCAGCCACATCATGTCTGGCATGGATCATGTTGCAATGGAACAAGGTCAGAAAATCACAAGCGAGGAGTGGTCTAATGAGGGCAACACGGTGACACAGTGGTTAGCACAGCTGCCACACAGCACCAGGGACACAGGTTCGATTCCCAACTTGGGTCACTGTGTGGAGTCTACACCTTCTCCCCATGCCTGTGTGGGTTTCCTCCAGGCGCTCCAGTTTCCTCCCAGTGTCCAAAAGAAGGTTTGATGAATTGGCCGTGCCAATTTCTCCCTCAGTGCTCCCGAACAGGCGCTGGAGTCTGGCAACTGGGGGATTTTCACAATAACTTCATTGCCGTGTTAATGTAAGTTTACTTGTGACACAAATAAATAAACTTTAAACTTTAATATGTTCAGCACCAGTGCAAAATACCATTGGAATCTTCCCAGCCACCGCATCCGAACATAATCTGGTTCCTGCCCAGATTTAAATAAGCAATTAAATATGTTGCATCTTGTTTTAGATTGGATTCCCCCTGCTTCTGGGATTCTCCAACCCCGGGGCACAATAGGAATCTCATGAGAATCATGACTGGTCACAAATGGAGACAAGGTATGATGGTCATGCGAGGGTGAGGGGCTCCGAAACCATTTAAGCCCGTGGGTAGTCGGGGACATGGCTGGGCAAAGCAATACCTGAAAGTACCAATCTTGCAGTGCCAGGTGGGCACTGCCATGTGGGCACTGCCAGGGTGCTGGGTGATGTTACCAGCATGCCAGATGGACACTGCACATCCATTGCCACGGCACCTTTGGCAGGACCAGATGATAACACTGGCAGGAAGGTACAGAAACTCCCGCCCATGATTTTGTATAACTCTTTCAATCTCTCCTTCACCTCTTCTGCTCGTCCAGCTTCTTTAATCTCTTCATTTAACTGAAGTTTCTCATCCATGGGATTATTTTAATAAAGCACCCTTTCTAAGACCTTGACAAGTTTTCTATTGGGCGATGCCCAGAATCAAGTCATAATATTCCAGCTGGGTTGTCACCAGTTTTTTAATGAGGTTTGGCATAACCTCTTTGTTCCTGTACTCCATTCCATATTGATACAGCCAAGTATTCCATATGCCTTCTAACCAAACTCTCAGCTTGTCCTACCACTTCTAAGAACTTATTTACATATACCACTACTCCCCCTTTAAAGTTGTAACATTGGCTTATATGTCCTTGCTCATTCTACTAAAATGAATTACTCCACTGCATTAAATTTCATTTGCAATGTGTATGTCCATTTCAGCAGACCACGTGTACTTTTGGGCTGGATTCTGGTAGGGTTGGGTCAGCTCTGGAGGTCTTAAAATTGGTGGTGGGACCTGGATGCCAAAATCTTGTCTCCATTTCCAGCAGATCCCATCTTGGGCTATCAGGAAGAAGGGGGAAGGGCATGACAAACATAGGTGTGGAACCCAAGTTTAGCAGGGTCACTTGAAATTAATTAGCTGTTCCAAGAATGGATACTAGGAACATATTTTCTCTTAACAGGAAAACTTTAACTAGGGAATGCAATCAAAGAACAAGAAGCCTTCCTTTTCAGATGGAGATGAGAATTTTCTTTCTCTCAAAGGATAGTTAATGTGTGGAATTCTCTTTCCCAGAAAGCAATGGAAGTTGGGTCATTTAATTTATTCAAGGCTGAGTTGATTTTTGATCGACAAGGGGGTCGAGAGTAATGGGGGGCAGAGGGGAAAGAGATGTTAAAACCACAATGAAAACAGCTGTGATCTTATTAAATGTTGGAACAGGCCCAAAGGGCCAAATGGCCTACTCTTGCACCGAGATTTGATATTCCTATGTTAACCCATAATGTGGGAGTCAGGAATTTATGGAGGAAACATAAATGTTCTTGAAGACCGGAAAGGATTTGTTTAAGTGTCAATTATTTAAACCTCCTTGATAGTTTGATAGTTTGAATTGGTTATTAAAGGATTAGCCATCTTTGATGTGGTTAGTGAGTAGAAATCTGATTTTCTCATAGATTGGCAACTTGAGAAGGTTTGAAATTTTTGAATGTGTTTCATGACTGAATTTTTCAGTATAAAATATGAATTAGTGAGAGCTTTCTGAGATTGTTAGACATTTAATTATTTTTCTGATCTCCATATGACTTGTGAATTCTATCCACAGTGGATTTGGAGGAGCATGGGACCATATGTGGTAGCATGCAGGTGGCATAGAGGTATAAGGTGACTTGGAGGAGATAGGAGATATGAGTGCACATGGAGGTTGCATGTGTGTGGATGGTAGGCTAGACAGCCTAATAGCCTTGTGTGAAGCCTCAGAGAAATAAAGTTGGCCTTCCACTTAACTCATCTCAACACTCATCTACCTCTGTGGCCACCTCTGAATTGCTCCTGGAGGCAGCAGGCCTGACATGATCATGTCTGCTCTACTGAAAAAGATATTGTGCATGAGGAGTTAATTTGCATGGTGACAGGTCTGTCAAGTGTGGAAATTTCCTGACTTGAGCTTCCCACCTCCACAGTGAATATCCAGCCCTTGAACTTGAATAGCCCTCTCACTGTTTACTAACTGTGAGTTTCATGTCATCTGCAAACATTGAAATGATGCCCTGCATACTGAATAGAGGGAATTAATGTCTATCAAAGAGAGCGATGTTCCCAATGTTGGGGTATTCCACTGCACTCTTCCTTGCAGCTCGCAAAGTAAATGTTTGCTTCTGCTCTGCTTTCTGTCTGTCCACCAATTTTATTTCAATGCAGCCCGAGCTCTTCTAATCCTGTGGCCTTCATTTTGCAAGCCACTCTGTAATGTCATACGTTATCAAACACCTTTTGAAAATCCATAGATACAACATAAACTGCCCGTCTTCCTTTCAGCTGCTTTGTTATTTCATTAAAAAAACTCAATCAAGTCAGTCAAGCATGACTTGCCTTTAAGAATTTCATGCTGGCTTTCATTCATAACTTCATGCTGGCTTAATTTATATTTTTCCAACTGTGAAATACTTTTGCCCTGAAGTAATGTCTCTCACTGTTGACCCTCCACAGAAGTTAGGCTCATTATCCTAGAATTGTAGAATTCATTCAGCACTCCTTTTATGATCAGATGTGTAACATTTGCAATGTTCTAGACTAGGCACCATTTCCATATCGGAGGAGGACTGGGAGACTTTTGTCAAAAGCTCCACAATGTTTACTCTTACCTCACTCAGAATCCTAGAAAGAATTGCATCTAAACTGAGTGAGCTTTCTATTTAGATCTTTGCCAAGCACTTAAATATATCGATTTTATATATTTCTGTTCTACCGAATTTCTCTACTATCTCTTCTCCTTCACCAAAACACTGGCAACATCTTCTTCTTTAATAAGAGATGAAAAAAATATGCCTTTTGTACCTCTGTAATACAGCACGGTGGCACAGTAGTCAGCATTGCTGCCTCACAGTGCCAGGGACCTGGATTCAATTCTGGCCTCAGGTCACTGTCTGTGTGTGGTTTATAGGTTCTCCCCATGTCTGCATGGGTTTCCCCTGGTGCTCTGATTTCCTGCCACACTCCAAAGATGTGTGGGCTAGGTTGATTGCCCATGCTAAATTGCCCCTTAGTGTCAGGGGATTAGCAGGGTAAATAGGTGGGGTTGTAAGGATAGGGCCTGGATGGGAATTGTGGTTGGTGCAGACTCAATTGGCCAAATGGCCTCCTTCTGCACTGTAGGAATTCTATGGGATTCTACAAGAACACCTTTGGTCCCTCATTGGTCCACCTTTGTTTTCACTACTTTTAAATGTATTTGTAAAAATCCTTTGAGTTCCCTTTTATGTTAGCTGCTTTATCTATTCAATAAATTCCATTTGCTGCTCCCATTTCCCCTTTCAGTTTTCCTTTACACTTCTTGCATTAGATTCATTCCAAGTAAAGTTATTCAGGCAAACATTTATCACAAGCCTCCTTCTCTGTTTCATTTTAATCTCTATATTTTAAGTCATCCAGGCTGTTCTAGCTTTAGATGTTCTTCCTTTACCCTTCATGTAATAAGTTTAGTTAATATACTTTAACTATTTCTTTTAAGATCATTTATATTTTTACCTATCAATCGTTTATTCCAATCCACTTGGACCATATTGCTTTATAACTTACTGAAATTAGTCCTCCTCCAGTTGATTACCTACACATTTAAATTTGCCTTGTTATTTTAGTTAGCTTCTTGTAAGCCTATTGATGCTATGATCACTCCTTCTCAAATGTTCTCCCACTGAAAATTTATAGCTGTCTTGTTTCATTCCCTAGAGTCTCCTCCAGCACTGCTTCATTCTTCACTGGACGAGAAATATACAGATCAAGGAAGTTGTCCTGTATATGTTTAAAGAAATCATACTTCGCTTTGCTCTTTGTGTTGTAATTTTCCAAGTCTGTATTATGGCAAGTCCTCCATTATTATTGTTCTAAAGTTCTTGCATTTATGAAATTTTTCTGAAAATTTGTGTATCTATCTTCTCACTTTTTGGTGGCCTGTCATATTTGGCAGCGATCTATTGTTCCATAATGTGACCTTAATAGATTCTGAGGGGAAAATTCACACAACACTATTTCAAAGCAGCTTGCATCAATTCCTGAAGGCAGATAACATCACGGACCATTATTTGCATGGATTTACCGCAACATGTTCACCACTGATATCACAGAGGAAACCCAGTGGACCCTGTAAATAGTAATCCACTGTGCTGTCGGCCATCAGAGAATCTGCATAATCTGCTTTAGTAGTTTTCCTTCTGTCTTTAAACCTTCAAGTGCACCATAACTGTCACATACTGTTTTTGTTATCCCACCCACATTGTCACTTCTTCTTTACTAAATACACTGCAGCCAGGATTATCATGTACCATTCCTCTTCTTGATGAGGCAACTCTCCATTATTGCCACTATATTTTAATCCCTCAGTGACTATGATTGCAATTCTTATCTACCACATTCTGGGCCTTAAAGCACATGCATGTAAAATCTTTACCCTGCTTTGCATGCCTCAACTTTCCTCCCAAACCAATCTGATCCTTTCTTTTTCTGATCTACTCTTTATTCTAACGTTTGTCTCTCCCAGTCTTCTGAAATTCTTGTATTTTCTCTTCAATGTTCATTTGGGTGCCACTCCCATTGCCAAATGAGTTCAACATCCCAACACCAGCTCTCCCTCACCCCACAAACACAACACACACACACACACACACACACACACACACACACACACACACACACACACACACACACACACACACACACACACACACACACACACACACTCCTACAGCACTGTAAGCCATCTTGAGATGCAACCTATGAACATTGCGTAGCCCCTCCTGCCCCAGAACCTGTTGCCATGCCTGGGAAATCTGAAGTCCTCCAGTTTCTGCATCATTTCTCCAGCAATATGTTAATCTGTCTCATTTTTCTCACTACCACGTGGCACTAGGAGTAATCTAGAGATTACTATGTTTGTACCTCTTTTTAGACATCCTCCTTCAGTCCTGAAATTTGAGTCCATCAGTCCTCAACCCTTCTCTCATCTGCCATTGATTTCAATATGAACTATGACCTTTGGCTTTTCCTTTTCTCCAAGGCAAAATGTTCTCCACCCATTCAGTAATGTCACTTGATCCAGGCCCATCTCCAGGAAAGTAGCAGGCCATGTTAGGCCCGATATGGCGGCTGCAGAAACTATCCCCTGACTATTGAATCCCCTGTAAGCATTGCCTTCTTACACTTTGCTGCACTCCCTTTGAAATCATTTGCCCCACAGTGCTGTGAATGTGCTCAAGAGTGTGTTGTCCTTTTTAATGGTCTTCAGCTGGTAATCAATTAAGGGTAGCACTTTCCCACTGATCCTTTCATGATCTGTTTTTGGCTACCCTGCCAGATAGCCACGAGCTTACTATTCTCTCAGCCCCTCTGTTGCTGCCACACGGCCATCTCATAAGTTCATTAGTTCATAAGATATAGGAGCAGAGTTCAGCCAATTGGCCCATTGAGCCCAATCTGCCATTCGATCATGGCTGATATGCTCCTTATCCCCATTTTCCTGCCTTCTTCCCATAACCCTTTAATCCATTACCAATTAAAAACCTGTCTAACTTCTCCTTAAGTTTACCCGCTGTCCCAGCATTTACCTTACTTTGGGGGAGCGAATTCCACAGATTCACAACTCTTTGGGAGAAGTAGTTTCTCCTAACTCTGTTTTAATTTCGCTATCCCTAATCCTCAAACTTTGACCTCTCATCCTAGAGTGCCCTACCAGCAGAAGCATCTGCTCCAGGTTACTGTAACCATACCTTTTATCATCTTGAATACCTCCATTTGATCTCCCCTCATTCTTCTAAATTCCAAAGAGTTTGGGCCTAAACTGTTCAATTTCTCTTATAGGACATGCAATCCAGGAAACTCCTGCCACTAAAGTTTAAGATTTATTTATTGGTGTTTCAGGTTTATTTATTGGCAACATAAGTAGGCTTACGTTAACACTGCAATGAAGTACAGTGAAATGAAAATCCCCTAATCATCCCACTCCAGCACTTGTTTGGGTACACTGAGGGAGAATTTAGTTTGGCCAATGCACTTAACCAGGACGTCTTTTGGACTGTGAGAAGAAATTGGAGCACCTGGAGGAAACACACACAAACACAGGGAGAACATGCAGACTTCACACAGACAACAACCCAAGCCAGGAATCGAACCCAGGTTCCTAATGCTGTGAGGCAGCAGTGCTAACCATTGTCCTACCATGTGACCTTTTGGTGTGCAGTGAATCTTGCTACTCCTCAAGCTCAGAAACCCCTGAGCAGGAGTTCAAGCAACTGGAGACGTTTCCTGCACATATGGTTATCCAGGACACAGGAAGCATCCTGGAGCCCCAACATGGCTCAGAAATTACAGGCAAAACATCTCAGCTATTTCATCATTTTGTTTAAAATATTCTCGATAACATTTTAGTATCCCATTATTCATATTTATTATTTAAATTTTTATATATGCAAGATTTTTATTTGATACAATTCTGATCCCTTTAAAGTTGACACCCTCTGTTAAGATAATTTTAATTTGATCTCCTTAGACTTAACAAGTGACCCTGTTTATTTTTCAATATATTTATTATTGTCCCTTGTTCCACTGAACTCAAATGTTACTAGGTTCCCTTTGTTACATTGTTTAATGGATTTCAATCAAAATCCCCAGCATTGTGTTTATAATTCTCATCATCTACCTTTGCCCAAAACTCTTTCTCCTTGAAGGAGAGGCAGTGTTAACACTTGGAATCGACAAATGACAAAAAAGGTTCGTATTTTGATTCTTGAAACACTTCCTACGCTGCCTGACGTGTGTCAGTCTCTATGTTATCCTGAACCTTTGATAGAAGGAACATGCTTCACTTTACAATGGAACTTGCATGTGCTTTGGGTCTGCTAGTTCTGCCTTAAGTTGCAAAAAATTATACCATTGCCTTGGTGAAAATACAAGTGCCGGTTGATATTTTGTCAAATTAAGTCCATTGTGTCAGGGTACAATGCATATATGCAGTATAGTATGGTTTAATTAATTTATTTTATTGCATCGTTTGGTGTCGTGACACCGGCTCTTCCTGATATGCATTAGTGACCTAGACCTTGGTGTACAGGATACATTTTCAAAGTTTGTAGATGATTTGAAACTTGGAAGCATTGTGAACTGTAAGGAGAATCATGTCGAACTTCAAAAGGACATAGACAAGATGGTAGAGTGAGCAAATGGGTGGTGGATGAAATTGAATACAGAGAAATATGATGTGATTCATTTTGTTGAGAAGAACATGGAAAAATGATATGAAATAAATGGTTAACTTCTAAAGGAGGGGGTGTGGGAGACAAAAACTTAGGGACCTGGGTGTTTATGTGCGTAAGTCATTGAAGGTGGCAGGACAGGTTGAGAGAGTGGTTAATAAAATACCGATCATCCTGGGCTTTATTACAAGGGGCATAGAACACTGGAGCAAAGAGGTTACATTAAACTTGTACAAGTCACTGGTTTGACCATAACTAGAGTGTTGCATCCAGTTCTGAGCAGTGCACTTTTGGAAAGATGTAAAGGCATTGAAGACAGTGCAAAAAAGATTCACAAGAATGGTTCCAGGGATGAGGGAAACAGTTACAAAGGTAGATTGGAGAAGTTGGGAGTGTTTTTCTTGGAGAAGAGAAGGCTGAGGAGAACATAAAGTTATTTACAATCATGAGGTGTCTGGACAGAGTAGAAAAGGGGAAGACTGTTCCTGCTCGTGAAAGGATCGAGAACGAGAAGGCACAGCTTCGAAGTAATTTGCAGAAGAAACAGAAGTATGATGAGAAAAAGCTTTTATGCAAAGCGAGTGATTAAGGTCTGAAATACACTGCCTGAGAGTATGAGGGTGACAATTTCAGCTGAGGCATTTAAAAGGGAATTAGGTCGATATCTGAAAAGGAAGAATGTGCAGGGTTGTGGGGAGAAAGCAGGAAAATGGTGCTATGTGAAATGGTCATTTGCAGAGCAGGTGTAGACATAATGGGCCAAATGGCCTTCTTCTGTGCTGTTTCAATTCTGTGATTTTGTATTCTGTCAAAGGTTTTCCATTTACTTCCCCCTTTCTCTTTAATTCCTTAATCCATGGAGCCTGGTTGGAAAGCCAGGATACGTGCAGTTAACTATTAAAAACTGAGAAGCCTCAAAGAACTTGCAGAAGGAAAACTGAGATTCAGCAGGGATTTTGCATAGCCTGATTGAGCTGGGAATTGAACTGAATATATCCAGGGAAATGTGGAAACGTAGGCTTCATTGCACACCATATACCAAACTGCTGCTAAGATTACAGGTTCAAAGACACTCATCCGCTTACTGCAAAACTGCATCCCCAGTGATACCTGTAATATCTGCATGTATTTCACATACAAAGTCATTCAGCCTCATCGCATTACCTTGAAATGATTCTTGAGCTGGAGTTTTGTTCAAATAAAAACAGAAAATGTTGGAAATACTCGGCAGGTCAGACAGCATTTTCGAGGAAGAAACAAATGGTAGGTCTGTGATCTTTTGTACAGACTGGAAAAAGGTGGAGATGAAACACACATTAAGCAAGTACAGACGCAGGGCAAGTGGGAAGGTGGGGGGGGGGGGAGGAGGTGAATGAACAAGGGGACTGTCTTTGACTTTAAATCAAAGCTATCCTGCTTTGCAGTCCCATTGCATCCTTCACCTCATCCAGCACTTTATTACTTTCTTTTGGGTGTCAAACATCATAAATTTCAATAACCTTTGTATACCAATACCCTTCTGGATTCTTCTTCATTTTTAGTTTCCTTTGATCCCATCCCTTCTTCCAATCTCACACTTTGCTGTTCTTTCTCTATCCCCTCTGACCTATTGCTTCTCCTCTTTGATATTGAATGATGAGTCCTCAGTAAAGGCCACAATTTTCGTTCCTTTAAATATCAAGGGATTTTGAGCTCGGCACAATGTTGAGTCTCTCTTCCATTGCCTGATCTGCAAACATTTCTTTGGCTGGGAGGCTATCTCCTGTGTCCAGAAATCTTACTTCACTTGGACCCCATCTTCTAGCCTCATACCCACTTTAGGGGGTGAATTTTTCTGTTCTGCCTGCCACAGAAACCGTAGCGGGTGAGGGGCAGATGATGGAAAGTTCATTTGGCTTCGAGTGGAATTTTCCAGTTTTGGAGCAAGCATGCCTGGAAAATTCCAGCCTTCATTGAGACCTGCTGGCATGATACTGGCTAACTCAATCTTTCTTTTCTGCTTATTAATTCAAACGTCTCTCCCTCTGAACCTGCAGCACTCCATTTTTTCAGGTCCAATCCTAACACTGACAGTAAATGTGTTGACAAGGGTTACAGTTGTTGTTTGGTGAACCAATCACAACCTTCTGGAGGCTGAATACCAACCCTCTGATGCTTCCTCCTACTTCCCCAGGGACCATAATACCACTGAACAACAAACCATTGTTTGCTGAACTGTCACTGACCTTGTATTCTCGAAAGATGTGCGGGTTAGGTTGATAAACTATGCTAGATTGACCAGTGGATTGGAAAGATAAATACGTGGGGTTACGGGAATAGGGTCTGGGTGGGATTGTCATCAGTAAAGACTCGATGGGCCAAATGGTCTCTTTCTACACTGTAGGGATTCTATGAACTAGATTGCCCATGCTTAAAGGTCAATGCAATCAGTGAAGTTCCTGTCAGTTCAGGTCGTGTTGACTCAAGTCACAGATCTCTTAAACGAAGAAGAGACTAAGTCGGTTAGGATTATATTCACTGGAGTTTAGAAGAGTGAGAAGGGATCTCATAGAAATTTATAAATGTAAAAACTTATAAAGATCTTTCCCTCCACTGCCTGCATTCCCATTGTCCCCCGAACAACTTTTTCTACCTCTTTCCCAGACTTCACCAACAGGTGGAAGATCCATCATTTCAGCCAATTCATGCCCCATAGACCTCATTTCCTCCTGCAGTCAGAACCATTATTCCAGTATACAAGGGGGCCACGCATCCCACTGAGTCTGCCATGCCTGCCTATTTGTGGAAAATGTGAAAGACTCTGTTCCAATCCCAATAAGGTTGCCTTCCTCACCTATTTTTTCGGTACATTGATAATTGTATCAGTGCCATTTTCTGCTGTGATCTTTGGTTGGAAAATTGAATCAACTTAGTTTTCAACTTTGACCTTTTTTCTCATCACATGGTCCAATTCTGGCTCTTATTTCCCTTTCTTTGATTCCTCTATCATCATTTCTGGGATAGGTATTGACCAATATCCACAATAAACCCCACTGACACCCATGTACAATGATACTTCTTCCCATTCCATTTTGTGTATTTCTATTCTATCCTCCCAGTTTCTCCATTTCCCTCACACCTGTTTGCCTCCTGCCACATTCCACACCCAGTGCTTCCACTATATCTTCCTTTTTCTTCAACTGAGAGGTCCCTTAACTTGGTTGATAGGTGTTCATTCCATTTCACACACTTTTGCTGCTACCTCTTCCCCTTCCTCGCAGAACCATGATAAGGTTCCCCTTGTTCTTGCCTTCCAGCCCACCAGCCTCCATGCTCAACGGATCACTCTCCACCACCTTCAATGCGATGTCACCACAAAATATCTTCTCCTCACCTCACCAATCACCCCCAACACCTAATCTCTTCCTGTCCCATGCAAGCGCAGGAGATGCCCTTTAATCTCACCCTTTTCCACCATTCAAGTCCCAAACACTCCTTCCAGGTGAAACACCAACTTATTGGTTTTTGGACCTGCATGCTTCTTTAAATTTACCATACAGTGTTTGCTGTTCACAATGTGGTCTCCTCGATATGGCAGGACCAAATGTGGATCAACTTTGCGGAACACCTCCGTCCAGAAGCATGATGCAGAACTTTCAGTTGCTGCTCAGTTTAATTCTCTACCTCAACTCCCATTCAGAATTCTTTGTCCTCAACCTCCTATAGTATTCAAATGATTATCAGTGTAGGTTTAAGGAGTAGCACCTTAAGGGCGGCACAATGGCACAGTGGCTAGCACTGCTGCCTCACAGTGCCACACGCCCATGTTCGATTCGGGGCTTGGATCACTGCCTGTGTGGAGTTTCTCCTCGTGTCTGCATGGGTTTCCTCCGGGTGCTTTGGTTTCCTCCCACAGTCCAAAGATGTGCAGGTTAGGTACATTGGCCATGCTAAATTTTCTCTTAGTATATCTGAACAGGTGCCGGAGTGTGGCGACTGGGGGATTTTCACAGTAACTTCATTACAGTGTGAATATAAGCCTATTTGTGATTAATAAATAAATAAAATGAACTTTCCATTGGGCACTCTAAGGCATTCTGGACTCAACATTAAGTTCGACAATTTTAGATTGCAACCGCTGCTGTTTCTTTGGGCAGCAGTTGGTGGCAACAATTCTGTTTTCATCCAATTGCATCTGCTCCAGACCCATCTTTGCTTGTCCCATTACCATCTCCATTTGCTTTCTTCCAACATTTCTTTGATGTTTCCTGCCTTCCACCCTAGCACTCATCTTCCCCCTTGTTCTTTTCCTTTCCTTTTCCCTGCCTCTGTGATTGCTTAAAACCTGTTAAGTCCCTAACTTTCTCCAGTTTGGATGAAAGGTCATTGACCCGAAACATTCACTTTGTTTCTCTCTCCAGAGATGCTGTCTGACCTGCTGAGCATTTTGAGCAGTTCTCTCTTTTTTTCAGATTTCCAGCCTCCATGGTGTTTTGCCATTGTTCAAACAGTTTGTTTCTCTATAGAGAATTTGAACATTTGCTTCAAACAAGAAGCCATTCAAACAGTCATTTGATCCAATCACTTCTGAAGTCAGAATTCTTTGGTTGCAGATGGAAAGATGAAACTTGTGAAATGTCAGACAAGAGCAGTCAATCAAAAATAACAGTTCCCCTCAGGGAGACTTTTAAGTGAATGGGCTGATATTGACATTTTGCAAGCTAATCATTTTTTGTACAGTGTATAGAAATCTTGATCCAAGGATAACATGTATTATAAACAAGGAAGTAAACTGTTAGATTGAAATATGTCATTCGATCATTGAATATTCACTTGAAGCTGGTAAAAGCAAAAAGGGAATTCCAGAGACAATAGATATAAGACCAGAAGACATAGGAGCAGAATTAGACCATTCAGCCCATCAAGTCTGCTCTACCATTCAATCATGGCTGATATGATTATCATACCCATTCTCCAGCCTTCACTCCATAACACTTGATTCCCTTACTGATCAAGAACCAATCTACCTCTGTCTTAAAGACACTCAATGGCCTGGCCTTCACAGCCCTATGTAGTAAAGGGTTCCATAAATTCACCACCCTCTGGCTGAAGGCATTCCTCCTCATCTCAATTTTGAAGGAGTGTCCCTTCACCCTGAGATTGTTGCCTCGAGTTCTAGTCTCTCCCACTAGTGGAAACATCCTCTCCACGTTCACCTTATCTAGGCCTCTCAGTATATATAGCTCTGGGGGCCAAAGGGATCAAGGGATATAGGGAAAGGGGGGATCAGGATATTGAATTTGATGATCAGCCATGATCAAAATGAATGGTGAAGGAGGTTCAAAGGGCTGAATGGCCTACTCCTGTTTCTAGTTTTTATGTTTCTATATTTTAAATGGGAGAAATAAGACTGACGACTTCTGACAAAGGTAATATGAAAATGGAGGTTATGAGGTGGTGTATCTGTTAATTAGTCGTGGTCAGAAAATCTCCTAGAATAGTTTTGTTTCCCAGCGCCATTAACTGCAGAAGCCCTCAACAGTCTATCCTTGGATCCCTCCTATGTCGCACTTACACACAGCCCCTTGGTGACACGATCCAAAAACTATATGTCAGGTTCCACGAGCTGATGCAGCCGCCACATAATGTTATCTCTCTCAATTTCTTCACTGTACCCAATCTGACACACTGCCTGTTAGATGAATAAATATTTCCTCCAAATATTGAGAAGGCCAAAGCTTTTGGGTGGGATTTTCCTCCCCCTCCACAGTGTGTTTCACAACAGTTTGCCACTCATTGGGATCTTATGGTCCTGCTGGTGTCAACTAGATTTTACACTGAACATGCTCCTCACCATTGGAAAACCTGCAACAAGGTGTGCTGTTGGCGATATCTTAAGATCTGCCGGTGTAAACAGCAGCAAGATTTCAGTGATTGTCTTCAACCTGTGCCACAGAATTGATTCTCTATTCTCCTCCCTGCACACTGAAACTGATTCAGACAGTTCTCAACTTCAGTATCCTATCTGAATTATACTACAAATGTCAGAACCCTTAGGAATATTAACATACAGAGGGATCTGGGCGTGCAGGTTCAAAGTTGCCTAAAAGTGGCAACAAAAGTTGCCAAGATGATTAAGAAGACATATGGCATGCTTGCCTTCATCAGCTGAGGTACTGAGTACTAGGAAATCATGTTGTGCTATTATACAACCTTGGTTAGGCCGCATTTGGGATATTGCATGCAGTTCTGGTCACCACACTACCAGAAGGAAGTGGAAGCTTTGGAGAGAGTGCACCAGAATGTTTCCTGGTCTCAAGGGTGTTGGCTATGAGGAGAGGTTGAATAAATTAGGATTGTTTTCATTGGAAAGAAGAGGCTGAGGGGAGAGGTCTACAAAATTATGAAAGGCATACACAGTCAGAGGCTTTTTCCTAGGGTGGAAGTGTCAATTACAAGGGGGCACAGGTTCAAGTTGAGAGGGGGAAAGTTTAAGGAAGAAATGCAGGGGAAGTTTTCACGCACAGTAGTGGATGTCTGGAATGCACTGCCAGAGGAGAAGGTGGAAGCAGGCATATTAGCAACATGAGGAAACACACATCCTTGCTTATCTTTTTTTCACACTGATGAATTCCAAATCTTTACTGGCCGATCTCCCACCTTCCATATCCCTCAAGTCATGCAATGTTCTGCTGCCTGTATCCTTTCTTGCCGTTCACCCATTATCCCAGTGCTTACTGATCTACATTGATGCCCAGTCAGCAACACCTCAGATTCAAATTTTTCATTGGAGGATTTGAATCCTACCATGGCCTTGCCCCTTCCTATCTCTGTAACTAGCCTTCTCCAGCCCTACGCTGCTTTGAGAACTCAATGTTCATCCAATTCTCACCTCTTGTGCATCCAGATTACCTTTCTCCCTGCATTGGTGGCTGTGCCTGCGATTATTTAATCTGTAAATGTTGGAGTTCCCTCCTGAAACATCTCCACCTTTCTGGACCATCTCGAGGGCAACATGACAGCTCAGAGACTATCTCTGTTGCTGTGCGGACACATGGATTTGGGCCTGTGTCTGTGGGAGTTTGCACGTTCTCCCCGTGGTTGCGTGGGTTTCCTCCGGGTACTCCGGTTTCCTCCCACATCCCCAAAGATGTGCTTTTAGGCTGATTGATTGGGTACTAAATTGTCCCTAAATTGGACCTCCCTGATCCTGGCACATTAGGTGTAGACTAAAATCATGAATAGGACACTGAGACAGTGGGACGGCGGCGCGGGCTCGTTGGGCCGAAGGGCCTGTTTCCCGTGCTGTGTTGCTCTTTGTTCTTTGTTCTTTCTTTATTCCCTCCTTCAAGATGCTCCTTAAAATCTACTTGTGGGTATCTGATCTCTCTCTCCCTCTTCAGAAACCATGTCCTAAGAGAACCATGTTAACCTTACTCTGAAGATAGTGGTACATTTATTCAGTTTGCAAGGCTCTTTCAAAAGATTGTTCTTTGTCTCCCTTGAGCTCTTTTAAATCATTGATCTTTCCCATCAGCATCAGAATTTTTAAAGCATAATTTATCTTATGGCCAAGAAATTACAACCCTCTCCTCTCAATCCTGGTCAGCAGAGTTCTTTTGGTCTCTGATTTTGGTTGTCCCTCTTCATTGATAGTACAACTTGTCCAATATATCTTTGACAACTCTGCAGCATTAATTCTTCTCTGCTTTGATTATCCAACACTTCCTTCTGCATGGCCATCTGTCCTATTGCTTTATACGGCTCAGTTCAGATTTTGGTAGTGCTCATGTAAAGTGCCTTGGGATGTTTTGCCACCATATAAATGGACATTTTTTGCTGCAGTAGATTGAAAAATAAGAGACATGGCAGTCAAGGGGTAATACAGGAACATACCTTTCTTCTAAGGCAGAGAAAACTGATTAGATTCTTGTGGGCAACTGGATAGTATTATGCTCAGGAATGGGTGATTGTAAGCCAATAAAATGGTCAACGAACATTAATCGTTGAGAATGAATGAGGAGTATGGCTGGAGAGCAGTATAATTGGGGACAGGTCATACTCTTTGTAATGGGGAAACAGGGCATTAGGAATATTGGATAGTTTATAGTTTGGAAAGAAAACAAAAAAACCTGAAAAGATATTAATGAAATCCCTGTAATGGATTGATTCTAGGCAATGTTCAATACCACAGGAGGAAACAAGATTGTGAAAGAAAAGGCAGCTAGAACACCCGTGGGACTAACCTGAATACAGATTATAGGTCAAGGCAAACTCTGGTTTTAGAGAATTCTCTGATTGGAAAACCGAAAGCTTGAGAGTGTTAGAAAGACCAGGCTAGCAGGATCTGGCAGGTTGGGACCCAAAGGGTTTATGCGTGCCTTCAGGCAACACAGATGTTTGACTACTGCCCTCCTCAATGTCTGCAGGTAGAGTATAAGGTAGACTGGAGATGCCCAGGATCTCCTGGCTGGAGATCCCTGGGTTGTACTTCTGCTAAGGTTCCTGGGGACCCCTCTGCTCCTCCATGGAATGGGGAGGCAGCTGGAGTGAGATCCAGAAGCACTGACATTCCTCTGGCACTGACGCTGGTGGATTCCCACCCGTGCCTCCATCATGCAGTTGAATTCTTCCACCATGGAGCTCATGTTCTCAGATATGGAGGTCAGAAACTGAGCCATGCCATGGACATCTCCAGCCATGAAGCGCACATCCTGCACCAAAGTCTCCACTGCGCACGCTGCCCTCCCAGTGTTGGCCCCATTGCCCTGAAGTGACGGCACCATCTCCTTAGTTGGAAGACGATGGGACTCTTCCCGTCAGCCTTGCACTCTGAGGAGGGCTGCTTTCGTCTCTTACTGATACTCATGAGTCCGCCTTTGTAGCTCTAGCAGCTGTGGGACGAATGAGTCCAGGGGCACATGTTCAGCAAGGGGATTAGCAGAGTCCTGGGCTCCGGCATCCCTCCAAGTGCCAATTCCCTGAGACACCCCAACTCTGCTGCTGTGGATCTTCAGCTGTGGGGTGCTCACTTGTGAGTTTCCCAGAAGCCTGCTTACCGAGGTGTGAGCATCTGCACTAGTGCTGGATGTGGAATACTACAGCACTTGTTTCACAATGACTGCAGGAGGGGGCAGGCAAGGGAGCACAACCATACTTTTCAGATGGGGACCTCACCAGGATGTTGGATGAAGCGGGGCAGAGGGGGGGATACACTCTACCACTGCTCCAGGAGATAGCCTTCCAGTCGGGTGATGGGGTTGGAGAAGACCCTTTGGAACTGCTGGAGTCTGATGGGTCTGGGGGTTGACGGGTGGTCCAGCCTGTTCCACTGGTTGGCCTGCAAGAAACGGATGATGGCATCAGTGTTTTACAGGGGATAAGGAGGGAACATTGATTACTCACTTGAGACTTCAGGAACAACGGCATATGTCTTGAGGATTCTCAGGTTTCTCTGTTGTTCCCACTTCACGAACAGCACAGGCATGGTCTTCCTCTTCTCCGGCCAGATTAAGGGCTCAGTCCTCAAAATACATGAGGATGCCTTGCTCCATTGTTACTGCAGTTACTTACAACTGTTATGGTTGAGCTTGACTTGTAATTATACAGACAGGGAGTATGGACGTGGGACTGTTAACATTTAAGATGGTGATAAGGTGTGGCAAGCATGGGACTTAAGTGGGAGCTGGAGTATGAGGAGCACAGCAGCTACTGGGCGGGTGGGGTGGGGTGGGGTGTGCTGGTCATGGTGATTGATGGATTGGCCATGGTAAATTGCCTGTTAATGTCAGGAGATTAGCAGGATAAATATGTGGTGTTACGGGAATAGAACATGGGAGGTTTAGTTGTCAGTGCAGGCTTGAAGGGCCAAATGGCCTCTTTCTGCACTGTAGAGATTTTATGATTCTATGATTCTATGGGATGTGGGGGGGTACCTGGTGTCTCGTGTTGGCAAAGACCAAGGAGGCTGAGTGAGAGAAAATATTGGGGGCGCAAGGGGCATCTGAGGAGGTCCACAGTGAGACTGGGGGTCATTCACTTACCCTGGTTGAGCAAAGAAGATCATTCATTTTCTGACACTGCTGCCCCATACTTTTGCACGAGCACTGACCAGAGCTGCCTGGGTCCATCCCAGGCAGTGGCACGGACCCGACTGGAAGGCTGTCTCCTGGAGCAGTGGTAGAGTGTTTCCCACCTCTGCTCCACTCCATCCAACATCCTGGTGAGGGCCCCATCTGAAAAGCATGGTGCTGCCTTCTTGCCTGCCTCCTCCTGCAGTTGGAACAAGTGCTGTCGAGCCATTTATATGGAGCTCCCCAGTGCTTATCACAGTTTAATTGTTGCAGGGCGGGCAAATCAGAAGGGACACATTGCAGCGAGTGCGACATAATTAGGATCACACCCAATGAGCATGAACGTGATTTCAATACATCTCCGTATTTTAGCATATTATTAAAGACCCGTCTGCATATTCCCCTCATGTCTGTGTGGGTTTCTTCTGGGTGCTCTAGTTTCCTCCCACAGTTGGAAAGTTGTGCTGGTTAGTTGCATTGGCAATGCTAAATTTTCCTTTGCTGTACCCGAGTTGGCAAGTCAGGCGTTTTCACAGTAACTTCATTGCAGTGTTTATGTAAGCTGACCTGTGATATTAATATATAAACTTAAAATTGTATATTGAGTCCGAGGCATATTTTCCAACATTGCCGTGGTTATAACAGATTCACTCAGACATGAACCTGTTGAGGATTTCTCCCTGGGGCGTAAAGGTGAGTATTGCCCCTGGGGGAGAGGGACATGGCCAGGTGGCGGCCTGGAAATTACCCCTGGCACTATTCCTTCGCACTGGTTGATGCAATGTCACCGTGGCAGTGACAACCTGGCAATGCCAACTTGGCTGTGCTAACCTGTGCTATGGTGCAGTGCCAGGGCAGAACCCAATGAGAGTCTTTTGATGGGAGGGTGATCCATTTATTTGTAGTGGTGGTTAGTGGACATAGGAACTGTGAGTGCCAGCGATGGCTGTTTGGATGGGGAGTTGGGGGGAAAGGGTCCAGGAAAGGAATGGGGGAGTGTGCTGGCACTGTCTGTTGTAGGGTGGTGGAGAGGGGCGTGTAGTAACTACAAGCTCTGATCAAGATAGGGTTGGTTGGGGGTGGAATGTCAGCTTTTATTGGGCAGAGGGGAGTGGGGGGGGTGAATGCTGGCTTTCAGAAGTGGGGGTTATGGACACCGGCTCCAATTGAGAAGGATGGGAAGGGGTGAAGGGGAACACCTGAGACCTCGGCGGTGGGGTGGGGGGCAGTTTACTTTTTGATCTGATTGGGCACCCTTTAAACAGGGAGCCCAAATTTCAGTGCAGTCAGGTTTCACCGGCATGTTGAAGCCCTGGTTCTCTACGTGAAGGCTTGAAGGACACTCAGCTGTTTTTTTTGTGACAGCGTGGTAAGATCTGGAGAGAAACATATCGTTTTTCTTGTCAAAACCAACACTCTGCAATTTTTTGGTAAGATTTCTCCCAGGGAGTAGGGATAAGTGAGTCTTCTTCAAAGTGGCAGGTAACTCATGGGATCCCGTGGGGATCAGTGCTTAGGCCCCAGCTGTTCACAATATACATCAATGCTTTGGATGGCAAACCAAGTGTAATAGCTCCAACTTGTTGATGACTCGAAATGTGGTGGGAGTGTGAGTGGTGAGAAGGATGGTAAGAGGCTTCAAGGTGATTTAGACAAATTGAGTGAATGGACAAACGCATGGCAGACGCATTATGATGTGGATAAATATGAAGTTATCAACTTTGAAACAGGGTGGCACTATTATTTAAATGGTAGATTGGAAAATGTTCAAATGGACCTGAGTGTCCTATTACACCAGTCACTGAAAGCAAACATGCAGATGCAGTAAGCTGTTAGGAAGGAAAATTGTATGTTGGCCTTCATTGCAAGAGGACTAGAGTACAGGAACAAGGGTGCAAGGTGAAAGCACAGCTGGAGTATTGTGTACAGTTATGATCTCCTTATCTAAGAATGGATACACTTGCCATACAGGGAGTGCTGTGAGGGTTCACCAGACTGATTCCTGGATTGCAGGACTGTTGCATGAGGAGAGATGGGTCAACTGGGTTTGTATTCATTGGAATTTAAAAGGATGAGAGCAGATCTAATTTAAACATGTAAAATTCTGACAGCATTGGACAGACTAGATGCAGGGATGTATAGAGGGATATGGGCCAAATACGGGCAATTGGGACTAGCTTAGTGGTAAAAAATAAGTGACATGAACAAGTTGGGCCTGTTTCCATGCTGTAAACCTCTATGACACTACGTTGTTTCCTCTGGTTGAGGGTGTCCAAAATAAAGGATCACAGTCTCAGGATACAGGATGGGCCTTCACTCAGGTGGTGTTGAACTTACAGAATTTTCTACTACAGAAGGCTGTGGAGGCCAAGTCACTGAATCTATCGAGGAACGAAATAGATAGATTTCTGGACTCTAAAAGTGTCAAGGGATACAGGAAGAGCACAGGAGTATGTTGTTGCGATAGAGGATCATCCATAATCATATTGAATGGTTGAGCAGGCTCGAAGGCCTGAATGATCTCCTCCTGCTCCTATTTTCTATGTTTCTACCTTCATAAATAGCTGGGAATATTATCAGAATAAGGACCATAGTTGGTAAGGTGGGCTGCACTTGAATCAAATGTGAACAAAGAGTTCTGTAATGAACATTGAGACAGCAACTGAGAATCATTTAAGCTAGCTGATTAGGGAAGGCAGATTTCAAACAAAATGGAATGCAAGTTAAAAGGTCATGAACAGATGGCTATGAATGTAGCAACCTTGAGAGATATGGATTTATAAGACCACCAGCAAGCTGAGACTAGGAGACACCAAAAGGGTGGACACATGGCAGATTAAATTTAATGCTGAAAAATGTGAAGTGAAACATTTTGGGAGGAAGAATGAAGAAATGCAATATAAACCAAATAGTACAATTTTAAAAGGAGTTGCAGGAACTGGGAACACAAATCATTGAAGTTGACAAGGCCAAGTTGAGAAGGCTGCCAAAAAAGCATAAAAAATATATGATTCTCCTTGGAGCAAAGCAAGCTAAGGACAGACTTGATAGACGTGTTCAAATTTGTGAGGGGTTTGATAGGATAAATAAGGAACCGTTTCCACCGGCCAGACCATCGGTAACCAAAGAATACAGATTTCAGATAATTGCTAAAACAAGCAAGAATGGGATCAGAAGCATTTTTGTCAGTCAGTGAGTTGTTGTGATCTGGAATTCACTGTCTGAATGGGTGGGAGATGCAAATTCAACAGGAAAATATAGAGGGCTTGAGGAAAGGGCAGGAGTGTGGTACTAATTCTTTAAATGCCAGCATAGGCACAACAGGCCTAATTTCATCCCCCTGTGCAGTATGATTGTTGAGACAAATCAACATTAAGCTGCCTATATATACACAGTGCAAAGTGTATGACAGAGCTAGAGTGATTGTGGCAGCAGGTACTATGAGTATGGTGCGAGTATCAGAAACATGACTCAATTCAGAGAATGGAAGGAAGTTAATTTCACATTCAGCTGTACATAGCAAGAGTAGAAGATGAGATTCTGCAGCCACGTATTTCAGGGAAAACTGGGATGTGAGTGATGTTACTCTGTGTGTAGGCCACAGAAAGACCTACTCTACATATAAATTTCTAATCTGAAAAAAATTAAAGCTAACATTACAGGAGAGAAGTTGTCTATTTGGAGCCCATATTATGGATACTGCAAGTATTCTTAAACTAGAGAAATTGTGACTGCCGTACACACACACACTTCCAACAGGATAGCATTTTGTGTACAGGTGTTACTACAAATGAACCTAACTACCATCAGCACAACAGTATGTAACATTGATTTGATGTCAGCAATGTCATTTCCAAGCTCCATGTTCCAGTCTAGATCCTCTCTTAACCTCACTCAGCTGAATAGCACACTAACCAGCATGAAAGACACCCCACAGCACTATTTAAATAGATCATCAATGACATTTTAAAATTCTAACAGGGTTAGACAGAGTAGATTCAGAAAGATTGCTCTCAATGGCGGCAGAGTGTAGAACTAGGAGTCATAATTTGACGATAAGGGGTAAATCTTTTAGAACTGAGGTGAGGAGAAATTTTTTCACCCAGAGAGTAGCAAATGTGTGGAATTCACTACCACAAAATATAGTTGAGGCCAAAATGCTGTCTGATTTCAAGAAAAAATTAGATATAGTCCTTGGGGCTAAAGGGATCAAAGGATATGGGAGGAGAGGGGTGGGATCAGGATATTGAATATGATGATCAGCCATGATCAAAGTGAATGGCAGAGTGGGTTTAAGGGCCAAATGGCCTATTCCTGCTTCTAGTTTTTATGTCTATGCTTCTATGTGCAGGCACTTCTGGTGAAAGGTCATTGACCTGAAACCTTGAGTCTTCTCTTTCCCAAGGTGGAAAAGGGGGAGTTGCTTTCAGACATGGGTGGCTTAGTGTGGCTTCCTCTCGGCACTATGCAGGATGGAAGAATGAGCAGAAACCGCATAGATCAGGACAAACTGCTAGAAGAAAGAGGAGATGGCGGTGGTGGTAGTGGTGGGGGAGGGGGGAGGGTGGGGGGAGGGGATGCAGGAGGGAGATGATAGGATGGTCCTCAGCAATGTCCCTTCCCATAATGGCCAGTCCTGTCTCCTACATGGAGCTTAAAAATGGAGAGGCAGGAGTGCTTCTCCCCTTCCCATTTCTTCCTGCTGCCACCTGTTGCATGCCACCTGCTACTGCAAGAAATAGGGAGTGAATGTGGTGTTATTTGGTGATCTGGCTGCCATGGTTGTGCAAGTTTTGAGATGCAGATGTGAGGCTTGCAGTGGTGTTAACTGACTGAGGATTAAGTAAACCATATGAATGTTTGGTGCGAATCTTGATTAATAGAGATTGTTCACAGTGAATTGAGCAGCGGACGAGGCTCGTGGTGCATATAGTAGGATTTGGTGTTTGAGGATGCACTCCTGACATGTGGTCCTTCCTGTGGTGCACCATGGTCCTTGGGGGTGCAGTCCGAGCATTAGCATCTGCTGCTATCTTTTCCTATTGCTTTCTGAAAATGTGTTTAAAGGGATTCCAATACCCTCTGCCCCCACTCCTTCCCACTTTGACTACAATCTTCCCTGCGATCTCCCTTCTATTTCTCCCTTCCCTCCTCCTTTCTGCCAACTCTCACACATGGTTAGCCATTAGTGATTCTTCATCAGCGCAGAAGTCAAAATGGACTTAGTACCACCAGGTGCAACAACACACTTTTGCTTTAAGAGATACAGGTTATTTTTCAGTAATACCAGGCATGCAGCCAATGAACAGTATGGGGAACGCAGGCTGCATGCTGCAATCATGGAAATGAGCAGGAAGCACCAAGCTGGCCCCGTGCTACAGTGTAATCAGTGGGCATAGCTTAATTGTGCATCAAGATCTTGCACCCTTTTTTGGGTTGGGGGTATCTTAATTCAACCTCTGAGGAGTTTACTATAGCCCACCAGATGGTGGAGAACAGTTTGCTCCACAAACACATGAGTGACAGTGGGTAAGTTACTTTACAGGGAGACTTTTCTGCAACCAACCTGAAATAAACTTGAGAAAAACCAAATGATTTAGAGTCAGGGTTGGTGAATGTAACCCCACAGAATGGCTTTACGACTATAAAGTGAAGCCATGATAGGCAGTGCTCACCTTGTCCTGATACAGTGCAGGAATTGTAGATGTAGTACTGCTTTGAGACATAATAACCACAGAATCATCAAGTAGAATGGAATCTGAGACCCAATTTTAGCAAAGACCAGAAGTTAGGTTTATAACTTTAAAATATTGAGGAAGAATTGAAAAACAAAACAGATTACAGGGGAATGTCTGTCAATATTTCAGTAGAAATTAAATGGACGTCTTAAAGCAAATAATACTAGACAGACAGAAAAGTATATATATATCCAAGTTCAACAAGCTTAGACTGAACAAATAGGTTGCGGCTCCTCTGCTCAGGAAAATTGAGAAAAGGTGGGCTGGGATGAAAATAATTTCAGAAATAAGAAGGATCAGACAGGAAGCAAATGCGAAGCAATCTTCGGTGGATTTGGAGTCCATGTACATAAATGCACATAGTGTGGTAAATAAAGTTGCTGAGCTGCAGCTATATGTTACGACATGGGGCTATGATATTGCAGCAACAACAAGAGATATGGCTCGAGTAATGTGAGAATTGGGATCAAAATATTCCATGTTACTAGATATTCAGCAAAGACAGGGCAGGAAGAAGAAGCAGAGTATGTGACAGGATTGGTGAAGGAAACTGTTATAACCCTGGAGAGGGATGAATTAGTTGAAGAATCAAAAATAGAATCTGTTCAGTTCAAACTCAGGAACAATAGAGGAGCGATTACATGACTGTGTGCATAATATAGGCCAATAAAAAATGCAAAAGAGATAGAGAAGCAAATTTGCAGCCCAATTACAAAATGATGTGAGAACTATATTGTAAT
The DNA here is from genome assembly GCF_965287045.1 of Carcharhinus amblyrhynchos. Taxonomy (NCBI): domain Eukaryota; kingdom Metazoa; phylum Chordata; class Chondrichthyes; order Carcharhiniformes; family Carcharhinidae; genus Carcharhinus; species Carcharhinus amblyrhynchos. The sequence goes on along the minus strand of NC_137326.1, from coordinate 96,557,313 downwards.
GATAATGGGGAGCTCCAATTATCCTAATATAGATTGGGATAATAACTGTGTAAAAAGGCAAAAAGAGGGAGGAATTCCTGTAGTATGTCCAAGAGAACTTTCTCGAGAGTATATCTAATGAAAAAATTGCAAAGTTGTGCAGGTTAGTTTGAATGGCCATGATAAATTGTCCCTTTGTGTCAGGGGGATTAGCACGTTAAATATATGGGGTTAAAGGGATACCTGAGTGGGATTCTTGTTGGTGAAGGCTCAATGGGTCAAATGGTTTCATTCTGCGTTGTAAGGATTCTATGATTCTAAGCAACAAGTAGCAAGCATGCTTTATTGTGACGCATTTGGAAAACAATTAGCATAATATCAATCGGATAAGAATTTTATGGAAAAATACAGAGCTTTAATATACTTAACTTGAAAAGGACCAATTATAAAGAGGCTTGGCACAGATTAATTGAAATGAGAGATTTGTAACCAAAATATTAAAAGAACAATGGAATGCAAGGAAATCAAAGAGGAGATAGCCTGGATCTAAAATAGAAACAGTTCCATTAGAGAGGGAGTGGCCATGGATGGGGATGGGAAGGAAGGGATCCGAAGTTACATCTCCCTGGATGACCAAAGATAACTGGGGCAATTCTCCCAGCAGCAGGCCTGGAGACTTAAGCTGAGGCCATATAATAGGCTTCCCGCTGGGTGCTACGACATTGACGCCTCTCTGGCCATTGGATTTCCGGTGTCATCAGCTCCATGCCAGAAATTGGCGTGGAGCTGAATAAATTGTGCAGATGTTTATTTGAATATCATTAGCAGGCCCTGGCCTCTCCCCCAACACCAGATGTGTTTCACTCTAGTGGGGTTCACAACAGCTCCCCGCTAACGGGCTAACGGCCCAACTGTGCTGGAGTGAAGTGCGGCCATGGAGACCCCCCAAGAGGTCAGGGGTAAGGAGGTTCCCCTTGGTCATTGCCAGCTTGGCAGTGCCACCCTAGCTCCCCAGCACTGCCCAAAGGGAAATGTGGCAATGTCTAGGGGATATCTTGGCGCTGTCCACCGGACATCAATAGTGCCAAGGGGGCAGCGCCAAAGGGGTGGCGCCAGAGAGGTGGAGAAGGCAGGGCCCCTTGGGGCAGATCGGTGTGGGTAGGGGGACGTCTTGCAGGCACTCTGCACTTTGGATCAGTGACGGAGGGAGGGTGGACAGCAATCGGGCAGGCTATCAGGGTGGGTGGGGACCGGAGCCTGCCTGGGGGGATCGAGACTGCGGGTGGGTTGTTGGGGCTGCAGGGTGGAAGTGGGGAAGATGAAGATGGGTCAGGGTGGTGGGGGGGAGGTTGGTGTCGAGGCTGATCTGGACATGTCCAGGAGACCAGCAATTGGGTCGTGGGGGGCGGGGGGTGGTCAGAGGGGCAGCGTTGTGGGGTTGCAGGACTGGCCAGCAATTGAGCTGGCCAGCATTTGGGAGGCCAGCAGTGCAGGACTACTATGGATACACTGATCTCTGCTATTACAGATTGACACACGCACAGTGACCTACTCAGTTCTGTGCTGCCAAACTCCCCAGCGGGAATAGGCCCCACCGCATGATTTTTAGCCATTTCATGCAAAGGATCTCTGTGATGCACAGAATGTGGGAGATTCATTTTGAAAATCCTGCTGAAAAAAGCAGGATTTACTCCACTTTTCACATGCATTCGGCACTTGGGAATATTTTGGTAGAATCCCATCCAACTAGCTGAATTTTGCTATCAGTGATGAAGCAATGTGTTCACTGCTGACCTCAAAGGAAACTGCCCCACAGAGATTTAACAATTTCTACGGGGTGGCGTTCCTCTTTCCTGGCACCATTTTACACCTGACACCCAAGTTAAGGAGATGCTTTGGTGCACAGCAACAATGGCCAATCACACACCACAAACCAGGAAGTTAGGATGACTTTTCATAGAATAGAATCCCTACAGTGGAGAAGGAAGCCATTTGGCCCATTGAGCCTGCACCGACAACAATCCCACCCAGACCCTATCCCCGTCATGTACTTACCCTGCTAATCCCCCGACACCTCAATTTAGCATGGTCAATCAACCTAAGCCACACATCTTTGGAATGTGGGAGGGAACCAGAGCACCCGGAGGAAACCCATATTGGCATGTGGCGAGCATGCAGACTCCACATGGACAGTTACCTGAGGCCGAAATTGAACTCAGGTATCTGGCACTGTGAGGCAGCAGTGCTAACCACCATGCCACCATACTGCCCACTTTTGGCACTTTTAATTTTGCTGATAGCTAAACAAATGGTTATGACTGGCTTAAGATAGGAGCTAAAACTGCTAAAAATAAAAATGTGGATTTGTTTTCCATAATTGAGAAGTTTGACATTCCTCAAATACAGCTTCCCAGTGTCAGTGTGGGTAATTATGGAGATTGTACCCTGTTAAGAAACCCAGCTAAATCTGCAAAAACATGTGGCTTTTTCAAGGTTTTCTAAAGCAAGACTGTAAGAATAGAAGTGCTCATTAGTGCAACAGATTTCCCATTGATTGCACTCGAGAGGTCTCTTAACAGCTTGGCGATGCTTGGAATCACTGACATCACCTGTTGCATTTCTGCATTAGTTTGCCAAATTGTGCAACGTTACCACAGAAACTCTGGTCGATTATTAGGCATTAAAACAATCTTCTTGGTGAGGCCAACTGTAAACGATAGGGTAATTGTGATATTTGAAGTTTATTTATTAATCACAAGTAAGGCTGACATTAACACTGCAATGAAGTTACAGTGAAATTTCTCCAGTTACCACATTCCGGTGTCCATTCGGGTCAATGCACCTAACCAGCATGTCTTTTGGACTGCAAAAGGAAACCAAAGCACCCGGAGGAAACCCACGCAGACAAGGGGAGAATGTGCAGACTCCACACAGACAGTGACCCAGGCCGGGAATCAAACTCGGCTCCTTGGCGCTGTGAGGCAGCAGTGCAAAACAGATAAAAGGGAAGTACTTAAAAAGTTGGCAGTCCTCAAATTAGAAAATTCAATCAGTCCAGCTAGGATGTACGCCTAGGTTACTGAGCAAGCTAAAAGTGGACAGTATAGAGGTTGTGGCCACAATTTTCCAATCTTAGGTTAGCTTAGTTTATTTATTAGTGTCACAAGTAGGCTTACATTAACACTGCAATGAAGTTACCGTAAAAATCCCCTAGTCATCACACTCTGGTGCCTGTTTGGATACATTAAGGGAGAATTCACCTAATGTACCTAACCAGCACATTTTTTGGACTGCGGAAGGAAACCAGAGCATCTAGGGGAAAACCACCCTGAAAAGGGGAGAACGTACAGATCCCACACAGATAGTGATCCAAGCCAGGGATCAAACCCAGGTCCCTGGCTCTGTGAGGCAGCAGTACTAACCACTTTGCCACCATGTTGTCTTCTTTGATGTGAGGCTGATAGGGTTAAACCCAGCAATTACAAGCCCACCAGCCTATCGTCAAGTGGTGGGGAAACTTTGAAAGTCAATAATCTAGGTCAAAATTAACTGGCGCTTGCAAAATGATGCAGAAGGATTTATTAGAATGGTACAAAAGACAAAAGGTCTCAGATATATGGAAAAATTGGAGAAGCTGGAATTGTTCCCCATGAAACATAAAAAAGAGATTTGATAAACATAAATAAAGGGAAACTACTTTCAGTGGTGGAAGGGTCGATAATTAAAGGACAAGATTCAAGGTGGCATGAGAAAGCAGTTTGTTACACAGTGAGTTACAATCTGGAATGTTCTGCATGAAGGATGGTGGAAGTAGGATCGATAATAACTTTCAAAAGCTAATTGGTCCTCGAAAGAAAAAAAAATGGAGTAATGGAGAAGGAGAAAGAGATCGGTCCACACCAGAGATACGATCAACCAAATGGCCTCCTTCTGTTCTGCATCATTTCACGATTCCATGTAGAAATGATTTGAAAGGGTAATAAGTGGGCTAAGAGAGATCCAGAAATAAACAAAGAGACGTTAAATGTATCAGTGAAGATCTGGTACTTCACATGGGTCTATTTCCCATAGCCTTTGGCTATGTAGTACATTGTCCTTCAGTTTGGCGTTAATCTTGACTTTAAGTCTGCTGTTACTGCCAATTATGTTGAGAGTGGTGATACTCTTTGCTGTGCCATTATCAACACTATCGTAGTAGCGTGTTGATGGAGGCTCTGTAGCCTTCTTGCTTTGGTTGAACTTCAGTCTATTCACCTTAGTGGTGCTCCTACTCTTGGAGGATTGAACAGCTCTTGTGTTGCTGATGACTGATGAGGGTTACTGTGGTTTGAATCTGCAGCATTTGGCAAATTGATTCCATTTCCCACATTTGTTGCACCTTTTACCATATGCAAAACAAGGATTTCTGTTCAGTTAGTGCTGGCCACTGCATTTAGAACAAGGCACTCCTGTACTTTAAGTACCTCAGCTTTTCGATTAAAATCTCTACTTCGTTCCTCTAATTATTTATTTAACATACAGATATTGATGGTTGCTTGTGACGCTAAGACTTTTTTCTCACAGTAGTTGCTTGCAGACTGAATCACTTTGTTTTCCACAAACTACTTGATTCTTGATTGGGTCTTCAGTGAGATTTCTGAATGAACATTTCTTTGCCAATATTTTTAGGGTGGCTATATAAGATTGTATTATTGACTTAACTGCTCTTTGCTTCATTGAGTGAATTTAAAGATTATCCTTTTTTACCAGGAAACAGATACTTTTGAACTGTCTCAGGATTATCAAGGGGTCTTCTTTCTCCTCCTCTGTCTGGGAAAAATATCTCAAATTTTTCCATGGCCTCAGGGCCCGTGAGTTATTAGGATATAAGCCTGTACTTTTTTGACTTGTCAGAGAGTGTAACACCACAATAAATAAGTCAATCCTTCTGGTACTTTTCCCAATTTTTGCAATATTTTCAGCAAAAATGAGTGGGTCGATGCAGTGATGACCTGGTGTCAGACAGCCAACTCCTAATACCACATAAAATGTTGTGGGTTCCTTAAATCATCAACTCCATGACTTGCGACAAAGGAACGCAACAGCTATACAACACCTATGCACTGCCCACGTTCCTGGAAATAGCTTCTACCATGTAATACTTTCATAGTCATGTCAGCACGTTCTCACATGACCACTCGGTCTACACCAACCTCCTTCACTCCCTCCCCCACAGTCGCCACCTCCCTACATAAATGATCTTCTTCCCATTCCTTCTTTGGTACTTTTGTTACCTAAATGGTGCCTTCTCTAAGACATAGTTGAAGCTACGCAAACCAGTGATTCTCTCTCTCACTGAAGTTGAGAGCTGAGAACTGTTGTCTCTGGCTGGTGGCAGTTGCTCTCTCTTTTTTGTCCCATTGCCCCTGTCTTTTATACCCTCGATGACATATCAATATTTCCCACAAAATCATCAGATTTAAATTCAATAGGTTGATACCTAGGTCCTGATTCAAACTAAATTCAAAAATCAAAAGATTTTTCATGGTAAAATCTTCTGCTTGGCCTTTCAATACAAATGTTTCAGTTTGCGGTGTGATTTAAAATATATTTGCGTTGGTGTGAGGATTTGTGGTAAATTGGTTTGGCTGTGCAAGGCGCAGACTGTTGTGAGATCTTGACAGTCCTATGTGTTTTGTCCCTCCTGATTTTCCGTGGCTTGTTGTCTGATCAGAACAGCATTAGCAACTCAGCCAGTAGAGGGCGAATGGAGGGGGTGGGTTGAAGGATTTTTTTGTGTAAGTTGCTTGTGGTTTGTTCTCTCTCTCTCTGTCCAGCTGCTCCATAATGCTGTAGACTCAGAATTTATATTCTGGGGAATTGAACAGCAGAGCTGCCTAAGACTCCCTGAGAGAGTGAGCTGTGTAAAGACAGGATTCTTCACTGTACAACTCGGTACCTCCATACAGATTGAATACCACAGTGGGAAGGAGGAATTGATGCCAAAGGGACTCCTGGAAACTCAGTCGTGTTGCTACATCTTTGACGGTCAGCAGGTTAGGATAGGTGGGTGTTGCTCAGAGGTGAAACTTCTCTTTTGAGTTAGAGCAGTTTAGGCCTGGAAGGAATAATTGCAGCAGCTTCCTCTTCAGACAAGCAGCACACTGTGAGAGAAAGGGACTAGAAACAGCTGGAGCTAAACAGCAGCAGTGATAAGGTAGAACCTGTGAAATGCATTACCAACCTTTTAGTCAACAGAAGTTGCTGTTGTGATTTATTAGGAGTCACAGAGAATGTTTCAGGAAGTGGGTCATAAAACTTGCACGTTTGTTGTTGCGATGATCATCTTGTGCTGCTGAGAATGTGAAATGCTTATTGCCAGGTATCTGGCTGGTTTAAAGTTCTAAAAAAAATCCCCCCTCGATCAGTGTGTAGCTCCACTTTCAGCAGTGCCTCAGTGGTAGAACCCAAACTTCTGACTGTTGAGAGTTGTGACTACAGGTCCTCTTCAAGCTTTGAGCAGATAATCTAGGTTGATAATTCAGTAGCGTACAATGTGTTGCAATATCAGAAGTCTCATCTTTCAGATGATAGTTAAACCAAGGCTCGGCCTGCCCTCTTGGGGATGTAGAATCCCCATGACGTTATTTGTAAAACTCACCTGATGAAGGAACAGCGCTCCGAAAGGGGGTGGCATGGTGGCACAGTGGTTGGCACTGCTGCCTCACAGTGCCAGGGACCTGGGTTCAATTCCCGGCTTGGGTCACTGTCTGTGTGGAGTCTGCACATTCTCCCCGTGTCTGTGTGGATTTCCTCCGGGCGCTCCAGTTTCCTCCCACATGATGAAAGATGTGCTGGTTAGGTGCATTGACCCGAACAGGCGCTGGACTGTGGCAACTAGGGGAATTTCGCAGTAACTTCATTGCAGTAAGCCTTACTTGTGACAGATAAATAAATAAACTTTAAATTAAGCTCATGATTCCAAATGAAACTGTTGGACTTTAACCTGGCTTTGTGAGGCTTCTTAATATTTTAAAAAAACACCAGGGATATTCTCTGCCTCCTGACCAATATTTATCCCTCAATCAGTAATACACAAAAGATGTTTTTTTTATTGCTGTTTGTGAGATCTTGCTGCTTGCAAATTGGCTGCCGAGTTTTCAATGTTACAGCAATGATTACACATCAAAACATGTTTAATTGTTTGTAAAACACTGATTTGTAAACGGCAAAGGGATGGAGTGAGCTTACTGATCTGAGGTGGTCAGCAATATTTGACTGCTACGTTCCAGAGTAACAACAGAGAGGACATTATCCTGTTCCATTCCAGGTAAGTAACTCCGGTGGTACAATCCAGGGATGGCAGGCAGATGCTGCCTACAGTTGAATAGACACTTGCTGTCTTGACTGTCACACGTAATGACTGCTGGTGTGAGTGGCAGCAGATCAGCCACTGTCCTTTAACTGGCTCTCCTACAAGAAACAGGAATAGGCTATTTCAGACCCTTGAGATTGTTGTGCGAGTCAATCAGATCATGGCTAATTTGGACCTTACCTCATTCACTGACCTTTGCTCCATATCCCCTGATACTGTTCCCGGACAAAAATCTATCAATCTCAATCTTGAAAATTTCAATTTACCCAGCATCAGTAGCTTTGTGGGCGGGAGTTTCAGATTTTGCAGTTTCAAAAAAGAAGTCCTTCCTCACCTCAATGGTCGAGCTCTAATTTTAAGATTGTTTCCCCCCCACTCTGAATTCCTTCATCAGGAAAACATAGTTTCTTTGTATGTATCTGCCAAAACACTATTCAAACACTTCAAATTAGATCACCCTTCTAATCTTTTAAACTCAAGGGAATACAAGTTAATTTTTGATGCAATATTTCCTCATAATTTAACTATTTAAGCTCTGGTGCATCAGCTGTGCCCTCACCAAGGCCAATACAAATTTCCTGAGGTTTGGTGTCCAAAACTGCATTCATTTGCCCCATGCCTGTCCAAGTCTCTGTACAAATGAAAGGATACCTTCCTTTCCTTTGTATTACGGCCCCCTTGAGATAAGGGCTAAAATTACATTGGCCTTTTAGGTTGCTTTTAGATTTCAAACACATTCCTTCAAGATCGGAGAGGAGAAGAATTGGCAAAGCACAAGAAAATATTCTTTAAAAAAACCATGCCAAATAATGTACTAGTGTAAAAATACTGGAAGAAGGTAGCCTAGAATTGTATACAAAAACTGCATGTACAACAGTAGAAATAGGGAAAAAAAAGAGAGAATGACAGACATGCCACTTTACCTGCTATTTCAAATCACTTTATGTTCAATTAAATATTTTGAAGATCAATACCTGTTTGGTCATACAAACAGCCAATTTTACACAACGAGGTCTCACCGACAGCAGTGGGATTGTTTAATTGAGGGATCAGTGTTGACTATGACACCTGGGGAATTGACCTTTCTTCTGCACACACTCTCCTGTGGTTTTTAATATAAACTTAAATAGTGCTAAGAAGACCTTTCTGTAATATTGCATCTAGTAAAGCTGCTCTAAATTATGTGTCCAAGTCCTGGAATAGGGCAGGAAGCCTCAATCTTTTGATTTACAATTAATGAGTTCTACCAGCAAGATTCTAGCTGAAGGAGAGGGGGCTGCTCCTCAGCAAGTCTCCCTCCCTGAGGGCATCAATTTTCAGAAAAGATTTTTGAGCAATTTTAATGAGTGCTGCAAGTGTACATTTAAGAATTTTTAATAAATCATGTTCTCTGCAGCTTGTAAACCTTTTGGTTTCATCATGGCACCAGCTACTGTTAAAAGCCCCTTTATTGCTGCTTCAATGGGGTTTTGCTTATATTTACTCTGGGCATCAGATACTTTCTGGGATTTGCTTTTATGACCCTGTATTGTTAGGGGGAAGACTGGCTGGCAGATCATGTGTTTTGGACAGCTTTTCTTTCTTCATGGTGAATTCAAGGTTTCACTTTCAGTCTGGCTGCTAGCTGCTGTTGTCAAATGGAAAGCAGTGCTTCTCTCTCTCTCCCTGGTATTGGAAATTCTGCTAGTTAGCTGGAAGCAAGGCTTCTTGCCTTCCTGGAGTGAAAATTCTGCTGTTAGTGGTTTGGCTAACTGTTACCTTGAGTCCTCCCTCTTTCCCTGGAGGTTAAGGAAGCTGTCCTGACTTCAAGCTTGTGTGTATGTCCCAAGAGAGCTGCAGCATTCAACCAAAGGATTGACTTCCGGCATCACACACACATTCGAATTTGCTGTGTTAAAGCTCTGGCAAGGGTTCTGTTTTTTGGGAAGTTTGTTTGATTGGATCATTGCATATATATTTGTCAAGGGTTATACAAAATCATAGTTTTTTTTCTTGTTTTTAATTGGTAAAACTTATTGCTAATTTTCTTTCCTCACACGTTAACTATATTCTTAAATAAACTTTGTTTGACAAAAGCACCCTAGTGGGTTAGTTGAATTGTATCTGAAATGAAACATCTCATGTTCACCCGAGGCAAATTCACATTGCAAAACTTATGATCCAGGCAGACTTCATAAAACACCTTGGAGTTTCTGACCTGAATTATAACATAAGAACATAAGAAATAGGAGCAGGAGTAGGCCATCTAGCCCTTCAAATGCATAAAGGTTTCCAACTTTTTATTATTTGTTTGAGAGATGTGAGCATTCATGGCAAGGCCAGCATTTGTTGGCGATCCCAAATTGCCCTTGAGAAGGGGGTGGTGTGTTGCCTTCTTGAACTGCTACAGTCAGAGTGGTATATAGGATCACTGACAGTGCTATTAGGAAGGGAGTTCTGGGATTTTGATCCAGTGGCAGTGAAGGGATGGTGATATAGTCCCAAGTCAAGAATGATTTGGAAGGCAATTTGTATTTGATGGTGTTCCCATGCATGGGCTGCCCTCGTCCTTTTAAGTGGTAGAGGCCATTGATTTGGAAGGCGCTGTTGAAGGATGCTTGGCAGTTGCTGCAGTGCATCATATAGATGGCATACACTGATGCAACTGAGTGTCAGTGTTGGAGGGATTGAGTATTTAAGGTGCTGGATGGGATATTAATCAAGCAAACTGCTTTGTCTTAGATGATGTCGAGCTTTTTGTGCTGCTAAAGCATACTCATCCATCACACTCTTAGCTTGTGCTTTGTTGATGGTAGACAGGATTTGGGGAGTCAGGAGATTAATTATCTGCTGCACATTTCCCTGCCTCTGACCTGCTGTTGTATGTAAGACAGTATTTGTATGGTTGGTGTGGTTCAGTTTCTGGTCACTGGTAACCCCCAGGATTCAGTGGTGGTAATGCTGTTGAATGTCAAGGGGAGATGGTTAGATTCTCTCTTGTTGGAGACGCTCATAGTCTGGCGCTTATATGGCATAGTTGCTACTGGAAATTTGCAGATTTCCAGCATCTGTAAATGTTTGGTTTTGTACTTGCCACTTAAACTCAGGCCTGAATGTTGTCCTGGCCTAGCTCCAAATGGGCATGGAGTTGCAAATGATGTGGAATACTGTGCAATCATCAGCACTATTGACCTGATAATGAAAAGAAATTACCGTTAGAGTATTATATTTCATAGAATAGGATTACATGGAATGTATTTCACTTGAATCTCCTCCCATTTGCCCTCGTATCAATCTACCAGCATAACTATCTATTCCCTTCAACATTGTTCGCTGCATTGGTGAAGCAGCTGAAGGTTGTTAGGCCAGGGCACTATCCTGAGGAACTCCTGCAGTGATGTCCAGGGATGAGATGATTGACTATTAGAACCATCTTCCTTTCTGCTAGGCGTGACTCCAACCAGTGGAGAGATTTCTTCCAATTCCTATTGACTTTTTTGTTCGCGCTCCTTGATGCCAAACTCAAGCAAGTGCTGCCTTGCTAGCAAGGGCAGTGGCTCTCACCTTACCACTGGAATTCAGCTCTTGTTTTCATCAGTGTTGAATGAGGTCAGGAATTGAGTGGACCTGGCAGAAGCCAAACTGAGCATGATAGAGCACGTTATTCAGCATTGACATTGTCAATGACAGCTTCTATCACTTTAATGCATGGGAATAGACTACTCGGGTGGGAACTGGCTTGATTGCATTTGTTCTGCTTTTTTTGGAGAGGACATATTTGGGCAATTTTGCACTTAGTCGAATCAATGCCAATATTATAGCTATACCCAAATATTTGGCTCAGGGTGTGGCTAGTTCCAGAACACTAATGTTGGAGTGTTGTCTTAACTCCTTAATTAAGAGTCCAGTTCTGCAATGCACTAAGAATCTGCCTAGTTCAGTCGAGCTTCTAGTTTCAGTTCAGTATCAGACATAAACAATGGTTAAAAGAGAAACAAGGCCTTGGAACAACTTTGCAGGATAATTCTTTGTTCCACTATTTTAGCAAACCCATTCATTTGAAACTCATTTGACGTTTGTGTTCGAGTAACAGAGAGAACTTTCAGATGACAGCATTAAAAGTTCATATATTTTTCTGCAGCCAATTTCAAGGCCAACATTTATTGAAACTTGAGCAAATGCTATTTCTCAAGGGTTATGGAGTCATTTTTCCCTTATATTTGGCACTGATAACTCAATTGGTTAAACATGAGAGGGAAAGGATTTTCCATTTGATTCAGGGCATGGAATCATAGAATCCCTACAATGCAGGAGGAGGCCATTTGGTCCATTGAGCTTGCACAAGCAACAATCCCACCCAGGCCTTATCCCCGTAACTTCAAGAATTTACCATGCTAATCTGCCTGACACTTAGAGCAATTTAACATGGCCAATCAACCTAATCCACACATTTTTCGATTGTGGGAGGAAACTGGAGCACCTGGAGTAAACCCATGCAGACACAGGGGAGAACATGCAAAATCTCCACACTCAGTCACTCCGAGGCTGGAATTGAACCCAGGTACCTGTCATTGTGAAACAGCAGTGCTAACCACTGTGCCACCGTGCCACTCACAGAACTCCACTTTCGAGGTGCATAAATTGAGTGCTGTGCTCTGAGATGTTGGTTGAGGGGAAGCATGTCGGCGAAAAGGAAAAGTTCACCTGCATCCTACACTGTCGAAAGGAAGATGGAAACGCGTGTTTGAAATAAGCTATTTGAAGATTGAATTTAAATAATCCACAAAGGACGTTTGCACTAATGCATTAGCCAGTGAGTTGCCAGAGCTTTAAAATTGTAAGTAGAGATTTTAATTCCCATAGAGTTCAACAACAATCCTTACATCCATACCTCTAATACTTATCTCTGCAGCTCAGATCATTCCAGAGCATTATGCACTAATCTAAGTTCCCTGTTACACATTCTCAATACACCATGAATAGATATTTTCATTCCTTGCGCTGAATGTATCCCTTGTCCAATTTTGAATCTTGAGCACCCATTTCAGGAAACGTACATGGCATGGTAAAATTTCACTGAGGTTCTGATGAACTCACTGACTGTATTTGCTTCCTTCAAGCTTTCATTTTGATATTGGAGACCAGTGCACCTTCTTGTGCTGAAATGATGAACAGAGTTCCCGTTGTATTGCTCGCCTGCGGTTCCTTCAACCCCATTACAAATATGCACATGCGAATGTTTGAACTTGCCAGAGATCACCTTCATCAAACAGGTCAGTGTTGTCACAGCTTTGATTGGCACTGCACTACATACAGTCTTTTGGTCACAAGGTAAAACAAGATATTGAAATTACCTTCTATCTTTCGGTAGTGATTCAGCTGACAATACTGGTACTTTCTGTAATGAATATGAGTGTGTAAGAACAAAATATGAATGCAATTTACTCAGTAGATGAAAGTTACTTTTTCCCTGTGATTATTGTTATGATTTTGCGTTCATCAGAATGACAGATATCACATTGAAGAGCGTACCCTTGTTCATCAGCAGATGAAATGTCATTCTTTCTCAGTTCAGGGACAACACAATTTAGGTGCAGGGTGAACAAGATCCCTTCACACTCCTCTTTAAATGTATCACTGCTCCTACCTCAAAGCAGCATGCCAATTCCAGTTGTTCTTCTGAGTGAGGTTGTTAGTTAGTTCAAAATTGGGGAAAGTTTTTTGCTGTAATTCCACAGTCAGTTTTTTTTGGAGACTGCTTAAACTCATTTTACTTGGGATTTTGCCAAGAGCAGTAGTCAAGCCATCAGCCTCGAGCTAGTTCCAGGATCTTGCAGCAAACAGCACCACCTGCACGCTCCCCTTCGAGCCACTCATCATCCTATCAGTTTTTCTTCACTATTAGTGGTCAAAATTCTTAAACTCTCTTTCTAACACTTATACAAACTGGTTCAAAAAGGTTGCTTTCCATTACCTTCTCAAGGGCAACTACAGATGGCCAATAAATGCTAGGCTTTGCTTACATTCCCATGAAAAAATGCAAGAAAAGATCTACTCTACCCATGGCACCTAAAAGCACTCTACAGCTATATAGGGTATGGTCCCGAGAGATTATGGTACTGGCTCAGTAATCCAGTGGCAATGAATTTGTGAAACAAAATTCAAAAAGTCTGGTATTTTATGGGCTGACAGTAGGAAAAAATATGACCAAGAAGGCTGCCAGATTTTTGTAATAGACCTTTAATTATTCACTAGTTTCCTCCAGAGAAGGTAGCTTACCACCTCTGCCCATGACTCCAGTCCCACATTACATGGTTAATTCTTAATAACATTGGATATCCTCCAATCCACTCTGTAAAACAGTTATTCTCCCAACATTACTGGTGTGTACCCTGCAGGTAGCAATAATTGGTGGTAATTCATAAAAGTTTTTGCATTGGGCTAAGCACATAATTGAGTCAGTGTGTGCTACTTTTCGAGACTACTTTTCATGGAAAAATATCATTAGCTGTCATGAGAGTTAATATTGTGCAGGTATCAACATGTTTTTTTTCTCTACTTATGATTTAGTGAAGCTTGTATTGTCAGATTCTATTGGACAGAATGGAAATGGAACCTGGTGTCAGAGACATGTAAATTATTAATAATACCACTGGTTCAGATGGCAGAATGATTTTAAGCTCATACGGCCTCTATTTAGTGCATTGCAAATTGTCAGTGCCCCCCGTTGTATTAAAACCAGGCTGATTTCCATCTGCCACAGTAAAAGGACTGGTAACGAGTTTGCACAACTTGATGGGCAGAGTTGACCGTGTGTCCTCAGTGAAATGTGGATAGGCACAGGATACAAGTGTGCCATGTTTGTGACTGAGTTATCGTGAGCATCCTTGGGATCTTTAAAATGCACCACAGTGGGGATGAATTGAAAGGCTGTGTTTTCTGAATCTTAGGGGATAGAATTAAATGCTATTGAATATTCAAATGATTGCTGTGAATGGAAAGGGAAATTGGGCAATGAGTACAGCAGTCAGCAGCAATTCTACTGCCATTTTGTGCCCTCAGTGTATTGGAATTTTATTCCCACTGTTTCTGATTACAAAATCACTTTGTTGGAAGAAAAACCTGGCAATAAACTTGACTGTTTCACTGGTTCTGTTCAACTTCTTTCTATAAAGTTAGGTACCCGTACAGACAAAATCCATAAAAAGCTTTTAAATTTTATGTTTGGGTAATAGTCTCAATTTTGCTTGGAACAGGAGTGTTCATTTTGTTTTAAACATTCAGACATACTACATTTTAGCCTCTCTGTTTTTCTATTCACTTTGATTCATGGCCATCCCATTATTCTTGTCGATGATCCTATCTACTCAATTCTAAACTCGTTTATTGATATTTCCCAACCATAGCATGTTAACTAAAAGATTATTTATGTGTTGGCTAGACACTGTTTGAAGTGCCAATATGATATAGCTGGCAGCACTCTTCTTGTGCATTCAACTGGTAAGTAATTCCTTGAAAGGTGAACCCTAAAATGAGGGTTAAACCCAATAAAACTCTGACTATTGTAGCACTGGCAAACTACTAAGTACTTAAAACTCAAACAGCCCAATCAACCCAACAAATCCCTGGCAGTGCTTATACGCCACACATACCTTCTCTCATTCTCCTTCATCTAACCCCTTCAATAAATCCTATTACTCTTTTTCCACTCAGATGCTGCCGAACTTCCCATAAATGCTTTTATGCTAATCAACTAAGCTACTTATTGTGGTATGGAGCTCCACATCTGAATTACTTTCTGGTTGAAGGAGTTTCTCCTGGTTTATTTGATTTATTAACAGATGTCTAACAGTGGTTAGCACGGCTGCCTCACAGCGCCAGGACCTGAGTTCAGTTCCAGCCTTGGGTCACTGTGTGGAGTTTGCACGTTCTCCCTTTGCCTGGGTAGGTTTCCTCTGGGTGCTCCAGTTTCCTCCCACACTCCAACGATGTGCTGGTTAGATTTATTCACCATGCTAAATTGACCCTTTGGGCCGTATTTGACCATTTTGATTCAAAGTGCTGAGCAGACTTGAAACTGGGAGTGTTTCAGATCCGACTTTTTAGACTCATTCTGCGCCGCCCCCATGCACACCTGAAATCCTGCAGCTCTGATCAGCGCCTCTAACTGTGCATGTGCAAAAAGGAGATGATAGAATACGATATGCCTGCCAATGCCTCCCCCGGCTCCAGCAGACATCGCCCCACCTTCACAACATCATTGACCCCCTTATCCATCTACCCACTTTGCTAGTCAGACCAATCACGGCACCTTCCTCCTTCCCCTTCACTGATCTCAGGCAGAGTGGCAGCGGGCCCACCCTACCCCCTCACTGATCTTAGGCAGAATGGCAGCAGACCCGCCCTTCCCCCTCACTGATCTTAAGCAGAACGGCAGCAGACCCGCCCTTCCCCGTCACTGATCTTAGGCAGAATGGCAGCAGACCCGCCCTTCCCCGTCACTGATCTCAGGCAGAATGGCAGTGGACCTCCCTTCCCCCTCACTGATCTAAGACAGAATGGCAGTGGAACCCCCTTCCTCCCAACTGATCTCAAGCACAGAGCCTTCGAACATGGGTAAGCTGCAGAGCTGGGCTGAGAGGTGGCAAATGGTGTTTAATGCAGAAAAGTGTGAAGTGATTCATTTTGAAAGGAGTAACAGGAATACAGAGTACTGGGCTAATGGTAAGATACTTGGTAGTGTGGATGAGTAGAGAGATCTCGGTCTCCACGTGCATAGATCCCTGAAAGTTGGCACCCAGGTTGATAGGGTTGTTAAGAAGGCATCTGGTGTGTTAGCTTTTATTGGTAGAGGGATCGAGTTTCAGAGCCATGATGTACAAAACTCTGGTGCAGCCGCACTTGGAGTATTACATAGAGTTCTGGTTGCCACATTATAGGAAGTATGTGGAAGCATTGGAAAGGGTTCAGAGGAGATTTACCAGGATGTTGCCTGGTATGGTGGGAAGGTCTTATGAGGAAAGGCTGAGGGACTTGAGGTTTTTGTTAGAGAGAAGAAGGTTAAGAGGTGACCTAATTGATGCATACAAGATGATCAGAGGATTAGATAGGGTGGACAGTGAGAGCCTTTTTCCTTGGATGGTGATGGCTAACACGAGGGGACATAGCTTTAAATTGAGGGGTGATAGATAAAGGACAGATGTCAGAGGTAGGTTCTTTATTCAGAGAATGGTAAAAGAGTGGAATGCCCTGCCTGCACTGTAGTGGATTCGCCAACATTAAGGGCATTTAAATGGTCATTGGATAAGCATATGGATGATATTGGAATAGTGTAGGTTAGATGGGCTTTAGATTTGTTTCACAGGTTGGCACAACATTGAGTCCTGAATGGCCTGTACTGCGCTGTAATGTTCTATGTTCTATGACACTCGGCACTTACCTTCTTACTAACTAGACTGCCCCAGTGGACTTTTGTTGAGCATGTCTGTTTCCTGCCAATTCTGGATGGGCGAATGCAGTGATAAAGAGGGAAGTGCTGGTAAGATTGGGCATGCAGCCCATTAAGTCAATTTAAATGCATGCAAATGCATTTAAATGGTCGTCGCACCCGTTTCAGGCACGTCCTGATCATGGCCATTTTTGGGCTCTGGTAAAGGAGGAACTGGCGCAGAGGTGGGTAAGGATCATGCTACTTGCCCCATGCCCAACTTTACCAAGTTTTCGCACCCGCAAATGGGCACAACTTCATGATAAAATTGGGCCTTTTGTGTCGGGGGATTAATAGGGTAAATATGTGGGCTTACGGGAATAGGGTCTGGGTGGGATTGTTGTCGGTACAGGTTTGATGGGTTGAATGGCCTCTTTCCGCACATTAGGGATTCTATGATTTAGGGCCCTAGTTCTGATGTCACGTGCAAATGGAAACATCTGGCGTGATTCTCACAAAAGTTCTGAATTGTTGGGAAAACTGTTCTAGATCACAACGTCTTCTCAGTTCAACTTCAGACCTGAATCTTCCTAGTCTGCAATGCAGAGGTCCCGGTCATGAGTCTCATTAAAAACCCAGTTGGTGGGGCCTATTCGCGCCGGAATCTGACAGTTCTGGAACTCTGTGCAAGTGCAATTGCCCCGATCTGTCAGTCTCCCCGATTGCTGGCCAGCTTGGGACCCCCGCAGTGCTGCGGCATCCCCCACCCCCCTCCTCCTCCCCTCACCCTCCCCAGGCGCATTTGCGGCTCCCATAACAATTCTCGGACCAGCCCTGACCCCCTCACCACCAACCCCCCCCATCCCAGAGCACTCCCATGTCCAGCCAATACCCCCCACAGCAGTGGTGATCCCCTCACCCCAGCAGACCCCCCCCGCCTCTGCTGACCACCCCATTTCCGGTGTCAGACAACAACACCCCCCCTCCCTCCAGAAGGCAGACCCACCCCCCCCCCCCCCCCCCCCAGCAAACTACCCCCAGCCCAATTGCTGCCATCCCTCCACCCCAAACCGATTGCCATACAGGGTGGCAGCAGGACCCCCCTACTGATTACCCCTAGGACCGATGCCTGGTGGGCAGTGCCAGGGTGCCCCCTGGGCATGGGCATTTTGCAACTTGGGCAGCACTGGGGGTACAAGCTGGCACTGCCAGGGTACCCATGCCCAGGGGCACCCTCCACCACCCGATCCCTTGGAGGGCCCCGATTGCCCCCTCTCACTCCAGCAGGGTCTCCTGCTGATTCCCCAAACATGGGGAGCTATTCTAAATCCTGTCAGAATGAAGTACTCCTGGCAGGATGGGAGATTCAATCAGGACCTGAAAGGTCACAATAATGAAATGGAAAATATATTAAAAATACATTAAGATTCAAATGACTTACCTCACTTTCTGTTGGTTTCCAGCATGATCTGGTCTCTGACTGTTCTCCGGCTCTGGGAGATGCATGTGCATTCCTGGCATGTGTGCAAATTCCGGAACAAGGCCGACGACACACATCTCGCATCCCGATCCGCCAGAAAAGTTGCATGTCGGGATGGTAGGATCACCCCGCCGACCCCCACCCCACCCCCCCCCCCCCCCCCCCGCCCCCACACCCCCCATCTTCTCTATTTTTACTCTTTCATAGCCTTAAATAACATGAATCTGTATGGATAGAACTGTGACAAAAGAAGATGCAAAAATCATTATTGAGGGTTGCATATAGCCCCCCCAAATTCTAGTGTTGGCGTTGGGAATGGTATTAGACAAGAAGTTAGAGGTGCATTCAATTAAGGAACATGTGTAATTATCGGTGACTTTAATCTGCATATGCATTGGGCAAATCACATTAGTCACAATATTGTAAAGGAGCAATTCCTGGAAAGTATATGGAATGGTTTTCTGGACCAATTGAGAAACCAACTAGGGAACATGTTATCCTAGTCTAGGTGTTGTCTAATGAGAAAGGAATTATTGGCAATATAGTTGTACGATATCTCTTGGAGATGAGCGACCATAATATGATGAAATATTTCATCAAGATGGATAGTGACGTAGTTGATTCTTAGATGAAGATCCCAAGTCTTAATGATGGAAACTACAATGGTATGAGGTACGAGTTCTCTATGATAGTTGAGGAAACATTACTTGAAGAGATGATGGTGGATGGACAATGGCAGACACTCAAAGATTGCATGGGTGAACCGCAACAATTGTTTATTCCTGTCTAACGTAAAATTAAATGGGAAAGGTGGCCAATCCATAGTTTACAAGGGAAATTAGAAATAGAATCAGATTTAAGGAAGAGGCTTACAAATTGGCCAGAAAAACCGACAGATCTGAGGACTTGGAGCAGTTTAGAATTCAGCAAAGGAGGACCAAGAAAATGATTAAGAATAAGAAAATAGGGTAAAAATAGTTTTTATATTCTCCTTGCGGAGAATATAAAAACTGACTGTAAAAGTTCCTTCAGGTATGTGAAGTGAAAACGATTGGTGAACACAAATGTAGGTCCCTTTCAGTCAGAATTTATAATGGGGACCAAAGAAATAGCTGACCAACTGAATTCACAGTTTGTTATGTTTTCACAGAAGGAGGGCACAAATATATCAGAAATATTGGGGAACACAAAGTTTCATGAAAGGGAGGAACTAAAGGAAATCAGTATTAGAAGAGAAATGGTGTTGGGGAAACTAATGGGATTGAAGTTCAATAAATCCTCAAGGCCTGATTATCTACATCCCAGAGTACTTAGAAAGTGGCCCTAGAAATTGTGGATGCGTTGGTGATCATTTTCCAATATTCTATAGGCTCAGAAACAGTTGCTACAGATTTAATGGTAGCTAATGTAACACCACTGTTTAAAAAATAGAGTGGAGAGATGAACGGAAATTATTGACCAATCAACCTGATATCGGTAGTGAGGAAAATTCTGGAATCTGTTACCAAAGATTTTACAGCAAAGTGCTTGGAAAATGGTGGTAGAACTGGATAGAGTCAGCATGGACTTACAAAAGGGAAATCATGCTTGATAAATCTCCTAGAATTCTTTGAGGATGTGACTGCTGAGGAGGAGCTACTGGCTATAGTTTATTTGGACTTTCAGAAAGTTTTTGACCAAGTCCCATATCAGAGAAATTAAAGCGCATAGGATTGATAGACTGGAAACAAAGATAAGCAATAAATAGTACATTTTCCAAATGGCGGGCAGTGACTACTGGGATACTGCAGAGGTCAGTGCTAGGACCCAACTATTCACAATATATATTAATGATTTAGATGAGGGAGCTAAACACAATACCTCCAAATTTGTAGATGACACAAAGCTGGGTGTGCGGGTGAGCTGCGAGGAGGATGTGGGGATGCTTCAGTGTGATTTGTACAAGCTAAGTGAATGGGCAAATGCATGGCAGATGCAGTATAATGTGATTAAATGTGAAGTTATCCACTTTGGTAGCAAAAACAGGAAGACGGGTTATTATCTGAATGGTTTTAAATTGAGAAGGGAATGTGTAATGAGATCTGGGTGTCCTCATACACCAGTCGCTGAAGATAAGTCTGCATGTCAAATATGGTCAAAATATCTCCTCTTTATGGATTGGTGTCTGATTTTTGGATAGAGCTCTCCTATAGCATTTTAGGACGTTTTGCAAAAAGTTTTACTTCTCTCAAGGTGTTATATAAATACAAGTTGCCATTGATGTGGAGTGCTGATTTCACTCAATTCAGGTGAAACCAAAACCAGAAAAACAAGGTTTAATTGTAACTATTATAAAGCATTTTGTACAGTTGACATAAATACAAAATCTAGCTAGAAATAAAGGATGACAAGTCTTCAATTTAACCATAATTATAGCTGTAGAATTAGATTTGTCAGCGTCATCTCTGCATTTATGTTGAGACGTGTATAGTTTTAAGTCATAATTGTTGCTATTTATTTACATTCTGACTCCTCAGATTTCTAATACTTACTGTGGATGCAACTCACTATATCTGAACAGAAAATCGAATCCTCAATTGCATCATCCTCTTTCTATGTAGATGATATCATTCCTTTAATTATTGGCATTGCTAAGTTTATCCCTTTGAAAAGAATTAGGAATGGAGATGTCTCGCAGCACTGCACCCTTGAGGTTCCTGGGAACTAGAGTCGCTGCAATCCATGATAAGTAATTTTTCTCCTTAAAAAAAGAATATCCTTGGGGCATTCCCACGTCTGTAATGCAGCATCTCTAATTCACACAGCTAGCATAAACATAAATCTCGGACTCCCATGGTTATCATCTCTCACAGAACCTGGTAAACTTTAATTTTTCTTTTTTTCTGCTACCTCTGTACACAAGGAGTTTAGCCTGGCTCCATAGGTTTGTGAGGAAATGTTGTGTCAGCACGTATATGAAAATGTTATCATGACACTGAAGAAAGGTGATGTTGTGTGTGATGACCTATTCTCACATCACGTGAAGATGGAGAGCCAATTCCATTGCTTTTCCCTAGCAAATCGATGTTTTTTCCTTTCGTCATACTTTTCATCATCAGAAATTAGAGGTAAAGACATCAGTTTCTCCAAAGGTTCAGATTTAGCTAGATTGATTTTATAGTATCATGTACACTGATACCGGTAACTCAAATCAGGAATGACAAGCAGGCAAAGGATGGGTGGGATGGGTATTTTTTGTGGGAGTTCCATGAAGTCTGAGGGCAACCCTGGAGAATTGAAACAAAAACAGAAGATACTGGAAATAACTCAGCAGGTCTGGCAGCATCTGTAAGGAGGGGAAGCAGAGGTAATGTTTCACGTCCTTTTGCTCTTCATCAGAACTGAAGAGAGGGAGAATATGTTAGCTATTATACTGTAGCTGTGAGAGATTGCAACGGGATAGAACAGCTTTTAGAACAAAAGGCAGATGGCCTGGTGTGTGGCGTGGGGAGAAAGGGGTGATTGCATTGAGACAATACATGTATGGGATGTTTCCCGATGAATTGAAACTTGAAAGGATTGAAAGCATGAATGAGGATTTTAGAGGCTGATGAAGATGAGATAGGGATTCAAGGAGGTTATAACACAGAGATAGAAACGGTGGGCAGAGGGGCCCACTGAGGGGCAGCACAGTAGCGCAGTGGTTAGCACTGCTGCTTCACAGCTCCAGGGAACTGGGTTTGATTCCCAGCTCCGCTCGCTGTCTGTGTGGAGTTTGCACATTCTCCTCATGTCTGCATGGGTTTCCTCTGGATGTTCTGGTTTCCTCCCACAGTCCAAAGATGTGTGGATTAGGTTGATTGGCCATGCTGAAATTGCGCCTTGATATCCTGAGATGCGTAGGTTAGAGGGATTAGCGGGTAAAGTATGCAGGGATATGGAGGTAGGGTCTAGGTGGGATTGTGGCCGATGCAGACTCAATGGGCCGAAGGGCCTCCTTCTGCACTGTAAGGTTTCCATGATTCCAAGGAAACAAACTAAAAATCAAAATAGTTCTGGAAATTAACAAGAACAATAGAAAATGTTGAAAACATTTGAGGAGAGAAGACACAAATTGATGCTTCAGGATGGGACCTTTAATCAAAATTGGAAATAGGTAATTTTGGTTTTGGTAGGATTTGAAGTCCAGTTCAGAATCAAACAACCTGTTGAGTTTGTGAAATTGCCAAGACCAGCCTGAGTGAGTAACCAGGAAGTCAGTGGAGCTGGTAGTCCAGATGCAGTTTCTGACCAGGAATTTTCAAGATGGCTTTGATCTTTTCAATACTGACCAAGAGGAAGTTCCAGCTTGTTAGACAAACAGTAACACAACATAGTAAGAGTGATGGATTGGAGGGTGATGGAAAAATGGTAAAGCTGGGTGTCTTTGGCATGCAGGGAAGTTAAGAACATCCTGATGGTTAATATCATTCGAGGCAGCTTATAGATGCAGAACTGAAGGAACCATTTTCTGAACCACTTTGCGTTCTTAACTCCCAAGCATCGACGAAAGTGCCCTGGATTATGGGTTCAGGTGCTTCCACTATTTGTTGCTTGTTGTCCATTGTTCCTCTCACAAAGCATCTTGGAACATTTTATTACACTGAAGGAGCCATATCAACAGCCAGGGAAGGAAAAGGATTATTCCTTGAGCATGGTAGACAAGGTGCACGTTCAGTTGCACACTGTGGAGTGGATTTAAAAATATTTGATGGCTGATTGACTGGTGAAGGATGCTGTCCTGGTGTGGACAGCAGGAAGACCCAGTCAATTTTGAGTGTCTGCTTCACTAACATAGACATGATGTGGAGAAGCTGGTGTGGGGTAAACGTGGTAAGAAGTTTCACAACACCAGGTTAAAGTCCAACAGGTTTATTTGGTAGCAAATGCCACTAGCTTTCAGGGCTTTGCCCCTTCGTTAGGTGAGTGGGGAGTTCTGATCACAAACAAGGCATATGAAGGCACACACTCAGTTTACAGAATACTGATTAGAATATGAGTCCATACAGCTAATCAAATCTTAAAGGTGAAGAAAATGTGAGTGGAGATAGCATTAAGCACAGGTTAAAAAGATGTGTATTGTCTCCAGACAGGACAGTAAATGAGATGTTACAAGCCCAGGCAAGTCATGGGGGTTACAAATAGTGTGACGTGACTCAAGATCCCGGTTGAGGCCGTCTTCATGTGTGCGGAACTTGGCTGTCAGCGACTCTGCCCTGTTGGACTTTAACCTGGTGTTGCCTCACTAATGTAGAGGCAGTGAGTGCCAAACAGTACAGCTTATCGGTTCTGGACTAGCACAGTAGAATCAGGAGGGAACACAAAGCAGCAGTGGTCTCTGTTATCCCTGTGGCGGAGACACACATTCTTCAGTTGTGCCTTGCAGGAGTTTTTCTGAGACAAAATATTTATTTGAGCAAAGCGCCATCTGTTCCACATACACATGATCCATGACCTTGGTGAGAAATGATAACAAAGGCCAAGCTGGTGTGTGAAACTTTACCTATGAAAAATGAGGCTCTGGAAACTGGCAGATGGGGAGAAAGAGAGGAAAAAGTGCAGATAACTTGGCATCAACATTTTCTTTCAACACTGCACACGAATGAATGGCATAGCCAAAAACAAAGCCTGCGCGGAGTTGGCAATATAAAGCCTATATACTCTGTTATCATCGTTGTGAGTCTGAGCTGAGCTTGTCTTTGTTGAAGCTCAATAGAGACTGTTGGAGACAAAGGCTGTTGGTAAACTTTGTGAGTGATTTTGAGCCTAGGTTAATAGTGCGAAGGATAACTGACGCGGATGCAAAATTTGGTGAGAATCTGCAAACGAGAATCTTGTCGACGAGATTACAATTTCTGATTTTCAACTCTCTCACTGGCAGAGTAATGTGAAAAATGCCGTGGAAGGCTGCTTGAGAGGTGTTGGGAATGTGTGAGGTGGCTCAGTAAGAGATCACTGTATAGTTGTGAAGGGTGTGTGAAGGAGTGCGGTAGCAAACATGAGGAGACAGCCCTACCCTTGCTGCATGAAGAATGTCATCCATCTTCTTCCAGCGCTGTATCCCCATCCTCTTTTGGAGCTGGTGTTTACTATCATGGCCACAGACTCCCAAGTGGGGGTAATGATCTAGGGGGTTGGACATCTGCTTGGCGAGGTGTTTAAGAGGAGCGCCCCACTAATTGCAGCAATTAAGTTTTTCTGGGGTGAACGATTGTGATTTGTACTGCTGCCTCACAGCGCTAGGGACCCGGGTTCGATTCCTGGCTTGGGTCGCTCTTCGTGTGGAGTTTGCATGTCTTTCCTGTGTTTGCATGGGTTTCCTCGCGTGCTCTGGTTTCCTCCCACAGTCCAGTGACGTGCTGGTTAGATAAATTGGCCATGCTAAATTCTTCCTCAGTGTACCCGAACAGATGCTGGAGTGTGGCAACTAGGGGATTTTCACAGTAACTTCATTGCAGTGTGAATGTGAGCCTACCTGTGACTAATAAACTTTAACTGTTTCCACATGCACAAAGTGATTCACTTGGGGAAAAAACGCAATTTGCTAAAGAGATGAATTTTTGACAAGATTTCCTGCGGTGGTGGGATTCTGTCTGGTTTTCTCACCGGAACCAACACATTGAAAAAAATGGGAAAATTCCAACCATTAACTTTTATTAAAAACTTTTTTAACTGTGTACAGGGTGAGGCGAAGCATGCTGTTTCACAAAGAACCTTCGCTCAGCTAGAATTATCTCTTGAGCTGTGAGGAGGATGCAGATTCAGTGTGATTTGGACAGGCTGAATGTGTGGGCATACGCATGGCAGATGTAGTGTAATGTGGATAAATGTGAAGTTATCCTCTTTGGTAGCAATAATAGGAACGCAAATTATTACTTGAGTGGGTGTAAATTGAGAGAGGTGGATACTCAGCGAGACCTCGGTATCCCCATATATCAGTCACTGAAAGTAAGCATGTAGGTACAGCAAGCAGTAAAGAAGGCAAATGTATGTTGACCTTCACAGCAAGAGGATTTGAGTATAGGTATAGGGATGTTATGCTGCAATTGTATAGGGCGTTGGTTAGGCCAACCTGGAGTAATGTGTACAGTTTTGGTATCTTTATCTGAGGAAGGATGTCCTTGCTATAAAGGGAGTATGGCGAATGTTTTTCAGGCTGATTTCTGGGATGGAAGATCTGTCGTATGAGCAGAGACTAAGTCAGTTAGGATTATATTCACTGGAGTTTAGAAGAGTGAGAGGGGATCCCGTAGAAACTTATAAAATTCTAACAGGGTAGATTCAGAAAGAATGTGTCCAATTGAGGAGGAGTCCAGAATTAGATTATAATTTAAAACTGAGGTCAGGAGAAACTTCTTTACCCAGAGGGTGGTGGATGTGTGGAATTCACTACCACAGAATGTAGTTGAGGCCAAAATATTGCCTGAGTCAAGAAGAAATTAGATGTAGCTGTCAGGGCTTTAGGATTCAAGAGATATAGGGGGAAGTGGGTATCAGGATATTGAATTCGATGATCATCTGTGATCATGGCGCATGGGGCAGTACAGTAGCATGGGGCAGTAGTGGTTAGCACTGTTGCCTCACAATGCCAGGAAACCGGGTTCGATTCTCAGCTTGGGTCACTGTCTGTGGAGTTTGCACATTCTCCCCGTGTCAGTGTGGGTTTCCTCCCACAGTCCAAAGATGTTCAGGTTAGGCGGATTGGCCATGTTAAATTGCCTCTAAGTGTTAGGGGGACTAGCGAGAGTAAATACATGAGGTTATGTGGATAGGGCCTGGGTGGGTTTGTGGTCGGTACAGACATGATGGACTGTAGGGATTCTATGACAAAATGAATGGCAGAGCAATAGGGCTGAATGGCAGGCTCTTGCTTCTAGTTTCAATATTTACTGTTGCCACCTGATGTTATATTACCAATGGTGTAGACTATCTAATTATGTTAACCCTTTGCACTACATAAATCAGCCTCAACATTACTGACTTTGTAATTAGGGCGAGTTGTTGTTCCAATGGTTTGACAATGATGCTTGCGAAGTTGCCAGTATAAGTCCTACTCCTGACTGAGAAAGGAGTTTGGACAGCTTGGTATAAAAGATTTCAAGATCAGCAACGAGATGGAAGAAATGTCACAACTGCTGAAACATCAGATTCAACACTCATCCTTGCAGCAACATCAGAAGTTAGCACAGGCAAGCCTGAACTTCCTAAAAATTGACAGCGATGTACCTCATGGGTAAAGTGAGTGGATTAGCATTCTGCAGGATTAACCCTTATCTCAAATTGCATGAGCACATTAATATTCCCACCTGACTTTCCAAATCACTCCATGCACCTTTATGCTGACAGAGCATACTTCTGGATAAGCCAAGAAGTGAGCCAAAAAAATATACAAAGTGAAATAAATAAACAGCTGAAGAGCTACACACTGTACACTTTCGTTATTTTGATGTCAGGGACTGACTTGAAGAATTGGGGAAAATGTTTGAATTCATGGAGTCCTTAAACTAAGATTCCTTTTTTTAAATGATTTATGTGCGGCCAGCATTTGCTCCCATAGGACAGGATTTTACCAGGAGCAGTGGTTCCCCAATAACTTGACTAAAAAGTCAGTGGCAGACACACCAGCCTGATGGATACCCCTGAGCAATTCAACACTGGGAGCAGCATTCATTGAGGTGAGACTTCTGCCCCTATCTCAGGAAGAAGTCCTGCCTGAGAAAGCTCATGGTCAATCATATGGCTGGCAGCTTATCCTAACAGCTAACAGCTGTTATCATCCTAACAGCTTTAGGTGGGAGCGATGGCCACAGTTCACAAGCCTTGGCGAAGAGTCTGGGGAACTTGCTACGTACCTGTAACATTCACTAATAAGTAGGGAAGCCTGTAACCTGATCTGAAAAAATGCCTTCCACTGGCCTCATCCCCATGGCAGTGTGAAACTTGTAGCTAGCCAGAAAAACTAATTAGTTAGCTTTGAGCTCAACTCCCTTTCACCTCAGAAGTAAATTTGAAGGAAACTGTTTATAACCTGACAACAACAATCCTTCTCTGGGAGTTTGGGAGACTGATGGGGCCCTATTTTACCATTTTGATTCTAAGTGCTGGGCGGTCTTGAAACTGAGAATGTTTCAGATCCAACTTTTAGAGCCGTTCTCAGGCGCCCCCATATGCACTCTATCTGCAAAAATAGCAGCGATTCCAAATTGTGCTGCGTAAGCCTGTGGGCAGGGCTTAACGCACCCAAAACCCTGCGGCTCCCATTGGCTCCTCCAACTACGCATGTGCAGAAAAAAAGATAAAATGCCGCTCCCCCATCAGATTGCTCCCGGGCTGGATAATGCTTCCCTCTGGCCTCCATAGACATTGTCCCATCCCCCAGCATTACTGACCTCCTTATCCCTCTGCCCCCCCCCATCCCTGCAATTGCAGGCCCCCCCACCGATCACAGACAGAATGGCAGCGGACTGCCATCCTCCAGCCCCCCTCCCTGCCATCACTGATCTCAGGCAAAGTGATCCACCCTCAACGAAACCCCCTTTCCCCAGGCAGAATGATCCACCCTCCCCCTTGTCCTCACTGATCTCAGGCGGAGTGAACCCCTCTCCCTCCTCCTCCCCACCCCGGACACTCCTACACAAGGCCCCCATCTCCTCCTGACAGGAACAGATCCAGACGCCCTGAGGCCATCTGGCATCGTGGCCCCCATTATGGCTCCTACCCATCCTGGTCCAGACAGCTCGAATGAGTCCTCGGAGGATATGGGTGAAGGGACCACCAAGGGTGGTACCATTTTGGTGTCAACTTCCACCTTGCAGTTCACCGTCCTAGATACTGACACATCAATGAGTCCAGTTAGTGATGAGGCTTACACATCTGATAACGTACATCGGGAGGAGGAGGGAACGTCCGAGGCCTCGAGCATGTGGGGGCCTGCTGGAGGTGAGGACTCAGCTGGTCCCAGGCTATATGCTGAGTTTCTGAGATCACTTCACCCTCAGCTGCTGGAGATGCAGCAACAGAGCCAGGGAATGCAGGAGGGGCTGACAGCAACACTGGACCAACTGCAAGCCAACTCCAAAGCTTTTACATGGATCAGCTATTGCCAGTCTTGTGTGGTTCCAAGGTCAACACTGCAAGAGTGGTGTCTGCAGTGGAAAGCCTGGGGTAGGGAATCCTCACCATGAGTGACAGGCTCCAAGCAATGGCCGAGTCACAGCAGGCCACAGTGAACATAAGAACATAAGAAATAGGAGCAGGAGTAGGCCATCTAGCCCCTCGAGCCTGCCCCGCCATTCAATAAGATCATGGCTGATCTGTCGTGGCTCAGTTCCACATTCCTGCCCTCTCCCCATAACCCTTAATCCCCTTGCCTATCAAAAACCTATCAACCCACATCTTAAAAATATTTAGCGAGGCAGCCTCCACCACTTCAACAGGCAGAGAATTCCAGAGATTCACCACCCTTTGAGTGAAGAAGTTCCTCCTCAACTCCGGTCTAAACCGCCCCCCCTTTATCTTGAGGCTGAGCCCTCTAGTCCTACTGTCCTTTCTGAGTGGGAAGAGCCTCTCCACCTCTATCCTATCCATCCCATTCAACATCTTATATGTCTCAATGAGATCTCCCCTCATCCTTCTAAACTCTAACGAGTAGAAGCCTAGTTTATTCAGCCTCTCCTCGTAGTTCAACCCCCTCAACTCTGGTATCAGCCTAGTAAACCTCCTCTGCACTCCCTCCAAGGCCAAAATATCCTTGCGTAAGTACGGTGACCAAAACTGAACACAGTACTCCAGCTGAAGCCTCACCAGGGCCCTGTATAGTTGCAGCAAGACCTCCCTACTTTTATATTCAATCCCCCTCGCTATGAAGGCCAGCATCCCATTTGCCTTCCTGACCACCTGCTGCACCTGCAGGCTGGGTTTTTGCGACTCATGCACAAGGACCCCGAGGTCCCTCTGCACCGTCGCCTGCTGCAGTTTTTCGCCATGTAAGTAATAGTCGTTCCTACCATTATTCCTACCAAAGTGGACAACTTCACATTTGCCAGCATTAAATTCCATTCGCCAGTTCCTGGCCCATTCGCCCAGCCTATCTAGATCCTTCTGCAGACTCTCCACACCCTCCGCACAATTTGCCGTTCCACCAATCTTGGTGTCATCAGCAAATTTCGACACCATACACTCGGTTCCCTCCTCCAGATCATCTATATAAATGGTAAATAGCAGAGGCCCCAGCACCGACCCCTGGGGCACTCCACTAGTCACCAACCGCCAATCCGAATAGCACCCATTGACCCCCCACTCTCTGCCTCCTATTTGACAGCCAATCCTCTATCCACGCTAACACCCTACCCCCAACTCCATGCCCCCTGACCTTCTGTAATAACCTCTTGTGAGGCACCTTATCAAACGCCTTCTGAAAATCAAGAAACACCACATCCACCGGCTCTCCTCTATCCACCGCCCTAGACACATCCTCATAGAACTCCAATAAATTCGTCAGACACGACTTCCCCTTAACGAAACTGTGCTGCGTCTGCTCTATCAAACAATTCTCCTCAAGCTGCCTCGCTATTTTCTCCTTGATCACGGATTCTAACATTTTACCTACAACAGACGTTAAACTAACCGGCCTATAATTCCCTGCCTTTTGCCTGCCACCCTTCTTAAACAATGGCGTAACATTAGCCGTTTTCCAATCTTCTGGCACTTCCCCGGAATCCAGCAACGTTTGGAAAATAATCACCAAGGCATCCACTATCACCTCCGCCATTTCTTTCAGGACCCTCGGATGCATTCCATCCGGTCCTGGGGACTTGTCCACAATCAGTCCCTCCAGTCTTTCGAG
This sequence comes from Carcharhinus amblyrhynchos, assembly GCF_965287045.1. Lineage (NCBI taxonomy): Eukaryota > Metazoa > Chordata > Chondrichthyes > Carcharhiniformes > Carcharhinidae > Carcharhinus > Carcharhinus amblyrhynchos. The sequence continues at coordinate 96,527,231 of NC_137326.1, read as the reverse complement.
CACTGCCTCTCTAGTAACAATAATGTCATTCAGGCCCTCCACTCCTACCATCTTTCCATCGCTAACACCCGGCAAATTATTCACGTCCTCCTCCGTGAAGACTGAAACAAAAAAGTTATTCAAGGCCTCAGCCATTTCCCCATCCCCTACCACTAAGTCCCCCCTCTCATCCTCTAAGTCCCAGAGGGCCACAGCTGAGTCACAGCAGGCCACAGAGAGTCACAACGGGTTTTTCGAGATTCTGCGGTCCATGGCTGAGAGGCTCGAGAGCTGGCAGGAGACCCAGCGAGACAGCGCTGAGACACAGCAGGCATTTGGCTGCAGCCTTTGAGAATGTGGCTCAATCGCAGAGAGCCATGGCTGAGGGGCTGCAGAGCGTCACTCAGTCTCAAAGGGTATCTGTAGGGATAGAACCACAGATACAATCCCCTAGTGACTGAACCGCCTGGTCATTGCCGCCCTCACATGCCTCATTCAAGCAGCCAGTATTTCAGCGTCTGGGTGGTGTTACTCGGCATGCTTTTCCTCATCTTCCTTCTTTCCTCATCCTCCTCCCCCTGTTGGGCAGTCTCCTCCCCAGCGACGCCTGCCTGTCAGCCTCTACGTCCTCACATCCTTCTCCTCCCCCTCCAATAGGTCACCTCTCTGCTGTGCCAGGTTTGCAAGTCACAGCACACGACTACCATGCGGGAAGAGATCACAGGGTTGTATTGGAGGGCCCTGTCAGATCGGTCCAGGCACCGGAATCGCATTTTAAGGAGCCCAGTGCACCTCTTCACTATCACGCGGGTGGTTCCATGGGTCTCATTCACAGGCACAGGCCTCTGCACAGGTGTCATCAGCCATGTCTGAAGTGGGTAACACATATCACCCACGAACCACCCCCGCAGCCTGGGTTCCTTCTCAAAGGCCTCTGAGACGTCCGATCTCCTGACACTGAAGCTGTCATGCACATTGACTGGGTGAGTCATGCAGAAGTGCATAATGTACATATTTGATCACACACCAGTTGGACATTCAGGGAGTAGAACCATTTCTATTGATAAATCTTTGTGGATTCTGTAGGGGGGCCTTAAGGGCGACGTGGGTGTAGTCGATGGTGCCCTGTACAGGAGGCACCCCTGCAATGGCTGTGAACCCTGCAGCCCGGGCTTCCTGATGGGCCTGGTCCAGGTTAAATTTGATGTGCTGCCCAGCCCGAGCATACAGGGCTTCTGTAACCTGCTTGGCACAGGTATGCACAGCTGGCAAGAAAATGGCACATATGTCTTCGCTAGGAGTCAGGAAGGAGCCAGATGCATGAAGGTTCAGAGTGAGGGTGCCCCCCCCTCCCCTTGCCCAGAGGTGCCAGGTCCTCCAATAGGTCCTTTCAGAGGTGGAGATGTTGGCGGCACACGGTATCTGACATCTGTTCAAATGATGCTCGTACACAGAACTGTTGGGGTCTCGGCTTCCTACTTCTCTTGCGTTCCCGACCTCCTGCCTTTGGTGGTTATCTCCCTTGACTCCTGAGAGTGGTAAGGTTGGGCCTCCTGTGCCCACAATTCTCCTCCTCCTCAGCTCCAGCAGCAATCAAAAGAACAGCAAGATCAATCGGTTGCATCACAAATGCCATTTTGGGTGGTGGGGATGGAGAGGAACACTTGTAGAGGTTAAGGAACGCTGCCTGCCCCATCCCATCGACAGTCATTGTCCGTACTGCCCATTCCCCCAGACGCAAGCTCCCCAAAATCACGGACCCCCCCATTCCCCCAGCCACATACTCCCCACAATCACGGACCCCCCCATTTCCCCAGCCACATGCTCCCCACAATCACAGCCCCCCCAATTCCCCCAGCCACATGTTCTCCACAATCACAGACCCCCAATTCCCCCCAGCCACATGCTCCCCACAATCACGGACCCCCCAATTCCCCCAGCCACACGCTCCCCACAATCACAGCCCCCCCAATTCCCCCAGCCACATGCTCCCCACAATCACAGACCCCCCCAATTCCCCCAGCCACACGCTCCCCACAATCACAGCCCCCCCAATTCCCCCAGCCACATATTCCCCACAATCACAGCCCCCCCAATTCCCCCAGCCACATATTCCCCACAATCACAGCCCCCCCAATTCCCCCAGCCACATACTCCCCACAATCACAGCCCCCCCAATTCCCCCAGCCACATACTCCCCACAATCACAGCCCCCCCAATTCCCCCAGCCACATGCTCCCCACAATCACAGCCCCCCCAATTCCCCCAGCCACATGCTCCCCACAATCACAGCTCCTTGAAAAGTTGAGAAGCTGAAACAGTTCAATTTGCAAGGGTTTGTGCACATCCTTCATATGGCAGAGTGCTGATTGCACTCCACAAGACCCAAGGTCAGTGCTGAGACCCGAGTTCATGCTACAAATCTGACATTGGACACCCTGTTGAGCAACAGCAACCACCCCCCCCAACCAACCCCGCCGCCGCCACCCCCCCCCCCCACGCCACACACACAAACACTTGCAGAGCTCCCACCAACCCGAGAAAGAAAATGGCCGTAATGAAAGGACCCCCACAAGCAGCAGAGAGCCATTGGACACAAGGCACTTACCTCCTCACTAACCCTCACTGGTGGAGCGGCTGAATCAAAGTAGTCATACCTCCATCACACGTTATAGTTCTACAGCTCTTACTTGAGGCTTAACTATGTCTGTTTGATGCTCTCTAACTACAAAGTTGAAAATATAATCCTCTTACTGAGAGATTCTATTTCACTGAGGAGGCTTCAGGCAAATCCATGCCCAGCAACCTGTTCTAAAAACTCTGCTCACATTTTGACAACTGTGATGAATTCCACCAAACAGTAGCTAAGACATCCACAGCATTTTAAATTAAGCAAACCCCCACCATTCCTTAAAAAAAAGAATCAATTCCCCTTGTCCCCCAGTGTTCACAAATCTTTTAAAGGAGTTCCAGGATCCAGATTCACATCTTTGCCAGAAACTAATCTGTTCTTCCCTGGTATATACCCTATTTGTGGACTAAGTTTTGTTGAAAATTGTCTCTAATTTTTGAGATGTGTTGTTTGCAAACAGACAAGCAAACGGTTGAAAATATTACTGCCACCCATCTTTAGGTAGTAGAGATAAAGAGCAAGTAGTTGAGATGCTGAATAACCTAAAACATTGATACAGAGTAAGTATGAGGAAGACTATCTATATTTAAAGCTTGCTAAGACATCAAGACTGCATAAGATCCAAGGATGCTCAAGATTCTCTTGAGGTTAACGTACAGGTTCAGTCAGCAGTTAGGAAGGCAAATGCAATGTTAGAATTCATGTCGAAAAGGCCGGAATACAAGAGCAGGGATGTACTTTTGAGGCTGTATGAGGCTCTGGTCAGACCTCATTTGAAATATTGTTTGCAGTTTTGGGTCCCATATCTAAGAAAGGATGTGCTGGCCTTGGAAAGGGCCCAGAGGTCGTTCACAAGAATGATCGCTGGAATGAAAAGCTTGTCGTGTGGGGAACAGTTGAAGACTCTGGATCTGTATTTGTTGGAGTTTAGAAGGATGAGAGGGATCTCATTGAAACTTATAGGACACTGCAAGGTCTGGATAGAGTGGACATGGAGAGAATTTTTCCACTAGTAGGAAAAACTAGAACCAGAGGGCACAACCTCAAGCTAAAGCGACAATCCTTTAAAATAGAGATGAGGAGGAATTTCTTCAAACAGAGAGTGGTGAATCTGTGGAACTCTTTGCCGCAGAAGGCTGTGGAGGCCAGCTCATTGAGTGTCTTTAAGACAGAAATAAATAGGTTGTTGATTAATAAGGGGATCGGGGTTATGGGGAAAAGGCAGGAGAATGGGGATGAGAAAAATCTTAGCTATGATTGACTGGTGGAGCAGAGTCGATGGGCCGAGTGGCCTCATTCTGCTCTGATGGTCTTCTGATGCTGAGGAAAGTAAGGGTGAAAATTGTGGAAGCACTGGTTTTAATCTTCCAATCCTCTTTCGAAACAGGAGAGTACCAATTAGACTGAATGTCAATGTCCTTTAGCACTTTGAATAGAGCCAGCTCCGAAAGTTATATCATTCTTAACTAAGATCACTGCCATCTTTTCAGTCCATAGCTTGTTAGCTACAGTTCACTGGAATGCCTGAATTTTAATGGTCAGGAAAGAATTTTAGTAGCAATTTGACTGCATCGACTTCAGCCAGGATTAATTAAAAGGACTTAGATTTATATTGTACTTGTTTATGACTTCAGGATGTCCAAATGTATTGAAATAGGTGAAATAAGTCTGATAGTGGATAATATTATTGTTAGATAAGGAATCAATGAGTCATCTGCTAAATGTGAAGAAGTACTAAAATTATTTGATGTTCATTTTAACCTAAGAAACCACAAAATCCTCGAAGGGGCTTAATTTAATAAGTGTGTCCAGCATCCAGGAGACCCTTTTGATTTATTTATTAATGATCTGTCCTGGGTGACTCGATATTTGCTGCAAATATGGAGACCTGAACTTTTAACAGGGTTAGAATAGTTATCAGGAGCAGTGAGCGACATAAGCTCAGACATGCTGCGAACGAAGGAAAATCTAAGTCTTGAGAAAGCAATCCAGATTGTTCGGCCGTCTGAACTCCATGAGCAGCACAGGTCCATCTTAAGATGAGAAAGTAAGCCTTGGGATGAAGGAAACCCCACAGTCTAGTTAGCTAACCAGCACAGAAACAGAGACGCAGCAGGCCAAAGGAGGCATTCCCTAACTGACCAACAAAGCAACCAGGCCGGCACTGTGGAGCAAAGCGCCCCCCACAGGTGAGATCAATGTCCTGCAATTTCAGGCCAGTGCTTTCAGTGTAGCAGAATTGGAGTCTTTGGCAAACTGCACAAGGCCAAAACATCTAAACATCATCTAAAAATAAGGTCGAGATTGCATACCAAGAAGAAACGCTTCTAGGGTGAGATTAAAGATCTTGGATTTTCATATTGGGATGACGACATTTTGGTTAGGGACCATCTCACGATTTTAAATTGGACACGGGACACGGTTAGGTCCAATCAGACAATGAATAGTGGCTGAGAGACCTCTGGCTTTGAACAACAGACGCAAAACTCTCTGGGCCTGGAGGAATCTAACTTCTTGTCATAGGCCTGATTCTGTAACCACTAAAGTATGGCAGCAAACAAATATCCAAGCTGATGTACATCATCTGTAAATAATCATTTTCTCTCTTGAGCTGTGATGTCTGTGTAGCCCCAAATCTCCCCAAAACAGCAGAAGAAATCAAGATAACCATTGTCATAAATTATACGGAACTACAAATTCCCAAGGGGCTCAAACAAATAGGAGTATCTTGACTGAAACTTCAGCTCTGAACTGCAGAACAGATTTGTTCACATTTGTTACAGGGGCCTGAAAGCTCACACTGTAAAAGTAGAAAGGGTCGAGAGCTTCAAGTTTTTAGATGTCCAGGTCACCAACAACCTGGTTCTCCCCCACCCCCCACCATGCCGACACTATAGTTAAGAAAGCCTGCCAACGCCTCTACTTTTTCAGAAGACTAAGGAAATTTGGAATGTCAGCTATGACTCTCACCAACTTTTAAGTTGCACCATAGAAAGCATTCTTTCTAGTGTATCACAGCTTGGTAAGGCTTCTGCCTCTGCCCAAGACCGCAAGAAACTACAGAAGTTGTGAATGTAGCCCAATCCATCACGCAAACCAGCCTCTCATCCATTGACTCTGTCTACACTTCCCGCTGCCTTGGGAAAGCAGCCAACATAATTAAGGACCCCACGCACCCCAGACATTCACTCATCCACCTTCTTCCTTCGGGAAAAAGATACAAAAGTCTGAGGTCACTACCAACCGACTCAAGAACAGCTTCTTTCCTGCTGCTGTCACACTTTTGAATGGACTTGCCTTGCATTGAATTGATTTCTCTCTATACCCTAGTTATGACTGTAACACTACATTCTGTAATCTCTCATTTCCTGCTCTATGAATGGTATGCTTTGTGTGTATAGCATGCAAGAAACAATACTTTTCACTGTATGCTGATACATATGACAATAATAAATCAAATCAAATCACACTGGTCAAACCAATCAACCTCTCAGATGGTTATACAATCCCTCCAGTAGAGGAGAGACAAGAAAGTAACCAACAACTGGAAGAATGTCCACCTCTGGCTCCAGTGACTACTGATGAGGCCAACACGTTGACCCTGGAATGAACATTGTAATTCCCAGCTAGAAAGGCGGTACACAGACAATACTGGAACCAAGGAGCAGCCATCAGCACACCATACAAGTAAACGTAAAGGTGAGATTATATAAAAAAAATCACATTCCCATAATAGAATGGCCATCTTTCATCACAGAGGACATCATGACAATATGCACGGCAAAGGCACAAGAGGAAAAAAAGGGCATGAAGTTGAGCACAGTGCTCATCTAGTCTGCAAGAAACCGGCTGGAACAACAACCATCGATCACCACAACTGCCGAATCGACAGTGAGCAGTTCAATATCAAGGAAAAAGAGGATAAAAAGATACCAAGGTACCAGTGCAACCTCCAAATCAATAAAGTTAATTCGCAATAACAAAACCGATCACTCCTCCGTCAGTGGGGCAAATGAGATTTGGAGGCGTAATGAAGCCTCCAGTCTGCCTGAACTTATAAGCTCAGAGACTTGAAGAGGGGAGGTGTGATAGTAATAAGGATGTAAATACAAAGAGTAAAGTAGAATAATTTGAAATGTATTGGGTAAAGATTTGGGGGAGGTGTAATATAAGGGTTTGACACACATTGGATTAAAGTGGGATTGAGTACAGTAACACCTATACGGTGGTGTAAGAGAACCCACACGTAGGAGTTAACCTAGTATTAGAACTGAGTGCACAAGCAAGCATAGAGAGAACTCCTAATTGAGCCCCTTACTGCATATATGGACTTAATGCATTTAATAAATACACGATGTACTTAATAAATATACACAGTTAATTTATGTAAGATTATAAAGACTCCACTAAGACCTACCTCACATTTTGATAAATGCGAGTTGATGCATCTTGGTAGATTGCACCAGGACAGTTAATGGTAGGGCATTGGAGAGAGTTATAGAACAAAAAGATCTCGGGTACAGGTTCATAGCTCCTTGAAAGTGGAATCACAGGTGGACAGAATGGTGAAGAATGCATTCAGCTTGCTTGGTTTCATTGGTCAGAACATTGAATACAGGAGTTGGGAGTCTTGTTGAAGTTGTACAAGACATTGGTTAGGCCACACTCAGAATACTGTGTATAGTTCTGGTCACCCTATTATAGCAAGGATATTAATAAAGTAGAAAGAGTGCAGAAGAGATTTACTAGGATACTACCAGGACTTGATGGATTGAGTTATATGAGAGGCTGTATAGATTGGGACTTTTTCCTCCGGAGTATAGAAGGCTGTGGGGTGATCTTATAGAGGTCTGTAAAATAATGAGAGGCATAGATCAGCTAGATAGTATCTTTTCCCAAAGTAGGGGATTCTAAAACTGGAGGGCATAGGTTTAAGGTAAGAGGGGAGAGATACAAAATGATCCAGGGGGCAATTTTTTCATACAGAGGTGGTGAGTGTCTGGAGCAAGCTGCCAGAGGTAGTGGTAGAGGTGGGTACAATTTTGTCTTTCAGAAAGGATTCAGACAGTTATATGGGTAAGATGGGTATAAAGGGATATGGGCCAAATATGGGCAACTGAGATTAGCATGGGGGTTTAGAAAAAAAGGGCAACATGGACAAGTTGAGTCAAAGGGCCTGTTTCCATGCTGTAAATCTCTTAAGACTCTGCCAAATGGAACAAACACCCACACCAGAATCTAAAGTTTAAAGTATTTGTCAGGGTCACAAGTAGGCTTATATTAACACTGCAATGAAGTTACTGTGAAAAATCCTCTCATTGCCACACTCCAGCGCCTGTTTGGGTACACTGAGGAAATGCACCTAACCAGCAAATCATTCAGACAGTGGGAGGAAACCAGAGCACCAGGAGGAAACCCATGCAGATACAGGGAGAATGTGCAGACTCCGCACAGACAGTGACCCAAGCTGGGAATCGAACCTGGGTCCCTGGCACTGAGGCAGCAGTGCTAATCACTGTGCCACCTGTGATGAAGTTTGATTAATGGAGATGGTAATTTATTTCACAGACAAAAAATCATTTTAACCCACAGTTCAGTTTAAACTGCTATAAGCAACCCAATTATAAATTCTGGAACATGAGTTTGCAAATAACTTGTTTGTCGCATTGAGATACCATTTTGAGTTTCTTTGCAAATGAATAAAAAGAATTATATTCAAGAGGTTTTAAAATGTGCCTCTTCGTATTCTTGCACCCAAAATATTCAGCTTAACTTTGGCTGCCTTTTCAAAAGCCTGAAAATGTGTGAGATTAGTGAAACCCAATCCCCATGCTGATTAACTCATGCTGGGGTCCTGCTTCTTTTCCAATGCTTTTTAAACCAGTGCAAAAGATCACAGCAGCATGACTTGCACTGTACTTAATTTGTTCTGAAACTTCTGCAACATTCTGTACTGGTTACGCCAATTTTGGTTAAACTGCGCCGAAAAAACCAGTGCTATCAGGTGAAAGCTGCAGGCCCTGGACTGCAGCATACGTTAGCTGAGTGAATAGCTGAGTGAATGCAGTGATGGATGAAGATGACTCCACCATGACCCAGCCACTCGTATGTCACAGAAGTAGAAAATGCTGAGCAGATCAGTGAACATCTATAAAGATGAGAAGCAGCCAGATAATTTGGGTTTGACCCTTTGTCTGAACTGAAAGTGAAAGATAAGCACTTTATTCCACTAAAAAGAGGTGGCTGGGGGTAGGGAGGAAGAAACAGCATGCCATCCAAAAGATTAAATAACCTATTTTTTTTTTCTTTATTGGTGCAGACTGCTGCGTTTTGTTTTTTGCTTTTGTTTCACGTTTGGATTTTTTTTTCTCTTATTTTGCCAACGCCAGTTAGCCTGGAGCCTTTTTTTTGCAACACAACAATTAAGATGTGTCTCATCCATTGTGCTGTTCTTGCTAATCTGCAGGCTCACATTGAAAAATGAATCTCACGAAATTAAACTTTGAATGCGAAAGCACTCCTTTTTCTTATTCGACAATTTGATTGTGTTATTTTGACCTTGTTGGATGATGGTTGAAGGTTTTCCTGTTATTTTGTGACAGGATTGTTCTTGTTCTGTTCTGTTCTGTTCTCCATTCCAGTTAAGTGAAATATTGTGCAGCACTGCCCCCATCCAAAAGGAAAGTAGCCATTTTGTAAGGTTTACAGTTTACTGCAAAGCTGAGCTATGCAGAATGAATAATGCAGCATAACCTGTGAATGTGCCCTTTATGCTAGTAATTGGCAAAGAAATTTCCCAAACCTGATGATCACTGTAATATTGGGTATTATCATTTTGTCAGTGTTGCAGTCCAGCATCTATGGGATTTCACATGAAAACTGCAGAGGTTTATTTGTGCTGCTGAATTAAAAAGGCTCAGTTTGGTAGAATGGATAAATTTGAACATCTTGGGATTCTTTGTTCATTTAGCTGCACATTCTTGCAAGGATCTACTATAGAGGTACCAGAACCTGTATTCAGGAAGCTGGGGACTGGACATATGCCGGATTTGTGGAATTTACAGTTTTTGGGTTCTAGACCTAGCATGTACTTGTAAAACATGTTAGGAATACAAAGGTAATTTAAACGGATATTTATTTATATTGGTAAACTGTAGAAAGAGGTAAAATTTTAAATTGGTTTAATTTCATGTTTCTTTGCCTGGACGGGTAAAACCTATAATCAGGCTGGGCGAAGGTATCTGTATGTATGGAAGTTGGTTCCAATTCCACCTTTGATTCTGTAGTACTTAGGGAGGGTTACGGCAAGAAGAATAAATAGAAGTAAGTCATTGCTTAGCAACAGGAGGCTACTTTCCAAAGGGAAGGGCTTTCCTTTGTTCTAAGTTTTAACTGGATGCCAGAGCAGTTGAAGACAGGACACTGAGGAGTAAGCAGCTCTCAATTCTGCCAGGAGTTGCTGGACAGAACAAGGGAGTTACAATGATGCAAACTTCTGAAGAAACAACATATAATCCAAAAAACCAATGAACTGGGACAGAATGAATGTTTAAGACAACTGAATTTAAGTGAACAGAGACAAAGGTATTGTTCAGAAGAACTCAACAAAGAAGTGTTCGGAGTTAAAGAGACAAGGGCAGCAACTCGAGTTAAAGTGAGATAATTGAACCGTTTGATGCCATTTTAATTGCTAAAGCAATTATGAGCAGTTTGTTCAGCAGTGAAAACAAAGATATCCTTAAGGGAAAAACAGAAAATGCTGGAAAATCTCAGCAGGTCTGACAGCATCTGTGGGGAGAGAATAGAGCCAACGTTTTGAGTCCAGATGACTCTTCTTTGACAAACCGAAAGTAATGTATGAAAAATAAAGAATAAGAGACTTTAAATTTAAACTTATTTTCACGTTCTGGATTTGGGGCTGCCAGATAAGGGATTCAGATTCTACAATGAAGGAAAATAAGCAATGCTCACTGGGGAGATTTTTAAAAACACCTGTATTACTAAAGGGTTTGCGGCATGAACTTGTCCTGCTCATTTGTGGTATTGTTCTCTTGTGGGAGAGGGTTTAAGCTCATCCAGTTTATCAGTGGGAGTGCAATTTGGAGGCTGTGACCACCATGAACAGACAGGGGGAGACAGATGAGGAGGTCATAAGGTAATGACTTAACCTTTGTGATCAGTGATGAAGGGGGGACATACGCTGCTGACCTATATAAAAAAACTGCTTACAAAGAGTTAGTGGGCTTTATATTGTCAATCTCCCTTATTCTGGTGTGATTTTTCAATCTGTTGCCATCTATATGTAATTTGTGCTATCCGGCATTGATTAAGTCATCAAGTGGGCTGAGCATTCAATCAGAATGAATAATTCCCACGGACAGTAAGTCAGGAAATGAAATTTATTTTTAATCATTTTTAAAGAAAGCAAAATGAAGAAAGGGGCATGCACATGAGTTTAAGGTAGAAGCTAAAATATCTACAAATTTGAAAAATATTTAATAAATAATGGAATGGAGAAAATGAGATACCATACTTAAAAAGAAGTTTTGTTCAAAGTCAAAGTAATTACCATTTTGTATGCTGTTAAAAGCTCAATTACACTTCATTCAACAAGGCTCAGCGTTTTCAAAGAATTTTAAAGTGAGAATATTGTGAAAAAAGTTGAGTCTCATATTGTATCACTGATTTTCTATTGATTGTATCTGTCAAGACCTAATAGTACATTCTGTAGAGGAATAAGGTATTACTGACATCAATCTCTGGGACTGTGGGGCAATATCCAGTCTGCATTCACCGTCAGAGTGAGCAGCAATGTAGATGGAAAATCTGAATGGAATCAGGAAAGGCGACGCTCTCCAAAGAGATTACGGGGACGAATCTCCCATCCTGACCTGCAATTTTTCTGGCAGGTCGGGGTGGGAGATGTGCGTCACCGGCCTTGTTCCGGGATTTGCACGTATGCTGGGAATGCATGAGCAACTCCCAGAGCCAGACCACAGTCGCCAGTCAAACCAAGCCGGAAAGCAGTGGCAAGACAGGTAAGTAAGTTGAATTTTTTTTAATGTTTTAAGTTTATTTTAAATGTAGTTATCGGGAACTTACTGGTCCCGATTGAATCTCCTACCCCACCAGGAGTACTTCATTCTGGCGGGATTTAGAGTGACTGCCCATGTTCGGGGAATTAGCAGAGAGACGCCGCCGGAATGAAGGGGGTGGCAGTCGGGACCCCCGGGGGTCGGGCGGCGGCGGTAATGGTGCCCCCTGGGCATGGGCACGGTAGCAGTGCTAGCCTGTGCCCCCAGCACTGCCCAAGAGACAAAGTGCCCATGCCCATGAGCACCTTGGCACTGCCCATCGGGCATTGGGCAATTGTGTCTGTTGTGGTCAGGGGCTAGGGGTGATTGGTGGGGGTGGGGTGGGAGTGGGGGTGGGAGGTCCCAGTGGCACTCTGCACGGGGATCGGTCTGGGATGGAGGGAGGGCAGCGATTGGGACAGGCTGGGGAATTGTGTTCTGCTGGGAGGCACTGTGTACTGGGGGGAGGTCAGTGGTGGGTGGGTGGGGGTGGTTGAAAGGTCTGCTGGGGTGATGGGGATGGGTGGATCACGATTGCTTGGGGGGGGGGGGGGTGGTGAGCTGCACATCGGGGCGCTCTGGGGCAGGGGGGATATCAAGGCTATCCCAGGGGCCACGATCGGGCCTGGGGGGGGGTTGTGGGCTGGCCGGTGATTGAGCTGACTAGCAAACAGGGAGACTGACCGATCGGGACTATTGCACATGCGCAGAGCTCCAGAACTGTCAGACTGCAGTGTAAATAGGCCCCGCCCACCTGGGCTATTAATGAGATTCACGATTGTGACGTCTGCATTGCAGAGTGGGGAGATTCAAGTGAGAAGTTGAACTGACAAAACAGTCATGATCTAAAACAATTTTCCCACCAATTCAGCACTTTTGAGAAAATCGTCCCCTATGTTTCACCCACAGAAGCTCATTTTAATGGATTTGAATAAGTTTTAATCTCATTACCCAGCCCTGTCACCTACAACATGAACCTCCCCTTACTGAATATTCGAATCTTGGCGAGGCTTACAACAGCGTCTTAAAAATGGGATTCCGTCAAGGGGATCCCTCCAGCGGCGCACAGCTAAGTATAGCCTGGGGAGGGAGAGGAACATGCCAGTACTGCCCCATGGCGCAGGTTGGTGCATTGCCAACCACTGCAAGGGTGCAGTCTCAGCGGCAGGCCCTCAGTTGGGGGGTGGTGGGGGGGGTGGGGGGGTGTGCGGTGGTGGTGGGACCACTTACATGTGGTGGAGGGTTGAGCAGGCAGTGAGTGAAGAACTTGTAATTACAGGGGGAGCACTGGTTATACTTCTGCAGTGTTAGTGGTGGGGGCTGCAATAATTGTCTCAGGGATGGGGGATCTCCAATTCTTCTGATCTGGACACCCTTTAAAGATGGTGCTCGATCTCTGTGGAGCCAATTACCAGCTCTATCAGGCCCTGCTCACTCTTTTTTTTTTTACTCAGAGAAGCTCAAGATCTGGAGTGAAAACTGGACTGTGGACCTGGAGAGCTACTCACCAATTTTCATTTTGAACCTGACACTGAAAAAGTATGGTGAGATTCCACCCAATGTCTGATCCACACAGTTAACCCTTTTATCGCATCGCCAATTGATTCTCAAAAAGCTGAAGATCCTTTTTCTACAACCTTTCCCTCAGGCAGTGTTCCCACTAAGATGTGTGGGTGTGCTGCCGCACTGCTTTAAAAGTGACCATATAAGTTTATTTGTGTGTGTACTGCCATACAAAGATAGTTAAATGTGCTACACGCTGGATAAAAAGGGCCACATGGAACAATTAAATTCTAAAGTGAACATTGCCCACAGATTCTTCCAAGATCCCAATTTTTATTTAGAAAGTAACATTTTTTCTCATTCACGCTGTGACAGAAATGTCACTGTCACAAAAAAGAGAAGAAAAGGAAAAATCAGAAAACCTACCTTATCGTGAAACACGTTCACTGAATTAATCAATGAAACAACAGCTGGTGCTTAATTTTGGGGATCGATTGAAATTGTAGCCCAAATTCAGTTGTGTTTATTTATTTTTTTGCAGGAAAGTATAAAGTTATCAAGGGTATCATATCTCCAGTTAACGACAGATATGGGAAGAAAGGATTGGTGGCAGCAAAACATCGTGTTGCTATGGTTCAGCAAGCTCTGCAGACCTCAGACTGGATAACCCAGGAGCCATGGGAGAGCCAGCAGGAGCAGTGGGTGGAGACTGTAATGGTGCTGAGGTAAAGCTCACAACTCCTCCGACACAAATAAAAAGCTTTGTTGCCTTGAAGCATGTTGGATCTGCTGTGTGATTTCAGTTTAGAGGTTGAGTTAATGATCAGTCTGCAGCAAAATAGATTAGGAAATTGATAGATCTCAGAGAGTGACAGCTGTGTTTCCCAAACACAAACAACATAATTGAATTGGTTAGTAATTGACAATTCCAGTCTTTGTGTTGGTTCTTCTGGATGGTTCTGTGTACTTTATGACAGGATCTATTTTAATTGCTACATAATGAGGAACAAGACACAACAAATGACTCAGAAATTTATTTGTGGAGGTCTCAACAAAATATTGATTTGTGGGTGGCAGATATGCGATGGATCAGAAGCCATCTGGCAATGCCTGAAGAGTAATTTGGCATGGCTGTTCTATTTCCCACCTCTGTCTATACCTGTTTTCTAAAGCCATAGAAACTCTTCCAGCCCGACAGCAATCCAAGATATCATCACCATCACTGCACTAATGTTGGTCTCTGGGACATCCCCAATTTTAATTACTCTACCTTTGGTGATCACGTCTTCAGTTGCTTCGGCCCTCAGCTCTGGAATTGCTACCTTCTGCCTGTCTCTTTCACTTTCCCCCTTTGAGGTACTCCTTAAAACCTACCTGTTTGACCCGTTTTTTGGTGAAATCTCCTCAGCAGGCTCAGTGTCGTGCTTCATAACGCTCCTGTGAAATGTCTTACCGGGACATTTTATTACAGTAGAAATGCTGTACAAATATAAATTGTTGATGCCCCAATAACTTAATTTGAGCAGACATTGCTGGTGTGTGTTAGACCTACTTCATTGTGTGGTTCTGGTTGAGAGCTGAGCAGTTAATGTTAGGAATGTATGGCATTTAGGACCTATCTGTGCTTTTATGGAATCCCAAAATCTAAACTCAGTAATAATCTTAAAGCACATTCAAACCGCGGTATGAAATATTTAAAAATAATAGCAATAGGATAACATATTCCAAAATATTGTTTCCTGATGGCATAGTTCCTAATCACTCTGTGTCAAGCTATCTATCCCAAAACCAATTCTCTGCCCTTTTATACTCCTTTTCAAATACCTACCCAATTGCATTTGAAATTATCTTATTATTTGCTTGCACTGCAGCATTCATAGAAACATAGATTTATGGGACAGAAGGAGACCATTCAGCCCATCATATGTATGGTAGCGATATGAAAGCCATCCAGCCTAATCTCACTTTCCATGTTCTAATAACATTTTCTGTGAAAGTAATGTTCCTTTCCAGTGATGATCCTAAGTTTGTGCCCTTAATGCTAATTCCTAAGCAAGTGGATGCAGTCTTTACTATTTATCTCTTCGTTAAGGTTTCATAATGTTGAAAACTGCTATTAGAGTCCTTCTTCAACTCCCATTGTTCCTGCGAGAAAGTGGCAGTTTTGAGACTTCCTTCACAACTGTAATTTCTCATCTTCATAACATCTACACAGATCTTTTCATAAACCTTTTTCATAATGAAGGGGTGTCAGGCGAATGCTGGGAACTGTTACAAGTTCGGACATGAGCAGCAGAGTTATGGATGGGCTTGCATTTATGGAGAACAGAAGACAGGAGGACAGCCTGGAGGCCATTGGAATAATCAATTATAAGACAAAGTCATGGGTAAGGGTTTCAGAAGCAGATGGGCTGGGGCAGTTGGAAGATGTTAAGGAAGTTACAAAGGGTGTAAACAGTCTAGTCCAGCATCAGACAGTTGACAATGGGATGGCTAGGGAATCTAAAACCCAGAATCTCAAGTTTGATCCCTTCTCTGTTTGAGGTTAGTGGCACAATAGTTAGTGTGATACTTCTTCACAAATGAAGGATAACTAAAATTGGGTGGCTGCTCTAGACTGTAATGCAGTAACTCTTATAGTAAAGTGTATATATAAATATGAGGCAAGGATGTGGATAGGTTTGGCTGATTTCCAGTACCATTGAACAGCCTACAAACATTCATAGTTTAGACTCAGACATGAAAACAGCTGCTTGGGCAAAGTGACAAAGGATGTCTGCTGCTCTTGGAGTAATGAGAATGAGTAACAAGCAATTTCTAAGAAAAAATGTGATTTGTTTTTGCAATTCCATCTTTGTTCCTCATTTTAACACTGAGAGTCTTGGATCACAATCTATAACCAGACATTCAAAGTTGTAGAAAAGACACAATTGTTTTATTTGTTTTCATTTTTGTATTTCTTTCTGTGAGGAAAAAGTCAAATTTCTGATCAGAGTTTCTTGTTCATTGACCGTTAGTTGGTATTTGGGATGTGTTTAGGTTGTGAGAAGTGTTATATAAATGCAAGATCTGTCTTTCTACACAGTAATGCCAACATATATAACTTATCATCTGAACCTGACAGAAGATTACAGTGACAAAAAAAGAACTACCGAACTCCATGATTCATTGCAATGACACTGTTCTTCAAGAGCACCTCAAGCTGTGACTGTTGCAAAACAGTTTTTTTGGAAAAGGGAAAATTAACTACATTTACAGATTCGTAAAAATGCAGTGTTGAGCTTGTACACACTTTTCTGTCAAATTCCTACATACCATGATGGAACAGAACTCTGCAATTAGTTTAAATAAAACCTTGATCATTATCAGTAGAGAGCATTTCCGCCACAGTAAATAAATGTTTTCAGCATTGCTGCAGTTATTGGTTGTGTGTTGACAGTTATGATCGAATAGTGATACCGTGAATCATAAACTGCCTGCAAAAAAATAAAAAGGGTTTACTATTCGGAGCTAAAATCCAACACTGCTGTCCCTACAATATCAAAACGTTTGACGATTTGCTCGTCGACTTTCTGGCTATTAGGTAACATACTGATAAGCTTAGTAAACTCATTTTTCCAGATGCTGATACTGGTGCAGACTTTAGATTGGAATCCTGCCCTTTGAGCAAGCTGATAAGTGCAATAGCACGTGTCCAGCGATTATATTTCAGGAGATGCTTTTTGTCATTCGAATGGGCATACCGGACCTGCAGAACCAATTTTTTTGATCCAAATCCAAATTAAATTTTTTATTTGGTTCAGGGGTTCAAAGAATTGCTGAATTAGTGCTAAGCAGGAAAGCTTCTGGGCAGGCTTATTGCAGTCCTTGTGACACATGGAGTGATTCAAACAAGTAGTGACGGGAGCATTGTGACCGAGGGTGTGAATAATCAATCATGTGCAGCATTGAGATATCCATCAGGTGCTTTGCTTCAGCACCGCAGTAAAGGGACAAGCTGTTCTGAAGGAAATCTGTTTGAAGCAAACGGAAATGCGATTGGCTCTATGGTTAGCTGAGGCCCTGGATCTAAGAGTGGCTTTATTCCACTGGTCGTACTCTTTATAAACCAGAACGTTTCTATGACAGAGCCCTTCAAAGCTTTGGAGAATACAAATAGTATTGAAAAATATTATTGAAACTGTGCATCTGTTAGAATCATCAGAATTTTTTTTTATCGTCAGAAAACTGGACTACCTGCTGTCAAATTTTGTTTGACAATTCTGCTTACTCAAGTCACTGTTGGTCGCTGTCACTTTAGCCGTATTGGCCCTAAGGGTTGGAAGCGCCCTGCCCCCACCCCTTCCCCAAACCTCTCCATCTTTCTCCCCCTTTTTCGTCCTGAAGATTATCTTTAAAACCTACCTCTAACAATGTCACGCACTTCTCCTAATATCTCCCTCTGTGGCTTGGCATCAAATTCATAGAATCACAGGATTTTTATAGTACGTAAGGAGACCATTTGATCCATAAAATCCGCACTGGCTCGCTGAACAAACATCCAACCTAGTCCCATTCCCCTGCTTTATCTCAGTAACCATGCACATTCTTCCTTTTCAGTTAGCAATCCAATTCCTTTTCGAATACCTTATTTGAATCTGCCCCCAACATCCTCTCAAATAGTTTCTTCCAGAATCCAAAAATACTTTCTTCACATCACTTTTACACCTTTTGCCCATTGTTTGGAATCTGTGCCCTCTTGTCCTTGATGCTACCTCATGTGGAAAAAAAATTCTCACTATTTAGCCTGTTCATATCCCTCAGGACCTTCAATACCTCTATAGCAAGTCTCCTCTCAGCCTTCTTTTCTCCATAGAAAACAGACCCAATCTCCCCAACCTAATCTTATAATTATGTTTCTTTATACCTGGAATCTCCCCTGTACTCTCTCCAATGCCTTCCTCAAGTATGGTGCCCAGAACTGGATGCAGAACCTCAGATGAGGCCTAACTAGTGTCTGATACAAATTCAACATGTCTTCATTACTCTTGCAATCAATGCCCCTGTTAATGAAGCCGAAGATACCATATGTTTTATTAACTGCTCTCTCAATATTCCCTGCTATCTTTAATGACTTATGCACGTAAAACCTTGCTCCCTCTGTTCCTGCACCTCCTTAAGAGTTTCTCCCTTTGTTTTATACTGTCTCTCCATATTCTTCCTGCCAAAATGAATCACTTTGCATTGAATGTCATCTGCTACTTGCCTGCTCAATTCACCAACATGTGTCTATGCTATGAAACTCAAGACTATTCTCATTACAATTGACAATGTTTCCAATCTTCATAACACCCGCAAATTTTGAAATCATGCCCTGCACTCCATAGTCTAAGTCATTAATATTTAGCAGGAAAAGCAATACTGACTCCTGGGGATCACCACTATAAACCTTCCAGCAATCTAAAAAACAAACATTTACCACTGCTGTTTGTTTCCTGTCACTGAGTTGATTTCTTATCCATTTTTCCTTTTATTCTATGAGCTAATATTTTACTCACAAGTCTGTTGTGTCACTATATCAAATGCCTTTTGAAAATCTATATATGTACCACATCAACAATGTAGCCCTTATCAACCATTTCTGTTACCTTCCCAAAAAACTCCAGCAAATATGATAATATGACTTTCCCTTAATGACTGGATGCTGGCTTTCCTTAATTATCCTGAACTTATCTAAGTTACTACTGATTTTGTCCCAAACAATAATTTCTAGAATTTTCCCTACCACTGAAGTTACTCTAGCTGGTTCGTAGTTGACGATTTTACCCTTGCACCTCTTTTTCAACGTGGAGTAATATTAACAATTCTCCCATTCTCTGGCACCAGCCTTGTGTCTAAAGAAGACTGGAAGATTATCATGAGTGCCTCTGCAATTTTCACTTCGATTTCTCTCAGTACCCTTGGATCAAATTATGATTGACAATGATCCTGAGAAATGCCTGGGGACATCAGTTATATTAAAAGCATGACATAAATGTAAGTTGTTGTATCTTACATTAGATGCTGATGATTCGTACATCTGACCCATGGATGAAATTCTCCTTATAAACAGGCTTTTTTCAATTACAATATAAATTTAGTGGGTTTTCAAATACTCCACATTGAACAGTCTATCCCTAATATCATACGGTGGCACTGATGTCTCACAGCACCAGGGACTCGGGCTTGATTCCCAGTTTGGGTCAGGTGTGCGGATTCTGCATATTTTTCCTGCGTCTGCGTGGGTTTCCTCTGGATGCTCCGGTTTCCTCCCATAGTCTGAAAGATGTGCTGGTTAGGTGCATTGGCCATACTAAATTCTCCCTCAGTGTACCTGAACAGGCGCTGGAGTGTGGCGACTAGAGGATTTTCACAGTAACTTCATTGCAGTGTTAATGTAAGCCGATTTATGACACCAATAAATAAACTTTAAAAACAACTTATGAACTCAGAGAAAGGGCTATTTCTTAAATTAGCCATGTAGCAACATATGAAGGATATGATGGAAAATTTACATTGACCGACTAACAAAGGAAATAACATTTGGCTATTGGATGGCAGGCAAGAAAGCTAATTAGGTCCATTTGGAATCTGTTCTGTTATTGTTAATGAAATGTTGAGCAGTGAATTGATTTGGTTTCATAGCAGTACAGATTTGCGAATCTACTGGCATACTCATCGAATAAAGATTACTTGAGGTGATATTGAGCCTATAGTGCAACTGGCCAAGGTTTTCGCAGAGTAAATTGTTATATTGCAGAGATTGAAATATGCTTGCCACCAGAGGGCATCATGCATTAACGGTGAGAGAAAAAGAGATGGAGGAGGCCATGTTTAGAGGTGGTGAAAATGTTGCTGAGGGCCACAGCTCTGAGGCATTTAGAGTTTCGTCCTCCTTTTCTGCTTTTTCCCTTAAATTATCCCAATCGTATCAAATGGAAATTGCATTAAAGCTGCCCCTCCCAAGTGACAGTAACCTCCATTAAACCTGTCTGAGGTTGTACTTGGTGCTGTTAATAATTACACCAGTTAGTTTTACAACGAAGAAATGAATGCTGATGTTTACCTAGATTTTTCAGGCCAGATTTGCACAAGTGCCCAGAAGTATTAAAAAAACTGTAAAATGGGGAAATAAGAATACTGGTCTGAACTGGTCTTATATACTTTAAAATGGAACACGTGTAATGCAGGGAAGTCTGAACTGTTTTTTTCCTTCCCTTCTGAGTGGTTAGATTTATAATCAACATCAGTGCATTTTTAATACTATTATGATATCCAGCTTGCTATATTGCCATAAAATCGTACATGTTTCCTGTTTCAAATGAAATTAAACTGTGTACAATGTATATACCAGTATTAGTTTTACAGTAAATGAAGCTAAAAGCTGTGGACATTATCCTATTGTGGTTCAGCCAAAACAAGTATTTCTCACAAGGATATCTGCTTCTGCAGAGCTTACTGTGATAAAGGAGGTCAAGCAAACAGTCTGCCATTGAGAAATACAAGAGAAAATTGGTTACCGCTTCTGTAAAGTCTCCCATTTAACCGGAAAACATGTGCTGAAATCAGTAAAGAACAAATTAAAACTTGAAGTGATTCCCTTGTACTTTTGCTGAGATTCTGTGGGTATTAATTGAAAGCAGGACTAAATCTCCTTACACATCTTTGATTGGATTATCATAAACACAGGTCTCACTGTTTTCCTTTCTTTGTTTTTAGGCACCATTACAATGCGTTGTTTCATCGATATCAAGCTATGAATGGAACATCTCTAGAAAGCACAAGTACACTTCAACGGAAGCACAAGGTAGAGCCATGCAGTGCTCAGTCAGGTATGTATATTCAGATCTGCTTAGTTTCCTCACAATTTTTTTGAGATTCCAAGTACTCTTTTTTTTTCTCATGGGTTTTCTCTCATCCACTCCTACCTGAAAGTGTTGATCCTTCTTGAGGTTTGGATCTGCAGACTACCCCCGAGATACTTCACCTTCACCTGAGTGGCCAGTGTTTATGTGTGAGCCTTGACTTCAAGAGTCAATGGGCTGTTCCACTGTGGGGACATCATGACAAAGACCGACGCTCCTCACTTATTGTACCCGTGGACACTTTCAACCGGGTTCATCAGAGAAGGACAAGGAGCGAACCCTGCCATCAGCTTTTCTCCCTACTCTCTGAAAATCCAATGCCAGTAATATATATTGTTGCTTGTCAGTACCAAGTTATTATCAGCTAACTGAGTACAGGTCGGGGATCAAAATGGGGACCTTTCCAGTCTGATTGGCCCAGCTATTGGTGTCACTGGGGGAACATTATTTTTGCTATAAAAAAATGGAGTCCTTTACTTGATAGGGAAAGCCTAAGGCACTTAAACCATTTAAAACATATTCTCCCCTTTTCTCTTCTTGTTAGGAACCAATGCTTTTTACTTATTTAAACAACTGAAAAATTTACAACATTAAGTTGGGTGGCATGGTGACACAGTGCTGCCTCACAGCGCCAGGGGTCCGGGTTCAATTCCAGCCTCAGATCACTGTCTGTGTGGAGTTTGCACATTTTTTCCCCGTGTCTGTGTGGGTTTCCTCCGAGTGCTCCGGTTTCCTCCCACATTCCAAAGATATGCTGGTTAGGTTGATTGGCCGTGCTAAATTGACCCTAGTGTCAGGGGGATTAGCAGGGTAAATATGTGGGGTTACAGGAATTGGACCTGAGTGGGATAGTGTTTGGTGCAGACTCAGTGGGCCGAATGGCTTCCTTCTGCACTGTAGGGATTCTATGGTTGAAAACACTCATAAATTCTGAGCGCTCACAACAACCACAGTATTTCTGTGGAAATGTTTTGAAATAATGCCACTGCCAAATTCTCAATACAATAATTGAACATTAATATTCTAGCTTCTGAGCGCATTTGCCCAGATTTTGCTGGAGGGCGTCTCTTCAATTAGAATCTTTCTCTTGTTCTTCATTTCAAAATCTTTGAAGGCGTAAGTTGCTGGAAGCACAAACAGATGAAGGCCAAGAATATCTGGGAACTTGGTGAATGTTGAGACTCACAGTCTATCTGCCTAACCTTGAGATTTTTAGGACTGAGAAAGAAACAGAGTAATGATAGAGGAGGAGATTGTGTAAATTATTGCAAAATCAGGTCACAGAAAGGAATTGAAAGGGAAATCTGGATTAAGGGAGCAAAAGAGAAAGAAAAATTAAGACGTAATTTAGAAGTCATGAAGAAGGATGTATGGATATAATATTTGTAGAAATGAGATTCCAGTGTTTAAATTGACAGATGACAAAGAGTCACCTGGACTTGAAATGTCAGCTCTTTTCTCTCCTTACAGATGCTGCCAGACCTGCTGAGATTTTCCAGCATTTTCTCTTTTGGTTTCAGATTCCAGAATCCACTGTAATTTGCTTTTATCCACTGTTTCAGTTGTTCCCTTTTTCAGCCAGTCAGGCTGATTGATATTGCAGGAACAGAAATCACCTCGATTGTTAATTAGCAGCCCTTAACTGGCAATCATTGCACTAGGTTTGCTAGTGTTATTGGGGAGGGTTTAAAGTAGATTTGCAGGGGGGATGGGAACCAGAGCAGATAATGGTGCGGGGGGTGGAAATAAATGATGTTAACAGTTCATGCAACATCACAAATAGAAGGGTTGTGTGTGGTGGTAATAATCTTCTGAGGTGTGTCTGTTTCAATGCCAGGATATTGTTGGGAAGACAGACGAGTTGAGGGAGTGGATTGACACATGGAAGTGTGACATGATAGCCATTAGTGAAACTTGGCTACAGGAGAGGCAGGACTGGCAGCTCAATGTTCCAGGGTTCCGATGTTTCAGATGTGATAGAGACAGAGGGATGAAGGATGGGGGTGGGGGTGGTGCGGTGGTGGTGGTGCGGTGTTGGTGGTGTGGGCGGCTTTGCTAGTCAGGGAAAATGTTGCAGCAGTGCTCAGGCAGGACAGATTAGAGGGCTTGTCTACTGAGGCCATATGGGTGGAGCTGAGAAACAGGAAAGGTGTGACCACATTAATGGGGTTGTATTATAGACCACCTAATAGTCAGCGAGAATTGGAGGAGCAAATCTGCAGAGAAATAGCAGACAACTGCAGGAAACATGAAGTTGTGATAGTAGGGGATTTTAATTTTCCAGATATAGATTGGGATTCCCATACTGTTAAAGGTCTAGACGGGATGGAGTTTGTAAAATGTGTTCAGGAAAATTTTCTAAATCAATATATAGAGGTACCAACTAGAGAGGATGCAATATTAGATCTCCTATTAAGAAATGAGTTAGGACAAGTGACAAAAATGTGTATGGGGAACACATTGGTTCCAGTGATCATAATGCCATTAGTTTCATCTTGATCATGGATAAAGATAGCTCTGGTCCTTGGGTTGAGGCTCGAAACTGGAAAAAGGCCAAATTTGAAGAAATGAGAAAGGATCAAAAAAGTGTGGATTGGGACAGGCTGTTCTCTGGCAAGGATGTGATTGGTAAGTGGGAGGCCTTCAAAGGAGAAATTTTGAGAGTGCAGAGTTTGTATGGTCCTGTCAGGATTAAAGGCAAAGTGAATAAGAATAAGGAACCTTGATTCTCGAGGGATATTGGAAATCTGATAAAGAAGAAGAGAGAGATGTATGACATGTATAGGCAACAGGGAACAAATAAGATGCTTGAGGAGTATAAAAAGTTCAAGAAACTACTTAAGAAAGAAATCAGGAGGGCTAAAAGAAGACATGAGGTTGGTTTGGCAGTCAAGGTGAAGGATAATCCCAAGAGCTTCTACAGGTATATTAAGAGCAAAAGGATAGTAAGGGATAAAATTGGTCCTCTTGAAGATCAGAGCGGTCGGCTATGTATGGAACCAAAAGAAATGGGGGAGAAATTAATGGGTGTTTTGCAGCCATATTTACTAAGGAAACTGGCATGGAGTCTATGGAAATAAGGCAAGCAAGTAGGGAGGTCATGGAACCTATACAGTTTAAAGGGGAAGAGGTGCTTGCTATAGAGTAGATAAATCCCGAGGACTGGATAGGGTTTTCCCTCGGACCTTGAAGGAGACTAGTGTTGAAATTGCAGGGGCCCTGGCAGATATATTTATAATGTCGGTATCCGCAGGTGAGGTACCGGATGATTGGAGGATAGCTCATGTTGTTCCGTTGCTTAAAAAAGGTTCAAAAAGTAATCTGGGAAATTATAGGCTGGTAAATTTGACGTCAGTAGTAGGTAAATTATTGGAAGGAGTACTAAGAGAGAGGATCTACAAGTATTTGGATAGATAGGGACTTTTAGGGAGAGTCAGCATGGCTTTGTGCATGATAGGTCATGTTTAACCAATCTATTAGAGGTTTCAAGGAGGTTACCAGGAAAGTGGATGAAGGGAAGGCAGTGAATGTTATCTACATGGACTTCATTAAGGCCTTTCACAAGGTCCTACATGGGAGGTTATTTAGGAAGGTTCAGGTCGCTAGGTATACATGGAAAGATAGTAAATTGGATTAGACATTGGCTCAATGGAAGAAGCCAGCGAGTGGTAGTGGAGGATTGCTTCTGAGTGGAGGCCTGTGACTAGTGGTGTGCCACAGGGATCAGTGCTGGCATTGTTGTTTGTCATCTATATTAATGATCTGGATGATAATGTAGTAAATTGGATCAGCAAATTTGCTGATGATACAAAGATTGGAAATGTCGTGGACAGTGAGGAAGGTTTTCAAAGCTTGCAGAGGGATTTGGACCAGCTAGAAAAATGGGCCGAAAAATGGCAGATGGAGTTTAATGCAGACAAGTGTGAGGTATTGCACTTTGGAAGGACAAACCAAGTGAGAACATACAAGGTACATGGTAGAACACTGAAGAGTTCAGTAGAACAGAGGGATCTGGAAATACAGATACATAATTCCCTGAAAGTGGCATCACAGGTAAATAGGGTCGTAAAGAGTGCTTTTGGTACATTGGCCTTTATAAATCAAAGTATTGAGTATAAGAGTTGGAAAGTTATGGTACGGTTGTATAAGACATTGGTGAGGCTGAATTTAGAGTATTGTGTGCAGTTTTCGTCACCTAATTACAGGAAGGATATTAATAAGGTTGAAAGAGTGCAGAGAAGGTTCACAAGGATGTTGCCGGGACTTGAGAAACTGAGTTACAGAGAAAGCTTGAATAGGTTAGGACTTTATTCCCTGGACCATAGAAGAATGAGGGGAGATTTGATAAAGGTGTATAAAATTATGATGGGTATAGATAGAGTGAATGTAAGCAGGCTTTTTCCATTGAGGCTAGGGTAGAAAAAAAACTAGAGGAGTTTAAAGGGAATATTAGGCGGGCTTCTTCACACAGAGAGTGGTGGGAGTGTGGAATGAACTGCCAGATGAAGTTGTGAATGCGGGCTCACTTTTAACATTTAAGAAAAACTTGGACGGGTACGTGGATGAGAGGGGTGTGGAGGGATATGTTCCAGGTGCAGGTCAGTGGGACTAGGCAAAAAATGGTTTGGCACAGCCAAGAAGGGCCAAAAGGCCTGCTTCTGTGCTGTAATGTTCTATGGTTCTATGGTTCTAAATGCCGCAATTTCATGAAATTCATGTGGAGGTTGAGGGTGAGTTGCCGTTTTCACAGAGATACCAGTGCAGCAGTGCAAATTGTCTAGCAACCTGTGGCAATTTGTAATTCATGAAGATCTCTTCGTCGCCACGAGTAGCTGGACATTTTTTACATTATTAATGGCAAGGGCTATCCAACTTGTCATTGATGTTTTGGCAGCAAAATCTAGGCCATTAAGTCAAGTCAGTCTCTTGGATGGCCATAAAAGGTCGCAAGACACATTTTGATTTTATTTTGATATATTATTTCCACATATTATTGATATACAGCGAGAAGTATTGTTTATTGTGTGCTATTCAAAGCATAGAGCACATTGGGGAGAAGGAAATGAGAGAATGCAGAATGTGGCACTACAATCATAGCTAGGGCGTAAGAAAGATCAACTTAATATAAGGTAGGTCCGTTCAAAAGTTTGATGGCAGCAGGGAAGAAGCTGTCCGTGAGTCAGTTGGTACGTGATCTCAGACTTTTATATCATTTTCCTCACAGAAGAAGGTGGAAGAGAGAATGCCAGGGATGCATGGGGTCCTTGAATATGCTGGCTGCTTTTCTGAGGCAACGGGAAGTGTAGCTGGAGTCAATGGATGGGAGGCTGGTTTGACTGGGCTACGGATTGTGGTCCAGAGTCAGGGTCAATATTTGTTCTTCAAATAATATCACCAGAATAGATTACCTAGCCATTTACTTTATTGCCATTTGTGGGACCTTTTAATATGAGAGAGATGGTTCCTATGCTGCAGCAGTGGCTGTACTTCAAAAGTATTTAGTTGACAATGAAGCACTTTGGACATGCTAGAGTCGTGAAAGGCCCTGCATAAATGCAAATTAATTAATTCTTTCTTTATTGCCAAAAGTGTCCTCAGTGAAAACTCCAGCAAATTATTTCTGATTCTTCAGTAAATTAGCAAAGGAAAGAATAATTTCAGAAAATTTCAACTTTGAACTCTCTGCTTTGTGCCCCATTCCCTTACTGCTGGGAAGTAAGTATGTCAGTGTAACTTTTAATAGAACACTAATGGGAGCTCTGAGAAAGAAACATTGGTAAGTTTCTCTTTTTTGGGGAGGGGAAATGTCACACTGATCAAGAAGGATGTCAGACTGGAGTGTTTTTCGATGATTAACACCCAGCCTCATCATTGCGTGTTCCCAAGTAAGGCGAAGTATAGAATAAAAACAGACCATATAGCTCCCTTCACTCTTTCCCAACAGAGTACAGTAGTGCCTTAACTAGTCTCAGTAGAGCTGACTGTATTGCACTACAGTGTAGCGAGACTTCTATTTTCTACAAAACGCATTCCTTTGATCCATGAGTGACATTGTTCATTAAGGTTCAGAAGCACCTAAATTTGTCCTGCCTTTGGTTTCATATGTCCTTCAAGTTCAGATGAATTGAATGGCTTCCTGCTGCAGTCCCACTGTTTAGTCCTAATTACAATTACAGGCTTCACAAACCACCACACTGTGTTCTGCATCAACTCATTTTAATTATTTAAACTGTGTGCTAGTTTTATTGCCTGTTCAGTTTACCAGCCCATTTTTAAATTCCCATTTGTACATCGGGACCTCTCCACGCATGTGCATGCTATCCGGTTAGTAACAGAAGACATATTACGATGGTCCTCAAATCAGTTAAGAAGAAAATCTGTAAATTAATTTGCTTTCCCTTTCCCCTATTCCATAGTCAGCACAGCAGCTAAAAATATTACTTGTCTCCCAAGTGCCTTGGATTATTTTGTCTACTTAAATAACTAGCAGCTCTAATCCTGTTTTCAACACCAAGCTCAAAGACACATGCAGCCCATTTACAGAGTAGCTATTGACTGAGAAATAAAAAGTTTTCAATAAATAATGATGAATAATAAATAATTCAATACCAACTAATCTCTCTCCTGTTCTAGTGTCCTCTAAATCTAAATTTATCATACTTGGATCTTCACGCATGCTGCACACTCACCAATTAGTCACCCGAGTGTCACTTAGCTTTCAGCCGATAGTCCTGACAATTTTAGAGGAACTCAGTTTATTTGCTGTTGACTGATGCTGATTCTCACTCAGGGAAATGTTTAACTCTTCCCCAGCAAAGGTGATCCAAACCTTTCAGGAATTCATCAGATGATTGTTATTAGGACAAGGTTAACATTTCAGGAAGAAGCTGTCCTTTCACTTGCCATTTCAATGTCCTTGCCGTTGGTGAGGCCAGTATTTTTGCCCATCCTGAGTTGCCGTTCAACTGATTGACTCGCTGGAGCATTTCAGAGGGCAATTAAAAGACTGTGGGTCCAGATTCACATGTAAGCCTGACCAGATAAGAATGGCAGATTTCTTTCCCAAAAGGCCATCAGTGAATCAGATGGGTTTTTAACGACAATAACAGTTTAATGGTCAACATTACCGAGACTACCTTTCAAATTCCAAATTTTATTAATTGGATCTAAATTTTGCTAGTTGCTGTGGTGGCATTTGAACCCATGTCCTCAAAGCATTGGGCTTCTGGCTTACTAGTCCAGTGATATTACCATGAACCTGCCATCTCCCCTTAAATGTGAATGGTATGTATAATAATTACCTAAACATCATTAACCATAATGTATGAAATTACTTCTGGCTCAAGGTTCCAAGCTGGAAGAAAATACAAAGTGAAATACCAGCCATCAGGCTAATGAAGTCCAAAGCAAGTTGACAAATCCCAGATAGAAAGTAAAGCTTGTTCAGTAAGAAAGAACTGCCACACAACTGAACTAGTTATGTTGAAACAAATCCCATGCTACAGTTTTTCAAGACTATCAACAACAACAACTTGCATATACAAAGCACCTTTAAACTGGTAAAATGCCCCAAGGCTCTTCACAAGACATGACAATGTAGAACTAAAGACACATGAGGAAACAAGCCCAAAGGCTTGGTGAAGGAGGTGGATTTTAAGAAGCATTTTAAAGGAGAGAAGTATCAGAAGAGAATTTGAAAGCTAAGGCCAAGTCAGCTGAATCACGGTGACCAATAGTAAAGCGAAGGAAGTGGTGGATGCTAAAGAAGCCGGGGTTAGAGAAAATAAGAACAGCTTTTCCCAGTCGCAGGATGTTTCAAAGCACCTTGATAATTTTCAAGCGTAGTCACTGTTGTAATATAGGAAATATGGCAGCCAATTTGCACACAGCAAGCTCCGACAAACAGCAATGTGATAATGGCCAGGTGACCTATTCTTATGATGTTGGTTGAAGGATAAATACTGACCGGGTTATTGAGGATAACTGGGGAGATGATGGCCCATCACTAGACTATTAATCCAGAAACTCAGCTAATGTTCTGGGGACCTGGGTTTGAATCCTGCCATGGCTGGTAGTAGAATTTGATTTCAATAAAAGATATCTGCAATTAAAAATCTACTGATGACCATGAAATCATTGTTGGTTGTCTGAAAAAACCCATCTGGTTCACCAATATTTTTTTGGGAAGGAAATCTGCCATACTTATCTAGTCTGACCTTATGTGACTCCTGAGCCGTAGTAATGTGGTTGACTCTCAACTGCCCTCAGGCAACTAACAATGTGCAATAAATGCTGGCCAGTCAGCGACTCAAAAGTCCCACAATTGAATAAAAAATGCCTGCTCTTTGAAATAGTGCCAGGGAATTTTTCACAACGTAGATTTCTCAGAGAGTTAAAGGACTGGAAGAAGTCACAGAGATATAGTTGGGCAAGGATTTGGAGGGATTGAATATGATAAAATTATTGAGATCATTGAAAATAATATTGGATAGAATTCTAAATGAATAGTTATGTGCTTATTACCTAATAGGTGCGACCATTGAAGAAAAAGTATGCCTGATGACTGCTTGCTTGCAGTAGTCACTGTTTGACAGTTTGTGTGAAAGAATTTCAGTGATTCACAAGAGTAGTCAAGGTCAGTGAATGCATATTCAAATGCTATATCCATATAGATGAAAACTACCTTCACATAATTTTCAGTACACCACCTCCCCGCTTTACTCACCTACCTATAATCTCAATCAACCATGGTTCACATCTCAAATTTCATTGTTTTAGTTCACACACACACACACACAACAGTGCTGTAACCCTACAACAAACAGCCTGCCCATACTGCTCACTATTCGACTGTGACTAACACATCACTCGGATACACCGCACCACACTCACTAACAATCCACTTTCTTGCAGGATAGGGTAAGGCAGGACTGCAGGCAGTGGCGGCTAACTGACATGGGACAGATACAGCTGTGTGTCCTCACCCCATGGAGGAGACTGTTCTCCATCAATAGAGTGAGCCAGTGTCAGAGCTTAAAGCCTGGATGAATGTACTCTGCTCCCACCAAATCCTCCTTACCACACCCTGCATCCCCTCATTCCACAATCCCTTCTCATCCCAAGCTACAGATTTTCTAAGCACAGGTCTCTGACTTTCCCCCCAACAATCTCTCTATCCCTTCAGTGCAACCCTATCCTTATGTCTTTCTCCAATCAGATAACCAAGGACTGCAAGTAAATTGTACGGGGGTGTAAAGTGGAGAAGGAAGGAGAGACTGATGATGATATAACACCATCACTGAGTCTCATATTCAAGATGACCATCTCAAATACTGACACAACATGAACTTTAGAAGATAGGGATAGGATCTTTAGCTGGCCAGTAATCAGAGAGAACAGCAGCCAGGGAGTGCCAATTCATTGCAGAATGAGGTTGCACAAGAGTTTAGCGCCAGAGGACTCATGAAGACTTCAGCGAGCAGAAGAAGACTGATGGGGATGCACACACGATTTTTTTTTGCATTGGCTGGCCCACCACAAAGCCTTTGGTTGCTCTCAAGAAGCTGGAGGAGTCCTGCAGCAACCTTGCTTAGAGCCCACCTATTTCAGCATACAAGTGTTGACCAACTCCATGAATGAGCACACTTCTAGATCAAATATTAGTCAGCTCATGTTGGCCAATATCTGAGCTTCAATTGCAGCATAAGCAGAAGCCACTCAATGTTGTACAAGCTCAAACTTTGTTGGGTTACAGGGACATGGCCAGGGAGAGGGCCTGGGTAAGACACGCTGTCAGAGAGTTGGCACAGACTCAATGGGCTGAATGGCCTCAGAGTGTACTGTAGGGATTCTGTGATTCTATGACTGAAGTTGTAAAAGCTCATTTCAAACTGATTCCATCATGGCTGCTGACACCAGTGTTTGAGAGAATTCCAGACCTCTGGCACCAGCTGCCTATGTGACACTGTGATAGACTGACTTTCCGTCTCACATGGAATTAAAGGATATGGGAGTGGGCAGGAAAGTGCAGTTGAGACCATGGATGATAATCCATGATCATACTGAATGGCAAAGAGGTTCAAGGAGCCAAATGGTCTCCTCTTACCATTCATTATGTTCTTAAGATTCCTAACTGCAGCCCAGAAAGATGTAACCCTAATTTTAAGACTGCTCTTAGTCTTAGGCTCCCCAACCAATGGAAATGGTTTCTCCCTCTCTTTGCACTTTCACCCTTTCGAGCTTTCATTATTTGGAAGGTACACTGCTGGGTCCTTTTTACATCCCAGTGGATAACCTCACATTTGCCAATTACAAACTGCCCAACCAGGAAAGAGCTGTGTTCCTTCCTTCCTCCTCTTCAAGTCTTCTCGTATCCCTGGTGGCAAGGATTGTAGTGTCATGATGACAATGGATGCAGCAGTGAAGAGCAAATTCTGGAGAGTGCTGCAACACTCCTGTCATACTGAGG
This sequence comes from Carcharhinus amblyrhynchos, assembly GCF_965287045.1. Classification (NCBI taxonomy): domain Eukaryota; kingdom Metazoa; phylum Chordata; class Chondrichthyes; order Carcharhiniformes; family Carcharhinidae; genus Carcharhinus; species Carcharhinus amblyrhynchos. The sequence continues at coordinate 96,495,692 of NC_137326.1, read as the reverse complement.
CATACAGAGTCTAAATGATAAAGTACACACTAATCTCTTATGTAGGACTTTGTCAAAAGCCTTCTGAAAATACAAATAAACCATATCCACTGGCTCCACCTCATCAACTCTGCTAGTTATGTCCTCAAAGAATTCCAGTAGGCTTGCGAAGCATAATTTCCCTTTCGCAAATCCATGCTGACTGATTCTGCTGCTGTTTTCTAAGAGGGATGTAGATTATCAGGACCTTCAATCAACCTTCAATCCCATCAATTTCCCCAACACCACTTCTCTACTGGTACTGATTTTCTTCACTTCTTCCCTGTCACTAAATCTGGTGTTCCCCAACATTTGTGATCTATTATTTGTGCCCTCCTTTGTGAAGACTGAACCAAAGTATGTATTTAGTTGCTCAGCCATTTCTTTATTTCCCATTATAAATTCCGTGTTTCTCATTGTAAGGGACCTACATTTTCCTTCACCAGTCATTTTCTTTTCACGTACCTTGTACAATCAGTTATTATTTTCTCTGGCAAGCTTGCTCTTGTACTATATTTTCCCATTCTTAATCAATTCCTTGATCCTCCTTTGCTGTATTCTGAATTGTTCTCAGTCCTCAGGTCTGTTTTTCTTCTGGCCAATTTGTATGCCTCTTCCTTGGATTTAATACTATCTCTAATTACCCTTGTAAGCCATTGTTTGGCCACCTTTCCATTTAATCTTTGCACCAGACAGGAATAAGCAACTGTTGCAGTTCTCCCATGCGCTCTTTGAATGTTTGCCGTTGCCTATGAACCATCATCCCTTTAAGTAACATTCCTCAATCTGTCATTACCAACTCGCGCCTCAAACCATCCTAGTCTCCTTTATTAAGATTTAGTTATACCTCTCAACTTCTCAGACATTTCCACTTTGATGTGGAATTCTAAGAGGAAGTTCAGAGACAAATTGCTTCCTAAAACAAAGACTCCTCCCAGCTTAACGTTGGCTAGCTGCCTCCAATTCAAAACTTTCACAGTTTCTCCACATGGTACTCAAAGGAGCTAGTCTTCACAAAAGAGGGAACAAATAACATCCTGGAAATGTTAGGGAACTATGACACTACTGAGTGGGCAGAATTGAAGGAAATCGGTATTAGTAAGAAAATGGTGATGGGGAAATTAATAGGGCTAAAGGCTAACAAATTTTCTGAGTCTAAACATCTGTACCCCAGAGTACTAAAGGAAGTGGCCATGAAAATATTGGATGGATTGGTGGTCACCTTCCAAAGTTCTATAGACCCTGCAACGGTTCCTATACATTGGAAGTGGCAAATGTTACCCCACTCTTTAAAAAAGGAGGGAGAGAAAACAGGATAATTACAGACCAGTTAGCCTGGCATCAGTCGTGGGGAAGATGCTAGAGTCTACTATAAATTACGTCATAACAGAACATTTGAAAAGCATAAACAGGGTTGAACAAAGTGAGCATTGGTTTATGAAAGGAAAATCATACTTAACAAATCTACTGTGTTTTTTGAGGATGTAGCTAGTAGAAATGATAAGGGAGAATCAGTGGGTGTGGTGCATTTGGACTTTCTGATGGGCTTTTGATAAGATTCCTCATAAGAGGTTAGTGGGCAAAATTAAAGCACATAGAATAGCAGGGAAAGTATTGGTATGAATCAAGAATTGGTTGACAGACATGAAACAGAAAGTGGAAATAAATGGGCCTTCTTCCAAGTGGCAGATAGTAAGGTGTTTGGGCCCCAGCTGTTCATGATATATATAAATGACCTGGATAAGGGAACCAAATGTAATATTACCAGATTTGCTGATGAGACAAACTGGACAGAATTATGAGTTGTGAGGAAAATGTAAGGAGGCTTCAGAGTGATTTAGACAAGTTGAGTGTGTGTTATCACATGGCAGATGCAGTACAGTGTAGTTAAATGTAAAGTTATTCAGAACAGAAAGGGGTATTATTTAAATGGCAATATGTTGGGAATGTGAATGTGCAAAGGGATCTGGGTGTCCTTGTATACCAGTCAATGAAAGTGGAGAGGCAGGTACAGCAAATAAGAAGGCGAGTGGTAGGTTGGTCTTCATTGCAAGAGGTCTTGAGTTCAGAAGTAGGGATATCTTACTGCAGTTATACAGGGCCTTGATGAGATCATGCCTGAGGTATTACATGCATTTGTGGTCTCCCTATCTAAGAAAGGATATATTTGCCATAGAGAGAATGCAGCAGACACTCACTAGGCTGATACCAGGGTTGGTGGGATTGTCCCATGTGGAGAGATTCACTTAACTAAGCCTGTATTCACTGGAATTTAGAAAGGTGAGAGGAAATTTGATTGAAGTGTTAAAAACTCTAACAGGGCTAGGCAGACTAGCTGCAAGGAGGATGTTTTCCCAGAATGGGAAGTCTAGAACTAGGGAGCAGAGCCTCAGGATATGGGATAGATCATTTAGGATTAAGATGAGGAAAAATTTTGTCACTCAAAGGGTAGTGAACCTGTAGAATTATCTACCATTGAAGGCTGTGGAGGTCAAGCCATTGAATGTCTTCAAAAGGAGATAGATTTTTTTTAGATTTTAATGGCATCAAGGGATATGGGGAAAAATTAGAGATATTGAGATTGAGAATTAACCATGATCATATTGAATGGTACAGCAGGCTCAAAGGTCTCCCTTTTGAATGTCAACAGCTGAGAAAATAATTTCCTCACTTATCTCATAACGTAAATTTCAGATTCAACCTATTCAATTATAACACAAACTGACGATAACCTCTCATTACAAGTGCATAAACCTATCTTTAACTTTTCGTCCCTTTGACCTCACAGACACCCTGTCTTGAGTATCGTTCCCCTGCTCTCACACACACATACATACACACACACACACACACACACAAAATTTTCTTTTATATAGAAAATATGTGTTTATATGGGTGGCACAGTGGTTAGCACTGCTGCCTCATAGCACCAGGGATCCAGGTTCAATTCCCATCTTGGGTCACTGTCTGTGTGGAGTTTGCATGCTCTCCATTGTCTACCTGGATTTTCTCCGGATGCTCCAGTTTCCTTCCACTGTGGTAGAAAACCGGAGCATTCAGACGAAATCTATCTGGAGGAAAGACATGCTGGTCAGGTGCTTTGACCCGAACAGGCATTGGAGTGTGATGATTAGGGGAATTTCACATTAACTTCATTGCAATGTTAACGTAAACCTTAATTGTGACTAATAAATAAATTTTAAAAAATATATAAAAATATACATCTCTCACCATATCATTAAATCGGAAGGAATGAGACTCCATGTTATAGTGCCAGAGAGACTGTTTGGAAGGCATTATGACTTATGTTATTAAAAAAGGACTTTTACTTTAATGGATCAGCCCTAACTCTCTGGTGTGTGTATAGTATTTATCTGTTGAGGGTAGCAACTTCATGCTCTGATTGCATTTGAATGCTTAATCTCTTGATGAGGCACTAATGTAATGAAGCTTGTGGAGGAGCTGGATAACATCCTGACTTCTGCACTTATTAGTGTATGCAAAGTTGCTGTTTGATTTCCTCATTAATAGTGGTGAGTATTGATAGCCTTCCTGTTAGTCCCCTGCTGCAGAATCTGAGAAATGGTACACAAAAAAATGATTTGACTTAGAAGTGAGTCGCAGTGCGGATGCTAAGCTCAATCTTGCAGTCATTTGGTTATGTTTAGTATGCTGAGCATTAGAAGCCAAAAAATTGGATCAATTCATGCTTGGATCATGATTTCATATGCAAGTGTTAGGTTTAAGTCAAGAATCCTGGGAGGAAATGAGACGTAACTTGTAGACAGGCACTCTGTGCTTCAATTGGCTCTTGTTTATCTAGACAATTCACATGTTTTGAATTTCAGGCTCTGAGAGTTATCTCAGTTTGCATTCCATTCACGATTGCTACAATTTTCCCAATTTTGTTCCAGTTTTTTTCCAAAGAGAGCCTCACATCTTGCACAACAATGAGCGTTTAAGGTAAACTGGCCTCCATTAATGACATTCCATGACTAGCCAGCAAGAGACATGTCTTTTTGTGCAAACATAAGATCATCCAAAACTTTTGCTGCCTCTGTCCTTATTTGCACCAAGCCTCATTCACCCATCACCCCTATGATTGATAACCTACATTGATGCCTGGTTAAGCAACACCTCAGTTTTAAAATTCTCATCCTTGTTTTCAAACCCCTCCATGTTCTTGCCTGCCTATCCCTGTCTCGAACCTCTTCCATCCCTATGGCCCTACAAGGGGAAACCAGTGGTGTAATGATGATATCACTGGGCCAGAAATCCGATGGACTAGAAAATTCCCTGGAGACATGCATTCAAATCTCACTGGGCAATGGGTGGAATTTAAATTCAAGCTCAAATCAATTTTAAAAATCCAGTGAAAGCTAGTCTCAGTAATCGTGAACAAGGGTGTAGTTTTTTGGTCGCATTCACCCCAAAACTGGGAATTCTTGCCTGAGGTTAACCAACCTGCAGATGGTCTGTAAATTTTCCGTCCCACCCACGACGATTCCCACAGCAGGTGAGACAAGAAGATTTAGCCCCATGAAACTTTCATTGATTGTTGTAAAAACCCACTGATGTCTTTTAGGGAAGGAAATCTGCTAGCCTTGCCCAGATTGGCCTACATATGACTCCAGACTTTTAAATGCCCCACTGAAGTGGCCTAGAAGCCACTCAATTCAAGGGCAATTAGGGATGAGCAACAAATGTTGGCATTACCAATGAGGTTCACACCCCAGGAAAGAATAAAATACCTGAACTCCTTCAATGCTGGTGTTTTAAGCATTGTCAATTTTAATTGCCACACCATGGGCAATTATGCTTTCTGTACTCAAAGTAATTAGATTCTTAAAGAAAGGCAAACATGGAAATTCTGGGTAAGTTTTCAACACAAAGGACTTTGATCACATTTGAAGAACCAAACGTACTCAGTGATCAAAGAGTGAAGCAAGCAAGGAACTGAAACGTAGACAAATCAAAGTCGGAACAACTTGCATTTATGAAGTGTCTTGAAGGTCATAAAATATGTGCTTTGCAGGGGCTTTATCAAATAAAATTTGATACCGAGGCACATAAGGTGACATTGAGGCAAATGACCAAAAGTTTGGTCAGAGAGCTTAAAGTTTAGTTATTAGTATCACGTGTAAGCTTACATTAACACTGCAATGTTGTTAATGTAAAAATCCCCTGATCGCCACACTCTGGCGCCTGTTCAGGTACACTGAGGGAGAATTTAGCATGACCTAACCAGCACGTCTTTCGGACTCTGAGAGGAAACTGGAGCACCTGGAGAAACCTCATGCAGGCACAGGGAGAATGTGCAGACTCTGCACAGACTGTGACCCAAGCGGGGAATTGAACCCAGCTCCCTGGTGCTGTGAGGAAGCAGTGCTAACCACTGTGCCACCATGCCACTCTATTAAGGAGCATCTTAAAAAAGCAAGAGTTAGAGTGATTTAGGGAAGGGTTTCAGTTGCTCTAAAATAATTCTCACTGTTGCTCACTGTCATATCCATAATTAGGTCACAGCCATTTTTTATTGTTGGTTTTGTATATTTCACAGATGTTACACTAGGAAGGAAGACTGGGTTTTTACTTCTAATTTCTGCTGTTTTTCTGCATGTATGTTGGCTCTTTATTCCTCGTGCTATTTTTGAGTGGGACTTGAATGTTCAGTACTTTCTCCCAAATATTTTTATCTTTACCTTTTTTCACTGAACAGATTGCAGTTCACATTTGTGGATTGACAGCTACTGATTACGCTGCAAGTAATGATGCTATCATTTTTTTCTACTACTTAAGTTCAGAAGCATAATGCAATGATATTAAAAGTAAAATCGTTGAAATACTAATGAATTAATGAGTGTCAGCCATGGCTCAGATGGAAACACTCTTTCCCCTGAGTCACAAGGTTTTGTTTTTAAATCCCACTCCAGGATTTGAGCACACAAATTAAAACTGACACTCCAGTGCAGTACTGAAGCTCTGCTGCACTGTACATGGTGAACCTGACGGAGATGACAAGCAGGAAAAGAAATTAGTTCACAGAATCCCTACAGAGCAGAATGAAGCCATTTGGCCCATCGAGTCTGCACCAACTCTCTGACAGAATATCTTACCCAGGACCTCTTCCCGATCCTATCACTGTAACCCCACACATTTATGGTGGCTAATCCATCTAACCTAGCCCTCTTTGGACCCTAAGGGGCAATTTAACATGGTCAATCCGTCTAACCGGCACATCTTTGGACTATGGGAGGAAATCAGAGCACCCAAAGGAAACCTAGGCTCCTTGGAGAACGTGCAAATTCCACACAGACAGTCAGTAGAGGGCATAATTGAACCTGGGTCCCTGGTGCTGTGAGACAGCAGTGCCACCCACACTTTCTCATATGCTCACTCCACTCTGTGTATCTGATTGATGTAATTTAAACTGTATGTAGCATAAATCAGGGGAGAGTCAAGCTCTGTGTCTGCCAACAGCATAAATGGAGCTTGAGAATAAAAAAAAACGATTGGGCTGAGAGCCAAGCACGGAAGGGTGCTTATCTAAGACAGGGAGGCAATCAGTGCTTGCTGGAGAGGACATTTTGAAGAATTCTTCAACTAAGACTCTATATTTAAATTGAATGTCCTCAGCTCCATTACTTAATATCCCATCCACTCCGTTTCAGCTTCACACTGATCCAGAGCAAATTTGAAAAGAAGCCATTCGAGAACTGAGAAACAACAAGGTCTCTGGAGCAAATGGAGTCCCTGCCAAAATCTGAAGAAGAACAGAACATGCCTGGCATGATTGAACAACACCTGATCTCTCATCTAAGAAGAGGAGTGCATGTCTGGGGAAGGAGTGCGTGTCAAGAAGGAAAATAAGTCTGATTGCACTAACTACAGAGGAGTCTCCCTGCTGCCTGCCACTGGGAAGACCATTACGAAGATCATTTTTAGTTGTCTTGCCCCAGTAGCCAACAAGCTCCTTTCAGAGTCACAGTGCAGTTTTCACTCGTCTACTGGCACCACAGACATTTTCCTGTCCTGTATTTTCATAGACCACAATCCCACCCAGGCCTAATCCCATAATCCTAATTCCCCTGAAAGTAGGTTCAATTTTAGCATGGCCAATTAACCTAACCCTTTGGACTGTTGAGGAAACCGGAGCACCTGGAGGCAACCCATGTATTCATGGGGAGAATGTGCAAACTCCATACAGACAGTGACCAAAGCTGGATCCTTGGTGCTGTAAAGCAGCAGTGCTAACCACTGTGCCAACCACAGGAATTGCAGTAGGTGGGACATGGACCATGAAAAGGTCTGTTGACTTCAGGCAGAATTTTCTGGTCTTGAGGTGAGGGCTGCCGAAAAGTCCCAACCAAGATCTTCGCTGCATCGCAAATTCAAGAAACATTGCAAGGGACAACATCAGCTGCTGTACTTGGCTCTTTTTGAACTCACAAAATCCTTTGACTCTGTGAACCGCAAAGACTGAAGAAATATCCCTCTCAAATTTGACTGCCCTCAGAAATCTTTCACCATCCTCTTCCTCCTCCTACACAATGACTTGCAAACCGTGACCGTCACCAACAGAATCACAACAAATCCTATCTCAGTGAAAACTGGTGATAAGCAAGGTTGATTATTGCACCAATCTTCTCCATTGTTCTCATTGTGAAACTGCACCTCACCTCCAGCAAATTACCCACAGGGATGGAGATAATCTACAGAACAGGAAACTGTTCAACCTACGCCCCCTTCAATCTAAACTCATAGCAACCTCAGTCAATGTATTTTGGTTTGCAGGTGACACCCCTGTGTGCACTCACACAGAAACGGAATTCCAAGTCAATGTTGAGTCCTTCTTTGAAGCATTTGAAAAAAATGGACCTTTCACTAAGCACCCAGAAAATGAGGCCCTCTTCCAACCAGCTCCCACAGCAAAACATCACCTCTCCGTTGATTAAGGTCAGTGGTGGCACAGTGGTTAGCACTGCTGCCTCACAGCGCCAAGGACCTTGGTTCGCTTCCTGGTTTAGGTCACTGTCTGCATGGAGTTTGCACATTCTCCCCGTGTCTGCGTGAATTTTCTCCGGGTGGTGTGGTATCCTCCCACAGTCCAAAGTACGGGTTAGGTAGATTGGCCATGCTAAATTGCCCCTTAGTATCAGGGATACTACCTAGGGTAAATGCATGGGGTTATGGTGATAGGGCCTTGGTAGGATAGCATTTGATGCAGACTCAATGGGCTGAATGGCCTCTTTCCGCGCTGTAGGATTCTATGACAAGATCCTGGAAAATGTGCGACAAGATCCTGGAAAATGTGCACATTTTCCATAACCTAGGAACTTTCTCTTGACAAAATCAGATATGGATTATCATTGCCTCCAATGTGTCACCTAGGTCTTCAGCTGACTGAAGGTCAGGAGCAGATCTCAAACCCAAGACTAAGTTCAGGTTTACAAGGCAGCAGTGATTACCATACTGCAGTAGTCTTGCAGTAGGTACCTCAAGACACTGGAGAATACCATTGGTGATGTTTTACCTGATCCTCCAAACCTGGTGTCAAGAAAGGTGGTCCAACAGCAGTGCCGTCTTCCAAGCCAACACACGCAGCATGAAGGCGCTAATCATTCAAAATCAACTTTGATGGATGGGAGATTCGTATGCCTGACACCAGACTCCCAAAAGATTGCTCGACTTTCCATTTGTTCACATCGGGCAACTCCCAGTAGGATGGTGGAAGTGTTTTAGGGATGTCCTCAAAGTATCCCTGAAAAGATAAAACACCCCTCCCTCTCAACTATGGAAGATGCTGGCTTGTGACTGACCAAAATGGGGAAAGTCTATTAAGGAATGCGGCAGACACATCAAGAGACTTCATTGGAAAGATGCAGAGATGAAATTGAGGCATTGGAGAGAATATACAAACAACCAAGCAACTCATCTACTGACTCTTCAACCACCTACCCTGCATGCAGGGACATGTCTGTCTGCAGATCAGGAATATGGATGGCACGGTAGCATAGTGGATAGCACTGCTGCTTCATTGCTTCAGAGACCTGGGTTCAATTCCCTGCTTGGGTCACTGTCTGTGTGAAGTTTGCACATTCTCCTCGTGTCTGCATAGGTTTTCTCCAGGTGCTCCAGTTTCCTCCCACAGTCCAAAGATGTGCGGGTTAGGTTGATTGGCTAAGCTAAAATTGCCCCTTGTGTCCTGAGATGCGTAGGTTAGAGCGGTTAGTGGGTAAATATGTTGGGATATGGGGGTGGGGCCTGGGTGGGATTGTGGTTGGTGCAGACTCGATGGGCCAAGTGGCCTCTTTTTGCACTGTAGGGTTTCTATGACACTACGAATTGGAACTTAGCAGCCATCATAGAACCATTAAATCAGTGGGAGCAAGTGGTCCTGGATACGGAGGGACTGCCTGAGAAGTGAGAAGAATTTGTTGGGAAATCAAGGCAGTTGTCTTGCTGGCAGCATATTTTTGTGTTGAAGCGTTTTGGTTTCTCTACCAATGGCCTGTATTTCATTCAGATCTGTGAAAATGATGACGTTGGCTGAAATTCTCTGACCTTACCTGCACTGGGATTGTCCGGTCTTGTTGCAGTGAATGGAGATTTGGCTGAGTGCCACATTTTTCATTGTTGCTGGCAGTGGTGGTGGGGCAAATGAAATTAGAGAACCCTGACGGCTGAGTGGCAAACATCTACCAGAGCCCACTTGTTACACATGCTGCACGCCATTAGCAAGCCAAGTTTGATACTCAGGTATGTTTGTGTCCCTAGGTTAGTAGCTCCCAGTCATAAAGACCTCCCCCTCCCCCCATCCCCATTGTGCCCTGAAGAAACATTCCAAATGATTTTAAAATTATGTAATTAAACTAACCTTCATCTTCAGCTTTGATCTTCAGTTTCATCTTCAGATCGGCTTCTCCAAGACCCGATGAATTTTGGGCCTTCTGCATATGCACTGGCTGGGAAAGAGTCACAGATGCGGGGTTTAGATTTTTTATCTGGGTCAGGCCATACGCATGACCAATGGGACTTGGAGCTTAAGACAAAGGCCCCATGCGACCACACAAAAAATGAAACCTCAAGATGTTGCAAAAACCCTGGGCGAAGCAGGAGAGATAGGGAGAGTTTGAAAAAAAAGACAGGCAACAGGACAGGGAGAAGTTGAAAGTGAAGTTCCCAGTAAGAAGACAGAGGAAATAGGAGATGTGCCTCAAAACCTTTTTTATTGTATTGAGATGTGCCACGACATATAAAAGTTTGAGAACCACTCCGCTAGATGACTGATTTGAAAAGGAAAAGTATCTTTGTAGAATGGAGAAGCCAGCCTGCTATTGGGGATCAATCCTTCCCCAATAAGCTTCCCTTGGTCTCCTTATGATTCTATACTCAATGTTTGCCATTGATGGTGAAGTAGGTTGAAAACTGCGATAAGCAAGAATGCTTTCCTTTTGTCTATTTCTATCAAAGTTTCACAGGTCATTGGTTTCCAGGTTGAAAAGTCTCATATAAATTGCACCTACACTAATACATTTAATTCCATCTTTTTTTATCATTTTGTTATGTGTAATTTACTGGAGTCACATTTTCTAGAATCTATAAAAACATAAACTGTTGCTAATTGTATGTTGTTGTGAATCTCGCTAAATCATTCAGATGGTATAAATTCTGTCCAACTAATCAGAGTGTGAGGGATTTTGTTCAGAGTGCAGGCTTCCAAATTTTTGAATGCGATGAAATAAAGAATATTTCCTTTGGTATTAACTATTTGGATCCCTTGACCATGAGATTTTAGAAATATCTATAAGAGGTTTGGTAACAGGCTTTTGATCTGCAATCTTTAAATCAGACCAGAAAAAACCATTTGTTACAACAAGCGAAATGTAATGAAAAATTGTCAGAACAGAATTTCACTGCACGTGTTGGTCATGTTTCAACGTAATAAGATTTGCTATCAATGTGTGAACAAGTAAATCAATTTCTCCATCTAGTCCTCTGTTACAATAAATCAAATGTGTACATTGTGAAATTAGAATGAAAAATGTGTTACTCTCTGTATGCTCACCATCTAAATCACAGAAATTTAATCTGGAGAAGATTACCTTTTTGAACAATAGCTGTTTTTACCATGTGCAGGTTAAAGTGCTTAATGAAGCATTAGAGACACTAACAGCACAATATGATTCATTGTATTACTTATACATTTTCCATGAACACAGATATAAATTTATCCCAGCGTTCTTTAATGAATTCACTGTTGAGCATGTGATTATCCCACTTTAAAATGGTCATGAGAAAATTCTTTCCCAGACTCAGTGGCATTAGAACTACTGGAGCAGGCATGTATGGATTTCCTCAATAACAGGCTGACCTTCACAGTCCGAGGACTTTGTACAAGTATTGTTGTCTCGTAAAATCACGTGTGTTTGCCTAAACTGTTGAATAAAGGGATGAACATAGAGATTAGAACTTCTGTTTCTAGTTCATTCATGGGATGTAGGCATCACTGGTAAAGCCAGAATTTATTGCCTATCCCTAATTGCCATTGGAAAGTTGGTGGTGAGCTGCTTCCTTGAACCACCACTGTCCTTCTGATACTGGTACCCCCTGCTGTTTAGGTAGGGAATTCAAGACTTTGCCTCAGTGATAGTGGACTGAATAGCCTCTTTCAACACTGTAACTTTTCTGCAGTTCTGTGGAAGACATGGTGATATATTTCCAGGTGAGTGTGTGACTTGGAACTTGGGCCTGCTTCCTTTGACCCTCTAGCACAAGAGGTCATGGGTTTGGACTGTAAAGTTTTGGCAAGTGATAAATTGCATCTTGTAGATAATACTGATTTTAGCCATGGTGATTTAAAGGGTGAATTTTTAAGGTGCTGGATGGATTGACAATCATGCTTTGTCATGGATGGAGTTGAGCTTTTATACTGCTGTGGGATAATCACATGCTCAACAGTGAATTCATTAAAGAACGCTGGGATAAATTTATATCTGTGTTCACAGAAAATATATAAGTAATACAATGAATTATATCATGTTGTTAGAGTCAATAATGCTTCATTAAGCACTTTAACCTGCACTTGGTAAAAACAGCTATTGTTCAAAAAGGTAATCTTCTCCAGATTAAATTTCTGTGATTTAGATGGTGAGCATACAGAAAGTAACACATTTTTCATTCTAATTTCAAAATATATACATTTGATTTATTGTAACAGAGGACTTGATGGAGAAAACCATATACCTGCGCTAGCCCCATATCCCTTGATGTCATTGGTATCCAGAACTCTGATGATTTCTGTCTTGATTACATTCAATGATTGAGTTTCCACAGAACTCCAGGGTGGCAAATTCCAAAGATTCACCACCCTCTGAATGAAGAAATTCTGGCTCATCTCCTCACGTCCTGTCCCTTGTTCTGAGACCATGTCCCCTGGTTCTAGACTCCTATCTACATCTAGCCTGTCATGCCCTGTAAGAATTTTTTTAAGGTTCAATGAGAACACCATTCATTGTTTGAAACTCGAGAGAATATAGGGCCAGTTTTCTCAATCCCTCCTCATTAAACAGTCCGGCCACCCCAAGGATTATTTTGGTGAACCTTTGTTGCACTCCCTGCATGGCAAGTATATCCTTTCTTGGGTAAGGAGACCAAAATTGTACACAAACTCCAGGTGAGGTCTCAGTCTGTACAGTTGCAGCAAGACATCTTTTTATTCCTGTACTTAAATTCCATTGCAATGAGGCCAATATAACATGTTGCCTTCCTGATTGTTTACTGCACTAGTATACTAACTTTTATTGACTCATGAGAAAGGACATCAACACTTCCCACCATTTAATGTCACCATTTAAGAAACACTCTGCCTTTTTTTCTACCAAAGTGGAAACCTCACACTTATTATATTCCAACTGCATTCACTTAGCCTGTTCAAGTTCCCATGAAGCCTCTGTGCATCCTCCTCACAGCTTACATTTCAACCTAGTTTTGTTTCATTTGCAAATTAGGAAATATTTCTTTTGATCCCCACATCAAAATCATTCATATAGATTGTGAACAGCTGTGGACCCAGCACTGATCCTTCCTGTACCCCACCAGTAACAACCTGTCATCATAGAAAATTCAAGAATGTTCTTTATTTTCTCTCTTAACCAATTCTCAAACCATACCAGTATATTACCCCCAATCCCATGTGCTCTAATTTTGTTTACTAACCTCCTTTGTGGAACGTTATCAAAAGCCTCCTGACAATCCAAACACACCACTGGCTCTTTGCAATTTATGCTACAGGGTAACATCCTAAAAAACTCCCAGGAGATTTGTCAAACATGATTTTTCTTTCATAAATCCATTGAACTCTGTCCAAACTTATCATTATTGTCCAAGTGTCTAGTTATCGCATCCTTTAAAACCGTGTCTAACATGCCCCAACAATCAACATCAAACTAACAGTCTGTTATTCTTTGTTTTCGATCCCCCTCCCTTCTTAAATACTTGCTGCTTTTCAATTTGCAGGAACCTTTCCAGAATCTATAGCATTTTGAAAGATAACCACCATTGCATCCACTATCTCTAAAGCCACCTCCTTCAACAATCTGGGATGTAACTCATCAACTGAGAGTACTTAGCAACCTTTAATCCAGTTAGTTTTTTGAGTACAACCTCATTAGAACATAGAACAATACAGCGCAGGAACAAGCCCTTTGGCCCACAATGTTGTGCCAAACATGATGCCAAATTAAACTAATCCCTTCTGCCTGCCCTTGGTCCATATCCCTCTATTCCTTGCACATTCATGTGTTTATGTAAAAGCCCCTTAAACACCCCTATCGTATATGCCTCCACCACCACGCCATGGCAGTACATTCTAGACACCTAACACTCTGTGTAAAAAAAACTTGCCTCTCACATTTCCTTTGAACTTTTCCTTAAGTGCATGCCCCCCATTTAACTCTTGGGAAAAAGATTCTCACTGTCAACCCTATCTATGCCTCTCATAATTTAATTGACTACTGTCAGGTCTCCCCTCAGTCTCTGCCGCTCCAGATTATATTAATTTCTTGGTTCCTTATTTTCACAAGTCCCTTGATTCCCTAATATTTCTGGTGCAAGATTTTCTATATTTTCCTCAGTGAAGATGATTGTTTAGTTTCTCTGCCATTTCCTTATTCTTCATTATAAATTATCTTGTCACCACCTACACCGGACACACAATTGTCCTTGCTAATCTTTGTCTTTTCACATTTCCCTTGCTACATGCAGCTTCAGCTTTCTGATGTATATTACTACGACAGTTTGGTAGTTTCTAAATAACTCCCCCCACCAATGTCTGCTGTTGCTTGCTGTTTCTTAGTTTCATCCAAACTGATTCTATGTCTTGACCCTTCAATCTACAATCCACTTTCACAAATCTTTTCCCTTATTAATAATGCTACCCGCCCTTATTTCTCTTTTGCCTAATCTTCTGAATCTGTGAATATTGTGCCCCCCAGTCTTGGTCACCCTTTTATTATACCTCTGTATTGGCAATGAAATCATAACCGTCTATGTCAATTTCTGCCTTCATATCAGCTACGTTATTGTGAATGTCGCATGCATTCAGGTAGGGTACCCTTAAATTTGTATTTTTAACATTTTATTCCACATTCTGATTCTATTTAATGCTTATTTTTGCTTCATCTGTGTATAATTTCACTGACTATTTTTCTACATGCTATTACCAGGTTCCCATTCTCCTTCCAATCCCATTTAAAACCCTCTCCAAACAGTTTTAGTAAATCTCCCTTCAAGGATGTTTGTCTTATTCCTGCTAAAGAGCAACCCATCCATCTTGTAACTAGCACCAATGGCTCAGATATCTGATGCCCTTCCTCCTGCACCAACTCTGCAGTTTTGTGTTCAATTGCTCAGTCCTATTCCTATTATCAATAGCACATTGCACTGGGAGTGATCCTGATATAACTGTTTTGCGGTCCAGCTTTTTAAATTCTCTCCTAGCTTACTAAAATCTGCTTTCTGGATATCATCTTTCTTCCTTTCTATGTCATTGATGCTAATGTGGACCACAACCTCAAGTGTTCACTCTCCCCCAGAAGAATGTCTTCAATTGCTTATTGACAGCCTTGACCCCGGAACCAAGGAGGCAAAGTCTGCAGTCTTTTCTGCAGCTGCAGAAACACCTGTCTGTTACCCTGACTAACAAATTTCCTATTGCCAATATTTTTTCACTCTTTTTTTCTCCCTTCTTGTGCAGCTGAGCCACCTGTGATACCACAGACTTAGCTCTTACTGCGCTCCCATGAGGAACTGTTGACCTCTTTAGTATTCAAAATTGAAAACGGGTTACTAAGTGAGATTGACTCGGAGACTCCCTCACTACCTGCTTGGTTCTTTTAGACTACCGAGCAGTCACTCATTCTCTTTCTGTCTGTATGCTCCTAACCTGCAGTGTGACCACTTTCCCAAGTGTCCTATTCACATAGGTCTCTGCCTCATGGATGCACCATAATGAGTCCAGCCATTATTCGAGTTCCAGGACTCTGAGTCCAAATTTCTGCAGCCCATGACACTTCTTGCTGGTGTGTTTGTATCGGACACATAATACATCCGTGATTTTCCACATTCCACAGGGTGCACATTCCACTTGACCAAGCTGCCCTGCTATATCTTAACTTTTACAAACTACGTATTGTAAGTAGAATAAACTGAATAACTTACCAGCTTCTCACTAATCAGGTTGCTTCTCTGTACCAAAGTAAGAACCAAACATTTAAAAAATTACCTCCTCCTCCTCTCCACCGAACTCCCTCAGTGACCAGTCTCCAAGTTGTTCACTCTGTAAAGTTCCGTGCACTCAACATGGTTTTACGTTACCTATGAGATTTTACCTGAATGGTTGCACAAACATCTTCATGCCCCTGATTCCACATATGCCTTCAGAGTCTTAAACATCTATATGTAATAGAGTTCCTTTCAGAGATGGACTTGTGTTTCATAAGAACATAAGAAATAGGAGCAGGAGTAGGCCATCTAGCCCTTCGAGCCTGCCCCGCCATTCAATAAGATCATGGCTGATCTGTCGCTGCTCAGTTCCACTTTCCCGCCCTCTCCCCATAACCCTTAATCCCCTCTCTTATCAAAAACCCATCAACCCGCGTCTTAAAAATATTTAGCGAGGCAGCCTCCACCACTTCAACGGGTAGAGAATTCCAGAGATTCACCACCCTTTGAGTGAAGAAGTTCCTCCTCAACTCCGTTCTAAACCGCCCCCCTTTTATCTTGAGGCTGTGCCCCCTAGTCCTACTGTCTTTTTTGAGCGGGAAGAGTCTTTCCACCTCTATCCTGTCCATCCCATTCATCATCTTATACGTCTCAATGAGATCTCCCCTCATTCTTCTAAACTCTAACGAGTACAAGCCCAGTTTATTCAGCCTCTCCTCATAGCTCAACCCCCTCAACTCCGGTATCAGCCTAGTAAACCTCCTCTGCACTCCCTCCAAGGCCAAAATATCTTTGCGCAGGTGCGGCGCCCAAAACTGCACACAGTACTCCAGCTGCGGCCTCACCAATACCCTATACAGCTGCAGCAAGACCTCCCTACTTTTATATTCAATCCCCCTCGCTATGAAGGCCAGCATCCCATTCGCCTTCCTGACCACCTGCTGCACCTGCAAGCTGGGTTTTTGCGACTCATGCACAAGGACCCCGAGGTCCCTCTGCACCGTCGCCTGCTGCAGTTTTTCGCCCCGTAAGTAATAGTCCTTCCTACCATTCTTCCTACCAAAGTGGGCCACCTCACACTTGCCAACATTAAATTCCATTTGCCATTTCCTGGCCCATTCGCCCAGCCTATCTAGATCCTTCTGCAGACTCTCCACACCCTCCGCACAATTTGCAACTTGCAATTTGCAATTTGTTTCCAACAAGTCCAAAGATGTGCAGGTCAAGTGGATTGACCATGCTACATTGCCCCTTAGCGTCAGGGGAACTCGCTCGAGTAAAATGTATAGGGTTATGGGGATAGGGCCTCGGTGGGATTGTGTTTGGTGCAGACTTGATGGGCCAACTGGCCTCCATCTGCACCGCAGGGATTATATGATTCTATGAAGATTCTACAAATGCTGCTGCAGAGTTGGCCTCTAAAGAATGTGTTTTCCAGTTTCATCTCCCTCCCTCTGAAGAACTGTTTAAGCTGAACTTGCATGACTGATGACTCAGTTTTTCCTTTGACGCAGAAAGATGTGGTTTCAAGTCCCACACATGTCCCTGTGTTCATAATTGTAGCTGCTGTTCCGGTGTAACGCTGAGAAGAATTGCATTGATCTTGAGATGAAATGTTAAATCCTGGTACAACATGCCTATTCCAATGGTTAAAATGGATGTTCAAGATCCTGTAGCACAGTTTGAAGAATAGCTGCAGGTTTCTAGCTTGGCAACACTCAGTCCTAAACCAACACCACTCAAAAGATGGAATGCATCCGAGGGTTCTGAATGAAATGGCGGAGGTGATAGTGGATGCCTTGGTGGTTATTTTCCAGACGTCGCTGGATTCCGGGGAAGTGCCGGAAGATTGGAAAACGGCTAATGTTACGCCGTTGTTTAAGAAGGGTGCCAGGCAAAAGGCGGGGAATTATAGGCCGGTTAGTTTAACGTCTGTGGTAGGTAAAATGTTAGAATCCGTCATTAAGGAGGAAATTGCGAGGCATCTTGAAGGGAATTGCTTGATAGGGCGGACGCAACACGGTTTCATTAAAGGGAAGTCGTGTCTGACAAATTTACTGGAGTTCTATGAGGATGTGTCTAGGGCAGTGGATAGAGGAGAGCCGGTGGATGTGGTCTTTCTGGATTTTCAGAAGGCGTTTGACAAGGTACCTCACAAGAGGTTATTGCAGAAGGTCAGGGGACATGGAGTTGGGGGTAGGGTGTTAGCGTGGATAGAGGATTGGTTGTCAAATAGGAGGCAGAGAGTGGGGGTCAATGGGTGCTATTCGGATTGGCGGTTGGTGACTAGTGGGGTGCCCCAGGGGTCGGTGCTGGGGCCTCAGCTATTTACCATTTATATAGATGATCTGGAGGAGGGAACCGAGTGCAGGGTGTCGAAATTTGCTGATGACACCAAGATTGGGGGAAAGGCAAATTGTGCGGAGGGTGTGGAGAGTCTGCAGAAGGATCTAGATAGGCTGGGCAAATGGGCCAGGAAATGGCAAATGGAATTTAATGTTGGCAAGTGTGAGGTGGTCCACTTTGGTAGGAAGAATGGTAGGAAGGACTATTACTTACGTGGCGAAAAACTGCAGCAGGCGACGGTGCAGAGGGACCTCGGGGTCCTTGTGCATGAGTCGCAAAAACCCAGCTTGCAGGTGCAGCAGGTGGTCAGGAAGGCGAATGGGATGCTGGCCTTCATAGCGAGGGGGATTGAATATAAAAGTAGGGAGGTCTTGCTGCAGCTGTATAGGGCATTGGTGAGGCTGCAGCTGGAGTACTGTGTGCAGTTTTGGGCGCCGCATCTGCGCAAGGATATTTTGGCCCTGGAGGGAGTGCAGAGGAGGTTTACTAGGCTGATACCGGAGTTGAGGGGGTTGAGCTATGAGGAGAGGCTGAATAAACTAGGCTTGTACTCGTTAGAGTTTAGAAGAATGAGGGGAGATCTCATTGAGACGTATAAGATGATGAATGGGATGGATAGGATAGAGGTGGAGAGACTCTTCCCGCTCAAAAAAGACAGTAGGACTAGGGGGCACAGCCTCAAGATAAAGGGGAGGCGGTTTAGAACGGAGTTGAGGAGGAACTTCTTCACTCAAAGGGTGGTGAATCTCTGGAATTCTCTGCCCGTTGAAGTGGTGGAGGCTGCCTCGCTAAATATTTTTAAGAAGCGGGTTGATGGGTTCTTGATAAGAGAGGGGATTAAGGGTTATGGGGAGAGGGTGGGAAATTGGAACTGAGCCACAACAGATCAGCCATGATCTTATTGAATGGCGGGGCAGGCTCGAAGGGCTAGATGGCCTACTCCTGCTCCTATTTCTTATGTTCTTATGTTCTTATGTAAAACAGAATAGAAAGATTGCTTGAAAAACAAAAAACAAATGCTGGAGAAACTCAGCCAATCTGACAGTATCTGTGGAGAGAGAATAGAGCCAAGTTTCAAGTCAAGATGACCCTTCATCAAAGAAACATTCTTCTTCTGACCTCTGTTTTTGTGTCAGATGTGGATGTGCTGGCGTTGGACTGGGGTAAACACAGTAAAAAGTCTGACAACACCAGGTTTTAGTCCAACCGATTTTGTGACTTTACTATCAAATAAATCGGTTGGACTAAAACCTGGTGTTGTCAGACTTTTTACTTTGTCTCACATTCCAGCATTCACAGTATTTTATTGTGGAAGAATTGCTTATTCATCTTACAGGTCTATAGGTCATGCAGAATGTCTGTAAAAGGTTGTTTGTGCAAAATGCCTATTGTTCACATACACAATAGCAACTGCATTCAAGAAGTACTTCATTTTTTTAAAGGATTTTGAGATGATTTGTATTGGGAAGGTGCAATGTGAATACAATTATTGATATAGCTTTCCTTTTGGATTTTGATATCAGGAGATCATCATGACAGTGCAATTCCTTTGACCTATATAATTTATCAAATTTGATTTCAATCTAAGGGAGAAGGAAAACTTAAAAAGAAAGAAGTCCTTAATAGTATGCAGTGAAAATTCCCCTTTGGAATCCGTATGGAAGCTCTCTCAGTGAAATTTTCTACATAAACCTCTCCAAAGTGAAATCTTTTCAACAGTAATATAACCTCTTCAATCTACTCTCAGCTGAAACACAGTAAGATGTCTTTTGTTCAGTCTGCTGGTTTTTCCTCACTAACCCTGAGGGGTATGCATTTAAAATAATTATCTGCAGATCCTTTTACGGAATGGGTTTGTTCTATAACTGGGAACTTAGGAGGCATGGTGAATGATATTAATTTTCAGTCAGTCTTTTTGCAAATGCAACTCCTTGATGAGTTAAGAGGATTGGCTATGCTTTTGTGAGAGGGAAAGGGAGAAGTACATAGATAATTTTCAAGAAAATACTTGGGTCAATAGCACTGTTCCTTTGTTGAGCAACGAGGTTTGAAAAGAAAGGATTTCAAGGTTTTAATGCTGCTGAAGTATTATTCAAATATGAACCAGTGGTACAAAGAATAGTCTCTCAGATTTTTCATAAGCTTCTAAATTTTCAACGTAAGAACTTATCACATTTACATCTACAACATTGCAGGTCCTCACCCAAAGGTGCAAGTATAATGAAAATATAGACTATTCACTATATCTACAAAAACTATAGACATGTATATTTTTATTTTATTACATGCATTGTTTGTAGACTTCAGTTTTAGTCTGAGAATAAATGATAATTTGAATCATTGCATTGGATGGTTGTGAGGTAGAGAGGTACTTAATCATGATACTTTAGTCATCATGGTGTGGACAAGCTTGATGGATCAGCTGTTCTTTTCCTGTCTGTCAATTTAATATGTTCATCATCATGAGTTCTCTGCCTTAAAGTAGGACCTTGGTAATTATTCACTGAATCACACAGCTATATATATCTGATGTAATTTGTACTATGGATTGGGTGAGGAGGCAGGCTCTGAGTCTACCTCAGCCAGAATAGGGAATTAACACTGTGGGATTGTTATTAACCTAATCCATATGCTAACAATCCAGCCAACAGTGCTAATCTGCTCCTGGTATGTTTACATGTCCTCGTACAAATAATCAAAAACAAAAATATGCAGTTTTAATTGATATTGTTCATGAAGGGATTTGCTAAGGATATTTTAAGATTTGACAGATAAATTGGTCAGGACAAAATGGACTAAGCCTGTTTTTGTTTATCAGTATTAATCAGTATTATCAGGGTGGTGTGGGGGCTGCATGGTGCGTGGAAGAAAATCCCGGCACATGTTAACATCTTAACCGAAAAATTAGGAGTAATATTTAACACGTTAACACTTTAATGGAAAAACAGAAAGAACAAAAAACAACATCCTTGAAAAGGGAAAGTGCAAATAAGAAAATCAATGGAATGTGCAAAGCAAACAAAATGAAAGGAAGCTTAAAAAAAAGCAGCCAATAAATGAAATGAACTAAAGAACAGAAAGGTGTGGGGGGTGGTGAGCAGAGCAAGGAGGGGGTGGGTGGGGGAATTCACAAGGAACTAATTGGAATGATAAAAATGGCATGGAAAGAAGGAACAGATAAACTGAAAATATAAAACAAAATTAAGTGAGAAAGTAAAGAACATTACATGCAAATAGATGACTGAACGAACCTGGCCAGAGAGGTGAAGTAATGAATTCAGAGAAAATAATGATCCTGGAAGGACACAGAGACTCGTTCAGAATAATAATATTACCCAGTATTAATGGAGGAATGAGCCAAGGGCATTCATTGTTCAGACACCAATCACGCCTTAGTGCCAAGTGGCAGTAATTTTGATCTGAGGTCCTATGCAGATGACCTTGAGTTCAATAGTTTGTTACGCTTTTCAAGAATAATGTGCTTCTTTGGTTAGGATCTGTGTTTATTTTAACTTTCTTAAGGTCTCTGTGGACATTCCTGTAAGCCTCCAAGAATGAAATTGGGAAGTAGTTCTCAAACAAAGGGTAATTTGAAGTTTGGAACCCTCTTCTACAAACTGCAGTTGATGCTTACACAATAGTTATTTTAATATCTGAGACTGATAGATTTCTGTTAAGCAAACATTTTAAGGGAAACAGGGCAAATCCAGTTGAATGTCTTTGTGTCTTTCGGGGGGGGGGGAATGAGAGGGTGAATGGGGGTGGGTCAAAGGCAATTTTGAATAGCAGCACAGTCCAGGCTGCCTTCTGATGTTGGGTCACAGGCTTCTTTTGAAGGGCAGCACAGAGAGGTGGGTTCAGTGAGGTGGGGGTAGTGAGTCAGCACGGACTAAAGATTCCACGTCATCATGGAGGTGAAACTGGACCAGCAAAAGCTAAATGAAAAGCATTCCAATAATCAGTAGTACCCTGTCGCTGCCGATTCCACCAAACATCAATGGACTTAAGGCTGGAGCACTGAGGCTCCCGTTGGTGAGTGGGTCCTATCCTGATTGGCCTGGAAAATCCCGGATTTAAATTCCACATACCCAGCCTTGTCCCATTTCCATGACTACCTTTGCTTAACAGAAACCTTCCAATCACAGATTTTCCATGCTTGAGCTAATTTCTGGGGATTAGGGCCAAGAGAGGAGAGCATAAGGTAGAATCAGCTGGAAGGATAATAGAATCATAGAAGCATAGAATCCCTACTGTGCAGAAGGAGGCCATTTGGTTCATCGAGCACATGCTGGCAACAATCCCACCCAGGCCCCCTCTCTGTAACTCCACGCATTAACCTGCTCGTCTCCCTGACACCAAGGGGCAATTTTCACGTAGCCAATTAACCCAACTGCACATCTTTGGAGTTTGGGAGGAAACCAGAGCACCTGGAGGAAACCCACGCAGACATGGGGAAAATGTGCAAACTCCACACAGTCTGTGACCCGAGGCTGGAATTGAGCCCAGGTCCCTGGCACTGTGGGGCAACAGTGCCAGGGATTGTGCCATCATGCCACAGCGCTGCCCATTTTGATCTTTTGCAGTTTATTGTGGAAGGTAGCCTCTGTGCTGCCTAGTTACTTGAATATAATCCAATGTTGGCATCTCCACATTATAGCAAATAATGCCAATTTATCCAACTTATTTGATATCATTTGTGCCATAGCAACAATAGATGCAAGATTTATATCCAATAACTCTGTGTGGAGGAAATAATGCAGAGCAAAGACACAGGCTGGGATTTTTCCACCCCCACCACAACAATGGCAGTGGCAGCTTGCCAGTGGCCACTCATGAGATCTTCCGGTCCTGCTGAAGTCTATGGTGTTTTGTACGGCTTGCCCACCCACCACTGGGGAACCTCCTGTGGGAGGTTGCAGTCAGGGATTAGATTGGATCGGGGTGGGCACAGTAAGAAGTCTCACAACACCAGATTAAAGCCCAACACATCTATTTAGGATCACAAGCTTTCGGAACGCTGCTCCTTCATCACCTGAAGTGGAGACTTCTCACTGGGCATTAATTGCAATCTGCTTGCCCACCTCTGGACAGATGGATTGTTGGTTCCCCCATTACTTTCAATGGAAGATCCCAGAGGCAGAGAGAGGAGAACATTCGAACTATTGAACGACTAGCCCATAAACTTGATTTTCACCAGGAGATGACATAACCATAATAGTTTAGCCTAGTACTTCAACGATGGAGCTGTTAGGAAGCATAATCATATCTTTTATAAAAAAACTGAAGCACAAATAGCTTGCTTAGTGACAGCATTAAACGCATCTATTTGTCACTATTTTAGATTGTTTCGCAGCACCGTGTTGTACGTTATGTCATAATAGAATCTGTGGAAGCACATTCTGCCTTTTGGTCAAAAGCATTATTTGCCTTCCAGGTAATCATATTTTTATTGCAATATGTGACTCATTCATTGATGTGTGGATTCTGTGTTCATCTCCCTGCAGTTGTACCAAGACTAAAATTGCTTTGTGGAGCGGATGTTTTGAAAACGTTTGACATTCCTAACCTGTGGAAAGACGAACATATCGAGGAAATAGTTCAGAAATTCGGTCTGGTTTGTATTAGCCGTGGGGATGTTGATCCGCAGAGATTTATTTATGAATCTGATATCCTCTTTAAGCATAGGCACAACATCCATGTGGTGAGGGAATGGGTAGTGAATGACATAAGTGCCACTCACATCCGCCGTGCTTTGCGCAGAGGACACAGTGTGAAGTACCTGCTCCCAGAAAGTGTCATTGACTACATTCAGCAACACAATATATATACTGCAGAAAGTGAGCAGCAGAATATTTATGAGAACCTGCAACCATTAAAATCTCAGAGCAGCATGATAAATCTGCTGAATGATTAAGGTATAATTGATAATTTAGTTTGTTTGGCGTCAACAAATGTTTTATAATTCAAATTTGAAAAAAAAGAATTCTTTGAAAATGTCATAATTGTGTCGAAGAAATGGATTTACATTTTAATTGTATTTCTCTATTATCACCTGAAAAATGTATTAAAATTCATTGGATTTAATTAATGGGTCATCTTTCAATACTGGATTCAGGTCACTGGAGAGAAAGAATAGCAACAGAGAAAATGCTGGTAAAACCCAGGCTATGCTTAACTAAGCGGTAAGCTCATCTAGCCTATGGGCAGCACAGTGGCACTTCTGGACGGCACGATGGCACAGTAGTTAGCAATGCTGCCTCACGGCACCAGGGACACAGATTCAATTCCAGCCTCGGGTAACTGTCTGTGTGGAGATTGCATGTTCTTCCTGTATCTGCATGGGTTTCCTCCGGTGCTCCGGTTTCCTCTCACACTCCAAAGACCTGCGGGTAAGGTTGAATGGCCATGCTCAGTTGCCCCTTAAGAAAATTAGCAGGGTAAATGTGTGGGGTAATGGGGGTAGGGCCTTGATGGGATTGTTGTTGGTTCAGACTCAATGGAGCGAATGGCCTCCTTCTGCAATGTAGGGATTCTATGATTATTGGCTCACTGAGACAACGCAAGACAAAGAATAGTAGGTAGGAAACAAGGAATACCTTATGATTCAGATTTATTCTGACACATAGATTCAGAATTCTATTGTTTTCATTTAGTTACCCAAAATTTTCATTAAACTTCCTACTGAAAAAAGAATCTTGCATGTTGGCATCACTGGCAAGGCCAGCATTTGTTGCCTGTTCCTACTTCCCCTTGAGAAGATGCTGGCAATCTGCCTTAAATTGCTGCAGCCCACATGATGCAGGTACACTCAAAGTTCTAAAGGAACAAAGTTCTGGGATTTTACCCCAGCAACAATGAAGGACTGGCGATATAGTTCCAAGTCAGGATGGGGAGGGGAATGGCATTCCCATGCACCTGATGCCCTTACCCTTCAAGATGTTTGGATTTACGGGTTTGGAAAGTGGGCGATGGAGGCCGGATGAGTTGGTGCAGCGCACCTTGTATATGGCACATGCTGCTGCCATGGTGCTGTGGTGGTGAGTGAATTTTTAAGGTGATGGATAGGGTGCTGATGAGGCAGGCTGCTTTGTCCTGAGTGATGTTGAGCTTTTTGAGTGTTGGAGCTGCACTCATCCAGGAAACTGGAGAGTACTCCATCACAAACCTGACTTGTGCCTTGTAGATGGTGGACAGGCTTTGGCAGCTATAGGGAACTTATACTCTTGAGAATTTTGCTAGAAACAGCAACATATTTTTAAAGTTTAAACTACTTATATAAATAATATAGAATCTGAATGCTTTTAGATTTTACATGGTCTGAATTTTCAGGAGGGCGAAGGTTGGGCATCTGACATCCTGAGAGTTGGCACATAACCCATCTGTGCCAACCCTAATAACCTTACTGCCATTTCACACTCAATTATACATTCATTGGCAGCAGGCAGGACTTCCAACCAGTCTATCAGATTGAGGAGCAGCCAGCTCCCAGAGGCAAAGGTGCCCCAGATCTGAAGGGGCCTTCAGATTGAGCTGTACTCTCCTACCCTAAACTTGCTGCCTGAGATGGGGATTTATAATTTCAGTTTCCCATCCTGCTTTCTCTGGCACTCGCCAGCTTAAAAATCAAAGCTGCGTGGGAAAATGCCCTTCAGTGGCCATGGAATGGCAACTTAAGGACTTTAATAGGGGCATGTTATGTTTCCCATCCCACTATGAAATTATGCCTGGGTCGGGGTGGGTGCGATTCCAGAGGGCATTCTGTCCATGCAATTTTACACTCCCTCCCTGCTTCCTGCCTCAGAACTCACTTGGGGCCAGCATACAATTCTGGCCCAGGGGTAGAATTGTTGACTGATGACAGCCTGAAGTACAAATACTTGCAAATTGGCTCTTCATCCATAGTTTATTGAAATCTGAATCTAGATGTACAATTTCGTATTGGCAAAATTTGTCAGGATCAAACATACCTTTATTCCAAATGTATTTTTATTTCAAGTATTCAAAACCCTTTGTCTGATTTATATTGATTTACAGAGTTGACAAAGTGAATCTAATCATCCTGTTTGTACGCCACGGCACAATACTACTGGGAACTTTTAACGAGAAGCATATTTCTACTCCAAAGTGATTTTCATTCCAGTTTTAGTGTGAGCTACATTTTTGTCCATAAATTGTACGCAATAAAAAAATGATTTTTCTTCTCTTTGTTCTAGCTGGTTTTGTTATGGAAAATCCAAATGTAATTTCATAGCAAAAGTAGAATTCCATTTTTTTTGCTGTCAGAAAAAAGTCAGCTGAGATCTATTGGCTCATTTAGTCACAGTATTAATAATGAAAATTTGAAGGGCAGAATAAGGCCTTTGAAAGAAGGTGGCCTAATTCCTAAAGCTGAGTTGCCTTGCGACACTTTAATATGAAGCTCACTTCATGTCTAGAGAAAGGATGCATAATTGGTGCAGGTCAGTCCAAATTTAGATCCCCCTGAATATTTTTATTCATTGTTCTGGTCTCCAAAGCTTTCAATATAATTGAACACAAGCAAATGCTTCAGCATACTTAATTCCTCAATCGGGAGAGACATATGAGCCAATATCAAAATGCAAATTATTTCCCTTGTGTTAATGGCTTCAAATTTCTTTGTGGATCAGGATGAATTTGAGGTGTTACTGGATCGGGAAGGGGTGAACAGGGAGAAAAATTTGGGATGGGATCTGTAACATCAGGTCTCCACTGCATTTGGTCTGTGCTAGAGGGTTCCTCGGAATGACTGTGTAAGTGCAACTGGCTTCAACTTGCTGTCTAGGTGGGGACATTAAAAGAGCCAAGACTGGTAAGTGAGGTCACTCTCATGTGCCATCAATATTCAGGTACGTTTGTATGAAGTAAGCATAAAGTGTCAGTGGAATGGAATCCGACTGTGATGGGAATGGTCAGTTTCCCATGGTGAAGAAAGCAGTGTTCCTGGAGATTTCCCACTTTTTCTGCATTCATTAGTCGTTGACTGATACATAACTCAAAGGTAAACCCAACATTTGATGAATCCTGCTCACCATTAGTTACTGTACTGTTGGTCCCTTACTTGGAGAACTATGATGAGGCAGATATAGAATTTTGTAATGTATTGTTTAAGTTCTGTTTGCACCCTAATGGAAAGAGACTGCCTCAGACATTATGAATAGTTCCCTCTTAATTGATATATGTTAGATGTATTACTGGCATTAATTTCTTACAATGGAGCTGGGACTTGTATGCTGGTATCCTTTAAGTGCCAATTCCGCTTGGACTGTTAGTTCACTGTGAAAGTCAAAGTAGAAGTGGAGACATTCTTGTGCCTCTGACTTGTTCCCACTCCAGCATTGCCGAATAATAACGTGCAGTTGCTTCAGAACCAAATCATCCATTGCAGCATGATCAATTTGCTTGTAGTTTGAGTTTTAAGCAGATGAAATGCACAATGATCAATTTCTTCCACCTCACCTGTAAAGTCACAGGTGTTAACTTTTGGCAAATATGTTCTGCCCAGTTTACCTAGTAAGTCCATTTTCTTATCTTTCTTAAAAGATACTTTCAGACAATATTTTTTGGAGTCTTAGCAACACTCTTTGAAATCTCTTATTTAGTGGCCTGAGAATTCTGTTCATTCCCAATCAGCTTTTTTCATTTTGCGGCAGAAGTGGTATGATTGTACTTATAATGAACTCACAGTGCAGCTTCGACTTATTAGTCAGCCTGGTGTAACAGGATTCATACAATCCCTCAACTCCCTAATGAGCTGCACGACCGTGCATTCACCCCGATAACAAATCTCATCCATCTTCAACAAGGTTAGATTAATCTCTTGAAGGAGTCTTTCTTGCACCCTCAAATCCTTAATTTCAAATACAAGTTGATCTCAGAGTATCGTTTGTGGTGTTTTAGAACCACAGAATCCCTACAGTGCAAAAAGAAGCTGTTCAGCCCATCGACTCTGCACTGACTCTCCAAAAGAGCATCTCACCCATGCCCTCCCCTCTGCCCGCCCTCCCACCCTGTCCCCATAACCCTGCGCACTTAACATGGATAATCCACCTAACCTACACATCTTTGGACACTAAGGGACAATTTAGCATGGCCAGTCCACCAAACGTGCACATCTTTGGACTGTTAGAGGAAACTGGAGCCACCTGGAGGAAACCCACAAAGACACAAAAAGAACATGCAAACTCCACACAGTCACCAAAGGCTGGAATTGCACCCAGTTGTGAAGCAGCAGTTCTGACTACTGTCTCATTGTGCTGCCCTTGGCTTTGGTATTGAACTTTCACCCTTCGACCAGTTTTCGCAGATGTATCTTACAGGGGCTAGGATTCATCGTTTCTTGCATTCTCCACAGCCCAGTCTATTGAAGAGGTGTAGACTTTGTGTGTTTATTTCCCAGTGACTGTCACAAATGTTTCTACCTGCTAGCATTCCACCTTCTGAGCAAGCTTCATCACCAGAGAGCAGTTATTTTTGCTCACATAAATCTTTTCAACTTTTTCATTATATTGGTGTCATGGATTTCCAGAGACCAAGGTTGTGATACACAACATTGTATATAGGCTTCAGTCTTCTCATAACTTTAAAAACATGCCAGCTGTCAGGATGGACACCAAGACAGTGGAAGTCACTTTGAACAATCACACCACCTCTGCCACAATGCATTGCTACATCTTTAAAATAGTAGTTATGAGTGAAAGCAAGAAGAAGCACTTGCTGAATCACGTGATAATTATTCATATATCAATGCATATATAATAAAAAGTGACCTACATCACTACTACCACACCAAGGGCCATCCTTGACCTCATGTGCAAAGATCTTTTGTGCTAAGCTCTTTGCAGTATCAGTACCAAAGGAAGAAGTTCTAGTTTTGATCGCTCGTTGCAGAGAAGATTTGTTGGCCACAAGAAAGTATAGTGTCTTTAGTTTATGTTCCAATCAGATATTTTGTTCTGCTGAAAGCAATGTCAGCAGTTCACAGAGCCAGTGTTGAGCCATATCAGACATAAACAATGGCAGCAGACAACGCTCTCATATCATATTATATGGATCTCATAAAAAGCCTTTTCTTTATTAACGTTAGCGCAGGCAATGCACATGAAAGGAAAATAAAACCCATGCAGACAAGCTGCAGTAGATTAGAGACATTAGAATCAAAAGATATTTCTAACCAATATAGATGGAATTTATCGATTGCCTCATGTCAAATTGATGTTATTCAAGCAAATTGGAATGTATTTTCAAGACATCTACCGAATTGCAAATATTGTTTGAGGAATGGTACAGAGTTAGCTGTGAACAATGAATGCAGCTTAGGTTGCATGTCTATTTAAGTAGTAGGCATTTACATTATCATACAAGTGGAAATGTAAAGAAGTGTTAGGAAAAGTAGTTTTAAGGGATTTATATTTTTAAGGGTAAACATAGAAACATAGAAATTTCTATGAGTTTAATTTAATGTTTCCATGCCCAAAAGGAACATACATGCTGGAATTCTACCACCCCGCCTTCCACTGGAATCGGAGAGGGTGAGGGGCAGATAATGGGAAGGTTGATTGACCTTAGGTGGGATTTTCCAGTCTGGGGAAGAGCGAGGCTGTAAAATCCCACCCTATAGTTAGATTCGTGCTGGACAAGTATGTTTGTATGTACTGGGGTTGGTTAAGTTCCAACTATGTTTCTATTGTACTTAGAGAGGATTGCGGTTTGAACAATAAATATTGTAACAGGAGTGTTACTTAGCACTTCCCAAAAGGGAGGCTTTTATTTTTGTTCCTAGTTTTAACTGGAGCCAGTGCAGTTGGAGACAGGATACTGAGGAATGAATAACTCTCAGGAGAAGCTGGATGGGAGAAGGGAGTTGCAAAGATGCAGCCTTCCTAAGAAACAAAATACAGCTCAGACAACCAGGGAACTGGGACAGGAGGAAGGTTTCAGATGACTGAAGTTGGGACAGCATGGTAACACAGTGGTTAGCACTGCTGTCTCACAGTGCCAGGGACCCGAGTTCAATTCCCAGTTTGGGTCACTGTCTGTGTGGAGTCTGCACTTCCTCCCTGTGTTCGCATGGGTTTCTTCCCACAGTCCAAGCGATGTGCTGGCCATGCTAAATTCTCCCTCAGTGTGCCAAAAAAGGTGCCAGAGTGTGGTGACTGGGGGATTTTTGCAGTAACTTCATTGCAGTGTTAATGTAAGCCTATTTGTGACACTAATAAATAAACTTTATAAGTTTAAGGAACAGGGAGCAAAGTACTCTGAGTTACAGAGACAGTTGCATTAATGAGATTTAAAATGGGGAGCAGAGATGGTTAAAATGTTTGATGTAATTTTAATAAGAATCTGGGAATCGAGAGTTAAAGCAATTGTGACTGTTTGGACAGTAGTAAAGAGAAAGAAATCCAAAAGGGGTTGGTGTAAAATACTGGACTGGATTCATTGGTAGCAGTGGAAGGAAGCTCTGTTCAAAAGAATCAGTTGTAAAACCTGGACTGAAATGCCATCTGCTAATAGAAAGTAACCTGCCAATGGAAAGTATTATTATTATGAGAGAAGTTTTTACAGCATGTTTTTGGATGTGGAATTTGGAAACTCTCATATGACAATTAGCTGGGGGGGTGGATTCTGTGGAGAAATCCACAGAGACTAACTTGGGTTCAGAGAGGAGCCAACCTACGTGTTTTAAAAAAGGGACTTTGTGTGTTCATGAGACCATAGAAGCTTTAAATGTACTTTGTCATCTTAAAACCTGTGCGTATTCATTAAGCTAATGGGTGAGTAAAGGAGTATTGCATTATAGTCTTTTTTTCATGTTTAATTTTTATTTTCATTTTGTTAAAACTAATTAGCAATGCTGTGACTCCGTTCCTCCACATTTGGTTAAAAAAATGAAACGTTTGTGAGCCAGAGTTCCATTCTGGGATCTTCTCATTCTGTTCGAACATCAGCTGGGTTTGTAACAAAGGTCATAGTTCACTTACGTTGCTCTGTGTCATTTATGTAAGGGGTCTATTTTCATGGCAGTATAATCAGGATGGAAAGTGACACCACAACTGCTCTAAGACCAGAAATCACACATGCAGTATTACTGAGAAAATAATCAGAATATACGCAAATTTTCAAGAGCAGTTTACACTAAATACCAAATTACAATATGATAAAGTATGAGATTTTCCATTCTCACCTACAGTGGGTGAATTGGCAGGTGAGATGGGAAAATAACATGGGAACCAAAAGGTCAGTTTCCTGTTGACAGGAAAACAGGTTTTCACCCCAACTTTCAATAGTGGGTCACATTTCCTGCACAGCCATGTTGAGAAAGATTTTTGAATACATTATGACAACCACAAAGGCCATATCCTTAATCATCAAGGGAGGTCATCAATAGATCTACCTGCAGGGTTTGTGGTGTATGAGCTGTCTTATTGAGCGAGTGGAGGCTTGTCCATTTGGAAGCTGCTGGTGGGGGTTTTTAAGCCTGTAACTTTACACAGACTGTTAGTGTAGGTCCCAAGTCTACCTGACTGTAAGCCGCAAGAATGGCCTTTTCCTTTGGTGCACAATAAATGGTGTCATTGACGGGAAACTGGCATTTGGCTGAATTACAATAGAATATATTAAAATATCATGAATGCTCATTATCAAGGCGGCTTGCTGGAATCAAGTCCCGACGCCAGATCGAAAGACCACTTCAGCATCTACTTAGACTGGCATGCATCACATCTGGATACGGGCAACAAGCACGTGGTGAACTGCACTTCGCTCCTTATTTTGAGGTAAGTTCACCAAGCTTGCATTGTGCTATGCCTGTGCCACCGTAGACCCAGCACCAGGCTTCAGAACATCGACTTCATGGGGTTATCTCAGGCAAAAGGAAGGAGGAAGACTGGGGGTGGGGATAGGGGATGGGGTGAAGGAATTCAGTGGCCAGATAGTGGAAAAAATTGAATGCAGCAGTCCCAAGGGAGTCCCAGGCAAGACAGCCGACTAAAGAAGCACATAAGTAATGATTTAAGCTTGAAAAGACTGTCTTCTTCCCAGTCCAGGGAGGGGAAGGGCATATCAGTCCACTGTCAATAGGGCCAGTATATTTTGAGAAGGGTGTGGTCATCATTTCAAGCATGGTAGGTTTCTGATAAAGTACTCACTATGCAGGTGGCACAGTCACGTCAGGGGTGGAGTCTGCAGTTTATAGATTGGGAACAGGTAGTATAGGAGAGGGCACTTGAGAGTCTCATTCGGTGGGGGAGGAGTAAGGTCTACAGCTCGCAGTAGGCCTCAAGATGGGGAGGGGTAAGATCTACATGAGGCACAGGAACAACCACCTCAAATGACTTGGTGAGTAACACACTATAGCAATGGGATCCAGAATTACAGGGAGAGAGCTGAAAGTAAAAGATGGGAGGGAAACCTGAATATTATGTTCCTCCAGGCTGACGGGAGAGTTTCCACGATCACACAGAGTCAAAGATGGTCTGGTAATAAAACCTGAGGAGCACCATCTTGGAACCTTAAGTAATGGAGCAGTGGAAAATGGAACTTAAAAGACTGCTGCTGGGGGGGTTGTTCAGCCTTCTGGGAGGAGTTTCTCACAGCACTGCAAATTGATTGAAGGGGCACGCATCTGAAATCTCTATTCCCAATAAAAGGAGGAATGCACAGCTGAGACATGTTAGGAGCCTCACTGTTCCATCAGGGGCAATTATGAACCATCAGTGTAAATGTGCATTGATGTGAGATTAATTCCAATTATTGTAGTTCCAATTATCGATCCCTGTGCATTAATCTTTTACAATCATGGTTACTACCCTCTGTGATTGTGACTCTGAAAACAAATAGACACCTGGCCAAGCAGGAAAAAGAAAGCCTTTTGGAAATATCACCTCAGCATCTCATAGCTTCCAGGTTCAGAGATGGGAAACCCAGGCCCCCCAAAAAGAATTTCATGCTCTCAAGGAACATTTACCCTGCAAAGGATGTGGTCGTTCAGTGTGCTGAATAAGCAATGTGTAAACTCAGTACAACTGCAAAGACAGTGTGGAAGTTTGGTATGATGGATTAATGGAACAGATATTTTGCATCTGTCTTCACCATGGATTCTATAGTACAGAGGACACAAGTACCATCCCAGAAATAGCTGTAAATCTGCAAATAGAAGGAAAGGAGGGACGAAACCAAGAAAATTATAATGTCACAAGGGAAGTGACATTGAGCAGACTGACATCTTTGGGTGCAGATAGCCTTTACACGAAGGTTTTGAAAGAAGTGGCTAATGAGAAGGTTGATGCATTGCTTTTAATTTTTGACATTCCCTAGATATAAGGCAGGTTCCATGAGACTGGAAAGTAGCAAATGTAATGCCTTGTTCAAAAAGTGAGGGAGACAGAAAACAGTAAATTACGGGTTAGTTAGCCCATTATTTGTTAAAGTGAAAATGTTAGAAGCCATTATTAAAGATGTTATGTGGGGGCACTTATAAACATTCAAGGCAGTCAGGTACAGTCAACGTGATTTTGTGAAAGGGAAATCTTTAAAGGAGTCACGTGCTGTGGATAAAGGGGAACTGGTGGATGTACTGTACTTAGATTTTTCAAAGGCATTTGAAAGGGTGTCACTTCAAAGGTTATTGTGTAAAATAAAAGCTCATGATATAGAGAGTAACATATTGGCATAGATAGAAGACTGGCTAGTTGACAGGAAAAAGAGAGTTGGCATAAATGGATCTTCTGATTGACAGGTTGTGATGAGCGGTGTGCCATGGGGAGCAGTTCTGGAGGCTCAACTTTTTATTATTTATATAAATGACTTGGATGAAGAGACTTCATGAAGTTATGGTTGCTAAATTTGCTGCTGATACACGGATGGGTAGGGAAGTAAATTGTGAAGAGGATGTAAGGCTACAAAGCAACATAGATTAAGTGAGGGGACAAAACTTTGAGAAATGAAGTGCAATGTGGAAAAATGTGTAATTGTCAATTTTGGCAGAAAGAATAAAAAAGAAGCTTATTTAAATGGTGAGAGAGTGCAGAGCTATGAGGTGCTGAGGGATCTGGATGTCCTAGTGCATGAATCACAAAAGGCTAGTATAAAGATACAGCAAGTAATTAGGAAAGCTAATATTATAATTTAGGGAGGTTATGCTTCAGTTGTACAAGGCATTGGTGAGACCATACCTGGAGTATTATTGTCATAGAGTCATAGAGGTTTACAGCATGGAAACAGGTCCTTTGGCCCAACTTGTCCATGCTGCCCTTTTTTCTTAAACCCCTAAGCTAGTCCTAATTGCCTGCACTTGGCTCCTATCCTTCTATACCCATCATACCCATGTAACTGTCTAAATGCTTTTTAAAAGACAGAATTATACCTGCCTCTACTACTACCTCTGGCAGATTGTTCCAGACACTCACCACCTTCTCTGTGAAAAAATTGTCCCTCTGGACCCTTTTGTATCTCTCTCCTCTCACCTTAAACTTATGCCCTCTAGTTTTAGACACCCCTACCTTTGGGGAAATATATTGACTATCTAGCTGATATATGCCCCTCATTACTTTATAGATCTCTATAAGGTCACCCCTCAGCCTCCTATGCTCCAGAGAAAGGAGTGTCAGTCTATCCAGCCTCTCCTTATAACTCAAACCATCAAGTCCTGGTAGCATCCTAGTAAATCTTTTCTGCACTCTTTCTAGTTTAATAATATCTTTTCTATAATAGGATGACCAGAACTGTACACAGTATTCCAAGTGTGGCCTTACCAATGTCTTGTACAACTTCAGCAAGACATCCCAACTCCTGTATTCAATGTTCTGACCAATGAAACTAAGCATGCTGAATGCCGCCTTCACCACTCTGTCCACCTGTGACTCCACTTTCAAGGAGTTATGAGCCTGTACCCCTAGATTTCTTTGTTCTATAATTCTTCCCAATGCCCTACCATTAACTAAGTAAGTCCTGCCCTGGTTCAATCTACCAAAATGCATCATCTTACATTTATCTAAAGTAAACTTCATCTGCCATTCATCAGCCCACTGGCCCAACTGATCAAGATTCCTTTGCATTCCGAGATAACCTTCTTCACTGTCCACTATGCCACCAATCTTGGTGTCATCTGCAAACTTACTAACGACTCCTCCTATATTCTCATCCAAATCATTCACATAAATGACAAATAACATTGGACACAGCACCGATCCCTGAGGCACACTGCTGGTCACAGGTCTCCAGCTTGAAAAACAACCCTCTACAACCATCATACCAAGCTTCTGCCATCAAGCCAAGTTCGTATCCATTTAGCTACCTGACTCTGGATCCCATGACAGAGTTAACCTTATGCAACAGCCCAACGGAAGATCATGTATCACAAATTTGATTGAGTTTTTTGAAGGGATAACCAAGAAGGCAGATGAGGGCAGTACAGTTGATGTTGTCTACATGGATTTTAGCAAGGCCTTTGACAAGTACCATGTGGTACTAGACTAATACCAGGAATGGACAGGTTGTTTTAAGAGGAAAGGTTGAAGAGATTAGGACTGGAATCTTACCACCGTTCACGCCGATGGGATTTTCCCATCCCACCGCAGTGAATGGAGATTTGGCTGGCCGCCAAATTCTCTGACTTCACTGCAACAGGAATGTGGCATGAATGACAGGTATGATGATGCCCATCGTTTGTCTCCACTTGAATTTAGAAGAGTAAGAGGCAATTTGATCAAATCCATTAAGATCCTGAGGGGTATTGACAGGTGGATCTGGAGAGGAGGATTCTTCTTATTCATGAATCGAGGACTGACAGTCACTGTTTAAAAATAAGTGGTTGGTTATTTAAGACTGATGTGAGGAGAAAACATTCCCTTACAGAGTTTTGAGTTTTCGTAATTCACCTCAAAAGGCAATGAAAACAGAGTCTTTGAACACTTTTAAGGCAGAGCTGGACAGATTCTTAATTATCAAGTGGTTGAAAAGTTATCATGGGTAGATAGGAATGTGGGGTTGAAGTGATCAGATCAACCACGATATTCTTGAACCTCGCACACAGCCACTGAAGGATGGAGTGCAGCTATGGTGATGGCGGAGTGAAGGAGCTAAGACCTGGACAAAGGACTTTAAGGTGGCCACCATCCTACCACAGTTGACCTCTATGCTTTGTTGAGACGATATTGTGACCTCAGACTGAACACAGAGAGACTCCTCCACCTTACGTTGCAATCTATGGAGCACACCTGACAACCGTGCCTAATATTCCATTGTCTTTCACTGCAGCTCAAACATCTGTGCTAAATCCAAGTCTGGAGGTTTTTCATCTGACTCAGACTCAGCAGAATACTGGCCTCCAGCAGTAATCCAAGTGTTGGTGTCCTTGGATGTTCCTGTCTCCACCTACCGTGGACCAGAATCTATGCTGTGGTCACCAGACTTTGACTCCCAAGCCTGCTATAGGTCTCACAACGATGTACATTTCTGCAATGATGGAGTGTGGATGAGCGCTGTGACAGATCTTCATGTGTTACATCCTCAAATTCCTCATGTCATGGGGGCTGCAGATGAGGAGCTGAGTCTTGCTATCCCAAGGGTGCTAGGCAGAGCTGACTACGAAAGAATGTACAGATAAATAATGTGTGGCATTGAATTATAAAACATTACACTGCACTCACAGTTTGAAGGATGAGATGGTGCAGGATCCTGACTTAGGTATCCACCACTGACCTTATTGTCACCACAGAACGATCCTGATTTTCTCTGGCCAGGGGAGCAGCACGCTCCTCATCCTAGCTGAGGGTCTCCACTGGTCCATGACTCCTCCCTTTCCTTATAAAGTTTGGCCTGCATAAGAATCATAGAATCTTACAGTGCAGAAAGAGGCTATTCAGCCTATTGAGGCTGCACTGACCACAATCCCACCCAGACCATATCTCTATAACCCCCATGCATTTACCCAAGCTAGTCCCCCGACACTAAGGGATAATTTAGCATTGCCAATCCACCTCACCCGCACGTTTTTGGCAGTTGTATAACAATGGATCAGATAGCCCCAGATTACACATATGGATGTATTGAACTTTTAAATAAGACATGTGTTTTTACAAATGGACATACAAGCCAAAGATGGCCGAGAATATAAATTCTGAGAATGCAAAATAAACATTTTCTGGAATTCTTGCATAGATTACACTGAATTCTGAGAGAGATCTGTGAGATAATTGAGACTGATTACCATCTTAACTAAAATATTTTGCAAGTTAGATCCCAGACATATTTGTTATTTTCTCTTTCCAGGAAAATGCAAGAAAAGGGAGGCTAGTGCAACACTTGCCATTAGCTCAATGGTGGAGCACAACCTTTCTCTTAATAAATGTATCTGAAGCACATATAGGACATGTCTCAGTTAGAGTAAGTTACAAGCAACCCTTGCCTAAAACTGGAAAGGTATAGAGCAGCTTGGAATGTAGTCCTGGACTCTCACTTGGAGCAACAATATTCAAAATATCCTTCTATTAAGGTAACTTTTTAAAAATAAAGAGATACAATTTTGAATGCCTTTTTTCTGGATTTAAAAAAAATAAGCTGTAATCTTATTCAGACAATGAGGGACAGCAGCCAGCCACAGTACACAACTCATTCTACCCAAGTGGAATGTAAAGGGAACAGACAATAACCACCTTAGGGTAGTGTGAAAGACCCCCATCTCCTGGTGACTTTCACACTACCTTGAAGCTTTTCAACATTTTGGAGACAAAATACCAAAATGTAATGCAACCTGTTTTACAAAACAAGTACTGCAGCAGATATGGTAATAGAATTCCTCTGGAACATACAGCCAGCAAGACTTTACATACTTTTTACAAAACCAGAAAAAGCAACATAGATGGGAATGCTATCCTAAAAGATTGAAAAAAGCATCTCTTTTCTCTGATGTATTGCATCCAATTTGCCAAGAATCATCCTGAGAAGAGAGATCTATTGCAAACTGAGATATTTTGGGAATAATAAATGGAATTCTGCTTCATATAGCTACAGCCAGGGAGACAACTGAACAAAATGACTGCAACACAGAAGTACCACACTGAGATCTGCCAAAGGATAGTTAACTTTAAATGCATTTGATTGTTCATCTTCATAAACTGCAAAATATCTTTAAGTCTATCCTCTTATTCTAGCATCTGTGATTGTGTGTGTGTGTTGGGTGGAGGGGGTGCAGAATGTGTGTGACAAATGAATGGTGGTCATAATGTTCTTTTTTTTACATTTGTGAAGTAACCTCAACAATTTTGTTCTTTGATTTAAACTCAGAAAATGTATATGATTAGTTCTTTGTAAGCTGAAAAACTTCCATCATGGCAAAGCACAACCTCTCTATTACAGCCATGCCTGGAGTGCTAAATTAACAGTCAATTTTAACACCATCTCTCATGGTCGTAACTTCTATTAGACTGTTCAGGGTGATTTAAGAAAACAATTTCCACACAAATGTGAGGTAATGCATTTTGGAAGATCTAACACAGATAGGAAATATACAGTAAATGGCAGAACCCTTGTGTTGCTGGGAAGAGGGACCTGGATATACAGGTACACAGATCACTGAAAGTGGCAATGCAGGTGGAGAAGGCAGCATGCCTTCATCAGCCAGGACATTGAGTTTAAAAATTGGCAAATCATGTTGCAGCTTTATAGAATCTTAGGCCGCACTTGGAGAAAGATGTAGAGGCTTTGGAGAGGGTGCAGAAAAGATCTACCAGATGTTGCCTGGAATGGAGGGCATTAGCTATGCGGAGAGGTTGGAGAAGCTTAATTTGTTCTCACTGGAATGATGGAGGTTGAGGGGTGACTTGATAGAAGTCTACAAGATTATGAGGGATGTGCACAGAATGGATAGTCAGAAGCTTTTTCCCAGGGTGAAAGAGTCAATTACTAGGAGGCATAGGTTTAAGGTGCGAGGGGCAAGCTTTAAAGGAGATGTACGAGGCAAGTTTTTTACACAGAGGGAACTTGCTGCCGGGGGAGGTAGTGGAAACAGATACAATAGTGAGTTTTAAGGGGCATCTGGACAAATCATGAATAGGATGGGAACAGAAGGATATGGTTCCCTGAAGGGTAGGGGGTTTTAGTTCAGTCAGGCTGCATAGTCGGTGCAGGCTTGGAGGGCCGAAGAGCCCACAGCTAGAGTACTGGTCACCACATTACCTGCTGTAATTTTCTTTGTTCTTTGTTCAAAGTGGGTTTCTGGTAATTTTTTCCAAATGCTGTTGAAACTAGTTGATTTTTGTTATGGAAGGGTCTTTAGGGTTACACAACCGAGATGGATAAATGGGGTTAAGATAACTGGACCCCCTAATCATTATTTATATAAATGACATTGATGACTATGTGGGAGTAGGATTAGTAAGTTTGCAGATGACACAAAGATTGGCTGGGTGGTTAACAGTGAGGTGGAGTGTCTTTGGCTACAAGAAGATAGATACAGAATGGTCAAATAGGCAGATAAGGGGCGGATGGAATGTAACCCTGAAAAGTGTGAGATGATGCACATTGGAAGGAGTAATTTCACAAGGAGTATTCACTGAGTGGTAGGACACTAGGAGGTTCTGTGGAACAAAGGGACCTTGACATGTTTAGCCATAGATCTCTGAAAGTGGAAGGGCCTTTTAGTAGGGTGGTGAAAAAGGCCTATGGACACTTGCCTTTATCAGTTGAGATATAGCTTACAAAAGTAGGGAAGTCATGTTGGAGTTTGTATAGAACTTTGGTGAGCCCACAGCTAGAGTACTGGTCACCACATTGTCGGAAAGATGTGATTGTACCGGAGGGGGTGCAGAGGTGATTCACTAGGATCTGCCTGGGATAGAACACTTAAATTATGAAGAGAGGTTACATAGGCTTGGCATGTTTTAGTTGGAGCAGAGAAGATTGACGGACGACCTGATTGAGGTGTACAAGACTATAACAGACATGGACAGAGTGGAATAAGGAGCAGCTGCTCCCCTTAGTTGAAGGGTCAATCATGAGGGGACATAGGTTCAAGGTAAGGAGCAGAGGATTTAGAGGGGGATGTGAGGACAATCTTTTTTACCTAAAGCCTGGTGAGGGTCTGGAATGCACTGCCTGTGAAAGTGGTAGAGACGCATTCTCTCACATCAGCTCTGCGAAGTGTGGATGAGCACTTGGCACATCATAATATTCAGGGAAATGGGTGAAGTGCTGCCAGATGGGATTAGGTGGGAGTTCAGGTGTTTCTAGTGTGTCGGTGGGGACTGGATGGGCTGAAGGGCCTTTCTGGTGGCGTATGATTCTATGAAGTTCAAATCAGCCAGGATCTACTGGAATGGCGCAGCAGGTTATGAGTGGATGTAAATGATCTACACAGCAGTTTAGGGATGAGGTCAAAGTGGCACGATGTTGACTCACCAAATAGTAAGATGAACCAATCTTGAGTTATGAGAGAAGCAGATTGTTCAACACTTGGGTCATTTGCAATTTTCCTATTT
The DNA here is from genome assembly GCF_965287045.1 of Carcharhinus amblyrhynchos. NCBI lineage: Eukaryota > Metazoa > Chordata > Chondrichthyes > Carcharhiniformes > Carcharhinidae > Carcharhinus > Carcharhinus amblyrhynchos. The sequence goes on along the minus strand of NC_137326.1, from coordinate 96,455,112 downwards.
GGGCACAATTGCAGGATTTTTTTTAGGATTGCGAATCAAAACTGAAGGAGAATAGAACAAAATGCTCCAAACCAACTTGGTTTGCAGCGAGCATTGCCAAGAAAAATTCACTGATTTTTTTTTACATGCAAATGAACGATTCATTTTTAATGAACTTGTTTGGCTAACGTTGAGAAGTGTGCGCAATCCATGTGAACTTGGCTCTCATCTTGTTATGGCCATGTATACATGCCTTAGTCTTTCATAAGCTACTCATTTACATAACGTTGTATTTTCAACAGACAAATCCAAACATGCACTCAATCGTTTGCGACACACTGAATGAAGGATTGCTAAATGAGTGTCATTGATTTCAGCTAAAGAGATTTCTGAGTCTGACCTGCAAATACATTCACCAATTAATCGGATCAAAAGGCTCACTTTTTTTTGGATGGTTAAGAGTGTTGGGACGATTGTCCCTCCGTGTTTTTGAACTCAGTGAGGGCAGCTCTGCGAAGTGTGGCCTAAAGCTCCAGTTCTGCTGCTTCTGAAGACCGAGGAAGATGTCCACTGATTTCAGCGGATACTGGAAAATGATATCCAACGAGAACTTCGAAGAGTACCTGAAAGCCCTAGGTAAAAGCTGGCCGCTGGTGTCTGTATTATCTGAACTGGACAGTCCTGCACTCAACCGTTAATATTTAAACGGCTGCTTTGAGAGTGAACAGGAAGGTGGGAAATGTGAAATGGTTACCATCTTTCATGACGAGTATGTAAGGCGTTTTGGGGTAGAATCGATTTAAGTGCGATTTTATTTTTTTAAAAAGAAAACTGCTGCTGATATTTTATTCCTAACGTGTTAGAGAAACGTGTTTTATTCGTTATAGAACCACCAGCTAGGAGCGATGGTAGAAACACAAGTTATTTGAATTAATACCAATTCAAATTAATACCAATTCAACTACAGAAGATTGAATCTAAAACTTATTTCATGAATCCGATCTTTGCACACGTCTGAGCCTTCGTTTCGAGTGATGTTAGTATTAATACGGGAGGTTACTTAGAATATTGTATTTACAGTATATGGAGTAGAAATGATAATTGAGTTGAAATTCTCTTTTTGCATAGTATGCCATTAAGACTTGGTTTCTGGACGAATACCTGCTATTTTCTTTTTGTCCCTTTTTTTAAACAGATGTGAACATTGCTTTGCGGAAAATTGCGGTTTTGCTGAAACCAGACAAGGACATTGTTCAGACGGGCAATCACATGGTCATTAAAACCATCAGCAGCCTCCGTAATTATCTCATGGAATTCGACATTGGCAAGGAGTTTGTCGAGGATTTAAGCGGAATAGATGACCGCCAATGTATGGTGAGCATTGTGCAGTAAGATCTGAGAATTCTAGGTCAGAAGAGATTTGAATATTAGTACTCTTAATAAAGATTGGAAATCCACGCCAGAAACTGCACAAAGCAATCAGTGTGAGGACAATATAATGGATTGGCCATGTTAAACTTGTCCCTTGATGTCTGCGGTGAAGAAGTGGGTTTACGGGGATATGGCCTGGATAAACTGCTCTGGCAGAGAGTTGGTGCAGACTTGATGGGCCGAATGGCCTCCTTTTGCATTGTAGATATTCTAATACTGGCATTTTGTTGTCTCTGGCGCTTTCAATGGTTACCAGTGAGTCAAATTGACAGTGGATATAAGTGTCCTGTATAATCCTGTTCCCAAATTGATTTGAGTCATATTTTACTGGCCAGAAAATGGTGAGCCAAATGGTGCTGATGTTCTTTTTGTGTAAATGGTTCAGTAGCTTCAGATGAAGCATATATGATACACATGTGTTTGCCAATTCTTCAGGACTGGCTTGGTGTCTCCAAGAATTGAAGATCAGATGGTGGGCAATCCTGGAGAAGAATCATAGGGACATTATAAAAATGTTGCTTTTCTCTTCGCCAGATATAATATTGAAAATGAGTGGTGATTGGGGGGGGGAGGCTTTTGATGCTTGTTTCCCAGTCGTCCAATTCGGGTTTAGCTTTCCAATCGGGTAGGAAGGCAATGATCATGAGGGTGGATGTGTTGGCTGATGAATGTTGGAGCAAGAGGGCAAATCATGTGATGAAACCTTCATCACAGTTAGCAAGCCTGTATATCAGTATATGGTGACATAAACAGTTAAAAGTGCCAGTATTCAAACCTGATATCCCAGTTGTGCTGCTCTATTATTAGCTTTGCGAAACATTGACTTAAACTAAATAGTATAAAATTGGTGTGGCGCTTATGAAAGAAGAGCAATGTTCTCCTGATGCTGTGGCCACAAGTTATTCCTCAACCAGCGGCAACTATGCAGTTTAATTGGTTGTTTATTTCATTGCTGTTTGCATTGATATCAGGCTGCGCTTCCAGACAATATCGTGCTCATGTGCGGTATTGAGGCCAGCGTACGCACGCAAATCGGGTGTGTGCCACTGACAATTAGTGTCATTAACATCCGATGGACTGCGATTTCACTCTACCTGTATGATTTTTAGCTCATCTAATGGTAGGATGAAAGTTTATTTATTAGTGTAGATTGTCGGTGACCATAGGACACAGATTCTCCAAGTTTGTGACCGTTACTCGGAGCTCAGAAAATCTTGTACATATTGTGGCACTCATTGATACAAAGGCTGTTCATGGCTCCTGCATAATTCGATGGATGGCTCCTGGGTGACCAGAGCTATTCCTTAAAGAGGTGGCTGATGACTGAAGCTGAAGAGAGACACAACAGTAGTCATCTGTCCACAAGAGTGGTAGTAGAGAGGCCCACAGACTGATCAGAGGGAGCATTGTGGTGTCGTCCAGAGGGTGTCTTGCTTTGGTAAGGGGCAAGTCAGTGTAGGCTGAGGAAAGCAAACCAGGGAGGATGACTCCAGTGAAGGGTCAGAGATTGAGCCTGGTAACACACAGGGTGAAGATGTCGAGGCAGATGGTAAGAACCTTCAGGGAGGCAGGGACATGAGAGATGTTTTGATTCTGTGAACCTTCAGCTAGGTATCTGAGGCATTGATGCCTCATCAAACCAATAGCACTGTCTCATTTACAACAAAAAATGAAATCTCAACCCAGAACTCCAGCACAATGCAATGCCTTACGATACAAGTCTGTGCTGCACCTGGCCACTGTTCAAAGCATCTAACTTGGGTTATTAATGTAAAGGTAATATTTATATTCCTTTACAGCATTCAAATTTTCTAAACCTTATCAAAACTTCAAAGTAATAAATGTAAATAATGTCACCCATGACGTATCCCTGTAATGCTCAAGGTGCCTTAAACATATATCTGTGGGTGCTGTGTCTTGGTGTTTCCCACTCTCACCTCCTCACAGGCAGCAATACTGGAGGCAACATGTTGACTTTGTTGTCCTGGTGGCCATGATGGCTTTAGTGCTCATCCTCTGGCCACCGGAGCCTGAGCTGGCTCTGATTTGGGAGGGAGCATTCAGCCCCATGGTTGGACACTCAGTCATCACGGCCTTGTCAGATGCAACAACCACTGGCAGATGGGCTGAGGAATCTTGCCCTGACATCCTTCAGCATGAGGTGCATTTGCACCTCCCTGCTCACCATTAATGGATGGGCACCTACCAGAGACACTAGACGCCTCACTGATCTCTGTGGCAGTGACCTCAAGAGGCCCCAGCCAGTGTGCTAGCTTTCAGGTCTGAGCACAATCCCTGGTGCAATTGAGGGTGCCGTTAAATTTGCCTTGCCACAAATGTTGTCACTGAATTATGTGCAGGGTCAACACCGTGCTCATGGTCCTCCATGGCATACAGACCCTCATCGATCTCTGCCAACACGCTAGATATAAAGCATCTGCTGTCTGATAACCATTTCCAGAGGCTTGGCATCTGCCTCGAACTCCACAAGGTCCTGGTCTCCAGCAGTCCTCTCACCCTCGAATCTCCCTGCCTCTGTCATCACCTTATATGACTGTGATGTGCCGTTACTACTGTGCACTACCCGCAGAGATGACAACTTAATGCCTACCGATGTGAGTGTCTGCACTGGTGCTTGGTTCTGAAATGCAATGTGACTCGGGCGCAGGAGAAATGTGTTCCTGGGTGTCCTCAGGGTCACCTGCAGCTCCCATCGGATGGTCACGTGTGGAAGGAAGGCACAACATCAATGAATTCAATCCCCATTGTCACGATGCATTCCAGCTGGCTTGATGAGACAACAGAGAAATACTGCACAGTGCCACCTGCATTGGGACTTCAGTGGGCACTCTGACTGGGACAGCTCACTTCCTGATTAGAGGAGCCCATGAGCTCTCCTGTTCCAGTGCCAAATGCATCTGGGATCTGCACTTTTACCTTCACCCCATACCCCTGTCTCAGCAGACCAGACGAGTGAGCTGGCCAGTGGCACTCCAGCTTCAGAGCATCACTTTCACTCTTGGTGAGGTTCTGCAGATTTGAGATTTCCCCCACTGATTTGGCAGCATTCTGTAGAATTGTGACTTGTCTTGTCCCCTCTGAGGAACAATAGATGGCCTCTTTGGTGTTCCATCCACCCCAGTTTTCCCCTACCCCACACCTCCCCATTCAATTCACTGAAGCCTATTGTGCTGACAATCCAGGGTAGGCTTCAGTGCCAGTTGACATACACACTTAGATCCTCTGAGTGCCCCGGGGAAATGGACACCTGACTACACTTCTCCACAGGTCCATGTCATCTCTGCACTTAACCCTTGCCATCTCTGTTTTGTGCCAGTGAAGCCAGCTGAGGCTCACAACGTTGTGCCCACTGACCTGTTTGGTGACCTCTGACCAGACCTTCTTTTGTCAGGTGGAATGACCTTTACTTGACATCCCTCATCATGAGAATGTGCCTGGCACTAGCCCACTTGACTTACCCACCCACCTTCCATGACCACCTGATGCTGATGCCATAACTGGGCAATAGGAGCATTTTTATAATGGTTCCAGACAGCATTCTCAGCCTTCCTTGCAACTCTGGGCAGCCTTCAGGGCACTGCATTATCCTGGGTTTAACTGCCTCCCTGCCGGGTCCTCTTTGGACATGGTGCCCAACATGTTTCCACCCCCGCTTAGTGCGAGCCCAGTGGGCAGACATGTAACATGCTGAGCAGGCCTTGACTGGCCACCCAGTGTAATATCATGCAGACTACACAAAATGAGGCAGCAGTGGATTTCACATCCACTTCCACCCACACCAATTACATCCTGAAGGTAAAATTCAGGCCGAGAGTTTCACGTATCACACATCAATGATTACATGAAATAACTAAATAGTTGTTTGGTTATGTAGATGGATGGCACAGCAGTTAGCACTGCTGCGTTACAGCTCCAGGGACCCAGATTCATTTCCGCTCTCCGGTCACTGTCTGTGTGGAATTTGCACGTTTCTCCCCTTGTCTGCGTGGGTTCCCTCCGGGTGCTCCGGTTTCCTCCCATGCTCCAAAGGTGTGCAGGTTATGTGAATTGGCCAGCTAAATTGCTCCTTAGTGTCCAAAGATGTGTAGGTTGGGGGGATTAGCAGAGTAAATGTGTGGGCACAGGGATAGGACGGAGTTGGGCCTGGGTAAGATACCATATCAGAGAGTCGCTGCAGACTCAATGGGCCGAATGGTATCCTTCTGCCCTGTAGGGATTCTATTCATTGGAAATTGCAGGTAAAATTAGAAATGTTGAAAGTTTCTGAGAGCACTTTCTGAAGATTCTTCCACAAAAGAATGTTTGGAATACAGATAGGAAGACTTGTCTGAAGTTTGAAAGATACTCAATCCATGGAATTAGTCATACTTCAATCATTTAACTGACCTGAACTATAGCAGTCTCAACACTGCATCAAAATACGTTGGCTGATTATTAGCTGAATTAAGAGTGGCCAGTATCAAACATTACTGCTGCAGAGAGAGAGAGTGGCTTTTCACAATTTTATCACTGGGGCTACAACTGCTCAAGTTGAACCATGAAGCCTATGATAAGTGCTCTTGAAGTAAGTCCTTGGATTAATAAATGAACATGAATTCTCGTGGCCAATCAATAAACCAAATGCAAATTTAATACCTATTTTTAATAGTTTTTATACACATTTGACATTGTTTTAATTATTTTTCCATTTTAGACCACCGTCAGTTGGGATGGGGATACACTTGTCTGTGTACAAAAAGGAGAGAAACAGGGTCGAGGTTGGACTCATTGGATAGAAGGCGATGAATTGCATCTGGTAAGTTCATTTGTTGCTGGATAACATGGTTGCACCTATTTCTTCAGAGGATTTGTATTCTTAAAAGGATTATATCTTTTTTGGTATTTGAAACTTTATTACACATAGGCCAGGAGATTTCTGATGCAGTGGACACGTAAACTTCATGCTGCCTCTTGGTTTTTAAATTAGCGGAGTACTCATCTGACACTGAGTGTACTATTGAGTGGCTGTATGCCTGGACACCAAAAAATGCAAGCAAAAATTCAATCTAGCCTGCACTACTGAATGCATTATTGCATCTCTTAGAGGTCATGTATTTTGAGTGAAGTAAATGCTGGAACTCATTCTAAATGTGAGAAAGACACATTAATGGTACAAATTGCCAGAAGTCTTCAAGAATTTCAACGCTGCACTGAAGGCTCTAGTCCAGGAGGTGGCGTGGAAGAACAATGTCACCAAATCACAGGAGGCTAGGAATCCCTCCAGACAAACTTTGCGAAGGCAGTGGGACTGAGTAACTATGGGCAATGCCAGGTGTCCAGCTCCAAGGATCTGACTGCAGTGCTGCACATAACCTCTTGGGTCAGTGAATATAGCTTCAAATATTACATCACTACTCTGAAGAGTCTTCTCCATGCACCACGCCCCATTTGCTTACCAACAATCTCTATTCATCATGACTTCTACCCAAAATTCATAGCTTAACACCACCCTTGCACACTTGGCAATGCTGTGAATGTCCTACCCAATCTCAGTTTGCAAATGTTTGTCAACTTTTCAATCATGACAACCAAATCACTCAAACACCATACTTACTTCCGCTAACTGAACAAGGCAGTGCTTGACCAGAGGCAGCAGCACTTAACTGAGAAGGATGACAACAATTGCCTATCCTCAGCTCAATGGAGGAGATCATTATTAAGTCTATAAATCATAACTATTGGAGCAGCTATGACCTACAGTGAGATTGAAACTATTGAAGATGATGGAAGCTTATTCCTAATCTTCTTCCTCGGATCCCACCTCTTCCTCGTCCCACAATTTCTTCTGATTTCCAAGCTATGGATGGTGTTAAAAGGCAAATCTTGCTTCCCCTTTTCTCCTCCCCACCGCATCATCCTTGTACCTTTTCTCCTTTCTACACTATGGCCAGGCAATTCTGGAAGATAGAGGTGAAGGAGCCGCATGGAAATGATGAAGAAAAATTGCCATTACTCTCTCCTATACTCACAACCACCGGTTCAGATACTGACATTCAACTTTAAAAAATTGCTTCGAAGCAGGTTCAGTATGTGGTGGAATAGCCTCTGGTATGGGCAGAGCAATTATGTCCCACTTGTAATGTGGTGGCCTCATGTGTTTTATCCAATTCCTCCGAGGATGGGAGCCTATGTAATGAGCCCAAGAAAGAGGGAGCAAGGACAAAATGTGGGGAGAATGTTCCAATTACATCAAAAATCAGGAAAAAAAAGTTAAAAGGAAGAAGAACTCAGGAGATGTTATTAATGGAAGTGTTAGAATTCAAAAAGAAGGTACAAAAACTAGCATAAGGGCACTTAATCTGAATGCTCGTAGCATTCAAAACAAGGTAAATGAGTTGAAGCCCAAATCATTGTGAATGAGAATGATTTGGTGGCCATTGCAGAGACATGGTTGCAGGATGGTTACGACTGGGAGTTAAATATCCAGGGGTACCAGACTGTTTGGAGGGACGGACAGGAAGGTAAGGGAGGGGTGTACCTCTGATATTTAAGGATAACATCAGGGTGGTAGTGAGAGATGATATAGGTTCTAAGGAAAAAAATGGTTGAATCCATTTGGGTGGAAATCAGAAATAGTAAGGAGAAAAAAATCACTGATGGACATAGTCTACAGGCCACCAATTAATGACATTATGTTGGGATGAGAAATAAACAAAGAAATAACCTCTGCATATAAAAATGGTACAGCAATTCTCATGGGGGACTTTAATCTACATATCAATTGGTCAAACCTGGTCAGTCAAGGCACCCTTGAGGAGGAGTTCATAGAATGTATCCGCGATAGCTTCCTTGAACATATGTAATGGATCTACAAGTGAGCAAGGTACCCTAGATCTGGTCCTGTGTAATGAGTTGGGAATAATTAATGATCTTGCAGTTTAGAAGAAGTGATCACAGTATGGTTGAATTGAAAATACAGGTGGAGCGTGCAGAGGTAAAAGCCAATACCAGTGTCTTGTGCTTAAACAAAGGAGACCACAAAGGGATGAGGGAGGTGTTGGCTATGATAGACTGGGAGCAAAAACTTTATGATGGGAAAATTGAGGAACAGTGGAGGAGATCCAAAGCGATCTTTCACAGTGCTCAGCAAAAATATATACCAGTGATAAGGAAGGACTGTAGAAAAAGAAATAATCAGACATGGATATCTAAGGAAATAAAGGAAGGTATCAAATTGAAAGAAAATGCATACACAGTGGCAATGATTAGTGGGAACGTAGAGGATTGGGAAATCTTTGAAGGTCAGCAGAAAAGCTACAAAGAAAAGTAAGATGGATTATGAGAGTGAACTAGCTCAGAATATAAAAACAGATAGCAAAAGTTTCTACAGATATATAAAATGAAAAAGTGTGGCAAAAATAAACATTGGTCCTTTAGAGGATGAAAAGGGGAATGTAATAACTGGAAATGAGAAAATGGCTGAGATGCTGAACAATTGTTTGTTCCCTATAATGTTAAGATCCATCAGCCACTTTACAGCCTGCTCCACCAACCCATCCATATTGTTTTGTGGATTACAGCTATTCTCTACACTATTCACTACTCAGCTAATCTTGTTTCCCAATCATGTTCCCCATGTTCATACCTAAATCGTTAGTTTATAACACAACTGTAAGGGTCCCAACACCGAGCCCAGTGGAACACTACTTAAAACAACTTTCCATTTGCAAGGGTATCCATTGACCATTATCCTTTGTTTCCTGTTACTGAGCCAACTTTTTTATCCATCATGGTTTGTGCTGTGGAGAGTCTAGGGTGGTCTAGGGGTGGCATGTGGCACAGTGGTTAGCACTGCTGCCTCACAGCACCGGGGACCCAGGTTCAATTCCCAGCTTCGGTCACTGTCTGTGTGGAGTTTGCACATTCTTCCTGTGTCTGCGTGGGTTTCCTCCAGGTGCTCTGGCCTACTCCCATAGTCCAAAGATGTGTAGGTTAGGTGGATTGGTCATGCTAAATTGCCCCTTAGTGTCAGGGGGACTAGCTAGGGTAAATGTATGGGGATAGGGCCTGTGTGGGATTGTGATCAGTGCAGACTCTATGGGCTGACTGGCCTCTTTCTGTACCATTGGACTCTAGTTGACCTGTCCAGATCACTTCATTCTGAATTTCATTTGCTGGACATTCCAGAGTCAGCATGCTGGTGCCAGTGTTGCCCGTACAGTTAGTGGTACCCTGCACCTGGAAAATGCCTTCAGTCCTTATGAGACTGTATGTTTGCCCCAAATACAGAACCTCAGTGATCTCCCTTATGCAACAGTAGATGACAAATGTCACTTGCTTCAACTTAGAAGGAAATTTCATTGGCAGTCTTCACTGTGCTCTGAGGCAGAGATTATGGCTGCAACAGGTGGTACGTTTCAATGAGGTCATCCATTGTGCTTCAAGGACATCTCACAGATGGTTTCTAGTTGTATGAAAATTGTCTCCTGAATTTCTGAAGTGTGATGGTCTCTGCTGAGAACCATAACCACCTTCTCCTCTTCCCTCTTCTGGCAGCTTGTGTTGCGTCTGCTCATTATCTATGATGAGAGGCCTGGAGACATGCAAATTACTGCATCCATAGCTGAGAGGGAGTGTTGGTGTAGGATCAATGAAAGACTAAAGCATCTGCTTCACGTTCCCAATAGACTTTCGCAATGATAAACAACTCTTGAAGCCATAAAACACTTCATCTAACCTGGAAGTTGTTGATTATCCCTTTAAATAACACTGGTTGGGTGGGTAGTGGTTTGGAGGGTTCTTTCCTGCCACCGAAAGCATGTTCACCTTTGCACATAAGATGTTGAGAAGTTGGAGCATTGATCCCCAGAATGGCAGCACTGCCATGAAATCAATGTTGCATGATGGTTGGCATCACAATCTGCCTACTCGACATACCTCCAGTAGACACTCACTATACCTTCATCAAAATGATGTTCAGCATGGTTAGCACCATGAGTGTGCAGGTGCCATTTTTGGAGGCAAACAGCATCCCTGTTGCCAAAAAACTGGGAGTCAGGAACCCAAAGTTTGCAACTCTAATAGTTCATACACAATGATCTTGTAAATATTTGTAGCTGTTGTATATAATGGCTAGGAGGAAATGGCAGTGCTAATGGCACCAAGAAATGCCAAGTTCGATGAAAACCTCTTGCAAGTAGTTAGTAAAGTTGGAACTTGTAGGTAGGAATTTGAACTCTTTCCTTACACATTATATTCCAAAGTGCGGTTGGATGTGACTTTATCACTGAAGAGTTAAGCTATTACGAAACAGAGACACAGGGCACTTGGCACAGAAAGCATCTTGTAATCAATTTCATCAGTGCCAATTCAACCAAAACATAATATTAGTTTGTGATTTACCTCAATTTAAACAGATGTTATCAGATATCGATAAATCCGTATTCTCCTCCCATTTGGAGGGACTGGTGATTAAGAAATCTGGTCAAGGTTCATTATCTAAGTCAAATCTCATAGCAGTACTGTCTCCCCATTCCATCACCTGGTTTCTGCTTTTCCAGATTAAACAAACAGTTTTGCAGAAAATTTCACTTGCGGCAAATTAAGTATCTTAAACAAATTGGTCGATATTTGGTGAAAGGCAAACCTGCTCAGGTTCTTGTCATTTATGTTGTTGGATCCCTTCACTCGGGCAGGTGTTTCATTTGCTTTTGTGCTAACAGTTTTTGGTCTATCAGAAATTAACCTATATCACTGTGCATTATTCCCAGTTGGTGATTTACGTAGCATGTTTATTGCCTGTCCATGCTTTCAGAAAAAGCCTAATTTTTGAAACCTAAAATTTGAACAAACATGGGCAGGAATCTGAACCAATAAATAAACTCAAAATTCTAATTCCAGTGGTAAATCTTATTCGGTTAGTAAACCTTAAAGGAAACTACTTGAATTCATTTGATGGTACACATGCACTTGTCAGCCTTGTTTTTAATACATTTCAGCAATTTTAACTCTATACGCAATTAGTACTTATTCAACAAAAATTGCATAAAACTCATCCTTGTGCTCTACTGAGTAGGTAACAAAGATACCACCCCACCAAAGCTGACAACTGAATTCTTTATTCCATAAGTATGTTAGGTTCCAGTGGTGCCATTGAGACCTGATTGCAGTTTTAACTGATGGCCTAAGCAGGAAAGGATATTGAGAAAAGAACCCAGGGTGATTCTGGGTCCTTTCCCAAATCCATTTCTGCTGAGAAAACAAACACATTTCTTATATTTTCCATATGGGGACAGGAGGGTCAGAACATAAGATAAATGAGAAGCGAATCCCATCATCAATCTAGTGTCAATGCATGTTTTTGGGCTTGCTTGGGCAAGAAGTGTTTCCACCATTTCTTGACTTGCATGTGTGAAATCAACCAGTGGGATTTTGATGATATCCAGGATATCAATATAGTCTGTCATAATTTCAGGAACAGTGGATATGTTTCCAATTCACCTCACTGTCAACCCTTCCAAATCATGACTGGGGTTAAATTAGGGCCAGAGGTGCCTACTTTATAATCTCTGTTGACATTTTGTGACAACATTCAAAAAACATTAGCATTCCTTTTACATTCGACATGTCAAAATACATTTCCCTCCCCTGCTCCTAAAGCCACTGGTTAGTTCTTGTATCACTGTTCATTACCTATCAGAATGGCACAGTGATTTTTGGTAGGCAGTTTAGCTAATGAGCTGAGACTGAAGCTATACTCACTCAACAACCAGGGATGCAGAGTTCCAGGGGTCATTAACTGACTGTTTCTCTACATGGATTAAATTTATTGAAATTAAAATTAAATAAACTAACTAAGCTTAGAGCCAGGATAAAACCTGAGATCCACTTGAACTACATAGGTTGATAGCAAATTTGTATTGATCCAAGGAGGATCTGGCATCATCTGTGCAAACCCTAATTCTGCAGTTCTTTTGCCATGTCAGAAGCTTTGCTACCAATAGTAGGATACCAGACCAGCACAATTAAAGAGTGCCCCAAAACATTATTGTTAAAAAATGTAAAATCCTCAATAGAATGATCTTATAAATAAATAACAAATATTTAAAGAAATGCAATTAATTTTAACACCTTTGTTTTCTTTCTTACCCATTTCCAGGAGATGCGGGTTGGAGACGTAACATGTAAACAGGTCTTTAAAAAAGTGCAGTGAAAAATCTAACACATGACTGAAGACAAAACAGAAAGGAGACACGTTAGCTAAAACTGGAGGAGCTCTACAACCTCTAAACCTTTTAATATGAAGAATAAAGTTGTGCATAATATCATTGGAGACAGTTACATATTCACCTTTTTAAATGTTACCAGAAGTAAGACTTTCCATGCAAATAATTTAAATGTCACATTTTATTAGCAGCGTCTTGGCCTCTTTGGTTATTGCTCTTTGGTTGGAAATTTAAATGAGTGTGATCTGTTGGTGTCTCATTTTTCAGTAAATTGCAGTCAGTTTAATGTTGCATTTGAATTTGCTTTTCTTTATGGTGTGTGATTTATCTCTCATTTTATCTCCTCTCTCATTTTATCTCTGTATTGCTCCTTCTATTTCCTTGTTTTCCTATCTCCCTTTCATACCTATCTGTTTTTCTATCACAATCTAATTTTCAAGTCTCTTTTGTAGTCACTAGCTCAGTTGTCTGAATGGAAAGGAAATCTCCTTGTTTTACCTTATTCACCCATATTGATTTGTGCAGAATGGAAATTGCTGCTACTTTGTGAGAAACATGACATTTGCTCCTTTTTCAAGTGTGATGCGCTTTATCCTTAGACCTGCACCTTTGTGATTTGAACCTGGCAACCTAAATGATTTTTAATTAAATTATATTCCTTGCGTCAGCAATTTCAACTGAATTTAACTTGAATGTTGACTTGATCTTTGTTGTTCCTTCTGTTCAATCTTTACATTTGATCTGAATTTCTATAGACCTGTTTGTTAAAATTTATAGCATTGAGTATTGGTCCATTTGATTTCAACTAATTTGGAAAATCTCTTCAGTGTCCAAATAACTCTTCCAATTATTTTGTGACGTGACTTTTCTTTGTGGTTTTTATTAAATATCTTAACAGATGGTTCATGCCATCAATGCTCACAATCCAAAAGAATACATTGTCTGCCAAAGAGAAAGCAAGGTTATTGTATTACACTACATACTGCTGTGAAAGGGATTCCTGACACAGAAAATACTATCAGTACCATACAGTAAATGTTAGGAGCAACCATTCAGTTTTGCACATGCCTTATTTGCAACTATACTGCTGAAAGTAAACTTGGAAGTGCTACGTTGGAAAAGTATTATGTTGTGATAAAAATAAATCCACAGCAGAAATTCTGCATTGCCTTTGTACTGTCAGTTCAACCTGTGTATAAAGAACTGTTTGAAGTCTGGCCACTTTCCAAAACCCCTTTGACAATGTGAATAATACTGTGACAATATGAAGAGTGCTGAGAGAACACTGAAGTGGAATGAAAGCTGATATCCAGTTGCACTAGATCTACTTTGTACCTTCTGAATAGATATGTTTTTAGCACTAAAGGGGCACTACTGTCAACACAAGTGGTGAAAAGCAACTCACCAAACCCCCCCGTGGTGAGTGTCTACCCCTGTGATGAGTGTATCAGATGACTGACGTGCAGAATGATGGCCCTGATGCTAAGCAATTAGAAGCTGAAAATGTGAATAACTGGGGAGCACTACATTTTTTGATTGAAATTATGCATTAAAAGTGTTCTGTCTCAATTGGGAATTCTGTACAATGTCAGGAGCTGGTTTGGCACACTGACATTCCATGCTTAAACCAGATATGTATGTTTATCTGCAGTCAATTATATCCCACCTGACAATAGCTTTTGAAAAGCAATAACCCCATATTAAATGACTTGATTAAATGTTTTGACAGATTTGATCAAATGTGACAGGTCCACGGAACCCCCATATGACTAGCATTTGTCTTACTGCTTTTTTAATTTATTGAGGCCAATGACCCTAATATCCAGTCTGAGAATCATGGCAAATAATCTATTTGTAATGAGGTAAAGTCAAGGGCAGAGCTGAATAAATCCTCTTGGGTTAAAGTCCTCGGAAAAGTAATAGTTGTCATTTGAACTGTAAACGACAGTGATGTTTGCACAACTGAACAGTGTATTTGGCATTCAGTGGTCAAACGATTACAGAGGTGGTGTAGAGTAAGCCTTGTGTTTCTAAAATGCAACATTGTTAAAATATTCTGCATATGGCATGGATTTATTCAGTGAGCACATAACCACAGCAAGACTGAAAGTTTCCGATCATCTTTCAAAAAATTCAAAATAATTGCCTGAATTGATTAAAATTTACTGGGCTTTCCTCATTGCATTTTCACCTTCACACCCCTGCACTTTCTCAACCCTGCATCAATAGTGAGGCCCTGCTAAGAACACATCAAGTTTGAAGGAAGCATGATACTTTTGACCATTTCCTTCGTTTGCTTAAGCAGACATTTATTGTCTAAGTTTCAAAAGCTCCATCCTTTTTTCTATATTTAACCCTTGCAAGCTGATGCCTAATGATGATCGCACTTACAGAAATCAGCATCCCCCTAGATTTTAAGTTATCTTTGCACTGCATTGTCAACCTCTCTTTGGAATGGTAGACATTTAAATTAGTGGAACAGGAAAAGTAATTAGTGTCTTTACTTGCAAACAAATAGCCAGGGATTATGGTAGCATAGTGATTATTTTACATGATTGCACTAGTTCTTCAGAGAATGCGAGTTTGTATTTGAGATTTTGAATATTTAAAAAAAACTAGATGTAACATTTTTTCAGAATAATTAGAAGTTAGATTGCTGTGAAAATTCAGTTGGTTCACTAGTCCCCTTTTGGTAAGACAATTTGACATCCTTAACTCGTCCATGACTTGATATTGACACTAGCATTGTTGGCTCTTAAATGCTGTCTGAACTGACCAAAGAACCAATCTAACTGGATATAATGTTGCCAGTAATGTCCATATCCTGGGTATAAATATAGATATGTATATAAAGAAATGGCAGATATTCAAAGACCAATGTTAGGTTGATTAATTGATTGAATTGATTTGTTGAATGGCAGTGTTGTCCTAGGAGGACAGATTGAATAGAATGGGCCTATATTCTTCAGCGTTTAGCAGAATGAGAAGTGACTTTGTTCTAATGTTTAAAATTCTTATTAGATTTTCATTGGAGTTGGGAGGACACTGTGGACCTTTAAAAATGGAGGGCCGGACCTGGATGCAGTGGTCCTATCCCCATATCCAACAAGTCTCATCTTTACCAATAGGGGAAAGGTGATGTCATGTGACTCATGGGAGACACAAACTCAGGCTACATGAACTTTCTAAGTTCAAGCAAACCTAACTTTGGCAGCTGCAAAGGAGTTAAACTGAAAGAGAGTGTCACAGATTTTATGGAGTAGATGTAAACCCTCTTGAATGGTGGATAAGGTCTATTTAACTATCATTATCTGAAGCTTTTCATTCCCTTACCTATAGATGTTTACAGCATGGAAACAGGCCCTTCAGCCCAGCTTGTCCATGCCGCCCTTTTTTTTAAATCCCTATACTAATCCCAATTGCCCGCATTTGGCCCATATCCCTCTATACCCATTGTACCCATGGAACTACCTAAATGCTTTTTAAAAGATAAAATTGTACCCCCCTCTACTACTAGCTCTGGCGGCTTGTTCCAGACACTCACCACACTCTTTGTGGAAAAAATTGCTCTTTTGGACACTTTTGTATCTCTCCCCTCTCACCTTTAAACCTATGCCCTCTAGTTTTAGACTCCCTAACCCTTGGGAAAAGATATTGACTATCTACCTTGTCTATTTCCCCTCATTATTTTATAGACCCCTATAAGGTCACCCCTCAGCCTCCTACACTCCAGAGGAAAAAGTCCCAGTGTATTCAGCCTCTCCTTATAACTCAATCCATCAACTTCCAGTAGCATCCTAGTAAATCTTTTCTGCACTCTTTCTAATTTAATACCCTTTCTATAATAGGATGACCAGAACTGTACACAGTATTCCAAGTGTGGCCTTACCAATGTCTTGTAGAACTTCAACAAGACGTCCCAACTCCTGTATTCAATGTCCTGACCAATTGAAACCAAGCATGCCCAATGCCCTCTTCACCACTCTGTCCATCTGTGACCCCACTTTCAAAAAGCTATGAACATGTACCCCTAGATTTTTGTTCTGTAACTTTCCCCAATGCCCTACCATTAGCTGAGTAAGTCCTGCCCTGGTTCAATCTACCAAAATGCATCACCTTGCATTTGTCTAAATTAAACTCCATCTGCGATTTGTCAGCCCACTGGCCCAATTGATCAAGATTCCTTTGCAATCCGAGATAACCTTCTTCACTGTCCACTATGCCACCAATCTTGGTGTTATCTGCAAACTTACTAACCATGCCTCCTATATTCTCATCCAAATCATTTATATAAATGACAAATGAGAGTGGGCCCAGCACTGATCCCTAAGGCACTGTTTAAAACAAATAGGATGCAACTGTTAGTGAAGGTTTTTTAAAAAAAACCCTGTTAGACTATTCTGCTGTACTGACTAGGTGGTGTAATAACAATTAGCCAATTTTCAATAGTTATTTAGTGATATTTCCCTCAAGGTTCTTTATGAATGCTTGGCTGACTTTAAAAAGCTACACCTATTCAACAGGGGTTTTGGATTCACAGTTTGATTGACTGGTTAATGACCCTATTAAAGGATTAGTTATTTTTGAGGAAGGTAAGGACAGAAGTAGGTTTCTTTTTTAAAAGGGATTAAACACTTGAGGTTTAAAAGCATTGAACAAGCTTTCATGAATTGGATATGTTGAGTAACAAATCTGTATGGTGAAATCTGGATGTGCTTTATTTTTATTTTATCTCCATGAAACTCCTGAGATCTGCCCATGATGTTTACCATGTGATTTGTCATGAGTTGGAATGGAAGACAAAAGGGATCATGGGACAGATTAGTGTATGGATTGGCATGGGGCCATAGGAGGGCTGGGAGAGAGGGGGAGTTGAGGATGTGTGGGGGAAATGGGTTAAAGGGCCAAAGATCCTATAACACAACTAGGTCTTCTCTGACCTCTGGCTACCTACACTCAGCTTCTGGGCTTGGTGGGTCTGACTCCATCCTGAACACCACTCCACCTTGGGTGATGATCACAACGTTTAAGGGCCTTTTTACCAAGGGTGTTAAGAAATTTCCTGACTTGAGCTATCTACCAACATAGTGCAAATCTGGCCCATTGTCTGGAGATAAAGGGTCAGTCATTTAGGATCTCAGTAGACTGAGCTAAATGATCTCATAACCAAAGGATCAAATGAAAGCTTTGCAGGCTTGCGAAATCCAGTCATGAAAGGTGGTAGACAATTAGATGCCTGATGGGAGGAAGAGGTGCAATAATGACCTAGTTCCTCAATTATGCTAAAATCTAGCATGTGAGTGGAAAAACAAAGCTGAAGAGTTTGTAACAATCTTTTGCTAAAAGGGAGAATGGATGATCCAAGTCTCCCACTCATGGCCTGACCATTTACAGATGGCAGTTTTCAACCAATTATATCAGTCCACACTGGATACAGCAAAAGCTATAGACCATAACAACATCCTGAGGATGAGGCCGAAGACATGATCTGGAATTAGCCATGCTCCTAAACAAGCTGTTCCAATCTGCAATAACCCTGTTATCTACACAACAAAGTAAAAATTGTTCAGGTATGTCCTATTGACAAAATGTAGGACAAGCCTTAATGAGCCAATTATTGTCCCATCAGTCTACTCTCATTCGGCAGCACAGTAATGTTAATGCTTTCAAGCAACACTACTTATCAGTAGCTTGTTCATAGATGTTCAGTTTGGGTTCTACCAGGACCACATGGCACCAGGCCACATTATAACCTTGGTTCAAATGTGAAAAGAGATCTGAATTGCAGAGGTAAGGGGAGAGTCACTGCCCTTGATATCAAGGCAGCATTTGGTCAAGGAGCCATAGCAAAATTGAAGTCAATGGGAATTGGTGTGGGGGGGGGAAGGTGGGGTAGAAAAAAAACTGTCCACTGACTGAAGCCACACTTAGCACAAAGGAAGATGGTGATGCTTTTCTAAGGCCAAACATCTCCTGCTCCAAGAGTTAGCTTTGGGAGTTCCTCAGGACAGTGCCCTTGGCCATCTACCTTCAGCAGCTTTATTGCTGGCTTTCTTTCCACAAGTTGAAATGTTTTCTGATGGTTGCCAAATGTTCCATTCACAACCCCTCAGGCAATGATGGAGATTGTGCTCTTATGAAGCAAAACCTGGATAACTTTCAGGCCCAGGCAGATGAGTGCCATGTCTGAATATCATGGATATAATCAGTGTTTTGAACCCACTAAGGTCATATTCTAATACATTTGAGGCTCCGTCAAACACCTTAGCACGCTACACAACCTTGCCATACAGAGAGGAATGCATTTGGAGAAGATTCAGTAGCAGTACCTTCATTGAATGAGGTCAACATGACAAATGGAGCCAAAGACAATAGGTTACATTTACCACTCCTTTAATCTTACCTTAAGCAACACTGAAACCATTCAGACATTTTCCTTATCAATGCCAGATTAACAATGCAAAATCAAAAGCTGATATAACACTGCATTGTAAACCAAAGTGCATGTGTGTTCAAGATGATAATTAAAAGCTAAGTGCAGTAACTGCCTTGAAATGATTCCTCAGCCAAGAAATGATCCAGATATCTTTCATAAAAGACTGACTTTGTTATGAGTCCCCTAGTGGCACCAGTAAAATTGGTTGAAGTGTGATATTGTTCATTTTCTGATTGTTTGCTGAGTGAGGTGATGGAAAAGAGTGAATTCTTACATTTTTTGGGGAGAGGTAGAAGGAATATGGGCTAGTTTTCTCAACAGGAACGCAGAAAAACCCCAGCCTTTGTGATGATTACCTGACACTGCCTCTCTTATCATCTTAGACACGCTGGATTTTAGACTTGGATATCTTTTAAGTGTTAGGATCAAAGTTTAAAGTTTATTCATTAGTGTTGCAAGTGGCCTTAAATCAAAACTTCAATGAAATTACTGTGAAAATACTTGAGTCGCCACACTCTGGCACCTATCCAGGTACACTGCGGAAACATTTAGCATGGCCAATTCACCAAACCAGCACGTCTCTTGGACTGTGGGAGGAAACCAGAGCCCCCGGCGGAAACGCATGAAAACACGGACAGAATGTGCAGACTTCACACAGACAGAGGGGAGAGTTATTGGGGGTTACATGATCCATCGGAACATTTGTGGTGCGCGAATCGAGAGCGGGAATGTGGGCTTCCTGCCAGTTGGAGTCTGGGAGTTATAGACTTTGGAAATATTCTTACCTCCATCTTACGTAGAGTTATTTTCCCCCAAATAAACTCCTGTTTGTTTATTTGCCTTGTTGGCCATATATTTCTCACAGCTGTTACACTCATAATAGTGGCACCAGTGCACGAGTGAATGTTCTCATCAGTTTATTGATTTCCTATTGATTGCAGTCCGAGCAATCCCCTAAGCTGGAAATAAAACCCAGGTCCCTGGCGCTGTAAGTTCTAATTACTATGCCACCATGCCACCATCCAAGGAGGATGTTTTCCTCTTTGCACTGACGTCGGACACCTCTAGGGATTTTTTATATTTGTTCATGGAATGGGACCCTATTACTCATCCTTATTGCCCTAGAGAAAGTCCATGTGTTGTAGCGATACCCACAGTGCTATTAGGAAGGGAGTTCCAGGATTTTGAGCCAATGACAGTGAACAAATGGCGATATAGTTACAATTCAGAATGGTGTGTGTAACTTGGAGGAGAACTTGCAGGTGATGGTATTCCCATGTGTCTTCTGCCCATTTCTTTTTGGTGGCAGAAGCTGTGGGTTTGGAAGATTTTGTTGAAAGGGCCTTCTCCAGAAAACCTGGGGAAACCGCTCCACAGCAAAAAAATTTGTATCCATGTGGCCAAAAATCTGATAGCAGTAAAATACAACCTCACTTAAAACCAAAAGAGGAAATGCTGGAAAATCTCAGCAGGTCTGGCAGCATCTGTAAGCACAGTAAAAAGTCTGACAACACCAGGTTTTAGTCCAACCTATTTATTTGATAATATACTCACTAGCTTTCGGGGTTACCCCCTTCGTCAGGTGAACCTGACGAAGGGGGTAACCCCGAAAGCTAGTGAGTATATTATCAAATAAATAGGTTGGACTAAAACCTGGTGTTGTCAGACTTTTTACTGTGTTTACGCCAGTCCAACGCCGGCATACCCACAGCATCTGTAAGGACAGAAAAGAACTGACGGTTCTGGATGATCCTTTGTCAGCTCTGAGAAAAACTTTGTCAGTTTTGATAAAGGGTTGTCCAGACTCAGAATGTCAGCTCTTTTCTCTCCTTACAGATGCTGCCAGACCTGCTGAGATTTTCCAGCATTTTCGCTTTTGGTTTCAGATTCCAGCATCCGCAGTAATTTGCTTTTAACCTCACTTAAAAGTTGCATTTCCATTTTAAGTAGGCCTTGGGTAGCCTCCTAAAAAATTTTGCTGCAAAGATGGGCAGGTTGCTCTGCTCCCAGAGCTATCAGAGGAGCAGCTTGCTCTCATGCTGGCACTCAGCCCACTTGCCCAATTCTTGCTACTGATTAAAATTGAATCTTATATGTTCTAAGCTGCATATCTAATTAAATTAATTAGACCATTTGCTTTTGACACAGTTTGAACATTCCAATCAAATAAAATCAGCCTGTCAGCGATATTCGTAGCAATAATAACTATGTTTCCCTTCTGATGACTTAACTGTTTAATTTTAGAAGACTTACCCACAGCATACTTCTATTTCACGATTATATTCTAAAATTGTATGTAAAAAAATTAACAGAAACACACCGTCTTTGTAAGTTAAATTGATTTGTGAATTTGCCACCTAAGCAAAGTCAAGAAGAACTTGTGCAATGGACAGAAGTTCTCTTATCTGATAATGTTCTCTGACATGTTGAACTATGGTCCTTCCTGAGATAAATAGGAACAGTATAAAAGCAAGAGCATTCGGCTCATTGTCCTGCTGGATCTTACAAAAAAAAGGTTTTCTTTCTCTTGACTCTTTGCTTCAGAAAACTGACAAGATGCCAGCAGATTACAATGGAACGTGGGAGATGATAGAAAATGAGAATTTTGAAGGGTACATGAAAGCTTTGGGTAAGTTTTGACATATATCGAAAGTCTGACAATCACAGAGGCGATTTTTTTTTTAAATTTCAGTTTGAGATCTATACGTGGAAAATGGCATTGCAAGTTATAATCTTGAGACTAATGAAATGTGGGAAGAGCATAACACAAGACCTGAAAGTTCAAATAAGTAACCAATTTTGTCAATTGCACAGATTTCGTAGTTAGCAAATGCTGCTTCCAGTGACCTTGAAAAAAGCTGTCCATATTGATCGAACAATCCCTGTGGCATGGCTTTTCTCTTTCCCAATATCAGTTTACATATGGGACAAGTCAAGGGGATCTCAAATCATACAGCAGCAGGGATGCCTGCAGGCAAGCCAATCACTTTGAAGCAGTCTTACAAACAATAGACCAGGCAGTTAAGAGCACTGAATGCTCTAATTTTTCATTTAAAGTTCAGAGAGTAAAATAAGTTATTGTGATTGAATTACGATAAAAGTCAATTTTACAAAGGTTTTCACTGTGGTAGCATGCCCCCTTTAAGGGGGAGTTATCAGGGTTTACATGACCCATCGGACCATTTGTGGTGCGTGAATTGAGAGCGGGAATGTGGGCTTTCTGTCAGTTAGAGACTGGGAGTTATGAACTTTCTTATCTCCATCTTACGTTGAGTTACTTTCCCCCAAATAAACTCCTGTTTGTTTATTTGCCTAGTTGGCCATCTGTTCCTCACAGCTACTACACTCATAATAGTGACACCAGCGTAAGAATGAAAGTTCTCATCAGTTTTTTGATTTTTTATTGATTGCAGTCTGAGCAGCTTCAGTGGCGCCCCCTCTTACAAAGTGTGGAATCACTGTCAGCAGCTTCTGGAGTTCCACATTAACCTGCACACGTGTGGACTCCCAAAGTTACTGGCAGTTTCAGGGCAAAAACAATGGCATTGGTGACAATTTCACTACCACTTCCACCTCAAAATCCAAGCCAACATTGTCTATAATACAAATTCCTTTAATTCTTGCTTTCTTTCCTGAAATTATCTTGTGATATTGATAAGTTTCTGTACAGTCTTTCAGTAATGAAGAACAATGTCAGTTTAATCTTGATTTGTCAACTTTTTGGGGATAATGTCTGTATTCAGCTTTTGTTATTTTCTAATTTAGGGTTTATGTATTTTTCTGTAGTTTGACTTAGACGACTTTCAAGGAAACTTTCCGGCAAGTCTTTGGTCACTGTACTGGTTGACCCTTGATACAGTCAGAGTTCCAAATTGAAAAATACCAGAAGTTCCTTTATGCTGAATGAACAATACTGATTTTGATTTTGTTACAATTTTGGGATAATCATCAACTCATTGATCAGGACCGTAATTTTCTGGCTGCTTTGCACCTAGCACAAATCACATAAGTCCAGGAAAATTCCGTGTGGACAGGTCTGAAAACGGGTTTTGTCCCTGGAGCCAAACTGTTTGCAATCTTCAGGTCCCTTTATGTTGACGCAAATTGGATATCACCTTAAAAGGGTGCAAGGCTGATTAGCAGGAGATTGACTTGATTTCAATCTCATTAGCGAGATTATCCCCCTCCCAGAATGTACACCCCCCCCACCCCCATAGGAAGTCGCAAAGTCGTACAGGTGTCAATCACTACTAGTCCCTTGAAATGTAGTCCAGGCACCATGGATTGTGAGGACAAATGAGGAGGTGAGAATCATTCAACATTAGCCTCCAGGGTGCAAAAGGGAAAATTAGCCTGTGCCATGGTGAAGGCTGGGATGGGAGGCTTTCAAGGGTGCAGGGGCTTCAAGGGGGCTTGTGTTGGCCTGGAGACCCTCAGTTCGGGGGTTCCCACTGGGTTGGGGCTCGTGTGGTGAGTATTCTCACTGGCTGTGGTGAGGCGCTTGAGAGACTGCCTATGATTCCAGTTGCAAAGCCCACTAATATCGTACTGGTTTTCCTGCTCAAAAGGCTTTATGATTTATTTTTGGCATTCCACCCCAGGCCCCAGTAACAGTTATAAACACTGGTGTGATAGGCACACGGTGGGTGGGCTAAGAGACCATTAACCTCCTGGTGGTCAGGGACATGGCTGGGCATTGCCAGCCTCCCAGTGCCAACCAGCAGCCTGACAGTGCCAGGTGTGCACTGCTAGGGTACCAGAGCAGTGCCAAGGAGGCTGGGGCATAAGGCAGGTGGAGCTTAACAGGGCTGGGGCATGATAGAGCTGGTGCATTGGGGGGTTCATGAAGGGGAAGGTCATGAAGGTGGGTGTCATGAAGGTGGTACCCATTTGGAGGAGTCCAATGCCCAATATCAGTGATCTTTGTCAGGGGGGTAGTGGGGAAACATCCATTCAATGAGGAGAGTGCAGGGAGGCATCCCTTATATACATCGGTGTGGGAGTCCCCAGTGCCCTAGGTGGATGTCAAGGGGGAAGGGAGGGTAGTCCTCAAATTCAATTTGCGATCAGAGTGTGCTTTAAAAATGGCGCTCGATCTCTGTGAAGTTGGGCTGACCAGCGTGCCCCTCTTAAAGATGGTGCGAAACTCACCCAAAAAATGACTAAATGTGGGATGGTTGCGATCCAATTCATGCTTGACATTCCAGTGTGGATCACACCCTTTTCCCACCCGAAATAACACCTTTGGGAGGAATTTTCCAGCTGTTCACACTGACAGGATTTTCTCGTTCCAATGCAGTGAATGGAGATTTAGATGAGTGCCAAATTATCTGTCCTTGTATAGAGTAGCAGCGGTGTGTGAACATCCGGGTAATTCTGACCTTAATCAATCTTTGTGAGAATTCCTCCCCAGGTCTGTTAGGCCAAGAACACAGAAATGTCATGAAACGATGGGGAGGTCAGGCCAGTTCTTCTGTTATTACAGCTGGGCATACATTACAATAGCTACTTGTTTGATAAGATTATCCTTCTAAAATTCATACAGAATTCTTCTATTGTCCAAAATAGATAGGATGGCACAGTGGTTAGTATTGCGGCCTTACAGCGCCAGGAAACCAGGTTCAATTCCCAGCTTGGGTCACTGTCTGTGTGGAGTTTGCACGTTCTCCCTGTGCCTGCGTGTGTTTCCTCCGGGTGCTCCAGTTTCCTACCACAGTCTGAAAGGTGTGCTGGTTAGATGTATTGGCCATGCAAAATGCCCTTTCAGTGTGCCTGAACAGGTGCCAGAATGTGGCAACTAGGGCAATTTCATGGTAACTTTGGTGCGGTGATAATGTAAGCCTATTTGTGACAAATAAATAAACTTTAAAATGTCCCATTTTGCAATGATCAAGTCTCTCACATAAATTATTGCAAGCAAGATGCTGAATTTTTGTACTGGTCCATTTGCGAGGACTGTCATAATGCCAAAGATATTGACAAAATATTGTGCCATCAGCTAAATGTTCTCTGATAAATTGCTTAAATATCCATGTGATGATCAATGGCATTGTTTCACTTTTCATCTCCTGCAGACATTCGGTCAAAAAGAAAACAACATATTCTTTATAAAAGACAAGAGCAAGTTATTGAAGATGCTCGAAATCTGAAATAAAAATAGGGAAAGCTGGGAATTTCAATACACTTATCTATCTGTCAGCCCTGCTGAACATTTCCAGCATTTCTGCTTCTATATTCTTTGCAAGCTTCTGCTTACAGAAAGACACATGTGGGCGACCTTCTGTTCATTCGCATTTTTTAGTCTCTCCTAATACACATGAGATACTGAATGCAGTACCCAAACTAAGCACCTTAAGGGAAGAAGATGGAGGAGAGGGATTATAAAAGTCGTGTGTGTAATAATCTGTGATACACAGCTACTTTGTAAAAATAACTCTGAGCTTGAACTTGACTTTTAGGGATTGAAATCACGTGAATGATCCTTTTCCTAAGCATTCTGTCAAACTAACTTTAAATGTGTTTCTTCAGAGAGCCTTCATACTCAACACATGATAACAATTCTATTTTTATCTGATCAATAAAGTTTCTGCGCTGCATCACGTGGTTCCTCACAGGACCATAACTGTCAACACACACTTCATTAATCAATGGACTCCAGTCACATGGTCCATAACCCTTGGCATTTTGTCATTTGATGTAAAGTCAATTTTCACAATTTAAAACTTGTTATGTTTACAGCAAACGCTAGAATCAACAGAAAGTCTTGCAATAGTATTTTGTATCCAGAAATGGAGCAACAATTTTATCCTGCAACACCAATGAGATCTAAGGACTGTTTTTCTCTGAGTTTTGAACTAAGGAATGCCGAGTACTAGATTGCCCCACGATTTCCAAACATATCTTTGGGCTGAACTCGGAATGCATCATGACCAGTATCTGCAGTCAGCCCAGGCATATCAGAGGCACAAGTGAGACAGGGGAGTTATTTCTTTCCTTCCATCCAATTTTTTGAAAAGGACTTGCAGAATCCATTCTTAGTTGCACAGCTAAGAACAGTTCACTTGAGTTAATCCTGATTTTTCAGAGTAGAGCAGTCAAAACAATTGAACTCAACCACTTACTGCTTTAGTCATTCCAGCTGTGAACTTACCTTTCCTTTTCGTAAGATTAACTGAAGTCCAATTTAAGTGACAGAATTTCGGAGACAATACGTATTGTCTTCATTATTCCATTTGCATGCAGGCACCACTTTGGGGTGAACATAAGTTCTTCCAGCAGTCAATTCTATCACAATGCAAGGTGTATTTTTTAATGGGTGTTACTCTGGTTAATACCAGAAATGGATGGATTGTTTTATGAGGAATGGTTGGGCAGGTTAGGCTTGTATCCACTGGAGTTTAGAAGAGTAAAAGACAACTTGATTGGAACATTTAAGATACTGAGGGATATTGACAGGATGGATGTGGAAAGAATGTTTCCCCTTGTCTGAGAGTCTAGATTTAGGGATAAAATAAGAGGGTCACTCATTTAAGACAGAATGTGTTTCTCTCAGAGGACCGTGGGTCTCTGAAACCTTTCCTGAAAAGGCATTGGAAGCAGAATCTTTATTTTTAAGGCCGAGCGGGATTAATTCTTGATTAACAAGAGTTTGAAGGTTATTGGGTAAGTGTGAATGTCGAGTTGAGGTTACAATCATTTCAGCAATCTTATTGAATGGCTGAACAGACTCGAGGAGCCGAGTGGCCTTCTCCTGCTTCTAACTCAGATGTTTGTATTAATGCCTTAAATTCCAGGCCTCAATAGTCAGAAATTGACTATTTTGGGAAACTAGAGCTGGGCAAAAAAAAATGACCACATCTCAGAAATGATTACAAGCTATCAGAATTTTGAGTTCTGTGTTCTTGTCATCTTATTTGTATGGATAGATTTTCTAAATCCTCTCCTGCAGTGAGGTACTTCACATTCCAAAAACATGCATTGGAAAACCACAGGTCTTCAGTTTGTTATTTTCTAATTCATGCTCACGGCTTCCAAAACACCTCACCACAGGGAGCTCAGAAAATCTACCCTAATGCCAACATTCAGATTATTCAACAAACAGGTTAAAGTGCTGTGGCATCGCTTTACCCTTGACAGTTGGTAAGGTACTTAATATTCCAGATTGAAGATATCAGGCTGTGTACAAAATGTACATTTCCACCCTCACATTACTTGAGTTGTCGTGTGATTGTATACATAGCCGCTTGCATCCAAGTCCAACATTGTCGAGTAATTAAATGCATGATAAATTATTCTTGTATTATTATTCTTCCCTTGAGTGAATATTAAGAATGCATTTCTTTAATTCTCCTTCTATTGTCATTTTTTTCCCCTCGTCATGTAATTATTCTGCTTTGTTATTAACATGTAAATTTTCAAAATTATGTAATCTGAATTCAGTAATGCGAAACGAAGTGAATGTCAAGGGAGTTTGATGCAAATTAAAAGTGGACAATTTTGCTTCGTCAGTAAAAAAATCCTCCAAGGGGGGACAGTTAGGTAAGTTATACCAAAAAATTGATCAAATGCCAGATTTGAACAATGAGTTGGGTAAGATTCTTTTATGCAATTACTGCCCACTTGATAGTGGGATAGATATTCTTTCCTAACTCTTTCAATTTAATCATAGAAGTGAGGAGGAATCTTAAATCACAAAAATCTTGAATATATACAAACAAGCATTGCAAGCTGTATATGTTAATAATAGGAGCAAAGTAGGAATGAAAATTAAGATGTTTGTGGATTATTCAGATCCTCCCACTGCAACAATCTGGAGTAGGTGCAGTTGGAGGTTTACTTGAACATGTCTTCCAGCATATCACCACATCTGTGTATCCTCCCCCCTTTCTCCAAATTCAGACTTGGCAATGCAGAACGACCCCACCCACATATTCGACAGATGTAAGTCTTAACAAATGTGAATGATATCAGATTTCTTGGCATCTGGGTCACTTGAGTGGTCACCTGTCATAGTTCAAATGTCCAGCATTCTGAATTTCACAGGGAAGCTAAAACTATTTTGGTGCAGGTGCCAAAGCCAGTGCAGTTGTTCAGAGAACATTATTCTGCACAGGCCAAAGAACAATAAATTTGCAAATTGTTCATTAGCATGGAGGTGATTGCATCCTACCGCTGTGGCCTGGCACCTCAATTTTCCACAATTGCTTTTCGCAAATACTCCAGCTATGGCAGAACATCTGCAACCAAAACATAACTGACCCTGATTCATCTAGGGCCATGGGCATAGGTCCATGACAGGCAGAGTTATCTCCAGTGGGGCTGCAAGGTACTGGAAAAGCTGAGCCAGTGTATGTTTTTACGTTGGGAAGGATTAAACAGAATACAATGTTAAATCTTCATTCCCATCTTAGACTCCAAAAAAAACACTAACTTCCATTTAATTTGGAAACATGTTGCATAATGCCTCACAGAAGCATAATCAGACAAAAATAGACTTTGAGATGAAGGAAGAGATATGAGAAAAGATGGCCAAACTCTCTGTCAAATAGATAGGTTGTAAGGAGAGCCTGAAGGGAAAAAAGCGTAGTGGAGAGGAGTAAGAGTTTAGGAAGGTACTCCCACAGTATAGAACAAGAGTCAGTTGATGCTATGGATCTAATGGTGAAATGAAGTAGGGTAGAGCTGCAGATAAAGACAGAATTAATCAGTGTACTTGGAATACTTCAGTGTAACCTCCACTACAGCCCGTTCAGCACACTGCTAGGGACTGGGACATGAGAGTGGGAAACCTGGCAGGTTCGTGCACTTATCATTTGAATACAGACCTGAGGCTAACTGAAAACATAACTCTGTTATCTTACTCTGGCAATTCTTGAAGTTGAAACATTGTGAATAACACTGATGGAGCATGCGGCCTATTTGGGAAATATTGGTAATTTAGTCTACCCCCAAATGGGTAGGAAGTTAAAATGACAAAATCAAGAAGCCTTGAAGCTGTCCAGTTTAACAGGGGCAGGACAAAAACAGGCAATTGATACCCCTCGATTAGGAGATGGGATAGTTGCTGTAATGCATTTATGGAGTCTATGAGCTTAATTTTTACAGGGCTTCTAATTCTAACCCATGTTAGTCTGCTTTTCCTGGGGGTGAGAAGGAATAGATCTGTTTGGTAAATGCATTTATAGCACTGATTGACAGCTAAGCAGAACCAGAGTGATTCCTCCCACCAAATAAGCTTATGTATACATGACCCCCCACATTCACACTCTCACCAACACATCCTCCGTCACCAAAAGCACCATCCGAATCACTGCAATCATAAGAACATAGGAATTAGGAGCAGGAGTAGGCCATCTAGTCCCTCGAGCCTGCTCCGCTATTCAATAAGATCATGGTTGATCTTTTTGTGGACTCAGTTCCACTTACCCCTGCCCACTCATCACAACCCTGAATTCCTTTACTGTTCAAAAATTTATCTATCCTTGCCTTAAAAACATTCAATAAGGTAGCCTCAACTACTTCATTGGGCAGGGAATTCCACAGATTCACAACTCCTTGTGTGAAAAAATTCCTCCTCAACTCAGTCCTAAATCTGCTTCGCCTTATTTTAGGCCATGCCCCCTAGTTCTAATTTCACCTGCCAGTGGAAACAATTTCCTTGCTTCTATCTTATCTATTCCCTTCATAACCTTATATGTTTCTGTAAGATCTCCCCTCATTCTTCTGAATTCCAATGAGATAGCCCCAGTCTACTTAGTCCCTCCTCATAAACCAATCCTCTCAACTCTGTAATCAACCTAGTGAATCTCCTCTGCATCCTGTCCAATGTCAGCATATACTTTCTCAAGTAAGGAAACCAAAACTGTACACAATACTCCAGGTGTGGCCTCACCAGCATCTCATACAACTGCAACATAACCTCGCTGTTTTTAAACTCCATCCCTCGAGCAATGAAGGATAAAATTCCATTTGCCTTCTTAATTACCTGCTGCACCTGCAAACCAACTCCTTGTGATTCTTGCATAAGGTCAGCCAGGTCCCTCTGCACAGCAGCGTGCTGCAATTTTTTACCATTTTAATAATAGTCCATTTTGCTGTTATTCCTACTAAAATGGATGACCTCACATTTACCAACATTATACTCCATCTGCCAGACCCTTGCCCACTCAATTAGACTATCTATGTCCCTTTGCAGACTTTCAGTATCCTCGGCAGACTTTGCTCTGCCACTCATATTAGTGTCATCTGTGAATTTTGACAGACTACACTTGGTCCCCAACTCCAAATCATTTATGTAAATTGTGAACACTTGTGGTCCCAACATTGATCCCTGAGGCACACCATTAGTCACTGATTGCCAACCAGAAAAACACCCATTTACCCATTTCATCATGCCATTTCAGTCGCAAACCCCTCCAAATGAAGCCCCCACCACACTCTCTGATCCCAAAGCTATCAGAAACCTTCCAATGTGTTGATACCAAACTCAGTTGGGCAGCACAGTGACACAGTGGTTAACTTTGCTGCTTCACAGCGCCAGGAACCCAAGTTCAATTCCTGGCTTGGGTCATTGTCTATGCGGAGTATGAACTGTCTCCCTGTGTCTGCATGGGTTTCCTCCGGGTGCTCCAGTTTCCTCCCATAGTGCAAAAGACATGTTGGTTAGGTGCATTGGCCATGCAAAATTCTCTCTCACTGTACCCAGACAGGTGCTGGAATGTGACAACTCGGCGATTTCCACAGTAATTACATTGCAGTGTAATGTAAGCCTACTTGTGACAGTAATAAATAAACATTAAAACTTTAAATAGCTCAACTCTCATTCTCTGACATCTCTTCAATCTCTCTCTCCACCCTTGTGATGTTAGACCACAGGCAGTCAGTCCAACCCTGCAGCCGTGTTTTACCCACCAAGTGATATCCACCTTCAACAGCTATTAAACCTATCTGCTCCTGATCTGCAGGATTGCCCTGCCTGTCATGCTGCCAATCCCATCAATCAGGCTTTGGTCAGGGAGTTAAACTTCCATGTTGTTCAAGGAATCCTGGATTCTTCTGACCATAAATCCTGGTCCCATTCTGAAACTCCATCCCTGCAACTACTGGCCCATTAATACCATCTGATAACTTTAGGGATATACTCTGAGAATTAATGACATTTAGATTGGCAGGCTTTTGAAGTGGTTCGACATGCAACAAAAAGTTCACCTGACTCACCACTGACCTCAGCAGACAAGTCTAGAAAAGATGCAGGATCCTGGTAATTGATGAGGTGTTCAGGTTATCAGAAATTATAATCATTGGTCTATTCTTTTGCTCATGTAAAAGAGAGGGCAATAAAGGTAAAGCCACTATAGTTTCAGGTGATCATAGGCTGTTCTCCCCTTAAGGGGGAGAGCTGACTGTTGATGACTAAACCTGAGGATCACCACACCTTGGGCAAGGTTGAGAAGGCAGAACTTCATGAATGACTTAAGCTGGTAGAGAGAGGAATTGAGCCCATGCTGTTGGTGCCGTTCAGTTAAATGAACCGTCCAGACAACTGAGCTAATATGGTATACATAGGCTTCCAAAAGGCATTTGATAAAGTACCATACAGACTTGTGAACAATGAGCAATGTTAGAGCTCATGGAATAAAAGGGACAGAAACGACAAGGATGCAAAATTGACTGGGAACAAAAGGTTGTAGTGAATGGTTCTTTTACAGACTGGAGTGAGGTTTATGGTGGAGTTGCCCAGGGATCAGTGTTAGGGCCCTTGCTCTGCCTTATATATATTAGTGGCCTTGTTTGTCGTTGGAACATAATTTCAAAACTTCCAAATAATACAAAACTTGAAAACGTTGTGGGAAGTGCAGTATAGAACTTCAAAAGAGCATAAGCTTGGGGTGCATGGGGTCCTTGATTATGTTAGCTGCTTTTCTGAGCAAGTGGAAAGTGTCGACAGTCAATGAATAGGAGGCTGTCTGCATGATAGACTGGGCTTCGTTCACGACACTTTGTAGTTTTTTGCTTTCTTGGACAGAGCAAGAACCATATCAAGCTATGATACAACCAGAAAGAATGCTTTCTATGGTGCATTTATAAAAGTTGGTGAGAGGTTTGGCAGACATGCCAAATTCCTTTAACCTCCTGAAAATGTTGGTGGCCTTTCTTAACTGTAGCATCAGCATGGAGGGACCAGGACAGGTTGTTGATGGTCTGGACTCCTAGAAATTTGAAGCTCTTGACCATTTCCACTTCATTTCCATTGATGTAGACAGGGGCATGCCTTCCACCATGCTTCCTGAATTCAATGACTATCTCCTTCATTTTGTTGACATTGAGGGAGAGATTATTGTTGTCGCACCAGTTCATCAGATTTTCTACCTCTTTCCTATACTGAGCCTCATTATTGTTTGATATCTGGTATCGTCAACAAACTTGAAAATCGAATTGGAGGGGAATTTGGGCACACAGTCATAAGTGTATAAAGAGTATAGTAAGGGGCTGAGGACACAGTCTTGTGGGGCACCAGTATTGAGGATGATCTTGGCGGAGGTGTTGCCTATACTTACTGATTACGGTCTATGGTTCAGGAATTCTAGGATCCAGACATCGAGGGAGGAGCCATGTCCCAGGCCACAGAGTTTGGAGATGAGCTTTGTAGAAGTAATGATGTTGAAGGTTGAGCTGTAGTCAATAAATAGGAGTCTGACATAGGCGTCCTTGTTGTCTAGGTGTTCCCGGGTTGAGTGTCGGGCCAGGGAGATGGCATCTGCTGTGGACCTGTTGTGGCAGTAGGCAAACTATAGTGGATCCAGGCAGTCCAGGAGGCTGGAATTGATTCGTGCCATGACTAACCTTTTGAAGCACTTCATGATGATGGATTTCAGAGCCACGGGCGATAGTCAATATGACGCACTGCCTGGTTTTTCTTTGGCACCAGGGTGACTGTCGTGCTTGTGTCAGTTGCACCTTGCCGTAACCAACTGAACCACAGAGTGAATTGTTCTGCCGACATACTCAGGCAATCTCAATATCTTTTCTGCTGCATCAGTGTTATGATCCCAGTTGACGTTATAACTGGACAGAAAGATCCCGGAATCTAACCCTAGCTCAAAAGACCATAGTGTTTACAATTTTTCTTATCAGACATGAAGGGACAGAATCACAGGGCTGCTAATTAGTGTTAACAACAAGAAAAGGACATTGTTAAACATGAAAAATGGATTAAAATGCAATAATCCTTTACTCCCTCCCTTAGCTTAACAGATGCACACAGATTTTAAGATTAACATGGATGACAAAGTACTTTTGAAGCTGCAGTAGTGTTATTGACACACAAAATCCCTTTGATGCACACAAAAGCTTAAGTTCTTTGGCCTCTCCTGCAGCAGGGATTCTCTTGCCCCGCTGCAGTGTATAGAGATTTGACTGACTGCCAAATTCTCCATTCTCGCTGGTACTGGTTGCTTGCAAGACCAGAGAATTCAGGCAAAGGTGCCTGTGGTCAAATACACACTCCACTCTGTCTGCGGGTGCATTTTGAGAATCCCTCAGATGATAGTCACATAAGAGTTTTCAAACTCTACTCCCCAAAACACACTTTAAAATTTTCTCTCATAATCATACTTTCTGTTAGCAGTTTGCATTCTGAAATCCAGTACAGGATTTCCAAATAACACTTTTAAACAAAGCTTCCTTTCCACTTTTTATAGGGAATCCAGTCCAGCATTTTATGCCTTTTCCTTTAGGAATCTTTTGTCTCCACTGACTTCCACTATTACACCAACTCTGAAATTCAGCTAATACTGTCTTCTCAATTACTTTAAAATTTGTTTCAAAAGTGGTAGTGAGATAGTCCAAACTTTAGCATCACTTTAGAAACCTTTAGGATTACTTTAGAAACTGTTAGAAATCTAGCTTCTCACTAGCCAATTTCTTCTTAGCTTTTCCTGTGATGTCCTTGAACAATATCTTGTTTCCAGGTTTCTAGAATTAACTGTCCTTTAGTTTCTCTGGAGCTTGTTTTCTTGCACATTACTCCATTGCACAGCTTTTCCTGATTCAAGCTGAACTGACAGATATTTCTGTTCTGGCTTTCCATTTGCTATGGCTTTCAGTTAAAAAAAAAATTAAGGCTAGAATTTTCCTGTCTTGTACACCCCACTATTACTGACAGCACAAATGGAGAATTTGGCGCTCAGCCAAAACTTCATTCACCGCAGCGGGACTGGAGAACCCCAGCCACTGACGAGGTCAGAGAATTCTGGTCTAAAAACAAAGGAAACCTTTCTCTCTCTGGGAAGTGGCCTCTTGTTGCTAAGCAATGCCTTACTTTTTGTTCTTCGCACCGTGGCCCTCTCTAAACATAATAGAATCCCAGCTGGAATTGAAACCAACCTCCACACATACAGACACCTTTGTGCAGCATGAATCTAGCTACAGGTCACTCCCAGGCACAGAAACATTACATTAAACCCACTGAAGACCATACCTTATTTCTAATGTTTATCTATACAAATGTAAATCCTTTAAAACTAACTTTGTTTTCTTCATAATCAATGCTGAAGTGACACCCATGCAACAAAATAAATCTATTACCAAAGTAACAAGAAGCACAGAAAAAGGCTGGAAAAACACAGCAGGTCTGGCAGCATCTGTAGGGAGAGAAAACGGAATTTATATATGTCGACTCCATTCGGCTCTTCATCAGAACGTCAGGGAGAAATATGTTAGATTGAAACAAAATGTAACAACTTTAAGGACAAAAGACAGATGGTCTGGTGGGGAGGAAGGACATGCATTGAAACAATAAATATGCGGGATTTTTTTTAAAAGGGGTTTAAGATGGAGGAGAAAGGTCACAATGGGCCAAATTTTACAATCACGTTGCGCCCGCTTTTGGGCGTGGAAACTTAGTAAAGTCGGGCGTGAGGTGAATAGCGCGATCGCGCCTGCTGTCCATGCATGAAAGTGGCTACGATCGGGGGCATGTGGGTGGGGGAGTGGGTTGTCTGCTGTCACTCTATGTGAGATCAGTGGGGAGGAAGCAGGGTCTGCTGAT
Organism: Carcharhinus amblyrhynchos; assembly: GCF_965287045.1. Taxonomy (NCBI): domain Eukaryota; kingdom Metazoa; phylum Chordata; class Chondrichthyes; order Carcharhiniformes; family Carcharhinidae; genus Carcharhinus; species Carcharhinus amblyrhynchos. Next base: position 96,419,993 of record NC_137326.1, on the reverse strand, counting down.
ACGCTGCCTGAGATTGGTGAGAGGAAGGGGGGACAGGGACGCAATTGGTTTGGGGGGGGGATAAGGGGGACAGTAATGTTGTGGGGGTGGGGCAGTGTCTGTGGGGGCCGAGGGAGGCATAATCCAGCCCGGGAAGCAGCATTTTATCTTTTTTTTTGAGCATGCACACTTGTATGCACACTCAGAGCTGCAGAGTTTTGGGTGCATAAAGCCCCTCCCCACAGGCTTATGCAGTGTGATTTGGACTCACTGATAATTTTGCAGGCTGAGTATATATGGGAGCGCCTAAGAAGGGTTGAAAAGTCGGATCTGAAACACTCCCTGATTCAAGTCTGCCCAGCACTTAGAATCAAAATGGTAAAATAGGGCCCAGTGTTGAGTCCTCAGGACTGTAATATGTATGATCAGAAGATAGATGCTGCTCGTCTATCTTGTGTTGAGCTTCATTGGAACATTGCAGCAACCCAAGGACGAACATGTGGGCAAGATGCTGAGTTAAAATGGAAGCAAGGGGAAATATAAAGAGAAGGAGCATTGATGCTTAGCGACTATCCATTTGAAGCAAAACACATTAAAATGCTCTGGGGCATACACAAGCTTAACAATGGACAAAATGGGTGGCGGAGGATCGGCAAAATGATTTGGGTGACATGTGTAACATACATCCAATTTGTATTCGCACACGCACCATGGTTTGATATTTAGGATGTTCATACCATTGAAGTGAGGGTTAAGCTGAAATGATACGTAACTTCATCCTTTATTGCCCATCCTAGTTGGGCAGCATGGTAGCACAGTGATTAGCACTGCTGCTTCATAGCACCAGGGACCTGGGTTCAATTCCCAGCTTAGGTTACTGTCTGTTTGGAGTTTGCACATTCTCCCTGTATCTCCTTGGGTTTCCTCTGGGTGCTCTGGTTTCCTCCCACAATCTGAAAGACATGCTGGTTAGGTGCATTGACCCGAATAGGTGCCGAACTATGGCGATTAACTGAATTTCACAGGAACTTCATTGCAGTGTTAATGTAAACCTTACTTGTGACTAATAAATGAACTTTAAAACTTTTGCCTGAGGACAGTTGATAGTCAACCACATTGCTGTGGCTCTGGAGTCACATGTAGGCCAGACCAGGTAAGGATGGCAAATTTCCTTCCCTAAAGGACATTTTAGTGAACCAGCTGGGTTTTTATCTGACAATCGACAATGGTCTCATTGTCATCAGTAGATTTTAGTTCCAGATATTTTTTATTGAATTCAAATTCCACCATCTGCTGTGGCGGGGTTCAAACCTGCACCCCCAGAACATTAGCTGAGTTTCTAGATTAATATTCTGGCGATAAGACCACAAGGCCATCACCTTCCCAATGTGAACAATGAAAATGCAAACTGCAATTAGCCTATGGATATGATAAGGTAGGAGTAATTTTTTTTTTCATTTTTATGATATATGTATATGTATGTGTTTATTTTTCTGATATAACTCAAGAATCCCCATAAATATAGCAAAATTAAAACCTTCAACCTTCATAGAGGCCCTCAGAGTTTTACAGGGAAAATTCTCCCTGTCTGCAATTTGTTGAAATCATATATTAATTATTTATAAACATATTTACTATTTTGCTATAAATAAAAATTGGAGCAAATCTTCTATTTACATATTTTTCTCCATCTATAAAGTTAAAGAAAAATAATGGAATAGGCTTTTTTCTTTAAATCAGCACACCGAACAATAAATCTCCTTTCCTATGTTTTTCTTTTTATTCTTTCTCTGTTTGTCTAACTGTCCTTCTCCTTTCTAATAACAACCTCAACTATTCCAGCTGCGGAACCCCTTTGACCCCTCAATTCTGACAGGATTAAACAGGTTAGATTCAGAAAGCATGTTTCCGATTGTGGGAGAGTCCAAAACTAGATGCCATAGTTTGAGGATAAGGGACAAACCTTTTAGAACTGAGATGAGGAGAAATCTATGGAATTCACTACCACAGAAAGTAGTTGAGGCTAAAATGTGTGATTTCAGGAAGGAATTAGATATAGCTCTTGGGGCTGAAGAAATCAAGGAATAGGGAGGAGGGAGGGGAAGGCGCAATCAGGGTATTGAATTTTATGATCAGCCATGATCATAATGAATGGCGGAGCAGGGCCAAAGGGCCTAATGGCCTACTCCTGCTTCTACTTTTTGTGTATGTTTATCTGTATAGAATGGCCCCTGCTGCATACTATAGAGAGTTGGGCTTTAAATATGAATATTATCACATATGATGCCCTTCATGTTAAAATAATCAATTGGCTAATGATCATGATTGAAAAGGCAAGGTACTGAAGAGCTTCAACATCTGTGGAACCAGGCAAGCAATAGGAATTCATAGTGGACTATGGAAAAATATTTGAAGAATAGAATATGTTGCAATCCAAGATATATTCCTTCATTTGTTTGGTGGAACATCAATCATTGACTTAGGGTTCACCCCAGACAGTACAGTGACACAATATGTTGGACAATATCATTCCTTCAGCAATCAAAGAAACTGCCTCACAGCTTCAGAGGTGAATTTAATGGTTTATGAAACTGGTGATTCTTGCTGACAAATGGAAGCTGCAGTTTCAAGCCTCAAAATGAAGTGACTGTGCATCGGGGGCAAATTATCACAGCAACTGAGTTGGGGGTCATTGCAACATATTGATTGAAAAAGAACCGAATCATTGAGTAAGTCTTTTCTTGATGAATTTAAATCCATGTATAAGTAGCTGAAAATGCTTACAGAACAGCACCATAATTTTGAACTTTATCTAAAGCACACAAAACAATGGGTAAAAGAAAATCTCATTGAAGTAACTGAGGCTGCTTTGAGAGTCTTTTCTCTATTTAAGCCACAGATTGTTATATCTCTCATTCCACTGGCAACTGAACCAAAACGGCTCAGGTCTTGTTCAGTTATGCTGTCGAATTTCCTAATAGGAAATGACAGGTTAGCCTAAGATTTTTGACTTCTGCTCAATTGTTAATTCCTGGCAGTATCATATATTAACAAAGTGTGGCCAACTGGCACAAAAATCAATTAAAAGTTTAAGTAAAACTTCAACATAAGATAAAACTTCAGATTTTTTTAAAAATGGAGAAAAGTGACTCAAGATTATGAACTAACATTGGGGTTCAGATAATAGATATTTTTATATTTCAAGCTTCAATCTTCAAACTTAGCGGTTCCATTGGATTTCCACTTTGTGATCATTTCTGGGTGTTCTTTGTTCTACGTGTAATTAAAAATACTTGTGAAATATTGGATGCTGTTGGAGACAAGGGGCAGGACTTTTCTTCCACTGAGTGGCATGTTTCTTGGTGTCGTGAGGCAGCGGCTGGCAACACAGTGTTATTGTCCCATCGTTGTCACTGGAGTTTCCGGTTGAATACATCCCTCACCACTGGGAAACCCATGACAGGGGTGCGCCTTCATTGGGATGGTAAGATCCTGCCAACGTGAGCAGCAGCAAGATTTCAGAAAAGTCATTTGAGAGTAGATTATGGGAGTGGCTGAATGCTGGGAATTATTACTGATCTCAAGCACTGATTCAGGAGAATAGTGGCCCTTCCTTCATCACATTTATTAGTTATCGAAGCTCGAATGTAACTCAGCATAGCTTGCTGACAATTCTGCAGTAGCTTATAAGCAGATGGTGACAGAAAAGTTTCCATTATGGCCAAGCGTTGCAAGATTCCAAATGATTATATTCTTCACCTAGGCTGCCAAGCATGATTGGATAATGAACCCTCATGGTCTAAGTTAGTGGGCTTTCATTATTGCCAATTATAGAGTCATAGAATCATATAGTGCAGAAGGAGGCCATTCAACCCATCGAGTCTGCACTGACCACAATTCCACTCAGGTCCTATCTCCATGACTGCCTAGTCCCTCTGATGCTAAGGGACAATTTAGCATAGCCAATCCACCTCACCCGCGTACCTTTGGACTGTGGGGGGAAACCGGAGCACCCAATGGAAGCCCATGCAGACACGGAGAAATGTGCAAACTCCACACAGGCAGTGACCCAAGCCGCGAATCGAACCCAGGTCCTGGCATGTGAGACAGCAGTGCTAACTACTTATCTCACATTGCTGGTGACAGTTTAGAATATGGCATCAGTTACAGCTGAAACATGATCATATTTCCTTGGATACAGCATCTGAGTAAAAACTGATCGCAGTGCCAGGCTGGGCAAAAATACTTTTTGTAAAAAAAGTCAACCTATTCTCAGAAACAAATACGAACTGCAATTTTCCAACTGTAATATTAAATCACTACTCATATAATACAGAAAAGATCTCAACTGTGTAATAATCTCACCAAATAGCCTTGATAATTTCCCTCAAGCTTTATTGCTCTTGGCCTGGAATGTTATTTCTATTTGTACGTAATGTCATGTCACACTCTATAATGCTTTGATATAAGTTTTTCCACCTGATAACAAGGCACAACATTTTAAACAGACAGCAAGCTTAAATAAAACCGTAACAAGTGAAGGTTTAGATTCCCCGAGTTAAGCTGGCTCTCTTCTCTCCATTACAGACATTAACTTGGCCACCAGGAAGATTGCGCTTCATCTCAAGCAGACAAAAGAATTCAAACAGGAGGGAGACAAGTTTATGACCAAAACTCTGAGTACCTTCAGAAACTACAGCGTGGACTACACAATTGGGGAAGAATTCGAGGAGCAGACAAAAGGCCTAGATGACAGAACAGTCAAGGTAAACAGCAAAGATTATTTTTGTGAATATTTCCACCCTTTTGTAATTTTCTTGGAGTGAAGTTTTACTGGTGGTATATTCCTGCCACTCCACCTGGGTAGAAAAGTTGGTCGGCACCACACCAACTTCACATCTGAGAGTGGCCTTAATTAAGTCATGGTGGGACTTCTACTCCCCAGGGAGAGGGAAACCTGCCCCTAAGAGCTGCCAATCAATGAGATTGACCACCAGCTCTGCAGACCCAACAGTGCCAGGCTGCTGCTGAGTATACAGGCAGTCCCCAGGAAAGAAGAGCATGGATATTGGACTTTAAGGTAAGTCTGGGAATGTTGTTGGGAAGGGTCAAAGAACCTGTGGTCACATTGGAACACACTAAAGGAGGTAGTCCCCATTCCTTATTGCCTTTACTCATGCAGAGAAACCTGTCAGGCTAGTTGCCTTCATTTGGCCTTCTCCAGCTGCATGTATTATTGCAGCAGAGGTGAAACAAGTTCCTTAAGTGGCCATTAATTGGTCAGGCAAGTAAGCTGGCTGACATCTTATCTGCCCCCCATAATACAGGTGAATGGGCCAGAGGTTGGTCAATGGGCTGGCAACAGGTTTATTTTGTATAGCCCCCTACCATCAAGTACAACAGTAGGAAGGGTGCAGGTTTGAGGAGTCTTTTAGGGGACCTAAAATTCACTATCTTGTCTTTTTTTCTTCATTTGCTTGGCTTTACACTTTGCAACTGAAAGTGGGGTACATGATCTGTTCCTAGCCTAGCATAAATGCCTTATATTAAAGTCAGGCTATATTACCAAAGCCACATTAATATTCAGCTCCATATTACTCCCAAATGGACACCTTTTTTAAAACAAGAAATGCCAAACTGAGAACATCAGAATGTTCCATTTTATAATGATGCACATTCATTACTCTAACCAGACAAGTTTTACAACACTTTGATGGATAGAAGTTCTACCCAGAATTGGGTGGGCATTATTATAGCTGTACCAGGGGAGTAACAACAGGGGATGGATCCAGATTTTTCAGCCTTTCACCCACTTTAAGTGAAGATGAAAATCCCAACCTGGGGGAGAGTAGATGTTTATTTTGCTTGTCCTCGCTGCAGGACGTGGATGGTGGTGGTGGAGGTGGTGGTGGGTGGGTGGGTGGGTGGGGCAGTGGGAGGGGGGAATGCAGACATTCCAAACATCAGACCTGGGGGCAGATGGGGGTTGGGGTGGAGTGGAGATGGTGGATGTGGGTAGGATGGGGATGTAGGTTGATGTAGAGTTTGAGTGGCTGGCTGGGTGGGTGGTGAGGGGGTAAGGATGAGTGGGTGGGATTGTATGGAGGGGAGTATTGGGGGTCACTTTCAAGGTTTGGTACCACAAAATTCAACGCTGTATATTTTTCAAAATTCTCTTTTGAATTGTATAAATAGCACATAAGTAGTAGTCTGAATTTTCATTATGCACAAAAGTAGTCAGTTTTGTTGATGTGATGTTTTGGTGTACCGGAAGCTTGAGAATCCTCATGAAAATAAATATAAGAAACAAAAACTAGGATTGATACAAAAGAGGATGTTAACTCACTACCACCCATTTTATTACTCTTGCAAAGTCTGGAAATAAAATCCCTCTTTGTTATTTGGGTATTGCTTAAATAAAGATATTACAAATCTCTATTCTACCATAGGTTCCCTGAGATCAGCTTTACATTAACAGTAAAAAACACAACATGTATGACGTTTTCAGGGGTAGGGAGAAACAATCCATTTCTTGAGTTAAGGCCGTACTTAATTTGTATGCTATGTATCATTCTTCACTGAACAACTTAAATCAACAATTCAATTCACATTTATCTGAGCTGTGAGTACATATCTGATTGACAAATCCTGTGGAAAGTGTCATTAGCGTAAAGGTAGATAGCATTTATAGTATATTGTGGACTGAAGCCAGGGAAGTCAGAATGGGATTAGCCCAAGAGATGAATTGTATTTGGAAACGTAATGAATTCTTTGTAGTTACTTTCCTAACTTGTTTTATTAATTTATGAGATGTGGGTGTTCCTGGCTGGACCAGCATTTATTGCCCATCCCTAATTGTCCTTGCAATGAGTGGCTTGCTAGATCATTTCAGAGGGTGTTGAAGAGTCAGTTGCATTGCTGTGGATTTGGAGTCTCATGTAGGCCAGGCCAGGTAAGGACGGCAGATTTCCTTCACTAAAGAGCATTGGTGAGATGGGGTTTTACGTCAATCAATAGTGGTTTAAAATGAATTCAGATTTCAGCATCTACTATGGTGGGAGTTGAACCTGGGTCCCTAGAGCAAATCTCTGAGTTTCTGGATTATTAGTCATAGAACCATAAAATCCCTAGAGTGCTGAAAGAGGCCATTCAGCCCATCAAGTCTACACCGACCACAATTCCACCCAGGCCCTATCCCCATATCCTTACATATTTATCCACTAATTCCTCTAACCTATGCATCCCGGGACACTAAGGAGCAATTTAAAATGGCCAATTAACTTAACCCACACACCTTTGGATGTGGGAAGAAACTGGAGCACCCTGAGGAAATCCACCCAGACAAAGCATGAATGTGCAAACTCCACACAGAAGTGATCCATTACAGCAATCGAACCCAGGTCCCTGGAGCTGTGAAGCAGCAGTGCTAACCACTATGCTACTGTGCCACCCTATATGTGCTACTGTATAGTCTAGTGATAACACCACCATGCCATTGCCTCCCGGCAACAGGCAATATCATTTTACTAGGATCATTCTGCATTTTTTTTTTGGTGATCTTGAAAAGAGAAAGAATATCCTGCCTGATTGCGGAGCAGGGATGAAGTGGGAGTGGGTGTCAGGGTTGGGGGAGTGGGTGCAATAATGAGCCTGGAGACAGGGAGAAGCACTAGGACCCGTGATTTCTCCTGATAGCAGCTTGATCATATGCTTATGGATAATCCCAGGCTATCCCAGGAATTGTCCCCAACTTTGGGGAAGGCAGGGGGGTGGGATTAGCTGAGTTGTTCATGCTGAGTGGTGGCAGAGACATAACAGGCCAGATAGCCTCCTTTAGTGATGAAACAATTTTACAATTCTGAGAGTCTTTAACTTAGGTTTATCAGTTCCCATAGTTTCCACGCCTGCTTGGAGCAGGGCACCACTCCATGTTGGTCTTCACCATCCTGCACCCCGCTTCCAAGCTCCAGAAGGGAAATATATTTTATATCCCATCTTCTGTAACCTTGTAATAATCAAATACAGGCTTCCTATGATCCCATATTTTCTTTAATTTGTTAATGCCAATGGTTATAACCACAGCTACTTAGTCTAGACGAGCCTGCTGTTGGGATTGTATTTTAGTTTGGGACCATAGGTAGGAATGCCACCATTTTGACTTGTTGACTATCTATGCCTTAGCATTAACAAAACCTCGCCAATATAGACTGTTCCACCTCCATGGAGGAACATGTGGAGGAACTTTGGAATTCAAAGTCCAAACAAAGAGGAACTTCACTCACCATTTAAAAAGAACACATCTGAGGTCAGAAGAAGAGTCAAGCTCAATATTTTGATGCCTCTTTTTGTTGATGTTTTCGATGTCAATGACTGGAATTGTATTGGTGAGGTAAAGTCAAACGCAAATTGCATTTTGGTTGCATTATTTTTATCCTTCCTTCCGGGTGAACTTGTGTTCTGCTGGTATTTGTGGCAATGAGTAAATAAGATTAATTTTACATCAATTCAAATTAGTTTTTCTGAAAAGTAAATTCTTGTACTTAATCGCACATGATGATGGGATATGGTTGCATAAATACCAGATACCCTCTTACATCTCACCCAAATGGCCATCATTCAACCTTGAGAGTGGGTGTAGGCAAACTATTTGACTGCAGGGGCATCGGAGCCAATACTGATGCATACATGTACTTACATGCTTATAGCAGAGGTTATTGGACATTACTCAGGAACAAGAGGCTTAGCTGTACTTTCACTCCCTACGCCAGGACAAAGAGGAGTCAACTGTAGCAACACAACTGAGATCAGCTAGATCGGACAAAACGGAGGTTGCATCAAGTACCTACCTGGGTTCTATTGCTCAGCTATGCAAAATAATTAAATTCATTAGTCTTGAAGTTTAACAGTGAATTTATTTGTTTCCTTGCAGACGCTGGTACAGTGGGATGGGGACAAATTAGTCTGCGTTCAGAAAGGTGAAAAGGCCAACAGAGGCTGGAAGCACTGGATTGAGGGCGATAAACTGCACTTGGTAGGAAACACTTCACAGGATTATTATGCAATACTGTTATTAAAGTTAGTTCAGCACTGTGATGGAATATTACTTAAATTAATGCTGGGATCAACTGCTTTACCAAACAAAACTGATCATTCAATTGTACTGTTGTAAAATATGTGTGAACAATTATTTTGAAGTCAATGTTCCAATAGTTCCAGTTCAAATACAAACTGCACCTGGGCCTCACAGGAAGAGACTGATGCTAGATGAGGAGTGTATAAAGAAAGCATTGCCTTTGGCCTGCTTCCTGCATCACCTCCAAGGCAGTGCCTGGAACTCACCAGTTGTTTTTCTGTGAACAACGTACATTAACGTTTGCTGTGAATCATTGATCTGTGGAACACATGTGGCAAATAAATGGTTCAAAGAGAAGGCCCACCATCATATTCTTGGGGCAACTAGGAGCAGGCAGAAATGCTACCCTTGCTCATATCCCATTCTGTGCATTAAAGGTACGCAAACATTAGAGAATTACACAGTATAGAAACAAGAAAGAAAAAAAGTGAATTACCACCAAACAACAAAATAAGTTGATGTATTGCCCCTCCAATCTAGTCAAAAGTTCTTGGATGGGAGTTTTTCTCCGCTGTAGGGATCTCATGTAAAATTAATTTGACATATGAGATGGGATTTTACAGCCTTGCTCATCTCAAAACCATACAATCCTGCCCAGGTCAACAGACCTTTCCATGTTCCACCCCTTGCTTACTCCAATCCCCGGGGCAAGTGGGACAGTAGAATTCCAGCCATTGAGTCCAGTCTTAAGACGGCACAAACAGAGAACTGTCCATGATTTGACATTAGTTTGGAACATTATTCAAAAAGGCCATTGGACGGATAGTGTGGGAAATGGAAAAGTGGCATGCAGGCTAATTGGCACAAGTGCTGTTGTGCGGTTGGCATAGAAGTACAGAAAAGCAGAAACAATAGTGCCCTTGTGGCAACAATTACTGTTAACACTATCCAATAGAATTTACCTTTAAGATAGTCAGTGGAGCATAGTGGGCTCAGATGTTCTGATCAGATAGCTTTCAAAATGGTGTTGTCAAAGAGTCACTGTTTCATTTCAGATGGGCAGCGGATCAGAAGCATGGAAATGAAGCTTTAAAATTGGCCAAATCCTGTGCTGCTGCTCCAGGGAGGTTGCCCATTCTCCCAGCCAACTTCCCACCTGTCAATCAATATTTCACCTTCAGTGTGTGTTCAAGAATATAATTTCTCTTCCCGTGGTTTTTATTTGTTAATTTTCTTCCATCGTCTGTCCTCTCCTGCGGGGATATGCCATGTTAGCAACAGAAAGCCTCTGATATACTGCACAAATGACCAGTGAGTGTTAAGTGCACCGCAACCAAAGCTGACCCTGTGAAAATGCTTTATCGTTGGTGATGTGCTGAATAATGTATTCTAATTTATCGATTTTTCCCCTTGCAGGAGTTAACGTGCTGCGACCAAGTATGTCACCAGGTTTTCAAGAAAAAAAACTAAAAATATGCTCAATGCACATCTTTGTTAAGGGAAACATTTACTTTCCTTATATGGAGCAGCTCTCTACACAGCATCATTGTACATGTATTGTATTTTTCACACTGTATACAGTGATGTAACTTACACTCAATGTATTTGTACCACGCAGAATAAAATCATTACAATAAGATTGTTGATGTCTACTTCCCAGTGCTTGCTTCCAAATTGACTGCATATTCTCTTTAATGTTCAATGCCAATAACACATCAGCAGGATTCAGATTCATCTTCATTTGCCTCAGGCTAGCACACTTCCTGTTGGCTTATCCTCAGTGAGAAACTCCATCAGTGCTTTTAAAAAAAAACCTCTGTTTTTACCAGCTGGTATTTCAAGGCATGGGAGATAAAACAGTACACAAGATAATTTAGTGAAATAAATATGTTTCAGGATATTTGAAATTGTGTTTTAATAATTGCTCTATTTTTAATGCAGCATTATTATTGAACGGCTAATATCAGGCATTGTTTTTGATTCGTTTGCAGGGTATGGATGTCGCCGGCCAGGCCAGCATTTATTGCCCATCCTTAGTTGCCCTTAAAGGTGGTAGTGAGCTGCCTTCTGGAACTATTATAGTCCCTGAGGTGTAGGTGCCCCCACAGTGCTCTGAGGGAGGGAGTCCAAGACTTTGACCCAGCAGTAGTGAAGGAACAGTAATTTGTTTCCAAGTCAGGTTGGCAAGTGACTTGGGGGGGGAATCTCCAGGTGGTGATATTCCCAGCTATCTGTTGCTCTTGTGCTTCTGGATGGTAGCAGTTGTGTTGAGGTGTGACATTTTGGTAATTTGCAATAAAAACAGTAAAATGATTACTTCAACACATTGGTTTTTCTAATCAATAGAATTTTGTAACTGGAAAATTATCTTGGAGCACAGTAAAAACAAGATCTAAGTTCATTTTTCTGTTTATGCGAAAGCTAGCAATCCATAAAAAGCCTCTGGTCTCCAACCAGAATTGTTTAACCTCATGAGAAGCATACCTACTTTTGCCAAAATGAAAGAAAGTTTCTGCAGAGTTTTGAAATAAAATCAGAAAATACTGGAAATACTCAACTGGTCAGGAAGCATCTGTGCAAATTGTCATAAAATCACAGAATCCTATACTGCAGAAGGAGGCTATTCGGTCCATCGAGTCTGCACCAACCATAATCCCACTCAGGCACTATCTCCATTGCCCCAAGTATTTACTCTAGCTACTCTAGCACTAAGGGGCAATTTAGCATGGCCAATCCACCTAACCTGCACATCTTTAGATTGTAGGAGCACACCAGAACACGCAGAGAAAACCCACATAGACATGGGGAGAATGTGCAAATTCCACACAGATAGTGACTCAAGCCAGGAATTGAACACTGTTCCTGGTGCTGTGTTAGCAGTGCTAACCACTGTGCCACTGTGCCGCCCATCTGTGGAGAGAGTTAACATTTCAGGTTAAAAGCAAATGACTGCGGATGCTGGAATCTGAAACCAAGAGAGAAAATGCTGGAAAATTTCAGCAGATCTGGCAGCATCTGTAAGGAGAGGGAAAAGAGCTGACATTTTGAGTGACCCTTTGAGGGTCAGGTCTTCTCTCCCCTTGTCTACATAGATTTTCTCTGGGTTCTCGCCTCACAGATGCTGCCAGACCTGCTGAGATTTTCCAGCATTTTCTCCATTGGTTTAATATTTCAGGTTAATGACATCATGTTGGAATTTTAAAAATATTGCTGAAAAGAAAAATGTGGTCAAAGCTTTGTGTCTTGCATCCATCAGGAGGAACACAAGAATACTAAATTTCAAATGATCACAGCAATTTAAACCTCAGGAGAAAAGAGTGATAATTGGTTGGCATGGAGACTCTCTTTGGCATGGAGTTGACCTGAAGAAACCAATGGGTTCCGACAGGCTCCCCAAGCATCATAATAAATCAAAAAAAGGAGGAAAGTTTGAACATATTCCCTTTGTTCCAATGACAATGCTTTGGTGAATCAGAATCTATTTGCCCACTTGGCAATGTTGAAATGTCACCCCCCACAATGACTCAGTCTCTCCACTAAAGAGGCTGCTTGATGGCCCCATAATGGGAAACTAGGGGACATAAGCAAAATTAATCACAGAGGAAACATAAAAACTTATGGGTGAAAATTCTTTTATTTGTTTATACCATGAATGGTTGTTTCCAAGTTGACCTTTAAAGCCTTGAAAAATCACTCAGAAAATAACAGTCGACTTAAAGGCCTAATATAAAAGTAAACAAGGTTGCCATCTTTGTCATTTGCCATGCCAGATCTGTTCTGGGTGCGTGTGCCTTGAACTTCCAAAAATCTTTGCAACAGTCTAAATCACCTGCTTGATCCCTTGTTCTCGGTTATGAGATAATTTAAACGTGGAATGAGAAATTGAAGCTGACGACTAATGCGAGTATGGCATGTCGTGGGGGTCAACTTAAATACCGGGTCCATTAAAGGTCTTGGGGGATGAAAACTGGATTGTCTTAGACACCAGGGTTAACTTCTTTATCACAATCTACAGTAGCTATCTCATGAGAAAAGCTAGGGTGAATGCATGCCTGCAACGTAAATGTGCCACGGGCAGTGGTGCAAAGAAGCTAATGTTTGGAAAAAGACATAAAAAGTGCATTAACAGACATGTCTTAAGCAAGGCTAGCAATGGGTCTTTCGTATTCCTGTGGGTACAATGTATTCAGAAATGATAAAAAAAGAAAAAGAGGACAGAACATGTCAGTATTGATGAAGTATTTTTTTGCAGTTCTAAATGGAAAGGATAAGCTAAATCAGTGTCAGACTGAATCTAGTTATCAAGTTAAGAAACAGAACAAGAGCTCGTTTGTTGCTGGGATCTTTTTTCTTCTAAAATGCCAAACAGTGAGAAGGACAAAGATGAGCAAATCAGTTGGCCCTTTTGAAAGATGTGTGACAAAAGGAGTGTAGGGAAGGTGTTATTTACATTAAGAGAGTCAACTGTGGTGCACTGGGTGGCAATCTTGCCTCTGAGTCAGAAGGTTGTGGGCTCAAATCCCATTCCGGAGGCTTGAACACTGAAGTCTTGGCTGACTTTCCAGCACAGCATTGAGGAGGTGCTGCACTCCAGGAGGTGCTGTCTTTTGGGTGACGCATTTGCTCTCTCAAGTAGATATAAAAGATCCCATGGCAATATACTGAAGAAGAGCAGCAGACCTCGCCACAGTGTCTGGGCCATTAAATTATTCCTCAATAAACATTACAAAAAATGATCTTGTCATTATCGCATCGTTGTTTGTGGGAGCTTGCTCTTTGTAATTTGACAGCAGCAGTTTCTACATAGCAACATTGACTATACCTCAAATGTGCTGCATTAGTTGTAAAATGCTGTGAGATGTCCTGAAGTCACGACAGATGCTATATAAAACTGCAAGTCTGTTTCTCTTTGAACACAGGCTGGGAAATATAATATTATATTAATAAATACAATACTCAGCGTGATGAATGTGAGGAACTTTTGATGTGTGAAGGGGAGCAGCATAGTGAAACTACAGGCGGAATTTTCCCATCCCGCCCACCACGGGAAGCATAGTGGGAGGGACAGGATCATGCAAATGTCCGCTGACCTCAGACAGGGTTTACAGTCCTGCGTGAGCACGGCCAGCAAATCAAGCCCTATGGGAGCGATCCTTATATCTCTGGCTGATTTGAGGGATTCGCGCATGTGTTCCCGTCGCGTGCACATCTCCCAGCATCTGATATCCAGTGTCGTCTGAGTCATGCTGCAAACCGGCAGGAATACCAGGTAAGTACTTTGCATCTGCTTTTAATTTTATTTTAGTGTGATTAGCGGGCCTAGGACTGAAATCTCCAGGTCCACTAGCATCTCCCACCCCGTCAGGAGTATTTCACTCCAGCAGGGTTCAGACTAGTTCCCCATTTTCGGGGAACTAGCGGGGTGACCCCACTAGGGTGAGGGAGGGCAATCGGGGCCATCCAAGGAGTTGGGCGGTGGGGAGGTGGTGCCCTCTGTGCATGGGCACTCTGGCAGTGCCAGCTTGTGCCCTTGGCACTGCAAAAGGTGTAAAGTACCTATACCCAGAGGGCACCTTGGCAATGCCCATTGGGCATCAGGCAGTGCCAAAGGACGAGCCCTGTTGGGAGCGGAGTCTATTGGGGATGGAACCTGCTGGGGGCAGAGCATGGGGGGGTGCGATCAGTGGGGACAGGGGTCAATTTGCGATCAATTTGGGCTGGAGGGAGGCCAGCAATTGGGGCGGGCTGGGGGCTTCTGCCTCCTGAGGATGGGGTCTACCTGTGGGGTTCTGCTGGGAGAGGGTGGGGGGATCATCACTGCTGAGGGAGCTGGGGATCGAGTGGTCCAGGACAAGTGGAGGTTCGGAGATGGCCCACAAATGGACCAGGGGTAACAAGCGGGCTGTTGGGGGGGGTGGTGAAGGGCAGCACTGCGGGGTTCCCGGGCTGGCCAGCGATCGTTTGGGGCCACTATGCATGCGCAGAGACCCAGAATTGTCAGCCTCCAGCATGAATAGGCCCTGTCCCCCACCCCGAGCTTTTCGTGATATTTCTAATTATGAGCTCTGCATTGCACAGGGTATGGGAGATTCTTGTCTGAACTCGCACTGAAAAAAAAAATCATGATTTACAACAGTTTTCCTGTAAATTCAACACTGAGAACTTCTTTGGGAGAATCACAGCGTATGCCTGAAATCCAATATGGAAGGAAGTAGCATTGAATCTGGTTGTGGGAAATGAAGTAGGACAAGAGGTCTAGGATCATCTGGCTAGCAGTGACCACAACACATAGAAAGAGACCAGAAAATATCAAAGGCACAAATACTCAAGTAATGATGAGCTATTTTCGGTTATTTAAGAAGGAACCAAGCACAGACTGATTGGAAAGGCACTTGCGTGGTAAAGCAGCAATGAAGCAGTGGAAGGCATTTGTGGAACAAATAGTTCAAAAACAAAGTAGACCTATCCCTATAAAATAGTGGATAATCCAAAACGAATGCACCCTGACTGACTAAGGATATAAAAGATAAATTATATTTGAAAAAGTAGGATGATATCAAATGCTAATTAATACAGTTCAGTTAATGATCCAGAAAGATTCTGAAAATTGTAGGAGGAAATTGAAAGTGTTAGTATTGGAGACAAACAGAGGGTACTTGATGATCAGCAGCCAGGCATCATTAAGCTGAACCTAAACATATTTTACAATATAGGCTGTAAAATTTGGCTCTGTTGTCCTAGTATTTTTGGTGCTACATGTTCAGTTTTGCATCCAAAATTGTCCATGTTGCATGTGTGCATCTTTAGTGTGGACCATGCTGGATACAGTTTTGGGTGGGTTGCTAGAGGCAGTGCTAGAATAATGTGCCAGAAGAATGCAGCACACCAACAGCCAGTCAGTTTGGCTTGATTTATTATTGTTACATGTATTTACATACAGTGAAAAATATTGTTTCTTGTGTGGTATGCAGACAAAGCATACCATTCACAGAGAAGGAAACAAGAGAGTGCTGAATGTAGTGTTATAGTCATAGCTAGGTGTAGAGAAAGACCAACTTAATGCTAAGTAGGTCCATTCAATAGTCTGATGGCAGCAGGGAAGAGACTTCTTTAGTCAGTTGTTACGTGACCTCAGACTTCTGTATCTTTTTCCCAACGGAAGAAATGGAAAAGAAAATGTCAGGTATGTGTGGGGTCCTTAATTATGCTGACTGCTTTGCCAAGACAGCAAGAAGTGTAGACAGAGTCAATGGACAGTAGGCTGGTTTGCATGATGGATTGGGCTACATTCATGACCTTTTGTAGTTCCTTGTGGTTTTGGGCAGAGCAGGAGCCATACCAAGCTGTGATACAACCAGAAAGAATGCTTTCTATGGTGTATCTGTAAAAGTTGGTGAGAGTCGTAGCTGAAATGCCAAATTTCCAGTCAGTCAATAATGCTGATTTGGTAGCTGGCATTTCCATTTTTGACCTCAACACTCTAGCTCCCTGAACCTCACATAGCTGAATACACGTTCAAAAGCAGCTAAAACATCTGTGAGCACTATATAAAGGGATCTTCAACCACATTCAGGTTAGAAGCTAATTGATTTCTGCTGGCTATTAGAAACTTCACATGGCCTTCCCCCAGGCTTGAAAACTGAACATCGCCAACATCTGGCTGTTCACAGTTGCATAAGGGAGATGACTGCTGCTCTGCATGCAAAGCGGAGGGAATACATTGCCTTCTCCCTTTCCAGAGAGATGCAGGCAGAGCTAGGATAGTAAGCTTCCCCCAGGACAGAATGCCGCTGATAGCGCATGTTGCTTTGCATGCACAACATTTAAATTTACAGGTGTACCATAACTGCAAAGGGTTCCTTTCCTTCAGTGTGCAGCTGGTGTGTCACTGTGCTCAGTGCATCATGCACAACAATGCCCTCTATGTTGGCAAGTTGTGAATCCTTTATACTGTGCTAGTCTGCTGTATCAGCAGCATTTGAGCCAACATGACAAATCAGAGTGTGGTAAGTGGGTGGCAATGGCTATCCATTGACCACCTGGCTCATGAATCTGAAGTGCAAATGCACAGAAGTGGCAGCATAAATATAATGAGACATGGCTTTCCATGACTGGTAGGCACTGTAGGAGCTGGAATGCACCATCAGTCTTGCAATGTTATTTTAACTTATTTCAAGAGGCTTTGTTATAGTGCCACTTTAAAGTTGGTTCATTTATGATGAGTTTATTTGATTTTATTGAAAAGATTATAATGAGAACCATGCTTTTACACGGAGTGCCATCAGCAGCTGAGGAGAAAGAAGAGGTCAACAAGAAAGAAGGGAAGAAGAAGAGGAGAAGGAGGAAGAGGAGAAGCAGGAAGAGGAGAAGAAGAGAGAAGAAGAGAAGGGAGAGACAGAAGAGAAGCAGGAAGAAGAGGAAGAAGAGGAGGAGAAAGAAAAGAAAGAGGAAGGAGAGAGGAGGAGGAAGAAGAGGAGGAAGAAGAGCAGAAGGAAGAAGAGAAAGAGGAAGACAAGGAAGAGGATGACAAGGAAGGAGAGAAGGAGAAAGTAGAGGAAGATGAGGAAGAAGAAGAGGGGAGGAAGGAGAGGAGAAGGAGAAAATAGAGGAGGATGAGAATGAAGATGAGAGGAGGAAGCAAAAAAGTAAAAATTAGATCCCCATCCTGACTGGGATGCCTGTGATTGGTTCATCTGACAGCATTACCAGTGAATGCAATCTCAATTCCCCATTCAACAACAGCTCCACATCTTTCCCTGTCCCTGACCTTAAACAAAATCCTTAAATAAAATCCACCACCAAACAAGCACCAGACTTCATCAAACAAACCATGCAACATTCCATATAAAAGTGAACTCATCGCCCTTGTGCCGTCCCATAGTGCTTGTCTTCCATGTGCCTTTGACCCATTCTCCTTTGACATCCACCTTCCTCACCCCCTCTCTGCCTCAATGAGCTATGCCCCATTTTCTCCTTACAGCCACCTCTCTCACTCCCTCCCTCAATCAACCATGCCCCGTTTCCTCTTCGCAGTCACTTTTCTCACTCCCTCCCTCCCTCAGTCAGCCATGCTTTATTTGCCTTTTACAGCTGCCACCTGATCTCGGTGTATCATTGTCTCCTCTTGGCTTTTTGGGGAAGGGGCTCTATGATTCTTCTGCTGGCACTAGAACATGTTGTGCACTGATAGAGATTAAACCTTGAAGTGCTCTGTCTGAATTGGGAATTCAATCTCATTGCAATGAATAATTTTGGTACATTGAAATTCTGTGTTTGAATCAAGAATGCATTTATCTGCAGTCAACTGTATCACATCTGACAATGGCTTTTGAAAAGCAATAACCCATGCTAAATGCCTTGATTAAATATTTTGACAGATCCAATCAAATCTGACAGTAGTTTGGAGTTTCTTAATGCATGAGTATGAGTATTACTGTGATTTTAATTTATTGAGGCTTTCGATTTTGTGAATATTCTGTCTGGGAAACAATGAAAAATAATGGGGGCTAAATTGGAAAGCCCCCAGAAATGAACTTGGGGGCCACAATCAATATTTCCTGTAAGCACCACATGTGTGCAATCATGCAGCAATGGTGAAAATATTGTGAAGCCTCCTTTACTGTCCCCTTTAGGACACCATGTATTTACAGGCATAAAAAATCAAAGATATTGCCCATTGAACCCGTGTTTCTTTTATGCACAGCAAAAAATACTTAGCATGATTATCGATCACAGTGAGTGATTGATACATGATTATCGATCACGGTGAGTGACTGATACATGCAGGCAGCATGGCATTGTTGATTGGATAGATGCCTGTGGAGGGGATCAATATCATGAGTGGCTAGCAATCCTTAAAGATAGTATTCCTTAAAGTTGGCCTGCACCATCTAAAGGGCAGGCACATTGTGGCTGGATTAAGTCCTGCAGATGAATTTAAGATAGGAAATTTTGGATAATGGCACAACACGGGACAGAGTGAGCTGCAAAGTTTTTGAAAGCTGCATTGGAGTTCTTGGTGGAGGAATTGGAAAGGAGATGGGGGCAGATATGGGGTGGAGGGAGCCCTCCAAACAAATCGTCAGAAGTGGCAGCAAACACTGAAGGTGACAATATCTTCATAACAAATCTGCCCCCACCTTACCCCCATCCCCAAAAATCTCTTCTAGTTTACAAGCTGCAGGCAGTGTAGGTACACAGATCTTACTTTCTCCCGTCTCTGCACCACTACATTACCCTTGCTTCTTTTTGTTTTCAAATACCCAAAAACTGTAACCTAGCCAGGAAACGGAAGTGAAAAAGACTGAGATAAAGAAGGCACATTGTGCCTCAGCTTGCAGCCGCCAATACAAATACTGACACTGCACATACCTTAGAAGTTAATATAGAGATAGAGTCTGCATGTATTGAGATACTGGGTATAAGTGATCCATAGCCAAGGCTGGGGTCCGGGGGGAAAGACAGTTCACTGGAGGGATACTTGGCATTTGGTCTTCCACCAGGGAATTTTCACAGGAGGTGCCTAATGAGTGTATTTGATGATGATCACATTAATTTAGAAGTTTTTTTCTTAAGTGAATGCTTAGGGGCCATGAGATTAAGGTTTTGTGGAAGATTGTTCCAATGCTTAATTGTTCTTGGGGAAAAGCTGTTAACAAAGAAAGCACGTTGGGTTGTATACTGTTGGAGATGTTTGTTATGAATTCTTTGAGCTCAGTCACTTTGTGGCATGATGTGCTGCTTAGAAATATTTAATTCTCTATTCAAAATTTTAAAGAGAGATGTCGACGTGTGGACTTTTCTCTGCCCTAGAAATTGTGCCACTCTAGTGAGGTGAACAACTGGGAGACACTAAAATCTCACAAGAGATTGCTTGCAGCTAAACAAACTGCCCAACTTTGAACTTTCTCAAGAAGGGTAATGTATTTAGCAGTAAATGGGTCCCAAGTGGCTACGTCGTACTCTCAATAGGGTGTAACTAGTGTTTTGGTAGAGCATTTATTTGACTGTGGTTGAAGGGGAATGGAAATTCCATTTCACAAATCCAATCATTTTGGATTTTTTGGAAGTTGCTTATTGACTTTTTTAATATTGATCAGATTTGTCCAGTAGCCTTGCGTGTGGTATATAGTCAAGTGCCTTGGAAAAATGTAAATAGCTGGAATTACGGTAATGCAATTGCCAGAATTACTGGTCAGATTGTGGGTGATGAAGTTGACATGTGATCTGGCTTTATGAAAGGCTTGCTGTTCATCAAGGATATTCTACCCTTCATGATGTCTCATTAGTTGGCTGCTAATGATGTGTTTCCAGTAATTTACAGCAAATGAAATAAGTTGATTGTTTGCTGCATTGATTAGAGTTCCTTTCTTGTAAATTGATGATACTTTGCTATAGCCAGTCAATGGATAGTTCTGTGTTTGTGGAATGTTAAAATATGTACTGCCATATTGGTACAAATGTACTCGCTACAGATTAAGTGCATGATTTGGTGTATTAGCAGGGCAACAAGATTTCAACTGATCAGTGTTGAGGAACAGCTCTTCAACACCTTTTGCTTTAATCAGAACATCAGGCATATTCTGGTGAGGTTACCCTTACAATGTAGCTTTGCATTCACTGTTTCCTTCCTTGAAGATACTCGAGAACTGCGAGCTAAGAGAGGTCATGTTTTTTTCTACGACATCTAGGAGTAACTTATCCCATACATGTAGAATTGGTATTCCAGTATCATCTTTTCTTCTTGATTTAACCTACCTCCAAAATTACCTGGAGTTTCTGTTCTGACCAATTCAGTTTTGTGTTGGCACGTGGCACATTGAATCTTCTTATTGAACAACGTTTGGTACTGTTCAAATTTAATCCAGGCTTCCACTTTCTTTGAAGAATTGTCATCCCACCAAGAATGTATTATATGTAGTTTCTCCTTCTTGTCAACTTGAAAAAGTCTGCAAAATGTGCTCCTCTTTCAAAGCAGGTTTTGTGAGGAATGTGTACGTTTACGTTCGGTGAACACTTTCCAGTTCTTTTCCACTGAGTTGGTTTCAGGAGATTTGTTGTAAAACCGTTTTGTCATTTGTGTAGCTAGCTCCTGAAGGCATCAATATTGATACTTTGCCACTGGGGCACTTTCGTGGTGTTCAGTGCGGTGATGCTTTAACACTGTGCTTGCCCAATACTGCTGAGTGGTGCTTTATTCTGAAATGGGACAGATCCCATCAAAACAGAACGTGCAACAAGAAATGGGAAGACATGAATTGATGGGAACTAATTGGAATTATTCAAGTGGTGATTGGTTGTTTGTTGAGCTGTTTTGTGTTAGTAGCATTTTGGGAGATGGGAAAGAGTGACCATTGCTTGAGGTTCTGACATTTGTGCATTGGTATAATCTAAATGAGCCTTGAACTAATTAATAAATCTGTTCCTGGTATCCCAGGTACCAATGGGAGCAACTGGGTGTGCCATTTTCATTCCATTTCTCCTCCTTTTCCTTGTCTTCCCCAGACTTGTTCGCAAACAACAACATTCTGTGCTTTTTTCCTCCTGCACATCCAAAGCTCAGTGCTGTGCAATGTTGTGTAGAGCAAAGAAATCACAATTATTCTGGAGACCTTGGCTGATGAATGAAGGTCATATCCAGGATGATGAATTGGCCATGCTAAATTCTCCCTCAGTGAACAGATGCCAAATTGTGGTGACTCGAGGATTTTCACAGTAACTTCATTGCAGTGCGAATGTAAGCCTACTTGTGACTAACAAATAAATAAATGTTTTAAATTCATAGAATCCCTACAGTGCATAAAGAGGCCATTTGGCCCATCAAGCCTGCAACGACAACAATCTCACCTTGGCCCTATTCCTATGACCCCACATATTTACCCTGTTAATCTCCTGACACTAAGGGGCAATTTATCATGGCCAATCAATCTAACCCACATATCTTTGGTGTGTGAGAGGAAACTGGAGCACCCAAAGGAAATCCATGAAAACACCACAAAGTTACCCGAGGCTGGAATTGAACTCCAACTCCCTGGCACTCTGAGGCAGCACTGCTAACCATTGTGCCATTCCAAATATATTATGATTCCTTGCAGAAATCTTCGAATTGTGCTTCCAGGTTCAAAGAGGTCACGGAATCTGTACTGCTGCAGGACAAAGTGATCATAGCAGCTCCTCAGAAATCCTGCAGAAATGTTTCAGAAATGTGAGAGCACAGCTTGTACATTAATAGAATGGAAGTACTTGCCGATGACAAGTATTATTGGTTACCCTGGGGATGCCCAGATTGCCATGTCCCTGCAGTCAGCGATGCCCTTTACCTGTGGAAAGCCAGCTGCAGATGCAACCCCGAGCACAAGACTGTTGTCCTATGCTCAACCATCTTCAATTGCTTCATTAGTGACCTCCACTTCATCATAAAGCCTGAAGCGAGAAAGTTTGCTGATGGTGCACAATGTTCAGTACCATTCTCAACACCTTAAATGCTGAAGCATACGTAGCAAGACCTGGTCAACATTTAGGCTTAAGACGACAAGTGGCAACTAATACTCACGCCACAAGTGCCAGGTAATCACCATCACCACTAATAGATAATGTAACCATCATTTTTTGTCATTCAATGCTATTAACATTGCTGAACTCCCACTATCAAGATCCTGAGAATTACTGTTAACTAGAACCTGAATTCAACCAGCCTCATGGTTGAAGCTACGAACCAGAAACTAGAATGGCCATTTTCACTGCAAGAGCAGGTCAGAGTTTGGAAATCCTAGGAGTTCACCTCTTGACTCGTCAAAGCATGTGCAGCATTGGCAGGACATAAGTCAGGGGTGTGATGGGATACTCTGCATGTGCTTGGATGAGTTCAGTTCCAGCAGCACACAACAATCCAATGCTTCTACTTTCTCAGAAGTCTAAGGAAATTTGGCATGTCAGCTATGACTCTCACCAACTTTTACAGATGCACCATAGAACCCATTTTTTCTGGTTGTATCACAGCTCGGTATGGCTTCTGCTCTGCCCAAGACTGCAAGAAACTACAAAAGGTTGTGAATGTAACCCTACCCATCATGCAAACCAGCCTCTCATCCATTGACTCTGTCTATATTCCCTACAGCCTCGGCAAAGCAGCCAGCATAATTAAGGATCCCACGCACCCTGGGCATTCTCTCTTTCATCTCCTTCCTTTGGGAAAAAGATACAAAAGTCTGAGATCATGTACCAGCTGACTCAAGAACAACTTCTTCTTTGTTGCCATCAGATTTTGAATGGACCTACTTTGCATTAAGCTGATTTTTCTATGCACCCCAGATATGGCTGTAATGCTGCATTCTGCAGTCCCTTGTTTCCTTCTCTATGATTGGTGTGCTTTGTCTGTATAGTGCACAAGAAACAACACTTTTCACTGTATGCTAATACATGTGACAATAATAAATCAAATCAAACTCATTTGAGACACAACTGTTCACTTATATCAAGGAAATTCAGCCTTTGTCTGCACACCTTGTGTCACAGATAGTACCTGCTTGAAGTGGCTTCCTTCTCTGCTACTCCCCTTTATGCTGTCCAGTTGCATCTCTGTCAGCAGCAGGCTGCCACAACTGGTCATGTTTCTCCCATTCTGAGGTGCAATCTAGGGCAGCCAAGGCACCAATTGGCCTGATGTGATTCACAAAACCTCTGAAGCGTAGAAAGCAAACCTACAGCTGAAGTGCCGTGAACAAACAAAGCTCTCCCCATTAGTATAAAAGAGAGCTGCAGTGTGCACTGAGTACTGATTGCAGTATTTCCATGAGTTTTAACCAGGCCCTCATTTGCTGGTATGTTTTCAGAGACATTGAACAGAGACACTGAATAGAGCCTTGTTTTCAGAGATAAATTTCAGGAAGCCTGGGGAAGTTATGGATGTGGCTGTATTGAAATATCACTCCATTGAGCAGTTCGCAGATATTAATGAGTAACCTGCTTCTCGTGAGGTGATTGTATGCCACTAGCCAAATAGTAGAATTAAACGTGGAAGTCGGCAGCTGGAGTTCATATCTCCCTGACTCAGAACTTTGCCAAATTTAATCCCCAATTGTACCTAAACCCATGAACTCCTCTGGGTTCAAATTCCACCCACGTTCTCAAGGCTCTGCCAAAATTCAGCTGCATTCAACTGTTTGGATGCAGACCAAATTGTCTCTGCATGACTCTTTCATCTGTAATGAAATTCTATATCTTCATTCAGCATCCTCATCACTCTTTTGTTCTTTCCCTCTTCTCCTTCATATCTGTCTGAGCAATGTGTATCTGCCATAATTACAATGCTGAAGTCCTGTCCATGCTAATTACTCAGAAGTTCTGCGGCCAGAATTTACAAATATACTTCTCTTTTAATGACTAAGCACTAAGCTTTTGACTCCAGGACAACCTGTGGAACGTCCTCCCACATCCTCCATGAAGGATGGACTGGAGACAACAGATCGGAGTAATAGGCTTAGTTTGGAGCTCAATGCCCTTCGGATCCGAGGCCAGGGACCTGTCATTGGCTAGTAGTGTATGGATTTGTCTGTGGACCCAGTGTCTTTTTTTCACTGAGTAAAAGAAGGGAGTGTCACTCTCCAGGTCCTTGAGGAACTGGATCCACAGCCTTATATATAAGTCATGGGACCCAATGAGTTGCACACCCTTCTTCTCTTTGTACACTGACTGCAGGGCCGGGTCCTCATTAAATTGACCAAGATCTGACTGCAGGTCAATGTCCACGATTTTGCATTTCTACCTCTTTGTCAATCCTTCCCAGAAGAAGACTCAGACTTGAGTCTCATGCACATCCCATGATAACCTCCAGGAGGTTATCATAACCTCCTTCTTCAGCTGGCCTGGAGACAATAGAACAAGCCCAGGAACTGCTTCTGCTCAGCAGCAGGTTGTAAAAATGCCAGTTGAGTGCCGATACTGGAACGCTCCAACTCCCGGCATGCAAAAATGAAAACAATGGAGTAAGGATGGAGATGTCATCAGATGTTGACCAAGCGGAAGGATTCAATCAGGGTCATCAACTTCTTTATTGTTGCTGAATAGCCTGGGGCACTGTCATGGTCACTGACCCCAAGGATCACCTAAATTCCAGTGCAGCAATCA
Organism: Carcharhinus amblyrhynchos; assembly: GCF_965287045.1. Classification (NCBI taxonomy): domain Eukaryota; kingdom Metazoa; phylum Chordata; class Chondrichthyes; order Carcharhiniformes; family Carcharhinidae; genus Carcharhinus; species Carcharhinus amblyrhynchos. The sequence continues at coordinate 96,394,816 of NC_137326.1, read as the reverse complement.
GTCCGGCACAGGCTCCCTCACTGTTAGAATGTAACCGATGATAACATTGGATTGATTATAATGTAACGAATGGTAATATGCTGTGGGTGGGGGGTGGGGGAGGCTGTCAGCTAACTAGCTGACTCGGTAGGCAATGTAACCAATGAAAAAAATTATTTGGGATAAGAAAGCAGTTTAAGAGCTGGGGGGAGCTTCTATGATCAAAAGTGTGGCCTCAAGTTTTAGAGTAATGAAGTTTCTTTATTAAACCCTTTTCTTTGATTTACTTACTGAAGTAAATTCTTTTTATTGCTTGCAACTCAAGAATTACTTCTGCTGGATGAACAATGATCCCTAACATCTTGGCTGAAAATGTGGAGCCAACAAATTAGCCACCCTGTCAGAATTAGAGGATGGGTGACTCATGATCCTAGCAAATCCCAGAATCATGTAGCTTTGTCTCTCAGAACAGTGTGGGTTTCCTGCAGGAAGCATATTGCATACTTCCTACCCTGGAAGACTAGGAATTTCTGGAACCTGCACTGTTTCTCTACTGCCTTTGACCTTAAAGCTGGCTATGATTACCCTCATTGTCAAAAGGTGAAACTATCTTCAGTATACAGCATGGAGCGAGAGGACTTCTAACATTCCATCACCCTCAGGAACCTCGTGGGAAATATTTGGAACTATCACTTCACATTCTGGTCTAAACTGGGTTGTCCTTGGCTGCCTGGGCAAACAGAAAATAAATGGAAGCGAATGCCACTGGTCCAGATCTGTCTGGACTCTGTCTCGGTGACCAGGATTCTTCAACAAAACATTCCTGAAGCTTCTGTGAAAAGGTGAGGGGGGAAATGGATGGAGGGCATTAGGGTATCCACCACCTCACCTGACAACAATTCTAGGTTGTCCCCAGTGCTCACCCCCTCCTCCAGAAGATCGCTTTCAGCTTTTGGCTCTTCCCCCATATTGTCACCAGCCAGCTGAACCTCTGTCATAATCCTATCCCCCGGATCAATGGCAGAAGGGCACCCTCTGGTCTTCTCCAAAAGTGCCGGATTGCCAGGTAGCTGCAGCTCAAGGTATGGCACCCTTCCTGGTGCCAGGTCATCTGATGTCTCAGGAAATAATTCCAGTTACAGCACAAGTAGGGAAGGGGCAAAGGATGCCTCCCCTTTGCCATTGTGACCCAGTGACTCAGTGGACAGGGGGCCACCACAGCCATTGGAAAGCTAGTGGGCACCTGTGGGTCACAGGTCACAGGGGGTAAGCTACCTCAAGGGTCACATTCAAGCCACTACCCAAGAAACCCAGTTTGGATGACAGCAGCAGAATGTCCCTACTTTCTGATCCCCCTTGAGGGTGGAAAGGTAATTTTGGGGAGGAGACGCCGCATCCTATTCACTGGGAGAAGGAACATGCGTGATGGCACAAGTTATAAAATCCTCCCCCCCAACCCTCTCCCCAAGGGCTAGCACCTCTTGACAAGGCAGAGGTAGATAGGTGGTGGTTTCAAGGCAAATGAAATCTCCATATTCTTGGGGTCTTCCATAACCACCACCCCCCTCTCCGGTGCTTTGCCTTCAGGCACTTTGGTGGGTTAATTCTTTCCAATAAAATGATTGGTTTGGGGCCACGCCAGGGAAGGGAGAGGGTTGTGGTTGGGGATCTGATGCTGCCTCAATGAATCCAAGATCTTCACTATTGAGACACATGGTTCTCTGTGGAGTCTAGAGTTGGGCCTTGTGTTGGTGAACCTTTACAGCTTGGGGTTAGGACTGGGAGTGATGGTTATTTGAGGGCTCACCCCAGTTTTGTCATTATTTTCTTGGACCTCTAGGATGTCTACCCTCTCCCTCCACAGTTGTATAATGGTTTGGATAGAGGGACCACTGGTCTGGATTCATTCTGCAAGATCTGGGATTGAATTGCAGGGAGGGGAAAGTGGATGCAGTACCAGCCGTGGCCTACATGTTGTTCTGGCAACCTTGGAGGTGGGGCAATGTTTCCACAAGTGCCCACCGCCTCAGAGAGAAACATCACTGCAGGCTGCCTGTGGGCCAGAAGACCTTGTAAGACCCTCCAGCACCTCCTCTGGGGCCAGATCAATTAAAGCCTCACATTAGAAGGGAAAAATGTGGTTGAAGATAGGCTAAGCAGTATTGGCACCTCCCTGGACCTAACCGCCATAAGTTGTTACAACTGTGGGAGGAGCAGCTCAACAGGGATGAAGGATGCACATTCGATAGTGTTACTCTCTGTGGAGTCATCTCCAGTGTATCAACTACCAGAAACATTCCTTTGCCAGGGCCAGCTGCACTGTCCATTCAGAATACATCTTCTTGCCACAGATACACGAGGCTGTGACTATGGCTGAGGGGTCAACAACGCCAACAATAGCCTTTACACAAGTATCTAGTCATTTCAGAGTGCATGTAGTTCTTTTGCCCAAGATATTTTATGACAAGAAGGAGTGGTGATGGGGTTGCAGGAGCAGTGGCGGTTGGGGTGGGTGGGGAGGGACATGTAGTGGCGGGTGCAAAATCAGCTGTTCCTGCGTATATTCTTGTTAAGGGCCTGGCAACCAGTGATGATGTTTCCACCATGGGTTACGACCTGCACCCATTCCGAACTCCTGTGTTGATCAACTCTTGTGTAACTGACTGTATTATACATTGGGGGGTGGGGTGCTGGGGGGGAGGGGGGTGGGGGGTGGGGGATTGTGGTAGCAAGAGCAGTGGGGCTGGTTCTCAGAGATGGCTCCAAACTGACACCAGGTCCTTTGATTAAGGGGATGCCCCTATAGTCCGCAACATCTGCAGCCCACCATTGGGTTAGTACCAGCCTTTAAAGTGGGCTTTAAGGCCCTCAGATGGCAGCAATGTGGGAAGGCTGCCCACCAGGGGAGGGTAGGTGGGAAGTCCTGCCAGTTTAAATGTCCCCACCAGCCCGTCTTAAAAGTCACCATGGGAAAAGGCAGATGGTTCCACCTTATGTGTCTGCTAGGTTCAACAAATATAGAAGGAGCTATTTAATGGGGTAATGTTGGGCACTCATGTAAGTTAGTAGTAAAATCTTGTCATTCATGCTCTGTTGGTGGATGATGTTTAATCAAATAGAGGAAACCGATATAACATTTCTTAAGGTTTGATTTATTTGCTCAGCTATCTCATTCTATGAAACACAGATTTCTTTCCCATTAAGTTTCTCCTCAAGAACGGAAAGTGGCAAATTACAATAGCAGGAAATGAGAACTTTAATTGCTACATGATGGCTTTGAGTCGTCTTAGATTGCTCTCGATCCTACATAATAACGGGAGTGTAAAATCGTTCTCTTTCCATCTTGATGCACAGATGTAAAACCTCTTAGAAGGAAAATTTCATCAGTAACATGACCTTGTTTGAACAATTCTATTATCGTACATGATGAAAGTGAAGCTATGAAAGGGCCAGCTGATAAAGTGCATTTAAATGAAAACAGAAATTAGTGTCATCATGCACAATGACGGACCAGTGAGCAGGTAATTATTTACAGTGATTCCGATCAACAAATCTATACTGCATTCTTTATTGCTATGATTTCAATGTATATTAGGCCCAAATTACTATAATGCAATTTGTATAATTCATTTGTAGTGTAGTGCAGTATATTCACGCAATTATTCAATGGCACTTAGTGAAAGAAATCAATAAGGAAATTAACATTTATTTCACTATTATGTTGGGAGAGAGCAAGCAATAATGGCAATGGAAAATAAGATAACTAAAATCAGAGACAAATTTTAAGCAATTTTTTTCTGACAGTAACACGGGATGAAAATGTGAGGCATATCTGTATAACCTTGAATGATTAAAAGTATGGTGCAAACATTATTGTTAGGTCAGAAATCAGTTTGTGAATTGATAGCATTTCTCCAAACATAAATTGCAATCACCTTGTCCAAATTGAAGCTATCCACTTTGCATATATGTAAATTCAGCTGCTTCTCTATCAGTTCTTCATTGGCATTCGCATGGGTCTATTCATCAATGCAGGACACAGCTCTGTATCCAGAGGTTTATTCATAATGCCTGTGTTGTTACATTGTAAACATAATAAGACAATTTCTAAAAGGATAGCAACCAGAGACTTGACAGCTGCTGACCAGTTGAATCCCACTAACTCAGCATAGACTGGGAACCAAACCAAACAAGTATCACTTTCACCCTAATTGAGGAATGTATGTATGTTAGTATTTTGTCAATGGAAACAAAGAGAACTTGATAAACTAATGTACTTCCTCCTCATCCACTGTTGAAGTGCACGATGCAGGAGAATGGGGTGCAGGCCTAAAAATCTGTCCTGCGTCCAGTGCCAAAGAGTTTGCAAGTCTCCTGGCCCGTTTCTAATGACGTGAACCAAATCACGCCCAGAAAGCGCGCGAGGTCAATGACCATATTTAAAATAGTATTTAAACATGCATGGTCCATTCAAATAACAGTGCACGGAATTCTCTGGCCTTTAAGTAAGGAGTGAGAATCACAACTGGCCTCCACTAATGGAGAGCTGGCGAGATAGTCAGGTGGTGGTGGGGGGTGGGGGGGTTGTGGATAGGGAGGGTGGGTTTCAGAGGTCATTGAAGCCTTTACTTTGTTGGGGACATGGCCAGGCGGTGCCCACCTAGCACACTAGCCGTGCCTACCGGACTCCCTGGCAGAGGCCACCAAGCATTCCAGCAATGATTCGATTTGATTTCTTATTGACACATGTATTTGGCGTACAGTGTAACGTATTGTTTCTTGCGTACTGTTTATAGACTACATAACGGAGAAGGAAAGGATAGGGTGCAGGATATATGGCCACCGTACATCCCAGCATTTGGACACTGCCTGTGTGCCTAGGACAATGCCAAGGCAGTGGGGCTATGTTGAAGGGCTATGCGGCGGGGAGAGGGGAGGAGGCCCATGCGGGGGTAGATCATGTTGGAGGTCACGATGGAGGGGAAACATGTCGGGAGAACCCTGACTCGTGTCGGGGAGGCAGTGATGGAACATGCTGCTGACGAGGGAGGGAAGGTGGGGGTTCTGGTGTCAACTGGGGAGGAGGGGATCTCCCGTGGCACTGTGAGATTGGGGTGTCCTTGTGAAACAGCACCTGAGCTGTCTGATGCAGAGGTCACCGGTTTGTTTAAGGCCCACCACCCCCCACCTCAAGTCCCAGCACAAAACTCCGAATTCTCCAAAAGAATGACGGAGTGTGGAAGGATTGCAGTTTGGAGAGTGCCTGAGAGACCGGCGAGGATCACTCCATTATTTACTTTGGAAAAATTCTGCCCAATATGTGAATACACCACCTACCATGTTCCAAAATCATAAACATCAGAAAGTCCTACATTCAGGGGTCCTATTTTACCATTTTGATTCTAAATGCTGGGTGGATTTGAAACTGGGAGTGTTTCAGTCCAACTTTAAGATCCATTGTCAGGTACCCCCCTACACACTCTGCCTGAAAAAATATCAGCAATTCTGAAAGATGCAGTGCAAGCCTGTTGGTGGGGACTAACTCACCCGAAACGCTACAGCTCCAATCGGCACCTCCAACTGCACATGCGCAGAAAAAAAAAATAGAATAATGCCCCCCTCAGCATCCTTCCCGGGCTGGATAATGCCACCCTCCTCTGCCCCCATAGCTATTGCCCCACAACATTACTGACCCTCTTATTACCCCCACCCTTTCGCCACCAAACCGATTGTGGGCCCCTCCTCCTTCCCCGCCCACTGATCTCAGGCAGACTGGCAGCGGACCCTCCTTCCCCCCTCTGATCTCAGGCACAGTGGCAATGGACCCCTGTTCCCCTCACTGATCTCGGGTAGAGAGGTGGTGGACCTCCATTCCCCTCACTGATCTCAGGCAGAGAGATCCACCCTCCCCCTCCACTCTACAGATATCAGGCAGAGTGATTCCCCCCTCATCCCTCCCGCACAAGGCCCCCAGCTCCTCTGGACTCCAATGGCTGTGCGATATTGCCCTCTCTCTCCCATGTCCCCAATCACTGAGGCACTGATCCACCTCCCGCACCCACCCCTCTCCCCATCAGCACATCTGCAAATGCTCACTTGCCTTCCCCTCAATGCTAACAAGCAAACTGTTGGAATGCTCTGCCAAACTGCCTGCAGCTGATCTGCCCTAGTGAGGAGCAGCTCCATTAAAAACTCAAGAATGAATAGACAGGCAGCCAGTGCAGGACAATATGCACACGACCAGCCCCCGTTTTTCTGAGAGTGACCTGGGGAGGCTAATGGATGCAGCAGAAGTGAGGTGGTACACCCTCTCCCCCTCAGGAGGATGCGGACCCAAGGGTTCTGATGGCAATGTGGCCTGGGAAGCAGTCACCTCCTCAGTCAGTGCCTGGGCACCTTTGGCACCCCCCCCCCCCCAAACCAAGAAGCAGTGCCATAAAAAGGCCAACGACCTCATCTGGGCAGCAAGAGTGAGTGTTGAATCCCCTTTAGCATCTTCCTCCAAATCTCCCCCAGATCTTCCCATCCCCAACAACCTGCATGCTTTCAGCTCCTGACCCCCAAGGATCTCATTCCTATTCCCCCCAGGAGCCCACTGCGATTGCCCTCTAAAGGCCACTCACCTGATACTCTGCGGGAACCCCACCATCATTTCTTTCATGACTCCTTCTGTCTACACAGGAGAAGACCGACCATAACAACCGTGAGAGGGTGAAGACACGGGGTAATGAGCAAGACCTCCGGGTCCTTACCCGCTTTGAGGAGCGGACGCTAGAGCTGTCAAGGGAAGGGGAGATGTGGGCTGTCAGCGACAGCTTGGTTGAACTGCTGTCAAGGCATAGTCACCTGTCACTCCTTCACTCACTTTGGGGCAACTTCCCGTGGGCATGAGCTTTGGATACGAGGGGCAAGGTTTAATGGAATTGTACGAGGCATGTTTGTTTGCACAGAGAGAGTAGTGGGTGTCTGGAACTTGCTGCTGGGAGAGGTCAAGGAGGCAAATACGACAGTGACCTTCAAGGAGCGTCGTTACAGCGACATGAATGGGATGGGAATAGAGGCATATGATCCCCGAAAGGGTAAGGGACAACAAATGGGTTGGGCAGTCTGGTCACTGCAGCTTGGAGGGCCGAAAGGCCTCTTCCTGTGATGTAATTTTCTTTGTACATTGTTCTACGTTCAGTGGAGAAATATGAATCACGTGTTTTGCATCCTGGATTCCTCCTCTTCCCTTGTACTTAACATTTTGTCCGATGTTGCAAGGACAGATTCCAAACCCCTCCACCCAAGCAACAGAGCCAGGGAATGCAGGAGGAGCTGACGGCCACACTAGGCCAACTGTGAGGCTGTTGGGACCAAAGCTTTCAGGTGGACCAGCTATTGCCTGTCTTGTTTGGTTCCCCTGCCAATACTGCAAGGGTGGCACCTGCAATGGAAAGCCTGGTGCAGGGGATCCTCACCATGAGTGGCAGGCTCCAAGCGATGGTCGGGTCACAACTGAGGGACTGAACATCTTCGCGAGATTCTACGGCCCATAGCTGAGAGGCTCAAGAGTTTCCAGGAGACCCAGTGGGACAGCACTGAGACGCAGGGACTACGGCAGCAGCCCTTGAGAACATGGCCCACTCTCAGAGGTCCATGCTGCAAGTCAGACGTCGAAGACCCTGCAGAGCAACAGCCCCCCACCCATCCCCCCCACACTCGTAGAGCCTCCACCAACCTGAGAAAGAAAATGGCCACAACGAAAGGACACCTGTGAGCAACAGAGACCCATCAGAGCTATGCACTTACCTCCTCACTTACCCTCACTGATGGAATGCCCAGGTTGACTTTTATGGAGCACGCCTGTTTCGCACTGATTCTGGATTGGCGAACACAGTGCTAAAGAGGGAAGTGCCAATAAAGTTGGGTGTGCAGCCCATTAAGTCAATCTAAATGCATTCAAATATATTTAAATGTTTGTCGGGCCCATTTCAGACGTGGTCCCATTCGCATTGATTTTTGGGCCTTGGTAAACGGGGATCTACTGCAGAGGAGGGCGTGGATCGCGTTGCTCGCCTGACTTTGCCAAGTTTTCACACCCAAAAATGGGCGCAACCTGATGGTAAAATCCGGGTCCTAAGTGTGCTGGGTGTGATGCTGTCAGCTGTGATAGCAGTGAGGACCATTACAAATGGTGGCAGGGTCAGGCGCCAGGAAGATAGCACCAGGATTAAGCCATTTAAAGCCCCATGAGCTATTTCAGTAAGATTGTAATCTGTGAATGAAGTCCATTTACCTGGATTTATCTAGAGACTTTAGTATCTTTGGTTTAGGAAAATCTTTCAGTGTCAGATTTAAAACCCCTATCATCCTTTGCTTGTTGACGTATTTCCTAACTGCATTCCTGAAAGGCCTAGCCCTATATTTTAGAACTTGTCACCCAGTTCCAGATTCCCCAGCCAGAGGAAATAGTTTCTCTCTAACTATCCCATTAATTCTACTTCATGACTTTAAGTCTTTGTGATTTAATCATGACTTCAACTAAATCACCGTCAAAAGTCCAGGGAATAGAATCCCACAGAATCTCCAGATGCAGAGACACAGTCACCCAAAGCTGGAATCGAACCTGGGTCCCTGGCACTAAGTTAGATGTGCTAAGCACTGTGCCACCCAAATACAAGCCTGATTTGTTATCCCTTGTCATTTGGGTGTGGCATGGTGGCACAGTGGTTAGCACTGCTGTGTAATTGGCTTGGATCACTGTTTGTGTGGAGTCTACATTTTCTCCCTGTGTCTGTGTGGGTTTCCTCCAGGTGCCCCAGTTTCCTCCCACAGTACGAAAGATGTGCTGGTTAGATGCATTGGCCATGCTGAATTCTCCCTCAATGGACCTGAACAGGCACCGGAGTGTGGTGACTAGGGGATTTTCACAGTCACTTCATTGCAGTGCGGATGCAAGCCTACACTTAAATAAATAAATAAACTTAAATTTAAACTTATTCCATACTTCAGCTAGATTATGGCTGATCATTTACCTAAACACCACTTTTCTGCACCATCCCTATAACCCTTGACAGCATTGGTATCTGGAAATCTCTCAGTTTCTGTCTTGAAAATAATCATGAAGCTTCCAGAGCCCTCTGGGATAAAGAATTGTAAAGATTCACCACACTACAAGTTCTGTTGCTGTTATCTCAGTTTTACTGAACATTTGTGTGGTTGTCATTAAAGACTCATAGATGGACGTTAAAGATTGGAAGGGATGTGAATTTAAAAATGATGATTCACCTCTGAAATTGTTTGATGCACTCGACTATTTGTTTGAAAGAATTTTGCATGTCATCAAAGGAACTTTAATTAAATGCTGTTATTTGAAGGATGCACATAAAGCGTACCCTTATTATAACACTGCAGGATACAGAGCTATCTCCATCATGGTGCCATTGCTTGTTGCTTTATCATTGTCTCTTTGAAGTTCACGTACAAAGAACTGCAATGGAAGATGGAAATTAACCTGAACTAGTGTCGCAACTCATTCCCAGGAGCTATTTCATAATAGATCACATGTCACACTCTTCAATTAAGTTTCTTGCTTTGATGGGTTAAGCGCTGCATAATTATCAGCACACTGACAACGGGTTATGGATAACTTTGTATTTGAACAGAATGTTCTGAATCACAGCGGCCACTTCTTGCCTTTAGGTTTAATCAATTCTAAATGACTGTGAATGAATGAAAACACCAACTGATGGATCAAACGTAGATAGCGTTCAGTTCTCTTGTGCTTCACAGCAGCAGGTGCAAGCTCAAATGGATCAAGGGAAGACACTTGTAGCGGGCTGGGGAGAAGAAGAAAAGCGTGCCCCATCAACTTTAGAGTAATAAGACCAGTTGTAGGGGAAAGCCACAGAGGCCTGTAGGAGATGGGCAAAAATTCTGAATGGTATCTTCACCCATTAAAATACCGGGGACTTACACTGCACCCTCGTTTACATTTTGTAACAAAACTCCACTTGCTTTGGATCAGAATTTCCACTGCCTGAGATGACTGGAAACTTGAAGGGAACAAAAGTAAATAAAAATGAGGAAGAATCAATTTCTGCCAAATTTGGCAATCCATTATACCTGCTCTGTGCCTACTTTATAATGGAGACAAAAATAAGGCAAAACATTGTGTTTCATGACAAAACAATAACTATAAAGTTATTTACTATTTTGTTGGAGTAAATGACACACTAAGTAATGTTGTACAATAACATTGAATCACATAGAAATACAGCACAGATCCAGGTCACTCAGTTCAAATGGCACATGCATTTATGTACCACAGGAGCCTCCTCCTAATTTATTTTGCCTAACTTACCCAGCATGTCTTCCTAGTTCTTTTTCTCTCATGAATTTATCTTGTTTTACCTGTGATGAAAGTGGGCAATTGATGTATATTTATCTGTTTATAACTGTTTTAAAGTTCAGGGGTTTTTTTTTACAGGTAGTTGGTATGTTTGGAAGGAATGCAGCTCATATGCTGGGAGAACAGGTTAATTATTAACTTTAGCCATGCTGTTTTTACTTCTGAGAGAGCTAATGAATTTTAATTTGCAAAAGAAAAGATCCCCTGGGGTTTTTGATTAAAGGAATGGAAGGAGAATTTGAGTATGCAAGGTCACGTGATAGCCTTACGAGGAAGGGCTAGGTGTTTACAGGGGAGAGAACAGTTCTGGTTGGGGGTTATTTAAAGGCAGAGGTCAGCAAGCAGCTATCTCCACAAAATCTCTCAGAAAGCTTCAAGGCTGTTTACACCCTTATAGCTAGTATATTTAAAGCGGTTTTTCAGTCTGTTCAAATAAGTTGCTTATTTGGAACTGAAATAGTGATAAGCTAGAAATTAGAGTTGTTCCTTTTCAAGTTTAAATTTTGTACAAATAGGTAATAGTTAATTGCTTTATTTGCTACTGTTATAGTTAAAAAATTATTAAATTAAGTTTGTTTCTTTTATAAAAGATTCTTAATTTGTCAGTGGAATTAGTCATGGAGTGAAGCATCCTATCCTCATGTTTGTGCCAAAATAGAAATATTGCTGGGGGTTTAGTCTGTCTTCCTAATGTAAGTTGGGATTCTGGCCAAGGGCCCTAACACACCCTCAATGCATTTATTCTATCACCTCACCTATTCCCCTGTAGCACATCCCGACCATTTGCCAAATAAATAATGTTCTCTTGAATTCCTCTTCAAGTTTATTAATGACTATCCTTTATTTATGAACTTTAGTTTGTGCTCTCCAGAAAGTGAAAATATCTTCTTTACGTCTGCCGGAACAAACCCTTTTTAAAGATCAATGAGTGTAGGCCTCTGCCTCCCATTTTCTCAAGAAATATAACCCAGTCTGTTTGGATTTCTCTGATAGTAGCAACATTTTCATCCAACTTTCATCCTTGTAAATCTTTACTGCACCTTCTCCAGTGCCATTTGTTTTTATTGTAATGTGAAGCCAAAACTGCACACAATACTTAGATTGACATTTCGCCCCATTAACTTAATTCACCTGGTTATTGTTTTTGGGATGCTGCCATGAATAGATGATAAATGCCTTTACGGTTTTTGTCTTTTCTAAGTCTGAATAGTAATTTATAGGTATTTGTAGGAAAGCTAACAATACCCACAGCTTGAAAAGCAATTTCATGCTTGTTTTATGTCAATACCAATCAATTGTCAGAGTTTACATAATAGGCATCATCATCCAGCAATCACCGTACCAGCTTACCCATGTAAAGTTGAAGTATAAAGTCCACTGTGCTCCTATTTTCAATCTTCACATTCTCCCTACAGCAGTCCAGAGCAAATTACAGAAGGTAATTGTGTCATAATTTTACACCAATTTTGTTTGCTTTTGCTGTCTTGGTCAGGATTTATTGGACCCTGACAGAAATTGATTCTCCCAAAAGTGCTGAATTGGTGAGAAAACTGGTCTAAATCCCGACTGTTTTTTCAGTGCAACTTCAGACCTGAATCTCCTCCACATTCTGTGCAATGCAGAGGTATCATTAAATGCTTGGGGGACGGGGTCTACTCATGCCAGGCCTGACAGTTCCAGGCCTCTGCGCATGCACAGTGGCCCCTATCTGTCAGTCTCCCCATTTGCTGGCAGCTTAATCACTGGCTAGCCCAGGACCCCCCACAGTGCTACCCCTTGCGATGCCCCCACGACCCCATCACACCTCCCCCCCCCAAGCATTCCTGGGACAGCCCCGACCCATGCCCATCCCAGGGTGCCTAGCCCACTCCCCCAAAGGCAAACCCTTCTAAGTGGCCATCCCCCGGTAGGCAGAGTTCCCCCAACAGACCATTCTCTCTAGCCCGCCCCAATCGCTGGCCTCCCTCCAGCTCCCAATGCAGTGTGGCAGTGAGACCCCCCACGATCAGCCCCAGGCCTCACCCACAATATGCCCTGCCCCTTGGCACTGCCTGATGCCTGGTGGGCAGTGCCAAGGTGTCTTCTGGGCAGTGCCGGAGGTGCAGGCTGGCACTGCCAGAGTGCCCTTGCCCTTCACTCCCCCACCTAACCCCCTGTAGGGGGGTCTCATTGCCTCCTCCTCCTTCACTCTGGTGGGAACTCCTTCTAGCTCCCTGCAAGTGGGGAGCTACTCTAAACCCTACTAGAGTGAAATACTACTGGCAGGGTGAGAGATGCTATCGGCCCAGAGAAGTCTGTGCCGGGCCTGACAATCACATTTAAAATACACTTTAAAAAGATTTAAAACGCTTACCCCTCTTCCCATCATTTTCCAGCGCAGTCCCAACTGCACCCATTCTCTGGCTGTGGAAGATAGCATGTATCGGGAACGCATGCGCAAAACCTGCGAAATGGCCGACACGTGATTCTCCCAACCCAACACACCAAAAACATGCGCATCAGGATGGGAGAATCACCCCCCTACAGCTTTGCTGAGACCTATATGTTCTATTCAGTGAGATTAGCAGCAAGATAACGCTTCCATTTTTTTACTACTGAAGCACTCTACAGGGAATCTAGTGAATAATTAAAGGAATATATTCACAGATTTATAAATTGATGCAAACCTTCTATTGCCAAATAGATAAGTTCAAGAAGCCTTTGAATCATTTGGTTAATACATTATCCATCACAAATAATGAAGGCAGAGAAGTATCAGTGCCAGATTTTACATCCCATACTGCCAAGAAAAGTGAATTAATTCTGATATGAACCACTTTCACCCATCAGCCCAGATAGGGAAACTCAGGTTATACAGAGAATCTAGATGAGGGATTTACACAGAATGATTCATGACTCACAAGGAAACTACAGGACATTTTTTTTGTCTCAGAAGATTATTAGTGTGTGCAATTCAAGGCTGAGTGAGTTGTTTTCCTCATAGACAAGGGAGACAAGGTTGTGTGCGGCAGACAGCAAAGCGGAGTTGAGATCAGAACCGGATCAGCCATGATCTTTTTGATTGGAAGAGCAGGTTTAAATAGTCTATTTTTCTATCTCTAAGGCCTATGTTCCTATGTACTTCCTGTAGCATCAGCAAAGTAGAGACAGGATGTTTAGATCCGTGCTTTATCTGCTGTGATGTTCCTGGCTGGTGTCGGCTGGGGTTTACAGCTGCTGAAGCCTCATCAAAAACTGCTGCACCAGTACGGGGGAGCGGGCAGACTTGGTCAGTGGAGATGAAACAGCAGCAGGACATTGGTTCTGTGTCTGGTAATGGGTGAAAAATGGAAATGCTTTGAGCGAGTCCCCTCTTCCATGCTCCTCTTCACCACCATTTTTCTCATGGTCCACCTCCACTTCCCTGTAAGACTTCCCTGTGTTGTAGATCAGAGGGTTTATGAACGGACATGGCTAATTTTTCATCAGATACTAAGGTGGTATCCAGAGTGTGCAAGCCATAGAATCATAGAATATCTACAGTGCAGAAGGAGGCCATTGGGCCCATCAAGTCTGCACCAACCTCAATCCCACCCAGGCTCCATTTCTGTAGCCCCACATACTTACCCTGCTAATCACCCTGACACTAGTGTCTATTTAGCATACCCAATCAACTTAAATCGCATATCTTGGGACTGTGGGAGGAAAACGGAGCACCCAGAGGAAATCCACAGAGACACAGGGAGAATGTGCAAACTTCACACAGATGGTGATCCTTGGCCAGTACTGAACCTGGGTCTCTGGCACTGTGAGACAGCAGTGCTAACCACTGTGCCACCGTGCACTCCGTCCCCTCCCCATCAGTGAGATTTAGAATGTACTCATTTTATTGTCCTGTTGGATGCTCATTGCATGTTGTTATTATTATTTATTTCTCTTAGTTTCATTGGAATTTGCTACCTGAAAAATGTTCCAGCATTCAGAAAAGATCTAAGATAAATTCAGTCCAAGTATGTGAACAAAACACCAATACAAAATCTTGTCCAATTTTCCATGTCTTCAGCTCTGATGTACGGTCATCCTAACTTGACACGTTGGCTCTATTCTTTCTCCACGGATGCTGTCAGACTTGCTGAGGTTTTCCAGTATTTTCTCTTTTTGTTTCAGATTCCAGCATCTGCAGTATTTTGCCTTTGTGGGCAGCACAGTGGCACGGTGGTTATCACTGCTGTCTCACAGCACAGGGACCCAGGTTCATTTCCAAACTGGGGTCACTGTCTGCTCGGAGTCTGTGTCTACGTGGCTTACCTCCCGGTGCTCCACTTTCCTCTCGCAGTTCAAAGACGTACCGGTTAGATGCATTGACCATGCCAAATTCTCCCTCTGTGTGCTCAAATAGATGCTGGAGTGTAGCGACTAGGGAATTTTCACAGTAATTCCATTGCAGTGTTAATGTAAGCCTACTTGTGACATTTATGAATGATCTTATAATAAAAATTCAAAGCTAATTGACCTGAACCACTGCCATGCTTTGTGTCTTCTTTAGGGAATGATTGTCACCTGCAACTGGATTGATGAACTTTTTGACACTTACGATGGTTAAGTGACTTGTTAGGTATTTGAGAAACATTCCAAAATCATTTTAATGGAAGAACATATATTCCTCTTTTTATCAAGGTCCTTGATTCTTGCAGTAATTTCAATGATTGTTCAGTATGAAGAAAGAGGCAACTCTGCACTCTGATGCCCCTATCTTAAAGATGCATGAAGTACATCTGGACATAAAAAAGATGTTATCATTTTAGCAGTCTCCTTCCACAGTGTAGCACTGATGATAACATGTATGCCAGTGACTGATTATTGACCTCACAAATTCTGATAAGTGAAAACACCTAGAGAGAAAGAAATAATTCAGATTTTAAACAGGTCATTCGCATGTATTGAAACCTGGAAGTATAATGTGCATGATGGATGTTACTTTCCATTTCAACAATCACCAGGTTCTCTTTTAAATCATATATATGCTTTTCTCTGAACTGTGACAATGAAATTCATTCTGACACTTAAAAGAAGCAGAAAGCATGGTAACAGCTTCTGGCTGTGAACGAAATTGCTCCCAATTTTCACATTCCGTTCAAAGGCACAACTTAGGGCTCTCCTGCTTGGAGTTTTCAGAATAGAGGCAAAATCCCTGCATGGATGCATTGCTTGTGAAGCAGCCATTTTCTTCATTGCACCAAGGACATATAGCTGCAGAGAAGCCATAATCTGATAAATGGACAGTGCTTCTACATTTTCTGAATTGTTTTTATTCCTAACACATTTTGAGCTGGTTTGTTCTGTTGGGACCAGGAACCTGATGTGCAAATTTCTTTTGTATGGAATTGATTTGGATGCAGATAAGAACATTAACTAAAAATGTGCATGGTTTTTATTTATTCTTGTTCTAACTCTCCCAGGAGAAGGTTAATTGTTGGCACATTATGACTTCACATTTTTCAGTAAATCCTTTACTTCCTTTCTCTTTCAGTTCTCCAGACAATAACTAAACATTGAAGGCAATAGGCCACGCGCTCTGAGACTTGCATCAATTCCATTCTGGAAAAAAGCTGCTTTGAGATTGTAATAAAGCACTTTCACAGACTTCATTTGTGAACCCAAAAAGGATTTATTCAGAAGAAATCAGCAATCTTCACCTTGTACTTTATATGCCCCCTGCTTAAAATGGCTCCACCCGCTGGGGTGATTATCCATCTTGAGCACCAATTGGTCACCGTACCCTTACTTTGCTGTGCTGTCCTTAAAGGAATAATCACCAGAAATTACCATAGAGACGCAATGATCTATCACTGAGTAACTGGTTCCTTGTAAAAATTCAGCTCTGTAACTATAGGAGGAATGTAGAAATCCAAAACAGACAGTGCTAGGAAGATTCAGCAGTTCTGGCAGTATCTCTGGAGAAACTGATGTTTTGGGTCCAATTCTTTGGAACCTTCTGAACTCTTCTGAACAAGAGTCATATCAGAAATGAAACACTGACTCTGCTTCTCTCCCCTCAGATGCTGTCAGGCCTGCTGAATTTTTCTAGAACTTTCTGCTTTTTATTTTAGATCTCCAGCATCTGCAGTATTTTCCTTTTTTTTCCCTCTGGAATTCCTTTTGTTTTGTTAATTGTTGCATTTCACCCCCTTTTAACTTTGCACTGTCTGCACTTTTGTCATTTAATTACTTCTGCCTGCCACATACCCTATCACAGACATTAACAGTACAGCACAGGAACAGACCCTTTGGCCCTCCAAGCCTGCGCCGATCACATTTACCTACCTAAAGCAACTGCCTGTATCCCTTATTCCTTGTTTGTTCATATATCTATCAAGATAAGTCTTAAATGTGGTTAATGTGACTGCCTCAACCACCTCACCTGACAGTGCATTCCAATTCTCCTTTGTCCTTTCCTTCCCTTTTCCTATCTGCTGCCACTCCCAGGCTCTGCACTGACTTAAAACTGGTAATTTCTAATATCCTCTTGTTCTGAAGAAAGGCTATCGGCCTGAAACAGTATCTCTGCTTCTTTCTCCCCAAATACTGCTTGAATTACTAAGACTCACCAGCATTTTCTGTTTTTGATCCAGATATTCAGCAGCTGGAGACTAATGAGCTGCTTCTGGCAATAATTGCATCCAACCGCCCTACAAAAACCTGCCATGATTTAATTGAATAGCAGAGGAAGTTCGATGGGGTCTGTGGCTTAGTTATAATTGGATTTATATGCTATCATTCATAAATATCAATTTAGGGTCAGGCAGATGAATTCCCTACTTTGGGAAAAAGGAACATTTGTGGAATTTGACAAAGGCTCAGCCTATTCTCCCTCTTTTTCCAAGAGACTCAAGGGTAAGGGGAAAGACATGCTGATTAGGTGCATTGGCCATGCTAAATTTTCTCTCAGTGTAAGTTGAACAGGTGCTGAAGTGTGGTGACTCGGGGATTCTCACAGTAACCTCATTGTATTGTTAATGTAAGCCTACTTGTGACACTAACAAATAAACTTAAATTTAAAAATGTAAGTTTAAAATCCTCGAGGAAGCCTCTGTATCTGTGGTACATAACATAAGAAATAGGAGGAGGAGTAGGTGATCTAGCCCTTCGAGCCTGCCCCGCCATTCAATAAGATCATGGCTGATCTGAAATGGATCAGTTCCACTTTCCCGCTTTCTCCCCATAACCCTTAATTCCCTTGTCTATCAAAAACCTATCTACTCGTGACTTAAATATATTTAGCAAGGTAGCCTCCACCACTTCAATGGGCAGAGAATTCCAGAGATTCACCACCCTTTGAGTGAAGAAGCTCCTCCTCAACCCTGATCTAAACTGTCCTCCCATTATCTTGAGGCTGTGCCCTCTAGTCCTGTTATCCTTTCTAAGCGGGAAGAATCTCTCTACCTCTACCCTATCCATCCCCTTCATTATCTTATACGTCTCTATAAGATCCCCCCTCATCCTTCTAAACTCCAACAAGTACAGACCCAATCTATTTAGTCTCTCTTCATAGTCCAACCCCCTCATCTCCGGTATCAGCCTAGTGAACCTCCTCTGCACTCCCTCCAAGGCCAATATATCCTTCCTCAAGTGCGGCGACCAAACCTGCACACAGTGCTCCAGCTGCGGCCTCACCAGTGCCCTGTACAGTTGCAGCAAGACCTCCCTACTTTTATATTCTATCCCCCTCGCTATAAAGGCCAACATTCCATTCACCTTCTTGATCACCTGTTGCACCTGCAGAGTGGGTTTTTGCGACTCATGCACAAGGACCCCCAGGTCCCTCTGCACCGTAGCATGCTGCAGCTTTTCACCTTTTAAACGAGGCAGAATTTTCTCACTTTAAATCCTTGCTGGAATTACAAGACCATTTTCAGATCTGGAACGCAACTAGATCTTTGCCAGAGCAACCAATCATTATCTGGCTTCCAGGCTCCTTAACCAATTAGGGAGAGTGAGCCGGCCAATGTATCCATTATGTCAAAGGAAGGATTTCTCTGCTTTTCTCTATCAACAGCTGATGCCAGACCTGCTCAGAATTTCCAACATTTTCTGTTTTTATTAAGGGACCATTGCCTGGCTTGTATTGACTCATCAGCATAGAGATCTTTGAGGCTACAGCAACCACAGAAATGAAGAGGAGGCCTGGGAAGGTTATTCACTTGAACTTCCACACTTACTGGGAACTCAAAGAAACAGAAAAAAAGAGAAAGAGTAGACCATTCGGTCCTTCATGTCTGCTCTGCCATTCAGTATGATCATGGCTGATCCTGCCTTTGCCCCATATCCTTTGATCTCCTTTGCCCAAGAGCTATATCTAGCTCCTTCTTGACAACATACAATGTTTTGGCCTCAAATGTGGTAGCAAATTCCAAAGGCTTTCCACTGTTTGAGTGAAGAAATTTCTCATCATCTCAGTCATAAAAGATATACCCCTTATCCTTAGACTATGACCCATGGTTCTGGACTCCCCTACCATCAAAAACATCCTTCCTGCATCTACTGGTCCTGTGCTGTTGGAATTTTATAGGTTTCTATGAGATTCTCCGTCATTCTTTTGAATTCCAGCAAATATAATCCTAACAAATCGATTTCCCTTCATATGTCACTCCCGCCATCCCAGGAATCAGTCAGACCTGCTGAGAGATGATAATGAGGTGAGCTCACCCAAGAAGTGTATAGAAAAGACTGAGGAAGGCAGCAGCAGGAGTGTGGTCCCTCCAAACCAGAGAGAGTACACTGACAGCAAATAGGAATTCAGGAGGAAAGGAAAGGTGAATACCAAAACACTCCTAGATGCCATGTCCCACACTCTAAATTACCCAGCATTTCCCTCTACGGCACGCCTCAGGTCAATGCATCTTGTAGCTTCAGTTGTTCCTCTCATCCCCTTCTGAGCACCCAACATTCACATTCATCTGCAAGCTATTGCATCTCGCACCCATGTCTGATAATTACCATCCATAAATGGTATCCCTCATTTCTCTCCACACAACGATTCAGGGCTAAACTCACTCATAGTTGGTTTTGTGGCAACCTCAACAGGCTTTTAATTACTTACCAGGCAGATCACTGGGAGCTCGCTGCTAGGTGTCAGTGTTGCTTTGGGCAAAACTGAAATAGGGCAGAATTATGGTGGGATCCTGACCAGACATCAATTTGTAGGATTTCCCACTCTGCCCTCACCTGTACTTGTCTTCACTAGGCTTGGAAGAAGCTTGCCCTTTAAAGTGTTACATGAATCCCTGGCTCAGTTCTCAGTGTATTGGCTGATCTTAGCTGGGCACTGATAAGGGTGGCATGGTAGCACAGTGGTTAGCACTGCTGCTTCACAGCTCCAGGGTCCTGGGTTCAATTCCTGGCTCGGGTCACTGTCTATGTGGAGTTTGCATGTTCTCCTTGTGTCTGGGTTTCCTCCGGGTACTCCAGTTTCCTCCCACAGTCCAAGGATGTGCAGGTTCTTAGTGTCCAGGGATGTGTGGATTAGTGGGTATAATATGTAGAGATAGGGGGGTAGGGCCTGGGTGGGATTGTGTTTGGTGCAGACTCGATGGGCCAAAGGGCCTCTTTCTGCACTGTAGGGTTCTATATGCTCCTAAATTAGAAAATGAAATAAATCAGCTAAGATTCCTCCCCCTGATTACTATCTACCTGTGTGGGTATTCTTTTTTCATTAAATTCTATCATACTCATCAAATTAATTGTCAGAATTTATTGTCAACATTATTGTATGAATAATGCACATTTTGAAAAGTTGCTAAAGATTCTTCTTAGTCCACCCTTGCTTCAGCTCCTGAGAATAAAATGCAATAGAAGAAGCTATGATGCAATAGAAAAGGAAATACTATTTGTCTCAAAATGTGCAACCGGTAGATTGAAACCCAACTCCAGGGATTTAAGCACATCATTTAGGTTGATACCTTTAGCAGTACTGTAGAAGTATCATATCACTGGAGGTGCCACCCACTGAGGCCTGTCTACGCTTTCAATTAGTTGAAAAAGATCCCATTGCATTATTTTAAGAGGAGCAGATGAGTTCTGCTGGGATATCTTGCCCATTTTAACTGGTTATTAATGATGAATTGTGTGTATGTACATTATATGCCAGGTTAACTTATATAACAGTAATGGAGCACACAAATAATTAATTGAGTCTAAAACATATTGGGATGATCTGAGGGTGTGAAAGTTAATACATAAGTGTAACTTCCTGCTATTATGGAACTATATGGCAGTGTAGAAATAAATAACAGAGAAGGAGGGATGGAGGACAACTCATAGAATCTCTAAGATGCAGAAGGAGGCAATTTGGCCCATGAAGTCTGCAGTGATTCTCCAACAAAACATCTTACCCAGGTCCTACCCCAGTAACCCAATAATCCCCCTAACCTAAGCATCTCGGGACACTAAGGAGCAATTTAATATGACTAATCTACCTAACCTGCACACCTTTGGATTGTGTGAGGAAACTGGAGCACCTGGAGAAACACTGGGAGAACATGAAAACTCCACACAGATAGTCACCCAGGACTCGAATCAAGTCCAGGTCCTTGGCACGTTGAGGCAGCATCAATAACCACTGTGCCACCATGCCAGCCCAGAAACTGTATGGGAAATTAGGACAATTGTTGGGCAATTGTCTGGCTTGGTGCTGATTTTCTTTTAGATAGTGATTGCCTTTTAATTAAAAATCTAATCCTGAGTAGTTGCCCTGGCCTTGACCACCCCTTCCTAATTGGTGCCCATTTACTTGCTGCTGGAGGCTGGTGTACCCCATCTCATTCAGCATAGCTGTTCTCTTATTCCAGTTGCTGTATGGGTCTGGTAAGTGGAAATTCCCATTGTAAATGTGCCTGCCCTGTCTATATCACCAATCTTGACAAGGGCAGACAGAGGCTTAACACTGTTAAAGGCCAAGCAGTAAGCCCTAATTCAGAATGGGGCCAAGCATATGGGAGTCCTGGCCTTCCTTTTTGCCATTCTGCCTGGCTCCCATCAGGGTTAGCACAGATAACTGATGGAATGATCGAGGAAATTCAGCCTGTCCCGATTATTAGTGCTGGCACACGCTGTAGTGCATCACACAGCTATTGCTTTAGCAACTCTGGGAATAGATGTCTGTAAGTTAATGTGTTAAACAGTTAACTTTACTGAGAAAAGGAAAATGTGTATTGTTCAGGTATTGCACATTTTGTCCATTAATTCAGAATCTAGTTCCTGAATCACTTTATATTGGTGAAGCCATCCAGCTCTGAAACTCCTGAATCCCCTCTCTAAATCTCCCCTTGGCTCTGCCCTGCTATCGTCCTTAAAGATGTTCCTTCAAAGCTATTTCTTTGACCAAGCTTTTGATTGTTTGCCCTAAATTTCCCTTTGTGGCCTGGCATCATATTTTGTTTCATTGCATCCCTATGAGGCCCCTGGGATATTTTGTTAGGTGAAAGGGAATTTTCAATTCCAACTTGTTGTTGAATCAATGCCAAACTTCATTTGTCATTGTTAATATCTAATATACCTGTGTGTAATCTACACAAGGTTGCATTTCAATAATGCTTCCTCCATAAAAATGAGCTTTGAAAGGTTATGAACTTTACAGTAGGTAAGCATTTGTGATCAATAAACTTCACCCAAAGGCATGAGCAGCATCAGCGATCAACTTTGCAATGAGTGATCACCTTTCACACTGCTCTGAACAAAATAATGTATTAATATGGAAGTTTAAAGTTCCAGGCTGGTCACCAGTAAGAAGATTATGGTAGCATTGTTCAAGTAGCAAGACAGAGTTTCCTGTTCAATTTGCCAACCCTTACCAAGCAAAACTCGACTTAAGATGGTAAGTGGTTAACCAAGTGCTATCTATGTATAAGTGGTGCTGCTGATAAAACACGTGGAATTGAACTATGATCACAAACGTACTTTGTCTCAAGTGTCCCAACTCTACA
Source organism: Carcharhinus amblyrhynchos (assembly GCF_965287045.1). Classification (NCBI taxonomy): domain Eukaryota; kingdom Metazoa; phylum Chordata; class Chondrichthyes; order Carcharhiniformes; family Carcharhinidae; genus Carcharhinus; species Carcharhinus amblyrhynchos. The sequence continues at coordinate 96,372,484 of NC_137326.1, read as the reverse complement.
GGTTACAGGTACGGGATGGAACTGTTATGAATCATCAAAAATTTTTTGATAACACAATGACTAAATTGTGTGCCTGGAGCAAACACGTTCTGGGCTCTCCGGTATGAATTTGTTAGCAGTGCACAAGCTTCAGGCTCTGATGCAAATAATGCATTTTATCATCAAAATACTTTTCGACCTCAACTGAACCATAAAATGTAACAGGCGCCCCATGAAAAACTTTTCACAACACCTTGGAGTACTGTGCTCAGTTCTGTTCGCCTCACTACAGGAAGGATGTGGAAGCTATTGAAAGGGTGCAGAGGAGATTTACAAGGATGTTACCTGGATTGGGTGACATGCCTTTTGAGGATAGGTTGAGAGAGCTCGATCTTTTCTCCTTAGAGAGACAAAGGATGAGAGGGGACCTGATAGAGGTGTATAAGATAAGGTATTGCTCAGGTGGACTCTCAGAGGCTTTCCCCAGGGCTGAAATGGCTGCCACAAGAGGACACAGGTTTGAGGTGCTGGGGAGTAGGTACAGAGGGGATGTCAGGGGTAAGTTTTTCACTCAGAGGGTGGTGGGTGAGTGGAATCGGCTGCCATAGGTGGTGGTGGAGGCAAATTCGTTAGGGTCTTTTAAGAGACTTCTGGATGAGTACATGGGACTTAATAGGATTGAGGGTTATAGGTAAGCCCTAGTAGGTAGAGATAAGATTGGTGCAACTTGTGGGCCAAAGGGCCTGTTTGTGCTGTAGTTTTTCTATGATTCTATGATTCTACCTTTGAGATCTGTGTTTACATCTCAACCAGAAAGGATGAAGATAATCGTGCTAGTACCGTTTATGAACACCAGCCAAACACACACATTACTCAGTGCAGCCCAATTGTTTGATTTGATTTGACTTGATTTATTATTGTCACATGTATTAACATACAGTGAAAAGCATTGTTTCTTGTGCACTATACAGACAAAACATACCGTTCATAAAGAGTGCAGAATTCAGTGTTACAGTCGTAGCTAGGGTGTAGAGAAAGATCAACTTAATGCAAGGAAGTCCATTCAAAAGTCTGATGGCAGCATGGAAGAGGCTGTTCTTTAGTCGGTTGGTACATGACCTCAGGCTTTTGTATCTTTTTCCTGAAGGAAGAAGGTGGAAGAGAGAATGTCCAGGGTGCATGGGGTCCTTAATTATGCTGGCTACTTTGCTGAGGCAGCAGGAAGTGTAGACAGAGTCAGTGGATGGGAGGCTGATTTGCGTAATGTACTGGGCTACATTCATGACCTTTTGATCCTTGTGATCTCGGGCAGAGCAGGGACCATACCAAGCTGTGATATAGCCAGAAAGAATGCTTTCTATGGTGCATCTGTAAAAGTTGGTGAGAGTCGTAGCTGACATGCCAAATTTCCTTCATCTTCTGAGACAGTCGAGGCTTTCTTACTATAGTGTTGGCATGGGGGGACCAGGATAGGTTGTTGGCGATCTGGACACCAAAAAACTTGAATATCTCAACCCTTTCTACTTCATCCCCTTTGATGTAGTCAGGGGCATGTTCCCCTTTACACTTCCTGAAGTTAATGACAATCTCCTTCATTTTGCTGACATTGAGGGAGATATTATTGTTGCTGCATCAGTTCACCAGATTCCCTATCTCATTCCTGTACTCTGTCTCATCATTGTTTGAGTCCGACCCACTACGGTAGTGTTGTCAGCAAACTTGAAAATTGAATTAGAGGGGAATTTGGCCACCCAGTCATAGATGTAGAAGGAGTATAATAGGGGGCTGAGAGCACTGCATTTTGGGTACTGGTGTTGAGGAGGAGGTTGTGCGGACGATCAAGGGTAAGATGACTCCAAGCAAAAAGAAGACAACGCCAAGTTTCAGCAATGACTTCCTTGAGGCTCTTCTTCACGGTGTGTGCCAGCCCCAGAATATCCTCGACCTGAGGGATGGTTCCAGGCAGTCCAGTAATCTCACCTTTCCAGCTTGGGAGGCAGTTGCAAAGGTGGTCAGCACCATGGGCACCCACATAAGAAACACCATCCAGTGTAGGGAGAGGGTGAATGATCTCATCCACGCTTTCAGGGGAACACAATGGTTAGCACTGCTGCCTCACAGCGCCAGGCTCGATTCCCGGCTTGGGTCGCTGTCTGTGTGGAGTCTGCACTTTCTCCCTGTGTCTGCATGGATTTCCTCCAGGTGCTCTGGTTACCTCTCTCAGTCTGAAAGATGTGTTGGTTAGGGGCATTGGCCATGCTAAATTCTCCCTCGATGTATACAAATAGGCAGCAGCATGTGGCAACTTGGAGATTTTTGCAGTAGCTTCATTGCAATGTGAATGTAAGCCTGCTTGTGACTAATAAATAAACTTTAAGAGTAAGTCATAATTCAGCTCACTCTAAGCACACAATCTCAATGGCATTTTGCTCTCAGAGCATCACTCAGCTTGGGATCTCACAAAATAGCAGCGAGGGAGATATGAATGTTGTTATCAATAAGCCAATTCACCAGCATCTTATTCATCAGCCCACACATACACCTTCCTCAACCCATACTGGGGAGGGCTCTGCACAGACAACAAGCGTGTACACTTTGCAACCTCTTCTCCATCTCTTCCCTTCATATTTCATCACTTTGTCTTTATGCAGGCCCACAACAAGAGGGAGGGATCCCAGATCAGAGGAGAGATGGCAGACATCCAGGATGCCTCAAGTTTGAGGAGGATGTCATTGAATTGGTGATCCAGAATAGAGGTCGTTCCTGTGGGGAAGGTGAGAGTGGCCTCTCCCAGCAAACCAATCCAGTCCTCCAAGATCAAAGTCTGACATTCACAGTGAGTGATTGTATTCAGCTTGCTCATGAACACAATCTGTTTTTACAGGCAGCAGCGTGTCCAGATATGCCAGTACGGGCAACATAAACCCCAGGCCAAGACCCACCTCAGAGGAGGATACGGAGGAGCCATTTGAAGAAGACCTGTCACTGTGATCACCTCCAGTCTACACCAGTGCAGAGACACACACCGTGGAGGAGATCTACATTTTTGGAGTCACATTCTGGGGACACCTCACTAACATATGTCCCCAGTATGCCCATAAAGTGACAGCCAAGGTCCTTAGCACTTGGAGGACTGCTGTTTAGACATTTAAAAACACTGCTGTCGTATGCATAATATTGCTGAGAATCTTCACTTATGAAATAGTGGTGAGCATGATAACACCACATCTAGCAGTCTTTTTGTTTCCTCTTGATATTTGTCCTTACCCCTGACAACCTGCAGATAAGTGACTCACAGTGAAATATTGTATCGTGGACAGTGCTCTTCCTAATGCTATTCTTCACATGACTGTACAAGCCATCAGAGTCAAATCTAATGCAGTTCTTATTCAACATACGTGCAGCCACAAGACACTATTGAATTTTTATTTTCAAAACATTTTTAAAAAACAGGCATACATGTAAATTACTGTCTCACTTGACACCTCGGGTAATTATGTGGAAGGCAACAACTGGATAATGTGAGATCCATTGAGGTTGCTTGTATTATGCTCTGGCACTAGCTGCTGGGATGATTAAAATGTGAGGAAAGACATTTAAGAGGAAATAGTCGCTCTGAAAAATACTCAGTGGTGGACGTGACTGGAAAATCCTGGCCAGGGACATGGCTGGAAAATCCCAGAAAGCAGGCAAAAAGATTTAAAACGTAATTTCATGGCTTTTGCAAATTTTGTTCAGTAGACACAGTTTCCATAAGAACATAAGAAATAGGAGCAGGAGTAGGCCATCTAGCCCTTTGAGCCTGCCCCGCCATTCAATAAGATCATGGCTGATGTGAAGTGGATCAGTTCCACTTTCCCGCTTTCTCCCCATAACCCTTAATTCCCCTGTCTATCAGAAACCTATCTACCCGTGACTTAAATATATTTAGCAAGGTAGCCTCCATCATTTCAACGGGCAGAGAATTCCAGAAATTCACCACCCTTTGAGTGAAGAAGTTCCTCCTCAACTCTGATCTAAACTGCCCCCCCGCCTTATCTTGAGGCTGTGTCCTCTAGTCCTGCTATCCTTTCTAAGTGGGAAGAATCTCTCTACCTCTGCCCTATCCATCCCCTTCGTTATCTTATTATTCATTATTGTCTCTATAAGATCCCCCCTCATCCTTCTAAACTCCAACGAGTACAGACCTATTCTATTTAGTCTCTCTTCATAGTCCAACCCCCTCATCTCCAGTATCAGCCTAGTGAACCTCCTCTGCACTCCCTCCAAGGCCAATGTATCCTTCCACAAGTGCGGCGACCAAAACTGCACACGGTACTCCAGCTGCGGCCTCACCAGTACCCTGTACAGTTGCAGCAAGACCTCCCTACTTTTATATTCTATCCCCCTCGCTATGAAGGCCAACATTCTATTCGCCTTCTTGATCACCTGCTGCACCTGCAGACTGGGTTTTTGCGACTCGTGCACAAGGACCCCCAGGTCCCTCTGCACCGTAGCATGCTGCAGCCTTTGGCCTTTTAAATGATAATCCCTCCTACTATTATTTCTGCCAAAGTGGATAACCTCACACTTGCTAACATTATACTCCATCTGCCACGACCTCGCCCACTCGCTCAGCCTATTCAGATCTCTCTGCAGACTTTCCACATCCTCCACGCAATTTGCTTTTTCACTCATCTTCATGTCATCAGCATACATGATGCATACTTCATGCATACATGAAGCAATAGGCTATAGAGGATATAGGAAAAAATTTCACCCTATTGTTAAGCTGATAGAAATAGTTTGTTAACTTATTTTAATGCATTCAGGCATTGTGGGTATCACAGGCCAGTTCATTTATTGTCCATCCCTAATTGTTGTACAAATGATGGTTGCGAGTGAACTTCTTAAAACTTTGAAAATCAAGCAGCTTTGTCCAGTCAAGTGGCTTGCTTGAATATTTTACAGGGCCATAAATCAACCACATTGCTGTGGCTCTGCAGTCAAATGTTGGCCAGACCAGGTAACGATGGCAGATTGCCTTCCCATAAGGACAGCAACGAACCAGATGGGTTTTTACCAAAATTCCAGTAGATTCATTGCTAATGCTGGGTTTTTTTTGGTCCAAATTTATTTCACAATTCAAGTTCTCTGCCTGTTATAGTAGGATTGAACTCCTGTCCTTCAATCAATTGTGACAATAAATTTGAACGATCGGCGTTGCTTTGGGAATGCAAAGCCAGTTTGTGCAGATTAAGTGGTGAATACTTGTCATAACGTACTGAAATACAATTGCGATCTCCATAGGATTTGGCATCTTTAGAGAGAAAATGGTCACTGGCATGTCAACTGGATCATGGCAGTGATACCTCCATGAAGACGAAGGTCCGTAGATTATTAATCATAATCATGGAGCTGGATTTGATGGAGGCAATGTGGAACTGTCTGCCAGTGAGAGAGCCGGCAAGAGTTCCACTTCACCTCAACTGGGGAAGACCCAATGACTTAAGAGCCTTAAGAGCCTTTATTTGGACAGCAGCAAGCCTTCCCCAGAATCAAGGACACTCAGGGGAGGGGTGGGGGGGTGGTGAGATGCCACGCCTGCTATGATCTGCAGGCCAAACAGACGGTAGAACCTCGATTGAATGGCAGCACTAACGGGGAGGCAGTGGCTGCTGCCGGTACAACACCTACCTGAGGCTCAGTGGCACCCCACCTTCCTATGCCAGCTCCTTCGATTGGGCACTGAGTGTCTTTGAACAAGAGACCCCTCCTGGGAACCTGCCAGGCATGCTGCAGAGTTTGCTTGTGGTGCTCTTTGCATGGCAATCCCCCTTGTCTGTTGCAGGGTGAATACCAGTGGGATGAGGTCCAGAGGTGGGCATGAATTTGCCACTTAAATGCCTGAGTTAGCAACAGGGCAGGAACGCCATCCATGGACCTGCCTGCCGCAGAATAAATCATGCTGGAGACAGGGATGTGGCAATGATGCTTCCATCCAATTTAATGTCCCCCATACAACTAAAGGTGCCACAAAGAGGGCAATAACTTCCACCCATAGAATGGCTACAGCACAAAAAGGAGGCTATTCGGCCTGTCATATCCATCCTGGTGCTGTGAATATAATTTCAGATATTAAGTTTGGCATCAAAGGCAAATGAAAGGCAAATCATTTTGTAAACTGCTGGACTGATCTTTTCAAGGTGGGGGGGTGGGGAGGTGGTGGAGGTGGTGGCAGGAGGGTGGGAATTAGACTCTCAATCTTTGCGAAAAGTTAGATACAGTAATTACATCACATTGCCCATCCATGGAAAGGGATCCACATAAAGTTTAAGAGCGTTAAAGCCAAACATAAAAGTAAGGACACTGATTCAGGATGGCACAATGGCACAATGGTTAGTACTGCTGCCTCACAGCTCCAGGAACCTGGGTTTGATTCCCAGGTTGGGTCACTGTCTGTGTGGAGACATGCGGGTTAGGTATATTAGCCATACTTAATTGCCCCTTAGTGTCCTGGGGTGTGTAGGTTAGAGGGAGTAGTGGGGTAAATGTATGGAGTTACAGGGATAGGGCCTAGGTGGGATTGTTGTCGGTGCTGACTCGATGGGCTAAACGGCCTCCTTCTGCACTGCAGGGTTTTTATGATTCACAGTGTGCCATTAAAAGGTGGAGCTGTTACATATTCCAAATATCATAAATGTAATTTCTTAAGTTGCAGCTGAAAATTTCAAATCTAATCTTTGGTGGTTTAGAATATTGTAGATGGGCCACAGATGGGGGAATGCTAAAATTGTCCTCCGTGACCCAGAGTTAGTGAGATGGAAATCAACTGCCTTTCAACAGTCCTGATCAGCAATCAGTGACTTGTGCTGGAAAATGCTTTCCTGTGGATACATGATGAAGACAAGATCAGCTCACTGCAATGTAACACAATAGCATGCTGGTTATCACTGTCCAATCTAAAATAGCCAATTGGTTCAAGCACAGGAGAGCTGTCGACCTCGGTGGAACCATACTCTAATGAGGGTGTCTGCATTCAGGAAGAACGGAAAGAGTATCTCCACAGTACAAGATAGTTAACTCGTCTTATTCAGGGTTTTTACAATATTATCTCCTTTTTACTTGGCAGCATTAATGTAGAAGAATGTCCCAAGATGCAGCACAGGTTGAGATGCCAATCCACAAAGGGGAGTGTGTAAAATAAGCAAATAGGCTGGGGTTTGGGAGGTGACTAGAAGAGGTGACCAGACGTTTGGTCAAAGAGATGGGTTAATTTCCATTAAGATTGCACAAAAAGTTTCAGGGTTGTTTCATTTAAATTACTTAAATTACATTAGAGGGTCTTTCTTTTCTGTTCAACAAAAATACTATTGAATTAAAAAGTGTAAATAAGCCAGTGGCTGTGTAAATTTTAAATTAAGCAAACCAGCAGCCATAATGCAGCTGTAAAAATGAAATGAGGTAAGTCTAAAGCACAAAGCGTGCTGAATGTTCATGTCCATTTTATAAGCTGAAGTACCTTTCTGTTTTTTAAGAAATGTGTGTGTACTTTAGTTACCAAAGTTTCATACATCAATGCACCATGAAGAATGTTGCATTGGCCTTCTGCTGGGAGATGGATCTCTCTGCTGGTGTGTTGTGGTAGTACATCAGTTAAAACACAGCATGTGAATCTGCACTTTGTATGTCAACAGAACTTATCATACACATTTCAATTGTAGATGAGACATCACAGAAAGATGCCTATATAGTATTTGTCACAGCAATAAAAAAAATTGTTAGTTTTTTTTATTGTATCTTTTGGTACTTTATTCCGAAACAAAAAGTCAATTAAATCTAATCAGAGACCCCCACATGAGAGACAAGCCAGATGCAAGCTGACAAGACAGGATAGACATCCCATTTGGGGCTTGATTAAACGAGATTCAAGCTGACAGGATGAGGCATTGCACCACCTCCCAGGCTCGGTCTGAGCTTCATCTTAGCCAAGAGGTCAAGGTGGTTTTGAGAAGAATTGCATCAGGTGAAGCCTTCGATTAATCTCATTGGCTACCCTGATCACTTGCTCTACCCTAGCACAGGCAAACAATAATCATTGGCATCAGCACACCCCAAGTGCAATGGGCTAGCTTGGTCACCAGCCTGATCATGGATTCACTCCCGCCAGATAAAACCTTTTCAAAATAAAGATAGGTCCAACTATTCTGTGTTTCCACAAACTCAGTATCAGTGACAGATATGCTGTCAAAAACTTCCAGCACAAACCTTGCCAGAGTAAAGGGGATCAAGGGAAAGTTTTCCTAATTTAATAATTTTAGTGGGTGCCCATTCCATTATTGGCGCTTCTCTTTCACATACCTTTGAAAAGGATGCGGCTAATAATACTCTAAATAACAATGGAACATTAAATCAGATGTGGCTTCCCTCAGGCAGACCCAAAGGGTCCTATTTTACCATTTTGATTCTATGTGCTGGGCAGACTTGAATCTGGGAGTGTTTCAGATCTGACTTTTAGATCCGTTCTCCAGTGCCCTCCTGTGCACTCTGCCTGCAAAAATACTAGTGATTCCAAATCATGCTGCATTAGCCTGAGGGCGAAGCTTAACATGCCCGAAACCCTGCAGTTCTGATCGGAGTCTCCAACTGAGCAGAAAAAAAAAGATGGAATTCCGTTCCCCTGCCAATTCCCTCCCGGGCTGGATTACACCTCCCCCTGGCCCTACAGACATTACTACACCCCCACAACATTATTGACCCCACTATCCCCCCCACCTCCCTGCCACCCAGACTGATCGCAGGGCCCTCTCCCCTACTGATCTCAGGCAGACTGGCAGTGGATCCCCATCTCCCTCCCCACTAATCTCAGGCAGAGAGATCCACCCTTCTCCCTTCACCCTACAGATATCAGGGAGGGTGATCCCCCACCCCAGACCCTCCTGTACAAGGCCCCCATCTCCTCCAGACTCCGATGGCTGTGTGACATCTCCCTCTCTCTCACCTGTCCCCAATCATTGAGGCACTGATCCATCCCCTCTACTCCACCCCACCCCTCTCCCTATCAGCATGCCTGCAAGTGCTCACTTGCCTTCCCCTCAATGCTAACAAGCAAACTGCGTGTAACTTTCTGGAATGCTCTGCCAAACTGCCTGCAGCTGATCTTTCCTTATGAGGGGCAGCGCCATTAAAATCTCAATGTACAGGCAGGCAGTACAGAACAATGTACATATGACCAGCCCCTAGATTTTCTGAGGGTGACCTGGGGAGGCTACTGGATGAAGCAGAGGTGAGGTGGGACACCCTCTTCCCCCCTGCAGAAGGCAGACCCGGGGGGGGCTGATGAAAATGCAGCCTGGGCGGCAGTCATCTCATCGGTCAGTGCCAGGGCACAGGCCCCCCAAACTGGGAAGCAGTGCTGCGAAAAGGTCAACGGCCTCATCAGGGCAATAATTTAGAATCAAAATGGTAAAACAAGGCCCCAAGTCTGTAACAAGATCTTAGGCTGATTGGTGTTAATAAATTGTCCCTAAATTAGTCGTCCCTCAATCTGGTTATGGTTCCTTTATTGTGGAGTCCAATAGGCATAGACAAAGGTCATAGGCAGAAGAGGGCACTCACAATGTTGAAATGGCGGTGAGGGCTCGTTGGACCGAAGGGCCTGTTTCCTGTGCTGTGTTGTTCTTTGTTCTTTGTTCTTTGTAAGATGAATGAATTGATAATCTAAATAGAAGTGAATGATTATGATATGGTAGCCATAACAAGGACATGGTTACAAGGAGACTAAGGCTTGAATCTGAATATTCAAGGGTATTTGGCATTTCAAAAGGGTAGGAAGAAAGGAAAAGGAGATTGGGTTGTTATGTTGATCAAAATTAATACTGGTATAGTCATGAGCAATTATTTTGGTTCAGAAGGTCAAGTGTAGAATTAATTTCATGGAGATGAGGAATAACAGAGGAAATAAGCCACCAGTTGGAATAGTTTGTCAGTGCACTAACAGTGGCTATACTGTTGGACAGTGTATGCATCAAGAAATAGTGGGAACTTGTAAGAAAGGTACTGCAGTCTTTGTGGGTGATGTTAATCTTGATATTGATTGGATGAATCTAATTAGCAAAGGTAGATTCAGGACAATGTCTTAGAATAATACATCCTGGAACCAACCAGGGTACAAGCTATTTTAGACATGGTAATGTGTAATGAAGCAAGATTATTTATTGTCTTCAGAGAAAAGGGTCCTTTAGGCATGATATTGTAACATGATAGAATTTCACAGCCAGTTTGAGTGTGAGAAATGTGGGTCTTAACTAGTTCTTAAACTGGGATAAAACCAGGTATAAGGGTATGAAGAGAGAGTTGACTCTTGTGGACCAGGGATATGGGTTAAAAGGTAAAATGATATGGAAGTAGAGATTCAGAGAGATAGATATTTCTTAATTCTAAGCAGGTATATTCTATTGAGAAAGAAAATGCTATGAGAGGGATGCACCATCCGTGGGTAACTAAGGAAGTTAAGGATACTATGAAATTGAAAACAAAAGCACATAATGCTGTGAGGATTAGTGGTAAGCCAGAAGACGGCACTTTTTTAGAAACCAGCAAGGGATGACTGAAAGAATAAAGGGGAATAAGTTAGTGTATTGGAGAAAACAAGCAAAAAATATAAAAACACACCATAAAAGCTTCTACAAGTATAGAAAAGTTAAAGAGTAGCAAAAGTGAGTATTACTCCTTCAGAGGAAACAATGAAATTGTTATCCTGCTTTAAAAGTAAATCTCTTGCCAGGTACTTAGTTTAATCTAACAAACCAAAGGACAGGAGTGAAATCATATTCACTTAAATGGACTTTGGTTTATTCAACACTTCCGGTACCAAACTCATAAACTTACAAAGCTGCAACACTTTAACTCTTTCAGTTCAACTCTTTAACTTTAACTCTAAACTTTGTAACTGAAAATGAATACTATCTGGTTTCTTGAAGTCACTGGCCAGGCTGTTCTTCCCTGCGTAGACCTCCCCTTGTGGTTCTTTTATCTTCTCTGAGGAAGCTCGCCTGGGTACACTCGCAATGGTGGATCTCAAGTTATTGCTGGAGTCAAAGGCTGAAACACCTTTCTTTATCGCCAGACTTTTCCAATCTTCCAGAAAATTCTCTGGAACTCAACCAACGTTATCATCAGAAACTGATCACAATGTTCCATCATGGCCAGTGGAGTTACTCATAAGCAACTTCCAAATGTTTATACCCAGCATCATGTAAATTACATAGCTTCACCATATATAATAACAATGGATCCAATGTGTCTAGCAAAGTCCAAACAACTATCTTATTTGTTCAACACAGGAAGTATCAGGTTACATCTCACAGGTAACGACTCACTGCAGCCTTCTAAACTGCATCTGTGTTTAATTACAACTTGACCGAGGTTCCCAACATGCTTTACTCTCATTGCAACAATTGCCCTTACAACTAATATTGCTATTGCTGTTATTGCTGTAATCACTGTTGTAAATGGCCTCCTGGCCACAAACTGGTAAAGGTTTTGAACAAGTATCTATTTTCACAATAGAAGAACAAACAGTATCCAAATAATAGTAGGAAATTAAGAAGCAAGAAAGGAATTTCAAGCAAGCATGATTACTAGGACATAAGAAAATCGACTCACTAAGCCTGTTCTGCCGTTTAACTAGATTATGGCTAATCTTCTATCTCAATACTATTTTCCAATACTATTTCCATGTTATGTTTAGGTATCTATAATACTGAGAAATCTATCAATCTCTGTCTTGCACATACTCAATGACTTATCCTTCACAATCTTCTGTAGTAGACAATTCAGAGATTCACCATCGTCTTAATGAAGAAGTTCTTCTTCACCTTCACCCTAAATGGCACACCTCTTATTCTGAGACTGTGCCCTCGGATTCTATATCTCCAGATGAACCAGCCTTCTTGAAATTTACTTTGTCCACCCCTGTATAAATTTTGTATAAATAAATGCTTTTTCTAAAATCTTGAGAATATCAGCCAAGTCTCTTAAATCTCTTCTATACATCCTGCTGCCTTGAAAAAGCAGCCAGCATAATTAAGGACCCTATGTATCCTGGACAAACTCTCTTCCACCTTCTTCCATTGGGAAAGAGACACAAAAGTCTGAGATCAAGTACCAAATGGCTTAAGAACAGCTTCTTCCCTGCTGCCACCAGACTTTTGAATGGACCTACTTTATATTATTAAGTTGATCTTTCCCTACATCCTAACTATGACTGTAACACTACATTCTGTACTCATTCCTTTCCTTTTCTATGTACGGTATGCACAAGTCCTGTTGAATAAAAGCCAACATATCATTTGCTTTCTTAATTGCTTGATGCACCTGTATGCTAGTTTCCATTGACTTATGAACAAGGGAACCCAGGTCCCTTTGGACTTTAACGCTTCCCAACCTCTCATCATTTGAGAAGTATGCTGCATATGCTTCCAAAATGGGTAACTTCATATTTTTCCACACCTGCTTTCATTTTCTTGCCCACTCACTTAGCCCGTCCAAATCCCTTTGAAGTCTCTTTGTGTCCTCCTCACAATTCACATTCTCATCTAATTTTGTGTCATTAGCAAACTTGGAAATATTACATTTGGTCCCACATCCAAATCATTGATATAGATTGTGAATAGCTGCGGCTCAATAATTTATCCTTACTGTGTCCCATTGGTCACAGCTTGCCAACCTGAGAATTACATGTTTTCCTATGTTCCGTTTTGTGACTTTTCTTAATCCGTGCCAGTATATTGTTCTTTAATCCCATGTGCTCTAATTTTGCTTGCTAACACCCTGTATGGGACCCCACCGACAGCCCTCTGAAAATTTAACTACGTCACATCAACATGTTCTCTCTTATCTATACTGCTAGTTACAAAATCTTGGGAACAAGTTTGTGAAACATGGTGTAGAAGCTAAGGTTTGCTGGCCAAACACGCATACAATCTGGAAGTGCACTAAATAGTGCATATTACGTCGGACACGTATCCCGACATCTTCACGCACTAGCACAGTAGTTTGGTCAGCAAGAGCAATTACACTGCGCACTCGCCAACAATTATCCATCTTTTTGAGTGGCATCCCTTCCTGTTCACCGATGCGCCTGACTGGCTGGTTGGCACCTTGATGGCCACAGGGTGCAATCAATGGCACATAGGATGAAAGGGAAACCTGCAACGGCATTGAAGCCTCTGGCCTAGTCAGCCTGGCTGAAATTAATGAATGTTCTAATATGCCAGATCAGAGTATCAGTCACCAGCTTGTCACATCTGTGTGCAGCTGACTGCGAGACTACAAAAGGGTCGCCCACTGTGCCCTGGAATGATACAGAGGCATAGAGGCTCAGTTCTACCGTGACCTTCAGAGGAATAGACATTAGGTGTCCACCCACACATCTCTGGGTGGACACCTAGATACACCGTATCTAGAGTACCATGTATAGTTTTGGTTTCCTTGCTTATGAAGGAATATACTTTGTTGGAAGCAGTTTAGAGAAGATTCACAAGGCTAATTTCTGGGATAATGAGGTTATCTTATGAGGAAAGGTTGGGCCTACACTCATTGGTGTTTAGAAGATGATCTTATTGAAATAAATATGATTCTGAGGGGTCTTGATAGAATAGTTAACTTCAAGGATGTTTCCACGTTTGGCAGAATCTAGAACTAGGTGGGCTCAAGTGAGAGGTCTCTCATTTAAGACTGAAATGAAGAGAAATTTCTTCTTTGGAATTCTCTTCCCGGGCAGCAATGGAGGCTGGTTCATCATATCCGACATATCCGAGGCTGAATTTGACAGACTTTTGATCCAGCAGAGAGCCAAGGGTTATGAAGGCAGGAAAGCGGAGTTAAGGCCACAATCATGTCAGCCAAGACCTTATTGAATGGCAAAGAAGGCTTGAGGGGCTGAATGGTCTACTCCTGCTCTTATTTTTCATGATGTATGGTCTATCTTGGATGAGAATTGCACACAAGTATTCTCACTGCAAGTGTCAGAACTAGCATTTCTTTATTCAGGACTTGGTCAAAGTTAAGACACTGAGCAAAGTTCACTTGTAGCTACAATATATAACATTTCTCTGGCACAGTTCTTTAAGTTATTTTATAATAACATATCTGAAATCTTGGAGTACAATCTATTAACTGGTGAAGTTATAATGATGTTTCTTCACATCACAGCATCCAATTTCATCATTGTAATTTGGAAAAACATGGCTGAAGCAGGGGAACTGTAGAATAAGGAAAACCAACATACTGTATGCTTTCCAAGTAGGCTGTTGACACTTGAAGTCCCACTAGCACTTCCATGCACAGCGTATAAGAATGGTTTTAATTAATTTTACCTTCCAAACAGATGGGACAGATAGGATTTGTTTTTTTTTCAAATACTTCAACTGCGTATCAAATAGCTCGGTGCCAAGCACAACACCTCATGATGACAAGGCTCCTCCAGGCATGATATGCATCCAACTTGTCAGTCAGAAGAAAACATTGATTTGATTAACATTGACAATAACTTCCCTTTTTGAAACTGGAAGAGATAACTGCCACAGAAATGTGGATAGTTTCTGACAACATTTATGCACAACTCTGAATCACACAACAAGGACCAAGAAACTTTTACAAAGAAATTCAGGAAACTAAGTTATTTGCCTATTAACAATTTCATGAAATTTTATGCAATATAAAGATGAAATCAGTTAGAAATGAGACTGATTCCCTTCAGTATGATCTTCATTCTACATGCATCTATTTTTGTCTTTGCTTCTTGCTATCCGGTTCTTTCTCTGACTTTTCACTCCCATTTCTTTGCAAATAATATTTTTCTATTTTCATTTAATTTTCGATCTTTCCTCTTTGTTCCCTCTCTCTATATTTTCTGGAATTCTCCCAACCCTTTTTTTCTCTGCCTCTACAGTTTCCTCTCCCTCTCCATTCTTCTGTTTCTTTGTGCGTATCCCTTTTTCTGTGTTTTTCTGGTGCCTGAATTTTATACTTCCTCCTGGTGAGTTTTGAAGGAGTTTAAAACTTGCGTAGATGGGAGCCCCTCTGGTATCCCACCCAACCTGAATGGGAAGATAATCTAAGGTGGGGTGGGAAAGCTTCAAATAGGAAGGTGCCCTTCCCCCAATTAAGGCCCTTAAGTGGTCACCTAAGGGTCTTTTCCTACCCAGTCTCAATTTGTAGGTGCTAGGTAATCAGAAATAGAAGAAGTTCACATCTTTGATCTCGGGTGGGAAGATGGGAGGAGCATATCCATTGGAAGTCGTCTTCTAACTGAAGGCGTCCTCCTGTCACAAACTGACAGGATCTACCTCCCTTCCAGACCTATCCACCGATATCCCAATTCTTTCCCTCCCCACCAGGCTTCCCCTACCCTCCCCTCCCCAGAATGCCTGTCACTTATCATCACATCGACTCCCTGCACTTGGTCTCAAGTAAGGGGGGCACGGGGTGGGGGGTGGGGGGTGGGGCGATGCTGCTGATTGCCTCTAATCTAGAGAAAAACACATCAGTTTTATCACTGGAAATGACAAGCTGCCATTTTTTGGTAAGATTTAGTTTCCTCTCTCTAACTCCCACACTTGCCCATTCACTCTCTCCCTCACACACATAGACAAACTCACAGTACACACACACACACACACACACACACACACACACACACACACACACACACACACACACACACACACACACACACACAGAGTGTCTCACTCACCATGGGAATTGTAGTGGGTAGGGATGGATCATGCAAAGGTTCATTGACCTCAGGCAGGATTTTCCTGTTTTGGGATGAGCGTGACAGGAAATTCCTGCCCACAGTCACTCACTCTCTCACTTCTACAAATGCTCACTCACTCTCTCTCTCTCTCACTCACACACACACTCACAGCTCTCTCTTACACACACTCACTCATTTTCACTAACTCATACACACACTCATAGCTCTTGCTTTCTCACACGCACACACACACACATATACACACACTGTTGGTGGGGTTACCACGGGGGCTGGTACTGCTTTAACTTTAGAAAATACAGGACTCAGGAAGCCAATGTCTTAAAGGCATAACTTTATTCAGACCAGCAACATCTCGAAGGTCATCAAGGTGTCAGGGCAGCTCTGACATAGAACAGCTAGACTTCTCATTTGAATCCAACATATACAATTCAAAACAGATCAATTTTTGTTTTCCTTATCAATTACTCCCACTTTTCATTAACTTAAAAATCAATCATCTTCAATATACACTAATCAACTTCAATATACACTAATCAACAATAATACCTGTCATACACTTTAGTCAATCACATCTTATTCTCTGGCATAATGGCATTTTATTAGTGCATAGAATCCAGAAGTTCTCACACACTCACAAACTGCAGCCGCATCCACCCCCACCACCCCCTTCCCCCTTGATCCTGTCTTGGCTGTCCCATTTCCCATGTTGCCTAGTAACCTTAGACCTCAGCCCAAGGTTCAAATGAACATTCCCATGGGTTCCCTTAAAGATCATTGCCAAATCAGATTAACAGATAATTCCACATCTGGGCATGCATCCAACTTGTCTGAACAGTGAATAAACCCTATTTATGAAATATGATTAGGTGTTCTAAATGTTCTTTCTATCTGAAACTTTACTGATAAATCTTGCACATCCTCAAGATTCAAACATTGTCTTAGAATATGGCTTTGCCCTAATGCCTTTTACCATGATGCTTTGCGGCAAAATGCTTTTAACTAAAGTGGACAATATACTTAACAATAC
The DNA here is from genome assembly GCF_965287045.1 of Carcharhinus amblyrhynchos. Lineage (NCBI taxonomy): Eukaryota > Metazoa > Chordata > Chondrichthyes > Carcharhiniformes > Carcharhinidae > Carcharhinus > Carcharhinus amblyrhynchos. The sequence goes on along the minus strand of NC_137326.1, from coordinate 96,355,715 downwards.
ATTAATACATTCAAAAGATCAGCATATGTGTTTTAAAAGCATAGTCACTTGTTTAAACCTCTTACTGCATCTCATATGTGTAAACTGCTTTCTTGTTTACTTATAAGCTTGTTTTTAAAAGAATGGTGATAGTTCTGTCAGTTAAAAATCTACCAACCTATCACAGTTTCCCACTTACACACACACATTCCTCACATGATCTCCTTCATATACCTCCACATGCTCACTCACTCTCACTCTCTCATATACGCACACACTCTCAGCTCTCTCATACACACATACATTCACTATATGAGTTGGATGATAAATTCTTAATGAGGTTGAAGATTATAGCCAGCCAGTGTAAGTTTAAGGGAAGAGATGAAAGATTGATAGATCAACTGATTTGAGGTTTTTCATCCCTCTGATGTACAAGAAGCCATAATTAGACATGACAAACTCACAATATTTCAGGCTGTTGTTAGTAACAAAACACATGATGCCATGAGTAGACAGATGAAGGCACTAACTACCCAAATGGCATGTTTGCAATTAAGCCAAGAGGAAGGCAGAAGGGTTGATACAGTAAAACAACAACAAATCAATACACACCAGACAGAGTGTAAGATTCATAAGCACTGTGGATGATCACATGAGTTCACAGGCAGGAGGAAATGCCTCATGTATGAATCAAAATATGGAGCTTGGAAGGAGTCAAATCACTGGGAAAAGGTGTGCGGAACAAATGAAGAACATGATCAAAAGAAAAATGCCAGAGGCAGCGCAAAAGGGAAAATGAGAATGAAAAGAAACGAAAACATCCAAACCCTGGGTTTATTAATGAATTTGAGAACACAGTAGACATAGGATCCATGCACCACGGTTGTGACAGTTTTCAGAAAAGAAATCCATACAAGCGTTTAGATCGGGAAGAGGGCAGGAAATAAGCTGACGACCATAAATCAGAATCTGAAACTTGATACCTGAGCACAGAGCAAAATCATCCCATAGCTCAGTCCATACCAGAAGTGGTTACCCAAGGAAAGATGCACTGAAGCCAAGCAACATCATGGTAGCAGCATGGGGGAGAATTTCAATTCAACAGATAAGAATGATCCAAATCAGAGAGACATGTCAAAGGAAAAGACATGACCTGCACGTGCTACGCTGTGGAATCAAATGGACCTGGGGTTAAGCGAAGAGCTGCAGCTGATCTCAGTAAACTGTGAGATGAATGAGGTATCACTGAAGGATGGAGTAAGACACCCTTTGAAAAGCACTTCCCAAGCAGAAACAAGAAAGTGATTGCCAGCGTCACAGATCCTGCCATTTGGATAAATTCCATTGTTGTGAGAATTTTTAATTTTCTTTGTTCTTTTCCTCGGAAGGGTAGAGGGTTTTAGTTCAGTCAGGCAGTATGGTCGGTGCAGGCTTTAACAGCCGACGGGCCTGTCCCTGTGCTGTAATTTTCTTTGTTCTTTGTTCTTTATAACATGAAAAGCCACATGAATGAGTGGCAGTCAGATATTGGAATTCCCAATGCCAATATTGGAAGACATGACAAGCTCTTGACAGAAAAGGAAAGAGTTAATTCAGAAAATTCAGACAGCTAAAAAAGATTTCCAATAAAAAAACTGTAGCAGCCCCAGGTAAAAAATTGAAATGTTGACCTGGAAAACTGAAGGCTGAGCCGGACATCATGTGACAAGCTGAAAAGAAGCAAATGGAAGAGTAACTATGAACAGTGGAGCTGGTAATGGAGGCCAAGATGGAAATTCTAAATCTCAAGTCAGAACTTCAACATCATCAGCTCCAAATAGTAAACTGCAGGTGCAGTTGAACACTATGGGGGAGATTTTGAGTCCACACTACCAATCAGTGGAAATGGCAGAGTGCGCTCCAAATCTGGAAAGTGAGTTTCTGAGTTTGGATTTCCCTGGCTCCTTGCCTGTGGAGTAGCGTGAAACACGCTGCAGGACTGCAAAAGCTCATTTTACTACATTGTCATTAGCGAACACTCTGTCCAGGACTTATCCCTTCTCCAGATATTCAGCGGGCATCAGAGTGATATCACGCTGGGCCCATTTTCAACAGGTTCAGCTGTCATGAGGGTCTCCCCCTGGTGAGGGGGGAACATAGAAATGAGTATAGCACCTGGGAAGAAGGACATGGCCAGGCAGTGGCTTGGCAATGTGCTCTGGCACAGTGCCATGCCCATGCCAACCTGGCAGTGAAAATCTGGCAGTGCCAACCTGTACCAAGGCATGGATCCCAGTGGGTATTTCATGGAGAAGGGAGGTTTCAATCAGATTTAGCTATGGGCTTGAAGCTCATGGAGGAGCAGGAGACCCAGCAATAGACATTGTGGGAGAGAGGGGACATTCGGTGCTGGCTCAAAATGTGGGGCAGGTGTGTGATAGGTGAAGGGGGGAAAAAGGGGTCAATGATAGGGGATGTTAAGGGGCTAATGATGAGGGAATGGGACAAATATTGGGATGTGGGGGTTGACTATTGGGGAAGGGGTCAATGAATGGAAGAAGAAGGGGAGTGGCCGCTGTTAGGGGGGAATGGAAGGAAGGGGCGATGATCAGTTGGAAGGCTGGAGGAGCAAAATGATGACTATATTTGAGGGTGTGGAAGGGAGTCTCTGTTACCTCCATGGTGGGTTTGGGTAGGGGGTTAGGTGAGGAGGGAATTACTCTTGTTATATCCATTAAAGATGGCACCCGGATCTCAGTGCAGCCAAGTTTTGTGTTGAGGCCCCTTCCTACTGCATGACGGTGTGAAATCTACATCCTTGATTTTCTTAGACAGAGCATCATAAGATCACTGGGCAGCATGCTGGTACAGTGATCAGCAGTGCTGCCTCACAGTTCCAGGGACCCGGGTTCGATTCCTGGCTTGGGTTACTGTCTGTGTGGACTTTGCACATTCTCCCTGTGTCTGCGTGGGTTTCCTCCGGGTACTCCGGTTTCCTCCCACGGTCCAAAGATGTGCGGGTTAGGTTGATTGGTATGTTAACTTGCCCTTAGTGCCCTGGGATGCGCGGGATTAGCGGGCTAAATATGTGAAGTTATGGGGATGGGGCCTGGGCGGGATTGTTGTCAACGTAGACTCGATAGGCCGAACGGTCTGTTTCCACACTACAGGGATTCAATGATCTGGAGAGAAAAGTGACCAGTTTGTACGGAGGGAAACACATCAATTTTCCAGCTAGAAACAACACTGTAATTCTTTGGTAAGATTTCTCCCCTATTACACAGTTAGAAGATGATTTTTGGTGACCAATAACATACTGCAAGAGAAGAGGAAATACAAAATGCAAGTTAACAAGCAGAGTAAGAATGACAAGAAGCTGAAAAACTGTTGGAAGAAAGATGTGTGGAGAAACATAAGCTGCAGAATTTTAACATGGATCTCAAGGAGATGTACTGCCAGATCAAAGACTGACTGTAGTTTACTGCTTTAGCTGAAAATGGCATTTTACCATCAAAGCAAACCCACAAATAATGTTTTCAACTCAAAAAAATCAAAAACAGTAAAAGATTCTTAAGGTGTTCAGTTTAATTTTAAGTGTTGATTGTGTTAATTTCCTTTAATTTAGACAATATCAAAAAGTTAATGGCTAGGACTTTACAGCCATGATCACACCGAAACCGCAAAATCCCACCCGAGATCAATGGACCTCTCCCTGTTCACCGCTTGCCCTCTACGATTCCCAGGCAGAGGCAATGGGAAAATTTGTCCCAATGTTTGGAACAATTATATTGAGTTATAAAGGCTTTCTGTTTATTGCAAAGGAAGGATGAATGTTACGCTGTTGTATCATTTCAATATGATTTCAGAGTATGTGTTAATGTATTATATGAGAGTCTGGAGTGCCACATCGCTCAGTCTGTAACCATGTGGCAAGCTGACCATGCATCAGTCTGTAACCCATGTTGTAATCTGAGAACTATATTCAATGAAGCTCCAGCATTTGATTGCAAAGTCTAATTATTTCAAACCTCTGGGAAGCACAAGACTTGACTCAGAGAGTGGGATGTAGATTATCTCAAACACCAGGACCTAGGCATGGGAGGGACAGCCAGGACTCATTGCGCTAAAGGGAGCTTCTTGTTGTCTCCCAGCCTGAGCATCCAGCTGCAGACCTGAAAGACCGGCTTAAAAACAGATCAGAACTCTTAGCCTGAAGGTTCTGATGATTTTTAAAAGCCTGCCTTCCTGGTTAGCTTCACTGTGTTGCTGCACAGCTACTTCTGACCTTTGAGCAGAATCATGATTTAATTCTTTTATCAAAATCCCGCCAAGAAAACCTCTAAGCTGCCCGAAGGTCAGCAGCAGCGCAGCAAGTGTACTTGCTTGAAAACATGAGAAGTGAAATCTCTATTTTGGAGCAAATTGGATGCTGTGGTGGGTGAGGGCAGGGGCAGATGGTCGGGTGAGGTTGGGGACTGTCGGTGGGAGGTGGAGGTTGGGATGTTGGGAAGAGTGGGGTGCAGTCCTGTTGGAGGGGTAGGGAGTGAGGATAGATGGGGGAGATTGGGGATAATGGAGAGGTGATGGGGGATTAGTGTATTCTGGAGGGGTTAGGTACTGTTGGAGGGGTCAGGCAGTTGGGATAAGTTGAATGGTGTTTGTAAGGTGGGGGAGGTTGAGATTAGGGGGTTAAATGGGTTGGTGAGAGAGGAGGGAGGGTGGGATGGTGTCGGGCAGGGAAGGATGGATGTGACTGGAGTGGCCTCGGGAGAGGCTAGGGGTTGAGTGATACCTTGGGGTGGGAGTGTTACTCATTTTTGCTGTTTAAGTTTCCTATTTATTAATGAACACTTTTCCATTTAAGCCATAAATTTACAATGTGCAACACAATGAAATCATTCTTCTCTGAAAAAATCTGATCAATAATTTAATCTACATTTTTCCTGAGCTACTTGTAGATGTCTGACTGACAAATCCTAAAGATAGTGTCATTAGTTTAAAAGGAGTAGATGTCATTCATGGTGTATTGCCAGAGGTGTCAGAATGGGAAAGCTGTATTAGCTACAGCATTGAATTATTTTATACATGTAATAATTTCTTTGTAGCCACTTTCCTTACATCAGTTGATCGCTCTGTATCGTGGATAGGGAAGGGAAGCACAACTGAACTCCCTTTTTATACTATCAATCTGTAAGCAGAAGTGGGTTAATTTTTAAAATAGGTTGTGGCTTGTTTTCCCAAACCCTCTGTTTGTGAGGTCAATTTTTAAAATGACTCATAGAAAACTCTCTTTCGGGTTAAATCAGAAGTATAGTTTATTCACACATTCAAACCCAGGGAATGGTCACAACTTCATCCACACATACAAGTCCAAAATAACATAGGAAATAAGAGTTGTTACAACTATAAATAACAAAGAAAAATCCATTCATTCTGCTTGCCATGTATTTTAGCAATCTGTACAGACTGTAACATTTAAAGTAAATGATTTCCTATATTTGTTCCTATCTAGAACCAAGGACAGAACCCTCTTGGAGTGTTTTGATAGGTCACTGGATCTGTTCAAGGGTCAGCTAATAGCATTTCTTGAAGTAAGCACTTTGTCAGTCAGATGGAGTCAATTTTTAGTCAGCTAGGAAATGTCCCAGAGGTAAGAGATAGACAGAAATAGGTTCACTTAAGCTAAAGGGAGCCTTCCATCCATTGACTCTGTCTACACTTCCTGCTGCCTTGGCAAAGCAGCCAGAATAGTTAAGGAGCCCATGCACCCTGGACATTCTCTCTTCCACCCTCTTCCGTCAGGAAAAAGAAGCAGAAGTCTGAGATCATGTACTAACCAACTCAAGAACACCTTCTTCCCTGCTGCTGTCAGGCTTTTGAATGAACTTATCTTGCATTAAGTTGACCTTTCTCTGCACCCTAGCTATAACTATAACACTACATTCTGCACTCCCTCATTTCCTTCTCTATGAATGGTATGTTTTGTCTGTATAGCGCACATGAAACAATATTTTACACTGTTTGTTAATACATATGACAATAATAAATCAAATCAAAATCGAAAGCAAGCTCTGAATTAAAGAAAGTGCTGCAGGGAGCAAATTTTAACTGAAGAGGGCTCAAGAGAATCCTTGAAGATCTAAAATGGCAAGCAAAGGTTGGTGAAGCCATGCTGTGGGCGGTTGGAGCAGAAGTGCCCCTTTGGAGAAGTGGCGTTCTGCTTGGCATGCCCAAAGAGCTAAAATTATGTTTGTGAGCTAGTGTTTGAGTGTACAGAGGAATCCAGGGAATGCAATCTTGGATGATGAGATCAAAATGTTGTGAGGTCGGCTGTCATTGAAGCTGTCCAATTTAGACCAGCTTTTGGAGAGAATTCCAAGGCAAAATCTTTGAAGGTGAAGATTGGAAACCCTTGTGTGAATGACTATGGGCCGGCTTCTCCAACCTCGCCTACAGCTTTAATTCTCTGGTCCCGCTACGGTGAACAGAGATTTGGCTAATGCCAAGTTCTCCATTTTCGCTGGCAGTGGTGGTGGGGTGTCAGCAGCAAAAGAATTCCAGCCAATGTTTCAATGAGATCGGTTGGCCCACAATGTGACAAACACCTGGGTTGGGTTGCTCAGAAATCCACGGAAGTGGCTTTTGTCACATTTGGCATTTCAATCAAATACAGAATTGCCACTGAAATCTGCACTAACAGAGGCACTTCAACCTTCATCTAGCTCAAGGAATGCAGTTGCTTCTGTTGAACAAAACATGAAGGAAGTTCCAAGTTGTCCTGCCCAATTAAGTCCTTTCAAAAAAGTTACCTTTGTCTCCGACAAAGCGTGGGCTGTTAAAACATAGTTTGCTTATTAATTCACATATACCTCATACTTATCCTGAATATTAAAAATAGATGTTACAAATTGTTTTACCTTTTTGAGCTTTTATAACAAAGTTTCTTTTTGTTTGCTCAAAAATTGTGGAATCTTGAGGCTTTCTTCATCTTGTAAGCATTGTGAATTTAAAACTTTATCTACTTTAAAAAAGATATCATTGGACCCCAAATGAATCTCTCTTCATGACCAAAGTCTGGACACGGATCAGAACACACCACAAATGTGAATATCAGATCATGTGATTGCCAGAGACTAGAAGCTTAGAGGGCAGTGAGTGCTTTGTCATGGAGGAGTATTGTTCAGCTAGCTGAAGCAAAATTTTGCTGAATTCCCTGAAAGTTGATTATGACAGAGTGAGATGAGGTTGGTATACAGAGACTCGGTCAGCTCAGCAGGTGATGACAGGAATCTTCCAGAAAAATGGAGTTTGAGGAGGTTTTGACTTGGTGCAGACTGTTGGTCAGCCTGGAGTCCTGCTGTAATGTTATCAGGCTGGCTGTTAACCAACAGAGTGAGTTTTGAATCTAGAAATGTAACATTAAAATTCGCAAAAGGTCAGATGCTTAGGTCATGTGATGTTGCCCATTGAGGAGTCAGGTACAGGTGAACAAGCAGTTTATATGCCTTTGGTTAAAATCCATTGTTCATCATGAGATAAATGATGGCTTTCCACACCTCTGCCGGTATAATGAGTTACAATGGCTTCAGCTTTGTTAATGGACCAGCCTGGGGAAATGGATCATCTGCTGATCCCTGATTTTCTTCATTATAATGTGTTCTCACAAAGAGAGGCATGAGATTCCATAGGGATGAGGGTTGCATTTTTGTTCTGTAACTGCTATTGGAAATTTCCAGAAAGTATTGCAGCTATCTTTTGGTTCAGTAAAGTTCACATTTTAAGTAAGCAAGATAATAAGGTTTGATTTAACAGCTAATGATCTCTTTCATGTCTTGGGACATGACACTCTTGTGATTAATTATTCTTCGAGGATCAGCACTGAACTTCCAATTTTGCCATTATTAGTCTTTCTGCTGCTGCATGCAGGTGTTATGAAAAAAAGACTAAAACTACATTTATACAGAACCTTTCGCAATATCCCAACTTACAGCCAATTAAATACTTTTGAGTTGTAGTCAATGATATAATGTAGGCCTGCGTTTCCCAAACTGGATTCCATGCAGCTCTAGGATTCTCAGGAAACATTTAGGTGTTCCGTGATAGGTCTGACTGTTTGAAATTTTAACAATACTGAATCCAATTGAAAGCAGTTTTCACACCGCGTTGGCTACTGCTAGATGCACTAGTCAGCTGTCATTGCCCTGAGAATCTGGTCTCTGATCGGATGAGCTGGAAATAGTGGCAAAATCAGTGTTCAAAATCCCTGGAAAGGGCGAGAGTGAAGATGACTAGACTGTGGAACAGACAGCAGAGTGATGTAGGCGGATACCAAGGAGGGGCAGCGGTTCTCAGAAGGTGGAGGGCAGTGGCCAAGGAGGGCACAAGGGAAAGCAGCCATGGAGTAACATAGAGATAGGTGAGTGTGTGTATACATGTGTGAGAGAGAGAGAGGTGGTGGGTGAGTATGAGAGAAAGTGGGGGTGGGTGGGGGATGAATGTGTGTGTGATAGAGAAGTGAGCATGTGTGTGTGAGAGGGTAAGGTGTGTGCATGAGAGAGTTATTTAGGGTGCAGAGCAGAAGCCCCATAGTATGTTATGAAGTCTAACGAGATTCCAACAGTTTTTTTCAGAATGCCTCTGGAGAAAGAAACAGAGAGAGAGAGACCTATTAGCAAGCCCCAAACAACAGCCTCCAGAGAGAAAGACACGCACGCATTTTGCTTCTTTTAGGACCTAGCAGTAATACCTGCTTTTCCCTTAGGCACATGACTGCTTCTGTTAATCGACCTAATCAAAATCCTGCCCTGAAAGTCCAGGGGAAAGACCAAAATAAACAAAAATGCTTTAACTCAGATTAACACAGGCACATCTCTCGCTAAAATTAATCATTAGCCTGATTTCTCTGTATGTCTCAGTATGTGAGCTGCCTGTTTTGCCGACAAATTGGCACCATGTAAACAGAGCTGAAAAAAATGACATGAATATATTCTTTAAAGGCACAGAGGTCAGCGTGTGAGTGCATGTGTGGGTGTGAGGGAAAGGTGAGAGTGTGTTTGAGAGAGAGAGGTGGGAGAGTGAGGCTGTGTGTGAGGTCAGAGTGTGAGTACATGTGTGAGTGTGAGAGAGCTGAGAGTGTGTAAGAGAGGTGAGAACGGGAGTGTGTGCAAACATGAGAGTGGTGACAGTCTGGGTGTTTGTGAGAGAGGTGTAACTGTGAGTGAGTGTGTAAGAGAGAGATGTGTAAGTGTGAGTTTGCGTGTGAGAGAGGTCTAGGTTTGAGTGTATGTGAGAGAGAGACACGAGCGAGTGTATGTTTATGTGAGAAGTGTAAGTTTGAGTGTGGATGTGAGGGAGAGAGTTGAGATTGTGAGTGGGTATGAGAGAAGGCGAGGTATGAGTGTGTGTGAAAGAGTGGGAAAACTGTGCATGTGTGAGACAGGTGAGAGTAGTGTGTGAGGGAGAGGTTACAGTGTGAATGCATATGTGTGAGAGAGATGAGAATATGAGATTGGTAAAAGTGTGAGAGAGGTATAACTGTGAGTGTGTGCGTGAGAGTTGTAAGTATGAGTTTGCATGTGAGAGAGGTTTGATTTTGAGTATATGTGAGAGAGCGAGGCGAGCAAATGTGAGTGTGTGCATGTGAGAGGTTTAAGTGTGAATGTGGATTTGAGAGGTGAGAGTGTGTATGTGGGCGTGAGCGAGGACGAGGTATGATTGTGTATGTGAGAGCGCAGTGCAACCATGGGCCAGATTTTCTCATCGCGACGCACTAGTCTTTTGGCCCATCGGATTGGGAGTTGCGTGTGTTAGCCATTTTGCAGGATTTGCACGTACATTTCCAACGCATGCACGTCCCACAGCCGGAGAGCAGGCCTGGTCAAGACCACGCTGGAAACCAGCGGGAAGACAGGTAAGTGATTCTAATCTGTTTTAAACATGATTATTGAGCCAGGACTGAATTCTCTGGGCCCGATATCATCTCCTACCCCTCCAGGAGTATTTCATTCCGGCAGGATTTAGAGTAGCTCCTCACATTCAGGGAACTAATGGGAGACCCCACTGGAGTGAAGGGGGGCAATCGTGTCCCGCCCACCACCAGGGTCAGGCAGCAGGGGGTGATGCCCCCTGGGCACAGGCACCCTGGCAATGCCAGCCTGTGCCCCGACACTGCACAAGGGCAAAGTGCCCATGCCGGGGGACACCTTGGCACTATTCACTGGGTATCGGGCAGTGCCAAGGGTACGAGGCCGGGGAGCAATGCTGAGGAGACAGGGCGTATTGTGGGTGGGGCCTTGGGGCAATCGGAGGAGGTCTCGCTGTCATTTTGCAATGGAATTGGTCGGGGCTGAAGGGAAGCCAGCAATCAGGGTGGGCTGGGGGAGGCGGGGTGTCTGCTGTGGGGGGAGGGGGGGCTGCTTCTCAAGGGGTAGTCTGTCTCCTGTGGGGGGAGGGGGGTCTGTCTCCTGTGGGGGAGGTCTGCCTCCTAGTGGGGGGGGGGGGAGTCTGTTGGGGAGGGAGGGATCTGCCCAGGAGATGGGAGGGATTGTCACTGCTGGTGGGGGGTGGGTGGCTAGAGATTGCCCTGGATTTGTTGGGGGGGGCTGGTGGTGATGGAGGTTCGGCTGGCCTGGGAATAGTTGTGCACGATCAGGCCATGGAAGTGTCATGAGGGGCAGCACTATGGGGTTCCCAGGCCAGACAACAATCTGGCCTCCCTTTGCCCTCCCCCCATTCCGCCCCAACCAGACAACACTATGCCTCCCTCCTCCCTTCACGCCCATCCACCAGAGAGAAATCTGACCCGCCTCCTCCTCCCCCATCTCCAGAAAATGATCAGGCCTCCCTTCTCCTGCCAACACCACACCCTCCCACCCCCCAACCAGGGAATAATCTGACCCGCCTCCCTCCCCACATTCTGCCCACCACTGATCTGAGTCAGAGAGCCACTGGAAGCTCTGAACTTACCTCTTCAGAAGCTCGAGCGTCCAAAAATGACCTTTGCCAAGCATGTCTGTTTCGCACTGAATCTGGACGCGTGAAAGTAATAGTAAAGGGGGAAATGCTGGTAAAGTTTGGTGGGCAGTTCATTAATTCAATTTAAATGCATGCAAATCGTTTCTTTATTTTCCTTTTGTGCAGTTTTGGTCGCCGCACTTACGCAAGGATATTTTGGCCTTGGAGGGAGTGCAGAGGAGGTTTACTAGGCTGATACCGGAGTTGAGGGGGTTGAGCTATGAGGAGAGGCTGAATAAACTAGGCTTGTACTCGTTAGAGTTTAGAAGAATGAGGGGAGATCTCATTGAGACATATAAGATGATGAATGGGATGGATAGGAAAGAGGTGGAGAGACTCTTCCCGCTCAGAAAGGACAGCAGGACTAGGGGGCACACCCTCAAGATAAAGGGGGGGCGGTTTAGAACGGAGTTGAGGAGGAACTTCTTCACTCAAAGGGTGGTGAATCTCTGGAATTCTCTGCCCGTTGAAGTGGTGGAGGCTGCCTCGCTAAATATTTTTAAGACGCGGGTTGATGGGTTTTTGATAAGCGAGGGGATTAAGGGTTATGGGGAGAGGGCGGGAATGTGGAACTGAGCCACGACAGATCAGCCATGATCTTATTGAATGGCGGGACAGGCTCGAAGGGCTAGATGGCCTACTCCTGCTCCTATTTCTTATGTTCTTATGTTCTTTATGTTCTTATGTTTTTTTTATTGTCTCTGGTTCTCCCTGTTTCTTTCAAACCACTTCCTCCTATGATTTGATTTGACTTATTATTGTCACATGCATTAGTATACAGTGAGAAGTATTGTTTCTTGTGTGCTATACAAACAAAACATACCATTCATAGAGAAGAAAATGAGAGAATACAAATTGTAATGTTACAGTCATAGCAAGGGTATAGAGAAAGATTAACTTAATGCAAGGGAAGTCCATTCAAAAGTCTGATGGCAGCAGGGAAGAAGTTGTTCTTTTGTTGGTTGGCACATTACCTTTCCCATCTTTTTCCTGATGGAAGAAGGTGAAAAGAAAATGTCTGGAGTGAGTGGGGCCCTTAATTATGTTGGCTGCTTTGCTGAGGCAGTGGGAAGTGTAGACAGAGACAATGGATGGGAGGCTGGTTTATGCGATGGATTGGGCTACATTCACATTTTGTAATTTCTCCCAGTCAGTCTCGGGCAGAGCAGGAGCCATATCAAACTGTGATACAAACAGAAAGAATGCTTTCTATGATGCATCTGTAAAAGGTAGTGACAGTCGTAGCTGACATGCCAAATTTCCTTTGTCTTCTGAGAAAGTAGAGGCATCGGTTGGCATGGGGGGACCAGGACAGCTGTTGGTGATCTGGACACCAAAAAATCTGAAAGGTGTCGACCATTTCTACTTTGTCCCCCTTGATGTAGACAGGGACATGTTCTCCTTTACACTTCCTGAAGTTGATGACAATCTCCTTCTCATTGAGGGAGAGATTATTGTTGCTACACCAGTTCACCAGATTTTCTATCTCATTCCTGCACTCTGTCTTGTCATTGGTTGAGATCCCACCCACTACAGTAGTGCCATCAGCACACTTAAAAATCGAATTGGAGGGGAATTTGGCCACCCAGTCATAGGTGTATAAGGAGTAGAATAGGGGGCTGAGAACACAGCCCTGTGGGACACCAGCATTGAGGATGAACGTGGTAGAGGTATTGTTGCCCATCCTTACTGAATGTGGTCTGTGAGCTAGGAAGTTTTCTGGGAAGAATGGTGTTGAATGCTGAGCTCTAGTAATAAATAGGAGTCTGACATCGGTGTCCTTGTTGTCTAGATGTCCCAGGGCCAAGGCTTTGGTTCTGCTGTGCATCTGTTGCATCAATAGGCAAACTGTAATGGATCCAGTAATGCAGAAGGCTGGAATTGATTCATGCCATGACTAATCTGTCAATGCACTTCATAATGATAGATGTGAAAGTCACCTGACAGCCTCTGGCTCGTCACCCTCCCCTTCACTTATCCCTCCTTTGATTTCATTTGCCCATCTCTCACAGCATTTGGCTTTATTTTACTGCTGAGCTCTATGCGCGTAATTCTACCAGTCGGGAAGAGGCACTTGTGCGGTGGTTTTGCTGTCTGGAAGGGGCGCTGTGTCTGGAGGTCTTTTTGTCCGGAGGGGGCGCTGTGTGTGGAGGTCTCCCTGTCCGGAGGGGACGCTGCGTTCGAAGGTACCCCTGCCCGGAGGGGGCGTTGTATCTGGAGGTTGCCCCGTCCGGAGGGGACGCTGTGTGTGGAGGTCTACCCTGCGGTGGGGGCGCTGTGTCTGATGGTCTCCCTGTCCGGAGCGGGCGCTGTGTCTGGAGGTCTCCCTAGATAGAGGGGGCGCGGTGTCTGGAGGTCTCCCTGTCCAGAGTATGCACTGTGTCTGGAAGTCTCCGTCCGGATGGGGCGATGCGTCCGGAAGTCCCCCTGTCTGGAGGGGGCGCTGTGTTTGGAGGTCTCCCTGTCCGGAGGGGCCGCTGTGTTTGGAGGGCTTCCTGTCTGGAGAAGGCGCTGTATCTGGAGGTCTCCCTGTCCGGAGGGGACGATGCGTCCGGAAGTCCCCCTGTCCGGAGGTGGCGCTGTATCTGGAGGTCCCCGGGGCCGTGGCCGCGGCCAGTCTCGCGAATCTGCCGAAATCCCGTGTTTCGTGGCCGAGGAGGAAGCTCCACGTCAGAGGATCAGTCGGTTCGGCTGGGCTTTGGTTTGGTGACGGGCTGAGCGGCCGGGGCGATGGTGGGTACAGCAGCCTGACAGGGACATGGCTGGGAGTGAGACTGGAGGCTGACAGGGAGCTGGAGCTGAGCTCGGGCCCGCTGTTCTCATCACAGAGGGTCCGGGAGCGGCTGCAGATTTACCCGGGAGGGGAAGGCTGAGCTCTGGGCCACGGCCCTTGCAGTCTTGGGGGCTTTGTACAGATCACTGCAAGTAGATAGCAGTCTGACCATTGTTTACGATATGGACCTTTAATGTCCCGATTGAAACTTGTTTTTTGTGTGAACTCTCAGTAGACAAATCAAGTTATTTGTAAGTACCTGCAGATTTCTGGCCCGGGGTCAAAATACGTTGTCGAAAAGTGAGCTGTGCGCTTGAAGATAGATTTACAGTTTATTAGTGTGCAAGTTTATAATTTCTGGAGTGTAGCGAGTGTGCATTAGTTGTAACTCTTCCATGTATATTAAGTGGTGGATGTTGCTGTTTGATTAGTAACATGTTATTTCATGGTGGTGTTTAGCTGCCGGGAGGAAATTATGTTTGAAGTGAACTCTTGCAAGCTTCTTTGCTGCCCATCTCAGTGATCTTTGCTCGATTCCACTCTTGCTTATCAAATCAACACCTTTAATAATAATTGCTCTACCTGACTGATGTGTGCTTAACCTATTCTCTTCCTCAGCCAAATGCAGCTTGCAGCAACATTCAAAATATAGAGTCAGCTTCCATATTTAAGCTTGCATCCTGTTTTACCTCTTCACTCTTGTCTTGAATCCTCCACTATCTGCACTTTCAGACTGATTATCTGATATTGTCTTAGATGAGTTGCAATTTGTTCTAGTTAAACATAAGAAATATCAAAGCCCTCAACATTGATCCCTATCAAAATGTTCTACCTGTGATATTTATGCTGTACCCCTCCCTGGTTGTTAGTAAAGTTGTGATAAAAGCCGTTAGTAATTGCTTGTTAAATCTGCAAATTTTCAGTGACCAACGAATTACAGGGCTGTGAATATATCACTCATTTTTCATTCTGGAAGTAAGAACATAAGAAATAGGAGCAGGAGTAGGCCATCCAGCCCTTCGAGCCTGCCCCGCCATTCAATAAGATCATGGCTGATCTGTCGCTGCTCAGTTCCACTTTCCCGCCCTCTCCCCATAACCCTTAATCCCCTCTCCTATCAAAAACCCATCAACCCGCGTCTTAAAAATATTTAGCGAGGCAGCCTCTACCACTTCAACGGGCAGAGAATTCCAAAGATTCACCACCCTTTGAGTGAAGAAGTTCCTCCTCAACTCCGTTCTAAACCGCCCCCCTTTTATCTTGAGGCTGTGCCCCCTAGTCCTATTGTCTTTTTTGAGCGGGAAGAGTCTTTCCACCTCTATCCTATCCATCCCATTCATCATCTTATACGTCTCAATGAGATCTCCTCATTCTTCTAAACTCTAATGAGTACAAGCCCAGTTTATTCAGCCTCTCCTCATAGCTCAACCCCCTCAACTCCGGTATCAGCCTAGTAAACCTCCTCTGCACTCCTTCCAAGGCCAAAATATCTTTGCGCAGGTGCGGCGCCCAAAAATGCACACAGTACTCCAGTTGCGGCCTCACCAATGCCCTATACAGCTGCAGCAAGACCTCCCTATTTTTATATTCAATCCCCTTCGCTATGAAGGCCAGCATCCCATTCGCCTTCCTGACCACCTGTTGCACCTGCAAGCTGGGTTTTTGCGACTCATGCACAAGGACCCCGAGGTCCCTCTGCACCGTCGCCTGCTGCAGTTTTTCGCCCCGTAAGTAATAGTCCTTCCTACCATTCTTCCTACCAAAGTGGACCACCTCACACTTGCCAACATTAAATTCCATTTGCCATTTGCCATTTCCTGGCCCATTCGCCCAGCCTATCTAGATCCTTCTGCAGACTCTCCACACCCTCCGCACAATTTGCCGTTCCCCCAATCTTGGTGTCATCAGCAAATTTCGACACTCTACACTCTGTTCCCTCCTCCAGATCATCTATATAAATGGTAAAAAGCTGAGGCCCCAGCACCGACCCCTGGGGCACTCCACTAGTCACCATCCGCCAATCCGAATAGCACCCGTTGACCCCCACTCTCTGCCTCCTATTTGACAACCAATCCTCTATCCACGCTAACACCCTACCCCCAACTCCATGTCCCTCGACCTTCTGCAATAACCTCTTGTGAGGCACTTTGTCAAACGCCTTCTGAAAATCTAGAAAGACCACATCCACCGGCTCTCCTCTATCCACCGCCCTAGACACATCCTCATAGAACTCCAGTAAATTTGTCAGACACGACTTCCCTTTAATGAAACCGTGCTGCGTCTGCTCTATCAAGCAATTCCCTTCAAGATGCCTTGCAATTTCCTCCTTAATGACAGATTCTAACATTTTACCTACCACAGACGTTAAACTAACCGGCCTATAATTCCCCGCCTTTTGCCTGGCACCCTTCTTAAACAACGGCGTAACATTAGCCGTTTTCCAATCATCCGGCACTTCCCCGGAATCCAGCGACGTTTGGAAAATAACCACCAAGGCATCCACTATCACCTCCGCCATTTCTTTCAGAACCCTCGGATGCATTCCATCCGGTCCTGGGGACTTGTCCACAATCAGCCCCTCCAGTCTGTCGAGCACCGCCTTTCTAGTAACAGTAATGTCATTAAGACCCTCCAGTCCTACCACCTTTCCATCGCTAACACCCGGCAAATTATTCACGTCCTCCTCCGTGAAGACAGAAACAAAAAAGTTATTCAATACCTTAGCCATATCCCCATCCCCTACCACTAGGTCCCCTTTCTCATCCTCTAAAGGACCAACATTCACCCTAGCCAGCCTCTTCCTTTTTATATATTTATAAGTACATTAGGAAGTGCTTACTGAAACATTCATAAACAGTAGATGCAGGAGTTTAACTATTATAAGGGTAAACACTATTTCCACTGACAGGTTTAGTTTGTTTTTTCCCCTCTTGAATATGGTGATTCGCTGCATATGGTTTAATGGAAGCTGATGGCCCTCTGGTATCATGTGCAAACGGATGTAATTTTAAATCAGGTAAAGGTATTAAGGGATATGGGCCAAAGGTAGGTATATGGACATAGGCTACAGATCGGTCAAGATCTCATTGAATGGCATAAAAGGCTGAATGGCCTACTCTTCTTATGTTTATGCATGACCCTGGATTGTGTGTGTGCTTGGCTGTTGCAATGCCAAGTTTCCGACTGTTCAGACTTTCTGAACTCACCCAGTAACGGTCTGCTGCTGCAATTTAAGAAAAGAATTAACATTTTAATAATATTTATGTAACACCTTTCAGCTCAAAGAATTAGATAGTGGTTAATCTGTTAAAAAGTTCTTTACAGAATCTGACAGAGACAAGACTTGAGTAGTTATCCCAATGACAGACTCATTTTTATGGGTCGATGAGCCAGGGTTCAGTCATGCTCACAAAGTTTAAGTCAAACAAATGCAACAGCCTATAGCTTTCATTAATTGGTTCAATTAAAGGGAATTCTACCTCAGAATTGACTTCATGTGAGGAGGACTTTGTTGACCAGAATGGTAATACTGTCTCTTAAACTTTACAGCTACAACACAAATAATCTTTTATAAAGTAAGTAGTGTTAAAATTGTAATTAAAAAGGAAATATTGGAGTATAAATTTATCTCAGTCATCTGGACTCAACATTGGCTCTATTCTGTCCTCACAGATGTTGTCAGTCCTGCTGAGATTTTCCAGTATTTTTTGTTTGTTTTAGATTCCTGTATCCAAAATATTTTGCTTTGTATAAATTTGTCTTGGCTGGTATATAGTGCAAAGTAGCAATGGGGATTTGGTAGTCACTTTATGTTCTTCTGATGCTTTTAAATCCCATGTGTTTAAACTCTCACAAAGTGCAATGTGTTTAAGTGTGCATTATTTGGAACAATATTAATGCTATATTAACTTTTTTCTAGCCTTTGAGACTAGACATCAAACGGAAACTGACCGCTCGGTCTGACCGAGTGAAAAGTGTAGACTTGCACCCGACTGAACCATGGATGTTGGCTAGTCTTTACAATGGCAGCGTCTGTGTGTGGAACCATGAATCTCAGGTACAGCTGCTTTTTTTGCTTCTTCCAGTTCTGATTGACGTTGCAATTGCTAAACAGTGTTTAATGAAATGTTTATTATTTCAGACCTGTTCACTGCAGTTCTGTCCTAAAATTGCTTTGCCATACTGTCTTTTTTGCCTCCTAAAATCTGTTTGTTGTTTCACCTATTTTCTCTTCCTTGCAATATTCTCTTTTTCTTGTATGGTGCTCAGCTTTCCTCTTGTAAAACACAGTGAGACATAACTTTTATGGCAGAAGAGCTGCTTCTTTCCATATTTTTAGTTTTAATTCTTGATGAGGGAATTTTTAATAGATAGAAATAAAATCATCTTGCATGGAATTGTAATAAGTAAACTATTATATTTCATATAATCCCTCAAATAATAAATATCTACAACTACATTTTATGCTACATTGCAATGTAAAATTAATATATATGGTGCTGTTGTATTGAAATAGATCACAAATCTTCCAGTTCTGAGATTCAAGTCAGCACATAATGAAACTTTCCTCTTAAGTAAATGAATTTAAATTTTCAGAGAGTTTCAGCTGCACGATAGCCATGATCACAAAATAGCCAGAATGAGTTTCAAAATTTAGTGTCACTTATAAAGACAACAATGGCAACTGAAATATCAGAGTCTTACTGTAACAGGTGCTGTTTTGAAGTTGTGTTAAGTGGTCTCTGAGTAGCAGTTCACATGTGATTTCATTCTCCAGACCAGATATCTATCATCTACAAAACCCAAAAGATGATCAAATTAAACAAGTTTACATCTTGATTGTTCAAAGATTGTTCAACTTTTATGTGGTTTTATTCTTATTTCTCGCAATGTTGTAGGTTTTGTGTTAGGCTAATTAATATGT
Organism: Carcharhinus amblyrhynchos; assembly: GCF_965287045.1. Taxonomy (NCBI): domain Eukaryota; kingdom Metazoa; phylum Chordata; class Chondrichthyes; order Carcharhiniformes; family Carcharhinidae; genus Carcharhinus; species Carcharhinus amblyrhynchos. The sequence continues at coordinate 96,337,047 of NC_137326.1, read as the reverse complement.
ATTTACTGTATTAAAGTAGATAATTTTTCAGTTAGCAGCAAAATTGAGTTCTGAATAAACTGGTCATATTTACTTTTTTTTTACTGTTTCTGTACTCTTCCAGACACTGGTGAAGACGTTTGAGGTGTGCGATCTACCTGTGAGGGCATCTAAATTTGTGGCACGAAAGAACTGGGTCATCACAGGAGCAGTAAGTATCTTTGGGGATTTTGAGAGTCTGAAGATGCAGTATAGCATCTTTCAGATTAAAGAGCTCAAGAAGGGATCCGTGGTCTCTCTTGAGCTGTCTGATTTCAGTTAGACAGTGATGAGGCTTTGTGCCTTTCAATCCCCAGACAAAGGGAAAATAATAACCTGCATTTATGTAGTTTCTTTAGTATAGTAAAACATCCCAAGGCACCCAACAGATACATTGTCAAGCAAACTTTCAGAAGGGTAAAACTAGGCATGCTTCTATCTCTCAAACATCTTCCAGTGTCCCCCAGTTGAAAGTGCATGTTGAACATTTTTTTGAGAAACTGCCACCATTCCAAGCTGTAATGACTCAACTGTATTGAATAGCCACTTGTCACTCAGTGCCAGGATTTGAGGCATAAGAATGTTGCTGATAACTGAAACTAGTAAGGAGTCAACATTTTGGAATTAGTGGTTTATTTGCATTCATAAATAGATTGATGAAGGAGAAAATAATTTTTTTCTGTTCAGACAAGCTATATATCTTAACTAAAAATTGCCGGAACTTTAATTATTTGGCTAGCCCTTCCCTAAATAATGATCTGTTTTAGCTAGTTTGTGTGAAATTGTTCAGGGAACCAGAGATGATTGTCCATCTAAGGAAAGTAATCGTAAGTAGGTTATTCACACAGGTACTTTGATAATATCTTTATTACACATTGCATTGTGTAAATCAACAACTTGTCCTTCAGGTGAAATAACTGAATTGAAGTTAAGTCTGCTGTCCATATCCAAATGATGAAAATGGTGGAGCTGGTTTGGGGAAGGATTAGACCAGCTGGGCCGCAGAGTGGTTAGCACTGCTGCCACACAGCGCCAGGGGCCCTGGTTCGATTCCCAGCTTGGGTCACTGTCTGTATAGAGTTTGCATGTTCTCTCCATGTCTGCCTGGATTTCTTTCAGGAGCTCTGGTTTCCTCCCACAGTCTGAAAGACGTGCTTTAACCTGAACAGGCACCAGATTGTGGTGACTAGGGGAATTTCACAGTAACTTCATTTGCAGAGTTAATGTAAGCCTTATTGTAATATAATAAATAAACTTTATTACTTTATAAGAATTATTAATGGAAGAATGTGGCAAAATGTCACTGCAAGTAAGTTTTACAACTAAGTACCAAACAAAGACAAAATTTTGAAATAAATTGTAGTCATAGTCACCTTAATCATCTTCCATCTCTCACTGCCATTTATTTGATGAGTTGGTATGATATGTTGGTTTAATATGTAAACTCACTTAATTTATCAATCAGTGTGAAGTCTCTGCCTCATTGCATTTTAATAGTAAAGTTGTCTTTTCTTTATGTTGATGTAAGGGGAAGACTTTTAAAAATCATTCCGCTTTATAGTGATTCTCAGTTCAGATGAATGTTCTGTCATTTTGATCACAAAAACTTGGACATCCTCAATTTGCTACAAAGTCTTGGTTATTGGTGACTTTGCAAGGTATAATTTGTAATTTGTAACTTAGGATGATATGCAGATCCGAGTTTTCAATTACAACACGTTGGAGAGAGTTCACATGTTTGAAGCTCATTCAGATTACATTCGTTGTATTGCTGTCCACCCAACTCAACCTTACATCTTGACCAGCAGTGGTGAGTGTACATTACTTCAAATGTATTTCTGAACTTTTCAACTTACAAATATTGTAGCCTATATATGTAAAATTGATAATTATTTTTATTTTTGATAAATCATTTAATGCTGGTGAGTGGGAAGATTTTCTGCAGATTTTATCTTTGCTGTTTTTCAAATATTGATGATTTATGGAATGGTTTTAAAAACTGGTAAATCATTCCCTTGGTAGATGACATGCTTATCAAACTGTGGGACTGGGAGAAGAAGTGGACCTGCACCCAGGTTTTTGAAGGGCACACCCATTATGTTATGCAGATTGTCATCAATCCAAAAGACAACAATCAATTTGCAAGTGCGTCTTTGGATAGGACTATTAAGGTACGTGAATGAGGTTGAAGTATGGTGTAGAACTGTTTGGAAGAAAGAGTGAAACATCTTTTTTTATAAGTTAAAACATTTCACAGCATAAAATTAAAGACTTTATGACTTTACTCCCCAATCTAAAATATGGAGACAAACAGAATGCTGGGCTGGAGTGTGGTATATTTGATTTAGGAATATTTGAAGGGGTTTGTTTTGCATATTTTGTTTTTCTGTAAAGACCTTACATTTGTAAATTGTGTGTTGGCACTTGTCAGGTGTGGCAGCTTGGCTCGTCCTCACCTAATTTCACCTTGGAGGGCCATGAGAAAGGAGTGAACTGCATTGATTACTACAGTGGAGGTGACAAACCATACCTGATTTCTGGAGCTGATGACCGCCTAGTCAAAATCTGGGACTATCAGGTAAAGAGAAATTATTACATTGGTAGGTAATTGTTCGTGCAGGTTGGGTAATTATGTAGGATTGTTTAATTGTGAATTGTAATTTGATAATTTAACTCTAATGGGCAGCATGGAGGCTCTGCTGCCTCATAATGCCAGGGACCCGGGTTTGATTCCAGCCTTTGGTAATTGTGCAAACTGCACACACACAATCTCCATGTCTATGTGGGTTTCTTCCAGGTGCTCCGGTTTCCTTCCAAGGTCCAAAAATATGCAGGTTAGGTGGATTGGCCACGCTCAATTGCTGCTTAGTGTTCATAGGTGTGCAGGTCAGAGGGATTAGTGGGGTAAATATGTGGGGTAATGGGGATAGAGACTGGGTAAGATTCTCTGTTGGAGACTCAGTGCAGATTCGATGGGTCAAATCCCATTGTAGAGATTCTAAGATAATTAATTCTATTTAATGGTAAAACTTGACTCCGCAAAATCATCTAAACATTTTAGAAATAAACATTGCCTCCATGATAGTGTAGTTGTACAAAAGCCTGGCTGTAATCCTCACTTTGATTTAGAAGGTCAAACATATCCATATGGGTCAATAGCTGGCAAAAACACAGAACCGGCAACAAAACTATCACTATTTTCACCAATCTAAGAGAAAGTAATTATCTGCTTTATATTGAATTGTTGTTAATATTTGCAAAAAGGCCTGCACATTGCAGCACAAGTTAGTGAACTTGATCCCATTGCTGTGTGTTGATTGCTCCATTGCCAAATGCACTGAACCAGTTAACTGATCGAAGCTTTTAGACCTGGAATCATAAACATACATTGTATATTTTAACTGAAATAATGCTGTTTTGCCTGCAGAATAAGACTTGTGTTCAGACACTGGAGGGCCATGCTCAGAATGTCTCTTGTGTTAGCTTCCATCCTGAACTTCCAATTATCATTACTGGATCAGAGGATGGTGCGTATTGCCTATGTTTCAATAATTGCTATTAAGTTTGCTTTTTTTAAGTCCCAGTTTGGTTTTGCACCACACCCTGTATTAAAATAATTGAAGCAGTTACTTTTATGGGATAAAGTAGACTGTTGATTTATTGTCTCCAGAAATACTGTGGACACCTTCCAAAAGGGCAGGAGGGAGATTGTACCCATAGCTACATGTTCTATCTTGCAATTATGGAATTGTCATCTAATTGGATAGCCTGAATAGTCCAGCCTCAGCAACTACTTGCTTTTCAAAAGAGTATATATCAGTGCACTTTGAAGTGGAGCACTCAGATTTTATGTTTTATGGTGGAGTGCTGAAATAGCAGTTTTTGAGCTCTGTAGCTCTGGTAACTTCTTTTACAACTCTCTCACCTTTGGATATAATGGCTCTTCCTCCTCCTAACTTCATAATTTTTAAGTTGTAACCGGATATTTAAATTTTTAATCATCATAAACAACAAGTCTTTCAAAGATTGACGAGAGAGATCTCAAATAAGTATAAAATATTCCAAGTGACTGTTAAAGAATCGATGAGGGCAGATTTTTTTATATGTCTTGATTGAAACATAGTAATTTTGATTTGGAAGGAGGCTAAAATAATTATCAGTTCAGTGAAGGTATAAACTAACTAAATAACACAATCTGCTAAAGGATTAGTATTAATCAAAAAGCTGTTTTAAGGACAATTATTGGAACAAGAATGGTGGATAACCCATTGCAATGTTTCAGAAACATTATCACCTGATTGTTCTTTCATGAGGTGCATAAACCAAAATTATAGGGGTTTTTTTCATTGTAAAGGGTAGGGAAAGATATTCTTAACATGTTGTAAAAGTAGATTACATTAACATTTTGTTCTGATACTTGACTGTATCTTCACAATTCTCAGTGTTTCTTTGTGTTTTTACTTTTGTGTAAAGTGTGTTCAAATGATTTCATTTCTTTGCCCATGTTTCAAAAACATTATGTCACCTGATTGTTCTTTGCTGAGAGACATGTAATCAGAAACTAAACGGTTTTTTCATTGTGAAGGGCAGGGAAAGATATTCTGCAGCAAGAAGGAATTTTGATTGGGAGCTTATTAAAAAACCCTTGTTGGCGGATAAAAAGAAACGTGATACAAAACTAGATATGACTAAGAATGAAAGGAAGTTATATTTCAGTTATATGTGATCTTGATGGAACAGCTTCTGATGTACTGTATTCAGATTTTGTCTTTATATTGCTGGAAAGTATGAAATTATTGGAGGAAGTCAAGAGGAGAGTTATGAGCTTGATTTCTGAACTAAGTGGGCTGAGTTCTGAAGAAGGATAGTTTCTTCCCACCACTGTGCACATGTACATGCATACACAAAAGATTTAATTTCCTGGTGAAGGGTGAGAATGACTGATGGAGGCCTTTAAGACTCCCATGGATATGGGAACTTTGGATCAAATAAAATATTTTTGTTGGGCCGAAGATTCAAGGATGAGGAGCACAGTTTAATAAAATTAAGGACAACAAAGAAAAATAAATTTAACCAGTTTTATTTCTTAAGAGAGTGACTGAATTATGGCTCAGATTACCAGTCAGGACAATGGGGAAGTTATAAAGAAAGACTGAATGCATTGATAATAAGTGATGCAAGAGTAACAGTTCTAGAATCATGATTTTTTTTTACAAAACTGATAGGCCATTTGGAAGAATGGGCTAGATAAATCAGTAGTTTTGTGTCCAAAAGATTACTGAATTACTATGTATGCAACTGACCCTTGCATTTAATTCTTTAAAGGTACTGTTCGTATCTGGCATTCAAGCACTTATCGCCTAGAGAGTACCCTGAATTATGGAATGGAAAGAGTCTGGTGTGTGGCAAGTCTAAGAGGCTCCAACAATGTGGCTCTTGGTTATGATGAAGGCAGTATCATCATTAAGGTATGTGAGCTAAAAATTACCACTCCGCATCAAGCATGGCTGACTAGGAGTCTCTCCCGCTTTTACCACCTGCTGTCAGCGTGTTGGAGGATTTTGCAGGTTGATATTCAACTTGTTTGGCTACATTATGAATATACCTTCTTTAGCCATCAAGCCCTGAGGTGGGTCACCTGTTTTCTAGCTCAGAGGCAGGGATGCTACCTACTGCACCGCAAGATCTTCTGAGTTGATATATCGGGCATATTAATCTTTGAGAGATAGTGTGTACTAACTATCCAGACAGTCATACGCAAAATCCAAATTATTTCCAAAAGGCATTAGTTAAGGTGTCACTTAAAAGGTTACTGTACAAGATAAGACCTCATGGTATTGATGTAATAACTTGGATAGAAGATTGGCTAGTCAGAATCAGTGAGTCACTTTCGGATTATCAGACTCGTAACTAGTGGAGTGCACAGGGATTAAGATTGGAGCATCAACTATTTACAATCTGTATTAATGATGTGGGTGATTGGACTGACTATATTGTATCCAGAATTGCTGATGATATAACAATAGGTAATGTTATGGTCCCCTTTGAGACTTGGCATTTAAAGAGAAATAAGAACACCCAGTAATTAACTGACAGAATAATGCCACAACATTTCACGTTTCTAAACCAAGTAAATGTTATTATATATGTGTGTGTGTGTATATGTGTATATACAATATCTCTATGAATTAAATGTTCCTGATTTAACAGTAAAGCTTATAAACTATATATGCTACACATTCAGTTTTAGTTCAACTCCCCATCTGCCTCTGGGAGTTCCATCATCTTACAAACTCCTGAAGCTCATTTATTTTCCAATCTCCAAAGGTATGACACAGCTCTCCAAAATTCACTACCATTTCTCCACAGCATTCTAGCTATTCTCTGAAGTATGAAATCTTTTAGGGATCCTTCCATTAGCTTTTATCCAAGTGATCTTCCAACTTTTCTTCAAAACGTCACAACTGTGGACTTCTTCCTCAAACTTCCACTACATTCTCCAAGATAACTGCTTAATTTTACTGTCAGGGTTACAGTGAATTTCTTCATTTAGTTGCTCAGCAAATATTCTAATCCCTCTTTCCCTCTTAAATTCTAAGTGAACTACAATCTACATAAGACAAATCTACAACTCCTTTCTGTGTGAACAGCACAGATAAGTTAAGCAGAGGGACCTTTTAACCTTCATAGTCCATGTCCATGACCGTGTGGCATGGCTTGGGACGTTCCAAACCAGAAATGCAAACTAGTTACATTTTACGCGCAACTCATTGGTTCTGCAGCTCTTATGAATAAATATCTCTATTGGATATGATTGCCCTATTTGTTGAGTCCATCAAAAAAATCTTACAAACTATTTCTAGCTTCACTGGGTTACTTGTCAGTTTCCCAACCAGGCTTTTCCATTTATCCGACATTTAACACTTGTATCTCTAACTTAATGATACCATTCCAAAAACTATAAGTTATATCTTTGAAACGCATGAATTATGGAATCAAATATTTGCAACATTAGGAAAGCAAGTTGGGAAGAGGATACAAAGAATCTTAAAAGGGATGTAGATAGGTTAAGTGATTGGACAAAAATTTGTTAGAGTAAATGTGGAAAAATGAGATTATCCACTTTGACAATCCAGAGGGATCTAGGTGTCTTGAACATGAGTCACGAAAGATTAGCTTGTACATCAATTCGGAGGACAAATGGAATTGTCTTTTTTGCAGTGAAAATGTTGTATGAAAGTAGCCAAGTCTTGTTACGACTGTATGGTGTATTAATGAGACCCACACCTAGAATACTGTGTACAGGTTTGATCTCCTTACTTAAGGAGGAATATATTTGCCTTTGAAGGATTTCAGAGAAGATTCAGTCAGCTAATTTCTGAATTGGAGGAGTAGTCTTATGAGGAAAGGTTGAACAGATAGGGCCTAAAATCATTGAAGTTTGGAAGAATGAGAGATGATTATATTGAACCATTTAAGATTCTGAGTGTCTTCACAGGGCAGATATAAATATGATGGAAAGGTTGTAAACATGACAATATTTGTGCTTTTTTTTAAGCTTGGCCGTGAGGAACCTGCAATGTCTATGGATGCTAGTGGCAAAATTATTTGGGCCAGGCATTCCGAAGTTCAGCAGGCTAACCTCAAAGCAATGGGAGACACTGAGATAAAAGATGGTGAAAGACTGCCCTTGGCTGTAAAAGACATGGGAAGCTGTGAGATATATCCACAGACAATTCAACATAATCCAAATGGAAGGTAAAGCTTTAACTTTACCCAATTTTTAAAAATTAATTTAACAACAGCTTGGTTTGTCTTGAGGCAAAGATGGGACAAATTTTAACTGTTAAGGCACTGTTATCTTAAAGTGAGTTTTTTTGAAATATTTGCTGTTCATAATTTTAATTAATTATTAGTTATTCCTGAATTTAAAAATAACATGTTCTCAAGTCACTTGCAATATTTTTAACAAGTTAATTATTTAAGAAAATATTAGAATGGTGACCAGGAAAAATAATCTATTATTGTGACAGGCAGCCTTTCATTTTGCATTTGCTGGTCAAGTCAATGTTAAACTTCGCTTGATGTGGTTCATGAACCTTACTATGGCATGGCAGTCTTTGTCGCATTTGCTGAAAATGATGACAGGCTGAGAAGGTGCAGGATATGCTGGCCTTCGTTTTCTTTGGGCCTTATACTTGACCAGCTGAGTTTTCCATTTCTTCCCACCTCTTCCAATGCCCTCCAAACAGTTGGCCTCCAGAGGTTATAGTCATTAATGACTGTCTCCCAGTTGCCTGTGTCTATGTGTGCCACCTTTATAGCTCAGTTTCAAGTATCCTTGTAGAAGAGGTATGAAGATCCAGAAGTTCATGGCCAGTTCACTATTCTAGAAGTTCTGAGTGTGTGGCTATCATCCAGCTGACTAATGTGGCTGAGCCATTGCAGATATTGTTGGCTTAGCGATAAGTGTACACTGACTTATCAAGTTTTACGCTTCCTAAGCTGGTGACCTTGTCCTGCCAAGAGATGCATGAGATATGTCTTAAGACAGTGAAAGTTGAAACTGCCAGCCATTTCTCATTTCACATATGTTGTCGAAGTCTTACTATTGTAGAGTAATGCTGTTTTTGGGAATATGAATTTTTCATTCACACGTTCGTTTCAATATTTGTATTTAGGTTCGTGGTGGTCTGTGGCGATGGTGAATATATTATTTACACAGCAATGGCTTTGAGAAATAAAAGCTTTGGATCTGCACAGGAGTTTGTATGGGCGCATGATTCTTCTGAGTAAGTAAAATTCTAAGTGTGATTTTAGTTATAGTCAGGAAGCACTTGAATCACTAATTGACATGTTTTTATTTTCAGATACGCAATCAGGGAAAGCAACAGTGTAGTGAAAATATTCAAGAATTTCAAGGAAAAGAAATCATTTAAACCAGATTTTGGAGCGGAAGGTAGAGTTTCAGTTTACACACTACCGAATGCATCTAAGTGAGATAATAGCCAGATTTAGCAAATCATTTAGCTAATTTTTGCAAACTACCCATGCTCCAATTTATTATGGCCAGGAAATTGAACATTCTTTTGCCAGTTGCCTCAAAGAAAATACACTTGTATAACTGTTTGAATATTAAGCATCTTTAGTATCAATCACAAAAATGATGAGATTATGTTGACCATTTCTTCATAGGTTCAGAAGGTCATCATACATTGGGAATAAAAATACAGGGAAAGGATTTGACTTTTTCTGTCTATGGTACTTAACATCGGAAGGGTCTCTTGGAAATGCTTTTCTAGCCAGTTTGTAATTCGCATGAAATGCCATATAAATAGAACGTATAAAGCTCAGAACTTGTTTTTCCTGAGAAAGAATTTTCTTATCAAAGCTTTTCATCTTGCACTGATTAAGATATTTACAAGACAATGCAAGGGAAATCAACAAATTTATTCTGTATGACAAGAGTGCAGAGTGCTGATTGGTTGGAAAGTGGATTTTGGTAGAGCCATTGCCTGGTGTGTGCAACACTTGATGGTGACTGACGCTTGACTGCCGAACATTGTTTGAAATTTAAACGAGACAGCTTGACTCTGGTCAGGGCCTTACCCTAAGTCATGAACTTATTGTGTTTAGCTGAAACTGATACAATGTGTGTACATGTTATTTCTGTCTGCAAGTAACAGTTCTATGACTCTATTTAGTACTAGCTTTGGGGTTTAAAAAAAGGGCGGCATGGACAGGTTGGGCTGAAGGGCCTGTTTCCATCATGTAAACATCTTTGACTCTAACAGGGCCTTGTGTACTATTACATGTAGCTTCCAGTACATGTAAATGTGCCACACAGTGAGCCTGACTGATAATCTTAAATTGGTTATCAGCGTAATCCTTAGCATAGGATTATTTAGCTAATGTTGTCCAATCGCAGTATCACATCTAACATTAGACACTGCAAATATTCTGATAAGTGCAAGTGTTGATAAAAAAAATTCTATTTTTTTCAAACAATACTCAAGTTCTGCATTACCGAACAGCTCAATTTTAGTTTTAGTAATTGCATATAACATAGGTACTTTTTAATTAGCAATGGATAATAAATTAATTATGTAACAGCTTGAACTACATTCTAACTTAAAAAATGTTCAAACATTTGAGTCACCTGCTGCAAGATGGTCAGGGACCTCTGCTTTTGAATTCAGAACTAAAATGATTTCTGTGCCAGGTGTGCTCTCCCTGATGATAAATCAGAAACTAGCTCAATGCTTTGAAGTATATAAGAATAGTTGAGTCAAGACCCTGTGGAGATTGGGAATTAGAGAGAAGAGACAGCTGGGCATAAATAGACCAAAGTAAATTAGGGAGATGGATGGGATCAAAAGAAAAGAACAAAAAAAAACAGGCAAAAAGAGAGCAAAAGATCATGTACAATGTATGTCTCACTGTTTTGAATTGCTTAATTTTCCACGTCACTGATTTTGGTCGATTCACAAGTATACGATGTAGTGAGGCAATGAAGATCAATTAGTAATTTTCAGTTTTATGAAGTATGTCTCAGATTAAATTATTATTAAAATCTGAAGGTTGAGTTGTGGAATTATGACACAAATACGTGTTTTTCAAATGCATTTACAGGCAATTTGTCTCATTTTGCTTTTTGGTTTTGTCTGACATTATTATCTAAATATAACTTTAAAGCTTTTGATGTTCATAGGTATCTATGGTGGGTTCCTCCTGGGTGTCCGCTCAATGAATGGCCTAGCATTTTATGACTGGGATACCACTGAACTCATCCGCAGAATCGAAATACAACCCAAACATGTAAGTGATGTGACCTGATGATTAGTGTTCCACCAAGGGAGAATGTTCAAAATTAAGAACAGAATTTGATTTTTCTGTACCCATCTTGATTTAAATAAATCATCTTTATTAGAATTTTAAATTGACATATTTTCTTCGAGAATAGTTTACTTCTGAAGGTGTTCTTAAAATGCCTGAGCTAATGATTTTTATATTGTATTACTTGTTTGATATGCTCCCATGGCAAATCGCTCCAGTATAAGGTTAGTTATAGTGTTGATTTATTGCTGAAGTTTTTCTTCAGATCCTTCATTCTACACATTCTGTATACATAGTAGGAGCTTGCTGTATACCGTGGCTTACAGTTCCTAGCTCTGGTGATGATGGTAATCCATTTAAAATGAATGGACTACCATTTGTGTAATGGTCAGAAAACCCAGTCCATGGTTCTAACTTGGCACAAGGAAGCTGTTCATACGGTTGGAATTGTGGAGAAGGAAATGCTGGGTTCAGAGAAGTGATTTAAACCTAAAGAAAGGAAGCTGAATTTAACTGAAGGATAACTTTGAGTATCTTGTGGAAGGGACTGTCATTTAGTATGATTAACACAGCCTCAGTTGAATATTTGTTTTGTAGATTATTCCAGGTAATAGGAGTAGAGAATTGTGATTGGTAGTGAGGGATTAGAAATGAAAATGGCCTTAGTCCTATATGGATTTAAATAATGAGTGGTTGGTCTTTTCCTGTGCTTACACTCAACTGAGGGTAGGTGTTTGCTACAGTAGTGTGGTGATAGTTACTTATTATTTCTACATTTCAATTCTCTCCTTTCTCAAGGACACTGTCCCATTTTGGGGTACAGGTTCATGCACAGTAGTTGCTCTCTGTTCCCTTCTTCAAGTGGCAAATTTTCCTCTCAAGTCCAGACCTCGAATGATTGTGGATTATTCTGCTGTCTAGGGAATTATCGCCAAGTCTGTTCTCATTTTCTCACGTGCTCTTTCCTCTCAGGATCACTGGTGATGGGCTGTAAATCTAAGCTAAGTTTACTCCTTCCCAAACCCATTGGCACTAAGAACCATTAAAATGCCTGTACTACCATTCTAATCAAGCTGCTCTGTGATTTGATATTAGATTTGGCAATGCATTTGCCACAGTGATGGTTATCATCAGATAACAACGTGATGCTCCTTTTACTTGCAGATATTTTGGTCAGACTCTGGTGAACTGGTGTGCATTGCCACAGAGGATTCCTTTTTCATTTTGAAATATCTTGCTGAGAAGGTGGCTACAGCACAGGAAACACATGAAGGAGTTACAGAGGATGGCATTGAAGATGCATTTGAGGTAAGATGCAAGCACTTAGTGTAACAATTGAGTAGTTACTTTGAAGAAACAGTAAAAACACAAATTGTAGGCTGTAAAAGTTGCTTGAATAGAACTGCCTGACAAGGATATGATGGGCAAAGTGGCTGCCTGTGCTGAAAATGTTTCTATGTTAGTAAGTTGTAATTGTGCTCCTGCAGTCATGATATTTTCTAACTGTGTATTTTGAATCTTTCTAACTACTTGATACTGAGTTACTTGATTTATTTAATTCTTTTGGACATACTTTTACCAGGTTCTTGGTGAAATTCAGGAAATTGTTAAGACTGGATTGTGGGTAGGAGACTGCTTCATCTACACAAGCTCTGTGAACAGACTTAATTATTACGTTGGTGGAGAGATTGTTACCATTGCCCACCTTGACAGGTTAGTGGAAGAGTGTTAGAAAATCACATTGCATACCTATAAAACGCTTTACCTTTAAATACTTCGGCATTTTTTTGATTTCATTGGATGGTGACATTGTGGTCCAACATTTATTGTCCTTGGGTGATGAACCACCAACGATTTGCTGGTGTTTTAACTGGATTCATGTACTTGTGTATTAAAAAAATCTACATAATTGAAGCTGCTACTTTTCATGCCAAAATTAAAGCTCCAGCATTATTTTTTCAGGACTATGTATCTCCTGGGTTATATCCCAAAAGATAATCGACTGTATTTGGGAGATAAAGATTTGAACATTGTCAGCTATTCTTTGCTTGTCTCTGTGCTCGAGTACCAGACTGCTGTCATGAGGAGGGACTTCTCCATGGCTGACAAGGTTCTTCCCACAATTCCAAAGGAGCAGAGGACAAGAGTAGCACACTTCCTGGAGAAACAGGTTAGATGGGACGTAATCACACTCTAAGTCAGTCTTTGTAGATGGTTTTATTCAGCAGAGGTGTTTCTCAGGACAAATGAGCCTCAGCTTTCAGTCTCAGCAATATATAAAATTGTACATTTTTTAAAAAAGCAAGCAGTTAAATTACAGTACTTATTGAGCACTTAAGCTGCTGATCATCTCATAAAATGTAAGGCAAATAACATCAAGCTTTAACTCTGCCTCGAAGATTTCATTTTTGGTTGCAGTATTATTTCATTCTTCTGAATTTAAGACTATGTAATTTTCCTTCAGTAATGTGAAAAATTGCATTGCTCCCAAATATACCCAGAACCAAGTTGCACAGGTTGTCTGATGGTTAAAGAAAACCTGTGTACCCAAGCACATCCCAGCACATAAATTTGCAGGAGCTCTGGCAGTTAATAATGAATGAAATGCTTGTTTGTGTCCATCTAATTTGTCTAGAGTGATTTGAGATATGGAAAAGTAGGTATATGAAGGAGGTGAAAATGAATAACACTGGCCCAAGACAAGGCAAGAGGAAATGTTGCTTAGCTATTCAACAATGGATGGATGCACAAGATTGAAAAATAAATAAAATGTGAAAATAATAATTTATAGTGATGATAAAATTAGTACTTCTGACTACAATATCCTTTGTGACTTTAAAATTGAGACTCATGATTTTCTCTGTCCTTTTTGTTTATCTAGAAATAATGTTGATATGTATATTTTAACTGTAGAGTTGTACTTAGTTACGGGAGACTTAACACCAAAAGTCACTGTTTATACACCAAGACATATTCTTAGTTGCAGGCTGTCTTAATTCTCTACAACAAATAATGTTATGCCCTTGTCAAATTTGTTTGGATTTATTTTATTATCAAAGCACTAACTTACCATAATCTGAGCAGTGAGATAAATTATGGTTCTTGCTGCTCGCTTCAAGATCCAAATTATGTTGTTGTCATTTTAGTTTTAACTAGTACCTCTCCCATAGTGGGAGAGGTAAGGATAAGTATTTGTAGCCAAAGCAATTTCTCCTGTATTTTTCTCATCAATATTCATCCTTTTACATTGAGGGCAGTTTTGTAAATAATACTTTCATAAATTTTGGCACTCAAAAGTTGTATGATCACTTTGCAGAAATCTTAATGTTGTCATGATTTCTTCAAAACAAAAATGGTTTCCTCCTTAACTCAAATTTGCCATTGCCCCTTTTGTCTATTTGCAGAAATTGAGAGAATGTTATTTCAACCCATGGTTGGTTTCAAATAAATAAATTAAACTAAGTTGCAATGGTTAGACATGAAAAATGATACTGGAGCAAGTGTGAGCAACACAGAAATTAAGAAAATTTAAAGTCAATATACTTTCCATATGAAATCACAAACAAAATTCACATTTTAGTTTGTTACAATTTATTTTGATCAATACTATCAATTATGGAGATTATATCATTTTTCAAATTATTCTTGTGCGTGCCTTGCAATATTTCCCCATTTTGAAGTTGGCATGCAGATTTAAACTGTTGTTGCAGCCCTTTTGAGATGTGGTGACTGTTGAGATTTCATTGCTATGTAAATAAGAGTCATATGTAAGTACTGGACAACAAAATTTGGGCCTAAAAGATTAGACTCGTGCACCATGAGATCCTGATGAGGGACAAATCAAATCTGTCATTTTCAGCTTCACCAAAACCTGGATTAATGGAAAAATATAAATGGCACTCATTGCAACAAATCCCGGCTTTTAGATTTTCCCTGTAGCATTTTCGAAAAGCTGTAAGTGAGAATGCATTTTTTTTTTACAAGAATCTTTAAACTCTTTCCTTTATCTATCACACACACAGGGTTTCAAATCACAGGCTCTTGCAGTATCCACTGATCCGGAGCACCGCTTTGAACTTGCTCTGCAGCTTGGAGAGCTGAAGATTGCATATCAGTTGGCTGTAGAAGCAGAGGTAACGCTTTTATTCGTTATTTCTAATGTCTTGAGCTCAAATATTAAAATATAGATTATTTTTCAGTGATATGTTTAATTGAATTATACAGTGTCAATAACTGATGAATAATTCAATAATTTAATTATTCATTAGGGCCAAACTTCTCACAACCGTACCTTACTGGTAATATGTTGTCCTTGGTGTCCCTTCCCAATTTACTAGAAATACTTGGCAGGTTAGTTACCATCTGTAGAGTGGACATTTCAGATGTGGCCAGTGCAATAGAATGGGAAGATATTACAGACGAACAGAATTTATAAAGGAATGGAACAAAAAGGAAAGGCATAAAATGTCATGCACACATGAGAGGAAATATTGTTACGTATAAAACAGAACATGGTTTGGGATAATAAGAACCTAAGAACTCGGTGCAGGAGTAAGCCATCTAGCCCCTCGAGCCTGCTCTGCCATTCTATAAGATCGTGGCTGATCTTTTCGTGGACTCAGCTCCACTTACCCACCCCTGCTCACCATAACCTTTAATTCCTTTACTTTTCAAAAATTTATCTATCCTTCCCTTAAAAACATTCAATGAGGTAGCCTGAACTGCTTCACTGGGCAGGGAATTCCACAGATTCACAACCTTTTATGTGAAGAAGTTCCTCCTCAACTCTGTCCTAAATCTGCTTCCCCTTATTTTGAGGCTTCATTAGGCCCAAACTTCCAACAACCGTATTTTACTGATCCATATGTTGTCCTTCCCAATTTACTAGAAATACTTGGCAAGTTAGTTCCACCTGGAGAGTGAACATTTCAGGTGTGGACACTGCAATGAAATGGGAAGATATTACAGATGAACAAACTTTATAAAGGAATGGAACAAAGTGGGAAGGCATAAAATGTCATGCACACGTGAGAGGAAATATGATTAAGTTTAAAACACAGGAGATGGTTTGGAACAATAAGAACTAGGAGCAGGAGTAGGCCATCTGGCCCCTTGAGCCTGCTCCGCCATTTAATAAGATCATGGCTGATCTTTTCATTGACTCAGCTCCATTTACCTGTCCGCTCACCATAACCCTTTAATTCCTTTACTGTTCAAAAATTTATCTTTTCTTGCCTTTAAAAACATTCAATGAAGTAGCCTCAACTGCTTCACTGGGCAGGGAATTCCACAGATTCACAACTCTTTGTATGAAGAAGTTCCTCCTCAACTCAGTTCTAATTCTGCTTCCCCTTATTTTGAGGCTGTGCCCACTAGTGGAATCAACTTCCCTGTTTCTATAAGATCTCCCCTCATTCTTCTGAATTCCAATAAGGATGGTCCCATTCTACTCGGTCTGTCCTCATACGCCAACCTTCTCAACTCTGGAATCAACCTCCAGTGCCAGTATATCCTTTCTCAAGTAAGGAAAGCAAAACTGTACACAGTATTAAAGGTGTGGCCTCAGTAGGACCTTATACAGCTGCAACATAGCCATGATGTTTTTAAACTCCATCCATCTAGCAATAAAGGACAAAATTCCATTTGCCTTCTTAATTACCTGCAAACCAACTCCTACAGATTCCTGCACAAGGACACGCAGGTCCTTCTGCACAGCGGCATGCTGCAAGTTTTTACTATTTAAATAATAATCCATTTTGCTGTTATTCCTACCAAAATGGATGACATCACATTTACCAACATTGTACTCCATCTGCCAGACCCTCACCCACTCATTCAGAGTATCTATATCCCTTTGCAGACTTTCAGCATTCTCTGCAAACATTGCTCTGCCACTCACCTTAGTGTCTTCTGCAATTTTGACTTCGTCCCCAACTCCAAATCATCAATGTAAATTGTAAATAATTGCAGTCCCAACACTGATCCCTGAGGCACACCACTGCCAACCAGAAAAACACTCATTTACCCCAACTCTTTGCTTTCTGTTAGTTAATCAATCCACTATTTATGCTATTACCTTAACACCGTGCACTTTATCTTATGTAGCCGTCTTTGGTGCAGCACTTTGTCAAATGGCAAATAGAGCATCATAATGGGTGTAATTTAAAAAAAATCATTGACCAGGAACAATGGGTGGTGGGAATGAAAGCACAAGAAAAATGGGCAAAGTTCAGGAGTCTGCGAATAGAATAAAGTATATTGATAATGAGGATGCAAACCATTATCACCAAGGAGGGTTGTCATGCCAAGTACCTGCCCCACATAAAAATATAACTTTAAAATATGCATTTTGCTTATTTAATATAATCGTGCCTTTGATTTTAAGTCCATGACTCTACATTTAGAATGTGTGCAAAATTGCAGCAAAATTCAAAACACAAACTGGTTCATTTTGCAAAATATCCTTTTCGTTTCCACAGTCCGAACAGAAATGGAAGCAGTTGGCAGAGCTTGCGATTAGTAAATGCCAGTTTGCCCTTGCCCAGGAGTGTTTACATCATGCACAGGATTATGGTGGATTACTGCTGTTAGCTACTGCCTCTGGCAATGCTCCAATGGTTAACAAATTAGCAGAGGTTGTTGAAAAAGATGGCAAGAACAATGTAGCTTTTATGACTTACTTCATGCAAGGAAAGTAAGTACTTCAGCTATACACTTCAACTTTAAACAGACTGTTGCTTTTTAACTGCAGATTACTTGACATTGACAATGCAGGCATTTCATTTTTAAAAGTTAGTGAAATATGTGACTTTGGGATATTGTTTTCAAAATCTTTATATTATGGTTTCCATGATTTTAAGACCCTGGATGCTCTACCGGTTGAAATGGTTTATTTCAACCTACCCTTTTGTATCGTTGAATAATTTGAAATATCTCAATTAGATTACCACCAAACTGTACTCAAGTATACACTGATTTCTCTTGATCCTATCAATACTTTTTTCTGTACTCAAGGGAATACAAGCCAAGTTTATGTAATCTGGCCCTATAATTTTACCGTTTAATCTTTCTGGTGAATCTACATTGTTTCCATCCAAGGTCAGCATATTCTTCCTGAGTCTGCTACCTAAAAATGCCTGTAATATATTACATAGACCATACAGCACAGAATCATACCTTTTACCTGATACTTAAGTACCAAACACTTCCTGCCCCCAACCCCACAATAACATAATATTGATTGGTGTTGCTGTGAATTTAATAGGCAGGTATTTGGTTTAACCTTTGAAATATTTTATCTCAAAAAAAATGCAGGCTTGACAATTGTCTGGAATTGCTAATCAAAACAGGACGTCTTCCAGAAGCTGCCTTTTTTTCCAGAACTTACTTGCCAAGTCAGGTCTCCAGGTACGTGTCAACAGTTTCAGTTCTATCACGGTACAGTGTAATCTTGCGTGTCCGCATACAAAAATAAACACATGCACATGATGTTTGCATTTAGATTCTAACTTTTCCTTTCAGAGTTGTGAAGCTCTGGAGAGAAAATCTGGCCAAAATAAACCAGAAAGCTGCAGATTCTCTCGCTGACCCTACAGAATATGAAAATTTATTCCCAGGCCTAAAGGAAGCTTTTGTAGCTGAGCAGTATCTGAAAGAAACCAACATGACTATAGAAAGACCTGCTAGGGATTACCGACTTGTCACTGTAAGCAATTGCATCTTTTTGTGTAATATCAATGCTGTGAATTTAGATTTGAATGGAATTTGCCAGTGCTGATCTTTTTTCCTACCATTTTTAATTACTAGCCAAATGAAGAAAGGAATATTATTGAAGAATCAAAAGACTTTGCATCATCTCCGTATGAAACATCAATTAAGGTAGCTGATTGTTATAAAGCGCATTCTTAATTTCAGAACTGGAAAACTAATATTATAATTTCAATGTGATGTAATCAAAACCTCCAACACTAAGACCACTGATTACAAAGACAACAGTTGACAATTGATGTTGGACAGAGTTAAGAGATCCAGAATTTGCAGGTCTTAGTTTAAATGCCTAGTACTTACATTCTACAATTAGATAGACCTGTGACACACAGCAAGAAACACTGGTGGCAGGATCTTAGCCCTGCAACATTACAAATGCAAAATAAGATTTTTTTCAAAATTAGTTTGTTCCCTGACCAGTACAGTGATAGAAGAAAAAACTGACTGCCCACTTTCAGGTAAATGCAAAAATACCTAGTTATCTAGTTAAAGATTTCAGCATTCTGAATGATTTAAATCTTTTTGACGTTATAGAAGCCTTCTGAAGACAAAGTGGAAGCGGTACCAAGCATGTCAACATCAGTGAAGGCAGAAGTAAAAGCTGCATTAGAATCAGCACCAGATTATGTGGCAACAACAGATGATTCAGAAGTATTGGATCTTCAAACTAAAAAGGTATTTAGCTTGAGCAGTACATGCACACAGCTCATTTAAGTAATTCATGTAGATAGATTGGGCCAACTTCAGTTGGGCATTCCAGTACATACATCTGAATGTCCATGGCCAGTGCCATGTGACAAATGCCAGGACAGTTAAATTATATTGTCTTTATACAAGGCTTTGGTTGAACCTCATTTAGAATTGTGTCCAGTTTTGGTTCGTCCAGATGATGAGTTAAGTAGATGAAGGTTCAGGCGAAGGCAACAAAATTGAAATATAGTTTTAAAAGCTGTTAGACCCCACAAATGGCTTAAGAGAAGTGGAGAATTTTTTTTTCTCCTGCAGAGTAAACTTTGATGACATTGAGGTGGGTAATTTGAGTTGCAAAATTTAGCATCAGGCAACAAAAGTTACAGGAGCATTGGATTGGATTAGATATCAGGAGACATCTTTTGGAGTCATTGAACATATTGAACAAATTAAAAAATTGAAAAGGGAGCTGCACAAATGCCTAAATGTAAGCAACATATAGGTCAGCAGATGAGGGTAAAGGTGCGCCTCCCAGTCCCCTTGATCACTTGAAGTTAGTTTGTCTTTGGGACAAATGAGTAATTTCTCACTCCTCCCATCACTCCAAAATCATCCTCCCTATCCCACAGCACTTTCTCTTGCAATTGCAGAAGGTGCAACACCTGCCACTTTATCTCCTCCCTCCTCACCATTCAACACTCCAAACATTCATTTCAGGTGAAGCAAAATTTCATTCTGGTTTATTGTACTTGCTGCTCCTAAAGTGGGGTCTCCTCTAAACACAAACTGGGTGACCACTTTGCCAAACACTTTCACTCAATCTGTAAATACGATCCCAACCTTCCTATTGCTTGTCGTTTCAACCATGCATCGTGCTGTCATACCTATGTTTGTCTTTGACCTGTTGCAATGTTCCAGTAAAGCCCAGGGCCAACTGGAGGAACAGAATTTCATCTTCTGCTTGGGCAATTTACAGCCCTCGGGTCATGACATTGAGTTATACAACTTTAGCTTTCAACCTGCTCCTCCATCTTTTGTCAAAAATGCATACTAATGGAGTAGGTACAGAGGAGATGTCAGGGGTAAGTTTTTCACTCAGAGGGTGGTGGTAGAGGTAGAGGCAGATTCAATAGGGTCTTTTAAGAGACTTCTGGATGAGTACATGGGACTTAGTAGGTAGAGATATGTTCGGTGCAACTTGTGGGCCGAAGGGCCTGTTTGTGCTGTAGTTTTTTCTATGTTCTAATCCACCCCCCTCCCCTCAACCATTTGGCCATCTGTTATTTGTTCTTAAGTTTGCTTTCACTGAACAGAATCCTTCATGATATCTGTGCTGGGTTTACTCGTCCTGGCCTTTCGACTAACCTAGATTTTATTTGCTGCACTACTGGTGACCACGCTGTAATGTGTCTGGGACCCAAGATCTGGAATCCCTTCCTTTATACCTCTCTAATTCTCTTTCCTCCTTTAAGACATTCCTTCAATACCAATTCTGTTTGTTTTATGATGTACGTTGGGATGTTTTATAACAATTAAAGGCACTTTGTAGACAAAGTTGTGGATGGGGAGTATGATGTGTAGGAGTTGCACCATGACATGAACTAGCTCTGTCTGTCTGTTAAGTACTCTTCCTTTCACTTTTGTATTTTGGTAGAACATGATTCTGAATATACATATTTCCTCCCCAAAATAAAAGTAATTGCCTTGCTGGAAATGAATTGTCTACAGCAAAGGGGAAATTTGTGTCCAACGAACCATAAATATGGCATAAATTGTTGGTTTGTGCAGGGCTGATCAAATTAGTGAACAACTTTCCCAATTCAGTTTTCATCTGTGAAGCATATTTGATTTGACATCCAAGTCTGGTCTAAATTTTATGTTTTGTTTTCAGTCTCTGACTGATCTTGACGATGATTTGGATAACTTGGAACTGGATGACATAGACACTTCAGACGTTAATTTGGATGAAGAATTCCTGGATGATTAAATTCAAGACCAAGTATATTTAAATGTGACCAAATTTCTATTAAATGAGTGAATATTCATACTTTGCTTCTAGAAAGATGTTGCAATTTCAACTTTGGACAGTTCTAAATTAATAGAGCTGATTGGGCAGCAAGGTGACATTCTGAAGTGCGTTTTGCACCACACTACAACAGGTGGCGCTATTGCCAAGCCAGCAGATAAGATTATATGGCTGCCATTGACATACCTGTAAAGTAAATCATGGAGTTAGTGTTTCATAACCGAATAGAAGTGCTTGTGCTGTATTAACTCCAAATAAAACTGATCACATTTTTTATTATGACTCTGGTATGTGTTCTATTACAGTGGGTAAGCCATTCTAAACCCAGAAGCTGATAAATTTTTCATCTGCAACATGCCCCGATTAACCCATCTTTCACACAAAGATGGGACTTAAGTGTATTCATAACCTGCATTTTATTTTACCATTAAAACCATTTTGACACTAGGTTGCACTTTTATATGAAGAGAGGATTAATTTTGATATCAACAATATCTTCAAAATAATGACAGTAACTGCATGTTTAATGTTTAATTGCAAATTTAGTTTAAAAAATTGAACAGGTTTATTGGAGCATTAAGTCACTGGTTGGTGTAGTTTATCTAAAACTATTACCACACTCACGATTTTGAGGACAATTATTTACTTCTGCAGTGATTTTACTGCAACATGAATAATAGGATATCTACTATTCTGAAGCGCTGAAAACAGTCAACATGGAGCCTGTATTTTCTTGGGCAATCTCAATCCTTCCCTACTATGTCTGTATCCAAAGGAGATATTAAATTACGCAAATAAACATTTTGAACTTTTCAATAACCAGTATTTGTTTCCAGATGGAAGCAATCCACAAAACAGATCTTTAACTCACCCTTATTAAAAATGGGACATGCCAATCCATTCACAGTACCTGGCCTATTTTTCCTAGGCCATTATGATCGAGGGGCCAAATTGTCTATTTTTGCTCCTATTTTGTATTTCATATAATTTACCTGTGCCTTTAAATTCCAAATGGCAGAAGCTTTGCTCAATTATCAACCTTAGTACAATCAATAGAGGGTTAGCTTTTTCTTACCTTTAGGTATAAAAATCATTGTATATTGGTGGACAGCGTAACATCACCTATGATGTCACCCACAGTCAAATAACCCACTGACAACTAAATATTGAGGCTTGCGTCATAAAAGATCACTCAGGCACTCAACTATGGAGCCATAATCCAATGCTAAATCTTAACATTGTAGCAGAAGTCCAAAGATGGCGTGATATTGTCCAGTATCCCACCCTCCCACATTCCAAGTTATTTTTCTGATAACAATAGAACGCCTGGCATTTTATTTTAAAACTCCAAAAAGAAAATGGTCACAATGTGATGTTCCAGTAATTATTTTCCAATTAAAAACACAGCTGGAATTGAAAGTATAAAAGTTTTGTTTCTACCATCAGGTTCTTAACACGAGCCAAATTCAGAACTGTTGGACCGGACTGACTGATTAATTTTGTTCTTCGTTCCTGTGCAGATCTTGATTAGCAGAGCTGTTGAGCGCTTCCTGATAAACTTGTAAAGCTAATTCAATATAGCCTCCCTTCTTGGAATCGGTACGAGAAAATATCTGGGAAAATAAACATTGTTTAATGTTATGGCTTACTTTAACAACATTCAATATTCCTTTTAATTATTGATAGATGTGTAATAGTTGATTGAGAGCAAGATTAAATAACTTTGAGAAAAAAATATAGGCTGAAATCTCAGGTCAAATAGCTGTATTCTTGTCCATATAACAAGTTGTGTGAAGTTCCATTAAGCTGTTTTCCAGTAGACCTTTGCCGCAATTACCTCAATTTAAAAGTTGTGAATCCAAATTTGTAACATACACAAAGCATTTTCTATTTTCCATGTATAAATCATAAAATCCCTACAGTGTAGAAGGCAGCCATTTGGCCTAACAAGTCTGCACTAATCACAGTTCCACCCAGGCCCTATCCCCGTAACCCCACATATTTACCCTGCTAGTTCTGACAATAATTGGCCATGCAAAATTGCCCATCAACCTAACCTGCATATCTTTGGACTGTGGGAGGAAACCCACACAGACAGTGACCGAAGCCAGGAAATCAAACCCACGTCCCTGGCACTGTGAGACAGCAATGCTAACCACTACTTTGGGGTTTTTTTAAAGCGTATCTTCATCCACATGCGTGGTTTTCTGTTTAGCAAAGTGCTGGAAAGATTACTGAGCTGATCAGTAGCCGATTGAATCATGTTATGAACACTCCTTTTGTGGCCAACAAGTCCTGGCATTGGACTCAACAGGGAGCTTTTAGTCCAGAGGTAGGATGCTACCACTGCACCATAAAGCTTCCTATCCTCCATAAATAACTTGTGTAATCTGCAGTATTTGGACATTGCAAGAATTGGGTCAGCTGTCTCATTCTGAATCACTTCCCAGAAATGGCTGAATTTGTGGTTTTTACTCTGCATCTATCTCAATCCAGCAACACTTAAATGCAAATTAACATTCCCTTTCTGCAACCCTAATAGTGAACTTTAAATCCAACCCATCTGCACTACCTCTTGAGCCAACACATTGCATTTTGAAGAGTCTTAAATCAAGTGAATATTCTTTAAAAAAATATAAAACAGAATTGAATGTGAGTCTCTTAATTGCTAGCAATGAAGGAGAACTTATATTTATGTGATGGAATTAAAGAGTGCTAATCTGCCTACCTAAGAGTTAGTTTGTTATGTAAATGACAGAACTCTGATTACAAGCATTCTTAAAGAATAAATTGTACCTTAATCAGGTCAATACCCTGGGCTTGCTGTTGGTTTGCTTCCTTTGATGACTGACACTCTGGATGTAACACGTGATATAGCTGAAGCACACTTATAGCGTCATCCATTCTGCAAAAGACAAAATCAGTTTTAAAAATGCTAACTATAAAATAAACCTCCCAATATTGTCAATGACAAAATAATACATTGAGTTCAAAAGAACTGCAGCAATTATGTTCTAGCTCCAAACTCAATTTATTAGAAATTAATTTGTTCCTCATCTCTTCCCCTACCCAAACAAGGTGATGGTAAAAATTCTTAAGGGGTCAGATTATGTGGTTGGAATAACAGTGAGACCGTCCATGTTGACTACGATCATGCATTAAAACAGATAACTGCTTCCAGTGTCTGCACATGCTCTTATAAGCTGGAAATCTGGAGATTGCTGTCTGATTTGTCCTGCTTTCCCACAAGCTTCACTCCACCAGTATATCATCAAGAAATTTAGAACATGAAGACCATGAAATTGTGTGGTATTTACCCACTAAAAACACTAAAATGTTTTACATTTTAATGCTGTGATTAAGTTTTAGGTATTATAAAACAATCTCTTTGTCCTCAACTTACATTTACAAATATGGAATCTCACTCCATAGATTTTTTTTTACTTTTTCTAATCTATCATCTTTCACTCTCTTTTGCTTCCTGTATCTAATTTGAAGTTGAATTACATATTCTAATTTACACTGCCTAGTTTGTGTGTCCCTCCATGAGGATCTTCAGTCTGATTAGCTGAAGAGATGTGTCCTGTTCTCACAGGTCTCCAATCTCTGTGCTTTCTGACACACTGACTGCAAGTTGCAATGCAAAAGCCCATAAAATTTCTGTGGGCAATCGTCACCACAGTTTTGGCACTAAGTGTGAAGTGTGGGCCAATACTGACAAATATTTATGGTCTATATTTTATGTTCCTCCCAGTAGATGGTGCTGTTGCTTTAAAATCATTCTGCTTTAAACCAATGCACCCCTTCAACGTAGGCAGTGAGAAATTGCAGTAAAAAAACATATTACTTCATTTTAGTTTCACTAGCCTACATTTGTACATAGGTTAGCTTTGAATACGTTCATCAAAATCTATAACCAATCATTTGCTTGTACCTTCAGCTATCTCCATTTATAATAGTTATGAACAAAAATTAAGATCAACTTTCTACATGTCATAGTGATAACATATTCTGTAAGACTGAGATGGATGTGATCATTATTGTACCAGCAAGGCCACTGTTTGTACAGTTTTTAAAAAGACAAATTAACAGAATCATGGACTGTGACTGGGCAATCAGATTCCTAGTTTTTTGCTAGAATTTCCAATAAATCAGTGTCAAAATATACAAATTTACAAATTAGGAGCAGGATTAGACCACTCAGCCCCTCAAGTCTTCAATTCACCACCACTGAATTAGATCATGGCTGATCTGATTGTAACTTCAACACCACATTCCCATGTGCCAGCAATGACGTTTCGTCCCTTGTTTATCAAGAATCTATCTGGCTCTGTCTTAAAAATATCCAAAGCCTCATGACTTTCAGAAAAAGATTCTCCTCATCATTGTCTTAAATAGATGAGTGCCTTATTTTTAATCAGTGGTCCCTACTTCTAGATTCTCACACAACATCTCCACATCCATCCTGTCAAGGCCCTTCAGGATATCATACGTTTCAATCAAGTCACCTCTTACTCTTCTTCACTCCTGTGGCCTGTCCAAGCTTTTCTCTTTGGACAATCCTCGATTCCAGGTATTAGTCTGCTAAACCTTCTCTAAACTGCTTCCAACGCATTTACACCCTTTCTTAGTAAGGAAACCAATATTGTACATAATAATTCAGCTCTAGTCTCACCAATGCCCTGTGTTAGCTTTCCAAAGTTACTTGTTGCTTGTCATGTGTTCTAATCATTCCTGCGATTGCACCAAAGGCAGTCTACAAAATCTGGGAAGCTAAATGTTGAGTTAATAAACTTTCAACTAATGGATTTTACCTGATTAAACCAGTCATGCTATCACTCACTTGATGAAGGAGTGGTGTCCAAAAGCTTGCGACTCCAAATAAACCTGTTGGACTTTAATCTGGTGTTGTGAGACATCTTACTGTCCCACTCCAGTCCAACACCGGCATCTCCACATCAGGCTATGATAAGACTGAATTTACACATTTCAGTTGGCACTTCTTTCCCTGAATTTTGTGTGAAAAAATAATGTTCTTGGGACAGCACTTAAAACTCTGTTTTTCTGTGATACCCTGAGTATCATTTTTTATGCACGAGAATCTTACAACGTCATACAAACTCTATAAAGGGAATGATGACAGGGAGCAAATGTCTTGTCTTCATGGGAATGAATTACGTGCCATGGAGCCAAGTAACACATTAATGATGTAACATTTCCTCCCTTAGCTGAGATCAGGTAATTCAGCAGAAATCGTAATACATTCCATTTTATATTGTTTAGTCCCACACTAGTAATCTCTTTACCCACTACATCAGGCACATCCTGGATTCTTGACTTCACAAGCCTTGTGATGCACACTATGGACACGTATGTGCCACATGTAAAGTTTAAAATCAATGTTTTAAATATATACATAGGCATTTTGAGCTGCTTATGCTGAGATTTTCCAGCCCTTACCACTAGCAGGATTTTCCAGTCCCTCGCAGTGGGTTCCCCAGAGAGCTACGCAAATCGCCATTAACTTTAGTGGGATTGGAAGATCCTGCCAGTGGCCAATGGTGAGTCACCTCCGCCACAGAAAAACCCACCGCAGGGCAGCCGGAAATTCCCAGCAGAATTTATCCATTAATGTGACAAAAGCATCCAAAACTAACTTATCCAAATCTCTAAACCTGGAAAATTCAAACACCACGATCTTCTAACAAAACATGGAAATAGAATTTGAGCTACCAAGGCTTTGTGCATATGGTTCCAAAATTACACTTTGAATTATTGCACCAAATTGTGTAAAGAGAAGCTACAAAGTTTTTTATTTAAAATCAATCTACATGAAGTTAATTTCAAGCATTAAATGCAAATTTTGATAAGTCTGATGAGAGAAAATGTAACTGTATTTAAAATTGTACTTACAGGTCTCTCTGAATCATGTCTATTAGTAAACCATCAATTTTGCTCCTATTGACCAGGTACCACACCAGCCCACCAAAGTGCCTTGTTGAACGCAAAAGATCATACTTGCCACGTTTATCAATATCTTCATATGTTTGCTGGTGAACCTGGTAAAGAAAGACTTACATTTATTCAGCGCTTTTCCAACACCAGATATCTCAAAGCGCTTTACAGCCAATGAAATAGTTTTGAAGTGGTAGAGGGCTTGAAAGTCAATTTATAATCTTCAGAAGCAAATTGGCTGAAATGTCTCAACAGCTACAGGAGTTCATAAAATATATATCAAGAATACCTTGTGAGTTTATCTCCTGTAGAATTCTTTCTCTCCATGCTACAAAGTAACTGCACTTTGAACAGGTGATCTACTTACAAGTGTCCAGTAACGTAGTCACTTTGGTAAATGACAGCAGCCTGAGGGGGTTACACCCACACACCCTCCCTCACAGCAGAGAGACACAGTGCCTCAGTTATTCCTTCCTTTAAATATCAGAGTTGACTTTGGGAGGTCAGTAATCAAATGAGACTCAGCTTCTTTGAGCATAAATAGTAAAGCTCAAAGGTTGGGATATAAAGTAGGACACAGAGCTCAGACTTCTACACTCTGATGAGTAACCTTCAAAACTTGCATAATCTCTGATGAAACTATGGTGCATTGACCAAACTGAAGTGCTTTTGACTTGCACAGTCATAATACATTCAAGTATCTATTTCACTGACCGCCCTTGTGGAGTCTGATACAAGGTGTACTCACCCTGATGTAATCAGCAGAATCTGGCTCAAATTGGATAAGACACAGATCTAGAATATCTTCATAACGATCCTGAGCAAAAACAACCTAAAATGGGCAACAGTGATCACATCAAAAGTACAATACAACAATCATGTGATCAAAAATTAACATTGGTAATTCAGAAAAAAGAAAAAAAGAATCAGTTTGGAGAACACATTGAGCAGAATCCCTAAATTGTCAAATTGCAGGAAGATAAATGCAATGATGCGATTAAAGAATGCAGCTTCCCAGACACTGTTGGACCTGCACACTCTTAGCTGTGCCATGATCCTCACGCACATGACCTATGTAGAGTTAGAAATTTTAACATAACTGCTCCACACCCATTTTCAAAATCAGCATAATTAATTTGATTTTGGACCAGATTAAAGGAGATTGCAGAATGTTTTGCATTAGCCTGTTTCAGAAATTTCTATGTCCAGCCTCCATTTAATAATTTCCACAAGCTGTAGCCCATTTTAATGTGCCACTGGGGGCTTTCCACAGGGATGTTGACAAAGAGATGCCAGGAAAATCTAAGATGTGAAGATGCTGGCATTGGACTGGGGTAAGCACAGTAAGAAGTCTCACAACACCAGGTTAAAGTTCATTTGGTAGCACAAGCTTTTGGAGCACTGCTCCTTCATCAGATGAGTGGAAAATCTATATAAGAAAAGCTATATATTGGTGGGGAGCGGTGGGAAAGGGTATATGTATTATTCTTCAAAAAGGCTACAAATATTTGTCAACAATTATTTAAGCCTTCTCAAAGGCTGTTTCCTGGAATGGTGCAGTTCTAACAGGCTTCTTGCTGATGCCCACATTTATGAGTAGGAAGTGTGGGTAGTAGTATCACAGCCATTTCAGTTTGTGCCACTTAGAGCATTAAAAAATACAGACCAGCACCCAAGTAGCAGTAATTTGCCAAAAGGCACAAAATGTACCTTTTTCCATACCTTGGTGCACTCTGAGATAGCACAAGATACTTTGACAGCTGCTACTGTCTTTAAGAATCTTTTTACTCTGCTAAACTTGGAAAGGAGTTTCAGGACAGCTTTTCTATGATATTGGGAACAATGAGTCAGCTGCTTTTTATTATAAGAATATTGGCACAGTAGCCTGTCCCAGAAAGCTCAGGAAAAAAATACACCCAGAATACTTGATGAAAAATATTTGTAAAGCTAAAAGCTTTTAATAAGTAAAAATTTTAAATACAGTAAAAATTTACTTTTAATATGTTTAAATACAGTAAAGTTGCCTCATTCGTGGTGGTTCAGTTCCCAGAAAATCTTGAAGGGTGAAATCACAAACGGTGAACATACTCTATAAGTGAATAAATTAGATATATTCCGGCCATCGCCAAATTTGACGTTTTGAAAAGGAAATTAAGCAATAAAAACTACAAGGTGGATTTTCCACTCCTGTTTCTGGGGGAAATCAGGACAGGTGGAGACAGCAGAGAATTGAGTGGATTTCCCCACTCAATTGTTCCTGCATCCTGCCAGTGACATAACAAGGAGTTCTATGGGGATGTGTCTAGGGCGGTGGATGTGGTCTTTCTTGATTTTCAGAAGGCATTCGACAAGGTACCTCACAAGAGGTTATTGCAGAAGGTAAGGGGGCATGGAGTTGGGGGTAGGGTGTTAGCGTGGATAGAGGATTGGTTATCAAATAGGAGGCAGAGAGTGGGGGTTAATGGGTGCTATTCAGATTGGCAGTTGGTGACTGGTGGAGTGCCCCAGGGGTCGGTGCTGGGGCCTCAGCTATTTACCATTTATATAGATGATCTGGAGGAGGGAACCGAGTGTATGGTGTCGAAATTTGCTGATGACACCAAGATTGGTGGAACGGCAAATTGCGCGGAGGGTGTGGAGAGTCTGCAGAAGGATCTAGATAGGCTGGGCGAATGGGCCAGGAACTGGCAAATGGAATTTAATGTTGGCAAGTGCGAGGTGGTCCACTTTGGTAGGAATAATGGTAGGAAGGACTATTACTTACGTGGCAAAAAACTGCAGCAGGCGACGGTGCAGAGGGACCTCGGGGTCCTTGTGCATGAGTCGCAAAAACCCAGCCTGCAGGTGCAGCAGGTGGTCAGGAAGGCGAATGGGATGCTGGCCTTCATAGCGAGGGGGATTGAATATAAAAGTAGGGTGGTCTTGCTGCAGCTGTATAGGGCATTGGTGAGGCCGCAGCTGGAGTACTGTGTGCAGTTTTGGTCGCCGCACTTACGCAAGGATATTTTGGCCTTGGAGGGAGTGCAGAGGAGGTTTACTAGGCTGATACCGGAGTTGAGGGGGTTGAGCTATGAGGAGAGGCTGAATAAACTAGGCTTGTACTCGTTAGAGTTTAGAAGAATGAGGGGAGATCTCATTGAGACATATAAGATGATGAATGGGATGGATAGGATAGAGGTGGAGAGACTCTTCCCGCTCAGAAAGGACAGTAGGACGAGGGGGCACAGCCTCAAGGTAAAGGGGGGCCGTTTAGAACGGAGTTGAGGAGGAACTTCTTCACTCAAAGGGTGGTGAATCTCTGGAATTCTCTGCCCGTTGAAGTGGTGGAGGCTGCCTCGCTAAATATTTTTAAGATGCGGGTTGATGGGTTTTTGATAAGAGAGGGGATTAAGGGTTATGGGGAGAGGGCGGGAATGTGGAACTGAGCCACGACAGATCAGCCATGATCTTATTGAATGGCGGGGCAGGCTCGAAGGGCTAGATGGCCTACTCCTGCTCCTATTTCTTATGTTCTTAAGTCAGGATCCTTATTTGCATCTATTTAACTTTGCATATCAGGACTTTACACCTGATAGTCCCCCTCTGGGTTAAACTGCCTATTCACATTGGTGTACCCTCATAACAGCTCCCCCACGACATGCACCTGCACCTAGCGAACAGAACCCACTAGAGGTGCACCGGTGAGTACAGCACCCCCCCCACTTCCGGGTCATGCCAGGGCAGTATCCTGGCACTGTGCCCCCGGCACGTAAGGCGCTGTGCCATGGTTTATCTCATTCAATAAACAAGTAGCCTTTCTTTTAAAAGCTGAATTTGGAGTGGGGCAGGTTCATTTTTTTGACAAGTCTAAAAGTACAGTGAGAAAAGTCATCAGCACAGCCGGCAGGCTGCCCTCTGCTTTTCCCACCCAAGATGACACCTTGTCAAAATATGTCAAAATTCTGCCTTATGTTTTTGAGACAGTTTTACTGCAGGAATTGTTTGCCAATGCAAATAAACAAGAACACAGTGTAAAACCTGTCAATTACACAATATTCCAAATTACACACATATACAGGTACCACGTTTTGCCTGAGAGTGGAGGTAGGGGGAGTGACATGGCAGGCCTTGATGTGAACCATGTTATTGTTGACTGCTTCACCTTATTTTTTAATTTTGTGAACTCCTCAATATGGAGAGATAGTTATACCAATCACTCTACAGCAGGCAATGCTTCTTGCCATGCTTGTATCGGTGTTTGTCACCTGCTTTTCCAAATCTTCAGCTTATTCTAGCAGATCTGCTATAGTCTTTGTTGTGAATTGAACCTTCTTAGGCTCTTCTATTCTCATCAGTTGAAACCAATTCTTCCATACTGGAATAATATACAGTAAATCTTCCACATACAGAGACCCGGGTTCAATTCCAGCCTCGGGTCACTATCTGTGTGGGGTTTGCACATTCTCCCCATGTCTGCATGGGTTTCCCCCAGGTGCTACGGGGGGGGTGGGGGGGGGGGCTTTCCGGCCACAGTCCAAAGATGCGCAGGTTAGGTTGGCCATGCTAAATTGCCCCTACGTGTCAGGGAGGCCAGCAGGATAAATTTATGGGGTATGGGAATAAGGCCTGGATGGGATTGTTGTCAGGGCAGGCTCAATGGGCCAAATGACTTCCTTCTGCACTGTAGGGATTCTATGATGACATAGAGTTCCTCTATCATCATAGTTTGAAGCAACTGATCCATTTTATCTACGGTCAAGTCTTCAAATCCTTTCCCTTCAGTTTGTTTTTGCCAATTCCTAGCCACTTCAGCATCCACATTGGGAAACCCTGTGAAATCATTCACAGCCTCATGCCAAACTTTTTTCCAGCAGGCATTTATGGTTGAAGCTCTAACTTCATCCTAGGAGTCCTTAAATTATGCCAACTGCTAGGAGGATGTTGAATTGCTTCCAGCAATCGGGGCTGCTGCAGTTGAGGGGTCTGATTCCAGAAGATGAAGGATGTGGCTGAACTTCATCAGGTGTAGTAAACCTCGAATGAGGCAATGAGCCCCCCCCCGCTCCATTGATTGGATATCAGAAGGTAAAAACAAGAGAGTGTGGATGTTCAGACGCATTATTGAGCATCAGTACAACATTGAAAGACTGGTTCCTTTCCCTCAGTTAAGTGACGACCTCTGGCAGAAAGCAATTGGCAAACCAGTCTTTAAAGACTGCTGCTGAAACGCAGGGAGTGCTGTTAGCCTTCCAAAAAGCTCACAGATTTTTCCCTTAGGAAGTTTGAGGGTTTTCTGACCTGTAAATAAGCACTGATTTGCATTTCAAGCCAGCCACATTAGCCAAACTTTGTGCCAGCCTGTGTTTTACTGCTTTAAACCCAGGAGCAGTGTTCTTCCAAAATGTTGGTCCCAGCTTGCATCTTCCAGGACAAGCCAGTTTCATCTACACTGAAGACATGCTCTGCCTAATAACCTCCCTCCTCAATGTATTCCTGCACCTTCTTGGGAGACTCTCCTGCAGTTGCATGGTGAACTGACATAGCCTCCTCCATTTCCTCTGTGGATCTCCTACTCAGAGGTATTAACTTGATAGTACAACTACCAGAAACACTAATAATAGCTTTCATTTCTTCTTCAGATTGCCTAATATACCTCATTGTGGATTCATTCGCAGAGTATTCCTGATTATGGCACAGTGGCAGTGTGGTTAGCACTGCTGCCCCACAGTACCAGGGCCTTGGGTGACTATCTGTGTGGAGCTTGCTCATCCTCTCCGTGTCTGCGTGGGCTTCTTCTGAGTGTTCTGGTTTCCTCCCATAGTGCAAAGATTTGCAAGTTAGGTGGATTGGCCATGCTAAATTGCCCCTTAGTGACCCAAGACGTGTACGTTAGAGGAATTAACAGGGTAAATATGTGGGGTTACGGGGATAGATCTGGGTAAGTTGCTCTGCCTAAGAGTCAGTGCAGACTCAATGGGCCAAATGGTCTCTTTCTGCAATGCAGGGATTCTACGATCAACATGGTAGCACTTGCATCATTTTTCAGTCAACCTAAGATTGAGACTTTTTGTTCAAGTATCATTACTTTTCCTGGGATGTTTTCTGCTTGTCTTTGAATCACTCACTTTTGGTGAAGTGCTGTATATACCTGTGCCATAAAATACTGGTTGGGAGTTACTGCATCCTGTAAATTACAACAAACCACATACAGTTGGAGACAGCACATTCAGATTTGTGCATTTTCTACATGTGAAAGACAACAAGTAGTCTTTTGTTAATCTTCTGTGACCAAAATGTGTTTAGGTGAGAAGTTGAACATTTTAAATCACGGATGAGTGAAGTTTTGTGACCAGGAACTGCAAGTGGATGCACAAAAGCATTTCCATGGGTCAACAAATTTGCAATGGAGGGGGGATTGTGAATGGGGGGGGGGCGTTGATTGTGCTAAATATGACTTGCAGCCAAAAAAAAACTAGCATTTTTGATTTATAACCCATCATGGGGAGGGTAGTCAAGGAGGAAACTTGAAAGATGATTCCTGAATTGCCTTAAGAAGTCTTTGCCTTTTCTGGGATTTGAGAGAAGGACAAAGAGACATGATGATGGAGATCCATCAAGAAATGGAAAAAGCAAGAATGGGCCTGATATACTATAGACATGAAAAATACTTAATTGCAAGCACTGTTTAAAGAAAAATACATTTAAACAGATTAAGTATATTTCATTTTGCCCCTTAAAATTGGGTCTTTATACAGCTTGTCTTTAACACTTGTTTTTCATGGGTCAAAGTGCCACTGAGCTGAATCCTTCCCAGCAACAGAAAACAAAAAGTGACATGCTGACTGCTGAATTAATTATGCTGCCACTTAAAATAACTAGGAGTGCTACACATGCATAGAAAACCTAGTGGGGCTCATTTTCAGCAGAGTCCATGTTTGGCTGCCCAGCTCCCCACCCATCCATCCCCAAATTCTGCCTGTGGTAGAAAATTAACACTAATTTCTCCATATCCTTTTTGAGGGATAAACTACATTTTAAAATCAATCATTTCCCCACTTCTTGGGGTTCCACGGCATTTTTGAGGGTGGACATGGTGTTCCTCTCAACAACATCACTCTCCTAAAGAAACTCAAAACTTGGGCGGCATGGTGACAAAATGGTTAGCGCTGCTGCCTCACAGCTCCAGGGATCTGGGTTTGATTCCTGCCTTGGGTCACTGTCTGTGTAGAGTTTGCACGTTCTCCCCTTGGTGCTCCTGTTTCCTCCCAAAGATGTGTGGGTTAGGTTGACTGGCCATGCTAAATTGCCCCTTAGTGTCCTGGGATGCGTGGGGTTACAGGGATTCGCAGGGTGAACATGTGGGTTTATGGGGATTGTTGTCAGTGCAGACTTGATGGGCCAAAATGGCCTCCTTCTGTTCTGTAGGGTTTCTATGAAAGTTTGGTGTTTAAAATAGAGCACTGCTTCACACTTATCCCCAAAATGTTCAGGCCAGCAGGAAGTATAAAAAGTGAAAGACAAACTCTTCCATTGTATTCAACCAGTCTAGTTAAGTACTGATTTCATTCATTGAAGTTATCAAGGTGTGAATTGAACTCCATCTCAATCCTGCTTTTTAAATAGAGTCCCTGCAAACAGGACCCTGCGTTACTGCATGGGCTTCTCAGCGGCTTGGCATTATAGCAGCTCAAATCCTTCACAGTCCATTTTTGGAGCACAATCCACCAAGTGAAGGAGATCAGTTGTAGGCTTTTATTTCAGGTTTTCCAAAAGATTTTATTTTTCAAATTAAGACAAAAAAAATTTATATGAGCAGCACTTAACTATTGTGAGGATGGAGGTTTTAAAACTGCACTTGTTATGTTAAGGAATTAGTCTACACATATTATAAGATTTAAAGACAGCATGCAAATGGCAGTTAGCTTAATTAACTGAATCGCTGTTCTTCTGTTATATTTTCTTTAAAAACTGAATTGCATCGGGTAATATGAAATAATCGGTTACAAACTGACAAGGCAAGCATGGGTGAGAGGTCATTTCATTTTTGATAAATAATATAAGAACAATTATTTTTAAGAATGGGTAGAACAGTGAGTTGTAATTCTATTATGAGCCACATTTTTACTGTGCACTTTCTTTAGAATTCTTGCTGACACATTTTTGTTGTGAAAAAAAACCAGTCTCACCCACAGCTACAGCTGTTGATAGACCTCTTTGATACACTCAAAGTACCAGCATCTAGGAATACATACATACACACACCCAGAACAGAGCTTTGAACTGTCACGTTGCTCATTTATCCTGACCAGTTTTCAAATGAGCTCAGTAGCTAAGCGATCTAAAGGATAACTGGTGTTTTGTTTAGGAGATGCTATTCCATCTTAAGATCTAGAGGTCAGACATTTGGCTATCAAATAATTCTTATATGGAAGTGATGACATGCAGGCGCTGTGAATAAGACAATATTTCCATATAATTTACCAGTCTCTGCATAATTGAGGAGAACAAAGCGCATCCAGATAGGCAGGAGCCTGTCGCCAGAAGCATTTTGTATGCACTGCTACCTTATTGGAACGGCGCCAAGAACTGACACCACATCCAAAACCTGGGCACACCTGCTGTATTTAATCATCATTAGCTTCTTTGTGTGTCGTGTCTTTAAACACCAAAGGGAAGTTCTCCAGAAAATTGCGTTTTAAGAAATAAATGTGGCTCCATTGGACAAATGACCTGGGAACTGCTTTTATCTAGTTGGCTACTATTTTATATTTTCAGAGCTTACAACTGAGCCATAATCAGAGGGAATTTAATAAATTAACAACTTCCAATTCTGAAATTATGCCTGCACACAGGGATGCATTTCAGCCCAGAAATCTGAAAGAATGAATTTACTACCCAAGACAAACGTAATGCTACAAGAAATCTACAGCAATGGTCATTCTGACCACAAAAGAGCCACATTCATGAGCTTTAAAAACACCTAAGGGATCATGGTAACTGTTCAGATAGTGCAATGAATGCATTAGTTCTTTTTCCTTTTAATTCCCAGCATAAATTAACTAGTTACCCTCAGAACGGTGGCAGGATTATAGAAGAGTTTGCTGGACTGCTTCATAAATAGCCCAGTACCAACTGCACTGGTATGTGACAGGAGTCACACCGAAGCCAGCTCCAATAAGGGTAACAGACTTCCTTCTCTAAAGGACACAAGTGAAACAGTCGGACCATCTGAGAGCTTTTTAGTCACTTCAAAAAAAAGTAGGTTTTATTTTTAAACTTCCCCATTCTAAAAATTGAATTCAAATTCTCAAATGGCCATCGTGGCGCCTGAATTTAACATTGTTTGGATTAGTAATTCAGTAACATAACCACTATATTTGTAATGTAGAATAGTGAAAAGATTAATTTATTTATTCAAATAGCTTAAAAGCATTTGATAAGCAAAACCATTAGTTTATACACCCCTTCAGGAAAAGAAAAGGGAACAATAAGCCAAGAAACTGATCCATCATATTTGCAGATAAATTATCTGGCTCTTATAATCAAATAATTGCAGTGAACTCAAAACATGCAAATATGCTTTGCATAATATTTCTCATGGTTTTGATGAAACAAGCACCAGCAATGAGTAAATACACCCCGTATTAATTCAGTCTGGGTAATCAAGGTGTTTAAGTTCAAAAGATAGCACTTTTGGGTTCCAATTACTAAAGGTTCAGAACATTACATGTTTTCTGAAATAAAGAGAAAGATTTTACCAGCAGGTTTTCATTTTTAAAAATTGGCGGTGGAGTGATCCTTCGACCATTGCGAGGGAAATAGACCTGGATCATCCTATCCCGCTCTTCCCAGGTTGCTTTCCGCAAAACCCCATTAGGTTCTCTGACCACGATAAAGCGTTCCTTGGGAAAAAAAATGGAAAATTTCTTTAAAAACGACAGGTGATAAAAAGGCCCTGAATCGATAATCAGTGTAGGACTCTAATTGTATTTGCCCAGATCTTAGGGCAGAAAACAAGAACAAATCCACTGTGTGCAAACAATTAGAAATACAAGCTGATCTCGTCAGGGAAACAATACAAAAATATTAAATTGGACATTCATATATTGCTGGTTAAATTCAGAAAAAGACTACAAGTATAGACTTCAAGGGAGAGGGATTTGGAGGATGGGGATAATTAAACTAGGGTATGCAAATGTAATTCAGATTTCACTTGAGTTGTATATTCTGCTCTTGTATAATTTTTATTTTGACACAGAGCTCAGACTGTGTAATACACTTCTAGGTTTTGTGGTTAACCAGACGCTGTGTCAACATTCAAGGCTGGACTGAGTAAGCGGAAGAAGGAATATGTGAACAGGTCGGGTAAATGTGATTACAAGAATTTGCTCACGAGGAGCAAATAAATAACAATGCAGACTGGTTATACCAAGAGGCTTCTGTGTTTTACATGTACCACAGCTCACAATAGCTCCACTATTTTTATTTCCCTATATCAGATGACTACTTAAGATATTTGTAGCATGAACAGTACCCTCTTCCTCATTCTCTCATCACGACACCTAGCTATTTGAATCAGTAGTCTTTGATAATGCAAGGATTCCTGTCAGTCCTGCAAATATAGGATGACCAAGCTCAGTGCCTGCCTACCTGAGAATAGACCAGCATAATTGTTGAAAAGTAAGACATTTTGTCTCTTCTTGCCACAACACCTCCAGCAATCATCTGAGATGGGAGAATTTCTGTTCAAAAATAATCATTTGGATGAAGGGATGGCTATCAAATTTGCTGATGCCACAAAGACAGGTAGGAAAGTAAGTTATGAAAAGGACATAAAGGTGGCTAGAAATATAGATAGGTTAAGTGATTGGGCAAAGATCAGGCAAATGGAGTATAATGTGAGAAAATGTGAAATAGTCTATTTTGACAGGGAGAACAAAAGAGAAGCATATTATTGAAATGCCGAGAGATAGCAGAGCTCTGTGATGCAGATGTATCTAGATCTGAATTGCAAAAGGCTAATATGAAAATAATTAGGACAGCTAACATGTTATCATTTCTTGTGAAGAGAATTGAATACAAAGGGAGGCAGGCTTTGCTTCAGTTCTATAGAGCACTAGTGATACCACATTTGGAGTACTGTTAACAGAGTATAAATGTGTTGGAAGCAGTTCAAAGGAGGTTTGCCAGATTAATACCTGGAGTAGACTGGTAATCTTACGAGGAAAGATTAGACAGGCGAGACAGATTTCTGCTGGAGCTCAGAAGAGTAAGAGGTGACTTAATTGAAACATACAAGAGCCTGAGGGGTCTCAACAGGCTGAATGTGGAGAGGATGTTTCTTGTAGGAGAATCTAGGCTTAGGGATCACTGTTTAAAATGGAGACAAGCCTAATTTGTATTCTTTCAGAGTTGAGAGTGGGGGGTGGGGGGGACAGCGGCGGCGGATAGTGGTAGCGGTTGGTGTAGGCAAGATGCTGATTTGTAGTTACTATCAAATCAGCTATGATCTTATTAAATGGCAGAGTAGGCTCAAGGGGCCTGATGGCACAGTCCTTGTTTGTATGTAATAAAAACAGTGGTGTTTGTGTGAGGTGCAATGTGTCTCTTTCAGCTAAACAAAATATATTACAACCATTTATTGGTTCATTCCTCAGTGCAATGTCTTGGCCAGAGTCAAGCTGCTTGATATATTTCAAACAATGCTTGGCCATTAACTGTCAGTCACTATCAACCGGCGCATTCTCCATGGCAATGCCTCTATGAAACATCGCCCAGTCCCCTTTGAATCAGTATTAATTTTTGTTTTCGCTTACGAATTGTCCTGAAGAGTGCAAGACAAAAAACTTTGACAAAATGTCTCTTTTTCAGCAATACTCAAATTCTATGCTACCAAACAACCACTAACGTAATTCTTGCTACCAGTCATCAGGGACTGAAGACAGTTAACAGTGTCAAAGGTAACAGCATGTGCTAACAGGAAAACACATGTCAGTGCTCAGAGGGAGCAACAGTGAACAATTCAACACATTTCTACCCCTTTTCCTTTCTGCAGCAGCGTCAATGGACTGGAACTGTAGAAGTGTTTCCCTCTTCACAGATGCTGCCAAACCTGCCGAGCTTATCCAGCATTTTCTGTTTTAGTTCAGGTTTCCAGCATCTTCAGTATTTTACTTTTATTTAAGTAGTTGGTAAAGTGTAGAGCCAATTCAGACTCTAGAATAGTACTTACTCTGTGTGGAATGTCATACGTTATATCTGTGAATACATATTTAGCCGTTTCCAGA
Source organism: Carcharhinus amblyrhynchos (assembly GCF_965287045.1). Classification (NCBI taxonomy): domain Eukaryota; kingdom Metazoa; phylum Chordata; class Chondrichthyes; order Carcharhiniformes; family Carcharhinidae; genus Carcharhinus; species Carcharhinus amblyrhynchos. The sequence goes on along the minus strand of NC_137326.1, from coordinate 96,297,489 downwards.
CCTTCAAGAACCTTATCTTCTGCTAGTACATCATTAATTGGTTCCCTTTCGCTTAGTACTGGTGGAGGTCGGAGACAAGCTTTAGCTGCATCAACTGCTTTAAGTCGGGCCTGAAAAAACAGGACGCATTTACTTCAATCAATCACAGTCATTAGCTACTCGTACCAAATCTGTGCCATCGTATGAAACTGATGAATGTGTCTTGCAAACTAGTTTATCATAAGATTTTTAATACAGTGGAAATCCGCCACCAGACACAAAATTTCTCCAAATCGAGCTGCTAAGAAATTCAATCTGATAACCTGTGTGTCTGATTGTGGGGTGTGCACAGACACCCTAAAAACACAATCCCTTTACTTGGTTCTGAGACACTAAGTACAGACTGAGATCAGCTAGGATTCAGAGACTATCTCTCCCAACTGTGTGCAGGAAGCTGCTCCATTCTCAAAGTTACAAAGCCAATGTTCGGAATTGACTGAGCAAATCCAACTCCATTCCTTGCTTGCACCAAAAAACAAATTCATAAACCAACTGAATCCAATTCAAGATCCCTTCAAGGGAGAAAAAGTCCAAGCTGACAAGATGAGTCATAACACCCCATTTCAGGCTTGATCTTTGCCAAGGACGCTGCTAGCCAAATAAAAACACAGCTTACCATCACAAAGCCTCCCAATGCTTGTCCAGCCAGGTTCACCTTACCTGTCAGGACATTGCATTACCTTATTGGAGGGGAACGATCCTGCAGTTTTAGGTCTACTGTGTGTGTTTGCCAGTCAGTATTAACTGTGTTTGGCAGTGCATTGCCCCACAAGGTCCCAATGTTGGATTACTGAGTCTGACAAGTATTAAATAAAGCAAAAAGCAAATAAACCAGCAAAAATAAATTTTGCAACAACCAATCAGAAGTGTTTTCTTTTTGTCAATAAACACACAAATCATGCAGAAAAATTTCCAAAACAGCTGGTGGGTGAATATTTAAATGGGAAAGGGAGAGGACTAACTTGGTTTCTCCTCAACAAATGCTTTTGTGGCCAAAACAGCAAATGTGTTTACTTAGTAATTTATCGAACAGTAATGGAAGAAAACAATTTGAAACTACTGGCAAATATACCTCATCAAGCTGCATGTTTGTCATTAGTTTGTAGGTGGGTGGTTTTAGTTGCTGCTTGACCGGTTTGAAGACCTTCTCAAGGTTGAGGCCTGTTATTCTGGTGAGGATTTCCTGGACACTGTCATCCATAAATTGGGGTTTTCTGATGCCAGCTGCCTCTGTGCCTGCCAAACAAGGAGGGAGAGAGAGAGAGAGAATGTAAATATTTAAAATCCAGAGTAAAATTTACTTACATACTGTACTGTATCAAACTGTACTAGAACGTTGCAATGATCTTGTAAATTCCTCATGCCAGACCCCACACATCTAGGTAAACAAATACCTGACCCATACACATGATTAATATGCAATTTGCCCCCATTCTTGTACAGGTTGCACATTACCTGATCAAAGGATAGGGTTTCTTGGCAAATTTGGGTACATGTTAATCAGGATTCAGCTCCTACACAATGTTATATAGATTGCTGAAAGGCAATATTCATGATGATATTTTCAAAGTATCTTAAAACACCAACTGGTTTGCTAGCATCCATCAGGAAAGGGAAACTGCCACTTTTGTCCAACTACATCAATATGCCACTCCAGTTTCATGCTGCAAGGTTAATGCCTAACAAAGCGTAGCAGACTCTTCTGTTGTTTAAACTAAAATCTACTAGCAGTTCAAGACTGTCCACCATCACTCTCACAAGCGGGTGAGCAATAAACATTTTTTTTTCAAAACTCTTTTAACTCCACACTTAAAGTTACAAAGCCAATGCTCAAGAATGGACTGGTCAAATGCAAATTTATTCCTTCCTTGCTCCAAAAACCAAATTCAAAATCCAATTGAAATCAATTCAGGGGCTCCAAAGGAGAGACAAACAAGATGCAAGCTGACAGGATAAGGCACTGGACCCCATCTTGGACTTGATCTAATGCTTTGCCTTAGCCAAAAGGCTGAGAAAATGACCTCCACTTGGAGCAGCTGAGAATACGTGTAATTCATTCCGGAAATTTTACTTTGTGGTATGCTGGAGATTTATAGCAATCTGTACAAATTCAGACAGCATTGTAGACATATTTCAAATTACTAAGTTTAGTGTGTTCAAGTGTCAGGTCACAACAACCATGTCCTAATACTTACACTTTTCAGATGAACATGTATTCAAAATGCCTTGCATTGGCCTGTGGGGGCAGAGAGGGCATGGAGGGGAATTGCAACTGAATCTTAAATCATTGTAACTTTTAAGTATTCCATCCTCCATGATCCAACTGCCTTCCCCCAAAAAAAACCACTAAAACTCATCACTGAAAACTAGCTGTCATCTCCCAAATTCCTGCCCATCTTTCCCAGAATGCCACGTCTGAATCCCTCCAGTCAGATTTCTGTCCTGGCCACCGCACCTAAGCAGCTTTTATAAAAATCACAAAAGACATTCAAGCTTCCGAGACAATGGTAAACGATCTCTAGCTATTCCCTCAACTTGTCTGCAGCCTTTAACATAGCTAACTACACCATCTTCCAAATGGGTGAGATTGCACTAATTAGATTCTTATCTATCCAATTACAGCTAGTGAACTGGTTGCTCTATCCAATCCTGTTACCTCTGGTGTCTTCTAAGAATCTATCCTTGACCTCCTCTCATTTCTTACCAACATGTTGGCCCATGATATCATCCATAACATCATCCAAAAACTGTATGACAGTTTCCACATGTGCATTGACAACACCTAGCTCTACCTCACCGTCACCTTTCAACCCCTCCATCGTCTCAGAGTTATCAAGACTGCATCTCTGATATCCCAGTACTGGATGAGCAGAAATTTCCTCCAGTTAAATATTGGGAAGATCAAAGCCATTGTCTTTAGTTCCCATCGCAAACTCCATTCCCTATAGCAACAAACTCTATTCCCTCTCCCTGGCAACAGTCTGAAGTTGAAACAGACTGAAGTTGAAACAGACTGTTTGCAACCTTCATGTCATGTGTGACTTCAGGATGAGCTTCAGAGTACAAATGTATACCATCATTAAGACCAACTATGTTCATCTTTATAAATCATTTTAAACTTCATCCAGACTCAACTCATCCAGGCTTTTGTTACCTCCAGACTTGAACATTCTAATACACTCCTGAGCCACCTTCCATCTGTTCTCCCTCCATAGACATGAGGTCATCCAAAACTCTGCCTTCATAAGTTGCACCAAGTTCTGATCATCCTTCACCCTGAGCTCACTGATCCAAACTAGCTCCTGATTAAGTATTGTCTTCATTTTAAAATGCTCATTCTTGCTTTCAGAACTCTCTATAGCTTCACTCCTCCCTACCTCTGTAATCCCCTCCAGCTTTATAACTCTCAGACATGTTGGAACTTCTGCAATTCCATCTCCCCACCTTTCTCTCCTCCTCAAGAAAGATTCTTAAGCCTACTTCTGAAGCAGTTTTTGGTCTAATAGTTTCTTAGGTGGCTTGGTGTCAAATTGCATTTAGTGATGCTCCTGTGAAACACTTTAGAAGTTTTTACTGTGTTAAAAGGTGTTACATAACCACAAGTTTCTGCAATAATTACCGCCATCATGGGATGTTTGCAACCATGACAACTCAACAGATGATGCCATCCAGAACAATAGATTTTATTTAAGAGAAGGATCTATGTTCATAGAGCATTTTTTATGACTACCAGACATCTCAAGATGCTTTACAGTGAATGAAGTACTCTTTGAAGTGTAGTCATTATTGTAGGACATGTGACAGCCAATATGCAAACAGAAAAAGCAATGTGATAGTGACCAGAGTAATCTGGTTTTGTGATGTTGATTGAGGAATAAATATTGACCAGGTGACTCCCTTGCTTTTCCTCAAACATCCTGTGCAGGCTATTGGGGCCTCACGTTAATGTCTCATCTGAAAGAAGGCATCTCTGACAGCAGTGTAGTGCTCCCACAGCACTATACTGGGGTGTCATCTTTGATATTTTGTACTCAAGCTGTGGGATAGGACCTGAATTTAACGTACAACTCAGCTGCCATTCTGGTCAACGGTGGTGCTTTGTAATTATAATCCGCAACAAAGAACTAAGAAAATTACAGCACAGGAACAGGCCCTTCGGCCCTACAAGCCTACACCGACCATGCTGCCCGACTTAACTAAAACCTCTACCTTTCCGGGGACTATAGCCCTCTATTCCCATCCTATTCATGTATTTGTATGGCGGCACGGTAGCACAGTGGTTAGCACTGCTGCTTCACAGCTCCAGGGACCTGGATTCAATTCCCATCTTGGGTCACTGTCTGTGTGGAGTTTGCACATTCTCCTCGTGTCTGTGTGGGTTTCCTCCAGGTACTCTGGTTTCCTCCTACAGTCCAAAGCTGTGCAGGTTTTGCCCCTTAGTGTCCTGAGATGCGTAGGTTAGAAGAATTGTAAAATGTGTAGGGATGTGGGGGTAGGGCCTGGGTGGGATTGTGGTCAGTGTGGACTTGATGGGCTGAGTGGCCTCCTTCTGTGCTGTAGGGTTTCTATAATTTGTCAAGATGCCCCTTAAAAGTCACTGCCATATCAAATTCCACCACCTCCCCCGGCAACGACTATTCCAGGCATCCACTACTCTATAAAAAAACTGCCTCGCATATCTCCTTGCACCTTGCACCTTAAACCTGTGCCCCCCTCTGGGAAAAAGTTCTGACCATCCACGCCGTCCATGCCTCTCATAATCTTGTGGACTTCTATCAGGTCACCCCTCAACTCCGTCATTCCAGTGAGAACAAACCAAGTTTCTCCAATCTCTCTTCATAGCTAATGCTCTTCATACCAGACAACACCCTGGTAAATCTTTTCTGTATCCTCTCCAAAGCCTCCACATCCTTCAGGTAGTATAGGGACCAGAGTTGAACACTATATTCCAAGTGCGGCCTAACTAAGGTTCTATAAAGCTGCAACATGACTTGCCGATTTTTAAACTCAATGCCCCAGTCAATGAAGGCAAGCATGCCTTATGCCTTCTTGACTACCTTCTCCACCTGCATTGCCACTTTCAGTGACCTGTGTCCCTGTACACCAAGATCTCTTTGCCTATCAATACTCTTAAAAGGTTCTGCCATTTATTGTATATTTCCTTTCTGTATTAGACCTTCCAAAATGCATTACTGCATATTTGTCTGGATTAAACTCCATCTGCCATCTCTCCACCCAAGTCTCCAACTGATCTATATCTTGCTGTATCCTCTGATGGTCCTCATCGCTATCCACAAATTTGTCACAATGCTCCATTCAGAAATGCCCCTTTCTACTGCTACTCTCTGTCTTCCCCAGCTCCCGATCACCAAGAATAATAAATGTAGCAGAATCTGGGGAGCATCACCATCTCCATGTTGCTGTTCAGGACACAACATTTGTCCTTCAACATTGTTAAGGTAAAAATCCTGAATTCTATGTTAAATTTCAATATGGGATCATAATCACGTGAACACAAGTAAACATCAGCAAAAGGACCATTAGCAGCTCAAGAAGGTCCAACATTATTTTCTCACAGCAATTCAGCATAGGCAATAAATCCAGGGTTGCTATTGTCACTTATATGCCAAGAACAAATCAAGAAACAAGAATGGGGGATGGGTCGGTGAGTAGAAATTAGGGGGAAATGATTTAATAGAGTTTTCAAGAGTGGGAAATGTGATATGCTGCATGAGCGAATTAAGGAGGAGCAAAACTTCAGTTGACCCAGGCATTAAGTCAGCAGCACGTTTGTGGCGTCCTCACACCGTCCTGTGGTGGGTTCCCATATGTAATACATTTACATGCCACGAGTACTCATTAGTTTAAAACATTTAAAAAATTATGTCCTCTTCAAGATAAAGTCAGCAGCACATAGTAATCTTGTGGTCAACTGGTCACTTTTATTCAAAGATGGCATGTTACCATCTGCTTTGTGCAGCTGTCCGAAATCAGCAGAAGGGACTGGTATCCTGGGTGTGGTGGGGACAGTCAGTCAAGGTAAGTAAATGAGGGGCCTAAAGGGCAGTGTTGGTACTGTCCACACATGGGTCCATCTCGGGGGTGTTGACTGGCAGAGTCCTTACAGAGCTTTTGAGTTCAGCTACACATTTCAACTGCCCCTCAGAATGATCCCAGTCAATTCCTTTGCAATACGCAGAAGGGAAGGCCAGCTGATCAGCGATGTTCCCACAGAATGGTGAGTAAAACACTGCACACTAAGATGAACATTCAATAAGAAGTGGACAGAAAAAAGAACACAACATTGTTTCTTCCACAATACAGGAAATACGCCAAACTCTCCTATAACTATCAATGCATGCCAATGGTGTGGCAACCATGAGATGTGGCAGTACATTTTGCTCTCTAAGCTAGTCTGAACAAATCATGATGCATGCATGAATAAAGTGAAACCAATACAATGTGAAATATTTACAATTTAAATTTGAAAAACACCCCTGTTACTTTTATGCTCTCAATAATTCTTACATTAACGAGAATGGAGTTGAGCAGAAAAGTTCTGGACATGATGAGGAGCCCTCCTATTTGTCTGGATCTACAGCATTGTCAGGTGACAAGAGATTTCCCATACCCTTACCATGTGATTGCCGGTCTCCTGTGAACGCCACTGGCACTTTATGTGGGAATCAGCAAAAACCAAGGCAGCAGGAGTGGCAGCCAATCCCTGTCCTGCCATTGGGAATGGTGCACCATGGCTAAAATTCCACCCAAAGTGTCTAACAAAGGGTCAGTATCATAATGGAGGGATGAATGACCCCATTCTGCACTGTACATTCCATGCCATGGATTGGAATCCATATTTCAGCATTTCAGAAGCACAGCTCCTGTTGGATATCCCGGTTTATACGTCTCGGTGCCACAGTGATACTTCCAATCAATGCTTGGAACCCTGTCTATTTACTTGTTTGATCATAAATACTATCTCCACTACCCTATTTACGGATGAAATGTTTTAAAGCTTTTCTGAAATTTAGCCAGCTTTTATCAAAAACGTTATCAGTTATAACAATAGCATTCAGACACATTCTGAAATCAGAATTTATTGCTGCTCTTTGATTTATTTTATCTAATACACAATTATTAATGCCCTATAACTTTCTAAAACATAAAAGGTGGGGCTAAATACCAAGAATCATGAATAATAGCTCCAGATACATCACTCTGTAGAGATCTTAGCTGTATCCAGATCAGATACCAATTACAAAGTTAAAAGACAGGTTTTTAAGACATATTTCTTCATTTACTGTATTATTTAAACAAAGCATAAAAATAGCTTTGATCAAAAGCACTGATTAGCTTGTGTTTAAAAGTTCACATGTAATCTATATAAAGATAGGACAAAATGGATATTCCAATCCACTCTCACCTATTGTTAAAAGTTAGTTGCAAGCAGCGCAGGTCATGACACACTGTGCCACTCAGATTACGATCGGTCTGCAGTGAAACAAGAGTCCATTGACTGTATCACTGCAACACAATAATTGCAGCTCAAATTAACGACCAACCACTTTTATTTATTGATGCCTTTAGCCTTTTGAAAATGCCCCAAGATTCCCCATAAATAAACTTCAGGAGATGGACACCAATCCAAGAATAGAGACATTAGGGAGGTAGCTGAAAGGTTGGTCAAAGAAATGGATTTGGACACAATTTCTAAATTTGGCACGTCAGCTATGACTCTCACCAACTTTTACAGATGCACCATGGAAAGCATTCTTTCTGATTGCATCACAGCTTGGTATGGTTCCTGCTCTACCCAAGACTGCAAGGGTAGTCAAAAGGTTGTGAATGTAGCCCAATCCATCCCATCCATTGACACTGTCTACACTTCCCACTGCCTCGGCAAAGCAGCCAGCATAATTAAGGACTCCACACACCCTGGGCATTCTCTCTTCCACCTTCTTCCTTCGGGAAAAATATACAAAAGCCTGAGGTCACATACCAACCGACTCAAGAACAGCTTCTTCCCTGCTGCTGTCAGACTTTGAATGGACTTACCTTGTATTAAGTTGATCTTTCTCTACACTCTAGCTATGATTGTAAAACTACATTCTGCACTCTCTTATCTCCTTCTTCATGAACAGTATGTTTTGTCTGCATAGTGTGCAAGAAACAATACTTTTCACTTAATACATGTGACAATAATAAATCAAATCAAATCAAAGGTGGCGAGTGATGGAGAAGCAAAAGGTTTAGGGATGTAGCTACAGACTAGGACTAAGGTAACAGAAAGATCTGCCAAGGAAAGACACAGAAGGCAAGAGTATGAAGAACAGTGTCTTGTTCTAGAATCATAGAATCGCGACAGTGGAGAAGGAGGCCATTCAGCCCACTGAGTCTGCACGGACAATAATCCCACTAGGTATCCCTTTTACCCCATTTATTTACCCTGCTAATCCCCCCTGACAATAAGGGGCAATTTAGCATGGCCAATCCACCTAATCAGGACATCTTTCGGACTGTGGGAGGAAACCCACACAGACACAGGGAGAACATATAAACACCACACAGATATTGTGCAAACTCCACACAGACAGTGACCCGAGAACGGAATCGAAACCAGATCCCTGATGCTGTGAAGCAGCAGTGCCAACCTCTGTGCCACCGTGCACCGTTTTGGGAAGGATACAGGACTAAAAGAGTGAAAAGGGGAAGAGGCATTATGCAGTAAATACTGTCTAATGGGTGAAGTACTGTGAATGTTGAACATTTGTCCTGAAATAATAGTTTCCTTCCAAAAACAATTACATATATTTACATGGGTCATTGCTGAAATGACAGTTGTAAATACAAAGACTTGGGCTAGAGTATAAAACGAAATTAGTTAAGTTGTTTGTGTGTCATCGGCTGTGCGCTCAGGAAGAAATGATCATCACAGAATCCTACAATACAGGAGGCCATTTTGTCCATCCAGCCTGCATCAACAATCCCAACCCATCCCACAGATTTATCCTGCTAATCCCCCCAAAACTTTGGACAATTTAGCATGGTCAATCAACCTAACCCACATTTCTTTGGACTGTGGGAGGGAACCAGAGCACCCGGAAGAACCCCTAGCTGATACAGGGAGAATGTGCAAACTCCACAAGACAATGACCCAAGCCAGTAATCGAACCCGGGTTCCTGGTGCTGTGAGACAACAATGCTAACCACTGTGCCACTGGATCTTTAAATACATATTCAATATGTTATTTTCCAAACACAAGCTACCATTGCACTTACTCTTAAGTTCACCTATAAAATGTTTAATCAATACATTTTTGTGAACATACATTTTAAACACATGGATCTGACAAAGTAACGTATTAGAATTGTTGAGATATTTTATGGTTCCTTTGATTTTTCAACATCTGTATTTCATTCCAGGGCAGCACAATGGCACAGTGGTTAGCACTACTGCCTCACAGCTCCAGCAACTTGGGTTCAATTCTCACACTGGGTCACTGTCAGTGTGGAGTTTGCACATTCTCCCTGTCTCTGCATGGGTTTCCTCCCACGGTCTGGAAGATGTGCTGGTTACGTGTATTGGCCAATGCTAAATTCTCCCTCAGTGTACCCAAACAGGCACCGAAGTGTGGCGGCTAATGGGTTTTCACAGTAACGTAATGCAAGCCTACTTACGACCGTAATAAATAAACTCTAAACTCATTTTTCCTTATTTTCATCTAATTGCTCTGGCTAATTCCCCTCTACCTCACTCAGCTTCTGTTCCAATTCTCAATGTGCACATAGCACCAGTGAGCTAGTCAATCCCACTTGATCAAACTAACCACTCAAAACATATGACATTCCATAAAACAAATGATTTTACATTTTATTTAGCACCACTTCCCAATCTTGGCACCAAGCCGTTATTTAAATTGAAGTTGTTTCTAAAGAAAAATATGCATTTACATAGTGCCTTCCATGATCACAGAATACCTCAACATGCTTTATAACCATTAAGAACTTCTCGAAGTATGGCCATAATTGTAATGCAAGAAATATGACAAGTTAATGCCTGGCAAGCTCCCACAAACAGCAACAACCAGGTTATTTGTTTTTCTGATGTGAACTGAGGAATAAATATTGGCCAGGACACTAGGAGCAACCTCCCTGCTCTTTCTTAAAATAGTGCCACAGGAGCTCTTATGTCCACTTGACAAAAGCACACTGGAGATCAGCTTCACATCTCATCTGAAAGACAGCACTTCTGATTGTGCAGCACTGTCTGGAAGTGTCACTTTAGATCTTTGTGCCTCAGGCCTGGAGTGGACTTGCAACACAAGGTCCTAATGCGGAGGCGAGAGTGTTATCGACTAGGTCACAGCTGCCACTGGACTCCATGGAAAGCTTTAGGCCCCTTTTTCACATCTGTATTTGGTGTCATTTTATTGATGAATTAAGAAATCCACACAGAGGGGAGGGTGTAGTGCTACATGTAAAATAAAAGATTGCATCAATTTTGAAAGTCTGGTCTGCATCTCCGTCACCTTCACAGTGGCACAGTGGTTAGCACTGCTGCCTCACAGCACGAGGGACCAGAGTTTGATTCCTGGCTTGTCGCTGTCTGTGCAGAGTCTGCACATTCTCCTCATGTCTGCATGGGTTTGCTTTGGTTTCCTCCCACAGTCCAAAAGACGTGCAGAATATAAACACAGAAACTAGAAACAAAAGTAGGCCATTAGGCCTTTCGAGCCTGCTCCACCATTCACTTTGATCATAACCAATCATCGTATTCAATATCCTGATCACCCCTTCCCCCATAACCTTTGATCCCTTGAGCCCCAAGACCTATATCTAATCAGACAACGTTTTGGTCTCAACTACACTCTGGTAGCAAATTCTACACATTCACCACCCTTTAGGGTACATTGGTCATGCTAAATTCTCCCTCAGTATACCCAAACAGGCGCCAGACTGTGGCGACTAGGGGATTTTCACAGTAACTTCATTGCAGTGTTAATGTAAGCCTACATGAGACACCAATCATTAAACTTTAAACATTTGAGTGAGGTGCACTGTGGGATGTTGGGTGTGTGCATTTATCTTCAGAATGGCGTTCCACTCTCACTGCTGGTTAATTTAGAGAAAACAACTTTCCAATGTCTCCTGGATGGTGACAAGCTCTATAATTGACACAACAGTAATAGTTCCAGCAGGATAACGTGTGTGTGGTGTCAGGAGGGGTACTGCTGCGCTCAGGGCAGCCACGGGCACAGACGACAGCGCCAGGGCAAGTTGCCGACTCACCTGGATGCCCGGGGCTGTGGGTGCAGAGGGCGCGCTGACCCTGCCCACCTGTCCTCGCAGAGGGGAGCTCAGCGCTTGCAGCGAGACGCGAACTCTGAATGACACGCCGTGCAACCCTGAACGCAGCCATCTTCACCGCTGTAATAGGAGAGGCGACCTTCCGCTGGGAGGAGCGGCTGAGATACAGCACTCTGGGAGATGGAGTTTTTAAACCAGGCAAATGCAAATCTGCGTTGTGAGCGCTGCTTACTTTTGTTTCAAAGTTACGGTCACACGGTGGCTTAATTTTCACTTATATCTGGAATTTGAATGAGCAAGTGCAACTATATTGGGGTGACAAAGTGGTTAGCCCTGCTGCCTCACTGAGCCAGGGACCTGGGTTCGAATCCCGGCTTGGGTCACTGTCTGTCTGGAGTTTGCACATTCCCCCCGTGTCTGCATGGGATGGTCCGGTTTCCTCCTTTTGTCAGAAAAGATGTGCTGGTTAGATGCATTGGCCGTGCTAAATTGCCCCTTAGCGTCAGGGAAATTGGCAGGGTAAATATGTAGGGTTAGAAGAATAGGGTTTGGGTGGGATAGTGGTTGGTGCAGACTGGATGGATCAAATGACCTCTTTCTGCAATGTAGGGATTCCATGAAACTCTGAAAACTCAATGCCCTGCTGATTCTGGCCTCTGGAGCATTCCTGATTTTAATTGCTCCATCCTTAGTGTCTGTGTGGGTTTCCTCTCGCAGTCTAAATGATGAGTGGTTCAGATGCATTGGTGATCCTAAATTGCCCCTTAGTGTCCCAGGATACAATGGTTAGAGGGATTAGTGGAATAAATATGTGGGGTTATGGGGATAACGCCAAGGTGGGATTGTTGTCAGTACAGACTTGATGTGCTGAATGGCCACCAGCTGCACTGTAGGATTTCTATGATTCTGTGATAAACTGTAGAAAATATATTCCAAGCCTTTCGATGATTCTACAGCTTTCTGAAATCTGATTCCTCAACATAAACAACTAAAATTGATAAATATAAAGGCGAGAATTGAATAAAAGTGCACTTCTTTAAAAAACACACTGATCTCCCGCGTCTGCAGAAAGTGTAGCAACAATCTGTATTTATATGTATATACTATATGTTTATACAAATTGAAAATTCCCAGCATCTTTGTTGTTGACTGTCTCAAAAATTATGGACATAAATTTTTAAATCAAATGAGAGATAAGAAATAACAAAAGGAAAGAATTCATTGGTGGGCGTAGTATATAAAATTCTCCCAGATGCTTTACAAGAGCATTGTAAAACAAATTCTGACCCCCAGCCACATAAGGAAATATGAAGTTAGGTAACCAAAATCTTGGTCAGAAGTAGGTTTTAAGGTTTGAATTGAATGAGAGAAGCCAGGTGAAGGAGTGTGAATAGAGGCTTCCAGAGCTTAGATGGATGAAGATATGGTCACCAAGGATGGAACAATTAAAATCAGGGATGCTCGTGAGAATCAGCGGAGCATTGAGATTTCAGAGTTTCCTAAAACCCCTACAGTGAAAAAAATAGGCCATTTGGCCCATCAAGTCTGTACAGATCACAATCCCACCCACGCCCTATTCCCACAGCTCCACATATTTACCCCACTAATCCCCCTGATTCTAGGGTCAATTTAGCATGGCAAATCAACCTAACCCATACATCTTTGGAGTGTAAGAGGAAACCGGAGCACCTGGACAAAACCCATGCAAACACAGGGAGAATGTGCAAACTGCGCACAGACAGTGACCCGAGGCCGGAACTGAAGCTGGGTCCCTGGCACTGTGAGGCAGCCGTACTAATCACTGTGCCACCCATTTTGTGTGCTTAGAGGAAATTACAGGGACAGGTAGGAAGGAGCCAGGCCATTGAGAAATTGGAAACAATGGTGAGAGTTTTAAAATTGAGGCATTAATTCACCAGGAGGCACCAGTCAGCAACCACAGGGTAACAGGTGAACAGGACGGGACTTGGTGCAAGTTAGACATGGGCAATAGAACTTTGGATGGCACCATGTGGAAGGATGACCAAAGTACATTGGAATAGTCAATTGTAGAGATGATAAGGAAAGTTTCAGCAGCAGATGAACTAAAATGGGCACAGAGTTGGATGATGTTGTAGAGGTGGAAATTGGCAATCTTCAAGGTGGCACAGATATTAACTTTTCTTAGGGCTGAATATGACAAGTAAGTTTATGAACAGTCCAGTTCTGCCTCAGATAGTTGCCATGGAGAGGAATGAAGCTGATAGCCAGGAATTGAGTTGTGGCAGAGATTGAAGGAGTGGCTTATAATTAGCGAGGTAAGCATAGAACTATATCAGCTGCAGTCCCACCCAGCTAGTTGTCATTGGCAAGGCATTGGAGGAGGATGGTATGATCAACTGTGTTAAAGATAGTGGACAGGGTGAGAAAGACTAGGAGCAATAGTTTATCATTGTCAGAATCATATAAGGCTGGATTTTAGAGGCCCCAACCCATCTAGAAGTCTTGGAGAAGCCCACATGCAATTCCAACTGCTGTCCCATGGCAATGTAACACTGAATGCAGTGTTAAAGTGAGTGGGCTGGTGGTGGAAAGGCCATCCACAAGATTTTAAGGCCTGCCCACAGAGGAGTGTAAAATCCAGCCCCCCATCTGTGCCTTTGATAAGAGCCATTTCATGCTCTGTCAGTGGCAGAAATTTGGGGCAGAATTCTCCCATTTTGAGACTAAAGTGCTGTGGTACAGCGCGAAAGTGGAGGTTTCCTACTATAATGGGTCGTGGAAAAATATACCAAATATTTCAGCTGTGGCCTTATTAATTATACACCCTGGTGTTTCATGCTGTACTCTGTGGCTGGCCTGGGTCTGCCATCATGTCCAGCCGCTATAATGAAACAGTATCCAACCTCACTGACCCACTACCGAAGAAGGAACACGGACCACCTGAGAATGAAGGTGGATCCCCAAGAACATCCTGAGGCTGGAAGATGGATCCAGAACACCTGATCTGGAAGGCCCACCTGTAGCTGCACCCCCTGATCCACTGCTGTAGCGTTCCAGGGTTGTGGGTGACCTCAATCCTGAATTCCGGAAGTAGCCCCGGACATTGTTCAGATGAGTCCCATTTGCATGTCACATTGTTCCAAAAGTGTTTCACACTGCCATGTTTTCTCACTGCCATTGTGGAGAATCTGGTGTCGGCCTTCATTCATCAATGGGATGTAAATGAGGTTCACGCCAGCTTCGGGTGGGTTTTCTGACCTGCCATGATCAACACCAACAGAAGATCCCTCTGTAAATTCACACTGGTGTGAAATCGATTTGTGGGCCTCCTGCCATTTTCTCCCCCTATCCTCCCCCCCACCAACCCACAGAGCCTCATGCCGCCTAAATCCCTGAGACCTGATGAAGTATATCACACCACATTGTGGGAAGCTAGGAAGGAAATTGCGGGTCCTCTAGCAAGATATTGAAGTCATCGACAGCCGCAGGTGAGGTGCGTGAAGATTGGAGGGTGGTAAATGCCTTTGTTTAAGAAGGGCTGCAGGGAAAAGCCTAGGAACTACAGGCTGGTGAGTATCACATTTAATGGGTAAGTTATTAGAAGGTATTTTGAGAGACAGGATCTACAAGTATTTAGAGAGGCAAGAACTGATTAGGGACAGTCAGCATGGCTCTGTGAATGGAAAATCATGTCTCACAAATTTGATTGAGTTTTTTGAAAGGGTAACCAAGAAGGTAGATGAGGATAGTGCAGTTGCTGTTGTTTAAATGGACTTTAGCAAGGCCTTTGACAAGGTACCACATGGTAGGTTGTTGCATAAGATTAAATGTCATGGGATCCAGGGTGAGATAACCAAGTGAATACAAAATTGGCTTGATGACAGAAAACAGAGGGTGGTTGCAGAGGGTTGTTTTTCAAATTGGAGGCCTGTGACCAGTGATGTGCCTCAGGGATCGGTGTTGGGTCCACTGTTATTTGTCATTTATATTAATGATATGGATGAGAATTTGGGATGCATGGTTACTAAGTTTGCAGATGACACCAAGACTGATTACATAGTGAAGAAAGTTATCTTGGATTGGATTGGGATCTTGATCAATTGGGTCAGTGGGCTGATAAATGGCAAATGGAATTTAATTTAGATAAATGTGAGGTCGTGCAATTTGGTAGATCGAACCAGGGCAGGACTTACTCAGTTAATGCTAGGGCATTGGGGAGAGTTACAGAACAAAGAGATTGAGGGGTACATGTTCATAGCTTATTGGAAGTGGAGCCACAGGTGGGCAAGGTGGTGAAGACGGCATTCAGCATGCTTGGTTTCATTGGTCAGAACATTGAATACAGGAGTTGGGACATCTTGTTGAAGCTGTACAAGACATTGGTAGGGCCACACTTGGAATATTGTGTACAGTTCTGGTCATCCTATTATAGAAAGGATATTATTCAACTAGAAAGGGGGCAGTAAAGATTTACTAGGATGCTACAAGGATTTGATAGTTTGAGTTAAAAGGAGAGGCTGGATAGACTGGGACTTTTTTCTCTGGAGCGTAGGAGGCTTAGGAGTGATCTTACAGAGGTCTATAAATAATGAGGGGTGTAGATAGTCAATATCTTCTCCAAAAGTTGGGGAATCTAAAACTGGAGGCACAGGTTCAACATGAGAAGTGACAGATGCAAAAGGGTCCAAAGGGGCAATTTTTTCACACAGAGTGTGAATGGAACAAGCTGCCAGAGGTAGCAGTAGAGTAGAAGACAATTTTGTCTTTTAAAAAGCGTTTAGACAGTTACATGAGTAAGATGACTATTGAGGAATATGGGCCAAATGCAGGCAATTGGGACTAGCTTAGTTGTTAAAAAAAGGGCGGCATGGACAAGTTGGGCTGAAGGGCCTGTTTCCATGCAGTAAACACCTATGACTCTATGAAACACAAAGAAGTGTGTTTTTTCACGCAGTTAACACATACTGAGGCCCAAGTAGCATTAAAGACTTGAGTCAAGCTTTACTATTGTGGTTTAAGGCATTGTCGAAATGTTTTGATGTTTTGTAACATATCACCAGATGTCTGTTTAACTAACTGTAGCCTGAACTGGAAGGCTTGGAGTCCTGATAATTCTGCTGATAGGTCTGTGCCAGTAAAAGTTACTTTGCCCTTTGAGAATAGCTGATACACCAGTATGATTATTAAGAAGTTTGATAAATTGTAAAGTTTTTTTCTGACTGAGAGACTAGCCATGGTTACAACTGTGTCAACAGAAGCTAACTTTTACTTATTTGTTGGCTAGTGGCCTAATATAGGTTGTCTAATTCTTTGTGACCCTATGATGGGTATTAGAGAGCCTATTTGTACTTATGCAATGCAAAATAGCTCAATGATGGTGCTACATTAAACTGGTCGTTGCCATATGTGTCACAATAGTATTGGTGTTAGAAGAAAGTTAGGAGAGTTAGGAAAGTTAGGAGATTGGTGTTGGGGGCAGCACAGTGGTTAGCATTGTTGCTTCACAATGCCAAGAACCCAGGTTCGATTTCCGGTTTGGGTTACTGTCTGTGTGGAGTTTGCATATTCTCCCTGTGTCTGCATGGGTTTCCTCTGGGTGCTTCAGTTTTCTCCCACATTCTGAAAGACATGCTGGTTAGGTGCATTGACCTGAACAGGTGCCGAACTGTGGCGACTAGGAGAATTTCATAACAATTTCATTGCAGTGTTAATGTAAGCCTTACTTGTGACTAATAAATAAATTCTAAAATTGGATTAAATCTTAACAGAGCAATTTTATCCATGCTAAAAACGATGATTGATAACTGCCTTTATTTTGAGTTGTGTGTAGGAAGGGCCAGATTTGATCATCCTCTGAAGTTGATTCTTGCCCTTAGGCACTTCCTCAGGAGATGGAGTTGACCTGCCTAAAACATTGAGGGTAATGCCAAAATGCAGGCCCAACATCTTTTTGTGAAAAAGAGGAATGAATAATGTAGTTGCTGTTATTGCCTATGTGCTGTAAAAGATTTTTTTATATAGGATTTATCAATCAATGATTTCTGGTTTTAGCTGACCATCGAACTAAAAAAGTTAGAAGGCGAATAAAGATTCACTTCTGGAAAAAAAAACTATCCGATTACTCAGACTCCATTGTTTATATATATAATTTTTTTAAATAGGAACATTTATATATTTTTCAGCCTGTCTCAATTTGTTTCTAGCTCTTCATATCGCCATTTCCCCACCACGAGTGAAGGTAACGTCAGTGGTAGGCAAGTTGATGGAGAGGATTCTTCGGGATAGGATGTATGACCACTTAGAGCGTTGCGATCTGATTAAGGAGACGCAGCATGGCTTTGTAAAGGGGAAGTCTTGCCTTACGAATCTGGTAGAATTCTTTGAGGAGGTGACAAAAACGGTCGACGAAGGACGAGCCGTTGATGTCGTCTATATGGATTTCAGTAAGGTATTTGACAAAGTCCTTCATGGTAGGTTGGTAGAGAAGATTAAAGCTCATGGGATACGTGGCCAGGTATCTAGATGGGTAGAGAACTGGCTTGCAAAGAGGAGTCAGAGAGTAGTAGTGGAGGGGTCCTTTTCTAGCTGGAGGTCTGTCACTAGTGGTGTGCCGCAGGGCTCAGTACTGGGACCTCTTCTCTTTGTAGTGTATATAAATGATTTGGAAGAGGGAGTAGGTGGTGTGATCAGCAAATTTGCTGATGACACCAAGATGGCTGGATTGGCGGGCAGTGAGGAGCAGTACAACGGGATATTGATAGGCTGGTTGATTGGGCAGTTACATGGCAAATGGAGTTTAATCGGGATAAATGTGAGGTGATGCATTTTGGCCAGAATAATGTAGGGGGGAGTTGTATGATAAAGGGTAAGCCCATAAGGAGTATAGAATCGCAGCAAGACCTGGGGGTGGAAGTGCACAAGTCTTTGAAGGTGGCAGTGCAAGTGGAGAAGAAAGCCTATGGTATGTTAGCTTTTATAGGAAGGGGTATAGAATATAAGAGCTGGAGTCTAATGTTGCAGTTGTACAGAACGTTGGTTAGGCCGCATTTAGAGTACTGTGTCCAGTTCTGGTCGCCTTACTACCGGAAGGACGTGGAGACTCTGGAGAGAGTGCAGAGGAGGTTTACCAGAATGTTGCCTGGTATGGAAGGACTGGGGTATGAGGAAAGATTGAATAAATTGGGGCTCTTTTCCCTTGAAAGACGGCGACTGAGGGGGGATCTAATAGAGGTATATAAGATTATGAAGGGTATAGTTGGAGTAAACAGAGGTAAGCTATTTCCTATGATAGAGACACATAGGACAAGGGGTCGTGGGCTTAAGGTGAGGGGGGAGAGGTATAACACAGATATTAGAGGGAGGTTTTTCACACAGAGGGTAGTGGGGGTATGGAATGCTCTGCCAAGTAAGGTGGTGGAGGCAAACACGCTAGAGTCATTTAAGAGTAACTTAGACAGGCACATCAGTGGGTTGGAGATGGGTGGATACAGGAGATTGTTTTAAATAAGGGTCATTAGCATTGGGGCGTCCCTGGTAAGGTAAATGGATATGGTACAATAATAATTTTTTTTTTCTTTTCATTCACAGGTTTTAAGTCGGTCCGCCTTGTGGGCTGCTCTTGGTTGTTCGAGATTGGCCTAGTGCTTCATGTCGTTAGTGTGTGCCTAAACTGGACCAGATACTGGGCAAGACGACAGCTCAGTGGCTATCACTGATTGCTGTGCAGACACATGGATTTGGGCCGGTGTCTATGGGAGTTTGCGCATTCTCCCCGTGCTTGCGTGGGTTTTCTCCGGGTGCTCCGGTTTCCTCCCACACCCCAAAGATGTGCTGTTAGGCTGATTGGCAGTAATAAATTGTCCCTAAATTAGTTTCCCTCAATGTGGATGGCCATAAAACATTAGACAAGGGTCATGGGTGGAGGGGGGGTTTGTGGTGTTGGGATGGCGGCGCGGGCTCGTTGGGCCGAAGGGCCTGTTTCCTGGGCTGTTTTTGTTCTTTGTTCTTCTTTGTAATCTCCTCCTGGATTTCCACTTTTGTGCCAATTTTCAACACACTAAGTAAAGATATTTAAAGGCAACATGGGTCAAAATTAGCCTCAAACATTTCTTCCTTATGAACATTACCTTACATTTGCTTGGCACCTTTTGACCCATCAGTTTGGGAGTTCTTGCTGTGAGAACACAAGGGCACATACAAGTGTTGTAATATTCTCTCATATGCTGCATTAGTGCAGCAAATTTCTCTATTTCGCCATGTTTTGCACCCAAAGTATCCCAATTTTGAAATATTTTTTCAAGTTTTTGTAGACGTGTAAATGATTTTTTTCTTCATCCAAAATGTTCTGTTGAATACAGGTGATGAGATTTAAATTCCATAAAAAAAATGGTATAAAGACTAATCATGATCATGAAACCATTGTCGATTGTCATATAAACCCATCTGTTTCATTCATGTCCTTTAGAGAAGGAAATCTGCCACCCTTACCTGGCCTGGCCTATGTGTGACTCCAGACCTACTAACAATGTGATTGACTCTTAAATACCTCTGAAATGGCTTGGCACTCAGTTCAAGGGCAATCTGAGATGGGTAATAAATGCTGGCCCTACCAATGGTGCCCAGATCCTCTGAATGAATAACCTCATACCCTTGACTGCTGCACTTGACATAATCAAAATACCCTGTTTTAACAGTTAGAATTAAGACAGAATGATGCAACTAAGATTAATAATTCTGTTTATACCTATCCCAACGATGTCAAAGGAATTACGCAAACCCCATGTATAAATCGTTGACACATGACATTTTCGTTGGCAAGTAAAAGGTGACCTCAAAACGGAGGTACTTTTAAAGTTAATGAGCATTATTGAATACAAATGTGGAGGGTGAGGAAACGTCAAGAACTAAATTAATTAATGTGAAATTAATACTACTTTGCTAAGGTTTAGTTCATGTGCAGTGGGCCTCAACATATCATGTTAAATATTAATCAATAAAAATGCCATTCAATGATTTCTGCTAAATAGGCTGCTTTAATAGGTATTCTGAATGAGGCTTGCTTAAGGAACATATTTCTGTTATTCAAGATTTCTATCATCATTTCTAAGGTACTGATTTGCATCACTTGTTTTCATTTTCCAGATATACCCGATGACTCATGAAAATTTCAATCTATTTAGATATATAATTTAAATTGTTACATGCTGGCAAAAATTTTGACACAAGAGCTGCATGGCCTTCTTCTGTGTAGTACAATTCTGTTACTTTATTATGTTTACACCATTTAAAATACATTGTAATAGTTTGTAATTAATTTTATAAAGATGTTTACCTTGATACTCTTGTCCTCAAAATGGACGGGTGGATAACAGCATGAGTTTTCCTCAGTAGAGAGATGGGAGATATTATTATGGGAAATATGAACATTATAGGGCGGCATGGTGGCACAGTGGTTAGCACTGCTGCCTCACAGCGCCAGGGTCCTGGTTCAA
This sequence comes from Carcharhinus amblyrhynchos, assembly GCF_965287045.1. Classification (NCBI taxonomy): domain Eukaryota; kingdom Metazoa; phylum Chordata; class Chondrichthyes; order Carcharhiniformes; family Carcharhinidae; genus Carcharhinus; species Carcharhinus amblyrhynchos. Next base: position 96,276,667 of record NC_137326.1, on the reverse strand, counting down.
TTCCGGCACCGGTCACTGTTTGTGTGGAGTTTGCACGTTCTTTCCATGTCTGCTTGGGTTTTTTCTGGGTGCTCCAGTTTCCCCCTACAGTCCAAAGATGTGCAGATTAGGTTGATTGGCCATGCTAAATTGCTCCTTTGTGTCAGGGAGATTAGCAGGGTAAAGGGAGTTAAGTGGGTAGGATTGTTGTCAGTACAGGCTTGATAGGCCAAATGGCCTCTTTCTGTATTGTAGGGAGGCTCGCAGGCTGCACAGCTGGCTTTTCCCTCCTGATAATCCAGCAGTTTGGGCAGAAAAAATACGGAGGCATGGTTCACACTGTCACTGTGGCAAGGCGGGTAAAAGCTGGCAGCTGGGGATCCCAAGATCTGGGTGCTGTTTTTAAAGGGTACCCCAAGCTCTGATAGGCACCACAGGAACACCCCACCCCCACTCCACATGCACACAGTAGTAAAATAGTGGAAATACCACCCTTCATTCAGAATACCTGTCAGAGCAACCTATCTAGCAGAAATCATCAAATGGCATTTTTATTGATCAATATTTATCATGTTATTTTGACCCCAATCCAACCACATGAGGGTGGGGGCCCGTCCCATGAACACATGGATATGAGTGTGGGGAACGTTCCCCCCACACACACAAGGGCCCTCCCCCACACATTCTCAAGGGGAACTCCTACCTAATTGATAAGGGGAATCCCAGCAACATAGCTCCTTCCCAGCACTGCCCCGAACAACATCAGGGGCAATGCCAGTGTACTATGTAACAATGTCCCTCTCTATCTTTTCTCTTTCGTCACCTCCTACCCCTCCAGACTGGGAGCTACACTCACCCATTCAGCCCTGGTGGGTTCCCTTCACCTGGTTCTGGTTTTTAAAAAGCAGTGGAAACCTCACCAACATGACATCAGGTTGGCAAAGCAGGGAGCAATACAGCAGGGAAGCCCATTAATTATTTGTAAAATGATTTAAATGAGGTTCCTGGCCTTCCTGGATAGGAACTAGTTATGTCACCAAAATCACAGCAAAAGTATTCACAGGTACATGTTCAAAATTACTCTCAGCTTCCAATGGGCTCTCTTCTCCCCAGTTCTTTGAGTCATAACCTCCAGTGTCCATCGAAAGTTCTGTCTTTCAGTCTTCCAAAAATTCCCTAAGCTGATTCCCAGCAACAAGGCCCATTCCAGTGATTCATTCTCCCATCCATGTCAGGCCAAATCTTCCAGTGTCCTTAAACCTCTGCAGGTTCCACCTCTTCAACCAATGGATGAATCCGCATTCTGCCTGGTAACTAATAGAGAACATCCTTTACCCCGCTGCTTGCTGAAGCTACTGTTTTCCTGTGTTTCTCCCTCTGTCTCTCTTTTGCCCTCTCTGTGTTCAGGGCTTCTGAGTCAGTTCATCTGGTTTTGCCTTTGTCTTGATGTGTTAAATCTGACACTTAGGTTTCAATAGAACTTGACCTGGGTCCCCAGCTCCCATGGTAATCAGGTCACATCAAGCCTATTGCCAAACAGAAATAGTAGAAGGCCACCTGCTCCATTTTAAGTTGAATTAAAAGAAAGTTTAAAATTTAACCACCTAATTAAAACCTGGCTTTTCTAACAAAATCAAAGCTGAACTGATGGCTTGACAAGTTTATTTGATTTTCTTTTTGAGGATGAAACCACAGAAACGTAGAAAATAAAAGCAGGGGGAACCATTCAACCCTTCAACCCTGCTCGTGCCATTCATCATGATCGTGGCTTATTATGCAACTCAATAGCCTAATCTCATCTTCCTGCTCTCTGCCATTTCCTTTGATCCGCTTCACCTCAAGTGCTTTATCTAACTGTTTCTTGAAAACATTCAATGTTTTGGCCTCAACTACTTTCTGTGGTAGTGAATTCCACTGTCTGACCACTCTCTGGATGAACCAATGAGGTAGATAAAGGGGAGCCGGTAGATGTAGTATTCTTGGATTTTCAAAACACGTCAAACAAGGTATTGCAGAAAGGGTGGGATTTTCTGGCCCCTTCACAGCCGGTTTTCTGGCAGTGTAATTTAACATAGAATCTTACAGTGCAGAAGGCCCATCAAGTCTGCACCAATCACAGTCCCATCCAGGCCCTATCCCCATAACCTCATGCATTTACCCTAGCTAGTCCCCCTGACACTGAGGGAGAATTTAGCATGGCCAATCCACCATCTTTGGACTTCAGGAGAAAACCTCAGCATCCGGAGGAAACCCACGCAGACACGGGGAGAATGTGCAAACTCCACACAGAAATGACCCAAGCCAAGAATCGTGAGGCAGCAGTATTAACTAATGTGCCACCATGTCACCCAATGGATGCAGCTCATCATTGGCCACCAGGAGGATCCACCAGTCCCGCCAAAGTAAATGGCCATTTGTGTTGTTCATCCATGCCCATTGCCATGCAACCTACCACAGGCGGTGTCTTTCAACAGGACTAGATGTCCCCCCCCCCACCCCCAATCAGGAAGGGATGGAAAATCCCACCCAAAAGATAAAGAAAGTGGCCAAACTGCTGTTTAGCTTTTAAGCAGTTTTCACCAATTGAGGGAGTTAAAATATCCCATGTGATTTTAGTTGTCCTGGCCTGTAAAAAAAAATTTATTCAACCGATCCTAAAGGAGTGGGTTTGTAGTTTGAGATTGCAATGATTCACTATACAGGTTACTGCAAATAAGTTAATGTTCTGGTCTCAAAACTCTGCAAGTCCAAATTATGGATAAGTAACTGCTTCAGATCATAAGCAATGTGATCAACTTATAGGTAGCACAGTGAAACCATTAGAAATGAATCTGTTCTCTAAAAAAAAATCAAACAGTGTGACAATTTGGAACCTTTCATACACTTCTGGAGCTATCTTAAATCTCCAGAGAGGATTGTGAAAAAGACGTAAGCTCTAATTTAGGCATAACTGGATTTTTGCATTTACTATTCATTATTTCTATTTGAACATAAAAAATGTACGTATTTCATTTAACGGTGAAAAAGTCAATGTCTTATTACCTCTGCATTTGGTTACTCCAGTAGCATTAAAAGTAAAAAAGTAACATTTATTTATTAGTTACAAGCAGGCTTACATTCGCACTGTAATGAAATTACTGTGAAAATCCCCTTGTCGCCATACTCCAGCGCCTGTTCAAATACAGTGAGGGAAAATTTAGCATGGCCAGTGCACCTAACCAGCACTTCTTTTGGACTGTGGAAGGAAACTGGAGCACCCGGAAGAAACCCACACAGGGAGAACAAGCAGACTCCACACAGACAACATGCAAACTTCACACAGGCAGTGACCCGAGGAAACTGTGACGCTGGCCCTCACTGTTTACAATGCTAAATCGCTAAGATTAACCTTATGACTGATCTAAACAGAGTGGCCAATTAGGTAGGATCAATCCCAGGGTTTTAAATCCATCTTCTCACAATGAAAAGCTAACAACTAGATGTAAGAATGTCATTTCTTTTACAAGAGGGAGGATACTTTGAAGAACTCTCGCATAAATTTTGGGAAAGATGAATATTGATGATAGAGCTTTCATTAAACAAATATGATAATTTGCCTACAAGGTAATATTGTTTCTCAAATGTGATTTTTCCTGAATAAAACCTGTACAGGAACTTATCTATAAGATCATAAGCCCCTTATTAAATGGTAATAGTGCAGAAGTGTTCAACATGTTTTACGTAACACAAAGCATTAGGTGGTGCTGATGTGTTTACAATGGCAATATTACCAGCAAATTCATTGTTAGCACTAAGTCGAGTTTGTGGACCTGCCTTGATTAAAAAGTGCCCACAGTTGTCTGATTTTCTTTCCAGGGAGGGGGGGATGGGAGGGTGACAGGTGGGGATGGGATGGAGTTGGACTTCCTGACCTAGAAACAGAATGCAGTTGGCCATGGGGGAAAGTGCACTGGCCAGAAGGCCAGCCTCACATATCCAGGCTTTTGCCCCAGTTGTTTTGAGAGCATTTAGGCTCTCACCTCCACCTATAGCTCTCATGATCACTCATACCCTCCATGCTAAAATGTCCACCACCCTTCCCTTTTCCCCTCATAGCTTAATACCAGCTCAATACTGACTCACACCACCCGCTTGCCCCAAATGGCCTCAGATAACCTCCATGCCAAATCAATGCCAACTCCTGCCCACAACTATCCCATGGCACACTCTCCATACAAACTCATTAATTTCCTACATCGCCATGGTCCCTCATATCCCCCCATGCCAATTCAATGCCAACTATGCATCCAACCCACTGCCCAAACTCTTCATATTCTCCATGCTATCTCCATAGCCACTAATCCAGTATATGCCATGGGCAGACCTCAAGAGCCATGTAGAGATTTTTAAAAAACTTTTAACAATCTAATACAGCTCTCATTCCTACACACTTACAAATGGAAAAAAAAACCCGTTCATAGAACCCAATCAAAGCTTTTAAATTTTCTCACGTTCAATCGCTTACAAAAATAAACTTCTATTGAGACTCTACATCAAAGAGAACTAACCCTTCAATAGCTTCCATAAACAATTGATCAAACCATGAACTCAGAATCTCCTGCTGAGACATTTTTAGTTTTTGAAACTCAGCCAAGTATTTATAATATAATAACAGCTGTTGAGAAAACATCAACAAAGAACTTTACTGAAACTGCATGACCAGATGCTATTGTTTTCTTCTAACCTGCAACAGATGACCCATTAATCAAAACAGTCTAGCAGAGAGTATTTTGAAAATCTGAGTGACAACTGCAGTTTGTTTTTTTCAAAATTTAATGAGCAGTGGATTTAAAAATGTTCCAATAATGACAGTCATTTAGAGCTTCACAGCCCTTCAAGAATGTATGTTGTGGCTCCCATACTGTGGATTTAATGCTCTTGCAAAAGTGAAATGGGATGTGTTTGAACTGAGCATTAAATTCAAACTCATCCATCATGTTTAATGATGAGTGCCACCTCGCCTTCCATGGAATGGGAGCAGGTAAAGGGCGGATAACAGAAATGTCCATTAACTTCGGGTGGGAATTTCCGGTCTCGCTCGAGTGAGGCAGTAAAATCCTGCCTGAAGCTCCTGCGAAAATACTACTCCTAGTGTTTTCCACTGATAAAAGCATCTTTAATTTAAGGGAGGAAAACATTCCAAGGCCCTTCACCGCCACATAATTGGACTAAAATTGAGTCAGAGCCAAAGAAAACACTGGGATTTTATTATCTCCAGGTGGTCACAACCAGCGGTATCCTGGAACATACACTGAGGGATCCTGCTGATATCCCAATGCAAGGACTCTCTGGGAATTTCCTGGGAAGTTTCAACTTCCATTGGGTAATTACTCTGTTTTTGGAATGCTCCAACACATTTAGAAGAGTTTAGAAGAGAGAGAGGATCTCATGAAACATTATAAAATTCTGACAGGGTTAGACAGGGTAGATTCAGAAAGAGTGTTCCCAACAGTGGAGTAGTCCAGAACGAGGGATCATAGTTTGAGAATAAGGGGTAAACCTTTTAGAACTGAGGTGAGGAGAAATTTCTTCACTCAAAGGATGGTGAATATATAGAATTCACTACCACAGAATGTAGTTGGAGCGAAAACATTTCCTGATTTCAAGAAGAAATTCGATATAGCTCTTTGGGCTATAGGGTTCGAGGGATATTGAGGAAGACGGAAATCAGGATATTGAATTTGATGATCAGCCACGATCAAAATGAATGGTGGAGCAGGTGCAAAGGGTCGAATGGTCTACTCCTGCTTCTAGTTTCTATGTTTGTATGTAACTCTGAGTTAAAATTGGAGTGTTAAGATGGTTCCATCTCATTTACCAGAATAGTTACCAAGGAAGAGTTTGAAGGATTAAAATCAGTTCTCAGTCCTGGGTAACTATACCACTGAGACCCATAAGTTCTCATTGGACCTTTGGACCAAACCCCCACCACCTCACCAAACTTAGGACTACACCCCAATCCCTTGAAGACATCCTTGATTCCATAGCCAAACCCCGATTCTTCTGACACCCCTTCCTGATCACTCGACTCAGGCCCCATAGCCCAACTCCCCCCAAACCCCAACTATCCCAAACCCCTACTATCCACCAATAACCTGACTACCTTCCCAAAGCCCCTCAATGCACCTATCCCCTCACCTATGTACCTGGCACCTCACACTCTCACCTACCACTCCCACCTCACATAACTGACGCACTTACCTTTATTCTTTGGGACATTTATATTTACCAGTAAATGGCAGCGAGTAATGCAAAGAAGGATCATGGCTTGCCTTTCCCGGTACTCCAGATGAAGGGTGGATGCCAGGAGCAGGTACTCCCCACATTTAACAGGAGGCCCGGTTTGGAAGTCTGGACGAGAAATCTGGACTTCCAGTGCAAAGTAAATAAATAACTGCAGAGCGGCAGTCCAATGGTGAGTGCCACTTCTCAGAAGTATTAGCCCATGAATATATCAAGACATGTGATTCAAACCTGGTTAAAGGTATGGGTGTCAGAGAGAAAAAGCTGGAGAGGCAGAGAGGTTTAAGGAGAGAATTCAATAATTTCGGACCTTTTCAACAGAAGCTGTGACTGCCAATGATGAGGCACAGGGCATGCAAGAGAGACCTGAGATGGAGGCACGCAGAGTTCATTAAGAGTCAAAGCTGTTGGAGATTACAGAGATAACGAGAGGCAAGTCCAAGGAGGATTTTTAATACAGGGATGAGAACTTTTAAATCGAGCCAAATAGATCTGGTGCCAATGCTAATCAGTGAGCACAGAAGTGATGGATGAGAGGAAATTGGTGTCGGTCAGGATATAGGCAACAGAGCTTCGCATGAGCTCAAGTTTATGGAAAGTGGTGGAAGATGGAGGCCAGCCAGGAGAGAATTGGAATAGTCAGGTCTGGAAGTAACAAAAGCATGCCAATAACAGATCACCTTTAAATTACTTCCTGCTGAAGTTAACAGGTGTTATTCATAAGTGTTGCTGTATCAAATACTCTGAGATCATGAGAGGAGTGCTGAAGTGAAATTAAGACTTTTTCTGTGTAAACTCAGATGAATAAACTATAAACAGATTAAATTATTTGAAAAATATAACCCTTGGGTCCACTGGATAAATGTGAATAATTTGAAGTTGCAGGATTTCTTGCCATAGTTTTCCCATTATTTCAAATGCCACGTGCCTGAAATTTTGAACTGAAAAATATCTTTTTCAATGCCTAATTGTCATTGAATCTTTGACTCGTGGCGACCTTTAACACTACATATGGCTTGCCTCCAAAAAAAATTTGTTTTAACTTTCTTCCTAAAAGTTTTTAGTTCAGGAGCCAAATGCTCCCTTGATATAAAGTTATACAAAGGCATTCAGAGTTACTAAGGGTGTAATTTAGCTGCGTCTCGAGGTCCAAAGCCACATTAATATTTTCAGGAATACAGGGGTCAGTACTGGGTTAGGAATCAAGTATGTAACTGCCAAAGCCGGCAGCAATTCATTGAGCCACCTGGAGTGTGAGGGCTGAATGCTTTTAACATTTTGGCTTTGTTTAAATACCCTGAAACTGCCTTTTTGCCTGAAGCCATTGCAAATAACGTCAATGCCAAAAGGCAAGCGGGGAATGGGCTGGATTGCCATGATGCCATCGAGCAGGGGCAGCGTAGTGGCACAGTGGTTAGCACTGCTGCCTCACAACGTCAAGGACTTGGGTTCAATCCCCGGTTTGGGTCACAGTCTGTGTGGAGTTTGCACATTCTCCCCATTTCTGCATACGTTTGCTTCGGGTGCTCCGGTTTCCTCCCAGAGTCCGAAGATGTGCGGGTTAGGTTGACTGGCCATGCTAAATTGCCCCTTAGCTTCAGGGAGATTAGCAGGGTAAATATGAGGGCATGGGTGGGATCGTGGTCGGTGCAGACTCAATGAACCAAGCGGCCTCCTTCTGCACTGTAAAGATTCTTTGATTCTGTGATTCTAACCCACAGCCAGATCACCAACGAGATTGGTGAAGCGGGAGTGCGTTTGGGCATGCTCATGATCTGAGGTGTGGCTGGGGAGAGGCCTATGACAGGGAGGCCCAAGATAACCTTGGAGATAAGTTTGTTTTAAATTTGCCTTGTCCTTTTCTATGGATTCCCATCACGGAAAAGATAAGTGGGATTGTTTAATGCAGGCGTTATGAAAGCAGAAGTTAACTGCTATTGCATTGCCAATAACATCATCAGGCCATGAGATTAAGATTTAAATTAAGTGCCCACCTGCTTTCTGTGGGAGCTATAGCCAACTTCCAAATTAATGAATATAAATTGTAGCTGAGTAGGAATGGGGCAGCAAATGGACTTGGCCTGATCTTAAGTCTTTCCAATCATCATTCTCACTGGACGTAGGGCATTCAATGGCCTGTATGTTTTGAATACTTGTATTTTAATGTATATTTGAACGCGATCAGGAACCTTTTGTTCAAGTTCAGAAAACCAGTTGGTAAAGGCTGGAACCAGTGTGTAAATATTTTTACATTTATTTACTGAGTTATACACTGCAAACATAAAACCTACCAATCTACCAACGATAGCTGCAGTCTATAGCCAAAAACCTCCATCCTTGTTTGTGGCTGGGATTCTCCAGTGTTGCTGAAAGTGAAGATTTAATTTACTTATTTATTTAATTTACAAATTTACTGGAGTTCTATGAGGATGTGTCTAGGGCGGTGGATAGAGGTGAGCCGGTGGATGTGGTCTTTCTAGATTTTCAGAAGGCGTTTGACAAAGTGCCTCACAACAGGTTATTGCAGAAGGTTGAGGGACATGGAGTTGGGGGTAGGGTGTTAGCGTGGATAAAGGATTGGTTGTCAAATAGGAGGCAGAGAGTGGGGGTCAACGGGTGCTATTCGGATTGGTGGATGGTGACTAGTGGAGTGCCCCAGGGGTCGGTGCTGGGGCCTCAGCTTTTTACCATTTATATAGATGATCTGGAGGAGGGAACCGAGTGTAGAGTGTCGAAATTTGCTGATGACACCAAGATTGGGGGAACGGCAAATTGTGCGGAGGGTGTGGAGAGTCTGCAGAAGGATCTAGATAGGCTGGGCGAATGGGCCAGGAAATGGCAAATGGAATTTAATGTTGGCAAGTGTGAGGTGGTCCACTTTGGTAGGAAGAATGGTAGGAAGGACTATTACTTACGGGGCGAAAAACTGCAGCAGGCGACGGTGCAGAGGGACCTCGGGGTCCTTGTGCATGAGTCGCAAAAACCCAGCTTGCAGGTGCAACAGGTGGTCAGGAGGCGAATGGGATGCTGGCCTTCATAGCGAGGGGAATTGAATATAAAAGTAGGGAGGTCTTGCTGCAGCTGTATAGGGCATTGGTGAGGCCGCAACTGGAGTACTGTGTGCATTTTTGGGCGCCGCACCTGCGCAAAGATATTTTGGCCTTGGAGGGAGTGCAGAGGAGGTTTACTAGGCTGATACCGGAGTTGAGGGGGTTGAGCTATGAGGAGAGGCTGAATAAACTGGGCTTGTACTCGTTAGAGTTTAGAAGAATGAGGGGAGATCTCATTGAGACGTATAAGATGATGAATGGGATGGATAGGATAGAGGTGGAAAGACTCTTCCCGCTCAAAAAAGACAGTAGGACTAGGGGGCACAGCCTCAAGATAAAAGGGGGGCGGTTTAGAACGGAGTTGAGGAGGAACTTCTTCACTCAAAGGGTGGTGAATCTCTGGAATTCTCTGCCCGTTGAAATGGTGGAGGCTGCCTCGCTAAATATTTTTAAGACGCAGGTTGATGGGTTTTTGATAAGAGAGGAGATTAAGGGTTATGGGGAGAGGGCGGGAAAGTGGAACTGAGCAGCGACAGATCAGCCATGATCTTATTGAATGGCGGGGCAGGCTCGAAGGGCTGGATGGCCTACTCCTGCTCCTATTTCTTATGTTCTTATGTTCTTATGAATGGGGTTTTGGCTGAAACTCCAAATTCTCTGTTCTCACTTAGAGAACTCCAATCTCATCTCTCAGCGGATGAGATTGGAGAATTCCGCACCATGTCTATTTATAGGGGCACACGCGAACCCCCACTTAATACCCCCCACCTGCCGACAGTTAAACACAAGTAACAGCTTTTACCATTGTAAGACTGACATCTAATCAATAGCTGCTCAGCTTAGTTTATACAGCAGATCACACAAACACACTGAATTCAGCCACAAGTTTTGAGTGCTGACAGTGAGATTTCTTTTGTCATTAAAAGTTTGGGAAATCATGTTTAGAAATTTTCAAATAGGCCTAATGCCCTGGTTGAGATTATAAAGTCCACTTTTGCAGCACACATGGGGTTATGCTGCACCGTTTGTAGTCTCCAAATATGAATGTATGTTCCCATCTCTGACTCGACTTCCATAGGAGTCTGACTAATAATCTGACTCCTGAATTATACTTCAACATTTGCACTAATTTGTTTCTAATGCTGCTTCTTGTCAAACTGAAAATGGTAGCATAACTGCAGCCTCAAAGACTTACAGCATTGAATTGTTGATATTTTGTTTTCTTTGAGTCATCGAGTCATAGATGTTTACAGCATGGAAACAGGCCCTTCAGCCAGCTTTTACCATTAATTTAGTCTCAATTGTTCGCGTTTGGCCCATATCCCTCTACACCAATCTTATCCATGTAACTGTCCAAATGCTTTTTAAAAGACAAAATTGTACCCACCTCTCCTACTAAATCCAGCAGCTCATTCCAGACACCCACCACCCTCTGTATGAAAAAAAATGTCCCTCTGGACCCTTTTGCATCTCTCCACTTTCACCTTAAATCTGTATGCTTTAGTTTTAAACTCCCCTACCTTTGGGAAAAGATGTTGACTATGAATCCTATCTATGTCCCTAATTGTTTTAGAGGCCTCTATAAGATCACCCCTCAGCCTCCTACCCTCAGAGAAAAAAAGTCCCAGTCTATCCAACCTCTCCTTATAACTCAAACCATCGAATCCTGGTAGCGTCCTAGTAATTCTTTTCTGCAGCCTTTCTAGTTTAATAATATCTTTCTATAATAGGGTGACCAGAACAGTACACAGGATTACAAGTGTGGTCTTACAAATGTCTTGTACCACTTCAATCAGACATCAGAACTTCTGTATTCGATGTTCTGACAAAGGAAACAAAGCTTGCCGAATGCCTTCTTCATCACCCTGTCCACCTGTGATTCCACTTTCAAGGAGCTATGAACCTGTAATCCTGGATCTCTTTGTTCTATAACTCTCCCCAGTGCCCTACCATTAACGCAGTAAGTCCTTTCCCGATTCGATCTATCAAAGTGTATCACCTCACATTATTATGTGTTGTAAAGTGTGAAAATATCCAGTGAGATCTTGCTGTGCTAATCTAACTTCACTTTCAGTTAAGTAAAAAAATTCATGGCTCAAACTTAATACTTGGAACTGAAGTAAATTATTAATTTCATGAATGTTTCTAACCTGTGCTGAATATCTGATATTGTTTGGCTGCATTGTCATGCATAAATCCATATTTATTCCATCATCTGTTACCAAAACTCATTCTGTCTCAGGGTCTTAAAACTGTAAAAAATCTTAACTCCTACATCTTCTTATAATCAATCAGCTTTTACAACTTCAAATTTGACTTTTTCTTTTGTTTTTTTCAGTATAGATGATATTGTGCACGATGGTCCTGAACCCTTTATCTCCATTACTCAATTTAAAAGAAACTACGAGATATTTTGTTTATATATTTGGTGTGAGCATTAAATCAGAGAATATGGTTTCTTTCTTTCCTCGCGTTATGTTGCGTGGAGTTTTTCCTCTCTCTTACATTTTCTATTTCAATGTCACTCTTTCTTTTCACCCCAGCTCTGCTCTCCCTGACACTTTTTACTTCCTTCTAATGAGTTTCCTGCTCTTTTATTGAACTTTTCTCTTTTTTTCCTGATCGGGAGATGATGGGTAGTATGGCGTGCTACAGTGGGAAGCAGAGTCACGAATAGCTGCACGTTACATCTGGGGGCAGGTCGAAAGGAAAATGTATTTCTCTGGGATGCCTTTCTCAGTCATTTCTGCTCCCTTGATCCGATCCCGTCATATACCTCTTCATCCTTCCCTTTCCTTTCACCTCCTTATTCCCATTGTTTCTCCGAAATCTTCTCTTTTGAATTGGTCTGCTGTCATTCATCTCATACTTACCTCTCCATCTGCTCCACATTCCCATTTCTTTGATGTTAAAATATTACTGCTGTCTCAAAAGTGCAAGCAATAATTAGCTAAGTGTCAACAAAGACAGGCAAAATAATAGATAGGAGAGTTTAATTACAAAGTGACAAATTTACATAGGCAGTTTCAATTATATATGTGCATATTCTGGACCAAGTTGGCAGGCAGCGGCCAAAGATCATCCACCAAAATGGAACTAAGGCAATAACAGTGCAAGATTTAATTACACAACTTTCCTGGCAGATAAAAGATTTAGGATTCATAAATTTCAATTGGAATTATAAAATGAAATCTAACATGTAAAATCTGATGACACCAAGATAATGTTGCAGCACCTCTGTTTTGCTGTCTATAAACAGGACGATCTTAACCAGAATTTGGCAGTGTTGATTGTGGTAAAAAAATCGGTCAGTGGACCAGTTTTCTCTCCAGGTCTTACCACACTCTGTCACAAAGGAAACTGCCAGCTTTCACACCATCATCTTAGGGGCGGGGGAATCTAACCATGCTTGACCTAAGATCAGGCCACCATGTTTAAACGGTACCCTGGTCAGAACATGAATAAACCTCTCCCCATGGAGGTCACAAGGGCTCAACACCGCCTGGTCAAAGCTAACGTTCATCCCCCGACTGGAGCTGGCATTTCTCTCTCCCGTCTCTAATCAGAGTCAGAGCTGGTAACTATTCTCCTCCCCCTTCCCCCAACAATCAGAGCCAGCAAACCTCCCTCCCCCTTAGTCTTTGGACCTCTCCCCTCCAGCCCCCACATGCACAATCAGTGCCAGCACTCACCTCCCCCACCAAATGCCACCAGCTCACAGAATTGAATTCCCGATCCCCCAAGAGGCTCCCACTGAGGTCCACCTCTGGCACTGCCTTAGTTCCATCTTGGTGGATAATCTCTGGCCATTCCCCAACTTGGCCCAGAATATGCACATATAGATTTGAAACTGCCTATGCAAACTTGTCACTTTGTAATTATAATCTCCTATCTATTATCTTGTCTGTCTTTGTTGACACTTAGGTTGGCACTGCCAAACTGACATGGGTATGACATTGCTATGCCTAGGGCATTGCTAGGGCACTGCCTGGCCATGTCCCTCTCCTCCGGGTGCTATACTCACCCTTATATCCCTGGGGGGACCCCCATGACAGGTTCATGTTCAGGTGAACCTGTTGTAACCCATGCCAATGTGGCATCACATTGGCACCTGTGAATGTACAACAGAGGGTCAATATATGGCGAGAGGACATGTTAATTGTATTAAAATCCATGGAAATGTATTTAATTCAGGCATAAACTTGATTATGTCACTGGCGAGGGGGTGGCAAAAATTGGAAGTCCTGATCTCACCAGCAAGATCTGTAACTTCCAGGGTTTTACCACATGTTGATCACCTGCTGGTACTCTTGCAGACTGACAGGATGGTTTCAAGATCCCACCAATAGTAAATTGTGGCAATATGCTATAACCAATCTCTCGTGTCAAGTACTTGGTATCCATAATCCCCAAGGTAGAGAATTTAGGCAATATGTCAGAGTGGAGGCGAGTGAATGATGTAAATTGGAAGAGGCCACTGCCCACAATTAGAGAACAGATTTGACTTGTCTTTTAAGAGAGCCTGGAATGAGAAAAGGAGAAGAAACTGTACAAAGGTGGAATAAATAATATTGGTGAGATGTAAAATCTTCTTGCAATTAGTCCACAGGCTATCATTGAACTAAACCTGTGACAACAGCTGGTTAATCTGTTTGAGTGGATCTCATTGTAGATCAAGGCTTCAGAAGCCCTGGCAGCTGGAACAGCACCTGACTGAACAGAAAAGAAAAGGCCCATCAAATCGAACCATAAACACAAATTACTTCAAGGTTAGAAGATAACCAGTTTCAGATGACGCTTTTGCTCCTTATTCTTGGCTTATAACATCATCTGAACCTGTCAGTTGGAATACTGCTTTGCAACACACTCTTGTAAGATTTACATCAAAATTCTAGCCCTTACCAGCTGCTTGGAGTATAACGCCAACACAGTCTCGAATATGCGGGGTGGTGGAGTTGGGAAAAAAGAGACAATTGCCCATAATTTGAAAAGAGATTTGACTTGTTTTCAAAGAAAACTTTCAGAAGTACTTGGCAAACCTTTTGGGCACCTTATCAACTTTGTAACATTGTAATCATTCTGCTTAATGTTACAAGAAAGTGGAAATTGCTGCCCACACTATCAAAACTTGATTGTGGAACAGAACTCTGCATGTGTCCAGGAAGACACATGGAGCTCCCTTCTGATTTTGATTTGATTTATTATTGTCACATATATTGGGATGCAGTGAAAAGTATTACTTCTTCCGCGCTGTGGAGATAAAGCTTACTGTTCTTAGAGTACATAGGGGAGAAGGAAAGGAGAGGGTGCAGAATATAGGGCCTGATTTTGCTATTGAGTTGTGCCTATTTTCAGGCACGAAAAGTTGGATGTGAGGCGGGTAGCGTGATCCACACCTGCCTCCGTGCTAGTTCCTCCTTTCCCCGAAAATGGATGTGATCGGGACCGCGCCTGAAATGGGCACGATGGCCATCGAAATGTATTTGAATACATTTAAATTGAATTAATGAGCTGCACACCCAACTTTACCAGCACTTCCCTCTTTACCACAGCATTCACCAATCAGAATTGGCGCAAAACAGACATGCTACATAAAAGTCCAATTCTGTTGCTCCATCAGTGAGGGTTAGTGAGGAGGTAAGTGCGTAGTGTCCGATGCTCTCTGCTGCTTATGGGTGTCCTTTTGTTACGGCCATTTTCTTTCTTGAGTTGGTGGCGGCTCTGTGAGTGTGTGGTGGGTGAGGGGCTGTTGCTCAGCAGGGTCTCTGATGTCCGACTTGTAGCACAGACCCGGGTCTCAGCACTGACCTTGTGATATTGCTGGGTCCCAGCAGTATCGCAAGGGGCTGTGGTGTGGGAAGCATATGGCTGGGGGAACTGGGGGGCTATGATTGTGGGGAGCGTGTGGCTGGGGGAATTGGGGGGGCTGTGATTGTGGGGAGCATGTGGCTGGGGGAATTGGGGGGGCTGTGATTGTGGGGAGCGTGTGGCTGGGGGAATTGGGGGGCTGTGATTGTGGGGAGTATGTGGCTGGGGGAATTGGGGGGCTGTGATTGTGGGGAGCATGTGGCTGGGGGAATTGGGGGGGCTGTGATTGTGGGGAGCATGTGGCTGGGGGAATTGGGGGGCTGTGATTGTGGGGAGTGTGTGGTTGGGGGAATTGGGGGGGCTGTGATTGTGGGGAGCGTGTGGCTGGGGGAATTGGGTGGACTGTGATTGTGGGGAGCGTGTGGCTGGGGGAATTGGGGGGCTGTGATTGTGGGGAGCATGTGGCTGGGGGAATTGGGTGGACTGTGATTGTGGGGAGCGTGTGGCTGGGGGAATTGGGGGGCTGTGATTGTGGGGAGCATGTGGCTGGGGGAATTGGGGGGGCTGTGATTGTGGGGAGCATGTGGCTGGGGGAATTGGGGGGGGACTGTGATTGTGGGGAGCATGTGGCTGGGGGAATTGGGGGGCTTTGGACAGTGGCTGCTGATGGGCTATGGGCAAGCAGCATTCCTTAACCTCTACAAGTGTTTCTCTCTATCTCCAAACTGCACCCCCTGCCCCCTGCACTCCTCTTCCCCTTTCAGTGACGAGATGGCTTTTGCGATGCAACCAGTCGATCTTGCTGATTCCTGCTGGAGGAGCAGAAGGAAGAATTGTGAGGCCTAGACCTTACCACTTGCAGGAGTAGAGGAAGGTGACCACCAGAGGCAGTAGATGGCCGTCATTCACTCAGAGTTGGGGTGCAAGAGAAGGAGGGAGCAGGGACCCCAGCAGTTCCATGCATGAGTGTCATT
Organism: Carcharhinus amblyrhynchos; assembly: GCF_965287045.1. NCBI lineage: Eukaryota > Metazoa > Chordata > Chondrichthyes > Carcharhiniformes > Carcharhinidae > Carcharhinus > Carcharhinus amblyrhynchos. The sequence continues at coordinate 96,260,574 of NC_137326.1, read as the reverse complement.
TGAACACCGTGTGGCACCTCTGAAAGGAGACAAAACAACATCTACGCCACCTGTTGCAGGACCTGGCACCTAGGGCCGGGGGGGACTGGGGACGGGGCTGGTGAAGGGGAGGCGGAGCTTGCACACTTGGTAGCTGTCAAGCTGACTGCCACTCTGAATTTTTATGCGACTGGCTCCTTCCAGACCCCTAGCGGAGATGTATGTGGCATGTCCCAGTCAGCTGTGCACATCTGTGTCAAACAGGTCACAGAAGCCCTGTATGTTCGGCCTGGGCAGCACATCAAATTTAACCTGGACCAGGCCCGTCAGGAAACACTGGATTCAGGATCGCAAACTTAGCAGGAGACCCTCTGTACAGGGGGCCATCGATTGCACCCATGCCGCCCTCAAGGCAATGAATCCATGAAGATTCATCAGTATTCATCAGGGGTTCCATTCCTTGAATGCCCAACTGGTATGTGACCACAATATGAACATTATGCACATCTGAGCAATACACCCAGGCAGTGTGCACAACAGCTTCATTGTCAGGAGCCTGGACATCCTGGAGTCATTTGAGGAAGAGCCCAGGCTACGGGTGTGGCTTGTGGGTGATATGGATTACCCGCTTCGGACAATGCCAATGACGCCTCTGTGGAGGCCTATGACTGAGACAGAGACCCGCTATGATGAGGTCCATGTAGCCACCCAGGCGATAGTGGAGAGGTGCATTGGGCTCCTTAAAATAAGATTCTGGTGCCTGGATCGCTCTGGCAGGGCCCTCCAATACAACCCAGTGATCTCTTCCCACATAGTGGTCGTGCGCTGCGCTTTGCACAACCTGGCACAGCAGAGAGGTGACCTATTGGAGGAGGAGAACATGGAGACTGACTAGCCGGGTGCTGCAGGGGAGGAGGCTGCCCAGCAGGAGGAAGAGGAAGAGGAGGACGAGGAAGAAGAGGAAGAGCACACTGAGAAACACCATCCAGGCGCTGGAGGGCTGGCAGCTCGAATGAGGCATGTGAGGACATCTAGGGAGGACCTGCTCACTAGGTGAGTCAGTCAGTCACCAGCAGCCTGTGTTTGTGGTTCCATTTCCACCCCGCCTCCCACTCCCCAAGTCCTTCTATTTCCTGTAACATTGTCACACCAGAGTGGTGGGCCTAGGTACTCTGTGTTAGCAAGTTTTTTTGACAGGCAGGAGGGTGATGACAACTTGCTAAGCATCATTATGATGATGCCTGGTGCAAACTAGTCTGGCTCTTACCTGAACTCCACATGCATGCTGGCCCCTGGGCCCACGTCTGTGTAGTGGGTAAGGGATCTGAAACACCCTACAGGGCATTGGGGTGGGGTGGGGTGGGGAGGGAATCGCTCATGAGTTCTGGGGAACCAATGGCTTCCTTTTCTCAGTAACATAGCATTGAGGGGCCTCCCCAACTGACATCAACATGAAGCATCGCTCTGGCAAAAAGCAAGACAAATCTGAAACAAATTAGTCATAGGTAGGTGGTGAAAAAACATTTAATAATTGCAATAAAGGTATTTAAATAATAAGTTCTAACATAGCAACTTGTGAACGGAAAACATTAAGGTGCTTAAAGATTTGTCTAACTAGTGCTGTTCTTCACCCGTGCCATCTCAGTGCAGCTACAACTTCCTAACCTTACATGGTCTAGCACTACATCTCAGTGACTCCCCAGAATGTACATCGGAGGTGGAGGGGACCAGCTGCCTACCTCGCCCTGTTACCTGTGATGCGTGTGCGGGCATCCTCTGGAGGCCCTGGACATTGGGGACCCTGGCTGGCTTTCAGGTGTTTGGAATATTTCCATGACACCCTCTTCATCCTGCTGCTCTTGAGATGCCCCGGTGTCAGGAAAGGGGGAGTCAGAAGGCCTAACCACAGCCAAAGTCTCCTGGCTGGAAGGCCCCAGCATAGGCTCGAGCCCCCCTTCCTGCCTCGGGGTTCCTGTGTGCCCGTGGATCACTCCATGGGACAGCGGTGCTTCTGCAGTGAGCTCCAGAAGCTCTGACATCACCTGGCCCTGCCAGTCCTGGAGGACCACCTGTGCCCTACCCATGGTGGTTGAGTCCTCTGCGATGGCCACCTGAGTCGGGGGTCATCTGTCAATAGCCGCAGCAAGTGCTCTCTGAGACTGGGCCAGGCTCTGCAACCCATCAGCCAGGACCCTCTGAGACTCAACCATATTCTCAAGGGCTGCTGCCGTAGCCTACTGTTTCTCAGCACTGGGTCTCCAGCAAGATCTCAAGCCTCTCAGCCATGGACCGCAAAATCTAGAGAAGCCTCTTCAGTCCCTCAGCTATGGCCTGCTGTGATTCGGCCGTCGCTTGGAGCCTGCCACTTACAGGGAGGATCCCCTGCCCAGGCTTTCCACTATAAATGCCACCCTTGCAGTGTTGGCCTGGAAAGCATGCAGGATAAGCAAATAGCTGGTCTGCCTGAAAGCTTTGGGACTCCTCCCAACAGTCTTGCAGTTGGTCCAGTGTGTCCGTCAGTCCCTCCTGCATTCCCTGGCTCTGTCGCTGCATCTCCAGCAGCTGAGGGAGAAGTGATCTCAGAGGCCCAGCATGTAGCCTGGGACCAGCTGATTCCTCACCTCCAGCAGGCCTCCACATCTCAGAGGCCTCGGACGCTCCCTCCTCCACCCGATGTACATTATTAGATGTGTTGTGCTCACTACAGAGTGACCCAGAAGCTTCACCACTAACTGGGCCCATCAACGTGTCAGTATCTGGGGCGTTGAGTTGTGAGATGGAAACTGTCACTAAAAGTGTGCCACCCTTGAAGGTCCCTTCACCCATATCCTCCAAGGACTCATCCGAGCTTTCTGGATCAGGATGCACAGGAGCTGAAGAAAGGGCCTGGAGTCCAGAAGGATCCGGGGCATCCAGATCTGTCGCTGCAACACAGGACACATGGCTAAGTGCAAGGGAGGGAGAGGAATCCGGAATGCAAAACGTGTGATTCACATTTTCCACTGAATGTAGAACATCACGGGAACAGGCCCTTTGGCCCTCCAAGCCTGCAGTGACCAGGCTACCCATCTGATTTGTAATGCCCTATCCTTCCGAAGACCATATGCCTCTATTCCCATCCCATTCACTTAGCTGTCAAGATGCCCCTTAAAGGCAGAAGGAAGTGCAGAGTCAATGCATGAACTGGGCCATGTTCATAATCCTTTGTAGTTTATTGCAGTTTTGGTTAAAGTGATGATACTTCCAGAAAGGGTGCTTTGGACAGGTTTTACACTTTGGTGTCTACATTCCTTAGGCAGACTGTGTAATATGGCTGTAGCCTAAAGGAACCCAGGTGCACGTCACCGTGGTGACATGACATTCTACAGGATGACTTGCATTGCTTGACTTTAAGGTGTCTGAAAATTACTTTGAGACCAGTCGCTGGAATTGGTGTTGGTGTTAGAGGAGCCGGAAATGCCAGAAATGATGGCCAATTGCTTCTGCTATTGCCTCTACAGATCACCGTGATTGAAGAGTAATAACTCGGGAGTATCGTCTGTGTGCTGAAATTATGCAGAGTGGGCAGGTAGTGAACAGCATCTGAGCTGATCTGGTGATCACCTGCCATTTTGAATCTCATAGGCCCTTTTCATAGTGTGTCTTAACCATTCATGCATTCAACCCTCAACACCATCACTATCTTCACCCCCACTAGCACTGTTTAAATTCATTAGCATTGGACTTTAAGGTGAGGTGCTTTTAACTTTCATATGCTGCTGTAGAGTTAGTAGCATATCATGATGTGGTGATGTGATGTTCTTGAAATCAGGAGAAAATGGATCAGGACTTTTACAAGGTTTTTATCAGCGTTTAAAGACTTTAGGGCAGACAGCTTACTCTAATCCATAGATGTGGTATTTGCAGAACCTCTTGTACTGCAGCATGACAGGGCACACAAGCAGCAGAGAGGAAAGCTGTGCACAGAGGAAGGAGGAGATGGGCCTCAAATAAAGATCTACCACCTAGGGCCTTTAGAAAGCTCTTCTACTCCCTCCAGCCAGATACAGTGACTGGGTAGCAATGATTCGCAAAGGACTGGTCTCAGAATTGAGCCACCTCCTCCAAATGGACTCACAACAACAATGTAGGGCAAGGCCCATATGGCCAGTGGTCATCACAGTCTCAGCAACCCTCAATTTCTATGCCTCAGGATCCATCCAGACTGGAGCATGTGACATCGCTGGCATCTCTTTGTTTTCCAAGGATCACTGCATCAGGAAAATCATGTGAGGAGTGAGGCCTTAATTGCCTTCTCTCTAAACAGAGAGAAACAGGAGGAGTGAACACATGGCTTTGCCAGAATACCAGGCTTCCTAATGGTATAAGGAGCCATCGACTGCATGCTCATGGCTCTATGGGCACCACAACTCAATGGGAAGCTTTAACAGAAGTGTAGGGTGGGTCTAAAAGCTGGAAATTCCCACCTGACTGTTAATGGGGTTTCACATTGTCTGGAACTCGCCTGCTAAAATTCCAGTGGCAGGCGGGATGGGAGAATTCTGGCCATAAAGTTGATGTGAGACCATCCCCAGAGCATCATGTAGATGAATTCCCAATATCCTGGTAGCAGCCGTGATGTTTTTATTGTGCACCAGCCAATAGTTCCCATCATCTTTGAGCCACCATGACAAACCAAAGCACGACTGCTGGGCAACAGGCTACTCATTCCATACGCACAAAGTTTGCATGTTGTACCTTGATCGGGTGCTCGGTAATTGCAAGTCACAATCCCCATACCCATAAGCCTGCCCAATTGCGTTTTTAGCCCCTATGTTCTATACTCAAAAACCGAATTTCTGCAAATTCTTTCTGCAGTTTTTCTTGTCGACACAAGACAATAGTGTGGAGCTGAGTTCTCACCATGAAAGCGGGAAGCAAGGTCCAGGTTTGCTTTTTTTTCAGTACTTATATTCCAGTCAAAAATCCCAATTCAAATTGAATCCAAATCATGGTGCCCACGAAAGGGACAAACAAGCTTGACAGGATGAGGCATTGCACCTCATCCTGAGCTTGAACCGATGCTTCATCTTATCTAAAAGGCTTTGAAAAATTGCATCAGGGAAAGTGTCAGTTTAATCTCATTAGCTACCCTGATCCTTTACTCTACCCTCTCCTGGGTAAACCACCATCAGAGGCATCAGCACACCTCCAAGGGCAATGGGTTAGCCAAGTCACCTGCCTGATCATAGTTTCACCCCAAATCAACCTGCCTGATGATTACTGACTCTCTTCAGCCAAGTAAGTCGAGTTAGAAATCTGTCTCATATGTACAGCTCACTAACATTTCGATTTTCACATGGAGGAGTCCTTAACTGATATGGAGACAGGTTTCCTGCTGACTTAGAGACACAGTGAGAGAGAATAGAGGCAGGTCAGATGAAGTGTGGGACTCATGTAGACTCAGCATATCAGCCATCACAGAGGCTGCTACCTGTGCTGAGGGAGAAATCTACTGATGGTGCCAAAACTTTTCACTTCACCAGAAGTAAGCTAGATATCTCAGGGAAGCTGGAGGCCTGGCATCTGGGGCAGAGCTGGCTTTTGCCTCATCAATGCCACTCTGGATCTAATGCTGGAGCTCAGGAGGTTACAGCAGTGAGGTCCTCTTTCTGGAGGGTGGCTGGAGAAGATCACCCAATTATGCAGTTGAGACATCTGTCTGTTAGCATTATCTTCCTGCTCCTCTTCCAGCTCCTTCCCCACTGAACTGTCTCTATCTAGGGCCCTGCCTAGATAGAGGATCTGGAGGATCATGTTATGCAAAGCACAGTGGACCAGCGCAATGACTGTGAACCTTAAGCAGCATATTGGAAGGCACACCACCCCACCAGTCCAGGCACCATAATTGTACTTTCAGAAGTCCAGTTGTCTGAGGTTGTCCGGCTGAATAGATGGCATTAGTTTTACTGCCTCTGTGCCTCCGTCTGGGACTCCCATGGAGAGATCAGTAGTCATATTTTCAAGTTGCCATGTTCCTTAGCATCCATCAACACACTTTGAGGATTAGAATGAAGATTTCAGGCAGCCTGAAGTGGTGAAGGATGAAGGCGATATGACAGCAAGGAGTGCACCCTCAGAGGGAGGAAGAGCTATTGTGTCACAGGCCAGTTGGACATTGAGGACGAGCAAGTCCTTTCTGTTAATGAATCTCACTGGCTGGTCACTCAGTGCCTTGTCAGTCACATGGCTGCAATCAGTGGATTTGGAAGGATACAGGAATAGACACAAAAACCAGGCTGTGTCTGTCATTGAATGAATGTGCTCCGGCAAAGGCGGCATCAGTGACCAACAAGATGCAGTGGTATGCAGTCATTTGCTAGACACCGCTAAGTTCTGAAGCTAATCTTTGGAAGGAGCCAGAAATGAAGAAGTTCAAGACTATAGTGACTTTGACTGTAGCTAGCAGGGTACAGGAAGCAGTGCAAGGTCCTTCGGACAAGGGTACTGATGTCTGTGACCATTCTACTTGAAAAGTACCAACCTCTTGCACCATTAGTCTTTGGTCATCTTCAGGTATCTCAATCTTTGGCAATAGATCTGTTTTGAGGGTTTAGTATCTGTTGCCTTCCTGTCCTTGTTTCCTCTCCCATAACCTCCTGTTGTCCAGGATTCTGCACTTTCTGTTAAAAGTTTTGCTTCTCATCAGCACTGGCCCAAACCCTGACAGTTGTGCCCCATTGCCAACTGCTGACTTTCTTCTATAAATATGGCCACTGGCCATATCCTCAGCAATGGCCACCCCAATAATGACTAATGCAGTCATCTCCATGGGGTTTAGGACATGCATACACATCTATACCTCTCCTGTTGGCCCCTGCTGCATTATGTCATGTACAATCTTTTATAAAAGAGAGGAAAATATATCAAGTGAGTGTGATCCCATTTGCTGCAGCCATAACGTACCTCTCCTTTAAGCAGTTCAAGCAAACTTTAAGCAATGCACGGTCTCTTTAAGAAATACAAGGAAGTTGGAGTTTTGCACCTGCTGCTGATGTATGCAGCTAATATGTAATGCGGTTAGCACTGCTCCGTTCAGAAATCATGCTGGTGGACAGGCAGCAAAGAGTTGGTGTGGTCTCCGCTTTTCAATTTATGGGCACAGGTTAACAATTGAGGTATTCATTTTTGGAGCCTACCTAACCTATGTTTTCTCCTTTTGAGAAATATTTAGTATTACGTATTCTGATATTAATAAAATGTGATGTTACCTATTTCCTGTTTTGGTAATTTGCAGAAATGTTAATCTGTCTATCCATTTAAATAATAAAGCATTAAGTGGAAGCTAGCCAGTTTATAGATGGTAATGAATTGTATCATCAACCAGGGAATAATGGGGATTCCATTGGTAGCAAATATCATTTTTTTCCTCATATTAAAAGCTTTGTTTGAGTGATAGTTATTGGGAAATGAGCAATGAATCTGTTTTAAAACAATATTAGCAGATTCTCTTGGGACTAATCCATAAGATTGGTGGAAGATCAGACAAAATCCCATTTTGTGTCTATTTAAGTTTTCTACAATTTATGTCAGCTTAGCAGGGGAGATCCCTTGAGAAAGTTTCCAGAGTCAGCATTTAATAAATGGTTAGCAATACAAAATATGCAATGTATGATGAAAAGAGCAGTGATACAAAAATGAGCCACACAACTATGTAAAGGTCATTTCAACTGACTATTTTATCTAGCATTGTAAGACAACTACAAGAATAGCTGGTCCAAAACTGAACTTTTATATTTTCTATTGGTCTGCTGACTCATATTTAACAAACAACTTTTAAGTTTGCGATATTTATGATAGAACTGAACATCTCATATGTTTTTTTCTATCTTTTTAAAATGTATTCAGGGATATTGGACGCCAGTGGATAAAACTATTTTAAGCACAGATGTTGAGAGTTATCTTTTACTCTGTAAGAGAACGCTGTCATGTTGGTACCAACTACTTAACTGCAATACTAACGGGCTATATGAATTCAACATGTGGCATTAATTTGGGCAATTGGTGTTCACCAGGAGTAATCTGAAATTCCAAGACCAATTTCAAAATTCATATATCCTTTGCTTGTGGGATTTTGAGGTTTGGAGTTCAGTTGTAGACTGGAGTTTTCTAATTCTGTGCTTGCCAGTAATAATTTTCCTGCAGAGTAATATGAATGGGGTTGAGGGGGGTGGGAAGGGTGGTTGGCATGGATAATAGCAGAGAGGCACTGGCTATGAGCACATAAGTAGACAACTCCAGCTGTCATGTTTAGCTGCTGACAGGATGTGTCTCTTTGGGATTGCTGCTCAGAAACATCTATGGGTAAGTAACCTAAATGAATCCTGAAATCACTTAGATGCCAATTATTTTTGTTAGAAGTTTCTTCTTATTAGAATTGTTGAACTCCTCACCTTATTACGTTAACAGTCTCTCAATATTTGCTTATCTAAACATCATACACTTATACGCTTACTTGAGATTTTTTGATTGCGATTTCTTGTGGTTGGTTGCTGCTTTATCCTTTTTTAAAAGAAAGGTGTACTGAAAGAGGAAAAAAAGATAATTATTTCTTGTTGTATTTTTCTTGACTTTGGGATAGCCTGGAGAGCTTGACAAGGAGAGGACAAGTCACTATCAAATAACAGTCCTCAAAATGACCTCAGGATGTGCTTAGTTGTCATAACAATATGCATTTATATAGCACCTTCCAATATTGCTGTCAGTGGCCTGGCAAGCTGTGGACAGGGCTTTAAGCCAGATGGGGAAAAGAAGGCTTGGATGACGGAATATTTAGAAATCCAAAGTGAAAGGTGAAGGCATCAGCACAATATGGCAATGTGGATAAAGACAAGCAGAATGGGAAAGGATGGGAGGGAGAGTTAAAATAAAAATTGTGCGCCAGAAAATAAGGAAATTACAGGGAATAGAAGTTTAAAAAAAAAAGAAAATTATTTACCCAAATACATGAAGTACCTGCAATAAAGTAGATGAACCAATGGCACAAATAGAGGTAAATGAGCTTGATCTAATCACCATTACAGAGAAACGGTGACAAGGTGATCAAAATTAGGAAATGAATGTTGCAGGATACACAATATTTCAGAAAGTCAGAAACAATGGCAAAGAAGGAGGGGTAGCCCTGATAAGAAAGGATGATGTAAGGTCTTTAGTGAGAAAGGATCTTGCCATACAAAATCATGAAGTAGAATCAGTACAGGTAGAAATGAAAAATAACAAGAGTCAGAAAAACCTGGTTTGGGTAGTTTAGAGGCCCCCCTAACTGTAGATATACAAATTGGCACAGCATTTGAACAAGATATCATTGAAGGTTGTAACAAAGGCAATGTAACAATTTAAAGGTCTCTAATCTTTAGATAGACTGAGACAATCAAATTGATCTAGTGGTCTAGAAGGTGAGCTTATGGAATCATGGAGTCATAGAGGTTTAAAGCATGGAAACAGGTCCTTCAGCTCAACCTACCCACACCAACCAGTTTTTACCATTAAGCTAGTCCCAATTGCCCACATTTGGCCCTTATCTCTCTCACCCATGTTAACTGTCTAAATGCTTTTTAAAAGGCAAAATTGTATTTGTTTCTACCACTACCTCTGGCAGCACATTCCAGATAGTCACCACCCTCTGTGTGAAACAATTGCCCCTCTGGACCCTTTAGTATCTCTCCCCTCTCACCTTATACCTATGCCCTCTAGTTTTAGGCTCCCCTACTTTTGGGAAAAGATATTGACTATCTAGCTGATTGATGCCCCTCATTATTTTATAGTCTCTAAAAGATTAGCCCTAAGCCTCCTATGCCCCAAGTAAGGAAGTCTCAGTCTATCCAGCGTCTTCTTTATAACTCAACCATCAAGTCCCAGTAGCATCCTAATAAATCTATTCTGCATTCTTTCTAATTTAATAATATCCTTACTATAATTCTTAAATGACAGTTTCTTGGAGCATCACGATGTAGAACCAATTAGGAATGAAGTTATCTGGGACTTAGTATTGTATAATTAAACTGGGTTTATAGTAATTTCATAGTAAAAAATCCACTGGGAAATGGTGATCATAATACCACTAAATTCCAGGTTAATTCTGAATGTCACATACTTCAATGGCAAACAAGAATCTTAAACTTAAACACATCCAATTACATCAGTGTAAGGGGAGAACTGGTTATGATAATTTGGGTAAATAGACTAAAAGTTATGGCTGTCAATGAACAGTGGGAACATTTAAAGAAATAATTCAAAATATTTGACAAATATATTGTCCATTCAGAAGCAAAACTAAGCAAGAAAGATTAATCTGTAGTTCATTCAGGAAGTTAGGGATTATATTAAAGCAGAGTCTTACATTATTTCAAAAATCAATAATAAGTCCGAGGATTGGGAGTATCTAAGAATCCAGCAAAGGACAGCCAAAATGTTGATATCAAGGTAAAAAAAAGCGTAAACCAGCCAGTAATTTAAAACAAATTGTAAAAGCTTTTATTAGTATATAAAAAGTAAGAGAGTAGCTAAAGTAAACATTGGTCCATTAGAATCAGAGACAGGAGAAAGTATCATGGAGAATAGAGAGATGAGAGAAGCATTGAACAAATATTTTGTGTCTGTCTTCCCACTTGAATACACAAATTTCCTTTCAGAAATAAACATAAAAATAAACTTGGGGCTAAAATCAATGAAGAAATTATAGGACTGAATATCAACAGAGAAAAAGTATTAGAGAAACTTGAAGAACTACAATGCTACAAATCCTCAGTGTCTGATAGCCTACACTTGAGGAAACAGTTACAGAGATAGTGAGCAGGATTTTCCAGCCTCTCCCATTGGGGGATCTTCCAGTCCTGCTGAAGTCAGCAACAATTTAAATGGATTGCTGCATCTGCGATGGGAAAACCCACCATGGTGGGGCTGGAAAGTCTGGTGAGTGGATGCATGGGCTGTGATTCTTCAGAATTGGATTTAGGAATGGGCCCACCAAATTGGAATTTGGCAAATGTTACTCCAATTTTCAAGAGAGGGAGAGAGAAAGCAAGAAATTCCAAGCCTATTAGTCTAATATCAGTTGTTGGCAAAATGTTGGAATCTATTATTAAGGAAGTGTTAACACTGTAGTTAGAAAATATATGATTGATTAGAACAAGTCAACATTGTTTTATTAAAGGGAAAAGAATCTTGGTTAACAAGTTTGTTGGATATTTTGAGGATGTAGCGAGTAAGATAGATAAAGGGGAACCAATATTCCTGGATTTTTAAAAGGCATTTGATAAGGTGCCACAAAAAAGTTTGATTGGCGAAATAAGTATGCATGGAGTTGGAGGTAATATATTAGCATGAATAGAGGATTGGTTAACAGGCAGGAAGCAAAGAGAAAAACATTTTTTGTTGTCAGACAGTGAACAGTAGAATACTACAGAGTCAATGCAGGGGCCTCAGACGTTACAATCTATATTAGTGACTTAGATAAAGACACAGAGAGTAATGTACCTAAGTTTGTTGATGATACAAAGCTCGATGGCAAAATAAACTGGGGCAACTCACGGAGAGGTTTCAAAGAGATAGAGACAGATTAAGTTAGTAGACAGCAAGATGGCAGATGAATTGTAAAGCAGGGAAATGTGAAGTTATTCACTTTGGTTAAAATAATAGAAAAGCTGAATATTTTAAAAGCCGAGATACTTGTAAGTTTAAAGTTCAAAGAAACTTGGATGTACTCATACAAGGAGTGCAGAAAGTTAGCTTACAGGTAGAGTAAGCAACTAGGAAGGTAAATGACATATTGGCCTATATTGCAAGGGGTTTGGAGTATGGGAATGAAGAAGAACAGTTCTGCAGATCACATCTGGAGTATTGTGTGTATTTTTGGTCTCCACATTTAAGAAAAGATAAACTTGCACCGGAGGTGATAAAATGAAGATTCACTAAATTTGACCTTGGGATGAAGGGATTGTTCTATGATGAAAAATTGAATAAATTGGATCTATTTTCCCTGGAATTGAGAAGAGCATAAGGCAATCTCAAGGAACTTGATAGGATAGATGCTGAGAGGTTGTTTGTACTGGCTGTGAAGTCTTATACAAGGGGGAGTGGGGTGGAGGGAAGGGGGGTGGTCACAGTCTCAGGATAAGGGACCAATAATTTAGCACTGAGATGAGGAGAAATTACTTCACTAGAAGAGTTGTGAATCATTGGAATCTTTGCCCCAGAGGATTGTGGGTGCTCCATCCATTGTTGAATATGTTTAAGGCTGGGATAGAGAGATTTTTAGTTTCTCAGGAAATCAAGGGATATGGGGAACAGGCAGGGAAGTGGAGTTGAAGCTCAAGATCAGCCATGATCATATTGAATGGTGGAGCAGGCTCAATGGGCCTTATGGTCTATTTCAGCTCCTGATTATTGTGTTCTTTTGTTGACCTAATTGCCACTTGAGGGCTTTTTCCTGCCCAGCTTCAATATTTAGGCTGGAAGGTGCCAAATAGACAAAGAGGAATAGAATACCTTAAAAAGGTGCCAAATAGACAAAGAGGAAGAAAATACCTTAAAATCCTGAACCTCTCAGGTGTGAAGGTTGAGGGGCATCCATCCGAAGTCCCCTTCTGGACTGAAGGCACCCTCTCCTCAAGGATGTACAGCTCTGGATCTCCCTCTCCACCTCTCTCCCCACCCCTCCCCCCAGCTTATTCTCAATACCCCAATCCCCCAGCTCCACCCGCTCCCCCCCCCCCCCCGCCCACCCCAGCCCAACCCCACCGTCCCCATCACCTTTGTAACCTCTCCAGGAGCTCCCTTCCCTACCCTCCCCTGCCCAGGATCCACTTAGCTGGCCTCTACATCCCAGCATTTTGTCCCAAACATGTTGTTGCAGTGCCTCTTCCGGCCACTACAGTGCCATGTCTGGAGGGCCTGGAGAGCTGCCAGCCACTCTGATTGGCTGGAAGCTCTCCAAGGTTGGACTTCTGTCCAGGATTTAAATCTCACTTGCTGCCAATAGACACTCATTAGAGTAATGGCAAAGATCCTGTCATCCTGGAAATCCAGGTCTATTTATTAAAATCCAGTTTGCATCTTAAAGTAGCTGTGTAATGTATTTATTTTCAATTAGGAACATATGATTTTACTATTTTGTACAGATTTTAAATGAAGCTAGGTACTTGAACATTATTTTACAAAATTATCAGACAAAATTTTAACATACATTTTAGATACTCCTCACTAAAGAATGCTGAAAGAGTTCATTAATAAGCTTGACGATAGACATATTGAGCTAGTTTTACTTTCTATTGACAAACAATGGATAAAAAAATCTAGCCTGTATTTTTGTACGTTATTTAAATATTACAGAAAATAATGAACCAAATATTTTATAGTCGTTAAGAAATTGTATCATGTTAACTAAATGCATTCAATATATATTATAAGATGGTCTAAACTGAGCTTTAAATGATCAACTCCTTCATTTGTGGATAAGTGAATCAAGTTTGGACTTTTTTGAGCGGGGACTGGTTGACTGAATGCAGTGATTTTGTGCAGCATATGTATTGTGGTTGATGAGATAATTAGTTCCATCTCTTATGTCTGCATAGACACATGGTTGTCTATATCGTAAAAGATACGAGAAATATGTTTCTCAGTCAGGTCTGTGGCAGCTATTTAACGGATTGATCCATCCTGGAATTTTCATATTTAAATTATATATTACATTATTAAATTACTCCCTAAGTGATTGGGATGTGGGCCACGATTCTCCCAAAAATGCTTAATTGGCAGCAAAACTGGGTTAAATATCGCCAGTTCTGAGAGGTCAGCTTCTCACACAAATCTCCCTACTCTGTGCAATGCAGAGGGCTCAATCATGAATCTCATTAAAAACTTAGGGAGGCGGGGCCTAGTCGCGCCAGAATTTGACAGTTCTGAAGCTCTGCGCATGCGCAGTGGCCCCAAACTGTCAGACTCCCATTTGCTGGCCAGTTCAATCACTGGCCAGTCTGAGACCTCCGCAGTGCTGCCCCTTCTGCCAATCCCGCCTCCCCCATGGCCCAATTGTGGCCCCCACAACAATTCCCGGGCCAACCCTGACCCAACACCCCTGTTCCGAAGTGTCCCGATGTCCAGCCCCCACCCTTAGCAGTGGTGATCACCCCAACTCCCTCACCCCGGCAGAACCCCCCGCCCCGCTGACCCCGGCCCCAAGGGGGTCAGACTTCCCTGGAGGCAGGCCTCCCCTCCAGAGGCAATCACTCGCCCCCCCACCCCCAATCTCGCACCAATCATTGCCCTCCCTCCATCCCAGACTGATCCCAATGTAGAGTGGCATTGCAACCCTCCCACTCCCACTGATCGCATCCAGGCCCCACCCACAATAGGCCCTACCCCCTTGGCACTGCCCAATGCTCACTGGGCAGTGCCAAGGTACCCCCTTGGTATGGGCACTTTGCCCCTTGGGCAGTGCCAGAGGACACAAGCTGGCAGTGCCAGGGTACTCAAGCTCATGGGCACCACCTGCTGCCACACTGGTGGGGGTCCTGATTGCACCCCCCTTTCATTCCGGTGGTGTCTCCAACTAGTTCCCAGAACATGGGGAGCTAGTCTGAACCCCGCTGAAATGAAGTACTCCTGGCGGGGAGGGAGATTCGATTGGTGCCTGTAAGGTTCCAAAAATTAACTAATCTACATATTTAAAATAGATTTTTAAAAGATTTAAATTACTTATCTGCCTTTCTGCCGGTTCCCAATGTGATCTGGCAGGCAACTGCTCGCCAGCTCTGGGAGATGTACGTACATTCCCAGCACGTGTGCAAATCCTGGTTCAAGGTTGCAGATGCATGTTTCATGGCCAGACCAGCCAGAAAAGTGACGGGCGCGGACGGGAGAATCAGTTTAACATCAGTTATGCTACCTTGCGGACTACAAAACCAAAATCAGTGCAGAACTAACATAAGACAATGGTTTGTCCCAAGAAGTTTAAGATACATTTCTACAGAGGGAACATAACATATGAACTAATTTGTATGTTTGGCATAATCCACAGAGCAGGAACATGTAATTTAAAAGGATGTATGAGTGTTGAAGAAATAAATAAGCCAGAAAAATTCCATGTGATTTGAAAGAAGCAAGCTTGCTTCATTTTAAATGTGTAAAATATTGAAAACAAGATGACATTTTAACTGCATTTACTTCTTTTTTTATTTGTAAGATACTGAAGCATGTCTCCCACTTAAGTAAAAAGCCATATAGGGCAGGAATTACCAAGCAACCTATGTGTGTTTAATGGCAGCAGAAGGTGGCCCGCCACTGGCTGGTGGCTGGATCTTTCAGTCCCGCATTGTCAACAGGGTTTTCCAGTTGAATGTATCTCTCACTGCCATAAAACCCACTGTGGAGGTGAACTGTCAGTGGGAGCAAAAAATCCCTCTGGCATGAATGACCAACAATTCCAGCCATTATGTCCCTATATAAGTATATTATATAAGTATATATTGTTATATTAATGAAGTGTATAAATAATATAAAATGTATAGGAAAAATAGACCTTAAGTGGAACATTGTTGAAAGCCAATGGTTCTTTCCCCTGAACCTATCAGTGCTTGAATTGAAAGACTTGTTTTCCAAAAAAAAAATTTTGTCTCAAGTTCTGTTTGTCAGACTTGGGTTAACTAGTCATTGATTTATCTCTGTGTGGCAACTAACCCCGAGGAGTTATTGGGCCCACCAGTGTGAAAGAATTCATAATCCAGCAATTTCACCACTTTGCTAATTCAATCGCTCTATATATCTGCTCTTTCATCAGCAGGTTCTCTGAACAAATGTCAGGAGCGATCACCATTTTAACTAACACAATAAAACAGGAAAATAGATTTTTGAATCCATCCCTCTTCCTTATCATCAGTTATTGAAAGGATTACTCTGGATAAAGTTCCATTTGGACAAGATTAGTATGTATTTTTAAGCCAACTTGATACATATAAAATTTCTATTTTCAGTAAAACAATCAGTAGAATTTTTGAACAGTTGCATACTTAGTTGCACATCTTTCATTTGCTGTCTCAATTGGGTTTAAAGTTTTGTATTCATGATATTTGATAGTTTTGAAAATATAAAACAACAGTACAGATCGTTGGGGATGTATTACTTAAGTCTGTATATTATCTTTGATTTGCTAATTAATGGGACTAAAGACTTAAAAACCAAATATAGGAGAAATCTACATAGCTACCTACTTTTTTTTGAAGTGGAGACCTCAGTGGAGATTGATTTCTGTGTAGATACAATTTGAGGGGGCGACAGGGGAATAAATTGGCAACCAGAATCTCTAACTTTACCTGGAGACAAACTGTACTTTATGCTAATACTCAACAGCATGTGCAGCAAAAAAAAACTAAATCAAAATTACTTTGTGATGCTGTGGATGTCCAAATATTGATGGGGAACAGTTTCCTGGAGTGGAAATTGGAACAAGAATTTCTTCCAAAATTATGCCTCAGATTAATCCCTGATGTTACATGAATAATAGGAAGTAAAACAAATGACTGCAGCTGAAAATGCAGCAGAAAATTCATCCCTCTATAACTTGTTTTAAAAAACAGTCACTAAATATGTCAAAGCTTTCATCTATGTGGGAGGAAGAGAACATCCTAATATGATTAATTTGAAGATATCAAACACTGAGAAATGGACACATGACGCAGATTAATTACAGGCTGTTGCAGTATAAAGATAAATATTTTCCAGAGGATTACTTGAGATAGTATCCAGCTTTTCTGGTTTACCCATTCAGCCATGTTAATCTTAATGTGAACAAGGAATATAATTTGTTGCATTGAACTCCATTCCACTTTTAACTCAGCATGCAGTAAAGAAAGTTCAATAATTGTGTTTTGCTATTAATTGTGCTTTTTGCTCACTGGGGTGTTCATTTTATAAATAGTTGATAATTCAACTATAAACTTACTTATTTTGTGATGTGGCATTTTATTTTTTACTCACTCACAAGACATGAGCATCATCGGCTGGTCAACATTTATTGCCCATCCCCAGTTGGCCTTGTACTGAGTGACTGTTTCAGAGGGCAGGTGAGAATCAACCATATTGCTGTGGCTCAGGAGTCACATATGGGCAAGACTGAATAAAGATGGCAGAATTCCTTCCCTAAAGGATATGAGTGAAACCGATGCAATTTTCCAACAACTGCCAATGGTTTCATGGTCATTAGTAGATTCTTAATTGCAGATATTTTTCATTGAATTCAAATCCCATCATCTGCCAAGGCGGGATTCAAACCTTAATCTCCAGAATATTAGGTGAGTCTCTGGATTAGTAGTCCAGGGATAACACCACTAGGTCATTGCTTCCCTATTTTTGTCTTGCATCTAGTGGCAAAAACCATTTCTATTATTGCATATATATTGCATCATGAGCTAATGTTTCACAAATAAATTGCTGTATATTTTTCTGTCCACAGATTATGAGTTGTTTTTATTGTGCATTGCACAAAGTAGCCCTTTCTGAATATTAGAGGAATTTAAAAGATGTAATCATTTGATTTTTAGATTGATGGTACCAAATTATTCTTCACCAGCTGCATTTTATTAAATTATACATCCTGCTCCAGCAGTCAGTTTTTATGATATACTGATAATTACATAATAACAAGAAGTGCACAAAAGCAGGTAAGGGTATTCTACATTACCCCAAGTTATCACCATTGTGCATATATTTATATATTACTGACCATTCAGCTCAGCTTACTGCTTATACTAAGCCCTATTTATAAGGCTGTCTGTTTCTGACAATTTATTTTTTATTATGCTTAAACTTTCCTGCTGCAATTAAGTTTGTTTCCATTTGGAAGTTGGAATAAGCAGAATATGGGAAATTTTATTTTTGAACTCTATCCACAATGCAATTTTTTTTCAAGATAAATACTATACCAAGATCAATTGTTAGATTTTGGTTAGGTAAAAGCATCAAATAATATGGAGGAAAAAGTTGTTAAGTGATATTGTGCTATGAATCAGTCATGATCTGATAGACTGATGGGAAAGGCTCAAAGGATGAATAGCCAACTCCTGTTGCTATATTCCAATCAACAGTTTCCTGATCCCTGCTCATGAAGAAGAATACTTCTTACCCTCTCCCACCAATATTTTCCCCCATTTCCATTAAGTTACTGAATCACAGTAAGGCCTGTTTCCATGGGAGCCAGCAGCCACATTCTGCTTTACCCAAACAAGCATTAAAGTTATATCATTCTGCCCCTTCTGATATCATGATGTGGGTATGCCGGCGTTGGACTGGCGTAAACACAGTAAACAGTCTGACAACACCAGGTTTTAGTCCAACCGATTTATTTGATAATAGACTCACAAGCTTTCGAGGTTTCCCTCTTCGTCAGGTGAATGGAGAGTTCTGGCCTCAGACAGAGCATATAAAGCACAGACAGTTTAGAGATTACTGATTAGAATGCGAATCCTTACACCTAACCTGCTGTTCAAGACCTGAAGTGGCTGACAATGTGAGTGGAAGGAGCACTGATCACAGGTTACAGAGATGTGTATTGTCTCCAGACAGCACAGTGAGTGAGGTTTTGCAAACCCAGGCAAGTCACGGGGGTTACAGATAGTGCGACATGAACCCAAGATCCCTGTTGAGACCGTCCTCATGTGTGCGGAACTTGGCTATCAGTCTCTGTTCAGCGACTCTGCGCTGTCGTGTGTCGTGAAGGCCGCCTTGGAGAATGCTTACCCGAAGGTCAGAGGCTGAATGCCCGTGACCACTGAAGTGTTCGCCAACAGGAAGGGAACAGTCTTGCCTGATGATTGTCGAGCGATGTTCATTCATCCGTTGTCGTAGCGTCTGCATGGTCTCCCCAATGTACCATGCTTCGGGACATCCTTTCTTGCAACGTATCAGGTAGACAATGTTGGCCGAGTTGCAAGAGTATTTACCATGTACCTGGTGGATGGTATTCTCACGTGTGACGATGGTATCCATGTCGATGATCCGGCATGTCTTGCAGAGGTTGCTGTGGCAGGGTTGTGTGGAATTGTGGTCACTGTTCTCCTGAAGGCTGGGTAGTTTGCTGCGAACAATGGTCTGTTTGAGGTTGTGTGGTTGTCTGAAGGCAAGAAGTGGGGGTGTGGGGATAGCCCTGGTGAGATGTTCGTCTTCATCAATGATATGTTGAAGACTCCGGAGAAGATATCGTAGCTTCTCCGCTCTGGGGAAGTACTGGACGACGAAGGGTACTCTGTCCACTGTGTCCCGTGTTTGCCTTCTGAGGAGATCGGTGCGGTTTTTCGCTGTACTTCCCCGGAGCGGAGAAGCTATGACATCTTCTCCGGAGTCTTCAACATATCATTGATGAAGACGAACATCTCGCCAGGGCTATCCCCACACCCCCACTTCTTGCCTTCAGACAACCACACAACCTCAAACAGACCATTGTTCGCAGCAAACTACCCAGTCTTCAGGAGAACAGTGACCACAATTCCACACAACCCTGCCACAGCAACCTCTGCAAGACATGCCGGATCATCGACATGGATACCATCATCACACGTGAGAATACCATCCACCAGGTACATGGTAAATACTCTTGCAACTCGGCCAACATTGTCTACCTGATACGTTGCAAGAAAGGATGTCCCGAAGCATGGTACATTGGGGAGACCATGCAGACGCTACGACAACGGATGAATGAACATCGCTCGACAATCATCAGGCAAGACTGTTCCCTTCCTGTTGGCGAACACTTCAGTGGTCACGGGCATTCAGCCTCTGACCTTCGGGTAAGCATTCTCCAAGGCGGCCTTCACGACACACGACAGCGCAGAGTCGCTGAACAGAGACTGATAGCCAAGTTCCGCACACATGAGGACGGTCTCAACAGGGATCTTGGGTTCATGTCGCACTATCTGTAACCCCTGTGACTTGCCTGGGTTTGCAAAACCTCACTTACTGTACTGTCTGGAGACAATACACATCTCTGTAACCTGTGATCAGTGCTCCTTCCACTCACATTGTCAGCCACTTCAGGTCCTGAACAGCAGGTAGGTGTAAGGATTCGCATTCTAATCAGTAATCTCTAAACTGTCTGTGCTTTATATGCTCTGTCTGAGGCCAGAACTCTCCATTCACCTGACGAAGAGGGAAACCTCGAAAGCTTGTGAGTCTATTATCAAATAAATCGGTTGGACTAAAACCTGGTGTTGTCAGACTGTTTACTGTGCCTTCTGATATCCCCATGTATGGACTTTTCATCAGAGGGCCCCTGAATAATGATCAACAGTGGGAACTCTGGCTGACTGGCATTTGTGTTTTCTATTCAGTCCAAGGACATTAAGATAGAATGTAGTGATCCTATTGCAGGTCTATCAAATCAACCTGTAATCTTTCCTATTCCAACAAAAACGGCTCCAATTTTTCAAGACTTCCATGAAATTTGTATGCTTCTGATGCATAATGTTCCAATAAGAATCAGGCTGGATGATGCTTTATTATTTTCATCTTTTGTTGCTTAAGGCAAAATGTTTCATCATTGGAGAACAGTTAAATGGTTATGCTTGCTTTTATGGAGAATCTTACAGTTCTCAATTTAGCCCATTGCTGCTAGTCTTAATGTTTCCAGTATACAACAAAGCAAAAGAAGAAACACTTCTACCAATGATTCATTTTTTGCTTAGTTTCACTTGAATAATCGAGTTCCAAACCCTATCTAGAACATGGGGAATGGAGCATGTTTGCAATAGATTTCCAGTACAACAGGTTGTGAAATTAGCTGTCATGCAACAAAATGCAGGATCACAATTTTATTTTAATTTACATTTACATTTACATGATGAATGTAGTTTTACTGTTGAGAAGAGACAAGTTTAGATCTTTATAATTTTACATTTGGGCTTTGATTGCATTTACAGTCTTAAAATCAGTAAAAAGCAAATGCCCGAGGAATTTTGTAGTTCTGTACTGCATCTTATGTAGCATGATACATTTTGACATAAGTTTTTAATGAGCCCACTTTTCCCAAAGATAATGCGGGAAATGTTGGCAAACTTGTCAGAAATGAAATTCTAGTGAAGTGAAGCGTTTTGTGTGTTATATTATGTTGTTTGAAATAGCACTTAATGTTGAAAATCAACTTAGTATGTATGTATAAATTTTACTTCTGCTGCCTATTACAAAGCTTTGAAATGACAAGGCAGCAAAAAATATCATTTGCATTCTCCATTTTTAAAATAGGCATGGATGCACCAAAAATGTTCCACAAATCTCCACCACATCAAACAGATCTATTTGATGGCTGTTGTATCACTTGGAAGGGAGGTCTTGTGGTGTAGTAAGTCGAATCCCTGGGCCAAAAGCTTTGGGTTCAAGTCCCAATTCATGACCTGATGGCCATTGAAAAGCCATGCACTGTGTAGTCAAACAGTCTGAGAGTGAGCCTGTAAATCCTAACATGCCTCAAGACAGATTATAAAGAGCAGGGGAGTTTCTTGGTTAGCAATACTGCAGTACTTCAAATCAAGCGTAATAATAGGGGTGTCCGTGTTGTTTTCTGATTCTGCGACTCCAATCGATTGTTTACCGCAGCAGCCACCACCTCTCCAGCGACGCTGCTGAACACGAGCTGCCAGCCTCTGGTTGGCAGTTCTCAGTAGATGGGGCTTCCATCCTGAAGTCGTGAACCAGGGGAAAGCCCACTTCTGCCTTTGCTCCTGCCTGAGTGCAAAGCCAGCAGACCTTTCTGAAAACTGCACAGTTTCTTGCTGGCTCACCAGGCAGGTGAAACCCCCAACACCTCATTGAACTCTGCCCAGTGTTTCCAGTTGTGATGACCCTTCATCGGAACTCATCTCTATATAATGACATTTGTCAAAGGACTTATTCTTGATCGTGCATTCAGCTTAAGGAGGTGACCCATTTAACATAGCCCCGGTGCAGTGTTTTTACAAAGTTACAGTGTTGACAGATCAGAGGAAGATAATTCAGGATAATTCCACCCACTTTTCATCATTTAATGCCATGAAAAGTTCCTTTTATTTCTTTCACCCTCAAGTGATAATCTGGCTTCTCTTGAATGTGTCAAAACTATTTACTTGAACAACTCGTATGGCACAGGCAGCACAGTGGTTAGCACTTTTACCTCACAGTGCCAGGAAACTGGGTTTCATTCCAGCTTGGGTCACTGTGCAAAGTCTGCGTGTTCTTCCTATGTTTGCGTGGATTTCCTTCAGGTGCTCCAGTTTCCCTGCACAGTCCGAAAGACGTGCTGGTTAGGTGCATTAGCCATGCTAAATTCTCCCTCAGTGTACCCAAACAGGCACTGGAGTGTGGCGACTAGGGGATTTTCACAGTTAACTTCATAGCAGTGTTAATGTAAACCTACTTGTGACTCATAAATAAACTTTAAAGTATACTTTTATGATCCCAACTTCCACATTCTCACCACTCTTTATGTGAAGACTTTTTTTTGAATTCTCCATTGGATTTATTAGTGACTATCTTCTGGTTTTGGCTCATAGTTTTTGAATTCCCAAAGAGCAGAAACTTCTTTGTATCTATCCAATCAAAACCCTTCATCATTTCAAATACATCAATCAAGTTTCTCTTCTTTTCTCAAGAAGAAAGCCTGAGGCTGCTCATTCTTTCCTGTCGCATATAATCCTCCAGTTCTAGTGCTGCCATTGTACAACTTTTTTTTGCGGTTCCCCAGTGCCTCTGTATCTATTTTCTGATACAGCATGTACCTGTGACCTTCTGAATCAGAGACAAGCTGTCAACTGTAGCTGGAGATTGTGATCATTCTCAACCCACCACAAATGAGGAACATTTTACATAGCCTGGAGCTAACAGCATTATCGTACAAAACACTATCGATTTGAGTGAGCAAATTTTTCAAAGTTTAGCTTGACAGCAACATTTTCCTGATATCCTGTATTTTGACCTGTAGTAGTTCTTATTTCACTGTAAATTAAATAGTAACATTTATCCCTGCATGTTTTAAAAAGTTTAAGTAATAAGCATTCAATATTACCTGGTATCTGTAATCAGACTTTAGGACTCAGTGACATTTATTAGATTGATTGTCAGAAATGTCCTGGATGAGCCAAATCTCCTGCCAGCTCAACACCAAAAACAAGCTGCTAACTTTATCTCCAAACTTCAATACCTTTGTCTTGTCCAGCAGAAAGTTCCCTTCATCCTTCACCTCTACCCTAGCTATGTTCTATTTTGCTCTCTATCCTGTGCACAGGAAACACAACATCCCCCTGTGATTTTGCTGATCCTACCTCTAAAACCCTTCCAACCTTGTATCTCCTCCAAAATATTTTGCTCTTCTGTATTTAGTTTTCTCTTCCTCCTTCATTTCTTCAACATTATTGACAGACCATACAGTGGCATTGGTCCATCTCTCAAATTCTCTCCTGAGGTCTCTTCACACACCCCTCTATCTCCATGTTAATCATTAAAAATATTCTCAAAATGCCTCTCTTACGTTAAGTTTTTTTGACCCATTTCCAAATTCTGCCTTAACATTCCTTCTTAATTGGTATGCAGCATTTTCTGTAATAAAGGTGCCAGTGAATTTGTTTTCTTTAATCCCCAAATAATTGTTACACTTTATAATAATTGCAGTGGTGGGGGGGGGGGGGGGGGGCAGTTGCTGAGGAAGCCTACCTTGGTTCTCTGGGGTTCTCTGGGGTATTGATCTACATGATTGTTAGGCCTCATAGCCTTCATCCCCTTGTCCCTTCCATGCCACCTCATATCGTCAATTCCCTCTTCATGCCCCCTCATATCCTTTCCATACATCCATGCCCTCTCCACCACCCTTGCCCCTGCCATATCTTTCCCATTATCGCATTTCCTTTTCATGCCCCCATGAACCTACCCCATACCCACTCTTGCAGTATCCACTATGTAGAGAACCAATGACCAATTGGCACGTCTAGCAAGTTGTTGAAATGCTGCTGAAACTGATACAACAAGCAAAGAAGCTTTTGAAATCTCCATTAAAAAAAATGCTGATATTGCAATCTCATAGAAGTGTAAGTTAGCCACAGCTATTTATGGTCTCAGTGACAAAAACTTTAATCTTCTTAACATCTGTTAAATTTCATACAAATAAACAAATAGACATTGAAAAATCACATTAAAGAAAGAGAGTTAGGTCGTGGGCAGCAGAGTTTGGATGACTTCAAGCTTATGGAGGATGGAAAGTGAGAAAATAGCCAGAAATGCATTCGGATAGTTAAGTTTACAGGTATTGAAGGCATTGGTGAGAGTTTCAGCAGCTGATAAGCTGAGATAAGGCTGAGCATTGTTATGGTGCTGAAAATAGATAGTCTGAGAAATATCATGAATATGTGGTCAGGAGATCACCTCAGGACCAAATGTGATGCCAATGTTGTGAATAGACTAGTTTAATCTCAGGGAGAGGGATGAAGTCAATAGTTAGGGAACAGAGTTGGAGCAAAAACAATGGCTTCAGCCTTCTTGATATTTAATTGGAGAACTCTCTGCCCATCCAGTACTGCATGTTGATGAAGTAATCCGATCACTTAACAGCAGTGGAAAGAAATAGTGGTGAGGTAAAGTTGGGTATCATCAATGTACATATGAAAATTAAAACCTTGCCTTCAGGTAATGTTGCCGAGGCATGACATATGGATGAGACAGAAGATGGAACACAGGATTGATTTTTGTGGACACTAGAGGTGACGGTGCAGGGACAGGGAGAGAAGCCATTGCAAATGGTTCTCTGGCTATGATTAGAAATCTAAGAATGGAACCAAATGAGAGGAATCTCATCCAGCTGGATGACAGGCAGAGGCTTTAGAGGAGGATGGTGTGGGTGATTTTGAGCCCATACTCTCTGTCTGCAGGAATGGGGGCACGATCCCAAACTCTGGAGAGTGTGATTCACACTGGTGAGTTTCCAAGATCCAATCTTATTGGCCCCTTTATGATCTTCTTCATTCAGCCAGGATAAGTGTACCACCCCCAATCTCCCACTGGACCCCTTCGCACACCCCTTGCATCCCCAACCCTTTCTCTCACTCAGGGAGTGAGAGTGGTCTGAAACATATCGCGGGACTGCAGAAAGTTAATACATTAGCATGTCATTATTGGGCACTCTCTCCAGGACTCTCCCCACCATTGCACCCCCCCCCCCCAACCTTGGCCCTCTCCCCAGTCAAATATTCAGGAAGCACTGGCTTGAAGTCACAGATAAGGAGAGTGCACGTGGGAATGTTGACATTTAAGATGGTGATGAGGTGTGACAGACATAGGGCTTGGGTGGGAGCTGGAATGAAGGAGGATAGCAACTACTGGGGGCACATGGTGATTATGGTGGGGGAGGGGGAAATCTGGTGCCTGATGTTGGCAAAAGCCAAGGTCCCTGAGTGAGAGAAAGGGTTGGGGATGCAAGGGGTGTGCGAAGGGGTCCAGTAGGAGACTGGGACTGGCTGAATGAAGAAGATCATAAAGACTCATGTTCTTCCAACACAACAACTCTGCCTTCTTTCGGAGTGTGCTTGCACTGACCAGGGCTCCCGATGCATTCTCAGTAAGGGTGGAGACCCTGTGAGAAAGCTGTCTTGGAGCAGGGGTACAGTGTGCATTCTGCCTCTAATCCACTCCATCCAGCATCCTGGTGAGGGCCCCCTCCCTTCTTGTCTGTCATCTCCTGCAGTTGTTGTGGAACAAGTGTGGGCGAGCCGTTTATATGGAACTCCCCAGTGCTTGCAGCAATTAAGTCATTGCAGGGTGGGTGAATCAGAGGGAACATGCTGCTGGAATGGTGTGAAAATAAAAATGATCATGTCTGAGACATAAGATATTATTCAATGATCCTTATGCAAGGAAGGGTTTTCTCTCTGCTCTGCAAAATCTTCCCATAGGGTATCAGCAGAAGTACCTTTTTAAAACTTTTATAATGTGGTTATGGCATGCCTGCATTTTGAGATGTACATCAGTTAAGGAATGCAATTTTCTTTCCCAAGAATTTACAATCTGATATTGAAAAAAGCAATGGATCTCCAGCTGCTGCACTATAACCGTTCCGTCACTTGTTTAGCAATCACAGTTATGAAAGCATTGTTGAAGGATTCAGAGAAATGAACGGCTCATTAAACATTCTAGCGATGGTGAAGTCAAAGAAGAGAAAATCTTTTTATATTATCCTTCTGAAACTTCATCCGGGCTGGGTACTTTGATACAGGAAGCACCTGGATAGCCTACAGTGACTTGACATGTTTGCCCACTTCATCCGTCAGCCCAGAGAAAACCAACAGCCATGCAACCAACAGTTGGAGAGACCTGCCTCCATGTTAATCTAAGGCATTGAGCAATATATCTTACATTATTCATTATTGCAAGAAGGATCATGTAGTGGTTTCTGCATATTAATGTTCTGTTTGCCCTTTCCTGTCCAAGTGAATTCCAAGAAGGCTGCCCTTTCATATCCATATCACAGTGTGAACCATTTGTCTTTAAGAAGTCTACCTTCATGCCGATTATTCTTGCTGGTTCATATTTCTAAATTTTCTAAATATGCGGGTTAATCAGTACTAACAATGGAATCGTTTTTTACTTTGAGTACTGTTCGTGAACCATCAGTATTTCAATGTCAGGTACATTACAGTCAGTTTCAGGATAATTTATTCCAATAGTCTGCCTTAATCCAAGCTCAGAAATTGCATATATTGCTGTGGAAACTGAAATTAAAATTCCTGAAGCTCAGAGTCCCTCAATATCATGACAGAAGTCCAGTGGGGCAAAATTTTAGCACATCCATTTCCAAAGAAAATGTTGGGATTAGCTCATCTGATTAATGCTGAATGTATGATAGGTGGGAGTCCTACTGAGGTGTAGATGGTGGTGTAGTGACAATGTCACTGGACCAGCAGTCTAGAAATTGACGGTTACAGATTCAAATCCCATCATAGCAACTGATGGAACTTAAATTCAACTAATAAACCTGGAATTAAAAGCTAGCTTCAGTAATGTTGAAACCATTGTTGTAAAAACCCATTTGGTTCACTAATGTTCTTTAGCGAAGGAAATATGGTGACCCGGTTTTGAATCTCACCACAGCCAATGGTCGAATTTAAAAGCTCAGTGAAATATCTGAAATTAAAAGTCTAATGATGACCATGAAACCAAGGTTGATTGCCATAAAAGCCCATTGGTTTTCTAATACCCTTTAGGAAAGGAAATCTGCTGTCTGTATCTGGTCTGGCCTACATGTGACCCCAGATCCACAATGATGTGGTTGACTTTTAAATGATCCCCTCCCTGAAATGGCCTTGTAAGCCCCTAAGCCCAAGAGCAATTAGAGATGGGTAAGAAATGCTGGAAGCTCACAAAAAATTGGGGAAGGAGAGGTGAATTGGGATCTGAGTGTTCTCATATCCAACTTGTGTACAGCAGAAACAAGTGGGTGGATAGAAATGTGACTAACAGTGAGATAAAGCATCTCTTGACCAACGTAAATTTGAACAGGGATATATATTTTAGTATTAAAGGGAAAAATAAACTTTAAAAAAGCTTCAGAAGGATAATACAAACAGCAATCTAGTAAGAGGTGATGGTATCTGTTAAGGGAAATTTGCCAACCATTAGGTCACCATAAGAGTTTCAATGATGTGCCGAGGGTAGCCAAGGCTCTGGTTTTGATGCCAACTAGTTCCACCATCTTACTCTTGCCTTCAGTGAGGGCATTCCAGACAAGCATGAACAATCTTACAGAAGCACCGTGTGAGTGCCCTGTCCTTGCAGATCCTTCACTAATGGGAGTAAGTGTGTTAAGTACGTAGACATAGGCTGCCAGGAATCCTGCCCCAGTAGCTCAGCCTCCTATGGGTCCATCCTGGGTCTGAGCAATCTTGGGGATAGGGACATCTCTATCCAGACACCGCTCCTGGCACTGCAGGGTAGCATTTCTGAATGGAGGGCTGCAATAAGTGGCGTTCCTCAGGGCTCAGTGCTGGGACCTTTGCTGTTTGTTATATAAATGACTTGGAGAAAAATATAACTGGTTTGATTCGTAAATTTGTGGACGACACAAAAGGTTGGTGGATTTGTTGATATCGATGAGGACCATCAGAGGATACAGCAGGATATAGATCAGTTGGAGATGTGGGCAGAGAGAAGGCAGATAGAATTTAATCTGGACAAATGTGAGGTAATGCATTTTGGAAGGTCTAATACAGATAAGAAATATACAGTAAATGGCAGAAAGCTTAAGGGTATTGATAGGTAAAGGATCTGGGTGTACAGGTACACAGGTCACTGTAAGTGACAATGCAGGTGGAGAAGGTATCAAGAAGGCATAAGGCATGCTTGCCTTCATTGACGGGGCACTGAGTTTAAAAATTGGCAAGTCATGTTGCAGCTTTGCAGAACATTAGTTAGGCCGCACTTGGAATATAGTGTCCAATTCTGGTCGTCACCCTACCAGAAAGATGTGGAGGCTTTGGAGAGGGTGCAGAAAACATTTACCAGGATGTTGCCTGGAATGGAGGGCATTAAATATGAAGAAAGGTTGGAGGAACTTATTCTCACTGGAACGATAGAGATTGAGAGACTACCTGATAGAAGTCTACAAGATTATGAGAGGCATGGACAGGGTGGATAATCAGAAACCTTTTCTCAGGGTGGAAGAGTCAATTACTAGGGGGCATAGGTTTACTGTGTGAGGGACAAGGCTTAAAGGAAATGTACGAGACAGATTTTGTACACAGAGGGTGGTGGGTGCCTGGAACTTGCTGCCGGGGAGGTACTGGAAGCGGATATGGTAGTGGCTTTTAAAGGGCGTCTTGACAAATACATGAATAGGATGGGAATAGAGGGATATGGTCCCCGGAAGGGTAGGGGGTTTTTGTTAAGTCGGGCAGCATGTTCGGTGCAGGCTTGGAGGGCCAAAGGGCCTGTTCCTGTGCTGTAATTTTCTTCAATCTTTGTCTCCTGAGACATCTCTCTCTCTCTCTCTCTCTCTCCTTGGGGGCTAAACCTACCTGTGCACCCCCTCAAGTTTCCTTCACCTGGTTCCTATGTTTAAAGACTTGTAATAAATCTTGCTAATGTAACGTCACATCAGCGAGAGGGGTGGGGGAGTTCCTAATGTGGGGTGACTATACAGGGGAGAAGCCCTTTAATGATATTATAATTTATTTAAATGAGGTCCCTGACCTTTCTGGGCAACAACTTCAATACATTATTGGTGGGGGAGGAGGGCAGAATTCTGAAAACAAGATTCGCCAACGAGGCTCTCATTTTTTGACTCTCAGAGGATCCTGTGCCCACAGGCACAAAATCCCAACCACAGCTTATGTTCTCAGTTTCAGGGTCATTCCAAAGTCTTACCAGACTTTTCAATGGAAGAGGGGGTGTGGAGGGTGCATGGGGGCATGGAAGGAGCATGAGGATAATGGAAAGGAAATAACAATGGAGACGGTATAAGGATATGAGGGGGTATGGAACGGTTGTGGAGGATATGACTGCATGGGGAACACAAGGGGGCTTTTACGGACATTATGATATGAGATTGCTTGGGGCGTTTTTTTAAATTCATTTACAGCATGTGGGTTTCACTGGTTAGACCAAGATTTATTGCCCACCTTTGAGAAGATAGTGGTCAGCTGCCTTCTTGAGTCACCGGGTGAGGGAGTAAGGAGTGAGGACAACCATATCAGAATTTAGGCTGATCTCCTTGAGCACCAAAGTGGGCCTTCTAACCAGCCTAGCTCACCACTTACCAGCATTTGTTTCTGCCTTGGGCCTGCCAAGGAAGGTGAAAAACTCGGCCCTTTGTGTGTTTCTGGTCAGGCATCAATACTTTTGATGCTCTTGCTGTATGACCAAAACATTGCCAGTTCCTATTGCAGAGCTAGCTGACAATATGTGTGGTTTCCTTAGATTTTTATGTGACTCAGGAACAGATGGAGACAGTTACTTACTATAAATACAACCAGTTAGTTAATAAAACATGCAGTATCTTTGGCTTTATTAATAGCGACATAAGTAGAAGGGCATGGAGGCTGTGTTAAACTATATAAGACACAAGTTCGGCCTCAGCTGGTGTATTGCATCTAGTTCTGGGTGGCACACTTTTGGAAAGATGTGGAGGCATTAAAAGCCCTGCCTTGGTACTCTAGGGTTTTGCCCCAACTATAAAAAAAACAATAAAATCAAAAACAGCCCTCACCTCTCACATCCTTTCATCTTCTGCATACTCCTCATGCTAACTCATGCTATCCCATGCCACCCACAACTCCCATGTCTCCTGATAACATTCATGCCAACCTATGCACCTACCCTTGGTCACCATGGGTGCTTATACCCCCCCCCCCAATGCTAAGTTATGCCCCTCTACACACCCCCATGGACTTTTATAGCCCCATGCCAACTTAGTTTGTCTTTGTTAAACATTCAGTTATGGAAACTCTCAGGCTTATTTCTTTTTATTTATTCATTTTACGGATTGTGGGCATCATTGGCTGGACCTGGCATTTATTGCCTATCCTTAATTGCCCTCTGTTTCAGAGGGCATTTGAGAATCAACCACATTGTTGTGGGTCTGGAGTTAGATGTAGACCAGATTGGATAAGGACAGCAGATAAAGGACATTAGTGAACCAGGTGGGTTTTTACAACAATGAACAATGGTTTCATGGTCATCATTAGACCTTTAATTCCAGATTTTTACTGAATTTAAATTTCAACATCTGCCATGGTGAAATTCAAACCTGGGTCCCTGAAGCACTATCCTAGATCTCTAGATTCTAAAACTAAATGAGAAAATGCTGGAAAATCTCAGCAGGTCTGGCAGCATCTGTAAGGAGAGTAAAGAGCTGATGTTTCGAGACCAGATGACCCTTTGATCTCTAGATTCTATTCTAGTCTAGTGACAACTGCACTGCACCACTGCCTCACAGAGTGAAATAGCAAGCAATCTTTTTTTTAACACTTCTGACATTTTTCCTTCAAAGATCTAAATGGCACAACTTTGAAAAACCTTGACAACTTCCTTTGACAGATGCGTCTGATGGTTTCAACAGATCTCTTTGACAGCCCGCTTTGTTGGGGACTTTGATTGGTGCTTCTCATCATTATTGACAGTTGATTTTGTCAGGTCTGATGACAGTTCTGCTAAGCTTGGTAATAATAGGTTTATGCACTTTTTATGCACACTAATGCCTATTTTCAACAATTCCAAATGGCACCTCATATCCAAGCAAAGGACACTTTACATCCCTGAAGATGTGGGGCAGCATGGTGGCACAGTGATTAACATTGCTGCCTTACAGCGCCAGGGCCCCGGCTTCAATTCTGGCCTCGGTCACTGTGTGGAGTTTGCACGTTCTCCCCTTGTCTGCGTGGGTTTTCTCCAGGTGCTCTAGTTTCCTCCCACTATCTAAAGATGTGTGGGTTAGATTGATTGGCCTTGCTAAGTTAACCCTAGTATCAGAGAGATTAGTAGGGTAAATATGTTTGGGTTATAGTACCTGGGTGGGATTGTGATCTGTGCCGACTCAATGCATCGAATAGCTTCCTTTTCCACTGATGGGATTCCATGATTCTGCGCTTCTATGTCCTGGGATCAGGTCCAAAGGGGTACAGTGGATATTTAAATAAATCCACAAAGTTCAGCCCTCTTACCTGGTCTAATCTACAAATGTCAGCCTTCACACTCCTGATCTACCAAATTCTCATTTCAGTGGATGAAGCTGATGATTTGAATGGCCAATTTCATCCCTAAATGTGCACACATGAAATACTTAAATGATAAGCATTTGGCACAACATTGAGGGCCATTACTGTGCTGTAATGTTTTATGTTCTCTATGTGCCCAGCCCCCATTACTGTCTCCTGAAAATGGGAATTGTATTTGGAGCAGCATTTAGGATTTTGGGAACTTCCTCTATTTTCGTCCTAATGAAGAGTCTTTCTGGCACAGTGGAAATCTGAGTCTAAGCATAGTTATTCCACTGTGGATTTCATCTAGTGTAACATGTATTGAATTGATTCTTCTAACTCCCTGCAAAAAGCAAATTCAAACATTTATATCAATATCTTCAGAACTACTAATTCTAATTAATCAATTGAGGACTTAACAAAGTTCTTGAGCAGATAACGCGCTTAAAAATCCCTGAAACAAAGTTGAAGTGAATTCATGATTTTTGCTTTGGTTTGGTGAGAACAACTTGTGAGGAAAATGTGGAATTAGTTTATACCATCTGCTTGGTAATATTTAACAGAATACAAGCCTTGTGCAATGTAGAAATGCATTTAGCACACTCACATTTGTTCTACCAGGCCAGACAGTAGATATCCTCATTAATTTTTCACGGAGGCAAGAATTTTTCAATGCAGACTGACCTCTGACAATTGCCTGCCTTTTGTAAAATGCGTTTGCCATGCCTAAAGAAACTTTAGTGATATTAGATTTAACAATGCCTGCTTGTCTTCATGAGATGTAAATATTTTCATCACAACTATTCTACCTGTTTATTATCTAATCAATCATAGTTTTGCATGGAGGATTGATTATACAACGATAAGGTCATTATTTAATTTATTTGCATAGCCAGTATGTTTCACAGTAGACATGCTGCAGTGTTCAGTGTTTCGGTATGTAATTCAGCTCTTCAGCAAATATGTTTTGAGAATAAAATTGCTGTTGAGTAAACCGACAACATTTTTTAGTTCAAAAATGTTTAATTTGGATTTATGTTAGTAACTATGCCAAAACTTTTCAACTATAGGTGGCAGTAGGTAACTAATTAAGTAAGTAACTAATGTCGTAAAGTGTTCTTTATTAATTCTACTTTCATTTTTAATGTTGCTAGATGTTTTGAGCAATATTCGGTAATTGCAATGGTGTTGTACATTTACATTTGTCTGATTTTGTAGTATTAAACAGCCGAAATGAGTACAGTGCTGATTTTGGTACCATTAACATACCTATCAGGCAATATTGGAAAACTTTGTAATGAAATTATGGGCAAGTTCTGTTTTTTCAAAAAAATAGCCTTTTGGCAAAGGTCATTTAATTTCAAGGAAAATATGCTGTTTAGAATATGTTCAGAAAGTATTCAAGATGTTGTTACTTAGGAGCGGTTGTTGAATTAAGGATACCAATTCCCCAACAGCTGACCGCATCTGGAGCTTTACACGACTTTATTCATTTTCAAAAAATTTCATTTGTTGTTTTCTCTCTTTTGCTTAATTGGTCCGAGCAAGACTTTCAAAATTCCTTTCTCCATCCGTGTATTATTTGCAATCGTTTTTTGGTGCATGTTACCATTGGTTTACATTTTAAAAAGAAGCAATATAAATTTAAAGATGAAACTATCCTTTTCAGGCTTATTTTCAAGTTGAATGGAAAAATTCCAACCAACGTTCTTGTTTTCTTCTGTGTAATTTGCAACTATAAACATGCACACTCACAATGTACTCTAAACACTAAAATACTACAATGCCACCACTCTAATGTTATTGAGTATAATTTCACTGTTAGCACATTGAAATAAAAAGCTTTTAAAATATGCTACAGCATATGTAACAAAACCTGTCATCTTGCAAAGTGTAATACATTTCAATGGTGCATGTGAAATTGCTCATAATCCTTCCTCACAACATTGCCAATGCAACATCTTGTTGCAGAATGAATCATGTTTATATTCTAGTATTCCAAAGTTTGGTTCAGAGCAGACAGTGGCTTTAGATTTTTTTAAAAAATCAAGATTATTCTCAGGAAAGAAAGGCTGCAACTAGCGCTGGCATGGTGTTCTGATTTCCTCCCTGTTTTCAGTTCGATTGAAGCTGAATATTAGAGAGTCCTTGAGAATATTCAGCCAATATCTCCCACATAGAATTTATAACTGCATGCAGACTTTTAAAAAGGAACAAAGAAAAATTATTGGCAAGGTGATGCAGAAAGGGGTAGTGTGTTCCTCTTCTGGGTCAAGGTGCCCCTCCTTGAATGCAGTAATAGGAACATTGCTGACATTTTTTTTAAAGCTGCATTCTACATTATTGCATATAAGAACTGCATTGGTTACATTTAATTGTGTCGCTATCTCACTCGAAGATAAAACTGCTAGTTTGCATTCATAAAATCTCATCTCCAGCCCCAAGTCTTTCAGAAATTCTAACAGCAATTCTCCCCAGAGGAAGTTATTCCCCACCTCTCCTTTTTAATCAGTTGGTATTCTGATGCATCTCCATTCACTCTTTCCTCAGCCAATTTGTTACTGAATGATGGATGACTAATTAAAATGAGATTTTTTTCCCTTTATAGATGTAACAGCTGTGAAAGCCAATGAGATGCAGCAATTAATTGTTATCTAAGGAATGCTAATGACATTAAAAGAGAAAAAAATGCCCTATATGTCATGTTTTCCTCATACTGAGGAAACATGTATCTTTTTTAGCTGTTTTCAATTAAAGTATTACTTTTTTAACTTAACGCACCCTATCAATGCACTTTGTTTAATCCTTTCTGAAGCAATAAGTTCCAATCTGTCCATTAGGTTACGATGAATTAAAAAATTGATGCCTGATGCAAACTTTGGTGGTTTCCCCTTGTCAGATATTGAATTCTGTTCTCATATGGCAGTGGAGAATCATAATTGCTGTAAATATATACCAGGAGTTGCCTTGGAGAGGATTGTCTTTACTTGTGCTGGTCATGTACTGAATTGTCTCCTACTGTAAACTCACCATATGCGCACAGCATGAAAACTATTCATTCCAGCACTGTACCAGACATTGAAGATGAACTTCATCATCGTGAAAGTCGCTGCAGTTTATTTGGATTATATTGCTCAATTCAATGTTTGTTCCAACTTTGATATTGAGTTTTATACAAGTTGATGTGCAACTTGTATTACTGTACATATTGTGGCTCTATACATTAGCTGAAGAAATGTTTGATATTTTTTGTTGGTGCACTTGTACAATTGGAATTGCAGAAAAAAAATCAAATAAAAAATGTTACCTGTAATCACTTGGGTTTATTTCTCAGAGTTTGAATCGACTCTTGATGTTGAGGCTTTTGTAACATTTACATTTCCGAGTCTAAAGGGGTGTCCTGGAATTATCATTTCCACCAGTGGCCCAAAAGAGAAATGATTCCTTTGGCTCTGCAGCTTCTATGGCAAGATTCCAACAAAAACAGTGACTGATATCTTCAGAATTGAATACCTTATGTGAATATAAGAATTGGGGCCTTTAAAGGGCCATTGTCAATTGGTGAGACCTTTACTGAAATCATCAAACGATTAAATTCCAAGGGAAGTCTTGGAACTCACCTCAACTCCCCTCCTGCTACCACATCCCAATCGGAGAGGAGTGTGGGAGATCCTCCCATTGCCTCTCAACCATTATTAAAGCTTTAGTCCTAATGGGGACAGTTCAAGCAAAGCGAGGGCATGTCCCATTTTATAGGTCTCCCTCACCAGCTGTTTTGACTCATGTCTTTCCAGCCTCAGAAATTTTGGGGCTAATGCCCCTTTAGTCACTGAGCCCATCTCACATTCACCGTTTACATTTCCAATTGACAAATTATAGATACAAAATGTTTCATCATATTGATAGACCAAGACATGGTTCTCTAGTCTCCTTAGCTCTCAAAATAAATCACCTTAAAGTTAAAGTTTATTTATTAGTCACAAGTAAGGCTTACACTAACACTGTAATGAAGTTACTGTGAAATTCCCTGAATCACCACAGTGTGGTGCCTGTTCAGGTCAATGCACCTAACCAGCATGTTTTTCAGACCTGAAATTTCCTTGGAAAATAAATTAGAAGAGATTAAAGGTGCATATGTGGGGTGGTAGTTCTAGGGAGGTGAGGTATCTCTGAGGATATAAAAAAGTTAATTATTGAAATCCAGTTTCATCTATATTGCTTGTATTTGTGGTTTGTCCTACTGAAACTGCACTTGTTTTAACATTGGTTTTCTAGGTTCATGGGTTTATA
This sequence comes from Carcharhinus amblyrhynchos, assembly GCF_965287045.1. Lineage (NCBI taxonomy): Eukaryota > Metazoa > Chordata > Chondrichthyes > Carcharhiniformes > Carcharhinidae > Carcharhinus > Carcharhinus amblyrhynchos. The sequence continues at coordinate 96,224,578 of NC_137326.1, read as the reverse complement.
GCTGAGAATTAAAGTGATTTGTTTTTTTGGCACTCTGTGAAGCTTATGTCATTTCCGAAACATTCAGTAGGGTGGTGTGCACAGGCTTTTTTTTAAATAAAAGCTTACTCCTTGAGTTGTATTTGAACTATTGAATCGAGTGATGTAAATCTCAGCTTGTGATAAAAGGGCACTTGCAAACTTTAATGGTTGATTTGAACTCTGCCTGTCATGCAGATACTAGTCAGATGGGCAGTTAAAACCTCCTAGGAGACTTATCTCCAATGTCCCATTCCCCTCCCATAAGCAAGTTTAACACACCGATCACCTGCTGTAAACGGCCAGGATGTGAGGTGTGGGGGGATGGGGGACTGGGGCTTTGGGGGGTTGGGGAGCCCCCTTAACATACAAACCATGCTCTCATTACATCATCAAGGTCTATTTGCAATTTTAACCACTGGAATGAATTAAGAAATTGGCATGATTTTACCACCAACTGAAGACAGAAGATGAGTTCAAGCCAGAAGAGGAACAAGGGTTAAGGTTTTAAAAACATTTTTTTCAAACTTTCCTTGTGTGGAACAGGAGTGCTCCTCTAGGCCCCAGAATGATAATACAGCACACAACCAACTTCTCCCAACCAAACCTGACTCAACTACCCCAACCTTTACTTGCTAACAGCATCCCCCAACATGCTCTCTGAAACGTAACTGAAGACTGGCAACAATTGCAGCACGGTAGCACAGTGGTTAGCTCTGCTGCTTCACAGCACGAGGGGCCCAGATTCGATTCCCAGCTTGGGTCACTGTCTGTGTGGAGTTTGCAGGTTCTCTCCGTGTCTCCGTTTCCTCCGGGTGCTCCAGTTTCCTCCCACAGTCTGAAAGTTGTGCTGGTGAGGTGCACTGACCCGAACAGATGCAGGAGTGTGATGACTGGGGGAATTTCACAGTAACTTCATTGCCATGTTAATGTAAGCCTTACTTGTGACTAATAAAGAAACTTAACTTTAAGTTTTTCTGCCTCCTGACCACCTGTTTTGGGCTGATGAGTCCTGCTGATTAAAATCACAGAAAGAAGTCTCACAACACTAGTTCAACAGATTTATTTGGTAACAAAAGCCACTAGCTTTTGGAGTGCTTGCTATTCCTTCATCTGGTGATTGGGAGTTCTGTTCACAAACAGGGCATATAAAGACACAAACTCAATTTACAAAATAATGGTTGGAATGTGAATCTTTACAGGTAATCAAATCTCAGAGATACAGACAATGTGAGTGGGGAAAGCGTTAAGCACAGGTTAAAGAGATATGTTGCACAAGTCGCAAAAACCCAGTCTGCAGGTGCAGCAGGTGATCAAGAAGGTGAATGGAATGTTGGCCTTTATAGCGAGGGGGATAGAATATAAAAGCAGGGAGGTCTTGCTGCAACTGTACAGGGTAATGGTGAGGCCGCAGCTGGAGTACTGTGTGCAGTTTTGGTCGCCGCACTTGCAGAAGGATATATTGGTCTTGGAGGGAGTGCACAGGAGGTTCACTAGGCGGATACCAGAGATGAGGGGGTTGGACTATGAAGAGAGACTAAATAGACTAGGTCTGTACTCATTGGAGTTTAGAAGGATGAGGGGGATCTTATAGAGACGTATAAGATAATGAAGGGGATGGATAGGGTAGAGGTAGACAGATTCTTCCCGCTTAGAAAGGATAGTAGGACTAGAGGACACAGCCTTAAGATATGGGGGGGGGCAGTTTAGATCAGAGTTGAGGTGGAACTTCTTCACTCAAACGGTGGTGAATCTCTGGAATTCTCTGCCCGTTGAAGTGGTGGAGGCTACCTCGCTAAATATATTTAAGTCACGGGTAGATAGGTTTCTGATAAGCAGTAGAATTAAGGGTTATGGAGAGAAAGCAGGAAAGTGGAACTGATCCACTTCAGATCAGCCGTGATCTTATTGAATGGGGGGGCAGGCTCGAAAGGCTAGACGGCCTACTCCTGCTCCTATTTCTTATGTTCTTATGTTATTGAAATCACCCCAGCCTCATGCTACTGAGGTTAAGATGGGGGTAGGGGCTTGTCTTCATCTCAGCTTTCACGTGCCCGAATCCCAGCCTGAGTTGAAATCAGGGCTATACAAACAACTACCATAGATTCTTAGCTGTTTCTCTATTTCTCGTTTTCCATGAGAACCTGAAGGATATTATCAAATGTATTAGACTTTTTGCTGACCATTTATCCTTTGCGTGGCAAGCACTCTCTATCTGAAGGATGAGTAATTATTGAATCAATTCTACTCTATGTTGCCATCTTTCACGATAAAAAGCTAAGCCCAAGATTATATTTTCATTTACTCTTCATTAGGTGAGTCAGTCCCATTGCTTGCATTCTTTACAATACTTTGAAATAAACATAGTATTAAAGATAGTTATATAATGTTGCATGAACAGATTATTTAAAATGTGAATCTAGAATAAAATTCTCCATTAAAATTTGTAATCATTTGGTGAAATCTAGAAAACTTGTACTTTAATCTATGCATCCATTAGCTACCACGGTCTTATATTATTGACCACTCAAACTAAGCAAAACATTTCTTTAAAAAATGGCATTTTTTCTTCAGACATGTATAAATATAAATAAAATTCTGTCCAATCATATTGTAACAAGAAAAAATTCTCATAACAGCCACTGTAATAATTTTGCATCCACTCAACTTATATCCTTAAAGCACTCTTTTTTTTTCTCTTTAAAATAGGTTTGATTCATATCACTTTATCCAGTGACATTAGTCAAATGGGCTAGTAAAGCCTCCTGTTTATTGAGGCTATGGTCTTTCTGCTCCTGAGCTTGACTGGTGTCTGCTTCCTGAATTCTCACTGATTGTTGGAACAACAGTTTTACCATTGCCTCTATCAGTTCTCTACCATAGTTTCTGACTGACTAGAATGGCAACTCCCAGTCTCCACTGTACTGCATCAGTGTGAGGTTTCCTGAGTGAGCACAGGCTGTGAAATTTAGCGAGGAACAAGAACAGGAGGCAAATGTCCATTTAAGACTCTTAGGGCTGTGGAAAACATCAGAAACCAACCTGAACAATTTTGTTGTACATCTACCTGTGTATGCATAAGAGTAATTTTACATTTCCACTGAATAATTAACTTAGGCTTATCTGTCTCGAAAGGAGACATTATATGAAACACTCATAATTGCAACAGATGCCTAATTTTGAAATAATGAATACATTGCAAATATTGCATGGGGAGACTAAACAGTCTGCTGGATCTTATAAGATTTTGTGCAATCTTTGCAGCATTTCCATTTATGGGATTCATCCCATCGTAGGATTGTTGCTGGGCACAGCAGGAACACAAGCTAAGCAACGCTTCAGTTTGTTATGTACTCCCTAATTCACAAGTTAGTTAGCAAGGATTTTTTAAAAAATTATCTACATATGAAAATGTAGTTATTTGTCTTAACCTCAGCCTCAGCCTTCCCATCAGAGCAGAACATCCTCGTTTGTGGTTTATCTCATTTCTTTGGTGAGAACTTGTGTATTGTTGCAGTTTAACTCATGATAACTGTCGCCGTAGAGGGCAAGCTGTACCATAACAAACTGTTGTTCCCAGCCAATCGTAATGTGACTACTGGCCTGTTACATGCTGGAATCTAATTTGTGAGATATCACAGTGCAGCTGGGGCAGGTCATATTTTTAGGGTGAAACACAAATGTTTTAAAAATTCTAACGACCTTTCACATAAATTAGATTTTGTTCTTATTTGAGTAAAGTGGACCATATTTTATTACCATGTAGAATATATCAAATACTTTCAAATCATGGAATATAAATATTCTGGGATGTAAAATCCTTCTAAATATATTCAAAATTCAAAAGGAAATGTTTTAACACTTTCAATACCACATTGATCTAGTATTATTTTGAACTTTTCCTGAATGCTATTTTATGTTATTAATTAAGCTGAAGGATGCCAGTTTATTACACATTGAGTGTTGGCAGCAAGCTATCCTCATGGTAAAACACAGAGTAGACCAAGTTGAGGGTAAAGACTATGTGCTCTAACCTGATTTTGGACCTTGACACAGCTTCTGAAGCATCTCCTACTGTACCATCATGACATTTTCCTATCCTGTAGCCATCAGCCTGACAAACCATTGGAGTGAAAATTAAAAGTTAATGCTGAAATATGGCTTTTTTGTTGTACTTTGCCTTAAGCCAGTTAGGAACCAGCTCACATCTGCCCAGATGTAGTCAGTAGAGAGAAGTAATTTCTTTGATCTGGATTGAATTTAAATGTAAGGCCCAGCATCAGAAGTGAAGGAACAATGTACAACATAGTGATAGACCCCAAGATCATTTTCATGGTCTTACACGCACTTAATTTCCAGTTAATGTTTGCTGACTATTTAACTATCCTTGTTTGAATGCAATAATTCAAGTAATTTTTTTGTAAAATTAAATTTGCTTGAATAAGTCTAGATTTGATCTAATTGATTTTTAACTTCAATTAGATTCACTTTTTATATCCATAACTTTATTTCAATAGGACGCATTATAATTTTGACATGATTTTTGTTGATACAAGTACTTTTGTTTTGCAAACTTTTACCCTTAATAACCTGTTTAATGGTGGTAGTAAGGTTGGTTCTACATGGCAAATCTAAATCTGATGTGATTTGTGTGTTCAAGTTATTTCTGACCTGACAATTTTTGTGCAGTTGAACTGTTGTTAGAGCTTCACTTCACTGTCTGGGAATGGAACATTTCTGAGTCCTTGGTTGTCCTTGACTGGGGCAGCTGTCTTTAGGTTATCTTGAAACAGATCGTGGATCTATATGAGCTTGGGAAAAGTTAGCATACGATTTTGTGAGTTAATTCCTGAATATATTTTTTTCAAATATCTGTCCTGTATATTCAGTCAGATTACTGATTCGCTGAAGACAGGGAGAAGAATTGCCAGATGCTATTAACATCAAATTGCTGTTCTTTGAAATTCTTTAACTTACATTAACTGCTGCAATTTTAGGGAAGCTCGTGAATCACTGGAGTTACTTGTTTAGTTTGTTTTCTCTAACTGCAGAATAAAGTGTTATTGCAATAAAATTACTCAAGCAGCAGGAGTAGCTCTGTAATTGTAAGCATGAGATAAAGTAGACATCAAAAAATCATATAAAAATAAATTTGAGCACCGTTTCTGTACTTGCCTCATTGTCATCTTTCTTTTTATGTTATTTAAATATAGCTTGATTCTATTTTTAATTAATATGCTCAATCGTAGCTTTTTCCCCTATCATTAAAATAATTGATGTTTTGATGTTTAATTTCGAGATGGAACCAATAGTTTTTAATGGAATTGGATTTTGTTGACTGTAAACAGATTTTAATGGTCATTAGCACCAGCTGAGCAAAAGCCTAGATGCTTCAGGTTATCATGGTTTTTATTGCATGAATACTCAGTGCAATCGCTGATGTGAAAATCACAGCCAAAACAAGAAGTGTTGCTGCCAATGACTAAACCTCTGTACTCAAAATCTTATTCCCGCTACATCCTGATCAGAGCCAGCATTCAACTCCAATGTCAACCCGCTCCCCCTTCACCCACCCCTCACATCATCACCACCATGACGCCCCCCCACCCCCACCCTCGCTCTCCCCAAACCCTCAGATTGGATCCAGCATTCACTCTGGCAAATGCAAATTACTGTGGATGCTGGCATCTTAAACAAAAATAGAAAATGCTGGAAAATCTCAGCAGGTCTTATGGCATCTATGGCAAGAGAATAGAGCCAACCTTTCTGGATGACTCTTCATCAGAGCTTCAGATTCACACTGAAGCCGTCCCCTCAGTCCCCTGCGATTATAGGCCTCTTCCCTTCCTGCCCCCGATCATTGGTCCCTTCCCCCCTTCTGTCCCTACTATTGGCCACCATTACCCCTCCCCACGATCACTGGATCCTTCCCTCCTTCCCCTCCCTCCCTCCAATCAGAGTTGACCTCCCCCTTCTCCCCCCAACCCCAATAGCCATTGCTGACATCCCCTATTGTCTGTTCCAGCTCATCACCACATATAAATGAATCCCCCATGAGGCTCCCACCAATGTTTGCCCCTTGGCACAGGTTCGCACAACGAGGCTGGCATGGACATGGTGCTAACCTGGCAGTGTCAAGGGGCAGTGCCAAGGGGCATTGTCTGGTCATGTCCATCTCTCCTGGGGGCTACACTCACCTTTGCAGCCCTGAGGTGGATCCCCACAAAGCATTTACATCTGGGTGAACCTGTCATAAACTGTGCTGATGTAACGTGACATTAGTGTGATTTTAAAATATTGGGTGGGGTCAATATTTGGTGAGGGGGTGTGCTGATCATATTAAAATGTATTAAATATGTGTAAATCAGGTTCGCTCCTGTTATGGGTGAGAATCTGTTGACATTGCCAACAAGGGGTGGGGATGATCCGAAATCATGATCTCGTCGGCAATATCTGTGATTTCTAGATCTTGAGCTCCCGCTGGCATTCCTGCGGATGGCAGGAGTGGGCTCAAGACTGCCCCAACTGTATGTACTGTGATAAATCAATTCACGTGTGGTGAAGGGCTAAAGGCCAGGGCAGCTCAGAGAATGTACTTAAAGAAAACTAAATGAGAATCTAAAATTATTCAATGTTATTTGTAGCTAGTACTGCAAATAGAAGAATAGAAAGTGGTAAGCAATGGTATTTCTCCTCCTAGTTTGCAGAGAATTAGCCTCATGGAATGCAATGGAAATTTAAGATTCTTTGTTTTGAATTTGACTTCATTTTGATTTGATGTTTTAGTGTTTGTATTATTTTGCTAATCCACAAAAATTCATAATAGTTACAAGGCAACGGGGTGCTGTTAATTCCTAATTATTTTTTAAAAATAGTTTCTTTTAGCTGTAAATGGCAGAGAGCACATTGCAAAACAACATTTATTTCCCTGTGTAAATATTTGTTCTGCATCCTACTCTCAACGCATTTTTTAAAGTTTGGGTTATTTGAACTGAATAAATATTTTGACCTTAGAGTTAAAGATTATTAAATATTTTATTAATATTTCTGATGATTACAAATTTGTTGTCAAGCGATTCCTGTTAGAAAAAGATGATCATTATAAGTTTGATCAATGTTTCATAATTTATATGGTGTTATGGCTTAAATTGTATTTTCTTTGATTTGATTTATAATTGTCACATGTATTGGAATACAGTGAAAAGTACTGTTTCTTGTGTGCTACACGTACTGTTCATAGCATACCGCTCATAGAGAAGGAAACGAGAGAGTGCAGGATGTCGTGTAACAGTCATAGCTAGGGTGTAAAGAAAGATCAACTTTCAATTCTGTTCCTTTGAACTTGAAATGATTTGGCATAATAGTCTGATTGAGTTATCCAGCAACGTACGTCAGGAATACAACCTACCCTTATGGACAAGAATTGTAGATAACTATATTATCCAACACGATTTAGGAACTGTTTATGCACATGTATACATAACTATCCAGAATGCTACATCACTCGCTATTAAACCACATGCATTGTTGAACCAATACTGTATCAGTCTCCAACACATGGTGTAATCTGAGAAATCCATTCAAAGAAAGCTCCGGAATTGGTGAATAAAGATGTCACTATTTCTAACTTCTGTGAATCAAAAGACATATTTAATATGAATGGATCTCCATGCTATAGTTCAAGGTATATGTGTTTGTATGGATTGAAAACTGTCTATCACGTAGAAAACAGAGTTGGAATAAATGTGTCCTTTTCAGAGTGTAAAGATGTATAGTCAGAGGAGTACTGCAGGGATTGGTTCTTGGCCTGCAATTGTTCACTATTCATATCAATGACCTGGTGGAAGGAACAGAATGTGAGGTTTCCATATTTGCCGATGATGCAAAGGTAGGTTGAAGGGCAGGTTGTGATGAGAACATTGTGATTCTGCTATGGGATATAGATAGATCGGATAACTGGGCAAAAACTTGGCAAAAAAAAATGATTTCCTTTTTGCAAGGGTACTACCTCTGGTATTATGTCACACAGCTTTAATGTGGAAAACTAGCAGCTGCTTTTCCTCACAGTAGACACGGACAGACAGACACAGGCAAGCCGACAGAAAACCAAATACACTAGTCAGTGTATGCAATTACACCAATGGTCTTTGAGATGGGATGATAATTATGTTCTTTTGTCCTTACTGGGGATGGTAATTGCCCCTTAAAGAAACACTCTCCTGCCATTCCTGTCAGTAGCTAACTGCACATTCTCAACCATCTTGAGAATATGTGTCCATTTTAAATTTAAATTCAATGATGGAATCCAATTTTTCTGTGTATAATTCCATGGTTTCCCCCATCATAACAAGTAGCCTGTAAAAGGCAAACAAAGTCTCACAACCAACGAACCTATTGTGATGATACTGCCCACAATAGGTGGCACGGTAGCACAGTGGTTAGCACTGCTGCTTCACAGCTCCGGGGTGCTGGGTTCGAGTCCCGGCTCGGGTCACTGTCTGTGTGGAGTTTGCACATTCTCCTTGTGCCTGCATGGGTTTCCTCAGGGTACTCCAGTTTCCTCCCACAGTCCAAAGGTGTGCAGGTTAGGCTGATTGGCCATGCTAAGAAATTGTCCCTTAGTATCCAGGGATGCGTAGGTTAGAGGGATTAGTGGGTATAATATGTAGGGATATAGGGGTAGGGCCTGGGTGGGATTGTGTTCAGTGCAGACTCGATGGACCGAAGGGCCTCTTTCTGCACTGTAGGGTTCTATGATCTATGACAATCCTGGACGTTGGAACACCACAGCAGTGGGTCAGGGAGCATCTGCAGGTGGACCTTTCAAATTAGGTATCCTGGAAGGGGGATCCATGTTCAAGCCTCAGACCGTTCTTGGAGATCCATCTTCATTCTCAGGTGGTCCTTCTTCTAGTATGAGAGCTCTTGGAGATTTATCTTCATCTTCAGGAGGTCCACCTTCTTTCATCAATGGGGGATCAGTGATGTTGGACACCTTTTCAATATGGCACCTGGACATGAAGATGGACTATGCATCCAGGCCTGCCCCACCACTGAATACAGCGTCAAACCCCTGGGGGCATAATTAATAAAATCAGGACCAGAAGATTTGGTGTGTTTTCACACCGGCGTCTAGCCTCAGGCCTCTGCAGCTTGAAATGCTTAATTTTCCCACCCTTATCACAACACTTAGACCACAATGTTACCACCTTGGCCACCATGGGAATCGAAAGCAGGCACTGTGGGTGGACCATGGAAAGATCCCTTGACCTCAAGCTGGATTGTACAGTTTTGGAATGAGCGAGGCTGTAAAATTCCACTCAAAGTCTCAAATGGGAGAATTCTGCCCTCTGGTACATCAACCCCAACTCTGCACTCCCTTTCCATCATCCCTTCTCATGAATCTAAGAAGGTGTGACACCTGCCCCTTTACCTCATCCCATCTCACAATCCAAAGCCCCAAACACTGTTTTGAGGTAAAGCAGCATTTCACGTACAGCACCTTGAATTTAGTCTGTTATATTCGCTGCTTCAAATGCAGTTTCCTCTGCATTGCGGAGACTAAGAATTGGTGACTGGTTTGCTGAACATCTTTGTGCAGTCCACAGACATGACCTCAATCTTGGCTGTTGCTTGCCATCTTAACTTCCCATCCTGCTCCCACGCCCACATTTCTGTCCTTGGCCTGCTGCAATGTTCCAGTGAAGCACAATGCAAGCTGAAGAAACATTACCTTACCTTCCAATTAAGCATTTTACAGCCTTTTTGACTGAGCATCAATTTCAACAAATTCAGACCATGATCTTTCTCTCTCTTATTTTGATTTTTTTTCTCACTCTTCCTCCCCACAGGGCCATCAGTATCTTGTTTGCTTTCACAGAGTGCTGACTCTTGTACTTCTGCCTTACTTTTATTTCATTATAGTACCTTCTTTAGTCTTAAACACTGCCATTAACACTCCTTTTGCCTTGTGTCCATGACATTCTTGTCAATCTCTTCTGAACTTCCAGCTATCCCTGAACTTCCATTCTGCTCCATCTTAAAGCCCCTCTCCAGCTATATATTCCATCACATATCTGTCCCATTCAACTCTGAAGAAGGGTCCTACAAACTTCAAACATTAACTCTGTTTCTCTATCCATAGATGCTGAATTTATCCAGCATTTTCTGTTTCTATTTCAGCTAGCCTGAATCCAGGGTATTTTGCTTTCCTTATTATTTTTTATGAGCCAGTTGTATGCAAATCAATGTATTTACCAACTGAGTTAGAAAGGTCCCGCAGAATATTATTTATGTTCTTATGTAGAATACACAAATCCAATGAAAACAGTATGGTGGGAACTATTTCCTAAGTCAGAAAAATAGCCAATTATTATTTGATGCTAATATCACAATGCATAACACATTACAATGGTGTTTATAGTAATAAAATACTTGATTGACTGTTAAATGCTTTTGGATATCCTGAAGTTTTAAAGGCAGGCTACACATTGCAAACATTTGTTTTGTTCCAGGATGCCTGTTAATTTTTACTTCAGCTGTCACTTATATTTCTGTTGTATAGTTTTATAAATATTTTATGTTGATTTGCATTTTGAAGTGCTACACCAGTTTTGTGGAATCGGTTATACTGCAGGCAGTGCAACAAGAACTGCACTGGGACTTCCACCTGGACTCGAGATTTAGGGCAACATTTTAAAATGCAAAACATGTGTGATTTGAGGCATGACATGTGGCAAGTGTAATATGCTTGGGAGGGAAAATGTACTCTCGACTTAAAATCTCTCAAAAATTTCCATCCTTAGGGTTTTCCTTGTCATTTATAGAATCCCTACAGTGCAGAAGGAGGCCATTCGGACCATCATGTCTGCACCGACTCTCAGGCAGAGCATCTTACTCAAGCTGTATCCCCGTAACCCCATATATTTACCCTGCTGACTCCCTTAACCTATACATTTTGAGATATGAAGGGGAATTTAACACGGCAAATCTCTGTAACCCCATGCATATGACCAATCCACCTAACCTGCACATCCCAGGGGAAACCCACACAGAAAACATGTAAACTCCACACAGTCACCCAAGGCCAGAATTGAACCTGGGTCCCTGGCATTGAGAGGCAGCAGTGCTAAACACTGTGCCACCCACAGTAATTACTATGATTAACTTACATCTCCATTAGAGAACCATGTGGCTAAAAGGATGGTAGAAGACAAAACATATAGATCCTTCGTACCTAACAATTTCTATGTTCCTATGATACTTGGGTGATTATATTTCCATTTGTGGATTTTTTAAATAAAAGTCAAATTTAATAACTTAGTTACCGGTTCCATCGCATTCTGCTGGAGTCTACTGAATTTATTCCAATGTAATTAGGCAGCAAGAGAAAGGAAAAGCCGTAGGGGTAAGATGACCCTAGAATGAATTTAAATAGATCTATTCTGTCTGGAAAGAAAAAAAAACAAGGATAAGATAAGATCCCTGGAATGAAGAGCTTGTCATATAAGGAATGTTTGAGGACTGTGGATCTGTACTCATTGGAGTTTAGGATGAGGGGGGATCTTATTGAAACTAACAGGATACTGCAAGGCCTGGATAGAGTGGACATGGAGAGGATGTTTCCACCAGTAAGAAAATCTTGAACCAGACGGCACAACCTCAGGCTGAAGGGACGAGCCTTTAAAACAGAGATAAGGGGGAATTTCTTCAGCCAGAGAGTGGTGAATCTGTGGAACTCTTTGTCACAGAAGACTATGGAGGCCAGGTCATTGAGTGTCTTTAAGACGGAGATAGGTTTTTGATTAATAAGGGGTTCAGGGGTTATGGGGGGAAGGCAGGAGAGTGGGGATGAGAAAAAAAACAGCCATGTTTGAATGGTGGAGCACGTACTCGTTGGGCCAATTCTGCTCTTCCATCATATGGTTTTATGGTCTCAGATGAGGAGAGACGTGATGGAGAGAAAGCAAAAAGACAGAAAATAGTAACGTAGAAAAAAATGTATGAGGAATAGCTGAAGATTCCAGTTCAGTGATCCACTGGCACCAAATATTGATGAAAGAGCTTATCCAAAAGCCATAAATTAATGACAGCACATGAACATTCGCTGACACTCTACATCATAGAAAAGCCATTAGCAGCTCAGCTTAGTCTCTCAAATCAATTGTGCTGCACAATTGCTTGTCAAATATTCAGTGGCCCGGTGGGGCCCAGTGCTCATCTTCATTGCTGGCACTCCCCCATGACATCATGCCCCACCCTCAATTACATCATGTCGCACCCCAATGACATCACACCTGCCCCCCATGACATCATGCCCTGTCCCTGATGGCATCATGCCCCACCCTCAACAGTGTCTCGTCCCCATTTCAATTACATTTTCATTTCAAATGCTAAATAGTTATTGGTCATTTAGCCAATGTTCACCCCTTGAGAATTAATGGAAATTGTCTGCTCAGATCAATACTTTACACTTCCAATTAATATTGCTGAATGTGATTTATAAGCATATGAAATTTATAAGCATATGAAAATTTATAAGCATATGAAATTTATAAGCATATGAAAAGCTTCCTCAAAAGCAACTTGTGCTAGTAGATGTTTGCTCATTTATGTAACTTAAAGCCAGGCTACAATATAAGATGGAAAATAAAATTGGGGTGGAATTTTCTAGCAGTTCACGCCAATGGAATTTTTCTGGTCCTGCTACAGTGAATGGAGATTTGTCTGAGTGCCAAATTCTCCATCCTCCCTTGCAGTAGCGACAGGACGTCAACAGCAAGAAAATTCCAGCCCAGGTTTTTGAAAACAATTAAAATCCATTTTACATTGTGGTAAAGATGTGAAATCTCTAAACTCAAATCCCGTTGTTTCCCACTTTAAATTATTTAAATATTCTTTCCTGAAGCAAAAGTAGTTTGAACCTTATTTTTATGAAGAATACTGTTATAGAAGGGAGTTCAGTTGTGCAAAGACATATTATTTGGAGTGACAGGTAGGGCACAGCCCAGTTTTTAGATATCAAAAGGTGAGCAAAAGTCAGAATAAAGATCATAAGATATAGGAGCAGGATTAGGCCATTCAGCCCATCAAGTCTACTCCACTATTCAATCATGACTGATAAGCTTGTCAACTCCATTCTCCCACTTCTCCTTCGTAATCTTTGATCCCTTTACCCAGCAGTGAATTTGATGTTAAATTTAAAATCAGCTCTTACCTGATGGGATGAAGAGGGTATCTTGGACTCTGCCCTCTCTGACTGGGATCCTGCTCACCTGTTCCTTCATAAACCAGCATTGGTTGATTGAAGAAGTCAAAGGCTGTCTGGGAGCTAGTCACATTTGAGAGGCTCAACATTCAAGGAGGAAGCAGGATTTTAAACAAGTGGACCATGTAATGGCTACATTTTTAATCTTTATCCAAGAACATCACTCCAAGAGCGGCTGACTCTTCATTCAAACCCCCTATCAGTTCCAGCCATCCACAGTTATTGTGGTGCAATCTTAAAATTCCCATCATAACTTGCAGATTCTTCATTTGTCCACATAAACCTATACCAGGTAAGTATTGTGAGGTGAAGACAAATGGGTTCCATGAAGATTTGTTACTTGGGAAAGAATACAGAAAATCAGTCTGTAAAATGTGCACCAACATTTACTACTCCCCAAGAGTTATCTGGTAGCCAAGTTCTAGCTGAATGAACTGACTTTTAGAACCATCCTCTCTGGCTCTGTTTTTGCATTTCACTATCTCAAGGACCTTTCCCATTTCTTTATCTTTTCTGGTTTCCACATGCTTTGCAATAGGGATGGAAACTCTGCATTATTGTAAACCTCTGGTGGTTCTGATGGTTACCTTCTTCTCACTTTACCCAATCTGGCTGCAGGTTGATAAACACCAGATTCTGGGGTTTCTGGAACCACAATGACAGGTACTGGTGCTGGAGTTATCTTGTTCCAAGGCCCATCTCTTTCATCTTCTCTATACAAGATATCACTATCTTCATCCTGATCATTTAATTCTTCTCATCATCATTTTCCTCTATTTCATCACTGATTTGTAAGGCATGGATTCTCAAGCCACTGTAATCGCTTTCCAGGTGGTTCTTTTGTATTCAATTCCCCTGACAATAAACAATAACATTAACTTTCCTAATTACTTGCTGGACTTGCTTACTGATGCTTTGTGATTCATGCACTAGGACACCCAGATCTCTCACCATTTCAATAATAAGCTTCTTTTTGTTCGGCCTGCCAAAATGGACAATTTCACATTTTCCCACATTATACTCCATTTGCCAGATTTTTATCCACTCATTTAACCTATCTTTATCCTTGTAGCCTCCTTATGTCCTCTACACAACTTATTTTCCTATCTATCTTTCAATGAGCATCAAATTTAGCAACCATACCTTCAAACCCTTGAACCAAGTCATTTATGTAAATTGTAAAACATTGAGGCCCAACGCTGACTCATGTGGTGCAACACTTGTTATATCCTGCCATTCAGAAAATTATCCATTGTTATTCCTGCCGCACAGTCTGTTTTAACCCTTATATGGTGGACAAAAAATTGCGAGTAGACTTCTTGATAGTATTTATTTAAAACACACAATCAGTAATGTGTGGGTCAGACGATGGCTCAAAGGTTGTGATTTTACTTGCGATTTCAGCCAATTGTGCCACTGTAAACTGGATCGTGTATGCAAATGCTGGGCCCTAAGACCTCCTAGCCCGATGTTCAGTTGTCACTGGGTGCACTGTACTGTAGGTGAATCTAAGGGCACGGTGGGTATGACTTCCCCTGGGAAAGAAGGTGGTAGACCCCAACTCTACGCGCAACGCACTACTTAGCATTTTCCTTTAACTCTCCCCAATCTGCATCCTCTATCTCCTATTCCTCTACTGTCCCGAAGGTGCACATAAATGCATTTTGAACCAATAATAGGGATTCCAGCTGTAAAATTTCTCACTGGCATTTGGAGTGGTCAGTGGTTGCCTGTCTCTGTTCTTTACTGGCTTGGTGTAACGCTTTTATTGCCATCTGCAGGTCAGCACACTTAGCTTCCACTCGTGCTGCCGCCCACTGGGCTTCACTTTTGGCCAAGACAGCATGCTAGGCTTGTTGGTAGGCTCTCTCATACTGGGTTTGAAAATTGCCCAGATATAATAAATTTGTCTGGTTGGTTCTCCTTAATTCCTTCACCTCTGTGTCCTTTTCAGCTTTTATTTGCTCTATCCTCTCCTGCTGCTGTTCCTTTAGTTTCTTAATCTCCTCCTCCTTTTCCTCCTGTGCCCATTTTGGTTCCTTCAGTTCCTTATGAACTGCGTTTAATTCCTTTTCTATTCCCAGCAGCTGTCCTAAGCAGCTCACAATGACAGTCGCTTTCTCACATTTGCCTGCTCATTTTCCCTGAACTTTCCTCAGATCATCCCAATAATTCTGCCCTAGGGACCCCAATCCAGTGTCAGTATTGGCACAAGATTCTCTGATTTTTGTTTCCCATATGGGACACTTCTCTGCGCTGTTTCCTGCCATTCTACATTCAACAAGGGGACAAGGGGCAGGGAGTTGATTGGACTGCGGGTATGGTTTTGGGCTATGTTCCGGTCCTAATTCCTCCGGATACTAATGTAAACCCATAGAATTTACCTTATCCTCCTTGTAAGTAACAATGCATGCACAATAAACAATTTCCTGAAAGCAGTAATTTGTCCAATAAGGAGTTTACACTTGTTGGGTCTGAGTTTTAAATAATTGTTGAATATAGATTCTGTGGGATTCGATATCGCAGCAACAAAGTTACTTCTTGTCAATGTCCCACCAGAGTTGCCAATTTGTTGTACCTGCTGCCCTGTCTGTTTTAACCCTTCTACGGTGGACAAAGAATTGCGAATAGACTTCTTGTTAGTACAACCATTATTTATTTAAAACACACAATCAATAATCACCACCCAACCAACAATAAATTATCTTACAGAAATACTAAAGTTCAAGTCCAATACTAGACCTTGACTTAACTTTGTTTCACTGGCAAGTACCCAAGCAGATATTGGCCTTTATCTGTGTGTTGGTCTCTGTAGTCCTCTGCATAGTCTGGTCTTTTGGTCTGGTCTGGCACTCCAGCGCTGGTCTTACTTCCTTCTCAGGGTGGCAGCTCTCCTCATGCTGGTTGTTACTGGTGATGGTCACTGTTGCTGTCGCTCGTTCATGGGGTGAGAGAGAGAGAGAGAGAGAGCTTCTTCTGTTGTGCAGCACCTTATAGCCCTCCTTGGTTTGGTGTCCTTTTGGATGGTCTCCTGATTCTTGCCAATCAATTGATCAGGGCTGGATCACCCTGATCGATAAGAGTCCTATCAGGTGCTGTCACATTGATCTCTGGGTGTGTACCCAACGGCCATGCCTGTAGCTGCTGGAGACACGTAGGTCACATACCTCTCTCCCAAATAAGGGGTTAAGGCTCCCCTTTGCCTGGTAAATGAATATGTTTGACCAGAGAGTGTCCATTGTCCTTGTGATGGCCTACTTCCTCTGTATTCAGTCATCTGAGCTGCAGTCTATTTATCTCTGTCTTTTAAGCTGCAACCTGTTGTTTTAGTGCTTGTCCAGTTGTCCCAGAGTGCTTTATAAATTGCCATTTTAGGTGGCGATTTGGCCACAACATTTATGCTTTTTATACTCTTGGTCTGTTAGCTAGCCAATTTCTATCAATGTCAATATATTACCCCATACGCCATAAGCTCTTAAGTTCTGCAATAACCTTTGATAAGGCACCTTATCCAATACCTTCTGGAAATTTAATTACAGTTCCCCTTTCTCCAAAGCATATGTGACTTCTTAAATTGATTAAACATGATTTCCCTCTCACAAAATTATGTTGACTCTGCCTAATTACCTTGAATTTATCAGAACACCCTGCTACAATTTTAATAATAGCTTCTAACATTTTCCCTACAATAGGTGTTAAACCAATTGGCCTGTACTTTCTTGCTACCTGACGCCCCCTTCTTTTTTGAATGAAGGAGTTACATTTCTTTTTTTCCAATCAAAATAAACCTCTTCCGAAACAAGGGAACTTTGGAAAATTAAAACAAACTCATCAACCATTTCACTAACCACTTTGAAGTCAATCAGGACCCAAAGATTTGTCAGCCCACAGATCCCACAATTTGCTCAGTACCACTCCCCTGGTGACAATAATTTTCCTGAGTTCTCCTCTCCTTTCATTTCCCAATTTCCAGCAATTTCTGCACAATTATATGCTTTTTCTTTAAGTTTGATATGATCTTTAATTTTTTTCAGTTAGCCACAGATGGTGGATCTGCCTCTTGGAATTTTTCCTTTAAATTGGAATGTATCTATTCTGCTTATTCTGAAATATC
The DNA here is from genome assembly GCF_965287045.1 of Carcharhinus amblyrhynchos. Classification (NCBI taxonomy): domain Eukaryota; kingdom Metazoa; phylum Chordata; class Chondrichthyes; order Carcharhiniformes; family Carcharhinidae; genus Carcharhinus; species Carcharhinus amblyrhynchos. The sequence goes on along the minus strand of NC_137326.1, from coordinate 96,207,179 downwards.
ACTTTAAGTGCCTGCTGCTGCATCTTGCGTGGCCTATCCCTTAACCTAATTTTCCAGTTGATGTTAGCTTGTTCTGCTTTCATGTCCTCATAATTGCCTTTATTTAATTTTAAAGTACTTGTCTTGGACCAGCTCTTCTCTCCCTTTTAACTGAAAATTTTAAAAGTTTTTTTAAAGTTTATTTATTAGTCACAAGTAAGGCTTACATTAACACTGAAATGAAGTTACTTAAAATTCCCCTAGTTGCCACACACTGACACCTATTCAGGTCAATGCACCTAACCAGCATGTCTTTCAGACTGTGGGAGGAAACCGGAGCACCTGGAGGAAATTCACACAGACACAGGGAGAACGGGCAAACTCCCCACAGATAATGACCCAAACCAGGAATCAAACTCGGGTCCCTGGTGCTGTGAGGCAGCAGTGCTAACCACTGTGCCACCGTACTGTCCATTTTTGAATGTAATCTTCAATCATATTATGACCACTGCTATTTAGAGGTGCCTTCACTACAAAGTCAATAATTAATCCTATCTTGTTGCACATATAGTACTGCCTGTTCCTTGGTTGGTTTCAACACATGTCGTTCTAAGAAATATCCTGAAAACACTTTATGATCTCCTGATTTAGGCTATCTTTGTCCATCTGTTTTTTTCCAGGGTATATGTTGATTTAAATCCCCCATGGTTATCTACATAGCTTTCTGACAAGCTCCCATTATGGTTTTCTTTTTATTGAATGTGAGCATCACTGATGAGACCAGCACTTATTGCCCATCCATAGTTGCTCTTGAGAAGATAGTGTGGAGCTGCATTTTTCAACCTCACAGGTGTAGGTACACTCACAGTGCTGTTAGGGAGGGAATTCCAGTATTTTGACCCAGCAACAGTGAAGGATGGCGATATTTTCCATGTCAGGATAGTGAGTGACTTGGAGAGGAACCTTCAGGTGGTGCTGTTCCCATGTATCTGCTGTTCTTATCCTTCTACGTGGCAGTAGTCATAGGTTTGGAGGATTCTAAGGAACCTTGGTGAATTCCTGCAGTGCATCTTGTAGATGGTACACATGACTGCTTTGTCAGTGGTGGAGGGATTGAATGTTTGTGAGCAGTGTAGCAATCAAATGGGCTGCTTTGTCCTCAACGGTGTCAAGTTTCTTGAATATGCTTGGAACTGCACTCAACCAGACAAGTGATTTGCGCCTTGTAGATGGTTGACAGGCTTCAGAGAATGAGGAAGTGGGTTATTCGCCTTTAACTTGCTCTGGTAGCCACAGTATGGCTAGCCCAGTTCAGTTTTTGGTCAATGGTAACCGCCGGGATGTTAACAGTGGGAGATTCAGCAACTTAAATTAAAATACGAGCAAATAGTGCCCATGCAGCACTTCATAGTCATTGCAGTTTAGCTTATTTAACTGTGCTTAATCCGAGTGTGAAATGTTCCTTTATGATTTGTTAGTTGATCTTTGATTTAATGGAAGAATCTCACTCTAGAATTTGTTCAACGTCAAGATGTCTGGTAATAGTGCTGTCAGTTGTGGACTTGCATGGTCAGAAACATCCTTGACATCTTTCCTCCTTTCGTTTCCTTTTTCAACAACTAATCCCCACATCTATCCCCAAATTACAACCAACACTTCTCCCACAATGGGAAGAAAGTGGAACTGAACCCAGCAGAAATAGAATTCACATTCCAGGCTTCTGGCTGTCTGAGAAATCAGAGCTGCCAGTCCTGAAAAAAACAAAAGCAATTCTCAAGCCTTTTCTTTTTAGCACCAGGGCTAGATTTAGGAGTGGGTGCGAGCAGACTCAACAAAGCAGAAGAGAGAGACAGCCAGATTGGTATGGACAGATTAGGGAAGATAGAGGGCCAGACCAGGAGAAGGAACAGAAAGGTCAGGCAGAGAGACTAAATAAAATGGAGACATGAAAAATCAGAGGTAGACTTGAATGACTGGTCAGTAATGGCGTTAAGGTAAGAAGTTAGTCATAATAACAAAATATACTGCATCTATTTGTTGGGCGATAATTTCACTTTTCACTGAGGCATAAGACAATCCATTATAACATAACTTATGAAAATTCTCCTCAATATTAAGCTCTGATTAGTTAATTAATCAAGATCTTCTTTAAAAATATTGCACAGTAATTTGACTCATGCAAAAAAAGACAGTATGGGTAGTCTTACCTTGTAGGCCTATACAGCAGCTGTATTATACTTAAAAGCATGTGTAAGGGCTATCCTCATTTCTGAAGAAGAGCCAGATTGGATTTGAAACACTAATTCTGTTCCTTTCTCCTCAGGAGCCAGCAGTTCTAGGTTTTCCCAGCACTTTCTGTCTTCAGTTCAGATTTCCAGCATCCTCAGTATTTTATTTTTATTATCCTCATTTGGACCTGTGTCACAAATTACTTGTTGTGGTTACAACCATGCTGATGGACCATCAGTGGATGGGGGTCTTTCAGCATTGTGTCATTAAAATACAATAAATTGCCATTATTAAACTTTTACACACAATGACATCAGTTTTCAACGCATTGCAAAGGCTTAAAACTGGAAATAAAATGTGTAACCAAAATGTGCAGCAATATGCTCAGGAGGCAAGCTGAAAGTTTTCCCATTGATATGTAATGGAGATAGTGAGTTTTCCCAAAAATATCTTGTAGCTGTTTGTGGAATGGTTAGATTTTATTAAGCAGTCCAGCCAAGGAGGTTTGTTGTGTCTAAGTATAGTTTGACATTTTTTACATTTTTTCTTAATTTAGTTTGTCAGAATTAATCTGAGGGGAGAAGTCTTATTCCTGGTGGTGTTCTATCTAGAAGTACTTTGCATAATTATTACATTGTTTCTGCTTTGTACAAACAGTTTTTCCCAGAAAAAGCCATGCTACAGTGCTAATTAATAGTGGAGTCATGCAAGAGCATGGTATTCAGAAACAGTCAGATGCTTAATGGAATGCCAAGTTCCAAGCTCATCTCTGACCCACTCTCACTTTGGGCACTGCTTCCCTGTTGAGTGTGTGTGGGATTGCAGCATTTACCTTAATATCTGGTATTTCTTTTTGTTCAAGGATTGAATAAGCCTCTTTATAGGGCTCCCAAGTCAACCCAGTTCAATGAAAATCCAGACTATTAAGTGGGCAAGAAGGTGACAGGTGAAGTACAATTTGGGGAATTGTGCAGTTATTCACTTCAGTGGAAAGAATAGAAAGCAGATTTTTTTTTAACTAGTGAGGATTTAAATGCTCTCCTCATACAAGAAATATAGAAATTTAGCATGCAAGTTCAGCAAGTAATAGGAAAGCAAATTGGATGTTGGCTTTTATTACAAGGGTATTGATTTTGATTTGATTTGATTTATTATTGTCACATGTATTGGGATACAGTGAAAAGTATTGTTTCTTGTGCGCTACACAGACAAAACATACCGTTCATAGAGTACATTGGGGAGAAGGAAAGGAGAGGGTGCAGAATAGTGTTACAATCATAGTTAAGGTGTATTGAGTCAGTGAGTTGTGAATCTTCAGAATTTTCTACTTAAAGGGCTATGGAAGCTCTATTGAGTACATTCAAGACTGAGACCAACAGATGTTTGGACTAAGGAAATCCAAGATATGTGAATTGCAGGAGAAAGTGATGTTCAGGTTGAGGACCACAATTGTGCTGTTAAATGATAAAGTTGACTCAAAGGGAGATGTTGCTTCCTCTATTTCTTATGGTCATAACAAGGCAGTTGAATAGGTGTCTACAATAATATTTTAGAAATATGTTTTTACTGAAGTTATTTCCCCATTTGTACAAACAATGCAAAAACCTTCACGGATTGGTACTGCACAGCATAACAATTTTCCACATATACAGACAGAAAAAACAGGCAAATATCATTACAATTAGTTTGGAATGTCAATTACAATTTGTTATAATCATATCGCAATTAGCACCTCTCTTTGTGTGGATAATGAAAGGAATGGGAGATATCAGACTAAAAGGATAACAAGGACTGAGCTGCATAGCATAAGGGAGCCCCTGTGGGGTCAAATACAACAAATCGGAGACTAAAACAGCACCCCAAAACCCCCAAGCAATGAATGGGGAAATCAGGATACAACCTCAAAGCCATGATAGTGTACATACTCACACACAGGATAACAGGAGCAGAGCTACACAGGCCCTTGAGAAAAGAGCAGGTAATACAGAGCTTAGGTGTCAAAAATGACTCCAGGCCCCATAAATAATAGGATATCTTCCATTTGGGAGATCTCAACCTATTAAATCTCCACATTTTCTAAGTACGAATTTTCAAAACAGCTGCTACCCTTGCCTACACAGCCAAAGAAAATAAGGGATATTGACACAGATAAAAGAAGAGGTGCCACTCAAGCCCCACCATCAGCCAGAAAATTAAACCCATTTCTCCACCAAGGAGACCGCACCAACTGGTAGAGGAAAAACTGTCAAAACAACCATAAATTGGATACCTTGGGGAAAGATACAATTCCATCCCCTTCCCGACAAAATGAGGGAAATCCGTGGAACAAATATAATAAATCGGAGCTCGGAGCTTATATCGGTATAACACCATTTTAAAAACTTATTTTGGTGAGACCAGTAAAATGTCCTTTTCTACTACTTTCAAATTGCATTTCTGAAACAAAGGCTTTGTATGGTGTAAATGGAATGTTCTTCAATAAATTCCTTCTCTGATGCAATGAAACATATTCCACATATCCACTGCAAGTCAAATTGTATTCCATATGATATTGACTGTTAAGTTGCCATATTTCTCATATCCAGTTAACTTTAGTCTCCTGTATCACTTAGTTGTAAATCCCTTACAAAGCTGTGTATATTTTAAAACTAAACCCGATTGCTAATTGTGGACACAAAATTGGCATGTTAAATCAGAAACTTTCATTAAGCATTGGCTCAAAAGTCACTCTCTTTAAAAATCCCCATGGATGAAATTTTATCTGTTGAAACTCAATATTCCAGAGAAAAATGTAATACATGTATGAATTTTGTTTCACATATTTTTGGATATTAAATTTTGGATTTTGCTTAGTGTGCCACAATCTTGCCCTTTATTGAATTTACATAATTAATTGTATTTTGTAAACTGGGAATATTAAATGTACATGGAGCTTTTAAAAAGTAGGAATGATTAGCCAGTGTAATAATTCCAAGTTTGGTGGAATGTTTAATTGTAACTTTTAAGTGCTATATTATCCAAAGCAGAAAACATATGACTCATGGAAGAATAATTTGCTTGGTTGAGTAATATTGGGAAAGGAAAGGAAAGTAAAATTTGTCCTCTGGTATCACTTTGTTTTTGTGTCACTCTTATTCTAAGTTCTAAATCTCTTGAAACCTGCTTCCATTGCCCCGTGTTTCTCCAGTATTGGAGTGGTTAAATTATCAGCTCTGTTACTTGGCCTGTGTTACACATGCTTTCTCTATTCTAGCAGCAGTATTTTGGCTCTCAAAACTCAAACATTCCAAGGTCATTTCATGAGTTGCCTCCACTGAACCCTTTAGGGATTGCAAGCTGGGGCATTTAGTGCAGGCTACAATTGGGGCTGAGTGTGCATGGTGTATGCTTCATGCTTTTATACCTGAACTAGGTAATTGGGGCACTACAACCAGTGTAAGGTTGATTCATTTCAAGTGTGAGGTGATTCATTTTGGTAGGACAAACTTGAATGCAGATTACAGGGTCAATGGCGGGGTTCTAAGGAATGTGGAAGAACAGAGAGATCTTGGGTTTCATATCCACAGATCTCTGAAGGTTGCCACTCAAGTGGATAGAGCCGTGAAGAAGGCTTATAGTATGTGAGCGGGGGGTTATGCTGCAACTATACCGGATGTTGCAGAGACCACATTTGGAATATTGTGTTCAGTTCTGGTACCTCATTATAGGAGGAATGTGGAAACATTGGAGAGAGTGCAGAAGAGATTTACCAGGATGCTGCCTGGTTTGGAGGGTGGGTCTTACGAGGAAAGGTTGGGGGAGCTGGGGATTTTCTCTTTGGAGCGGAGGAGGATGAGAGGCAACTTAATAGAGGTTTATAAGATGATGAGAGGGATTGATAGAGTGGACGTGCAGAGACTATTTCCTCAGGTGGATGTAGCTGTTAGTAGAGGGCATAACTATAAGGTTCATGGTGGGAATAATATCCCTCCAGGATATTAGTCCCCCTCCAGTTCAGGTGTAACCCGTCCCTCTTGAACAGGTCATCCCTTCCACAGAAGATATCACAATGATCCAAAAGTCTAAATCCTTGCCCCCTGCACCAGCTCTCAAGTCACACATTCATCTGTCTAATCCTCCTATTCCTACCCCACTAACAGGCACTGGTAGTAATCCAGAAATTACTATCCTCGAGGTCCTGCACTTTAGCCTTCTGTCTAACTCTCTATATTCACACTTCAGGACCTCATCCCTTTTTCTACCTATGTCGTTGGTACCAATATGTACAACAACCTGTGGCTGCTCACCCTCCCCCTTAAGAATGTCCTGCAATCGCTCAGAGACGTCCTTGGCCCTGGCACCAGGGAGGCAACACACCATCCTGGAGTCTCGATCGTGGCCACAGAAACACCTGTCAGTGTCTCTAACTAACGAGTCCCCTATTACTACAGCTCGCATGTTCTTTGCCTGATACTGCTCTACAGCAGAACCAGGTGTGATGCCAGAGGCCTGACTGCTGCTGGTACATTCCCCTGACAGGCTATCCCGCTCAACAGTATCCAAGATGGTATACCTGTTTGAAAGGGGAATAACCACAGGAGACTCCTGCATTATCTGTCTGCCTTTCCTGGCGGTCATCCATCTACCTGTCTGAACCTGTGGTGTGACAATCTCCCTGTAACTAATGTCTGTCACAATCTCTACCTCCTGTATGCTCCACCTGCCACTCTAACCGAACAATGCGGTCTGTCAGGAGCTGCAACTGGACACATTTCCTGTAGACAAAGTTGTCAGGGAGACTAGATTGCCCCCTAATTTCCCACATCTGGCAGGAGGAGCATACCACTGCCGTAACTGCCATACTGCCCTTACACAGGTAGTAGGATAAAAGAATCACAACTCACCTCTTCCTTGCTTGTGGTCCTCCTGACATCCTTCTTTTTGGTTAGAGGAGGAGGTAGGGAGGGAAACACTGAAGTAATTGTTGGGGTTTAGCTGCCCTTTAGCCTCCTGACAAAGTAGAGGCATTGCTGGACTTTCTTAACTATTGCGTTGATGTGGAGGGATCAGGACAATAAAAATCAATTTTCAATAAAATGTATCTGGAAGTAAGAATCTATGGATGACCATGAAATCATTGTCAATTATTGGAAAAACCTATCTGGTTCACTGATGTCCTTTAGGGAATTAAATTTGCCGTCCTTACTCAGTCTGGCTTACATGTGACTCCAGGGCCACAGCAATGTGGTTGATTCTCAACTACCCTCTGAAATGACCAAGTGAGCCATTCAGTTGTCAAGAAGGCAGGTCACCATCATCTTTTAATGGGCAATTTGGGACAGGCAATAAATGCTGGCCAGTCACCCACAAATGAATAAGAAAAAAATGTCAATATTAGCAATGAAAACAGTGAAGCATTTCTAAAAAATGAACTTATCCCAGCTTAATGAGGGAATTAACTTGAATGAATGGCTGTCAAAATGGATAATAAAGAATACTGAGACAAATACACAAACATATTCACTATTAAAAACAGCATAAAACTATTTTAAATCTTTGGTTTCCCTTATCTTTTCTTAAGTATCTTCTTTTTAGTTGTCATTTATTGCAAAATGGTAGGAGAAGAGGTCAAAAGTATATAGCAGAAATGCTCTTCAACCCCTGGAGATTGGTTGCACCTTTCACACAGTACTGGATGGCTTTGGGTGCACTATCAAATTTGTATGAAAACTGGATTAAATCACTCTTGTGTTTTCAGTGGGAGTTAAAAAATGAACCTCCCACACTCTGTATACCGCTGAGAGAACTAGTGTGAATCCTGTTGAAAAGCTGTGGCGTGCCTACCCCCCACAGGAAGGCTGGCAGTAAAGTACTGAGCAGGTGGGCCACTGTGCATGTGTTGATCTGTCAGTGCAGAGATTGGTGCATGCACAGTGGCCCCTGTCTGTCGGACTCCCGATTGCTGGCTAGCCTCGCGACCCCTGCAATGCTGGCTCTCCACGCCCCCAAGGCTCGATTGCTTGCTTCCCAAACGTTTCTAGTCTAGCCCCTACCATCCACACCCACCCCCACCCTGATCTACAGCAGCCCCCTCCCGATTCACCAATCCCCAGTGCTAATTCCTTCCCCTGCAGCCCTGACTTCCCCCTGCCTTCAGCAGGCGGACACCCCCACCCCCGCCATCTCAATGGCCAGCCTTGATTGCTGGCCTTCCTTCCTTCCCCATTGATCCTTCTTGCAGAGTGGCAGCATGACACCCCCCCACAGATCACCTCACCAGGTCTCGCCTCCTAGGCCCCATCCCTTTGGCACTGCTCAATGCCTGATGGGACATTGCCAAGGTGCCCCCTGGGCTTTGGCACTTTGCCTCTTTGGCAGTGCCAAGGTACCAATGCCAAGGGGGCACCTCCCCTGACACACTGAGGGGGTTCCGATTGCACCCCCCCCACCCCACTTTACTCCAGCAGGGTCTGACTTCCAGCTCCCCGAACATGGGGTGCCACTTTTAACCCCACCAGAATGAAATACTCCTGGCTGGAGGGGAGAGGCTAGTGGGCCCAGAGAATTCAATCCCGGGCCCGTCAGTTGTATTTAAATTGTATTAAAATAAAAAGATGCATAATTTATGCGGCTCCCTGCCGGTTTGCAGTGAGGAGCTGATGCTGCCGGAAATCCGGTGCTGGGAGATACTGTCAGGGTGGGACACCCAGCATGGAGCCCATGGATTGGACCCCGCTTAAATTTCCCAGCCCATGTCACTAATTTTTTAGCGTAACAGGCTTGGAGAATCTCAGCCATGTTTAGTAGTGACAATTACATTATTTATTCTATTAATCTAACTCTTCCCATCTCTGCAATTACTTACAATCTCACAGATAAATCAAATATCTTCCAAAATGCTGCCTGCATTTGCTTTTTCCTCTGAGTACTAGGTGGCACTTCTTCATGAGTAACAATCATTGCAACATCAATATAAGACCTCATTAAGACAGAGATACATAGGTTCTTGATTAATAAGGGCATCAGGGGTTATGGTGAAAAGGCAGGAGAATGGGAATGAGAAAAATATCAGCCATGATTGAATGGCAGAGCAGACTCGATGGACCGAATTCTGCTCCTATATCCTATGGTCTTATAGTAAAGATGTGAAAGGATGTAGATTTGAAGGAGGAAAACAGTCACGAAATGAATCTGAATCAGATTCCTGCATGAAAAGGGAGCTGCATGGGTTAAATAGTTTTTTACCATTTCAACACTTATTTCTGAAATATGACAACCATTTTTGATGATACCTGTGGGCAATGCTGCACCATAATTTGCTTGTGACCATCCATTTGAATTTGATTGAGAATGCCCTAAGGAGACAGACTGTGCACTTCTTTTTAGAGATCATCCCCAGCTGAAGATAAATTAAGTCACTTTCAATATTTTGACAGTATCATCAAACACCAAGTATTTTAGTGGGAAATCAAGGTTTGTCCAGTTATTTCAATGTACATGATGCTTCCAATTGGCTACCTAACCTCCATCCTATTCTGCTGCAGGCGTGTATACGTTATTGCTGTAACAGGGTATTTATCAGAGGCTAGAAGATTAACCATTGCTGCTGGGTTCAGACAATAGTTTCAGCTGACTTTAAAACGGAAACTTATTCACCTCATAGAGTACAGGAAAACACTTGTAGATAAAAGTGAACTGGTTATTTAGTGAATATGAGTTGCAAGCTGATAACTGTTATTCAGATAAGCATTTGATCTGAGTCTAGTATGACATCAAATGCAATAATTATAGTTTTCCATTAGAGATACAGATTAAGGTTTAATTCTAGATTTACAGATGTTCCAACTCGCACTGTGCTATGAAATACTATAATTGAACCTGCCTCATCATTCATTCTGTCACTTCCATGCACTGAAGCTAAATTAGGTTTGTGCAAATTGATGGATTGAATCCTTCTAAACTTAGACTTGAGAATGTAGTCCAACATGTTTTTGTATGGCCACCATGTTCTTTGTACTCTTGGCATGGTTCCTGACTTCTGGTATGCAGGACCTATCTTCCCTAGACAGACTGTGGTCTTACTCTGGTCCTTGTTTTAAATTGCTTTTTTTTGAACACCATCTATAAACAAGTTACAGAGTAGGTGTGTCTCTTCTGAGTAGAGTGTATTCTATCCTCTCTCAGAGTCTAGTACATGTCCCCGATATCACACATACATCATTAGTTCTATTCTATTAACCCATTACACTACACCTCCCCCCAAATATTCCATCAACTTCTTGACAAAAATATGAAACTATGTTTTAACTATTTTCATCACATTTCTCAAATGCCTTACAGATTCTACCCCACTCCTATCCTTCCCTCTCATCAACTTATGAAGGATTCAGTCTCCTGCAATTTTCTTGTCCCTTACAGAAGACATGTGTCAGCATTTCTCTCACCCATGGAGGACATCACCACCAGTAAAATGGGACAGCAACTTTGCTACACTGCTGGAAATTGGAGTTTTCTTCAGGACTGCTGAACTGTAAGGCCAGTAACACTTTGTCAACGAAAGACAAATGCAGGACAGACATCTGAAGCGCATCGATCCTTGCACTCTCTTAAAAAAAAAGAGAAGAAATTAGAATACCTTCAGAAATCTTCTGTGTCCTTCAAGCACACTGGGGAAAGACCTGAGGAAATGAATGATCTCAAACTCCAACAAAGACTCTCGCAGCTGTATCATTCACTGCTGCATCGACAAAGATACTGAAGATTTGAGATTCCAATGAATCAGGATGACAAGAAAAAAAATACAAGTTCCTGTAGACATTTCAGGAAATCAAGATGAGATGATTTCCCAATGACATTTGGAAAGGATGTTATTTTTCTGTAGACAGTGGTAATATTGTCACACTTCTCTCCATGTGAGGCTGCTCCACCATGGGCAATGGGAAGAATTTCTGAGGATAAGACAGCATCATTTTGTACAGTAAAATTAATCTCTATTTGAAGGTGAGTTTCCTTTTAATGAATATGGTGAAAATGTCTTCCAAGGGACCTTGAAAGACATTTCCACCAAGTTAGATGGACATCCTGTCGATGACTACACTGTACAGGATTTTGAAGCTTCAGAAGTTCAGAAGATTCTGGCTGGGGTGTTTTGCTGAAGAACATCTCTGATAGAAAAAAGATTTTCAGCTTGGACTCAATTATGGACTTTCATTAACTTTTTTAGCCCTGGAAATACTCTTTAGTAGTGTGATCCATCATGGACTCAAACTTGGAATTAAGCAAGTTGTTCCCTTGGAAGACTTTTCAAGCATTGTATTGGTAGGTTCAGTGGAATAATACTCTGAATGCATCTCTGCAACGAAATACTGCTCATTGACAAACAACAAAACCAGACACTTCAGCTGGAATCTTCTGGTCCCGCCAAAGGTGTCCCCCTATGGTGCGTTCCCTGGTGATGGAATGGGTTGACCACACAAAATACCATAGATATTGGTGGAATCAGGAGATCCTACTGACAGCCAATGGTGAGCCACTTCTGTCAGGGAAAACACATCGTGGGTGTGGGGGATGGAATCCTGTCCACCATCTGGCTCAGCAGTAGACTGGACTAGCTGACCAACTTCTAGGACCTCATTCTCCAACAGATCACTCAGTGCTGCCCAACCACTTCCTCAATACCTCTTCAAGATACAGCCAATCCAGATCTTCTTACAGAAGGCCTCTGCCCTATCTTCAAAAAGAACTGAGACGTCAATGAAGGAAATACTAAGGAAATTTGGCATGTCTGCTACGACTCTCGCCAACTTTTACAGGAACACCATGGAAAGCATTTTCTCTGGTTGTATCATGGCTTGGTATGGCTGCTGCTCTGCCCAAGACTGTAAGCAGCTACAAAAGGTCGTGACTGTAGCCCAATCCATCATGCAAACCCCCCTCCCATCCATTGACTCTCTCTACACTTCCCGCTGCCTCGGCAAAGCAGCCAGCATAATTAAGGACCTCATGCACCCCGGACATTCTCTTTTCCATCTTCTTCATTCGGGTAAAAAGATACAAAATTCTGACATACCTTATCAACCGACTCAAGAACAGCTTCTTCCCTGCTGCTGTCAGACTTTTGAAAGGACTTGCCTCGCACTAAGTTGATCTTTCTCTACACCCTAGCTATGACCATAGGGCTACACTCTGCACTCTCTCGTTTCCTACTCTATGAACGGTATGCTTTGTCTGAATAGTGTGCAAGAAACAATACTTTTCACTTATACTATTACATGTGACAATAATAAATCAAATCAATATCCACTCATACCCAATGGATGTATTGGACCACCTGAGCTAAAGTAAGGTCATCATTAGTCTGTTAAAAGTTGGAAAGCTTCTCATCACAGACTCCCACAAAAATTCAGCTTGGGATGGGCCCACTGTTTTGTGTCCCATATCTCAGTGATATAGGTTAGAGAGAAATAATTCAACTGATTCTCCTGGGTTAGGATTTTTCATTCCGATTTTACTTCTGTGTTCCCTCCAACACTCCTCAACATTCTTTCACTCATCATTGCTGAACCAACACCTGCCCACCCTACTTCCTCCCACTTTTAACTCTCCCCATCCCTTCTACTGATAATTCCCTCACTTTGTCCCTAGGATTCATCAGTTGATACCACAGGCCTCTCCCTCTGAACTCCTTTCCCTTCTTCTCCTCCCACATGCCCAATCGTACCTGCCCACCAACTTCCTCCCCATGCACACTTCACCATGGCTCTCGTCATTCTGCAGCTTCTCAAGCCACCTTACCCTAACTCCTGAGGCACCTCTCTCTTTCCCCTATGATCCCCACAATCCCCAGCCTTCTCTAGGCTCCCAGATCTAATTTACATATTCATTTCTCTCCTCGCTATCTGATACCCCCACCAACACAAACCATTGCTGCCCAGCAGTACCTCACTCATGTGCAATGTGCAGATCCACATCCTGGAATCTCCTGCAGTGTGAGGGTCCAAGTCCTGGAATCTCCTGCAGTGTGATGATCCCCATTCTGGAATCTCCTGCAGCTTAATGATCCATGTTGTAGATGTCCCACACACTCAGTACTGCCTCTGTGTTCTGGGGTCCACAGGTCACATTTCACTCTCTACAAGCTGCTCCAGGCCTTCTTCCAGGTGAGTTTCTGTAAGTGCATGCCACATTGGCCAGACCGTGCTCTGTATCAGCATGAAATCCCAGTGGTGACATGGGCAATTGCACATGGGGAGATAATTCTTCTCTGGGCTTCATCTGCGCACTATTAATTCATGTTGGCCTCTTTCATGAATGGTGAACTGCCATGGTGCGGAGGAAAGCATGTTCAGACTAATTTTTCAGCTCCCCTTACATTGTTCCTCCCCTTCCCCTCCCCAACACCATCTCCCCCATCCATACATCATTTAACCTGGCTGCTGTTGGGACAGGGCAATCTAGCCTAGTGTCTTTGGGATCTTTAGTTAAGGCAAGTGTACTGTACCACCAAATTTCACTTTGGCTAAAATACACGTCGAAAACTTTGAGTATGTTCTCAGTGTCTGCAGTACTCTCCTCAGTCCCTCACCTTAGGAGAACATTGTCTGCTACCAGACTCTCAGCATATAGAAACAGACTGACTTGGTGCTTCTGCTCCTTTGCATGAAGACCTGATTCTGTTCAATACTGGCAGTACCTCTTCCATAACTTCCACTTTTGGCATCTCCGCGACCCTCTTGACATTGAAATGGGCAGGGTTGGGGCAGTGACCCTTCACCGAGTATGGACATAATTATCCCTCTCCAGGGACTTGATTTCTGGTGTGTTTGACTTATCTTCCCTAGACAGATTGTAGTCTTTCTCTGGTCTTTGTTTTAAACTAGCTTATTAATACTACATATAAACAAGTTAAAGAGTAGGCATCTCTCTCCAAAGTACAGTGTGTCGCATTCTCTCACAGAAACGTTAATATCACAGATACATCATGGTCTCTATCACTCGCTAACATCTCTAATCTATTAACCCATTGCATTCCATTACATTCTGATGGCTTTCTGGTCATATCAGATGCTGGGATTTTTGATAAGAATGGGAAAATTACCACACCTGAAGTCACATGCAAAGTATCATTGTAGAAATATTCTCTCATTGAACACAACGTGTCAAATGAATTTCAATGTAGCTAAGTGTGAGGTGCATTTTGGTGGGTAAAATAAGAAAGCCGCATTCTGCTTGGATACTAAGAACCTGACTGGGGTAGAAATCCATAAATCACTAATTAATGATGCAGGTTAATGGGGCCATTTGAAAAAAGATGCACAGGGGTTCATTTCCAGAGGGATAGGATTGAAAAACTGAGAAGTTACATTTAACCGATGAAGAGCCTTGGTTGGACCACACTTGTTTTACAGTTAATATATACAGTTTTAATTTGATTTTGATTTGATTTATTATTGTCACATGTATTAGTACACAATGAAAAGTATTGTTTCTTGCATACTATACAAACAAAGCATATTGTTTATACAAGGAAAGGGGAGAACGCAGAATGTAGTGTATAGCTAGGGTATAGAGAAAGATCAACTTAGTGCAAAATAGGTCCATTCAAAAGTCTGACGGCAGCAGGAAAGAAGCTGTTCTTGAGTTGGTTGGTACGTGACCTCAGACTTTTGTATCCTTTTCCCAATGGAAGAAGGTGGAAGAGAGAATGTCCAGGGTGCATGGGATCTTTAAATATGCTGGCTGCTTTTGTGAGGCAGTGGGAAGTGTAGGCAGAGTCAATGGATGGGAGGCTGGTTTGCTACATTCACACCCTTTTGTAGTTACTTGCAGTCTTGGGCAGGGCAGCAACTATACCAAGCTGTGATACAACCAGAAAGAATGCTTTCTACGCTGCATCTGTAAAGGTTGGTGAGATTCATAGCTGACATGCCAAATGTCCTTCGACTTCTGAGAAAGTTGAGGCTTTGGTGGTTTTCTTTACTATAGGGGATGTCATGGGGGACCAGGACAGGTTTTTGGTGATCTGGACACCCAAAAACTTGAAGCTCTCAACCATTCCTACTTTGTCCCCATTGATGTAGACAGGGGCATGTTTTCCACTACATTTCCTGAAGTCGATGACAGTCCCTTTTGTTTTGTTGACATTGAGAATCATAAAATCCCTACAGTGCAGAAGGAGGCCATTCGGCCCATCGAGTCTGCATCGACCACAATTCCACCCAGGCTCTATTCCCATAGCTCCACATATTTAACCTACTAA
The DNA here is from genome assembly GCF_965287045.1 of Carcharhinus amblyrhynchos. Lineage (NCBI taxonomy): Eukaryota > Metazoa > Chordata > Chondrichthyes > Carcharhiniformes > Carcharhinidae > Carcharhinus > Carcharhinus amblyrhynchos. Next base: position 96,191,734 of record NC_137326.1, on the reverse strand, counting down.
TCCCCTGACACTAGGGTCAATTTAGCATGGCCTTTCAATGTAACTTGCACACCTTTGGACTGTTGGAGGAAACTGGAACACCCAGAGGAAACCCACGCAGACATGGGGAGAATGTGCAAACTCAACACAGACAGTGACTTGAGGCTGGAATTGAATGTGGCGCTGTGAGGCAGGAATGCTAGCCACTGTGCCATTGTGCCACCCTGAGGGACAGATAATTGTCATCGCACCAGTTCACCAGATGATCTATCTCATTTCTGTACTCTGTCCCATCATTGTTTGAGATCCAACCCACTGCAGGGGTGTCATCGGCAAACTTGAAAATCGAGTTGGACGGTAATTTGGCCACACAGTTATAGGTGTATGAGGGGTATAGTAGGGGGTTGAGGACACAGCCTTGTGAGCACTGGCATTGAGGATAATCGTGGAGGAAGTGTTGTTGCCTTTCCTGACTGATTGTGGCCTGTGGGTTAGGAAGTTCAGGATCCAGTCACAAAGGGAGGAGCCAGGCCCAGGCCACGGAGTTTGGAGATGAGTTTTGTAGGAATGATTGTGTTGAAGGCTGAGCTGTAGTCAATAATCTGGTCTCCATATTATAAAAAGGAATATGCAGGAAAGGAGAAGATGCAAAAAGATTTATGAGGATGATACAAGAACTAAGTGGATATACTTGGAAATAGGGATGTTTTCTCTGCAAAAGTGAATGTAAATCATGGTTGGAAGAGGCTCATGTGGGACATAAACTCCAGTAGAGACAAGTGCGGCTGAATAAATTACTTCTGTGCTGTACTCTCATTCTGTGTGGAGAAGTATTGACTTTGCAGTGTAATCAGATAAACTGTTCTAAGCTTTTTCTGATATTTTGTTTTTTTCAAAATGAGCATCAAAGCTATTCTAACCAATCTTCTGAATGTTGTTCATGCACTCTTGGACCAGGAGTGCACTTTGAGACATCCACTGCTGTTCCACTGTTGGGTAAAATGACTGATTCATTTGTTGCCACATTACAGGACTGATTCATTTGTTGCTGTGTCACAGGACATTTACTGAAGATAATATATCATGCTGTCTTGTAATGTTTGGGTGTTGTGTCTGAATTTTCTATCTTGCGGCCATGTGACTTGGGTTGTCACGATACACTTTGGGCATTGCAGTTCCACCAGGAGAAGGTGAAAATTACATCTCCTCTTGGGAATCTCTCATTCACTTATTTACATGCACACTTTGCCATTTGAAACTGGAACTCTGCAGCTCAATTGAATGATCCCCTCTCTGTCGGCCTGTTTGTTCGTCTTTAACCTCCAAAACATATGGCTTTTGACAAAATAATTTTATCTTGTGGGGTAGGGAGAGAGGCAGAAACAAAAGGCATTGGGCTGCCACTTCAGACCTTGGAATTTATTAAGTCACTTGCAACTTTGTAATGATATATCACAGCACAATCCAACAAACCTCTACATCCCTTTTCAAATCAAATCCATTTCTTTCTGCAAAAAATGTATTATTGAAAGAATATACAGATAGCTGTCCAGAATAGTCTGACAATGCAGATATAGTATTTCATAAATATTACTTTTGTAGCATGTAAAGCAAAAATAATACTACACCAAAGGGAATAGAAACATGGAAACAGAAAATAGAAGCAAGAGTAGGCCATTCGGTCCTTCAGACCTGCTCCACCATTCATTTTGATCACGGCTTATCATCAAATTCAATATCCTGATCCCCTCTTCTCGCCATAACCCTTGGTCCCTTTAGCCCCAAGAGCTATATCTAATTTCTTCTTAAAATCACACATTGTTTTGACCTCAAGTACTTTCTGTGGTAGTGCATTCCACACTTCTACCACTCTCTAGGTGAAGAAACGTCTCCTAAAAGACTTAACCCTGTCTTGAACCTCTTCATTATTTAAAAAAGCAATACCAATGGCGTAGTTCTTTGCGGTCCCCGTACCAAAAAGGTTGTTAAGCAAATACTTTTTCTGAGAAATAGCACTACTTTTAAATAATATGCTGGAAATCTCTTAACTATATTTATCTTGGAATATGGCTTAGAGCATTTTTAACCTGAGTAACAATGTTTACTGCCAATTGTATTTTACACCTCATGTACGTTTTGTGATTCATTGTTTGTGCTATAAGAAAGAAGGAGGGAATTGAAGAATAAGATGGAAGAGAGCAAAAAAAAGTTGGCATTTTACTACCATAAAGGGACATAGGGAAAATGGACAGATAAAGAAAGAAAATCAATAAAAATAGAACATATTAACTCAGAAGAGGAGCTGGCTACATTCCATTAGTTATGCCTGCATACTTTACCACAGTAGTCTGGCTTTGATCTGACTGCAAAGAACTATTTGGGGAAAGTAGTCCGTTTAGCAATCACGGCAGCATGCAATAGTTATTGTTCAGTTCTTTGGTAAGAATGGTTGAGTTTCAGTCTTTTATACTTTGGGATGATCCTTCCAAAGTGGACATTATGATGGTCTTTGAAGTTTTCTACATGAGAGCCAGGCCAGTTGTAGAAGTCAAAGGGCTTCACTTCCATTTCTCCAAAGTATGTACACGGCCCTGCTCTAGTCAGTGGATGAATAAGAACAGCCAGTGGTTGGACATGGAGATTTTTACGGATTGTATGAAGGCATTTCATATTGATTCAATTATTGCATTTAAAATCTCATAAATCAGAAGAAGAACCTTTCCATAAAACTCAAGACTCCTATTGCTAATTAACATCTTGTTCATATCAAAGGTTATAATCCTGTTTAAGATTTTGATAGGCATGTATTGATCATGTTCCAGCTCATGTAACTTTTCAGTCAAGTTGGCAGTGTTGCATGTTTCCACTTTTCATTTTGTCATCTTATATTTGTTTTTGGTATGTGTGGAAAGGGAGAAAGGCCATTGCAACTTATGAGAAATCCATCCCATACTATACAAGGTTAGAAATAATACTGGTAAAGTTTTCAATAATAATGTTATGCAAAGTTAGGGATCAAAAGTACATATGCAAAGAAACGGTTAGAACATAGAAAAGTTCAAATGCACAGGTAACAATTCAGACTTAATACAATCATCTCAACAATAACACATCTCAAATGATCAACACTTTTAAACATTTTTAAATCTCAAATGCCAGGAATAGTCTTCATCTGACTAAGATATTTTCCTGTAAGCTGTCCCTTAACTTGAAGTTAATGCGGAGAATTTTTGGAAGTATGATGCAATATCAGCTGCATTTGCTTAATTCATTGCTGCTTTCCTCTGAAACCTCTTGAAGGTGCTCAAATTACCATTCTGACTATAGAACTTTACACTATGGTGAAATAATAGCTGTCTTTAAATGCAGTTGGAGGAACACTATTTGTTCCTTTTGTCTCTCGACTGCTACAAATTTATAATTTCTCATGCAATACTGGTTGCGACATTCTGACTAACTTCTTTTATTGCATCTTAATATTATTTAAATGCATAGTCACCATTTGCTTTCTGACAGCCCAAGTTGTCAATGCATTGTTCTGAGATGTACTGTACATATTTAACGCAAAACACATGGGTGTTAATACCATCAGTCAATAGTTCTTTTTGAAAACCAAATTCAATTATGGCACATTACCAACAAAACGTGCACCAAATTTCATCTTGTTGCAAGTCTTTGTAAGACATCTGGGTTTGTCTTTTTTTTAAAGGCAGTTGAGTGCTTTAATGGGTCAAAGTTTAAGAGGTGACATCACCATGTGTCCCTGAAGAGCCAACTTTGTACTCAATACAAAAATGCCAGCTGAATAATTCAAATACTTTATTGAGAACAAGCTTTAACCTTTCATATCATTGGATAAGAAAATTCAAAGATATATACGCACATATAATTTAAATAATGCCAAATCCTGAAGAAAATTCTGTAAGCCTACACTAAATGATTGTGTTGAACAATTCTGGTACATCTTTACCAGTAGTGGTTAAAACTGAAATTCCAGTGGTTTTCTTCAGACTGACACGTGTGGTGAAAACGTTTTGGATCTGTCATTTAAGAACCTGAAATTTATAATTTGATTAAAGGGTGTAATTTAACATCGCCACATCTGTACGTACTTTTTTTTAAAAAGATTAAATTAATTTGGTTGTACTCTGACCTTCCTAGTTGTAATAAAGCAAAATGGGTTCAAACCTTTCTGTGCTTTCTTCAACACTACAAATAAACAGCTATGATCAGAAGAGCATTAAATGTTTTCATTGCTGTGTCACAAGAAAATGACTTCTACACTAATTTTGAATGATTGGCTCTGCGGAATTTGGGGATATCCTGAGGTTGTGAAAGGCATTAAACTAGTGTAAGTTATTTTTTAAATCCTGTACAAGTGTGATCAAACAAATTTCAACTTGATGCATTCTTGTCACTGATAGAGATTGTTGGGTTCAATACTTTTTGACATAGATGCGTGTAAGTTAGTGGGCTTTCTCTTATGCTGGTGTTTGTTTGTGTGCAATATTTTCCAAGGAACGGTTGATTGTTTTTTAAAATATGCCTTTTATTCCCAGAAGTATCAGTTCAGATTTATCATTTATTAAACTTATGAGTATTATGTTAGTTACATTTTTGTAAAAAAAAACGTTCTTTTTCAGTGCTCTTTTTTGAGTGAACCTAACCGTAAATTTGATCGAATCTTTCAAAAGTCACGTCTGTGAATTTTCTGTGGTGCAGGAGGAGGAGAAAACTTATCATTTCAGCATTATTATGAAAAGTAGGCAATAGTTTCACAAATGGCATATTCCATCTCTAGGGGTAAAGGTCAGAATTACCAACTAAGGAGTAACTCAATCAGCACATTCCTGGAAAGAATGTATTAATGTCTGTAACATAAATTGAGGTTTCAGGGAGCTTTGTAAAATGCTCGAGTTCTGCTTTTATAAGTCATACAAGACCCTCGGATATGCAACATTACTTCGGCACACTCCTAGCCAGCTAGTCCACTAACATAACATTGTTGAATACTCTGGCTCTGTATATTCCAAAGATTTGGATTATTGTAATATTAATATTCCACCACCAGTAAAAACAATTGATCTTCCTGTGGTTCAACATGCCTAATGTTTATTCATAACCATGAGTTTTTCTAGGAATCAATGTCTGTTTCCTTGGATTAAATATCCAGTAAAGGTTGGGAAAACACTTACTCTTATCTGAATATCTACATTTTGTCTTTGTTTTCTAGTCTGTGGTTCAAAATTGGTTTGTTACCTTTTCACCATGATTGAATTGCAATGTACAAACTTATCCTTGATGTAATTAGCTTTGGTGAGGGTGAAAAACCAAATTTTCTCGAAGTATTTTAAAATGACTTTTCTCATAATATACTTCAGTTTCTTGACATAGTTTGCCCTTTACAAGTTGGCTGCAGGGAGGCAACCTGGAAGTCACTTGGCACAATGATGGAAAGCCCCGATCAGCAACAAGGATGAGCTGTCTACCGTTGTTAGACTATAGAACCAGAGCACTAAGCCCTGCTAAGGGGAAGCTAACTTGGTGAATGTGGGGAGGGTGCCTTGGAAAGCGTAGAATTTTCTCTGCGCATAGCTGTGTTTTTATTGCTGATCTTGGACTGTACGGAAACCCTAATGTGGATGAAGATGGCCTGTAGGAGAATCCGTTCCAATAATCTGACTTTCTTTGTCTGTGTTTTGACCTTGCCTCTGCTTTCCCTCTTGAAGGACTGGCCCTGTTATATATTGTGTTGAGTTTCCCTTGGGAAATGGGTTAGCCGTCCAGGTTTTAAATAGGGATATATTGTGTGGAAAGCTAGGCTCAAAGAAGAATCACGTGTCATTTCCTTTCTTTTTTGTTTTTGCTGAGCATCTGAATATCTTTAAATAAACATTCCTTTTTTTTATTTGGACAACTTAGTGAACTCCACCCCACCCATCACGATTCTCAGCCCCCTTGTGACATCACAAGGTGAAGGAAAAAAAGCATATGATTAAAATCTGCAATTGTTTCAGTCTCTTTCATAAGAGGCCTCTTGTTTCTTAAACAAACTGATGCTTTAGGTGGACTGGAGGTCTTCAAAAAGCAAAGGGTTCTTAGTTAAGCTGTGGGGTGTAATGTAGTTAAATTGTGAAGAGGTTGGTTCTCAGGTGCACTTGAACTTGGAGCTGGTTGTGGAGATAACTCCTTTCCCACAGGTTATAGCTGTGTATTACTTTATGGCTGAATATTACCTTGGCTGCATATTTCCCTTGCAGCTGACTTGATAGTTTGAATAATGTTTCTGATGTCATCTGAATTCAAACAGTTTCAGATGTTATATTTTTGGAGCAGGTAGCAAATGTGGATACCCTGCTCTGTGATCTGTGACAAGTTCTAAAGTCCTTTTCCAAATGAGGTGTTGGGCCAGAAAATCCCAGCCTGACAGTTTCTGACTATTTGTGTTTAGGACGAGAAGCCATCACAATACTTTGAAAGATTGATAAGACCCATTTCATATTGAACTATATCCATTGGGTTTCACTATCTCTATTGTCCTTTGTATTGATCATGTATCTTTATTAAAGGGATATGTGAATTTCACAAGTATCTACAATTGCCCACATGTTATAGATATTTCCTTGAGTTTCAGGACTGTCTGGAGTTTCATACTGCCAAGTCACATGATATGGTACAGCATCTTAAACACTTTTAAAAATATAGCTAAAGGTTTGTAGTATCTTACTGCCTGTACTGGGCATGACAAGATGCAGAGGAAATTCAATAAATCAAACTGAAACAATCATTTCTAAGGCACATCAAGTGTACTCATAGAAGTGAATAGATCTAATAGTGCCAACAGAATTTGCTTGGTAAAGAGGACAAATTGATCATCACAAGTATTGCTTGTTATTTAGATTGAGGTGAATGACTCACTGACAAGTGGCACCTAGGCAATTCCTGTCACTCTTAAAATAAATGCCAATAGTTGGCATGATTTGAGGGGCATGGTGGCACAATGATTCATACTGCTGCCTCACAGTGCCAGGGACACGGGATTGACTTGGATTACTGTCTGTGTGGATTTCGCACATTCTCCCCATGTCTGCGTGGGTTTCCTCCAGGTGCTCTGGTTTCCTCCCAATTCCAAAGGTGTGTAGGTTAGGTTAATTGGCCATGACAAATTGCCTGTCAGTGTCAGGAGAATTATCATGGTAAGTACATGGGGTTATGGGGATAGAGCCTAGGTGGGATTATTGGAGGGCAAATGGCTTCCTTCTGCACTGTAGTGATTCTGTGATGGTATGATTAGAGTCACTGGAGTTTAAAAGGCACTGAATGTTAACAGTAGAGGAATGCCCTGAAAGAAAAATAGAACAGCACAACTCTCAGTAACTTTTACAGATGCACCATGGGCAGCATTCTATCTGACTGTATCACAGCTTGATATGGTTCCTGCTCTGCCCAAGACTGCAAGAAACTACAAAAGATCATGAATGTAGCCCAACCCATAACCCAAACAACCTCCCATCCATAGACTTTGTCTATACTCTCTGCTACCTTGGCAAAGCAGCCAGTATAATTAAGGACACCACGCACCCCGGACATTCTTTCTTCCACCGTCCTCCATTGGGAAAAGGACACAGAAGCCTGAGGTCACATATCAACTGAGTCAAGAACAGCTTCCTCCTGCTGCCGTCAGACTTTTGAATGGACCTGAAACCATAAAAGAAAATCCTGGAAGATCTCAGCAGGTCTGGCAGCAAAGCTCTGACAAAGGGTCATCTGGACTCGAAACGTCAGCTCTTTTCTCTCCTTACAAATGCTGCCAGACCTGCTTGAGATTTTCCAGCATTTTTTCTTTTGGTTTCAGATTCCAGCATTGGCAGTAATTTGCTTTTATTTTATATTTTGAATGGACTTACTTTGCATTAAGTTGATCTTTCTGTACACCCTAGGTATGGCTGTAACACTACATTCTGCATTCTCTCATTTCCTTCTGTATGAATGGTATGCTGTGTCTGTATAGCACAAGAAACAATACTTTTCACTGTATATTAATACATGTGACAATAATAAATCAAATCAAATCACAACTCTTCACTCCCGCAGATACTATTGTATTATGTCTGTAAGATATTGATGGCGTGACTCTACATTATTGGGCAACATGAAGCCTGGAACCAAAAATGAGGATATGAGAAGAAACAAAATTTGATGGGTTAGTATTTTTTTCACTATTTTCTGAAGTTTGCTTTTCCTTAGATTTCCGGCCAATGTTTGCTGACAAAGTGAAAACGTTCAGTATTGAATCTTTTTCCTTGGAATAAGAATTAATGAATTTCAAGTCATAACAAGGAAATAGTTCATTTGATAAACATGCAGTAGAATTACTACTTGGTTGAGTAATACAAATGCAGAAGTAATGTTTAACTCCAGTGCGATAATAAATGTGCAGGTTTCTCCCAAGTGGCAGTAATTGTATTTTTACTTGCTGTCCAAAAACAGTGATTGCAGATTGTATATGTATTATGTGAGACAGAGAACCGGATCTTTCTCTTTTACATTAACTTTCTGGATGTGCTGAGCTGCCTTGCTTAAAGTAGCAGCTGTGTATTGCTATTAGTAAAATGAAAATCTGAAATAAAAGCAAAAAGGTCAGATCATCGGTAGATGAAAAATTGATTATATCTGAAATGTTGACTTGACAACAAACAGTATTAGACTTTGGGTTGAATTCAATCCAGGTTTCAGGGTGCGGGGTAGTGAGTGGAGAATCTGCCAGGAACTAGTAGGTCAGAAACCTGCTGCCGTAAAACTATGTTGCAGTTCTTCCAATGGAAGGTTAACGGGTGGATCAGTCATCCTGCTGGCAGGTGGCTTAAGTGCCATTTATATTAATTTGCTCTTCTTGAATGTTCTTCAAGACAGTTGCCTGCTGGCATCCTGCCGGGATTTCCAATCTTGTGTCAAGCCAGTGTCAAACACAACTGATAAAGATTGGTGCTCACAAGACAGTCCTCTGTTCGCAAGAGAATTCAAAGTGATTGTGGCAATTTTCTGCCGTAGTGCTGTGCTGCTTTTAATGCGCTGTTCACCACTCTGCTGGGGCAGACCAGTTCCTGCCTCCATCTCCATACTGAGCTGATCTTCATGGACAGCACCATGCTGCTGGACCCATGGATCCACCTGTGTCATCGTCTTGGATCAGTACAACATCTGGGATTGGGGAGTACAGTGACCTCCTTCCCCCTCTGTCTATCTGGACAGCTCTATGCTGTGGGATTTATGCAGCCACTGCAACAAAGGTCCGAAACTTAACCAGGATTGGAGCGAGCGGGGCGGGGATAGGTGTTATGTGGCTGATGGTCTGATGAAGAGAAAGGAACAAATATGGCAGGAGGGCTATGCAAGGAAGTGGGGGAGGAAGACGGCTCACAATGGCAGACAGAGGGGCCAGATGGTGGATGAAGATGATGAACAATGGAAGGTAGAGGGAAGGGATAAGGCAGGTCCTAACATGGCTGCATAAAAAGCTCACAAAAAAAGTGGGGGGGGGTGGGGGTAAGGTCAAAGGAATACTGCATTGTCTATTGGAAGAGGATGGATGAATATTCTAGAGGCAGTGGGTAGAGGTCGAAGTAGGACATGGGCGCCTCGGAGCTGATAGGCTCAGGGTGGTGGGGGGCGGGGGGGTGGGGGGGGGTGGGTGGCGTGGTGGCGATGGTGTGGTGGGGGGGGGCGGTAGGATGGTTGAATTAAGGAACAGACTTCCTCTTGAGGTTACCAGCCTTTTTCCTCTGCGTTGCTGACTTCCTGTATGGTCTGGTGAAGATGGATGGGCTGGAGAGAGTGATATGAGTGTACTGGACTAGTATTTAAATATGGAGCCAGGATCTTTGAATCTGCAAGCTGACGCAGGCGGACAACTTAGGTGTCACCCTGTCAGGAGAGTCAAAGGGGAGCTTGCCTGTGCATAACTAATAGTTTTCAAGCAAAAAATCTGGTATAGGATTCTGCCATTCTTGTCAGTGGGACTGGTGCAGCCACTATCATATTTAATCTCAGAATGGGGGAATTCGCTCTTTGAGTGTCCTGCTGCATTTATTTGCAACTAGATTGCACATAGTAAAAGTAAACGTGAACTTCAAGTGTAAATGGCTTTTCCATTGCCCAAAGATAGCTGTGGCCAGCCATCAAACAATGTCCGCCATTCTACTTGCTCTTGCTCATTTAATGTCAGTGATATGTGGTCTGATAAGTTGTTATATGGGAATGGTGTGGCATCCTCTACACAGGATCAGGAAACTGTATGGTTAAAGAAATAATCAGGTTGAAGAATTCTGATTGTAACAGCGCAGACAGAAGTGTAATTTAGAGTGGTGGAACAATGTTGAATCAAGAATAGAGGGATATGAGAGGGAAACGAAGGGTGGAATTTTACTGTCCCGCCTGCCACAGGAATCATAGCAGGTGAGACATGGATCATGCAATGGTCCCTTGATAAGATTTTCCAGTCTTGGGGCAAGTGCAGCCAGAATACCCCATCCAAAGAACGGATTAAGGGAGAGAAAGAAGTCAGAAAGAAAAGGCTCTTGTAAAGAAATAGTTAAATAAAAAGCTCCTGAAAATAATTACAGTCTAAGTAATGGTACTCCATGCATATAATAGGAATTTTTCAATGCCACGTTATGTTTTAGGGTTATTTATGTTTGAGGTGACGACTTAGCTTTCTGTGGCGAGTTTACTTCGCAATATAGATACAGGAATTTCATGTCACTTATGCATCTGATTGGGGCACCAGGCAGTGAGATGCTAATTTTGCAAAGCTACTGCAGAGTGTCGCATCTGAGACACCAACAATTTGCTTTCTGTATTTACGCATGCATCTGCCTTTGCCTCAAGTTGCTGTGGCATTTGCACATAAATAATGGCAAACTCAATGAACCTCCCCATTATTTTAGAAACAAATTTTGGGTCATTATGTTTTGCTTTATTGTTGACTCCGGTGAAGCTACTACAATGAATCATAGTCTGAACTGCAGAATAGAATTCATGCATAGGCAGTAGGGAAGTTATAAAGACTTTTATTTGTGTAACACCTTTCATGACCTCAGAATATGCCAGTGTTTTGCACCCAGTGAAGTACTTGAGTGTAGTTGCTATTGTAATGTGGAAAATACACTTTTTCTGTCTTGAACTCACACTCACATTTTCACAGAACTAAAAATGGAGGAAAATATGCTCTCCTCGTGTCTGTTTTAAGTATATTTCTGAAGCTGTCAGGAAAGTTCCTTACAAACAACACTAATGGCAAACCTTGCTGTAGGTAAACAGTAAGAAGTTAACAGACAGGAGTATGGGTTATTAGATTTCTGTCTGTGCAACATCTGAAACCTCAGTGCTCTGTGGTTCAGCTGACAGGCTGAGAGAGACGGACAGAGTGTCATTTCTTTCCCCCAAGATTTGATAGTCTCCTTAAATGGTAAGCCTGAAACCTCGAAAAAAACATAACATGCTTGGCAGGTTCAAGGGTCAACCACAATGGGAATTCAAAGCTGACATGGTTTGCTGGGCTTTTCTTGTTCCTGTGACTGGAAATCTAATTCTTTAACATGTTTTCTCAGGCTTGTACACTGCGATTCAAGACAAAAATGTACTGCAACAACAGAACCTCTGGCATAATCACTTGTTGGATATTCATTCTTTCAATCATAATGGGTATTTTTTTAAAAGAGGGTTTAAAAGAAAACTACCACTATTTTCTGTGTGTTAACTAGTCCAATACAGACCTGCACCTTGCACCCTTAACCAGCCGCTGAACCCTGCCAAGAAAACGTGGAGACTTCTGCCTCCAGGCACCAAGGCAGACTCCTTTGGAGTGGTGTCCTCCTAGTGAACCTGGCTGGAAATACCTCTTACTACAAAGGATATCATTTACATGATATAAAACAAAAAAGAATTATTTTACAGGAATGTTAGAATGATCTCAGTTATTGCATAAACAATTTTTTAAATCCAACTGACATTTTTGGGCGAGCAACCTGATTCACCATTAAGTTTATCCCCATTGACTTTGGTTTCTGTTTTGTTCAACTTTAAAGGAAGTGACTCAGATCACTTTTAAGCCAGGTGAGTTCCAGGAAAGTTACTTAAACAGTTGGACATCAAAGAGGACAATGTAAAACAATCAGTCACCATTAATAAGAGATGTCATATGGAACACTCTACTGTTCCTCTTGATGAGTTATCACAAATATTACATTGCAATACCACAAATATATTTCCATTATAACCAATTATGATTAATTCCATAAACGGAGGAAAATGTACTGTTGAATGGCAATGAAGAAAAGAAGTGAGAGACCTTGGCAATAGAGGTAATTCCAGATATAAATTCTGCAATGTTGTGGGTTGCTTATCTGTGTTACTAGATTTTTTCATTTTCAGGCTAAGTGCTTACGCCAGTGGGAAAACGGGAGCTGGTGTTGGCAGAGTCTGTCAGCTGGGATTCATCCACCTGAAAGATACAAATGAGCTTATCTTGGGGAAGCTGTCAGGCAGCCTGGCTGTTCAGAGATCAGGGTGCCATTTTTAAAGGTGTGGAGACAGACCTGCCCCACAAAAAATGAAATGGTGCCTCCCCCACTGATCAGGGGAGCATCACCAATCCCTCACTAAAGAGGGACATCCTGCCCCACCCCCCCCACCACAAATAATGGGTAAACCTCCCCCCCCCACACAATGCAGGTATGAAGATTATCTGAATCCCTCTATTAGACCCCCTTGATCCTCAGACATCCCCATTAGGCCCTCTTTCAGGCCATGCATCTTAGCAGTGCCAATGCTAAGCTTCTGTCATCCTGCCACTAACACCTCACCCTCATGCCTTGGCCCCTGAGGGAGATCAAGGTGATAAGTCCAGTGGCTATTTGCTTCCTTGCTGCTGCCAGGCTGCAGACGAAGGATCCCTTAAAGATCCTGGAGATTGGATGGGCTTAGGTTGGGCAAAGGGGTTGACCTTGCTACACTCCCCTGGGTGAGTCTTGTGGCTGCACTGCCCCTTCTAGCTCTGATAGATCTGAAGATCACCCCTGGTATGGTGATTTCAGGAAGGCTTGCGATTAATATCTTAATTCATTTGTGCAAATTATGAAGTGGCCAGGCCACTTTAATCTCCATGCTCCCGGTCACCTGGCAGCCTTTAATATCACTGCAGAATTCCATTCTGTAGCAGAGATTTCTGTTTCTCCCTGTTAGAAGCTGCAGGTTGAGTAGACTCCTTTAAAATCCTCTGAAAGAGAGGAGATGTCAATTTCACTGGGGGGGTAGGGGGTCCATTCTGCACTGCTGTACACTCAGCCCCAATGTATTCACATAGTTTTATTTGATGTCTCTAAGGTTTCTTAGCAAACTGAAACATTTGAAACCCTCCCATTCCATTTGAAACCTTTGCTCTCTGTCAATTCCAAGATGCAGTGCTTTGAAAGATCCTCCATTGACAGCTGAATGGATTTCTATTCATGTTCCAATCAGCTGTGTTTATTTACATTTCCCTTCATACTTGAAAGCATCTCAAATACCTCCACTGATCCTGACCCTAATGTTTTCAATGATTCTAAGCATGATTGACATCTGTGCTTTCTTGGAGAAGGGGCCTAAATGGACAATCTGAGGGGGCAGAGGGATCTGAGTGGGGGTGTCTGAGGGCAGAGGGGACTTGAATGGTGAGTCTGAGGGAGCAGGGGGGTCTGAGTGGGGAGTCTGAGGGGGGAGTGTGGCTAAGTTGGTTTGGGTTGTGTTACCGTCATGCTTGGGTGGTGTGGGGGAAAGGACCATGGTTGACCCATGATTTGAGTGATGGGGGGAAGATGCCCCCTCATTTCTGATAGGCTGTTGACTCCCCTGTGCCCTTGGAGTAAAACATGGCAGGTGCATGCTTATGATTACAACATCAAAGTCCGCAAGTGCCATTCCTGTTGGGGGATTGGGCGCATGTGGGGGGTGAGCTGGTGAATAAGTCATCAAACCCAATAAGTGTATTACAATTAACACGCTTGCATAATTATTGGGTTGCTACCCACTATGAGCAGGAACCCGATCAGGGCCTGTGTATGGGACAGGCCAGTCATGATTGTCTTAACACTTGTCAGGAATCTCGACTTTTGGTTGATGCTCCATTCTGTAGAGTGTCAAGATTCCCATGGGCTGTTTGCCAAGGCTGGAGAATCCTGACATTAGTCTCAAAATGGGAGAATTTCATGTGGATGCAAATTACACATACGTTGAAGTGATTTTTTTCCCACTTTTCTTGTGTTTCTGCTCAAACTCATTTGCATAAAATCTGCGATGCCTGAGTGCATTCAGACGCTGATTTAAAACATAATTTAAAAATATTAAAAGTGATAATTCAATTCAATTTGATTAATACATTTGAAAATGATTTATGACAGTCACTAAGCAGATCTTAAATGATTGAACATGACTTTTAAAAACTTTATAGAACCATTTCCTAGTTATGTTAGTTTCTTTGGTATACTTTTTAGAAAATGACATTTGAAAGCTGTCAAAACATGTCTATTTGTGTGCTTGTGTCCATAGACCCATTTTAATTTTAACATCCTGTTCAAAATCCTGTGATCAAGCACATGAAGCAGAATCTCTCATTGAAGATTAATTTAACGTTGGGTGCACAGCCCATGCTTTGGGAGGGGTAGGCTTCCAGCACAATGCTTTCTAAACTGGCGCAAAAGATCATAGGAACTCTATTTGGGCTCTATTTGATTAAAATTTAAACATTATTGGTAAATCTGATTTTGGGTTGACAATATCAGCACAACTGAGCAAAAACTATTCTTTGAGACTTTGGGAATAGTCTTGTGGCACAGTAGTTAGCACAGCTGCCTCACAGCACCAGGGACCCTGGTTTGATTCTCGGCTTGGGTCATTGTCTGTGGAATCTGCATATTCTCCCTGTGTCTGCATGGGTTTCCTTCGTGTGCTCCTGTTTCCTCTCTCAGTCTGAAAGACGTGCTGGTTAGGTGCATTGCCCAAGGTAAATTCTCCTTCAGTGCACCCGAACAGGTGCCAGAGTGTGAAAACTGGGGGATTTTCACAGTAACTTCATTGCAATGTTAATGTAAGCCTACTTGTGACACTAATAAATAAACTCTAAACTAATTAAAGGTGAAACAAAATTTGTTAAAAGGCTTCATTTGTGCTACCTGCATGTAACTAATCTGATATACATTATCCTATCATGTTACATTGTATGAAAAATAATTCCTGTTAAGTACAGGGTGGTATCAAAAAGAAATTGATTTCCTTTGAAAAGAATCCACACTTAAAGTTGCTAAGTTCTGTTTGCATTGTTAAATGTTGATTCTGAGTATATTTCCTCGCTATTTCATGATATTACTATTAACTGCAGGCTGTTAAAAGGGTGGTTTTTTTCCTGCCAATTCCCTGCCAATCATCCACATAATGTTGCCCTGAGTGTTTAAAATATGACTTTTCTGTGAAAGTTAATGCTGCTGAAAAGTTACAACAACAATCAATGCTGATACTTCAACTACCCTTGGCTTATGTTTGATTGTATCTGTCGCATAGACGATGTCCTATTTTAATTCCATAAACTGGACCAAAGTAACAACAAAACGATCGGCATAATAACTGTATCAGAATTTGCCATCAAAGTAACAGCAAGGCTAACAGCACTTACCAGTATGTATGGTTAAATGTACAGTGACTTTAAGCAAGGAGCATGTTTTAAGTATGGTTAAATGTGAATGTCTGAAGGTTGCTGGTTGAATTATGCTGCTCCACTGTTAACACTGTGAAGACGGCATCTCATTCATGGTCTGCAGGGCATTTTTCTGACCTTGTTTGCATCTGGTGCAGCTCGTGCCGATCCCTGAAATTAGCGTACGGGCCTGAAAATCAGTTTTGCGCCCACCAGTTTGCCATCATCCTGGTCCCTTTCTAATTATGCAAACTGGATTGTGCTCTTTCTGGGCACGAGATCATTTGCATATTTAAAGTATCATTTAAATATGCACAGCCCATTCGACACTGGAGTCTCCCAGCTCCAGGGATCTTCAGCCTTCGGGCTCGAGCAGAGGCCAGGTGCGATGGCCACATCAGTAAACTGGGAAGCCATTGAAGCACCCAGTTGGCTGGGTACATGGTGGGGCAGTGCCCACCAGGCATCCTGGCAGTGTCCACCAGCATCCTGGTAATGCCAGTTGGACATTGCCAAAGGAATGGGGCCTGACAGGGGGTGGGGTTCTGATGGGGGGCTTTGACAGGGTCATGCAGGGATGGAGCATGAAGGGGGGCATATCAAGGATCATGAAGGGGGACCGATTGGGAGGGACCTGATGCTCCAATACTAGTGATCCGCATCGGGAGGGGTGTGGAAACATGCCACCCATGAGGGGGGGGGGGGCGGGGGAGGGATCCCAACGTCTGTGGAGGAGGGAGGGGGTCCACCAGTGCACTGTGAAATCAGAGATCAGGGCACCCTTCCAAAATGGCACCAGAGCACTCTGCAGCTGGGCTCACTAGCATATTTAGAATCATAGAATCATAGAACCCTACAGTGCAGAAAGAGAACCTTTGGCCCATCGAGTCTGCACCAAACACAATCCCACCCAGGCCCTATCCCTATAGTCCTACATATTGCACCCACTAATCCCTCTAACCTACTCATCCCTGGACACTAAGGGGCAATTTCTTAGCATGGCCAGTCAACATAACCTGCACATCTTTGGACTGTGGGAGGAAACTGGAGTATCTGGAGGAAACCCACGCAGACACGAAGAGAATGTGCAAACTCCACACAGACAGTGACCTGAGCCAGGAATCGAACCCAGGAGCTGTGAAGCAGCAGTGCTGACCACTGTGCTACCGCGTCGCCCACCTCGAGGTCCTACCCCCACCTCTCTCCCAAAACTGACGTGAAACTCACCACTCTCCCAAAAAATGACTGATCATAGGACGATTGCGGTCCAGAAGCATGCCTGATGGACTGGCACAGAACGCTCTGGTATTTTCGCCGTTATGATACTTAGGGGGGAATTTTCTGGCTGTTCACACCAGTGGGCTTTTCTGGTCCCACTGAGGTGAACAGAGATTTGTCTGAGTAGCAAATTTTCTGTCTTTGCTTGCAGCAGCAGTGAGGCGTGAAAGGCCAAAAATTCCAGCCTTAGTTTTTTTTTGTTGGGAAAATTATATCCTTCCTGTTTTTTCATAAATTTCAATGGGGTTTCTCCGTTTTCACCATTCTAACTTTGGAAACCCTGTTTAAGCATGTAAAAAGGGTCACTACATTGCCTTCAGTAATTCAAGCAGGAAACTACTCCAATATGGAGTAAAACATTTGTTTCAATTGTATCATCCAAAGATAGACATGTGTTTATGATGCCAAACAAGAAAATTAACATTTCTACCCTAATTCTGACATAATTTCATTTGTCCAACTGCAGGTTGTCATCATGCCATTAGGAGAATTGGATTGAAGCATAGGGCATAATTCTAACAAAAAATAAGTGCTGATGAAGTGAGAAATTGGGAGCTTCAGACCTGGTTTTTGTGTGAGTTTGAAAATGCAATCTTATGGAAAAAGAGCCAATTCTCGCCAGCCGGCGGCTGGGGAAATGGGGGAGGGGCATAGTTAAAGCCTGAGCTTGTTAGGGAAACCGGCTGCTAGGGACACCATTGTGCAGGCCACAGTACTGAGAGATCTACTGCCGCTCATCCGGATCCCCCCAGACATCAGACCACTCCCTCCCCATGCCACCGATTTGCCCCCTAGCAGAGATTCCTTCTCGCCCTCCAACCCCAATCACCACCCTTCTGCAGAGTTCACTTCCCTGCCCTCCACCCCAACTGTTCTCCTGGCAGAGTTTCCTGCCTTCACTCCCACCTCTGTAGTGTTCCCATTCCTTACCCCCTGTCATTACTGCACCCCACAAGCTATGTCCCTACCTAGACCCTTAGCACAGCCCCCGGCACAGTTAGCATGTCTGGTGGCAGTGCCAGGGTGCCTGGAGGACAGTGTCAGGATGCGAGGTTAGGCATTGTCCCAGGGGCCCTACCCCTGACATCCCAGGAGCTTCAATGGCCTCTTGAATCCCTTCCCGATGAGGCCATCATGTTTGGTCTCTGCTGGTGGAAACTAGCTGTGATTCTCACAGGGGAGAATCTTGACTGGCAAAGTGGTTAAGATAAGTGAGCCTGGACGTTAGTGTCAAGGATTTGTTACATTATGCTAAGCACGTCATTCATACTTACATTGGCAAAGCAGGGATGGCACGATTGGGGAGGCAAAGAAATGGGCATTTTTTTCATTTTTCACCTACTACGTGATCTTACCACCTCACCTTGCTGAAAATTGGGTGGGGTATAGTGGTAAGATCACATTTACAGTGATAGAAAATAGGAACATGTATACGGCATTTGGCCCATCAAGGTTGCCCTACCATTCATTATGAAAATAGCTGATCATCCAGCTCATTCTTCTAATCTCCTGCAAATAAAATCCTAGCCAATTCAATTTCTCCTCATATGTTTGTCCAGCCATCCCAGCAATCAGTCTGGTAAACCTTTGTTGCACTCCCTCAGAACAAGAGCATTCTTCTTCAGATAAAATCAAAACTGCACACAATATTCCAGGTGTGACCTCACCAAGGCTCTGTCTAACTACAGCAAGACATCCCTGCTCCTGTACTCGAATTGTCTCACCATGAATGCCAACCTGCATGCTTACCTCAGCAACTGGTGTACAAGGACACTCACATCTTATTGCGCATTCCCCTCTCTCAATTTAAAGCCATTCAGATAATAATCTGCCTTCTTGTTTTTTGCTACCAAAGTGAACAGCCTCATATTTATCCAGATTATATTGCATCTGCCATGCAATCATCCACTCCTTCAATTTGTTCAGATCACACTGAAGCATCTCTGCAACTCCTCACAGCTCATCCTCTCACCCCAGCTTTGTTGTAATCTGCAGATTTGGAGACTATTGCATTTCGTTCCCTCATCTAACTCATTAATATATATTATGAATAGCTGGGGTCCCAGCATTGACCCCTGCAGTAGCCCACCTGTCACTGCTTGCCACTGAGAAAGACATATTTTTGTCTTACTCTTTTGCTGGAATTCTACACTTCCCCCAGCATGGATTCGGAGCGGGTGAGGGGTGGACATTGGTCGTGTCCATTGACCTTAATGGGAATTTTCAGTCTTGCTTGAGCAAGGCTGTAAAATCCAATCCTTTGTTTCCTGACAGCCAACCTGTTTTCTATCCATCTTAATACATTACCCCCAATCCTATGCACTTTAATTTTACATGCTAATCTCTTGTGTGGGACCTTGTTGAAAGCCTTCTGAAAAACCAAATAAACCACATCCATTGGCTCCCCTTTATCATCTCCTATATGATCCCTGGAAAAGTAGGGGGATTTAGTTCAAATGGGCAGTATGGTCGATGCAGGCTTGGAGGGTCAAAGGGCCTGTTCCTGTGTTATAAGTTTCTTTGTTCAAGCTACATCATCAAAGAACTCCAGTGGACATGTCAAGTATGCTTTCCCTTTTGTAAATCCATGCTGACTCTCTCCGATCCTGCTACTGTTTTTCAAGTGCTCGACCATTAAAATATTTATAATACATTCTAGCATTTTCCCCACTACTGACATTAGGCTGTCTGGTCTGTAATTCCCCCTGTTTTCTTTCTATCTCCCTTTTTGAAATAGTGTGGTTACATTATCTACCCTCCAATCCCTTGGAACTATTCCACAGTCTATACAATCTTGGAAGACGACCACCTATGCATCCACTATTTCTAAATTCACTTCCTATATACAACCCCAACTACTGTTTTTTTTTCTCCCTAGGTGTTTCTCTGCTCTACCCATACAGATTCAGAGCTAATATCCTTCCTCAACATTGCATTAATCTGCTCTTTAACGAGCAATGCAACCCCACTTCCTTTTCCTTTTTGTCTGTCCTTCCTAAATACAAAATACCCCTGGATGTTCAACTCCCATTCCTGGTCACGCTGCAGCCATGTCTCCATAATCCAGATTATATCATGCCCATTTACATCTATTTGTGTGATTAATTCATCCACTTTATTACAAATGCTCCGTGCATTAAGGCACAAAGCCTTGAGGCTTGTCATCTTAACATTCCTTGTCTGTTTAACCCAGTTTGATTCTGGCCCTTGGTTTTTCTGCCTATCACTTTGCTTATTCCCCTTACTGTCTTTGTTATTATCGCTGTTTTCTCCTCTTCTGATTCCTTGCATAGGTTCCCCTTCACCCTGCCATTTTAGTTTCAATGAAAAGACAGTTGATGGGTTTGTACTGCGCACTTCTCATTGGATTTTGTGCCACTCAGAGGCTTGTTCATGCTGTCCCATCTAGTTTTATGTCCCATCTAGGAGATGGAATGGTTGCATAGTGGTTCAAATCTGTGGTTCTCTGTCCCAGACAATGATTCAATCTCAGCTAGGTATTTGGGGAAATGCCCAATCTTGTTTTACAAAGAGGCAGGGACAGTTCAGCTAAAATGTATCCCAAAGCATTGCAAGAAAATGGGATAGCAAGTATGTAATGGGACAGCCTAAAGAAAGGGAAGATTTTGTCTTGTTTTCATTTAAGCTAAGGCTGGCTTTATGGGTTAATGCACTAAGCTATACAAACTTGAAAGGTACAAGTTCAATTCTTAGTGTATGTGGAATTATGTAATCATAGCTGCGACCCCAGTGTTGGGTAAATGTTAAACACAGTTGCAGATTTTGGTCACTAACTAATGGTTCTCGCTGGAGAGGCCACAGAGACCTACTGGCCTTGAAACCTTCCATGTTTGAATAATTTGACAATGTTTATCGCTTGGGTTTATACAATTAGAACAAGGCCATTTGGCTGAATTACCACAGGACTGTTGTCTATGGAATGCTACCATAGAATATATTATTGCTTTTTGGAGAAAAAGAGAAAATTGAAGATGTGGAAGAAAGATTTATGTCCTTTAATGATTTGTTAATTTCTTCAGTACCTGGCCACTTTACAAATGTCATACTATCAGTGCAGCAAGGATAAAAATAGCTTGGATATTGTGGCTAACCATATTGGTTACTTATGGACCAGTACAAGAAATAAACTATACTGTATGAGTTCTGACTGAAGCAGTAACTTCACTGCAGAAAGGCGAAAGGCAAAACTGCTTAGTGCTAGCCTGATGTTTTTGCTGATGGTGTGAACTTGTATTTACTAGGAGAGTTTAAAATAAAGAAAATATAGTTTTCAATTGCATTAAAAAGTACTGAATAAATCCCAACAGAATGTAAAACAGGACAAGGTTTGTCTGAAGAATGTTAGTTATAACTCAGCTGCTTCCAAATGGGATTTGTATAGGAAGTGATGACTCTGGAAACAGTGATTTATATCAAAGTAGTAGAAAAGGCTGTGATAAAATGTAAACATTTATTTTGTCTCTGTATCAAAAGAATATTCTGCCTTGTCTGTGAATGCAATGTGCCTGTTATGACGACTGATAAGCCTTAAGTACACGCCATCCATTGCATTATCAATTTGATTATAGAGTCTATAAAAATATTCAACAAGTCAACAATTTTGATTGTGAAGCACAAAGTGTACCAATTTTAAAAGGCCAGGATTATTGTATTGAAGACCTAGCAATTTTAATTGATGGAACAGCCTATGATGAACTTAATTTTATTCTAACTTCCAGGGAATGTAGCACAAATCTTTGGGCTGTGGTTTCTTGATTTTATTTTATATTACTTTTCAGCAGAGGCTGCAATCACATAGCTGTCATCTCTATGTGCATAAATGTGATTAACTACTGCCAAGATTTTCCACAATAGTGACACTTACCCTATAACCCAAAAGTGCTTGAATTACTTCAGACCAATCTCAGCTCTTTTTCAGCTGGGATTTTACTGCCCTACCCACCGTGGGAATCAGAGCAAGTGATGGGGCGGACAATGGGAAGGTCCATTGACTTTGGGTGGGATTTTACAGTTTCGGGACGAGTGAGGCTGTAAAATTTTGCCCAACGTGTGAATTGTGTATCATCAGCAACATCTCTCACTTGGATAATCAGCTAACCGTGTACATTGTAGAAACATTTTCAGAAGGCTTCTGTTTAATGCCATCGGTATAAAACATGCAATAAATTAATCAAACATAAATAGATATTTGCTGCGTCCCAGCTTGTAGTGGGATTCCACAAATCGGATAATACTTCATGATGAAACGGTATATCATTTTACCCATTTTCCAAAATGGCAATATTACCACTGGACAATATTATTTATCTTTTTTAGTGCAAATTTTAAAAGCAATATATTTACATTCTCTTTATTTATCCGAACATTGTATTAAAGGCAAAGCTGAAGAGAAAGTGATAGCCCATTGGAAAGCACTAACTGAACTAAACTATGGGAATGATATTCCAAAATCTGAATGACATTCATAAAATCATTGTGACCCATTTAATATACGGGAGTTTAGAATTGCAGTTTATATGACCCAATATTGTGATAATTTCTTAGAATGCACATGGCCTACAAATTGTTTGATGTTACAGTATCATCAAAATCTAATGGGCCCAGACATTATTCCATCTGTTGTACTGGAGACTTGTGCTTCAGAAGTAGCTACACCTCTGATTAAGCAATTCCAGTTTAGCTATAACACTTGCATCCAACCCACAAAGTGGAAGATTGCCAATCAGCAGCTTACATCTTATTCAACTAATTATTGCGCCATCAGTCAATTCTCAATGATGGATTGCCTCATCAATGATGCTATTAAATATTGTTTACTCATTAATAACCTACTCAGCAATGCTCAGTTTGCATTCCACCAGAACTTCACTATAGCCTTGGTCCAAACATAGGCAAAATGACTTGAATTCGAGAGGTGTGATGAGAGTGACTGCACTCAACACCAAGCTTGGTTTCAAGGAGTCCTATTAAAATTGAAGCCAATGGAAATCAAGGGAAAATTCTCCACTGAATCTAATCCGACCTCGAACAAAGAAGATTGTGGTTGCTGGAGACCAAACAGCTGAGCCACAAGGCATCTCTGCCAAATTCCTCAGATAATGCCTGAGTCCAACTATCTTCTGCTTCATCAATGGCCTTCCTGCCATCGTAATATTAGAAATGGGAAGTTTGCCAGTGATTGCACAGAGTTCTGTTCCACTTACAACTCCTTAGATACTGAAGCTGTTGATGTTTAAATGGAGCAAGATCTGGACAACATTCAGGATTCGGCCGACAGATAGCAAGTAACATTTGTGCAATGCAAGTGGCAGGCTATGTCCATTTCCAGCAAGAGAAAATATATACACCTCCACTTCACTTTCAATGTTTTTGCCGTTGCTGAATCTCTCGCCATCAGTTTTAACTGGATAAGTCACATAAGTATTTTAGTTACAAGAACAGATCAGAGATTGGTGGTTTCTGATGAGTATGATGAGGATGGTGTGTTGGTTCGGGCCTCAGACAGAGGCTAGTGTCTGTGTGAAAGAGAATGTGTATGTGTGTGCGCGTGTGTGTGTGTGTGCGTCTGTGTGAGAGAGGATGAGCGTGTGTGTGAGTGTCCAACATTCCAGAAGTGT
Organism: Carcharhinus amblyrhynchos; assembly: GCF_965287045.1. Classification (NCBI taxonomy): domain Eukaryota; kingdom Metazoa; phylum Chordata; class Chondrichthyes; order Carcharhiniformes; family Carcharhinidae; genus Carcharhinus; species Carcharhinus amblyrhynchos. The sequence continues at coordinate 96,168,115 of NC_137326.1, read as the reverse complement.
GATATATGTATATGGGCGGAATTTTGCAGCCACGCTCACCCCCAAAACCGGAAAATCTTGTCCAAGGTCAACAAACCTTTGCATAATCCGCCAAATGCCCGCTACAAAAGACATGCAGGATAGGTGGATTGGCCATGCAAAATTGCCCCTTAGTGTCCCAAGATATATAGGTCAGAGGGGTAAATATGTGGGATTATGGGGTAACTTGGGTAAGAGTCGGTGCAGACTGGATGAGCCGAATGGCCTCCTCTGCACTGTAGGCATTCTATGATTCCCGGGAGGGCAGGCCAGGAAAATTCTGGTGATATACATATGTTGGGGTTTTGGGTTGCATGCTGCCCCTTTAACAGTGTAAGTCAGGTGACTCCTGGGAGATTAGTTCCCCCCAGCGTGAAACGTGATTAAGTAGAAGAGGATTTGACCGTGGACAGTGCACACCTATAATGAAGAGTTCCCAGTGTTTACATTAGGAGGCTTACTTTGGGGTTCTTCATGCATAATCCTTTGCTAAAACATTTGTAACAAGAAGCACTCTTCCCATTTTAACCAAAGGAGAATTCACATTCCTCCTATTAAAAATGACACAAAGATGAGATCCAAGAATATTTTTTAATAATACAATTTTTAAACCATAGTAAACATTTACCTATAAGAAATAGAAATGACCTCCATAAATTAGGCTTATGTCTCTTTGTACTTATTAATGACTTTTTTTATTCCTTGGCTTTTCAACACAATAAGAATATTTCTCAGGGGTTCCTTCACTCCTCTCGTGGATAAATTTTCCAGTCCTGTCCATTGCAAGGAATATCGCAGCTTGGACAGAAAGTGCATCAGATGATTTAAAGTCCGTTGATCTCAGACACAAATTTCTGGTCCTGGGGAACACTCAGCTCTGTGGGGGGTGGGGAGAATCAGAAACACATTAGTCACAGCTGTGAGGTGCAAATAAAAATTTGTGTTCTTAACATTACTGATGAGTAAACATTGACCACTAGTGACCTTCACCCCTGCCCTCTTAGTGAAATACAACTTTTAACTTTATGCTGTCTACTGCTTCTTCGAGGTGTTATTCCAGGATGCACATTGGAAATGGAGGTGTCCAGCTGTGATGCACGCCCGTTGCCTGTGATGCCCTTGGCGCACATCCCCTGGGTGGCCGGGACCTGGAGGATCCCGGCTAACTTCCAGATCTAATTGTTTCGGTGCCACTCTGTTCACTTAGCTAGTCCTGAGATGCCCCGATGAGAGGAAAGGGGGATTTGGAAGGTCTCGGGACATCTGGGATCTCCTGTGTGGAATGCTCTGGCATGGGCTTGAGTCCTTTCTCCTCCCTTGGGGTGCCCAGAAGCCTCGGGGACACTCCATGGGATGCCAGGGTAGCTGGACTGAGCTCCAGAAGCTCCGACATGACCTGGCTCTGCCAGTCCTGGAGGCCTTGATGCATCTGCCCCATGTTGTGTGATCCTTCAGCCCTGGCCCTCTGCGCTAAACTCTGGAGCCTCTCCGCTACAGCATTCTGTGAGCGAGTCCTTCAGTAGTAGCCTCTGAGCCTGGGCTAAGTGGTCGAGGCTCATAGCCACAACCTACTGAGTCTCCAGAATGCCAGCGAGAATCCCAGTCATGGCCAGCAGTGTCTCCCACATGCTCCCAACACCCATGGCTATCGAACGCTGTGCCTCCTGGATGCCAGAAACACCCTTGTCCATGGCCTGCTGTGTTCCCAGGATGGCCTGGACACTGTCACCCATGAGGACAGACCCCTGAGCCAGACTTCCCACTGTGGTTGCCAGACTTGCAAACCAGTGCTGGCCTGGTTTGCACGCTGTGTCAGCACCTCCTCTTGCAGCAGCACTCTGTTCAATTCCCCTTAACAGCCTTGTAGCCTTGTAGCAACATGGTTGCTGATACCCTTCCATGACTCCCCGGGTTTCCTGATTCAGCTCCATCAGCCTTGGGATGAACAAACGCAAAGGCCTAGTATCTGGCTTGGGGCTAGCTGAATCCTTGCCTCCGGCAGACATCCATGTGCCCACCTTCACTGATGTGTATCAGTATCTATGATGTGCTCACCAATAATTGAAGCCTCAACACTAAAGGTACCCACTGTGGTGATCGTCCCTGTGTTGGTGGATTGTGTGATACATGCCGTTTTAGTGGTGCTGCCCTCAGAGGATTCCTCAAAGCCTCCCTCCAAGGTGTTGCTCAGGGGGTCGTAGTCAGTTTGCTCCAGAGCAGCAGGGGCAGTGCCAACACCCAAAGGGCTGGGCTCCTCTGGTCCAGAGGGGAAGGGAGGTAAACATTCTACGCAGCAGCACAATTATTTCGAGGACGACCTAGGTTGAGGGCAACACTGAGGCTCACTTGCCTGCTGGACGCCGACCTGGCTGTCCGTCACCATTCGGGATGACCATTCTCCCCCTGCCAGCTCCATGGCATGCTGTTCAAGGCTGGTCCGCTGCTGCAGGTCAGGCACAACATCACCAGTCTTTGCAGTCTCGCGTATGTTTTGTATACTTGTCTCCTGTGGGCACATGAGGTGGATAGCAAGCATTAATATGTTAAAGTGCATGGTGTGTAATGTGTGCCTGTGTTTACTAGGATGATGCCGGAGTTGAGGGGGTTGAGCTATGAGGAGAGGCTGAATGAATTAGGCTTGTACTCGTTAGAGTTTAGAAGAATGAGGGGAGATCGCATTGAGACGTATAAGATGATGAATGGGATGGATAGGATAGAGATGGAGAGACTCTTCCCGCTCAGAAAGGATAGTAGGACTAGGGGGCACAGCCTCAAGATAAAGGGGGGGGGGGGGGGCGGTTTAGAACGGAGTTGAGGAGGAACTTCTTCACTCAAAGGGTGGTGAATCTCTGGAATTCTCTGCCCGTTGAAGTGGTGGAGGCTGCCTCGCTAAATATTTTTAAGACGCGGGTTGATGGGTTTTTGATAAGAGAGGGGATTAAGGGTTATGGGGAGAGGGCGGGAAAGTGGAACTGAGCCACGACAGATCAGCCATGATCTTATTGAATGGCGGGGCAGGCTCGAAGGGCTAGTTGGCCTACTCCTGCTCCTATTTCTTATGTTCTTATGTCTTGAGCGTTGTGCTGACAGTTTTGGGAAAACGGTCACCACTGAAAGGGTGAGAGGAAGGGGTTAGTTTCTGTTCCTGGGGGAAGGGTAACTTGTTGCACGCCCTTCAGCAGTCTAAGCAGGGTTTGAGATCCGTGCCAAGCATGTGTGGGGTTCCAAGTGGGATGCTCACTTACCCTTGCTGATCGAAGAAGTTTTTTGCCAGTCAGAGCGGGGTGTCAGGCTTCTGGCATTCACCGCTTCTGCCACCTCCTCCCACATGCCGTGAAGGCTGCACCCCTTGGGTTAGGGCCCTGGCCAGGGAAGATCACACCTGTCCTCCATGGCATCAAGCAGGCAGTCCTGGTGGCTCTGCTAATCTGGGTGCTGCTTTCCTCGAAGCCATCTTCGTGGTGTGACTGGCTACGTGTCTATTCCTGCAGCTGATATACAGCTCTGGCTATTAGGGAACTCTTTTTATTACAGAGCAGTACAAAATACAGATGCAAAAGTACACTACGAGGTATAAAGATTACATTTAAAGATCAACAAATAACCATGCTAATTACATTTAAGTACAATGATACAAACAAAGCACGATGACAGTCACTGCCATGTGTTTCAAATTGTTCACAGCCTGCCTTTAAAGCTGCAGACAACTCGCAACAGCATGTAAGCCAGCAAACCCCTATGCAAACAATATTGATGGCTAACACCCTCCATTAACCAATAACATACAAATACTACCCTTCATTAAGAAAGGGTTTGTTATATGCTATCTTTTCCAGGGCATTGCCCTCTAAATACACTCCTTCAATTATGACCAAATAATTTAGTCACAGTATAACAGCTAACTATTACACTAAAAAATAAACGTCATTTATTACCCTCCAGGGCATCACCTCCCATGTTTTTCCCCTGCTGGGGCAGGGCACAGGGGGGGTGCAACCCTGCGGCAGTACCTATATCCAGGAGTTGCACCCCATGGATATTTGGTGGGTGGGGAGGGAGCCACCTCGAACCTACTGTGTCCGGAACTCTCCTACCGGATTTTTCAGAAGGGATAAGGTGAGGGGTGCTCTCAGGGGTACTCAGTCTGGGCTGCACCCTTTTATTCTGGATTTTCCTCCAGAAAATGGGAACCCGCCAGTGTTACTATATCTGGGACTTCACCATTCAGAGCCTTCCCTTGCTGGATGTTACACCTCCTGAGGATTACTCTATCCAGGGGGAGATGCTCCCCCCCAGGCCACAAATAATGTGAGGGAGAAAGGGAAAAAATAAACCAACAAACTAATGGAATACAAGAGGCCTCATAACATGATAATGAACAGTCCTTTTACAACAATAGAGTCTTTCAACATTCCAGGGGCTTCACTTTTCAAAGCTTTCACCTTTCAACGTTACACCTTCCGAAGTTGCAAAGTTAATTTAAGTTCTTCAAAGATTTTCGAAAGATGTGCTCATATGGGAGGGTTCCCGCTCATCGTGCCAATTACAGGTTCATTGGCGTGAATGGGCTGTGCCCCCTGAGCATTTAATGTTATTCATGACTGTGACCTCTGCATTGCACAGACTGGAGAGATTTGTGTCTGAAGTTGCCCTGAAAAGCAGTCGTGATCTAAACAGTTTTCTCTCCAATTCAGCACTTTTGGGAGAATCCCCCTCCGCGATCTAGATGGACAAGGGCAGTAGATGTATGTTTCCTTCCAGGTCGCGCATCATCCTGACCTGAATCTATACCACCATTCTTTCATTATGATTGCTGGTTAAAATACTGGAACTTCCTCCCTAAAGGCACCATAGGCGCCCCTTCACCACATAGGCTAGCAATAAATGCTAACCTCTGATGTGATCCCACATTTCAGGAATAAATAAAATAAATATGGATAATCTTTTAAATTATGCAGTTGCATGAAAAAAAAATTGTATGTTCACTCAAGATTCCTTTTTCACACTAACACCATTCCTCAACACTTCATCTGAATGCGCAATTTGCCTTGTGCTATTATTATTACAATGATTAGTCTCAACTTTATTTTCAGACTAAGTATTTAAGAAAAAAGAAACAATTACAGCAATGACTGACCATGTAGAAATGTTTGTCTCAATGTACCAACCCAAACCACTATGGAAGAAAACTACACAATGAATTCACAAGGTTAAGTGTGTGTTGCTCCTTCTCTCAACTGAAAGAAGGGAGCAAAAAATTCACAATCAATTCCAATTGTTAAGAAAGGTTTTTATGTAATTCACAAAGTTCATTTTTTGTAGTAACTTTACCAGTAGCTGATTGTTATAAACGACATGGCGATTTATGAGAAAATAATTAAATGACTCTGTTTTTAATTATTCCTTGTGTAGAATCAAGTACAGCAATTGGCTAGATTTCAACCTGTGCACACAAACCAATAATTTTAATGAGCAGCATGATTAAACAAAATATTGAGAAGGTCAGGCAGAGAATATATTATGTGTTTTAACACTACATTTACGGCCTCCATTAAAATGAACACTGTTGGCAGTTCTTGTTTCTGGCAGTGTGGGTGCAGATCTTTCCAGTGGTCATTTGCTCACTCTCAAAGAAACAGGTATAAAGTTTCTTTCAGGGAATTACACTTCTTATGACCCCATCGCTTATAAAACATGTTAGCTAATAGGGGATGGATGGGAATGGCCCTGAGTGTTTGATCAGGAAATCCTGCACTGAGCAAAGTGAATGAAAATTCAATTAGTCGGTCCGGTGACAAGGGAGCAGAGTCACACAATCAATACAATCAGATCTGGCAGGAAATGTTTCTTTGTGTGTCTGAAAAATATAAAGAAATGGAAGATATAAGATTATTACACATTTAGAAAAGAATGGCTGTGCAGGGATCCTTTTGTACTGAGGTGTAATCAGAAACGTGCTAAGGACCACCAATTATTCTACTAAATAAATCAGGTTGTAAAATTAATTATTGGTTACTAATTCCAGCAATAATAACAAATGCTTTAGTGACTGGATGTATGTTTGCAATAACATTTTTAACACAATTTTTTTAAAGTTTAATATATAAAGGCCAGTCGATTGTATCAACCTCGTCTGATTGATATTTAACAGGAATAATCCAACCTGGCAGTGTAAAATCTTAGAATACTGTAAAAATACTGCTTTTATTATTGTTGAAACTGGGGCTTTTTCTCCGTGATCTAAGACTGTTTGTTTGTACAATGTCAAGTTTAAATGCTATGTTTTGTTAGCTGCTTTACACACACTTCACTGCAAGTTGTGTTAAACCTACTTGGAAGCAGTGCTACACTTTATACAACACTTTTTTTTACTGTGTTGATATTCAGTTGTTTCACTTTTATCAAACTTAACAAATGGTTTTTCCTGAGAACAAAAAAGCTGAAAATGATCCAGATTTCTGTCCACGGTATATAACCTTTTCTTCTAGTATCTTATGATATCACCAATTTAAAATCTCTTTGGGGATTCTAATAGCGTATTTGTAATCCAGCCAAGGTAAACCATTGAAAATGTAATACAGCATTTAAAGGTTTGATTTTAAGAACTGACATAGATATGGATCACTGGGTCTGTTGAAGCTGCATCTTGAGCCAATTATTAGTCTCATCTTGAGCCAATTTAATCACTCTGAGGGGGATTCATGGGGGGTGGGTGCAAGTGTTGGTCATACATCCTGACTAAAACTTCTCCAAATGTGATCTTAGCTGTAAATTGTCGCGGATATGATAGACTTGGGAAGGTTGGTTTACATTGCTTTGCAGGACCACTGCTGATGACAGGTTTCTCTGAATTCTGATTTCAGTAAGCACTTAAGAAGTGTAAAAAAAAAGCTAACAAATACTCCCATGAATCTTCAAAAACTGCTACGGTAAAAATAATTTTAATTTCCCCTAACACTGTACAGTTCCAAACCATAAAATTTGCCTTAATATGGCCCTCGTTAACATGCACCATCTCAGTACAGGGCATCTTCTATTTGTTTTGAAAAACATTTAGTCACACAGCCTATTATTCACAGTATCCAGAAAATGAGTAGTTACACAGGGTATTATTCAATCCAGCCTTTAATTATTCCATATAATTTCTGAAATGTCCACTAATAGAACTTTGTCAAAATATTGAACACTAGCATTTGACATAGCCTTGTTTACCATCCACCCCTATGGGCAGACATGGAGCTCATGTGACTTCAGTCACCCAGAGAGAATATTATTTTTTCTCAAGTGGGAGTTAATATGTGTTAGTGAGATAAAGAAGGACTTGATAAAAGGAACTGATCTGGCTCTTACTATCGCTTAATATTTACTTGTTGGGCATCATTATTGTTAAGCTTTGGTGCCAATTAGTACTCTGTGTACTTTGACTTGAGCTGTTTCTGAAGGTGGCATATTTACAAAAATTACTTGCATTACAAGAGAGGAAATTTGAGCCCTGTCCATGAGAGAATTTATGCTCTAAATTTACAATTTTTGCTGTGTATTGCAAGTAATGTCTGACAATAAATGAAGCACATGTGACTTAGCCATGACCTCTAGAATCACTACACATTGGACACCTCACTGTCCAGCCACACTCTACAAAAAAGGATAGACCACAAGAATTCAGTAACGTATGTGCTCCATGGTTTTTTACTCTGTATTTAGATGCGTTATTTACAAATGCATATTTAAGATTCATTGAAACAAATGTATAGTTAATTAGCAACCACTCTCTTTTTCATTGTCAGAGTGCTGTCTCGCCTTGCACGTGTGAATGTAGGACCATTGTGAAGATGGAAAATGATGGATATAAATAACAAGACAGTGTTGGTTCCAGTGACACTTCATCATTGATGTTGTGAGACCTGGCTGCACACAAAACTTTAATGAAATTTCAAGTGTTAAATGCTTGCTATATATTCCCAGCACTTCTATTTTAAAGTTAAATTTTTAGCATTCATTCATCTTTGCATTTCCACAGGAGGGTAACAGTTTTGGCAAGTGCTGCATCTGGTGAATATAGACCAAGATGGTGACATAAAGCAAGTCTCTAGCTGTGCTTCTTTCCTCTCAAAACAAAAATGATTTCTATGGTAACTCAAAGATGTGATAATCAAGGAAAAGATTCTACATGGAAATTATGGCTATTCTAATTGGAAAATGATTTTCCTGCTATCATCTTTGACAAACCACTTTCACTCTCATTGAGAATACTCAGGTAATTTGTTAATCCTAAAACTGGAATAAGATTAAACATAATGCAGATTACTCTAAACTCATTCTCCAGTACTAGTAATTTTTTTCATCCAAATTTTTTAAATAATGAGTCTACAAACATACAATATGGGCATGCTGCAATGCTGTTGGACTTTTAATACAGAACTTAAAAAAAGATTCTTCCACATTGTTTGTGATAGTAATCAGCAGAAGATTTTTATAACCAGTTACTAAAACTCTTCCCTCCCAAGCATCAGCTGTCCAACATGGACTCTGTTACATTCTGATAGTTTTACTTAAACAGATTCTGGATTTATGAAAAATACAATGAAATCAAATCTTGTACATACATCTTTTCCGTCAAAAACTTGCAGCTTTGTGTTTGGTCAAACTAAGGAGCGTTTTCTTTTTCCTTTGGAAATGTAGGTAATCATACTTGCAAAACAGAATAACGCTTTGTGCATGTGGTGCATTTGAGTGTGACACCAGAATGAGCTTAGACTTGCAGTAGAGAGCAGAACATTAGCAGCTAATTGAATATGCCTTAAGTTACAGGTATCACTTGTGATCCGCAGTTTATTGTTTTCAATTTTAGCCAAAAGGAGAGAGAAAAAGAAAGGATAAGTGCATAATCAAAACAACATTCTGCGCTTAAATTAAAGCCACGGTGAGAGTGTCCTCTCTTGAAAGTTTATACCTGGTGAGATCTGACAGTTTTCTGTAAGCTGTGACTGAAATACATTACATCTTTATTGAATTAATCCTGATAAGGATCAGAACTTTAAACTAGGGGTGAGGTGCTGGCTTGTGCCTGCATTGCTTGAAGCAGAAAGTTCTCAAAAGAATATTGATTCTGGCAGCCCTGGACTTCACAGCACAGCAACTCACTTTCTAAGGTAAAGATGTTAGACAGTTTTGAGCAATAACTTAACAAAACCCCATATTCTTACACATACGTTCTCTGCTGTAACAACTGAGCAAATAACGTACATATTGGACCATTTACTGAAGCTGCCGCAGAATCTTTTTCATCGAATATTGTATGTGACTTTGGATTGAACTCGAACCATGTGTTTTTGTTTATCTGTTTTTTGTTTCGAAACAAGACAAAGAATTGAAGTTTCAGTGTTTGAGTTCCATATATTTAAAGGTTATTGCATTGCTAAAAAGTCCAAATCCAAAACACTTCATAAAAATAACTATTTGTCCGTGCTTAGTAGTTGCATTTATTGTGATTGGAAATGGGTAATGAAATGGTCAAAGCTGTAGTATTAGTGCCATGCCTAAGATTTTTGTAAAAGGCCTTTCAAATGATTTCTCATTTCCATTTTCAATTGCATTTGATGAGATTGAGCGTTGCTAATGTTGACATCTCTCACAATATTGACCTTTCAAAGCAATTGCTGAGGAATAATTTTTCAAATATCACCAAATATTTATTGCAATGAGTAACATTGACCATGATTTCAGATAACCCAATTTCTAGCCTGCTGAAGATTTTATTTTAGTGCATCTTCATGCATACTTTTTATCCCCCTTTAGGAAGGTGCTGAAAGGATTTCCCAGCTGATTTTCAGCTCATTGAATCATGTCATGAATGCTCCTTCCATGGCCAATAAGTTCTGGTGCGAGACTGGAATGCAAAGCTTCTGGCCCAGTGATAGGAATGCTACCACTATGTTGCAAAACCTTGACTCAAACTCTAGTGAAATTAGATTGCTGCATTTTTTCATAAATAGTTAAAATCAAATCCAAATGACAAATTATTGTAACACACAGAATTATTGTCAGCAAAGCATATTTTAAAATTCTTTTCTGTTAGGTAACCCCACTTTCACAGAACTGACAATCCTTCTCATGGTGAGACCCTCTTTTTAGGATCCCATTTATGATCCATTGGGTATCATCTCTAAATATATTTTGATATATCTTTGTCTCCATTAACTCTGTCACATGACAATTAAGGGATGACGTCTGCATCCAGATGAAAAATTATGGTGATGCTATGATATTATGGTATTAATAATATTTCAACACTTTATAATGTTTCAATTCAAATTGAAGTATGTTTGATTTAATTTTGAAATATAGCCACCAAAACTATTTGTTTCACCTAATGTCCAATCATCAGAAATAGGCATTGCAATGTCTTCCGTCTTTCCTCCAGAGAACCTAAGTCAAGGAAATTGTCAGAACTTATATCAGACATAGACATTCTTATTTATTCCTTATCAGGCATCTCTGTGGTCTAATTGTCTTTGCACTTAATTGTGTAATTCTCATAATATCCCAAACCAGCCAGCCTCATTTAAACGTCATAGTGACATATTTATGGCCTCCTGAACTTTCAGGATGGCAAGCGCTCGGTGCCCATCAGTGAGAGATTTGGCAGGGAATGCATCCTCACCAACTCGTACAGGTCCACTGCCATTTTATGCTCTAATGAGTGTCAGTTGGCAACAGACAAGACTCTTCTGTCCTCCCATGAAAGGAAGTCTTGCCTTTCTAATCCATGTAGGCACAGCACTGCGCTGGCCAGAAGAAGTACTACAACACTGTGCTTGAGACTAAGGGCAGGATTTTACGACCTCATTCATCCCGAAACCGTAAAATCCCGCCTGAGGACAAGGGACCTTCCCATGCTCCACCATCAATCATTCTGATTCCCATGGCAGGCAGGCCAGTAGAATTTCAGCGTTTTTAAGTCCTGAAAACATTAGTTAACATTATTCTGCACATCTGCGATTCTGATGTTAAGTATTGCTCTAAGCTTGTTTAATTTCATTTAAGTTGTGATAAATCATAAATAATCAAAATTGTTTTGAACTTTTTTTCTCAGATGTCTTTCTCCCCAAACACGCTTCCCCCACCCTGAAAAAAACTCCAGTGTTCATTAGTGATCTAAAATACAGTTAATTCCCTGTATATATGACTAATGCTCCAGTAAAATATATTTCTTGTGGTTCCTATTAATAGAAAATTGATACAAATTATCTTGCTGTCTGGAATCCTGCTTTGGGGGAACGCTTTCCAATGATGATGCTAAAATAAGCCATTTGCAACAGAAACCTGCCAACTGGAGTGATCATGCTACTGTTTTGATATAATCATATGCATATGATTTCACCAAGACCACTCATCTCCAGCTTTGTTATGTCACCCAATTTTGCCTCTTCCTTAGCTTATTTGCTGCTGAAACCTTCATTCCTACCTTTGTAATGTTGAGATTTGGCTATTCTAACTCACTGCTGGCTCGTATCCCATATTCCAGCCTCCATAAACTTGATGTCATCCAAAACTCTGCTTCTTGTGTCTTAACACACCAAGCCCTATTCACCCATTCACCCCTCTCACTCACATACATTGGCTCCTAGTCAAGTGATATTTTTGTTTTGAAATTCTCAGTCTTGTTTTCAAATCCTTCCACCGTGTCATCCTTCCTTAAATCTCTCTCCAGACCCAATATGCTCTGAGCTATCCATAATCATAGAATCCCTACAGTACAGAAGGAGGCCATTCAGCCCATCGAGTCTGCAGAAACCACAATCCCACCCAGGCCCTATGCTCACAACCCCACATAATTACCTTGCTCATCTCCTGACACTATCATCAGTTTAATAAGGCCAGTCAACCTAAACCACACATCTTTGGACTGAGGGAGGAAGCTGGAGCAACCGGAGGAAACCCACGCAGACAGGGGGAGAACATGCAGCTTCCGCACAGACAATGACCTGAGGCTGGAATTGAACCTGGGTCCCTGCTGCTGTGAGGTAGCTGTGCTAACCTCTGTGCTACCGTGCCATTCCATGTGGGAGGAAACAGGAGCACCCAGAGGAAACCCGCACAGACACTGGGAAAATGTACAAACACCATACAATGACCTGAGACCAGAATCAAACCAGGGACACTGCGCTGTGAGGCAGCAGTGTTAATCACTGTACAATCATGCTAACCAATTGAATATCACTGATTTTAATTGCTCCACCATTAGTGGCTGTGCCTTCAACTGCCTGGCTAATTTTCGATTACCTTTATACCTTGTTTTCCTCTCATTAAAACCTCTCTTTTTCATTAGGCTGTTGGTCATCTACCCAACAGCAACACTGAGGCTCAGTGACATATTTTATTTTGAAGGGCTCCTGTGAGGTGCCTTGAGACATCTCATTACATTAAAGGTATTATCTTAATATACATTGTTGTTGTTCTCATTTGTTCCAAAATACAAGCTCCATAGCATATCAGGACATTATACTAAGTGAGAAATTGGACTAGTGTCTCGAACTGGGAGCATATTAGCAGATTGCTAACTCCACCTGGAGTTCCCATGCTGACAGGACCTCAGTTGCAGCACCTGCCTCAACTCCACTGCAACCAGTGATCAATGACTGCAGCTCAGGCACTGCATATCTTGCAGTTGAGGCCAGCTGCGAAGCCAGCAATCACCCTTGGGGTAGGTCTTTGGAGTAGGTGATCTCGAGAGTAGGAGAGCTTGGTTAGTAGCAACTGGTAGTTCTTTTCTGAAGCCAAATGGGGTACATCTGCTAACTTCATAAAAAGAAGAATTTGTCCTTTTTTCAGGAACCTGCAGAGGTCTTTTTTGACTCAAGCATTGCCCATTATCCAGTTTTACAGTCAGGATTCTACAAAACAAATCTGTCATCCAATGATTGATGCAGGCAGGTATGTTAGGTAATTACATATTGTGGTAATTAGCATATTGGATCAGACAACATTTGAAAGAAAATTACATTTATTTCTGCACCCCAAGTTGCTTTGGATTGATGTTGATATTATCCACATTTGTTTGCACTGCATGGAAAATATTCATCTAAAAAACTCTCTGATGTTTATTTTCAATAATCACTCATTTACTTGCAGGCTTGCACCACTATGTTGATTTTTGTTCAAATTCATCAATGAATATGCCCAGACAGATAAAACATAAATTACAGTGCTGAAATAATTTTCCTGAATAATAATCTGCAAGATGGGAGATATTACCACTATTGCAAAAGTTCTACTGAATCCTATAGTGTTCTTTGGTGATTTAGGCCAGAATACAGTGTGTTAATTAGATAAGTCATGCTGCTAACCTTCCTGCTGATTTATAATTTGTACCAAGCAGTTTAGTAAATGCTGCCCGAAAATGTTAAACAATATTAACAGACAATTTCCAATGTAATTAACACTTGTAATAGATTGAGGGCAACTGACTTTAAAGTCAGACTAGATTTAAACACAACTGCTCTTCTTGACTTACTGGCTCCAACTCCGAGTCCCTCCTCCACCTGTGGTACGCCATCTCCTGCCAATTGGTTCAGCTTTCCACTGAGACAATCCATAGGGTCCTTGCCAACCACATGGCTTTAAGGATGTGCTCTTCCTTAAAGGGCCACACTACAACAACACTTTAATTTGCTTTGAACAGTGCAGGTCAGCAGCACTGGATTGTATAACTGGCTTTTCAAATCAAAGTAGCTCTCTGTGTATACAAGGGCAGAGCTTGGTCCCCTGCACTCATTTAACAAAGAACTACTGGTTACTGTCCAGTTAAGTCTTCAGCATTATCAGCAACTGCACAGAGGACTTTTTTTTAAGTAGAACAGATTTTTTGCCAAAATTCAACTTTTCCTATGAGCCCATTACTGAAAAGTACAGTTACACTGAGGTTTTGAGTCACGATGCCAAGTCAAAACTGCAACATGTCAGTTTAAAAGTAAACAATAACTGGCCCATTAATAATATTTCCATTTCTCCAATTTCTGCAGTTGATACAGCTTTTTATTACAATTTTGCTTTGAGGTCTGAGATTTTTGCAGCTACAGTTAAATAATGGAGACACCAATAAAAACATTAGGATTCAGAAGGTATCAATGAAAGGTATAAAGTTGCATTTTATCCCCGAGTTCAGTTTCTAACCACATATCTGTGGCACCACAAGGAGAATCTACTTTTGCCTTGGTAACATTATTTAACTCCATCGTCCCTCAGCTCATCTGTTGCTGGAACCCCCATCAACTCCTTTGTTACCTCTAGATTTGACATTTCCACTGCTGTCCTGGCAATCCTTCCATCTTCAATTTTACATAAACATCTGCTCATCGAAAACTCTGCTGCCCAAACCTTAACTCATTCCAAATCTCATTCATCCATCACATTGATGCTTGCTAACTTTCACCAGTTTCTTGTCCAACAATACCTTAATTTTAAGGTCCTCATGGTTGTCCCTCCATGGCCTTGTCCTTCCCTATCTGTGCAGCCTTCTCCAACCAGACAGATCTTTATGCATCTTCAATTCTGGAATTCTGTACATCTCTCACTTAAACCATTGCACCATTAGAGGCCATGTTTTCAGCTGTCTTGGACCCAAGGCCTGGAATTCCCTGTTGAAAGCTGTCTACTTTTTACCTTTCTCTCCTCTCCGAAAAGTTAACGGCTGAAATTTTCCACCCATTCGAGTCAGTGGGATTGTCCCATCCCGCTACAGTGAATGGGGATTTGGCTTGTGGTCAAAATCTCCATCTTCGCTGCAGCGGGAGTGTGAGGTGTATGGATGATAAGATCATGCCCAACCTCTTTGATCAATCTTTCAGTTACTGATTTCTCCCTCTATGGCTCAGAGTCAAAAAATACAATTGTTTTACTGGTATCATTCTTGTTAAGTGTCTTGGGATTTTACTATGTTTTACAGTTCTATATAAATACAAGTTATACAGAATTAGATTTTCTTTCTATTTACTACAATATGTTTCAAAGACACATTTATATCAGTGCTCTTGATATAGACATGATGCCAATCAATACATTCACTGGATTCCATTAAATCAACAGTAATGGAGCCTTTACCTCAACATCCAAGTGCTCTGAGTCAGTTCAGCATGCTTCCCTCATGATGTAAAAACGGATCACTGCAGAAGCCCATCTGGTGAACTGTGGTAGTTCAGTGCCAGTTCTCAGCCGTTCTGTTAGTTTCTAAACTGGAGATACATTTATAAATAAATAAGGAAGCTGCTTTCACCCAGATTGTTGGTCTCCATATCTGACAAATTGTCTGCAAATGAGCCTGCAGAAGTCCAGCAATATAGGATATTATGTAAACACGGGATAAATCTATGGGTCATACCTGAGGTAAGTATAAAAAGTACCTTGTATTAATGCAGAATTCTGCGTGCTATCTGTGCATCAGTTAAAGTCTCCGTGCATCTGTGAATATAGGACACACAAAACCATTCAGTTCTATTATACTTCGATTCAGATTAAGGGCCGTTTTGGCTTCAGGCACAGTGTGAAATTGATGCTTCTTGCGTTCCATTGATTTACCCAGGCTCTGGGTTGTATTGTTCTTGCGCCTCGGCTGCTTTTCCCCGAAGAGACTCCCAGTTAGATAAGTTTAATCCAGCTATCAAAAGCTGCAATTTTTCTTTTAAAAAAATTAATGTCATATTTTCTTGCAGCATGTGGACTGCCTCACTGACATTTTCACTCTTTTTCTAACCAACTCAATGCATTTAAATTTTAAGAACCACGCTTTCGAAATTTAGCTGCTTGTTTTGAAGAGAACCTAAACTTGAAACCATCCCCAGCATTTGGAAATGTAGGTGGGGGCCGGGGTGGGAGGTGTACCCGCGCAACCCCAGCCGGGGGAGGACCGCAATAAACATTCATATCAAAATCTTGCTTAATACAACATAAGAACTAACGTAGATCACCACAGCTCTGAACTGCTTCTCATTCGAATGACCCTGAGCACATTTCTGGTGTCAGAAATCTTGCATTGCCAATAATTTGGAAACAGTTCAAAATTACGCAGTTGCCGCTGAGGATGTATAGACACTCTAAGAAACTAAAACAAAAATGTGGTTCAAAAAAAACTTTAAAAAATGTAAATAAAGTCTTGTTGCAAGAGGGAACTGATGGAATGTTTCATAATTGTTTTCCTTTCAGTTCCTCGAGTGCTGGAGGGAATTTAATTTGGAAATAAATTTAACAAACACTCTTGTGAATACTGGTAATATATAATTCAAAGTCTATGGTATTTAATTTGCAGTTTTGTCCTAAACTGTAAAGCCACTTTTAATTGTTTTTAGAAGAATGAGGATTAACTTTAAGATCAGCTTTATTTTTTAATATGTCTGGTTTAAAAACAAGAATGCAATTGAGAACACTGGGATAAAAACAGAAAATTATGGGAAACCTAACCAGTCTGGCAGTATCAGTGGAAAGAGAAACAGAGTTAGCATTTCGAGACAAATGTGACTTTTCAGAGCTAAAGAGAAGGAAAAAACGTGATGTATTATATCCTGTATAAGAGGGGTGGATCATCTGGAGCAGAATAGAAGTTCAGTGATTGGTTGAAGCTGGGAAAGATTTAAAGACGTGTAGGGCATGTGACAGAGGAAGTGTTAATGGCAGTGTGAAGGGCTAGAGAAGGTGCTAATAGTGGCATAAAGGTAAAGCAGCTGAATGTGTTAATGAAAGAATAAAGACCAGTGCTTAGTGAAAGCAAAACTCAGGAACAAGTGACAGATGGCCCAGTGAGGGAGACTGGGCTTTGCTGGGACAAAAAAAGTGTGTTGGATAAAGGAAGAGGTCAAGGTGGAGGAGAAAGGTCACAGTCCAAAGTTATTGAACTTAATGTTGAGTCCTGAGGGCTGTAACATGCGCAATCAGAAGCTAAGGTGCTGCTCTTTTCATTTGCTTTGAGTTTCACTGGAGTATTGCAGCAGGCCAAGGACAGACATGTGGGCATGAGAGCAAGATGTTGAGTTGAAATGGTCAGGAGGGTGGGGTCATGCTTGTGGACTGAGCAAAGGTATTTTGCAAAGCAGTTACCCAGACTGTATTCAGTCTCCCCAGTGAAAACAACACTGGAAGTCCAATTAAAAGTAATGACTGAGCCTAATCATAGAAAACAATCTTAAAGGTGTACAAAAAGTGTGAAGTAAAACTTTCTTTTTTATCTACATACATAGTAAATCACTTTACATCACTTGTTGTGGATGCAGTTGTAATAAAAATGGTAGACTTGCCTAATCTCCCTCCAAAACATGGTGTTAAACATTTCTTCCAGAAGGTCATGTTGTTTTTATTTTATACACTGAAAAGTTTGCTTAAGCACACCTAGTATATTTCTGCTGACATTACAGGTGAGATTTTATTGCCTCATTCGTCCCGAAACTAGAAAATCCCATCTGAAGTCAACGGTCCTTTCTATGGTCCGCCCCTCACCCGTTTCAATTCGCATGGTGGGCAGGCTGGTAAAATTCGAGCCTACGTCTCCCTCACATCATCAATAGGCTAAGCCTAATATTTCCAATGATATCAATGCTCACTATTTCAACAAACATGTGTGTGTACTTCAATGTGTATATATATATAGAAGATTGAAAGAAATGTATATAAAAGAAATCTTTCTATTCATTGATGATTGATTTCCGTAAGGGTGCCTGATGGAAGTGTTTTTTTTCACTTGAATTGTATAATGTGCTCAGCATTGTGCCATTGTGGTGGTGTTTTGCCTTACTCTCCATTTGTTGTGGAATGGTACAGCAAAGATACCAGATAAAAGGAAAGTAGAGAAAAATGTTTTGCATTCATATTACACAAGTGTGACAGACATAGGGCCATAACATTAACTGTACTGTAAGGACCACTTCCATGGTGCCAAGTTTACACATTCAACAATAAAGTTAAATAAACATTGCAACATTTAGCATCTAGAAGAGAGCTCTGTCAGGTAACATATAAATATTTATACCTACTTCTCATTTTACTCAGTTTCCCAGTTAGTCCACCATTTCATGTGTGGTAGTTATGTAAGATGATTATCAGTTCATATCTCTATCATATATTGCTGGTATTTTGAAGTCTGTTTAAATTAATGTGCTACTTTTTCTGCCTCTATGGGGGAAAATGTTGTAAACAAAGATTATTGTCAGAGTTTTAAAGCAGTTATGTACCAATGATATTGAATTCAAAGGTATGTATAAAGTTGTCAATGCACCTTCTCCCACTTCACCATCACCACCCACTTTCCAGAGGGAGCAAAGGCAATTTCATCAAAGATGCACTTGTTTCTGACCAGATACCGTCTTTATGTTGGCAGTCCACAAAACTGGAAAGTAAAATTTGACAAGGGAGCATGTACATTGACTTGAATTTAGCATACAACTCATCAGAAGTTTAAGGGTCATCTTATTTTTCTGTTGTACCATGTTGAAGGGAGTTTTGCACTTGTCAAAACAGCATAGTCTTATCACAAATTTCAGAGTCATCAAAATGAACAGCATCTTAGTGACTACACTTTTATATATTTTTATTGTTAACTACTGGAGCACTGGATGATCCATATGATTGTGGACTCCATTGTACCAAAATCCCCTTTACAGTTCAACATTTTTAACACAGCAATTTTCCTGCTCGCCAAATTAATCACTTGCTGCTTTATTTATCTGTGGTCTGTAAAATTAATTGATTTTACTTTGCAGGAGGTGGGGAAAATGGAATCTCTATTGGATAATTGTATTTTGCAAGACAGAAGAGGAGGAAGTGCGGTGAGTTATATCTATGTCAGTTGCACTATGTTGGAATGGAGCAAGCTGGATGGACCAGCTTGACTTATTGTGCATCTTGTATGTCAAGAGTTTTAACCCTTAAACTGAACCCATGATTTTGCATGCCCATTTTACATTTCCTTTGTCCAATTCCACCACTCCTCCCTACCCTCATAATATAAATCTCTGCTGACTGAGTTACCTCTCAGCTCTGACGAAGAGTCATCTAGACTCGAAACATTGGCTCTATTCTCTCTCCACAGATGCTGCCAGACTGCTGAGATCTTCCAGCATTTTTTTGTCTTTGTTCCATTATTCCATCTCTTGTTTCAATATTACATATTTTTAATATTACATATATTTTTAGGTATTCTACCTTTTGAAAGGACTCTTGAGTGATCCCAAGGATTATGACTTAGGTTATGAACATAACACTAAGGAATTGAACCAATTTTAAGTGGAGAAAAGGAAATTGAGGTGAAATGATTCAGTCATTAAAATACTGAATGGAAAACGTAATGGGATGGCAGATAATTTCACTTGAACTTTGAGGGCAAAAGAAGGTGAAATGAGTACAAAATCAAGAAGCTTTAAGTAAGTGATCAAATGAATCTGGACATTATATTTAAAGATTGTTGGATGAGTATATGTGCACCTTTAGATTTCCAGCATAAATCTTCCCAAATTCATGCTTTTTTATTAGATTCAAAACAAAACATGCTTGGAATGAGAAAATGTCAGCATCAGTTGGCTCCAATTAGTTAAACCACTGTAAAGAACAAACAAAATGCTTTAAATAAGTAATATTCAGATTGCTGATTTCAGCTTCAGTGTTATGTTCTTGATGTTTAAATCTTTTCACAATGAAGTTTGGCAGCCGTTCAAAGCAGCATTCAGCAGGCTAAAGCTAGGTTAAAAGACAATGCAAAGTCTGTTTTAATGCATGACAGCAATTTTTACCAACTTCTGGCATTACTACCCTCACGTGAGCTGATCACATGATAGTCATCACAATCACATCAGTTTACAAAATCATAAATTATTGTGAATTCTAATGCAGTTACCATGTCAAATAACATTCCCTCTAATGTGGACAGCATTGTAAACATCCTGTAATCCAGTGCAGTTTAACACATTTCATGCAGAATAAGCCTTTGTGAATCTCCGATATATGATTCGTTATGAATACAGATTAATCCTTCCTCCTGCACTCTTGTCTTGAAGATATGTTTACTTACCTCTGCACAAACAAATTCATCCATAGGCTCAGAGGGCAGGATTTTCTGGTCCGAACCAGAAAATCCCATCTGAGATCAATGGACATTTCCATGGTCTGCCCCTTGCTTGCTCTGATTTCCATGGCAGGCAGGAGAGCAAGATTCCAGCCACAGTGTCTGTGACAGTTTTCAGGCTGGGGTTATATCGGGCCCCATGAGCACAATGGGGGTAGAAGAGATGGGGGGGAGGTGAAAAATTGAATGGGATGGCAACGTCCAGCACTTTTGTTACTAATGGAATAATTGGATGGTCCTCCTACTCATAAACCAATTGAAGCCTTAAGTTGCCAATTAAGGACCTCTTCCTGCGATTGCTAGTATTTTACGAGTGATGTGTTGGTATTTTTCCACATAGGGAGAATGCCAGATATTGTGGGGATTACTGATCAGGCACTCTAACTCATAGCAGCTTCCCTCCACCCCCAGCACCCCAGTGGCAAGGATCTCTTCCTCAGGAGCACCTTCCCCTCCCTCACTGCAGCCTGCCTGAATTACCCCAGGGAGCCCAAGCTCAATTATTTGAGTCCTGGGGCCTCCTCCACTGATGATGATGCTGCATTGTTGCAATCTCAGTAGTAGCCACTGTACCTGGTGGCACTGTTGAGACTGAGAGATGTTTTGATTAGCCAACAGCTCTTGGAGGTGGATGTTTACCCCTTAAAGGGATGGAACCCTGACTGCAGGCAGCTGTTCAACCTGCTGTTCAGAAAAGTGGATCAGGATAAGTGGGCAAGGCAATGGTACTCCCCATCTTTTGCTCATCTTTCTGGCTAGTGGCCCATTATCCCCAGTCACAATTGTGTCTCTAATTTGCCTTCATGAATTACTCTAGTATCATTCAGGTGAAGATGCGCTATACCTTTCCTTAGGCCAATCTATCTTTCATCAAAAACAGTGCAGAAAGGTCAATACAATACTCTAAGATGTTATAAACAAGGCTCCCTAAAAGTGAAGCAGTACTTGTCCAACCTTCTTCGATATTCCAAAACCACTGAAATAAAGGCCAACATTTCATTAACCACTTTGCTTTTTTTATCAGGAAGTCTGTCCTTTCCTTATGAGCCAGTATAATCTCATTTACCAATATCATTATTGGGCAGACATTTCCAAGACTTTTATTTAGCTTTGATTACAGTTTTCATTTTTCCATTTGTCTTTTTGTTAGTATTTTTGTACCATGTGTTGATTTTTATGACTAACCTGCGAGGTGTACACTTTTCATTGTATTTGTATATTTTTTAGCTTGGTACTACCTCTTGGTCTGAAAATCAGAGTCACGTGATTTAAACATCATTAATCATTTGTTAACCATTGTTCCTTACCTACACAAGATGGAGCATTAGCCTGTATGGTCATAATCTCATTTTGTGTTGTGTCAAATACTATGGGAGGGATCTTATCCTCCCCCCACCCTGGCAAGATTCACAATTTCTGGGTTTCACCAGATCTTGAATCCATGACGGCCTTCCCGTGAATGGCAAACTTGGACTCAAGATCCCATCCTGCATATTATTTGGCATTTTTCCAACTTCTTGGGTGAGATTGTCCCATCTGGGACTACGCCCTGTGGCGGGGGCGGTTCAGGGATTTTGTCCCACTGTGGATGGAAATGGGACAAAACACCATGTTTCAACCCTGGCATAATTAATTGCGCATCTGGGGTTTAATGTTGTTTTCCGTGATGGGACATACTTGAAGACACATGTCCCACTGTCTATTGGGATACCGTATTAAAAGAGTGCCTGACATCTCTGACCCACCATTGAAGAAAGAAGGTGGAGCTCCTGAGTAAAGACTTTGAATCTCCAGGGACACTCTGACATACTTGAAAACACGGAAGCCAGAAGAGCCACCTGATGGACATCCTCTCCACCCAGTTCTGTGATGTTCCAGGATCCAGAATTGCTGGTGGCCTTCATCCAAATTCCGGTGACAGCTTCAGGCTGTTCTTCAGATAAGTTCCGATGTCTGTGCTCCACATTGGTACAGACATGTTCTGGGCCAACACATTAAACAACTAGCATCAAGGAGAATTGGATGTAGGGAGAAGATTCCAGTCAATCCTTCATTCCATTAGTGGAATGCAAGTTGGTTTCACACCAGCCTCCAGCGGGATTCATAGTTAATGGGTAGCATTGGAAGATCCCACTGTAAATTCATGCTGGCGTAAAACTGAATTTTGGGCCTCTCGCCAAATTGTACCACTTTGCTGGACTACTGGAGAATAGTTCCATAATCCAATACACTGCAAAAATGCAACAACAGATCCTCAAGTCTACAGCAAATAGTTACTGGAACAAGATAACAGAGAATTTTTATAAACTCTTCTTGCATATTTCCACATTTTACTTTAAATGAGTCCAATATATTTATTTGCTTGAAATTTGTGAATCAGCTCTGAGGACACCTAAGCATGAACAATTCCACTAGAACCTTAATTTCTTATTTAATTTGTACAATAATTTAAGTTGAAGCTAATTAATTCCAATATTATACCTTGAGAAATGAAATCAGAGTGCTGTTATGCATTTGATGCAATCTTTGTATCGCATGGGGAATTCAGTGGTACAACAGGAAAATGTAGCACTATCTTTTGAGGCAGCAGCTCTGCATTGCTGTTCTTTCAGTCATAAATCATCCAGCAGGGGACTGTTTACTCCCTCTGTCCAATGGAAATCAGATGGAATGAGAGTTAAAATCTAAGTGATCTAATTATTACACTTTTCCACCCCAGGGCTATTTTAAAACTGGGGTGGCCATCTCTTGAATTTATGCACAGAAGAGACCTATTACTTGGATAGGACTTGTTTAAAGACCTACTTAGCAGTGTGTACCACCCGGAAGTTACTGGAGATCTTGGCCACCGTCATCCCATTGTGCCCTACTGCCCCAATCCCCCCTCACTCGTTCTATCTTTCCATCAATTTATCTTGCTGCTGGCTGAGTGATCTCTAGGCTGCCTGTTATTGCCGGGGAATTGCCTTTAAATATTTGTTTGGGGTGAGCAGCTTAAATGAGATGCTACTGTTAAAGTGTACAGGATTTTAGGGAAGTCTGTGCCTTTCAGACGACACGTCCATGTGTTTTGCTGGCCAACTGCTGAGGAGTTCAAATCCCCCCTACCGTTTCTAACTTCATCAGAATCATGTAATTGAACTATTGTTAATTTGCAGTTCCCTATCAGCCACTGACAGAAGTATGATTTTCCTAAATTGACTTTGTTTAGTCGTAATCTTATTGTGTATGAACATTCTTAAGGGTACAGCAATAATATGGCATCCTGTGATGCTGTGCATAGCTACTCAGCTGTTACAG
Source organism: Carcharhinus amblyrhynchos (assembly GCF_965287045.1). Lineage (NCBI taxonomy): Eukaryota > Metazoa > Chordata > Chondrichthyes > Carcharhiniformes > Carcharhinidae > Carcharhinus > Carcharhinus amblyrhynchos. Next base: position 96,144,696 of record NC_137326.1, on the reverse strand, counting down.
GAGGTTGCTGGAGTTTGCATTTTTTCCTCTGAAAGAATTTTGAAAGAAATTTGTACAAGTTCTGGTCACAAACAAAACAGTAAGCATTTTTCATTTGATTCACCAAAAGCATTTTCCACATTTAAATACATTAACAGGATGGGGATAGTGGGGTAAGGTCTCTAGAGAGGTAGGGGGTTTTAGTTCAGTATGGCAGCATGGTCGGTGCAGGCTTGGAGAACAGAAGGGCCTGTTCCTGTGCTATAATGTTCTTTATTCTTTTATTCACAGTAGGGAGATATAAACAGTTCTTGTTTACTCACCTAACACTATTGTTTAATAAGCAAATCTATGTAAGTGTGAAGATGAAGGTGTACTGGGCATTACAGTTATAAATTAGGGCACTTGCTATCCCACACAGCTTGTCTGAGTTGTATTTTTCTAGGTATACTCCCATGTCTCAGGAAAATGTGATTTCAACAACTCCTTTATTACTTGACCAATCATTTCCAGTTGCATTATCAAATTGGCAAACTGTTTAGAAATCAAACTAGATTTTGCAGTTGTAATGATGGTGAAACTATCAACATTTCCTTGTGAAACTGATAGCAACAGTTAAATGCAGAAATCCAGAAGTAGTTGTCAATAATTCTTTGATCTGCACAGGTTGTGCTACTGAAGCTGCCATAGATAGCAATCTTTAAACTCACTAGTTAACAAAAGCTTGACCTTTTATGCTATAACATTTCTGTTTATGGCCTCCTCCTGAAAGTTCTGCCTTATTAATGAGGTATAATTACATTGTTAACCACATACTCGGTCATGACTATTGCTGAAGAACATCTCTGGTCCTGGAAAACTAGTTCATATTTATGTAATTTTGTAATTTTAATAGTTTTTTTTCAAAGTTTGTTTGCCATTCCAACTTCTAATATGTATGTCCCAACCCTTACCTGTAATTGATGCATTTACTTTCTGGGTTGCTGTTTGTGAGAATCAATCAATATGATTAGCTGCCTACCTTACTTGATAGTATCACTGTTTCTGGATGCTGTGATATCCTCTTTCCTTGACACATCCAAACCATGATTTGAAAATCTACATTTATTTAACCTGTGTCACATAAACTAGAGCATTCAAATCAGGCAATGATTCTCCTTTTGGACAAAAACACACAGCTCCAAAAGAAAGCATCATTTCAGATCTTTTAGAGCACAAAATGGTACAGTATTGGATGATTTAATCACAAATGTTTAATGCCTTAAGTTATACATCTTGGCAGTGCAGGAAAAGTTAATAGATTTGTATGTCTAAACTTGGTCAACACTTTGCTGGTACTGAACTGAACAAGAGTGGGTTTGGGTTATTTTTCGTGCTATATGGATTCCCTGCTGGAAGTGCAGAGGATGTCCGATATACTTGTCCATATGAGCAATGTGTGTAATACTGTACAAACGATGAGAGTATATCCTCTGATGTAACTTGTATTATAATAATGCTGGATCAAGGGACACCTACTTGCCTCTGCCATCCAGCATGGCTATGAATGCAAGGGGCTTGAGATTTTCATCTAAAAGTTCAAAGAGCTAATGCAATCAATCAGAGGCTTTCTATGCTAAGGCACTTCTTAAAAAACAAGGTCCAAAGGTGTGTGGGTTAGGTTGATTGGCCATGATAAGAAATTGCCCCTTAGTGTCCAGGGATGCATAGGTTAGAGGGATTAATGGATAAATATGGGGTACGGCCTGGGTGGGATTGTGTTCGGTGCAGACTCGATGGGCTGAAGGGCCTCTTTCTGCACTGTAGTGTTCTATGATCTATGATCTATGATCCAGTATTCACTTGGTAGTGCAGAGGGCAGTGGGCATTTTGCTCTGTGGCACACCCTTTGCTATCAATCTCAGTTAATCCCAGCACACAAAAACAGAAAATGTTGGAAAACCTCAGCAGGTCTGACAGCATCTATGGAAAGAGAACAGGACTAGTCATAGAGGCATAGAGGTTTACAGCGTGGAAACAAGCCCTTTGACCCAACTTGTCCATGCTGCCCCTTTGTTTTAAATCAATAAGCTAGTCCCAATTGCCCACATTTGGCCCATATCTCTCTGTACCCATCTTACCTATGTAACTGTCTAAATGCTTTTTAAAAGGACAAAATTGTACCCGCCTCTATTACTACTTCTGGCAGCTTTTCCGGACACGCACCTCCTTCTGTGTGAAAAAATTGCCCCTCTGGACACTTTTGTATCTTCCCCCTCTCACCTTAAACCTATGCCCTCTAGTTTTAGACTCCCCTACCTTTGGGAGAAGATATTGAATATCTAGCTGATCTATGCCCCTCATTATTTTTTAGACCTCTATAAGATCACCCCTCAGCCTTCTACACTCCAGAGAAAAAAGTCCCAGTCTATCCAGCCTCTCCTTATAACTCAAACCATCAAGTCCCATCAAGTAGCATCCTAGTAAATCTTTTCTGCATTCTTTCTAGTTTAATAATATCCTTTCTATAATAGGATGACCAGAACTATACACAGTATTCCAAGTGTGATCTTACCAATATCTTGTACAACTTCAACAAAACATTCCAACTCCTGTATTCAGTGTTCTGACCAATGAAACCAAGCATGCTCAATGCCTTCTTCACCACTCTGCCCACCTGTGACTCCACTTTCAAGGAGCAATGAACATTTATCCCTAGATTTCTTTGTTCTCCCCAACGCCCTACCATTAACTGAATAAGTCATGCCCTGGTTCAGTCTTCCAAAATGCATCGCTTCGCATTTATCTAAATTAAACTCCATCTGCCATTTGTCAGCCCACTGGCCCAATTGATCGAGATCCCGTTGCAATTGGAAATAACTTTCTTCACTATGCACTATGCCATCAATCTTGGCATCATCTGCAAACTTACTAACCATGTCTCCTATATTCTTATTCAAATCATTAATATAAATGACAAATAACAGTGGACCCAGCACTGATCCCTGAGACACACTGCAGGTCACAGGCCTCCAGTTTGAAAAACAACCCTCTACAAGCACCCTCTGGCTTCTGTTAAGAAGCTAATCTTGTATCCATTTAGATACGTCATCCTGCATCCTGTGAGATTTAACCTTATGCAACAACCTACTATGCGGTACCCTGTCCAAGGCTAGTGTTTTGAATCTGGATGAAGCTTCATTGGAGCTGAAGACAATGAAAAATAGGATGAGATTTATACTCTTGTGCTGAGGGAGGGGGATTGCTGGTAGAGGGCCAGTGGTGGAGATAGGAAAAAATTGATACAGATGCCATAGACAAACAGAAAAAGGAAATTTAAATGGTGGTGACCATGGCTAAGAAGGATGCTGACAGCATTTCAATTCCAATGCAACCCTTTGATCTCAAATAAATTCAACATGGAGTACCTGGAAAAAGACATTTCTATCATCCTCCAGCCACTTATGTTTGTTTTCATTTCCCTTCATGTTTGAATGCAAGTCGAGTACTCCATTGCAATGTATTTAGAGTCTAAGTCTGATTGACAGCTTGTGGTTTCACTTCTTCTTTTGCAAATGACTTCAAAGTTGACATCTCTGTCAGAGGCCTTCAAGGGGTTTGCTCTCACCTGCAACTTCTGAAGGAAGAAAGGAAAATCTCAGATGCAGAATGAAGTGCTGCAACGATTAGAAATCCTGCCAGGTGACCGGGGCACTGAAATTAAAGTGATCTGGCCCCTTCAGAATTTGCACAGCTGACTGGCAAGAATTTAGATATTGATTACAGGGTCTGCCTGAAATCACCATGCCAGGGGTGATCTTCAGGTATGCCAGGGCTAGAAGGGATAGCCCAGCCATGACACAACCATTATGACAGAGAGTGGCGAGTTCAACCCCTTGCCCTAGCCCAGCCAACCCTCAAGACTCTTGAGGGACCAATCTTATGCAGCCTGGCAGCAGCAGAGGGGAAAATGGCACTGGGCCTATTGGCTTGAGCCCCCTTGGGTTCCAGTGCCAGGTGACAGTGCAGTATTGACACTACCAAGGTGTGTGGCCTGAAGCGAGGTTGAGTGGAGGGCCTGAGGTGGAAGGGCACTGAGTAAGGGCTCTGAGGGGGAGGTGGGCTGTGTGAGAGCTATGAGGAGGGGAGGGAGCTGAGTGAGAGTTCTTCAAGGGGAGGGCGGTGATTGGGTGGTTTGGAATGAAAGGGAGGGCTGTGTGATGGTTCTGGCGAGAAGGGGAGTTGAGGAGGTTCGGGGGTCTCAGGTTGGGTCATCCTGAAGCCTGCATGGTGTGGGGTGGGGGCCAGGGTGACCCATTATTTTTTGACTGGGGGGGATGCCCTTCTTTGGTGATGGGTTAGCAGTGCTGTCCTGGTCACTGGAGGAGTGGGGGGGATGGCGGGGGGCACCATTTCATTTTCTGGGAGTGGGGGATTGCCCTGTCTCAGAACTCAGAGGCCAGGGCATCCTTTAAAAATGCCGGCTTGGTCTCGGAACAACATGTTCTCACAATGTCCTCATTAGCTGCTTTCAGGTGAGTGGCTCCCACCTGAAAGATGTTGCTGACCCCAACAGGAAACACTCCCATGTTCCCACTGCCATCCCAATTCCGAAGAATCACAGACCATGTTTTCGGGTTTTCTCATTATAAGTCTTTTTGAACTGTTCGAAGATGACAGCTTACACAGGTCACCTGACTATAGTAAGCTAGATAGGGTATACAAAGAGCAATGAAAATTACAGCTCAGGAACAGGCCCTTCGGTCGTCCAAGTATGCATCGACCATGTTGCCCGACTGAACTAAAGTCCCCTACCCTTCCAGAGACCATATCCCTCTATTCCCATCCTATTCATGTATTTGTTCAGATGCCCCTTAAAAGTCACTATTGTATCTGTTTCCACTGCCTCCCCCGGCAGTGAGTTCCAGGCTCCCACCACTCATTGTGCCAAAGAACTTGCCTCATGCATCTCCTTTAAACCTTGCCCCTTGCATCTTAAACTTATTCCCCCTAGTAATTAACTTTTCCACCCTGGTAAAAAGCTTCTCATTATCCACTTTGTCTATGCCCCTCATAATCTTGTAGATTTCTATCAGGTCACCCCCTCAACCTCCGTCGTTCCAGTGAGAACAAACCAAGTTTCTCCAATCTCTCCTCATAGTTAATGCCTTCCATACTAGGCAACATCCTGTTAAATCTTCTCTGTTCCCTCTCCAAAACCTCCACATCCTTCTGCTAGTGTGGCGACCGGAATTGAACACTATATTCCAAGTGCAGCTAACTAAGTTTCTATACTAACGTTCACTGTATGTAGTACTGTTGCATTTCAAAACCCAAACAAATAAGACACACAAACAGGCGAGTAATGAAAGAAATGTACAGGTACAATATATGCTTGACTTATGCCTGCTTTGTATGGCTCTGATTATATCTTCCCTGCTTGCTCCCATTAAATGAAAATGTTTCTTCCTGTGGTGAATGGAGAGCAAAGATTAGTTTTGGTGTCAGCCTTGAACTCATTTTCAATACTTGATGGGTCTCATGCTAGGTTACTAGATTGCTGCAATAGGAATTTTTAATAAAGTTATAAGATTAAGAGAGACACAATTAGAACTTATCATAGTTTATGAGCAATGTCAAGGTGAGGAGGAAAAGCACAGATTCTGTGTGAGTTGGATAGGAGTAATGTAATGTTGTTTAATTTGGACTGTAAATGCTTAAAGGGGTGAGGAGTGATTTATGTAGCACTTCCATTTGGATGTGAATATTAATCTGTTACATCAGTAAATTGAGGATTTTTCATCAGGTGCTATCTCCTTCCCTCCTCCCACTTTTCAAATGTGGACAGATTTGATAACGGCAAATCAATTGATATTTTCAAACTTTGGGTTACTGATTTTGTTTAATTCGCTGACCTTTCAAACCTGGGTACTGCCAATGAAAGAAGAGGAAAACCATATATATACCAGAAAGACGCTCTGTGAGAGAGTTGGTGCAGACTCAATGGGTCGAATGGTCTCCTGCACTGTATGGAACCTGAAAGACCGCACCCCCCCCACCCTGCACTGTATGGATTCTATGTGCAGCAGCAAGACTAGAAGATCCTGCCACCAGCCAACAGCAGGCCACTTCTGCCATGGTGAAATGCGCACTAAATCCCACAGATGGCATTTCAACTTAAAATCTTAATTCTGATTGGTCAAATCTGAGGGTCCTCATTCGGGTCTTCTTTTTCTATTCTCTTCCTGCACCCAGTGTCCACTAAAGTAGACTTTCGTTTCTTTCTGTAGCTTGTTATTCGTAGAACAGGTCACTAGTTGGTCACCAGGGCTTATAGCTTGAGAGGCGTCATTCCACATCAAGTGTGGCTGACCAGGAGTCTTTCCCACTCTTACCGCCAGTTATTGATGTGTTTTGAAGTATTTGCAGGTTGATACACTCAACCTGTTTGACCGTGTTATGAACATGCCTTCCTTGGCCATCAAGTCTCTGGGTGGGATTTGAACACAGTAAGAAGTCTCACAACACCAGGTGAAAGTTCAACAGATTTATTTGGTAGCAAAAGCCATTAGCTTTCAGAGCACTCACTGCTCCTTCATCAGGCTTTTGCTCCCAAATAAACCTGTTGGACTTTAACCTGGCACTGTGAGACTTCTTACTGTGTTTACCCCAGTCCAACGCCAGCGTCTCTACATCATGGGACTTGAAGCCAGAGCTCCCAGCTTAGAGGCAGGAATGTTACCCACCGCACCACAAAACCTCCTACTCCATTAGGACGCTCGGGATTATCTTTTTTTCCAATTCTGATGGAATGCCGGATGGCACACCATGCAATGTGATATTGTATTCATCTTAATGAATAAGAAAACTGCTTGAAATAATTCCCAAACCCACCCTCCCACGCATTAAAGAACTTCAGCTTTCCTCACACTAGCTGTGAATGCAATTGAGAGATTGAATTCCACTCATTTACATTAGTACCATGGACAATTGAGAAGAACAAGTTGAATTCCAGCATCAGAATACCTTAATGTGTTTTTCCACTGAATCTTTGGCAGTTACAATGATGTCTAAGCCCACCCTAGTGAAATAAAGCCAACTCACTTGATTGTTACTTAAAAAGAGCCAAAATGTCTTTTGCCTTCCTCTTTAGCCTTCCTGGGCTGTGCATATAACTATCTTTCTAGACATGCCAGAGGGTTAGAATCCAGACTAGGTAAAGTGAACTATGTTTGAACTATATATTCATCATCAACTGTAAACTTCACATCATTCCTGTATCTTACAGATGGTTGATGTGAGCCCAACAAGGTTGAACTTGTGGTTAAGTGGAGGACAGAGTAAATCCATTTTGATTTCTACTGTATCCAAGATATCCTGTTCAATTTGAATTTTCTTCATCAAATGATCTTTTGAGTATTCAAAGGGTTTGAGTAGTAGACAAAGAAGCCAAGGCAAAGGCAGATCAATGTGGCAAAAATATATTTTATTCATTGGAGATTAAATTTAAAAGCTGTTCTGTTTCACTAAATTTCTTGCTGTAGCAGGATATATGGCCTTAAGAGGAATCTGGAGACGCCCATGACATATAAATGCCATCAACATGAGTTGGCTGAGAAAGGCCAAGTTGTTATTTAGCTCCTAAGTGGTTTGTCCAAATGGACTGGTCAGACTGACAAGTTCATTCGCTGGTTGCATGTTAAATTGGACCAAATGTGCATTCAATTGCCTTGGAATGTAGGATTTTTTTTTCCTCTTTCTTAACTGGGCACTTTATCACAAGAAAGGTAGAGCTCCATCTCATTCTAATTGCCCGTATCAGATGATCTGGCAGTTTGTGTTCTCTTGGGAAGTGTTTGAGCTGCTCTGAAATTTTCATGGAACAATTGAAATACAGTACCCACAGATGTTCTGAATAATGGCAAGGATATTGGCCACTGATTTTCTGGTTGCCCAGAGTATTGCACAGGGTGAAATATAAAGCAGGATGTTTCACTTGTAACCACGTTCTTTCTTTATTTTAAACATGCGTGCCTTCTCCCAACAAATGATCAGTACTGGTATTTTGTACTAACTTGTGTTTGCAACACAAAGTGCGTTTGCTATGTTTGAAAGCTTAGTCCACAACCAATTAAATGACGTGAATGGCACAGGACAAAAAGGCTTGTAATTTGATATAAATTAGCACTAGTCCCATTTAAAGACATTGTGGGGGTGATATGGGGTTTGGGGGGGTGGTTGGGGGGTGGTGGATTTCTCATGGAATTTTGAACATCATTAACAACTTTTTTTTCTGGTGTGATTCACATCTTGGTTGTTGGGGCCTCCCGCTGAATCATTCACTCCAGATCAACTTAATCTACGCAGTCAGCTGGGAGCTCCTCTGGTAGTGGATATAATAATTACCTCCCCAGCACTCTCCGGCTCCTGTTCTAGATCCATTAGAGGAGATGGCAGCAAAGAAGCCAGCACCACATTTCTCATAAGGAGCACTGATCAAGCTCATGGATTGTATGCGGGTGTCCTTCCAGCAAGGTGATCACCCCTATCTGAGAGGCTTTGGCAGCCTTAGTGAGTGCTGGCTCACTACAGAAGAGGATGGACAGGACTGTTTCAAGCAGATGAATAATCTTCATCGCATGGCCTAGCGCCTTCTCCAGTTTCCTCATGGACTCCCTCACACACTCCACGCACCTCCAAGTTAATCTCTCACCCAGCCACCTCATGGTTGCCAACACCTATCACAAGGTCCTCTCCCTGCAACACACCGCCACCTTCCCCATGTTCCCCCCGATTAGCTGCTGTGTGCCTCACACCCCTGCTCCCACTCAAGTCCCACACATGCCACATGTTACAACTCATCATCATCTGAACTGGTTGGAATCGCACCTATACTTTCCCCACCTGTCTTGTTACAGTATAAGCTCCATTATAATAGAATTAGCAGGTCCAGTGTTACAGAGTCATGTCAGAGCTCAGAACCTTCACACTCTTTGCAGATGGAGCACTAGAGCTGGTCAGGGAGGAGGAAGGCCCTTTGCTGATGTCTCTCTGAGGCTCTAGCATCTGAGGAGCTGCTCCTGCAACAGCCTTCCTCTCATCTGTAGGGCACTGGTCCTAGCCATGTGCAATAGCACATCAGAGTCTCGCTGCTGCTCTATTGTGATGAGTAGAATTGCCAGCTTAACTAGCTCCAGAATCATGCACTGAAAAGAGGAGGACACCACAGTGAGCTAAGAGGGTTCCTGACAGAGATCTGATCCCCCTTCCTCAATGCTTCTGAGACTTGCACCCAAGCTCTCCCCATTTAGTGGTGTCTCTCCGCTAATTCTCACAACCTCCCCTCCAAGGCTATAGCCACATCCCCACTTTGCTCCCTCTCGACTCCCCCAAGGTGAAGTGTGTGGAGCGTCCAGAGTCTCAGTGGCATCAAATCCCCAAAATCTCCCCCAACCCAGAACCTGGCATTATGTGAAAGGGCAGTTGATTGAATGGCCCCCTTCCTGACATTGAAGTGGTGAGTGGTGGTAGACAACACTATTACACCTTGCCTAGGGGCACACATTGATGTAATCTGTGTCATGTTGAAGCTTGTATGAGCTTTGCATCTCAGTGCTTGGAGCCTAAGGTTCGAACTTTTTGAAGTTGAACTAATTAACTAAAATGAAGGACAAAGCAAGAAGGGCAGTACCCTTGAAGGGGAACCACCCAAAACAAAAACAAATTTCAAATGAAACTTAAAACATGAAATCAAAAAATAATTAACAGAGTCAATAAGATACCCCAGTCCCTGTGGTGCCCAATGGGTATGGAAGGCCTCAATGGTGCCAGTGGGCACCACATGCTCCTTCTTCGGGGCCACCCTTCCATGAATGTAGCCACAGTAGAGGGGCAAACAAGTTGGGTTAGATGACCCCCTTAGATTGCTCGCTGCCTGGACCTATTAATGACAAGTTTGGCCAAACCCAGGAGCAGGTTCACCAGGTGCCTGTGGATCAGGAGTGTGGGGCTGAATTGCAAACAAAACTGTAACAGTAGGGTTATTAAGAAACTGAAAAAGGAGTGCAGCCTGAAAAAAAACACTTATATACACATGGTCCATGGACTCCACAAGAGGGCTTATGGTTCCAAAAGTGTTTGGTTCCAATCAGCGGTACTGATATTTAGCTCTGGAGATTTAATCTGAAGGATTGGCTAGTCAAGGAAGATGAGGTTGTTGTTCTGGTAAGTGGTTTCCTCTTTTGGTAGTCAAGACACAGCTGATACTTGAGAGGACTGCAGTTAGAATATCGAGCACATGCTGAGGGCACCCTCATTTTCCCAGGTCACAAGGGCTGTCGATTTGAACTGCCTTCCACCAGCATGGGCATGCACACCAAGACTCTCAATCCTGACACTCAAACTTTACTGAAGAAGTGGATTAAAACTTTCATGCTGCTCAACCACTTTAAGTGCATACTGTTCCTGAGTGTGGGGTTCAAAACACACTGCAGCTGCCATCCCCACACGTTGGAAGGTCTTCAAAGCCTCTTGCAGCAGGAACTAAGACCACCAATGTGCCCTAGGAAACAGCCCTCACAGCAAAGCATAACGTGGAAGCTTAGAGTGGAAACTAGTACTGACCTTCTCCATTCCTTTCATGTAATTCAAACTCATACAATGGTTGGACATTCACTCTGCGTAGAGTGGAAAATCAGCCAAAAAGGGAGGACACGGGAGGCACTGCCTGCAAGCCAGCCACCAGATCCCTTTGAGGCAGGGGACACCCTGAGACAAGTGGAAGGTGAGGTCTGCAAGGGACCCTTCTCCTCAATCACGGGAATTAACACTCGATGCCCGGCCCAAAGTTATACTTATTTATATCCCCCACATCCTCTCCAAAGCCTTGAGACCCCTGTAGGGCGATGTCCTTCTTAGCACTCGTCTCCAAAATCCCCCTCAGAGTTAAGGGCATCAGGTGAACATTCTGTGAGGGGTGAAAATCCCATGAGAGTGCCTGATAATGAGATAACAAATGTATTAAAATAAACTTCTTGACCTTCCTGTGCATGATTGCCACTGCTCTGCCACCAAAGGGCTTTGAAAATCATACTGCTCAGTTACACCAGCATGAATTGTACTTTTCAACATTCTGACATTTTGACACCACTCTGAAAAACCAGTGCACAGAGAGTGTGGGGTCAAAATCACACCCCCCCTCCCCCCCACCCCCGCACATAGGGACATTTGTTTCCAGGTAAACACTCAGTTACTTTACACCAATTACTTTAATTTACAACAGGGTTGTTTCTCCAAACTTTGTCTGAAATTTTAAAAAATACGCATTTCAAGAAAACAAGTTCACGTCTTAGTATTTCCTCATCAACTGGGGATATGTCCAAGACTTCATCAGTCTGCTCTGAGCTGTAGGATTAAAGGAAGTCACCAAAGACTGCCTGCCCCATGGACACCTGGATATGCACAGCATCGTGACTCCACTATAAAACACAGCCTACAACGCTTAAATGTTAGTCCACCACGGATGTTGTCAATATGGGGCTTAATATGGATCCCATCACTAGCTTTTCCGATTGGACCCTGCCCCAGATTCCAGACTGGCAGCCATTTTAAACAGGTCAACATTTGTCTGCATTACATGTTATGCCTGCAGGTGTCGCTATAGTTGAGATTTATACTGCTAAATGACCTGATAGTTATGATCACTTCAAATCTAGCACTGGCAAAATAAACAGGAATGTAGGACAAAATCTATTCACCTTAGGATTGTTGGTTCTTGAAACAAAAAATTATCCTTTTAATTGTATAAATTAAGGCTAAGGATAGACAGGTAAAGAGCCTTTAGATGATGAAATAAGCATATATAAAGAGACACTTACTGACGCTGGTGTTATGTTATAGGGGCAGTAGCTATAAATTTGTAAAGTTTCACTTTGTCTTCTGGTCTTCGCATTCACCAACATCCTAAAATGGAGGATGGAGTTAGTTTACCAGACAATAAAGCATTCCACACTCTCCCAATACATTCAGTTTCAGTCAGCCTGTGGTCCATACCTACGTTAGGTAGGTGACTAATGCATAAACCAATCAATAACTTTCTCCATTGATACCTGGAACCAGTAGGAAAGGACTTTCGCCTTTGTGTAAACTGCAGGTTTGCCCCAAGTAAAGCGTGTCATTGACTACATCTATCTGGCAATGAGGGATCCAGACTCTTATTGTTAAACTGCGATTATTACCATCAGCAGATCATGCAGGTCAATGCCCCAGACCTGCCTGATTTTCTGCTGGTAATATTATAATAATATTGCAATGTGTTCACACTGTATTTCTCCTCCATTCCCACCCTTCCTCTTCCCATCTCTCTCTATTGCCTTTCTCCCCCTCCACCCTTGCATTTGGTCTCCTCCATTTTACTTGCAGAAAAAGAAACTTGCCATTAAAATTTGCAGAATAAGGCAATCAAATGTTTTTCTTAAAAAGTTCCAGTGGTCTGTGTAATGCCAGGTGCACTGGAAATGGTTATTTCTGTCCTGTAGCGCACTTGACTAACAGGTAGGTCTTTAACTTAAATCCATGGATAGAGGCTTCAGTTATCATGGATCACATGTTATCTGCCCTTCCACTGGTCAGGGGGAGCAGTGAGCCATAGTCCTGTGTAATGGGCTATGGTCCGATAAGAATGACACCCCCCGCCCTCTCAGGATTCCATTCTCTCAAACTAATCTAGAATAATCAAAGGAAAAATCAGACTTTGGACGGGATTTTCCAAATCTTCCTGTCAGCAGGATCATCTGGTCCCGCTTCCTGCTGAAGGCGATCTCCCCCCCATGGGCTCTCTGCCAGGCAGCAGGGCAGCTGAGTCATTCAAAACTCCGTGGACTTCAGTGGAGGCAAGAAGTTCCCACTGGTGGCCAGAGATGAACCACCTCCAGCATAGGAAAGCACACTGAGATGGGGGATGGGGAGGGGTTTGACTATCCTTTATTTCTATGTGTTTGTAAAATATGTAAAATCATTAAATTAATTAGTCAAATAAAAATCTACTTCTTAAAATATATCAGTGTTACTTACCATATATAGAAAAAGAAATCCGATGATTTTTGCTCAATTGCTAACAGTTTTGTTCCAAAATTATTTTGATTTGATTATATGATGCCACTTTCATCTTCATTCTCACACCATGTTATCTCTTACCCTAACTATCAAATGCAAACTTGATGATTTATTTCTCCACTTTTCCTTCAATCTTCCTATTGCTATCTTCAAAATTAATTGCTGCCTTTATTCCCTAATAATTCTCCCTAGGGGGCTGTTGTGGAGACTGTCCCTTTAAAGGCAACACAACAGTAAAGGGTCACCTAGCTTGGGTGATCAACTGGCACTCAGAATGGGTAATCACTCCAGTAGATGGAGTCCCCTTTTAGCAAGAGAGAGCAGGCTGCAGCCATGAGGCTGCTGAGCTGTTCTTATCAATATTTTTTTTTGTGTTTATTAATGAAGTCATTGAAAGTGCATCTTTACAGCTGTGAAGACTCAGTCAGAAATAGAAAATTAAAGACATCGAGGGATATGAACATAATGTGGGAAAATGGCATTGAGGTAGAAGATCAGCCATGACCTAGTTGAATGGTGGAGCAGGTTCAGGGAGTTAAATGGCCTACTCCTGCTCCTATTTTCTACATTTCTAAGAGAAGCTCCTTTATGTACAGGCCTGTTCAAATGAACCAAATTCACGTTATATCTGATTTGTGGCCCATATCTGCGCTCATGCCAAACAGTTTCACGATCTGAAAGTTTAACATGCCCTAGTGATATGCTGTTAGTTTACAATGCAAAAAAGGAAGGATTGCGAATCAATATGTGGTTATTGAATGTTTCCAGAAGCTCACTAGTTACTGACTGAGACATTCTTCTGCCTTCCAAGTTGATCCTCCACATCCACAATGTGCTAGATAGGGCAGCTGACCCACTTGAGTAAGAAAAGAACCTCCACATCACTGACCAACTGCCCCCTCCCCCCCCCCCCCACCTCCTCCACCATTTTCTATATGTTTTCAATATAACTTTATAAAAACTAGTGAACCCCTAATCTACAATAAACTGAGAATGAATCTTAGTTAAGGCTGAAGTTTACTGTTCGATTTCAGACACTACTCTGAAGGCAATGGAGCTGGTGCACCCTAAGAAGTATTTCATACATCATCAATGCCTTGCATTCACTACTCATTGAAACACAAGAAGTATGAGCACACCACCTCAGTTCAAACAAATAAAATGAAATGTTTTTTATTAAATCGAGCTTCAAAACTATAGTAGAGCAAATGCAAGCTTATAATTACAAAGCAACAGTGAGTGCAGTTATAATTGCACGTTATGTGTATGTATAGAATGAGAATACAGGTGGATAACAATTTTACTTTAAAGAGTAACTCATTGCCTAAAGATCAAAGATACAGAACACTTCTTGCAATTCTTCTAAGGCTTCAATTTCGGTATACCAAAAATTAAATCTACTCCAATATTTATTTTTAAATTTTCTGCTCTCACTCATCTGGGAGGATAGGATGCCTTTAAGTGGAACTCCCATTCTGTTAAACAGAAATAGGATAGATGACATCTGCGTTGCTGTTCCACCCTCACTGACAAGGAAGAGGTAATGAATGTGCTTTTTCCATTTAAGAAAACATATGTACGTAGAGGTAGAAGGGTTTGATCTCCCATGTTTTTAGTATCTTGTGTGCGGTGAATGGCCAGCAAAGTTTATTGGCCATTTATAATCCAATTCAAATAGGCATTTAACTATCAAAATGCCTGCACCACCACTTGATGTAGAATTTGACAGTCCTCATTTGATATTATGATTGCAATGCTTATGATCTCATGTGATATTATGCACTCATGGCTGGCCTTGCACATTCTACCCTCCATAAACTTGAGGCCATCCAAAAATCTGCTCCCAGTGTATTAACTTGTAGGACATCCCATTTTCCTGTCATCTCTGTGTTCACTGACCTTCATTGGCTCCCAATGAAGCAATGTCTTGATCTTAAAACTCTCATCTTTTGTTTTCAAATTCCTCCCATGGCCTTATCTCTCCATATCTCTGTAACCTCCTCCAACCCCACAACCTTCTTAGATATCTGCTCTTCTCCAATTTTGGCTTCTTATGCATTTTCAGTCATAATTGTTCCATTATTGACAGCCTTTAATTCCTTCCTTACACCTCGCTATCTCAATACCCCTTAATACCCATTTTCCTCCTTTCAGACACTTTTTAAGACCTACCTCTTTGACCATGCTTTTGGCCATCCAGCCTAAAATCCCTTTATGTGGCTTGGTGTCATACTAAACACATGGAGCAGAAATAGACCACTTGCCCCCTCACGCTTGCACCACTCTTCAATAAGACCATGTCTGATCTGATTGTAACCTCAATTTCACATTCCCACCTATTCCTAATAACCTTTCACCCCCTTGTTAATCAAAAATCAACCTGGCTCTGCCTTAAAAATATTCAGAAACTTTGTTTCTACCATCTTTAGAGGAAGAGAATGCTAAAGACTCATGGCCCATTGAAAGAACAAAATTCTCCTCATCTCTGTTGTAAATGGGTGATTGACCCATGGTGTGATTTTACCAGCTCACCCTACCCATCAATGAGCAGGGTGAGCTAGTGACGTTACATGAGAGCCTAGGCATTGGCTTCATGTCTGATTTCTTGCCTCTTGTGATCTTACTGGCACCGGATATCTGGCGCATTCGGAGTCCCACCCGTTCTGGCAGGAGGCTAAATAGTTTATTCAACTATATTGAAAACTGGCTTTACCTTGATTTAACGAGCCTGGATGAAATTGTACGAGCTCACTTGCCTTTGTGGCCTTGCCGGGAGAGTTTTTCTCCGGCAAGCAAAGTAGCTGGTCCCCACAAATTAGGAATAGCCGTGTTGGCCTTGCCAGTAGAACTGGAAGCCATTGAGACTCTGCGAGGAGGTCAAGGGCAAGGGGCGCACCCCTTGGACTGTGCCAACCTGGCAGCGCCACCCTGGCAACTTAGAACTGCTCACCTGGCATCTTGGCATTGCCCATTCTGCGGTGCCAGGGAGTGGGACCTGAAGGGGTGGAGAAAAAACTGGGGCGGGCATTCATTGAGGCCGACTTCTACAGCAGAGGCTTGACAGATTTCTTTCTCTCTGTCAGGCCTCTGCTGTTGCAATTGTGCATGTAGAGCCACAGAGGTCTGCACATGCACAATAGCTGTGTCTGTGACTAGAGCAAGCTGGCTGGTGATTTAAGCCCCGCTCACTGCCTCTAGTGGCTGGAAATGGTTTAGTCCATTTTTTCATGAACTAAGTGCATAAAATTCAGAGTAAAGACTTGCCCAAAAAAATGGATCTGAAACTTTTCCATGTTCATGCTAGCTGGACACTTAAAATTTTTCTCGTAAAGTCGCACCTTTATTTTTAAATGGTGACCCCTCAAGAGGAAACATCTTTTCCACATTTATCATACTATGTTTTATAATACCCCTGTGAAGCAGCTCCACACTGGATTCACCACTTTCTTCCCGCACTGCTCCACATGGGGTTCATTGCTCTCCTCCCGTGTTGCTCCCCAGTTTGCCTGCGGATGTCCTCCTGTGCTGCTTCACAGAAATAGAAAGCAACTTTATATAATAGTTGGATGGTGGAGAGCACAAATGAGAGTAAAAAACTCATCTTTGGTCTTACCAAGCTGTGACAAAATCTGAAATTTTGGTTCGATTATAAGCATTGAAAATGAGTGGAAAGAAAGGCCATTTATCCCAGATGAATAAATAAATACAAGGTGATCAGCTGAAAAATGTGTAACCTAAGTGGTGTGAGTGAACAGTGAGGATCAGAACTGAAGTTTTGATCTTTGTTTAGAAGGCTTAATATCAGTCAGACAAATTTAAAATGCTTCTTGCTGCCTTTGCACATGACAACATGAGTCATTTTACTTCATGGTTTTCCTCACTGGGAGAGACACTTGCTCACCTTGGCACTGCTGCTGTAGATGTTCTCACGCATACCTGCATTGTTGAGGGAGGGATGTCACTGAACCACATCAAAAGGTGTTTTTTCCCTCCTCCATGCTAATCTTATCGAACAATCTTATCACAGTTGTCATTTCTGTCTTTATTTCCTGCTTTCCCAGAATCAAACCGTGCATATATTTAACCAATAAAATTAACTTCTTTAGACAATTATTGAATAACAATAGGCATGACTACTTTTAACATCAACATAGCTACAAGTTTCATTTTGGTAACCAAGTACTTTTATTGTTTAATAAGTGCATATTGAAGTTTAAATGTTCCCAGGATTATTTAGCTCAAGATTGCTGAAGTAATGATTGAAGTATTGTTCTTGTTAAACACTTACATTTTAAAATGGTAAATATTAATAGAAGTAATATTTTGAAGATTGAAATATCTACACTTGCTCTGTAGCTCAAAGGAGAAACTTCTCCTCAATTGCATCATGTCTGATCCACATTATTTAGGTTCAGATTGTGCAGATCACATTCTGGCAGATTTTGGTCACTAAGAATACTTTCTGCGCAGTTTTTCTTATGATCTTAACATAGAAACTAGATGCAGGAATAGGCCATTCAGTCATTCCAGCCTCCTCCACCATTCATTTTGATCGTGGCTGATCATCAATTTCAATATCCTGATCTTCTGTTCACCCCTTGATCCCTTTAGCCCTAGGAACCATAATTTCTTGTTGAAATCAGGCAAAGTTTTTCATGTCCATATTTCCTTAGACATTCTCATTGCCTTCTCCCTCTCAGCTTCTCTCATGTCTTAAGTATTCTTTTGTGTAATTTTCTCTTTGCTAAGTCATTTTTTTTTCTTTTCTGCGCTTTGAACATTTGTTTCTTCAGCTTCATTTATGGATTGTTGTTGCAGTAGGTGGTTTGGAACCCCAAATCCCAGAGGCGAAAAGCCAGTTTTGAATGTATTATTAGCTCAGCTGAATTGCTGGAGGTGGAATTATAACTTTGGGAGTCAGCAGTAGTGAGGGGAGGCGGTGTCGTAGTGCAGTGAAAACCCTGAAGACTGCATTTCCCCACATGCTTGGGAATTTTAACTCCCCAATGTGCGTGTGAGGTCGCAGGCTGGTTCACCACCTAGAAGGCGGTCTGGTCAGCAGGCTTATCTTCCAGTTGGGTGTGGTACAAAGAAGGAGAGGTTGCAAGCCCAGATGGAATTTAATCCCCGGCCCTGGGATAGGAGGTCAATCTCATTGGAGGGCTGGGGCTATGTGGTAATGCAATGTGATTCTTGACCCCAGAGGCTGGTGTTATTGGCAGGGGCTTGTGTGGGAAATTCAGACTGAGGAGGAGCTTAGGGAGGCCAGAAGGATGCATTTCTAACCCTCTTGCTCCACAACAGCTTCTTCGTTTTTTTGTCTTTCTTTGCTGTTCTGTAGTGCCATGTCTCCTGTGCCTGGATCAGCCACAGTTAAACCCTCATTAAAATGTATAAATCTTGTCCAGTTTTCATAGTCTTCAGCTGTGATGAATGGTCATGAAACGTTGACTTTATTCTCTGTTCACAGAAGCTGCCAGACCTGCTGAGATTTTCCACATTTGCTGTTTTTGTTCATTAAAATGTAAAAGGCCAACCTACCTTTAGGGACCCAGTTATCCGTCCCTGTCTTGCCTGAATAAAATCGGGAAGTTGGTGGAAATGGCTCTGATCTGCTAAAACGCTTTGAGAATTTAACATGTGACCAGCACCAAATTTAGTTGGCTCCCCCCATGTTAAAATTCCCCTCACTTTGTCTGTTGCATATAAACATGTCTTAATGGACAGATGCAAATGGTGTTAGAATTCATGCATTTTAAGTACTTTTGTATTTAAAACTGATATCTGGAGTGCCCATGCTTCCACTACAAAGACACCTGCAAGTGTTATATAAAGATGGTAGACATTGAAGTCATCATTGAATGCAATGGAGTGCAACAAGAGGGTGGAGTACAATGAAGGTTCACCAAACTTGTTCCAGACATGATGGAATAATCCTGTGAAGAGAGATTGCTAAGCTTGGCCTATATTCCCTCAAGTTTCAAAGAATGAGAGGTAATCTCATTGAAATCTACAAAATATTTAAAGTAGAAGACAGGGTATATGCCAGTAAGACGTTCCCTTGGTTGGGGAACCGGGGCCACAATTTCAAAATAAGGGGGAATGCCACTTATAAGTCAAAATTCTTCACACACAACATTGTGAAACTTTGGAATTATCTACTCCTGAAGACTGTGGAAGTTCAGCCATTGAGTATATTTAAAGCAGAGATTGACAGATTTCTGATTAACAATAATGTAAAGGGTTATGGGGATAGTGTGGGTAAAAGGCATTCAAATGTCCAATCAGCTGTGATCGTATTGAACGGTGGAGCAGGCTTAATGTGCTGAATGGCCAACTCCTGTTCCTATATATTAGAAATTCTTTAGGTTTAATGGCTATGATCTCTGGACACTGTTTGGAGGAGCATTGGAAGAGGTAAGCAGAAACAAAAAGCTCAGCTGGCTGAAAAGAGGGTCCAAGGAAAACAGAGACCAACAAATTGTACACATTTCAGCTCGTTGTCTTCATCTGCAGTAAATGTGGCAGAGGCTGCCGTACAGTGAGATTTGTGAGCCACACTAGGTGATAGATACACAGAAACTGGAAGCAAGGGTAGGAGGGAATTCCAGGAATTTGACCCAGCAACTGTGAAGGAAAGGCAATATATTTCCAAGTCAGGATGGTGAGTGGCCTGGAGGGTAACTTGGAGGTGAATACAAACCTAATCTCCCCAACCTTTCTTCATAAGACAACCTGCCCATTCCCTTGTATTAGTCAAGTAAACCTTCTTTGAACCGTTTCTAACACATTTACTTCCTTCCCTAAATAAGGAGACCACATTACTCCAGATGAGATCTCCCTACTTCTGGAATCAATTCCCCTTGCAATAAATAATAGCATTCTATTAGCTTTCCGACTTACTTGTTGTACCTGAATATGAGCCTTTTGTGATTCATGCAGTAGGACACCCAGATCCCTCTACACCTCAGAGCTCTGCAATGTCTCAACATTTAGATATGAAGCTTTTTTTATTCTTCCTGCCAAAATGGACAATTTCACACTTGCCCACATTATGCTCCATTTGCCAGACTTTAGTAAAGGAAATTAAATTTTTGAGCTGACAAGTGAGTTTAAATGGATTTAAAATATGAAAGTAAAAAGACATCTGTTTAAATAGCAAGAAACTTTGAGATAGATAAAGTGGGATTTTTCAGCTGCGCTTGCATCAAGGCCGGAAATTCCCACCCGAGGTCAACAGATCTTTGCATGGTCCATCTCCACCCATGATGATTCCCATGGTAGGTGGAATGGGAAAATTCCATTCGTTATATGAATAAAGAAATGTGGAACCTGTGTTTTATTTACACCTGAGCACATCTCTCAGCAACAATAACAATTTGCAATTATATAGTGTTTTTTTTATTCATTCATGGGACATGGGCATCACTGGCTGGCCTGCATTTATTACCCATCCCTAGTTGCCCTTGAGAAGGTAATGGTGAGCTACCTTCTTGCATCACTACAGTCCTTGTTCTGTGGGTTGACCCACAATGCCATTAGGGAGGGAATTCCAGGATTTTGACCAGTGACTGTGAAGGAACAAAGATATATTTCCAAGTCAGGATGATGCGTGGCTTGGAGGGGAACTTGCAAGTGGTGGCGTTCCCATTTATCTGCTGCCCTTGTCCTTCTAAATGGAAGTGGCCGTGAATTTGGAAGGTGCTGTCTAAGGACCTTTGATGATTTGCTGCAGTGCATCTTGTAAATAGTACACATTGCTGCTATGAGCTTCAGTGGTGAGGGATTGAATGTTTGCATATGCGGTGCCAATCAAGCGGGCTACTTTGTCCTAGATGGTGTCAAGCTTCTTGAGTATTGTTGGAGCTGCACCATCCAGGTAAGTGAGGAATATTCCATCACACTCCTGACTTGTGCCTTGTAAATGGTAGATAGGCTTGAGGGAGTCAGGAGATGAATGACTCGCTGCATGTATGAAATGTCCTCACAAGACAATTGAATGTATTTGCGTCGTGCTAACAAATTAGGTTTTAATTACAGGGATTGTGATTTGGGCAAGATAAATTACATTTGGGTTTATGAACTACATTTCTAAAAGATACCTGAACCCACTACATTCTGTCTTCCCCAAATCCCTTCACATCTCCACTGCTTCATTAATCTCCACTTTGCTGGTGACGTTTCTTCACCCCCAGAAATTGCTATCCGTTGCACATTGCATCATAATTCTGAACTGGCAAGAACCATCCACTGGATTCCAAGTTCCTGTTCTCACCGCAATGGTTGATTGTTGCCCTCAGGAGAAAAGTCACAACAACTGCTATGTTGTTTGGCTCATGATTTTCCAAACACACTTTTGTGGTTTAAGATTAATTTGGTGAATTTATTGATGATAGCAAATAATCAAGACTTCAGTTTGGCTGTAACAAAAAATGTTTTATTACATTACAGCTTCTGAAATACTCAAAATGGTTTGAAGTGTCTTGTGGAGTCCTCAGGAGAAAATAGACGTTGCATTAATACAAATTCCTTCAGTCTTTTCTTATTACTCCACGGATCTGAGCAAACAAATTTGAGTAGCCAAAATACTAGATGATTAATTAAAAATAATATACACCCATCTTTTAAATTTATTGATCTCATAAATGATCGCTTTTTTGTTTGACTGTTCGTTGTCAGGCCATGTGTATTGAATTTTGATCTGTCATTAATTGTGATTTTCAGGCACTTCTTCCCACAACTGATTCTAAATCAGACAGTTAGGTTTGTAGTAAATCACTTTGGTCAAAAGTGACTTTATGTAGCACAAAGACAAGTCAATTCACCCAAAATATATTGATATGATGGCCTGCTTCATGTGCGTCAAAGAACTTCAATCCTTATTCTGTGAACAAAAGTTACTGTTCGTTTGCAAAACAAAATGTTTTGTGTTAGATTTAGTGCTTATAGATGGCATGCAAGTATTGGAAACATTTCCACGTGTTGATGGCTTTATCGCTTATGCAGAATGGCATTTGCAAGTGTTGTTTGTGATCCTGTGATAGATATAACAAAACAGAGTTTAAAACTTCCAAAAGAAAAAAATATCAAAACTTTTTATGTACAGAGTGATCAATGTGTGAAATCACACATACAAACATAAAATTCTGGAAATACTCAGCAGGTCTGGCTGCATCTATGGAGAAAAAAATAAACAGAATTAGTGTCATGTCTTAAGAGGAATGTCCATTGTCATCTGATTGGGAGGGCACTGTGCAGCCATGATATCCTCTTCTGCCAGGTGTTGCTTACCATGTATGCTGGCATTTCTGAGATTGATGAGCTGACAGCCCTCCAATTGACTGGCATCATCTGGAGCTGGGCAGCCATCCTATTAATGGTGGCAGCCCTGGTGTTTGCCAATTATGGTATGGCGATGCCGGCGTTGGACTGGGATAAACACAGTAAAAAGTCTCACAACACCAAGTTAAAGTCCAACAGGTTTATTTGGTAGCAAAAGCCACTAGCTTTTGGAGCTGCCCTTCTGTAGAACTCGTACTTAGCTGATGGCGGGGCAGCTCTCTGAAAGCTAGTGGCTTTTGCTGGTGTTGTGAGACTTCTTACTGTGGTAGCCAATTAGCCAGCTACTGCTGACAAAATGTCACTCTAGCCCACCACCTCCAAAAAAAGTCTAGTTTGTATCTGCATTGCATTCAAGGCTGACCAGAGATGGATGGGGGAGTCAGTTTTTTGCACAGACTTGAGAACCTTTGGATTCTCTTCCTTATAACAGAATAATTTCAGGGAGATTGGATCAAGGTGTTCAAAATCATGAATGTTTTCATCAGACAAATAAGGAGAATCTGTTTCCAGTGGCAGGGCAGCATGATGGCACAATGGTTAACACTGCTGCCTCACAGTGCCAGGGAACGGGTTCGATTCCAAGATTGGGTCACAGTCTGTGGAGAGTCTGCATGTTCTCCCTGTGTCTGCATGGGTTTCCTCCGGTTTTCTCCCTTCGTTTCTGAAAGACATGCTGGTTAGGTGCCTTGGCCATGCTAAGTTCTCCTCAGTGTACCCAAACAGGTACCGGGGTGTGGCGACGAGGGGATTTACACAGTAACTTCATTGCAGTGTTAATGTAAGTCTACTTGTGACAAAAATAAGAAATAAATTTTAAGTAAATAAATAGACTATTGGTGTCACCAGAGGACACAAATCAAAGATAATTGGCAAAAGAAGGCAGCTTGAGGAAAAAAAAAATGTGGAGGTGTTTCTATAATCTGGAAAGCATGGCCTGAAAGAGCAGATTTAATAGATTCTTCAAAAGGGAACTGGACAAATATTCAAATATTTAAAGGGGAAAAAAATTACATGCTAAGAGCAGGAAAGTGGGACAAATTGGATAGCCCTACCAAAAGCCAGAACAGGATTGATGGGCTGAATGATCTCCTTCTGTTTGGTATCATGCAGTGGTTCTAGAAAGCAACTACAAAGGAGCTGAAGCAAAGTACATGATGTGGACTTTACACAAACTCATCTGCTGAGGGAAGTGCACATTGTGAGAAAACTAAGTTTGTGAGAATTTCTCCATGACCCCAGATTTGATTTTCAATGTATCAATTTAACATTACAATTGATATTATTCAACTTTGCTCACATACGTTCTTCAGATGACTTAACTCTGACCTTGCTGGAAGAGTTGGAAAGGAAGAATGATGTCTTGTGTATATATATATATGTATATATGTATATATATATATGGGGAAATAGGGAAAGCAGGTTCCCCAGACTTGTAAAACAATGGGAGTGGATAGCCTTGGAAGTCAATACCAGGAGAGAAGTACTGCAAAAAGTTCAATTACTTCACAGAAGTAGTCAAGGTGAATGAAAGTACCTTCAAATGCCATATCCTACTAAGTGCACTTCTAATCTCAGCAATTGCTTAAATCATCATACCCTATTAGATCATAGATCATGGAACGCTACAGTTTAATCTGGGATAGTCAGCACAGTTTCGTGAGGGATAAGTCCTGCCTCACAAATTTGATTGAATTCTTTGAGGAGGTAACTAAGTGTGTGGGCAAAGGTAGAGCAGTTGATGTCATATACATGGATTTTAGTAAGGCGTTTGATAAGGGTTCCCCATGGTAAGCTCATGAAGAAGATAAGGATGTGTGGGATAGAAGGAAATTTGGCCGATTGGATAAGTAACTGGATGTGTCATAGAAGTCAGAGGGTGTTGGTGGAAGGAAAATTTTCAGACTGGAGGCCAGTTATCAGTAGTGTACCACAGGGGTCAGTGCTGGGTCCTCTGCTATTTGTGATTTTTATCAATGACTTGGAAGAGGAAGCTGAAGAATGGGTTAGTAAATTTGCTGATGACACCAAGATTGGTGGAGTAGTGGATGAGGTGGAGGGCTCTTGCAGGCTGCAAAGAGACATTGATAGGATACAGAGCTGGGCCGAAAAGTGGCAGGTGGAGTTTAACCCTGATAAGTGTGAGGAGATTCATTTTGGTAGGACAAAGTTGAATGCAGATTACAGGGTTAATGGGAGGGTTCTGAGGAATGTGGAGGATCAGAGAGATCTTGGGGTTCATATCTACAGGTCTCTGAAGGTTGCCACTCAAGTGGATAGAGCATGAAGAAGGCTTATAGTGTGTAAGCGTTTATTAACAGGGATTTGAGTTTAAGAGCCGTGGGATTATGCTGCAACTATACCAGACGTTGGTGAGACCACATTTGGAATATTGTGTTCAGTTCTGGTCACCTCACTATAAAAAGGATGTGGAAGCATTGGAGAGAGTGCAGAGGAGATTTACCAGGATGCTGCCTGGTTTGGAGGGTAGGTCTTACGAGGAAAGGTTGAGGGAGCTGGGGCTTTTCTCTTTGGAGTGGAGGAGGATGAGAGGCGACTTAATAGAGGTTTATAAGATGATGGGAGGGATTGATAGAGTGGACGTGCAGAGACTATTTCCTTGGGTGGATGTAGCTGTTATTAGGGGGCATAACTATAAGGTTCATGGTGGGAGATATAGGAGGGATGTCCGAGATAGATTCTTCACTCAGAGAATGGTTGGGGTGTGGAATACACTGCCTGCTGTAATAGTGGAGTCGGACACTTCAGGAACTTTCGAGTGGTTATTGGATAGGCACATGGAGCACACCAGAATTATAGGGAGTGGCATAGCTTGATCTTGAGATTGGACATAGCTCGGCACAACATTGAGGGCCAAAGGGCCTGTACTCTGCTGTAATGTTCTATGTTCTATGCAGAAAGAGACCCTTTGGCCCATCGAGTCTGCACCGACCACAATTCCACCCAGGCCCTACCCCCATATCTCTACATATTTTACCTGCTAATCCCTCTAACCTAAGCATCTCAGGACACTAAGGGGTAATTTTTTTAGCACGGCCAATCAACTTAACCTGCACATCTTTGGACTGTGAGAGGAAACCAGAGCACACGGAGGAAACCCACACAGACCCAAGGAGAATGTGAAAACTCCACACAGACAGTGACCCGAGTGGGAATTGAACCCAGGTCCCTGGTGCTGTGAAGCAGCAGTGCTAGCCACTGTACTACTGTGCCGCCCCCAACAATTACTCTGCCAAAACTGTATTACTCACCCAACAATCTCTCCATCAAAATTCATAGCTATATGTTTTACCAGACCATCACATAGCACTGCTGCAAGCCTCATCTTCACTGTTCACTGTTTGTAATATTGTCAGCTATTCAACCATGACAGTGACATCAAATTTCAAAGACACCCTTGTCCCTCTCTTGCAAGTCAAGTTGGCATTCGACCAGAGGCAGCTGGAACTAACCAAAGGGTAGAAAGTATATTTGCATATCTTATCACCCATGGAGGAAGAAATGTTGGTTGTGATCGGAATGTATAATGCTGAGGCCATGGACAGTGACAAGACAGAAACAATGAGTTCGGTCTCTGAACTTTATTTTTTTGCCATTAAAACAAAATCTTTCTGCTGAACCAAAGAGTCACATGACCATGCAGTTGGCCCTTTGTCCTGAAAACTAGCAGGAGCAACAAGAGGACAGAAGTTCTTTTCTCAGTCAGTGGAATCTCATACCTAATTATACAGACCCTTTGCGGCACGGTAACACAGTGGTTAGCACTGCTAGTTCACAGCTCCAGGGACTTGGCTTCGATTCCTGGCTTGGGTCACTGTCTGTGTGGAATTTGCACATTCTCCTTGTGTCTATGTGGGTTTCCTCCAGGTGCTCCAGTTTCCTCCCACAGTCCAAAAATGTGCGGGTTATGTTGATTGGTCGTGCTAAAAAAATGGCCCTTAGTGTCCTGAGATGCATAGGTTAGAGGGATTAGTGGGTAAATATATGGGGTGGGTGCTGGGTGGGATTGTGCTCGGTACAGATGGGCCAAATGGCCTCTCTCTGTACTGTGGGATTTCTATAAAACCAGGAGACTTATACATCAAAGCTCATTATGCCTGCGGAGCTGTTAACAGACTTATTTCACACCTAGAACTGTGTAGTACCACTTCAAAAGGGGACCATGGGGTGTCATTTACATCTGATAAGCTCACCCAGCATTCTAGTGGAGTCAGGGGGTTATGTCTTGAAAATTGTTTCCTGATACCAGGCCCTCAATATGGATGGTAACTCTAATGGACATTTACAATCCTGAAATCAAAAATAGTTCCAGACATGGGATAAACCATCCCTTTTGAAGTAGTTGTGGAGAAGGAGCGTAACATAACTTGACTGACCATTTTGAAATTTCTACATGCCTTTGAGAACTGAAAACTCTGCAGCCTGCTGTTTTAGCAGAAATTGGAAAATGCTCCAGCAGCCCCCTCCCCCACCTCACCCCCCACCTCCATCTGACTGAGCAGTTGGTTACCATCTCTCAGCTTCTTCAATCCTGTCTCTGCCAGAAGATTTCCTACTATTGTCTATTTTGATAAAATGGATCAAAGAAACAAAGAGATTGGGAAATCACACCACCACATACATTAAAAGTAATTCAAAATATCTTCTGCTTATGAAGAGGCTGTGAGAAGAAATTAGTGCAGTTTGCTTATCTCTCTCCTGTCTGCAATACATGGAAGATCTTCATTCCTAATCCTGCTCCTCGTATCCCATTTCCTCTTCATCCGAAGCTCTCATCTATTCCCAGCTGCTGATGGTACAAGCATGCATCTTTTACTTCCCCAACCCTGCAAAACTTCCTTACCCTGTGCCTTTTCTTTTCAGCTACCCAAGATGTCCATCTTGGCCAGGTGGTGCAGGACCTCCAACAAGGGAGTGATGATGAAGTCACAGCACAATTATTTGACTTTGCAGTTGTAGTCACTAGCTTAAACACTGATACTGCACATGCCATAGAGTACAGAATAGGATTGACTTTTTCATGTGTTAAGGCACCAGGCAAGAGTGGGTTGCAGTCAGAACAGGGGGTAAGGATAACAAGTTTGCATACTGGTTCTGCTGCAGACGACTCAGGTAAAGGCTTCAAAATGACAGCCTGTGCAATAATGCTGATGGATATGCACCGTGAAATATCTGATGCATTGGGAAACCTGACAAAATGTCTGGGTTCAATGTCGAGGAGCAGGGAGTAGTCCAGTAGTAACCTGATTCTATCAGAAGAATACCCCGTAATGAAACATTCCCAATTTTGGCGCGTCCAAGTTCTTTAAAAATCTGTCCTGTTGTAAGAGTATTCTCAGCAATTTTTCCAACCTTTCTGAACAATTTCATGCACAAGATGAAATATTTCTTCGCACATTTCAAATATGTTTCCATCAATATTCAAAAAGCTGGTCAGATGAGAACAATTTTATTGTTACCGCATTTTGACAATGCTATTCACCTGATGCTCCATGATTGTATGTTATCCAGGTCATTCCATGATCTTGGGTTTAAAAGAGTCTGAAAGATGTGTAACTCTGAAACACAGCAGGTGCGAGTGAATTATGTTACCATTGCAGTTCAAATCTCAGGTTGGCTTTCTTAACCTCTGACCTCAAGAGGATGTAGTACTCAGTTCAATGATGTTTGTCGCAAAGCAGGATTCCAACGTTCGGATTTCATGGTTGAGAGTAGTGATTATTAAAGTCGCTTTACTTGTTCAATTTCAGAGCTTTAATCCAACTTTAGTCTTCATTTTGAAGAATACTTTTGACAAAAAGCTGCTTGAATTGGGATTTTTCAAACATGTGCAAGCTTGTGCATTGAATTTCTGGAGCTTTTGGTCAAGATTTTAAATTTATTAATAAGTATTTGAACATGAATTTAACTTTCTCTGTCCATATATTTTACTTTATTGCACAGCTCTCACTATAAAACTGAAACAATAAAATTATGCTGATAAACTATGCCACTTTCGTTGATTAAAGTCACACTTAAAACGTGCATTAAAACATGTACTGTTTATTTGTTCTATGTCCTATGTTCACCCAAGTGCTTGATCATTGTGGAATAATTAGCAAAGCAAAAATAATCTAGATGGATTCAAGTTGCTTTCCTGAAAGAGAACAGCTGGAGGAAAATTGAAAGATGTAGATAAATGGGGCTGATCTATTAAAAAGGGATCTATTTTATTTCATTGCTTAAAAAGAAATTTGAAATGATAGGTCTATTCCTAACCTGTCAGCGGTCTTCAACTGGCTGACTAATTGATAGACCAATGAACTGCACATCATAAAGATCAATGAGTGTTGTGAAGAAAGTAGGTCATAAAAGCAGTGGTGTTCCAGCTGGTAATACTGCTGGAGGTTTATTCAAATCAAATCAAACCGTTAATCACTTAAAATTGGTTGATTCAGTTGCTCTTGTAAAGGTCATTGTGAGTAGAATTTTGTTTTAGACCGTTTGAGCACAGATCTCCTTAGCAGGTTTCTACTAGGAAAATATAATGGCTAAATGATTATATAGTCAGAATGCTTAAAGATTTGGGAATAGAGGCTTAAGAACAAAAATATAAGTACATTTTGTTCCTTCACTTTTACTGTTCTTTAATTCTCCAGTTATTACATTTCATAAAACATTTTAGTCTGCCTGGTAATACAGAGAAGTTTTTTTTCTGCCCGATAGGTTTCTACATGCCTAACCATGGCAGCTATCATTATTTTCTTTTATCTTCAGACAGTGCATGTCAGGGCCATATTGTTGACTGGGTTTAGAGTTTATGCTACGGAATGTGTGTATTTACTGATAACAGCTCAGACTTGATTGAGCACATTGCTGGCTATGAAATTGGCAGGAACAGAACAGTATTCATGTTACAGTAATT
This sequence comes from Carcharhinus amblyrhynchos, assembly GCF_965287045.1. Classification (NCBI taxonomy): domain Eukaryota; kingdom Metazoa; phylum Chordata; class Chondrichthyes; order Carcharhiniformes; family Carcharhinidae; genus Carcharhinus; species Carcharhinus amblyrhynchos. The sequence goes on along the minus strand of NC_137326.1, from coordinate 96,115,361 downwards.
CAGAAATCATCTGATTCAAAAGAAGAATGATAGAGTTTTGTTTTATCTATTTATTGTCATTTTAATTTGGCTTTCTGTTTAGCTGTTAAGTAATTCAGATAATAAATCTCCACCACCGCTGTGGTTTCCCTCGTATCATGTCTGGGTCTGTTGTAGACTAATTGCTATGATTAGTCAACAATTCCACTGTGTATCAAGAGACCAGTAGAATAGCAGAAGTGAAGCAGATGAACATCGGTTTCGTCTATATTCCTCTGTCCCTACACATGGTTACATGTGTTACAGCCATTCACGCCGGCGGGATTTTCCCATCCTGCTGCAGTGAACGGAGATGTGGCTGGGCACCAAATTCACCAACCTCGCTGCAGCAGGAGCATGGTGTGAACAACCGATAAGTTTGCACCTTCGGTCTTTACTGTGCTTCTGCCAGAAAACAACAGGCAGAGGATAAGGAATGAAAAAAGCAAAAACAAAGAAAAGAGGAGGGGAACTCAATAGGTTGGAATCATCATTTTCAAAATTAATAGCAAATAGTGCACAGCACTCTGTGTGAAATTACTTCCAGTAAGGAATACCAAGTTAGTAAAAGCAAAATACTGCAGAAGCTGTAAGTTCAAAATATAAACAGAAAATGTTGGAAACAAACTCAGTGAGTCTGGCAGCATCTATGGAGAGAGAAACACAGTTATGGGCCTGATTTTACCATCACGTTGCGCCCATTTTGTGGCGCGAAAGCTTGATAAAGTCGGGTATGAGGCGGGTAGCGCAATCCACACCCACTCCATGCCAGTACCTCTTTACCAAGGCCTGAAACTGACCGAGATCGGGATCACGCCTCAAACGGGCGCAACAGCCATTTAAATGCATTTGCATGAATTTAAACTGATTTAATGGGCTGCACACCCAATCTCACCTGCACTTTCCCCTTTACTACCGCGTTCGCCCATCCAGGTTCGGTCCGAAAGAAACATGTTCTACAAATGTCCGATTCGGGCGAGTGAGGAGGTAAGTGCTGAATGTCCGACGGCTCTCTGCTTGAGATCAGTGGGGGGGAAAGGGGGTAAGGTGGGTCAGATGGCTCTGTGCTTGAGATTGGTGGGGGAAGGGGCAGCAGGATCTGTAGCCACTCTGCCTGTGATCAGTGAGGGGGAAAGGAGGGTCTGCTACTGCTCTGCCTCCTAATCAATGAGGAGAAGGAAGGGTTTGCTGCCTCTCTGCCTGTGATCAATGAGGGGGAAGCGGGGGTCTGCTGCCACACTGCCTGTCATCAGTGAGGGGGAATGGGGGTCCACTTGGTAAACCTGATCAATAAAACTTTTCATATTTGGGTTGAAATTGTGATGTATAATTCATTCATAACATCCAATTAAATTTCTTCATATTTTAACAAAGTCATTGGCCCATTTAAATGGAACAACTTCATTGCCACTCTGCCTGTGATCAGTGAGGGGGGGTGTTCTGCTGCCACTCTGCCTGTGATCAGTGAGGGGGGGTGTTCTGCTGCCACTCTGCCTGTGATCAGTGAGGGGGGGTGTTCTGCTGCCACTCTGCCTGTGATCAGTGAGGGGAAAGGGTGGGGTCTGCTGCCAGTCTGCCTGTGAACAGTGAGGGGGAAGGGGGAGTTTGCTGCCACTCTTGTCTGAAATCACTGGGGGGAAGAAGGGAGGGGGCCATGATTAGTTTGAGTGGCGGGTGGGTGAGGGAATAAGGGGGTCAGTAATGATGTAGGAATGGGGCAATGTCTGTGGGGGCCAGGGGGGAGCATTATCTGGCCCTGAGTGATGTGGTAGGGGAGCCACACATTCTACCTTGCGCATGTGCAGTTGGGGGCGCCAATCGGAGCTGCAGGGTTTCGGGTGCATTAAGTCCCGCCCACAGGCTTCTATAGTGCAATTCACAACTGCTGATATTTTTGCTGGCAGAGTGCATATGGGGGCGCCTGAGACTGGGTCTAAAAGTTGGATCTGAAACACCCGCAGTTTCAAATTCATCCAACACTTAGAATCAAAAGGGTAAAATAGGGCCCAATGTTTTGAGTCCAAATGACCATATGGCTCTGATGAAGTCATATAAAGGTTAACTCTGTCCCTCTCTCCGCTGAAACTGCCAGACCCGCTGAGGTTTTTCAGCATTTTCTGTCTTTATTGGAGTACAGAGTTCAATTTAAATAGGCCAATGACTTTGTTAAAAATAAGAAGAAATTTAATTGGACATTGTGAATGAATTAAACATCACAATTTCAACCCAAATGTGAAAAATATTATTGATCAGGCTTACCAGTAGAATTAAAGTACAAATTTAGTATATTGATGTATGTTTGTCTACAACAGGGAGGGCACACAAAGTTTCCTATAACATTTTAGATGTTATTTTAATTCGGAAAATGTAATCTAATTCTTCAATCTATCTAAGCGTTTAACTTAATTAACTTAAAATGAAGTCCCACTGAAAGCCTTGTGGAAGATATCAGTTCTTTTGATTTTTACAATGTGCTTGCTGCCAGCTTGTTGCTTTCATTAAGTGCTGCAAAGATTAAATAAACACCAGAAACTTGGTCCAGCTCACGTACTGTTAAAGAGTCAAATATTCCACTCTGAACTTAGTCTTTAAATATGGAGAGGTTCCACTGGATTTTATTACTGATGTTGAATGAAGTGGCGCTTTTCTAGTTCACAGCTGAAAGGACCAACATCTGTTGGAACGCCCGCTTCAGAAAGCTGGGGCTAACTGTCTCTTCATCTGCACTTTTAACCTCTTGACATTGAACATTTTCCAAACAAACACCAATTACCACCTGCGCTTCACACTTTATAAAACCTGGTGATGGTACCTGAGGGCCACCTTAAAACAACTAATGTGCATTTTATCAATCACGAAATATTTAAAATTCTTCGTATTTTAACTAAAATAGGATAAAATGGAAGAGATCAAGTACGTATTTCATCCAGCAAGAAATATTTGATATTACTTGGTTATGTCTCTCAGATTATGGAATGTCCAGTATATAATGTGTGGCTATAATGAGACATGTGTAGGGAATCTGTAAGTTTCATTTAGGAAGTGAAATTGAAACTCCAAAGTTCCCCAAGCTAAATCAAATTTTTACTGTAGCTCTAGCTCACTGATTACAGTCGTTGACGTAAGTGGATAAAGATCACATGCCTATGGCATAATTCATTCTGCTCTTTTAACAGAGGAGTGAACTTGCTTAAAATAAATGGGTTCATACTCATGTTAGACTTACTGCCCGAGATATGTTGAATAACTTCAGGAAATAGTCCTGTGGTTTGCAGCCCAGGCCTGTTCTTTGCTATGCAGGCGGTGGGTTAAATTCTGCTATCTGCTACTGTAAATGATGGTGCTTGTAGCCAGCATGATGAACCATTCACACACAATCGCTCTGATGAAGGGTCCTCTGGACTCAAAACATTGGCTCTACTCTCTCTCCACAGAGGCTGTCAGACCTGCTGAGATTTTCCAGCATTCTTCTGTTTTTGTTTCAGATTCCAGCATCCGCAGTATTTTGCATTTATCATGATGAACCACTCACCGGATACATTGATCAGCACAGGGCCTGGTGTTATGAATGGCCAGGGCAGTCGGTGCCGTTGTAAGGGGAAGTGGACGAAAACTGAGTCTATGTTGTGGTACCTTGCAGAATGGCTGAACCTGTGAGAGAGCAACAGGATTTTCTGACAGTTCACTGGCTATCTTGGTGCAATACGTGGAGAATAGGAGGGACATCCTGCAACCATGAGGGGTGAAGAATGCACGAGGCCTTATAAGGTGGATACCGAAGAAGCATCGACAATAAGTAATGATGGAGGGCAATGCTAGAGACACAGCTCCCTGTACACACCCTGTATCTGGGGTCTCCATTACAGATGTCAGTGCAGCTTTCTCGGAGGTCAACCCATGGAAAGCAACTGGCCCGAATGGAATACCAGGGCCAGCACCCAGATCCTGCGCGGATCAGCTGGCGGGAGTATTTGCAGACAATTTCAACCCCTCTTTACAACAATCTGAGATCCCTATCTGCTTCAAGAAGATGACCATCATCCCCGTACCTAAGGAAAACTAAGCAGCATGCCTCAATGACTATTGTTCGGTGGATCTGACATCTTTCATTATGAAGTGTGCCGAACGGCTAGTCATGGCACAAATTAATTCCAGCTTTTCCACTTTCTTCCATCAGGAAAAAGATACACAAGTCTGAGATCACGTACCAACTGAGTCAAGAAGAGCTTCTTCCCTGCTGCCATCAGACTTTTGAATGGGCCTTCCTCATATTAAGTTGATCTTTCTCTACACCCTAGCAATGACTGCAACTCTCTTTCTGCACTACATTCTGCACTCTCTTTTTCCCTTCTCTATGAGTGGTATGCTCTGTCTGTATGGAGCGCTAGAAACAATAATTTTCACTGTTTGCTAATGACGTGACAATAATAAATCAAATCAAATCAAACCTTGATACCTGTTCAACAGATTACTACAGGGCTCCCCCATTTCAGTCAAGGCAGCTGAAATGTTGCTTGTGAAAGTCAATGGTGTGCTGTAATATTTCTTTTGGCAGCGTAGCTTTTATTGTTGACCTTGTATGTAAATGTAGTAGGTTCTGAACCAGAGTCATGAACTACAGTAAGTTACACATTGATATACTTTATCATCCAGTAGCCAGCCTTTGAACTGGCTTTACATGCTGGGTGATATAAAGGTAGTCATGATGTACTCCACACACCTGACGAAGGAACACCGTTTCTGAAAGCTTGTGAGATTACTATCAAATAAACTGGTTGGACTCGAACCTGGTGTTGTGAGACTTCTTACTGTGATATAAAGGTAGAACAGAGGGTGGTCCAGAATGAAGGAATCCTAACTCTACCAGGATGATGGGCAACAATGGGTGTCCTCTGCTCTCTCTCTGTGTTGACCAGCTTTAAATCTGAAATAAAAACAGAAAACTCTGGAAATACACAGCAGGTCTGCCAGATCTGTGAAAGGAGAAACAAGTTTCATATCAGTTGATCTTTCATCAGATCAGAAAAGTCACAGATCTGAAACGTTGGGCGAAATTTAATGCCCACCTCCTTGATGATAAGTTTGGTGGTGGGGGCATTTGACCAGGTGGGAGGGTGATGGGTGGGGACCACACCACCTACCCGCATTCACCCTGATTAAACCCCCTCTCTATTGAGATCATTAACCTTTGGCCTGAGACATCCAGAAACAATCTTGGGCGTCAGCTGGGTATCATACTAACAGCAGCCACTATCTCTCTGCTGGCACTGCCATTCTGTTTAGAAGGCCTCGGATTAACGTCTTGGTGGGTGGGACTTCAGTCCCCAGTGTCCTTGATCCAGGGAAGGTTGCAGGTGTCCAGTTAAGTACCTGAGTGGCTTTTAGTTCCTTCGGCTTTCCTTAGTTCTCCAGCTGCAAGATCTTGCTGTCTCGGTTAAATAACCCCCCAGCCATCCCAACCAACTTGTCTCTGTTTCTCTCTCCTCCAATGCTGCCATCCTGCTGAATGTTTCCAGCATTTTCTGTTTTTATTTAAGTCCTGTTCTGAGTTGCAATATTTTTTTCAAATTGTAATTTGTTACAAAAAGTGCCTGCAACTTGATATTAGATTGACCAAATAGATACTTACAATTTATTCTTTTGGCTCTTAAAAGTTCGGCATTCACTGTGAACTTACTGTATTTTTCAACATGTCTGGATAGCTTGACCATGTTTAATCAGTTTTCAAAGGGTCATTGCTTGTACTATAATTCAAAGAAGTCAAAAACGAATTCACAAACTGACTTGCATGTTCTATCAGTGTTCTACAGTTCTGAAGCTGTCAGCATGGATTAGCTACAGTTTGCTGCAGCTACCATAAAACTAGAAATGATTCCATTTAACTCAAGGAAATCAGGCAGCAGGAAGTTCCAGCAGAGCTGCACCATTCCTCAGTGTGCAATCTATTAGTGCTTTCAGTTTGTTCAATTACATAGTTCAGTAAAGGTAAAACTATGTGACTCAGGCCTGTTATAGATGTTTGGACTGTGCTGTGCCCTGGATTCAATGTTAGGGATTGGAAAATTACTATTAGTGGAAATTACCAGTAATGGTTTGATTCGCAATAAGTTTGCCACTTTAGTCTTTGTATGTTGTGTTCTAATGGCCATTGTGTTCTCGCAGTGAAATATGCTTGAGTGGCAGGACTTTCCAGCGCGCTGAAAACCGAAAAATCCCATCTGAGGTCAATGGACCTTTGCATGTCTGCCCCCTGCCTGCTACGATTCCTGTGGCAGACAGGACGGAAAACTTCCCCTAGAGGTCCCTAAGTTAACCCAGTTGGGCACAGCCTCGCCCATTATGTGCACTGTGTCCTGTGTCTTAGAATGTTTTTTGTGAATGAAGTATTTGTGAAACCTCTCTTGCTTTATTTGTGCGCAGCCCAGGAATCTTGATGAACAGCATTATCAGCCTCTTCTGTGTAATGACATTTGCTATGATGATGCACAGCTCTCTGGATCATCTTTTCCTCTAGCAATGTTTACTTACTTCATTATTTTCAGTGAAGTTAGACAACTTTTAATATCAAGAAAATATCTGATTTATATCAGTGTTAAGTTTACAGTACTGACCTTTCTTCTGTGATTGAAACAAACACACATCCTAACAACTTTGTACTGACGACAGTGGTATATGCTGAAGTAAAGGTCCTGGTAGCTCTCATGTATTATTGCCCAGATGAATATTCTTCATGTGCATGTCTGGATTGTTCCTTTCTCCCCTGCAGCCAACAGATGCCAAGGCCAATTTTGTGCCCGTACTTCTGCCCCCAGCTGAGATTAACTGGCTAACTCAACACAGATTACATGTTGAACTAGGGACCTCCATGTCTGTACTGCTCAGTACTAGAAAAGGGTGCAAATATACTTTGAATTAGGAGAGTCCCCTACATGTATCGTTACCATAAAATCCAGAAAATGCAAAACTATTAAACTTGATATTTTAGATCATTAATATGTTTAATTTCCTACTGCTTTTTAAAATTATACATAAAAGTATGATGTTAACTGCATGTATAGTATTATTGTATCAAAGATCTAATAGCAGTGAGATTCTGAATAAATATTTGACCAAAGAATATTTTGTCCAAATCATGTTCCTCGGTAGATTTGATTTGACCAGGATCATTGCATCCTAGAGCTGAGATGTACAATCTTTGTGATTTATGTTTGCATAGAATAATTGACATTTGATTGATCAGTTACATTAGTCATTATCACCATTAAATAGCTGTGAGGATTAAGTAAGATGCTGGAATTTTTTATCCAGAATTAGAGTATGATCTGTTAGCCTAATCATTCCAAAGAAGAAGAAAGCTGTTTCAGATCAGCTTAATCTCTGAAATATTAATTGGAATGGTTTGTTTTGAAACAGTAGTGGGTAAACGACAGTGCTAATGAGAGTAAAGATCTTGGTACAGAAGAAGGTTATCTATGCAATCTGTCACCAAATTCAGATGCCAAATTGTCATCTGGTATTTAATATCTTCTCAATTGGCAGTTGTCCATGCCTTTTGCTTCAATATGAAAATGGCTACAGTTCTCCTTTAATTCTTGCACTCAATTGTGTCATTCACAATACTGTGAAGGGACAGAAACCTGACTGGAGGGCTTTTAATGGGATGTTACTGGAAAAATTGACATGGATTGGAAACAACCAGACACACAAGGACATTCAAGAGAAAAGGTAGGTTGGGACAGTAATTTGCAAGGATAAACGAGATTCTAGTATTAATTGGGATAAAGCCACCTTTAAAAGTAAAAGTATGCAAAATTCTTAAAAAAACATTCAAGAGATTCTTTAGCCTGAATATGCAAGCCCAACAAGAGAAAGCACTGTTTGGAAATGAAGCTGGGCACATGGAAGGATACCATTGAGAGTGTATTTTTGCTCTAACTAATTCAGTTACACTTAGTGTAGTTATTGATGAGGACAAATACGAAAGCAAGATTAAGAGGTTTAAATTGGGGTAATTTTACAAAACTGAGATAAGATTTGGCAAATCTTAAAGTGGACTGGAAAAGTTAGCTGAAGCTAAAGACGTGGCAGAGCAATGGGAGGCATTCAAAAACAAGCGACAGAGGGTTGAGAACAAATAGTTTCCCAGAGAGCAAAAGGATAGGACTCCCAAACCTAGACTGTCTCCGCAATGATAAAAAGCACACAGGGAGGGATAAGGCAAAAACAAGGAAGCCAGTGTCAGTTATTGAGAACTCTATACTGGCCAAAGCCTAGAAGCATATAGAAAGTGCAGGGCTGAAATTAAAAGGAACTTAGGAAAGCAAAGGGAATGAATACAAGATATTGGCAAGTAAAATCAAGGAAAACCTAAAATACTTTATAAGTGCATAAAAAGCAAGAAATAGGGCCAGTCAGAGAACAAAAATATAACATGTGTGGGCATCATATCTGTCTTCACGTGATGCAGACATTCTCATTAAGAAGGAAGATGGTGAAATATCAGATGGAGTAAATGATGAGAGAGAAAATGTTAAGGAGTTTAACACCTTTGAAGTTGATAAGTCACAGGATCCAGATGAAATATAACCCAGACTGCTGAGAAAAACAAGGCAAGAAAGACTGGACATTCTGACCAACATCTTCCAATCCTTAAAATGAAAGAAAAATACTGTGGATTCTAGAAATCTGTGATATAAAGATTAGCATCTGTTGAGAGGGAAACAGTTAACATTTTGAGTTGAATATGTTTCTTCTTTGGAGCTGAAGGAAAGTAGAAGTTGTGTTGTATGCCATTGAAAGGCAGGAGGGGGAGGAAAAACAAAAGGGAATCTCTAGAATAGGGTAGAGAGTGGGAAAGATTGTGTTGAAATGAAACATTGGACCAGAGTGAGTGGGAACCACTCTGGGAAGACTAAATGCAGATTGAATGATCACTTTGTGGAGCACCTCCCCACAGTTCACAAGCACAATCTTGACCTTCCAGTCGCTTGACATTTTCACTCACTATCTTGCTCCTGTTTTCACATTTCTGTCCTCAGCCTGCTACAGTGTCCCAGTGAAATTCGACACAGGCCCAAGAAACAACACCTCAACTGATTGGGCAATTTACAGCCTCAACGACTCGTCATTGAATTCAACCATTTCAGACCGTGAACTGTTCCATCTTTTTGATTCTGTATTTTTCCATGTGCTGATCTTAAATCTTGTTTTTGTGTTTTTGTTTTTGAGCTGAGCTGTTCACTATTCTACCATTCGCGTTCACTCTGGGCAAATGCTTTGGCTGTGATTGTCTGGCCTCACCGCGCCTGGTGCAGATCACACCAATCCTGGGAAGTTGCATGCGGGCCATCATCCCCACTCCCGGAATATTCCCAACTCCCCAGCGGGAAGTTACATGGGCGTGAATCACTACTCATCCTTTGAAATGTGGTTCAGGCACCATGGATTGCAAGAGCGACTGAGATGGTGAGTACCACTTAGCACTAACCTCCAGAGTGCAAAAGGGAAAGTTAGCCCTACCGTGACCGGATTGGAGTGGGCGGCCTCCAAGGGTGCAGAGCTTAGGGGGGCTCGTGCTGGGCCACCTTGGGCCAGGTGTCACTATTGGGTTGAGGCTTGCGTTGGGGCGATATTCTCTCTGTCTGCCAAAATACCATTTTGGGATCTCATGAGGTCCAGATCAAATCCCAATAATGTCGCAGTGCTACCCATCAGATTGAAAAGCTCTGTGGTTTATTTTTGACATTCCATCCCAGGCCTTACTAACAATGACAAGCGCAGGCGTGATAGTCACACCAGAGTGCTTGGAGGCTATTGAAGGCCCCAGTGATTGGGCACATGGGGTCGGGGGTGGGGGGGGGGGGCGGTGAGGGTCAGGTGGCCATGTTAGCACTGTTAGATGGGCACTGCAAAATGGACACTGCCAGGGTGTTGAGGGCTGTGCCAAATGGGTAGGGCCTGAGTTGGGGTCACAAAGGGTTGGGGCATGACACAAGGGCATATTGAGGGTCATGAAAGGGGACTCTTTAAGAAGGCACCCAGGCTGGCGATCCAAGTTTTGGAGGAATTGGAGAAAGATGTCGCTAATGCCCCGATATCCGTGGGAGAGGGAGGGGTCTCCAAGTGCACTGTGAGTGAGATCGGGGCACCCTTTCAAAATGGCAACTGGTCACTTTGCAGCCAGGCTAACCAGCATGGTTTGACCCTGTCTCTTCCAGGACCGGCTTGGAAGTCACAACTCTCCCAAAAAATGACTGAAGTGTGGGACAATTGAGGTCCCTACCATGCCAGTTGGCATGGATCGCTTTGGTTTTCTTGCCCTTGTGACACTAATTTCTTGGAAAAATTTCACCCTTTGTTTCTTTACTACAACCATCACCACTCCCTTTGTCTTTTATTCCATGATATTTTTGTCATTTATTCCTTCCTACCCTCTACCCAATCCCAGCCCTTCCCCTTTTTTTCTTCTTCTCCATCCCCCCTTTAATACATAGAACCATCACATTTCTATCTTCCTACAGTTCTGAGGACTTAGAATGTTAACTCTGTTTCTCTCTCCACAGATGCTGCTGGACCTGCTAAGTATTTCTAATACTCGCTGTTATTTATTTTCCAATCCTTTCTTGTTACAAGCGTGGTATTGGAGGACTGTTAACATTGCACCATTCTTTAAAAATGTTGGAAGGGATAGACCAAATAATTACCGGCCATTCAACCTAACTACAGTAGTGGGAAAATTATTGGAAAACAACATTCTGTGGAATCGTAAAATTCAGCATATAGGAAATCAGACATTAATCAGCAGCGTTCAATATGAATTTGTTCAGGAAAAGTATTGCCTGATGAACTGAATTTTTTGAAGAGATAATAAGAGGGGCTGATGAGAGTAATTTATTTGATATCGTCTTTATAGATATAGATTTCAGCAAGGCTTTTTACTAGGTTCCACATGGAAGACTGGACAGAAAAGTAAGAGTCCATGGGATCCAAGGACATGTGGCAAGTTGGATCCAAATTTGGTTCAGTGGCAAGAAGTAAAATCAGTAGATTTTGCAACTGGAAAACTGTTTCCAATTGGGTTCTGCAGGGTTCAATACCAGGTCCCTTGCTTTTTGTGGCAGATATTGTCACAATGGTGGAGGAAAGAAACCATGCAACTATAAATTAATTTCCCACAATGATAGGCAATAAGTGATGGCCTAGCCAGTGACACATACATTCCATAAATGAATTTTTTAAAATATTGAACTTTAAGTATGACAGTTTTATATTTTTAAAATGGACACCAACCAAAGATGACTAAATATGTGCAGTCAGCCCCTCATAGCAATTGCTGCAATGAAAATGGAACCCTTCGCTTTTTTCCAGATGAGGTCCTTCTAAAAGCATCCAGGGACTGATTACCATCTCTGGTAAAGACAAATTCACTTTTCTTAACCACTTTTAGGCTGTCCAGTCTCCACTAATTGGTGACAGCAATGGCACATCCAAAGTTCGTGATGAATTCGAACTTAGTGTTGCCTCTAACCCCTCTGTGATAATGTAATCTCAGTGCACATGGTTCCCTCACACTGACGGGACCCAGTAATGTTACAGGGAATTCTCTAACTGAATGCAAAAAGATGTCAATGAATATTTAATTGGATAGAAAAATGGCCAATGGAATCCGATTCAGGAAAATGGAAGGTAAAGAATTTGAGGAGTGCAAGATAGGGGAATACATAATAAATGGTGGAATACTGAGAAGAGTAGAGGAATAGAGTGACCTTGAACTGTATGCCCACAGATTCCTGCAGGTCAGGTAGGTAAGGTGGTTAAGAAGGGAAATGGGATATTTTCCTTTATACTAGAATATTAGAGCACGGAATTATACTAGGTTGTATAGAACACTAATTTAAGTCACAACAGAAGAGACTGAGATGAGTTTTTATTGACATGCAGTAGGTTATGAGAAGCCTGGATAGAATGGATAGGAAGGATTTATTTTCCATAGCAGACAGCTGAATAACTGGGGCATAGATTTAAATGAATTAGCAAAAGGATTGAACGGGAGTTGAAGAGACCATTTTTTCACCCAGAGAGTGATGTGGGGCTGGAACTCTCGCGTCAAATGGGTCATTGTGGGGGTGGTGGGCGGAGGATGCAGTGTTAGATGTAGAAACCCTCATTGCATTTAAAAAGTATTTGAGTATGCATTCGAAGTTCCATAATCTACATGGCTATGATCCAAGAGCCGGAAGGTTGGATTAGGCTGAAGAGCTATTTTTTGACATAATGTGACATAACTTTTCTGCATTTGTATGAAAATGGGACCAGATTTTATCTAACCTGAAACATGCTGCTCTGCTGCAAATTGCACTTCATTTTTTTCTTTTCAAATTTACAATGAAACTTGAGCCACTGTACACTTGCTTACGGAATTCTTTTTTGCAATAAATGAAATTCTGCACCACACAAGTTACAGTCAATGACCATCTCCAACAAAAGGGAATCAAGGGATCGGGTTTTCCTGGCCTGCCAGTGGGGGCATCATCATGGGTGGAACAGAAAGACTTGGAGAGAAATTTACTAACTTTGGTTGCTCTGCAAATGTTCTTGCCCCACCCGTGACATGCCAACGCCTGCCGGGACTGGAAAATCCTGGTTAGAAATCTCCCCTTGATGTTCAACAGCATTGTCATCACTGAATCCCCCAACCTCAACTTAATTGGACCAGCCGGTGCAGTGGCCACAGGAACAAGTCAAGTGTGGGATATTCTGCAATGGGTAACTCATCTCCTGACTCCCCAAAGTCTGATTATCATGAACAAGATATAAGTCAGGAGTGTGATGGAATACCATTCAATTGCCTGGATGTGTACTGCTCCAACAACACTCAAGAAGCTCAACATCATCCAGTAAAGCAGGCCACTTGATTGGCACCATATCCACCACATTGAGAATTCCATGATAACCCATGCACAATAACGAATGACGATACATAAATCATTTATCTTTGATAGGTTGCACAAGGACCAAATGGTAGAATTCTCATAATGCTTGCTGCTGTTTTCACTCGCCTGTTTGCTAGCTTTTGCCACAGTATCAGTAGTTCCAGACTGGCTTCACACTGAATTGATCTCCCTCCCTAGACTTTGTGACCTACTTTTTTTCTCCAGGTGCATATCAGGTTTTCACACAGTTTTTTTTCCAACATCAAAAATCTTGAGTTTAATGAGCAGCAGAGATGCTGGAAGCCAAGGTCAGATTTTAAAAAAAATGCTCCAGGGCCTTTGCCTTGGAAATCCTTGGAAACACCAACAAGATGGGAGTCCAAGCTGACTTCTTTTTTAAATTAAATATCGAGTGTTATGTCAAATGACTGTTCAGGGTTAAAGTCAGTTTAAGATCGCAGTGTGTCCTTTTCAAACAAGTAGCCAAGATAAGAAAGCAAAAGACATCCTTGTTCTCTTTGGCAGAATGCCTCAAATTTATTGCTGTCTCTTGCTTTCTCATCTTCAATTCATCATCCATTATTCACCAAACCATTTGTTCTCTAGAGTGCCTCTTGAGTTCACAACCATTTCTGTTTCTTGTCCATTTACCTTCCCATATTTGAGGTTCTTTTTGCAATCTCCCAACATTGAAGATTCCCATCTCTCAAATAACCAAAATTATTCAATTTCCCACAATGATCATCAAAGCCTGGAATATTTTGGAAGTAATCTATGCAAATCCTGCCAATTTCTAAATTACAGTCCAAGTGACTATCTCCAGCATACAATTCCTGAGAAAGGGTATCAATCTATTTATTGTGAATTAGCACACATGGAAAATGATGCACTACCAGTAGGGTTGCATTCCTTTGTTTGGTCTCCTGGAAAGCTTAAAGTTTATTTATTAATGTCACAAGTAGGCCTATATTAACGCTGCAATGAAGTTACTGTAAAAGTCCCCTAGCTGCCGTGCTTCAATGCCTGCTCAGGTACACTGAGGGACAATTTAGCATGGCCAGTGCACCTAACCAGCACATCTTTTAGACCTTGGGAGGAAACCAGAGCACCAAGAGGAAACCCACACAGACATGGGGAGAATGTGCAGACACCACTCAGACAGTGACCCAAGACAGGAATTGAACCCAAGCCCCTGGAGCTGCAAAACAGCTGTGCTAACCACTGTGCCACCATGCCTGATGATTTGAGGTGGTGGTGGGAGGGGTGCGGGAGGGGGGGCGGTGCAGGGGGATGGAATTTCTACCATATTTTCTTAAATATCTACATTTTAATTTTTTTATATCTCCCAGCAGAGTGTTTGAATTGGTGGTAGTAAACTAAATTAGGTCAAGATGTGCTTTTAGTTAATGGATCACTTGGTTCTTTCTATTTTATATGACCATTTGTACCAGGTTGAGGAGTTGAGTAAATAAAATTACTGAAACGCTTCAAGGTTTGCCTGCAGAATGTGGCCTTTTGTACTTCAATGATGTTTCAATCATCAGATACGTGAGAGTAAAAACTTTTATTTAGACAAAATCTACTGTTAACTTGATGTGGCACGCAATGGGGAGGATAAACTTCTCTGTCCTCAGCAAGCTATACCATTATGACAACCAGCAGAATTTAAACTGGTCCAGACGCATAGCTAAGCTGCAGTTGACATTTCTACCTTCAACAATGAAGTCCTTGCCCTTCCTTTGAACTCAAAGAAAGGCTGTCCCTGACAGTATCAAGTTAAGGATTCAGTAGCAATAAGTGTCATTCTTTAAAGCAGAATTCAGCATTATAGTTGTCAAGGCTGAACCTCTCAAATCCTTACATGTCATTTAAAAATATGATTGAAGGGCCAGCTTCTCTCACCACTGCCCCGCACCCCCATCCTCCATAACTTTAGCCTTAAACTCTTGTAGGATAGAAAAAAATAGTAGGAGGTATAGCTTTCTAGTTCAACTTTTTAAAATTGATGTTCGAGAATAAATCCTGATGTACCTTATCAGAGCGGAAGGAAGCATAACCCCTGCCCTATGATTATAATGTATATTGAAACCAAACCAATGCATCATAATTTGCAACCTCAAGAGGTGAGAGGGGCAGTGGGAGGAAGAAAGATATTATTTAGAAGGAAAAACATTAACAAAATATGCAGATAATTATAAAGAGTAAAAATACATTTTACTGCTTTATACAAAAATAATAATCACTACGAGTCTATTTCTCTTGATATTACTGAAGCTGAAAGGGTTCAGAAAGGAACTATGCAATTTCCAGATAGGATAACTATAACTACTATAGGAAAACTACTGAGAAAATTGTTAGAATTTGAAATGAAAAAGATTCCCAGCCCTGATGGCATGCATCCTAGAATGCTGAGAGACGTAGCAGAAATGCAGAAACTCTAGTCAGATCTTAACAAGCATTCTTAGGATTTATCATTGCCCTGGAAGGTCATTAATATAGCTCCTTGTCCAAAAAGGGAGAAAGACCAAGTAACTATTGATGAGTCCAAAGATTTGTGGATTAGGTTGATTATCCATGCTAAATTGACCCTCGTGTTGGGGGATGAGAAGGATAAATACGTGGGCTTACGGGAATAGGGCCTGGATGGGATTGTGGTCGGGGCAGACTCGATGAGCCAAATGGCCTCCTGTGCACTGTAGGGATTCTATGAGTCCATTTAACATTGGAAATACTGCAGATGTCAACCTCAAAAAACCTCAGAAAATAGGGGTTGCTTTATACACCAAGTATTAAAGTGAACCACTGGTATGGGTTACGGTGCATCTTTAAAGTTTGCCACATGGAGTTTGGCTTTTTTTGTGGGAACATCTTAACATAGCCTATATTGCCCCCCTTGCATCCAGTTTTAAGGCACTGGCAAGTAAAACATCCATTTATGGGGTGCAAAATTGAGGCTGGCACCTAAAATGAGTACAGCATGATGTGATTGAAAAGGGTGAGTGGGGGTGGGGGGGGCGGGTAGAGGTTGACTTATGCACTGAGTATATAAGAAAGCATGATTTTTGGGGCTGAAATATTTGCTGTGATCTATGATAGGTGAGATTTTGGACCCCATAATGCTCTATCAGAAAAATCTTGGGTGTGACAACATATTGTTATGGTAGTGAACTAATGATCTGGCGACATCAGTTCAAATCCCACCATGGTACCTAGGGAATTTAAGTTCAATTAATTAGATAAATAATAGAATCCCAGAATTGTAATGACACAGAAGGAGGCAATTGCATCTATACCAACTCTCTAAGTGCGCAACTCACTAATACCAGTCCCTCATCTTCCCTCTGTAGTCCTGCATATTCTTTCTTTTCAGATAACAATCTAATTTCCTTTTGAATGCTTCAACTTTTTTTTGCACCACAACAACTTACATTCATATGGTATATCTGACATAATAAACACAGTAAAAAGTCTGACAACACCAGGTTTTAGTCCAACCTATTTATTTGATAATATACTCACAAGCTTTCGGGTTAGCCCCTTCGTCAGGTGAAAAGCTTTCGGGTTAGCCCCTTCGTCAGGTGAAAAGTCACCTGACGAAGGGGCTAACCCGAAAGCTTGCGAGTATATTATCAAATAAATAGGTTGGACTAAAACCTGGTGTTGTCAGACTTTTTACTGTGTTTACACCAGTCCAACGCCGGCATACCCACATCATAATAAACACAGCCCAAGGTGCTTCACAAAGTATTATAAAACAAAACATCACATTGAGTCACATGAGGAGATATTAGGTCAGATGATCTAAATGCTTGGTCAAAGAGGTGGGTTTAATGGAATGTCTTAAAGGAGGAAGGCGAGGTGGAGGGAGGTATTCCAGAGTTTAGAGCCGAAACAACAAAAAGCATGACGGTTGATTGTGAAAATCAAAGATGCTAAAGAGGCCACAATTATAGGATTGCAGATTTTTCAGGCGACTATGGACTGGAGGAGATGCAGAGATACAGAGGGGTGAGGCCATAGAGGAATTTGAAAGCAAGCATGAGGATTTTAAAATCAAGATGTTGTTTGACTAGGCGTCAAATGTATAGATCTGTGAGCACAGGGATGATAGAAGAATGGAACTTGGTGTGAGTTAAGCAGAGCTTTGGATGACTTCAAGGTTACAAATGGAAGAATGTGGAAGACCAGCCAGAAATAGGCAAGCCTAAAGGCAAAAAAAGCATGGATGAGGGTTTCAACAGCAGATGAGTTGAGAGAGGGGCAAAGCCAAACTAATGCTGATGTTGTGTGCTGCGTACATGTTGATGCCAACCTCTGATTCTGGTGCTGGTTGCTAAGACTGGTTCTTTCCAATCCTTAAAGAACAAGTAATACTTTGTGAAAATTGGTTGTGCATAACAGGAAGGGGAAACTAACTATGAATTTTTGTTTCCTAAATCAAGGCAGCTGACAGATTGGGAAGAGGGTTTCTTGAGGGAGAACTTACAATTTAATTGCAATTAACTTCTGTTCTTCATTTTTGGTTCAGAAAAGGGGAGGAGTGGGGTGGCAGATAGCTGAGAATCAAATCAAAGAATGGAGCGGGCATCAATTGGATTAATAACTTTTCCTCATACTGGATCCATAGCATAAAACAATGGCATATTGTAACATTAAATAATCAGTGTGTTTATGTAAAAAAATATAGTTTTATCACCGTGCAAAATCAAAAGCTCAGTTAGTCACACTTTAATCTTTTAATCCCAACAGCACTCATTACAGTCAGTTGGGAAATGTAGACTTCCTCTACATTGAGACACAGCATTGATTGCTTAGATAGATACGACTAGATTCTCTATCTTTTATCAATAAGTCAAATCACCCAGATGATTTTTGCTGTTATTTTGTCTGGATAGGTTAAGTTGAATTGCTTTGAAATGAATGTCTCAACGTGGTGTATAGAAATAGGTTAGTGACTGGTAATCCTCATTTCAATTGACTGCTGTGCATATTTTCAGGATTATCCCTTCTCCAACTGTCAACACTAGAAACTGTTCAACAGCAGTAATGTTTCTAGGTATGCAGTTGCATCTGTTGGAAACATTAATAACATCAAAGAAATTACAATAAGTAAAGGTTGGTATTGAAGAACAATTAGAACTTGTATATCACAGAATATATTTGGAAGAATTAACAGATTTTGTTGTCACCCTTACTCCAGCTAAATTCTTCCAGCGTATTTACATGGAGCCATGAAAGAGGATAAAGAAATGGCATTTGGTTCTAGAAGTGTTGGAAAATAATAACAAATTCATTGTGGTGAGGTGAGACTGCCCTCGACATCAAGGCAACATTTGACCAAAGGTGACATCAAGGAGCCCCAGCAAAACTGGAGTCAGTGGGAATCAGGGGAAACGTTCCACTGGTTGGAGTCATATCTGGCACGAAGGAAGATGGTTGTTGGAGGCCAATCATCTCAATTCCAGGATATCACTGTAGGAGTTCCTCAGGCTACTTCATCAATGACCTTCCTTCCATCCTAAGGTCAGAATTGGGGATGTTTGCCAATGACTGCACAATGTTCAGCATCATTCAGGACTCCACAGACACAGAAGCATTCCATGTCCAAATGCAACAAGACCTGGACAATATCCAGTTTTGGGTTGACATGCAACAAGGAATGTTCATGCCACACAAGTGTCAAGCAATGACCATCTCCAATGAGAGAAAGTCTAACCATCCCCCTCTTGACATTGTTTGACATAGCTGTGACTGTAACACTATATTCTGCACTCTCTCATTTCCTTCTCTATGAATGGTATGCTTTGTCTGTATCGTGCACAAGGAACAATACTTTTCACTGTATGCTAATACATGTGACAACAATAAATCAAATTAAATCAAAATCATATCATTCAATGACAATACCATCACTGAATTCCCCCACTATCAATATCCTGGGGGTTACCATTGACCAGAAACTCAACTGGACTAGCCATATAAATACAATGGATAACAGAGCAAGTCAGAGGCTAGGAATCATGAGGTGAATAACTCACCTCCTGACACCTGTACTGTCTACCATTTACAAGGCACAAGTCAGGAGTGTGATGGAATACTGCCCACATGTCTGGATGAGTGGAATTCCAACAATACCCAAGAAGCTTGACAACATTAAGGTCAAAGCAACCCACAAATATTCACTCCCTCCATCACTGATGCACAGTAGCAGCAGTGAACTAACATACAAGATGCACTGCAGGAACTTAACAAGAATCCTTAGACAGCAGCTTCCAAATCCACAAACTCCACCATCCAGAAGGACAAGGACAGCAGATGCATGGAAATACCACCACCTGGAATTTCCCGAACAAGCTGCTCTCCATCCAGACTTGGAAATATATAATCATTCCTTCACTATTGCCAAGTCAAAATCCAGGGTACCTACACCACATGGGTTTCAGTAGTTCAGAAGGCAGCTCACTACCACTTTCTCAAAGGCAATCCCAAGAATGATTTTTTAAATATACACAGCATGGTTCCCATCAGTCCCTTTGCATTCCTCTGGGAGAAGAGGAAAACCCTTATGCCAATTTGAGGAAAACTGAGGAAATTCTCCTGTAATCAGTCACAATGGTGGTTGTGAGACCCTAAAGAAGTAACAAATGAAGACTTACCGTTAAGGCTTCTGAATGTGAATATAATTTTGTGAATGTAATTTCACTTGGTCATATTAGCTACACTTAGGTTCCCCCTTTAATACCTGAACTGAACCTACACTTGCTACATCTGCCCGCAACTTGTCCCACAGGACAAAGGCTCACTATAAAATAAAGTATCTTTTGACATCTAACCTAATTTTTGCTTATGCAATTTATGTTCATGCCCCCTTATCCTTGCTGACTTATTTGTCTCAAATCCCCTAATGATACAGACTTGCGGTGCTTCAAATCTTCTCAAAGTTTTGCATAGAAAATCTCAGCTCTCTAAACCTATTATGGCAACTAAAGGATTTGAAACCAGGTATCAATCTAGGTGGGTTTCCTCTGAAACTTAGCGTTGCTTCTATATCACCAACCATGTCAAGGGACCAAAAGCGGACAGAGTATTCTGAATAAAACCTAATTAAGAATTCACAAAGGTAATGTAGTAATTCTTGTTGCGTATTTAGTATCGTTTTGTTTTATCATCCTAGTAATACATCATAACACTTTTTTTTTGTAACATGTACCTTCAATGATTTGTGCACTATAAGCAACCTTCAACATGCAATCCTGGATAGTGTACTCATATATTTGCACTACCCACACAAATAACACTACATTTACTTTCATTCAATGACATATGTCATGTGTGAACTCTTTCTGCCATCACATTTGGATGCCTATAATCCAGCATGAAAGATTACTATGAAAAGGTATTCTTCAGAGCATCAGTCAGCAGAGGTATGTTACTGGCATGTGTTGGACATCTTAGGGTGTTAAGAGTTAATAATTAAATTGTTTTGTACAACAGAGCATCAGACTTTCTGATATAAACAGAATAAGCTTTGTAGTGTTGTGTGAAAAAATCTTGCAATTGCAGAGTGCAACTGAAATAGTATGAACCATGGGTGATTAAAGTCTAACATTTCAGTCGCATTTTTCCTTACAGAAGCACTTAACAAATATAAGAAATAGACAGCAAGATTTCTTCACACAACATTGCAAAGCTTATTCTGTTTATATCAGAAAGTCTGATGCTCAGTGGTGCAAAGAAATTTAATTATTAACTCTTAATTCCCTAAGATGTCCCACACATGCCAATAACATGTCTAGGATAATAAGTAAAAAGTCTGACAACACCAGGTTTTAGTCCAACCTATTTATTTGATAATATACTCACTAGCTTTCGGGGTTACCCCCTTCGTCAGGTGAATGGAGAGTTCTGGCCTCAGAACTCTCCATTCACCTGACGAAGGGGGTAACCCCGAAAGCTAGTGAGTATATTATCAAATAAATAGGTTGGACTAAAACCTGGTGTTGTCAGACTTTTTACTGTGTTTACGCCAGTCCAACGCCGGCATACCCACATTAGGATAATAAGCACAGCTTGGGGAAAACCTACCAACTTTAGTACAGACAGCTAATAATTATAAAGCTTGTTGTTCATCGAGGTTAAGGACAGTTAGATCAGGAAGTCTTGTTTGACAGAAGTAGGTTTGGAGTAAATAATTACAACTGTTTACAAGAATCAATGTCGTGTGGTCTTATCTGTGACATGCATTTTGGTAGGCAAGATATAATGTACAAAGGAGTATAATTTTCACTAGTTTTTCAGAAGGCAAGCAAGATAGAATTTGACATTGAGAAACCTCTCTCTGTTTTAGGTTGAGCTGAACACTAAATTGAAGTGCCAGATTTTGTTCCATATATTACACTGTCAGCTGTCTCATGCTCACTTGACATGTATTATTATGAACCATAGAAGGAAAGAGCTTGACTGCCAATAATCTGATGTTCTGCTGAAAGGACACACTTGCGTGCATGTTACATTGGTTCCTTTTTCAAACTTTGGGTGCATTTTGGTCACTACTCGCCTCCCTCTTGATTGCTTGTTTACTCCCTGCTCAGACTTCCCTGAAGGTCTCCACTGGCATCCTAGCTGGCCTATCTTTCTACCACTCCCACATCCCAGCAAGTTGCCACTGCAGGGGGCTACAGACTGGCATCCACAACTTGCCACTGCAATAATAATGAATCTAATATGTGAATTTACAATGAGCTTAGCAAAGAAGTGAAACAGAGCAGTGCTTCATTATGACTGGGCCCCAGATTGGATGAAATCCAATTTCTGGGCTGTTAAGCTTTGATATTATATATCACACAATGCAATTTCCAGGTAATAAATTTTGATGTGATGCTAAATAGAAAAGTAAATACTGAAAAGCATAATACTGTTAATGTGAAAACTTTGGGTGGAATTTAAAAATCTATACTTTGAGATTATAGAAGAAGAATACTGAGCATGATTGTTGATGGCATTAATTAATGGGCTTAAGCTGCTAGTGATAGTCTCAAGAACTTTGTGAATTTCGAAGCTGCTTGTCCTATTAAATTTTGCTGCGTAGGAGGCTGCCAAGATTAGTTTCAGTGAAGGTTTTTTAAAAAAACATCTTGACATTTGTGATAAAATGACAACTAGCTTCAGAGAAGATTTAATAACATTATATAACCTAATTTATTGCAATGCAAATGCCGAAGCAGTAAGGTTATTTTAGATTTGCCATTAATTTACAACCAAATTTAACATACAAACATGATTAAGTATAGTTTGACTACTATTCTGTTTCTCTTTATATTTTCTGATGGATGCTGGCCTTGTACAGAATTTTCTAAGAGTCTGAAGAGCCACTTTCAGATTGTTGGACAATTTTTCCATACTATAAGCTGCTAATACTGCACATTTAGAGTTACAGTACATTAATTTATTAGTACTTCTTGACTGAGATGTAAGAATCTATGCAAATGAATATTACTTCTTACACCAGGAATGGTAAAGGATGGGAAGTAATAGTCAAATAGAAGAATTTTCCCCTGAAGTACAAATATTAATTTACTTTGTCGGCTGAAAAGGAGCATCAGAACATTA
This sequence comes from Carcharhinus amblyrhynchos, assembly GCF_965287045.1. Lineage (NCBI taxonomy): Eukaryota > Metazoa > Chordata > Chondrichthyes > Carcharhiniformes > Carcharhinidae > Carcharhinus > Carcharhinus amblyrhynchos. The sequence continues at coordinate 96,092,802 of NC_137326.1, read as the reverse complement.
TTTTCATTGCTGTGAAAAAAAAACAATCTATCTAAGGTTCAGAGGATTCAAAAAGTTGTTAACTGGAGTATGCAATTATATATGCAACAGGATCCAAACCAAAAATCACACCCTTTTTTTCAATACACTGCAGGTAATAAACAGCAGCACGAAGCACCAAAAAAATTCCTTCCAAGGACAAAAAGATGCGATAGTCAAACCCCTGCAAGAGACAGTCACAAGATAAGTACAGAAGAGGAAGGTCGTTTGGCCTATCTTTGTTCTCATATCCAGACAAACTGTTTTTTAGTCATGCCATCCAACTGTTCCATAAACAATTTCAGAGAGTTTTGCCTCTACTAACCTGCTGAAGAGGGGATTCTAAGTGTGATTACTCTTTGTGCAAAGAGAAATTCCCTGACACTGTTCTGAAAAATACCAGTTTGAATCTTGTCCTACCTTCACAGTTTAATTTGAAGTGAATTTGTCTTTTAACACCATGTCTACCGATTCTGTTTCTCATTCTGGTCAAGAATTTATGAGTAGATTTCCCTCATGACGAAAATCAAATGTTGTTGCGGGATGAGGGGATGGGGGAATGCCAGGGGAGAGTGCAGTTGATCTGCCACTGGCCATTTTATACCATGATCAAAAATGAAAATGGCCCTGATCATTTATTTTCTTTACAAGATGCGCATTCAGATCTTTTCTGAGTCAGAGGAAGACCACTCCTCAGGGGTTGTCATCAAGTTGTTTTCTAACAGATGTAGCACAGAATCCAATGTATGACTTCATATGAACCTTAAGGGTGAATAATTATTCCAAATATTTGCAGCATGTTTGAGTAATTTTTAAGGTACCCCTGCACTCATATTCATCTTTTCATCTCACTGGCCATCTTTCACTGCCCCACATATTTTCGGTGGGTGGGCCTCACAAAGTTTGGGAGCTAGTTTGGTTAATTTTTCTCACTTCTGCAGTCCTTATTATTATATAGTCTCTGAGCCTGGTTTGAACCTCTACCACATATTCAGAAATAAATATGCAGTGCATCCATTTCCTTACTTGTGTAAAGGACCTGAATTGTGCTTCAGTTAGAGTAATATGTATAGATTTGGATATGCCATTAAAAAGAAAGCATGTAAGTAATGGTGTAATGATGCACACTTACAGACTGTCAGGAGCACAAAGGTTATTTATTAACAAGGAACAACTGTACAGAGGCCAGCAACCTCTCGGCTGCCTGGAGCAGCCCACCAGCTGCCCTGGTATCTACAAATCTTCTGCATGCCTTCTAGATCTCTTCTACCTAAGAGAGGACTCAACCCTCCCGGGGTGATTACTCACTTTCATCCCTAATTGCTCCCTCAAGCGAGGTGACCCTCTGCTGCTGTGCTTTTCTTAAAGGGACAATCATTACAATCACTGCAAATGGGACAAATACCATGTACATTGACAGTACTGTTACCAAGGATAAGAGTTTACAATTCTGAAAGACTTGAGAGATTCCTTCACAGGAGCTGAGGAGGTTAAAAGATGACCTCAAAGAAGACATCGAGATTATGAAAAATTGTAGTGGGATAATTAATGGCATGATGTTTCAATTGTTTGATAACAGGGTAATGAAGTTATAAATTTAAGACCTCACAAAGAATTGAGGGGAAAAGTATGAAGATTAACAGAGAGTGATTGGAATATCTGCTACATGATGTTGTCAAGGCAGAGTTCATAGGTGAAATTCTCCCATTCTGGGACTAGGTTCCATGGCAGAGCGAGAACATGAGTGTTTCCCATTGCTGAGACCACCAAATTATCCAGCTAAATTAATTATGCGACCAGATGTTTTGTGCTGTATTCTGTGGGTGGGCAGGCCTGATTGTGTAGCCTGCCATCTTATCTGGGCATCATATTGAAAAAGTGTCCAACATCACTGACCTATTATTAAAGAAAGAAGGTGGACCTCTTGTAAATGAAGATGGATCACCAGGAGGCTGGAGGATGGACCTCCTTTAGCACACATGCATCTGGAAGGTCCAGATCCACCTGCAGATGCACCCCCTACCCATTGCTATGTAGTGTTCTGGGATCCAGGGTTGCCAAAGCTTCCATCCTGGACCCCAGATGCAGCCTCAGACATTGTTGATGTGAGTACTGACATCTGCACGCCACATTTTCCAAAATATTTATCATTGCCGTGTATTTCCAGTAGCACCATGGAGAATTGGGTGGCTGGGTATTCATCTGCATTCCATTCATGGGATTAAATGAGCCCCACGCCAGCTTCTTGCGGGTTTCCCGATTCAACATGGTGGGCACCACTGGAAGATCCTGCAAGAATTTCATGCCAGCATAAACCTGATTACTGGCCTGACCACCAATTTCTACCCCTCCTCCCAGACTTGCCTTTGAACCTGCCAGTAAGGGCATGGAACAAATCTGTCCCTTAAATTTTAAGAACAAAATTATTGATGATGGAAATCTGAAATAAGTCAGGAAATGCTTGAAATACATCATGTATCATGTGTGGAGAGAGAAAGGTTGGAGTCTGTTAACAAGTTTTCAACCTGAACATTAACACTATCTTCTTCTCTCCATTGATATTGTCTAATCTCTGCCAGCATTTCTAGCATATTCATAAATGCTTTGTTTGAAAAAGATAAGTATTAAGGATTGTTGAAAATGAAGTTGGAAATGGACTTGGACTGTGTTTTTTAGTGAGTAAACAAACAGCACAAATTTGATATGCTGAACAGTCTGTTCCTCTATTATAAAATTTGATCATTCTTACATTTTTCTAACTTATTAGCATTATTACAGTTATTTTCTGCAAACTAAGTGATGCTATTGAACATGATTGTCAAATCTATTCTATTATTTGCTGTTTTCATAATTCTTCCATGTACCAGTTTTTCGGAAGAGCACCATAAATTTGATTTATCTTGTTTTGTCGTTTAAGATATTAAAATAAATCAAATCAAGTCCCAAGGACATGAGAACCTGTGAAACTCACTGTAGAGTTTCAGTAATACAGCAATAAAATACCCGGGTTGCTAAGAATATTCTTATTTTAAAAGAAAAATGTGAATACATATTTTGAAGCATTTATCTAAGATGCTGTGCGTAAAACAACTCTAACGACTCTGTCTGTAACCTGCAGTGTCTTAAATGCATCTTTACTTCGGTGTTCAATAAAAAGTGAGAAAGCATTTCAGTAAATCCCTGCGGTACTGTGCTTTCACTCTGCAAAGCACTTCCAGGAACTGAGTTCAATCACCACTTGTAGATGCAGTTAAGTCAGAACTTTTTGAAAACCGAATGCAGCAATATCTTAAATCAACAAAATTAATCCTTTAAAACCACAGAATCCAGTAGTTACATCCTGTAGATTTTTGATGCACAGGTAAGTACTTGCAGCTGTGTGGGAAAGTCTAATTAATAAACGAATGATGTTTTCACTTATGGTTTCTATAGTTACTGTAACTATTGTTAACCACAGACCGTTAGAAAAACATAATGTTGAATATACAACTGAACCCGTGAACCCACCATCTGAGACTGCATTGTGGAAGGCACTCAAAGATCTAACAGTATAATTCTAATCATCACAGATTCTGTTAGAAGAGTAATTCAGGCTCAATTTCCATATTGCCAACTTCCCATAATTTCTTGAAGATTTATCCGACTGTGTGAATTTATTATTTCTGATTGTGTAGAAATCGGTGATGAAACGGTTACGCAAATATGTTGGATTGCAAACATTTTTTGACTGCCTTCCTTAAATGCCATTTGAGCTCCTCTACCCTCACTGAGATGGAACCACTTTGTAATCATAGAACAATGCAAATCAAAGAACGATGAATAGTTAGCACAAATATAGCTTTCCTTTCCCCACCTGCCTCTTTGCGGGGAGCTTGTGGAGCAACAGGTTTCATTACTTATGCAATTTGAATTTGCAGCTAGGTTGTTCATCTGTTCATAGTCAATGGGCAAAAATGCTAGACTCCAGTACAGATTTAGTACAGACTCCAGTACAGTCCCTTTACCTTAAAAAGAATGTTGTAACATTGGGGGCAGTCCAAAGGAGATTTACTGGGCTAACCCCCGGGAAGAGAGTGCTGACCTATCAAGTCAGACTAGATAATCTGGGTCTGTAATCCTTAACATTTAGAGGAGTGACGGGTGACCTTATTCATACATAAAATCCTGAGGCGGCATAGCTGAAAATGCGTGGAGCTTGGGAGCAGCAAATGGACACAAAAAAGACAACATACAAAGGTCCATGTAGATTGAGGAGAAAGAAGTGTCAATGAGGATGATCTATGATCAAACACCCCCATTGGAAAAACAAATAGAACTATAAAGATAAGTTAAGTATCTTATTCAAGTGAAGAATTCCTATGTCAAGACTTCTGAGCATTGTGGAGAGGTTCCAATGATATTATGGGGTTCACAACTTTGTCCTTGGCAATTGTTCCAGAAACTAGTTCATAGCTAGTCAGCTACCAACTGGATATATGAATACCCAGCCAGCAGTAGTTTTTTCAAAATCAGGTAGATGGTGAGATTCATTAGTATGAGAGTCTCAAACAAGGGGACATAGCGAAAGATAAAGGACTGGTCATTTAAAACTGAGCTGCGTAGAAATTTCTTCTCATAGAAGGTGGTGAATTTCTGGAATTCTCTGCCGCAAAGGGTGATGGAGGCTAAATCATAAGAAATATTTGAAGTGGAGGTAGATAAATATTTAATAGATCATGGAATAGAGTGGCTATGGGGAAATAACACAGAAAATTTGATTTGATTTATTTAGTGTATTAGTTAGTATGCAGTGAAAATTGTTTGTTGTGCACAATGCAGACAAAGTGTACCGTACATAGAGAAGGAAAGGAGAGAGTGGAGAATGTATTGTAACAGTTATAGTTAGGGTATAAAAGAGTTAGAATAAAGTTTTAGAAGCGTAGAACAAGAGTAAAAGATAGAATTAGAAGGTATGCTGGGCATAGCTTGCAAGAAGTCACCATGCTCTGGCGCCATCTTGGAGCTGAGGTTGGCATAGATCAACCATGTTCGTACTGAATCAGGGACAGGTTTGATAGGCCTGGTTGCCAACTCCTACTTCTAGTTCTTGTGTTCTTGTGTTGTGTTCTTCTGATGTGATGAAAAGTAAACCTATTTATTGGCAGTAAAAGTACTGTGTGTATTAATTTTGAAGAGACATAATCCAGTTCTTACAGGAGGAGGACAGTCTAGCTGAAGAATGAATATTCCCATATTTCCTCTTGGAAGGATTTTACAAGTCTATTGGTAAAACAAAATGATTTTTTTTCAAACAAGAACAGTCACTTCAAGGACTCTCTAATAAGGTCACTAACAAGGATAAGTTCTGGAATAGCTTCACTGATAACAATGGGAGACACAATGTCAAATCAACCTGGAACACGATCCAGAACTGCCATATCTTGAAAAAAACTACTGCTGGCCGGGAATTCATATATCCAATTGAAAGCTGACTGGGTTTGTGGATCTCTGGAACAGTTCCCAAGGACAAAGTTGTGAACCCCATAACACCATTGGAACCCCTCCACAATGCTCAGTGCACACCCCCATCAGTGACATCATTGGAGTAGCCTTGATGCGAGAAGTCCTGACATAGGAATTCTCTACTTGGATAAGATATTTAATTTACCTTTATAGCTCTATCTTTTTTCAATAGGGGTGCTTTGAAAATAAATCACTCCCATGGATACTTCTTTCTCCTGAATCTCAATGGGCCGTTGTATGTAATCTTCCCTCTGTCCATTTGCTGCTCCTAAGCTCCATGCATTTTCAGCTACCTGCATCCTCATGTTGATTAAATGAACTTTTATCACTTTGCATCTGCACTAATTAATTCAAAGGTCTGGGAATTTCTTAAAATCATGGTTGTACTTTTTCAATTGGTTCACTTCCAGTTTCAAGAATTGGGTGGTGTGTGCTTATCTATAGAGACTGTAAATGAATTGGTTATTCTGTTATGGAAAATAAATCATGATTCCCACCTCCATCTCCCTGCCACACCCATGACACCTCCCCCACTCCATAATAGCATTGCAAAATGGACCTCCTTTTACATTCTGCGGTCTCATTGACTGAAATAGCTATCGTTTAAAATTGAAAAATCTGGTGATGAGTCGGATCCTGAGGAAAGCACATCAGAATGTTTGGAAACATTAGGAGGAGATTAATCAAGTTGTGGTGATTAGATAAAGCCAAGCTTGAATTTTAAATTTGGGTCTATGTGGCAAATTAAATAATTGGCTAAGCTTCTGAACATATCTCTAAAGAGCCTAGACAATTCTTAGGTAAAAGATGGGTAATACATGGACCTTGTCACACCAGGTGGGAGAGACCAGATTCAACGTAATGACATGCTGGCTCAGAGCTGGTTGCCAGAATCAAACATTTCACAGAAGTTTAATATTGGAAACTGCTGTAAAGGCTTAAATGTGAAATTAAATAAATCTGGCTATATTAAATGTTATTAGTTAATACACTCACTCCCTTCCTTTGCTATAAATTTTCTTTCCTTTCTGGAGTTTGTCTCCATGTTTCTGGACGGATTATATTACAAAGGAAAGGGGCCTCGTCCAAGTAGTGAGATTATCTTAATGGGCTGGAAAACTAACTTTGAAGGTTTTCAGTGCCCAGGATCACAGGTCTACACCAAGGAAAGGAGAGATGGTTTATAATTGTTCCCACAAAGTCCAAAAAATTGTATTTTCCCCCTGAGATCTACAATTAGTTTTTTTGTGTGTTTTTAATGGAATTTAAATTCTATTTCTATATGTAGATACTCGGATCCCAAGAAATATTTTTGGTAAAACAGTAAATGAAGAATACAGATAGTTGAAGACATTTCCTGCATATAGCTACTATTTTTTCTGACAAAATGCTAACCTTTCTCTTTCTGATTTGCAGTATCCCTACACCGATCTTTCGTTTCTTTATTGTTCAATTATCACGTTCATTTGCATCATCATTCCTTTTGTTATTTCATCACCCTGGTTTTCCACCCTCTCTCAGAGCTTTCGTTTTGTTCTTTCTTTCACATCCAACCCCCTCTCTGCTAAACTCTATCAATTCCTCAGTGTGTGCTGAAAACTTCTTGCAGCTATCAAATTTTTCATTTCTGATGAAAAGTCACTGAATGGCACAGTGGTTAGCACTGTTGTTTCACAGGACCAGGGACCTGAGTTCAAATCCTGGCTTGGGTCACTGTCTGTGTGGAGTTTGCGCATTCTCCCTGTGTCTACATGGGTTTCCTCCGGGTGCTCTAGTTTTCACCCACAGTCCAAAAGACAAGATGATTAGGTGCATTGGCCATGCTAAAATTCTGCCTCAGTGTACATGAACAGGAATGTGGCGACTAGGGGATTTTCACAATAACTTCATTGCAGTAAGCCTACTTGTGACACTAATAAATAAACTGTAAAAATGTTGGGTTTGAATTCCCCTGTTTTTGAGGCCAAGTGCCCATGCTGGCAGGAATAAGGGAATGTTTCCTGCTGGCGCTGATAGCGTCTTTCAGGTCGGATTCATCCACCTGAAAGATTTTAATAAGCTCATTTCGAGCAACCCGCTGGCCAGTCGTCGTTCAGAGACCAGGCTGCCATTTTTAAATGGCTCCCCGATCTCTGTGATTGGAGACAGGACTTCTCCCCTCAAAAAACAGAACATTGGCCCCTCACTGCCCAGACAAGTACCACCAATTCCTCACCAAAGAAGGTCATCCTTCCTCCCACCCACAAACAATGGGTAACCCCCGCAACCACACACCACACAGGCATGAAAGTAACCCAATCACCCCCAAACAGCACCTCCACAACTCAGCTGCTCTCCCCCTTCATCCTCCCACTCAGCCACCCTGCCCCTTAATCACTCCCCACTCAGGGCCCCTTCTCCCTCAGACCCCTATTCTGCCCCCTTCAGGCTATGCACCTTGGAAGTGCCTTCAATGCACTGTCCCCAGGGCTCTGGCATACACTCTGGCATTGACAGTCTGTAATTTTTTTCAAAACAATTGTGGCTAGCAAAAGAGGAAGTCCACATCAATGGGACAAAGTATAAAAAGTTGAGAGCATCACGTTTTCAGGTGTTCCAGATCACCAACAACCTTCCCTGGTCCTCCCATACCAACACTATAGTTAAGAAAGCCCACCAACGCCTCTACTTTGTCAGAAGAATAAAGAAATTTGACATGTCAGCTGCGACGCTCACCAACGTTTACAGATGCACCATAGAAAGCATTCTTTCTGGTTATATCACAGCTTGGTATGGCTCTTGCTCTGCCCAAGACCGCAAGAAACTACAAAAGGTTGTGAATATTGCCCAATCCATCACACAAACCATCCATTGACTCTGTCTCCACTTCCCGCTGTCCTGGCAAAGCAGGCAACAAAATTAAGGACCCCACGCACCCCGGATGTTCTCTCTTCCACTTTCTTCCATCAGGAAAAAGACACAAAAATCTGAGGACACCTACCAACTGACTCAAGAACAGCTTCTTCCCTGGTGTCATCAGATTTTTGAGAGAAACTACCTCGCTTAAATTGATTCTTCACTACAACCTAGCTATGGCTGTAATATTATATTGTGTACCCTCTCATTTCCTTCTCAATGAATGGTATGCTTTTGTCTGTATAGATCGCAAGAAACAATACTTTTCACTGTATACTAATACATGTGACAATAATAAATCAAATCAAGTGAAATCATAGGCTGTCAATTAGACTTAGGCTCTGTCAACATTGCTTTTAGGGTCAATGAAGCGCTTGATGTGCTTTCAACTGTAAAGGGAAATGAAAATCAACACAGGTGGCTGGAGGATGATAAAAATCCATTGATCTGTCAAAGGAAGTCTTTTTCAGTGCATTTGAATTTGTTAGAGAGCAAAGTTTGGAAAGGAAAAGAGAGAGGGTTTCAAAGAATTCAACTTGCTAGGAAGCCTTAGAATCTTCAATCAAAACAGTGTGCATACATTGACAACTATACAGAATGTCCTTTAGGGAAGGAAGTCTGTGACCCTTAACTTGTCTAGCCTGCATGTGACTCCAGAGCCACAGGAATGTGATTGACTCTCAACTGTCCTCCAAGGGCAACTAAAGATGGCAATAAATGCTGGCCAGCCAGCGATGCCCATATCCCACAAATGAATAACTCCCTCCCCCATCCCCAGATGAGATTGATATCTCCTTTTTCTCAGATGACTTCAAAGGGGCCTGCTCATACCTGCAGCTTCTGACAGGGAGAAAGACTCTGCTGCAGAATGGAATGCTGTAATGATATAAAAGCCTGCCAGGTGACCAGGGGCATGGAGGTTAAAGTGACCTGGCCACTTCAGAATTTGCACAGCTGTCAGGCAGGAATGCAGATATTATTCACAGGGCTGACTGAAATCACCATGGCAGGGCTGATCTTCAGGTGTGCCAGGGCAAGAAGGGGCAGTCCAGTCACAATACCCCTTGCACCAAGCCAAGCCCACCCAGTGAAGTTGGTGCAGACTTGATGGGCTGAATGGCCTCTTCTGCACTGTAGGAAGTCTATAATTCTATGAAATATAGTATGCTTACCTTCCCGACTATCCAGTCATCTTGAAGTCAATTTATCAAAATGTTGCAATGAATCTGTAGTAGTAAAAAATTAAGCTCAGGGTGATATTATTTTGTTTCTGAAAAGTTGTTTATGCCAGTGTTACCGCCTGTCACTAATGAGTACGGCAAGGAATATAAAGCTATTATTGCTGTTTTAATTTTCATATTGCTCTTCAAGAAACGTCCAATGAAATAATTCACAGGGGGCAAACTCATCAGCTTGTAGACACTCTGTGAACAATGGACAACTGTTCAAAGAGCAAAGTGCTGGGACAGATAGTTGGATCACTGGACAATCAGCATCAGAAAGAGACTTCTACAGTCCACCTTCCCTGCTCTATTCTTGTTCCCCACACATTTATCATGGCTAATCCATTTAACTGTCGCATCTTGAGACGCTTAAGGGCAATTTAGCGTGGAAATCCACCTAAATCACACATCTTTGGACTGTAAGAGGAAATCAGAGCAGCCAGAGGAAATCCAGGCAGACACAGGGAGGACGTGTAAACTCCACGCACACTGTCACCCAGGGCCAGAATTGAACTGAGATCCCTGGAGTTATGAGGCAGTAGTGCTAACCACTGTGCCACTGTGCTGCCCCAGGCCGTGGATCCAACCTAATGTGATGAATGAAATTTTCTGGCTGTGGCTAGTTGTATTAGTCTTTTACTAGTCATTCAATGATTTTCTGCTGGTCCTGTGCAGAAAACCTGCCCTCAAATGGATTTTCTGTTTCTTCTAGACCAACAATCTTGTACATGAATTCTTTAAAGGTTACTCATGACCCAGCAGCTGAGTTGAGGTTTGCTCACCTGTCCTTGAAATTCTGCTTATCAGCTTCAATAGATATTTTAAAATAAAGCAAGTCTTGTGTTGTAATTGATGGTTTAATTCTTGCCCAAGGCAAGGCAGCCTTATCGTCTTCCTTAAAGAAAAAGGACTTGGCATAAAAGGCAAATTACCTTTGGTAAATGTCAACATAAGGAAATGTGTAAAGTCTTTTCCAATGTTTATCCAGGATGTTCATGAATTTCTAATTGATCATCATGGTGGTACAGTGGTTAGCACTGTTGCCTTACAGGGCCGGGGACATGGGTTCAATTCTAGTTTCAGGTCACTATCTATGTGGAATTTGCACATCCTCCCTGTGTCTGCGTGGGTTTCCTCTGGGTGCACCAGATTCCTCCTACAGTCCAAAGATGTGCTGGTTAGCTTGATTAGCTATGCTAAAATTGACCCTAGTGTCAGGGGGTATTAGCAGGTTAAATACGTGATGTCACAGGAATAGGATCTGGGTGGGATTGTGGTGGGTGCAGACTCGATGTGCCGAATGGCCTCCATCTGCACTGTAGGGATTCTAACTTTCTAACCATTCAAATGAAGTGTGAAAAGCAAACTTTGCGCGGAATTTAGTCACTGTCCACGGCGTATTTCATAGAGGGGGAGGTGGCCTGCCATTGTCTGACGGTGGGATCTTCGGGTCCCACCTCTGTCAACAGGATGTCCTGGTTATGCAACCCCTACCATCAGGAAACCCACTGCAGAGGTTGACCGTCAGTGGGACCGGAAGATCCCACCAGTGGAAATGGCCAGGAAATTGCGACAATAGTCTTTGATGAACTGAGGTTAAAGGCCACAGGCTCAGATGAAATAAAAACAGAAAAAGTTGAAAGTATTGGGGAAGTCTGTGGAGAGGCAAACAAAATTCAGTTTAAAGGTCGATAGCCTTCATCAGAGCTCAGATGAAGTTTAGTTCCCATTTTAAAGTCATGCATGCTGTTCTGTAAATTCTCATGTTCATATGTACAATAGAAAGTAAACTTATCATTAAATGTACCTTCCCATTTGTGGTACTGTTATATCATCTTCATGAGAGCTCACTGTCATTACAGCATACCAAGCTTACATATAGAAAAATATCCATTCCAGCTTTGAGCTTAGGAATTTATAATGGATCTAATTAATAGAACATGTGTGCATCATCAAGTTATGTAATGTTTCATTATATACTTGGTACCCTTCCAAAAGTATCACAAACTTCATTCAAATATGAACATATTTCATTGGGCATCTATTTTGTCATGTTTGGAAATTTTTATAAAAATGAATTATCCATTCAAAACTAAACTGTTGCTTCGTTAACGTAATTGCTAATATTATAATAAACGTTTCAGCAGAGAAAACATTGTAATCCAAACAATGCTGGTTAAAATTAATCTTATCAAAGATGACTAATCAGTTATTCTCCATGAAGAAAGGCAATGATTCCAGGAATTATTTTCAATTCTTTGCGAAGGTTTACAAGACAGATAGTATTCTGCAACCATCATCTAAAACACCAAAGTGTAGTAATAGTAATGTCAATGAACAATATCGACAGTTTACAGTCTGTTAGGTTCATGTAAATGCAACATTCACATCTGCCTTCAACTCTCTTCACCCTCTTCCCATTAAACTCCACTATTATTGTCGGTGTGGGCTCAATGTCCAGAAAGGCCTCATCTGTGCTGTATGATTCTATGGTTAACCATGTAGCCATATTTGTAAGCCTCATTTTACTTCTTGTTAAAGCATCTTTTTGGGAAGTGACCACTACATTAACGTCAAGACTGATTTATCACAGAAGAGGATCTCACTGGTCCTTTCTTCACTGTGGATTGCTTGACATAGCTAGCTGCTCCATGTAAAGCGGCTGTCACATTTTTCCTAGCAGGGACAACTCTGCCCTTTATTACTCCTGTTGCAACTTGCTCTGCATATTTTGACAGTAAAGAGTGTTTTATTTTGACACTAAATACGGCCATGTTTGTAAAGAATTCCGATGTTAATGCCTCAGTCAAAGTGTCCGAGGTCTTTTTCACAGATTTATATACATAATCATTATCCTGTGTTTGGGTGGCCATGTCTCAACTTAATTTCAATTTGCGCCATCCATTCATAACTTCTTATGCGTATTGTTAGGCACTTATGGTCATAGAATCCCTACAGTGCAAAAGAAAGCCATTTGGCCCAATGAGTCTGCACCAACCACTATCCCATCCAGGCTGTAAAGCCTTTAACCCTTCACATTTATCTCGCTAATCCCCTAACAGTCGGGTTAATCTTAGCATGGTCAATCAACCTAACCCACACATGTTTGGACTGTGGGAGGAAACCGGAGCACCCAGAGAAAACACACGCAGACGCAGAAATAATGTGCAAATTCCACACAGACAGTGACCCAAGACCAGAAGCAAACCCAGATCCCTGGCAGCAAAACTAACCACTGCACCCCCATGCCGCACCATGGTGTTAGGTGTAACTGGCTCAAAGTCAAATTCATAATGGAATGACATAAGATAACATCAAAGTACAATGAGGAACATTGTACATGCCAACCAGAAAAAGACTAATTTTTGCCATCTGTCTGTTTCCTGATAGCCAGCCAATTTCTATCCATGCCATGTTATCTCCTACAATATGAGCTTTTATATTCCACAATAATCTTTGATATGGAACCTTATTGAATGCCTTTTGGAAATCTAAGTACAGTATATCCACCAGTTTCCCTTTATCCACAACACCTGTGACTCCTTCAAAGAGCTCCAATAAATTGGTTAAATATGAATTCTCTTTCAGAAAACTATGTTGAATTTGCTTGATTTTTTAAATTTTTCTAAGTGCCCTGCCAAAATATCTTTAATAATAACTTCCAACAGTTTTCCTATAGTAGACATTAAGCTAACTGGCTTGGAGTTTCCTGCTTTCTGTCTCCCTCCCTTTTTGAATAAATGAGTTACATTTACTATTTTCCAAACAAATTGAACCTTTCCTGAATCAAGGGGCTTTTGGAAAATTGAAACCAAAGCATCAGTTATCTCAGTAGCCTCTCCTTTTCAGACCTTTAGACGAAGTCCAAGATGATTTGTCAGCCCACAGCACTAACAATTTTCTCCAATTCCCTGTGATTTGTAATTTTTCCAAATTCCTCCCTTCAAATCCTGATTTCCAGCTATCTCAGGGATGTTAATTCTATCCTATGTAATGAATATGAATGTAAAATCCCTATTCATCTGCCATCTCCTTACTGACTATTATCAGTTCCCCAGACTCACTTTCTAGAAATCAGTGTTTCCTTTGTTAACATTTTTCTTTTTAAATATCTATAGAAGCTCTTACTGTCCAATTTTATATTTCCAGCTAGCTTTCTTTCAAACTCTAATTTTTCTCTCATTATTCTTTTAGTCATTCTTTGATGGTCTTTCTATTGTATCCAATAATTGGACCTGCCACCCATCCCTGCACAATTATGTAACATTTATTTACCTTTGATGCTGTCTTTCTTAGTTCACCACGGCTGGTGGATCTGCCCCTTTGATTTTTTTTTTCTTTCCATTGGGATGTTTCTATCCTGTGTATTCTGAAATGCCCCTTTAAATATCTGGCACCACATCTCTATTGACTTATCCTGAATCTAACTTGGCAAGTCACACTTTAACTACCTCTGCTTTGATACACTCATACCTGTCCATATTTAAGTTTAAAATACAAGTCCTGCACCGGCTCTTCTCTCACTCAAACTAAATGTAATCTTCAATCACATTATGATTGGTGCTACCTCGAGGTGCCTTCACTATGGAGTTACCAATTGTACAATGCAGGTCTGGTATAGCCTGCTATCTGGTTGGCTTCAGAATGTAGAGTTTTAAGAAACTATCCTGAAAACTTCTTGTGATCTCTTCATCCAGGCTACTTTTGTCCATCTGATCTTTCCAGCCTCTGTATACATTGAGATGTCCCATGATATTGCTGTATCGTTCTGATGAGCTCCTATTATATTTTCCTGGTCAACTCTTACGCTCAGTGCCATAGGAGAGGTGGTAATTGCTGCAGGAAAAAATACCTACCTGTGTCTCAACTTCTTTACCCAGTGAGTGGTGAATCTTGGGAATTCACTTCCACAGGAAGTAATTGAGGCCAAAATATTGTGTGATTTCAAGAAGAAATTCAATATAACTCTTGGGTTAAAAGGATCAAAGAATATGGGATCAGGATGTTGAATCTGATGATCAGCCATGATTCTAATGAATGGTGGAGCAGGCTTTAAGGGCCAAATGGCCTACTCCTGCTTTTATTTTCTTTGAATGTTTCTATGTATGTTTTCCTCAGAGCAGTGTTAAGGTGAAACAAATTTCTAAGTAAGTAGAACTTCCGTTACTTTTAACAATGCTTTAAAACGATTGCCCTCTCGCACTTCCAGCAGCTTCCAATTCCTTCTGTGGTATCAGTTTACTTTTCTTTGAGTCAACAAGTAGGCTTAACCAATCAAGCATGGTAAGCATTGATCAGTCATCAGACATTGCTAATCAAAGACAAGACATTTGAACATTGTACCTACTAGTGGAGCCATGTCTGGGACTAACTGGTTTGTGTGGAAGCCTCAAAATCAGCCCTTTCCATAACACTTCCTGTAGACATTTTCAACTTGAAACAACCATGGAAAGCACCAAAAACTGATATAATGATAACAACAACCAAGATACGTCAGCCAGTAATTAGTTAGTAAGTAGTTGATCATGTATTTCAATGGTCCTTGCGGTGGGGTGGGGGAGATTCTTTTTGCCAAGCAACAGGCTCCAACAAGCCCAGTTTCATGGCCTCGAAATCTTCAAGGGAAAGGCATTAATCAATACCAACAGAGACTGGGAAACAAAGATTAAAATGGAAATGTGTATTTGCAATAGAACTGCAAACAGCCTCAAACCACACGCAGTTGTGTGTATGCCTAAAAGCAATGGTGTAAGAATTATAATCTGTATTTTATCTTCATAATGGGGTGAAACATGAGTGTCACTCCTGTATTTTGTAGCAACAACACCAACATGAATCTCTGTAGAGATTTTGGAAGCTATAACTCAGTATTTGAATTGGGTATGTCATATATGTTTGGATGTGATGCCGGTATTTGAGACGCCTGCTGTATTTTAGTGTCAGCAATTAGGATACGCATCTGTTTCATTTTGAATAAACCCATGTGCCTAACCAACTCAATATATCAGGAATTTAGGTCTCCAAAGGCCAATTTGATCCAGCCTAGCTAACTCTATTCTGAATGTTGAGAACTGAAAATTTGACTGAGTTATATTTGCACATAAGCAAGTATTCTAAGCACTTTGAGTCTTTTAAGTCTTTGTAAGCACGGTGTTCTTTGCTATGGTCCAATGCTTTTCTTGTCATATTTTTATGTACCAGAATATATTCCCCAAGATAAATACTTCTTGTCACATTATTAGTCTGAATTACGTTTTCTGTCCCAAATGTACAAATCAGCTCTCCACACAAAGCATTTTTTCCCCCAGCTGTTTGTCATCTATTTGAAAGAGTGGTTTAAAATAAAGTGCATGGGGATTTACATGTGAAAGAAAAACTGAACTGGGTAATGTACCACAGTTTAGAGTTAAACTTACAAACCATTGATCCTTCCATTGGTTAATATCACTCACAATTTAAATCGGTTAAGGGGAGGGGAGGAACTCACCACTGCCAGTGTGGCCTTGACTGCTCAGTAATGTGTTATTAACATACTCCATCAGAGTAAAGTTTGTGAGCAGCTGTGTGCAAATGATTTTTTGAAAGATCTGATATGTATTTTAATTAACCTTAATGCAAAAAGAACAGCTGCAAAGATGAGTTAACTGCAAAGTATTGTGTTGCTGCAGTAAACAGTCATTATTAGATTAGATTTTATAAGTGAACTCCCCTGGTACAAAGCTTCCTGCGACAGCAGTGCATACTGAGAATTTGAATGCAAAGGTCAGTGTGTCCTAAATGGCTTTCCATCATGCAAAACTTTGACCAAGAGCACTAATTTATAAAGTGTAGCCTTGGCTATTTTTGGAGTTTTTGCTTTAACATTTTTAGTGCAAGAGAGGGATATGATACGCTCAACCAGACAGAGCTGTAGAATTGATATGATTTCATACCTACAATTCATTCAATTTGCTTCATTGGGATCAATCAAAAATATTTTTATGTAACTGATCTCTCAACAATCTTTCAATATTTTAAATGTGGGTACGTTTATTCGACATCAAGATTTCAGAGCACACATGTATGCTTTTTCATGGTTCATCATGAATCCATAACCATCTTGTTTCTATGTCATGGATAAATATGAATGCATGGCAGGCAACCATAAAATATCAAAACGATAAAATGAATATATAATCTGCAAGTAAAGAAACGTTACACTACTTAAAGAGACCTGTAAGCAGTGTTTGTTGTTCAATCATTGTGAAACATTATCTCTAACCCATGGTCATTCACCATGTTTATACCATGAAATTGTTGTGAAGTGGAACGTCTCCTGCAGTAAGGAACAGATTTGCATTTTTGTAAACCCTTCTTTTCTTGAAGATGGGGCAGTAACTGCCGAAGCAAGTAAATTGGCTCATGCGAAATTGATGTAGACTGCTCGGCCTCAAGAGGCCCTGAATAAATTGCGTGCTATTTTTATTGTGCAACAAGCATAATCAGTAACTAGTAGAAAAATATATACTTTATTAATAAAATTTGTAAAAGTACATTACATAACTTTAAATTTGACATCATATAATGTACAATGCAGGTCAATTATTTCAATGCAGTGCACGAGCTGCCTCATGACACTTGCCATTACAGGATATATTTACAACGTGAATTTCACATCAAACATTCTCTGGTGCTTACAGCCTGAAGGGTTTTATATGGTTTCCAGCCCCTTGGTAAGCTAAGGAGGGAGGGCCTTAGACCTTTCCCTGTTGATCTTTTGTGGTGTGCCCCAAGCTACAGTGTGTCCCTCAACACTATTGAATGGCTCACCAACACCAGTACCTAACATAAATTCACTGTTACACTGACGTGTCGCCACTGTGCTGTTAGAATCATTTGTACCACCTTTAAATCATACTGAAGGGGGCCTGCCTGAAATATAAAAATGTCCTTCCGGAAGATTTGGTGTTAAACTGCATATTTGTAGAAGAAAAATAAATTACAGCAGACTGTAAGCTTTGATAGTGTGAGTTATTAGCTGAATTGCTGAAGTACTAGGTAGGGATTTAATTAATTCAAAATCCAAACTGCTTTATCAATTAGTGAAATGTGTTGTCGACTGGGAATTTTGGGGCATTGTGAGGTTTTTTTTAAAAAATACATTAGTGGTGCCTAGCATAATTTGTTTCAGTTATGTGATTTCCCTCAACTCAGTAGTTCAAGTTTAAATTTTCCAGAAATAACTACTTCTTTAATTTTTAAGGAGGGGGAAGTGTATATTCCATCAAAAAGTGTCATTTTATGAAGATTTAGATGGAATTTTCCAGCCATGCTTGCCCCAAAACCGGAAAATCGTGCCCAAGGTCAACAGATCTTTTGCATGGTCCGCCTGCTCCGATTCCCATGGTGGATGGGATCGGAAAACTCCCCCCTTAGTGTCAGATTCCAAGCAGCTGATGTAATGGCTGACCCTGGTTAACTTAACCTTATAAACCAATATCAAGTGTGGGATTTGTTGGTCTTGTGGATCCTGCACTAAGTCAACAGATCTGTTACTGATCCATCAAATCTTCCATCGAGCCTTCCGTTATGATTCCCGTGGCACACAGCACTGGAAAATTCCACCATAAATGTCTATTTTCGACATTCTGGAGATCTACGTAAACTATAACCAAAGATTATTTTTTAATTTAATGCTTCTTGATTCTTATTCCAATTCTGCCAAACAGGGATGCTGAAGATTCCTCTAGTTTCTCTCATTAGAATATCAGTTCTGAGAAAATTCAAAATTTACCAAAAATATAGTTGGCTTTGGGACAGAAGAAGGCTAAGAGGAGATTTGGTAGAGATGTTCAAAACCATGAGGGGGCTGTTTGGAGTTGATAAGGAGAAACACTACAGAAGAACGTGGATGCTTTGGAGAGGGTACAGAAAAGATTTACCAGGATGTTGTCTGGTATGGAGGGCATTAGCTATGAGGAGAAGTTGGAGAAACTTGGTTTGTTCTCACTGGAATGACGGAGGTTGAGGGGCGACCTGATAGAAGTCTACAGGATTATGAGGGGCATGGACAGAGTGGATAGTCAGAAGTTTTTTCCCAGGATGGATGAGTCATTTGCTCAGGGGCATAGGTTTAAGATGTGATAGGCAAGGTTTAAAGGAGATGTATGAGGCAAGGTTTTTACGCAAAGGATGGTGGGTGCCTGGAACTCGCTGCTGGGGGAAGTATTGAAAGTAGATATGATAGTAATTTTTAAGGGGCATCTCAACAAATAAATGATTAGGATGGGAATGGAGGGATATGGTCCACGGGAGGATAGGGGGTCTTAGTTCACTCGGGTAACATGGTCGGTGCAGGCTTGGAGGGCTGAAGGGCCTGTTCCTATGCTGTAATTTTCTTTGTTCTTCAAGATTAAAGAAATTTGGCATGTCGACTATGATCTCACCAACTTTTACGGATGCACCATAGAAAACATTCTTTCTGGTTCTATCACAGCTTGGTATGGTTCTTGCTCTGTCCAACACCATAAGAAACTACAGAGGATCGTGAATGAAGCCCAGACTAATATTCAAACCAGCCTCCCACTCATTGACACTGTCTACACTTTCTGCTGCCTCAGAAAAGCAGCCAGTATAGTCAAAGATACCACGCACTCCAGACATACTCTCTTTCACTTTCTTCCATCAGAAAAAAATACAAAAGTCTGAGGCCACATATCAACCAACTCAAAAACAGCTTCCCCCTGGCTGCCCTCAGACTTTTGAATTACCGACCTTGCATTAAGTTGATCTTTTTCTACACCCTAGCTCTGACTGTAACACTACATTCTGCACTCTCTCCTTCCCTTCTCTATGTACAATATGGTTTGTCTGTATAGTGTGCAAGAAACAATACTTTTCACTGTATACTAATACATGTGATGATAATAAATAAAATCAAATCAATGCTTGTTTGGAGAGCCAATGCAGACACAATGGGCCAAATGGCTTCCTTCTGCATCATGACCTAAGTCTTATTGAAAGACTCAAATTCAAATAATACCTTTCACAATGTCCAATGTGCATTCGAATCAATAAAATGCTTTGAAATGTAATCAATTTTGTAACGTAGTACTTAGGTTCTTGATTTCTTAAACAAATGTTTAATATATTAGTAAGAAATGTATCTGTGCCATAAAGATGTCAATTTGGTCAAAATAAATTATAATATTTACACTTTAACTCATTTAATGAAAATATTCATATATGTAACTTTACTTCCAACAACTCAATATATTGTCAAGCTAAGCTTGAAAATTTACATTGATTCTAATGCTAATTCTATAATAATAGGTTTAACATGAGCTTCCTGACATCAAGTTCATAAAGAAAGCACAAAGCTTAGAAAGGTTAATTTAATGATGAAATGTTAAGCAGAGGTGCTAATCCATTTTATATAAAATGGGTTAGTGACTCCATTTAAAAAATGGATAAAGGAATTTCACAAGAACATGCTGAACATTTGTACATTAATATCCTACTGAATCAATTCAATGCCAAGCAAAAGGAGTTCTTAGGAGATTTTCTTTTAACACAATTTGTTATTAGAACACAGATTGCTTTACCGTAAGTGACTATTGAGGCTGAAGCCTAGATTTTCCGCTCAAATTACTCAGTGGCCAACTGTGAATCACGTGAACCTAGAAAGGAAAGTCTTTGGGAACAGCTCTATTAGCTTTTCATTCTCTCCCATTATTGCTGAGATTTTCTATTTTTGAGGCTGGGTAAGTACTCAGAACACATACATTTGCCACACAAATACACAAATGGAAACGTGTATTTGTGTGGAGATGGTCAAAATATGTAATTTGATGCATTTTATATTAGCTGAGCCAGAACAACCCTGGGTGATATATTTTCCTGGTATTGAGTGTTGCCATGTGTGATGAGGGCAGGATTTTAAAGTAAAGGGCAAAAATGTTTTGAAATTGTCGACTCCTTTTGGAGTATTTAAGCTTTATCAGACAACAATTTTTATGATGTGTTAATTCTTGGGATGTTGTTGTTTCCTGGTAAGGTTAGCAGATATTATTCATCCCTAGATACCCTGGTGTTTCTGTTTGATGTGAATATGCCGGCGTTGGACTGGGGTAAACACAGTAAAAAGTCTGACAACACCAGGTTTTAGTCCAACCGATTTATTGGATAGTACACTCACTAGCTTTCGAGGGGATTCCCTCTTCTTCAGGTGAATGGAGAGTTCTGGCCTCAGACAGAGCATCTAAAGCACAGACAGTTTACAGATTACTGATTAGAATGCAAATCTTTACACCTAACCTGCTGTTCAAGTCCTAAAGTGGCTGACTTGAACAGCAGGTTAGGTGTAAAGATTTGCATTCTAATCAGTAATCTGTAAACTGTCTGTGCTTAATATACTCTGTCTGAGGCCAGAACTCTCCATTCACCTGATGAAGAGGGAATCCCCTCGAAAGCTAGTGAGTGTACTATCCAATAAATCGGTTGGACTAAAACCTGGTGTTGTCAGACTTTTTACTGTGTTTCTGTTTGAACCATTGCAATCAGTTGGGTAAAGATGGCTGGATGAGTTTCAGGATTCTAGTTGTTTTGAGAAACACCTGTCCAAGTCAAAATGGGTGTGATTTGGAGGTGCGGGTGCCCCCATATACATCTGTTGCTCTTGCTGCTTTTAGGTGGTGGAGATCATGGCTAGAATTCTCCAGCCATGCACTGCACACCACCACTGTCAGAGAGGACAGAGGATTTGGAGTTCAGACAAATATCCATTCACTGCAGTGAGACAGGAGAATCCCACTGCCGTGAATGGCTGGAAGGTCCCACTCCATGTATTGGGAGACACTATCAAAGAAACCCTGGTGACTTGCTCCAGTACATTTTATGGATTATATACATTGCAACTACAGACATGGTGGAGGCAATGGGCATTTAAATTGGGGTTAGAGTCATTGGCCATGCAACATTGAGACAGGCCTCCAATATTACTGCCATCATTGTGCATCCCAGTGCCCAGCAGCATTCTCTATTGGAAATCAGAGAACCCAAAAATTAAAATCACCAAGTGCCCCAAAATTGAGCTACGCCCACATACTTGTGTGACAGCAGTCCTGCCCCAGGACGTTTTTTTCTTTCAATCATGAAAAATTCAAGATAGAAACTATGTAATTTAAAATTAAGGAACAAAAACAGATACAGAAAAGAGGGCAGGGAAATAGAATCAGAGAAGAGCTTCAATTGATTTTAATTCATTGGTTGATTGTTCTTTGATTCGCTGTTAACTATTTTATTGATGGCAACATAAGGAGCTTTTGAAATCATATGCAAATTTGAAAAAATAAATTAATATTTTTATTTGAAAACATGACTTCTTCATGTTGTTTCATTTTTTAAAAAATACACAAATTTTATCACCTACATGGTTGATTTAATTTGTATCAAAACTTATGGCTGAGACAGTTTGCAGTAAAACAGGCTCCTGCCTTGTTCAGTTCATTTGTCCAATGATAAACCTCACGTGGGAATGCTGGTAGGCAAAAGCTTGTACTTGATATTAACCAGCTGTGGATTGAAACCCATTTTATGTTACGTTGCTAGATGAGCCAACAAAGAGCCAGCCGACTGGTTTGAAAAGAAGATGGAGAAAATTAGCAACAAAGTACAGAGGAGTCATCAAAGATCATTTCAACCCCAGCTATTTAATCTGTCAGATCTTCAATCCACAATATTCTTCATTATTCCATTGTCAATTTTATATTTGAAGTTCAATGCCACATTTTGTTTATATGCTTTAATGAGTACAAGCGAATACAAATCTTTCAACCCATAATTAGTTTACACACATGATGTGGAAACTGGAGTATTTTATTATTTATTAGTCACAAGTAAGGCTTACATTAACACTGCAATGAAGTTACTGTGAAATTCCCCATGTCAGTTAGAATGGTAGAATGTTGTTTTAGATGCAGAATGGCAAAATAATTTGGCACATCTTTTTAGTGGCAGCTATTAAAAGGAAACATTATCCTTTCAGTAATCAGTCTTCATGCTTGTGGAGATCATGTACGGTTGGAAATTGTTTTTGACAACTGTTTGATGCAATACAAAGCTGTACCATAAGCATACTCCCAACGTGTAGCCCACAAAAGTAGAAAGAGAATTTTTGTTTGCTTGTAGATGGCAAATGCGTTAGTTATCCCTTTTCACAACAACAGCATTTTCCAAGCTCTATTCTTGCAAGATATTTGTCAGAGTTTACATAATAATAGGTTATTAGTAAGAAAGTGTTAACACTAACCCCTGCAGGTTTAGCTACCTCCCCTGAAAGTGCTGACCTGTCAGTAAATGATACCAAACTCCTCCATGCAACTACAACAACTTTGTAATGTTTAAGTGCTTTTGATGACTGTTGCTGCTGAAATTTAGTTTCCATCTGGCCCAGGTCCTCGGGGCTTTGTGGTTTTTGCCTATTGATACAGGCCAGGTGGTCGAGATGTGGGAGCTGTCTGTCATTGATTCAAAAATGGGACATGGCTGTAGCTGGCAGAATATGAGGATGTATGGAAACAAAAGGCAGTGACAGCTGTGGCAGGCAGTGCAGGAGAATTCCATTCATTCCTTAAGAGCTCTTCTGTTAAAGCTCAGCAACACCTGGAGGTGTACTTAGTAATGTGTTACTCCGGGGAAGTACGATGCCAAAAAAAAAGCTTTCCCTGAGCGAGGACTGCAAAATGTAGACTTTCGAGACAGTTCTGCATGTTGGGTGGCTGCGAAGGATTTCCTGATTGCTTGCACTGCTTAAGGGGTGATGTTATCATCTTTTGTGAGTTTATTGGACAGTTCTATTTCTAGAACAGACTGAATTAGAAACTTGGCCACGTTGGCGGTGGGTAAAATATGTGAGCTTCATCATCTATCTAGTGCAGTTTGAACTGGTGGCCCAGAAGTTTCTGAAATGGTATAATCAGCAAGTTATGCTGAAATATATACCAATCCTCCTGTCGAGGAGATTTGTATTAGTATGCACATTGGGGCCCAAAAAAAGCTCTGAATGTACAATCCCACCCCTATCAAGTCCTCCTCCATCCATGAAAATTAAAGTCTGGAGCCTTCAAACCATCATCTATCTGCATTAGATACAGCATTTTTTAGAAATTACAATTGTGCAAATTTTCAATAATTGATGCAAATTGTTCTGATGCCGTGAAGATGCATGCCAAAATCCAGAAATTGAATTGTAGGAATCAGTGAGGAAAGAATTCAAAAGAAAATGCTTAAAAATTGACATAATGGGTCCTCAACTCTGCCTCAACTTTAAGGAATAAATTTGCAGCCCACACAGAACTGATGCAAATTTAGGATTTTCACATTGGCTGCTCTTTCTAGAGTAAGATGTGGAGAAGCAATGTGAATCAGAACATTTCAGCATTAGACATTCAAAAAAGCATCAGATTAAAACATACAGGGAGAATTTTACAGTCCACATTGGTATATTTGGAGTTGGCAGAAGGGCTGTAAAATTGGTCGGGAAGATTCCCTGCCTGCCATGACCTCATGACCTGTCTGCAACATGGCAAGGTCAGGAAATTCCTAGTTTGAAGACCCCTTATCCTTATTCAATTGAGGCCCTTAAGTGGCCAATTATTGGACTAATTTTTTTTTGACTGTGGGGAGCTATTCGGGAATTGGAGGGAAGCTTATCAGAATATCCTGTTTGGGTCACAGCATTCCCCCCCCCCACCCCCACCCCCCCATCCTGCTTCACACCCCCCCCCCAAATTTTGCAGATGTTGGAAATCTGAAACAAAAAAAACAGAAAATGCTGGAAACAATCAGTAGGTCTGCCACGTTTGTGGATAGAGAAATAGAGTTAGTGTTCCAGGTCAAGGACCTTTATTATGTTTCTCTCAACATGAATGAAGCCAATGGATACCTAAACATCAAGCAGGAGCCAGCACAGTAGTCTTGCTTTCTTTAATACCATTCCCCACTTGCTTTCCCTGAAGCATTTCTCTTTAGGAACATAGGAATTAGGTGTCAGAGTGGACAATTCAGCCCTTTGAGCCTGCTATGCCATTCTATATGATCATGGCTTATCTCCATCTTATCTAAATTCCATTTCCCTGCCTTTTCCCCATAGCCCTTTATTCCCTTTTTGTCAAATATTTATTGATCTCTTTCTTGAATGCATTGATTGATTTTTGCATCCAGTGCATTCTGAGGCAGAGTTCCATAGATTCACAACCTTCTGTAAGAAGTAGCTTCTCCTTTTCTTTGTCTTCAACCTTCTCACTCTTACTCTACAACTATTATCACATGTCCTAGACTGTTCTAGAAGGGAGAACAGTTGGTTTACATTTACTTTATCAATCCCACTGAGTATTTTATATACCTCAATTCCACCACCCCGCACCACCCCCCCCAACATTCTTCTGTACTCCAGCGAGTACAAGCCGAAGCTACTCAACTGCTCCTCATTTGACAGCCCTTCAAACCTGGAATCAATATGGTGAACCTCTTCTGAACTGCCTCCAGTGTCACTACGTCCTTGAGACCGCAGCTGGAGTACTGTGTGCAGTTTTGGGCGCCGCACCTGCGCAAGGATATTTTGGCCTTGGAGGGAGTGCAGAGGAGGTTTACTAGGCTGATACCGGAGTTGAGGGGGTTGAGCTATGAGGAGAGGCTGAATAAACTGGGCTTGTACTCGTTAGAGTTTAGAAGAATGAGGGGAGATCTCATTGAGACGTATAAGATGATGAATGGGATGGATAGGATAGAGGTGGAAAGACTCTTCCCGCTCAAAAAAGACAGTAGGACTAGGTGGCACAGCCTCAAGATAAAGGGGGGGCGGTTTAGAACGGAGTTGAGGAGGAACTTCTTCACTCAAAGGGTGGTGAATCTCTGGAATTCTCTGCCCGTTGAAGTGGTGGAGGCTGCCTCGCTAAATATTTTTAAGAAGCGGGTTGATGGGTTTTTGATAAGAGAGGGGATTAAGGGTTATGGGGAGAGGGCGGGAAAGTGGAACTGAGCCACGACAGATCAGCCATGATCTTATTGAATGGCGGGGCAGGCTCGAAGGGCCAGATGGCCTACTCCTGCTCCTATTTCTTATGTTCTTATGTTCTTATGTTCTCATAGAAGATGACCAAAACTGAACATGATACTCTAAGTGTAGTCTTGCCAATGCCTTTGATTTGAATTTGATTTGATTTATTATTATCACATGTATTAGCATACAGTGAAAAGTATTGTTTCTTGCACTCTATTCAGACAAAGGCTGTGTAGCGTGCAAGGTATGGGGCTAAAGGTATACAAGTCTCCTAGTCCTGATGGAATCCATCCAGAGTACTAAAAGAGATGATGGGAGAAATAACAAATTCACTAGTGGTAGTTTACCAAAATTTACTGGACTCTGTGGTGGTTCCCGTAGAGTGGAAAACAGCAAAAATGACGCCACTGTTTAAAAAAGAACGTAGATGAAAGGCAGGTAACTATAGGCTGGTTTAGCTTAACTTCTGTAGCAGGGAAAATGCTTGAATCTATCATCAAGGAAGAAATAGCGAGACATCTGGATATAAATTGTCCCATTGGTAAGACGCGGCATGGGTTCATGAAGGGAAGGTCATGTTTGACTAATTTGGTGGAATTCTTTAAGAACATTACATGTGCAGTGGACAATGGGGTACCTGTGAATGTGGTGTATCTGGATTTCCAGAAGGCATTTGACAAGGTGCCACACCAAAGACTGCTACATAAAATAAAGGTGCACGGTGTTACAGATAATGTATTGGCATGGATAGCGGATTGGTTACTTAACATAAAGCAAAGAGTGGGGGTAAATGGGTGTTTTTCTGGTTGGCAATCAGTGACTAGTGGTGTGCCTCAGGGATCAGTGTTGGGACCGCAACTGTTTATGATTTACATAAACAATTTGGAGTTGGGGACCAAGTGTAGTGTGTCAAAACTCAGATGACACTAAGATGAGTGGCAGAGCAAAGTGTGGAGAGGATGCTGAAAGTCTGCAAAGGGATTTAGATACTCTAAGTGAATGGGTGAGGGTCTGGCAGATGGAGTACAATGTTGGTAAATGTGAGGTCATCCATTTTGGTAGGAATAACAGCAAAATAGACTATTATTTAAATAATAAAAACACTGCAGCATGCTGTTGTGCAGAGGGGCTTGGGTGTCCTTGTGTAAGAATTACAAGGAGTTGGTCTGCAGGTGCAGCAGGTAATTAAGAAGGCAAATGGAATTTTGTCCTTCATTGCTAGAGGGATGGAGTTTAAAAACTGCGAGATCATGTTGCAGCTGTATAAAGTGCTGGTGAGGCCCAGCCGGAGTAATGTGTACAGTTTTGGCATCTTTACTTGAGAAAGGATATACTGGTACTGGAGGGGGTGCAGAGGAGATTCACTAGGTTGATTCTGGAGTTGAGAGGATTGGCTTATGAGGAGAGACTGAGTAGACTGGGGCTTTCCTCATTGGAATTCAGAAGAATGAGGGGAGATCTTACAGAAACATATAAGATTATGAAGGGAATAGATAAGAAAGAAGCAGGGAAGTTGTTGAAACTAGAATGAGGGGACATGGCCTCAAAATAAGGGGAAGCAGATTTAGGACTGAGTTGAGGAGGGACTTCTTCACACAAAGGGTTGTGAATCTGTGGAATTCCCTGCCCAGTGAAGCAGTTGAGGCTAGCCCATTGAATGTTTTTAAAGCAAGGATAGATAATATTTGAATAGTAAAGGAATTAAGGGTTATGGTGAGTTGGCAGGTAAATAGAGCTGAGTCCACAAAAAGATCAGCCATGATGTTACTGAATGGCAGAACAGGTTTGAGGGGCCAGATGGCCTACTCCTGCTCCTAGTTATGTTCTTATGTTCTTAAAGCATATCATTCATAGAAAAGGAAACAAGAGAGTGCAGAATGTAGTGTTACAGTCATAGCTAGGGTGTAGAAAAAGCTCAACTTAACGCAAGGTAGGTCCATTCAAAAGTCTGATGGCAGCAGCGAAGAAGCTGCTCTTGCGTCAGTTGGTTTGTGACCTCAAACTTTTGTATATTTTTCTGACGGACGAAGGTGGAAGAGAGAATGTCCGGGTGCATGGGGTACTTAATTTTGCTGGCTGCTTTGCCAAGCTAGCGGGAAGTATAGATACAGTCAATGGATGAGAGACTGGATTGCGTGATGGATTGGGCTACATTCACAACCTCATGTAATTTCTTGCAGGCTTGGGCAGAGCAGGAACCATTACCAAGCTGTGATTCAACCAGAAAGAATGCTTTCTATGGTGCACCATAGAAAGCATTCTTTCTGGTTGTATCACAGCTTGGTGATAAAAGTTGGAGAGAGTAGTAGCTGACATGCCAAATTTCTTTAGTCTCCTAAGAAAGCAGAGGGGTTGGTGGGCTTTCTTAGCTAAAGTATCGGCATGGGGGTACCAGGACCGGTTGTTGGTCATTTGCAAACCTAAAATTGTGAAGGTCTTCACCCTTTCTACTTCATCCCCATTGATGTAAACAGAGACACATTCTTCCTGAAGTCAATGACAATCTCCTTAATTTTATTGCTATTGAAAGATAGCAATAAAACACCAGTTCACCAGATTCTCTATCTCATTCCTGTACCCTGACTTGACTTTGTTTGAGATCCAACCCACCATGGTGGTGTTGTCAGCAAACCTGAAAATCAAATTGATGGGGATCCTTGTACAATTGTAATAATACTTCTCTACTTTGATACTCTGGACCCTTTGCACACATGCCAAGATTCCATTTGTCTTCCTCATAACATTTCTATACCTGCATACCCACTTTCTGAGACTCATACAGAAGAACACCCAGATCTCTCTGGATAAACACCTTTTGAATCTGTTTCCCATTTAAATAGTAATTTTCTCTTTTATTTTTCCTGCCAAAATGAATAACCTTGCATTTATCCACATTAAACTCCTTCTGCCAGATTCTGGCCCATTCCCCTGGCCTGTTGATATCCATTTGTAAATTTTTATGTCCTCATCACAGCCTGCTTTCCTAACTATTTTTATGTTACCAGTAAGTTTCACTATGTTGCATTCTGTCCCAGCTTGTAGATCATTGATATAGATTGGTAATGGCTGTGGTTCGAGAATGGAATCCTGTGGGAGTCCACTAGTTATAGATCACCAACTGGAGATAGACCCATTTATCCCAATGTTCTGCTTTTTATCAGTCAGCCAATCCTCAATCCAAGCCACTACTATACCCGGAATGCCTTGGGATTTAACCTTCTGGATCAGTCTCTTGTGTGGCACTTTATCAAATGCCTTCTGGAAGTCCAGATAGATCGCACCCACAGGATCCCCATTATCTACCTGGCTGGTTATGTTATTTACTGTCTGCTGAGCAAGCATATTTTCCCCCCATGATTTCTTCTCTTCTGCTTTCTGAGGGGTCAAGTCCCTTTTTGTTAATCATCTGTGTGTCATTGTCCAGTTACTAAGACCATTCTCTTCCACTCTCATTTCCAGCATACAAATTAGGAGCAGGAGAAGTCCTCTCGGCCATTCAATAAGATCATGGCTGATCTGATTGTAACTTCAACTCCCACATTCCTGCCTAACCCCGATGAATAACAGGGGGGGATTAAGAATCTATCTGGATCTGCCTTCAAAATATTCAAAGTCTCTGCTTCCACTGCTTTTGAAGAAGAGAATTCCAGAGAGACTCAATCCTCTGAGAAAAAAAAAATCTCCTAATTTCTGGCGTAAGTGAGTGGCCCCTTCTTCTTGATGCTCTGTCGAGTGGAAACATCCTCGTCACATTCACCCTGTCGATGCTCTCAGAATCTTAAAGGTTTCAATCAAGTCACTTCTCATTCTTCTAAACTCCAGCGGGATAAACACTTCGCCTCTCCAGCCTCTCCTGATAAGACAAACTGCCCATTCCTGGTATTGGTCCAGTAAACATTACATTGCCTTACTCTTTCTCTTTCCCACTCAGCACTCACATCTTTTATTCTTTCTGTTCTCAAATGCCTGCACACTTACTGACCACTAGTCATTCAGTGAAATGCTTGTGGGACTTCACCTGAGCTGTTCTCAAACTTTTGTTGATGGTTTTTCTATAGTCAAAAGCAGCAAATTCATATATGAACCCAGTAATGATAGGAGTACCGTAATGCATGTGCAAGATAGGTTGATATGGGACTTGGAGAGAAACTTTCAATTGATAGTGTTTCCATGATGGTCCTCCGCTTATCCTTCTGAGTGATGGAAGTTGCAAATTTGGGAATGACTGTCTAGGTTTACTTCAACATTGCTGCAGTGCATGCTGTAGATAATAGACATTGTAACTTGGAAACACAGGTAATCAGATGGGTGGGTAGCATGTTTACTGGCAGATTTGCTGTACACGTGGACCACATTGTTCTACATGATACCAAACATTTCTGGTATTGTTGCAGCTGTACCCGTCCAAATCAATGTTAAGTATTCCATCATACTCCTGACTTGAGCCTTGTGGATTGTGAAGAAGGACTGAGGTGAAAGTGATTGAAATATTCTTGCAGCTATGGTGTTGATACAGTAGGCCTGCAGAAATTTGCTTTATTCCATTAGTTGTGGAGCCCCTTAGTTCAATCTATAACTTGCTGCTTTTGGTGTTTTAAACTGTATAAAACTTCACTTGATTGATGGCTCATTCTTAAATTATGTCTGGTGCTGCTTTTTACATTATCTTGTACAATCAGCTAAAATAAGGTGATAATCCACCTTATTAGAGATAGAGAACTAAGAGATTTTCCAAAACAACATTTTGTGATGATATCTAATTCCCCAATTGCTGCTGGCAATCATCACTGCATGGCTGCACTGCTCCAATGCTCTCCTCCCTGCTTCAACCCTTCACTGGCCTCCATGTTTGAACCCTCTATGAGCTCCAACTCATTAATAAAGCTGCAGCCTACATCTTCACACACACAAAGCCATCACTCTATCCTTCCCAAGTTCCATTAACTCCTATGCCCCAGTTGTCCGACGTATTTCTAATATCCTGCGGACTCACTCAACCAGCACCTGTGTATGATGGAATTTAGTCACACACCTCTGTATATATCAGGCAGAAGGACTACGCACACAAACTTATAGTAAATAGCCAAGTTGCAACTTTATTCCAAACAGTAAAAGACATAAATTTTACAACTTTAACAATTCTCTCTCTCTCTGGCTAATTGATCATTTAGAAATTTGTATACTATCCTGGATTATCATGATTCCATCAGCGTATTGAACTCTCAAATCTATCTCTCTGTAGTCTGGAAGTGAGCTGCTCTTGTTGCTGCTGTGTCCTGGCATGCCTCTGGGGGAAGTTTTCTTATACCTGTCTAGCTACCTTCTGGAATCTTCTGAGCATTTGGCCCATCAGCGCTTAGGGTTGATTAGTTTCACATCATTGTTGATGGATTTCAATGGGTGCTAGTGAGTTTCAATGGTGGATCCTTTGTGTTTGTGTGCTACATACCTGGATGTCTAGTTTCAGCTTCTAATATGCATCACATCGTTTGTTTTACTGATGCATGTCTGTCCCATGTGTACTGTGGTGATTTGTTTCTTAGTAAACGTATAACCATCCTTTTCCACCAGCTGGTTTTCTGGTGTTTTGGTGCATTGTCGGTTTTCAATTGTCAAAGCTTAAATCTTGCAAAGAGACTGAGTCCAGACTGTTTTGGACTGAGGTAACCCCAGCAGGTCAATTTCTATGTCAGTTTTTATGTCATTTTGCTATGCCTGCACCCCTGGCCTGAGGCTTTCCCTAATGATTCCACCTTACTCAAGTAGTCACAGACTGCTACAATAGTCAAATGCCCTACATTAGCATTGTTTTTATTTCTCTACACACAACCTTTATATTCTAACTTTAGACTTGTTTAACCATTACATTTCAGTCATCTATAACCATCCGTTTTCCCCTTCCTTGCTAGATTCATTCTGCTTTAAACATCCCGGCCCCCTCCAACACCACCAAACCTCTCCTCTTTGATAATCTCTTTGGTTCCTGTCACATTCTTACCCATTTTCCCTTTTCCCCTCTTACAGTCTTTTCCTAAAAGTTTAAACACTTTATGATCACTTCCTGCCTTGAAGGATACAATAGAAATGTAAATTATTATGGTGGTGGACAAAGGAAGCATTAATGGTGATGACGGATTAGCTGTTTGAGGGATGCATTTCAAATAAATACAGGCCTTCGTGGGCTGTCAAACAAAAGCTATTAATACATGGTGGTCATGTTGAACTTACCTCCATGCACATATTGAAAGGTGGTCTGGTTAATTTTGACCAATATTTGTCAGCACTGCAATCTGTCTTTGAGCACGTGGCAAAAGCAGTGATTGTTTCTACAATCATCAATTGTAAAGATATCCAATTGAAAGCATATTGCAGAACTATACCATAGAACAATGAGTTCTTTGTGTGTCTGTCTGTTTGCCTCCAATGAGTGGTCTGCCACATTGCACCATGTTTCCCATGATATTCCATAATTTGCAGTTGTTCCTTATCCAAATTCAGACAGAGGTTTCTATCCATGGCAGTATTATGCAGTTCACAACATATTGTTATAGTTTGCAAATCCTTCCAGCATATAACATAATACCTCCTGACCATTTTTTTTAGTATCCTAAAGGCAGTATGGTAGCACAGTGGTTAGCACTGCTACACCACAGTGCCAGGGACCTGGGTTCGACTCTGGTCTTGGATCACTATCTATGTGGAGTTTGCATGTTCTCCCCATGTCTGCGTGGGTTTTCTCCAGGTGCTCTGGTTTCCTCCCACACTCTAAAGATGGTAAAAAGACTGACAACACCAGGTTTTAGTCCAACCGATTTATTTGATAGTAAACTCACTAGCTTTCGAGGGGATTCCCTCTTCTTCAGGAAATCGGTTGGACTAAAACCTGGTGTTGTCAGACTTTTTACTGTGTTTACCCCAGTCCAACGCCGGTATATCCACATCACTCTAAAGATGTCCAGGCTAGGTTGATTGGCGATGCAAAAGTTGCCCCTTCGTGACCCAAGATGTGTAGGTTAGGGGGGATTAGTGGAGTAAACACATTGGGTTACGGGGATAGGGTCTAGGTGGGATGATCTGTCATAGAGTTGGTGTAGATCTGATGGGCTGAATGACCTGCTTCTGTATTGTAGGATTTCTATGAATCTATGACAAATGCCTGCTAGCCCTGGCTTCTTCATCAGCCTTACTATATCTGTTGTTCGATGTAGTACAAGAGTTGTGCGGAGGTGTCATTGGTCACGCATGAGATATATATTCTATGCAGATTGATTGATTGCTTCTGAATGACCTAACTATACACATTCCCAGAAACTGCTGGGTTGATGCACATTATCTCCTTGCAGTAGTTGTGTACTATTTAGTGGTAGATAAAATAATAGCATTTACTGTCTTGGGTTGTTACAAAATTGTCGTTAACCGCATAAATGATCACATCCACAGACTAAGTGTTGCTTTTTTTTAAGTGAAGAAAATTTTTGTAAAGCTTGTTTCTACCCATGTAACTCCTGATGCTAATCACTACTGAGGTACCTGAAATGATAATACAGAGCATTAGTCATCTCCTTAAAGGGACAACACATGATCACCTAGCTCAATCCTGTGAATGCCTTCCATTGAAGATTTTTGTGGAATAAAGTTTAAGGGCAAAGTGACCTTCACCAACAGCTGTTACTGTTTTGTTTGGTATTGCCTCAGATTTTGGTCTTGCACTCATCTAGACAGATAACAAGATTACCAACAATAAAGGGGACAGCAATTTATACTGCTTAAGAGACTGCAAATTGGTCATTGTTGCCATGGAGAGTGCAGTAGAGAACAGTTAATTCTCGAGACATTGTTTAAATTCAAATCAGGCATCTCAACTTTGATTGGTCAAGACATTGCCATGTCCCCCAAGCTTTTGTTGAAAAAGGCACAATACTTGAACATGCTCCTTATACCTGCAAAGAGCAGGACCCTGTGTGCAAATGTATGTGTCTTCTCATATGTGTAAGTGAACCAATGCCTTGACCAATTCCTTTACCGCTGATAATTTTGTGATCTGTCCTGATGAATGCCAGACCAAAAGTTTAGATAGCATGTCTAATTTTACTTTGGTAGGAATAATGGTAGGAAGGATTATTACTTACGTGGCGAAAAACTGCAGCAGGCGACTGTGCAGAGGGACCTTGGGGTCCTTGTGCATGAGTCGCAAAAACCCAGCCTGCAGGTGCAGCAGGTGGTCAGGAAGGTGAATGGGATGCTGGCCTTCATAGCGAGGGGGATTGAATATAAAAGTAGGGAGGTCTTGCTGCGGCTGTATAGGGCATTGGTGAGGCCTCAGCTGGAGTACTGTGTGCAGTTTTGGGTGCTGTTCTTAAGCAAGGATATTTTGGCCTTGGAGGGAGTGCAGAGGAGGTTTACTAGGCTGATACCGGAGTTGAGGGGTTGAGCTATGAGGAGAGGCTGAATAAACTAGGCTTGTACTCGTTAGAGTTTAGAAGAATGAGGGGAGATCTCATTGAGACGTATAAGATGATGAATGGGAGGATAGGATAGAGGTGGAGAGACTCTTCCCGCTCAGAAAGGATAGTAGGACTAGGGGGCATAGCCTCAAGATAAAGGGGGGGGCGGTTTAGAACGGAGTTGAGGAGGAACTTCTTCACTCAAAGGGTGGTGAATCTCTGGAATTCTCTGCCCGTTGAAGTGGTGGAGGCTACCTCGCTAAATATTTTCAAGACGCGGGTTGATGGGTTTTTGATAAGCGAGGGGATTAAGGGTTATGGGGAGAGGGCGGGAATGTGGAACTGAGCCACGACAGATCAGCCATGATCTTATTGAATGGCGGGGCAGGCTCGAAGGGCTAGATGGCCTACTCCTGCTCCTATTTCTTATGTTCTTATGTTCTTAGTTCTGTACTACTGAACAACTATTTCTTTTCATCGCTTGGACTAGATGGTGCAATTCATAATCTTCTCGTTGAGGTTGAGCTTCCTTATTTGCTATTAAGTCGATGAAGAAACTCTCTGGCAGTAAACATGCTCCTTACTTGTACTCTCAGTATTCTGTGAGTGTCCAGTCCTCTTCATCTTAACTATGGCAGACCTATCAGCGGGGACTAGACGTAGATTCTTGGACAAAAAACCTCTGGACACTTTTCACTTCTCTGACTCTTTGTCAATATTTGAAATCTTCATATACAATTTGACTTGAAATAAATTGCTCATTATTTAAAGATCTTCCACAGTGGTATAGAACATAGAACATAGAACATAGAACATTACAGCGCGGAGCAGGCCCTTCGGCCCACAATGTTGCGCCAACCAGTCTTATTTTTTAAAAAAAAACATTGACCCACTAATCTAAACCAATCCCTTTTCGTCCATAAACCTATCCACCAATCTCTTAAACGCCCCCAAACTAGGCGCATTTACAACTGCAGCAGGCAGGGCATTCCAGTCCCTCACCACCCTCTGGGTAAAGAACCTGCCCCTGACATCCGTCCTATAACTACCCCCCCTTAATTTAAAGCCATGCCCCCTCGTGCTAGCTTTCTCCATCCGAGGAAACAGGCTATCACCATCCACCCTATCTAAACCTCTAATCATCTTATATGTTTCTATAAGATCCCCTCTTAGCCGCCTTCTTTCCAGTGAAAACAACCCCAAATCCCTCAGTCTCTCCTCATAGGACCTCCCCTGCATACCAGGCAACATCCTGGTAAACCTCTTCTGCACCCTCTCCAAAGCCTCCACATCCTTCCTGTAATGTGGGGACCAGAACTGCACACAGTACTCCAAGTGCGGCCGCACCAGAGTTGTGTACAGTTGCAACATGACGCTGCGACTCCTAAATTCAATCCCCCTACCAATAAACGCCAAGACACCGTACGCCTTCTTAACAACCTTATCTACTTGATTCCCAACTTTCAGGGATCTATGTACACATACACCTAGATCCCTCTGCTCCTCCACTCTATTCAAAGTCCTCCCGTTAGCCCTATACTCAACACATCTGTTATTCCTACCGAAATGGATTACCTCACACTTCTCCGCATTAAACTCCATCCGCCACCTCGCGGCCCAGCTCTGCAACCTGTCCAAGTCACCCTGCAAAC
The DNA here is from genome assembly GCF_965287045.1 of Carcharhinus amblyrhynchos. NCBI lineage: Eukaryota > Metazoa > Chordata > Chondrichthyes > Carcharhiniformes > Carcharhinidae > Carcharhinus > Carcharhinus amblyrhynchos. Next base: position 96,057,029 of record NC_137326.1, on the reverse strand, counting down.
TTCGACACCCTTCCTCACAATCTACCACACCTCCGACTTTGGTGTCATCAGCAAACTTACTAATCCACCCAACTATACCCTCATCCAGATCATTAATAAAGATTACAAACAGCAGTGGCCCCAAAACAGATCCCTGAGGCACACCACTCGTAACCGAACTCCATGATGAATAATTACCATCAACCACCACCCTCTGTCTCCTATCTGCTAACCAATTCCTGATCCAAGTACCTAAATTACCACCAATCCCATACATCTGCATTTTCTGCAGAAGCATACCATGGTGAACCTTATCAAACGCCTTACTAAAATCCATATATACCACGTCTACTGCCTTACCCCTATCCACCTCTTTGGTCACCTTCTCAAAGAACTCAATAAGGTTAGTAAGGCACGACCTTCCCGCTACAAAACCATGCTGACTATCTCTTATCAATTCATTACTCTCCAAATAACTATAAATCCTATCCCTAATAATTCTTTCTAAAACCTTGCCCACTACAGAAGTAAGACTCACTGGTCTATAGTTCCCAGGGAAGTCTCTGTTCCCCTTCTTAAACAATGGGACAACATTCGCTGTCCTCCAATCTTCCGGTACTAGGTATGATAGGATAGCACACACCATTTTCATTGTTGGCCTTTGACAAGAACTTGAAAAGTTAAATTGTCCTTTTTTTTAACTATTTGCAAGGGTGGCATGGTGGTTAGCATTGCTGCCTCACTGTGCCAGGGACCTGGGTTCAATTCCAGTCTCGGGCCACTGTGTGGAGTTTGTACATTCTCCCTATGTCTGCATAGGTTTCCTCCGGGTGCTCTGGTTTCCTCCCATAGTCCAAAGATGTGCAGGTTAGGTTGATTGGCCGTGCTAAATTGACCCTAATCTCCGGGGGATTAGCAGGGTAAATGAGGGTTATGGGAATAGGGCCTGGGTGGGATTGTCGTCAGTACAAACTCGATGGACCAAATGGCCTTGTTCTGTGCTGTAGCGATTCTATGTAGCTACACTGAAAGCAGTTACAATCGCAAATATTTCTCCATCGCTACTTCTCCCAACAATTCACAGGTTTTCATTAAATTTATCAACTGTGAAAACGTTGAGTTTTAAATGTTTAAACCAACAAGCTAATCGCTGCTTTATCTAGCCGTTTGTGAAACATAATTCTTACAAAACTACTTCTTTTCTTTTTGCCCTTAAGCGCTTATCAACTTATGATAGATGAGTATCAACAATTCAGTGGATGTCAGTTTGTCCTGGCACTGCTAATTAATTACACAACATGAAAGTGCTACCCAAAGCTCTCAGGAGTGTTTGTATCTACTCTGATAAGAGTCTGCAAAAAGGCCCAAATCATTAACTAGAGCTGGCTGGGCACACAATACTAATACAATATGATTAAATCCGAGGTTATGCAGTGCCTAAACTTAATCTGTAAATCAAAATCCTGGTGATACCATTGGATGGCAAACAATCTAATATCATCAGCTTTTTCCTTCATAACATATTAAGAACAGTTTTTTTAATTGCACCTCAAGACTTGGTTCATTGGCAATCTTGGTTTTCATTTCACTTATCAATCCATGCTTTTCTTCATCTAGTAAAATATAGGAAGAAGCTCTTTGTGGAATTTTAGGAAGCATTTCACGACAGAAGTAAGTAACTTGGCCAAACAAATTCAATTGAACTGGTAGCTTAAAGCAGCCATGAAAGTAGTGGAATGCTATTGATTCAGCGAGGTACCTGACTTGTTTATGGTTGCGAATCAGAAATTCTCTTCAGTGAAGAAAATCCTTCCATCAGTTTTTCTCTTATAACGTGAAACATTGTGCAGCATTAAAGGTGCTTCTTTGGCAATGGTGATATCTTTTCATTTGCAGCAGCACGGTGACAGTGGTTAGCCCTGCTGCCTCACAGTGCCAGTGACCAGAATTCAATTCCAGGCTTGGGTGATTGTCTGTGTGGAACTTGCACATTCTCCAGGTGCTCCAGATTCCCCTCTTAGTCCAAAGATGTGCAGGTTAAGTTAATTAGCCATGCTAAATTGTCCCTTAGCGTCTAAAGATGTTAGATTAGGTGGAATAGTCATGGTAAAATGCATGAGGTTAGGGATAGGATGGGCAGGTAGCTGGATGGTTGGGGGACAGGGTAAGACGCTCTTTGGAGAGTCGGTACAGACTTGATGATTGAATTGTCTCCCCCTACACTGTAGGGATTCTATGATTCTGTTCAAAGTTTTGGTCAGTAAAGTACTATCAAGCAATATTTGAAATCATTAGAATTAATAAATTTGCTAACTTTGATTATTTAAATTGGCCATATCCATACAAAAGTTGATCATAAAGCGAAAACAATGGGTGTATAACACTGCAAATACAGGACTTGATCTAAGACACAAGATGATCTGTAATATCCCAGGGGCAGCATTGGGAGTTTGTAAATTGAAAGAGTACCTCACTTGCATGGAGTATTTGAACAAAGGTACCTTTTCAGACATATTTTTCATACTCATCTGAATCTTTTACCACCTTACTCGACTGCCTTCCCAGTAACAAGTGATATTCCCAGATGCTATCTGATGTAAAAGTGGGTTATTTAAGATTTTATTTGCTACATTGAAGGTTCTTTTTCTGAGGTCCAGGCCATTTTCCAGTTGGCCTCACTATTTTGGTACGGATCACTTGCATATTCCCACACTGGGTCCTCGTGCCTAGGACAGAAAACTCTGCCTCTGCCCCTGGTCAATTAGTTCCCTTTTAAAGAAGGGAAGAAATTTCCAGTCCATATGGAGTCCCTTATAGACTCTGAAGCAGCAGAAGCCTGTTACCATTAAGGTTCCAGCAGCCTAGCACTAGTTATAGTGGGAAAACAGCAGAATGCCTGAGGAAATACATGATCCATGTTCTTATACTGTTTCTACACTGATATCATTCTATCTCAAAATTCACCTACTGTACTGAATCTATAAAACAAAAAGATCTATTTGTATTTACATCTTCAACTATCTTACTGAATAATGTAAATACAATCTATTGCTTGATTTTCAGATCTCTAATTCAAATTGTTGAATTAATGTTGCAAAAAAAGCTTGTTTATAATTGCTTCCTTGCCATGTCATGTAGACAACAAATGCAGAGTGGAAGCGGGACACCCCACCTCCACTGATTGACCCCAACTGCACCCCCAAAGGTCCCGCTCCCCCATTAGGCCCTGTGCCCTTGGCACTTCCCGATGCCTGGTGGGCGGTGCCAAGGTGCCTCCTGGGCATTGGCACTTTTCCCCTTTGGACAGTGCCAGGAGACTCAGGTTGGCAATGCACAGGGGTAATCCCCTGCTCCGGTGCCTGACCCTCTGGAGGGCCTTGAGGGCCCCCTTCGCTCCAGTGGGGTTGAGCCACCAGCTCCCTGCGAGCAGGAAGCTATACTAAACCCTGCTGGAGTGAACTACTCCTGTGGAGGGTTGCGGGTGAGATGCTAGTGGGCACAAAGATTTCAGTCCTGGGCCGCCACTGGGTTTTAAATGTATTAAATTAAAATCTGCATACATTATGCAGCTCTGTACCAATTTCAGGCACGGAGCTGACAGCATCAGAAATCAGGTGCTTGGAGACACGTGGAGGTCATGGTACCCAGCAGGAAGTCTGCAAAACAGCTTCTATTCGAGTTTCCCAGTTCACTGCGCTACAAAAGCAGCACAGCGGGATGGGAGAATTGCCCCTTCTCCCATACCTTTGTTGAACTGAAAAGAGGTGGTCTCCTAGACCTGATTGTCTAAGCTGTATTGTGTGGTAACTCTGACCTGGATTTGAATAGAGTTAAAAAATTGGATGTTGTTCATGAAAAGGGGTGTCTCAGTGAGTCCATGGAACGTGGGTATAGTTTGGGAATGAGAGGTAATCTCAGAAATGGTGTGTGTTTAATTATTAATGTACTTAAGTGTCATAATATTTTGTAGTTTTTTTGTGCTTTTTTTTACTGCAATAAGTACTCTTTGTTACTTATTTACATAAAGAGTGGATTGAGTTGTCTGTGGCCCCTCACATTGATCTAAACAAATATACACCAATGTTTCAAGTTGAGATAATCCCACCTATCCCAGCAGCAGGGGTCATAACAACAGAGTTTTTCCATTTCTGCGCAGGCTGTTGGTTGACATGTGAAAATTGGCATGCAGCTTGCTGGCTGCACAGTTGGCTTTTCTCACCACATTTTACAGCAATTTGTGCAAAGAAAATGGATGTGTGGGCCATGCTGCTGGAGCCGGTTGTAAAATGCCAGCAACGCTGTTTAAAGGATGCCCCAATCTCTGATTTTTTTAATGAAAAGGACTCCTTTATCCACCTGACACATACTGAAAATCCTCCCCCTCACCACACACACACACACACACACACACACACACACACACACACACACACACACACACACACACACACACACACACTCCCTCCCCCATGAAATGGAGCTCTCCAGAGGAGCTCTTAGCACTGCCACCTGACAATACTCCTGGTACTCCCTGGCAGTGCTAGTGGGCAATGCCAGGGTACTACCCTGCCACATTTCTCTCCCTTGGAGCTGTATTTACTTGTGTTCCCTCGGTGGGTTCAGTTCGCATGGTTCACATTTGTAAAAACATGTTGAAAACCCAACGACATGACAAACACATGCTGTTCTCTGCCGCAGATTGTGAATCCAGAAGGCTATGCCAAGGTTCAGGACATCTGCTCAAGGTTGAGAAGAACTTGCCAGTGGGAAGGGGAAAGATCCAGTGGTGGCATCCATACAGCTGCCCATGACATAGGCAAGACAAGCTAAGAGGTTCTGCACAGTTAGTATGAGAAATTATCTACCAAATTAAGACACAGAACCTCAAAAGTAATCTCTGGATTATTACCTGAGCTATGAGCAAATTGGCATAGGGCAACTAAGATTAGAGAAATTAATGTGTGACTCAAAAACTGGTATTTGAGAAGTAGGTTCCGGTTCACCAGGCATTGAATCATTACTAGGGAAAATGGGAGCTGTACAGTTGGAATAGTTTACACCTGAGCCATGCGGGGATGAGTGTTCTTGCAAGTCACATAACTAGGGATGTAGAGAGGGCTTTAAACTAAATGTAATAAATATGATTTGATAGCCATTATGGAAATGTGGCTGCAAGAGGACAAGGATTGGGTCCAGAATATTGAGGAGTAGATGCTGTCTTTACTATAGAGGATAATAATAGCTGTAAATCAGGAGGTGGAAGAGAGTGAACAACTTGGTGGAGTTGGCAACACAGTGGTTAGCACTGCTGCCTCACAGTGCCTGGGACCCTGATTCAATTCCAACCTTGGGTGATGCCTGTGTGGAGATTGCACATTTTCCCCATGCTTGGGTGGATTTCCTCTGGGTGCTTCAATTTCCTTCCATAGTACAAAGACTGCAGGCCAGATGGTTTGGCCATACCATATTGTCCCTTTGTGTCCAAAGTTGTGTAGGTTAGGCAGAATAGCCATATAAGTACTTGGGTTACAGGGGTAGGGTGGAGGGAAGGTCCTGAGGCATGGAATGTTTTTTCAGAGAGTTGGTGCAGATTCGATGGGCCGAATGGCTCCTGCATTGTAGGGATTCTATGAATTTACAAACACTAAACAGTACTCAGCAAACCAATGAAAATTCAGGCTGAAAAGTCTGTGTCTTGTGGGCTTCATCCTAGGGTCCTAAAAGACTTGGCTAATGAAGTGGTAGACACATTGGTGCTAATTTTCCAAAATTGGCTAGAGTCTAGAAAGGTTCCATCAGAAAAGAAAGTAGCAAATATAGCCCCTTTATTCAAGAAGGGAGAGAGGCATAAAACAGTAAACTGTAGACACTTTAGATTAATACCTGAAGTTGTTAGAATTGATCCTTAAGGAGGTTATAGCTGGGTTTGAAGAGAAACTCATGATAGTGGGAAAATTCAGTATTTTTTTAACAGGGAAATCATGTTAAACCAGTGTATGGAAGTTCTTTGAAGGAGTAACATGCACTGTGGATAAATGGGAGCCTGTAGATATGCTGTACTTACATTTCCAGATAACCTTTGATACTGTGCCACATCAAAGGTTATGGTGGAAAATAAAGCTTATGGTGTAGGGGTTAACATATTGGCATGGATAGAAGATTGGCTGGCTGACAGAAAACAAAATGTATTCATAAATGATTCTATTTTCTGATTGGCAAAACATGATGAGTGGAGGCCTGTAGATGTTTGTGCTAGACCCTCAATTATTTACAAATAATATCAATGACTTGGATGAAGGTAGTAAAGACATGGTAACTAAATTTGCACATGACACGAAGATAGATAGGAAAGCATTTTGTGAAGAAGACATGAGGTTGCAGGTGGATATGGTTAGGTTTAGCAAGTGAGCAAAAATCTGACAGATGGAGTAGAATGTGGGAAAATGTGAGCAGTTCACTTTGACAGGAGAACAGTTGCAGAATTTTGAGGTGCAAAGGAATCTAGATGTTCTCATGCATGAGTTACAGAAAGTTTGTATGCAGGTACATAAGAACATAAGAACATAAGAAATAGGAGCAGGAGTAGGCCATCTAGCCCCTCGAGCCTGCCCCGCCATTCAATAAGATCATGGCTGATCTGTCGTGGCTCAGTTCCACATTCCCGCCCTCTCCCCATAACCCTTAATCCCCTCTCTTATCAAGAACCCATCAACCCGCGTCTTAAAAATATTTAGCGAGGCAGTCTCCACCACCTCAACAGGCAGAGAATTCCAGAGATTCACCACCCTTTGAGTGAAGAAGTTCCTCCTCAACTCCATTCTAAACCACCCCCCCTCTATCTTGAGGCTGTGCCCCCTAGTCCTACTGTCCTTTCTGAGCGGGAAGAGTCTCTCCACCTCTATCCTATCCATCCCATTCATCATCTTATACGTCTCAATGAGATCTCCCCTCATTCTTCTAAACTCTAACGAGTACAAGCCTAATTTATTCAGCCTCTCCTCATAGCTCAACCCCCTCAACTCCGGCATCAGCCTAGTAAACCTCCTCTGCACTCCCTCCAAGGCCAAAATATCCTTGCATAAGTACGGCGCCCAAAACTGCACACAGTACTCCAGCTGCGGCCTCACCAATGCCCTATACAGCCGCAGCAAGACCTCCCTACTTTTATATTCAATCCCCCTCGCTATGAAGGCCAGCATCCCATTTGCCTTCCTGACCACCTGCAGGCTGGGTTTTTGCGACTCATGCACAAGGACCCCGAGGTCCCTCTGCACTGTCGCCTGCTGCAGTTTTTAGCCACGTAAGTAATAGTCCTTCGATTAAAAAGGCTAATGAAATTCTATCCTTTATTATGAAAGGAATTGAACATAAAAGTAAGGATGTTATGCATCAGTTATACAGAACATTGGTTAGACCACATCGCAAATACTGTGTGCAGTTTTGGTCTCCTTCTTTAAGGAAGGATGTAAATGTATTGGAGGTGGTTCTGAGGAGGTTTAGTAGCTTGATACCTGGAAACAGCAGGTTATCTTAAGAGGAAAGATTAGATAGACTGGGCTATTTTCCACTGGAGTTTAGAAGAATGGAGAGATGCCGTGATTGATTTGTATAAGATCTTGAATGGTGGTCTTGACAAGGTGGATGTTGAAAGGATGTTTCCTCTTTTGAGTGAGTTCAGAACTAGGGGTGTATTAATATTGATTCTTGGTAGCTGTACCAGACATAGTGTCATAGAATCCCTACAGTGCAGAAAGAGGCCATTTGGCCCATTGAGTCTGCACCAATCACAATCCCATCCAGCATGCAAGCCCTATCCCCATAATCCTGTTGATGAACCATCATCCATTAACTATCATTTTTGGAATTCCATCACTAGCAAGTAGAATGCAGGGATGGACATTGCTGCTGTCTGCACATTCTTATACCACCAAGTGTCAACAATCAAGTCTGCACTGTTTGCGGATGGATTGTCAAGATTACCACTATCAGGTAGTTCATCAGCTAGTAGCACATCAAACTACTTAATTGGTAGTATCTTCTACTTTGAAAAGATCAACAGTTCACCAGTCACTTGGAGGTACACTTGGAGCAATCTGATAGACTCAGAAGTGATGGACAAGATATTACAAGGGAAGACCTCAGAACTAACACCTGAGTTGAAAGTGTACTCCTTTAGAAGATTGGAGCAGTTGGGATGTCTTCTTTGGGGACTGAAAGCGATAATTCCACTACCATTGAGAAGATGATTGTTAGACAAGTTACACGAGCCATTGTGGAATTGTGTGCATGAAGGAAATAGCCAGGAGTTATTTCTGGTGCCCTGGATTGGATGGAGGGATTGAAGAGAAAGCTGAAAGATGTTCTTCATATGCGAAGCTAAGAACCCTGTTACTCCATATTGCATGAAAGGGAAAGGTCAGAAGAGGCTTGGTGATAAGTGCATGTAGTCTTTGCAGAACTTTGAAAGATACATGTTCTTATTAATGGCCAGTGCTCATTCAAAGTAGCCAGAAGTTGTTATAATGAATCTACTTCATCAAAAAAGACTATCGAAAGGCTAGGAGAGAAGTCTTTAGTATAACTGGATTCCCTGGACAATTGATAAGTGACAGTGGATCTCAATTTTTCTCCAAAGAATTTGAAAGTTTCTTGAAAGAGAATGGTATTCAACATATTAAGTCTGCATTGTAGCAGAACATTTTGTCCAAACCATGAAGCATACATTGAGAGCAACCAGGGAACAAGGTTCATAGATCAAACACCCTAACTAATTCCAGCTAATAAATAGGAATACCATTCATTCTACGATCAAATCCCCACTTGCATTATTAATAATGATGTTCAGCATTCAACTTGTTGAAGTCTCCAAAATAAAACCATACAACAGCAATAATGACAGAGAGAATAGTGGGAAAGAAAAACAAAATGTCATGTCTTCCACTAAGGACAAGGTGTTTTGGCTGGGAGTTATTCCACAAAAGAGAAATGAGTTCCTGCCACAATCCTTGCACAGACTGGACTTGACTCATATACCATCTAATCAGAAATGATGTCGTCTGGAGAGGGCAAGTAGACCAGCTGTTGGGGGGCAGAACCGATTCACTGGAAATGGAATCTACTGAAAATCTGGGTTCAACTATACAACGTCCTCATCTGAGCCTTGCTGCAAACCTGATACCGAAAGACACTTGAGAAGAGCAATATCTCACCTGTGGACCAAACACAGGGTCAACCTCTAGTTGCAACATTGATACCTGGCAAACCATCTACAGATGATGTTTGTGTAAAGATAAAAATGGCAGAGGTTACAATTAGTGCAGAGAAGATGTCAGAGGTTCACTGTCAACTGTTCTGGAAACGATAATCTCCACAGTATCTGACTTATTGATTATTGTTCATGTTGTACTTGTTCAAATTTGTTGGGGACATTAAGTTTAATGGGGAGGAAATGTTATGTGTTAACATTGGTTCTTGGTAGCTACACCAAGCAGTGTGTATTAATATATTTGTGTATCAGCTGGAAGTGATGCCACAGATCGCTAGCATGGGAAACTGAGTGAAGAAACAGCCATGCAGTGAACACCACCACCCTGTAAATAAAACTCTGTTATTTTTAACCCTTCGTCCTTCCTAGCATCAGTTCTCCAATATACAACAAGGGACACTGTTTTAAAATTAGGGATCACCGTTTAGGAAATGAAGAGAAATTTTCTCTCTGAGAGTTGTGCAACTTTAGAACTCTGCCTCAGAAGGCAGTAAGAAATCCCACAACACCAGTTTAAAGTCCAAACAGGATTTATTTGTAGCAAAAGCCACAAGCTTTCGGGACAGCCTGTCCCTTCGTCAAGTGGCTGGGCGTTCTGATCGTAAAAATGACACAAAGACACAAACTCAATTTACATGCATAATGATTGGAATGTGAGTCTTTACAGCTAATCAATTCTTAAAGACAATGTGAGTGGAAAGAGCTTTAAGCACAGGTTAAAGAAATGTGTACTGTTTCCAGACAGGAAAGTTAGTGAGATTTTACAAGCCCAGGCAAGTCATGGGGGTTACAGATAGTGTGACATGAGCCCAAGATGCTGGTTGAGGCCGTTCTCATGTGTGCAGAACCTGGCCATCAGTTCCTGCTCAGCGACTCTGCGCTGTCGTGTGTCCTGAAGGCCGCCTTGGAGAACACCCACCCAAAGATCAGAGGCCGAGTGCCCATGACTGCTGAAGTGTTCCCCAACAGGAAGACAACAGTCTTGCCTAGTGATTGTCGAGCAGTGTTCATTCATCCTTTGTCGTAATGTCTGCACGATCTCTCCAATGTACCATGCCTCGGAACATTCTTTCCTGCAGCGTATCAGGTAGACAACGTTGGCTGAATTGCAAGAGTATGTACCGTGTACCTGGTGGATGGTGTTCTCACGCGAGATGATGGCATCCTTATCAATGATCCTGTACGTCTTACAGAGGTTGCTGTGGCAGGGTTGTGTGGTGTTGTGGTCATTGTGGTCAGAAGGCAGTGAGGCAGGGCCACTGAATATTTTTAAGGTAGAGGAAGATAGATTATTGTTATCGGGCTAGATGAAAATTTAGAACTTGAAGCATAAACAGATTGGCCGTGATCTTATCAAGTGGCAGAACAAACTCAAAGGGCAGAATGACCTACTTCTGTTCCTATTTCATATGTATGCTTGCATGTATGTTTGCATGCACAAATTTGAAGAAACAATTTCTTCTTATCTTCCCATTCAAATCCTTTCAACATTTTAAACGTCTCAATCATGTCACTCCTCAATATTCAACACATCTGAATCTGCTACAAAGAATCCACAATACAACGTGTACATGGGGTCAAGAATTTATACTTTCTGAATGCTTGGAGCTCTGCTAAATCACCTTTATTTCTGATAAGACAGAAATGACTATCCTCCATGACTACTTTGTACCTGTTTTTTTAAAATAGACATTCAGTGAACGGACCAGCTTTGATTTGTCAGTTTGTTTAAAAAGAGGTTACTCAGGTACTTGTGTCAGTAATTTGTTTAAAGTTGGAAATAATACTCCTTCTGCAAAATAGCTTAACTTCTCAGTGTTGTCATTTGACTTGCTTTCCTTTGCCTGAGGCTAATACAGTCTTGCTCTCAACTCTTGCATGAAAATTCAGCAAGCACACAAGTAAGACAGAACAGTTCAATCATTTTATTTTAATTCTTCATTCAAAAATCGCTGAGGGATGACACACTGGAAAGCTGAGATTGGATGATAAATTATTATGTAAGCAGATGAATATTGCAGATTATATGTTACATCAATATATCTATTACATTTTTGCTGTCTTTTTAAACCTTTTTATTTTATATAGGTTTAGCCCACACATCCTAGATCATCTTCACAAGTTAGTCTCAATCTTCAAACCTTTCTTAATGTCAAGGTTTGGTTTTAGGTCTAGATAAACCTGTCAATTTTGAGACTGAAATTCCACTTTTCACAAAACATATAATAATTAGCACCACATGACTAAACTTATCCCAGAAAAGTATGCTTTTTAATCTTGCAATTTCTGAGAATCAGATTTTGATAGTTGTTATTAGTTTGGAAAAAAAGTGAGAAACATTTTGTCATTTAGAAGACCACATTCATTCACATTTTTTGTTTTGGGTATTATCTAGGTATTGGGTGTGGTTGTATTTACATTTCATTAAAATGTTCCATCATTTAGTCAATGAAGCTTTTATAAATTGAATTTTGCTCAGCCATAAACTGCGCAGAACCAATCGCTGAAAAATAAAAACAGGAACTGACCTAGTTGTCAACGAAAATTAAAAGTGCAATAATTCCTTTTTGATTTCCAGAGTTCTTCAGCTATAAGGACATATTTTCTGGTTTATAAATTGGCTCTGCTAGTGTGGAACTTGCATACAGAGACCACAGACTCTGGTGCAGTGTGCATATACCAAATTACTCCCAATTAATACCATGACCTAAGCAAATCTAAAGTGCTTTTGCAAATTGTGTGAGAGCTACTTGTAAATGTTAAAATCTATTTTAAAGCATGCAAATAGCCCAAAGCGTGATATTACATTTATTGAGGATGGAATTGTGCTGTGTTTGCCAGGGATGCGAAACAGAGGTGGGATAAATTGAGGTTTGCATAATTAAAAATTTCACTGCAGCTGTGACAGCAATGTGATTTCTAACTGAAAGTTGTAAGAGGCAATTTAAGTTTAAAATTGATGCTGGAGTTTATTTTCATATACTCCAAATACAGCAATTCATAATTAAAACATTTCACCTTGTCTATTAATAACTTGCCATGCATCATATGGCTAAATATTGTTCCAATGATTTAATATGCTGCATTCCTTTAACTCATTCAATTGTAAGTTGCAGTTGAATGGGTGCCATTCTGGATTATAGGTGCACATGGTTAACAATGGAGGAGTTGGAAGGATGTGTGAGAAATTTCCCTGGGCTAACAGTATTTTTAGAGCAAATGAATGGGTGATGTTACTCAGCAGGCATTTTTGGGTCCTGTTGCATAACTGTAGCTTGGTGATTTTATTATGGTGTGCCATCATTTTCACATTTTTCCAAGTCCTATAGATATTGACAGGCATCTGAGAAGAATGTCCTGAAGAGCTGCATGGCAACTAACTCGTGCAGCAGGAACCTCACTTTGCATGCTAAGAAACAAGGAAGGCTTTGGTAGCTAAGCTCTTCCATTGCTGGATCTGTAAATTCCCTAACTGTTTTGCCATCCAGCAACTTTTATTCCTGTCAATTCCACTGTTGCTTTTGAAAAAACTACAGACAAATTTTGTTCTCAATTCAGTATAACTGGCTGTGCCCTTTCAAACTTAGTAACAGCTCCATGTTGCAGGAGATATTTGAAACCCTTTGTGAACTTTAAGCTTGAAGCACTGTCTAAATTGGAGTTTGTGGTGAATATTAATGATCCTGGGTTATCCAGCGTGGTTCACCATTTTAAACTTGAGCAAACCTCACACCTTCAAATTCTTTCAAATCCAGTGCTTAGAATGGGAAATTATTTCATAATTTCAGATGAGACTAATTTAATACTGAGGAAAAAGTCGGTTTCCAGTCTCCACCTCTATTCTTTAATAGGTGTAAAAAAATGTTTTATTTATTCCTTCACAGGATGCGGCCATTTCAGGCTAGGCTAGCATTAATTGCCCATCCCTAATTACACTTCAGAAAGTGGTGGAGAGCTGCCTTCATTAACTGCTGTAGTCCATGTGGTGTAGGTAAGCCCACAGTGCTGTGAGGGAGGAAGTTCCAGGATTTTGACCCAGCAACTATGAAGGAATGGCAATTATAGTTCCAAGTCAGGATGGAGGGTAGTTTGAAGGGGAGGGGGTGGTATTTCCACACATTTGCTGCCATTGCCCTTCTAGGTTGTAGAGGTCATGGGTTTGGAAATTGCTGTTAATGAATTGTTGCAGTGCATGTTGTCAGTTGTTTACACTTCTAACAATGTGTCGGTGAAGGAGCGAGTGAATGTTTAAGATTTTGAATGGGGTACCAATCAAATAGGCTGCTTTGTCCTGGATGTTATCAAGCTTCTTGAGTATTGTTGGAGCTATTCTCATCCAAGCAAGTGGAGAGTATTCCATCACACCACTGACTTGTGCTTTACATATGGTAGAAAAGCTTTGGGAAGTCAGGAGCGAGTTACTCACCACAGGATTCCTAGCCTCTGATCTGCTCTTGTAGCCAAGCATTTAAATGGCTGGTCCAGTTCAGTTTCAGCTCAATGATAACCTAGGATGTTGATAGTGGGGGATTCATCACTGATAATGTCATTTAATGTCAAAAGTGAATGGTTGGATTATTTTGTGTTGGGGATAGCCATTGCCTCTCATTTATGTGGTGCAAATGTTACATGCCACTTCTCAGTCCAAGTAAGAATGTTGCCTAAATCTTGTTGCAAATGGACATGGACTTGTTTCAGTACCTGAGGAGTCATGGATCCAAACAGCCAAACTTCTGATCTTATGATGGAGCGAATGTCATTGTTGAGCAGCTGAAGATGGTTGGCCCTAAGACACTAGCCTGAAGAATTCCTGCAGCAATGTCCCAGGTCTGATACGATATGATCGCTAACACCTTTGCGCTGGATATGATTCCAAACAGTGAAAACATTTCCTCCTGATTACCATTGACTTCAGTTTTGCTCAGGGCTCCTTATGCCATCCTGATGACAAACTCAAGAGGTGACGTCACCTCTTGAGTTCAGTTAAGGTTTTAACGAGATCAAACAAGATTTTAATGAGATCAGGAGCTGAGTAGCCCTGGCAGAATACTTTGCTGATGATTGAGAATAGGCTGATGGGACAATAATTAGTCACGTTGGATTTATATTGCATTTTGTAAACAGTTTTCCACATTGCTAGGTAGATGCCAGTGTTGCAGCTGTAATGGAACAGCCTAACTAAAAGTGCAGCTAGTTCTCAAACTCAAGTCTTCAGTAATATTATTGGAATGTTGTCAGGACCCATAGTATCCAGTGCTTTCAGCCATTTCTTAATATCATGTGGTATGAATTGAATTGGCTAGAGACTGGTATCTGTGATGCTAGGGACCTCCAGAGGAGACTGAAATGGTTCATCCATTCGCATTTCTGGCTGAAGGTTGTTGCAAATGTTTCAGCTTTGCCTTTTGCACTGATGAATTAGCTTCCCCTATTACTGAGATCAGAGATATTAATGGAGCATCCCTCCTCAAGACGGTTGCTTAAATTTCACTACATGCCATGACCAAATGTGGCAAGACAGCAGACCTGAACTAAATGCCGCTTTCAACTTCAGGAGAGTTTAGAAGTCTCTAATGCATCTGCATAAAATGGTTCAACAGGGTTTTAATATAAAGCAAATATGACAATCTATATTTAAATGTAGGGTTATAAATATGTCATTTGATTCACACAGTGGCATTTACATGCTTTTTAACTTATTAACATTACACCTGAAACTATAATAGGGAATGATGGCAGTTTCTATCCGGTGCCTACAGCCAATCTGTCAACAGCTTGGTGAGGTATGCACATTCCAGTTGACACTTTTTGGACAGATGAGAACTGATGTTATGGCAGGTCACACAAAGGGCCTTCAATAGCACAGAGGAAGATTATTACATTTTTGACTGTGGTGCTTTATCTTAGTATGGTGGTGCCGGAGAAAGGTGTCAGTTATTCTCGATTCAGTTTTATGTATTCTGCTAGTTTCATAAATTATGTCTGGTATATTTTTCTTTTTCATGGCAGATCATTCAGTACTGGTAGTGTCTTGTTGCAGTTCGAGATTTGTTGCAGTGTCACTAATTAAAGGTCAATTAAATCAAACTAACTGACAGTGAGGTGATAGTTCACAGATGCTGAAGCTGAAAGGGACAATAGTTCAATAAGAATTATTTTTTAAGAACTGATGCGTGGACAGCACCCTCTGTTCTCATTGTGGTCATTATGTTCAGAACAGGGATATCTCTCAATGTGCAGTAATGCTGATTTTTGAGGAAACATTTTGCCAGCATCAATCTGAGTAGGAATCTGGTTTCTTATCTCTCATTCTATCTCTGCATCAACATTTGATTGAATAAAGTTCAACACGAAGGATTCCAGAGCCTGAAAAATATGGAATAGATGCTGTGCTTCTGCTTGTACATTGATAATATGCTGTCAGTTTCTAAATTCATGTGGAAAGAGGTGCTGGAGATGCAAGTCTGCCCTTGGAGAGGTGTTACATTAAAGGTTGTTTACACAGTTGCAATTTACCTTGTTGAATTTATGCTTTCAATGCTATTTTACCCACATTATTGTTTTTGGATTTGTTTTTATTTTTGGTTTTGCCTAAATGTCTGTATTTCTTGTGGAAATTTGGCCATTTTTTTTCCCATTTGTCTGTTTCTTGGAACTGCAATGTTAAATAGGGATAAATGAGGCATTCAGTTCCAGGCACCACACCTCAGCAGGTTAGAAGACAGTGCATTGCAGACCTTAAATGGTTAAATTATGAAACCAAGTTGCAACTTCTTGTCTTGGATTCCCTTGAGTTTAGGAGTTTGAGGGGTAATCTAATTGAGGTGCTGAAATTAATTGAATGATTCAATGGAATTAATACAGAGAAATAATTTCCTTTGGTGGGATAATCCTGAATAAGGGGTCATAAGGTTAAAATTAGAGCCAAGCCACTCAACAGTAAAATAATCAAGTACTTTTCACACAAAAATTGATAGAAATCTGGGACTGGCTGCCCTCAAAGGATGTGGATGGTGGGTCAATGGAAAATATCAACAGGGAGATTGACAGATTTTTGTTCAGTAAGATTTTCAAGGGATATGTTTCAAAAGTGAGGAAATGGAATAGAATCTAATTAATGGTTGAACAGATTTGAAGAGCTTATAGCTTACTACTTTTCTTCTGTGTCTTGTTTTCCAACAGCACCACTACTTGGGTATGTTTGAAGATGAGTTCAATGTCAATACTTCATCTGGAGGCAGTCATCGAGTTATGGCGTCTCACCCAGCTGAACATCAAACTACATTTAGAATAGTAAATGGTTCTGGTATAGGTGAAAGTGAAAACTGCCTTGAAATTTATGCCATTACATCCCTCTGTGCAAACTCAGTGACGTTCGACAAACTAATTGATCATGGTACACTATTATGTATGAGAAGGAAATAATGGTTGTTTACTTGAGGCAGACACTTCTGTCACTTACCATTGGAAAGTCATCAGCAGTGTTGCAGAGCATTGCTTTTTTCACAGGGTACAGACTTTCGTTTAATGCCAAGCCTCATGGTATCCATATTGTGTTCCAACTTCTGTACCAGTCGATGAACATGCAACATACCATTTTTGGAGTTTACTTTCTAGGAATAGAGTTAAGAATTCCATAGATCACAGATGGACAGAAGACAAACCTATGAATTAGAAGCTGGAGTAAGCTGTTCAGTCCCTCTGTCTGTTCTACCATTCAACAAGATCATGACCTATCTGTTGTGGCCTCAACTTTACTTCCTGTTTATTCCGTATCCTTTAACTCTCTTACTAATCAAATATCTACCTAACTCAGCCATAAAAATATTCAGTAACCCTGCCCCCACTGCTCTCTGGGGAAACTCTGTCTGATTTGCTGATCAGAGAACACTGCTCTCTGATTTGGATAGGCTGAGTGTGTGGGTGAGGACCTGGCACATGGAGTATAACGTTGGCAAATGTGAAATTATCCACTTTGGAAGTAATAGTAGTAGGATGGAATATTATTTAAAGGGAGAAAAGCTGCAGCATGCTACTGTGCAGAGGGACCTGGGGGTCCTTGTGCATGAATCGCAAAAACTCATTCTGCAGGTGCAGCAGGTGATCAAGAAGGTGAATGGAATATTGTCCTTTATCGCGAGGAGGATAGAATATAAGAGCAGGGAGGTTTTGCTGCAACCGTACAAGGCACTGGTGAGGCTACAACTGGAGTACTGTGTGCAATTTTGGTCCCCTTATTTGCAAAAGGATATATTGGCCTTGGAGGGAGTTCAGAGAAGATTCACCAGGCTGATACCGGAGATGAGGGGGTTAGTTTATGAGGAGAGATTGAGTAGATTGGGCCTGTACTCGTTAGAGTTCAGAAGGCTGAGGGGGATCTTATAGAGACCTGCAAGATAATGAAAGGGCTAGATAGGGTAGAGGTAGCGAGATTCTTTCCACTTAGAAAGGAAGCCAGAACTAGAGGGCACAGCCTCAAAATAAGGTGGGGGGAGGGGAGGGGGGGGCGCAGTTTAGAACAGAGTTGAGGAGGAACTTCTTCTCTCAGACGGTGGTGAATCTCTGGGATTCTCTGCCCATTGAAGTGGTGGAGACTACCTCGTTGAAAATGTTTAAGTCACGGGTAGATAGATTGCTGATCGATAAGGGAATTAAGGGTTATAGGGAGCAGGTGGGTAAGTGGAACTGATCCACTTCAGATCAGCCATGATCTTATTGAATGGCGGGGCAGGCTCGAAGGGCTAGATGGCCTATTCCTGCTCCTATTTCTTATGTTCTTATAAAACAAATCCCACAGACTAACAATCCTCTGAAAGCAAAATTTCTCCTCATTGTCTTAAATGGCAGACCCCTTATTTTAAACCATCACCCCTACTTCTAGGGGAGCAAACTGGAGCAAAGAAATTTACACTGGTTTCTGTGGTATAAGGATTTGGCACATATATACTGGAATTCTACTGCCAAGCCTGCCAAAGAATCAGAGTGGGTGAGGGTCAGAGAATGGAAATATTTGTTGACCTTGGGTGGGATTTTCTGGTCTCGGGTCGAGCGAGGCTGTAAAATCCCATTCA
The DNA here is from genome assembly GCF_965287045.1 of Carcharhinus amblyrhynchos. Taxonomy (NCBI): domain Eukaryota; kingdom Metazoa; phylum Chordata; class Chondrichthyes; order Carcharhiniformes; family Carcharhinidae; genus Carcharhinus; species Carcharhinus amblyrhynchos. The sequence continues at coordinate 96,038,714 of NC_137326.1, read as the reverse complement.
TAAGATTAATTTGGAGCTGAGAATAGTACAGCCTACACAGTGATGGAAGAGAGCATATGACTTGCACCTAGGGTCAGTCAAATGTTGGACAGAGCTGTGTGAAGCAGCAAGCATGGAGAAGGCTTCTAGCATGTACCCCCCACTGCATATTTGTTAGTAGTTTGTAGGTCAATAAAGACAGTTAACCTGCATATGAATTCTTCAAATCTGCTAAACTATAACAACAGCCTACAACAGGGTTGTAGCTTTTCTCTACATTTTCTGTGAGGTTCCCAAGACCTCACAGAAAATGCAGAGGAAAAACTAAAATGTTGGAAGTCTGAGGAAAAAATTTAGCAAAGCAATGCAACTTGACGAGAAGGTCGAAAAGGAAAGGTGCAGATGAAAAATCAACTGGAAAAGGCTCCAAAGAAAGGCTTGGAAGCTGAAGGCAGACATTTTAAATCCTGTACTACAGCAGAAGACTCCATTGGATCTCTCTATTGAAAGTGAAGCTTCAAATTTTGGAGTACAGTTTTGGCAAGAGTGAGTTAAATCTTTTAAAATTTGAGGCTACAGCAAATTATGAGAAATCTTTAAATAATTTAAAGTCAGAAATGCAATTTGAAAAATCCCACAACTAAAATCCAATCCCTAAGTCGTTGCCCAACATGTGAATGCCACGCTTGTATCAAAAAGGAAAAAGACAATTAAGAGATCTAGGAGAATCACAACTTCTAAATTCAGCTGAGAGGAAGCAAAAACCAAGATTTCACAAATTAGCATCTTTGAAGTAAAAAACACTGAGCAAGGGAACTCTGCAAGCAGCCTTTCCGGACAGCTATTGATGATTTTTTTTTCAAGCTGCGTGTGATTGCCATTCTGGAGCCAAAACCAGCAAGTGCAGGAAATTCCTTTATCTCCAAACATGAGAACAGAAAATTTCTGCCCCCTTCTTTTGATTTACAATTAAGATATATGCAAGAACTTGGTTAAAATGTACTCTGTAACAGTAGAATGTTCCACTTCCATATGTCCACTTTAATTTGTTGATGTATTTTGCCCCTGTGCTAGGGACATTTCCTTTCAAATCCAACTAGTAAATATTTGCAGCATCAAATTTAAACAGAACAGTGATTAATATTATTTGATGAACTGAAGTTCACTTGAGAATTCAAGTACCCTCAGTCATAAAGAGTAATCGAGAGATGAGATCAAATATAGTGCCAGAGCAAATCGTATTGACATGGTAGTTGATCATTCTGCAAAGCATCCCAAAACATTTCATTTACAACAAATTTTGAGGTGGAGTGTGGGTTATGTTGGTAAATGTAGCAGCCAGTTTTTACAAGCAAAATCCCATAAATAGCCATTGGACTGGTGCTGGGTGGGAAGGAATATTCTCTGTGATACCAAGGGGAGCTCACTTAATAATGTCTTGAAATCACAAATCACAGGGTCAGGGGAGATAGCCTTGCTTTATAGTAGAATTTAATCACACAATCTTCCGAGTCCAGGTCAGGAATCATACCAATCAAGAACTATTTGTGTGAAATAATACTCAGTTGATTTCTATGTATTTTAGTAAGGAGGCTGAGTGTCAGGAAATACATGTAACAGCTAGAAAATATGTATGCACAAATTGGGAATGTAACTGGGTGCATTCCAACTATTATTTTTCAACATTACACCCATTGCAGAAGATCATTTTTACAAATTAACCAAATTAATTAATTCTCACAACTTATAAACTATAAGAACTATGAAATATAATGCAGGAGTAAAGTTAATATATGAACAGGAAATGTTGTTTTAAAAAAAGGAAACCCTGTTTTGGTGTACTATTTGTGCACTTCTGAATTACAATTAAGGTATACTATTGTTATCAAAAAGGATTTATCCACTGGGTGGTTGTTCTCTGCCCCTGGAACTTGATATTAATGGGAGCTCTCATTATTAGCAAAAAATCCATTAAGAAATCACTCTTATTTTGAGATTTAAAAGACAACTGTTAATGGGGGTGTATTATTACTTCTGGTCTTGGGATTTGTTGATCAAGGAGTAACAGCTGAATGAACGTTGAGCATACTTACCTTCAATAATGTATCACTGATTATAACCAGGGCCAACATCTAGGTAAGATTGATGAAGCAAGTTGATGTTTAACATGTATAGCTTAGAACGTTCACTTGAAGATATACATGGGCAGCTCACAGCATTAGGGACCTCGCTTGGGTCACTGTCTGTGTGAAGTTTGCACATTCTCCTTGTGTCTGGGCTCCGGTTTCCTCCCACAGTCCAAAGATGTGCTGGTTAGGTTCATTGGCTATGCTAAATTCTCCCTCAGTGTACCCAAACAGGCGCCAGAGTGTGGCAACTAGGGGGGTTATCACAGTACCTTCATTGCAGTGTGAATCTAAGCCTACTTGTGTCTAATAAATAAACTTTAACTTTTAAAACATACTACTTCATTGTATTTTGTGACGATGAGTAGAGACATTCATCTTTACATGGACATAAAAGGGTTAACTGTTGCTGAAGGTTAGTTTGCATAGTTTCCTTGCTGAAGTTACCAAAGCTTGCAAAGAAGGCAGAGAGAAAAAAATAATTTGCCTGAAGGGAATTGGAACAAATCAAACTGACTCCTGTGCTGTGAGGGTTTTCAAACTGCAGGTTTAGAATCTGATTAATGATCCACCAAGAGTACAGAGGATGAAAGTGTCACCTATCAAAAATCAATTTTGCCAAACATTTATCTGCAAACTCTTTGTGTTCAACAAGTTCTCTTTTGCATTGCACTGATTGTTGTGCAGGTTAGATGAATTGACCATGCTAAATTCTCCTTAAAGTATATTATACATTTATGTCATATTTCTGCTTTTTAAAAAATTGTTTTGCTGTTCCTGAGGCTTATCAAAAATGTAAGTGGATTGTGAGCTTAATGTATCTATAGTGACGAACGTACACAAAATGCAAGCTCCTCTGTTGTAACTGCAGTCAGCTTTGGTAATAAATTTTGATGGTCATTATTCTTTTCTTTTAAGCTATTTCTCAATGTCAAATATATGTTTTTAAAAACAATTAATCAGATTTTAAGTTTGGTTTAACTCAGATTTAATCATATTTATTCAAGAATCTGTTCTCAGCAGCGCACGTGGATAGGGAAAGCAGTTTATGATAATTCCCATACTTGCTAACAATTTTGTGGGAAATCAAGTGTTGTAGCAAGGGCTGAATATGCAATTTGAGGGTTTGCAATTTTCATGGAGGTTGTTTTATACTATACATGGCAAAATAGAAAAACTTTGCTGTTTAATTTATAATGGCTGTCTTCCTTTCAACCAAATATCTGGGGCAAAATCTTATCCACTGTTTTTAAACTCAAATGAGGGCAATTATGAGGGCATGGGAGCTGAGCTGGCTAAAGTGAGCTAGCAAATTAGGTTACAGGTAAGGTTAATACAGATGCAGTAGCAAACATTTAAGGTTATGTTGCAGAATGCACAGAATAGATGCATTCCAACAGGTAAGAAAAAGTCCAAAGGATGGACCCATCATGGTTAACTTGAAAAGTTGAAGGCGCGTTCTCCATTGAATTTTTTTGAGCAGCATAATGGCACTGCTGCCTCACAGTTCGAGGGACCAGGTTCAATTCCCGGCTTGCATCACTGTCTGTGTGGAGTTTGCACATTCTCCCTGTGTCTATATGAGTTTCGTCTGTGTGCTCCAGTTTCCTCCCACAGTCCAAAAGGCGTGCTGGTTAGGTGCATTGGCCATGCTAAATTCTCGCTCAACATACCCAAACAGGCACTGGAGTGTGGCAACTAGGGAATTTTCACAGTGACTTCATTGCTGTGTTAATGCAAGTCTATTGTGATTAATAAATAAACTTTTACTTTAGATAGTATCAAACTTGAAGTAAAAGCAGATAATTGTGCAAAGATAGATGGCAGGTCAGAAAATTGGAAAGAATATAAACAATAGCAAAGAATGACAAGAAGATTAATAATGAGTACCACAGAAAGCTTGCCAGAAACTGAAAAACAAATAGTAGGAATTATTATAAATATTTTAAAAAGAAGAGTGAATGTTGGTCCCATAGGAAGTGAATCTGGAAAATTGATTGGAAAACAAAGAGACGGCAGATGAATCAAACAGGAATTTTGCATCATTCTTCACTATAAAGGATACAAGTACCATCCCAAAAGCAACTATAAACCAGGAGATGAAAGGGAGGGAGGAACTCAGGAAAATTACAGGCACCAGAGAAGTGGTACTGAGTAAATTGTTGGAGCTGGCAGGCACCTGAATCCTTATGGACTTTATCTTAGGGCCTTAAAAGAAATGTCTAGTTAGATAGTTAATTTTCCAAAACTTCCTAGATTCAGGAAGATCCTAGTAGATTGCAAAACAGAAAACGGAACTCCATTACTCAGAAAGGAAGGGGGCAGAGAATATGAAACTACAGGCCAGCTAACCTAATATTTGTCATGGGGAAAATCTTCAAAGCTATTATTAAAGAAGCGGCAACAGGGCACTTGGTTAAGCTCAACGTAACCAGGCAGAGTCAACATGGTTTTGTGAAAGGGGTGTCATGTTTAACTAACCTATCTGAAGTCTTTGAGGGAGTAATCTGTGCTGTGGATAAAGGGAAACCAGTGGAAGCATTGTACTTAAATTTCCAGAAGTGATTTGAACATGGAAAATAGAAGCATGGGCGTAACATTATTGGAGTGGCTAGAAGACTGGCTGGCTAACAGGAATTAGAGAGTAGTCATAAATGGGTCATTTTCAGGCTGATAAAATGTAATGAGTGGGTGGCACATGGCACAATGGTTAGCACTGCTGCCTCACTGTGACAGGGACCTGGGTTCAATTCTAGACTCATGTCACAATCTGTGTGGAGTTTGCACGTTCTCCCCAAATTTGTGTGGGTTTCCTTCGGGTGCGCCGGTTTGGGTTGATTGGCTGTGCTAAATTGATCCTAGTGTCAGATTAGTAGGGTAAATATGTAAGGTTGCATTTGAGGGCCTGGGTAAGATTGTTGTTGGTGTAGACTCGATGAGCCAAATGGCCTCCTTCTGCATTGTAGGGATTCTATGAGTGGTCTGTTGGCCTCATTGTTGGAACCTCAACTGATTGCAATTTATATAAATGAATTGGATGAAAGAATTGAAGAGATGGTTGCCAAATTTGCTGATGTCACAAAGATAGATAAGAAAATAATTTGTGAAAAGAACAGAAAGAGGCTACAAAAAGATGTATACAGGTTAAACGAGTGGACCAAGGTCTGCCAAATGAAGTATAATGTAGGAAGATGTAAAACTGTCCATTTTGGCAGGAAGAATAAAAAAACATATTATCTTAATGATGAGAGATTGAAGTTTTAAGTTTATTTATTAATGTCATAAGTAGGCTTACATTAACACTGCAATGTTACTGTAAAAATCCTCTCGTCACTGCACTCTGGCACCAGTTTGGGTACACTAAGTGAGAATTTAGCATGGCCAATGCAAGTCACCAGCATGTCTTTTGGACTGTGGGAGGAAACTGGAGCACCAGGAAGAAACCCACACAGCCACAAGGAGAACATGCAGACTTCACACAGACAGCGACCAAAACCAGGAATCGAACCCGGGTCCCTGACTTTATGGGGCAGCAGTGCTAACCACTGTACCAGCATGCTACTCTGCACCTCAGAGCTCAGAGCTCTGAAGTGCAGAAAGACCTGGATATCCAAGTGCATGAATAATAACAGGCTAGTGTACAGATAATCAATCAGTAAGGATAGGCAACAACACCTCCTCCACAATTGCCCTTGACATCAATGTCCCACCAGTCTGCAATCTCAACTCCCTACTATACACCTTATACACCTATGACCTGTGGCAAAGTTCCCCTCCAACTCGACTTTCAAGTTTGCTGATGACACTACTATAGTGGGTCTGATCTCAAACAATGACGAGACAGAGTACAGGAGTGAGATAGAGAATCAGGTGAACTGGTGTGGCAATAATAATCTCTCCCTCAAAGCCAATAAAATGAAGGAGATTGTCATCAACTTCAGGAAGCGCAAAAGAGAACATGCCCCTGTTTACGTCAATGAGGATGAAGTAGAAAGGATTGAGAGCTTCATGTTTTTAGGTGTCCAGATCATCAACAACCTGTCCTGGTGCTCCCATGCCAACTCCATAGTCTATGCCTCTACTTTCTCAGAAGACTAAGAAAATTTGGATGTCAGCTATGACTCTCACCAACTTTTACCATAGAAAACATTCTATCTGGTTATATCACAGCTTGGTATGGCTCCTGCTCAGTTCAAGAACGCAAGAAACCATAAATGTAGTGAATGTAGCCCAATCCATCATGCAAACCAGCCTCCCATCCATTGGTACTTCCTGCTGCCTCGGCAAAACAGCTAGCACAATCAAGGACCCCACGCACCCCGGACATCCTCTCTTCCACCTTCTTCCGTCAGGAAAAAGGTACAAAAGTCTGTGGTCACATACCAACTGACTCATGAACAGCTTCTTCTCTGCTGCCATCAGACTTTTGAATGGACTTACCTTGCATTAAGTTGATCTTTCTCTACACCCTAGCTATGACTGTAACACTACATCTTGCACTCTCTCATTTCCTTCTCTATGAATGGTATTCTTTGTCTGTATAGGGCACAAGAAACAATACTTTTATTACTGTGACAATAATAAATCAAATCAAAGATACAGCAAGCAATTCAATTAATAGAACATTATCATTTATTTCAAGGTGAATTGAATACAAAAGTAGGGAGGTTATGCTTCAGTTGTTCAGGGCATTGATGAGACCACACTTGGAGTACTGTGTATGGTGTTGGTCACCTTGTTCAAGGAAAGATGTAAATGCATTGAAAGTAGTTCAGAGAAGGTTTACTAGACTAATGCCTGGAATGGATGAGGTGTATTGTGGGGAAAGGCTAGATAGTCTAGGCTTGAATTCATTGGAGTTTAGAAGAGTAAGAGGTAACTTGATTGAAACAGATCCAAAGTGCACAGCAGAGATTGCATGATCTGAATTTGAACATATATTGCTGTTCAGTTTCCATTCATATCCTAGGATGTCCTACCAAATACTATTGCAGGTATTTCATCATTACAGCAATTCAAGATGAAAGCTAATACCATCTTCTCAGCCCTGTGTGCATTATTCCCATTTTGTCTGCCTCATGATACTGCTCTAAATTTATCATTTTCCTCCTCATATTATGAGTGAGTCTGACCTTTCCTTGGAACAGGATGTACCTAGAAAGAGTGATAGAGGAGTCTGGGGCATTGACTGCATTGTATGATTAGGTGCATATGACTATGTCAGGCTGTTGCTGGACTTATTCCTGGATCAGCTGTGTCAACTTTGACATAAAACCCCTGATGTGAGGGAGGGGAACTTTGCAGAATAAACTGGGCCAAGGTGTGCCTAGGTTGATGCTGGGTGATCTGCCTAGTTCTATTCTTCAACTTTTCTATACAGTTTTGATACAGCTAAATGACTTGCTAGGCCATTTGGTAGAGCAGTGGAGGTTCAACAGCATTGCTGTCAGTCAGTCTGGAGTCTCATGTAGACCAGACCAAGTACGGACATCACAATTTCTTCCCCAAAGGGCATTACTGTGGTTTTTACAATAATCTGATAGTTGCACTGTCACTTTTGCCAGTTATCATAGAATCCTGACAGTGCAGAAGGAAACCATTCTGTCCATCAAGTCTGCACCATCCATAATCCCACCCAGGCTCTATCCCCATAACCCCATACATTTACCCTGGCTAGTCCCCCTGACACTAAGGGGCAATTTAGCATGACCAATCCACCTAACCCACACATCTTTGGACTGTGGGAGGAAACTGGAACACCCAGAGGAAACCCACGTAGACGCAGGGTGAATGTGCAAACTCCACACTGACAGTGACACAAGCCGGGAATTGAACCCAGGTGCCTGGCACTGTAAGGCAGCAATGCTAATTATTGTGCCACTCAGGCTACTGAGTTGCATGATCAACTATGATAATAACGAATGGTGAAGCAGGCTCGAAGGGCTGAATGGCCTACTCCGGCTCCTATTTTCTGTCTTTCTATGTTACTATGTTATTCTTTTCCATTTGTCAACCTTTTTTCCTGGTCTGAAAAGCACATGTTCTTTCCTCATCACTCATTCTAAGCTTAAAAAATGATTTTATGTTTCTGTTTAAACCTGTAACCACTGACTTATGAGTGAAAGACATGTCCGGGGGTGCTATTACTAGGTTAAGAATAAGTAGTTGGGAATTTTACAGCCGAGTTGTTAATCATGTGTTTCAAGGATGGATGTACTCTCCATAAAATGTCACAAGTACCAAATTTCAATGCATAGTGCTCACTGCAAAAGTGTAACTTGTGTGTTCATGTGTTTCACAACTTTAAAAAAAAGTTTAAAAAAGCATAGTCTGATCAAGGTTGGAAGATATTGGTATAACCGTAGCCACAGGGCAGATGGTGTCAGAGAGAACATGATGATTTCAAAATAAAATCACCAAATGAATGATGATCATGCTTTTTGAGAGCGTGAAGTTATAGAACCTCAGCAACTTGTCTAATGGTTGTTTGGCTGCTCACTTCACATAAAAAGTGACATAGGCAAGACATTTCTCAATAGAGCCATGTATGTATATGAAGGAAGCCAAGGATGTCATTCAACTCAGCTCATTGCTTAATTTAAACAGCAGTGAAATCAATGCCTGCCTTTTAATACTTCAAACACTAATGTGACATTTTTGCAAGCTGAAGATCAGCTCATAATACACTTAAATAAGCTAGCAAAATGTTACTTTTTGAATTTTCAACTATCTTTTACTATTTATGCCTTTCTTGAGAAATTGTGGTTTCTCTCACTTGATTGATCTTTACAAGCTGTTGCATTTTGTGATACCCAGAAGGACTGAATTACAGAGAAGTCAGAGCTAAAATGATCTTCAGACTGAAATAGGCAAATAATACAAAGAATACAGCATAGGAACAGGCCCTTTAGTCTACCAAGCCTGCATCAATACACAGTTTCTATCCCTTCATTTGCCTCCCATTCATTGATCTATCAAGATACGCCTTGAAAGGTGCTAACATGCCTGCTTCCACCACTCCCACTGGCAAGGCGTTCGAGGCACCCACTACACTTTGTGTGAAACATTTTCCCTGCAAGTTTCCCTTAAACTTTCGCACTCTCACCTTGAACCTGTACCCTCTTCCACCTGGGAAAAAGTCTCTGACTATCCACCCTATCCATGCATCTCATAATTTTGTAGACTTCTATCAGGTCACCCTTCAGTCTCTGTCTTTCCAGTGAAAACAATTGAGTTTATCTAACCTCTCACCATGACCTAAAACCCTCCAGACCAGGCAACATCCTGGTAAACCTTCTTTGCATCCTCTTCAAAGCATCCACGTCCTTCTGGTAGTGTTGTGACCAGAACTGCATGCAATATTCCAAATATGGTCTAACTAAAATTTCATACAGCTGTAACATAACTTGCCAACTTTTATATGTGATGCCCCAGCCAATGAAGACAAGCATGCTGTATGTCTTCTTGACCACCTTATCCATCTTTGTTGCCACTTTTGGGAATGCATGGACCTGTATACCCAGGTCCCTCTATGTCAGTGCTCCTCAGGGTTCTGCCATTTACCGTACAATTTGCACCTGAATTTGATCTTTCAAAATGCATCACCTTGCAATAGGTGAAGGATCAGAAATGAGAACAGAAAAATGATCACTTTATACCCAAAGGAGAATAGTTTCTACTTTTCAAAATTAACTTTTTAAATCTTACCACTTATTTTAATAGCTACAATAGAAGTAGTAACTGTTCAAATCACAAGTGTCAGCTGGCCTCTGGAGAAAATGCTCTGGCTGCACTGCTTTCTATTCCCTCCACAGTTACTATCTGATCTGCTAAGTGTTTCTCCAGCAGCTGTTCCTTCTTGCTTTCCTTCTTTACACCTTTTGTAATAATTTTATGAATAACTTGGTAATTTACAAATCAGAAGTTGCAGGAATTATCTCCTAACTCTTCTGCGAATTCCATTAGTTTAAGTAACAATGTCGCAGCCATCTTCCTACATCTGCAATGAACATATAAGACAATGGGTGCAAAATCACCACGCATTGCGCCATCATGGTGGCCTTGCACCTCTTCTCCTGTGTGGTGTCCTGCTCCTGGATAAGAAGAGTGCATCGAAAGATTTTGGATAAATGCTATGTTGACATTATATGATCCAATTTATTGACATGATCAAGACTTGAATCACTGAGGCCACAAATTTGTTTATCACCTCACCAAAGATCAAGCTGCAATCTGGGACCTGAATCTGTACTAATTAAAGGACCCCTCCACGAGTTGTAGGTAAAGTACTTAAGAGTAATTTTTGCGAAGACACAGTTGGTGGAAACAACTGTGCCAAGCTCTTGGCAGTTTTGGCAGTTTCTGAACACAAGGCTGTAGAAGAGTAGACTATAAGAGGATACAGGTTCAAGGTGAGAGGACAAAAGTTTAAGGGAAACTTGTGAGGGAAAATATTTCATACACAGCATGGTGGGTGCCAAGAAACAAGGACTCTCGGATCCAGGACTCTGGATAACCGCCAAGTCTGTGACATGACCACCAAAGGAGACAGCAAATGGAAGCTTTGTGAGGAGGGAGGAAGAAGACACAGGAGAGGGAGGGTTGGGAGGTGGAGGGGAGGGGGGCATCCTGGACTTGAAGTAAGTGAATGAACTGTGCCTTATACATTATGTATTTATTGTCTGTACAAATTAATCATCAATAGATTAACAAAGATAAATCTCTGAGAAGTTGAGCCACTGTAACATCTGCCTTGTAAATTGCATCTAATATATGATCCATGGCAAAACTTTGTGGGCTAGCAGCTGGCTGGTGTCTATTATTTCATCTAATCAGGGTATAGAAGCTGGGTGATGACACAGCCACACTTGCCCTTGTGGAACATGATCGGGTCCAAGTGGGTCACTGACAAAATTCTATGAAGCTCTTTTTGTTTTTAGCAAATGTCAAATAAGCCGATAGGTGCAGGTGCAAATACTAAACTTCAAAAAAAAACCCTGAGCTGGATAGAAATTGCAGTCATTGTTTTCTGTGCCTGTTTAAATTAACACCCCTATCTCTGACAACTGGAATAACACGAGCAAGGGATGCTTCCATTAATTTTTTAAAAGTTGCGCATGATTTTAGTTCAACTGAAGCTAAACATTGCAGATAAAATATCTCCATTACTTGTGCTCAGTTAGTTTGTTGTGTTTCACATTGTACTTTATATTTTGTGATTGGGGAATCTTTCTATCAGCAGCCACCTCACAGGAAGAAGCTGAAGGATCTGTACCTATCGTTGACAAACTTCACTTAAAGGCTATTGTTGACAACTTTAATAGCTATTTGAATGGAAAATGGATATTGATTTAGGTTTTTACACAATCCTAGTGGAATCTGTTAAACACCATCCCTAAAATTACATTAGACCATAAAATTTGCAGCAGAATTAGGCCATTTGGCCCATTGAATTTGCATTGCCACTTGATCATAGCTGATATGTTTCTCAAACCCATTCGCTTTGCCTTTTCACATAACCTTTGATCCCCTTACCAATCAAGAACCTATCTATTTCTGTCTTTGATTAACATTTGTTTTTGCCTTATTTTTCGTATAAATATTTTGCCTTCATTATCGTATAACACTTGCTCCAGTGGGGAAGTAAATGAAGCAAGGGCGTCCTACCATCTTACACAGCACACATGATAATCATTCAGTGAAGGTTTTCATAGATACCTTCCTTCCGACTTCTCTCAATGAACAGTCTATGGTATTTCCAAAGGCCCGCTATCAGCAGGACGAGGCTGAAGAGGTGAAAAAAATGAAATAATTAACTCTCATATTTAGCATTCAACAAGATCTTAGGAAGAAAATCTTTACCTATGAGAGGGGGTTAGGGTGTGAAATAGACTGCCTGCTGTGATAGTGGAGTTGGACACTTTAGGAACTTTCAAGCGGTTATTGGATAGGCACATGGAGCACTCCAGAATTATAGGGAGGGGATAGCTTGATCTTGGGATTGGACATAGCTCAGCACAACTTTGAGGGCTGAAGGGCCTGTACTGTGCTGTAATGTTCTATGTCTCTATGTTTTATGAAACATTGCTCATTATGGGATCCTGCATTAAATGAAAGTAGAATGATCTTTCATCAGAGCTGCAATGTAATAGTTAGCAAGTAAGAGAGAGAAGGGTGGAAAAGGGAACAAAAGTTAAGTTTTGTGGTCGGGTGAAAGGTAGGAGAAATTAAATAAAAAAGGGTTAATGGTGTGAGGCCAAAAGGAATGGTACTGAACAAGTGAAGTAACAGAAGTGTGTGGAGGAGGGTGTGAATGGTCAAAGAATGAGCAGCTGCCATTTGTAAACAGTGAAAAAAGGAACAAGAAAGAAAAGTCTAAACCAACAAAGAAAAGGGGAACAAAATGGACACAGAGGTTATAGTTTAAAGTTATTGAACTCAAGTCAGGGTTTTCCAGCCACACTCACCCCAAAGGTCAATGGACCTTTTCATGGTTCATTGTCCCGCCGCTACAATTCCCGTGGTGGGTGGGACAGGAAAGTTCAATCCTCTGTGTTGATTCCAGGAGGCTGCAAAGTGCCAAATCAGAAGATGAGATGCTGTAAAAGGCCAAATACAGAGAGGTCAAAGTGGGAGCAAGGGGGAAGAATTAAAATGACAGGCAACTGGAAGCTCAGGCTCCTACTTGCAGACTAAGCTCAAGTGTTTTGCAAAGCGATCACTTCAATCTACATTTGATCGCTCCAGTGTAAAGGAGAGCACTTTGTGAGCAATATTCACAGTTTACTAAATTGAAAGAAGTACAAATAAATTATTTCACTTAGAAAGTGTGTTTGGGGACAGCGGGAAAGGTGGAGATGAAAGGACAGATATTGCGTCTCCTGTACTTGCATGGAAAGGTAACATGACAAAAGGAGTGATTGTCGGGGGACATTGGTGATTGAGGAGTGGAACAGAATACCAGGTTATCACAGAGGAAACAGTCCTTTTAAAACAGTGGAAGGGAAGGGATGGGAAAGATGTACTTCATGGTGGTATCAAATGTAACTAGCAGATCCATTGAACTTAGAAGCTAGGGAATGGAATTTTTGATCTGATTTTATTATTGTCACATGTATTAATACACAGTGAAAAGTATTGTTTCTTGCACACTATACAGACAAAACATACCATACATAGGGAAGGAAAGAAGAGAGTGCAGAATGTAATGTTACAGTCATAGCTGGGATATAGATTATAGAACCCTACAGTGCAGAAAGAGGCCCTTCGGCCCATTGAGTCTGCACCGAACAAAATCCCACCCAGGCCCTACCCCCAATCCCTACATATTATACCCACTAATCCCTCTAACCTCCGCCACAAAGGGGACACAAAGGGGCAATTTCTTAGCATGGCCAGTCAACCTAACCCACACATCTTTGGACTGTGGGAGGAAACCAGAGTACCCAGAGGAAACCAGAGTACCTGGAGGAAACCCACACAGACATGAGGAGAATGTGCAAACTCCACACAGCCAGTGACTTGAGCTGAGAATCGAACCCAGGACCCTGGAGCTGTGAAGCAACAGTGCTAACCACTGTGCTACCATGCCGCCCCAAAGCTGGGATATAGAGAAAGATCAACTTAATGCGAGGTACATGCATTCAAAAGTCTGATAGCAGCAGGGAAGAAACTGTTCTTAGGTGGTTAGTACATGATCTCAGACTTTAAATCTTTCTCCCGATGGAAGAAAGCAGAAGAGAAAATGTCTGGTGCGCGTGAGGTCCTTGATTGTGCTGGCTGCTTTTCTGAGGCAGCGAGAAGTGTAGACAGTGTCAACAGATGGGAGGCTGGTTTGAGTGTTGGACTGAACTTCGGTCACAACCATTTGTAATTTCTTGTGGCCTTGGACAGAGCAGAAGGGGGAGGGGAGGAGGAGGGAGGAAGAGGGGGGAGGAGGAAGGGGGAGGGAGGGAGGAGGGGGGAGGGGGCCTTCAGTGTGACCTTAGAATCCCAGCATGTTTAGGCCTTCCCCCCCACCCCCTAGCTGGCTGTGTGATCCTCACCTGCACTTTGAAATTGGGCAGAGTACTGTTAAGTCAGGCGAGAAAAGTCTTCTGTGAAACCAGCGAGTTTCAGATAGCTCTTCTCACCTGATCCAACGCTGTACAATTTTGGGAGGATTCCGCCCAGAGAATGCAACTTCCACTAATCTGGCTCAACTCTCTGGATCAAATTACAGAAAAGTTGTTCTTGCCAGCTTTTGAACCATAATTCTGAATGTAACACAGAAACCTTTCTGCATGTAGTCCATTGTAGTGCAGCCAAACATTCTATTATCTTACATATATAATAGTTGGCTCTAATAATCTATAAGAATCACTTATCAGCAAAGTAACTCTTAGTCCTTAGCCAATGTGTCCTGAGATGAAATATTAAACGCTGCACCATTTGCTTGCACAGCATGACTTGGTATGGTTTCAGGCATGTGTGCAGGCATTTAATGGAGCTAGTGACAGGATCCAGATATATTTATATCCTGAGAGACAATGCTGTAGTTTCTCTGCATTGTGTTTTCCATGTTACTGAGCAAAACCTCATCATAATCACTCTTAGGCATGATTCCACTTTCTCCTTCAGATACAGTGAACCCAGGTGAGCATTCGGCATCATGGACTTCCATTGCATTGGTCCATGGTAACGCTTGGCAAAGTACTGCAGTGATTTGCCATAGCCCTTTGCTGTATGACCAACCAGGCAACTCTTCCCATTTTACCGCTTGTCATCAGCTGTCTTGGAAGCATTTACAGGCTGATAATCAACCTGTCTAGCCATGTTATGCACATACTTTTTGTAGCCTTCAAGTCCTGAAGTGGCTTTTCGACCTGAAGCTTCTGGTCCAGAGATAGGGACATTACCTAATGCATCACAGGATCTTGCATTGACATGATTAAGAACTAATATCAAAGAGATCAATAAATTCCTATCTCATGGTTCATCCAAGATGATTCACAAGTCTGTCAGAGGGACAGCCCATCCTACAGTGGAAATGTTGAACTCTAATACCGCAGTTTGAAAGATGAATGGGAGGAACACTTTAAAATGTTGAGTGCCTTGGAACAAGGCGCTTCACTGAAAGTGCCTCGGAGATGCCACACACTCCATCTTGGACTGCAAGAGTAGTTGTGGAAAGCTGTGCACATATGGCAATTGGACTCTTCCACTCAAGCCATCTTATCAAACATGCTGCTTGGCACAGTCTTTAAAGATGGCACCATCAAGGAAGCCTCAGGAAGCAGTTTGTTTTCGGCCCCTTCAGGTTCCAATCCGTGGGAGGACAAAAGTGGCCCTGTGGACAACAATTTCTTTCTCCTTCTCAAGTTATGAAGGATAGAGTGACAGTATATAGGTGGCAATATTTATGGTCTTTGGCTTGGCTTTATGTAGATTACCCAGAGAAATAGTGGTTCCTTTTGAGGGTTCATCTCCTAAAGCTTGTAGTAGAAAGATACATAGCAAATATCCCGTATATAGTTTGTCAGCAATGATTGCGGGAATAGAATGAAAAGATAAAACGGGAGGAAGTTCCCATAAATGCTCAGCTGTGATAATTCCTCCCCTTTCATGATTTCAGCCTCTTTGTAGCCTTTCCCCATCCCCCACAAATGTACAGGTAGCCACTTCAGAAAAGTATTTTAAGTTGTTTTCCTGTTTGTGTTCTTAGTTTTTTTTTGTGTGGCCAATATTTTTTTAAAAACAGAATTAACAGAGCAGAGTTTCCAAGTGTCACAGTGATTCACAATGGCATATCAGCATGACAAACCGTATATATGAATGAAGCAATATTACATGCTAGTTACGCTAAGTGAATCTTACTTCACTAAAACCTATTGAATCTGTGTGACAGCTATTTATGAGTGTCATGGATGGATTGCATTCTGGATTAACATAAAGTAGCAATGAGTTTTCTAACTTGGCTAATTTAGTAAACTAATTAAGCAACTATTGGTGATGCAAAATCAGGACAACAAATATCTGTTTCAAGTGGACACACTGTGCACCAAGAAGTCAATCTGATTATGACTCTGGGGCAAGTCCCTATTATGAGGGGAATTGAATACAGGGGTAGGGCATTGGTGAGACCATGTCCGGATTAGTATGCATTGTATTGGTGTCTTTATTTAAGGAAGGATATAAATGCGTTGGAAACATTCAGAGAAACTTTATAGAATCCACTGGAGTTTAGGCGAGTAAGAGGCAACTTATTTGAAGCATATAAGATCTGAAGGGTCTTGAGAGGGTGGATGGGGGGAGGGTTAGGGTTAGGATCTTGTGGGAGGATCTAGAACTAGGGGATGCTGTTTAAAAATAAGGGGTGGCCCATTTAAGATAGAGATGAGGAAACATCTTTTCTCTGAGGGTTATGATTCTTTAGAACTTCTTTCCTCTGAAATCGATAGAAGCACAGGCTTTGGGCTGGATTTTCCAACCTCCCATGGCGTGCTTTCTGGCAGCAGAGACAGCTTGCCATCAGCCACTGTGGATGTCAATGGCATTTTGCATGCTTGCCCATCCCATTGCTAGGAAACCGCCTCTAGTGGTTGGGGTTCTCCTTTGGCAGGGCCAAAAGATCCTGTAGGCAGAAAGAGCTGGAAAATCCCACCCATTGAATATTCTGAAGATGTAAGTAGATGATTCTTGATAAGAAAACGGGTGAAAGGTTATCGGGGTAGGCGTGATTAGATTGAATTTGGAATAGGCTCAATGGGCTGAGTGGCCTATCCTGCTCCACTTGCTATGTTCATATGGTAGCCAATCATTCGTATAATGCAGTTTGCACAAGAGTTCGACCGTGCTCCATCTCAAACAGATCTCCTCTTTTGTGCCTCACTTCTTGTCAAGTTCACGTCAAGGGAAGATAGTTACCCAAAGCGACTTGAAGAGTCACAATTCATTCCAGCTGGCTCAATAAGTCAGTGCAGGCCTTTAGATAACATGGTAGCAGATGAATTCCTATCCTACAGGCTAGATATCAATGGCAGATGTTTGCAATATCATACGTTCACTTCTTTTATGTGAACGAGCTAGAATTATTGGCCATGATGTGGAGATGTTGGCGTTAGTCTGGGGTGACATGATGAGAAGTCACATGACACCAGGTTATAGTCCAACAGGTTTATTTGAAATCATAAGCTTTTGGAGCTTTGCTCTTTCACTTGACAAAGCAGTGGCACTCCGAAAGCTTGTGATTTCAAATAAACCTGTTAGACTATGACATGGTGTTGTGTGACCTCTCATGTAGAATTATTAGGGGTGAGAACAAGGTAGGTCAGTGCACTAAATGTCAGATTGCTGTTCTCACATGTTCCAGTGATAATTGCACATGATAAATCTGAGCCACAAGATCACAATCGATGGTACAGTATTGTCACTTGATACAAAATTTAACTATTTGGTAAAAATGCATTTACTTTGCTTTTCCTTAGATTGTGTTAAAGGAAGTCATTATACATGCAGAAGAGAACATTCAGCCCATAGTGTCTGCTCTATTCTCTAACAGAGTATCTTATCCAGGATCCCTCCCCTGTCCTGTCCCTGTAATCCCCATATTTACCATCCATCTAGCGCACACATCTTTGGATACTAAGGGATAATTTAGTATCACCGATGGGAGGAAACCAAGACACTGAGAGGAAACCCATGCAGACATGGGGAGAATGTGCAAGCTTCACCCAAGGCCAGAATTGAGCCCGGATCCCTGGAGTTGTGAGGCAGCATTGCTAACCACTGTGCCACTCCTCCCTATAGCCCTCAATAATTATAGACAATATTGACGAGGAATAAGGCCTGTATCTGGTGCAAAGTGGATGGCACAACGCAAACGTGCATTCAAAGCTGTCAGTCTGAGATCTGTTCAAAATTGTGCCTTTACATCAAACCATTAGGCTGTGGACACTCGCAACTGACCTGATGCAGCTCAGTTGTCTTGGGAATTTCGCTTGGCTCTGTTTGGGAACAACTATGATTATGCATGGAAGGCAATCTACTCATTTGCTCCAATTTCACATCAGGAATCAAAACATATATCAGGACCTAATTTGCACAATTGAGACACCAAAATGCCTGTTTCAGGTGGACACACTGTGCACCAAGAAAATCAATTGCATCTGATTTGACAGCTGCAGCACTACCAGGGTAGAATGGGTATAAAAGAGCACAATTTGAGGCTTGTTTCTCCTATCCCATTTGCTGTCCAAAAAGCAGGCAAAATAAAGTAGATTCTTTTTTTCCTATATTTGCTAGTTTTTTTTAACATTTTATCCATGCAACTATTGTACAATTATGGACTCTTGTATATTACAAATCTGCAGGAAGATTGGTCATAAAATTCAGGTTAAGAAGTTCCAAAAGTAAAAGTATTTGATTCTGATGTTAACTTAGTCCGTAAAATGATGTGATTACTTTCAACTAGTAATGTGGCTGCCAAAAGTCGTGTTCTTGCAAGTTTCAGTCACATTTTTGCTCTACAAATGTGTGGAATACTACTAAAAATGAAGACATATCTTTGTGTGATTTTTCTGAATCTCCCTCTTTTAAACATTTTTATGTAAAGGCAGAGAAGGCTGATTTTGGTTCATTTGGCAATCTGTAACATCATTGATCCATCGCCAAAAGCTTTCATTGTACCTTTGAATGATCAAGGCATTTTACTCTGATAAACCAAGCTTTAAGAGGGCAGGAACTTGCAAGATACCTGAAGTGCAGCAGTCAACATCAAAGAAACATTGCGATGAGGAAGAAGAAAATCCAAGATTTTTGTCACATTTCAACACAATGAAAGCATGCACCTGTGGCAAAGAACCATGGGTTCTTGTACAATACTTTTGGATAAAGTTTAAAAGTCAAGGATTCCCGGAATTATTGTGGAAGAATTGACAATTGACCTTTCACCTCTGAACCATTAACCTACAGGTGGGAAGAAGCATTGTTAACTTGACAGATAAACAGATGTACAGCTAGAGTGTTTAGCTGTTTAAGCTATCCATTTCATCTTTAGACAAGGAATAACAAACTGACAGGAAAACAATAGAGTAAACTTCAATTACATTTTTTATTGCATGATTTTTGATCCACGTTCTAGTGGAAAAAAAACGAACTTGTTCTTTATCTAATTTTGTTTCTAATTGTTTTAGGTATTGCTCATAGTAATAGTTTTATTTAAGACATCCCTTTAAGGGGTGAATTTTTGGTGGGTCATGTGACCCATTCAGTCAATCGGGCCAAAATGTGCAAATCCTGGAGCTGAACATGGGCTCTTCCAGGCAGTCTAGAGACTAGAGTCAAAGTAATCAGAAGCATCTTTATCACTTTCTATAAATAGTTAATCTTTTAATAAACAATTCTCAATTACTCCACTTGGCGGTTGCCACACTTTCTATGGTATCATAAAACAAGTTACCCTGGTTTCCTTCACTTAATTTAAGTGTGAAGAAGAGGCAGCACGTTAGCACAGTGTTTAGCACTGCTGCTTCACAGCTCCAGGGACCTGGGTTTGATTTCTGGTTTGGGTCACTGTGTGGAGTTTGCACTTTCTCCTCGTGTCTGCATGGGTTTCCATCGGGTGCTCCAATTTCCTCCCACAGTCCAAAGATGTGCGGGTTAGGTTGATTGACCATGCTAAAAATTTGCCCCTTAGTGTTCTGAAATGTGTAGGTTAGAGGAATTAGTGGGTAAATATGTAGGGATATGGGGGTAGGGAATGGGTGGGATTGTGGTTGGTGCAGACTCAATGGACCAAATGGCCTCTTCCTGCACTGTAAGGTTTCTATGTTTCTATTCTGGTCACCCAGAGAGAGGAGATCATATGGAGCCAGTGTCACTGCCATGGAACTGCACTATGCAAGGACAGCGTGCAGGAATGACATTACACTCCCAATGTTCAGCTCTGTGCTTTGAAAGCTGGAGATGATCAACCCCTTCATCATGTTGACCACCATGTGATCTCCCATTAAATGTATTGGCAGAGTCTCCATTATGGTGAACATTTTAGTCATGATGTAGAGATGCCGGCTTTGGACTGGGGTAAACACAGTAAGAAGTCTTACAACACCAGGTTAAAGTCCAACCGGTTTATTTGATAGTAAACCCACAAGCTTTCAGAAACGGTGTCCATTCGTCAGGTGTGTGGAATCACTTACCTCTCTTCCCGCAGTTTCCAACTGCAACTGTTCTCCAGCTCTGGGGGACGCACATGCATTGGGGACGAATGTGCAAATCCCATGAAATGGCCGACACATACATTTCCCAATCTGACCCACCAGAAAATTTTCAGGTCACAATGGGAGAATCGGCCCCCTTATTTCAACTTCTAAAATTAAGTTTACAGAGTTATCAAGGCTTTTCAGAAGTAATTATGACTTATGTGATAGTGCAGTTGTGTAATGAGTATGGATATATATATTCTTTTTGTGTTTAAGGGGAATGTTTAAAGAATCAATTTTATGCTATAGACAATTAATATTAAACAGATGCTGGAAGAGTAGGATAATTACTCATTTTTGCTTTGCAAATGATTAAGCAGAGTTAATGGACTTTTGTTTATTTAAGTTTCCTTGGGTATAGTGATTGACAGGGTCATGTGATAATGTGGTTTGTGTGCAATTATGGGTCTGTTGATGGTTGCTAACTGTATTTAAATTGGCATTTAAGCCTGAAAGAGAAATGTTGCTTACTTGGAACGGGAACAGTCATAAGCTGAAAAGTAAAGCTACTTTCTTTGACTTTTAAATATTGTTCAATGGTTAATAGTTAAGTTGTTTCACTTGTTGGAGGTATATTTAAATTGTGTCTTAAATAAAGTTTATTTTACTATAACAATCTCAAATTTGTCAGTGGAAATACTCCTGGAAGAAAGCACCCTTTCCACTCATTTATGCCAAAATAAAAAAAATGCTGGACTCTAGTCTGGCATCCTAATGTAATTTGGGGTTCTGGTCTATCATGTAGTATGTCATTAAAAATTAAATTATAATTCATTCTACAAGGTATAACATTTTCAATGGTTTTTAAAGAAAGAACAATGCATAAAAAATTGAAGTATGTGTCAAAACACCAATTTCAGTTTTGCTTACATTTGTGAAGATGGCTTTAGCACAACGTATAAAGGAGCAAGGAATCAGGCGCATTACCTTCTGGATTTCCACATTCAACTGTGCATGTGTGGGTACAGATGCCAAAAATTGCTGTCAGTTACATAAAGATACTGAGTGCTAAAAGTTTGCCATCATTCCAATATAGAATCCGAGCCAATAACCTGCAACTGATAATGGTTGGGATTTCATGTTTTCCAACAAACGAAGCCAAATGAAGGCTTCAGTAATATTTCAATTAGGTTTCAAATTTGTTTAACATAGCAAGCTTATCCCATATTGGTCAGAATGAAGATTATGAGGATATCTGTGTTCCTTCACATATCTCACTCTGTAATATAAATGGCTGACTTGATGTTTTCCTCGCCTGTAAAACGAGAACCAAACCCAATGGGTTGAAAATCTTCCAGATCTTGTCTGTAGTCATCATTAATAACTAAACAATGAAGTCTCCAGTCTCACTGGCACAGGCCCAGATATGTAGCTTAGACACTGATTTTTCTCTGATGGATTTGCTCCAGTAAACATCTGGCAAGCACTAATGCTAAGTATGAATTGGCATAAGAATGATATCAGATCAAAAGTATCTCACTCCTGCTAAATTAAGGAGAATGGAATAGGGTTCTCATACTCCTTGATGGATATTTGATGGTGTTTTGATTGGTTCCTGGTGTATAATTTGTGACTTTTCCCAAAAGTTTAACAAGTATATTGATGCCCTCTATTGTTGTAGCATTTATTCCCCTCTCTCCAATTAAAGGATTATTTAGAACATAGAACATAGAACACTACAGCACAAACAGGCCCTTCGGCCCACAAGTTGCGCCGATCACATCTATACCTACCAAGCCATAGAACTATCTGTAACTTCCAATGCCATTAAATCCCATATACTCATCCAGAACTCTTTTAAAAGACCCCAGCGAGTTCGCCTCTACCACCACCACTGGCAGCCGATTCCAGTCACTCACCACCCTCTGAGTGAAAAGCTACTGGTGACACTAATTAAAAAAAACTATTGTTTAAAGTTCGTTTTTAATTAGTGTCACCAGTAGCTTACATTACACTGCAATGAAGTTACTGTGAAAATCTTCTTGTCGCCAAATTCTGGCACATGTTTGGGTATTTAGAGGGAGAATTTAGCATGGCCAATACACCTAACCAGCACCTCCTTCAGACTGTAGGAGGAAACTGGAGCATCTGAACAAAATCTATGCAGTCACAGGGAGAACATGCAGACTCCGCATAGAAGTGACCAAGCCGGGAGTCAAACCTTCGCCTCTGGTGCTGTGAGGCAGCAGCGCTAACCACTGTGCCACCAAGATTCTACTTGTGTTCTACAGCTTCAGCTCTCAAATTTGTCTTGTTCCCACTTGACATTTGATAATATTGAGAATCATTGGCCCATCGTGATGTTCTCTGTAACCTTTGTGCATTTTGAAGATGGAAAAGCCTTTCAGAAATTATTCTGTAGATCTATTTTTATCGAATTGTATGATTCTTCATTAGTAATTAAGTTCTTTAAAAAATGCTGTTAATTGCTTTCGGAAAGAAAATGAAAAGATTAAAGAGGAACTTACCTGTTCGATGTTTGATCTTCATTTTAAGAGGTAGATTGAGTGAATGATGTGGAATCCCACTTGTATATGCGCAGCCAGTCTTAAAGTGATGGCAGAGTTTATGAACTTTTGTCAGTGCCAACTATTGAATTTCCATCTATGCAGGAGAGTGAAGAGTGGCACATGTAATCAGTAACAAAATATATGTGGAAACATACACTGTTGTGCAGTTTATTATAATGTCAACTTAAAATTGTATGAAAAGTCATGGTAAGGGATGGAGAGCAAGTTATCTCTGCACTGGTGGTGGACGGAATGAATATTTGAGGCACTGGAAGGAGTGAATATTTGATGTAGTGGATGGGATGCCAGTTAAGCAGGTTGCTTTGTCCTGGATGGTATTAAGCTTCTTGAGTATTGTTGGAGCTGCATTCATCTGGGCAAATGGAGAACATTTTTTTGTACTCCTGACTTGTGCCTTGTAGATGATGGACAGGATTCAAGAGTCGAGAGAGGTTACTTGCTGTAGAATTCCCATCATCTGACTTGTTCTTGTAAGCACTGTATTTATATGTTTGATCTAGTTCAGTTTCTGCTCAATGGTCAATCCCAGGATGTTGATAGTAGGAGGTTCAATGATGTTAATATCATTGAATGTCACGGGGTGATGGTTAGATCCTCTCTTATTGGAGATGGTCATTGCCTGGCACTTGTGTGACATGAATGTTAGTTGTAATGAGTTCAGGAGCTCAGTGGCCCTGGCAGAAACCAAACTGAGCATTGATGAACAGTTTATTGCTGAATAACTGCTGCTTGATAGCACTGTTGACAATAACTTTCATCACTTTACTGATGACCGAGAGCAGAGTAGACTGATAGGCAGGTTTGGATTTGTTCTGCTTTTTGTGTTGGGGATATAACTGGGCAATTTTCCATATTATCAGCATTGTAGCTGTGCTGGAACAAATTGACAAGAGGCACAACTAGTTCTGGAGCACAAATCTTTAATCCCATTGCCATTTCAGAGTCAACACATTGCAGTGGATCTGGAGTTGCATGCAGGCTAAATCTGCTAAGGATACAAGATTTCTTTCCCTAAAGAGCATTAATTGTCCAGATAGTTCTTTTCTGACAATTAACAATGGTTTCATTAGCCTAGAATTTAAGTGCAGATATATTTGTTTAAATTCCACCTGGCTGCTCTCAAGGTGTGTAAACCTATGTCCACAGGGCATTTGTATGGGTCTCTGTATTGCTAGTCTGGTGACATTGCCACCATGCTCCCCTGTTTGCCTGACCAGCTAGTGAATGCTGTGTGGCTTCTTACACCTGTGTCCTGGGAGACTTTTTCCCTGCCCGTACCTGTTCTGCAGATTCTGCAAGTGGTTGAGTTGGTGTTTGACCCCATAAAAGAGGGCAAGGTGCAGTCCTTGTGGGTGGCAACCATCCAACATCCTGATATTTCTGAGAAGGAACAGGCCTAAATGTACTGCCTGCCACAAGACTGCAAAATGGGCTATAGCATCCTTTAAACTGAGCATAGATTCCCATCAGACCTGATTTCTTTTGATCCTCATTTGTTTTTCACAGTCTTATGTAAATCATTTCCAAAGAGCCACTGTTTTGCCTTTGAACTCCGTCTGCACAGGCGTGTGTATCTGGAGATGAGATCAGGCTTTATAAGCCTTTCTTGAGTTGATTCAGCTCAAAGCTAGCATAGGCTAGCAGAACCAAGCATCTTGTTGAGGTACACTGAGAACACTAACATTTGTAGATTTCGAGAGTGCTGTGACCTCCTTCTTTGGTATCTCTGACGTTTCATGTCCAAATTGAACATGGAGTGTTTCAATTTTGCCAAATCTAGGAATTCACTTTTGAGATTAACAAATTGCAGTTATCTGACTTGATGTACTTCTGGCATGTTTCTGATATATACTGCATCCCAAAGGCACTTGTTAAAAGGAAATTTGTACACTCTGCACATTCTTCACTCTGCAGGTCTGGCTCCTCAGAGCAGGGATGGAGAACACAAATCTTGATGCAAAACCAATTGATTGTTTTTCATATTGTTTCATAGCTTTGTCATTAATAGCCAATCTGTTTCCTTTGGGTGGTCCATCTTTAACTAGAGTACTGGATGTAGGTCTGTCAGAATCAGGTAGCTCATCAGAGTCTGATCTGGAACTATAGATCCAGTGACTGCTTCATTTGAGGGTATGGTATAATCCGACTCATCATACCCATGATTGGTGCTCCCCTGTTCCTGTTCAGTATAAAAATCATTGAATCAAAGTATTGCTCGTAATCAGCCAACTCTTCATCCTGGTCTACATGATTTGGATGATATCTCCTCATCTGATGTGACTGATAAGAACCACTGATGTTTCCAATGGTACTGCCACAGTTGCCACTACTGGCACTGTTACTGGCACACAGAGCTTCAACCATACATTTCAGCTGCTAGCCTTCCTCTTTTGACTTCAGGAATATTGCTTCCAAATGTTCAAAAGGAGGGTCAATGGTCCTTTTCTGTGTCAGAGACTTTTATACCCAGCAATTTGGATTTCCTGCCTGATTCACAGAGCCAACTGTCTTATCCTTCAGAGGCTTGCGCTTTGCATTGCCTGGCCCTGCAGACTTGGCTTTGCTCTAACTCTGAGTCATAAAAACATTGTTAGGACCCTCAGTTCCATCTTTTGGTGTCTCTTTCATTATCCTCTTAAAACACAATATTTTGAAAATATCTCAAAAAATTTTGCAAATCACTACATTTTCCACAGAGATTTGGATAAATCTTCTTTGCGCTCGGTATGATGGGGTTTGCAATATGGCAGACTAACTGACTGTGCGTGTATCAACAGCCTTTCACATTATTCCAAACAAACACCATTGCAAAATAAATGTTGCGGCCTGCCATGCCATCCAAGTTGTTTGTATAGAACTTTAGTAAGGTTAAGGAGGGATTAAACTATATTTCCTTTGTGTTTTGTCTATTTGCTGAACCAAGGACATCAGTTTGAGACTTTTCTGATCTGTTTCCCAGGGAAAAAAAAGCTGAACAATCAGCATTCACGAAGCTAGGAAATCAGGTGGGGTTTGTGATTGGGGAGAAAGCTACAAGGCTGTGATTTCTTGATGAAAATAAGCTACATCATTTAAAAAGTAAAATTTCCTGCAACAAGCAATGCCCTCTTTGGCAGCAAAGCTGCAAATCAGGTCTTTGTATTACGTAGAGCACTTGGATAGGTAAGGTCGTATTACTGAGGATTTACCTGTTGATCTGCACAATGATCCCTGTTCCATCAGTAGATGAAATTGCAAACCTTTTAATTTAGTGATAGTTTCAGCGATGATCAACTGTCTGTTCCTCAACGTAACAACATTGAATTCAGCAGTGCCTGAAAGCTCAGAATTAGAGGCGAATTATCTGTCCTAGCTATCTATGTAATTAAATGTAATGTTATCTGCCCTGGATGAACTTGAGCATTCAAGATCCTTTATTTTAATTTTGCTAATAGCAATGATCGTTAACCTGAAGAGAATCGGGTATTTTCATCCCTAAAGATCATGTCTGTTTGCTTTTTGTTTTTGTTGTTTAACTGCTTTGTATGTTGAATAATATAATCTTTGGCTTAAAGGCTGGTAAAAGTGATCAGGATGTATCCTGCTGATGCGGAAGATGTATTTGAGACTGAATAATATCTAACCACGAACAAGTCTGTTACCTGGTCAGAAAGAATCAGTTTGATTTAACCCCTGAAAACTATTTTGAGAGTTCAATAGTTTACCTTTAATATTTACGGAAGGGTGACCTACCTTTTAGCAATGTCTTAATACATAAAGCAAAATAGTCAAGCAAACATTATTTATGAAAATAGTAACCTTTAAATGTAAACACATTTAAATTGTGCTGCTTTATACCATCAGGTTGCATTCAGTTAGAGTCCATAGGGTGGGACTTTACGGCCTCTCTTGTCCCGAAACCATAAAATCCCGTCCAAAGTCAATGAACCTTACCACGATTCGTCCCTCGCCCGCTCTGATTCCCGTGGCAGGCTGGTTGATAAAATTCCGGCCATAGAGTTTTACAGCACAGAAAGAGGCCCTTCAGCCCATTGTGGCCTCACCAACCATTAAGCACCTGTCTATTCTAATCCCATTTTCCAGCATATGGCCAGTAACCTGGTATGCTATGGCAAAGATATTTTCAACAGCACTATTATAATATTGTTTTTAGTTTTAAGTACACTTTCGCAATTTACTATCTTTTACCTGCAGCAAAATAAACTCAGCAAAGGTCAATTCTATATCATAAGATATAACATCTGATTAGCTAAAATCTTGTTGTTCAAAACATAGTTGAGTTGTAAAAGCCACCTTGTGAATGGGTACCGACTGTGATCACGCTTTGCTCCCACTTCTTCTCCCAGCTCAGTATGTTATCAAGAATAAAGAATTCTCTGCAACTATCTCGGTCCAAGTGATCGTTTTTGAAGTTGCAATCAACTCATTTCCCAAGACACTGAGGAGAGCAGGCTGATTGAAGCAATCTGCCTGCAGTCTAGTGCATTAGATGGACCTGACCATTCTCAATGTGCCCTCTGTTACTCATCAATCTCTTATTTATTTTGTGCAGTATTGCATGCTAAAGCATATTTGTCTATAATAATTTTCAGCTGGTAGCATGAATACTCAGTGGCTTATACACAAGAAAATTTTACTTGGTTTTGTGTATCAAAGTTACGTGTGAAACACATTGTAGTTTTGGAGTTTAGTTCTGTTACAGCAGAAATTTCACGACTGTGAAACCTGCAGAATCTGCACAATTGCATAAAAGACACAGTAGCTTTGATGGAGTCTGAGCTAACTTTAAGTACAAGCTCGACTGTAACAGTTTTCTCATGCCACAGCATTTTATTTAAATTAGCTCTAATTCTTAATTTTTTAATGTAACATTTGTAAAGTATTATGTTTATCCCTACATACCACGTGTAGACATTAGAGGGAACTCATGATCTGCACCATCCCCCCACCTTGTTTCTCTGAAAAAACCACATCACCTGCATGTTACTCGTCAGAGGATGGCACTGTGGTTAGCACTGCTACCTCACAGCACCAGGGACTCGGGTTCAATTCCCGGCTTGGGTCACTGGCTGTGCGGAGTCTGTATGTTCTCCCAGTGTCTGCGTGGTTTTCCTCCAGGTGCTCCTGTTTCCTTTCACAGTCCAAAAGACATGCTGGTTAGGTGCACTGGCCATGCTAAATCCTCCCTCAGTGTACCTGAACAGGTGCCAGTGTGGTGTGATGCACGGATTTTCATTGCAATGTTAATGTAAGCCTACTTGTAACTAATAAATTAAGTTTAAACTGGAGTAGAATCTCATAATGGTGGCTTAGCTTGGTCAGTTTGCTAATTTGGAAATTTTGTAATGAATAGAAACATAAATCTTTTGGAAGGGGGAAAATTAGGTGCAATGGGCTTCTTGAGTGCCAATTCAGGCTTTTACAGCCTGCCTCATTAACATTAATCGTTGAGTCATAGAAGTTTACAGCATGGAAACAGGCCCTTTGGCCCAACTTGCCCATGCTGTCCTTTTTTTTTAAAACCCCTAAGCTAATCCCAATTGCCTGCATTTGGCCCGTATCCCCGTCATTGTGCCCCTGGTAAGTGTATTGCTTGCATTGGGAGCTCAAACCTTTAGGTGATATATCCAGAATGCTGCAATCTCAAAGAGCAGACAAACTCGTATGTTTTATTCTAACTCTGAACTCGATTATCTTCCTGCCTATCTATTGATCAGTTCTAACTGTAGTTAACATATCTGAAAAAAAAGATCAAATTTAGATGCTGTGATACTATGAAAAATCTGTAAACATAACTCTGAGATAGGCTAAAGCCAAAAATTTCCAAAACTCATACTTGTTGAATTGAAGTTTCATTAGGGTCTTATTAAGCCAACCTGTAAGAGTTTGATTCCATTACAACGAAGTTTTGATTTGATTTATTATTGTTGTCATGTGTATTAGTATATAATGAAGAGTATTGTTTCTTGTGCACTATACAGACAAAGCATGCCATACATGAAGAAGGAAAGGAGAAGGTGCAGAATGTAATGTTACAGTCATAGCTAGGGTGTAGAGAATGATCAATTTAAAAGCATAGAACAAGAATAAAAGATAGAATTAGAGGATATGCCAGGCACAGCTTGCAAGAAGTCACTACGTTCCAGTCCCTAAACCCTAATTTGGTTCCTAAATTCTAATTTCTATATGCTTTGAAACTTGACTACAGTAAACACTACCACACCAAGCTCTTGGTTGCTAAGCATCATCTTGTAATGAGAATAAAGTGTGTTTATATTTTGGTGAAACAATGGAAAAAATGTTGATACCAGAAATATAACTTTCCTGAATGTCATGACCCAGATGCCGACCTCTGTACTTCTTTACTGACTGATTTGTAAACAGTAGCATAACGAACAATATAGAAATTTGCTAAGGTGACCTAAAAAACAAAATTTAGACATGCACATTATTAATATGTCATTGAGGACCATCAGGATCTATGGTTTTAGGCAACAATATATATCATTGACTTCAAAGCTCTTGCAGAAGGTTGCTTTGTCAAACTTCTAGTATTGAATACAAATTACATATTGTACTTATTAGTCACAAGTAAGCTTACATTAACACTGCAATGAAGTTACTGTGAAATTCTCCTAGTTGCCACAGTCCAGTGCCTGTTTGGATCAATGCACCTAACCAGCACATCTTTCAAAATGTGGGAGGAAACTGGAGCAAAACCACACTTACACAGGGAGAAGGCGCAAACTCCACACAGACAGTGACCAAGAAATCGGGAGTCAAACCCGGGTCCCTGGCGCTGTGAAGCAGCAGTGCTAACCATTGTGCTACCGTGCCGCCTGCAAAAGGCTAAATTTCTGAAGCGCGATAAGTAACACTTGCATCTGTAAGCAAATGATACCAATTGCTGATGATTTTTGCCTTGAGGAAGTTAACCTTAATCACAGATTCAGA
Organism: Carcharhinus amblyrhynchos; assembly: GCF_965287045.1. Classification (NCBI taxonomy): domain Eukaryota; kingdom Metazoa; phylum Chordata; class Chondrichthyes; order Carcharhiniformes; family Carcharhinidae; genus Carcharhinus; species Carcharhinus amblyrhynchos. The sequence continues at coordinate 96,008,885 of NC_137326.1, read as the reverse complement.
ATTTGTCAGTGAATCTTGTGCATTCTCGATCCGATCAAGCCTGATCATTAATTTAGCTGTCATCCATGCTTCTGGGCAGAGGTGATCAAGAGCAGAGATTTAACCTGGGATCTTCCTAGGCTGCATAGTTCAATACTACGTAAGGGATGCATGTTTCCAGTGCACCATTTTAAAACCTCACATTTTTTTCTTTGAAGACCCATTGCTGTACTCTAATAATGGGAAATATTTGTACCATATTGAGATGATAAAAATAGAATTATGCTCATGGCTGGTCAGTGAAAAACGAGGAGAGTTTTAAAGGCAGTTAAACATTTTGTAGGTTTTGAAGTTGTTGAATATGGGTGACAGGCATCGGTTTGGTTAGCCTAAAAAATGTATTGATTGTCGCTTCCTTACTCCCTTCCAAAGAACAAGTCAAACTTGATAATGTGCTCAGATTTGATGTCTACATAGGATTGTAACTGATACACAGATTGTTATCCGGTTAATAGGAATCTGCAAGCAGAGGTCTTTGAAACAGTTAATATTGTTTGATACCATTTCTGTTAAATTTAGAAACTTAACCACCTTTGTCTTCTGTTTGGTCTATGGAATATAACAATATTCCAGTATATCTGCTCTACACCCCCAATCCAGACAGTTACGCACTGCATAGTAATCTTTGCAGTAGCTACTTATGAAAGATTTCAAAAGACAGGAGCCTCGATATTTAGTTGGATAAAATCCAGGACTTGTTTTGGCGTGCTGCTAGTGAGCTAAGTGTCCATCATGCGCCTAGTCCTCACCCATTCTCCACCTTGTCACTACACGCTGTGGCTGCAGTATGTTCTACAGCAGTTACCAAGGTTACTTTACAGCTTTATCTTATCTCAATCTCTTTTTGCCTCAGTGTTGAAGCACAAAATGGCCACAGCATTCAATGCAGCTTGTGTGTCAGTCAGAATGTACTGGCAGTTCAGACAGACAATAGGCACCTAGGTAGGAATGGGGATAATGGTGGGGTGCAGTCTTTGCTCAGGGAGTGTATTGAGAAAATATCAGTATTGTCTGGAATTTATTGAATGGGCAGCTTGGCCTACTCCCTTGCTCGTGATTCATTAAGCCTCCAGCAATTATTTAAATTAAGGCCATGTGCTCCGATCCCACAAGCTGAAGCTGGATCACTATTGTGGACAAATGAAATGCACTGCTTCAATTCACAATGCCCTTCAATTGATAAATATTATCTTTTTCTTAAACTTTACATCTGTTACTTTGATTTTGAGGAATGTTTTCACTTCAGCTACTTGTTTTCTCTTTCATCTTTTCCCACCTTGCCATTTCACAGTAATGTGCAATCATTCCAACTGGGGCATGGACATCCTCCTGAAATTTCTCCAGGCCCCTAGGAGTTGAAGAAGAAAAACAATTTCAGAAGGCCCTTCAGAGGGAGGTCATTTTGTAAGTGAGATCGCTGTCACAGACCCACCATCGTGTAGAGGGGTGTTCCTAGAAGACAGCAGATCTCCTTGAGCATGTCATTGAAATCATGTTGTGCCATCGGACAAGTACTCTCAAAAGTTTGGAAGTTCAAAGTCGAGAAACATTTGCAAAGTTACGTATACCCATCTCCATGCCAGCCTAGGTATCTGGACGTTCTTGCAGCTGATTTGATTTAAAATTACTTGAATGATTCAGAGCGAGATCCCTTTCTCTCACCACTTATTTCAGAGCTAAGTACTGAGACAGATCTTACAAATTAATTATCTACATCAAAATTACATTGGCCAATCAGAAAATTCCCTTTGGATTTCCCACTGTTGAATTCTCATTTAGAGGCTGACGAGGGAAGAGAGAACAACCCCTCACAGAGTTCTCCGATTTGAGTAATTTTATTATTTGAACAATTGAACCAGTGTCATATCATCCACTGTTTAAAAATACTCCCATAGATAATGCTGGTTGGCAGGTTATGAATGCCACAATCACATTTACATGCCATATAAAACTTGGAAGTAGAGTTTGCATTGGGCTTCATCCAATTTCCCATTGCTACCTAAGTGGAAGATTGGCAGAAGCCCCAAAGGGAAATCAGAAACAGCCATATACATCATTTCTTGAGCAAGTTTCCACCAATCTTCCACCAAAGCTCTGGTGGGAGATCAAGAGCACCCAGTTCACCTGAAATTCTACCTCAATATATTCAATAGGCATACACTCATGTCTTCCAACAGAAATGTGAGTAACCAGAACCTATCTGCTATCATATTTATTTTGCGGTCTCCAAGTGTCTCAATAGCGACTTGCATAGACAGGTAATAACCAAGGACATTAATGGACAAGAACATTCATCCAGCTCTGAAGGATGATAAAGTAAAAGTTTTCTTTTAAAGTTTATTTATTAGTCACAAATAATGCTTGCATTAACACTGCAGTGAAGTTACTGTGAAATTCCCCTAGTCACCACAGTCCAGAACCTGTTTCGGTCAAGGCACCTAACCTCATAATGGTAGGGAAAATAGAGCAGAAAATTTGTATACCCAAATTCCTGAATAGCTCAGGGCCTATTTTCACCTTGTTCCTGCCTTGTTTACACCTATAATAGGGCTAATAGAGGGAAAAAACTTAATTACAAAGAAAAAAAATTGGAGATCTGCTCATTGCAGTTGAGGTGACTAGTCTTCTTGCTAGAAACAAATTGAGCCACATTAGTATATTTAAATAGGGGTCAAATTATATCATTGAGACCAACCCAACAACCCCACCCCGCCCCCCCCACCCACTTCTAATGCAATTTTGGTTTCAATTAACATTGCCACTGCTGTTTCCTTGACCTGCCAGAAATTGTGGGTGAAATAGGTTAAGACGTGGCCATTTGTAGCACAGCTTAAAGGGATGAGAAGCTGCCAATAGGTATGGTTGGATAAAGGTCTGACTTGCTTCTCTTTTTTTGGTACTTATAAGATGTAAAGGCTTTCTTAAGTTTAACTCCTCACTGGTCCAGTGCTGCCTTTACATTTTGCAGCTATTTGCTGACATTGAACCAGTTCAATGAAGAATCTGAAAAAATACAGCTACAGTGCCAAAAGACTGAGTTTCTCCATCAATGAAATTACATTTGCTCAATGGATAAACAAATTCCTATCTAGTTGTTTTAATTTCCTCCAGGAGAAAGTAGGTTGAGTTATCTTTTATTGAGTTCATGTGAACAAAGATTTTGCAAGTTGCAGCAGATGTTTTAACAAAAACCTCTGAAAGATTTTGGAAATCTGTCTGTGTGGAGTTTGTGTGTTCTCCCCTTGTCTGTGTGGGCGTTTTTGGATGCTCTGATTTCCTCCCACAGACATACTGGGCAGGTGCACTGGCAATGCCAATTTCATAAGAACATAAGAAATAGGAGCAGGAGTAGGCCATCTAGCCCCTCGCGCCTGCCCCGCCATTCAATAAGATCATGGCTGATCTGAAAGTGGTTCAGTTCCACTTACCCGCCTGTTCCCCTTAACCCTTAATTTGCCTTACTGATCAGAAATCTATCTATTTATCTATCTAAATTTCTCCCTCAGCGTATCCAAAAACTGCTCCTGTAGCAGTCTAGGAGGACTGGAACTTCTGTCCCAGACCATTAAGATGGCTCACTGTCACCTCAGCATAGGGCCACCCCTGCCAGGGCTGACTGCTGGAAGAAAGTCCAGGAAATCTGAACGCTGCTCAAGTTGGCAGCTGCATATCGGCTGCCAGATCAAAGCTTCTGTTAAGATCACCAATCAAATGAGCCCAGTTGCTTTTGCCATCCTGGGTGTAGACAACGTGAATTCCCCTGAGCTTGAGCTTGGAGATGAGATGGGGAGAGGGAGGCAGGTAGAGAGACAGATGGTATTGCCTTCCCCAGCCAACCCCCCCTGCCCACCCCAACCCATGATACCAACTCTCAGAATGATCTCGCACCAACTGGCCAATTAACAGCCAGCAATCAAGGTAGCCAACTATTTGCTGGCTGGTTGTGGCGGCTGAGGTGGTGGGCTGCATTGACAGCTAATGCAGTCAAAACTGTCAGTGCCATCTCTAAATGCTCATCACACCAGAATGCTGCCTCTGACCATCCTGCCATCAGCTTGTGACACCGCACCCTCCCAACACACAACCCCACTCCTGCCGGGTTTCTGTCCCCTCACCCCCATCCCCAGGGGCCTGTAACCCTCACTGCCCAGGTGTCTGCACTATACCAGGGTGAGTACCCCATACCTCAGTTTGTTTTGAAGTTAGCATTTGCATAAATTTGGAAGTGTGGCAGCTGGACTGGAGGAGTCCACCATGTTGGTGCCAATAGCTTAAAGCTGCAGCATTTCCTTGGAAAGGAATGGCATCAATTCTGGCAGTGGGCACATATCTGATGCACACAGTCCTTGTAAAGTCTCTCCAAAATGACCCAATGTCACATTAATGACAACAGGCACAAAAGCAGCAGCTAGTGTGTAAGGCAGAGAGGTGTTTTGTGTCCTATTGTGAATATTAACATTTCTTGTCTGAGCCCCTGTTGGAGAAGTGGTGCAAAAGGCCAAGAAAGTTCATGGACCAACAGTGGGTCTCTGATTGTAGCCAGCCTCCGCCCATAGAGGAGGAGGTTCTAGAGTTGACAGCAATCCTGGTGGCTGCTCCAGCATAGAAAATGAGACTGCACTGCAGTCACAAGTAGGCTAGTAGTTTCCTCCCAAAGTCTGAAAGATATGCTTGTTAGATAAATTGACTCAAACAGATGCTGGAGTGTGGCGACTAGGGGAATTTCACAGTAACTTTATTGCAATGTTAATATAAGCCTACTGGTGACTTATAAATAAGCTTTATCATTTTAACTTTAAACAATGAAGTTTAGCACAGTGGTTAGCACTGCTGCTTCACAGCACCAGGGACCTGGATTTGATTCCTGGCCTGGGTCACTGTCTGTGTGGAGATTGCACATTCTGCTTGTGACTGCGTGGGTTTCCTGCGGGTGCTCTGGTTTCCTTCCACAGTCCAAAGATGTACAGGTTAGATGGATTAGCCATCGTAAATGTGCAAGGTTACAGGGATATGGCAGCAGACTCGGCCTGGGTAAGTTGCTCTTTTGGAGAATCAGTGCAGACTTGATGGGCTGAATGGGCTCCTTCTGCATGGTAGGGATTCTATGACTCTATGATTCTATTCCCCTGCACCCTCCACCAGTACAGATACTTCCATGTCGGTGGGAACGTGTTAGATGCAGACCCCCTGGTACAAACACCATACACGCACCTGGCCAGCTGTCAGAGTCTGTGAAAGGTGAGGCCACTGACATTTGGAAGTGTGTGGAAGGCCAAGCCTATGCTGAATCCCAGGTTGATGATATGATTTTGGGGTTTGTAATGTGGCTTCTGTTGGAAGTACAGTGTGAGATGTGAAATGTGAGGACTTCAGAATAGGGTGAAGACAGTACTGCTAGTAGCTATGATGGTAACCATGACTCTAAATTTCATTGTCTAGGGTTCTTTCCAGGAACTGGTGCAGGGATGATGCAAGAGTATTAGACAACCTAGGCAAGTCTTTAGCCTTATGGATCTCATTGCCACTCCCACAATTAACTTTCAGAAATGAATATTGTGCATTTGTATAAATAAAATTATGCATTTATAACTACAAATTTGTTTAACATGAAAAATAAATATATAGTCATGATTGTACATTTCCATTATTCCACACTTTTCACAGGATATGGACTGAAGAAATGCATGTTATCATGCGTGATCTGGCTCACATTATGTAATACGGTGTTCCTGCAACAGTAACAAAATGATTTTATGCACAATTAACACAATCAATAATCATTAGGAAAGAGTAGGCTAGATTAAATTCTGTTCTTTGATATTACTTACTGGATCACAGTTTTGGAATAGTCATATAGATATACAACTTCATAAAACTGTTTCATTAACAGAATGAGGAATATGATATGAAATTTAGGGAAAGATTGCAATGTAAATACATAGAATTTTTCATATACAAAATATATCTGGATGTATATCAAGAGATCCTTTCATTCACAATGTTGAAGCCTGCTTGTGTACTTATTTGGTTTCATGTATAGTAAAGTCTTTTGCTGCCATTTTGAGGACCTTAAATTCTCTAACAGCCACTAGAAGGTGCACAAGAACAGACTGGTTTACTTTGCAGTCTGATTTTTGTTCTTTTTTCAATGCTATTCTGTTTTGATAGGGAGAAAAGCTATTGAAGGGAGAATAGAAAAAATGCTATCACATTCCTGCGCTGTCAATACCTTTGTCTGTATGCTCCACTGGACATTGTACTGTTCCAGTGTATTTCTATCAAAAGAAGAGAATAGCATCCTGCACCTCTGATTCTAAAGCTCCTTGATATGTGAACGTGTCTGACTGTTATGATAAAATGCAGCTGGCGAAGGTTCAGAATATTAATAAATCACAATCAGCTTCCATGAAGGTGAATGTTATCAACCCAGACAAGCAAGTGATATCCTTAGCCTGGGTTTCTCTACCTTACATTTAAACAGGGTGCATGTGAATATCATTGCTTCTCAATGAATATGTGATAATAGTTTATATCACATGACCTATTTACAGTGTAACTTTTCACAGCACACCCCATTGCAATATGCTCAATGTAGGTCAAAGGAAACTCTATATATGTGTGTACGTAATGAGCAGTTTTCCAGATATGCGGAAGCATAAAAATAGTTGGTCATTATGCACATGAGTTTTTCCACAAAAACCACACCATAATTCACTGTCAAACTGAAGATAATGTCAGTGCTTCATTTTTACAATGCTGAGAAGTGTACTGGAGGAGTCACTCTGTGATAACACTGCAGGGAAGTGTTTTCTATCTTTCAAAGGAGTATATGATTAGAGAAACAAGTAAGCTTTGTTTCAACAAGGTTAAACTAATTTGAACGTTTGTGTGATATATTCCTGCAATTTTTGTATCTTGCACCAACTCACATGCCAAGAAGCCTCTTTAACTCTTTCAAGTCTACAACTGGAAATCTGTGAATTACAAATTGATTTCTCTGATTTCACAATATCCTGATCCAGATTTCGCAGTCCTAATGCTTGAGAAACTGACAGCAAATCCTAGCGTTCCCACATGCACAGTAAAACACAGCAATCCAAATGTTGTTGTCAATGAGAGTAGGTTTCCACATAGGGTTGAGGACCTCCCAGATTGCAGTCAATTAGAAATCTGTGAACTGATGAGAACTTGTCATTTTGCACCATTCATCTCTCTCTAAAAAATCTTGAAAATGTTTATCTTGTTAAATTAATTCCCAATTTCTCTATGGTGAGAAAGCTGGAGTCAAAACACCGGCAGAAAGCCCAACGCACCACTTCAATGATGCTTCCAAGCATGACAGGCAGCCCTAAACTTTGATTTTTCATCCCCCCGGGAGACACTAGCCAACGACAGAGGGGAATGACAACATCACCTGTTGTGTGGGCGATCAGGATTATTGATGCCTGGAAACGGGTGCCAACCCCATAATGACATCTGGTAACCACTTCAAATGAGGCACTTGTGGCAGAACCTGCCTCTCATTGATTGGTCTCTTTGGCCAGCAGTAAAAGTGCAGCATCTGAAACTATCTCACCCTCAGTGGATCTGTTACATGTCTGTCCTATGTATTTGGAAGGATGCAGCCACCAGTGATACTGAATGTGGCACATAAGAGGTTTTAACAGCATACTGAATTCTTCATTATGGCTATTCGGCTCTAATGACTTTGAAATACTAATTTCATGTTTGTGAAATATCAAATTTCTTCATAATGTTTTTTGTAAAAGAAGCATTTTTGTTAAAGTTTATGGTAGCTCATCTTTGGCCTTAATCCCAAATGTGTCTGCACTCTCCTGGCACATATTCCAAAGGACGTTCAGTTGCTTTTTGATCAATTTGCCCTAAACTCACTTCGGCGTAACAATTGCTCTGAAGAAGTCCAATTGAGGCAATGCACTCCTGGCCATGTACTCCACGACCCCACAGTCACGATCAACAACACACCCTTCAATTCAGTACAGAGGTTTTGCTATCATGGGAGTATTGCCTCCAATACAACTAAACTGGATAACAAAATCAACCATCAGCTGATAAAAACAAGCAGAGTGATTGGCAGGCTCACTCACCAGCTTTAGAAAGAGCTTGGAGTTTGTCTTAGGACATAGATCAGTCTACCTGGCAGTGGTTCTTAAATCTTTTCTTTGAGTGAGTGACTTTGACAACCTATTGACATCACTTAAAACAACTAGAAGCATTCCACTTTCACAGTGTGAGATGTATTTGGAACATCAGGTTGAAGGACAAAGTCCACAATATTTGAGGTTCTTGCTGAGTGCTGCATACCTTAAATCGAGAGCATGTTGATCACAGCCCAGTTTTGTGAGGTTGGTCATATGGTTTGCATGGAGGATTTCCTACTCCAAAGTCAGTTCAGCTTGGGAACCCACACCACAGGATGTCCCAAACTTTGGTACAAAGGCCAACCATGGGGTTCGCAAGTCGGATCTCAGTACATGAGGAAAATCCAACTTCAGACAGACCCAAATGGAAAGTCTTTGTCATCAAATCACTTTGATATTGAAGGAGAACTGGGTCAAGTGCCTTCAGGGCAACTCAGCGTGGTGCTAATTCACTGTGTGCCAGGATGTGTAGGTTAGGGGGATAAGTGAGGTAAATATCTGATGCCATGGAAATAGGGCCTGAGTAAGATGCTCTGTCAGTGAGAATTGGTGCAGACTCATTGGGCCAGATGACCTGCTTCTGCAATAGGGATTCTTTGAAAACCAATGCCTTAACCATTCACTCAACACTGACTCACTAAGCAGCATTTACAACCAACATATTAAGTTATTTTTAAATGCAGAATATTAATTGGTGTTCATTGATTCAATTTTTTTTTGTAGATTTTTGATCAACTTGTTCATGGGGTAGAGTTTTACGGATGGTGAACAATTGGTGGTCATCATCTCAAGAGTTGGCACTTAGCATGCAGCCACTGACTTTCAAATTAACCTGAGCTTTGATTGACAGTGGGCAGGACTTCCATCTGCCCTTGGAAAGAAAACCTGCCCGTGAGAACTGCCAGCCAATCTTGGTAGCGCGGGGAGGAGGGGTGATCATGGCATCAGGGAGTATGGAAGGGGGTGGGAAGGGGGACAAGGGACGGGATCCCAGAAAACCAATGTTCTGGGAAAAGAGTGTACCAGCTCTAAGGGGGCCTTCAGTGTGAGGTGACCACCCACACCCTCCACGCCTCGCCTTTCTGCCTGGGTGGGAAAAGTGTAAACCTATCTGTAGCCACCCCCACCAACCTAAAAACTGAGGCTGGGTGGGATATGGGATAAGCCCCAGGTTGCCACTTTAAGGCATTAGTAGGTAAATGGGTGTGATTCCTGTCCGAGGTCCTCCTCACACAAGCACAGAACTGCATCTGGCTTTGGTCAAATGGATTTCCCAAGGGAATTCTGTGTGTTTAATTTTATGCCTCTACCCTCTCCCCCACCTCAGAACCCACCTTGAGGGGATGGCGGGGAGGGGGACTGTAAAATGCTGCCCATGAAGTATAACACTTGTACATTTAGTATTCAAAACTTCATGTGGTCTTATGTGAGTGAAGAAATTCCTTGGTATGATGAAATGTTGCATTTTCAGGCAATCCCTGCCATTATTCTAATTGCTTTTGTAGGAGCAGTTTATTTGCAATTTTTATACACCATCTCGACAATTAAAGTTTGAGACAAATGTTGGATAGTTCAGAAAATACTGCAGTCTTGAGCAGACAGGTTTGAAAAGCCAGTTTGAAAATTCAATATCAGCTTTAAAGCTATTAAATGACTGGAGATAGGTCTATTCATTATCATTATTTATTAAATTAGTTAGCCAGTCATTTATTTTTAGTATATGTAGGTACTGTTGATTGAAGCGTGTGGGTATTTGTTTTCAAGGTTACAGTGGATATAAATGAATAGTCCCAATTCTACTCTTCCTGAATAAACCGTGTAAACAGGTCATTATTCATGGGTGTTGAACAGAAAGCTCATTCGTCATGAATGCATTTACAAAATGTGCAAAATGGAGAGGAGGAAGGGACAAATGAGGTATCACTAGTAAAACCAGTCTTATCTGTGGCTCACTGAACACATTGGCAAAGTGAAAAAGGCCCAATTAACTCTTTTCCCTGCCTCCCCCTTCCTGTTATTAACTGTCTAGAGCTTTGCCTTCTCAATGTTCTTTGTACAGCTAACAAGTGCCAGAGTCACGAGAGACTTGTTATTCCTTCATCCTTTCAATTATTTTATTTCCGCATCTGTGTTCTACTCCTTAATAAAGGAAATATATTTCATAAATGTGCATCTGAATTTAACAATTAAAATATTGGAGGGGAAATGACACCTAATTCAGGAATGAAAAGTATTCTGTAAACTTCTGTGACTCTTTATAAATTTATTATCCTCTCAATTATGGGTTCTGCTTTGGGTACGCAAGATTAATGTTCTACTAATGTTCAATGTAGACTGATAAATTTAATCTTGATTTCCCACATTTCTAATGGACTGGCTGCTACTTGAATGGCATACTTTCAAAGGGTTTGTGACCATAAGGATAGCTACATAATTATGAAGGAGGAAAGGACTTGTATTTATACATGACCTCAAAAGGTCCCAAAGTACTTTATCACTAATTGAATACTTTATAAGTGTAGTCACTGGTGTCATACAAGAAACACGGCAGCCAATTCGGGCACAGCAACATTTTTAAAATTCTTTCACAGGATATGGGCATAATTGACAAGGCCAGCATTGGTTGTCCATCCCTAATTGCCCTTGAATTGAATGTCTTGCTCAGAGGGCAGCTAAGAGTCAACCACATTGTTGTGGGCCTGGAGTCTCACATTGGTCAGGTAAGGTGAGGATGGCAGATTTCCTTCCCAAAAAAAAATTAGTGAACCAGATGGGTTTTTATGACAATCAATGGCAGTTTCATGGTCACCATTACTGAGACTACCTTCTCAATTTACACTTTACCAGCTGCCATGGTGAGATTTGAACTAGTGACCGCAGAGAATTAACCTAGGCCTTTGAATTACTTCTGCAGTGACATTGCCACAAATAGCAATTAAATAGAACACAAGATTGTAAGAAATAGAAGCAAGAACAGGCCATGTGGCCCATTTGAGCCTGCTCCACCATTAAGTACGATCGTGGCTGATCTTGGTTTCAACTCAATTTTCCCACCCACTCCCCATATCCCTAATTTATGTGAGACCAAAAATCTGTCTGTCCCAGTCTTAAATGTTTTCAATGGTGAAGTATCCACAACTCCCAAGGTAAAGAATTCCAAAGATACACAAATCTTTTAGTGAAATAATTTCTCTTCAACTTGGTCCTAAATGATCAGGTCCCTTATAAAATTGATGACGTAATTGATATGACTGATATTGGCCAGGACACGGGTGCAAATTTCCCTGCTCATCTTCAAATGGTGTCATGGGATCCTTTATACCCATTCAGAGGGCAAACAAAGCTTCATCTGAAAGAGTTCAGAATTAGTTGATAAGTAGTGCTCAGAACAATGGTATTTGGGTGAGGCCAGAGAAGTGTTGTTTTAGCATATACCCAGGTCAGAGTTGAAGAGTACAAAAACATGAAATGCTGAGAAAATGCTCAGCAGGTCTGGCAAGACAGTGAAGCAACATTTCACTTGCACTTCTTCAATCTGGTCTATTATATTCACTGTTCCCAATGTGGTCTCCTAAATATAGATTGGATGACAGCCTTGTAGAATACCTTCACTCAGCCTGCAAGCATGACTCCAAAATTCCTGTTGCTTGCCATTTCAACGCAGCATCTTGCCCTTGAGCCCATATGCCTGTGCTTAGTCTACTGCAATGCTCTAGAAAAGCCCAATGCAACTGGCAGAACAGCACCTCATCTACTAATTAGGCCTGTTACAGCCAACAGAATTTAACATTTATTGAATAACTTTAGACTGTGAACTTTCTCCTCCATCTTGACTTTTTTTAATGTCACAAACTTTTTTTTGTCCCAATGCAAACAACTACACCTTTTCCCCCCTCCCCATTCCGCCCCCCAAACCCTAATCTGGTTAATTCCTTGAGGACAGGGGTTTAAAACTCATCATGTCAACTGGTACAATTTAAATTCAATAAATAAAATATCTGGAATTGAGAAGCTTGCTTCAGTAATGGTGACCATAAACCACTATCGATTGTCATAAATCCCATCTGGTTCACTACACTGTTCTTCAGTTTTGCTTTTACTGAGCACTAACATTGATTCTTCTATTAACTCATTCTGACATCCTCCTTTATGTTACTACTAGCATTTTATCCTGCTTTTAACACTTCCTCTGTCTTGTGACTGACACATCTTTGTTGCAATCTTTCCTAACTCCCACTGATCACTAACTTACTCTGTTCTAGTTACTCCATCCTCTCCTATACAGAATATAATCTATCACATTTCTCCCTCTCTTCAGTTCTGAAGAAGAGTCATATGGATTGAAAGCATTTAACTCTCTTTCTCTCTCCACGGATGCTGCCAGAGCTTATCTAATATTTTCTGTTTTTGTTTCAGATTCCTGCATCCACAATACTTCATTTCTATTTTAGAGTTAAATAGTAGATGTGCAAGAATAGCTGAATTTAATGGCATTTTCTTTGACTTGTTTTGGGGATTGGGGAATATTTCAACAGAGTTTTCCATCAGGACATTACATGGATAAATTAGAGGCCAGGTAAGGGTGGATGTGTGTTCTCTATCAAAGAGAGAATGTTTGATTGTTCAAATGATCTTTCTTTCTTCCTTGCTTGCTTCTCTTTCAATTTTTTTATTGCTATACAGCTTGGATTCAGAATGTAATACTAAATTACTATCTTTGCACTGCTGCTGGGACCACACTTCGGAGCAATTTAATTGAGAGTAAAGCACTTTTTGATGTTCTAAAATCAGGAAGGGTGTTATATAAATGCAAACTATTTTTTAAGTGACTGTTTAGCTAATCCAATGTTAATTGCTCTGTAGGTTAAATCAGAGTGGAAAATGAGGCCATAAAATTAAATTACAGTCCAAGAACTTGATTGTCAATACATGTTTGTGACTTTTGTCTAAATGTTCACTACACCCATTCAAATTTGATTGACGTCTTAACTTTGAAAAGTTCCACTGCTCTACTTTTCTAATTATTTCTACCCTCTATAAGCTGAGCTTCTTCAATCCCCTTGTTGTGGATGGTTGAAGTTTCTAAATTATGAGTGTGATTTGTTGACTTTCTGGTTTTATTTTCTCATCAAAGTCTTTCACTGTCTCTTTCAGTTATGCTTCAATTGATGATTGTTTATTTAAACTCTGTGTTCACCTTTTTTATCTTAAATTCTGATAGTCCCATTTCAGTATTCAGGGAACATTACAACTGTTGATGGCCTGAAGTTTATTCATATTTCAATTCTTTCCCATTTTCCAGCCTTTTAGAGAAACTCATCAAACAATCTAGTAGCATTTTATTTATTATTTTGCCATAATTCAGTTATGTTGTATAGATTACTTTTCAGTTCCTCCGTCTGTTTTGTGTTCTCGGTTTATCTTTGATCTCTCATGTAGGCTGTCTTTGTAGCATATACTCTACTTAATACACTATAATTATGTGATTAAGGGGTTGTGCAGCTTTCCCTATGGGTTACCTACAAAAGCCCATTATGGAGAGTTACACTGTAAATTGAGTACAAGTTAAAATAAAGGATAATTCACTTGGACTTTTCAATTGCACATCCTTTTTTTAAGTTAGCAAGTGCTAATAATGACATTTGTGCTGTAGTATTTTTACCCATTGGAGAAATGTTCAATCTCTTTCATTTTGTTATAAAATAGGTACAAGATAGGAGCACAAACTTTCTGAAATAGCTTTGTGACTTGTTTTGTTCTGGTTGTATGAGCAGTGCCATCTGATTGCTTAAGCTCTACAGCAGAAAGCTTGTGTGCCTTGAAGTTACATATCAAATAATGTCATCTGAGATTCCTGTTTAAAATTAATGATTAGCATTTCTATGACAACAGCAGACAAAGGGACTTTAATGCAAACTTATTTAGCATTGGTGTGTTAGTATGTGTATGCTTATGTTATGCAAAAAAGCATTTGCTTTCTGTCAGTTGGACTATACAGTATGATTGCTATGCATCTCTATATCATTCACTCCTAGAATTCCTCAGTTCTCAGAATAATATAATTAAGAATAAGAGTTACAACAGTAACTTTGAAATGTCCCAAAGCACTTCACAGGACCAATAATCAAACAAAATTTCACAAGCCATTTAAGGAGATATTGGGACAGGTGAGCAAACACTTGGTTAAAAAGATTGTAAGGAATGCCTTTAAAGGAGGAGAAGTGGAGAGAGATGCAGAAGGGTGGCACTGTGACTGCTGTTAGGATATCAGACATCGAACTGCACAATTCACTGCTTCTGGTCACACACCCAGCTGCACATTGAGGGAGTAGAGTCTCTCTCAGTCATCCCAATCTCAGTCAGCCCCTGTAATGTAATGTACATATAGTCACTGAGTTATAATGTAACCAATGATAACAGGTTGTAAAGATCAGCCGACCCAATAGACAATGTCACCAATGGTAACATGATATGGTGGTCAGCTGAACCAGCTGACTTGATATAAATAGAAAACAGATGGAAATTTTTTTTTATATTCATTTGTGGGACATGGGTGTCGCTGGCTGGCCAGCATTTATTGTCCATCCCTAGTTGCCCTGGAGAAGATGCTTGTAAGCTGCCTCCTTGAATCACTACAGTCCATGTTCTGTGGGTCAACCCACAGAATGGCAGATTGGGAGATATTGCAAATATCTCTAACCCAGAAGGTGCCTGAAGCATTGACGTTTTTAATTCTTTCATCACATGGAAGCGCAAGGCCAGCACTTGTTGTCCATCTCTAATGCACATCACTTACATATAAGTTAATTGCCAAGTGTGGGAAGCTACTGTTTTATTTTATTTTTATTTTACTTTTTATATAACACTTTCATAACATTTGCTATAGTACTAACATCTTCTCATGGGATAAATTCTGCTGTGGTTTCAACTTATATTTCTGCAGGGACATATCATGTTACAGGATTACAAAATGCTGAGATGTGTTGCGCACATCCCCCAGCTCTCAGCTAACCTTGGCAAAGACCATACTAATTTGTGCAGATTGCATGATCAGAGGTCCAGCCCAATCAGTGTTGACCAACTTATGTGGTGTGTTTAATTAACCAATGAATGTAACTGGGTGTTCTCTGAAGTAATATCCAATAATGATTCCAAGAGAAAACAATAGGAGGAGACAGGAGAAGATTGGTAACATCTTGACTGTAAGAACAATAGAAAGGCAGGAAGAGACTGGAGGCATCTTGTGGAAGACAGAAAGAGGCTGAGTGATACCGAAAGGCTGGTGTACATTTTGTAAGAGAGAGACATCTTGAATTAACTCCTAATAAATTCTTAAGATTTACCACGAGGTGTCAGTGAATTCTGGAATCTAACACAAGGTCAAGATTATGTGGTTTGACTATGCTAAATTGCCCCTTAGTGTCCCTAAAATATGTAGATTAGGTGGCTTAATGGGGTAAATGTGTGGGGTTATGGGGATAGGGCGGGGGGTCAGCCTGAGTAAGATGCTCAGCCGGAGAGTTGGTGCAGACTCGATGGACTGAGTGGCCTTCTTCTGTAATGTAGGGATTCTATGAAGGGTTGCTTTCTCACTGGCAATGCGGTTATCACCTTGCTGCAACACTTGCAGTGAGATGTCCATACTGAAGCACAGATGTCTCACATCTTGTTCTTCTTCATGGTCTAATTAGGAGCATTGCTCTCTGAACATCCTGGGCTGATTTGGCCTCCTGGTGAGAACCCTTCTCTCTATCCTCCGACTAGCAGTTTGTCCTACTCTGTGTGGCCTCTGCTGATGCATCACGTCAAGTTGCATTTCAATGGAATGTACACTAGTGCATCCTATGTCTTTGAACAACTGATTTGTGTAGAAGCTGTGAATTCAGCAAAACCCTCTTCAGCACTTATAACACCAACCCCTTTAGCTTTTGCATATTTATACAATGATAGTAAGCACCAAACATTTGCAGAATTGAAGTAACAGTCAGAACAAATCAACTCAAAGGTAAATAACTAATCAAAAGTGGTTGCTGATCTCTTTAAATGTTGCTGGTGGAAGATCTTTCCTGTTCTGAATGTATGGTAGCCAGGCAAATTGAAGAGTTGTCAGCTGGAACTCCAATTGTACCATTGTTATCAAATCAGTATTGCTTGCTGATTGATGCCATGATCGGTCTGCTCTGTATACTTCCTAAGGCCATTCACTGCTTCTGCACTAATGTACTCATCAGTATGGCATTTGGCATCCTTCACTGCAATCACCAGCATGCAATGTGGGTGCCATTTTGGAGTTTTTAAGGCAATTGTGGTTCTCAAAAAAATCAATGCAAACAATCCCAAATTTTGTTTGTTCTACAGTAGATTTTGAGTATTGCTAAGAAAAAGGGCTAGACATGTTGTCAAAGCTTTTCACCTTGCATTCATCAGGACGGTTGATTTGATTTATTATTGT
Source organism: Carcharhinus amblyrhynchos (assembly GCF_965287045.1). Lineage (NCBI taxonomy): Eukaryota > Metazoa > Chordata > Chondrichthyes > Carcharhiniformes > Carcharhinidae > Carcharhinus > Carcharhinus amblyrhynchos. The sequence continues at coordinate 95,992,232 of NC_137326.1, read as the reverse complement.
CACATGTATTAGCATACAGTGAAAAGTATTGTTTCTTGTGCATTATACAGACCAGGCATACTGTTCATAGAGAAGGAAACAAGAGAGTGCAGAATGTAGTATTACAATCATAGCTAGAATGTAGTGGAAGATCAACTTAATGCAAGGTAGGTCCATTCAAAAGTCTGACAGCAGCAGGGAAGAAGCTGCTGTTGAGTCAGTTGGTATGCGACCTCAGACTTTTGTACCTTTTTCCCGATGGATGAAGGTGGAAGAGAGAATGTCCAGGGTGCGTGGGGTCCTTAATTATGCTGGCTGCTTTGCCGAGACAGTGGGATGTTTAGGCAGAGTAAATGGATGGGAGGCTGGTTTGTGTGGTGGATGGGGCTACATTCATGACCTTTTGTAGTTTCTTGTGGTCTTGGCTAGAGCAGGAGCCATACCAAGCTGTGATACAACCAGAAAGAATGCTTTCTATAGTGCATCTGTAAAAGCTGGTGACAATCATAGCCGACATGCCAGATTTCCTTAGTCTTCAGAGAAGGTAGAGGCGTTGCTGGGCTTTCTTAACAATGTTTGGCAAGAATAGCAATTGTAAAGGAATAATTTGTACTGCATGAGAAGAGTGCTGTTTCATTGGCAAATGAACTCATTAGTGGAGCAGTTGCCATGGAGAATGCACCAGGAAAGCATTAACTGCCAAGCTTTTGTTCAAATTCTAACCAGGCAGATAAACTCTGGTCAAGACAGTGTCATGGGGAATGAAGAAGGAAATGGCTTTTCACCAAGCTTTTGTTTAGTTGAAAAAAGGTGCAATGGGTGGAGATGCTTCTTCTCTCTATATAGGACAGGGCCCTTTATGTGAATATACGTAGCTCTTAGAGTGCGTACGTGAGTCACAATGTGAGCCCAATTGATCATCTTAAATTGGTTTTCTGATAATCTTAACTTGATTTGTGCTATGAATTACACTAGTTTTAGTTTCTTTATATCCAATCTCAATATTATTATTGGCAAACATTGAAACTCACATAATTAGGAAATGCAATTTAAGTAGATATGTCAGTGCTGCATGATTACATATAATCCTTATACCTTAGGGATCTTTGAGTCGAGCCCAATCTGATGGGATAAATGCTTCCCCACTTTTCTGGCTGTTAAGTGAATTTGAGAAGTCTGATCTCAGATCCTGGAGGATGCAAGAGTTTTATCAGGTTGGGGTTCTGACACACCATTGAGCTAGGTGCCTTACTCTATACCTAAAACCATGCTGCTCTTGGGTAAACAAGAGAAAATTAACGTAAAAAAGCAATTGAGCAAATATATTATGGTGATGCATTCCAGCAATACTATCAGTTTTTCTTGCATTATTTTGAAGGAAATATCATATGCTGTGAGGCAGAAGTATTTTCCAACCTCTCTTGTAATATTTTCAAAAACATGGTGAGTGAAATGGATTTTCACCAAAAGCATTTCAAATAGTACAACAGCCTGTTTGACATCATGTCCGAATTCCTTTTTCTATTTGACTTCAATAAAAAGGAAATCAAATGGACTGTTTAATGTGCTGTCAATTTGCTTGAATTCCCTTTGCGCCATTTCCTACATCCAATTTCACTACCATTATTTCAAAGTTCATTATTTCCCTTTATTCTGGTTTTATTACCATGTATTTTTTTGTTGGAGACCCTTCTATTCCATTAGGTGGTGAATGTTAAGCAGAGGCTACAAGCTTAGGACTGTTCTATGCAAGATTAGTCCCGAATGATAAATGTCAAAACAAAGATAGTGAGGTACTGTGACTGAGATATAAATAGGTCACTTAGTGTGAGTCATCTGTCATCCCCCAACTCCCCCACCCACCCTTGATACAAAAGTACAATTTTTTTGATGTTCTACTCTGTTTTTACAAATTTTCAGACTTTTTTTTAAGTTTAGCTTTAACAAATGTTCTCCCAAATCCTGCCTTCTCTCCACTCTTGAAATCTTTGCTTCCTTTGTTGGGCATAGACCCCAGTTCTCCTCTGGCACCTTCCCCTCACAATCATTACTCACACGAGAGCATTGATAATGATTTTCAGCAAGTTCTTCCAGCTGGAAAGGAATGGGTGAGGAAGAGAAGCAAGAGAGCTTTATTTCTGATGTCCTGATCAAATATCCAAGTATGTATGCTTTCAGTGGGAGTTATTGGAAATATGAGTATGGTTCTTAGTAGCTTCTGAGCTCTGTAATCCACAACCTTATGTTAATGTTAGATCAGGTGAGGCAGGGTTAAATGGCTGCCCTCTTTTTCAATGAATGCTGAACTGTTTATGTGCTGTGGTTATAAAAAGCACAATCAGACAGGTTTCCTTGAGTTTTAAAATGGAAAAGAGAATAGGATTTATTGCACTTAACCCAGCCTAATTAAAATACTCCAAGTTTTACATGCACATGCAGATAGATTACAAAGTGGGTGGGTAGATTAAGCAATTAAACATCCAGTAAAGTTAAAGAGGAATAGGGTTCTTGAAGGTTGGTGATTTGGCTGGCTTGAGGTCTGAACTCGATGGTCCTTCCAGGTCAACATTGTGGTGGTTTAGAGATGTAGATGGACAATTTATCTGTTCTTCTGAAGATATCAGCCATGGCGTTGAGTTCTTTTTAAAGAAAATCTCTGCAGTATGTGGAGAGTCACAAATATCAGAAAAAGTTCCAGAATTGACATGGAATTTTACAGCCCCATCAGAACAGGGCTAAAATCCTTTGACTTCAGAGGGACTGTTATGGAGTGTTACGGTCAGTATCTACCCATTTGAATGTATATGCTGATCTCTTCAGCAGGTAAGGGCAGGTGCGAGTGATGTCATCAGAAGTGCAGGTTTGTAGGGGTTTAGTCTTACCATGAGAAACCTGTGAAACTAGTTGCCTCCAGTTCTGAGTTCACGCTGTACTGTATTTTGATATTTTTATAAGTAAAGAAGCTTGAATAACACAGCACGTTTGACTATCTTTTTGTGGCCTAGTTACCTCACACGGTAAAACCCCGCCAGTGCAGAATTCCACCCTTGAAGTTGTATGGAGAGAGAGAGAACAAGCAAGAAACCCCAAACAGGAATCTTGCTGCTTTGGCATCTCATTTGTTTATGCTGATCTGCAGGAAAAATAAAGCTTATTTATTAGTCACAAGTAGGCTTACATTCACACGGTAATGAAGTTGCTATGAAAATCCCCTAGTCGCCTAGACACACAAAAGGTTCACTGGCTTGTCACATGACCTTTTGCTCTCCAACTGCCCATTTTTGCCAGATGAGCAGATTACATGATAGATGAAATTGAGACCATTTATTTTCATAGCCCGAGACCCATTGTCCAAATGCTTACATCTAATAGTTTCTCTCCACCCATTTGAGTCATGGGTGATTGGATGCTTTGCTAATCAGTTGGGGATGCCCACTGTACGCACTACTCCAAGCAGTTGTTTCAGTTTTTAAGACAGATTGATTGCGTTGAACAGCCTCAGAATGTAGAAGGTACAGTGATGCAAATGTGCAGCCATCTTTAACTGTGATTTTAAATCCCTGAAGTGTGGATTTTGTATTTTAAATTTAATTGGCAGTTTCCAGTCAATAAATTTATCAAGTCATTTTCTCTTAAAACATAGCTTCACAACACTAACTATAGTGTTCCTACTCCCGGCATGACTGGGGTTTGCTAACTCGTGTATTAAATCTGAGACATGTTCAATCCAACAAATTTGCTTTTCTTTAAGTTTTTTGGCAAATTTCAGACTCATTGTAGGTTTAGTGAGAATTAGCAGAACTTCAAGGTTACATTGTCATGCTGTTAAAAACATTTCTGGGAACATAAACCGAGAGTTATCAACCAAACCCGAGTCAGCACATAATTATCATTTAATGATGTAATAATAAATGAATACCTGTAATAGCATGGCTCGGACAGTAACAATCCTGGCAATGGAACGTAGTTCCAAACAAGAATATGAGCCCAATCGAAGGTAACATTTCAAAGTAGCGCTGAGGAAATTCTGGCCGCAATGCTCTGGCCATGTGTGTTTGTGCACAGATTGTGTTGGTGCTGCAAAGGGCCACAGAATCATAGAAAGGACCCATAGCACCTGAGGCACTGGGAAGAACCCTTCAAGATTTTCCCTGCCCCCCCTTCCCCCACCCGTCCATACCCCAGTGTAATCTGGTTCACATCCTGGCTGGGGGAGGGGGACCAGATTAGTACATTTAAATCCTCGATAAAATTGGTTTTAAGCCAGATTCTTCTGGCCACCAGGATTCACCAATCCTTGGGAACAGCAAGATCCTGGCACGAGTCACTACAGGGTCTCTCAAATGGAGGCAGGTCATGATGGCCATGCCGCCATGGAGGGGGAGGGAGGGGTCAGAGGCTATTGAAGTCCTCTGGTGGTGGAGGCATGGCTGGGCAGTAACTTGGCATTGCTCCCAACACACTGGCAGCCACCCTGGTAGGTTGGCATTATGTGGGAGATAGGTTGGTACTGGCAAGTGGTGTGGCCTGAATGGGGTTCTTGAAGTGGGTCAAGCCTTAGCCGACTTCATAGCAGGGTTTTACTTACTTTTGGGGTGGAGGGACGGGTGATCCTCATGCCTGTGGGGTGGGGGCGGGGGGGGATGACCCAGACGTTTAGTGATGGGGGAAAGGTTGCCCCTCAACCCTATCAGCTGAAACGTCACTGGTGTTCTTGCTGGGGACACACTTAGAAATCTTTTGGGAAAATTATGCCCACTGTCTTACAGATCAGACATTAAATCAAGGCTCCTTTATTTCTGTTGCAAAGAGTTCAAAGGATATTAACAATTAGACAAGTGTTGTCCTTGGGCCCATCACTAAGTATCCCTCACCTTAAATTACAATATACAATATGTACAATTCTCATAGAACTCAATTACAAGTATTGTGAAATACATACTGTCATATATACTCTACATGCTCTCATGTAGAGCAATGTACAGTGAAATACATCAAAAACCAAGGCACCATTCGAAGGGGAACAAATTCTTCTGCTGTCTTAGTCAAAATTCCTCCCTGAACCAACATCATTAAACAAAAGATTAACTGACAATTTATCCTTTTGCTGTCGATGGGATTTTGTTGACATAGAAATCTGCTCAATTTGGTTGTGAAGTAATTTGTGGTTTGAAGTGATATGAGATCTTTCAACATCATAGTAAATCAAGCTTGTTTAATATTTTTGCTTACAGGGAAAGTGACACTATTTCTGCCATAGAAAGCTGATGTATATTTGCAGCTGTCTCTGTTTAGCTGAAGATTATGCTTCATAAAATAGCATAACTTTGATTTGGCTTGGCACAAAGATACATATGGCATCCATCATTTAGTGTGTTGGTGCTCCAAATATTAAATTGTGGTGGTGTAAATTGTAAAAGTTCTGCTATCATTTACATCATTATGGTTCCAGTGGTTTGGTGCTCACACCCTACCTGAGCATTCAGTCTATATTTAAATATGGCGCTGCTATAACCAGAACTGTCATTGTTGCAGTTGTCATTTTGACATCAGAATTCCAGGCAGCTATGTAGTGTTTGATGTATTTGTTGCAGAACCTAGTTTTGTTTATACTGAAAATTCTATTTTGTTGTTATAGGTAAGCATGCTAATCCATGAGTATGAAAAGTATGAAGTTCCCTTTAAGAGCTCTGAACTACTACAACTGGTTCAGACACAAGTCCTTTGTGCTTTTGGATGTTGCCCAGAGTTCAGAACAGGGATTTTTCCAGTTTGTTCATAATTGGTGCCAATAATAGTTGCAGTTAGTTGAGAGAAAATCTACCCATCTTACCGCTATAGAAATTCTGATTCAAAAAACTTTACGGAGTAAACACAGAGGAAAAAAACTCTTTACACACTTGTCACAGGTATTTCATTGAGAAACTCTAACAGGTTGTTAGGTGCAGGTGTAAAATTGAATCAACATTTAAGCTCAAAAGGATTTTTCGTGCCCCACTGCGCAATGTCGTATATTTCTCAGAATGCAAACTCAAGATGCAAGCAAATTTACAATTTGTGTGCCGATTCAATTAATTAGCCTTTGATGTTTGGTTAATGATTATTGAGGATAGTACGTGCATAACAAAATCTTCAGAGTAGTTCCTGTATGAAGGAGCGAAACTGAACAATGGGCCCACAATGTTTTCACTGCTCACTCTCTCTCAAAAAAACTCCTCAACTCCATTGTTTCCTGATCGTAACTCTTCCACCATCCCAATTCATATCATGAGCATTGAGTTACTAGATATTTATGACATATAACCCATACCTGCAAAAGCTATACAGGTGAGTAGTTAAATTTGTCCAGGTAATTTACTTGAGTGAAAGCCACCAGCATACCAAATGTTAGCTTGTTTTACTGAACAGGTCACAAAGGGACCAACTAAAGTCTGCAACCGGTATATGAGGGTAGTGCGTATATGAGTACCAGAGCAGAAACCCCAAAGCATGTTATGGAGCCTGACTAGACACCAACAGTTTTTCTATTTTAGTATTAATGTGATTCTGTTAACACACTCAAAAGCTTTTATCAAAACGACCTTTATTTAACAAGACAGTTTAACCATAACAAATGAATTAACTTAACTCTACCAACTGAAGTACTTAAACATGACAAAATTGATTTATCTCTTAGTTCTGATTTAAGCAATATCCCTCTTATAGACATAAACTTGTGCATTGCTAACTGATTTTGAAAAGGAGTTTATGTGTTTGTATTTGTTCAGTAAGAAGTTTGACAACACAAAGTTAAAGTCCAACAGGTTTATTTGGTAGCACAAGCCACAAGCTTTCAGTGCGCTGCTCATTCATCAGGTGAGTGGAAGTTCAGTTCACAAACAGGACATATAAAGACAAACTCAATTTACAAAATAATGGTTGGAATGCAAGTCCTTTACAGGTAATCAAGTCTTAAAGGTACAGACAATGTGAGTGGGGAGAGGGTTAACTGTGCTTAACGCTCTCCTCACTCACATTGTCTATACCTTTAAAGACTTGATTACCTGTAAAGACTTGCATTCCAACCATTATTTTGTAAATTGAGTTTATCTTTATATGTCCTGTTTGTGAACAGAACTCCCACTCACCTAATGAAGGGGCAGTGCTCTGAAAGTTTGTGGCTTGTACTACCAAATAAACCTGTTGGACTTTAACCTGGTGTTGTGAGACTTTTTACTGTGCTTTTACCCCAGTCCAACATCGGCATTGCCACATCATTTGTATTTGTTAACAGTCCCAGAACCTTAGAACATCTCTGGACAGAAATACCTCTCTAATGACAGCTCCAAAACAGCAGTGTCCTGAGACAGAGAGAGACAGACAGAAAGTCATAGTCACCTCTTAGTTCTGAAAGAACCAGTCAGAAACTGCCTGCTTTTCCCCTTCACATATCTTTGTCTCTTTGTCAAGTGACCTAATCAAACTGCACCCTGAAACACTGGGGGAATATCCAAAAATAAACACAAATGCATTTACTCAGATTAAAATAAAAATCCCATTGGTTAAAGTCAATTTTTTATCTGCATTCTCAGCATGTGAGCTGCCTGGTGCAGACAAATCAGCACTGTGTAAACAGTGGAATTTTAAACATACTCCTTTTAAGAGATATGATATAAATACATTTCTTAAAGGCACAGCATTGTCACAGTTTGGATTCAATTAAGTCATCAAGGCCCATCTGCAATTTTAACTGGTGGCTTGGGACAGAAGATTTTTATGATTTGCCTGCCAAGTGAAGGTAGCAAGGGAAAAAGAGACTTTGAAAAGCCCAAACAAGTAAGTTTTAATTTAAATAAAAGCAGAAAATGCTAAGCAGGTCTGGTGCACCTGTGGAGAGAGAAACAGGGTGAGCATTTTCATTCCTGCTGAGGCCAGGAGAAGCAGAAGCACTCCTCTAGATCCCAGTAAGGAAAGTATACGTTGCTCCCTACCATGCTCTGTTCTCTCCAGGCCCCATCCCAGACAGCTGAGCATGAAACCTTCAAGTGATGGTGAACATGAGATCTCGCAAAGCCATCTAGAATTCAATTCTGTCATCTGCACGTCAATCGGTGGCCTCTGACCTCCAGTAATTTTCCACTGCTTTCCACCAGTGCACAAAGTTGTCTGTGTGGAATGAAATGAGACCCAGTGGTTAAAGTAGCCTGCCTTTAGTTTCTGAAGCAGCAGATGAGATACAACCTGATCTTATTCCTTCCCTTCCACACAAAATTGACCCAGGTTTAAAATCACAATCATTTTAGTATGTAAGTTCTTTTCTGTTATAGGTCATGGGCTGACTCAATACAGTTTTTTTTGGTCTCCATTGCTGCATTTCATGCACTGGTGATCATTGTTTGGTCACAATATTAAGTTCCGCACACACCAGTAACCCTGCTGCTGCCGGCCTACTCATGTCAACCAGATAGAATATTTATAGTTTCCACACAGACTTGCAATTGCTGCCTTTCCATGTTAATGTACAAATGCAATGACTGGATGACCCATTGAATGCAATTAATTTGTCTGTCATAATGTGCTATTGACTCCCAATAATTCAGATGCAGAAATAATGCAATCCTGTTGTCAATCGACCCTACCCGAAAGTGCAATAAACACATATATAGGAGTTTCAGAGTGAGTTATAAGACATGGAGCCTAACAGCATTATCCATCATTTGCATCAGTAGGCTGGCTGGTGAGCTTTGTGTGGGTACTGAAAAATGATGGCACAATCCAGGTATATTGGTCCTAGGACCTATAAATCTTGCTCCAGAGAGGTGCCCACACAATATTACAGGTGCTGAATACTAACTTCACAGGAGGAAAATTTTTCTCTAAGTTGAGCATCAAGCACAGATATTGGTTGCTTTATTTGGTGGAGGAATCTCAAGAAATCAATGCTTATAGGACTCTATTTAGAAGATACTGTTTCCAGAGATTACCGTTTAGATTTTCCAAAGTTAGGATCTGCTAATCTACAACAGCAAGAAATACCAGTTGAACATTGCTAGATTAATTTGTTAGCTCTAATTTTTCGAGTTCTGGGATCTGTTCTGATCCAGACAAACTGGAAGATATGTGACATATACCTACTCCCCAGGACAAAGAGGACATGCAGAGATGCTTCTATTCTTCTATTCTTCTACTTCTTCTTCTCATACATACCTAACTTCACCAAAACATCATCACTTAGAGACTTATGTATAGCAAGAGGAACATCAATGCACATTCAAGTCACTTAAAGAAGCATTGTCAGGAGAGAAATGTGTTCCATAGCATTCTAATGCTTTTAGAAAGGAATTGATATTAAAGATTGACGTACCTCAAAGGGTTAAGAATATGCATTAAGAGGGAAATCCAAATGCATTTAGTTCCAAAAGTCTTTGCAAGTACAATCAAATTATTCAAACATAAGACTGTGAGACACCCATTCTGGTATTATGACAAGATTGCACACGTACCCTTTTGGTAAATGACCACAAGGGATTGATTTGGTTTAAAACATCACCCAGAATTAGCCGCACAAGTGAATCTGTTTTTATGCTGTTTCCAATCCATGATCTTCAATGATAAAATAATCTCGTGCTCCCATGCCGATAGCAGCACTTGAAAGTCCCCCACCCCACAGCCTTCAGAAACGAAGATAGAGTTCTATAACTTTCTGTAGATTCTAACAGGGTTAGACAAGGTAGATTAAGAAAGAATGTTCCCAATGGTGGGGGAGTCCAGAACCAGGGGCTCATAGTTTGAGAGTAAGGCCTTTTAAAACTGAGGGGAGGAGATTTTTTTTCCCTCAGGTAGTGAGTGTATAGAATTCATTACCACAAAGTAGTTGAGGCTAAAATGTTGTCTGATTTCAAGAAGAAATTAGATATAACTCTTGGGGCTAAAGATTCAAAAGATAAAGGGAGAAGGGAGATCAGGATATTGAATTTGATCAGTCACGGTCAAAATTAATGACGGAGCAGGCTTGAAGGGCCAAATGGCCTACTCCTGCTTCTAATTTCTATGTTTCTGTGCCTGTTAAATTGATCCAAAGACAGAAATAAAAGTGGGTTCATGTTATTTGCATTCTTGTTCACTTCTTCCCAAGTGAAGGGTAAGAGGTGAATTGACTTGACCTTATGAGGAACTACTCCCAAAGCTGTTTAGTTTTAATGTTCCTGCTTTCTAAAGGCTAATCCTGTCAAGACAAAAAAAAATCTATGTTTTGGAATGACTTTCATCCATTGAAAGTCAAGCAACCAGTGTTCAGGCTGATTTTGAACAGGAAATGTCAGTCGTGCAGCATTCACACTTGACCTTTACAAGTGATCCAGATCTGCCTTTGAACTTCATATGAAACCAGTGTTCACACTGTCAGATTGAGTCTACCTTGTCCAAGGTTCTCACATTCTCCCTGCACCTTTCCCACAGTGTGCAAACTCTATCAGAGTGCCCACATCTGAGGACTTTATTGTGGAATAGTATTCTCATTTAAATAGCACTGCCTATATTGAATCCTAGATTCAATATTGAATCTAGGTTCCTGAAATTGTTCTCCACCTTAGCATGTATAAGTCACTAGAGCAATTACTGTAGATTAAAAACTTAAAATAAGGTGCATACCAGGCAAACGGTCATTTGTTTATCACAGTATTCCAGTCTCTGTACTGGAGAATTATGCATAATGTATCGGCCTGTCTAATCCAGCATGTGAATAAGGGTATATTTATGCAGTAATCGAATTGTGAACGCTCGTAGTGACAGAATAACGTGATGAACTGCATAATCTGGTTTAGTGATTATAAATTATTTTGGAATTTCTTCAATGGATGCAGCAATCTAAGAACTTCTAAATCTTGTGCCAATACTTATTGTAAACTTCAAATGCTTTAATGTTTTTCTAATTTTCATATTGGATTAATGCAGCACACCAGGGGAGAGTGGATCCTGCAATATGGAAGTATACTAAACTTTTACCCCTGCAAACTAGTATTCCAAATTATACCACTGGATACCAACATGCATAAGCTTATCTAAACTTATCTAAAACTCTTTTCTGCAAGAATATTAGCCTGTTTATTTTAAAATGATTTAATGCCTCCACTAAAATATCAAAACCAGAAACTAGAGATGTGCATCAAGTGCTTGTACACAAGTATCATGCAAACTCTCTCTACGGCCAAGATATGAATCGACAGGCCGGACAAATTTCAAGAGATGTTAGCGACAGTAATCCCACTTGCATGACACGAGTGGGTGAGACCATTTGGGAGAGCCACATCCAAGGCTTTGTGCACACGTACACACATGTGCACGCACAGTGGAGGCCTGGCTGGTATTTGGTGAGTTGCTGAAGACTTGATGGGCTGAATGGCTTCTTATTTGAACTGTAGGGATTCTACACACATGATCCCTTGATCACACGCGTACCAGGCGCTGACAAATGGCCACTGCAGGTTCTGCTGTCTGTTACCCTGCAGAGGTTGAGTCTCAGATACATTGTTGTGGCAAAGTAGACGAAACCTGGAACTAAATGTTGTGCCCTTGATCAAAAAATGTAAGGATAATCTGAGCAATTACAGACCAGTCCAATTTAACATTACTAATGGGCAAGCCTCACAAAACAATTATTCAGGATAGAATGAGTAATCACATGGAAAAATGTGTGTTGATTGGGAAGAGCCAGCATGCATTTTGAAAGGGGAAATCATGTTTAACTAACTGGAATTATCTGAAGTGGCAAAGGCACAACTAATCTTTTGAAGAGGCAACTGATGAGGGGAATGATGTCAATGTGGTGTACTTTGTGAGAAGTTTATAGCTCAATGAATAAAAGGAACAGCAGCAATGTGAATACAAAATGGGCTGGACAATAGGAAGGAGAGAGTAATAGTCAATGGATATTTTTCAGACTGGAGGAAGATTTGTAGTGGTGTTGTCCAGTGTTTCGTATTCAGACCCTTGCTCTTCCTGATGTATATTAATGATCTAGATTTTGGTGTACAGGGGATAATTTCAAGTCTGCAGATGATGCAAGACTTGGAAGAATTGTAAATTATGAAGAGGACAGTGTGGAACTTCAGAAAGAAATGAACAAGTTGGTGAATTGGACAGATAAATGGCAGATGAAATTTCATACAACAAATTACGAGGTGAGGAATTAAGGCAGGAAGAATATGGAGAGACAATAAAGAAAGGGGATAAAATTCCAAAAGGAGTGTAAGAACAGAGGGACCTGGGTGTGTGTATGAATGCATCATTGAAGGTGGTAGGACAGATGGAGCAAACAGTTAATGAAGCATTTAATATTCTGAGCTTTATTAATAGGGAAATAGTGTACAAAAGCAAGGAGGTGATGCTGAACTTGTGCAAAAGAACTTGTTAGACCCCAGCTGGAGTATAGTGTGATGTCCAGAACTTTACACTATAGGAAAGATGCGAACCCATTTGAGAGAGCGCAGAAGAGGTTTACAAGAATGGTTCCATGGATGAGAAATTTCTGTAATGAGGATAGATTGTAAAGGTTTTGACTATTGTCCTTGGAGAGAAGGCTGAGAGGAGATTTGATAGAGATGTTCAAACTTATGAGAGGGCTAATCCGAGTAGACAGGGTGAAACTATTCCCACTCATGAAACAATCGAGAATGAAAGAACACAGATTTAGGCAATCTGAAAAAGAAACAAGTGTGATATGAAAATAAACTTTTTCACACTGAGTGGTTCAGATTGGAATGCACTGCCTGGAAATGTGGTGGAGGTTGGTTCAACTGAGGCATTTAAGAAAACATTATTTTTATTCAAGTAATCATCTAACCTGCAGAGATACAGGGAAAAGGTAGGGAAATGGCACTAAGTCATGTTTGTTTGAAGAGCCAATGCAAACATTACGGGCCATGTTACAGCCCTTCTGCACTAGAACAATTCCGTGAAGATTCACCTCCTTATTATCTTTGGTGCGAAAGAGACGCTAGAGAGAAAAAAGTTACAAAGTCATGGAAATAAAAATCAGGAAAGATGCAAAATAGGCTGCTGATTTGTCACCAACCATTTTACACCAACACACAAAGTCAAGATCTGCCCCACTGGCTGCGAACCCACCAGTTTTTTTTTGAGGCAGGTCTTAATTTAGGCAGCCAGCTCTCCTACCCACAGCGAGTGTTAGCATAATTAATATATCAAACTGAAGTTCATATGTGATATCCAAATACAATATTTGATTGAATAAACATTTCCCTCCTGCTTCCTAAACCCAACCACAAATCATGGTCAAGTGGGAGGTGATCAGTTCCAGCACCCCATATAGAAGTCCTACCTGCTCTCATTTATATTACTGTAAACATTTGACAAAGATCTTGCTATTAATTTACAGTTGGTTTTGGATGTAGAATCACCAGTTTGTCTTTTGCTTTAATGCCTTCATAATCTGTTATAAACTTAGGGTGATACTGGCTTCTGATATAGGAACCGTACTGGCCAATCTATTCTGGCTAGAGAAAGGGAAGCAGAAACAACAGATGGAAGGCTTACATGGAACTATAGCTGCAGGGCAATAAGAAGAAGGGGAAAGTTCACAGGCATCCATATCCACACAACACGGAGACTGAGCGACTTAATATTCTCAGACAAGAGTGTTACAGAGGTATCTGAGTGTCCTGATACATGAATAAAAAAATGTTACCCTGCAGATAAACTAAGTGATTAGAAAGGCAAGTAGAATGATATGTATTGCAAGGGACATGGAATATGAAAGTAGGGAGATTTTACTGCAGCTGTACATGGCATTGTTTAAACCACATCTGGCATCATAGAATTCCTATAGTGCAGAAGAAGGCCATTTGGCCCATCAAGCCTGCACCAATAACAATTCCACCCCAGGCCCTAACCCTGTAACCCCACGTATTCACCATGCTAATCTTCCTGACAATAAGGATCAATTTAGCATGGCCAGTCCACCTAATCTGCACATTTTTGGACTGGGAGAAGACCAGAGCACCCAGAGGAAACCCACGCAGACACGGAGAGAATATGCAAACTCCACACAGACAGTGACCCAAACTGAGAATTGAACCTGGGGCTGTAATGCAGCAGTGTTAACCACTGTGCCACCATGCTTCCCCAAATGCTGTGCACAGTTTTGGTCTAATTTGAAACATGATGTCATTGCATTAGAAACAGTTCCAAGAATGTTCACTCAACAACTTAACTTCTGAAGAAAGGTTGAATGGGTTGGGCCGTTACCCATTGTAGTTTAAAAGAGATAATCTTATTGACACAGATGAGATCCTGAAGGGACTTGATAGTTTTTAAAGTTTACTTCTTAGTGTCACAAGTAGGCTTACTGCAATAAAGTTATTGTGAAATTCCCCTAGTCACCACATTCCAGTGCCAGTTTGGGTACTCTGAGGGAGAATTTAGCGTGGCCAATGCACCTAACCTGCATGTTTTTCAGACTGTGGGAGGAAACAAGTACACCTGGAGGAGAACATACAGACTCCCCACAGGCAGTGACCCAAGTCAGGAATCGAACCCTGTCCCTGGAGCTATGAGGCAGCAGAGCTAACCACTGTGCCACCGTGCCATTCGCATAGGGCGATGTGATAGGATAGATACTAAAATGATATTTGCTCTTGTGGGGGGTACTAGAACTAGAGGACGCAGTTAAATGTGTGCCCTCTGAGGCTGCAGGTGAACAATGAGAAATTTTAAAGCAAATGCCCAGTTCAGTTTCAGGTTTTTTTAAAATCTGGGAATCTGAGAGTATATTGTATTTAAAATTGCGTGGGTTGTTTTTCTACATTGCATCCTTCCTTAACTTTTGCATGACATTATATATAGCAGCAGCATCTTATTACATGGTAATGGCATGATGTAAAGCTTACTGTAAAGTAGAAAAAGGTTTCAATCATACTGTGACTTAATTAATTTGCTAGCACTCCCTACACACTTCCTTCAACTGTTTTCCCACAGGCATCTCCTGCAAAGAAGTCACGACAACAAGTCAGTGACTGATTTTATTTTTCCTCTTGCTCTTTAACCCTTTCAGTGACATGTTCATGTTTCAAATTCTATTATTCGGCAATGTATTCTTGAAGCTTGCTCTTTTTCTCATTTGAGTAATATTACAGCTATATTGTATTTATAATAAAGGCATCTATACTTTGTTGTGTATACTCTTATACATAAAGGCCACACAGTAAATACTGATAACCTACAATTTACCTTTCCAAACTGAAACATTGATATAAGATTTGCATTATGCAATCAAAAGGACTGACCTTTAAATATTCACTTCCTTTATCACTAGTATCCTGGTCATTTTAAGGCCTTGTTCTCCTTTATTTCCTCATAAGAAGCAAAATACTTAAGTAAAACTATATAACCAGCAAATTTTGGATAGAGAATATTGAAAACTAATTTTCTTTTTTTAAGAGTGATAACCAACCCTTCTAACTTGCAACAACATCACCAATACTTCTCTGTTGCTGAGTCAAAATCATGGAATTCCCTCCCAGCAGCGCTGTGGATGTACCTACACATAAGAACATAAGAACATAAGAAATAGGAGCAGGAGTAGGCCATCTAGCCCTTCGAGCCTGCCCTGCCATTCAATAAGATCATGGCTGATCTGTCGTGGCTCAGTTCCACTTTCCCACCCTCTCCCCATAACCCTTAATCTCCTCTCTTATCAAAAACCCGTCAACCCGCGTCTTAAAAATATTTAGCGAGGCAGCCTCCACCACTTCAACGGGCAGAGAATTCCAGAGATTCACCACCCTTTGAGTGAAGAAGTTCCTCCTCAACTCTGTTCTAAACCACCCCCCCCCTTTATCCTGAGGCTGTGCCCCCTAGTCCTACTGTCTTTTTTGAGCGGGAAGAGTCTCTCCACCTCTATCCTATCCATCCCATTCATCATCTTATATGTCTCAATGAGATCTCCCCTCATTCTTCTAAACTCTAACGAGTACAAGCCTAGTTTATTCAGCCTCTCCTCATAGCTCAACCCCCTCAACTCCGTTATCAGCCTAGTAAACCTCCTCTGCACTCCCTCCAAGGCCAAAATATCTTTGCGCAGGTGCGGCGCCCAAAACTGCACACAGTACTCCAGCTGCGGCCTCACCAATGCCCTATACAGCTGCAGCAAGACCTCCCTACTTTTATATTCAATCCCCCTCGCTATGAAGACCAGCATCCCATTCGCCTTCCTGACCACCTGCTGCACCTGCAAGCTGGGTTTTTGCGACTCATGCACAAGGACCCCGAAGTCCCTCTGCACCGTCGCCTGCTGCAGTTTTTCGCCCCGTAAGTAATAGTCCTTCCTACCATTATTCCTACCAAAGTGGACCACCTCGCACTTGCCAACATTAAATTCCATTTGCCATTTCCTGGCCCATTCGCCCAGCCTATCTAGATCCTTCTGCAGACTCTCCACACCCTCCGCACAATTTGCCGTTCCCCCAATCTTGGTGTCATCAGCAAATTTCGACACCCTACACTCGGTTCCCTCCTCCAGATCATCTATATAAATGGTAAAAAGCTGAGGCCCCAGCACCGACCCCTGGGGCACTCCACTAGTCACCATCCGCCAATCCGAATAGCACCCGTTGACCCTCACTCTCTGCCTCCTATTTGACAACCAATCCTCTATCCATGCTAACACCCTACCCCCAACTCCATGTCCCTCGACCTTCTGCAATAACCTCTTGTGAGGTACTTTGTCAAATGCCTTCTGAAAATCTAGAAAGACCACATCCACCGGCTCTCCTCTATCCACTGCCCTAGACACATCCTCATAGAACTCCAGTAAATTTGTCAGACACGACTTCCCTTTAATGAAACCGTGCTGCGTCTGCTCTATCAAGCAATTCCCTTCAAGATGCCTTGCAATTTCCTCCTTAATGACAGATTCTAACATTTTACCTACCACAGACGTTAAACTAACCGACCTATAATTCCCCGCCTTTTGCCTGGCACCCTTCTTAAACAACGGCGTAACATTAGCCATTTTCCAATCATCCGGCACTTCCCCGGAATCCAGCGACGTCTGGAAAATAACCACCAAGGCATCCACTATCACCTCCGCCATTTCTTTCAGAACCCTCGGATGCATTCCATCCGCTCCTGGGGACTTGTCCACAATCAGCCCCTCCAGTCTGTCGAGCACCACCTCTCTAGTAACAGTAATGTCATTAAGACCCTCCAGTCCTACCACCTTTCCATCGCTAACACCTGGCAAATTATTCACGTCCTCCTCCGTGAAGACAGAAACAAAAAAGTTATTCAATACCTTAGCCATATCCCCATCCCCTACCACTAGACCTACACCTCGGACTGCAGCAGATGAAGGCAGCTCAGCACCCACTTCTCAAAGGCAATTAGGGATAGGCAAAAAGTGCTGGCCCAGCCATGCCTGTATTCTGTAAAATAATAGAACCATTTTGGAAATCATTGCTCCAGATTACTTTCTGAAAAATAGTTGATATATTGAGTGCATCATAATTGCCTACACTTAACTGCAAAATTGAATTGGAACAAATGTAAAGGGAAGGCTCAAACTACAAGTTGAGGTATCTAAAAAAAATTAAAGAAATAGACTGTTCCTGTGAAATAGCTCTTATACTTGATTCGTGTGGGCTTTGACAACTGGTCTAGAGATGTACATATCAACAATCAGCAAGAAATTTTTAGCATAGTGTTGAGGTTAGTTTTGTTGGAATCTTTGGCTGAATTGTTGAGGAATCATCTATTTTATATACTTAGCTCAATGTACACCCAAATTTCTTTTTATCAGAAATCCTTTGTGTTCTGAGTGTATTTTGATAAAAATTTAAATTGTCAGAGAATGTTGCCACTTACTGTTTATAGCCTTTTCTTTAGCCTGACAATTTATCAGTCTTGAAATGACAAATCCTGAATGTTTTATTTCAAACACATTCATTGTTAAAGTACACAGGGATATCATGTTTCAATTTTTAAAAGAATTGAAAATGATTAACTGTTGATCTGTTGCCGTGAGCTCTTTGCAAGGGATGGCTGTGGGAAGCCAGTGGCAGGAAGGGAGAATGAGAGCCCGAACATTTTAATCAAGCTCATTTTCGTGCAGCCTATCTCTTTCCCCCATCAGATGGTGAGAGACGCTTCCTAACAACAACACCACTGCCACTTTCATTTCATTCATTAACAGAGGGCAAGGAAGTGGGGCTTTTAAATGACTCTTTATAGCAACGCATTGCTATTAATAAAAATTCAGCTGCAAAGCCAATGGCAATTTGAGAATAAATAGCAGTTCAATGTTTGTTTAATGTCTCGAGGCCAACCTAATACTTGAAACCAGTTTCTGAAAATTTCAAGATCAGTTCAGAAATGAAATTAGCTGTTATTTGTTGAAACATCTGGCTGTGAGAGTGAGAATCTAGATTTCTTTAAGGTTCAACTTTAGAAGGTTTATTGTTCAAGTACTGATAAAACTATATTTGAAGTTTTGACCAGTCCACAATATTTTAGCACTTATGTGCAGTCTTTCTCCCCATCAAACAAAGAGGGGTGAAATTTGCCCTTTGAGCTGAGCATCGGGCCACTTCTTGAGGCAATGATCCAACCTTCTGACTGCTGTACCCACATACCATATTTTCTCAGAGTCAGGAATGGGCTGGAGTGGCCTCCAGGAGCAGGGTGGAGGTAGAAACGGTGGTGAGCAGGCAGAGGCGAATCTGTTTGAAGTCTCAACTTAGTTCTCTCTGATACTAGCCCAGCTCTGCAGATAAGTGTGAGATTCCCTATATTATCACTCCAAGTCCCCTCACTCACCTCCGTATCCCTTCACATACACATCCCATTGCCACTCATCCACTATCCACCATGTCCAAAACTCTTGAGTCCTATAATAATATTGGGAAGTATTTGAGATGTTCATGAAATTGTCAAAATAAACAAAGTCGTAAGTGGTCGTAACTGTCAAGTTAATAAATGCACAGTCTCTTTGGCAACTATGTCAGCAACTGCTGTTGAACTGAATCCATATGTAGTATTTGGAACTCAGATTACCATGTATAATGAGATTCTATTAACAAACCCTGCTGAACTGAATGTATTAGTGAGATTTGGAACTCAGCCAAGCCTTCAAAATGGGATTCCATTGCACAGCTGTATAAACAAACATCCAGAGCTGAACGCATTAAAACCTTTCAAGTCAATGAAAGAATGCAACGATATTATTAAGCTTAAAAGACGCCTGAGCTGTCATTCAATTAAAAGATTAAATCACAGTAAAGAACTGACACAGTCAAATGTGAATATCAATGTAGTTCAGTGCTGAAGTGGACATTTATATAGATGATCTGGAGGAGGGAACCAAGTGTATGGTGTCGAAATTTGCTGATAACACCAAGATTGGTGGAACGGCAAATTGCGCAGAGGGTGTGGAGAGTCTGCAGAAGGATCTAGATAGGCTGGGCGAATGGGCCAGGAACTGGCAAATGGAATTTAATGTTGGCAAGTGCGAGGTGGTCCACTTTGGTAGGAATAATGGTAGGAAGGACTATTACTTACGTGGTGAAAAACTGCAGCAGGCGATGGTGCAGAGGGATCTCGGGGTCCTCGTGCATGAGTCGCAAAAACCCAGCTTGCAGGTGCAGCAGGTGGTCAGGAAGGCTAATGGGATGCTGGCCTTCATAGCGAGGGGGATTGAATATAAAAGTAGGGAGGTCCTGCTGCAGCTGTATAGGGCATTGGTGAGGCAGCAGCTGGAGTACTGTGTGCAGTTTTGGTCGCCGCACTTACGCAAGGATATTTTGGCCTTGGAGGGAGTGCATGGGAGGTTTACTAGGCTGATACCGGAGTTGAGAGGGTTGAACTATGAGGAGAGGCTGAATAAACTAGGCTTGTACTCGTTAGAGTTTAGAAGAATGAGGGGAGATCTCATTGAGACATATAAGATGATGAATGGGATGGATAGGATAGAGGTGGAGAGACTCTTCCCGCTCAGAAAGGACAGTAGGACTAGGGGGCACAGCCTCAGGATAAAGGGGGGGGCGGTTTAGAACGGAGTTGAGGAGGAACTTCTTCACTCAAAGGGTGGTGAATCTCTGGAATTCTCTGCCCGTTGAAGTGGTGGAGGCTGCCTCACTAAATATTTTTACGACGCGGGTTGATGGGTTTTTGATAAGCGAGGGGATTAAGGGTTATGGGGAGAGGGTGGGAATGTGGAACTGAGCCATGACAGATCAGCCATGATCTTATTGAATGGCGGGGCAGGCTCGAAGGGCTAGAAGGCCTACTCCTGCTCCTATTTCTTATGTTCTTATGTTCTTATTATCCCTTGGATAATTTACTCAAATGCATCTGAACACTTTTCCACTTTCACAATTTCAGCCATTTTAATGATTACTCACCTTTTAAAGAATGGAATCCTTTCATCAATAATTATGGAAAACACTTAACTGATTATAAAGCATTGAATTATGATGTGAAATCATCAATAAATTCTGAACTTATCTGACAAAGGGTTCCTGACTCCAGACTGGGGATTTACTGTGATCCACCACACACCTGAGCTGTTGTGCATAACAGGGCCAAACTCCTTAAAATAGCAGGGGGTCTAACATATAAACCTGTGAAATGCAGCTAGCCAGGTTGGAGTGCTAAGTGTACACTCGCAACGCACTCTCTTTCCTGTGTCATTCAAAGTAGCAGGCATAGAAATTGGGTGAAACCTCTGGATGAGGTATCATTAACACATCTCTAATCCCACATACCAGCGAGGGTTTGCTCAGCAAATCTGGCCCCAAACTTCAACTGACATTAATCCTTGATGTTCCTAAACATCAAAGCATTCCAGGTAAGATTAACTGCTGTGGAACAGGGCACTAAATTTCCAGGGACCTAACCAAGGCTGGTGAAATATCAACCAGGTTTCCTTCTCCCGATTGTTAAAGTTATCTTGTTCCTTTCAACCAAATTGCTTGCCAAAACAAATGGCCAAAGATTAAAGAACAATCTTTTGGTTTGGAAACAGAAGGTGACTGATACCTTTGAAACATTTCCCCAAATAAATTGTCAACCTGTTTTACGCTGCATCCAATTTTAGTTCCAAAAGGCTGTCATCAATGCTTTTACTTGGTCTTTGGCCAGAAAACGTATTCCTTGTTGTCCCTAAAGCAGCCACTCTCTCAAGCAGGCATTGCATGGAAGAAAATCCTGCTTGGATAGTGTTTCCTAAGGTGGCATTGGAATCCTCATCTGCTGAGAAGCATGCAGCATTTCTACATGTACAAGATGCTCTGCCGGCACATTTTACATCCCTCGATCATTGTATTTTGCTCTGCTGTGAATGACATTTCTGAAGGCTTGTTCAGCAACATCATGCCCCACCTTCAATCTTTCAGCTTCCTTGTGACTCACCCAATAATGATTCATTACCTACCCTATACTGATGATTCACACTAGCTCTACCTGGTTACTGGAAGTGAAGAAGTGGGTCATTTGCTGCAAACAACAGCAAATGTAGACTGGTCTGTGATCTAGCTCATTTTCAACTGCTTCAAGTGTCTGCCCCTCTTTTACTGGTTCTAACAACAGTAGAACATTGTTTATCAGGATTCTGCTGTGATATTCTCACCACATCAGTCTCAATCAAGGCTGAAGTTCTCCCACATCTTTCCCACCATGGAAATCATGGCAGGCAGGACAGAAAATTTGAAGGACCATTCAAAAATTCCTTGAGCTTGGGCAGGAATTTCCGGTCTTGATGTGCGTGTGGCAGAGGATATTTTGTTTCAGCAGTGGTTTGTAGACACTATTGCAGCTTTTCCTAAAAGAAGCAATCGTGGGTGTAGAACCTCAAGTCCCTTGGAAATAACATAGAATGTCTTTCTCCTCCTGCTAGGTTAAATTCTGGGATGCCAGAGGTCCAACATATAATTCCCTAGCATTGTGTGTTCACTTCTTCTATAAAAATGTCATAGACAAGCTAGCAGTCATCCCTGACTTTAGATTAAACCAAAAAATAGTTCACTGGAAATTACACAATGTTAAATAATAAATGGAAGTTAATTTTACAACCACTTTGTTACATGGAATTATAGAATCTCTGCAGTGCAGAAAGAGGCCAGTCAGCCCATTGAGCCTGCACTGACAGCAATTACCCTGCTAATAAACCTGACACTAAGGGGCAATTGTGCATGGCCAGTCAACCTAACCTTGCACATCTTTGAGCCCTATGTGGAAAAGAAAAAGCACATTAAGTGATGAAGTTGTTTTAAATTCACATGAAGGGTTAAAGCAGAGCTCAAATTAAGTCAATTATTAATGAAATTATTATTTTCTTTATAAACCTGCTTTAACAAGTAATTATTCTTAAAAATAAAAATTGTAAGTATTCCTTGTTAGAATTCCCTCTCCACTTGTTTTGATAACCATCATGTTGGCAATAATGCGTTCCTCCACTCCTACTTCTCAGACATCTCAGCATTCAAGGGATGTTACACTAAAGGGCATAGTGTGGAAAGCAAGTCACAAACTGCCAAAACAGTCATCATTCTCACCACAATTTCCTTTTGCATTGATAAAGAATGTGTACTATTATCTTATGGAGCCATCATTTGCAATGATCCCTTATCTCCATGTCTGGTGTGACACAAGGACAATGGACTTGCAGAAACTGAAATGAAAACTACTAAAAAATGCAGCATTCTGTGATTGAAAACACCCTCAGGAAATAATGGTTAATTTCTCATCGCAGAACTTTGAAAAAAAAATTTGCTCATTTCTCTTCTAGTTTAGGCTCCACCAAATTGCTTCTGAAATGTAGCTAAGAACTCTTGTTAAGGATGGAATTTGAAAACTGGAAGGCAAATTAACTGCTGGGCAATCTATTACACCAATGGAAAAGGCTTTTATAATGCACATTATCGTGTTGAAATGACTCAAAAAACGGGAAGCAATCCTTGTCCACCTGGCAGAAACTGCAAAGGCCACTAGTCTCTGATGTATCATGCCTTTTGGCATCCTTCAATGCTCTCTTGAGCATACGGAAAGGACCCTGACCACACCCTCCCAATCCACTTCCTGTGCTCCCCAGCCTCCAGTGACATCGCTGGGAGGTGACCTCAACAGGAAAAACGTTATGGTTTGCATGTATTTAAATTGAATTAATGTACTGCCCGCCCAACTCTATCAGCATTTCTCCCTTTACCACTGTGTTTACCAATCTGGAACCGTGCTTTTAGGGACCTGCTGAATAAAAGTCTGAGTCGGATGCTCCAGTCTCTGAAGAGCGTGTTCAGTTATTCCAACAGTTCTCTGATTCAGATCAGTTACGGGTGGAGGCGGGTCACATCATTCTCTGGTTGGAGGGGGGAGGAGGAGAGTGAGGTCAGATCGTTGTCTGGTTTGGGGGGGCAGGAGGAAGAGGCGGATCAGATGTATCTCTGACGGGGGGGAGGGCTGATCGTTGTCTGGTGGTGGGAAGGAGGAGGCGTGTCAGATGGATCTCTGGTGGGGGGCAGGGGGCAGGGCGGTCCGCTGCCATTCTGCAGGTGATGTGGGGGGAGAAAGGGAGCAGGGGTGACGATTGGTCTAGGTAGTGGGAGGGGGTGGATAAGGGTGTGTGTGTGTGTGTGTGTGTGTGTGTGTGTGTCCCTTATCCACACCCCCACTACCCACACACATCACTGCCCCCCTTATCCAACCCCCATTACCCAGACTGATCGCCCGTAGAGTGGCAGCAGAAGGCCCTGCTCCCCAAGGTCCATCTGCCCCCTCCGAGATACATCTTACCTGCCTCCCTCCTTCCCCACCGAGGTACACCATCACTCCAGCTTTTTGCACCTGGCCGCTTTCTCTGCTTTTTGCGGCTCAGGAGCGATCCGACATGGGCGCAATTTTTCCAATTTTTTTTCTAACTGCGCATGCGCAGTTCAGAACTCCAATCGTTCCAGCAGAGCTAAGCCCCGCCCATAGTACGAATCAGACTGGAGATGGCTGAAAGTGTATGGGGGCGCCTGAAAGTGGATTTCTAAATCGGATCTGTACTACGCCCAGAATCGGCACTTAGAATGAAAATGGTAAAATCAGGCCCAAAGTGTCATTTAGTGGAACCTGTTGTTGGAAAATAAAACAAGTAAATGAAGTTGGATTTCTTCTTCAGTTCTCTGTCCAGTACTTTGCTGCTGGCATAAATCAACAGCCTGGGTTTCAGAAGGCACTGAGTTCCTGTGCCAATATACATTTTTACTGCATGTTGTGACCTGGAGCTTTAGATAGTGATGGTCGAGGCTCCAATTTCTTTCCATCACATAGCTGAGCAGGGATCATTCTCATTCTTATCACCCACCATTGGTATATGTTGGAAGGGTTTACAAGTTGATACTTAACCTATTTGATCATGTTGTGAATAAACCTTCCTTAGAGATCAAGTCCTGGAATGGAGCTTGGACCTGGAACTTCTGGCTCAGAGATAGAGACAGTATAATTGTGCCACAAGACCTCCTTGAAGTTGGTTTCATACTTTTAAAAGTAAAGAAATCTGGAGAAATTTCAAGACAATAATTTAATTATGGTGTTCAATGACTTTTATAAGCTGTCTGAACTTTACTCTTGTAGTTATTGAGATTGTCTGAACATCTTAATTAGATTACTGCCTTGTAATGCTATCCAGAATTGATTATTCTGTAATTTAATAAATATTTTGAAACATTATATACCATAAAGTAATTTAATCTCATGGTCTAATAGTTGGACATTCGAAAGCTGTGGGTTGGTGGGGACATGATTGGGAGAGGTGGAAACTATCAAATTGGGGGTGCAGCACAATGGGAACACAATCAAGTTGAGATTGGCAACAATCTTTGCCACTGCAGTGCAGCCAAGGGCAACACTACACGATCAGCTGAGTATTTTTTTACTTAACCTTTTTTCAATAGAGATCTTCAGTGCTTCTTTTAAGAACCAGTAGTTAGGATGAAGTTTTGCTAAACACTGTGTGCCCTTTGTACACATCAAAGGTTTCTAACACTTGTTTTGGGCTTGGGGTGCTTTTTCTGTCTTTACCTCATGGGGATGGTTGATCAGATGCATAGGCATAAATTCAGCATCTGAGAAGCAGCCACAGTGCCTTTTGAAATTACTCTGGCTAATTTTATGTGGCAACTATTAGCTACTGTAACTACACAGTGTATTATATATATATCACTAAAATGGAACTGAATGGTTTTATTGCTTTAACATACATTACTTAAGATAATTTTTTTTTTCATTCATTACTTCCCTTTTAGGAGCCAAAATTTTACGTTTTTAGGCAGGCATGCACCTGACCCAGTAGTGTGTGAAATCATGCAAAAGAATGCCAGGCATATATCCCACATCTGCGCAATATTTGGTCAGCTGATGCACACTAGAATCAGACACGTGCCTGCCCACCCACAACCACATGTTAGTTCATTAAGAGGTCAATTGATCTCAATATTGCACGGCCTATCTGTTTTCAGTTAGCATTTGAGCCGATTGGCAAGGCAGCGTTTATATTTTTGCTGCAACCCCGATCTAGGCAGGGTAAAATAAAATGTTTGGAGACTGGGAGTTTGTGCTTGGATGTGCTGCCTAGACACACTTTGCAATGTATTTCCATTATAATTGTTTTCTTTTACAGGTTTGCAGTTCTTTGCGACACCTCTGCATTGGCTGTCTCTGAAGGAGTACATTAGAAGAGCGAGCTCACACCTTTCCTTTCCTCGGTGCCCACATTCTTTCTTTCCTTCACAGCAAAACTGAGCCTTTTCCAGTGCACGTTTCATACTGGCTTCCCATTAGTTGGCCGGCTGATGCAACATCACGTACCAGGGCTGCTCAAGGTCAGAAGTGCATTTCGTGCCCACTTAACAAGCCCACCAAGTGCGCACTCCTAAAGGGCGTAAAACTCAGGCCAGGGAGTTTTTAGATGAGCTCAGTCACAGGGCGATCCAGCTCCAATGTCCTATTTTCATGGCTGTCCAATAGAATGGGTTGCACGCAGCAGATTGATTACAGCATAATAAGAGATAACTGTAATGTATCTATGGATAAAGGCAACTGACTGGCAAGATTGGAAGAGTTTCTGCCTTTAAGCTTCAATTTCCAAAATGTGCTATTGACTTGACAACCTCATGCATGTCGATCATTTGTATCTTTCACTTGTTTCTCCTGGGCTAGTATGCAAAGTCTGTACCTTCGCTATAGGATCACATTCATAACCAGTCTCATCTGAAGTCACTTGGGGTTGCAATATTAAACTTATGACTGGCACGAGTTAACACGTAGTTGAAGTGGCAAAAATTGTTGAAACATGGCGTTAAGTTAATAACAGTACTGACTATCTAACACTGTCAAAGGTAGACAGTTCTTCAAGTCAAT
Source organism: Carcharhinus amblyrhynchos (assembly GCF_965287045.1). Lineage (NCBI taxonomy): Eukaryota > Metazoa > Chordata > Chondrichthyes > Carcharhiniformes > Carcharhinidae > Carcharhinus > Carcharhinus amblyrhynchos. Next base: position 95,965,865 of record NC_137326.1, on the reverse strand, counting down.
TCCCCCAATGATGTTTAAATCTGAATATGAAAAACCTCACTCTGTTTTTAAAAATAATACTTAATCAACTGATTCCTTTAAGGTTTAAGTTCTCAGCTCTGATCATGGGCTTGAAGCAAGCTGTCAAACTGTTGAAGTACATATTTGACTATAAGCAGAAGAAGATAAAATATTACCTTTCTCAGGTCTACTGGGCTGCTATTTGTTACAATGATGTGAATTTACATGATATCCTAGGGAAGTTTTGCAGTACCATCCCTGCCACTGACCAGAAAGCTCTCAGGTCAAGTGTCATTTCAAGACTAAATGGCCAGAGAATGACCATTCATAATGAGGTCCAAACTGGTTGATAATCAGTTTGCTAATTCTTCCAACACTTCCCCACTATTCCCCAAAGGGAAAAGAAAATCTGTGTGAAGATACAAAACAAACCTGATATCCTTTTGTGTGGATCTTTGTTAAAGTTTGTGTGCTTCAGCTGAATATTTTGTTTGTGGGAACAACTGACTTGGGGCTTGTAAAATGATAGCTCAGTAAAACATCTATTGGAGCTGAATTTCAAATTAATTGTGACTTTTGGTTGTATTTATAATTGGAAGAGTCATTAGTTTATATATACATATATACATATGCTTCATATATTGTCAGCTGTGAGCTATAACTGCCATTTCTTTATGATAGTGACTGTACTTCAGAAGTGATTACTTGTCTGTGATCACCTCAGTAATGTTGTGAAAGGCTCTGTGTACATGCAGTTTCTTTCTTTGGGTAGTTTTGCTTCAAAATTGCAAGAAAAATTTAATCCACACAACAAGTACTTTCTCAATTGAATACTCTTGCTACAGAATCAAAAGGTTATAGGTTCCAGGACTTGTAGTAAATAACATCTACTGCAGGACATCTAGTAGATGATTTGTCAGACATGCCATCTTTTGAATGAGGCATTTGACTGAGGTTAGCATGTGTTTTCATGGATGTAAATGACGTTGTTTGAAAAAAGGATGTGAAGATTTTCTAGTGCCAAGCCAGTATTACTCTTCCAAAAAAATCTACCAAACAAAAATGACCATTCAATAAATTTATTCCCTCTGGAACCTTGCTGCATGCAAAATCAATGTTATGCTTACCTAGGCAATGTGAATGCTTTGAAGTGCGTTCAATTTGTTTAATTATAAGTGTCCTGGCATGTCTAATAAATTGTTTTTGTAATCCAAATTACTTCCATCCTACTCACCCTACCGACCTCTTCTTTTTCTCCTACTCTAAGATATAATCCTGTCCCCTGAAAGGTTGTCCACCTTAGCTTTCCCATCATCTGGCACCCATAACTATGACCCACTTAAGTATGCTTCTTCGGCCAGTTATTACTGAACTGGTTTCCTTTCAGCAAAAAAACTGTTCGTTTAATAAAAAAAGTTTTGATAAATGATCTTTATGGTCAGCAGGAGTAGAGTATTAGGGAACAAAATTTCCCTAAAGGGTGAACTTCAGTCAAATAGCCCAGGATCAAGATGAACGAAAAATCCTGCAGATGCTGGAATTTGAAACGAAAACAAAAATGCTGGAAAATCTCAACAGATCTGACAGTATCTGTGAAGAGAGAATAGAACCAACTCTGATGAAGGGTCATCTAGACTCGAAATATTGACTCTAGTCAATGTTATTAGGAGGGGAGGGAAGGAAAATGGAAAGGAAACTCCCTCCAATCACATTCCTTTTACTATTAGAAGAACAATATCCTAAGGACAGTGTTTTTTAGAAAACCTCTATGCAATTCTTTTGAGTTTGTTCAATCTCAATAACCTTAAACATTTAAAAGGTATAGCTTGCTCTACATCTTTCCAATGAAAATGAAAGTAGCTTATTTACCCAGCCAAATCAGTTCTGGAATTAAGCTGAATCTAATTTAATTTTGGGTATGTGTTGCCATGTCACTGTGCTTCATTATTTTGTGCATAAACCCATTAATGTTAATAAAATGGGTACCTCTTTAATATACAAAACAAGAATAAGGAATTAAGTAACAATGCTTGTAACACTACCAAAAGGTTCTAAACCACCAGCATTTGACTTGAGATTTGCCCAACATTTTAGCCGTAGGATAAGCCATACATTGTAGCTTATGCTAAGCTTCTTTGCTTGAAGGTTCAATATGACTGAAGAATGTCAGAAATGTTAATATCAGATATTTAATACTTCAAAGGGCACAGAAATGTTGCACATGTGTGGACAGATCCAGCCATATTCAAGTCTTCTTCCTGTTTTCTACTGAAAAAGAAAAAGCTTCCACCCATATAGCATCTGCGCATGTCGTCTGAAAACCTTGCCAAGTGTTTTACACACAATGGGCAGAATTTTCCATTCTGTGGAAGAGTGTTAGCTCTGATAAGTAACCTGATATCTAGCTCACAGGCTGCACAGCCGAGTTTTCTCTCAAGACCATCCAGCACTCCGTGTAGAACTGCAGGCATGGCTCAGGCCATTACACTGACAGGGTAGAGCTGGAAAAAGCCAGCATCCAGGAATCCTGAGATCAGAACAATTCTCCCACGGGATTAAAGGCAAAATAAATAGGAATAGGGAACCTTGGATCTCAAGGGAGATTGTAACACTGGTTAAGGGGAAGAGAGAGTTGTATGAAATGTACAAGCAGCAAGGAACAGACCAGATGCATGAGGAGTATAAAAAGTGCAGGAAGATACTTAAGAGGGAAATCAGGAGGGCTAAAAGAAGACATGGGGTTGCTTTGGCAGACAGAGTGAAGGGAAGTCCAAAGAGCTTCTATAGGTATGTCAGGAGCAAAAAGATAGTGAGGGATAAAATTGGTCCTCTTGAAAACCAGAGTGGTAGACTGTGTATGGAACCAAAAGAGATGGGGGAGATATTAAATAGGTTTTTTGCATCCCTATTTACTGGGGAAATGGGCATGGAGTCTATGGAAATAGGGCAAACAGGTTGGGAGGTCATGGAACCTTTACAGGTTAAAGAGGAGGAGGTGCTGGCTGTCTTGAGGCAAATCAGAGTGGATAAATCCCCAGGTCCGGACAGGGTATTCCCACGGACCTTGAGGGAGGTGGGTAGTGAACTTGCAGGGGCCCTGGCAGACATATTTAAAATGTCAGTATGCACTGGGGAGGTGCCAGATGATTGGAGGGTGGCTCATGTTGTTCCGTTGTTTAACAAACGTTCCAAAAGAAATCCAGGAAATTATAGGCCAGTAAGTTTGACATCGGTGGTGGGCAAATTACTGGAAGGTGTGATAAAGGATAGGATCTACAAATATTTGGATGAACAGGGACTTATTAGGGAGAGTCAACATGGCTTTGTGCATGGTAGGTCATGTTTGACCAATCTATTAGAGTTTTTCGAGGAGGTTACCAGGAAAGTGGATGAAGGAAAGGTGGTGGATGTTGTGTACTTGGATTTTAGCAAGGTCTTTGATAAGGTCCCTCATGGGAGGTTAGTTAGGAAGGTTCAGTCGCTAGGTATACATGGGGAGGTTGTAAATTGGATTAGACACTGGCTCAATGGAAGAAGCCAGAGAGTGATTGTGGAGCATTGATTCTCTGAGTGGAGGCCTGTGATAGTGGTGTGCCACAGGGATCGGTGTTGGGTCCATTGTTGTTTGTCATCTATATCAATGATCTGGATAATAATGTGGTAAATTAGCTCAGCAAATTTGCTGATGATACAAAGATTGGAGGTGTAGTGGACAGTGAGGAAGGTTTTCAAAGCTTGCAGAGGGATTTGGGCCAAGTAGAAAAATGGGCTGAAAAATGGCAAATGGAATTTAACGCAGATAAATGTGAGGTATTGTACTTTGGAAGGACAAACAAAAGTGGAACGTACAGGGTAAGTGGTAGGACTCTGAAGAGTGCAGATGAACAGAGGGATCTAGGAATACAGATACAGAATTCCCTAAAAGTGACGTCACAGGTGGATAGGGTCGTAAAGAGTGCTTTTGGTACATTGGCCTTTATAAATCGGAGTATCGAGTATACAAGTTGGAGTGTTATGGTAAGGTTACATAAGGCATTGGTGAGGCCGAATTTAGAGTACTGTGTACAGTTTTGGTCACCTAGTTACAGGAAGGATGTAAATAAGGTTGAAAGAGTGCAGAGAAGGTTCACGAGGATGTTGCCAGGACTTGAGAAGCTGAGTTACAGGGAGAGATTGAATAGGTTAGGACTTTATTCCCTGGAGTTTAGAAGAATGAGGGGAGATTTGATAGAAGTGTATAAGATTTTGATGGGTGTAGATAGAGTGAATGCAAGCAGGCTTTTTCCACTGAGGCTAGGGGAGAAAAAAAAACAGAGGGCATGGGTTAAGGGTGAAAGGAGAAACGTTTAAAGGGAATATTAGGGCGGGGGCTTCATCACGCAGAGAGTGGTGGGAGTATGGAATGAGCTGCCGGATAAAGTGGTAAATGCGGGGTCACGTTTAACATTTAAGAAAAACTTGGACAGGTACATGGATGAGAGGGGTGTGGAGGGATATGGTCCAAGTGCAGGTCAGTGGGACTAGGCAAAAAATGGTTCAGCACAGACAAGAAGGGCCAAAAGGCCTGTTTCTGAGCTGTAAATTTTCTATGGTTCTATGGTTTCTTTTCTATGGTTTCGATGGGCATGGGGAACCTCATACCCTCACACACAAGAGAAACACCCAAGCACATCCAAAAGGAACTCCTTCCCCCACACATATGAGAGGATCCCCCAAATACACAAGAGTTAAACCCCCCACATACGCAAGAGGAACCCCCTCCACATGCACGTGGAACCCTACCCTATGAACAGGTGGAAGCGCCCCCCCCCCCCACATGAACAAGTGGAATTCCCCCCGTGTGCTCAATTGGAACTCCTCCTCCCCACACCAACCACCCCACACATGCAGAGGGAACCCCCCACAACACACACACACAGAGGAAGCCCCGCCCCCACAAGCACGAGTGGGCCCTACCTGTACACATGAACAAGAGGAACCCCCCAGTGGATCTCCCCAGTGGGCCAACGGCAGTGCCCCCAGAACTCTGGCACTGCTGGGGGCAATGCTAAGGAGCAATGCCAGAGTACTGCCTGGACATGTGCTTCCCTTTGCCTGGTTCCCATTTTTGAAAAACAGATGCAAATTTCTCCAACATGACACCAATTGGCAAAGCGTGCGTTCCAACTGTGAGGGGGGAGGGGAAGTCCACTCATTGTATTTAAATGATTGAAATTAGGTTCTCAACCTTCCTTGGCAGAAACCTCAGCACTGGGAGACAGGAAAATAGGGAAAACAAGATCTCGCCATTGATATTTGTGCAAATTTGAGTGTCGTTCACTCTCATGGTGAATGTGGTGAAAAATCACAACAAATGGACAGAATCCTGTGAAGGGTATGCAAGTCTCAGCTTCAGGCTGGAGAGCTGACAAGAATCCCACGTCACCTCTTTTCAGTAAGTCCTGCCACACTTTTGTCCACTCAAGTACTTGATAGACCAGCAGTTCGTCTTGCCTTGGGGCCTAGGGCTCTGAGACAAAAGTCCTGCCAACTGGCTGCCAATTCAGTTGAATGGCAATGGCATTGGGGAGGCAGTAGCTGCTCCAACGTGACACCCACCCAGGCCAAGGTCCGTTGCTGGATCCCAGGAGAGAGGAGATGGATGGCGGGATAGATATTGCCGGTTGACGTCTTGGAGGAAAGGGTGATGGGGTGATCACATAAGAACATAAGAACATAAGAAATAGGAGCAGGAGTAGGCCATCTGGCCCTTCGAGCCTGCCCCGCCATTCAATAAGATCATGGCTGATCTGTCGTGGCTCAGTTCCACTTTCCCGCCCTCTCCCCATAACCCTTAATCCCCTCTCTTATCAAAAACCCATCAACCCGCTTCTTAAAAATATTTAGCGAGGCAGCCTCCACCACTTCAACGGGCAGAGAATTCCAGAGATTCACCACCCTTTGAGTGAAGAAGTTCCTCCTCAACTCCGTTCTGAACCGCCCCCCCTTTATCTTGAGGCTGTGCCCCCTAGTCCTACTGTCTTTTTTGAGCGGGAAGAGTCTTTCCACCTCTATCCTATCCATCCCATTCATCATCTTATACGTCTCAATGAGATCTCCCCTCATTCTTCTAAACTCTAACGAGTACAAGCCTAGTTTATTCAGCCTCTCCTCATAGCTCAACCCCCTCAACTCCGGTATCAGCCTAGTAAACCTCCTCTGCACTCCCTCCAGGGCCAAAATATCCTTGCGCAGGTGCGGCGCCCAAAACTGCACACAGTACTCCAGCTGCGGCCTCACCAATGCCCTATACAGCTGCAGCAAGACCTCCCTACTTTTATATTCAATCCCCCTCGCTATGAAGGCCATCACCATCAAGGGCAAAGGGGTTGGCTGTCAATGGAACCCCAGCCCCACCCCACCCAAAGCTAGGTTCCATTCCAGCAGCCTGCAGGTGACATGGTGAGTCCCCTGTCCACCACTGCAATGACAGAATGAGATCCTTAACTGGGAATTAATTCCTCATTTAAAGGCCATAGTTGGTTGCAGAGTGGGAAGGCTATCCACGGACTTCCCATCAGGATTATATCAGGTTGGAGATGGGAAGGTAGCGTGGTCCCAGTCAACACCCTCCTGCCTAATTAAATGCCTCTCCAATACCAAACATTCCACAGGGGAAAGTACGGAATTCCACCCAATGCTTTGAAGTGTACACGCTGTGTCATTAGGTAGGAAGATGTAAGCCATTTTATATTCAGGAAGAACCCACAAACAAGGTGAACTACCGAATTATCTTTTTCTTGGGATACTAATGATGGGGAATGTAATTGGCCGCCCATACGGAGAGAACTCCTGATCATCTTTGTTGAATGTTGTGGGATCTTCATTGGGATCCGTCAAGGCCTTGCAAGACACAGTCTGGGAAATTTTAAGGTTCTTTTAATGGACCCAGGAGAAGCTATTAGCAAGTTTAAACCTGCCACACACACTCGACCTCCACCAGGACCCAGCCTACTGCTCGTCTCAGCCTGATAGCCAGTTAAATTCCTACCCTCCCCAACTGATGATTGCAACAGGACATCTGTTTGGCATCTGCAGCTCAGTAGCAGCATTTAAGTGAGTTCTGAACCCAAATTTGGATTGGACATTGTGTCGACATGACATTGTACCCATTTTGGGACTAAAGTTGAATTCCTTGGCTTTTGCTTTTATTTTGTGTTACAAATAATATTCTTATGCAGAGTGTCAAAAAATGTAGTGCAGGAAGTCTCTCAATCTTTTTGTTTAGCTTTTTGTTGCTACTTACATTGTATGCAAACCAAATACAAAATTTCTACGCTTTCAAAAATCCTTCCCAATCCCAATGGATATTCTATTTAAGGTCATCTAGCACCTATGCAATTAATTCTGTGACCTAGTCCATCTTAAGTCTGAAAGAGAAAATATTTAGTGAAGCTTTATGTTTCTATTGATTGGATGTGTCTGCTTAATGTATAAACTTTTTTACTATAACAGAAATTTAGCATGCACATACAACAAGGAAGAATATGCTTGCCTTAGATAAATGTCACAAAGGTTCATTCCATTGGTTCCTGGGATGAGAGGATTGTTGTGTGAGACAAAGTGAGTAGAGTGGGCACATATTTTCTGAAGTTTAGAAGAATAATGGGTGAACTCATTAAAATGTATAAAATTCTGACTGAGTTTGACAGAGTGGATGGTCAGAGCATAGAACCAGGTCAGCATCTCAGGGTAAGGAGCCAACCATTCGAGCTAAGATGAGGCAACATTTTTTCACTCAGAGAGTGATAAATCTTTCGAATTAACTGCTGCAGAGGCCTCAAAACTCAAAATGATGGATTTTTGGGCACCAAGAAAAGCAAGGGATACGGGAATAAGGTGGGAAAGTGGAGTTGATGTTGAAGTTTATCCATGACCTTACTGAGTGGGTGAAAATGACTCAAGGTGCTGAATGGCTTAGTCCTGCTACTATTTCATAATGTCTAATTCCCTTTGATATATTCTGTGGGTTGGCATCTTGTTAACATAGAATGCAAGACAACAAGCACTCGAGCCTCTCAATTGAATGGTTTCAACAATGATGCATTGGGTCTCAGTGAATATAAACACTTGTCAAACATACTGAAGCTATCATGCATATTTTGTTTTGTTGTATTCAAGTTTCAATTTTCTGTTCTATACGATTTCACACCAACCATGTTATTTAACTACTGAAGCAAGCAAAGTGACAATTGCTATTCTATATTTGTGCTCTCTGCAAGTTGTGAACCAAATAAAGGACTAGACAGTAGTCTGCCACCACAAAAGAAAATTGAGTTTCAGCTGACATTTACAGCAATTCTGTTTTCTAAAAGGCTAGGGCTTCCACCATTGAAGCAAATGTATACTCTGTGTGTGGACGCGCGCGCGCGTGTGCATGTGTGTGTGTGCGTGCATGTTAATCTGGACGACACTCCTCAATGTGGTACAGTCTGGCTGGAATACATCCACATCGCTATACTCCAAGTGAGGAGGGATGAATTGGCTCCCTTTGTTTATCCAACCCCCTTTTACTGGCTGCAACAAGATTATTCTCAAATTAAAGATTCCGCCCTTTCCAACCTTTGTGGATACCATTTCCCTCTAACTAGGCATTCTTCAGTTAAAGTTTAGTAGTGAGTTTATTCACTACTAAAGGTAATAAGAAGGCAAAACATATGCATGTATAGTCATACAGATTAGTAATAAGAATTGTGTCCAAAGTAAGCAAGTAAAGAAAAAGGTTCACTAAACAGTCCTCATCTCATGAGGACTAGGTGATTAAGCATTCTAACTCGAGATTCCATAGAATCATAGAATCCCTACAGTGCAGAGGAGGCCATTTGGCCCATCAAGTCTGCACCAACCACAATTCAACCTAGGTCTTATTCCTCTAATCCCAATATTTACACTACTAATCCCCCGACACCAGGGACAATTTAGCCCGGCCAATCAACCTAACCCGCACATCTTTGGACTATGGGAGGAAACCAGAGCACCCGGAGGAAACCCACGCAGACAGGAGGAGAAAGTGTAAACTCCACACAGACAATGACCCGAGTAGTTCACGCACATACACACAACTTGATTATTATGACTGTATGTGAGACTTTCTCTGGCACAGAAGTGTCACTAACTATATAATTATTTGCTGATGACAACAATATTCTGATAATGGAATTCACATAGACCAGAAAAGCAAAACTATCGGAACTATGGGCTGAAATCTCCCGTCCTCACTCATGGCTGGATTTTCTGGTGTTACTGAAAGCAAATGGAGTTTTGGCTGGAACACCAAATTTCCATTTTTTGCTTTCAATGAGTCCTGCTACAGATGAGACCAACGAATCCCAACCCTTTTGAGTAATTTTGGCAAATTGTTGGCAAACAAAACATTTAAGGGTTTTCATTCTTGGCACACCAGAGTATGTATTGATTGTATTCCTTCTGACAAGAGATAATTTACGTCTATTTCTTTTAGTGTGGTGTGTACTATTCTATGTGAATTTTAAACTGATACAGATAGACACCTGGTAAGCCAAAGTTCAGGTTATCAAACTGGATCTGACAAATGAAGTAGCTGTCAAATTTTGTGTTTCTTAAGTATTTGTGGGGTTTATGAAAAATTTGAGCACTCAACTGACTCCACCGTGCTTGTAACTGCTCTGCAGATGCTTGTTGCCATTTCAATGCACCCTCCTGCGAGGTAATGGTTCAGTGTTCATCAGTATGAAGCAGCTCTGGAGACATGATGAATACTGGCAACTATTTAAATAATGTAAATAAGGCTGAGGGTACATAAGTGTGATTTTTTACTCCTTTTAACTATTTTTAGATGCACTGAATTTGAAGTAAAATGTTTCGTGAAAGTATTAAAAGACATATTAATTAATTTGTGCATAAATTGTATCATTTTATTTTGACACAAGGTAGACAAAGAAAAATGATTCCCTTCAACAAACAGTACATTGACTAGAAGACATGGATTTAGGATCTTGGATGAGAGGTGCAGACGCAATGTGAAGAAGAACCATTTTTACTCAGTGGGCGGTGTTGCCTGGAACTCGCTAGTGAAAGAAGAAAGCAAACATGCAGGATTAAGGCTATCAAGTGGAAGTGGAACCAACTGAGCTGCCCCGCAAAGAATCAGCATGGACCCAATCTGCCTGAAAATGGGCCATAAACAACCTCTGTGCCCAGATATCTGGAACAAGACCTAGAGTAATCATTTAATACTGTATTTTAGAAATTAATTGACCATAGACTCCTTCACACATAACCAAGGTTTCAGAATCAATCATCTTGATTTATGAAAACTGAACGAAACTTGTAATTTTCAACTGCATGCACAAAATCATTGGACTGGATGCTACATTTAGAGAAATAGGAGTGGATGTTTGAAATCTATACAGTAGCAAATAATTCTCCAACTGCAACCCAGGTTGCTATGTAACTGAACACAACAAGCTAGTAATGTTTTGTTGTTATTTAAATCTATCGGTTAAGAGATCATTTGTGTCGCAGTAGGACTAAAATTCCAGGTATTCAAATTGGTGGATTAGTGGATGACAATTAAACATATTTGTGAGACATATCTGTCCATTGATACTTTATGTTGTTTTTTCTTATCCTATTTATTAGAAATGATTTTACAGATCCAATAATACAGCAGATGATGGAATGCCTAATGCATCCATTAAAAGTTGTGTTAAGGAATCAGTAATTTCTATTACAGGGCCCTATTTTACCATTTTGAATCTAAGTGCTGGGAGTGTTTCAGAATCGACTTTTAGACCCTTTCTCAGGTGCTCCCATGTGCATTCTGCCTGCAAAATTAGCAGCGAGTCCGAATCACACTGCACAAGCCTCTTGGTGGGCTCAGCTCTGATCGGCTCCTCCAACTGTGTATGTGTGGACAAAAAAAATTATAGAATAACACCCGCCTGCCACATCTCTCCCGGGCTGGATATTGTCTCCCCATGGTCCCACAGACAGTGCCTCACCTCCACAACATTTCTGACCTCCTAATCCCCCACCAGCTAGACCAATCATGAGCTCCTCTCCCCACCAATGATCTCAGGCAGAGAACTCCACCCTACAGATATCAGGCAGAGTGACCCCCCCCCCCACCTCCCCTCACCCCGGATCCTTCCACAAAAGGCCCCCATCTCCTCCAGACTCCATTGGCTGTGTGACACCTCCCTCTCTCTCCCCTGTCCCCAATCATTGAGGCACTGATTCACCATCCGCAGCACCCCCCCCTCCCCATTTGCACACCTGCAAGTGCTCACTTCCCCTCAGTGCTAACAAATAAACTGCATGGAACTTGCTAGAGTGTTCTGCCAAACTGATCTGTCCTAACAAGGGGCAGCTCCATTATAAACTCAAGAATGGATAGGCAGGTACACGTTCTTGTGCAAAACGTGTGCAAGATCAGTCCCCGATTTTCTGAGGGTGACCTGGGAAGGCTACTGGATGCAGACCCAGGGGGACAGATAGAAATGCTGCCTGGGAGGCAGTCACTGCCTCGGTCTGGCACTGGCCCTCAAGCTGCAAAGCAGTGCCAGAAAATAGTCAGTGACCTCGTCCAGGCAGTAAAGGTGAGTGCTGAACCCCATCTAGCATCTTCCACCAAATCTCCCCCAGATCCTCCCATCCCCAGCACCTTGCTTCCAGCTCCTGACCCCCAAGCACCTCCTCCCTATCCTCCCAAGAGCCCCACAGTGCTTGCCCCCAAAGGGCCACCACCTGATACTCTGCAGGAGTCACTCCATCATTTCTTTCATGGCTCCTTCTGTCTCCACAGGAGAAGATCAACCATAATACCCATGAGAGAGCAAAGACAGGAGGTGGTGAGCCAGACCCCTGAGTCTAGCTCACCCCCTTGGAGGAGCGGGCACTGGAGCTGTTAAGGGAAATGGAGATGTGGGCTGTCAGTGACAGCATGGTCGGGTTGCCATCCAGATGTGAGCACCTGTCATTCCTCCATTCGCTTTGAGACAACCTCTCAGGGGCATGAGTTCAGGTGCGAGGGGCAAAGTTTAAAGGAGATGTATGAGACATGTTTATTTGCACAGAGAGGGTCGTGGCGCCTGGAACTTGCTACCTGGGGAGGTTGTGAATGCAAATATGATAGTGACATTTAAGGAGCATCTCTATAGCTATGTAAATGGGATGGGAATAGATAGTCCCAGAAGGTAGGGGGTTACAAATTAGTCGGGCAGCCTGGTCGCTACAGGCTTAGAGGGCCAAAGGATCTGTTCCTGCTGTGTAATTTTCTTGGTGCTTTGTTCTAAGCTCAATTGAGAAATGTGAATTGTATTTGACATCCCAGATTCCTCCCCCTCCCTTGTATTCTGTGTTGCAGGGACGGATTTGGATGCCCCAGGGACTTTTGAGCTCCTACACATCCTGGTCCAAACACCTCGGACGAGTCCTCGGAGTACATGGATGAAGAGACCTCTGAGGATGACAGTTTTGGTGTCAGATTCCACCTCACAACTCACCAGATACTGACACGTCACTGGGTCCAGTTAGTGGTGAGGCTTCTGGTTCACTCTCTGGTGAGCACGACACATCTGATAATGTACGTCAGGTAGAGACGGGAATGTCCAAAGCTTCTGGCACGCGGGGGCCTGCCGGAAGCTAGCACTCAGTTGGCCCCAGGATACATGCTGAGTCTCTGCGATCACTTCTCCCTCAGCTGCTGGAGATGCAGCAATGGAGCCAGGGAATGCAGGAGGGGCTGATGGCTACACTGGACCAACGGCAAGGCTGTTGAGAGGACACCCAAAGCTTCCGGGTAGACCAGTTATTGCATGTTTTTTTAAAGTTTATTGCTTCAAGTGTCTTGCTTCCCAGGCCAACATTGCTAGGGTGGCATCTATACTGGAAAGCCTGGAGCAGGGGTTCCTCACCATGAGTGGCAGGATCCAAATGATGGCCAAGTCGCAGCAGGCCATGGCTGAGGAACGGAACAGCTTTCTCGAGATTCTGCAGCCCATGGCTGAGAGGGATGAGAGCTTGCAGAAGACCCAGCAGTACAGCATCCAGACATAGCGGGCTACAGCAGCTGCCCTGGAGAACATGGCACAGTCACAGAGGGTCATGGCTGAGGGCTTGCAGAGTATGGCCCAATCTCAGAGGGCACTTGCTGCGGCCATTAAGAGGTGGCCCTCAACTCAAGTGGCCACCTCAGAGGGCTCAACCCCCCCCGGGTAGGTTGCTGGAGATCCTCCAGCACTGGCAGAACCAGAGCTTCTGGAGCTCACTGCAGAAGCACTGCAATCTCATGGAGTGACCCAGGGGCCCACAGGAACTCCAAGGGAGGAGGAAGGGCTTGTACCGCCATGCACATCACAGCCACGGGGCATGGTAGCAGCAGGCCCCCTCCATCTCTGAGGTACAATCTGTGAAGTCACTGATACGCAGTGGTAGGTCATGTAAGGTTAGGAAGTTGTAGTTGCACTGAGATAGGATGGGTGAAGGGGTGCACTCGTTAGAAAGACATTTAAGCACCTTAACATTTTCTGTTCACAAGTTTTTGTTAGAACATCTTATTTTAATACCTTTATTACAATTAAATGTTTCTTCAGCACCCCCTGTGACTAATTTGTCTCGAGTAGGAATCCTCTTCCACTGATAATTGCCGGAGGGAGGTGTCATGTTGATGTCTTTTGGGGAGGCCCCTTGATGCTGTGACACTGAGAAAAGGAAGTCATTGGTTCCCCAGACCCACGAGCGATTTCCTCCCACCCCAAGACCCTGTATGGGGGTTTCAGATACCTTACCCACTAGACAGACATGGGCCCAGGTGCCAGAGTGCATGCAGAGCTCAGGTAGGAGTCAGACTAGTTTGCACCAAGGCATCATCATCATGTTGCTTAGCGAGTTGTCATCACCTTCCTGCCTGCTAAAAAAACTCACTAACACAGAATACCCAGGCCCAACACTCTGGTGTGACAATGTTGCAGGAGATAGAAGGAATTTTGGGGTGGGAGGGATGAAACTCAGACACAAGCACCTAGCAACTGGTGATCAAGGCCTCCCTTGTCACCCTTGCATGCCTCATTTGGGCTGTCAGCCTTCCAGTGCCTTTTTGGTGTTCCTCAGAGTGCTCTCCCTCCTGCTGGTCATCTTCCCTAGTGATGCCTGGCTGGTCGGCCCCCATGTCATCGTCCTCCTCCTCCTCCTTCAATAGATCACCTCTCTGTATTGCCAGATTGTGCAAGGCACAGCACGCGGACACGATGCAGGAAGAAATCACTGGGCTGTATTGTAGGGCTCTGCCAGAGCAATCCAGGAACCAGAATCACATTTCAAGAAGCCCAATGCACCTCTCCACTATCGTGCAGATGGCTACATGGGCCTCATTATAGTGGGTCTTTGCCTCAGACACAGGCCTCCTCACAGTCGTCATCAGCCATGTCTATATCAGCCATGAGTCACCCCCGCAGCCTGGGCACCTCCTCAAATGTCTCCGGGATGTCCGAGCCCCTGACAATGAAGTTGTGGTGCACACTGCCTGGGTGCCTTGCGCAGACATACATAATGTTCATGTTATGGTCACACACGAGTTAAACATTCAGGGAGTGGAACCCCTTTCTGTTGATGAATCTCCGCAGATACTATGGAGAGATGGGGCCTTGAGGGCGATGTGTGTGTGTGCAGTTGATGGCCGCCTGCGTATTAGACATCCCCGCAATGGCTGTGAACCCTGCAGCCAGGTTTCCTGATGGGCCGGGCCCAGGTTAAATTTGATGTTCTGCCCAGCCCGGGCATACAGGGCTTCTGTGACCTGCTTGACACAGGTGTGCACAGCTGTCTGGGGAATGCAACATACATCTCCATTAGGGGCCTGGAAGGAGCCAATCACATACAAGTTCAGAGTGGCTGTCAATTTGAGTGGGTGCCCCCCCCCCCCACACCCTCTCTAGGTGCCAGGTCCAGCTGGATGTACACCTGGATGTACAGGTGTTGCTCTTCCTCCTTTTGGAGGCGGAGACACCAGCGGCACACAGTGTCTGACATCTGTTCAAATGACACTCATGGATGGAACTGCTGGGGTCTCTGCTCCCTCCTTCTCCTGCACCCCCCACCCCTCCAAGATGAATGGTGGCCACCTCCTACTTCTGGTGGTCATCTCCCTCTACTCCTGCAAGTGGTAAGACCCGGGCCTCCTGTGCCCGCAATCCTTCCTCCAGCTCCTCCTCCTCCTCAGCTCCAGCAGCCACCAAAAGAATGTCAGTATCAATTGGTTGCATCGCAAAAGCCAGCTCGTTGGGGGAGAGGGGAGGGGGAGGGGAGGGGTGGGGATGGGGGGTGGAAAGATGGAGAGGTTAAGGAACACTTTCCCCTCCCAATTCCCCCACCCATATGCTCCCCACAATCACAGACACCCCCAATTCCCCCAGCCACATGCTCCCCACAATCACAGCCCCCCAATTCCCCCAGCCACATGCTCCCCACAATCACAGCCCCCCCAATTCCCTCAGCCATATGCTCCCCACAATCACAGCCCCCCCAATTCCCTCAGCCATATGCTCCCCACAATCACAGACCCCCCAATTCCCCCAGCCACGTGCTCCCCACAATCACAGCCCCCCCAATTCCCTCAGCCATATGCTCCCCACAATCACAGCCCCCCCAATTCCCCCAGCCACATGCTCCCCACAATCACAGACCCCCCAATTCCCTCAGCCATATGCTCCCCACAATCACAGACCCCCCAATTCCCCCAGCCACATGCTCCCCACAATCACAGCCCCCCCAATTCCCCCAGCCACATGCTCCCCACAATCACAGCCCCCCCAATTCCCCCAGCCACATGCTCCCCACAATCACAGCCCCCCCAATTCCCCCAGCCACATGCTCCCCACAATCACAGCCCCCCCAATTCCCCCAGCCACATGCTCCCCACAATCACAGCCCCCCCAATTCCCCCAGCCACATGCTCCCCACAATCACAGCCCCCCCAATTCCCCCAGCCACGTGCTCCCCACAATCACAGCCCCCCCAATTCCCTCAGCCATATGCTCCCCACAATCACAGCCCCCCCAATTCCCCCAGCCACATGCTCCCCACAATCACAGCCCCCCCAATTCCCCCAGCCACATACTCCCCACAATCACAGCCCCCCCAATTCCCCCAGCCACGTGCTCCCCACAATCACAGACCCCCCAATTCCCCCAGCCACATGTTCCCCACAATCACAGCCCCCCCAATTCCCCCAGCCACGTGCTCCCCACAATCACAGCCCCCCCAATTCCCCCAGCCACATACTCCCCACAATCACAGCCCCCCAATTCCCCCAGCCACACGCTCCCCACAATCACAGACCCCCCCAATTCCCCCAGCCACATGCTCCCCACAATCACAGACCCCCCAATTCCCCCAGCCACACGCTCCCCATAATCACAGACCCTCCCAATTCCCCCAGCCAAATGTTCCCCACAATCCCAATTCCTTGCAAAATTGAGAGGCTGCAGCAGTGCAATTTGCAAAGACTTTGTGCACATCCTTCAGCTGGAAGTGAGCTGAGTGCACTAGGACACAGCAGCATCGCAAGACCGGAGGTCAGTGTTGCAGTTCTGCAAGTCGGACATCGGAAATCCTGCTGAGCAACAAGTTCCCCAGCCCCAAAACCTCCCCCACCTCTCCAACATCCCCCCCCCCCCCCCCCCGCCACACACACACTCGCGGAGCCGCCACTGACCTAAGAAAGAAAATGGCTGCAATGAAAGGATGCCCGTGAGCAGCAGAAAATCATCAGACACTATGCATTTATCTTCTCACTAACCCTCACTGATGGAGCACTCAGATTGGACTTTTACGGAGCGTGTCTGTTCCGTGTCAATTGGTGGTAAAGTTGAGCGTGCAGCCCATTTAGTCAATTTAAATGGCTGTCAAGCCCATTTCGGGCACAGTCCTGATTGCATCCATTTTTGGCACAGAGGAGCCAGCACAGAGGCGGGCATGTTTGCTGGAGCAGAGAGAGAGCTAAGATTTTACCTGTTAAAAACCTGTTTAAAATAAGTTTAAAGCACTTTACTCTTTGTAGAACGGTTTAAAGCATTTATTTATTGTATTTACTGCTTTAAGAATTCTGAGGGAGTGGTTAAAAGGCATTTGTGGACCAGCCTGCTTTAATTATCAAGGGGCCACACGGTGAAGCCTTCCATTGTTTGCTGGAGCAGAGAGAGAGCTAAGATTTTACCTGTTAAAAACCTGTTTAAAATAAGTTTAAAGCACTTTACTCTTTGTAGAACTGTTTAAAGCATTTATTTATTGTATTTACTGCTTTAAGAATTCTGAGGGAGTGGTTAAAAGGCATTTGTGGACCAGCCTGCTTTAATTATCAAGGGGCCACACGGTGAAGCCTTCCATTGTTTGCTGGAGCAGAGAGAGAGCTAAGATTTTACCTGTTAAAAACCTGTTTAAAATAAGTTTAAAGCACTTTACTCTTTGTAGAACTGTTTAAAGCATTTATTTATTGTATTTACTGCTTTAAGAATTCTGAGGGAGTGGTTAAAAGGCATTTGTGGACCAGCCTGCTTTAAATCAGCGCCAGGTTTAAAAGGAGGCCTGGTGTAGACAGCGGGCAGCGTCTGAGCGGGCAGCGGAGTGAGTGGGAAGCAAAGTGAGCTAATAGTGCTTAATATCAAAAAGGGCTGGAAGGGAAAAAGGCCAGGTGAGTTTGTTTGAAAAAACAAGGAAAAAAATTTTTCAAAACTACTACAGCAAGAAACAAGGAAAAAAATTTTTCCCCATAAAAAATTACAGTGAATAATGGAGGGGCATGTGATGTGTGGTTTCTGTATGATGTGGGAACTGGTGGACCCCAGGGTCCTTCCCAGTGACCATGTCTGCAGTAAGTGCAGGTTGCTGGAAGAGCTCCAGCTCAAGGTGGATGAGCTGGCCTCTGAGCTACAGACACTGAGGCTCATCAAGGGGAGAGAGGGTGCCATTGTCAATGGGGTGCAAGTGACATCCACCCCCCCTAGACTGGCTAAATCTAAGGGTCAGGGACAAGAGGGGGCTGCTGGGAGGAGGAAGGGGGGTGAGTCTTAATCTGCATAACAGGTTTGAGGTTCTTGCTTCCACTCTGGAAGAGGACGAGGCAGGTGAGGTTGGTGAGCAAACTGCACACGGTACAGTGATGCAGCAGGACATAGGCAAAGAGAAGGGGAAAAGGAAGGTAGTAGTGATTGGGGATAGTGGGGTGAAGGGTATTGACACTGTCCTTTGTCACAATGACAAAGTGCACAGAAGGGTGTGTTGTCTGCCTGGTGCTCGGGTCCGGGATGTCGCAGCTGGGCTGCAGAGGAACCTGGAGTGGGAGGGTGAGAACCCGGTCGTTGTAGTACATGTGGGTGCCAGCGACGTAGGCAAAGTGCGGACTGAGGATCTGGGGAGGGAGTATGAGAAGCTGGGAATGGAATTAAAAAGTAGAACCGACAAGGTGGTTATCTCTGGGCTACTGCCTGAACCGAGTGCAGACGGGCATAGGGTTGACAGGATAAAGGAAGTGAATGGGTGGCTCAGGGATTGGTGTAGGAGGAATGGGTTCGAATTTATGGGGCATTGGCACCAGTATTGGGGTAGGTGGGACTTGTTCGGGCGGGATGGGGTTGGTCTGAATCGTGCTGGGACCAGAGTGCTGGCGAATCAAGTAAAGAGGACTGTAGACAGGGCTTTAAACTAATTAGAGGGGGGAGGGTGCGAGGGTAGGTGACGTTACGACGTCTAAAGTTAAGGAGAGGGTACAGGTAAGGGAAGAGGCCGAGGATGTCCCAATTGGTGGCGTTACGGCAAATAGGGTCCAGGTGAAGGCTGGGATGAAAGCGCTTTATCTGAATGCACGAAGCATTCGGAATAAAGTGGATGAGCTGGTGGCGCAGATCGACACAAATGGATACGATATGGTGGCCATTACAGAGACGTGGCTGCAAGGTGACAGGGACTGGGAGATGAATGTACAGGGCTATCAAGTGTTTAGGAAGGATAGGCAGGAGGAAAAAGGGGGTGGCATAGCTCTGCTGATTAAGGATAGTATCAAGGTGGTAGCAAGGGATGATATCGGAGCCAAAGAGCAGAAAGTGGAATCGTTGTGGGTGGAGATTAGGAACAGAAAAGGGAGGAAGACGCTGGTGAGTGTCGTCTACAGGCCCCCGAATAATGATCTGGAGGTGGGGCGGGCTGTTAACATGCAAATAGGTGCGGCATGCAGGAATGGGACGGCAGTAGTTATGGGGGATTTCAATCTGCATATCGATTGGTCGACCCATGTTGGACGAGGTGGGCTCGAGGAGGAGTTCTTGGAATGCTGCCGGGATAGTTTCCTCGAACAGTGTGTGTTGGAGCCGACGAGGGAGTGAGCTATCTTGGATCTGGTGCTATGTAATGAGGCGGGTAGAATTAGGGACCTTGCGGTGAAGGATCCTCTTGGGGAGAGTGATCATTGTATGGTGGAGTTTCTGGTGCAGATGGAGGAGGAGAAAGTGGGTTCCCGGACACGCGTCCTTTGTTTGAATAGAGGGGAGTATGGTAGGATGAGAGAAGAATTGGCGAATGTGGACTGGGGGAGCGCGTTGGAAGGTAGGTCTGCTGAGGAGCAGTGGAGGATCTTTAAGGAGATCTTTCTTGGTGCTCAGCAGAAATTTATTCCGATGGTCAAAAAGGACCGTAGGAGGAGAGGTAATAAGCCATGGATAACGAAGGAGGTGAAGGAAAGTGTTAAATTAAAAGCGGAGGAATTTAGAGTAGCTAAGAGCAGTGGGCGAGAAGAGGATTGGGAAAGGTTTAAATGTCAACAAAGATTGACAAAGAAGTTGATAAAGGAGGGTAGGAGAAGCTATGAAGCTGGGCTAGCACTTAATATAAAAAAGGATAGCAAGAGTTTTTATAAATATATCAAAAGGAAGAGGCTGGCTAGGGTGAACGTTGGTCCTTTAGAGGATGAGAAAGGGGACCTAGTGGTAGGGGATGGGGATATGGCTAAGGTCTTGAATAACTTTTTTGTTTCTGTCTTCACGGAGGAGGACGTGAATAATTTGCCGGGTGTTAGCGATGGAAAGATGGTAGGACTGGAAGGTCTTAATGACATTACTGTTACTAGAGAGGTGGTGCTCGACAGACTGGAGGGGCTGATTGTGGACAAGTCCCCAGGACCGGATGGAATGCATCCGAGGGTTCTGAAAGAAATGGCGGAGGTGATAGTGGATGCCTTGGTGGTTATTTTCCAGACGTCGCTGGATTCCGGGGAAGTGCCGGATGATTGGAAAACGGCTAATGTTACGCCGTTGTTTAAGAAGGGTGCCAGGCAAAAGGCGGGGAATTATAGGCCGGTTAGTTTAACGTCTGTGGTAGGTAAAATGTTAGAATCCGTCATTAAGGAGGAAATTGCGAGGCATCTTGAAGGGAATTGCTTGATAGGGCAGACGCAACATGGTTTCATTAAAGGGAAGTCGTGTCTGACAAATTTACTGGAGTTCTATGAGGATGTGTCTAGGGCAGTGGATAGAGGAGAGCCGGTGGATGTGGTCTTTCTGTATTTTCAGAAGGCGTTTGACAAGGTACCTCACAAGAGGTTATTGCAGAAGGTCAGGGGACATGGAGTTGGGGGTAGGGTGTTAGCGTGGATAGAGGATTGGTTGTCAAATAGGAGACAGAGAGTGGGGGTCAATGGGTGCTATTCGGATTGGCGGTTGGTGACTAGTGGAGTGCCCCAGGGGTCGGTGCTGGGGCCTCAGCTATTTACCATTTATATAGATGATCTGGAGGAGGGAACCGAGTGTAGGGTGTCAAAATTTGCTGATGACACCAAGATTGGGGGAAAGGCAAATTGTGCGGAGGGTGTGGAGAGTCTGCAGAAGGATCTAGATAGGCTGGGCGAATGGGCCAGGAAATGGCAAATGGAATTTAATGTTGGCAAGTGTGAGGTGGTCCACTTTGGTAGGAAGAATGGTAGGAAGGACTATTACTTACGTGGCGAAAAACTGCAGCAGGCGACGGTGCAGAGGGACCTCGGGGTCCTTGTGCATGAGTCGCAAAAACCCAGCTTACAGGTGCAGCAGGTGGTCAGGAAGGCGAATGGGATGCTGGCCTTCATAGCGAGGGGGATTGAATATAAAAGTAGAGAGGTCTTGCTGCAGCTGTATAGGGCATTGGTGAGGCCGCAGCTGGAGTACTGTGTGCAGTTTTGGGCGCCGCACCTGCGCAAGGATATTTTGGCCTTGGAGGGAGTGCAGAGGAGGTTTACTAGGCTGATACCGGAGTTGAGGGGGCTGAGCTATGAGGAGAGGCTGAATAAACTAGGCTTGTACTCATTAGAGTTTAGAAGAATGAGGGGAGATCTCATTGAGATGTATAAGATGATGAATGGGATGGATAGGATAGAGGTGGAGAGACTCTTCCCGCTCAAAAAAGACAGTAGGACTAGGGGGCACAGCCTCAAGATAAAGGGGAGGCGGTTTAGAACGGAGTTGAGGAGGAACTTCTTCACTCAAAGGGTGGTGAATCTCTGGAATTCTCTGCCCATTGAAGTGGTGGAGGCTGCCTCGCTAAATATTTTTAAGACGCGGGTTGATGGGTTCTTGATAAGAGAGGGGATTAAGGGTTATGGGGAGAGGGCGGGAAAGTGGAACTGAGCCACGACAGATCAGCCATGATCTTATTGAATGGCGGGGCAGGCTCGAAGGGCTAGATGGCCTACTCCTGCTCCTATTTCTTATGTTCTTATGTTCTTATTCACCTCACACCTGACTTTACCAAGATTTTGCACCTGAAAACAGGCGCAACGCGACAGTAAAAGAAATTGAATAATGTTAAAGAAAACATCTGAGCTATAGATTGAAATACATTTTCAGTTACATTAAAGTTATTTTTTAAGAGAATAATCAAATTTATACGACCTGGCCATGACAGTGGGAAACTAGGCAATTGATCTAGGTTTCTATAGTTAATTGTTTTTCTACTTGGACATCACCATACTACTTTCAATGACGTAAGATTCATTTGATAATGTGTATTTCTAAGTGTGTTACAGCTAAACAGAAGGAAATCCAGTTCAGGGATCACATAAGAATTCGACATTTGGACATTTAAAAGAATACCCATTTGTGTCCATAACATTTTCAAAGCTTTGAGCTACAACACATTCTTTTTTAATGTATTCATAAGAAATGTGTGCCAAGGCTAAAGCCAGCATTTATTGCCCATTCCTATGTGCCTTTAAGAAGCTGATGATAAACAGCTCCGAGGTCTATTAAGAGTCAACCACATTTCAGTGGGTCTGGAGTCATGAATATACCAAATAAGGATGACTGTATCCTTATCTAAAGGACATGAGCAGACCAGATGAGATTTTTCATCAACAAATGAAGTCTGCAGCAAGCAGGACGTAAGTCCAAGTGAGCTTGATAATAGAGTCCAGACCCACTAATGACATTTATATAATGTGTTAAATATTTCAATCAGCTTTGTGTCTTTTCTGGTGCGAAGCTGATTTCGCTAACAAATCAGTGCCAGTAAGATCACGAGAGACGAGAAACTAGGCGTGATCCTGATTTTTCACTTCTTTGCACTATGAATGAAAGTGACGGGACATAGAAACACCAGCAAGGTCTGTTGCTCAGAGACTGGGGGACCTTTGTTAATATCTGTATATCCATAATACAATGGAAAGTTGATAAGATCCATTCACTTCTGTTTTACACATATTGGATGGGATATTTTGGCCATGCTCATCCCAGGACCAGAAAATCCCGCCTGTGATTAACAGACCTTGCTGTGGTTCATGTCCCACCCTCTATGATTCCTGTGGTGGGTGGGACGGGAAAATTCTGCCCGTTGAGTTTCTATGTGGGTAGCAAGGTGGTTAGCCTCACAGTGCCAGAGACCATGGTTCGATTCCCAGCTTAGGTCACTGTCTGTGTGGAGTTTGTACGTTCTCCCCATGTCTGTGTGAGTTTCCTCCGGGTGCTCCAGTTTTCTCCCACAGCCTAAAAGACGTGCTGATTATGTGCATTGATCCAAACAGGCGCCGAACTGTGGCAACTTGGGGAATTTCACAGAAACTTCATTGCAGTGTTAATATAAGCCTTATTTATGACTAACAAATATATATTTTTTAATGTCCCCTTTCATCCCAGGGAAACCAAAGAGTTAGGTCAGCTGAAATTCTATTGTCCTCTCGGGGATTCATCCTTAAACAAATGGATGTCTGCATTAAATACCTATATTTAATTAGATATTTATCTTGAGACTTAGGACTGCCTGAAGCTCAAATTACCAAAGGACACATGATTTTCCATTACAATTTTAATGTATAAGTGAGATCTTCTGGCCATTCACACCAGTGAGATCTTCTGGTGCGGTGCCAATGCACGCTCACCATGGATTTCCCAGTATCGAAAGGTGGGTTCAAAGGGAAACCCTGTTGACAATGGCAGGACAAGAAGATCCCACCACCAGCCGATGGTGAGCCACCTTCCACCACCATGAAAAGTGCAGCAGTTTTCAGGGAAAATCATGCCCTAAGTTTTCAGAAGTATTGACTGAAAATACATAGTATAATGGAACATGACACGTGTACAACTGGAATTAACAACATTCATCCTAAGCCAATCTCAAACTGGAGTCAAGAAACCTAAGACTCCAGGCTTGTACTTAAACAATTAATAGGAACTGGTTTAAAGTTATTTGAGCACTTCCTGCCCTCAAAAGTGGCACTTTTAATTTTGAAAGAATATTAAGTCGGTAATGGCATGAAAGGCAAATTTTCTCAAAGTACCAGAGCAGCAATTCGCCTAACAAATTCTACTTAAAACAGGTCATTTTCATGCTGTATAGGAAGCTGGTTAGCTCAGATGGTTAGTATGTGGTTCAAAAAAACCTACCCAACAGCATGAATTTGATTCCCATTTTGGGTAAGGTAGATTGGGGATCTTATACCTCACCCCACCCCTAAGAGTAGAAGCCAATAGAAAACCACCATGGACAAAAAAAAACTGTCAAGAAAATAACTCACATTTCACATGGCTCACAATGCACAAGATATAGCATCATCAACCAATGAACCAACGACCTGGCTTCAGACAGGGCACACATATCATGCATTCTATTTATGATGTGGGGGGAGAAAGTATAAAGGTTGGGTGCAATTTCATTAAAAATTTAGATCCAAAATAAGATGCATATAGATGAATATAATGTTATTAATTAACATGGACAACCTAGACAATTAGCAAATGAGAAAAAGGACATTAGTCAAGTTTCAAACGAGAATAATTCTGCAGTTCTGGACTTTCTAAAGTAAATTTATTTTGGGGGTGAGCAGAGTAAGGTGTGCACATCAAATAAGTTTAATCGTAAATTAATTTAAATGTTTGTACTGATCCAAAAGTGAGGACAGAAAGATAATGGAAACTTTTCTCTTCCATATTGAATATACAGGATCCAATAAAGTTATTTTCCCATAGTCTGGCATTCCTCAAGGGCACGTGCACTTTCTATTTAAACTGGATCTTGTTCCATGGTTCGATAATGTAATTATTTCCTCAGAAGATCTGGCAGGACAGGGTTATAATAACATGAAAAATATCTCTCAAGTTCAGATAAACAACTGCATGATTAAAATAAGCGAGAAGTTTAAGATTGTACAATCAATTGCTATGCATGATGTGTGGAATAAAATCCTAACAGCATTGTTGTAAACTGAAGTAATTTGGATCAATGTCTTTTGGAACTTGTACATTTGTTGGCTGCCAAAAATAATTTTTCTGGCCAAGTGGAGATCAAAATGAGAGACAGTACCTGAAGTATTGAAAAATGTTTAAATGCACAATGAAATAATCAAACTAAGACTGTGAAATACTTTTAAAGGATGCCTACTTCCATTAAAATGCACAGCATAAGTGGTCTTTGATATGAACTGTTTCCAGAATGCGTAGTTCTAAGAGCACAGCTCTTGCAACAAATTCCCATGTGTTTTTATATTCATGGATCTAAATATGTTTATTATACAAGATAACATTAGAATTGAACCACATACTATCCTTTTAATGCGAAAGCCTCTGTTCAAATGAAGCCCAAAATGATGAGGTAAAAATCATCTTTCTCTGTCAACAGTAAAAACTCAACATCAAGTCAATTTGTCCAATCTCCATTTAGTTTCTAGTGGACACTGATGCACACAGAACAAAACTGGCAACAATTTGCTTTCAAATTAAGCAGTGTTAAATTGGCAATTTCAACACAAAGCAAGGGCAGAAACAGGAGACAGAAAATGTCACACTTGTGTTGAATCGGGTGCCCTTGTAATGTTGGGTGTGAGACTAATTTTTGGATAGCACAGTCCTTTGAAGTGAATGCTTGGTCTGCTTGCTATGTGTTCAAACAGGAAAATATGTTCCATTCAGAAGAAATTACTTTAAGTAAAAACAAAATCACTGAAACAAGGCAGTAAAATTTGAAAAAACATTCTAACTGTAAAGATAGAATTAACTTTGGAAGTAAGGTACAGCTCAAGTATCCTTTATCCAAAACCCTCGATTGTGTTTTGGATTTCAGATCATTTTAGTTTTCAATACCACCTATAAACTTACATTAAAAGTAGCCTAAGCCAGAGCCTAGTTACAGTCTCAAGTATATAAAATTGCTCAAAGTGTAAGATGTATCACAATAATAAATACAGGGTATCTACAATAAGTTTCTTTTTGACATGTTCATCACATAAACCACAAGGTAAACAGTGCAGACGGCATCTGGACTTCCCATGTTAAAGTTGATGAGGTTCAAAAAAAGTGCAGTTTTTGCATGTGTTTGTTTTTCAGATTTACAGGTAAAGGATATGTGACCTGTAATCCATTAATGGGGTTTTCTCAATATTTCTAATGGGCCATGAGAAATTTCATAAGATAAAGGAAAAAATACTGCAGATGCTAGAATCTGAAACAAAAACAGAAAATGCTGGAAAATCTCTGCAGGTCTGACAGCACCTGTGGAGAGAGAATAGAGTCAAAGTTTCAAGTCAGAATGACCATAAATAGAGACAACTCTATTTTTCACATCCCTTAGGAAATTGACACATGGGTACATCTGTTTCAAGCGCATCATTTTAAGAATAACATAAGCAACGTTACTAAACCTGATGTGGTGATGTATGAGGACAATGAAATGAACATTAATAAAGAAATGTAAAATATTAATATCATTTCCTTGTCCTCAAAATGTAAAGTTGGGTGAAAACACAGATAGTTGTAGAACATGGAAAGTAATGGAGATGCAAAATTACAATGCTATTTGAAAATGCAACAATGAAGAGTGGAAACTAGTGGGCAAACTGTTGAACTTTGGCGGGTTATTGAAGGTCACTGGAGAAAAGGGAAATAAATGATGAGAATTGCTGTAATGAGTTTATAATGGAACTGCAAATAGATGTAAGGCTTTGGGAGATGTTGAGAGAGAGGAATAGTTAATCTCAAGAAAAAGAAGATTGTAAAAGTAAGTGTTTAGTAATTGAAGGTGTCTGATCATCTTTTTAAACAAGAGTTTTATAAATGGTTATGGTTTAACTCAAGGTAAAGCGGCAAAATGAAAATGGAACATGTGTTCTCCTATTAGTTCTATGCTGCAATTACCCAGTGTTGCCATGGGGACAGCGAGCCAAGTCAGGTGCTATTGAAATCCCTGAGCCAAGTTGAACACCAGAAAGCAATGGATTGGGTAGGTGGTTTTGTCCTGATTGAACTTACAGACTCTCTGACAGTCTGATTAAAAACCCTGTACAGAGAGGCGAGTGTGTCCCAGAGAGCATGACAAGAAAAGCAACTGCTATGGTCAGCAGAGGGAATAAGGCTGTTTTCTCTGTTAGCTACCAGACAGAATGCATGTTGGAGGATGTTCTCTGGTTGAAGATTAAGATTGGTGTCTGAGCTTCTGATGCTGTCAGCCCAGTCACAAGTGAGTCTCCATCCCAGAGGTATCAAGCTACCTGCTGGGTCACAATTGTCCTGCATAGGTGTGACTTCAGGCCCACGTGCAGTTGAGGTAATCCCACCTAGGTATCTACCCTTCCAGCCTCCAAGCTCATTACCAGCAAGGGCACAAGATTCTTCCCAATGTCTCCAAACTTAAAAATTAACATAAAGAGCAATAGGGAAGCCGGTTCATTATAAGTGGACGTGAATGGCCATCTTCCACCCTCCAATATATGGCAATGGCTTCTAATTTCAAGTAATTCTGGGTGGATAATGGAAATATTGTTTAGGCCTTTCTTCAACCAACCAATCTTACTCCAAGCGCCAAGGAGTAACAAGTTAGCCTACAAACAACAAAGCATGAAAGAGCAACAGCAATAAAGACAGCAATGTCTATACCTTAAGGCCATCAGAAAATTGATCTCCTAGTAATGAGACTACAAGCAACTAACACTGTGATCTACTAAATATCCTCTCCGAGGGAATCCTGTATATATGACTTTTTATTGAATTCACCAAGCTACACTTCAAGAATAGGGAAGAGTCTCATCTTTATCTGGCCAAGATGAACCAGTCATATGATTTACAAACTATTCTTTCATTTGTAAACGTGCACTATTCTCTTTCACTGCACTTTTACATGTGTTTGGGGGTGGGGCGGCGGTGGTGAATGATGAACATTAAATATTTGGGATGAATGTATGAATAAATAATCCTGTTTATTTAAACCCACAACAATTGTGCTGCTGGTTATTTAAATTGATCATACACTCAGGGATTAAGAAACATCCACATCTTCCTTTTCATGTGGACAGTAAGGGAATAGAACAGGTGCTTTCAGTCCCTCTAATCTCTGTTTGTAACAAAAGATTATCCCAGGCTTTAATAAGGGCATGGAGTACAAGAGCAAAAGTTTTATATTAAACTTGTATAAACACTGGCTCAGTCTCAGCTGGAGTATTGGGCACCGTATTTTAGGAAAAATGTGAAAACTTTAGCGGGAATATAATAAAAGGTTCATAAGACTATTTCCAAGGTTGAGGAACTTCAGCTACACAGATTGAAAAATTCAGGCTGGTTCTCCTTGAAAAAGAGAAGACTTGGAGGAGATTTAATAGAAATATTTAAAGTGCTGATGGGAAGAACTTTCTCAGTGGCAGAAGGATCAAAAACAAGAGGGCACAGTTTTAGGTAATTGACTAAAGAAGCAATAGAGACATAAGGAAAAACATTTTCTCAGTGAGTGATTAAGATCTGGAAAGTGCTGTCTACACGTGTTTTGGAGGTAGGTTCGATTGAGGCACTCAAGAGGGTGCTGGATTATTATCTGAACAGGAAAAATATGCAGGATTAAGGGGGGAAAGTGGAAGAATGGTATTAGGTGAATTGCTCATTTAGAGAACTGGAGCAAACACAATGGGCCAAATGGCCTCCTTCTGTACTGTAACAATTCTACAATTCTGTGATTCAACCAGAGAGACAGCAGGAACAATTATGGCTATATATTTGGCCAAGAGAATGACTTCAGATGGGAGGATATTGTATAACGACTCTCAGGAGACAAAAATGATTAATTTAGGATGAACTGCAGACAGTTTTAGAGAAATAGAAAATATATTGGACTTGATTTCTTTACGATTTCCTGGATTAATAAGTAGGAATCTTTATTCTCAAATTAAGATATTCTCTCATGTTTTCCCTTTGCAAATCTGTTTTAGCTGAACCTCGGGTGTCAAGTTCATGTCTTGCCCCAAGGAGCACTAAGACTATTATTTTTTGGCTGACTTGCCATTGAATAATGATATTTGACTTTTATTTTCTAGCTTGTCATGCATTCAAAATCGATCTTAAGATAGTACATCATAACCGGAAATTAAAAGAGCCTTTGCCTTGATGGGGCAATTGCTTATTGCCTCCACTGTGTGCTATAAAATTCCCACTTCTGACTAACCCATTATGGAAATTTTTTTTAAACTTGGGAAATAATTAAGCAATCTCACATTTGAGTCATTATGACGCAGAAGGTCATTTTATCCATTGAGACCTGGCCTGCCAGCTGTACAGCAATTCAATTTATTCCATTCCTCTCCTCTTTCTCATAGCTCTGCAAGTTTATCTCTTTCAGGTTCCCATCCAATTTCCCTTTAAAAATAATTCACTATCACCTTTTCCACCATCCTCATAAGCAGTGTGTAAAAATAGTTCTTCCTCACATTCCATCTGCACCTTTGGCCAAACCCCTTATCTGTGACCCTTAGACCATCAGCTAATTGTAGCAGCTTTTCTTTATCAACCTTATCTAAATCTGTCATAACTTCATACACATATATCAAATCTCCTCTCAATCTCCATTACACCTAGGAGAACAGTCTCAGCTTCTCCAACCTTACCTTGTACGTAAAACCTCTCGCCACTGGAACTGTTTTGGCAAATCTCCTCTGCAACTTTGAAAGGACCCTCATATCCTTCCTAAAATGGGATGGCCAGAACTGAATGTAATACTCTGGTCATGGCCTAACCAGACCGTTGTACGGGAACAATCTTCTCTGCTTTTATACTCCATGCCTCTATTTATGAAGTTAAAGATCCCTTAGACTTTGCAACTGGTCTCTTAATATGCTCTGCTATTTTCAAAGATCTACGCACATGAATCCCCAGGTTCTTCTGACCTTGTGCACTCTTTAGAACATTTTAATCTACAATCTCTCCCTATCCTTTCTACCAAAATGCATCATCTCACACTTCACATAGGTCACTGAGACAGTGGGACGGCGGCGCGGGCTCGTTGGGCCGAAGGGCCTGTTTCCCGTGCTGTGTTGTTCTTTGTTCTTTGTTGTTCTTTATATTAAATTTCAGCTCCAATTGTCTGTTCATTCTGCAACCATATCTATGTCCCATTGCAGTCAATTGGTATCTCCTCACTGATTGACACACATCCAAGTTTGGTATCATTGGCAAATTTTGAAATTTTACTCTCTGTTCCAGTATCCAAGTCATTTATATATATATATCAAAAAGTAATGCACTGAATCATGAAGACCACCACTATCTGCAATCCTACAATCTGAAAAACCACCACTTACCATGACTTACTGTTTTGCTATCTTTAGGCCCATTTTTAAAAATCCAAGTGGACCCTGATCCTCTTATTTTATGAGCTTTAATTTTACTTATCAATCTTTTATGTTTTACCTTGTCAAAGGTTTTATTTAATTTCATAAGGACAACATTCATTTTTCTTTCATCAACCTATTCTGTAACTTCATCAAAAAATTAAATTAGATTCATCAAGCATAATCTGCCTTTTACAAATCATGCACACTCTCCTTAATTAGTCAAATCTCTTCAAGTAATGATATTTCTCTATTCGACTAAAGTTACATTAATAAACATATCTCAGTTGGTAGCACTCTTGCCCCTAAAACACAAGGTTCCAGGATCAAATCTCACTCCAAGGGTTGAACACAGGTATCCAGGCTGACAATCTAATGCAGTACTAAAGCAGCACTACATTGGTGGAGGTGCTGTTTTTCACATGAGATATTAAAGCAAGGTCCTACCTACCTCCTTGAATGCCAGAGGTGAGGTGGGAATGATTGTCCTTGGCATCAAAGCAACATTTGATGGAGTACAGCATCAAAAAGCCCCAGCAAAACCTAAGCCAATGGGAATCAGGTGGAAACGCAGGTGGAGTTAGCACAAAGGGAGATGATTGTGTTGGCTGAATGTCAATCATCTCAGATCCAAGATATCACTGCAGGAACTCCTCAGGGTAGTGTCCCAAGTCCAACCATCATCAGCTGCTGCATCAGTGACCTTCCTTCCATTATAAGTGGAGATGTTCACAAATGATTGCACAATGTTCAGCACCATTCATGACTGTTCGGATGCAGGAGGTGAATTGGCCAAGCCATAATGCTCTTTAGTGTCCAAAGATATGTAAGATTAGCCACGGTAAATGGGATTATGGGGATTAGGCAGTGGGTGTGAGGTGGGGAGGGGGGTGGGGGGTGGTACTGTTGATTGAAGTAAGATGCCTTTTCAGAAAGTCAGTGCAGACTTGATGATCTGAATGGACTGTAGGGATTCTATGCAATGTCCAAAAACAGCAAAACCTGGAACATATCCTGGTTTGAATTGACAAGTGACAAGTAACTTTTGCGTCATACAAGTGCCAGGCAATGACCATCTCAAACGAGAGAATATAACCATCACCCCATGACAAAACATTGCAATAACACTGCTAAATTTCCTACCATCAAATCCTAAAGGTTATCATTGTCAGAAACTGGCAATACGCCACTGTACTGCGACTACAAAAGCTAGTCAGAGGTTAAGAATCCTGTGGTGAGTAACTAACTTCCTGACTCCCCAAAGCTCCCCCTCCCCATCATCTACAAGGCACTACTCAGATGTGTGATAGAATATTCTCTACTTGACTGGATGGATGCAGCTCCAACAACACACAAGTAGCTTGACACCATCCAGAGCAAAACAGGCTGCTTGATTGGCACCACATCAACAAATACTCAGTCTTTCCACCACCAACGGACAGTGACATCAATTTGTACCATCCACAAGATGCACTTCAGAACCTAGCAAGGCTCCTTAGGAAGCACCTTCCAAACCCATGGCCACTATACATTTTGAGGGACAAGGGCAGCAGACACCACCTGCAAGTTCTCCTCCAAGTCATCCTGACTTGGAAATACATCATCATTCCTTCACTGTTCCTGGGTCAAAATCTTGGAATTCCCTCCTAACAGCACTGTGAGTGTACTTATAGCATGGAGATCACAGCGATTCAAGAAGGCAGCTCGCCACTTCCTGCTCAAGGGCAATTAGGAATGGGCAATAAATGCTGGTCTACCCAGTGATTATTAAATCTTTAAAATCAAGTTTAAAAGGTTTAAATGCCCCTGTGGTATTATTTCAAAGAAGAGCAGTGGGGTTCTTCCTGATGTCCTGATCAATATTTATCCCTCAGTCAACATCACAAAAAAAAAATTATCTGCTCATTGTCACATGGCTGTTAGAGGGTTTTTGCTGAGCACATATTGACGGTTGCATTTTCAACAGCACAACAATGCATTTCAAAAGTACTTCATTAGCTGTAAAACACTTTGATATATTGTGATTTATAAGTGCAAGTTCTTCTTCCTTATTTAGCATGTCTCTCAGAAATGTCCTAAAGCTTACACATGTAATGAATTACTTTGAAAGAAGAAACAGTTTTATAAAATAAAACATGGCAACGTCCAACAAAAAACAATGTGATTAATTCTGCTTTTGAAGTGAATTAATTGCAGGAGGAATGTTTGGCAGCATACAGGGAGAACTTTCTACTCTTCAGAACTACTGTTGGACCTGTTCGGTCCACTTGAATGCATAGGGTTTCCATTCAATATGTCACCCAACAAATTCCTCCTCTAATAACACATTCTTCTGAATTGTATTGGAGAGTTATCTTAGGTAGTGTCAGGGCTTAAATATATCTTTTTGAGGGTTCTCTTGAGAATTTCTTCTGGATTACTTTTTGATTTTCATGTTAGAGACACCTCATTCAATTTCACTAATCACTCCTTTATTAGGTGATGCAGTCATGTAGTAACATTATCTTCTGTATTTGTCTTGACATATTGGGTATTTTGACTCTCATAACAGCAGAACTAGAAGAATTCATCAGTATCCTCAATAATCATCACCCCCTCCATTAAACTTAAAACCACACAACACAAGGAAAGCATTCGTTTCCTGGATGTCACATTATTTAAATTGGCACAAGAAAACAACAAGCATCAGTTAGCAACATTGTTTTTCCCAAATAACTGACACGCACTTTTACGTGGAAAAAAATCATCATCCTAAACATGCCTTCTGCAGACTGATGAAGTCACAGCTAATATGTTTTCATCACGTGTGCGTGAAGCTGGAAGAGTTTAAACAGGCAGCTATTACCCTTTCTACTGCCTCTCAGATCTCAATCTCAGATATAAATTTAACAATTGAACATTGATACTGATCTAGCAGCAACTGCTATTGTGGAAGTGAGTTCCAAACTTTTACCAACCTTGATCTGTAAAATTGTTTTCTAATTTCATTACTGAAAGATCTTGTTCTAATTTTAGTTGATACCTCCTGGTCCCAGATTCCCCAAAATTAATTATCATTTGCGTCATTGGGTTTCCTTCATTACAACTGTGACTACACTTACAAAGTATTACTCTAGCTGTAAAGCATTTAGGGTGTCTAAAAGTCATAAAAAATGTTATAAAGCTATAGGCAATTGATTACTATTTTGGATTGTGGTTTATGCAAAATCATTGAATGTCTGTCACTAATAGAGTCACTCCACCTCAAGTAAGTATCTGAAACACTTGAGATGTGATGACACATAAATGCAAATCTTCCTTATGGAATAGACATACAAATTAAGAAGAGAAGTAGGCCACTTGGTCCCTAAATCCTGCTAATCAATAAAATCATGGTTGATTTGATTGTAACCTCAACTGCACATTCCCACCTACCCTGATAACCTATCACCCCATGCTAATCAATAATCTATCCAGCCTAAAAAAAGTTCAAAGACCTTGTTTCCACCATTTTGTGAAGAAAAGTTCCAAAGACTCAACACGCTCAGAGAAAAAAATCCTCATCCCAATCTTAAATGGGTGACTCCTTAATCTTAAACAAAGACCTCCTAACCCCAGATTTTCCCACATGAGAACTTCCTTTTTCACATTCACTTTGTCAAGCCCCCTCAGGATTTTATGTTTCGATCAAGTTGCCTCTTACTCTTCTAAACTCCAGCAAATACAAACCTAGCCTGTTTAATCTTTCCTCATAAGACAACTCGTCAATTCCAAACATTAGTCTAGTAAACCACCTCTGAACTATTTCCAATGTTTTTACATCTTCCCTTAAATCAGGAGACTCATACTGCACACAGTACTCCAGATATGTCTCACCAATGCCTTGTATGATTGAAATATAAACTCCCTACTTTATATTCAGTTCCCTTCACAATAAATTATAACATTCTGGCTGAAATTCTCCAGCCTCCTGGCTGTGGGTTTCTCGGCAATGAGAAGTAGCTATTCGCTGGCAGTGGGTTCTTGTTGTCCGGCCAGCGTCAATGGGGTTTCCCACTGTTGCCATCCTACACCCTCCGGGAAACCCATGGCAGGGGTGTGCTGTCAGCAGGACCAGAGAACCCGCCACCAGTGGGCAGCCAGAGAATTCCGGCTGCTATTAGCTTTCTGAATTATTTGCTGTGCCCTCATGATCTTTGGTGATCCATACATTAGAAAATCTATATCTTTCTGCATCTCAGGGAACTGCAATCTCTCACTATTTAAATAATATGCTTCTTTTATATTCTTCCTGCCAAAATGGACAATTTCACATTTTTCCACATTGTATTCCATTTGCCAGGTCTTTGCCTGATCACTTGATCATTCAGAGCAAGAGTAGGCCATCCAGCCTTTTGAACCTGCTCCACAATTCATTATGAACATGGCTGTTTATCCAACTCAATAGTCTGATCCTGCCTTCCCCCCACCCCCATATCCTTTGATCCCTTTCACCCCAAGAGCTATACCTAACTCCTTCTTGAAAACATACAATGTTTTGGTCTCAACTGCTTTCTGTGGTGGTGAATTCCACAGGCTTGCCTCTCACTGGGTGAAGAAATTTCTCCTCATCTCAGTCCTGAAAGATTTGCCCTTTAGACTATAATCTCTAATTCCCATCAGAAACATCCTTCCTGTATCTAAATGTCTAATCCTGTTAGAATGTTATAGGTTTCTCTAAGATCCTCTTTCATTCTTCTGAACTCCAGCAAATGTAAACCTAACCAACTCAATTTCTCCTCATATATTAGTTCTGCCAACTCAGGAATCAGTCTGGTAAATCTTCACTGTACTCCTTCCAGATGAATAACATCCTACCTCAGATAAAGAGACCAAAACTGCAAACAGTATTGAGGTGTGGCCTCGCTAAGGCTCTGAATAATCGCAGCAAGGTATCCTTGCTCCTGCACTCGAATCCTCTCATTATGAAGACCAACATACCAATTGCCGTCTTTACCGCTTTTTGCACCTACATGCTTACCTTCAGTGACTGGCGTAGTAGGGAAAACCCTGCTCTCACTGCTCATTCCCTCTATCAATCTATAGCCATTCAGGTAATAATCTGCCTTCCTGTTTTTTCTACCAAAGTGAATAACCTCGAGTTAATCCACGTTATACTGCATCGGCCATGTATTTGCCTATTCATTGAGCTTGTCCAAGTCACACAAAAGCATCTCTGCGTCCTCCTCCTCACAGCTCATCCTCCCACCCAGCTTTGTGTCATCTGCAAATCTGAAGGTCTTACATTTAGTTCCCTCTTCTAAATCATTATATATATTTGAATAGCTGAGGCTAATACCCCATTAGTCACTATCTGCCATTCAGAAAAAGAGCTATTTATTCTTACTCCTTTTTTCCTGTCTACCAACCAGTTTTCTATCCATCTCAAAACATTCTCCCCAACCCCATGTGCTTTAATTTTTACATTAATCTCTTTTGTGGGACTTTGTTGAAAGCCTTCTGAAAGTCCAAATGAACCGCATTCACTGGCTCCCCCTCATCAACTCTACTAGTTACATCCTCAAAGAATTCCAGTAGATTCATCAAGCGTGATTTCCCTTTCATAAATCCATGCTAACTCTGTCTGATTCTACCACTGTTTTCCAAGTGCTCTGCTATAAAATCCTTGATAATGGACTCTAGAATTTTTCCTACCAATGTCAGGCTGGCTGGTCTATAATTCCCTGTTTTCACTCTACCTTCTTTTTTAAAAAGTAGGGTTACATTAGCTACCCAGAGTCTGTAAAATCTTAGAAGATGACCACCAATGCATCCAATATTTCTAGAGCCACTTCCTTAAGTACACTGGAATGTAAATTATTAGACCCTGGGGATCTATCAGCCTTCAATCCCATGAATTTCTCAAAACCATATCTCTGCTAATACTGATTACTTTCAGTTCCTTTCTCTCACTAAACCCTGTGTTCCCCAACATTTCTGGTGTGCTATGTATATCCTCCTTTCTGAAGACAGATCCAAAGTATAAATTTAATTGGTCAGCCATTTCTTTGTTCCCCATTATAAATTCCTCTGTTTTTGACTGTGAGTGACCTATGTTGGTCTTCACCAGTCTCTTTCTCTTCACATGCCTAAATAAACTTTTGTAATCAGATGTTATGTTCCTCGCAAGCTTACTCTTGGATTCTCTTACCTTCTTAATCAATTCTTTGGTCCCCCTTTGCAGAATTCTAAACTGCTCCCTATCCTCATGGCTGTATTTTTTCTGACCAATTTGTATGCCTCTTATCTCTAATTATATCTCTGATCATATCTCTAATTTCCCTTGTAAGCTATGTTTTATTTTTGCACCAGACAGGAATAAACAATTATTGTAGTTCACCCATGCACTCTTTGAATGTTTGCCATTTCCTATCCATTGTCATCCGTTTAAGTAAGATTTCCCAATCTATCATTGCCAACTCATGCCTCATACCATGGTAGTTTCCTTTATTAAGATTCAGGACCTGAGTCTCAGAATCAACTATGTCACTCTCCACATTGATGAAGAATTCTATCATATTATAGTCACTCATCATCAAGGAATCTCTCAATTATTCCTTTCTCATTACACGATACCCAGCCTAGGATAACCTGTTCACTAGTTGGTTCCTCAACATATTGGCCCAAAAAATCATTCTGTACACACTGCAGGAATTCCTCCTCTACAGTATTGTGATTAATTTGATTTGCCCAATCTTATGTAAATTAAAATCACCCATAATTACAGATGTTCCTTTAGTGCATGTATCTCTAATTTCCTGTTTAATACCATCCTAACATCACTACTACAGTTTGGGAGTCTGTGTACAAACCCCACTATCTAGATCATTTTGTAGTCTCCCTTTCCTCTTTACAGCTTACTTTTCTATTTAGCTTTGTGTCACCAGCAAACATAGCAACCATACCTTCAGTCTCTTCATCCAAGTCATTTATTAAAAGTTGTAAAAATTTGAGGCCCCAATACTGATCCCTGTGGCATACTACTCATCACATCCTGGCAACGACCAGAAAATGATCCATTTATGCCTACTCTCTGTATTCTTTGTGCGAAACAGCTTTCTATCCATGACAATTTGTTGCCCCGACACCATGAGTTTTTGTTTTCTGCAATAATCTTTGATGTCACGCCTTATCAAATGCTTTCTGCAAAATCTAAGGACAAGATATCCAGCAGATCCTCTGTCCTAGTACATGTACCTTCCTTAAAGAACTCCAACAGGTTGGTTAAACACGATTTCCCTTTCACAAAACAATGTTGACTTTGCCTGATCAACTTGAATTTATCCAAGTGTCCTACTATCATAATGACTTTAACAATGGCTTCTAATACTTTCCCTATGGCAGATTTTAAGCTAACTGGCCTGTCATTTCCTGCTTCCTGTCTTCCTTTTTGAATAAAGAAATTGCATTCACTATTTTTCAAATGGAACCTTACCTGAATCTGGGGAATTTTAGAAAATTAAAACAAACTCATTGACTATCTCACTAGCCATTTATTTTAAGACCTGATGATTAAGTCCATGAGGACCAGAGGATTTATCATCCCACAACTCTAACAATTTGCTCAGCATCACTTCCCAGTGATGGCAATTTTCTTGAGTTTCTCACTGTGTTAACTCTTTCTTTTTAAAGTATCTTTGGAAACCCTTATGAGATGTCTTTATATTTCTGGGTATTCATACTCTAATATGCAGTGTTAAATTATCCAATTAACAGTGTTCATTACAAAGCATCCATTGCATTTTTCAACATTTAGTAGCTCCTGAATTCATGGAGCATTAAGCTAGAGATTCCACATTAATTTGCAAGGAATTCATTGCTTCAATGCTTTGAAATTTCTTGGCTCCCAATTAGCTGCTATTCCTGTGTTGGGTGGTTTAAAGTTGTTTTCTCTCTAATACAGCCTCTCTTTCCATGGCAGTTTCTCTCACCTTCACAGACTCTCCCCCTCACAACCTCTCCCAGTGACAGCCAACACCTCCCTGCAACCTCTCCCTCACTGCAGCCCCTCTTTCCATCATAGTCTTACCCTCTCACAGCCTCTTCCTGTCTCAGCCCCTGCCATCCCACTGCTTGTCTCCCCACTGCAGCCCCTCTCTGCATCACCACCTCTCTCACCACGACTACTCAGGCTGACACACTACTCTCAACATCCCATTGCTCACTGCTCCTCTAACCACAGGCTGGCTTTCTCCCACATGTGCTATTGATAGGCTCAACTGATCCTATCAGTGGCAAGCACAGGACAGAAACAGCCTAAGATTGGATGAGGAGCTCTTCACAGATTCTTTCACTTCCTTGTACAAGGATGATTTTTTTTCTTATCAGTTAGACCCATGATTGAATTTTCCTGGGATTTTTGGGTACTTTCGAGAGTGAATTCACCAGTTGCCCATGTATTTTCAACCCTGGATTGTATAAGCTCCATGCATGGAATTCAAAGCAAAAAATTTAACACAGCAATCAATGTACTCCCACTTAGCCAAGATGACACATAGAAGTTGAATGTAGTTGGTAGCATCTGAAAGCTTATAGATGTAATTCTAAATCTCTTGTTAACGGCAGTTATTATCTAGTTTTCATTTAGGGACTATAAATAGAACAGCAATGTAAGTTTCAGTCACTTGAAATTGATGTTTCTAAAGTGAATAGTAATATCCGGCATGTCTGTATGTTAATAAAGGTCAGTTAGACAGCTGAGTATATAAATGTAATGGAAATTTCAATTCTAGAATGAATTAAATATTAACTTAAAGTGATCTTTGTAATTGTGGTTTGTTTTCTGTTGAGGAAACTTCGTACCAGCACAATCTTTGTGCCTTTGTCTTTAATCCATAAATGCATATGTCCCCATAATCTGCCGCAGCTCTCTCAGCAATGTAAAAGGAATACATAATCCATTCTGTAGTTCTGTAGAAAGATCATTTAGATCCAAAACATTAATGTTGTTTCTCTCTCCACAGATGCTGCCAGACCTGGTGAGTTTATCCAGCATTTTCTATTTTTATTTCAGATTTCCAGCATTTGCAGTATTTTGCTTTTACTTGATTCATTCCATTTCATTAAATTTATAGCTTTCTGTGGCTGGAAAATTAACGTGGACCAATCAAAAATATCTTACTGGCCAAAGAGTGATTAACACTGTTAAGTGCTGAATACTATTCTCTCCACTTCCCACATTTTCTCTTTTTTAATGATAAATTGTATGGTTTCAGCTTTTTAATTCATTGTTTAGCTTCAGTTGCGTGACAGCCCTCTTCTATAATTAATGCAAAGTCACATCAAATTTGTCCAGTTATATATCAGAAATTATCATTCACAAACCTCTACAATCCAAACCTGACCTTATTCTAGTCTGGTGCAAAGAGCAAAGGTGAACTAATACATCCTGTTTAACCCTGGTTTCCATTGCAAACTATTCTGTCATTAAGATGCCTTCTTCTTTCTTCACACTCACAACCTGCATGGAAACCTTTCAGCACCCTCACAGTGCTTTCTGGAATGTCATATATTGTTAAAATGCCTACCTTCACTGTCAAAGACTTCTAAAAATTGAAGAAGTTGATAAGATCTTGGGAAATTCCATTTACTTTCAAAGAGTGATATTAAGATAAATACCTTAACGCAGAGTGAAAGCCTTTTTTGCTTCTCTATTCCCTGCATTTTATTGAGGTTTTGCAGAGGGTTGGAAAGACCAAAGCTTAAAATCTACAGGTGGAAGAGGATGGAATGGAGCAATAAAATTCCAGAATTTGACTCAAAGGGGCCGAAATTAGCTTCAGAAAATGGTCAGTATCAAATTGGCTGCCTGGTGCACGCAGCATCTGATATTCAGTTCATTGTTGCCAATGGGGTTCGGTGCCACATGTAATGCACTATGGGCAACCAATTGAAAGCACTCCTTTTGCACCACTGACAAGACCAGTTTCTACAAAAGTCTGAGATCATGTACCAACCAGTTCAACAACAGCTTCTTCCCTGCTGCTGTCAGACTTTTGAATGGAATTACCTTGCATTCAGTTGATTTTCCTCTACACCCGAGCTACAACTGTAACATTACATTCTGCACTCTCTCGTTTCCTTCTCTATGAACGGTATGTTTTGTCTGTATCGCGTGCAGGAAACAGTACTTTTCACTGTATGTTAATACATGCGACAATAATAAATCAAGTCAAATCAAATCAAAACAAAATCATCACCGCAACATAAGGTAGAATTTTACGAAGGTTTGTCACATTTTCCAGCCCTGCTCCCACCGTGATGGCACAATAAAATTCTATCAAGATTCACCAGACTCACTGATACACTCCCCCCTCTCTCGCAGGACAAGGTAGCACACAACAGGATGTAACAAACCGAAGGCAAACAAAACACATGCATGTCTAACCCTCATGAAGGTGAAGGCGCTGGCCATTATTGCGATGCTTATTGCTGAGGGCATGGCCAGTGGTGGGTAGATGACAGTATCCTCCTATCTAATCTTTCTTCGCACATCCCTCTCCTTCCTCTTCTTGCATTCTTTTCTGATTAACAAGCTGCAGCTGTTTCAATCTCTCTCCTGATCTCTTGAGTCTGAGGCCTGGATTTTCCAGCCCTGGCACTAGTGGGCCTGGTCACAGGTGGGGCAGGGAAATTTGGGGAGCCTAAATTTTTCCTAAATTTTCTAGCCCTACCTGCAACGATGTCCATAGGGGCTGAAAAATCCCGCCCTCAGTGCTTGTGTCCAGAAAGACCAGTTGCTCTTCCCTTGTGTCAAGATGTAAAAACTGGCACTTGAATTTCCATGAACCTCTTTCTTTCCCCAAGACAGCCAAATCATATGTGCTTGTTCCTGGGCGGAGCGTAGTAAAATTTCACCACCCCCCCATTCCTGGACATTCCGTTTTAATTTAAATTATAAAAAACGATTTAAAGCATAACCGTTTCATAACAATTTTGTCATGATTTGCAGAAGGGTGGCATAGTGTTTAGCATAGCTGCTTCACAGCGCCAGGGACCTGGGTTCTAATCCCAGCTTGGGTCACTGTCTGTGTGAAGTTTGCACATTCTCCCCGCGTCTGCCTGGGTTTCCTCCAGGTGCTCCAGTTTCTTCCCAAAATCCAAAACATGTTAGTTAGGTGCATTGACCCAAACAGGTGCTGGACCATGGTGACTAGGGGAATTTCAGAGTAACCTCATTGCAGTGTTAATGACTTACTTGTGACTAATAAATAAACCTTGCTTTAAAAAAAAGAATTTTTGATGATAGTAGCAGCACTATTTTGAAGAAGTTAGGTACATGTGGACTGAATGAGAGAATCCAGTGTTAGAAAGCATGGCATGAAAGAACATAAGAACATAAGAAATAGGAGCAGGAGTAGGCCATCTAGCCCTTCGAGCCTGCCCCGCCATTCAATAAGATCATGGCTGATCTGTCGTGGCTCAGTTCCACTTTCCCGCCCTCTCCCCATAACCCTTAATCCCCTCTCCTATCAAAAACCCATCAACCCGCGTCTTAAAAATATTTAGCGAGGTAGCCTCCACCACTTCAACGGGCAGAGAATTCCAGAGATTCACCACCCTTTGAGTGAAGAAGTTCCTCCTCAACTCCGTTCTAAACCGCCCCCCCTTTATCTTGAGGCTGTGCCCCCTAGTCCTACTGTCTTTTTTGAGCGGGAAGAGTCTCTCCACCTCTATCCTATCCATCCCATTCATCATCTTATACATCTCAATGAGATCTCCCCTCATTCTTCTAAACTCTAACCAGTATAAGCCTAGTTTATTCAGCCTCTCCTCATAGCTCAACCCCCTCAACTCTGGTATCAGCCTAGTAAACCTCCTCTGCACTCCCTCCAAGGCCAAAATATCTTTGCGCAGGTGCGGCGCCCAAAACTGCACACAGTACTCCAGCTGCGGCCTCACCAATGCCCTATACAGCTGCAGCAAGACCTCCCTACTTTTATATTCAATCCCCCTCGCTATGAAGGCCAGCATCCCATTCGCCTTCCTGACCACCTGCTGCACCTGCAAGCTGGGTTTTTGCGACTCATGCACAAGGACCCCGAGGTCCCTCTGCACCGTCGCCTGCTGCAGTTTTTCGCCACGTAAGTAATAGTCCTTCCTACTGTATATAAGGAGCGAAATGTAACTTTGGATGCTTAGACATGCACTTTTGCTGTTTTTTTTAATAACATATTTTCAGCTCTTTTTCGTTCAGCATGATTGTGAGATGGAACTGAAGGAATAGAGAAATAGGTTTTCAGGAATAAACAAATGTGATCACAATTAAACATGCAAGTTGAACCCAGGTCCCTGGTGCTGAGAGGCTGCTGTGCCAACTACTGTGCCACCCTGCTGCAAATCATAACAAAATTGTTATGAGATGGTTACGTTTTAAATCGTTTTTTAATAATTTAAATTAAACATGCATGTTGACAGCAACATTCACTCTTAAGGATGGTTGTTGTGTAAATCTGCAAAAATTCATACCATGACATACCATGTCATGCAGTGGTGAGTGTTCTTCGGAGACTGAGGTTAGGGGGCACAACTGGGAGAAGATGAGGAAAAGTATGCTCTGCATCTGACCTGAAGATAAGGAATTTCCCTCCAGAGTGACAAACTGTTTCCAGGTCTCAAACTCTGGTCTCAAACTTTGCCGTCCAAGGTGCTGGGCAGACACTAGAAGCTGCAGGGCCAATTAGAGTCCTTCCAGTTTGAAAGGAGCAGTCTGCTGAAATAGAAGGTGCATAACGGGTACTGGGTTTCAAAACAGAGGTCCCCACTCTCCGACTTTAATAGCCTTAAATAAATCTAGCTTGCAGTGAGGCAGACAGAGCCCCGAGGCCTATCTGGAGGATTGGCCCCCTGATCTGCTGCTGCAAGACTCCATCCACAGGACTTCAATTCCCCCCCATCCCCACCCCCCTCAACCACCCTCCCCACCTCCCCCATCACCACCCCAATCCCCCCACCCCTACGCCTAACCCCCACACCCACCCTGACCCCTACTCCCCAAACACCCACCCTTCCCCCCAAACCCCCACCCTTCCATCTTTACCCCCCACACCCACCCCTACCACCCACCCCCACCCCTACTCTCACCTCCACTCCCCCACCCCTCCACTTCTCCCCCACCCCCACCCAGCTGCCCCACCCGTGCCCCTCCCCCACTCCCCTGCCCCTCCCCCCACCCCCCCATCCCCACCCTTCCCCCATCGCCTGCCTCTCCCCATCCCTCACCCCACCTCCAGCCCCCCACACACCCCCACCCCTACCCACCACTCCCACCCCCACCCCTATGCCCCCACCCCTACCGCTCACCCCATCCATCCCCCACCTCCCAAATCCCACTCCCTACCCCCACCCCACCCCCTACCCCAACATCCCCACTCTTTACCCCCCACACCCCCACCCTTACCCTTCACAACACACCTTTACCACCCCACCCTTACCCCCCCACCCCTACCCACCAATGCAACACCCTATCCCCACCCCCCACCTACTCCCCCACGGCAATCCCCCACCCCCATACACTCCCAGCCCCACCTACCCCCACTCCATCAACCCTCACCCATCCCCCACTCCTACCCGCCCCCCCACCCCATGTCCCACCCCTTCCCCCACCCCTCCACCCCACCTCTCCCCCCCACCCCTCCACCCCACCCATCTGCAGAGATGCTCAGGACGACCAACTGGAAAACCTCAGTTGGCCTGCTTCAATTGGCCTCATGAGGCTTTAAAATAGCCATGTTCGGTACGCATTCTGTCTTTACAGGCAGTCCTTCTACTCCTAAATCCCACTGCTTGCAAAAATAGCCTGGGGCCAGAATGGAATGGGGAAGTGGCACGTTGGACGGTGAGCTTACCTTTTGAATCTGTTCACCTTCCATCCTGGCACCAACAGAACTCGACAAGCAGCCCTAAATATTTGATATTATCACCGGCTGCCCAAAGTTAAACAAGCACAAGCAACTTCGCCATCAAATACAAATTTTAAAAAGTCCTGTTAGCTGTGGATCTGCATCTAGTCACCATTCAGTTCTCTCAGGATGCAAACAGAATTTTCATGGAGACTGTGTGTTTATTTCCTGTTTTTCTTTAATGGTTTTGCTGGGGGAGGTTTCCAAGTATACGTAGAAGACAAAGAAAGAAAATCAAGGATGAAAACAATTACATTTGTCAGTTTTCGAGAAAGTTAAGCAGGACAATAATTACAGCTGATTCAGATTGATGTCTCTCATTAACTTCACCCAGTTAGGAACAAGACTGAAAATTGGAAGGATAAGTGGTAGAAGTTAACAAGTACATCTTGTTGAGACTACAAGATATCATCTGTAATCTGGTCAAGTTGAATAATGGTGATTGTAATTTATGTTCATTTACTTGCTTACCTTCAAGTGATAGTTACGTTATATCTTTACCTGAGGTTGTGCACCTCCCACAGACATTTCGGAGAGTGCATGATTGTGCATGGCCTGCAGTTTGAACGAACCTGGTGGATTGATATGGATTTCTTTCCTAATATGAATGTTTTAAGCCCACTGAAATCAATTGAATAGTCCATTAATGGAGCAACAAGAGCCCCACCCTATCCGTCTGTGCATTTGTCTCTTTTTTCCTCTTTAACTCACATACATGCATGCATATTAAACACTTTCTTTTATTTATTAGTCACAAATAACGCTTACATTAATACTGCAATGAAGTAACTGTGTCCAGCATATGTTTGGGTCAGTGCACCTAACCAGCACATCTTTCAGAATGTG
The DNA here is from genome assembly GCF_965287045.1 of Carcharhinus amblyrhynchos. Classification (NCBI taxonomy): domain Eukaryota; kingdom Metazoa; phylum Chordata; class Chondrichthyes; order Carcharhiniformes; family Carcharhinidae; genus Carcharhinus; species Carcharhinus amblyrhynchos. The sequence continues at coordinate 95,920,991 of NC_137326.1, read as the reverse complement.
GGAGGAAACCGGAGCAAGAAAGGTGGTAGAAAAATATCATACAGACACAGGGAGAATGTGCTAACACCACACAGACATTGACTGAAGCCAGGAATCAAAGCCAGGTCCCTGGCACTATGAAGCAGCAGTGCCAACCACTGTGCTACCATGCCACTTGATACTTGGAATCATTTTATCTGATAATTCCCCCATAGATTATGTATTCACTTACGCATGCACGTACAATCTTTGGTGTTGTGTTCACTATTCTAAGTATTTGATATCTTAGGACAGGAAGGTTCTTCACCCATTTGGTGTTTGGGTTGGCATCCTTCATATACTTTTTAAACAATAATATTTTTGTACACATACATGCAAAACCAGAGCACTTATTCCACCTACCCAGTAGATTCAGCATGGCCCAGGCCATCTTCATGGCATAGTGTCATGCGAATGAATGTGGCAAGCTGCCTTGCATGAAACATGCTCCTTACATGCAGCTCTGGGGAAATTTGGCACTGCAGCTGTCTTTGATAAATCTGTATCTGCACCTTAAAGAGATGGGATAACAATTTGCGGAATAAAGGGACCAGAAACTACAGTCAAGGTCAAATGTTAGAAGCCTTTAGGACTCAAAACACATAAGTGGCTACAATATACAGCAATGCCCAACCAGCTTCCAATTTTTCTGAACTGCAGCTAAGAATATCTTCCAGGCACGCTCAAAATGGCCACTTCCCAACCAATGTCATGTGTTTAGTGGGCAGCAACAGGTCTGGAAATGGCAACAAAGTCATGGCAAAAATGATTATAACTAGCTGATTATTTGACCCTGATTTGTAGTTTATCACAAAACTCCCATTTATTTCTAGCAGGATCTCTCGCTGCCGGGATCAAAATCCACCTAAAAATTGTAGTCAAGTGAGAAAAAAGTGGCACTTTGAATTCTCACGCAATTCAGGTCCCACAGCCACCATGTTTTTAGGAACAAGCAAGGTGGTAGAAATAAGAAAATCATCCCTCCTACATTGCAAAAACTGTTGACAGACCACATTAAATGTTCCTTCTTCAGAGAAAGGAAGAATGTTGATTGGATAGAACCTTCCTCTTCTGAATCTATATTGGCAATCTTCAAAAGCATTTGCTAAACTTTCCTAGTAAAGTGTCTTATGTTCCTTATACGGCACAAAGTTGTCAAAATGAAAAGATTACAAGAAAAACCGTCTTTCTAGTTTTGATTTATTTAATCCTCTTTTAATGTTATCTTCCTGATAATATAAAGCACAAAAGTATGATGCCAAGAAAATAATGGACCTGTGAATAACGTTTTTTTCTGAAGGTCACGATTAGGTCATGTGTGAATGTCAAAGAACTCTGCATATTATTATAATAAACCAGTTGCCAGCTATGTGATCATTGTTTACCATAAAGGTGAACATATGCCTAAAGCCACTGTAAAGGGAATCTTGACATTTGATAGAATACAAAGACTGCTGAAGGTTCAGGAAAGGAATGTTACAGTCACTGAACAGCACCATTCAAGGCAAAGGGTTGTTTTAAATATCTGAAAAGTTGCTAGGCATGTGAAAACATGATGGCATGCTACGTTAACAAGCACCAACTTTTAATCTGTACTTGTAGCTCTGAGTGGAATTGTGCATGTTCCAAAGAGGCAGCTGTTCAGCAAAAAAGACTTCTTACAGTAATCATACAACAGAAAGGTGAGCCGTTGATTTAAATATTAACTATCAAAATTGTATTTTGTTCTTAGAGTACTCAGTGCAATCCTTCCAAAAGTCATAAACACAATTAAAAGCCAGGTTTTATGAATGGATTTCCTAAGGGGCGGCTACTGTTCTCAAGATGTAACAATCATTCAAATAGCTTTAGCATAGATCCTCCGATATATTATTTTCTACTGTGAAAAGCGTATGAATCATGATTTGTTCCCTGTACAGTCTCTTAATCATATTTGAACTTAATTAATATGATAGCATACAAGCTATGAAAGTAACATTCAACATAGTTATATATATAAACATATATATTAAATTTTATCGAAGGATGTTGAAATGTTAACATCTAATTATGTTTGAGAGATATGGCTAATTTGTTTATCTGTCACCATGACTTTGACAAGCAAATACACAGAAAGAAAATGTTTCCTGGATTACATAATGTCAGTGATTATGAACATTTCTACTGGGTGTTGTAATGCTCGGAATCGTTTCTACTTACTTGATTAACAAGGTCCATTTGTATATCAATACTACAGAAACAGTCTTTCATGTTGGGAAAGATATTAGGCACAATCTTCCCTGCTATTCACACCATGCTGCTGCTGCAGTGAAGTCGGAGGATTTGGCAGCCAGCCAAATCTCTGTTCACTGTGGCGGGATGCGAAAATTTCACTGGCATGAATGGTGGTAAAATACCAGCCAAAGAGTGTCACAAAAAAGGTTGTCTACTCCTCTCATTATAGTACAACATAACATAGTGGACTGACATTGTCCAGATTATATTTGAGCCCAGAAGATTTCTGTGATCTATGATTTCTGGGAGAAATTCAATGCCTGAAATCGCTTTGGTTCCATCTCCCTGGAACTGCTTGAAGCCTGCACTGCACAGGCTCTGACCAGTTCAATTCTAAAATGGTACTTGGGGCCTTATTTACATCATAAACCTCACTTTCCATTTTTCAAGAGCCAGATAGCCAGAAATAGGCAAGTACTTTGCATTCTGGTGGTAGGCCTCTTTTAAAATGGAGCCCCTCCCCACCCTCCCAATGCTAGTGTTAGCTGCTGAAAGGTCAGGAAAGGAATGTTACAGTCACTGAGCAGCACAGACCCCATTTTGCAAATATTAAGAGGGCAGTCAAGATGGACCTGAGTCCAGCTGGTGTATGCCAATGCTTATATACGCCACATAAGTCTCCTTATGCACCACCTCATCTAACTATGAGCATATCTTCCTTTTCTCAATGTGTCATTGTCAATATTTATTCCTCAATCTACAGCACCAGCACATATTATTTTATCATTTTTCTCATTAATGTTTGTGGCACCATCCTGTTTTGTGTAGAACAGCTGCTATATTTGTCTACCCTGCTAAACTTCTGGAATACTTCATTGAATTGTAAGTGTTTTGGAATGGCCTGAGGATATTAAAGGTGACGTCTTTCTTACAATCCATCAACTTGACATTGACGGAAAATAATCTCATTGATTTGTGGTAATTTATTGAAATTTGCACAGGTAACTAGCAATTGAAGTAAACCAAGCAAATATCTCAAACCACTCTTAGTGCCTATATTGGTTCCTTGCCAAGCATGTTCTGCACAGGTAAATGTAAATATTCTAACATGCTATTTATAAAAATATGTGTGTATGCTTCTAATTACTCTGGAACATCCTGCCTCACATTCTGGTACATATCAGCATAACCCAAATAAAAATTAAGTTGTTAGATCAATGTTTCCACTAATGGAAGAAATAAGGCACATCGAAATTAACAGTAATAAATAGATTCATCAGTTTAATCATTTGTAAATGAATTTCTTGAGTCATGAAAGTGAGCATTTTTCCATTTCCTATTTGAAGTTGCAGTTGACCAGGTCAGGAAAGGAAAGCATTGGGTAAGATCTCGGCTCCATTTTAACTGTTGCCACCTCAACTTGGTTTCTGCTAGATCAGGGGAGTTAATTTCAACCCCTATGAACTTTTCTTCTTCCTCCAGCCTATAGATCTGCATATAGAGGTTTACAAGATGGAAACAGGCCCTTCGGCCTAACTTGTCCATGCCACCCAGTTTTTACCATTAAGCTAGTCCCAATTGTCTGCATTTGGCCCATATATTCATAAGATGCATTAATGTATATTAATGCCAGTTATCAAGCAACTTTGAGTTAATTGGTTCCTGCGTCCAATCGGTGGCAGAAGCTTCTAAACTATTATGATTTGCAAATTCTGAATGTTGTGTGAACAAATGCATTTTGCACTTCTCTTTTTTTCCATTGACATCAATAATAATAGAAACCATTATTATGGTTAACTCAGCTGTGGGGCCACTAATACATATTGTTCATCTGGCAATACATTTGAAAATCAAAGAAAAAACTTCCATTTATATTGCACCTTTCATGATCCCAAGATATTTTGCAAAGAAATTTACAGTCAATTAGGTAGTTTAAAAATGTAGTCTCTGTTGTAATTAAGGAAACATATGGAATTTGGACACAGCAAACTCACAAAAACAGCAATGAAGCAATCTCTAGATAATCTGTTTTAACAATATTGGCTGAGGGTTCAATGTTGGCTAGGACACAGGGACGAACTCCTCTGCACTTCTTTAAAATAAAGCTTTTTTTTTTATTTCTACCCGAGAGAGCTGTCAAGATCTCGGGTTAACCTGTTATTCAAAGAACTTCACCTCTGATAGTACAGCATTCTCTCAGTACTGAAATGAAGCATCAGCCTAGATTTTCTGCTCAAGTCTCTGGAAATATCCCAGAGAAAGAGAGAAAGATCAACTGAAGAGACTCTGTGGGGTATTCAGCCACACTGAAACTTTGCCTGGTGGATGCATCTCAATGGGGAGGCATGATGGCACAGTGATTAGCACTGCTACCTCACGCGCCAGAGACCCTGATTCGATTCCCGCAGAATCTGCACATTCTCCCCTTGTCTGAGTGGGTTTTCTCCGGGTGCTCCGTTTCCTCCTACAATCCAAAGATGTGCAGGTTAGGTGGATTGGCCATGCTAAATTGCTCCTTAGTGTCGGGGGATAGATTGGGTAAATGCATGGGGTTATGGGGATGGAGCCTGGGTGGGATTGTGGTTGGTGCGGACTCAATTGGCCTAATGGTTCCTTCTGTACTGTAGGGATTCTATGGATTCTCTAGTTATAAAACTCTGCCATTCTGGTGGAATTGGATGGGTGTTCCCAGAGACAGATCATCATGGGGGAAATTTCCTTGTAACAGCTTGTTGCACTCTTTGTGTCTGCTCTGTTAGGCAAAATAAAGATGTGAAAAAACAACTTTTAGTTGCTTCTTCTGTGATAGAACCATAGCTGAATCCATATGTTCTGAATTTCAAATTCTGTTTAAAAATGAGAAATCCTGCCCAATGCACAGAATGCCAGAAATTCCATATCCTCTGAAGCCAGTCTGCCAAGAAATCACCCACTTTATCTCCAAAAATGTTGGCACTATTAACATTTATTGTTAAAAACGGGTTAATAAGTTAGCAATTTGGCTTCAACGCGTGTTTGACCACTGGTGTTATGTTGCACAAAATGGCATTTTGTAAAAGAATCAGGAAGCCAAGATGATAATTTTGCAAGAAAACTTTAAAATCTTACACAGCAGTTTTATTTGAGTCTCCTTAGATGATGCAGAATACATATGCTTATGAATCATACTATTATAATCTACATTCCAGACCGCAACTGATTAAAATTGTCAAAGGAAGTGGTGAAGGTCAAGAGGAACAGGAGGAATTAGATATAACTGGTACCATGGAGTGCAATCTCCAGTATGATTAAGGCAAAGGATGCCACATTATTTATAAGGTTCCATGCAGTCCACCTCATGATAGGAAAAGGCCTTTTGAAAATGAAACACATCAGCTCCAGGGATTAAGAGATGCCACCTTATTGTCATATCTTTAGAAAAAAGGAGGCATGAATTGGGCAAATATCATGAACAGCCCATCTGCATGGCCCCCCTTCATAGCCCCAGCTCCCCCATTAATGCCCCCACTCTCCTGACACTGATACTAGCACACTGGCAGTGACGTATATACACTGCCAGGGTGCCTGATGTCCACTACTGGGGTATCTGATGGACACTGTCAGGTGAGCACTGTCCAACTATGCCCCCAACCACTTGGGGGCTTTAAGGAATTCCTCTCGGAAATTCCCAGGTGAAGCTTTATCTAGCAAAGGTCCAAAAGTGCTCATTTCCCCTGGACAATTGCACTGTGCTGGGATACCATCCAACAAAGTGATTTAAATTGCTAACTTTGAATGGTTCTACCAGTGTCATGCTAATAGTGACATTGAAAAGGTTAAAAGAAATAAAATCACTTCTAACTTCAGTGTAATATTTTAAAATACCCAGACCAACCTCTGCATTGAATACTCCCGACTCCCGCAGGGGCACCCCCAACTCCCCTGACTAATCACCCCACCCTCATTGCTGACTCCCATCACTGACTCTTTCCCTCCCTCCCTCGTCCTCCCCACCATGGTTTCCATCCACCCAACCTCAGCCACATGGGTCCATTCCCCACCTGCCAACATACAGACCACTCTTACTTTTCTCCCCAGTGATCGACATATCGCTGACAACCGACTAACCCCCAGTGACTACCTTGCACTCTGGACCCTTCCCACTTGAGTGCACTTTCAACTGATTTTCAGTGGGCCATCACTTTCTAACGCTAGACATTATGACTCATTGGCCCATAATTTCCAGGTTCCCTAGTGTTTGGAATCTCTCCCCCCCGCCCCGACCACCAGCTCCCTCCCCCCGATTTCCAACTGCTCAGAACTAACCCCCAACCCTCATATCTCATAAGAGTTATCTCTGCCCGTACAACTCTGAGCCTCCCAATTTCATCACCTTCAACCTGGGCCCCACAAAGAAAATCTTAAAGATTTCAGAAGCACTGAGTCAAAATCATTGAAAATTATTTATGCACTCTGACCTTGGATTCATCCCAACTGAATTGCAAACTGGGTTTGTCCCTCCCCTTGCCATTTGCCTGGATGAATACAGCTCCAACATCACTGAAGAAACTTGACACTATCCAGGACAAAGCAGCCCAATTCATTGGCGTCCCATCCACAAACATGTACTCCGTCCACCACTGGTGCATGTTAGCAGCGTGTGTACCATCGACAAGATACACTGCAGGAACTCACCAAGTCACCTTTCAAATGCATAACTGTTACTATCTAGAAGGACAAGGAAGCAGATACCTGGGGACACCACCATTTGGAAGTTCTCCTCCAAGACACATACCATCCTAACTTGCAAATATATTGGCCAAGCTTCTCTGAAAACAAAACAAAGTGCACAATGGGTGGGAAAATGGGAGAAATTCCTGCCTGCTGTTTGGGCATACTTACCCGAATGAATCTCCAACACTCTGTGTAACCCTGAGTGCCTCAGGGAGACTCGTGCTGTAACATGGGGGGTGGGGCCTCATCCCACCCGAGAGGCTGGCAGCAGAGTGCTGAGTGGGCAACTGTGCATGTACTGACCTGTCAGTGCAGTGATCAGCAGATGTGCACTGGCTTCCCCTTCACCAGCCATCGGATTTCTGGCCTTCCCCAATTACTTTCCCAGAAACCTCCCAAATGTCGGCCTTCACAATTCACCCCCCCAAATTGCTGCCTAATAAAACCCACTCTGGGCTAGCCTCTACTCCCCCCCAGCCCCACCACCAATGATCACTCTCAATTGCTGTCTCACTCCCTCCCCCACCCATCCCACTTAGTGGCAGCAGACCCCCCACTACAGATCGCCCTGCCCCCTTGGCACTACCTGTGGGCAGTATTATGGTGCCTCTTAGGCAATACCAAAGTGCCAGGCTGGCACTGCCCAAGGAGCCATCGTCTGAAGCCTCAATGACCTCTGTCCCTACCAGTGGGGTGTGTACTCCTATTCCCCATTAGTGGGAACAATAAATGCTGGCCAACCAGTGGCACCCATGCCCCACAAATGAATTAAAACAAGAGGCAAAGGCAAGGACAGCAATGTTGTTGCTCAGTAAATGAAAACATCTCTTTCTGCAAAAGAAAATGTTTAAGTCTAATCTGCTTCAGTTTTCTTGGGCACCTATTTTCTTCTAGTTTTTAATTCATTTCTCTTTGTGTCTTGCTATATTTCTAGCCATTTCTCAATCTGAGTTGATGACAATTCGTCTGCTTTTCTTTCTCTTTTTCTTGCTCTGATGGGGTCTGCCAGTGATGTTATCGGATCCCTCCACGGAACCACTTTCCCGTGCAACTATGAACTGATACCTCCCCAAAGATCAACAGGATAATTAAAAAGAATGTCATAAAATTACTTCCCACATATTAGTTAGGAGCAGCTCACATAGGTTCAAGACCAGAGCTCAGACATAGGAGCAGTTGAGTCATGCACAGCCAGGTGAAAGCACACTGCAAAACTTCCTGGCACGCTGAAAAGCTCCCAGGAGGTTAGTAGAAGAATGGTTTCGTACCCCCACAGCAGGGCTGAATCTGTGATGAAGTTTCATCGTAAAATTCAGTACAAACATTATCACTGAATAAAACATTTCTGCAACTGCCCATCTGAGCTTGTGAACTTTTCTTAAAAGAGAATGTCTTTGCCCTTCCTTTGCCAAATGTTTTATTGTTTGCGTAAAAAAAGTAAGAAAATTGATCATTTTTGTGTCAGTATAAAAAAGTCAAAGACAAATCAGACTTATTATACCCTCCACAACACTATTCATATCTTTGCAAACATGACAATAATGGATGATACAGCAGTGTTTAGTATTTGAAAGCTCATAGTCCAAACCACTTTGCTCATTAAATTCTAACATCCTGTCTCCGATTTGTACTGGGTTAGATTTCTCAGTCTCGAGCAAAGCAATATAACCTGCCACTGACTGTGAAGAAAGCTTTTCACAAAGACCTCATTCAGCAAGGTATAATTCTTTTGAGAGTTTTTACTGCAAGCTTTTGAGTGGCAGATCTGGACAGTTCAACAGTGATTTCAATCTGGGACCACTTCAACAGTAGACCTTCTAGAGAAGCCTATCATCCCTAACAGCAACTTGTGGATACCTGCATTATTCTGTGCACATGCAGACTTCCAAAGTTGCTGCTAGCTTCAGAGTAAAGACAATGAATGCTGAATGTTTCACAGTCATTACAAGTACAAAATCCAAGCCTATATGTCCTAACTGAAGAGTTCTTGTGCAATTAAACAAATGCCACAGATGTAATTGTGGAATCAGTCTTGTGGTGTAACTCCTTGCTATTTGGAATTACACTGCTGCATTTAATTTAATATTTCTAAGAGAATTGGTGAATAACAACACAACATATTGAAATGATAAAGAATGTCAAGCTCTTAATTGGTTTTATATTTGCCTTTTGGCCATTTTTACCTCACATAAGAAGTCTGGAGATGTTCATTCTTTTCTTCAAAAATAGATAAGATTTGGGTGTGATACCCAGATTGGGATTTGGGGCTATCAGTGAGGCAGCCGAGATAAACAAAACCTATGGGCTGCATTGGCAGGAAACATGGCAGCCAGGCCCACTTACTTAAAGGAAAAGACATACATTAGTCTCTCCCAGCAAGGGGAAAATCTCTTGTGATTAAGTTGAAGGAGGGGTTGTGTTCATGGGGAAACTTGACCAGTTGTCAACTGGGCGAAGTGATGAGCCCATTGGCATCAATTATCCCTGAATCAACTGGAATTTAATGGTAGCTGAGGAATTAAGTGAGACTGGCATTCCCATGCCTCCAGAAAGCAACCAGGGAATCAGGTTTGCTTGCTGTCTTCTGGGGAGCTCCTTCTTTCAAAATACTTAATGCCCAAGTGATGGTAGCACTGGTGGTGCTGAGATGCTCTTTGCCTCTGATTGGCTGGTAGCTCTCGGCGGGTGGGATTTCTGCCTCTGGAGTCCTCAATCGTAGGGAAAGACCAGTGGTGGCTGACTAGGTGACTGTTGGGCCTCTCTCACAAAATAGACAAGTGTTCCCTACTAGTTCTCCAACAACATTGTGCCCATTAAATCCTGTCCATCTTTTACTTATATAGCATCTTAGCATAAGACAAGGTGGCACGATGTTGAGCACTGCTGCCACACAGCACGATGAACCCGGGTTCAATTCCGGCTTTGGGTAACTGTCTGTATGGTGTTTGCATGCTCTCCTTGTGTTTATGTGGTTTCCTTCAGATGCTCCAGTTTCCTCTGCCAAACACATACAGGTTAGGTGGATTGACCATGCTAAATTGCCACTTGGTATCACGAGGATGCACAGGTTAGATGGACGAGCCAGAGTAAATGTGCAGGGTTAATGGGCTAGACTGGGTGGGGAGGGGGATGGGTGCTGGGTAAGGTGCTCTTTGGAGAGTCAGTACAGCTTTGCACTGTAGGAATTCTATAATTCTATGAAAACATTGCTAGACAAGACAAAAACATCATCAGACAAAAAATGATACTGGGCCAAAATACGTGTGACTAGAAGCTAGATCAATAGAAAATGGTTTTATGGGCAGTTTTAAGGAAATGATATGAAAGCAAGTGGAACAGTGTGGCAGCATGATAAGTTGGTACAGCAACAATAAGTGCAGTTGATGAATCACAGATAAATAGGTAAAAGGACAAACTGATGGGACTGTACACATAAGGCAGGAATCTCAGGTATTTTGTAGTCTTATGGCATTCAGTAGTCAATTAATGGTAGCTGCTCAGATATGGAATACCCTGCTATAAATAGACATGGAAACAGAATCTGTGATTACTTTCTGAAAATAAGTTGAAACATATTTTTAGAAAGATCTATCCATTAAAATGTACGTGATTAGTACTGTTGTTATTGAGGGGAATGTATTCTGCACTGGCTTCTTATCTCGGTGCGTGAGGTAAAAATAACATTTTATTCAATTTTTTGTAACATTCTATTCTTTAACCCTTTAACTGTAGTGAGCCGATAGTAAAGTATTGATGGCGTAATGTACTGGACATTTGCAAATTTAATCTGTATTATGTCATTTCACGGTCATAAAAAAAGCGCAGCACAATGCTACAGTGGTTAGCACTGTAGCCTCACAGTGTCAGAGTTCAATTCCAGCCTCCAGTGATTGTATGGGTGGAACTTGAACATTCTCCTTACATCTGCGTGGGTTTCCTCTGGGTGCTTTAGTTTCCTCCCACACTCCAAAGATGTGCAGCTTTATGTTGATTGGCAATGCTCATTTGCACCATAGTATCAGGGAGATTGGTGGGGTAAATATTTGGGGTTATGGGGATAGGGCCTGGGTTGTTGGTGCAGGTTTGATGTGCCAAATGTGAAGTCAGTGTGAATTTTCCTCTCCTCAGAGTGGTTGTCAAAATTTAAATCATTCCCAGCAGCAAGCTTTTGTGAACTTTAAAAATTAAGAAGATTAATTATTGTCACTGACTAGTCCCAGAGTTTTAAGATGACAGCTCTCTCATATACTGCACAAAGAGAAGGATACAGATGACAAGGAAGTCAATACTATTACAAGTTGTAAGGATTCAGTCTCTTCTGTAGCAATTCTATCATTTCTCTCTCAAATGTATATTTTAATTGGAGTGGAACTCTTGAAAACCATAGGAATGAGATGCTTATTGAAGTTGAATTTCTACGAAGCTAGTTCCCAGGTGAACTTGAAGTCAGTACAGGTTGGAAGGAGATTTCTTCTCTTTCTTGCAGATTGTTCAATGGCTTTTCGGATGATGGACAGAAATAGTTCTCATATTTGACCAAGTATCAGCTCAGGCAGGAAAAGCGCGATGTCGCCAGCCATATTTTTTGACACATATTCAATACAAGTTAAGGGAGCAGGTCCCACAACATCATGTTAGTGGGGTCGGCACTACATGAACTCATCCCAACAGCAAACTCAGCTTTTGACAGATCAGGGTATCCTTTTCAAAGGCACTGCAATGACAAAAAAAGGAACACCCCCACCATGGAATCTTCCCCGCAACACAGAATTCCCTAACATCATGAACATAGACTCCTGGCACCTCCGCCCAGCACAGTTCGGGGGTATTGCCCTGGCATGACCCTCTCCCCTCTGGGTGCTGTATTCACCAATGGGCCTTTGGCAGGTTTTGTTCACCGGTTCTCCATTTTTAAAAATCTGTTGTAAACCTCACCAACGTGGCGTCACGCTACCAGGGACTGGTGTTTTCCAGCGTGGGGGCAGTCTTACAGTGGAGAAGTCCGGTAATCATACGTATTGTAATAGAGCTCCCATCATTACATGATGTGAACCCTGCTACATCATGGGTGGAAGGCAAAATAATTGTGTGGGGAAATCCCGCAGGCATAAATGCCATTTTGAGATTCCCGCTCAATTCTCCATCCCCTTCACCATTCCCACCTGTCAAAAATGAGGGTAGAAAATCCCCCCGCCCACCCCAATGTTTCTGATCTGAACAACTTCTGATGTTATTTTAAAAAGAACAGTAACAAAAAACAAAAATATAAATCATGTGAACAATCACAAGTTCAAAGTCTTTCTTCCATAAAATGGTGGTTGTTTCTCTTCACATCATCAGAACATAGTATTCAGGAAAAGTAATAGGGCATCCAGCCCTTCGAGCCCGCTCCGCCTTTCAATAAGATCGTGGCTGATTATGGATATGATTTTAACTCCACTTTGCCATTTGCTCCTCATATCCCTTGACCCACCCCCCCCCCCCACCACCGCCCACCGCCCCCTCCACCCACCCCCACCTTATCTGCCAAAAATCTTTCTAATTCTGCCTTCAATCATTTCGATGTCCCTTCCTCCATTGTTACTGGAGAAGAGAATTCTACATAGCCATGACCCTTAAAGAGAACAAAATTCTCCTCATAAAATTCTCATCTACAAATGACAATTGATGCTATTTAATTGTTAATTCTAAAGCTGTAGATTTCTGTTAACCAGGGGTACTAAGAAATATCAAACCAATGTGGGTATTTGGAATGAGGTCACAGATCTGCAATGATATAATTGGATGCTGGAATAGACTCAGAGGGCTATGTTCCTGTTTCCTATGTTTAAAGTGTTTGTCATGAGTATAATCAACCTCATGAATTTATCTTGAAGTGTATGGATGACTTAATATTAATGGTCATGAGGTACCATGTCCAGTCTTTATCTTGAGGTGTTCATTTATTCACATCTTTCAAGCCCCCAAATGCCTCACATTCAGTTGTGTTTACACCTAATATGGATTTCACAGTGACTTTACTTTTTACCTTTTGCTCCATGCTTTTTGTTGGAAAATGAAGCCTTTAACAACAGGGAGAGCATCTGGTACCTGAGAGTCCATTGCACCCTACATTATCTGTCAGTGTTCCTATTGTGCATGCAGCATACACAGTATGGGTTGACAACTAAAGCATTGTGATACTTAAGTTGTGCTAGAGAGCTTTGTTTTTGCAAAGATGTGGATTTTGCTTCAAGACATAATAGGAGTGGGAGCATAATGGGTGATAGAGCACAAAGAAGGATCTGTTGATGGTGGCCTATTTGTAGAAGGACTATTGAAGTCCAAATGTGAAATTCTAAACAAATCTCTCCTATGGTACACATGTTTTTTTTTGCAAATTAAAAATAACTCCCCCATATTTTCTTTAGGTTGTTTCCACCATCGTTTTGTCTGTCTCTTTACACTAGTACTTCCAAGATTTTTTGTGTTATTAAGTTATGTAGCAGGCAGGATATAAAGACATACTGGTTAGGTGCATTGGCCATTATAAATTCTTTATGTGTACCTGAACAGCCACCGGAGAGTGGCAACTAGGGGATTTTCACAGTAATGTCATTGCAGTGTTAATGTAAGCCTACTTGTGACACTAATAAATTAATTTAAACTTAAGTATAAACTTAAACCTTTGTTGGACCATCTTGCAGGTTTTTCCAAATATATCAAAGCAGTGTTTTTGATTTGCCCATGGTGTATTGTTATTTTCTTTGGTAGCTACATGTATTGTAGTGATCTCTGCTCATGCTCTAATGACACCATGTCATTAGTTGTGGCCTCACTGATCTCATAGGCAGTGCCTCAAGACTTCTTCTTCAGACTAGACATACATTTCATTCCTAGGTTACCTTAAAATGATGATGGCATGATAGCCTAGAAAAGCTTGCAGTATATAGGACTCCCATGGTGAACTGATTCCTGGGGTTGGGTTTGTCTTATTGAGGAATGACTGAGCAGGTAGGACCTACAACACAGATGCAAATGGCAACATGGGTGCAAAATCTTGAAAGAAACCGAAAACAAGAACCTCATCAACAAGATCTCTTGATGCAATTGGCCCTGTCCCTGCCAGTAACATAACACAGTTCATACCCAGGAAGTTCAGGAACCTCCCTTAAATATATTTCTATATTATTAGCACCTACAATATTGTTTCCCTGTATTTGGATTTGCTCCACTCACTTTGAAAGAAAAGGGAAAGTTCTGCCCATTGAGTTTAGAAGAATAAGAGATAATCTTGTTGAAACCAAAGATTCTAAGGACGCTTGACACAGGAGATACTAAGAGGATGTTTCCATTCATGGGGGAACCTAGAACTAGGTGGCACAGTTTCAAAATAAAGGGCACCCCATTTAAGGGAGAGATGATGAGAAATGTCTACTCTCAGAGAGGTTTTACTGTTTGGAATTCTCTCCGTCAGTGACCAGTGGACGCTTGCTGGGTCTTGGAATATATTCAAGGCTAAGTTAGCCAGATTTTCAATTCATATGCGAGTCAGGAATTATGGACCACGGAAAAAGTGGAGTTAAGGTCTCTATCAGTTCAGCCATGATCTTGCTGAATGGTTGAGCAGGCTTAAGGGGCCAATGGGCCTACTCCAGCCCGTACTTCTTATGTTTTTATTTTAAACCTGCTATGCGGTTTCTTCATGATATAATGCATCTGTCCAAAGTAATTCCCACATCGCTTGGAAGTATCATTGTGAAACAGGCCAGTACGTGATCAGAAATTCAGCCTTTTGTAAAATGGATGCAGATTTTTCTAAACAGATTTTTATTTCTTTAAATTCTCTCAGTCCACCAGGCTGGAAAAGTAGGCCTGGGTTGGGCGGAAGGAGGTTGCCAAATATCTGAACTTGTGCAGGCTGGTGAGAGAGAGATTTCGGAAGACAAGAAAAAATATGTCAAAACATGAGATAACCTGGGCTACTCTTGTGCACCTCCTGACATCCATTGACAGAACAGCACATTGGCAGAAATTTGGAGAACAGGTTCCTTGCCAGTCCCTGACCTGTGGTTGCGGTGAACAGGTATTCAAAATGGGTGACAAAACCGTAAAGAAAGTCAAAGATTCTTCAATGAAAAATTAATTAATTAAACATTTTTTTTCACCCAACTCTTTCTGTGTCTTGTTTCCTGTTTTCTTTATCTAGTGGTTTTCTTTTGTTTTAGCCATTTGTCTGTTTTCTGGGTATTTTTCTCGCCAGTGATCCTGATCCCGGGGAGTGGGCACTGACTGAGATGAGTGACAAAATTCCAAAATTCCTTGGAATTTGTGGGTCAACCCACAGTGTGTGGACTGCAGTGGTTCATGAAAGCAGCTCACCACCACCTTCTCAAGGACAACTAGGGATGGGTAATAAATGCTGGCCAGCCAGCGACACCCATGTCCCACAAATGCATAAAAAAAGAGGCAGGAATGGTTCCAGTGGATTGGGAAAATGCTAATTCAAAAAGGGAGGGAGGCAAAATGTAGGAAACTATAGGACAATTTGCTTAACATCTGTTGTTGAGAAATGGTTAGAATCCATTATACTGGAATTAATAACAAGATATATAGAAAGTCAAAATGCAATCCATCAGAGTCAGCATGATTTTATGAAGGGTAAACCATATTTGACGAATTTGCTTGAGTTCTTCAAAGATGTAATAAGCAAGGTGGATAATGGTGATCCTATACATGGACTTCCAGATGACATTTTATAAGGTGCCACACAAAAAGTTAATACACAAGTTTGGTTCACATGGAATTAGGGGTAATTTATTAGTTTAGATAGAGGATTAGGTAACCAACAGAAAGCAGAGAATTGGGATAAATGGGAACTTCTTAGGTTGGCAAGATGTAACTAGTGGGATGCCACAGGGTTCGGTGCGCAATCCCCATCTACTTACAATCTATACTGATGACTTGGGTACAGGTAAAGAGGATACAATAGCCCAATTTACAGATGAAATAGATGGGAGAGTAAATTGCAAAAATGAAATTGGAAATTTACAAATGGATATAGATAGGTTAAGTGAATTGGACAAAATGTGGCAGGTGGAGTTTAACGTGGATAAGTGTAAGGTTATGCATATAGGTAGGGAAAATACAATGAAAAATGAATGGGCAGAAACTTCGTTGTGTTTCAACACAGTGGTCTCTGGGTGTTCTCATGCATGAATCACAGAAAATTAGTATGCAGGTGCAGCACAGAATAAGAATGGCAAATGGAATCTTGGCATTTATTGCTAAAGGAATAGAATATAAAAGTAGTGAAGTGCTGCTGCTACTGTACAAAGCATTAGTGAGAATTAGAATATTGAGTATAGTTTGGGTCCATTTACTAGAGAAGGGATGTAGTTACATTGGAGACAGTTCAGAGCAGGTTCACTAGATTGATTCCAGAGATGATGGATTTGACTTATGAGAAGAGATTGAGCTATTTAGGCCTATATTCCCTGGAGTTTAGAAGAATGAGAGGAGATTTAATTGAAGTGTACAAGATGATAAGGAGGATTGACAAAGTAGACGTGGAGGGATGTTTCTTCTTGTAGGGCAATTGAGAACAAGAAGTCATAGTTTTAGGATAAGGGGTAGCAGGTTTAAAACAGCGATGAGGAGAAATAATTTCTCCCATGGGGTCATGAGTCCAGAATTCACAATCCCAGTGTGTGGCGGATGTCAGGATTTGGAGTAATTTGAGGAAGAGGTGGACAGATTTTTAATTAGTAAGGGTTTGAAAGGCTATGGTGAACGGGCGGGTAAATGGAGCTGACGTTGCGATGAGATTGGCCATGATTGTATTGAATGGCATCGGAGCAGGCTCGAGGGACTGAACTGCCTACTCCTGCTCCTAGTTTTTATGATTCTTATGACAAGAGCTGTGGAAGAGTGTTCTGGTGTTCCAATGTTGTTTTAGGTTCAATATGATATAACTCTTGTTTGAAATGTGGAAAAGTATATACAGTACATTATGAAGTATTATATTTTAGTACATGGAATAAAAGGTGACACAGTAGAATGTTATGTACATGGAATGGTGTTTATTAAGTTGAATCATGTTTGTGGTATTTGAAGGAGTGTTGATAGCACATAATGGAATGGAGCATCTGCAATGCTACTCTACAGTGAGGTAAATACGTATACATATTAATCAACATTTTTGTGATGTTGTCAGAATACTGAATGATTACTCAACCAACAGCCTATATTTCAAAATCTGCAAATTCCTTGAAGGCATAGATTTATCGTTCATATAAAATCCCAAGCAGAAAATTAGTGCAGCACCAACCACAGGCATCTGAGAGAAGTAGACTGGCTCTACAGGAGTTTTTCGAACCAGTCTAATGTACATAATGATGCAAACCACTTGGTATTATAAATGCCAAACTCTGGGAGCTAGCCATCTAAAGATAGTGACAAGCTAGAATTGTTTTGCACGCACAACAGAAAGTTTCTGGATTTAAGAAAGTCCAGCAGGTGCATAGAACAGCTTCAGGCTCATAGACAAAGCTTTAAGGCAGTTCCTGCATAAAGTCAGGCAGAGAGCAGGAAGCACTGTTTGACACAGTGCAATACAAAACCACATTGAGAATAACAAAGGAGCAATGACAGGAAATGACAAGACAGTGAGTGCCACAACCCTTAGACCGTGTGCATTGATTCAAAGCTGGAAAGGACTGAATAAACGTATTAGTTATAGCAAATAAAGCAAGAAAATTTAGAACCACCTTCCAAGAATGTGTTGTACCAAACACACAAACTATTTGATTTCCACTCGTACTGTGTAAAAGTACTTAAACTGTTTCCTATACATGCTCAAGAGGCAGCATTTTCATCTCAGCGTTCACTGGAAGTTTCCTTTTACTTACAGCTTAGTTTGCAATCACTCCATTTAAAGCTTCACATGAAACATAATTGTTTAGTGCTTGTATCTATCATCATATTCATTAGGGAATGCATGGTGGTTTTACTGTATGTCATGAGAAGCAAAGGTAATTCTCATAAAGAAAACAGGCCTTAAGAGCAAGAAGAAAGAACAGTGATAAATTGCTGATCTGCAAATCTTTATCTTCTCACACTCTGTGACAGTGCTTCACAAACTTTTCTTGGTGTGACCACATTTTAATGCCTCAGACTTTGTGTGATTCCCTTCCCCACCCCAGGGTGGGGATAGCTTCAGTTGCTAAGCATGGGAAGGGAAGATGTTCGGTTTGGTGGGAATTGCTTCAGCTGCACGCATTTTTGCGGCAGCAATCAGTTCTCAAAGATCTGTCCATTAGGCCATGCTCAATAATAGAAAAAATTTCCCAAGGATTTAAAGGAAGTCTCAGCTGCCAGTGTACAGTCCAAATTCCACAGCAGCCATTGCTGTCCCAGAATGTCCAGTAACCCCAGAGGGTGCCATGATCCACCGTTTGGTTCACCCTGCTCTGTAAAAAGAGAGAGAATAGGGAAAGTAAGAAGGCTGGTGCAAGCTGTAGGTTCACAATCGCATTTTGTTTCTCATCATTCTCATTTAACTATACCCATATTACCTGTCAGTAAATATTTCATGTAACCCCCTTGTCACTCATTGAGCTGAAAGTTATGTGAACTCTGCAACTTATTCTTTTATCGCTTTCCATTTCCCTTCTCAACTGTGCCAGGAGAAGATGATGAAATGTCAGGTCACACTGTACTTGTCTGTGCCACTGATTCACAACTTGGACAGTCACTTGCTCTATTTTTCCTTAGCACCAGCACAGAAATATCCAGCCTGTATTAATTGCAGCATGAACTAGAAACAAATGTATTGTGCATTGAGTGATACACAAAGCACTGGTGAGCTGGACTGTTTGTGGAATGTGAGGAGAATGCGTTGACCAAACGGCCAGGGGACATCTCTCAGCTGAAGAATGTGGAGATCCTGATCTCATGATTGAAGAATGCCCATCTTTTCTTCAGGTATCCCTACTTGTGAGTCTTGTATTCTCCTGCATCACCATGTAGAGGCCTTTTCCTAAGATGAAATCATACATGGTATCAGCATACCAGCGTAATCCTAAAGACTCTCCATGGACTGCAGTAAGAACCCCAGATCAGTCTAGGCATCTAAGTTATGGGGTACCTGAAGAAAAGGTGAGGGATGTTCCCTAGTCGTTTGGCCAACGCTTCCTCCTCACGTTCCATAAACCACTCCAGCTGAACCATGCCTTGTGTATCACTCATCTGAGTTATGGCTTCATATAGCTGCAGAGTGCTTATGGATTGCCCCTCTTAGGGTCACTCTGTAGCTCAGGCTTGAAAGCCACACAAATGCTATTTGCCATGGCTGTCAAGAATAATTTTACTCCTCAAGGACGCATCCAGAGACTCGACGTTCTGTCATAAAGAACAATGACATGGTGGACATCCTTAAAATGAAGGCATTGTAGCACCCAAGAAGTAAGCATTGTTTGCATGATCGCGTGCCTTTGGTTGCAAGTATGCAGCACATTCTTTACTCTTTTCCTGTTGATACATCAATGGCCATTGATGAAGGGAGCATTTATGACCATGTGCTTCCAATTTATGACTCTGTGGACCTTGGGAAATCCTGCCATTCAGTAAAATTACAGTGCCCTGGCATGCTGCCACCAGTTCTCCATGGGGAAGCTGATGAAATTGCTGGCTCGAAAGAACAATACATCCTTAACTTACTTGATATATCTTTGCACAGCTGTTTGGCTTATGTGAAATAAGTCCCCAGTGATAGTCTGGAATGACCCTATGGTTTCTAAAAAAAATTAAGGACAGTTGTGAAATTAACAGCAGTAGCACAGCAGTGCATGTGATGGAAATAGACTGCAGGTCCACTGCAGTATGTGGCATCACGCTATGATCACTTCTTTCGTAAGGTGAAGCCTCCGCAGATGCTATGGGTGAAATATTCGAATCCCTCCCACTAGTGGGAATTTCCAGTCCCTCCCACCAGTGGGATTTTCCAGTCCTGCCAAAGTCGGTGAGCTCTTAAATGGCTTGCTGAATTTTACTGCTCCACTTCCACCACGATGGGGCCATAAAACTACCTCCCTATTTCTCAGTCTGTTAGAAGTAAGGATAACTTTACCTGTAATGTTAAACCCGTGCCCATATTGTGTCCTTCACTGCTGTTTTGCTTCATGGCTGGTGAAAGTTCCTGCCCCTTTTTGGATACACTTTCAACAGTTCTCCTTTCATTTGTACTCCTTCTCCTCTTCCAAGAATCAGATAGTAAGAAATGCCTAATATTCATGGGATTGAACCGTGTCTGCAAAACAGAAGAGTGGGTGGGGGGTAGCCCCAGAAATAACATCACATAAAGCAATGACAAAGCAGGTGAAAACAACAAAACAATCTTGGGCAGGATTTTCCAGCTGCTTTGCACCTGGCAAATACTGAGTTGGGGCAGTGCAGGTCAGAGAATCATGGTGCAGAGGTCCGATGCCTTTAGCACAAGTGTGACACCCCCACCCCCCCACTGGGATTCTCTCAGCCACCATGCCCGGATGTGAGGGCAGGGACCAGATCAGCAAATTTAAGTAAGAAGTTAAATAACAATTTAAATTTGCTAAATTGATTTCAGGCCGAATTTGTCCTGATCCTGAGATTCTCTGACTCTCATGTGCAGTGAAAACCCAATGAAAATCACTACTAGCCTCTAAAAACGAAGGCCAAACGTGATGGCTATGCTGGGGGCAGTGGGGGCAGTGGGGGTGGGGGGGGGGGGGGGGTGCGGGGAGGGCACTCTGAGACCACTGAAACCCCCATGTCAGGGACATGGCTGGGCAGCGCCCATTAGACAATGCCAATCTGCCAGTGTCACCTGGTACTCTGGCAGTGCCAAACGGCACCCTTGCAGTGCCAACCTGGCACTGCCAAAGTGGTACTGCCAAGCTGCCAGGTAGTACTGGCAGATTTGTGACCCATCTCTGTGAAGCCAGGCTTGCCAGCATGTTTAGGGCATCACGGTGGCATAGTGGTCAGCACTGCTGCTTCACGGTGCCAGGGACCCGGGTTCATTATCCCAGCATGAGTCACTATCTATGCAAAATCTGCACATTCTCCCTGTGTCTGAGTGGGTTCCCTCTGGGTGCTCCAGTTTCCTCCCACAGTCCAAAAGACATGCTTGGTTGATGCATTGGTCATACTAAATTCTCCCTCAGTATATCCAAACAGGTGCTAGAGTATGGTAACTCGGGGATTTTCACAGTAACTTCATTGCAGTGTTAATATAAGACTACTTGCGACACTAATAATGAATAAATAAAACAATAAATGATAAAATGTTTCGGACCACCACTCTCAGGACCAATGCAAAACTCGCCCCCTCTCAAAAAATGTCGTTCTGGGCAAGCCGATTGGTGCAATTCCGGCGTGAGTCAGATCGTGATCTTATCACACTTAGTTATTTTCTGGGAATTGGCCAAGTTGTAGTGAAAGAAGAGGCAACTGGATAGGCTAAAGGTTGATTAAAATGAAATATTAGACAGGCTGGGGCATAGGGATTCCAGTGGTCCATCTGCCGAGGCTGGAGAGTCCTACCCATCGTAACTGTTGGTTATAATAACTCAGTTGTTGTAACAACAATAAGAATAGGCAACAACATCTCCTCCACAATCAATCCTCAACGCCAGTGCCCCACAAGGCTGTGTTCTCAGCCCCCTACTATACGCCTTATACACCTATGACTGTGTGGCCAGATTCCACTCCAATTCAATTTTCAAGTTTATCAACAACACCACCGTAGTGGATCTGATCTCAAACAATGATGAGACAGAGTACAGGAATGAGATAGAGAATCTGTTGAACTGGTGCGGCAACAATAATCTTTCCCTCAATGTCAACAAAACCATGGACATTGTCATCGACTTCAAGAAGCATAAATGTGAACATATCCCTGTCTACATCAACGGGGACAAAGCAGAAAGGGTTGAGAGCTTCAAGTTTTTAGGTGTCCAAATCACCAACAACCGGCCCTGGTCCCCCCATGCTAGTTAAGAAAGCCCACAAACACCTCTACTTTCTCAGAAGACTAAGGAAATTTGGCATGTCAGCTACGACTCTCACCAACTTTTACAGATGCACCATTGAAAGCATTCTTTCTGGTTGTATCACAGCTTGGTATGGCTCCTGCTCTGCCCAAGACCACAAGGAACTACAAAAGGTCATGAATGTAGCCCAATCCATCATGTAAACCAGACTCCCAACCATTGACTCTGTCTACACTTCCCGCTGCCTCAGCAAAGCAGCCAGCTTAATTAAGGACCCCACGTACCTCAGACATTCTCTCTTCCACCTTCTTCTGTCGGGAAAAATATACAGAAGTCTGAGGTCACATACCAACCAACTCAAGGACAGCTTCTTCCCTGCTACTGTCAGACTTTTGAATAGACTTACTTTACATTAAGTTGATCTTTCTCTACATCCTAGCTATGACTGTAATACTACATTCTGCATTCTCTCATTTCCTTCTCTATGAATGGTATGCTTCGTATAGCATGCAAGAAACAATACATTTCATCGCATGTTAATACAAATTACACTAATAAATCAAATCAAATCAAAATCAAACTCTGATAATTGAACAGGCCTATCCATTAAATTTTGTCCCCACCTCAAAGGTAGTGTCCAGCAACCCTGGTGACAAAAGTGGTTTTGTGCTGGTGAAGGAATTATATAGTGAATACAATGAAATAGAGAACAAAAATGTTTAGCAGTTTAACAATACAAATGAGAATCAGGCTGAATAAAGGAAGTTCAGAGGCAAAGTGAAAGTAAATTTGAACAGTAAAGTGAGAGTTTAAGAAGAGATTGGCAAAAGGGAATCCACAAGGAGATAAATAGTAAAATAGTGGTGAAAGGAGGAAAAGGGCTGATTAGGGTCCAAAAAAGGGATTTCCACGTAATAACAGAGAGAATAGCTGAGATATTAAATGATTCTGCATCTGTCCTTATCAAGGAATAAGGGACTGCTAAAGTTGTACTGAAAGAAGAGGTGACTGGATGGGTAAAGGTGATTAAAGTGAGATATTAGATAGGCTGGCTCTACTTTAAGTTGATAAGTCACAAAGACAGGGTCACATGCATCTGAGGGAAGTAAAAATGAAAATTACAAGGACAAGGCCATGATCTTCCTGTCCTCCTTAGATACAAGGGTGATGTCAAAGGACTGAGAATTGCAAATGTTGTACCTTGTTGTCCAAAAATGGGCACTCCTACACATTAAGAATAGTCTCAAGGCTTTGCAGAGATTTACAAAAATAGTTCCAGGGATCAGAAGCATCAGTGAAGTGGGCAGACTGGGTGAAGCTGAGCTGTTCTCTTTAGGGATGAGAGGGTTGAGAGGAGATTAGATTGTGGTGTTCAAAATCTGTGTGGGGGCTGGACAGAGTAAATAGTGAGACATCGTTCCCATTGGTAGCCAGGTCAAAAACCAGACAGCAATTTGAGGCAACATGAGAAAAAAAAATTTATGCAACAAGTGGTTAGGATCTGGCTGAGACTGTGGTAAAGGTTGATTCAGTTGTGGCTTTCAAATGGGAATTGCATAGTTATCTAAAGAGAAAATAAAATGCAGGGCTGCAGGGGATGGAGGGGAGTTGGAGCAGCTGACTAGCTCTAACAGAGAACAGCATGGGTTCAATGGGCTGAATGGCCCCCTTCTGTGTAGTTCTTCTTCTA
Organism: Carcharhinus amblyrhynchos; assembly: GCF_965287045.1. Taxonomy (NCBI): domain Eukaryota; kingdom Metazoa; phylum Chordata; class Chondrichthyes; order Carcharhiniformes; family Carcharhinidae; genus Carcharhinus; species Carcharhinus amblyrhynchos. Next base: position 95,897,345 of record NC_137326.1, on the reverse strand, counting down.
AGATTCTATGATTGTCTGATTATTAAAAGTGAACATAATGCACAGGAAGTTATGTAAATAGAATATAGAGCATTACCATTTCCATCTCATTTAAATCTGCTCTCTTAAAGATGCACTGACACTTTTGCCAGCCATCAAACAAAACAATGGAAAAGGAAATGGACACACAATTGGTGAGGGTCCAGCATTACAGATTATTGCTCCACTTCCTCCCTGATTCATGCCTCAAAGTCCATTGGAAACTTTTTAAAAATTGTACAGGAAAGACAAGACTTCTAGTTCATTTCCAAGTATCCAACTCTTAGTTGCCTATTCACTGCTGGCATTAGATATGAATAGATAAGATAGAAACAGGTAAAACTAGGAACTTTAGGACTGAGTTGAGGAGGAACGTCTTCACACAAAGAGTTGTGAATCTGTGGAATTCCCTGCCCAGTGAAGCAGTTGAGGCTATTCTCATTGAATGTTTTTAAGGCAAGGATAGATAAACTTTTGAACAGTAAAGGAATTAAGGGTTATGGTGAGCAGGCGGGTAAGTGGAGCTGAGTCCATAAAAAGATCATCCATGATCTTATTGAATGACAGAGCAGGCTTAAGAGGCCAGTTGGCCAACTCCTGCTCCTAGTTCTTATATTCTTATTAGTGTCCGACTACTGGCTGTGCACAAGACTATCTTTATAAAAGCACAGTAAACACTTTGAAGAACTAAAAGGCTATATCTGACAATCCAACATCTGTGAATGTGCTGGTAGGTGGGGAGTGTGAGGACTGTGTGAAAATATGGGAGGGTCAAGATAAAAGCATTGAACAAAGGCTGTAATGCACAGAAGGCCTTAGGAAGGAGGTAAGCAGAAATCAAGAGAATGGTAAGAAAATGAGAGGAAAGGCCATGGAAGTTTGGAGATTTTTCAGGAGCAGAGAGGTGGAGGAAGACAGTACAGGATTACAGGAAGAAGAAAGAACAAGAGAGATGGCAGTGGCTAGAGGCTTGGTTTTCGTAGACCTCAGAAGGATGGCATTGTAGGAAATAATACCTTCATGTTTAGAAGTGCAAACCAAGAAGACTTAGCCACACTTTAATGACGAGGCAAGTCTAAGCAGGCCAGACAGCAAATAATGTGCCAGAAAAAATAGTCAGAAAGTGTAAAGATATAATTTGATAGAATCTTGTTGCTATAAACAAAATTTCTCTTATACATTGATGCATATGATGGTAAATTTGTACATGAGGCTCAAACAATGAAATGAATACTTATTTACTATCAGGTTCAGGGCATGTGGGAAATTGTAAGTATATATGAGGAGAATTTTTTTCTGCAGAATGTTATGATATGGAATGTCCTGCTGGAATGGTTGTTGAAAGCAGTGTTGATAATAACTTTCAAAAGGGGATTGGATAAATACTTGAGGGGAAAAATTTTTCGGGCTACCTATACAATGAAAAGGCTGGGCATGGGCTTAATTGAATAATTCTTTGAAAGAGCTAGCACAGTTATGATGGGTGAATGGACTCCTACTGAGTTATTTCAACCTATGAACTTATAGCTTTCCTTAAGTCTGTTTTGCATTGGCCATGAGAATTTGCAATACAAATTTGGGGTCAAAGTGGTTCTTCAGTAAATGCTTCAATCTTTTTGTTAAACAGAAGCAGTGACAATTAGACCAGATCTTCCGATCTCCGGATCATTGGAGACTGAACATAAAATGCAAATCCTGATGTAATGACTCCATGAGAATTGCCTGGAAAGTTTGAACATCCTCAGAACCCTCCAAAAAAAGTCTCTGACAGTAGCTTGAGTCAGAGGGCAGAATTTTCCCCTTTTTATGCAGAATGAAGCAGGGGGTGGGAAAAGTGGTGTTGAAGCCATTGGCCCCAGCAGCAGCTTTCTCCACCGTATTGCTCAGAACTTAATTTCAAAAACTTGAAGGGGGAGAGTCCCACAATGTCACGCTAGCATATTGTGCTCCAATTGATCCTGCCTTGCTAGCAACTTAGTCTTTTCAAGGACGACATGGTAGCATAGTAGTTAAGGTTGGCTTGGTGGCACAGTCGTTAGCACTGCTGCCTAACAGCGCCAGAGACCCGGGTTCAATTTCCTTCTTGGGTCACTGTCTGTGTGGAGTTTGCACTTTCTTCCCATGTCTACATGGGTTTCCTCCGGGTGCTCCTGTTTTCTCAAGCAGTCCAAAGGTGTGCCAGTTAGGTGGATTGGCCAGGCTGAATTGCCCCTTAGTGTCAGGCGGACTAGTTAGGGTAAGCATATGAGGTCATGGGATTAGGACCTGGTTGGGATTGTGGTCGGTGCAGACTTGATGGGCTGAAAGGCCTCCTTCTTCACTGTAGGATTCTATGATTCTATAAGATCAAGACATTATTTTTACAGGCTGCTCGGATGCACAAAAGTCAGGATGGAATCCCCCCAGTGTAACAACCACCCAACCCTCCCGCCTGGCAATGCCCCCCCATCCCTTGGTACTAGCTTCCCCCCTTTCAGCACTACCACCTGACACTGCCCGAACATTATTGTCTCCCACCTGACTGATGCACTCACCTAATTTCCTCTAGGAGTCTGCTGCTAGTTACATGCTGTGGAAGACCAGCTGTAATTCATGAATGAACAATCTAATGGGTGAGGAGGGTGGGACGTGGGGTCGGGGAGGGGGGGGGTGCAGGGAATGATCAGGCATAGTGGTCCGATAATTAGATTAAAATTGATTGTAATGAGGTTCCTGATGTTAAATGTTGGGATTGTCATTATGTCACTAGCAGGAGACGGGGACAATCATGGTGGGACTTCACGCCGACATAAAACACGATTTGGGCTTCTCATGAGATTTTCCAATCCTGACAGCAAACCCACCCGAGAAGAATGGGACCGGGCTGGAGACTTTGGGCAGTTGCAACTTTCTTACCTGAATAGTTATCCAGAAAATGTTTGATAGAAAACTCCTATTCTAACTCCTAGATAACTATGCAGCTAACACTCCCAACTCCCACTCTACCCTCTTACCTCATCCACCTACCAACTTACACACTCACTCAGTCGCTCGTTCCCTCATTTATTCACTCACTCATTTTCTCATATATTTATTTACTAACACACTGAAAAGGTTTGAGTCCTTTAAACACCTACTGGAACATTTACAACAACATCTTTACAGCTAGTGCTGTAAAGTGGGAGTCTAGCATCTGCGCTGATTCTCTTCACAGCTCTCTCCATGTCCTATGCTTTTTTGCACCATGAATTGGATCTTTCGTATCCAGGTAAATAAGTAGTTTTCTGCATCATCACCATTGAACAAAATGGTTCCAGTGTTGATCAGAAGATTTGAATCAATATCTAGAAAAGATTACTGCAAATTAATCTCCAGATTAAAATCTTGGATATTGTCACAAAATTTTAACCATGCTATTTATTAATGTTACTTAACTTTGTTGATTTAATAATGAGATAACATTTGTCTGATAAACTCATAGCATTAATCAGTATTGATATTGAGATTAGCTTGAGAAATTGGGCATCCCTAGGTATTATGTCTGTTTCATATTTTACTTTTGTTTCTGAACTAAATTTTTTTTTACATATCTATAGTCCAAATACATCTGCAAAATCAGATTACTAAACAAACATCTCAGGAGCTGGATAAAGGACATTGTTAAGTTATTTCAAAGTTGCTGCCAAATTCATTGTTCATCCCAAACAAAAGGAGCAGTTAACCCTCAATTTTAACCTAACACCCCTGGTGAAAACAAGGCATATCTGAATCAGACACCCAATTTATGTCCTGCCTATTCCCATTAGTTTAAAATGGGGTAAAAATAGTCATGTGAAATGGGTGATACCAACTATTTTCACACGTCTAATATTTTATCTCTGGCAAAGGAAAGTTGGGTAAAAAGTCTGACAACACCAGGTTTTAGTCCAACCGATTTATTTATTTTACTGATTCTAATCAGTAATCTCTAAACTGTCTGTGCTTTATATGCTCTGTCTGAGGCCAGAACTCTCCATTCACCTGACGAAGGGGCTAACCCCAAAAGCTTGTGAGTCTATTATCAAATAAATCGGTTGGACTAAAACCTGGTGTTGTCAGACTTTTTACTGTGTTTACGCCAGTCCAACGCCGGCATACCCACATCAAAAGAAAGTTGGGCAGAGGGTATCACAGGATGTCAAATCATTAGTGCCCATTTTACACAATCAATTTTGTCACCAATATTCATACATGCCTATTTTTTACGTAATCATTACTTCTGTTTTTGTTATATTTATTTAGAACTTCAGTTCAATTTGAAAGTAATTTCACAAGTTAGTTAGATGTGCTAAAGTAATGTTATTTGAATGTACTTAAGCTAGAAAGAAAGACATTTTATGTGCCAAGTTCTTGAAATCCATCTTCAAGACCACTGCCACAAGATGGCAGTCTTCAGGAAAAAAAGAATGATAAGCAATCACCTTTAAAACAATGGTCATTGTATATTATGTAAAATTTCCACATAACCTATGCAGTCAGTGCTCAGGCTTTAAACCCGAGCTTCTATCTTTTACTTTGAGGAGAAATGCATAATGGCATCCACAAACAGCCTATCACCTTCATTTTATATCCAATATTTCATACTGCTAAACTATGTGACAAAATCTGCTGTATATGACATCAAAGTCACCATTCATCCACACATACAAGCAATGCAAATGGCCACAAACAGATGCAAGGTGCTTTTTCATATGAGTTCATGCCATCCCTCCTTCACTCACCTTTTCCTTACTGTCTCCTCACAGGCTACACACCTTCCTCTTCATTTGACAATTTAATTTTTAGGCTGTTAAAGAAAAGACATAAAGATTCTGTGGAATCCGTTGCAAAGTTGATCTCAGTTCCATAAAAGCACCCCATATCATAGTTCTTAATAACAGGATCACACATGACAAAATGGTTGTATTACATTAAATGCTTCCACTGTCAGAAGATTTCAGTGTCAGATGTTAACTATCAGACTCCTAGCCACAATAAAACAAGCACCTTAGTATTGATCCCAGTCTCATTCACACATGAGAAATTTGTTAAAAATTAAGTTCAAAATGAAAAGAATGGTTCATTGCCTGTTTAGGATGTCTTCCTTTTTCTGACTTTATACCAAACTACAAAGAGGATATGCAAATATGTTTATAAGAAACATTGTTGAAGAATCTAAATCTCATATTACTTTAACAGATGCATGCCTCATGCCTGTTTAAACACTTCTGGCATCATGCCTTAATCATGGGCCTATGAGCATCACAGACAAAATTATTTCCCTTCCTCTTAAATGTTTGAGGAAAAAAATCCTTAGTTGATATGTTTAATAGAGCAGGCAAGCTCATTTTCTCCATCAATAAATGAAAGGAAACATTTTGACACATGGTTTAACACATCCACCAACTACTAGAGAAAGGAGAAATATTGGCTGTATCCCATCATTAGTTCAGCTCTGGTGAAGAGTTTTTCATTTATACTTGACTGCAGAGAAAACATAATTAGAGAGACTTGAAATATTTGTCTATCACTAATCCTCAACTGTCTGTTTAAAGTTAATGTGAAGAATTATAATAACTGTGAAGAATAAATATTTTTCATTTGAATAACTAGTTGTTTAATAATTTATCCTGCTTGTGCCCAGATAATGGAGTGTGCGGTAATCTATGGTTTTTTTTTGTAATCAGCATTACAGTCTTTTCACCCGTCTCTCATTACCAACTGCTGATCTTCTACATCTCTCCATTTGTTTTCTTTTGTTCTTACTGGAATTCTGTTAAAATGAAATGCTGCTGTAAGTGTTGAATGTGGCCAGTGTCTGAAGCACTGTTTATAAGAGTTCATTAGATTATCCGATATTTGACTTTCTAAATTCTACAAAGTGTACTTCCATGTCGCACTTCGTTGTTTGTTTTCTCTTGCCAGTGATTCAGTAACTGGCAGCGTCAAACATTCTGTGTTGTTTCGTGCAGAATTTAGTCTTGTGTCTGTTGCCACATAATCTACCTTTGTATTAGATTTGAAAAGGGTTATTACTCAGCTTTTTAATAAACTTTGTTTTTATTTCTGCTAATTGATAGCACATTTGCTTTCTTGTTTGCTGGGACTATTCATTCAATCTCTTTCCTTTCTCATCTTCAGAACTTCTTGGTGGCAACAGCCTACGGGGAAGCCTTGTGGGATTATCCTATGGCGATCTGACCCAGCTCTGGCTTTGCTAAAGTAACATTTCATACTAGCATTTCTGACCCCTGGTGTCAGTGATAATCTCCAGTGTGCAAACTGCTCTATTAAAAACAAAATCAAGGTTTTATTTTTAAATTTGTGATCTAACATAGCACGCAGAATCCTACCAGAAGTACTGTTTTTATTTTTCATATTCATCGTTTCAAAAGAGCAAAGGACTAAAACAAAGTTCACCAGATATCCTGCAACAGAAACTGTTATTTCATGTGCTTTAGCTACAATGTTTAAGGACACAATCTGACTTGCTTGATAATTCAAGACAAATCCATAGCAACAAGGCACAGAATGGATCTAAGCAAATTGTGAGTTCTGTAACTTCATATCCCAGAATAACAATATGAGTATCAAATCAAATTATAACATCCAGGCCAGAATTATTCGAAACATTACCACAGAATTTAGCTCCATTTTTTAACTAAACAGAGATAGCATTTTCTGCATGCTTTAACATGTATTTTTTCAGGAAGATAATCTGTGTGAGGCAAAGGAAAACAGGACATCAGTTGAATCTAGGTACCAAATCTTAATCCCTTCCCAGGAGGAGGAATAGACCACAGGAAGTGCTCTGCACAGTACTCAGCCCAGGACCCCCAGAGATGTCCTATTTTGATGCCTGCTGATAGGACGCCTTTTACCAACACACGAGTAAGAAATGCTTTCAAATAGAGAAGCCTCTTGTCCTTACAATGTGCAATTCCACAGATGATTAAGGTTAGAAGGAAATTCCGTAAGATTTTTGGCTGAAGTGGAACAAAATAGTTTTTTATGTGGATTAAATCTCTTTTAGCTTTTCTCAACCTCTGATAAAGCAAGCCTTTATTTCATTTTTTTTAACTTAACTCATTCTTACCATTTTCATTTCCTTGCCTAAAAATTGTCTTTATTTTTATTTTAAAATTGTCACAGTTGCTGTGCTTGCATATGCAAGGTCAAAATTTGTATTTCAATAAACTAAGATACCAACTCCTCTTAGTTGTTATTGACTGAATGAGCTTGAGAAAGAGTTTTATTTGCATTATAACTGCAGACTCAGTGCAAGTAATCTAATCCTTCAAGGCCGACTACAATTAAAGACTGATGTCATGGCAGGAAAAGTGGAAAAAAGGAATCTCTGCCTCAGAGTAAACTTTTCCTATAAAATTGCATGCAATGAACAAGTACCACACAAAGTGCAAGCATTAATCATTTTCAAATAATCATTTTACTTAACAGGTAAGGACAAGCATATTAAAATAAAATGGGCAGCGCTTTTTAATAAAGTTTCCTAAAACTGATCTGCTGAAATACCTGCTATGTGTCCAAAAGTGGCTCTTGTGGGAATGCCATGTTTGTGTGTTCCCAAAGTTGAGTCTAGGGCATAAAAACTTATTTTTCACAGTATTTTTCACAGTTTGATCACTTGTAACAGTACTAAAGAAATACGAAGCTTTTCAACAGTAGCTCTGCTTTTTAAATTAAATAAATGCTAGCATTACATTTAATGCAATGCACCTCATTTTCAAATCATCATAAGCACCAAAGAAGGACAAACTTTCATCAAATGTTACTTTATATGCATTAAAGAAAAAGAAATTTGAATCATAACACAATGTTCATTTAATAGGGTAAGTGGGTGCAAAGGATGCAAAAGTCTTAGGAGAATTATTCTATCTTTGCATCGTGAATTGCTCGGAGTCTTCTATTCAGCAGGGAAATCCTTTTCCTTGTACAACACTAATTAGGTGATGATAATTGGGTCTCTGCAGAAAACAGCAAAGCAATACAAAGCAGCTGGGCTGACTGGTGCAAGAAATCTAAAACCATCAACAGCTTTAGAGTTTCATAAAACCGGGAAAATTTTTCTTCACACCTTAATGACTGCTAAAGAATGCTCACTCTGCTCCTTTCTAATTCGGTCCCTCTTGAAGAATGAGCATTGAGTTTTGCTGATGATGGCAAACATGTTGCTTAGGCAAATAAAGTTTTGAACAATAATCATTTTGCAGGGCTGAGAGGAGAGAGAAATCTCCACCATCATGACTTGGTTGTTATTATTTATTTTCTTCAGTGAAACAGGTTGCAGAAAAAAAAGTAACCACTCGAAGTTCTATGTCTCCAGAGGGTCAACTTAGTTGGGGATTTTATTGTTGAGTTACTGGCAGTGGTGGAACGCAGCAGTTAACAAAAGGTCAGAAAGATACGTTACACCCAAACACAGGTGCAAAAGTACTGTTAAGAGTTAAAGCCTGGCAGCATTTGGACAACTGGAACTTGGCAAATTGTAAAAAGTTACAAAAATTATCAGAGATTGCTTAAATGATGATTAGATTGATAGCTTTGTGGCATCGTAAACTCTGTATCATGAATTTTCCAAATAGCAAGATTTCCAAATCTTTTTATATTCGAAGGCAAACACATTGATTAGTTTGTTAAGCATACATTGTCGTAAAAGTATTTTATGTGTAAATTACCTTCAATAATTAATGTTATTTTTACTGGTAAATTTAATCAGATCGAAAGGGCAAATATTATATTATCTTAAGTCTTTTTCACAATTTGAATTAATATTTAGGATTCAGAAAATGAAACGTGGGCATATATGGAGAATGTTTTATCCACACAAAAAACAGCAGTGCACCCTCGAGTTGATTATTTTTTCCCTGCAGTTTTGAACTGGAAGACTTTAAACACGAGACAGTTAAAGAAGGAATTTAATGTGCATTTCAGGAACAGAACTGTTAAGCTTTCCTGGTAAAATAACTGCTGATCGCTGAGTCGCAGATAGTTGAACTGAGCCAATTTGGCTAAATCAGTATGTCAACTTGACTATAATCGTAGCCCACTCAAAAGTTGTGAGTTTAAGTCCCAGTGTAGGCCTGGAGTGCATAATCTAGTTAAACTAAAGTTTATTTATTAGTCACAAGTAAGGTTTACATTAACACAGCAACGAAATTATTGTAAAATTTTCCTAGTCGCCACAGCACTTGTTTGGGTCAATGCGCCTAACCAACATGTCTTTCAGAATGTGGGACGAAACCAGAGCATCCAGAGGAAACCCACACAGACACAGGGAGAACGTACAGACTCCATACAGACAGTGACCCAAGTCAGGAATTGAACCCAGGTCTGTGGCACTGTGAAGCAGCAGTTCTAATCACTATGCTACTGTGCCATCCCATCTAGGCTGACACTATGGTTTAAAACTGAGGGAGAGTTGCATTGTTTGTTTGAGGTGCCATGAATGAGACATTAACTGAGGTGCTGTATACTTCTTCAGTTTGATACTCAAGATCCCTTCGTATCCCAGGGACTGATGAGATCTACCCCAGAATACTGAGGTACACAAGAGTGGAAATTGCCAGGGCCTTGACAGACATCTTTGTATTCTCACTGGCTACAGGTGAAGTTCCAAAGGACTGGAGGATAGCCAATGTTGTTCCCTTGTTTAAGAAGGGCAGCAGGGAGAATCCAGGAAATTATAGGCCGGTGAGCCTTACGTCCATGGTAAGGAAATAATTGGAAAAGATTTTTAGGAACAGTAATACTTCACATTTTGGAAAGAAATGGACTTATTAGTGATATATAGCATGATTTTGTAAAGGGAAAGTGATGATTCACTAACTTGTTCAAGCCTTTCGAAAAAGTGACAAAGATGATAGATGAGGGAAAGGCAGTGGATGTTGCATACATGGACATCAATAAGACCTTTGACAAGGTACCTCATGTTAGACTGATACGAAAGGTGAAGTCACATGGGATCAAAGGAGAGCTGGCAAGATGAATACAGACCTGGCTTGGCCGTAGGAGACAGAGAGTAGCGCTAGGGGGGTCCTTTTCTGAATGGAAGGCTGTGACTAGTGGTGTTCCACAGGGATCAGTTCTGCAACCTTTGTTGTTCGTAGTATATATAAATGATTTGGAGGAAAATGTAGGTTGCCTGATGAGTAAGTTCGCAGGCAACACAAAAATTGTTGGAGTTGCAGATAGTGAAGAGGATTGTCAGAGGATACAGCAAGATATAGACTGGTCGGAGACTTGGGAGGAGAAATGGAAGATGGAATTTAATCCAAACAAGTGTGAGATAATGCACTTTGGAAGGTCCAATTCATGTAGGAATTATATGGTAAATGGTAAAACTCTTAGGAGTATTGACAGGCAGAGAGATCTGGACGTACATGGCCACCGATCACTGAAAGTAGCAATGCAGGTGGATAAGGTAGCCATGAAGGCATATGGCATGTTTGCCTTCATTGGTTGGGGCATTGAGTATAAAAATTGGCAGGTCACGCTGCAGCTGTACAGAACCTTAGTTCAGCCTCATTTAGAATATTGTGTACAATTCTGATCACCACACTACCAGAGGATGTGGGTGCTTTGGAGAGAGCACAGAAGAGGCTTACCAGGATGTTGTCTGGTCTGGAGGATATTAACTATGAGGAGAGGTTGGATAAACTCAATTTGTTCTCACTGGAATGACGGAGGTTGAAGGGTGATCTAATAGAGGTCTGCAAGATTATGAGTGGCATGTTCAGAGTGGATGGTCAGATTCTCTTTCCTAGGGTAGAAAAATCAAGTACTAGGGGACATAGGTTTAAGGTGTGTGGGGGAAAGTTTAGAGGAGATGTGTGAGACAAATTTTTTACACAGTGGGTGTTGAATGTCTGGAATGCGCTGCCTGGGGAGGTGGTGGGAGCAGATATGATAGCGGCACTTAAGGGGCAACTGGCCGAATACATGGATAGGATGGAAGTGGAAGGATACAGACTCTGTAAGTGCGTACAGTTTTAGTTTAGGCAGGCATCATGATTGGTGCAGGCCGAAGGGCCTGTTCCTGTGCTGTACTTTTCTTTGTTCTTTATTCTTCTTCTTTGTATAATTAAAAAAAAGCAGGCAGCTCATCTGACCAGCACTCCTCTCTCAATCAACACCATTGAAAACAAATTATTTGCCTTGCTGTGTGGAATATGGCCACCATATTTCCCTAAATGAGAACAGGGACTAGATTTCAAAATAACTAATTGAAGTACTGAGAGATGAGATAAGGTACTATATAAACTTGACTTCTGTTAATTGTCCAGGAAGCATTTTGGATGGATTCCTGTGTTCATTGTAAAATTAAACCAGTTATGCTAGTCTTTGTGTAGGACTTAACATATGCCTGCATGCAGTTTTTTCTATAGATCATTAATGATAAACAAAACAATTCAATGTTAACTTTGGGGTCATCTTTAAATATTATAAGGCACATGGAACTGTAATGCTTGCTAAGAAGAGTCACATGCATTATGTTATGTGGCTGTTGCATCCAAGGTACTGTTCGAACACAGTGGAATAAGTACTTTGGAAGCAGTGTCGATTAGCAGGACTGAGTTATACTGCTAACAAATGAGACATCTGCACAGCCCTGCTAACTGCAGTCAGACTGCCAGAGAAAGTTTCAATATTCGTGAGATTCAGACTTCTCTGCCATTTGCTACTAATTTAAAAATACAAAGGCAGTCCTGGAGTTTAGCAGTGTTTATTTTAAAATTTTAAAATTAAATACTTTGCCATGTACCATTCAGAGTTATCCTGCAGTCAATGTGAAAACATTACTTCTTGCTGGGAGTCTAAGGTGACTTTACTGCAACATAAAACATGTATGTTTCATGGAAGTGACAAAGGAAAAATAGAATCTCTACTTTCTGTAAGGAGCCTTTCCCAATAATGTGAACAAAAAATGAAAGGTACTCAGTTTATACATTCTTCAATAAGTTCAACCACTTTACAAAATGATAAATGATAATATTTGTGAACATGAAAAGCAATGTCATTCAATGATCATGCAGGCCCTCATCAAAATGAACTGGTTTATCTGAAATGACCTACATCTTGGTAGTTCATTCTGTGCTGTCAACAGAGCCATTTGTCTTCTTGGCAGCAGTGACTTCCCATTACAATAATACTCATTAAAATGTACATTTAAAATGTCCATTCATTCCATGTCTTTATCTGCTAACTAGAGCTTTAAAAACTGTGATCTCCCAGTTGCACAGTAAATCTGAACAAAAATATATTAGGCTCCAAATAGGAAGTAATGTTTGAGGAGGTTTTACTCTTGCCGAAACTGTATTGGCTATTATTACATTCATTATTTTTAAGAACACATCTGCAGAGCAGTAGAAAAACACAACAATGCGTACAAAATGCCCTATTTTTTGTTCATTGACATACTTGGATTACAGTCAAAAACTCACAGTAACCACATATGTTTTACATGTTATTTAGGGTAATTACAATGTGATAGTATTCAGGTTATTTTAATGATCATTACACATGCCAGTCGACTGTTCCTTATTGAGCACACGATAGATATTGTCACTATGATAAACAATTCAATTTATAACATATTTGCCCAAAAATTCTAAAAGAATAATGGTGAATGAGCAGCACCTAAAAATTATTAATTCACTATAAATATCTGGACTAGTTGTGAAAAATAAATATGCCATGAGTTCAGATTCAACATGAATTGCGGGATAATTTGTACTCCTCTGCCATTACCTTCACAAAAGTGGAAAAATAGCGCTAAAAATTCCACTAGCCTCTCCATTGAAATTCACTGCATGCCATTAAATTATTAGATTTGCCTTCAAATATGAAATAATTTTGCCATGGCCGTTTATGACTGGAAATTCACGTTTCAGGTAATGATTTGATTTATGATTCGGAGATGCCACCTAACCTTGATGCATCAAGGGAACAATGAAATATGAATGTGACTTCCAGAGGGCATGAACTGTTGCTGGAGTTTTTTTGAAGCTTCTCTTGTCTATCTTGCTAGTATTATGGTGCCACTTAGCAGTCACATCTCTTGTTTATATCATGCAGCTGCCAAGATGGTAGAAATTGAAATAAATGGATCTTTTTTCCTTTTGCCCAGCAATTTCTATGTTCCAATGAAAGTAGTTCTCAAGTTACCTGATCATAATCATCATCCTGTTTCAATACTTCATAGCTCAAGCTCATTATTACATTTCACACACTTACCTTGTTAGTAACATGTTAAGTGCCAATACAACAATTGCCAAACAAAACTGAGTTCACGTGTCCTCTTCTGCCTGTTCTTTATAATCTATTTTCTAATTTTTTTGTCATCTTCTTCTCTCTTAATCTGTATTCTCTCTCTCTAATCCTCCCTTTGTTTCTATTTTATCTAAATTAACTTTAATTTCTTTCTCTTGTTTGCTCTTTTTGTTTCTCCTTTCTATACTGTCATTGGTTAAGAAGGTAGACCTTTGGACTTGTCATGTCAGGTGAAACATTGATATTATTGTGTCATAAATTTGTTCTCTTAGTGACCTGTAGTTCAAATGTTAAACTGAAGAGAGGGAAAAGTCCAATTCATGTTGCTTGGTTTAAGATGTGGCATTCTAGTAATTTCTGGGCCGGTAAAGGTTTTCATTTTTATGTTTTTTATTCATTTGTGGAACATGGGCGCCACTGGCTGGCCAGCATTTATTGCCCATCCCTAGTTGCCCCTAAACGTCCTAGGCCATTTCAGAGGGCAGCTAAGAGTCACATTTGTGGAGTCATGTGTAGGCCAGACCACATAAGAATGGCAGATTTCCTTCCCCAAAGGACATTAGTGAACCAGATGAGTTTTTCTGACAATCGACAATGGTTTCACGGTCATCGGTAGATCCTTAATTCCAGATATTTTTTGTTGAATTCAAATTCCACCACCTGCTATAATGGGATTTGAATCCAGATCCCCAGAACATGAGCTGAGTATTAATGTCAGGATTATTAATCCAGCGATAACACTTCCTATCATTTGCCACAATATTTCTGTCATATTGTTTTTGTTGTAATTTCCTATTGCTTATTATATTCAGCTGTCACGCAGTTCTTTCAGCTGAGTTTTTAAGCTATGGGACCTGATGTCCCCATTCAATTTATTATTCCTACCCCGATTGACTGACTAGATGATGTGATCAATTTTGCTTCTCCTAATGGTATCTCACAGATCTGTTAAAGATCAGCAGGCACAAATTTAACTGCACTCCCGACTTGATGTGTATACTGCTTTACCTGTCGTTTAATTTCCAATGTTCCTTTTGTTTGCATGTCCTGTCTCAGCTAATATCTCTCAATATTTAAGCATCAGCCTGTTGCCCTGGCTAATTCATTTTACACTCTATAGGACTAACCAGAAGCACTATCTGTAAAACAGCAGAAATAGAGAGTAGCTATGAAAGACAGAGGCTGGATGAATGAGGAAAAATAAACAGAGTGCACCAGAGAGAGTCTGAGAGGCACATGGTGGAATTAAAATAAAAAGTCAAAGTAGTGCAATATGAGTTGTTGCAGACCTGTCCTACATCTCCACCAAACTCTCCACCTTCTGTTTCCCCCATACGAAAATTTCTGATCCTACCTTGATGACTCTTATCCAACATGCCATCTGACTAATTTACTAACCCCATGTCCATAATCCACCCAAGATCTCTGAAAGAAACTCATCCAAAGTGTTTAAAAAAAAACACAAGTACACTTTAAGAAGCCAACATCAGTAGGCCAGTACTCCCAATATGCTCACTTTAGATGGGATGTTCATGCAGTCAAGAGATTTGACTTGAGAGCTTTAAGGTTGAGCCCTTGTGCGTCCTAATGTTTTGTTCTCACAGTGCTTATTCAGAATTCAGGCATCCCATGAAGATAGGTTTCAAGAGGTCAGGCAACCTGATTTTCTAACCCCCAAAAAAATTCACCAATGGGAAAATTAGGGGTCCTGTGTCCTCGAGTAGGAACTAAATTGTCAGCTGCAGAATAATAATGCACATTTTATAAAAAGCTGATCTGTAGTGAGTAGTATCATAGTGATGCATTGGTATAACTTGCCCAATGTTATTATCACCATTTCCACAAATCAAAGAAAAGCACTTCAAGCCCAGGCATCTTTATATTTTTACTAAGACCCCAGAGAGAAAACATAAAACTCTTTGTAAATGAAAATGGAAGAGTATGTTATTTTTTAAGCTTCTAATTATATGATTCATGATTTGTGGTATATAGGATTTATTATTTGAGGTCTATTTGTATATCTTTTCAGGCAAGTCTTTAACTGTAACATATTGAGGGGTTACCTGTGTTTTCGAAATCCACAAATGCATGAGATGGTAGATGTATTGGTTTTTAGTTTTCCCAAATTCCCTAGATTTTGGAAAGGTCCCATCAATTGGAAAATACCAAATGTGACTCTTCTACTTAAGAAAGGAGGTAGACTAAAAACAAACTATATGCCAGCTAGCTGCCGGTCTGTCATGGGGAAATTGCTTTAATCTGCTGGTTGTCATCGTGGGCAGTTAGAAAATCTCAGTGCAATCAAGCAGAGTAGCATAGTTTTGTGAAAGGAAAGTTGTGTTTGATTGATTTCTTTGCGGAAGTAACAAGCAAGGTGATTAAAACAGAACCTGTTGATGTATTCAGATTTCCAGAAAACATTTGACAAGGTACCACATCAAAGATTGCTGCGCACAGTAAAAGATTATGGTACAGAGCAGTGATGGGCAACCTAGGCTAGTGAGTGGGCTGCATGAGTGGCTCTCCTTTATCTCAGTGAGCCACAAGATTGAAATTGGGCCTGTGCACTAACTATGACCCTTGAATAAGATTAAATGGGCAGCACAGGGGCACAGTGGTCAGCACTGTTGCCTCAGAGCATCAGGGACCCGGGTTCAATTCCAGCCTTGGGCAACTGTCTGTGTGGAGTTTACATATTCTCCCCGTGTCTCTGTGGGTTTCCACTAGGTGCTATGATTTCCTCCCACCCACCAAAGATGTGTGTGCAGTTAGGTTGATTGGTCATGCTAAATTGCCCCTTAGTGTCAGGGTGATTATCAGGGTAAATATGGGGATAGGATAGGACCTGTTGGGAGTGTTGTCGTTGTAGTCTTGATGGACCGAATGACCTCCTTCTGCACTGTAGGGATTTTATGAAATACGTATTGAATATTCTGTAACAAGTTCCAAAAATGCTTAATCATTCATATATTAATAGAACTGTTAATCAACTAATAGAACTAATCAACTTCAAGTGGGGAAAATGAAATAAATATTTATTCTTGATTGGATGCAGAGGGAGTGCATGGCTCTCACAATCAACATTACATGTAATCAGCACATACTTCACTTCTCTCGCTCTTGCTTCATGTGTGTATCACTTCAGTCGTTCTAATAGGAAATAAACTATGTGGATGGATATCAGCGGAAAGTGGTAACCCTGTGCTTGGGCAACAGTCAACAAAATGGAACAACCCAGATGGTTGACTCATACTCCAGGTTGCCCACCGTTGATGAAGAGGGTAACATATTAGCGTGGATAGATTGATAGCATGGATGGTTAACTATCAGGAAGTAGAGAGTAGTAATGGGAATCCCTTTATTGGGTTGGCAAGATCGGACAAGTGGAATGCCACAGGGAGCAGTACTCGGGCCTTAATTTACAAATTATATAATTGGATGAAGGCACCGAATGTATGGTTGATGAATTTGCTGATGACACAAAGATAGCTGGGAAATTAAGTCATGAAGAGGACAGAAGTCTGCAGAGAGCTACTGAGAGGTTAAGTGAGTGGACAAAAATTTGGCAGATGGCGTATAATATAGGAAAATGTGAAGTTGCCTGTGTTGGCAGGAAATTATTTAGGTAGAGAGAGACTGCAGAACTCTGGAAATAGAGTGATACATGTGTCCTGATCCACGAATCAGAAAAGGTTAGTATGCAGTTACAGCAATTAATCAGGAATGCAAATTAAATGTTTTTTTTAATTCAGTCATGTGATGACAGGTATCAGTAGCTGGGCCAGCATTTATTACCTGTCCCTAATTGCCCTTGAGAAGGTGGTGGTGAGCATTGATGGGCCGAATGTACACCCATAGTGCTGTTAGGAGGGAGTTCCAGGTTTATGACCCAGCAATAATGAAGAAATAGCAACATACTTCCAAATCAGGATGGTGAGTACCTTGGAGGGAAGCTTTCAATGAGGTGGTGTTGCCATGCATCAACTGCCCTTGTCCATTTAAATGATAGTGGTTGTGAGTTTAGAAGATGCCACCAAAGGATCTTTGATAAGTTCTTGTAGTGCATCTTGTAGATCGTACATTCTGCTACCACTGCATGTTGGTGGTGAAGGGAAGTATATTTATGGAAGAGTTCCACTCATGATTGGACAGGCTGGCCTATAGCCATTAGAATTTAGAAGATTGAGAAGCGAACTTGACAGAGTGAATGCAAAAAGGATGTTTCTCCTTGTGAGACTAAAACTAGAGGACACAGTTTAAAAATAAGTGGTCTTGCATTTAAGACCAAGGTGCAGAGAAACTTTTGCTCTCAGAAGGTTGTGAACCTTTAGAATTCTCAGAAATCACTGGAGGCAGCAACAGCGTATATTTTTAAGGATAGATTCTCGACAAACAAGGAAGTCAGAAGTTGAGGCCAAGATGAAATCAACCATGATCATATTGAACGGTGGAGCAGACTCGGGCCAAATGGCTTACTCATGCTCCAAATTTGTATGTTCATTGAACAAAAGATGTGGACCCATAATTCTGATGGAAGTGCTATTTTTAACTCCTAGAGGAAACTGCTGGAAGTGAATGGCAATCATACGCAGTAATGAAAGTCGGAGGCCGGTGCTTGTTTGAAAGTTGCAGGTCAGCTTCTCAATCGCTTCTGAAAGTTCGTGGCAGCTAGTCCTCGGGGAAAGAGGACACTCTGACAGCATCAATTGAAAGCTGCAATGGCAAGCTAATTCTACAAGTTGGTGGGGGAGGGGAGGATGGGGGGGGGGAGCATTGATGTTGTTTTGCAGAAGCCTTCAGGTTGGGGGAGACGGGGTAAGTGGTGGGAGGGGAAATCTGGAGCAGCAGAGGTCCTGCAAGGGGAAATTTACTTTTTTAATGGTTACTTCTAATTGTCTTCACTATTGTCTCAACAACAATAGTTACAACAGTAGGGTTGCCTCAATATCTGCCCACCGCCTTTCCTCCTTCTCTACTCAAGGCTGGGTTAAAATTCTATCAGGGTTTCATTTTTGTCATGAGATCCCAGTTTGCATTGAGTAGTGGTGTTGCCACTGCAGTTAGACCGAGTATCTTCCACCATTAAAAGCAGTGTCAACATTTCAGATTGTTGAGAACAGAGTGGGAAATGAGCTGTTCCATTTGAACTGTTCTCCTGCTCCTATTGTAATGATCAAGGGGAGTTTAACTCATCCCAGAGCATCGACAGTATATTATACATCATTTTAAAAAATAGCATTTAGATTAAATAAACCAGCATGTTTCATATCAGAACTGAATTTTTGTGTCTGGCTGCAGAATGAAACAATCACTGAAGCTCACGCCAGCATTATACAATATTTGCAAGTATCACCCTTTCTGGCAAGTTGATTTAGTTGATGCAATTAATAGAAAAATTCTTCCAAATATTCCTTTGACTTCTACTCACTGGTTTTGCAGAATGAATTATTTCTTTACAAACAAAACTATCAGTGACCTTTTGATCATTGCTTACTTTGTTATCCTTAACAATGACTTATAATGTATCAGGGTCAAGGGTATACCGAAAATTTGAAGTACTTTTAACTAATTTGCCAATATGCTGATTATCTGTTGCACAGCAATGGGTTGAAAGACCAAAGGCATAATCTGAGTAATGAAAGAGTGATAACATCTCAAGGACACTTTACAGCAAAGAATCTGTATTTATCAATTTGATATATGCCGGTTCATTCTCTTAAAGTACATAAAATAATCTATTTACATCAGGAACATCTTGATGACTCTGCAGGATTTTAAGATCTATTGCTGACTATCTGAAGATCTCCAAAATCCACCATAATTTCTAGCAGAGAATGTACATTTAAGAATGATTTAAAGAGGTTCACACTATTATTTCCTAATATGTGACCACATCTGATACTCAGATTGACTTAGACTGTAAAAAGGACATCACAGTAAAATATTAATGTAAGCAGGTGAAAGGTAAAATTTTACACTGTCCTGATTATCTGTCTAGAACTATCAAGCACTTAGTATGTTTTTTAACTCTCTGTGGGGTAGCAAAATGTTAAAAAGATCTTGCTTACTTAACCAGAAAAATAACTTCTAAGATCAGCTATACTCTTGGCAACAAACCATATATTTCTGACTGTAAATTGGCATTAAATCAGCTTGCATTTGAAAGCACAAGTATTCATGCAAGTCATGTAATGGTATTTGTCAATAGAGGAAATTAATGATGATATCCTTAATTTAAATTGCCTTCATTCATTCACAGATAAACCAAGTTTGGAGTGCACTTAAGTTTAATTTTAAAGTGAATGTTTGTGCTGGTGGAAACAATAACATATTTGCTTAGCAGAGTAGAAAAATTACAATGTTATTGTCAATTGTATTTTATATTACAATATACCCACAATTATAGATTTCCAGGGCTTAAACACATCATTAGATTTTAGGATTGTTGGAGAGTTATTAAGTAATATGCTGTAATAAAATGACCATATTTAATAAGACAGTTGATCAAGCCATGATTTAACAATTGCTGTCCTTCAAATTCAATTTGCTATTTTTAGTTATTTTATTCAATATAGCATTTAATGCAGTTACATGCATTTTATTACTACCCTCAGAAACATCTAAAGTGCTTGACATGCATGAATAACTTTTAAAAACATGCTTCATTGATAGGGATATGGAATTTAGCACAGCAAGATCCCGTTTATATAAACATATGATTAATAGCCAGTCAATCTATCTTTTGATGATCTTGGTTGGGTGGATAGGTGGGGGGAGAGGTGGTGGGGTGCACGTGGAAGTTGGCCACAATTCACCTCTTCTTGACAAACAGTACTATAGGATCATTAGCAACAGAATAACCATGCAGGTTAAGCAGGCAGGGCCTCACTTTAATGCCCCATCGAATGGGCAATGCCTTTGACAATGGAACACCCACTAGGTACTGCACTGAAGTAACAGTCTAAAGAACATGCTCAAGTCACAGATGGTCACTTGAATGTATCGGCCTAGATCCTGCACTTAATGTTCACCACTGACCACAAAGAAAACTGGCCACAAAGACCGAATTATCTGTGTGGAGTGGTGTTCACCTTTCCTGACATTAATTTAATTCTAGAATCAACTGTGGGAGATTTCTCCCACCCAACAACAGTGATGCCAGCAAGTAGGCTAAGTAACCAATCACATTTGAAGAATTCTTACAGATCGAAAACCAGGATGTAAAGAGGATGAACTATCCTTCATTTTGTAATCATTTTGCAGAGACAAATAAAGGTTGGAACATTCATATGAAACTAAATTAAAAATTGAAATAGTATAACCATCTATTATCTTAAAACTCTGTTTTTACCATAATGGAGATATTCGCATTCCACAATTCAGTGCCAGGAAGGCTGTTTGGAAATCATGAAGTTAATCCACCATTAAAATCCCAGTTTCACATCATTCGATACATAGTAACTTCTTCAAAGGTTTTTATAGTGATAAGAAAAGTATAAAAGGTGGACTTGGGTGAAGCCTCGGACATGAGGAAGGCATCAGACCTCAGAGTGGGGAGATGCCTGATTTCGGGCAGGTGCCAACGGCGGGGTGGGTGAGTCACACATTGGGGAATTTCAGATGTAGAGGAAGGTTACATTTTGGATGGGGTCAGACTTTAGGGATGTTTAGACTTCAGGGGGTAAAACTATGGGAGTTCTGACTTCGAGGGGTGGGCGGGTCTGACATTCAGGGGATGGGAGTGTCTGATATCCATGGAGAGGGAATGTGAGATGTTGGGGGGGTTTATCAGAGTTCATGGGGGTGGGTGGTTAGATCATACATTCGGAGTGATGGGGGCAGAAGGGGTCAGACTTTGGTGGGGTTGGCCATTGGCGTGGGAGGGGGATTGAAAGATCTAGTCAGATTGGGGGAAGAGTGAGGATCTGGAATTTTTGGATCAGGTCAAGGGGATTGGATCATTGGGAGAGTCGGAGGGGGTTCAGAAGTCTTGTCAGGCTGGGACTTGGGGGTCGAGTTGGGGATGGTTGTCTGCTTGGATTCAAGTCATGTTGGGGATCGGGGTTCGGATAGGGGAGTCAGATTGAGGGGGGTGTGGAGATCCCATTTAAGTGAGAGTGAGGGTCCGCATTAGGGAATAACTTTGTGGGGGAGGGGGACGGTGGGGGGTGTGGGTAGTCTTCATGAAGTGGTTGCGGGGTGAGTGGATGGAGAGAACTGTTCATGTTCAGGAGTGTGGGGTGCCCCATGCCAGGCTCAGTCTGTGTCTTTAAAATAGTAATGCTGAAATTAGAAGTACTTTATTTCTTCTAACTCTTTCAGAGTAATTATCAGTATAGAACTGGCAAAACCATCTAAATTTATCAATTTAAATCACTTTGTCGGATGGTTCCCAGTGTAGCGCAATGTCCAAGGGAAGCTAGCTCTTCTGAATAATTGCTGCTTAAATCCTTACTTGGGAATTTCTCAGAGGGATTCCCCAGCGAATCTTTGGGATGTGCTCTAAATCCGAAGCTGGAAGTCCTGGGCCATTGTCTTACGGGCAAAAAGCATCAAGTCATGAGAAATGATTATTTTTGAGACTGGAATATTGTAGATAGTGGTGATCCCCAAAGGACAGTCTTGAGACCAGTGTTAATATATAGAAAGATGTATGATGGAAAGGTACTGATGTACCCCCTTTTCTTATGTGGCTCAGGTCTTCGCTGATTTACTTAAATTATGAGATCTATATGTACGTCAGTGTGTGTAGTACAGGAATGGTTTGCAATTTTCTTTCAATTTTAATGTAGTTTTAATTCCTTCTTTAATATTCATTCAACATTTCATTCATCACTTCATTGTTACCTGCTGAAATTCCTTGTCTAGTTTTGTTAATATGTGATTGTGACTTGTTTCCATGTTTTTAATATGATAACGATTTTGTTTTGAAGTACGCCATATTGCAATTCAGCTTCTGGGCTGAAACTGTTTATTAAGTAAAATATCATTATTATTATAAAATTTGCCAATGATATCAAATTTGGAGATGAGGGTGATTCCAACCAAAAGGACATCGATAACCTACCAGCATCAGCAAACAAGTGGCACATGAAATTCAACACAGACAAGTGTGTAATGGTACATTCTGGTAGAAGAGATGGGGCAGGGAAATATCAGTTAAATGGCACAATTCTAAAGAGTGCACAGGTACAGAGCAATCCGGAATTCATGTGCATAGATCTTTGAAGGTGGCAGGAAATCTTGAGAGTTAACAAATCAGAGAAACCTTGAGCTTCATAAATACAGGCATTGAGTACAAAAGCAGGTAAGTGCTCCTGAACCTGTATAAATCTCTCATTAGTTCACAACTAGAGTATTGCAGCCTGTTCTAGTCACCACCCTCTAGGAAGAGTACAAGGCAATGCAGAGGAGGTTTACCAGAATGTTTCTCGGGTTGAGGGATTTTAGCTAAAAGGTTAGGCTGGAGAAGCTCAGGTTATCCTCCTTGGAGCAAAGGAGGTTGAGGGGGTGATCTGATAGAGATGTACAAGATTATGACTGGCTTTTCCCCTTAGTTGATAGTTCATGCACTGAGGACATGGTTTTAGGGTTTTGGCCAAGAAATATAGGGGAAATGTGAGGAAGAAGTTTTTTATACAGCTAGTGGCAATGATCTGAAATTTGCTACCTAGGAGACAACCATGATTTAATTCAGAAATTAGACAGAGCCTTGGAAGCAATCGACTTGCAGGGTTATTGGGATAGAGCAAAAGAATCAGACTGTCTGGATTGCTGTATAGAGAGCAGCATTAACCCCCAATTGGTCAAATTCTCCTCCTGTGACATAATAACTGAGAGTTTGCCTGGAAACAGGGTGTAAGGCAGATTGGCTGGTAAAATGCCAGAAAGCAGCATCGACATGGCGCCATGATACAGTCTTGTTGCCGGGGTGGTTTCCCAACAATGGGAATGACAGCTGTTTGGCTGCCTGTCAGTTGGAGACAGCTGGCTGACTTGAACAACTGAACATCCAATTAAGGCCCATTTTGCTGTGTTCCCAATAGTCTTCTGCTGGCAGAGCCACTCCTGCCACATTGGCGGGTGGGGGAGGGGGGGGAGCTAGCATGAAACCAGTCTCGTGGCAGCTTTCCTCATAACCAGAGGCTCCATAGCTCAAAGAGGGGGCTACCCAAGGTAAACACTGCCCCCCTAGCCTGTCATGACTGATGGAGGGGCTTCCCTTCCAACTGCAAGGGCCAGCCTACTTGACCCTAGCAAAAAGAAACATCCCTCTGCCTCGCCATGAGGGCACCTATAACCTGAGCAGCAGTCATCTCACTCAAAGTTGAGACTTTGTCATTCTAGCAAGATATCACCCTTGATACTATGCATGGGACTTTTTGGTCCCACTGGAAGTCAGCGGACCTTTGGTTGGGCCACTAAGTTTCGCATGAAAAGTCCTGCCATGATGGGGTTGGAAAATTTTGACCAATCACTCTGCACACTTTAAGGTGCCATGTGACCTGCAGATTTAGACTAAGCATGAAAACCTGACACAATTTTTTCGTAAATCTATTAAAATTAGTATGTTATTTCTACAAACAAAATAATCACCATTTTCAATATTGTGGTTCTGAATGTGTAGCCATATTTGTGTATTGTAGCAAATAGAGTGTTGTGGATTTGGCAATGTAATTGTTTCCAATCTATATGTAGTTGTTGTATTGCCATAAGACTACATTGCTTTCAATATTTGTTTTTCCTCTTGGACAAAAATGTGTTGATATTTACTCAGCATCCAGAAAAACCCTAATATTTGCAAAACATTAGTTGTTTCTTATCAAGGTGTACCGAGTCTGGTAGCAGTGTGGGAATTTTTCATCTATCAGATATTCCAGGTGAAACGGGGCTGAGACCATAATGTTTGTGCATATCTTGGCAGATATATTATGACACCAAACAAGTGATAAATATCATCCAATTCATTTACATTCTAACAATGAGTGTGGATACAATCTTTGCTATGTAGTGATGTTAAGGGGCTTAGGATTTATAAACTAAAATGCCAATTTCACAAAATCAATCAATGGAAGCAAATGGGTCTGCAACAAAAGTCTGTTAACACTGTGTCCAGCAACATAGTGGTGTAAGGTGGCTGCCCTACCACTGTTGACATTACTGTTGTAATGCTTTCCCACTGGATAAAAGCAAATTACTGCAGGAATCTGAAACCAAAAGAGAAAATGCTGGAAAATTTCAGCAAGTCTGGCAGCATCTTAAGGAGAGAAAATAGCTGACATTTCGAGTCCAAATGACCCTTTGGTCAAAGCCCAACCTCAGACCTGCTGAGATTTTCCAGCATCTTCTCTTTTGGTAATGCTTTCCCACAATGTGTAATTTCTCTCAACTCTGGGCTATAGAATGGGTTGAGAAGGCATCCCAGGACAGAAGTTCCAACTTGTCTTGAACCATCCTAGAAAAAGTCTTCTCCTCAATTTCCTTGTATGTATTTCAGAGATCACCTTTTTCTGTTATATAGCAGATATATCTCTGCCCATGCATTTACATTATTCTCTTTCATAGTAGTATGGTGAAATAATCAGAACCACCAAGTTCCATACAACTATCTCACATAAATATTCATTCTCACTTCCAGCAACTTCCAGATTTTTGCAGAAGCTTCATTGTAGAGTTAATGTAAACCTACTTGTGACATTAATGAATAAACTAAACAGTAAAGCTAAGATGCAGCTCTATTGATAAGATTTATACAAAGAAATGTTAATACTTTAGTCATTTTACCTTTACAAATATCTGTAACGGAAAAACAATCTAAAAGGTATACTATCTCATCTAAATTTTGTTTTATTTTGTCCCTTTTATGGGTTGTAGTTTTTAACATGTTTGAATAACTTTAACTTCTGTTTATAAGAAATGGTAAGTGCACAGTTTAATGCAAGATTGCAGTGAGTCTGAGATTAATTGGATCTGCCCATGATAATAAAAGTTTTCTTGGCACTGTGGAATTATTTCCCAGGAAAATTGAAACTGATGGGGATTCAGTCAAAATGGATTTGCAACAGTAACCATAATCCCCAAGAAAATTAATCCATTCCAAGAAACTCTTCAAGCTTTTTTATGCAATAAATTAGATACGTTCAAATATTTACTTGATTTATGTCCATCCAAAATCAACTTTGCTACGTGATAAGACTTGGATGAAAAATTTTTCAATATTGTCCCTTTTTTTAAACTCAATATTTACATTTTCTCATTGTACAGACTGTATTTTAAATGAGCTATGCATGAATAGGCTATCTAAAGAACAGCAGGATATGTACTTAATTTTCACAATATATATACCAGTACTCAACATTCATTTCAAGTTGTGTACACTTAAATGTCAAATGTAGTACATAAGCACCATTGCTGACAAATTTTTCTTCAGTGATGAATGCCTTCCTCCATCATGCAGATAAGCACCGAGAAACAACACAATCTGATCAATAAAAGAATTTGAAAGCTGCAACTTCTAAATGATTTATTTTGAAAGTGAAGCCATAATGCTTGAGCATGATCAGGAGATGATAGCTTTAATAAAACAAAAACAAGCATGATAGTATAATGTATGGATAAGGAGCCAAATTCACTGGAAGATTATTCTGACTGAATGTTTGTATGCCCAATATGTTGTTGGGTGGTCTCATGATACAATCTTTTCACAAATTGCAAAAGAAGCTGCTGATAAAACTTATCAATGGGTATAAAATGAAATATGATAGCTTTAAATATATTTTGAGTCCTGTGATCATAATTGAGTTATTTTAGTCCATTATTGTTGCTAATTCCAGGACTAGAAAGGTTGTTTGGCAATAGTTATTGTACCATTTAAAATTCACTTGTTAATGAATGCACCAACTTAACTGTCTGTCATCCTTGATCGCGGCCGTGTGGGCAAGTAGTCTAACTTCATACCATCACAATTATTTCAATTCCAATTCCTTTGTTAA
Source organism: Carcharhinus amblyrhynchos (assembly GCF_965287045.1). Classification (NCBI taxonomy): domain Eukaryota; kingdom Metazoa; phylum Chordata; class Chondrichthyes; order Carcharhiniformes; family Carcharhinidae; genus Carcharhinus; species Carcharhinus amblyrhynchos. Next base: position 95,871,048 of record NC_137326.1, on the reverse strand, counting down.
AGATGGGCTGTAATGTAGCAGAGACATCAATGTCTGGATTTCGCTTTGAATGGCACATGCTATACATGCTTCAGAAAAATGCTGTCTGTCTTTCTTCATTTATAACCATGAATGCTGTCATTCTCACCACCAAATATTCACTTGATTTATGTCCATCCAAAATCAACTTTGCTACCTGATAAAACTTGGATGAAAATTTATCAATATTGTCCCTTTTTATAAACTCACTATTTACATTTTCACATTGTACAAGCTGTATTTTAAATCAGTTTGCATGAGTAGGCTATCTAAAGAACAGCAGGATGTGTACTTAATTTTCACAATATATTGTGAACACTCAATATTAAGTGAATAATAATAATAGTGTATCGTATTAAGCAGTTTGTATCTTTTATGTTAAAAATCACTCATCAAAATGAAAAATAGACTGTATGGATTAATATTTACTTATTATTTCTCCAAACTCTGACACCATGGATATTGTAGTAAAATCTTTGCTGTAAAATCTTTATACAGTGAGAGAGGAAGTTACTGTGATGTATGAATTGGATGGCTGAAATACCTTTATTATTCATTCGAAGTGGCAGTCATCAGAATATACACTTACTATTAGAAAGTTTATTTATCAATGTCACAAGTGGGCTCTTATTAACACTGCAATTAAGTCACTGTGAAAATGCCCCACTTGCCACATTTCAGCAGCTGTTTGGGTACAGAGGGAGAATTTAGCACGACCAATGCACCTAACCAGCATGTCTTTTGGATTGTGGGAGGAAACCCATGCAGACATGGGTAGAATGTCCAGGCTCTACACAGGCAATCACCCAAGCCGGGAATCGAACCAGGTCCCTGGCGCTGTGAGGCAATAGTGCTAACCACAGTGCTGCCCCATAATGGAAGTGCCAATATTTGTAAATTTGGACATGAAATTTAATTGCATTTGCAAATCAGATAGATTCAATAAATGAAATAAAAGAAAACTTAATTTTCACAATTACCAAAACATTTGAATCAACGTTTTATGTTCTAACATTAAAGTAAGGAAAGCTAATAAATTGAAAGGAATTTATTTTAAAGTACTGTAAGTTATCAAATGTGGCCCTTCATTTCAAAATATTCTAGCAGCCATTTTAAAGTACAGTCTAAACCTTTACAAATTAGTCAAAGGATTTTTAAATCAGAGGTGAAATAAATAGTGGAGTAGCTTTTATACCATGGTTTGTTGCAGCATCTACAGTAGCAAACAACAAAAACTCAAATTATATCTGACAACATATAATTAATTTTCAGTAAATCATTTTTAGGTATTAAATTAATTTCCAACTTTTCTGTTGCATTTCATTGTTTTATTATTGTATGCAATAATGGGTACAGTTATTTTTGAGACCAATGATCATAATTATTCAAACAAAGTAGAGATTGACAAGAAAGATTGTGATGGCAGGAGAAAGATTGAAAGTCAGATGTGGTAAGACTGTACATCAGAAAATCTTTCTATTGTTCAAAAATGTAAATAGACTTTAGCAAAGTCTTGCTTCTCAGCTTTCTTCTCCACAGACATATGGAATGTATGACCCAGATAGTGACAGGGGTTAGGGATGGAGGCAGAGATTCAAACTGGAAATAGATGTCTGGGTTTCTCTGCTTGCTATAGTATTAACTCCATTCGATGTGTATTTTCACATTGCTAGGCTCAAAAGAGAGCATGGGCTGCACGGTGGCACTGTGGCTAGCATTGCTGCCTCACAGCTCCAGGGACCTGGGTTTGATTCCCGGCTTGAGTCACTGTCTGTGCAGAGTCTCCACGTTCTCCCTGTATCTGCGTGAGTTCCACCCAGGTGCTCTTGTTTCTTCCCATGGTCTGAAAGTTGTGCTGTTTAAGTGCATTAGCCAGGCTAAATTCCTCCTCAGTGTACCTGAACATGCGCCGGAATGTGGTTATTTGGTGATTTTCACAGTAATTTAATTGCAGCGTTAATGTAAACCTACTTATGACACTAATAATAAATAAACTTTAAACTAATTGACAGCCTTGACTTCCAGTGGGGTAAAGAGGAAGCCTGGATCTGGGAGTTCCGGTCCCTGACCTAGGCTGGTGCATCAACCTGGCTGTCCAATCCTGACTGGGTGGAAGAGAGGGGAGAGATTCAAACCATGAAAGCAGGATCATTTTATGGAATATGAGATGGTGATCTGATACAGGGAGCTTAGAAGGCCAAAGATATGTATTGTTTCTCCTCCTGGTCCAAAAGCAGTGCTGTAAAGGAATTGGCTCAAAAACAGGAAGGATTGAATATTAAATCTCCATGAATGCATGGTGTTTGGGTAAGACAGGGAAGAAAAGGAAGGAGAAAGAGTAACATCGCAAGGGGAGGTGATGGACTAGTGGTATTATTTCCAAACTATTAATCCAGAAAACTCAGCTAATGTTCTGGGGACCCAAGTTTGAATCCTGCCAGAGGAGATGGTGGAGTTTAAACTCAATAAAAAATATCTGGAATTAAGAATCTACCGATGACCATGAAACCATTGTCGATTGTCAGAAAAACCCATCTGGTTCACTAATGTATTTTAGGGCAGAAATCTGCTGTCCTTACCTAGCTATAGAGCCACAGCAATGTAGTTGACTCCCAACTGCCCTCCATGGGCAACTAGGGATGGGCAACAAATGCTGGCCAGCCAGGACACCCAGGTCTCCCATGAATAAATAAAAATAAAACTATGATGGAGATTATCATCCAGCTGGAGAAATAGAGGGGTGAGAACAGATCTAATTGATTAGAAACAACAGATATATAATTACGTGACTGGATGTATTCTAACAGCCACCAACAATACAGTGAACGATCCAGAGGAGCAAGTAACAAATGCAAAATTTATAGAATAATGATAATGGGGGATTTTAATTATCCTATTGTATTAATACTTTAAGGGCAGAGAGGGGATCATTGAAGCATGCTCAGGACAATTTCGTTGATCTGTATCTTTTCAAACCAAATAAGGAAGGAGACTTTGCTAGATCTGGTTCTGAGAGGTGAATGATGTGGGAACTTCGAGGAGCAATAATTATTTTCACATAAGATTCAGGTAGTAATGGTGAAACAAACAGTCTAGAGTAAAAATATTTAACTGGCCGACAGTCCATTTCCGTAGGTCACAATCAGTTTTGGCCCAGGTAAATTAGGATCAAAAATTGGCACGAAAATAAATAACAGTTAAATTAGGTGGTTGAGGTACAAGTCAAGGGACATTCCCATGAGGTGCAATGCTTTGCCAAGCAGAGCAAAAACTCTCTGGATGACATAGAGATAGAGGGTAAGCTAAAGGAGGAAAAGGTGCATAATACAGATCCCAGTTTGATAACAGAAGTGAGAATGAGGTTGAACAACAGATGTGAAAAGGAAATATGAAATCCAAACAGAGAAGGGACTGGCAACGAACATAAAAGGAAATCTAAAGGTCATCTTGATGCATACAAATAATTAAAAACTGGTAACAGGAGGGGTGGGGAAATTAGGAACCAAAAGGTAGGTGTATGTTTTGAGGAAAAGGTCATGGCTGTAGTTCCAAACTACTACTTTGCAGCCACCTTTACATGGAAGAAGATGCAGCCAAGCCGTAAAATCATAGAGGTTTACAGCATGGAAACAGGGCCTTCGGCCCAACTTGTCCATGCTGCCCCATTTTTTAAAATCCTTAAGCTCATCCCAATTGCCCGTGTTTGACCCTTCCCTCTCTACCCATCTTACCCATGTAACTGTCTAAACGCTTTTTAAAAGATGAAATTGTACCTGCCTCTACTACTACCTCTGGCAGCTTGTTCCAGACACTCTCCACCCTCTGTGAGAAAAAATAGCCCCTCTGGACCCTTTTGTATCATTCCCCTCTCACCTTAAACCTATGCCCTCTAGTTTTAGACTCCCCTACTTTGGGAAAAGATGTTGACTGTTGAGCTGCTCTGTGCCCCTCATAATTTTATAGATTTCTATAAGATCACTCCTAAACCTCCTACACTCCAGAGAAAAATGTTTCAGTCTATACAGCCTCTCCTTATAAGTCAAAATATCAAGTCCCTGTAGCATCCTAATAAATATTTTCTGCACTCTTTCTAGTTTAATAATATCCTTTTGATAATAGGGTGACCAGAACTGTATACAGTATTCCAAGTGTGGCCTTACCAATGTCATGTACAACTTCAACAAGACATCCCAACTCCAATGTTCTGACCAATGAAAGCAAGCATGCCGAATGCCTTCTTCACCACTTTGTTCACCTGTGACTCCACTTTCAAGGAGCTATGAACTTGTACCTCCAGATCTCTTTGTTCTGTAACTTTCCCCAGTGCCCTACCATTAACTGAGTAAGTCCTGCCCTGGGTCAATCTACCAAAATGCATCACCTCACAATTATCTAAATTAAACCCCATTCGTCAGTCCACTAACCCAATTGATCAAGATCCTGTTGCAATCTTCTTCACTGTCCACCAATCTTGGTGTCATCTGCAAACTTACTAATCATGCCTCCTATATTCTCATCCAAATCATTCATATAAATGACAAATAACAGTTGACCCAGCACCAATCCCTGGGGCACTCCGCTGGTCACAGGTCTCCCTCTACAAACACCCTTAGGCTTCTGTCATCAAGGCAGTTTTATATCCATTTGGCTACGTCACCTTGGATCCCATAAGATTTAACCTCGTACAACAGCCTACTATGCGGTACTTTGTCAAAGGCCTTGCTAAAGTCCATGTAGACAACAACAACTACACTGCCCTCATCTACCTTCTTTGTTACCCCTTCAAAAACCTCAATCAAATTTGTGAGACATGATATTGAGGGGGTTGAGCTATGAGGAGAGGCTGAATAAACTAGGCTTGTACTCGTTAGAGTTTAGAAGAATGAGGGGAGATCTCATTGAGACGTATAAGATGATGAATGGGATGGATAGGATAGAGGTGGAGAGACTCTTCCCGCTCAGAAAGGACAGTAGGACTAGGGGGCACAACCGCAAGATAAAGGGGGGCGGTTTAGAACGGAGTTGAGGAGGAACTTCTTCACTCAAAGGGTGGTGAATCTCTGGAATTCTCTGCCCGTTGAAGTGGTGAAGGCTGCCTTGCTAAATATTTTTAAGACGCGGGTTGATGGGTTTTTGATAAGTGAGGGGATTAAGGGTTATGGGGAGAGGATGGGAATGTGGAACTGAGCCACGACAGATCAGCCATGATCTTATTGAATGGCGGGGCAGGCTCGAAGGGCTAGATGGCCTACTCCTGCTCCTATTTCTTATGTTCTTATGTTCTTATGACAACTTACCCACTATAGATTGAGGCTCACCAGTCTGTAATACTTAGGCTTTTCCCTGCAGCCTTTTTTAAACAAAAGCACATTTGCCACCCTCCAGTCTTCAAGCACCTCACCTGTGACTATCGATGATTCAAATATCTCTACTAGGGAACCCACAATTTTCTCCCTAGCCTCCCACAATGTCCTCAGATATACTTCATCAGGTCCCAGGGATTTATCTACTTTGATGCATTTTAAGACGTCCAGAGCCTCCTTCTCTGTTATGTGTACACTCCTCAAGACATCGCTATTTATTTCCCCAAATTCCCTTATATTCATGTTTTTCTCAACACTAACTACTGATGAGAAACATTCATTTAGGATCTCACCCATCTCTTGTGGATCTGCACATAGATGACCTTAAGAGGCCCTATTCTCTCCCTCGTTACTCTTTTGCCCTTTATGTATTTGTACAAGCTCTTTGAATTCTCCTTTGTTTTATCTGCCAATACAATGTCATGTACCCTTTTTGCCCTCCTGATTTCTCTCTTAACTCTGCTCCTACTTTCTCTGTACTCTCCAAGGGATCCACTCGATCCCAGCTGCCTATGCATGCCATGTGCCTCCTTCTTCTTTTTGACCAGGGCCTCAGTATGCCAAGTCACCAGGGGTTCCCTACTTGTACCAGCCTAGCCCTTCAATCTAAAAGGAATGTGCTTTACTTGAAACCTGGTTAACCCTTTTGAAAGCCTCCCATTTATCAAATGTCCCTTTACCTTTCCACAGACTCCCCCAGTTAACTTTTGAAATTTTCTGCCTGATACCATCAAAATTGGCCTTGCCCCAATTTAGAATTTAAACTTTTGGGCCAGAACTATCATTCTCCACAGCTACCATAAAACCAATAGAATTGTGGTCACTGGTCCCAAAGTGATCCCTCACTAACACTTCTGTCACCTGCACTTCCTTATTTCCCAAGAGGATGTCAAATTTTGCCCCCTCTTTGCCCCCTGTCCAGTCAGGCCATCCAAATAATGAATGAGAAATTCCTCCTGAATACACTGAACAAATTTCTCTCCATCCGAGCCTCTAATACTATGGCTGTCCCAGTCAATTTTGGGAAAGTTTAAATCCCTGACTATTACCATCCTATTTTTCTTGGAGCTATCTGTAATCTCCTTATATATTTGCTCCTCAATTTCCCACTGACTATTTGGGGACCTATATACAACCGTATCAAAGTGACTTCACCCTTCTTACTTCTCAGTTCTAGCCATATTGATTCAGTGGGCGAACCTTCGGATATATCCCCTCTCAGTACTGCCGGCTTGTTTTCCCTAATCAAAAGTGCAATTCCCCCTCCTCTCTTACCTCCTGTTGTATCTTTTCTATCGCATCTGGAACATTGAGCTGCTAGCCCTGTCCTTCTCTTAGCCATGTTTCAGTAATTGCTATAATATCCCAGTCCCAAGTACCCATCCATGCCCTGAGTTCATCTGTCTTGCCCGTCAGGCCTCTTGCATTGAAATAAATGCAATTGAATGTGGACTTCCCTTGTTCTCTGTCTTGCTTTTGTCTGATCTATTTATACTAGGATTACTGACACTGCCTTTACTATTTAATATGCTCTCTTTAGCTGCTGTGCTGTCCTCAAACTTTTCTTTTGTCACCCTACTGCTTTGGTTCCGCCCACCACCCCCCCGCAACCCACCAAACTAGCTCAAACCCTTGTTGTGAATCATTGTGAAAGAATAAGTAGTTGGGGCACTGGATGGGCTAAAAGCTGACATTAGAAGGGCTGAGTGTACTTAAAAACTGTTAAGTCACCAGGGCCAGATGCCATGCTTCCAAAAGTACTGAGGGAAGTAAGTGTGCAACTGGTAGAGGCACTGGGCATAATCTTCCAATCTTTCTAAGAAAAAGGAATGGCACAGATGACTGCAAAATTGCAAATGTTACTTATTGGTTCAAAAAATAGTGTAAGGATAACTGGATTCCGGGGAAGTGCCGGAAGATTGGAAAACGGCTAATGTTACGCCGTTGTTTAAGAAGGGTGCCAGGCAAAAGGCAGGGAATTATAGGCCGGTTAGTTTAACGTCTGTTGTAGGTAAAATGTTAGAATCTGTCATCAAGGAGGAAATAGCAAGGCATCTTGAGGGGAATTGCTTGATAGGGCAGACGCAGCACGGTTTCGTTAAGGGGAAGTCGTGTCTGACAAATTTACTGGACTTCTATGAGGATGTGTCTAGGGCGGTGGATAGAGGAGAGCCGGTGGATGTGGTCTTTCTAGATTTTCAGAAGGCGTTTGACAAGGTACCTCACAAGAGGTTATTGCAGAAGGTCAGGGGACATGGAGTTGGGGGTAGGGTGTTAGCGTGGATAGAGGATTGGTTGTCAAATAGGAGGCAGAGAGTGGGGGTCAATGGGTGCTATTCAGATTGGTGGTTGGTGACTAGTGGGGTGCCCCAGGGGTCGGTGCTGGGGCCTCAGCTAGTTACCATTTATATAGATGATCTGGAGGAGGGAACCGAGTGTATGGTGTTGAAATTTGCTGATGACACCAAGATTGGTGGAACGGCAAATTGCGCGGAGGGTGTGGAGAGTCTACAGAAGGATCTAGATAGGCTGGGCGAATGAGCCAGGAACTGGCAAATGGAATTTAATGTTGGCAAGTGCGAGGTGGTCCACTTTGGTAGGAATAATGGTAGGAAGGATTATTACTTACGTGGCGAAAAACTGCAGCAGGCGATGGTGCAGAGGGACCTCGGGGTCCTTGTGCATGAGTTGCAAAAACCCAGCCTGCAGGTGCAGCAGGTGGTCAGGAAGGCAAATGGGATGCTGGCCTTCATAGCGAGGGGGATTGAATATAAAAGTAGGGAGGTCTTGCTGCGGCTGTATAGGGCATTGGTGAGGCCGCAGCTGGAGTACTGTGTGCAGTTTTGGGCGCTGTACTTATGCAAGGATATTTTGGCCTTGGAGGGAGTGCAGAGGAGGTTTACTAGGCTGATGCCGGAGTTGAAGGGGTTGAGCTATGAGGAGAGGCTGAATAAACTAGGCTTGTACTCGTTAAGAGTTTAGAAGAATGAGGGGAGATCTCATTGAGACGTATAAGATGATGAATGAGATGGATAGGATAGAGGTGGAGAAGAGGTCCTTCCCACTCAGAAAGGACAGTAGGACTAGGGGGCACAGCCTCAAGATAGAGGGGGGGGCGGTTTAGAACGGAGTTGAGGAAGAACTTCTTCACTCAAAGGGTGGTGAATCTCTGGAATTCTCTGCCCGTTGAAGTGGTGGAGGCTACCTCGCTAAATATTTTTAAGACGCGGGTTGATGGGTTTTTGATAAGAGAGGGGATTAAGGGTTATGGGGAGAGGGCAGGAATGTGGAACTGAGCCACGACAGATCAGCCATGATCTTATTGAATGGCGGGGCAGGCTCGAAGGGCTAGATGGCCTACTCCTGCTCCTATTTCTTATGTTCTTATGATGAACCCATTAGTTAGAGACCAATCAGTTTAATCCTGATAGCAGGAAAGGTTTTAGAAAAAATAATCAAAGATAATTTTGTCACTCTGAGAAATGTAGGTTAACTAAGCAAAGCCAGCATGGATTTGTTAAAGGCAAATCATGTTGAATTAAATGGAATGATTTTTGATTAGCTAACAGAAAGGGAAGTGCCACACTACAGGCTTATCAGCAAACTTGAAATTCATGGGAAAAAAGGGAAAGTGGCAGTATAAACATGCAGTTGGCTGAGTGACAGGAAGCGGGTTAAAGGTGTGTGGTTGTTTGATATATAGTGATGTTCTGCAGGGGACTGTATGAGCACGGCTGCTTTTCTTGTTGAATCATGACTTAGACTTGGTTGTACAGAACACAACTTCAAAATGGCCAATGACAGAAAACTTGCCAGTATTGTAAATTGTGAGGAAGTTAGTAAAAGACCTCAAGAAGACATGGATAGGGTGCTTGAATGGGTAAGTATGTGATGGATGAAATTCACTGTAGAGAAATGTAAAATATAAATGTTGGTAGAAAGAACAAGGATAAACAGTATACAGTAAAGGTGCTGCATGAATAGGGAGGATTGGGTGTATATGTGCACTCATTAATGAAGGCCACAGGATAAATTGAGAAACCTGAAAAGGCATATAGAATCCTGGTTTTATAAATGAAAGCAGAGAATATAAATGCAAGGAAGTTATAACATAATGGTTAGCTACAAGTAGAGCATTGTGTCCAATTCTGTGCACCATATGATGAACGTTAAGGCAATAGAGAGAGTGCAGAGAACATTTACATGAATACTTCCTGGGATGAGAGACTTCAGTTATATGGATAGATTGAAGATCTGGGGCCATTCTGCTTAGCAAAGGGAAGGTTGGGAGGACTTTAGATAGAGATGTTCAAAAGCATGAGGGCCCTAGAAAGATTGAATAGGAAGAAACTGTTCCTGTTGGTGGAAGGGCTGAGAACCAATTTATGATTTAAGGTGAATGGCAACGATCCAAAGGTGAGGGATAGGTTAGGATCTGGAATGTACTGCCTCATAATGTGGTGAAGGTAGATTTAATTCTGGCTTTCAAAGAAAAATTGGATAGCGGCTGAAAAGATAAAGATTGCAGGGAAAGGGCAAGGAAGAGAAGATCTGACACAGCCACATGAGCAGAATGGTCTCCTTCCATTATGGAGCCATTCTACGACTTATCTTCTACCCGAAGTGCCCCTTGTTTGCTTCAGTTGTCTGGTTTCCCAGGACCTGGCGAACATAGATGGTCACTATTAAATTTGCAAAGCCATTTAAATCAGAGGCTGACAGACTCATTAAAATATTTTGATTGCCAACTTGCATCCTGGAAGTGGGTTGCCTTCCCCACCTTTGTCACGCCTCTATTAAACCCAGAAATGCTTGCTGGCAATTCCAGGATCAATTTCAGATTTTAAAAAAAATTAGCATCTGTCCTGACAGCACCCATCCATCTGTGATGCCTAGTTTAAGACATTACGGGATCCATTTACCCTGTATGCAAAGTGCAAAAAATGCATTTTTTGAGCCATCATGAACAGATAACATAATGTTCATTGGTAAACAGGGAGCTGTGTTGCTGAAGCTTTTCATCTTGCAATGATCAGGACAAACACAAGAATGCCAAATTTCAAACTTCCACGACAATTTATATCAAAAACAGAGTCTGGCTCTGATGAAGGTCATCCAGACACAAGATGTTGGCTCTATTCGCTCTCCACAGATGCTATCAGACCTGTTGAGATTTTCCAGCATTTTCTGCTCTTGTTTCAGATTCCAGCATCTGCAGTATTTTGCCTTTACAACAATTTATACACCATAGGAGGAAGGAAAGGGAACTGATTGATTGCCAGTGTCAGCGGCTAAATGTTTTCCTTTTATGCTTTATGGTTCTATGATGAAGAATAACATTGTAAGCTGCAGTCCCAATAAAACTCTACAGAAATCTGTATTTTTAGGAAACTTATTCAAAAAACTACTGACTACTTGATATCCGTTTGTTTAATTCAAGGAAAGCTGAAGTTTTCAAGAAAATATTCCAAAATTGAGATTCATTAATTAAGGACAGCATTGAAGAAATGTTAAAGATTAAATGCCGGGAGGTAATACGATTACATAAAATTCCAGTAAAACGAATAAAAGTAAAAATTAAATAGTGAGCACCTGGAGGAAACCTATGCAGACACGGGGAGAACATGCAGACTCCACACAGACAGTGACCCAAGCCGGGAATCAAACTTGGGTCCCTGGCACTGTGATGCACCAGTGCTAACCACTGTGCCACCATGCTGCCCAGTTACAGCATTGATGTGGAGATGCCAATGTTGGACTGGGGTAAACACAGTAAGAAGTCTCACAACACCAGGTTAAAGTCCAACAGGTCTATTTGATAGTAAACGCCACAAGCTTTCAGAACGCTGTTCCTTCATTAGGTGAGTTACCTGACAAAGGAACAGCATTCCGAAAGTTTGTGGCATTTACTATTAAATAAACCTTTGGACTTTAACCTTGTTTTGTGAGACTTTTTACAGTTATAGCAATGTCAGGCAGTATTAGAACTTGTTTTATCCAATTTCCCCGATGGCTTTCTTTCCCCTTCTTTTAGCAACCATTCAAAATCTTGCCTAGATTACCATGCTTCATTTGTGACTGTCAACAGGTTATGTTGTATTCGAGACCATCACAACCAACATTTATCTTTCCTCTGTTTCGACTTGCCCAGCTTCCAAAAGCGAAATACTGGATATTGATCAGAATCAGGAATATGCAGTCTAATTAGTGCCTTTTTTAACCCAGTGGCACTTACTCCAGTTTGAGTGCCTTCAAATGAGATCAGCTAAATCAACATAGATTGAGAATCACTATTTTGTTCACATTGCTTACTGCTGTGCAAGTTGGTATTTTGCCCATTAAAACATCAGGGAAGTTCATCTCAATTATGAATTACATTCCAAAGCTATGAAAATCCTGTCATTTTGTTTTTCAACTGTTGCTTCTGTCTTTTTATAAGAACTATATATATAAAAAAAATTGTATTAATGACAGACATTTCATGGAATGACTTGATCACTTGCATGAGTTAGATTTATTTCTAGACTGTGTTAATACCTGGCTTGGAACTCACTTAAGATATCAGACAAGTTATTTATTGTGTTCAGGTGAAATTGTTTAGTTGAGCTCCTAGCTAAATGACCTCCCAGATCTACAATAAATCTTGGAAAAATATGCTTGGTTGATTCAATAAAATGTCACCCGCAATCTTTTTTTTTTAGTTGCCACCTATTAATAAAGTGGACAGGAACAGCGTTGCAAGGTCAGATCAGGAATTTTTCATTATGCTGAGGACCATAGATGACAAGGGATTGAGTATGGAACATTCCTTTCAATCTAGGGCAAAGTGCCTAGCACAATACTGAAGCACTGAACTGCCAATAAGGAAACTCATAGTTCAATCCCTGCTCCTTATTCACTGGTCTTCTACTGAAGGCAATGTTTACAACGAAAATCTAAGAAAACTGCCTAGGAGGACAAAATTCTTTAACACATCAAATGAACATGCCCCATTGTAGGTCTCCAGTACTTGTACTATCTTTGGAAATACCCACATTCTACATGATATAAGACCACAGCTTTGTTTTAGTCAAATAGTTAGTCCCTCCTATCTAGTGTATCATCAGAATCATTTTGACTGTGGATTGTGAATGTTTTCAATGTTTTAAACTGACATAGAGAGGATATAGATGAGAAACTACAAAACTAGTTTTGAAAAACCTGAAACCGATATGTATTGGTTCAGGTTGATGTTACCAATGATTGGGCTCATAACATATCATTGGATGGTGCCATAAAAAGCATCTTTTCTGGATGTTTCATGGCTTAATATGGGCCCTTCCTTGACCAAGACTGCAAGAAACTATAAAGGGTTATGAATGTAGCCTAGTCTATCAAGCAAACCAGCGTCCCACCTATCAACTCCATCAGATGTCCCACTGCTTCGGAAAAGCAACCAGCATAATCAAGCACCCTCCAAATTCCAGACATTCTCCCTCCCACTTTCTTTCATCAGGGAAAAGATACAGAATTCTGAGATCACGTACAAACCAACCCAAGAACAGCGTCTTCCCTGCGGCCACCAGACTTTTGAATGGACCTATCTTATATTAAGCTGATCTTTCTCTGCACCTCAGCTATGACTGTAACGCTACATTCCGCACCCTCTCCTTTCTTTCTCACCTATGTACTCTATGAATGGGAAGTTTTGTGTAGCACAAGAAATAATACTTTCCAATGTATAACAATACATTTTACAACACATCAAATCAAAATCAAAACAGTTTCCTGAAACCACAAGATTATTGGGTAGTATAAGCTTCATGGATCACATAGTCTTCCCTTATTCCACAGTAATCTGTACAATGAATTTACGAAATAAAGAACAGATTTGCTATTTAGAATTCATTTAGAGTTTGCACTGGCCACCATTTCGTGGTAACTCATGCATTATTTTGTTGTTATTCTATTTCCCCATGTCAGAAAGGGTTTATAAGTACTTTTTTTCATTATTAAGCTAATATTAGTCATTTTGATTCTCACTTTAAGTAGTGTGTAATTCACGTAGACAGCCCCGGCTACCCCAGTTTGAGACAGTATAATGAGGGAAGCGATGAAATATCATCAAGCAAATCTCAGTTCAACTGAGTTGGCATTCACTGAAAGATTTAAGTTTTTTTATGCCATTCAAAAGGGGCATGTCTGGAATTTAATATAAAGGAAATAATCCTAATTTGAAATATCAGAATAAGATGTGTAACCTTTTGGAAAACGAAAGTCATATGTTTTATTTGCTCAGCATCATTGCCAGATGAATAACTGTTTCCATTCTCTTCCCTTTTACAAATGAATTAAGTTTGAACATTTAAAAATACTTTATAAGAAAGCACCAGACTATTTCCTTAGGTTCAGATTATCTATACATTGTGAGGTCAAGGGCAACATTGCTGAGTGATACTCTTCCAAATGTCTGGAAGCATTTAATAAAATGTTTTTGCATTTACTTTGATTCCTGAGGACTAGGGGAGAAAAATGGGACGTCAGTTATTGTCAATATTTTCTGAATCAGAAACAACAAAAATCACTACTAGTTCTTTAGCCATGCTTTGAAAATCTCACAAATTAAACAATGTAGCTTCGGCATCATGCTTTTTTATTACAACATAACAACAAATTCAGATTCACCAAGCAATAATAAATTGTGTTGCTTTTATGTAATCTTTGTGGCTTCCATGAATCCACGTGAATAGAAAAGTAAATGATGTTCGCCTAATCCACATGATATATAAATCTGTTAATTTCAATTAGTAATTTGAGCGCCAAGGCATCTCGCTGTGGATATATATTTCCTGGTTGATTTCGTCTATGTCAATATATTGTTGGGTCTTATTAATAATATTTTGAGTAATGTGCATTTTTTAAATCATTTAAAGATTTATAAACAATCCCTGCTAAATGGTTGGGAAAAAAAGGTACAGTGCTGGATAAATATTATTGTAATCCATGCTGGAAGTCTTTCTGTAAAGACTTTGAGAAATTGGCTTCTGTTCAAAACCTCAAAGAGTAGCTTTTGGCACACAGCAAGCAATTATTCACCTTACTACTGGACATGTGAAGGCGTGTTGTATTTTCTTTTTCAAGAACAATTAACCCCTTTAATTGTTTTACTCCATTGTCCTTAGAAGATCCAGAAAGGAAGCCCCACAGATTTCAAAAGTAGGTATTGTCAACTAATTAACTTAAGATTCAAATCCAAAAGCATTACAGTGTATGTCATGTATTACAATTATGTGACAGGGGACAAGTTGAGAGAACGGTATACAGCTTCCCATAGGTTTCCGCCGGCGATAAGAAAGATAAACACACTGCCTGCTTCACACAAATGCTTTGCAGTTTCCTGACAGCCATTTTAATGGAAGGGGATTTTGCCTGAGTCTTCAGTTTTCAGACAATGATCTGTATGATGTGGGAAGCTGTGTGTACAAAGTGAGGAAGCCCCCTGCACTGAGGTGTGTATCCCCTCTGTTTCCTGAAACTGCGGGTTATCTAGAAGGCAGCGCATTCCAGCCGCATGCTACGCTCCAAACATTGGCAGAGTCTTATACTTATTCTTTTGTCCTCATTTCAGATTTGGAGTAATAAAAAAAGTCATTTTTAAATAGTGGATACATTTCGACTTTTTTTTGCATTAGTAACCATGTCTATTAAGATACATACAAAATATTCTTCTGAAGAAGCAGAGGCGGAATTGGACTGTATGAAGCCTCTAAAGATTTGGCACAATCCTAATGCTCAGTAATTACCAGTAGTAATTACCAATAGTAACGGTATAATAGTAATAGTAGGGGAATCTCTAGGGTATTCTAACCATTATGTAAGTGCAGTGTTAGCCCATCGAAAATAAGTAGCTAATTCTTGCAATGAAATAATCGACAGAGGAGTGCCATATGTTATATTGGAGTTCACCTGCCAATAACACCAACACTAATTGCTAGGCTTGCATGGTCACAGAGAATTGGGTTTGAGAACTAGGTCATTAGAAAGCGGAACAATTTTCAGTCTTGGAACCAAACCAACTCATAAACTGACCATCATCCTAAAGTATAACCATACATGATACTTCGTCTGGCTGTAAGAAACGTTCAGAAACAAAACCATGCATAAGTAAGGAATTATACAGAACCAGGAGAAACGTTTCCTTCTGTATGTTTTCCTTTTCCTTTCTAATAGTAAATATTTTATTAGAATCGTATGTGTGAATTGCTGTATTTTCCCCATTGGATGAGAACATATTGGACCATAATTTGCTGGAGGAATTAATCTAATATTGTCTGCAGTTAGGTTTGCCCTTATCCGTATAATCTCGACAATATTTGTGTCACAAATTGCTAGCAGTGTGACCGGAAGAGCAGGCAGTAAGGAAAACTGGTCTCTGGGACATGAGGGAGTGATGATATAGAGATGCCGGCGTTAGACTGGGGTAAACACAGTAAGAAGTCTCACCGCACCAGGTTAGAGTCATGAGGGAGTGAACAGGGCAAGCAATGGTACATCTCTTTAAAAATCAGATTGAGGGACTGAGAAGGAGGTGTAAATTAGAATGGATGGATGGATTCAATATCAAACCAGATGCAACAAGAAAAGAAAGGAGGTGGATTTTCCCAGAGATGGGGAGCCAGGTTTGAATGTGTTTATGAGTTAAATCCCCTTAACAAAAAAAATCAGATTCGGATACCACGCTTTTCTAGTTTTTACACAGGAAGGTTCAGAGGCAACCCAGAAAACCCCTGACGGTCTGCAGGGAACTTCGTCAATAAATGCAATTGGGCAATTAAGTCTGTATGTAGCCCCGGATTTCGATTTTAACTTCCAGTGCACAGGATCTCGCAACATCTTCCCAGGTTGGAGGAGAGCAGTGCACCGCGGGAAGTGGCCGGTGAATGAAATTGACCTGCTTTAAAGTACTGGAGCGGCTGAAGTTGACAGCGGTGTGGCTGGCTGTTAGTGAACAGTTATATGAACAAAATGTTGCGATTCTGCAAATCTGAAATTAAAAGAAAAAGTGTTGCAAATACTGAACAGGTCTGGCAGCAACTGTGGAGCGAGGAACAAGATTAACCAGTACTTTAAAGCAGGTCAATTTCATTCACCGGCCACTTCCCGCGGTGCACTGCTCTCCTCCAACCTGGGAAGATGTTGCGAGATCCTGTGCACTGGAAGTTAAAATCGAAATCCGGGGTACATACAGACTTAATTGCCCAATTGCATTTATTGACGAAGTTCCCTACAGACCGTCAGGGGTTTTCTGGGTTGCCTCTGAACCTTCCTGTGTAAAAACTAGAAAAGCGTGGTATCCGAATCTGATTTTTTTTGTTAAGGGGATTTAACTCATAAACACATTCAAACCTGGCTCCCCATCTCTGGGAAAATCCACCTCCTTTCTTTTCTTGTTGCATCTGGTTTGATATTGAATCCATCCATCCATTCTAATTTACACCTCCTTCTCAGTCCCTCAATCTGATTTTTAAAGAGATGTACCATTGCTTGCCCTGTTCACTGCCAATGACAGTCCTCCATTCTGCCTGAATTCACCAGCTTCTTTTATTGGTACCTTTCGGTACTTTAATCAAAGAAGGCAATTCAAATTAAGTCCAATCATGGCCCCCACATGAGAGACAAACCAGATCCAAGCTGACAACATATTGCATACTGCCTTGGAAATATATGGTCTTTCCTTTGCAGTCGCTGGGTCAAAATCCTGAAATTCCCTCCCTATGGACATTGTGGGTCAACCCACAGCACATGGACTGCAGTGACCCAAGGAACTGCTCACCACCATCTTCTCATGGGCAACTAGGGATGGGCAATAAAAGTTGGCCAGCCACCAAGTCCCCTCACTGAATTAAAAAAAACAGCTTGGGCTAGATCAAACCAGATCCAAGCTGACAGGATGAGGCTTTCCACCCTCTCCAGGGCTTGATCTAATGTTTCATCTTAGCCAAACGGCCAACGTGGCATTGAAAAATTGCATCTGGAAAAGCTTTGGTTTTACTCCATGGCTACCCTGTTCCTTTACTGTACTCTAGCCTGGACAAATCACAATCACAGGCATCAGCGCACTCCCAATGCAATGGGCTAGCCTTGTCCCCTGCCATTGGGACATGGTTTTACCCCTGCCAGATTGGGAATTGAAACATTATGCACCAACTTTCAAGTGACTTGAGATCCTCTGAGCTGAACCTCAACTCCTTGCCTGTGAGGCCGCCCAGCGATAAAGGAGACATCTATGCTTCACTTGCTTGCATGTCTGATGAGGGGCAGCAGAATGATCCAGTCCAGCAGCAACAGAAACACAGGCAGCGCCCCCCCCCCCAGGACATAGGATCAGCTTCAAACTGTTTTGTCTCCTGCAGCTTCACAAGACACCAAGAGGATGGACACATATCTGCATTTCAAAGGGGGCAGCACATAGTGGATAAGCCAAGGGTCAATTTTCTCAAGGGCCAAACAACAGTGCATCAGAAAACTTGGGTCCCCACAGCAGATAATAGCAGAGAACTGCAACTCTCTGGAAGGAGACATCCGCCTAAGAGGAGCAGGTAGCCATGAATTGCCAGTTACTGTCAAAGTTACCCTGCATTCTTTTCCATTCAACTCCTTTCAAGAACCTGTTGGTAATATCTGCAGCATTTTGCAATCTACTGCCCATGACTACATCACCCTGGTCATCACTTCCTTACCAGCAAACTCCTAAATTAGACCCACTTTACCATGGGTGAGGCTGGTCAAAATGGCTTTCAGCTTCACAATAATCAGGAGTGCTCAGTCAAGTTGTTGTCAAGTCATGATGGTCAGTCAAAGACCAACCAAGTTGCTCGTCAGTTTTTGTGGCAGGAGTGCAACTGTCATAAGATGTGAGGCAAGTGTTGAGAGGTGGGGCACCTTTAGAAGGGTCCCAATGCCATCTGTTAATTCTCCATCTTACCTCTTGGGACTGATCTGCACTTGGCTACATTTCAGAATGACATTCAGCCATCAGGGTGATGTCTTACCCACTCCTCTGCAAAACTGGCAATCATTGGCCTGAGTCAGCTTGTACTCAGTGGTCTGATTCTCCAGGAGGATGGCCACTTAGTCAAAAGAGGTGATCACCAATGCAAATGTCTGACACATCATGACATTCATTCTTCAGATGGCCTCCTCCATGGGTGTGCACTGACTCTGGAAGTGTTAGTGGAAGCATACACGCTTCCTTTTTTACTGCCTTACAGATTTCCTTTTGCTGTAAAACAGGGTGTGTTGCTGAAGCTTTTCATCTTGCACTCATCCAGACAAGCACATGAATGCCAAATTTCAAACAATTTGCTCATTCAAACTGGTTCAAATGGTTGTATTATATCCCACTGCAGATAACCATTTCCACTAAGTATACAATGATATGATTGAAATATGTGAGCATAAAGGGACACAGAAGTTCACCTTGCATACATATGACATTTAGACTGAATCATTTTAATTGGCTTGGGATGATTCATTTTATCTTCTGCACACATTAATAATACATTATTTACAATCACATTCAGAATAGATAAGGCTTTTTTTTTACAACTGACACTCCTCTATTCACATTCCAAGCATTTTATTCCTTGTACAATATTAATAGTTCAGAAGTAGCATGACGAATAGTATAGTACATTTGCCACTGATTGTGAACAAAGTGGCTGTGTATGCAATATAGTAATTCTAATTAATTCTTAAACTCAGATGGAATGGACATGCAGTGTGTCTGTGTGATGATGAAATACCTAAAGTGGTCATGTCTTCACAACTTAAACTTGGACACCAGCGGCAAGGTAGGTTGAGATTAAGATTCAATGATTCATTGAAGGTGAACTTCAAGCAATGTGGCATGCCCATGATGGATGGGAGAACTACCTCGGGAAGTTTCCATTGAACAACAAGCAATATAGGCAGCAAAGGACAAAAGGCAAGTTAGGCATTCCCAACAAAATCAGAAAATTCATCCTTGCCCACACTTTGGAAAGCCATGCAAGTTTGCAATCCTTCCCCAAAATCATGTTGGAATGCACAACAGAAGACTCAAGCAAGAAAGCACTATCAAGTCATTAGAAATGATAGCTTAATAAATAGGATTGTGCAATAGACAAGAATAATGGGTATTCCTTAACAAATAGCTGTGTGCACTAAAAGCTTCTAGGGATGAGATGATTGAGGGAATGAAATGTTTTTTAATAGTTTAACACCAAAATTTCCAAAAGAGTTGAGTGAGGCACATCAGATCTCAAATGGGTTGGATGAGGTTATGTTGGAAATAGGGCACAGACTAAATAACAGCCCAAAATGATTAAGGCAGGGAAGCAGACAATAGTGGAAAGAGTACTGGGAATCTGTAACATCTGGAGAAGACTGGAAGACTGGGGAATGGAGTAATAGCTAGTCTGCCTGTTGAATGGGGTTAATTTCTGATAAACGTAAAATTTATTGAAAAGGTTTTAGTTTTTGAATGACAGCTCTCTTAAAGGGGATAAAAAATAATGTGTTATTGTATTAGTTTATTCTACAATTCAATTTAACATAATGAAAAATATGCATTTTCCAACATGATACTAAACTTTTAAAATCTTCTGCATCTAATTGATATTTGGCATCAGACTGAACTTGTTTTATGTGCTAGGATTTACAATCTAAAGAACTGGTAATGTTTACTGTTGATCAGGATTTGGAACTGAATGTTATTCTTGGGTCCAGAATGCTAAATAATGGAAATGAATGGGAAGTAGGTTTTAAATTGAGATTAGATGCTTGGATCATATCAGACATTTTGAGTCAACCTCAATTGGAGCAGTTGGCTGTAAATCGCCCTAGGACAATCAAGCAGTTACCTGAGCAAATGTGCATGTGCCGATGTGAACATCCTGTCATAATAAAAAGTGCAAAGAAAAAGAAAAAATGCGACTGTTGAAAATCTGAGATAAAAAGTAGAAAGACCATAGGCTGTTCAGTTTTTGTATAGATAAATATAGAAAATAATAGAATTGAATGAGCATTAATATTTTCAAATTACCTTGAATATTAGAATGATATTCAAATACAAGAAATTTGCCTATCTTTCCCAATGTATCAGCTTTGGTTCAGTGGCAACATTCTCACCCACGTCAGAACATAGAAACAGGAGTAGGCCGTTCAGTCCCTCATTCACTGAGACCATGGCTGATCTGTATCCTAACTCCACCTTCATTCCATGGTCTACATTCATTAAAACCATTAGCTAACAAAAGCCTGTTAATGTCAGATTTAATACTATTATCTGAGCCAATATTTAATGTTCATTTTGGTGGGAGGTAATTCCATGCTTCTATTAATCTTTTTTTCCTCATTTCTTTCCTGATTAGATTGGCCCTGAGTTTAAGGCTTCTGTTCCCTTGTTTTAGATTCCCCATCCAGCAAAAAATGTTTCCATTTACCTTAACGATTCCTTTGAATATTCCAAAACCTCAATCAAATCACTTCTCAACCTTTTATCTTCAGGAAATACCAGCCTAGTTTATGTAAAATTCCTCATAATGTCACCATTGGAGCACTGGTGAATTTGCATTGCACTCCATTCCAAGCCAATGTATACTTTCTAAGGTATGATGTCCAAACCTGTAAACAATACTTCACGTGTGGTCTAATTAGGGCTTTGTATAACTGTAGGAAAGCTTCCCCTTTATTGTCTAACCCCCTCTCGATATAAAGGTTAACACTTTGATATAAAGGTTAACATTACATCATTATTTTTAATTATTTTTGGTACCTGACCATTACATTTTAGCAATCTGTGTATATATACCCTAAATCCCTTTGCATCTGGGTGGCATAATGGCACAGTGGTTAGCACTGCTGCCTCATAGCACCAGGTACCCGTGTTCAATTCTGACCTCGGGTGACTGTGTTCAGTTTGCTTGTTCTCTCCTCCATGTGCTCCAGTTTCCTCCCACAGACCAAAGATGTGCGAGTTGGGTTGATTGACCGTCCTAAATTTCCCCTTAGTGTCAGGGGAACTAGCTAGGGTAAATGTATGGGGTTATAGGGATAGGGTCTGGGTTGGATTATGGTCAATGCAGACTTAATGGGCCAAAATGGCCTCCATCTGCATTTATAGGATTCTATGGTTCTATGGTTCTCCAATGTTATGGCCAAAGCCTATTTCAGAGACTTCAGCACATAATCTAGACTCAAACCCAAATGCAGTATTGATTGACACTCAAAAAAGGTTCCATCTTTTGAATGAGATATTAAATTAAGGATCCATCCTGCTCAAGTGGACATAGAGGGCCTTATGATACAATCTGAAGATGGGAAGTCAAGTTCTGGCCAGTATTTAACATTCAACCAACATCGTTGGAACAGATTGCCTTGTCATTAATCCATTGCTATTTGTGCCAATGTGCTGTGTGCATAATTATTTGTAAAGTACAAAACTACTGTTCAAAGTCTTTATTGGCTTTCAGAAGTTCTTTGATTGTACTTAAGGCATGAGAAGTGCTCTATAAATTCATTAATTTTTTATGTTTTTCTTTATGATTTGCAGTGACTTGCCAGCATTATGTTTCTACATAAATTATTTTCCAGTCTACAACTTGTTGCAAGCCAGCTTCCCTCTGCAAAGTTTGTGCCGTGCCTAGAGCGTTTTAGAAGTGTTACTTTTCTACAAGTTCAAAGTAAAGCACTTCTTATTACTGCAGCCAGAAGGAAATTTAGGTGCATGGATAAGAGAAGCAAGCAAATTTAAAATAGGATACCATGGTGCAGACTGATTCTGTAGATAACAGACCTTCAATTTACTTAACTGTACAATCCATTCTAAAGTGAGCTTTGCTCATGTGGGCAGGACAACACTTTACACTATTCATGATAATAGTTTGCTGTTGTCATGTAATGCATATTTCTGGTAAGAAGTGCTCTCAAAGTAGTGGAGCCTAACAGAAAATATTTTGCATAGTTTGAATTAGTGATGAACGTGGTATTAAATCTGCTCCAAGAAGTGGGAGTTCTGAATTGTTGGGAAATGGCATTAAACTATTCAAAGAAAAAACAAAGAAAATAACATTCAGAAAATTGTCTGAAATCTTTTTAGAAAGTTAGCTTGTAAATTTAACAATAATAATAGCAAATTAGCACCATTAACATAAAAAATAGCATTTACTATAGGGACAAATTACAATAGGAGATAAAGGAAATACAAAAGCAGAGGAGGAATAGAGGTACAAAAATTAAATAAGCTCATTGAAAAAGATGGGCTTTAGGAACTATTTTTAGATTAAGTGAGAAATAGAGTGAAGATTTTGGGGACAGTGTTTCCCAAGAATAGGCCTGCGGTGGTGGAAAACTCTGCCAGCAGCAGTAAAACAAAAGGTGAGGAGATGTAACAAAGGGTAGAGTAGAATCTTTGAGGGATGTGGCAGAGGATGTAAGGATGGAGGAGGTTAAAAGATAGGGTGGAGCAAGGCCATAGAGGAAGTTGGAGATGAGGACATGATTTTAAATGTAACATACTGGGGATATGAAGCCAATGTAGGTCAGTAAGGATGGGAGTGCTGATCATTTGGGACTTAGTACATTACAGGAAAAGGCTGGCCACATTTTGAACAATTTATGGAGAGCAATGATAGAATGCCAGCAAGGATCAAATTAATCATATGAAGTCAAGAGGTGAAAAAATATGGCTAAGTCTTCAGTGGCAGTGAGGCTGAGGTAGAAGAGATAGTACACAAAATTGTGAAGTAATCTTGATGATGAGGAGGATGTGTGTTCTGACGTTTATCTCTAGGTTTCATACAAACTAGTTCAGCGTGATGAAGTAGCTGGTGAACAGATGGTATAAGTGGTAAGGATATCATCTGTTATGGGGTGGGAGCTAAAAATGGGTGCTTTCAGTTGGACAAAACTGTGACTCCCGTACAACGTGGTGTCAGGCATGCATCCTAACAGTAAATCTGTGGACAAAAAAACAGCAGGGTCATGCTGGCAAGGCAGTTGAGAATTAAGGCAAGCAAACTTTGATCCGCTGGAGAAAGGAAGATAAGGGATCAGGAGAACAAAGCACAGACTTGCAAGTGAGACTCTGCAGAAAGGAAAAGTGATGTGGCTTGGATCTGTGCTGGAAATCGGAAGAGGCCAACAGGCCTTGCACTGTATGGAAGCAGATAACAGAGGGTGTTCTAAGAGAAGCAGGAACCACCTGGAAGGAGGCACATTGTGAAGGGCAAAAAGATCTGAAGTCATCTGCTCTCCACCTTAGATGGCTCCGAAAGCCAACAACTTCATGACGAGTGTGAGTGCAGTTTAAAAAGAAATAATCGTGTGGGTCTTTCTTTAGTTAATGGAGACTTTAAAGTGCTGGGTTAAATAGCCAAATTGTGCAGCCTTTCGGTTTCTGTTTTTTTTTAACTCTTAAGGACTTTATTTCTCTCTTGGCTAAACTACCATTGTGCTGATCTTCGGGAAACTATTCAATTCCATTTTTTTTCTCTCTAAGCAACCTGTGAGATGCAAGTTCCCCAACTAGAAATAACTGGAATTCTGCCGCGTTTTCGGAGCCTTGGACATCATAAATAAGAAGCAGCTGGAAGTATTATTTGTGAATATATTTAAATGCGTTGAAAACCATATGGCTGACGTCGATAATTGTACAGAATTTAAAGTGGAACTGTGTGTTTTAACAGAGAAGGTGAAGGCCTGGATCAAATTGATGTTACCTCGGGGTTTATGTTCGGTATTTAGTTATTGTTAGCAGGCATCCTTGTTTCCGTGCCTTACGCCTGGGGGTAGCTGCTATGTTTCATAGTTATGTAACGCGTCAGTACATAGATGACATATTGTTTGCATAAGTGACATACTGTTTGTGGTTTATATTCAAAGTGCAAGACTGTATCCTATAGATGAACTTGTACACTTTGCATACTCCTTCCCATCTATAGACGGCCAGATGTCCCCTGTGTCGCTGCTTTTTTCCCTCTATTTCAAGAACGGTTTCTGCTAATGTAAAACTGCTGCGAGATTATTTTAACTCTTTGCGTACCTCATGCACCCCCTTTTGCGATTTCTGGGTTCGATACTATTCGGCACTGATTTTTTTTTAAATAACCGGCATATTATGCTTTTATCTGGTGTTTGGAGACTTCACACCTTTGTACTCCCAGAATATCTAAGGAGCCACAAGAAATTAAACAAGAACGACTTTCAACCCGGAGTTGTACTTGGTTGAATTTGAAGTCTTGACAGGGAATATGATAAAAGGCATGTGGATGGTGTACATTTACACCTTCGGCACAGAAACACGTGGCTAGAATTTGTAATCTGTCTCTATTGGAAATGTTGTTACAGATCGGTATTTTGAACAAAGTCGTTTAAAATAGGACGGAAGTGCTGAACTTATGATCAAATAGAAAGCGGTTATGAAAACATGTGGAATCAAACGCCAGGGGGAAGAGACTATGGCACTTTTAACCTGTAAGGAATGTAGGTACATGATGCCTCGTTTCAAATAAAGCCGCGGCTTCGATAAGAAATCGCACTGTTTTGTTTTTAAGTTCTTGTTCATCTGGCGGGTTAATTGTACCCAGAGACTGGGTTACTAGAAATGCCATTCTGTGTGTGCTGTGAACGCCGTTTCTAGAGGCGAGCTATTTTCTTTGCCGTCTCTGCTTGGCTGACCTAATAGCCCCAGCGTGCGTGGCTGAAAGAGCTCGCTTCCCTTCCAATGAACAAGAGAGGGTTCAGAATCCACCTCCGTCCCCCCTCCCCTTCCCAAACCCTCAGACCCTGCGGCTTTCCTCTGCTTTCACTCTGAGCATCAGACACGAAACGTCAATGTACCCATCTTCTTCAGTGCTCTGCCCGACGGGCAGCACCTTGCCAATCATCTGCCAAACCACAGCAAAGGGCCGTGTTTTTTTTTAAACACGGGTTAGGATGAGAAGGTCGGCCCCCAGTTTAACTCATCCGGAACGGTGACCGAAACCCGTTCTGTTGGCGTTAATGGGATCCATGCGCTAGCTGTCTAGCCATTCCCCATATGTACCTTTCCCTGTCATATAAATAAAATATACCTCAATCTAATCTTCAAACAGCAGTATCGTACAAGCTACATTGCTTATTCCGCAAACCGCAATACTAATGTGAGACGAATAAGTTTATATATTTGAGGGTTAACGACAAGCAGTACGCTAAGAGCTGAGCTACGGTTCTACTACTTAACCGGTTTGCAGAGATTGGTTCCTCGATTGCTATCATTTTTAAAAAAAATCAAATCGGTTGTATTTCCTTCACTGGACTAAGCTAATATTGACACAGAGATTAATAGATTTTTTTGGGCTGTGCGATATCCAAATTCAGATGAGGTTGTTCGGGGTAGTATTCACTTCGATGAAAATCTTGGATTTGAAATGTCATTGTTTCCAGCCCCATTCTCTCCACACACGGGAATGTGCCATGTCCAATACACAGTGTATAAAATGAGATGCGTTTAGTTTTTCACGCTAAATGAAACAAGCGGGGCAAATGGTGCGGAATGTTTTCGTGTATTGTGTTATAGATGGGCTTGGAACTATCAAAGTCCAATACCGTTAATGCAGGAAAAAAACCACTCCCAAATTCCTCTGAAGAGTGAGGGAAAAGAAGTGGACCCCAGTTTAAGGAGGGGGGGAAATCAAAATGGGTCATTTCCAATAAAATGTTGCTTAATGGGTAGCAATTAAATTGGAACTGAATCTCTGCAAGGATACCAGATATTCAACAAAAGAATATTACACGGACAAATTGTCTTTCGGATTATTGCGGCATACTTACCTATATGCGATTATTTAATCTGCTTTTTGCTTTGTAAACGAGAACCATTTAAATCTTACTTTACAAATCCTGCTCCTTCTATCGCATCTAACCATCGTTGTTTAATTAAAATAATTCCTTCCTTCACTAATAATATTAGTTTATTAAGGATATAATTAGGGTTCTTCAGCAGGCGGTCAATATAGCTCTTCACAAAAAAAACTCAATTTTCTCAGTATAGAGTGGTATTGTCACTAGACTAGTAATCCAGAGACCCCAGGCAATGCTCTGGGGACCAAGGTCCGAATCCCACCAGGGCAGATGGTGAAATTTGAATTCAACAAAAGATTGGCTTTAAAAGTGTAATTATGACTATTGGTGCAAAAAGCCATCTGGTTCACTAATGTCCTTTAGGGAAGGAAATCTGTCGGCCTTATCGGGTCTGGCCTACATGTGACATCAATAGTTGACTCTCAAATGCCTTCTGAAATGGAGGGCAGTTAGCGGTGAGCAATAAATGCTGGCAGCCCACATCTATAAAATGAATTATTTCTTTTAAAACACAAATTTGAATTATTTCCTTTCCCGATTTTGGCCTCTTGAGAAGTTTAAGAATTAACACATTCTTCTTTACATCGTCCATTATGAAGAGTAAACGTGAAGTATTTGACAAATGGATAGAACCAAAGTGTGATTCTGATCAAACTATCCGGGCCCGTTGTTCATAGAAACCTTACAGTGCAGGAAGAAACCATTTTGCCCATCTGCACTGACAACAATCCGGCCTAAACCTTATCCCCGCTACCCCACACATTTACCCTGCTAATACTACACATCCCAGGAGACTTAGGGGCAATTTAGCATGACTAATCAGCTTAACCCGCACATCTTTCCAGTGTGGGAGGAAACCGGAGCACCCGGAGGAAACCCATGCAGACATGGGGAGAACGTGCAAGCCGGGAATCGAACTTGAGTCCCTGGCGCTGTGAGACAGCATTGCTAACCACTGTGCCACGGTGCCGCCCCTGATCTATGATAGATATTCGCTATAGAATAATCAATTTCCTAAGGGCGGTTTTACCGCCCATGGTAATAACTTCTCATTGTGAAGTTTTAACTGCCTGCCGAATCAGGTGACTGCCATTGGTGTTGTCAACCTCACTGGATGCCTCTTGTGTTGGCAAGAATTTGTTTGCATATATTCCTTCAATTAAGCGATCAATCCAATATAGGCTGTTCAGTTTACATTTAATTAACAAAAAATGCTGGATTCTTTTAAAATCTTAAATTCCAATATCAGTAATAACTAGCGGAGACTGCCCAAATATCACTTCGCATTCGAAACCTTGTCGAAATGACATAGACCTATTATTTCATTGGTTTTAAGATCGAGCCTTACCTAAGGGGACCTTTCTCTGGTTGTGTTCCTGTGCTAAATCTACCCCTCGTCCACTATCTAAATGACATGTCCGGCTACCTTTACCACCTATTTAAATGACATACCCGGCAAATGTCTAGAAAAACGGACAAGGAAAGGTCAATAACCTACAAGAACTGCGACTAATTGGTATTTTATTTCAGATGGGATGATAACTTGGTGGGTTTGATGTGACGCCGACTTCATTGAGAGGCCTGACTATTTTTGGTGTTTGCTGACTGAATTTTCACTTCTGGTCCATGATGTTTGTCCTATCTTCAGGGTGAATGTTCGATTGATGGTATTTTGTTGTCGTTGGTAACGATGTTACGCAACGTACCTCTTAGCCCATAACAGTACAATTTCTAGAAGGTACCCTGTTGGGGAGATGGTTACAATTTAGAATCTGCTTTTGACATCAATTCAGCAAAATGCCAATTGCACTTCGTTTGCGTAGCAGGTGAATTGACGAGGTGTACAGTTTAATGTCATTTTATTTTGCCGATTGCTAGAGATGGTGTTCGAGACCAAAGCACTGCTTTGGTTTCATTCCTCACCGTGTGCAAGAACCTGGTTGGGAGATTACGGGAGTGGCGGAGAGATGTTTAGCGCGCCAGAGGAATGGCATGAGTCGTATGTATGGAATTCCATTTATTGTAGTTCTTGGCAAAATAAACCACAGGGACCGAAAATAATAATTAACAAGTCAAGTAGAAATAATCAACCTGTTTCTTTACCTCTTGGCTCTCGTTCTGCACAAATGAAGTCTGGAATAACTTTTTAGTGTATTTGTGGTTTTCTGTTCCGTACATCTGTTTATAGAATCCAAGATACACGGGAAATAAATTCCACGTGTGAGGAATCAAACCTTATATTTGAAATGTTACTACCGCCTTGTTGTGACCTAGATTCTGATGTAACCATATCATTTCCACAAGTGAAAGTACATTATACATAAAGTCACTTTTGTGTTAGAAAGTTCTGCTTCTTGAATCCTTTGGTAAAAATTGCGCAGTCTGTTAACCTGAGCAGTAGAATATTAATAAACCAAATAGTTGCTGCCATGCATAGCTTTTGTTCACAGGTAGCTGTCTTGTTACAATTCTATCCTAAAACGGAAATTTCCAACGTTTGAATACTTTTAAACTTTTGGGTGGTATTGTTTACAGAAGTGAGTTAATGGGGAGGGAGGGCGGGATTGCCTAACGAGGTAATGGTTTCCATGGGGGAAGAATTGTTAACAAATCCATAGTTTCAACTGTATCACGAGTAACCCTCCAACCTTTAAACGTAGCCAAATTTTCAATTGTTTGACGAAAAATACAGTTACATTGCGCAATGGATAAACTGAATCCATAAGGTATCAGGCTGGTCAATGACAACCAGAAGGTGTCAAAATTGCCAACATCTGAATGGGAATTCGGCTACACAATTCCAGTTTCTTAAAGCAGATACGCTACTCACGTTTTGTATTTCTGGATATTTTCGTCAGGAAAGAATTAGTTTTATGATGTTTGTTGATAAATTTAATCCGCTCAAAAGCTGAAACCTTTTCCAGCATCGCTTTTGTTTGATGAATTATCGTACCTATTCCTGCATTAATGAACGGAATTAAAAGTTTTATATTAAACAATATATTGCATAGTGTCTACATAGACCGCTAAAATGTCATAGAATTTTGAAGTGGGGGAATGTCTAAGATGAAACATTTGAAGAAACTCGTATATCTCATATTGGTGACATTTTCTGTATTGTCTCAATGAATATATTGTACGTGAGTAGAGATATTAAATTGCACGAACAGGTCAACATGTATGACAGGAAGTAATTGACGCGAGCTAAAAACATAGCAGTAAGATAATAGTGACCGCTCTGTGCCTCTCAATTGCTGAAGAGTTGTCGCTTTTTTTTCGGGATATTGTCTGATTGGAACGCACTCCTTATTACCCTTGCTTTCTCTTCGGATTAAAGCGCGTGACAAGATGCTAGTTCCGTGATCGGAGCAGCCGGAATTTTAATTACTTTTAATCCCCTGCTGATATTTTCCAGATCATTGTGTTTGTTCTAAATGCGGGTTTGTTGAGTTAGTGGATGGTTAATTACAACTTCTCCAAATCAACGGGGACACATGAAATGGCCAGAGCTCAAGTTATAGTCAAGGACATTTGTTGTGCTTTGACAGGTTGTTTTATATATCGAAATATTGATAAGACCTACAGCAACACTTAGAGACAGGAACTCCCCCACCTTTAGGGTCTGTACAAAAAATAATGCATTGAAATGAAACTCTAAGTGATTGAATCATTCGAGTAGCAACTCAGCAGTCAATTCTGTAGCACCCTCGCCGATCAATATACTGGGACACTCGGTTCGGTGGTGCATGCTTTCCATTGCCTTCTGTAAGGGAAACGGAGCTTTCTTTTAAAGATGTTACCGATCAAAATTTGGCCATTCACTAACAAAACAACCCTTCCAGTAGCCTGTCACTGGGCACTGGAATGGAATGCAGTGAAGAGGTGTCACGAACACGTTTCTTTGCTATGGCAGCTACGGCTTTGGACTGTAGTGGAAAGGTGTTCCAACATCAATCAGTTATTGTTCAGACAGGACCAAATATTTCAAGAACCGAAATTAATAATTCACAGAAATATTTAACGGAGCAGCTCCATTTACTACAGCTGGTCCTCATAAGCAGGTAGTTAGTTCATCGAATGTTGTGGGTTAATAACACTATCATTCCCGTCCACAGGCGCAATGATAACATTTTATTCGCCAACCAATATTATTTCTACCTGTCAGTCACTCACATTGTGGGTATCGTTCCCCAAATCTCTCTCTAACTCTCTCTCCATGTCACATTGAGGTCAATTTCAAGAGTTGGAAAGAAAATAGTTCAGCTAATTCAGTACATAACTACCAACAGTAGATCGCAAACTTGTTTTCAAATGAGAAGCAGCAGTTTCAAACCACAGGAAGAAATATTTATATCAACCGTTCGAAAGTTCTCAGAATGGCGCCGAATTTATATGATGTGGATATGCCGGCGTTGGACTGGGGTAAACACAGTAAAAAGTCTGACAACACCAGGTTTAAGTCCAACCGATTTATTTGATCGTAAACTCACAAGCTTTCGAGGTTAAGCTCTTCTTCAGGTGAATGAGGCTAGAAGTCTCCATTCACCTGAAGAAGAGCTTAACCTCGAAAGCTTGTGAGTTTACTATCAAATAAATCGGTTGGACTTAAACCTGGTGTTGTCAGACTTTTTACTGTGTATTGCCGAATTTATAGCCAGTTGTAAATCTTTACCTCTTCACTGCTGCACGGAAAACGCTCAAGAGCCAGGTTTATTTGTTGAATTTTAATCCTAATGATTGAAGGGTTTGTTTTACATTTGTATTTAACTCAAATTTGATATTTGATAAAACGTGTTTCACCACCTGTAGCTACTAATATCGCCCCCAATCTACTGTCTAATATTTCCTCTGTGGTTGGTTTATTTATATATAATGGTAATAATAACAACGTCATAAAAGTATTCTAAATCACTCACATTCATTAAAAATAAATCCCATATCCATCCTAAGCGTTTCCTCACTCGGAACTCCTTGTCAATGTAATTTGATGAAGTGCCACATAACAAACAAAGTTAAAGCCCAGTTTTTTTGAAGAATAAGGACATTGGTGGAATTGATATGCGTTGGCAGGGTGACAAAGATCATGGCGTGGTGGTGAACAGTTGCTTTTCCGTTATATATTGGGGTTCCGCGGGGGTCCATGTTAACATCACGGCTTCTCTTCGTCTTTATTATCGACATGATTTGGGTGTGCAGGGCACAATTTCAAAATTTGCTGACCACATAAAACTGGAGTGTATTGTGATCTGTGAGGAGGATATACTTCGAGGACATAAACTTGGTAGAATGGGCAGATAAAACTTAAAGCCGAAAAGTGTGATGTGAGATGCACCTTAATATGAATGATGAGAAGAGGTAAAATAAATAATACAATTCCAAAGGGGAGCCGGAGCAGAGGGATCTCGGGGTGTCTGTGTGCACAAAACGTTGAAGGTCGAGAAATGGACTATTAAGGTATAACGAATGAGGCAAAACTGGTCCACTTGGTGGAAGGGTCCAGGACGGAGCTGAAGAAGGAACTTAAACACACAGTCACTAGTTAGCATCCGGAATACACTGCTTGGAAATGTGGTGAAGGCAGATTCGATCGTAGCTTTCAAAAGGGAATTGAATAATTATCTGGACAGAAAAGAAACAGGGCTACGGAGAAAGCGGGTGGGGGCTGGTGGTAATAGTGTTGGGATTAGGTAAATTATCTCGCAGAGATCCGGCACTGTCTTGATGGGTCGAATGGCCTCCTTCCGTGTTGTAAGCATTCAATGATTTAAATTTAGAAAGGGAGGTAGGGAGGGGAATGAATTGAATCTGCCTTGCGGAGTCAGCTCTCAAAGGGGCGAAGATATGTAGGTGTTGTGTTGATTACTTTAAAAGCTGAAATGCCGAGATGAGGGGGCAGATACACCTTTCAAAGCAACAATGAACTGCACTGAGTGATGCACCGCCTTCAGTCACTGGGATAGAGGTTGTGAGCTACCTTCACCACGAGTGGGACTTCAGTGTGTCCTTTAGAAATTTCATCCTCCAAGCATTATCCCCTGTACATGATTAGTGCACATCTGAGAGCGGCACTTGTTTGACATTGATTGTTCTGTGCATTCGGTTACCGTTTCGTTTAGATTGACTTTTGATCGTCAGGAATATGAAATGTTTTCAAACATCCCTCTGCATCGCCTACTAAAATTTAAATCCAGATTACCAGGAACTTTTTTTTGCGACAAATTAACGTCTGGGCTTCCATTTGGGATGCACAATATCGTAAATATCGCCGCAATGTTAATTTAACATTTTGGACTAAAATGATCATTTCTTTGAGCTTTATAAAGCAGTGTTAAAGTTGCGTTCCCCAATCATGACTATCTCCGGGCTTACATGGAAACGCCGCATTGATGAAGATTTTAAAGAAAACATTAATGCGTTTGAAAACGTGAGCAAAAACGTTGGCCCACTGCAGCCAGAGAATGAGACATCAGCTACTGTGTCTCAGTACATCACAGATGCCACAATAATAGCAGCCCCACTAGCATTTGGACTCCACACTCCATTTAGAAGCCTAATGAGATTTTCAATAACTCCCTCCGCCCGACCGTCTGCAGTCTGGGGGCAGATGAGTTTACTTTTACGGTGATTTGATTCTCTTATTTCTGCCATTGCCCTTGAGATAAGCAACATGTGATTCGGAGGAGAATTGAGTGTCTTCGTTAATGTTGGGCTGAAGCATTCTTCCAAGGGACATCTTCAGTTGTGTGTCTGGGGGAAAGTGGGAATGGGGAGGGGGATTTTTTTTTAAAGCGAGAATGATTTACCATGGAGGCTAACCCCGTTTTCAATGTCATTCTGAGCTGCCACTTATAATTGCCTGAGATGAACTCTACCGAGCAGATTTAATTTCCCCAACAGAGTGGGAGGAAAGAAAGGGTTTGCTTATAATTCTGGATATTTCATCTCATTTTCTAAAACGCCCGATCAGTACTTCCCCAGCCCTATAGCCTTGTTTATGTCCTGGAATTTATCATGCAGTGCAATAAATTAAGTCAAGTTTGAAAATATAGTCCTCTTTCAGACAAAGGTGAGCAGCTTCTGTATCTATGGAACCCCTCCTCACAACGCCTATAATTTAATCATCTCAGTAAACTTCACTTTGGCGCTCAAAACGTGCATCTAGATTATTATATACAGTGTTTCAGATCAACTGCAACAAAATCTTCATGCTAAATTAATTTGTTGACGAGATTGGAAGCGGGGTATTGGGCGGGCCGCCTGGGGGTGGGGACCATTCAGCTTGTTCGGCGTCTGTGTACAGCGAGTGATATGTTTCTTTTTTAGCTCGTGAAATACTTATGTTTTTTTAGCGAGTGGGGTGTGATCACATTTCGTATTTTGCCTTCATGCGTGTAACTCAAGTAAAGGAATTTAGTGTGAACAATCCTCCCATTACTGCAAACGTATCGTACAATGCATGTTATTGAGGCTAATCAGCTGGTGAAAATAAGCTGTTATTTCGTAACATTCAGGTAGAATCTGCCCTCCACCGGATTTTTTTTTTAAATTGTGACTCGAAATAACATGTCCCTATCTAATTTCCAGGGAAGCTACTGCACAAATCCAGGGTGATTTCTGTGCGGCCGGGCCTGCCACAGACCCATGCGTCGCTCGGCCGGAATGAACCCCGTCCTCTCGTCTTACAGAGAAATATCTTGAAAGGAATCACTCTGATTCGACAATGTTAGAAGCTCAGGTATTCACGGGGGGGGGGGGGGAGTGGGGGGAGATGGATGGGGAGGTGGAAGGGGGGCATTGTATTTGGGATTGCATTTGACGAGATAATTCATGAGGCTGGATAAATTCTTATCCACCTTGTACAGCCTTTTTACATAAAAGTATATATAAAATTAGACAAATTTCTGCAATGAGGCAGAATTCTGCAATAATTCTGATCACACGTGGTCTGCAGTTCACCTCAGGTTGGATGGCGCCTAGTCAGTTTTGGAATTTTGTTTCTCAAAAAATAATGAGGAGCATTTTTTATTCACTTTTTGGCTGTCGAATTGTTTTTTTGGGAGGGGGGGATCACAGCACCAGCAACTTCTAAACTCTAAACTTCTCCGAGCGCATCGAACTATCTTTCTTTGAACATTGGCAGGCATGGAAATATCTGTCGCGGGTGTAATTCCCTGTAGGGTTCACATGACTGCAATCAGGCTCCGTTAAGTGAGTCATCTTCTCCCCAAGTAGAGCCGTGTCCTTTGACCAACAGAGACAATCTTCAGAGGCAGCGAGGAAATGGAGTTTCCCATTTTAATGTTAGTGTATTGCACGGGTTAATTCATTCTTACACACTGTTACACATTTAATCAGCATTAATTCACTTATTTAGGAAACTATTCCATTCCATTTCTTCTTTTGAATATGCAGATAAGACAAATAATCAAAGGAACAACTCCTTGTTATTCTAGTAAGGTATGAAGGCAGAATCACTCCAGTACTGAATAACTAAAATGAAAAAGATCAGGTCTACAAATAACATTTTTGATAAACAGCATTTGAATGACATTATTGATTTGAGACCTCCGATATTGGTAGCTAATCTTCCCTTTTTTTCATTCTGCAGTTAGCCAGTTATGCTTCCCCCCGCGACCCTCCATCCAAACCCCGGTTTCTCTGCACTTTACGTCCTTCCCCAACACTCAGGGCGCCTTTTTGCTCGCTGGGCGAGATGTGATAAAACTTCACCGCCTGGTACTCGCACTTTTACCCTGCCCACTCGCTCCACATTCACCCACTGACCAAATAAATCAGCAACGTGTTTGAAGTTCAACAGCACTCTGTTTCCCCTGATGTTAAACGATTCATTACTGAATATTTAACCGCACAAGGAGCTATGTCACAGTAACGTATGAAAAGTTAGACTGAAGTCCAAAAACGCTGCCGCGTGAACAAGCCCCAAGGCGGCTATCTGCCCGGGACCGAGTTTCCACCGAGCTATCTCACTCGTTACAAAGAAGGGGAGATCTGTGTAAAAGCCTCATCCCAGGTTTCCCTGTGAACACTCCCGCCCGGACCGGGGCGCGTTAACATCAAGTTGTAGCCGCGGCCCCCCAAGTGTCAAAAAAGAGAAATACCTCAAATAGCAGAATTTCCTATCCCAAGTCTGCTTCCTTTAAAGAGAGAGAGGAGGGTAGAGAGAGAGAGGAGGGGATAAATCTCCACGCTTTCGGAGTAGAAGCTGCGGAATCTTCTCAGGGGAATCTGAACGAGGTGATGACACACACAACAATGCTGGTACACCTGCGCTGGGTCCAGGCACGGAAATAGCTTAGAGAGACACTGCCGATATGGGTGGTCGGCAGCGAGGACTGCCTCAACCCAACCCCCTCACCCACTAACTCCCCAGTAAAAATAATCAAGCCTTACTGCAAGGAGGGGGGGGGTGAAAATCCAGAGCATTGTAAACGCCTAGGGATCTGTGCAGTTGATGGGCCCGTTTTACAGTCGTTGGTAATTATCCTTCTTAATCTGCTATTTGGACACAGAGAGAGCGAGAGAGAGAATCCGTGCAATTCTGTGTCATGCTTCATATGTTCAAGTCAGGTTCACGATACCATGTGATCTGATTTAGATCAATGCAAACTGGATTTGCAGGTTTTTACTCGCCGATTCGAAAATTCATTCATTATCTGTACAGTCAGTGAGAAATACAACACCCAACCCAGTTGGTGGCTTTCCTCATCCTCCATACATTTATCATCACTGTATTGTCCCTAGACAGATTACAGAAAAAAAAGCGTGCGCCGTGTGGTTCGCGGGTGTGTTTTTTTTATTGATTGTCTTAATGTTTTTGCCATTCTCAGGCAATCGAAAGAACCTGACGGATTTCCCTGGTGAATTCGGGAGTTCATACAGTTCCCTCGCAGCTAAGTGAGCTGGGCGCCCCCTCCCCCCATACCCCGTTCCAATGTCCGTGCGATTCTCCAGCTACAGCAAGTGGGTGAAACACAGACACATTGAAAAGACAATTCACTGTTTAAAAGCGCCTATTAGATGCTCCATGAATTTAACGTTTAAAAGAACAAACGTAATAGTCCCACTGACATGTAAGCGATATTTAACTTGAACCAAGTCCTGATGTTTGATTGGGAGGTGGAGTGAATGACGCAGGCGGAAATGCGATCAGTTACACACTAATGAGAGTAGCGTATAGGCTGAGAGATTCGCGAATAGGAGGACGCGCTTCTCTCTGGGCTAAGGGACGAAAAGGGCACGGCTTAAAGCGATAGACATCCGCAGCTTGGGCTGTACAATCATACTAACATACTCGTAACCAGCCATTTATTGCATTTGTACAGGGGGAAAAAAAACTGACCACGAACTTGATCAAGACTTTGGACCAAGTACAGACTCAGGTACTTAAATCATCAAGAAACTCGCAGTACAACCGTAGGATCTGCAACTGCAATAGTTTAAGAGTGCGGTGTTGTACTTGTGAAAAGTGAGGAGCAAGGACGTAATATTTACCATGGCTACTTACCAGCACCCTGAGGATGACACTATGGTTCTGATGACTGACAATATCTCCACGGCTAGCTCCAAAGAGCGAGTCAAGAGCGAATCATCCCCGGACAAGACTGCGGAGAAACCCGATCCGACACAGAAACCGCCTTATTCTTATGTGGCCCTCATTGCAATGGCTATCCGGGAGAGTCCAGAGAAACGGCTCACTCTGTCCGGCATCTATCAGTACATTATCACCAAATTCCCTTTCTACGAGAAAAATAAGAAAGGCTGGCAAAACAGCATCCGACACAACCTGAGCCTCAACGAGTGTTTTATCAAAGTGCCCAGGGAAGGTGGCGGGGAAAGGAAGGGCAATTATTGGACTCTAGACCCGGCTTGCGAAGATATGTTTGAAAAGGGTAACTATAGAAGGAGGAGAAGAATGAAGCGCCCTTTCCGACCACCTCCCACCCATTTCCAACACAGCAAGACGGCTTTATTCGCCAGTGACAGCTATGGCTACATCGGCCCTCCCAAGTACTTGCAGTCGACTTTCATGAACAATTCCTGGCCTCTCGGCCAGCCGCCGGCTCCCATGTCTTACGCCTCCTGCCAGATGGCCACTGGCAACGTCGGCTCTGTCAATGTGAAGGGACTTTCGGGGCACGCGTCCTACAACCCTTATTCGCGAGTGCAGAGCATGGCCCTGCCCAGCATGGTGAACTCCTATAACGGCATGAGCCACCACCACCATCCCCATCCCCAGCAACTCAGCCCTGCTCCCCCGCCTTCTTCCAGCAATGGAGGCGGCCTGCAGTTCCCCTGCGCCAGGCAGCCGGCAGACCTCTCCATGATGCACTGTTCCTACTGGGACCACGACAGTAAACACAGTGCATTACACACAAGGATAGACATTTAATCCAAACGCCGGCAAGATACCATTAAATCATTGTTTTGTCCCCAAATCCTCCTCTTTAAACTGTGCCAAAAATTACAGTGGTGAACCCCATCAGGTAGTGTAAGTGTTTTGAACTTTTATTTTACAAAACAAGAATATTATGAGTCACCCAGCCGGGGAATGAACTATCTTTTAATGTATGTTAACTATTTGTTATCTATAAGAGCATTTGTAGATTTATCGTTAATTTTTTAAAGAAAAGATATGTTTGACCAAGCTCTGTCCAAAATAGCATTACCTTTCCTGATGATGAACTTTCATTTTTCCGACGTCTTAATTATTTTTTTAAAATGTGATACCCGCTGAAATCCGTTTAGTTTATTTCTTGACAACATTGTTCCATTTAGAACTATTGCCACAAATTTTAAGCAAGTTTTTAGCCATTGGGTTTTTATTTTGTTTAAAAAATGTTAAAGCTCTTGTAACAGTTCTGCATGTTGGTAGCTCCGCTCGTTCTGCAGTTTGGGACCAAGTCAAATGTATAGCACTTTTTCTACCTGTACTTTCTAGATTTGTAATCTTTAATAAACGCCCCTATTTTCCACCATCGCTGTTCAAATGTGATGATTTGTCAAGTTTTGTTTATTTCGTTTGCGACCTTCCATTACGAGTTTCCCTATGTTAAGAACGATTTCCCCCCAACCGTGGTTTTCGCTCTATTCATTGACAAAGGTGAATTCAGTCTGTAGGCCCGAAGCTAGCAGGTCCAATTGAATGATTTATTTGACTTTTAAAATGAACATTGCCGTCGTGTGACTGTAAATGAATTATTTAATGCAGCCCATTTGCATATTCAAACCAAGTAACTGCCGCCGGCTGCATTTCTTAAACTCAATTCCATTTAAGCATTTAAAAAGCTTGACTCTCACTTATTTATATAACACCTTTGGCAGGATCTTACAAAGCACTTTACAGCTAATTAAATGCTAATTAGTGTTATTGATGTGGTTTTTTTCTGTAAATACGTTAAATTTCCAGTCGCTGCCCTGTACAGTGAAACATATCCAAAATGCCATCAGATTGCATTCATCCCGGTTAGTGAGAGTTAAAGTAGGGAATTGTACACCAACGAAATTGGCCTGGTCTTCATTATGAAAAGATTCATTAATTGCCAGGACGGTATCCACGAATCCGGCTTGTCCTTCTCACTGCTTTGAGCAAATGTTTACCCTATGATAGAGAGCGGCCATGCATTGGTTGGTTGTTTTGAAATACTTATTGTGATATTCCAATTAATCAAAGGTATTAAGGTAGGGTTCCATATTTACTTTTGATTTCACAATGATGATTGCTGGGCGGGATATGCTCAGTGGGATACATACTACCTGTGCACGCAAGTATTCAATAGAGTTCTGATTTTAATTCAGCAGCGAACCCTATTCAGCAAGTTTTATTTCAGATAGAATTGGATACTGTCAAACAATTCAAGTCATTGCTATTACTGGCCACAATCCTTGCAGCGAATTGTCACCATAACATCGGTTTTTGTTTTGTTGATAAGCTGTTAATTGTTGTTGTGGTTCTTTCAGTTTGCTGTGTTGTTGGGGCTGTGGCACGAATAGGCTTGAATGATTTGACCATTTTGATCTCGGCAGTTTCATGGGAGTCTGCGGTTAAAAATATCAGCCATCCACCAGCTTTGTGTTTTATCCGTGGCTGGTGCGGACAGATATCTTCCTCAGATGCACAGGATGTTGGCGAGTTGAGAATTAATTGCTACTCGGGATTTAATCTTCGAGCTCGCCAGGCAATCTTCCTGGCTGGTTGCTTGTGGAGTAGACCGGTCTGACAAACAGGACACCCCGAAACATAGCGAGATTTCTGGCAGACTTAGAAATGGTTTCAGTAACTTGGTGGCTGAGGGTTTTCCTATGCTAAAAATGACGTGTTTGGTTAGGAAGATCCTACCGAGGCCTTGCAATTGTTCTCCAAGACAGTGAATTCTGGTGGGAAGGGCACTGTCCAGTTTATAATCGCTCGGTTAGAGAAGCTGGTCTCGAAATACACTTCGGCTGCAGATTTACGATCATAGTCAGTAATGTCCAAATTTTTGATTTAAATGCAAACTAGACCGATTTAAATGCAAAGTCAACTGATAGCAGTCACTTGTTCGTTGGCTGTTGTCTTTGATTTTACAATCTCTATTCACTTTGAAGGTCTTTCAAGGAGCTGTATTTAAAATGTGTGCGTTCATACAGACAGATGTGCAGCCGAACTACCCCTGTCACGGTGAGAGTACTGAGATACAGAAACAGTTTTTTTTTAAATCCTGCTATTTCCCAGGCAGTTAGACAGGACAGTCCCAAATACGTACAGTCGCGGAGATAGCACATTATCGACCATCACTTTGCATTTTATGACATTCGTCAGATTTATTATGAATCTACGCTTTCCAAATAGTTTCTCACTCAGTGCGTCCTGTTGTTTCTCAGACAGTGTGTTTTGAAATGCTGAGGCCTAAGGCCTAAATCTCTCTACAACATATTTTAATTGCAAATATTCGCTCCCATTACACAGCCAGTGATGGGATTGAAGCCCCATTGAGCGTCAGATATGTGGGGGTGGGAAATTGACGATGTTGCAGGAGTTCAGTTTAATTTTTAGAAAACCTGCAGGTAATTGGGAGAGGGAGGTTTGAGGTGTGTGCAGAAAGGATTCTCCCGGTTATAGGATAGACAAAATAAGGGCCCTAGGCGCATGCAGATAATGCACGTTGATATTATTGGGTTTTTCCGCTTGACATGGTCGGCGGGAATTCTCCATGCTATATCACCCAGAAATAAGTTAATACGTAACTGCGAGTCATGTTTTACTATTTTCAGTTGTTGGCAACAGGAGTTCCTCTGGACTTGAAACGCATGCTAGGAGATGACTGATAAGTATATTTTATGCGAATCGTTTCAAAATCTTCAAGAGGGAGATAATTTAATACTAACTTCCAGTATTTCTTTTCTAATGAACCAATAATTCAGATAAGAGGAAAATTGAATCTCTATTACCTTGCTTTGCATTCTATTCTGAGTAGCCATCTTGAAGGTCGGGACCATCACTTTGTTTAAATAGATTGGACTGAAATTCCGAACGCAGTTCCGATTCATTATAGTTGGGTTGGCGCTACAAAACTCAACTGTTATGCAATCGTGATTCGCTGTTGTGATATATTTGTAAGATTGATATTGCATTCTAGTTTTTGACTGGGCTATGTTTCCGGAAATCAGATGCTCAGGGCTGAATCGTCCCTTTATCGCCTTTGATAGCCAACATGCTGCTATTAACAAGGTCATTAGAGCGCATCCTCTCCTTAGCTAACAATCCTGTCCAAATATACCTATCACTGCAATTAACATAACTGCACCTTGAGGTGGTGTTTGCCTCATTTACTGACGTTTTACTGGCTGCAGGATATCCATCATTCTCTCACAATCAAAGTTGTGGTCAAGCTTGCTCAAATCCAATAGGAATCGGGCCCTTAACTTAAGGCAAAATAGCCTTATCATGCATTTAACAGTGCTTTAGATGTAGAGGATTGTAACTGTTCAGATATGCCAGATGGGGCAATCAGAGCTGTTAACGTATTGATACATATGTGTTTTGCAGCAAGGTAATAATGATAGGTCAACACATTGCATGTATCATTCATTGTAAATGCATGGTGCTAATTAGCCGTTTTGTTCACATCTTGGATTCGCTATTCAGCCTGCCCGATTATTAACTGAGAAACAACAATTATCTTAAATATGACATTGTTATTGCAAAAACATGTATGCACTTTCTATAAAATATATTCGAAATAAAATAGATATGTTTAGAATATTAACGGTAACATCACCCAAAGGCCGAATGGTAAATTATGGCGGCTTTATTCGCCGTATTTGAAGAGAACTATAATAAAACTGCGAAAGTCTGAGCAACTCCGACAATTTATCATTGGATGCTGCAGCAGATCAACTAACAACAGCTGATTGATTCCCTCGCCTGGAAATCTGGGAAGCGTATTATACATGTGCGATAGAATCAATGATCTAATTAAATAAACCAGGCATTTAATTTGGAGGAGGAACTGAACGTTGTGTTGAAGCGCTTGAAGAGGCACCGGTCTGTACTGGTGACTAAATCCTTTTCATCTGGGCGAACAAAGTGTCTGATCTTGGTGCACTTAAAGACTCGTCAACTGTAATCGTTTCCGATGGCAGTTCAGGATGCAGAGTTCGCTGCTGGTCTGAGAGACCCGGAGACAGAGAGTAATGGAAAACTTACTCTCTGGCGGATGCACCAATCTGTCAGCTTGGCTATTGTTCAGATCCGGGTTAAAAAATCAATCTGTACAATATTTTGACCAAGGCGTGATAGTGAAACCTGCAACTTGTGTACAGAAATACCTTTTTGAGAATAATGTCCCCCACTCCCCCGTCAGCTCCCCACCCGCCCGGCCAGGTAGCTGGAAATCATATTTGATTAAACTACACCGCCGCCCGCCCGCTTCCGTGAGAGGGTCTTTTGTTAGGGGAGTTGTGGAGTTGGTGTCTGTCGCTGTGTGTTGGCAGCTGGCTTTTATTTTGTTCCAATGTCAGCATGACGTTCTTCTTTCAGGTGGCCAGGTTTTGCACATTCACCTAAAACAAACGGGAAGAGTCAGCGCAAATTATAGCCGCTAATTGGTCCAACCTTTCAAACCTCCTCAAAACACACCGCTTGTTTTTCTTACTTAACAAGGGGCTCTGGCAGACACTGAAACCGAGAATCAGCAAGGCTTTTGGGATAGGAAACGGGATTTGAGTTGCTACATTTCGGCATTGTAGTTGATGTTGCAGCGGTGGCATCGGTTTATTTCGTATCGCACGTTTTCTTTGCTCCGACCCACTGCGTTCTTTCCTCCTTGTCTTATTTCTGCCCTCCCTCCCCTCCGCACCTTTCCTTCCGTTTGTCAGTTTAAGACAAGTTAATTAACGCAGGAGTTTGTTTGCTGTCGGGCGCTCGTGTGGAGTTTTGGTTCAAACCTTTTGTAAACTTTCCGCCATCAGAACTGACTGTGGACGCATTGCACACAAAAAAAACCTTTCATTTTAATGGCGATTTTATGAATTGATTATTTTTACTCGAATGCCCTGAGTTCAACTTGGCACTTCTAATAGATTGTTGATTAACACAAGACAGAATATTTCAGCATCCAGCCCTTCAAACTGTTTCACAAACGGTTGTATTGTTTGACGGATTTAATTATTTCTTCCAATCCGGGTTTTGTACAAATTAAATTTATTGGCAGCGGGAGCGGGGTCGGGGGTGGGTGGCGGGTAGAAGCTATGATAGGGCAAAAAAAATCTGTTTAATACGCGGCCATCCTGACGACAAAAAGGAAAACTCTATTGCAGCTCTTACCCAAACATACAGGTCAGGATATGTGTTCTTTTCATGTTTGATTTTTACACAGCAAGATCCTGTGTGTGGACATTAGCTATTCGTCTCTGTCTCATCTGCACTGTTCCTGTAATGAACAATGGCAACGTGAATATTACGCTGAGCTGGTTAATAAATGCGCTCGTGTCAATTTGCAAAGAGTAAATTAGCCCTCTTACTGTTTAGGTTCCACCCGAAGTGAGTAGGCAGAACAAAATCAATTTGTTATCATTGTCACTCGCTTTATTTTATAAACAACAATCGCCATTAAGTGTAAACCGTTTTCGAATCTTCAAATAAAAAAGAAACACCAACACATTTCGCGGCCAGCTGTACATTGCAAGCCACCCTGTAGCCCGCA
This sequence comes from Carcharhinus amblyrhynchos, assembly GCF_965287045.1. Classification (NCBI taxonomy): domain Eukaryota; kingdom Metazoa; phylum Chordata; class Chondrichthyes; order Carcharhiniformes; family Carcharhinidae; genus Carcharhinus; species Carcharhinus amblyrhynchos. The sequence continues at coordinate 95,827,601 of NC_137326.1, read as the reverse complement.
CTCCATTCAAATAGCAGTTTAATGTTTCACTTCCAGCAGTGGACCTGTAAACCCAGGGGTGAATGAGACACCAGATGAACCTCTTCCCTTGCCTACAACTCCGGAGTGAAAGGTGCGGGTGGGTGGAGGAATATCTACTGATATTTCGGACGATTTCGTCTGTAGGCAACTCTAAATCCGAAGTGTCAAGCCTGATTAAAATAAATCGAACTACTTTTTTATGTTAACTAAAAGCAAATTACTGCGGATGTTGGAATCTGAAACCAAAAGAGAAAACGCTGGAAAATCTCAGCAGGCCTGGCAGCATCTGTAAGGAGAGAAAAGGGCTGACGTTTCGAGTCCAGATGACCCTTTGTCAAAGCTAAAAGGCATGCCATGAGATTTTCCAGCGCTTTCTCTTTCGGTTTCTTTTTTATATTGTCTTTCTTAACTGTGCACAGTTATAACTTCAGATGAGCTGCAGTTTTTTGTTAATGTTTAAAGGAACATTTCCACCTTTAAATGTAGCTAATGTAAAACTTGTCCTTTTTCACGGTGGATTTTGTATGTTTTGACACGTGACAACCGAAGATTTTTTTTTGTTCCCGTTAACATCCTTTCTCGAGGTCGGTCATTTGCAGGCTTTTGTTGAGGGATTCACTTTTTTCGCCCAAGAAAATAATCCTCTAGAAAGCTTGGTCAAATCAGCACATATCCAGTATAATTAATAATCCGCGTGGGGTAGATTCCTGGAAATGTGATGTTAAAATGCAGCAATTGAAGGGCTTGTGAAAGATGGTTCACCTTTAATTATTCCCTCGTGGTATATGAAGCCGGAAACTATCACTGTAATAGCTGTTGCTTCGTGTTCCCATTGCACACAATAAAAGCATGTATTATATGTATGAATGCGCGTGTATTTTTTAACTTAAATGCGCGTACTTATTCAATATTTTACCCAATGTTGTGGCGGGTCCCGAATACTCAAATTTGTTGAATGGTGTCTGCCTTTTTGGAATGTCGCTGAGAGAATGGTTCATGTTTAAACTCATCAGGACACCTTCATTCATTAAAAAAAGGTTCTGTGCCTTTAAGTCTAATGTTGCAACATGTTTTTTAATTTTCGAAAATATTGGGACTTTCGTTTCTAATGTTTCGGTTCACACGGAAACGACACCGTTGGCGTCGCTTCGATTTTATCTGCGCACTTTTCTGATCTGATAAAATGCGGTAGAAATCAGGAAAACCCACAGCTCCAGCCTTTAGTCCCAGTCACAGGGCATAATGGACATCCAAAACAGAGATAAGGAAACTGGCGTCCTTTGTCAAATACCCCAGACCAACGACAAGGGATGAGGATTCTCTTTTTGAAGTAAATTTGTACATTCTCTCTCTCTCTCTGTCTTACTCTCTCATTGCTTGTTTTGCAAATAACTTTGATCGAAGATGAGATCTGCTTCATTCCAAGCACAGCAAGGGAAAAGAGAACCTTGTTTGCGTTTGTCACGAGGCCTTTTCTGTCCAACAATTTGGCTATTGTGTCTCATGTCAGTTCCCAAAATAGCACTGGCCATCAAAATAATTTTGTGAAACAGTTCTAAGGAAATCATTCTACTAAATCGATTCAGGTTAGAATAACGCATTGAATATTTTCGCACTTATGCGATGACCAAGCTTACCTGACCAACCACTTTCTCAGTCAAGTCCATTGCTTCTTCAGCTGAATGGCTTTTGTGAAGTAGAAATGTGGTGTCATTGTGTGTACAATCCATGTGCATTCGTCAAACTATTCGAATAAACAAATATTGACATCCGAGTTGTTGAATATTTACAACAAAAAAGGTTGCTGGAAATGTAAAATTCACAACTGCTGCCTGACTTGAAGTATTTCCAGCGCCCCTTGTTTTTATTATTGTTACATATTTAAATAGTTTGTGCAGGGGCTTCAGTACTTAAATGCAATGCTCAAGAACAGAAAGAAGGAAGTTCTTGAGGGTTTTAGTTAAGGACTAAGTCAGAAGGGATTAGAGTCAGTCATGATTAGCACGACTGGATGCAAGTTATTGCTGCCGCATCGTTTCCAGGTGTGAGCCGCGCGATTCTGTCTTTATCCCATTGTCATGCGGATACATTTAAAACAACATCTAGTCGTTCTCTAAAATTAGCTTGTCACAACAACGCGTGTTGAAAAGGGCAATTGCTGTATGTAGGCAGTTGTGTATATATAAGCAATCGACCTTTTAAACAAGCATTTATTCTTTCACACACTAATTTTAGAGCATTTCCTTCAACTGTTAGGGACTGTTTAACTTAAGTAAAGGTCATTGCGACTGATTTTTTTAATGCAGGAAGTCAATCTTTTGCACGTTGTTTATTTATTAAGGGCAATAGTTGAATCTAGGTATTATCTTAAGGAGTTAATTTAATATTTTTATTTTAGCCAGTGGCCACTTTTGCAAATATTGCAATCCACCAGATCACACCTAACCAACACCTAGTCCCAGTTCGGGGCAAGCTGAGGCGACTATATGCTTATTAAATAGTTTTCCCTCTCCTGATTTTCACACTACGACCGACTAACGTTATTAGAATTATCAGTGTAAAATGTGCAACATATTAATTTGATCTCAGGACCCTTCCCAGTGCATGCATTGAATTTGGGTGGCTAAAGTGCCGTTTGGATGCTGCCTTGCGACTATAAAGGCCGGAGTTCCTAATTGTTTCTGAAACACCCTGATCCTAAATGTTGAAAACCTTGATTTGAAAACAGTGCATTTTTGGAATGCATTCTGACTGCATTGCATTGGTGTATAAGTGGGGCAGGTGTGCTTGTACTGCACGGGGACTGCAAGCAGGAGTTCAAGTTTCAGAATGGACCTGCATGTCCACAGGACAAAAGGGCCTTCCTACACTGCAGCATAAGGGAAGAAACCGGCTCACTCAGGCTGTTACAAAAGAGAGAGGAAGGATACACAAGCACCAACTTCTCGCGATGCTCAATGTCCTTTTTATTATTGAAAGGGGAGAGGCAGTTGCATTGGAAATGGAAACAATTTCAGTGTGATCCAACTATTAGAAAGAGACAATTAAGAGGCGTTTTAAATTAAATCTAAGTTGTCGCAGTTTGTTGCTGTACCCGTGGAAGTGCTGAGACAACGGACATGTAGCTCCACTAGTGTGGATATTTCACACGTTTGAATTCATAAAGTTTTCGTGCATTTGAGAGTCTAACAGTTACTGAACCAATATCAATGCAGCACTCAATTTGCATTTTACCTTGACACTATTTCGCGTATATTTTTAATGGAAAAATATCATTTCAATTTGGCTGCTCTTACAATATGCCGTAACTCAGATTTAAATGGCGCTCGTGCATTTTTTAATCCTAATGGTGATCAGCATTTCAAAGTCTGAAGTTTGAAATTTCCCCTTTCTCACAAAGAAACGAAGTGTGATGAAACGTAGAATGTTCTCACCTTTTAAAACTCTTCCACCCAACCATCAGCCGCGTTTTGGAAAAGAACAGATAGATGTATTACACTATTTGAATGATAAATCGATTTTACTTTGCTAGCTCACCAGCTCCTAAAAGACACTTTTGCACCACACACAATGGTTTGAAATAGAAGTTGGACACTGCACGTTTCCAGCGCTACAGTAACATATCATTTTCCCTCAAACCTTACATTATTATGTTAAAGCAAGAAATTCTCGGTACTAAAACAAAAAAAATGATGATTCACTGGCTGCACTGTAACAGAATACTCCGAATTCTGCAAAGCTTTATCTCCACTCGATCTGAACTAACACATTTAAAACATTTTATCCTCATGAGTTTCCAATTCGAATCATTTTAAAATAAAAAAAAGTCTTTTTGGACTAAACATCGAACTCATTTGTGAGAAAAATATCTTGTGGCGAAATAACAATTCTCTCGCGTCTGTATATTTCACACAATCTCATATACACACACTTGATCAGGGAAAAAAGGTTAGTTGAAGGGCAAGGCGTTTAAATTAAACCAACCATGTGTTCTTTGGAAAAGTTGGTGTCATATCGCCGCCTGTAGGAGGCGAATGATATTGTACATTGCCTCGACCTTATTTCCCTGCCATCACTGACTGGTCACTATCACAGCGCCAGTCCCGTTTTGCAAACTACTTCTCGGACTAATAATCTCCAACTGAAGCAACAGTCATTAGCTCATCACTACCTTTTATTTTTAATTCAATTCTTCCCGATGGAAGCTGTAAAGTTAAAGTACTTTAGGAATAGGGTTGTCTCCCTATCTTGAAGTTGAGCAGAAGCCGCTTCCAACACTGACTGCATTTTGTTCCTTCTGAAGTTATCACAACTCAGGAACAAGTCCCACACATTACACATGGGGCAGGTGTGCTGCCCCAAATTACAAATGTTAAAGTTAATTAATTTAGGTAATTAGCATATTGTTACAAGACGCTATTCTCATTGGAACATGAATATTGTCTTTGGGACTAGGTGATAAACACTGTACATTGGTGAGCAAGACAGGCCCTGCAACACAAAGCCACTTGTACTAATTTAACAAATATCCATTAAGCACTCTAACTAGTCTGTTTGTGAGATTTCGAATTAACGTTCCTCATCAGCTATTAAATGTCACAACTCAAGAAAAAGTCCCACACATTGCACGTAGGAAGACGACAAGCTACCATCTCCTGGAGATGTGTTATCTCAAGTGATTCAAGGTTTCCCTTAAAATAAGTAATCGTTGAAAATTCAAAATTTCAAGCTCCTGTCAAACGCCTTGGGATTCAATAATGTGACCCTGTCGTAAATAGAAGCCTTGTCCGAGAATCACACAATCATTTACCCCCTTCGTCACTGAGCACACTTCATTTATTCCCTTTTATTCTCCTTCTAAAATCCATGATAACACGATTGACTTTGTCTTTCAATAAAGTCGATTTCCACAGTACGCATTTGATGTAATGTGGCACAGTGGTACCTCACAGAAACCTGGTTTCAAATCCCGGCTTGGGTCATTGTCTGCACATTCTCTTTCCTCCGGGTGCTCCCACCGTCCAAAAGTGTGCTGGTTAGGCCTCTTTCAGGGAGATGTGCTGGTTAGGTGAATTGGCCGTGTTAAAATTTTTCCTCAGTGCGCCCAAATAGGCGTCACAATGTGGCGGCTAGGGGATTTTCACTGTAACTTCATTTCAGTGTGAATGTAAGCCGATTTATGACACTAATAAACAAACTTTGTGTATTATTGATGGCTACAGGAATCCCATGACATGGTTTCCGAGTTGTTTATTTATTTCTCATTGCATCTAACACACGAACCTATTCGAATATCGAAATTACCTGGTGCTTTTGGTTTATTCTAGATTGATAACAATTGCTCCAGATGCTCAGATTCAGCGGATTGAGTGGAATTGGCCGGCTTCGACATTTCCCGGTTAGAAAATATCCTGCGAACCATTTAAAACCCAATTAATTAGAATCTCGAGGTTAAAATGATTAAAGGATGGAATGACAAAGCAGGATAGGAATTGAGTAATAATTTGATTTTCGTTCTTGGGACAGATTTCTTCTTGGCTGTAAGTGGCTTCTCGGCGAGGAATAACAATTTCCCTTTCTTCATTCCTACCGACCGGCTTTTGTGTGTGTGGTGTGGTGTGGTGTGGCGTGTGGGGTGGGGGGGGGGGGCGGTTGAAATGCTTTAGCCAGCCTGTTCCCGCTAAGTTTAGAAATTGTTTCTAAAATCAAAATAACGCACTTCCAACCTCGAAACTTCCACATCAGGACCACCTCCTGTAGTCCCACAGCTAGGTATGCCGGGGTCAGCGGTGTTTATTTTCCAATCTATTTAAACAGGAAAATATGCGCTGGTTTTATTCGCAGAGATCCGGCGATTGTGTTAACGAGCAAAAAAAAATCGATTTGTTTTTTGTTCTGAACCTCCAAAGATACCCGATTTCTCATCCATTTTCTGTTTGTTATTCAAAGGACCACAAAACAGGCTGACAGACGAACGCCGTGACATTTTTATTGGGACAATGTTAATTGTTTCAGAGTGTTTTGGATAAATCGAGGAGATCGCTCATAATTGTGCTGAACATGAAAGGACTGTTTGTGGCGAGCTGCCGTTCTCCTCTATACACGGTGTGTTATTACAAGGGGAGACGGCTATTTGTTTCCATCCCTATTGTGTCCTGGCCATAGCTCTATTCAGTTTGTGGTGTGTTACTGTGTCAGGGATATTTCAGCAATGTTAGGACTGTTAACATGACAAATCCGCCCACAATTTACTGCGGGGGTCGCTATGCGCTTAGTTGTTTCCTGTCTGATAAACGAAACAAACAACCTGAAAAATGTATCTGCATGAAATCGGAGTTACTAGCTAAGAACGGTCAGGATGGATCAAATGATTCCTCCCGTCCTCTAATCATTCAATGATTTCACATCATTCTATGAGTTCTAAATCTGTGTTTGTGTGTTCACTGCTCTCTGACACAGCGAGGAGAACTTTTCTGAATTCAAGTATATAGTCGCCTCAATGTGATCGAATGTGTTTCCGGTTAAAGGTGCATTTTAATTGTCCGGGATTTCTTTATTGTTACGTGCTATTTAAGATGAAACTAGCACAACATCCACTTGGGCGATTTATACAGATTGATATAAACGCAGTGCGCTTCCTTGTTTTTAGTTTTTTTGGATATTGAAAGCCGGACGAAATATACTGTCCCCACAGATCGGTGTGGGAAATGGAGAGAGGTGATTAAGGAAACCTTTTAACCAGCGTGTTGCTGCGATCTGGAATACACTGGGGGCAGATTCAATAATAACTTTCAAAGGGTGAATTAGATCAATATTTGGATATGAAAAAAAAGGGCAAGTCTTTGAGTAAAGAGCAGGGGACTGGGGTGAATTATTCTGGCGAGCTCTTTCAAAGGGTCAGCACAGGTACGATGATCGAATAGCCTCCTACTGCGCCTTGGGTTCCACTTTTTCCACTTACTTATTAGTCACAAGTAAGGCTTACAGTAACACTGCAATGAAGTTACTGTGAAATTCCCCTAGTTGCCACAGTCCAGCACCTGTTCAGGTCAATGCACGAATCAGCACGGCTTTCAGAATGTAGGAGAAGGGAGAATGTGCAAACTTCACACTGGCAATGACCCAAGCCGGGAATTGAACCTGTGTCCCTGGCACTGTGAAGCTGGTAGCCGTGACGTGGAGATGCTGGCGTTGGACTGGGGTAAGCACGGTAAGAAGTCGTCTAAACCACTGTGCTATAACACCCCCTCTACCTGCATGCAGTGTCCCAGTACAGGACTAGTGCCAAAGATTGGCGTCCACATTTATATCTTAGGCTTGCGAGAGACAAATGGGTGAATGTGGCGGACCGGACGGCTAGGAGGTTGTATTAATGAATTATTCCATGACTATTTGAGGATCTTTATAATGTAGTATTTCCCAATTGAATGCGAATCACATACAGGACAAAACACTGCGCAGTGCCTGCCTCTTGTTGAGATTCAAGGGTGAATTTCAGCGTCTTTTTTCTATTTTTGTACAGAAACTACTTGATTCATTTTAACATTCAGATTTCAGCGAGAGGGAAATCCTTGATTCATATTCAGGGACTCTGGTGGAAATGGAAGCCTTTGCCTTCTGGTCACCAGGGGGCACCGCGTAAACCTCCAAACCACAGCGTTGTGATTGAAATTACACAGCTGAACCAGGCTTCAGGAGCTGCAGTGAAGATGTGATTCCAACAGAAAAAGTCATTTAGTTTGATTTGATGGCACACTTACTTTGTCGCCAGGCACTTTGTGTGAACGATTTCCATAGCCTTAAATCCATGCAGGGCACGTCCACAGACCCAGAATGTAATTTACCCAAAGGAATACTCACAATATTTATTTAAATCGAAGATTTAAATTCCTGTCTTAATAGTGGAACTATTTTTTATTTAAGACAGCACCTTATCTAAGAACGAACTAAGTGTGATGGAATAGGGAAGTATGATAAAATTAGAAGATAAAATAAATTGAGTTCCATACACTTTGGATTTTACGGCCATGCTCGTCCTGAAACCGTAAAATCCCACCCAAGGCCAATGGACCTTTCAACCTTCCACCCCTCACCCACTCCAGCTCCTGTGGCGGGTGGAGCAGTAAAATTCAGGTACACGGAAAAGTGTAAAGCATCAATAGTCCAGTGTGGTTTTGTTTATATAATGCATATAATGGCTTTTCCATTAAATTAAAAGTAAAGTTAATTTATTAGTCACAAGTAGGCTTATATTAACACTGTAATGAAGTTACTGTGAAAATCCCTCACTGGCCACACTCCAGAGCCTGTTCGGGTACACAGCAGAAAAATGTAGCATGGCCAATGCACCTAACCAGCACACCTTTCAGACTGGAACACCCAGAGGAAACCCACACAGAGGAGAACATGCAAACTCCACACAGACAGTGACCCAAACTGGGAATCAAACCCAAGTCTCCTGGGCTACCACCCAGACCCCAAGGTTGAGCTTTAGTAAGGACCCCTGACCTTGCCCCCTGCCCCCTCCCCATCCTTCATTGAATAGAATAAAGTGATGCTAAATGAAATTAGATAATTTATATAGTTGTACTATGTATAATGTACTACTTGTATAATATAAAGTTATATGAATCAATTACAGACCTTTTATTCATTTATTTTTCATTTTCTTTACATTTGTACTTTAAAAAGCTTCCATGTTTTTGGTTTACAAACAAAAGTCTGTTTTGACGTTTTCACAGGTGGTAAATGCACTCAACAACAATTTTGATGATGGATTATGTAATGATGATAGTGGGAGTGATTTAGATGCCGAGGACTTTGATGTTGATATCGGTGAATTATCAGATGATGATCATGAATTTGATGATACATTGATAGCACTGAGGCAGTGGTGACAGTCATCGTGCTGTGATGTGGGACTAATGCTATGTAAGGGTGAATGTTGAAAAAAGTACTATAGGGCGGCACGGTAGCACAGTGGTTAGCACTGCTGCTTCACAGCTCCAGGGCCCTGGGTTTGATTCCTGGCTCGGGTCACTGTCTGTGTGGAGTTTGCACATTCTCCTCATGTCTGTGTGGGTTTCCTCTGGATGCTCTGGTTTCCTCCCACAGTCCAAAGATGTGCGGGGTTAGGTTGATTGGCCATGCTAAGAAATTGCCCCTTAGTGTCCAGGATGCGTAGGTTAGAGGGATTAGTGGGTATAGTATATGGGGGTGGGTCCTGGGTGGGATTGTGGTCGGTGCAGACTCGATGGGCTGAAGGGTCTCTTTCTGCACTGTAGGGTTCTATGATGTAACTAAGTATGCACTAAAATAAGTATGTATACATGTAATAGCATGACAATAAACTGTTGCATTTATTTGCATATAGTACAAGTCCAGGGATGGGTGAAGCTCCTCTATTTATAGGTATTTGTTATATTGTTTCACCTATGGGGTATAGTTATGAAAATTTATTCACCCTTAAAAGGATTAAACCAATCTTTTTTTGCTCTTGGACCCTCCTCCCTTCCGGGCCCAATGGTTAATCTGCCACTGGCTGTGAGGCAGAAGAAATGCTAACCATGCCACCCCTTGTTCATAGTAAATCAGTGTATGCTCTTTGTTTGACAGCCAGGACATTAGTTCATTCTTTCTTTATTATTTCATTGTTATTTTATAACTGAAAGGAAAGACAGTGAACGGGAAATAGCCAACATTTAAAGAACAAATAGGTGAATTCCAGAAACTGTTTATTCCTGTTTGGCACAACTGTAGTTAGGGAATTGTGGCCAAACCATGGCTTACAAGGGAAATTAGAGATAGTATCAGATCCAAGGGCCTTCATAGCGAGGAGGATTGAATATAAAAGTAGGGAGGTCTTGCTGCGGCTGTATAGGGCATTGGTGAGGCCGCAGCTGGAGTATTGTGTGCAGTTTTGGGCGCCGTACTTACGCAAGGATATTTTGGCCTTGGAGGGAGTGCAGAGGAGGTTTACTAGGCTGATACCGGAGTTGAGGGGGTTGAGCTATGAGGAGAGGCTGAATAAATTAGGCTTGTACTCGTTAGAGTTTAGAAGAATGAGGGGAGATCTCATTGAGACGTATAAGATGATGAATGGGATGGATAGGATAGAGGTGGAGAGACTCTTCCCGCTCAGAAAGGACAGTAGGACTAGGGGGCACAGCCTCAAAATAAAGGGGGGGGCGGTTTAGAACGGAGTTGAGGAGGAACTTCTTCACTCAAAGGGTGGTGAATCTCTGGAATTCTCTGCCCGTTGAAATGGTGGAGGCTGCCTCACTAAATATTTTTAAGACGCGGGTTGATGGGTTTTTGATAAGAGAGGGGATTAAGGGTTATGGGGAGAGGGCGGGAATGTGGAACTGAGCCACGACAGATCAGCCATGATCTTATTGAATGGCGGGGCAGGCTCGAAGGGCTAGATGGCCTACTCCTGCTCCTATTTCTTATGTTCTTATGTTCAAATTAGCAGGAAAAAGCAATAGGCCTGAGGATTGGGAGCGGTTTAAAATTCAGCAAAGGAGGACCAATGGATTGATTTAAGAAAGGAAAAATGGAATATGAAAGTAAGCTAGCAGGGAACATAAAAACTGGTTGTAAAAGTTTCTATAGGTATGTAAAGAGAACAAGATTAACAAAAATGAATGTAGGTCCCTTACAGTCAGAAATGGGAGAATTCATAATGAGGAATAAGGAAATGGCTGAGGAATTAAATTTGTACTTTGCCTCAGTCTTCACAAAGGAAGACATGAATAATGTGCTAGAAATGCTAAGAGAAACATGTTTTAGTGAGGAGTTGAAGGAAATCAGCATTAGTAGAGAAATGGCTTTGGGGAACTTGATGGGATTGAAGGTGGATAAATCTCCAGGTCCTGATAATGTTCATCCCAGATTAGTTAATGAAATGGCCCTGGAAATAATAGATCCATTGGTGGTTATTTTCCAAAATTCTTTGGCCTCTCGAATCGTTCCTACAGATTGGAAGGTAGCTAATATAAGCCTGCTATTCAAAGAGGGAGGTAGAGAGAAAACAAGGAAATAAAGACCAGTGACTAGTCATGTACTGGGAGACTTCCAGAGCAACAAAAAGCAGGACTAACATTTCATTTTTAAAAAACTATTCTGATATAATTGAAAAGTGCTGATTTTTCTCAATTCCTACATTGTGTTGCACAAGAAAGTGGTGAGCAAGACTATGAAGAACTAATCAATGCCTACTTTAAAGCATATATTTTGTGTTTATGTATAATATATATAACGTCCTACTATCTAACTTTGATGACATCTTTGGAAGTAGAGTTTGTTACACCATGGCAATTTTTTTTTATTCATTCTCTGGATATGAGCATTTCTGGAACAAGTGGCATTTCTTATCTCTCGTTTCATATAACTGAATAGCTTGCTAGGGCAGTTATGAGTTAACCAGATTGGTCTGGGACTTGAATTACATTTTATATCCAGGCTGGAGAAAGGCCCTAAAGATCATAAATGAATCAGTTATGTTTGACCACAATCGCACAGCTTCATGCTAACAGTTCATAATATCAGCATTTAATTTCCACACTAAAATTAAACTAAAAACTAAAATAAAATTTTCAAACTGCCATGGCACTCAGGTTATCTGGATTATTACTAACTAGTAATCTAATGATTATATTATTATTGTATTATGTTAATATGAATATTCTGTTATTATATTAATATTTTGTTATTATATTAATATTATGTTATTACTTGGAATACCAAGGTTAACACAGGTATAAAAGCAAAAGGAAATAGAGAAGGAGGCATATCAAATAATATACAAAACCAAAGGTCACTGGAAATGTCAGGGCAGAAAAAGATGAAATAGAGTCTGCAGAAGGATCTAGATGGGCTGGGCGGATGGGCCAGGAAATGGCAAATGGAATTTAATGTTGGCAAGTGCGAGGTGGTCCACTTTGGTAGGAATAATGGTAGGAAGGATTATTACTTACGTGGCGAAAAACTGCAGCAGGCAACGGTGCAGAGGGACCTCGGGGTCCTTGTGCATGAGTCACAAAAACCCAGCCTGTAGGTGCAGCAGGTGGTCAGGAAGGCTAATGGGATGCTGGCCTTCATAGCGAGGGGGATTGAATATAAAAGTAGGGAGGTCTTGCTGCAGCAGTATAGGGCACTGGTGAGGCCGCAGCTGGAGTACTGTGTGCAGTTTTGGGCGCCGTACTTATGCAAGGATATTTTGGCCTTGGAGGGAGTGCAAAGGAGGTTTACTAGGCTGATGCCGGAGTTGAGGGGGTTGAGCTATGAGGAGAGGCTGAATAAATTAGGCTTGTACTCGTTAGAGTTTAGAAGAATGAGGGGAGATCTCATTGAGACATATAAGATGATGAATGGGATGGATAGGATAGAAGTGGAGAGACTCTTCCCGCTCAGAAAGGACAGTAGGACTAGGGGGCACAGCTTCAAGATAAAGGGGGGGCGGTTTAGAACGGAGTTGAGGAGGAACTTCTTCACTCAAAGGGTGGTGAATCTCTGGAATTCTCTGCCCGTTGAAATGGTGGAGGCTGCCTCGCTAAATATTTTTAAGACGTGGGTTGATGGGTTTTTGATAAGAGAGGGGATTAAGGGTTATGGGGAGAGGGCAGGAATGTGGAACTGAGCCACGACAGATCAGCCATGATCTTATTGAATGGCGGGGCAGGCTCGAAGGGCTAGATGGCCTACTCCTGCTCCTATTTCTTATGTTCTTATATTATGTTCTAAATCAATATGGTCCATCGCAATGTCAATTTATGGTCAACATGAAAGCAATGGGAGCCAAGGAGGACATTTAAAATTAAATATTTAATTGACCACATAAAAACAACAGCAGTTGTTAGTGATAATAATTTATAAATTTCTGATTCATCCCTAAGAATAAATGCCCAGGGCATCTATTATCCATGATATTTCTGGATTGCTTTTTAATGGTCATTGCTATTGTGTTTTGCAAAGGCAACAAAGTTGTCAGAGATATGAGAATCAGTTGCAGAGAGAATACTGTTCAAGGTAACATGTAGGAATGGAATTCAATTTTAATGGGTGTTTAAAACTAGCAGTAGTGAATCAATCATTGCCATTATGGACCCTGCCCAATTTTCTTTCCCACTGATGGTGAAATTCAACTTTTTTTTTAGTGTCACAAGTAGGCTCACATTAACATTGCAATGAAGTTACTGTGAAAATCCCCTAATTGCCACACGCCGTTGCCTCTTTGTGTACACTGAGGAGAATTTAGCATGGCCAATGCACTTAACCAGCACACCATTTGGACTGTGGGAGGAAACCAGAGCACCTGGAGGGAGATGGTGCGGAGACGGGGAGACTCTGCACAGAAAGTGAACCAATCTAGGAATCAAACCTGGTGCCTGGCACTGTGAGACAGAAGTGCTAATCACTTGCCACCCCAATGGGGACTTCAGTGGGAACATAAAACAGTTGGCAGTGGGTCAATTTCATTACACCCCTCTGATTTCCTTCCCATTGACTTTAGTGGAAAAAATGGATGGGATGTTTAATTTTGAGTTAATCTGCTACTGCCTATTATATTGAAATTCATCACCTACAGTAACCAAACTGACAAATTAGTATTTAACTCTGTAAGACATAATTTAATGCTCTCAGATTTTAAATTTACTTATTGGGTTCAACAATGAAAATATACTGTGACATAAGGAGGAAAAAATATTTGATGGTAAATGATATCATATTTTAAAGTAGAAGTTACTACAGTAAATAAAATGCAAAACTGATATTATTTACATTTTTGAGAAACTGTCATTGCAGTGTTGCATTCAATATTGCAAGCTGTACATGTTTAAAAACATAAACCTCAAAATTGTCAAAACGAGTGTTTTTATTAATTACTAATATGTGGGTATCAGTAATAAGATTGTCATTTATTGGCTAACTCTGTCAGGCCTCTTCAGAATATATCTAAGAGTCAATCATATTCATATGGGACTGGAGTCACTTCAGGACCGGACCTCAAAAGGATGTTTCCCTAAATGCTTAATATAGTCAAATAAAATTTCATCTGCTACTTTAACAGAAATGCTAACCTGAAATAGATGAGTTAACTCCACTACTAAAATAATGGAACATGAAACTTCATTAAAAGTCAGTTAAGCATTTACATGCAAATGTTTACTTCATATAATTTCAAAGCTGGTACAGTTTTAAATGCTAGTTTTAGGTTTTGGATTGTTGAGTTAAATAGGGAGTGAAATGTGTTTAATATATTCGCTTTGAAATATAAGAGATCCAAGTTTTCAAAATCATCAAGGAAACATATGATATGTTATTGTGTGAAAACAAGATATATTTATAACCTACAAACCATAAACTAAATATAATTGCAAATATTTGACTATTTCATAAAAGAAACTTGAGGAGAGTGTTGCTATTGTTTAACGAGCAACGTAGATCATCCACTTTACAAATTAGTTTACTCCGTATACTTCAAAACCGATACAGTGTATTGGTTATAACCACATTACAAATAGTTCACTTTCCCACCTTTTGTTCCCACAGCATGCCACACATTCTGAATCAAGAGTCAAATTATGGCAAGAACAAACCTCCTGCCTTGCTGTTATAATGTTCTGTCATTAACAAGCAATTTTTTTTAGTGTTTTTAAAATATATTTACAAAGAAGCCACCAAATCACATGATGGATTGTAGGAATAACACCTTGGAAATACAAAGCAGCTGTTTATTTTCATTTGTGTTTCTGCCACTGCTACTTACAATTGAACAATCAGATTGCATGATAGCATGAGATATGAGTGCTGTAAATCAGACATTTCCCCTAACTTATCATTCTTCATTCTAAACCTAATCAATAACAATGAAATAGAAAATTAAAGCACCTTTGTGCGGATTGCACCAGAGCTTTAACCACAATTTTAACATAAATGTATGAATTTGAAATGGTGAAAATTACCGTCACAAATATCAAAACCATACAGTAATTTACATCTTGATTGCAAGGAACACAATTTTATATTTCATTAACATTTATATTAAAGTAACAATACAAATATTCAGAACATTAGAGAAGCACAAAGTCATGGTGGCATGGTTGTTAGCACTGCGGCCTCACAGCGCCAGGAATCTGGGGAGGTGGATCTGGGGAGCATCTCCAGGTGCTCTTGTTTCTTCCCACAGTCCAAAAAATGTGTTGGTTAGGTGAATTGGCCATGCTAAATTTTTCTTCAGTGTACCTGAACAGGCACCGGAGTATGGCGACTTGGAGATTTTCACAGTAACTTCATTGCAGTGTCAATGTAAGCCTACAGGTGACTAATGAACTTTATTTGGAAGGATTAAGAGGTAAGCAACATTCGTCATTTTTTAAAAAATACTTGGTGCGAGGAAAGGAAATATATTTCTTATGAGGCAAGAGAAAAGCTCACATAATGGGTTCGAAACAAGTTCAAAATGAATATAAAACCTAAAAAAAATTTAAAAATATATTGGTTCTGAGGGCTGGTGGGGTCATATAAGAGTCAGTTAGAAATAAATAAAATTATGATGGAAATGTTTGAAACAAAAAAGGCAAATGCTTGATAACAGCAATAGGATTCAATTGTTTTTAGTTTAGTATGAAATAGCTAGAGTGTTAAAGATCACAAAAACTCCAAGGATTACATTAGGTGGAAATATCATGAAAGATCAGGAAATAGCAGATGTGTTAAATAAATTCTTCACATCAAACTAGAACTGTAATCTACATCATATGTTGAGGTTAGCAAAGCATGTGTTATCAAGAAATTCTAAGTATTAAATGTCCACAGGGCACCTGGGCCAGATGGAATACGACACAAATGTTTAAGGAAGTAAATGAGGAAATAGGTGAGCCTCAAGTTAATACTTTCAAGAGGTGTTTAAATACTTAGGTTGTCTCATAAAATATCTGTAGTGGAATATGTGGTAAGATTTAAGTTAGCAAATTATTGAGACGTATAGGGCAAGATCTACTGGCCTCCCAGCCACTTGTTTCCCACCGACAAGAGGTGGTACGTTGTTTGCTAGCAGCAGAATTTTCTGGCCCTGCGCTATCAATGGGAATGCCCACCGACATCACCCCATGCCAGCGAAAAACCCACAAGTGGCTGTGCCCTGCCGGCAGGACTGGATACTCTCACTGGCTTATACAACTGGAGAATTCCAGCTAATGTTAACCATAGAGCATATGCTCAGTAACATGTTAAGGATCTTATTGAGATCTCAAAAAGACATTGGCTGTAAGAGATTAGTGGAAGTAAGATGCCAGGGTTATTTCAAGGCTTTTAGTGTGGTACAAGGGTTTGGTCCATAACAGGGTTAATGTAGGATTGAGTACAATACCATCCTTAGGAAGGCACATGACCTACACCTAGGGTCAGTGTGATATTGGCCAGAGACTTGTTGAGATATAGGATGGAGATAGCTCCATACCTGTACCCTTTATGGATGTATATAATTACAAGTAGTTAATAAAGACCTGCTGTTAACATAGAGAATTATATGAATACTTCTTTAATAAACAAGCTCTGCAACCAACACCATCGAAACAAGTTGGCAGCTCTGGATCAAGAACCCTCATTCTCCCAGAAATGCTGAAAAGTTAAGAAAAAGAATGGGGACAGTTTTCCCAGCCCGCTGCACTGTTTTTTTTTGTGCAACAGGCTGAGAGACTCAAATGGAGGCTGTTTCGCACCGAGCTGCATAATTTATTTAAAACAACATTTAAATGTATTTAATATATCATTAGTAGGCCCGGGACTGAAACCTCCGGGCCTGCTAGCATGCTCCCCCCCTTCTCTCACCCCTCCACCACCGCTAGGTGTGTTTCACTCCAGTGGGGTCTACTATAGCTCCCCAATTGCAGGGCCTCGCTGGAGTGAAGGAGGCAATCAAGGGCCCCCAGAAGTTTGGGGGCATGAGGGGGTGCCCCCGGGGCATTGCCACATGACAGTGCCAGCCTGGGCCCCCTGGCACTGCCCAAGAGGCAATGCCCAGGGATATCTTGGAACTGCCCACTGGGCAGTTGTGGGGGGGTAGTACTGGGAGATCAAGGTTACAGGGACTGGTGGGAGGGGCATTATGTCAGGTTATGGGTGGGGTGGAGTCAAAGCCAGCCTAGGCATGTTCACAGAGCCAGAGATTGGGCCATGGAGGGTTGGAGGGGCACCAATTCAGGTCATGGAGCTGGCCAGCAATTAAGCTGGCCAGTGATTGGGAGGGTGGCAGTGCAGGGCTACTGTGCATGCGTAAATCCCGACACTGACAGGTCACTGATAGGGCTTGCAACTTAAGCTATGGATGCTAAGAAAACTTGCCAGAAAAAGTTCCAGCATGAAGAGCCTGGAAGCTAAAGATAGGTTTTACTGCAGTTGAAGACTGCATTGAATCTCCCTCAGAAGTCTGGCTTGAGCAAGCAGAGTTCACAGCCTGGAAGGGTGAGCAATTTCCTTTTACTTCCTAGGTTGCATCTATTCCTGAAAAGCCCCTATGAGTAATCCAGTCAAAAGTGCAGTTTTGGTTTGATTTAGTTTATTATTGCCATGTGTATTAATATACAATGAAAAGTATTGTTTCTTGCACGCTATACAGACAAAGCATACTGTATATAGGGAAGGGAAGGAGAGAGTGCAAAATGTAGTATTATAGTTTGAAGGAAAGCAGTCACTACTCCCAATCTCTGACTCTGAGCCTCAACATGTGGCCTCCAAATTGAGAAAATAGAAATTAAGAACTAATTTACTCAGCCTCTCTGGAATCTCATGACCATCCAATTCCATAAACATCAAGGCAGCTGTTTATCTAAACACCTCTTTACTCACAATGCTATATCACTGATTAAATCAAGTTGGCAGTTAGCCGACCCACACAGCCATTGTTGAAATTTTTTTCTCCCAGATTGTGCCACTGCCATTTTGTGCTGCTTGCCAAAACCAGCAAGCATGGGAAATCCATTGCTCTGCTGTGAACGGTGGTGCCATCCTGGAAACTCTTAAAGCTGTGCCCATACATTTTAAATCTTCAACATGGATCAAAAATCCAACTCGCCTGATAGTTTGGATTTAGCCGCAGGGGCAAATCCGAAGGACACTTGGCATCCTTGAAAAGTGACATTTCATATCACTTAAGTGCATCAGATCTCAAGAAAAAAAATTAGAGGAAGACCAGATTAATGATTTTTTTCCATTGGTTTGGTGATCTTATAAATTACCTTGTCCTGACACAAAGCACTGATGTATCCACAACCAGCCTTGGGGAACTGTTAACCCACTTTGATGAATATTTTCATCTAAAGCTAAGAGTCAGCGCTTCATAAAAGGCGTAAATCCCCCTAGCATAACGAAGAAAAGGCAAAAAACAGCACCCATTAAATCAACAGAACTCTCCTGCAACCCCAGTAATATATCTTTATGAGAAGGCTGAGCCAGAAGTCTCAAATTATTTCATTATCAAGGACATGGGCATGCTTCCAGAACTGTAACAGTCGTAACAACAAGGAAAGTGTTTTATAAGAAGCAGCACAAGAAAAGACACGGATATATTCAGAAAATGTTCATATCAAAGCTAAGTTGGAGGAACTCAATATGAAGGCTAGCCAGGCATGACAGCAGGCAAGGAAGGAACTCACAAAGCTCATTGTCTTGAAAGTTACTATGATGAACCAATCTGTGCTCTGGAAAAACAGATGAAGTTGGAAAAAATGGTGAATGCTACTCCAGAAAAAGCCAACCAGAGCTATTAATCATGACAAAGCTATGCACTGATATGCAGAGTGAGAAGACAAGAGCTGAACAAGGAAATGAACAGTTGAAGGAGGATTTAATTCTCCTTCAGGATCAGATCCAAAACAGTCCATTATCATTCGGCAGCATGACAGAATAAATAATACCATAAGCAGCAGAATGGCAGAATGGCAAAACAGCTCAAGTTACAAGAAAACTCACAACAAAGTACTTGAGCTTTACAATGAAGTGGAAAACCTGTTGAGAGACCTTCACATGCTCGAAGGATCCCTCAGGTCCAAGTTTGTCCCTAGGGAGCATTACAAAATGAAACAAAATGAACTTAATGTCACTCTGAAATCTTCAGAGAAGACTCATGAGTCTTCATTTTTCCAGGAGGAAGCTGAGAGGTAAAAGAATGCGACTGTAGCTCTGAAGAAGTCAGTTGCACACTTGGAAGAAACATTGGATAAACATTACATTACCAAAGGGTATACAAAAATCAAAAACACATAATGGCAAGCAAAGATGAAAATTCTCATAAAAGCGTGCAAGGTCTTTCAAAACAATTGGCAGAAGTGCAATTACAGAATGTAAGCTTGAAAAACAGCAGGAAAGAATTATAAATATATTATAATTATTATAATAATTCTGTTATACTGTAATAATAATAATATTGGAATAGCATTAAGATTGTAACAATAAGGTCAATGCATAAGATTGACAACAATGTAAGATTTGAAGTAAATTAGTTCTACATCCATGGGGTAAAGACTTCGGAGAGATGTAGTGGTAGGTTCTGGTACATACAGGTTAATATGGGTGTGTACAATACCACCCATGCAGTGATGTAAGAAGGCGCTTGATCTAGGCCTAGAGTCAGTGTGATGTTGGCCAGAGGCATGCCAACGACTTGGATAGAGATGATTTCATACCAGTGTCATTTAATCCAAAGTTACATGTAGTTAATAAAGATATGATTTTGCAAAAAATGTTGTAAGGGGCTGGAATCTAAAAGTAAAGAGTTGTTGCTGCAACTGTACAAGGTACGAGTGAGGCTACATTTAGAATAGTAATTTTGGTCCCCTTATTTAAGGAAAGATATGTTATCACTGGAGACAGTACAGAGGAGCTTCACTAGGACGATCCTGGGTATGGAGGGACTGCCATATGAGGAAAGATTAAATAGGTTGGGTCTGTACTCAAAGTTTAGCAGAATGACAGGTGATATGATTGAAACAGATAAGGTTTTTAAGGAACCAAGAGAGAAAATCCTGGAAAATTACAGCAGGTCTGGCTGCATCTGTAAGGCGAGAAAAGTGCTGACATTTCGAGTCCAGATGACCCTTTGTCAAAGCTGCATATGTTTGGACTGTGAGAGAAAACTGGAGCTCCCAGAGGAAACACACGCCGAAGCAAGCAGAATGTGTAAACTTTGCACAGGCAGTCATCCAAGGTTGGAATTGAACCCAAGTCCCTGGCACTATGAGGCAGCGCTGCTAACCACTGTGTCACTGTGTTGCTGTTCAGAACAGTTGAGACAAATAATGCAAAATGTGCATGTGGTGCATGCCAATGATATAAGGCATTCAGTGAACAATGAATTACTCTTGAGGTTAACTTTATGTTAAAATGCACTTTTAGTTGGAATTTAATTAGCAGAAGTGAGCATTCGCAGAGAAAAAGCAATAGGTGGCAGCAGATGGGCACAGATAGACAGTCAGGCTGAGGAGTTCCCCAAGGAGCTGACTGCGCTTGAATATCCCAGTGAAACCCAGGGGTCAAACAAAGCTGTGTGATTGATTAACCCTTTTCCCCATACACCTCTCTGTAATACTGCACCTCACCACCAGCAAATTACCCACAGACATGAGTTAATTTACAGACAGACCGGAAACTGTTCAACCTTTGCAATCTGCATAAAACCAAAATCAACCCAACTTCAGTCATTGAACTCCAATGTTCAGACAACACTTATGTGTGTGTTTGCTCGGAAGCTAAGCTCCAGAACATTATCCAGGCTTGCAATGGTTTGAGGCATGGGGGTAATGAAATCTGACCTACACTTGCACGCTCAGATAGAGATAGTGGCACATAAGTTTGGTGTTGCTATCTCATTTACCTGATTGGAGCAAAGCAGCACATGGATTCCATGCCCATCGGGGATCCAGGCAATCTTCTGTTCTTAAAGACAGCCTGTGCCACTCAATGTAAAGATGCACCTACTTACAGGAGGCTGTTGCTGAATGCTATTGCTGTAATTGTAAATAACAAGCATGGAACACCAATGCAGGCATAGGGGGCTCGGTTCACTGATGCAGTTGGGAGGTCTTAGTGCTGGAGCTGGAGTGGCAAAGAGGCACTATGATTCCACAGGTGGCCCTCAAGGTGCACCTCGAGAAGAGTTTAATAGGAGGGTAAATTCTGACAACCCAGCAGCACAAGAAATCTAATGACCTCATGGGGTGATCAAAGGCAGTGAATCATCTTCACATGATGAGCAGAATTTTCCCAAAGATTGTATTATAACGGCGAGAAAACAGGAGTGACCCGTATCGGCCTCTCAGGCATGCTCATCACATCTTTCAACACTTAGTGCAAAGAAAGAGCCTCTATGTGAATCATGCCATTATAGAGGGCCAGACATGTAACTTGCCACAGCTGTACTCTGTTAATAAGGGGGAGCTTCGTTTAAATGATGCACCCACAGTCAATAATGGCAGGAAGATGGCACCTCATACAGCAGCTCCACAGTTTACGGAGGGAGAGTTGGGATGGTTGCTGGGCGCCGTGAAGGAGAGGAGGGTCAGCTTGTATCCCCAAGACGATCACGATCTAGAGGTCAGGCTGGCAATGCAGACTGGGAGGCTGTGGCAGCAACAGTCAGTGCTCGTGCACTGGCACAGAGGACAGGCACCCAGTGCTGCAAGCAAATGAACAATCTCATTCGGGCAACAAGGGTGATTGTCCATCTCGGTCCGGCAGCAATACAGTTTGTCGCACCTGGAATGGCCACGTCAATCCACTCCCCGACATCCTGTAGTCTTGCAGCACATGACCCCTAGCACCTTTCTCCAGCCTCTCTGAGAACCCCTGCCTGCCGAGGCATAGTGCCGATAGAAGCCACACAATTGCCTCCACCCTGATACACACAACACCCCACACTTTCCAGCCATCAGACTTTCAATCCCTTCCTTTCGTCCCCACAGGAGAAGGTGGCCCATAATTGATGGGAGTGGGAGAAGACTGGAGGTGGGGTGCCTGAGCTGCAACGCCTGACTCTCTTAAAAGAGCATCCCATGGAGCTGTCAGGGGAGATGGGGGAGAGATCCTTGACTCACAGCCACATCAATGTGCACCACGGAAGCAAGAACCCACAAATCCTTCATTCAAACGACCTTTCTCAAGTAAGTTGCAATCTGCCCAAATACTTGTCCCTGCCTTGCACTCATCCTGTGCCTTATTTTGCAGGAGAGGAACCTGATGAGGCCAGGCTGTCAGGAATCGGCACCCCCATCAATGCCTCAGAGGAAAGCTCTGAGGAAAGCCCCAAGCAGTCTACATAGGCACCACCCACACCATCCGCCAGCGCAGATACAGTCAGCACTGTGATACACGTTAGTGGTGAGGTTTCTGGGATATGTTCTGTGAGCACCACACAATCATTGATGTACATTAAGTGGTGAAGGCGGGAACATCCGAGGGATTGGGCAGGCGGAGATCTGCTGGAGTCAGAGAAACAGCCAGCACCTCTGATGTGCAAGCGGAGGGGGGAGCGTCTGGATGTAGTGGTAGTCCACGGCAGGTTAAAAAGTTGTAGGGCCATCAAGAGGGCAGTGGTGAAGGCATATACTAGTTAAAGATAGGGAATTGCCTCTGTAAATAATCACCAATAAATGTTATTGCACCCCAGAGCTGTGACGAATCTGTCTATGACCCGCCTCCCACAGGGACAACCATACCTGACTACACATAAAGGTTCAGAGCATCTTTCTGAATGAGAGAGGCCCTTCAGTCCACTGAGTCTCTGATTCCCAGTTCCCAGCTAGATGTTTGACCAAATGCTCATCCAAAAATGCCATTCGGGTCACGAGGTCACTGGCTCCCAACACTGATGCAACTCAATGGTCTGAGCTCCCTCACTCCAGTCCTCACTGGCTCCCTAAGCAGTCCTCGCAGTGGGGGCCATGTGGACCTACAGAGACAGACAGCCTTGGATGGCATCCCCAGCACCCACTGGGTCCCCAACACCAGCCCCCACACCTGGGGCATTGAGCCGCATGATGGTGGCCCCGATCCTCACTCGGATATGGGCCCAAACACCAGTGTGCAGTCACAGAACAGCTAGGACTTGTGTTGTGCCAGGGTGACATTGCAGTGTGTCACATAGCAAGAATCATCACCTTCCAGCTTGAACAGGGGACTCGGTTACACGGCCAACCCTGGCACACCACACTATGTGATGTCAGTTGGACCCATGGGGAGGAATGTGCATAAGAGATGGGGGCGTTTGCAGGCTCCAGGGGACATGGGCAGGTCAGAAATGGGTGGGGGTTGGAGCTGCTGGATCCCATGCCTCTAGTAAAAGAATGCGACGATGAAGGCATCGCTCACTGTCCTGCCTTGCTGGACCCTTGCCGCCATCTGTCCTCCATCTTCTGGCTCCTCCTTGGCCTCGTCCTTTGCATCCTCATGGGCCTCCTCCTCCTCCTCAGGGGTGTCCTCTTGGTTGTCCTCCTTCAGGATGTCTCCCCACTGCTGTACCAGGTGTGGAGTGTACAGCAGACCATGATGACTTGGGGGACACTCAGGGAGTGTACAATAAAGCACCACCAGAGCATTCCAGGCAGCAGAATTGCATCTCCAGGAGCCTGATGCACCCCTCAATGACATACCAAGTGACAACATGGGCCTCATTGTAACGTGTCTCTGCCTTGTTCCCAGGCTTCTGCACTGGAGTCATCAGCCATGACCTCAGCAAATAGTCCTTGTCCCCCACGAGCCATCCTGGCAGCCTGGGTTGACCCTTGAAGACCCTGGGGATGTCCAAGCTGTGCAAAATGAAGCTATCATGTATGGTCCCTGGGTAATATACATGCACCTGCATGACATTCATCCATTGGCACAGAGTCTCTGGACATTAAGGAAGTAAAATCGCACCTGACATTCCCCCTGCACCCCCACACCCCCCACACCCCCCGCACCCCCCCACCCCCCACACCTCCCAACCCCACTACCAGCCTTCATGCTGGACTGCAATGCATCCCTATCACCCACCCTTCAAAAATTCCTGGCACTCTGGATGCAGGGCTAACATCCAGATCCTTCTCCTCAGTCCATACACACATTAATGCTGCAGGCCTTGCAATCACTTTCTGCTGCCTCATCATAACCCCAGCTGTTGAGCTAAGGAAGGCTCATTACCTAAACGCAGTGCACAATGGCCACTGATATTTTTTCTTCTCTCTTGCGTGACATAGTGGGACACAATAGAAGGGTGCAGATTAAATGTGTGGGGGATAAGGATGCCTGCATCTCTGAAGTCCCAGTGAGGAAATCACTCTCTGTATCATGCATCTGGCTATAGTACAGCCTCTTACAGCCAGCATCATTCAGAAGTTTGAGGATGACAGCAACTTGCTGCCACATGCCCATTCCCACTCCCAACTCACCCTCATCCTGCCACCTGACATGATGAGCAAGCTGCTGGTGGTATGACCACTGACCTCTTGCATTTTTTCCCTGTCCCTTCCCCCAAATTTTCTGATTTCCAACATCCAAGAACTGCCGTCAGCACAGTAACAGCAGATCAAGGCGGAGAAGAGAGAGAGAGACCAACTGTGTACTACTGATGAAGAGGCGCCTTCACTTGGTCTGATTCTAGCAGTCACCAGCTTATACACTGGCACTGCACCTATCTGAAAAGCTACTCAAGAGTCAGGGTGCTGGGGCTCTGTAAAGATTCCATCCTGATGTAACCTTTGTGTGAAGGGGTAATCGAATCCTCTGTCCTCCCTGTAAGTAGGCACCAACATTTTCTGTAAATCCAGGAATGCACAACACCCCAGAGTCCAGATTCCTTCTAGAGGTGGCACAGTGGTACAGTGGTTAGCACTGCTGCCTCACAACGCCAGGAACCTGGGTTCCATTCCCGACTTGGTTCACTGTCTGCGTGGAGTCTGCATGTTCTCCCCGTGTCTATGTGGATTTCCTATGGGTGCTCCAGTTTCCTCCCACAGTCTGAATGATGTGCTGGTTAGGTGCACTGGCCATGCTAAATTCTCCCTCAGTGCACCCAAGCAAGCACTGGAGTGTGGCAACCATGAGATTTTCACAGTAACTTTATTGCAGCATTAATGTAAGCCTACCTGTCACGCTAATAAATAAATGTAAACTTAAGTTTTGCAACAGTAGAAGTTATTTCAAATTACCTGACAATTTAGGTGCCTGCCCCTTTAAGTAATGCTGGGCCCTTTTTGCAGCTGAACGTTTGTTCTTTGGAAAGTGGTGAGAGAATATTGGATGGACCTGAGTGGTACAAATTTGAAGTTGGATGTCACAGCTGTGTGACTTCCTCAAAGAATCACTTCAGCTTC
This sequence comes from Carcharhinus amblyrhynchos, assembly GCF_965287045.1. Lineage (NCBI taxonomy): Eukaryota > Metazoa > Chordata > Chondrichthyes > Carcharhiniformes > Carcharhinidae > Carcharhinus > Carcharhinus amblyrhynchos. The sequence continues at coordinate 95,802,234 of NC_137326.1, read as the reverse complement.
TTCCAGTGAACACAGGAGAGATTTGTGCAAGCCTCTTTCTCAACATATGATTCCACATTAGCTAGAGATGTAGACCCCACCAGCAGAAGGGCATTCAGCTTCTGTAGCATCACCTTCAATGGGCCTGTGCACCCAAATGTAGCACCCCTTATTCTATCCTTCTTTATGGTCTTCCATTGAAGTCTAACATATGCACTAGATTTTGTGGTTTTAAACTAATTATTGCCGATTTTAGTTGCTGAGTCCAGTCCAGCCAACACGTCAATGTCAGACTTCCTTCTCTGTCCCAGATTTGCTTTCCATGCATCTGATGATGAAGTCACCAGAGCGATCGCACCACAATTCCTGGGGGCAGCTTCATGCTTTAGGTGGCTTTCCTCTAAAAGATCAGTCAACTTCTGGCAAGTCTCATGATGTGATAAGCTATGGACGTACTTCATTGTTTCCAAAAACAGAAATATTCCACAGAAATATCAGCTACACATAAAAATCATTCAAACAGCTCATCTTTGACATTGTTTTACAGAAATAACCTGTCTTGTGACATAACTCACCAGTACATCATGCACTGAAGAAATACTGTTTGGTGAACCAGTGTGTTATTTATTTTTCTTTTCTTTTACTTCGTAAGACTTTACTCATCTATTCTCTGATACATCTTAAGGACATATACAGGTAGAAGGCTAACAACACGAGCATGTAGCACTGCAAACAAACCATCATTAGTGTAACAGGGAAGTGAAGGCATCCAATCGCTTGACAAAATATTGATCTGAGCCTGAAGGATTTCTGAGACTGTAGTTCCTTATCAGTTACAGGAACTAGATAATGATGTGCAATATCACTGTGCCCTTTCATCTCAAATCATTCAATGTGTTCACACACTAGCAAAAGTAGATCTTGAGAAACATGGGTCATACTGGCTAATGAAGTCCTTCCTATGCCATGTACGATTGTTGGGGCAAGCCATCACTGCCCCTCTTTTTTTACAACGCTCTGTTATGTTCTATTTTCCCGAGCGACACTTTGACAAGCTGGCAAGAGAAGGTAAGTGGGTAAGGTAAGTGGGTGAAGGAGCAGCGTCATTTGAGGAAAGGGTGCTTGATCAGGGATGTAGCCGGGGGTCCGACGGGAGGGTAGTCAGAGGGGTAGGGGTTAGTCAAGTTGTCGGGTGGGATAGTCAGGAGGTGGGGTAGTGGGTGGGGGATGGGGGTTGGTCAGCATTACAATTACCCAGGAATTAGAACTGGTTTTAATCCTTCTAACTTTTCCTGAGTAAATATTCCGCTAAGTAAGTCAGAACCATCCGATGCCTCCAACTTTAAATCAGAGTTTTGGAGGATTCCAGAGGCAACGCCACTGCCCAATGGAAGTCCAAGCTTCCTGGCAATTTCCATCAAATTAGTGTTTGGGGACATCCAAGGGGGTTGCTCAGAGCACCATCTGAGTACCTCTGGGGAATGACCAGCTGGGGACTGGAAGATCCAGGCTCATGTAAACAATAGCAAATGTGTTAGTCTCTTACTATCAGGATGTTTTGTAAATGTAAGCAAACTGACCATCATCATTCTGGTAGCAGCAGAAAACGCTTTTCCTGTGGGTCTTGTGCACTGTCAAAAAGGTTTTCCATTGAAAAGTGAAAGCACAAAACCAAATCCCATCATTTGGAGCAAATTCAGGTCACTGGCTTTCAACAGGAATCACAGCAGCGGGCAAATTAAACACCATGAGGTCACAACTCTCTGTTTGAGCAACACTCTCCCAGGGCCTTTTAGGAAATGTAACGTGTCAAAAACTATAAATGCAGTCCAAACAGTCAAGGCCACTAAAGTGCATTAAGTATACACATCCTTATACCCCAAGCAGCATGAACGGGCAAGAGGAACTCAGAAACCAAATGATCCTGTTTGCAAATGTCCACGTGCAGATTGTTAGTTGGTGAGCTCGCCTTTATTGCAGATGCTTAATATAAAAGAGGCAGGTCAGGAGAGAGAGAAAACATCCCAGCGCCAGACAAGCAGACAGGAAGAATCACTTCAGTGTTGTCTGCTTGGATGGTTCCAGTAATTCTCTCAGGTCAGATTTGTGCAAGTTAGATTGCATACCATAAAAACTTTTGAACAATGTGTTCGCTTCTCATGCAAGCTGAAATGCTTGTCAAAATAAAGTCCATGATAAATGGGAGATAGCTTGATTGAATGAATGTATTTAACAGTATCATTGAGTAGCCTAGCATTTGACACTAATTTTACACTGCATATCCTGTTATAAGAATATGTGCTGAAAGTCAACTTTGTGCAGGGGTACAAAAGGGCAGTGGCCAATCAGTGGTTTCAGTTGACAGAAACATATGCGGAATATATGACAAGTGACCAACCAGCTAATGCCATTGCACATTTGTGGAAGTTAAATTTCACTCCCTCAAAGTTGAGGGACAAAAATATTAGGCTTCTTTTCAGAAGCAGTGGCATTTTGCTAATAGAAGATGAACAGATCACCAAAACCGTATTACATAATAAAGTTCATTCCCCTCAGCTCAGTTCCTGTTTGCTATTTTCATGAGGAACATGTATGTACAAGAGTATTGTGCTGGCAAGTTGCATCGCAAATTTCAATGCAAAGAGCCTTATTAGGCCACAGCTTCAGTTCCCCTTCCCTCTGATTTTCTTGTGTCATCTCTGCTGACGTGGAAAGGCAATGACAAGATCAGACAACTGTCTCCAAAGTTGGAATACAAAAAATTAGTGGAAATATTGACATCATACAATTCGAAGCATGCAAAAAAACTAATGAATCAGCTCCTGTTCAGTGGTAAAGGCAGTATGTTATAGTCAGCTGTCAGAAAGTGTGCTTACTTTGTATGAAACTTTATACTTGATCTGTACTGACTTAGCTATTCTCAGTTGAGGTAGCAGTAGAGGCACATTTTGTCATAGTGCACCCGAACACTCTCAGCCATTGTTACCACTCCTGATTGCTATCCGGAAAGTGTTTATACATAGATATATTGCAATGACAATATGAGCATCAGTGACCCCACCATCATCACCAAGCCTCGATGCCACCCCAACTATCTTTTAAAAAGCATTTAGATTGTTACATGGGTAGGATAGGTATAGAGGGATATGGGCCAAATGTGGGCAATTGGGATTAGCTTAGGGGTTTTAAACAAAAAAGGGCGGCATGGACAAGTTGGGCCGAAGGGCCTGTTTCCATGCTGTAAACCTCTATGACTCTAAAACCTCCCTATGCTCACCTATGAAGAATAGCTACTTCAGTGGCTAAACCTTGTGAAGAATTCAGGAGAGGAAAAGAGAGAAAAAAACGTAATAGTATACATCAGAGTTGAATATTAAACCATTGAAGCCAGCAGTATTCTTAATGTATATGAAATACAAATTGATTCTGTGCAAATGTATGGCATGCATATTGACAGGCATCTAAATAGTAATTCAGGTGATAGAAGTTTCATTGTAAAATTATAAATTAGGACAAGCTATTTTGCCCATAATTGCTTTCTTAGAACATGGGCCAATCACCTATCATGGATTCCACCCAATCTATTTAATCTATCGAGTTAAGTGGCGCAGAAGTTGAGTTCTGATCCCTGAATATAATAAGCTTTAGACTAGCTAGCCTTACATTCCTGGAATTGAATCTGAAGAGATCTTCCTCCAAGGTAGAGTTTGGCATGTTCTCGGTGATATGTGCAAAGGGATTCTGCTTTGGTGATCTTTTGAGAAGTTTTATAATTAAAGATGCTGGTGCACACAGTCATCATTAAGGAATCCTCAGTTCTTTCACTGATCTGTTTTTATCTCAGAATGATTTTTCCAAACTTGGTCAGATCAGTCAACTGGAATGAAGAAATTAAACTGGAAAAATTCCCTTCTCATACAAAATAAGCACACTTCCTGACAGCTAACCATAGTCATAGAAATTTAACAAATTTATCTTCCAGCAGAGGAGGTTATCATCTATGTGGAAAAGAATCGAGGAGACATTGCAACAATAACATTAAAGTAAATGTTTTAATGATCAGAAGTGGAATGATGCAATACAAGAAATTATGCGATGATGGAATTTAGGGATTCATTCATTGAAGAGTTAGTTTTGCATGTAGTTATAATTTGTGTTGGTAGTCTTTCTAAATCTGGCTATGTGGGTGGCACGGTGGTACATTGGTTAGCGCTGCTGCCTCACAGCACCGGGGATTCCTGGCTTCGGTCATTGTCTGTCTGGAGTCTGCACATTCTCCCCGTGTCTGCATGTGTTTCCTCCGGATGCTCCAGGTTCCTCCCACAGTCCAAAAATCGTGCTAGTTAGTTGCATTTACCATGCTAAATGCTCCCTCAGTGTACCCAAAAAGGCGCTGGAGAGTGTCAATTAGATTTTCACAATAACTTCATTGCAGCATTAATGTAAGCCTACTTGTGGCACTAATAAATAAACTTTGAAAACTTTATGTGACTCAGCTGCTCTGTCAAAGTTATTAATGTTCCACATTATACTTGTACATACGTGACATAAGCAGCAGAGGGAGGTGAGGAATGTGTGAACAAATGCTGATACATCATCATGTATTAGAGTCAGAGTTTTTGAGAAATGGGGAACTTAAAAGTAAAATGTTAGCTGAATTCATGATGCCAACAACATATTAGTCAACTTGGAAACTATATTGGACCAGATTTTGCAGTAGTGGAGCATTTAACAGTGTCTGACATTATGTAAACGTCTCTCTGGATCCTTTAGCAAGTTTCATTTTTTCACTAAGCTGCTTAAAATGCCAGCTGATACAGTAAGCAAGGTAAACAGGGCATGTGGGACTGGAAGAGCAGGACCCTAACGGAATAATATGTCTACTACTAAAATCAAAGGATTGGGAAATTAACAGTGGACAGATTGAAAAAGAAGATGAACTCAATGTCAAATCTTGAACAGAAAGAGAAATAGAGTGAACAAAATACTGGATTGTGAAGTAGAGAGATAAACAAACAGAACAGTTTAAAATTTGTTAACATTTAAAATTTGACATTTTAAAATATTGCAACACAGTTCACAACCTGAAGGAACTGGACTTCATGTTTCTAATTGTTAATTTTTGGTTTCAGAGAAGTAGATTGGCAGTCACTAACACACATTGCAATAGGGCGTTTTTGTTTGTAGTAAATAATCCTATATATCTGTGGTTGACTTAATACATAGCTATTGTGCAAAGATAGCAACTTCATACCATTCAATGTATCAGAATGATGAGACAGATAGTGAAATGCTGTTCTCACACAGCTAACGGTTGAGTGACCTAACTCATGCAATAATGTTTGAACATTTGAATTTAAGCACATATCTATTTCTTGCCTTAAATGACTGTACAATTTTAGAATAATTAATGGAAAATGTCATTGGCCTCACCATTATTTTAAAGTCAAATCTGGCCTTTTTTATGATAAATGCATAATAAAGTCTAACAAATATTTGAATCACCCTCTTGCTACAGCTTTAATAAAGCCATATTCATCGAATGATTAAAAGCATTCAATTTTGTATTTAAATCCAAGTGCGGTTGAGGAGATTATGAAATATCCCGAAGTAGTCATGCGGCAGTAAAACAGTGGGCAAAAAAGACCATTAAAAGACATGTGAGGAGAAACGTTAAAGGGGATTTACATTTATAGCACTTTTCACAGCCACTAGATGTCTCAAAGCACTTGACATCAGTGGAGTACTTTTGAAGTATGCTCTCTGTTGTAATGTAGGAAATGCTGCTAATTTGTGCACAGGAAATTCCCAGAAACTACAATGTGGTAATGAGCAGACAACTTTTTTTTGTGATGTTGATTGAAAGATAAGTATTGACCAGGAATAACTTTCCTGCTTTTCTTCAAAATAGTGTCATGGGATCTTTTCCCTTTTAATGTCTCAGTCAAAAGCTGACACCTCCCCCCCACCAACAGTGCAACATTCCCTTGGTACAGGACTAGGGTGGCAGCCTCGATTTTTGTACTCAGATCCCAGAATAGGACTTGAACCTAATGACTCAGTGGTGAGTATGCTACCGACTGGGCCACAGCTGATACCAGTTAGCAATGCTGTAACCCTTTACCAATTTTAGTAAAACCATAAAAAGCTTCTCAAATGGTTTGATGATTTCCTTAGGAAAAAATAGATAAATCTTCCTATTTGTGAGTCAATCTTTGCAATTTTTGAAATGTAGAAGTAATGCAACTTTAAGTCAAACAATTACATGCTGTCCAGGATGGTTGTTCGTCCATTGTGATCGATGAGGACCTCAACACCTTTAGTCATTTTGAGGCTGGTTGCGGTGTGTCCGAAGATAACTGAAGAGGCCAATTCAGGCACGGAATGTCCTGGCACATATTGTGTAGTTGTTGCGCTGGTGGCTCAGGGATTGCACAGCTCGCGCTTAAGTTGTGCTTCAGCAATACACCTTGCTTCGTGAGCTTGACAGCCTTTGTGGATGAGGCAGCGCCAGGTAGGGTGGTTTTGTGCCAGCGTTTCCCAGGTGGTCATGTCAATGTCAAGCGACTTCAGGGAGGGTTTGAGTGTGTCTTTGAAACGTTTCTTCTGCCCTCCATGCGAGCGTCTTCCAGCAGAGAGTTCCCCAAAAGGAGCTGCTTGGGTATGTGCTCGTCTGACATATGGATGACATGACCTGCCCACTGGCTCTGCGCTCTCATCAGCAGTGTGTGGACTGTCGGTAGACTTGCTCTAGAGAGAACTTCAGTGTCTGGTACTTTGTCTTGCCATCGGATGAGTAATATTCTGTGAAGACAGTCATGTGGAAATGATTGAGCTGTGTTACATGCCTTCGATACACAGTCCACGTTTCACAGGCATACAGGACGGTAGTGAATACCACAACGCTGTAGACCTTCAGTTTTGTTGCTGGGCTGATTCCTTGACGTTCCCATACAGTGGAGCACAGTCTACCAAAAGCAGAACTTGCCTTTGCTACTCTGCAGTTAACTTCTGCATCAATAGTCACTGCTTGAGAGAGGGTGCTGCCAAGATAAGTGAACTAGTCCACTGCCTGTAGTTTCTGCCCTTTGATTGTGATAATGGGTTCTGTGTACGGTGCATGAGGAGCAGGCTGGTGCGTGACTTCGGTCTTTTTAATGTTGGTGGTGAGTCCAAAGCTGTCACAAGCCGTGGAAAATTTGTCCATACTGTCTTGCATCTCTGGCTATGAGCCAGCATACAGGGCACAGTCATCGGCAAAAAGGAAATCTGTCAGAACAGTCTCTTTCACTTTGGTAATAGTTTGAAGTCTCCTCAGGTTGAAAAGTTTCCCATCCACTCTGCCTTGAGGCTGATTCCAGCAACACTGTCCTGGAAGGCATCATTCAGCATGGTAGTAAACATCATACTGAACAGTGTGGGTGCGAGCACACAGTCCTGTTTGACGCCATTGGTGACTAGGAATGCCTCAGAGGATTCTCTGCCATCCAGTACTCTAGCCATCATGGAACTGGCGTACCATCTAAATGAATTTTGGGGGGCAGCCGAACTTTGACATGATCCTCCACAGGGCTTGTCGGCTTACAGTATCGCAGGCTTTCGCGAGGTCAACAAAGGTTGTGTAGAGCTTGCGATTCTGCTCCTGACACTTCTCCTGAAATTGGCGCGCAGCAAAAATCATTTAAGTAGTCCCATGACCTTTGCGGAAGCCACACTGTGACTCTGGAAGCAGGCCTAGCTCCAGATGAGTGGCCAGATGATTTAGCAGGACTCTTGCGAGGGTTTTTCCTGTGATGGAGAGCAGCGAGATTCCTCAGTGGTTGTCGCATACTTGCCGATTGCCCTTCCTCTTGTAGAGGTATACGATGGAAGCATCTTTAAGTTCCTGAGGAACGGATCCTTGCTTCCAAAAGGACTGGAACAACTCAGTGAGCTTCTCAATAAGTCCAGGACCAGCAGCTTTATAGATCTGTGCAGGTATGGCATCTGCCCCTGGGGCTTTGCCACTGGATAGCTGGCTGACAGCTTTCATGACTTCGACTACTACCGGTGGGTCATCCATGGCGCTGTTGATATCAACCTGGGGAATCCTGTCTATTGCCTCATCATTTATAGATGATGGTCGGTTGAGTACGGCTTCAAAGTGTTCAGCCCATCTCTGCAGGATCTGAGCCTTCTCTGTAATGAGAGTTGTACCATCTGTACTCAGGAGGGGGGAACTCCCGAGAGATTGAGGTCCGTAGATAGTGTTGAGGGCTTCATAGAACCGTTTCAAGTCGTTTCTGTCAGAATATCCCTGTATTTCATCTGCCTTGGCGCTCAGCCAGGCATCCTGCATTTTAAGCAGTTTATTCTGGACTGTCCTGCGAGCGCTGGTAGAAGCATTTATCTTGGCAGCTGAAGATGGGTCATTCTGACAGGCCCGATGAAGACGGTGCTTTTCAACAAGTAGAGCACATATCTCCTCATCATTTTCATCGAACCAATCATACTGGGGGCCCAAGCATCTTCAGTGCAGATGTATGAATAGCATCCCTGAAGCATTCCCAGTCATCCTCAGCACTGCCTGTGAGGTGTAGATCAGCAAGCCTGATTTCTAAGTCTTCAGCCAGTGCTGAAGCTATGTTGGGGTTCTTTAGCTTGGCCACATTGATTCTTTTCATAACCTTGCTTCCTTGTGGTCGCCTCTTGTGTCTGATGCAGAGCCTCATTTTGGAGACAATGAGCCTGTGATCTGTCCAGCAGTCAGCACCACACATGGCGTTGGTCACTCTGACATCCTGCCTGTCTTTTCTCCTGACAATGACATAGTCGATAAGATGCCAATGCTTACAGCAGGAGTGCATCCAGGAGGTCTTGTTACGGGTAGGCAGACGGAAGGTTGTGTTGGTAATGAGGAGGTCATGTGCTGCACAGGTCTTCATTAAGAGTAGGCTGTTACTGTTCCACTTGCCCACTCCATGCCTCTCAATGATTCCCTGCCAGATTGCAGAGTCACACCCTACTCTTGCATTGAAATTGCCAAGCAAGATCAGCTTGTCGGTTCTGCTCACTGCTGATAGTTGGGCGTCTAGTTCTTCATTGAACTTGTCTTTCATCTCTTCCGTGTTGTTCATTGTGGGGACATAGGCACTGATCAGGGTGGCTTGACTTCTGTTCTGTAGCAGAAGCTGTAATGTCATAAGTCGGTCGTTCACACCCTCGGGTAGACTATTAAGTTTCCGAACAAGGTGACTCTTGACGGTGAATCCAACTCTAGCATCACTATGCTCATCGCTGCTGTGACCGCTCCAGAAAAAAGTGTATCCACCTCCAGTTTCAGTCAACTGACTTACGTTAGCAAGACGAGTTTCGCTCAGAGCTACAATGTCAATGTTGTATCTTGCAAGCTCTCTGGCAACTAAGGCTGTTCTTCTCTCTGGTCTGTCTGCTGTAGGGTTGTCCAAAAGCGTGCGCATGTTCCAAGTGCCAACGGTGAGCGGTGTCACCTTGTGTTTTATTTTGTATGTTCGACCGCAAGATGGGATCCCCGCCAGCCACAGTAAACTGGCCAGGGTGTAGTGAAGCAGGCAATGTTTAGGGCACCTTTTCTAGGCCTTCCTCATTCTACGGAGGTGAGCAGTAGGTTTCTGAAGAGGACTGCTCAGTCGCCCAGGGAGAGCCGAGTTCCACTGCTGCTTCGGTCAGCGGAAAATGACCATTAGACCTGAGCCACCTGCATGCAGGTCCGTGAGTACAGCTCCCAGTGTATCCTCACCTGCTGCTTTGTCGCTCGCCCATCGCCACAGGACTTCAAGGGTTGAACAGGGCACTGATAATGATGATATTGATGGTGTAGAAACCAGCGCTTGATTTGGATTAAAATGAGGGAGAGTTGCGCAGCGTCAGCCTCACTCTCTCTTCCCAATTCCCATCTAGACAAGAGTCAAGACGGCTGTAGGTGGAACTCGGCGCTGTGGATGAGCAGGACGTCTTCTGTGTCTTGTCCTGCTCTTTGTGTTCCACGACGCTTGCAGAGACCGCCTTCTTGACCGTTGGACCTTCCATTGGTCTCTTCCGCTCAATCCACTGGACTCTGTCTTCACATGCTGGGATAGACATCTTCCTATCTCACTGAGGGTTGAGACCCATCTGGTTTAGCCGGCTTGTTGAGGCCATTGCCTGGGGTGTGGCTGCTGTCACATGCAAACAACTACCGGGAGCCGCAGGTGAGAGCTGAGTGCCAGGTGGGGACAAAGGATGGACAAACCACCCTGAAAGGACACGACATGTTCCCCCACCAAAGATAATACCCCTCCCTGACATGCCATACACGCCAAAAAATAGATAAGTCTTCCTATTTGTGAGTCAATCTTTGCAGTTCTTGAAATGTAGAAGAAATGCAACTTTAAGTCAAATAATTAAATGCTGTCCAGGATGGTTATTATGCATCTGAAGTAAAGTTTATTTATCAGTCACAAGTAGGCTTACAGTAACACTGCAATTAAGTTACTGAAAAATTTCCTAGTCACCACACTGTGGCAACTGTTCAGATATGCTGAGGGAGAATTTAGCATGGCCAATGCACCTAACCAGCATGTCTTTCGGACTATGGGAAGAAACCAGAGCACCCAGAGCAAACCCTTATAGAGAACATGCAGACTCCACACAGACAGTGAGGCAAGCCAGGAATCGAACCCAGGTCCCTGGCACTGTGAGGCAGCAGTGTGAACCACTATGCCACCGTGCTGCCCAAATATCATCTCAAACATAGTAGATGATTTTTGTAATTGCAATATAGCCAAAGAATTCTCAGCTACATAGATGAACTAGGTGTAGTCTGAATAATAACAATAATAACGAAGCTGATAGAGGTTTTTGACACCAAGTTTGATTAATTAAAGCTTAATGAGGGAAGTGTAAGTGCCAGCTTTTGAGATTTGTGGCTTGGTCATTCAAATGATTAGGTGAGTGAAGTAAGATGGGGAGAGTGATATTCAAAACAGTGAGAGAAATCATCATGCAATTCTGCCCCTTCGAGTCTGTTGTGCCTCCAGAGGATTTCTTGCTGCAATGGGAACAGAAAGGGCACACCTAAAAAACTCCAATTGTCAGATTGTCGCTGATGTAGTGCTAGATGAGACAGAGTCTGTTATAGCCATCACATTCAACAACAGAGAAAGATTGGGAATGAAAGCAGAAACCTGACAACTAGGGAAATGCTGATTTTTTTTCAATGAGAGATGCTTTGCAAAGGACCCCAGGCACAAAAAGGAAAGCCACAAGTATTAAATTGGACATTCCTCTCCTGTATTCATGTGCATGCTCGCAATTCAAACCCGGTCAAGTTCTGAATGACGCTTAGCCAGTTTACGTAAAAACAGTAAGTATCCAAAACAGCTATGCCATGTATACAATGAGTACTTTTGTTAACATTTGCCTTATGTATAGTCATAGGACTTGAAGAAACTCCATTTCTTTCCTAATTCTTCAATGGATATGGTCATTACTGATTACTGTCAGCCAGAGTACAAACCAGGAAAATTCTCAGTTTTCGTCCCAGTTGCCAAGGCAGCTGATCTTAGTCAGATTAATAGTATTACAATTAGCCTCTGGGCTGGGAATGGGAGAAAAATATCCTAGGTTCTTGCTTTTGATCATCATGAGCTGACCTCTGCCTGAAAGTGTACAGATATTGAGGGCAATTTTAAGTTTAAGTGCAGTTGTCAGCAGAGTGCACCCGACATCAAGTGTTGTTATCACATTAAGAGTGAAGCATTTCTGGGTCCTGACCTCATTTGCATGCCGTTGGCAAGATGTGTTTGTCAAACCGGTACTCAAAACTGGCCACCACTCAGTTTCAATCAAAGGGGTGGGAATTGGAAAGCTTTCCAATTAAATCTGGAGTCAGAGAGGGCTGCCTTCTCTCTCTCGTCCTGATCATATGTTGTCTAAATCGTGTTGCTGAGTCCATCAGGAAGGATTTGGGCATAAGAGGAGTGATGGTCCCAGGCAGTAGAGGCACTCAGGTCAAAGCCTCCCTGTACATGAATGACATCACCATCTTCTGCTTGGATCCACTGTCAGTGCACAGACTGATCAACATTTGTGACCAGTTCAAACTGGCCTCAGGTACCGAGGTAAATTGTGGCAAAAGCAAGACCATGTTCTTTGGGAATTGGGCTCACAAATCATTTGACCTCATCACCATCAAGTTAGACTGCCTAAAGGTACTGGAGATATGGGACAAGGGCCTGAATTAGAAACGGGAAGGAATGAGTTGCTATAATAAACCGAAAACTGCATATGTGAGAGTGACACTCCCTCTCCATTGCAGATAAGAACCTGGTCATCAGGTGTGAAGCACTCTCAATGTTGCTGCAAATGGCGCAGGTGGCACAGTGATTAGCATCACAACGCCTGAGACCCAGGTTCAATTCCAGCCTTGGGTGCCCGTCTGTGTGGAGTTTGCACGTTCTCCCTGTGTCTGTGTGAGTTTCTACCGGGTGCTCTTGTTTCCTCCCACAGTCTGAAAGACATGCAGGTTATGTGGATTAGCCATGCTAAATTTCCCGTTAGTGACAGGGGAATAGCAGGATAAATATTTGGGGTTCCAGGGATAAGGCCTGGGTAGGATTCTTGTCAGTGCAGACTTGATGGGCTGAATGGCCTCCTTCTGCAGTGTAGCAATTCTAGGTCTGGCTCATTCTTCAATCCTGCATTGTGGAATCACCCAAGCCATTTTCTGCTTCACCTGGGCATCAAAATTGGATTATGTTCAAAGGAACACAATGTACAAACCTCTAGATAAAGGGGAAAAAAATGTGCCCAACATCATCCTAATCCTGATGGCCACCTTTATATGTGGCTGCATCAAGCTGTGTGTAGATCCTTGGTACGCAAACACAAGCGTCACCTTGTACTGAGATTCTACCTGTCCCCAGTGTTGTGAAGGATGGGTCTGGCTGTGCTGCTGCAAAGCACTCCAAGTAGTTGGACTGTGCTGTACCACCTGTCTCTTGTGGAAAAGTCTATGTGCACCTTTGAGCACAAGTCCATCTGGCAGTGGTGTGCATGTAACGTCCCAGGTGACCTACAGGACAAGGCATTGGTGGATCCTGTCAGATAGTTCCTTGAGCAACCTGACGGAGCTATCTGACAGAATGCCTCATCACCAGCGCTTTCAAATAAGCATCAGGACCCAGCCTGGCTGCTGGTGAGGGAGGCCTCTTTATCTGATCGTACATGGTCAGAGTCTCACCCCATCTGCGTGTTGCCCTCAAGGTGACTGTAGTGAGAAAGAGACTGTTGTTCACCTCCTTGTGGAATGTGCTTTTGCAAATAAGGTCTGGAGAGAGATGTGGTGGTTTATGTCAAGGTTCATCCTGAGCAGCTCTGTGACGCAGGACTCTGTTCCCAGGGATGCTCTCTGAGACAAACATCAGCTGTTGCTGGAGGATTATCAAACCGGTGAAAGTCGTTCTTTAGCCTGCCTGAAACTTGGTGTTTTTCCAGTGCAAGTAGTTGTCCCTAACCGAGTTTTGCAGACTGGCACATTCCAAAGCCCAGGACTACATGCTGAGGGATGCATTAAGGTTTGGGGTGCTTGCCGCAGAAGCGCAATGGGGGACGGTCACTGTCGAAGAACTTTCAACGATAATGAATCCACCATTACGAAGTGCTTTGAAAAGCTAGTCATGGCATGAATCAGTTCCAGCCTCCCGGACAGCCTGGATCCACTACAGTATGCCTACCACTGCAACAGGTCCACAGCAGACACCATCTCTCTGGATCTGCACTCAATCCTGGAACACTTAGATAACAAAGATTAGGAACAGCAAAGGGAGGAAGACGCTGGTGGGTGTCGTCTATAGGCCCCCGAATAATGATCTGGAGGTGGGGCGGGCTGTTAATGCGCAAATAAGTGCGGCGTGCAAGAATGGGACGGCCGTAGTTATGGGGGATTTCAATCTGCATATTGATTGGTCGACCCATGTTGGACGCGGAGGGATCGAGGAAGAGTTCTTGGAATGCTGCCAGGATAGTTTCCTCGAACAGTGTGTGTTGGACCCGACGAGGGAGCAAGCTATCTTGGATCTGGTGCTATGTAATGAGGCGGGTAGAATTAGGGACCTTGCGGTGAAGGATCCTCTTGGGGAGAGTGATCATTGTATGGTGGAGTTTCTGGTGCAGATGGAGGAGGAGAAAATGGGTTCCCGGACACACGTACTTTGTTTGAATAGAGGGGAGTACGGTAGGATGAGAGAAGAATTGGCAAATGTGGACTGGGGGAGCGCGTTGGAGGGAGGGTCTGCTGAGGAGCAGTGGAGGATCTTTAAGGAGATCTTTCTTGGTGCTCAGCGGAAATTTATTCCGATGGTCAAAAAGGACCGTAGGAGGAGAGGTAATAAGCCGTGGATAACGAAGGAGGTGAAGGAAAGTGTTAAATTAAAAGCAGAGGAATTTATAGTAGCTAAGAGTAGTGGGTGAGAAGAGGATTGGGAGAGGTTTAAATGTCAACGAAGATTGACAAAGAAGTTGATAAAGAAGGGTAGGAGAAACTATGAAGCTGGGCTAGCGCTTCATATAAAAAAGGATAGCAAGAGTTTTTATAAATATATAAAAAGGAAGAGGCTGGCTAGGGTGAACGTTGGCCCTTTAGAGGATGAGAAAGGGGACCTAGTGGTAGGGGATGGGGATATGGCTAAGGTATTGAATAACTTTTTTGTTTCTGTCTTCATGGAGGAGGACGTGAATAATTTGCCGGGTGTTAGCGATGGAAAGGTGGTAGGACTGGAGGGTCTTAATGACATTACTGTTACTAGAGAGGCGGTGCTCGACAGACTGGAGGGGCTGATTGTGGACAAGCCCCAGGACCGGATGGAATGCATCCGAGGGTTCTGAAAGAAATGGCAGAGGTGATAGTGGATGCCTTGGTGGTTATTTTCCAGATGTCGCTGGATTCCGGGGAAGTGCCGCATGATTGGAAAACGGCTAATGTTACGCCGTTGTTTAAGAAGGGTGCCAGGCAAAAGGCGGGGAATTATAGGCCAGTTAGTTTAACGTCTGTGGTAGGTAAAATGTTAGAATCTGTCATTAAGGAGGAAATTGCAAGGCATCTTGAAGGGAATTGCTTGATAGAGCAGACGCAGCACGGTTTCATTAAAGGGAAGTCGTGTCTGACAAATTTACTGGAGTTCTATGAGGATGTGTCTAGGGCGGTGGATAGAGGAGAGCCGGTGGATGTGGTCTTTCTAGATTTTCAGAAGGCGTTTGACAAAGTACCTCACAAGAGGTTATTGCAGAAGGTCGGGGGACATGGAGTTGGGGGTAGGGTGTTAGCGTGGATAGAGGATTGGTTGTCAAATAGGAGGCAGAGAGTGGGGGTCAACGGGTGCTATTCGGATTGGCGGATGGTGACGAGTGGAGTGCCCCAGGGGTCGGTGCTGGGGCCTCAGCTTTTTACCATTTATATAGATGATCTGGAGGAGGGAACCGAGTGTAGGGTGTCGAAATTTGCTGATGACACCAAGATTGGGGGAACAGCAAATTGTGCGGAGGGTGTGGAGAGTCTGCAGAAGGATCTAGATAGGCTAGGCGAATGGGCCAGGAAATGGCAAATGGAATTTAATGTTGGCAAGTGTAAGGTGGTCCACTTTGGTAGGAATAATGGTAGGAAGGACTATTACTTACGGGGCAAAAAACTGCAGCAGGCGGCGGTGCAGAGGGACCTCGGGGTCCTTGTGCATGAGTCGCAAAAACCCAGCTTGCAGGTGCAGCAGGTGGTCAGGAAGGCAAATGGGATGCTGGCCTTCATAGCGAGGGGGATTGAATATAAAAGTAGGGAGGTCTTGCTGCAGCTGTATAGGGCATTGGTGAGGCCGCAGCTGGAGTACTGTGTGCAGCTTTGGGCGCCGCACCTGCGCAAAGATATTTTGGCCTTGGAGGGAGTGCAGAGGAGGTTTACTAGGCTGATACCGGAGTTGAGGGGGTTGAGCTATGAGGAGAGGCTGAATAAACTAGGCTTGTACTCGTTAGAGTTTAGAAGAATGAGGGGAGATCTCATTGAGACGTATAAGATGATGAATGGGATGGATAGGATAGAGGTGGAGAGACTCTTCCCGCTCAAAAAAGACAGTAGGACTAGGGGGCACAGCCTCAAGATAAAAGGGGGGGCGGTTTAGAACGGAGTTGAGGAGGAACTTCTTCACTCAAAGGGTGGTGAATCTCTGGAATTCTCTGCCCGTTGAAGTGGTGGAGGCTGCCTCGCTAAATATTTTTAAGACGCGGGTTGATGGGTTTTTGATAAGAGAGGAGATTAAGGGTTATGGGGAGAGGGCGGGAAGGTGGAACTGAGCCGCGACAGATCAGCCATGATCTTATTGAATGGCGGGGCAGGCTCAAAGGGCTAGATGGCCTACTCCTGCTCCTATTTCTTATGTTCTTATGTTCTTTTGTTAGATTCCTATTTATTGACTACAGCTCGGCCTTCAACACCATTATTTCTAAGGAAAGTATCTCCAAACTCTGTGGCCTGGGCCTCAGCTCCTCTATCTGCGACTGGATCCTGAATGTCAGCTACAACTCTCACCAACTTTTACAGATGCACCATGGAAAGCACCTATTATGTAGAGAATCTGAATATTGTTGCACTTTGTTTGACAGCCATTTTGAAATGTTTATAATATTCTTTCAGGTATTTTACAAGTTAAACTTTTATTTTCCAAGAGAAAGTCAAATCCTGGAAATGTTAGGGCAGAGTTTTGTTGTGAGGGAAGAATATTTCTGCTCCTCCAGAAAGCACAGAACTTAAAGTTCGAGGTACTTCTGGACTAATTTCTTGACAGCTCCAAGGACCGCAGCCGAGGCCACTCAACCTCAGTACAAATGAATGCAACATCTGTGTCACACGGTTTGCCAACTTGTACTTCAATCATTGTACGTTATAGGCGATCTCCTGTCTGAAACAAATGGACATTTTGGCCCCAATGGTTAGAACTCAACCACGGTGGCAATGACCAAAATTGGGTGACATAATGGCACAGTGGTTAGCACTGCTGCCTCATAGTGCCAGGGACCTGGGTTCAATTCTGGCCTCGGGTTACTGTCTGTGTGGAGTTTGCATGTTCTCCCCGTGTCTGTGTGGGTTTCCTCCAGGTGCTCCAGTTTCCTCCCACACTCCAAAGATGTTGATTGGCCATGCTAAATTGCCCCTTAGTGTCAAGGGGATTGGCAGAGTCGATATGCGCAGTTACGGGGATAAGGCCTGGTTGGGATTGTTGTCGGTGCAGGATTGCTGGGTTGACTGGCCTCCTTCTGCTCTATAGGGATTCTATGATTCTATGAAAATGCCAGATGAAGGTGTAATAATTAATCCTACTGAATGAGGACAAAATAAAGCTTATTGTTGATTCTGCAACAGTCCACCTCTATCCTGAACCCCCTCAATCTACAGCTGAATCACCTACCACTCTCATTGACTGGTTCGCACATGAAAAATGGTCCTTTGACTAAGGCACTGAAGTAATGATAAAGCAGTGTCCATGGAACCATATTCCAAGTGGATCAGCACCTTGAGGTAATGGCAGGAGATAATCAGGGAGGAAATCTTATAAAACAATGAGAAACAAAATGAGAGATACCATTAATAACATCCAGACCAGTTTTTACCTTCAACACTTGGGAGGTGAACTGGCATAGGTGAAAACTGGTTAGTGTTCTATAAAGAACGGGCAAATATTCTGCCACTTTTTACTTTCAGTGATGATGTGAAAATTGCTCCAGTGTCTCAGAGTCAACAATGGTTCAGATACCGAAACACTTTAAATTGTTTGTCCTGTCATTCTCACATATTATCAGATGTTAAAATTAAAACAAAACTCAGGGAAATCATCAGATTCAGCTAAAAAAAAATTGAACTGCGTAAATTACATTACAGTAATGTTGTAGGAGCAATTAACAATTGTCAAAACTTGGCGAGACTGTAAATCTGAGGATCCAGGCGCTGGACCCAACATTCTCATGCTGGGTGGCACGTAATGGTCAGAAGTCGTTTTGCATCTCTGACTGAGGTCAGATTTTCCCAATGTGAGGACAAACCGCACATTTTACATGTTGTTTCGAAGTTTAGCAGAATCCTGGCAGCAACAAAGCCCAGAGAGTTGCTTAGTAAAAGGGACAAAGAGAAAATGCAAAATAAATGACATCCAAAAAAACTGATTCAACTCAAATTTAGTGCACTGGAGAAAAACAGTAAATTCAGTTAATCTCACTTCTTTTCCAGGAAAGCATCATTCAGGATTGGCCTGGAGATAAGGTTGACGCAGGAAAATCCCAAGAGTGTGAAAACAACATTTGCCCATGCTTTTATCAGACTGCTTGGGGAATTATACACTTTCAGGACTGAAAATGCAATTTCAAGTCCAATGCATAGTGTAAATGCATTAAATTGCATTTTTGTACTCCTATAAATGTTTCAAAATTTGTATTCCTGTATGTTGGATAGGTACAAGTACTTATCATGCTTTTTTTAATCATAGTATTTTGCTCTCTATTTATTCGGAATAAATGTTTATTTGTTTGCGTAATTGTTTACTCAAGTGATTTAATGAGACTGGTATCATACAAATGGTCCACATATTCTATTATTTGCTATTTCCTTAGATTTTTAGGAAGTATTTACTTTACTTCTTAACCTGCTCCTGCCAATACTCAAGAAATGGACAGTTAGATAACTCATTTGCTGCCTTTTTCAATGGGAGAGGCCAAACTTGACAAAATGCTAAATGACTATTCCTACTTGTTATAACCCTGCTTATTCAGGATCCTCAGCAGATTTTGCCCAACTTAATCAACACAGTTAGCCACATGCCAAATCCTTTAATTACCAACCCTCGCATCAATGGAAATAGTCTCTCCTTATGTATTCTATCAAAATATTGATAATTTCTACTAAACGTCCACTTAATCTTTCAGTTCTAATGAGAACTGTCCCAGTTTCCCTAACCACTTGACATAACAGAATTTGTTCATCAGTGGTAGCATTCTGCTAGCAGCTAATCCATATGAGTCAGCTGAAGGAAGGCAGTTGCTTTATGGATGGAGTAAACCTTATCATTCCCACATTCCAGGAGGTTAATTTATCTCCCACCAAAATGATCAGGAGAATCCCAGTGGAAATTGTATCACAGTGCCTTCAGGAGAATTGAGAGTAGGTGCAAATTGAAAGAAGATGTTAATTTTAGCAATGGTACCTTTGCTTTTCTAGTGAAAGAACAATCAAATAATACTTGCATGGCAATAAAAATGTACCAAAGCAACTTTGCAAGTATTAACTTTTGGATTTTCAGAGAAGATTATTAAAAAATTCATCTGTAATTTTTTTTTCAATTGTATCTTACAGGTTACATTACAGTGAAAGCACATAGATTTAACAAATATCCTACAAAATTTAAGTCATCTGTAAAACATCAGACTTTCATCTGGCTTTACAACATTACACCATCTGTTACTACTTTGTATACACAATTTCTAAGAAATATGCAGACAGTGTTTTAAGATAGTAGTTTTTTTCCAGTTGCAAATGTATCAGCGGGAGAAGATAATAAAGAAGAACATGGCAATTTAAAAAAAATGTTGTCTGATGAATAGCACAAGCTGGTTAAAAAGAAAGACTATTGCTTTGACAAAATTGATTCAGAATAGGAATTTTCTAGTAAACATAATAGTGATATTGTTAGTTTGTTTGGTTTTGACTGCTGATGGAAAAAAATCACATTTATGGTGCAGGTCCTCAGTCACATTTGTGATTCGTTTAACATAGTTGGACTAACATAAGCTCAGTGAAGAGGCCTTCTCCAACCTGTTAATCTGTCTTTTCTCTTTGCCAATGAATACTTGTTTATATATTAAGCCTTGGAGTAGCAGGGGATGACTTTGAGCCTGCACTCTCCATCTGCAGAAATGGTGCCGTGTGCTCACAATCTGGGGGGGCTTGGAAAATGTGGTTCGTACCAACTGTTTCTGAGTTCCGATCTTCCAGTCCCCTCGCCAGTGGAGTAGTGAGAAAAATTGCCGTGAAACCCCACGAAGCTCATTTTAATACATTAACATGTCATTAGCAAGGACTCTCTCCAGATCTCCTCCCCACCCACACCCCCACCCCCCAACCCCCACCGCCCCCATCACCGGATGGATAGCGAACGCCAGTGTGATGTCACGGCAGCACCATTTACAACAGCTCTACATAAGCATGAACCTGATGCCTTCACCTCTGTGGGGGAGTTTAGAGGTGAGCAGTCAGGCAGCCAGCACCCTCAGGATGTTCACTGCTCAGGGGGCATCGGAGAAGATTCCGGTGACGCAGGTAAGTGCAACTCAGGGCTGGAAGTGAGGGTCCCAGAATCACCATATCAAGAGAGAGAGGTCCGGGTGGAGTGAGGTGGGTGGGGGAGGGGTGGTCACTTACCTTCCCTTCATTTCAGGTATCCCTTGCTTTAAAGGTGTTGTGGAGGCTGATATGCAGGCAGTTCTTCTCATGACCTCCCTCCTGTGTTCCTGTCCATATCACAGCTGACCAAGTGCCCTTCCTTAGTGGGGGCTGGCCAGAAGATGGAGGGGCTTGAAAACAAGAGGCTGAGCACTGGGGGTGACAATGAGTTACCCGGGTGGGGTCCCATGAGAGGCTGGGCAGTAAGGGCAGAGTGGTGGATTCAGGAATGGGCTGCAACTCCCCTCATGTGGCTTGAAAGGCCTCGCACTTGAGGGAGGATGATTGCAGTGAGATTGGAACCCACATTCAGGCAGCAGTATGAGGACAAGGGGAAGAAGCTTCCCAGCAATCAAAAACCAATTGTCTGAGGTGCTTGCGTGTAATGGTAAATCTCAATGGATCATGGAAGGCTGCACGGCTCTGCAATTGTGACCTTGGAGAAACAGGGTGCCCTCTGGAAATGCATTGGTTATGTTAATTGCAGCTCAGATCATTTGGATGTGCCTTGTCTGCCACAAGAGGAAGACACTTGGTTGAACAGCCACCTCAGCCTCCCCCCACTAATGGGGGTTATGCCAATAAATGGTGTACAGCCAAAATTCAGAGCCATTTAGTGAAGACCAACTTTTAACACTTTGCGAGCCAGTGTCTCAGACATTGAGCTGACATTCCCAGAAAGGCTGTTACATCACATAGATAACATTGATGTGCTTTCCTACGCAAGGCATGATGGTGATGTCTATCATCACACACCCCAACTGAGGTCATGAAGGGGTGCATCGGCAAGGTCCCTTGTCAGGATGCAAACACTGGTCACATGCAGCCCTCTAGCATGATGCCAGGTTACTTTGGGTGTGCTTGGAGACTGGGGGAATGTGGGCATTTGGTGCCACTGAGACTCTGGTTTGTCGACAGGCTGCATCCTGCTGGAGTTGACAGAGACCAATGTGGAGATGTGACGATAGTCTCTGAGTGGAGGGTGTGAGGGATGACTATGAGGCCCCACACAGGTCAGGGATCCTGATGTTCACAGCTCTTTTCAAAGTCATCTAAAGTTCCTACAGACAAGGCAGTCATGGGCAATGGGGGCAAGCAGGAAGATGCAATTGAGACACAATCTTATTGAATGAAACAACAGGTTGAAGGGCAAAATGGCTTAAGTCCAATGTCCTATGTTTCTATGTCCAAATGTGGATGGAATTTATCACAAAACTGCATTATTGCATGAACAAAAAAATGTATTATTAACTTTATTTGGTGCAGCAGGACACAAAACTATCATTGAATAACTATGGCTGGATGGTAAATTGATGAAAGGACTCACAAATGTTCTCTTGTTTTGTTCTAAGTTCGCTGTCTAAGCTACTCTGTAAGTTATTTTAAGTGTTGCTTGTGGTTTTAAGTATCTATTTTTCTAACAGTATTACAGGATGGTACAGACATATGTCACCAAGTTCACACTCATGTCTGGGCCAATGCAATAGCATGGGACACACAATTACATTGGATAAGTATGGCTGGAGGCAGTCCACACTGGAAATTATACAAAAATTTGACTAAAGTACATTCAAAATTAGTGTTGATTCTTTTTCTGTTTTGCTGTGAGTTTACTTTCTGAACTACTCGATTAGCTATTTTGTGTGCTGCTTGTGGTTATGGATACCTATTCTGACTAACCATATTGTTAGAACTTGCATGATGATGCAGACCTATTGCAAGACCAACTGCACACCCATACCTGGACAACACAATAGCAGGAGCATTATGGTTGGATTTTTCCATGCTGCTGATATTTTTTCTCTTTCATTGGAAAGGTGTGCTGGTTAGTCACATTGGCCATGCTAAATTCTCCCTCAGTGTACCCAAACAGGTGCTGTAGTGTGGTGATTACGTGATTTTCACAGTAACCACATTGCAGTGTTAATGTAAGTCTACTTGTGACATTAATAAATAGATTTAAAAATACATAACAGCATAAGAACATAAGAAATAGGAGCAGGAGTAGGCCACCTAACCCTTCGAGCCTGCCTCGCCATTCAATAAAATCATGGTTGATATGAAGTGGATCAGTTCCACTTTCCCACTTTCTCCCCATAACCTTTAATCCCCCTGTCTATCAGAAACGTATCTACCCGTGACTTAAATATATTTAGCGAGGTAGCCTCCACCACCTCAACAGGCAGAGAATTCCAGAAGTTCAGAGATGCAGAGAGTGAAGAAATTCCTCCTCAACTCTGATCTAAACTATCCCCCCCTTATCTTGAGGCTGTGTCCTCTAGTCCTGCTATCCTTTCTAAGCGGGAAGAATCTCTCTACCTCGACCCTATCCATCCCCTTCATTATCTTATACGTCTCTATAAGATCCCACCTCATCCTTCTCAACTCCAATGAGTACAGACCCAGTATAATTAGTCTCTCTTCATAGGCCAACCCCCTCATCTCTGGTATCAGCCTAGTGAACCTCCTCTGCACTCCCTCCAAGGCCAACACATTCCTCTGCAAGTTCGGCAACCAAAACTGCACACAGTACTCCAGCTGCGGCCTCACCAGTGCCCTGTACAGTTGCAGCAAGACCTCCCTACTTTTATATTCTATCCCCCTCGCTATAAAGGCCAACATTCCATTCACCTTCTTGATCACCTGCTGCAGCTGCAGACTGGGTTTTTGTGACTCATGCACAAGGACCCCCAGGTCCCTCTGCACCGTAGCGTGCTGCAGCTTTTCACCTTTTAAATAATCCCTCCTACTATTATTTCTGCCAAAGTGGATAATACATTTGTTGTCCAACCCTAATTGCCCTTCAACTGGGTTGTTTGCTAAGCTATTTCAGAGGGCAATTAAGAGTCTGGAGTCAGAAATAGGCCAGATAAGTAAGAATGGCAAATTTCCTTCTGGATGGCATTAGTATACCAGATGGGCTTTTAAAAAATAACAATAGTAGATAGTTATTTATTGTTCCTGGTTATCATTAATGAAAACAACTTCATATTCTAGATTCATTAATTGACTTCAAATTCCACCAGTTACCATGGTTGCATTTGAATCCATGTTCCCAGGGCTTTAGCCCCAGTCTCTGCATTACATTTCAGTGACATGGTCACTATGCCACCATATCACCCATGTATATTGTAAGGCTGCTATCACATTGGGCAGCTCATGAATTGCAAAAGTGAAGTGGAAACAATGTATAATCATTTGAACCTTCCCTTAAGTTAATTAGTTTGAAATTAAAAGAATATAAGAGCTAGGAGCAGGAGTAGGCCATCTGGCCTCTTGAGCCTGCTCTGCCATTCAATAAGATCATGGCTGATCTTTTTGTGGACTCACTGCACTTACCCACCCACTCACCATAACCCTTAATTCCTTTACTGTTCAAAAATTTATCTATCCTTGCCTTAAAAACATTCAATGTGGTAGCCTCATTGCTACTTTCACTGGGTAGGGAATTCCACACAATCACAACCCTTTGTGTGAAGAAATTCTTCCTCAACTCAGTCTTAAATCTGCTCCCCCTTATTTTGAGGCCATGCCCCCAAGTTCTAGTTTCACCTGTCAGTGGAAACAGCTTCCATTCTTCTATCTTATCTATTCCCTTCATAATTTTATATGTTTCTATAAGATGTCTCCTCATTCTTCTGAATTCCTGTGAGTATAGCCCCAGTTTGCTCAGTCTATCCTCATAAGCCAACCTTCCCAACTCCAGAATCTCCTCTGTACCTCCTCCAGTGCCAGTATATCCTTTCTCAAGTAAGGAGACCAAAACTATACACAGTACTCCAGGTGTGGCCTCACCAGCACCTTATACAGATGCAACATAACCTCGCTGTTTTTAAACTTCATCCCTCTAGCAATAAAGGACAAAATTCCATTTGCCTTCTTAATTACCTGCTGCACCTGCAGACCAACTCCTTGAGATTCCTGCACAAGGACTTCTATTGCGGACACTTCTCCCAAACAAATATCAAATTTGCATAAAGACTGGAGTAAATCCCATTGGTTATTTCAGCAGGAGTTTCAGAATGAATCTCCCACACTCTGTGCATCACAGAGTGCACTAGCGTAAAACTCGTGAAAAATCTGTGAATGGGGTTGATTCCCGCTGGAGAATCCAGCAGCAAAGCACTGAACGAGCCACTGTGCATGCGCCGATCTGTCAGCACCGAGATTGGCGCAAGCACAGTGGCCCATCTGGGGGGGGGGCCTCGATGATCCTCCTTCACTCCAGTGGGGTTGGGCTGCCGACTCCAACAACTGAGGAGCTTCTGAAAATTCCACTGGGGTTAAACACTCCAGCTGAGGGGGGAGACTCTAACGGGCCTGGAGACTTCAGACCCAGGCCCACCAATGGGATTCAAATTATGTGCAAAGATTGCATAATTTATTCAGCTCCGCGCCAGAAATTGGCACAGAGCTGATGGCACGGAAATCTGGCTGCCAGAGAGTCATGAAGGCCATGGGTGTCCAATGGGGAGCCCGCTGCTTAAGTCTTCAGACCCATTGCTCTACAAAAGCAGTGCAACAGGCTATCTTTTTTGCTCTGGATTGCTGCAGCAAAGAATTGGTACAAATATGATCGGTCAAATGGCTTTCTGTGTTATGAAATTCTGTAGCCTCGATTTTCCATTCTGGCTCTAAGTTCTGTGGTGGATCTGGGAACAGGGAATGTTTCCCACCCAGAAGGTGATGGGAGTTCACTACAAATCGCATGATGTCAGCCCAATTAATTATATAGCTGAGGGTCTCCTGGTGTGTTGCGTGGCGAGTTGGGTTGGATGATGTCTTTCATATCTGGGTTTCATACTTAACAGACACCCAAACTCAAACTTCTTTGTTACTAACCCACTGTGAATCCCATTAGCAGGCCTGGGTCTGAAGTCTCTGGCTCCCTGATTCAGCGTTGCTTCCCTCTGCTCAATGCAGTGGAGGCCTGGAGGGGCGTTCTATTCCCTGAGGATGGAAGGAGGAGGTCAAGCCATGTGACCAGTCCTGCATGGGAGGAAGTGGCCAGGGTGATCAGTGGCTAGGCTACGGCCTCCGCCAGAGGACTGTCCTGCAATGCCAGAAACAGGTAAATGACCTCATTTGCACCACCAAGTTAAGTGAATCCTCAACTTTTCACATTCAACTCACTGAATGGTAGTAGAGACATGGCCCTCAATGGCAAGGACACCATCCATGCGGTCATACCTAAAGCAGCTACTCAACATGCTAAGTGATGCCCCATAGCCCCACTGCAGTCCGCCTAGTCTGCAGGTGGAGAGGGCTATGTGGACCCTTGACACTTCCACACAGTGAGATCAGATGCTGTCTAGGTGGGCACTGGGGAAGGGGGAGGTGGGACTCGGTGGGAAGAGGATGAAGCATTGAGGGCATCAGTAATCACTGCTAATGACATGCCTCTGTTAAACCTTTCCTTCTATCAGCATGGGCTCACCACTCTGAAGGGTGCTGTCCCAGAACCTCTGTGGGCAACCAGCAGTGTATCAATCCAGTGGGCTTTTTGTAAAACTGAAAGCTTGAGAAAGGTACGTGAGACCCAATGGCTCTCAACACCATCTTCTCTCTTTTCACAGAAAAGATTCTGACACAGAGAGAGAGAGAGAGAGAGACAGGAGAAGGCAAGCCTGACCTGAGTAACCTTACACGGTTCGTGGAGCGGGCAATCAAGTTACCCAGTAGGACAGTGGTGAGCACTGCTGCATCACAGAGTCAAGGACCCGTGGTCAATTTTTGCCTCGGGTAACTGTGTGGAGTTTACACATTCTCCCCGTGTCTGCGTGGGTTTCCTCCCACACTCCAAAGATGTGCAGATTAGACAGATTGGCCATGTTAAATTGATCGCCCCTTAGCCTCCCAAGATGTCTAGGTTAAGGGGATTAACCATGGGAAATGTGATGGGTTATGGGGATTGGGCAGGGAAGAGGGCTTGGATAAGATGTTCTGTCAGAGTCAGTGCAGGTTTGATGGGCCGATTGGCCTCTTTGGCACTGTAGTGATTCTCTGATTCTATAACTTTGTGGTGGGGAGGAACTGGACTAAGCCAATGCAATAGACAGGCAGCCTCCATCCATTAAAGAACCCATATAATGCTGTCGCATGGAAACATAAAGGTCCTGTTTTCTTCCATGTTGGAAGCAGCTCATGCAGTCACTCGCTTTCTTCTTCTCACTTACGGGAACAGGGGGGAGCCCAGAAGAGGAAGCCCTGACCAGCAGTACCTCCAGCCCACAGAGGACCATGGACATTGGGGAGGAGGAGGAAAGTGCACCAGCAGTCAGCTGCATCGTCCACCAGCACAAAGACTGGGTACAATGCTCCAGTTCAGGCAGGGTCTGACAGGCTGGTCGTCATCAGAAGGAGACGGCAGGATCAGCCAAGTTCATCAGCACTAGGAGGACTGCTGTGGAAGAGGCATTGGCGATGTCCAAATCAGGTGGTAAGCCTCTGGGATTGGCCCTGCATAAGATATTGGAGATGCAGCGAGAGGTAGTGGAACACCAGAAGTGGTGGCAGAGGCTCTCTACAGAATGGCATCAGAGGAGTTCTTCTGGTTGGTCTCCAATGAAGTGTTTCTGATCTGTGCATTCATGGAGGTCTCCACAGGGAGGACGGTGAACGCCATGGAGAATCTTGTCAGGCAGAACACCAGGTTTCTGTTGGAGATGTATGCCATCCTGCATTCTCAGGACTCATTCCGGGAGAGTCCCAACATATGCATGCCATATTAGTGTGGATGTATTCTGGACTATGTCATATCCCATTGGCTGCATGGATAATTAGACACAAGGAGGGGGACAGTTCCAATCTGGGCTTCATCTGCATCCCATTAACAGGAGAGAAAACAGCTTCAAGCTGGCCTGCACTGGGAACTGCAATCTGCCATAATGGACGGATGTGTACATTCCCACCATCATTTCACGCTGATAGGAAACCAAATTTTCAAAGTTCGTCACATTGCAATCCCACTCCCTGCCCCCACCACCACCACCACCACCACCACCACAATCCTGGCCACCATTAAAAGCACCACTGTTGGAACTGGAAAATCCTGTCCGATGATACTAAGAAGTATTAAAGTCTTTTCAGTTTTGTAACATACTAAGAACATAAGAACATAAGAAATAGGAGCAGGAGTAGGCCATCTGGCCCTTCGAGCCTGCCCCGCCATTCAATAAGATCATGGCTGATCTGTCGTGGCTCAGTTCCACTTTCCCGCCCTCTCCCCATAACCCTTAATCCCCTCTCTTATCAAAAACCCATCAACCCGCTTCTTAAAAATATTTAGCGAGGCAGCCTCCACCACTTCAACGGGCAGAGAATTCCAGAGATTCACCACCCTTTGAGTGAAGAAGTTCCTCCTCAACTCCGTTCTGAACCGCCCCCCCCTTTATCTTGAGGCTGTGCCCCCTAGTCCTACTGTCTTTTTTGAGCGGGAAGAGTCTTTCCACCTCTATCCTATCCATCCCATTCATCATCTTATACGTCTCAATGAGATCTCCCCTCATTCTTCTAAACTCTAACGAGTACAAGCCTAGTTTATTCAGCCTCTCCTCATAGCTCAACCCCCTCAACTCCGGTATCAGCCTAGTAAACCTCCTCTGCACTCCCTCCAAGGCCAAAATATCCTTGCACAGGTGCGGCGCCCAAAACTGCACACAGTACTCCAGCTGCGGCCTCACCAATGCCCTATACAGCTGCAGCAAGACCTCCCTACTTTTATATTCAATCCCCCTCGCTATGAAGGCCAGCATCCCATTCGCCTTCCTGACCACCTGCTGCACCTGCAGGCTGGGTTTTTGCGACTCATGCACAAGGACCCCGAGGTCCCTCTGCACCGTCGCCTGCTGCAGTTTTTCGCCCCGTACGTAATAGTCCTTCCTACCATTCTTCCTACCAAAGTGGACCACCTCACACTTGCCAACATTAAATTCCATTTGCCATTTCCTGGCCCATTCGCCCAGCCTATCTAGATCCTTCTGCAGACTCTCCACACCCTCCGCACAATTTGCCTTTCCCCCAATCTTGGTGTCATCAGCAAATTTCGACACCCT
The DNA here is from genome assembly GCF_965287045.1 of Carcharhinus amblyrhynchos. Lineage (NCBI taxonomy): Eukaryota > Metazoa > Chordata > Chondrichthyes > Carcharhiniformes > Carcharhinidae > Carcharhinus > Carcharhinus amblyrhynchos. The sequence continues at coordinate 95,773,734 of NC_137326.1, read as the reverse complement.
ACACTCGGTTCCCTCCTCCAGATCATCTATATAAATGGTAAATAGCTGAGGCCCCAGCACCGACCCCTGGGGCACCCCACTAGTCACCAACCGCCAATCCGAATAGCACCCATTGACCCCCACTCTCTGCCTCCTATTTGACAACCAATCCTCTATCCACGCTAACACCCTACCCCCAACTCCATGTCCTCTGACCTTCTGCAGTAACCTCTTGTGAGGTACCTTATCAAACGCCTTCTGAAAATCCAGAAAGACCACATCCACCGGCTCTCCTCTATCCACCGCCCTAGACACATCCTCATAGAACTCCAGTAAATTTGTCAGACACGACTTCCCTTTAATGAAACCGTGTTGCGTCTGCCCTATCAAGCAATTCCCTTCAAGATGCCTCGCAATTTCCTCCTTAATGACGGATTCTAACATTTTACCTACCACAGACATTAAACTAACCGGCCTGTAATTCCCCGCCTTTTGCCTGGCACCCTTCTTAAACAACGGCGTAACATTAGCCGTTTTCCAATCCTCCGGCACTTCCCCGGAATCCAGCGACGTCTGGAAAATAACCACCAAGGCATCCACTATCACCTCCGCCATTTCTTTCAGAACCCTCGGATGCATTCCATCCGGTCCTGGGGACTTGTCCACAATCAGCCCCTCCAGTCTGTCGCGCACCACCTCTCTAGTAACAGTAATGTCATTAAGACCCTCCAGTCCTACCACCTTTCCATCGCTAACACCCGGCAAATTATTCACGTCCTCCTCCGTGAAGACAGAAACAAAAAAGTTATTCAAGACCTTAGCCATATCCCCATCCCCTACCACTAGGTCCCCTTTCTCATCCGCTAAGGGACCAACGTTCACCCTAGCCAGCCTCTTCCTTTTTATATATTTATAAAAACTCTTGCTATCCTTTTTTATATTAAGCGCTAGCCCAGCTTCATAGCTTCTTCTACCCTCCTTTATCAACTTTTTTGTCAATCTTTGTTGACATTTAAACCTTTCCCAATCGTCCTGGTTATGAGCAAGACAAACTCTGTAGGTTTACTCTTCTCATTTTCATTTATGATATTGGCATTACAGTGTACATTGTATCACACCTGTTCAATCAGGATGTTAAAAGTGATCTTCCATCTGATCAATTTCTCTGGAACCCGTTAAGTACTGTTGAAGTAACGCAAAAACACATTCAAAAATGAAACTTTGGATGTGCTATTACATTGAAATATATCATTAACATCATTACATAGGCCATAAAAATAAAATACATTATTTGAATGGGTAGCTAAAAATTGATTCAAACCATTAATTAGTTTGTAATCAATTTATTCCATCAAATAAACTACTTCGTAATTTGAAAAAACTGAACTTATTGCATTTAGGATTCAATATTCTTTTAAGAGCTGTTCTGTGACTATCTGAATATTCTCAAAGTTCATGCCATCCTTCCTAAAGTATGCTGCCTAGAATTAAACGCAGGCTTGAATTCTCCAGGTGTTCACATCAGTGAGATTCTCTGGTCCTGTTGCAGTGAACAAAGATTTGGTTGTGGCAACAGAGGGGCATGAATAGCTGGAGAATTCTGGCTAGAATATTCTATTTCAGATCAAATTGGGATTTATAAAAGTTTAGCATAATCTCTTGTTCTCTCTTTCTATTGATAAATTTGCACCTGAATATGCCAACATCTTCATGCACAGGCTCAAACAAGACCTCTTCACCGCACAGGACCTTCAACCGACGCTATACACTAGATACATCGATGACATTTTCTTCCTTTGGACTCATGGTGAACAATCACTGAAACAATTACATGATGACATCAAGAAGTTCCATCCCACCATCAGACTCACCATGGACTATACTCCGGAATCGATTGCATTCTTGGACACATGCATCTCCATTAAGGATGGCCACCTCTCTGTACCGCAAGCCGACAGATAACCCCACAATGCTCCACTTCTCCAGCTTCCACCCTAAACACTTAAAAAAGCCATCCCCTACGGACAAACCCTCTGTATACAGAGGATCTGCTCAGATAAGGATGATCACAATTGACACCTCCAGACGCTGAAAGATGCCCTCATTAGAACAGGATATGGCGCTCGACTCATCGAACGTCAGTTCCGATGCGCCACAGCGAAAAACCACACTAACCTCCTCAGAAGACAAACACGGGACACGATGGACAAAGTACCCTTCGTCGTCCAATACTTCCCTGGAACGGAAAAGCTTTGACAACTTCTCTGGAGTCTTTAACATGTTATTGATGAAGACAAACATCTGGCCAGGGCCATCCCAACACCCCCACTTCTTGCCTTCAAATAGCCACACAACCTCAAACAGACCATTGTCCGCAGTAAACTACCCAGCCTTCAGGAGAACAGTGACCACAACACCACATAACCCTGCCACAGCAAACTCTGTAAGACATGCCGGATCATCGACACGGATGCCATCATCTCACGTGAGAACACCATCCACCAGGTACACGGCACATACTTTTGCAACTCGGCCAACGTTGTCTACCTGATACGTTGCAGGAAAGGATGTCCCGAGGCATGGTACAATGGGGAGACCATGCAGGCGCTACAACAATGGATGAATGAACACCACTCGACAATCACCAGGAAGACTGTTCCCTTCCTGTTGGCGAACACTTCGGCGGTCACGGGCATTCGGCCTCTGATCTTCATGTAAATGTTCCCCAAGGCGGCCTTCACAACATACAATAGCGCAGAGTTGCTGAGCAGAAACTGATAGCCAAGTTCCGCACACATGAGGACAGCCTCAACTAGGATCTTGGGTTCGTGTCACACGATCTGTAACCCCCATGACTTGCCTGAACTTGCAACATCTCATTTACTGTCCTGTCTGGAGACAATACACATCTCTTTAACCTGTGCTTAATGCTATCTCCACTCACATTGTCTGCACTTTTAAGATTTGAATAGCAGATTAGCTGTAAATACTCGCATTCTAATCAGTATTCTGTAAACTGAGTGTGCGCCTTTACATGCCCTGTTCGGGATCAGAAGTCTCCACTCACCTAACGAAGGAACAGCGTTCCGAAAGCTAGTGACGTTTACTACCAAATAAACCTGTTGGACTTTAACCTGGTGTTTTGAGACTTCTTACTCTATTGATAAAGCCATGGACCTTGTACAACCTTCTCAATTTATCCTGCTACCTACAAAGAGTTATGTATATAAATGGCAGGTCTCTCTCTGTTCCTGGATCCTTAGGTGAGCATTGTCAGTAGTATAAGTGAGGAATCAATCTGAGTCAGGTGGTAGCACGCTAGTTTTTAAATGACACAGTTACAAACAGTAACTCGTAACCAGCACTGAGCTGGTACTGCAATGTCAGAGGTGCCATCTTACAATAAGACATTACAATTGAGGCCTTTCTATCTGTCACTTGTGTTTCAGGGAAATGTTAAAGATCACTTTAAAGACAAACAAAAGGTTATTACATTTCTGATTAACAGCTCTCATTCCACCAGCGCCCCCAAAACAGGTTATGCATTGTGCTGTTGTTTGCGAAACCTTGTTGTGAAGAAAGCATTTGCAGTACAACAATGTGTACAACGATCTGGTCCAGTAAACCTGCATTTTTTTAAGAGGTTTATGTGAGAAGTGATGACATACCATATAAACGCACATCTTTTCTTCCTCCAATTGCTGGTATGGGAATGATATCATGACTTACGTTCCATCTGCAACTATAATGATCGTACATTGTGTATATTGAAATATTTTAATTCGAAACATAGAAACATAAAAAAAAAGCAGGAGTGGGCCATTCGGACCTTCAGGTCTCCTCTGCCATTCTTTTTGATCATGGCTGATCATCAAATTATATATCCTGATCCCACCTTCCCCACCTCCACCCCCCATCCTCCCCATATCCCTTAATCCATAGCCCCAGGAGCTGTATCTAGTATAGATTAATTAGTTGCCTTCCATGTTTGAGAACTAACTCCTAACAGGGCCAAAGACTTTGCAAGTGTGCATCGGCTGGAGAGACTGCAGGTGGGATTTTATGGCCTTGCACAGGCAAGACTGGATATTTCCACCCAAGATCAACAGAGATTTCCACTGTCGGACACTTGCATGCGCGATCCCATGGCAGGTGAGGTGAAGAGTTCCGGACTTTATGATCTATTCCTGGGTAGCCCTAACTTTCCTCCCCTTCCCAAGCATTTTGTGGTAATCCCAATAGCTTTAATGCCACATTGATACATAAAGTAGAAGGAAGTTGAGTCAGTTAAATTACATGATAGGTTATCTCACAGTAAAGATATTAAATGAAAGTAAGAAATTATGATATCCTGAAAAAGATAGACAACATTGCTTATTTTTCCATTTTTTATTCATTCATTGGACATGGGCATTGCTGGCTGGCCAACATTTATTGCCCAGCCCTCGCCGACCTTGAGAAGGTGATCGTGAGCTGTCTTCTTGAATCGTCGCAATCCACCCACTGTGAGTGGTCCCACAGTATTTAATTTAATAATTTTTACAATACTGTTCTTTGGTATCTTGACCATATTCTTCATGGATAAGGCTACAGAGTGAGATTTGAAAATCCAATCACTAAGTGCATCAGTGCCAAACTAGATCTCATGTGATGCATGCACCAGTGTCCTTTTGGGGATCACTGTCTGCAATGGGAACTCCAGTTATGTTTTATCCCCTCCCAAGTTTGGAAGCAGTGCCGCCTGACCTGAGCTCTGTCACTGCTGCACCAAGATCAGCCAAGACAGAACAGAAGGCAAGATCTGGAAATTGCTGTCTCACATAGGAAAACGTCTTTATCTTTTGAGAGTTGAACAAGGCTCCTTTAATTCCAAAAATTCAGTTACAGGAATATAAGCTCAATTTCTCAAATCATTCCTTAGCAGTAAATGCTCTGATTAAACACATTGAGTTGTGTTTTTGTAAGTTAATATGTACTGGAGCTGCCATTATTATCTTGGTGACTTACATACAGTCCTTATAACTTAAAACATGAATATCATAAGCCTTATTTTCAGTAGTGAAATATCAGCCTGATCCATTTAGATTCAGTTTGGTTTTGTGTTACTCTGTGTTCTGTAGTGGCCCAAAGCCAAAATGCAGACGACATAAATATCACATTACTGTAATTTTATTGCCTGAATTATGCAACTGGTATCAAAGCTTTTTGCAAAGTACATCTCTGCTAATTCAGTGTCAAACCAAGAGTGATTTGGTGAATATTGGTAAGAGGATCATTGATTAGATAGCTTGCCAATACAGACCACTTTAGCCTATCTGAATGCTGGCCATTTAGGTAATGTACTTCGTATTTAGACAGCTGTTGCTAGCTTTAGAACTGTATCAAAGCAATATGCCAACATCTTCTGGGCAGAAAGAAGATAAGAAAACATTGAGAAAGATTTGCTTGCTTCTTTTCAATTAAAACCAATGTTAGTTTGGTTTAGTGGGTAACTTACTCATCTGAGTCAGAAAGTCATAGCTTCAGACCTCATTCTAAGATTTGAAAAGATAATTTGGCTTGATATGTCAACATATTAACGCATACGTTTCCGCACACATGAGAACGACCTCAACCGGGCTCATGTCACACTATCTGTAACCCCCATGACTTGCCTGGACTTGCAAAATCTCATTAACTGTCTTATCTGGAGACAATACACATCTCTTTAACCTGTACTTAACGCTCTCTCCACTCACATTGTTTGTACCTTTAAGACTTGATTAGCTGTAAAGACTCACATTCCAATCATTCTGTAAATTGAGTTTGTGTCTTTATATGCCCTGTTTGTGATTAGAACTCCCACTCACCTGATGAAGGGGGAATTAGCGCTCTGAAAGCTAGTGGCTTTTGCTACCAAATAAACCTGTTGGACTTTAACCTGGTGTTGTGAGATTTCTTACTGTGTATTCCAACTAATGCAGGCGGGTAAACTTCGCAGTGTTTGCCAATTTAAACAAAGGGGAATCTGCTACAGTGCTGAACTCACTGTAGAGTGGCTGCATATCCGAGCCAGCGGCAAGTTCATACAAGATTGGAAGCACTTAAAACCAGTACAAACTGCATAAAGACAACTGGGGGAAACATTCTTGATGTGGAGATGCTGGCGTTGGACTGGGGTAAACACAGTAAGAAGTTTCACAACACCAGGTTAAAGTCCAACCAATTTATTTGATAATATATGGACAAGCTTTCAGGGTTTGCCCCTTCATCAGGTGTGTGGCCCTCTCACCTGACGAAAGGGCAAACCCCGAAAGCTTGTGGGTTTACTATCAAATAAATTGGTTGGATTTTAAACTAGTGTTGTGAGACTTCTTACTGTGAAAACATTCTTAGCAGGGAGATCAGTGATTAATAGTATATTATGCTGGGACAGTGTTCAAATATACCACGGAGGCCTTGATGCAGAAGTAGAACAGGAGGAGACAGATGCTCCATCAATAGGGAACCAGGAGGTCTTTCACACGGACTCTGTGAAGACAATGGGAGTAGCTACCCATGACAATCAATGCAGCCGAATAGACTGAGAATCTGGATCCAGTGCTGCAAGAAGTTCAATGACCTCACACAAATGCTCATGGTCAGTGCTATATCCTTAAATGCTCTGGGTGCGATTTTCCCAGCCTGCTGCAGAGACCAGGAAATGTCAGTGGGTGGCCAAAAATGAGAATCCCAATCTTCCAAGGCCATTATTTTCCAGATAATCAGTCTCACGCCGGGGAACAGCAGGGATGTCTGGCTGGGGTCGGGGCTGGCGAGCGGGAGGCTGGTGATTGGGGGTGCATGTGCAGTGGTTCCTTCAGCAATCTAATGCCGGCCTCTCGGGCAGAATTAGGCCCCGACCCCTCCTACCAGCGTAAATCCCCTGATAACCTCTGTGCTGCAGAGAGTGCAGGAAATTCATTAAACTAAGCTCGCCCAAAAAATGGGCAGGAAAGCATCCCCTCTTCCCGTCTGTTGGGCACCTAGTTTTTTTTTTGGAAAATCATACCCTATATCCTTACAACAAATTCATATACAGCTCAATTTATCAATCCCCTCCTCTCAGCAATCAATGATTTCTATCAATCAGGACCCACATTTCACATGCGTAACTTCACCTCATCCCGACACAATGATCACTTGTACAAGTCCCATAGCTTGCACACTCTGCCAGTTATTCAATTCTGACAAGTGCATCACACAAATAGATAGCATCCCACACTCAGTAATACACTTCCCCATCTCTTGCAGGACAGGGTGGTGCATTACGGCAGGTATAATCACCTAAACTGTAAGGGACAGGCATGGCTGCCTGCCCTTACCCATGATGGAGGAGTGACAGAGGCTGGAACCATTCAAGGTGACGGTATGCTCTTCTCATATCCCACTTGACATTATTCTGCAATCTCTTCTGATTTGCCAGCTATAGATGGTGTAAGCATACACCTCTTGTTTTTCCTGCTTACTTGATTGCAACCCTACTCTTGTGTTATTCTTCATTTAGATACTGAAGAACTACAAGCTGGACAGACAGTGCTGCAGGAGCATGAAGTGCAAGAGGAACAAGAAACTGATGGTGATGAAGCACTCCGCATGCTTCCATCCACACTCTAATTGTCAGGCAAATGCTCTCACCAAAATTGCTGCACCCGGTGGCAGAAATGTGCATGTGTGGCCCGACGTGTGGGCAGCACAGTGGCACAGTGGTTAGCACTGCTGCCTCACAGTGCCAGGGACTAAGGTTCAATTCCAGCCTTGGGTCACTGCCTGTGTAGAGTTTGCACTTTCTCTGCATATCTATGTGGGTTTTCTCCGGGTGCTCTGGTTCCCCCCACAGTCCCACCCGCACCCCCCCGCCCCCCCCCCCCCCCCCCCCCGCCCCCACACCCCCACTCACCAGCCCAAAGGTGTGTAGGTTAGGTCGATTGGTCATGTTAAATTGTCACTTTGTGTCAAGGACGTTGGCAAGGTAGTTAGATAGGATTACAGAGATAGGGCCTGGTTGGGATTGCTGTCCCAGGTGCAGGTTCGATGGCCTAAATAGCCTCCTTCTGTAGGGAATTCAATTATTCTATAACACCATTTTGCAACCAAACCAGTGGCTGTAGTGCTGGAAATTCAGGTGCAACACAACTGGAATTTGCTGCCATAGTCTTTTGTGATTAGTGAAAGTAGACTGCTTTATAAAGAATAACTAAATGATAAACAAAGATTCTCGTTTCTCTGCAGTGGTTAAGTGCATTATATAATGCAGAATAGGACCAGACAGGATGACAAGGAACCAAGATTAATGTCCGTGCACATTAAATTAGATGATAGAATGCAGCAATTTGACTGGCCTCAGTAATCCTGGAGAAAAAAAAGAGTAACCTAAACTTTCTGATCCTGATTTTTATTTGGTAGTCCAGGCTGGAAAATTAACATATATGCATGCTAGATAAGTGCTGGACCAAAGTCACCTTATCATGCCCCTTACAGTTAACCAGCGTATTCACTCAAGCTTAAGTTTTCAATTTTTGCTGCAGTTTGGACTGTTTATTTTGTTCTGGAGGGGTCGTTTAGCGGGTTCCTTACTGGGTGCCACGCTCTCCATGCATCTCCGGATTTCCGGCGTCATCAGCTCCACCCTGGGAATTGACATGGAGCTGATTTAAATATTTAAATCACTGTTTGAACCCTATTATTAAGTCCGGGATTGAAATCTCCGGGCCCGTAAACCTCTCCCCCACCCACCAGGAATGGTTCACTCCAGCGGAGTATACAACAGCTCCCCACAAGCGGAGAGCTGGTGGCCCAACCCCGCTGGAGTGAAGGGGGGACCATGGAGGCCACCCAAAGGGTCAGGGGTAAGAGGGGTGTGCTGCCTGAGCATTGTCAGCCTGGCAGTGCCAGTCTGACCTCCAGGCACTGCCCAAGGGGCAAAGTGGCAATGTGCAAGGGGCATCTTGGCATTGCCCGCTAGGCATCAGGCAATGCCAAGGGGTCACAGCCAGAGGGGGCTGGAGCCTGCTGGGACGGAGCCTGTGAGGGGTGAGATCGATGAAGGTGGGGCTCCTGCTGCGTAGGATCAGTGGCAGAGGGAGGAAAGGGGCTGATTGGAACTGGCCATCAGGATAAGGGTGGGGCAGGGCTTCCGAGAGGAGTTTTGCTGTCAGGGGGCAGGGTCAGCACTGCTGTGTTGGGGAATGGGGGGCCAGGACTGTTAGCGGGTGGTCGGGGAGATAGGGGCTGGTGGGGGAGGAGGTGGGGTGGCAGTGATCAGGAGACCAGCAGTGTGAGGCTCCTGTGCATACGCCAATATCCACTATGACAGATTGGCACATACGCAAAGGCCCGCTCACTGCTGGGCTGCCAGCCTCTCCAGTGGGAATAGGCTTTACCCCCGGATTTTCAACATAAATCTCTGTGATGCACTCTGCGGTTCCAGAGTGCGGAAAATTCATTTTGAAAATCCCAGTAAAGAAACTATCTGGATTTACTCCAGTTTTCCCTTGAATTCGGCACTTCGAACTTTTTTGGGAGTGCCCCGGCCCTGATGTTGCAGTACCATTTTCTGAGGTTTGATCATCCGCAAAGCTTGAGTGCAGAAACTACACTACTGATGGGAAAAGATTTTAAAATAAAACAGCTAATGAACCAAAACAAAGGAACAAAAACTTTGATGGCCTCAGAGTGTATCTCAATCCATCTTCATCCTCTGTGCAATTGAGGTATCCACTCTGGAAGCCAGCAATGTAATGTGCTGGCCCAGAGGTGGAGCAAAGTTTCACCTCATAACTGTCTGTTATTATTATTGGCCATTATGTGTAGCTGTTCTAGGAGTCCACATTTCACAGACATTTATCTCACCAAGGCACCTCATCATGTCCTCTTCAAATCCTTGACCTCTAACACCTACCAGGCCAAAGGTAGCAGAAGCATGGGAACATTATCTTAAGTTCCCTTCCAAGCCACACATCATTCTGGCTTTGATTCTTGACAACCTCATGGTTCCTTCATGGTCGTTGTGTCACTCGGATAGGTTAAAAATCTGGAATGTCCTCCCTCATAGAACTGTGACAGTCCTTCTATCTTGGACTCTACGCCTGATACCTCATTAGTACTCAGAAAAGTACACTGATATATAGTTATCACTTGTTTATTTGCAGTACGTCTAAACGTTTCATAGAGTAGGCATGTTGTTCTGAGGAATAGTGTTCTAACCTTTCTCTCTCTGTCTGACAGCGAGAGAAGCCGGAATGCTACCACTGTTCACGCTGGCAGGATTTTCCCATCCTGCTGCAGTGAATGGAGATTTGGCTGGGTGCCAAATTCTCTGACCCCACTGCAACGGGAGCATGATGTGAACAGTCAGTGAGATCGTACCCAGAGAGTTGAATACATGACTGACTGATGTCAGTGTTACAACATCATCTATATTACACATCAGCAGATCCCATCTGTTAACCCTTTATAGTAAACCTTCACCCCACCCCGCCAGCCCCAGGTATATTATCTTATTTTGTAACAACAAAATTTCACTGGCAAAACAGTGCCAGTAATAATAAGAGGAGCAAAAAACCGAGCAAGAACCCAACTTTTTGCCTCTCACCTGATCTTACCAGCTCACCACACTAATAAGCTGGTATGACGAGTGGGTATGATCACCCCTGAAGGATTTTTCATCGCAGACACCTATAACTACGCAATCATGGATTATATTGTCCTTCAGCATCCTGTATCTCCAAGAACTAGTTGGGTGATAATGTTAGTTAGAATTAATTCAATCAATTTCCCAGGTCATTGTGATCTCTGGTTAAAATGTATTTGTTCAATTACTAAGTTTCACTTGGGGTTAAAATAAGTGTCATTGGCTTTGAATGCCATCTCAATGTCCACAGTGGACTTCTCCACACCTTGCCTCAGGAGAATGTTGTCTGCTACTGGACCTACAATGAGAAGAAAGAATAGATTGATGCTTTTGCACTTTAAAGTGAAGGTCTGATGTTGCTCGAAAGCAGAGGAAATGACATCTCCACAACTCCCATTGTGTCTCTGAGGGCCCTCGATGCAGTCAAATAGACAGAGTGGAGCCAGAGACTGGTCACCATGTGTGGACATCATTACCTCGCTGCAGTAAGCTTCCTCCTTCCATCAATTCTTTACAAGCTGCTGTCAAGCTTTTCCTCACTCTGATTTATTTAGTAACACTGATGTATTTTTTACATTGATGTTTCCACTGCTACCACCATTTTATGATCTGCACCTTTTGCCTGTGGACTCTGAGTGTAATACCTGGTTAGTAAACAGATTGTAGACGTATTCTAGTACCTGCTTAATACTTGCTTAAAGATACTACAAATGAACAGGCTACAGAATAGGCACGTTGCATCTCGGCATGGTGTTTCTCCCTCTCTCTCTCTCTCGTCTAACACATGACAGACTGATATCAGTACTACATGGTCATCAATGTCATACATTAGTATATCCCATCTGTTAATCCTTTATACCTCACCTTCATCAGATGGACTACAGAGATTCAAGAAGTTGGCTGATCACCACCTGCTCAAGGGCAATTCGATAATAAATGCTGACCTTAACATTTTCACTCACCTCCCATGGTAGAACATTTTTTTAAAAAATCTGGTTCTGTGATCATCTATCCCACCATCATTACTAATTCTTTATGTCAAGTGCTGCACATATGATTGCTGACAATTTTACTAGGTGTAGTCAGTGCAGGTATGTTTCCTATTGGTAATCTCACAGTGCCTCTTTCATGCAATGGCACTGAGATCATGACATATTGTTATTACATGATCATTGTCAAGTCAATTTACCTTGGACCACATTTGTGATGGATGACGCTTGGCAAGTGTGGTCAATCAGGGTATACAGGCTGCTGATTGCCCTGGGATATCCTGGGTGGCATGGTGGTACAGTGGTTAGCACTGCTGCCTCATAACGCCAGGGACCCAGGTCTAATTCTGGCCTCGGGTCACTATCTGTAATGAGTTTGCAAATTCTCACCTTGTCTGCATGGGATCCCTCCGGGTGCTCCGATTTCCTCCCACAGTTCAAAGATGCATGGGAGGATGTTAGGTTGATTGGCCATGCTAAATTGACCTTAGTGTCAGTGGGATTAGCAGGGTAAATATGTGGAGTTACGGGAATAGGGCCTGGTTGGAATTTTGGTCAGTCTGATTCAATGGGCCGAATGGCCTCCTTCTGCTTATATGGATTCTAAGGTTCCAGCAGTAGCATTGAAAGCAGGATACATTTAAATTAAAGGAAGCAACTGACATTAAATGGTTAAGCATTCATGCATCTTAGTGGTGCTATCAATCTTACTTGCACTGTCAACCATAGCAAGGTCTGTGCCTCTGTCTGTTGATGTATGTGTGAGATTCCCAAGGTGAGTAGAGGGCATTTTGTTTCCAACCTGCCATCCCTTCTCTCATTCTTCCACTATCACAGATGAAAGCATTCCCTTTGCGAAATCCAGCAATACCAGTAATATAATTTAAAAATTGGCAGTGTTGCTTATGAAGCTGTCAGTGTCAACAGCAAAAAATAAAAACAAAAACAGAAAAAAAGCCAGGAATGATTGCAACGGTTACATATTTGGACTACTTAAAAACAGCTACCACCGCAACTAATTGCTTGCAAATGCTGGCTAACAATTTTACATGAGTAGCTTCTAAAAATAAAGCTGACAAACCTGAAAGTTGGAAACTGGAATGCAAAATGAATGCATTCCCAAATTGGAATTTACACGAAGCATTCGCATGTTTGAGTTTGATACATTTAGCTCTTCCAGCCTCACCACAGAAATTGGGTGTGGCATAAAGTGGGCAGAAAAGACCATAATTATGGGTGGAGGAGGTGCTGACTTCAACAGAAGCTTCACTTGTTTCTCTATCTTTGTTAGTAAATCTTTAAGACCCTTCATTGAAGTCCTTATTTTAAGGTGATCTCCATGCAATACTGAAGTTTGGTAAAACGTCAGGTGAACTCTCCATTCACCTGAAGAAGAGGGAAACCTCGAAAGTTAGTGAGTTTACTATCAATAAATCTGTTGGACTTAAACCTGTTGTTGTCAGACTTTTTACTGTGTTTACCCCAGTTCAACGCCGGCATATCCACATCATGAATACTGAAGTTTGCCATTTATTTTCACTCATTAATTCCACTCCCATTGCTAATCTGTATCAAACGTGTGCTGCTGGGATGTGCAGCCCTGGTCTTTGGACATCTACTTCCCAAGCTGATTGTTTACAATTGGCGCTAAAGCTTTTAGTTACCTCATGGCTATCTTTATCCACATTCTCCTTGGTGTATTACTTTCTGTTTTGTGCTTTAAATTTGCATATCAGAAGAACATTCCTGTAATTGTTCCCCACAACTGTCCTGCTGACAGTCACAGTCTCACTTGCAGCTGGCAAATTGCTGTGTGTGTGAATTCCTGCAGGCATTCATCTAGTGCATTTCAAGTTGGAGGAGAGATAGGCGTGTCTGTAAAGGCACAAAACAGCACTCAGGGCATTTGCTACCCACCCAAAACTTCATCCTTATTTGCTTGAAGTTGCACATTCAGACCTAAGGATATCTGCTTTATGCTGACACGATAGAGAAGAAAGCCCACCAATGCCTCTACTTTTTCAAAAGACTAAGGAAATTAGACATGTCAGCTATGACTCTCACCAACTTTTACCGATGCACCATAGAAAGCATTCTTTCTGGTGTATCACTCTTGGTATGGCTCCTGCTCTGTCCAAGACAGCAAGAAACTACAAAAGGTCATGGATATAGCCCAATCCATCATGCAAACTAGTCTCCCATCCATTGGCTCCGTCTACATTTCCCGCTGCCTCAGCAAAGCAGCCAGCATAATTAAGGAGTCCGCATACCCTGGACATTCTCTCTTCCACCTTCTTCCATCAGGAAAAAGATACAAAAGTCTGAGGTCACCTACCAACTGACTCAAGAACAGCTTCTTCCCCGCTGCCATCGGACTCTTGAATGGATCCCCCTTGCATTAAGTTGATCTTTCTCTACACCCTAGCCATAACTGTAAACACTACATTCTGCACTCACTTGTTACCTCCTCTATGAATGGTATGTTCTGTCTGTATAGCTGCAAGAAACAATACTTTTAACTTATGCTAATGCATGTGACAATAATAAATCAAATCAAGTTATGCAGAAAGACATCTCTTTCTCCTCTATACTTCAAAAGTGAGGGGGAGGGAGAAGTCTTCAACTTGTTCTGTTAGGTTCTACTTTTACCTGTATAATCATAACCAAAGCACCCCTATCAACAGATTGCCTTGTCATCCTACGCCATCAACTCTGGAGACCTGGAGGTTCCTTCTGCGGCTCACTCCTTTTCCTTATCTCAGTGTTATCTCTCAGTGATATCACCTTCAGACATGGGGTCAGTTGCTCCAAGTAATGGATGATGGATTGTCATGTTGCCTTGAGAGAATAGCCTTCTACCTATTGCCTCATTGTTAGGTTGTCTTACAGCATGTTCAGGGATCTGTGTGGGTACGGGCCAGAGGCATTAAGTATAGAGTATGTTATCTGCAGTTTAAAGTTTATTTATTAGTTTCACAAGTAGGCTTACATTAACACTGCAACAATGTTACTGTGAAAGTCCTCTAGCTCAGGAACACTGAGGGAGAATTTAGTGTAGCCAATGCACTTAACCAGCACATCTTTCGAACTAGTGGGACGAAACTGGAGCACCCGGGGAAACCCACACAGACTCCACACAGACAGTGACCCAAGGCTGGAATTGAACCCGGGTCCCTCGGAGCTGTGAGGCAGCAATGCTAACCACTGTGCCACCATGCTGCCCAGCAATCAAAGTTCTCTCAATTCAATCCACCAAATTTCTAATCTGGGATTGAGAAATCCCTGTACTTGAAAATCTGAATTTCAATAGCCTCATTTCTGACATTTTTTTAATCATTCACAGAATGTGGACATTGTTGGGAAGGCCAGCATTTATTGCCAATCCCTAATTGCCCTTGAGAAGGTGGTGGTGAGCTGCCTTAACCCCTGTAGCCCATGTGTTGCAGAAACACCCATAGTGCTGTTAGGGAGGGAATTCCAGGATATAGACCAAGGACAGTGGAAAAATGGTGATATATTTCCAAGTCAGGAGAGGATGTGACTTGGAGGGGAACATGTAGTTGGTGGCCTCCCCATGCATCTTTTGCCCTTGTCCTGCTAGATGGTAGAAGTCACGGGTTTGGGAGGAGTTGTTGAAGGAGCCTTGATGAGTTGCTACAATGCATCTTGTAGATGGTACATCCTGCTGCATTGTGTTCATAGGAGAAATTGCATGTGGGAATTTGGTGACTGCAGCTTCTTCTGCCATTGTTGTGAAGTTATAATGTACCCTGTTGGACCCTGCACATCTTTTAACCATCCTTCATAGTAGTGGTGATGTTGGACAGCACTGCCACACACTGCCCAATGGCAATGGTCTTCTCAACATTTTCAAAGGGCCGCATAATGAACCTTTATTCCCTCCCATTGGCACTCCTCCCATGAGTTCATGATACCCTTGCAGCCTTGCATCTCAGGAAGAGGTCCTATGCAACATTTCCCTACTTCCCTAAGATCTGAATCATTTGTTCTTTCTTCTGTCTGTCATGAGCTGTGTTTTACTTGGTATTACTTTCTGAACTTGACTATCTGCATATACTGAGATGGAAGCATCTGAGTTGGTGTCTGTTGAATGTGGGACAGACGTGCATGAGATGGACTTGGTCATTATTTCTGGTGCCAGTATCTTAATCTTGGGTGATTGCAGTTAACAAAAAGGAACATGTGTTAGAACAGAACCAGCAGCAACTGGCTGTGGACAGCTTTCAAATGTGGGTACATTGTTTGATATGCTGCTGATGGGCAGGGAATATTTATGTTTTAGTGAATGGATTTGAAGGGGCAGCAAGAAATCTAAATAATGAGCCTTGCTGGACTGTCACCAAGTTGATGAGCTTTCATGGACAGAGAACAAATTGATTGCATCTCAATTATTTACAGGACTGCTTCTTCCCCGGATACACTCTCTTCCACTTTCTTCCATTGGGAAAAAGATACAAAAGTCCGAGGTCACATACCAACCGACTCAAGAACTGCTTCTTCCCTGCTGCCAGCAGGTTTTTGAATGGATCTATCATATATTAAGCTGATCTTTCTCTTCACCCTATCTATGACTGCAACACTATATTCTGCACCCTATACTTTCCTTCTCCCTAGATAACAAAGGCACTTAGGTCAGCTCAGCCTTCAAAACCATTTCTCCTTCAAAACTCATCTCAAAACTCCGTGGCCTGGGGTTTAGCTGCTCCCTCTGCAACTGGATCCTAGACTTCCTAACCCAAAGACCGCAATCATTAAGGATAGGCAACAGCACCTTCTCCAAGATTATCCTCAACACTGGTGCCCCACAAAGCTATGTCCTCAGCGTCTTACTATCCTCCTTATCCACCTATATTTGTGTGGCCAAATTCCCCCCCAACTTGATTTTTAAGTTTGTTGATGACTTCACTGTAGTGGGTTGAATATCAAACAATGATGAGACAGAGTACAGGAAAGAAATAGAAAATCTGATGAACTGGTGCGACAACAATAATCTCTCCCTCAATGTCAACAAAACAAAGGAGGTAGTTGTCCACTTTGGGAAGTGTAGTGGAGGACATGCCACTGTCTACACCAATAATAATGAAGTAGAAATGGTTGACAGGTTCACATTTCTAGATGTCCTGATCACCAACAACATGCCCTGGTCCCTCCGCACCAACGTTACAGTTAAGAAAGCCCACCGATGCCTCTACTTTCTCAGGAGGCTAAGGAAATTTGGAATGTCTGCTACAACTCTCACTAACTTTTACAGATGCATCATAAAAAGCATTCTTTCTCATTGTATCACAGCTTTGTACAACTCCTGCTCAGTCCAAGACCGCAATAAATTACAGATGGTCATGAACAAAGCCCAGTCCATCAAGCAAATCAGGCTCCCATCTATTGGTCTGGCAACGCCTCCTGCTGCCTCAGAAAAGTAGCCAACATAATCAAGGACCCCACGCACCCCGAACATACTCTCTTCCACCTTCTTCTGTTGGGAAAAAATACAAAAGTCTGAGGACATGTACCAACTGACTCAAGGATAGCTTCTCCCCTGCTGCCATTAGACTTTGCATGGCCCTACCTCAAATTAAGTTGATCTTTTTCTACACCCTAGCTACAACTGTAACACTACATCTGCACCTTATCCTTTCCTTCTCTACATACGGTATGCTTTGTCTGTATAACACTCAAGAAACAATATTTTTCACTGTATTCTATCTAATACAAGGGACTATAATAAATCAGATCAAATGTTGTACCTTTTTCCCAATGGGAGAAAGTGGAAGAGAGTATGTCTGGGGTATGTGTGGTTCTTGATTATGCTGGCTGCTTTTCTGAGACAGCAGGCAGTGCATATAGAGTCAATGGATGAGATGCTGGTTTGTACAATGGACTGGGCTACATTCACAATCTTCTGTAGTTTCTTGTGGTCTTGGTCAGAGAAGGAGCCATACCAAGCTGTGATACATCTGGGGTGGATGTTTTCCATGATGTATCTGTAAAAATTAATGACATGTTGAATTTCCTTAGCTTCCTGAAAAAATAGAGGTGTTGGTGAGATTTCTTCATTATTGCATTGGCGTGGAGGGACCAGGACAGGTTTTTGGTGATTTGGATGCCTAGAAACCTGAAGCTCTTGACCATTTCCACTTTATCCCCATTGGTGTAGACAGGCACATGTCATCCACAATGTTCCCTGAAATCAATGACTATCTCCTTCATTTTACTGACGTTGAGGGAGAGACTATTGTCATTGCACCATTTCATCAGATTCTCTATCTCTTTCCTGTACTCTGCCTCATCATTGTTTTGAGATCCTTCCTATTATGGTGGTGTTATCAGCAAACTTGAAAATCGAGCTGGAGGGGAATTTGGCCACACAGTCATAGGTCTAAAAGCAAAATAGTAAGAGGTTGAGGACATGGCCTTGAGGGACACTGGTTTTAAGGATAATTGTGGAGGAGGAATCGTTGCCTATTCTTACTGATTGCAATTTTTGGGTTAGGAAGTCTAGGATCCAGCCACAGAGGGAGGAGCTGAGCCCTTGGCCACTGAATTTTGAGGTATGTCATATTGGGAAGACAATAGTTTACAACTTATGGCTCAATACTAAATTATAGTTGGTAAATTTTGCCCAGTCCAATGTTGACAGTCTTCCAGAAATCTGAATTGAATGTGGGATACTGTTGATCTTCTGTCAAGCTAGTTCACATTGGAGAATAGAAATAAAAAATTCCCATAGTTCCCAACTGGTTGAAACAAAAGTGAAATACAGTGGCTGCTGGAATTCAGATCAGCTGGACAGAGTCACAGAAAATGCTGGAAAAGACTCAGCAGGTCAGGGAGCTTTTACGTTGAGAGAAGTAATTGACCAGAAGTCTCGGTTTTACTGAGACAGTCAAAAGCTTTTCATTAAATGTTCTGATGTCTCAATAATTTCCTAAAAATAGTTCAAATATCTCTTTATCTCCAATATAAACTGGACCTTGGGGAAGTTGGGGGGCATCTGTGAAATTTAATTCTCCTTAGAACTGCTGCCTCACAGCTCCAGGGACGTGTGTTCAATTCTGGCCAGTGTTGACTGTGTGGAGTTTGCACACTCTACCCGTGTCTATGTGGGCTTCCTTAGGTGGTCCGGTTTCCTCCCAGTCCAAGGATGTGCTGGTTAGATTGATTGACAGTGATAAATTTCCCCTTAGTGTCAGGAGGATTAGGAAGGTAAATGTGTGGGATTACGGGGATAGGACCTGGTTTATTGTGGGTGCAGGCCCGATGGGCTGTGAAACCATTCTTGATTGTTGGAAAAACCCATCTCGTTCACAAATGTCCATTAGGGAAGGAAATCTACCTTCCCTTCCCAGTCTGGCCTACATGTGACTCCAAAGCCACCTAGCAATGTGGTTGACTTTCATCTGTCCTCCAAAGGGCACCTAAGGGATGGGCAATAAATGTTGGCCAGCCAGCGACGCCCTATGTCCCATGAATGAATTACAAAAAAGCAGCCTGCCTTGGGAATCGGCTGCTGTTGGTGGTGGTGAAGGTGAACTCACTGGGGTCTTTTAAGAGATTTCTGGATGAGTACATGGGATTTAATGGGATTGAGGGTTATAGATAGGCCTGGTAGGTAGGGATATGATCGACGCAACTTGTGGGCCGAAGGGCCTGTTTGTGCTGTAGTGTTCTATGTTCTATTATCACATTGTCAGCCAACATGCCAATCCTCAAGGTGCCCATGGCCTTCCCCATGGCTTTTCATTGTGTCCTGGTTTTGACTTGTGAAAATCTGGTCACCCAAAATGAAGTTAATGTCTCTCACCATCTCATTAGAAGGATTTCATCTAATAATAGCTTTATTTATTGTGATTCGTCAAGGTAACTTAAAGCTGTTTTAAAACTTTAATTTGTCTAGGCCCTAAATTTAGAACCCACCCTTTCCCTCTCTATTTCTTTCTGCTTTAGGGTGCTTATTGAACCTACCTACCTGACTAATCTCTTAGCATCACATAAGATAGCCTTATGTGATAGGCTTTTTTTCAGTTTTGCTTTACATGGATGTTATATTGCCTTAAAGGTGCCAGATAAATACAGACTGCTATTGTTGGATAATAGTGTATAATTTTTGGCATAGTGATTAGCACTGCTGCCTCACAGCGCCAGTAACCTGGGTTCAATTCTGGCCTTGGGTATGTTTGGAGTGTGCACATCCTCCCTGCGTCTGCCAGGGTTTGTGGGTGGCATGGTGGCACAGTGGTTAGCACTGCTGTCTCACAGTGCCAGGGACTTGGGTTCAATTCCCAACTTGGGTCACTATCTGCGCTGAGTCTGTACATTCTCCCCATGTCTACATGGGTTTCCTCCGGGTGCTCCGTTCCGTCCCACAGTCCAAAAGATATGCTGGCAATGCTAAATTCTCCCTCAGTGTACCTGAACAGGAGCTGGAGTGTGGAGACTAAGGGATTTTCACAGTAACTTCATGTAAGCCTGCTGTGAGAAATAAAATCTGCAATGTACTGGATATCATAATTACAGATGTTGCACTGTTAACTGTTAAAAGCGAGGAAGAAAGCCACTTATTTCATGGATTATTCTGTCCCAGAGTCTGAAAGATAACCTCGAACTGACCTCGGGAATTCACAAGCGGCTACGATTACCTGGCTTTGCTTATTTACTCCTTCCCACCTCCCCCCCCCCCCTCCCCCGCAAGACCTGAGTGAGCAGTGATCTGGTTGAACACAAATCAAAAGGAAACCGCGGACCCCAAATTACCCATCCACAGCGTTACACCAACATACAGTCTGCTGTAATCATGTGTATGAAATCCGAAAAGAATGCGAAATAAAAACAAATCCTATTTTCAGCACTGTGTATCGCAAATACTTTTTTAGAAGATTTCAAATTGAACTGGCGCTTTCTTGTATTATATCACCAAAACAAAGAGCATGTCCATTATAAAACTTTTTGCGTGGTTTGCGAAAGAAAATCAGCATGGGTTACATAAACCGCTAATGAATCATTGAACACGAGATCCATCTCGACTCGCTTTGTGTGCAATCAATTATTAAATTGGTTTATATAAATCCAACACACTGACTAACTAGCTAGCTATGCCGAAGGAGGGCTCTGTGTAAATGTATTTCCGGGTGAAATCTCTGCTGATTTTCCTGGTTTAGACTGTTGTCTGCACTGTCGCCACCAAGTTGGAGTTGCTCTCGCCGGCTGGCCGGGCTGGTCAGTTTCTCTGTAACTGGAATTGCAGGGAAAAGTTACGAGGCAGTCCCACAACAACAACAGAAATCCACCCCTCTAGTAACACGGGAGCCCCGACTGAAGATCAAACAGCGACCGAATTAAAGAGTTTTTTTGCTGCGAAGTGCCACCGAGAGCCCGGCTGAATGCATTTCGGTAAATTCATCACGGGTCGTTACAGAGAAGCTTTTCCCTGAAAGGTACCTCTTACTTCTTAAAAGTAGCGTTTAAGTAGATTGCATTTTTTTAAAGTAACCTTTCCTTTGTGAGTAAAATTCAAGGATAGTAAAGTTTGGGCGGATGGTCTCATGGGCAGTTTTTGGGTTCCTAAAGTTTTCTGGGCTAAACTTGTCGAGGAGTTTGTTGCTGTGTGTGTATTTGTATGTGCAGCTTAACTTTGGACGGTAAGTGATCAGCAATGTGGATGGCAGGGCATCCGGTTGCTCACAGGTACATGAAGCTGCCCTCGCTGAGATCTCCCGGTGTTCAGCTGAACCCACTGCCTGCTCAACGCCCTCTTCTCTTGGGGCCATGTTCATGAAAGCAAATGCTTCTTCCTTGCGATAGCTGCGTATCTAAAGGTTGATCAAATACTGCGTGTCTGCTCAAGTGTTGCAGAGGGAATAACAAGTCGATTCGTGGCTTGGACGAGTTTTTTTAAAGTGTTTTTTTTAGATGGAGTGCCACTTTGTGTTATACATAATTATATCCGCTATCTGTAGGACATCCTTGCCCATGCTTTCTAATGATCTCCTTTGTGTACATTTCTGCCTCACTAGATTTATTTAGCCGCTCTGGGGGAGTATTCGTGCCGGTGTAACTCAATCTGCTGCAGAGTACAATCTCTGGGATGAGAGTTTGATTTGTAAACAACAATTCTATAGTCAGTTGCTCATGGTGTCAGTTTTCACATTGTGTCAACGCCAGCATTAGCGCGGCGATCAGTGCTTAAACTCCAGACTGATGTCATTCCAGCCTAGTCACAAGTTAGTGACAGGACCGCGACGCCTTCCGACCTGTGGCAATATAGAGATACATGCTGACTTAGTCAGTGGGCCCTATTTTACCATTTTCATTCTAAGTGCTGGGTGGACTTGAAACTGAGAGTGTTTCAGACCCAACTTTTAGACCCATTTTCAGGCACCCCATACATACTCTGCCTGAAACAATAGCAGTGATTCTGAATTGTGCTGCACAAGCCTGTGGGTGAGGTTTAATGTACCCAAAATGCTACAACTCCGATTGGAGCCTTCAACTGCGCGTGTGCAGTTAAAAAAAATAGAAAAATGCTTCCCTGCCACGTCGCTCTCAGGGCAGATAATGCCACCCCCTGGCCCTCACAGACACATTGCCCAATTTTCCCACACTATAATGAAGCCCTTCTGCCCCCCACACCCCCTGCTACCCGAATCAATCAGGCCCCCTGCCCCTTTCTCTCCCCCCCCCCACCAATCACACACACAGTGGCAGCCGACCCCCTTCCCCCTCACTGAGGCAGAGTGGCCGTAGATCTCCCCATTGATCTGAGTGGCGCCATCTGATCTGCCTCCTTTTTTCCCCCCAACCAATCTGAGTCTGAGAGCCATTTGACCTGCCTCCCTCTCCCCCTGCCCTGATCCCCCCCCCCCCCCCCCACCACCACCCACCCACCCACCACCACCACTGATCTGAGTGGAGACATCTGATCTGCCTCCTTTTTTCCCCCCAACCAATCTGAGTCTGAGAGCCATTTGACCTGCCTCCCTCTCCCCCTGCCCTGATCCCCCCACCCCACCACCCACCACCACCACCCACCCACCACCACCACTGATCTGAGTGGAGACATCTGATTTGCCTCCACCTCTTTCCCCCCCCTTCCCCCTCCCAACCACCATCTGAGTCAGACAGCCATCTGACCTGCCTCTCTCCTCCCCCCACCACCGATCTGAAGCAGAGAGCTGCCAGAAGCTCAGAACTTACCAGCTCAGAAGTTGGAGCACCTGAATTGGACCTTGTCTATTTCACACCAAAACTAAGCGAATGTGGTGGTAAAGGGGGAAGTGCCAGTAAGTTTAGGCGTCCAGCAAATGCATTTAAATTGACATTGCACCCATTTCAGGCGCGGTCCCGATGGCAGCCATTTTCGGTCCTTGGTGAAGGGGGAACTGACGTGGAAGTGGGCGCAGGTCGTGCTACTTGCCTCACACCTCATTTTACTAAGTTTTCCTCACATATTTATTTGACAGTAAAATTGAGCCCAATGAAATAACCTCAGACTGCGCTGCTACTCTTATCGTCCTGTGATGACTGGCGTTGAGTAATGAATGATGGCAGTTTCACTGGTCCACCCACTAATGGTTTGCATTCAATTTTTATTTTAAATTGAGGGAGGGGCAACATTATTTTTAATCCTGAGTTGTCATTTTTTAAAAAAGTGTGACTGAAATGGCTTCCAATGCGTTGGACATACTCTAAATCTGACCTTGACATTAAAGTTTTAAAATAACATGCACTTGCATAACACATTTCACAACCTTAGGATGTCAAAGTGTTTCACAGCAATCAAATACTCTTTGAAGTTCAGTCACTACTATTAACAAGGCTGCCAATTTACGCATTGTAAGCTTCCAAAAACTACAATGAGATAAATTATTGCACAAATTGCTTTAGTGATATTGGTTGAAGGATAAATAGAATATTAGTGAGTACTCCCCTGCTCTTCAAGATTAATGGAAATTGCAGAAACCCTACAGTGCAGGAGGCCATTCAGCCCATTGAGTCTGCACCGACAACAATCTCACCTGGGCCCTATCCCCATAACCCCACATATTTACAAAAGTGGGGCAGCGTTACACTGTCAGTTATCTTTCAGATGAGATGCTAAACTGAGAATCCATCAGCCTTCTTAAGTCAAAATGAAAGATCTGATAGCACCAGTCTGAAGAACAGCAGACCAATATCTTCCATTGTTAATGTTCATCTCTTAACCAAGAGTACAATATGTAGCCTCTTATTTCATCACTGTTTGACGAAACCACAGATTGTGGTAATCTTTGAAGCCTCCAATAACCCTTCCAAAAACTGTGGTCAACTTGTATGGCATGTATAAAATATAATCAGGTGGTGTAGGTGGTTGTCATTTTGAAGTATGGAAAAAAAAACACTGGTAATTCTTATTAATGTGGCATGAACAAATTTTTGAACAAATTAATTACATAAAGGTACCTTTAACCACAATCAATACATTTTGAAACCAATTTATTGTCTTCAGCATCTTTTGCAGAAATCCATCAAATTCATTGAGTCACTTGGCTGTAGCATCATTGAAGGGACCCCACTCTGGATCAGATTTGGCAACTTTGCTTTTCGAATCATTGCTCCATAATAAATTTCCTTCCTCTTCAGCCAGTGACTTGTTGAACCATCTGATGACATTTTGTGCAGTAATAACATTCCTGTGATCATGAAACCACACAGAATATCAAATGGGGCAACAAGAATATGTCCACTCTTTAAGAAGTTTTTTTTTGTCTGATAAGCATCCACTTCTTCCATTAAATGTGAACATGATTCTTGAATGGTTTGTCGAGGGGACACATCCAAATGTTGAACTATAAACATTAGATCCATGGCAGAACTGCAGTGTGGGTGTTATTTCTTTACAAGCAAAAACTACAATGAGACAAGTTATTGCACAGTTTGCTTTAGTGATATTGGTTGAAGGATATTGGCCTCATGGGATCTGAACATGTCCCACACTAATAAGCTGAATTTGCCTTATAGGCCTTTTGCACACTTTTTGGTCCACAACTTCACTCCATCCTCATCCATCTAACATTGTCACAGACATGCAGAAAAGATCTTGCACACAACTTATGTTCAGCATAGTTTTAGATTTGAAAATTACCATAAGGTCTATTTTCTTTCTTTTATCCATGTAGATTAATACCACTGTGAATCTTTTCTTCTCATGAACTGTTTTGGAACTTTTCCCGTTCATAATGTGGCTGCTGGGCATATCAAAATTCAAGGATGCTTCATCCATGTTGCTGATGTAACTTAATGGGTAGTTGTGTTTTTGTCTCTGTCTGATGATAAACCACTGAAAACTGGTATCATAAATTAATCTCCAAAGTCCCAAAAAAATCCATGCCAGAAACGGTGGTCAGCATATTTGCTGAGTGTAAAAGTGATCTGCTGGCATGGGTGTGTCTGGTATCCTATGCAAAGAGTGGACATGTTGTAACTCCTCTGCATACTTGCAATGCAACTTGCTGTAACACTTGCTTGATCCCTTGCTTGCAGTTAAATGATGAGCAAAACGTGCGTCCGGGGGGTGAAATTTGAGGCTGAATACAATATGTTACGACTGAAGTATGTGCTGTTTAAAAAAGAGAAATATGATGGCGGGAACATGAAAAGTGGGGTTGTCTCATAAGCCTTATAAGGTAATTTTATATGTTGTAATTTCAGCATCAAGGTCACTTGGTAGTCTCTGAGCAATCTTGGGATTATTGCAACACGTTCTAGTTTCATTCCATAAAGTGTAAGCCAGCTGTTTGTTCTGAAATCTTTGCTGGACTCAAGGTTTGATTTGATCCATTTCAGCACTTACAATATGCACTTCTGGTGACCATCTAATGATTCCAATGATTTTTGAGATCCCATTCTGATACTCAAGATCAGGCCAGTAGTTGGTCCTTAACCTCATGGTGCATTTGGTCTTGGGCATGTTCTTCAGGGCGGATTCCTTCTTTCATTCTTGCACCAGTTTTTCACCAATACTTAATTCTCTTGCTGCAGCACAGATATTTGACGAGTTGATGAAATATTACAATCTTTAGCTTGAAAGCAACTTCATTCTTTTTGCTAGAGGATCCATTCCTATTCAGCACTCATCATGCTTGTTGGCGAATCGAGTAAAGAGGACTGTAGACAGGGCTTTAAACTAATTAGGGGGGGGGAGGGTGCGAGGGTAGGTGACGCTACGAGGTCTAAAGTTAAGGATAGGGTACAGGTAAGGGAAGAGGCCGAGGATGTCCCAATTGGTGGCGTTACGGCAAATAGGGTCCAGGTGAAGGCTGGGATGAAAGCGCTTTATCTGAATGCACGAAGCATTCGGAATAAAGTGGATGAGCTGGTGGCGCAGATCGACACAAATGGATACGATCTGGTGGCCATTACAGAGACGTGGCTGCAAGGTGACAGGGACTGGGAGATGAATGTACAGGGCTATCAAGTGTTTAGGAAGGATAGGCAGGAGGAAAGAGGGGGTGGCGTAGCTCTGCTGATTAAGGATAGTATCAAGGTGGTAGCAAGGGATGATATCGGAGCCAAAGAGCAGAACGTGGAATCGTTGTGGGTGGAGATTAGGAACAGCAAAGGGAGGAAGACGCTGGTGGGTGTCGTCTATAGGCCCCCGAATAATGATCTGGAGGTGGGGCGGGCTGTTAACACGCAAATAAGTGCGGCGTGCAGGAATGGGACGGCAGTAGTTATGGGAGATTTCAATCTGCATATTGATTGGTCGACCCATGTTGGACGAGGTGGGCTCGAGGAGGAGTTCTTGGAATGCTGCCGGGATAATTTCCTTGAACAGTGTGTGTTGGAGCCGACGAGGGAGCGAGCTATCTTGGATCTGGTGCTATGTAATGAGGCGGGTAGAATTAGGGACCTTGCGGTGAAGGATCCTCTTGGAGAGAGTGATCATTGTATGGTGGAGTTTCTGGTGCAGATGGAGGAGGAGAAAGTGGGTTCCCGGACACGCGTCCTTTGTTTGAATAGAGGGGAGTATGGTAGGATGAGAGAAGAATTGGCGAATGTGGACTGGGGGAATGTGTTGGAAGGTAGGTCTGCTGAGGAGCAGTGGAGGATCTTTAAGGAGATCTTTCTTGGTGCTCAGCAGAAATTTATTCCGATGGTTAAAAAGGACAGTAGGAAGAGAGGTAATAAGCCGTGGATAACGAAGGAGGTGAAGGAAAGTGTTAAATTAAAAGCGGAGGAATTTAGAGTAGCTAAGAGCAGTGGGCGAGAAGAGGATTGGGAAAGGTTTAAATGTCAACAAAGATTGACAAAGAAGTTGATAAAGGAGGGTAGGAGAAGCTATGAGGCTGGGCTAGCACTTAATATAAAAAAGGATAGCAAGAGTTTTTATAAATATATAAAAAGGAAGAGGCTGGCTAGGGTGAACGTTGGTCCTTTAGAGGATGAGAAAGGGGAGCTAGTGGTAGGGGATGGGGATATGGCGAAGGTCTTGAATAACTTTTTTGTTTCTGTCTTCACGGAGGAGGACGTGAATAATTTGCCGGGTGTTAGCGATGGAAAGGTGGTAGGAATGGAGGGTCTTAATGACATTACTGTTACTAGAGAGGTGGTGCTCGATAGACCGGAGGGGCTGATTGTGGACAAGTCCCCAGGACCGGATGGAATGCATCCGAGGGTTCTGAAAGAAATGGCGGAGGTGATAGTGGATGCCTTGGTGGTTATTTTCCAGACGTCGCTGGATTCCGGGGAAGTGCCGGAAGATTGGAAAACGGCTAATGTTACGCCGTTGTTTAAGAAGGGTGCCAGGCAAAAGGCGGGGAATTATAGGCCGGTTAGTTTAACGTCTGTGGTAGGTAAAATGTTAGAATCCATCATTAAGCAGGAAATTGCGAGGCATCTTGAAGGGAATTGCTTGATAGGGCGGACGCAACACGGTTTCATTAAAGGGAAGTCGTGTCTGACAAATTTACTGGAGTTCTATGAGGATGTGTCTAGGGCAGTGGATAGAGGAGAGCCGGTGGATGTGGTCTTTCTGGATTTTCAGAAGGCGTTTGACAAGGTACCTCACAAGAGGTTATTGCAGAAGGTCAGGGGACATGGAGTTGGGGGTAGGGTGTTAGCGTGGATAGAGGATTGGTTGTCAAATAGGAGGCAGAGAGTGGGGGTCAATGGGTGCTATTCGGATTGGCGGATGGTGACTAGTGGGGTGCCCCAGGGGTCGGTGCTGGGGCCTCAGCTATTTACCATTTATATAGATGATCTGGAGGAGGGAACCGAGTGCAGGGTGTCGAAATTTGCTGATGACACCAAGATTGGGGGAACGGCAAATTGTGCGGAGGGTGTGGAGAGTCTGCAGAAGGATCTAGATAGGCTGGGCGAATGGGCCAGGAAATGGCAAATGGAATTTAATGTTGGCAAGTGTGAGGTGGTCCACTTTGGTAGGAAGAATGGTAGGAAGGACTATTACTTACGTGGCGAAAAACTGCAGCAGGCGACGGTGCAGAGGGACCTCGGGGTCCTTGTGCATGAATCGCAAAAACCCAGCTTGCAGGTGCAGCAGGTGGTCAGGAAGGCGAATGGGATGCTGGCCTTCATAGCGAGGGGGATTGAATATAAAAGTAGGGAGGTCTTGCTGCAGCTGTATAGGGCATTGGTGAGGCCGCAGCTGGAGTACTGTGTGCAGTTTTGGGCGCCGCACCTGCGCAAGGATATTTTGGCCCTGGAGGGAGTGCAGAGGAGGTTTACTAGGCTGATACCGGAGTTGAGGGGATTGAGCTATGAGGAGAGGCTGAATAAACTAGGCTTGTACTCGTTAGAGTTTAGAAGAATGAGGGGAGATCTCATTGAGACGTATAAGATGATGAATGGGATGGATAGGATAGAGGTGGAGAGACTCTTCCCGCTCAAAAAAGACAGTAGGACTAGGGGGCACAGCCTCAAGATAAAGGGGAGGCGGTTTAGAACGGAGTTGAGGAGGAACTTCTTCACTCAAAGGGTGGTGAATCTCTGGAATTCTCTGCCCGTTGAAGTGGTGGAGGCTGCCTCGCTAAATATTTTTAAGAAGCGGGTTGATGGGTTTTTGATAAGAGAAGGGATTAAGGGTTATGGGGAGAGGGCGGGAAAGTGGAACTGAGCCACGACAGATCAGCCATGATCTTATTGAATGGCGGGGCAGGCTCGAAGGGCTAGATGGCCTACTCCTGCTCCTATTTCTTATGTTCTTATGTTCTTATGCTATGTGTATCCTGCTATGTGTGTCTTAAACTATTGCACACCTATTTACAACACAGCCCATATCTCTGCTTGATCTCACTTGCTGACTTGCACATTTTGCTTACCATATACTGTGTTTTTTGGGTGAAAGGTGCAGTCAATTGCTGTTGCAAGTACAAGTAGCTGCAAAGCTGTTTTGGGGTGGAGGGAGGAAGGAGGCATTGATTGGTATACTAAGTAAGTACAAAAGCATGATCTTGGCACAGAAAATAACTGACTGTCTTATGGACCATGTCAACTTATGCACTGCTATCATTTGTATTTCAGTGCAATTTCCTTAATTCTTACACTCTTCCTGACGAATGCTGTCTGACCTGCTGACCAGTATTTTCTGCTCCTTTTTTCAGATTTATGGCATTTCCAATATTTTGCTCTGATATTGATTCCTTGTATCGGATGTTCCTGCTGTTTTGACCTTGCTTATGGTCCTAATGAAGAATTGCCAAAGGGGCTGTAAACATACTAAATGATTTATAGGCAAAGCACAATTCAGCACTTGTAGACTGCAACCATCATAATTTGTTATTTTTATGACTTGCATGTGCTAGGGCTCTGTAAATTTATAGCCTAGATAGAAATAACTTGTCTCCTCTGGTGTAACAATAGAAGAGGGTGAATGCCTAGATTTATAACAGGCCATTTTGACAATGCCAGCATCTTTTTAAAAATTCTGATCTTCTCCCGCTTTTGATGTGCATAGCCTTGGTAGGGTTCAGCTTCAGACAGCTGCACAAGCGTGTCGTTCTTCGTCTGTAAGTTTAATAGCAAGCACCAGCAGAGCACTCCACATGATTGGTAACACAGCTGAACTGATTTTGTTCTCGTCTAACATCCAAAGAAGAACAAAGAACTTTAGGCACACCAAGCCTGCGCCGATCCTTATTTAGACCTACTACTTATTGCCTAAACGTGGTTCCTATCCCTCAGTTAGCCTCCTGTCTATCAAGATAGACTATCAAGATACACCTTGAATGTTGCTAATGTGCTTGCTTCCACCATCTTCCCTGGCAATGCATTCCAGGCAACCACCACCTTCTGTGTGGAAAACTTACTCCTCATGTCCCCCTCTACCTTGAACCTGTGCCCTCTTATAGTTGACTTTATCACCCTGAGGAAAAGCCTCTGGCTATCCACCCTATCTATGCTTCTCATAATTTTGCAGACTTCTATCAGGTTGCCCCTCAGCCTCTGTCTTTCCAGTGAAAATAATCTGAGTTTATCCAGCCTCACCTCATTCCTAAAATGGGCAACATCCGGCAAGCAGTCTTTGCACCCTCTACAAAGCATCCATGTCCTTCTGAAAGTGTGGCAACTGCTTGCAATATTCAAAATGTGGTATAATTAAAGTTTTATAAAACTAGAACATAACTTGCCAACCTTAGACTCAATGCCCCATCCGATGAAGGCAAGCATGCTGTATGCCTTCTTGACCAATTTGGTCTTTTCCACCAGGTGTCAGAGGGTAGTTATCTGGAGTGGGAACCCTGCATTGTTTTCCAACTTCTGCCTACTCTAGGTAGACTGCGACCAGTTTTAATTTTTTATTTCATTAAAAGCCACTGTGCAGAGTGGACTGAGCAGACCAAATCCAACTCCTTGCTTGCTCCAAAAACCAATTCAAATTGAATCCAGTTCATGGTCCCCACAAGAGAGACAAAAAAAAGGTCCAAACTGACAAGGAAAGGCATTGCAGTCCAGCTAGGGCTTAATCTTCTGCGTGATCTTTGCCAAAAGGCTGAAAAGTGATAAAAGATGGTACTTCTAATGTTGCATTGGTTCTATACCAGATCCTCACTAGATTATGCGCTCATCTCTGAAGTGAGACTTGAACCCAAGAAGTACTGATTCTGAGGTGAGAGGGTTACCACTGAGCAATGCAACCAGTTTTAAGACCCCAGCTGAGATCATCTAATTTATCACAAGACCTGGTATCCTCTGCTCTTGTACGGTTCAGTAATACTAATGTAAGCAAGCTTTTGGAATGAATGGCTTGCTGTGATATTGCAAATACAAGATTCAAAAAGAAGAATGTCAAATTCCTCCATCCACAAAACAAACACTATGCCCTTTGTCTGGTGAATCACTGTCTTTTCTATGCACCCAGTTTAAAGATTGGCTTCATATTCACCAACACAGGCACTTGGCTTCAGTTTCACTAACACAGACACTTTGCTGATAAACTGATCTATATTCTTTTCTGAAAAAAAAACTCATTTTCAAAAATTATATTCGGTTTTTAAATGTTGACGATCATTAAATCCTAACAATACTTATAGTGTTTTATGTTTTCCCCATTCCTAGAATTGAGAAATGATGATTTATCATACTACATATAATAAAGCCTAAGCATTTGACTATACTGGGCACAAGACATTGAATCATTTCTTTAGCAATCTGTTATATATCTCAATACAGCCAATCAAAGTTTGTACTGAAATGAGACAGTCAAGTATGTTATTTAATTTGGAATAAAATTGTGTTTTAATGTTTTAAATTTCTCTGTGACTGTTCTTGGCAGTTGCTTAATTATAAGACTATTAGGAAAACTGGACTTGAGAAGAAGATTCTTATTTATCTGAAATAAGTACGCATTTCTACATAGTGTTTAGTAAATCAGCAGAATTTCAAGTGAAAGTTATATATATTCCTGAACCTGCAAGTGTATGGGTATAGGAAAAGTCAGGGTTCTATTACTGAGGCCTGTCGCATTATGTTGCTGGAGTTGTGTTGGAGATGTCATTGTTAACAGTTTCAATCAGAACTGGTCTCATTGAGAAAGTGGATGTTAAAGGCATGATGTTGTGCGTGTGTGTGTGATTTAGCACGTCATTTTAATTTGCACACCAAAAGAATACAACAGCTGCGATTATTGATAAAATTGTACCCTATTGTCAAACCAAGGCCTGCCAAATTTTCCTTCAAAGCTAATAACTTGCAATGTCATGAGTTATGTAGACTTGCAAATTGTAAAATTAGATTCAATGGATAGGATAGGCTTGTTTACGAGTAATTATTTAGATGTTGGTAACACATAAATGAGCTAGGAGGGCCTAAGTGGCTTCTTCACATTCCCAAATTCTCCACTCATTCATACACCCCATTTACTACTGACAATAAAAATTATATTCACACAGGTTATATCTAGAAGAATGTTCCGTAATCTCCTGTAATAATAAACGGTGAAGCAAGTTGTATCGGTCACAGTTATTCATTTTTCATATTGAATTAAAAGCATCTTTTTTGTACAAATTCAGTATATGTTGAGAATTTGGATAAATATTTGAAGGTGAACTAATTTTCAGGAGCAAGGGTTAATTGAGTTTCAGATTGACTATCACCCAGTAAAAAATACAAATTGCATTTATATGGCACCTTTTATGGTGTTTGGATGTACCAAAATGCTTTACACCCAATGAAGTATGTTAAAGAGTAGTCGCTGCTGTTATGTAGGGAATATGGCACACAACAAGGTTGAATTTGTGTGTTCACCTGAGAGGCAGACAGACCTTCCTTGGTTTAATGATTGATCTAAAAGATGGCACCTCTGATAGTGCAGTGCTTCCTTAGTACCAAAGTGAAAATGCAGCCTTGATCTTTGAGCCCAAGGATTTGAATCCGCAAACATTGGATTCAGAAACGAGAATGCTACCTTTTGAATCGTGGTTGACATCCTTTCTGTGCCTGGTTGCCAATCCTAGTACACACTAATGTGGAAGACAGTGAGGTCTTGAACTTGCCAAATACATCATTAATGTGGGTCATCCTGGAGACAAAGGACTGGATTTAATATAGATGATGGGGGTATTTCCCATTGGCTTTTGAGCCAGTGGAAACCCTGCACTGCCTCCTTTGGGTACAGTCCGCCAAATCAAGTACCACTCGTGCACTTAACTGGACATCTGCTGGCCTTCCCCAGGCTCAAGGACCCCAAGAGCAGAGATCCTGGCCAATCAGAGGCCGATTGCCCAATTGAATGGATGTGCCGTTGTGTATGCAACAACTACATCAATCCGAGATCTATTATCATTGCTTAATCCCAGACAACAGGGTAGAGATGATGGGAGGGGGAATCATGGGTGAGGGTTATTGCAGAGGGGATCTTGTCATCAGGGGAGGGGAATAGATCTCAGCAACCCCACCCCCATCCTTCCTGATGCTAAGTCCCTCAATGAGGTCCTGAGTGTCTTTGATTTGAGGATCCCCCAAGACTGTTTGAGCAAACCTGCTTCCTGCTACTTGAGCATCCCCCCCTCCTCCCACCCTAATGCGGGACTAGGTTAATACCAGTGTCAACAGGATGAGGCCCTCAAATAGACATTAATTGACTATGTATGTTCCTCCATTGATAGGGAGTGTGTTCACAGGCCTTCATGCCATGAACTTAATTGGAATGGAGGCAAAGGTTCACACATAATAGTCCTGCCTGATTAAATGCCCCCTGCCATCAAACCCACCACGAGAATGACATTAAATTCTATCCACAGTGTGGTGGCGTTTCTGAGGCTGCTTTTGAATTGCAACTATTGAATTCTGTTGTCTTGAGTAAGAAATGTATATTTTTAAAAAGATCTTCTTTAAATGGTATCCAATTTATACAGAAAAAATGAGCTTTAGTCCCTGTGGGTGGCATGGTGCACAGTGGTTAGCACTGCTGCCTCACAGCACCAGGGACCTAGATTCGATTCTTAGCTTGGGCCACTGTGGAGTTTGCACGTTCTCCCTGTGTCTGTGTGGGTTTTCTCCAGGTGCTCCAGTTTCCTTCCACATTCTGAAAGACATGCTGGTTAGGTGCATTGGCCCAAAGGGTGCTGGACTGTGGCGACTGGGGGAATTTCACAGTAACTTCATCGTAGCATTAATGTAAGCCTTACTTGTGGCTGATAAACTTTATTTATACTTTTGAGTTTGAATTAAACTAAATTGTGAGGATATCGAGACTGCACTGTCAGAGTTGACTGTGCTGCAGTGGACTATTTGCAGATCAAGATAACTTGCTAACTGATCGGTGTAAACTTGCTAACTGATCGGTGTAAAAATGACTGGGTACTGGGAACATTTTCTGTAAAACCAGCATGGTAGTCTCCATTGAAGATAATAGAAATTCCTGAATATTTTCTGAGTAACAACCTGAAGTGCTCACTATACTTGAATCTTCCAGCAGACTTAATAACTGTTAATTGCACAAACATTGTTACTATAATGGGAAATAGTGATTCTTACAACCAGACAATGAGTGGGGATTTACATTTTTCCATTTTGTGAAAACAAATTTTCAAAAAAATTACCCCGGTGACTATAAATAACAAATTTGCTGCAAGCTCAAACACAGGTGTACAGCAAGAGTGTTCCTTCATTGGCATAGATGAGAGGGTTGATATCCTTATTCTACCATCAAGGATCTGTCAATCAAAAGCGATTCTGCACAGTTTTTAAAAATCTAATGTCTCCCCTCTGCATAGAATTCAGTGCCTACACTGTTAGATTCACAGTGTGTGGGTTAATCTGAGTAGTTGTATTTTGTCACTCACTACTATTAACAGCTGCAGTCATCTCACTGTCCCATCAAGTTAAATCTAAACTTGCAAGCTCCCAAGATGATTTAGCTGAGGAAGGTGAATGTCATTTGGAAAAGACAGTAACCTTGAGTATATTTCTACATTTCTATAATAATTGCGACAGACTGAACTAGAGTAGCCAAATGGGGATGCAATGCCCTCTTACCCTACTGATGAGTATATACTGGGTTCTGGAGGTATCAAGTCTTTTTCCACTTTTCTCCCTTTTCCTGTTGTAGACCAGATTGCCTCTGCCTCTGTTCAGTGCTTTAGTAAAAGAATGGAGCTGATGTCTGGAATTGGGGATATGGTAACCTAGATTAAAGTTTTTGAAGTTTATTTATTATTGTCGCAAGTAGGTTTACATTAACACTGTAATGAAGTCACTGTGAAAATCCCCTAGTCACTGCACACAGGCGTCTGTTTGGGTACACTGAGGGAGAATTTAGCATGGCCAATGCACCTAACCAGCACACCTTTCTGACTATGGGAAGAATCCAGGGAGTGCAGAGGAGGTTTACTAGGCTGATGCCGGAGTTGAGGGGGTTGAGCTATGAGGAGAGGCTGAATAAACTAGGCTTGTACTCGTTAGAGTTTAGAAGAATGAGGGGAGATCTCATTGAGACATATAAGATGATGAATGGGATGGATAGGATAGAGGTGGAGAGACTCTTCCCGCTCAGAAAGGACAGTAGGACTAGGGGGCACAGCCTCAAGATAAAGGGGGGGCGGTTTAGAACGGAGTTGAGGAAGAACTTCTTCACTCAAAGGGTGGTGAATCTCTGGAATTCTCTGCCCATTGAAGTGGTGGAGGCTACCTCGCTAAATATTTTTAAGACGCGGGTTGATGGGTTTTTGATAATAGAGGGGATTAAGGGTTATGGGGAGAGGGCGGGATTGTGGAACTGAGTCACGACAGATCAGCCATGATCTTACTGAATGGCGGGGCAGGCTCGAAGGGCTAAATGGCCGACTCCTGCTCCTATTTCTTACGTTCTTATGTTATCCAGAGGAAACCCATGCAGATACGGAGAATGTGCAGACTCCACACAGACAGTGACCCAAGCTGGGAATCGAACCTGGGTCCCTGGTGCTATGAGGTAGCAGTGCTAACAACTGTGCTGCCCCTTGTCTGTTAGAACTTGTTTTTTAATCTTTGGTACTCTTCTGAAATTGGAAATAACCTTTGCTGAAAATTGCTTTAGTTGGACTCCCATTAGATTAATACTGTGCATTTTTTGTTTTGTGACCCAAATGAAATTCTCTTTCCTTATTGGTATTCAGTTTGTATGATAAATGGCTGCCATTTGTGGAAAGTATCAGGTGTTGACATAATTGAATTGATTTATTACTGTCACATGTATTGGGATACAGTGAAAAATATTGTTTCTTGTGTTCTATATAGACAAAACATACCATTCATAGAGTACATGGAGGAGAAGGAAAGGATGTGGTGCAGAATATAGTGTTGTAGTTACCAATAGGATGA
The DNA here is from genome assembly GCF_965287045.1 of Carcharhinus amblyrhynchos. Lineage (NCBI taxonomy): Eukaryota > Metazoa > Chordata > Chondrichthyes > Carcharhiniformes > Carcharhinidae > Carcharhinus > Carcharhinus amblyrhynchos. The sequence continues at coordinate 95,737,803 of NC_137326.1, read as the reverse complement.
AGCGAAAGATCAGCTTAATATGTGATGGGACTATTTAGAAGCCTGATATAGGGAAGAAGCTTTTTCTTGAGTTGGTTGGTACGTGTTTTCAGACTTTTGTATCTTTTTCTCAACAGAAGAAAGTGGAAAATAATGTTTCCAGGCTGCGTGAGGTCCTTGATCATGCTAGCTGCTTTCCTGAGACGGCAGGAAGTGTAGACAGAGTCAATGGATGGGAGGCTAGTTTGCGTGACTGGGCTAATTAGACGGGGTTGAATTTCATCTTCCTCAGATGCCATATATTTTGGGATCAAGTTAACTTTTTTACTTTGTTCTAAGTCAAATATGTTGTTTGGGTTTTTTTATTTCTGTAATCTGCACAGTGATGTTATTCTGTGACATAGTCAGACTTGGATAATGTCAAAAGTGCTGAAGTTTAATATTGTGACAGTGTGTGATACCTTTCCGTAGACACTTTGGAGAGGTTTTGGCTTGAAATTCCTGTGGATGTAGTTTGAGAGGAGAATGTATAATGACGTACTAGCACAAAAGAAAAATGATCAGTTTATTGATCAATATGTAATACTTTTGTTCTGCTAAATGCTTAATTCTCCCCAAAATCAAAATGATGTTGATGCTGGACAGATCTACATAGAAAAGACTTGGGAAACAGAATTCCCTCAGCACAAGAATCTGCACAGAGTAGCCACGCACTGTTTTCATAGCACTAGTTGAGTGGAGAGTTAGGGGTGTGAGTTGTATAGGAATCCAGGGGCTAGAATAGGATTCCTCTGCTAAAACGTTTCCTGGATAACTATCCAGATAAGTATATTAGAATGCACTCCAACTCTAACTCAAGACTTCCCAGCCCAGATGTGATTTTGTTTTCCCACGGCGTATGAAGCAACCCATTCAAATCCCCTTCTGACTTTGGCAGGACTAGAAGATCCTGTCAGAAGGATTCTATCCAGAAACTTTTTCGGGGGCGGGGGTGGGGGGCAGGGGGCAGGGGAAGTGACGATCAGAAGTTCAAACTTCCTAGTCAATTCCCATCAAGTTATTGTGCTGGGACTTCAGTGGTGTCCAGATTCACATCCTGGGGAGGACATCCAGTCTCTGACAATCCAGAAGCCAGAAGATCTGGGCTGAAATTACAACATTGACATAATGAAGCTTCCCCCTTTGATTGGAATAACTTTCTTTGGGAACAGCTGAGAGAAAATGTCACATTCATTTCTGGGGAATTAGAAATGTAAATTTCAAGACTTTTCAGATGTAACCGAGCTTAAATGCTTGTCTTGGCTGAAATAGCTGAACTCAGTCACGGTGATAGAAGGGCTACAAGCAACTGTATGTTAGGATATGGGAGAATTGCAGGAGTTGCCACATTGGTGAGATATACGTGGGCAGAATGGCACATTGGTTAGCATTGCTACCTCGCAGCACCAGGGACCCAGGTTCGATTCCCGGCTTGTGTCAAAGTCTGTCGGAGTTTGCACATTCTTGTAGTGTCTGCATGGGTTTCCTCCAAGTACTGTGGTTTCCTCTCTGTCTGAAAGACATGCTGGCCATGCTAAATTCACCCTCAGTTTACTTGATCAGGCGCCAGAGTGTGGTGACTTGAGTAAAAATAAATTACTGCAGAAGCCAGAATCTGAAACCAAAAGAGAAAACACTGGAAAATCTCAGCAAGTCTGGTAGCATCTGTAAGGAGACAAAAGAGCTGACATTTTGGTGACTAGGGGATTTTCACGGTAATTTCATTGCAGTGATATTGTAAGCCTATTTGTGGCACTAGTAAATAAAAAAAGTATAGATGATCATCAACAGTAATAACATCCATAGTGTAATTGCCTGCTTTGTATAATGTTTAGACACACCAATGGGCTCTGTGCTCAGCATTCACAGCATTCGCTGAAATCTGAAACAAAAATAGCTCTGACGAAGGATCATCCAGACTCAATATTGGCTTCACTGTTAGACACGCTGGAAAATTTCAGCATTTTCTGTTTTCGATTCATGGAGCAAACCCTGAATGTCTAATTTGTTCAGGTTAAATTACACTCCCTGGTGACCGATCAGAATTTGATGGAGAAGCTTGGCTTGAAATTCCTGTGATCCTTATTCAAGAGAAGTGTCTCTTTATGACATTGCTTGCAACAGAATCTGGGGTGGAAAGAATGAGGAGAATACAAAATGAGTGTACCCATGCATAACTGTCACTCAAAAAATATAGGGCGGGATTTAATGTACAACCCGCCATGTCTTTGGCTGCAGCGGGAAGTGGCTCGCCATTGGTGGGTGGTGGGCCCTTCTGGTCCTGCCATTGTTTAACGGGGTTTCCCATCGAATGCCATGAAACTTGTGGTGGGGGTGTGCTGATGGTGGGACTAAAAGATCCTGCCAGCGTGGCGGCCAGAGAATGCTGGCCATTGTATGCCATGTTGGGCGGTTTTATTGTACAATGGTACTTTTCCTACTTCTGTGTTCAAGTGTTACTTGATGGTCATAGAAGGTATGTGCGTAATGAAACAGGTTGGTTATCAGCCTGTAAAAATCCTTCCAATATGTCTGATGGCAGTTGTCAAGGAGTGGGAGAATTTCCTGGTCAGACATACTGCAGACGGCAACAACAAACCACTGCAGTACATAATTATGGACCAATCCAATGATAGCTCATGGTCACCAGTTCCCTCTTAGGGCATCAGACTGGAAGAAGGAGGAGGAGTATGCAATATTATCAATAGGAGCTAGCTGAAATATCGAGGGCAAAATTTTCAGATATTTTGTATTTGATTTATTATTGTCACATGAATTAACATACAATGAAAAGTATTGTTTCTTGCGTGCTGTACAAACAAAACAAACCGTTCAAAGAGAAGGAAATGAGAGAGTGCAGATTGTAGTGTTATTCTCATAACTAGGGTATAGAGAAAGATCAACTTAGGGCAAGGTAGATCCATTCAAAAGTCTGATGGCAGCAGGGAAGAAGTTGTTCTTGAGTCTATTGGTGTGTGACCTCAGACTTTTGTACCTTTTTCCTGACGGAAGAAGTTGGAAGAGAGAATGTCCGGGGTGCTTGGGGTCCTTAATTATGCTGGCTGCTTTGTCGAGACAGTGGGAAGTGTCGACAGAGTCAATGGAAGAGAGGTTGGTTTGCGTGGTGGATTGGGTTACATTCATGACCTTCTGCAACAGACCATCCTTCGTGATCTTGAGCAAATATACATTTTTGCAGGTAGGCTACCGTCAAATACCATCTATAATCAACTCAAAAATAATGTGATCAAATTCAATAACATTGTGTCTTATCAAAATCCTTTTTTATATGGTAAGCAAATGTGCTTAATGTAGGGGTAATTTTTTGTTAAGTACAGTGGGGACAAGAGGAATAGATGTTTTCATTATTTTGTTTTTTTTTCAGCATTTGTTGTGTGTTTTTGCACGTGGTACTTGTTGCTACAAGCCTTTGTCCTGCTACAGATCTAGCCTTAGTTGGCCTCCTGATGGCTTTTAAATACGTTTGGCTGAGACTGAATTTTGGAAGTGTTTGTTCATTTCACAGTTGAATGTCAGTAATTCCTTATATCCTCTGGTGTGGAATTGTAACCCGTTTCAACGTGTTGAAATAACAGACGCAATTTATACTACTTTTTAAAGTTTTGAATTTAGTCACAGCTAACATGCCAGCTAGGGTCAGTTGGTAGCACTGTTTATTTAGGGGAGGTGGTAGCGGAGTGGTATTATCCATAGGAGAACCCATAGAAACCCTACTGTGCAGAAAGAGACCATTCGGCCCATCGAGTCTGCACTGACAACAATCCCACCCAGGCCCTATCTCCTTATTTACCCGCTAATCCCTCTAACCTACACATCCCCTGACACTAAGGGGCAATTTAGCTCGGCCAATCCACCTGACCTGCACATCTTTGGACTATGGGAGGAAACCGGAGCACCCGGAGGAAACCCATGCAGACACAGGGAGAATGTGCAAACTCTGCACAGACAGTGACCCGAGCCAGGAATTGAACCCAGGTCCCTGGAGCTGTGAAGCAGCAGTGCTAACCACTGCTACCATGCTGCCCAGACTAGACTAAATTAGTCTCCTTCGTTCACTAGACTAGAACCCAGAGACCCAGGGTAATGTCCTGGGGACCTGGGTTTGGATCCACAAAGGCAGATGGTGAAATTTGAATTCAGGAAAAATAAATCTGGAATTAAAAGTCTAATGATATGTTTCTATGGATGGCATGGTGGCACAGTGGTTAGCATTGCTGCCTCACAACACCAGGGATCCAGGTTCAATCCCGGTGTTGGGTGACTGTGGTGTTTGCACATTCTCCCTGTGTCTGCATGGGTTTCCTCTGGGTGCTCTGATTTCCTCCTACAGTCCAAAGATATGTGGGTTAGGTTGATTGGCCATGCTAAATTGCCCCTTAGTGCCCCAGGATGTGCAGATTAGGGGTATTAGCAGGGTCAGCACTTGGTGTCATGTGGGATAGTGCCTGGATGGGATGCTCTGTTAGAGAGTCGGTGCAGACTTGATGGGCTGAATAACCTCCTTCCGCACTGTAGGGATTCTATTCTACTCTTGCTTGTGGGTTCAAGCCCTCCTACAGATTTGAATGTTTAATCTAGGAAGACTCTCCAATGTTGCACTGACATTCTGTTCCGTGGATGAGATGTTAACCCCAAACCCTCTATACGCTCTTAAAGATGCCATGAAAAGTTTAGTAGTTCTGTAGCGGTCTGACAGCATTCTCCTCTCAATCAGCACCACCCCATCTTGTCTTCTAATGATTTGTTACTTGCTGTTTGTAGCATCTCACTGTGTGCAATTTGTCTGTCATGTTTACCCATATAACAACAGTGACTGCACTTCAAAATTAATTCCTTCATTGTAAAGCACCTTGTACACAGTTAAGTTATATGTGTTTATATAAAATATGTAACTTTATCGATTCCTTCTGGCATACTACAGACTTAGCTACAAATCAAGCTTTGGAAAAATTCATTTTGTTTTCCTGTTTCTCTCTTTCTGTCCTGAAGGTTGATATTTTCCACGTGAGTCTAAGGGTCAATTATCTGCAAGCGAGTTTACAGTAGAGGCCATTATAGCTGGCCTGATCTTATCCTTAGCTTGTGTTCACAATGCACGTTGTAGCAGATAATGATTGAGAGTGGGAAGTTAGTATGATTTAGACCCTCTGAATTGCAGGGCCACTGAAACAAGCTACAGTGCCTCATTCGCAGCCTTTCATCGCGTCATCTAGCTAGATTGATGAGCTGAATTTTTAACAAACAAGATTACAATATAACCTGTGGGCAAGCCTTTTTTTCTTGGGTGGGGCAGTATAACCAAACAGATGAAAGAAAGCCAGTTGAACCATAACAAAAACAAAGCATCGTATAGCATATTCATTCTTTGCACAATAAAACAGATAGATGCACCATTCTCAGCCTGGGATATTAGAAGACAAGAAGTCTAGGTAAGGTGTGCCTCTTTTGTATTTCCTGTTTTTGTTCCCACAGCGGGAGGGAGAATCACAGGCTGAACAGCTGGTGAAGATCCAGGGGCAATTTAATTATTTGTTGAATTGGTTGGAATTTTTTATATACTAGTTTATGGGATGTGGGCGTCACTGGTTAGAATGCCATTTATTGCCCAGCCTTAATTGCTCGAGAGAAGGTAGTAGTGAGCTGCCTTCTTAAATTAGTTCATGTGCTGTAGATAGATCCACTGTGCTGTCGGGCAGGGAGTGTTGATGGGTGAGTGGAGATCCAAGATTTCAACTCGGTGACATTGAAGGAATGTTGATATATTTCCAAGTCAGAATGGTGAGTGGCTTAAAGGTGAACTTACAGGCGATGGTGTTCCCATGCATTTGCTGCAATTGTCCTTCTAGGTGACTGAGGTCATGGATTTGGAAGGTGCTATTAAAGGAGCCTCAGTGAATTGCTGCACTGCATCTTGTAGATGGTACACACTGCTGCTGTTGTGCATGGTGATGAAGGAAGTAAATGTTGAAGGCCTTGGATGGGATGCCAATCAAGCGGGATGCGATATCCTGTTGCTTGAGGCACACTTATCTAAACTAGGAGAGTGTTCCATCACATTCCTGACTTATGGCTTGTGGAAAGCAGACAGAAAAGGGAGTTGGAAGGTGAGTTACCCCAGGGCTTCCAGCTTTTGACATACTTTGGTAGCCATAGTATTATGGCTGGTCTAGGTTAGTTTCTGATTAACAACAACTCTTAGGTGGGGGGATTCGGCAATAGTAATGCCATTGAATGTCGAAGATGGTCATTGACTGGCACTTCTATGATGTGAATGTTAATTGCCATTTGTCAGCTCAAATCTGAACATTGTTTAGTTCTGGCTGTATTTGGATATGGACTACTTTGCTATCTGAGGAATCGCAAATGGTGCTGAACATTGTGCATTTTTGGTGCCAGGGTGGAGAATTTCCATCCTGATTCCCACTGACTTCAGTTTTGTTAGGCTGCTTGATACCACACTCGGTCAAATGCTGCCTTAAGGTCAAGGGTACTGACTTTCACTTCACCGTTTGAGTTCAGCTCTTTTGTCAATGTTTGGAATAATGCTGTAGTGAGGTCAGGGGCTTAGAAGCCCTATCGGAACCCAAATTGATTATCAGTGAGGAAATGATGCTTGATAGTACTTCTCTCACTTTGCTAATGATTGGGAGTAGCCTGGGATGGTAACTGGCCAGTTTGGATTTGTCCTGCTTTCTGTAAACAGGGCACACCTGGACAATTTTCCATAGACCAGGTGGATGTCAGTGTTGTAGCTGTACTGGAACAGTTTACCTAGGGCTGTGGCTGGAATACTGGTCTTTAGTACTATTACCAGAATATTGTCATGGTGAATATCCCTTTGCAGTATCCAGTGCTTTCAGCCATTTAGTTATACGATGAATTGAATTGGCTGTGATGCTGGGGACCTCAGGAAAAAGCTGAAATGGATCATCCCATTTGGTACTTCTTGCTGAAGACAGATGCAAATACTTTAACCTTGTTTAACCCTAACTAATGTGCTGGGCTCCACCGCCATTGAGGATGGGGAAAGGTCTGGACCCTCCTCTCACTGTTAGTTGTTTAATTGTCTACCACTATCCTTGATTGGATGTGACAGTATCCCAGTGCTTAAATCTGTGGTTAATTGTTGATTCTGGGATTGCTTAGCTCTGTTTATTGCAGGCTACTCCTATTGTTTAGCATGCAGGCAGTCCTGTTTTATAGCTTAATCAGGTTGACATTTCTTTTTATGCATGTCTGGCATACAGTCTTGCTCTCTTCTTTGAACCAGGCTTGATAGTAATGGTAGAGTGGGGGATATGCAGGGCCATGAGGTTACAGATTGTGGTTGTGTACAATTCTGGTGCTGCCAATGGCGCAGTGCCTCATGGATGCTGAGTGTTGAGTTGCTAGGTCTGTTCAAAATCTATCCAATTTAACAAGCTGATAGTGCCACACAACAAAATGGAGGGTATTCTCATACGAAGACAGGATTTTGTCTCTACAAGGACTGTACGGTTGCCATTCATACCAATACTGTCATGGACAAACATCTGTGACAGATTGAGGTCAAATAGGTCTTACCTTGTTGAATTTTTGACTGACAGCTGCAATTTTGGGTTTGTAGCTATTTCCTTAAAGACTCACCCAGCTTGATCAACAATGATGCTTCTGAATGACTCTTGGTGATGGACATTCTGCCCCCTTGCTACGCTCAATGCTTCTCCCAATTGGTGTTCATCAATTGGGGTGAGACAGGAGGAGGATGTGGTATGAGGTAATTTCATTGCTCATGTTTGACCTGATGCCGTAAGACCTCATGGAGTCCATGCAGGGTCAGTGTTGAGGATTCCATAAGACGATAAGATGTAGGAGTGGAAGTAGACCATTTGGCCCATCCAGTCTGCTCCACCATTGAATGAGACCATGACTGATCTGATATGATAATCCTCAACTCCACTTTCCTGCCATATCCCCAGAACGTTTGATTCCCTTACTGATTAAAAATCTGTCTGTTTCAGTGTTCAACATGCCACTGTGCCATCTCTTTAATGGGACATCAGTGGCAAACATCTGAAATCACTGAATTTATGAGAATTTTCCATTTCACACTATAGTTTCATGTTTGGAAACCCCTGTACAGGGGTTGTCTTGCTAATGAGGTGTTGTAGGGTTTTTATTTGCATACTAAGCTGAACCAGCTCTGGAAAGCTGTTTTTGTTGTCATGTTGACTGCTTACATTATGATAAAAGCTCCATTGTTTTAAATTGTGTTTCTGATTTCAGCTTAGAAACATGGAAACATAGAAAATAGGGACATGAGTAGACATTTCAGACTTGTGCTGCCATTGAATTTGATCGTAGCTGATCCTTTATCCCAATAGCATACTTCCATGCTTGCCCCATTATCTCTTCACCTTTACTGTGTATGTCCCAAGAGAGATGGTGATGTGGTAGTAATACCACTGGGCCAGTATTATAGACATTCATGCCAACTTTATAACATCTGCTGCTTATAAACAGCAAGGTGGACATTTATATCTTCCTGGGAGCAAATATGAGTTTTATTTTGAGTGCAGGAACTGAGCTTACATCAAGATGCAGAAAACAAGTTGATGAAATCTGGCAAAGATAAAGAGGACTTTGAGTTTTAATCTTGCCTTTATACTTGCTGATTATGTAAAGACTCCAGAATGGCAGTTCAGTTGCACTGTCATCAAGAGCAGTATGATTTCGCCACAAAAGATGCTGCGGACAACAAACAAATGTGGTTGTGTCCAGCTGAGTGCCTGTTTACATGTTTTTATACTTGATACTTCCTCTCTGTGGAGTAAGCTGGTTCCATGGTCAATTTTCCATGACATAGCTGAGCACTGTATTGTTCACAGCCTCCAAGCTGCATTGCTTAACACCAGAGAATATTGATTTAATCGGAACTGTAATTGCTGAAATGGCAACAATTGAAAAGTAGATTAAGGTAAAAGGTTATGTTAGCATTAACTTTTTAAAGAAGACTTACCAATGCATCTGAATCAGCATATGAATGTCCTCTAATGTAGTTTTAATGAAAGGCAAGATAGAAACAATAATTAGCCTAATTTATGCTGCTTCAATTAGTATTAAATGACGCTAAGCACAATCCAAATGAGTAAATTGCATAGTTTGATGGATATTTGCGGAGAATTAAGTTATCTGCATCAGATTAAATTTAGTACATAGATATTGATACCATTGAGGGTTTGTCCAAAAGCGTAGCATAACTTTCAATTGTCTATCCATTTATTAAACACAAAGGGCAAGATTCTCTGGCTACCCCTCAGCTTCTTCCTTGGTGGTGGGAAGTGCCGTACCATTCTCTGGTGGCAGAATCTTCTGGCCCCGCTGCTGTCAATGGGAAATCACATTTTAGCCATCCCACATCTTCATGATATCTGCGATAGTGGGTGCACCACTGGCTGGACCAGCAAATCCCACTGGCATGAATGGCAAGAGAATTCTGGCCAAGAATCATTGCACACGTGTATATTTTGCTTCCTTTTTTGTAAGCAACAGGGTTTGTTTATTATGCTACTGCTATGCCTAAGGCAGTAGCATTGCAGAATAATTGAATTATAGAATTTTAATAAAAGCAAAATACTGCAGATGCTAGAAATCTGATGCCAGAAAATGCTGGGTAAACTCAGCATATCTGGCAACATCTGTGGAGAGAGAAATAAAGTTATTGGAATTTTCCCAAAAAATGGCAATGTGTGGTTTTCAGTCAGAGCTCCTTCGAAGCAACCTGTTTTCTCTCCAGATCCTAAGTTTTATTTATTAGTCACAAGGCGTATGTCAACACTGCAATGAAGTTACTGTGACATTCCCTTAGTCGCCACAGTCCAGTGCCTATTTGGGTCAATGCACTTGACCAGCACATCTTTCAGAATGTGGGAGGAAACCCACACAGACACAGGGAGAATGTGCAAACACCACAGACAATGACCCAAGCGGGAATCGAACCCAAGTCCCTGATGCTGTGAAGTAGCAGTGCTAACCACTGTGCTACTGTGCTGCCCCCTTCTGACATTTTGTCAAAAAAAAAGCAGCGTTACGAAGCAGACCTCCTCCCATCTACTGCCATCATTGGGCAGAGCTAAGATTTCAGGCGACAATCTGGTTGGCATTGCGAGTGTGCCTGTTATGTTCCTGAGTACTCAGGCGCTGCATTGGCTGCTGCACCCAGGCATGTCACCTCAACTGCTGCTGTGCAGTGATTCCATTGGATTTGAACATCTGACATCCCCAGAAGGTATAGCTTCATGCTGTTTAGATGTAGTTAAATTAATGGTAATCAGGTTCATGCCAATGAGGGAGGGGTTGGGGGGGGAATCGTTTTCAGAGATCTTTGCAGTCAAAATCCTGTTATGACCTTTTTAGAGTTGGCTGACATTTACGTCCATGTCAAACTGGTCAGGGAAGTCCCAGCCAACATTTCGAGTTGATATGACCCTTGTATAGAGAAAGAAGTATTTATGTGTCAGAAATTTACTGATTATTAAGGTCAACAATCAAATTTTTGTGCCAAATGTCATCATCTGTAAGGAGGTGGTTGTTTGAATGAACTGGTGATTCTGATTCAAGCTTCTATTATAATCTTTAAACACTTGCGCAATCTTTTTTGCCTCATGCCTGCATCCAGAGTGGTTACTGAACACACCTATTGGATTGGGATTGAAAGGACAGAGAGGTTACATGTGTTTATGTCTAGCTGATGAGGATAGGGAGGGTGAGGGCTATAGGGCCTGGTAGCTTCTGTAACAGCTGGGCCACAGCCACGAACAACTGACGCAGACCTTCTAACCAGCCTGCCTCAAAACCACATCCCCATGGCCTTTTGGGATCTGCTTCCTGGTTGGCAGGCTCAACTTGAACTTACCCCCACCCACTCAAACTTGGAAGGACCCACTCAAACTTGGAAGGACAGAAGGCCTATGGTGGGTCCTTTGAGTGCTGATGGCAGATTTAAAAGAAGGGTCAATGTGTGTGGAGAGAGAGCCATTTAACATAGAAACAGGAAGAGAATTTAACTTGGTGGGAATAGGATCAAGAAAAAAATCACCCCTTTTTAAGATATTCCCTTTAGCTCTATTTAGGCTACTTTCATTTTGTTTGGAGTGCAGAAATAATAACAACATGCAAGTAATTAGAGTTAACCATGAAAGTGTGTGACGTAAGTTTGTCTCTAATATTAAACTTGGATTTTATGGCTGTTTGCAGTACAAATGACTAAAGACTCCAATTTTGCTCTGGAATTTTTTTTACTAGTGTTAAATGTTGACTGTGATGATTAATAGCGGTTTAGTAGAAAATTAATCTTTCCAACTTCACAAAGAAATATTTTACGAGGGAGGTCATTTAATTGCGATTGAAACGTTCCATTTCTCTTTCATCACAGATAATGTACAACTCTGCATAGCTTACCAAAGCTGAGCATTCATAATTGCTTTGCTCTTTTTTCAGCATTACTGGTTAGTAAGCATATTCTTTCGTGGTGGTCACTTGCCAAATGTAACTTTGATTGTATAGGTAATGTGATAATTGCATCCATTTATCTCACATTGCAGTGTTGCCTAATTATCTCTCGCTTTAGTTTTCAACTTTTGAAGGCTAAATTTATTAAAAGCTATATTGTAAAATCATTCTCTGATACAGTCATCTTCTAAAACACTGTTTAGCTTCCTGAAGCTACCGTAATGGACAATTTTTCTAAGAGCATTTTAACTACATGCAAGGTAGCAAAAATCTAATGGTTTTGATTTGATTTTATTATTGCCATGTATTAGCATACAGTGAAAAATATTGTTTCTTGCATGCTATACAGACAGAACACACCATTCATAGAGAAGGAAATGAGAGAGTGCAGAATGTAGTGTTTTGTACCTACCTTGGCTCAGTGTTAACATTCCTGCTGCGAATCAGTAGTTGTGGGTTCAAGTCCCACTCTTGAAAGGGTGTATAATCTAGGCTGTGCTTTTAACATTGTTACTGGTGGTATTCTGCACTTCCAAAGGTATTTGTATGAAAAAGTTCTTCTGTCCTCTTCAAGTGCACATAAAACATCCGTGGCATAATTTCAAAAACCAAGTTCTTCCAGTGTACTAAGATCCCTCAACCAACATGTCTCAACAAATTTCTGGTTGGTTATCTCTTTTCCTGTTTATGGGACCTTGCTATGCATAAATTGGCTCTTTTATTAACCTACATTGCAGCAATAACTACTTAAAGGACAGAAATGACTGTGAATTACTTTGAGATATCCTGATGTTGTGAAAGACACTTTTTAAAAAAAATGCAAATTCCCCCTTGCATTCTGTTCTGCATCTCCATAGTCACCAACTTCAGGAAGCATAGTGGAGGATGTACCCCTATTTACATCAACGGGGATGAAATAGAAATGGTTGAGAGCTTCAGGTTTTTGGATGTCCAGATCAACAACAACCTGTCCTGGTCCCCCCCATGCTGACACTATAAGAAAGCCCACCAATCCTCTACTTTCTCAGAAGACTAAGGAAATTCGGTATATCCATTACAACTCTCTCCAACGTTTATAGGTGCACCATAGAAAGCCTTTTTTTCTGATAGCATGAGAAACTACAAAAGGTGAACAAAGCCCAGTCCATCACTCAAACCAGCCTCCCATCCATTAACACTGTCTACGCTTCCCGCTGCCTCAGAAAAGCAACCAACATAATTAAGGACCCCAAGCACCCTGTATGTTCTCTCTTCCACCTTCTTCTGTCAGAAAAAAGATACAGGAGTCCGAGGACATGTACCAACTGGTTCAAGAACAGCTTCATTCCTGCTGCCATCAGACTTTTGGATGGACCTACCTCACATTAAGTTGTTTTCTCTCTACACCCTAGCTATGACTGTAACACTGCATTCTGCACTCTCTCCTTTCCTTCTCTATGAACAGTATGCTTTGTCTGTATAGTGCACAAAAAAACAATACTCTTCACTGCATACTAATATATGTGACAAATTAAATCAAAATGAACCCCTGTACTTCTTAGGTAGACCTATCACAAGATCTTCTCCCTCCTTTTAGTCCTGCTAACATGCAAGGACTCCCATTGATAGAACTTCCTGGAATTTATGATGCACATGTAAAATGAACTGCATAGTGCAATAAGCTTACTCTACATTTCAATCGTCTTTTGTTCAGTAGATAGTTTACAATACCTTACTTGATGCATGGTTGAACATTGGGTATGTTAAGATCTGGAAGATGATTTAAATGAGGTTTGTGAGTTAAAATAACTTGGATGGTGAGCAAAACCCAGCCTGACCCTCCTTCCCATGTTCTCAATCATCCAGTTAAAATTAGGTCGGTGAACCTCTCAGGTCATTAAATATTTTTTAAAAATGCAATGGATGTGAGAAGTTTCAATTCATCTTTCACACTCTGCTCTTTCTATAACGACGGTAATAAGTGAGAATTAATACTCTTATACATTAAGGGACTGGACTGGCATTTCAATCTTGGATGAGTGGAAAGGTTGAGCTGCCCTGGGTTATTGAGAAAATTGAATCGCTCTGTTCCAGTGGGTGGAACAGATTCTGGAAAACTACAGGCTTTTGGCAAACTTTACAACAAGTGGATTTTCCCTTTATTATAGTTTCTTTAAAAATAGGAAGTAACACCAACACAGCATAAAGAAGAGTGACAGTGGCATAGAAAATCACTTTAAACTAAGTCATGAATGATCATTTTAAAACTGAAGGAGTTGGGATTCAGCTTCACAATTTGATAATTGTATCATTTTGTGAATCCATGTTCAACTTTCTTCCTAACAACGTAAAACAACTGGTGCTACCAGTTAACCCAGCAAACACCACTGTGGTTGGGGCCTTTAAGAAAGACTGATCAAGCCCAAATTTAACTCTGGGATTAAAAAACAAAATGCTGGAAAAACTTGATGGGTCTGGCAGCGACTGTGGAGAGATGATTTGAATCTGTGCACTTCAATGATAAATAAAGGGAGAAATATGATGGATTTTCTACCATTTAAGAGGGGGTGAGGCAGCTGGATCAGAGAACAAGGTTAGTGATAGGTAGACCCTAGGAGAGATTGCAAAATAAATGGGTAGAGCATGTGACAGGAAGTATTAATATCAATGTGAAGGACTATGGAAGGAGCTGAAAGTGTAAAGATATGACAGCTGAAAGTTAATAGGAGAACAAATGTCAGTGCTCAATGAAAGCAAGACTTAGAACATTTGACAGATGGCCAAGTTGGGATTGGGAGTGGTGGGGAAGGACGTTGGACAAAAACAATTCTTGAGGTTAAATAAAGAGTCAAGGTGGAGGACAAAGGTCACAGTGCCAAATTGAAGTTGAGACTTGAGTTCCTGAAAGTCACATTAAATTTCTGATTTTTTTTTTTACTTATGACTTTCAGTGCTTTACAGAGAATGTCTCTATATGGAAATCAGTGGGTTTTCAACAGACACATATATGTCTTTGATTTCTGCAGTTTTCAATTATGACTATAGGAAAGGCACTTATTCTTCTTTTAAAAAAAAGCACTGGCAATACTCAAGTCTGGAAGCATCATTTGAAAAATTAACAGAATTAATGTTTCAGGTCTGTGACTGTTCATTGGAAACATTGGGTGCAATCCTATGGAGATGATGTAGCCTCATCTGCTGGTTGGCAAGCTTGTGAGAGATCCATATTGCCTCCTTTGGGGAAAGCCCACTGAATGACAAGCCAAGCAGGCAGTGGAAAGATCAGCAGCCGGCCTTTCTCGGTGTTCAGGATGTCAAGAGAGGAGTGGGGGGTGTGCTAGATTAAGCACTTGGGAACCAAGATTTAAAAATGCGTTTTGGCAAGAAAAAGTGGTTATTTTAAAATTAGCATAGTGTCCAAGTGGGTCAGTAGAGTTTGATCTTTATTGACTGTGGCATTTGCATAGGAAGAGTTGCTTGTATGTTTTAGTAGGGCAACTTTACATTTTCCTCTCTCCTTGTCTCCACTCCTACCTGTGACTATCCTGCAACTGGTGCTGGTTACAGACATGAGGCTGTAGGTTTCCTAAGAGCCATTTTTTAGAGACAGGTGGAACACTGAGTAAGCCATACTGTATGAACATATGAATAGATATTGAATGGCACCTGAATGATTTTGCTATAGCAACAAACAAATGCCAGCTTGCTGTCCTTGAGGGTTAAAGGAGTTTAAGCTGCTCAGACATCAGAACAGGATGCATGAGACTCATGAGTTGAAATATGTTAACATCATGTTCTGAGCAATGGATAGTGTCAGAGGATAATTGTGACTATAGATGTATCATATTGTTTTGTTTTGCTGGATTTGTGTAAAAAATCCTCAAACCATCTGTTCAATTATTTTTTAAGATTACAACAGCCCTTTTTCACAAGGCAGTTTGCTAAATCTGCCTTGGTATTTGAGAGTTCAAACTCAACTGGCCTCCTCTGAATTTTTAAATTTTTCCTTGTCTGTTATCCACAGCAAAACCATTCGCTTGCTAGACTAGACTTCTACAATTTTAATTGGCTCCAGGTTATTTCCTCTATCTGAACTCCCCTCTTAAAACAGGAGCTGTGGTTGCTTTCTGTTGTCAGACAGTATATTTATTTGTCTTTGAAGGAAAGGGAGCTTACCCATTTCCATGCTTGCCATTTCATTGATTTTCAAATGCTGCCCAAAAATGGAATTCCTAATTCCCTGTTAGATTTGAGGTAATCCTAGTCTTTATGCTCGATTTTTCTAAATAGTCCCTGGTTTTCAGTTCATTCCTCCTACTGCCCCGATCAGAATGAAGAAAGTCGTGGTATTTCTCTGATCGTACTAAATCCAATCGAATTCTGACCAGTTGGATGACTTGCGTTCTTGGAAGGTAGCGATGGTCTTGTTGTGGCAAAGGTTTATTTCCAAATTATCTGTTCATGCACCAGCTACACAGAATGCCCTGCAAATGTTCTACAGAAATGAGATTATCACTGAAATCAGATGCATTTTTATTCTTGTGCAATACTGACAAAAATGAAATGTCGATGTCCATCTTATTTGTTTTTTAGATCCTGTTTGTGGCTGAAACTATTCAATAGATTGTCACCAAAGATTGTGTTTGGAACACGATGTTACATCATACTCTTGTGCTGTCATGTTAAGCACGAGATACCTATCCATTCTTTAGGCTAACTGAGGAGGCAGAGAATGGCTTCATGTTACCACAAAATGCATCTTAATGAAGATAATATTCTAAAGCTGCTTGTACAACAAATCCAAATCATCTGGGAATTCAAATTGTGAGGATATTGTGCCGCAAAGTTCAGGAAGTTGAAATGTGTGATTTCCTTTGTCACTGAAGAATTTTGAATTGTCATGTTGGACGGGAAGTTGGATATGTTGATCTCCGGTTCTTTAATTAATCTGCTATGCTCTTTTTGCAAAATGTGTGCCAACAATCCTGCCTCCCCTCAAGTTAAAATTGTGAGGGCTTATTAAAAATAATTGGCAAAAGAGGAATTGTGACAATAGAACCTATGTTTGTTTGTTGAATTAATACAATTGCAGATGGGGATGGCAATAAGGAAAATAAAAATTCTTATTCTAATATTGTGTCCCATCCCTAAGGGCATCCAACAATGCTTCAATACTGGCCCAGTAGCAAAGTGGTTAGCACTGCTGCCTCACAGAGCCAGGGACCCCAGTTCGATTCCCAGCTTGGGTCACTGTCCAGAGTCTGCACATTCTCCCTGTGTCTGCGTGGGTTTCCTCCAGGTGTTCCGGTTTCCTCCCACAGTTAGCAAAACATGCTGGTTAGCTGAGAATTCAGCATCATTAGCCATGCTGAATTCTCTCTCAGTTTATTCAAACAGGTGCCGAGTGTGACGACTAGGAGATTTTCACTGTAACTTCATTGCAGTGATAGTGTAAGCCTACTTGTGACACTAATAAATAAGCTTCTACTTTAAACCAAGGAATCACTTTTTGGGAATGCAGATTATGTTATATGGGTAACAGTGGCAGCCAATTTTGTGTGGCGCAATCCCACAAACAACAGATCAATCAGATAACCACTTAATTTGGTGTTGGTGCTGATCGTTACAAGTGGAGCAGCATTACTGAGGAGAACTTCATTTAGTACAACGTGATCATTAACGTGCTCAAATGCAGGCAGGGCATCTGTTTATTGTCTCAAAATGAATGCACCTCTAGCATTGCCTCAATGATGTATTGAGGCATCAACCTGCATTCAATGCCAACATCTTGAAAAGCCACCAGCTTCCAATAACAATGAAGTTTTTTAAAAAAATTGTAACGTGTGCCACAGTTATGATTGCTGTGCCAGCAAGAAAAATGTGTGTCCTTTCTGGATACATGTTACGCAGCACATCTTGCGTTCCAAGGTTTTGAAAAGTGCTTGACAGTGGAGGGCCTACTGTCAAATTAATATTGTAGTGAAATGCTCGGCATTTTCTGATGAGCACCTATTTCTTGGGAGCTACACCTTGGCACAAGATGGATAGAGTTCACTGGGAGGAAACTTTGTCCCTTTCCTCCTCCCTACCATCCTCCAGGTGCTCCGCTTTTCTCCCACGGTCCAAAGATGTGTGTGTTAGGTTGGCCATGCTCAATTTCCCCTTTGTATCAGGGTAAATACATAGGGTTACAGGATAGGGGCTGGGTGGGATTGTTGTCACTGCAGACTCGATGGGCCAGATGGTCTCTTTCTGCATTGTAGGGATTCTATGTTTTATATGATCTGAACTATGCTTTCATGCCTGGAGAAGAAGACCCAGATGCATCTCTTGCAGATTGCTTTGAATATTCCAAGGCAAAATATGCCTGTTGCTCTGCAAATTGACCCAAGCCTGCATATTCTCCAGTCTTCCTTCTTCACAAGTACATCTCTTTTAGTTTTTATTTTGCAGTGTTACCTTCTTCTTCTTTCCCTACCCCTATCACTTAGTTTCAATCTCATTATGGTGAGCAGCAGTTGCAACTTTATTCTGTAACACTGCAAGAAATTGCAAAGGTCCCTATCTCCTGCAACTCAATAATCTTGTAACTGCCCTGTGTTCTTCTGCAATTTCCTTGGCTTTGCCGTTGCTGTGCTTTTTAGACGCTGAGGCCCAGCACTGTAGAATTCTCTCTCGAAATGTCCCCACCTCTCTGCTTCTCCTCACTCCATTAAAACACTCTTAAAACTGACCTCTTTGACCAAGATTTTTGGAATATTTCCTTATTTGGCATGATGCCATATTAAAATATTCCTTGGGCTATTTTGCTACAATAATGGTATGTTGCACCATCCTGGTCAGTGCCTTTGGGTATATTGCATTGAGAATATTGAGTATATTCCGATGGTCAAAAAGGACCGTAGGAGGAGAGGTAATAAGCCGTGGATAACGAAGGAGGTGAAGGAAAGTGTTAAATTAAAAGCGGAGGAATTTAGAGTAGCTAAGAGTAGTGGGCGAGAAGAGGATTGGGAGAGGTTTAAATGTCAACAAAGATTGACAAAGAAGTTGATAAAGGAGGGTAGGAGAAACTATGAAGCTGGGCTAGCGCTTAATATAAAAAAGGATAGCAAGAGTTTTTATAAATATATAAAAAGGAAGAGGCTGGCTAGGGTGAACGTTGGTCCTTTAGAGGATGAGAAAGGGGACCTAGTGGTAGGGGGTGGGGATATGGCTAAGGTATTGAAAAACTTTTTTGTTTCTGTCTTCACGGAGGAGGACGTGAATAATTTGCCGGGTGTTAGCGATGGAAAGGTGGTAGGACTGGAGGGTCTTAATGACATTACTGTTACTAGAGAGGCGGTGCTCGACAGACTGGAGGGGCTGATTGTGGACAAGTCCCCAGGACCGGATGGAATGCATCCGAGGGTTCTGAAAGAAATGGCAGAGGTGATAGTGGATGCCTTGGTGGTTATTTTCCAGACGTCGCTGGATTCCGGGGAAGTGCCAGAAGATTGGAAAACGGCTAATGTTACGCCGTTGTTTAAGAAGGGTGCCAGGCAAAAGGTGGGGAATTATAGGCCGGTTAGTTTAACGTCTGTGGTAGGTAAAATGTTAGAATCCGTCATTAAGGAGGAAATTGCGAGGCATCTTGAAGGGAATTGCTTGATAGAGCAGACGCAGCACGGTTTCATTAAAGGGAAGTCGTGTCTGACAAATTTACTGGAGTTCTATGAGGATGTGTCTAGGGTGGTGGATAGAGGAGAGCCGGTGGATGTGGTCTTTCTGGATTTTCAGAAGGCGTTTGACAAAGTACCTCACAAGAGGTTATTGCAGAAGGTCGGGGGACATGGAGTTGGGGGTAGGGTGTTAGCGTGGATAGAGGATTGGTTGTCAAATAGGAGGCAGAGAGTGGGGGTCAACGGGTGCTATTTGGATTGGCGGATGGTGACTAGTGGAGTGCCCCAGGGGTCGGTGCTGGGGCCTCAGCTTTTTACCATTTATATAGATGATCTGGAGGAGGGAACCGAGTGTAAGGTGTCGAAATTTGCTGATGACACCAAGATTGGGGGAACGGCAAATTGTGCGGAGGGTGTGGAGAGTCTGCAGAAGGATCTAGATAGGCTAGGCGAATGGGCCAGGAAATGGCAAATGGAATTTAATGTTGGCAAGTGTGAGGTGGTCCACTTTGGTAGGAATAATGGTAGGAAGGACTATTACTTACGTGGCGAAAAACTGCAGCAGGCGACGGTGCAGAGGGACCTCGGGGTCCTTGTGCATGAGTCGCAAAAACCCAGGTTGCAGGTGCAGCAGGTGGTCAGGAAGGCGAATGGGATGCTGGCCTTCATAGCGAGGGGGATTGAATATAAAAGTAGGGAGGTCTTGCTGCAGCTGTATAGGGCATTGGTGAGGCTGCAGCTGGAGTACTGTGTGCAGTTTTGGGCGCCGCACCTGCGCAAAGATATTTTGGCCTTGGAGGGAGTGCAGAGGAGGTTTACTAGGCTGATACCGGAGTTGAGGGGGTTGAGCTATGAGGAGAGGCTGAATAAACTGGGCTTGTACTCGTTAGAGTTTAGAAGAATGAGGGGAGATCTCATTGAGACGTATAAGATGATGAATGGGATGGATAGGATAGAGGTGGAAAGACTCTTCCTGCTCAAAAAAGACAGTAGGACTGGGGGGCACAGCCTCAAGATAAAGGGGGGGCGGTTTAGAACGGAGTTGAGGAGGAACTTCTTCACTCAAAGGGTGGTGAATCTCTGGAATTCTCTGCCCGTTGAAGTGGTGGAGGCTGCCTCGCTAAATATTTTTAAGACGCGGATTGATGGGTTTTTGATAAGAGAGGGGATTAAGGGTTATGGGGAGAGGGCGGGAAAGTGGAACTGAGCAGCGACAGATCAGCCATGATCTTATTGAATGACGGGGCAGGCTCGAAGGGCTAGATGGCCTACTCCTGCTCCTATTTCTTATGTTCTTACGTTCTTGATTGCGGTAGGTTTTCTTTTAAATTTAATATGTTTAATTGTTTAAGTGCTGTAGCTGTAAGAGATGCATACGGACACAGTTTTTTGTAAACTTTTGAAAAGTAATTGTACTTAACAGCTGATCTAAATAAAATAATAGCAACGCTGACTGTCACTTGAACATTCACACACAAATTACAAAGTGGGAGGAGATATTAAGTAGTTTTAAGAGTGCAAATAAACTGTTGTATATGGATCTGGTAGTTTGATGCCTTGGATGGGTCACAGTGGGCTTTTTGATTTGTTAGGACAATTTAATGATATTGATGAATGATCTCTGCTGGATTGTTTTTGTTTTGGATGCTGCCCTTGGGGTCAAGCAATAAGTAGGGTTCAAATTTGCAGGATAGCTGGATGGAGAGAGAGAGAGAGCCCACCTAAAGTCCTTATCCTTCGGTGTCTTCTATTTTCCCTGGCCTGGAGATGAGCAGTTATTTAAAGCACAAGGGGGTTAGTTGGCATATCACATGATGTCATATGGTCATAAGGGCTCGAAGGGCTAGATGGCCTACTCCTGCTCCTATTTCTTATGTTCTTATGTTCTTGTGAGAATTGAACTGTGGTCTGCAATGATTGAAGAAATCATGACCCTTTCCTGATTTAAAACCAAATGGTAGATTTTCAGAAGCTGTTCAGTAGAATGTGCCCAAAGAAATCTAGAAATAAGAGTTTGAAGTTAATAAGGAACTTGGTAAGGACAGTTCCAGGAACTCCTACATCTGGAAGGCCATAATTTCAGTATAATTAAAGCGGAACATTTGTCATCATTCCTGTCAGCAGCTCCTGTACTCCGAATGATTTTTCATGAAACTGTTATAGATGTTTAATCAAAATGCAGATGAGAATGTACAGCTAAAAATAATTTGCCTTCAGCAACCCAGCCAGAAAACAATACCTTCAATTTTAAGGCAAGGCCAAACAATCAGCTCTTACTACTGCCGACCAATTCCATCTCCTGTCCCTTTTTAGCATTGAGTGAAGTGATCGCTCCTTGCAAAAATACACATCACCTGGCCCTCTGGCGGGGTGGAGGTGCATGACTGTGCGGGATGAGGGAGGAGTGCAGTGATTGTGTTGAGACTAACACATTTTGGTATTGAAAGGAAAAGGGGGTTATGATGTAGGAGAAGCTTCACAGCCTGAAGTTGTCAAACTCTGTGTTGAGTCCAGAAGGATGTAAAATGTCTAATCCAGCCTTGTGGGCTCAACATTGAGTTCAACAACTTCAGACCGTAAATGTTCCCTCCATCATAAGCCTCTTTTTAAGTCCATTTTATTTTGTCACGGTGCAACACCTCCTCTTCACAGGGCCATCTGTCACTTGTTCCTACGTTTTGCTTTGACAGAATACTACGTTTCGCTATTAACACATTCTGCTTTCTCACCTTTTATGCCAATGTCAGCACTTCCTTTAGTCTTCAAGACTGCCATTAACACTTCCTTTGTCTTGTGCTCGATTTATATCTTTTCAAATCTCTGCAAATTTCAGGTCTTCTACTTTGCCCCAAATACTCCACCCCCTTCTTAAACAGTGTAAAATCCATCACATTTCTAGTGCTCTTCAGCCCTGAAGTAGAGTCATACAGACTCGAAACATTCATTGCTTTTTCACCACAGATGCTGTCATACCTGTTGATTTCACTCCCCCCTCCCCTAGCATTTTCTGTTTTAATTTGAGCTCTTCATGGTCTTTAATGTGACAGTCATAAGTAATTAGTTGAAGTTCACACTTTTAGCTATGATTTCTATGTGGATTCCGTCTGTCATGATGTGGAGATGCTGGCGTTGGACTGGGATAAACACAGTAAGAAATCTCACAACACCAGGTTAAAGTCCAGGTTGGACTTTAACCTGGTGTTGTGAAACTTCTTACTGTGATTCCATCTGTAACAGTGCTGCCTTTGGAGGAACAGGGCATCTTTGACAGCAGCTCCTGGATATCCACGTTTAACTGCATATAATGTGCCACCAGGAATCACTGTTTAAAATTACCTGGTAGTAATGACAAGCATTGACAAACCTATTACAACTACAGCAAATTCCACGTCCATATCGATATGCTTGCATTAGAAATACAGATCATATGTTTTATTTTGTAATTGTACAGGCGTGTATTTTGGATCATGCTGATGATCTACTTCAATAGCTTTTAATATAAGAAGTTCAAAGATTATTAAAAGGAAGTGAGTTCTTTGACCGCAAATACATTGTTGTTGCAGTTGGCAATAGCACATGCCATGAATTCCAAGAAACAGTGATTACCTATCAGCAGGCATGTGACCTCTGTGGTCTGCTGATGAATAACTCATGTGTAATAATGAGCTTAAGTCCTCTTTTATGACTGCCTGTTTTTGATGGCACCAAGCTTATGTTTGGGTTCTTCAGCCTTGAACGGAGGCATCTGAGAAGTGATCCTTTTGAGATACACAAGTGTTTGGAAAATGTAAATTGTACATCACTTTAAATTGAGAATAGTTCAAACTATGAAGATAGTTTTAAGCCAGTAAACAGGAAGTTTCTCACAAAAGACAATCAATACATGGAATCCCTTAACGCAGTGTGTAATCGATACATGGAATGGATGCAGTGGAGATTAAAAACTGCAATCATTTTACGACTAAATGGATGCTGTAGGCAGATGAGTTATTTTAGAACCATTCTACATGGGTGACTTGGGGTGAAGGCTAAACATCATCTTGAGTGTCTGGAAATAGACAATAAATACTGGCCTTGACAGTGATGCTCATGTCTCATGAATGAATTTTAAAAATTGGCCAGATACATTTCCTCATCCGTAATTATCTGTGATCTTGTACAATCATGGTTACAGAAAGATAATTTGTAAACTTATCACTACTTCTTAAGTTTCTTAAGAATTCTTGAAGAATGCAGTGGTACTAGTTATCTCAGAAACATAGAAATAAAGGAAAGAGAGTTGGAATAGGCCATTCACCCCTTCAAGTCTGTTCTATCATTCAAGTAGATTATACCTGATCATTTACCTCAATACCATTTTCCTGCAATATTCTCATATCCATTCATGTCTGAGAAATATATCAATCTCTGTCTTGAATGTACTCTGAGCCTGCGCAGACGTCTGGGGTACAGAATTCCAAATATTCACCATCCTCTGAGTGAAGAAACTCCTCCTCATCTCAATCCAAAAATGGCCTGTCCCCTTATCTTGAGAGCATGTCCCCTGTTTCTAGACCCCTCTACCCAGGGAACTGTCCCCCCGGCATCATCTTCCCTAATCAGCTCTGTAAGATTGCTTCCAAACTTTAGCGAATAATAGACTCCTTCTTCAATCTCTCCTTGGAAGAACATAAGAACATAAGAAATAGGAGCAGGAGTAGGCCATCTAGCCCTTCGAGCCTGCCCCGCCATTCAATAAGATCATGGCTGATCTGTCGTGGCTCAGTTCCACATTCCCGCCCTCTCCCCATAACCCTTAATCCCCTCTTATCAAAAACCCATCAACCCGCGTCTTAAAAATATTTAGCGAGGCAGCCTCCACCACTTCAACGGGCAGAGAATTCCAGAGATTCACCACCCTTTGAGTGAAGAAGTTCCTCCTCAACTCCGTTCTAAACCGCCCCCCCCCCCTTATCTTGAGGCTGTGCCCCCTAGTCCTACTGTCCTTTCTGAGCGGGAAGAGTCTCTCCACCTCTATCCTATCCATCCCATTCATCATCTTATACGTCTCAATGAGATCTCCCCTCATTCTTCTAAACTCTAACGAGTACAAGCCTAGTTTATTCAGCCTCTCCTCATAGCTCAACCCCCTCAACTCCGGCATCAGCCTAGTAAACCTCCTCTGCACTCCCTCCAAGGCCAAAATATCCTTGCGTAAGTACGGTGCCCAAAACTGCACACAGTACTCCAGCTGCGGCCTCACCAATGCCCTATACAGCTGCAGCAAGACGCCAGTCCCATTACCCCAAGGATCAGTCTGGTGAACTTTTGTTGCACTCCCTTTATGACATTTATATCCTTCCTTAGGAGACCAAAACTGTACACAATACTCCAGGCGCAATCCCACAAGGTTTAAACAATTACAGTAAGAGAGCTTTATTCTTGTATTCCAATTGTCTTGCAACATACAATTTTCCTTCCTGATTGTTTGCTGCACCTGCGTGTTAGTTTTCAGTGACTTATGAACAATGACATCCAGGCACCTTTCTACTTCCCAATCTGTCACAATTTAAGAAATGTGCATTTCTTTCTTGCCTACTAAAGTGGATAATTTCACATTTTTCTATTCTACATTCCATCTGTTGTATTTCTTGCCCACTCACTTCGCCTAGCTAAATCCCCTTCTTGGCATCTTCTTCCGAACTCTCATTCTCTAGTTTTGTGACATCAGCAATCTTTAGAAATATTACATTTGGTTCCACATCCAATCAGCTGGGGCTCAAGCACTGATCCATGTGGTACCCCACTGGTCACAGCCTGCCTCAACCCGAGAATGACTCATTTATTCCTGCCTGCTGTTTTTTTGTCCACTAACCATTTCTCAATCCATGCCGGTTTATTACCTCCAATCCCATGTGCTTTAATTTTGTTCACTAACCTCGTGTGGGGACTTTATTTAAAAGCCTTCTGAAGATCCAAATACACCACACTCACTGCTTCCCTTACCTATTCTGCTAGTTACATCCTCAAAAACCTCCCATCAAGTTTGTCAAACGTGATGTCCCTCTACTTAAATTGATCTTCCTATGACTGAAACACTATATTTTGCACCCTCTTCTTTCCTTCTCCCCAGCGTATTCTATGAACAGTATCCTTTGTCTGTAAAGCACACAAGAAACAGTAGTTTTCACTGCATACCAATGTGTGACAAGAATAAATCGAATCAAATCATTGACTGTGCCCAATCTTACACTTACTACCTAAGTGTCCTGTTATCAAACCCTTATAATAGATTCTAGAATTTTTTCCAACTATGGGCATCAGGCTAACACGTCTGCATTTCACCATTTTCTTTCTTTCCTTTCTTAAATAGTAAAGTCTTGTGATGATATTACAAATACTGCATAACCAGCTGTTTTTGTTGAATTGAGTGGTGGGGGATGGGGTGGGAGGGGAGTTGGGAACAGAGATCAGGGTTGCAGAATATCTCAGGAAGGTGAAATGCTCCAACATCGGCCCCCGTGCCAGCGAGGACGGAGAATTTGGCATTCAGCCAAATCTCCATTCACAACAGCGGGACTGGAGAATCTTGCTTGCAAGTGAGACCGGAGAATCCGGTCTGTTGGTTCTTTCCATCTTTCAGTTCTAGGGAAGTTCCTCAGCAGCAGGATTTGTAGTCCTATTCCAATAATTGCAAGCATTTTATGTTAAATGTTTTCACCCTTTGTGTTCTTTTTCTTCAATAACTAGTCAATCAGAGGCTTTTGTCCAAACTTTAGAAAAATGGTCTGAGGTGCAGAAAGAAAGGTTTATTAGTAACATCCCAGGACAGGAACCAGGACACAGGATCGTGCACAGGCAGTACCCTGGCACTTCCCCTGGGGGTAGTGTTTTATTTTTAGTTTTTTAAAAAGGGCGGTCTGACCTTTTAAAAAAAATCTCAGTTGCTAATAAGCCAGACTCCTGACTTTGTGCAACTTGCCTCAATCTTTTGTTTTGCTGTGTCGAAAAATATGACAGGGGTGGCCATCCTTGGGGCTGCTGGCTTCCACCCTGTTTTGTCCTACTCACTGTGCCAATCTGCAAAAAAAGAGAAAATTCCATCCTACAAAATAAAAGTTGTCTTTTGGAATTGTTGGGAGGATTTTGGTTTGGATAGTGCATTGTGTAGATAGAGATTGTCATCAATGACAGAAGCTCTCTGTCAGTTGAGGAATGTAGTTTGCAGGTGGATTGTGGCCCATTGTAGGAGTGGGCCCAAATGTGACAGATGCCATTTAATGCTTACAATTGGAACATGTTAATTCTAAACACGCACATGCATCATAAAGAGTTGCCTACTCAAGGGGCTGATTTTCAGTTGGGGTTTGGAAACTGTTGCCTGAATCTTTCCGGGTCCTAACTCCGCACTGAGCCTGCGGCGCTGATGTGAACATGCAAAGCCCCTAACTGGGCCAGAGACAAGCTGGGTATCCAGTTAGTGGTGCTGTGTGTTGCCTGGCGACAAACACTAGCTTTGGAGAGTAATACCCAATAGGAAGGCATAACTGGGCTTGTCATTGCCTTGCCCCATCAAGTAGCCCAGCAGCGTAGTGCATACAAGTAGCCGTATAGTTAATCACAAGGTACTTGATTTGTTCTGCTCAAGCAGTGGCTACATTGACTGACTTTGAATAAGCCTTTTCTTTTACACTTTTTAATTCAGCAGCAGCATCACACGGAGGCCCCTATTGTGCCCCCAGCAGGTGTGCACTAATGTACGCTGGATCACTTGCTCTTCCTGTTTGCTGCTTTGAAATTCTCCTTCTGATCTTCCCCTGCCCATTAACAAGCACTTCAAGGTACTTACACACACACACACACAATTAACTGGATGTTGTGTGTGTGTGTGTGTGTGTGTGTGGGGGGGGGGGGGGGTGAGGTGGTGGGGTAGGAGGAGTTGCTAGCTCCCCACTCTTCAATATCTTCAGTTTCCCATTTCTGCCCTCGCTTTGAAAATTACAGGGGCTGGAAGATTTGGCATGCCGTCTGGGATGCTGTTTAGCAAAGTGCATGCTCATGAGGCTATGCCAAAACTCTCCCCCTCCACCATATGAGCATTTTGAAAATCCAGCCCAATGCTGCTGAATGGGAGGAAGACCTGAAGACCTGGGAGTTGTAGTTAGTGAAATATTGAATTCTTAATGTCAGTGTCATGAGGAGGTGGGTAAAAGCAGATGAGGTGCTAAGCTGTACAGCCAGGGCAATTAAATAGAAAACTGCTACTCTTGCACAAGGTTTTGATTCCATTGCATTGGTATAATGTGAGCAATTTTGTTTCCTCCGTGAGACCATGCTGAAAGGTCCACCCTACTACCTAATGTCTGAACTAGTGATTAGACTCCAGACCAAATGATTTTAACCAGTCTCTTTGTGCCCATTAGAGCAGATGGGGTATGAATGACACCTAGATTTAAAACAGCCCAGACATTAAACTGGTGACCTTTATTCCATGTACTGTCAGCCTGGAACTATTTCCCAGTTAAACACTCCCATCCCAAAGACTTTCACTGGATCAATGCTAATGTATTAAGTGCTGGGATTTTTTTAAAAAACACTTCCTATAATCTGTTTTGAATGTCTGGAATTTTGTTTTTGTTTTGATGGTATGACATCAGTCTACAGGAAGTTCCTACTTCCTTGTAGTATTGTCTTTTGGGGAGTTTCCAGAACAGTCAGATTACATTCTGCCTGCAGGCAGCACCAGCCCAGGTTACATTCCATAAATAAACAGGCTGAATCACTTACCCCAATGTGGCTGCTGTGCTTGCTTTGATTTTGTTTCATAATATGGGATGTGTATGATTCTGTTGCATTGGCTGCCATTATGAAGGAACACTGATAAAAATCAACAGAAGTGTGCTGGACTGCAGGCTTTTCCAGATGGTGTCCCTTCAAAAATTGGAGCTAAATGATCTGTTTATTTCTGTGTGCGGCTGCTCACGTGTTTATAACCAAGAAAAATTGGCTTCAATTCCAGTTTCTGTTGGCCAAGAGCCATTGCCTTAGTGCAGTGCAATCTTGATGCCAGCCTTCAAGCTGTCAGTCAGTGTTAGCACCAAGCAGAAAAAAAACACCCAAGCAATTAACCTTTTGGAAGTTGGCACAATAATCTGCTGTCTCCAGTCTAACTTTAAAAATATCTTAATAAACCTATACATACCATAATATTTTAAAATAAATTACAAGTTTATTACCAGTATTTCAAAAAATAGGCTGCTATCCTCTAGAGCTGTAACAGATCATGTGATGTGCCTGGGCAGCCTAAGCAAGTCTCTTTGAATAAAGATTTATTTTTCATGGTATTAACAAAGTAAGGAACAGGCAAATTAATCACCTGCCTCCGTCTCTCAGATTCCTTCGTGATTTTGAAAAATATTGCATTTTCAACGTTGGCCAGCAGTTACTTTGATATTGCATTATTGCAATGTATTGTTAATTTGACTAATTGGGGGGAAAAAACCTTTCCACGCTTATGAAAATTGCTTGTCAAGGTATCACGATTCAAATGATGAAGCATTCAACTTTTTGAGCATCACAATTCTCAGATCAATGTTTGAAAACAACTTTGACTTTCTGCATGAGCTGCCAGGGATGACATGTAAGGAAACTGTGTTTCCTGGTTGGGCAAGCTGAGTGGTGCTGGGGTGTGTTAGCCTGTGTGTTTGCTCATTTCACTTTTTCAATGCAGATAAAGTGACCTGTGACCAAAGGTTTAGATAGAATCTTCACAGGCTGAGGAGAATTGTTGCTGTGCTCCATCTACTATGACTTACTTGCAGCATAAATGAAACTGATTTGGGTGGTGAAATGCAGTTTGAATTGACTTGATATCCAGTTAGTATTACATTTTAAATCTTCATTAATCTGTGGTATTGGGTTGTCCAAGACTGAGAAACTTGGTTAACAATAAGGAACTGTCATTTAAGAAAAAACATCTGTTCTTACCTAGAAATCTCACGGTGAATAAACAGAAACTATTTTGAATATTGTGATACTAAACTGTGCATGAATGCACAAAAAGGGGTTGAAATGTAAGTTTATTGTCAACTGTATTGTTATGTATGTTGTTATGATCAAGTGACAAGTAGTAAAATGGTGCCCTTTCCACTTCAGCAGAAATTTATTCCGATGGTCAAAAAGGACAGTAGGAGGAGAGGTAATAAGCCGTGGATAACAAAGGAGGTGATGGAAAGTGTTAAACTAAAAGCGGAGGAATTTAGAGTAGCTAAGAGTAGTGGGTGAGAAGAGGATTGGGAGAGGTTTAAATGTCAACAAAGATTGACAAAGAAGTTGATAAAGAAGGGTAGGAGAAACTATGAAGCTGGGCTAGCGCTTCACATAAAAAAGGATAGCAAGAGTTTTTATAAATATATAAAAAGGAAGAGGCTGGCTAGGGTGAACGTTGGTCCTTTAGAGGATGAGAAAGGGGACCTAGTGGTAGGGGATGGGGATATGGCTAAGGTATTGAATAACTTTTTTGTTTCTGTCTTCATGGAGGAGGACGTGAATAATTTGCCGGGTGTTAGCGATGGAAAGGTGGTAGGACTGGAGGGTCTTAATGACATTACTGTTACTAGAGAGGCGGTGCTCGACAGACTGGAGGGGCTGATTGTGGACAAGTCCCCAGGACCGGATGGAATGCATCCGAGGGTTCTGAAAGAAATGGCAGAGGTGATAGTGGATGCCTTGGTGGTTATTTTCCAGACGTCGCTGGATTCCGGGGAAGTGCCGGATGATTGGAAAACGGCTAATGTTACGCCGTTGTTTAAGAAGGGTCCCAGGCAAAAGGCGGGGAATTATAGGCCGGTTAGTTTAACGTCTGTGGTAGGTAAAATGTTAGAATCTGTCATTAAGGAGAAAATAGCGAGGCATCTTGAAGGAAATTGCTTGATAGAGCAGACGCAGCACGGTTTCGTTAAAGGGAAGTCGTGTCTGACAAATTTACCGGAGTTCTATGAGGATGTGTCTAGGGCGGTGGATAGAGGAGAGCCGGTGGATGTGGTCTTTCTAGATTTTCAGAAGGCGTTTGACAAAGTACCTCACAAGAGGTTATTGCAGAAGGTCGGGGGACATGGAGTTGGGGGTAGGGTGTTAGCGTGGATAGAGGATTGGTTGTCAAATAGGAGGCAGAGAGTGGGGGTCAACAGGTGCTATTCGGATTGGCGGATGGTGACTAGTGGAGTGCCCCAGGGGTCGGTGCTGGGGCCTCAGCTATTTACCATTCATATAGATGATCTGGAGGAGGGAACCGAGTGTAGGGTGTCGAAATTTGCTGATGACACCAAGATTGGGGGAACGGCAAATTGTGCGGAGGGTGTGGAGAGTCTGCAGAAGGATCTAGATAGGCTGGGCGAATGGGCCAGGAAATGGCAAATGGAATTTAATGTTGGCAAGTGTAAGGTGGTCCACTTTTGTAGGAATAATGGTAGGAAGGACTATTACTTACGTGGCGAAAAGCTGCAGCAGGCTACGGTGCAGAGGGACCTCAGGGTCCTTGTGCATGAGTCGCAAAAACCCAGCTTGCAGGTGCAGCAGGTGGTCAGGAAGGCGAATGGGATGCTGGCCTTCATAGCGAGGGGGATTGAATATAAAAGTAGGGAGGTCTTGCTGCAGCTGTATAGGGCATTGGTGAGGCCGCAGCTGGAGTACTGTGTGCAGTTTTGGGCGCCGCACCTGCGCAAAGATATTTTGGCCTTGGAGGGAGTGCAGAGGAGGTTTACTAGGCTGATACTGGAGTTGAGGGGGTTGAGCTATGAGGAGAGGCTGAATAAACTGGGCTTGTACTCGTTAGAGTTTAGAATGAGGGGAGATCTCATTGAGACGTATAAGATGATGAATGGGATGGGTAGGATAGAGGTGGAAAGA
Organism: Carcharhinus amblyrhynchos; assembly: GCF_965287045.1. Lineage (NCBI taxonomy): Eukaryota > Metazoa > Chordata > Chondrichthyes > Carcharhiniformes > Carcharhinidae > Carcharhinus > Carcharhinus amblyrhynchos. Next base: position 95,706,751 of record NC_137326.1, on the reverse strand, counting down.
CTCTTCCTGCTCAAAAAAGACAGTAGGACTAGGGGGCACAGCCTCAAGATAAAAGGGGGGCGGTTTAGAACGGAGTTGAGGAGGAACTTCTTCACTCAAAGGGTGGTGAATCTCTGGAATTCTCTGCCCGTTGAAGTGGTGGAGGCTGCCTCGCTAAATATTTTTAAGACGCGGGTTGATGGGTTTTTGATAAGAGAGGGGATTAAGGGTTATGGGGAGAGGGCGGGAAAGTGGAACTGAGCAGCGACAGATCAGCCATGATCTTATTGAATGGCGGGGCAGGCTCGAAGGGCTAGATGGCCTACTCCTGCTCCTATTTCTTATGTTCTTGACTGCGGTAGGTTTTCTTTTAAATTTAATATGTTTAATTGTTTAAGTGCTGTAGCTGTAAGAGATGCACACGGACACAGTTTTTTGTAAACTTTTGAAAAGTAATTGTACTTAACAGCTGATCTAAATAAAATAATAGCAACGCTGACTGTCACTTGAACATTCACACACAAATTACAAAGTGGGAGGAGATATTAAGTAGTTTTAAGAGTGCAAATAAACTGTTGTATATGGACCTGGTAGTTTGATGCCTTGGATGGGTCACAGTGGGCTTTTTGATTTGTTAGGACAAGTTAATGATATTGATGAATGATCTCTGCTGGATTGTTTTTGTTTTGGATGCTGCCCTTGGGGTCAAGCAATAAGTAGGGTTCAAATTTGCAGGATAGCTGGATGGAGAGAGAGAGAGAGCCCACCTAAAGTCCTTATCCTTCGGTGTCTTATCTTCTATTTTCCCTGGCCTGGAGATGAGCAGTTATTTAAAGCACAAGGGGGTTAGTTGGCATATCACATGATGTCATATGGTCATAGGAAGTTGATTCCAGATACATCATTTAAACATGATTGGATCATAGCTGGAGATGTTCCCTTCTCAGCCAGCTTACGTTGTCCAAAGTCAATGGCTGTGATCTTATCAGCCCTTCACGCCATGCTCCAGCTGCTGCAAAGCCAGAGAATTTGATGCCAAGCCAAATCTCTCCTCTTATCAGCAGGATGGGAAAATCCCACTGGCTTGAACGGTCAGAAAATTCCGGCCAAATTGTTTGATGGCTTGATCCACACCCAATTGTCTGAATGTTTTCTTGAATGGTTCAGGAGGTGGTTCACTTTTATTCCTCTCAGATGATTTGTCTCTGAGTTTAAGAGCTAACTGTGTTTGAATGGCTTTAAAATTTGTAGGGTACACTGAGGTAAATATCCAACCATTCTTGAGGCTGTTGCTTTTAAGTTACTAAAATACTGTTATTCAGTCTATAAAACTCAACCAGTGGTTTCAGCCCATGAAATAAAGCCATATTTGACACAAAGCATGGCTTTATAACAACATAAAAAAGTGAACTGTGTCATCTTGGTGTTTTTCATCTACCTCTCATCTACTCTTCCAAACACTTTGGGGGAAAAAATATGTAGAAAGATTTGGAAATGCAGTGAGCACAGAAGCAATCAAGGTAAGCCAAACTGACGGTGTAAGCATTAATACAAATAAAAATGTTTGGATTAGTCAAGAGGAAAGTTGGTTGCAAAGTTTGCTGAAAACGTATAGTGGATTTTGGCATGGCATAGCTTTTGAACTGCTGATATTTTATGCAAGTCTTTAAAAGTGGAAGAGTGCTCCAAAACATTTTTTTAAAAATTCCACGGAACTGATGTGGAAAGAATGTGAAGGAGTACTTGCAGTACGTGGGCATGACAAACCTTATGATTGGGAAAGTTGTGGACATGGCTGTGTGGCATTGGCTGATAGGCTGGAATGATCGTTCCTCATTAACCCTCAGAATGTGTAGGCAAGTGTAAGAACATTCAGGGTCAGTGGGCAGACTACTTTTTAAATGCTTTTCACTGTTAAAGTGTAATGGTAGAACAAACATTAAAACTGCAACATTAAAGTTGATCAAATACCAGTAGCAGTTTTGTTACTATGGTTACTAAATACATTAAGAAAAGATGTATTTACTTTTATTGGACCTTTTAATCTCTTTCTTCCTTTCAGTTTTCCATTTTGTCATTGAAACTTCTGCCTCATTCATGCCAGCCTAATTTTGAAACTGAAAATAGTCGAATTCCTTCCTTTCTCTTTGCCCCACTGGACCCAGTCACATAGTTTGGAAGTGGAGATGACACAAATGTGGCTAGATTAATCTTTCACTCATGTAATCAGGAAAGAGCAGCTAGAGCACAAGAAACGGGAGCAGATCAACAATTCCTATGCAAGCAGACTTGGCCATAACATGGGTTGAGATTGGTTTGTTTCTAGGCTGAAATATACTTTAGTTTTAATTTGTACAGCGTAGAATCCCTACAGTGCAGAAGAGGCCATTCAGCCCATTGAGTCTGCATTGAATCTCTAACAAAGTATCCAGGCCCTGCCTTATCCCTGTAACTCCACACGTTTCGCATAGTTAATCCATCTAATCTTCACATCGTACAGTATTTAGCACCGCTGCCTCACAACATCAGGAGCTCCAAGTTCGATTCCCAGCTTGGGTCACTGTCTGTGAGGAGTCTGCACATTCTCCACCTGTCTGCATGGGTTCCCTCCAACAGACCGAAAGACGTGCTGGTTAGTCCGTTGGTCATGCTAAATTCTCCCTCTGTGTACCAACAGGTAATCATTGAGTCATAGAACCCTACAGTGCAGAAAATGGCCCTTCGGCCCATAGAGTCTGCACCGAACACAATCCCACCCAGGCCCTACCCTCATATCCCTACATATTATACCCACTAATCCCTCTAATCTACGCATCCCTGGACACTAAGGGGCAATTTCTTAGCATGGCCAATCAACCTAACCCGCACATCTTTGGACAGTGGGAGGAAACCGGAGAACCCAGAGGAAACCCATGCAGACACGAGGAGAATGCACAAACTCCACACAGGTGCCAGAGTGTGGTGACTAGGGGATTTTTAGTATCTTTGTGGACTTGTGTCACGAAGGGGCAATTTAGCATGGCCAATCCACCTAACCTGCGCATCTTTGGAGTGTTGGAGGAAACTGAAGCACCCAGAGGAAACCCACACAAACATTGGGAGACATGCAAACTCCACACAGGCAGTTACCTAAGGCTGGAATTGAACCTGGGTCTCTGGTGCTATGAGGCAGCAGTGCTAACCACTGTGCCATTCCATACTGAGTGCAATTCTTTAGGAATGGCATGGGTAAGATGGCAGTGTTGGAAGAGAGACAGAGAAGAGAGGGCTGGAGAAGGTGGTGTGGATTTGGAAGGATTTTCAAACAAGGTTTTGACATGAATACATAGCATTCTTGTAATAGAGCATAGCATTCTCATAATAGAGAAGCTTTCAGTGATGGGGATTTTTTTAAACTTTTGTTTGGGAAGTGCTTCCAAGCATTATTCTGTAAGCCTGTTCCTTCATTAAAATGTTCAGTTGCAAATGTTTCAATTCAAAAATGCTGTTTTAAAAAGTAAAATATTTTGCAGAAATGGCCTGATAACTAGGCATTTTCTAATACTATGTTATGTAAATTGTATATATTTGCACTAAATGCTTTCTAGTGAGAATTTTTTTGTTATATCCAATTAAAGCCTCAACATGCGAGACATTCCCGATCCAAGCTGACAAGACAGGCAAGCCTCTTCCTGTCTTGGGCTTGATCTACATGAGCCAAGCTGATTGGAGCAGGCATTGCACTGCCTCCGAGGCTTGATCTCATTTGCATCCTAGCCAAAAGGCTTCGATGCCACTTTTTTAAAAAAATTGCTTCGAATGAAGCTTCAGTGTAGCCTCATGACTTCAACCAAGTGCAGGATGCCAAAACTACACTTGATCTTAGCCAAAAAGCAGATAAGCCTTTCTAGTGAGAAATAAGTTACATTGGAGTTGAGTTACTGTAAAATGGTGAGGTTAATGGCACTCAACATTAATTATATATAAATTGTATAGGCATCTCAGCTGGGGGGCAGCTGCACAGTTAAACACAAACCAGCTTAGTCAACAACTGTACGAAAGCAGCGTCTGGCTGTCTGCTTCACCATTCTAACGTATTGAATGGTGCGAAGTTGTGTGGTAAATATGAACGAAACTTGCCACAGAAAGGTATTTGTGTCATTGCAAGCACAAGTATCTTTTTAACAGCGCGATAATCAGTAAAACTTTCAAACAAGCATCAAGATGTAACTTGGCGGGTGATGAAAAGTACCCTCCTGAACAGATCCTTGTTGCATACCCTGATTCTCCATCCCACCGCACGCTGTCCTCGAGGCATCTGCAAGGGGAGAAGAGACTGTCACCCAAAGAAGGCCTGCAACGAAATGCCGTGGGCTCTGTCGATGTTGTAAGAAGTCTCACAACACCAGGTTAGAGTCCAACCAGTTTATTTGATAGTAATCTCACGAGCTTTCAGAAACGGTGTTCCTTCTTCAGGTGTGTGGAAGGTTTACAGAACCCTCATAAGAACAGGATATGGTGCTTGACGCATCGATCGACAGTTCCGACTTTCCACAGTGAAAAACTGCACCGACCTCCTCAGAAGACGAACATGGGACACGGTGGACAGAGTACCCTTCGTTGTCCAGTATTTCCCTGGAGCGGAGAAGCTACGACATCTTCTCCAGAGTCTTCAACATATCATTGATGAAGACGAACATCTCACCAGGGCCATCCCACACCCCCACTTCTTGCCTTCAAACAACCGCACAACCTCAAACAGACCATTGTTTGCAGCAAACTACCCAGCCTTCAGGAGAACCGTGACCACAACACCACACAACCCTGCCACAGCAACATCTGCAAGACATACCGGATCATCAACATGGGTGAGATCATCTCACCTGAGAACACCATCCACCAGGTACACAGCACATACTCCTGCAACTCGGCCAACGTTGTCTACCTAATACACTGCAGGAAAGGATGTCCTGAAGCATGGTACATAGGGGAGATCATGCAGATGCTATGACAATGGATGAATGAACATCACTCGGCAATCACCAAGCAAGACTGTTCCCTTCCTGTTGGCGAACACTTCTTCAGTGGTCATGGGCATTCGGCCTCTGCTCTTCGGGTAAGCGTTCTCCAAGGCGGCCTTCACGACCCACAACAGCACAGAGTCGCTGAGCAGAGACTGATAGCCAAGTTCCGCACATATGAGGACGGCCTCAGCAGGGATCTTGGGTTCATGTTGTACTAGCTGTAACCCCCATGACTTGCTTGAACTTGTAAAATCTCATTACTGTTCTGATTGGAGACAATACACATCTCTTTAGCCTGTGCTATCTCCACTCACATTGTCTGCATCTTTAAGACTTGAATAGCAGGTTAGCTGTAAAGACTCGCATTCTAATCAGTATGCTGTAAACTTTGTGTGCCTTTTATATGCTCTGTTTGAGACTGGAACTCTCCACTCACCTGACGAAGGGGCAAACTCCGAAAGCTTGTGGGTTTACTATCAAATAAACTGGTTGGACTTTAACCTGGTGTTGTGAGACTTCTTACTGTGTTCACCCCAGTCCAACGCCGGCATCCCCACATGGCAATCAAGTTATACTGTCTAGCACATTGCAAGGTCCAGGACTTCATGCTGAGGGACTCACTAAAGCTTGGGGCAGCTTCTCTAAGGACTCAGTCGAGAATACTAATGATCCAAAGACCACTAGTCTTATTATATCAAGGGACTAGAAGCCATGTAAAACCCCCCATAAGCTCTATGCACCCAAAATGTTTGACATGAAATGTAACTGAATGTTATAAATATAACCTGTAATGGCAAGCTTAATGCAGGATCTCATATACTTTATTGCATGAAACTATTCTGTTCTAGTACTTTAATGCCAACTTTGAACTCTTAAATGTATGTTTTTTTTGAAAAATCATGACATTATTCCATTGAATTAATGGAGATATTTTAGCTTAAATGAAAAAGTTATTTTAGTCAAAGCAGGATTACTCCATTTATGTCTACAAAGTGATGAAACAGGTTCTCCCTGTTACTAACGTCTCTTCCAAGGCCATGAGTATCAACTTGATAGTGACCGGATTTTTGAGCTTCCTCCCCCTACCCCCCAATTTCACCCCTATTACAACAAGCTTCACTTTCTAAATACCTGAAAAGAGGGATGTGGGGAGGGAGCAAGGGAGGAATGGCAGTATGAATTGCTCCAGAGAGCCAGCATACACATGATGGGTCGAATGGCTGTCTTCTGTGCTGCAGTTATTCTAGACTGACAATCAGACTCATTGCCACTGAAAATTAAATATTAAAAGTTTCTTCTTTTATTAATGTTAGAGATTTAAAAGATACAAAACTTTAAAATTAAACTTTTCATTATCGATGTCTCTTTTATTTCACAAACCAGTCTTTCCTTCTTTCTTTTTGCTTATCTTGCGTATTTTTGCATATCAATGTCAAATGAGTTGACATTTCACCCACTTCTCAGTCCTTGTGCTGTTAAATTCACAACCCTTTCATTGTCTGGTTAAGGAGATACCTGTTCACTCAGGCCTGAGATTCCCTCTTGGCTTTGCTGCAATGTTATCAGATGGCACGTACAGCAACTTGCTGCACGAGAAATGATAAAAGCCCATCCATGCTGGGCTAAGCCTAACTAACACAGGCACCTTTAGCTGCCATTCTGCAGCAAGTTACGGCTTTTTCTCATTCCAGCATTTTTGTGGAACTTTGCAAACTGAATCCTGAGTGTTCCCGAGGTGTCTGAAACCAAAAGCTGGTGAGTCATATTATTGAAACGAGTATGTGCATTTCAAGAATTGCTTCACGTTTCTGGTAAACAAAGAACTTTATTGCTTAAGAATGCTGCACCGTCGTGTGATCATTGATTGATCTCTGTTAACAAGAGCTACCAACAATTTATGAGTTGTGGTCCACCCACCCAATTCAGATTAGTGGGAGCTGACTTTACAACATTCTAAGTCGACATTTAATTCAGGTAGTAGATGCCACAATGTCTGTTTAAAAAATAAATTTGTGAATATCATGTTGCTGAATAATTTTCTGTATTCCTATAATAATTGCTTGTACCTGCCAATAAAATGCAATCTAGTCTTGCAATGGCTGATGATAAGCTATTATAAAGACAAAATACTGCGGATGCTGGAATCTGAAACAAAAACAGGAAACGCTAGAGAAACTCAGCAGGTCTGACAGCATCTGTGGAGAGAGAATAGAGCCAAAGTTTCGAGTCTGGATGACCAACCCTCGTGTTGGCTCTATACACTCACCAGACTTGCTGTTAGACCTGCTGAGTTTTTCCAGCATTTTCTGTTTTTGTTTGTGTCTGTTGATAAACTAATCCTGTCCTGGACCTATGTTTGTTTAGTTGCTGGATTATTTATAGTAATTTCTCTGCTTTAGTCAACCCCCTCTCCAACTGCTTCTCTCCAATCGGAATCACTAGATAACAATTTGTTACCTGTTTCTTCTCTTTGAGACTACACAACTTGGCACAGACCAGGGATCAAAACTAGGACTTCCCCTGATCTGTGTGTGTCTGGTGTACACAATGTTTACCTGTGGAATTCCCAGGGGATTTATTAACTTTTCAAACCGATCCTTTGATCCAAACCTACTTTCACACAAGTGTGGCCCATTGTGCCTCATCTTGTTTCATTCAGTCTGTGTGTCATTGTTAGTTATCTGCATTTACTCAGCTGTCCCCACTTCCACATGGAGGATAGTGACTTGGGGAGAAAGTTGGTAGGCAGCTAGCACCCTTGGGAACACACCACAACCCATTGGCATATTCAACAGAGGAGGAGACAAAAATTATCAGATGTTTGCTTTCTTTGACTCTCAATTATATGGAATGCAGGAAGTTCGATTATAATGCATTATTTCATCATTATTGTGTTACAAGCCAGATTGCTTTGCTGTAGTGATAGCTTATCAGCAAAGGCTTAATTGTTAGCTGCATTCTGTAGCCGATGTTTTGTGTAATGTTAAATACACTTGTCAGGTGTTTGCTTTTCTTAATGTGCTGCAATTCCTATCACCTGAATGTGCTCCCAATGTTGAAATATGTAATCTGAGAATGTATTGAATGAAGGTCAGGATGTAGTTTCAAGCTGAGAATTGGAATAAAATGCTGCTCCAGCTGAGTCAAAATGGAAATGGATTTTTTTTCCTTATCAATATTAAATGATTTTTTTTTTGCCCATGTCCTACACATGTCAAATGACTTGCTTAACTCAAGTTGGGGAAAAAAAATGTAATTTTAAGTATTTCAGTAGTTTGGCTCTCTCCAAGGGGTAAGAACTTATAAATGCTTCCAATTTATAGAGAACCTCCTCAGCCATTGACCTTGGACTGACTTCAGTGCGTGTCTGTTTGGACTATTTCCCCACACCAGTACATGAGCAATGACATTAAAGAGTTAGACAGATTGTGAATTTCAGCCACTCTAAACAAAGTTGCCTCCAACAAAAAAAATTAATAAAAATAATACATTTGTTCACCAGGATCTTTTCCTCAATCTTCCATTGGTCTCAACCACCAATAAGAGCTTGGCAAATACGTGAAGGAGATTTTCAGTGAAAAAAAGTGACTCATTTTCTTTGAGATAGTGAGCTTTTATTTTTGTATTTCCATTGTGTTCAATTGATAAATTCAGCCTTAAAATTTGCGGGTCAGAAGATAATATAAGGATAACAATGAGGCTAATAACACATTAATCTATAAATCAAACAGTAATTTCCGGTGAGGGCAGATGTCTAATTCAATGTAAAAATCTGCAAGTTGCTGCCTGAAGTGAGCTGCTCCAATGCTCGCTTCATGGAAATGCCATCTCACTGATTCTTCTTTGAAATGCTTTGTATGGCGTAAGGTTGTTGTACTTACATCGTAGATATGAATTGCATTGACCACAAAAGTTGGGACATGACTGACTGTTTCATCCTGACTACCCATTTTAATGAATTGCTCAGTCTTAACTATAGCCTCTCTGGCACAGGAATTAGTGAGAGGGGATCTTATAACTTGTACAATTCTAACAGGATTAGACAGGGTAGATTCAGAAAGAATGTTTCCGATGGTGGAGAAGTCCAGAACTCCACGTATGCCTTTTAGGATTGAGGTGAGGAGAAATTTCTTTACCCAGAGAATGATAAGCCTGTGGAATTCATTACTACAGAAATTAGTTGAGGCCAAAAAATCGTGTGATTTCAAGAAGAAATCAAATGTGGCTCTTGGGGTGAGAGGGATCATGGGATATGGCGGGGGGGGTGGGGAAGGTGGGATCAGGATGTTGAATTTGTTGATCAGCCATGATTAAACTTCTTCCTGAATCCTTTTTCATCCTATCTTTCTTTCCCTGACTTTTATTTTGTTTACTAATCACAAGTAGGCTTACATTAACACTGCAATGAAGTTACTGTGAAAATCCCCTAGCTGCCACAGTCTGGCATCTGTTCGGGTACACCTGAGGGAGAATGTAGCATGACCAATGCACCTAACCAGCTCACCATTCATCCTGTGGGAGGAAACCCATGTGGACACAGGGCGAACTTGTGAACTTCACACAGGGAATTGAACCTGGGTCACTGGTGCTGTGAGGCAGCAGTGCAAGTGATTGGTGTTCTCGGTGTTGTAGCTCTGCTGCTCAATGCTATTTTTTCTCCTCGGCCTTTGTATAACCAGTGTCCTGTTTAGCCCAAAACATCTTTTATTTTCTTTACTGTTCTTCCCATGCTCCCCCCCGCCCACCCCCAACCGCCTGTCATGAAGGACCCTGATTCCATTTGAAATTCCATCTGCTTTCTGCCCGTTTTTTAAAATCTGTCAATATCTTATCAGCACAGTAGTTAGCACTTCTGCCTCACAGAGCCAGACACCCGAGTTCGATTCCCAGCTTGGATCATTGTCTCTGTGGACTCTGCATGTACTTCCTGTGTCTGTGTGGGTTTCCTCCAGATGCTCCAGTTTCCTCCCACAGTCCACAAGATGTGCTGGTTTGGTGCATTGACCACGCTAAATTCTCCCTCAGTGCATTTGAACTGGGTGCTGGAATGTGGCAACTAGGAGATTTTCACAGCAACTTCATTGCAATATTAATGTAAGCCTACTTATGACACTAATGAATAAAAATCAATTCATAGTGTACACTGTACATTTTCCCCTCCTCTAGATATTCTTGTTCACCTGTTTTTTTTTGTTTTTCCTTGAACCTTATTTTGTGCCTTGTCTTTTTCTGGATAACTTTCCATTGTTAATATTCAAAATGACCCTTAAAATCCACCCTTAAATTACTGAGCAACTTTTCTCATTGTACTTTCTATATGTAACTACGAGTACAGTAAATGCTTTAGAGTTTTATTGCTGACAGAATTGAATTTTCCATGTAAATGTATAGTAATCCATTGGATGTTGCATATCAGAGAAGATACTCAGCTTCTGAGAGTCAAATTCTCTAATAACATCCTTCTGTGTCAATGGCAGCATAGGTGAGATGTACTGTGAGGGGATGAGATTCAAAGACAAGTGGGATCTCTGCATTTTCTTCTTTTGGAGCCAAACGGATGCTGAAATACTCACCTTAGCCTATTTGCAAACTGTTGTTGCTTTGGAAATGTAGTAACTTTAATTGCAGCACCTATTAATAAACATGAGAGACTAAATTTTCGTGGATGAAAGCAAAATACTACGAATTCTAGAGCCTGAAACAAAAACAGAATATGCTGGAAAATCTCAGCAGGTCTGACAGTATCTGTGGAGAGAGAATAGAGCCAACATTTGGAATCTGGATGACCCTTTGACAGAGCTGATTTTCATGGAGTTGGGGAGACTCTGAGGGGATGAAAATGGTGGTTGGGATGTAATTCTGGCTTTCTTGAGTCCATTCCCATGGTTTCTGATGTTTAACAAGGCCATTCAAGGGTTCTGGCAGGCTGCACATTTTCCAAAGATGGTATCTGTAAAGTAAAGTTTATTTATTAGTCACATGTAAGCTTACATTCAAACTGCAATGAAGTTACTCTGAAAATCCTCTAGTCCCACACTCCAGTGCCGGTTCGGGTACACTGAAGAAGAACTTAACATGGCCAATGCACCTTACCTGCACATCTTTGGACTGCGGGAGAAAACGCATGCAGACATAGGGAGAATGTGCAAACTCTACACAGTGACCCAAGCTGGCATTCGAACCTGGGTCCCTGCTGGTGTGAGGCAGCAGTGCTAACCGTTGTGCTGTCCCACCTTTTTTGAAGTAGGAAATTGTAATAATATGTGTTTAACTTTAAACTTTCCACTTATGGTGTAGTGACTTTGGATCTGGGACGTTGTCCTTTGAGTGATCTCATCACCTAGAACAATGACTGGAATGGATCATTATTCTATCCCTCCCGGAAGGAACTGAGAAGGATGCTTCAATTAGGCTCGGCACTTCCAATCTGTGGAGAACAAATTGGCCAAGTTTGCCTATGTCAGTGGCCTGTGTGTGTGTGTGTGTGTGTGTGTGTGTGTGTGTGTGTGTGTGTGTGTGTGTGTGTGTGTGTGTGTGTGTGTCTCTATCCAGGTAACAGACTGCCCTGATAGGAATTGATATGCTCAGATGAAAGGGGAGGAGTGCCAACAAATCTCCTGTGTGAAACAAATGGGTGCATAACTCTACACAAACAGTGACTTTGTGAGACAGAACAATGAATTTCAATGGCCAAAGGATCAAATTTAATTTAGCTTTAGCAAACTGTCCCTTCACTGTTTAGTTGTTTCCCACAACATGTGTGGTTAGTCAAAAGCCTATTCTTCACCCCCTTGGAAAATGAATTCCATTCCATCTATTTACAACTATATCAATTCAAGTTAAAACTTGAATCTCAACTAGACATCTGAAATATCTGCAGTGTTCAGACTGGTTTACTGCCATAACAGGACAACTTTAAAATTGCTTAACTGCAAAATCTCAGTGTAAGTGCACACATGCTGTGTGTTTAGTTCCCCCTTCCCTGAATTTTGTACTGTTACTGGTGCCCTAGTCACAGTATTACTTTGGTGGGGTGCAGGATTTCAGTGTTTGATTCTTTCTCTTAGATTTTCCTAAAAAGCTTTTTTTTAGAACTGTTAGGAACAACCTATTTATTTTGTTAGTTTTTTTAAAAAAAGAGTTGGCAATTCATGGTCAGTCTAATTTAGCGGCATTAGAAGCTATGTTTGCCAGTTATTCTCCCTGTGTGCCTGAGTGTGTTGTCTACGTGAGTTATGATTGCCAGCAGGCCACAAGTAGAGTGGTGTAATTGTGGGCTCTATTGCGTATATTGGTGAAATTGTCATGATCTTAGATGACCATCAGCTCTTCCCCTTTTGACGGGGAGAACTAACTGGTGGCACTTTAGCCTGAGGATCACCACACCTTGGGTGAGGGGCAAGGTTGAGAAGGTAGTATCTTCATGAATAAATAGTTTATTGGAATACTGCAACATGCTTAAATCTGCTATCTCTTGCTATAAGTTTTGCTATTAAATCTTCAGCAAAGGGAATCTTTGTTCATGTCTGCTTAAGACAAATGAGAAATGAGCCGAATATTACCAGCTTGGAGGTCAGCTGAGATACTCTTGGTTTTATCGTTCAGTTACTTGCTGGATCAATTCACTGAGGGTTTTTATTTCGCTGAAGGAGAAAAGAATTTATAACTGATGAGGTCTGCACTAGGTAAAATTGTAATCCATATCTGCAGAAGATAAATACAGACATAAATGGTCTAATCTTTAATGGAGATGACGGGGGTGTCTCGCTTGCCTGGTAGCTAGCCGATAAGAGTCCCACATCATCTCTCTTTGGGAAGGTCCACTATAACAAGTGACTGGATAACTGTGGACATTCTCCAGGATTAAGGGCCACATTCGCTGAGAGCTGTTGGTTGATCAGAGGCCAGCAGCTCTTTATTGCTTGGCAGCAGCACTGGGGAGACGGTGCTGCTGGTAATGCACTTGAGCCCCAGGATTGCTGAGGAACCTAGGCACAGACGACAAGTGATGGGGAGAAGTAGGGGTATGGATCATAGGGGGAAGGGGTGTTGGCAGTATGGGTAGCGCTTAGCGGCCCCCCAAAACTGGGTCTCCCCCTTTTTTTAATTCATTCATGGGACATGGACATTGCTGGCTGGGCCACCATTTATTGAACATTCCTATTTGCCCTTGAGGGGGTGTTAAGAGTTAACCATGTTGCTGTGTATCTGGAATCAAATATGGGCCAGACAACACCCCTCCCCCCACCCCTCCAGTGTAAACCCTTCAAAGTTTCCACAAAAGCCAATGACAATGACAGAATGAAAAGGGCTTTTCCTTTTGAAACAACTTAACCACTATAAAGTGGCACTTTCACTTCTCAACGACGGTTGTCTGTAAAAATTCTTAAAATACATGTCATTGATGTGCAAAGATTCATTCAGTGTGATGGCCTTTGCTATTTGAGGTCAAGTTGTTGCTCAGAGTCAAGAGGAGTGCTTACTTCTCAAGTGAGTAGTCTGATGATCAAGAACTGGTCCCACCGATGCATCAAAGCAATGCTTCTAGGTGAAAATTGCTAAATCTGCCACTCACAACTTGGGTATTAGTTGATATTTAAGACTTGGAATTTACAGAGTCTGGTGTGCGTGTGTGTGTGTGTGTGTGTGTTTTGACTGGGGACATATGAGTGTTTGACTTGCTTACATTTGCTGAGCAGAATTACATTAAAAGACGGAATTTTGTTTATGCTAGAATGATGCACAGTAGTTGCAAAATTTCATGAGTAAGCGTCCTGTGAATACTAATGAGTAGTTCCAGTGACTCAGTTTTGAATTTGAGATTGGAATGAATGCTGATAATACAGATCATCATTCATGACAGGAATTTTCCTTTCCACTTTGCCCCGTGCTGATCATGTCCCATTTTGGGAATGTGATCTCTCTGCATTGCCTTCCTGCATCAATCTTCGGAACTGTGCTTTACAAGACACATTGGATTTGAACTCGTGGTCCTGTGAAGAAGGTGTTGGGAGACAGGGCAGAGGCTGGGGTATGTGGGAGGGAAAACAGTGGGGAGCCATGTCCGGATGTCTCCCCAGTGCATTCCTGTTCCCAGGACAATTTGCAGGTATGGAATGGAAATTGCTCCACTGCAGATAATGCCTTACTGGGCAGCCATTTTGAAATATTGGCATTTAAAATGCCAACATTTTACTGCTGTCGGAGTAGACTTCCACTGTGTGTGGAATCAAGGTGACCTTCTAGCAGTAGGCCGAGGACCATTGGAGGCACTGTGGCACAATGATAGGGTTGCAGGAATTAAAGGCAGCTTTCTTGTGAATCGGCATATGGAGGGGGGGATTCCCCTCCATCCTGTTTTTTTTACCAGACTTACACCTCTTTGATTTATCAATTACATGCAGCTAACTGAGATCGCCTTCATGTTGAGGTGCTCTTGTACTCACATGCATGCCCCAACTGTGGCCTCTTGTTCCTGTCCCCAGCTCTGGGAACCTGCCCATCATCCTTAACAGAAAAGTGAGCACAGAGGAAGGACCCCCATATGGACCTGATGCCCACTGGAAAATTTAGCTGGGTGGACTCTGAAATAATGCACAGTGGTTAGCATTGCTGCCTGACAGTGCCAGGAACCTGGCTTGGGTCACTGTGTGGTGTTTGCGCATTCTCCTCATTGCCTGCGTGGGTTACCTCTGGGTGCTCAGGTTTCCTCCCACAATCCAAAGATGTGCAGGTTGGGCAGATTGGCAATGCTTTATTGCCCCTTAGTGTCAGGGGGACTAGCTAGGATAAATGCAAGGGGTTATGGGGAAAGGGCATGTGTGGGATAGTGGTCAGTGCAGACTCGATGGGCTGCATGGTCTCCTTCTGCATTGTCGGATTCTATGAAATCCAGTTGTGAGAGCAGATGTTGGCATTTACTTGGCTGAAGTTGGTCTTAACGAGATGGCATTTTCTGGGGCTATTATCTTTGCCACTGGTTTCTCCAATACGGTAAGAAGTCTCACAACACCAGGTTAAAGTCCAACAAGTTTATTTGGTAGTAAACGCCACTAGCTCCAATACAAACAGAGAATCATGGCGTCTGACTGCAACAGCATTTTCATGTTGTAAAAATGCTGCCACTTGCAGTAAAAGTCATTTTCTTAAAGTGAACCGTGAACAAAGAATTTGTGTGAATGTATGAGGCCCATCCATTTAATTTGAGCGGCTCAACTGAAAAACTAACAATTTGGCAGACAAGATATTGGCCAGGATTGCCACTCCTGTATGGGTAGGCAGGGTTCGGTGACTGGAACAGAAAATATCGCAAGAAAGTCAAAGTCGCATTTTCCATCAACATAAAAGCAGGCCATCAGTGCCAGGTTGCACTTTCCACAGGGGAATGTCAATGTCAGGAACTGCTGCCTAATGGGCAGGCTGCCAGAGCTAGGGAACAGGAACAAGAGACTGCAGCTGGGGGCAGGCATCTCAACATGGAGGCGTTCTCAGTTATCTGCATGTAATTGGTAAATGAAAGAGGTGCAAGTCTGGTAAAGAGACAGGGTGGAGGGGGGGAAACCCCCACTGATTGCTGATTCACAAACAAGGAAAGTGGCTTTAATTCCTGCGACAACCCTCCCCCCACCCCACTTCAATCACTGGGCCATGGAGCTTCCAGTGGTCCTTGGTCTGATGTTGGAAGGTCATCCTGATTTCACACACAGTGGAAGTCTACTCCGACAACAGTAAAATGTTGGCACTAGTTCAAAAATGGCTGTCCAGTAAGGCATTAACTACAGTGGAGCAATTTCCATCCCATGCCCACAAATGTCCTGCTGCCAGGGACCTGGAGTTTGCTCCTAGCCTTGGGTGTCTGACTGTGTGGAGTTTGCATGTTCCCCCCGTGTCCTCTGGGTGCTCCAGTTTCTTCCCACACTCCAAAAATGTGTGGGTTTGGGATTTGCCATGCTAAATGTTACAGGGATATGGCAGGGGAAGCGGGGTTAAGATGCTCTTTAGGTGGGTCTGTACAGACTCAGTGAGCTGAATGGCTTCCTTTTGCATTGTAGAGTTTCTTTGGTTCTAACAACTTATCATCTCATTATCAGCCCTATATTCTGGGATCAAACTCCCACGTCAAAAAAAAATGTTTCCACGGTGGCGTGATGTCAGAACAATGTGAAGCATGACTGGTCCCAGAAGGTGTGCACCTGGAGAGCAGTACTGTGATGGGAGCTCGGATGTGAACATAGTGCTCAGGGTGGAGAGGGTCTGCTGGGGAGTGCCGGGGTAATGTTATATTGATGCTAGAAAGTGCATCTGGGTAAAAATTGTTTTCCCACTGTTCACTGAGGCAGTCTTCCACAATGGCACCCAGATCATTGAGTCACTGACTGGATGGTGGGGCAGGCAAATCACACCAGTGATACTTCGTGGAACCCATGACTGCAACCTTTTTTCTTGGTGTCACACTATATATGGCAGGAAAAGCCGCCATTGCAGTTGGGGAGGTCTTGCTGCGGCTGTATAGGGCATTGGTGAGGCCGCAGCTGGAGTACTGTGTGCAGTTTTGGTCGCCGTACTTACGCAAGGATATTTTGGCCTTGGAGGGAGTGCAGAGGAGGTTTACTAGGCTGATGCCGGAGTTGAGGGGGTTGAGCTATGAGGAGAGGCTGAATAAACTAGGCTTGTACTCGTTAGAGTTTAGAAGAATGAGGGGAGATCTCATTGAGACGTATAAGATGATGAATGGGATGGATAGGATAGAGGTGGAGAGACTCTTCCCACTCAAAGGATAGTAGGACTAGGGGGCACAGCCTCAAGATAAAGGGGGGGGGCGGTTTAGAATGGAGTTGAGGAGGAACTTCTTCACTCAAAGGGTGGTGAATCTCTGGAATTCTCTGCCCGTTGAAGTGGTGGAGGCTGCCTCGCTAAATATTTTTAAGACGCGGGTTGATGGGTTTTTGATAAGCGAGGGGATTAAGGGTTATGGGGAGAGGGCGGGAATGTGGAACTGAGCCACGACAGATCAGCCATGATCTTATTGAATGACGGGGCAGGCTCGAAGGGCTAGATGGCCTACTCCTGCTCCTATTTCTTATGTTCTTATGTTCATCTTAAACAAGATGGGTTATTTTACAATGAGATTACTGCTGAATGTTTTTTAGTTAATAACTTTACCACTTTTTACTTAATGTGCAGACATAAAGAGTAAAAGCGGATAAAGATAAAACATACTTGGAGATGAGATTTAGTTGTGTGAGATATTGTTGTGGGCCTGTTGTTTGAATTTCTTCTTTCCAAAGTGAAAACATGATGTTCTGTTTAGCAGCTGTGATGGCTTCTGCAGTTGAGAAGTTGCGGAGTTTCTTTTTGGCTGGACTCAACAAGCAGAATGTGTTTTGAGTGAGTGAAGGCTTGTGTTTTCACTTTGGTGCTGTAGCTGGTGGATCTTGTTAACCTGATGTAGTATAACAGTTTGATAACTGTTGCTGGAAACCTTCCTCAGTCTCTACCTGTTGTTAAAGCAATTTTTGTTTCAGGGTATCTTGTGTTCCAGGTGGTTCTGAGCACAAAAATGGCTGGTTGCAATCAGATTTTATACATTTCCAAAACTTAAATTGGCTGCGATCCCAAACTGACAAATCATGTTCCTATTTTAGGCATTGGCTTAGCCTAGAGATATAGTGCCACCCATTGTCTTTTTAGTCAAGGTAGATTCCCTTTTAAATGTCTTGGCCATTAACTTCAGTGGTTCCCATTCTCTCAGACTTGAGGAGAGAGAAATGAGCCATTCACATTTCCAGGAAAGCCACAGTGAGTTTTTTTTCACTGTTGAGGCAATGAACAGGCCCTTTGGCCGACCATGTCTGTGCAGACACAGATGCCTGTCTAACCAAATATTTTCTTGCTTCCACGTAGTCCATATCCCTCCGTTGCCTGCCTATTCATGTCTCTATACAGATGTCTCTTGAATTTTGTTACAGAATCTGCTTCCACTACCTCCTCCGGCAGCATGTTCCAGGCATTCACCACCCTCTGTGAAGAACTTGCCCCCTCTCAGTTTCAACCTAATGCCCCTGAGTAATTGACCCTTCGACCCTGGGAAAAAGCCTCTAACTATCCACTCTATCCAAGCCTGTCATAATCTGGTAAAGCTCTATTAGGTACCTGCGCAAGGATATTTTGGCCTTGGAGGGAGTGCAGAGGAGGTTTACTAGGCTGATACCGGAGTTGAGGGGGTTGAGCTATGAGGAGAGGCTGAATAAACTAGGCTTGTACTCGTTAGAGTTTAGAAGAATGAGGGGAGATCTCATTGAGACGTATAAGATGATGAATGGGATGGATAGGATAGAGGTGGAAAGACTCTTCCCGCTCAAAAAAGACAGTAGGACTAGGGGGCACAGCCTCAAGATAAAGGGGGGGCAGTTCAGAACGGAGTTGAGGAGGAACTTCTTCACTCAAAGGGTGGTGAATCTCTGGAATTCTCTGCCCGTTGAAGTGGTGGAGGCTGCCTCGCTAAATATTTTTAAGAAGCGGGTTGATGGGTTTTTGATAAGAGAGGGGATTAAGGGTTATGGGGAGAGGGCGGGAAAGTGGAACTGAGCCACGACAGATCAGCCATGATCTTATTGAATGGCGGGGCAGGCTCGAAGGGCCAGATGGCCTACTCCTGCTCCTATTTCTTATGTTCTTATGTTCTTATGTCCCCCTTAATCCTCCAACGCTCCAGTGAAAACGATCCAAGTTTGTTCAAACTTTCTTCGTTGTTCATATCCTCCAAACCAGGTAACATCCTGGTAAATTTCTTCACCCTTTCCCATCAACGTCCTTCCAGTAGTGTGGCGACCAGAATTGTACACAATACCCCAGATGCAGCCAAATCAAAGTTTTATACAGCTGCAACACAATTTTCCGCTTCCTATTCTCAATGTTCTGACTGATGAAGGCCAGCATGTCATACGCCTTCTGACCACCTTGTCCACTTGAATTGCCACCTAAGGAACTGTGGTTTTGCACACCTAGATTCCTCTGCATGCTAATATTTTCTAAGGCCTTACCATTTGCCATATACTTCGCTTCTGCAGTAGTCCTTCCAAATCACATTACCTCACATTTTGTCTGGGTTAAATTTCATTTGCCATTGTCCAACCCAGGTTTCCAGCTGATTTATATCCTCTGACAATTCTCACTATCTGCTACTCTCCCAAGTTTTGTATCATCTGCAAATTTTACTAATCAGAACACTACATTTTCCTCCCAATCATTTATATATTTTACAAACAACAGAGGTCCCGCCATTGACCCTTGTGGAACACACACTGGTCATGCTGTGGAGATGCTGGCGTTGGACTGGGGTAAACACAGTAAGAAGTCTCAACACCAGGTTAAAGTCCAACCAGTTTATATGATAGTAAACCCACAAGCTTTCAGGGTTTGCCCCTTCGTCAGGTGAGTGAACTCCCCACTCACCTGATGAAGGGGCAAACCCCGAAAGCTTGTGGGTTTACTGTCATATAAACTGGTTGGACTTTAACCTGGTATTGTGAGACTTCTTACTGTGAACACCATTGGTCACAGACCTCCAGTTAGAGAAGTACCCTTCCACGGCTACTCTCTGCTTTTTATGCCCAAGCCAGTTTTGTCCAGCTTACAGCTCACCTCGGATCCCATATGACTTCACCTTCTGATTCAGCCTACCATGAGGAACCTTTATCGAAGGCTTTACTAAAGTCCATGTATAAAACATCCACTGCCCTGCCCTGGTCAATTTTTCTTGTCACTTCCTCAAACAACAAAATCAAGTTTGTGAGACACGACCTCCCCTTCATAAAGTCATGCTGCCTATCGTAATAAGCCTGTTCTTTTTCAGGTATTCTGCTAAAAGCTTTCTGACCACATTGCAGTTGTAAAGGTCAGGTGATTTTTAGCAGCCATCCTCAAGATTTCTTATATATGTTTAAAGGGAGATGAACTTTTGTACAAATTCTATAATATCACAGCTGTACATTCCTGACAATAAGAACATAAGAACATAAGAAATAGGAGCAGGAGTAGGCCATCTGGCCCTTCGAGCCTGCCCCGCCATTCAATAAGATCATGGCTGATCTGTCTCCTTAATTGTAAGTTACCAGTCTGTGGTGTGTTATTATGTTTGGACCAAACCCACCACAAATAGGCGTGGCATGGTAGTACAGTGGTTAGCAGTGCTACTTCACAGCACCAGAGGCCTGGGTTCAATTTCTGGCTTGGGTCACTGGCTGTGTGGAGTTTGCATGTTCTCCCTGTGTCTGCGTGGGTTTGCTCCATTTTTCTTCCACATTCTGAAAGGCATGCTAGTTAGCATTGATCTGAACAGGTTGTGACTGGGAGAATTTCACAGTAACTTAATTGCAGTATTAATGTAAGCCAGTCTTGTGTCTAATGACTTTTAAATTAATGGAAAACAGTCACTTTGCTCTAATTTTGAAGCCTGAAGAAATGCACATTAAAAATTAAATTCACTGCTTATGTCCTTCCCCCAACACGAAAATCCAAAGATATTACAGAATCCCTTAAGTACAGAAGAGGCCATTTGAACCATTGAGTTTCCATTGACTCTGACAGAGAACCTTATCCAGGCCCCACTAATTACGCTAACCTATACACCTTGGGACATTTAAGCTGCGATTTAGCATGACCAGTCCACCTAACCTGTATATCTTTGGACTGTGGGAGGAAACGGGAGCATCCGGATCAAACCTAGGTGCCCCGGCTGGTGACTCAGTTAGTGCACTGACCCATGTGAAGCTAAGTTATATAGACCAAGAAGACTCGCAACGGATCTTAACTCTGATTGTTTAGCTGATCTAGCTTGACTGGTTATAAGATATTGTATAGTTGACCTCAGCATGTCTAGGATTGGGTTTCTGTTCCCAACTGCTATCTAATGCTAATTAATTGTAACTCATATTAATTGTAACTCATAGTAGGTAAAATGTTAGAATCCGTCATCAAGGAGGAAATAGCGAGGCATCTTGAGGGGAATTGCTTGATAGAGCAGACGCAGCGTGGTTTCGTTAAGGGGAAGTCGTGTCTGACAAATTGATTGGAGTTCTATGAGGATGTGTCTAAGGCGGTGGATAGAGGAGAGCCGGTGGATGTGGTCTTTCTTGATTTTCAGAAGGCGTTTGACAAGGTACCTCACAAGAGGTTATTGCAGAAGGTAAGGGGGCATGGAGTTGGGGGTAGGGTGTTAGCGTGGATAGAGGATTGGTTGTCAAATAGGAGGCAGAGAGTGGGGGTCAATGGGTGCTATTCGGATTGGCGGTTGATGACTAGTGGAGTGCCCCAGGGGTCGTGCTGGGGCCTCAGCTATTTACCATTTATATAGATGATCTGGAGGAGGGAACCGAGTGTATGGTGTTGAAATTTGCTGATGACACCAAGATTGATGGAACGGCAAATTGCGCGGAGGGTGTGGAGAGTCTGCAGAATAGATAGGCTGGGCGAATGGGCCAGGAACTGGCAAATGGAATTTAATGTTGGCAAGTGCGAGGTGGTCCACTTTGGTAGGAATAATGGTAGGAAGGACTATTACTTACGTGGCGAAAAACTGCAGCAGGCGACGGTGCAGAGAGACCTCGGGGTCCTTGTGCATGAGTCGCAAAAACCCAGCCTGCAGGTGCAGCAGGTGGTCAGGAAGGCAAATGGGATGCTGGCCTTCATAGCGAAGGGGATTGAATATAAAAGTAGGGAGGTCTTGCTGCAGCTGTATAGGGCATTGGTGAGGCCGCAGCTGGAGTACTGTGTGCAGTTTTGGTCGCCGCACTTACGCAAGGGTATTTTGGCCTTGGAGGGAGTGCAGAGGAGGTTTACTAGGCTGATACCGGAGTTGAGGGGGTTGAGCTATGAGGAGAGGCTGAATAAACTAGGCTTGTACTTGTTAGAGTTTAGAAGAATGAGGGGAGATCTCATTGAGACATATAAGATGATGAATGGGATGGATAGGATAGAGGTGGAGAAACTCTTCCTGCTCAGAAAGGACAGTAGGACTAGGGGGCACAGCCTCAAGATAAAGGGGGGGCGGTTTAGAACGGAGTTGAGGAGGAACTTCTTCACTCAAAGGGTGGTGAATCGCTGGAATTCTCTGCCCGTTGAAGTGGTGGAGGCTGCCTCGCTAAATATTTTTAAGACGCGGGTTGATGGGTATTTGGTAAGTGAGGGGATTAAGGGTTATGGGGAGAGGGCGGGAATGTGGAACTGAGCCACAACAGATCAGCCATGATCTTATTGAATGGCGGGGCAGGCTCGAAGGGCTACATGGCCTACTCCTGCTCCTATTTCTTATGTTCTTATGTTCTTATATTGCATGGATTATAGACATTGAGTGACAATGGGATTAGTCTAGTCCTGGCCTAAATGTCTGTTGTGTTGTTGTGTTGCATTTTGTAACTTTTTGGTGAATAGTCAATTTGGCACAACCAGTGTCTGTTGTTTTATCTGTCAATTTTGTAGCACTATGAATTGCCAGTATATAACACAACAAAAGCAGCTACTCTAATATTTGGTACAAAGTGTCACAATGATGTTGCAGACACTGAAGTACTTATGGACATGTCAGGCTTTTAAATGTTTTTAAAAATGGACATACATGCCAAAGTTGGCTGATTTTGTAAATTCTGAGAATATAAATTCAGTGATGGTCTCAGAGGTTCCTGTATGGGTGATACTAAGTCCTGAGAGACAATGGAATATCACAGCCTTTTCCCAGACAGTGACATATCAAAGCAACTGATTTTAATCTCCTGTGGAGATAATAGAAACTGATTATCATGTCAGCAGGAATTATGTTCCATAAATTATACGCCAGGCCTGTTTTGTGGCTTTAGGCCTTCAAACAATACATTGAGATTGGGGTAAAAGGATACAGGACAACTCCTCTCAGCTAAACTGCAGAACATTGGTGTCTCAGAACCAGCTTTTCAACTGCTGAAGTCAGCACTACTGGGGAATCTCAAACAGCAATGTTTCACCATCTCATGGACACAGTTTTAGCATCCTGTGTAATGACTAAATCATCAGGAGTGAAAAGGCAATGTGTTCTCTGAATTATGTAGGGTGTTGGTGATGTACACTGTCTGAATTGTGGGGATTGCTAGCATTTTGCAACGGGACGGTGGTGGTGTTTGTATTGTAAGGAGTATTGGTACTGTTTGTTTTCTGATCTGTGCAGATTGATGGCACTGCGATGTGTGCCAGGATTATCCTGGCAGTGATACTATACATTGAGAACTACCTCTGTTTTGTCAAGGCTGTGTTACGTGCCTCCAGTCTGAGTGTCACCAATTGGATCAATCCAGGTCACATTTTGGATGACTGTGGGTAGAATTTCCACAGTGGCCACAATTGGCAACCCAGGAACAAATTGTGGAAAACAATTGCACCTATTTTGAGAAGTGAATTTCCACTCAAACTCATTTGCAGATCACTAAGTGCAAAGTCTGTCATGAACCGGAAAAGGAGATGGCAGCATAATGGTGATGTTACTGGACTAGTAATCCAGACACTCAGACTAGTGCTTTGGAAGTTTGAGTTAAAATCCCAAAGTGGCAGCTGCTGCAAGTTAAATTCAATTAACTAATGAAATCTGGAATAAAAATGCTCATCAGTAGTGATGATCATGCAACTAGAAGACTGTCATAGAAACCCATCTGGTTCACTAATGTGAACTAAAGCTGCTTTCCTTATTTAGTCTAGCCTACATTGGTGAGGAGTGTGAAAGCGAATGCCAAGAACAGCACCAGGCAAATGTGAAAATTAGGAATGAACCTGGTGAAGCTACAACCAAAGACTTCATGCATGCTCAACAGTGGAGACAGCATGTTGTGGACAGATCTAAGCTATCCCACAACTAACAGTTCAGATCTGGGAGTTAGCATTGTCCAGAAATGCCACAAGAGTAGTCATATAAATATTGCAGAAACATGAACAGGGCAGAGGTTGATGAGTTTTATGGATGAGGCTAACTTCTAGTGTAATTTTTAAAAAATTTGTATGGACAATGGGAAAACATGGTTTTCATGACACATGATTTGTATTTGAAATGCCACAAGTCTTTTCCATGGTTTGGCTGATTTTTGGGAAAATCACGCAAGAAAAAGCAGTGCCACCGGTTGCAAACTCCAGGCCCATTTGTTCAATTACTTCTCTCATTTCCCTACTTTGCCATATCTGAGAGCACACAAAATTTCCCATGCGTTTGTTCTTCAATGTTTTACAAACTGAGAGAAATTATTAGTATGGTACAATTTGATGTGTTCCTTAGCAATAAGCTTATTTATGTAGTGAATCAGTAGTTTGGATGTTTGAACTAGTAGTTTGATGCTTGAAAGAATCTTTACTAATGAGATGGAAACTGTATTTGTTGACTTTTTAAAATAAAAATGCTTAAATCCCCAGTGAATTTTAGCAGGAGTACACAAAATCCATCTGCAAATATAAAAGCAAATTACTGCAAATGCAGGAATCTGAAAGAGAAAATGTTAGAAAATCTCAGCAGGTCTGGCAGCATCTGAAAGGAGAGAAAAGAGCTAATGTTTCGAATCCAGATGACCCTTTGTCCACACAAGCTTAAGAGCTTTGACAAAGGGTCATCTGACTCAAAATGTCAGCTCTTTTCCCCCCTTACAGATGCTGCCAGACCTGCTGAGATTTTCCAACATTTTCTCTTTTGGATCCATCTGCGAGTGCTTGAATCATCATAAAAATTGATAGAATTATCTTACTTCACAACACCTTGCAACCGTTATAACTATTATAATAGAAGAAAATGCAGGATTCAAATTTGGTGCTTTCTTTATTTTTTTGGACCTGTGAGCTGCCTTGATCTGAGTGAGCAACCCATCTGCTATTGAGTACATTTACCTTTTGAGATGAATTTGGTGTAGGATTTTAAATTTGCTATATTTAAAATACCTTAACAACTAGTAAGTATTTTACGATGCTTAAAATTGGAAGGAAATGCAGACAATGAGTCAATGGGCACTAAATGGAATAATGCTAGATTCAGGCCAACCCTATTAAAAGGCCCAGAAAATTCTGTGACATTTAAAATATAGCATGTGATGGCATTCCAAATATAAAAGTCACGTCCAGACTCGTCACTCCTTACTCTGTATGCAAGTTGTTTTCATCTTGCCACTGTCTGTTTACCCTGCCGGGGGTGCTCTCACAAAGATATTATTATTTCACATGAGATTTTCTTGTGCGTTAAATGGATGTGTTTTACTTTGTGGCAGCTGACAGAAAACTACTGTTGTTTAGATTTTTGACGTGTCTGCATTGCACAATCTATCTTCTGTTGTTTTCTTTTTTTTGTTCTTTCATACCACGTGCATGTGTTTATCTGCAATGCATTCATTCTGCTGATGTCTGTGGTAAAATTCAAGTGTATTTGCATTTTCTTTAACTTTTCATCTTAACAATGGGCATCAGAATTTTATTTATTTTTTTCCTTTCCGGCCAATTTTCTCACTTCCTTACCTGAAGTTGTGACTGAGTCCTGAGCTGTCCTTGAGGATCCAGGCCAGCAGGCTGCCCCCTTGAAGATTACTCTTGAACCAGATCTCACTGCTATATATTTCCAGCAAAGACCACCTGGACAACATGGAAAAAAAAGCAGATTATCTAGTCATTATCACACCATAGCCATAGAGTTACCATAGAACCCTACAGTGCAGAAAGAGGCCCTTCAGCCCATCAAGTCTGCATTGAGCACAAACCCACCCAGGCCCTACCCCCATATCCCTACATATTATACCCACAAATCCCTCTAGCCTGCACACTAAGGGGCAATTTCTTAGCATAGCCAATCAATCTAACCCGCACATCTTTGGACTGTGGGAGGAAACCGGAGCACCCGGAGGAAACCCACGCAGACACGAGGAGAATGTGCAAACTCCACACAGACAGTGACCCGAGCCAGGAATCAAACCCAGGACCCTGGAGCTGTGAAGCAGCAGGGCTAACCACTGTGCTACCGTGCCGCCCACTGTTGTTTTTGGGAACTTGCTGTGTGGTTTTTGCAAGTTGACTTTTGTGTTTTATACATTACAAGAGTGACTGTACTCTTCAAAAGTATTTAATTGGCTTTAAAGTGCTTTGGAATGCCCTGTTATGAAAGGCACTACATAAATGCAAGTCTTTTTTTTTCACCTCTTTTCCCAGGGTGGAAGAGTCAGTTACTAGGGTGCACAGGTTTAAGGTATGAAAGGCAAGTTTTAAAGGAGATATGAGTTTTTTTTTAGAGTGGTGGGTGCCTGGAACTCGTTGCCAGGGGAGGTAGTGGAAGTGGATACGGTAGTGACTTTTAAGGGGTGTCTTGACAAGTACATGAATGAGATGAGAATAGAGGGATATGATCCCCGGAAGCATAGGGGGTTTTAGTTAAGATGGGCAGCACAGTCGGTGCAGGCTTGGAGGGCCAAAGGGCCTGTTCCCGTGCTGTAATTTTCTTTGTTCTTTATTCTTAATGTGAAGAACTGCAGCAGTTGCTGTACAGCTGTTATCGTGCCAGCTCATATCAACAGAGCCTCTAAGATGAACCTTGGATTTGCCACTCCTTTTAAAATACTGGAAATCTAAGTACCTGATAAACTGATTTGATTTATTATTGTCACATGTATTAACATAAGTGAAAAATATTGTTTCTTGTGCGTTAGACAGACAAAGCATGCTGTTCATAGAGAAGGAAACGAAAGAGTGCAGAATGTAGTGTTACAGTCGTGGCTAGGGTGTAGAGAAAAATCAACTTAATGCAAAGTAAGTCCATTCAAAAGTCTGATAGCAGCAGGGAGGAAGCTGTTCTTGAGTCGTTTGGCATGTGACCTCAGACTTTTATATGTTTTCCCCGATGTAAAAAGGTGGAAGAGAGAATGTCCGGGGTGCGTGGGGTCCTTAATTATGCTGGCTGCATTGCCATGTCAGTGGGAAGAGTAGACAGAGTCAATGGATGGGAGGCTGGTTTGTGTGATGGATTGAACTACATTCCCGACCTTTTGTAGTTCCTTGTGGTGTTGGGCAGAGCAGGAGCCATTGTGATACAACCAGAAAGAATGCTTTCAATGGTGCATCTGTAAAAGTTGGTGAGAGTTGTGGCTGACATGCCAAATTTCCTTAGTCTTCTGAGAAAGTGGAGGTGTTGGTGGACTTTCTGAACTGTATGGGGGCATGGGGGGACCAGGACAGGTTGTTGGTGATCTGGACACCTAAAAACTTGAAACTCTCGACCCTTTTTACTTTGTCCCCATTGATGTAGACAGGGGCATGTTCTTCTCTACGCTTCCTGAAGTCGGTGACAATCTCCTTTTGTTTTTGTTGACATTGAGGGAGAGATTATTGTTGCTGCATCAGTTTACCAGATTCTCTATCTCATTCCTGTACCCTGTCTTGTCATTGTTGAGAACCGACCCGCTGTGGTGGTGTTGTCAGCAAACTTGAAAATCGAATTGGAGGGGAATTTGGTCACGCCGTCATACGTGTATAAGGACTATAGTGGAGGGCTGAGAACACAGTCTAGTGGGGCACCAGTGTTGAGGATGATCATGGAGGTGGTGTTGTTGTCTATCCTTAGTGATTGTGGTCTGTGAGTTCGGAAGCTCAGAATCCAGTTGCAGAGGGAGATGCCAAGGCCCAGGCCATGGAGGTTGGAGATGAATTTAATGGGAATAATGGTGTTAAAGGCCTAGCTGCAGTCAATAAATAGGAGTCTGAATAGGTGTTCCAGGGTTGAGTGCAGGGCCAGGGACATGGTGTCTGCTGTGGACCTGTTGCGGCAGTAGGCAAACAGTGGTGGGTCCAGGCAGTCTGGGAGACCGGAATTGATTGGTGCCATTATTAATGTTTCGAAGCTCCTCATAATGATAGATGTCAGAGCCACCGGCCTATAGTCATTAAGGCACACCACTTGGTTTTTCTAAGGTATTGGGATGATGGTCGTCGTCTTGAAGCAGATACTGAGAGTGCTTTTGCTGTGATCATTATATACTGGATTTTGATGGACAAAATAAAATGGACATGCATTTTTAACCTGCATTTCACTACCGTGCTACTGTATCAAGGTGGACATTGGTTATTACACTTCATCTTTTAATCTTGATATTACATCACAGAATACCAAAATACTTATGACACTAATAAATAAATAAAATTTAAGCTTAAACAAATGCTACCCAAAATGCACAAAAGCGATGTCCTATTGGATCACAATACAAACAGTGTTGAGGTGAAATTGTCAAATGTTAATGCAGCAACCAGGGCAACAGCACAAAGCAATGAGACAAGGTGCTTGCACCCACAAGGAAACACCTGGCTCCCAACCACCTATAATGGCAATGTGCTTGATTAACATTAGTTTGCCTATTCATTAAAGTACTGCTCAAGAAAGCCATAGACATTCGCTCTGTATCACCATACCACGACAATCTGGATGCACTGCCATTTTCTAAATCTGTATTAATTCAATTTATGAACTTAGCAGCTCCCACAGTTGAGTTCAGATTTAATGACATGATGTAGGCTCAAATAGATTATGGTGCTGTGAGATTTCTTCCTGGCCCAGCTGTTGCTAAAGTTTTAATTGGTTTCCAGTGGTATTCAGTGGAATAATCCCCTAATGTGCTGGCCCCTGCATCTTTTTTGTTATGTAGGTGATACATTTGCTACATTTCAATCTGCAGCTGTGTCTAAGAATTTTCTTACACATCTTAATACACCCCAATCTATGCTCAAATTCATTTGTGAAATTGAGCAGTCTAATGAGCTCTCTTTTGCTGACATGCTAGATGAGAATTTAGCCAAAGGGTTCTCTGCTATTGTCAAGTGCAAGCTTACCTTTACTGGTCAGTACGTGCATTGGGATTTCTATAACTCTATGCACTACTAGATTGGTCCTATCGATAATCTTGTAAATCGAACCCAAGCTATTGGTTCACTGTGCAAGCTTGACGCTGAAATAGGGTATATCAAAGCTATCTTGCTGGTTAATGGTTACCCTGATTTGGTTGCTGCAGATTTCGTAATCTCGCACGTGAGCCAATAGTTGCCACCTTCGACTTAAAGTGCCGAACCTACCTTAAATTATCCTGGAACAGTAAGGTATCTCAAAAATGTGAGCAACGGATGAAGGTAACCATCTCGTGCTGCGACTATGCAGTAGCAAAATGAGTGATATTTTCCACTAATGGGATGCTGCCATGCAGGAGAGGGCCTATGGGCCTGTACCTTTAAGAATCATGTGAATGATAGCAATTAAGCTCGGAGCTTCTTTCCTGTTTCCAGGCTCCTTAGCCCTGCCCTTTAACTTGTCCATTCATTAATCAGAACCAGTTCATATGCAGCTGTCAACAATAAGGAGATAGTTATCGACTTCAGGAAGCATAGTGGAGGAAGCATGTAGCCCTGTCTACATCAATGGGGACGAAGTTGAAATGATCGACAGCTTCAAGTTTTTAGGTGTCCAGATTACCAACAACCTTTCCTGGTCCCTCCATGCTGACACTATATTAAGGAAGCCCACCAATACCTTTACTTTCTCAGAAGACTAAGGAAATTAGGTATGTCTGCTACAACTTTCTCCAACTTTTACAGATGCACTATAGAAAGTATTCTTTCTGGTTGTATCACAGCTTGTTGTGCCTCCTGCTTTATCCAAGATTGCAAGGAACTACAAAGTCATGAACAAAGTCCAGTCCATCACTCAAACCAGCTTCCCATCCACTGACTCTGTCTCCGCTTCCCGCTGCCTTGGAAAAACAGCCAGCATAATCAAGAACCCTACGCACGGCTGAATATACTCTCTTCCACCGTCTTCCATGGGGAAAAAGATACAAAAGTCTGAGGACATGTATCAACTGACTCAAGAACAGCTTTTTCCCTGCTGCCATCAGACTTTCGAATGGACCTACCTTGCATTAAGTTGATCTTCTAGCTATGACTGTAGTGTTACATTCATAGAAGATCACTACATGGGAGGTGACTGCAGGCTGGGGATTGCTAGGTCAACAATTCTTTGTAGCTCTGTGCAGCAGCACGTAGACTGAGTTTGAGCCTGGGGATAGAGTCTCCTGTGTGATTTGCAGTTTAGTGTGCTGTGAATGATATCTGTGCTGGGGATGTGCACAAGTGATGGCTGCCAGTGGACGGCTGAATAGCACCCACCTCAATGAACCATTTCCTGCACTGGACCCACATCCCCTGCACTGCCCTTCAGCCTCTCTCTTCCTCTTGACCTTTGCCAGGTCTGTTTGGTGAGGCTATCTAGCCTCCTCCTGCCACTCCCTCATTGTTTACAGACATGCTTGCAAATCGAGAGGCTGCCCTCTCATCTATTCACCTACTCATTTTGCACCTGGAAATAAACAAGCCACAGTGCCCAGCACTGCCCCTGTGAATGCTGCTAGTGACCCTTTAAATGCTCAACTCTCATTCAGCTACTTCTGTCTCTTCCTTTCATCTAACTGGAAACTAATCCAGGAGGCAACCTCTTAATTGGCTGATTCCAACAAAAATCATTTGAAAATCTCACCACTTAGAGAGGTTCTGGTGAAGAATCATCTAGACTCGAAACATTGGCATTTATTCTTTTTCCACAGATCATGTCAGACCTGCTGAGATTTTCTGTTTTTCATAGAAATTATAGAAACCCTACAGTGCAGAAAGAGGCCATTCAGCCCATCGAGTCTGCACTGACCACAATCCCACCCAGGCCCTATCCCCATATCCTTACATATTTTACCCACTAATCCCTCTAATCTATGCATCTCAGGACACTAAGGGGCAATTTAGCATGGCCAATCAACCTAACCCACACATCATTGGATTGTGGGAGGAAACCGGAGCATCTGGAGGAAACTCACGCAGACACAAGGAGAATGTGGAGTTTGCAGACACGCACAGTGACCCAAGCCGGGAATTGAACCCAGGTCCCTGGAGCTGTGAAGCAGCAGTGCTAACCACTGTGCTACCATCCTGCGTTTTTTCTTTCAGATTCCAGCATCCACAGTAATTTGCCTTTAATTGAGGGAGATGGATTGCTGATCTGGAAATGGTTCCTTTTGTTTGGTTAGGAATTAAATCCGTAAGATTTCACCCCAGAGTACATTTTCTAAATAACAAAGGTTGGGTTTTTGGTGCAGTTGCATAGCATTGGATGACCTTGGATGTAAGTAATATGACAATTATTTTTAGAAAAAAAGCACCTTTCAACTTCAATATCTTACTGTGAGCTTCTTCAATAAACGTATCCAAGACTGAAATAGAATATTAAGTGTAGGCTTCTGTAAGAAAACAAAATCTGTGAAGTTGTCTTACTGGTGCTAAATGAAGGTCAAATTCACTCAGAAATTGGATCTTGTATTTGCCAAAGGAATTTGGTAGAGTTTTGTATTCTGAACTGGCCTCGAGTGAATTCGATCCATCTTTGTGTAAAGTGATAGACAGAATTTTTTTCTCATTCATCTTCCTTTTTCCCATTTTCATCTCTACTCTCCTGGAGGCACTTCCCATTTGTACCTTTGTTCCCTGTGCGTAATTTTTCATGCCTGAGTTTCGACTGAGTGAGTGGGCTGACTATTCAATCGCAGTAGGCATCACAGTGACACTCAATCCTGACCTTACTAAATGTGCACAGATTGGGCAGAGTTTGCTGCATAGCTATTGGGACCAGGGTTAACAAGAATAGCTATACTGAGGACACTTACACTACTCTCCAGGATATCATCTTGAAAAGATTATCCTGGTCCTGTAGTGCTTTTGCTCTTTGGTAATTCGCAACTGGTTCAGGGACTAATGGATTGCAGAGAATTTTCTGGCCAGCTTTTCTTTTCCATTCTCGTTTACTCTTGCGGTCTGGTTTAATGAAAGCAGATTGCAGTCTGGAGAATCTTTTTCCTGCATCCCTTTTATTGTTCTAGCTAAACCAGACTTAGAATTACATGAATTACTTGATCAAAATTAGAATACATTTTAAGTCATGCCACAACACACATCTTGGCAGAGATTCTGATCTGGGCAGTCGTTTTAAACATTTGCTGCAAATTACAGGTGAATAATGAGCAATTGGAGCTGAACCAGTAACATCTAGGATCCACATGACTTACTTAGAATGGGCAACTATACAGTGATCCGTTCCATTGCCAGATAGAACTGGTTTGACCCCAACCTGTGTGAGTGTTTATATATATTTTGTGTCTGCAGATGTTATCAGTCTAAACTGTGCTGTTTTACTCTAAGAATTAAACTCAAATGCTTTATATATACACAAACAAAAGTAATAAAATTTGTACTTTTCTTGAGTTGTTTTCAATAAAGTCCATGTTATCTTCAGTTACCCCGACACCCCCCACCCCCCTCAGTTTGAAAGTGAGCGTATAACTCTTGGTGCCATAGTTGAAAAAATGCACTAGTGCTGAGTAAATCGCAATGTGCAATGTGTTAAAGATCAACAACACCACCCCCTCCCCCAGACCCCGACCCCCCCATTAGTAGGAAGTGTCCCTCATTCAGCTCAGATAAGGAGCGCAGTTGATTCAACTGCCTGTTCATCTCCAGTGTGCTGCTAAATGCTAGAGGTCCCACATTCAGCTGTGACAACCAGAGTATGCTTCAAAACAGAGTACATTAGGGTTGTAGTAAAGGAGTTTAACAACATAAAGGTTGTCTACTTTTTACATTAAAATGTGCTGTTTGGAAATTGATGCCATTAGCTTCAGAGTCAGCTGAGAGTTTATTACATACATTAGAGGTAATTGGTGCTTTAGAACACTCAGTTGTCCAGCATTGTAAAGAAGGAAGTTTTGTTCGGTGGCCTCATATGGATTTGCAGTACTGAACTGGATTGTGGCATTGGGCTTCAGCCATCTTCCCAGTTGGTATTCTTGTAGCAGTTAACATGTCTAGCCCTAAGTTTGATTGAGTACAGGTGTATACCTTGTGCTTATAATTTAGAGTTTATAATAGTTTCCGGTGATTGTAAATGATGAATATTTGCTTAAAGCTGAGAAGTGTTTTCCTGTTTTGGTTCTTCCTTTCGCAATGGTGGCAGAGTGGAGGAAGGAAGGAGCCTCTGTTCTTAATTCTGCGATATGTTTTTACATGTGATTGAAATTTTCACCATCTTGGCACAGGGACACTTGAGACTTCGGCAATTTCTAAAGTATCTCAAGCCTTTCATTCATAGCTTTATCTTAAAAGTGAAATGCTCTTTATGAAAAAGGCACATTCAGTACTTGATCCAGTTATACTATCACATTTGCATCACTGGGAGGAGCTTTCAATGCCTGATGATAGGGATAAAAATAACCAATGTATGTCCATATTCAGGTCCTGCTGTAATGGGAGAAACGGCAAAGTAAGACTCTCCTCCAAGATGCTTGATTCTGCAATTGAGATATAACTCCCCATGTCTGCATGGGTTTCCTCTGGCTGCTCTGATATCCTCCCATAATTAAAAGATGTGCAGGTTAGCTGGATTAGCATTCCAAAATGCCCCTTTAGTGTCCCAAAATGTGTAGGTTAGGGGATTGGCGCAATAAATGTGGGGTTATGGGAATCAGACCTGGGATAAGATGCTTTATCAGAGAGTTTGTGCAGTTTTGATGGGCCAAATGGCCTTCTGCACTGTAGGATTCTTTGATTCTATAAGATCATAGAATAATTATAGAGGAGGTGAATCATTTAAGCCATCTTAGTTCACCAAAGTTTGCCCCATTTATCAGTACATGGGGGAAGAGGAGATCTTGTGGTGCACTGGGTAGCATCGCCACTGCTGAGCCAGTGCCCACCCAGGACTTGATAGCCCAGGAATATGCATTCAGAGGGGAGCCAAACAGGTTGAGTATCAATCCTTCTCACACACACCAATGACAGCCAGTAAGAATGGGAGAGATTCCTGATCAGGCACTGTGATGGAAGGAACGTTGGTCTCTCCAGCATCTCGATCATAGCTCGAGACTGCATCGTGCATGTATACATGCCTTAAGTTACAGTAACTCAAACTCACTGAGTGAACTGTAATACTACCACCACAAGTAGGAAGGAGAAGACAGCAGCAGAGACTTCAAAGCAAGTTTAAGTAATGCTGGCCTGGCCAGCAATGCTCACATCCCATAAACGAATAATAAAACAAAAATTCTTGGCATTCACATTAAATGGAAGATTCCATCATCTTGAGGTTTGGAGTTTTTCCACCAGCGTTATATCATATTTTGATCCTTACTTTGTTTTTGGTACTACTGGAATAGCTGTGGTTTTAGCCGAGCCATATTTTATGTCAGTTTCCTCCACCCTGCTCTTGAAGATGCTAACTCAAGCCCAATACAATCAATGCTGGCCCTCCTTAGGATCCTTGTCCAAGTGGTTAACTTCGTAGTCAATCCTTGACTATATGTGATATTTCCCTTGTCGAGATCGGTAGAAATTAACCTGGAACAAAAGATACTTTTTGAGATATCTCACTGTCTTTGTTGAGATCAGCTAATTTTCTGATCACAAAGAACTAAATTGGAGTCCTTGTTAGTCTGTACAACTTAGAATTGTGCCATTTTTGGATAGCCATTCACTGAGCCATCTGTCATGTGACTTGCTTAAAATTTTCTTATTAAATTTACATGATGCTCTTGCTTACAGGTGTTACAGTATTTCAGCACTGTGTTGCATAGGCACACAGACAACTATATTCTTTCTTGAATGAGCAAACCATCAGTTAATAGGACTATGTAGATTCAAGTGATTGCACAAAGAAATAAAATAACCTGATGTTTCTAGCAAATACCCTAAGTGTACGTGCCAACCTAACAAATTGCACAGCCACCAACAATTTGAGAACCTGAACAGCCATAATGTGAAAATGAGTAGTTTTACTTTTAGAAAAAAATCATCAATGCTGGATGTACATGTTCGTTCTTTTTTTATTGCAGGAGTCAAAACACAAATTCAGAAATGGGGAATTTCAAATGTTGAAGAGACAAATTGGGGTGCCTTTCTACTGGAGTGGCACCCAATAAGGCTGATTCTCTTCCCTCCAACCTAGACTTCATGGAGGCAACTGATGTTGGACTCTCTCTTCCCACTTAGCCTCAGTTAATGCTGGCAATCTCCTTCCTTCTACACCCAGCCTCTCCTCTCTTGCGACCACTCCTCCACCCCGCACCAAGAGCTGCTCCAAGCTCTTGCCCTGATTCTTCTCTCCATTATTTCTGTCCACCTTCATTCTCAAATCACTTTCTTCTTTCCTTCATTGCCATTTATACCATCCCTTCCACTGCTCCAGACCAGAAATTCTGTCCTCTACAGCTGCATTCTTTCCCCTCATCCCACTTCCCCTTTCCTCTTTGAGCTTCAGCCAGTTTGTTTGTAAAATGACTGAATACTGCAGTGGTTCCAGTGAAGTTGTGGTTTGAGTCATGTTATTATCTTTGCTTGTGTTATATCTTGCTGGAGCAGGAAAGCATTAACTTAATCCACTTAATTTA
Source organism: Carcharhinus amblyrhynchos (assembly GCF_965287045.1). NCBI lineage: Eukaryota > Metazoa > Chordata > Chondrichthyes > Carcharhiniformes > Carcharhinidae > Carcharhinus > Carcharhinus amblyrhynchos. The sequence continues at coordinate 95,671,278 of NC_137326.1, read as the reverse complement.
TCAATACTGGTTTTATAATTGAATCCAGTGCACTCAGCATTGCTTCTTGCTTAACTCGCTTTCACTGATGTGAAATGGAATTTGAAAACCTCACTTACATAGGAGGACAGAGTAGCTAGCACCATTTCATGTATGTAATTCTCCGACAATTTGCAAACGCTGGAAGTAAATTTTGAGAAAAACCAATTTAATTACGACACAGGAAGTTTCCTATCAGTGAAGTTTTGTTTCCTTGTTGCAATTGCTGAAGGTCTTTTGGCATTGTTTTCGGACATGAATCATCAGTTTGGAGGAAGAGAGTGAGAAGCGAGAATGCAAAACCCAAATGTACCAGCTAGATAACGTGGAAGTTCATGTCAGGGATATTGTGGACAAAACCATCATAGGTTTATACCTCTATTAAAATATAAGTATAATTGTGGTTGGATCATAAACAGATGTAGAAGAAACTTTACGCGACAGGAAAATATCGTAAAACAAGGCTGAGGTGCAAGAAGCAGGTGGAACTGAAACATGCAGACAAGGAGGTCCCAAGTTCATTTCCTGGTGAGAATAGGATGCTATAATTAGCCATTGCATCCTTGGGCTAGACAAAAAAACACACACAGCCAGAGTTCCTGCTCCTGGCTCTGGTTGGAAGGATTTGCAGATGTCTGGTCAAGGAAGGTTGGACATCAAACTCTGTCCCAAGTGATTTGAATATCAACTGCTGCCTTTCCAGATTCCTGTATCAAGAATTACGCTGAGCATGTTATGTAGCACAGCAACTGTTCTCTTTAGTAAATGGATCATTTCCCATGTTCCCATTCATAGGCAACTTGTAATTCTCTTGCCTTGTGGTGAGTTTGGTGGCCGGGGTGCATTTTAATTGGGTAGGAAGGTAAGGACCTGGCCACCTTCCCATCTCCATCGCAATTATCTTCTGTACAGGAAGGCTCATGAGTGGTCTTCTCACCTCAGTGCCAATAGAGGTCCTAATTGGTTTCTTAAGGGCTTCTTCCCACTGGTGATAAGAGAGAATCCAATGATGGGCAGGGCTTGTCATTTGGGGAGTACAGGCAAATTGTGGTATTGTGGTATCTTTTCCTTGCGGGCTCCCTGGGATGGAGGGGATCCCTCGTTCAAAGACACTCAGTGGCCGACCGAGGGATCCGGCCTCAGGAAGAGGGTCCCCTCTGAAAATCACTCCCCTGGCCAACTGCCACACCACCTCATAGCCCCTCCCCCATGACAACAACCCCCACCACCACCACCACCTGTGCCTGGGTCCCTCCCCATTCCGAGGCCTTGGGTTGGTGTAGTACTGGCAGCAGCTACCACCTTCCTGATGACATTACTGAGTACAGAAGAACTAGTAGTAGAGATATGATCGGTGCAACTTGTGGGCCAAAGGGCCTGTTTGTGCTGTAGTTTTTCTATGACTCTAACTGCCAGCTTCTGGGTGGAAGGAGCTTCTACTCTTGATCCCAGGGAAAGGCCTTTCAAGTTCTTGAGTAGCATTTAATTTGAAGGATCTTCACTAAGAGAGGCAATGTGGGGCTCCTGCTTGCTGTCCATGCTGAGACACCCATTAGCTCCTTTTAAACCCAACCCCATCCTGTCTTTGTTCATGCACCATTGGTTTGCATATTTTCAATTGATTTTTCACTCATCAAATTAATTTATTTTAACATTGCTTTCAAACTTTAGGCTTAAAGGAATGACCATTTGGGTAAGTGGGTGACTAGTGACTGTGGAACCATTCACCAGTAGAGTGGCATTTCCAGGAGAGGAAGGGAGAAGTGATTGAACGTTTCACCATGCAGTACTGAAAATATTCTAGCAAATGTGCAGTTGGTGAAGCTGCAATGAAAGGCGTTCTTATCCGATGAATGGAAGGTCATGTGGGACGTTATTTTTTTGCCTCGTTTAGGAAGTGGCCATGTTTTGAATGAAGAAACCAAAACAGCTGACACAAACACCTCTGACTTTATCACTCTCAAATAGTAGCTCATCTGTTTTTCAAAGCTGATTAAAATTCTTGTCATGTTACTGTTGAAAGCCCAGATGGGCCTATTGGCTCACTTACAGCCCTGACAGTAGTGAGGAGGATTAGTCACTTAACCACATTCTCGCACCCTGGCACACTTTGGCCTATGACTCAGGCTCACAGCTGTCCCGTGTTTCTGATCCATGCTATTTTCTCTATAATAATCTTGCGTGGAATCTGCTGGCTGTCATTTTGAGACGATTGATTACGTAACATAATTGGCAGAAAAGAGGAAGGAGAAAGCATGGCAGTTCACCTACAGACTTTGCTTTTCCGGCACCCTTTAACTAAATATGAAAAGTTAGGAATTTTGTTTCTGCGAGGACGTCTGTAAAGTTCTTTTTTACCTCCCTGTGGTTCTTGTTTGACAAGCCTTGCATGTTTCATTTAAACCAGCTTACAATGGCTAATCGAGTTTGCTGATACCTAAAAGCTATTGCTCACATTTCAAAACTGTTTGTTTTCTGCATTGATTTTCAGAGGATAAGAAGAATGGCTGAGTTCTATTAATGGTTTCATTGTTTTCTCCTTCCCATGGCTACCTTGCTGCCACTCAGTGTTACACCTGACAGACTGTCCAGCAGTCACCCAAAGAACAAAGAACAACCCAGCACGGGAAACAGGCCCTTCAGCCCAACAAGCCCGCGCCGCCGCATCACCCTACACCTATTCTACCCTGCGTGTCTACGAATAGAACCCCTGACTTAGCCAGATTCAGGGGAGAATAGTGTCAATTTGGTAAAACCAATCAGCCTAAGAGCACATCTTTGGGGTGTGGGAGGAAACCGGAGCACCCGGAGGAAACCCACGCAACCACAGGGAGAATGCACAAACTCCCACAGACACAGGCCCAAATCCATGTGTCTGCACAGCTAGCAGTGCTAGTCACCGAGCTGTTGCGGCGCCCTTCTACCGGTCCAGGATCAAGCACACACACCGACACGAAGTACTAGGCCACTCCTGGAACCTCCAAGAGTAGCCCACGCACGACCCACCGTGTGCATGCCCCTCGTTTGACAATGAGGTGGACCTCCACCTGCGGAATAAAAGACAAAAACGTTAATCACAAGCCTGCCTTTCCGGTCTCTCCCGAGGTTCTAACCCTTATTTAATAACCCCTACCATAACCCTCCATCCTCGTTTCACTCATGTGCCTATCTAACTGAACCTTAAACGAGTCCAACATTCCCGCCTCCACCACCCTACTCGGTAGCGCGTTCCATACCCCCACAACTCTCTGCGTAAAGAACCTTCCTCTCATATCCAAATTATATCTCTCCCCCCTCACCCTTAAATCATGTCCTCTTGTATTTGTTACCAATCTAGGGAGCAGTCTCTCACTATTGACTCTGTCTATTCCCTTCAGTATCTTATATACCTCTATCATGTCCCCCCTCAATCTCCGTCTTTCCAAGGAGAACAGTCCCAGTTTCTCCAACCTTTCCTTGTACCCCAGCCCCTCCATGCCAGGCAACATCCTGGTAAACCTCCTCTGCACCCTTTCCAGAGCCTCCACGTCCTTCCGGTAGTAAGGTGACCAGAACTGGACGCAGTACTCCAAATGCGGTCTAACCAACGTTCTATACAACTGAAGCATTAGACGGCAGCTTTTAAACTCTATACCTCTTCCTATAAGGGCTAGCATTCCATAAGCCTTCCTGACAACATTCTCCACTTGTGTCGCAACCTTCATGGATTTGTGAACCTGCACTCCCAGGTCCCTCTGTATTTCTATACTCCTAATCGGTCTACCTTTTATCACATAGCTCCTCTCTGCATTATTCCTTCCAAAATGCATCACCTCGCATTTGTCAGGATTAAATTCCATCTGCCACCTATCTGCCCACTGCACCAACCTATCTATATCCTGTTGTATCACCTCACAATCCACTTCGGTACCCGCCAACCCTGCCATCTTGGTGTCATCAGCAAACTTGCTGATCACACCACCTACGCTCTCTTCCAAGTCATTTATGTAGACTACAAAGAGGAGAGGTCCCAGTACTGAGCCCTGCGGCACACCACTGGTCACTGGCCTCCAGCCAAAGTCCCCTCCACTACTACCCTCTGTCTCCTATTACCCAGCCAGTTCTCAATCCACCTAGCTACCTGACCTTGTATCCCATGCGCCTTAACCTTTTCTACCAGCCTACCATGAGGGACTTTGTCAAACGCCTTACTGAAATCCATATAGATGACATCAACGGCTCTCCCATCGTCAACCGTTTTTGTCACCTCCTCAAAGAATTCCACCAGATTCATAAGGCAAGACCTCCCTCTAACAAAGCCATGTTGCGTATCCCCAATCAGACCGCAACGCTCCAAATGCTCATACATCCTACCCCTAAGTACTTTTTCCATTAATTTCCCTACCACCGATGTCAAACTCACCGGCCTATAATTTCCAGGGTTATCCCTGCTACCTTTTTTGAACAGCGGTACCATATTTGCTACCCTCCAGTCTTCTGGGACCTCACCTATGTCCAAAGAAGAGACAAAGATTTGCGCCAGAGGCCCAGCAATTTCATCTTTCACCTCCCTAAGCAGCCTGGGATAAATACCATCAGGCCCCGGAGCTTTATCCGTCCTTACACTACCTAAAAGCCCTAGCACTTCCTCCCTCGTAATAGATATTTCCTGCAGCTGATCCTCAGCTCCCTCTAACAGACCGCACGATTCCGAACCCCTCTCCTTCGTGAATACCGACACAAAGTATTCATTCAGGAGCTCCCCCATTCCCTCCGACTGAATACATATCTCCCCACTTTTGTCCCTAAGAGGACCAATTTTCCCTCTAACTACTCTCTTGCTCCTAATATAGGAATAAAATGCCTTCGGATTTTCCTTAATCCTACCAGCCAAAGCCATTTCATGCCCTCTCTTCGCCCTTCTAATTCCCCTTTTTAGCTCCCTCCTACTCTCTCTATATTCCTCCAGCGCACTCTCTGTACCCAGTCGTTTCGACCTAACATACACCTCCCTCTTCTTCCTGACCAAGTCTTCAATATCCCCCGTAATCCACGGCTCTCTAATCCTACCTTTCCCATCCTTCCGCTTAACCGGAACATACCTCCCCTGCAACCATTTCATTTTGCCTTTAAAAGCCTCCCACTTGCCAACCGTGGACTTGCCAGCTAACAGTCCCTCCTAATCAGTGTCCTGCAGCTCCCTCCTAATCCTGCCATAGTTCGCCTTTCCCCAGTTCAGCACACTCCCGTTCGGCCGGCACTCGTCCCTTTCCATTTTTATCCTAAAGTAGACGGACTTGTGGTCACTATTAGCCACATGTTCGCCTACCTCTACCTCTCCCACCTGCCCCGGCTCATTACCTAACGCTAAATCCAGTATAGCCCCTCCCCTAGTCGGACTAGTTACATACTGCTCTAGAGACCCTTCCAAAACACATTTCACAAACTCCTCTCCCTCTGTACCCCCAGCTCTAGGCCCCCTCCAATTCACTCCAGGAAGATTAAAGTCCTCCACTACAACCACCCTATTCTTCCTGCACCTATCCAAAATGCCCCTGCAAATGCCTTCCTCCACTGACCTCGGGCTGTTGGGTGGCCTATAATACACCCCTAGCAACGTAATCTCTCCCTTTTTATTCCTCAACTCCACCCACAGTGACTCAATCCCTATCTCTTCTATATTGTCCTCCCTCTGCACTACTTGATGCTTTCCTTGACTAACAGTCCCACCCCTCCACCTCTCTTCAACCCTCCTCTGTCACACCTAAAACACTTGTACCCAGGAACATTCAGCTGCCAGTCCTGCCCTTCCCTTAACCATGTCTCTGTTACAGCCACCACATCTAACTGCCTCACAAACATCAAGGCCTTAATCTCATCCGTTTTCCCTGCCACACTCCTAGCATTGAAACAGACACAGTTCAACCCACAAGTGTCCCTCGGAACCTCCTTCTCCCTGATACTTTTCCTTTCACCCGACTCTCTCCCAGCCACCTCCCCACCCCCCCTCCATATTAGTTTAAACCCTTCATAAACACCCCAGCTAACCTCCCCACTAAGACATTAGTTCCCCTCCCGTTCAAATTCTCCCCACCCCTCCTGTACAATTGCCCTTCTCTCCTAAACACCTCCCAGTGATCCACAAAAGTAAAGCCCTCCACCCTACACCAATCCCTCAACCATGCATTAACTACCTTAAGAAGCCCACAACATTAGAATTATAGAATCCCTGCAGTGCAGAAGGAGGCCACTCAGCCCATCAGATCTGCACCAACCACAATCCCACAATGCCCCATCCCCATAACCCAATGCATTTACCCTAGCTTGTTTGTACAAGTCAGGAATGTAATGGAATACTCCATTTGTCTGAATGAGTGCACCTCCCAAAACATTGAAGAAGCTCAGCACTGTCCAGGAAAAAGCAGCCCGTTTGATTGCTACCCCTTCCACAAACGTTCAACCCCTCCACTACCGATAAACAGTGGCAGAAGTGTGTGCTGATTACAAGATGCCCTCCAGAACTCACCAAGGTTCCTTCAGCAGCACCTTCCAAACTCATGAGACCATCTTGAAGGAAGGTGCAGCAGACAACTGGGAACAGCACCTGGAGGTTTCCCTCCAAATCACTGACCATCCTGCGTTGGAAATATGTCATTGTTCCTTCACATTTGCTGGTCAAAGTACTGGAATTCACTGCCTAACAGAACAGCGGGTGTACCTACACCTCGGACTGCAGTGAATCAAGAAAGCAGTGAGCTGCCTCCTTTCGAAGGACAGCTCTGGCCAGTGACGCCCATAATCCTGTAAAGTAAATTAAAAGAGATTTTACATTACTGTACAAACTTACACTAATCTCATTGTGTTTTGGGGCAGCAGAGTGGTTAGCACTGCTGCCTCATAGTGCCAGAGACCCGGGTTCGATTCCTGGCTTGGGTCACCGTCTGTGGAGTTTGCACATTCTCCCCTTGTCTGTGAGGGTTTCCTCTGGGTTCTTGGGTTCCCTTCCACAGTGCAAAGATAATTCAAACATGGATGTAATCTCATCCAACCCCATAACCCTTCAATATCTGCATTCATTTAATTCTGATCATCCCTGAATTTAATTGCTCCATCATTAGTGACCATGCCTCCAGGCACTAAGCTCTGGAATACCCATCCCCAAATCTCTGACTATCTGTCAGAGCAAAGAACTTGAATCCAACAGTCTTAGTATTGTTTAGAGAGTCCAGGAAGAAAAGATTAAAAATACTTACAAAGATAGATTGTTAGTAAGGTTGGAAATGTGACTTAAAAGGAAGACGAAACACAATGCAAAGGAAGGTTTAATTTGTTTCCTCCTCCAATTGTTTTGCCTTACAAAGGTTGTGACCCCCTACAAGGGTACAGTTTATAGTTGCAGGTGTTCTTCAGTACGAAATCCCATTATCCATTTTCCTATCTCAGCTGGACTTTACATTAACATACAATTCAGCTGTGGGAAATTACAGTGGGATAGATTGATTGTCCATGTGCTTGATTTCCATAGGCACACGAGTTGGGAGCTGGTGATTAAGAATAGACCAATTTAACTGTTTTTGTTCTTGTGTTGGAGGGAACAGATTATTTATTGTGCCCTGTTGCTGCCCTTTCTAGAGTTTGTCTGAATTAAATGCTCAAGAGAGTTAACCTGAGACTAACCTAGCCTTTATAGGACCATGTTGTAAACTGCGTTTGGCTAATACTTTGTCCCTGGAGACGGGAAGGAAGTTTTGTCAATGTAACAATCTCAGAATTGTGGATTTGAGTATTTCAAATGAGGAAAAATTGTCACATGTCAGTCTTACTGCCTGAGTAACGTGGCTACTTTTATCTTTCCTCCCCCCACCCCACTCCCTCTCTGCAATCTGCAGTGCAAACAGTTGCTACTGGGGGTAATTTAGACCATTTTAGTGCTTTTCATTTTAACACTGAGATTTCTTCACTGCTTTCCTTCCTCAGCCTTCATATAGAACAGCTTCACATCCTTTGTGATTTCAAGCTCCATATGAACTTATCATGTTCTCTCTCCTTTGAGCTTACTGCCCTGTCTTCCTCCCTTAATCTCTCCCTCTATATAAACTTCCCAAACCATATTCACAAATGCTCATTGTCCTTGTCATTTCACAATGTCTTGCTATTTCTATAGTTTTGATTACTGGTAAAACCCTCTCTGATCCCTTCCATATAACGCTCATCACCCACATCCCCCTTCCACACCCCAATCTTTCTGTATTACTGGAAAGAGCCATTTCCCAATTCACTTTCAAAATCCCTTACTCTCAGCCCTCTATTCATTACATTACTGGTTCATTCAAAAGTGTCCTCACCACCACAGTTGGACAACGTGGGGCTTTTATTCCTCAAATAAAGATATACCTGCTGTGGATTATGAATTAATTCTAAATGCTGACATTGTTTATGATAGGATCATACAATCCCTGCAGTGCAGAGTGAGGCCATTTAGCCCACTGAGTCTTCACTGACTCTTTCACAGGCCCACCCCCTGTCCCATGCATTTATCCTGCTAATCCCCCCTAATCTACAATCTTGGGACATTAAAGGACGATTTAGCATGGCCAATCTATCTAATCTGCGGGAGGAAACTGGAACACCTGGAGGAAATTCACGCAGACACAGGGAGAGTTTGCAAACTCTATGTAGATAGTCACCCAAGGTGGGAATCGAACCTGAGTCCCTGGAGCTGTGAAGCAACAGTGCTAACCACTGTGCCACCGTGCCCACTCTGTCTGCTATCAAATCTTTTGATGTAGTTTCTCAATCTACTTTGGCCAACTTGCATTCTAATAGCTATGTGGTTTGTTTTGTTCAAGTTTAAGACCCTGGATTTGGACTGAAGTAAATTACTTTGAAGCTCATTGTGAAATTCTGTCAAATTCTGAATGCTTAATTAGCTTCTTTTCATTTCACAATACTGGAACTAAAATTACCTGTTCCCAGTTGGTTCTTCAACTGACTGACTGATAAAAATATCTTGAATGGATTTTCTGAACTAGTACTCTGCACACTTACTGCAAATTTGTTTTGTCCTATCTATCTGAAGATTACAATTCCAGATGATTATTGCATTACCCTTGTTGCATAAACTTCTAATTAGATGATTTATAATCTGTCTGACACTACTACTATTGTGAGAAAGGGATCTATACATCACTCCCACTTATGTTTTCTGTTTGTTTCTTAACTTCATCAAGCTGATTCTAATTTTATTTTCCAAATGGAGATCCTTTTCTTTCTACTCTCTTTATTCCATCCCTTATCAGTGAATTCCGTTCTATCCCCACTGCCCCCTTTTCTTTCCATTTTGCCCCTCCCTTTAAAAGTAGAGGATTCTAGACTATTAATTCGTCAACCTTAGTCATTTTGTAACCACAACTTCATGGCTATTGGATTAAACCCACTTATTTCTATTTGTGCAAACAATTTATTTGCAATAAAATTAATCTAATTTTGTTGCAAATGCTTTGTTATTCAAGTATAGTGTCTTGAAATCTTAGTTACTAAAGTGCCATTTCTTTATTAAGCTCTGTCATGTCCATAATTCATGGAGATCATAAATTGTGTAAAGATGTGCTGGTTAGGTGCATTGACCTGAACAGGTGCCAGACTATGGCAACTAGGGGAATTTCACAACAACTTCATTGCAGTGTTAATGTAAGCCTACTTGTGACACTAATAAATAAACTTTCAAAATCAAACCTTACTTTCTGCTTATTTAAAAATAGACTTTGTTAGACCAAAAACATGGCAGTTACAGGTCACATGATATGCAAGTTGGTTACACTACTGACAATAATCACAGGACAAAGCTTCACCCTCATCCTTGTGGATACTCACACCTGTCATTGGTTGGATTCATTATAATCAATGAAACAAAGGAGCAACAGGTGGAATGTCTCCCTAGCCTCGACTTATTACCAAGGGAACACCATCAAAGCTCACTATTCCTGCAGAGGTGTGAATCAGATTTTGATTGGAAACGTAGGCCAGAATTTTCTCACTGGTGGGATCTTCTAGGTTTGCTGATGGCTCAACGGCAGGCAGGGAGGGGTGGTTCCAGAGAAGGTACCACCACTGACCAATATCAATTTGCCTCCGCTGCTGCGAAACATGCTGCAAGGCGGGGTGGAAAATCGGGCCTGTAGAAACTGACTCATCAATGTGTAATACCACTTAACCTAGGCTCCTTTGACCTTTGCAAAATTTTAACGATACATCCTAGTCTCATGTTACCATCCAACTTGTCGATGCCAAAGAAAGATTCCAGGCTGATAACCAAGTCTGCCTCAAGTCTAAACTTCTCAAAATCTGGTTCTCTCTCTGGAAGAATCCTGCCTTCACCTGTAGAGTGAACCAACTCTCTGTATGCTAACATCATGCTGCACCATCACCACTTTTGAAGGAATTCAGTTACTCCTGCTTTCGGCAGCTGAAACTGCCTGAACTTCAACTTGTATGTGAAGGAACCCTCGCTGGACTCTTATTTTCATGTGAATTAATATCTATACCCCTTTTTTAGTTGTAAAACTTCTTTACTCGCACGTGTGTGCCCCTTGGTTTCAAATAATGAATACATAATACTTCTGATTTAGCTCGAACGAGAGTTGTCCACCCCCTCGGGCCCATTTGTTTATCAACTACTCGAGTTATCACTTTACCAGGACACAGCTTCCAACTGGGTTTTAAGTGTTAGGTATGGTACATAGACTATTCATGAGAGCTTCGTTACTTTTTAATTGACAATCATTCATTGACAAGCCACATGGAATGGACCTACATTGTGAACTAAAACAAAATATTGCAAGTGCATCTGAATGATAAAATGCTTTAAAAAAAGACATGTCAGGCAATATATGTGGTCTGAGAAACCCAGTTCATGGCCTGGATCTTGGTGTAGAAGTGAGCTCTGAGAAGAGGAACTGTTGAACTTCATAGAGTTTTTACAGCACAGAATGAGGCCCGTTGTCCCTGAGCCAGAAGGTCAGGAAATAGAGAAGAACGGCCTCCTGAAAGTCCTGTAGAATAACTGCAGGGCTACATTAAATTTTGTCTTCACCCGCTGAGTTACATTGTACTTGACATTAACTCTGTTTCTCTCTCCCAGATGCTGCCAGACCTGCTGAGTTTTTCCAGCACTTTGTTTTTATTTCAGACCTGCAGTATCTGCAGTGTCTTGCTTTTATGTTCATCTGAATGAGTCTGGATTCGTAAGAATCACAACCCTGCACCAGAAAATCCGGGCACGTCAATTTCCACCCCAAGATTTCTTTCATGCACCTTTTACAAAACCAAATTTATCCATACAATGTAATGCTTCAACATGAAGTCTTTGGCCTTTTACTTTTAATCTTTTTTTAAAGATGTAAAATATTTGACTCCTGTAATTATTTTAAACTGTTATCTTCAGAATTATGTTTCACTGTCAATGAATTGACAACATCTTAGCATTCTATATTGAGTTAACATGAGCTTTGAATATTACCTTGAGCTGGTGGAACGGTTTTTAGACCTCCTTTGGGTTTAAGAACATAAGAAATAGGAGCAGGAGTAGGCCATCTAGCCCTTCGAGCCTGCCCCGCCATTCAATAAGATCATGGCTGATCTGTCGTGGTTCAGTTCCACTTTCCCGCCCTCTCCCCATAACCCTTAATCCCCTCTCTTATCAAAAACCCATCAACCCGCGTCTTAAAAATATTTAGCGAGGTAGCCTCCACCACTTCAATGGGCAGAGAATTCCAGAGATTCACCACCCTTTGAGTGAAGAAATTCTTCCTCAACTCCGTTCTAAACCGCACCCCCCTTTATCTTGAGGCTGTGCGCCCTAGTCCTACTATCCTTTCTGAGCGGGAAGAGTCTCTCCACCTCTATCCTATCCATCCCATTCATCATCTTATACGTCTCAATGAGATCTCCCCTCATTCTTCTAAACTCTAACGAGTACAAGCCTAGTTTATTTAGCCTCTCCTCATAGCTCAACCCCCTCAACTCTGGCATCAGTCTAGTAAACCTCCTCTGCACTCCCTCCAAGGCCAAAATATCCTTGCGTAAGTACGGTGCGTAAGTACGTAAGTAAAACTGCACACAGTACTCCAGCTGCGGCCTCACCAATGCCCTATACAGCCGCAGCAAGACCTCCCTACTTTTATATTCAATCCCCCTCGCTATGAAGGCCAGCATCCCATTCGCCTTCCTGACCACCTGCTGCACCTGCAAGCTGGGTTTTTGCGACTCATGCACAAGGACCCCAAGGTCCCTCTGCACCGTCGCCTGCTGCAGTTTTTTGCCACGTAAGTAATAATCCTTCCTACCATTCTTCCTACCAAAGTGGACCACCTCGCACTTGCCAACATTAAATTCCATTTGCCATTTCCTGGCCCATTCGCCCAGCCTATCTAGATCCTTCTGTAGACTCTCCTCACCCTCCGCACAATCTGCCGTTCCACCAATCTTGGTGTCATCAGCAAATTTCGACACCATACACTCGGTTCCCTCCTCCAGACCATCTATATAAATGCTAAATAGCTGAGGCCCCAGCACCGACCCCTGGGGCACTCCACTAGTCACCAACCGCCAATCCGAATAGCACCCATTGACCCCCACTCTCTGCCTCCTATTTGACAACCAATCCTCTATCCACGCTAACACCCTACCCCCAACTCCATGTCCCCTGACCTTCTGCAATAACCTCTTGTGAGGTACCTTGTCAAACGCCTTCTGAAAATCAAGAAAGACCACATCCACCGGATCTCCTCTATCCACCGCCCTAGACACATCCTCATAGAACTCCAGTAAATTTGTCAGACACGACTTCCCTTTAACGAAACCGTGCTGCGTCTGCTCTATCAAGCAATTCCCCTCAAGATGCCTCGCTATTTTCTCCTTGATGACGGATTCTAACATTTTACCTACAACAGACGTTAAACTAACCGGCCTATAATCCCCTGCCTTTTGCCTGGCACCCTTCTTAAACAACGGCGTAACATTAGCCGTTTTCCAATCTTCCGGCACTTTCCCAGAATCCAGCGACGTCTGGAAAATGACCTCCAAGGCATCCACTATCACCTCCGCCATTTCTTTCAGAACCCTCGGATGCATTCCATCCGGTCCTGGGGACTTGTCCACAATCAGCCCCTCCAGTCTGTCGAGGACCGCCTCTCTAGTAACAGTAATGTCATCGAGACCCTCCAATCCTACCACCTTTCCATCTCTAACACCCGGCAAATTATTCACATCCTCCTCCGTGAAGACCGAAACAAAAAAGTTATTCAAGACCTCAGCCATATCCCCATCCCCTACCACTAAGTCCCCCTTCTCATCCTCTAAGGGTCCAACGTTCACCCTAGCCAGCCTCTTCCTTTTTATATATTTATAAAAACTCTTGCTATCCTTTTTTATATTAAGCGCTAGCCCAGCTTCATAGTTTCTCCTACCCTTCTTTATCAAATTCTTTGTCAATCTTTGTTGACATTTAAACCTCTCCCAATCCTCTTCTCGCCCACTACTCTTAGCTACTCTAAACGCCTTCGCTTTTAATTTGACACTTTCCTTCACCTCCTTCGTTATCCACGGCTTATTACCTCTCCTCCTACGGTCCTTTTTGACCATCGGAATAAATTTCTGCTGAGCACCAAGAAAGATCTCCTTAAAGATCCTCCACTGCTCCTCAGCAGACCTACCTTCCAACGCGCTCCCCCAGTCCACATTCTCCAATTCTTCTGTCATCATACCGTACTCCCCTCTGTTCAAACAAAGGACGCGTGTCCGGGAACCCACTTTCTCCTCCTCCATCTGCAACAGAAACTCCACCATACAATGATCACTCTCCCCAAGAGGATCCTTCACCGCAAGGCCCCTAATTCTACCCGCCTCATTACATAGCACCAGATCCAAGATAGCTCGCTCCCTCATCGGCTCCAACACACACTGTTCAAGGAAACTGTCCCGGCAGCATTCCAAGAACTCCTCCTCGAGCCCACCGCATCCAATGGGTCGACCAATCAATATGTAGATTGAAATCCCCCATAATTACGGCCGTCCCATTCCTGCACGCCGCACTTATTTGCGCGTTAACAGCCCGTCCCACCTCCAGATCATTATTCGGGGGCCTATAGACGACACCCACCAGCGTCTTCCTCCCTTTGCTGTTCCTAATCTCTACCCGCAACGATTCCACGTTCTGCTCTTTGGTTCCTATATCATCCCTTGCTACCACCGTGATGCTATCCTTAATCAGCAGAGCTACGCCCCCCCCTTTTTCCCCCCGCCTATCCTTCCTAAACACTTGATACCCCTGGACATTCAGCTCCCAGTCCCTGTCACCTTGCAGCCACGTCTCTGTAATGGCCACCAGATCATATCCATTTGTGCTGATCTGCGCCACCAGCTCATCCACTTTATTCCGAATGCTTCGTGCATTCAGATAAAGTGCCTTCATCCCAGCCTTCACCTGGACCCTATTTGCCGTAACGCCACCAACCATAGTCACGCCCCCTACTCCCTTTATTATTGGGACATCCTCGGCCTCTACCCTTACCTGTACCCTCTCCTTAACTTTAGGCCTCGTAACGTCACCTACCCTCGCACCCCCCCCCCCCTAATTAGTTTAAAGCCCTGTCTACAGTCCTCTTTACATGATTCGCCAGGACTCTGGTCCCAGCATGGTTCAGACCAACCCCATCCCATCTGAACAGGTCCCACCTACCCCAATACTGATGCCAATGCCCCATAAATGCAAACCCATTCCTCCCACACCAATCCCTGAGCCACCCATTCACTTCCTTAATCCTATCAACCCTACGCCCGTCTGCACTCGGTTCAGGCAGTAGCCCAGAGATAACCACCTTGTCGGTTCTACTTTTTAATTCCATTCCCAGCTTTTCATACTCCCTCCCCAGATCCTCACTTCGCATTCTGCCTACGTCGTTGGCACCCACATGTACCGCAACGACTGGATTCCCACCCTCCCATTCCAGGTTCCTCTGCAGCCCAGATGCGACATCCCGGACCCGAGCACCAGGCAGACAACACACCCTTCTGTGCACTTTGTCATTGTGACAAAGGACAGTGTCAATACCCTTCACCCCTCTATCCCCAATTACTACTACGTTCCTTTTCACCTTCTCTTTGCCTATGTCCTGCTGCATCACTGTACCGTGTGCAGTTTGCTCACCAACCTCACCTCCCTCGTTCTCGTCCACACTGGAAGCAAGAACCTCAAACCTGTTATGCAGATTGAGAGGCTGAGGCCTCCGCTCCCCACCCCCCTTCCTCCGCTCCCCACCCCCCTTCCTCCTCTCAGCAGCCCCCTCTTGTTCCTGACCCTTAGAGTTAGCCAGTCTAGGGGGGGTGGATGTCACTTGCACCCCATTGACAATGGCACCCTCTCTCCCCCGATGAGCCTCAGTGTCAATAGCTGAGAGGTCACCTCATCTATCTTGAGCTGGAGCTCCTTCAGCAACCTGCACTTACTGCAGACATGGTCACTGGGAAGGACCCTGGGGTCCACCAGTTCCCACATCATACAGAAACAACATGTCACATGCCCCTCCATTATTCACTGTAGTAGTATTGAAAATTTCCACACGAACTTACCTGGCCCCTTTTCTCTCCAGCCCTTTTGATCTTAAGCCCTAATAGCTCACTCTGCTTCCCTCTCACTCCGCTGCCCGCTTTATACACCAGGCTTCCTTTTAAACCTGGCACTGATTTAAAGCCTGCTGCCCCACAACTCCCTTCTAACCACTCCCTCAGAATTCTTAAAGCGGTAAATACAAAAAGCCTGCAAAAATGCTTTTAAATGATTTAACAGTTCTACAAGGTAAGTTCTTACTACAAAGTGCTTTAAACTTATTTAAACAGGTTTTTAACAGGTAATTTCTTATCTGGCTCTTTGCTCCTTCTCGTCTACTCCAGCATTTGCTTGCAGTCTATCAAAATATGTCCTGTCTTTTGTAATGTGTTCCTGCTAATTGCTGACATCTCCCATCTAATTCATAACAGTAGATTCCTGCTCCTGCAGCCCAGTACTTCAGTTCTTCTCTTTGGTGGCTGAATATTGAATGAAGTTGTGTAAGACTTTTACTTACCTGTGTATTTATTTTGTCTGAAGGATATTCTTTTGAGATGCTGCTTTGTTTCTTCACAGAGCCATATGGTTGTCATAACGTTAACTTTTCATGATGCCTCCTGCCATGACTGACCCCTTGGATATCTGGGCAGTAGATTCCCAGATTCCAGCAGATTGTTGCATCACTGCAGACTTCTTACTACCCACGGGAATGTACATCCAGTTGGATGTGCCTAGGGAAGCCACTATTGAACATATCAAATCAGTAAGTAAGCTTATCTTTTCTGGCTGTGCTCTTTTTTTTATCTCTTGCTTTCTT
This sequence comes from Carcharhinus amblyrhynchos, assembly GCF_965287045.1. NCBI lineage: Eukaryota > Metazoa > Chordata > Chondrichthyes > Carcharhiniformes > Carcharhinidae > Carcharhinus > Carcharhinus amblyrhynchos. Next base: position 95,654,860 of record NC_137326.1, on the reverse strand, counting down.
TTAGAAGAGATGAAAGAAAATAGACAATGTCATTCCCTAGACTTCCCCTCGTGTGTTTATCCCCCTCCGTCCCCTTGTCTCCTTGTGTAAATTTGGCTGAGCAGAATTTAAAATGTGTTGTAATTTTTGTTGTTTCTACATGTGTAACATCAATAGATTACCTGGTGATGGTTGGAGCTCCATGGTTGAATCACAATGATTCTGAAATTATATTTTTTGAAATGAGTGGGTGGATTTTTGTACCTCTTCGTTTCTGTTTGTCAGTTCTGATGTCAATTCCAGTGATGTTCTGAGTTCTGTTTGTGTTTCCATGTGTAGGAGATACTTGGATAAGAAGTGAGTTACTGCAGTGGTAGTAAATCATTGCAAATTCCATTGGAAGTTCAGAAATGCAAACTCTGACTCCTTACTTTTTTAAAAGAGAATGTAAATTGTGGTAACAATCAAATTCACTCCACGAGGAACCCTGGTGATTTTTGGTCATGGATTTTGCTTCATATTTATAATGAAGCTCAGCTTCTTTAATACAACAAACTGATATGATTAAAGTTTAATGTAGCGGTTTTGGATTTACTGAAGAATGACAGACGTTATTTATCTTCTATGTACAGGAGGTCCTGCAGAAAATGTTATCTAGGGGGGTGGATGCAGTCTGACCTTGGGATGGAGTCTGACATTGGTGGGGGTGGGGCATTTGACCATTTTGGATGGGGTCACTCAAGAGTGGGAGCGAAGGGGGTCACAACAGGTCAGCAGTGGGGAGAGGGTTTGTACGTGGGTGGGCAAGGTGAAATCCCATGGAGAGCAATGTAAAGAACATTGTCCAGGAATGGGCAGGGGCACAGGGAGTGGATGGTGGTGAGTCCCGAGGGAGGGAGAGTTGGAGAGTTTGGAATAGCCCCATGGGGCAGATAGTCTGAGAGTGGGGAATGTAGTCAGGGTTGAGGTGGTCCCCTGGAGGTTTAGGGATAAGATGGGGATGGGGTTGGGAGGTGCCAGGGATCCTGTGGAGGGACCGGTCTGTGGCTGTATAATAGTTATCCAGAATTTAGAAAAGGTTTTAATTCTTCTGACTTTTTTGGGGCAATTAGGTAACACAACCAGAACTAAAATTGGCGATTTAAATCCTATTTAAGGATGGTTCCCAGCAAAGGGCAATTGCCCAGAGGAACGAGCAATTCCTGCACAATTGTTGTGCAAACTATTACCTTTGAACCTCTGTGAGGGATTCCCCAAAGTATCTTATGGAGTGTCCCTAAATACAGTCTATATAAATAAAACTTGTTATCAGGCTGAAAATCAACATAAAACTTTTCTTAAAGCCCAGTAAACTCTGCAAGGGCATAGTATCTGTTCCAGAAAGGATACGTTATCGATCCAGGATGTATATTTTTCATCAGAATCTAAGGTCAGAGCTGTTTTCCATTTCCAGAAATTTCTGTTGGTATTTTACAGTTAGAATGGAAACACTACAGTGCAGAAGAAGGCCATTTGGCCAATTTGAATCTGCACCAACAACAATCCCACTGAGCCCCAACCCCCATAACCACATGCATTTACCCTGCTTATCCCCCTAACCTACACATCTTGGGACAGTAAGGGGCAATTTAGCATGGCCAATCAACCTAACCCCCAAATCTTTGGAGTGGATTTGAGTTTTTAAAAAGTAGATTATTCAGATTTAATAGTCAACTTGACCTGCCACATGTGGCTGGAGATGGTGTCTATAATAAAACTGTGAGGCTCCTCACCAGCTTCCTCCATAATAACTTTACTTCCAGCAATAAAAAATTTCGGTGAATGCCTATACTCGCATGAGTCAGTTCCGGCTGCAGCTTATATATGTAGTTAAAGTAGGTTAGATGTACTCTTGTTTTAACCAAAAATCATGATTTTCCTCCTCTCCCCTCCTGGAGGGGTGCTTCATGCTGGAGTATGGTCCCTTGAGTACCTGTTACCTTCTCTCAGCCTGACCATCTTATACCTATGCAAATTATTCAAAGATGGTGCACATCACATCCAGCCCAATGCTGACATCTGCATCCAAGCATATTTCCAGCTGCATCATCTCAGTATCAACCAAAGATGATGGAAATTTATTGAAAATGAGGTCCCACAAACACTAATGAGATAACAAGCGGGTGATCTCTATTTCAGTAATGTTGGTGAAATGGTAGACACTGATCAGGGCACCAGGAGAATTCACTTGTTCTTCAAAAGGTACCACAGGGTTTTTTTGGCCTTCCTCAGAGGGTCAAAGGGGCCTCAGTTTACCATCTCATCTGAAAGGCAGTATTTCAGTGGCGCAGCACTTTCTTAATGCTGGACTGAAGTGCCCGTCTGGGGGATTATATGCTGAAGTCTGAGGAGCGGGACCTGAACCCTTGAATATCTGTCTCAAGAATGGTGGTGCTACCACTGAGCCTTGGCTGACATGTTAACCCCTCTTAATAGTTGGGCTAGTACATTTTTTATTTGACCACAGAGCCAACATTTAGTGAGGAACATTTACTGAGCTATTTTTGTTTTTATTTATATCTTCTAATTTGGCAAGTTAGCCTGCACGCTGGATAATCTTTCATCTGTTGTATTGTAGCTCCTATGGAGAGAGGCACAGACGTATCCATTGTACAGTGTCCTTGGCGAACAGGATTCCTATATGTTTCAATGCGTAAACCAGTCAGCTGTGCATGAAGAGCTGGAGGATGAAACTCGACGCCTCTGTGATGTCCGACCTTTCCTTCCTGTTTTAAAACTTGTGGCCAGGAACTGCAATCGATCTGAAAAACTACTGGATTCAAAAATTGGTGTCCTTATTGGGAAAGGTAGGTCAATTCTTTACTCTGCCTGAATAATGTTTTGCATCTTTCTAGATTGAATGCCAACAGTGTATCATGTGCTCTGATCTTCCAATAAGTTAAAATGGAGGCTGATCTTCATATGTCCTGTCAATTATTTGACTGAAATTACTATAGATGATGCATGGCACGTACATTGAACTTGTAAGGCCAATACAGTTAAATAATTTTACACAGTAACTGTGCCTCCTAATGTGTTCAATCAATGTAAAGAATGAAACTTCTTTTTGACTTGGGCTGGATCTCTGTCTTAAGTACAAAAGCACTGTTAATCACTCCTAAGGTGGAATGATTAAACACTATGTAATGCACCTTTCTTTTGGTTTAATTCATAGGTCACTTAATTCCCCAGTATGGTGAGAGTTTCCATAATCAATTCAATATCTATTCACAAACATGCATCTTCCAACTCAGTGTGGAGTATATGGGAGGTAAATATATACTGGGGCACAGTGACACAGTGGTTAGAACTGACACTTCACAGCTCCAGGGACCCAGGTTCGATTCCTGGCAGGGTCACTGTCTGTGTGGCATTTGCACGTTCTCCCCGTGTCTGCATGAGTTTCATCCCAAGTTCTGAAAGATGTGCTGGTTAGATGCATTAACCTGAACAGGTGCTGGAGTGCGGTGACTCGGGGAATTTCACAGTAACTTCATTGCAGTGTTAATGTAAGCTTTACATGTAACTAATAAATAAACTTTAAACTTTAAACAAGTAGGAATGTTCCAAGAGAAATCCTAAGTTCTGCTGGGGTTTACAATGTGGGATATTGCTCAAAAAAGACTCTAGGACTAGGGGGCACAGCCTCAAGATAAAGGGGGGGCGGTTTAGAACGGAGTTGAGGAGGAACTTCTTCACTCAAAGGGTGGTGAATATCTGGAATTCTCTGCCCGTTGAAGTGGTGGAGGCTGCCTCGCTAAATATTTTTAAGAAGTGGGTTGATGGGTTTTTGATAAGAGAGGGGATTAAGGGTTATGGGGAGAGGGCGGGAATGTGGAACTGAACCACGACAGATCAGCCATGATCTTATTGAATGGCGGGGCAGGCTCGAAGGGCCAGATGGCCTACTCCTGCTCCTATTTCTTATGTTCTTATGTTCTTATGGATTGGCTGTCATTATGCACCTGAATACTTTTGCTGAAGTCAGTTGAGAACAATCATTGGCAACTAATGTATTCACATGGTACACTCAGTTAGACAAACCGATATTAAGCAGTCGTTTAAGTCACTATTACTTTCAGCTATTCTGCCCAAACTTTTTAATACATGATCATTTCAGGCAATGATTCCAATCTGGGAAGGAGAAATTTGTATTTTTATAGCACTTTATTGTGTTTTTGGGATGGCCCATGAACATCCACTACCTCCTTACTCCAGAATGTTCATACCCATACAGCCCCACGTATATATGCATATGCATCAACACTCCAATCCTCATATACCTCCACCATGGCATATTTATACTGAGAGATCTTATGATTTAAGTCTTATCTTAAAGGTTTGGCTGCTAATGCACACTATTAACAATTGGTTTATGTCTCTTTTGCCATCTACATAAACAAAATCATCCTGTTGTAATAATGGGTTGTAGGTTCCCTTATTATTCAGCAAGATCTCAATGCATGATGTGAATGATCCCATGTCAGAAACATCGGAAAGCTGGGAAACAGACTGTAAAATGTAATGAGGTTCTGTTGTTTTTGAGAGACTTGTAGGGTATGGAATAGCTGGTACTTCCTTTTGAATGCTACTGCTCCTGCCCCAAGGCGATTGTCTATTTAGAAATGTATTTATTTACTTCCTACTTATTTAGCGTGTGCATAGTTACATAGAGGCAAGAAATTGCCTTGTCAAAGGGCTAGATCATCAAGCATAGTCAGCATTCCCCTACAACATGAGTTATTGTTTGGATAACACCACAGCTGCAGCCAAGATTGTCTAGGTGACCTTACTGATGTTGAGTGGCTTCACAGAGCAGTTGGCTAGTCTGGAAATGGTTTGTAAGTGTCCTCTGGTGCCATGGGAGATCAAAGGATGAACAGTGGGGTCCCTACATACAGCCACTTGATCACACATGGGTTTCTGCATCTCAGAGCACAGCCCTTACAATATCTGAGACAGAAGTTTTAGAAATAAGTTCATAAGATATAGGAGCAGAATTAGGCCATTTGGTCCATCAAATCTCCTTCACCATTCGATCACAGCTAATATGCTTGTCATTCCCACTTTCCTGCCTTCTCCCCATAACCCTTTAACCCATTACCAATTAAAAATCTGTCAAACCCCTCCTGAAATTTACTCACTGCATCCACCGCACTTTGGGGTAGCGAATTTCACAGATTCACAACCTTTGGCAGATATAGTTTCTCCTCAACTGTGTTTTAAATTTGCCACTCCTTTTCCAAACACTATATAACCCCTCATCCTAGAATGCCCCAAAAGACGAAGCATCTGCTCAACATCAACTTTATTCATAACCTTTATCATATTGTATACCTCAATTTAATCTCCCCTCATTCTTCTAAATTCCAGAGTGTAGGCCTGAACTGTACAATCTCTCTTCATACGAAAACCCCTTATTTCTGGAATTAATCTAGTGAACGTCCTCAGAACTGCCTCCAATGCCACTACATCTTTCCTCAAATAAGGGGATCAAAACTGTGCACAATACTCCAGGTGTGGTCTCACCAATGCCTATATAGTTGCAACAATATTTCTTTATTTTTATATTCTGTTCCTTTGGCTGTAAATGCCAACATTTATTTGTTATTATCTACTGTACCTGCATGCTAATTTTTCTAAATGAGGACACCCAGATCCCTCTGCACTGGAGCGCTCAAAGTCTTTCCCCATTTAGATTATAAGTTGTCTTCCTATTTTTCCCAACCAAAATGCATGACCTCACACTAATTCACATTAGACTCCATCTGCCATTTTTTGGCCCACTCTCCTAACTTATCTATATCCATTTTAGGGTTCTTATTTCCTCATTACAATTTAATGTCAATTAAAATAGGTGGGACACTAAACTGGGCAAAAAAAAAGCAAGGTTTTGATTGTGTTGAGGTGATTGCATAATAATTGTTGTTGGAATCTAGGTCTTCATGAGTTTGATGCACTAACAGACCCTGAAGTGAAAGAGTTCCGTAGCAAAATGCGTAAGATTAATGAGGAGAATATGTTGAAACGTCAGGGACTTTCCTGGATGGACTGGTTGCAGCACAATTTTCCTCCAGAAATTGAATCGACTGGCTTTAACCATGCGGAAGACAAGCTATACAAAGACCATTTCCTCATAGCCATTCGGTTTGAGTCCTGTCAGGTATGTTGCATTAAATTCTACAAAGGCTATGATTGAATGTATTTAATGTCCTTAGACACACCAAGGGTAAATTTTCCAATTCCAGGTGCTGCGGGAATCATCAAGGGTGGGATGGATAATTTAATGAACCTTTAAAATGCTTGTTGACCTTGGGTGGGATCTTCCGATCCATGGGCGGATAGAACCAGAAGATCCATTGCACAGTCCTACTTATAATCGTGAAATAAAGAACACAGCTGTTTTTACCTTTAAAAAAGGAGCTTGACTTGGTTTTCAGTGAAGTCATGAGTTTCTAACCTTGCTGTAACCATTGCTGAGCATTGAATATGCTTTGATTTATACTTATGGCAGCATTGCTAAAATACTGCAACTTGATTAACAGTAGTCCTGGAAAGATGAAATCAACCGTTGGTCTTTGTGTTGAGTAAACTGTTTCTTTTTTTAACATCGCAACGTTATTTTTTCACCAAATGGTACTTCTAATTTTGATTGCAAAATGTATTGCTATAGTAGCTTTGCATGTGCACAGAAGTCTCTTGTTTGTACCAGTGCTCAGGAATCTGCTGTACATTATGAACAAGGGGAATAGCACAACAGGAGCCAAGATAAAATGGAATCATGTCAATATGAGAAGGCAATTCTGTACAATGTAAATGCCACACTCGACTCGCTAGAGAAGAAATTCAAGTGGTGCCAATTTCGACTACAATCCACTTGATTGGGATGTACGGTCAAGTTTGAAATTTGGGGAAAATACTTCTCATTTACATTACTTGATTGTTCTTGGGAGCTGATTTGGCATTGTTTAATTTTCTTCCTTTGACCAGGGTCAATTGACCAACAATAATCAATATGACTTCATGAAGTTTTAGTTAGTACTAAAGAGAACAGTGACACTGAATGACTTGTCCAGATACCACCGTGTGGTATCTTGCACGTAGCTGTTACTTTGCATTCCATTAACACGATACTAAATCATTTCTGTTCTGTCAAGAGAATAATAACTTTTCTAAATGCTTTTTACATTCAGTTTTCACTCTTATTCCTCTTAAGTATTTTTCATTGACTCCTTACACTTGTGAGTTCTTCAGTAGGATTGTTGTCCTTGGCAGGGAGTACATCAAGGTCAACATGGCTGCTGGAGAACTGACAAGTGCTCTTACTTGCTGAAAAATATTTATTCAGGAAATATAAATCTTATATTCTTCCAGACTGAGGATTTGGTAGGGCAAAAAAACTGACATTGTACACTGTCAGAGGAAAATTATGTTCCTCTGCACAAGCAAAATCCAATTTCACATTAACAATCGCCATTGGCTATTTTCTTCTTTCCTCCCCCCATCCATTATTTTTGACTATATTTGCTCTCCATTCCATTCTTTTTCTCCACCTTTGTATTGCTGACTCCCTAATTATTGCTTGATTTTCTTTCCTCCATATTTTGAAAATCAGTAGATGTCAATTTAGTTTTCTGCTCACTGACTTTTCATCTCTCTCTCTCTTATAAGTTTACTTTTACTCAAGTAAAATGTTAGTCCTTGTTTCTGCTGAAGCTGTGTAAGTTATTTTGCTGGAATTTAAAGCCTACCATCTTCAGGAGTGGGCTGGTGATGGGTTGACATAGCAAAGTCATGGAGAAACCTAACAATTACAATTTAAAGTTAATAGTGGGGAAGCATTTAGAAACAATTTATGAGAATGTAAAGAATTACTTGGACAATCATAAGCACATAAAGGAGAACTAGCACTGACACCACAATGGTTGTTTCATTCTGTTTGCTTTCCTGCCTGAGTTTAATCTGGTTCAATTCTGCTTAATCAAAAAAGTGTCCTTGGTCTTCACTCCCCCTCCAGATGTCTTGGAAGATAGATCAGCAACTAATAATAAATACAAAATTTCAATCTTCCAGATCTGGCATGAAGAGTATGTGTTGTAACGGTTTCAGTGTAATGAAGCAATCTACCAAATGTATACTTATGCTAACTTAAGAGCAAATGGTGTTTGACTAACTTGATAAGAGTCTTTTGATCAGATAGCAGAAGGTGCATGAGGACTATCCAGTCGATGTAAATGTGGACTGTCAAGAAATACATTTATGTAAAATAGCATTTGATCAGGTACCACAGATTAAACTTGACAGAAAACTGGAAGCCTGTGGGGTAAAAGGAGGAGTGGCAGTGGGGATATGAAATTGGCTAAGGATAGAAAAGAAAGTTGCGATGAATGGTTGTTTCTCAGACTGGAGGGAGATGTACAGTTTAGTTTGTGAAGGTTCAGAGTAGAACCATTACTGTTTTTGATCAACATTGATGACTTAGACTGGTGGATGCAGGGCACAATTCTGAAATTTGTAGATGACACAAAACTTGGAAGTAGAGTAAACACGGAAGAAGAAAACAATAATTTTCAAGAGAGCACAGCCAAGCTTTTGGTGATGGACATGTGGCGCATAAAATTGTATGAAAAGTGTAAGGTGATACATTTTGGTAGGAAGGATATGGAGGGATAAAACAAACTGCATTGTATAAGAGGAGAGAGACTGAGGAACATTGATATAAAAAAAACCTATAGGTAGCTGGGCAAGTTAACAAAATAGTTAATAAAGGACAGGAAAACCAAGGAATGATACCCCAAACGCCATAGAAAACACAAACTGAGCCCTGGTTTGAGCATACTGTCCAATTCTGGCCAGCAAACTTCAAACATAATGTGAAGACTTAGGAAATGATGTAGAAGAGAATTATTAGAATGATTGCAATGTTGAAGGATTACAGTTACACGGATAGAGACAAGAAGGTAAAAGGAGGTATTTGAATCGTGTAAATAACGAGAAACTGTTTTGAGTGGTTGAAAGGTAAATAATGTAAAGGACATGGGTTTAAGGTGACTGTTGAAAGAACCTGAGTAAAAACTTTTTCTTCCCTTGACTGCTTATTGAGTTGTAACCCCCTTTGCTCAGTCCAATCTCCAGTTCCTTGCTCAAATGACTTGTTGTTCATGTGATCACGGTGGACACCGTAGCTGAGAACTTCACTGTCTCATCTGCTGTCCACCTGTTCAGAACCCCAGCAATGTTACTTGGTAGGAATCAGGAGCAGGAACCTCTCAACATCTGAATGCCAAGACCAATTCTTAGGCCACCATCACTAATCCAGCCAAGATGAAAACATTTTCAGTATGTGTGGGTGTTAGGCTGGTGGATACAGATTCAACAGTAGCCTTTAAAAGGGAATTAGGCAAACTTGAAGAATAAACAGTTACCAAGATCTGGAGAAAGAGAGGGGGAGTGACATTAACTGGATTGTTTTTCGAAACTCGATAGATTGCGTAGTCGTCTCCTGTGCCGTAATATTCGGAGTTTATTTTTCTTATGGTTATAATCCAAATGATTTGATTTAAGCTGATGTTGAACACTTAATTCTTTGTGTCTATCCTCTGCAGTAAACCTTTTTAAAAAGACAATACTGCTTTAAATGGATGCAGCTGGTTTTAGTGGCTTCATTAACTGGGTTGGTATTTGATCTATTCTTTCTTTCCCAGAAGTGATTATAATACTGTAAAGCGAGGCTGCAGTCTTATAAGATTCTGCGTACTAACCAGCACCATACACCTGCAGGTTTGAAAAACAAGTCAAATTCTTGGCTCCAATGAATGACCTACTTTTGCTGAGTTACTTTTGCATAAACAAGATACAGAATGAAAGCGGAGCAAGCTTTTTCCACCAGTCATCCTTCAATGTTTCTCCTCTTTTTAGCCAAGGCGGCTAACTGACCAGTGACTCCACAGGTACAGCTGGGCATCTAGTTCCTTGCTCAAGTGATTTGTTGTCTACTTAATCACTGCAGACATTGCAATTGAGAGCATCACTGTCCTCATCAGCAGTTCACACATTTGTAACCACAGCAAGGCCACTGGATAGTAGTCAGGAGCATAAATCCCAACTCCACCCAAAAGACTAGGTTAGTCCCTGCATAGTGACATCAAGATAATGGAACAGGATAGAGAGAATCATCTTCTCTCTATGCTGTTCCAATCAAGGTCATAAGCCTTTTGATATTTCAAGCAGTTATTATTTTCACGTAAAAATCGCAACTTGGGGTCAATTAAAGCAGTCTTGTTTACAAGACTCATGTTTCATGCGGGGCAGGCTCGAAGGGCTAGGTGGCCTACTCCTGCTCCTATTTCTTAATATCGAGAAAATTTACAATGGCTGTCTCTCTCCTTCTAGGACATCTTCAATTTCCAAGTGTCTCCCGACTTGAACCCTCTTAACTTAAATGAGCTTGCCATTCGGAAACAGCTGACCAACCATGGAAAAGAGAACGAGGAGTTCAATCCCAGGGATTTTGTGCTGCGGGTGAGCGGAAAGCAGGAGTACGTGTTTGGTGACCAGCCATTAATTCAATTCCGGGTACGTTGGCAGAATTTGCCCCAAGTTCAGATCGTAATCATGTTTTTCTCCAAAGGTGAAATTAATAGCACTCAATCCCCAGAATCCTTTCAGCAGCTGTTTAGGGATTCTCTGTGATCAATTCCACAATCTGACCACCCTGTGCATAAATTTATTCTATCATCCACTTCAATAATTTATGATGATCTTAAATTTGGATCACTGCATTACCAACATAAATTCTATTCTGTTATTAATAATTATCATTTACCTAGTTTGTAACTTCCAAATCTTGAATGGTTTTGTCAACTCAACTATTTTAACCTTCTCAGCTGCTGTGGAGGTAAAAAAACGCTCTTAACTCCTCAAGCTTTTCATCATATTGATAGCCCCATGTCCCTGGTAACACATCATATCAACAGGCCCATGTCCCTAGTAACACATCATATCAACAGCCCCATGTCCCGGGTAACACATCATATCAACAGCCCCCATGTCCCGGGTAACACATCATATCAACAGCCCCATGTCCCTGGTAACACATCATATCAACAGCCCCCATGTCCCTGGTAACACATCATATCAACAGCCCCCATGTCCCTGGTAACACATCATATCAACAGCCCCCATGTCCCTGGTAACACATCATATCAACAGCCCCATGTCCCTGGTAACACATCATATCAACAGCCCCCATGTCCATGGTAACACATCATATCAACAGCCCCCATGTCCATGGTAACACATCACATCAACAGCCCCCATGTCCCTGGTAACACATCACATCAACAGCCCCCATGTCCCTGGTAACACATCACATCAACAGCCCCCATGTCCCTGGTAACATATCATATCAACAGCCCCATGCCCCTGGTAACACATCATATCAACAGCCCCATGTCCCTGGTAACACACCATATCAACAGCCCCCATGTCCCTGGTAACACATCATATCAACAGCCCCCATGTCCCTGGTAACACACCATATCAACAGCCCCCATGTCCCTGGTAACACATCATATCAACAGCCCCATGCCCCTGGTAACACATCATATCCCTGGTAATAGCTGAGTGAATTTGTTCTACACCTTTTCTATTGTTATGCCATCCCTTTCCAGTGGATTTCCTGGTACAGTGGATGATCATCTCTTCCAGACTTCACCTTCTGTTGCTCAGTTGTCATAGGGTGGGCTCCCCTCTTGGACTCTGTTCCAGAGAGCGTTTGCTCATATCTGGCAGAATTTCTCTTGTTCTGTAAATTGTGTTACTGAGATTGAATGAACACATGAGAGGTACTTTTTGCTGTAGATTTATCCTGGATGCTCAAAGTATCCAGGAGCTCCCATAACCAGCAAGATTGGTGCAACATGCATGGTCCCTGGCATTGTAATCCTGCATCGAACAAGTGTAATATAAATGTAGAAATGGTATATGACATCCCCAAATAAAAATATAAATGACATCCCAAATCAGAGCAAACCCTCTTTCTGTTCTCTCACTGATTTTGTGCTTTAGTCTTAGTCACTGCATTTTTATATAGCCACTACTAAACTCCATGTAAGCCTAATTATAAAAGGCAGGAGAATTATATAATTAAGTTATTTATTAGTCACGAGTAGGCTTGCATTAACATTGCAATGAAATTACTATGAAAACCCCCTAGTCACCACACTCCGGCACCTGCTTGGGTATACTGAAGGAGAATTTAACACGGCCAATCCACCTAACCAGCACATCTTTTGGACTGTGAGAGGAAACCCATGGCAACATGGAGAACGTGCAAACTGCACACACACACACACACACACACACACACACACACACACACACACACACACACACACACACACACACAGAGCCACTGCGCCACCCCCTGTAGCCTTGGAACAAATGAACTTAAAGCAGAATTCTGCTGCACTCTCGTAAATTCTGATGATCTTTAAATTTCAGTACCTGATATCTCCTGAGTCAGTCAGCGACTGTGTGTTTACTGCGAGTGGTTGACCAGTATCAGATGTGTTAGTGATTTCAGGTAGCGGATAATTTTACTGGTACCACAAAATTTTACATGATGAGTATGTGACTAACTTAATTAAACTGAAGACAGTTGGGCTGCAAAGTTTAGAACGTGGAAGGGATTTGAGCGTGAAAGGCAGCCATTTTGATGTTCTACAGCAGACCAAGACTAAGACTGGATGTGGCCCCTGAGGCATTTTTAAGTGGCCCACCACATCCTCCCCAATTGTGGGGAACAGTTCAACTTCAAAATCTCCCACAAAGAATCTCGCTCTGCTCAGCTAATCACAGTGAAACATCAGTTGCCAAATAGTTTTTTAATATTTGTTTATGGTTGGAGAGCTTCAAACAAAAAAGCAGGCTCAATGGGACTGGGTGGTTGGAGCAGTTGGGAGCAGTTCTCATCTAACGTAATAACAACATATAATTGTACATCACCTTTATCTAGGTAAAATGTTCCAAGGCTCTACCTAAAAGAATGCGACGGCAAGATACATATGGAGATATTGGGCAGTATTTAACAGCCTCGTCTATCCAAAACCGTAAAATCCCACCCAGATCAATGCATCTTTATTTCTATTGTCCACCCCTTGCCTGCTCCGATTCCTGTGGTGGATGGGAGGATAAAATTCCAGCCATCTGGCCAAATGACCAAAGCTTTTAGCATTATGGTGAAAGAGAAAAGCAAGGTACAGAGGCGCACTGAAGGCACGGTCACCAATGGTAGAGTGATTAAGATCAGGAATGCTCGAGAGTTCAGAATTAGAATGTTTGTGGGGCTGTTGTAGATTAGAGATAGGGAAGGACCAGCCCTTGAATAAATTTGAAATGAATAAGAATTTTTAAATCAAGGCGTTGCTTGACTTGGAGCCAGTGCAAGCTAGTGAATAGATGATGGGTAAACAGGATGTGGTGTGCGTTCAGAGATGGGCAAGTGTTCAATGTTGTCAAGTTTGAACAGTAGGATGTGGAAGAGCAGTAGGAGTGCTTTGCAATAATCAATCTACAGTTAACAAGGGCATGAATGAGGGCTGCAGCTAAGAAGGGGTAAAAATGGGCAAGACTTAATGATGGCATGACTAAGGGAATTTTTATTCATCGAGCTCTGGATGTTAATAAACAGTCTGATAATTAGCAAGAGTAGCAAAGTCGAGAGGTAGAGTTGGGTGTGGTCAGCTCACAATCTGAGGTGATATGCTTTCTGTAGATCCTATCATTTACCGAGTTTTGAAATCTCTGTTGCCCTGTTGTTTGCTTTAGCCTGTTAATTTCATCATAATGCATTGAGATTCATTGTAATTAACCATCCTCTAAATGCCCATTTACAAATTGTACTCTTTATTTACATTCCAGAATCCTCCAACTTATTTTTTTAAATCACCGCACTATTTGCACACCTTGTACTGTGAGACCGTGCTTGTGAATGTGGGAAGGAAGATACTGTTGTGTGCTAAAGGCATCCTTCTCAATCCCTGATTTCTATATTTTCCAGTATATAAGAAATTGTGTGCTGAATGGAATCCACCCTCAGCTGACTCTAGTAGACTGCAGCACCATTAAGGAGATGTGTGATCATGAGATGTCGGCCATCGGTATTGCCTTGCATCGGAAATTATCCATTGCACCTCTTCCTTTGCCACCCAAAAGACGGACTATTGCTGTAAGTATTGAGGAAGCAGCAGGAAGATCTTGCTTTTATCTCTATAAATACATCATTTAAAACAATACGATTTCAATTTGTGCTGTAAGGCAAACAAACAATGGTAAGGGTCTATGTCCATCTATCCCAGGCCTGCATCGTATTATCTGACTTCTGCCAGAATAGTTGTGGGAAGAGTCCAATTGGTTCCTATGCTTCTAGGTTTGGGGTGGAAATTTACACAAGATCACTACCTGGTGCAGTTATCAGATAAGTATTGGGCTGCCCAAGGAAGTATAACGCTGAAAGAGCCTAACAGTTTGTGAAGGGGGAAGAACAGAGAGAACAAGTTGAAAAAATAATTGTGGTACATTGAGTGTGCTAAGATTCATTAAATTATTGTTAGCAATATTCATTATAAAACGGTTTTTAAGGTTGTTAAGAAGGCGTACGGTGTCTTGGCGTTTATTGGTAGGGGGATTGAATTTAGGAGTCGCAGCGTCATGTTGCAACTGTACACAACTCTGGTGCGGCCGCACTTGGAGTACTGTGTGCAGTTCTGGTCCCCACATTACAGGAAGGATGTGGAGGCTTTGGAGAGGGTGCAGAGGAGGTTTACCAGGATGTTGCCTGGTATGCAGGGGAGGTCCTATGAGGAGAGACTGAGGGATTTGGGGTTGTTTTCACTGGAAAGAAGGCGGCTAAGAGGGGATCTTATAGAAACATATAAGATGATTAGAGGTTTAGATAGGGTGGATGGTGATAGCCTGTTTCCTCGGATGGAGAAATCTAGCACGAGGGGGCATGGCTTTAAATTAAGGGGGGGTAGTTATAGGACGGATGTCAGGGGCAGGTTCTTTACCCAGAGGGTGGTGAGGGACTGGAATGCCCTGCCTGCTGCAGTTGTAAATGGGCCTAGTTTGGGGGCGTTTAAGAGATTGGTGGATAGGTTTATGGACGAAAAGGGATTGGTTTAGATTAGTGGGTCAATGTTTTTTTTTAAAAATAAGACTGGTCGGCGCAACATTGTGGGCCGAAGGGCCTGTTCCGCGCTGTTATGTTCTATGTTCTATGTTTCAATTAGTTGCATTTGGGACTGAGAATAATGGGGGCCCTGGAGATCTGATAAGTGTCCTCACCTCATTGTTAATGTCAGTGACAAGCTACGGCTCAGTTGGAAAGCATATCATCTCTCCAACCAAACACTTGAGCTGAAATATCGGCTAAAAGCAGCATACTAGGAGAGTGCTACATCATCAAAAATGCCGTTTTTCAAATGAAACATTGAACAGAGGCCCCATCTGCCCTCTGAAGTAGATGTAAAAGATGCCATAGCACAATATTGAAGAAAAGTAGGGGAATTCTCCCTAATGCTTCATCCAAGATCTATTTTTCACGCAACACCTTTAAAATGGATTGCATTATCATTATCGTATTGCTTTTTATGGAATCTTCAAAACTTCATCCTTGGAGTTAAAGCACTTTGGGACAATCTTTTGACATTATAGAAGTGCAAGTTTTTGTGATCATAAATTTCTTGCCTAATGTAAATTGGCAGCTGCTTTTTGGCAAGAGTTATGGTTGTTAAGTAAGAAGTGTTTTTTTTCTGAAGTGTGAGAACCTTTGATTTTTACTGTTTGTCAGTAAAACAGTTATTGTGTTAGACATTTACATCATTGAGCATAGGATCAAGATGAAAGGTAATGTCTGAAAATGGATTTGCTGCATTCTTTGATAAATACAGCAAATAAGGCAATTGTCCTCCTGTTTAGAATTAAATGCTGTGTTCAATGTTACCTTTGCTGAAAATGTGTCTTTTCCCATACTTCATGTAATGAAAGTATTTTTTAAAATTAAAATTAGCCTTTGAGGGTGATTTAAAAGCCAGTCTCTAAACTGTACCATGTACTTTATTTGGAGCATAGAAATTTTGATGTATTCCAAACAAATTTCCTCCTTTCTGCGTTTCTCCCAAAATACAACTGAATTTAGCCATAAATGACTTCTGCAGTAATTCCCTTTATTTATGACTTCCTTGTTAACAGCAAAGTCATGCAAACACATTGCCAGCTGTGCTTTTTATATGCTTCATAGAAGTAGCTTTGTAATTTATTTGCTATTTATAACTAATAGACTGAAATAAGTGTCAAATAACTAGTGGAACAGGAGAAGTTACAGCACAGCAGGAGGCCATTCAGCCCATCTTGTCCATGCCAGCCCCTTCACAGCACCTCTTTCCTGCATCCAGCCCATTGTAGAAATTGCCTGATTTAGAAATGCACCAATCTCTTGGCTCACAATGTTTTAGTGTATTTTAAAATGCATCGTTATAGCTTTGCTTTACGGTCAGTACCTCGCTTGGAAACTATGGCCAGAATTTTATGTCCCTCAGGTGGGCATGCACTCCACCCAGAAAGGTGTGAAAAGATGCTGAGTATCCGTCCCAAAGGCATTGCGCATTTGTGTAATGTTTCAGTTAGCACATCTGTGTGAGAAGCAGAAACGTACCTCCAACATTCAAGCAGGCAATTTAGCCCATTTAGGGACCTTATTAAGTGCAATTTTATATCACCCATCTGCCTTTATGGTTGGTGGGCTTTACGTTTTAGCTTTAGCTTCAATCCAGGGCAGGGTGAACTGTCTGGGCTAAAGAAAAACGTAAAACATTGCCCTGGGGACTGAGCTTCCTATTTGAAAGGGCTGCTTGGATACTCTTTCAATAGTTTTTCAATGCATTTTTTTTAACAGGTCAGCAGTCTGAGACCCTGAGGGAGCACATTAGCAGCACCCGCCCATGCCCTATCTTTTCTCGCTGCCTGCCTGCCCTCCCCGGCAGCACTAAGCCTTTCCAGTGCACATTTCATTCCAGCTGCCCATTAATTGGTCAACTGGTGTAAAATCATGCTTGGGGGCTGACCGCAACTAGCTTATTTTGGGCAGACATGTGTCTCTCATCTGCTTCCAATTCCACTGAGTCTGCATCCCAAACAGACAAAAAATTCAGGTCTATGATGTGTTGTCAAGTTTTGTTCCACATCTGAATTTGTAAATTGAAAATCTTGACAGCAAACAGATTTAACCTAATGGTTTATTTTGTTGCCTTAATTAAAACCTAACATTTGAATGTAAATAATTCCCTTTTCTGTTTCTATGTGCTGTTTTCTAGCAAATGGCAGGTAACATTTGGGATATAAATATTCCTTTCAAGATTGTTCTTGCTGGAGGGAGCAAAATAAATGCTGATGAAGCATTGCGGGTGAGTGATGTAGATAAGTCTTAAATTTGAGTGAGAAAAATGTGCATTCTAAATTGATATAAGGATATGGCTATATTGCCATGTATAGAGTATGTATATTGTATTTACAATGTCTCACACACTTCAAACTGGGCTTTGTGACAGTGTGGCCCTTGAATGTTTTGAAATGCACATAAAAATTTGCATTCTGGACAGCTACATGTTAAAGAGTGGGTGAGATCATCCACTTTCTCCAAACATTATAAATTTTTTTTTCCCCTCTTTCAAGATGACCAGAAATCTGATGGACTGGCTGAGCACTTGTAATTCAATCAGTAGTACGCATAGGGCCCAATTTTACCATCAAATTGCACATGTTTTTGGTAACGGAAACTTGGTGAAGCAAGACAAGTTGCGCGATCTGCCTCTGCGCCCATTCCCCCTTTACCAATTGTTGAAAATGGCCACTATCAGCCCAAAACTGGCGTGACATCAATTTAAATGCATAAGACAGGGTCTGCTGCTACTCTGCACGTGATCGATAGGGCCATGATTGGTCTGGGCAGTGGGGAGGTGGGGGGAGAAGGGGGACGGTTATGTTTTGGGGGTGGGAGGCATGATGCGGTCCAGGAGCGATGCGGCAGGAATTTTTTCTATTTTGTTACTGCGCATGTACAGTTGAAGGCTCTAATCAGAGCTGCAGTGTTTTGGGCACGATAAGCCCCGCCCACAGGCTCGTGCAGTACGATTTTGACTCATTGATATTTTTGTAGGCAGAGGGCGTATGGGGGTGCCTGACAGCAGGTCTAAAAGTTGGATCTGAAACTCTCCCAGATTCAAGTCCGTCCAGCACTGCGAATCAAAATGGTAAAACAGGGCCCTTAGTTTTAACTACAAGCACTGACACTCTCAGCCATTGGAGGCAATTTGATATTTCATTCTTCAGTGCATTCAATGGCCAGATTTCTGACCTGACTGAATTCTGCTGTAATTTTGAATCACCTGGAACCACTTTATGTTGATGCAGAAATGTCAATTTAAATTATTCAGATTGTGTTAGTTTATTAGCCTTCTTCCAGATATTATGATGAATTTTATATCCTGGGGCTAATTATGTGAGGTTCCATTCCTAGCGTGCTAGCTGCCAATCTGGTTGCACGGATTGGGCTGCAATAATACTTGATGTCCAAATATTCCATTCTATTAGGAAATAGATGTGCCAGGAATATGGAGAGGGGGGCAGGGGGGAATTTTATGCTCCCATTTTTGGCAGGCAGGGAAGCTGGAAGGGGCAGAGAATCCAACAGGAATCACTACTCCCTCGTCAGTGATGTACTGTGGTTCCCATCATGAGAGGCTGGGAGCCCTATCAGCATACATTTCATTAGCAGGCCTACCCACAGCATCATCCCTCCACAGTGGGCCCTGACAAATGGTTGGGAGAAAGAGCAGTGTAGAGCCTGGCAAGCATAATCTACCAGCAGCACACAGGTAAGTGAAGCTCCCTGGGGGAGTGGGTCATGATGTACAGATGCCAGCATTGGACTGGGGTAAACACAGTAAGAAGTCTCACAACACCAGGTTAAAGCCCAACCAGTTTATTTGATAGTAATCCCACAAGCTTTTGGAAATGCTGTTCCTTCAAATAAACTGGTTGGACTTTAACCTGGTGTTGTGAGACTTCTCACTGTGTTTATCCCAGTCCAACGCCGGCATCTCCTCATCACGACTGCCATCGACACCGCAAACTGCCGATCCAAGAAAAGAAGGAACGGCGTTTCCGAAAGCTTGTGGGATTACTACCAAATAAAGTGGTTGGACTTTAACCTGGGGTAGTGAGACTTCATACTGGAGTGGGTCATGCCAGGGCAGAACCTGGATGGATGCAGAGGGGTTGCTCCTCTACCCTTGGTGGAGGGTTCCCTTGGGGGAGGGGGTGGGGGAAGTGGGTGGGACTGTGCCCAAGTTGGGGGTGGGGGGGTGGTGGAGGTGCCCAAACAAGTTTGCTGGCAGAGTGGGCCCATTCTGTATGGTACCTGCTTGCTGGATGTTAAAAAAAATTGGCAGGAAAAGCTGGCAACATAGTTGCCTTTCACGCCCAAGTTCACACTCTGGGGAGAAAAAAGAGAAAATTCCACCCCATGTTTTCTAACATCTAAAAAAAATTAATATTCAGCTTATGTTCTGCAATATGTAGAAGTAACTTAAATTATGAGGAAGGCATTGCTTCTTCATTGTATTCCAGGAAATAGAGCCATAAATAACAATGTGCCATTATCTCTCAGTTATATCTATGTGCACTCACAGACCAGCTACATTATACAGTGCTAATGTACGGACAGTCCCCGACTTTATGGTATTCAAATTGCTACAAAGGGCACTTTTTAGTGTTTAGAGATCGGCATCCTATTTCAAATGTACGATGTCAGTTTCGACTTGACAAAGCAACGCCTGACCATCTTTTAGTTCTTTAGAAATATGGTTTATAAATTTGATACAAGCCCTGAGAAGTTGTGAATCCTTCCGCTGAAACCCCCGTGGCCCCCTGCACCCTTCACTCACCTAGCCACATCTCCAGGTCTGAAGGTCGCTATGGAGAACGGTTGCTATGACCCGCTGGCAGCGCGCCTCCACGCCAAGTTAGAGCCAGGAAACTGCAGAACTGTTTTTGAAAATCTGGAAATGTGGCCGCAATTTATCGGTAGAAATCCTGCCTTGTCCTGATGGCTGATTTCCTGTTGATTACACTGCGATCTTCTGTTCCTTCCGCTCAGTCAGCTATAAAGGTCACTGTAACACACCGGTAGAGGTCGAAATGGATAGGGATGAATATCGAAATACCACAGGAAATTAGGTCACAGTTTATTGGTAAAACGCTGCCTTGCGCCGCTAACGGAACTGATCTCCCATTTTTGTTGTTATTCCCATGGGGAAATCGATTCCAACTTGCAACATTTCAACCTGTGATGTGGTTTCCAGGACCTAATTGTGCTGCAGGTCTGAGGACTGCCTGGGAAATACTTCATTGCATTGTCACAGACTATGTAATGTAAATTAGTGGAAAACCACTTGAATCATGGCACAGATCCAGGTCTAAGTCCTAATAGAAATATAACTGCCATCTAATAGGAAGTTCTTAATGGGTCAACTTTGGATGGTTATTTTAATTTCTGAGAGCGGCAACATGATTGTTGAATCTGTTTATAGTTGCATTTAGGTTCTCTTGGGCAGACATTTCTTCCTCATCCCGACAGAAGGACGCAGTAGTCAGTGGTATAACTCGGACTGCTGATCTGCATTTCTCACCATCTCTCTCTTTCTTTCTTCACACTCTCTCAACTTTTAATTCTCTTTTCCCATTTAGTACTGATGGCCTTTGGCATTTACTGTTGCTCTCTTCCAGAATGTCAGCACATCTCCTCCATTCCCATGCCTCGAGCAATACCCACCTTGGTGTCAGAAAGCCAGCTGGCAGTGGCCATACTGCTGCCGTTTGCAGCTGGCACCTCTCTGGCTTGAGCTTCCAAAGGTCACTGGTCATGTGCATCTTAAGGGTCCCAATAGGAGCAGCAGCAGCCTTGTGCCAGCTTTGCTGGAACATTCACAGGAGTGTTTTTTTTTTAAGTAGTTGGGTTAATAAAACTGCCTTTAAGAATGCAGTCAAGTGTGACACTTGAGTGTGGAATTGATTCAAGACAATTATTTGTCATTAAACTAATTACCTTTTCTGATTTGGTACTTTTACCTGGAGTGTCTTTTTCTAAACTTCTGAGACTGCATTGACACATCAGGGTGGGATTTTTCTGGCTGCGCTTGCTCCAAGATGGGGCAGCATGGTGAAACAGTGGTTAGCACTGGTGCCTCACAGCGCCAGGGACCCGGGTTCGATTCCAGCCTTGGGTCACTGTCTGTGCGGGGTCTCTCTGTGCCTGCGTGGATTTCCTCCGGGTGCTCTGGTTTCCTTCCACAGTCTTAAGGACGTGCTGGTTAGGTGGATTGGCCATGCTGAATTCTCCCTCTGTGTACCCGAACAGGTGCCAGAATGTGGCGACTAGGGGGTTTTCACAATAATTTCATTGCAGTGTTAATATAAGCCTTACTTGTGACTAACAAATAAACTTTATTGTTTAAAAAGTCCCGCCGAAGTCAACAGACCTTTCCATGGTCCTGACCCACCCATCAAATTCCTCTGGCGGGTAGGACGGGAACATTCCGCCTCAAGTATTAAAAACATAGGTCATAATGGCCTTGATTTTTGCAGTCTGTTTGAACAAATAGCACTTGCCATTGATTACAATTACAGCTGTCTACAAATGTTTATTGGGCTTTTGTGTGACAATGTACAGTGATAAGAGAACCATTTCAACATTGTCTCCTATTGGGGATCTGAAACCTATTTCAACAACATTTCTCTTTAACCAATCCCGATATTGAGAAGCCATTAATAAGCAGTTCTGAATCCAAACTTTGAATATTGACTCAATGTAAAATATGATACAGAATGCAAGATGGGATTAAGAAAATGCGACAGATAAAATGCAAAGGGACAGTTAAGCAATGCTTTTGTTCTGGTCTCTAAGACCAATTGAAATCTGAAGAAATGACACTCACATTTCCAAAGGAAATTTTCAGGGCTGGAGAGGTTTTTTGGTTACATTTAAGACTTGCCACACTTAAAAATTCAATTACAAAGTAAAGGTTTATTTGTTAGTCACAAAGTAAGGCATTAACATACATTAACACTGCAATGAAGTCACTGTAAAATTCCTTTAGTCACCACTTGTTCAAGTCAAATCAGCATGTCTTTCAGAATATGGGAGGAAACAGGAGCACCCAGGGGGGGAAAGGAAACCCACACAGACACTGGGAGAACATGCAAACTCTGCACAGACAGTGACCCAAGCCAGGAATCGAACCTGGGTCCTTAGCACTGTGAAGCAGCAGTGCTAACTTTTGTGCTACTGTGCCGCCCACTTGAATGGATGAATGCAAATACTTTTGGTGCAATTAGTCTCGAACTCTGAACATTTTTTTAAAAAGTTTATTTATTAGTCGCAAGTAAGGCTTACATTAACACTGCAATGAAGTTACCGTGAAACTCCCCCAGTTGCCACATTCCAGTGCCTGTTCGGTCAGTGCACCTAACGAGTGTGTCTTTCAGACTTTGGGAAGAAACTGGAGCACCTGGAGAAAACCCACATAGACACTAGGAGAATGTGCAAACTCTGCACAGACAGTGACCCAAGCTGAGAACTGAACCTCATACAACTTCATACCCTCTGTGAATTTGAATGTGATATTTCTCAGCGAGGTACTGGTATACTGAGGCTTGTGGAGGAACCAGACAAATTGGACAATAACTTCCTGAATTTTATGTTTAATTGTGCATATGCAGATGTGGAAAGCTTCTGTTCAATTTACTCCATGACAACAAATACGCTGGTTACCTCATTGCTATTTCTATTCGAAATCCAGTCCAGTGTTGTTCTTTGCAGGATTAAGAGTTTAGAGGATAATGTAATAAAAATTGTTAAATACAGACAAAGTGTTGTGCTATTAACTGATGTCTGACAGCCTGTTGTCCTCCTACTACTTCTTCCTCACCGTCCCTTTAAATCTTCTGTGAGGCATGGTAGCACAGTAGTTAGCACTGCTGCTTCACAGCTCCAGGACCTGGGTTCAATTCCTGGCTTGGGTCACTGTCTGTGTGAAGTTTGCATATTCTCCTCATGTCTGCGTGGGTTTCCTCCCACAGTCCAAAGATGTGCGGATTAGGTTGATTGGCCGTGCTAAGAAATTGCCCCTTAGTGTCCTGGGATGTGTAGGCTAGAGGGATTAGTGGGTAAATATGTAGGGATATGGGGGCAGGGCCTGGGTGCGATTGTGTTCGGTGCAGACTCGATGGGCCAAAGGGCCTCATTCTGCACTGTAGGGTTCTGTGATTCTATTCTATGATTTTATCAGATGATGATTGTCATTGTTGCTCTGCATCTTTTAAATACAGTCCTCACTGGACTGCCAGGAGGTGTAAAATGCAAAAACAACACCGACACAGAAAACCTTCTTTGGCATTCATTGTAGGCAATCCCATAGACTAATCCATGCATCAAGTCTTTTGAATCCGGAACACCATACTTTTTTCTTCAGGGCGAGTAAGGCAGAGTCAAGCAATCTCTAAGCTCAAACATCCCTTGGGAATTCACAAAGCAGAAAAACGCACCAAATCTGTTAAATCTCACTGCTGTTTTAAGTGCAGTTTTCCTGGCTTTCTGAAGGCTCGGGACAGTACAGTGGCACTGTGGTTAGCACTGCTGCCTCACAGCACCAGGGATCTGAGTTCGATTTCTGGCTTGGGTCACTGTCTGTGTTGAGTTTGCACATTCTCCTCGTAACTGTGTGGGTTTCCTCCTGGTGCTCTGGTTTCCTCCCACAGTCCAAAGGTGGATTGGCCATGCTAAATTGGCCCTTAGTGTCAGGGTTACTAGCTACGGTGAATGCATGGGTTAAGGGGAATTGGCCTGAGTGGGATTGTGGTTGATGCAGATTCATTGGGCCGAATGTTGTCCTTGGGCACGATAGGGTCCTATGAAACCAGTCCTGTTAGCTTTTATTCAGTGGGTTCAACGTTGGGCAGAAATTTCACAATTTTGGATTAGTGTTGCAGTGAAATCCTAAAGAGATGATAGGACCTTGATTTGATCCATATTAGTGACTGCCATAAAATAGGTATAGAAGTTGAGATTTTCCAGGCCACCAGCTATGGATATCATTGCAGACAGGACAGGAAATTTTGTGCAGTGACCAAAAGTCTGAAGTTTATTTATTAGTGTCACAAGGAGGCTTACATTAACACTGCAATGATGTTACTGTGAAACTCCCCTAGTCACCACACTCCGGTGCCTGTTGTGGGTACACTGAGGGAAAATGTAGCATGACCAATGCACCTAACCAGCACGCCTTTCAGACTGTGGGAGGAAACGGGAGCACCCAGAGGAAACCCATGCAAACTCTGCACAGACAGGAACCTGGGCCCTGGTGTTGTGAGGCAGCAGTGCTAACTATTGTGCCAACGTAACTCTTGCTTTATAGGGAAAACAAGAACCTGAAAGATTTCAGGCGAACCTGACAAAAATGTGGATGATGTTTGGTTAGGTTTATCTGCTGTACTGTCTTACCAAATGAAGTGTACACTCGCTTGGATCATGTTTTTGGGCCTTTTGACTAAGATGAAGTGTAAGCACCTAGCGTAGCCAATGAGATTAAACTGAGGCTTCACCTGATGCAAGCTTTTAAAGCCATCTCAGCCTTTTGGCTACAGTGAAGAATTAAATTAAGTTTAAGGGTGTAATGCCTCATTCTGTCAACTTGAATCTTGCTTAATTGAGCCCAAGATGGGATGCATGTCTTGCTTCAGCTTGGATCTGGTTTATCCCTCTGGGGTACTCTGATTGGAGTTAATTGGCTTTTTGATTAAAAATAAAGTACAAGAAGGTATCAAAAAAATCAAGCTCAAGAAGGGGTGTCATGCCTCGCTTTATCAGCTTGGATCTTGTTGTCTCTGTCATGAATTGAATTCAATTTGAATTAGTTTTTTAAAATTTTTAAAACTGTGGAATTTTTTCATGAAATTGCATTCTAATTCTGAAGCAGCTCCTTGCATTTTGCCCCAGTCCCGATCTTATGTGCATTTTTGTTCCTATAGGTTCAAGTCAGGGCTGGCATCTTCCATGGAACTGAGCTTCTTTGCAAACCTGTTGTGAGCAGCGAGATTTCTGGAAAAAATGATCTTACCTGGAACGAGGCACTGGAGTTTGAAATTAATATCTGTGACCTGCCAAGAATGTCCCGACTCTGTTTTGCTTTGTATGGAGTGATGGATAAAGTGAAGAAACAGAAGTCAACAAAGAATGTGACCAAATACCAGACCATTCGGAAAGCAGGAAAAGTGGTCAGTTTCCCAACTTTTCAACCTTATTTACATCTGAATAGCCCTGCTATGGCTGCATTTAAACGGTAACTGTAGCATCTGTGTAAGGGCTTTCACTATGTAACGGTGCTGCAGTTAAATTGCAATTCTAGCCTGAAACCTGCAGAGTAATCTCTTTGCCTTTTAGCTTCGTTCCTTATTTAAGATGCTCCTTAGAACCTGGCACTTTAACCAAACAACTGGTCACCTGTCCTAACAACATGTGGCTCATTTTGTTTGATAATGCTCTTGTAAGCAGCCACAGGTTGCTTTATTGTATAAAAGGAATTGCAGTAATGCACGTTGTTGATGTTGGCATAAGGATGAAATGTTTTGAGGACTCCCATCAGCTCAATCTGTCACATCCTCCATAATGAAAAAAGGTTAGCGTTAGTACAAAGCTGAAACCGCATCACACCAATGTTACTGATGTGTGGATGCATTCTTGATAATGATGCACATTAGTTTGAAATTGCTTCCAATTGCATGCCTTATTTTTGAGAGCCTAAATGTTATTTTGTCTCAGTCATGTGCTATGTGGCTGGAGAGAGTAGTATAGGCCTGTGAATTTGACGCACGACTGGCTCGCTTCTCCGATTGATACTTCCTTGCTGACAAGATTTAGATGAGAGTTGGCTGGCACTCCATCTAGTGGATAAACAATGATATTCTCCAGCAATTGATGCACAAAATTCCACCCCCACTGAACAACCACTTTCTGGCTAAGTGACTTCCTGCATTTGTATTCCCAAATTCAAGTACAGGAGCATTTTTCATTTGCCTCCAGTCGTCTTTTTTTAATTCTCTCCTTTGTCCAACCTGTCACTGTCAGATCTGGCGAGGAAAAGGTGAGTGCAGAAAGAGCAGGAAGCATACATTGTAACATTTCTCAATAGTGGGATTGATGTACAGAATTTACTTTTGGATCATGGCTACATCCTTCCTATTGCTGTCACCTCAATTTTATGCAACCTGTCCTTATAATTAAATCTCTAAGCTCCAGTCTAATACAGATGAATCTACAATTAGCTCCTCCAAGGCCAATATGTCCTTCTTTTGGTGATGGTGGTGGTGGGGGGCGCTGGTGTGATATTACCAGAAAAAATGCTAAGTGCCGAATGTGTGTGAAAACAGGAGAGAATTGCACCCATTTTTTGGGCGACCTCTCAGACTGTATCTTAAGGCATTCAGGAAAAAAAAAGCAAGGTGTGATTTTCCCCAGTCAGGGGAGTGGATGGAGTCTACTTATGGCAGGAAGCTGTCAGCAGACTGCTAGAGAGTGCAATTGCACATGCGCCCTGATCTCCCAGTACACTACATATAATGCACACAGTGCAGTGGGAGATTGTGTCACACTATCCAGCCGATCGCTGCTCCCGACCGCCGGGGGTTCCACCAGGAAGCCATTAAGGCAGGTGAGCTTGGATGCTTGTGTCCCAAGCTCAGTAATAATAAATTTAGATTAAAAATATTAAAGTCAATCTCACGCCCATCCTGGGCACGAGGCTGATTATGCAGGTAGATCGGGGCGGTAATACAGCAAAAGGTGAAAACAGGGCTTAAAGCCAGCTTTTCACCTCTTGCGCGATGTTACTGATTCGCCATACCAATTGACCAGCAGGACGAGCTGGTATGATCACCCCCTTACAGTGTGGTGCCCAAACTCTGTGCTCCCAGATTGAATCTGACTATGGTTCTGTACTATTGAGGCATAATGTCTTCCTCATTGTTGCTTCCCACACACGTGTCCTCACCAAATTTGTGCTGTGTCTATCTACATAGGATAGCAACTACACAGTAAAGATACTGGGCTGGCTGTAAGCACTCTTACTGCTGAAGGATAGCATGTTCTAAGGTTGTGAGCGACATGTTATAAATGTGAATCCTTCCTTCCCTCTCCATTAGCACTATCCAATTGCATGGGTAAACACTATGATATTTGACTTCAGGGGACAGCTGAAGAATGGCAATCTCTCACTGCACTGCTGGTCATCATTTCCTGGTAAGTGTGCTTCTAAGTGCATCTCATACCAACTCGTGAATAGGCAACTGTTATGTCTTCAGAATCTAATTTCCAGAACACGTGATTTATGAGCAAGTTATCCTGGGTTTCAGATGAACTGGAAGAAATGCTGAACCCAATGGGTACAACACAGACCAATCCATACACTGAGAATGCTACATCGTTACATATTCAGTTCCATGAATATAGTAAAACAGCGATTTTCTATCCTCCTTTTGACAAGGTAGGTTTACCTTTTATCTTGGGTATATGGGATTTACTGTTTAACATACCAATTGAAAGTCACTGTTGTGTTTGAATATTGTCTGTCTCCCTCTCCTCTCTCTCCCAGATTTTTGGTGAAGTTTTGTGCCGATTAATTAAGGAAGGGAATTTTGACTTTTTGTGCTGACTCACCTTATTGAGCATTCCGAGCTGAGGTGGCACAGTGACATAGCACTGTTGTCTCGCAGCGCCAGGGACTGAGGTTCAGTTCCAACCTCTACAGAGTTTGCACTCTCTCCCTGTGCCTGCATAGGTTTCCTCTGGGTGCTCTGGTTTCCTCCCACAATCTAAAAATGTGCAGGTTTTTGACTTTGATTTGATTTATTATTGTCACATGTATTAGCAGACAGTGAAAAGTATTTGTTTCTTGCACAGTACACAGGCAGAGCATTCTGTTCATAGAAAAGGAAATGAGAGAGTGTTACAGTCATAGCTCAGGCGTAGAGAAAGATCAACTTAATGCAAGTTGGGCCATTCAGAAGTCTGACGGCAGCAGGAAGAAGCTGTTCTTGAGTCAGTTGGTACGTGACCTCAGACTTTTTGTATCTTTTTTCCATGGAAGAAGGTGGAAGAGAGAACGTCTGGGGTGCGTGGATCCTTAGGTATGCTGGCTGCTTTATTAGGCACCAGAAAGTGTAGACAGTGTCAATGTTTCCTGTGATTAAAAAAAAATTGCCCCATAATGTCCAAACATGTGTAGATTAGCTGGAGTAGCCATGATAAATGTGTAGGGTTATGAGGATAGGGCAGGGGAAAAGCTTGACTCTGTCAGTGTTGGTGTAGACTCAATGGACTGAATGGCCTCCTTCTGCATCGTAAGGTTTATATGATTCTGAGGTGCAGTACAACCAGACGTAAAGCTTCCACTCAGCCTTGGAAGAGCATCTCCCCTTCATTCGTCTGACACGTCCACTTCTCAATCCAGTTGACTTTACAGATTCTTGTTAGCTCCTCTCCTCTGTGTAGTCAGCTTTTTTTCCCAACACCCCCCCCACCCTGCCCCCCATCAGTAACAAATCAATGTTCTTTCCGTTTTGCCTGGTCACCACACCGATCAGTAACTAACTAATGGGTCAGTAAGAACAAGCCGGGAATACTCTTCTGTTCTTTGTGGGAAAGATCCTCGGCACCTCTCAGTTATTCTGTATTTCTAAACAGCAAACGTTACAGTAATTGTATTTATTTCCCTCTATGAAATAAAGGAGCATGTTTTGCGCTTCAGTTTATGAAAAAATTTAGCTTTTAATATTTTTAGGGTCTACTATGCATTGCGTTTAAAAACAGCATATTCCATTGTCTGAAATTAATTCCAAAAAGTCTTGTAAATACAATTTGGACCCTTCAGCATTTTACTGAATAGAAGCAGTTCTAAAGGAGACTGTTTGGTCATTAACTCCTTGCTCAATTTGAACCAGTTTGGCATAATCACATTTTCTTGTCCTTTCTGTGCCTCCTTTATGTTCTTCTTTCAAAGTATCAATCTAATTTAGTTTTGGGTGTTGCAGTCTCTGAGTAACAATGAAGCATTGTTTTGTCTTTGTTTGTTCCTCTCTGGGAGGTATTGTCACCTCCTTGGTGGGGAGAAGGTGCTCAATTATTGTCGAACCTGCCAAGTTCTACCCAGTGATTCCAAAGTGATTCACCTGGCTATGCTACAACCCAGACAGAAAAGGTAAAAATTACTCCCTCCTTTCTTTTGGGGGAGAAAGCCATCTAATTTCCCCCTTTTTGTTCTGTTAACTTTGGGAAACCCTGATATACTTTTCGAATTGCCCTAGAGCCTTCATAAAATCAAAAAATGCTGCAGTGCAGAAGGAGGCTATTCGGCCATCGAGCCTGCACTGATGATAATCCCACCCAGGCCCTTTCCCCATAACCCCACATATTTATCCTATTAATTCCCCTGAACACAAGGAACAATTTAACATGGCCAATCAACCTAACCTGCACATTTTCGGACTGTGGGCAGAAATCGGAGCACCCAGAGAAACCCCAGACAGATATGGGGAGTCTGTGCAAACTCCACACAGACAGTCACCCAAGCCAGGAATCGAATCCGGATCCCTGGCACTGTGAGGCAGCAATGTTAACCACTGCGCAGCTCCCCAAGAGCATTGGAACCACTGTGCCAACCTCCCAAGAGCATTGGTGAACCTCAAGCATTCTCATAACAACACCCGCTCTTCGCCATGAAATAGGTGCGAACATAAAAATCAAATGTGAACAAGTCTTTTCCAGCTATGTCTGTGCACATATTAAGAATTTAGAAAGATGCACACAGTCACAAATATATTTGCCAGTTACATGGCCTCCTCAAGTTATCCCTGGCCAAGCCACTCTCCCATGACCCTTTGATTAGTCAACCCATCACCAGCCAGTGCTCCAAGTGGCCTTGCTCTGATTTGCCTATTTTGTTGCTGTAATTATTTTTGAAATTGGCTGGTTGCTTCTTTTGAACTGGCATTTGCTGGTCACATGACAGCTGCTAGATCTGTGGACACCCAAGGATTCACGAACCCTAGTTTGGGACCCCCAGGAGTATACAATCTCTACTCCTTTTGTAAACTGAAGAACAAGAAGACAAGTTAACATTTTGTGTGTAAATCCTTTTTCAGAATCAAAAAGGGAAAGTATTGTCAAAACCTTGCTGCAGTTTAATCCAGCAGGATCTGGCAGTTCTGCCGATGGTACATCCCTGCTGCGGGTTTCCCAGTGGCCAGGGCTGCATTCCGTAGGAAAGCCCGTTGATAAAGGTGGGACCAGAAGATCTTGCCGCAAGTGAAACATGCTGCGGAGATGGAGAAAAATCCTACCCACTATTTTCTGATCTCTCCTGCGTTATTGAATGTCTGGCTTCTTAAATCCCCCTGGTACAAAGGCAATGCTGACATAAAT
This sequence comes from Carcharhinus amblyrhynchos, assembly GCF_965287045.1. Classification (NCBI taxonomy): domain Eukaryota; kingdom Metazoa; phylum Chordata; class Chondrichthyes; order Carcharhiniformes; family Carcharhinidae; genus Carcharhinus; species Carcharhinus amblyrhynchos. The sequence goes on along the minus strand of NC_137326.1, from coordinate 95,624,250 downwards.
AGCTGGATAATTGGAGAGCAAAAAAAAACAATTCCTTAAATGGTGCACAAATACTGTGGCTGTCTGAGGGCTGAAATAAAAACAGAAGATTCTGGAAACACTCAGCAGGATTGGCAACATTTGTGGAGAGAGAACATAAGAACATAAGAAATAGGAGCAGGAGTAGGCCATCTAGCTCTTCGAGCCTGCCCCACCATTCAGTAAGATCATGGCTGATCTGTCGTGGCTCAGTTCCACTTTCCCTCCTTCTCCCCATAACCCTTAATTCCCCTTGCCTATCAAAAACCTATCTACCCATGTCTTAAATATATTTAGCGAGGCAGTCTCCACCACTTCAACGGGCAGAGAATTCCAGAGATTCACCACCCTTTGAGTGAAGAAGTTCCTCCTCAACTCCGTTCTAAACCGCCCCCCCCCCCCCTTTATCTTGAGGCTGTGCCCCCTAGTCCTACTGTCCTTCCTGAGCGGGAAGAGCCTCTCCACCTCTATCCTATCCATCCCATTCATCATCTTATATGTCTCAATGAGATCTCCCCTCATTCTCAACTCTGACGAGTACAAGCCTAGTTTATTCAGCCTCTCCTCATAGTTCAACCCCCTCAACTCCGGTATCAGCCTACTGAACCTCCTCTGCACTCCCTCCAAGGCCAAAATTTCCTTGCGTAAGTGCGGCGACCAAAACTGCGCACAGTACTCCAGCTGCGGCCTCACCAGTGCCCTATACAGTTGCAATGGTTAATGATTCAGATTATTAACCCTTGCATCAGAACTGAATGATGTGTTCACTTGATCCTGAAGTTTTGGGCTCTGTATCTAAGGAAGAACGTGCTGGCCTTGGAAAGGGTCCAGAGGAGGTTCACAAGCATGATCCCTGAAATGAAGAGCTTGTTGTATGAGGAACAGTTGAGGACCCTGGATCTCTACTCATTGGAATTTAGACAGATATGGGGAGAATTTTATTGAAACTTACAGGATACTGCGAGACCCGGATAGAGTGGATGTGGAGAGGATTTTTCCACTAGTAGGAAAAACTAGAAACAGAGGGCACAACCCCAGACTAAAGGGATGATCCTTTAAAACAGAGATGAGGAGGAATTTGTTCAGCCAGAGAGTGGTGAATCTGTGAAACTCCTCACTGCAGAAGACTGTGGAGGCCAGGTCATTGAGTGTCTTTAAAACAGAGAGTTTCTTGATTGATAAGGGGATCAGGGTTATGGGGATGAGAAAAATGTCAGCCATAATTGAATGGCGGAGCAGATTTGATGGGCCGAGTGGTCTTATTCTGCTCCTATGCCTTCTAGTTATTGGAAACCAAACAAAGCCGAGAAGTTCATCTGAGTGGGTAAAGGATTTATTTTACAAAGTGTGCGCGCCACTTCAGTCAATTGAGGAGCACTTTTTTGTCAAGCAAAGGGACATCTGAATAGTGGAGAAAAAAGTGAGCAGATGCAGGAAGTTTTATTGTCTGGTTTGCTTGTGCAGACCACATCGCTGAATGAAGCCTAGGCACTGTTTGGATTGCTGCATAGCTGAAGCTGAAATGTTTGTGATTTGAAAGTTTAAGTATTTTTCTTTCTCGTCTTTTCCCGTATGCAAAAACAAAAGATATTGGAAAAGGCAGCGGAGGTTGCACGGAGCAGCGACACACTCAGCACATCAGTAAGTACAGCAAACAGCAGAGCATACTGTGGCGCCACCTAGTGCTCATCAGTTTAATTATACTCTAACAAACTCCAGTATCGTTCATGTTATCAACGCCCTGTTCTGTTATGATGTGGAGATGCCACTGTTAGACTGGGCTGGACACAGTAAGGAGTCTCACAACATCAGGTTAACACAAGGGCAGCATGGTGGCACAGTGATCAGCACTGCTGCCTCACAATGCCAGGGACCTGGGTTCGTTTCCCAATTGGATCACTGTCTGTGTGGAGTTTGCACATTCTCCCCATGTCTGTGTGGGTGTCCTCCGAGTGCTCCGGTTTCCTCCCACATTCTGAAAATCATGCTGGTTAGGTACATTGACCCAAACAGGTGCTGGAATGTGGCAACTAGGGGAATTTCACAGCGTTAATGCAAGCCTTACTTGTGCCAAAAAAAAACTAAAGTCCAACAGGTTTGTTTGGAGTCATGAGCTTTCGGGAGCACTGCTCCTTCATCAGGTGAGTACAGCTCTGAAAGTTCATGATTCCAAACAAACCTGTTGGACTTTAACCTGGGCGTTGTGAGACTTCTTACAATTCTGTTGTGAGGTGACATTGAGCATTTCATGGGAATACAGAATATTTCATGTTGTTGATACTATATAGACACAAAAACTGTTAATCTGAGAAACACTTTAAAGAATGTAGATTTGTGTCACAATATAAATAAATTCCAATAAACACCAATATGCATTGATTGTGATGATCTTAAATGTAGTTTAACTGAATTTCTAATCAAACCAATTTGAATCTGCATTAAAATGTCTGGGCGCCCATTTGAAATGTGATTGGCAATCTGATAGGGGACTTGCGGGTGGTGAACACGAGACTGAAAACAAGTCAATTCTCCAAACTCAATCATTAATACCAAGGTTCAGTGTCAGTAACAGAAAGCCCGACAGAATCTGAGTTTAGATGCAGTCTGAAAGAATCAAATGATTTGGTAAACACTGAATGCACCCACTTCATTCTAACCCCGATAATTCAGCATTTGACTGCACTAAAAGAAACTGAATTGTCCAGTAATTTGACTTGAGGATTGCAAATAACACAGAAAAGTGGAACCTTTTATATTTTATTAAAAAAAATTCAATTAAATGGACTTTTAAATGTGAATTGAGTGCAATATGACATTTCTGATCCCCTGTCACTTTTGAAGTTTTGTATTCATCGTAAAGTCAATGACTTTAGTGTCTAATAGTCTTTAGTATTCTGTCAGTAACAGAAGCCTTCTAATACCTTGCCCAAGTCACTGAACCTCTGGTGTCTCATTCAGTCCTATCCCAGGAGTTACTGGGTAGCATCCAGAAGTCCTAACAATGACTCAGGCACCATTCTTTCTGTTTTTCTTGTTGCCCTTTCTAGTAACTCCTATCAGACAGAGTAGGCTGAAGAGCTGGTGGTGGGCCAGGATCCCTCTCTCAGGAAGGGTGTGGGACTCAGGAAGTGAGAATTCTTTTTAATAAGCTTCACATTCCACAACAAAGAAATCGCTGATACGACTGTGATGCAGCTGCATTGTAATGTGGGGTTTGCACAGCACAAGGATAAGAATTTTAAATTGGCAGCACTGGGACACTAGAAGCCAATGTAGGTCAGTGAACACAAGGGTGATGGGTGAGCAGGACTTTGTTATGGATTAGCATACAGATAGGAGACCTTTCATCAGCTTCATTTTATAGAGAGTGAACAATAGGAAGCTGACAAGGTGAGCATTGGAATAGTCATTCTGGAGATATATGCACAGGTTTCTGCACAAGTTGGACTGAGGAGAGGCTGAGATGGAGGAGGATGTAGGCAGACATTATACCATGAAATTCAGTTGAGGGTAAAACAGGATGGAAGAGGGAGTGGACAGTTTGATTCAATCAAGGACAGTGGCCAGAGAAGGGGAATGGAACCACGGTGAGGGTACAAACATTCTGGCAGAGATGGAAGATGATGGTTTTGTTTTTTTTTGATGATTACTTGCGGGATATCAAGGACAGAATGTCAGGCAAGCAGTGTGACAATGCAGACAGTGGAAGAGCTGAAACAAATCATGGGAGATACAGACGGATGACTTCAGCATATGCGTAGTGGAAACCCGTGGAGTCTTGTACCAGCCATTTTTCTTTTTCAGACAGTGTTGCTGAGGGGAGCACATGATGAGGAAGGTGAGGGATAAGTATAGAGCTTAAGGGGGTTCCAGAGGTAATGATGCAGGGGCGGGAAAAGAAGACACTGTTAACAGGTGCTTTAGCTATAGTTTGAACAGGTGAGATTGGAATCAGGAAATGAGGGTTCCACTAAAGGGGGAAATTAAAGAGTTTTGCAGACAGAGTAATACATGGCCATGAAACTGTCATTCATAAAGTAATCCATGCCTTTAGGAGAGGAGTGAATAGAAGAGGCAAAAGGCAAATGTGAGGGATTGAGCAAACCACGTTTGGTGCAGGAAGGAGTATTTTTGTGACATTTGGCTGAGTTAATGGTAACCGTTAGCTTGCCCCTAACCTTGTTGGATAATGAGAGTGTATGCTACAAATGAAGTATGTCCTGTTGTCCAGTATTGATGTCTGTAACTTCTGAGCATAATTCTTCAAATGAGTACAACTAAAAATACATTGTTAAAAGTGGTATAATTTGACAGCTGCTTGTTTTTGGAGTTGTTTTTCCTATATAAACGGGATAGATGATATTGCTGCCAGCTAACAGTGGAACCAATGATCTGTTAATACCATTCTTTTCTGGGCAAGAAGGCACTCTTTCCTGTACAATAATCAAGTCAGGACCACCATAATTAACACTGTAGGTGAAGCTTAATTATATCCTGCTTCACATTTTGAAAACCCACTTCTCCTGTGCCTTATATTTTTCTAGGCTTTTTTTTTCAAAGTATTAAAGTTGGCAAAGGAATTCTCTAGCCCAGTTTGTGCGACAGATAAACTTGCATGTACTGCTAAAGCTGTAACCAGTAATCATTTCTTCCTTCAGGGCCGAGGGTGGAAGAAGCTGCACATTGAGCTTCGAGAAATCATGGAGCGAGATCCACTGTCTCAACTTTGTGAGAATGAGATGGATTTAATTTGGACTCTGCGACTCGATTGTCGGGAAAACTTTCCTCAATCGTTGCCCAAACTGCTGCTCTCGGTCAAGTGGAATAAGCTTGAAGACGTGGCACAGGTATGGCCATTGAACTTGGCTCCTCTCTTACGGTCGGCACGCTAGCACAGTGGTTAGCACTGCTGCCCCACAGCACTAGGGACCTGGGTTCGATTCCTGGTTTGTGTGGAGTTTGCACCTTCTCCCCGTGTCTGTGTGGGTTTCCTCTAGATGCTTGAGTTTCCTCCCACATTCTGAAAGACGTTAGATGCATTGACCCAAACAGGTGCGGGCTGTGGTGACTAGGGGAATTTCACAGTAACTTCATTGCAGTGTTAATGTAAGCCTTACTTGTGACTAATAATTAAATAAACTTGGAATGAATTTTTAATAGTTGCTTGTCAGTCATGAAAAAGAAGCACTTCTGATGATTTCTAAAAACATTGTACATTGTAATGAATTTCTCTTTAAACGTTGCATTGTAACAATTTTTAGTAGACATCTATTCACTTGTTTACCCCCAACAGCGACCTCTACCCACTACCCCATTCACAGTACTGCTGCCGTGTTGGCAGTATGAGTGGCACGTACTACAGAGCGGTCTGCTGTCCCACAAATACTTTGTGGATGGGGTACTTGACTGTTGCTGCAAACAAGCCAACACTATTCATAATGAAAATATTTTCTTTGTTAAAGAAACCCACAGAGTTTTTTTTGGATAAATAGAAACAGCTCTACGTTATATCAAGCCCTTGGCCATGCATATGAAAGAAAGGACTTGCATTCATATTGCATATCAGGCTGTCCCAGATGCTTCACAGTCAACGAAGTATAGTCATTGCTTTAATGTGGGCAAACAGGGCAGCCAACTTGCACAGTGCAAGATGCAACAAACTGTGAAGAGATAAAAGTTCTGCTTTCGCTTGAGGATTAAATGTTGGCTGAACACTGGGACAACTCACCATCTCTTCAGGTAGTTCCATGGTATAGTTATGTCTATTAGAAAGGACAGGTAAAGCCTCAATTTAATACATTGGATGCAATCTTACCAGCCGTTCACGCCATGCTCCTGCCACAATGAGACCGGAGAATTTGGCAGCCAGCCAAATCTCTGTTCATTGCAGTGGGATGGGAAAATCTTGCTGGCGTGAACGCTGGTCAGATTCTGGCCATCATCTAAGAGACAGCACCGTTAATAGTGTAGCATTCACTCAGTATTACACTGAAGTGTCAACCTGAATTATGTGTTTTATATGAATTGTTATCTTCCAACAGGAACAATCACAGCAATTGGTCAAATGTCAAAGTGCTTTTGGACAAGGGCTCCAGAAAATCACTTGCAAATGGTTTTTAACATTAGGCTTCCTATTTTATTGAACAATATCCATGCATTCCTCAGGAATGTTCTTGGAGAAATACATTGATCTACTTTTCTTAGTTTTTTTTTGAAGGATGCTGTCTCTTTTTAATAGACTTCTAACCGTTAATTCCATGTCCTCATTGTTCCATTAAGGCCCATGTCTTTGCAGATCCTTCATATAGACACTGCAAGTACAGTCATCACCAAACTGCAGGAACCATCACATAAAAGAAAATTGCCTTTTATAAATAAAATCCATTTGATCTTGAATGTTTCTTCAAGATAAAACTGCATTGTCCTGAGGTCCTCCTTCCTCCTTGTTAGTTTGGCTAGCAAACCCAAAAGTGACAATAACAGGAAACTACTCTGTAAAATGTTTTACTGTGAGATACTGCAGCTTCAGATGACTAAAGAAATTTTGTACTAAATTTTAAAGGATGCTCTGCTATGACTTTCACTTCTGATACATTCTTGCAATTAGTTTCCCTGTCTTTGACCTTTTAGCTCCAATTTTTAACTATTATATTTATTCAAGTAAAACCTATTTGTTCTTGTCAATATAAACTGCCCTGATGGATTATTATGAATAATAATCGGAGGAATGCTCTCGTGAGAGTGCAGCCAAGGTTTACCAGGCTGATTCTGGGTTTGGAGGGACTGATGTATGAGAAGAGATTGACTAGGTTAGGATTGTTTTCGCTGGAGTTCAGACGAATGAGGGGAGGATCTCATAGAGACTTAAAATTCTAACGGGATTAGACACAGCAATGCAGTGAGGATGTTCCCGATGGTGGGGAAGGCCAAAACCAGGGGTCACAGTCTGAGGATTCGGGCTAGACCATTTAGGATGGCGATGAGGAGATATTTCTTCACCCAAAAAGTGGTGAGTCTGTGGAATTCATTATCACAGGAAGCAGTTGATACCAAAACATGAATGTATTCAAGAGACGGCTGGATATAGCACTTGGGGTGAATGGGATCAAGATTATGGGGAGAAAGCAGGATTAGACTATTGAGCTGGATGATCAGCCATGATTGTGATGAGTGACGAAGCAGGCTCAAAGGGCTAAATGGCCTCCTCCTGCCCCTATCTTCTATGTTTCTATGTTAATGTTACATTTCTGAAGTGCTGATGGGAATGAAGAGATCCTGGTCTCTGGCCAATAGTTCTGAGGCAGTATTTCTGCCCCCTCTGTTCTTGATCTTGGGGAAGATCATTAAAATGCCTGACAGGTCTTCTCCAAAGGAGACAATATGGGGTTCTAGCCAGCTCTTCAGCATGGGTGAGATTCCTGTCTTCTGAATTAAAATATGCCCTTTGTAGCAATTTTCCCATGTTCTTTATGATGCTAGCATATACTGAATTGTTTAGCTTTCCTCTTGTTTGTCTATTGGGTTTCAGGTCAAAGAATCCTGAGTGAGTCACTTGTTCTTACTTGGCTACATAGGCAACAGGGTTTTGATCAAGGTTTTGACTAATTTTCACCACCAGTACTAAATTATCAAATGTCTGAGGAGATCTGTGTGCAAGTTGGTCAGCATCTAGCTTTGCAGTTTCTCTTTTCCCCTTTCTGCTAATTTTTTCCCCTTCTCCTTGTTGAGGTACAGTTGCACCTCTCCCAAATAGCTCTGACTCTTATTTATTCAGATACCTGCACGCTGCAGAGCCCAGTCTTATCCTCAGTCAGCATTCACAGTGGCACACATTTGGTGAGGATCGTTCAGTAGGAATCAGAAGTCGGAACCTTGGTTGACTTTTCTTTCACCTCTTCCTGATCCTAAAGCATTAAGGCCAGTTTAGGGCAATTACTTCCACCCTCTTGAAACCAGCTACCTCACCCCAAACTGCCGATTCCTAAACTGTAAAGGCCAACTACCAGTCACTCGCAACACTGATCTATATTTAAAATTCTGATTTTAGTTAAGATTGCTCAACTGTGCACAGATTGGGTAAGCCTTTGACTTCTGCTTGTCGTCATATGTTGTCAGTGTTATTTTGCAATCGGAAATTATAGTTTCGGATAAAGTGGTGCTCAAACTACAGCTCGCCCAGTTTAAAAAAACATAGTAATAAGGAGCAGGCCATTCAGTCTCTCATTCCTGTTCCATCATTAAACTAGATCATGGCTGCTTACTTCCACTCAATTTGCATGTGCATAGTTCATATCCTTTGACACACTTATTTAATAAAAATGTCACTCTCAGTCCTTTTCAATTTCAATTGTCCTAACCTCCATAGCTATTTGGCAGAGAGAACCCACATTTGCACTTCCCCTTGTGTGGAGAAGAGTTTCTTACTGTCACTCCAGAACAGCCAAGCTCTTATTTTTAAGACTGTGCCTCTACGTGATCCCCCTACAAGAGGAAATAGTTTCTCTGAACCAACTCTATTGGACTGTTTTTTTTTAAATTTTAAATCCACAATTGGATCACCTCGTAACCTTCCATGTTGAGAAAAAACAAACCCAATTTATAAAATACAACAGTAAAATACGGCAGAGGCTGGAACTCTGAAATAAAAACCGAAAACACTCAGGTCAGGCAGCATCCCTGGAGAGAGAAACAGAATTAACCTATTAGGTCATGTTGAGCCTTCCCATTAGTGGCATCAAAACCCATAGCATTGGCTGAAATCTTCCGTTTTCATTCACGGCTGGAATTTACTGGTTCTGGCGACAGTGAATGGAGTTTTGGCAGGAATGCTAAATTTTCTGTTCTCGTTCGCAACGGGTCTTGTCAAGGATGAGATCAGAGAATCCTGCCATTAACTATCCCACCCTCTAATTCTGATTGTGTCCACAAATGCTGAGCATTTCGAGCAGGTTCTTTTTTTTTTATTGCAGTTTGTGTAAGCTACGCATTGAAGCAATGTAAAGTGAACTATTTAAATGTAAAAAGCTGGAAACCAGCAGCAGGTGGGTTGAAATCTTCACAGACTGACAACTGTTATGGACATCTGTCCTTAAGTTTGGAATGCCTGATTATGATCAGAAAGTTGGAGGATTTACTGTTGCCCTTGGGAGAAAAGATTCTGCCAGTGTTCATAGTTCTGCTGTTATTAGTGAAGCAGGAACATGTGTGGAGAGAGTGAGGACAGATTCAGACTCAGCTTGTGGTACCGTTCTTGGGCAAACAGCCCCTTTGTACGTTTGATGGGTGCACTCGCACAATATAATGTCTGGGGTTACGGAATTAGGGGCTGGGTGGAATTGTGATCAGTACAGACTAGATGGGCTGAATGGCCTCATTCTGTACTGTACGGATTCTGTGAAACAGAGGGAGCAGGAGTAGGTAAGAGGCTTTTTGAATGTTCTTTTGTGTCCTACAAATGCTGAGCCATAGCATTTCTAGGGAGGTTTTGCAATTGCTTGCAACAGCCCCTTTTAAGGGCAGATTTTTTGCCATTTGGTGTTGAGCTCCACTGGGTAGTTCATGCATTTATCTTATGGAAAGGGATATTGCTCATTGCCTTCATGGTTTGCTTTGAAATCATGTGAGCCTCTCATCAATGAAATGGGCAATATGTATGTATTCACAGCAATTGTTCAATCTATTATCTCCTTTATAACCTGTAAATGGGAACAAAAATTGTCCCTTGTGTGTGGCTAAGGACAGACAGAATTTGTTTGAAATTGTGAATTTCAAAGACTTTGAGATTTTCCAGCCCGCCGCCACCGCCACCCCCCCCCCCCCCCAAAAAAAAATCCACGGCCTGGTTTCTGGCAGCAGAGGCAGCTCACTGTTGGCCCCTGGTGGGATATTCCAGTCCTGCTGAGGTCTGTGCCATTTTGTAAGGATGCACTCCCACTGAGGATCCTGGTTGGGGTGGGGGAGAAGGAGGGGTGGATGCTCTTGGCAGAGCTGGAAGATCCCACAAACAGGAAGGGCTGGAAAATCCCACCCTTTATATATTTAAAACAGGTTTGTGACAATGTGTCTTGCAGCAATTTCAATATAGCAGATAAACTAGAGTAGGCCAGAAACGGTTTTGTGATTGGAAATCCTCCGCTTTGCTTAAAAACATCAGCATTAAAGAATATGATGATTAAAGCCCGTTCAATGTAGCGGAGTGAGTGGGAAGCAGAGTGAGCTATTAGGGCTTAATATCAAAAAGGGCTTGAAGGAAAAAAGGCCAGGTGAGTTCGTTTGAAAAACAAGGAAAAAAAAACAACAAAAAAAATTTTTTTCAAAACTACTACAGTGAATAATGGAGGGGCATGTGATGTGTGGTTTCTGTATGATGTGGGAACTGGTGGACCCCAGGGTCCATCCCAGTGACCATGTCTGCAGTAAGTGCACGTTGCTGGAGGAGCTCCAGCTCAGGGTAAATGAGCTGGCCTCTGAGCTACAGACACTGAGGCTCATCAGGGGGAGAGAGGGTGCCATTGTCAATGGGGTGCAAGTGACATCCACCCCCCCTAGACAGGCTAACTCTAAGGGTCAGGGACAAGAGGGGGCTGCTGGGAGGAGGAAGGGGGGTGAGGAGCGGAGGCCTCAGCCTCTTAATCTGCATAACAGGTTTGAGGTTCTTGCTTCCAGGCTGGACGAGAACGAGGCAGTTGAGGTTGGTGAGCAAACTGTACACGGTACAGTGATGCAGCAGGACATAGGCAAAGAGAGGGGGAAAAGGAACGTAGTAGTGATTGGGGATAGTGGGGTGAAGGGTATTGACACTGTCCTTTGTCACAATGACAAAGTGCACAGAAGGGTGTGTTGTCTGCCTGGTGCTCGGGTACGGGATGTCGCAGCTGGGCTGCAGAGGAACCTGGAGGGTGAGAATCCGGTCGTTGTGGTACATGTGGGTGCTGGCGACATAAGCAAAACGCAGACTGAGGATCTGGGGAGGGAGTATGAAAGGCTGGGAATGGAATTAAAAAGTAGAACCGACAAGGTGGTCATCTCTGGGCTACTACCTGAACCGAGTGCAGACGGGCGTAGGGTTGCCAGGATTAAGGAAGTGAATGGGTGGCTCAGGGATTGGTGTGGGAGGAATGGGTTTGAATTTATGGGGCATTGGCACCAGTATTGGGGTAGGTGGGACCTGTTCGGGCGGGATGGGGTTGGTCTGAACCGTGCTGGGACCAGAGTGCTGGTGAATCGAGTAAAGAGGACTGTAGACAGGGCTTTAAACTAATTGGGGGGGGGGGGGGGGGGGGCGGGGGAGAGAGAGAGAGAGAGAGAGGGTGCGAGGGTAGGTGATGTTACGAGGTCTAAAGTTAAGGAGAGGGTACAGGTAAGGGAAGAGGCCGAGGATGTCCCAATAATAAAGGGAGTAGGGGGCGTGAGTATGGTTGGTGGCATTACGGCAAATAGGGTCCAGGTGAAGGCTGGGATGAAAGCGCTTTATCTGAATGCACGAAGCATTCGGAATAAAGTGGATGAGCTGGTGGCGCAGATTGACACAAATGGATACGACCTGGTGGCCATTACAGAGACGTGGCTGCAGGGTGACAGGGACTGGGAGCTGAATGTCCAGGGGTATCAAGTGTTTAGGAAGGATAGGCGGGAGGAAAAAGAGGGGGGCGTAGCTCTGCTGATTAAGGATAGCATCACGGTGGTAGCAAGGGATGACATTGGAGCCAAGGAGCAGAACGTGGAATCGTTGTGGGTGGAGATTAGGAACAGCAAAGGGAGGAAGACGCTGGTGGGTGTCGTCTATAGGCCCCCGAATAATGATCTGGAGGTGGGGCGGGCTGTTAACGCGCAAATAAGTGCGGCGTGTAGGAATGGGACGGCCGTAGTTATGGGGGATTTCAATCTGCATATTGATTGGTCGACCCATGTTGGATGCAGGGGGCTCGAGGAAGAGTCCTTTGAATGCTGCCGGGATAGTTTCCTCGAACAGTGTGTGTTGGAGCCGACGAGGGAGCGAGCTATCTTGGATCTGGTGCTATGTAATGAGGCGGGTAGAATTAGGGACCTTGTGGTGAAGGATCCTCTTGGGGAGAGTGATCATTGTATGGTGGAGTTTCTGGTGCAGATGGAGGAGGAGAAAGTGGGTTCCCGGACACGCGTCCTCTGTTTGAATAGAGGGGAGTACGGTAGGATGAGAGAAGAATTGGCGAATGTGGACTGGGGGAGCGCGTTGGAGGGAGGGTCTGCTGAGGAGCAGTGGAGGATCTTTAAGGAGATCTTTCTTGGTGCTCAGCGGAAATTTATTCCGATGGTCAAAAAGGACCGTAGGAGGAGAGGTAATAAGCCGTGGATAACGAAGGAGGTGAAGGGAAGTGTTAAATTAAAAGCGGAGGAATTTAGAGTAGCTAAGAGTAGTGGGTGAGATGAGGATTGGGAGAGGTTTAAATGTCAACAAAGATTGACAGAGAAGTTGATAAAGAAGGGTAGGAGAAACTATGAAGCTGGGCTAGCGCTTAATATAAAAAAGGATAGCAAGAGTTTTTATAAATATATAAAAAGGAAGAGGCTGGCTAGGGTGAATGTTGGTCCTTTAGAGGATGAGAAAGGGGACCTAGTGGTAGGGGATGAGGATATGGCTAAGGTATTGAATAACTTTTTTGTTTCTGTCTTCATGGAGGAGGACGTGAATAATTTGCCGGGTGTTAGCGATGGAAAGGTGGTAGGACTGGAGGGTCTTAATGACATTACTGTTACTAGAGAGGCGGTGCTCGACAGACTGGAGGGGCTGATTGTGGACAAGTCCCCAGGACCGGATGGAATGCATCCGAGGGTTCTGAAAGAAATGGCGGAGATGATAGTGGATGCCTTGGTGGTTATTTTCCAGACGTCGCTGGATTCCGGGGAAGTGCCGGATGATTGGAAAACGGCTAATGTTACGCCGTTGTTTAAGAAGGGTGCCAGGCAAAAGGCGGGGAATTATAGGCCGGTTAGTTTAATGTCTGTGGTGGGTAAAATGTTAGAATCTGTCATTAAGGAGGAAATAGCGAGGCATCTTGAAGGGAATTGCTTGATAGAGCAGACGCAGCACGGTTTCATTAAAGGGAAGTCGTGTCTGACAAATTTACTGGAGTTCTATGAGGATGTGTCTAGGGCGGTGGATAGAGGAGAGCCGGTGGATGTGGTCTTTCTAGATTTTCAGAAGGCGTTTGACAAAGTACCTCACAAGAGGTTATTGCAGAAGGTCGAGGGACATGGAGTTGGGGGTAGGGTGTTAGCGTGGATAGAGGATTGGTTGTCAAATAGGAGGCAGAGAGTGGGGGTCAACGGGTGCTATTCGGATTGGCGGATGGTGACTAGTGGAGTGCCCCAGGGGTCGGTGCTGGGGTCTCAGCTTTTTACCATTTATATAGATGATCTGGAGGAGGGAACCGAGTGTAGGGTGTCGAAATTTGCTGATGACACCAAGATAGGGGGAACGGGATTAAGGGTTATGGGGAGAAAGCGGGAAAGTGGAACTGAGCAGCGACAGATCAGCCATGATCTTATTGAATGGCGGGGCAGGCTCGAAGGGCTAGATGGCCTACTCCTGCTCCTATTTCTTATGTTCTTATGTTCTTATGACACTGCATGCCCAGATTCTGCAAGGATCTTCAGCACTGTCTGGCTCTGTTTAATTCAGTTAGTATGGGCTCTAAAGAACAGTGCAAACTTCTGGAGGCCTCACTGGAACATTACTTTGGCAGAGCTCAGGGCTAGCAAGCATGAAATATTGAAATTTAATCACTCTCTTCCCCTGTCTTGAGCCAGGAAGATCAACAAGCGCCCATTGACAGCAATAGAAATTCCCAAAACCTCAGTACTTTATTTATATTACTGAACCACATTAAAGAAAACTTTGAGCAGGATTTTCCCAGCCGGCCACCTGTTTATCCAGTGGGGACAATTCCACCATAAAAGGGAAGAGATGAAGTAACTAGATTGGCCAAACATAAGGCAACTCTGCTGCTCGTGGCCAAAAAGACTGTTCTTCAAATGCCAGTTTAAACCATGCCAACAGGGTACTTGACAGCAGACAGTGCAACTGCCAGGACTAATTCTGTTATCTCTGAACATCCAGAACGTGCATCTTCCCACATGAATCTTGGCATGGCATTAGAGTGGAGATTCTGGAAAAACCTTCCACCCACCCAGCAATTCCCCACATCCATTTTTGTAACCAAGGATACACTAAAAATAAACTTGGATCAAAAGTGTGTACATCTCAATGACATATTGAATCCTTGTTATGGTTGAGGGAGAGGGAAATTGGTCACTTAATGTTTGGCAAATGTCTACGAAACGAATGAGTAGGAACTCCTAGCTGTGCAGTTTGCAACCATTAAACTGGCATTAGCTTTTTGAATTTGGAGTCATAATCTGTCACACCATGTTTGGTCTGTAGGCGTGCAGAACAATATATTGACTTAAGGGCCGCAGTTCTCTGGGCCTGTTCATTGCAGGCACAAATTCCTTTATGGCCGCCAACTCTCGTGAAAGCGTCATAATGGGATTTGTGGAGGTGAGATCTCGGTTTGAGATCGTTTGTGTCAGTGATGTAATCATTTGGGCGTGGACCTGATTTCCATGAATTTAAATGGATTGGAAAATCATCATACAGCTTAACACCGTTGCTTCCAGGGTCACTGGCCTGATGTCATGCTAGCAAGAATCACTACTGGTTCTTGAAAATGAAACCCAGTGATGACTGTTAGGGGCTTATAGGTGAGTGTAACTCTTTGGTGCTGAGAGACGTGGCAAGACTGTGCCCTGGATGGGTGAAGGTTGGGTTACTCTGCCTCATCTTTCAATTGCGATGGGGTAAAGGTCCTTATCTTTCAGTTGGGAGGGACTAGGGTGGTCACCCTTTTGTGTGTGAGGTTTGAGGGTGTTTATGCTGTTTGTGGGGGGAGGGGGGATCGAGGTCCTGATGTCCGTTTGGGTGAAGGGAGGACGGGGGGGGGTCTTTAACTTTGCTTTAAGATCTCTGAATCCTGGTTTTGCCTGCATGTTTAAGCCCCAACCCCCTGCTGGCTGTGTGATCCTTGCCAACACTTTGAAACTGCACAGTGTGTTGCTTGATCTAGCAAGGAAAAGCAGCTTGTGAAACCAATTAGTTTCATATTGTTTTTTCGCCTGATCCAGCGCACTCTGCGATTTTGGGGAAAATTCCACCGAAGGGGTTTCACACTTGTACTATAGAAATCTCCAGGTCGGGGTCCTACACTTGTTATAGACATGAGTGGGTGGAGCTTGCACTGCACATGCTCTGTCAAGTTTCACCAACCATTCCATTGCCTACTCACAGGCCTTAAACATGCCAGCTGGCTGGAGATCATTCACAAAATATTCAAAGGTTTCAACATTTAACTTTGAGCTAAAGATTAGCAAGATTGCCCAGCTTTTAAAAATAATCAGCACAGTGCCTGTGTGTTCAGGTATACCCTCTACCCCAGACCTGATTTGACAGTTAACCAGTTCCAGACTTGGCAGGTCTGTCACACAATCAGAACTGTGTGTGTGGGGGTGGGTGTGTGGTGGGGAGGTGGCAGGTGGTACTGAGAACACCTGCCCACCAGCTGGCTGCCAGCTCTTTTGCTCAGCAACGCCATCAAAGAGGTGGTGGCTGCTGCAAGAAATGCACTAACAGAAGACTCAAAATTCACACAGAAATCCAGACGTGAAGTAAGTGATTTGAGAGAAGGATTTGTGGGATAGGTGTCATGGGAGAAGGTGTTCAGGGATATTGGTAGCAAGAGCAGGTAGGGGGCTCTCATCATGACCAAATCCTGTCTCCCTCGATCAGGCACTGAGTGTCTGTTACTAAGGGGCACGGGAAAACCACAAAACCTCCATTGGTTTGCATGTCATGTTCCCTGCCCGCTACTGTGTTTATACCAATACCAAGGAAATGGCCCTTAATTGGGCATTAGTTAGTCATGTAAAGGCCTCAAATGGTGGCAGGGCAAGAAAGTTGTCGATGAGCCTTCCTGCAGTGGATTGGAGGGTGGAGGCAGGATGGGGCAGCACCCCCACCTGCCCCACCGTTCTGCCTGATTAAATGTCCTTCCTGCCTCTAAACTCACCTTGGGGGGTAGGGGTGTGAGCTATGCATAAAATGCACCCTTTGACTTTTGTTAACCGTTTTACTGAGAAATGGACTGCGCAAAAGGTCTTAATTCAATGAGCTGTATTTTATCCAAAGTTAGCTTGAGTTTGCAGTAAATATCCTTGCTGTTTTAGCAACATGAAGAGATGATTTTTCAATCCTCCGCTTTGGGAATAATCAAGAGAGGCTCTGTTTAGTACCTTGGGAGGGCAAGGGAACAAGGAAAGACTGAAATAGTGGATAATAATCTCCAGTTTCACCTACCAGCAGCAGACTTTCATTAAACTCCCAGATAAGGAGCTAGCCTTTGCAGATTAGGTAACGTACATGCAATCTCTCGGGTGGAGGAGAACAATCACTCAGTAGGTGGGGACTCCAGCCGGGGTGGGTTGTGCAGCTAGCTGCAGGGATGCTCTGTAATCCAACACGGAAACATATCGCAAAGCATAACTGCGACTAATTAGCTAAGAAAATAAGAACGTTTCTACCACCTCATCATGTTTATATATTAAATGCAATCCATTAGTTAGCTCTTCTCTGGAGAAACTGCTTCAGTTCATCATCAGTACTGTGAGCTTACATGAAGCATCAGTGTGAGGATGCAACAGAACGTGAACTGCTGCAGTTCATTTCATAATTTCTAAGTTTATTTATTAGTGTCACAAGTAGTCTTACATTAACACTGCAATGAAGTTACTGTGAAAATTTCCTAGTTGCCATACTCCGATGCCTGTTTGGGTACACTGAGAGAAAATCTAGCATGGTCGTTGTACCTAACCAGCACATCTTTGGGACTGTGGGAGGAAACAGGAGCACCCGGAGAAAACCTATGCAGACGTGGGGAGAACGTGAAAACTCCACACAGGCAGTGACCCAAGCAGGGAATTGAATCCAAGACCCTGGCACTGAGGCAGCCATGCTAACCACTGTGCTATCGTGTATAACTATGTGAATCCCAGTTTTTACATTAATCATCTTTGCGTATTCATCTCTTGTGTATTGTAATGTTAAAATGAACATCCCAAGCCATGTGTCCCAAAGACAGTAGTAAGCAAGTAGCTCTCTTTGAACATTTAATTTTAATCTCTTACTCTCTACATCAAATGTTGCTGATTTCTCGATTTTGAAAAATCCTGACTTCGGAGAACGTGTAGCAGCAGTTCTAAAGTGACAAATTTGATCCAGATGCCGTAATATACACTGGCCTGCTGTCAAAACACCCCTCCTGTTGACCTTTTGACCTGTGATTGTCATTGCCAGGTACCCACCCTGGTTGCTGTGTTCATTGGCTTGTGCTTCCCATCTGAAAAGAATGACCAGAGAAATATAAACAAACTACCCAGTATTTTTGGAATTTCTCTGGCTGTTTTTACAGGCCTGGTTTCTCCTGAACTCATATGAATGATCCAGGGGTAAATTTTCAGACTGAGGAATTTCATTTTTGTCCTAATTCTACACTGAACTAGAAAATAAACTGAAGGCATTGTTTCAGTTGTAATTATTTTTAATAGGAATGTCAGAAATGGGAGTGACTGTGTCTGATATCTGAATTTCTTTTTGAGTGAAACTTCTTGAGAACATACACATTGAGTAGCAATCAGCTTTGACGCTGCACGGTTGGATCAGTTCAAAGTTTGATTTCAGATGTGAGCATTGCCTGGCCTTTGCCTCTGCCTTTCGATGGCTGTGGCATCACTTTGCGAGGCTGCTGAATGACTGACAGTCTTCTGTTATTGGAATGTAATTTTGCTTCCCCCATTCCCTATCCTTTGCAATATAGCATCCCAAACGTGTTCCTCGCACCCCCCACCCACTCCCCCAGATTTTGCATTAAGAATTTTGAAAATTCTTCCATGGCATGTAGGTGTTGCTGGCAAAGCCAGCATTTGCTGGACAGCACAGTGGCATAGTGGTTAGCACTTCTGCCTCACAGCGCCAGGAACCTGCGTTCAATTCCTGGCTTGGGTCAGTGCCTATACAGAGTCTGCATGTTCTCCCTGTTTCTGCATGGGTTTCTTTCCACGTCCGAAAAGCATGTTGGTTAAGTGCATTGACCATGCCAAATTGTCCCTCAGTGTACTCAAACAGGAGCCGGAGTGTGTCAGCTAGGGGATTTTTCACTAACTTCATTGCAGTGTTAATGTAAGCCAACTCAGGACTAATAAATAAACTTGACTTTATCCCTAACTGTGCTTGAATGAGTGGCTTGCTAGGTCATTTCAGAGGCCAATTAAGAGCCAACCACATTACAGCAAATCTGGTGTCACTTGGAGGCAAAATCAAGAAAGGACAGCAACTTTTCTTTCCTAAAGAACATCAGTGAATCAGAAGTGTTTTAACTGATGATGACTTCCCATTTTGTGTAATAATATTGCTGTGAAGCAAGCCACCACCTCCCCCCCCCCCACCCCGCCCTGCCTGTCCTCCCACCCCAGCAAGGAGCCTTATTGCTAAGATGTAATTGCTTTTAAAAGTAAACTAAGTTCATAATTACGATGAAGTCCCTCTCTGTCTTGGAAAACAAATTTACAGTTGCATAAAGTGAAGTTTTATCATGCTAAAAATTGCATTGCTTTTTTTTTTGAAAGTTTGTTTAATACTGAAGTCTCTAATATATATATAACCAACTCTTTATTTTGCTAAGTGAACAGTGATCAATACATTTTACTTCTGGATTTGCTGTTTGAGGTAAATTGAATTTTTATCACTGTTCCTCTAAATCTGCCTGTGATAGTGATAGTTTTTAATTTCTAACTTATTCACACATTCAAAACCAAGCATTCTAGGCAGAAAGGCTGAGAAAGCAGCTTGCAAATTGCAAGTAACTTTTTAAAAAATTGAGTAAAGTTTATTTATTTGTCACAACTAAGGCTTACATTAATACTGCAATAAAGTTACTGTGAAATTCCCTCAGTTGCCACACTCTGTCGCCTGTTGGGGTCAATGCACCTAACCAGCACGTCTCTCAAACTGTGGGAGGAAACTGGACTGCCCAGAGGAATTCCACACAGGTACAAGGAGAAAGTGCAAACTCCACACAGGCAGTGACCCAAACCGGGAATCGACTCCAGGTCCCTGGCACTGTGAGGCAGCAGTGCTAACCACTGTGCCACCATGCCGTCTAGGGTATCTTGTGATTAGGAACCCAGTAAGTCAGTGTCTAATGAAGGCTTGTTCAAATGACTTTGGGCAGAATTCCTGGTCTTTATCACAGGAATAAAGATCGAACATGCTGCCATGTATTCTGATGTTCTGGGATTTATTTCAGTCTGTAGAGAAAACACAGGATTCTTTCTGGAGATCTGACTTCGAGAGAGATGGAGATCAGGGACAGGCTGCTAGTGTGTTGTCCGGTTTTCTCTTCTGAGGTTACACCACAACTGAATGCAGAATCCAGATGCTGTATAATTAAAGCAATTCAAACAGCACAAGTCTTGCTCATGTGAAATGGTGGTTTTGGGTCATTCAATCAGTCATATCCTTTCAGAACCCTTGTTCAAACCCAGTGAATTTTGAGCAGGCAACTGTGAAACCACTAGCACAGTGTTGGAGATAGGAAGTTACAAATAGCTCTGCCTTTGTCCAGAAGTGGTTAGTGCAGATGTCTCATCTACGAGTCCTTTCTTTAGCTTGGCTGGAATGTTTATACAATACAGGTAGTGTCATATTCTTGGAGTTTGAGTTGGCTGTTGCCCATTTTGATAGTTCAGAAACTTCCAGATTTACCATCATGTAGTCAGCACTTTATCAGTCCAGCTGTATTATCCTTTTTAAACACAGAAGCCAGAACGTCCTGTCTGTTCCCGCTGTTGGAATCTTCCGTCGATAATGAACCCCCACCACAGATTTTCTGGTTGGAGGGCGCATAGAACGGGAAACCTTGTTGTCAGCAGTGGGACCTAGAAGATCCACCACTGCAAAACACACTGTGAGGGTGCAGAAAATCCTGCCCAAAGTTTAAACATGAGAATATGGAAGAGAAACAAATTTTAAAATTTTTTTGTCTTCATGTCTTCTTGATATGACTCATGTATCGAAGAAACACATAAAAATTCAAAAATGCAAAACCTCCCAACGATTCTTTAAAACTTAAACTCTGTGTTTGTCATGCATGATATAAAGTAAATTTAATAGTGGTGTATTCCACCATTCCAAAGTGGAACTTGTCTCATGTAACCTTTTCTAGACTCTGTCAATAGAAAAAATATAAATATCTGCTATGAAATTGTACATTATAAATAACTGAGGAGTGATTACAGATGCATATTCTGATCTCTGGATTCAGCTGCATTCATAAATCATTTTTTAAATTTATCTTGAAGCTTTAATCTTCCTTGGTTAATTTGGATCTTATCGTCTATCTCTTACCCTCCCCACCCCCGGTCTGTCCCTATCCATATATCTTTATGGTCAGATGGCTACTGTACTCAAAATCTTGAAAACATAATAATAATTAAGTATATTTGGATTGCAAGACCTACTTCCTGAGTGCAAGATATTGAGTACTGCAATAATATAAGTGGCTTAAGAAAGAAATCCCTGCAAGTCTAGGTTAAGGAGGAAAGGTCCATACTGTTAGATCAACAACAGGAGCAGGCTGTCTTGCAACTCTTAACATGATCCCCCAGTCGCTTTTGTTTTGCGTTGTAGTACAGGTATATTGATTTTCTGCTTGTATAATTACAGTATTTTCATGTGGAGAAATATTTCTCAAAGATGGACATTTCAGTGGGATAGCTAAGAGCCAGGCTAACTGACCTATTTGGACAAGATAATTGTGTGGCAGTTGATGACTATTTGTTTTAACCTTGGAATGATATCTGTTTGTTCAATTCATTCACTTAACTCATTTATGTCAGTCTGTGTGAGAGAAAGTCTCAGCTGCAACTTGTAAAAACGAAGCTTGTCGTCTAATTAAAATGGTACAATAACAGATCAGTTTGCCTTCTTCTGTCATCAATAGAGAGCAAGAGATTAAATCGCACAGTCTCGACTTGCAGACTCCTATTCAATTTGGAATGTATTTGGCAAAAATTAGTGTGCATATTGCATACAGCGTGTAAGGATCTGCACACTGGTCTGTGAAGTGGTTACTTTCTATACAGGGCTGATTAGATCAGCTATCTCTATAATACACACACGCACACTTAATTTCACTAACAGCAAAACACATTTTGTTTCAGTGTTATACACTGGTTATAACAGAAAAGCAAAATTAGATTTTAATCTTTCCAATGATATAATAGACCACCCCTGCACAAAGCTGCATTTGGAAGCCATCCAAATGGAATTTGTAAATGGGGAAGAGGCTGCTTTTCAATAGATTCTCTGATTGTGCAGAAGCCACAAGATGCGCTGTCAATGCTTGGAGTACATCTGAACCTTGGGAGAATTTTGCGTTCGGCCTGTTAAAGAAAGAAAGAACTGGCACTTGTTTAACACCTTTATAAACGCAACACATCCTGAAGTGAAATGCAGCCAATTACTTCTGAAGGGTAGTCACTGGGGAAATGTGGCATATACCTCGCACAAGCAACAAGCTGGAAATGTGGAATTGAAATGGGAGGGAAAGAAAAAGAGATATTTGTTTTCAAAAGTCCGCTCCTGAGACGGGCATCAGGCTTTTTATTTACATATGGAAAGAGCCTATAACCACCATTTGAAGCTGCCTCTGCAATATTGGTTTGTCCTGAGGTAGCTAGCGCCACCTGTATTCCAGGGAAAGCAGATCTACTTGTTCTTAACAGCTCTGCCAACCCAAGCTGAACCTGCTCCACCCAACTACACATTCAAATCATGTAGGCTGCTGCCAGTCAGCACAGCTCCAATCAAGAATTTGAACCTCCTACTCAACTGGAAAGTGACCATTTAAATTAGCCACATGTGTCATCCAATATTTTTAAATTGGAAGAAGGGATAGCTAAAACTGGGGGCAAAAGAAAACATGCTATTACCACCTAAAAGTGAAAGCGGACAATATTCAGGGAGAATTTTTTTTAACATCTCAGCTGAAATGTTAACTCCTTTTTACTTGTCTGACCAAATTTACATCACTATTTTTATCGTTTTGTTTACTTTTTAGTTTCTTGGCCAACTCTTCAGTTTCCTAGCCAGTCTGTCAGAATTTTTTACGTATTGTATGAAGTGTTTTTGTATTGATGGTTTTCTGACTTGACCTCTGATCTTTTGGCACAGCTCCAAGCTTTACTCCAAATATGGACCAAACTCGCGCCTACAGAGGCATTAGAATTGCTGGACTTCAACTACCCAGACCAATATGTGCGGGAGTATGCTGTGAGATGTTTGAAAGAAATGAGGTGTGTCTGATACAAAGCTCTAAAGATATGGTTATGTGGATGTTGGTGTAGAAAAATAATGAAAAAAAGTAGTGTATTGTTGCCTGAGAGTTATTTTGACAGGACACCAACAGGAAGACCTCTGTTCGTACAATATTTTTCAGTTTAAAAATTTGCTTTAAATTTATTGAAACCCGATCTCACCCTCAAATTCTATTGATTTGGCACCCAAAGGAGTTTCACTGCAACGTGAAATAGAGGCAGCCACAGTCCAAAGATGTGCAAGTTATGTTAATTGGCCATGCTTAATTGTCCCTCAATGTTCCAAGATGTATTGGTTAGGAGAATTAGCAGGGTAAATATGTGGGGTTATGGGGATACAGTCTGGATTAGATGGTCTGTCGGAGAGTCAGTGCAAACTTGATGGGCTGAATGGCTTCCTCCTGCACTGCATGGATTATATAATTCTAATTTGAGTTTAGCACTCAGAAAATACAGATCACACTATTTTAATCTGTTTCGATGTAACTTTCTGCTGATTTTTAATTAAGCATTTTAAACACTGGACTTGTATTAAACACATATGACACAATTTTTTTCAAGTGGCATCTCACTTTTAAATCCTAACTGGCTTTGAAAAAGATCATATTGAGACAGTTGTAGTGTTTTAAAGAAATAAAACTAGAAAGCATCTGGATCAGATGAAAAAGACAAGCACTTGGACAAACATTTTAATTTACATTGCCAATGTATTTTCTCTGCTAGTGACGAAGAACTTTCTCAGTATCTCCTACAGCTGGTGCAAGTGCTGAAATATGAGCCATACTTTGACTGTGCCCTTTCCAGATTTCTTTTGGAGCGAGCGCAAGCCAACAGAAGGATAGGTCACTTCTTGTTTTGGCATCTCAGGCAAGTTGGATCAAATGAACTGCATGTATAATTGAAATTTGACAAATGCAGATGAAATTTGCTAAGACTTGGCTTATGATCAATGTGCTGGTTTTATCTCTGTACCATGAACACGGCATGTGGTTTGTTGAGACAGACAAGTTATCACTCAGAAACCAGCATTTTACTTTGTGCTTCTTTGGCTTATCAAGCACAGTTGCAGTACCAGAGCCACAAATTACGCAACAATAGAAATTTGCAAAAAAAATTGTGTATGAAATCATTGTCCAAACTTTGAAAATTCAGCTCTTTTTTAACATTGCATAATGGTTCAATTGCCTTTTGAATACATGGTAATTGCATGCTGTGTTGTATGCCAGAAATAACCCCTGACAATCCAACCCTTGGCTAGCCCAGGCAACTTGGTCCTATTTGCATTTATTTCCTATTTGCTAAATTTTCCTGTTTCGGTTTTGTGATTTCAAAAGAAGCACTATTAATTTTGTTGCCATATTGGTCATTAAATGATAAATCTAAATACGCAGAAGTCTTTGCATTAGCAGTTTCAGATCTGTATAAATTAGTGCGAATGTGGCTTCAAATTTTGTATATGTTCCCACAAAGTTCCATGATGTATATTGAGGCACTGGCATGAAGGCAAAATGCTGAGCCTCAGCTATATGGTGTACTGTATGGTTGGAGACATGAGCAAACACAAATTGTCCTTTTTTATCTCCAACATCATCAGTGCTCTTTAAGTAGTTACCCTGTTTGTCTTTATTTTAAACTGGAGGAACTCAATTAATTCTTCATAAAGTGAGACCATTGTTGAAGTTTATTCTATTCCCCCCGACCCCATCGACAAAACAGGATAAGAGTTGAAAAGGCACCAATTTTCCCAACTTTCACGTAAATTGTAATTCTATATCAATGTGGTGTTAGTTGTATTCAGGTAGTGATTATTAGTGGGGGTTTAGTCAGTGCTATAAGCTGAAAGAGGGATATTGTGCAGTTAGAGGTGTATAGAATGCAATGTTTATGTCTCTGTAAATGCAAGTTTGTAAATGGGTAAAGACTAAACTCCAATATTCTATCCTTCACCAACTGGCTATCCGAGTTTTGACCTAGATGTTGCTTCAGAATGATTATTACATTGTGGTTGAAGCCAATTTTATTGCATATGCTTCAAAGTGGAAACATTTCTGTGAAGTACTGTGGTGTAAGAGTATTAAATTTGTGTCCAGTATGGATGGACAGAATTGAAGACAAAGGGTAGAGGAAATATAAGAAATGAAACTTAGGACATCTCCTAAATTACTGCTCAATAATTTGTGAACCACATGGGTAACAAGGACATTGTAGATTCATGTTCAAAGCTTTCAAAATCTGTATTGGTTTATTGTTGTGGAGTGTTTCCAATCTGAATAAAATGTATATACACACTATATTGACTGACAAAATGAAATGAAACCTCGATAAAGGAAGATTTTCACTGGGCTCAAGTGAAGCGAAATTGTGAAATTTCTCTTTCTGAATAGGTTTTAAATATCATATAAGGTTGGTGCATTGTGGAAATCTCCCTCATACTGACCTGAAGATGAGATGTGAGCTCGTCTTCATTTAAAGAAACTAAATTGCTTGTAATGAGTTATGTGAAGCCAGTTACCTCAGTTGACTATGCTTCACCACAAGTACTATATCTAACTTAAAAACATACAACAGTTTGGCCTCAGCTACTTCCTGTGGTAGCAAATTCCACTGGTTGACCACTCTCTGGGTGAAGAAATTTCTCATCTCCATCCTAAACAGTTTACCCTGTATCCTCAGACTGTGACCCCCTGGTTCTGAACACCCCTACCATCGGGGAACATTCTGTTCAATAATGGCGATCGCGTGTACTATCTGTCCCTCTACCTCTTGGGGCTTGCTTTTTCTCCCTGCCCTCTTGTGAGATCATGGTGTAGAAATGTGTGGAGAACCAGGATTAGTAACTGTCAGACACTGAGGGCATCACACGAAGTGAGAAGATGGGATGTGTGACTCTAAAATGGACATTGATGAGTCTTGTTTGTAATGATATATCTTCCTCTTGTTTCCAGGTCTGAAATGCATCTACCTGCTACTTCACTGCAATTTGGGTTGATTCTGGAGTCATACTGTCGAGGAAGTATCACCCATATCAAAGACCTTTCCAAGCAGGTATCAGAAATATTAATTCAGTAAATTCAGTAAATGATTGGGAATCAGGTTAACAATACAGACAAGAGAGTGGTTAATTTAAACGGCAGTAATTTATCCTCTCGCTTCTTACCATAAACAAAGTGCTTTTGATTTGTTTTCCCCCCGCCCCAAGCCATGGCATATTTCCCAACTCCTTGTTTTGGGATGATCCAATTTTCTATTAATAACTTCACAGCAAACTCTAGTATGGGGTGACGATAATCTAGTGGTATAATCGCTTGACTATTAATCCAGAAACTCAGCTAATGTTCTAGGGACCCAGGTTCAAATCCCGCCATGGCAGATGGTGGAATTTGAATTCAATAAAAAATCTGGAATTAATGATGACTAATGACTGATGACTATGAAACAATTGTCAATTGTCGGTAAAACTTACCTGGTTCACTAATGTCCTTTAGGGAAGGAAATATGGCCTACATGTGATGCCAGAGCCACAGCAATGTGGTTGACTCTCAGCTGCTCTCAGGCAACTAGGGATGGGCAATAAATGCTGGCCAGCCAGCGATGTCCATGTCCCACAAATGAATAAAAAACAACAGGGTGAATGTGAAAGGTTATTTACACAAACGCAAAAAATGGGAGGAGAGTCACAACTTTGCCTCTTTGGCATTTGTACAATAAAAAAGGGATAGAGAAAAGAGAGGTTGAAATGCCGAGAGCGCAGAGAAAAGAAATATTGGTCGGAATTCTCCCATCCTGCCCGTCACTGGAATTTTAGCCGGCGGGTTGCGAACAATGGGAAATCCCATTGACAGTCAAGTGGGAATTTCCGGCTTTTAGACCAGCACGGCCGGAGAATTTCACTCATTGTTTCTTGTGGGTTCCAGAGCCCAGAATCAAAGTCGAATGAAGTACTGTTTCACACAGAGGTCAGCAGGCTGAAAACCAATGCTGGTTAACTCACTGGTGATCTTGACTTCACGTGATGAGAAAGGCATGCTGAGATAAATTGATCTTTTAGATGATGGTATAAAATTTTCAGTAAGAGCGGTATTGATGCAGCCAAGTGCCCAACCTGGGCCAGAGCTCCTTGCCTGTGATGCTACTAGTTAGATGATAAAACGGCAGACTAATTTTGCAGTTTCACAAGGCAATGTGAATGAGTCCACAAGCTGGAGGTCCGAGGTCCATGTCCCATCATTCCCACCCCAGAGTTGTTAAATTCTCCAACCACTAAAAATGGAAAGGAAGATTGCGGGACCCTTTGTCTCAACAGAGAGTTTTGACTATGAAAACTCCTGTCTGGCATCAAAGGTTTTAAATGTTGATGCACCAGCAGAAATAATTCATTAAGTGGATAAAACCAAGGGACAGAGCCATGCTGTCAGGGAAAGGAGAGGGGTTGGATGGAGATGTGTTTCCTCAGTCTGCCTCTCAAACCCATAAGTTACATGTACCTCCCCAAAACAAAAATAGATGGAATTGTTTCAGATTCACAAACCACAAAAATGTTTCAGGACTCTCCACATGGAGTGGGTAGTTCATTAGAAAATTGCAGGTGGACTAGCTGTAATTTTCCACGACCATTAACATCAATGGGTTTCGCAATAAGCATCAACGGCAAGATCTTGGGAAAATTGCATCCTTTTTTTGGGGAGATTTTTCCAATTTAAAGTAAATGTGATGGCATGACACCCTAGTATGGGTGAAAGTTATATTTTATATAGTTTAGAGAAATGTGTGTAAACTCTGAGACCCTTATCAGATGAAGGCTAGAATTTAGTGTTTAAAGGATCCAATTAAAAAAAACTCAATGTTTCACATAATATCTACTAAAATGAGGAACAAAATACAGAGGAATTCAATTTTCATATGATTTACATGTGTCTGCTTAACTCAAAGCTGAACAATTTCCATCATAATTGATCTAGTTACATATCCGTGGAATATGAAAATAAGGAACGTGTGAATATAATCCACACTGTAAGGCTTTTACAGGATTTGGCTTCACGATTAAGATTTAAGTCAATGAAAGTTACTGTGGTTTCAACAGTTAAAAAATCCCCAACTGTGTAAATACGGAAGAAATCCTAAGTGCAAATACTTCAACAAAATTCCTGTTTGTGCGGGATAGATTCTATCTTTTCCTTATTGGATGTGTTTCTCCAACTCTCGGCCTGGTGGAAATACAGACCATAGTTGGTTTTAACAGCTGGTTGACCTGGTAGATTTCTACTGTCAACATTCTTGAACCAAACATACAGTTTTCACAATATCCTGTCTGTTACAGCTGTATCTAAAGGAATTTATCCAGGAGGTTTTTTTTTCCCCAAAGTGCTGGTCACTTCCTAGAATTGAGACTTTCTTAAAAAAATCTATTTTCTGTGTCACCGTGCTGTGCCACAGTGTCTAGAACTGCTGCCACAGTGTCTAGAACTGCTGCCTCAGTGCCAGGGACTGAGTGACTGTCTATGTGGAGTTTGCATATTCTCGCCATGGTAAATGCTCCTCCTAGTTTTACATTGTAATTAAAATCAGCACAGTCATATCCTCATACATAATGAGAAAATATGCCCCTATCGATCAAATGTAGGAGCTAATTAAAAGCTGAATACAAGCATATATAAGTTGTAAGTTGATCCATTTCCATATAAAATGTAATTGTCTTAATTTACTGGTATCATCAAATCCTTACAGTGCAGAATAAGACCATTTGGCCCATTTGAGTCTGCATTGACTCTCTCAGAGAGCATCACAGCCAGACCCTATCCCATAATCCCAGTATTTATCCTGCTAATCCCCTAACCTGCATATCTTGGGACACTAAGAGGCAATTTGCATGGCCAATCTACCTAACCTGCACATTTTTTTGAGCTGTGGGAGGAAACCAGAGCACCCAAAGGAAACTCAGGCAGACACTCGGAGAACATACAAACTCCTCACAGACAGTCACCCGAGGCCGGAATTGAACCCAGTTCCATGGTGCTGTGAGGCAACAATGTGAACTACTGTGCCACCGTGTTGCCCCTATTGTAAAACTACATTTTATTTATTAAATCTTGATCAGTTTTAACTCTCCCTTGGCTGGTGGCGTAGAATTTGCTGCTTTAGTTCCAGTTCCTCTACATTTCTAATTTTGATCCTTACCAATGCACTTACCCCATCATCTCTGTATGCCCTCCTCACACTTGCCTCATTAATAAAATTCACAGTGTGGTGGTAAAGCTCAGTATGTGAGTGCAAGAAATAGAGAATGGGTTCGCAGCTGTTTTCAGCCAGAATTGCTGATGATCCATAATGGCCTCCCCTTGAGGTCCCCAACACTACATATAGATGCCAATCTTCAGCCATTTTCATTCAGTCACATGATTTAAGTGAACTGAGCACAGCAAAGGCTATAAGTCCTGACAACAACCCACTGTTCTGTCTTTTGGTTATGGATGGACCTACATAGAATTAAAACTCTTAACTGAAAGGTACTCCTGTCCCTCGATGAATTCTTGTCTCTTTCTCTCATATCCTGTGCAGGTCATTAACTTTTAAACATGACTTTTAAATTAACGTTGACTTTTTCTCATGAAAGACTGTAATTCAACATCACTGTGTAAGAGTCTCTGGGTGGAACTTATTGGGGTGTCCGTGGTCTTGCCCAGCTGCTGAAGAGCTAGCGATAGACCAGCGCTGCCTCTTTTCGGGAAGGCCTGCTGGACTCCATGCTAATCAGGCAGTGATAAGACTGGCAGCAGGCATTCCCCTGCAAGACTCCAGAGGCAGAATTGCTGTCTAGTGAGGACTAGCAGCTCTTGTGCTCATTTGTGTCACTGGGAAGTCTGTGATTGCTGCTGAATGGAAAGGCACTGGAGTCCCAGGACCACAGAGCAACCTAGGCCTATTTAATGAGATGGGGAGGGGAGAATGGGGGAATGTTTGCAAGGGGATAAGCAGCAAGGGCAACGTGATGGCTCTGTGCCCCCTCTTCCTGATGTCCTGTTGCTTGATCAGAGTGCTTCTGATTGGAGACCCTCGCTCCTTACCCCTGACCCTCCGGAGCTGACAAACTGGCCGTATAGTTTTGCGTCTCGTGTATGATTATGGGCCCATCTTCAGCTGGGTTAGTAACAGCAGCAGTCTGATGAGGCCCTTAAATGGTCATTAATTGACCACTAAAAGTACCTCCTAGGGCAGGAAGAGTTTGATCATGGACCTTTTGCCCGAAATTAATTCTGGTGGAGGTAAGGAGGTGGCAGAGTCCCACTATGCCATCAGCCTGCCCAATTACTTCCCGTATGGCATCAGTGAGAGCAAAAGATAGGACCTCTCTCTATTCATCCAATGTAGTAGATACAGGCAACCTGGAAATGCACTTCAGGTTTAGGGATGAAGAGTGAGAAAATGAGTGAATTCTCCCAGAGGCAAAGCTATGCCATCCTGTTTAACCCAGAAGGAATCTGTCAGGGAGAACACTTAGGAGTAGAGGGGAAATAAAATCCCTGTTTAATTTAAACCTGTTGAAGAGAGCTTTTTTCAAAAAAAAAACAGGATTTCACCTTCAATAATGTTTGCAAGATAATTTGTGCATGCAGGCAATCTCTTTGAAATCTGGCAGAAAATTTGCCTTGAAGTGGAGGTGGTGTACTAATGTAAGTAAGTTAAATTTTGTGTAAAATCACTCCCATTAAAATGAACCGATTTGTAGATATGTGCCATGTCCGTACATTTGAGGATAGAATCATAGAATCCCACAGTGCAGAAGGAGACTACCAGCCACAATCCCTATCCCCATACCCCATGCACTTACCCTAGCAAGTCCCCTTGACGCTAAAGGGCAATTTAGTATGACCAGTCCACCTAACCTGCTCATTTTTGGACAGTGGGAGGCAAGTAACTTAATTACAGTTCAAAGAACAAAGAAAATTACAGCACAGTAACAGGCCCTTTGGCCCTCTAAGCCTGCACCAACCATGCTGCCCAACTTAACTAAAACTCCCTACCCTTCCGGAGATCATGTCTCTCTATTCCCATTCTATTCATGTACTTGCCCCTTAAAAGTCACTACTGTATCCTTTTCCACTACGTCCGCCGGCAACGAGTTCGAGGCATTCATTACTCTGTGTAAAAAAAAATCTGCCTCATACATCTCCTTTAAACTTTGCCCCTCGCACCTTAAACCTATGCCCCATAGTAATTGACTCTTCCGCCCTGGGAAAAAGCTTCTGACTATCCACTCTGTCCATGCCTCTCAATCTTGTAGACTGCTATCAAGTCTCCCCTCAACCTCCGTCACGCCAGTGAGAATAAACCAAGTTTCTCCAACCTCTCCTCATAGCTAATGCCCTCCATACCAGGCAACTTCCTGCTAAATCTTTTCTGTACCCTCTCCAAAGCCTCCACATCCTTCTGGTAGTGTGGCAGCCTGCAGGTGCAGCAGGTGGTCAGGAAGGCGAATGGGATGCTGGCCTTCATAGCGAGGGGGATTGAATATAAAAGTAGGGAGGTCTTGCTGCAGCTGTATAGGGCATTGGTGAGGCCGCAGCTGGAGTACTGTGTGCAGTTTTGGGCGCCGCACCTGCGCAAGGATATTTTGGCCTTGGAGGGAGTGCAGAGGAGTTTTACTAGGCTGATACCGGAGTTGAGGGGATTGAGCTATGAGGAGAGGCTGAATAAACTAGGCTTGTACTCGTTAGAGTTTAGAAGAATGAGGGGAGATCTCATTGAGACGTATAAGATGATGAATGGGATGGATAGGATAGAGGTGGAGAGACTCTTCCCGCTCAAAAAAGGCAGTAGGACTAGGGGGCACAGCCTCAAGATAAAGGGGGGGCGGTTTAGAACGGAGTTGAGGAGGAACTTCTTCACTCAAAGGGTGGTGAATCTCTGGAATTCTCTGCCCGTTGAAGTGGTGGAGGCTGCCTCGCTAAATATTTTTAAGAAGCGGGTTGATGGGTTTTTGATAAGAGAGGGGATTAAGGGTTATGGGGAGAGGGCGGGAAAGTGGAACTGAGCCACGACAGATCAGCCATGATCTTATTGAATGGCGGGGCAGGCTCGAAGGGCCAGATGGCCTACTCCTGCTCCTATTTCTTATGTTCTTATGTTCTAATTGAACATATATTCTAACTGCAGCCTAACTAAGGCTCTATAAAGCTGCAACATGACTTGCCAATTTTTAAACTCAGTACCCTGGCCGATGAAGGCAAGCATGCCATATGCCTTCTTGACTATCTTCTCCACCTGCTTTGCCACTTTCAGTGACCTATACGCCCAGATCCCTTTGCCTATCAATACTCTTAAAGGTTCTGCCATTTACTGTATATTTCCTATCTGTATTAGACCTTCCAAAATGCATTACCTCACGTTTGTCCAGATTAAACTCCATCTGCCATCTCTCCGCCCAAGTGTCCAATTGATCTATATCCTGCTGCATCCTCTGATGGTCCTCACTGCTATCCTCAAATCCACCAACCTTTGTGTCATCTGCAAACTTACTAATCAATCCAGTTACATTTTCCTCCAAATCATGTGTGTGTATATATGTATTACAAACAGCAAAGGTCCCAGCACTGATCCCTGAGGAACACCACTTGTCACAGATCTTTCTACTGCTACCCTCTGTCTTCTTTGACTGAGCCAGTTTTGTATCCACCTGTCTTGAAGAATCCTCTCCAATAATTTCCCAATACTGATGTAAGGCTCAAGGGCCTGTAATTACCTGGATTATTCTTGCTACTCTTCTTAAACAAAGGAACAACTTTGGCTACAGGGGAGGTCCCAGAGGATTGGAGAATAGCCAATGAGGATACAAAGATTTCTCTCAAGGCCCCAGCAATTTCCTCCCTTGCCTCTCTCAGTAATACATCATTTACCTCCAGATTAACCATTCTTTCAGTGGAAGCCTCCGCGCATTATTGAACCTGCAGGACCACTAGACTCAATACAGTTCACAGCAAGCGTTGCTTTAAAGTAAAGAAGTGTATTTATTACTCACAAGTAAGGTTTACATTAACACTGCAATGAAGTTACTGTGTAATTCCCCTAGTCGCCCCAGTCCGGCACCTGTTCGGGTCAATGCACCTATTTAACACGTCTTTCGGAATGCGAGAGGAAGCTGGAACACCTGGAGGAAACCCACACAGACACCAGAAGAACGTGCAAATTCCACAGACAGTGATCCAAGCCAGAAATCGAACCCAGGTCCTTGGCACTGTGAGGCAGCAGTGCTAGCCATTGTGCCATTGTGCCACCATGCCACCTTACAAAATATGGAACACTTCAAGAATTTTCTTTACAGTGATTAGCTTTAGCCAGGTCTTTAATCCATGATGGCACTGAGGCCAACTGCCTGAGATTAGGTTGCTGGGAATTGAACCTGGCATTATCATTGCACTGTGCAGTGTTTTTACTCACTGTGGCCATCATGTGAGCTCCTTACACAACATTTTAAATATTTGCATATTAATTTATATGAGGGTTGCCAAGGCACAGGTATTTCTGTAATGTACTCTCTCCCATGCAAACATATTGTGATGGTAAATGCTCTCAATTTCAACTGTAATTTTCCTATCTGATTCAATTAAGTGTTGATGTGTTTTAAGTGGCAAAGAAGTGAGGAAGGTGACATTAGATAAAATGGTTACTTACAATTTGAGTCTTGGAGAGGGGGAGGCGATGGAATAACATACTTAAACTTTGTATTTTGCCTGGAAGTTTAGAGTGAAGTGTGACACCTCTTACTTTTACTTTCTGCCCTCTTTTATGATTCATTGTTTGTGACACTATTTACCATTTACAGCCTCATTCCAAGACTTCTCTTTTGGCTTGAATATATAGCCCAAAGTTTGTTTCTAGAATGACCTTTTTTTTCTTATTTGAAACTTTTTTATTGAAGAGAGGTCACTCTCAGGACATTTTGCACATTGTCTCCACTGCGTAATCTGGCGTTGGGATTGGTGATCCTGATTGTAAGATTACAATTGTCTTGCGGGTTTTGGAGGGGGCACCGTGAGCAGTCGCTGCACAGTAAGTTTTGTTGCTCGTCATCAGGACTTCCAGTTCCTTGA
This sequence comes from Carcharhinus amblyrhynchos, assembly GCF_965287045.1. NCBI lineage: Eukaryota > Metazoa > Chordata > Chondrichthyes > Carcharhiniformes > Carcharhinidae > Carcharhinus > Carcharhinus amblyrhynchos. The sequence continues at coordinate 95,590,684 of NC_137326.1, read as the reverse complement.
CATTGTGGACCAGGAATTTTTTTGAATCCCGAGGGCGCATGTGTTTGGTTATGGCATTAACAAGAAAACCAATGTTAGGCATCAGAATCTGACCCTTAAACCTCGCGTACTCTGTTGTCAATCCCTCCGGGTTTATGCCAGTTATGCACAATCTTCACATTACAATCTGGTGATGAATGAACTTCTTTCTGTGTTTCTTCACTGTTAGGCTTGATGAGTGGTCATAGGGCAGCATTGGTACCTGCGGGTTGCGCAAAGTAACTAGTGTCTACCTGCTGAAACTCCTTATTGAGGTTATTGGGGTTGTGAAGCCATGCTAGATCACTTCTTAATACAACTTGCATCGTACTTGTTAAGTAGATGTTATGCTTGTGAATGTGAGTATTTTTATACTCCAAATTAAGTTCCATTCATAGAATCATAGAATGGCTGTAGCACAGAGAGAGGGCTTTCAGCTCATGGTGTCTGTGCTGGGTCTCTGCGAGAGCATTTAACACAGTGCCTCTCCTCCACCTATGCCCTGTAGCCCAGCAAATATTTCCTCTTCAGATAATGATCCAATTCCCTTTTGAAAGTTACAATTGAATCTGTCTCCAGCACACTCAGATCATGCGTTCCAGATCCTTATCACTTGCTGTCTAAAAATGTTTTTCCTCAAATCACCCTTGGTTCTTTTGCCAATTATCATAAGTCTTATTCATTTTCACCTTGCCTTGTTTTCTCTCTCTTTTGTGGCATGTTGAACAAAATTCTGGCTGCTTATAATTTTGGCTCTAAAGCAGAAATTTTAACCTTAAAAAAAAGGCTGACTTTGGATTAAAAATCTAAAATCTGCTTCCAGCCTACCGCTTCCAGTTTTATCGGAAGTGGGATTGGGATGGGATAACCTGCAGGGGGCAGGTTAGTTATTTAATTATTATAATGGAGCTGTGTATCTCAAAATTAACAACTTCTTAATTTAGTCCTAGCTCAACTGTCTGTGCTTTTTGATTGAACTATTATCTCACTATACTATAGTTCTCCAGCTAATTATCTTTTGTACTCATTGTTTCAATGTGCTCTTATTCCACTACACCACTACTATCTCTTAATTCCTGGTTGTTCCCTCTATATACTAGGTTTTGCCTTCATTTTGGGAGTCACATAGGGTAGTGTATTCACTGTGAAGCTGTTGTCGGCAGAACAATCCAGAAGTTATTTCTGAGTGCTATCCTATTGGGATGAATGCGTGCAGTCTTGGTGCCTATGATGCAAGGTCAACACAATTGTGGATTTTGTATTGTGCTGAAAAATGCTTTGGGATTAGTCAGTACGCTATCTTTGCCAGTGCAGCACTCGTTGAGCAGTATTTGCGTTGGGTTCAGGGATTGGGCAGCCTTACAAGGCTCCCCACTGAGTCCAAGCTCCGGCAAACGTTTTCACACAGGTTAGAAATGAAAATAAGAAAAGTCACTTTTTTCCGCTAAGCAAACACCGTGAATTGTGTACTGTTTCTCTTTGGCAAATGTCCATTATTTGAGTGATTGTCAGTGGGGTTGTTTATAAAAATGTCATGGCAGGGCACGTACAGTTTTTAATTGAGACCAACTGTAAATCAGTTGTGCAACAGGGAATATTTTAAAATCTCCTTTGGTTTTCTCTTCTTACCCTGTCTGTTCTAAGACCAGATTTGAAGCAGCCCTTTGTACCTAACAGAAATAGTCGTTCTCATCATGTGAGTATTAATAGGTGAGCATTTTCATCTGGCATCAGTGAAGCAGAAATCCAGGCATCTCTTGCCCAGTCCCCATTCACTGTCCCTGGAGTGCATTAAAAGCCTAACCCATACCCACAACCAATACATTAAAATTTATGGCCTTAAAATCAGAGATTGGCAGGGATAGAGTGGGGAATGGAATCTCTTCATTCGAATGGCTTTCCCACTCCTTTCCAACGGATCGAGGAGAGTTAAAGTAGCTGCAGATCTCATTTTCAGGTTGTGCTTCCTCATAATTCCATAAGGGATGCTTTTCTTCATCTAAGAAGGGCTGGTATTTCAAAATATTTGTCACATGATAGTCTAATCCGAAGTAATGGTGCCTCATTCAGTGCCTGTTTTGTTCAAGGGCAGATTCTTCCATTAGTTGTCAGTTTCAGCAAGAACAAGAGTGTGTAGCTCTCCAGCATCACAGCCAAGTTTTCCCTCCAGATTTTCTGGCACACTGTGTGCACAAATGCCAGCTCCACACAAATAAATGGCACCCTAATCTGCCTTAGAAATAAACCTTCCACCTCTCGCTTGTGAACAGGGGGGGACTCCCGCCCCACAAGCACCAGAGCATTCTGGGCATGATCCTTTCACTCCGGAGGCTATATTTCCCTTTGCACCCTCCAAGGTGACAGCTTGACTGCTTCAAGTTTTTAAATAGCTGTTGTGCCATGTTGGCGAGGTATGAATATTCAGTGAGGGATAAACATATTGTGGAGAAGCCCTTTAATTATAAATAATTCAATGATTTATTGAAATGAGGGTAGGATTGCCGAGTAAAATCATAGTATCACTACAGTGCAGAAGGAGGCCATTTGGCCCAAAAATGCAGTGCCAATTATTAGATAGCAAAGACAGCCAGCATGTGGACTCACGCCGAAAACCGGGATTGAACCAGTGCCCTTTAAATCTTCAGTCTAACTCTCTTCCCAACTGAGCTATTTCAGCTCAAATCCGAAAACAAGACCTTGCCGGCGACAATCTTGTTTCCCGATTCTCACAAGATTTTGCACCGACATGGCCATTTGCACTCCCAGCGAAAATTTTCCCTTTTGAGTGGCATTTTACAGTTCCCTAACCAAAAAGAGATTTGCCATTCCTGATCACTTTTCCAATACAGCGGCATCAAATGAGATCTGGATCTGGATCTGGCTGTGATATCCCCAAAGGTAAATTCCTTGCTTTCACGTGCTGCCTGGACACGCACTGCAACCCAACATGAACATTGTCTTCACAAGTGAGTGGGGTTGGGGCTCAGTGAACAGGGGAGGAGAGAGTTGGGAGACTAAAATGTTGGAATCGATCATATTTTATGTGAAAATCCAGATGAATAACACTCTCCATTTGAAGTGGACTGTTGCATTTAATATTATATTGCAACTTTGATGTCTGTGGGAAGGCAGCTGATGAAAATCAATGTTAGTTGTTATAAGATTTAAAGAGTGAAGTTCTATCTGTCTGGAAATATATTACATTAGAATAGCTATGTGGCATCTCCAAGATTACGACCTTTAAAAAAAAAGTTCCATTCAAGAGGGCACTTGACAGGAACATACTTGGCTACTAAAATATTTTCCTCCATATTTTAGTTGCATGTTGTCAAGACGTATGCTTCCAGATAAACTTGTGGTCAAATGCACTGTAGTCTACCATCTGGATCAATGAAGTAGGAAGAGAGTCTATGTAAAGGCTGCCAGGACATGTGGCTCAGATTGTGGTAACTTTTGGAACCTGCCTTAATGCAGTAAAGTAACTTTTGATCGGGGAGTGAGGGTGGGATGATGCGGGTAGAGGGTAAGAGAATCACAGCATGATAATCAACACAAGCTGAACTGTACTCTTGAGCTAATTATATTTTGAGCTTCAGCATTCAGGTTATACTATCATTGCTCTTGTCGCACCCTTCCTCCCAGTAACTGCTGATGTGGCCTCAGCCCCTCCAAGTCAAACTGACTCAATTAATTTTGAGACTTCCACATTAGAACAGAGTCAGAAATTGTCCAGTTGAAAAGTTGAGAATGTGATGCATTGCACTGACAACTTGGCCATTTAAGTTTTTATTCTTCTGAATTTATTTTTAAAAAGAGGCTTAGAGTTTAAAAAATAAATTTGGAGAACTGTTGAGACTGATGAGAGGAATGGACACTCAATGCTTAGCCTGAAACAAGTAGGATTAGACATTATATTATGCCCTTAGACACAGATGTGCTTTTATTTTAGTATCGCACATCTAGAGTCTGTGTGGTTACAGTCAGAGTTTCCCTCCAGCATATGACGACAAAGGTGGTATTGTGGGAGCCTGAATCTATGTATTGTCCACTTGTGTAAAATTACACTGTATGCCCTCTGTAATAATATTGTTAAAATGCAGCTAAGGAACTACTTTAGCCAAGGTTTGAAATAGGTATGTCAATGCCACTGTTATAACAGCAGACAAATTTCAGCTGACTGTATTATTCACATGGCTAATATCACACTGGCGAGATTTTTTTGGGTGTTTCTGTGAATGGTGTATGGCAAGAGACAGAACATTGTTTTTCTGATTACAGGTGGATGCCCTGAGTAAAATGAAAGCAATCAATAATCTAGTAAAACTCAGCTCTCTGAAGGTTGCAAAGCATAAAATGAAGGATGTGATTCATACCTGCTTAAAACAGCCTGTGTACAAAGAAGCACTCTCTAATATCCAGTCACCACTGAATCCCAGTGTAATCCTTTCAGAGCTGAAGTAAGTCTGCTTATTTTCTACTAAATAAAAAAAGTCTAGGAAAAAATTTGGTGTTTAAAATTGTTCCAAATGCACATTGACCTAACTAGAATGTCATGGGCTTGTAAACTTGATGCAGACTGAAGGAGGTCCATTAACTCCCACAGATAAACTGGCCAGGAATGCAAAAATGTACGTCAACTTGTGCAATAGATTATCCTGTTTTAGTATTTGTGTGGGATATTACTAATTGAGCATCACAATGACTTGTTGTGTCAGGCATTATCTGTTGTGGGGCTGAACCATATAGACCAAAAGGTTGCAGGTCTCTAAACCGTTTTTAATTATCTGACCACAGCCTGAGCAGCAAATGGGCACTTGCATCACACTGGAGTTACTACTGCAATAAGGAGGGACTTGTCACACTTTGTTGGGATAGAATAGAGATCACTTTTATCACCAGCAGATATTTACTAGTAAAATATAACTCCTTATGCCATTCCAGCTTAGTAGCAGCTAATCTATAATCGTTTAGGAGTAAGGACTTTTTTATCCTTTCCAGCTATGCAAAACTTTAAATTCTTCTAATTTTTCTTCCTTTAATCTGACTTTTGATAGCATTACATATGGCATTAAGTGATCTGATGTTTTTGCAACATGTTTTTGGTACTGATTTGTTCCCCCTTGATTATCGTAGTGTAGACAAATGCAGATACATGGACTCCAAAATGAAGCCTCTTTGGATACTCTACAACAATAAAATGTCAGGAGGAGAGCAAGTGGGACTTATCTTTAAAAATGGTGATGGTAAGTTTTCTCCATTTCATACTTCTGAACAACTCTAACAAAGGCATGATGTGCGTGTATGTAATTACGGGGGTTTGTTAGCTCAGTCGGCTGGTTCCTGATGCAGAGTAACATCAACAACGTGGGCTCAATTCCTATGCTAGCTGAGCCTTTTCATGCAGACTCCTCCTTCTCAATCTTGCCCCTCACTTAAATTGTGGTGATCCGCAAATTTAATCACTACCTTCCATGATCACCTGGGACAATGGCGACTTTACCTTTACTATATGTAATTATAACCTGTGTAATTTTAGTCAATTCTTTGTCACATTCTTCTTTTACACCGAGCCTTAGAACTCAGTGGGGAACTTTCAGCATCTGACTAAAGTGAGGGTGAAGCGATACAGTAGCATTGCTGCCCACCTGAAGCCATCACTCTATCATTTTAATTGGAAAATTTGCTTGAACTGACCAAATACTCACTAAGTGCTCTACACACAGAGGTGGGGTGGGGAGGGGGAATGCAAGTCCTGCATGTATGTGGGTGATTGGCACTGGAAGTGAGCAGTAATTGAGAGAAAGGAGTGTTTGGGGAGAGATCTACCCATTGTCCAGCCACTGGCTGCAGCACTTTCCTGTGGCCAAAAAGAGCATTCCTGCTTCTTCCCGGCCTAACAAAAATATCTCCCAAATCTGTGAAGGCTTTTTTCCTTTGAAGTGGCCTTCGGATCGCTGGCTCAGTTGCTCACAGTCCTGATTTTTCCATTGCCAGCTGCCCGTTTTGCAGGCAGGAAACAGGCAGGCTGCAGTAGCAAATCACCCCCATGATGATTTGGTGTTTCTCACAATTAAAGCAGACTTCCTACAATAGGAAAGTCTACTTGTACTCTGGGGAGAATACCCCCCCCCCACCCCCCAGAAATCCCAATATGGAATGCATCCATCCAAAAGTGTTTTTATCCTAACCATTTTGACAGTTGTTAAACTAGAATGTTGTCGTTAATGTGGCTGGCATTGCTTGTGGGCATCACTGGGATATCATACAGTTTAATTACATTGGTATGAATGAGATCTACATAAGTAAATTTGTGTTCTGAGCTCCTTTCTCAGTTTTCATTTCTTGTTCATTGGTGCCATATTCAGAAGATAATTCACGGTGACTACCCCTGTCAGTTTGTTTGCTTAGGCTAAAACAATCTTAGACTCCTAAGTATGTGGAAATCAGGATCTATTTACTTGGGTATGGTGTAAATTGTGTACTCCGTGCATAACCTGTTGCTTCATATCAACTCGGGCATCGATCACAGTTTGTCACCGTACTCCGGTAAAAGGTTGTTTCATGGCTGTCGCTGCACAGTTAATTGTTCGTTTTGTTGAATTGGAATGGAAGGAGGCACACTTGACCAGCACAGCTGGATGTAATAGAGACCATTTGGCTTTGTTTTTAAAATTGAAAGATTAACATTTCTTCAAAAGCAGACATTCTGATAGAGGAAAGCAAAATACTGGAGGATCTGTTGTTAATGAAATGCAGCAGTGACCTCTCCTGGTCAGAAACTGAATTTTTATTACTCTTGCACAACACTTATTCCAATGTGAAAAAGAGCTGGCTGTCGGGTCATCTATTCAGTTACGAAAAAAAATAACCACACATGAGGAGGGTGATAGCAAAACATAAAATGGATTGATAAAAACTAATGAAAGGTTTACCAACTTTTAACTGCAAGATATCTCAAACTCATTATTTGACACAACACTGACCCCCTTCCACACTGTGTATCATTGTAGATAATACAGCATAAAAGGTGATTCAGCCCATTGACTTAATGCTGGCTCTTTCATAGAATCCTATAGTGCGGAAGGAGGCCATTTGGCCCATTGAGTCTGCACTGACCACAGTCCCACCTAGGCCGTATCCTCATAACCCCATGCATTTACCCTAGCCAGTCTCCCTGACACTAAGGGGCAATTTAGCATGGTCAACCCACCTAACCCACACATCTTTGGACTGTGGGAGGAAACCAGAGCATCCGGAAGAAACCCATGCAGACACGGGAAGAATGTGCAAACTCTACAGTGACCCAAGGCCGGAATTGAACCAGTGTCCCTGGCACCGTGAAGCAGCAGTGCTAACCACTGTGCAGCAATCATGCATGTCTCACTCCCTTGTCCTTTCCCCAATAATCCGACATTACTTCAAGTATTTATCAAATTCCTTTTCGAAGGTGACAACTGCCTCTATATCCACCACTCAAGCTGTGCATTCCAAATCCTAGCCACAAATTGCATAGAAAAATAAACATTTCCTCCTGTCTCCTTGGGTTCTTTAGCCAATCGGTTTAAATCTGTGTCCTCTCTGATCATTAACTCGTGGAAACAGTTTTCCTTCATTTGCTCTAGCAAAACCTTTCATGATTTTAAAAGCCTTTCAAATCAAACCTCCTCATGACCTTCTCTGCTCCAAGGATAACTCCAGCTTCCCCCAGTTTATCCAAGATGATGGTAATACCACATCCCTGAAGCTGTTTTGATAAATTTCTCTTTTCCCTCATCAAAGCCTTCATGTCCTTCCTGAAGTGCGATACCTGGAATTGGACACAACATTCCAGGTGGGGTCGAATTAGTGTTTTCCATAACTTTTGTATAACTTCCCAGATAGCTGTGCCTCTATTTTTATAAAATCCAGGATTTCATTAACTGCTTTTGCTAAGGCATCCAGTCACCTTCAAAGATGTATGTACAACACCTGCAGGTCTTTGTATCCCTTTTAAAGTTGTCCCATTTTACTATATTGTGACTCCTCACCAAAATGTATCTGAATATTTAAAGATGAAGTATAATTACAATTGGGTTTCATTTCTTAGCTCAGTAAATTAACACTGTAGGCTTTTATATTAAATTACACTGATCAAAGGAAAGACAACAGCAAATTGGACAGCACAGAAAGGGTGAAAGCATATACTGATTTAAGCTGAATCAGATTTTCTGTTAACCAAAGCTGTGGAATAATCATCAGGTCCCGATTTATGACACAAGATGGGCAGTTAGTTCAGAGTAGATATTGTCCAAATCACCTCTTTCTATGAATTTTCAATATATTGTACATTCATTCTAAATGTTATTTTATTGATCATGCCCCTCATTTCAGAGTTGCTGTCAATGACTATAGTCTTCTGAACTGGCTATGAAATGATACACTTGCTTCTTAGTAGTGTAATATCATCATTAAAATCCATTTTTGCAACTACTGGGTTACTTGCAAAAAGGACATTTTCAAAATATATAAAATGCCTCCAGACCAGTTTCAGCAATAAATCTGAGCATTTGTAAATCTTTTATTCAACCACGACACAATTAAATACTCAAACAATGCAAGGAAAAGGGAGAGGTGGCAATGAAATATCACTTAAATACTTAAAGGAATATGTTTTTACTTAAATAATTTTCAATACTTAAAGGAGTACATTTTCATTTCTGTAGACTATAACTGCTGTTCCCATTTTACCTTTGAGTCATCCCAATTCCCAATATATAGGCCAACTTGGCTAAGAATTTCTTGACTTTTTTAACAAAAGTTGCTGTTGAAAGAACATTTTTTTTAAGGGTAGCTTATAATTGGCAAACATAAGCTAATTCCTAGTGAAATGCACCATTGTATTGTATTCAATGTATTTGGTCTGTGGCTTTTCTTCAGTGAAGCCACAGGTTAAACAGAGCATATAGCTAAATATTTCCAACATGAGTTACATTGGTTATAGACAACAGCGCTGGGAAAGACAGATTGAACTTAACATTAATCACAGAAGTGGGCAATAGAATTGGGTTAGCACACAGAGATTTTAGAAGTATGCGAGTAACAAGATGCAACTTATTTTCAATATGCAAGCAATAAATTTAATAGAATGCTAGATAATAGAACCAGAACAGTAGAATATAATTCTGCAGAAGGTCTGCTAAGGCATCTCAAAACACTGTTCAGACCACACTTGGAGCATAGTTCTGATCACTGTGCCACATGAAAGATATGCACATGTTGGAAAGGCTACAGAGAAAAGTGACAAGACTGATCCCAGTTGCAAAGGGCATGAACTATGAGAAATGATTAGAGATTGGAGCTTTGCAGTCTAAAAAGAAAGTGGTTAAGGGAGGAGGGAAACTCATCCAGATTACTTCAAAGTGAGCCAGCGAAGTAGGAGCGGAAGACATAAATAGAAACTTGTGAAAAGTAATTTAAAACTTGTCAGGAAATACTTTACTCAGACATGGTACATCTTTTCAGTCTGCTTCAAGTGTTTGAGCTCATATTCTATCTTATTAGCCAAGTAGATTTATCCTTTTTCTGCCCCTTGTTGTTCTTCCACTTTTGGCTTTGTCTCATCCTTCATCATTGCCTTCCTCTATGCTAAAGCTTCTCTATTGCTACCTTCCCTGTCCTTCCCCCATCTTCATCTCTCTTCAGTTCTGAAGAAAAGTTGTATTCAACTTAAAATGTCAACCCTGTTTTTCTTTCTATGGATGCTATTAGAGCTGCAGAGTATTGTCAACATTTTACTTATTTCATCTTTACTCTTTCCTCTCTTTCTATCTACTTCCTGTTTCTCTATTTATTGGTTGCCTTCTGATTTGCCTCCCCACCACCTTTACCGAGGTCTCCAACATTGACCCTTCTACTATTGTGTCCCTTTCACCCATCTACACAACTGTCCTTTTGGACCTTCATCTCTTTCCTTCTCCTTCTCCTTTTTCTGCTTCTCACTCTCTTTCTTTTCTCCTCCACTTCTATCAATCCAGTTGCCTCACCCCCTTCCTCACTCGAGCAGCATTTTCTCCCTTCTCCTCCTTCCTCCACCATTCTTGGCTGGCCTCCAGCCTCTTGCTTCATCCTTGTTCCTGTTGGCTTTGTTTCATTGACAATTTAATGGGCTTGTAATAGCTTTACCTTTATTTGAAGGTAGGTTTTCATTGCCTGTGTGTTTATTTGGATATGATTCAAAACTGTTGAGAAGATTAATGGTTTATTCAACGTAACTTTCACTGGCTATATTTGATTGGCAGTTTTTTGAGAATGCAAGAGGGGGAATTCTTTTCAAGGCACAAGTTGAATGCTTTTTTACTTTCAAAAGGGCAGTGTTGTATGGCTTATTGGTTCTGTCCCAGCTGATAATGGGAGAGTGTTCAAAGGCTTGACAAGTACCAGAATATTAAAGCAATGTGAAAATCAAATCTCACAGTCCCTATTATATACTCATATCTGATTCTCCATGTTGTAGAATGCAAAATAAGCATTTATTTACTGGAGAAAGAGTTGTAATGCATCTAAATCTTAACGCAGTTCGGTTCAATTTAATGGGCTCAATTTAATAACATAAGAACATAAGAACATAAGAAATAGGAGCAGGAGTAGGCCATCTAGCCCTTCAAGCCTGCCCCGCCATTCAATAAGATCATGGCTGATCTGTCGTGGCTCAGTTCCACATTCCCGCCCTCTCCCCATAACCCTTAATCCCCTCTCTTATCAAGAACCCATCAACCCGCTTCTTAAAAATATTTAGCGAGGCAGCCTCCACCACTTCAACGGGCAGAGAATTCCAGAGATTCACCACCCTTTGAGTGAAGAAGTTCCTCCTCAACTCCGTTCTAAACCGCCTCCCCTTTATCTTGCTTTAAGGAAAGAGCCGTGTGTTCAATCACTGGATTGAAAACTTAATCATTATAAATCATTACATTATGACAGTTGAAGTTGGCAAAAGGTTTAAATTTACTGTCAAAAGGCCCCACCATGCTCATATACCTAGTATGGTTCCCTTAAACTTCAGGAAGCCACCCACCTCGATAGAAGTATCAATGACAGAGGGATTTGAATTTGCAGCAGGCATTTAAATAGTGAACCTGGCATGACTTTAAATGGGTGTTAAGTTGTGAATCACCACTTTTCCTGAAATAGTGGGAATTAGAGGGCAAGTTTTAAAAGTGTAGCCACATCACATCTCCCATGTCACCCTTCCGATGCAAGTTTACTTGGTGTCGGGCAACGAACATTTAGTCCTTGGCCTTGATTTTCTGTGATAAACATTCTAGGAGATTGTGTTTTTTTTAATAGTTCAAAATCTTGCCAACAGAGGGAATTCAAGAGTTTAAGAGCCTAAGTGACTAAAGGTACAGTTACCAATGGTTAACTAATGAAAATTTGCATTAGAATGGGAAAAGTGCTGATATCTCTGATGGGTGTAGGGCTGAATGAGGTTGCTGAGGCTGAAATGGGCAAGTTCTTGAAAATTTGAAAACAGTGATGAGAACTTTATAATTGTTGTGTTTACCCATCTAAAAAAATCTCCCATGATGCTGACCATGTCTCTGACCTTTAAATATGAATGAGCTACGTGTAATACATGGGTGATCAGTTGTACTGATTAATTTTAGGTTTAGATTTTCTTTGCTTTAACCTATTCATTAATGGGGTAATCGCCACTTTTTCTGGAGAAGGTTTAGTTAACAGAGTGCTGTAAACAGTTGCTGCAGATTGAATGATTGTTAAACCTATGTGTAAGCACTTCTGTGGGCACAGAATATGCGAAAGCAACAGCTTCCACATTTTGAGGCAAAAGATTTGCCTACTGTTAGCCTTTCGGAAACAAAGGCCCAAAACAATAACAGTTTGCACATGTTCTTTTGTTAGGCAAAATCTATGCTGAGCAATGCTTCAGGATTTTCTATTCATAAAGATTGTAATTTTTAATCTCCTATGAGTTCCCGCAAGACAAGGTTTTTGAAACAAATTACAAGTAATTTAATCTTATTTTTAGGTATTATTTGAAGGTGTCACCTTCTTAGCAATTTAACATCCCTTCTTCTGCTGAGTTGCTTCTGTCTGGTTGAAAATATTTAAAAAGAGCAAAAAGAAGTTACGTGTGTAGAAGGTGCAGTCCAAACTGAAGGATGTTTGCAGTGCAGGCAAGTGTGTATGAATGTATGAATGAACAAGGTCAGTCATATGATTTGCATGGGCCAGTGGCAGAGAATAAAGATTCACATTACTCAGCTATAGGATTGGTTTAAGGCCTCAAGTTAGCCGATATCTCAGCGCACTTAGACAACGTGAGATTTCTTCTAATTCTCGGCCAACTTCACGAGTGGTGAAGCTAATTATTTTAAATTACCATGTAATTCTAATGATATGTTTACATTACAAAGAAAACTTTGGGAGGAAGCTGGTACTCAGGATTCAGCCCATTTTACATTTAATGGGTGGATTCCAAACAGTAAATCAAGCAGTGGTGCTTGTGCAAACTTGCACATCGTGGTTACTGACTTACCTTTCTGATAGTCTTGCCGCTTCCTTGATAACGAGGTACATACCAGCAATCAGGAATTCACATTGCTAGCCTCATCTCAGAGGCTGATTGCGTAGCCCGCTGCTGGTCAAAAATGGAATGATGTCCTGTGCCAACAGAAGCAGCAGTGCATAATTTGCCCCCTCAATGTTTGAAGATTACAGCAAAAAAACCTACCCGGTGAAATGGGCCTCAATAATTTGAGATGCAGAACCGTTGAATTTATGTTGCTATATTTAACTACAACACTGTAAAGCATATGCAGTAAAAAAAAGTGTAAGAGCACAGTATGAGAATGATTATTCTCAGTGCACTAAAGGTCAATGGATTCCCTGTCTCACTCTCGCATACATTTAGGACTGGCAATTCTGCTGAATTTATTTGTGATTTCCCTTTTGCGTTAGGCAGGTATTGCTAGTGGTTAACTGCAGTTAATTGGTTCTGAGCTGACAGCACTACAATGCAGGTTCACAGTAATTTTAGCAAAGAAAAATCTAAATTAAATTAGAAAATCTTTGTGCATTTGGCATGCTGTGCGAAAGGATTGGAAAGAGGGTGGTATGGGACAGAGATAACAGATCAGCTGGTTTCCCTGGAGATTGTTGGCTGCAGCCTGCCATACCCTGCACAAACTTTTGTAACTGCAGTTGTTTTTGTATTGTGTGGGGCATTAGTGAAGCAACCACTTTTCAGTGGTGTGATGTGGTATGTTTCTGAAATGGAACCAAAAGTGTGAGTGGGCATAAATCTTCAATTGGTGATGAAGCTGGGTTTGACAGCGGCCTGACAAATAATTGATTTGAATTGGCGCAGTGGCACAGTGGTTAGCAGTGCTGCCTCACATTGCTGGGGACCTGGATTCAAGTCTGGCCTTGGGTGACTCTGTGGAGTTTGTATGTTCTCCCCGGTCCTTGTGCATGAGTCGCAAAAACCCAGCTTGCAGGTGCAGCAGGTGGTCAGGAAGGCGAATGGGATGCTGGCCTTCATAGCGAGGGGGATTGAATATAAAAGTAGGGAGGTCTTGCTGCAGCTGTATAGGGCATTGGTGAGGCCGCAGCTGGAGTACTGTGTGCAGTTTTGGGCGCCGCACCTGCGCAAAGATATTTTGGCCTTGGAGGGAGTGCAGAGGAGGTTTACTAGGCTGATACCGGAGTTGAGGGGGTTGAGCTATGAGGAGAGGCTGAATAAACTGGGCTTGTACTCGTTAGAGTTTAGAAGAATGAGGGGAGATCTCATTGAGACGTATAAGATGATGAATGGGATGGATAGGATAGAGGTGGAGAGACTCTTCCCGCTCAAAAAAGACAGTAGGACTAGGGGGCACAGCCTCAAGATAAAAGGGGGGGCGGTTTAGAACGGAGTTGAGGAGGAACTTCTTCACTCAAAGGGTGGTGAATCTCTGGAATTCTCTGCCCGTTGAAGTGGTGGAGGCTGTCTCGCTAAATATTTTTAAGACGCGGGTTGATGGGTTTTTGATAAGAGAGGGGATTAAGGGTTATGGGGAGAAAGCAGGAAAGTGGAACTGAGCAGCGACAGATCAGCCATGATCTTATTGAATGGCGGGGCAGGCTCGAAGGGCTAGATGGCCTACTCCTGCTCCTATTTCTTATGTTCTTATGTTCTTCTTCCGGGTGCTCTGGTTTTCTCCTGCAGTCCAAAGATGTGTCGGGTGGGTAGATTAAGGTGCAATTTAGCACGGCCAATGTCCCAAAAGATGTGTAGGTCAGGGTGATTGGTGGGGTAGAAATATATGGCGTTACAGTGATAGGGCCTGGATAAGATGCTGAGTTGGTGCAGACTCGATGAGCCGAATGGACTCTTTCTACACTGTAGGAATTTTATTAAATTCAGCAGGTTTGCTCCTGGATAGAGAGAGGAATAGCCACGAGTCTAGTGACAAAGTTCGAACTCTCTCTCTCTCTTCCCCCCCTCCCCACCTTCTCCCTCCCCGTCTTCCCTCCCCCCACAAACTCCTTATAAAGGAAATTCCTTACCACTGAACTTTAAAGGCGTATGACTCGGGTGGAAGATTTTAAGTGAATACTGACAGCCTTTCATTTCACTAGGTGAAAAGGCATGTCTTTTTCCTGCAAAGTCATGCTTTCTTCCCAGAAATCGTAGTTTTGATCCCTGTTGAAATTAAGTGACAAGAGGCTGTCAGGACTGACTTACTGCAAATGGTTTAAACTTCTCCCTAGACACAAAAACATTGAAACAAGCAGCTGCAAGAGGGGGAAATGGGAGGGGAGGGACACAAGAAGGATGGGGGGAGCAGTCTGTCACCTCGTGTTAATGCTGTCCATAACCTTTGAAGCTTAGGACAATCAAAATCCAGAGGGCACAGTCACAGCCAGCAAAAAAGCAGCATAGCACTGGCCCCAATTTTTTGAAATCAGTGTGAGAAAGCAGAAATGAACTCCCAAGGTCATGATATAACAGATATTAGATAAGATGGTGCTGGTAACTCTTAGCACCTGGCCTCTGGAGTCGTGGGACTTGGCAAAGTGTAACTCCCAACTGGAGGACACTATGAAAATACTGAGGAAAGGGTTGGCCCTCGATTCAACAGTACATAAATCAAATCATATATAGAGATTTAAAATTGCATGGTTCCCGGCAACTCTACAATGTACCCAGTGAGTAAGTAAAAACAAAGTGCTGGAAAAATCAGCAGATCTGGCAGCATCGGTGGAGAGTGGAACATTTTGAGACCAGTCTGACTTTTTTTTTAAAACTGATTTTTATTTCAGGTTTTACTTTTATTTGTATAACTAGTAAGTAAGTGGTTGCCATAGTTTGATATTTGATCATTATCTAGTGTGAGCTAAAGCTGTAAATGTGAGAAAGTAGTTGCAGAAACCTCTAAGACTAAGCTTTTAAGACATGCAGGCGCTGCCAGATGCCAGAATAAGCCCTCCCTCTCTCCTTATGGTACTTCAATCTGCTTGTCATTTGTACTGGGTGATCCTGAAAACGACTGGTAACCAATTTGCTAATCCACCTACTTGTTTATTTTCTTAATATAAAGGAGGATTTCCGTAGCCTTTTAGACTGTAGGATGATGGGTATTTTTTTAAGTGAGGTGAAATAACCACACTGATTTAACAGCTCTGGTGGTAGGAAACGACAGAAAAATGTGGTGAACACTTATTGTTGAATGGCAGAGAATGAAAATAATATTTTTGTCTTACCAATGTGTCTGCAATACTGCCAGCATTTAATCAGCTAGCTCATGACTGAATCTGCAGGGAATCTGAAACCTGAGTTACCTGAACTTACTGATGTGCAGTAATAAATATTTGCAATGACAGATAAGCAACAGAGTCTCAAAATATTTCCCTCATTACCCCACCCTCTCACCAGTTAGAGTGATGAATGGCTAAAAGTTTTGATTGGGCTCGCTTAACCGATGATTGATTTAAGAATTAAAAAGATGCCTTGAAGTGCACTGAAAGAATTGCAGTTACATAATATTCGCTTCTTTGAGTTTTCTTACCATTAGCTATATCAAAGCTTTATGAATGGCCTATTAGACTTAAAGAAATAAAGCTTAAGAGTGGGATGCAGGCTGATACGGTGGTTAACACTGCTGCCTCACAGCACTCACAGCACTCAGATTCAATTCCGGCCTTGGGTGACTGTGTGGAGTTTGCACATTCTCCCTGTGTCTGCATGGGTTTCCTCTGGGTGCTCCAGTTTCCTCCCATGTTCCAAAGATGTGCAGCTTAGGTGGCTTGGCCGTGCTAAATTGCCCCTTAGTGTACCAACATCTGTAGGTTAGATAGTAAATGTGTGCGGTTACAGAGATAGGGTGGGGAAGAGGGCCCAGATACGATACTCTGTCACAGAGTCAGTGTAGACTTGATGGGCCAAATGGCCTGTTCTGCACTGTAGGAACTCTGATTCTAGTGTCTTTCTTAATCATGAAATGTTTCTGTTGTTCAACATTAGGAAGTATCATTGTGAAATCAAGAGAAAAGAAAATACTTTTTATAAATTTACATTGATCAGCATGTGGCACGTATTTTTTTTTGGGAGTGACTGTTCATCACACCAGTGAATTCTTCTGGCATAATGGATTCATTACTGCCTAACATATACAGTGGTTTTGCTCTACAACTGAATTATTAATGGTGCATGTTGAGAGACAACAATGGGAAGATGTGCTGCACATGAGGAAAACGTGTTGATGTATGAGACAGCTTGCACCTCATTAGAATTGAATGCCGTCGCAAAAAATTGGGGTTAAAAATCTACATCTAATTGTGACCTGCTCATTAAGTATGATAATCTAATACTATTTCATATTGGGCACCGATTTTCTGCAAACAATGAAATAACCTGCAAACCTATGTTGCTTTCTTCCCTCTTGTATTCAGATCTGCGGCAGGACATGCTGGCTCTGCAGATTCTACATTTAATGGATACGCTGTGGAAGGAGGCAGGCTTAGACCTCAGGTAGGCCTCCCACAGTTTACTTCCTTCAACTGCCTTTCAACCGGCTTAACTTTACAAACCAGACTGTGGCAGTGTGTGGATGAACGTTTCCAGTTATTCCATTTGAAAATTCGAAGCACATTTAAAGGAAAACACTGAGCGGAAAAAGGAGACAGATTAGGCCTTAAGGCACAGTTAGCTCAGAAGAGTGCATATGGGTTCATTATGTGGGAGCCTAGCCTTAACTTTGATGTGCTCACTGAGTTGGAGCATACTTTTTCCTGAAGAAGATTTTATAGCAAGTACACTGTGGTGCATATTTCCAGAATTTAATCCTTCCACAACAAAGCAATCCTGAGTATTTTGTCAATCGACTCTTTTCTTTGGCGGTCAGATAACTTGATGGTTGTTCTGTTGCTTCTTGATAGTTAGATCGCCCATTGTGTGATAACTTCTCGCTCACTTTTTGTAGCACATACACAGTTTGAAGTACAGGTTCTGAAGGTGTAAAAAAAAATCTGGCCTCTTTCATACAAAAGACAAATTTCAGCTACAGCTTTGTTATTAATATCAGTAATAATGTGTCAGGGCACAAAATATCACTGCAAAAAGAAATATCAGTAAATCATTTTAAAATACAGTTAAAGGAAGGAAAAAGGCACTCTATTGCCAAGAATACTTGTAGTTCTGATTTTTTTTAACCAAACCTACAAAAATACAGCAGTCAAATTGTTGATAAAAAGGCCAGGATGAGATGGACTGCACCCGGAGGACATGTCCTCAACTTGACTCCTGTCAAGCTGCCTTTTGACCAGGATGTTTTTTCCCTTACTTTGACCCTATTGACCTCCAGGGCTAAAAAACCTTTCATTGCAGCTTGCATTCAGAGGGGAAGTAGTTGGAGGTGTGCCAAGTCAAGCTGTAAGTAAGGTAGGTTGAAATGCCATGGAAAGGTGCCAACTCACCTTTTGAACTTCATGCGCACTAGGCATATAGTTGTCATGCTATGATAAGATAGGCATTAATTCCTAGTTTTGCTGCAGTGAACGTCTTTTCTAATTTCCTATACCTGCCCCCTCATCCCTCCCCCCACCCACAAAAAAATCTTGGGCAGAATTCTCCCAAGCCCCCATCCAGATGTTTGATGGCAAGCGTGATGGGAGAATTATATTAACATTGCAATGAAGGTACCGTGAAAATCCCCTAGTTGCTATGAGGAGAGGCTGAATAAACTAGGCTTGTACTCGTTAGAGTTTAGAAGAATGAGGGGAGATTTCATTGAGACATATAAGATGATGAATGGGATGGATAGGATAGAGGTGGAGAGACTCTTCCCGCTCAGAAAGGACAGTAGGACTAGGGGGCACAGCCTCAAGATAAAGGGGGGGGGTGGTTTAGAACGGAGTTGAGGAGGAACTTCTTCACTCAAAGGGTGGTGAATCTCTGGAATTCTCTGCCCGTTGAAGTGGTGGAGGCTGCCTCGCTAAATATTTTTAAGACGCGGGTTGATGGGTTTTTGATAAGCAAGGGGATTAAGGGTTATGGGGAGAGGGCGGGAATGTGGAACTGAGCCACAACAGATCAGCCATGATCTTATTGAATGGCGGGGCAGGCTCGAAGGGCTAGATGGCCTACTCCTGCTCCTATTTCTTATGTTCTTATGTCACACTCCGGCACCTGTTCGGGTTCACTGATGGAGAATTTAGCATGGCCAGTGCACCTAACCAGCACGTCTTTCAGACTATGGGAAGAAATCGGAACACCTGGAGGGTGAAACCCATGCCGACACTGGGAGAACTTGCAGACTCCACACAGACAGTGACCCAAAATCAAACCTGGGTCCCCTATGTTGTGAGGCAGCAATGTGTGTGCTGCCTGCTTCTTTTTTAATATTCACCTAATGCAAATATCCCATTTGCAGTGTTGTCCAATTCTAAATAAATAACGTTTGACAAGGTACAGCATGTTAGGTTGTTGCATAAGGTTAAATCTCACAGGATCCAGGATGAGGTATCTAAATGGATACAAAATTGGGTTCATGCCAGAAACCAGAGGGTGGTTGTAGAGGGTTGTTTTTCAAACTAGAGGCCTGTAATGGTGTGCCTCAGGGATCAGTATTGGGTCCACTATTACTTGTCATTTATATTAATGATTTGGATGAGACTATAGGAGGCATGGTTAGTAAGTTTGCAGATGATACCAAGATTGGTGGCATAGTGGACAGTGAAGAAAGTTATCTCCGATGCAATGGGATCTTGAGCAATTGGGCCAGTGGGCTGACAAACAGCAGATGGAGTTTAATTTAGACAAATGCAAGATGATGCATTTTGGTAGGTTGAACCAGGGCTGGACTTACTCAGCTAATGGTAGGGCATTGGGGAGCGTTACGGAACAAAGAGATCAAGGAGTACATGTTCATAGCTCCTTGAAAGTGGAGTCACAGGTGGGCAGAGTGGTGAAGAAGGCATTCGGCATGCCTGGTTTCATCGGTCAGAACATTGAATACAGAAGTTGGGACTTCTTATTGAAGTTGTACAAGACATTGGTAAGGCCACACTTGCAATACTGTGTGAAGTTCTATAATAGGTCACTCTATTATAGAAAGGATATTATTAAGCTAGAAAGATTGCAGAAAAGATTTACTAGGATGCTACCAGGACTTGATGGTGTGAGTTAAAAGGGAAGGCTGGATAGACTGGGACTGTTTTCTCTGGAGTGCAGGAGGCTGAGGAGTGATCTTATAGATGTCTATAAAATAATGAGGGAACTAGATAAGGTAGATAGTCAATATCTTCTCCCAAAGGTAGGGGAGTCTAAAACTAGAGAGCGCATAGGTTTAAGGTGAGAGGGGAGAGATACAATAGTGTCTAGAGGGACAATGTTTTCACAAAGAGAGAGGTGAGTGTCTGGAACAAGCTGCCAGAGGTAGTAGTAGAGGCAGGTACAATTTTATCTTTTAAAAAGCATTTAGATAGTTACATGGATGAGATGGGTATAGAGGGATATGGGCCAAATGGGACTAGCTTAGGGGTTTAAAAAAAAGGGCGGCATGGACAAGTTGGGCCGAAGGGCCTGTTTCCATGCTATAAACCTCTACAACTCTATGATCGTTTACTGCAAACTTGCCAGCAATACTTTTTAAAAATGGTTTAAAATATGTGCCTTTGAATATTAAAAAGAAATGGAAATGTTAATTTAAGTTTGTGACACTTAAAGGGGTGTTACAGCATGACTCCTTTTGATCTATCTTACACTCAAAACACCAGTAATTGCTTCTTTCCGTGCTGGTGCAAATATCTTGCTGAAGCATTGGCACTGCAATGTGCATTTTATAAAGGTAATGGACACTTGGGATTTTAATTGTTAGCGATTTTTTTTGTTCTGAACTGTGAGAAGCCACAGAAGTGCTGTTTTTTTTAATGTGCCAAAATATCCAGGAAAAATGATTAGATAACCGCCTCAGCATCTGGAATCTGCAGATTTCCTTGGCACAATTTCATTTCTGAACCTTGGCCTTTTTATTCTGGATGAACATATGGACAGAATGCAGCGCCATCTGTTGTTCTGGACTGATTGCGATTGTAGAAATGTTCCAAATTTCTGAATTTGGCACTTTGCTGATTGGAATAATACGGTTTTGTTTCTTCTTTTGATGCTTTTTTTTATTGGAATTGTTGCTGCTGAAATAAATCCTATGTCAGGAAGCCAATTAGTTGTAGTAGAGGACTTGGTAATGCAAAGTGCGTGTTCAGTACCACAAACTTTTAGGGCAATGCTTACAGTTGTTTACAGCTTGCTTACAAAAATATCTAACTTGCAATTGCATTGACATCTCTCCACTGTACAGCAAAACCTGCAGGCAGAGATTTATAAAGTTTCTTCTGAAGTTCTTGGGACTCTTTTTATTATGTTAAAAGTATAAGTTGTTACTTTCACAGGGAGCCAATGTAGATCAGCAAGCTTAGGAACAAAGCTGTCAGTTAATTGCCTACTGCTTCTTAACTGCAGCCAACACCCAGCCCTCCATCCCATTACCTGGCCATAGCTGAATGGAAGGAGTTAAAATTCCCCCACCCTCAGTGCTGTGAAACTGAAACATTGCGAGTCAGTCCTTTACCAGTTGTCTTCAGTGTTATACTGCGGTGGCAATCTTGAGCCGATGTTCACTGTACTTGCCGGTGTGGGCACAAGATCCCAAAGTCGCGAATCTCACTGGTACAGTTGCAATCTTAGATCTTCCCCGCCTCTCGCTGGCAATGTCATCAGGTTCATGCCCATGAAAGGAGTGAACCTGCTTTGCATAAATTTGAATGGATTTCAATATAATTAACTCCCCCCGCCAGCTGTATATTGACAGTTATGTCAGTGCGACTAAAACCACTTCACTGGACGTGAACCCTGTTGTGAACATAGCCATAGAGGAAAGGGACAAGGACAGGCAGTGGGATGGCATTGCACCTCGGCACATGTTGGCACCATGCTCGTGAGGACGAGCCAGTTGGGAGGCTGCAAGGGGCCAATGATCAGCAAGGAATGGGGACAAGGGCCGATGACTGGGGAAGGGGGCAAGGGGCTGATGACTGGGGAGGAAGGGGTATGGGACCGATGATCCATGGGAGGAAGGGACTGATGATTGGGGTTGGGAAAGGGTGTGGTGGGAAGGTGGAGACAAGTGCTGACTCTGTGAAACACGCCTCCTTGATTTTTTTTTTAGGCAGTGTCATAATATCTGGTGAGAAAACTGACTAACACGCTAGTTTTCTTGCTGGAAACAACACACTTCCATTTTTTTGCAGTTTAACATTGCACCACTGTGGAGGCAACATTATGACTACAATGCCTAAATTAATGTTGCACCCTGCTAAAGTATTGATGTAAAATGTTACTTTAAACTGTTTCATTTTCAGAGTTGTGCCTTATGGCTGCCTTGCAACAGGAGATAAATCTGGTGTCATTCAGGTGGTGTCTGCTGCAGAAACTATAGCCAATATCCAGCTAACTAACAGTAATGTTGCTGCTACTGCTGCCTTCAACAAAGATGCTTTGCTGAACTGGCTTAAGGAAAAGAATTCTGGGTAAGTTTTTTGCTCTTTTCACTTGACCGTTGCCTCAAAGGATTATCAACAATCTTTTATGAAGCTGCATTGTTTTGAATGTTTATTTTAATGCCAATTTATTCCGTTCATCCCCCATTCCCCCCGAATGGAAAGTATCGTAAGACCATGAGAAATAGTGTTTATCTGGGAGTAAGGATACTTCAGTTACAAGCAGTGAAAGAGCTAACTTCATAAAGTAAATCAAAGAAAAGGTTTAATAAGGAAACTTCATTACACCATCACTTGGGCCGCGCCCTGGGCCACAAATGCTCTCCACAATCCCCATATGCTTTCTATTTATGGTGAGCTGATTACCACATCATTTTGCCATTGGTTACATTAGAATCTGATTATAATATAATCATTGGTTACATTATAATCAGATTCCAATGTTATCATTGGTTGTATTATAACAGGCCTTCCAACTTGCTCCACCATTCAGTAATATCATGGCTGCTCAAACTGTGGCTCTAACTCCACTTTCCTGCCAATCCCTCATAACTTTGACTCCTTTGTCAGTCGAAAATCTGTCTAACAGCTTGAAATTTGTCTGATGACAACTACCACAGCACTCTGTATTTGAGAATTCCACAGACTGACAGTCCTTGAAGAGA
This sequence comes from Carcharhinus amblyrhynchos, assembly GCF_965287045.1. NCBI lineage: Eukaryota > Metazoa > Chordata > Chondrichthyes > Carcharhiniformes > Carcharhinidae > Carcharhinus > Carcharhinus amblyrhynchos. The sequence goes on along the minus strand of NC_137326.1, from coordinate 95,567,966 downwards.
AGAAATTCCTCCTCATTCTCCATGCTTACTCCGTACTAGGATATAGTCTGACAGAGATATGGAGCTCAGTTCTATGGATGAAGGGATTTTCCACCTCACCATCAAAGAATCAGCAAGGTTCCTGGCTGAAATACTCCAAGGAACGCTAATTGGCAAGTGATGATATTTCCACCCCTCACTTGGGGAGGGAGAACTATCTCAGCGTCTCTAGTTTCTGTGCTCAGAAAAGTCCCTACTGTGACGTGCTTCACCTCTGGGAGATTAAGGGGTTGAGGTAATGGGGTCACATCTCCATATTTGCTAACACAGCAGAGCATAGAACATAGCTGCTGTGCAAAATGTTGAACTTTTCTGTGGTTCAGGGAGTCCAGAAAAATGTTTTTTTTAACTAAATGTGGTTCCAAACTGTGTATCATTAAATAAATAATGGCAGGATTGTTCTGTTGCTTCACTTTTTATTGGAAGCAAAAGTGCATCTGGATCGACCGCTGTTTGTGTCTAGCAAATGCACGCAAAGCAAAAAAATATGGTTGACACTGGGGCCCTTCACAAAAGGATAGACAATGTAAGCTCTTGTCCTGCGGTAGCTAATGTTAAAACTTCTTGGATGATCTAAAGTTTGGGACGGCTTGGAAATCTGGCCAGAGTTCTAAAGATTCTCAACCCTACATCTGAGAAAAATCACTGCAACCAATGGAAGAATTTAGAACAGACTCTGTGACCAGCCTCTTCAGTCTTTACTTGGTGAATTGTGACTGAATTTCCACAGACCTGCCAAACTAAGTATTCAGCTTGTGGGGGTGGGGGAGGGGGGGGACAAGGTCATTGTCGTCATCATGTCCTGTAAGGTGCCTGGTGTTTTTTAATGTTTATGATTGTTTCTGAATTAATATCAAATCCCTCCATGGACATGCCTCATCCTGGTTCCTTACAGAAAGATTATGGAGGTCAATTGGCCTCTTCAGGCAACGTTGGTTTGTTTATTTTCATGTAGGTGGTCACCTATATTCCAAATTGGTTCTATTGTTTTGCCATTTGATAAGATGAATGGATTATTTTGCCAAAATAGATAGTATATTGACTTGAAAGTTTGTGCTTACAGCCATCAGGTGAGGGCCCATAGATATTTGACTCTCGTAGTGATGATGGGCACTGTATAGATCCATGTAAAGCATCTCTGCCTCAGGATTTCTTGCAATACTTTTATATGTTTGGTCTTGGGATCTGGGCAACAGCAGGACAGCATTTAAAATTTCAAGATGAGGGTGTGTGGGAAGCTATGTTACAAGGCATAGCTTGTGGCTATGCCTGTACCGAGGCACGCAGGGATTACCAGTCCTCAGTCTGCTGCCAGGGGGCTGCCTCCATATATCCTAAATTGGCACCTACTGCCAGCAAGAACTTGGTCGTGTGAAAACTCCCAGTTTGCCTCCGTTAATTGGGCTTAAATGGTTCTTCATAAAGCATGTTAGGCTAAATGCAAGTGAGTGACCCTGTAGTCATCACACTACAGAGCGCGCGCACTCACACACACACACACCCCCTCAGAGGTGGGATGGCATCAAGGATCTGGCATGCCGGACTGTGGGGCTATTTTTAGCTCCCACCCAGCTCTGATCCAAGGCCCTCTGCCCTAATATTCAATAGTGTAGTATGGGATTGGAGTCTCACAAGATTGATCAGGAATGAGTGGCAGGGCATTGAAACAATTCAGCAGTTTTCACAGGAACAGTCTGTAAATGACCAGGTTTCTTGAATTCAGTTTCAAAACTTTCCGTAATTGAATTTGCGACCTCCATATTTCTAATCCAGCGACATACCCATCAATAAGCTTTTATTTCCACCGTCTGAAACTGTTTTTGGATTCATTTTGGTGTCACCATTCTACTACTGGGGGGCAATGCCTTAATCACTTTACTGCTGTCCTGTAAAATCCTCTCTGAAAATCTCTTTGGTTCTGGAAAAGTCTTTAACTCTGTAAATCTTTACTCTCTCTCCCCATCATTACAATTTTCCTCCTTCCTTCTGTTTGTTATTGATAAGTTAGATGAAGTAATAATTCTTGCAGTTATTGGCAGCTTATTACTGTACCCAACTAATTCTTTATTTTGTGGATGAAAGCTTTTAAGTGTTCTATTTTAACAACTCTTTCTGAATCTGAAACACATAAAACTGCTATGCATTTATTCCAGTGGATGCAGCTGTTAGTGCTCCAGTAAACGAATTGTTCAATGCTTTTATTTGTCTTTTGATTTGATGACAGGGATGCTCTGGAACGAGCAATTGAGGAGTTTACTCTGTCATGTGCTGGCTATTGTGTAGCAACTTATGTGCTGGGGATTGGCGACAGACACAGTGACAACATCATGGTCCGAGAATCTGGTCAGGTATGTAATAATGTAAAGGGCTGACTCTGACTAGGACTGGGAATATGATGGTGTGACTTCACACAAAGCTTGTGCTGGTAACATTTCAACAGGAGGTTAGATGTGCTTTGCTAATACTTAAATCTGGGGTCAGGCATTCCTGTTTGTCAGAAATCATAGAACAGAATCCTACAGTGCAGAAGGAAGCCATTCAGCCCATCAAATCTGCACCAACCACAATCTCACCCAGACCCTATCCCCACAACCCCATGTATTTACCCTAGGTAATCCCCCTGACACTGAGGGGCAATTTAGCATGGCCAATTCGCCTAACCCGCTCATCCTCGGACTGATATGATGGATGTGGATATCCAGTTAAATTTCTGTAACATCGTAATTTGAACAGACCAACTTTTGCTGCCATCTTATTGACAGAGATACTAACGGGAAGAAAACCTTTATTTCAGCCTGATTGAGCAGTCCTAATAATAAGTGCTACTTTGCAGACATTGAGCAGTGTTTGAGTGAATTTCTACATGAAGTAGAAAATGAGAAGCATGCACATCTAGAAGACTCCTTGTTCAAACGTTCAAAATCCCGATAACAATAATTCTCCATTGGTGGTGATTTTAAATCCACGTTCATCTTCAACATCCCACGCAAGTTGTGAAACGAGATTTTTGTCGGTGAAATCTCGTTTTCCAATTTCCCCTGGCCCTTGTCCGTGACATAAGTGAGGATCCCCTTTTTATTTCCATATGTTTTAATAAATTTCAAAACTTATTAAAGGGCTTCCCAGCCACATGATTCCACCACCACCACCACCACCCACACACACACCCTCGCAGCCCCCCCGCCCCCCAAAATAACTATTCATATCTCACCAATGTAAAGTCACTCCGGTGATGTTTAAAACAGGTATATAAAAATAACAATCAATCGAGGGGAACCTGCCAGGGGCACCAAGGTAAATATACACCCTGGGAAAGAGAAAGACATGCTGTGTGTGGGTGTGGCTGCCAGTGGCCTGTGTCCTTGGGGGAGGAGTTAATTTTCAGCACTGCTCAGGGTGCCCTTTTAGAGATGTTCCCCATGATCGCTGTCAACCTGTTCTGCAGGTTCTAACAGGCTCCGCCCTGCCAGAGTGACAGTGTAAACCATGCATTCAGATTCTGTTATTGAGTGCCAGAAAATCTCTATCTTTATATGCCTTGTTTGTGATCAGAACTCCCCACTCCCCTGACGAAGGGGCAGAGCCCTGAAAGCTAGTGGCGTTTGCTGCCAAATAAACCTGTTGGATTTTAACCTGGTGTTGTGAGACTTCTTACAATCTGGAGAGATGCACACCAGTTTTCAGTCTGAACTCTTGACAAATTTTGGTAAAATTACTTCCATTATTAAATTTTATGTTTACTGTTACAATGTTGCCATAATTAACATGTTGAGCCTTAGTAACAGCCTGTCAAATCTAATTACCCCATTCTATTATAAGAATGCCCCTGACAGGGACCCCAGTTTCAGAAAGGCCATGTTACCACTGAGAAAGGAGTTGAGAATCATCTCTGGAGGAAGCAATTCTGTTATAAATGGTTGTCAGTAGTCTTGTCTTTTTGGTTTTGGCAATGGGCGAGCTCAGACTTGTTTCACTGCTGGCCCTTGTGGACCTTTCACATTGGATAAGATCCAAAGTCAATGAACTAAAGCCGCAAACACTACTTCATTTGCATTTGTATTCATTTTTGCCGCAATGTGTATGGGATACAAGTTACTTGGCAGAACTATTTGAAGTCAAAACTGTGTACAAATAGGGAAAAGACATGTCAATCTGTCAGATTGTGAATGCATTGAAGATTGAAATATTTGAAAACTGTCTTCCTAGTAAAATGTCACTTCTTTCATAATTTAGTTTTTGCCAGTATCTTAGTTTGAAAGATGGGAGAGAAATTTTGTAAGAGAATAATCCTGCTCCTTTTTTTTCCCTCTTTCCAGCTCTTTCATATTGACTTTGGACATATTCTTGGCAATTTCAAGTCTAAATTTGGGATTAAGAGAGAGCGTGTGCCTTTTATTCTTACCTATGACTTCATTCACGTCATTCAACAAGGAAAAACAGGAAACACTGAAAAGTTTAACAGGTAATTAAAAGGTCACAACATTCTTGTTGGAATATGGCTCTTTCAGCACATATCCTCACAGAGGATTTGAACAAGACAGCTCATTATTCTTGGACACTAGTCAGATTTATATTCTGTCCCAGCCTGGTGTGTCCTTTCTCAGACCAGTCACAACTGATGTGCAATGGCTTCCCCTTCCAACTTATACACATTCAGCGCTTTCTCTTTCCTGTGACCCAGGGTGGGATTTTCCAGCCACGCTGACCTCAAGACCAGAAAATCCTGCCTGAGGTTAACAGACCTTTGCATGGTCCGTGTCCCACCCGCTACGATTCCCGTGGGGGCGGGACAGGAAAAGTCCACCCCTTGACCTTTATTGGATTATGAATAACTGACACAACTTCTTCATGTAACAAAGCAATTATACCATATTTATAAAGATATTTGCAAATAGAGAAACTTCTAATAAGAGCACGTACTTTTGACAGATCAGAAGTGGCTTGTGTTATGTAACATTTGTGCTGTCACAGCTCATGTAGTCCAAGCTGTTTAATATCATAATCTCCTATAATTTCCTAGGAAGAAAAGCATTCTCAGCAACTGGACATCTATTTTTAAGTATAAAATATGTCAAATGTGATCAGTATTCATTGGATAACTGTATAAAACATCTGTGCCTCATGTTCAAGGACTTCAACTTGCATGTACTTTCACATACTTGGTAAAATTGCCAATGAACTGGCTTGGTAGTCTTTGAGAACATTGCTGTGAGCTGGAAAGATGAAGATTTAAGGCCTTTGCTCATATAGAATTCCTAATATTGCTACTGTGTGGAACAGCAAGGACGGGCAATTGGATCAACTGATTCTGCCTGCACAGACCCATTTCTGTGGACTTCCCTGTGTCCAGTGTCCATAAAACATAGGAGCAGAATTAGGCCATTCAGCCCATCGAGTCTGCTCCACCATTCAATCATGGTTAATATTTTTCTCATTCCCATTCTTCTGACTTTTTCCCATAACCCCTGATTAATCAAGAACCTATCTATTTCTGTCTTAAAGACACTCAATGACCTGGCCTCCACAGCCTTCTGCAGCAAAACATTCCACAGATTCACCACTTTCTGGCTGAAGAAATTCCTCATCTTTGTTTTAAAGAATCATCACTTCAGTCTGAGGTTGTGCCCTCTGCTTCTAGTTTTTCCTACTCGTGGAAATGTCCTCTCCATGTCCACTCTTTCCAGGCCTTGCAGTATCCTGTAAGTTTCAGGAAAATCCTCCATCTTTCTAAACTCCCAACGGGTACAGACCCAGAGTCCTTAACCATTCCTCATACGACACGCTCGTCATTCCAGGTATCATTCTTGTGAACCCCCTCTGGACCCTTTCCAAGGCCAGCACATCCTTTCTTGGATATGAGACCCAAAACTGTTCAGAATACTCCAAATGAGGTCTGACCAGAGCCCTATGCAGCCTCAGAAGTACGCCTCTGCTCTTGTGTTCTCGCCCTCTCGACATGAATGTTAACATTGCATTTGTCTTCCTAACTGCCGATTGAACCTGCATGTTAACCTTAAGAGAATCTTGAACAAGGACTCCCAAGTTCCTTTATATTTCTGATTTCCTAAGCATTTCTGCATTTAGATGATAGTCTATGCCTCCATTCCTCCTTCCAAAGTGCATAACCTCACACTTTTCATCTGCCACTTCTTTGCCCACTCTCCTAGCCTGTCCAAATCCTTCTGCAGCCGCCTGTTTCTTCAATACTACCTCCCCCTCTACATATCTTTGTATCATCTGCAAACTCAGCAACAGTGCCTTCAGTTTCTTCTTCCAAATTGTTAATGTATATTATGAAAAGTTGTGATCCCAGCACTGACCCTTGAGGCTCACCATTAGTCAACAGCTGTCATCCTGAAAAAGACCCTTTTACCCTCACTCTCTGTCTGCTGCCGGTCAGCCAATTTTCTATCCATGCCAGGATCTTGCCCGTAACACCATGGGCTCTTACATAATAGTCTCCCATGCAGCAGCTTGTCAAAGGCTTTTTGGAAATCTAAATAAATTATATTTACTGGTTCTCCTTTATCTAATTTCCTTGTTATCTTCTCAAAGAATAGTGCAAGGATTGCATTGGCCTAACTCTTGAATATTTGGCTTGATATATTATAATTTAGGAAGATGTAAACACTTATTGGGTAAGCCACATTTGGCAATGGCAAGATAAACATTTTCATATGTAGTATTATAATCATAAACTCACTGAGAATTTTAATTAACTTTCATTTCTAGAGAGTGTTTTGTAACCACAGTTTTGGAGTGATCAGGGTGGAAGAAAGATTTCTGTTGACCAGCCCCTGGGTCCGATTAGTTTTGCTGGTCTACTCAACCATGAAAACATTCCACCTCATACTTGATAATGTTTCATAAATTTCACTTCTAAAAATTGTTTTGCATTTTGTAGCAGTTGACACTTTAAATGCCAACATTTAGAATCAGCATTTTGAAATGAAATGCAAAAATAATCTTAAATCAAAATGTTTCTTCTTTCAAATTTCATAAGCCTTAAGGACTACATCAATATTGTAAGGAGTCAACACAAGCCTGACATTACTGTTATAAGAAATCAAATGCATGTATTTGACATACGACAAAGTGAGACCTGACAAACAGGTGATTAGCTACCTACGGTTGGGTACATTAAACCGTATATAGTAGTTGATGTATAGCTGTCCTTATCTCCTCATGACATCCATAAAGTTGTGAACTTTGTACTGTTTTCTATTGTTTGGAAGGTTCCGTCACTGTTGTGAAGAAGCTTATTTGATTCTACGCAAGAATGGAAACCTGTTTATTACTTTGTTTGCACTAATGTTGACAGCAGGACTACCTGAGTTAAGCTCTGTCAAAGACATTCAGTATCTTAAGGTAAAACCTTATTTCTGTAACATTCTTTATTCCATTAGAATTACTTTAAAAGTAAACTATAAAGTGAGGCAAAAGCAACATATTGAGATGCAGAAAATCTGAAATGTAAACAGAAATGCTGGAAAGACTGAATACGCCAGGCAGCATCTGTGGAGAAAGAAACAAGAGTGAAAGTTTCAGGCCAATGGCCTTTCATAAAATGAAGCCTTTTGAACCAATTTGGTAAGCATTGGGAGTAAGCACGTGAGCTAGGAAAATGCACCCAATGTTGCTTATTCTATGGAACAGTATAGGAAGCAAAGACTAAACATCTCCCTGCAACAAAGACGGGAAATTGGATCCAAAAGAGAAAATGCTGGAAAATCTCAGCAGGTCTTGCAGCATCTGTAAGGAAAGAAAAGAGCTGACATTTTGAGTCCACAAAATTTGACCCACTGATTCCACCTCCCCACAATTTCTGTGGGCCTCCCAGAAAGCAAGACAAGAATAATATTAGAATGAGGTACCTTTTTTCTTCTTTATTAAAGTTTATTTATTAGTCACAAATAGACTGCAATGTGAAAATCCCCTGGTTAGCACACTCTGGCGCCTGGTCGAGTACACTGAAGGAGAATTTAGCATGGCCAGTGCACATAACCACACATCTTTAGACAGTGGGAGGAAACTAGAGCACCCAGAGGAAACTCACGCAGACATGGGGAGAATGTGCACACTCCACACAGACAGTGACCCAAGCCAGGAATCAAACCCAGGTCCCTGATGCTGTGAGGACGCAGTGCTAACCACTGCCGTCCTTTATCCAGCAGCAGTAAAAATAGTGTCCCAGCACTTCATTTTCTTCTTGCTGCTTTCATCTGGAATTATTTTATTCTTTGACGGGACGTGGACATCATCAGCAAGGGCAGCATTCGTTACCCATCATTAATTTCCCTTGAATTGAGTGGTTAACTAAGTCATTTGAGAGGACAGTTAAGGGTTAACCACATTGTTTTGGAACTGGAATCACATGTAGGCCAGACCAAGTAAGGACAATAGATTTGCTTCTCCAAATTAGAAATGAATGCCCATTTGAAGTCATATGCCAGGGGCATTCTGAAGTGCCTACCAGCATCAGTGCCAGAATAGTTTGAATTGACAATTGTATATGATTGCTTTGTTTATCTTGCCAATGGGAAAGTCATTTCCCCCATTAAAAGTCGTTCAAGACAGTCCAGCTGAGAATGACAATCCTATATGTGGAGAGCAGTAAATGCCATCTAACCCCCGGCACAACTGTGGCACCAGGGTCAAGATATTATCCTTGCTGATTGTCTGAAATGACGTTTTATTATGGGTGATTCAAAGGAACAATTTCTTTGTGTTCATTGAAGAATGCAAATATTGGTGCCATTTAATGTTATTGAAGGTTGATATATATACTTTCTGAATATAATCAGTGTTTTTGTATAAAGTACTTGTGCAGAGGAAAGTTTTGTTCCAATTTCTTCACATTTTTTGCTGAACAATAACTCTGCAATGAACATACTTGTATAAAAGAAGGGGATTAATACTCTAATGGTTGCCTTCTAGCCCCACTAACCATAATTCCATTATTGTTAATTGTTTTTCCACTGATCCCACCACATGGATTATGTTTGGAATGTTCTATTTTTAATAATGGAACAGTTCTCACAGATGAACTAACCTACTGGGCTAAAGTGAATGGTACTAAGGACTGAATTTTCCAAGTCCTACATAGACAGGGTTGGAGACGCCTTTAACAGATCAATAGAGGGAGCAACCTCGAAATGGCTACCCAATGCATTCCTGTCTCCAGGGAAATTTCCTTGGGCAGGCTGTGAAAAGATTCAGTTTCTGCTCCAGGGTGATATTGGAGTCTTTACATTGAAACCCTACAATGCAGAAGAGGCCGTCTGGCCATCGAGTCCGCACCAATGATTGCACATCGGTCCCATCCCCGTAGCCCCACATATTTATCCCGCTAATCCCTCTAACCTATGCATTTTCAGGACAATTTAACATGGCCAATGTACCTAACCAAACATTTTGGACTGTGGGAGGGAACTGGAGCACTCGGAGGAAACCCACAGGGAAAACGCGCAAACACCACACAGACGTGATGCAAGCCGGGAATCGAACCAAAGTCCTGGAGCAGTGAGACAGCAGTGCTAACTGCTGTGCCACAGTGCAACCAATTTGGGCAATTAGTACCCTGCTGAGGTGCCATTCTGTGGTGATGCTGTTGGTTTGGTCCTCCACTGACTGCAGAACCTGACAATTCGTTGGTAGCCTACCAGGGAATCATTGGAGCCAGAGGCTCCACCTCCCAATGATCTGGCCACAGGCATAATAACTGCAGAGGGGTTTCCCCTCCACCCCAGTGGCTCTACTGGGTTCAGGCCTCTTTATTTCCTGACATCTCTGGAGTCAACTGAGGGCTTTGCCACGTTGAGACATCCACATGCTTGTCTTTCTGCCGCATCTCCACATGTAGAGCTGCTGACCTTGAAGATCTGCAGCTCTCTAATCGAGCCTCCAGCCTTGTGAACTTAATAGAATTTAAAGCATGAAAATTTGTGTTGTTAGGCACATTAATGCCATGGTTAGGCTTGGGACTCCCATACTGGTCTGACGTCAGGTTACCAAAGCTCACTGTCAAATAGAGGTGGCTCTAGTACTCCAAAGCTATGGAAGAGGGGCAAAGAAGAATGGCCTGGGTGCTCCGTCCTCATTGCTATTTCCCCAACCTATAAACACTCCCACCTCTATTTCCTCCACCAACCTCCAACACTAGTGTGTGTGAAGGTGAAGAAAAGGATGAACTTAGCTGTAATTATTGTCAAATAACTCACAGCTACACTCAATACTGGTGCTGACATGACTTCCCAGACATGATCCAGAATTGTAGTCACTTATCATGGTATGACCGAAACATACATGTGGCACAGTGGTTAGCACTGCTGCCTCACAGGGCCAGTGATCTGTGTTCGATTCCCGTCCGTGTGGAGTCTACACATTCTCCTGATGTCTGCACAGGTTTCCTCTGGGTGCTCTGTTTTTTTCCCACAGTGCAAACACATGCAGGTTAGGTGCTAAGTTCTCCCTCAGTGTATCCGGACAGGCGCCAGAGTAGTAACTTCTTTGCGGCATTAATATAAGCCTACTTGTGACACTAATAAATAAACTTTAAAAAACAAACAAACATGAAGAAGTGGTGCATATTGAGGCTTAGACATCTATTTCTCTGCTTTATAATACACATACTTTCAAGAAGCCAAAATTGGGTGTTGTGCTGATGTAATGTTTGAGAGATTCATGATTACTTACGCGATGTAGTTACGCAGCATCGAAAAGAATGCAGGCTTGCACTTTACAAATCTCCTCCTTTTGGCCCCAGGACTCCTTGGCTTTAGGAAAAAGTGATGACGAGGCACTGAAGCAGTTTCGGGAAAAGTTTAATGAGGCCCTTCGCGAAAGCTGGACGACAAAAGTAAACTGGATGGCGCACATTGTGGCCAAAGACAAAGGGTCCTAGCATATTTTCAACAAGGCACTGAAATAACTACAGGGTTTTAAATGAGGGAACAGCTGACTTCTGGACCAAATTGCAAGAGAATACTCAGTTGTTGCACTCCATTGCCTTCCCGGCTTCTAGTGCAACTACAATATTGTGAATTATGTATATATTTGATGGATCTTGCCAACTTTGCACGCCGCAGGTTACTGGTTGCTTCACCTTGAGATTTCTAATGACATGGTACTAGTGAAATAGGTATAAACTTTGCCAGAAGTTCCAAATATTGAACACAACCAATACAGATACTGTATGTTTGGAATTGAGTATTGTTCATTTTCATACGTTTATATTCAATTCCTTATTAATTTGAATTATTTTAAGTCAGTAAGGCTAGATTGAATGGTCATAGCACAATCCAGTGAACAACAATTGGTGATTTTTTTAAAATTAAGTATTTATATGGTTCTGGAGTTGTTGCTGACACCAGTCTAGCCCACAGTGAAACACCAACCTCAGTATCAGTCAGTCCCTTCTTGGACACACTGTTTGATCAGCACCATATTGCTGCAAACCTTTTGCTTTAAATCCAATGAGAATAATTCTGTTTTCACTTAAAACCTTGAAGAATAACTTGCTGTTATATGGTTGGGTCTTTTAAATGGTATTTTAAACCCAAGGCACAAGTATCTGCGCACGACACTGCTGCTCCTGGATGCTTGTTATTTCATGGATGATTTAAAAATAGCTGGTAAGTGAACCTAGAAATTGCCATTCTGCATTCGTTCTGTAGTGATCATAGCACCAAATAAGCAAGCAGAGAGGTCAATTTTCTTTTTAAGGTGTCAAGTCAACTAGAGACTTTGTGATTGATTTTACTAGACATCTGTGGTGTGTTTCAGGTGACCTTTTGTAGAGAGAGTTAACAAGCTAGTTTCAATTCCGCACCTTCAGTTTAAGAACCTCTAATTAAAGGGCTTAAGCTGGGTTTTGCAGTCCATGATACCCCAGGAACAATAGTGCTGTGCTGGCTAGACTTATTTCCTGTCACTTCAGTGATAGACAAGATAAAGAGAAATCTGCTTTGAAGTTCCATTCTCAAGTGTAGTCGACATGTATCAGTACTGTCTGATAGTCAACAAAGAACATACTTATAGGGGAAAGAATTGCTCTGATCACACAGGATCCTATCATTAGTGTGATCTGTGAAGGCATTTCTGCTATTGCAAAACATGGCATTTGGGTTACCTGGGTGGTTATATATATAATGTCAGCACAGACATGCTTAGCTGGTATGTTGCAATGGGATTCACTTTTTAATAGTGTTATCACGTTCAGTAATCAAAGCCTTGAGGAAATGAACACAAACTGATCTACACCTATAGTTCAGATGGATACAGGATGCATTGATATTTACGAAGTGTAGAATGTTTAGCAAACAACACAGATTTGGAGTACAAGTTTTGTATTTTTTTTACATGATCTTTGAATCATACATGCTGGACTGCCCTGCATTGGAAAATCACTGTTCCTATACTGTGGCTACCCAAGCTCAGCTGTGACATCCAATGTGAACGGAATCCAAGTTGCCCATTGAACCAAACCACATAAAGAAGATCATTTGATTCAATCTAAACTAGGACTCTTCTGACCCTCGGCAGTTATGATTCATTTAGGATGTTACCAGATTTATTTTCCTGACCCTGCAATTGTAATGCTGCCTTAATTTGACTTAATCTCCAATGATTCTCAATGGAGGGTGGGGAGAAATGCAACAAGGTAAAAGTGGAACTGCAGCTTTGATGTGTAGATGGAATGGTACCGCATTTCCTCTTTCCTGGTGCTATGTAGGCAACCAATTTTTAATTTGTGCAATACAAAACTGCTTGTTTAAAATAAAAGCTATAGCTGCAGGTATCAGAGCATTAGGGAGGGAATCATCCTTATTGCCACTAGCTTCTCAGGCAGGGGAACTGCAATGGCTTTAACCATATTGATATTAGAAAGTCATGCTGATGCTTTTCCCTGTGGTTTATAAACTGAAAATATATTAGAAGTATTTTGGAATAAGATGGCTTTCTTTACAAGCTTTGGACACGACAGGTTATTAAGATTCAACTAGTTAGAACATTGTGGTAAAATAGATGTTTGGGGCACAGATGATCTTTTTTGGAATGTTATTGGAGTTCTCCACTATGCAGAAATTTCCAGTTAAGAACCATTTCAAACATTAGGTTCCATGTGAATAAGAACTTGTAAGATGAATAAGTTTTACCTAATTGAAGTGATTTTGATTTGCACAGTTTAACCTCAATGCATTTTGATATTAATACTTAGTGCACTTTAGCAGATAGTTAATGTTTCTAGTTTGTGGATGGGAACATGGTGACAGTTGCATACAAATTAAAAGCAGGGGAAGGCCACTCAGCTTCTCGAGTTTGCTTGGCCATTCAATAAGATCATGGCTGATCTGATTGTACCTTCAACCCCACATTCTGTCTACCCCTGATAACCATTTGCTGCCTTGTTAATCAGGAATCTATCTAGCTTTGCCTTATAAATATTCAAAGATTCTGCTTCCATTGCCTATTGGAGGAAGAGAATTGTGGAGACTTGTGGTTCTCTGAGAGAAAAAATCTCCTCATTACTGTCTTAAATGATCTCAATAATAATACCTCTTTTTCATGCTTGAGATTGACATATATGTATTCCAGCTTTGGTCCTGAACTCATTGTTGCTTACTTACTTTAACTGATCCGACTGGATGTCCACCCAGTTATTTACAGTGATGCTAGAATATCTCAATAGCCATCAACTTAATGACAACTGATTATTTATTCCAAAAAATGGATTTCAACGGTATGGAAACCTAATGATAAGCTCTGGTTTATCTCTGTATGTAAATTGTGAAATGTATTTGTTCCCAGTCAGTTAACAAATCCAAAATTGTATACATAGGCAAATGTTATACAGCTTTGGGAAAAGCTGCAGTAAACTTTCTAATGTAAACAAGCAGAACTGATTGCGAAGCATTATGGAAAATTGAATTTGTATATTGTTAATATTGACCAGAGGTTGTGAAAGGGGGAAGAGGAGGAGGAGCCAATTGTGTTCAGATGTTTCATTGATGGAGATAGATGTTTTGCGTGTTAGGCCCACTCCTGTGCAATGCCTTTAAGTGATTGTGAAGTGTTATTTATTTTAAAATACATTTTCATTGTTGTTGTCTTCCCATCTGTACATCAACCTCACCCACCCTCTCTTGGAAGTGTGGGATATTCTGAGCTGCAAACTATTCTGTGGCTGCTATCAGCGCTGTTTTATATCCGTCAAAGACGCAGCAGTGAGCACATCTGTGTCAGTCTTTTCCCCCCTCGCATGTGAGGTGCTGTACCACAAGAGCTCAGATGGCCTTCACCTTGTGACCAACTGAGAACCATCAGAACTTGCCACCGGCAAGAGCCACGGTTGAATGCCATGTGAGATTAGGATTGGGATTTGAACCAGTAACCTTGTTATTGGTATTCAAATACTCTAGCATCAATGCTACTGTTCTACTCATTAAATATTGTTTATAATAATTGAATGCTTGTTGCTACTACTGAATTGTGTAGATTTGTACAGAATTATAGAGTTTTTAAAAAAGATTTTGTTCTTCGTACGGGCTGGGCAACACTCCTACAATATTCCAACAGTGGATTTATTTAATTCCATGTACGATAAATGAGTGGAATACATGCAGGAAAGGGTGCCTTTAAAGATTTGCCACAGATTTTGAATGTACTGATGTTAGATGAAATGTTCCCGATTTTCTGGTATATTCGACCAAATGTGATATTTCAGATGAAAAAGTGCAAAGGCACACTTATCAAATGGCTGTAAAATGTATATTTTGCTTTTAAATAAATTGTTTTTATAATGAAACTTGTATGGTTTGCAATCAATTGATATCCTGCTGTAAAATACTTCCCTTTTTCCCTCTGCATTGAAAATAAGGTGCAGCACACCTAAAAATGATGAACCTATCAGGAATTTTTATTGTCTTGGGGAGATGTGTTTACTTAAAACTGAACCACTGCTGCTGTGGTCTCATGGCGATGGATAGTTCACAGCACAGGTGTTTATATTTATTGAGAAACCTGGGTTTAGGTTCATAGTGAAGAACAATGCCCAGGTTTTAAAAGTGAGAAAAAGGGTAAGGTAAATCAAACAAGGGGAAATGCTCCAAAAGCTTGTGCTATCAAATAAACCTGTTAGACTTTAACCTGGTGTTGTGAAACTACTTACTGTAAATCAAACAAAGTTTGAGTTTTTAAAATAAGCCCTAAATACTGTGGATGCTGGAATCTGAAATGTAAACACAAAAATGCTGGAAAATCTCAGCAGGTCTGACAGCATCTGTGGAGAGAGAGTAGAGCCAATATTTCAAATCTAGATGACCCTTCGTCAAGGGTCATCCTGTCTTGAAATGTTGGCTCTTTTCTGTCTCCACAGATGTTTTCAGACCTGCTGAGATTTTCCAGCATTTTTCTGTTTTTGATTGTTTTTAAAGCTGGTCAGGCTTATGTTGTAAACTCAAAAGCGTGTTCAGAATGGTGATGAGAAGGTGCTGGTGAGCTGCCTTACTGAATCGCTGCGGTCCACGTGTTGTGGGTTGACCCAAAATGCTGTTAGAGAGGGAATTTCAGGATTTTGGCTCAATGACTGCAAAGGAACGCCAATATATTTCCGAGTCAGGATGATGATTGGCTTGGAGGGGAACTTGCAGGTGGTGGTGTTCCCCTGTAGCTGCTGCCCTTGTCCTTGTGAAAGTGGTTGTGGGTTTGGAAGGTGCTGTCTAAGGATCTTTGGTGATTTGCTGAAAAACTCCAGCTTTGTCTCTGTTTGATTTAGCTCACCTTTTTCTCTTACTGTTTTAAAACCTTGGCATTGTTCTACATTATGAACCTAAACCCAGATTTCTCAGAAGTATAAATACCTGTATAATTTGCCTGTTTACTATATCTTAAAGGACAGAAAGATCTGTACTTATATGGCGTTTTTCATGACACCAGATATTTCAAAATGCTTTAAAATGCTTAAATTTTAAAATGCTTTAATGCTTCAAAAACTATGAAGCATTAACTTCATAGTTTTTGGAATGTAGTCACTGCTGTGGGAAACACAGCAGCTAATTTACATGCAGTAATGTGTTACAGAGAGCAATGTGAAAATGTGTTGTTCCGACTCGCCCAATAACTGGAAATGAGGGTGAGAGTGGGAACTGCAGTATGGAGGGTTTGACAATAGTTGAATGAACAGGTTACTTTCAGTTACAGCGAGAAATTGCTGGTTCACGTGCAGCTTGATGTCAGACAAGCAGTAGGAGCTCTGGAAGTCCCAGCCAGAGAGGTATTCTGGGGTCCGGGTTTTCCCACAAGGCAGGCCGTGCAATTAGGAAACCTGCCAACTCGTAATGCCTATATTGGAGAAACTCCCTCATATGCGGGATCCTCACTCTGGCAGGGGGAGTCAGGCCCTCTGCCCCCAGATGGGGATTGGATGCTGTTACAAAGGGTGGTGAATTGGGCAGTTTGAAAGGCTTGCCTCAGTTCTCTGGGACTTCACCGCAATTGATTTTTTTAAAATTAGGCCATCTAGGCCTCAGTCCCTTATTCCTGCCCACTCTTTGTGCTCCGTCACATGTCCCCCACTCATTCCTGATAGCCACTTTTATATCTTTCCATTCAATTTATGCCCATTCAACCAATGCCCTTCACCGACCTACTCACTCGCAGTGATCCCCTCATATCCTCCGTACCAACCCAAGAAAAGGTAGTGGTAGAGTGCCCGATAGCACGGCAACCCCTGGCCTCAGAATAACTTGGATAATGATCTTAAACTGCCTGAGGAAAACCAGTCATTGTGTTCACATGCCCCTCCCATCAGTGCAGAGACCTAGCTCTAGAACGGGCTCGAGATTATTACCTGGCGAGTACAGCACAGAACCAGGTCACAGCTGGTGGGGCGGCAGGGTCAGCCAAGGTCTCACACTCAGAGGACTGCTAAAGACCAGGCCCCTGTTGAGTCTGAATCTGATGACAATCCTCTCGAATCGACCCTCAGAGAAGAAATGGGCAGAGTGCAAAATGGAGTGTTACAGTCATAGCTAGGGTGTGGAGAAAGATCAACTTAATGCAAGGTAGGTCCATTCAAAATTTTGACAGCAGCTGGGAAGAACCTGTCTTGAGTCGGTTGATTTGTGATGTCAGATTTTATCTTTTTCCCAGTAGAAGAAGATAGAAGAGAGAATGTCCGGGGTGCTTGAGATCCTTAATTATGCTGGCTGCTTTGCCAAGGCAGTGGGAAGTGTAGACAGAGTCGATAGATGGGAGGCTGGTTTGTATAATGGATCGGGCTACATTCACAACCTTTTGTAGTTTCATACAGTCTTGGGCAGAGCAGAAATCATACGTAGCTGTGATACAACCAGAGTTTGGAGATAAGTTTTGTAGGTGTTGAAGGCTGAGCTGTAGTCAATAAACAGGGATCTGATACAGGTGTATTTGTTATCTAGGTGTTCCAGGGTTGAGTGCAGGGCCAGGGAGATGGCATCTGCTGTGGACCTTTTGCAGTGGTAGGCAAACTGTAGTGGATCCAGGCAGTCTGGGACTGAATATGGTGGTTTGATAATGAATATGTAAATCTTGTATCAGAAGGTCATATAATGTGACTGTACCACATCTCTCCCAGGTGGCAAAGTAATGCTGGACTTGTAGAATCTTCTGATGAATGCAGGCTCATAAGTGCCTGTCAATGATCATACAATGACCTGTTGAAGCACTCTGTGTACACAAAGGTAACCTGACTCTCAGGTTTGCTCCTATGCTGTAGAATGACAGATTACACCGTCCTGAAGAGCAATGTCAAGCTGAGGGCGAAGTATCAGAATAAACACAGACCATTAATCATGCATGAAAGATGGCATTTAGAGAGGTACCACTGTCTAGGTATAGTCCATCCTATGGTTGTCTAGAGATGAGCAGAGACTGATAATTTTCCTCTTGCGGGTCCTTGCAACAGTACTGGCATACTGCCATGCATGCATTAATGTTTGCAGTGGCATTTCTGCCTCTTGAAAGCAGCTGTAGCCTCTTCCTGTGGGGCATCTTCAATATCATTGTTTTCCCTATTCTCCGCATCTGAGGAAATGTGAAGCTCCTTCATCTCTCCACGTGGCAAATCATCCCACCTTTGCAGCTACAGATTGTGTAGGGCACAGTAAACCAGGACGATTCGAGACACCTTTTGTGGAGAGTACTGGAAACCCCAGTACTGATCAGTCCAGACATCGGAACAGCATTTTGCAACATGCCAAAGGTCTGTTTGATTAAAGAGTGTGTTGCAGAATGAGGCACATTGTACCTCTCCTTTGAAGTGTTCAGTGGATACCGAACAGGTGTTGAGAGAGTGGACACCTTTTCTGTTGATAAATCTTACTGGCTGCTACTCTAGTGGGAACACAGGAAGTCACAACAGCTCCCACGGCACTGGCAGCCTGGAAAGACTCACATTCCAACCATTAACTTGTAAGTTGAATCTGTGACTATGTGTGCCCTGTTTGTGAACACAACTCTTCACTCACCTGAAGAAGGAGGAACACTCCAAAAGCTTGTGCTACCAAATAAACCTGAAAGACTTTAACCTGGTGTTGTGAGATTTCTTACTGTGCTTCATTCAAAGAGAACCAGACAAAATCATGTGCATTTTTTGAAAAGGACATCAGTGACCTCTCTTTGTGTTTAGAAGATTCTGTAGAGGTCCCCAGTGCAGCCCTGGAATGAGCCACTTGCAAAATGGTTGAATGCAGCAGTCACTTTTAAAGCAATTTGCAAAGGGTAGTCTCCCATTTCATAAGGCATCCTCCCAAAAATGTGTCAGATGTGAACCACATGATGAGTGAAGGCACATGCAGCACCATCCTTGCTTATCTCTGAGCAGAATTGTAGCAGAATATCCAATGGAGTGACACAGTAGAAAAATAACTTTGGAAAAAAATCGCCAGGAGTAGGATCTGAGGGCTTGTTGGAGGAGTCACTGCATTTTTTATTTCTCTGATCATCTCCTGCCTTCCCCATTTCTCTTACGTCACTATTGTTGATATCCCTGTCCATCCCCACCCTCCCATCCTACCAAACTATTTTCTACAAATGATCCCATGCGTCATGTCAACTTCATCCCTCTCCATTTTGATCCTATAGGCGCAGTAACCTTCAGGAATCCCTATAAGACTATTGAATGCCCTTCTTCCTTACCAGTTCCCCATTAGCAGGCTGTAAATGCCTTCCTTGACCAAGGCAGTGCCATTGGATGCCTAGTACCAAGTCAACAACTGCCAGGATCCAAATATGTGAAGGACTGACTGTGCCCTGAGCATCCTGTTGTGCCTGACTGATATAAACAGGCCCTCCTCCTCTCACCAAGACATACAGGCTAGGCATATCTTTGTAGCATGGCCCACACAGCCCCATGACCATTCTGTCCATTCTGTCCCCAACAATGTGGTTTGCACAGCCCCAGTACTAACTCACTTCTCCCACCCCACCTACCTCCTTGAAATTTGAAAGTAGATAAATGCTGTGTTTTCAAACCTCAAAGTCATGAGTGAAGTAAAGGGCACCAGCTTCATGCCACTTATATGCACATGTGAAACAGACCAATCTAATTTGGGTGGCACAATGGTTAGTACTGCTGTTTCAGCACCAGGCACCTGGGTTTGATTCTAGCCTCAGGTGATCGTGTGAAGTTTGCATGTTCTCCTCATGTCTGTGTGATTCTCAGTAAAAAGTCTGACAACACCAGGTTTTAGTCCAACCAAGGTGTTGTCAGACTTTTTACTGTGTTTATGCCAGTCCAACTCCGGCATACCCACATCATGTGTGATTCTCCTCAGTGTCGTTTCCTCCCACAATCAAAAGACATGCGGGTTTGGCTGACTGGCCTGGCTAAACTGCCCCACAGTGTCGGGGAATTAACAGGATAAATACAGGGGTTTATGGGAATAGGACCTGAGTAAGATTGTTGTCTGTGCAGATTCAATGGGCTGAATGGCCTCCTGCACTGCAGGGATTCCATGATTCTAATAATTCACTGATAGGGTAATTAGCTTTGAGGGAGAAAATGATCACAGTGAGTTGGGATATTTAATGAATATTCATGATATGAAAATATTTTCAAATGTGGTTCTCCACGGGGATCAGCGGGAAATTCAACCCACCATTAGCCCTGTCCTGTCTTGAAGGTCGGGACAGGAAAATTCCAAAATACGTTCCTGCCAGTGGAAAACTGACCTTTGCCATCATGTCAAATTTTGTACCCCAGTTCGCCCCAATTCCTGCTGCTGGCAAGACCAGAAGTCTCTATCCTGATTGGTGAAAGAGGTAAGAATATCACTTTTTAAATCTGCTTTCCTTAAGCACACGTAATGAATTTTAACAGCTAATATACTGTTAATGTAGCTACTTGTCCCAAAAGTGAAATAAATTCTTTTGGTTATTGACCAAAGATTGCCTAAATTTGAAATAAACAGATTTTTTAAAAAAATTAGAAAAGTTAAGAAGCAATCATAAAATTAATTAACAACTAATATAATGTGGTCTAAGAATATGAAGTAATTCTGTGAACTATATTTCCTCTTTTAAATGCCGCTGTTACCTCTTACAATCGAGGAAGTCCAATTAAGTAATGCAAAATGATAGTAAATTGAAAATTCAGAAATCCTGTTTCAAAATGTGCTTTAAGTTATTTTCTCTTTTTTTATTACATTTTGGCAACTTTGACTCCATGTGTATCATGGTCCAAAAATCTCAAATGCCTCCAATTTCCAACAGATAATCAATGACATGGATTAAATTGGATAGCTGCTAATTGCAAAACCTTTTAACACTGCAAGTCAAATAAAGTAAACTAGAAAGGACTTTCATTTATATAGCACATTTTACAACTGTATTATATTCCAAAGCACTCTACAGTCAGTCTAGCATAGTCACTGTTGTACTGTAGGTGAGCGGCAGTCAACATGAACACAAAGGTGACTTGAACAATAGTGCAATATTGATCAAACAGCCTGTTGTTGAGCAAATGTTGTTTGAGGAATATGTATTAGCAAGGTGTGAAGGAGTGCTTCCCTGCTCTTTCAACGTACAGGATCATGGGATTTTACTCAACAGGGCAGGTTTGCTGTAACATCTCAACTATGGATGGCAAGTCTGAAGTGTCAGGATTATGTGCTTTAGTCCTTGAAGTGAGACTTGAATCTGGGGTGGCACTGTGACACAGTGGTTAGCACTGCTGCCTCACAATGTCAGGGACCCAGGTTCAACTCTGGCCTCGGGTGACTGTGTGGAATCTGCTTGTTTTTCCCATGTCTGCATGGGTTTCCTCCAGAGGCTCCGGTTCCCTCCCACCATCCAAAGATGTACGGGTTAGGTTGATTGACAATGCTAAATTGCCCCTTAGTGTCAGGGGGATTAGCAGGGTAACTACGTGGGGTTATGGGGATAGGGATTGGCTGGGATTGTTGTTGGTACAGGCTTAATGGGCTAAATGGCCTCCAGCACTCTAGGGATTCTTTGATTTTATAGGTGCAAGACTTTCAACAATGAGCCACATCAGCTGTTTGAAAATGAACAAGCTCAGGGTTGATATCATCTTTGAATACAGCAAGACATCTTGAATCAGATATTTCCAGGGCCATCTCATGCATGTGATCAATAAAGATTGTTATAAACTGCAAAAGCTGCAATACATAAAAACAAGCCACTTAACAATATTTTCAAACATCATTTATCAATTGGTTTCATCTGATCAGCAATCAAATAACTGTGAAGGTTTTTTAATATCCAGTTTGTCTTCCTTGGGTGATTCAGTAAAGTAAGAACTGGTCCTCTTCGAACTTAAATTTTCTTTGCAGAAACCTGTCAAATTCAGGAAAATCAATATTGGCAACATGTTGTTTAGAACTATCCATAGGCTTGTAGAAGGTTCACATCTGCTCAGTTTTTGTCAAATATTGGTGCAGGTAAATACAAAAAGTGCAACAGCAATCTATATTAGGAAAACACTGGGTTACCATTTGTTAGCCTCTGAGGCTGTCACAGTGGCAGAGATGCAAGTGCGGTCATTCCACTTCAGTGGATTGTAAGGCCCAGGGTGGCATTTTGCCAACAGTAGCCATTTAACAAGAGCACCACCATTCAATGTGAACTGATTCCTGCCAATAAAGAGGAAGAGTTTTTGAAGCACTGTCACAGCAGTTACTGTGGGGATAGCCATTGTTGCCAGAGCGGCCACCAGAGAGGAGGCTGCCCCAGGAACCTTCTGGGATTCTGATTGAGTTTATTAGATGGTCTCCTTTTGTGGCATCAAAACCTGCTAAATTCTAACACCTTGCCCGGCCATATTGCTAACCCACCAAGGGGCTGGGAAAATTCAGCCCTGTGTGTACTTTCTCCACACCCAGGAAATGTAATTGTCACCTTTGCTCCAACACAATTACCAATTTCACTTATGGATATGACTTCTGTATGATCCCTGTGGGGAAACCGTAAACCAAAATGACCAAATTTACTGAATGATCCCCAATGGATCCCCAACAAGATTTCACTTTTTGTAACTTATTAACCAAATCAGAACCAACGCAAAAATACTTCAAATAAAATGGTAAAATTTCATTTTAAGTATTTGATACAAGAAAGATACATTGGTACAAACTGAAGCATTCACATCATTCCCTGTAAAAAATATTGCACATTTCCACAGTATGCTGTGATTTTATTTATACATGTTGGAAGGAATCCTATCTGACAAGGCTTTTACCTTTGGGTTTCATGGATACGATTATCATCAGAAAGACACAATGTATCTTCACCCTCTGGTCATGATGGTTTTGATGCAGTAATTTTAGTGTTCCTTTTCAACTCAACAACTAAATTCATGATTTGTCTATTGCTGGTAATACACCTAGTGTGTCCCAGCTATTCACACAGCCTTCCAGGTTTTAGACCTTTTAGCCAAAAAAGTCACCCAAGAGGTCTCATCTCTTTTTCTTCCAGACAGAAAAACAGACCTCTTCCTGAGAATTATTTGTTTCTTTTCCTCACAAGACCTGTGTGTTCCTCTTTCAGTCTCTGCCTACTTTCTCTTTCTGTCTGCTTCTGTGCCCAGATCACCTTCACTCTCCAGCTCCTCTACTCGTAGCTCTCCTTTGTGTCCACAGCTCCGCATTTGTGTATTTTAGCCACACAACTTCTTTTTTAATTTCTGTCTTAGTGCTGCTCTAAGTCAAAGGTTGCCAGTCACATGGTCTAGTATTTCTCATTATTTCAAGAAAATTATAATGCAACCCCTTACAATTATTCCAAACTCTTAAATGTGCTTCCCAAACATTCTTAAAAACAATTACAGATTTTGCAGAATTTTAAAGAAATTACAAATTTTCCTTTGCTCCTTCAGGGTTAAAGGTCATCATAATAGATCGAGATATAAATGGTGCCATAAAGAAGTCAGCCAATGATAGTTGCCAGATTCCTTACTCAAGACTCACGAACCATTATCAACCTTTGTGAAAATTTAAAAGAAATAAATAACAAACAGGTCAAGGCAGAAGTGGAAAGAATTCAAACAGTTCATGACAAAGAAAAATAGGAGTAAATATAAAAGCACTGAAAATGCAAACCTTCCATTACACTCCCATCATAAGAGAACATAAACTGCCTGGGTCAGCGTGGATCCCAGGTATAAACCAAAAGGCAGGTAGGTGATTAACCATGTGGTGTGTCTTGGATTTCTATTGTCTCGGATTCAGTGATGATCCTGGGTGTCCAGTGTGTCATACCAGCAGCAGCCACTACTTCCCTAGTGGCACTGCTGTTCAATAGAGTGGCCAGCTATGATTGGCCAACATATTAAGACGGGCGTTTATCTCACTGAAAGCCTGCTGCTCTCCAGTTAAGAGCTTGAGTGGCAGTTTACTTGGTGGGCTATCCCTTAAAGAAGCAGCGCAGGGCTGTCACTGACTACCCAGCTCTTGAGCAAGACACCTGTCACCACCATTAAATACTATCCTAGACTCTGTCATTCAATTAAACCAAAGATAGGATGTGATAGATATTCAACTTGTAACATATATATTAAACAAATAAGTGTCAACTTCACTTTTTAAAATAAAAGTCTGCTCTGAATTAAATAGATACATATTTAATATGGATGTAGCCAATTCTGAGTGAACCATCCAAATACTGATTATTATTGTGAGAACATGTTGAGTAGCTTAAACTTGAACTTAAAGGAATTATCAGAGCAGCAGGGACCCGGGTTCAATTCCAGCTTTGGATGTCTGTGTGGAGTTTGTACGTTCTTCCCATGTCTGTGTGATTTTCCTGCGGGTGTTCTGATTTCCTCCCACAGTCCAAAGATGTGAAGATTAGGTTGATGGGCCATGCTCAATTGCCCCTTAGTGTCCCAAAATTTATAAGTTAACAGGGTAAATACATGGAGTTATGGGGTAAGCTTCAGTCAGAGTCAGTGCAAGCTTGATGGCCTTTTTCTGCCCTGTAGGGATTCTATGATTCTATTTCAAGTGTTCAAGATGATTAAAGGACTTTATAGAGTAGATAGAAATAATTAATTTCCTCTTGTGGGAGAATCCAGAACAAAGGAACATAATCTTAAAATGAGGACTAGGCCATTCAGTAATGTTGGGAAACACAACTTCACACAAAAGGCAGGGGAAAACTGGAACTGCCTTCCTGAAAATACTGTTCAGGCTAAAGGATAAAGAATAAAGAATAAAGGATAAAGAAAATTACAGCACAGGAACAGGCCCATCAGCCCTCCAAGCCTGTACTGACCATGCTCCCCGACTGATCTAAAACCTCCTACCTTTCAGGGACCATATTCCTCTATTCCCATCCTATTCATGTATTTGTCCAGATGCCCCTTAAAAGTCATCACCATAGGTGCTTCCACAATCTCCCCTGACAGCAGGTTCCAAGCACCCATCGCCCTCTGTGTAAAAAAACTTGTCTCGTACATCTTGTTTAAACATTATCCCCCCCCTCGCACCTTAAAATTATGCCCCCTAGTAATTGACTCTTCCACCCTGGGATAAAGCTCCTGATTATTCAGAGTCATTGGAAATTTCAAAATGTGGCTTGATTTTCTTTAAGGCAAGAGTATTAAAGATTATGGAACAAAGTTCAGTAGAAATATTTAAGTCGTAGGTCATCTTTGACCTAGTTGCATGGAAGCACCGGTTCAAAGTCAGAATGGTTTACTCCCTGTTCCTCTAGGTTTAAAGGGAGCAAGCAGGATTCATATGATGAATACAGTGGCAGGATCATCCCCTGCTACCTTGCTTCTTGTTTATTTACCGTGCTGAGGTGGGCTGAGTGGAAAGTCTTTGAGTAAAAGCTGCAATGTTCTTTGACTCAATTACTTTAAGGTACAGTGGAATAAGAAAACCACAAGTCGCATCTCAGGGAAACAATGTAGTAAATGATTCAAGAATATTCCGATGGTTTATCTTCAAGTATTTGTCCTGAAACTTAACTGAAAAATTATATTTGTGAGCTTTTCTGAACTTAACACTCGATAAGCTACCAGAAACATTGAGCTGAATCTAAAGCATCACATCCTCACATGGCATCGGGTGAATGGCCCTTGTTTCTCTAATGTGCACAAGGCACTGCCAATAGCTTGGGGTCATGCAGAATTTTCCCTTCTAATAAGGATCAAAGTAGTCCACAGCACACACAAAATAACAATGTGGATTTTTTTTGTGGTTAAGTTATTTGAGTAATCAACATGAACTTCCAGCACAAGGGGATTCTCAGAGTAACTTCATTGCAATGTTAATGTAAGCGTACTTATGAGATGAATAAATAAACTTAAGCTTTTGGCTATTTATTACCCCAATTAGCATGCAGCAAGTCTCACTAGTAGCTGAACATAAAGGTGAATCTCTCCATATTGAGCAATTATTACTTCAGGCATATAAATGCTCAAAGATGATGTTTAAGTTCCATTCACAGTGTGATGACAATGCGGCTAAGGCCTCCATTTGCTACCAATCCTTATCTATCCTTGAGAAGGTAACGGTGAGCTGCCTTCTTAAACTGTTGCAATTCATGTGGTGAAAGTTAGGAAGGAAGAGTTCTAGGATTTTGATCCAAATGATGATATATTTCCAAGACAGCATTGTGTGAGAATTGAAGGTAATGTTCATCTCATACACCTGCTACCCTGGTTCTTCAAGCTGTAGGGGTTACAAGTCTGTAAGGGACTGTTGAAGTAGCACTGGTGAGTTGCTGCACTGCATTTTATACCGATGGCACACATTGCTGCAACTGTGTACCGATGGTGAACTGAATGGTGGATGGGTTGCCAATCAAGCAGGCTGCTTTGTCCTGGAGAGCATTGAACAGAACTCATTCCAGCAAGTGTAGAGTATTCCATCCCACTCCTGACTTCTGCCGAGCAGATGGTGCAAAGATTTGGGGTGTTGGAAGATGAGCCATTTGCTGCAGCATTCCCAGCCACTGACCTGCTCTGGTAATCACAATATGTATTTATCATACCTCAGTAAAATTGGAAAGGGAAGTATGAAAATAAATATCACCAAAATGCAAAGAGAAAGGAAACCCAGAGTGGTGGCATGAAGTGGAGTCTGTGGCCTCATAACTGAGTTTACAGCACCCTCCTACCTTGAAAACATTCTGTGTCCTTTACAGCAGGATTCTCCTTTCCAACAGACCTCTGTGCCAGGTTTAACACCTGAAATCAAAGGCAGGAGCAAATGTTCTTATTGCAGGCATTCTGTCTTAGAGACTGAACAGGAGCACAGAGAGACAGAGAGAGAGAGAGACCTAGATATGAGGACAGAGAGATACAACACTGGCTGTGGGGAAGCAGGGAAAAAGTTGCTTTTTGCAGAATGCTGATACAAGCTGGTTGAGGAGAGGACACTAGCAAGAATTTGAGAACTCTGAATGATTTATGATAGCATGGCCAGGAGAGTGGGAAGAGGAATTATTGCAGACTTCTGGAGGTCGGATGTTTGGGATTTCTTACAGAGAGAGAGAGAAAGAACCTTTGACAATAAAAGGAGGAGAAGAGAGCCCATTGGAAGCTGAGGATAACTTTGGACTGGATTCTGCGAAGACTGCAGTAAGATTTCTCTGGTCTCCCAAGCCCCACTATAGCTGCCAGCGAGAACAGGGAATTTGGTGCTCAGCCAAACCTTCATTCACTGCAGTAGGATGGAGGATCCTAGCCACTGGTGAGGTCAAGAGAATTCTGGCCTGTATTCCTGCAAACAACATGATAAGAACATAAGAAATAGGAGCAGGAGTAGGCCATCTAGCCCTTCGAGCCTGCCCCGCCACCCAACAAGATCATGGCTGATCTGTCGTGGCTCAGCTCCACATTCCCGCCCTCTCCCCATAACCCTTAATCCCCTCTCTCATCAAAAACCCATCAACCCGCGTCTTAAAAATATTTAGCGAGGCAGCCTCCACCACTTCAACGGGCAGAGAATTCCAGAGATTCACCACCCTTTGAGTGAAGAAGTTCCTCCTCAACTCCGTTCTAAACCACCCCCCCTTTATCTTGAGGCTATGCCCCCTAGTCCTACTATCCTTTCTGAGCGGGAAGAGTCTCTCCACCTCTATCCTATCCATCCCATTCATCATCTTATAGGTCTCAATGAGATCTCCCCTCATTCTTCTAAACTCTAACGAGTACAAGCCTAATCTATTCAGCCTCTCCTCATAGCTCAACCCCCTCAACTCCGGAATCAGCCTAGTAAACCTCCTCTGCACTCCCTCCAAGGCTAAAATATCCTTGCGTAAGTACGGCGCCCAAAACTGCACACAGTACTCCAGCTGCGGCCTCACCAATGCCCTATACAGCCGCAGCAAGACCTCCCTACTTTTATATTCAATCCCCCTCGTGATGAAAGCCAGCATCCCATTCGCCTTCCTGACCACCTGCTGCACCTGCAAGCTGGGTTTTTGCGACTCATGCACAAGGACCCCGAGGTCCCTCTGCACCGTCGCATGCTGCAGTTTTTCTCCACGTAAGAAATAATCCTTCCTACCATTATTCCTACCAAAGTGGACCACCTCGCACTTACCAACATTAAATTCCATTTGCCATTTCCTGGCCCATTCGCCCAGCCTATCTAGATCCTTCTGTAGACTCTCCCCACCCTCCGCACAATTTGCCTTTCCACCAATTTTGGTGTCATCAGCAAATTTCAACACCCTACACTCGGTTCCCTCCTCCAGATCATCTATATAAATGGTAAATAGCTGAGGCCCCAGCACCGACCCCTGTGGCACTCCACTAGTCACCATCCGCCAATCCGAATAGCACCCATTGACCCCCACTCTCTGCCTCCTATTTGACAACCAGTCCTCTATCCACGCTAACACCCTACCCCCAACTCCATGCCCCCTGACCTTCTGTAATAACCTCTTGTGAGGTACCTTGTCAAATGCCTTCTGAAAATCCAGGAAGACCACATCCACCGGCTCTCCTCTATCCACCGCCCTAGACACATCCTCATAGAACTCCAGTAAATTTGTCAGACACGACTTCCCTTTAAGGAAACCGTGCTGCGTCTGCTCTATCAAGCAGTTCCCCTCAAGATGCCTCGCTATTTCCTCCTTGATGACGGATTCTAACATTTTACCTACAACAGACATTAAACTAACAGGCCTATAATTCCCTGCCTTTTGCCTGGCACCCTTCTTAAACAACGGCGTAACATTAGCAGTTTTCCAATCTTCCGGCACTTCACCGGAATCCAGCGACGTCTGGAAAATAACCACCAAGGCATTCACTATCACCTCCGCCATTTCTTTCAGGACCCTCGGATGCATTCCATCCGGTCCTGGGGACTTGTCCACAATCAGCCCCCTCCAGTCTGTCGAGCACCACCTCTCTAGTAACAGTAATGTCATCGAGACCCTCCAGTCCTACCACCTTTCCATCTCTTAACATCCGGCAAATTATTCACGTCCTCCTCCGTGAAGACCGAAACAAAAAAGTTATTCAAGACCTCTGCCATATCCCCATCCCCTACCACTAAGTCCCCTTTCTCATCCTCTAAGGGACCAACATTCACCCTAGCCAGCCTCTTCCTTTTTATATATTTATAAAAACTCTAGCTTTTTTTTTATATTAAGCGCTAGCCCAGCTTCATAGTTTCTCCTACCCTTCTTTATCAACTTTTTTGTCAATCTTTGCTGACATTTAAACCTCTCCCGATCCTCTTCTCACCCACTACTCTTAGCTACTCTAAACGCCTCCGCTTTTAATTTAACACTTCCCTTCACCTCCTTCGTTATCCATGGCTTATTACCTCTCCTCCTACGGTCCTTTTTGACCATCGGAATAAATTTCTGCTGAGCACCAAGAAAGATCTCCTTAAAGATCCTCCACTGCTCCTCAGCAGACCTACCTTCCAACGCGCTCCCCCAGTCCACCTTCGCCAATTCTTCTCTCATCCTACCATACTCCCCTCTGTTCAAACAAAGGACGCGTGTCCGGGAACCCACTTTCTCCTCCTCCATCTGCACCAGAAACTCCATCATACAATGATCACTCTCCCCAAGAGGATCCTTCACCGCAAGTTCCCTAATTCTACCCGCCTCATTACATAGCACCAGATCCAAGATAGCTCGCTCCCTCGTCGGCTCCAACACACACTGTTCGAGGAAACTATCCCAGCAGCATTCCAAGAACTCCTCCTCGAGCCCACCGCTTCCAACCTGGGTCGACCAATCAATATGCAGATTGAAATCCCCCCATAACTACGGCTGTCCCATTCCTGCACGCCGCACTTATTTGTGTTGTAAAGTATAAATGCAGTGCAGTGTTATCAATTGTGTTAAGAAATTAGTAAGAGTTTAGTGTATTAGTTGCCTGCCAAATAATATTTATTTGATGTTGGTTTTGATTTTGTTGTTGCGGTAAAAGTCTTAGAGCTTAAAAACTTGTCATACGATTCCTTTGAGTAGGTTATGGGGAAATTCAAAACTCTTTTTAAAAGATTTCAGCCTCTATGGGATTGTAACAGTGCTGACTGACTCGGTGAGTACTGGGCTGTGGATGTCTAAGGTACAGTTATACATGTAAAACATCTAAGATACAGTTATACATATCTCTCCATCCCCTAAAAACTATTCTAAATACAGGTATTTGTAAATGAATTTCCTTATCAACTCACTCTGGAGGCTAGAAGTGAAATAACAAGTGGAAGCAAAATGATTGTAAAAAATGAGGTTAAGAAGTTCAATATCTTATGATGCCAAAAAAAGGACCAACATAGCTGCAAAAATGAATGCACGAATAAAAATGCATGTGATGCCATACTATAGACGTAAAAAGAACATTCCAATCTAAAATGTAAAATTTAAGAAACCTCCTCTCACTGACCAGGCCACTAACAATGCTGTTGGCAAGAAACCCAAAAGGTTATGAGATTTACTGAAATAAAGTTTGAATATATTAGCAGCTTCTCAATGGTCATTACAGTTTTAAAAATCTCAGCACAATATGTTGCAAATTCCTGCAGATCTGACTTGCATTTCTCTCCTTATCCTCAGTGAAACTCCACATTCATCAGTGGAACCCCACAAACTTGGACTCTGTAATAAATGTCACCCGATTACAAGGCAATGGAAAAATAGGTGTATTTTTTTCTCCATTCTGTTCTCTTAGCTCTGCTCCAATAGCCATTTTGCAAGTATGAAAATGATTAGTATTGGTGTTTTGTTTTAAACCAGCGAGGCACCACTACAGGCAAAAATAATCTTGTCATCCTCTGGAGCCTACACTTGCACATTGACTCCCAGAGATCAAAAAGAGGAAGCCCTAATAGATTTTCTCCAGTCCAGCGCAAGGGCAAAAGTCAGATGTAGCATCTCAACAGCTCCCCAGCACTAAGTGGATAGCTATCCCACCTATAGATGCAGGACATTATTGCACTGATGAAAGGACATTTACAGTCTTAGGCAAACAGAGGGGATTATTCCCACAAATGTTGGAAAAAAACCACAATTGTTGACACTGAAATTACTGAATGAAGTCACACTTACTTTGTATGGATAACTCCAACCACTTTGTGCCCTGGCAGCTATTGCACGGACCCTAAAGATCGCTTCAGAATCAGCCTTCAACTGAATCTCAAAAGAAGAGGCATCTATTCCGGAATAGGTTACACCTGCTTGCTGTGGAATAGCTGCTCCATTATTGTTACCAACCTCTTGCAGATGCACATCGAAAGATTCCACAAAGTCATATTCTGGAACCATCCAAAATATCTGGAATAATCAAGATTCACATTGTTTGTATATCCCTCAACATTCTCTTTGCAAATATTTCTGGGTTTTATCTCTACATTTAGTTTAGAATGAAATCCCATAATTGAATGGATAAATTAAATTGCAATTGCTCACTTTAAAGTCAATCCTCCAATAAATAGCCCATTTGGATTTAAAATATAACAAATTAACCACATCTGCTCTTTATTACATTTTAAAATATTCTGAACTTTGAATCCTGAATGTATATACTACCCACCTTCAGACACTTGAATTGCTGAGGTCTACATTATATTCAACAACATTCCTCTGGGAAACTTTAATTAGATAATGTTGAAAAATAACTCACATTTATCAGAATAAAACCTCAGTGCTGAAATGGTAATATTGAAGGTGATGGGTGAATTGTTAAAGAGTAACTAGTCAGTGGGAATAGAACATTTCTCAATACATTTTGACTAGGGTCTGCGTAAAGTATCTCAAATCTGCTATACTACAAAGCAGATTGACCAATCCTTAACTCTAATTCCTAAATTATGAACATAGCAGCTTTCCCCAGTTGTCATACATCAAGAAATGTATGCAGAGCCAGATTAAGTATAGGAAAGCATGGATTGATTAAAAAAAACAATCCAATCCATTCAAACGCATACATTTCTAAAATCATTAAATGGCAATTAACATGGAGCAGTACTACCAAAAAACTATCTGATCAATTTATTTGAAATGATTATGTGAAGGAACAACTATCTAATTATGCCAGTGAGGCAAAATTATTATCCAAAGACATGTAGGTAGCTTGGCAAGATGGTCTTAAAGCAAAAAACGGACCGGGATAGGGAAAGCATCCCACACAACCTTCATGATATCCCAACAGGAGCTTACCCTGCAGCACTTGGCATTGTTTTTAAAGTTTTTTTGCCTACTTCTGGTGGCTGCAGTGCCCAACATTCCCAGTGGTGCTGTTAAGGCTGCTGAGCTACCTGTAAAGTTCAGGTTGATGCCCTGCTATTTGCTTACACATACTGTTGACATGCATTTTCTGATGATGTTGGGCCATATGCCTAACCAATAAAATTCAGGCGAAAAGTGCTAGTATTTATGTCAGTAGTGTTTGGATTTTAAAATGTAAGAAAGGTCCTATCCGGCTTGCCAAAGTCATGTGACCTCTGCCATGTGGCACAGAGATGGTGGCAGGGGATCCATCTTATTTTATATTATATGTGAGACTTATATGAGACTTCTTGCTGCACTCATTGGACAGCCCCGGAGGAGGCAGGGGGACAGGGTGGGGGGGGGCGGTGCACAGGCTCAGATGGATCTCTGGTTGGCGGGGGGGAGGGGGTGGTGGAGTATCTCCCAAGTCCATCGTCCCCCCCCTCCTCCTTCACCCCGACCCCCCCAACAACCAGAGATCCATCTGAGCGCACCCCCTTCCACCGGGAGACGCCAGCGGAAGGCCAGGAAGATGCTGCAGGCTGTCCAACGAGTGCAGTAGGAAGTCTTACAACACCAGGTTAAACTCCAACAGGACTTTAACTTGGTGTTGTGAGACTTCTTACTGCGTTCACCCCAGTCCAATGCCGTCATCTCCACATCAACAAGTGCAGGTCAGAAGGATGGTGGAGGGAGAGCAGCAATCCAGGTAGGTTGGGGGTGTGCTCTGCCAAGGGGGGTGCCTGCCTCCTGGGGGAGGGGGGGAGGGGGGAAACCTGATCATGAGGGTGGGGGCTGGCTCCTGGGGGTGTCTGACCGTGGAGGGGATCTGCCGGGGGTCTGCCTCCCGAAGGAGTCTGATTGCGGGGGATAGGCTGCGTCCCAGGGGGGTCTGATTGCAGCTCATCCTCCCCCCCCCCCCGTTTCACCACGCCACCCCCCAGCTTTCTCTCTGTTTTGTCTTTTGCGCCCGGGGTGCTGTTTCAGTTTTTTTTCAATCTGTGCACGCACAGTTCAGAGCTCCGATCGTTCCAGCAGCGCTAAGCCCTGCCCCACAGCATGGACCAGGCCAGAGCTGGCAAAAAGCATATGGACGCACTGGAATGAGGATTCCACACTCAGATCCGTTCTACTTCTGGATCTGCCACTTAGCCTCCGATTGGTAAAATCTGGCCCAGTATGTATGCATGTGATGTATTCATAGCGGTTAAGGTGAAAGAGTTCAAATCAAAGGTCTTTGTTACCCTGGATGAGAAGGATGATTACTGGCAAATGAAACTGGATAAAAGTAGAATTTTTATCAGTACATTCCGGATGCTCTTTAAAAGGTACAGATGATTGTGCATGCTATTTTGAATTTCCAAGGTCCCAAAAGTGTAAAAATGTATACTGCATGAGATAGAATCATAGAATCCCTACAGTACAGGCCCATTGAGCCTGCACTGACTCTTTGACAGAGCATCTCACTCATGCCCTAACCCCAGAGCCCCATGTTTTTATCACGCTGATCCCCTTAACCCCACGTATTTCCTATTCTAATCCCCCTATCCTACACATCTTGGGACACTAAGGGGCAATTTAATATGGCCAATCCACCTAACCTGTACATCTTTGGATTGTGGGAGGAAACTGGAGCACTCGGAGGAAACGCAGGCAGACACGGAGAGAATGTGCAAACTCCACACAGACAGTGACCCAAGGCCAGATTTGAACCCAGGTCCGTGGCACTGTGAAGCAGCAGTGTTAAGCCACAGTGCTAGTCAATCATCTTCCCAGGGTGGATAGTGGATGACCCGCTCGTCTAAGGTTATGGGGCTACAAAGGAAGAAATCATGGCTGAGCCCAATCAGAATTTGGTGTGAGAATTCACCAGGTGAACCTGAAACTGAATAAGTGAAAGAACTGCAAAAAAAAATGCCTGAAGTCAAGTGCATGGATCATGCATTGACAACAAATGTTTTTGCCTGGATCCTGA
The DNA here is from genome assembly GCF_965287045.1 of Carcharhinus amblyrhynchos. Lineage (NCBI taxonomy): Eukaryota > Metazoa > Chordata > Chondrichthyes > Carcharhiniformes > Carcharhinidae > Carcharhinus > Carcharhinus amblyrhynchos. The sequence goes on along the minus strand of NC_137326.1, from coordinate 95,533,765 downwards.
TGAAGTGAGAACGGTGGCAACAATGCAGCAAGCAACAAATGTGAGAGCAGTGCAATGGCATGCTGGATTTGTGAACTTCCTAGCAAAATCTCTTTGCCTAATTTGTCATTGGAGTGTGAAACATTACGCAAGCTCACTTGCTATGGATTTGCAATGGTACTGGGGGCACAGAGCAAGAAGCAATTTTCACTGAAATCAAACATCCAGTGATCACAGCACCATTATTGAAATACTATAACATCAATTGTGAAGTCACCTGGCAAGTGACACTAGCAAGACAGGTCTTGGAGCAGCACAGACAATCCTGTTGCATTTACATCCAGGACGTTAACACAACAGAATGATGCTACATTCAGATTGAGAAAGAATGCCTAGCTTTGCTTGTTAGCAATTTCATTACTACCTGCTTGAGAGAGACAACCTAACAATGAAATCTGACCACAAGCCACTTCAAAGCATTTTTCTCTAACCCCGTACTGTCTGCTCCAAAGTGACTGCAAAAAATGTTACTTTGATTCTGGAGATATCATTTGGGTGTGACATACGAGCAACACCAGCAGCTGTACATCATGTCAGGAGCAACACTCCCCATGAAGAAGTTGTGAATGCCATAATAAAATGTGAGATCTTATGGAAATCTTACGTTACGGATTTCAGACATTGTGATGAGTGATAATGGCCCTCAGTTCAGTTCAGTAAAGAAAAACATTTTCACCCAGATGTTGGTTGGAGTCTGGTACAAAGTTCCTGAGTAGTGGTGGGTTGATTGAACTATTCAAAAGGGAATTGGATTATATCTGAAAAAAATGTGCAAGCCAATGAGGATAAGACAGGGGAGTGAGAGTCACTGCACACTTGATGGGCCAAATGGCCTCTTTCTGCACTATAAAATTTGTACGATTGTGTTATTTTGTGAGTTCATGAGCAATTAATTCATCTGTCTCACGAAGGATTGGTAAATGTAACACAATACATCATCTCTATATTATTACTGTCAAATGGAAAAGGCTGAGGCAGCAGTGAAAATTACTAAAAGAATCATCAAGAAATCAAGAAAATCTAGCACTGATGTATACCAGGTAATCTTTGAGTGGAGAAACATGCTGACTGAAAGCATGGGAAATAGTCCAGTCTAAAGATTAACATCATAGAACATAGAACAGTAAAATACAGTAGAGGCCCCTCAACCTTCGATGTTGTGCCGAGCTATGTCCAAACCCAAGATCAAGTTATCCCATTTCCTATCATTCTGGTGTGTTCCATGTGCCTATCCAATAACTGCTTGAAAGTTCCTAAAGTGTCCAACTCCACTATTACAGCAGGCAGTGCATTCCACACGCCAACCACTTTCTGAATAAAGAATCTACCTCAGACATCCCTCCTATATCTTCCACCATGAACCTTATAGTTATGCCCCCTAGTAACAGCTACATCCACCTGAGAAAATCGTCTCTGCAATTCCACTCTATCTATCCCCCTCATCATCTTATAAACCTCTATTAAGTCACCTCTCATCCTCCTCCACTCTAAAGAGAAAAGCCCCAGCTCCCTCAACCTTTCCTCATAAGACCTACCCTCCAAACCAGGCAGCATCCTGGTAAATGCCCTCTGCACTTTCTCCAATGCTTCCACATCCTTCTTATAGTGAGGTGACCAGAACTGCACACAATATTCCAAATGTGGTCTCACCAAGGTCCGGTATAGTTACAGTATAACCCCATGGCTCTTAAACTCAAATCCCCTGTTAATAAACACTAACACACTAGTGGAGTGCCCCAAGGGTCGGTGCTGGGGCCTCAGCTTTTTACCATTTATATAGATGATCTGGAGGAGGGAACCGAATGTAGGGTGTCGAAATTTGCTGATGACACCAAGATTGGGGGAACGGCAAATTGTGCGGAGGGTGTGGAGAGTCTGCAGAAGGATCTAGATAGGCTGGGCGAATGGGCCAGGAAATGGCAAATGGAATTTAATGTTGGCAAGTGTGAGGTGGTCCACTTTGGTAGGAATAATGGTAGGAAGGACTATTACTTACATGGCGAAAAACTGCAGCAGGCGACGGTGCAGAGGGACCTCGGGGTCCTTGTGCATGAGTCGCAAAAACCCAGCTTGTAGGTGCAGCATGTGGTCAGGAAGGCGAATGGGATGCTGGCCTTCATAGCGAGGGGTATTGAATATAAAAGTAGGGAGGTCTTGCTGCAGCTGTATAGGGCATTGGTGAGGCCGCAGCTGGAGTATTGTGTGCAGTTTTGGGCGCCGCACCTGCGCAAAGATATTTTGGCCTTGGAGGGAATGCAGAGGAGGTTTACTAGGCTGATACCGGAGTTGAGGGGGTTGAGCTATGAGGAGAGGCTGAATAAACTAGGCTTGTACTCGTTAGAGTTTAGAAGAATGAGGGGAGATCTCATTGAGACGTATAAGATGATGAATGGGATGGATAGGATAGAGGTGGAGAGACTCTTCCCGCTCAAAAAAGACAGTAGAACTAGGGGGCACAGCCTCAAGATAAAGGGGGGGGCAGTTTAGAACGGAGTTGAGGAGGAACTTCTTCACTCAAAGGGTGGTGAATCTCTGGAATTCTCTGCCTGTTGAAGTGGTGGAGGCTGCCTCGCTAAATATTTTTAAGACGCGGGTTGATGGGTTTTTGATAAGAGAGGGGTTAAGGGTTATGGGGAGAGGGTGGGAATGTGGAGCTGAGCCACGACAGATCAGCCATGATCTTATTGAATGGCGGGGCAGGCTCGAAGGGCTAGATGGCATACTCCTGCTCCTATTTCTTATGTTCTTATGTTCTTAAGCCTTCTTCATGGCTCTATCCACTTGAGTGGCAACCTTCAGAGCTCTGTGGATATAAACCCCAAGATCTCTCTGTTTCTCCACATTCCTCAGAACCTTGCCGTTCGACCCTTAATCCTCATTCAAATTTGTCCTACCAAAATGAATCACCTCGCACTAATCAGGATAAAACTCCACCTACCACTTTTCTGCCCAGCTCTGCATCCTATCAATGTCTCTTTGCAGCCTACAAGAGCTCTCCATCTCATCCACTACTCCACCAATCTTGGTGTCATCAGCAAATTTACCAACCCACCCTTCAGCCCCATCTTATGGATGGCCATAAAACATTAGACAGGGGTTGCAGGTGGAGAGGGGGACTGGTGGTGTTGAGATGGCGGTGCGGGCTCATTGGGCCGAAGGGCCTGTTTCCCGGGCTGATTTTGTTCTTTGTTCTTCTAAGTCATTGATAAAAATCACATATGGCAGAGGATCCAGCACTGACCTCTGTGGTACACCACTGGTAACTGGCCTCCAGTCTGAAAATTTTCCCTCCACCACCACCCTCTGTCTTCTATGAGACAGCCAGTTACTTATCCAATTGGCTAAATTTCCTTCTATCCTGCACCCCCTTACTTTCTTCATGAGCCTATCATGGGGAAACTTATCAAATGCCTTACTAAAATCCATGTATACGACGTCAACTGCTCTACCTTCATCTACACATTTACTTACCTCCTCAAAGAATTCAATCAAATTTGTGAAGCAGGACTTACCCCTCACGAAACCGTGCTGACTATACCCAAACTACTCTTCCAAAAGCAAAAAAACTACTGACACCAGAAGTAGCAACAGGCCTGAGTGCAAAAATCAAGACAGAAAGTCAACTTTCATTTTGACAAAGCAGCCAAATCATTGCCAAAGTTGAGCATTGGAGAGCTAGGCAGGGAACAGATTTTCAATGCTCTCAACAAGAATCAGCACACATGGAAACCTGGGACATGCATAGAGTAGTTGTCACCTTGATTATATGCAATGGAAGTGAATGACTAAATATACCTGTGGAACTGCAGGCATATAACGCTGCTGATTATGAAGATGGGATATCCCCAACTATACAGAGGACCAAGTATCTCCAACAACAGTTAACACGACAACAACAAGCACCACAGAAAACACACTCCCCAGAGAAAGAACATCACCCAGGTGAACAGTCAATGGAAACATGCATGTGTACTATTAAGAGACCTGCATGATTTAATGACTATACATACAATGCATATGCGGAAACTGACTGGTATAATGAACAGCTTGTTAATGCACGAGAACAGTTGTGGTATCATGGGCAACTTGGGTAACTTACTGTTACACATGATAGTGCTAGCAAATTTAACTTTAGTTTCTTATGGAAAGCAGGATGTTTTTGGTTTTGAAATGCAATCATGTCAGAAGGTCCTATCTGGCTTGTTGTAGTCAGCTGACCTCTGCCATGAGGCACAGGGCTGAGAGAAGCCACCTTTCATTGAGTTAATTAAGACATGGTACAAGAAGCACTGTAATTCTTTGAGTTTGTAACAAATACTGTCAATGACGGCACCACTATTGTTCTCCATTTTCATGAATGGATTAGGCTTTGGAATCTGAAATACAATTTCAGAATTTGCAGATAACATCAAATAGTGGGATATAGCTAATGTAGACAAGGACTGTGACAAAATACAGGAAGGCAGAATGGGTGTAATTATCAAATTCACTTCAACAATGATAACTTTAATAGGTACATGTTGGTAGAAAGAATAAGGAGACCGCATAGCCTATGAAAAAATATCTAAATGGGATAAAGCAATGGTAAGAGATCTGGGATATAGATACAAAGAATCAGTAAGGCCATCTTTTTAAAGCAAGCAAAGCACTAGGTTTGTTTTCTAGGCGAATTAATTCCAACTTGTTAAACTTGCATTGATTAGATCAAATTTGGAATATTGTAAACTGTCCTGGATTCCACAGTATAAACAGGAAACAGAAGCAATGGAGAAGGTGCTGGAAATTGTTACTAGAATGCTTCCAGACTTGAGATATGTTGTGTGTTTCTGGAAAAATTGAAAAGGCTGGGGCTTTTTTCTCTTGAAAGGAGAAGACTGAGGAGTCAGTTGAGTCTCCAAGATAATGAAAAGGTTTGACAGCCTGTTGAACAAGAGAAGATAATAGAGTTAGCCTAGAACCAGCAGATTAAATGTCAAGATGAGAGATAAGCCCAAACATTACTGAGGGGAAAGCACAATATGAAATCATGTGGCAGAAAAGAGTCAATAAGGAGAACAAGGGACTCTGTCAGCACCATTCTCAGCCTTTATCATCAACATTTACATTCCTTTTGTCTTTTTGCCTATGTCATTCTTATCAATTACAGCACCCCCCCACCGCACAACCCTCATCCTCACTAGTATAAATCTTATTTGATTTTCCTTTCTTCAGCTCTGATGAAGGATCATATCCTGACCCAAAATGTTGGCTCTGTTTTCTCTCTCTCTCTGCAGATACTGTCAGACATTCTGAGATTCTCCACATTTTCTGTTTATGTTTTGTGAAGGAGAACACAGGACTTGGCAGAATGTGTAGATAGGCCCTGATATTTAGTTTTTAAGTATACAATACTCACAGGTATCTGGCATAGTACCTGAAGGGTATTTGAATCTGAAAAGTGCATGACCATGCTTGATTGTACTTTGCTTATGCATTTTGATGCTGAGATTAATAAAAGCGAGACAATAAAATGCTAGTGTCTAAGTCTTATACACAATTCAACTTTGCAACCAATGAGCAATTCAACATTGGAAAGGTTGCGCTCTGTCAAACCTATGACGTTGAAAACTGGAGACAGTTGATACTGGACTGACATAATCCTTGAATTAAACTTGACAAGTCCTGGGACAGGAGGGAAGTTCTTCCCACAACCTATAGTCTACAGTAACAACAATGCAGCAAGACAAAGCATAAGGAGTACATACACATGTGATTGTAACTAAATTGCATTAAGTAAAACAAATATGCATTTAAGTTATGTAACATAATGACATGCTAGTTGCTTAGAAAACTAGTCAACCTACTTCACAGTCCTCAACTCTTGTAGTCACCTAGATAGGGGGAGTTTTTGTTAGGGGTATAAATAATATGGGAGATTATTCAGCTCCACATGAGAGCTAGATCCAAAAGGAAAAGAATTTTAAAAATGTCTGACTGAGAAATAGAGAATGTTTGACCAACACTTGAAGCGATGATTGGAATAATATGTACAGGGTATCAATAGTTGAAGAGAATGTGACTGCTTGATTATACTCTGTCTGAATAATTTATTTTGGCTTCTTGTGGATTATTTGGTTTGATCTGATTTGTTGTTATCACGTGTATTAGTGTACATGAAAAGTATTCTATCTTGCACGCTATACAGACAAAACATACCGTTCATTGAGTACATACAGAAGAAGGAAAGGAGAGCATGCAGATGTAGAGTTACATTCATAGCTGGGGTGTAGAGAAAGATCAACTTAATATAAGGCCATTCAAAGGTCTGATGGCAACAAGGAAGAAACTGCTCTTGAGTCGGTTGGTACGTGATTTCAAACTTTTGTATCTTTTTCTCGACAGAAGAAGGTGAAAGAGAGTATATCCAGGCTGCATGGGGTCCTTGATTATGGTGGTTGCTTTTCCAAGGCAGCGGGAAGTGTAGACGGAGTTGACGGATGGGAGGCTGGTTTGAGTGATGGATTGGGTTACATTCACAGGCCTTTGTAGTTTCTTGCAGTCTTGGGTGGAGCAGGAGCCATACCAAGCTTTGACACAACCAGAAAAAATGCTTCCTACGGTGCATTTGCAACTCCTGCTTCTAAGTCATATGTTCTTATCGCAAAGCCAGGGTCACTGAGTATTTTTAAGGTTGCGTTAGATATATATATTCTTGATTGACAAGTGAATCAAAGAGTATAGGGGTAGACAGGAAAATTGAGTTGAAGCCACAATCAGATCATCCATGCCAGAGCAGGCCCAATGGGCTGAATAGCCTCCTCCTGCACCAGATTCATAATTGTGTGATCTCTTCATGTCAGGTTTAATAAATGTAAAAGAAGAAATTTCTGGCATCTAAGACTAGCACTTAATTCAATTTTAGTTAATGAATAATTCAACACAGTAATGCAATTTTTCCATTTGTATGAGAAACTAAAACTAGGAACCAAAAATATAAAATAATCGCTGAAATCTAACTGGGAATTTTGGAGAAATGTCCTTAACCAGAGAGTATCTAGAATGTGAAGTGCTATTTGAAAAAGGCTAGGAAGTTTTACTGGTTCTGGACAACGTTCTGTGTTCAATGAACTCTACCAAAAAACACAGGTTAATGTTGGTCAATACCTCAGTGCTATTTGTGAGACATTCTGACACACAAAATGGCTGCTAAGTTCAGATACAAGGAAAATGGCTGAACTTCATAGTATGTGAATTATTTAGGACTTCATTAGGTATACTTTCTTATAAATTGTTCTGTCTGCCTTTCTTTTTATCTCTGGTGAAGGATTTTCCTCCCTTGTGTCAGTCTAACCTGGTTTGATAAAAGGCTAATCTAATGAGTCCTTCTAATGAATTCCTGCCTGATTATATCCTCCCATAGCAACTCTGGATGTCTGGCTTCCTCAATACAGAGGTTTTGGACTGAACACCTCAAATTTAGTTGGAAATCCAAGGGAACACACATGAGCAAAAAAACATTTGGAACTGAATTCAACCGATTCATAATTTCATTGCATGCTTTTGTTACCTTTAATGGTGCATTATGGAGGTCACAGTGGTCCTCCGTGTCAGCTTAAGCAAATAAAACTGCTCTGGAAACTGCTACATTGAATGGCGAAATCTATGCTAGAAGATGCATTCCTGATATTGCGATATTAATTATATTTCTTCCAAAGAAGTTCCCTTTGGACCCACTACTGAAAGCAATGGTGGGAAATTTGAATTGTCCAGATATGTGGGTTTCAGTTCAGGCAGCAGGTTAAGAAACAGTTAAAACTGTTGACACGTCCAGAAGCCAGCAAGAACACATTGAATCCACCTTTAATTGAGCTTCTTCCACTTCCAGTATCTAGATGGCTTTTGTGAAACAGGTGGGATTGGAACATGTAAAAAGTGACTATTAAGCACCTGTTTAACTCAGAATTCTGGCTTTCCTCTGTGCACGCAGATTTAACAACACCAGGTTTTAGTCCAACCGATTTATTTGATAGTAAACGCACAAGCTTTCGGGTTAGTCCCTTTGTCAGGTGAACTTTGTCAGGACTAACCCGAAAGCTTGTGCGTTTACTATCAAATAAATCGGTTGGACTAAAACCTGGTGTTGTCAGACTTTTTACTGTGTTTAGCCCAGTCCAACGCCGGCACATCCACATCACACAGATTTCACAGAGCAGGCCCAATGGGCTGAATAGCCTACTACTGCTCCAAATTCATAATTTGTATGATCTCTTCATGACAGGCTTAATAAATGTAAAAGGGGAAATTTCTGGCATCTAAGACGGGAACTTAATTCAATTTTAGTTAATGAATAATTCAACACGGTAATGCAATTTTTCCATTTGTATGAGAAACTAAAACTAGGGACCAAAAATATAAAATAATCGCTGAAATCTAACTGAGCTTTGTGTAACTCTCCCTGGAAACCAAGCAACAGGACAATTCAAATTGATGGGGTTGACCCAATGACAGGCAACAATGGCTTAGAAAACGGATCTGACACTTGCCTCCTTGCCTAAGTGAAAGGCTTTTGCCCACAGGAAATGTTCTGAGTTATTTTTTTCACTGCTTTAGAGGCAATTTCCAATATTTTCTTGTTTGGATTATATTTTCCTTTGATCTGTACTACTTAGTTGTCAGCCTTCACTGCAGCATGGGTGCAACTTACATGCTCTGGACCTCAGATGAGAAACAAAATGCACAACAACACCATTGACAAGAGCTGAAGCAACACCAGCCAGAACAGCAACCAGAGGAGCAGCAGCCAGAGTGACAGCCAGAGCAGCAGCAACACTAACCAGAGCAGCAGCAGCCAGAGTGACAGCCACAGCAGCAGCAACAGCAGCCAGACCAGCAACACACTATCAGGTGGTCACTAATATTTGCAACCTCCTAGAAGAAGACCTCCTGCTAAGTGGACTAGTTGGGAGAGCAGCATCAGCAGCCAGAGCAACAGCAACCAGAGCAACAGTAGCCAGAGCAGCAGCCAGCCAGAGCAACAGCAGCCAGAGCAACAGCAGCCAGAGCAGCAGCCAGCCAGAGCAACAGCAGCCAGAGCAACAGCAACTAGAGCAGCAGCTGCCAGAGCAACAGCAGCCAAAGCAACAGCAACCAGAGCAGCAGCCAGTTAGAGCAACAGCAGCCAGAGCAACAGCAGCCAAAGCAACAGCAAACAGAGCAACAGCAGCCTAAGCAACAGCAACCAGAGCAACAGCAGCCAGAGCAACAGCAGCCAGAGCAACAGCAGCCTAAGCAACAGCAACCAGAGCAACAGCAGCCAGAGCAACAGCAGCCAAAGCAACAGCAGCCAGAGCAACAGCGCACCACCAGGTGGTCACTAATATTTGCAACCTCCTGGAAGAAGACCTCCTGCTAAGTGAACCAGTTGGGAAGCATTGCCAGCGGCTATCACAGTCACCATAATGCTGTATTTGTTTGCCTCCAGCTCCTTCCAGTATGGCAAATCTTATGCAATTTCACAATCTGTTGCCCACAAGCGCAACTCCCAGGTGACTGATGCTAGGTTTTTCATTTGTGTACACTCCCCACTAATGAGAACAATCAGAATGAGTAAATGTTAGGATTTGCTGCTGTGGTTGATTACAAGAGCTACAAGCAATCATTGGTTGCCTAAGTGTGGAAATCATGTCACCCCCGCTTCCCCCTCCCCTCTGGCATTCTGCACTCCCATCCACATCCAGGAGTATCCATTACCCTAAAGGGAGGTCAATCCAGTAGTGTTCAGATGGTCTGCAGCCACAGAAAGCCCATTATGTATTTCTGTGTAAGATTTTCAGGGTGTTGTCATAAGGCATCTGTTTTGCTGCCTCTGAGTGTTTTACACATCTTGAAGCTGAGTTAGTGTATAGCTCTGTGGAGACAAGGACTACCCTCTAGAGATGTTTCTCATGACATATAGAGTTCACAGAGGACCTCAAGCACTGTCAGGCAGGAAATGTGCAACAAAAACCCCAGGAGTAACAGAATCACAACAGCAATAACCAGAATGCTGAACATTTGATTCTGGTGCTTGGACAAATTTGGCTGCACCATTCCATTTGGGATAGTCAGGGTTCCCAGAATGGTAAAGGAGCATCAAAGGAAGAGTAACAGGAAGAGGATAAAGATGAAGAAAGATGAGGGCGGCACAGTGGCCCATTGATTAGCACTGCTGCCTCTCAGCTCCAGCAACATGAGTTTGATTCCCCGCTGGAGTCACTGTCTGTGTGGAGTCTGCATGTTGTCTGCATGCATTTCCTTTGGTTGCTCTGGTTTCAAAGTTTAAACTTTATTTATTATTGTCACAAGTCAGCTCACATTAACACTGCAATGATGTTACTGTGAAAATCTCCTACTTGCCATACTCTAGCACCTGTTCGAGTATACTGAGGGAGAATTTAGCCAATGCACCTAACCTGCACGTCTTTTGGACTATGGGAAGAAATCGGAGCATCCTGAGGAAACCCATGCAGAAATTAGGAGAACGTGCAGACTCTGCATGCACAGTAACCCAAGCCGGAAATTGCTCTTCCCACAGTCCAAAAGATGTGCTGCTCAGATGATTGGCCATGCTAGATTCTCCCTGAGTGTACCCCAACAGGTGCTGGAGTGTGGCACCTAGGGGATTTTCACAGTAACTTCATTGTAGTGTTAATGTAAGCCTTACTTGTGATATTAATAAATAAACAAACAAATAAACATATACTGGGGGCACTTGTAGTCACAAATGTGGCATCAAGTGATGATCATGACACATATGATTCAGGCATGCTTCAATTAACCTGAGGCAGTGCAACCACCTGGCCCACTCTGCCCCCAGCACCCAGCATAAAGCAACTGCACTAACAACAATGTATCCCTTTTACAGATACCCAGAGCTCTTCTCCCTCTCCTGTCACATTATGTTGACACAAGATGGCAGTTGGTGGACAACAATGGGCAAGATGAGAAAATGGAGCAGAAAAATCAATTTATCAGTGCATGAAGAATGAGTTAGAAATATGATATTGGGCCCAATTCACTCCCTATCTCCACTGCACTGGTCGAGTAGTGTAGCAGGGTAGGAAATTTCAGAGGGAGGCCAAAATCAGAATCGCATCTGATGCCCTGCAGGTCACAATTCTCCAGGACCATTTTTTTTGACATAATCAGCTGCCTGCCAGGCAAGGGCACAAGGCTGATTTTAATATTCATGATGTAATTTATATGTATTTAGCAAGCTCCAGACGCTACTGTCCAGGTTAATTTTGCTTTCAGACCTTGCTTGTGGAGGTCCACAACCTGGGGGATCACAGCTTGTCCCCAGCAATGGGGACCAGAAGTGACGGCCTCGCTGGTGAGACCAGAGACCATTGAGGCTCACTGGGAGGTCAGAATCAGGGGCTAGACAATGCCCCTTGAGCAGTGTCAACCTGGTACTCCCAGCCTGTGACCTTGGCAGTGCCCACCAAGCACCCTGGCACTGCCAGCCTATTACACTGGCAATGCCAGTGGAGGGGAGGGAAGGTGGGACTCTACATCGGGAGTTGGGGGCTAGTGGTTCGGCTGGTGATTGGGGTTATGGCTACCAATTAGGGGAGGGTTAGAGGGGAGGGGTTCCAAGGCGAGCGATCAAGTGTCAGGGCTGGCGATCAGGAGATGGGTGATCAGGGGACAGTGGGGAAAGGTCAGGCCCTGTGATCTGGGGTCAAGCTGGCAATTGGAAGGTCAGTGATTGCAGGGGAGGGATCAGTGTTGGCAATCGGGATATCAACAATTGGGGAGAAGGTTGCGGGGGAGACCAAACAACTGGCTATTGGGGGGAAACACTTCGAATTACTTTGGGAAAATTGCCCCCAGTGTTTGGAATTTGCCTCAAAAAAATTTAAATATCGAATATGTGTGAAAGCTGGAGTTGTTCACAATGGCGGTTACAGTGGGAGGGTGTCAAGATACGCCCTGGGCATTGGTACCTTACCAGGTGACAATATCCAGGGGACACTTTGCCTACCTGCACCTGATCCTCCTGGGGGGGCTCATTGTCCCCTTTCACTCCAGCAGGGTCGGGCCACTAGCTCCCCGAAACTGGAAGCTACTGTGAACCCTGCTGGAGTAAAATACCCCTGGCGGGATGGGAGAGGTTAGCGGGCCTGGAGACTTCAGTGCAGGGCCCGCTAATTGTATGTGAAAGATATTTAAATGAATATTTAAATCGTTTCAGCACCTCCCTTCCAATTTCCGGCGCAGAGCAGACGCCGCTGGAAATCCGACACTGGGAGACAATATCACGGTGGGAACGTGTACGTGAATCCTGCGCATCGCAGCGGGATGGGAGAATCACGGCCTTTGTGTTTAATAATACCTAAATGAATGCCCTGTGCAAATACAAATCCTGTATCTTTTTTCTACCAACTCAATGTACTGCTATGCTGTGGGCTTCAGCAGAGCTACAGTCAAGCTGCTCCGACCGCTCCTCTGACAGGTAAGGAAAATAAATATTGTAGCCCCACATGGCAGAATCTACAAGTTACTTCTTGCTGTTCACTTCGACAAATCAACTGCTGCCCAATTAAAAAATGTCATCAGAAAAAAAAACAGAAAATGGGTTCCACAGACATGTATTCTCACACAGTCCAAGAAAATAAACTACCAGAGCAAAAAAGCCATAGAAGCTGGAAATCTGAAATAAAAACCAAAACTCCTGGAAAAAACATGGCAGATCTGGTAGTACCTCTGAGACAGCAACAAAATTAACGTTTAAGATCCATGAATTTTCATCAGAGCTAGGAAATGTTTGAAATATAATAAGTTTTGAGTAAAGTTGAGAAGAAGAATAAAATGGAAGGTCTATGATAGAGTAGGTCAAGTTGATTGTCATTTCAATTCTCCACATTAATCTCACTCTGATCTTTCCATCCTTGGCCTGCTCTGCTGCTCAATGAAGCTCAATGCAACCTTGAGGAACACATCCTTATCACTTTGCACTTTGCAGGCTTAGCACTTTGCAGACTTCTGTCTCAAAATTGAGTTCAATAAGATTAGATCACAAACTCTGCCCCCATTTAATTTTGCCTTTTTTTTCCTGGTATAATTTCTTTCACTTAAATTTCCATCTTATTTTGTTTACTTTGTGTTTGGATGGGAGTTGTTTGGGATCTTTTCATTCACACTTTTCACTTGCTTCTTTACTCATTAGCATTCCCTTTGGCCCTGTAGCCATGAGATTGATTGACAGTTAGGGCGCTATTTTACGAACACGCTCGCGCAAGACCGAAAATTTCCACCTGAAGTCAACAGACATTTCTGCCCACCATGGGTGATGGGCAGGGCAGTCGAATTCCAATGTTAATCTCTCCAGCCCAGTACCCTGTTATACCATTTACGTGTGCTCTCAGGCCTTTTGTTAAGTGCTGGCCATGGTTTCTTGGATAAATGCTCTGTGATGGGAATGAAAACATAAAACAGTCTATATGCCTAGTCTAACAAGACAAATGTGTAATTGCTTAGGATCAGGCCTGCCTCTGATTCATCCACAATTGTCTTCATCCCCTATTCCTCACTGGAATGGTTACTGAGGGCTGGTAGTGACAAGTGTAGAACTATAAAGCAGCATGAATCATTAGCTTCAGTGCAGAAGGGGTTGCTATCTAACCATACAATCCAAAATTAATGGATATTTTGCTTGACTGATTTCACTCACAATAATTGATCATCTCATTAATCAAAAGTCATAATGTGATCATGCTGCTTTTAAATGACCAATCTGATTGCTTTAAGTTTGATTGGCAGAGCTCTTGGTAAAGGTATCTGAAGACATGTTAAGTAGATTTATTCTTAAACAGGAATGAGTCATTGGCCCACTGTAATTGTTTTAGTGGCAACTGTTAATCATTCCCAGAAGGAAAAAATAAGTAAAATCTATGCCAGGATTTCTTGGATGGTGAAGTTTCCCTACCAGCTATCTGAGGAATTGGCAGTGAATACATTGCCACTGCTACTAGCTACTCCACAACCACTTAAAGCTCAATGAGTGTTAGTTGGCTGAAGGCAGGACTTACCCCTCACTCAGGAGGAAGTTCTGCCTCAGAAAGCTGCTATGCAACTTGATTGAATGATGGGTCTGTAGCCCCAGCAACCCCAGAAGCCACAATGGACAAATCTGGGACTACAAGCAGCCCCCAGAGTCTAAGAGTGAGATTTTCCGATCCTACCCACCACCAGGGTTGTCTAGTCAATCCTCAATCCATGCTAATATATTACCCACAATCACATGAGCTCTATCAAAAGACTTCAGCAAATCCAAATGCACTGCATGTTCACTAATTATATTTTAACCCAGTATGTTAACTCCTCAAAATCTGATCAGCTTGTCAAATGCAATTTTCCTTTTCTAAAACACTGTTTCATCTGCTAAGCATGGAATCTTCTGAAAAATGCATTTGCAGCTTACCTTGGCTGTATTTTCATGCAAAATATGGTGGTAAATAGTTGGTGGCACAAGAATATCAGTATCCACTTCATCGCCTTGGCTGGTCTTCGAGGCGTTTTCTTCTGGACTAACCTCACTTACAGAGCTGATAGCATTTCCTTTCTGTTCTTGTTGATCTTCAGTAGTAGTTTCCTGGGATAATTCTGATGGAATTGAGTTTATTTCTGTTTCTTTAGTTTCTGGTTGTGTTTCCGCGGGAACAAAAGTTTTCTTCTTACTTAAAGGTGATGCTTTCTGGCTTTGCAACAATTCATGTGTTTTTGTAATTGGTGAAAAAATTTCATTCATTTGGGCTAAAACTTTTTCAAAGTCCAATTTAGGCGGCTCAGCTTCCTTTATCAATAATTTGTATCCAGGTACATTAATATTTGCCACTTTCACCTTTAACCGTTCTATTAAATTGTTAACGGTTTGCAAGAGTACAAACTCATTCATTTCTTTGACTGCTTCCTTGGCAAACTGAATCAAACCTTCCGTACCTAACACTTCTTTGGCTGTTTCTTCCATGTAACGGTTTATACTTGCTACCTTCATATTTATTTCATTGTCAAATAGTTCTTTAACCTGTTTCTCATGCTGTCTGAGTTGATCGTGTAAGAGCATAAATCCATCAGATACCTCCTGCTGTAACTTGGTTTTATTCTCTTGAAGCTTGGATTTAAAAATACTCAGCCTCAGCAAATCATTTTCACTTTCATCCTTAACTGAAAGACAAACAGAAATAACTTTGCAAAGTAATTTATAAAAATGTCCAAATTCGCCTGTGGCATGGACCAAAGGCTGTTAAGCTGCACCAATACAAATATATTTACAGACATGCTTATCACTCAAAGGCACTATATGAATAAAGATTGCCCCCTTAGAAAAGATATTGATGACCAAATCCATGTAAATGTGTTTCAACAATGTTCAATGGACTGCTGGATAGACTGAGAGTCCCACTGCTACCTGCTCCTCCTCCATTGTAGATAAGGCTCTGTCCCACAGGATAGGCGTGAAGTAATGAAGACATTGTATAAGAACAAAAGCAATTGAGGGGATTGTGATACTACTGGGGTATCTCACTCCACTGGGAAGGCCTTTGCCAGAGTCATTCTGGTGAGGCTTGATCAACCACTCAACATAACATATCTATCTGGTGGCACAGAACAAGTAAATCCACAGTAGACATGAGCTTCTTTCTACATCAACTTTGATTGGTAGAAGGATTAGAAGGGACATGAGGAAAATTTTTTTCACCCAGAGGGTGGTTGGTAGGTATCTGTAATTTGCTGTCTGATTTGGCAGTGGAAGCAGAAACCCTCAACTAATTTAAAAGATACCTGGATCTGTGCCTAAAGTGCTGTAACCTGCAAGGTTGTGGACCAGGTGTTGGACTATGGGATTAGATTGGCGGGGGCTAGTTTTATTTCTTTTTTCCTTCTTTTTGTACCATAATTTTGCTATGGTTCTAAGGTTTATTATTAGCTTCTGAAAAGCAGCAGTTGGCTATTCGGTGTGCAGATATACAAAGAAGAAGGTAAAACAATAATGATAGCTGATTCAGTAGTTAGGGGAATAGACTTTTCAGTAGCCATAGACATGAATCCAGGATGTGTTATCTCACTGGTACCAGAGTCAAGGATGTCACTGAGAGGCTGTAAAATCCTTTAGGGTGGACAGTAAACAACCAGCCATCATAGTGCACAGTAGTATGAATATCATAAGCAGAAAAATGCAGCCCTGCGGTCAGAATTTAAGAAGCTAGGTATGAAATTAGCAAGCAGGATCTCAAAAGTAATAGTGTCTGAATTACTCCCAGTACCACGCTTAGGTAGGTATGAAAATTGAATGATAGAGTAGATGAAAGTGGCTGGAAATGTGGTGCACCTACATCTGGCTCCAGACCCACAGCAATGTGGTGATTCTTAACTGCCAATGAAATGATGTGATGAGCCACTTGGCTTAAGGATAATTAGACATGGGCAATAAATGATGGCCTTGGCAGTGAAGCCCACGTACCCATGAAAGAATAAATAAAAATGCATTTGCCTTTGTGAGACAGTTCCGAACAAGAATGATAATCCCAAGTTTCCCCAGTTCAGGATGATGGAACATTGAGACTGGTTCTGGGGGAGATGGGACCCTGTGAAAACCAGATAGCTGCAATCAAAAAGAGCCAATTCTGAGTTCCTCACAGAGCAATTTCCTAATGCTGTTGGGAAGGGTTTAAATTATCTTGGCAGAAGTGTAGGTAACAGGAGGAAATATCAGAGAGGGATATTAGGGTGTACAGAATACCAGGAGAGATAGGTAGCATTAGAAGAGGGGATAGTAATTTATTAGGTGGGGTTAGAGTAAGGGGGAAAGTAATAAAGTCTAAATCAGGGAATGCATTGAATGTGGTAAATAAGATCAATGAGTTACAGGCACAGGCTGACATGTAGGAATATGTTGTTGTGGATATAACAGAGACCTGCCTCAAAGCCTCTGTCAATGAAGAAGCCGATTATTATACCAAATAAGAGTTTAGGCCAGGTGGCCATGGGAGTCAGGCAGAAACCACTAGAACTTATTGTCTCCAAGCTGTCAGAGAATATCTGTAATTGGCCAATGTATATGACATTTACTAATGATGACTTGTAATAATGATGATTTGCTCACGTTGAGCCAGAAAGTGGGCAAAATGTCTTTAGAAGTTGTATAATTGTATTGCCACTGTGATGTAACTTCAGAGAAGAATTGGATTTCCCAGACCTCCTCTCCCAGGGCATTGATCAATAAAGAAATGTCTTTCACCAGTTGTGAGTCTTTGTATTAACTAAAGTTAAGTTCAATACTTTGCCACTGAAAAAAACCCCAAATAGTTGACTTTTGTATGGAAAGTTGGAGAATTTGTTTGATGAAATTTGTTGAAATGGTTGCTTTATAGTGGGTTTTATTTCAACATGATAGGCAGACAGTAGGAAAGCAATGTGTGTGCCTGTTGTGATTGCAGAATTGTGGTTGGCTTCATTCCTATTGCAGTCAGCCTAGCGCAAGGGCATGTGTTGGTCACACACCCACACTTCATTTTGTTCCTCTCCCTCCTCCTCAGCTACTCGCCATATTGCTGGTGGCAAGGCTGTGCACACTATAAGACAAATTGATGAGTAACACAGGGTACCTTCAGAGTAGTTTAGGGCAGTGGAAAAACTATTTCAGCACCCCAACTTCATGCTTTTTGTGTGGTGACATGACTTTTGTTATCTACATGCCAATCAAGTTATGTTTAAGCTGTGGAGCGAAGTCTGAGCCAGGTGGTCAGTGGATAGCACATGTTACCTGGCAGGCATCCTCTGGTTTCTCCTGGTGACTCATATACTGAGATAACAGAAGACTGGCACAGAATAAAGAAAAAAGGCATTGCTACTGCTGCCAGTACAAGTTATTCATCTCCATGATGTTCTGAACTCGCTAATTGCACATTCAAGGAATGGAATTTTTTTGCAGTTGTGGTACATCACTGCATTTAGGCGCAAAGCCCCATGTGTGCCATCGATGGCACCCTTCATGGGGAAAGCCTGGCTTCACCCGCTTCTCTCTCGTCAGGGAGAAGACAATGAACTACTCTCTTGTCCTAGAATAAATAATGTTTGTCATTTGCTTCATTCAGCTATGAATGACAAACTAGGAGAAAAAAAAACAAACCCAACTCCAGCCTGAAAAGCTCTCAATATAGTAAATTGCATGGCCATGGTCACCTTGACAACCTCTGCCAGTGCTGGCCTTATAAACACTTTCATGGTAAAATAGAAACAATACACATTCTCTTCATGGCTCAGGTTGAGGCATGAGGAAAGCTCTCAGAAGAGCGACAGGGTGGCACAGTGGTTAGCACTGCTGTCTCACAGTGCCAGGGAACTGAGGTCAATTCCAGCCTGGGGTGACTATCTGTGTGGAGTTTGTACATTCTCCCTGTGTCTGTGTGTGTGTTTCCTTTGGGTGCTCCATTTTGTTCCCACACTCCAAAGATGTGCACATTGGGTTGATTGGTCATGCTAAATTGCCCCTCAATGTCAGGGGATTAGCAGGCTAAGTAGTGCAGTAACGGGGATAGAACCTGGGTGGGATTGTTGTTTGTGCAGGCACAATGGGCCGAATGGCCTTCTTCTGCACTATAGGGATTCTATGAAGATGGAAGATCAAAAAGACTTCCTGCTGAGAGCCCTCTCACCCACTTCCTCCCGTGGTGAACAGCTTGTCCTCTGTTTTGTCTTCCTGTCATACTGCTGGTCAATGGTAATGGTGCCAGTGGCATCCATGGCTGGAATAGCGTGACCAGATTTTGTAAAGTCAAAACTGGGACATATTGAAAAATCAGTGAAGCTCCTTAATGATTGACATGCTGCAAGACCAATGGCAGGAGTCTGGGAAGGGAATTTGAAGGTAGAAGATCTTGTAATGACATCTTCTAGAAAACATTCAGCCAGAGAGTGATAATTCTTGTTCACCATTTAAGGGTAAGACAAGAACATGTTTATTTTCAAGTAAACACCATATAGAGGCTGCAGCCTGTGCCTGCAATCAGCTCCTGAGAAGGTTCCAGGACATGCTTATCAAGTCCTGCTTATCGAGATGATTCCCCCAGCTTGCTCCCTAATTGGTTCCCTCGGTCATGTGATACTTACTCTGCAGATTGGTCCTTAAGTGGAGAATCACTTCATTTCTCTCTCTCTCTAAGTCCCATTATTTGAATGTCAATACTCAATTTACACAGTCCCAGGCAAATAAATATTTAGCACAGGAATCCAGTCCATTATAAATTAAGTCGTTCAATGGTCTCCCATACCTAGTGGAAGGGCATAACGCCTCTGTCTGGGGTGCTTCCACTGATGGGCTTCCAGTAGAAACCACAAACACTCTTTAGGAACAGGTATCTTGGTCCCATTTATTATGATGGGGACATCAGTGGCGTGTCTATAGGATGACCTGGTACTTCAATGCTTGAACAGTCCATAACATTCCCAGAGGATAGTATAGCTGCTGATAGCAGTACTGGCTGTTGGGGCAACTCTCACTCCCACAAGTGGTCTATGTGCTTCTGGATGATCCTTCCTTCTCCATCAACCAGTTTTGGATACAATGGGCCCAATTTTACTATCAAGTTGCGCCTGTTTACAGGCATGAAAACTTGGTAAAATCGGACGTGGGGTGAGTAGCGCAATCCACGCCTGCCTCTGCGCTGGTTCCCATTTACCAACGCCCAAAAATGGCCATGGCCGAGACCACACCACACCCAAAACGGATGAAACGGGCATTTATGCATTTGCATACATTTAAATTGAAATAATAGGCTGCATGCCCAACTTTATCCACACTTTCCCCTTGATCATCACGTTCGCCAATCCGCAAATTGGCGCAAAACAGACATGGTCCATAAAAGTCTGATTCGGGCGCTCCATCAGTGAGGAGGATTAGCATCTGACGGCTCGCTACTGCTCATGGGTGTCCTTTTGTTGAAGCCATTTTCTTTCTTGGGTCATTGGCGGTTCTGTGAGATTAGGGGGTGGGGAGGCTGTTGTTCCACCTCCTAATGTTCCAATGTCCAAGTTGCCGCATGGATCTGGGTCTCAGCACTGACCTCAGGTTTTGTGATCCTGCTGGGTCCCAGTGCACTCAGCTCACTTCCAGCTGAAGGATGTGCACAAAGTCCTTGCAAATTGCACTGCTGCAACCTCTCAACTTTGTAAGGAGCTGGGATTGTGGGGAGCAT
This sequence comes from Carcharhinus amblyrhynchos, assembly GCF_965287045.1. Classification (NCBI taxonomy): domain Eukaryota; kingdom Metazoa; phylum Chordata; class Chondrichthyes; order Carcharhiniformes; family Carcharhinidae; genus Carcharhinus; species Carcharhinus amblyrhynchos. Next base: position 95,513,510 of record NC_137326.1, on the reverse strand, counting down.
GTGGCTGGGGGAATTGGGGGGGGCTTTGATTGTAGGGAGCGTGTGTCTGGAGGAACTGGGGGGGGGGCTGTAATTGTGGGGAGAATGCGGCTGGGGGAATTGGGGGGGCTGTGATTGTGGGGAGCATGTGGTTAGGGAAATTGGATGGAGGCTGTTACTGTTAATGTGCTAGGAGCAAGCAGCGTTCCTTAATCTCTACGTGTTCCTCTCCATCCCTGTCCCCCCACCCCTTTCAGAGTGACGAGATGGCTTTTGCGATGCAACCCATCGATCTTGCTGTTCTTTTGGTGGCTGCTGGAGCTGAGGAGGAGGAGCTGGAGGAAGAATTGCGGGCACAGGAGGCCCGGGTCTTACCACTTGCAGGAGTAGAGGGAGACGACCACCAGAGGCAGGAGATGGCCACTATTCACCCTGAGGGGGTGCGCAGGAGAAGGAGGGAGCAGAGTGTCACAAGTGTCATTTGAACAGATGTCACACACTATGTGCTGCTGAGGGCTCCACCTCCAAAAAAAGACGGTGCAACACCTGTGCAACCTGTTGCAGGACCTGGTACCTATAGGCGGGATGGGGGGGAGGGAGGGGCGGTGGTGGTGGTAGTGGGGGGGAGGGCACACAGTCTCGGTGGCTGTCAAATTGACGGCCGTTCTGAACTTTTATCTGACTGGCTCCTTCTAGACCCCTCGTGGAAATGTATGTGGCATCTCCCAATCAGCTGTGCACACCTGTGTCACAGTAAAAAGTCTGACAACACCAGGTTTTAGTCCAACCGATTTATTTGATAGTCAACTCACAAGCTTTCGAGGGGACTCCCTCTTCGTCAGGTGACTGGAGAGTGAATGGAGAGCCAGAACTCTCCATAAATCGGTTGGACTAAAACCTGGTGTTGTCAGACTTTATACTGTGTTGACCCCAGTCCAACGCCGGCACATCTACATCATCACACCTGTGTCAAGCAGGTCACAGAGTCCCTGTGTGCCCGGGCTGGGCAGTACATCAAATTTAACCTGGACCAGGCCCATCAGGAAGTCCGGGTTGCAGGGTTCATGGCATTGCAGGGATGCCTAAGGTACAGTGGCCATCGACTGCACACACGTCGCCCTCAAGGCACCCCCACAGAATCTGTGGAGATTCTACTCTCTGAACGTTCAACTCATGTGCGACCATAACATGAGCATTATGCATGTCTGTGCAAGTCATCCATAGTGTGCACAGCAGCTTCATTGTCAGGAGCTCGGACACCCCAGAGGCATTTAAGAACATAAGAACATAAGAAATAGGAGCAGGAGTAGGCCATCTGGCCCTTCGAGCCTGCCCCGCCATTCAATAAGATCATGGCTGATCTGTCGTGGCTCAGTTCCACTTTCCCGCCCTCTCCCCATAACCCTTAATCCTCTTGCCTATCAAAAACCTATCTACCCGCACCTTAAATATATTTAGCGAGGCAGCCTCCACCACTTCAACGGGCAGAGAATTCCAGAGATTCACCACCCTTTGAGTGAAGAAGTTCCTCCTCAACTCCGTTCTAAACCGCCCCCCCCTTTATCTTGAGGCTGTGCCCCCTAGTCCTACTGTCCTTTCTGAGCGGGAAGAGCCTCTCCACCTCTATCTTATCCATCCCATTCATCATCTTATACATCTCAATGAGATCTCCCCTCATTCTTCTAAACTCTAACGAGTACAAACCTAGTTTATTCAGCCTCTCCTCATAGTTCAACTCCAGAAGAGTTGGAGGAGGAGCCCAGGCTGCGGGGGTGACTCATGGGTAATAGGGGTTCCCGCTTTGGACATAGCTGATGACGCCTGTGTGGAGGCCTGTGGCCGAGGCAGAGACCCGCTATAATGAGGCCCATGTAACCACCCGCGCAATAGTGGAGAGGTGCATTGAGCTCCTCAAAATGTGATTCTGATGCCTGGACCAATCTGGCAGGGCCCTCCAATAAATCCTGTGATTTCTTCCCGCATTGTGGTCGGGTGCTGTGCCTTGTACAATCTGACTGTACAGAGAGATGATCTATTGGAGGAGGAGGAGGAGGAAGGGGAGGAGGAGGAAGAAGAGGAAGAGCATGCTGAGGAACACCAATCAGGCGCTGGAGGGCTGGCAGCCCAAATGAGGTATGTGAGGACAGCAAGGACCTGATCACCAGGCAATTCACTGGCTAGGGGTTTGTGTCTGTGGGTTCCATCCCCTCCAACCCCCAAAAGTCCTTCTATCTCCTGCAACATTGTCACATCAGAGTAGTGGGCCTGGGTACTCTGTTTTTTGGCAGGCAGGAGGGTGATGACGACTCGCTAAGCCCTGGTGCAAACTAGTCTGATTCCTACCTGAGCTCTGCATGCATGCTAGCATTTGGGCCCATGTCTGTGTAGTGGGTAAGGGATCTGAAACCCCATACAGGGCCCTGGTCAGTTGGGCGGGGGACTGGAGGGAATTGCTGGTGGGGTCTGGGGGAACCAATAGCTTCTTTTCTCTGTGACACAGCATTGAGGAGCCTCCCCAGCTGACGTCAACATGAAGCATCACTCCAGCAATCATCAGTGGAAGAGGCTTCCTATTCGAGACAAATCTGAGACAAATTAGTCACAGGTGGATGTTAAAAAAAGATTTAATTGCAATAAAGGTGTTTAAATAAGACATTATAACTTAAAACTTGTGAACAGAAAATGTTAAGATGTTTAAATATCTTTCTAACTAGTACAGACATTCACCCGTGTCATCTCAGTGCAACTACAACTTCCTAACCTTATGTGGCCTACCACTACGTCTCACTCCCCAGAATGTACATCAGAGGTAGAGGGGATTAGCTGCCTACCATGCTCCATGGCCTGTGGTGCATGTTTCGGGCAACTGGAGGCCCTGGAACTTGAGGGTCCGGACTGTGAGGGTCCTGGCCTGCAACCAGGTGTCTGGGATGTTTCCATGACACCCTCTTCATCCTGCTGCCCCTGACGTGCCCTGGTGTCAGACAAGGGAAAGTCAGAAAGTGTAGCCACAGCTACAGTCTCCTGGCTGCAAGGCTCCAGCATGGAGTCGAGCCCTTCCTCCCCTCTTGGGATTCCTCTGGGCCCCTCCATGGGATGGCGGTTCTTCTGCAGTGAGCTCCAGAAGCTCCAGTATCACCTAGCCCTGCCAGTCCTGGAGGACCACCTGCGTTCTACCCATGGTGGTCAAGCGCTCTGCAATGGACACTTGAGTCGGGGACCACCTGTCAATGGCCACAGTAAGTGTTCTCTGAGACTGGACAACATTCTGCAATTCCTCAGCCATGACTTTCTGTGATTAGCCCGTTGTGTGTCAGCGCTGTCTCACTGGGTTCTCCTGCAAGCTTGCAAGACTCTCAGCCATGGGCCGCAAAATCTTGAGAAGCCTGCTCAGTCCCTCAGTTGTGGCCTGCTGTGACGCGGCCATCACTTGGAGCCTGCCACTCATGGTAAGGATTCCCTGCCTCAGGTTTTCCACTGCAGGCGCTACCCATGCAGTTTTGGCCTGGGAAGGATGCAAGACAGACAGTAGCTGGTCAGCCTGAAAGCTCTGGGACTCCCCGCAACAGCCTTGCAGTTGGTCCAGTGTTGCTGTCAACCTCTCCTGCATTCCCTGGCTCTGTTGCTGCATCTCCAGCAGCTGAGGGTGAAGTGATCTCAGAGGTCCAGCACGTAGCCTGGGGCCAGCTAAGTCCTTGCCTCTGGCGGGCCCCTGCATGCCAGAGGCCTCGGATGTTCCCTCTCCCACCTGATGTACCTTAACAGATGTTCATTAGTGGAGTGACCCAGAAGCCTCACCACTAACTGGACCCACCAACATGTCAGTATCTGGGATGGTGAATTGTGAGGTTCAAGCTGAGGCCAAAACTGTGCCACCCTCGGAGGTGCCTTCACCCATGTCCTCCGAGGAATCATCTGAGCTGTCTGGAACAGGATGGGTGGGAGCTGCAGGAAGGGCCTGGAGTCCAGAAGGCCCCCGGGTGTCCAAATCTATCCCTGCAACACAAGTTTAGAGCAAGGGAGGGAAAGGAATCAGGGATGCCAAGCACATGATTCATATTTCTCCATTCAAGACAGAACAAAGCATCAAAAAAATTATATCACAGGAACAGGCCCTTCAGCCCTTCGAGCCTGCAGCGGCCAGGCTGCCCGTCTGATTTATTACCCCCTACCCTTCCAGGAAGCATAAGTCTATAATCCCATGCAATTCACCTTGCTTTGGAGAGGGTCCTTAAAGATCACTATAGTATCTGCATCCAGGAACTCCCCCTGGTAGCGAGGTCTAGGCACCCACTACCTTCTCTGTGCAAATAGACATGCTTTGTACATCTCCTTTAAACCTTGCCCCTTGTACCTGAATCTTGTGCCCCCAAGAAGTTCCCTCAAAGAGTGTGGACGAATAACAAATGCTCATGTCTTGTTGACAGCCCAACCATGCTGTCACTGACAGTCTGTATACTTTTCTTTGACAGCATCAGTGCCCGCTCCTCAAAGGAGGTGAGGACCCAGAGGTCTGGCCCACCACCCACTGTCTTTGCTCTCTCATGGGTGTTATGGTTGGTCTTCTCCTGTGGAGACAGAAGGAGCCATGAAAGAAATGATGGAGTGACTCCTGCAGAGTATCAGGTGGGTGACCCTTAAAGGGCGAGCACTGTGGGACTCTTAGGTGGATTGAAAGGAGGTGCTTGGGGGTCAGGAGCTGGAAGCATGTAGGATGCTGGGGCTGGGAGGATCTGGGGGAAATTTGGGGCAAGGTACAAGATGGGGTTCAGCACTCACCCTTGCCACATGGATGAGGTCATTGAACTGCTTCGTAGTTCGGGAGGCCAGTGGCCTGGCACTGACCGCGGCAGTGACTTCTTCCCAGGTCGCATTTCCATCAGCCCCCTGGGTCTGCGCCCATCTTGGGGGAAGAGGGTGTCCCGCCTCACCCCTGCTGCACCCAGTAGCTTCCCCAGGTCATGCACACATTTTGTGCAGGAATGCCTGCCTGCCTGTCCATTCTTGAGTTTTTAATGGAGCTGCCCCTTGTTAGGACAGATCAGCCGCAGGCAGTTTGGCAGAGCATTCCAGCAAGTTGCATACAGTTTGCTTGTCAGCACCGAGGGGAAGGCAAACAGGGGTGAGAGAGGGAGTGTCACACAGCCATTAGAGTCCAGAGGAGATGGGGGCCTCGTGCAGGAGGATCCAGGGTGGGGATGAGGAAGATCACACTGGCTGATACCTGCAGGGTGGAGGGGGAAGGGTGGATCTCTCTGCTTGAGATCGGTGTGGGGGAAGGGGCCTGAAATCATTGGAGGTGGAGGGGGAGGGGTTTGCTGCCACTCTGCCTGAGATAATTGTGGGGGGGGGGAAGGGGATCCACTGCCATTCTTCCTGAGATCAGTATGGGGGAATGGGTGTCTGCTGCCACTCTGCCTGAGATCACTGGAGGGGGTAAGGAGGGTCGGCAGCCACTCTGCCTGATATCGATGAGGGTAGGAGGGAAGGGGCCCAGCATCTTTTTGGGTGGAGAGGATAAAGGGGTCAGTAATGTTGGTGTGAGACAATGTCCGTGGGGACCTTAGGGAGGCATTATCTGGTCAGGGAGCAAAGTGGTTGGGGAACCGCATTCTATCACTTTTTTTGTGCATGTGCAGTTGGAGGCGTCGATCGGAGCTGCACGGTTTTGGATGCGATAAGTCCTGCCCACAGGCTTGTGCAGCGGGATTCGGACTCGCTGATATTTTTGTAGGCCGAGTGTGTATGGGGGCATCTGAGAATGGGTCTAAAAGTCGGATCTGAAACACTCCCGGATTCAAGTCAACTCAAAGTGTTAAGTTTGATAGCACTTCGAATCAAAATGGTAAAATACGGCTCTATGACTCCAAGGATCCACATTGACCCACTTCCAAAATTGTTCACATACATGGCTTCATCCACTGAAAATGACTGTGTTGATTTACATGAATCATAGTTTGTCTTCTGATTGCTTTGACAGGCTTCTACCTTCCCGGGCAAATTCAGAAATACAAGGTTCAGTCTTATTTTGAAATGACAATGTTAATATTCATTAACAACTCTCCTGGTGGGACTCTCATTGTTGCATGTGGAGTGGTCCAATAGCCCAGAAGGAATCATGAGATCCTGGTCTCTAGCATCCCTTCTGATTACTTTAGGCCAGAATTAAAGGTTTTTCAGCTTGTTCTGTTGGTCAGTCAGATGCTGGGTGGTAGGTGTGGTCCAGATGTGCTTGATACCATTGAGGGTAGTGAAGTTCTGAAACTCAATGCTCCTGAAGGCTGTCCTATAATCAGAAACTGTATCTGAAATTCTCCAGTCTTGACATCCGTGGGAATTGTAGAGGGCAAGACAGAAAATTGGGCAGGCCGTCTAAAGGTCTGTTGAGCTAGGGCAGGAATTTCCGGTCTTGGGGCACGCTTGACCAGAGAATCCCACTCTATGATTTCAGATATTCTGTGAATGAAAAACACTGGTATAACTTTTCAACTGTAGTGTGCAATGTCGGAGGCTTCACTTCAAATACTTCCATTCACTTTAAATGTGCATCAACAAGAAGCAAAATCATCGTACCCATGAATGAACCAACACAATCAGTATGGACTCATACCCACGGCCGGCCAGGCTACTCCCAAGGATGCAGTGAGAATACCATAGGAAACATTTGTTGCAATTAACACTATTCACAGAGTTTGACTAGGCTCTCAATGTCAGCATCACCACCAGGCCACCAGACATAATTCCTGCCGAGCATCTTCAGCTAAGATATACTCTTAACGGGCACTGTGAAATTCAGCTAGGAGCAACTCTCTTCCTGGTACAGGGATGCCGACTCTTGCTCTCCAAATTATGATGCCATTTTAGCAACTCAACTCATCTTCTCATACAAAATATAGTTTCATCTCTTCAGAAACTTGCTCATTAGCCCAACTCATTAGTACCCTGTGCTTCACTTTGGACAGCAGTGGATCCTGACTGGTACTTGATCTGTTTCATCGAGACTGGCAATGTGATCAAGAAATTCAATGCCATGACAATTTGCTGTGGTGCTGGAGGTGGTGCAACACTCTCTCTGCAATGGTTGGCAACTAAGTGCATCCAACTTTGCAATATGAGTCCTAAGCCATTGCTTGAAGATATATCCAAAGGCAGAGAGGATAATGCCAATGCTGAATTCTTGCCAATGCGAGTGGTAGAATAGACTTCATTAAAAAGACCCAAAAGCAGTATGTGATCAGAAACAATGGTGAAGAGCCTAAAGTACAAATACTGGTGAAAAGTTTTGACATCAAAACTGTTGGTAATCCTTCTTTCTCAATTTGTGAGTTCCTTTTTCAGCTTCTGAGAGGGTTCTCGAGACATACCCTATTGATCTTTCAGATCCATCATCCATCTCATGGGACAACACCACACCAACACCATATGGAGAGGCATCACAGGTTAACACTAATTTCTTGACGTGTAAAATATACTAACAAGTTCAAAGAATGCAGCAATTGCTTTACTCTGGTAAAAGTTTCTTTCTGGGGTGTTTTCCAAAACCATCACTGCTGCTTCTTTAGCAGTATATGCAAGGGGGCCAATGACGTTGATAAATTTGGTGAAGAAATGCCCATAGTAATTCATCATTCCCAAAAAAATGATTTGAGCTCAGATGTGTTTCTGGAAGCCAGTGCCTCTTTTGTGGCACTGACCTTGTCTTCCATGGGGTATAATCCTTGTGCATCTGCACGGTATCCCAGGTAGGCTACCTCAAAAGCTTGAAACGTACATTTCTCCTCCATGAGGTAAACTCCAGCTAGGCGCTCAGCTTCTTTTGCTCCAGTTATAAGAACATCACCAAGATATGGTGTAACTTGTGTCAGGCCTTGCAACAAGACTTTCCATTGTCCTCTGGAAAATAGCACAAACTGATGAGACATCAAAAGGCAAACACATATGTAGGAACAAATCTTTATGTGTGTTTATCACCATGTAACCTCAGAAAGCATCATCTAATTCAACTTGCTGCTAAGTGTGACTCATATCAAGTTTTGTACAAGTTTGACCTTTGGCCAGCTTTCCATTCAAATCTTCAATTTTCAGGATTGGATATTTATCCAACTTGGAAGCCTGATTAGCTGTGAACTTGTGGTCCCCACAAATGCTGATGGTCTTGTCTGGCTTCAACACAGGAATAATAAGTGCTGCCCTGCTTGCAAACTGAACTGGTTGGATAATGCCCAGTACTTCCCTTTAATTCCATATCCACCCTTTCTCATAAGGAATATGTTACTGGTCTTGACCTGAAAAATCAAACGGTTGCCTCTGAATTCTCATAGATCTTCATCTGCAGGCCCTTTACCTTGCCTAATTCATGCTCTCATATTTTTTTATCAGCTCGAGTAGTCCTCTTTTCTACACTTGGAAGATCTCAGTCCAATTTAACTTGATTTTCTGAAGCCTGTTGTGGCCCAGAAGGCTTTGCTGTTCTGAGTAAACTTGACCTATTTTTTAATCAGCTGAGGCTACTGAGTAAACTTGACTTGTTTTTTCATTGATGGTTTAAGTGGCCTTGCCCATGACAAATAAAACATTCAGCCTCTTTAAGCCTACAAAGACAATATTCTGCTTCAATCTTTGATGATTGATTTCCTCTTTTAAATCTTGTTTTATTTGTGGCTGAATTCGCTTCTCAGTTCACTACTACATCTTCATTTTTGGCACAACTGCTGATTGAATTTCCTACCTGAAAAAGGTTAACGGTGCCAGGTTGTGCACTTTGTAACTCTTATGTGCCCTTTTCAGTGCTCTCAATTGTCAGCGCTATCTCCAACACTCACTTAAAATTTATATCCGCCTCCGCTATTAAATTCTGTTGAATAGCCTTTCATCCCACAGACTTAATCTGCCCTGCAGCATATCATTCAAAGTGGTTCCAAAATTGCAATGCTCTGAGATTTGCTTCAATTTGGTGGTATAATTTGTAACAGTTTCCCCTGGGGGCCCTCCTACTTGAACGAAAGTTAAATCTCTGCAATATGTTTGATGATTTTGGATGAAAATATGACTTTACTAATTCAATGATTTCACTAAATGACTTGGAGTCCTATGCGTTAGGTTTGTGAGACTGCAAACCAACTTGTACGTCTGGGTCCCACAAGCATTCAGGAGAATTGTCTTTCTCTTTCCCACCTCCGCTATTTTCTTGGCCTAAAAGTATTGGGCAAACACTCTCTGAATTGTGCCCAGTCCTCCATGGGGGTATGAAAAGGGTCGATTTGTCCACATAAGGGCATTTTTGTAATTACTCTTTGTCTCACCGGAAACTGTATACTCACTGTTCAAAGCTGGCTTTTATCCTTGTTGTTAGTGTAATAATTCTTGTTCACCAGTTAAGGGAAAGACAACAACATGTTTATTTACAGGTAAAGGCCATTGAGAGGCTTGCAGCCTTGTCACTGCAGCCAGCTCCTGAGAAGGTTCTGGAACAGCATGCCTTGCTTACAAGATTGATCCCCCACAACGTTTTCCCCAGGTCATGTGACTCTTACACTGCAGTTTGATCTTTAAAAAGATAATCACTACAGAGTTGGCAAACTTATTCCATAGATCCTTTAAAAGGCATCATCAGCAATGAAACAATCAGTGAAAAAAGGTATTGACAACGCCCATGGAGGCATCAAGAGGCTGTGCGGGGCAAGGGTACAGGTGTGCTGAATGTATTGCAATGCAATGTGAAGGGTGCTTACAGAAAGAAGGATGAAATTTTACAGATCTTCTCCCTCCAGGCCCAGTTTATGTTTGACAAAAAGGGAGACATTGAAAAGCAGGACATGTGAAATAGTTGTAGGAAGCTGTCGAAACACTGGGACAATTAATGGAAAATTTAGATAAACTCAGCATAATTGGGATATCTGGCCACCCTTAAACGAGTTTGGTCAGAGCTCTTAAAATCAGAACTAAGGCCTTCTCCACATGTTGCTCAGCTCTCTGTCAACTTCACTAATTTTAAACAACTCTACAAACCACCAAACTCACTCAGGGCTGATAGAAATTAATCAGCAATTCACCTGAAAGGAGTTCATGATCCCTTTTAACAGCATTGATAGGGCTTTTTATTCCTGCTGAACACATATCCTTCTATGCGGATTTAAGAGTTAGAATGTAGAGGTCAAAAAATGACACCATTGGGGTCAAATTAGTATTAACCCTGATGAATTACACAATTACCCTACCTTGCATACTTCTGACACATGTCCTAATGTAGGTGCTACTGACCTACTCAAAAGATATCAAGCTCCGTCCATGCTGAATGTATGCATGTTTGGTGTGAATGTGACTTTGAAACCAAGTTGTACCCCATAGTACCAAAACTGTGGATATTGTGGATATTGTGGAACTTAATTTTGTAGCCATTCTGTGTTTAAATCTTAAAGTAACAAGAAAATAAAGTCTTTTTCCCTACTGAAAAGCATCCTTATTATGTTAACAATATCATCAGAATATTATAGTCTATAGTATATCAGATTTCTTGTTCCATGTCTTAGATCTCTTCTTTCAAATAACATACCAGTAAGCTGTTAAGGAAAAGCAATAAACTTATAAAAAGTTTTCTTTTTCCCAACCAATATTCTGAGGCAGGAAACATTGTTAAAAAGGATCAACTACGATTAATGAGAATTGATTTCTCTTAACCAAATATGCCTTTATAAATTACATAGCTCCTACCTTTACCATATTTTGCAATAATATGAAATAGATGAATTGATTGGTCCTTGAATGCCTCTTGCAAGGAGCTCGTGGGATGATCTTTGTGTTTCTCTTTACTGCATTCATTGCATATCGGAACCTTGTCAGCCATGCAAAATGTTGTTAGGTTTGAGTCAGGATGGTCAAAGCACTTCATCAGCGGCTCCCCCCCAGAAGCTTCAATAAAATGATGGTCTGTGTAGGTTTTGTTGTGTTGCTTTAAGCAGTCCTTGCAGAAATTTAAGTCACAGGTTTCACATTTCTTGAACGCAGGCTGTTTGTTTTTCGATTCACAAAGTTGGCAATAGGATTGTCTATTGACTGATTTACTCTTTGTCCATTTCTTGCGCCGCATCTCCAACCTACTTAACACCTCATTGATCAGAAAATTCTCTGGGAATTTGACTTTTTCAGTGCTGGTAAAATAATGATTTTCTTGACAGACTGGGCAGGTGACCACAGCGTGTTTTTTGAGACCCTTGCTGGATGTTGTCTTTTGCCTTGAAATACAGTGCTCACATATGCTGTGATTGCATGGCATTAATTGTGCTTTGGAATACAGCTTCCCACAGACCGGGCAGCTAAGTTCATCATATATTGGAGGTTTTATATGTTTTTTTTTAAGATTAAAATTCAGGGTATTTAATCCCTGTGAATTACTTGGACTGGAAATAGAAAACAAAAACACACTTCATTTAGAACATTCATTAAATTGATTACTGCATCCTAGATTAAAGACTGCAATAATTTTTTTCCCTTCGGCATTTCAATCCATATATTCATAATCCATTGAATAATCAATTTATCCTCTTTATGAATTGTAGGAAAGGAAAGCTCTATAATTGTAAGGTAAACAAACCATAGCAAAGACATAATTTGTAGCCATGGAAACCTTATTCAATCTAAACATATCCTAAAAATAAATGGCAACTGAAATAGCATACTGGGTTCAGCCAACTGTCTGTCCATTCAACACCGGCACAATGGCACAGTGGTTACAATGCTGTCTCATAGCTCCAGGGAGCCAGGTCAGTTCTGGCCTTTGGCGACCATCTGTGTGGAATTTGCATGTTCTCCCCATATTAATGTGCATTTCCTCTGAATGTTCTGGTTTCTTCCCACAGTCCAAAAATATGCTAGTTAGGTTGATTGGCCACTCTAAATTGCCCTTAGAATCCTAACATGTGTAGGATAGGGGGATTATCAAGGTAAATATGGGAATAGAGTAGGATGCTCCTTTGGAGAGTTAGTGCAGACTCAATTGGCCAAATGGCCTGCTTTCACAGCGTAGGGATTCCATGATTCAGTTCTATTCTATGAGAGCCAAACAATGGGAGAATTTCCTGTTGGCTACCTGTAAGGACTATAATTGAAATGAGCTTTGTCAATACCAGGCCTGTTTCCAGTTTGGTGAGCCCACACCACATTACTGCCTTTAAAAAAGTTTATTTATCAGTCACAAGTAGGCTTACATTCGCACTGCAATGAAGTTATTGTGAAACTAATGTGGAAAAACTCACTTGAGTTTGTGTACTCATCTGGAGTTTATATCACACCAGGTTAGATGGAACTTTACATGAGTCATGATGAATTACTTCAAATAGATTTTACCATTTTAACTTTTCTCAGTGAGCACATTATAGAAGGAAAGAAAAATTTATATAACACCTTTTATGAACTTCGGATATCCCAAAGCATTTTGCAGCCAACAAAATATTTTTTTTTAAAAGCACAGTCAGCTTTGTAATGTAGATAAACACAGTGACCATTTTGCACAAGCTAGCTAGGTCCCATAAACAGAACTAATAAATGACTAGGTAATCTGTTTTCATTGGCCCTGGTTGGGGGATTAATCACATCCGTTTGTTTGTGAATAGTGTCGGGCTCACTAATCACCTGAATACATTTAAATACATTATTCAGCCTCTCACCAGAAATTGGCGAGAGGCTGACCTTGCCATAAATCCGATTCCAGTTAAATCGTATGAGTCAAGAAATTTTTTAGCTCTCGTGCAATTTTACCAGCTCAGACTGTTCATCATGAGTTTAACGTCCCCTCAATAAAAGTGCATATCTAAATGATCAGCCTTCCATTCATTTACTGCACTGAAATGATTAAGTACGCAGATCTCCAGTGTAGGCCTTTAGCCCACAACTGCCTGACTGGAGGACAAGAGTGCTACCAAAAAGCAATTGAAAAAAAAATGATAGGCTTTTTGTTCAATCTTTCTCTATGAAAAGTTAAGTAAAAATAAATGTGTCTTTCAGATGAGATACTAAACCAAGGTCAAATGTACTGTCTCAGCTGCATGTAAAAAAAGCTCCCATGACACTATACCAAAGGAAATGAGTGCTCCTTTTGAAGCTGATGACTAAATATGCACCTTTCAATATCAACTGCTGCTGGAAGGTCATCAACTCGGTGAAGGACGCACTTTGGTCCGCCCGAAACTTGCTGATCTTCCAGCTGAAAGAACTGTCCTCGACCGAGTGTTGCAGACTGGCACATTCCAAGGTCCAGGACTACGTGCTGAGGGACGGGCTGAAGCTTGGGGCAGCCACCGCAAAGGCACAATGGGGAAAGGCCACACTGTAAGGCCTTTTAACGGAGGCAGATCGAGGGCCCAGGAACTGCAGAATACCCTCGACCTGCGTAACTGTGTGCCAATCTGAGCACTAACCGCACACAGTAATCTTTTGAGGCGTGTATATAGTTTTTAAGTATTGAAATGTAATCATGGTAATTAGTACAAATATGTAAATTTTGAGACATGGACATAGTTTTTAAGCACTGAAATGTAGTCACTGTAGTTTTGGACAGATCTGCAAAAATGTTTTGATTTTGCTACTCGAAGCCCTGTACACTGTAATAGATTACTTGAGATTTTTATGAATAAAGTATATTTTTGGAAAAAAAAAAATTTTGAAAGCTTTGTGGGTTTCAAGAGTGCTAAGTCCTTTGGGTCACTTAGAGGATGTTAGAATTGTGCATTCATGCAGTCAAGTTTTATATGGCCTTTTACTGTAAGAATTCAGGGCCTGATACCTCAACATATTCAATGGTGCTTTTCTTTGGAGCATTTAATTGTTAGTTGCTTTCGATCATGGCTTATAAAAAGTATATAAGATGATAGAGGGTTTGTTACTGTGTTACCATGTAATTAAATCACTTGTAGATAAGTAAGGAGTGAGGGATAGACACAGGTCCTGAGCAAAAAAAAAACACCAACATTACGTTAAAAGGGTTCCCTTAATGAAAATCGAGGAATATTTCAAATGCACCAAGAATCTTAGTAATTTATTTTTGTGCCAAATGACATTTTGTGCAACTTCCAAAGACTCACATTTGCTACCTTCCCACCTGAGTAAATGATTCCCGCCACCAGATTTGCCATGGGGAAGGGTACAAGATTCCAACTTCACTTAAAATAGCCAGCCCTTTGCTGCGAAATATCTCACTTTATTTTAATGCTGAGGAGTTAGAAGACTACTTGAAGTCTTCCTCCTTCTAGTGAAAAAGTATGGGTGAAATTTTACAGGTTTCCCCATCGATCGATGAACAGACTGAGCTGGTAAAATTGCACGAGAGCTAAAGAATTTCTTGACTCACACAATTTAACTGGAATCGAATTTCTGGCAAGGTCAGCCTCTCGCCAATTTCTGGTGAGAGGCTGAATAATGTATTCAGGTGATTTGCAGGTGATTAGAGAGCCCGACACACTTGCTCACACCGGGCTCACGCCTTTATGGCCTCGCTGGAAGAGGTTTTCTCCTGCAAGGAAAACATCTGCTCCCCATGAACAGGGAACAGTCATGTTGCCCTCACTATTGAGGGACCCCGAGGAGACTAACGGCAAGGCAAGGTGCCCCTTGGACAGTACCAGCCTGGCACTTCCAGCCTGGCACCTTGGCACTGCCAGCCTGGCACCTTGGTAATGCCCACTGGGCACCTTAGCACTGGATAGTGTTAGCGGTGGGGCATGTGGGTAAAGGGCCTGAAAGATAAAGTTTAGTTTATTAGTCATATGTAGGCTTACATTCACATTGCAATGAAGTTACTATAAAAATCCCTTAGTCGCCACACTCCGGCACCTGTTCAGGTACAGTGAGGGAGAATTTTGTATGGCCAATGCACTTGACTTGCACAGTTTTGGACTGTGGGAGGAAACCAGGGCATCCAAAGGAAACACACGCAGGCACAGGAAGAATGTTCAAACTCCACACAGACAGTGACCCAAGACGAGAATCAAACCCAGGTCCTTGGAGCTGTGAGGCAGCAGTGTTAACCACTGTGCCACTGAAGGTGGTATGTGGATGGGGTCTATGAGGGTGGGACATAAGGAGCTTATGGGGGAGCAGGGCCTGGAGAGGACATGGGGGCAGGGCCTGAAGGGATTTTGGGAATGGGCCTGAAGGGGGGTGGAGCCTATGTGGCATGGCCTATAGGGGATGTGATCTGGAGGAGTGGAGCCAGCAAATCGGGGAGCAATGGGAGGTCACTGCACACTCTGGAATTGTGATCATTCGAAGGAGGGCAAGAGACCTGCTGCCACTCTGCATCGCGATCAGTGGCGGTGAGAGAGGGGGAGGCTGCTGCACACTCTGCAATTGCCGATCGATGGAGGAAGGAAAAGGGCCCACTCCTGCTCTGTATTATTATTGGTGAGGCAAGGGATGGGGGCCTACTGCCACTCTGCATCATGATCAGAAGGGGGAAGGATGGGGGTGTGATAAGTCAGGCAGCGAGGGGGTGATGGGGGCTACATTTTTGGGCAGTGTGGAGTTCATTACAGGCCACAGGCCTTGAAGATTGTGGGGGGTGTGTGTTGAGGCTGGCCACAACAGCAGATGCCTGACAGCTCTCCCGCTCTCAGGCTTCTGTTGATGCAATTGAGCATGAGCAGACACATAGGCTTGCACATGCGAGGTAGCTCCTGCTGGCTGGTCAATTAAGTCCTGCCCACTGCTTGTAGTAGCTAGAAATAGTCTAGCCCATTTTTTCATCTTATGTGTACATAACATTGGGCATAAAAACTTGTCCAATAAATGGACCTGCAACTTTCCCATTTTCACGCTAGCTGGATGCTTAGAAATTTTCTCGTAAAATTTCACCCTATGCACCTTTATTATGTTTCTTGTTACATAAACTATCTTCATGACTCTATTAATGTAGCACTGCAGTAGAACACACTGATTCTGTAAATCAGCAGGACAATTCTTACCTTAATTTTGAGATTTGAAATAAAAATATATTTACAACTAGTATTTATTGTGATTGACTATGTCAATTTATAATTTTATTACCAAGATGCCTGGACATTTTTTTTGTTATTTAGGAAATTGCATTCCTTGGCTTCATAATGTTTTCTTCAGGAAACTATAAACAAGGTGCTTGAAAATGACCAGTGTAATGTGTATTACTTACTGAATACGCACACCTAATTCAACTGGAACTGACATTTAGTTCATAAAACTAAATCCTATTTTTCGAATTGAACAGATTTTTGGTTAACACAAGTTACTTACTAACAAATTTCTTTATCGTCATATGGAGATTTCCAACAGAGAAAGCCGGTAACACTTTCCTTGCGAAGCATTGCCTCTTCCATTCTCTTTGTTGCCGCATTTCTTTCACCTGCTGCTAGCTTATGAACTGACTGTGAATCCTTTACCATCATTGAATTCATCTGGCTGCTTTCTAAGGCATTTCTGTCCATAAGAGCCTCTTTGCTAAATTCCCCTTCACCCTTTGTTTCATTTACCTCCTTTTCATCTTTCATTACTTCTCCTCTGATACCTCCTTTGATTCCTCTAAAATGCTCCTCATTGTCAAACCCCACTGTACCCTTTGATACTGTAACAGCATCTGCTGGGGCATGACTAATTCCCCTGCTGTGTTCAGCTGTTGCATGCTTCTCTTCCTCCTGACTCTTCTGCCATGGATTCATCTCCAGTGATGATAGGACACACGATAGAAGAAGTAAGGAAGCACGGCACAAGATGCAGTCACTTATAAACACCAGGTCTTCTCTATTAACACCAACAATACTTCACTGGCTCCCAGGAAAGAATGTACAATAATCTGTGAAAATTTACTGATAGGTTTTCATCATTCTGACCAGCATTACAATCAATCAATAATTCCTCAAACTGCCTCAAGTCCACAATAACCTAAAGCTTACTCATGTGGCCCTCCAATTCTCTTGTCCAAGACTGGACCACTGTAAGCTGAGGTGGACTTGACACTGACAGTACAGACTGGCCACTAGGTTGCAAACATCACAGAATGTTCGACATCACAAACTGACCACAAATGTCACTGAGTCTATGACATCACAAACAGGCCTTCAAGGAAGACAGGCCATAGGGCTGAAACATTGCACAAACCAATTATCAGGATTACAAGGTGAAAAAATAAACATGATTGAGGAAGGCCTTCAGCTTCATGCGTGCATCCACCGAGACATCCAATCGTTTCTTGATTAACTCCAGGGTCTTTATTTCCACGATCGCACCCAGAACTCCATCCCATGTATTGATGACTCTTAGGAGAAGAATTGTCTGGTGACAGTTCTTTATTGGGATTCTATGTTTTGAATGTACGTTCCCTTGTCCGAGCTCAAATTTAGGCAGAAGTAATTTTTCGGTGCTACATTTTTCAGTGCTACATTTGTGTCAAGTCAGTTTAAGCTTTTTAAGTTTATTTAATAGTGTCACAGGTAGGCTTTCATTAATTAACACTGCAGTGAAGTTACTGTGAAAATCCCCTAGTCACCACACTCTTGCGCCTGTTTGGGTACACTGAAAGAGAATTTAGCATGGTTAATGCACCTAACCAGCACATGTTTTGGACATGGGAGGAAACTAGGGCACACGAAAGAAACCCATGCAGACACAGGAGAATGTGCAGACTCCACACAGACAGTGACCCGAGCCAGGAATCAAATCTGGCTTCTTAGCATTGTGAAGCAACAGTGCTAACCACTGTACCACAATACCACCCCTTTCTCTTTAATTTTTATAAAATCACCAGTCAGATGCCTCCCTTAAAGTCTTCTTCATAGCTTAGAGGCTTTGTGTTGGAACTTTAATGTCCAGATTAAACGTGGGTCTCAATCCTGTATCATTTCAGAGACAGCAACCAAACAGCGACTTTTGCTGGATTGGCCAATTAGTGGCTGGGGTGGGGGGGGCATATTCGCCATTCAATTAAAGATGATGGGTGGGTTCTCAGAATTGGTGGGCCAAAAAGAGGCCTTCCAACACTAAAGCTGCAATCTACTGTTGCAGTAAAGGAAAGAGAGGGCACCTCCATCTTGGTGTTCCCTCTCAGCACCTTTAAAACATTATGATTTTTAAAACTAAAGGCCACAGCTGCTTGGCCTTGATCATGGAGAGGCGGGTGTGGGGGTAGCAGGATAAAATGTGACCATCATCCCCCATCAGGAGCTCCTTGTCTAAGTGACCATATCTTGGGTGATGTGTGGGGCCTGCATGCTGGCTGGAAAATTCTGCTTGTGGGCATATAGCTTTTCCATTCTCAATCATAGAATCCCTACAATGCAGAAAGAGACCATTTGGCCCATCAACTCTGCACTGACAACAATCCCACCCAGACCCTAGCGCCATAACCCTACACATTTAGCCTGCCAATCTGCCTGACATTAAGGGGCAACTTATCATGGCCTAATCCACCTTATCAACCTAATCTGCACATCTTTGCAGTGTGGGAGGAAACTGGAGCACCCGGGGTAAATGCACGAAGACACGGAGAGAACATGCAAGCTCCACACAGAGGCCGGAATTGAGTCCCGGACCCTGGCACTGTGGGGCAACAGTGCTAACCACTGTGGCAGCAGCCTTCCTGAAAGTGACTCAAGTGAGAGATGGTGCTATCAAGCTGACCTGCAGTGTGAAAGTACGCACCCACCCTCATCAGTTCCCAAACAGCCTCCCCAAATCCTGTTCAGCCTCCTATTGCTGTATTCAGTGCTTTAAAATATCATCTGTATCTCTGTGACCAGAAAAGGGTATAATTCTCAAACAGAATACTTCACATTTGGGTATGTGTTCCATTCTATTAATTATGGCCTCCTTCTACACTGTAAGGATTCTATGATTCTATTCTATAATTAGGCTGAATTCATTTGCTTTGTTTGTTGTTGCTTTCAAATGATTGGACATATAACTCTTGAAATGTTTGGCAGAAGTGAAAGTACCACAATTTACAGGGTCAGCTTAATGTTGTAAAGTGTATTAATTGCTGCTTCTGCCACTGAAATAAAATTTTAAGTGCGTAAAGTCTCAAACTTTCAGATGTTAATTTTTATTGGAGATTGGAAAATAATTAAAAGGAATAAAATATAATCCTATTCTTATTTTTTTCTTTCTGTCTCTCATCACCACATAGTGACACAGTGGCTAGCACTGCTGCCTCACACTGCCAGAGACCAAGGTTTAATTTCAGCCTTGGGTGACTGTCTGTGTGGAGTTTGCACATTCTCCTTGTGTCAGCGTAGGTTTTCTGCAGGTCCTCTGTTTTCTTTCCACAGTCCAAAGATGTGCAAGCTATGTAGATTGGCCATGCTAAATTGCCCCTTAATGTTCCAAGATGTGTAGGTGAGATGGATTAGTCATGGTAAATGTGTGGGGTTATGGGGCTAGGGCGGGGAGAGCACTTGGGTAAGATGCTCTGCCAGAGAGTCAGTGCAGACTTGATGGGCCAAATGGTCTCGTTCTGCATTGTAGGGATTCTATCTCTTTCTTATCTGAATTTTTCTTTCTCTTTTTCATTTTCTATATTTGATTTGACATTGGATTAAGGATTTGAATTTATCCATCCTGGTTTCAACACCGCGCTGCTCAGTTCACAGAAGTCCTAGATGTTCTTTAGAGAACACAGTTTCTTTTCAGTGGATGCCTGATATTAATTTCCAATGCAAAAGCCCAGGGAAATCTAAGGGGAAATGCAACCACTGACCACAAAATCTGAAAGAAAAACAGAAAATGCTGGAAAAACTCAGCAGGTCTGGTGGCATATGGGGAGAGAAAGATTTAACATTTTGAGTCCTCTTGGAGCTGGGCGCTGAAGAAGAATCAAATAGAAGTTTGGAAGAGTCTGCAAGCCCTTCTGCATCTCCACCTCCATTCTTTTTAGTATCTAGAATGCAAGCCAACCAGACCAGGAGATTTATTCACAGAAAGCATATTCTGCCTTTCCATAACATCCTCTCCAATAATTATAACCCCATTCATTACCTTGAAGTGTTCAGCTTCTATCAATATTTTGTCAGCATCCTCTTACTTCCACCTGATGTAAAATACTCATCAATTATTCTAACCTCGTCTTGCACCTCTAAGCGTATAATTTTGTCCCTAATTGAGTCCACTCCTCCTTACTTCACATTTTTTATTGACATATTAGTGGAAGATTTTAGGTTACCTTTTATGGTTAACTGCCATTCTGTTTTCATATTCTCTCACTTGCACTTCACTTCCCATTTCAAACCATTGTATTTGCCCTAGTTCTTGTGATTGAAGAAGCCACATAGCATGCATCATGCCATTCTTTTTCATATTCACTATATCCCTTGTCATCCAAGGATTCCTGGAGGTGAGAAATAAAAACCAGACAACAACTAAATCCAAAACCTGCCAGAAATACACAAGTGGACAATGAAGGAGAGATCCACTGTCAATGCTCTCCCTGTAGTGAATAACTCATTGATGTCAACTGTCCATAACATATGAAGAAGTGTTACCTGGACAAGGCACAAGGGGGCAACAGGCACCTGTGAAGCTGGTGAAATTTGAATTCAGTAACAGTATCTGGAATTAAGAATCTACTGATGGCCATGAAACCATTGAAAATTGTTGGAAAAAAACACATCTGTTTCACTAATGTCCTTTAGGCAAGAAATCTACCGTCTTTACCTGGTCTGGCCTTCATGTGACTCCAGACTCACAACAATGTGGTTGACTCTTAATTGGTCTCTAAAGAGACAAGTAGGGGAGAGCAATAAATGCTGGCCAGCCAGTAACACCATATCCCACAAATGAATAAAAGAAAACAAAGATCAGGACCTCAGGAGAGCAGGCGATAAGGAGGGGAAATTGGTGCAAATGGGAAGAGAATACAAATATGATTATATTGTCCAAAGATTAATTTGCTGTTTTTTTCATGTTTGTCCACTTGATGGCGAATGTGGCCAAGTGTGTGAGTTTCATCTATGAAAGTAATTTGTCATTCATTTACTGCAGATTAGTTGTATTGGGCAGAGCCTATCTGAATGCTGCCACAAAGATGAGTTGCCTTTAGAATGATGGATCATGGACTAGACTTATAGATGTCACCGCTTCTGAGCTCATGCACAAAAACACCTCATTAGCACTTAGAGATGTCTGGAGATGGGAGAATGCACCTACCATCCTAGATTTCCACACTCTGTATTTCATATTCAACACGTGCTTTATTTGATTATTATTCTTGAAATATTTTCTTCACTTCAGTGGAAAGTATTGCCTTATACTAGTAAATGTTTCTGCAGGCCTCACCTCAGTAATCGTTCTTTATGTGTGGCTCCAAGTGGCGAATGGTGGGAGATTATTTCATTGCAGACGGCATCACAATCTAGCTCATACTGATTTTTCTGCCACTCAAGTTTTTCAGCAAGGGTCACCTGGGGCTGAATTCTCTCACGATGGTGGTCTTTGGCTCTAATGGCATCTAGAACATAGAACATAGAAAAACTACAGCACAAACAGGCCCTACAGCCCACAAGTTGCACTGATGATATCCCTACCTACTAGGCTTACCTATAACCCTCAATTCTATTAAGTTCCATGTACTCATCCAGAAGTCTCTTGAAAGACCCTATCAAATCTGCCTCCATCACCACCGACGGCATCCGATTCCACTCACCCACCACCCTCTGGGCGAAAAACTTACCCCGATATCTCCTCTATACCTATTCCCCAGCACCTTAAACCTGTGTCTTCTCATAGCAACCATTTCTGCCCTTGGAAAAAGCCTCTGAGAATCCACCCAATCTATACCTCTCAACATCTTATACACTTCTATCAGGTCACCTCTCATCCTTCGTCTCTCTAAGGAGAAAAGACCAAGCTCCCACAACCTATCCTCATAAGGCATGCCACCCAATCCAGGCAACATCCTTGTAAATCTCCTCTGCACCCTTTCAATAGCTTCCACATCTTTCCTGTAATGAGGCGACCAGAACTGAGCACAGTATTCCAACAGAGGTCTGACTAGGGTCTTATACAGCTGCAACATTATCTCCTGACTCCTAAACTCAATCCCTCGATTGATGAAGGCCAGTACACCATACGCCTTCTTAACCGCACCCTCTACCTGCGAGGCCAATTTAAGAGTCCTATGGACCCGGACCCCAAGGTCCTTCTGATCCTCTACACTGCTAAGAGTCTTACCCTTGATATTATACTCCTTCATCCCATTTGACTTGCCAAAATGGACCACTATACATTTATCCGGGTTGAAGTCCATCTGCCACTTCTCCGCCCAGCCTTGCATCCTATCTATGTCACGCTGCAACCTCTGACATCCCTCCAAACTATGAAAACCACCAACCTTCGTGTTGTCAGCAAACTTACCAACCTATCCCTCCACTTCCTCATCCAGGTCATTTATGAAAATTACAAATTTCATCTGTTCTGCTGACCAGAATGGCAGGAATCCTGCGAAGAATCTGTGCTTGGAAACTCATTAATTATACACAGGCAAGCTCCCCACTAAATCTCCTGACATGCTGAAAGCTAATTTGTCCACCTGCCTCAAGCTGATGAGTTCAAAGGTCCCAGTACCATATTTATATAACCTTCACAAACACTTCTATCACTCCCCCCAGCCCATTTGTCTTCACCAGACTGTGGAGGGTTTCTGAAACCCAGAGGGAAAAGGCTGGCACCATCAAGGAAAATGTCTGTTTCTAGATTCAACCACCCTCCGCCTCGTGCTCAACACTTGTAAGGTGCCATAGCTCACTTGGACATCTACCCACTGCCCCTGGAGTCTTTGTGCATCCCCTCCCAGTAAACAACGTGGTTTCTCTTTGACCCCCTTGTTTGGGAGCTTTTCATGCAGCCTTGTTGGCATCCAGCATCCCTTCCCTCAGTTGTCCCTCTGCCATCCATTGCTCATCTACTTTATCCACCTTCCTGCCTCTCTGCATGCTTTTGTGGGTTCTCATCCTTCCAACCCCTCCTTGCACAACCCTCCACCCATATTTCCCTACTTGTCTTCTTCAGGCCAGGTTTCTGATTTTTTGGCTCCCAACAGATTTTTCACTCACCACCAAACCTGCTGTGGGCAGAACAGGTGAAATCTATCTCTGATCATGTTCAGAAGCAGAAAGTTGATTAATAAATCTATGCCTTGAATGAGAATTGACATTTCAACCACACTGCTCAGAGGATGACTCATCTTGGTCGCATTCCGCAGTCACAATATCACACATGCCAGTCTTCAGCCAATATAATTCATACCACATCATATCAAGAAACTGCTGAGGGCTCTGGAGACCGTGAAGGCTGCGGGCAGCTCTGGGGCACAGCGGCTAGCCCTGTTGCCTTGCAACACCAGGGACCAGGTTTTGATTCCAGCCTTCGACGACTGTCTGTGTGGATTTTGCACATTTTCCTCATTTTCTCCAGGTGTTCTGGTTTTCTCCCACAGTCCAAAGATGTGCAGGTTAAGGGGAGAAGTGGGGTAAATATGTGGGGTTCCAGGGATAGGATGTGGAGTGGAGAGGGGAGTGGGTAAGACACTCTATCAGAGAGTCAGAGACTTAATGGGCCAAATGGCCTCCTTATCTGTAGGCATTCCATGATTCTATGAAGTCAACAACATCCTAGCTGTAGTGCTGAAGTTTTGAACTTCAGAACCAGCCATGCCCCTAATGAAGCTATTACAGTACAACTACAACAAGGGCATCTATCTAACAAAGTGGAAAATTGCATCGATATGTCCTGTCCATAGAAAGCAGTCCAATCAGCCCATTATCACCCCACCAGTCAATTATTTGGCAATACTATCAAGCGGTACTTACTCATCAATGTTCAGTTTGACTTTCTCCACAACCACTCAGCTCCAGAACTCATTACAGCCTGGATCCAAACAAGGGCAAAGGAGCTGAATTCCAGGGATAATGTAAGAGTGCCTCTGACATGAAGGTAGCATTTCATCACATGTGGCATCTCTGAGCTCTTACACTGAAGTTTGTATTAATTGGAGGAAAACTATCCATTTGTCAAAATCCTACCTAGCACAAAATGAGGTAGTTGTGTATTTGGAGGCCAATCACCTCAGCCCCACAAAACTGCAGGGGTTTCTCAGGACAGTATCAGAGGTCCAACCATCTTATGTAGCTAATTAATAATCTTTCCACAATCATAAAGTTGGAAGTGGGGATGATTTCACAGTGTCCATTAATGCTGACTAGTCCTTAGGTACTGAATCAGTCCATGCCTGGGAAACATTCAGGCTTGGGTTGGTAAATGCAAGTAATATCAGGCAATGCTCATCTCCTACAATAAGGAGTCTAATCACCTCCCCTTGACGTTCAAGCATTACAGCCATAGCATCCCCCACTTTGGGAATCAGCATTGCGCCATAACTTAACTGGAAAGCCGTATTTATGCTGTGACTATAAAAACAGATCAGAGTCTGGGAATTCTGTAGTGACAGACTTGCCTCCAGATATTTTCCACCATCCTCAAGAAACAAGTTAGGAAGGTGTTGGAGTACACTATCCTTACCGAGGTTAATGCAGATCCAACAATTCTCAAGTGGCTCCAGGAAAAAGCAGCTCAGCATTCCATCCACCGCATGAAATGTTCACCCCCTTCACCAAACCAGCATCCAACAACCAGTTCTACCATCCACAATATGCTGTGGAACAACTCACCTAAGCTTCTTTGACAGCACTTCTCAAACACACAATCTATACTACCAAGGTAGAACAAGGGCAGCAAATGAACGGGGACATGAAAACTTGCAAGTTTCCATCTAAGTCATTCTAACTTGGAAATATGGTTCCTTCATCTTCACTATCTCAAAATCCTGGAAATCCCTTCCTAATAAAACTGAAGGTATATCTCCACTGTATGGACTGCAACGGTTTAAGAAGGCTCTCACCACCACGTTCTGATGGTCAATTAGGGATGGGCCATAAATGCTGAACTTGCCAGTGATGCCAACATCCCAAAAATAAATTAAAAAAGAGAGCAGGAAGTTTTAAGGGACAAAGACAGATGATAGTGGACAAAACCGAAGCAGATGGAATTCAATTATTTAAGTATGAGGTCATCACCTTTGGATCCAAGTAGGAAAAATAGAACATTTTCTAAATGATGAGTGACTCAGAACTGTGGCGGAGCAAAAAATATTTGAATCCTTGTAAACAAATCAATAAATCTTGTGCACAGGTACAAAAAGAAAAATGGACTGTTGACCTTTATGTCAGTTGGCAATCGACTTAAAAATGAGGAAATTATGTTTCAATTGTATAAAGATTTGGTGAGATCCTTTCTGGAGTTTTGTCTACAATTCTGAACGCTGAACATTAGGAATGATATGTGGATTCGTAGAGTCATAGAATCATAGAGATTTAAGCATGCAAACAGGTCCTTCAGTCCAACTTGTCCACGCCATCCTTTTTTATTAAAACTTTTAAGCTCCGTCATTAAGGAGGAAATTGCAAGGCATCTTGAAGGGAATTGCTTGATAGGGCAGACGCAACACGGTTTCATTAAAGGGAAGTCGTGTCTGACAAATTTACTGGAGTTCTATGAGGATGTGTCTAGGGCGGTGGATAGAGGAGAGCCGGTGGATGTGGTCTTTCTGGATTTTCAGAAGGCGTCTTGCTTCCACTCTGGAAGAGGACGAGGCAGGTGAGGTTGGTGAGCAAACTGCACACGGTACAGTGATGCAGCAGGACATAGGCAAAGAGAAGGGGAAAAGGAACGTAGTAGTGATTGGAGATAGTGGGGTGAAGAGTATTGACACTGTCCTTTGTCACAATGACAAAGTGCACAGAAGGGTGTGTTGTCTGCCTGGTGCTCGGGTACAGGATGTCGCAGCTGGGCTGCAGAGGAACCTGGAGTGGGAGGGTGAGAACCCGGTCGTTGTAGTACATGTGGGTGCCGGCGACGTAGGCAAAGTGCGGACTGAGGATCTGGGGAGGG
This sequence comes from Carcharhinus amblyrhynchos, assembly GCF_965287045.1. Taxonomy (NCBI): domain Eukaryota; kingdom Metazoa; phylum Chordata; class Chondrichthyes; order Carcharhiniformes; family Carcharhinidae; genus Carcharhinus; species Carcharhinus amblyrhynchos. Next base: position 95,487,578 of record NC_137326.1, on the reverse strand, counting down.
AGTATGAGAAGCTGGGAATGGAATTAAAAAGTAGAACCGACAAGGTGGTCGTCTCTGGGCTACTGCCTGAACAGAGTGCAGACGGGCGTAGGATTGACAGGATAAAGGAAGTGAATGGGTGGCTCAGGGATTGGTGTGGGAGGAATGGGTTCGAATTTATGGGGCATTGGCACCAGTATTGGGGTAGGTGGGACTTGTTCGGGCGGGATGGGGTTGGTCTGAATCGTGCTGGGACCAGAGTGTTGGCGAATCGAGTAAAGAGGACTGTAGACAGGGCTTTAAACTAATTAGGGGGGGGGAGGGTGCGAGGGTAGGTGACGCTACGAGGTCTAAAGTTAAGGATAGGGTACAGGTAAGGGAAGAGGCCGAGGATGTCCCAATTGGTGGCGTTACGGCAAATAGGGTCCAGGTGAAGGCTGGGATGAAAGCGCTTTATCTGAATGCACGAAGCATTCGGAATAAAGTGGATGAGCTGGTGGCGCAGATCGACACAAATGGATACGATCTGGTGGCCATTACAGAGACGTGGCTGCAAGGTGACAGGGACTGGGAGATGAATGTACAGGGCTATCAAGTGTTTAGGAAGGATAGGCAGGAGGAAAGAGGGGGTGGCGTAGCTCTGCTGATTAAGGATAGTATCAAGGTGGTAGCAAGGGATGATATCGGAGCCAAAGAGCAGAACGTGGAATCGTTGTGGGTGGAGATTAGGAACAGCAAAGGGAGGAAGACGCTGGTGGGTGTCGTCTATAGGCCCCCGAATAATGATCTGGAGGTGGGGCGGGCTGTTAACACGCAAATAAGTGCGGCGTGCAGGAATGGGACGGCAGTAGTTATGGGAGATTTCAATCTGCATATTGATTGGTCGACCCATGTTGGACGAGGTGGGCTCGAGGAGGAGTTCTTGGAATGCTGCCGGGATAATTCCCTTGAACAGTGTGTGTTGGAGCCGACGAGGGAGCAAGCTATCTTGGATCTGGTGCTATGTAATGAGGCGGGTAGAATTAGGGACCTTGCGGTGAAGGATCCTCTTGGAGAGAGTGATCATTGTATGGTGGAGTTTCTGGTGCAGATGGAGGAGGAGAAAGTGGGTTCCCGGACACGCGTCCTTCGTTTGAATAGAGGGGAGTATGGTAGGATGAGAGAAGAATTGGCGAATGTGGACTGGGGGAGTGCGTTGGAAGGTAGGTCTGCTGAGGAGCAGTGGAGGATCTTTAAGGAGATCTTTCTTGGTGCTCAGCAGAAATTTATTCCGATGGTTAAAAAGGACAGTAGGAAGAGAGGTAATAAGCCGTGGATAACGAAGGAGGTGAAGGAAAGTGTTAAATTAAAAGCGGAGGAATTTAGAGTAGCTAAGAGTAGTGGGCGAGAAGAGGATTGGGAAAGGTTTAAATGTCAACAAAGATTGACAAAGAAGTTGATAAAGGAGGGTAGGAGAAGCTATGAGGCTGGGCTAGCACTTAATATAAAAAAGGATAGCAAGAGTTTTTATAAATATATAAAAAGGAAGAGGCTGGCTAGGGTGAACGTTGGTCCTTTAGAGGATGAGAAAGGGGAGCTAGTGGTAGGGGATGGGGATATGGCTAAGGTCTTGAATAACTTTTTTGTTTCGGTCTTCACGGAGGAGGACGTGAATAATTTGCCGGGTGTTAGCGATGGAAAGGTGGTAGGAATGGAGGGTCTTAATGACAGTACTGTTACTAGAGAGGTGGTGCTCGACAGACTGGAGGGGCTGATTGTGGACAAGTCCCCAGGACCGGATGGAATGCATCCGAGGGTTCTGAAAGAAATGGCGGAGGTGATAGTGGATGCCTTGGTGGTTATTTTCCAGACGTCGCTGGATTCCGGGGAAGTGCCGGAAGATTGGAAAACGGCTAATGTTACGCCGTTGTTTAAGAAGGGTGCCAGGCAAAAGGCGGGGAATTATAGGCCGGTTAGTTTAACGTCTGTGGTAGGTAAAATGTTAGAATCCGTCATTAAGGAGGAAATTGCGAGGCATCTTGAAGGGAATTGCTTGATAGGGCGGACGCAACACGGTTTCATTAAAGGGAAGTCGTGTCTGACAAATTTACTGGAGTTCTATGAGGATGTGTCTAGGGCAGTGGATAGAGGAGAGCCGGTGGATGTGGTCTTTCTGGATTTTCAGAAGGCGTTTGACAAGGTACCTCACAAGAGGTTATTGCAGAAGGTCAGGGGACATGGAGTTGGGGGTAGGGTGTTAGCGTGGATAGAGGATTGGTTGTCAAATAGGAGGCAGAGAGTGGGGGTCAATGGGTGCTATTCGGATTGGCGGTTGGTGACTAGTGGGGTGCCCCAGGGGTCGGTGCTGGGGCCTCAGCTATTTACCATTTATATAGATGATCTGGAGGAGGGAACCGAGTGCAGGGTGTCGAAATTTGCTGATGACACCAAGATTGGGGGAAAGGCAAATTGTGCGGAGGGTGTGGAGAGTCTGCGCAAGGATATTTTGGCCCTGGAGGGAGTGCAGAGGAGGTTTACTAGGCTGATGCCGGAGTTGAGGGGATTGAGCTATGAGGAGAGGCTGAATAAACTAGGCTTGTACTCGTTAGAGTTTAGAAGAATGAGGGGAGATCTCATTGAGACGTATAAGATGATGAATGGGATGGATAGGATAGAGGTGGAGAGACTCTTCCCGCTCAGAAAAGACAGTAGGACTAGGGGGCACAGCCTCAAGATAAAGGGGAGGCGGTTTAGAACGGAGTTGAGGAGGAACTTCTTCACTCAAAGGGTGGTGAATCTCTGGAATTCTCTGCCCGTTGAAGTGGTGGAGGCTGCCTCGCTAAATATTTTTAAGAAGCGGGTTGATGGGTTTTTGATAAGAGAGGGGATTAAGGGTTATGGGGAGAGGGCGGGAAAGTGGAACTGAGCCACAACAGATCAGCCATGATCTTATTGAATGGCGGGGCAGGCTCGAAGGGCTAGATGGCCTACTCCTGCTCCTATTTCTTATGTTCTTATGTTCTTATGTTTGATAAGGTACCTCACAAGAGGTTACTGCAGAAGGTCAGAGGACATGGAGTTGGGGGTAGGGTGTTAGCGTGGATAGAGGATTGGTTGTCAAATAGGAGGCAGAGAGTGGGGGTCAATGGGTGCTATTCGGATTGGCGGTTGGTGACTAGTGGGGTGCCCCAGGGGTCGGTGCTGGGGCCTCAGCTATTTACCATTTATATAGATGATCTGGAGGAGGGAACCGAGTGTAGGGTGTCGAAATTTGCTGATGACACCAAGATTGGGGGAAAGGCAAATTGTGCGGAGGGTGTGGAGAGTCTGCAGAAGGATCTAGATAGGCTGGGCGAATGGGCCAGGAAATGGCAAATGGAATTTAATGTTGGCAAGTGTGAGGTGGTCCACTTTGGTAGGAAGAATGGTAGGAAGGACTATTACTTACGTGGCGAAAAACTGCAGCAGGCGACGGTGCAGAGGGACCTCGGGGTCCTTGTGCATGAGTCGCAAAAACCCAGCCTGCAGGTGCAGCAGGTGGTCAGGAAGGCGAATGGGATGCTGGCCTTCATAGCGAGGGGGATTGAATATAAAAGTAGGGAGGTCTTGCTGCAGCTGTATAGGGCATTGGTGAGGCCGCAGCTGGAGTACTGTGTGCAGTTTTGGGCGCCGCACCTGCGCAAGGATATTTTGGCCTTGGAGGGAGTGCAGAGGAGGTTTACTAGGCTGATACCGGAGTTGAGGGGATTGAGCTATGAGGAGAGGCTGAATAAACTAGGCTTGTACTCGTTAGAGTTTAGAAGAATGAGGGGAGATCTCATTGAGACGTATAAGATGATGAATGGGATGGATAGGATAGAGGTGGAGTGACTCTTCCCGCTCAAAAAAGACAGTAGGACTAGGGGGCATAGCCTCAAGATAAAGGGGGGGCGGTTTAGAACAGAGTTGAGGAGGAACTTCTTCACTCAAAGGGTGGTGAATCTCTGGAATTCTCTGCCCGTTGAAGTGGTGGAGGCTGCCTCGCTAAATATTTTTAAGAAGCGGGTTGATGGGTTTTTGATAAGAGAGGGGATTAAGGATTATGGGGAGAGGGCGGGAAAGTGGAACTGAGCCATGACAGATCAGCCATGATCTTATTGAATGGCGGGGCAGGCTCGAAGGGCCAGGTGGCCTACTCCTGCTCCTATTTCTTATGTTCTTATGTTCTTATGTTCTAATCCCAATTGCCTGCATTTGGTGCATATCCCTCTATACTCATGTAACTATCTAAATGCTTTTTCAAAGATAAAATTGTACCCGGCTCTACTACTACTTCTGGCAGCTTGTTCCAGACACTCATCACCCTCTGTGTGAAAAAATTGCCAGTCTAGATACTTTCGTATCTCTCCCCTCTCACCTTAAACCTGCGCTCTCTAGTTTTAGACTCCCCTGCCTTTGGGAAAAGTAATTGACTATCTACCTTGTCTATGCCCTCATTATTTTATAGAACTCAAAAAGGTTATCCCTCAGCCTCCTATGCTCCAGAGAAAAAAGTCCCAATCTATTCAGCCTCTCCTATAACTCAATCCATCAAGTCACAGTCGCACCCTAGTAAGTCTTTTCTGCACTCTTTCTAGTTTAATAATATTCTTTCTATAATAGGGTGACCAGAATTGCACACAGTATTCTAAGTGTAGCCTTACCAATGTCTTGTACAACTTCAACAAGACGTCCCAACTCCTATATTCAATGTTCTGACCAATGAAACCAAGTATGCCGAATGCCTTCTTCACCACTCTGTCCACCTGTGACTCCACTTTCAAGGAGTTATGAACATGTGCACCTAGATCACTTTGTTCTGTAACTCTCCCCAACGCCCTATCATTAACTGAGTAAGTCCTTCCCTGGTTCAATCTACCAAAATGCATCACCTCGCATTTATATAAATTAAACTCCATCTGCCATTTGTCAGCCCACTGGCCCAATTGATCAAGATCCTGTTGCAATTGGAGATAACTTTCTTCACTATCCACTATGCCACCAATCTTGGTGTCATCTGCAAACTTACTAACCATGCCCCCTATATTCTCATCCAATTCATTAATATAAATGACAAATAACAGTGGACCCAGCACTGATCCCTGAGGCACACTGCTGGTCACAGGCCTCCAGTTTGAAAAACAACTCTCTACAACCACCCTCTGTCTTCTGTCAAGAAGTCAATTTTGTACCCATTTAGATTCCTCACCCTGGATCCCGTGAGATTTAACAGAAGATTTATCATTCCTTAGAATGATATCGGGGTCTTAAAGATGAAGTTATGAGGACAAGTTATCTTAAATTTGACTTGTGTTTCTTTGAGATCAGATGCTAACTGGTGATCGAATTATTGTACCAAACTGATTAATGTATTTGATTGGATAGTTGAAGAGCAAATATTTCCTCTTGTGGGGAAATCCGGAACAAGAGGAAACAATCTTAAAATTAGAAATAGAAAGTTTAGGATTGATATCAGGATACCATTTTTTAGAGGATAGTGGAAATTTGAAACTCTGAAACACAGAATATGGATATCGAGTTAATTGTGTTTTGAAGGCTGAGATCAAAGATTTGTGTTAGGGAAGGGTATCAGGATATGGATGAAAGGGGATTGAATGGAGTTGAGGCACAAATCAGCTATGATTTGAAGGAGTGGTGGAACAAGTTCCAAGGTCCTTTGATATTCCAAGTGTCCAAAGCCTCAGATTCAGCTACCTCAGTATAGTTTGAACCTAGTTCCTTCCTGACTCATTTCACATTATGAGGGACACATTTAGCTACCACACCTTCGTAGGAACATGGCACACACCTTTGTTTCACTGACTTCCATGTTGAACATAATGGGTGGGATTTTATAGCCTTGCATGTCCCGAAACCATAAAATCCCAACCGAGGTCAATGGACTTTTCAGTTGTTTGCCCCTTGCCCGCTTCAATTCCTGTGGTGGGCAGGGTGGTAAAATTCCAGCCAATGTTTACTCCCATCATTGCATGCAAAAAACCCTCAAGGCTACTCTTATAAATAACACCAGTTTGAGGTGGGGGGTTGGGTGGGGATGGGGGGGTGCTGGTTGGAGGAGGCTGAAATCCTTATCTATCAAAATAGCCATTGAACCGATTAAATGACTTTTTATAATGCTACTAAGTGCTGCATGAAAGTTAAAGCATTATTTCCTGTTTTGTCAGTTTGTGTGGTCCAGGAGAAGGTGCAGCTGGAGGATGGTAGCTGTTGGAGGTGTGAAAAGTAAAGAGTATACACAAAGTGTCAGATTATTTACAAGTTCCTGTAATGTTTTAATGAGTTTCTTTTGCACCATCCTAAATTTGGAACCTTACACATAACCGAGTAATTTCTCTGACAATTTCTTTTCCCATTAAATTGCATAAGAGGTTGCATCCCACTCTTACAGGAACAAAAGTCTACCTGCTGTATGCACATATTGATTTATGTAGTAAGTGAAAAAACAGCTTTGATTAATGGCCACTTTTCTAGACCATTTGTGCAGAAACAATTTACTTGAATCTCAGGTATTCATACAGAACACATGATAGTGCATGAATATTCTGTTAGATCAATTCAGAGTTTCAAATTACATTAACGAGAAGCATTGCTACTTACACCTTTCAATTAAAAGCTTTCTGATATATAATTGAGTGCTTTACACCTGTAATTAACTGAAGTAATTTATATTTAATTTCTTAAATTATGTAATTTTTCACATTTCTCAGGTGAGCACCATCATTGCTGGGCAATGAGGTGCTTTCCTACTTTTGTGACTAAATGATCAACTTGACTCTCAGCCAGGGCAAGGGAGAGAAATCAGAGACCTTGGTGACTCTCCTGTTTCTGGGCTTCTAATTCCCCTCCCCACTTCCCCTTTAATTCTCATTCTAAATCATGCATGATGCTTTCTCCCCTTTCAAGATTAACAAACCAATTCAGCAAACAATTCACAGAATGGTCCTAGTAAAATGATGATGCCATTATGGGCATCTGGTTACAAATATCATCCAATTATACATGCAGCATGGGTCATCAATGTTAAGAACAGCAATGCTATATTATGTTGTTAGTTTGTGTGTGTCCTGTAGTGATCTGGCCATGACTACTAAAGAAACCAGACAAACCAAAGAACCTGAAGAAACCAAGTCTGCTTTAGTATTCCTTAATTTCTTCTTAATTTAACCGGAAAATATCCCATTAGTTATTTGTAACACTGTACAGTCAATCACAGTGATTTTTATTAATTCATGTGGGTATCACTGGCTGGGCCAGCACTCATCTCTGAGAGCAGTGCGGGTCTGGAGTCATGAAAAGCAGACCAGATAAGGATGGCACATTTCCTTCCTTAAAGGACATTAGTGAACCCGATGCGTTTTTATGACAATCAACAATATTTTGTAGTCGTTAGACTTTTTTTAAATTCCAGATTTTCATTTAATTCAAATTTCACCATCTGCTGTGGTGGGATTTGGGTTCCCAGAGCACTACCCTAGGTCTCTGGATTACTAATCCAGTGACAATATAACTACGCCACTGCCTCCCCAGGATTGATATGTTCTGCACATTGCACCATAAGGACAAAGTGATAGTAAATTCATACCTGGCGGAAAAGATTCAATGCTCGCAGCCCAGATAAACTGCACAAATCTTTTCAATTCTGTAGAAAATGTATGACTTTCTCCTGCCTGGGTGCATGAGATTATTCAATATAATTATTTAAGAATTAGGAGACATAATTGGATTCTGTTTTATCTGTAATCTCACAGGGATGACAAATCAAAAGACTCCTGAGCAACCAAGTGAAATGATTGAACAACTTACGCCTTCACTGTCAGTGAGAAGGTGAATGGTTCACACTTGCATCTGTATTTTATTGATCAACACTTCTGAAGACTAAAGATTGTTATTTTTCACAATACATTTTCAATATCTATACCGCATCACAGCTTTATCACAATATTTCAATACCTCAAAAAGCTCCTAAAAGTACCAAGATAGATGAGATAATAGATAAGTAAACCAAAGGAAAGATTGAAGTCAATAAAAAAGTATTTTGTGTATTATGTGCAATGTAATGCAAGTTACCAATTCACAAAGAGCCCATTATGCACTCCGGTTCTGGCAATTTCACCCCACAAATCTGACTCACAGTAAACTTCCATTTACAAAATAAACACAGCTCCAGCCATGACTCTACCATGTGTTTGCATGGTAATTATGGATGGCAAAGGCCATCTAGCCCAACTCATCTCATCCACCCACATGATATATGAACAAATTTATTAAGTGGAGTACATCATTTGGCCCCTGGAGCCTACTCTGCCATTAGATAACATTGCCTATATTATACTAGTGACTGCAGCTCAAGAGTACTTAATTAGTTGTAAAGTGATTTGGGACATCATGAAAGCTGCAGTATAAATGTCAGTTTTTTTTCTTTCATTATGCCTGCATGCAGTAGACAGAATGACTGTAGCAATAGTGACATTGGAGGCCCAATGATGAATGATTGTCTAAGGATAATTTATTGCAGAACAAGCAACTGATGTTAGGAAAGTGGCAACAAAGAAATTAATACATTTACAAAACAATTCAACCTTGTAGCTAATACAACCTTACCATTCTGACTTCTCTGATGCCAATCTATAATGTACCACCTGCCACCTTTACACTAATGATATTATCCCTAGGATTTGTCAATCAGACATCTACCAGCAGCACAGGAAAAATGTAGATTGAAGTATTGCTCTGAAAGTCTAAGGGAAATGCCTGCTACTAGAGCCTCCTGTCAGTGCCCCCTGGCTGTGCCTCCAGAGCCAATGCAAGGGGCACTGCCAGGGGGATTACCCTCCTCACCTGGATGGGATTCTCTGTTGGTGGGGTTGCCGAGGTGGCCAGACATTGCCAAAATTTCAGACAATGCAAGACTCACAAAGCCAGTTTCTTAGTTTAAAAGTGTAACTTTATTTTGATCAGCGGCTGCTGTGAGAAACCATAGTGGGTTGAGGCAGCTCCCAAGATAGAGTAGCTAGACATCTCCAATTAACTTTGATGTATACAATTCAAAACAGATCAATTATAGGTTTTCTTATAAATTACTCCTGCCTTTCATTAGCTTTAAATTGATCATCTTCAATATACATAAATCAACAATAATACCTGTCATATTCTTCCACCAATCACATCTTATCATCTGACATAATGGCATTTCATTCATCCTTAGAATCTGGAAGCTAACTCCTGCCTTGGTTAACCCCATTTCCTATATCCCTGAGTAACCAGAGACGCTAGCCCCAAGTTCAAAGTGAACATTCCCATAAGTTCCCGCAAGAGTCACTGCCAAACCAGATTAACACATGATTCTACATCTGGGCATGCATCCATCTTATCTGGACAGTGAATAAACCCTATTCATGAAGTTTGATTAGTGTTTTAAATGTTTTAACCATTAAAAACTCCGTTGTTAAAACCTTGCATATTCTCAAGGTTTGAATACTCTCTTAGAATATGGCTCTGTCTTAATGCCCTTTACCATGATGCTTTGCAGCAATCTGCCTTTGGCTAAAGCGAACAATGATTCTTAAAAATTCATTAGTACAGTCAAAGTATGTGTTTTTAAACCATAACCAATTGTTTAAATTTCTTTAAACCAGGCTCAACCCCCACAACCCCATATATTTACCTTACTAATCCCCCTAGTCTACACATTCTGTGACACTAAGAGGCAACTTAGCACGGCCAATCCACTCATCTGCTCACCTTTGGACGCTGGGAGGAAACCAGAGTACCCAGAGGAAATCAATGCAGGCACGCGCAAACTCCACAAAGTCACCTGAGGCCAGAATTGAACCCAGGTCCCTGGCGCTGTGAGGCAATAGTGCTAACCTCTGTGCCATCATGCTGCCCACAAGACACCATAAGATGAATAAGAAGGAACTGGGGAAAGCATAGTAAATGAAATATTGTTTGTACGGCATAAGGAATGTGATCCTTAGCTCAGGCACTTAAATAGAAATATGTTTATCCATTCTGTCTTCTATGACATTAGTATGACTCCATCTTGAATACTGTGACCTGTTCTGGCCTCTTCAAGTAATGGGGCCTGTCAAGATGCTCATGAATGTTCGAAGGTATCTCAATCGAATGAAATTAATCTCACAACACTTACTTACCAAGATAAGCTCAGAAAACAAATGATTTTGTTTTTCACTGTTGAAAAATAAACAGCAGTGTATTTAAAATGAGGAAGATTGAGTGGTTAGGTGATTTGAATGTGATGGAGAGGGGATTATGGGCATCAGATGCTGAAGTAGAAAACAACAAAGTAGGTTAGATGTCAGGAAATATTTCTGTACCCCAGTCCCTAAGAATAGATTACCAGACCAACATTAAGTACAAATTCGCTACAGGCTTTCAAAAGGACATGCTCCCACGAGTGGAAAGTATCTACAATTATAGGAGTTAAATGGGGTCAAATTTAATTAGTGATATCAGTTACTGCTGTCTCCTGAATCTTGTTGCATTGCCTTTGGGGCTGAGAGAGGGATCTCCAAGAGATTTTTTTCGCCCTAAATTAGTCTAAAGTTCTTTCTCTTGTTTCTTTTTGCTTCTCTGAAGAAATTGTCAGAATGGGGGTTGGGTTGATGTTGCATATAGGTAGCATTGTGTCTGCTTAGAACAAGCTGAATAGATCAATTGGTCTTTTCTGATCCTTTCACATGTTGAATTTTGGTGTGTTCCCACACCCAGCATATGGGATTGCATAAGAGGAGTGATAGTTTAGGACAAATTGCCAGAGGACAACCAGCATACATTAATCCAGACTCCTCAAGCAGTCACTCTTGAGGAGAGAGCAGAAAAATTGAAGTAGAAATTAAAGAATTTTTTCAAGAACTTCCAAAATGTACTAATTTTCTTTGAACTCTGGTGAAAATTAATATTCTGTGCTTTTGTTTTCTAATTTATATTCTATTCTGTTGTGAAAGGTGTTTTTTTTTCCCATGAATGGACATTTCCAGTCGCATAAATTTAAACAGAGGATGCAAGGAACATTTAGGAGCCCAGGCAGCACCTGTGGAGAAATTGCTGAAGTTTAGTTTCAGGGCAGCATCTGTGGAGAGAAAATCAGAGTTAATGTGCTGAATTTTAGTTCCAGGGCCCTGATTCCATTGCATGGCTGAATTCCGGATCAAAGAAACCCAGATATGGTCGGGAACCCAGAAGTGATTTTTGACCAGTTAAGAGGCTGTTCTGTGAGTTCTATTGAATTAAGCACAGGGGGCTGTATCCACAGGTGGGAGCCCCCAAGATTCGGGGTGGCCAACAGCCCCATTGGGAGAGGTGGGCAGTGTAGGTAGATACGTGGATCCTGAGGACACTGAAGAGGGATGTTATAAGATATAGTGTGGCCATAGCTGCCAAGCCATTATTGCACAGAGGTAACCGTCCACATGGTGTGGTTGCTTCGCTCACAGCCCTACATATTAATTTCAATTGATGATGTGCCTTTGGCCTCCACCTCAGCCTGTCACCAGGAGGACACCACCACTCCATTCACAAGCTCCAATCACACTGAAGGGGTGACATTTGGGGGGGTGGTGTATTTGCCGTCCATAAAGTCCAGGTGCCATGTGAGGAATGCCCTCAATTGGCACTTTAATTTTTTCCAATTTGCTACCTGCTACTATCAGGCAGGCAGCCATCGTGCCCAAGAAATTGCCTCCCTGAAAATAGGCAGGAACACGCCTACAGACCAGCACACTGGCTGGGGTTGAGAAATTACCAGTCTCCAAGCCTGCCTCCTCCTCCTCAGGTTGAAAATTTAGCACAATGTTTCAGATCAATGAACTGCATCACAACTTATAACTGCTATTATGGTGATTGAAGTCATCAGCATGAGTCAGAGCCTTAAGTGTCAGCTCATTATGCTTCAAGGGTGAAGGTAATTGCTCAAACAATTATTGATATAAGAACATAACAACTATGACGTATAGCAAAATTAAACAGCACTGACAGAAGGTAGTGAATGCAGCTGTGAAACGGCTTGGAAGGAGTGTCCAGTGATAAGTTGCTATGGGATTTGTACAAACACAATATAAAGAAGCTATTAGATCTCTTGAATCCATACCTTAAAAATGGGATTTTTTCCATATTTGGAAGTGAAGAAACAGCAATAAGGCATAGTGTAATGTTGTTTGTCCATCGTTGTTAATGAGGACCTCAACACTATTAGTCATTTTGAGGCTGGTTGCAGTGTGTCTGAAGATGACTGATCAGGCCAATTTGGGCACGGAATGTCCTGGCACAAATTGGACAGGCTTATGTAGGCACTGTATTTGTTGCGCTGGTGGCTCTGAACTTGCGCAGCCTGCGCTTTAAGTTGGGCTTCAGCAATGCATCGTGCTTCATAAGCTTGACAGCCCTTGTGGATGAGACAGCACCAGGTAGGGCGGTTTTGTGCCAGCGTTTCCCAGGAGGTCGTGTCAATGTCAAGTGACTTCAGAGAGGCCTTGAGTGTGTCTTTGAAACGTTTCTTCTGCCCTCCATGCGAGCGTCTTCCAGCAGAGAGTTCCCCAAAAAGGAACTGCTTGGGTATGCGCTCGTCTGGCATATGGATGACATGACCTGCCATCGGGTCTGTGCTCTCATCAGCAGTATGTGGACTGATGATAGATTTGCTCTAGAGAGAACTTCAGTGTCTGGTACTTTGTCTTGCCATCTGATGCGTAATATTCTGTGAAGACAAATCATGTGGAAATGATTGAGCTGTCTTGCATGCCTTCGATACACAGTCCACGTTTCACAGGCACACAGGAGGGTAGTGAGTACCACGGCGCTGTAGACCTTCAGTTTTGTTGCTGGGCTGATTCCTCAATGTTCCCATACAGGGGAAAGCAGTCTACTGAAAGCAGAGCTTACCTTTGCTATTCTAGAGTTAACTTCTGTATCAATAGTCACTGCTTGGGAGAGGGTGCTGCCAAGATAAGTGAACTGGTCCACTGCCTGTACTTTCTGCCCTTTGATTGTGATTATGGGTTCTGTGTACGGTGCATGAGGAGCAGGCTGGTGCTTGACTTCGGTCTTTTTAATGTTGATAGTGAGTCCATGGAAAATTTGTCCATACTGACTTGCATCTCTGGCTCTGAGCCAGTATTCAGGGCATGATACAGAGCAGCATACAAGCCACACTGTTCAGCCTGATGTTTACTGCCATGCTGAATGGTGCCTTCCAGGACAATGTTGCTGGAATCAGCCTCAAGTACAGACTGGATGGAAAACTCTTCAACCTGAGGAGGCTTCAAGCCATTACCAAAGTGAAGGAGACTGTTCTGAGAGACTTCCTCTTTGCCAATGACCATGCCCTGTATACTGGCTCAGAGTTGGAGATGCAAGTCAGTATGGACAAAAAGGCACAGTGTAATGTCCAGCAAAAGATATGTCATGTTTAAACATGGATCATGCTTGTATGGAAGCCTCTGGAATTTCCTATATTTATTTAAAATGGACACAGGCGAACTGTTAAGATGGTTGCTAAGGGGGTCAGTTGAGCTTTGCAACCTAAACAGACTATTAAGCTGCTGGAAAGGAAAAATAAAGACTCATAATGGGTGGAAGTCTTCCTCATAAACAAACGTTCTTAAGTAAGACTCCTTTATAGAATTCATCTGTGCCCTTGTTGAGATTTCTCCTAAAAAGCAAAATCAATGGACTCTCAGACTCTATGACCCAGGTTTTTGTTCCCAGATGCATGCACAGAGATGGAAGAATTCCCACCCAGGTGGTGGTGGACTGCAGTTCTGATTTAGGTCAGGCTGGATTTGAAGACAAAGCTGCTGCCCTTGGAATGAGTGTAAAAGTTGGCGGGTGCAGAGTAGAAAACTCACCTCTGTGCTCGAGCACTTTGTTGAATTGTATTTAAAGAAAATTAAAACAAACGAACAACTGTCCAGCCCTCACCGCAAACTCCTGCCCCAGCATAGCCAATCTCTCACGACTAATCAAACCCCCTGTGCCGCAACATGCCCCTCTGCCTGATGATTTAACTGGCCAGCTGCCTACATAAAACATGCACATGTGAAATCAGCTTGACTCCAGTCCTACTGTCAGAGAGCTGAAATGCCCTGTTCGAGAGTGGAACTAATGATCTTTGACCATTTTTGCCATAACAGGCAGCTTCTCTGATGTGGCAAAAAATTGGGCATATATCTTCAGCTTTGCAATGTTAAAAGGATTCAGAAAACACTGAGATTTCAAAACCAAGAAGATTATTAAGCTTAGAATAAGGACCATAATGTGCCTCATATTTATTTTACAAAAAGGTACTACTTGCATGAACACACACATAACTACTGTTATAGAAACTAAACATCTATTTTAGGTTTAAACAAGTATTTTTGAATGTATTGTACACCTTGGCCAAAATGCAAACTGCCCTAGAGCAGAATGGGAAGAGAGTTAAACCAAACAGGCCACATTCTTTGAAAATAATACGCCACAGAATACGATTATGATATCAGAAGAAAGTCATGAAGACTACAAATTCTCATACTTCAAAAAATATTCAAAGTATTCACGAAGTATATAAAGTATTCAATTCCTACTGACAATCAGGCAGAGAGAGACAGTGGGATCGTCACCTTTTCAACTCTGTGGCTTATGGTGAGAAAGCAACCTTTGAACCTTATGGATTCATGTAAGTGAGGTTGCTTAGCAGGTAGGAATATTCAGTTCCTGTAGGCCAATGAATTCTTAATTCTGCTAGAAGGTAGGATGCAGTTGGTCAAGGTAAATAATGTGTACTAATGTAATTGGAATATCCAGTTAGGGTGACAGGATTGGTGGGAGAAATGAATTTTTGAAACTGTATAACTGTTTTGTCATTGCATTGTAAACTTCGAAAAGGAGTTGGCATGTCTAGCTGCCTTTCTCCCAGCATGTGTTGGTCAATAAATACATCCTTAACCAGCATATTGTCTTTTGCAAGTCTTTTCATTTAGCTGGTCCAGCTCAGTACTTAGCATCTGAGAGAAAACCCCCACTTTAGGAACTAAGGAAAGCTGACAAGACCAGATATCCACATTTAAAGTGTAAAAAACCATCATTTATCTTCTATCGAATAACAATGGCCATTGATCATGTGTCCGAAGCTGGTTCTCTGATTCCAAAATTATTTTTATTCCAAAACTCTCAGGAGAGAGCTGGGGCAGTCTACAGAATTTATGCTGACAACTTAACAGTTGCAGAGAAGGCTGTGCCATCTTTGCCTTTCAAAAACTGAGAGGCTTTAAAGTATTTTAAAACTATATTGCAAAATTGTTAGTTCACCTATATAGATAGTAGTCCTCCTGACATAATAGTTACATGTCCTGGCTAACTAATGTGCTAAACAGTCTTCTCTTTGAAGTCAGCCTGTAGTTATTCTGGAAATCCATTTCCAACTATCCTAATTTATTTGAAATACAGTTCCAGAGAGGGATAGCTTCCTTCTTCAGTGGATTCTGAAACACACATGAACTGTTAACTATTGTTTTTGTTTAATACCTGCAGAAATGCGCTATTTTCTCTTTCCTGAGTGTGCAGTGTGTTATAAATGTAGCATTTAGATCTTTAGAATAAATAAACCTCTTTATTTAAACCCACAAAGGACTGCTGCTGGTTCTCTTTATATTGACCACACTAATGGGTGTTTCAGGGAAAAGAATGGGAGGTTTTTGTTATCTCTCCTCCCTTGTCTGTAGCAACATAATAAAAGTTTCTGCACATGGTTCCATCAAAGCTTTGGATATCTCATGGCTGCAAAGTTACACTGGCTTTGAATTTCGGTGGAACTTTACCTGATTATCTGCTGCAATTTCAGCAAAATGTCCAGAAAATGTATTCTTTTTCAGTGGATCATCTGCCAAAGTCAAAACAAAAATGCAACCTCTTTATTTGAAGGTTCATTTCTGTCTAAGAAGTAATTATTCTTTCTCTGGAAGACATTAAATGTTGCTGGCAAAATTGTTCTATGGATGATTTCAGGTCTATGCTAACTTGCTAGGTTGATTGGCCATGCTAAACTGACCCTAATGTCAGGGGATTAGCAGGGTAAATATGTGGGGTTGCAGGGATAGGCCTGTGTGGGATTGTTGTCAGTGGAGGCTCAATGGGCTGAGTGGCCTCTTTCTGCACTGAAGGTATTCCATGATTCTATTCTATGACTCAAAGTATTTCTAACCCAATGGCACATGTGTATTTTTGGATGGTGATTGAATACCAGTCAGAAAGGTTAGCTACAATCAGTCAACTCAGCACGATGTAGCAATAAAATTTGGAAATATCTTGCTGTCTATCATTCAGTTCCACACTGACCATCAGAGAAACTCAAGTCATGCTTCTTTAATATTCTTACGTCCAGCGAGCTTCAGTACCTTCAGGAACACTCGCCAAGAGGCAATTTGATGAAGGTATTCAAAATGAAGAAAGGTCAAGACAGAACAGATAGGGAGAAACTGTTCCCACTCATGAAATGCTCAAGAAAAAGAGGGCACAGGTTTAAAGCAATTTGCAAAAGCAGCAAAAGCAACATGGGGAAAGCTTTCTCACACATTGATTTGTTTAAGTCTGAAATGCACTGACTTGAGAGTGCAGTGGAGGCAGGTTCAATCATAGCATTCAAAAGGGAATGGGATGAATTATCTGAAAAGAAATAATTTGAAGAGTCATGGGGAGAAGACTGGAGAATGGCACAAAGTGAATTGTTAATTTGGAGAGCCAGAACAGACATGATAGGCTGAAGAGTCTTCTGCACTGTTGAAGTTCTATTATTCTGAACAAACATGTGTGATATATCACCGCAGAACAAAGTGACATTTTGTTTCATTAGTGTCTCTTGTCCACCACCATCATCCACCAGCAGCAGCCCCCCACCCGCCACCCCCAACAGAAGATGATGAATTTTAGTGCCACTTTATGTTTTGAGGATTTCTTATAGGTTGAGATTTGACTTGCTCGGATATAAATGATCCGTGTCATAATGTGCAGAAGAACAAGAAATGCTTCAGATGTTCTGGTCAATATTAATCCCTCAACTAATGCCACCAGACAGTTATTTATCTCATTTGTGATTTGGGACCTTGTCACTGTGACTATCGATAAAACAGCATCAACACCTGCAAAGTATTGGCTTTGAATCACTTTGGAACATCTTGAGGACATGCAAGCCACTACAGAAGTAATTTTATTTATTCCAGTACACATCTGCCAGAGTCAATGCAATGATGGCATATATTTACATTCCTGTTTAAAACACAAAGTGCTAATTTGGTTTTGTGTTGAACCAGTGACAGGTTCGGTTTTGCATTAAGAAGTATTACCATATAGCTCCACACGAGGGTACTGCTGTGTTCCAATATTTATTCCTCAGAATGACTTGCATATCTGTGCCAGGCTCTCTGGAAAGGCGATGAGCTGAGGCCATGCATTTCAAAAGAGGTAGAGAGGGAGTTAGAATCCAAAGGCTAGTCAAAACTGTATTATTATTATTTGCCTGACTTTCAATGGTTCAAAGATCAGATTTTTACAAAGATTAGAGAAGAGGCCACCTCAGTTTGGGACCAGGAGGCTAAACCAGAAAAAATGGAACACAAATAAAATGATCTTCTGTACAATTGTTGCGAGTTTACTTAACTCCCCACTTCACATCTGTGAAGAATATCCAGATAAATACTGTTTAAACAGCTGCAATTGATGGTAATTTGAAATAGGCCAGCCCAGCCCCTACTGGGTCTTTATCTCCATATACCACAGACTGTCATTTGATACAGTCTGACCTACGTCCTGCTTTTGAGGTCAAGGTGCTGTGTAAACAGGGTGCAGGATTACATTTCTGAAGTGAATTCCATCTGCCACATTGACAGGGTAAAGGTTAGAAGTGCGGCTGTACTGAAAGGGCTTGCTGTTCGGGCTGCTGTTTGTTTCTGTTAAACTAGGAGCCTGCTGGTGCCAGAAACTGCGTACAAACCACTAGGGTATTGCAGGACGCAGGCTTCACTGCTCGATGCTCTTTTTATTTTGGAGGTGATGCAGTAAAAATAACAGCAGACAGGAAGTTCCTGTATTAGAAGACTTATTGCGCTAAATCCTTTCTTTATACATATGGTTATATATCTTCAATCTAGGAGAGAATTTGTGTCTTGGTCTGCGTCTGCCTGTCTTGTGCAGTCTAACAGAGCTTTCTATTTGATATTCTTTTCACCTCAATGGTCCAATGTATCTCAGTAACAGGGCATTAGATCCCAGAATCAGAGCACCCACAGTGGGAATGGGGATGGAAAGGGAAGTCAAACTTAATTTTACAGTGATAATAGCACCATGGTTCCTCCACTTGACATTGTGCGGCACCTTGATCTTTCTCTCTCCAGCCTTTTTGCAGGATGCCACATCCAGCTGTGAATGGTGATGGAGAGTTAAACAGCACATCGGAGATGTAGACTCCACAAATATCCCCATTCCAAAGACCTATGAGTCTCAATGCATCAGTATAAATTAGCCTGAAGTTTTGCTACAATCTCCAGCTAAAAGTACAAAGTGGATGATCTATCTTAGCCTCCTCCAGAGGTCCCCAGCATTGCAAATGTTAGTCTTCAATGAATTCAATTCATTCCATGTAATATCAAGAAATGGCTTCATGCACTGGGTACTGCTAAGGCAATGAGCCCTGAAAATATTCCCACAATATTACCAATGATGTGTTCTAAAACTTGCCATGCACCTAACCAAGCTGTTCCGGTCCAATTACAACACTAGCATCTACCCAGCAATGTGGAAAATTGCTCAGTTATGTCCTGTACACAAAAAGCAGGACAAGTCCAAGCTGGCCAATGACTGCCCATCAGCCCATCTCGATCATCAAAAGTAGTAGCAAGTGGCGCTTGGATCCCAACAGACTAATTCAGCTCCCGACCTTATTGCAGCATTGGTTCAATCATGGACGGAAGAACAGAAGTCCGAAGGTGAGATGAGAGTGCTTCGACATCATGGCTACATCTGAGCAAGTGTGGAATTGTGGAGCCCGTGCAAAACTGTAGTCAATGGGAATCAAGGAGAAGCTCGCTGGTTAGAGACATATCTGACACAAAGGAAAATGCTTGTGGTGGCTGGAGCTTAATCAACTCAGCTCCAATGACATCACTGCAGGAATTCCACAGGATAGTGTCCTAGTCCTAAACATCTACGGCTGATTCACCAACGACCTTCCTTTCAACATGAGATCAAAATGTTTAGCACCATTCGTGATTCCTCAGATACTGAAGTAATCCATGTATAAATGCAGCATGACCTGGAAATTCCAGTCTTGGGCTGACAAGTGGCAAGTAACATTTGTTCCACAAAGTGCCAGGCAATGACCATCTCCAACAGGACAGAAGCTAACCTTTTCCCCATGACAATCAATGGAATTACCATCTCTGAATTCCCCACTATTAACATCCTGGGTTGACCAGAAACTGAACTGGACTAGTCATATAAATACTGTGGCTATAAGAGCATGTCAGAGGCCAGGAATCCTGCAGATCATAACTCACCTCCTGACTCTCCAAAGCCTGTCCACCACACAAGTAAGGTGTGTGATGGAATACTCTCCACTTGCCTTGATGAAAACTGTTCCAACAACACTCAAGAAATTCCATACTTTACAGGACAAAGCAGCCTGCTTGATTGGCATCCCTTCCTCAAACATGCACTCCTTCCACCACTGATGCATAGTAGGAACAGTGTGTACCATCTGCAAGAACACACCAATGCTCTTTAGACGGCGCCATCCAAACCACAACCACAATCATTAGAAGGACAAATACAGCAAATGCATGAGAAAACCATCACATGGAAAGAAGAAGCCACTCATCTTCCTCACTTGGAAATATATCATCATTCTTTCATCGATGCTGTGTCAAAATCCCAGAACACCCCCATAACAGCACTGTGTGTATACCTACACCACATGGAACTCAGCGGTCAAGAAGACAGCTTACCACCACTTTCCCAAGGGCAATTATGCATGGGCAATAAATGCTGGCCTAGCTAGCGAAGGCCACATCCCATGAATGAATAAAAGAAATTCAAAAGAGGGGCCTTAAAATTCTGTAGGAATCCACAGGAGATGGTGGGAAAGTCAAGCAGTATAATATTATTTTGTAATTCTCCTTCAGTACCCTGCAAACTGTAAGCATATTTAGCACTACACCTGTGTGTGTGCATAACACCAGAGACACTTTAACATAAAAGACTCTGTGGGCTTGTTTTTTAAAAGTTTAATTTTTATTTGTATTACAAGAAGGCTTACATTAACACTGCAGTGAAGGTACTGTGAAAATCCCCTAGTCACCACACTCCGGTGCCTGCTCAGGTACACTGAGGGAGAATTTGGCATGGCCATTGCACCTAACCAGCTCAACTTTCGGACTGTGGGAGGAAACCGGAGCATCCAGAAGAAACCCATGCAGACATGGGGAGAAAGTGCAGACTCCATACAGACAGTGACCCAAGCTGGGGATCGAACCCAGGTCCATGGTGCTGTGAGGCAGCAGTGCTAACCACTGTGCCACTGTAAATTTGGGCAAAGGTTTGGGAGGTGTCAGCAATGGGTGTTGTAAAAGTGGCCAAATGATTAAAATACTCCTGCTGATTTCCACAGTTAACTGCCTGCATTAGGTTGTTTGGGTGGGATGGGTTACCTATGAATAATCAACAATAACTTACATTTTATAGGGCTTTTAACATGAAACATCTCTAGGTGCTTCACAGGAATTTAAAATGACATTTGGCACTAAGCCACCTAAGGAGGTATTAGGGCAAATGAGCAAAGGCAATTCATCACTGAGGTATGTTTTAAGTGGAGTCTTAAAAGAGAAAAAAGTGATGGAGAGAGTCAGGGCAATGTATGGAGGGTATTCCAGAGCTTACAATCTATAGGATGCTGCCAGAAAATGATGGAACATTTAAAATTATGGCTGCAGAAGAGGTCAGAATTAAAGCAGTGAAGATATCTAGAGGGTTGTGTGGCTGGAAGAGATTACAGAGATTACAAAGGGGCAAGATGGTGGAGAGAATTGAAAACTGGGATGAGAATTTTTACATTGAGGCATCCCTTGGTCAAGAGCCAATGGAGGTCATTGAGCACAGTGAAAATAGTTAAACTGTGCTTTCTGTGAGTTAGAACACAGGCAGCATCTTTGGTATACAAAGGGTAGAACATTTGAGACCCACATTGGAAGTCAAAGTAATAAATGAAGGTTGTAGCAATGAATGTTACAAAAAAAAGAATCAGCTGCCTGGACATGTTTAAGCACCAGCGCCTCAGGGGCTCATGTTTCGTAGTGGCAGATTCTGCATCGTGCTGGAAGAAGACATGTTGCCCACAGGAGCTGCTGAGCATGTTTTGAAAATGGCTTTCAAAGTCATATCACAGACCTGAGTCATAACTCTGTTTCACTCTCTGCACGGCTGCTGTCTGACTTGCTGACTATTTCCAACATTTTCAGTTTTATTTCAGATTTTCAGCATTTGGAGTATTTTTGCTTTTGCATTAGCATCATTAAGCATCTTCCTGCATTGCATCCCTGAGCCTGGAATTTGGGTTGTGAGGCTGACATCCTTCACAACCTCTAGTCATCCTTTTTTGATCTTTATGGGAGGTTGGTTTCTCCCCCTGTATTTCGCAGTACCCAGCAACATAGTCAGGAAGGTATAATTGAAAGGCATCCCAGCCTCTACATACGTGGATACCAGTCATTAACACCCTCTTCTTGCTTTGCACCCCAACACCTCCAAATTACATGGTTGCATTGCTCTTTCAAATGCCAAAGTTGAGGTTATGTTATGGATATCTGACTCACTCAGTGAACATCAAATGCAAAAGTAAAAGGATAATGAGATGGTTGAATAAAAAGACCACAGACAGAGTTGTTTATAATATTTCCACATGATATTGGATCCCCCACCCCACCACTGACCCTGATCTTGTAACACATCTCTCAGATAAGATGGAAGCCTACAGAGACAACTGTGCAGTGGGCTGGGAGATTCAAGCAGAGGCCATTTAGTGGGCTTTCCGCTGGGCACCACAGCCTCTGCGAATCTCCGGGCACTGCATTTCTGATACTGTCAGCTCCCACCCCAGAAGTTGGTGCAGAACTGTATAAATTATGCTAATGGGAATTGGCACCCCATTAGCGGGTCAGGGACTGGTATCTTCAGGCCGGTAGCCTCTCCTCCACCCATACCACCCACCCTTACCCCCCATCTAGCCCCCATGAGTGTTTCACTCCAACAGGGGAGTGAATGGGGGAGCTGGCAGCCTGACCCCGCTGGAGTGAAGGGAGGGGGGCCATCAAAGTCAGAGGTGAGGAGGTGCCCCCTGGGCATTGTCAGCTTAGCAATGCCAGCCTGGCCCCCCCCAGCACTGCCCAAGGGCAAAGTGGCAATACCCAGGAGGCACCTTGTACCTTCCCACTGGGCATCAGGCTGTGCTAAGCGAGTGAGGACTAATGGGAGTGGGGCATACTGGGGGCGATTGGTGAGGATTGGGTGCCGCTGCCACTCTACACTTGGCAGTGACAGAAGTACGGAGGTCAGCGATTGGGGCTAGACAATGGGTAGGGATGTGGAGGCTCAGCTTGCAGGAGCTGGAGGGGGGGTTGGGGTGGGTGCTGGGGTCTATAATAACATTCTAAGAGGAGGATCAGACTAGAGAAAGATCACTTCTAATGATTTATGCACTGAAATTGACTTCGGATACATCAATGAATACAGAAAGGGATAACATATAACCATGAATAAATTACATCTTATATTTATGATGCCTGATCTAAAAGCAAATATCATTTCTGGGTTGCTAAGTCAGATGTATTTATTTTGAATCTTCTGTGATGCCACTAATGCACGAATTACAAGGAGTATAAGAACTCTTTTCAATTATTATCTGTGAATTTCTACTGAGAAAATTAATCAAATTTCTCACAAAATTAAAGCTATGATATTTCTTTTTCAGTGCACGGTGAATTTTATCAATAAATAGTAATCTACCAGTCCCTATAAATCTGATGATTTAAATGTGCATCTCTCAATGAACAATTGCATCTATAGAATTCATTTATAATAGAAGTGTTTTGAAATTGAATATGTACAAAATGTCAAAAAAAACACTAGAACAGTTCTTTAACATTACAGCTGTGGCATTGATACAAAACAATTTTATCTTCTGCTAACACTACCATTATATGGGGTTGGACCGGTAAACCAGAGGCATGAGTTAATATTTCAGGGATTTAGATTCAAATCCCACCATGGCAGTCAGAGAATAATCCTAAATTTGCCTTTAATTAGTTTGTCTTAATCCCTTTGTACAATTTTTGCAAGTTAAATTAAAGTAATTTACAGGGCAATTTTTCCATATCAAATCTCTCCAAGATTTCCTCAGTAACTCTCTTTCTTTCAAGGTTGAAAAGCCCAGTGGCTGAATTTAATGCAGAGGGTGTAGTCAAAGCCCTTGGAATGAATGGCTTGCCCTGTGACCATTTAACAGCCATCAGTCCTTTAAATTGTTTGAGAAGGACTTTTGGCTCAATCAAAGAGGAAGACACGTCTTTGAGATTTACTGACAAATCAAATGGCTGGCTTTTGTCTTGTCCTAACAGCATCACTGAGAGCCGTGGCCACTGCTGGAACTGCATGCACTTCCAAAGAAGACATGCCAGTGGAGCCTCGACTTTTAGTTTCACACGGGACTGGGGGGGAGGGGATAGGGAGAATACTTTGGGTGGGAGATGGAGGGGATCTTTTGAACACAGGCTGTCAGAATGAATGAGAATCATAGAATAGAATCATAGAATCCTTACAGTGCAGGAGGAGACCATTTGGCCCATTGAGCCTGCACTGACAACAACCCCCCACCCAGACCCTATCCCCATAACCCCACGTAGTTATGCTGTTAATCCCTCTGACACTAAGGGAGAATTTAGCATGGCCAATCAACCTAACCGGCACATCTTTGAACTGTGGGAGGAAACCTGGAGGAAACCCATCCACTCAGACAGTTACCCAAGGCCAGAATTGTATCTGTGTCCCAGGCACTGTGAGGCAGCAGTGCTAACCACTGTTCCATTATGCTGCCCAGAGCTAGGTGAGGGAGAAACACCTGCCCTCCTCACCCAGCCCAGCCACAAGCCTGCTAGGTTTCAGCTAGCAGCCTGGACATTGGCCTGGACCTCCCTTGTAATGGGAAAAATTCCGGTAACAACAGGAAGATGTCTTTAATTGATCACTAATTGGCCACTTAAGATCCTCAATTGGTCCATGGTCAAGAGGGCAACCCATGATTCCCTCACCGGGAGCAAAATTGCCATCGGGCAGTGGGGTATGGGTAGACAACAGGTACAACACCACTGTCATGTCAACTAATTTTACTCCCCACTTTCCTTCCACTTCAAACAATTGTAAATTCAGCCTGGTATTTTCTTGTAACTTAGAATTTTGACACTAGGGAGCAGCCTTGAGTTCTCTTCATCGTCTTCACTGCCTGAAACTTTGAGTCAGTGACCAGGCATGAAGAAACTTAGCGGATGTGACAGTCAAACAATTTTGACAATAATCAAAAGAGAAAATGTTGGAAAATCTCAGCAGGTCTGTCAGCATCTATAAGGAGAGAAAAGAGCTGACACTTTGAATCCAGATGACCTTTTGTCAAAGCCTGGCTCGGCCACAAGCCTGCTAGGTTTCAGCTGGCAGCCTGGACACTTGGGGACACTTGACCTTTGACAAAGGGTCATCTGGACTCAAAACGTCAGCTCTTTTCTCTCCTTACAGATGCTGCCAGGCCTGCTGAGATTTTCCAGCATTTTCTCTTTTGGTTTCAGATTCCAGCAGTCGCAGAAATGTGCTTTTAATTTTGATAATAAGTAGGATCTGGAGCTTAAAGCTTTGCACAGATTCAGGATGGATGTGATTATACACAAGGTGCTAGAAACACCCAGCAAGTCGGACAGCAACGACAAACAGAGAAAGGTAGGATTTTGCATGCCTGGTCGATAATCTTTGGGAGATTTTATAAATCCAATCTTAGAATGAGGAACTAAACTGAATGGGGCGTCACCATGGCATGGTGGTTGCACTGCTGCCTCACAGTGCCAGGGATCTGTGTTCGATTCCCGCCTGTGTGGAGTTTGCACATTCTCCTCCTGTCTATGTGGGTTTCATTCGGGTACTCCAGTTTCCTCCAAAGTCCAAAAATGTGTGGGTTAGATTGATTTTCCATGGTAATTTGCCCCTTGGTGTCAGGGGGACTACCTGGGTGAATGTGTGGAGCTAAGGAGATAGAGGCTGGGTGGAATCGTGATAGGTGCAGACTCAATGGGCTGAATGGCCTCCTTCTGCACTGCAGGGATTCTATGATTCCATAAAAATATTATGGCAAGAAAAAGAATCTTCAATTGACTGAAAGAGTGAAGATGATTAAATGACAGAGGTGATAATAGTGCAAGATATGAAACAGAATATTTGCATAGGTCAATGCAGAATTTCAGATAATTTCTTTAAATTTGAATTTATTTATTTCCTTAATAAATTTATACAAGCCTGTACCAGTCACTACTTGCACAAGTTCCCTATCAGAATTAAGAGCTAGTGGCAATTACTACTTGGAGAGTAAAACCTGAATGTTCAATATTACATGATAAATTGAGGCATCAAGTTGAAGTTTCCACTATCGTGGGCCATGACATTCAGGAAGCAACAGATCGTTATCCTACTGTGTCACTGAGATGAGTAATTTAATTTACATTCACAGTTGCATGGAGAGGGACAAGAGATAACACTTTTACATTTGGTAGCATTGCTATGAAGGAAATTATATTTTAAATGATAGAAATTTAATCAGTTCGGGCTTGAGTACTTGGAAGAAGCTTATTATTCAGGAGATGGAGGTTGAACATGTGAAAAATACTTAAAGAAACCAAAGTCAAAGCTTTCTGAAAGCTGTTTGCGCACTGTTAAAATCTTCATATTGTTGGCTGTAATGTTACATTAAAAAACAGAATGAAGAAAGCTGATAACAAAGCTTCAAGCTCTTCCAACTTAGGTTAAAAATTGACATTACGATTCCATAACAACATAAAAGTCAATGCTTTGGATTTGTAGATTCCGTGGGCTTTTCTGCCTCTTTAATGTCTGGCCACCGCATTGGTGCAGCATCAGCTGTGTTATTGCAGCATCACCAGAAGTCTAGGATTCAGGGAGTAGGAGGTTGGAAAGGTGGAAGGACTCCTGACAATAGTTCATTATGAATCCAAACTGAATGATGTTCCCTTCAAAATTTTGTTGTTGTGTATGGTTCATTTTTTTACTGGCCTGTTTTCTTTTAGTGCAGTCCTTTCACAGTTTTGTGAAACCACGCACATGCTTTATTTCTCACAGAACAAGGCCTGCAATGTATCTTTTAGGTTACTGCGTGGCTCTGCATTCCTGCAGCTTAGCAGAAATGCAGACATTGACCTTCCCATCTCAGGGCATTTCCCCACTGGAGCACCGCAGCTGGAAAAGAAATGTTGGCCATTGTCTCTTTTCACTGGTGCTGCTTGTTCTCCTCTAATCACCCATAGTGGCCATTACTTCATATGCGAGTGTTGACAATAAGTGCTGACAGACTATCCAAATGTGAAGGACAGCACAACTTAATCCTCACAAGGTACTCACACGACACAGTTGGATCATGGGTCATTGTTTTGCAAACAGGAATGGAAGCACTGATGAACTATTCCCACTCTCCGGTTGCCAGAGGAACTGAGACTGGCAATAGCATCCTGATATTCTGACTCAGCACAGTTTGAGAACTAAACTTGGGTCTTTACAATCTTCATGGTTCAGAGATACAAGCTTTAGCTGTTTCTACGTGCACTGTATGTTGCACACTGCTGAGGCATGAATCTTGAGATAGGACTCGCTATAGAGAACATATCTTCAATAGGCCTTCCCAGCTTTTCAGCTTAGTGGTCCTGGTAGTTTAAATTTGTCTTGGAACATGCTTCAAAAAGCAACTGACACTTGCACAATATAAAGGTACGGTCTACCTCTGAGCCCTCAGACAGTTCAGACCCAGAATTATAATTGGATAATTAGCTAAAATATCAGGGGGAAAGAAATTATGTAATAATACAGCTTGGGTGGAGGCTGGGTCCCGCTCCCCTGCAATAAAATTCCCCACCTGCAAGATCATGTTGGGGAACTGATCCAACCCTTTGTAATTTTACCATCTCCTTGCAGCAATCCCATGTCCCAGCAGCCAGGAACATTCTCCCCCACTGTGGCTTCAAGAATAGGTCAAAGGCTGGGAATTCTATGAAGAGCTACTAATCGCCTAACTCCTCAAAGCCTGTCCACCTTCTAGAAGGCACATTTGTGCCCCAGAAGTGGGAGCACGTTTACAATGAAACATGCTGTGCAGTAGCACAAGGCTCCAAACGACAGGTGGGAGGGACAAAATGCAGGATAGGCCTTACAGTTGAAATAAAGTTTAATAAACCAAACACAAAACTTGAAAGGGTGTGTGTGTGTGTCTGTGTGTGTGTGTGTGTGTGTGTGTGTGTGTGGAGATGGTTGAATTTCTTTTCGTCTTTGACTAGGGTCACAATATTTGTCGTTATCCAAGGTTCGCAAAACTTGACATACTTATCCCTCATCCTTAAAGGAATGTGTCTGTCCTGAATCCCTATCAACTTACACTTGAAAGACTCCCACATGCCAGATGTTGATGTGCTTTCAAACATCTGCCCCCAATCTACATCCTTCGGTGCCTGGCTAATATTGTTGTAATTAGCCTTCCCCCAATTTACCACCTTAACTTGAGGACTCCACTTATCTTTATCCATCAGTATCTTAAAGCTTACTGAATTGTGGTCACTGTTCCCGAACTGCTCCCCTATGATAAGTCGACCACCTGGCACGGCTCATTCCCGAATACCAGGTCCAGTATGGCCCCTTCCCTAGTTGGACTATCTACTGTTTCAGGAAGCCTTCCTGGATGCTCCTTACAAACTCTGCCCCATCCACACACTAAGTGAATCCCAGTCAATATAGGGGAAGTTAAAATCGCCCACCACAACAACCTGTTACTTTTATACTTTGCCAAGATCTGCCTGCATACCTGTTCCTCAATCTCCCGCTAGTGGTTGGGTGGCCTATAACATTGTGACTGCACCCTTCCTATTCCTGAGCTCTACCCATATTGCCTCGCTGTATGAGCCATCCGAGGTGTCCTCCCGCAGTACAGCTGTGATATTCTCCTTAACCAGTAGTGCAACTCCTCCACCCCTTTTACATATCCCTCTACCCTGCTTGAAACATCAGTATCCTGGGATGTTAAGCTGCCAATCTGTCCTTCCCTTAACCAAGTCTCTAATTGCAACAACACCATAGTTCCAAGTATTAATCCAAACCCTAAGTTCATCTGCCTTACCTGTCACACTTCTTGTATTAAAACAAATGCACTTCAGTCCACCAGGCCCTCTTTGATTAGCAACCATACCATGCCTGCTCTTCCTCTGTGTCTTACTGGCTTTACTCTCTGGTTCCCCTTCAGTTAATTCACCTTTGTTTTGGTTCCGAGCCCCCTGCCAAACTAGTTTAAATCCTACCGTGTGACACTGGCAAACCTCTCGGCCAGAATATTTATGCCCTTCCAGTTTAGATGCAACTCGCCCTTCTTGTACAGGTCCCACCTATCCTGGAAGAGATCCCAATGGTCCAGATATCTGCAACCTTCCCTCCTACACCAGCTGTCTAGCTATGTGTTGAGCTGTGCTGTCTTCCTGTTTCTAGCCTCACTGGCACATGGCACAGGGATTAATCCTGAGGTTACAACCCTAGAGGTCCTGCTTTATAACTATATCTAACTCCCTAAACTGCTGCTGCAGGACCTCATTACTCTTCCTACCTGTGTCGTTAGTGCCAATATGTACCACGACCTCTCGCTATTCACCCTCTCCCTTCAGATTGATTTCTTCCCGTTCAGAGACATCTTGGACCCTGGAACCAGGGAGGCAATATACCATCCTGGAGTCTCTTTCATGTCCACAGAAGCACCTATCTGCACCCCTAACTATACAGTCCCCTATAACTATTGCTCTAGTGCTCTTTGTCCCTCCCTGCCTAACAACAGAGCCAGCTCAAGGGCTTGTGCGACTTGATATTGTTGGAGAAATTCAGAAACTCCTTGCCCTCCGACCTGCAATTGCACTAAGAGGAGTGGAGAATCTTTTCCATCTGGATGGAGCTGTCACAGTCATGACCTCATCTGTAGACCTGGAAACTCAGGCACTTTCCAAACCACATCCATCACCACTGGATAAGCAGGACAACATAGACAGGAAAGGTCCTCCACCCTGAAAGGAACATACAAATGAAGGTTCAAGAAGTGCTCCTGGCGCCTGAAAGGGGAAACTTAGAAATTGGTGAGTTCCCACTGTAATAAAATAGAGAATTCCAGACATGAGAGACAAGCCTATGGGTGTAATTGGACTCCATAAGGGTAGTCCTCAGAAGGATACTATAATGGTAGCTCAAGAGAACAGGCAGGGCCCTCAGCGCTGAGAGGGTATGACCCTAGTTTGGCCAAGCCGAATAAATGGCCAGAGAGCATTTGGGAGTTCAGTCATTTCATGAACAGTAACACCCCTACCCCCATATCCGACTCAGATGTGAGCAAGTCCCTTGTACTGCTCCAGAACGCAGGAATCATTCAGTCCTTAATGTTGGTGGGAAACATAAGTCTGCCGCTTGATTCCTCTGTGAATTGATCAGTGGAGTGGTAGAAGAATTCACGTTTGGCCCCCTCCTTAAGTTCCACCTGCAGTGTGACCCAATCTCAGGCTTCCCACCACCTTCTCAATACTAATTAAGGATGGGTAACAGGTAGTGGTCTTGCCAGCAATGCTCACATCCCAAGATTGAATAGAAAAGATAAAACTCTTAAGCTTTTCTGCTCCAAGGAGAACAGCACTTGGTTTGGTTTCTGAACATAACTAAACTCCGTCATCCTTGAAAATCTCACTTGCATGCTTTTTAAGATATTCCTGATATGTAATGCCTAGAATTGTTCACAATACCCAGCTAAGATTGAAAGTGTTTTATGAATATTTATCATAACTTCCTTGCTTTTATACTTTAACATCTTAAAGACAAGGATTTAATTTTTTTTAAATGGAACCTTCTCAATTTGTGCTCCCACCTTTAAAGATTTGGACATTTACACCTGAGGGCCTCTAACAGACAGATTTGTGCCTTGAAGTAAGTAGGAGCTAGATTTATAGACAAATGCATGGAAGATTTCTGTTCCTCACTAAAATAATTATACATGTTTTATGACTCTCTCAGAATACTATTTTTTTCTCATCTGTTCAGCACTTAGAAAGTTGAGAGATGAACGATTATTGCTTGCTAGAAGCATTGGACGGAATCCAAAACAATTCTAGCTTTGTTTTCTAAATTTATCTATCATGCTTAATGTCGTCAAATATTCAACACATGATTAATAGAACTTCACTTGCAAGACATACCAGAGCCATGTGTTTCTGCAATACTCATGACCAGACAATCATAAGCAGATCTATAGCGAGCATATGGCATTCTGAAGCAATGACAGTGATGTTTCACTTGAAATTCCCTATTTGTGATGACTCACGAAGGTCAACTGGAAGGGAACATAGTTTGTTAGTGAACGCAAAATAAAACCAATACTGTGGCAGACACCCTAGTCCCAGTGCCTGGAATTCGTATTCATCAGGCCCAGTCCTGGGTCTGCCTTATATAAAGCTCAGGCAATGAATTGCAAGCCATTATCTGTTACCAGGGGAACTCATACTCAATGAGGCCACAGGTAGACCAATCAGTGATGCCCCATGGACCTCGTGAAGGTTATCACACAATTAAATATTGCATTTTTAAAAAAATAGTTTAGAATCTTTGGGAGCACTCGAAGGAAACACATGCAGACATGAGGAGAATGTGCAGACTCCACACAGTCAGTGACCCAAGCCGGGAATCAAACCCGGGTCCCTGGCGCTGCGAGGCAGCAGTACTAACCACTGTACAAATGACATGTGTGAGGACCAGTAAGGACACACCAATATGGTGCACTGCTGCAGAACTACAAATATCTACATCCTAGTTTTCTCTCTAGATGTTGAAAGAGTATTCATCTGAGTATAGGGTAATTTCTGCTAACTGTACCATGGAAAATTAATTAATTCTGGTGTCACATTGAGGAAATGGATTTAAAATCCTTTATGCAAGTCCCACATCTGAAATGCTTAGCTGTGGTCTCAGCTTGTTTGTATTCTCTTCGCAACAAGGAACTGAACGAGTGTGCTCCTTGGCATTCATTCTCTTTGCCTCAGTCAAGGAGTCGTTCGCAGCAAGCACCAAAGCAAGCACAAATATCCTTAGAGTTAAGGAAGAAAGAACCAAACACAAAATATTTCTGTAAGTATTGACATGTACTCTACAGATCAAATTCTAGTACATCACTCCCAAACATTTTCCAATAGATCACGGAAGTTGACCTATCCTTGGGATACAATCTGAACAGGACATCCCCACACACACCTATCCTTGTACTCCATTGTGTTTAGAATCTGGCTTCTCGGCAAGTTACTAGTGGGCAGCCAATACCTGTGAGTCACACCCCAACATTAGTCATCACTTTATGAAGAAGAGAACAGAAAGAGTAAGAGGAAAATGGCATTTGAGAAATTACATGTTTCACATGAGTATGATGTGGTAGCCCACAAAGGAATAGATTCTGCAGAAAAGGAACTAAATCCCCTTTTCAGTAACATAATTACAACACTGGCAATATTATTGGCGTATCTAGAGAGGTCTGTGAATGATTAAATCTGGACCAAGTAAATGTGCTTAAAGTTTCACAGAATAAAAAAGTGGTGACAGCCAGTGTGTACTGAAATAGATTGCAACAAACTTATCAGATTTTATTGAAGTGTGCATCAATTGAAACCTGACTGATAATTGTAAGCATGATAGAACAATTTGAGTCAGTCATAAACAAATCAGCAGTAAACCTACTCCAGGGTTTTTGGGTTCCATATAAAGTATATATATGGTGATACTGATGTGTCCGATTACTTCCAACAAAGGAGACCATTTTCCATGTCTCATATTACATAAAATTCATCAGTTATTTTAATAAAATGCATATAAAAAGACAATGTAGCTTACCTCATGTTTCCTAATATTAAAAAAGTCAGCAATATGCATTACCTTTATTCAATGAGGTTGACACAACCTGACATTAAAGACAACAAGACTGAAAGAGTTCATATTAATACGATGAACAAGCTGCAGCATTTTAAAATTGATGTCGCAGCTAATTCCCAATGACCTGTACCAGTGGCAAGGTATCAGTCACTAAAATCAGCTGCTCCTAGCAAGTAGGGGCTTAGCAGAATGAATACCTGCCTCTTTGTCTATTTTTTTTTGTTAAATAACCTGTAAATAATACTTAAGATGTCTGAAGATTGACTTGGATTGCAGGTAAAACAAAATTTAAAAAGTCAAGCACACATGCAGCTGATAATTGAACACACACACACACACACACACACACACACACACACACACACACACACACACACACACACACACAAAACAAAAGCAAACAGAAAACAAAAACTTGCACTCATGTAGCACATTAACTAAGCTAGGTGTCTCAGTTTGTCTGAATTTGGGAGGTGACTGACAGGTATGCCATACAAATGCCAGACAATAACAATTTCCACCATGAGTGAATCTAACCATTCCTCCTTGACATTGGACGGCACTACCATCGTTGAATCTACCACTATCAGCATTCTAGGGGCTTATTATTGACTGGAAACGTAACTGGGCTAGCCATATAAATACTGTGGCTACAAGAGCAGCTCAGAGGCTAGGAATCCAGTGATGAGTAATTCACCTCCTAACTCACCACTTGACTCCCAAAGATTTGCCCACTACCTATTTGACACAAGTCAGTAGTGTGATGGAATGCTCTTCACTTGCCTAGATGGGTGCAGCTCCAATTACTCTCAAGAGACTTGACACCATCTAGCACAAAGCATCCCACTTGATCTGCATCACATCCACAAACACCCAGTCTCTCCACCACCAATACTCAGTAGCAGCAGTGCATGCCATCTACAAGGTTCACTGCAGGACCTCGCCGAGGTTCCTTCAACAGCACCTTCCAAACCCATGATAACCATCACCTGGAAGGACAAGGGTAGCAGATATTTGGGAACACCAGCACCTAGAAGTTCCCTTCCATGGCATATGTCATCCTGATTTGGAAATATGTCACCATTCCTTCACTGTCACTAGGTCAAAATCCTGGAACTCTTTTCCTAAAAGCAATGTGGGTGTACCCCACCAGACAGACTTCAGCAATTCAAGAATGCAGCCCACCATCACTTTTCTCAAGGGCAATTAGATACGGGCAAAAAATTATTGACTAGCTAGAGATATGTGTATCACATGAATGACAGAACTACTTGGTCTTCAATCTTTCCAGCACCAACTGTGTGAATATATTGTGCAAATGATTTTCTTCTATTAAGTCCATTATAGATACTTCTATGGAATCTCTACCTTAATTATGACACATGACAATAGTGCCCCAAACCCCTGTAGGACTGCAGGGTCTGGAATGTTAAAAAGATTGCTGGGAGGCCAAGTTTGGCATTCTTGCTCTCTATGCCAGCTCCCGAAACTTCTTGAAAGAAGCTGCTCAGAATCAGATCAGATGTGGCAGCCAGTCAACTTCAGCTAATTATATTTAACTAAAGGAGTAGTGCCAATTGGGAATTCCAGTCAACAAGATGGGTAACCCAAGTTGGCCTGGAGAACATTGGTCAAAATTGGTGAGTTTAGGATGGGAAGGGTAGGAGGCCCATGGATCAAGCAAGGGGTACTCTCAGTTCCCTAACCTTTAAATGGTGGAAGCTCAGAAAATTGTGGTGGGTATGTCTGACATACGCTGTGCAGTAATGGGATCCGGAAATAGCCCCCATTTCCAAATCCCAACCCTGATAAAAAATTTCAGCCATAGATATCTTCATTACCTTAAAAACTATGACCATGTCTTATAGTACCTAACAGATAGCTGAAGTTGGCAGAATAACTGGGATTCAGATTAAAGTCATTGTAAAGGAGAGTTAATTTGTTTTCCAATTACTTAAATGATCCCTATAGATTAGAAGTCATTTCCTAAACCTTTTAGCTTACAGTTTTGAATTTCAGGTTTGAAACCACATGGTTAAAAAGCACTCAAAATGGAGAAATAATTTCTTAATTTCAGTAGATGAAGAATGAAGGGAACAAGCCTTTCCACATGCTTGTTCTAGTGTATTACAGTAAATAATATTTACTGGGGTAAATAGTCTGAGCAGTTGAAATTAAGAGGTGACCAAAGTAAAGCAAGGTTCAATGATTTTACTGTTTATCTTTCTCTGAGAAATGTAGGCAAGAAAGTGAAAGGGAGAGAAAAATAAATATCAAGGAAAGCTGATGTGATGGTTCATTGTTCCAGCCTTGTACTGCACTGAGAAATTTCTGATAACCAAGGGTCTTGAAAGGCATAGTGCCAAAATTAAAAATTGACATTACAAAGTGTATAATAGAGGATGGATTTAAGCATTACTAAGATGGAACAAAATACCAACCTAGTAATTTTCAACACATCAATCCAAGCGTTGTGTTCTCCTTCAGTTCTAAAATGAAAGATATTAGGTGCAATTTTCCCTTCCCACCCTCCAGGGGAATTGTAGCAGGCAGGATCGGAACATGCAAAGGTCTATTGAGCTCTGACAGGATTTTCTGGTCTTGGAGTGAGCACGGCCAGAAAATCCACCCATTGTATGAATGATGAACATATTTGAACAGCTATTGGTGTTTGTTGTTCTTGCCCCTTCATTTTGATCTATGCTATAAAAGAACTAACTTTCATTATTTTCCACTTTTCACAAAGGGCCTCTGGCCAGTACGTTAAGTCCATTCATTGCATCAGACCTGTTGCATCTTTCCAGCATTTTCTGCTTTCATCAAACATCATACCACTGGGATCTTAGAATACCTGTTCCAGGGTTTATCGTTAACATTACCCTTGAGTCTGCTTCACAAGATCAGACTGGATGATGAGGAAAATATATCAAATTGACTGAAAAAAATTCATAGAATTCCTACAGTGCAGAAGGACGCCACTTGGCCCATCGAGCCTGCACCGACAACAATCCCACTACCCAATTACCCTGCTCATCCCCTTGACACTAATGAACAACTTATTATGGCCAATCCACCATGAAATGCCAGTATCACTAACTGGGATTATCCACCTTGGCTGCTGTTGCTTTTTGTTGCCTTCCCTGTAGTTTGTCAGCTGTCATTGGGAACAGGTTAGAGTCCATTGCTTTAAAGCAGATGATTTAGAAATATATAATATAATCAAGCAGAGTCAGCATGGCTTCATGAAGGGGAAATCACACCAGATAAATTTATTAGAATTCTTTGAAATGGTCATGTGCAGGATAGATAAAGAGGAACCAGTAGATGTAATATATTTGATTTTCCAAAAAACATTCAGCAAGGTGCTGCACTAAAGGTTACTTAATAAGATAAGAGTTTATGATGTTGGGGTAATATATTAGCATGGATAGAGGTCTAAAGGTGACAGAGAGTTGGAATAAGAGCATTTTCAGGGTGGCTGTAACTAGTTGAGTACCACAGTGCAGGTGCCACATTATTCACAACATATGTATTAATGACTTGGACAAAGGAAATGAATGCACTATTGTCAAGTTTACAGATGACACAAAAATAGGTGGAGCATGGGAGGCTTGGGGTGATCATATAGAGGATGACACAAAGAGTCTGCAGAGGGATGTAGACAGGTTAAGTGAATGGGGAAAATCTTGGCAGATTGAAAATATTGTAGGAAAAGTGAAGTTATGTATTTTGGTAGAAAGAATAAAGGAGATGAATATTATCTAAATGGAGAAAGACTGCAGAAAACTGCAGCATACAGGGATTTGAGGGTTCTTGTGCACAAATCACAAAAAGCTAGTATACAAATTCTGCAGATAAAAACGAGGGAAAGGGAATGTTGGTCTTTGTTTCAAAGGGAATGAAGTATAAAAATAAGGGAGTCTTGCTAAAATTATACCAAACCACTAGTTAGATCACACCTGGAATACTGTGAACAATTTTGGTCACCTTATCAAGGAAAGATATTCCAGCATTGGAGGCAACCCAGAGAAGCATCACTAGTTTGATCCCAGGTATAGAGGGATTTTCTTGAGGATTAGCAGGGTAAATATATGAGGTTATGGGGCTAGGGCCTGGGTGAGATTGTTGTCGGTGTAGGTTCAATGGGCCAAGTGGCTTCCTTCTGCACTGTAGGGATTCTATGAATATTTTTTCAGTCTATTTGATATCATATTTTCTTCATCATCTGGCTGATCTTGTGAAGCAGACTCAAGGGCAATGTTAATGATAAACCCTGGAACAGGTATTCTGAGACCCCATTGTTATGATCTTTGATGAAAGCAGAAAATGCTGGAAAGGTGCAACAGATCTGTCAGCATCTGAAGCAATGAATGGACTTAATATACTGGGCAGAGGCCCTTTGTGAAAAGTAGAAAATGATGTAAATTAGTTCCTTTATGGCATAAATCAAAGTGAAGAAGGGGGTGAGAACAACAAACACCAATCGCTGGTCAAATATGTTAATCACCCATACAATGGGTGAGATTTTCTGACCATGTTTACTCCAAGGCCAGAAAATCCTGCCAGAGATCAATGGACCTTTGCATGGTCCTGTCCCACCTGCTACAATTCCCCTGGTGGGTGTTACGGGAAAATTGCACCCAATATCTTTCATTTTAGAACTGAAGGAGAACACTACACTTGGATTGATGTGTCAAAAATTACTATCTTAGTATTTTGTTCCATCTTAGTAATGCTTAAATCCATCCTCTATTATACACTTTGTAATATCTATGCTGTAGTTTTCTGCAGTCTTTCCCCATTTAGATAATATTCAGCTCCTTTATTCTTCCTACCAAAATACATAACTTCACATTTTCCTACAATATATTCCATCTGCCAAGATTTTTGCCATTCACTTAACCTGTCTACATCCCTCTGTAGACTCTTTGTGTCATCCTTTATAAGATCACCCCTAAGTCTCCTAAGCTCTACCTATTTTTGTGTCATCTGCAAACTTGGCAATAGTGCATTCACTTCCTTTGTCCAAGTCATTAATATATGTTGTGAATAATGTGGCCCCAGCACTGTGGTACTCAACTAGTTCAGTAGTTTGGGCCCTTATTTATTGGAATTTTCAGGAGTGAAAGGTGACCTTATTGAGGCATACAGGATTCTTAGGAGGTTTGACAGGTTAAATGCTGGGACATTGTTTCCCCTTGTGGGTGAGTTTAGGACCAGAGGACATAATCTCAGAGTAAGGGTCCATCCATTAAAGGATGACCTTTTTCTTCTCTTAGAGCTTACTGATTCTGTGGAATTATTTACCATAGAGGGCTGTAGAGGCTAGGCTGTTAACTATATTCAAGGTTGAAATAGGACTTTTAATCAGTAAGTGAATCAAGGGATATGGAGATAAGACAAAAAGGTAGGGTTGAGGATTATCCCATCAGTTTAGTCATTATCTCATTGAATGGCAGAGCAGATTTGAGGGTCTGAATTGCCTCCTTCTGCTTCTGTCTTATGGTCCTGAGCCTGCTCTGCCATTTATTATGATCATGGCTGATCTGATTGTGGCCCAAGTTCTACATTCTATCTATCCTCAATAACCTTTGACTCCTTTGTTAGTCAAGAATCTACATCTGCCTTAAAAATATTCAATGACCCTACAACCACCACTCTCCAGGGAAGAGTTCCCCTCAGAGAAGAAAAAGGTATTTTCAAATGGAAGGCCTCTTATTTTTAAATGGTGTCCCCTAGTTCTAGTCCCTCCCACATGGGGAAACATCCTGACATTAAATCACCTCAGGATCTTATATAGTTTAATTAAATGTTGTCCAACTCAAACTAGATTTTGATTTCATTTTCAAACCTAAACAGGATGGATACAAGTAATTTCAAAATGTTGCTGCTACTAAATTATAGAGTAGGTGTTTTAAATGAGAACATTCAATCTTAACATGAAAAATGTACAGGAATGTCATCAAGTTATTGCAGATTTGGACAATGGCATTTAGAGTGTATATACAAATTTATTAGCTTGGCAGGATTCAGGATTAAATTGAGTTGCTATTATTAAAAATGTAGACAAGTGAAGAATAATAAGATTCTTAAGTTATTATTTGAAACTGAATAAATCTTTTACATTATAATTGCAGTGATGCTTCACAAATTACATTTTAGTATAATGTATGCACATTAATGAAACAAACCATTCTCTTACAGCAAATTAAGATTAGGTGGCACTAGTTTACATTCAGCATGCAAATCATGACAAGGGTGATTATTTAATCATGAGTGCCAACAGGCAGAGGTAGTATCAGGGACAAATGACCCTCAGTATTGGTCTTCTTTCCTGTGGGCAGAGGCAGCATTGGAGATACCAAGCAGCTGGCCAGGATCAGAGAATGAT
The DNA here is from genome assembly GCF_965287045.1 of Carcharhinus amblyrhynchos. Taxonomy (NCBI): domain Eukaryota; kingdom Metazoa; phylum Chordata; class Chondrichthyes; order Carcharhiniformes; family Carcharhinidae; genus Carcharhinus; species Carcharhinus amblyrhynchos. The sequence continues at coordinate 95,448,910 of NC_137326.1, read as the reverse complement.
TGTTTCCACCTGGAGGCTGGTGTCAAATTTTGCCATCAATTTAATATTTCTAAGATGCAATATCACTCAGTGCCATTATCAACTGGCAGTTGAATCGGCATCACCACCTTCTGTGGTTCAAGAATCCCTACAACTGATGAATATTGCCCCAAAGATACAGTTCATAAAATTGCTAAGCTCCAAAAGTAAACAGTCAGACCTCCTGTTCCGCAACAAATAACAACTGATGAGTAGTAGTGTGCAGGCATGTGGTCTTCCACAGTTGAATTGTCTTACTTTCTATTCAACTTTACATTTAAGGAATATCCAAGTGCTTGAAACATCAAGTAGCTGTTGTCGCCTGAGGAACTGTTTCCCATTCGTACCTTTGAGGGCAGGAGAGAAAGATTGGAAACGTTGAACTGGATGAATAAAAAAAGTCCGAAACTATTTTAATCTGTTTGTTTTAATGGCATTCATTGAATGTTTGCTTTGTAGTGCACCCCATCTCATTCAGTATCCTGTATGTGATTTTCTTTTGGCCAACAACAAATTACTTAATAAATGTGCAAGAACTAGTTCAGTGTCATTGATCTCTCTTTGTAATTTATAATTACCAAACATGCAATGACCAGCAGAGAGAGAATAATTTGAAGCATAGCAATGCCATCAATTCCACAGTACGTACGTAGACATAGGACTTGCTCACAATTTCTTTTTGGAAGGAAAGTATTGATCCTTCAAGATTTGCATCTTGATTTATGGCAGCACTTAACATCTAAAAGAGATTACTGCTTCGTAATTGCTTCAGAGCTGGTATTAAATTTGCACACACGAAGCTTTTAAACTGATAAAATGAAAGTTTAGAACCAACAGGTTGCTTTTATAAAGTATCGTTAATGTAGCAAAATCATTTTAAAGTACTCTACGGGGGCATTAGTCAGAGAAAAATTGATATTCCTGCAATTTCTGGAGGTCTGATCACATATGAGCAAATGTTATTGCATTTATAGAATAAATGTTTGAGCATAGTCACCAATGAATTCATATCAGGAATCACCTATATGAGAAGCTCTGAAATCTGAAAATGTTCACACCTGAAGCAGATTTAATCCTAACTTTCAAAAAGGATTTGGACAGATACACAAATGTGAAAGAAAAGTTAAAGGGCCACAATGAAAGGCAAGGGAGTAGGACTAATTGGATAGCTTTTTCAAAGATTTGACACAGGCATGATGGGCTGATTGGCTTCCATCTATTCCACCCGAAGGACAACTAGCCCAGCCAAATGAAGGTGGCAGAGTTTGATGATGCTACAAATCTACAGGACACACTTCCCACATATGTAGTTGTTTTACCTTGGACATGAAAACCAGGGATGAGCCATTCAACTGCCGATATCAAAGATGTTGGATATCTCAGAGAAACAAGTCATTTCATTCAGGAATGTATCCCATAGCAGCAAAGTACATGCTGTGCTTAAATTTTGTATATGATCATGTTGGAAAATTAGACGTTTTAAGGTGTAGATGTGTTTCTTCTCCAGGCAATATTAAACACAGTGGCCTGATGAGGAAAATACCTTTACAGCACAGCCCCTTTCTTGTTTGCATCTGAGGAGGAAGGAGCATGCTTGCCAGGCTGGACAGCAGTGTGTTGTGTCTCAGTGGCAAGCACAACAGGGGCAATAGACTCTAGCTTGCAATGGGCAGAAACTTGAGAACTGCACAGTGAAGGTTTGGGAGAGGACTGATGAGGGCTCAGAATATGGCTGGCAAGATTTTGGGAGAGAGTCCATGAGAGCTTGGGGTGGTGGAGGGAGTGGACAGGTAGCAGACAGGACAACTCTCAGAACTGCAGGCAGCAAAAAGTGGAGTTATCAGCACTCCACAGTGTGGGCAAAGTCAACATGCGCAAACACAAACCTGGTGATGGCTGACCAATACACATCAATGATATTAATGATGGGAGAATCCGTACATGTGCTAGTGGATGCAGTGTGAGCCAAGTACACATGCATCTGTTCCTGGCAACTGGTCAGTGTTAGGTGTTAAAGTGGATGAGGAAAGGAAACAGATGGTAGTGAAGAAAGAAAGCTAAAGATGGGAAGAATGTTTTGCAGACAGTAAACCAGAATTGGATGGATTTTTGATTCCACCAATGACTAATTGTAATGTATTGAATTTTTAAATATTATTTGTTCATATACAGACAGCACTGGATTATTTGTTCATCGGGTGTGTGTGTGTCACTGGCAAGACCAACATGTATTTCTCATTCCTAATTTTTCTTGAGAAATTGGTGGTCACCTGCTTTCTTGAATTGCTTAAGTTTGTACACTAAAGGTGCCCCTACAAAGCCCCTATGATTCCAGATTTTGACCCAGTGACTGTGAAGGGATGGTTGATTCAAATCAGATTGGTGAGTAACGTGGATGCAAAACTACAGTGAGGATGTTTCTGTGCATCCAGTGCCACGTTCTTGCAGGTGATAACTCATGGGTTTTGAAGGTGCTTTCAAAGGAGCCTTGGTGAATTGTTGCAATGCTTTCTTGTAGGTGGTACATACTGCTGCCACAGTGCATCGGCAGTGGTGGGAATGAACATTGCCGGTTGTAGCTGGGGTGCTAATCAAGTGGACTGCTTTGTCCTGGATGGTGTCAAGCTTCTTGAGTGTTGTTGGAGTGATACTTGTCCAGGCAAGTGAAGAACATTCCAACACCCTCCTGACTTGTGCCTTGTAGATGATGGACAGGCTGTTTTTGCCCGGACATCTGACCTGTAACGAGCAGCAACTCTATAACCACGGATCCTCATCCTAAAACAATGACCAGAATCGTCCTGCAGTCAGGTTCCCCAGTCAATATCATTTTAACAGACCCATCTCTTAGACACTGGTTTGGAATCAGGTTCCATTTGAAGATGAGAACTGACTGCAAACCTCAGTCAGATTTAGTATGTTCTTTGAATTCACATTTTAAAACCAACTAGCAGAGACAAAACAAACAAAAACATCCCACTAAATCATAGTGCGCTATAATGTTTAGGACACTTCTCAAACAGCACATTATTTTAAAGCCAGCTCAGCTCCAATAAAGAGTAGTTTTAATTGATTATTAAGAATTACAGCACAAGTGTAGGATGTTTATTGGGAAATTTAAAGTTGAGGGTATCACAGAATACCATCACATAGGACCTCCATGCCAATTCTGGGAAATTCCCAGGCAATTTGAGAGTATTGACAACACCACAGAGCCTAAACAGGTAATAATCAGGAGGGATAATGAACAGCTTGGACCAAGATGTGGATTTTACAGAGGGTATTCAAGGAGGAAAGGGAAGTTGAATGAAACATTGATTTAGGGAGCAAATTCCAGAGGGCAGGACCTCAACAGCTGAACACACAGCCACCAACAATCAGGTATCAAGGAATATAAATGAGACTAGAATCAGATGTAATATGGAATTGCACAGTTTGATGTTGAGTTGGAACAGTTTGCAGAGTTAAGCGGAGGACATGAAGGGATTTAAACTGGGTATTAATCTCAAGACGAATGACCAATCATTGTAGTGGAGATCCGGGTTGTAAAGGAGATCCCCTTGGACCAATTCAGAGACAGTAAAATGTTGGACTGGTGAATCTGTCTGTAAGGTTTTCTAGACGAATGAGATAAGTTAGACAGAATGGCCTTATCCATCTTTCTCTTGTGAACCTCACAGCTAAGAGTATTGAATTAATTTGCTTTTTTTACAAGCAGCCTTGTTATATACATGGGTGGCACAGTGGGTAGCACTGCTGCCTCACAGCGCGAGGGACCTGGGTTCGATTCCTGGCTTGGATCACTGTCTGTGCGGAGTTTGCACCTTCTCACCGTGTCTGCGTGTTTTTCCTCCGGGTGTTCCACTTTCCTCCCACAGTCCAAAGGTGTTGGATTAAGTGGATTGGCCACGCTAAATCGCCCATTGCTTTCAGGGGATTAGAAGGGTAAATGTGTGGGGTTGTGGGGATAGGGCCTGGATGGGGTTGTTGTTGTTGCAGGCTTGATGGGTTAAATGGCCTCCTTCTGCATTAGGATTCTATGATACGCACTCACTCAATCATCAAGGCATGAATTAGAAATAATTAATTCTAGTTTGGACAGTAAACTTTATTAGAAACTTCTTCATTCAGTTAATTCACATTTAAAACTCTGAAGGCAGCACCATCCTTACATTCGACACCTTGCAACTGCAACGATTTCCAGTTTAAAAACTAAATAAATTGATCAACTTTAAAACAGATCTATGAAAATTAATCAGCAGCATCTTAAAAAGATCTGACCTACATAGAAGTGAAAATGACTGTAGTTCACCAGTGAAGGGACTGGTATAGAGTAGAGTTATAATACAGTCTCTGCACAGATAAAACTATTCCACACACATACTAGTACATTGCCGTGGACAAAGTTTTCAGCTGAATGAAGTAAAACAGTTCTGGAAAAACTTTGTTCAAAATAAAAAGTGACTCGAGCTTTGTAAGGGTGAATATTGTGTGATCTCTCAGTAGTTTCTTTTTAAATTCATGCAGAACTTCACAGGAAATTTTGCAATAAGTAGAAGCTCGTGCATACCAGCTTCAAAGCATATATTTTTTCTTCAACTGTTAAAAGCCAGATCTCAATCAGTCGAATATGATGTCATGCTAAAATGAATAGCACAGTACTAGTATACAAGCCAATACCTCTGCATTTAAAAACAACTACTGTCATTGCCCCAAAGGTCCCTGTTAGCTTCAACCTACATGTTCAGTTTTAAACAGGAAAGAATACAAAACAATTACAAGGCAATATCCTCAAGCCACAACCTGCTGAATATTACAGGGTGTATTTGAACAATGTAGACTTTGTAGGGAAAACAGGCTAAAATTACAAATGTGTAGAAAGCAGTTTCCTGAATTAAGAGGATTTCATAATGAGGTTTTGTTTTACTGCTAAAATAGGAATACTTAAAACACTGGTTGAAAATAATCCTCTTAATTCATATGATAGATTCTCCTCTAATTCCTACCTAAGCATCGTCTATTTGGAAGTCACAATATTTCAAACAACTGTGGGTACTCCACAGATTAAAATATGATGTAAACCGTAGCTTTTCATCTCTTTGCATTGATTTTCCAGCTTAATCCCAGTTTGTTCATCATTGGTACTGCAAATAATTCTTCAAAGAAACAGGCATGGGTAGGGTCTCTATCTCATGTAATCGTTCCTTGCCAAGAGATAGGCGAATGGATCTTCGGCACAAGTCCATTAAAGGCAATGGTTCCGCTGAAACAAAAATAAAAAGTTTGATTTTTTAAATATCAGGAAGCTTTTGCATGAAAGAATGTGAGCATTACCCCTTTGGACAAATCCAGTTCAATTAGCGTGTGTAAGATTAGATTGTAACACTGCCGTATTTGTAAACAGCAAATTGAAATATTCAAAATATTGACCGAAATTCTCCACACTATTAACAAACCATCACTAAGCTAACAATAAATTTCATACAAACTTCTTGCATGGCCCACTATTTTTCTCTTCAATAAAACAATCTGTGGAATGGGAACTGGCTACAATCCTTTTGAGCATATGCCAATCAAATGGTCATCAAATAGAATTAATACATATCAGGTAACATCTCAGCCCAGCCCTTTGGTTCAAAGATGGCATTACGCCCAGTCTACAAAAAGCATCCATTATGTGTGAAGTCACTCTGTCCTGGTAATGTCTTTTAATCTTCAATGTCCTGTCCACCATCACAATCTGGAGATGCATTACAATTGTAATCACAGAAGTAATTGAGAAGAAACATTGAGCTAATTTCTATAATCAATCAATCTTCTCTTGAAAACACACAATATTGAATTGAAAGTGCTATAAAAGTGAATCCCAAAGCTAAATAACTTAAGATTTCAGGGACCACAATTGCATGTAACAACACACATTAACACAAGTGATAAATGTAAGCTGTTGTTGCTGATTGTTCTACTGGGTTGATTTTGAAATACAATCTAATTTTTGAGCACAGTGTACAGAAACCTCCGATCCTGAATTCAATGCCATTTTCATGGAGTTTGATGTATATCTGGAACTACTTGACACCAATGCTAAACTTGGGATTTAAACTGCCACCCTCCAGGGTGACTCATTCTGATGTTGGAATAGGCTCTGTGGGTTCAGACTACATAGTCTGTATATTGCAACTGCAAGCTTCGGCACTAAGTTGAGACTACCTAACACTAATGCTTTGTATAGCAACATTGTATCCCAAAGTTTACTAGTTCTGTGATGGCAGTTTTCTGAACTAGAAGTGCACTTTGCCCTCATCAATCTCACTCATTAATGAGATGGAATATTACCAATTACATTTTTGCCATTACCCACTGAAAAAAATATTAATAATACATTCAACCTCATGCAAAACAGAATGTTAACAGATGTAGTTTAATATGATTATGCAAGCACAAATAAAAAACAACCCTTTATCGTTAAGAAAGACTGACTTTCTTGAAGAAGTTAAATTAGTCAGGCGTGACCTGCTTTTTGAAATCCATTCAGACTGTAATTGATGAGTCTATGTCTTTCTAAATGTTCATTGCTTTTCCAGGGCTGGATTGTTGCTCTACATGTGAACAGTTGAGAACCCTTTATAATTTGTTGTTGACATATCCCCAAAAGGGGACAGCTAAAGAAAGTTGTTGTTACACAGATGTTGTCAATATGCTCTCAAGAAGTCATTCTTAATATCAGGATCAACAGTCTGGCAAAAGTAGATTTCTGAAAAAGCATCAGGCTATCTAGGTCTTTCAGAACTCTAGAAAGAGAAGCTGATAAATTACCTTTTCCAATGGATACATGTCCCATAAGTGTTTCACCACAATTAGTTTTAAGGAGGATTGAATTTTGTCACAGGATTCAGGGTGCAGATACATAACAGTATGAGTTTCAAATAGCTTATGAACAAGGCTTATTTCTGTGGGGGGGGTCCAAGGAAGATTGGCCTAATGTCAATGATGGTTAATCCCAGTTGGATCTCAGTGTGACCAGCAGCTGGGGGAAATTGATGAGAAATCCATAGAATTTGTATTGGGGTGACATGTTGCTTGACTTCAGAGCATGAGGCATCTGACCACATTTCACTGATTGTTTTCAGTGAGTACAGTCCATGTAAACCAGAGTATAAGCTACAGTTTGTACTTTGTGTTATTCTTCCATATCTGTATATAATGTGTAAGTGTGTAGCTGGGGTGAAGCAGTAGTGTGTTATAGAATCCCTACAGCACAGATGGAGGCCATTCAGCCCATCAATTCTGTACCAACCACAATCCCATCCAGGCGCTATTCCAGTAATTCCACACTTTCACCCGGCTAATCCTCCTGACACTAGGGTCAATTTGGCATGGCCAATCAACCTAATCCACACATCTTTGGACTGTGGGAGGGAACAGACCATCTGGAGGAAAACCATGCAAGACATGGGGAGAAAGTGAAAACTCCATACAGATAGAGGCCAAGGTTGTAATTGAACATATGTCCCTGGCGCTGAGAGGCAGTAGTGCTAACCACTGTGCCACTGTTCCACCCCCTTTTGTTTAATAAATGTTTTATTATTTTGTTACATGTTCATTAGCAGTCCTGTAATTCTGTTCTCCACATATTTACACAAAAAATAAAAGTTAGATCTATCAAATTAGGTTCTATTCTGGGATCTAACTTGTCCAATAGTATCAGCTGGGATCATATCAGATGAGAAAATAAAGCAAAAAATAATGATCAGCTATAGTGAGAAACATGAACATGGGCCACTTGTCATTATTTTTGTGAACAACTACCATTTATGTTTAATAAATCTTCTTTGGATAAAAGTACAAATCAAAACTAACTGAAGTCAAGAATTTAACCTACATACTCCATGTCACTTATTTTGATTCTTTTTTAAGTTCATTGGTTAATATATTATTAGACAGATAGATAAGTTTAACAGGAGCTGTAAGACAGCAATATGCAAGAAAATATTTATACTACAGCACATTGATAGACATGGAACATGTGGGTGCCAACTATAGTGCAGCACTGCCAGAGATTAATTATAAACGAAGTCAAGGGGTTAAACTTTGGACTTCCCTGCATTGTGCCAAGCATGTATTTAGCCACCAAGCAGATAAATTAAATTTCACATTTTAATTCAGAATGTAATTTACATCCATCTATGGCAGCATTTGAACAGCCATAATGAACCATTACCCTTGACAACTGTTACACCAAAGAAAGGCCAGCACCGGACATAAAATCACCAAATAAAAAATATGCATGTGTCATGAGAGACTGAGAACAGGATGAACTAAGTCCATGCATTTTGTAGCATGTTGAGTCTTACATAAACAATATTCAACTATAATGCAATTTCTTCCCCATTTTTGTATATGTTGAGGGAAAAATTATGGATTCTATAAGATCTCAGGTGTGGAGCTCCTTCTATTACAGTGTCTTCTTTTTGTTGACCTTGTGTCCGCATACTTTCCCTAGACTGTAACACTTTCACGTCTCATGCTCTGTGTCTAAATTTGAAATCAAGAGCTCCACTGTCTCTTTGTTCCTCCGAAGCTTTCAAACTTTCTCCGACCATCTGAGGTACAGTTACATTGTAGTGTTTGTTGTAAACTTGGGAGTTGAATTCGCAGTCATCTTTCTATTAATAGTTCTGATGATGAGAACCCAGTTTTTAGCAGAGAGGTTCAGTACTTAAGGACTATATTAATATCTTTGTTCTTTTAAATCAATTCCTTGATTGATTGAACTCCTCTTTCTGCTTCTCCATTTGACTGAGGATATGTAGGTAAACTAGTCAAATGCAAGAAACCATATTCCTGTGCAAAGTTATGGAGCAGCTCATTAGCAAACTGAGAACTGTTGTCTAACACGAGAGAGTCAAGCATATCATGCATCATACATGTTTTTCTTAGTGGCATAAAGGGCAGGATTTAAGGCCTCGCTCATCCTGAAATCATAAAATCTTGCCCAAGGTCAATAGATTTTTCTGCCCCTTACCCACTCTGACTCAGGTGGTGGGCAGGGTGGTAAGATTCTGGCCAATGACTCCTTGCATCACTGGTACCATGTACTTCTAAACCATCTGGAATAGTAAACAATGATGATGGTGAAAAGTTTGCCTTTGAATTCTTAATAAATCCATTCCCAGTCACTCCCCATTGCCTCATAGAAAAAGTACGAGGTGCAAGTGGTTTGCTCTGCTGCTGGCTACGTACTGTGCACAGAAGGCAATTTGTGATCAACTCTTCATGGGACTGACTGATGCCACAGAACTGACTGCCGGATTCTTGCTGGGCACTTCACCACTTACAAGTGACCTTGATGTATTTTCTGGAGAATATTAAGTAGAAGTGTTTTAGGTACTCTAAGTCTGTTGTTTAAAAACTAAGAAATTATCAATGATTGTAAGATGTTTTCTTTGTGTGAAGTACTATGAAGAACTGGATTATTTCGTGTTTACTCTGGCCATTCATTCTGACAATATTCTTTTATTTGATGCACTTAATCATCTTGCTTTTGTACTTTTTAAAATTTCTTGTAATCTCTTTTCATTGACTGGCAAGTGTTTGGCAATGAGCAAAGTGTACACTTCCACTTCCTCAATAAAATTTAAGACTGCCAGCTAAACTACTTCTGCTGATATTCTTGATAATACATCAACCCTTTTCTGACTTGTTTTGAATGTACTCAGTAAATGAATTACATCTCAGGAGTCTCTTCTAGGCAGTATTTTTTCAATTTCCTTGAGTTTAAGGAAGGTAACCAAAGGTTTTGTGGGTGGTCTCAATTTTAACTTTAATTCCATGGCATAATCAGTGAACTATCACTGGCTGCTATTGCTTCTTTCTCAATAGCTGCATATCTCCGTGTCCATGAGAGATCTTGAGGCATAATAAACTGGATCTTTGTCCTTTTTTTGTAACTTGAAACAGCACTGCTCCAAAGCCTGTTGATGATGTATCCGCTGCTACAGTTGTTAGCAACTCTGGATCATAATCACGCCAGAAATTCCCGCATGCTAAGAGATTTTTGATCTTGTCAAATTAATTTTGCTGGTCCACATTCAAACACCACTGCTGACCTTGTCTTAACAACTGTCATAATGGTTAATTAATTTCTGCCAAGTTTGGTAGAGCTTGCCCACTTGTAAAGTTTTTAAGAGTAAAGTTTAAAAAGTGAAGTATACTTATAAGAAAAGTTTATTTATTTAGTCACAAGTAAGACATCTATTAACACTGCAATGAAGTTATTGTGAAATTCCGCTATTCACCACACTTCAGCCCATGTTCGGGCCAATGCACCTAACCAGCACGTCTTTCAGACTGTGGGAGGAAACCAGAGCACCCGGAAAACATGGGGGAGAATGTGTAAACTCCACTTAGATATGGCCTGAGCTGGGAATCGAACCTGGTCCCTGGTGCTGTGAGGCAGCAGTGTCATAGAGGTCATAGAGTCATAAAGGTTTACAGCATGGAAACAGGCTCTTCAACCCAATTTGTCCATGCCACCCTTTTTTTAAAAAAAACCCTAAACTAATTCCAATTGCTTGCATTTGGCCCATATCCCTCCATTTTATCCACTGTGCCACCCCTTGATTAACCACTTGAGTAACCATTCCAGGGAATCTTTATAATTTTGTGATGATTTTAGGCTGTGGAAACTCTCTAGTGACCTTAGTTTATTGCGGCTTGGCCACAATTGCCAAAGCTTGGACATTGTGCCCCAAGAAATTTATCACAGGCTTTGCAAATTCACATTTGTTGTTTAATAGGCCTACGGGACATTTCTCATACAATGGTCATGGCTCTTCCTTTGATGAAACATGTACAAAAATACCATCCTTATGGCATATTAAAAATATCATGTTATAGCCATTCAGCGTCCAGTTGCAAGATCCAGGAAGAACTACATTAAAAGTAATAGTACACTTGGCAAGATTAAAATGCAAGGATAAAGAAATTGCAGAACACCTGTATGTAAAACATAGAATGTAGAACACAGAAAAACTACAGCACAAAGAGGCCCTTTGGCCTACAAGTTGTGCGGAACATATCTCTACCTACTAGGCTTACCTGTAACTCTATCTTACAAAGTCCATGTACTCATCCAAACGTCTCTTAAAAGACCCTATTAAATCCACCTCCATCACCACCGCCGGCACCCACCACCCTCTGAGTGAAAAACTTACCCCTGGCATCTCCTCTGTACCTATTCCCCAGCACCCTAAACCAGTGTCCTCTTGTGGCAGCCATTTCAGCCCTGGGAAAAAGCCTCTGAGAATCCACTCGATCAAAAGCTCTCAACATCTTATACACCTCTATCAGGTCATCTCTCATCCTTCATCTCTCTGAGAAAAGACCGAGCCCTCTCAACCTGCCCTTATAAGGCATGCCAAGCAATCCAGGCAACATCCTTGTAAATCCCCTCTGCACCCTTTCAATGGCTTCCACATTCTTCCTGTAATGAGGCGACCAGAACTGAGCACAGTACTCCAAGTGGGGTCTGACCAGGGTCTTATACAGCTGCAATGTGTTGTCATTATTACTAGGCAGAAGCATGCTCGCAATTAAGTTTGATGAAATTACTGATGAGCAATGCAGCGAGGATTTCAGGAATGAACTTCCATGTTATTCTCAGCCTAGGAAAACTGAAAACAGAATATTACATCAAATATCATATTACATCAGGGCAGATTCTAAGCTTCCACACAGCAAGGATGGTCCCTTATCCATTCTTAGGCAAAGAGCGAGACTGAACACATGTTACCACTTGGAGGTCATCTCTCCAGTTACCATAACAAAAGTGGCACTCTCAAATGGTGACTGGACTAAAGTCTAATAACTGAATTAGAATCCATGTGGACTTGGCTCAAACAAGTCCACAGACAGCAAGGTCCACTTCATGGCAGTAGTGGATGAAAGTTGCTCCAAGTTGGTGAAAAAAACACCTTCGCAAAATTGAAAGTTTATGCAGCAGATTATTTGACAGCTTTTTTATTTTACTCTCAAGAGATACCACTTTCCCCACGAGCAACCATTGCGTCTATCACAACTTCTAATGTCTCTGCGAAGCAATCATCTCTTGTTTGTAAAAGATATGATGGGGTTTCATCCAAAACCCTAAATATTGTGTGGTGACCATATTAATTCACCTCTGAGGATGCCATAGGTGCAATTCTCCTTTAGTCTGTACAAGTCACTCATAAATGAGTCCTTAGATTTGCCTAGTTTTTGCCCCCGTTTATTAAATTTCACTCATTCAATTTTTCGAACACTGAAGTGCGAATCAAACGCCTGGAAGATTTCCTTAAACGAGTATGAAGCCTCATTGATGCCCAGCCTTACAAAATCATCTACTATGGCCCCTACTGCTCAGACTGAAGCACTGATCTGATCCTTCAGTTCTTTCACATGCAAGCCTGAAACAGCTCTGTATTTACAGAATGTCTTCTTCCATTTGTCCCAGTGTTAACAATTTTGCAAACCTTCCGTGTTTTGGAACTGTTCTGGGGTGATACATCAACTCCACGCTCACCCCAAGCTGTGGATCTTTTGCTGCTTTAGTAGTTTGGCTGTGATATATACTCATTGCCATCTGGACTCTGGGCTTCACCCATGATGCTCTATCTTAGGCAAGTTTACAAGCCTTCTTCCTATCTTTTTCCAAGACTTCAGAGAGAATCTCAGGTCTGCAGTCACCTCAGAGTTCTTCTGGGTCTTTCACTGTGTCTGCTGCTTTCAGGTTTCATCTTGAGTTGAGTCTAGAAGGCGTTTTCTTTAGGGTTTGCCAGTTACCCCAAGAATGCTGCCACAGCCATTATTAAAATAACCATTTTTATTTTCAGATCTAGAGACATTTTAGTATTTTACGCAAGCTTCTGCTTCCCAACGGATCTCAGTTTCCTGGTCTTGTGACATTGCATCATAGCTCCATCAGTATCAGGTGATCCTGATGTTAACCTTCTATTCTACAGGACGATCATTACTGCCTGCATTAAGTCCTCTGGCTATTCTGTTACTAAATACCCCTGCACAGCTCAGTAAACACTGATGATATGTTCTGTCTCATGCTTTCAACAAAAACTTAGAATGACAGCCTACTCCAACCTAACCATTTCCAACCATTTTCTATGGGACACATTAGATTTAAAAGACCTATAAAGTGATTCATCAGTGTACACTTGACGTCTCACGTGCTACCATCTGGCATCATAAATTATTGAAGTCATTTTGCTTGTAGTAGCCTCAGTTTTTATACAAAAGGTCAAAATTATCATTAGATTTCCTTTCTACTGCACTTTAACACAAATCTTAATCTTCATAATTTAGAAGTGTCAATCAGCCTTTCAGGATCATCAATCCATTCCTACTTACCAGCCATTGATTTGAGACCAATGATCAAATTTGCCTCGCTGTCTGAGCACAGCATAAATTTTTTGATCAACATGAAATTAAGTTTTACAACTGAAGTATTTTTATTCAGACCTTGGTGCTGTAAAGAAATTTGCAACAGCATAGCATTTAAATTTTGTTTAGGCCACACAATAATGTGGAAATAAAAGCCTAATAATTTAAACAGAGTGCAATACCTATTATTGAAGGGTAATAATGAGGCAGCCTTTATTCGCTAATTCTGCCAACTCTTTTATTCAATACCCTAAGATTAATTGCTTCCATTAACATGCATTAATTAATGCTAACAGCTGCAGCTAAATAACAATTGAAGTTGGGGAAGACTGGGCGGGGAGAGCGCAATTCTGGATTGCTTTTGTCAATATCAAGTAAATTGTAACCCACTGGATATGTGCATACATTCATTTCAGGGAAAAGCAATAAAATATGGTCACACTCATTAGTCATATCGTGAACAGCATAGTGACACAGTGCTTAGCACTGCTGCGTCACAGCTCCAGGGTTCGATTCCCAGCTTGGCTCACTGACTGTGCAGACTCTGCACATTCTCTATGTCTTTGTGGGTTTTCTCTGGATGCTCCAGTTTCCTCCCACAGTCTGAAAGATGTGATGGGTTAGGTGCATTGGCCTTGCTAAGTTCTCCCTCAGTGTACTCGAACAGGTGCCGGAGTGTGGCAACTAGGGATTTTCACAGCAACTTCACTGCACTGTTAATGCAAGCCTACTTGTGACATGAATAAATAAACTTAAACAGAATGGGAGTGGCTGAAACACCTCAGTAATACAAGACAACAAGACATGGGAACATAATTGAGATGCATCCAATGGAAAAGTTCCTGATAACAATGTTTTGCTTGGGTTGCAGGTTTCCTAACCAATTTTTGTCTCTTGACAGGAGCAGGAATAACATGAAGATGGAAAATGATAAAATATAACTTGATTACACAATCAAAATTATGCCAGTAAAATGGAGATTCATGTACAACTATAACTTAACATTTTTATAACACTTATGTACAATACCCCAGTGTTATGAATATCAATCCTAGCAATTTTTGAATTACAAGATTGCAATGTTTGAATTACAAGATTGATAGTTCACATCATTAATTTTTGAAAATATATTTTTGTAAAGCAAAACTTTACAAAAGCCCAAATGTCCAAATAGTTTTCATACAAAGCATCAAAACCTCATCACATCTAGCTTTCAGCTCTTTCCTAAAAAGCTTACAGGTGACTGTCACTGTTATATTGTTGCATTGTTATATTATTTATAAAGGCTAAAGTACTAATGCTTGTGTGACTATAAATCCCAGGTTCCACATGTACTGTTGCACTGCAGTCATGTAAAAATGTCTAATCTTGGCCATCATCTCAGTCAGGATGGAAAATTTGATGGACCAGCAAGATGTCTGTTTGCTTTGGGCACGAATTTTCAGTCTCTCAGAGAGGAGGGACATCATGCAGTGAGGAGGGGGGCTGAGAGAACTGGAATATTCTGCTCAATACATCATTTCTACCATCTCACCAGCCATAAGGAGAACTGTCAGAATATGCTAAATGAAGGTCCAATATTTTAATTATTTTGAACTTATGGGAGCTTGAAGAAATAACATGGTGGAAACAGGTATCAGAGTAGAACTCCAAACATTTTGAAGTATTTAACACCAAATGAGATTGAAAAACCAACCTGATTTATTGCCAGGAACAAAACCTGAGTGAATTGTTATGACCGGTCCCCTGGCAAATTTCCTTTTGACCTCCCCACTCACTGGACGAAGGGGCAGAGCCCCGAAAGCTAGTGGGCTTTTGCTACCAAGTAAACCTGTTGGACTTTAATCTAGTGTTATGAGACTTCTTACTGTTAAAAGTCCCCTTTAACAGGATCCAAATGTTGTTATGTCTCAAGGTGAGAAGGAATTAGTTGGCTCCCCTTCTTTATTCAACACCCACTACCCTCCTAGTTGATTGCAACAGGGTTAATTTAAAAATAATCCATTCCCTTGGATATCATTTCCCAGTTCAAATCCATTTGCTTTAGAGTCGGAGCCAATTTAACCAGGCCTTCTTAAGTCAAAGAGGACATTAGCATCTTCTTGGATTTTTTTAGTAACTAAAGAGCGCAAAACATACTGATAACATGAGAAATTAAAAGCCCAGATAAAATTTATAAAAAAAATACACAAATCAGTCTGTGAGCATAAATGGTGGCACACTGTAGCCATTAAGTTGGGTGCTTTGAGTGGAGCTGACGCTGGAAGGCTAGCAGTTATTTCAGAGATACTAGAATCTGCAGAGTGGCTGAGAAGCTGTCTGCTTTCCTGTGGCTTTTGCTGAGTCTTCCTCCAGCAAAAGAGAGAGAAATGACAGAGACAGGAAGAGAGAGAGAGAGAGAGAGAGAGAGAGAGAGAGATAGAGACAGAAATACTGATAACATGAGAGAGAGAAAGGGAGAGAGACAGACACAAAGACAGAGAGAGAAATAATTTGCTTCCTTGTCCTTTTGGGGTAAATGGCTGCTGTTCCTTTTTGTTTGTGTGTCACACACATACTCTGATATACTCTACTACAGTAAAAAGTCTGACAACACCAGGTTTTAGTCCAACCGATTTATTTGATAATACTCTCAAGCTTTCGAGGTTTCCCTCTTCGTCAGGTGAATGGAGAGTTCTGGCCTCAGACAGAGCATATAAAGCACAGACAGTTTACAGATTACTGATTAGAACGCGAATCTTTACACCTAACCTGCTGTTCAAGACCTGAAGTGGCTGACAATGTGAGTGGAAGGAGCACTGATCACAGGTTACAAAGATGTGTATTATCTCCAGACAGTACAGTAAGTGAGGTTTTGCAAACCCAGGCAATTCATGGGGGCTACAGATAGTGCGACATGAACCCAAGATCCCTGTTGAGACCGTCCTCATGTGTGCGGAACTTGGCTATCAGTCTCTGTTCAGCGACTCTGCGCTGTCGTGTGTCGTGAAGGCCGCCTTGGAGAATGCTTACCCGAAGACATCCTTGTCTACCTGATACGTTGCAAGAAAGGATGTCCCGAAGCATGGTACATTGGGGAGACCATGCAGACGCTACGACAATGGATGAATGAACATCGCTCGACAGTCACCAGGCAAGACTGTTCCCTTCCTGTTGGCGAACACTTCAGTGGTCACGGGCATTCAGCCTCTGACCTTCGGGTAAGCATTCTCCAAGGTGGCCTTCATGACACACGACAGCGCAGAGTCGCTGAACAGAGACTGATAGCCAAGTTCCGCACACGAGGACGGTCTCAACAGGGATCTTGGGTTCATGTCGCACTACCTGTAGCCCCCGTGACTTGCCTGGGTTTGCAAAACCTCACTTACTGTACTGTCTGGAGACAATACACATCTTTGTAACCTGTGATCAGTGCTCCTTCCACTCACATTGTCAGCCACTTCAGGTCTTGAACAGCAGGTTAGGTGTAAAGATTCGCGTTCTAATCAGTAATCTGTAAACTGTCTGAGCTTTATATGCTCTGTCTGAGGCCAGAACTCTCCATTCACCTGACGAAGAGGGAAACCTCGAAAGCTTGTGAGTATTATCAAATAAATCGGTTGGACTAAAACCTGGTGTTGTCAGACTTTTTACTGTGTTTATGTCAGTCCAACGCCGGCATACCCACATCATACTCTACTACTGCAGCAAGCTTTTTAATCCCAGTTCCCTGTGCATTCTGAAAGGGAACAAATGAAATGTCTCTCGCCGGTGTCAGATTTCTTTGAACTCAGGCCATTTTCACATTCTGAGATATCGATCAGCAGGAGATGGGATTTGGATATCTGCTGAGATATGAAATGTCTCTCTTTATGCTTCCTTTTGGCGGGTTTTGTTTGCCTTTCTCACTTTCACCTTGGAAGTGGGCCTTGCTTTTAAAGCAATTTGTTCTGTCTCATTTCAAATGGCAGAATTTCAGTTAAAGATT
Organism: Carcharhinus amblyrhynchos; assembly: GCF_965287045.1. Taxonomy (NCBI): domain Eukaryota; kingdom Metazoa; phylum Chordata; class Chondrichthyes; order Carcharhiniformes; family Carcharhinidae; genus Carcharhinus; species Carcharhinus amblyrhynchos. Next base: position 95,431,491 of record NC_137326.1, on the reverse strand, counting down.
CCGAAAAATCCTATTTCAGGAAAATAAAGAGGTGCAACTTCATGACAAAATCAATTAAGAGTTTTAAATGGCCACCACAGCAACAACCACACATCTCCAAGCCATGAGGAATTGGGAGGCTGATGGTGCAAAAAGGCGTCCGAGAAGTTGATAGGATAGCAGGGACTGACATCCAGCAAGTTAAGAGGAAAGGACAAGTTGTATCTTTTTGTGGATAGGAAAGAAAGAGTTAAACTTACTTAAAAGTTGGGAATTGAATCAAAATGATAGCAAACACCCAGACATTTTTGAAAAAATTCAGTATATACCTCCAGTCAAAATCAAAATGCAAGGAGGACAGATATGAATTTCAAAGCCGGAGGCAAGAACCAGGTGAGTTTGTTGAAAATTTCACAAGATTGAGAAATGCAGCAAGAAAATGTAAGTTCAAGGACACAGATGAAAGGCTGCTGAGACAGCTCATTTGAGGCTGAGACAAACAAAAATATTTAATTGGAAGGGACAAGGTCACCACATCATCGGCTATAGACTCTATCTGATCCCACGGAACCACAAGCAGATTGTTGAACATGCTGACTATCCAAATGGCTGGCCTTTAGTTGAGTCAAGAGATTGGCAGGTCAGTTGATACCATGAAACAGCATCAAAAGAACACACACCAGACAGGCGGATAGGAAGGTACAGACACATGGGTTGTCACAAGTTATGATGTGGAGATGCCGGTGTTGGACTGGGGTAAGTACAATAAGAATGCCTGTGACTGCTGAAGTATTCCCCAACAGGAAGCGAATACTCCTGGGATCTTGGGTTCATGTTACATTATCTGTAAACCCCCCATGATGTGCCTGGGCTTCCAAAATCTCACTAACTGTCCTGGCTGAATACACACCTCTTTAACCTGTGTTTAACCCTCTCTCCACTCACATTTAAATATCTTTAAGACTTGATTATCAGTAAAGACTCGAATTCCAACCATTTTCTTGTAAATTGAGTTTGTGTCTTTATATGCCTCGTTTGAGAACACAATACCCAATCACCTGATGAAGGGACAGTGCTCCGAACGTTTGTGGCTTGTGCTACCAGATAAACCTGTCGAACTTTAACCTGGTGTTGTGAGACTTCTTACTAGTATCACAAATCCACAAACAAAAGAAAGCGTATGGATCAAATTGCAGAGCTTGTGGGAAGGCAAATCGTTGGGAAAGGGTGTGCAGAATTAAAAAAGGTAGCAAATGAATTATCAGAGACAGAGCAAAAGGGCAAATGAGAAGTAAAAGGAATGAAAATATCCATACCCTGGAATACGGTAAAAAGTTTAAGGAATAATTGTCATAGGAATCACAGAACTCCATGAAATAGCTGGAGGCAATAGTTCCCAGAGAAAAGAAATTTTCTCAACCATTCAGATCAGAAAGTGAGAAACAAACCCATGACCATACATCTGAAGCTTGATAATGGAATACATCTTTCCTGAAAATCTGAAAGAAAATAAAGTTTATTTATTAGCCACAATAAAGCTTACATTAACCTTGCAACAAAGTTACTATGAAATTCCCCTAGTCGCCACATCTGGTGCCTGTTTAGAACATAGAACATAATAGCGCAGTACAGGCCCTTCGGCCCTCGATGTTGCGCCAACCTGTGGAACCAATCTAATGACCCTCTAACCTAAACTACTCCAGTGTTATCCATATGCCTATCCACTGACCATTTGAACGCCCTTAAAGTTGGCGAATCCACAACTGCTGCAGGCAGGGCATTCCATGCCCTTACTACCCTCTGAGTAAAGTTTGGGTCAATGCACCTAACCAGCATGTCTTTCCAACCATGGGAGGAAACCGGAGCACCTGGAGGAAACCCACGCAATACGGGCAGAACGTGCAAACTCCACCCTGACAGTGACCGAAGCTCGGAATCGAACCTACGTCCCTGGCATTCTGAGGCAGCAGTACTAATCATCATGCCACCGTGCCGTAAATGGCCATCATAAGAAAGATGCTTTGAAACAAAACAATGTCATGCTAAAGGCATACGAGAGAAATTGAGATTCAACAACTAAGAACAACCTAAATTAGAGGGAGGCACAAAAGGAAAGAATTTTCTGGAAGTTCTACATCATCTGAACAGATTGTCTCACTTTCCTGGAGCTGAGTAATTGTGAAGAGCTGCAGCTTATCTCAGCAAAGCACAAGATAAAAGATCCAGGTGTAAATATCCATCATCTAGTGAATGTAACACCACTGAAAACAGAGTCAAACTAGAGAGCAGACTAGCAAAGACAGAATGTTACAGGTGCATTTGCAGTAAGTGATCCAAAAAAGGTCTGATCAGATATTGCAAATACACTAGAATTATTGCAGTATTGGTTTACCAGTCACAACAACTCACTAGAAGGTGTTCGGCAAGTCAGATGCAAAATAATCACACCCAAAGTGACGCAGGAAGAATTTCTCTAGAAAATACATGGAAGCCCCAGTGGAATGGAGTAGTGCAAGCAGAGTCAGGTCAGCTGCGTACTGGATAAGCATCTGTTAAGACACTGGAAGAATGGAGTCTACATTCAATGTATGCCAGAAGTACAAAATTTCATGGCAGAATGAAAAAATTATAGTGGCTGAGGTACTACCCAGACCACAGCATACTTTGATTCAGACACACACACACACACACACACACACACACACACACACACACACACACACACACACACACACACACACACAAAATCAGGAGTGGTATCTCAGTTTTAAGCAATTAATCAAAGTTTCCTTTTCACCAAAAGGTTAAACGTTTGAGACTCCTATAAGTGGCACTGGTTTTATTCAGTGAGCAAGGAATTTCTGAAAGAATAAGAAGTGAAAATGGAACACAATTAACTTCCAGAAAATTTAAGTGGCTCGCTGGCACAATGGTTAGCACTACTGCCTCACAGTGCCAGGGACCTTGGGTTCAATTTCCTGCTTAAGTCACTGTCTGTGTGGAGTTTGCATGTTCTCCCGGTGTTGGTATGGGTTTCCTCAGGGTGCTCCAGTTTCCTCTCACTGTCTGAAAGACGTGCTGGTTAGGTGCATTGGCCATGCTAAATTCTCCCTCAGTGCATCCATACAGGTGCAGGAGTGTGGTGACCTGTGGATTTTCACACTAACTTCAGTGCTGTGTTAATGTAAGCCTACTTGTGACACTAATAAATAAATTTAATTCACTGAACAGTATGGGTTCAACGTCATCACCTCATAAGCGTATCATCCTTGAGGACTTGATGGTCCAGACAACCTTCATAAAATACTGATAGACAAAGGAAAACTCAGATATGAAATCATCTGCAGAGCTGTTAAAGGAAGAAAAAATATAACCCTGCCAAGCATGATACCCCCTCCAGGGGGAAGACAGTTGACAACTCATTCATGCACAGATAGGGGGAGGGCAACATTTCAACAAGCATGCCAAATCTCTGCCTGAGTTGTCGAGAGAGCGAACTGTATAGGTACTGGACCCAATAGTGTCACCAACAAGCAGTGCAACAGCATCAGCAGCAAGCGACACAATATTAGCCACGTCAAGAAAGACTTCAAAAAAAAAGCAACACACACAACGTTGCGTGTATGTGGTGTCAAGTCACCACACAGTTATGAATGCTGCATCTACAAGATGGAGACACAACATCCTATCACCTAAACGACAGTGAATAATGCTTTTAGGAAAGTATACAAGCTAAAAAAGACTCCCAAGGTGCTTAGTTAATTTATAATAGTTGATTCTTAATTTTTAGTTTAGGGAAAAAAAACAAAGTTAGTGAGTGTTTATATTGACGTGGAATGATAATATATTTTTTCAAAGAAAGAGGGATGTTATATGGTTATATTACAGGTAAAGAGGTAGCAACTAACCAGGGGTGCTTCAAACATGGCTGCACTGCAGTAACAATGTACCAGTCTACCAACCATATGGAGAGCAGAAAGAAATACACTAAATGAAGACACAAAACGGTTGAGAATTTCAAGTATCTAGGTATAAAGATCACCAACAACCTGTCATGGTCCCTCAATGCCATAGTTAAGAAAGCCCACCTCTACTTTCTCAGGAGGCTAAGGAAATTTGGCATGTCTGCAACAATTCTCATCAATCTTTATAGATGCACCATAGGAAGCATTTTTTCTGATTGTATTACAACTTAGCATGGCTCCTATTCTGTCCAAGACTGCAAAAACTACAAAGGGTCATGAACAAAGCCGAGCCCATCACGTAAATCAGCCTCCAATCCACTGACTCTGTCTACACTTCCCACTGCATTGGAAAAGCAGCCAGCATAATCAAGGACCCCATGCACACTAGACATACTCTCTTCCACCTTCTTCCATCAGGAAAAAGATGCCAAAGTCTGAGGACATGTACCAACCAACTCAAGAACAACTTCTTCCCCGATTTCAGACTTTTAAATTGACCTACCTCACATTAGTTTACCTTTCTCTACACCTTAGCTCTGACTATAACACATTTTGCACTCTTTCTTTTCCTTCTCAATTATAGTATGATTTGTCTCTGTTTCCTGTTTGTCAACCAATTCCAATCCATGCCAATACATTAATCTCTATCCCATGTGCTTTAATTTTGCCCTCTAACCTCTTATGAGGGGCCTTATCAAAAACTCTCTGAAAGTCCAAGTACATCACATCCACTCATTCTCCCTTATCTTTTCTATCAGTTACAGTAGAATCAGTATGGGTACAAGAAACAATACTTTTCACTGTATACAGATGCACATGATAATAAAAAATCAAATTCAAATCAAGATCCAGGACTTTGAGTCTAACGTGTAAATGTTGAGAGGTTGATTTCCCTTGTGTGAAAGTCTAGGACCAGAGGGCATAATCTCAGAGTAAAGGTGTTACCGATTTGAGAGAGAGAGAAAGAAATTTCTTCTTTCAGAGGGTGGTACATCTGTGGAATTCATTACCATTGAAGGCTGTAGAGGCTTGGTATGTTCAAATCTGAGATAGAGAGATTGTTTAATCAGTAAGGGAATCAAGGGTTATGGGGAAAAAGCAGGAAAGTGGACTTGGATTGTCAAGTCAGATCAGTCATGATCTCACTGAATAGCTGGCAGACTCGATGGGCTGAATGGCCAAATTCTGTTCCTACTCCTAAAAATCTTCTGGTCTATTTCTGACTTATGGGAACCAGAAGTCATAACAGTCTTCCAGAATCCAAACTGAATAGGGATCAATAACAATAGCTACCTAGGCCCACTTGCCTAGACCCTCATGAACCATTTCTGGAGATCTCCAGTTCATGGAAGTGGAGTGATTGCAAGCTAAACAAGATGCTAGAAATGAAGTGTGCAATTCTCAGTCAGGCAGAAGAAAGTACATTTATAACATCCAAGTACTATTAGAAAGTGCAGATTTTGATATACATTACGCATTCTCTGACTGAAATGATCCTTATGCAGGTACAGCCTGCTAAAATATTTAAAGCAGAATTTGCTCTTCTTGCTAATTAAGAATCCAAAGGAGTTAAAATAAGCTGTGCACACAAATCAGTACTCCTGATTGGTTTTCATTCTGTAATTACAAGATTAAACATCTACAGGCAATTAACTGGCCAAATTTTACTAATGCAATTTCCTGCAAGTATCAATCCATGCTGTGCTGCAGACAGATTTCAAGATACCGTGGCACATCACGACTGGCTCATCCTAGAGCAGAACGAAATCGCTTTCAATCTACCTTGTTAGAAACTACTCCAGAATGTCAGTGATTAAACAAATCCCCAAATTTAGGGCATAAAATGGCTCAGCTCAACAGAAAACACTGCAGAAAGCTACATTTAAACTGTAATTAATTTAAACTCCAGAGATCATAAATAACTCATTGGATCTTAAATAATCTGGTAACACTCACTCTAATCATGATTTATAATGAAAACTTCTGCCCACAGGCTAAAATATTGGACTGTATTTTACAGTCAGTGGGGAAGTGAACGTGTTTACTACTCACCTCAAAAGAAAGCTGCCCTCAAAGATTTAATAGTTTCTGTGACGTGGATTTCACCTTTTGATTACAAAAGCAAAAATGCATTACTGCAACTGTGCAGGGCCTTGGCAAGACCAAGGCTGAAGTACTGCAGTTTTGGTCTCCTGTTTTAAGAAAGGATATACCTTGCCATCGAGGGAGTGCAGCGAAGGCCCTCTAGACTGATCCCTAGGATGGCAGGATTATCATACAAGGAGAGATTGGGTTGGGTCAACTGGGCTCTGTTTTCACTGGAATTTAGAAGAATGGGAAGTGATCAAATTGAAATGTATAAAAATTCTGGTATGACTGGACTGACTGGGTGCAGGATGATGTTTCGTCTGGCTGGGAGGGGTCGAGGGAGGCGGGCGGCACGGTAGCACAGTGGTTAGCACCGCTGCTTCACAGCTCCAGCGTCCTGGGTTCGATTCCTAGCTCGGGTCACTGTCTGTGTGGAGTTTGCATGTTCTTGTCGTGTCTGCGTGGGTTTCCTCCGGGTACTCCGTTTCCTCCCACAGTCCAAAGATGTGCGGGTTAGGTTGATTGGTCACGCTAAGAAATTGTCCATTAGTGTCCAGGGGTGTGTAGGTTAGAGGGATTAGTGGCTATAATATTAGTGGGATTAATGGGATTGTGTTCGGTGCAGACTTGATGGGCCGAAGGGCCTCTTTCTGCACTGTAGGGTTCTATGATTCTATGAAAACGAGGGGTCACAGTCTCAGGATAAGGGTAGGTTACTTAAGAATGAGATGAGGAGAAATTTCTTCAGGTGGTGAACCTGTGGAATTCTTTACCATAGAAGTTTGTGGAGGACAAATCACTGAACATATTTAATAAAGAAACAGGCAGATTTCTAAATGCTAAAAGGTGTCGAAGGGTAAGGGGAGAAAGCAGTATGGTGTTGAGACAGAGGACCAGTCATGATCAATCACAAACAGCAAACTAGAAAGTAAAACATACTTATTGTGGTTCATCTTTGATTAAATGTTAATGGCAGAAAGAATGGGATTTTAGTAAAAGAAATACCATTAAAAAATTCCAAGTTATTAAATTTTATCAGGATTTGACATAACAAATAGAGCCAGAGGGGTTATTCAAAAAGTTATGACCAAATATATTGTTAAATCCCAGTTACATATCATGACCGAAGTATAATACCTATGAGTTTTTAAAAGTGATATGACAGCATTAAATTCAATGATTTCTAATCAATTGCAATACATTCAACAATTCACCTATGGAGAAGCATAAAATCAACGACAATAATATTTGAATTTCCACGTTTAACAGTGCACAAATGCAAACTCTAATGTTACTACCAGTTTCAGAGGAGTAATGATGCTGAGCACCAACAGCTTGGCATCATTGCTACCATATAATCCAAGCGACTATTTACAAATCTGTCAGCAATTTGCTATTAGAAACACTCATGATTGATAGTTTCCATAGCATTCACAGTGGCACCAGACAACTATCTAGAACGGATGTAGGGTGGAGCAAATAAATCAGAGAAGGGTATAGTAAAACTGTTAAAGTGGTTTGGTCTGTCTGGTATCTCTCTTGAGAATGAAAGAAATAACATGGTAGTTGATGCATTGCCATGGCAATAACTTCTAACACTTGACTCTGAGCACAACAATAAAGAAGTTGCATTTTTTTTAAGCTCAATATATTAATGTTCTTTAAAGAAGTTTTCTACAGTAAAATTATTTCACTTCAAAATACACTTTGGCAGCTAATATGCTACACATTTTAAGAATTTTAAGTGTTGGTTCAACCATTTATTGTGCAAACTGATTGCACTCATTTAAAAGTGAACACAATTTACAGGGTATATTTAAGCTGTAGTGCATTTCCTCCTAGTAGCCACTTATAGTTTGCCAGCTGGTTAGGATCCGTTTTCCACAATATCTTCTTGGCTGTTGTCATTCTCAATGCTACTAATAAATGGCCTCTGGTGGTGACAACAGCATGTTTCTGTGGTGATCATTTTCATATCGATTTCATGAAGCAACCACTGAATACTGAAAACTGATAGTGAAGGAGAAGTACAAGTGCAGACTGACAAAAACATCACATTGAATTCCCCACGAGTGGGGACCAATGGTACAACTGCAATGTAAATTTGAGAAGTGCAATGTCCTGCAGTACCATCTTATATCAATCTCATTTGTGAGAGAATCAATAGGCAAGTCTGTCATGTTTTCAACCAGTGTAAGTTAATCAGTGTTTCATGAGAAAACTCTAATTTTCTCTCCCACTGAGATTAGGGACTGGTGGAATCAACCAATGAGATCATTTTGGAAATTGGGCTGAAGTCTTTTTTGGGTGTGGGGGAGGAGGTGCTTTTGGTTGGGGGAGGAGGTGCTTTTGGTTGTGGGAGAGGGCAGAGTGAAGACCGTCAGCAGTCCTTAATCACATACCATATCATTATTTGAGCACCAACATAGGGAAGCAAAAGATTAAAATAAGCTGTCAGTTTCAGCTAAATCCCAATTACAGATCCTATTTTGTGCTCGTATCCAAAGACCAATTTGTCATTCATAAAGAGCACATAGCATCCTTGGGATGATAAAAGACTTGCATTTATCTAGCAACTTTCAAGACACCCCAAAGTATGGGCAATAAAGCACATTTGAGGTGTGCTCACTGTTGTAAAGTTGGAAATGTAGTCAATTTGTGCACTGCAAGCTCCTACAAAAAGCAATGTGATAATAGCCAGTTAATCCACTTTTAGTGAATTTATAGAGGCAAACTGATCAGGGCACCAGTGATAACACTCCTGAGCTTCTTCAATATAATGTCACGAGATAACATCACATCCGAAAAGATGACTGTTCCAACTATAAAGCATTCATTCAATGACTGCAGAGCTGAGATTTTTGTGTTCAAGTCTTTGGAGTATGACTTGAACACACAAGCTTTAAACTCAGAGGCAGGGGTGCTATGCACTGAGCTACAGCTGAACTAAATTATTTGATAGTTCATGTAATATTCTTTAAATGCAGTTATTGCAGGAAAACTTAGAAGCTGATATGTACACGGCAGGATTCCAAATAACTGGTCAGCTGAATTTTTTGTAGCCTCATTGAAGGAGAAATGTTGGCCAACACACAGTGGGCAGCACAGTGGTTAGCACTGCTGCCTCACAGTGCCAAGGACCTGGGTTCAATTCCAGCCTCAGGTCTGTCTGTGTGGAGTTTGCATATTCTCCCAACGTCTGCGTGGGTTTCCTCCGGATATTCCAGTTTCTCCCACAGACCAAAGATGTGCCATGATAAATTGCCTCTTAGTGTCAACAAGATTAGCAGGGTAAATACTTGGGTTTATGGGAATAGGGCCTAGGGGGATTGTTGTCTTGCAGGCTTGATGGGCCAAATGGCCTCTTTCTGTGCTGTAGCCTATGATTATATGAAAACACCAGCAGATCCTTTTACTTTCCAGTGCTGTGGGATCTCTTGTAACTCTCACTGTTGTAAAGCTGGAAATGCAGTCACTTTGTGCACAGCAAAATGAAATAGCATTTCATCTGAAAGACATCAACTTTGAAATTCTATTCTCTCATTACTTCGCTAATGAATAATTTGTATCTTCAAGTACAGAATGTGATTTAAGTTTACAACCTGAGGACCGATGTACCAGCAACTTTAAAATATTTTTCAATACTTTAAAATCTTCTTATTCCCCTTGAAGTAACATTTTGGGAATTCATGTTCATTGTCTTATGTGAGGCTTTATTTTGCCCCATTTGCAATTTTACTGGTGAAAATGTATTAAATGGCTTGATAAGAACATTCACCTCATTGTACTTTCAAAGTTGTAGCTATTTGAAATAAAACAGGAATAATAATAGAATGGTGATTAGTTTTATTTAATGTAAAAATAATGGTTCAGATTTACTATGCTCAGAATTTCAGTCAGCTTTAAGGTGTCAGAAATTTGGTGACCCTCTCTCCATCATTAAAATAGATGTAGGGATGTTCGCTGATGATTACACAAAGATCAGAACCATTTGTGACTCCTCAGATACTGAAACAGTTTGTGTCCACATACAGTATGGCTTGGGCAACATTCAGGCAAAAGCTAATAAGTGGTTAGGTACATTTTCTCCACACGTGCCAAGCAATGACCATTTCAATAACAAAGAATCTAACTGTTTTCCTTTGACATTCAATGGCATGACCATTGCTGAATCCATCAACATCAACATCCTGGGGGTTACCGATGACATGAAATTGAACTGAACAGCTGTATAAGTAATGCGGCTACAACAGCAGATCAGAAGCTGGGAGTTCTTTGGGGAGTAACTCACCTCCTGACTCCTCAAACCCCATTTACCATCTACGAGGCACAGGGATCCACTTGCCTGGGTGAGTGCAGCTCCAACTACAACCAAGCTCAAAATCATCCAGGAAAAAGCAGCCTGCTTGATTGATAATCCATCTACCTCCTTAAAAATTCACTCTCTCAGCACACACTAGTGCCACTGTGCACCACTTACAAGATGCACTGCAACTACTCACCAAGGTTCCTTCGACAGCAGCTCTGAAACCTGCAACTTCTACCACTAGAAGGACAAATGTCACATGTGCATGCGAACACCATGACTTGCAAGCCATACACCATCTGGACTTGGACCTATGATTGTCATTCCTTCACTGTAGCTGGATCAAAATTATGAAATTTCCTTCCCAACAGAATCATGGATATACTGCGACACCACATCACTGTAGCAGTGCAAGGCGATGGTTCACTACCACCTTCTCAAGAGAAATTAGGGATAGATATTAAACGCTGGCCTAATCAGTGACACCTATGTCCTGTGAAAGAATAAATAAAATGCCTATGTACAAAAAGTTAATACGCTGGAGCAAGGCATATTTCATATAATCTTAGACAACAAATCTTATTTCTTCTCCCATCCCTTTTGGTAATTTTTACATCCAGAAATGCTGGTAAAATATAATTCTTGTGTGTACACTGCAATGGAAGCTATCCAGGAATAAGTTTGCATACAGCCACAACTTAAATCATGATAATGTCCTACTGTGCATTGTTCCTTTTTCAGTGCTTACATCTGTTCAGCACTTTTAGTATAAAAATAATGCTCAGAATTGTTTCACAGAGGTGTGATGAAAACATACAACGAGCAAAATAAATAAAGTTATTATGATTTCAAGGAAAGTTGAGGAGTTATTTATAGAAGGAATTTCAGATAGCCAAAGGCATGTGTACCTCTGCCTCCATTCCATTTGTGTGCAATGGAAGGAGACGCAACTGGTCCGAGCCAGAGAAACAGAGAAGGGGAGGACTGCAGGAGATTATGAAGTGGGGATGAAGAGATCATGCAAGAATTTAAAGACAAGGATTTCAAATTTGACCTGTTGTGCAAAAGGCAGCCAATGTAGATCATGGAGGAGGACTATGTTGAATGACTGAGATTTGGCGCAAGATCGGTGGGGGGGGGGGGGTGCAATAAAGCACTGAACAATCTGCATATACATATTCCCTTATTTACGTGGTGCTTCCCATCAGGATATACAGTATTGTTTTGACATCAAAAAATGGATCTTGCTTGTACAAATTAGCACATGACAAGAACAGCTATCCTCCAAAAAAATTTTGTTGGGATTTCCTGAGGTGATGAAAGGTGCTTTTAAATGCATTTTCTTTTTGATCAAGGGATTTCAAAAGCACTTTATTCAATTAAGGGCTCCCATCGATGATATGGGCAAATATGGAAGCCATCTAAAGCAACGCATTGAAACTATTTTTCAATAATCCACTGTAATGCTGGAATCTATCCAAGCAATTTCAAGACCTTCAGTTTCTGCAAACCTAAAATCTATTTCCTTATACTGTCTTTTACGGTTATCAAAATGAAAAATTGTCTTTGCAGTAGTTTTCAATCGCCACATGCCTTACCGCTTACATTATGCTTTCCTTCTTTTCACAACAGACAATGATCTAAAGTGACCCTCTTATGGGCCTCTGTTCCAAGATTGCTTTAAAATCCCATAAAGGCTTGACCTAGAGTCTGAGTATCCAGTTTGCTGTAACCCACTAATGAACTCTGCTCTTGTGAATCCCAACTCTGAAATACAATGCTAAAATATTTCTAAATCCAATACTGACCTTGCTCCCCTGTGCAATCCATCCAAAGACATGAATTCCACCCAGGAATAAAACCTCCAAATCATTTCAACTGAGGCTAGACACTTGAAGCAGATATGAAATAGGAGCATGTGAACAAAAATGAGTGACATCTAAAACCATTGGTCTTTTAGCATGCAGACTTACAATGTTAAAATGGTTTGCGTTGAGCTCACTACAATAATATTGATTCATAGCCAAGCTAAAATAAATCTTGTGCTGGAGCCTACAATATTTTCTGAACATTGTTTGCCCCAGTAATTGATTCATTTTCTCTGCTTTCAGCTGGTATCAGTTGTACATTTTTGAATCACACATGTGATGCAGTTGTTATTTTTCAAAACTAAATTTAATTCTCTTCTCTGGGCAAGTGATTAAGAAAGGAGATTTAGTCCCCATTATTTTCAGTACCAGTTTATTAGGCTATAATCAAACTTTAAAATTCCGAGTGCCATTTTATCAGCGAAACATGAAGAAAACACATGGAAACTTGTTTGGAAAGGTTTGTTTCAAACTCTTTTTACCCTACAAAAGGATGAATGGCTCTATTATCTTAAGGTGAAATAAGAAGCAAATAAAGAGCATACAAGCATAACTTGAAGAAGTCTAGCTTGTGAAATTAATGATCGAACGTTGAGAAACCACTCTTGACCATATTCGTTTTATGAACAAGACTGGGGTTAATTTAAACAGCATGAATTTCTCCTCTTGACACCCATTAATGAATTGAAAGGTGTTTTGATTTGCCTTCTGCTTTATAAGGGGCAGTATTTAATGTGCAACTATAAACTCAAAGTGTTACTGTAATTAAGGCAGCTTCGGTTTCCAAAGGCTGCAGATAAGGAAAAGTGGGAAACAAGTTAACGTCAGGCTCCAGGCCATTGACGAACTGTGTTCCAGCAGGCCTCACTGCTACTTTCTTTTCTAATCAGCTCTCTGGCGTTTAGGCATAAATGCAAGCACAGGCACAACTGACCAGGGCATAGTCCTGAAACAGGTGTGCATACCCTGAAACACTCAAACGTCTTGAGATTTCAGAATCCTCTTGTGAAATCACACCCCTCATGATAAATTTGCTAGAGTGGGCATTTCACACATTTCCAAAAATAACTTGCATATCTCAAGGGTGGATCTGCATTTTACAATTTAATGTAAACTCAGAGGTTAAGAACTGTCAAAAATGTCAGGAAGTCGCCAGTAACGTATTTTCAAATTTCAAAGGTAACTCAGTAAGCAAACTTACATTTTTTTCAAAGGAACTGGCAAAAGAATTTGCACTATGATTAATGGGAAAGGTGATCAGGAACTCACCAAGGTTCTTTAGGCAGCACCTTCCAAAATGCCATGACCACTATCATCTAGAAGAACAACAGCCACAGGTACCTGGGAAGGCCACCACCTGGAGGTCCCCTCCAAGCCACTCAATATCCTGACTTGGAAATACATCATCGTTCCTTCACTCTTGTTGGGTCAAAATCCTGGAACTTCCTCCCTAACAGCACTGTGAGTGTACATACACTTAGGAAATGTGGTGGATCATGGAGGCAGTTCATCACCACCACCTTCTTGAAGGCATTAGTGATGGGAAATAAGTGCTGGTCTAACCAGGGACACCCAAATCCCATAAATTAATTTTAAAAAATCTTGCAGAGCCTAAGGTGGTAGATATCAGTTTCCAATGCATTTTAAACCTTAGCAAGTTTTCCCTGACATTTTAAGCCTTAGCCAGTTTTCCCTGACAGGGGTATACCTACACTCCAGTGACTGCAGCAGTTCAAGAAGGCAGCTATCATCTTCTCAAAGACAACTAGGGATGGACAACAAATTCTGGCCTCATCAGCAGTGTCCATATCCCATAAATGAGTAAAAAGAACTTTGACATAGAAGAACTGTGGACTTACAGGAGGAATGGTCCAGGTTAGTGGACTATTTAGTGGCAAGATTGGGCCATAAGTGGACTTTATTATGCTGCTGGCAAGTTTGAACCTGGGGTTTTTCAAGTTAGGCTATTCATCATCTTTGCCGGGGGTTTTCACAGTAACTTTATTGCAGTGTTAATGTAAACCCACTTGTGACACCAATAAATAAACTTTAAAACTAAAATCAACTGAACCATTGGGGAAGATTATGTTGAGACATTTCCTACCTGCAAGATGATGAACTAAAATGAACGGATTTTCTAAGCAATTATTTCTCTTCCAAGATTGAACTGGAGATTGTTCTCAAACCAAATTGAAATCAAAAGAGCAGAAGCATAGGAAGACAACAAGCGGAATGATGCATCATTTGGGAGTAATGTAGTTCATTAATCCATTATTCTCTACTGAGAATAATAAATACTGCTGAAAGAATATGGATATTTATTTATGCTGTCAACACGGCTAAAGCAGAAACAAGAAATACTTCAATTGCCTTGGATTAGCTGAAGTCTTCAATAATTCGTTTGAGTGCACATGATGGAATATTTACCACTCACCTGGATAAGTCTATCACACAACCTTGACATTATAGAGGACAAAGTTGCAGACCAAGTCGTCGCATGAGAATGCAACTACAAAAGGGGTCATTTGGCGGGAGCGTGTTCGTTATCGCCCAGAACGTAGGCAAACCACAAGTGTTGAAACAGCTGCCAAGCAAACAAATAAACTAATCTTTGTTGAAAGTCCTTGCTGTCAGAGATTTGCAAATGCATTGCATCTACAAAAGCCATTCACTTAATTAGTACCCTTGCTAATGCGGATGCAATAGTCACTCACTGTTGTTACTGCAGAATGTACGATTCATAGAGTAACCTTGCTGATTTGCATCCTAACTGTGGTTCCCGGAGTGAAACCAATGGAATGTTGCGCAAAGAACCATCACCTCCATGTGCCCCACCAAGTTTGCATATCATTCTGACCAGTATTGTAGGACTCCCTACTTAAAACTGCTAGAGCCCCATTAGAATAATGAACCAAGCACTTCACTACTAGCTTCTTAAACCAAATGCAGTTTGCAATAAATGCAGGCTTACCAAAGCTGCCCAGGTGATGTGAATAAATAGAAACAAAATCATGGTTGCAACTTAAGTTTATTGAAATGGTGAAATTTGACATATGTTTGATTAGCTAGCTAGTCATCACAATCGTCAAAAGAAAAATGATCAAATTAATTTCAGTTGTATTTAACATTAAATTCACACTTTTGAAATGCACTTACTAATATCCATAATTTAGTGTCGCAATACATTTTCTTGTCAAAAACTGATTTAATTAATTGTATGAAGTTCTTAATAGCTATGATAACTAAATTATAGCTCATTATTGAAGATCACATTCCCTGCATGTTTCATTCAATATTTTCAGACTAGTTTTGGTAAATTTTTAATTTTCACATTTTACAATTTTGTGCTAGTATCTTGCTATGATCCCAAACAAGGTTAATACTGGACAAGACAGATTCGGAGCGAAATTGGCTTGATTGAACATAACTTTTAGTTTTTTTTAAACCTTGGGAGGAAAATTACTGATCAAGTTCACAGGAAAACTGTTAATGAACTTCTAACACAAATGTTTTATTCTTTTAAATAAGAAAAATGAACTACATTACAGCAAACAAAAAAGATTGGATTTACCTCAGTACAAACACAAAAATATGATCCCAATGTTCACCATTCCTTCATCCCAGCTAGAGCTTTAGAGACACATGCAAAATAAGATAAAACAATCAAATCTATCATATATATAATATTTAGGGCAAGTATGGATACATTTTAACTTCAAAGCAAATGACAAATGCAATCAGATTCCATGGATTTCTCCACAAATCGCTCAGGTATATGCTACTTATGAGCCAACCTGTCTCACTGGAACCGTTTCCTTCTCACAAAGATTTCCAATACCACGTTTGAGGAACTTGCCTTGGAATTTTTTTCAACCATTACACACCCACATGGATGGCTTCCAATAGATTGATCTCACCTTCTGAGACTTCTCTCCCCTGGATCTTCAAGTACACTCAATCTTCACCTTCTAAGCACACTTTCAGATCTTTGATCATGCCAAGTAGAACACCACTGCATCAAAGGGCCCATAGCAAGGCACACAGCAACCTTTGGCAGTCTCCTTGGATCTTCAGTGCTTTTCTCAAGCCCACTTCACTTTAGCTCTGTTCCATGCAACTCTCCAACTCAGACAGTATTGTTCTTCTCCTTTCTTTTAACTTGACTTCTGGGCCTTCTTTCCGATTCCTGTCTGGGACTTTCTTCTAGCACCTCTCCCCGTCTTCTTCTTGCTCTCTGGGATACCTTGGAAATGACACTCTGGTTCAGGTCAGCTGACCTGCAGTTTTCCAACATTTCACTTCTTTCCTTCTGTTCATGCGCTCAAAGTTAGTTCCCAGATGAAGAACATAAAAAAAACATACAAACAACATATCTTTGGTCATTTCCCAGATGGCACATGTGCAGAAGGCTTGAGGCCTACTGGGAACTGATGATCCAAGCCTCCAATTTTAAATCAAGGTCTGCATTTACAATTCATAACAATCTTCAGACTTTTAATTAACCTAGTCACTGGTGCAGGCAAGCCAGTGTGTACTCCAGCCTTGCTAAATGGAAAGGGTGGATGACAAGCAGGGTATTGGGCTGTTAAACCACTATCAAACCCAAAA
The DNA here is from genome assembly GCF_965287045.1 of Carcharhinus amblyrhynchos. NCBI lineage: Eukaryota > Metazoa > Chordata > Chondrichthyes > Carcharhiniformes > Carcharhinidae > Carcharhinus > Carcharhinus amblyrhynchos. The sequence continues at coordinate 95,414,677 of NC_137326.1, read as the reverse complement.
CAAGAATGATTGACACAGTGGTGATAAATCACCATTGTGGCAGTCTTATCTGACCTGGGAAAAGCTGAAAAAGAGAGGAGGCTGCTGGCTTTAATTGTTTCATTCATTGTTACAGGTTATATTTTAATACAGCATTTTATATTTTTAAAATGTCATTACCTGAACTTTGTTTGCCTTTTCTGAACACCCTGAGTATTTTCCTCATTCAGAACATCAACAACCCATTGTCAAAGGTCACCCAACTGACCTCCACACCTCTAAATAATCATGCACAAAGGCAATAATTCTTCTAGAAGAAGAATATTTGTACCTTGTACAAGTTGAATATTGTAGTCATTTTAGGCCAAGGCTCCCGTTGCATTCCCACATTTTGAATCACAGAATATTAAATCAAAAAAGTGTTCCCCTTTCGCTTTGCAGTAATGGCCAATGACTTTCAGTTGTCTTATGTTTTACTGTTGTTGCTTCCACCATATTGGTGATGATTCTCTGGCCCTGTTGAGCCTAATGCTAATCACACTACATCAGGAACATACCAGTAGAGCCCTGGAATGAGGTTTGCCAGACCACCCCAACAGATTTAATCAGATTCATGCCCAGCTAGGGCACAAACCTTATTACCTTTCATTTAAGTATATTTCAATGTGCAAAGGTGTCTTGGCACTGAATTTTCTGGGCATGTGCAACGTTACCATCCATCAGTGTGATGTGATGCCAGCCGGAATCACCAAGTAAAAAAGTTTTAATCGAACCCAGGTCCCTGGCACTGTGAAGCTGCAGTGCTAACCAGTCTGCCATCGTACCACCCAAATGAAAATTGGTGAGGGTTTTGATGCTGGTGATCTATGTTCAGGGAGAGGTCATGCTGGTGATCCATGTTTGGATCAGGGGAGGGGAAACATGCCATCATGGGGGGGTGTTGTTCAATTTCATTTTGCGATTGGGGTGGAGCAAGTTAAAGTGACACCTTGATCTCTATGAAGTGAAGCTTGCTGTTTAGTCCCTGCCCCACCCCCCATCGAACCACTGCAAAACTTGCCCGCTCCCAAAATGTGACTAAAAGCAGGAAGATCATGATCAGATTTATGCCAAATTGCAGCTGGTTTTTCGCCAAGATGACAGTTACACTTCGGGAGAATTTCATCCATTATCTTTCTTATTGACCCCAAATTCTTTCCTACTTTGTTTCATAAGGCTCCTCAGGTTTATTGTACATTTAGCTAGATCTGTGCTAGCATTGCCAGCTCCAGAAAAGATTACTCTGGGTAGCCTTCTGCCTGAGGCCGACACAATAATAACACAACTAATTAGTGGCAATAAAAATAGCTTTGCATTCAGCATGACAAAGAGTTTTGCTTCAACTACTCCTTATTCACCTCTCTTTATCCAAAGGATTTAATACTGCATAACGTTCCCTGATAACTAACATTGCTGATGGCCAAAATGAATTTTGGGCTGAATTTTCATCTGGGTGTGTACGCATATTTTGGCACGTGAATTACCACACTTTTTTTTAAGAAATCTGAATTTCCTCTATGTTCCTGGCCCTGACTAATTTTCCCTTGGCTTTTTTCAAAGGTCAGAATGCCTTGTGTTAAAAATGTACAAGTGCCCCATTCTAAACAGGGGGGTGCAAATTGGATTTCCTCCCGCACACCAGTCTTGTCTGGTGGTGCGGGGCTTTGAAAGCTATTAGGTTTGATAGTTCGTGAATGAAATTAAATGCAATTACAATGCTTTTAATGCAGTGAGTCTTCATAGAGGTCTGTCCTACAGAGGTAAGTTGACCCTTATATTGAACACTATTACATGATCACAAACATTATAGTACTATTTGAAAGTACTATAATATATTAAAAACACAAAATAAAATTTCCTCTGCAAATATGTTTTAGTGTAGACAAACCTGGCTGCTCTTTTTTTCCAATAGGTAGAGCTCCTTTAAATATATGAAAATGAAAGAAAGAGGTCAAAGAGAACATAGGCTCTAATGAAGTTGGGGAAATAATTGCCGGTATGTTCCCAAAAAAATTCAGTGTGTCAAATTCACATGAAAACTGGAGTAATTCGTGCTGTTTTTTTTCCCAGTGGCAATTCAGAGAAGAATCTCACACACTGCACTCCAGAGGTCACCAGCATAAATATCATTAAATTGCAGGAGGCAGGGTCTATTCCCACCTGAGGGGCTGAAATCAGCGTGCTGAGTGGGCCACTGTGCATGTGCTGATCTGTTAGTGCTGAGATTGGCACATGTACAGTGGTCCCACACTGATGGCCACCCAATTGTTGGCCAGCTCAAGCACTGACCAGGCCAGTGACCCCCACACTGCTGGCTCTCTACTTCCCCACAGCCTGATCACTGGCTCCCCTGACCATTCCTTGGGCCCAGACATGACCCCTCCTCCTGGTCTGCTGCGATCTCCAGCCTCTGCCCCCACCCTCTGGGAGCCCCTGACAGCCCCTCTCTTCGCTTCAGCAGGGTCAGACCGCTAGCTCCCCAAAACTGCAGTGAAACGCTCTTTGTGGTGGGGGGGGGGGGGGGATGCTAGTGGGCCCATTTAAATCACATTTAAATAGCATTAAAATATCATGCATACCTAATGCAGCTCCATGCCTATTTCCAGCATGGAGCAGACAGTACCAGAAATCTGGCGCTATGAGAGGCACTTGGGCCAGATGCCCAGCATGGATCGTGCTAATCTGGCCCTGCTGAGATCTCCCAGCCCACTGCACTAATTTATTAGAGTGGCGGGATGGAAGAATTGCCTCCCCCCCATAATGGGGAACCAGGAAATGGCAAAGAAGTTAAATGAATACTTTGCATCAATCTTCATGATAGAAGACATTAATAACATTCCAAAAAATACTAAATAATCTTGGGCAAAAGGGGAGGAGGAAATAAATAACATAACCAGCACTAGCGAAAACAGCTAATAGCTGATAAGTCCTCTGGATCTAATAGGTTGCATCCTAGGATATTAAAGGGAGCAACTACTGGGATAGTGGATGCACTGGTAGTAATCTTGTAAGAATCCTTAACTTCTGGAAAATTCCCAGATGATTGAAAAACTGTCAATGTGACACCCTCATTCAAAAAGAGAGAAAACATGTAACTACAGACAAGTTAGCTTAACATCTGTCAATGGGAAAATGTTAATAGTCCATTATAAAGGATGTAGAAATAGATCATTTAGAAATACATAATATAATCCAACAGAGTCTGCATGGCTTCATGAAGGGGAAATTATGCCTGATAAATATACTGGAATTCTTTATGATGATAAAGAGCAGAAAAGATAAAGGGGAACCAGTAGATGTAATTTACTTGAATTTCCAAAAAACACTCAATAAGGCACCATACAAAAGGTTACTTCATAAGATAAAAGATCATGGTGTTGGGGGTTGTACATTAGCAAAGACAGAGGATTGGCTAAATAAGAGAGGACAGAGTTGGGATAAAAGGGACATTTTCAGGATGGCAACCTGTAACTACTGGAGTGCCACTGAGATCAGGGCTTGTATTACAATTATTTATAATATATGTTAATGACTTGGACAAGAGAAGTGAAGACATAATTGCTAAGTTAAGTTGACAGGTGACACAAAAATAAATGGGAAGGTAAGTGGTGAGGGTGACAATCTACACAGAAATATAGACAAGTCAAGTAAGTGTCAAAAAATTGGCAGATGGAATATAACATAGGAAAATATGCAGCTAAGCAGTTTGGGAGGAGGAGTAAAGGAGCTGGATGTTATTTAAATGGAGAAGGACTGCAGAAAGCTGCAACACAGAGGGATTTGGAAGTCTTTGTGCATATATAACAAACAGCTAACATACAAGTTCAACAGGTATAGGCAAGGTAAATAAAGTCTCTTTACTTCAAAGAGAATAGAGAATAAAAATAAGGGATTCTTGCTAAGACAATACAAGACACTATTTAGGTGACATGTGGAATACTTTGAACAATCTTGGTCCCCTTATCTAAGGAAAAATGTATGGGCATTAGAGGCAGTCCAGAGAACATCCAGTATGTTGTCCCTGGACAGAGAATGATTTTCTTGAGGAGACCTTAAGTAAGCTGAGCCTGTATTGATTGCAGTTTAGAAGATTGAGGGGCAACTTTATTGAAGCATATAGGATTCTTAGGGGAGTTGACAGGATAGATGCTGAGAGGTTGTTTTCCCTTGTAGAAGATTCTAGGACCAGAGGGCATGATCACAGAGAAAGGGTCACCTATTTAAGACAGAGGTGAGGAGGAATTTCTTCTCTTAGAGCATGGAAATCTGTGGAATTCCTGACCACAGAGAACTGAGGAGGTTGGGTTGTTAAATATGTTCAAGACTGAAGCAGACTGATTTTTAATCAGTAAGGAAATCATAGATTATGGGATAAGGCAGGAAAGCGGAGATGAGAATTATCATGTATGTCAGTCATGATCTCACTGAATAGCAGAGCAGACTTGATAGGCCGAATAGCCTACCTCTGTTTCTATATCTTTTGGTCCAAATAATTCCATGTTAATTGGTAAACTAAAAGGATGACATCTACATTGAGCTTGTTGGAGTCTACTTCAGTGTAACCCTGCCACCACAAACAAAAAAATTTCCCTTTTAGTTTCTGTAAATTTTCTTGTTCTAACATCTTCCACAGGTCAAACAGCAGAAGATGCATCAATGTGAACCAAATTCAAGTAATATTACCATTAGATGGGAGCAGAAGTCACCTGCTGAATTGCTCCTAACTTATTATTCACTGAGGTTTTATAGCAGACTGTTTAGAACACTAGTTATTCTCTAAAAATACCAATAAGTAGTGAATTGTTAAATAGAAGCTGGCACCCTCAAGAGACAACAGAGTTAGCCGAGGATAAATTGTAATTGTAGGGATCAGAAATTGTTCACATCAATGTTTACAAAAGAGGATCCTGGGAAGCAGGCAAATCTGAATGAATTAAAAACAGAACTAGCTTTGAAAGTAATGAATTAAAAAAATCTTGGAAAACACAGTTAAGCTAAATGAAGACAAAGTGCCACAATCGAGAATGAAAGAATTTCAGGGTCGTGTTGAGTATGGATGCATGCTGGAGAACTGGAGTGTGCCCAATGTTTGAAAAGGGAGGCTGCATTAAACTGTTTAGTTAGTTTGACATCTGTAGTGGGGAGTGGCTTAGCGGGGAGGGGGGAGGGAACAGAGGAATCATCATGCTTAAGAATCTCACAAATGCAATAAAAACTAAGATTTTTTTTAACCCTAATGAAATGGTGCATTTTTATGTAAGCATGGACATACATGCTTTTTTTTTGTTTGAGTGGTGGATCAAAGTCACAAAATCTTTTCAGCCTCCACTTGCAAACCAATCAGCTCTCTTTTCTCACATAAAGTTGCTGTTTCCCCTAATATTGATATTCTATGGAATTATATATGTCCACTTGAGTAGTAGACAGGGTCCCAGTTTGAATCCTCAATTGAAATACGGTCACTTTGATACTGCAGCACCCCCTCAGTACTGTTACGGGTGAGGAAAGGCTTAGGTCCAGATGTCATCATAGGACCTACTGTTCAGAAGGAGGCCATTTAGCCCACTGAGTCTGCACTGACAGCAATCTCACCTAAGTCCTGTCCTTTTCCCGTAATCCCACATATCTACCCTCCTAAACCCCCTGATAATAAGGGGCAATTTATCACGGCCAATCAACTTAACCCACACATATTTGGAGTGTGGGAGGAAACCAGAGCATCTGGAGGAAATCCACGCACTCACGGGGAGAATGTGCAAACTCCACATAGACAGTCACCCAAGGCTGGAATTGTACCTGGATTGCTGACGCTGAGAGGGAGCAGTGCTAACCACTGTGCCACCCCAAAGATTGTGCATGAATAATGTTTACTTAAGCATGGAATTGGAGAACCTGGCATCAATGTGGAGCAAACAATTTCATGAAAGGAGGGAAGAACAAAATAAGGGAAAAAATATTGTAAGTTATCACACTTTTCCAAAGCATGTACAATCATTTTATCTTCTTGTAGAACAGTTTAGTAGTACTATCCAGACTTTTAGGAAGAAGGAACAACACTGCAGCTGAGGACCTTAGCAACTGACATCATCACCTCCAAAAGAATGATTAGTCGGAACAAAATGTAATAGAGATGTTGATTATATTTCAGTCCCGCACGACTTACTACTCAATTTTAAATATGTCAGTTGCAGCATGGCTGGCATTAGAGATAAAGTCAGTCACAATCAGACTTGCATTAATCACTCCATTATGAGCAATTTGCTGGCCTCAAGGCACTTATATAAAGTAACTGCAGCAACTCATTAGCCTCCAAATCATCAGGAACAGTCCCCCCGTGGAACAAATGCTATGATTGAACTTCTGTCCTGCTGGTCTATTCCATGGTCAAAAATACACATCACCACACATTAGACTAAAGCTTGGTGGAAATAAATGGCAACAGTTTTTTCGCAGGTGTGAATTAGACACAGGATTTTAATCATTGGATTCAAAATAACCACAGGTCTGTATGTCCCAATTTGAGCTTACATATTCTTCAGCAAAAGGAGCTTTAAAGAAAAACTTTTGTTTTCCAAAGGAATAAACGATTCAAGCAGAAGTGCGAGATTTGTAAGCAAGTGTGTGAATAGCTTAAAGGAACAGAGTGATCCAGGTTTGCCGAACCTATCACATTATGACTAGGCTAATTATGCTAGCATCTCAGCTTTGTTTTAAACTGCGCTGGCATGCTTTCTACAAAAAAAAAATAGACTCACAAACAATGCATTTCAGATTGGTCGCCATCATATTGAGCACATTTGACTATGATTGAAGAGGCCAATCATGGACAGGTAGATTCTGCCACAAATTCTGCACAAGAAGCTACCAGGTATCGTGACTTAATTGTTTTCTCAATGGCCTTTGGTTGCCAAGCCACTGTAGCCATTGTTTCAAATTAAATACATCCAAATGCTGCAATGCATTTAGTGTTCACCACAACCACCTTCGTGCAATTTAACTGGGCCTCCCTCAGCAGTCGTTAATAAGAGTCATTATCCCTTAAGAGATTGTGGTAGCTGCTTCCTGACAACTAGGGCCATTCTAGCTTTGATCTCTGGTCTGTGTGGAATTAACCGATACTTTCCAGAGTGGTAGAAGTGGTGTTGGTATTAACCTAGGTGCCACTGGGTTAAGAAAAAAGCTTTAGTTTTCAGTCCAGGTTGCTATTCAATAACCCCTCTTAAAAGTGTCTGTGGGTTTCAGGTGAAGATGCTCCTGATTCAAGGTCATAGACCTGAAGCTTTAACTCTTCCTCCCTCCACAAATGCTAACTGAGTTGCTGAGCATCCAGCTTCTTCTAGTTTTGTTTTTCATTTTCATCATCCGCAGTATTTTGTTGTTGGATTGGATTTAGTGTTGATGATGCATTGTCAAGATCCACATCTTCACTTTATCCTTGATACAAACCCCAAGTTCATTTTACCACTCCCATTTTGCACCTTTTCTTTCTAGTTGCATTTTGCTGTTTTGTGTAATTCTCCCTGTTTCAGTCACTTTCACAAAACAGACTCTTTCTTATTACTACTCCTAACCACGTTCTAGAAAGAAGCCAGGGCCAATTTTGTGCCTGTGTTCACCCTCTGTGCAAATGACGGCACAGCCTCAAGATCTGGAAGTCAAATTCTCACAGGTGAGAATGCAATTTCAGATCTTGTTCTCCCCTTGCTGGTGATGTCATCAGGTTCACATCCATTTGCTTTACAGTCATTTGAATATAATTAAATGTTATTAACCCACCCCCTCACCAAATATTGACCTCCCAATGTATTTTGACACGGCACCGATGTGACGTTACACCGGAGCAGTTTACAACAGGTCCACACAGATGTGAACCTGTCATGGGCACCTCCCCCAAGGTGTAAAACTAAGTGTAGGCCCTGGGAGAGATGGACATGGCCAGACAGTGTCCTGGCAATGTCCCCTGGTATTGCTTTGTGACGCAGGTTAACACTGCCAAGGTGGCACCATGCCAACCTGGCAGTGCCAGCCTGTGTGAATGGGTGAGCCCCAGTGGGACCCTTATTGGAGGGGATTCATTTAGATGTAATGGTGACTGAGAGCAGATGGAGGCACTGGGCACGCCAATGATGGCTGTTAAGGGAGGGGAGAGGAGAGGGAAGCTGGGTGCCACATCAGTCTGAGGAAGAGTCGGGGGGATTAGGGACCAACTCCAATTGGAGGTAGGAAGGGGAGCCTGTAAGACCTCCATGATGGGCTGAGTGGGAAGTTTTTGTTTACAGGCTATGACTAGTGCTCCCTTTACATGCTCTGATCTCCACACAGCTGGGCTTTGCTGGTGTGTTGAGGCCCCACCCCTTGTATAACAGATGAAAGACATACCGTTGATTTTTTTTGGCAGGTTCATAAGCTCTGCAGAGAAAACTGACCGGTATCACGGGAGAGAAACATGTTGGTTTTCTTGCCAGAAACAACAAAAAGATTGAACCCTTTTTTATCTTTTATTGCATTTTATCCATGAGTGTCTTCTTGAATAGATACCACTGCGAATTGATTGATTCATCAACGAAATCATAGAATTATGGAAACCCTATAGTGCAGAAGGTGGTCATTCAGCCCATCAAGTGTGCACCAACAATCCACCTGGGCCCCATCCCCATAACCCCCACATATTTACCCTGCTAATCCCTCTAACCTACGCATCCAAGGACACTAAGGGGCAGTTCAGCACAGCCAATGCACCTAAACCTACACATCTTTGGACTGTGGAGGAAATTCATGCAGACACGGGGAGAACAGGCAAACTCCACACAGTCACCCAAGCCGGCTGACTAATAATAGTTTTCACATTATTCTGCCAATTTCTTGCTCAATTTCACAGTTAGCTTTCTCAATATCCAAAAAAACTCATTGTGATCCACTTATCTTCCTTTTAAACAATTTTTAAGTAACCCAAAATACGTAGTTTAGATATTTTGCACTGTAAACACATTAATCAGTCACCCTGCAGTAATGGTTCTTCCACAGCAGCTCACAGCATCATGAAGTAATGTCCTTGAATTCTTTGGCTCTTTTTCAGTACTGAATGAGACACAGCTCAGACAAGCCAGCATTTTGTTAACAGTCTAAAATTTTGTTCTAAGCATCTTTCAGACTACTCCAAGAAGAATTTCTCTTGGGTTTACACAGACTTACACGACTGAACAGTAACTTCAGATGGCAGCCAATTTATGAGGCTGCTGACTGTGTGTAGTCTGCACGTAGCATAAACTTTCCATTTATAGGGCATCAAGATCAATGAGTAAAACCTCCTTTTGTATACATCCCATTCAGACAGAGTGTACATTTTTGCATCAGTAATCAAGGACAAATGTGCATTGGACGAGTAAATGGATTAAGACCAATTTTTTTTGCAGTTGAGTTAAATGAAGCAGAAACACTTTTGGACCCAGGGGCAAGAGTTTAATATTCAAGTTTTAAAAGATCTCACAAAGTGCTCTTATTCTATATTAAGCACTTATTTTAAGAAAGGAGCACAAATTAGCGACTTGTATTTTAACTTCTAGTTTTCAAATTCACCTTTAACAAATTAGATCACACATCTACTTGCTTTAGCAGCTAATTTTTTAATATGATGCAATTAGATTTCCACCCATTTTATGGGTAAAGAATAATCAACATAGTTGCATTAAAAATTAGTTTAAATAAACCAATACTGTACAATGCAGATTAATTGCTTTGTATTTAAGTACATCACAGAACCGTATCATAGTCAGTAGGTGTCATCTATGGCATTAAGGAAATAAGTCAGGCTGGGTGTGAGTGGCAGATTTCAGCCTGTGTCCAGAAATATGAATGATCGAAAGCCACCCTTTAGGTCTAATGCTAGTTCAATATGCATGATTTGGCATGCTTATCACAGCAACAAAATCATAGAATTTACTGTAGATCTATGATTCTATTGGTAAGAAAATGGAAGACGGAAAGAAAATGGAACTTGTAGCTATGCCTCAGCAATCTCAGAAATCTAAAAATCAGGCACTGGCATTAAATAAAACTTAAAAACTGCAAGCTGGTTGACAGAATAGTAGTGCTCTTTCACAATGTCTGTGGAAAAATGCTGTAAGTATCTTGATTCCAAGATACCAAGGTCTTCATTTCTGAAAACACTACTACCACAAATTATATGTTTTAAATCTAGGATCCCGATCGTAATCAGAATTCTGAAATTTGTAATATTAGTTTACTCCCATCACGTTATGGACTTGTGTAATATTTTAATAACGAACACACTTTTTATGATCATAACGCTATTTATTTTCGGTAGCAAGTGATGTCTTTCAGAATTCATGGTTCCAGGGAGAGCATCAATGGCTAGCAACACTGGGTCCCACATAGAAAAGTAAATAGCTTCAATAAATATGGCACTTTTTAATGAGTTTAACCCTAAAAATATCCTCTTTGCGACAATCCAGCTGAATTCTAATTTAAAGGAGTTAAGATTTATCACTGCTTCACAATATTACTCCAAGAGCAAAGTATCTTGAAAAAGCAAGCATCTGGTTTAAATTAATAGCCAAAAAGGTGCACAACCAGGCTTGTTATAATTAAATGGAAGGCCATGATCTTGTTGAAAAAAATAAAGCAAAGTGTACAATTATTATCTGTTAATAATTCTTGTTACACTAAAACTGTGAAGATAGAAGAACTTTCACACCAGGAAGATTTTCATTTATACAGCATCTCTCATGACCTCAGGATGTTGCAAAGCCAATGGAAGCACATTTTAGTGCATTTATTGCTATATTGTGGGGAGTGGGCTGGGGTGGGGGGGCAGTCAATTTACACACAGCAAAGTTTCACAAACAGTAATGTGGTAATAGATAATCTGTTTTTGTGATATCTGCAAGAACACCAGACAGAACTGCCCTGCTCTTCTGCAGATTGATTCCGTGGCTTTTTGAGGAGACAGGCAAACTCATTTGAAAGGAGGACACTTTACCTATTTGTTTTAAAAAAGCAGCATGGGTTGGACAATTTACTTGAACAAAATGGACTCTGGTGAAATCAGATGAAACCCGTTCTTATTTCTATACAGACAAGGATTAACTCATGTCTGAACAAGACTGCGTGAAGTCATTAAAACATAAATGTCCCATTGAAGGACCATTGAAGAGAACTAGGAGGCAACAAAATCATTTGGGGAAATTATAGGTACTATTGTCTGGATATTTACAGAAACTCAAATATAATGGCAGCATGGTGGTCCAGTGGATAGCAGGGCAGCATGCTGGTACAGTGATAAGCACTGCTGCCTCACATTAGCAGGGACCAGAGTTCAATTCCAGCCTTGGGTGACTGTGTGAGGAATTTTCACATTCTCCTCATGTCGGCAAGGATTTCCTCTGGGTGCTCCCACACTCCAAAGCTGTACAGGTCATGTGGATTGGCCAAGGTAAATGTGGGGCATCATGGGGATGGGGATGGTGATTGGGGGGGGGGGGGGAAGAGAGCTGGGTAAAGTACCCTAAAACAGTTGGTGCAGATTTGATAGGGTAAATGGCCTCTTCCTGCAAGGTAGGGAATCTAACGATTCTATGAATGGTTACTCCAGAATCAGTGTTGGCAAACTTGAAATCTGACAAAATGGGGTGTGAAGGAACCATTTTATCACAAGCAAGTATGAACAACCACCCACTGTGTGATAATGGCTTATTGCAACAAATCAATTATGTGGATAATGGAGTACATCAATACCACTGTCACATGACAGACTGGCTATGGATAATTAATATCTTATTATTCACAAGTGCAACTCAGCCAGTCCATCTGGAATAAAAAGTCACCGTAGACAAATAATTGGGGCTTTTTTTTTTAAAACCTTCACTACAGGAACTTGATCAACTTCAATGGGAAAGTCAGATGTTTGGTGTTGTATGGGGTGAACCAGCATGAATTCATTACCAGAAACTTCTGACCCTTCATTTACTTCAATGCACTGAGAGAGAATCCTTCAGGCTTGCAATGTATCAAATACCATTTTGTGGACTGAGAAGTGACCCTTTTTAACTCTAAGATAACAAAGTGCATGCTACTTCTTTGCAGATTATCTATTCTTGTATGTGTGAACGAGGACTGGTTGTTTGTTGCATTAACATCTTTGATGTTGTGACAAATAAATGTTTGTCCTTTCATTGGTTGAAACTTACAAGAAAGCCTGTTTGTGTTCTTTAAAGTCACAGGATTCAAGTGGTTAAGAAAAAATTCTCATCAAAAATTCATCTTGTTGCAGTCAGTTGAGAGATGAAAATAGGTGGAAATTATCCTTAGTGCCCCCCTGTCCATAACGCTTGTCATCTGAAGGATGGCACCCTCCATAACACGCTGCAGTGTTAGCCTAGACTTTGGGCTCAAGTCTCCGCAGTGGGACTTGTACCAACAGAATTCTCATTCAAAGATTAGAAAAATAATGATTTGGTATTATCATGTTGCAATTTGTGCAAATTTATAGTGTGTAAATTCGCTTCCAAATTTCCTACATCACAAAAGCGACCGCACATCAAAAGTACTTAACTGGGTTGTGAAGTGCTTTAAGCCGTTGGATGGTTGTGGAAGGTACCATATAAATGAAAGTCTTTCTTTCCTGTACAGATGAAAGTGCTACCATCTGAATCACTGCCAATATCTCTGCGGAAAGGCTCTGGCTTTCTAAAAAATATATGAAATGTTTGATTTGTCTAAAGTTTGGGTATGGAGAGAAATATCAGCTTATGATAAAATGGTGCTGATCTTTGAGCTCTTGCGATATTTTTAGAAACATAGAAAATAGGAACAGGACCCTTTGGCCTGCTCCACCACTTATTATGACCATGACTAATTATCCAACTGATCCCGCCATCCTTCCATATCCTTTGATTCCCTTGACCCCAAGAGTTAGATCTAACTCCTTCTTGAATGCATACAATGTCTTAGCCTCAACTGTTTTCTGTGGTAGCAAATTCCACAGGCTTGCCACTCTCTGGGTGAAGAAATTTCTCCTCATTGTACTCCCAAAAGTTTTACCCTGTATTCTTAGACTATGACCCCTGGTCCTGGGAGATTTCTGGGAGATCCCCCCTCATTCTTCTGAGCTGCAGCAAATACAATCCTAACTGACTCAATCTCTCCTCATACATCAGTCCTGCCATCCCAGGAATCAGTGTGGTAAACCTTCTCTGCATTCCCTCTAAGGGAGAGCATCCTTTCTCAGATAAGCAAACCAAAATTGCACACAATATTCCAGATGAACTGTCCTTATAACCTAAGATGCTAATTTTTATCATTTAATGATATCTGTACACCTGACCTATAACATTTAATAACTCAGCAGCTGCTATGTGGAAAGTGTGCATCAGCAAATGCGTATCAGTTCATAGTTTTGTTCTCTGATTTCCTCTAATAGTTTTGGCAAGAAGAGGTTAACTTATTTTCAGTACTGGACCTCCAAATGGTGGTTGGTTGTGTAAAAAGGTCAAGGTAAATTTGACTGGTTAATACAAGATGGCTCAAGTATGCCAAATTTAGACATTTAGTAATCCCCTATAATCAGATTCATCCATTAACACTGGCACATTGTATTGCAAAGTAGAGCTAAACGGACATTAATAATGCTAGGCATATCAAGAATCTCATCTAAATATTATGAGTGGCATAATTCCTTCAAATTGACCAACAGGAATTAAGACTCCAAATAACCAGTTATTAAGAAGAATCAGACCATTACTCATCTGTACAAGGAGGAAGGTCCTGCAGCTTGCTTATGATGAGCAAAATCCAAGCTTACAGAAACACATCTCTGGCATCAGTTCTGCTTCACTAGGGTTAATTTTAACCCAATCTGCCTGGCAGAGAGCTGATGGGGTCAGGCTGTTTTTAACTCAGCATTCACTTGAATGGAGAATAAAATTGGGTGTGGTTTACAACAGGTAGTTGATCAGAACTGGCTTGATTCCTGTTTGGCGGATTAGACCAAAATTACCACCATTATGGTGCAGTGCTACCACCAAACTTAATATTGTGAAACACTGGATCTCACTTTCACTGTGAAGGTTGTGCTTTTATGACCCATACATAATGTAAGTTTCACAAGAGAATAGTTTGGAAGATGATCTGCAAACTGTCGGAGAAATAGGAATAGAGGTTTTGAAGAAATCAGCATCACAGAAGCATAAGATGAGCTTCTTCAGCATTTTGCCAAAGACATGGCTAAACTTCAGAGCACACTGTGCCAGCAACAAGTCCTCCAAATTCTAATTGGTTGGATTTATCGCCATCGCAATGTTTTATTCTAAAATGGAAGGTTACAGATTTGCTGGAACACAACAATGCACACAGCCTGCGGAATGCAATACTGATATTCAAGTAATTGCAAATACATCCATGAACATAATTAATAACATTAATCAACTTACTGACGATGTGATGCCAGACAAAAGTTTTCAATAACCTAATTCCAGATAAAGCTTCTGAAATATGATAGGAAATCAAGATACTATTACGAAATGAAACAATGGTCAGACCACTCACTGATCTGGAATAACACTGACATTTTGTTCTTAGCAACACAAAAGCTTAGCTCTGAAATACAACTGAAAGCTGAAGTACCTATTGGTATGCTGGATCACAAAAGATGAAGAAGAATCAGTTTACCCTACAATTGAGCTAAAGCAACACGTTATTAGGTAGTGAAAATACACTTGGTTCAAGTAATATCTCGTTAGAAACATCACAAAGAGTAGTCAATGGAAACGTTTGTTTGTGGGCTTTTTTAACAGCTAGTTAAGTACAAGTGTACAACTGAAGTTGTGCCAATGCACAATCCAATGAATCCATGAAAACTGCTTACTAATGGCTTATTGAGATTTTGACCTGACAGCACAGTGGCACATTGGTTAGCATTGCTGCCTCACAGCACCAGGGACCCGGGTTTGATTCCTGGCTTGGGGCACTGTCTGTGTGGAATCTGCACATTCTCCAGTGTCCACATGGGTTTCATCCGGGTGCTCTGGTTTCCATAGTACAGAATGTGGCCATTTGGCCTATCGAGTCTATGCTGACCACAATCCCACCCAGGCCCTATTCTTGTAAATCCACACATTTATCCTGCAAATCCCCCTAACACTATGGGCAATTTAGCATGGCCAATCAACCTAACCTGCACATCTTTGGACAGTGGGAGGAAACCTGAGTATCCGGAGGAAACCCATGCAGACATGGGGAGAATGTGCTTGTCCCACAGTCCAAAAGACGTGCTGGTTAGGCGCATTGACCATGTTACATTCTCTCTCAGTGCACCCTAACAGGCAATGAAGTGTGGTGACTGGGGGATTTTCATAGTAACTTCATTTTCATAGTGACTTCAGTATTAGTCATAAGCCTACTTGTGACTAATAAATAAACTTTAAGATTTAATGGATAGTGGGAGAGAACAAAAGAAGCAGGAACAAGTAGACCTAAAAAAAACATATTCATCACAATTTGGTGTTGCTGGCCATCAACCTCTTGACCAATCCTTTCCTATCCTAGGTCACCTATCGTAATATCTCCTTAAGGTGGCTGGGTGATAAATGCTATAGATGCTACATTTTTAATACCTATCCTTAAGTTATCTTTGAGAATGAGGTGATAGGCCTAAAAGATTAAACACATATTTTCATTATACCAGCAAGAAAACCATCAAGTTATTGCGGCCATAGAGGTAGATGTTCAACTTCATTGCCCTGAGTATTGTTTACTTTCACACACAAGTCTTCTCATATTCTCAAAGGTGGAGCTACATTTGACACAATGCCCCTATTTAAAAATCTCAGGTCTTTATGCTATGGGTTAGATTGAGGGTAGAACTCCAGCTACATCATGCTGATCTCAGTGGAGCTTTTTACAAGCATTGTGAATTTTTTGCTTTTACTTCTACTACTCTCTCAACATTGAAAGAGCCAATTTGGAACTGAATGTAATTTGTGCCCTAGATTTGTATTCAATCAGATCCAAGTCCATTGGCTGGTTAAACAGCATCACAATATAGCAGCACTTCTTCTAATCTGTAAGGAGATGAAATTTAGTGGTGGCGATTTGGAAACCCCACATTACCTTTCCACAAGAGGCCCAATGGTATTCTGAGATAATCACTTACCTAAATTAAGGCCCTAGAATGGTGGAAACCTGAATCTTGAGAGCTAATGGCCAACTGAATGCCAGCAGTGGCACTGTTGGTAATACACTGGGGCCTACTCAGAGGATTGGTGGAGGATCCTCAGAAGACAGGTAAATGGGGCAGGATAAGTTGCCCAGGGAAGGAGGCACTGGTTTGGGGAAGGGCTGAGGTCAATAAAATCAGGCACAGAATGCCTTTGAATGAAGGATGCCTCCAGAAGGCTGTAGGCAAACCCAATAAAGTTTACTGGGCACTGTCCCCAGATAGCAAGTTCCTCACTTGCCAGGAGTTGAGCAAGCAGTGACACAAAAGAGGTTCTTAATAATTAGCATCCTGACAAGGCGGCCATCTATCACCCTTCCCACACAGAAAAGAAGCAGGCTTTCATTGCAGCCAGTGGAAAGCAATGCAATTCAGAGGAGTTGAGAGTTATGAGGAAACTGTTTGCATGCAAGTTCAAAAGGTGTTCCAACTTTGCTTCATAATGAAATGCTGTATTATTAGTTACATGCTTTTAGTGCAGTGACTGCTAAAGGGGTTTTGTTTCGAAAAGGGACTCGTTTCTTAAATTGAACAGCATTGTGAAAGTGAAGAAGTTGTATGAGAGCACATTATCTGTCAGATGAAGTGATATTCTGTATTGCACAATAATGAAATTCAGATCTCATTGTTTAAATTGCTCCCTTTGCTTTCATGGTTCCTTAAAATTCAGCACTGCCATCTTGAATGTTTTAAGACTTTGACAGGAGACTGATCTTCTACCTGTATTCAAAAGTTTTAATAAATTCCATTTATTGGCATAGTTGTTCAATGGAATTTCAAAATTTCATAATGAATGCTTGGTTGAGTTCCAAACCAACAAATGGGATTCTGTTTAGCAGGGACTCATAACACAGATGTTAAGGGGCTTGTGAGCTTGGTTATTTTGACAGACTTACGAGCTTAAGAGGATAAAGGTTTTTAAAGTTGACTTTTAACTACCATTTGTTTATTTTGATCGAAATTAGTTCCCAAAAGACTGCCCAGTATTATAAGGCTTGTGCGTTCTGTATATATGGACGCCGAGTGAATGGATTGGGAGATGAGGGAGTATCTGGAGTTAAGAGGTTAAGATGGGAGTGAGGAGAATAAGGGGGTCTCACACTGATCTCCAGAACTGGGGTGAAGTCTCAAACATGAGTTTAACCTTGCCAGCTCATGATCAACCCATTTCTGTCTCTGCCTTGGGCCTGCTGTCATAAGTGATCAGAACTTGACTCTAGTTGGTCCATGACCTCCTTGCATGAAGTTAGTGCAGGTGAGCACTGCTGATCAGAAGTCCACACAGTGAGGTCTGAAAATCCCCCAACTTTTCATTCCTCCCTCCAAGATAAAAATTATTAGATATTTTTAAATCTAGCTGGTAGCTGCTTGGCTGGCAATCCTATTTATAATGGTGACATATCTATGAATGTTTTATTAAATTCACACTTGGTCCAAATAGAAGTTTTGAAAAGGTTATTCAAAATGAGTTCTATTGATTTTTTGCAGAAAGTAAAAAATGACTTTCGATTTTAACAGTTATTCTTCACAGATAGCCCCCAATTTGTCAATTCAGGCAAAAAAGAAAATATATTGTTTTGCAAGGAAGAAAGAAAGTGGAAATGGAAAAGGCTAATCATCTCATTACTTTTCACGTCCCGAGCAAGCAGCTCAGTGCTGCATAAACAAAGAGAAGCTGTTTGCTGCAAGTCCCTGGGAAGCCAAGAAAACATAGGGCCCAATTTTACCATCAAGTTGCACTTGTTTTCAGGCGTGAAAACTTGGTAAAGCCAGGCATGAGGCAAGTAGTGTGATCGCCTCCGCGGCGTTCCCCTTTCCCAAATGGCTGAAAACAGTGGCAACCGGGATACATTTAAGTTGAATTAATGAGATTGGCACCCAACTTTACCAGCACTTCCCCCTTTACCACCGCATTCATCTGTTCAGATTCAGCATAGTCTGCAAAGGTCTGATTCGGGCACTCCAGTTTCTGAGGAGGTAAGTTCAGAGCTTCTGGCGGATCTCTGGCTTGGGGGGGGGGTGGGGGGGGGGGGGGTGCGAGAAAGAGACAGGTCAGATGGATCTCTGGTGGGGAGGGTGGGGGGGGTGGGGAAAGGTGGTCAGATGGCCTTCTAGTGGAGGGGTGCAGGGAGGTGGGTCCGATAGCTCTCTGGTGTGGGGGGGACGGGGAGGAAGGGAGGCAGGTCAGATCACTTTCTTGGCAGGGGTGCAGGAGATGTCCACTGCCACTCTGTGAGATTGGTGGAAGGAGGGGGGGAGGGAGAAGAAGGGGGTGTCTGCTGCCACGCTGCGTGCGATCTGTGAGGAGGAGAGTGGGAGGAGGGTGGGGACGGGAGGAGAAGGTGTGTCCGCTGCCATGCTATGTGCTTATCGGTGGGGGAAAGGGGACAGGAGGCTGCGATCAGTCTGTGTAGTGGGGGGTTAGGGGCGGACAAGGGGGATAGTAATGTTGTCGGGTGGAGCAATGTCTGTGGGAGCCAGGGGAGGCATTATCCGGCCCGGAAGTGATGTGCCAGGAGAGCGTTTTTCTTTTTTTTTACTGCGCATGTGCGGTGGAAGGCTCTGATCGGAGCTGCCCACTGGCGTCCACAGCGTGATTCGGGATTGCTGATATTTTTGTAAGCAGAGTGTGTATGGGGGCATCTGAGAACAGGTCTAAAAGTCAGATCTGAAACACTCCCAGATTCAAGTCCGCCTGGTACGTAGAATCAAAATGGTAAAATAGGGCCCATAAGGAAACCCGATGGTGACGTTTAGAAACACTCTATAAAAGAGCTCAAAATATTAAATGAATGCTAAATTATGCTCAATTCTATGTTTCAGAAATTAAATGCTGATTTGTAAAAATTCAATAAAGGGATAACAATTGTAGGATGCCAAGGTCAATTAACACATTAATTGGAAATATCAATTCTATGCTAAAATTGTATGACTCAAGTCAAGTTCCTGATAATCTTTCCTGAGTCATCAAATTTACTGATTTGGCTACACATGGAAAAAGATCATCTCACTGGAAAACAAGGGTGCAATAACAGATTTTCAGATCATGATTCTGACAACTCATGATTCTGACAACATCCACGCAGATTATATTTCACTTGTGTAGAATCTACATCCCAAGAGAATTATGTACTCATAGGCTGGAATTCTATTCCACCTCTCAAACATTTTTTTACAATATCATTAGCCGGTTTTATGGCAGTGATGTTTCGTACAAGCTGAATCTTCAGTTTAAAAAGCTGTAACATTATTCAGAAATGCTCTGCCTTTCCTTATCCATTTGTTTTCCTTTCAGACTGCTCCATGGCTTTGGAAGAAGGTAGGGCGAGGAAGGATGATAAATGGGTTAGTCTTGGACAGTGCCCAGAGAGTCTAATGCTGGTCTTAGCAGACATCTACAAATGAACATTGCAGTGGCAATCACTGGATCTGCTGCGAGAGAACAAAAGCCTTGTAAATTTTCCCTTGAGTTCAGCTGCGCCAATGCCAACCACTGCATTTTTATGGCATCCAACCAATATCAGTTACCTCAGGACAGACTGGAAATTCAATCAATGGATTTTCTGACTTGTACAGTTCAGTAATAATTTGTTTAACATAATGGACCTTAGGAACTTAAAATTCTGTGGCTGCTGTGGGTGAGTTCATTAGTTCACGGGGCCTCCTCAACTTGCAACTAAATGCTCTTGCCTCGTCCATCTTGGTGGAGAATTATGCAGGAGCTCTGAAAAATATTTCTGGACAAACAAAACAAACAGACTGATAAAAATAATGAAAAATGGGAGGCAAGTTTAAAGAAAATTATAGAATTTAAAAATTTAGAATAAGCTGTAGAAAATTCTAAAATTAACAGTGAAAGCTTCAGAGCTTCAGATTTTAGAACTGTGAGATTGAAAATAAAGCTGTACATTAATTTTTACACGGTGAAGAGTAATGGTACATTACAGGTATTGCACACATAACTAATCAATTTTAATGCATATTTTCTTTGTAAAAGTGTTTAGCAATCTGTGATTGCTTCTAACGCCCTAGCTAACTAGATATTTTTAAAATTCATTCATGGGATGCTGGCTAGGTCAGCTTTTATTGCCCATTACTAGTTGGCCACGCGAAGTGGTGATGCACTGCCTACTTGAAACGCTATAATCCAAATATCGGTACACCCACATTGCTGTTAGGGAGGGTGATCCAGGATTTTGACCCAGTGACAGAGAAGGAATAGTGATATTTTCCAAGTCAGGACGGTGAGTGACTTGGAGGGGAACACCAGGTGGTGGTGTTTCCACATTTCTGCTGCCCTTATTGTTTTTGATTGTAGCAGTTGTGGAGTTGGAACGTGCTGACTAAAGAGCCTTGGTGCATCCTGTAGATGGTACTTACTGCTGCCACTGTTCATAAAGGGTTAAATTTTTATGAGAAGGGCACTAATTGAGAAGGTTGTTTTGTCCCAGTTGGTGTTGAGCTCTTTAAATGTTGTTGCAACTGTACTCATCCGGGCAGTTGGAGAGCATTCCATCACACTTCTGACTTCTGCCTTGTAGCTAGTGGACTGTCTTTGGAAGTCAGGTGGTAAGTTGCTTACCAATAATTCCGAGCCTTTGACATGCTCTTGTAGTCACAGTATTCATATTGCTAGGACAGTTCAGTTTCTGGTCAATGGTAACCCCAGGACGTTGAGAGTGGGTGATTCAAAAATACTAATGAACGTCAAAAGACTATGGGGGTTGGTTTCTCTCATTTGGAGAGCGTCATTTCCTAGCACTTATACAGTGTGACTGTCATTTGGATCTTGTCTACTCAAGCTTGGATCTTGTCCCTATCTTGCTGTATTTGAGCATGGACTGCTTCAATATCTGAGAAGTTGCAAATGGTGCTAAACATTGCAATCATTATTGAACATCCCCACTTCTGACCGTACGAATGCAGGAAGGTCATTGACGAATCAACTGAAGATGGATGGGCATGTATACTTTAGAGAAGCATAGAGTCAAGGGCTTAAGTCTTATAAATTAACTATGAGATTATGTTTCAACTGTGTTAGTTAGGCAGGAATTACTGGCAGCCTTATAATTTATGCAAGGGCAGATCTGGATAGTTCCAGTCTTGGTTTTCCCAAAAATTGGGAGATGTATGGAAAAGAATTCTGATTCACTTCGAGAATGTTAATGTTTCATACTCCTTTTGAGAAGAAGTTGGATTTATTTATGACTGGGGCGAATGCCACGGTGTACAAGTGGTAAATACCCTGCAACACAAGTCAGGGTCAATGCAGTCACCTGAACTCATTTCAATCACTTAAAAGGGTTGAAAACAATTTTTTCAAACTTATCACCCATTCCCCATGCCTGCAGCATGACTAACAAGGTACCCCAACTGGATGAACGAGCAAGATAGACCAGTGGCCTCTTCCTGTCTGAGCTTTCTCATGTGTTTGTAGGTTTATCAAAAGTTTATTTAAGAAGCTCTCATAACAATGATTGTTAATAGTTCATATTTATTGTTCTGTGTAGAAGGCCCTACCTCCTAGAAATCAAAGGCTAGGATGAGCATACTATTAAATTATTTTCCTAGTCAAGTCTGAAGGCTGATTCAGTCTTCAGTTAATCCACGTCAATTTTTTAAAAATGGGCTATCAGTCTCTTCTTGTTGATGGGAAATAACTGGTGTTTAATAACTTACTTTTTTCATGAAAGAGTGATTTCCACATTTAAAATGCTTCTAACACAAACCAGAAGGGAACAAAGGTTGCAAAACAGTTTTTTGTTGCACTCTATCCAGAATATATCAGTTTTCTCCTTTACCTCCCACAGTCCCGTTTCTGACATCAAATCAACAAGATTATAACAGATTTTACATGTTAGCATTTTGGGCTTCCGGCCATGTCCAGCAACATTGACTATTTCTTACATTGTCAGGCAAATCAATTCCAAAGAGTACTTCAAACTATATTATTGATCTGGTTATAAAATATGATATCCATAATCCCATTAGTTGACCTCCAACAGAAGTTTGTAAATATCTTAAAATCCGGTAATTCAATTGTACTGTCACTTCTGAAAGCAGGTTTCAAAAAGACATTCAAAGTGGTACATGCTTGACAACAGTTGTTAATAAGTTAAATGTGGGCAGACCCTTCATACATTATTCAGGGCCGAGGTGGGCTTTGTGAGCCTAATGCCTCTATTGGCCACAATGCACATTATCTAGACAACCATGCAAATCCTTCTGTATTCAGGGCAGTGCAAACATATTTCTGAAAAGCCAGAGCAGTTTAGGTCCGGAGTCCAATGAACATTTACACCAGCTAGTGAGTTCAGCTAAAGCTGATTATAAATAGCCATTTCCTAGCTGTGCAGTTTAAGCGTTCTGTTTAACTGCATACATAACACAAGCCAAAAGTGATTGGCAGTATGAAGTTCAAAAGAACCCAATGAGAGTGTTAGGACACAAAACAGAGGCGTTCCAAACTTTGCTTTCCATTCAGTCACAATCCATTTCAGAGAAGGTAATACAAATCAGGTTTATTTTGTCTGATAAATAAATAACAAGAAATTGCAAATAAAATCTAAAATGTTACATTTCCCATCACTGCAAACCTCACCAACCTACACTGACTTCCCATTTTAAAACTGTTGTTCCCCATTGTTTACCCACTTCACCTCAGTGACTTTCTTCAATATTACATCCCATCCTATATCCATTTTTCCTCTGAATTAGCCTGCACTGCTCACATACAACCTCACCAAAATCTATGTTTTACTGCATTCCTGAATAGTTGATTTGCTTGTGAATTAGGTCTTGAGTTGGAATTAATTTGATGATCATCTATGCAGGCAATGTAAATTGAGAGGCGCCATGCCTAGGATATTAAGTGGCATTAAGATGCTACAATAATAACCAGCATACATTAACAAATACCATGGCAACTCAAAGACAATGCGTTAGCAGTCATTATTTTAAGTATGCATATTCAAAATCATTTTTGTAAATATGTAGCATACAACAAATCATAAATGCATAATAGTGAGCAGTTAATGCTGGACCATTATATCCTTGAGATTTTGTGTATCAAAGTGATAATTTTAAGGGATCTTATCAAATTTATAATATCTGCTTATGTGCTTTCATTGCCAATCAATTGAACAAGATTTCTACATTGGTTTCTTATGTTATGTAATAAGTTATCAAGTTATAGTGTCAGTAGCTGTAGGCAAAAGAATCAGAGGCAACATGAGACACTTTTTTTAAAAAAAGGATCTGTTGTGGTCTGAAACTATCTGAAAGGGTGGAGGTAGCAGATTCAATAATTACATTCAATAGACAATTGGATTACTACTTGAAGGGAAAAAGATAGAAGACAATGTGGAAACCCAAATGAGTGGAATTAATTGCATAGCTCTGCCAAATAACCGGCAAGGTACAATGGACTGAATGGCCTTCTTTTGTGCTGTATCACTCCAACATTCTACATTGCTGATATTCATTTTGTTCAAATCAGTTTTGTTTGGAAATGTTCACTATGTAACTTAACAATATAGATTTATTTTCTGGGCATATTTATTTTCATGTCCGGGATAACATCAATAAGATATTTGGTTGCAGCTGAGGGCATCACGCACTTTCACCATTCATTATGTATGGATTTGCTTAAATAGCTAAAGTATGGTGTCAGTTTCTGCTTGATCAAGTTATTGTAGTTAGTTTAAACAGAAAAGCAAAAGCATGGAGTCTTACAAAATATCTTGAACTATCCAAGTTTCAGTATGATGCACACAAATTATAATCCCCACATTAGCTCATCACAACTTGCATTTATTAAACAAATTGCCCCAAAACACTCACAAAAGAAACAAGGAAGATGGACAATCCAGTAGCTAGAAGATGTAGCTGAAATATAACAAGGAACAAAATCACCATGATGAAAAATATATGGGAATAAAAATGTACCAAATTGATAGTAGTGAGGGACTGAGCTAGGACAGAGTGTGGGAGGGGATTGGATGGGAAATGTGGGCAAGGCCATGGACAAATTTTGTATACGAGATCAATTTGTAAAGAATAGCTTATATTGGGATAACATGGCGATTAGTCATACCCTCTATTTTTAAGCTAGCCTTTACAATGAAGTACAATTTCACATAAGATTTGGATTGTGGATTCACTACCTGCTTCAATCATTTCCTTTTGGTTTCCAATTAGACAGCCATACAGAATTTATGGCATAAATACACAAATAATATGGTATGCTCTAATCCTTCAGTATCTACCAAGGCTTTTGATTCAGTTAATTGGGAAGCATTATGGAAGACTCCATCTTAGGCTGGCTGTCCAGACAAATCCATCAATATTCTCCAACTCCTAAGTGACAAGGTGTCGGCATCAGTACTGAATGATGGAAATATCAAGCAAGGATGCATTATCATCTCTACTCTTTTCTCCACATTCATCACCACCATCCTTCACTTTGTCAACTTTGTCTGCAGGATGGACGGAAATTTGTTCAAACTCAACCAGTTGAAATCCAAGAAGAAAATCGCACTGATATTGCTCGTGGAACTTCAGTATGTGGATGACAACATCATCTCTGGTGTCTCAGAAAAGAATCACCAAGTCATGCTTGACTCCTTCGCAGAAGCATACTAAAGAAGCAGTCTTAGCCTCAACATTAAGATTCAGTTCCTTTACCAACCTGCCCCAAGGCAAGATCCATTGCCTGCCTTCATCTACACAGAGAAACCTTGCCGAAGGTGGAACATTTCCCCTACCTGGGGAACCACTTCTCACCTAAGGTTGACATCAATGCAGAAATCCAACATTGTATCCAATCCTCGCGTGCCACCTTTGGATGCCGAAGGATTAAACTCTTTTAGGATCGCAACATCCATGCCAATACGAAGATCCTCACGTACAAGACAGTTGCCCTCCCAACTTTTTTTTGGGGCTTTAAAACCTGGACTATGTACAGATGCCACCTCAAGGTCCTGGAAAGGTACCATCAACATTATTTGAGATGGATTCTTTGCATCAGCTGGGAGAACAGGCACACTGACATCAGCGTCCTTAAAGGAGCCAAGAGCACAGCATTAAGACCATGATAAACTGAAACTAACTTTGCTGGGCCAGCAGTGCGCTTAGGATGACAGAGTCCTGAATGCCAAAGCAAATCTTCTTCGCCCAGGTCAAGGAAGGCACCTGAACAGGAGGGGGGCTCGGAAGTACTTCAAAAATACTGTGCAGACTTACCTCAAGAAATGCAGCATACACATCAACACTTGGAGACCCTTGCTCAGAAGAGACCGACCTGGTGGAAGCTATTGATTGAAAGGGACATAATTCTTCAAGAACACTGATGACAAAAGAAGCTCTAGAAAAGAAGCCTGAGAAAAGAATGCCAATTATCTAAATACAAAGGACAAATACCATTTCCTGAAAATACCTGCCAAGTACGCAATCAGAGATGTGGCTCTAGGATCGGGCTCATCAGCCACACGAGCACCCACAGAACTGACCGGTAACACGGAGCTCCTTACGTGGACAATCAAACAAATCTCCTTCTCCGCTTATCAAACAAAAGATTTGTCTCTTTAGCTTTGAGTTATACGTGGAGAGTGATTGCAATTACAGTACTATGGACCACAATGTTAAATATTGAGCAATGAAGGTGAGAAGACCAGTAGTCACTTTGCTTGCTAGAGGTGTAGCTAGTACTTTTAATCAGAATTTTGTCAGGGCCATAATCTTTGCAGAAATCAATACTTTTAGTGGGTTATTGATGTCACATGGAGTAACTAACATCTGTGATGCTGGGGACTTCAGAAGGAGGCTGAGATACACCATCCATCTGGCACATTTGGCTGAAGATGATTGCAAATACTTCAGCCTGTCATTTGCAATGAAGAGCTGGGTTGTCCCATCCTTATGAATGGGAATATTTATGGAGCTTCCTTTTCTTGTTAGTTGTTTAACTGGCCATCATTATTCAGGATGGGCTTTGGCAAATCTTTGATCTGACTATTGGTTATGGGATTGCTCATCTCCGTCAGTTGTGAGTTGCTTCCATGATCTCATTTTCTGTAAATCTAATATGGAAAATTGGAGCACCCAAAAATCAAACAAAAAGAAACACATTTATCTCTTGCAATTAATTTCAGCATACCTTTCTGCTTAGAGATCACCTTTTGCATTTCTGAACAGCTCAAGTTATATAAACACATCCTCCTCAACTCTTAGCTCATTTATTCTCTCAACAATTTCTCATGACTATGCTGCCATCCATTATTCTTTATGCTTACAATATGTTAACATGTATTGTGTTAGGTTAAAGACTTTTGTCATTGCTCTACCAACATTTCTACAAAAGATAAGTTTTGATCTAATGGTGTTAGAGGATAACTTGCTGCTGATAAAGTTTGAATCACGCCCTGTCACGATACTGGATTTCACAGTGCAGCCTACATAAACATATACAGAAGAACTTAACTGAACAAACTTTTCAGCATTCTAAAGCAAGATACTGGTAATATGAATCTAATAACAAATGTTTCCTCCTCATATTTCCCACAAAGTTACACTAGTTTAATGAAAAACAAAAAGTAACTGTCAAAATGCATTCTCTTGATAGTGAATTTACAGTGTTTTTTAATCAGTTAATACTACAGTTGAGCACTGTACCTCCAAAGTAGTCTAGTCACTGAAGCTATTAGTGTCATAATTCACAAACTTTCAATTTTTTATTTCCTTCCCTACCATTCTGCACCATTCTCTCCTCCCCACAAAAATGGTGTGCTAGGTCACAATTGGGGAGCCATAACCAGACAAGCAGTGTTGCAGAATAATGTTTTTAGTGCCACCCACTGAGGCAAACCTCATCCCTTCAATTGAAATAAGGTAAAATGAATTGCAAAATTTATAGATTTAAATTAAGCTAAAATTTGCACATTCTGTCATTTAAGAATATGATCTCAATTTGGGAAGCACTTTTTCTTTACCATCCTAATTGGAGTACTCTAACACAACAATAATTAAATCGGTTCCAGCAAGTTGCAAAGTGATTTTTTTTATATACATGACACTGTTCTGACACAGAAATGCTGCTTTATGGAATCCTCTTTAAAACATTGTCAAGTTCAGATACTATTCCTTGTAAAACTAAGAATTTGCTTCAGGAGTATTAGATTGTCCTCTGAAAAGTGGCCAACTTTAAGCTCACTGGTAAAGCATTTAATATTGAAAATTCTGCAAGATACTTTACTTATCAGTAGATATTTCACTTCTTGATTGCTATGTTTCTGGAAAAATTGTACTCAAAATATTAGAGTAATACTGGGAAATACAGCATTTTTCCACTTAATATCAGTTGTTAATATTTGACTCCTTCAATTTAGATGAAGGATAAATCAGATAAAATTGAAACACAACTATACAAACATTTTAATGCCATCTTCTGAGGCACTTCTCCCCTCAGTACTGGCATGAGGTTTAAAAATCTTTTATTCCAAGTCTAACTCCGGGCACTGTAGATTTTTCTTTATTATTGTCCCTATTGACTTTAGTTTTACAAACTTTCCTTCGTGCCACACTTGGTTGAATGTTGCAGAATCAGGCACTCCCATTTCGCCTTTGAAGTTCAGCTGGTCACATTCTAAATACCCTACATGTTCCACAAGATAATTTCAGTGAATATATAACTTGCACTGAGCATGTAGGTTATAAGCATATCAACTTTCATGTCTTGTCTGATTTGCAATACAATAAGTTTAACATTAGTGTCCAGCTTTAAGCTATGCCTGGCTATTTACAAAAACATCTGTCATTTTCAGCTTATTATCTGCATATTCTTTTGGCCTTGACATCTACGCATTCCAGCTTTTCTGATTGTTAACAATAAATTACATTACTTGAATCAAGTTTGGAGAAGGTGAATAATAGCACAGAGACCAGGTGTACATTGGTTGAGGAGGTGGCAGGGAAGAAAAAAGATAAATTTGCTCCTGACACCATTAGTACATTAAATGCAATTCATTGAATTTTCTCTGTTGAAGAACTGTTTTCTCCGAACTTTGGAAGGACATGCTGATCAATATGTAAACTAAAAACAAGAAAAAAAAATTAAAACTTAAATTATCTAGATTATCAAAACTGGCAAAAACAAAATGTACTGAACTATCCATTTGGACATTGATTCAGCATTACTTAGGACAGTGTTCAATGGCTAATTCAGGAAATGTGCTGCCTAAACAGTTTTAAATACAGTGAAGAGTGGACATCACTGGCTTAAAAACAAACATCTGAAAATCATTTTGCCATTTAGGCATGCGTATTTTCGAATATAACAAACGATCAGAAGAACGCGTCAGTTCTGATTCTGGAACAGTCCAATTTTTCTAAGCAGAAGTCCAAAGACATATTTATCTTTCATGTCCATTTTTGCTGACCTCACCATTATCCATGCATTCAGTGAATCTTCCTTCCCTGCATCCACCCACAGCACTGAGCAACAGAGATGAGCTTTTGTATGCTCAACTTGTTTCTCTCCTCCCTTTTATCCTCTCTACCCATCCATTGCTGTCAAAGAGGCTTTGCCCAATTTTCACATTTGAATTTACAGGAATTAAATCAAACCAAAATGAAGAAACCTTGTCATTCTGTTTACTGCCTTTATGCTTCTCTCAACTCTAATATGCATGTTTATCTTTGCCTCTATCTTTGTCACAAATGTGTTCAGAATTAGTCTGTCCATTGTCAAAGACAATGTGGAGGCTAGGCTCTTGTGAACCTCTAGCTGGTGGAACAAGTTATATTGCCTTGCTTTAATAAAAACTTAGTCTGCTATTTTACCATCTACAAGCATATTCAGAAAAGGGACTCTGTCCAGATGAATAGTTGTTGAATAGACAGCAACAGGACTGGAAAATCCAAGCTGTGGGTGAGATTGGCGAATTCTGGCCCAGTAGTGAACTGGTTGCCTTATGAAGAAAGATTGGAGATGTTAGTTTTGTATTCACTAGAGTTTAGAAGAATAAGATGTGACTTGACCGTAATCTTTTAAGATCCTGACGGGTACTGATAGGGTGGATGTGAAAAGGATATTTCCTCTTGTTGGACAATCTGGAACTAGGGGTCACTGTTTAAAAATGAGTGGTCGCTCATTTAAGACAGAAATGAGGAGAATGTAAAGATCTTTTTTTCTCTGAGGGTCATGAGTGTCTGGAACTCTCTTCCTCATAAGGCAGAGTCTTCGAATATGTCTAAAGCAGAACTGGATGCATGCTTGATCAACAAGGGAATGAAAGATTATTGGGTGTAACTAGGAATTTGGGAGTTCCAATCAAATCATCCATGGTCTTATTCAATGGTGGTGCAGGCTCAAGAGGCCAAGTGGTATCCTCTGGTTCCTAATTCGTATGTTCGTATGTATACATGTAATTATTGTTTCACATGGCTTCCAGAGTCCAGAATCCAAGTCCAATAAGGTAGCCCTTCATGTAGGGCCATCAGATTTAAACAGACCAATGCTGTATAATTTAATTTTGCCATTTGAGTTGACTTCACATAATGAGATAGGCATGCAGCAATAAGTCAGACTTGTAGATAATGGAAAAGATGTTCCAATAAAAACTACGTATTGAGGTGGTGCTTTCAACTGATCACCAAATTCTCCATCCTCAATGGCAGTGGGAGCAGGGTAAGAGACTGGACAATTCCAGCCTTGATAATGGTCTAGTAAACCCTCACTGAACTGCTTCTAACATTTATATATTGCCTTAAATAAGGAGACCAATACTGCACACAATACTCCAGATGGGTTCTCATCAATGCCCTGTACAACTAAAGCATAACCTCCCTATGTTTTTAATCAATTGCCCTCACAATAAATGATAACATTCTATTTGCTTTCCCAATTACTTCCTGTATCTAAACTAACCTTTTTAGATTCACGCACTAGGCATCCAGATCCCTCTGCACCTTGGAGCTCTGTAATCTCTCACCAATTAGATAATAAGCCTCTTTTTTATTTTTCCTGCCAAAATGGACATTACATTTGTCCACACTGTACTCCATTTGACAAATTTTTGTCCTTTCAATAAATGTATGTTCATTTGTAGCCTCCTCACATCCACTCTCCTACCTATCTTTGTGACATCAGCAAATTTGCCAACCATAAACCTTCAATCTCTTCATCCAAGTCAGTTATATAAAATTAAAAAAAAAATGTGAGGCCCCAGCATGGATCACTGTGGAACATACCTTGTCACATCCTGTCAACCAGAAAATGATCCATTTGAGCCAACTCTTTCTTGTTAGTTAGCCAATCTTCAATCCATGCTAACATCAACACCATGAGCTTTTATTTTTCACAATAACCTTTGATGTGGCAGCTTATCAAATGCATTCTGGAGATCTAAGTACAGTACATCCACAAGTTCCCCCCTTACCCACAGCACGATTCCTCCTCATTATGTTCTTTGCTCTGTAAATCATTTTTTCTACATTGTCTCCTGTGCACTTATATGATAAAGACAATGTGGCAGCCTTCTTCCTGTGGTTTGAGCTTGTGCAAATAAACTAATCTTTTGAGTTCATCCCATGTTAAGTTTGCTGTGAAGTTATTAATATAAAATTGGTTCACACCAAAACTTGAGGGGTTGGGAAACATACCATTATTTATTAAGGGGGAGGTAAATTAAAACATCCATTTACAGATGGGTGGCAAAAGGCAAAATCAGGACTGTTTAATAATCCGCCCCACCCCCAGCAAAACACTACAATAGAAGTTAGCATATTGTCACTGACAAATTAAAGGTGTTACCTGGTAACTTCTAACCAATCTTCATATGGTCAGAGTAAACCAGTATCATTATTTTATTTGACAATGAGAGGCATCATGACCAAATCCAAACCAGTCTTTGCCTAATGTTCAAACATATACATTTTCTGGCATGGGCTGCAGAACAGAAATTAGGGGTAGGAATTTTGTATTCTATTTCCTTTGCCAATAATCTATTTTAGATTAATGAACAGATTTTAGATCAAGGGGTATGATATAGTTGGCATTACGGAGACATGGCACTGAGGTGAGCAAGGGTGGGAACGAAACATTGAGGGCTATTCAATGTTTAGGAAGGATCGACAGAAAGGTGGTGGAGTTGCATTGTTGAATCAAGGTGATATTGATATAATATTGAGAAAAGATATTAGCATAGATCATGTGGAATCTGTATGGATCAAGTTAGGAAACTTCAAGGGCAAAAAACATTGGTGGAGATGGAATACAGACCACCAAACTGTAGTGGCAATGTTGGGAAAAGCATTAGACAGGAAATCAGAGATGAGTGTGTTAAAGGAATATCTGTGATTAGGGGGTGACTTAAATCTGCATATAGATTAGGAGAGTGAAAATAGTCACAGTACAACAGAGGATGAATTTCTGGAGTGCATATAAGAACATAAGAAATAGGAGCAGGAGTAGGCCATCTAGCCCTTCGAGCCTGCCCCACCATTCAATAAGATCATGGCTGATCTGTCGTGGCTCAGTTCCACTTTCCCGCCCTCTCCCCATAACCCTTAATCCCCTCTCTTATCAAAAACCCATCAACCCACGTCTTAAAAATATTTAGCGAGGCAGCCTCCACCACTTCAACGGGCAGAGAATTCCAGAGATTCACCACCCTTTGAGTGAAGAAGTTCCTCCTCAACTCCGTTCTAAACCGCCCCCCCTTTGGCTTTCTGGAGCAAAATGTTGAGGAATCAACAGGGAACAGGCCATGTTGGACTGGGTGTTGTACAATCAGAAAGGATTAATTGGCAATCTAGTTGTGACAGAATCCTTGGGGATGAGTGACCGTAATATGGTAAATTCTGTGTAATATAAGAACATAAGAGATAGGAGCAGGAGTAGGCCATCTGGCCCTTCAAGCTTGCCCCGCCATTCAATAAGATCATGGCTGATCTGTCATGGCTCAGTTCCACATTCCCGCCCTCTCCCCATAACCCTTAATCCCCTCTCTTATCAAAAACCCATCAACCCGCGTCTTAAAAATATTTAGCGAGGTAGCCTCCGCCACTTCAACGGGCAGAGAATTCCAGAGATTCACCACCCTTTGAGTGAAGAAGTTCTTCCTCAACTCCGTTCTAAACCACCCCCCCTTTATTTTGAGGCTGTGCCCCCTAGTCCTACTGTCCTTTCTGAGCGGGAAGAGTCTCTCCACCTCTATCCTATCCATCCCATTCATCATCTTATACGTCTCAATGAGATCTCCTCTCATTCTTCTAAACTCTAACGAGTACAAGCCGAGTTTATTCAGCCTCTCCTCATAGCTCAACCCCCTCAACGCCGGCATCAGCCTAGTAAACCTCCTCTGCACTCCCTCCAAGGCCAAAATATCCTTGCGTAAGTGCGGTGCCCAAAATTGCACACAGTACTCCACCTGTGGCCTCACCAATGCCCTATACAGCCGCAGCAAGACCTCCCTACTTTTATATTCAATCCCCCTCGCTATGAAGGCCAGCATCCCATTCGCCTTCCTGACCACCTGCTGCACCTGCAAGCTGGGTTTTTGCGACTCATGCACAAGGACCCTGAGGTCCCTCTGCACTGTCGCCTGCTGCAGTTTTTCTCCACGTAAGTAATAGTCCTTCCTACCATTATTCCTACCAAAGTGGACCACCTCGCACTTGCCAACATTAAATTCCATTTGCCAGTTCCTGGCCCATTCGCCCAGCCTATCTAGATCCTTCTGCAGACTCTCCACACCCTCCGCGCAATTTGCCGTTCCACCAATCTTGGTGTCATCAGCAAATTTCGACACCATACACTCGGTTCCCTCCTCCAGATCATCTATATAAATGGTAAATAGCTGAGGCCCCAGCACCGACCCCTGAGGCACTCCACTAGTCACCAACCGCCAATCCGAATAGCACCCAATGACCCCCACTCTCTGCCTCCTATTTGACAACCAGTCCTCTATCCACGCTAACACCCTACCCCCAACTCCATGTCCCCTGACCTTCTGCAATAACCTCTTGTGAGGTACCTTGTCAAACGCCTTCTGAAAATCAAGAAAGACCACATCCACCGGCTCTCCTCTATCCACCGCCCTAGACACATCCTCATAGAACTCCAGTAAATTCGTCAGACACGACTTCCCCTTAACAAAACCGTGCTGCGTCTGCTCTGTCAAGCAATTCCCCTCAAGATGCCTCGCTATTTCCTCCTTGATGACGGATTCTAACATTTTACCTACAACAGACGTTAAACTAACAGGCCTATAATTCCCCGCCTTTTGCCTGGCACCCTTCTTAAACAACAGTGTAACATTAGCCGCTTTCCAATCTTCCGGCACTTCCCCGGAATCCAGCGACATCTAGAAAATAACCACCAAGGCATCCACTATCACCTCCGCCATTTCTTTCAGAACCCTCGGATGCATTCCATCCGGTCCTGGGGACTTGTCCACAATCAGCCCCTCCAGTCTGTCGAGCACCACCTCTCTAGTAACAGTAATGTCATCGAGACCCTCCAGTCCTACCACCTTTCCATCTCTAACACCCGACAAATTATTCACGTCCTCCTCCGTGAAGACCGAAACAAAAAAGTTATTCAAGACCTCAGCCATTTCCCCATCCCCTACCACTAAGTCCCCCTTCTCATCCTCTAAGGGTCCAACGTTCACCCTAGCCAGCCACTTCCTTTTTATATACTTATAAAAACTCTTGCTATCCTTTTTTATATTAAGCGCTAGCTCAGCTTCATAGTTTATCCTACCCTTCTTTATCAATTTCTTTGTCAATCTTTGTTGACATCATAAGATATCTGAATAAATGCCTCTCTGCTCCTCCCAGATAATTACATCTCACCTTCTCATATTCAGCAATGACCCATCAACGAAACTCAGCCTGTAAATCAGAAGGGAAATGCTTCCAATGAACACACTCAATATCCAACACACAGCTCCAATCAAACAGCTCAGCACAAAGCACCGAGTAAACAGGTCTCTCAGCTGGATCTTCTCACACAGCATAAGGGGCATTTCCACACCTGATTCCCCACAGGATAGTCAGACTGCCTGAACATTCTGAAACCAGGGTCCAGAATCTCAATCAAGGCAATTATGATGGTATGAGACATGAATTGGCCATGATGGACTGTAAAACACTACTGAAAGGAAAGTCAGTGGACAGGCAATGGCAGGCATTTAAAGAACAAATAGATGAACTCCAGAAGTTGTTTATTCCTGTTTGGTGCAAGAATTGAAAGGGAATTGTGGCCAAACTTTGGCTGACAAGGGAATTTAGAGATAGTATCAGATTCAAGGATGAAGCACACAAATTGGCAAGCAAAGGCAACAGAACTGAGGATTGGTAACATTTTAAAATTGGGCAAAAGAGAACCAAAGGATTGATTTCAAAGGGAAAAAGAGTGTGAAAGTAAGATGGCGGGGAACATAAAAACTGACTGTAAAAGTTTCTGTAGATATGTGAAGAGAAAAAGATTGACAAAAATAAATGTAGGTCCCTTACAGTCAGAAATGGGAGAATTCATAACAGGGAATAAAGAAATGACTGAGGAAGGACATTTGTACTTTGCTTCAGTCTTCACAAAAAGAAGACATGAATAATGTACCAGAAGTGCTGAGAGAAACATGTTTTAGTGAGGAGCTGAAGGAAATCAGCTTTTGTAGAAAAATGGTTTTGAGAAAATTGATGGGATTGATGGTGGATAAATCTCCAGGTCCTGATAATCTTCATCCCAGAATACTTAAGGAAGAGGCCCTGTAAACAGTAAATCCATAGTAGTTATTTTTCAAAATTCTTTGGACTCTGGAATAGTTCCTACAGATAAAAGGGTAGTTAATGTAAGCTATTCAAAAAGAGGAGGTAGATAGAAAACAGGAAACTATAGACCAGTGAGCCTAACATCAGTAATGGGGAAGTTGCCAGAGTCTATTATCTATGATTTCATAAATTGGCATTTGGAAGGTAGTGGTATCATCTGATAAAGTCAGCAGGGATTTACAGAAGGGAAATCATGCTTGATGAATCTATTGGAATTTTTTGAGGATGTAACTAGTAGACTTGACCAAGGAGAAGTAGTGGCTGTGGTTTATTTAGACTTTCAGAAGGCTTTCAACAAGGTCTCACATTATAGACTGCTATATGAAGTTAAAGCACAGGGCATTGCAGGTAGTGTTTTGATATGGATAGAAAACTAGTTAAAGATAGGAAGCAAAGAGTTGGCATAAGTGGGTCCTTTTCTATTTGCCAGTCAGTGACTAGTGAGGTTCCCACAGGGATTTGACGTTAGGACCCCAACTGTTCACATTACATATTTATGATTTGGAAGAGGGAATTGAATGTTTTATCTCCAAATTTTCAGATGATGAAAAGTTGGGTGGGAGGGTAAGCCGTGAGGAGGATGCAGAGATGCTTCAGCGTGATTTGAATAGGCGGAATTTGTGGGTATGTGCATGGCAGATGCAGTATAATGTAAATAAATGTGAGGTTATCCACTTTGGTAGCAATAATAGGAAGACAGATTTCTACTTGAATGGGTGTAAATTGAGAGACGTGGATATTTAACAAGACCTTGTCCTTGTGCATCAGTCGTTGAAAGTAAATGTACAGGTATTGCAGGCAGAAAAGGTGGCAAATGGTATGTTGGCCTTCATAGCAAGAGGATTTGAGTATAGAGATAGGGATGATTTGCTGCAATTGTATAGGGCATTGGTGAGGCCACATCTGGAATAGTGTGTGCAGCTTTGGCGTCCTTATCAGAGGAAGGATGTCCTTGCTATAGAGGGAGCACAGCAAAGGTTTACCATGCTGATTCCTGGGATGGCAGGTCTGTCATGAGGAGAGAATAAACTGGTTAGGATTACATTCATTGGAGTTTAGAAGAGTGAGAAGGGATCTCATGGAAACTTATAAAATTCTAATAGAGTTAGACAGAATAGATTCACAAAGAATATCCTCAATGGTTGGGGGCAGGGGGCGGTGGTGGGCACAACTAAGGGTCATAGTTCGAGGATAAGGGTAAACCTTTTAGAACTAAGGAAAGGATAAGTTTCTTCACCCAGAGGGCAGTGAATGTCTAGAATTCACTACCACAGGATGTAGTTGAGGCTAACACGTTGCCCGATTTCAAGACGAAATTAGATATCGCCCTTGGGGCTGAAGGGGTCAAGAGATGGGGGGGGGGGGGGTGGTTAAAAAAAAAATCAGGACATTGAATTCGATGATCAGTCATTATCAAAAT
This sequence comes from Carcharhinus amblyrhynchos, assembly GCF_965287045.1. Taxonomy (NCBI): domain Eukaryota; kingdom Metazoa; phylum Chordata; class Chondrichthyes; order Carcharhiniformes; family Carcharhinidae; genus Carcharhinus; species Carcharhinus amblyrhynchos. The sequence continues at coordinate 95,378,174 of NC_137326.1, read as the reverse complement.
GAATGGCAGGAGCAGGCTTGAAGGGCCGAATGACCCATGCTGCTTCTAGTTACTATGTAACAACACTAATGGAAAAAAAAATATGTTTTATTCCTGCATTCCATTTGTCTATTAAGCCATTGGGGGAGCTAACTTGACTTTCTAAGGAGATGCACAGTGCTAGAGAGCAACGCCACCTCAGATTTTCCAATTTGAGATATCGACATACAAGCTTGATGGAGATTTTAGAAGAGTAATTTATAAGTCACTGCAACAAACATTTCCAAATCTCACTGCTAACACATCTTTGAAGTTCTTAATGAAGCTTAGATTGGTGACACATTTGAAGTGTTAAATACATCAAGTGGCTTTTAAAAAGCTGGATTAAAGAGGTTATATTCATCCACCAAACAAGCTTTTCCACATCAAATGAAGCTTTGAAATCTTTTGTTTTTTCTCAAAATCAGCAGTGCACATACCACGCAGCCTTTATTTGAAGGAACAAAAGAATGTTTGCATCATTTCGTGATGGACAAAAAGGGCTCAAATTAAACACCTCCACAAGATTAAAAAGTGCACCAACCCATGAGAAGTTAAATTTGATCACATATAATCATGCAAGCAAACATTTGTCCACACTTGGCACACAATCAAAATGAACCATTTCACAACACACTTTCCTTTCAAAGTTAAATTTAGTGTGTGGATTGCTGTTCCTGGTAGTGTGCAGGGAAAATAGAACCAAGACCAATAGAATTGAAAATCGCTTGAATATCTGCATTTAGTTGATGTGTCCAATCTACAGGCTTTAACTCCTCAATGCGTTTATCTGGCATCCAGTACAGGCTGATCAGAGATTACCTACAGTACTCAAACCATCATTTTTGGTCCCCATCAATGCTATTAGCCAGAATGCTTCGATGTCGTATGCCCGCCACCACTGCAAGCTGGAGTGCTCAGCCAAAACACCCTTCATTGTAGCAGAACTGAAAGATCCCAATCGCAGGCAAGGTTGGAGAATTCCAGCCATTCTTTTTGCTCCCTTCCACAAACATTGCTCCCATGCAACTGTTGCTGTCCCTGGTAACTGTTCAAAGTTGAGCTAGACATCGTTGTGTCTTAATTGACCATGAGATGAATTTCCAACCATATATCTGCATTATTACCATGACTCCCATGTAGAGGGGAAGGATTCAGATTCCTCTAACACTGGGGCTGGTTCTAGGGCAGGTGAGACTAGTAAGCAGAACAGGGTTAATCTGGAAAAGACCAGATGCCTTCAGGGGTTTTTATTTGCTAGTGCCAAGTTTAAACTAGAATGGCAGAAGGAGGAGAACCTGAGCAGGGAGAAAGGGAGAAACAAGGATAGAAATGAAAGGATAGAAAATGTAAGAAGCAAAAGTGGAAGGCAGAAAAAACAAGAGAAGAAAACAAATGAGCCTAAAGGCAAAATAAAGCTGAGAAAAATATCAAGGTTAAAAAAAATCAAAGGCCTGGTCTCCTAACACACTGAGTATTTGCAATAAGAGAGATAAATTAGTAGCTCAAATAGATACGAATAGTTATGATATAGTTGCAATTACAGACACATGGCTGCAGGGTTATCAAGGATGGGATCTGAACATCCAGGGGTATTCACCATTTAGAAAGGATAGACAGAAAGGAAAACGAGATGGGGTAGCATTGTTTGTAAAATCAATGCAATAGTGAGGAAGGGCATTGGCTTCGAAAATCAATGTGATATCTGTTTGGGTGGAGATAAGAAACACTCAAGAGAGAAAATATTGTTGGGGATAGTCTATAGGCCCCAAACAGTAGTGGTGATGAAAGGGAAGGGATTAATCAAGAAATCAGAGATGCATGCAATAAGGGTACGATTGTAATTATGGGCGAGTTAAATTTTTAATTAAAAAATTAATTGAGATCAAATTCTCTTGCATACATCTGTATTCTTGCTCGCTGTCTCACGTTCTCATTTGCTACAAACTGTCAGTAAGTCTCTGGTTCATTGGCTGGAATTGGAACTCACATTGAGATATGGGGCATATTTCTCTCAGAAAATATCTGTATCCAATGGGCAAGAAAACAGTTTTTCTTTCCTTTTTTTTAAAGCAAGATCGGAGGCAGTAATTTATGGCACTCTGTGCAATACAGAGGCTGTAATGTGAATCTCATCAGTGGGGGGAGCGTGTGGTCGATTCTCAGCCTGTCGGGAAGCTAGGTGCTCCAGGGGTGCCATTATACAGGCACCCAACCTCAAAGACCCTCAATCTCGCTGCCTCACCTGCTTGCAGCTTATCTCTTGCAAATCGAAGTATTCTTACTACCCTTCAATGCTCATCTCCAGAGCCCTTGCTCACAGTGAAGCTTCGGAAGAGGGGAGCAGCGAGTGGGGGAATCAGCATGAGAGAGCCTGCAGCACAACTGGGAGGGTTTGGGAGCAGAAGCAGCTGTGAACCATAAGGTTGGCAAGGAGTGGAATGCATTTGGTGAGCAGAATCGGTGGTGAATTGGATGTTAAGTAGAAAGTTAGCATTTTGTTTCATATTTTTAAAGTTTTAATTTGAAAGTTATTTCATTTACCAATATATTAATTTAGCAATGTAAAGTTTTTCAACTCTTTCATTCTGATTGTCAACATCTGCTTCCCTGGGAAAAACAGATGCAAAGTATTAATTAAGGCCTCAGCCACAAACTCTTTCTCAATAGGTAAATATTTTTAGTTCCTAAACAGTCGTACCCCTCTTTTTCCCACCATTTACTATGTATAAGCCTATAGAAGACTTTTGGATTCCCTCTTGTATTGGCTGCAATCTCTTTTTGCATTCTCTCTTTGCTTCTCTCATTTCCTTTTTTTACTTCCACTCTGAATGTTTTATGTTTAGTCTGGTTCTCACTTTTATTATAAACCCATCACCTATCATATGCAGTCTTGAAAGAATCAACTATTGGAAACAGACATTGATTTCAATATTGAAAAAAAACTTATCTGATTCCTGTAAATTATTATTCTGTCAATTAGTGAACTGGAAAATAACCCATTGGAAAAAAACAAAAACAGCTGACTTCTAACTTGCACGCCATTGCTGGGGCCTTACTGGTTCGCCACACCATGTTTAACATGTCATTAATGAGCCCAGAACACAATCGCTGGCTTACTTATCTTAGTCCCCCGCTGGTTGAGGTCTTCACCAGCAAGGATTACAAATGGTCCCCACCTCACCAACTTTAAGGGCTTTCAAATGGTCATTGGATAGGCATATGGATAATATTGGAATAGTTTAGGTTAGAGGGTCTTTAGATTGGTTCCACTGGTCGGTGCAACACCGAGGGCCGAAGGGCCTCTCCTGCGCTGTAACGTTCTATGTTCTACACCTATATGGACCAGATGTGATGGCATCTCCAGTGGGATCAAAGGCCACAGAAGCCACCCCCCACCCCCCCGCCGGTTTGTCAGGGCAGGGCCCCTGGGGCAATCCCAGCCTGGCATCTTGGTACTGCCCCCACATCCTGGCACTGTCCACCATGTACCTTGGCAGTGTCAAGGGGGTGGGGCTTCAAAGGAGAGGAAGGAAGGGGGAAGTCTGCATTGGGAGTGGGGGTGTTGATTGGACACCCCCCCTCAACCAATCTGCCGAGGCGATTGGGGGGGCAGGGGTGTGGTGGCAGGAAGGGTGGTTGGGAGTGATGTGACATACCTCCCAGAATACAGTGTACACAGCATACAGGGAGATTGGGTGCTTGCATAATGGCACCCCTGGAGCAACTAGCTTCCCGACAGGCTGAGAATCGACCACACGCTCCCCCCACTGAGGAGATTCACATTACAGCCTCTGTATTGCACAGAGTGCCGTAAATTACTGCCTCTGATCTCGCTTAAAAAGGAAAGAAAAACTGTTTCCTTGCCCATTCGATACAGATATTTTCTGAGAGAAATATGCCCCATATCTCAATGTGAGTTCCAATTCCAGCCAATGAACCAGAGACTTACTGACAGTTTGTAGCAAATGAGAAAGTGAGACAGCGAGCAAGAATACAAATGTATGCAAGAGAATTTGAGCAATTAGGAGAGAAAGAATATAAGGCAGCAATGAGGAGGAGAAAAGGCGACTGTGATACAGAAGTTCTAAGATCTACTTGTTGTTGCAGTGGGGCATCTAATGGCACTTGCAGTTCATTGATCTTGCCCTGCACCCTTCAGCTCAAAAATAATTTACTTCAGAGTTGCTGAAAAGATAAACTGATAATGTTACAGGAAAGGCAAAAGGAAATAAGGCTTGGGATTGAAGTGAACAGGACTAACAAATGTGTATCTCTCAATTTTTAAATCTCATTAAACATGGGAAGGATTTTAAAAGGAGGGTGAAAATGAGTGTCAAATCAGGTACAGAGGGAGAAATTGAAAGGGAAAGAAAGATTGGATTGGGCTAGACAGAGAAATAGACAATAAAAGATTGGTAAGATTAGAATATAATTTCACCATGAAATAAAGATATTTCATATACTATTTCATATGCCATATTGCTTGCAGCTAGAGGCAACATTAAGTGAAGAACTGCACAGGTATACCAATCAAACCTGCAAAGAATTGTCCTTGAATACATTTGATGTGGGAAACCTTTTGTCCCATTTCTCAGGTGGCCCAGACAATTAATGGAGGATTTTTCCATCTCCTGATGTACGAGTTGGGATCTTAAAGAAAATGGTCAACGTACAGATTTCAGAATTTCAAATGTACAACCCCAAAAAAGTGATAGCAGCCATTAAAGTGACAGAATGAAAAACAATGAGCGTATGCCCAATCAAATACTAAACTAATAGCTTCCATTAGAAGCAGCACCAGAAAAGGCTAGGGTATAGCTGGTTCACCGAAATAGAATCAATTCAAAATTAAAACATAACCACTAAAAGTTGAGCCCTTATCCAATTTCAGAACCAGTGAATAGACAACTTGTTTTTGATTTCAAATTCTTCATTTCAAAACTAAACCAACAGAAATCGAATATGACAAGCTCTCTACGCCTAGAGAGCAAACGATCGAAGGTCACAAATGCTGCTCACCTCTGAAACAGCAAAGCACTCCTAAAATCAAAAACTCTCTTTTCTGTTTACAGAAATGCTTGCATTTCCAAGGACAGGAACTTCAAGTAACCTTGTCAAAATATCTCTTTGACCCATGGGACATTATACCAGATGACCAGAAGGAATTCACACTTCTCCAATGCAGTCCATAAAAAAGCCTGACAGATGAGATCATCCCTGTTCATGCTGTTGCTTCACAGTCAGCTCCGAATGTAAATAAACCCAGCAAAGTAACAGACACTCCGTCTGCAGCAGAGTTTGCGCTTTCTGCAAGCTTGTGCCTTTTCGCCATGTGCAATTTGTCATTTTAGACAGAGGTTTTTAATTACAACATATATTAAAGCATACAAGACCAAAAGATTAATATAAAATGCATGTATGTTTTAGATCATATTGGTTTCAAAAAACTGCACAAGAAAATTTCAAGTTTTAATTCAGAATTCATAGCTGAACACATGTATTAAGAAGTCTTTGTTCAGATTTTCACTTATTTTTCCAGATTTTAAAAAAACAAGCAATGAAGTTTAAGTTTATTTATTAGCGTCACAAGTAGGCTTGTATTAACACTGCAATGAAGTTAATGTGAAAATCCCCAAGTTGCTACACTCCGGTGCCTGTTTTGATGCACTAAGGGAGAATTTAGCACGGCCAATGCACCTAACCAGAACATCTTTCAGACTGTGAGGAAACTGGAGCATTTGGAGGAAACCCACACAGACACAGGGAGAAAGTGCAGACTCCACACAGGAACCCAAGCCAGGAATCAAACCAGAGTTCCTGGCGCGATGAGGCAGCAGTGTGAACCACTGTGCTGAAGTTTATATAATCAAAAATAAATATTTGTAATCAAACTGAAACAGCAAAGCAATTTTAGAATAATCCTCAATTTAACAAGTGTTTATATTGTCTGCACAAACATACAAATGTTAAAAAGCATGTAAGCATTAGCTGCACCCTCAATATCCCCTTCTCCTGTTGATGACAGTGGCTACTGAACGCACCTTGTGGGTTGATGTTAGTTGTAGGTGTGGACAGACAATTAATGGACCAAAAACACAAATTGGGGAGTCACACAACTGCAGTCTGGTGTTGATACTTACAGGATTCATTGGACTTAAACTGAGATTCAGTTTACTTTTATCATCTGAAAGTAGTGTCGCTCAGTACTACAATGGAACACAAGAAACACAGGAACACAAGCAGGCCACTCATCCTTTCCAATCTGTCGTATAATTCGATTAGTTTATAACTGATCTATATCTCAACTCCATGGACTCTCTTTGGTTCCATATTCCTTTCCAAACAGAATAAAATCAGCTTTTGAAGATGATTGTGCCTGATTTCCACTACCCTGTGTGTGTCATGCTTTCAGGCCTAGGTCTACTTTTAATGGTTCACCATTCTGAGTTTCCCCTACAAGAAGTAGTAGTTTCTCACTCTTCAACCTTATCAACTTAAACATGAAGAAAAACAAAGTGACTGAGCATATTTCCCCAAATATATAAATAAACAACCTTAACTGGCAGAATTATATGGAAAGGAAGTGAGGAAAGAGAGCAATGTCCCTTACGTCATTAACACCCCTCACTGATCAAAGCTTATTATGACACACTATTTATTTTCATTAAGCCTGTGATTGTGGGTTTTAATGGAGCTTAGCTTGGTAATTTATTCATGACATCTCAATGACATTTTACGGGGGAGTTCAATCAGACTACAAAGGCAATACACTAAGATGATTGGATCAAAAACTATGAAATAAAATAGCATTTTTCTGAAACAGCACAGATCATTTACAGACCTAGCAGAGCAAATTCTTCAAACTGCTTAAATTTTCAGCTTAAAAGCTTGCCCACTGTCTGAAAGAGACAGTGTTACCATTTGTGCTCATGTGCGAAACAATCTCAAAGCCCAAAGCTTTAAAACTAAGAAAATAAATGATATGAAACAACATCCTAAAGTTCAGAGAAACAAACTTGGTTGGGATACTGGAAAACAGGAGATACAGGAGGCGATTCTCCCAAATGTGCTGAATTGGTGAGAAAAACTGGTCTCAATCGTGACTGTTTTTTCAGTGCAGCTTCAGACCTAAATCTGCCCATTCTGTGCAATGCAGAGGTCCCAATCGTAAATATCATCAAAAACTCGGAGTAGGGCCTATTCACGCTAAACACAGCTCCAGAACTCTGTGCGTGGGCCACTGCAGTGGCCCCGAATTGTCAGTCTCCGTTTACTGGCCAGGGCCCCCCCCAGGGCTGCCTTTGCAGCCCCTCTCCCCACAGCCTGATCAAGGCCCCCACGACAATTCCTGGGCCAGCCCCAACCACTCTGCACCCACCACCCCGATGTCCAGCCCACCCCACCAGCAATGGCGATCCCCTCCACCAATCACTGGCCTCCCTCCAGCCAGACTGATCCCCATGCAGAGTGGCAGCGGGACCTGCCCACTCCCAATGATCACCCTTAGGCCATGCCCCCAGTAGGCCCCACCCACTTGGCACCACCCAATGCCCAGTGGACAGTGCCAAGGTATCCCCTGGGCATGAGCACTTTGCCCCTTGGGCAGTGCCAGGGGGCAGAGGCTGGCACTGCTAAAGTACCCATCCCAGGGGGCACCACCACCCCTGAATGACTCCCTTGGGGGCCTTCATTGCCTCCCTTCATTCCAGCGGGGTCTCCCGCTAGTTCGCCAAACGTGGGGAGCTACTCTAAACCCCTCTGGAGTGAAGTACTCCTAATGGGGTGGGAGATGCTATTGGGACCGGCAAGTTCCATGTCAGGCCCGATAATCACATGCAAAATATATTTAATACGTGAAAAAAAAGTCAAATCACTTCCCTCTCTTCCCATCGGTTTCCAGCACAGCCCCGACTCTGCCTCTGGGAGACACGCATGCATTCCTGCGAAATTGCCAACGTGTGATTCTCCCATATGGACCCATCAGAAAATCTGCGGGTCATAATGGGAGGAGAATTGCCCCCAAATTTTCTAACATGAAAGCAAAATGCTGCAGATGCTGGAATCTAAAACTAAAACGAAAAATGCTAGAAAATCTCAGCAGGTCTGACAGCAGCTGTGGAGAAAAAATAGAGCCAATGTTTCAAGTCTGGATGACTTTTTAATCAGTCTCAAAATGTTGGCAACTATTCTTTCGCTTTAGATGCTGTCAGACTTGTTGAGATATTCCACTTTTTCTGCTTTTGTGACAGATTTTCTAAACACTATTAATTGTGAATATTTCAATACAAAACTCTGGAAATCTAATAAATAGTGAGGCGGACGATAACAGATTTAAAGGAGGACGTGGACAAACTGGTGAATACATAGAAAATTAAATTTATGCAGAAAAATGTGAAATGATTCATTTTGTAAAATAAAGAGCCAGTAGAAACAAGGTCAGAGAATTTTAAAAGGGTACAGGAACAGGTTACATATCCTGACGTCTTCAAAGATTTGTCTAAGTTAAAAAAAAGAGGGAAAAAAGCCTTCATAAAACACTGATTAGGCTTCAGCTGGAGAATTTTGGTCTATTCTGTACCAGTTTAGAAGGATATCAAGGCCTTGGATAGGCTAGCAGAATTTATTAGAATGGAAGCAGAGGTGAATGGTTTAAGTTACATGGAGATACCTGAAAAACTCAAACTGTTCTCCTTAAAAACAGGGCATGTGGGTGGTAGTGAAGAAACAAGGTACTTTACAAGACCATAATGAGGTCAGATGAGAAAAAGTGAACCGTAAAGATCAATTGTGTTCTTGGGTGACCTCAGAAATAGGTCATTAGAATGGAATCACAGAGTGCGCCTTGGAAAGCATTTCCTGGACAGACAACAAATTGGTTGATTCAATGAACTTGAAGTTGTACAAGGAGACAAAGTTGACTTGGGATCCTTTAAATCAAATTACAAAAATGTCTGGTATGATAAGCAAATTATTTGAGGCGAAGCAGAATAACAATCATCATTGAAGCTCTATGTGTACTATCAGATTCGAGAGGAGAGGAACAACATTCAAAATCTCCAATGCCATCTGAAAAGGTTGAACAGGACACAAGGGCATGATATGTTTGGCTGGCAAGGAATATGGAATGGAAAATAGAAAGATAACCAAATGAACTATGATGAGAATGCAGTTCCATTTGGAACATTTGCTATTTACTCAATCGGTTGCTAGATACTTTTGGCATGAGTTGTGCATGGATTAGTACAAGCCAAAGTGGTGTTTAGTTCTCGTTATAAATAAACTCTGGCTTAATTGCAAGACAGGATGTCAAAAGCAAACCAACTGCAATTATTCATAGAATATAGAATTCATCAGCATATCTAAATCCAGCTCATCAGAAAGTTTAAACTACAGCCAAGCAATGCTATGATCAGGCTTTTGTGACAAAGTTTCATGAGGAGGGTGGTGATGTACAGGTTAGGGTTTAGGTAAGTGGCAATGTACATTGATGAAGAATAGCAAGATCAGATAAATAACTATAAAACTTTAAAAAAATACCATTTGATTCTAAAACACAATTTATGAAGAAGCATATCTCATTGGTCAGACAGAAAATGAGAATGCATTTGACCTTGCTCAATGTTGTGAACTCAAATCACAGAAAAAAAGTACATTTAAACCAGAATTCTGAAAAAAAATTGCATTTATACAGTGCCTCAGCAATTCTGAGAAAACATCCCCAGGCATCTAGGTATTTTTGAGCAGCAATGAGAAACATGGCAGCCAATTTGCACAGAAAAAGACTTCACAAGCAACAACAAGGTGAACGAAAGGTTAACTAACTTTCTTTTGTGTTTCAGGAAGGCAGTATTTTGGCCGGATGTTGGAAGAACTTTGTTCCTCTTCAAAAAGCATTATGGGACATTTAATGTCCATTTATAGGCAGATAGGAGCTTAGCATTTCACCTGAAAAAACATTTGTAACAATGCACTAACTTCTTCAATCTACAATCAGCTAGGAATATATGTTTGTGTCCCTGAATTGAGTTTGAATCCTAATGTGACAACCACTATGGACAAGACTGTTAGAGAGCTACAAATAAGCTGAATAGTTGGTCATTCAAAACTAATAAACTGAACCTGCCAGAGAAGAACTAAAGAAACAGATGAGGGAAACGTCACATTTTAGGCACAATTTTGGAAGGAAATCTTAGCAGGCCAGTGCAAGATTATAATTATACAGTAAAGTAGCTTGGCACATTTACAGTACAAAAATAACTTGTACTTGAATATCATCTTTAACATAGTACAACAATGGAAGGCAATTCATAGAAATATTTTCAAATACATTTGGTGTTGAGCTACATAAGGACATATTAAGGGCAATGAAGATCAGGGAGGTGGGTTTTAAGGTGGCCCTTAAAAGAGAAAAAGGAAGGAAAGACAAAATGGGATGGTTTGTGGTGGAAAATCCAGAGTTTAGCGAATTGAAAAAACTGTCATCTATACTGGAACAATCAAAATTGGAATCTCCAGAATCCAGGATTGCAGTCTTTACAGGAACCTGTCCCAGCTTTCAACAGGCTCGCTTCTCCCTGCTTTACTGAGCCAATGTTCAGTGACCATTGAAGGTCCTTTGCCCCAGTCTTCCAAGAAATCCTGAACCAACCTCACACTATGGCTCACTCCACTGACTCCCTCCCCTAACCAAGATTAATCTTCCAGCATCCTTAAATTTCCACAGGTTCTGTCTCTTTGACCAGACAATGCCTTCCTATCCAGATTCTATCTGGAGGCTAACCAAAAAACTGATTTTCTTTCCCCCCCTCTGTTGCCTGCAGTAGTTGCTGTAACTATCCCTTGCTCAGTCGCTGACATACACACTCTCTGCCAAAAGTCAAGACACTTAGATCTGTCCAAAACCAGGTCAACTGTCCCGTTTTTGTTACCAGGTGTCAAATCTGGCACATGAACTTAAACAGCACTTTACCTGGGCTCCCTGTTCCCATGTCAAATTGACTTATCACAAGGCAGAACTGGCAAGAAGTTCCTTTCTCATTATGACATTTTATCTTGCATTAACAAGACAGTTAAAACATAACCATCTCATAAAACCTCACATTTGTAACATTTGGGACATCTAGAGGTCATGAAAGGCATTATACAATTGATGCAAATTCTTGAAAGCCATTTTCAAACCATCTTAAAAACAATTATAGATCCACGGGCATTTCAAATTTGCCTTATAGTACGATGTCCAAATCAAAGGCCATTCACAATTATAATTCAGAATGTGCTTACTGTAGCAATTAATTACTGGGCAAAGTCATTTTTACATTAGTTCACTGAGGACCCTTTGATAATGATGTTGGCTGAGGTCAAATGCTTTGAGACAAGTGTCCCCGAGCCAGCTTAGATTTGTACTACTAAGCACAATAATTATCTTAGTGACAGCATGCCAGGCACATTCTTGGGTGGGTAAGTGATTCTGTTATCAGATTATAAGTGAACAGAATTTATTATGAGTTGCCCCAAATCCAATCTCAATTGACAGCAAGAATAAAAGTGGCTTAACTTGCACATTCTTGTCAATTACTGAGGTTAATTATCTTGCTTGTGAATAAAACAGCAGCTTTGTGAATATAAACACAGCAACATCTTCATTTGGGAAACACAAGCTATACTTAGCAATTACATTACTCTGATCATTCAAGCCAGCACCTAACCTGCAGGGACTAAAGTTGGCTTAGCTTGACTTTATATAACTCATTATGATTTATTAACTGCTGAGATGACTTTTTTCCTTGTTACTTTAAATCACATCATTTTGAAAAGTATATTATTCAGCACGCAGCACTTTCATCTGCAATCACATTAACCCCCAGCAGCTCACGAGTTTTTCCCATTTCAACATTCAATACAACTCCATCTGGCTGTTTGCAATCACAACACCCAAAAAAAAATCCATTTAAAAAGGCACATCTTGTCTAGCAAAAGATTTTAAAATTTGCTAAAATTTGACAGATGTCATTCTTTTGTACAGATCTTGCTGCTGTGGTGCCCAAGGCCCAGCTGTGGGGGGGAAATCTATCTCCATCTCTGACTCGCATTTAATACACAATGTGAACAAAATGTCAATCAACTAAAAAAAATTAAAAATGGGCAAAAATTATGAATTTGTAATCAGACTGTTGAATTTTCTTTTTATAGCTTTCGAATAGCCAGATTGTACGAAACTCAATATTACCTTTGTAGTTTTGTTCTACCATCATCAATTGATTAACTAAATTCAATCGTTAGCATGGATAGAAATCTTTCATTACATTACTAGGTGTTAAGCAGATGAGTGCACAACAACATCTTAATTTTCTTTTGCTACTTGTTGCCTGAATGCACTGAATTTCTAACTAGGATATGGTTACATGGGTGATGGTCATCCTTCGATTCCTCATCCAGGTATTCATTAATGATGCATGAACACTGACAGCTAATTTCAACAGCCTGACTGTGGACAGCATCACAGCCAATCTCAATTTTTCCTTTATAAGGGCACTTTTATTAAGGACTGCTGTATGGTATTCAACAGTGGTAATACTGGTGACCCTTCCTTAAATGAGATAGAGCATTCCAGTTGAGATTCATTAACTTAACACAAGCCAGGGATAGAATCACAATACCTCTGGTTTATATGACTCGTAGCCATTGCCGTACACCCAAGTTAATGGGGTGTCTTCATTATCAACCTACTTGCATTGTTTTAAGTTCCTCTCTCTCTTACATTGCTCAATTTTCAGGTATCTTTGGAAAATTTTCCAGTGATGTCAAAAACAAAATACCTATTCAATACTTCAGCCATTTTTCTATGATTAATTCTCCAAACTCTCTCTCTGGAGGACCTACTCTTGTTTTAGTTACTCTGTTCTTATTTAAATACTTGTAGAAATTTTTACAATCTATCTTTATATTTCTAGCTAACATTATCCCATTCTCTAAATTCTCTCCCACTTCACTCACTTTTAAGTAGTCATTCTTTGCTGGTTCTTAAAATGTGTTCTGTTTTCTGATCTGCCACTAATCTTCACAGAATTATACTATGCTTCTTTCAATTTGATATTATGCTCAGCTTCTTTATTTAATCATGGATGTTGAATCCCTCACTGGTAAATCGTTGCTGATGCTGTCTTCCTAAAAGTCTGATACTGAATTTCCATTGTCTATGTTTTAACCTAGTTTGCCAGTTCACTTCAGTCAACATTGTTTTCATACCTTTACTTGAATCTAAATCACTAGCCTTAGACTTACACTTCTCATGTACAAATGTGAAATTTGTTCATGTTATGACTGCTGCCTCTGACAAGTGTTTTTACTAACTGCTGAAGTTATTGATTAATCCTGTGTTATTGCACATTACCAGGTCTAGAATAGTTAGTGTTGAAATGTACTGCTCTAAGAATCTGTCCTGAATATATTCTATGAACTAATTTTCCGGGTTACTTTTGACAATCTTATTTGTCCAATCTACATGCAGATTAAAATCACCCATGATTATTTCAGTATCTTTCTTACAGCCCATATTTATTTTGTCCAATGTATCAACTACTCCTGCAAATTATCTTTTAACTTCCATTTTGCTCATCACTAACCACTGATCTTACATCTTGCTCTTTTGGTCAGTCATCTTTCACTACTATACTAAAGGGTGTTGATTAGTTTATTTGACTGGAAAGCTGGTTTGTGATGAAGAGTAGCAACAACAGCATGAATTCAATTCCCATACCTGTTGAGATTTTTCATGAAGGCCCACTTTCTCAACCTTGCTCCTGCCCTGAGGTGTGGTGATCTTCAGGTTAAAATCACCATGTCAATCAACATCTTTGAGGGGGAGAGTAATCCATGATCATCTGGGACTATGGCAACTTTATCTTTTTATTTACAATATTAATGGCGACTTTAATTAATAAAGTTAATCCACTACCTTTTCCTGGCTTGCAAAATGTCAAATATCCTTCAATATTCAGATCGTAGCCTTGGCCACCATGCAATCATGGCTCTTCAATGGCTATCAAGTCATACTTATTTCTGAGCTACCAATTAATCCATTTTCTGACAAATACAGTGTGCATTCAAATATAGAATCTTTACCCATTCTTGCAATATCTGTTCTTATCTGCTGGTGCACACTTTTGCTCTGTCCCTTCCTGCAACACTATGGTTATCATTATCCAAATCATCACCCTGCTTGATTACCTTGTTTCTCTCCAATTTACCACATCTCCCCTCACACGTTCCTTTCCACCCACAACTTAGTTCATCTCTACTGTTTTAGTTATATGATTCATCAAAATATTGGTGTGGTTCAGGTGAAGACCACCTCAAAGGTATAATTCCCACTTTCCTCAGTATTGGTGCCATTGTCACATGAATCAACACCCATTAATCCCACACCAGTCTTTGAACCATGCATTCATCTCTCTAACCCATTTACCCCATACCAACTCACTCGTGGTTCAAGTAATAATTCAGGTATCAATTTTAAGATTACATTTCTTAATTTAGCCCCACATTGTTCATAGTTCTCAAACAGAATCCTTTCCTAGTATAATCTATATCATTGGTGTCCGCATAGTTAATGACAGCTGAACTGTGCTTCTTCCACTGCAAGTCCCTCTCCAACTCAGAGCAAATGTCTGCACTGAGGCACGAGATAAGTAACACAGATTTCTGGACGTGCTGTCAACTACAGGGAAACATGTCTATCCTCTGACTATACTGTCCGCTACTACCACAACATTCCCATTTACTTGCTTCTCAAACCCGAGTTGAAGCTCCCCAAGCTACAAACACTTACTTCAGATGTGTTTGCACATTACATTCTGCAGCCCAACACATCACCTGACTTGCCATCATTATTATTTGCTAATTCATTATTTTTCCAAGTAAATTTATAACTAATAAACCCCTTTACTGCTAATAAGCTTTGCTACTGTTTGTGAGCCTCATCACTATTAATAAAACATTAATAAATTATCTGAGTTTCAGAAGATACTTATTATTTCAATTGTTTTGCTATCCCCAATTAAAATTCTCTAGCTTAGATAAGAGAAAAAAGTATGATCAATAAATTACTTACCTTTTTTGCTGCGATGTCAGACTTCAGAATTTTCTTCGGAATGCTTCAAACCCATTGACTCACCACCCACCCACCTGCCACCTCCCAGCCCATCAATAATGCCTTAGTCAAACCACAACGACCAAGTAACTTATTTAAAGTTTATTTACCTATTAGTCTCAGATAAAGCATACATTAACATTGCAATGAAGTTATTGTGAAATTCCTTTTCTTACCACACTCCGGCACCTGTTCGGGTCAATGCACCTAATTAGCACGTCTTTCAGACTGAGGGAGGAAACCAGAGCACCTGGAGGAAACCCACGCAGACATGGGGAGAACATGCAAACTCCACACAGACAGTGACCCAACCCAAGAATCGAACCCGAGTCCCTGGTGATGTGAGGCAGCAGTGCTAACCACTGTGTCACCCAAACCATGAGTATCTGGTCATTATTGTATTGCTGTATGTGATAGCTTGCTGTAATCAAATTGGTTGCTCCATTTCCTGTATTCCAACAATATGCTTCAGAAGTATTTCACTGGTTGTAAAGCCCTTTGACATATCTGGTTGTGATGAAAAGTGCTGTATAAATGCAAGTGTTTCTTTTCTTTAATATTCATCTTTAAGATACCTGCAGTTACTTTAAATTCTGGATAATGATTGTTGATTTTTCCCAGGCTGCTGTGACTACATATTATGGTCTGATATTGGAAAGGGAACGTCAAAGTAACTATTTGTATGCAAATTCATATGTACTGCAAAGCAATTAGAAAGTGGTTAACAGCAATCAGTTTACCAAAAACTGTGGACTGGGTTTTGAAATTTTCACTTGGTGACTTATGTAAATAAAAATTTTATTCAATTTCCCGAGCTCCTTTAAAATGGCTCTGATCTTCCATCAGCCATGAGGCCATGGCTGCTGGCTAAAATAAAGTTGCAGCTTTACCCTTCTTCACTGGAGTTTTTGAGATTTCCTCTCCCAGCTGAAGAATGCAGCCATGAGGGACAGTGGTGAATTGCAGAAGTATCAATGCCACACCCTGTTTCATGTCCGTAGCACAATGAACACTCCATAAGGTTCTGCAGGCTTGCAGGGTTCTGACAAAGTTATGTATTTTTTAATAAACTATTTTTAATGTTTCCACATCTTTTAATTGTTTTTATGAGTTTGGAAAATCATTACTTTAATGAGTAAACATGGAAAAGTCTTGACATGAATTGAAAAAGTACTTTGAATGAAATAAATGGCAATGTGCATTAAGTCTCTTGAGTGCATTGATTTTTTTTATTACCTGTTTGCCGAATGGTGTGTACGTGGATACAGCTGTTCCCAAATGCATTAGTACTCTGAATACATTGATTTTTTAAAAAAACTGTAGAAGGGATTAGCAGTGAACAAAAGTTGTTTATGAGTGGGTGGTGGGGTAGGATGGGATATGTGTGGGGTCAACAGTATACAGGTTGTTTCACTGTTCAGCACGTTAACGTTTAAATAATTTTGAGGACTTCCCGATACATCTTTTGCTGTTGACTACTTTTAATCCAGGTCCCTGACCTGTAATTAACAATGGTAGCATCCCAGAGTAAATTTATGGCCAAGTTCAGCACATCTCACCCAAGTCAACAATGGCAGAGTTAATGTTGGAGGCATCCTTGGAGGAGTCCAGACAATCTTTATCAAAGGTTGCAGAATCAAGCTTAGAACTCAAGTACTTCAGCTGGCTTGGTTTGGAGCACAGCTAAGTTCAGAGGCACAAACTCTTCCCCTAGCCACAGAATCCCTATAGTGTGGAATGAGGACATTCGGTCTACTGCAACTCTCCAGAAGAGCATCCCACTTCAGCCCTCCACTTCACCCTATCCCCACAACCCCACACAGTTGCTATAGCTAATTCACCTCACCTGCACAGCCTCAAACTCCACACAGACAGTCACGCAAGACCAGAATTGAAACTTAGTCCCTGCTGCTGTGAGGCAGCAGTGCTAACCATTATGCCACCGTGGCACCATCTGGAAAGTCTGAGACACCAGAAATGGAGATGGACGTCAGGCTACATGGTATCATCACCATTTATTCAGGACATCCATCATGTTTCTCCCTGAATTTGGCTATGAAAATCTGGCCTTCATAGTTTGAGTTAATGCATCCAATGATGTTGCACCAGACTCACTAAGAGAAACAGATAATCCTTCTGAGAAATTGTGAAAAACAAGTTTTCCATCTTACTATTGAACAACACTTCTCAAAAGTAGAAATATTGAAAGTTGCAGGACAGCAAAGGCAAGTGAAAGGTTATTTGCTGCGAAGCATTTAATCCAAGAAGGGTACCTTCAAACTATAACTTGTTATATTCTAGAGTTATGACTGACTTACGTAAATTCATTAATTTCTGAAATGTAGAACAGAATTACTAATGCAGTAATGTCAAATAACTGCAATGAATCATCAATGTACGTAATTTGTATGGATCATGAATAAAGACAATTTTTTGGAGAATTAACCTTTTAAATCAAGCTGGGATCCTAAGAACCTTTTTATGCACGCTATTCACTTCCAGCATCACTCCCAAGGAGAATATAGAGCTGTCATTTGTGTCATCAGTTTTGACATGCAAGTCTCTCCCAAAATTTTCATAACTCCATCCTAGCATCAACATATATTTCTAATTTGTTAAAATTAGACTTTCTTCTACACTGAGAATGCTTCAATTATTGGATTCAAGACATTTAACAACTAACTAGCTGGCTTAAAGAAAAGTACAGTATAAAGCATAACGTCACCCATGAAAAACAGCTTGTCCCTCCAGACAACCTGTTCCCCCATTGACACCCTGGTCCTCCTCCACCCCCTCCCCCCCACTATCACCCCCAACACCTCATACTCTTCCCACAACACCTTCCAATGCAATCTCAGGTGGTGTAACACCTGCCCCTTTATCTTCTCCTTCCTCACTGTCCAAGGTGCCAAACCCTCCTTCTGGGTGAAGCTATGATTTACTCCTACTTACTTTAGTTTAGTCTACTGTATTTACTGCTCATAATGCAGTCTCATTAAAACTGGAGACACCAAATGTAGACTGGGTGATCACTTTGCAAAATGCTCAGTCTACAAGCATAGACCTGACCATTTGGTCACTTGCTATTTCAATTCATCACCTTGCTCTTTATTAAATTTCTGTACGCGGCCTGCTACGACATTCCATTGAAGTCCAACACAAGCTGGAACAGCACTATCTCATCTTATGATTGGTCCCTTTACAGCCTTCTGAACTCAACACTGCCTTCAACAATTTCAGACCATGAACTCCGTCTTCCATGTTGACTTATTTTCCTCCCAACTAACGGTCTGTATCTTGCTTTCATATTTTCAATTTCAATTTATTCTGCTATTAACTCCTACTCTGGATCAATGCTTTGTTTCTTTACTACTACCATTACCATTCCCTTTGCCATTTGTTCCATGACATATTTTTCGTTGAATCGCTCCACCTTCTAACTTATCCCTGGCCTTGTCTTTTGCTCCACCTAACCCTCCCTTTTTCCAACAGCACAAAACCTATCACGTTTCTATCTCTTCAGGTGGGAGGGGGAGTTATATTCGATTTGAAACATTAGTTCTTTCTCTGTCCACAGATGCTGCCAGAACTGCAGAGTCTTTCCAGAAATATGTTTTTATTTCAGATTCCCAACAATCTGCAGTTTTTTGCTATTATTTACCACTGTAAATGGCAGATGCCATAAATCCCTGGAGTATGTGCGATTTATCATATTGGCCAATAAAAATGAAAATTGATTTTTTTTCAACTGTTTAAAAAAAATCAAGTTACAGACATCTTTAAAAGGAGAAAGGAAAAGCTAAATAGAATGGGTAATCTCCGGTGTGACCTGAATTAATTAATTATACCAAAATCATTATAATCAAGTTCAAGCAAAAAGGTTTTGATTAAAATGCCCTGACAAATAGTAATTTAACCAACCCACAATCCACTTAAGGTAAATTTACTGCCTTTGTTTGTAAATTCAGTCACACCATAGCACACATGACTCCAGGGATTTATGGAATCTACAACATACACTTTCCTCAAAATCAATTCCAGAGTTCATCAGGAAAAACTCATAAATCAGTGTGAATTTATCACACATTGAATGTCTTCAAATGTTCTGCCAACAACCAATGATCAGATAGCATTAAAAAATCTGATCAAAAGCAGGGAAAAATGAACTGAGCAATGTGAATGGGAAGGGGGAGAGAATGAAATAAAGCTGCACTCATTCATCAGGCTGAAGTGACTATGATAAGCCATGAATTTTCTTTTTGGCAGCTTATTAATTTAAATCCAGTGATTGGCTACGAAGCCATAATTTACTCACTAGTACACATTATTCTCTCTCTCGCATTTGCCTTCTAACAACTTTATCTCTTCATCCAAGCAAGATATTGGAATTGGGGTCAAGTTCACCTTGCACTCTATCTAATCTGCAGATACAAGTGAGATCCAAATGATGTTCTTTATAAGCCCATTCTGTTAACAAAATACCATTTACTTTCATCCCATTTTGTCACAGTCTACGTTCTAGATAACTTACACCTCTCTCCCCATCCCTTTTCAAAAACTAGAGAGACAAAAAAAACACGTGCATATAGTTGTAGTGAGGGAGAGACGATGTATGTACAGTGTAATCAGACATAGAGCATTGCAGCAGTTAAATGCAATCACAATTACATGGATGATGAGGAAACACGTTCGAACAAAAAAATATAGATTTTCTAAAAACATTAATAATGATATCCAGGGAAGTGACAAATGAGAGAAATGAACAGCATTAATGAACTTCTGAAGCATTTAAATGGGCTAAAGAACACCAGATCAATTTTAATGCATTTACATGCATTGTAATGGTCTTGGCAGCAAATTAAAAGCATACAAATTGTGGGAGAGACAAGACTGATTAGTAGTTGGTGGGGGCAGTAGGAAAATGTTTGCAATGGCAATCCAATTAAGATGGCATTCTTTGCATGTGGATTTGTCTGTTTCCCCACAGCTTGAAAATCAATTTACTCATAGTATCAAGTGTGACTCAGGTAGCTTTCTCCAATCAGAGCAAGAAAGTTGTTGCATCAGCCCCATTTGAGAGATGAGATATCCCAAAAGAAAATTCAAGCTACACTGTCAGGCAGTTTTGAGGAAGTGCTGCATGGTTAGATGAGCCAACTTCCAAATGGAACATTGTAAAGCAAGGCTCTCTACCAGTTGGATGTGTAAGATCCTATGGTACTATTCAAAGACAGTAAGAAATCTCACAACACCAGGTTAAAGTCCAATAGGTTTATTTGGTAGCACAAGCCACAAGCTTTCGGAGCATTGCCCCTTCATCAGGTGAGTAGGAACTCTGTTCATAAACAGGGCATATAACACATAACTCCCACTCACCTGATGAAGGGGCAATGCTCCGAAAGCTTGTGGCTTGTGCTACCAAATAAATCTGCTGGACTTTAAACTGGTGAGACTTCTTATTGTGTTTACCCCTGTCCAATGCTGGCATCTCCACATCATGACCATTCAAAGAAGCAAGGGAGTTGTATCCTGAAGTCATGATATATGAATGAAATTCTTCAGCAGTAAAAGACAAGGTCAGGGATAAGTTAGAAGGTAGAGTGATTCAGCATCTTGGTCAATATTTATCTCAATGGTCATCACAAAAACAGATTTGGTCATTTTCACATTGTGACGTCCAATTTGACCGCCTTCACATTATAACAGTGAATATAATTTAAAAGTGTTTCTCTCATTAGCTCTAAAATGCTTCGGGATATCCTGAAGTCATTAAGTATGAATGCAACTCTTTCATTCATGCTTATTTTTAATGGCAAAAGTGTGAAACTTTTGTTTCAGTTTGCGAATGGAAGTTGGATACAAGTGATTAATATACTAAATTACTATCAGAGTTTGATGCTTCCTAACACAGGGAGGTCACAATATATATTCAAAGTATAGGAGTAGATCTATTTAGTGCAAATGTTGGGTGCAATGCTACTGTCTGTGAAGTCTGTACCAAACTGACAATACTGTGTATTTCTTCCAAGATCTTCAGTATCTGGCTACAGACGAAAAGGACAAAGCAGCATCTCCTGGGTAATCTCACATGTATAGTAGAGTGAAGGGGGGGGGGTGGTGGGTGGGAAGTGGAAAGGACACCCCCTCCCCCTTTTATTTATTAAATGGCAGTCCCTGCCCTATGAGTTTTTCAAGTTCCAATTATTTTAACAAAAGGGTGGATGGAAAAGAGGACTACTGATGGAGGTGATGGGTTTGAGAGACAAGGTGGATAGTTAGTTTGGGATAGTTGGTTTGGCAAGGTTGCTATACAGGTGGGTGATTAGTGGATTGTCAGACCAGTTCAGGGAGAGGAGATAGGTCAGCTCAGGTGGGTAGTCAGTGGGTTGGGTTACTGAGGAACAAGACTGGTTGTCGAGTTCACGTGCTGATGGACCAGGTGCTAAACTGAAGGTGAGATGGGGAAAGTCAGGTCGTGGGTAGTGGGTTTGGGTTGAGGGTAGGGTCAAAGAATAATCAGATGATCGGGGGCAGTCGGATCTGGGGGCAATAACCAGATCGAGTGGTGTTTGGGTTGAGTTAAGAGGACGATTGGTGGCATGATGTTGGTGGGGGGGGGGGAAATGTCAGTTGTGGAATTATACCAGGTATTAAACTGATTAACATTTCCAGATGTAATACTCCTGTAATGCAAACTTATGAGCTATGAATGTGAGTATAAACCAAAAATGGACACTTCACTGTAAAACTATATGGAGTTGAGAGGGCAGGTGACATTTTCTTTACTGCCAATATACATAGAACTACAAGAGCCCAGAGCTATTTTCATATCTGGATAAGTCTCGACTAAACCATAAAAATGAAAATGATGTTGTTGGATGTATATTTGAGTAGTCATTAAAATGAAAATAAATTTGTAGTTCAGGCTGCAATTCTTCAACCAATTAAAAAGAATTGCAGACTCTTCGACTCCAAACTTGAAATCCCAAAAGTGTGTGTGAAAGGCTCTATTCTAGCAAGATGATAGATGCATGGGTGATACCCAAACTCCATTGCCTGAGAATAGTTTAACCATCAAAAACTATTTTTGAGGACAATGGAAAGAGACGCTTTGATCAGATGACACAAATTAGGCTTCTGATAAGGGATTTTTAGGAAGAATGTTCAGATCAGAGTCAGAAACGCCTATGCCAGAGTGGGGAAAAGACCCTGCTTAAGATACATCAGTTTTAAACCACATGTAGGCAGAGATCAGAGTTGGCTTTGAACTTTGTACCCAAGGAGCCAGACCTAGGCTTCACTGCAAAGCTTTCATAGAATCCTTACAGTGCAGAAGACGGTCATTTGGCCCATCGGGCCAGCATCAATACCATCCCAGCTCTATCTCCCAACCCATGTATTTACCCTGCGAATCCCCATGACATTAAGGAGCAATTTAGCTTGGCCAATCAATCTAACCCACACATCTTTAGACTCTGGGAAGAAACCAGAGCACCTGGAGAAAATTCATGCAGACATGGGGAGGACGTGCAAACTCCACACAGTCACACATGGCTGAAATCGAACCTGTGCCACGTTGCTGTTTTGCTTGACTCATGCGGAATAAGAGAAATTTGCTCTGTGAACAAAATTTAAAAGCCAATTTGTCCGTCTAAAAACTACCAAAACTCCAGCAAAAAAAAAGGATTACAGGCCTGCATCATTTCAAAACTTCACTTAGAGAAAAGCAATTGTAACAGTGAACTTTTGAAATCATAAGACCGAAACGAATGCTACTTGCAAAATTATCTTGTATGCGTATATATCTGTACAAGTGTGAGTGGGTGCAGTTGATTTGATTTGTCACATGTATTAGTATAATAAAAAGTAATGTTTCTTGCGTGCTATACAGACAAAGTTTACTGTACATCGAAAAGGAGAGGGTGCAAAATGTAGCATTACACAGTCATTGCTAATGTCTAGAGAAAGATCTACTTAACACGAGGAAGGCTCGTTCAAAAGTCTGACGGCAGCAAGGAAGAGATTGAATTAAAGATTTGTTACAGAGTTTAAAAGAGAGTTAAAACAGACTTTTAAAAGCATAGAACAAGAGTAAAAGATAGAATTAGCAGACACGCACATAAATTTGAGCTTGAACAATAAACATTTATCTTTATTTTAAAACCTATGAGAAAAAAAAGTCAGCTGTGATTCTGCCATCCTGCTGTGCTAATTTTTTAGCGCAGCAGGCCTGGAAAATTTGCGCGTCTGGCAATTCTTTTTTAATTTATTAGTCACAAGTAAAGCTTATATTGACACCGGAACGACGATACTGTGAAGTTCCCCTAGTTGCCACATTCCGGCACCTCTGTGGGTCAATGCACCTAACCAGCACAAATGTCAGAACGTGGGAGAAAACTGGAACAGCCGGAGGAAACTCACACAGATATGGGGAGAATATGCAAACTCCACGCAGACAGTGGCCCAAACCAGGAATTGAACCCAGGTCCCTGGCGCTGTGAGGCAGCAGTGCTAACCACTGTGCCGCCCACATTTGTGGGTTCCCTTGAGCATTTGCACCATGCTTGCATTTCCCAGCGCTGGATTTTCTGCGCCAAAAATTGGCAGGGAGACACAGAAAATATTTAAATAATAATTTCTCTACAATTTAAGTGAGATTAGTCGGCCTGGGACTGAATTCTTTGGGCCTACTAGCCTCTTCCACACCGTCAAAGTATTTCACTCCAGCGATATTTAGAGTGGCTCCCCACTTTCGGGCAACTAACGGCTCAACCTCACTGGAGTGAAAGGGGACACTCGGAGACCCTCAGGGGGTTGGGTGGTGGAGGGATGGTGCCCCTTGGGCATGGGCATACACTGACAGTACCATCTTGGGACCCTGGACAGGGAGCAACTTAGCACTGCCCATCAGGCATAGGGCAGTGTCAGTGGGGATCCTGCTGCCACTCTGCCATTGGGATCAATGGCCTCCTTCCTGTCCCATCAATTGGGGAGGGCTGGGGGATGGCGGTAGTGTCCGCATTGCTGGGGTGTGGTGGGATTGGCACTGCTGCAGAAAGTTTGGGGGGGGGGGGGTGGAAGAAGGGGGGAGGTGTGGTTCACAGGGCTGGCCAGCAAACAGGAGGCTGGCAGCTTGGGGCTACTGCGCATGTGTAGAGTTCTACTGGTTTCAGCGTCCTGGGCAGGAGTAAGCCCCACCCCCTGAAATCTAATGATATTAGACTGGTGGCCTCTGCTGTGCACAGAATATGGGAGATTGTAGTCTGAACTCCCACTGAAAACAGCGCAAATTACTCCAAAGTTGCCCACAAATTCAACACTTAGATTTTTTTTTGTGAGAATTCTGCCCATTACTTATCTGTTCCTGACAATTCTAGTCAGACTGTCTTCAGTCAGTAAAGCCGTGGAAATAAAGGGAAGCCATCCGTATGACCTCTGCTTTCCCCCAATGGTAAGTACACAGATAAATCCTGCATATCTATTCCCAGATCTCCATCCTGACCTCAGGGCTGGATACTTTTGTGGAGAGTTTAAGGCATTAGGGAATTAGCCAATCGGAAATTTAAACTTCCCAATCTTCACATGACGTGTGTGTGTCAGGACTTCGGCCAGGTCCTGAAAAGCAACTCCCCATATACGTCCCCATCTCTGACAATCTGAAGACAAGAGTAGTAGATACAAAATGTGGTCTTTAAGTAATAGGACCCAGTTGTCCATATTATTTGATGCTAAGTGAAGTAGCACATTCAACACTGCACACAGCACTGGAACATTGTGATTGGCTTAATCATTCAGATATAGATGATCCCAGGTGGAATTTCCTGTCTGGACTGAATTGATTGATTTCAATAAAGAATATAATGCGTGAGCTAAATTATAACACCAACTCCACAGTTGGGGATGGGGAGGATGAGGTCAACAATCTTCAACATAGTAATTGCGGCAGGAATGATTTGCATAGTTGGCTTGGATGTCCCAATAAATGATAGGACATGCCCAGAACAGCTTGTCACATCAAATACTGTCAGAATTCATAAAAATAATTCTCCTTCAGTGAGTTAAAGACAGCTGTCAAACATTTCTAAAATGATATTCTACACACCCTGGACACACTTGCACCTTCTACCGTCGAAAATAAGATACAAAAGTCTGAGGTCATGTGCTGACCGACGCAAGAACAACTTCTTTTCTGTTGCCATCAGACTCTTGAATGGACCTATCTTACATTAAATTGATCTTTCTCTACTCACTGTAACACTATGACTAACACTACATAGTGCACCTTCCCTTTCCTTCTCTTTGACTGGCATGCTTTGTCTGTATAGCACACAAGAAACAATACTTTTCACTGTATACTAATACATGTATCAAATCAATAATCAAATCAAAAACAAATTCTGGTAATGAGTTAATGCCATTGATGAGCTGGGAAGATAGGGAAGGGAGCAAGGGCAGTGGGTGGGAATAAATACCCTCCACAACCGCAATTATATTTTAGAATAGCTATTTAAAAAAATTAAAACCATGCAAATGTCTTCAACCTGAAGGATTGAATGAGGTGAGAAGACAAGAAAGTGGAAATCTTTTTCCAACAGGTTACCTTGCTTAAAAAGAGACATTCACACATTTTACAACTACAGTCAAAGTATTATTATAATAAGAAAGTGAACCTTTGGTTTGGACTGAAAATATTTCTTTTTGCAGTGTATTTCACTCTCCTTCTTCCTCCATCTTAGCTAATGCCCACAATCTGAAACCACATTGTATTATTTTTATTTCTATGCAAACCTGCACAATATATTCAATTTGAAATTTAATTTGCCTTGACAAGAGATTCTGAAAAAGGCTGATGCCCGTATTCTTTCTGAGCCATATATTGCATTTGCCTTTATATACAACAGAAAGATTTAAATGTAACTTACGGTCAAGTCCATTGATGTACCTCATTGTTATCTCACAGTGCCCCCAGACTGCACTGACTATTGGGTACAGTTTTTTCCCTTTCAGGCTTCTGAAGGCCACACCCAAATATTGTCCATCCACTATGAAACTCAATGTTCCTTCATCCATATCCAAAACCACCAAGAAACTATCTGGCAGCACAAAGGATTCATCTGGTTCCAAAAATACCGGATAGGTTAGTCCTGGCTGATTTTTACTATTGTGATATAGTTTGTTGCGACCCAAGTCCCAGCCCCATGACTCACTGTTACTGCCAACTAAAGAGGTGTATCCCACAGAATGCAATGGAGCTTCAGCTGTTGCCACACCAACAACGGCATGTGTTCCTCTCTGCCTTGTCGGCCAGTGAATCTGCCAGACGTGAAGCCCTCTTGTATACCCAATTTTACCTCGGATACAATCTGTGCTTTGGGCTACTGGATGTCTGTGAAAGGTCACCTTGTCGTCTTCTTTTACAAAAATGTTCAGAGAACGGTCTTCATTGTTCCAGGCATGTTTTAGCTGAACAGCTCGAGAAGCCGATGGCATATCCAGCAGCATATCGAGCCGAGTTGGTTTGCAAAAGTCAGGGCCTCGTAACTCTCGCTTAACTGGTCGGAAGGCTGGTTCCCTCACATCCACAGACTTTATATTCCCTGAGATTTTCTGGCCCATTTCTTGGCTTAAAAACCACCGAGGAGATTATCTTGGCCTATTGTTACCTCATGTAAGCACTTCAGACAGAGCCAACAGTATGACAAGCAGACTGATTTATTTCCTCCTTTTGCAGCCAGAGAACAACTTCCTTCAGGGAAAACTCCTGAAAGTGAAAAGAAAGATCAAGTAAGTTCCAACAAGATGCTTTTCCTACATATGCTTTTCCTTCTTTTCTTCATGAACATTACATAATCCATCTTGTTTTCAGTTCAATGGAAAGAAATGTATATATGCAGGTCCATAGCTAAAATACGTAAGTCCTGTTAGACTTTAACCAGTAAAAGAACTGGAGGAGGATGTAATTTTCTCACATTATTGTAAGCTCAGACAAAACTTCCTCTGATTTATAATGGGATACAGACATTTTCCACCTTTGCTTGTTCAAGCCTCTCCATACATAGTGTTTGTGATGAGATCACCGTGCATTTTTGAAAAATTCTTTCAGACATTTCAAATTTAAATTTTCATTCATAAGTAAAGAATATTGCTCTGTCCCAGACAAAACTACTATGACCTGGATTTTCACTGAGTTGGGTTGACTCGGAAGCCCTTTAAAAAATGCAGGCAAATTTCATTTCTAGGATTCCTGACCCCATTCCCAAGCTGTCCAGATTTTCTGGAGTGCCTTGAAAGAGTGTGGGTTGGTTCCTGTCAAAAGCCCTCATCCGGTGATAGGCATGTCTGACACTTCCACAAGAGTCAGGCCAGATTTTTTAAAAGAATCATCGTTCACAGCTCCTCAAGGGAATGGTGAACAATAGCCTATATGAGGAGACCTTTTAAAGACCAGTTTAAAATATTCACCTCATGCCCTCTATGCCAAACTCTGTCCTCCCCATGGCGAGCTTGGCCCTTCCATCCACCCCTCCTGGTCCCATGCCAAGTTATGACACTTTCATGTCTATTAACTCACTCTGTGTTAGTGTATACACTACCAAACTTCCTCCAATTCATAATGGGATACAGACATTTTCCACCTTTGCTTGTTCAAGCCTCTCCATATATAGTGTTTATGATGAGATCACTGTGTATTTTTGAAAAATTCTTTCAGACATTTCAAATTTAAATTTTCATTCATATAGTAAAGAATACTGGTATCAACCTACAATATTTTTTCTGGGATGCAGCTGTTTCAACAAGCATTATGTATATCTGGGCTGCTTGACTGACAGCTCAGGGTTTCTGATCTTTGCTGTCAATTTCACAATGTTGGTCTAATGTTAAGTGCTTTCAAGCATTTGTCATTTTTAGTATTGATAGTTCAAAGAAACTGGATGAGTTGACGCATTAACTTGCAGTGAAATTACTTCTGTTCATCGGAGAAAGTTATGAGTGAATTACTTTTTTAAAAAAAGAGACCCTAATGTCAAGATAGGGTTCATTGCATCTGTACAGTAAATAGTCAATCAATGGACATAGCTTGGTTTAGGGACACGAGGAGCCGTGGAGAGGAGGGTGGATGGGTGAAAGTTCAGAGCTTGGCATGGGGGCATATGAGGAGCCACAGAGGGTGAATACCATGGGTGGGTATGGAGTGTTTGAAGGGTGAGGGGGTGTGTGGGGCAAGGGCCGGAGGGCTTTTATCCCTCAGCACCAAAACAGCATGCCTTATCACCCACAGCCCCTGTTTTCCAGGTCAGCTGGCCTGACCCCAGCTTATAACTATCCCTTGCATTGCAGATCCTGCATTTGAAGGCACTTTCTCCCATGAGGAACGGGCTGAGTCATTAATTTTCCCAATTCACGCCAACCATCTCAAGAATGAAAATCCAGGTCTATATGTTTTCAGATCCTCTTGCATTGAATCCTATTCAAAGGGAAATTAACACAAACATACTGAAATTTATAATGCAAATTATAAGATAATTTTTGCCATGCGAGAAAGTCTAAACAGATGGTCTGAAAAAAGTGTACATGCTCTCACTACACTTGAACAGTGCCTAAATTTGACTTGTTTATTTGTAACTCCATTTAACCAATGTGTTCATTGATACAACTATCAGGAAAGATAGTATAGGGATTAAAAAAAAGACAGCTGACCTGAAGGATCATTGAATTCTTATGGTGCAGAAAGAGGCCATTTGGCCCATTGAGCCCGCAACGACAATAATCCCACTCAGACCCTATCCCCGTAACTCCACACATCCACCCTGCTAATCCCCTAGACACTAATGTTCAATTTAGGATGGCCAATCAATCTAACCACATCTTTAGACTGTGGGAGGAAACGGAGCACCCGGAGGAAACCCATGCGGATACAGGGAGAACATGCACTGACAGACAATCACCTGAGGCCGGAATTGAATGCAGGTCCCTGGTGCTATGAGGCAGCAGCGCTAAGCACTGTGCTGCCCGATGTTTTTTGATATGAAGGGTTTGACAGATTTGAGGTGGAGAAGGTGGTTCCACTTAAGGAATTCAAAACTAGGTGCTAAAAACACGAGGTAATCACTTTGTTTAGGCAAATGAAGAAGGTAGGCAATTCACAACAATTTATACTAGCAAGGCAGATGCATTTAAGGAGAAGCTGAAAGCAAAGAATATGTTGAAAGAGCATGAAATAGTAAGTTGGGGTGGTGCTTATGTGGAGCATAAACGTTTTCCTAGACCTGTTAGGCCCAATTGCTTGCTTCTGTGCTGTCAAATTCAAGTAATGCTTTCACTTTTTGTATTTCTACATTTAAAACAAGAAGGGTGTTTTATATACAAAAGCATAGTGTTTTCCATCGAAGCCATGTAATTAAAATAAAAACAACAAGATCTTACCAACAAACTACCACAATGAGTTACCTGTCAGTGTTTTTAAGAAAACAACAGCCCAAGTGGATTGAAGAAAATCCAAAAAGTGGGATGTAATGCGTGTTCTAAAAAGCAGTTGAAATGAAAGACTATTTAAACTTGAAGCAGAACTAGATTCAAAATGAAAGTGGGGAATGTGTAGGATCTACTAAGGGGCAGAAAGCAGTGATATTGATTGAAGGGGTTGTTTAATGAAGGGCCAGAGAAAAGTGCTGAATAGAATCCATCAGGCAATCAGTTTTGGTCTCTACTGTTTCCAGTTTATATCAGTGAGCAATTTAGAAGCTCAGTGCAAACTGGGAAAGACACAAATGATTATAAACCAGAATTCCATTTTCTAAAGATCTTTAGTTACCAGCTACCAGGTCTCTCCCACAACTTGGATCCACCTGAAGGCAAAATTCTAAATTTTGTGGATCTGAAGCTTTATTTTTGGAATTAGTTCTTCACAGGTACACCAGTCAAAATAGACCCTGTTACAAGTTCATAGGGAGACCCTCATCATGTTTGAATATGCAAATGTGAGAATGGCTCCCTTAAGAGGATGGGTTGAATAGAAGGCGACAACTTAACTTAATAACTTCAAAATCAGTTGGGTAAGTTGGAGCGGTGACATGAAGTTTAATATAAAAGAAGTACTAAATATAAAATTAATATGAGGTCCAATTACTTGGATGGGTGCCGCTCCAACAACACTCAAAAAGCACCCTGCTTGATTGGCACATTATTCACCACCTTAAACATTCACTCCCTCCGCACGGATGCACAGTGATAGTACTGTGTACCATCAACAAAATACACTGTAGCAACTCACCAAGGCTCCTTAACAGCAACTTCCAAACCTGTGATCTTTACCAGCTAGAAGGGAAAAGGCAGCTGATGCACAGGAACCTGTCAGTTTACCACAAGATCATACATTGGTGGTGGGTGATGGAGGGATGCCTCGATATGCTCATTTGTGATGGGGCCTGCCGGCAGCAGGAAGAGCACTTACTGTTCCACCATACAGCAGCACTGTGAAGTGATGAATCGATCTGTACAGGTGGTGAATCTTGACCCTGCTGAAGAATACCTGACTATCCTGTCTTGGCAGATATCTGGGAGCTCATCCAGTTGAATAATGTAACGGAGGATGATTCCTTAAGGTTTGGCCCAAATGATGGACTCATTTTCTGTATGGAGTACTTTGCCAACAACTTTGATTGGCTGGCAGATTTTCTAGGTCATGTGGAAGATGACTATATACTATTTGATTGTCCAAATCAAATTGAGCTTTACACTCATCTTCCAGTAATGAAGCAGCTGATGGAACAGTTGCAGCAATGGGAGTTTTGTGTCTGTGGGGTATTTCTTGTTGACTCTCAATTAATGGTGGAGTCATTCAAGTTTGTGTCAGGTGTATTGACAGCTCTCAGTCCAATGGTGTCTCTGGAAATTCCTCAGGTCAACATCATGACAAAAATGGATTTACATAACAAGAAAACAAAAAAAAAGAAAATCAAGAGAAATTTCCATTCTTTCGCTGTTATTAGGTGAAAATACCTAACCAAGTATCTTCCAGACAGTACTGTGGATGTTTCTACATCACACAGACTGCACTGGCTCAAAGAGGCAGATCACCACCACCTTCTTAAGGGGAATTAGAGACGGGCAATAAATGCTGGCCTAGCCAGTGGTGTTCACAAAATTAGTTTTCTTCTCATGAGTAGTGAAATTGATAAAATATCAGAGTGTTGGAAGACTCAGCACTCGACGTGTCCAATCACTCAAATATCAATAAACATAGAATGCTAAACTATTTAAAGAACATAAATAGGAAAAAATGTCAATGCCATTCTGGTGAGCATTTTGTCCATAACTTTAAAAGCATTACTAAATTACTGCCTCAACATGGAACCAGTAATTCTCAGGCCGCAGAATGGACAAGTTAGCATCACCTGCTGTGGAACAAGTCTGCATGTCTTTGATCAGCAATCTATTATGTTAAAAAAAATTTCAAACCAAGTGTGAATTGAATGTCCTTTTTCAAAAAAATCTTTTGTCTTGCTCGAGCCAAACATCTCGTCAACATCCAGCAGCTATCTTACATGTGAAGACAGTACACACCAATGCTAGTGTTTATTTTCCCCAAGAAATTTACAACTGCGCTTGCAAGGCCCACAACTGCCTAGCCTTTGGCCTTTAATTCACCATGTTACATCTAGCTGATCTCTTCAAGCACTCCTATTATTGCTTCCCATTTCTAACAAAATCCCATTTACAGTCTTTGAAGTCTCCATGGGTTTGTCTTTGCAATTAGATTGGCGGAGTATCTTACTTATCCAACAAACATCTTTTGTGAGCACTTATCACCATTTTTGAGAAGTGGCATTATATTCAGTTCCCAGAATATAATTTTAAAAAAAGCAGATGGAAGATTTCACTGCAGAAAGAAAGAAAAATTTACAACCTACAAAATATTTTGTGAAAGCTAAGAAAGTCCATCTTAGTCTTTCTAACTTTTATGAAGTGCTCACTAATTGTTTAAAGGGCAAATCCAAAAAGTTCACATGCCTAGGAAGGGGGATCATTGACAAAAGTTTAGATTGAAATGGCAAATGGACATTTATTTATTAATGTACAAGTCACAGTGGTAATTGCTCAGTCAGCTGTCGCATTGTTTCTGACTGGGATGGTGACAGTGGGGCAAAAGGTAAAGGATAGTTGAAATTCATCCCATTCTCACTTCTGTACTTTACAATTCAGGATGAAAGAGCAATCAGGAATGGGAATCTTCACCAATCCTATGTCAGCTGAGCTCAATTAGCTCAGCAATCAACATGGGACAAATCTGGAAATCTTTTGAGTCTATATAATTCAAAATTACATGATGAAGTGCATTCACTTGTTGAGTCTCAGAGATAATAAAAATCATGTCCAGAAATCAAAATATGTTGTAGTTTCCTGTGAGATAGAAAAAAAACCTCTTGCTTTTATAAAGAATTCCAAATGATCCAAGATGCTTTGCAGCTGTTTAAGTACTTTTGAAGTAGGAAAATGCAGCAGTATTAATTTGCAAAAAGGCAGATCCCCAAACAGCAGTTACAATTTTAGTCATGTTGGTATAGGGATAAATGTTGACCTAGGCATTAGCAGAATGTCCTGCACTGATTTAAATAATGCCTTATGTATTGTTCTTTTTTTGTTGTGTTTGAATACAAGAGTCTGTTTGCTATTCATGCTCACTGTGCTTGATTAATTAAACCTGGGTATGGACCTCAGGGCAAGTAAACACATTTTAGAAAGAGCTGGAAGCATGGAATAGACACTGTGAAGCATTGCACAAAACTCGTGTAAATGAAGTTCCTGCACACAAAGAACAAGTATCCTCTCTGCACAGATCTGAGGTACAAAATGTACAACATATCAAATCCATGTGAGTGGGCATAAGGCCATTGGTTTAACATCTCATCTGAAAGATAGCCCTTCTGACAATGCTTTGCTCAGTAATGCATTGAAGTGCTAGCCCAGTTTATGTTTCAAGTCCTGGGGTGGGACTTGAATTCATGCTGAGTGAGAGTACTACTCAGCTAAAGATTGTCCAAAGATGCTATTTTTCAAAAATTGCTTACACACAGTAAAGGCTGTCAGCAAGCACTTAAAACTTGCACTTTCAAATGATTTGCAACTTGGATGATTTGGACTGGGCAAATTGGATACATTTCATGAATAATTAATTATTAAATTGCATTTTTTTGGTTTGGGTTACTTGTGCAATTTGTTTAAAAAAGACCTTCACGATATTGTCCTCAGTTCATCACTCAATGAGCTGTCCCAGTTTGCCAGGAATGACAATCAAGTGGACGGGCGTGTCTTTTCTATCACTTTTTGCTATAAATGTTCTTATCAATACTGAAAAGTTCAGACTTATTTGACATATCCATCCATTTTTCTTCATATGTCAGTATTCCTGGCAAGAGCAAAACAGCAACTCTGATGATCTAATCCATACTTCCCCCTCTGCTGGCTGTTAATTAGTTCAGGAGAATGGTTTGGACAACTTTTTGCTCATATTTTTCTTTTCCAAAGTTTCTGATTTTCACTTGCGCTTTTTTGATTTGATTTATTGTCACGTGTATTAACATACAGTGAAAAGTATTGTTTCTCGCATGCTATACAGACAAAGCATACTGCTCATAGAGAGGGAAACAAGGGAGTGCAGAATGCAGTGATACAGTCATAGCTAGGACGTAGAGAAAGATCAATGTAATGCAAGGTAGGTCCGTTCAAAAGTCTGATGGCAGCAGGGAGGAAGCTGTTCTCGAGTTGGTTGGCACGTGACCTCAGACTTTTGTATCTTTTCTCCGACGGAAGAAAGTGGAAGAGACAACGTCCAGGGTGCATGGGGTTCTTAATTATGCTGGCTGCTTTGCCGAGGCAGCGGGAAGTGTAGGCAGAGACAACGGATGGAAGGCTGGTTTGTGTGATGGATTGGGCTACATTCACGACCTTTGTAGTTCTTTGTGGTCTTGGGCAGAGCAAGAGCCATACCAAGCTGTGATACAACCAGAAAGAATGCTTTCTATGGTGCATCTGTAAAAGTTGGTGAGTGTCATAGCTGACATGCCAAATTTCCGTCTTCTGAGAAAGTAGAGGCATTGGTGGGCTTTCATAACTCTAGTGTCAGCATGGTGGGAACCAGGGCAGGTTGTTGGTGATCTAGACACCTAAAACCTTGAAACTCTCAACCCTTTCTACTTTGTCTCCATTGATGCGGACAGGGGCATGTTCTTCTTTATGCTTCCTGAAGTCAATGACAATCTCCTTTGTTTTGTTGACATTGAGGGAGAGGTTATTGTTGCCGCACCAGTTCACCAGATTATCTATCTCACTCTTGTACTCTGTCTCGTCATTCTCACTCCTACGTTCCCACCACGCGACCCCAAATGCCATTGTGTTGAAATTGGGAATTCATTTCTTACAAGTGCACCAAACTCTTCCCCAAATCTGCTAAATAACCCTGATCTTATGCCTTTGCTATATGATCGAATGTGATTAGTCTATTAGTGGCATAGTATAAAACTATAAATTTGAAAAATTCAAATACTTTTAGGCTCTTGCTCAATGCATTTTTTTAAAGCTATTTAATTTTTTTGATCCTACATGCCTCATAGACAGGTTGTGCGTGTCAGACTTTTTAAACATCTACAGTTTTTCATGAACAAAATCTTGATCCAACTCCAAAATAACATTGTCTTGTAGTCATTATGGTAATAGATAGGCTCAGAATTTCCTCCTGATTTGCGTACACACACACACACACACACACGACAGGATTTTCCATGCATCTTTGTGGTGTGTTTAGCGATGGTAAAGGTGGCCCGCCATTGCCCAGCCGCAGGATATTGTGATCCCTCTGTTGTCAACAGGATTTCCTGTTCTATGCACCTTCTGCCACCAGGAAAGCTGCGGTGAGGTTTGCCATTTGTGGTACTGGAAGATCCCGCCTGCAAGAACGGTCAGCAAATTCCAACTATCGTCTGGACACAAACAAGCCAAGCAATGCCAATAAATCATGGAAATTTGGACATAATCACATTATATTTGTAACTGCAAAATGTCTAAGTAGCTGTAATTCTTTAAGCACGTGCATTAAACCCACACAACATTCCAAAGTGTTCCTTCAACTAAATTATCTTGGGGTGGAGGTGAAGTTCGTCACATTGTGCCCAGATTCTTAAGCGTGCAAGAACACTAGATCACATGAATTCAGCACAAATCAGCTGACCAGCATTGAATTAAAGCCTCACATTGGCCCTGCTGTGGCCATAAATAATACATCTTCAATGCTTGCTCAGTTTCTGATTTTCTTCTGCAGGGAGGGAAAAGTTAAAAATGCATTAGAGTCTATACAGTATTATTTAAATTAATGTACTGTGTCAGCCAGTGAGTTGGAGGTGGAGCAGGACTCGGAGGACACTTGCATTTAAGCAGCTCACTTTCAGCAGTGGAGTCTCCAGTTGTGATTGATCGGAAAGTTACCCAACCTCTCCATTCTGGCTGGGATTTGCAGCAGAGATTAAATACTGTTTATTTTGTAGCTTCTAGCTTTATATAGAGGGGAATTTTCTCCCCTTACCTTTAATACTTGCACAACAAACAGTGGCACGTTGAGGCTCCATTGGCAATCGATCTGTCACAAATTAACTATACTCAGTGATATTGCTTATTCAAAAGAGATTTTACATTCCGGTTTGGTTAGTACAAAAATGTGAATGCAATTTTACCTGTCTACATCTTCCTAAAATTTATTACATTTTCAAGTTTTGTGTCCTCTGCAAACTTTGAAATTATTCTCCTTACACCCAAGTCCTGGTTTTAAAATAGAACAAGAGCAACACTCCTAATATTGGCCCTTAGGAGTCACCACTGCGTGTCACCCTGAAGTCTGATAAACTATTGATCGCCACAACACTCTGGTTTCTATCTCAGACAATTTTGCAGCCACATTACCCGTGCCACTTTAATCCCATGGGTTTCTGTTTTGCTAACAAGTCTATGATGTGGCATTTTGTCCATTTATGTACACCATTATTTCAATGGAGGACTTAGCTTATCAGCACATTTTGCCTTCAACAAATCCATTTTGCAATTCCAATTTGATGACCTGAAATAGCATTTATTGACAAATTAACTCATGCTCCATTGGTTCCAGTTGCAGCTGTTGCAGAAAAATTCATTTTCTTTTACATCTGAAACAGCTTAGTGCAGAAACTCTGCCAACGAACAGTCAGAAAAAATACCAACCTGACCAAATAGCATTGCTGTAATATTTCACACCTTACAGGATTCTCTAAAATATTCCCAATTCTTAACACATGGTGGTCTTTTTAAAAAAGTATACAAATGCAAATTATGTCTAATAACTTTGATAATAATCTAATAAAATTGGTTTACAAAATAAAAATCAGCATCAGACAAATCAACTGAAGTTTTAAACAGAACTCAACATTAACATGATAACTCCAGTAAAAAAATGAAATATTTTTATAAAAGGAAATCGCACAGGGCAAGAGAAAAACAAAGTTTGATCAGGATCTCTGCACGTGAAAAGTGAGAACCATTTATTTTATTGAGTAATCCTTTAAATTTTTTAATGAAATGTAAACAAACCTCTTTTGCAGACATTTGTAAAGAGAATAGTGCAGATAGGGTTGCCAACTTCTGCTGGATATATTCAGGAAAACCCAGGCAGAAGAGACATCATGGAACCCTGCTGGCATGACGCAAGCTGATCCCATCCCGGGAGGGCAAAGTGCAAAGCCTCGGACTCTAGTGGGGCGGGGATGATGTGTTTCTTTGAAGCACATCACACAAAGTACTTTTGGTCATTTACTCTGCTCATTTAGAATTGCCTTGTGCAGGCACCGTCTGGGCTCCTGCTGGAACAGTGCTCAGGCAGCAGCCCTTTGAAGCAGCCGCTGCTGAATTCTTGCCCCCCTTCAGGGACTGCTGCTGGGCAGCCTCCAGAGCCTCCTACTAGAGAAAAACAGTCCCCATTCTGTTACTCTTCTCCACACTTCACGTGAGAGCTTAACCTTTAAGATTATTGACAGGAGAAAACAGGCAGTTTAAGTGCACTATCCTTACTTAACCCACATCATCAGACCACCATTTTACAATGAACGAAAAGCATATTAATTTCTTTGCTCAAAATAATATTTTTGAAAGGACATTCCCACCCATTCCAGGAAGATTGGCAACCCTAACTTCAGAACATGCACTTAGCTGTTTCACAAGCTTAAATTTACTCTGAAACAGGCTCACAATTTTACTGTAATCAATTTCAAGAAAATTTAGGAGTGGAGTTCTGCTGGAAATGGGTTTAGGTCACATCAGCAAGAGCACTTTGATTGACCAGACTATGAGGGATTTAAGGGAATCTTGTGTTTCTGAAGAACAGTAAAACAACCAAAAATATTTTCTTTCCTTAATTTCTCTCTTCTGAAGGCATTGATCACTTGTTGAATGATACCACGGTACCAGTTATCTATGAAATCTCACAGCTAGATGATCACAGCTATAATCATTTCATTCTTTAGCAATTTCAACCATGGCATAACTTAAATGGCTTCCCGTTTTTCCTGATCACTGTTTGTTAATCATTAGGTGGCACAGTGGTTAGCACTGCTGCCTCACAGCTCCAAGGACCTGTGTTTGATTCCTGGCTTGAGTGACTGTCTGTGTGGAGTTTGCATGTTCTCCTCATGTCAACGTGGGTTTCCTCCAGGTGCTCCGGTTTGCTCCCACAGTCCAAAGATATATGGGTTAGGTGGATTGGCCATGCTAAATTGCCCCTTTGTGTCAGGGGGACTAGCAAAGGTAAATGCATGAGGTTATAGGGATAGGGCCTGGGTGAGATTGTGGTTGCTACAGACTTGATAGACCGAATGGCCTCCTTCTGCACTGTAGAATTCTATGATTTCCACTAAAGGCCAAATAACTTGACTTTACTGCTGGCTCAGTGATGCAAACTCCTACATTAGATATAGTATGCTGGTATCAGTAATGTTAGATATGTGGAAATTAACACAAACTCAGATTTAACCATTATATATGGGCTGTGAACCTCCCTTGTGTGAAACGTAAATTAAACATTCTTGCCTCAACCAATTCTACTTTCATTCAACACTAATAAAGACTGGGACATCTGGCAGATTCCCCCTACCCCCCTTAATCTCAAAGTTGCTGAAGCTAAACTGGAACACAGATCAATGCCCTGAGATGAGCAAATCCAGCACAAACGGAGAATCAGAGCTTCCCATCACAATCAGTCAACTGAATTCAAGAAATCCTCAGGAGGCATTCAGTTTCAGGTATTCTTAACTGTGCTTGGAGGAAGAGGCTAGGTTTTTGTTCTGTGATTGAATATACGCTGATTATACAGCAGTTAAATATGCAAATTATAGAGATGATTTGTATTTTCTTCCCCCTCCCACCCCCCCATCCCAGAAGTATCACTCATGTCCAGCACAACAGCCAACACTGCAGCAGTCAATTCCTTTCCCCTCTATAGCTCAGCTTCTTGGCAAAAAAAACCCATCTATTTTGGCCACAGCAGTTAGTTCTTTATTTTAGAGTAAGTTTAAAAACACGCTCATCATATAGGCTTTGAAACATTTCTCAGTATAGTGCCCAGTTTTACTGCAAATAGTTAGCTGAAGTTACATTTGAGCCTTTTTAACATATAATGGAGCCCTGGCAATCATTGCAGATCAAATAGCGGAGATACAAATAGATCTTGCTGCGCGTAAACATTGCTGCACCAGTAATATATCAAACCTTTGCAATCGGTTTACCCTTCAAGAACTAGAGGTAACAAAACAAATTTTGCCAAATTCATTTTAACAAAGATAAATATTGTGCTTGAATCATGAATCTTTGACAATGATGCCTTGCAGAACTATTTTGGATTGTCCCCCCAGCTTTCTTCACCTTTTGGCATTCACTCCGATTTTGATTTAAAAAAAAGTGTTTACAGTTCATATTTAATAACGGTTCAAATTAACCCACATTTCTAAGGCAAATATAACAGAGTTACAAAGGTTAGCATTTGAGAAGATAAATATTAGCATAAAAGAAATACTCACCATATCAGCCAGTTACATTTGAACTGAATTAGAAGGTGCAAATACTGCCTGTCCACTTGTTAATATACTGCTGTCTTTGTCAGCGGAGCTTTTGTAGAAATTAAGCTATTAACTAGGCACGCACACATTAAATCGGGGAAAAAACAATTTAGAGAAACCTAATAGGGAGGGTAAAAGAGAGAATTCTGAACCAACTTAACTTGCAGTGCAGAAGCTGTGGGAAGCACACATCTGTGCAGT
Source organism: Carcharhinus amblyrhynchos (assembly GCF_965287045.1). Classification (NCBI taxonomy): domain Eukaryota; kingdom Metazoa; phylum Chordata; class Chondrichthyes; order Carcharhiniformes; family Carcharhinidae; genus Carcharhinus; species Carcharhinus amblyrhynchos. The sequence goes on along the minus strand of NC_137326.1, from coordinate 95,338,679 downwards.
AATCAGCAGCAAATAAACAGGGCAGAAGTACTTCCTTGCTCAGTGTGAAGCCAGGCAGGCTGATACAGGAAGGCTAGCAAAAACAGAAGCTTGCAAGCTGAACATAGCCATCAAGGTATGTGTCACAGATCATTTTTGATAAAGCCTGTACCTTCCATCACAGTAAAAGGAGCCCTGGTGTGCTTAAAAGCCTTGCTTTCAGTTAGAGAGAGAACGACAGCCCAAGAGGAGAAGTCTCGAGATGAAGCGAGTGCAGTGCCCTGTCGTGAAAGCTGATCTAGCTGATCTCATCACATAAGGCTACTAATCCACTGATCTGGGAATGAAGAACAGATGGTGACGCCCCTTTCTCCAAACACCACAGAGAGGCTTGCCGCCCAGGTCTGCAGACAGACTTAAAAATAAATTGGTGGCAGAACATTTTTCTTTATGTCATGCACACCCTGGAAACCAATATGCTCATAGAAGTCTACACGTGCACTACACTGATTACTAAAATAGAGACCAAATGGTGTTCTTAAAGCTGGGACAAAGATCTTGCAACACTAAAGCCCCACTGCAGGAAGCCATCTGGGGCTGTCTGCAACACACCAGATTGGCAAGGGTATGAATTGCCACCTTGAGGCCACATTGATGTGCAGCACAAAAGCCGCCCATTGTTTCCACTTTGAGAGGAGCCACAGGCATCTAATTACAGAAGTGCACATTAGGGGAGGTGCTTCCAGTCAGCAGACGTCAGGACAGATGGCAAACAATAAAAAGAGAGCAGAATGTGCACAATATATTATACTCAGAAACAAAAACATTCCGATTAATTTGATAAACATATGTTTAAGAACGAACACAGGCCAGCAATCAAAATAAACTGGCTCATCCCCACCAGCTGCACAAAGCAAAATTCTGTATTAACTTCATCCTTAGATGTGGACACTCCACAACTTCAGCTTTTAAGGGCAGGTTTTTAAAAATTGGAGATGCTCTTACCTTCAAAACTTGAAAGTTGTCTGCAGTTACATGTGAAATTTATTAAATAATTCAAAAAGGGAAAAAAAGACATTTAATGAGATAGTGGAATAAACAACCATGGTTTATCATGAATATTTATTAAAAATTAAATGAAGTCACATATCCTCAGTATTGGATTCGGCATAATTTATGACCAAATATCTTTAATAAGCAAAATATACATCGCTTTTAAACAATTCTACTAGAAATTCTTCTATGTTCTGATGTGCACTGTAAATATGTAAATATTTTTAATCTTAATATAAACCACATCAGATAATAATGCCACACAACTAACGTACGTTTCTTAGACAATGTGTTTAATATTGGTCCATTAATCAAGTTCAGTTTGGGAAGAATGAGGAGAACAAGGAGGGACAAAGAGGCTGAGACACACAGGTTATACAGCACATACGGTGCATCACAAATCAGTTAAACTGACTACCATGAGCAGCTAAATCTTTGGGCTGATGCCAAAGCACCTGCAAGGATAAGACAAGGTCATCAGGATGCAGGTGAAAGGTTAAATATAAAATCTATAGCAAATGTGGGTCACCAAGTGGATAATAGGTCATTCCAATCAATGTGCATTACGCATAGGTAACCATTATTTGTTCAATAGATGAACTACTAACGTTTGAATTCACAAAGTTTTAAAAATTCTTAAACCAGATGTTTTGATGCCAAGAGAAAATATGTCAGCCAAACTCCTTTAATAAGCACGATTCAATTTAACCGTAAAATAAACACTTTGAAAATGCAGCAAAACTACTCACGATTCAGTTTTTCATGATCACTATAACTGGATTGAAATGAATCGTCATGTATTAGAAAGCTTAGCATCTCAACCCACGTTTACTGCAGATTCATGTGTCTACATCATTCTTTTAAACAATAAAGTAGAACCACAGATGAATCAGTGAAGCAATGTACTAGGCTTACTGTAAGGATTTTATTAACATTAAGTTAATGCATTAACTATATTTTATGACTTCCATTACTTGAACAACATGGAATATAAAATTACTTTCAATTCTACACCTTCTTCGCCTCCTAATGGCTTTATTCCCACATGCACAAGGAATTTTTAGAATTGAATCACACAGACTAGTAACTATGGACTGGGTCTTCTGGTCTGCAGAGATGCCATGATTGACCTCGAATAAAATACACCCTTACTTTATTCTGCTGTTGGAGCTAGTGTTCTTGACGTGGTGAGGAATCATCTCAGAAATCCACAAGCACGGATTTCTGGCAAGGGGAAGAGATGGTGAGGGCATGCATTCCTCTTGATAGCAGCAGCCCAAATAACTCCCCTCAAGGTTGTTTGAGTGCTGGGCCAGAACCCAAATTTACATTATGAAACCAGATTAGACCACAACAAATGTTTCTCATTGTAAGGATAGAATGTTTTGCTCCAGGCGTAACTCCACTTAGGGATCTTTTATAGTCAAACAAATTTTATTTTGTAACAGTTTAAATATAACTCTAACAAATTAAAACAGCTCAATCATTAACAGTTGAACAGTATGCAAAAATGAAAGGAAACAAATTTACTTCCTAGCTAATGATTGTTCCAGTTTCCAGGCCTATTCATGCATGGATCAAACCATTTTTAAATAAGTAGTTAGCAAACACTGACATGCTTGCTTTAACATTTGTTACTAGTCTTGGAGTATTCAGAAAGAGAAGGATGGAGTTCCAGAAGACTGCAAAATCCTTCTAACTTCAACAAGGCTTCAGCTGATACTAACTACTTTCTGCGAAAGCTTTTTTTTTCTCTGCTACAGACCCAGATCTGCACATCAACCACAGTGTCACATGACTCTGTCCAATAACTCTAATCAGAAATCCCCTGGGAACCTAAGTAAAAAAAAGGTCCTTTAGCTCTACTTAAAATCCACACTGGCAAGGTTGAAATGAGTAATTATCCTGCTGTCCCAAAATCTGAGCTGCATTCCCTCCAGACATACCAACTATCTGTTGCATAAAGCTGAACTTTTAAACATTCTCCTTAAACAAAAAAAAACTATATCAATTGCATTACTATCATTGCACAGTCAGTATGCTGGCAGTGTTATGGTGAGTTATCTTTTAAAGATTTTGCTTTAAATACTTCTAATGTTTTATACACTTGTTGGTTTTGAGTTTCTAGTAGGGGATAAGGGTAAACATTATTCGGATGGGGAGAGATCAGGAGGCAGAACGTATTTGGGTGTATGGTCGGGGGGAGGGGGGGGGCGCAAGGCGAGCATTGGAGGAATTGGTAAAATGAGCAATGCCAGGACGGTGGCTGTAGACTGTGAACAGTGTTGCAGGTTAGTATTGATTGGGGTGGAGGAGGAGTGAGTGTTGTTCAAGGTGGGAATGTGAGAACACAGTGAATGGTGGGTGAGAAGTGTAAGGAATGCAAAGAGAGGTGAGCATTCTTGGTGGCAGAGGCGGGGGGTGCACGAGCATGGAAAAGTCAGTGGATTTTTTTTTAAGATGTTTTCGATAAAGCTTCACCATTGTCAACCTTGTTCTATGCCTGTGATTAACAATGAGAAAATCCTTGGGAAGTTTTCTGCGTAAATATAGGGCACGAAGTCCAAGTCTCCAATACCAAAGACAGCTTGCGTTCACCAGGTAGGGTAATTCTGCCCTTTGGAAGTTTAAACTTCCTGGTAACTACCTCACGTATGAGGGTCAGAACATCCTCAGGGCGCTGATGTAGGACAGTGGCAAATGTCTCAACATTTTCTGCTGTTGCCGTCAGCAGATTCAAGCCGTGATCTCTAGTCTATACTCAGCTGTTCAGAGGAACATTAACAGATTATAGTTGTCCACTCTTTGGAACTTTGGCCTGGCAGAGGATAGTGGATTGGGTGGTGGTGGTGGTGATGGGGTGGAGGTTGGGACAAGAGATAATGGGTGAAGGTAGAGAGGAGGAGGGAAAAAAACAATATTAATGTTGAACATACTCAGCAACTCATCATCTACAGTCCTCTGGATCAGAGAATTCCAAAGATTCATAATCCTCTGAGCGGAAAAATTTTCCATCTGAGTCTGAAATGGCCATCCCTCATTCTGAGATTAGTTCCAGGCTCTCCAGCATGGAAAAAGCCTCTCAGTAGCTTTACATTTTCTGGCCTGCAGAAAGCTTACAGATAGATTTTTGAACATTTGGGCTTCAAGTGATATGGAGAGAGAAAAGTTAAGATCAGCCATAATCTTATTGAACATGGCATCTCCTGTTCATATTTTTTTTAATGTGAAATTCTTGTATGTTAGATAAATTCAGTTAAGAATTGATGCCTATTTAAATTGCATCACCTCTTTTAGAGTGCTCTTCTGTAATGTTGCTGTAGGTGGCCATGTTTTCTACTGTTCAGATCAAAGCCAAGTCGTCTTACATCTGCTGGTCTGCAAATGGATTATAAGGCAGCCTAGCTATATTGCAATAATTGAGTTACTAACATGTAAATTAAAATCAACGTTTTGATACCTATCAAACTATTTCTGCTGGTCATGAAACTACAATCTTGCTTTGTTTAAAGTGCCTTATTACTTCTTTTATTTAAAAGATAATGGATTTAGTTGCACTATAAACTAATGAATGAAGATGCACAAATTAAGTGTAGCAATGATCCTTTTTGTTTAGTGCTGCAAATTGTAAAATCACCAATCACGTTAACGCAAGGATTACATTGTTTTGGAGCAAACAGGAACTGAAATGGTTCTTGTCACAAACAAAAAAATTCCAATCTGGGGTCTGTAAAACTTGCAGCACACATGTAAATCATTTCACAATGATCATATAGTAATCTGAATTACACTCTACAGTTCAACAGGATGCAAGGATGCTTAGGATGGGAAATATTAGTTATATGATTCATAAAGAAATGGAAACTAAATTTGATGAGAATCTACATCTGCACTAGCAGTCATGTGCCTAGTAACAACATAATGGTCCGAGTCTACCAGCCACATGGAGAACAGCAACAAGTGTGAATTTCAAGTGGGATTGTTTCTGATTCATGGGAACCAGGCGATGAATAGCTAAGTGTAAAAACGCAAAACTTTAAATGGATTTAATAAATGAGATTGAAAAAAAGCAGCTTGTATTAGTGCTAAAGGGAGTGAGACAAATCGAGTGAATCATGCAAAAGTCAAATGGCTTCCACAACAGCTACAACCAATGATTAACTGGGAGTTTGATAATGTCTTTGAGACATTTGAGAAGTCTAAACAAAAGTGACACTCAGTAGATTTCTAAAAGACACTAATGAAAAGAAAAGGGTCACCTCTATTTGGGTAGAAGAAAGGGTTAAAATTGTTTAATGACTAGGAGCTGAGTGAAGGTAGCAGCAAAAAAATCCAGAAAACCTTTTTGAAAAAAATCAGCACACATCTCAAAATAAAATCAAATCATTGGATCTAACCATTTGAGTTTTAAGGCCTAATAGGGGAGCCTGTTGACAATTTCAAAACAAGATTGAAAGATGAAGCCCAAGAGATTTCATTGTAAAGGACAAACTCATAACGCAGGTTATCGACACTACTGGGGCACAAGAAGTCATGAGTAGATAGGTGAAGACTCTGACTGTCCACACAGCTAGCTTTCAATTAAGTCAAGAGAAGGCTACAGGGTTGACATAGTGGGTGGGATTTTCCAATCTCAATCACCCTGAAACCTGAAAATCCCACTCAAGATCAACAGGTCTTTTCATGCCACCCTCACTTGCTCCGATTCCTGCGGCGGGCAGGACGGTAAAATACACTCCAGTGAAACAACAACAAAAGGAATACAAAAACAGAGAGAAAAATGTGCAGTTGTTGTGGATAACCATACAAGTTCACAGACAAAAGTTGAAATCTCAATGTGGTTCAAACTACAGACCTTGTAAAAAGACAAATCACTGGATAAAGGTGTGCAGAAGAAAGGAATTAAATTCGTTATCAATACAAAACAACAGGGCAAACGTAGAAGAAAATAAACCACAGTATCCATGCCCTTGAAATTCAATTTGAGATCTTAATAAACATGGGAACCATACACCTCCATGAAATGGCTGGATATAACAGTTCCCAGAAGAAAGAAATTCATACAACTACTCAGGTCAGGAACAGGATGAGAAATGAACCCATAATGGTAAGTCTGAAGCTTGATAATGGAGCACAGAGTAATATCATTCCACTAAGTCTTTTACCAAAAAGATTTCTTCTGACAGCTTGAAGGAAAATGGTTACCCAAGGACAGACACCCTCAAACCAAGCAACATCATGCTAATGGCACATGAGGGAACTGAGATCTAACACCTCGAAACAATCCAAATCAGAGGGACACACAAAGGAAAATACATTAATGGCAATGCAACACCAACAGTGTCACCAGCAAGCAACATAACATCAAAATTATGGTTTTAGTCCTGAGAAAACGTGGTCTCAGCCCTTCTGGGGAATGGGCAAATGAGAACACAGAAAATCTGCTACAGGAAATGAGATACACAAGTCATACTCCAGTTGTGGGTGTTAAAGTAAACATATCCTACATGAAGGTGCAAATTATGCATCAGGTTACATAATAGATCATAAATTATCAGAATTATGGCAATGAACACAACGCATCACTGCCAAAATCAGTTAATTTATCAAGTTCCTATCATAAGAAGATATAATGAGGTCTTATTATCTCACTCATCTGGCCTATTGCACCCTTTATTTTAATACAATAGCAGACCAGTTTTCTGCCCAGGCATATCATAGCCTGATTTGAATAGACAATCATTCCAAAGTTTGCTTAGCATGAAACATCTTATCATTTCATGTTAAAAAGATAAAAAGTAGAGAAAAACAGTGGGAAATTTCAGTTTACAAAAACAAGCAGGATTTGCAGAAGTGTGGGTTCTTTTTAAAAAGAAACTTTCATGGGTATGGGCATTTCTGGCTAGGCCAACAGGAGTGCAACTTTGAACAAGAGGTGGCACAGTGGTTAGCACTGCTGCCTCACAGCTCCAAGGATCCTGGTTCAATTGTCTGTGTGGAATTTGCACGTTCTCCCCATGTCTGTGTGGGTTTCCTCAGGTGCTCTGGTTTTCTTCCAAAGATGTGAGGGTTACGTAAATTGGCCATGCAAAATTGCCCCTTGGTGTCCCAGAATGCATTGGTTAGAGGAATTAGAGGAGTAAATACGAGGGGTTATCGGGATAGGGTCTGGGTGGGATTGTGGTTGGTGTAATCCTGATGGGGGAAATGGCCTCCTTCTGCACTATAAGATTTCAATGATTCTATGATAAGAACGCTGGCAGTTGGGTGAGTGAAGAAGTTAGGGGAAGAGGGGAAGGACACATTTATTTGTTTTTTCTAACTTTTTCACCCGTAGGAATTAGTTCTCACTCTATTACAAGGGATGAAGCTGTTTGGTGAGTATTTGGTAAGTGGTAAATGTCTATTCAATTCCTAAGGACTAAACAGTACGCAAACTGACGGTAAGGTAAGGTAAATAATTAAAATAATTTTAAATTTAAGCTTTGAGATTGTGGAAGTCACAGGGTTGGAAGGTGCTGTTCAAGAAGCCTTATTGATTTATTGCAGTGCATGTTGTAGATGCATCATTGATGGAGGGGGTGAATGTTTCAAGTGGGGTTTGGGGTGCCAATCAAGCAAGGTACTTTGGCCTGGATGGTGTATATTATCTTGAGTGTTGTTGGAGCTCTACACAACCATGCAAGTGCACATCCTATTTATAATTTGTAGATGGTAGACTTTGGGAAGTCAGGAGAGAAGTTACTTGCCACAGAATTCCCAGCCTCTTGAGCTGTTTGAATCACCACAGTATTTGTATGAACAGTTCAGTTCAGTTTCTAGTTATTCATAATATGCAGGATGTTGATCGTAGGGGATTCAGCACTAGCAATGCCATTGCATGTTAAGAATAGATAGCTAGATTCTCTCTTGTTGGAGATAGTCATTGCCTGACAATTGTGTGGCATGAATGTAACTTGCCATTCATCAGCCCCAAGCCTGACTATTATCCAAGTCTTGCTACATATGAACATGGAGTGCTTACACTGAGTCAGGCTTCACAGCATTACAAAATAGTCTGAAGATTTTGGAAAATGCTGCATTAATATGTGACAATTACAGGAAACTCAGTTTCACTACATGCATATGCAGCCGTGTTGTAATGGAACTATAAATGCATATTTAAGAGAAAAGTGTGTATTAGTTAAATTATTTGTGATTTAATAACTGACTGTTCTCAACAAATCCATGGCGCTCAACTCAAGCATCGAGTAAGCTTGCTAGGATAGTGATTCTCAATTGAATAAAAGAAACACTACTTAATGAGGTCATTCTCATTGCATATCCTGATATTATTGACTCATATCATCCAAAGAAAGGGCTAATTGCATGGAGGAAAGGTCCTGCCAAGTATTAGATTAGTGTTTATGCAGAAGTATCTACGGGATGGAAGGGTAGCATACTATTGCTCTTGAAAGAGTAGCACGTCTGCACTGACAAAGGGTCATCCTGACTCGAAACATTGGCTCTATTCTCTCTCCAAGGATGCTGTCGGGTCTGCTGAAATTTTCCAGCATTTTCTGTTTTTGTTTCAGATTCCAGCATCGGCAGTATTCTGCTTTTACGTAGCCAAAGAAAATTGACAAAGTTGGGTTGCAGAAGTCTTGTGGAGGCAATGCTTTAGCCAGTTTTTGGGAGGGCAAACATGAAACCAACAAAACATCAATATTCGAGTTGGGGGAATAATACAGAACAATTTGCTGGCAACAGAGAAGGGGTTCAGGTATTTCAATACTTGTTACAGATTGTATAATAACAGTAAACTAGTTTTTTTTATAGAAATGGCAGTGCTCATGGTAACAGGATATGCTGTTACCCATTTCTAGGCATTCAAAATAGTCTATTTTTTTTTAATTGCTTTTTACTGCTGTTCCAAGATATTTTCCAAAACAGGGAGAGGAAAAGAATTCCAGGTAACAATCCAATGACCACATCCTGTGAGTGAATAATGAATAAAGGAAACGTACACACTGTCTGTTCCTTTTACCCACAACTTGTTTTCATCCACTCAAGTTCAGTCCAGTTTATCAAAATCACTAGCAACATCACCCTGATCTCAACATATTCTTAAAATGCCACATCCATCCCCCCACCCCCAAAACATACTTCTGCTATGGAAGCCTTCTTCAAGGAAGTACAACAGGATCAATTGTTACAATTACGAGATGTTTTGGGATGGTGACTTTAAACCTTACTGGGAAGTAGGTGCAGTGTCAGTCAGACTTCAGAACAGGTCACTTGATCCCCTTCCTTTCACCTTTAATTTAAAGTTTCTATTGATAGTGGTAACAACCTCTGTAACAACAGTGGATAGACCATGAGTCTTCAAAGACCCTGAAAACATTCAGAATGTCAGGCTGCAAATAATTGTCCTTTAAAACTATCCATTTTCTTCCAAGACGAAAGGGAATTTAAGTTTATTTATTAGCATTATAAGTGGGCTTACATTAACACTACAATGAAGTTACTGTGAAAATCCTCTCATCACCAAACTCTGGCATCTGTTTGGGTACACTGAGAGAAAATTTAGCTTGGCCAATGCACCTAACCACACGTCTTTCTGACTTGAGCTCATGCTCGAATCGAAACAACTGAGCTTAAGTAGTCAAAACAAGGGAGGACTAAAAGACCAAATCTCCAGCAAAAAGCCTCACTATGACAGATAGTTCTGAGATTGTAAGTTCTCGGGCCAGGAAAAGAAAACAGAAGTAAACCCCAAGGAGTTAAGAATTTCCCTGGACTGTTTTCAGGAGAATTATCTTAAACAACAGTGTAAATTATATCTGCGAAGCTTGTTTTCACTTGTGGTAAAGGGAAAAGGGGAATGTTCTGTTTTGTGATTTGAAGTACAAGTTACCTGCAAAGTAATTGTTTGGTCAATAATGTTTTTGGTCTTTTGTTCGAGTAAACATCTTAAAATGTGAAATCTTGTTGTATTATCCTTTCAGTTACTAACTGGTAGTTTGAAGTTCTTTTTAATGTTATCTGTCTCTGTAGCACCATTATTCAAGAAGGGAGGAAGGGATAAACCATAAAATTACAGGGCAGTTTAACCTTAGGGAAAACTATTGGAAACAATTCTGAGAAACAGAATTAATCTGCATTTGGAAGGGCAGGGGTTAATTAAGAACAGGCAGCATGGTTTTGTTAAGGGGAAGTCACGTCTGACCAACTTGATTGAATTTTTCAAAGAGATGATGAGGGCAATGAATTTGGCTTAGGCTCCTTGGATTCAGCAAAGTCCCACATGGGAGACTGATAGTGAAGGTAAAAGCAGATGGGATTCAAGAAAATTCGGTTCCAGAATTGGCTGAGTGGCAGGAAGCAGAGGGTGGTGGTTGAGGGATATTTTTGGAACTGGAAGACTGTATCCAGTGGGGTCCCGCAGGGATCAACATTGGGACCCTTGCTTTTTATTGTTTATTAAGATTGGGGGAAAGGCAAATTGTGCGGAGGGTGTGGAGAGTCTGCAGAAGGATCTAGATAGGCTGGGTGAATGGGCCAGGAAATGGCAAATGGAATTTAATGTTGGCAAGTGTGAGGTGGTCCACTTTGGTAGGAAGAATGGTAGGAAGGACTATTACTTACGTGGCGAAAAACTGCAGCAGGCGACGGTGCAGAGGGACCTCGGGATCCTTGTGCATGAGTCGCAAAAACCCAGCCTGCAGGTGCAGCAGGTGGTCAGGAAGGCGAATGGGATGCTGGCCTTCATAGCGAGGGGGATTGAATATAAAAGTAGGGAGGTCTTGCTGCAGCTGTATAGGGCATTGGTGAGGCCGCAGCTGGAGTACTGTGTGCAGTTTTGGGCGCCGCACCTGCGCAAGGATATTTTGGCCTTGGAGGGAGTGCAGAGGAGGTTTACTAGGCTGATACCGGAGTTGAGGGGGTTGAGCTATGAGGAGAGGCTGAATAAACTAGGCTTGTACTCGTTAGAGTTTAGAAGAATGAGGGGAGATCTCATTGAGACGTATAAGATGATGAATGGGATGGATAGGATAGAGGTGGAAAGACTCTTCCCGCTCAAAAAAGACAGTAGGACTAGGGGGCACAGCCTCAAGATAAAGGGGGGGCGGTTCAGAACGGAGTTGAGGAGGAACTTCTTCACTCAAAGGGTGGTGAATCTCTGGAATTCTCTGCCCGTTGAAGTGGTGGAGGCTGCCTCGCTAAATATTTTTAAGAAGCGGGTTGATGGGTTTTTGATAAGAGAGAGGATTAAGGGTTATGGGGAGAGGGCGGGAAAGTGGAACTGAGCCACGACAGATCAGCCATGATCTTATTGAATGGCGGGGCAGGCTCGAAGGGCCAGATGGCCTACTCCTGCTCCTATTTCTTATGTTCTTATGTTCTTAATTTAGACTTATATATAGGGGATTGATTAGTAAGTTCATGGATGATACAAAAATTGATGGTGTGATAAATAGGAGAAAGATAACCTTAGATTATAGGAAGATGTAGATGGGCTGATCAGTGGCTAATGGAATTCAATCTATTTGAGTGTGAGATGATGCACTTAGGTGTGACAAACAAAGTAGGGCAGGAACTTGAGAAATGCTGAAGATCAGATGGACCTTGGTGCATGTATGTTTGTCCCTTAAGCTAGCAGGACAGGTGATAAAGTGGTTAAGAAGGCATATTGTATACTTTCTTTCATAAGAGCAAGGAGGTTATACTAGAACTATATAAAATATTGGTTGGGCCACAGCTAGAGTATTGTGTGCAGTTCTGGAATCCACATGTGATAGCACTGGATAGGGTTCAGGGGAGAATTACCATGATGTTGCCTAGACTGGAGAGTTTTAGTGATGAAGAAAGATTGGATAGATTTGCATTGATTTCCCTGGAGCAGACAAGGCTGAGGGGGGATGTTCATCTACAAGAAACCTTGCAACCTGCTGTGAACCTTTGCTTTACAAGGTCCTCGCATCAACTTTAAATCATTAAATCCAATCAAGAAACCATAGATCTACCACATAGGAGATCAGAAGTGATTATTAAAAGGCCAAATAAGTATAATCTGTAAAAATACGGAGTTTTATCTATATCCAATGTCTGCATGCGTGTGCACATGAGACTGGGCATGCGCCATTGCATTAATTCAGGGTAACTGTGAGAGAATAAATCATCTTTATTTTAATATCACAAAGGCATGCTGCTGAATTATTTAACTGGAAAGTGAAGACACACCACTTTCCACATAAAATGAGAATATAAGTTCTGTATGTGACACTCCTCAAAACCTACCTCTGTGATCAAACTTTTAACATTCTGCCTTATTATTGGCTTTTGTGGCTCAGTGTCAAATTTTCCTTTATAATGTCTCTACTAAGCTCCTTGGGGCAGTTTATGTTAAATGTACTGCATAAATACAAATTGCCATTGTTGACAGTAAAATAAGCATGGGCAAGGATGAAGACATGCAAAAGTGCATTGGGCAGCATTATTAGACCAGAATCTGTTGTATTCCAGCCAATGAAGTTGACTATCAGACAAAGAGTATAATAGGCAACCAATAACACCCAATTTTGCGTTCTTGTATTTTATTTTCATGTGCTTTTTTTTTTAAGCACTATCCAATTTCTGAAATGAGTCCACTTGCACATGAAAGAAAAATAATTGTGCCCAATGTTGGTTGTATGCATTGCAATGCAGTAATTGAAAGCCACACTTTTGTGGCTGCACTTTCAACTCAAAGTGTCTAGGCAGCCAACCCCCAGAACCAGACTGTCTATAATTCAAAACAGAATAAGTGGCCACCTAAATGTAGTAACATTTTGCAGCACCATTTCATTTCACTTTTAGTGCCATGAAAACTTCTTTAACAGAGAGCAGGACCTCATGCTATAGGTTGAGCAATCATTATAAACTCTGTTCAGCAAAAACACACAAATGATCAAACTAATGGGAATTCACACCTCACAGTTGCTTAGCTACAAAAATTGATGATTTATGTAAAATCTTTAGGACACTTGGGTTGAACAGAAGCAGTGCAAGGCCACACTGAGATAATCACCCACAGATTTGTTTTTTTTAACTGCAACAAGTACAAAGTGAACTTCTCAAACCAATTTTGGGTCCCCAAGCAATCTGCTGCTTTTCACAGCAGCATCATTGACTTCAGCTAACAAAAATGTTACTGTCACGTGTACACATGTTTCACATAGAGGTCAGCTTTCCTCAATCAGAGATTGGAACTGAGCCAGCTGTACAGTTTATTACTGCTTACCTGGAAGTACTGTTATGAAATGACATCTACAGGACAGCTTCTCCCATGTCCTCATCTTATTGCACTATAAAGGCACTTAAAGATTTCACACTACCACAAAATCAAAATACTGCAGATGATGGCAATCTGAATGAAACTAGAAAACTCACAAAACACTCAGCAGGTCAGTTCTGATGTTGACTTAAAAGGTTAGCACTTTTTTTTCCCCCCTCACTGCTGATGCTGCCTGTGAGGGTATCCAGCATTTTTTGCTTTCACACTAACTTCCAACTGTGACAACAAACTGTAAAATCTTTAACTGAGATTCAGTCTACAACCATTTGTTTACAAGATAAAATATTCACCCTCCTAAGTTGTTTTATTTTTGTAAAAGGCTTTCTTCAGATATCTGACCAATAGTTCAATAATATTAATTGACTGTTCTCAGTAACTTTCCATTTAATTGGCAGCAGTGATTGCCAAGTGCTCTAGAATATATATTACCTACGAAAATAAGGAACTAGTTGATGTTCATTACAACTTCATCAATAATAGGATTTTCACAAACTTTGCTATATTTACCACTTTTTTCCCCTGCAAATCCAACTCCATTTAATTCTATTAGAACATAAGAAATAGGAGGAGTAGGCCATCTAGCCCTTTGAGCCTGCCCCGCCATTCAATAAGGTCATGGCTGATCTGTCGTGGCTCAGTTCCACGTTCCCGCCCTCTCCCCATAACCCTTAATCCCCTTGCCTACCAAAAACCTATCTACCCGCGTCTTAAATATATTTAGCAAGGCAGCCTCCACCACTTCAACAAGCAGAGAATTCCAGAGATTCACCACCCTTTGAGTGAAGAAGTTCCTCCTCAACTCTGTTCTAAACTGCCCCCCCTTTATCTTGAGGGTGTGCCCCCTAGTCCTACTGTCCTTTCTGAGCGGGAAGAGTCTCTCCACCTCTATCCTATCCATCCCATTCATCATCTTATACGTCTCAATGAGATCTCCCCTCATCCTTCTAAACTCTAACAAGTACAAGCCTAGTTTATTCAGCCTCTCCTCATAGCTCAACCCCCTCGACTCCAATATCAGCCTAGTAAACCTCCTCTGCACTCCCTCCAAGGCCAAAATATCCTTGCGTAAGTACGGCGACCAAAACTGCACACAGTACACCAGCTGCGGCCTCACCAATGCCCTATACAGCCGCAGCAAGACCTCCCTACTTTTATATTCAATCCCCCTCGCTATTCCTGAACATAATTTTATTATAAGTATAGTCAGTTGTACAACTTTTGACTTTATTATAATTTGGGTCAGAAACTCCAGTGTTTTATGAAGTCCGCCTGGATCATAGGTTTTGAAATTTGAACTTGGCTAGGGTAAGCAGGAGATGTTTTATCTCAGGTGTGATTAATATGACCCATTAGGGAGCTTTTATCAAACAAAGTTTATATAAGAATACAGTTAGCATGTAGGAAGAAAATCAGCAATCACTTTTACCAATTACAAGCAAAAAAACACAAGACCGAGAGAGCACCTAGATACTGGCTAGCTTATCACCAACAGCAGAACTTTCACTGTTGAGAAGGCAAGGAGTTCAGCTAGCCATCAGAATTTAAAATCCAGGGAGAGAGAAAAAACATTGCTTTTCAATCTGATGTCCAAACACCTAACTGAAACAGTAGCCAAACTACAAGTGAAACCTTGAATTCAGTATGTAGAAAAATTATTCAAAACATGACCTGTCATCCAGTCATAAATTCCAAGTCAGTGCATTAAGCCCAGATGAAAAATAAACAAAACCCCATATAAACCATTGAAGCAGCAATAAAAGGACTTTCATCAGATAGCTCGGCAACAATAAAAAACCAAAGCTGTTTAACTGCAGAGAATGTGATTTCACAAAAAAATTACATTTCTTAAAGGTACACTAGTGTCACACTTTTGGTTCCTGTTGCAAATTATGGTCTGCCACAAATATCTACACAGGTCTATTAGGTTAGCTGCTTCCTTGAATGATCTGACTTATACTCCCACTGTTAGTTGGATATTTGTGTGTCGGTTGACCATTCTCTGTACTGTAGGCTATTAGTCAAGCTTGTGGATGTGGTTAGAAAGAAATAGAAATCGTTAGGAATTTGGGAAGTTAACAAGGTTAACAGTACAACTTGAGATGGAAACAAAATGGACAAGTGACAAGTTTAGCAATTGTCCAGAGGAATAATGAGATATGATTTGCCCAATAGCAAAATTAGCAGGCGGCTGGAGAAATTGAAGTGTGAACTTCCACATCAGAAAAAAAAATTGTTTACCAAAGATCAGTGGGGCTTTACAAATGATATTTTCTAAAGACATGGAACTTGAGAGAAGAAGATAGCAAATTCACTGGGTGGAATGTCAGAGAGACTAAATGGTATAACTGCTTGTTGGGGCACAGGCTAGTTTTCCAACAGCAATCAGACTGGCCATCTCCATTTAATCTTCAGAGAGGCCAGTTCCATCTATCAGTGCCATGGAGGCTTGTTCCATCTAACATTTAGAGCCATGGCAGATTGTAGATATTTCTTTCTAAAAGACACAATTTGGTCCCTTCGCTAACCAGCAAAAGATACTTTTCCCAGACTTTGTCATCTAAACTGTATTGTGTGGGAACTATTAGCTGGATTCAATTTATTGAGTTACAATATTGGATGTTTTTGGGGAAAAAAGATGTGTCTCAAGGTATTCAGGGAACATGGGTATATTTTCGGAACAAGGGGCAATTTCAGATAAAACGGTGTGTTTAATTGTTAATGTACTTAATTTTCAAGTGTATATTAGTCTCATTATGTTTTTCTTTTACTTGAAAAATACTCGTTATTAATTGTTTACGCAGTGACTGGATGGTTCCTCACTGTGTTGTACATGAAATGTTCCTCACATTATTCCCACCAAATAAACACCACTAAAAAACAATGTTTCAAGTTACCCTTCAGAGTTTTGAGAAATTCTCACAGGTAACACCAGTGGGGTTCTTAACAAAACTCAACTGGAAGCATCAGGGTAGATAAAGTTGAAAGCATTGAATAAAGAACCTGTTCATACATGGAACCTGGTGAGTCATCTCTGCTCATGGTACAAAACATAATAACTGGTGAAGATGAATGGAAAATTTACCAGCACCTTTCTGTTCTTTGCGGAGTCATCCACCCTGTCATGGGATCAGTGGATTCCAGAATTCAACCCTATTTGGTCACGATGGGTATGGACTGTAACAGTGACCCAAAAGAAAGCAATACTCATCACCACCTTAGGGCAGAAGGCCAGTACCAGTGCATATTTGAGCAGCTCACAGAAGACACATCTATGATATTGTGGTAAACACTCTCAAAATATACTTTAAGCCAAAGGAAAGTATGCTAATTAAACATTCCAGAGATGTCAGGGATTATGATATAGCACTGGGGGAATTGGCTACCACATGTATTTGTTAGCACACTAAAAAACTTAATTTGTGATCAGCTATTGAACAAACTTCAATTCCACAAGTTCCTACAAATCCATCAACTGGGGCAAGCTCATGTTTGTAGCCAAAGACAGGAACCTTTTCGGGGTAAACCTGTTCAATAAGCTTGGTTTCAGACTTCAAGATTCCAAAATGCTTCCCAAATTGTTTTCTGAGGCGATACCAACTTAATGCCTCATACATTGTGTGACAAGGTGAAAAGTGGTGGTGGTGGTGGGAAGGTGGTGTGGTGGTTCATAACCAACCAGTTTAGGAGCACCTTATCTAGGGTACAGGGTGACAGTAGCTGGAGCAAATCCAATACGTGAAAACATCAAGGTCACTTGTGCTTCAAACTTATGTGAAACAGTTGCTATTGTTTCTTGGTGCCACCAACTTTGGTCCTAAGCATACAGAGATCACAAAGGCTCTTTGGAAGATACTGCAAAAGAATGCACAATAGAAATGGACAATCATAAAACAAACAGTGTTCGATACATTAAAGGCAAAAAACAGCATCAACCAGTTTTTGTGAACAAGCAGAAATTTAAGTCACAATAGATGCACCAGGAAATGTGATTGGAGCTGCACTCTCAGGATACATTAAAGGAAGTGAATGACTCATTGTTTGTGCATCGTGCCAATTATGGAAAGAATGCAAATACCCCACCAGCGATCAGGAAGCTCTAGCCTACATCTAAAAACTTATGAATGTTGACAAGTGCATCTCCATATTAGGAGGTTCACTCTCAGAGTAAACTAACACGGACTATATTGTGAACTATATCAGGAATGGCTAATCCATACACATCCACAGGTCAAGTATCATGCAGGTTCATGCAACCGAGTAGTTGACATGTGTAGCCATACTATTATTGCAGGCAGCATTAGTGATAGCAAAGTGATTTGTGATATTGAAAATTAAGTGATTATGGTTATTTCATGTGACTGTGAATCCTATTATGTAAAAGAAGTTTCATGCCAAAGTGGCAATAGACAGCATCTTGCAATTCCTAAAAATTGAGTGGCCTCACTAAGTAGAAGAACTGGTCCCATATTATGGAGCCTACAATGAACTCACATTGTTTGACAATAACTCTACAATGTGGGACTTGAATGGTTACCCCAAAGCGCTACAATAAACTGTATTGCATCTCACCCATGAAGAACATCAGATGAAACAATGATCCTGTGAATCAGGCCAGCAATAGATTTGCTGCATTGAAGGGTTCACTGTAAACTATGTAGCACGTACAGTGAAAAATCTATTAAACTGTGTCTTGCACCTCCTCAACCAACACCATGGCTGACAAAACCACGGCAACTGTTCAAAGTTGATATTTTTGGGAAAGTGTAAGCAGCCCTGAGGAACTTTTGCTTGTGTTCGTGAGCTACATAGCAAATGGCTGGAAATCTCCATAATAAATTCCATAACCATAACCATATTTTGATCATTGATGTTGTGGAGAAGTTGTTTACAAAATGGGGTTAATCAGAAATTACCACTGCAAACAATGAACCAGAATTTTTTTTCCCAGTTAATGCAAGTTCTTAGCAACCTATGGAATTCACCCTTATCTGACAATGCGATATAACCACAATTGACAATCCATTAGGGACCAATGTTTCTTTCAAAGAGACAAGTTTGGAATTCCAGTTATCTATGCAGAAACAAAGCCACAAGATTCCACAATTTTAAGCAAAATGAACTTTATGCGCAAATTCAAAAAAGTAAAACAATCTATATTAACTATTATATACTCAGCAAAATTAACACGCAATAACTCTGAATTAGCAGGTAATCCATTGTCAAAAATGCCAGACTGCAAAATGGCAGATGCTATGGATTTCTCAGCAACTCACTCAAATGTCAGTGATCAGTATGAATCAAAAAATCTCGGTACAACTTTGTCTCCCTCAGGTGCTGAGGGAACCAACAAGAGGGAAAAATATTCTTGACCTGATCCTCACCATGCATCTATTCATGATAAAAACATAAGAAATAGGAGGAGTAGGCCATCTAGCCCTTCGAGCCTGCCCCGCCATTCAATAAGATCATGGCTGATCAGAAGTGGCTCAGTTCCACTTTCCCGCCTTCTCCCCATAACCCTTAATCCCCTTGCCTACCAAAAACCTATCTACCCGCGTCTTAAATATATTTAGCGAGGCAGCCTCCACCACTTCAACGAGCAGAGAATTCCAGAGATTCACCACCCTTTGAGTGAAGAAGTTTCTCCTCAACTCTGTTCTAAACTGCCCCCCCCCCACTTATCTTGAAGCTGTGCCCTCTAGTCCAATCTTGCTAGAAGTGGCCACCACACTGTAATAAGTCTTCAGAGGCAGAGGTCCCTTCACCAAAATCCTTTTATTTACAAACTAACAGCAGTACAGAGTGCTTTCAGGGAGCAGTCCACCTCCGGGGGTGTCAGAGACATCTTTTTATGCTTCGTACTCCAATAAGTCAACCTCAATAGTCCGACTGAAGTCATTATCTCCACAAGGATCGTGTGTGTAATATTTTGGCTCCACATTGAAGATTTCCTCCACTATGTCATGGGACATCACTACTGTGCTCAGTGGGATAGATTTTGAACTGATCTAGAAACTCAACACTGGCAGTCTATTCTCAATCATAATTAAAGGGTTGGAAGGGGGTCAGCAATAATGCCATCAAGGAGCACTTGCGCAGCAATAATCTGCTCGCTGACTCTCAGTTCAGATTCCATAGGTTCATTCAGCTCCTGATCCCATTGTAATGTAAGGAATCAAAATTAGCCAAAGAGTTGAACTCCAGAAGCAAGGCGAGCGTGACTGCCCTTGGCATCAAGGCAGCATTTGGCTGAGTATAACATCAAGGAGTGTCAGCAAAACTGGAGTCAATGGGCACTGGGGGAAACTGTCCACTGGTTACAGTCATACCAAGCACAAAGTAAGGTGATTGGGGTTGTAGGAGATAAATCACGTCAGTTCCAGGATATCCCTATAGGAGTTCCTCAGGGTAGTGCCCAAGGTCCAGCTTCAGCTGCTTCATCAGTCGTCTTTCTTTCATCCAAAGGTCTGAAGGGGGGTGGTATTTACTGATGATTGTATAATGTTCAACACTATTTGCAACTCCTCAGATACTGAAGCAGTCCATGCCCAATGCAGCAAGACCTGGACAATCCAGGCTTGGGCTGACAAGTGGCAAGTAACATTTGCACCACTCAAGTGCCTGGCAGTAATCACATCCAACAAGATAAAATCTAACCATCACTCCTTGGCATTCAATGCCATCACCAAATTCCCTATTATCAACATCCAGGGTTTACAACTGGCCAGAAACTCGACTGAACTGAAGTAACCATATAAATATTATGGCTACACGAGCAGGTCAGAGGCGAGGAATCCTGTCCTGAGTAAATCACCTCCTGACTCCAAAGCCTGTCTACCATCTACAATGCACAAATCACAGGTGTAATAGAATACTCTCCACTTGCCTGGATGAGTGCAGCACCAACAACATTCAAGAAGCTTGACATCATCCAGACAAAACAGCTCACTCGATTGGCACCCCATCTCCAAATATTCATTCACTTCAACACAGACAGTGGCAATAACGTACACAATTTACATCTTGCACTTCAAGAACTCACCAAGGCTCCTTGGACAGCGCCTTCCAAACCCACGACTGCTATCATCTAGAACAATGGTTTTCAACCACAGTGCTGTGAGACCCCCCCACCCAAGTGTACCATGAAGAAAGATTCAAAATTCATGTAATTAATCTAAAACTAATCTTCATCTTCAGCTCTGCAGTTGACTTCCCCAAGACCCAATGAATCTTGGGTCTTCTGCATGTTCACTGGTTGGGAAAGAGTCACGTGCGAGCAATTTAGATTTTTTATGGTGGTCAGGTCCATGCACATGACCAACAGGACTTGGAGCTGAAGATAAAGATCCTATGGGTCTGCACAAAAAATGAAAATTCAAATGGGTGCGAAAAAAAACCCAGAGAAGTGGGAGTGGTTAAAATAAAACAGGTGAGAGGGCAGAGAGAATTTAAAAATGAATTTCCCAGGAAGGGAAGACAACAGAGAAAATAGGTGTGCCTCAATTTTTTTCTATATATAAAGTACAGGGGTGTGCATGACATATAAAAGGCTGGGAACCACTGATCTAGACAGGCAGGGCAGCAGATATCTGGGAACACCACCATCTGAAATGTTCCCTCCAAGTCACCATGTTCCTGACTTGGAGATAGATGACTGTTCCTTCATCATCATTGGGTTAATATCTTGGAACTGCCTCCCTAAAAGCACTGTGGGTATACCTATACCATATTGAGAGAAATATTTCAAGAAGGCAGCTCACCATCACCTTAAAGGCAATAGGGATGGGCAATAAAAGGTGGCACAGTGGCAAGCACTGCTGTCTCACAGTGCCAGGGATCCAGGTTCAGTTCCAGCCTCGGGTGACTGTGTGGTGTTTGTGCATTTTCTCCGTGTTTGCGTGGAGTTTGCACATTCTCCCCATGTCTGTGTGGATTTTCTTCAGGTGCTCTGGTTTCCTCCCACAGTCCAAAGATGTGCGGGTTAGATTACTGGCCATGCTAAACTGCCCCTTAGCGTCAGGTGAATTAGCAGGGTAAATATGTGACATTACAGGGATGAGGCCGAGGTGGAATTGTTGTCAGTGCAGGCTTGATGGGTCAAACAGCCTCCTTCTGCACTGTAGGGATTCTGTGATTCTATTCCAGAAGTGCTGGCCTAGCCAATGATGCCCACACTCCTTGAAAAACTTGAATGAAAAACTTTCCACCTTCAAAGATCGAGCTCTGAATTTTCTCAAAAGCCAATCTGACTCAAACTTCCTCAGTGATGCTTCACCTCCCAGTGGTTTAATTTTTTTTCTCCTTAGACTGGATTCCACAAGATTCACAAAGCTGCACTCCCACCTCTAGTTTCAGGTTTACTTTCGTAGACGGCTAGCTCCACTGAGATTACATTGCCCTGGCTTTATCCAAATTCCAGTCTCCCAGCTCACTGAGATAGTTATCAGGCTTCTCTGTGAGCTACAAGCCACATAAGGTCCAAACTGGAACCCTCAGTTGAAAGGACTGGATCTCAGTACTTTTCTGTCATAGCTGCCTACAACATGCTAGCATTAGCACTCTGGTGCAGAACATTCAGATAAATTGAAAATAGATATTTTTCTTAAGCTCTGCACATCTCCATGATTACATAGCTTTTCAGGTTTACTGAATGCTTTTGAGATAATTTAGCTTTAACACCCAAGATAACACATCTCTCTGGACTGACATTCCTTGCAGGTAGTGTACATATCACATCTCTGGCTCTGCATCTAAATAAGTCCACCTGCTGTTCCATAACTTTTACTTTTTTAGCTGTTAACCACTCAAGTCAACATGGCCCCATGTTTAATGGACTCAACTGCTTTAGTTGCACTTATCTCATTTTCCATAGTTAAACTGTAATCTTCCCAGAATTAAAATTACCTCTTAAAATATTTGTCACACAGAAGATTAAGCAGGATGATCGAAAACAGTTGGAGAGCGAGCGTGTTCGAGGGGAAACATTTGATCAATCCATTCATGTCCTACTTCACACATCAATCCACCCCAATGTTCCATGACCAGAAAAACATCGGCCGAACTGGTTGCAGCTTTCAGATGTCACTGACCATTAAGCTGTCACTAACATCCAACAAGAGTCAGGAGTGAAAGAAGGTATTGTAAAGTGACAATGCAAAATCAAAGCTTACTTTGACAAGCAAACACACACAAGGAAATCATAATTTTAAATTGGAGATTGGATTCTGTTCAAAGAGCTTATCATGACTATAAAACAGCATCATCTCTTATCAGGATCAGAACCAAACTGTTGCTCGATACCAACACTGATCCACCGTATGACAGCACAAGGTGAAACAACAGGTGCTTGACAGGGGCTAGAACATGATATTTTGAGAACAGTGATTAGGAGGATGCATTCCCCTTTTTCGATGAGTGACCGTGATGTTGATTCAGATGATCATGCAGAGGCAGAACTTCAAGTACGTTGATTGGAGTGTCGTCATTATAGTTCTCAGATTATTTCTGTATTTAGTGGAAATGGATATTTTGAACTCTAAAGAAACGACTAAATGTTTATTAAATTTTTAAGTTAATTAGTGTCACAGGTAGACTTACATTAATACTTCAATGAAGTTACTGTGAAAATCTCCTAGCTACCACACTCCAATGCCTGTTCGGATACACTGAGGGAGAATTTAGCGTGGCCAATCCACCTAACCAGCATTCCTTTTGGACTGTGGGAGGAAACCGGAGCACCCAGAGGAAACACGTGCAGACATGGGGAGAATGTGCAGATTCCGCACAGACAGTGACCAAGCTGGGAATTGAACCCAGGTCCCTGGCACTGTGAGGCAGCAATGCTAATCATGCATTTATGCCTGTTAATTTAAAATTAGGACTTCTTGCTTTTCAAAGGGGGAATATACATTTTGGTCAATTGTTTGATTGCGTGTCTGTTGTTAGTCATGTCTGGGGGTACAGTTAGGGAAAGAGAAAATTAAACTAAGCTGTTAGCTGTAGATATTTTAGAATTTTTTTTAATAAAGTCCTTTCCTCACACAGAACCTGGTGCGTGCCAAGTGTAGATATCTCAGATACAAAACACAGTATTGCCCTAAATGCACCAGCTCAGTAGCAGGACACTGAGCTGTGGCAGTAACTCTGTTGTTTTCAACGTCTTGTGCACTTTCAATCCTTTCAAAAGACAGATCAAGGTAACATTGTATTTTTGGCTCAATTGCTAAATTGTTCAGTTCCACACAAGGCAGAATGCACAGAACACTGATGAGAAATATCTGCTTGAAAATTGGTAAAAACTTCTGACCATTGTTAATGCAAAACAATTTTTTTTTCGCTAAAAATACTCCCCATCAGGGCAAAATATTTTTCCTTTTCCAGCCTCCTATTAGCTAACCTTTTGGTGTCTGTCCTGATCACTGAACACTTCCCACCTGAAATCAGAGGTGAAATCATCAACTGAGTGTGATAGTGTCTTCCTGAACAGCCAGATATTGGTAATAACTAACCTGTAATAGGATAAGAACATTACATAAGAACATAAGAAATAGGAGCAGGAGTAGGCCATCTAGCCCTTCGAGCCTGCCCCGCCATTCAATAAGATCATGGCTGATCTGTCGTGGTTCAGTTCCACATTCCCGCCCTCTCCCCATAACCCTTAATCCCCTTGCCTATCAAAAACCTATCAACCCGTGTCTTAAATATATTTAGCGAGGCAGCCTCCACCACTTCAACGGGCAGAGAATTCCAGAGATTCACCACCATTTGAGTGAAGAAGTTCCTCCTCAACTCCGTTCTAAACCGTCCCACCTTTATCTTGAGGCTGTGCCCCCTAGTCCTACTATCCTTCTTGAGCGGGAAGAGTCTCTCCCCCTCTATCCTATCCATCCCATTCATCATCTTGTACGTCTCAATGAGATCTCCCCTCATTCTTCTAAACTCTAACGAGTACAAGCCTCGTTTATTCAGCCTCTCCTCATAGCTCAACCCCCTCAACTCCGGCATCAGCCTAGTAAACCTCCTCTGCACTCCCTCCAAGGCCAAAATATCCTTGCGTAAGTACGTTTCCCATCTTGGCACATTATTTTTTCCCCAAAATATACATTATTTATAACTTTCCTAAAGGTGCATTATTGTACAATTTAAATGTGGCAGCTCAGACAGTACAATTCGAACATAATTTAATTAGATACAGTACATGGCACTCTCAGGTGCCACATTCCACTTACAATGCAGATTGCACCTACATTTACATTAAAAAATTTCCTGACGCAAAGGGCATTAGAAGTTTAACATGAACTCCATTCCTTTGGTTTACCATCGTTGCAGGACCCTAACCTCTGAACATTCTCAATTATGCCTTCACGAGGGCTGCCCCAAGCTTCAGTGCATCCCCGAGAACCTAATCCTGGACTTGGATGACCAGTATGACTCAGAATACTAAATACACAATTTAGCATAGACCAGTCCCAAAATGCATGCTTGGCACGCAGCAAATTTAAAAATCAAACATGTCCCAAGTCACTTCCATAGTGGAACGGCCAAAGAATTTTGAAACAACAGTATACTTTCAGACTTCAAAGTCACCAGATATGGTCATGATTAAACTTTCCCAGCAATACAAAAAATCCTATTGATGGCAAAAACCACTGTTAGTGAAAGCTATACAACCATAAATCTTACTTGTTCCTCATAATCTAACATAAAAAAATGGCATGGGCATTGCAAAAATGCAGTAGCGAGGGGGATAAAATATTTAACATTTGAGCTACTTATTCTCAACTGTTAATGAATTTACAGCATCAATTTGCAACAATGTATCTCCCTTAAATATTTTTGCTACATTATTTTCCCCCAAGAGTACTCTAAGCAGCATCTATAAATTGACTTAATTGATTATTTACTAATTATATTCATAACCATGTAGTTTTCACTAACAAAAGTTAAAATTTTCATAAACAGCAAAAGAAATGAAATAACTTTAAAAGATGTTTGATTAATGTCCTAATGTTGCACAAAGATTCTAATTTAACCATGGAGCTCTCAGAAATGCTTTAAAAGATCAATAGCTTGATAATAGTTCTTTTAATGAAAAGATGCTACTGCAATGCAGTACAATTCCATAAACTAAAATCACATTTTGTAATCTTTTACAGTGCAGTCAAGATTTTTTGTTTCCTGTTTTTTTGTTAGTTATACTCTTGGGATTAAAATTTCCATCATATACATTTTATGTTGGACTGAAATGCCCAAAATAAGTTCACCACTAAGTGCATAAATTATGTTGTGTAAATTCGCTGACAACGTAACTCAATTATTTCTGCTTATAATGTTATTAGCAATCAAAGACCTCCTTGTGGAATTTTCCTAATATGCAACATATACTGGACCATTTGGATTCTAGCTCTCTTTCATTTGTTTTAAC
This sequence comes from Carcharhinus amblyrhynchos, assembly GCF_965287045.1. Lineage (NCBI taxonomy): Eukaryota > Metazoa > Chordata > Chondrichthyes > Carcharhiniformes > Carcharhinidae > Carcharhinus > Carcharhinus amblyrhynchos. The sequence goes on along the minus strand of NC_137326.1, from coordinate 95,312,907 downwards.
TAAGCATTACAATTTGCAAGGAGAATAACGGCCTGGAACAGACAGATTCCAAGTGTTTTAAGGCAGGCCCAACTTAAACAACAATTCAAGAAATTCCACTGACAAAATTAGAATAAGTATCTCTGTGAGGACAACTTATCTGCTGGTTTGCCGGCTTGGCATCCTTAGTTGGGAAAATGCTGGAATCTATCATTAAGGAAGAAATAACAGGACATCTGGAAAAGAATGGTTCAATCAAGCAGACGCAGTATGGATTCATAAAGGGAAAGTCATGTTTGACTAATTTACTGGAATTTTATAAGGATATAACAACTGTGATTGACAGAAGGGAACCAGTGGATGTAGTGTATTTAGATTTCCAGAAGGCATTCGATAAGGTGCCTCACAAAAGGTTGCTGTATAAGATAAAGGTACACAGAATTGGGGGGTAAAGTGTTAGTGTGGATTGAAGATTGGCTATCTAACAGAAAGCAGAGAGTCGGAATAAATGGGTGCTTTTCCGGTTGGCAATCAGTGACGAGTGGCATGCTGCAGGGATCGGTGCTGGGGCCTCAACTGTTTACCATATACATAGACGAACTGGAGGAGGGGACCAAGTGTAGGGTAACAAAGTTTGCGGATGACACAAACTTGAGTGGGAAAGCGAATTGCGTGAAGGGCACAGAAGGTCTGCAGAGAGATTTGGATAGTGAGTGGGCAAGGATCTGGCAGATGGAGTATAATGTTGGTAAGTGTGAGGTTATCCACTTTGGAAGGAATAATAGTAAAATGGACTATTATTTAAACCGTGAAAAATTACAACATGCTACTGTGCAGAGAGACCTGGGGGTCCTTGTGCATGAATCACAAAAACCCAGTCTGAAGGTGCAGCAGGTGATCAAGAAAGCAAATGAAATGTTGGCCTTTATCGCAAGGGGGATGGAATATAAAAGCAGGGAGGTTGTGCTGCAACTGTACAAGGTGCTGGTGAGGCCGCACCTGGAGTACTGTGTAAAATATTGGTCCCCTTATTTAAGAAAGGATATATTAGCTTTGGAGGGGATACAGAGAAGGTTCACCAGGCTGATTCCGGATGAGGGAGTTAGCTTATAACGAGAGACTGAGTAGACTGGGCCTGTACTGAAGGTTGAGGGGAGATCTTATAGAGACATATAAGATAATGAAGGGGCTAGACAGGGTAGAAGCTGCGAGGTTATTTCCACTTACAATGGAAACAAGAACTAGTGGGCATAGCCTCAAAATACAGGGGAGTCAATTTAGAACAGAGTTGAGGACGAACTTCTTCTCCCAGAGGGTAGTGAATCTTTGGAATTCTCTGCCTAATGAAGCAGTAGAGGCTACCTCATTAAATGTGTTTAAGTCATAGACAGATAGATTTTTAACCAATAAGGGAATTAAGGGTTACGGGGAGCGGGCAGGTAAGTGGAACTGAACCCACTATCAGATCAGCCATGATCTTATTAAATGGCGGAGCAGGTTCAAGGGGCTAGACGGCCTACTCCTGCTCCTATTTCTTATTATGTTCTTGGAATCATAGAATCCCTACAGTGTAGAATGAGGCCATTTGGTCCATCAAGTCTGAACAAACAACAATCCCAAGGCACTGTTCCTGTAACCCCACACATTTACTCTGCTAATCCCCCTGACATTAAACATTGCCAATCAACCTAACTTGCACATTTTAGGATTGTGGGAGGAAATCGGAGCATCTGGAGGAACTCACGCAGACACAGGGAGAATGTGCAAACGCCACAAGACAGCGACCCAAGGCCGGAATTGAATCTGGGTCCCTGGCGCTGAGAGGCACAAGTGCTAACCATTGTGCCGTAATGCTGCCCAAGTTTCAACAAATAACATTCTCTAATGTTCTAATTTCTCTTATTGCTCAAACTTTTATTATAAAGTGACAGTGTGACTAAAAAATGTCTACTGACAAATCCATTTAACCATTTGGTATAGATCAGTCTTTATAAAAGGAGGCCAAAAAAGGGGTTCAGTCAGAGTTGGGAAGTATAATTGTGACAGAGTGAGAAGGTTAGCATAATTTACTGGAGATTGAAAAGCCTCTTCAGCCTTGCTTGACGTTCTCTCCCTCTCCATCCAAATCAAGGCTTATGGTTAGACTATTTGATTGCACACTTTATAAATTGCTGTTGAATCATATGGGGATAACATTGAGTTATTTTATACAAGTTTATAGAAGATACTGATTTCTTTTTCTAAACTATTTATACAGATTAAGTACAGAAATGTTGTTAATATAAAAGGTTCAAGATCGATCAAAACTACTGCATGTTATTGATTTTATTTAGGGAAGCACAAAATTGATGCATTAAATAACCAATTGAAACAGAACCAACTGGATCACCATCTTGTCAACAGAGGATGAGTTTTGGTCTCAAAATAGGTGAAGATATTTCAGTAAGAAGTACACCTTGTGGGGGTGGGGGTCCCTTCCTATAACTTTGATTCCCCTTTTCCTCCAAAATCAAATGCAATTTACTCATTTGCCTTTGCACGTTCTCCCCACATCTGCGTGGCCTTCCTCCAGGTGCTCCAGTTCCCACCCAATCCAAAGATGTGCGGGTTAGGTTGATTGCTAACCCCCTGACACTAAGCATGGCCAGAGTTAATGTGTGGGATTACAGGAACAGTGCCTTGGTGGGATTGAATGGCCTCCTTCTACACTGTAGGAATTCTATGATTGTGTTTCTTGCCACTGGCTTTCTGTAAAGATTTAGTCTCTCTCTGCACTTTCCATACTAGGGGTTCTGAAATGTGCCCCTTTTTCAACATCAACGCATTTCTGTTTCAGTGTTCAACAAGATACTTTCTTTTGTGTAGTTTTTGAGACTGTTTACATCCCACAGAAAATCAAAATCACCATCCAGTTCCTCCCTTTTCACTCCAATTCGTAAGTCATATTCTACCATCTATGACCTGATCTTACCAAGTAGACTACTTCCTTCCCGCTACCGCCAACCTTTGAGTGGACAAGGATTTCTTTTCATAACTCCAGTACATTCATCCATGGGGTGGCTTGAATCACTGTCTGTGTGAAGTCTGCACGGGGTTTCCTCCGGGTGCTCCAGCTTCCTTCCACAATCCCAAAAACATGCTGGCTAGGTGCATTGGCCATAATAAATTCTCTCTGTGCACCTGAACAGATGCTGGAGTGTGGTGACTAGAGGATTGTCACAATAACTTTATTGCAGTGTTAATGTAAACTTACTTGTGACACTGATAAATAAACATTAAATCAGATCTTCCAGCTGCTTTCTAAGGCACCTGTTCAGCAACAGGAGATCCAAACCTGTCCATTTTCCTTCTCAAACTTCATTATCCAAACAGCCGAAACACTCTTTCCATGCAAGCAAGCAGACCTAGCATACCATATTTGCTGTTCAAGATGCAGTCTATATTAAATAAATAAGATTTGGGTGACACTTTGCCTCATGCCATTATTCTGTCCACAAGCATATCCCTGAATACTGTGCAGTTCACTGCTAAATCCCCTTCCCAATATAACCTCAACATCTTTCGCCATTTATATATTTCCACGTGGCATCAATGCAAGTCTTAGAAACTGCATCTTATTCTTCTCCTTGATACCATACAACCTTCTAGTTTAAGCATTCACTACAGACTTTAACTGTACCTTTCATTTTTAAGCATTTCCACTAATAAGAAAGCACAAGGGTGGGAATGGTAGAAAAAAAAGTCTGTTGTGCCTTTGCGGTTAGTCTATAGTATTTTTTGCTAATTTCTCTGGTAGGTTGGTAAACAAGTGTGAAAAAAAAATTACATTTGCATTTCCTAAACCTGGCCAATATGCAAGTTGAATGCTATACCAATGTCGTTGAAACTTGGATTGACTGACCCAGCATGTTTGTTGGTATTTTCCAGTTTCGCTGCAGGGTCTGCATTTCAGTCCTCTTTCTCCTCTCCACCCCTGCTTCCCCCCCACCATCCCCCCCCCCCCCATCCCGCTCTCCACCCCTGCTTCCCCCCCACCATCCCCCCCCCCCCCCATCCCGCCCCCCCCCCCCCCCCCCCCACCCACACACCCATCCTTTTCACTCTTCCCTTGGTCACTCTTACCTTTTTGCATGTACTGAAATATCTTTTAATGTATTACTGCACCATGAAAATTATGGTTCAGGTCATAAGAGGTAATTTGAAGGTTATTCAACCTACATTAGTGTAGTTCAAATCATATTGGACTCCATTGGCAAGGCTGACATTTCTTGCCTGTCGCTAGATGTCCTGAAAAGTTGTTTGTGAGTTGCCTTTTTGAATTATACTGCAGTCAATGGGTTAAAGATGCTCCTTATAACTGGAATTCTTTTTTATTCTTTGTACTGGTTTGAAATAATTATGTAGCCTTTCAGGCCGTTTCAGAGTAGCAGTTAAAATGGATGGAACCAAATCAACCATTTGTATCAAATTCAATATTCTAAGATGCACAGTATTTCCAGGAAAATATGCTTCATGAGACTGACTGGCTAGTTAACTAATCGTAACTGGAGAAGTAGTCTTGTAATTGAGAAACAAGATTCTTGCTGCTCAGTTAAGATAAGCTCTTTATTCTCATGACCGGATTTCTTTTTGGTACTGTACCCTGTTGTTTCTTGGTAGCATAATTACTAGTAGTATCTTCAATGTTCTTGGGTATCCCTAGCATTGATTCTGCCAGCTTGCATTAAAGTTTGCCCTCAAAATGAAGTGATTGTCTACTCCACATTGGGCAAACAAAACGGAATTTCTCTGTTGCTGGATTTGGAAACCCTTACACACCAGTTTTGGTGTCACAGCAAAGTAGCACCTGAAGGACACAATTTGTCATCATTCGACTGCTATTCTTGAACCACAGAACAATAGAATCCCTACAATGCAGGAGGCCATATGGCCCATCAAGTCTGCACCAAGTATCTTACCCAGGTACACTGCCTCCCAATCTATCCCTATAATACTTCGCATTTACCGTGGCAAATCCACCTAACATGCATGGCTTCACTTTGGTTGAGGAAGCTGATTTGTGTTGCATCCTCCAAAATCTAGTTTGTATGGGTGGTAACACTAACACTCTTTACAGGTACTCCAGGCAACAGAATCTACAGGTCAAAAACATAGAACTATTGTATTACTTTTCTGAAACATAAACAATCCTAGCTAAATCAACATGTGCGGAGATTGATGCAGTCCTGTTGAATTACAAATCTCAGGTCACAGTGCAAACATGGTTTCCTATAGCTGGGTTTCCAGAGTTACGCTTCTCGGCCTTTTGGCTAAGATCAAGTGTAGTTTTGGCATCCTGCACTTGGTTGAAGTCATGAGGTTACACTGAGGCTTCGTTTGAAGCAATTTTTTAAAGCAGCATCTAGGCCTTTTGGCAAAGATGCAAATGAGATCAAGCCTTGGAGGAGGTGCAATGCCAGCTTCAATCAACTTGGATCGTGTAGACCAAGCCCAAGACAGGAAGTGGGATGCCTGTCTTGTCAACTTGGATCTAGAATATCTCACTTGCTGAGACTTTGATTAGATTGAATTGGAATTAAACAAAAACAAAATGGCTGAAAGTGAACGGCATAATACCACATAATTGTTGATTATATTGCTCTTAGTTAGATCTTGAAAGCTGCTATGTCTGTTTTAAAAAAAAACATAAGAACATAAGAAATAGGAGCAGGAGAAGGCCATCTAGCCCTTCGAGCCTGCCCTGCCATTCAATAAGATCATGGCTGATCTGTCGTGGCTCAGTTCCACACTCCTACCCTCTCCCCATAACCCTTAATCCCCTCTCTTATCAAAAACCCATCAACCCGCTTCTTAAAAATATTTAGCGAGGTAGCCTCCACCACTTCAACGGGCAGAGAATTCCAGAGATTCACTACCCTTTGAGTGAAGAAATTCTTCCTCAACTCTGTTCTAAACCGCCCCCCCCTTTATCTTGAGGCTGTGATTCCTATCATTGGAATATTTCTGGTTATTAGCCAATTTCTCAACATTTGTCCTAGAACATATAAATAATTATGTAATGCAGTATTAAACTTAAGATTTTTAACTTTTCCAGATCTATTTACTCCTTGCACCATGGTGTTAAAACCAATTCTGATGGATTGAAAATGGGCATGTAAAACAAAATCAGATATTGGAGAACCATTTTAAAATCAATTCTTAAAAATCTCAAGCAAACACAGGAGTGATTCAGTCACTGTAAAATATGTGCACTTGCAACATGGTAATGCATTTGCACACCTCAGACACCCATAGTCAGAAGTTGTGTACATAATTACAGTGCAAACTTAAATCATAACAACCCCGCTGAAAATATTCAGCAGCTCAGCCAGTACCTGTGGGGAGAGGAAAGTAGAGTTAGCATTTCAGGTTGATGATTTTTCTTCAGAGCCCAGTGTATAGTCATCAATTATTTAAATGCTGGTACAGGAGCAGAGCCCAACAACTCAAATTTCATTGATTTTCAATTGTGATCAACGCTTTCCAGTTAACAAATTGAAATCAAATTACTGTGAACGATAAATTATCCTATCAAATCTTTAATTAGTCAAAATGACACAGATCCCAATGCTCATGAAATTAATTTTTTTTTACATTCAGATCAGTTAGTGCATTGATTAAATTTGCAAGTTCAAAGAATATCCTCACACAAGCCATCCTTTTGGTCTCTGTTTAGCTGCCAATTTAGGATAACATATGCAGTTTTACATTTAGCATCAAGAGGATGAATTTTAGACATTAAGCCCAATGAAAGATAAAGAGCCACCATTTGCATGTCCAGTTCATGAATTGAAACATCAACTCCTCATATTTTGTCAAACTCAGTAATTCGTTATGACCGCATAATCTCCCAATGAAGTCATCAAAACTATTTATGGATTAAACAAAATGGATTTTTTTAAACTAGTGACAGCTTGCTTTCTGAAAAAAAAACAAACTGCAAATTTAAATAATCTTAAAATAAATGTTTAATGCTTCGACAACAGTGCATCTGCCCCCAGTCGAAACTGAACTTTAGAAAATTCCTTTTTTTAATAATATTTCATGTACAGGATTAAAGTATTGTTCATACAGTAAGTAACCTTTCAAAACCATGTCAGGTTCCATATCACATTGCCAGCGGCTGTCCTTTGATTCAAGCATGACATTTATCCAGGATCACCTTTTCCATCACGGGTCTTCATGTGGCTAAGCAGGTAATTCTTGACATGCAAATCTTTGAGCACAGGTGACAGAATGTCCATTGGGATATTTGGATCTGCAATACAAGATTTTCTTCCTTTTCTTTCCTTCCCTTCTCTGCTGCCATCCTGCTTTGTCATTAAGGCATTTAGACTCAAAGCATGAGACAGTTTGATGAACAATCTTTCACCATTTTGAAATATTGGTAAAGGTTTAACAGTGACATAAATGCACCAATGTTGCCAGCTTTGGGCTTGTCTAGCACATCTTTCTGGAATGCCTCTGAGTATGGATGCAACCATGAACTCTCAACAATTCCGTCCGCTAGTTCAGCGTTTGAAAAATCACAGAGAAAATCCCTTCCTCTGCATGTGCGGACAAAGTAGTTTGTTGGCAGTTGTCAAAATTAAATGAACTCCAGTCAATGAATACACAAGCTTAGCCTAATTTTGAACTAGTCTTCAAATGTGGTCCATGACATGTTTAGGTTATGTCGATCTTCATTCCCAATTGCAGGTGAATTTTAGTGGCTTGCTTGTCTGGTTCAGACACACCAGAATCAAGAAACCAAAGCTCTGAACATAACACAAACATTTTGAATTCAGGTGATCAGTCAGATGCATAACAATTCAACCTGGGGGATTTTGTGAATATTTTGACAACGTCCATAGAAAGATAGAAAATAGGAGCTGCAGCAGGCAGTCAGCCCTTTGAGCCTGCTCTACCATTCAATTTAGTATTGTCACATGTATTGGTTTATAGTGAAAAGTACTGTTTCTTGTGCACTATATAGACAAAGCATACTATTCATTGAGAAGGAAAAGAGAGGGTGCAGTATATAGTGTTACAGTCACAGCTAGGGTGTAGAGATAAGTCAACTTAATGCAAGGTAAGTCCATTCAAATGTCTGATGTCAGCAGGGAGGAAGCTGTTCTTGAGTTGGTTGGTGCATGACTCAGACTTTTGTATCTTTTTCCTGATAGAAGGCGAAAGAGGATATCCAAGGTGTGTGGGGTGCTTAATTATGCTTGTAGCTTTTCCAAGGCAGCGGGAAGTGTTGACAAAGTCAATGGATGGATTTGCATGATGGACTGGGCTTCGTTCACAACCCTTTGTAGTTTCTTGCGGTCTTGGCCAGAGTAGGAGCATACCAAGCTGCAATGCAACTAAAAAGGTTGTTGTCAATGGTGTTGGAGTCATGGAGGACTTGCCAAATTTCCTTAACCTCCTAAGAAAGTAGAGGTGTTGTTGGGCTTTCTTAACCATAGCTTCGATGTGGAGGGAACAGGACACCGAGAAACTTGAAGCTCACAACCATTTCCATTTCATCCCCATTGATGTAGACAGGGGCATGTCCTCCATGACACTTCCTGAAGTCGATGACTATCTCCTTCACTTTACTGATATTGAGGGAGAGATTGGTTATGATCATGGCTGATCGTTCAATCTATAGCCTGATCTTGCCTTCCCCCATACTCTTTGATCTCTTTACCCCAACAACTATGTCTAACTCCTTCTTGAGAACATGCAAATATTTTGGCCTCAACTGCTTTCTGTAGTACCGAATTCCACAGACTTGTCACTTAAGAAACTTCTCCTCATCTCAATCCTAAAAGGCTTATCCTGCATCCTTAGATTATGACCGCTAGTTCTGGACACTCATCACCGGAAACATCCTTCCTACATCTACCCTGTCTAATCCTGTTAGAATAGGTTATTATGAGATCCCCCTTAATTTTTCTAAACTCCAGTGAATATAATCCTAACTGACTCACTTTCTCTTCATACATCAGTCCTGCCATCCTCCGACTCAGTCTGGTCAACATTCTCTGCACTCCCTCCATAGCAAGAGCATCCTTCAGATAATAGGGATATAGATAGTGTGACACAAACCCAAGATTCCGGTTGAGGCCGCCCTCATGTGTGCAGAACTTGGCTATCAGTCTCTGCTCAGCGACTCTGCGCTGTCATGTGTCGTGAAGATCACCTTGGAGGATATTTGGCAAAGCCCCGAAAGCTAATAGCAGCGAGACATCCCTGCTCCTGTACTCAAATCCTCTCGCTATGAAGGCCAACATACCATTTGTCTTCTTTATTACCTATGGCACTTGCAATGTTTACCTTCAGTGACCAGTGAATGAGGATACCCAGATCTCATTGCACATTTCCCTCTCTCAATTTATAGTTATTCAGATAAGAATCCATTCATCCTGTTTTTGCTACACAACATTACTGATTTGCCATGCATTTGTCCACTCACTCAGCTTGTCCAAATAACACTGAAGCATCTCTGTATCCTCCTGACAGCTCATCTTCCCACCTAGTTTTGTGTCATCTGCAAATTTGGAGATATTACATTTAGTTCCCTCGTCTAAATCATTAATATCTATTGTGAATAACTGGGGTCCCAGCACCAATTCCTGTGGTACTCCATTAGTCACTGCCTGTCAATAAGAAGAAGACCCATTTATTCCTATTCTTTGTTTCTTGCCTACCAACCAGTTTTCTATCCATCTCTATACACTATTCCCAATCTTGTGCTATAATTTTACACGCTAACTTTTAATTTTGTTGAAAGCCTACTCAAAGTTTGAATAAACCGTATCCACTGTCTCCTCTTAATCAATTGTACCAGTTACATCATTTAAGAATTCCAAATAGATTTGTCAAGCATAATTTCCCTTTCATAAATCTGATTCTCTTACTGTTTACCAAGTACTCTGATATAAAATCTTTGAATCCATCTGAACTTCCTTCTCATTTCATTCAATTTGTTTAGCAACTCCCAATGTCACCTGTTATAATTGCAACATTCTCTGGCCCAAGTTTTATGATGGCTTTGCTTTTTTGACTCTTCCTTACTCACTTATTGATCCAGCTCATACCCTGGTCACTCACCTTTCCCAACTGAGCTAATCTGGTGCTGGTCCTCTCAGTGAACAGTCCTACCTGCAGAACTGGCAGACTGTGCACCACAAGGGATCTGTGTGCTTACCAAATCTTTATTTGAGCATTATCTCAGCACTGAGTCTTCAAAGCTGTTCCATGCAGCCGCCGAGCTGCAATTCTAACACACTTTAATGCTGTCAACATGTTGCAGTTTGACCAAAACATCAAGGGTTGTTTTATGCCACTTAGAATGATCTAATGCTTTTCACCATGTTATTACTGCACTTAATCTTGCTATGATGTGGAGATGCTGGTGTTGAACAGGGGCAAACACAGTCAGAAGTTTCACAACACCAAGATAAAGTCCAACAGGTTTATTTGGTAGCACAAGCCACTAGCTTTCAGAGAGCTACCCCTTCATCAGGTAAGTGGAAGTTGTGTTCACAGATAGGGCATGGAAAGACACAAACTCAATTTACAAAATAATGGTTGGAATGTGAGGTAATCAAGTCTTAAATGTACAGACAATGTGAGTGGAGAGAGGGTTAAGCACAGGATAAAGGAGGTGTGTATTGTTCCCAGCCAGGGTAGTTAGTGAGGTTTTACAAGCCCAGGCAAGTCACGGGGGTTACAGATAGTGTGACATGAACCTAAGATCCCAGTTGAGGCCGTCCTCGTGTAGAACTTGGCTATCAGTCTCTGCTCAGCGACTCTGCATTGTCGTGTGTCATGAAGGCCGCCTTGGAGAACGCTTACCTGAAGATTAGCGGTCACGGGCATTCGACCTCTAACTTGGGTTCATATCACACTATTTATAACCCCCATGACTTGACCGGGCTTGCAAAATCTCACTAGCTGTCCTGGCTGGAGACAATGCACTTCTCTTTAACCGGTGCTTAACCCTCTCTCCACTCACATTGTCTGTGCCTTTAAGACTTGATCACCTGCAAAGACTCACATTCCAACCATTATTTTGTAATTTGAGTTTGTGTCTCTATATGCCCTGTTCGTGATCTAAAATCCCACTCACCTGATGAAGAAGTGTTCTGAAAACTAGCAGCTTGTGCTACCAAATAAACCTGTTGGACTTTAACCTGGTGTTGTGAGACTTCTTACTTAATCTTGCTACCATGCTGTTTGCCCACCATCTTGTGTTTTTATAATGATAGACACCAATCGCTCATAAGGAATTGAGTAAACACATTGGTAGTCTCATTCACATCGAGAGTAGGCACATGAGAACATTGATTCAAAGGTAGAAAACTTGAAGACATAGGCAGCTATGATATCTGCTCATAGATGAAACACATCACAATTTTTTTCTAGAGATGGCACACCACTGTCCCTGAAGGGTATATTACAATAGTAATAAGCTCTCTGTCATTGTCAATAGTGTTGCGTTTCAAGGAGAGTTGAGTGTTTGAAGCATTTTATTTGTCCTTCCCGGAACATTGGCCATTAGTTGAGAAAACAAGAGCTGACTTTTCAGCCACTCAGGCTAAGGGTCTAGTCTATCGTAAATATTTGACTGGAGCTTTGTTTGAATACTTGTGGAGGTGGCTTCAAGAAGGACACTAGCCTTTATTTGATAATCCTCCCACTGAATCAGAGGGATGTGGCAGGGGTATTGCTGATGCATAATTAAATAATTGGCAGAGATTAATCAGGTCCTTTTAATATCAATAGAAGTTAATCATGTTTGTTAGTTCACACAGCAATTACAATTGAATGATTACTTAGGTGCATTTAGAGCATGCTATAGTTTGTTTATTTTAGCAACATTAGCTGGATTAAAACCAATGGTTTCAGTCTTCCCAATATTTAGTTGGAAGAAGTTCTTGTTCATCCAGTACTATGTTAGACAAGCTGTGTGACAAACTGGAGACAGTGGTGAGGTCAAAAGAAATAATTGTGAAGTAAACTGAATTGCATCAGTTCAGATATGGAACATGTCATGAAGGCAGCACTCACAATTCAAGGCTTACACCCAAAGAGGAATCTAGTTTTATATAAATCTTTTTAGTTCAGCAATAAAAGATTTCTATTTAGGGAACAGATATAGGGGGATGGTGGCTCTTGGTAACATGTTAGTGGACAAGTGATACAGGTGTGCCAGTTCAAATCCCACCATGGAGGCTGATGGAGTTTAAATTCAATTAATAAATAAAGTTTGGAATCAAAAGCTGGTCTCATTAATGGGGACCATGAAATTACCAAATCATTGGGTTCACTTAACGTGCTTTAGAATCTGCCACCCTTGTCCAGACTGTTACTCCAAACCTTCAGAAATATGGTTAATTTTTAATATGATGCAATCTACAATACATTTACACTTCTTGTTTTATTGTCCAATAATCCTTGAATCTTAATTGGGTGATAACCTGCCTGTTTAAAATGGCCTAGCAAGTCATATAATGATACGAAACAACTATCAAAAAGGAATCAAACTGGATAGGCTACCCCAGCATATATCTGGACCAGACCAACCTACAGCAAGTGACAGTACCAGGAGAGAAATATTACTAGACTTCATCATCTTCAATCCACCTGTTGCAGATGCATCTGTCCTCGACCACTGAACATTCCTTGTTTCTTGGAGATTAAATTCCATCTTCAAACTGAAGATAACATCTATTATATTCTGTGACACGACAATCATGGTAAATGGAATAGATTTGGGACAGATCTAGCAGCTTAGAATTGGTCATCCATGAGGCACTGTGGGCTATCAGCAGCATCAGAAAATAATGCAACACAATTCAACTAAATTCCATGCTCAACCATTGCCCTCAAGCCAGGGAATCAACCCTGTTTCAATGAGTGCAGGAAAGCATGCTAGCAACACTAAACATACCAAAGAATAGCTGGCAAAATTACAACGCAGGACTACATGCATTCCAAACAGTGGAAGAAGCATGTTATCACAACAATGGATCAGATTAAAGCTCTGCAGTCCTGCCATAACCAGCTATGAATAGGAAGGCAATTTGACAATTAACTAGAGAAGGAGGGTCTATGAATATCCCCATTCTCAATGATGGGGTAAGCCCAACAGGTCATTAGAAAAAGATATGGCAGAAGCATTTTCAATGATTTTCAGCCAGAAGTGTTGACTGGATGATCCACCTAAGTCTCCTCTTAAGGCCCCTAGCATCACAGGTGACAGTCTTCAGACAATTCAATCTACTCCATATGAAATCAAGAAAAGATTGAAAGCACTGGATACTGCACAGGGTGACGAGCCCTGACAATGTCCTTGCATTGATACTGAAGACTTGTGCTTCAGAACTGGTCGCGTCCCTAATCAAGCTGTTCCAGTACAGCTACAACATTGGTATGCACCTAACAATTATAAAAATTGCCCAGTTATATCCTGCCCACATGAAGCAGGACAAATTAAAACTGACAATACCATTGTATCAGGCTACTCACATTCAAAGTATGGAAGGTGTTGTTAACAGTACCATCAAGCAGCATTTACACAGCATTAAGATGCTGACTGATACTCAGTTTAGGTTCTGCCAGGATTACTCAACTCAAGATCTCATTATAACTTTGGTCTAAACATGGATAATGGAGCAGAATTCAAGAGGTGAGTTAAGACTGGCTGCCACTGATATTAAGGCAACATTCGGTCCTCCTTTCAATAATCATTCTTCCAACATAAGGTCAGAATTGCATATATTCACTTATGATTGCAGATTTCAGTGCCATTTGGTGATTCTTCAGAGAGTTGAATAGTTCACGTCCACATGCAGCAAGACATGGACAACATTCAGGTTTGGGCTGATAAGTAATGTGCAACATTGGACCCATATTAGCCTCCAGTGCACGTAATTTCATCAAGTTCCTCTCTCCCTTCCACCTTCCAATTTACAACAATTACTGGAATGTTTTGGTACCCTCTCTAGTGAAGACAAGCAAAATATTTGCTCATTTCTTTTGCCATTTCCTTATTATCTTCTATTACCTCCCCATTCTCAAGGACTAACACTCACTTCACCAATACTTTTCCTGTTTAAATAGCAGTAAAAATTCTTACTTCCCTTTTTCTAAAGCTCGCTTTCTCCGATTGACCTTTTAGTCATTCATTCCAATGTTTTTTATATTGTGTTTAATCATCTGACTGATCATTCATCTTTATGTAGTTGTATGTTTTTTTCTTTTAGTCTGATGCTTTCCCTAACTTTAGTTAACTATGGATGGCAGGTCCTCCCTTTGGAATGGCTCTTTATAGTAGGGAAAAAACTTATTCTGAATAAGCCCCTTAAATATCTGCCACTGCTTTACTATTGATGCATCGTCCTGCCTAATGTCTCAGTTCATTGCAAATAACTTTAAGTTTAAAATACTAGTCTTCGATCCAATCTTCTCCCTTTCAAACTGTATGTAAAATTCAATCATATTGTGGTTGATGCTACCTTTGTTCTGAGGTCATTAATTAATCCTGACACATTACACAATACCAAGTCTAAAAATAAGCTGTTCAAGTAGACTCCAGAATGTGCTGTTCTTGGAAGTATTCTATGAACTCTTCAACCAGGCTACTTCTGTCACTTTTATTTTTCCAATTTATATGTAGATGAAAATCATCCATAATTATTGCCTTCCTTTTATTTCTTCTTGTATACTTTATCATTATGGTTACTGTTAGGGGGTTTGTAGACCACTTCCACTAGTGACTTCATTCTCCCACAATACCATGTTTTCATGTGCAGCCTTTAAAGCAGAAAAATATTCCAAGGTGTAAGGAAAAAAATATTGTGCCGAAGAGGGACCGATAAGAACGTCAATGTGGAACTAGAAAGGAGATGACATAGCCTTTGATGGATTCAAACTCCTCAGAAAGATGGCTGCAGAATGGGCTGTGACTGGCAGCTCGAAAAGGCACTAGTGAAGAAGAAAGAATCAGCTACATGTTTTAGTAGACAGGAAATACTTTCCAGCTTTGAAAAGATCTAAATGACTGAAGACCCAGACAAAATGTGAAAAATTCAGCACACATGTCCAGCCAAAGTCAAATTGTCAGATCCACCAATCTGAATTTCAGGGCCTGCGGCAGGAGCCAGATGAACCTGTTCACAATTTATTGATGAGATTAAGAAGTGTAACCAACAGGTGTACCCTCAAGGAAATAGATGAAAACCTGTTGGATCTGTTCATATGTGGTTCTCAACACCTCGATGTACAAGAGGTTGGATTAGAAAAACATAAAGCCATGAGTTGGCAGATGAAAATGCTGACTACCCGTATGGCTAGCCTGCAGTCCATGATGAGGTAACAGAACTGATGCAAAGAAATAGCAATAAAAGAAGGTACAGCAGACAGTGAGGAAACCATACAAATACTGTTGGTGACCATTGGTTCACAGACAGAAGGAAATGCCCCAAGTACAGATCACACTGCAGAATTTATGAACAACCAATCACTGGGAAAGGAGCTGATAAAGGAATTAACAGACGCAGAGTAACAGGGTGAACTGAAAAAGAAAAAGAAACATCCACAACCAGGAAGATAACAATGAATTTGTGGGCGCAATCGAAGTAGCAACTATACATCAATGTGAAATGTCTGAGAGTGATGGTTCCCAGAAAACAGAAATTCACACAAGCATTTTATGACTCTATTCAGAGCACAAAGGTGGGAAATAAGCCCACAATCATAAACCTAAAGCTGAAATGTGACACTTGTGCTCAAAGAAATACCATCCTGCCGAGATTATACCAGAAGACCTTCCCTGAAAATTTGAAAGAATTTAGACACACAAAGAAAGGTGCTCCAAAACTGAACAACCTCATGATAGAATTAAGATTTGTTGGATAGGAATGATCCAGGCGATACACACAGGAGAAGGCATTAACTGTGTCACAAGTGTGAGGTTTCATAAGACCTTTTAATTCAAGGTACGGAGCAATGAAGAAGGATTTGTGATCTCCTACTATTTTTGCCCAACGATAAGCTTATATAACCTGGTTGCCGTGGGGACCAGGGCCCCAGGTTAAGTCCTGTTAAAACTCAAGTGCCAGCTTTCACACTTGCACAAAGTGCTGTGAGCAGACTTACAAACTCTCAGACATTCAAATTCAGAAACCCTGGTGAAGGGAAAGAGAGGGAGGCAGAGAGAGAGAGAGAGGCAGGCAGTGAGTGAGACACACAAAGAGAACCTGTAGAAATTTGAGGACATTGGTAAATTCACCCTGGTGCAGTTTGGGGGAGCCACCATTGTGCACCTTGCTGCTGACAACTGGTTGAGGAATTCTAAGATGATGCAGGAAATGACTTTCCACAACACTGGACTTTTAAGTCAGTGAAACAAAAGTAAGCAAACCTATTGGAAGTTGAGAGTAAATTTGGATTTGTTTTGTAAAGTTCTGAGTGCAGTGTAATGTATGAATACATTATGGCGTTTATAATGTTAATGTTTCAAGGGGCAATGTTTCTCTGTAGTTTAATGTATTAGTTTCCCAAGTCATGTTTAGTCAATGTTGCTTTTAACGCATTTACTGCAGTAAAAAAGTCTTAAAATTCATCATGTGATCCTTTGAGTCCCGCCATTAGGAATTCAAATGGGAGGGGATCATGCAATGTAAGCACGGGGGCAGCTGTGTTTCTGCAAGCTCTGGTGCTTTTCATCTTTTAGTCCATTTATTATCATGATGCACAACCCATAATTATTTGATCCTGATGTACATAACCTGTGCTATGGTCCCAGAAGGTCCTGGCTGATTTCTGTCACAGGAGAGCCAAGTTAAGACAAGAAAATCCTCGGCTGATCGAGGCGGTTGGTGATGGCACAGTTCACAGTGGCAGTTTTGCTGGTGAGCAGATCTAGGCTTCAGTGATGCTATTAGTGTTGAGATGAAAGTCACCATTATGAGTGAAGGTACGGATGAAAGTCTTGGCTCCCTGACACAGATTTTGGGTGTTCATTTTGATGAACTGAGAGATATCCTAAAGAATGGAAAAAGAGAATGCTATCAATGGGGAAGGAAGTTTCCTCAGTGAAGGCTCTTGACTCTTGGTAATCATGCTTCATGGTGGGTTATACATCCTGGTTGACTCACAGAGATGGGCTGGAGGAAGAGTATCCTTGCATCCAGTCTCCAGTTGGGAACTGGGATGAATTCGTAGTCTAATTTGAGAATTGGCTACCTTGCCTTCACATGATTTTTTGATTTGAAGGCTGGGTGTCTTGAGTTTGATGAAGCACGCCGTATCCAGGCTTCAAGGTTTGGGGTCAGTCGAAGACTCCGACCACTAGCCTTGGAGTGTCTTGTCCTCAGGTGTTTGTTGCAAGGATTGGAGGCAGCTGGGTTTGTTGGATCCTTGCCACCTGCTGGGCTCTCTTCTTTTCTTTGCTGTGGCTTCGGGGGAGGACATGGATGAGGTGCAGAGGCTTCTGTGAAACTCTGGATAGATCCTGGATGTTGCTCGACAATCCTGTCAATGGCTTTGGCCTTCTCAAGCTCCACGGATGGTTATATTATCCTACAATTCATCATTAATCTTGAACTTTATTCCCTTGAGATTATAATCTTGATTTTATGATTATGTCTTTTATCTTGGTAAGGGTGTATGATAAATGAACACAGAGGCATTATTGCTTGTTTTCCTATTACATTGTGAGAAGAATATTTATTTTGGTTTCTTGATGGTATTTGTCCATTGGCATGCTCAAATAGTGGAATGAGTGATGTCATAGTTTAATTGTGGGTCTCCTTTCCGCTGGGGAGTATGCAGAATTATTTGTCTGACATGATGGATTGTGACGTATTTAACTGGTTTGTTTTTTCTTTTGTTATCGGACAACAAATTTTATGAAATTGGGCACACAAAATGGAAGCAGACTAAAGTTACACTCAGAGCCTCTCCACTAAAAATCACAAAGTAACAGACACAGATCAGTAGGCAAGAGCATGCTTTTAGAATGCAAATGAGGGCTAGCACATAAGGGAAGCTGGACAGGATGGCACCTACAGGAACTAAAATCTCCACCCCATCAAAATCAGCACTTCTAAAACAGTCAAACAACCCATGGAGACACCTAAAATTAGCATAGCTAAGGAAATGTCCCTGACCCCTCAAACCTCTTTTGAGATCAATGACACACCTATGGTTCAAATCCCAGAGCTTCTAGACCATTAATAACCAGACAAAAACAATTAACGCACACTTAAAACAATTGCTCCAACACTTGAAAACATCGAGACAGGATGGCTGAAGTCAAATACTGTAAATAAAGGATTAGCATTTGAATTGTGTACTACACTGAAGTTCAGGTATAACTGTAACCCGTTGTGGGGGAGTCTTTAGTGTGCTTTTGGGACAGTCCGATTGTATGTCCTGACTGCACCTCTGTCGACGTAAAAGAAAATAAAGTTGTGCCACTATTGAACTACACAGAGTCCTTAGTGGTCGTTTCACCCACTCCGCTAACACTTCCATGTGCTGTAACCCTTGTATTTACATCAAGGGAGTACAACTTACAGTATCCTTCATTTTATTTTACAAGTGAAGTTGAGTAGCACAACAGCAGGATGACAGGTTAGTGTAGAGATGGTGGGTACGACCTTATAAATCCTTGTTGGGGATAAGGAAAATCTCCTATTAAAATGATTGGGGTTGTGTTTTTCTTGGTATTAGGGAACCCTTGCTTGTTTCCCCAAGAACGTACAAACAGGTCATGTAGCCAGGAAAAGACTGGGCCCTATTTTTTGTCGTTAGCATCTCCAGGTGGGGGAATGATGTGGGGCTGGGTGAACACCAGATCATAACTGACTTATACTTGGATGTCTAGCCTTGTTAGGTTCATCTTCTATTTTGGTTTGGCTGCATGGGCAGTGGTTGTTTGATTGCTTGACTCATGAAATAGATGGTGGGCATATTATTTGGTTGAAGCTTCTCTGATGCGGGGGGGACGTGGTGTGGGGAGTCAAATCTCATTGATAGCTGGGCCTCATTGGCACTTTTGGGGTATAGAGAAATGGGTAGTTCGCTTTATTCAATGTATAGGAGTGATGCAAGTATTCTTGGTTTGTTGGCCTTTATTTTGGTGTTGCTGAGCAGATTTGGGCAAGAATGGTTGTATTTATCCAGATCAGGTGGAGGGCATGTTGGACAAAGGAGTAGTTTCCCTCCCCCAAAACATTCCCTTTTGGGGCTTCTGGACTGCTGTGTCTCCTGAGGTTTGGTTCCCCTGGGGATCTAGTATCCTGCTGGCTGAGGCCTGAGTGAGCTTCTGGGGCTCCTATTCAGCATTGTTGGGAGTCTCTCTCCATTTGGAGAGAGTCACTTCCTCCAAGTGGTCTTGTATGGAGGGGATTAGTTGGGGGGGGCGGGGAGGGGGGGGGAGGTGGAGGTGGTAATGGGCACTGTCCTGTTACTTGCAAAGTTATGTTGTTCTGCTCTTGGCATTCTTCCCATCAATGCATATGTACTTCCTTTCGTTTCTTCCTCACATCCAGATGGGTGTCATTTTAATATAGGCTCTAATTTATTATAGTTAGCCCAGGAATGTTTCCCTTGTCTTGCTGGAAGGAGGACTGTTGCATTGCACCCCCGCCCCACCCCAAGATACCCTGTTGATGGGTATCTCAATGATTCTTCTCTTTGTTAATGGGATTTCCTAATGTGGAACCTGATTGGTGTCTCTGAAATGGCTGAAGGGAGAGGTTTGTAACGTTGTGAGCTGAGGCAAGGTGTATGAATCCTTGACTTACTGCTCCCTTTACATGAGAGTACACTGACATGCCACATTCTGTACTGATGGCAGTATCCTGAGATTCTCCTTTTTCTGGCTTATCCTTTCAATGCTTGGAGGTCCCATATATTGTGTTTTGTTATCCTGTGGAGAAGGATGTGCACCATGGGGCTATGTGCTAACAAAACCTTGGTATCCTGAAATTCCCCATTCTTTTTTGTATCTTTTTTATCCATAGTGGTTGGTCTTTTCTTTATGTTTATGTGGAATAATGGTCACATTGGCTACAAAAAAACTTGTACAGTACAATGGAAAACATCTAAAAGTATTCTTTTAAAAAAATTCTTTTGTCCTTGTTGGCAACTGTCTCTTGATTTAAGGATGATGTATGTTCAAGTACTGACAGTTTGTGCCACAGGTCTTCACATGATTGAATGGGCTGATTCTTGACTGGCAGATCATTGGGAACAAGGGGCAGGACATCCCACAATCTAATAGGATCAGGAGCATAGGACTTGCTTCCTTTCTTTCCTGAAAGGCACAACTCCCAGACTCCTACCTGGCAATTAAACCTGCACCCAAATCCAGGATTTGTACACTTCAGCCAGACTGGCCAAAGAGGGTCAGATGGCCCTCTAAGAGCTTGCCCCTTAAGGGCTCACAATCTCTCAGTAGTGGAAAGAAAGCCAAGGGGAAAATAAATATTACATTTCAAAGATCTGTTAACCCAAAAAATGAAAACAAAAGCATCATTATCAAATTGTATGACAATCTGCATTTCTAACAATTAGAAATTAATTTCCATCACTGCATTCCTATGTGCAATATTGGTTCATAAATCCCCTTAATTCCCTCACAACATATTCTGAAATGTTGTACTTAACTCTGACTGAATTAGCCCAGTTGATTTGCAATACCACACAAGAGGAGAACAAGCAAGACCATCATGAAAAAGAATCCTGACTAAACAGTTTGCAAAGGCAATTTGAGAACAGATCAGAGTTGCTCCAACCTGCCTATTTAATATGGGAGCCTGGTCCATTTAGTGGCAGCAACTGAATTTAGCACATTTTAATAGCCAAGGTTGAGGCAGACTGATACACTCAGCAAAATAGAAAACTTCATCCCTAAGTCAGGGAATCAGGCTCATGGAAAACAATTTTGAACATAACAATGCTTAATTTCCGCTGTGGGTGATTTTTATTTCCAATGAGTTAATAACCCCTGGTAACTGTAGAAACAAGAAGATGATGAAGTAAGAATTAATACACCAATAATGTGGAAGGCATTAAGAAGTTAAGTGCAAAGAAAGCAAGGACCTGCATTTATATTGCACATTTCAGCTCCAGAGTACATTACAGCTAATTATATATTTTTGAACTCTTCTTGTAGGAAAATGAGCTATTCAACTTCGTGCTGGGAAGTCACACAAATAACAATGAGATAATTCCATTTTTCATGATGCTGTTTGGAGGAAAGATAGCACCCAATACTTGTGTAACATCACAGGATCTTGGCATAATCTGATCTTTTTAATTCAAATTGTTTGATAATTTTATTTTCTTACAGCCTAAAAAAGATGGAATTATCAGTACAATGCACAAGGCAAAAAGCCTACAACCAAAAGACCAATGACAAAGAGTGAAGTTCAGTTTACAACTGCAACTGTTCAGTCTTACAGCCCAAATTCTAATGCTTCTTCTTCCTTTCAAAGTAGTGACTCCTGCTGGGATAGTTCCGTGAAAGCCACCAAGATTTTTGTTTCCCATCCAAGTGTCATTTTTATCAGTAAGCCCAAACAGCAATTTTCAGCGGGCTATTTCAAACAGAGAGGGGATCACTGCCAAGCCTGAATTCCTTCAAACTAATGCAGTGCAAGTTTCAAACAGGGTCTCTGGATAGTCACAAACAGAAACAGTGAAAATTTCTTGCACCTCTGAAGCAGAGGGATAAAGAACAAAGAACAACACAGCACCGGAAACAGGCCCTTCGGCCCAACGAGCCCACGCCACCATTTCAATGATAGAATGATCAATTGGGTGACTCCTCCTTCACTGCATTGTTTACAATCAGCTTATCACAAAGACTGGAACCAATAGATTCCATTTTGGATGCAACTGGCAATTTGGGCATAAAGGGCACTAGTTTTAAAAAGGTGCTCTTTTCTCAGATTTTCTCTCACTCATTTTGTAGATTGTCAAATTAAAATCTTTCATGATCAAATACAATTGCTCATCATTTTAGAAAGCAATTTTTAAAATTGCAAAACTCTGACAAATTTAAGTTATCTTGGTGAAGTTTTACTAAAGGAGCGCAAAATGGCATCACAAAAAATAATTTTTAACTCAACTGCCATTAATTACCCCCATTTTTAAATGACTGAAAAATTATATAAAACTATTTGCTAGAGTGGTGTACAGTATTCCATTTTAGTAAATACAGGAAAAAGCTTTTAAAACATGCTCAAAAGTCCTTGCAACTAAAAATAACACTGCAGATTCTGGCTCATAAAACATTTGAAACCTCAAAAAATTCTTCCAACAATGCAGCTCAACTTCTACACCAAGTAAAAAATGTGAATCGCTGGTGTTGGTGTGATAGTCAACATTTTGAAATGTGAAAGAACCACTGACAATTCAAACAAAACCAATGTGACAAGATTTATTGAATGAATTAAGTCCAAAAAGGTATCTTCAACGTTAAACAAAATGTTTTAAGCACCATTAAATTCATTGTCTTCAGTAGGCCGATGCAGAATTTATTTGGCTACGGCATCATCATAAGGATTCTAACTGGATGACATCCGACACTCATTATTGCCACTGTCTGCTGCTGAAGCGCTGGAAGCTGAATTTTAGCACCATAGTTTTTTGGTGGTCTTCCAATGATCTAGGCATTATATTTGAAACTAAACATTTTCATTCCATAGAGTGGTTACAGTAACTAGCTCTGAAAACTTTGCTGGTCACAGGGTTTGATGTGGTAACTGTTCTACTGATTTTCGGGTACAGAATCCAGTATGCCTTGCTCAGGATCAGACTAGTGGCTGATCCTTGTTCTCATGCCATACTTGATCTGGAACATCTCTTTCAGGATGTCCATTCTCAAATCAGTTTTTCACTACTGAATTCCCTCTCTGCAGCACAGTTATTTCAGGAATTAGTGTATGTTACAATTTTTAGCTTGAAACCAGCTACGTACTTCATTTTCTTTTGCTGGAGGATCCTTTTCTGTTGTCATTCTCCGTGTCTGTGTGTCCTAAACATCCACATATCATTGCAGCAAAGGATCATTATCACCTGCTTGATCCAATGTGCCAACTTGTAAGAGGAGTAAAATATACATTTCCGAGGTGAAGAATTGAGACCAAGTGAGTGTAGCATTTCTTAGAGAAAAGGTGTGTTGACCTCTATGTTGAGTTTAGACTTACACATGAGTTTTGGTGCCAAAAAGAAGCATCATCTTATTTGCCAGGTCAAAATATATGCCACAAACTATAGTCATTTTAAAGCACCTTTGTCAATTCCCAAATTAGGTACAATTCATTAGGAAACCTCTAACGATGGTCAATTCAATCTGGGGACATGCCCAACTTTGTGAGCAGGGCTGTCTTCTGACTTGCTTTTAACTTGCACAAAAAAAGTGGAAACCTGATTTGTGCCAAATGACTTGCATTTAAAATTCTGTGTTCCTTTTTGCTGGTTTGACAAATTGTGGATGAAGTGCATTGCCACACAGAACAACCTCCTGTAGAGACCCCTGTTCCGGGAGTCAAAATAAATACATTCTGGTTTGCAAGGGTTAAGAAGCCAGGCTGCTCATTTATCCAGTCACTGAAATAAATCTGAAGGTACTTTTTTCTGAGATAGAGGCCAGCT
The DNA here is from genome assembly GCF_965287045.1 of Carcharhinus amblyrhynchos. Taxonomy (NCBI): domain Eukaryota; kingdom Metazoa; phylum Chordata; class Chondrichthyes; order Carcharhiniformes; family Carcharhinidae; genus Carcharhinus; species Carcharhinus amblyrhynchos. Next base: position 95,289,240 of record NC_137326.1, on the reverse strand, counting down.
TTTAAATAATTTCTTACACTTGCCAGGTTTATTGAAACATTCCAACTGAGATCATCTACTCAACAGATTAAAGAAATGGGAAAGATTTATGTACAAGATTCTACAAACAGCAACAAAATGTATGATCAGATAATCTGATTTAGTGAGGGTTGCTGGTTTAAATATTGACTCAGATGCTGGGAGAACACCCATGATGTTTAAAAGAGTATCGTGGAATTCATTACATTTCCCCAAGGGGACAAACATTTTAACATCTCAGTCCAAATACTGAATTCTTGCTGGTGTAGCACTCCCTCAGAATGACATTGAAATGTGCCTGATTTACATTCTGAAATCCTCAGCGGGACTAAATGTCCCTTTGTACAGCACCTTTAACACAAGAAAACTTTCTATACCATTTAACCAGTAAGTGTAAGGAAACAATTGCCAAGCCAGAAGAGAAGGATTAAGAGTTGATCAAAAGCATGATCAGAAGTTTTTAACTGTAGTGAACTACAGTTTATGAGATAAACCTCAGTAACGGGGTCTAGGTATGCGGCTCTAAGGCAAGGCAGAATACTCAATACTTTTCCCATCACTGGTTGAGCAAACGAAGGGAGATGAACAGAAGATCAAAGTCAAAACAATGGACTATGAAAAATACATTAGGATTTTAGAGATATTGTATGTTTCCCTTCTTGCTCACAATCTGTTTAGGACTGGGACTTTGTACATGCCAGCAAGAATGTAGATGGAAAAGCAAGATAGGAACATGCTGCAAAGACAATTAGGAACTAAATGTCAGGGTGAAGAAAGCAACCTTGTAGTGCTAAGAATCTTTGTGATTGATTGGATGTTGTCTTTATACCCAAGCTCTTGATGCCAACAATAGGAAGGTCCGATTTAGGCAATAGGAGTAGACAGGCAGTCAGCTCGAGTCAATGATAAGGAAGTAGGGTCTGTTGTGCAAGATGAAGACAACTTCTTACAATGTTAAGTTAGAATTGGCAACACTTCCAAGACTTTATACAGACGGTTAATTTCAGGCCACTCATTTCTCATTTTCAAGAACCTTAAAAATTAATAAGTGGAGGAAACATGGCTAGTCAGGTTAGATCATAATTCATATTATATTAGATGATTGAAGTTGAAAGAATACTGAGTGGAATCAGACAAACTAAGACACTAGCTACATATAAATTTCCTATTACTATACTACTTGTTAATATAACAGTTGATATTAGCCACCTCATCAACATTTACTTTGTAAATGCTCCACAGAATACAAACACAAAGTGGCACTCAAATAAATGGCATTCAAACTGTAAATGCTACATTACTCCTAGCATGCATGGTGGTCAGCAAAGTTGCCTCAGTGCCAGGAACCCAGGTTCAATTCTGACTTTGGGTGACAATCTGTGTGGAGTTTGCACGTTTTCCATGTATCCTGTGCTCCAGTTTCCCCCCAACATCCAAAGATGTGCAGGTTAGGTCGATTGGCCATGTTAAATTGCCCCTTGGGTGTCCCAAGACGTGTCAGTTGTATGGATAAAATGTGTGGAGTTAAGGTGATAGGGCCTGGGTAAAATACTCTGACACAGAGTCAGTGCAAACTCACTCGGCCAAACGGCCTCCTTCTGCACTGCAGGGATTCTATACCTCAAATATTGTAATCATTACTTAAGGTCGCTAACTCAATTTGGCACATGCAAGCTGTGTTTGTCAACTAAACCTTTTCATATACGAATCCATAAACACTAGTTCACCAAAGGATTTGATATTTAACTGGAATGCCAAATTTAGTATGAAGCCATCCAATGGAAAGGGCTTGTGTTCATGTTTGACCTATGCCAAAAGAGCTCTCACGCAGAGCAGCAGGAGAGGACTACAGGTGACCTCTTTCCTCAGGCTTGAGAGACTGAAAACGAGAGGGATAAAAGAAAGCCAGGATTGCCACTTTTAATCAGTGACCAATGCAAAAATGTGTTCTGTGGCTTCCAGCAAAAAGATTGAACAAACAACCCATTGATATTATCCAGGTTCAAAAATGAGAATTCACTATTTTGGCTATCCACTGGTCAGCTAGGGTAATTCTACACTGAAGTTGACTTGGATTATCTTTTTTTCAAATAACATTGTTGATACTATAGGGAACACATATCCTTTTGCTGCCATGGCATCTGATATTACATCATTTATGAGGGGGCCACTTTTTCTTGATTGGACATAAAGGCTGATTTTTGATATCATTTGAACCTATAATTTAAATGTTCAATTAATTTACTGAATCAGTCCCTATAACCTATATATGATTTCTAACTTCACAGTACTGCAGCAAGAGCTTGCAAGTGGAGTCTTTTACAGTGGGGAGCTGTTGTGCTCCAGTTGGCCAGGAAACTCTCCTGCTCTTACCACCTGCCATAGCTATATTGGAAGGACTTACTGGCCACATAATGAATGCATCTTCTGGGGTGGAGCTTGAGTCCAGAGCTTCTGGCTCAAAGGTTGGGATGTTACCCATTGTATCACAAGACCTCCAAGGAAGAATTTTGAATGTGTCTATTAAATATTTAATGTTTCAAAAACACTATGTAGACAGTGACACTGAAAATACTGGGTGATAGATTATATATGTTGCCTTTGAAACTGATGCTTCAGAGTATTAATGAATACTGAGAAAACAGGACTAAATGTAGATTTTGAGTGATAAAATGGAGAAAAGTATTAGTGGGAATCATAGAAAAACTGTAAATCTAATTAGATTAAGCTAGATAAAGCAATGCAAATTAAATGAGAGTAAATATATTTTGAAAATAAATATGTTGTGCCAAATTTTTAAAAAATACTTCAAGGTATGTGGGCTTCACTGGTTAAGCCGACACTTATCGCATTGAAAAGGTGGTGATAAATTGTCTTCTTGAACTGCTGCGGTGCCTTTGGTACAGGTACATCCAAAGATCTTTCAGGGTGGGAGCGCCCTGACTCAATGATGATTGAAGGAATGGGATTATATTTCAAGGTCAGGATGGTAAGTAACCTGGAGGGAAACTTCCAGATGATGGTGCTCCTCTGTTGCAGCTGCCTTTGTCCTTCTAAGCGGTAGCAGTCATGAGTTTGGAAGTGTGGCTTAAGTAACTTTGGTGAGTTCCTGCAGTGATTTTTATAGATGGAACATACAGCTGCCATGTTAGGTGCTGGAGCGAGTGAATGTTTGTGGGTGTGATGTCACTCAAGCAGGCAACTCTGTGCTGGATGGTGTTGACCGTTTTGAGTGCTGTTTGGACTATAACCATCCCGGCAATGAAGAGTATTCCCTCAAGCCTGACTTGTGCCCTGTAGATTGTGGACAAACTTTGGGGATTCAGGAGGTGAGCTACTCATTACAGGATTCTTAGCTTCTGACTTACTCTCGTAGCCATTGTATTTATCTGGCTAGTCCACTTCAGATTGTTAATAGTAGGGGATTCAGTGTTAGTAATGTCATCAAATGTCAAGAGACAATGGTTAGATTCTCTCTTGCTGAAGATGGTCCTCGCCTGTAATTTATGTGGCACAAATATTACTCTCCACTTGTCAGCCCAAACCTGGATATTTTCCAGGTTTTGCTACATTTTGACATGTAACTGAGCATAACATTTTGTGTGAATTTAAATATTTGTAGGGTTGAATTTATTAATTGAAATAATAGCAAAAGCAGGCAATTAAGTGAATTGTTGGATATAATAAATGCTTCCAATAAATTACTCCATTGAAAGATTTTTGTGGTCCAATTTTCAGCTTTAATGCCAATTTAATTCAGCCCATATGGTGGTAAGATGAATATCTCCGTTCATAACTTAGTAAACATAGTTTCTTTATTTTATGTTTTAAGTCTTACTTTTAACTTCTATCTCTATATATTCTAGGTGGTCCAGCTTGTTCCTTATAAACACAAATCAAAAATACCCAATAAGTGACGTTCATGAGTCTGGGTACCAAGGAAAACCGTTACCTCAGAAATGAAGTCAGAAGTTTTAAAGTATTTTGAGGCTGGGAAATTACCGGTTGACATTAGGAGTGCACTTGAGCTATCTCCGCTGACAGTAAGAACATATTTGTGGTAATGCAACCAAAATCAAAAGAGAGTGCATATAGCATTTCACAAGTCATACAAGCAGCAGCATCTTAAAAAGATGGAAAGACTTCTGACCATTTGGATTGAAGAACAAAAGTAGTAAATGTGTGCTTCGTATGATGGCCATTTGGGTGAAGGCTATAAGTTTATGACTACTGTACTTAAAGGATACACAGGGTTCATTGTGGAAAAGGTTTAGTGTTTGTCATGGTTGTTTCAAATGCTTTAAGGGACATTACTTCTGCATAACAAAGTAATGACTGAAGTAGCCAGTTCAGATATTGATACAGTTGAAACATTTCCTGTCTTTTTGAAGAAAGTGATCAAAAAGATGGCTATTTACTTAAAAGATTAAAGATTTCTTTCAGTATTCTATTGGAAGCATATGCCACAAAGAACATCTATTTCCAAAGAGGAAAAGACTGTTCCAGGTTTTAAACAAAAGATTGCTTAGCTTTTCTGCTTGCTGAGAACACTATAGAGGGTTGCATATTTATTCCTTAGCAGTATATCAGGCAGAAACATCAATGTCCTTGAAGGGCTATACCAAAGAACCCTTGTACGTCAGTCAGCCTGGATAACTGAATCACTGGATCACTTTTTCAAGAATGGCAGTTAAATAAAACCATCCCTGCTTGAAAAGACTATCACACCAAAGAAAATACTGACTTCAAGATATTGCTCATCTTAGATAGGCCCCAGGTCATAAGAATTACGAGTAGGAGTAGGCCATCTGGCTCCTCAAGCCTGCTCCGCCATTTAATAAGATCATGGCTGATCTTTTCGTGCGCTCAGCTCCACTTACTCACCCTTAATTCCTTTACTGTTCAAAAGTGAATCTATCCTTGCCTTAAAAACATTCAATGAAGTAGCCTCAATTGCTTCACTGAGCAGGGAATTCCACAGATTCACAACCTTTTGCGTGAAGAAGTTCCTCCTCAACGCAGTCCTAAACCTGCTTCCCCATATTTTGAGGCTATGCCCCCTAGTTCCAGTTTCACCTGCTAGTGGAAACAACTTCCTTGCTTCTATCTTATCTATTCTCTTTATAGTCTTAATTGTTTCTATAAGATCTCTCCTCATTCTTCTGAATTCCAATGAGTATAGCCCCAGTCTGCTCAGTCTCTCCTCATAAGCCAACCCTCTCAACTCCAGAATCAACATAGTGAACCTCCTCTGTACACCCTCCAGTGCCAGCATATCCTTTCTCAAGTAAGGAGACAAAAACTGTATACAGTACTCCAGGTGTGGCCTACCAGCACTTTATGCAGCTGCAACATAACCTCACTGTTTTTAAACTTCATCTCTCTAGCAATAAAGACAGAATTCCATTTGCCTTCTTAATTACCTGCTGCACCTGCAAACCAACTCGAGATTCTTGCACAAGAATGCCTAGGTCCCTCTGCACAGCAGCATGCTGCAATTTTTTACCATTTAAGTAATAGTCCATTTGCTGTTATTCCTCCCAAAATGGACGACCTCACATTTGCCAACATTGTACTCCATCTGCCAAACCCTCACCCATTCAGTTAGACCATCTACATCCTTTTGCAGACTTTCAGCATCCTCTGCACACTTTGCTTTGCCAATCATCTTAGTGTGAATTTTGATACACTACACTTGGTCCCCAATGCCAAATCATCTATGTAAATCATAAACAATTGCAGTCCCAACACTGATCTCAGTCATCCCGTCAACTTTGATGACTCATCAGAAAAGTTACGGTTGTTCACTCATCATTCAACATGCCTTTATTGCTAAATCCCATGGATCAGGAACAATGGTGATGTTCAAGGTTTATTATTTATTGTGTACCTTATCCCAGCTCATCAAAGGGGCAGATGGTGAAAATAAACCAAAAAACAGGGAATTTGGGTTTATCTGTAATACCCTCAAAATAGTGTTGATTCTTGGATGAAGTTACATTAGTGCGCATGAATGGGTGTGTGGTAAAAAGGCCTGAGTGTGTCAATGGTCACAAAGGAAGTTGGCTTTGAAGCTATGCAGGAAGCTGTGATGAAATTGCATGAACCCCATTGAGAAAAACTGTCAAATGAGGATGTAATGCAACTGGAACAAGCTGAAGGAAAAAAACTAAACTGGTGAAACATCATCAGCTCAAATTTTATAACTGAACAATTGTCAAAAGCATTTCAACTTATTGAAGAAGCATGGCAATCTTTGCCAAAATGGTCCAAACAGAGAATGCAGTTCTAAAGTGAACAAGGCGACCAATGATGACACTAACTGTTACAAGAAGTCTTACCAGAAGTAAGGACTGGCCAAAAGACTTTGGACAAATTGTTTTAAGGTCTTGCCTTTATAGGAAGGGGCATAGAGTATAAAAGCTGGAATCTGATGTTGCAGTTGTATAGAACGTTGGTTAGACCACATTTAGAGTCCTGCATCCAGTTCTGGTCGCCGCACTACCGGAAAGACGTGGAGGCCTTAGAGAGAGTGCAGAGGAGGTTTACCAGGATGTTGCCTGGTATGGAGGGTCTTAGCTATGAGGAGAGATTGGGCAAACTGGGGTTGTTCTCCCTGGAAAGACGGAGAATGAGGGGAGACCTAATAGAGGTGTATGAGATCATGAAGTGTATCGATAGGGTGAACAGTGGGAAGCATTTTCCCAGGATGGAGGCGACGATCATGAGGGGTCACGGACTCAAGGTGAGAGGGGCGACGTATAACTCAGATGTCAGAGGGACTTTGTTTTTTACACAGAGCATGGTGGGGGCCTGGAATGCACTGCCACATAAGGTGGTGGAGGCAGACATGGTAGGATTGTTTAAAACTTACCTGGATAGTCACATGAGCAGACTGGAGATGGAGGGATACAAAAGAATGTTCTAGTTGAAGATCAAGAGCCTCGGGATGTTCCTGGGAATTAATGGATTCCTATCTGTCATCCAACAAATTTTAAGACTCACCTTGTCACTTACGTTGGAGCTACTGGGGATCTTCCATTACTGTCTGTATAGCCTGTTGTATGTTTATGTTTATTGATGTCTCCTTTTACATCCACAGGCGATTTGGTCCGCCTTGTTGGCCAACAAGGTGCATACACATAAGAACATAAGAACATAAATCCTTGCATGAGTGCAGCGACCAAAACTGCACACAGTACTCCAGCTGTGGCCTCACCAGTGCCCTGTACAGTTGCAGCAAGACCTCCCTACTTTTATATTCAATCCCCCTCACTGTGAAGGCCAGCATCCCATTAGCCTTCCTGACCACCTGCTGCATCTGCAGGCTGGGTTTTTGCAACTCATGCACAAGGACCCCAAGGTCCCTCTGAACCGTCGCACGCTGCAGTTTTTCACCATGTAAATAATAGTTATTCCTACCAAAGTGGATAACTTCACATTTGCCAACATTAAATTCCATTTGCCAGTTCCTGGCCCATTCGCCCAGCCTATCTAGATCCTTCTGCAGACTTTCCACGCCCTCCGCACAATTTGCCGTTCCACCAATCTTGGTGTCATCAGCAAATTTCAACACCATACACTCGGTTCCCTCCTCCAGATCATCTATATAAATGGTAAATAGCTGAGACCCCAGCACCGACCCCTGGGGCACTCCACTAGTCACCAACCGCCAATCCGAATAGCACCCATTGACCCCCGCTCTCTGCCTCCTATTTGACAGCCAATCCCCTATCCATGCTAACACCCTACCTCCAACTCCAAGCCCTCTAACCTTCTGTAATAACCTCTTGTGCGGCACCTTATCAAACGCCTTCTGAAAATCAAGAAACACCACATCCACTGGTTCTCCTCTATCCACCGCCCTAGACACATCCTCATAGAACTCCAATAACTTCGTCAGACACGACTTCCCCTTAACGAAACCGTGCTGCGTCTGCTCTATCAAACAATTCTCCTCAAGCTGCCTCGCTATTTTCTCCTTGATCACGGATTCTAACATTTTACCTACAACAGACATTAAACTAACCAGCCTAAAATTCCCTGCCTTTTGCCTGCCACCCTTCTTAAACAACGGCGTAACATTAGCCGTTCTCCAATCTTCCGACACTTCCCCGGAATTCAGCGATGTTTGGAAAATAATCACCAAGGCATCCACTATCACCTCCGCCATTTCTTTCAGAACCCTTGGATGCATTCCATCCGGTCCTGGGGACTTGTCTACAATCAATCCCTCCAGTCTGTCGAGCACTGCCTCTCTAGTAACAATAATGTCATTCAGGCCCTCCACTCCTACCATCTTTCCATCGCTAACACCCGGCAAATTATTCACGTCCTCCTCCGTGAAGACCGAAACAAAAAAGTTATTCAAGGCCTCAGCCATTTCCCCATCCCCTACCACTAAGTCCCCTCTCTCATCCTCTAAGGGTCCAACGTTCACCCTAGTCAGCCTCTTCCTTTTTATATATTTATAAAAACTCTTACTATCCTTTTTTATATTAAGCTCTAGCCCAGCTTCATAGTTTATCCCACCCTTCTTTTATCAACTTCTTCGACATTTTGTTGATATTTAAACCTCTCCCAATCCTCTTCTCGCTCACTACTCTTAGCTACTCTAAACGCATCCGCTTTTAATTTCACACTTTCCTTTACCTCCTTCGTTATCCACGGCTGATTATCTCTCCTCCTACGATCCTTTTTAACCATTGGAATAAATTTCTGTTGAGCACCAAGAAAGATCTCCTTAAAGATCCTCCACTGTTCCTCAGCAGACCTACCTTCCAATGCGCTCCCCCGATCAACATTCGCCAATTCCTCTCTCATCCTACCGTACTCCCCTCCGTTCAAACAAAGGACACAGGTTCGGGAACCCACTTTCTCCTGCTCCATCTGCATCATTGTTCGCTGGAGTGGGCGGAGTGAAGGAGCACTGAGTCAGGTAAGAAATTACCTGTTTAAAAACTGTTTAAATCATTTAAAAGCATTTTCGCAGGCTTTTTAGTGTTTAGTAAGAACTTACCTTGTAGAACTGTTAGATTCATTTAAAAGCATTTTCGCAGGCCTTTTGTGTTTACTACTTTAAGAATTCAAAGGGAGTGGATAGCAGGGATTTGTGAGTAGGCAGTCTTTTAAACAGCGCCAGGTTTAAAAGGAGGCCTGGTGTAGACAGCGAGCAGCATCGGAGCGGGCAGTGGAGTGAGAGGGAAGCTGAGTGAGCTGCTAGGGCTTAGGATCTAAGGGCTTGACAGAAAAGGGCCAGGTAAGTTTGCGTTGAAATCGGTGTTCAGTAGTACTACAGGGAATAATGGAGGGGCATATGATGTGCTGTTTCTGTATGATGTGGGACCTGGTGGACCCCAGGGTCCTTCCACGTGACCATGTCTGCAGTAAGTGCAGGTTGCTGGAGAAGCTCCAGCTCAAGGTAGATGAGCTGGCCTCTGAGCTACAGACACTGAGGCTCCTCAGGGGGAGGGAGGGTGACATTGATTATGGGGTGCAAGAGTCATCCACACCCCCTAGACTGGCTAACTCTAAGGGTCAGGAACAGGAGGGGGCTGCAGAGAGGAGGAAGGAGGGTGGGGACCGGAGGAAGGAGGGTGGGGACCGAATGCCTCAGCCTCTCAATCTACATCTGCACATGGTGGGTCGTGCGAGGGTTGCTCTTGGATGTTGCTTCAAGAGTTGCCTAGTGCTTCACGTCCGTTAGTGTATGCTTAATCTGGACCAATTGACAGGCAACACGTCAGCTCAGTGACTATCACTGTCTGCTGTACAGTTACAGGGACCCGGGTCTGATCTCCGGCTTGGATCAATGTCTGTGGGAGTTTGTACATTCTCCCCATGCTTGCATGGGTTTTCTCTGTGTGCTCCAGTTTCCTCCCACATCCCCAAAATGTGCTTTTTAGGCTAATGGGTGTCAATAAATTGTCCCTGAATTGGATCTCCCTTAATCTGGTGTATATATAATTCCCTAAATTTGTATCCCCTTTATTGTGGGGTTTCACTAGAGGTAGACAAAATGTCGTCGATTGACGAAAGACTTGAATAAGGCACTCACTGAGTGTTAAAATGGGCGGTGCTGGCTTGTAGGGCCGAAGGGCCTGTTTCCTGTGCTGTGCTGTTCTTTGTTGTTGACCATCCTGTCCTTTCATCCCAATTACTCCACCACTTGCTACCTTTACAAGAACCCCACAACCAGCTCTGCTTATTGTCAACTTATTTAAATTTATTATCCTTTTGTACATAGAATTTTAAAAAAAAAATTTTGGGATGTTCTCTGCATAAGCAACATTTAAATTTTAAAAACAATTCTGATGCAAAATGTTCAAAAGAACCAAACTCCAAATTATACATTAACTCTTAGGGAAAAATCTGATTTGCTTAATGCTGTTTAGTTTAAAGTTGCACTTTCAAGAACACAAGTAGGACATTAAGTGAAGAATTATTACTGTTAAAAATAGCTATTTGACAACAAAGTAATTGATCACAGGAGTGAAGCAGGCAGGAAGAGTAAGAAATATAAATGCAAGTTTGATCAGAGGTGACATATGGCACTTAATACCTTTATTGAATCAACCAATCTCCTGCGCTTCTGTTCAAATGATGAGCAAGGTCATCGATCAAAGTAACAAAAGACTATAACGGCTTATGTTGCCCTGGAGATATTCTGTTCAAACCCTATTTTGGTTACAATTTGTATTCAAATTTATGACAACAGTTAAGTCATAAAACATTGCCCTTCTTCAAATCAAACAACGTTGCCTGGGGATATGGGCATGTCCTGTCTTTGTTAAACTTTACATTATGCCCCATCTCATTAATGTAATCATAAACAAAGATTAAAAACATTTAATCTTCAGTGTGCATTATGTACTTCAACTGCCTACCCTTTGGTGCTGATAGTCTTAACTACATTACTTTTATTTAAAGGTCACGTGACAATACTACATTTTGACTATGTGAAGTCTGTGATTAAAATGCAAAAAAGGGTTATCCCCTTCACCAAAATGCACAACAGTATTCAGAAAGAGCACATTGACACAAAAAACATATATTTGGAACATCTTGCATAAATACAAACACAATTACGTAGATTTCCAAGTCCACCAAGAACTACACACAATATTCAGAATGAAACAAGTGTTCATTTTCATTTGAATTGCAAATTGAAACATATGCAGAAAAACAGAAAAGCTTGGTTATTGGAGCTTCCATATATCCTGTAAACAAATGAGGCAACAATATCTCACGTCCCTTTGGAATAAAGCTTTTTCTCTACTAAACATGACCTACAAGATTCTTCACTAAAGCATCAGCTGTGAACTGCCATTCTGTCCACCCATCTTGCACCACATTGTCATTGGACAATGGATTGGGTTTTTTATTGTAAAGAAATTTAAGAGAACAGCACAGAATGAATTTAGCAGCTTTTGTTTTAATTAAGTGAAATGTGCATGATGTATGTATGCACAAAATTACAGCAACTGACTAACTTTAAAAGTGTTAATCACGTCTAGAAATCTCAAATAAAACTTCTCGTTCCAGGTGATGCACCTGAGTAAAGATTTTGTACAGCCTGCTACTGGAATATCTGAAAATCAAGAAAGACCACATCCACCGGCTCTCCTCTATCCACCGCCCTAGACACATCCTCATAGAACTCCAGTAAATTTGTCAGACACGACTTCCCTTTAATGAAACCGTGCTGCGTCTGCTCTATCAAGCAATTCCCTTCAAGATGCCTCGCAATTTCCTCCTTAATGACAGATTCTAACATTTTACCTACCACAGACGTTAAACTAACCGGCCTATAATTCCCCGCCTTTTATCTGCCACCCTTCTTAAACAACGGCGTAACATTAGCCGTTTTCCAATCATCCGGCACTTCCCCGGAATCCAGCGACGTCTGGAAAATAACCACCAAGGCATCCACTATCACCTCCGCCATTTCTTTCAGAACCCTCGGATGCATTCCATCCGGTCCTGGGGACTTGTCCACAATCAGCCCCTCCAGTCTGTCGAGCACCGCCTCTCTAGTAACAGTAACGTCATTAAGACCCTCCAGTCCTAGCACCTTTCCATCACTAACACCCGGCAAATTATTCACGTCCTCTTATGTGAAGACAGAAACAAAAAAGTTATTCAATACCTTAGCCATATCCCCATCCCCTACCACTAGGTCCCCTTTCTCATCCTCTAAAGGACCAACATTCACCCTAGCCAGCCTCTTCCTTTTTATGTATTTATAAAAACTCTTGCTATCCTTTTCTATATTAAGCGCTAGCCCAGCTTCATAGTTTCTCCTTCCCTTCTTTATCAACTTCTTTGTCAATCTTTGTTGACATTTAAACCTCTCCCAATCCTCTTCTCGCCCACTACTCTTAGCTACTCTAAATTCCTCCGCTTTTAATTTAACACTTTCCTTCACCTCCTTCGTTATCCACGGCTTATTACCTCTCCTCCTACTATCCTTTTTGACCATCGGAATAAATTTCTGCTGATGGATAGGATAGAGGTGGAGAGACTCTTCCCGCTCAAAAAAGACAGTAGGACTAGGGGGCACAGCCTCAAGATAAAAGGGGGGCGGTTTAGAACGGAGTTGAGGAGGAACTTCTTCACTCAAAGGGTGGTGAATCTCTGGAATTCTCTGCCCGTTGAAGTGGTGGAGGCTGCCTCGCTAAATATTTTTAAGACGTGGGTTGATGGGTTTTTGATAAGAGAGGGGATTAAGGGTTATGGGGAGAGGGCGGGAAAGTGGAACTGAGCAGCGACAGATCAGCCATGATCTTATTGAATGGTGGGGCAGGCTCGAAGGGCTAGATGGCCTACTCCTGCTCCTGCTCCTATTTCTTATGTTCTTATGTTCAATACTTTGTGCCTGTTAAATTATTGAGAGTTATCAAGAAAATAATAGTTACCATCTTGGTTTCACAATTTAAAAAAAATTAATGCTGTTACGTTTGTTTCACTCAGAAATTAAGCCTGATAGATGTCACATTAATTCTAAACATTGCTGATACATCAGAAACTGACGAGCAGATCAGTAAATCACAGTAACCCTCTAACACATCCTTTTTTTTTAAAACCAAATATGATCAAATTCAGAAATTCATGTTCAGGGGGTTTGAAAGGATTAAGACCTGATTTCCTTGCAGCATTATGGGGAAAATGCTTATTCAGTTTAAGAAACAGATATGGTAGCTCGTTTGTAAAATACGTGTATTTCATCAGCTTGATATGTGCTACTGAGCAACTATTACCAAAATTCAAGAGATTTTAATTTTGATTTCCATCCGTTCATGATGGCTCTTTTTTTTGCACCATATGATCCTGCTGAAGTAAACATCCATGCTACAATTCCATATCACTAAAAACTGGCTTCCACTTGTCAGCAATACTAAAGTTAAAGTATCAATTTAGAGCCTGAGCCTGGCCTGATTCTAGACAGAAGCAGAAACAGAGATCCCCTAGAGCCCATAGTCTCACACCACTTAGTTTGGATATCACATGCACTACAACTCCAGCATTGTCAAGCTGGGTTTAAAAGGGGTTCCTTATATTGTATTTCTAAATCCATCTGTACTGCATTTAAATGGTTAGGCATTCCTAGGTTTATTTATTAGTGTCACAAGTAGGCTCAAAAACATTGGTGTTACGTATTTGGATTTATTCCTATTGGCTCATGCAGAGCACTGGAAGTGACGTAATAGTCCTATCGCAGAATAGAGAGAGAAGTAGCCACCATGGAAGAGATCACACACCGTTAAGCATCGTTCAGCTGGAGAGGCTTGGCAATGTATGCCTGTAGATTTTGCAGGACATTCCAAAGGGCATATGTTCGTATAACGGTTGATGCTCGCACCAAATAGCCTGATGACATCCACCCCAGAAACTAGGAGAAGTATTTAGTCACTTTGAAGTCACTGAACAGCTGATAAGCAATAACGGGCCTCAATTTGTCTTGCAGGAAAATGATATTCAACATATTACTTGTGTACCATATCATCCTGCTATCAATGGACTAGCAGAACGCTTCATCCAAACCAGGAAACACAACTTGAAAACAATCAAGGGACATACATACACCTCAACAAATTCTTGTTGGTCTACCAGAATACCATACATTCCATGGCCAAGACTCCTCCTGCCTTACTCAGGATGAAGAGGTTCCTCATTTCATTTTTGGAGGTTTTAAAAGATCGAGGAGATCATGCGATGGCAACAACAAGCACAAGTGGAATGGTCAGAAAGAAAGGCAAAACAGTTTTCCACCAAGGACAAGTACTTCTGGCTCAGAACTATTCCAGAGGAGAGAAATGGATTCCTTGTGCAGACTGAACTTGTCTCTTGCACTGCCTTGACCAGAGATGACATTATCTGGAGGAGACATGCAAACCAACTATTGGCTAGGAGAACACATCCACCAAATCTGGAGTCTGTTGAAAATTCAGGATCAGACTGACATAGTGCTGTGTTGAACTTTTCTACAATTCCTACACCACTAAACACCATTGAGAAAAACAACACTTCACCTTCCGTTCAGATGCAGAAGTGACCTCTAGTTTCCTTGTCAATGCCAGTCAAAACAACCAACAGCCTCTAGGGGATTTCTCTTTCTGCTTCTGCCTAGAATCAGATCAAGCCCAGGCTTTAACTTTAACTTTAGTATTGCTGACAAGTGGAAGCCAGTTTTTAGTGATACTGAAGTTGTAGCATGGGTGTTTACTTGAGCGGAATCACATGATGCAAGATGCCAGATGTTCCCACCAGTGTGAAGACAATGACATCAGGGGTTTGCTGTCAATAGTTCCAATAGCAAAGACCTTCAGACTATCTGACTATTGTTCATGTTGAACGTGATTGGGGGTGCTCAGTTTAAGGGGAAGAAATGTCTTGTTGTTGCATTTATCCCTACTGGCTGATGCAGAGATCTGCTCTGTTAACGTATGCAATGGAAGTGATGTAATAGACCGAGCCCAGGAAAGAGAGAGAGAAAAGAGACAACCATGGATGGGATCACATACTATTAATAAAGGTCCATTCATTTTTAACCGATGTCTGTCTTGCATATCACTTCTCCAATATACAACAATTGGTGTATTCAAGTTTCTAGTTGACCAGATCACCAACAATCTGTCCTGGTCCCTCCATGCCGATGCTACAGTTAAGAAAGGCCACCGATACCTCTACTTTCTCAGGAGGCTAAGGAAATTTGGCATGTCCACTATGATTCTCACTAACTTTTACAGATGCATCATAGAAAACATTCTTTCTGGTTATACCACAACTCAGTATGGCTTCTGCTCTGTCCAAGGACTGCAAAAAACTACAAATGGTTGTGAGTGAAGCCCAGTCCAACACTCAAACCAGCCTCTCATCCATTGACTCTGTCCACACTTCCCCTTGCTTTGGAAAAACAGCCAGCATATTCAAGAACGCCATGCACCCTGGATATACTCACTTCCATCTTCTTCTGCTGGGAAAAAGATACAAAAAACAGAGGACACGTACCAACCAACTCAAGAACATCTTCTTCGCTGCTGCCATCAGGCTTTTGAATGGACCTACCTTATATTAAGTTGATCTTTCTCTACGCCCTAACTACGACTGTAATGCTACATCTTGCATCCTCTCCTTTCCTTCTCTATGTACAGTATACTTTGTCTGTATAGCACACAAGAAAACATCCTTTTCACTGTATACTAATGCATGTGACAATAATAAATCAAAAATTTAATTTTTAAACCACTGGGAATGGTGCACTGTGCAAACATATAACGGAGGTTCAAAACCTATGATGTGGCTCATGGCCAGAATATAAACAGACAACACCTAAGTAACTGATTTGTCAGTTCACTATGATGAATTCCTTCATTCGATTTTTGACAAAGATACAGATAATGCCACAATTTCACGAACAAGTTCTCTGTTAAGTTTAAGGTGGAAAACTTACATCCCCTTTGAAAAATGTAAGGCACATGGAACAGAACATTTTGCATCTGCTGCACCAAATAGTCTTATGATAACGAACATTGCAACTGTGAAAATAAATTAACAGATTGTTCCATATTCAGTAAAAACACAATACTACCCCTTTAAGTGCTATCAATAATTCAGAGGGATTGTGGAGAGAAAATCCTAGTGGGTTAGAGGAATTTCAAATAATCAGGCATTTAACTCACTAAAAAAAAGTAACAAGTGAAATGACATCAGATCAAACTAACAATGTAACCAGGAAACTGCCTACATAAAGGCACATAAGTATTAGATTTATACAAGTGTTTCTGATTTAAACATGTATTTTGGTATTTTAAATGTTTTAACTGTCTTTTATAAAAGGAATTGTGCACTCTAGTCAAGAGCAGGTTGCTACAAGAAATGAATGGATGAAGCCTTAGCAACAGAACCACATTCTCTGGAAACAATGAAACCTCAGAATGTGCAAGTTCTTATCAGGTGAAAGTTGCTAGCAGTAAGGTCATTGGGCTACTTTTATGAAGAGAATTTTTCCACACTATCCAGAGAAGACAGGTCCCTGCTCAGACGTAAGAATATACATCTGTCTGGTTTGGTCAGTGACCTAGCAGAAGTTGGTAAACTTTGACCTTTGTAGCTAAGCGTCAGGAGTTACTAAGCAACAGAGGAAAAAGCATCATCAATAGGGGGAGGAAGCATCTGAATTTTATGGACCAATGAAATCCCATGATATCAGAGTGTAGAATACAACTGGCTAAAGCATATGACAAGAGTTATTAATGATTGATTTATACTGAAGATGATTTGATCATAACTAACAGAAGACAGGAAATTTGATATAAAAAAATGTATAATTGATCACACATTGTAACCTCAGAATTATATGGAATGTTCAAAGCCTTCTTTTGTAGGAGACATTGGACTGCCCAATGCTCATTCTCCCATCGATCATTGGTTAATAAAGATACATCTTTAAACTGCAATACTGGTTTTTGAGAGTCTTTGTATTGGCTGAAGTTTTGGCAATATCCAGTCTCCAGAGAACTCTGCAACAGGGAATTACCCAAAATAAATATTTGATTGCAGAACACTGAAGTATCTAATTTTATATTTTCATATTAATCAGGTTCCAAGACTACATATGTTCAAATTATTTGGACTCTTTGAACTCAAGTTTGCCAAATATATTAGGTAGAATAGTTTCCAGAAGGTAATGTGGGCAAAGAGGTTTCCTAGCGGAAACACTGGGAAGAGTAGAGAAAGGAAAAGAAAAGTTTTACAATCTTCCAGTGAGTTTATTGATTACCCTGGTATTTTGAAACTTAGCCAAAGCAAACCTATGTTGAATTGACTGAACTCTGTTGGAGTACACCAGCTAGACTCAATATCTGTTAATTGAGGAGCATTAGAAAAAACAGAATGTCAGGATCTAGCTCCTGAGCTCGATCGTACTTGTTTCAAGTAGGACTTGGTTCTAATGAAGATTCCATTTAGGTTGCAATGACTCACTATGTGCCTTTCTCTTTCTCAAATAGTCTATCAGCAAAAAAAAAATCAAAGATCAAACATAAGCCAAATGACTAAGATATTGTTAGACCATCATTATCTATGGGTCAATACTCAAATAGGGAATCAAAATATTAAAGAGAGAATGGGAGGGAGAAAGGATCAAGGAGAGAAAAAAAAAAATAGCCTTTCAAAAGCAATATACAAGGAGCAGATACTTGTGAAACTTGATATAGCATATGCTTATATTGTTTTGGTAACCAATTTCTGCCACTAAGTGGTAGCACTGTACATTGCAACAAATATGCTAAAACATTATTAGTGTATGATTTTTCCAATATTGAGTACCAGTGCATGTCATGCATTTGTTTAGTGATGCTGAGAACTGTGAATACATTTCAAGTCAGCAAATAAAATGCTGCTTCACAAGAAGCAATGCAGAATGCACTTGTATTTTGTAGATGAATCAATTTCAAAAAAATAATCAGAGGCTAATCCAAAGCAAATGGGCAGATGAAAGCAAGACAGATAATTGCATTTATATCATTGAACCATGGAGGAAAAGGATTAGAAAAGATAGTTATAAACTTGGTTGAAGTAGGCGATGGAAGAGCAACAAAGGTTTAGGAAGGGAGCTGTAGTAAGAAGGGCACAGATAGCTGAAGTCTCTACCATGAATTGCAGTGGAGAGAAAATATTGGGGCCACAAAATCCAGAGTCCAAGGAACTCAGGATTGAGGGAGCTAGAGGCTGGAAGAAGATTTGATTCTCCCAGTGGAGTGACTGAAAGCAACTGCTAGAAGCTCCATGCATTTTCAGTGCCCTTAGTTATTTGCTAGGCTGGAGGCAATTAAAAGTGGACAAAATAATTTCTAAAATGTTTTGAGCAATTAGTTGGATTCATAGATGGATTTTCCTTATAACAGTTAAGTACTGATTTATTACGGTCAGATTTTGAAAGCATAAACAGTTATTGAATAACTGTTTGTAAACATTTGGTATACTTCCTTAGCTAAGTTTCATTTGTTTTAAATTTACAAATCTGTAACGTAGCCATAATTGGCCAATTCTGTATATGCCAAGGTGTAGCACAAGTAATGAGATGTCTTGTGCCCAATGAATGGGAAATTATGTATTTATTCTCCATCACATATACACACTGTAAAAGGCTAACTATGCGATATCATATTCCCAAAAATCCTTACCAATTTTAATTAATAGCCTGTTAGATTCATAAATTGCATACATTATAACAAAAGTTCAAAAGTCAAAGTTTTAAGTGAATAACTCACTTTTAAAAATGCACATATCATATGTATCCACTGTGAAATACAGAAGCCAGAATTAAAGGCTGCAAATTTGGTAAAGATAGCAAAATTCAGCATTTGGCAAGTATATTTTGCAAATTAATTTAATAAAAGTAGTTTAAATGAGATCAACTGTAAAAGCAAAAAAATTTAAAATATATTTCATTTAAAAATTAGAATAGAGCACTGACATGACCCACTTCAAGAACCAATACATATCTCAGATTTTAGCACATTTGCTGCCAGTCTTAATCCATGTATGCATAGGAAATTTACTCAAATGAAATAAAAATAGAAGTCGTGACAGACTTTCAGAAAGCATTGTTACTAGCATATGAAAGAAACAGAAAGAATTAGGTATTTCCAATCATTAAAGAAAAAACATTATTTCAAATACTTTGTTGTTCTTGACATCTCCACATCCAGCAAAGAATGGTATTTAAGGGCAATGTCACAAAAACTACTTCACTTATAAATTTTACATACTTGTGACAAAGCTACATCTAGCAATACTGCTCACACAGAATCAATTATGTAAGATCAAGTCTTTTCATCTTTTCCTCCAGACCGCTAGCTAATGCAGTCAAAACTAAACTATGGTTGGGATTTAATTGAGCCTTCCACAACAGAAATGACGACATTATGGAGTGGGAAAGTGGAATAGGAAGGATATGATGGGAGTAGCCCCCACCACCCCCCCCCAGTGGGACAACTGTCCCCACTGCTGGGAAAGGTGGGTGGGGAGCAGACTCACCTTTTTAAATGATATAGAGGTCATGGGTTTGAAAGGCACTGTCAAAATTACTTGGCAAGTTGTTGTAGCGCATCCTGCGGATGGTACACATTGCTGCCACAGGTGTCCCCTTGGCAGAGGCAGTGAATGTTTGTTTTGGTCATGGAAATGCCAATCAAATGGGTGGTTCATACTGGATGATATTGAGCTTTGAGTATTGTTGGATTTGCACTCATCCAGATCAATGGAAAGCTTGCCATCCCACACCTGACTTCTGATTGTAAATGGTGGCTGGGCTTTAGGGAGTCAGGAGGTGAGTTACTCAATGCAGAATTTCCATCCTTGGCTGGCTGTTATATACACATTATTTAGAAGTTTTAGATCACAAAAGCCCTATAGTGCAGAAGGCAGCCATTCGGCCCATCAAGCCTGCACTAACAACAATTCCACCCAGGTCCTACCCCCTTACCCCACATATTTACCTTTCTAATCCCCCTGACACTAGGGGGCAATTTTAGCATGGCCAATCACCTAACCTGCACATTTTTGGAGTGTAGGAGGAAACTGGGGCACCTGGCGGAAATCCACACATACATGGGGAGGATGTGCAAACTCCCCATAGTGACCCAAGCAGGGAATTGAACCCAGGTCCCTGGCACTGTGAGGCAGCAGTGCTTGCCAATGCGCCACCCACAGGGTCTCAGTGGTTAGGGAACCAGTGACGGCCACTGAATATCAAGTCATGGTTAGATTCTCTCTTGTTGGTGATTGAGGATGACAGGCACGAATGCAACAAGATGCATACTCCGAGTACCACAACTTGGCAAAAGAAAATAGAAGCAAACATATAATGGCTTTTGAGTGGAACTGAATAACAAAAATTATCCATGATATATAAATATGGAAAGTCGGAGCATGAGCAAGTCACTTGGTTCCTTGAAGATATTCCACCATTCAATGTTTCGTCCTCTATCTTAATGCCATACTCCCACTCTCTCTCCATACACCTTTCATGTCTAGAAATCTACTTCCTTCTTAAATATATTCAGTGACTTAGCCTCCACAGCCTTCTGTGGTAGCGAATTCCAGAGGTTCCACCATTCTCTGTATGAAGAAACGTTTCCTCATTTTAGACCCAAACTCTTTAAATTACAAAGGTTAAAAAAAACACAAGTTGTTCATTCTGTAGGCAGGGCAACATTCTTCCTAAAAGGAAGTGGTTTGTGTTCATAAGGGTTTTAACTTCTGTCAAAATTATGTTGGAAAATTTCAGTTAGTATGGTGGTGTACTCTGGCATAATTTTGAAAAATATAAATAGTTAAATAAAAAAACATTTGTATGCTAGCCTCAAATGTTCTAAAGAGAAGGCCTGGATGATTTTTTTTCCCCACCAGTACAGGGACACCAGATCTATAGTCCTGCTCCATCATCAACCAGCCTGTTGAGCTCAGTCAGCATAGATTAAGTGTCAAGCCCAGGGCATCGCTGGTTAGTTTGTGAGGCTCAGCTAATCACTGAATAAACTTGCTGAACCATTGGAAAGCCTGCAATCGTAGGTTTAATCTGTGAACATGGTTGATCTAACAGGTTGCAAATTTTCCTTTGTATGTCATGGCAATTTTGCTGCTGTTTATAGTGATTTCTCAGTCTCCCTGGTAACAGAGTCCAGCAAGATACGCAGACTTTACATGTTAATATGCTCAGCTCTTTGTGCATAGTCTACTGACAGCAATGAATCCCAAATCACATTTGTTTTCAACGTGCATTACCAGATGACTTTGTACTGCCACAAAATAAATGTTGCCCTCTTCTGCGTTAAAATTGTCTTTATCAATCACTATTATTTAGGATGATTACACAGTATGTACCCAGCTCTCTATATGAATGCTGCATGAATTGCTCTGCATGCTTAGCTATGACAAACAAGCCAAATATTTATTTCATGCTTACATATGCAAAAAAGTGAAGTTACGTATCAGATGCAAAGATTTGTTTCACAACTACAGAAATCAAACTTCTAGCAGTACATCTGACATTGGAATAATGACAATAATTGTATTACTTATTGATTGCTCTTGTAATGTTTGCATGTTCTTTAAAGCATAATGGGTTAGAAATTAGTCTGGGTGCATTAAGAGGCGGCAAGAGGGTCAATAGAAATTTGTTCTTAGGCCTCATCAGCACACTCACCGACAACTGTCCTCAGGCAAGTCCAGAAAATTGGTTTAGAGAAGATTGTGTTTCCTTTGGACTGACAGACTACTCCTGTTCTTGCTGGCTTCAAACTAAGGGATTTGAGAGAAGACTAAGGCTTGGTCAAAGTTTTTTTTAAGGAGGGGTTTTAAAGATGGAAAGATGGAGATGCAGAAACATTGTCAGAGCTTAGAACTTAAATGGTTGAAAGCACATCTGTCAATGGTTGACCAGAAGGAGAAATGTCCAAGAGTCCAGCGTTAGGGGGTGGACAGTCCTCAAAGGTTACAGGCTAGAGATAATTACAGACATAGATATGATCAAATTTAAATACAAGGATCACAATTTTTGATTAATGGTGCAACGGACCAGTTTAGATTAACAACTACAGGATAATAGATGAGTGGGGCTGGTTGTGGGATAAGGGCAACAGAGTTTTGGATGAATTGACACGTGCAAGATGGGGAGAGATTTTTGAAATTGCTTAGAAGCAAATGTCAAGGAGGGGAGGGGTGGTGCAGGTGTATAACTGTTTAACTAGTAATCCAGAAACCCAAAGTAATTCTCAGATGACCCAGGTTTGAATCCACAGAAGATGGTGGAATTTAAAAATTCAATAAAATATTTGGAATTAAAAGTCTAACGATGACCATGCCACTGTTGATTATCGTAAAAACCTATCACTAACGTTCAAGAGGGAAGGAAATCTGCCACACCTACCTGATCTGGGCAACATGTCATAAAGTCATAGCGTTTGACAGCATGGAAACAGACCCTTCAGCCCAATTTGTCCATGCCGCCCTTTCTTTTTTTTAAACTCCTAAGCTAACCCCAATTGCCACATTTGGCCCATATCCCTCTATACCCATGTAACTATCTGAATGCTTTTTAAAAGACAAAATTGTACCTGCCTCTACTACTACCACCTCTGGCAGCTTCTTCCAGACACTCACCACCTGTGTATGAAAAAATTGCTCCTCTGGACACTTTTGTAACTCTCCCCTCTCACTTTAAACCTATGCCCTCTAGTTTTAGGAAAATATATTGACTATCTGATGATCTGATGAATGTGACTATGGTTGAATAGATAAGATTGGAACAAAGGGCAGCCAATCCTATTCAGCTCAACAAACAGGTTGAGGCATTGTAAAAGGATAAGGTGGTCAACCATGTCAAAGGAAGGTTGAGGCTGACAAGGAGTCATGCACCACATCATAAAGGATGCCACTATGACCTTGATAGGGCAGTTCAATTTAGGTGACAAGATGAAAACAGAATTGTGATCAAGAGCGGCATGAATTTAGAAGGCAATAACACATTTAAAGGCTTGGAGCGAGGAAAGGGTGGTTGAGGTGGAATGGCGTGCAAGGTTAAAAGGATTAAAAGGTATATTGTTTGAGGGGAGGTAGTGACAGCTGTTTTGAAAAGAAGCTGAGAAAACAAACAATTTACAATGTCATTTAGCATAGTATTGGAGCAGAAATAAGTAACATGGTTAGACTGTTCTCAATTGACGTATCACGATGTTGGAACATTAATCTGAAAATAAGTCTACTTGCAAATGACCAAATGTCTAGCAATTTTCAATGATTCTTTCCTGAACTGACAGTGATGTTCTAAGAAAACCACAGCTCAACTTTAATCACAAACTGAAACAATTTTGCATTTAAAGTAGACAACTGTTCCACTGATATAGTTTACTGTTGAGATTTGAAATTCTTATCCAGAAATCACACTGATAATCCTTTTTGTGGAGGAGCAAAAAACTTCAAAGTAAATTAAAATGCCACTCCTGATCTGTCCCCAAGGGGAAAAACATTTTATTCTTAGAATTAAATCATGTCATAAGCAGTTCTTGCACTCAAGTGATGGTTCAATGAAGTGATGGCACTGAACGACATAGACTAGATCCCAAATCCAGTTCCAAGTAGGCGGCGATTAACTCATTTAAGCCACAACAACAAGTTGGATACTGAAACTCAGCTCAGCATCAGTACTTGGAGAGAGGGGATGTATTCAACAGGAAAAAGAGTCAGGTTCTTTCAAGTGATATTATATATGACCCTCTTTACCCAGGGGTAAAAAGACCGAGCGCACTCACTTGGGCAAGGTGGGAAGGGCTGCCACTATGCATCAAGTTGATCCCAGAGAAAATCATTGCCTTTTGGTGCAGGAAGAGAAACACATTAACAGTTGAATTATTTAACAAGTGCCTTGTTTAAGATGAGCTGCTATGCCCAATGCAGACTTACTGCAAACTTGGGTTAACTTTTGACAGGAGTAACATTATTCATTCTCGAAGAGCATTGAACATTCTTAGTTCCATTCTATTTGGATTCTCTCTCTCCTTTTTTCCTGGCACATTGATACTGGTACCATTTCCTGCTCTTGCCCCAAACTGTAAAATTTCACCAACAGCACTCTCAATTTCTACCCTGCCCTGCACGTGATCCATCACTGATTCGCCGCTTCCTCACGTTTCTGTCTCCATTATCAACCAATGTCACCTACAGCCCCACTGACTACAGTTTCAGGCACCATGTTTCCTGTAAAGACTCCATTCTCTTTCTTTTTGATTTCTGTCATATCTGTTATGACAATGCTATCCAGTGCTTCCAATAAGTCTTTCTTTTTCTACAACCAAGGATTTCCTTCCACCATGTCTTCCAGGACTTCAACTGTGTCTGTTCCATTTATCATAATTCTGCTCTCAGTCCTTGTCCTCACTTAAAACCCAATGTACCTTCACATTCAATGGATCATCCACCACCATTTCCGCCACCAAACACAATTTCCCATCCTGGTATTCTGAAGGCACTTCCCATTCAAGTCGAGGAGATGCCAAATCTTCCATTTTTCACTTCTTCCCTTCAGTATTCCTTCCACACCAAACAGTGATTTAATATTAGTTCATCTAATTCAGTATACTGGACTCACTGCTCATGTTGGGCAGGTCAAACATAGGTTGGGTTACTGCTGTGTAAAACACTTCTGTTCAAGAACAATTGTGAACCTGAGCTTCTGGTTATTTATTTTAATTTGCCACCCAACTCCCACAACGGTCCCTCTGTCCTCAGCTTCCTACACCGTTCAAATGCAACTCGATAGAGACTTGAGGAAAAGCACCTCATCTTCAATCAGGCGTTTTAGAGCAATTTCAGATTTTTTTTTCACACAACTGTTGGTAGTGATATTGTCCAACCTATCACAGACTTTCCATTTCATTCTCCCCACCCAACACCTCTGTACTTACTCAAAACCCGTGACATATCTAACTTTTCCCAGTTCTCTCTTCATACGTTCTGGATGACCTGAATGTTTCCATCATGTTTTATTATAGATTTTTAACATCCACAGTATTTTTACTTTTGTCTGTCATTTTCTCTCTCTCTCTGTCTCGGTTGCCCCAACCATCACCAGATAGATCAAGGATTGCAAAACATCGTAACAGAAGAATCACCGGTGAACTTCATTCGTCGATGTAATCACCACCCCAACACTACAGATGGGCAAAAGTAAACAGTTGCAAATAAATGTTCCTTTCAGGACTTACAACACCTAATCAAGATCACGTGTAATTTGTTAAAAACTTAGATTAATCTATCAGAATTAAATGATAAAAAGGTATTTATCTTAAAAATATCCCAGATAGATTTTGTTTAATTATATATGAACAGCTGAAATGCTACAAGTTCTATTGTAACGGACTTAATTTTTGCCAACTGCTTCCAGAAGTAGACTAAAACCAATAAAGTAATGGATCGCGTTTTATCTAATACTGGATAAATGTGCAAAGCCCTTTAAATCAAGGCTATCTAATTTTAGAACCACCTATTTTGATCGTTTATTCACCCTAGTGAGTGGAAATGTTGGCGGGGGGGGGGGGGGGGGCGTGGGCGGTGGTGGTGGGAGACAGAGAGAGAAATATTAAATAAATTAAGCCTGTAGGGGTCCCAAATAGTAGTCGGATCGATTCATTTGAAATGCAAATATGTGTCTCGGGAATTTCTAACCCGACAGCTGCTACTAGTGCTTGGCCAGATCCCTCACTGACCCCAGAAGCAGCTGAACCCCCTTCACTCTAACAGCCAGCCCCTAGTCCAACTTCTTAAAAGATAAAAGCTCATCCCCGTTGCCAACATGTTGTCCTTCAAGCGGCAAGATCGAGACTGGTCACCGCCAGAGACTCTGG
Organism: Carcharhinus amblyrhynchos; assembly: GCF_965287045.1. NCBI lineage: Eukaryota > Metazoa > Chordata > Chondrichthyes > Carcharhiniformes > Carcharhinidae > Carcharhinus > Carcharhinus amblyrhynchos. The sequence goes on along the minus strand of NC_137326.1, from coordinate 95,263,315 downwards.
AAAGGGCAAACCAGGCTGAGACAAAGCGCCTTAATCCCTCCTGCTAATTAGCTGCTTAATCACTCAGAGACTACATTTCAAATAGGGATTCCCCTTTACGCCAATATGTCAGGAATGTGAGAGGGGAAAAAAAAAGGGTTCATTGATGCAAAAAAACACAGAATTTTCCAAACACGCGTTGTAAAACATTAAAATGAACAAACCCTTGATACTTCCCCACAGCAGGGAAAGTATGTTTCACTAAGGAAAGTGATATAGGCTAACAACGAGAGGCTAACGACCCCCAGTGTTTTTATTTGTATAAATGAGGTGTAAAGGCGCTTGCAGGCGTGTTACTCACCGAGAGGGAAGGGGTCGACCGGGATGCGCTGCTGTTGCTGTCTCACTCTCCTCTCAGTGTTTCGCTGTTTAAAGTGAACTTCAGAGCGCAGTCACCGCGGACAACTCCCGGCGCCCGCGCGCACAGCCAGCTGAGATGCTGTGCGCGCGCACGGTCAGCTGAGAGACTGTGCGCGTGCACGTCCAGTTGAGTGACTTTGCGCGTGCACGGCCAACTGAGTGACTGCGGGCACGTGCACCCTTAACTGATTGGCTGTGTGCGCGTGCACGGCCAGCTGATTAACTGCGCGCGCACTTAGACAGCTGATTGATTCTGCGCGTGCACCCCAGTTGATTGGGAGGCGCGCGCATGCCTGCTCGACACGCTTCCACTGAACAATATTGGCCACTCTCTAGACTCCCCTTGTCGCCAAGACCATGCGGCCCTTTAGGCAGCTGCTGTCCCTATTGATGCCCCTTTCCATTTGCTGCCCCCGTGATAAAGGCGCCTGGCTGCTGGCGGGCTTGGAGATGTGTCCTTTGCAACAGCTATGGAGCCCTAACGCCGGCCAGGTTAACTGCAGTCCTCTATGACCCCCTAGAGGATAAGCAGATTGTGGTCCCACATTTACTGACAGCTCATTTCAATGTTGTAAACACTCAGGTAGCAGACATCTCGTCTTTCACTTCGACATCCTGCAGGCTTCCAGCCTCAACATTAAATGCAACAACTTTAGATTACACTGAGGCACCCCCTCCCCTCCCTATAAACTGTTCGACTTCTAACTTCCTCAGGTCTCATGAAATGTCATGGACCTAAATTAACTCTGTTTCTCAACATTTGTTGCCGGTCCCCGGCTGAATATTTTCAGCACTTTCTGTTTTTATTTCAGATATCCAACATCCACTGTGTTTTATTTTTGTTCTTTAGAATTTTGCTCACGCAGTCCGAAATATATATATCTAAAATACAGGTTTCCAGCACATTAGTATCAGACACAGTAATCCCATTATTTAAGTAACAAAACGATCAAATTTCATATAATTAACATTACTGCCTCACAGCACAGAGATCTCGGTTCGATTTCCAGATCAGGTCACTGTCTCTCCGTGCCCGTGTGGATTTCCTCCAGTTGTCCCCATTTCCTCCCACAGTGCGAAAGATGTGCTGGTTAGGTACATTGGCGACGCTAAATTCTCCATCATTGTACCTGAACAGGCAACGAGATGTGGCAACTAGGGGATTTTCACAGTAGCGCCATTGACCACTTATGACACTAATAAACTCACTCGTACTAACTTCAAATGTCTTAAGACATTTTATTTTCAGTCAGGTGTCCACCAATGGAAGTGTACTTTTATTCCAATTTTTTATTTACGGCAGCATGGTAGCATAATGGTTAGCATTGCTGCCTCACAGCGCCAGCGATTCGGTTTCGATTCCCAGCTTGGGTCACTGTCTGTGTGGAGTTTGCACGTTCTCTCCGTGCCTGTATGGGTTTGCTCCAGTTTCCTCCCACATTCTGAAAGGTGTGCTGGTTAGGTGCATTGAACCAGACAGTCACTGGACTGTGGTGACTTGGGGAATTTCACAGTAACTTCATTGCAGTGTTAATGTAGGTCTTACTTGTGACTAATGAATAAACTTTAATACAAATTTGTTAAAGATAACTTTTCACATGTGTTTTATTAAAACGCAAAAACACTGTTTTCGGCAGTTTAGCTGAAGTCTGTATTTTTCCAGACCATCTATCCTTTATAATTATTTACTTGATCTTTTCAGGTACACTCCATATCCTCTATGTAAATTCAATTTCACCATTTGCTGTAATAGTTCTTCCACACTTCTAATTATGCAAATAACTTCTCTGATTAGGTAGATGCTCTTCCCAAAATATAGAGCAAGAAAATATCAAGATTCAGTCTCGATTTTTCTCCTTAAATCATTCAATTTCTCCACTTTCCTTTCCTGCTTAAGACCCTCCTTAAAGTCAATCTCCTTTTGTCATCTAAAATCTTCTTTCTGGCTTATTGTCCACTTTCTTCCTGCAATATGAAGGCATTTTTCAATATTGCAATTTTAAAGATGATAATTTCTGGAGGTCAGGTTAATAGAAAACTTGTAGTATGTAATTCATGAATAGAAAATTTTCCAAATTATTATTACATTATTATGAATGTAGAGCAAGACAGATTGCACTAGAATGGGAAATAGTAAGTTGGTTCATTGTAAGAGGAAAGTAATAACATTTAAACTAGGGTTACTGTGCAAGCATGTGAATGCACAGAATGTGGTAAATAAGATTGGGAAGTGGGAGATATAGATAATTACAGGAAAATATGACATTGTAGTGATAACAGGGACCTGGCTCAAAGAAGGACAGGACTGGGCACTAAATATTCCTGGCTGCAACGTGTTCATGAAAGATGTGGAAAGAATGAAAGACGGAGAGTTGGCCTAATTGATAAAGGAGAATGTTGGAGTGTGGGAGAAAAAGGATGTCCCAGAGAGATCAAGGACAGAATCTATTTGGCTAGTAATAAGGAACAAAAAGTTGCAATTACATTGCTCAGTATAGTCTAGAGGCCACAAACCAGTGGAAAAGATGTAGAAGAACTAGTTTGCAAGGAAATTACAGCAAAATGAAAAAATGATTGAATAGTTATAGTAGGGAATTTTAATGATCTGGATATAGGCTGGAAAACATTCCAAATGGCAATCTATTCCATGATCTAACAAGTTTCTGCACAAGGAAACCTCTGCTAATGTTTGTTCCCACTCCTGTAGTAGCAATTTTGAATTTGATAACCCCTCAATGCTGATCCTAATCCAAGGACATAGTATTTCTCTATTCTTCTGAACAAACACCTTCATAATTAAGAAACAACTCTACCAAAGCCTTTTCTTTTTCAATGGAAATACTTTGAGATATCTTAAGTTTCTCCTCATTGATATTTTCTCATACCTATAACCTCCTTGGTGCATTCATGCTAACATTCTTTGTGGCTTTAATATCCATTTCATAATGTCTACCCATAATTTCATACAGTGCTCTAACTGTGAACTAACCATTGCCTTACAAGGTTAATTAGAAATTGCTTCTTTAATCTTTACAAGAACCTGACCATCCCATCCTTTGGACAAATCTAACAATCACCTTGACATTGCCTAACAGATATGATTCATACATTACAGGTTATGTTAGAGGTTTGGCTAATGTTTAATGCTATGTTTCAACTGCATCAAATAAAGTTGGATTTTTGGATACTGATATTTACGCCATTGCTGTTTCTATTAGAATGACAATTTGGAAAAGTTTCAATGGTGTAGTCATGGACAACTGCAGTTAGGCACAATGGCATCCAACAGTTTTCCAACAGTTGGTGTACTCTCAAATATAAACAATCCAATCTGTAGCAATCCAACCCTATTATAGATTTACAAAATTGTAGATTTGCAAAACCCATTGTGATGTTAAGCAAGCTAAATTAATAAGAATTGAGATATCACGTGAGCTGAGAATGGATTGTGGACACTGGTCTCCAAATTAAAACAGTGCCATTATAAAAATGATGCTTGACATTGTTATGAAGTCATGCTTTATTTAAGACCTTCTGAATTAATTGGCAGGAAGTGATTAATTGAATTTGTAGAAAGACTAAAGATACGTTCCAATGAATTGATGTCACGGTCAAAGATGTCTGCACATTTGTATTTTTGTACCTTCTCAATTCTGAAACCATTGAAATGGAGACAACCTGTTTGCAAAATCTCACCAGGGACAATTGGTTTGAATGAGTTTGGATGGGGTCCATCTCCTATCCTATTAGCATCCTGACAATCACCTGGGTACTCAATGGGGCAGAGACAAAACCATTGAATGTAATCACTTGGATAATGGGACCCTGGTTATGAAAACAAGAAAGGAATTTGCCCAAATGTAAAACAATCAGACAAGTCAGCAGTTGGAATCCATTAGAAATGATTGTTTTTGGGTCATTGGGCAGTTGGAGGGAAACAGTCATGTGACAAGTCAGTTACCAATGTGTGTTTAAGCAACTGCTTTCTGAGGACTAGCACAAGCAAATGAATTGGTGAAGAAGCACGATGTCTGAATAATTCTCTCATTTTCCCCTTCCAACTGGCAAGTTTTAAATCCCCTTTGCTTTTTTTTAATTGTCCAGTACCTCAGATTTTAAAGAGAACTGAACCCTGCAGCTGTTATCTTCAGAAGAACAGAGTTGGAGTGTTTTTCTAAGACTGGGCTAAGAACAAAAAATACTATTTTCTTTTTAAAAATTTAGGGAAATCTGTCTATTTTTATAGTCACAGGATGTTAATGGTTAGACATTCACTGAAATGGCACGCACACCGTTCAAAGAAAAATCTGTTGTGGTCAAATCAGGAACAGGAAAAATGGGGAACCATTAAATCTCACCTCATTTGGTCACAACAATGTTCAGATTAGATGTCCAAAGTAGGAGAATGTCACATTTCCCAACATTGATATCCCTCCCCTAACTGAGCACAATGCAAAAATCACCAAAGATATATATGGACCAGAATTTGCAGTCGGTGGCAAAACAAGGACACATTCCACTGACTTGAACAGAGTATCTTGTGACCTCTGTAGCAAAAATTCTCTTGCCATGCAGTTCATTGTACTGTTGTTTAATGGGGTTTCTCAATATCTACCTGTTGTAACGTTATCAAGGTATCCAGCAGCCAATTGTATTAAATAATTCTCAATGACAACCAACCAGGAAATAAAAAGCACAAATAAACAAGTCATTTATTACACCAAAAAAAATGAAGATCAGGACATATAACTGGATGAAGGTAAAAGTTGGAAACTCATGAAAAACCTTTTTAGATTTTTTTTAAGATCTAATAATTAATCATAATAGATTTAACAACATTTCACATAATTTTCGGGGCTAGATCAATTGTTCAGCAGTATTTATAACAAATATCTCTGTTAAAAACCCAATTATACCTCACTGATCAGGGGTTACCTTTTCATGGGTTTGTAACAGTGATATGAGAGTGGAAAAGAGGAAGTTCTCATCAAATCAATTGATTGCCCTGATTGCTGGCTCTGTAGGGAACTGGGGGTTGGGGTGGGATGGTCTACAGCACAGTCTGTAGAAAAGTAGTGAATGACTGATCACCATTTCAGGAATCCCACATTAGTCCAGTGGCTCCCAACTAGTGTGCTGCGAGGACCCCCCACCCAAGTGTGCCCCGAAAAAAGATTCAAAATTCATGTAATTAAACAAAAACTAACCTTCACCTTCAGCTCTGTGGTTGGCATCTCCCAGGTCCGATGAACCTTGGGCCTCCCGCACATGCATCAACTGGGAAAGAGCCACAAATCATAGAATCATTGAATCCCTACATTGAGAAGGAGGACAATTGGGCCATTGAATCTGCACCAGCAACAATCACACCCAGGCCCTGTCCCCATATCTCCTACTAGTCCCCCTGACATTGTGGGGCAATTTAGCATGGCCAATCCACCTAACCCGTAAATCTTTGAAGTGCGTGGTTTAGATTTTCACTGTTGGTCAGGGCCATGCACATGACTAACAGGACTCGGAGCTAACGGCAAAGGCCCCATGTGCCCACACAAAAAGCAAAAACTTAAAATGGGTGCAAACACCTTAGGAGAAGCAAGAGAGACAGGGAGAGGTTTAAAAAAAAGAAGGCAAGAGGACAGGAAGAAGTTAAAAACAAAGTTCCCAGTGAGGGAAGAAGGCAGAGAAAATAGAAAGTTGCTTCACATGTTTTATACAGAGGTGCGCCATGAAATAGCAAAGATTGGAAACTACTAATCCAGACTAATACTAAACCTATAGCTCCAGTCAAATACAGAGGATCATTGATGGCAAACTCTGACAGCTCACCGTCAAAACTCACCAAATTCTGGCCCACGAATTTTTATACCAATGATGCACAACTGTCTCACAATACATGCTGAAAAATATTTTTCATGTTAAGACCTAACATGTAGCGTATTAAGTTGTAATAATACCTTTAACTGCCCATATTTCTGTGATGCCTTCAATCATATTGTGGGCAGCATGGTGGCACAGTAGTTAGTACTGCTGCCTCACAGCGTCAGGGACCAGGGTTCAATTCCAGCTTCGGGTGACTGTGAGGAGTTTGCATATTCTCCCTATATCTGTGCGGATTTCTTCCAGATGCTCTGGTTTCCTCCCACAGTCCAAAGATGCAAATGTTAGGTTGATTGGCCATGCTAAATTGCCCTATATGTCAACGGGATTATCAGGGTGAATACTTGGGCTTACAGGGATAGATCATGGTGGGATTTTTGACAGTGCAGTCTTGATGGGCCAAATGGCCTCCTTTTGTATTGTAAGGATTTTATGATATTGCATTGGTGGAAACTCACCATTTTGGCAGGTGGAGCTTCCTTTGTCCCTCATCTTTTGGGAATTTCACCAAGTTTCTGATTTACTGAGAGTCCTAATGAATTGAGTCTGGAGAGTAATAAAATAATCCATCACCAACAGGATGAAATTTTCTGTGTGGCCTGTGGGGACCACCGGCAGGATGATGAATGAATAATTCAAAAGTGCACTGAGAGAGCAGACCCAGTAAGCCAGATTCAACCACTGGTATTTTCCTGTGAAACGCTATCATACAATGACATATTTGCAGCATAGTCCAAAACAAGCCTTATAGATTTTCTCAAATTAGTTTGGCACTGTATTTGTCAGGTTGAAAGAGAGAAGTAATGAAAAACAGATTAAAAAAAGCTTGAGATTTTTATTGCTCATCCTGACTTTTGTAAGTTTTATTTTCAATTGCCTGTCTTAATACCCTGATTGCTGATAGGTTATGTTTCTGTGGGCACCAGCAGTCCTTCAATCTGCAAGTGGTTTTCTTTCATGAGCAGCTTCTGCAATCCCAGATAACAAAAGTAAAGTAAAATTTATTTATTAGTCACAAGTGGGCTTACATTCACACTGTAATTAAGTTACTATGAAAATCCCCTAGTCACCACATTCTGTGCCTGTTTGGGTACACTGAGGGAGAATTTAGCATGACCAAAGCACTTAACCTGCACATCTTTGGACTGTAGGAGGAAACCAGAGCACTCGGAGGAAACTCACGCAGACACAGGGAGAATATGCAAACTCCACACAGACAGTGACCCAAACTCCACAAATCCAGGTCGCTGTGAGGCAGCACTGTTAACCATTGTGCCACTGTGCCGCTCCAAGGGCTTTTTGTTCATAGTGATTCCTCCATCAAACACTAACTAACTTCATTCAAAGTCCACTTGTACGCACTTCTTGGCTGGAGAGTATTTAGGAAAAACAATACACAAGAGCACAAAATAGGAAAAGATCATATGGCCCATCGAGACAGCTCCTCCATTCAATACAAATGTGGCTGACCTTGGTTTCAATTTTCCTGTTCATTCTCTATATCTCTTTATTCCCTGAGAGACCAAAAATCTCTCCATCCCAGCCTTAATTACATTCAACAAAGAAGCATCCAAAACCCTCTGGGGAGGAAAATTCCAAAAATTCACCAATGTTTGAGCGAACTAATTTCTTCTTAAGTCCTAAATAATTGACCCCTTTATCTAAGACTGTGACCCCATGCTTTACTCCCCTGATGTGGAGATGCCGGCATTGGACTAGGGCAAGAACAGTAAGAAGTCTCACAACACCTGGTTAAAGTCCAACAGGTTTATTTGCTAGCACAAGCCACAAACTTTCGGAGAACTGCCCCTTCATCAGGTGAGTGGGAGTTCTGCTCACAAACTCAGACACAAACTCAGTTTACAAAATAATGGTTGGAATACAAGTCTTTACAGATAATCAAGTCTTAAAGTACAGACAATGTGAGTGGAGAGAGGGTTAAGCACAGGTTAAAGAGATATATATTGTCTCCAGCCAGGACAGTTAGTGAGATTTTGCAAGCCCAGGCAAGTCATGGGGGTTACAGATTGTGTGACATGAACCCAAGGTTCCCTTGAGGCCTGAGCAAAAACTGATACAGTAAGAAGTCTCACAACACCAGGTTAAAGTCCAACAGGTTTTGTGAGACTTCTTTCCATGTTTACCTCAGTCCAACACCAGCATCTTCACATTAAAAACTGATTGCCAAGTTCCGCACACATGAGGATGGCCTCAACCGGAACCAGCAGAAGCAACCTCTCAGTATCTATCCTATCAAACCCCTTCAGAATTTCATAGGTTTCAATGTAATCACCTCTCATTCTTCTAAATTCTAGAGAATATAAGCCAAATTTACTCAGTCTCTGAAACAGGGGTTTGCTCTCGAGTGCTAAGTATTGAGCTGGACCCAGTTAAACACAAAGACTTGTGAAAGACAGTATGCTGGTTAAAGATGTATTTATTGACCAATGTGTGCTGGAAGAAAGGCAGCTGGACATGCCAACTCCTTTCTGAACTTCACAATGCAGTGGCAAAACAGTTATACATTTTCAAAACTTCAGTTCTCCCACCTACTCTGTCATCCTAACTGGATGCTCCAATCACATTAGTACACATTATTTACCTTGGCCAATTGCATCCTACCTTCTAGCAGAATTAGGAATTCATTGGTCTAGAGGTCCCAGAAGTTTCTATCTACAGTTGCTAAGCAACATCAGTAGCGTAAATCCATAAGGTTCAAAGGTTGCTTTCTCACCGTTAGTTACCGAATTGAAAAGTGATTTTCCCATCACCATGTTCTGTTGCATTATCAATAAGAATCGAATATTTCAATCAGTGGAATTGAATACTTCATATACTTTATCAATACTTCTATTCATTTTCTAACGTATATGAGAATTTGAACTCTCCATGACTTTTCTGATAACGTAGCTGTATTCTGTGGCTTATTGTTCCCAAGGAATGTGGCCTGTCTAGTTTATTCTTCCCATTATGCTTCAGGGCAGTTTGCATTTTGACCAAGGTGCACAATACATTCAAAAATACTTGTTTAAGACTAAAATATATATTTTATTTCCATAGCAGTAGTTATGTGAGTGTCTATGCAAGTAGTATTTTTGTATAAAATAAGTATAAGGCACATCATGGTCCTTATTCTAAGTTAATTTTCCCCGTTTACTAATCTTACTCATTTTTTAAAATCTCAGGGTTTTTTGAATCTCTCTAATAGTATCTCATCATCAGATAACTTCCTCATCTCAATGACCAATTTAGTGAGCCTTCACTGTAACTACCTCCAATGCAAATGCTTCCTTTCTTAAATGTGGAGGCAAAAACTACACATGGTATTTCACTTGGAGACTCTGACATCAAAACTCTCGTGTAGTACTGAGGGAATGCTGTACCGTCAGAGGTACCATCTTTCAGCTGAAGTATTAAACCAAGTCTTTATCTGTCCCTTCAGATCAATGTTAAAGATCCCATGGCACTATCTTGAAGAATGTCAAGGGAACTATCCCGGTAGCCAAAACAAATTTTTGTCTTTCAATCAGCAAAAAAGATTATCAACCATTATCACATTGCTGTTTGTGAGATTTTGGTGTGCAAAGATTGAGTCCTGCATTTTCGATATTATAATTATGACTACAAAAATACTTCTTTGATTGTAAAATGCTTTGAGACATCTGGTGGAGAAAAACATGATAAAAATGCAAGTCTTTTCTTTTCATTGTAATATTCCAACTGAGAATTCACCAAATACAGACTGGGAAACAAACAAACTCTGGAGCTTCTGGTTAAGTGCTACACCAGCTTGAAGCATTGTCAGAACAACCTAATTGAAACTTTCATAATATGATAATAACTGATTGTTGACTCATTGGCTAGAACTTTATTGTCCCACCTGCCATGGGAATTGAAGCAGATGAAGTGCAGACAATGGGAAAGTCCATTGACCTTGGGCGGGATTCTATGGTTTTGGGATGAGCAAGGCCATAAAATCCCACCCATTGAGTCCATCAATGCATAATTGTCTTTAAAATATTAGTAATATAAAATAATATGCATAATTCCCTCTATGATGCAAAGTTCTTGTTGTCTCAGATGATTTTGCAACAAAGATCAGAATTTAGTCAACAGCATTCCCGACATAGTAACTGGGGCTTTATGTCACTTGTGTTGTGTTCTCTTTTTTCCCATTTTCTGCACAACTCTAATTAAATTCTAAGTTCCGGTAGCATGCATAGGAAGCATAAGCAATTTAGTGGTAAGGGAAGTTTTTAGTAATGAAACACACGGTCAAACAGGGAGGCTCTGTAACCTGGCTATAACTTTCCTGCCCACCTACATTTCCATTATCATAAGACTTGAGAGCAGGAAGTTGGCACAGGTGTTTTTAAAATTTCATATTGCATTGGTTTGTCTATATTCAATTGGTACCATTTTTATATGTTGAGACTAGTTCAGTCAGAGAGCGAAATTTACAGGCATGCATTGTGGTTACTGCGGAGTTCGGGACATTCCTTTATTGTGGAAGAAACAATGTTGCATTTTTCTTGTTTACTCTTTAATGAATGTTCATGTTGGTGTCCAGTGTTGTACTTGCCACTCTGTGGGACATGGCCAAACATGTAGTTTCGCATGGCCCTCTCATCTATGCATTATAACGTACATTGTCTGAGATCAATATCAATGGGATAATTGAAATATTGTGCCTGAACTCAAAGTCTCATCAGGGCTCTGCCAGCCAACATCCTGAGATGACAATACAGTTAACATTCTGTAGACGCCACCTTTTCCTACTTTGACTGACCTGTTCCCACCACTGCCTCCATGCATCCAGTATACCAGGCTCTTCCCACTTCATTCTCCCAAATACCTCCCTTTGTCTTCCCCAGATTCCTTTTTCACTCTTCGATGCTTCCCTCTTCCCCCCTTAGCTCCATGGCACAAATCACTTTCGTACTGACTCACCCCTATCCGTCCCAAGCCTCCAGGTAAGATTTTATTCTCTTGCTGCCCTTCCTAGTTCCATAGAGTTAAACAAAGAAAACTGCTAACATTACACACAACAGGATAGAACTGACTGTTGCACATTATCTTTAAATGGTTGTGAATAAGGGACTATGAGATTCACATATGTTGACTTCATCCTAATGAGTGGAACTTTATTAAAAACTATTTTATACTAATGAGTATTCATGGCATGCAAACAAATCACAAGTATGAACCTGCCGCATGCTGATGTGATGCGCATTAGGTCACAAACATGGCACTGCCATCTCGACCCACCTTTGAGAAATTGATATTTTGCAACCTGTCCAATTAACTCACATCGCATGCTCCCTTTCCTGCTCATGAACTTCATAAAATTCCCCCTAATCTGCATGATATGGTTCAGATAATATGCGGCAATGATACATTCTCAAGTTGTCACACAATATCTTTTTACATCCTGATGCAGCTGTATTATCGTACAGTTGATTTGCAAATTTTGGGAATTTATTTTTCAGTACAGGATTTTTCCATTAGATTAGATGGATGCAATTCCTTCAGTTCAGTGCTCTGCATTTCAGATAGTCCATTTTTAGTGCGTTGCCGCTACGTATGATTTTATATACAAGACAACAGAATAGTTTTTTTTTGGTAATTTGTCATTGTAATGTGGGGAACTGCACCATTAATTAGTATTTGTTACTCCTCAGTAAACAATGGTTTTTTAATGTTACCTTTGCTATTGACTGTGATCTGTCCCTCACACCTAATAAGCTAATACCCATGAAATAGGATTTTCGCAAATACTATTTAATTCCTGTCAATAGTCATGTAACAGATTGAGAGTCGAACAGGACTATCCATGCATTGCAGACAATTACCTGCAAAAGAAGGAACGTTGTCATGACAATGTCACAGCCTCCAATCGATACACTCAGCTATGGGACTGAAACTAACCAACCAACACAATCAGTGCTCCAAGGGCCTGTTTGGCAACACTGAGGAAACTCAAGCATTTGTGATGATATGAGTAATTGTGGTAATTGTCATTAATACTTTTAAAACCTTGTAAACAAGTGAATATTGGATACTGCAAAGGTTATATACAGTTCTTCCAGTGCATCTAATTCAACGATGGCTAACCTGTGGCTTGGGGCCGCATATGGCCCATTTGGATTGTGAATGTGGCCCACAAGACATTTTATTGACCATTGACCATGTGCAGGGTTATCACATTCTGCTTATTTCTGTCCGTGCAGTTTTTTTTTTCCGACCAGTACGACTGAAGTGATCTGAAGTGAGGTGAAGTGAGGTGTATGCTGATTGTACACAGCACTGATTATGAGAGTCGTGCACTCCATGTGCATCCAAAGCGCAATTATTTATTTTGTTTTTCCCATTCAAAGTTGATGATAGTTCTATTAATATATAAATGATTAAGCATTTTCTATAACTCAATGAAGCATTCAGCTCATATCAAGTGGTTTTAACCTTATTCATGGGGTCATGGTCAGTGGACACACCTGACTTCAATCTTGTGGCCCACTGAGATGAAGGTGGACCACACAGGCAGCCCATTCACTAGCTTAGATTGCCCATTACTGTTCTAATTTCATTTACCATCTTACTAAGGAATAACTGTTGCATTGTTGCCAGCAGTCAACTCTTCTTCTTCTTCAGTACTTCAGGCTAAATTCTATCAAATTTCTATCCTCCTACCCCTCCCCACAACCCTCTTCTATTCCCTGACAAAGGTGTTGCCTCCTTCTGGGCTACGTCTCAGGAGGTATTGATAAATCTCTACAAGCTACACAAGGGATCTTTTTACTGGAGAAAGAGGAAAAAATATATGAAAAAGTACGCAGAAACTTAAAACTGAATCAAGGGAAGAAACTAAATAGATATTTAATGTAAGTAGATATTTAGTATAAGTATTTAGATATAAGTAGAGTTTAGAAGGATAATGGGGGATCTTATTGAAACTTATAGGATACCGCGAGGCCTGGATAGAGTGAACATGGAGAGGATGTTTCCACTAGTAGGAAAGACTAGTAGCAGAGGGCGCAACCTCAGGCTAAAGGGATGATCTTTTAAAACAGAAATGAGGAGGAATTTCTTCAGCCAGAGAGTGGTGAATTTGTGGAATTATTTGCTGCAGAAGGCTGTGGAGGCCAGGTCATTGAGTTTCTTTAAGACAGAGATAGATAGGTTTTTGAATAATAAGGGGATCAGGGGTTATGGGGAAAAGGCAGGAGAATGGGGATGAGAAAAGTATCAGCCATGAGTGGCCTAATTCTGCTCCTTTATCTTATGGTCTTAAGGTTTTATATAATGCAAGTTTTCTCAAAGATATGGCACTGGAGGAAATGGCAGGACTTAAGCTGGGTAATGATCCATGATAGTGATGGTTTCTTCACTAGGTTATTAAAGAAAATAGGTGAGGAAGTTGTAAATGCATTATTCATAATTTTCCAAAGTTTTCCACATTGAGGAATTGTGTCTATTGCCTGGAAAGTGTCAAATGTTGCTGTTATTTAAGAAAGGAGGAAGGGTGAAGAAACAAGAGGCATAATTTTCATGTAACAGAACCACTTGCAGCATGACAATGAGTTGGGAATTTGATTGTTTCTGGAGATGGTTAATGCAGCCATGGTATTAGCATTCCATTTCCAGATTTCCCAACGAATCACAGTGCGGACAAGATGACTCACCTGCACCAGTCAGTGGAAGGTTTTCTGTTTAAAAAAATCTTGGCAAGGGTTAAAATGGCTACATTCTAGATGGTTTCTTGTGACTTCAATAAATACAAGCAAGTAAGTGCAATGGTTTTCTGACTTTTCTCTGGAGGTCCTGCTATGGACTGTGAGAACTGTCAGAGAAGTATTGTTTCCCACAGCTGGAAGGAATGGTCTGGCTCTTCAGACCAAACATGCATGCTTCTGACATCAGGAGGGGAGGAAAGGTGAGTGGCATTCCACTTTCAGGTGCCAACTCTGAGTTCCCTGGCAGCACTCCGGGGACATTCACATTCTTATTGACATCCCACACCCATTTCTCACACCCATCTTCTCCAAATGTTCACAATCCGTCCTCCCCTTACAATATATTTCTCAAACTCATAATTTTGCTTTCTCACCTTGTTGGAGAAGTGACAGAGCCAGATAGGGAATCTGGTATTCGCATCTGATACTTGACTAGTCTATTCCAGTGTGTTCCAAGCTGGTCTCCCATATTCTACCCCCTGTAAACTTGAGGGCATCCAAAATTCTGTTTCCTTTGTCTTAACTCACAGCAAGTTACATTAATCTAACATCCCTGTGCTCACTGACCTGCACTGACACCCAATCAATCAATGTTTTGATTTCAAAATTTTCATCCGTGTTTTCAATTTTTTATTCATTCAAGGGTTGTGGGCAGTACAGGTGAGGCCAGAATTTTATTGCTCACATCTAATAGCCCTTGAGAAGCAATTGATGAGTGGTCTTCTTGAATCGCTGAAATCCTTCTTCTGTAGGTACACAAACTGTGTTGTTAGAGAGGGAGTTCCAGGATTTTGACAGCGACAATGAAGAGCAATGAAGTCAGGATGGTGAGTGGTTTGAAGGGGAATTTCCAGGTAGTGGTTTCTGATGGTATCTGCTGCCCTTGTCCTTCTAGATGGTGATGGTCATGGATTTGGAAGGTGCTGTCAAAGGAAGTTTGGTGAGCTCCTGCACTACATCTTGAGAATTCATAGAATTCATAGAATCCCCACAGTGCAGAAGAAGGCTATTTCACTCATTGAGTCTGCATCAACAACAATCCTATCCCTGTAACCCCACGTGTTTATCTTGCTAGCCCTCCTGACACTAAGGGGCAATTAACTAACTGGCACACCTTTAGACTGTGGGAGGAAACTGGAACACCCGGAGAAGACCCATGCAGACAAGGAAGAATATACAAACTCTGCACGGTCACTCGAGCTCGGAATTGAACTTGGGTCCCCAGCACTGTGATGCAGCAATGCTAACGACTGTGTCACTAGATGGTACACACGGCTGCTGCTGTGCAGCAGAAGTGGAGGGAATGAATGTTTGTGGATGGAATGCCAATCAAGAGGGTTGCTTTGTGCTGGACGGTGTCAAATTTCTTGAATGCTGTTGGAGCTGTGCTCATCCAGGCAAGCGGAGGGTATTCCGTCACATTCCTTGTGCTTTGTAGATGATGGACAGGTTTTGAGGAGTGCGGAGGTGAGTTAATCACCACAGGACTTCTAGCCTCCCTGACCTGCACTTGTATTTATACAACTAGTCTGGTTGATCTACTGGTAAAAGTTAAATACCAGGATGTTGAAAGTAGGGCTTTCAGAGATGGTAATGCAATTGAACGTCAAGGGGCAATAGTTAGATTCTCTCTTGGGGATGGTCATCACTGTGAATTTGAGTGGCACGAATGCAGCAAGTTCTGGAGCACAAGTCTTCAGTACTATTTCTGGAATGTTGTCAGGGTCCACAGTTTTTGTAGTATCCAATGCCTTCAGCTGTTTTCTGGTATCACTTGGACTGAATTGATTTGGCAGAAGGCTGGTATTTGTGATGCTGGGGACCTCTGGAGGATCCATCCACTCTGCACTTCTGACTGATGTTCTGGGTTTCCCCCATCATTGAGGATGCAGATATATGTGAAGCCTCCTCCTCTAGTGGGTTATTTAATTGCCCACCACAATTCATGACTAATTGACAATTCATGACTGATCTGTTGGTTGTGGAATCTCTTAGCTCTGTCAATCACTTGCTACTTATGCTATTTTGCATGCAAGTGGTCCAATGTTGTAATTTCACTAGGTGGACACTCATTTTTAGCTGTGCCTGGTGCTGCTCCATATGGGCGGTCCTGCATTCTTCAGTTAACCAGGGTTGATCACTGGCTTGGTGATAACAGTTGAGTGGGGGATATGCCAGTTGATGAGGTTGTGGCTGAGTACAATTCTGCTGCTGCTGATGACCCATAGCACCTCATTGGTTCCTAGTTCTGAGTTGCTAGGTTTGTTTGAAATCTATTCCATTTAGCATGGTGGCAGTGCGACACACCTCAATGTGAAGATTGGACTTTGTTTCCATAGAACTGAGGATGTGGTAATCAGCAGGAGGTTTCCTTGCCCATGTTTGAGACATTATGGAATTTGGAGTCGATCATTGTTGAGGTCTCCCAAGGAAACTCCCTCTGACTACATACTATTGTGCTGCCACCTCTATTGGGCCTGTTCTGGTTTTTAAACTGAAACTTCAGACTTTTAGTTCCAGTTTTTAATTGAATTCTAATTTCGCCATCAGCTGTGGTAGGATTTGAACCCAGAGTCCCAATTCATGTACAGAGACACCAGATCCCTCTGTACCGCAGCATTCTACAGTCTCCCAGTATTTAAATAATATTCTGCAGTTCTATACTTCCTATCACATTTTCCCATATTATACTCCATCTGCTAATTTTTCCCCATTCAACATCAAAATCCCTGTGTATGTGTCCTTACAATTTGCTTTTCAAGCTATCTTTGTATTATCAGCAAATTTAACTATGATACACTTGATCCCTCATACACTCATACACTCATCCAAAAAGACTAATCCAGACAATGACCTTCTCCCACATAGACCTTGCCATAAACATTTGAGAAGGGCATATTTCAGATCCAAATATGAAAAACTTGCTTTTCTACAGTTGATGCTTGAGTGCCCATTCTGTACAGAGAGTAATCGCCGTTCTGTCCTGATTGCTTGCACTTCATTGGCCATGCGTGTGTTTTGTTCCAAGTTTGATCATCTGTTTGCCTTTTTTCAAAAAGATAGAGCAACAAATATCTGCGTGCTGCAGTGCTAAATAATCTCCAAGGAAATATACTATCTGCACAATGTCCAATCTGAATATTGAATACACAAATAATAATATTTAAATAAACAAATCTTACAAGATTCCCTGAAATTTGTTTCAAATGTCAATAGTCTCAAGGCTACTACAATGCAAGCAAAAAATTCTTGCAATCAGTAGATTCTGATAAAATGTTATGCTATCCTTAGAAAATGTAGGATGGAATTAAATCAAAGGAAACTGCTTTAAGCAATAACATTCAAATACCCTTGTGGAGGAGCCCTGGAGATCTAGGGACAAAATTGGAGCTACTATTTGGATAGTGAAGATTGTTCTACATATAACACTTCATTTTAATGGCTGATTGAACTGTATGGGACTGATAGAGAACAGAAATATGTATTTTTTTTTACATTGTAGAATCTTCTATGAAAGGTTAGTAAATGTTAGTTCTCTGTGACTTCACAGGGGACTGTGTGATCACTGCAAGCTGAACTTCCTGACTTCACCTACAACAAGGCCTTTCCATATCCATCGCAGTGACCGGTGATTTGTCTGAGTGCCAAATTCTCCGTTTTTGCTGGCAATGGAAACGGAGCATGCGAGACTGCAGATTTCCACCCGTAGATAATTGAAATGTTCCACCATTGTGTACAATTTATAAGAGTTCTATGACATAGAAAAGTGTAACAATATATCATACATATTGTTCCATTTTGAAGAGGGACAATATTTGATCAGTAGTGTTTGTCAATGAAATCTGCTTTGGATGACCTATACTTAACAGAGGAATCTACCATTAAATTCACATATTACTGGATAAGACATAGGATTAGTTATAACTTTTAATGATAGACATTACCTTTCAGTGTTTTAACACTAAGGATTATTGATAAAGTTTGTCAGCTAAGGTGGACCTGAGCCATAGAGGCCAAAACCTCTCATCAATGCTGACTTAACTGATCTCAGATTGGATGGCCATAAAATCACTGCAATTAGCCTCTGAACAAATGGAGTAGATAGAAAGACTGGAAACTGGGCTTTCTGCAACAGACAGCTATGAAGCTGCATCTGCTGTACACTGATGTTGGGTTTAACAGGAACCGGCTTAACTGCAAAACTCACTACACTTAAATTGGCTGCTGCCCTGTCGCTTGTAAACAAAAACTTACTGCAAAAAGCAAAATTCTGCAGATACTCGAAATCTGAAATTAAAACAGAAAATGACGATTTTTTCTAGCATTTTCTGTTTTTATCTCTAATACTATAATCAGCTGCAATGCATTTTACTGTATTTTTAAAAAACTTATTGGTGTTATGCCCAGTGAAGATATTGGCCAAGGTCATCCATGAAGTGCTAATCATAATGGATTGCTTCTCTGCTCAAACTTTTCCATGGCCTGACACTGATCCACATTTTTCATTGAGTCTTCTGAGTTTTGACTTCTCAGGAATGTAGAGCGCTGCATCCATTGAAAAGTTCTATTGTCATGCTAATATATTAGGGGGAAGCCTGAGCATTCCACCGCATCCCCCCCAACTCCCCTCAACGCCCCCTCCCTGCCTCCAATGTACGACACTTGCTGTTAAATGGTAAGTTTAAAGGACCAGTTTGAACGTTAGTGAATAGGCGAGTGACGAATGAGTGAATGGGTAAGGTGGCGGCGTGGGCAGGTGGTAAAGTAGCAAGTAGTTAGATAGAAGGTGGGTAAGGTGGGTGTGGTAGTTAGTTGATGGGCAGGGTGTCAGGTTGGTCGGATTGTAGTTAGGATGATGGATAGGGAGGATGGCAAATGGTTAGGGTGGCAGCTGGATAGGGTGGCAGGGGGTGAGGTAGTAGGTAGTTTTGGTGGCAGATGCCTGGGGTGGTGAGTAGGTAAGGTGGCAGGTGGGAGAGGTGGGTGAGTTGGTCAGACTGGGATCAGTTAGATGGATCAGGCTTGGAAGAATAGTCAGGCGATTGTGAGGGTTTGGGCGAGGGGAGTCAGGGGTCAGTATGAGTGTCTGGGGAGTTACCCAAGTGTTAGATCAGAATTTGTATGTCTAAAATTTCCTGGGAAACTATCCAGCTAAGTTCCATGGAACAGTCCAAAGTCTTCACCTCTACTCAGAATTGGAGACATTTATGGCCAGTCCCAAGGAGCAGGGGAATTCCCTGTCAGAAATTCAAACTTCCCAGGCAATTTCCACGGAAGTCAGCATGGTAGGACTTCCATAGGATCCTGAAGCACATTTTGCTTACATATCTGATCTCCAATGATCTGCAGATCAGAGGATCTGGGCCATCATTTTCCTGAATTCCAAGATACAAAATTTAGACAATTCAGAATTTTTGAAATTTTTGAAATGTGGGGCAAAAATGGCCACTGAAGATTCCTGAACAAATAATTAACTCAGGTCTCTAGAAAGTTCTTAGGGTGTAAATGACCATGCGTTGGGTACCGATCCTTGAATAGATATGCTGAAGACAACACCATTTATGAGTATACACTTCCTATTGTCTGTATATTTACCCCAAAACTCAAATTCAATGGTCTCCCTCAGAATCACTATCTGTAAGCTCAATTTTTGACAAAGAAATTCTTCAAAGATTATCTTTATAGAAATCCAGCCACAATCTTGGCTGGAAACCCAGAGACTTCCAATTTCCATTCATCCAGAGAGTCATGAGAGAGAACGCATCCTGGTTTACAATGCTTGTGTCTTAAAGAGCTAAATTTAACTGCATTGTGGGTCAACCCACAGCACATGGACTGCAACAACTCAAGAAGGGAGCTCATCACCATCTTCTCAAGGGCAACAAGGGATGGACAACAAATGCTGGCCAGCCAGAAATGCCAATATCCCATGAATTAAAAAAATGTGATTTTCTTCTTGTATTTCAGTTAATACCTGAAATGCACGCTTTGCCTTTCAATTCCACGTGTGTGTGTGTGTGTGTGTGTGTGTGTGTGTGTGTGTGTGTGTGTGTGTGTGTGTGTGTGTGTGTGTGTGAAGCACACAACTTTTTGCAGTTGACTGAAAGGTGAGGAGAAAAGAGGAAAATTATCCATCATTTCTCTTCCATCTTGGGTAACTTTTGATCGAAACATATGAAATAGGAACAGGAATAGGCAACAATATGTTGAATTCAGAAGCAACACAGTTTTATGAAAGGAAAATAATGTTTGATAAATTTATTAGGTTTTTTTGAGACTGTGACCAGCAGAGGAGTTAAAGAGGAACAAGTGGATGCGATATATTTGAACTTTCAGAATGCATTTAACAAGGTGCCACACAATAGGTTGTTATAAACATTAGGGCTCATAGGAATGGAGTACTATATTTGCATGAATTAAGGATGGGCAAATGATCAGAAAGCAGGGAGTAAGAATGACCAGGTCATTTTCTTTATATGTTTAATGATGCGGAAAGGTGATATTGGCTGCTCTTCATCAAATAGTGCCAGATGTATTTTATATTCTGCAAACACTTCCTTTGGTTCAAACTTAATGAACTAGCATCCATCTAAATTACTTCAACATCTCACTCAAAAGATGGCATATCTGACAATGGCCTCAGCCTAGATTATATGCTCAAATATTACATAGCACCCATTTCTTTTAGGAGACTCCAAAAAAAGAACCAAACTGTCACAAATAGATAAGCCTTACTGCTGATAATAATGAGCGCCCCAGCTGCAAAATGTAGCAAATGCTAGCTAAAGGAGGTAATGAACTCCAGGGTTAGCGATCTGATAGAATTTTCTGTAAGTTTGTCCAGGATTCCTAAATGATGTTTTGCTTCTAGATGCTAAGATTTGGTTCCTTTACTAAGTGGGTAGATAAAGGGGAAATCATGGTTATAGCTCTGAAAAGAACACAAATAGGTTTAGAATGAATGTCTTTCAAAAGTGAATTTCATAAACATTGTGCAAAAAAAGTCCCCTAACCTCTGACTATGTTGTAATTTCATGAGTGATTCTGATGCCATGTATTGGACTTGTTAGAGAGTAACAGATTAGATAGATCTATTTATAGCACAATAAATGGTAAAGAGGGAGAGATTTCAGTATTATGTTTATTGTTTCTGTTTAATGAGCAAAATAGTTCTGACATTTGAAAGCCATATCTGTAACCTTCATCTTTTTTACCTTTTCACATCCATGGTGGATCTGGTGCAAACAAGAACCACAAGATTCATTTATTCAACTGTAAGGTCCACATCAAATCTCACAACATGATGGCAACATTGCCTACAAAGTAGAATCTATCTGTGGGCATATGAATATTGTAAAAGTGAGGAATCCTAGTATTGGGATTGAAACACTTTGCATTCTGGGTTGGGATCTTGTTGAGGCATTGGGCTGGTTGGAGAGACCGCAAGGGACCTGTGCTTACGTTTTCGGAAGGGCCTGGTGAAGGACATGGCAATCAGGCAGTGGCAAGGCTCTGGAATCAGAGGGACAGATGTCTTACCTCCCAAGAGCTGCCAGTCAATCAGAGGTCAGCAGCTCTTGTTCTCGGCAGCAGGGGAGGCAGTAGCATAGTGGTATTGTTATTGGACGGGTAATTCAGAAACCCAAGGTAATGCTCTGGGGACCTGGTTTTGAATCCCACCATGGCAGATAGTGAATTTGAATTCAATTATAAAAATCTGGAATTAAAAGTCTAATGATGACCTTGAAACCATTGTCATAAAAACCCATCTGGTTCACTAATGTCCTGTAGGGAAGAAAATCTGTTGTCCTTACCTGCTCTGACTTACATGTGACTCCAGAGCCACAGCAATGTCTGGCTGACTCTTAAAAGTCCCCAGGGATGGACTCTAAATGCTGGCCCAGTCAGTGATACTCACTTCTCATGAATAAATAAAAAATGCACCACTGCAGCTGCTGCTGAAGGACTGGCACCAAAATCCTAGGATTGCAGAGAAACTCAGGACACAAGCAAGAAATTTGGAGAGGGCTGTGGGTAGTGGGGATTGCAGGGCGAGGGGTTGGCAAGAAAGATGGTGGGATTGTTGTCAGCACTGAGTGCCTTTGATCAAGGGACCACCCAACTTGGAAGTGATAAGCTGGCTGCATGGTTTTTAGTTAGTGTGCATGCCGCATAGCAACAAATTCACGTGCAGATAGGGGCACTTAGGGGCCTCACCTGCAGGTGGGACGGAAAGATAGAGCTTGGGTCTTTCCGCCCAGCATGTCAGTGGAGGCAGGAATGCAGCAGAGTTCAGATAGACCACCAGCCTGCTTAATTACATACCCTTCCCACCTCCAAGTTTGCCAGCAGAGAGAGTGAAGATTTCCCATAAAGACTAAAGTTTTTATTTTCCACTATTTCAAGTCAGAAGTGCACTTGAAGTCAATGTTGGAGTATGATTGGAAATCAGGAACATGGATTTTCTCACTATTTTACGCTCCCTGGCTACTTCAGATCCAGTGTAGAATATGTTAATAATCATTATGGTGATGAACAATGCAAGTACTTGAATGTAGATTTTGTTAAAGCTCAATTCCTTCTACTGAGAATCCCACTGTACTAAAATTTCCTGAAGAAAGAAGATGGATAAAGGAAGAATGTTAGGTTGGTCACGTTACACCACAGGAGAATTTACCACACCTTACAACTCATCTCCAAACTGTAAAATAAAACCAGAAGTAATTGGATCAGAGTTTGTTTGCAACGCAGTACATCTGGAGGCAGCACTTCAGTGACAGGCGTGACAATTGTGTCGCTTACTTCAGGCAGTCCACCACTCAAGCTCCAGTGCAAGGTATAAAACTTCCAGTGGTGGGAAAGGTCAGCTGTGCTCAATTTGTATGCATCAGAATACTTCTTTGTGCTCAAAGGATAAAATAAATCATGCAGAACTGGCACTCTGCCATTCATGGTTGTACTCAAAATCCATATTAGTCCCAGACCTGTAAAAAAGCATTTGCCTTGTTCATGGTGAATCCCATCATTGGTCAGAGCTGAGCATAATGACCCATTTATCCCTTGCCTCTGATCTGTTTTTGCTATGGTAATTTCATTTACATACTCAGTTTAGCATTGTTCCTCTTTTAGGATTTAGCCCTGGAGCTCAAGAGTTCAAAGTAAAGCATTATATCGACAGCCTTTGTATTGTTCTTTAATTTTATGCCAGAATCCTCTTGTTGAAGCTTCGGATTTCGACAGATGTAATCGGCAGTACTTACACAGGCAATACATAATATCAGTTATCTTCTATGTTCTGCTAGTTCAAGTCATTTCGCCAGTCAATTATACTTCCAGAGCTGACAGTGAAATCTACATTTCTTTCCAATTTTATCCCTATTTCTGCCATCCACTCTGAAAGATAATCACTTGTGCTGTCAAACATTTATATGCCACTAGCAGGCTTCCAGTATCTTTTCTAAATGGCCATTCATCATGTGTGTGTCTAGACAAGAGGGTGCCTGCAGGATATGGGCGACAGAAATTGGCGCAAACTCACTCTTACCAATATTCACAAATATATACATTTTAGTACAGCTATATCTGTAGTATTTAGCAAGATCTTTGGCTTACGCTGCCCTCGTTCACCAAGATATGTTGTGGTGTTTAAAATCTTATCAAAGTGATTTAATACTTAAGAGCTGCAGTCAACACCTTGGGGCTGTGCTATTTGACCTATGAATGCAAATTATTGTTGGTGTTGATATCATTTACAACAGACTATGACTATAAATTACCAGAGTTACAGGGGAAAATAAAAAATAAATCAAAGTGAAGAACCGATAAAATTCATGACTTGTTACAAAATAGTAATGGAGAATGAAATGAGATTAAAAATAGACAAATCTCCAGAATCCAATGATTTTGATTTCTGGACATCGAAATAAGCAGGTCAGGAAAATGACAATGATTTTCCAAAACGTTCTTAATTCGGGAATTGTCCCTTCAGATTGTAACATTGTCAAATCACTTCAAGATTGAAGATGGGTGGAGAGAAAGGCTAAAACCTGCCTTTTTTATTTTGAATTCCCTTCTGTATCTATCAAGAGAGAGGAAAATGAGTCTTTGTGGAATTTAAGCCAATTTATTGACTTGAAAAGATAGTAGCAGCCGAAGAGCAGGGCTAATGAGTATGTACTCACATTGGACGAGTGTGACTAGCTGTGTCACCAGGGATGGGTAAGTCCTTAACCTTTCACTGCGCTTATAGATGACTTGGCTGAAAGAATAGAGAACCAGATATTTAACTTTGCTAATTATGAGAAATAAAATTGTCTTAATAAATGGTGTAAAAGGAAGCAGAAAGTTGCAAAAGGTTTTTGATATAATACATGAACTGTGCTAGCTGGAATTCAGTGTGCATAAACTGTGCGGTGATCCACTTTGGTCCAAAGAAAGATAAATCAGACTGCCTTTGAAATAGTGAGAAGCTAGGAACTGTGGATGAGAAGAGCGGTTTAAGAGTGCAAGTACAAAAATGGCAAAAAAAAACTGGTGCGTCCATAATATAACTAAAAAGGCTATAGAACATTAGCCTTTACCTCAAGGAGGCTGGAATACAAAAGGGTGAAAATTACATTCAGCTGAACAGAACACTGGTTAGATTTGGAAAATTACCTTCAGTTATTGAGTTCAACAGCTATAGTAAAATAGTGGTTGTATTCTAGGCTAATACAAAGGCCTGGACGAATGATCCAGAGACATGAGATTAGATGCTACCATGGCTGCTGGGGAATTTAAATTCAGTTAGTTAAATAAACCTGTAATAAAAAGTTAATATTGGTTATGTGGCCATGAACTATTGGATTGTTGTAAAAACCCAACAGATTGACTGGTGCCTTTTGGAGGATGAAAGTTGCCACAGGCTGGCCTTACAGAACCAAAGCAATGAGACTGACTGCTGACTGCCTTTGAAAGCGACCATTCAATTGTATAGGAATGGACCATGATTACTGACACACTAATTCTGTGAATGAATACATTCATAGTTTGAGGCTACCATATCTCAAGACTTGGACTGTTATGGGGCAGATTCATCAGAATGATGCTGGGGCTAATAGCGTTGAATGATATTAAGAACAGGTTGCATCAACTAATATTGCATTCCCCTGTTTATAGAAAATTGAGGTATGATCTAACTGAGGATTTGATAAGTTGGATGGAAACTATTTCTTTTAGTGAGGGACTCCACAACCAAGATCTTAAAATTAAAATGAAGCTGTTCACTGGTGATGTCAGAATGATGTGGAGATGCTGGCATTGGACTGGGGTAAGCATATTATGAAGTCTCACAACACCAGGTTAAAGTCCAACAGGTTTATTTGGCTGCACTAGCTTTCAGAGTCTCAAGCTCCTTCAGCAGGTGAGGACTTGTGTTCACAAACAGGTCATATGTTCTTATGTCACATACAGACACAAACTCAATTTACAAGATAATAGTTGGAATGCGAGTCTTTACAGGAAATCAAGCCTTAAAGGTACTAACAATGTGAGTGAAGAGAGAGCCAAGCACAGGTTAAAGAGGTGTGTATTGTCTCCAGCTAGGACAGTTAGTGAGATTTTGCAAGTCCAGGCAAGTCCTGGGGGTTACAGATAGTGTGACATGAACCCAAGATCCCGGTGGAGGCTGTCCTCATGTGTATGAACTTGGCTATCAGTTTCTGCTCAGTGATTCTGCGTTGTCGTGTGTCGTGGAGGCCGCCTTGGAGAACACTTACCTGAAGATCATAGACTAAATTCCCATGACTGCTGAAGTGTTCCCTGACTGGAAGGAAACACTCCTGCCTGGTGATTGTCGAGCGGTGTTCATTCATTCACTGGCGTAACATCTGCATGGTCTCCCCAATGTACCATGCCTTGGGATATCCTTTCCATCAGGTAAACAATATTGGCCGAGTCGCAAGTGAATGTACTGTGTGGATGATGTTCTCATGTGAGATGATGGCATCCGTGTTGATGATCCAGCATGTCTTGCTGAGGTTGTGTGGTTCGTTGTCACTGTTCCCTTGAAGGCTGGGTAGTTTGCTGCAGACAATGGTCTGTTTGAGGTTGTATGGTTGTTTGAAGGCAAGAAGTGGATGTGTGGGGATGGCCTTGGCGAGATGTTCATCTTCATGGATGACATATTGAAGGCTCCGGAGAAGATATCGTAGCTTCTCCACTCCAGAAAAGTACTGGACGGCAAAGGGTACTCTGCCTGCATGTCCGGTGTTTGTCTTGAGGTTGGTTGGAACGTTTTTCGCTGTGGCACGTTGGAATTGTCGACCGATGAGTCGAGCACCATATCCTGTTCTTATGAAGGCGTCTTTCAGCGTCTGTATGAATCTGTTGCGATCCCCCTCATCTGAGCAGGTCCTGTATGCGTGGAGGGCTTGTCTGTAGGGAATGGTTTCATTAACGTGTATAGGGTGGAAGCTGGAGAAGTAGAGCATCGTGTGGTTATCCATGGGCTTGTGGTACAGTGAAGTGTTGAGGTGACTGTTCTTGATGGAGATGTGTGTATCCAAGAATGCAACCGATTGCAGAGAGTAGTCCATGATGAGTCTGATGGCATGACACTGTGGACTTCCCACAGAAGCTCAGCACACAGGGAGCAGTTGAACCAGGAACACTCCTCATCACAATGAACGTCTTGGCACTCTACACCAGCGTCCCCCAAGACAACAGCATTACTGCAACAGCCTCAATACTCAACATTGACAACCACCAATCTCCAGATGCAATTCTACAACTCCTCCACTTCATCCTGGACTACAATGTCTTCACGTTCAACAACCAGTTCTTCATCCAGACACATGGAACAGCCATGGGAACCAAATTCACACTTCAGTATGCCAACAAAGGAGGAAATTGCAAGGCATCTTGAAGGGAATTGCTTGATAGAGCAGACGCAGCACGGTTTCATTAAAGGGAAGTCATGTCTGACAAATTTACTGGAGTTCTATGAGGATGTGTCTAGGGCGGTGGATAGAGGAGATGTGGTCTTTCTAGATTTTCAGAAGGTGTTTGACAAAGTACCTCACAAGAGGTTAATGCAGAAGGTAAGGGGGCATGGAGTTGGGGGTAGGGTGTTAGCGTGGATAGAGGATTGGTTGTCAAATAGGAGGCAGAGAGTGGGGTCAACGGGTGCTATTCGGATTGGCGGATGGTGACTAGTGAAGTGCCCCAGGGGTCGGTGCTGGGGCCTCAGCTATTTACCATTTATATAGATGATCTGGAGGAGGGAACCAAGTGTAGGGTGTCGAAATTTGCTGATGACACCAAGATTGGGGGAACAGCAAATTGTGCGGAGGGTGTGGAGAGTCTGCAGAAGGATCTAGATAGGCTGGGCGAATGGGCCAGGAAATGGCAAATGGAATTTAATGTTGGCAAGTGTGAGGTGGTCCACTTTGGTAGGAAGAATGGTAGGAAGGATTATTACTTACGTGGCGAAAAACTGCAGCAGGCGACGGTGCAGAGGGACCTCGGGGTCCTTGTGCATGAGTCGCAAAAACCCAGCTTGCAGGTGCAGCAGGTGGTCAGGAAGACGAATGGGATGCTGGCCTTCATAGCGAGGGGGATTGAATATAAAAGTAGGGAGGTCTTGCTGCAGCTGTATAGGGCATTGGTGAGGCTGCAGCTGGAGTACTGTGTGCAGTTTTGGGCGCCGCACCTGCGCAAGGATATTTTGGCCTTGGAGGGAGTGCAGAGGAGGTTTACTAGGCTGATACCGGAGTTGAGGGGGTTGAGCTATGAGGAGAGGCTGAATAAACTAGGCTTGTACTCGTTAGAGTTTAGAAGAATGAGGGGAGATCTCATTGAGACGTATAAGATGATGAATGGGATGGATAGGATAGAGGTGGAGAGACTCTTCCCGCTCAAAAAAGACAGTAGGACTAGGGGGCACAGCCTCAAGATAAAGGGGGGGCGGTTTAGAACGGAGTTGAGGAGGAACTTCTTCACTCAAAGGGTGGTGAATCTCTGGAATTCTCTGCCCGTTGAAGTGGTGGAGGCTGCCTCGCTAAATATTTTTAAGACGCGGGTTGATGGGTTTTTGATAAGAGAGGGGATTAAGGGTTATGGGAAGAGGGCGGGAAAGTGGAACTGAGCCACGACAGATCAGCCATGATCTTATTGAATGGCGGGGCAGGCTCGAAGGGCTAGATGGCCTACTCCTGCTCATATTTCTTACGTTCTTATGTTCTTATGTTCACCGCGTGGGACCTTTAACAGATGTCATACACTAGATACATCGATGACATTTTCTACCTGTTGGACTCATGGTGAACAGTCACTGAAACAACTATATGATATGATAAGATCAACAAGTTCCACCCCACCATCTGACTCACCATAGATATTCTCGGGAATCGGTTGCATTCGTGAAAACACGCATCTCCATCAAGGATAGTCAGCTCAGCATTTCAATGTACCACAAGCCCATGGATAACTTCACAATATTCCACTTCTCCAGTTTCCATCCTAAACACGTTAAAGAAGCTATCCCCTACAGACAAGCCCTCTGTATACACAGGATCTACTCAGATGAGGAGGATTGCAACAGTCACCTACAGACGCTGAAAGTTGCCCTCATAAGAACAGGATACGGCACTGGACTCATTGTATGACGTGCCACAGTGAAAAACCGCACCTACCTCCTCAGAAGACAAATACGGGATGTGACGTACAGAGTAATCTTTGTCGTCTAGTACTTCCCTGGAGTGGAGAAGCTGCGATATCTTCTCCAGAACCTTCAATATGTCATCGATGAAGAAGAACATCTCACCAAGGCCATCCCCACACTCCCATTTCTTGCCTTCAAACAACCGCACAACCTCAAACGGACCATTGTTCGCAGCAAACTACCCAGCCTTCAGGAGAACAGTGACCACGACACCACACAACCCTGCCACAGAAACCTCTGTAAGACATGCCGGATCATCAACACGGATGCCATCATCTCACATGAGAACACCATCCACTAGGTACACGGTACATACTCTTGCAACTCGGCCAGCGTTGTCTATGTGAAACGCTGATGGAAAGGATGTTCCGAGGCATGGTACATTGGGGACACCATGCAGACGCTGCAACAACAAATGAATGAACACTGCTCAACAGCGTTCTCTTCCTGTTGGGAACACTTCAGCAGCCAGGGGCATTCAGCCTCTGATCTTCGGGTAAGCATTCTCCAAAGCAGCCTTCATGACGCATGACAATGCAGAATCGCTGAGCAGAAACTGATAGCCAAGTTCCGCACACATGAGTACGGCCTCAACTGGGACCTTGGGTTCATGTCACACTATCTATAACCACCAGGACTTGCCTGGGCTTGAAAAATCTCACTAACTGTCCTGGCTGGAGCCAATACACATCTCTTTAACCTGTGTTTGGCCCTCTCTCCATTTACATTGTCTGTACCTTAAAGACTTGATTACCTGTAAAGACTTGCATTCCAACCATTATCTTGTAAATTGAGTTTGTGTCTATATATGACCTGTTTGTGTACATAAGTCCTCATTCACCTGATGCGGGAGCTTGAGACTCTGAAAGCTAGTGCTGCCAAATAAACCTGTTGAGCTTTAACCTGGTGTTCTGAGACTTCTTACGATGTCAGAATGCTATACTAAATCTGAAGTTCTCTCCCTTCCAGCCTCCATCTCTCACAATAAAGCTGTTGAAACATGGTCAATAGAAAATTTCAAAACTGAGATTGATCATTTTTGTTGGGCATAAGTATATAGCGTTATTGATGCAAGGAAGATAGATAAACATTAAGATACAGATCAGCTGGCCATGATCTAACTGAATGGTGGAACAAGCTGGAGGGAAAGACTGACACACTCCTGTTCCTACATTCGGTGTATGTGGAAGTGATTTTCCTAACACCTTTTTACCAGTTCATACTAGCAGTTTTTTGACTTGTCATTTTTACTTTTGCTATTCAACTTATATTTTGTCTCCTTCTCTCCATTCTCAGGATT
This sequence comes from Carcharhinus amblyrhynchos, assembly GCF_965287045.1. Classification (NCBI taxonomy): domain Eukaryota; kingdom Metazoa; phylum Chordata; class Chondrichthyes; order Carcharhiniformes; family Carcharhinidae; genus Carcharhinus; species Carcharhinus amblyrhynchos. Next base: position 95,233,305 of record NC_137326.1, on the reverse strand, counting down.
CTTTCCTTTTTATGGTAGGAATTTTAGTCATTTATCATGTTAGTTCAGTCTTCTGTGTCTGAGTGAGTTTCTTTTGGATGCTCCAGTACCCTCCCATACTCCAAAGATGTGTAGGTTATATTGATTAGAGCTATAGAGTTTTACAGCATAGAAACAGGCCCTTTGCCCCAACTTGTTCATGCCACCCAGTTATTACCACTAAACTAGTTTCAATTGCCTGCATTTGGCCCATATCCCTCTATACCCATCCTATCCATGTAACTGCCTAAATGCTTTTTAAAAGACTAAATTGCACCTGTCTCTACTCATGCCTCTGGCAGCTCATTCCAGACACTCACCACCCTATGAGTGAAAAAATTACCCCTCTGGACCCTTTAGTATCTCTCCCCTCTCAACTTAAACCTATACCTTCTCATTTTAAACTCCCCTACCTTTGGGAAAAGATGTTCACTAATTACCTGATCTATGCCTCTTATTATTTTATAGACCTCTATAAGATCACCCCTAAACTTCCTATGCTCCAGGGAAAAAAGTACTAATCTATGCAGCCTCTCCTTACAACTCAAACTATCAAGTCCCTGTAGCATCCTAGTAAATCTTTTCTGCACTCTTTCTAGTTTAATAATATCCTTTCTATAATAGTATGACCAGAACTGTACACAGGATTCCAAGTGTGGCCTTACCAATGTCTTGTACAACTTCAACAAGACATCCAAAGTCCTGTAGTCAATGTTCTGTCCAATGACCTTCTAGGGGGTCCCTTCATAAAACTTAATCAAATTTAAGAGACATAATTTTCCACTTACAAAGCAATGCTGACTCCTTGCTTCTCTAAATGCAAGTTGACTCTGTCTCCTAGAATACCTTCCAATAACTTACCCACTATAAATGAGAGGCTCATCAGCCTGTAGTTCCCAGGCTTTTCCCTACAGCCCTTTTTAAACAAAAGCACAACATTTGCCACCTTCCACTCTTCATCCACCTCACCTGTGGCTGTTGATGATTCAAATATTTTTGCTAGGAGACCCACAATTTCCTCCCTAGCCTCCCACAGTGGGATACATTTCATCAGGCCCTGGGGATTTATCTATATGATGCACTTTAAGAATTCCAGCACCTCCTTCTCTGTAACATATATACTCCTCAAGACATCATTATTTATTCCCCCAAGTTCCCCAACATCCATGACTTTCTCGACAGTAAATACCAATGTGAAATATTCATTTAGGATCCCACCCATCTCTTGTGGATCCATACATAGATGGCCTTGTTGATCCTTAAGAGGTCCTACTCCCTCCCTAGTTACTCTTTTGCCCTTTATGTATTTGTAGAAGCTCTTTGGATTCTCCTTTGCCTTATCTGCCAAAGCAATCTCGCGTCCCCTTTTTGCCCTCCTGATTTCTCTCTTAACTCTATTCCGTCAGATTGGTCATGCTAAATTGCCCCTTAGTGTCGAGGGATTAACAGGGTAAATACAAGGGGTTACGGGAGTAGGCCTTGGGTGGGATCACTACAGGCTCAATGGGCTGAATGGCCTCCTTACAATGTAAGCATTGTATGATTCTATGATTTTCGAACGGCACAAATGCCTTAAATGTGAATGCTATTGATTTGATATAGATCAATATTCTTGCAATTTGATTGATAGATGTGCAGCTCAAAGTAGTGTATTGAGTTTACTAACACTCTCAAATTTTGAAGACCTCTCTGCTCATTCAATGTAATTCAATGAACAAGTTTTTACTTCAAATGTATATCATCTTGGGACTTGTCCTTATTGAATCTATTAATTCTGTCAATGGTCTTCTGTAGTTTCTTGCTTCAGCAGCCTCTGCTGTCTTTCTTCAGGATGCAAATCTAGACAGCAACATTGATCAGAAACAGGTATGGCCTTCAGACTAATCCAGAGTAACTCTATTAAATACATCTTCCTACCTCCCACATTACTCCTCACTCCATTCTTTCATGAAATGTAATATCCAGGTTTTACAATGATACCATTGCCTCTGAAGTTAGATGTTATGGTTCTCAGGTTGCAATTTTATATTTCTACTGTGAGTGGGTTGGCAGGCATAGATGCATGCGGATAGGGTTGCACTTTTACTATGACGGGTGCGTAGCCTATTGCCTCCCCACCAACTCCTGACCTGACCAACATGATATGATTGGTGGGAGGGCACCAAAATCAGCAGTCCATCCACCATTATTGAAAAGAAAAGTAGCAGGCAATTGAGCTTGTTTACAAGCCAATTGACCCATATATCATGCCACTCATGCCATTACATGGAGTTGGCATAGGCACGCTGGGGGGCGGGGGGGTGCGGGAGGTGGTGGAGTGGGGGGGGGGTGGGGTTTGAATTCATCCTTTAGATGGTGTCCTATGTTCATTGGAAGTACTTCCCCCTATATTTCTTCCTGCCTGGCCTCCAAAGTCCACCCCTCTCTGCCCTTCTTGTCTGCCTTCATTGGGTTCCCAATCCTTTCTCTGAAAGTTCAGGACTTGCCTCAATCCAGAAATCATTGCTTGTCCTCATGGCCCATCAGCACTTATTACTGAGTTCTATCAATCAGATTGGTTGGCAGCTCTCGAGGGAAGGCATCTCCTACTACTGGTGAGCAGAAGTCCAACCTTCAACTCCTTAAGGCCACCTGCAGTGTCTTTTTGCTGCGAGTCAGTTCGGTCAAAGCGGCAAAAAATTTCCTTCTGGGGTGGTAAGGGGTGAGGAGTAGAAAATGCTCCAATTTAGGCTCTTTACACTGCTTCCATATTTGGTGACACAACTTGGTAAGTTTAATTGGATAGTAAAAACTAAAGCCTTTCCTGTTTAATGACAGCATGGTTATGGCACCGGACTACCAATTGTAATACTATGTATTATTTTTCTACAAACCAATGATGTTGTTTCTTTTGATATCTCAATCTTCTCTCTCGCTTTAATCTGTTGGCTCCTTCCTGAGATTGATTGCATGGGTGTCAATGTGATATCTTGTCTATGTTGCAGTTATTTATTGATGAGCTACAAAAGGAACCTTCAGTAGATTATTTCATTAGAGGGTTCTGGATAGCAAACATGGGTATAAAATCTTGTCATTCTTCTCCTCCTTACCTCAATGGCATTCACATGAATTGTGGCAGCTTCACCACTGCTTCAGCTGTAATTAAGTGTCCCAGCACACGCAAGGAATGGGACCTTGAATCTTTCTTGACATTGTGACTCAGCCACTCACTGTATGAACTGACTGAATCATTAAAAGATCAGCGATTGGGTTTCTATATATATTTTGCTCGATATTAAATATTTAGCTTATGAAACCACTGTTCCTCCAAATCAGATTTCAGTGGCATCATTAAAGTTACAAATTACATTCTGTCCACTATCCACAAGCAACCTCAACTCAGTTTTTAACTCATGTTAGCTAAATAGTATTTGTTCAGTCAGGCAATGATTCAAATATTTGTTTACCATAGATTAATGTTCAATCTTTTTATCTTTTACCCAATTCTTGGTTTAATAAAGTGATACATTAAGGCAATCATATCGTCATCTGAGAGTTTAGACCGCAAGTAAAAGCTGACTATTCAACTATTTAGTGCATTGCAATGGAGCTCAAAGTTCTTGTCAACCAAATGCACGCACTTTCAGTAACGATCAGAGGACAGTGAAATGGGAGTACTACTTGAATTCTGTTCTACCTCTTCTAGTTTAGGGTCACTAAGACCAATTGTAGCACACCTATTTTTCACCCTGAGGAGATCAACCAACATAGCGTAGACCAGGCATTGAACCTACAGCCTTCCAAGTCGGCGAATAGCAGATCCCACCACATGGTAAGTTTGCCTGCTATGCTAGAAAACTGAAATTTAAGGTTCATGGATTTAGATCAGGATTATAAAGCCAAATCTCTGCCTAGTATACAAGGTATCATAGAATTATATAATTCCTACAGTGCAGAAGGAAGCCACTTGGCACATCAAGTCGGCACCGATTCTCCAGCAGAGCATTTTACCCAGACCCTATAACCCCAGGATTTTACCCAACTAATCCCCACAACCTGCACATCTTGGGATAATAAGGTGCAATTTGGCATGGCCAGTTTAACTAACTTGCCCATCTTTGGATAGATCAGAATAGCTCTTCTCTTTTGTGTTGTAAGACAAGAGGCATTTGTTTTGATTGCAGATCCAGTCATTTCTTCCTTAGGAATAAAGGAAATAACAGCAAACCACCTGCCATTTGCCCCTCTACATTTCCAGTGCAAAATTGGTTTTGGTATCCCAAAAAAAAGCAGATTCAGTACATTCTTTTGGAAAATATTAAACAGAGCAGAAAACTGCCCTTCTGTGTCTAAAGTGTAAACTGGGGAGTAGCTCCAACTGTGGCAAATTATCCACAATGGAAAGATTGACCATATTGTGTGTTGCGAAAATTAGATTCAAAATCAAGATACGTTGTGTTTACAAACACTGAACAGTTTAAAGTGACAGGCCTATAGTAAACCATATTTTGCAACTGTCTCCATTTTATAACTAAAAGCATTGACTCCTCACTGGGATACAATTTCACAGACACTGTCATCTTTCATTAACTTGACAAACTAGCCATTATCCATATGTGAGCCCTTAACAATGAGTATTCATGTGTTGTTTAATCAAAAGGAGCACCACAGCTGGGTTTGATTCAGTCCTCATTCAATGTCCAGACACACACTTTCAGCAGAGGACAGGAGATAGTAATTGGAAGTGGGAGTCCCAGCCAATTCTCCCCATTTATATCCCTAAGGGTGTGAGGCCAATTATGGCTCTCTTAAAAAACCTGTTTAACCACATTAAAACAAATAGCATTTAAATTTGAGACTTTCTTAATCTTTTGTAGATTGGCAAGTCACCCAATAGACTTGCTGAGTCATTGATGGTGCCAATCACATTTCCAATACTGTATATTGAAACATCTCAATTATTTCCTATTCATTTCTTCATGTTTATATATAACTATGTGCACGCTAATTTCATTTCCACTATGAATAACTCGCAGATAATTGAATGCACTTATTCTACATGCAACTGAAAGATTTTTAAGTTTCCCGACATTCTGCATTCAGCTGTGATTAGTATTGTAATTTTTATAGCACTATTATTCCAATTGTGTGATCTAAACAGGATGAGAATCTTCACTTTATATTCTCTTCAAGATGTAACACTGGCTGTATGGATAACTTAAAATGAAGATACTATCAATCTCGTTTAAACATCACTCAAATGACTGACAATTTGGAACAGGTAAGTTGTCAGACTTCTAGGTGGCTATGTGATTGATTGCAGATTACACATGGAAAGTTTTTAAGAACAAAAAATTAAAAGAAGGAAGACAATAATGTGCTCAAAGTCAAAAGAAAGGAGTGTGGTAAGAGAAAAGCCAAGGTAGATGACTAGTTATATACGAAAACAATTTGTTTGTAAATAGAAAGATTATTATCAATGAAAGGCAACTAATACTTATGAACAGGATATAGGGAACAGGAAAATAAAACAAAGCTCTGATAGCACAAAGGCTATTACAAAAATTTGATCCGAACAAAAGATAGTCAATAATTATGAAAGTGATGAGAAAAATGTTTTCAGAAAATATGAAAACAGCGATTGCTTGGTGCTGATTTGGATCTGTATTGAGCGCTGGTGAGTGAGGAAGCTTTAAAGGTTAATTTCTCTCTAAGGTCTAGTTTATCATTAGCACTCAATTACAAATCACTCCTTAAATTAAGAGAAGTTAAGTTTAATCCAGTTTGAAACAGGGATACACAAGCTCCCTGACAGCAGATGCAGTTAGTCAATTAGGTAGTTCTTGTTATGAGCCAAACGAGTAAAACCAACTCAAATTAACTTAGGGACAAATTAAGAGGAGTAGCCCCCCGAAAAGGAAGCAGGGGGATGGCCCGAACAGAAACCAAAGTCCGAAGGAAACTTAAAACGTTAAATCAAAATGTGATTGTAAGGGTCTATAACACACACCAGTCCCTGTGGTGCCCAGCGGGCACGGAAGCTAGTTAATTTGGAGGCTAGTTTAAACTGATTTTCAGATCTTAACACTTCTTTTCACAACGTAGAATAGCAGGTGTTCCTCAATGCTGCTTGGTCGCCATTGTGCGCTGCTTTGAGTGCACAGAATGTCAAGTTGAGAGCTGGGTGAGTTTGGTGAAGTGAGGAACTGTAAATTAATTAGGAAAAATAAATGCATTTAATTAACACAATATATGTTGCAGGACAAGCATGTGTCATGGCTGCAGCATATTGGAGTTCTTGGGTGCCCTACGATACATGTTAACTTCATCTGCAGCAATCGCTTGAGGCTTGAGGAACTTTGGCTCAGAGTTAATGACCTGGAGACTGAGATGTGGGCAATTGTGACTCATCAGTGAGGGGGATATTTTACTAGAACACTTTTTTCCAGAAGGCAACTGCACCTCTTGGAGAAGCAGAATCTAATTTGGTCAGTGGTTAGGGGATCAAGAATCTGGGTGCGGAGGAGAGTCAGCCCTTGCAACTGACCAACAAGTTCAATGTTCTTGTAGCTTGTACAGACAAGAATGAGAGCTGCAATGTAGATACGTAGGCTGAACATGGCATCATGGTACAGAAAGCCATTCAAGTGAGGGAAGTTAAAAAGAACATACTGATAATGGGGTACAGTACAGTGAACTGATAGACACTGCTCTGTGAAGACTGTGTTGTTTGGGTGGTGCAAGGGTTCAGGATATCTGTTCAGGGCCCAAAGAGAAACTTATGGTGGGAAACAAAGGATGCCATTGTTGTGGTCCGTGTAGGTCCCAATGACATAGATATGATGAGAAAAGAATTCCTACATAAAATTATGAGGAGCTATGTACTAAATTAGAAAACAGAACCTCAAAGGTAATAATCCCTGGATCATTAACTGAGCCATATACAATTTGGTATAAGGTGAAGTCGATTCCAATTTGTGGGGTACTGGCATCAGTACTGGGGAAGGTGGGGCTGTACCTTGGGATGGTTTAAACATGAATTGTTTTGGGACCACTGTTCTAGTGAGCAGCCTAACTAGGGAAGTGGAGAGCGATTCAAATTAAATGGTGAGGACAAGGGATCAAATTTTAGAAGTTGTGATAAATCTAAGAGTAGAAACCAGGCGAGAAAGAAAGGTAACAGTTTGGGAAATAATAAAGCAACCATGACAGGAAAGGTCAGAGAGTACAAATCTAGAAGTAAATCAACAGATAAGGCTAGAGATTACAAAAATAATAAAACAACAAAACTAAAGGCTCTCTATCTGAATGCATGTAGCATTCCAAATAAAACAGATGAACGGATATTGCAAATAAAAATAAATAAGTATGATCTGCTAGTAATTACAGAGACTTGGCTGCAAGATGACAGCTTGTAAGCTGAATATTGAAGTGCGTGTGAACTTTTAGGAAGGACATGACGTAAGGAAATGGTGAAGGGTTGGCTCTGTTAATAATAATGATACTAGCACACAACAGAGGGATGATCTAAGTTCAGGAAACCAGGATGTAGAAGCAGTTTGGGTAGAGATGAGAAATGATAAAGGCAAGAAGTGACTTGTGGGAGGTTCCTAATTTTAACTATGTAGTAGGACAGAGTAAAAGTTTATTTATTAGTCACAAGGAGGCTTACATTCACATTACAATGAAGTTACTGTGAAAATCCCCTAGTTGCCACACTCCAGCACCTATTAGGGTACATTGAGGGAGAATTTAGCTTGGCCAATACACCTAACCTGCACACCTTTGGATAGTGGGAGGAAACCAGAGCATACGGAGGAAACACATGCAGAAACAGGGAGAATGTGCAAACTCCATGTAGACAGTGACCCAAGCTGGGAATCAAACCCAGGTTCCTGGTGCTGTAAAGCAGCAGTACTAACTATTGTGTCACCATATTAAAGAGAATTTCTCAGAAAAGTGTGGTGACAGTACTGGGGATTTTAATCTACACACAGACTGAAAAAATCAGATGGGCAAAGGTAGCATAGATGAGAAATTCTTGGAATGTTTTTGGGATAATTTCTTAGAACAGCACCTTCTGGTACCAACCAGTGAGCAGACTGTACTAGGCCTGGTATTGATTAATTGATGACCTCATTGTGAAGACACCCCTAGGTAGCAGCAATCATAATCTGATTGAATTTTACATGCAGTTTGAGGGAGAGAGTGGATCTAAGATTAGAATTTCAAGATTAAATAAGGGTAATCATCATCACTTGCTAAATTGAACTGGAAAATTAAGTTAAAGGACCATAGAACCATACAGCACAGAACAGGCTCTTCAGCCAATTGAGTCCACACCAACACATATAGGTCAATAGAGATGCAGTGGCAAACATGTAAAGGGATATTTCAGAATGTGCAGAATAGCTGCATTTTAACGAGAAAGAAGAATTACAGGGGGAGGGCCCAATCATCTGTGGTGAATTACAAAAACTAAAGATAGTACCAAACAGACAATTGTACAAGGATGGGTGGCAGGTCAAAAGATTGGACAGAATATAAAAGCACAGTAACAAGTAGGCAAAAGATTAATAAGGAGGGAAGAATCAGAGCAAGCTAGCTAGAAGTACAAAGGTAGATGGTAAGAGCTTCTAAAGATTTTTTTTAAAAGGAAACATCTGTCATAGGGTAAATGTTAGAAACGATTTTTAAAAAAGTTATAGCAGGGCACCTCGAAAAAAATCAAGATAACCAGGCAGAGTCAACATGGTTTTGTGAAATGGAAATCATGTTTAACCAACTTATTGGATTTCTTTGTAGAAGTAAAGAGTGCTGCTGATAAACTGGGACACTGTACTTAAATTTCCAGAAGGCTTTCGATAAGGTGCAACATCACCTTGCTGCGGAAAATAAAAATTCATGGTGTAGAGGGTAACATATTGGTATGGATAGAAGAATGGCTCACTAATAAAGAACAATGTAGGTGTAAATGGGTCATTTTTTGGTTTGCAAGATGTAGCAAATGGTGTGCCACAGTTGGGCCCTCAACTTTTTACAATTTATATAAATGATTTGGATGAGTGGACTGAAGGTATGGTTGCTAAAATTGCTGATGACACAAAGTTAGGTGAGAAAATAAGTTCTGCAGAGGACATGAGGCTACAAAGAGATCTAGATAGATTAATTGAGTGAACAAAGATCTAGCAGATGGACTGCAATGTAGGAAAATGAAAATTTGTCCATTTTGGCAAGAAGAATACAAAATGAGCATGTTATCCAAATGGTGTGTGATTGCAGATCTCAGATTCAGACAGATCTGGGTTTCCTGGTGCATGAAATGCAAAAGTTTAATATGCAGGCGCAGCAGGTCATTAGGAAAGCTATGAGAATTTTATTGATTATTGAAACGGGAATTGAATACAAAAGTGAAGAGGTCAAGCTTTGGTTATATAGGCATTGTTGAGACCACATCTGGCATAATGTGTACAGTGTTGGTCTCCTTATCTACCACACTAATACCTGGAATGGGCAATTCGTCTCATGAGGAAAGGTTAGGCAGGCTAGGGTTATCCAGGTTGGAGTTTAGAAGACTGGCAGCTTGATTGAAACACAAGGGTTTTGACAGGGTGGACGTGGAAAGACCTTTTCCTCTTGTGGGTGAATCTAGGGTTCACTGTTTAAAAATAAGAGGTTGCCCATTTAAGACGGAGGTGAGGAGAAATTCTTTTTCTCTCCCAAGGGGCATGAGTCTTTAGAACGCTTCCTCAAAAGGTGGTAGAAGCAGAATGTCTGAATATTTTTGAGGTAGATAGATATGTGATAAGCAAGGAGATGAAAGGTTATTGGGGCAGGCAGGAACAAATGTGGAGCTGAGGTTACAATTCGATTACCTGTGATCTTATTGAATGAGCAGACTCCAAGCACCAAGTAGGCTACTTCTAATTTGTCTGTTCTTATGTTTTTAAAAAAAACATTTTCTCACCAATGTGAAGAGTCAAAGAACTGAAGGTTGCTCAAGGACATATTCTTCACTATGAATTACTGGATATGCCGGGAATATTAAATCGTTGTTTTTTTTTTATTGATCTTCAACCTTGAACATGGTGTTCAACTTTAAAAATGAATGCTTTTTGCTGATCAAACTGGTAATATGATATTAGATAAACATAATGTTTTGGACAGAATTAACAGCTTGTAAATAGGGAGAACAGCCAAACGATATTCACCTAAGTGTCATTGGGAGCTGGGACATGTGCTGTGTTAGCCCCTGAAAATATTTTGGAATACTTTTACTGCTCTCTGGAATGGATCCCATAGGTGGGAAGAAATCTAACATAGTCTCCATCTTTAAAAACAATAACAGGATTGAAATAAAAACATTCAACGCCAGAAATATTCAGGTCAGGTGGCATCAATGGAGATAGAAACAGAGATAACATTTCGGGTTGATGCCTTTAATCAGTATTCTCCGAGACAAATTTTGATTGCCGGGGGTATTGGAGAGGAATTGCTAGATATTTCCCCCAGATCAACATTCATTTAAATCTGTTTTTCACCTCTCCTGAGAATATTGTATGGTTAGGTATAGTGTAGATAGTGCATGTGTATTGTGAAACACAAGATATCACAATTTTGTGCAGCAGAATAGATGGACCAGACTGTCACTGTCTGTACAATAGTGTTTATAAGATCACATTTTAACACAATTGTTCTTATTTTTAAAAAAAATTATGCTATTGCACAAACGTCTTGAATGTAGATTTCAAGTTTTGCTTTTGTTTGCCGATTGCAATATTACTAATATTAATGCTTGATTTGCATTATTTTTTAATTAATTAATCGCGCTGGTTGGTTTTGCATTACTCATTTCAAAAGCCATGTGGATGATTGGATAGTAGATTTAGTATTCTGGAAGAATGGAATCAAATGGACCTTAGGGTCCTCAACAGAACCTATCTTTTGTTAGTGTCACAGTGGGACAGCTGTGACATTCGATTTGGCAGCCACAGTTGGATGAACACAACAGAAAGCATTTCTGTGCAGATGGACATCACCAGCTAATGTGTCCAAATCACAATGAACAAAGCCTTTAACTTTACATCTCAGAACAACCCTCATCAGTACAGCTGGGATGCGGAACTCTCCTAGCACATGTCAGAACTATATTACATTCAAATTAAACGCATCTCTTGAATATTCCAAAGAGTACTCCCCAGTCATCTTCCATCCTTCTCTCCTCTCTGGCAGAATATCAAAATACTCCCGAGGGACCTATGCCCATCCTATTTTGCCTGCTAGGATTGCATTGAACTCTATACATTATTTGAAACTGAATAATATTCCCATGCTCATTCAACCAAGGGACAGTTGTATATTTTTATGTCAGTTCCATTATTTGGAATGAAGCTTTACTGAAAACTCAGCCAACAAATGCAATGTTGCATCTAGCTGAAGTCCTAAAACTTCATTCTTTGTCTGTACCAGGATAGTTGATCAAAGTATTGGGAGTGAATTTTCCCCAGCCACAGAAAGTTTGGTCTTGACCTGACCGACTGTCAGACCTAATAGATCAGCCATTTTTTATAAATGAGCTGACAGCTGGACTTCAGCCCCTTAGGGAAAGGTCTTCCCTTCAAGAGCTTCAAGAACTGCAGGTCAATCTGATTGACAGACTCTCTTCATAATATCCAAGGATATGGGACAAGTGCAGAAAAACAGGATTAGTGTACCTTTACTGGTAGATATTGTTGGTGCAGACTCGATGGGCCAAAGGGCCTTTTCTGCTCTGTATGAGTCTATGACTAGGCAGCTGAACAGTCTGAAGGAGAAGGGCACAGCCAAACAAGGTTCCCACCGCCCCTCCACTTCCCACCTTTTTTACCTAAGATAATGAAGTAGCAGGTTGGCTTCCTTCATCCCATCTTCCCTAGCCATACATATTATTGCAGCAGAAGTGGAAACATGTCCTCATTAAGCTAAGGGTGGGCTGGCTGGGTGGTTCAACATTATGGGGGACAACTTGCAAGTGGCCAGAGGGCAGTGGGCTAGCCACTTGTTTCATTTTCCCTGCACCACCCCCACCTCCTCCATCCCAACTGCAAATACACCAGTGGAGGCCTGTAAAATTCCACTTCCCCTTTTGGTCTGAGAAAATTTGGCTGGGGCTCCTGTGCATGAAAGCTATCCAAAGAGCTCTGCTGGAAAGTAATATGTGTAAGTGCCAGGCTAAGTGTGACTGTTAGGAGTTCAGCTGTGATCTGCATCTCAGTGAGGGAGCCTGCTAAGACCTTCTGTCCATGCTCACATATAATCATGTGACTGAAACATCAGAGGACAACAGGCATCCATGATGGCTTACCGCAGCAAAAGGTTAACATCTTCAGGGGGAAAAAAAATAACTGCAGCAAAGTTAACAGGTTGAAAAAAAAAGGATAAATGTTATTTGCAGCGCTAAATTCTTTTCTCATGGCACAACCATCATTGTTCAGTGTTTCTGTTCTACTGACAAATTGAATTTGCACAATAGGAAAATCAAACCAGACAACATGAAAAATGAATTTGCTGAGAAGGGGGGTATTCAATGAGTACTTAAAAAATAAACAGCTTATTTGGCAGATCAGTACAATTTATCACGGACATATCTTGTATTTACTGGAACGTTTTGATTTTGAGGAGGCAACAGAACATTAATGGATCTGCTGCATATTTGACCCCAGCCTGCACACACTTTTTATAAAATTATATCCTGTGGAATGTTGGAACTATTTTGAATTGGTCTTTTTTCCTTACCTTTTTGCAAGAAAGATATTGAGGCTTTGGAGCCGGTAAAGTTGCGAAGTAACTGAACTGCTTTGTAGAGTACTAAAGCCTATTAAGTAATGATGCAATCGTCAAGTGCTTGTCACACTGACAGCCTGAACATCTGCTGTTCACGAGGCTCATTATGGGCCTGAGTTTTATTTAAATTTGGGAATGGTTGAGTAATGTACTTCAATTGCCTGAATAATGATTCAGATGCTCAGCACCTGTTTGGAACAGGTGCTACATTGGAAAATCTTTCCATATGTTGGGTCATTGTTTTGTTAAAGAAAATAAACTTGCTTCCTGTGGGTGTTCTTGTTGTTGTTTGTTGGTACATATTTTAGTTCTTCTTTATTGTTTTGCCATTTGCCCATCTTCTTAGCTATTTTGCAACAAATTAATGAAAGCTGGACATCCACCAGCAGTGCCCATTCCCACCAGGGTTTTTAATTATGTGATTCCTACCCAGTAGCTGTAGATTTTTCTCTGGGAATCCCTTTGTATTTTCAGGCTGTCGAGGAGGATGCATGCTAGACAAAAGGGATGAATTTGGTCAATGCCAACAGTACAAACTAGGCTCTTAGTGAATGGGCAGCAGAATTTGCACTTCATCCCTTTTCTTTCCACTGCAGTCCACAATCGTTGAAGAGTACCGCTGTGCAATTTTGGTATATCATACAAACAAGGCACAGTAGTCCATTCAGCCTCTCGATCCTGCTCCACCCTTTAACAAGATCATGGCTGATCTGATAGTACTCAAACCTGCATCCTGCGAACCTATTAACTCCTTCCTTACCAAGAAACTATCCACCTCTGACTTAAAAATAATCAAAAGCTCTGCTTCCACCATCGTGGTAAGGTGATTAGCACTGCTGCCTCACAATGCCAGGTTTGATTCCCAATTTGTGTCACTGTCTGTGTGGAGTCTGCAATATCTCCCCGTGTCGCCTTGGCTTTCCTCCGGATGCTCCAGTTTCATCCCACTGTCCCAAAAACATGCTGATTATGTGAATTGGCCATGCTAAAGTCTCCCTCAGTGTACCCAAACAGGTGCCAGAATGTGGTGACTCGGGGATTTTCACAGTAACTTCACTATAGTGTTAATGAAAGCCTACATGTGACAAAAACTCACAGCCTTTTGTAAGAGAAAAAATCCCTCTGTGTTTCAAATGGGCGACCTTTTATTTTTATTCAGTGAGCCCTAGTTCTGGATTCTTCAACAAGAGGAATCATTGTCTCCTCAGGATTTTATATATTTTGATTAATTAACATCTTATTCTTCTAAATTCTAGCAGATACTCAAAGACAACTCACCCATTCCAGGTATTAGTTTAATAAACTTTGTCTGAATTGCTTGTAATGTATTTACATCCATCCTTAAATAAGGTTAGCAATACTGCACAGAGCACTCCAAATGTGCCTATACAACTGAAGCATAACCTCCCTATTGTTGTATTCAATTCCCCTTGCAATAAATTATACCATTTTATTGGTTTTCCTAATTACTTGCTGTATCAGCAGATTCATACACTTGGATGCCCAAATCCCTTTACACCTCCAATCTCTGCAATCTCTCAACATTTAGATAATATGCTTTTTTTATTCTTAGTGAAAAAATGGAGAATTCCACATGTTCCCATATTATACTCAACTTGTCAGATCATTGCCCACTCACCTAACCTATCGATATCTAATTATACCCTCCTTATGTTCTCTGCACAACTTACTTTCCTGCCTATCTTGTGTCATCAGCAAATTTCTTTGATTTGATTAATTATTGTCACATGAATTAGCACACAGTGAAAAGTATTGTTTCTTGTGTGCTGTACAGACAAAGCATATTGTTCATAGAGAAGGAAATGAGAGAGTGCAGAATGTAATGTTACAGTCATAGCTAGGGTGTAGAGAAAGATCAATGTAATGCAAGTTAGGCCTATTCAAAAGTCTGATGGCAGCAGGGAAGAAGCTGTACTTGAATTGATTGGTACGTAACCTCAGACTTTTGTATCTTTTTCCCAACGGAAGAAGGTGGAAGAGAGAATGTCTGGGAAGCATGGGGTCCTTAATCATGCTGGCTGCTTTGCCACATCAGTGGGCAGTGCAGACATAGTCAATGGATGGAAGGCTGGTTTGCTTGGAAACCATCCCTTCATTCAAATTTCTTTCTAGGGGGTTCATTGCTAAGGCCTGGATACTACTTTTGCAAATCAGCACTGCTGATGTCTTGTGCATGCTGAAAATCTGCTGTGATGACATTCAGTTGCAACTTTATGTAAAAACTAGTTTTCCATAATACAGTCGATGGGTGAAATTGACCTCTTTTTATATTAATGAACCAATTAACCAACTTACATGTTCTTTTTGGTTGGCATGGACCAGTTTGGGCCAAACGGCCTGTCTCCTTGCCATGGATTCCATGAGTCTATGAGCCATTGAGTTATTAACAAGCTAACTGACCTGAATATTGTGCTGTCCATACCATAACGCATAGACAAGTGAGTAAGATAAAGGAGGTGAAAAAGTTAGAAGGAACGGGCAGTACATCCTTTGGGAGGTTCCCTATGTCCATTTGGGGGGCACCCCCACCTGAATGATAATCACCACCCGCTACCACCTTTTTACTTATCCATGTGGCCTTCAAAACCTGCCCCTCTCACTTCCAGCATCTTGCTCCCCTCCTAAGAATATCCGGTCACTTCTCTTCCAAAAAATCCAGACTTAGCTGAGTTTGGGAATTCATTCCTTACTTAATCAGAGGTTGCTTGCAGTTCCAGCAGTGGCCACTACTGAGATTTGGCACTGCTGGGACTACTAGAACTGCCAGACATTTAGCTTGGCTGGCAGCTCTTGAGGGCGGGACTTGGCTACCCCCGACGGGCTGAAGTCCAGCTCTCTGCTGGTTTCAGCTGCTGACAGTGTGTTATCACTACGGGGAGTCCTTTAATTTTAAGTTGGTCAGTTCAAGACTGACATTTGTAATGGGTTGGGGGGTGGGATTGGCTGGAAGGATGAGCTTCTGGTTTCACTGTTGGTTTTACTTGATTTAAAATTTAAAATCCCACAATATTTTCCAAATCAATGGAAGCGAAGCCCACCGTGGGAAATCAGCTGCCAAAGATGTGCAGGTTAAGTGGATTGGCCGTGGTAAATTGGCCCTTAGTGTCAGGGGGATTAGTGGGGTAAATACATGGGGTTACGGGGATAGGACCTGGGTGGGGTTGTTGTCAATGCAGGCTCGATGGGAAAAATGGTCTCCTTCTGCACTGTAGGGATTCTGTGAATATGTTACAAACCTGTTTCACATTGCAGGTATAGATCATATTCACCCCAAGTAATTTAGAAATCACTTTAGGATTAATTATATCCTGCCAGTCATGTGTCAGGCAGTGATATCTGAACATACTCAATAATAAACACGCTGAAACTACAATTCCTTAGAGAGGTATTAGTGCAGTTGCGACTTCTGCACTCGGTGAACTTAACTGGGAGCACAGTACTGGAACAGCTTATACCAATGTCACAAACAACGTCCCATGTGACTGCGACAAAAATAGGCCATTCTTCCTCCTCCTGCTCGACCTATCAGCAGCCTTTCACATGGTTGATCACAATTCAGAAAAGACTGATTATTCGACCATCATCACATTCCCATGTTGGTTATCTCGTTTTCTATTCTACAACAGTGACTACACTTTAAGAGTGCCTCATTAGCTATAAAATGTTTATGAGCTTTTGGAGGCAGGTGAGAAACCCTATATAAATGCAAGTTTACTTCTTTCCTCCCTCCTTACCCCCGTTGATCTATCGAGCAAACTTGCTGCCTATTTTTTTCAGCAATATACTCTCAACAACCACCACCCACTGGGCTTACAAGAGGAGAACTATTTCCACTATAATGGGAGCGGGTATTTTGTTCGGTGGTTGTGGAAAATGATTAGAAAGGTTGCTGGGGATCCTCAATCACTGCTAAAAGGTGTCTGACATCATGTAAGAAAAATATCAGGACTTGCTGATATTCATTCTGTAGACTTAATCAAAAGTTTTAGCCATTTTCTTAGGGTACTGGAGAACAATCAGTAGCACAGAACCACATTGATGTAGGTATAACAGTCTTCAGCCAAATAGGAGCAGAGCACTACAATTGGCCTCAGGATCATTCAGCTAGGAAGGATCCATGGTCGAGGAAGGGGTGGGGGCATGGGGTGGGGTTGGAATTCAGCCAAATTTGTCCATCCTTATAACTAACTAATGGCTCCTGCTGGAATTGTAAATAAACAGACTTCAGATGAGAATGGGATTAGATCCAAATTTGATGATTACCTTGGAAAATCAACTGTCCCGTGTTAGGAATCACATACAAATTATAGGCACCTGGGGGGAACTGACTATCAAAACTCAAATAGCCAGCTGGTGATGGATAACATACTGGAGCTTAATGTTTTAACAAGCTTTTAATTACAGGGTCACACATATTTGGTATATTTGGTACCTCCATACAAGCCTCTCTTTCAGACTGCCCAATAACACTATTTTTAAACCAATTAAACCTATATATATGAACACAGGTGAGTCCCTATTAATACGTACACCAGAATTCAAATAAAACCCAGATTCCATACAATTAACATTGGAAGGTTACTCACAACCATTGGACACTAACCTGGAAATGGGCGAATGCCTTCAGGAGTGTTGTGAAGTGAAGACAGTTATCTCATTGAAAATTATTTTCGACCTCTTGAGATGATACTTCAGAAGTGAAGCATAAAATGTAGAACTTTTTTTCAGAGCTATCCTTTGTTGTCATTTTTCTCCTTGCCATTGAATAGATGTGCACTTCAATTATAAAACTCAAGGACACTGAATAATAGACTCACTTTTCCTGAAGCCATAGTGAAATCAATGAACATGAAATGCAAAGTCATAGTCCATCAGTATTTTTAAAAATTTTTTTAAAATTTTTTTCATGGGATATAGATGTCATTGACTGGGCCAGCATTTGTTGCCCATCCCCACTCCAACTGCCTTGGTAAATCAGCCAGCATAATTAAGAACACACACATCCTGGATAATCTTTCTTCCAGCTTCTTCTGTGGGGAAAAAGATACAAATGTCTGAAGTCACGTACCAACCGACTAAGAACAACTTCTTCCCTGCTATGTCAGACTTTTAAATGGACCTACCTTGCATTAAGTTGATCTTTATCTACACCATAGCTATGACTGTAATGCTACATTCTACGCTCTCTTGTTACCTTCTCTATGTGTGGTATGCTTTGTCTGTATAGCACACAAAAAACAATACTTTTCACCGTATGCTAATTCACTTTGGACTGATAGATGGTTAGACCATTTCAAAAGGCATTTAAGAGTCAACCACATTGCTGTGGATCTGGAGTCACATGGAGGCCAGACAGAGTAAGTTTGGCAGATCTCCTTCCCTGAGGGACATTAGTGAACCAGATGGGTTTTTAAACAATTGGCAATGGTTTCAAGATTGTCATTAAACTTGTAACTCCAGATTTTTATTGAATTCAATAAAATTCACCATTTGCCATGTGGGATTTGAACCAGGAACCCAAGTGTAATATCCTGGGTCTCTGGTCCAGTGAAAATACCACTACACTATTGTCTCCCTCTATGTAAGAACATGAATGCATTATTGTTCTTTAGGAACTTGAGTAGATTGTCAACAAGCAACAGTTTTTTTGTTACAAAAATTCATCAGGGCTGACCGACTATTAGCTCCTTTAATGTCTGCACAGGACCTTTGATTTATTTGCTCATTAAGACATTTTAAATGACTTGTTAATCTTCATTAACAAAGAAAAGTATAGCACAGGAGCAGGCCCTTCAGCCCTTCAAGCCGTGCTGATCATAACGCTCTAAACTAAAAGACCTTCTGTCCTTACTCAGACCATATCCCTCTATTAGCTCCCTATTCATGTATCCATCCAAATGCCTCTTAAATGTTGTAATGTGCCTGCCTCCACCACCTCCTCTGGCAGCGCGCTCCACTCTCTTTTCTCATCATTCATATTCCAGATTGCTCCCAAGCCCTTTTAAATGTAAGAGAGTAAAAAGGCTTAAATAGGTTCAAAAAGGCTACATTTAAAGTTTAGAAAATTAACAGAAGGGAAAGGGGGCAAAAGGAATAGACAAGCACAAATGTTTACTGATATTTTTCATATCACATCGGCTTTTAACTGTTTAAGTTTACAATTTAGAATTATCATTACTGTAAAAAAATCCTGTAATAAAGTTATTAATCCGTTTTATTACAGTCACAGGGTTACAGTGGAAGCTGAAAAACAACACATACCTGAACTTGCTGGCAGTTCAAGGGTCAAACCTTCTTTTGAATCAATTTTTTTTCCAGGAACAGTAAATCTAATTGAATTTTAAGCAAATTCACTTTCAATTACTGTATTTTTGCCAGCACTTATACCTTTATACTGTCCCTTTTGAATTATCTGACAGGCTGTTCAAAATCTAAATCAAATGTTACAGATAAAAAGAAGTGATATTTGAGTTTCACTTTTCACTAGTGCTTTGAGCTGAAGCAAAGGATCAACCATCATACGTACCTTTCAAAGAACCTTCTACTCATGATTAAAATTAATGTAACCTAATCTCTGGGAGCGAAGATGGGAAGATTTCCCCTGGAAAATACTACTGGATGATTAACACTGATCATTAGAGATAGAGAACAATAAATTTGTTCTTTTATAATGATTGTACTGGAAACAATCAATATTATAATGTTGCACTTGGCAGTCGGAGAAAAATCTTTTCCCTTTGGTAGAACTTCCTTGTAAAATTCAGCAATGTTTTCCTAGTCGCAGAAGATAATCAAATGAAAATGTTAAACTATTGGTATGGCATATGCTATTCAAAATACAATCCATTGTTGACACTTTCATGGCCAATATTGTTTCCTGCAATGTGCAAAAATCCCTGGATTCTGATGAAGTCCCCATTTGAAACCATTGCTAAAGTAGCAACTCATTTTGTGGTGAATCACTATTCCAGGCATTTCAGTGGCCCAGGAAAGTGGAGCTCTAAATTGCAATAGCAACACAATTCATTTGTGTAATCATAATTTCTTGCTTCTTTGTCCCACCTATTTGTTTTTCCTCAACACCTAAATGTATGGAATCAATACTACATTACCTAAATACTCATTCTATATTCACCAACCTATACAGTCAGTGGTGGTAGGTTCAACCCGACCAGTTGTTCGCCAACGTGGCACAGACAAGAGGTGCTGTATCATTTCAAGGGTTCTAACATTCAGACTCCAGTAGGGACTATTTGATTGTAATTGAGGATTCTGGGTAAACTTTGCAATCTGTGCTTCGGAGGAACTTAAATGCAAGTTCTATATTTATTTTACTTTGATAGTTTTTCCTTCCCTTGGATATGTAGATGAGGAATTTCTTCATATCTAGCCCACCTTGGCTACAATAATTCTACCAGAATTGTTACAGCAATCCATTTCTCTGCATAAATGGAGTTCCTGGTGCACTATTATTGAAGTTATGCTTATGGAACAGATCAAATTCTAAGGAAATTCCTAGTCATTAACTCTTTGTTTTCCTCCTGTACCTGTCCAAGTTTCCATTTTCCATTTTCAACCAACACAGGGTGACTGTCAGAAGGACATCACTAATCTTTCACAGCTTTCACCTAATCTAGAACTCTGCGATCCATGTCCTTTTCCACTCAAAGTTCTTTACACTCGTCATGGGGAGATGATGGCCGAGTGGTATTATTGCTAGACTATTAATCCAGAAACTCAGCTAATGTTCTGGAGACCTGTGTTTGAAGCTGCCGCAGAAGATGGTGGAATTTGAATTCAATAAAATAATCTGGAATTAAGAATCTATTGATGACCACAAAATTATTGTTGATTATTGGAAAAATCCATCCGGTTCACTAATTTCCTTCAAGGAAGGAAACTTGCTGTCCTTTACCTGGTCTGGCCTACAGGTGACTCCAGAGCCACAGCGACGTTTTTTATTTATTTATTAGTCACAAGTAAAGCTTACATTAACATTGCAATGAAGGTACTGTGAAATTCCCCGAGTCACCACATTCAGATGCCTGTTTGGCCAGCACATCTCCAGCACAATTCCAGAGCCACAGCAATGTGGTTGACTTTCAGCTGCCCTCGGGCAACTAGGGATGGGCAATAAATGATGGCCAGTCAGTGATGCCCATGTCCCATGAATGAATAAAAAACATATCCTTGTCAAGCTCCACTGTCTCTGTGTATCCCAGAAAATCGAATTTCAGAAATGCTCAGCCTTGATTCCAGATTTGGCCATGGCCTTGCTCCACTCATTTTGGAAAATGTTCTTCAAGCTCAGAAGTAGTTCCACAAGAGTCAAATGGAATCTTTTTTCTTGTTCTATTCAGTCCAAAGGCTAACTTTTCAATCATATTGCCCTGCACCTTGGAGTTCCTTTCTGAAAACACATCTGCTTGCTACTTTTCTCACTGCCTTGAAGAATATCAACCACATTATTGATCTCCTTTCTAACTAAATTCTCTTAAAGAGTTTCTGCTTATATTTGATTACTGTGAACAATTAAAATTGCGCGGCACACATGGGAGACAGAAAATCCAAGAGTAAGGCTGCTCCATTCAAGAATATATGTGATGTTCCTCCTCTTGAAATAGCATGGTCCCCTGTGCATGGTCCCCTGCCATCAGGTTCAATGTTCAAAATGTTAAGTTGAGGCAACACAATGAATGAATGTCTTGTGCCACATCTATTGGTAGAAAATGATTGCCAATACTCATGAAAGTTCCCACACAAAGATTATCTATAATGTACTTATCTGGCAAATAGTTATGGACCCTGTAGTTTAAAATTCTGATTAATTCTAAATACCCAAAATGAAGATAATTAGTAGCTAATGTTTTAATATGTGGTTTGATAATAATACAAAATATTTAAGTAACATACAAATAATATCTTTAAGAAATTATTTTGTAACATGCCAGTAAAATGAAAGATGTATTTATAAAAGATACCAACACAAGTTAGGCACAAATTATGCAACAAAGTAAATTACCAGTGCATATCCAGGCTGGAGGATAATGCCAAAAGATAAAGGTGCCTTCATTTGATGTTGGAGCCGATTTAAATTGGTGAGAGAAATGCTGAATCGTAAGAAGCCATTTTTGGGAGAGAATTTCCGTAAAATGGATAGATGAACGACAGATCAACATTTGAAGGAGTCAAACTATAATTGATTGAAGAACACGCCATTGTTAGATTGACAGAAAAGTGAATGAATGAAATTACTATTAATTAACTGCAGGGCTGAATAATCTGATAACAAAAAGTATAACCATTCTGCTTTTTGGCATAAAATCTGAAATGTTTTAAGAGTGCCTCATAGCTTTGGGACCAGTGACCATAATTCCATTAGTTTTAAGATAGCTATGGAGAACGACAGGTCTGGCCCAAAAGTTAGAATTCTAAATTGGGGCAAGGCCAATTTTGTTGGTATCAAACAGAAACTTTTAAAAGTTAATTGGGGGAGTCTTGGCAGGCAAAGGGATGTCTGGTAAGTGGGAGGCTTTCAAAATGTATTAACCAGAGTTAAGGGTAAGGCTGGTAGAAGTAGGGAACCCTGAATAACTCAGAATATTGAGGCCCTGGTCAAGAAGAAGAAGGAGGCATATGACATGCATTAGCAGCTGGGATCAAGCGAATCCCTTGAAGAGAACAGAGGATACAGGAGTACAGTTAAGAGAGAAATCAGGAGGCCACAAGGGGGACATAAGATTGTTTTGGCAGATTAGGCAAAGGAGAATCCAAAGAGCTTCTACAAATACATAAAGGACAAAAGGGAGAGAGTATGTTCTCTTAAGGATCAACAAGGTCATCTATGTGTGGATCAACAAGAGATGGGTGAGATCCTAAATGAATATTTCTCATCAATATTTACTGTTGAGAAAGGCATGGATATTAGGAAACTTGGGGAAATTTTTTTACCATTTATATAAATGATCTGGAGGAGGGAACGAGTGTAGAGTGTCGAAATTTGCTGATGACACCAAGATTGGGGGAATGGCAAATTGTGCGGAGGGTGTGGAGAGTCTGCAGAAGGATCTAGATAGGCTGGGCGAATGGGCCAGGAAATGGCAAATGGAATTTAATGTTGGCAAGTGTGAGGTGGTCCACTTTGGTAGGAAGAATGGTAGGAAGGACTATTACTTACGGGGCGAAAAACTGCAGCAGGCGACGGTGCAGAGGGACCTCGGGGTCCTTGTGCATGAGTCGCAAAAACCCAGCTTGCAGGTGCAGCAGGTGGTCAGGAAGGCGAATGGGATGCTGGCCTTCATAGCAAGGGGGATTGAATATAAAAGTAGGGAGGTCTTGCTGAAGCTGTATAGGGCATTGGTGAGGCCACAACTGGAGTACTGTGTGCATTTTTGGGCGCCGCACCTGCGCAAAGATATTTTGGCCTTGGAGGGAGTGCAGAGGAGGTTTACTAGGCTGATACCGGAGTTGAGGGGGTTGAGCTATGAGGAGAGGCTGAATAAACTGGGCTTGTACTCGTTACAGTTTAGAAGAATGAGGGGAGATCTCATTGAGACGTATAAGATGATGAATGGGATGGATAGGATAGAGGTGGAAAGACTCTTCCCGCTCAAAAAAGACAGTAGGACTAGGGGGCACAGCCTCAAGATAAAAGGGGGGCGGTTTAGAACGTAGTTGAGGAGGAACTTCTTCACTCAAAGGGTGGTGAATCTCTGGAATTCTCTGCCCGTTGAAGTGGTGGAGGCTGCCTCACTAAATATTTTTAAGACGCGGGTTGATGGGTTTTTGATAGGAGAGGGGATTAAGGGTTATGGGGAGAGGGCGGGAAAGTGGAACTGAGCAGCGACAGATCAGCCATGATCTTATTGAATGGCGGGGCAGGCTCGAAGGGCTGGATGGCCTACTCCTGCCCCTATTTCTTATGTTCTTATTATGTAAATGAATAGTGATGTCTTGAGGAGTGTACATATAACAGAGAAGGAGATGCTGGAAGTCTTAAAGCTCATCAAGGTAGATAAATCCCCGTGACCTGATGAAGTGTACTCTAGGACATTACGGGTGGCTAGGGAGGAAATTGCAGGTCCCCTTGCAGAGATATTTGAATCATCAACAGCCACAGGTGAGGTGGCTGAAGATTGGAAGATGGCAAATGTTATGCTTTTTTATATATAAAAAGGCTGCAGGGAAAAGCCTGGGAACTACAGGTTGGTGAGCCTTACATTTGTAATGGGCAAGTTGTTGGAAGGTATTCTAGGAGACAGGATCTACAGCCATTTAGAAAGGGAAGGAATCAGCATGGCTTTGTGAGTGGAAAATTATATCTCTCAAATTTGATTGAATTTTTTGAAGGAATAACCAAGAAGGTCAATGTGGGCAATGCAGTTGATGTTGTCTACATGGGCTATAACAAGGTACCACATGGTAGGTTGTTGCATATGGTTAAATCTCACAGGATCCAGAGTGAGGTAGCCAAATGGATACAAAATTGGCTGGATGACAGACAGTGGTTGTAGAGGGTTGTTTTTCAAACTGGAGGCCTGTGATCAGTGGTGTGCCTCAGGGATCAGTGTTGGGTCCACTGTTATTTGTCATTTATATTAATGATTTGGATGAGAATTTAGGAGATATTTTTAGTAAGTTTGCAGATGATACCAAGATTGGTAGCATAGTGGACAGTGGAGAAGGTTATCGAGGATTGCAGCTGGATCTTGATCAATTGGGCCAGTGGGCTGACGAATGGCAGATAGAGTTTAATTTAGATAAATGCGAAGAGATACTTTTTGGTAGATCGAACGAGGGCAAGACTTACTCAGTTAATGCTAGGGTGTTGGGTAAAGTTATAGAACAAAGAGATCTAGCGGTACAGGTTCATAGCTCCTCGAAAGTGGAATCACAGGTGGACAGAGTAGTGAAGAAGGCATTCAGCATGCTTTGTTTCATTGGTCAGAACATTGAATATAGGAGTTGAGGCAGTTTCTTGAAGTTGTACAACACATTGGTAAAGCCACAGTTAGAAGACTGTGTACAGTTCTGGTCACTCTATTACAGAAAGGATATTATTAAATTGGAAAGAGTGCAGAAAAGAATTACTAGGATGCTACCGAGACTTGATGGTTTGAGTTATAAGAAGAGGATGGATGTACTAGCACTTTTTTCTCTGGAGCATAGGAGGCTGAGGGGTGATCTTATCAAGGTCTATAAAATAAAGAGGGGCATAGATCAGCCGAATAGTTAATATCTGTTCCCAAAGGTAGGGGAGTCTAAAACTTGAGGGCATAGGTTTATGGTGACAAGGGAGAAATACAAAAGGGTCCAGAGGGGCAATTTTTTCACACACAGGTGGTGATTGTCGCGAATAAACTGCTAGAGGTAGTAGTAGGGGCGGGTACAATTTTGTCTTTTAAAAAGGGCTTAGACAGTTACATGGGTAAGATGGCTATGAAGGGATGTGGGCCAAACGTGAGCAATTGGGACTAGTTTAGTGATTAAAAACGAAGGGGCAGCACTGGCAAGTTGGGTCAGAGGGCCTGTTTCCATGCTGTAAACCTCTATGACTTTATGAGCTAATTGGCTGTGTAGGTGAAATCAGAGAGCTTCCTTTTGGTTGAAAGAAATTTGTCTTGGTCTTAATTGTATGTTTGTCTGAATATTTTTAATTTGTAATTATTTTGATTCTAATGTTTCAATGTTTTAATAAAAACTACTTTAATTGAAGAATTTCATTGAACTGAGTCAACTTTTTTTGCCATTGTGAAATGAAACGTTTAATTAATCAGGCCACTTAGAAGACTTTCCCACTACAGATACCCTGCAAAAATACTTAATTAGCAGTGAGCAACAAGCAAAGATGTCAGGCAACCTTTTAGCTTTTCATCAAAAGCCAAATTTATTATTGTTAATATGGGACACAAATCTACTTCTTATGATGCAGGTAAATTTTACAAATTGCGACTCCCAAACTCTCTGTTCACTTGAACCTGAATGTTTATGGATCCTCAAAAGGTGGGATGTGGGCTGGGCACTTCTGACATTCGGCATATGTAAATTTTGATTCTGTTTTCAAGAAAAGATGCTGTAGGCAGGAATAACAGTGACAATGATAAGAGGTTCAGCTTTTACATAGTCACTCAGTATAAAGAAACATCTATTCTGACATCAGAAACTGTGAATTGAATGAGAAAGGATGAGTTCATTCTCTCGCTATTCACTTGTTCGTTAATCATTGATGCAGACATACACTGCACAGTGGTGCTGAGACTGACAATCAAAATTAAAGAATTGTCGCAACTCAGTGTGGAAATATCCACAGCCCAGATTGTTCCAGACTCACAGGCAGGATTTTTTTCTCACGGAGCCAAGCACCATTTGGTTGTGACAGACTGCAGAGCCCACTACTCCCTGGTGCAGAGATCTCATGCTGTGCTCTCTTGAGAAGAACACTTGGACAGGCTTCCCCAGCATGTCCCAGAAGGACCAGTTTCTTGATGCCCCAAAGCCCAACTGGCTGGCATGATGCCATGATGCCAAATTAGGAGGGTGCTGGCCTTTTCACATGCTCTGGGGAATTGGGTTGAGTTACCTGCTGCAGAATTCCCAGTGTCTAACCTGCTGTTGTCGCCACAGTATTTATATGGTTGGTGCAGTTCAGTTTCTGCTCAATTGTAACCCCAGGATGTTG
Organism: Carcharhinus amblyrhynchos; assembly: GCF_965287045.1. Taxonomy (NCBI): domain Eukaryota; kingdom Metazoa; phylum Chordata; class Chondrichthyes; order Carcharhiniformes; family Carcharhinidae; genus Carcharhinus; species Carcharhinus amblyrhynchos. The sequence goes on along the minus strand of NC_137326.1, from coordinate 95,206,787 downwards.
ATGGTGGGGGATTCAGCAATGGTAATATAATTTAACATCAAGAGGAGATAGGCTCTCACTTTGGAGATGGTCATTGCCTGGCACTTGTGTGATGTGAATGTAACTTGTCACTTACTAGCCCAAGCGTGCACCTTGTCTGGATCTTGCTGCATGTGGACATGGATTGCATCAGAATTTGAGGAATTACAAATGGTGCTGAACATTGTGCAATTGTCAGTGAACATCCCCACTTCATACGTTTTGACAGAAGTAAGGTCAGTAATGAAGCAGCTGAAGATTTTTGGGCCTAGCACACTACCATGAGGAAGCATTGATACAGATTAGAAGTTTTAGGCCATTAACTCTGTTTCTCTCTCCACAGATGCTGCCTAACCTGTTGAGTATTTCCAGCATTTTCTGTTATTATTTCAGACTTCCAGCATCTACAAAATTTTGATCCAACATTTCCTGCTGGCCTGAATGCTGCTTATTCATGCCCAGATAACTCAATATGTGTTGGAAGGTGTGTGCAGTGTCAGTGTCTGAGTGCATCTTCATTAGTGCTGAGATATTGCTCTCTCTCTCTTTCTATTTCTCCTTGGGCTGCCGCATCTGGTCAATTATTTTGTGTATGAAGACAGGAAATCAGGAAGCAATGATTAGTCTGAGGGAAGGGAGCATGGGATGAGAAACAAGAAGCTCATGATTACACCATCAACAGCTTAGGAATTTACAAGGAGCAGCAGGAATCTGTCGCCAACTTCAATTTTCCCAGGGATGCCAAATGATGGCATTGTGATGCTAACAGTTATCTCCATTGTAGGCTCAAGAAATGATTCATCTCCCATAGGTTTTGCTGTTGTATTTCATGCTTCATTGTCCTGAAAGAGGAAGGGCTGAATGTCAATGATTGTGTAACGCTGTGTTTGGTTGATGTATCTGCCATGGCTGAGGATAAGTGGAGACAAACAAGAAAGGATAGAAGTGCTGCAGTGCTAGATGTATGATGTTGAGAGGGAGTGTCTGGATGTCAGATTTGAGTTCTGAGTGTCAGGGAATGCTGCTGTGTGAGTGATGGGGACGTGGTGCATTGAGCAGTGAGAGGCTGGTGAGGTAGTGAATAGGATGCATTCACTAATGTTGACCACCCATAAGAGATCATGAAAGTTTTTGTGTCACTGTTGCCAGGTCCTTGAGTCCAGTCTCTAGAAATTGATTTTCTTGATCATCTGTTTCCACTCACTAAAAAAAAACAAATGCTGGATTCTGCTGTTCCAACATTCTCTACTTTTGTGTCAGATTCCACCATCTGCAACATTCTGTTATTATATGCTCCTGCTCAGTTCTGAGGTTGCTTCATGTGGGCCTCCTGCTCTTTCCCCCATTAGGGGCCCATGCATAGAATCCCTACAGTGCAGAAAGAGACCATTCAGCCCATCGAGCCTGCATCGAAAACAATCTCACACAGACCCTATCCCTGTAACCCACATATTTACCCTGCTAATACCTCTGACACTAAGGGGCAATTTATCATGGGCAAATAACCTAACCTGTACATCTCTGGAGTGTGAGAGGAAACCAGAGCACTCAGAGGAAAATCACGCAGACATGGGGCAAATGTGCAAACTCCACGCAGACATGCACCCAAGGCCACAATTGAACCTGGGTCCCTGGCATAGTGAGGCAGCAGTGCTAACCACTGTGCCACCATGCTGCCCCTGGCTTCTTTCCTCCTGCCCACCTGCACCACTAAAATCCATTACCCTGAAAACCTTTTTTGACCTGGTGTTCACTTTGTCATCAATTAAGTTGAGTGTTATTCTTTAGTGCATCTTCATGGAATTCCTACAGTGCAGAAGGAGGCCATTCAGCCCACTGAGTCTGCACCGACCACAATCTCATCCAGACCCCACATATTTATCCTGCTAATCTCTTGACACTAGGATCAATTTAACATGGCCAATCAACCTAACCTGCACATCTTTGGACTGTGGGAGGAAACTGGAGCACCCAGAGGAAATCCACGCAGACACGGGGAGAAACATGCAAACTCCACACAGAAAGTGACCCGAGGCTGGAATTGAACCTGTGTCCCTGGCGCTGTGATGCAGCAGTGCTAACCACACTGCCACCACACCGCTAGGCTTCCCTTTAAGGGGTCAGGCTGCCTTTAAGAAGAACAAGCACACTGCATTTTATGCCCTCAGCAGAACTCTGTTCAACCTCCTGCTGAGAACAGAGGCAGCTGGCAGCAGGAAGAGCATGCCAACAGCGCAGTATCCATTCAACCGTACACGACAATCATAGTAATGAGGTTGGAGCACAAAGTTTGCAAGCTTTCCACTTCCAACAGAACTGGCATAGGCTGGTCACAGATGGCAACCCCCGTGCTCAATAAGTGAGGCAAGCAAACATATAGCAGCAGTCAGTGCCTTTCAAATAAATTAATTATTTTCAGTAATATGAAGTGAGATGTTGGAAATAATCTGCAAGCAGGCAGCAGGTCTGGCAAGGGAGGAACAGGATTAGCCTTAATGCTATTTCTAACTCTATGTCAGTCACTGTGGATTCTGCCTGGCCTCCTGAGTATTTCTGCCATTCATATCTCCAACATTACTTTGTCATTTTAATCAGTTTTGGTGTTTTGAAAGATATGTTATTTCAACAAACTTTTACTTGTGACTGATTGCTTGAGAGTGAGAATTATAGAATGGTTAGTGTGCACAAGGCGATGAAACCCATCATCACTCATTGACTCACTGCAAGAGCAATTTAGCTAATTCTACTGCCCTACCCTTTCCCCTGCAAAAGCCCAGCAATCTCTTTTATCTTTGGGTGCTTATCCAATCTCCCTTTGAAAGTCATGATTGAATCTGTTTCCCTCACACCTTCAGACAGTGTATTCTAGACCCTAACCGCTCACTACATTAAAAAAAATCTTTTGTATATGTTGCTGCTGGCTTTTTTGCCAATCAACTTAGGTCACTCCCCTCCGATTCCCAACCCTTTTACCAATGAGCAAGGTAAGAAGTCTCACAACACCAGGTTTATTTGGTATGATAAGCTTTTGGAGCACTGCCCCTTCATCACTACGCACCCCATCACTCCCCCCCCTCACCCCCAACCTTCCACTTACTTGATGAAGGAGCAGTTCTCCGAAAGCTCATGAAACCAAATAAACCTGTTGGACTTTAACCTTGTGTTGTGAGACTTCTTACTTTGCCCACCCCAGTCCAATGTTGGCATCCACATGTCATCACTTCTATCAATGAAAACAGTATCTCCTTATCTGTTCTGCCTTGACCCTTTGTGATCTTGAAAGTCTTTATCCCTTGTCTCTGAACTTTCTCTTGTCGAAGGAAAATAACCATAGCTTTTTTAACATATCTACAATTTTGAAATCCCGCATCTCTGGAATTGTTCTCATAAATCTTTTTTATACTCTCCCTAAAGCACTTCTTGTAAAAGTGTGATACCTAGAACTCAAGCTGAGCCTAAACCAACATTCATGAAGGTTAATTCTAATTTCTCTGCATTTGTACTCTGTGCCTCTATAGATAAAACCCTGTGTCCTGTACGTCTTTTTAATCACTTTCTCAACCTGCCTTGTTTCAACATTCATGCACATATACCACTTCCCAGGTGTTCCTGAACCCCTTTAGAATTGTACCCTTTCCTTTATAAAGTCTCTCTTCGTCCTTCCTACCAAAATGTGCCACCCTTCTCTCCATTAAATTTAATTTGCCATGTGATCACCTATTCCACCCGTCATTGAAGTTTTACCATTATTCTCCACACAGTTCACAATACTTCCAAGTTTTGTGTTGTCTTCAAATTTTGAAATTGTGTCCTGCACCCAAGCCTCAGTCGTTAACTGAGATCAGAAGACAGTGGTCCTATTATCAGGGCCATCATGAAAGTGGAAAAGTGGTGGGGACGGTTACATATTTAATTCCCAAAGTTTGAAGCATTTTTTAAAGATTTATCTCTTTCATGTTTTAAAGTTGGATAGCTGCATTAAATATTTAGACAATCATCAAACTCTTCAAACAGAGTTTGTAGAGCTTTTGCATTTCACAGTGGGTTCAGTTGTCTCATTCAATACATCTTTCTGCCAGAAATGTGTCTGAGGTATTAATGGTGTAATATGTTATAGGTTATTGTGTGTCCCGCAGATGAATGACAGAACTGGGGCTGATTTCAAGACACAACTCAAGGTCTTACGGTGGATAATGTTTCCTTTTAAATCCCTCATTGGGAAAGATTTCCTCAGTGTGGTATTTGAAAAGAAATCATTAAAATAATTTATAAAGACTGCAGTCTTCCAACATGTGTGACCACAAATAATTCTTAACAAATTGTTCAATTTTTAATGAACAAATGTGGTTTTACCTTTCCTTTCACACAAAGGTAACTAGTAGGTTAATTTTATTTTATCAAACTATCATTGTTTGTTAAACAGTAAAATATATTTTTATGTACAAAAGTAACAATACAATCCATGTTTGTGTTTTTTTTATTTTATCTTGCATTCATAGAGATTTTGTAACCAGAGTAAATTTAGTGTTTCAAAGTACACTTTTAGTGTGGCCCTGGGCTAGAATTCTCAAAACATATTATACAACACGGATTACAATTGAAATATAATGTAATAGCTAGCATTGGTTTACACTTTATGATATCAGCCTACTAGCTAAAACAATTGGCTAGAAAATCAAATAAAAATGACTGAGATGGCAATGGTTTATAATCCCAGATTTAAAAGTGGGCATTTTTGAAATTTATCCTCTCGCTGCATTGCAATTTCACAGACTAGTGTGCAGGGTACAAAATAGTCTGCACTCTTGGCTAGTTAAAGAAACTGATGAGATGTACAGTGGTTTTGAAAGTGGATTTTTGATAGAAATGCACATCTTTCCTTTGCATGCTGTAATACAGTTCCACAGAACACATTTATGTGCCTTTTGCAAGTGACCAGTCTTCTAATGAATTTACAAGAGGCACTTAAGTGTGTTGAGATATGAAAACATATCTCAGCATAAAAAGGAAATATGTGCGTTTCTATCAAAAATCCTCTTTCAAAGAATTTGCATGTCTCAAAACACCTTGAATGAAGTACTTCGTCAAGTGTCATCACTGGCTGCTGCATTTCCTACATTATAGCAATTTGTGGACAAATTCCCAGAAACAGCAATGTGAAAATGACCAGATAATCTCTTTTTCTGATCTTGATTGAGAGATAAATATTGGCCATGGCATTGGATAACTCCTCTGCTCTTCCTCAAAATGGAATAGTAAAATCACAAAACTGCTTATTCACAGCAGGAGGCAATTCAGCACATTATATCTGTGTCAGCCCTCTGAATGAGAAATTCACCTAGCACCACTCCCTGGGAATCTCGCAATAACCTTGCACAACCTTCCTTCATAGATAATAATCCTATTCCCTCTTGGATTCCTCGATTGAACCTGTCTGAACTCTTTATGGTAGAGGATGAGTCTAACATCCACCCAGTGGAAAAAGATTTAGAAGCAGGAAGTTTGATTTTTTTTTCCCTCCTCAACCCAAGATAATTGAGGCCAAATGTAGCACCCTGACTTCATCTCAGACCAGATCAGCTGAAAGAAACCTACATCATGTTTTCTTGCTAATCAATGAAAATGATCTTAAATGCTATGATTGACTATACATCTGCTCAGTAGAAAAACTGATTGATGCACCAGGAGACTCTTCAACTCAGCCTTTGATTTGGTTTCTTCCAATAGCTTTCAGTGACATAGTGTACCTCCCAATAACAGTGACCTGACATTATATTAAAATACGATTTGACCCAATATAATTTTAAATGTGCAAATATGAAATTAACATCCTGAATGAAATATAAAAAGCACATCATTTGAATATTAAAATGAAAATCCAAATTAATATATGTATTTGGGTATTGTTGAAAATGGACATTTGTCAAAGCTTTCCATCTGGCAAGAATACCAATGTCAGGAGAAACAACAACTTCATACTGTGTGAGAAGAGAATGCTGATTGGTTGGCAAGTGGACTCTGGTAGAGGTGTTGCCATGGAGAATGCACCAGTTAATGGTGACTGAAAATTAACTTCCAGGCATTGTTTGAAAACTGGAACCAAGCAGTTTGACCTTTATCAAGACATTGCCCTAAAGAATGGACCAGTGAATAGCTATCACTTATTTTGTCCAGGTGAAATTGGTGCAATTTGTGTATGTTCTTTCTGTTTGCAAAGAGCAGAACCCTATGTATTAACATTTGTAACTTCCAGTACATGCAAATATGCTACACTTTGAGCCCGAATGGCTATTTTAAATTGGTTGTCAGTGTAAGTTCTAATATTCTGAAGATTATTTAGCAAATAATCACAGAATCATGGCTAATGTGTCCAGTCACTGAATCAAGTATACTTTGAGTTTTGCAAGCATGGGGCTGTTTTGGGTATGGTCTGTTCCTGACCATTGAGAACATTTAAAAATTTTTAAACAATGCTTGTTGATTAACTGGAGTGAGCATTAACCGGTGTATTACCCATGGTAATGCCTCTATTAATGACAGCCCACTTGCCAACAATCAGCACTCTTTTCTCATGCAGCATAAAGTTGTTGTTTCCTCTGACATTGGTGCTCTTGCGATTGTCCTGATCAGCGCAAGATGAAGAACTTTGACAAAATGTATGTTTTCAGCAATACTCAATTCTTTACCACCAAATGACACTTAATATATATTTTAGTTAAACAGAATGGCAGTGATGAATTACATTCAGTTTCAATTTAAGTGCAGCCACCCACTCATTGAATCCTCAGTTCATAACATAACTCTTTCACTTAGACTGCATTCTTATTTTGCATACTTTCATTCAATTAAGCCATATTTCATCCAAAACAACTCCAAACTGCTTAACTAGAAGGATTATTTTCGATTACCAGTCCTTAGACCATATGACACCACACCTCCATACACTTGCAGCAAAAGTATTCAGAATTAGGATTGTAAAACATCCAATAGATGCTGCTTCAGTTGCTCAGTGTGAATTATGCGGTTGTCAAACCTCACTTGCCTTCAATGACTCTGGCACATATTTGAAAGAGGTAGTGAGCTTCTGTAAGTCTCCTAAAATTAAAATAAACCCAGTTTAATTTGTTCCAGTGGTTTGGTGATCTTTATCTGCACCTTCTTCTAAAACTGCACCATAAAAACTTAACCCCTGTAGCTCAGTGTGACTGGTATTGCAAGGAATTCCTAAATCAATGCCAAACTGGGTTTTTAGGCCAAAAAGATCTCAGGTTAATTCCTAATCTGTGTTAACTGATCTGAGTTGAGCGAAACATGAGTGCAGAATAGGCTTCAGTTCAAACTCTTGCTCACTGTCTGGTGTGTGCTGTGCTGTAAATGTCAGATAAAGATAGGATTGTGCTCAGCCATGATGAGCCCTGTAATCCAACACTATCAGAGTTCACACACAAATAACAGTCACATGAAGAATGTGTTGGAAAGTCAGTGGCGCACACTAATCTGTACTTCAGCAAATAGTAAGTGCCTTTGATAGGGGAAGACATGGAAAAAATGGGTTAGAAAAAGAACAAATAAATACATTCAATTGTTTACTCCAGCAACTCTCAATATCAACGCTTTACTTGCTGAGAATCACTTGCTGAAAATTTTCTCAGGAATTCTTCACCACCGTGATGCAGAAGATTGATAAACATGTACAAGAGTAAGGGGGTCATGTAGAACTTGCATAAGACACTCATTAGGTCTCATCTGGAATACTACATGTAGTTCTGGGCATCATTCTTGAGGAAGGATATGAAAATACTGGAGAGAGTATGGAAGAGATTCACAAGAATGATTCCAGGAATACAAAAATATAGCTATGAAGATAGATTGGATCTGCTTTCCTTGGAGAAAAGAAGGCTGAGAAGAGATTTGATAGAAAATACTGAGTTTATGGACGAAGTAAATAGTGAGAATACGTTCCCATTCAAAGGTACATCAACAACTAGAGGACACAAATTCAAAATAATGGGCCAAAGGAGAAGTAAAGTGAGGACTTCCTTTTCACCCAGAAGCTGTTTGGAGTCTGGAATGAACTTCATGTGGGGGCAATTTCGATCATAGTATTCAAAAGGGAATTGGATTGCTATCTGAAAATAGAGGGATGTGTGATAGTGATCTAGAGTGAAGGGTTAATTGTTAAGTTAATTAGGTAATGATGTTAATGATGATATAAGCCTGACTTCAAGATCAGATGGTCAAGAGGTTACCTGGGAGAAAGACAGAACAGGCTGTATTTAAAGATTAATGTACTTACTGTGAGGTCTTGGATGTACATAGTTCTGAATAACTAGTTTGAAGAAAATAAAACTGCATATTGACTGTCACCAAGTCATTCATACAGTAAGTGAAATCTCAGTGTTATGTATTGTAAAGCAATGTGTGATTAGTCACATGAAGAGCTGTAACATCATCAGAGGTGTTTGTGGATTTTTAATTGCTCTTCTTTGTTGGATTTCAATCTGGTAGCAGCCCTTAAATAAACCTGTGTTGAGTTGGTTCAAAACCCACCACGTGGCACTTATCACCACTGGTCGGAACAACTAATATATAACACTCATCACAACAAGTGAGTCTGCTGCCATGTATTTTGATGAGCAGACTTCCCTCATCAGACTCTCTTCACAAACAACTCCAGTTTCTGCTCCAGCTAGGATGGACCTCACCTTAAAAGGTTAAGACTGGTTTGTGTAGAATGGGCTGGCTTTAAGTGTTGCAAGTTTTGCATTAATATGAGTCCTCTAGTGCAAGGAACCACCATCAGTCAGCAGTGCTTTAGTATTGGTTCCATGCAGCATTTGGACAAATTAGCAGACAATGTCAAATTTGGCATGTTGTTTGCATCATAAACAATAGATGAAGCTTGATCTTCATCACAATCTTTGTACTTGTTTTCAGGAACTATCAAAAGTTTTCTTTTTAATATAAGCTATGAAAACTGATCATATAAATCAAGTATTTCTCATCCAGGTTAAGGCAGTTAATCAATTTGGCATTTCCATGGTCATTCATAAATCACCTGAGGTCTGCTCTCCTAAGTTATTTAATCAGGACTGCAAGAGTGAATTCACAGAACATTTACAGTACAGGAGGCCAGTCAGTCCATCGGGTCCACATTCGCTCTCTCAAATGCATGCTATCTAGTCCCAATCCCCTGCCTTATCGTATTTCACACATGCCCCCCAAGACATTGAGCAGGAGTTTGAACTGAAGCCTATTGCTACACTCATGTTTTGCTCAACTCAGATCAGTTAACACAGATTGGGAATCAACCTGAGATTTTCTTGGCCTAAAAACCCAGGTTAGCATTGATTTAGGAATTCCTTACAATACCAGTCACACTGACCTATAAGGGTTAAATTTTTATGGTGCAGCTTTAGAAGAAAGTACTGATTAAAAATCACCAAACCACTGCATATTAATGCAAAACTTACAACATTTAAAGACCTCATGGTAAGTACATTAATCTCTGGATAGAGCCTGTTTCATCTTTTTCCCAGCTAACTTGACCATTTAACCCTGAAGTCAGGCTTGTGTCATTGTTAACATCTTAGCCTAATTAACTTAACAATTAACCCTTCTCTCTAGATCATTATCACACATCTCTCTCTTTTATAGGATAACAACTGGAAGCTAAAACACTTAATTGATTGGGGACAGCAGTAGTTCCATGTCATGAACCTAATAGTGAAGATAGTCCTCGTCATTATTGGAATAAACAGTGCTGGGGTGGCAACCAGCAGCAGGTCTAAACCAATAGAAAATAACAGTGTCATCATACTGTGAGGAGGATGCAGTGTTGTTTCAGTGTGATTTAGACAAGTTGGGTGAGTGGGCAAATGCATAGCAGATACAGTATAATGTGCATAACTGTGAGGTCTCCCACTTTGGTAGCAAAAAACAGATGACAGATCATCTGAAAGGCTATAAATTAAGAAAACAGAGTGTGCAATGAGACCTGGGTGTTCTTGTACATGAGTCACTGAAGGTAAGCATGCAGGTGGTAAAGAAGGCAATTGGTATGTTAACTTTGTAATGAGTAGATTCAAATATAAGAGCAGGGATGTTGACATACCTGGAATATTGATTTGATTTATTATTGTTACATGTATTAGTATATAATGAAAAGTATTGTTTCTTGCATGCTATATATACTTAGAGAAGGAAATGAGAGTGCAGAATGTAGGGTTACAATCATAGCTAGGGTGTAGAGAAAGATCAACTCAATTCAGGATAGGTTCATTCAAAAGTCTGGCGACAGCGGGAAAGAAACTGTTCTTGAGTTGATTGGTATGTGACTTCAGACTTCTGTCTCTTTTTCCCAATGGAAGAATGTGGAAGCGAGAATGTCTGGGGTCCTTAATTACTCTGGCTGCTTTGAGGAGTCAGCAGGAAGGTAGACAGAGTCAATAGATGGGAGGTTGGTTTGTTTGATGAATTCGGCTATATTTACAACCTTCTGTAATTTCTTGCGGTCTTGGGCAGAGCAGGAGCCACACCAAGCTGTGATGTTGTGCATCTGAAAAAGTTGGTGAGAGTTATAGTTATATTCTAATTCCCTTAGTCTTCTGAGAAAGTAGAGGCGTTGGTGGGTCTTTGGCATAGGGGGACCAGGACAAGTTGTTGGTGATCTGGACACCTAAAATCTTGAAGCTCTTGACCCTTTCCACTTCATCCCTGTAGATGTAGACAGGGGCATGTTCTCCTCTACGCTTCCTGAAGTCAATGACAATTTCCTTTATTTTGTTGACATTGAGGGAGAGATTACTGTTGCCGCACCGGTTCACCAGATTCTCTATCTCATTCCTGTACTCTGTCTGGTCATTGTTTGAGACCCGACCTGCTACGGTGGCAATGTCAGCAAACTTGAAAATTGAGTTGGAAGGGAATTTATGCTTCATCAGGTGAGTTGGAGTTGGGCTCACAAACAGAGCATATATAGACACAAACTCAATTACAAGATAATGGTTGGAATAAGTCCTAACAGTAATCAAGTCTTCACAGGAGGAGTAGAGAGAGAGTTAAGTACAGGTTAGAGGTGTGTGAATTGTCTCAAGCCAGGACAGTTAGTGAGGTTTTGTAATCCCAGGCAAGTTGTGGGGGTTACAGATAGTGTGACATGAACCCAAGATCCTGATTGAAGCCATCCTCATATGTGCAGAACTTGGCTCTCAGTTTCTGTCATAGATATATAAGGAGTATAGGTTGGGGCTGAGAACACAGCCTTGTGGGGCACTGGTGTTCCATGATCGTGGAAGAGGAGGTGTTGTTGCCTATCCTTACTGATTATTGTCTATGAGTTAGGAAGTTCAGGATCCAGTTGCTGAGGGAGGAGCTGAGACCCAGGCCACAGAGTTTGAAGATGAGTTTTATAGGAAAAATGGTGTTGAAGGATGAGCTGTAATAAATAGATAGGAGTCTGACATAGGTGTCTTTGTTATCTAGGTGTTCCAGCATTGAGTGCAGGGCCAGGGAGATGGCATCTGCTGTGGACATGTTGCAGCAGTAAGCAAACTGTATCAGATTCAGGCAGTCCAGGGCATTCAGCCTCTGATCTTTGGGTAAGTGTTCTCCAAGGTGGCCTTCACGACACATGACAACGCAGAATCGCCGAGCAGAAACTGAGAGCCAAGTTCTGCACATATGAGGATGGCTTCAATTAGGATCTTGGGTTCATGTCACACTATCTGTAAACCCCACAACTTGCCTGGGATTGCAAAATCTCACTAACTGTCTTGGCTTGAGACAATTCACACCTCTCTAACCTGTACTTAATTTTCTCTCTACTCCTCCTGTGAAGACTTGATTACTGTTAGGACTCATTTCAACCATTATCTTGTAATTGAGTTTGTGTCTATATATGCTCTGTTTGTGAGCCCAACTCCAACTCACCTGATGAAGGAGCAGCTCTCTGAAAGCTATCAAATAAATCAGTTGGAGTTTAACTTGGTGTTGTGAGACTTCTTATTGTGCCTACCCCAGTCCAACACCAGTATCTCCACATCACATATACAATCATCAGACTGGCACAGATTTTAGATTAGTTTTTTTTGTCTTTGCAACTGGTCGCCAGGACATTTATAATGTGTCATCTAATTAGTAAGCTCCTTCATTTAAAAAAAAATCATTTCTAATACAATTGGGAAGACTTTAATTCTTATGTTTGTGTTTTATGATTAAATGGAGTTTGGAATCTATACAAAAAATTAGCAAAAGAGCGCAAATTGGTACAGGGGAGTCATGAATGGTGCTGAACATTGTGATCACCAGTGAACACCCCCACTTCTGACCTAATGACGGAGAGAAGGTCAGTGATGAAGCAGATGAAGGTAGTTGTGCTTAGGACTTTGAGGAACTCCTGTAATGATATCCTTGGATTGAGATGGTTGACCTCCTAAAACCACACTGATCTTCCTTTTTTGTGAGGTATCACGCCAATCAATGGAGAGATCCCCCCCGTCTTTCCCATTGACCGTTTTGCTAGGGCAACTTGATGCCAAACTTGATTGCTGCCTTCATGTCAAGGGCAGTCACTTTCACATCACCTCTGGAATTCAATTCTTTTATCCTTGTTTGATCCAAGAGTGTAATGAGGACAGTCAGGAGCTGAGTGGCCCTTACAGAATTCAAACTGAGGATCAGTGAGCAGGTTGATGCTGAGCAAGAGCCATTTGATGACACTGTTGACAGCATTTTCCCTCATTTTGCTGATGATCGAGAATAAACCGATGGGGCGGTAATTGGCTGAGTTGAATTGTCCTGTGGACAGGACATACCTGGGCATCTTTCCACATTGCCAGGTAGATGCCACTTTTGTAGCAGTACTGGAACAGCTGGAATAAGTCTAACATCCAGATTCCCTTTTGATCTCCTTCTGCCGACATACAATCCAAACACAGCCTCTGTCACCACTCTTCCATTTACTACAGTGACTGCTATCATCAAAAGAGCCTCACACAAAAAGCACAGTTTGTACCCAAGCATTTCTTGATGCATTGTAGTCACACCAACTGAAACTAAGGCCCCAGGGATGAATGGAAAATCCTTTCTCTATAGGGCCTGGAGAAGTAGGACTGGACCACCCAATCTTCTTTGACCAGCAGCCAATACTTGCCTCTTTTATGCCTGCTATGTTCAGGCAGCTGGACAGTTAGATATTAATTATTTTCACTTGGATTAACCAAGTGATTGACTGGGATGTTGCCTGGTTTGGAGGATATTGTCTATGAAGAAAGATTGAACAAACTTGGATTGTTTTTATTGGAGCATTAGAGGATGAGAGGGGGACTTGATAAAGGTTTACAAGATTATGACAGGCTTGGATAGACTCAGGCGTATAGGTTGAAAGTGAGGGGGAAAGTTAAAACAGATGTAAAGGACAGGTTTTTCACACAGGGTGGTGAATGCCTGGAGAATGCTGCCAGAGGAGGTGGTGGAAGCATATTCCATAACAACGTTTAAGAAGCATCTGGATAGATGACATGAATAGACAGGGAATCGAGGGATATGGACCACATAGGGGCAAGAAAATATTAGATTAGAGAGACATCTGTCTCAGTGCAGACCTGGTGGGCTGAAGGGCCTGTTCCTGTGCTCCATTGTTCTGTTTTCTTTGTTCTAAATGCGATGACCGAGTGAGAGGATGAATCATGTACTTTCAGTCACCAAAGTGAGCAGCTGGAAATGCCGAACAATGACCCTGGGAGACCCTGACTAAGATTTCATTTCTTTCCTGAGAGGGTTTGCCTGGAGTTCACATCACACCTCCTCAAACCAGCAGTTAATGGAGCTTTGTGGAGCAACGCAAGGATGCACAATCCTTGAATGTGGTACCAGATATGTGTCACTGTTGAGGGCAGGTCAGGTGCCTGGGCAGCTGGTTTGTGATGCAGAGTGATCCCAATAGCGTGGATTCATTTCCCGTACTAGCTGAGGTTATTCATGAAGGCCTGCCTTCTCCGCCTTGCCCCTCACCTGAGGTAAGGTGATCCTCAGATTAAATCACTGCCTGCCAAAGGGGAAAGCAGCCAATGACCATCTGGGACTATGGCAATTTTCTCTTACCTTTATTTGTCACTGTGTAAAAAAAAAACTACATTTAGAATAGTTTATTGATTTAAAAACTCCAGTAAAACCATGAAGTGGCAATTTCCTTTCATGGTAGCATGAACGTAATTCTGACTGATTTTTGAGATCACATTGAATAAATATACGACTCTGCAACAGTGATGGTTATTTGGCTTATACTAAACTGCACTAAGAACCTCTATGTAATTTATTTTTGTTTAATGACATATGAAGAAATTTACTGACCCTTATCTGTGTTACCAATGCCACATACTTCAGTATAACAATGGCTTCATCTTTTGAAAACTAAATTCCAAAAAAACACAGTATACAAATTCCTTTAATTCCTGCTCCTTGTTGAGAACTGCATTTGCATCTCTTTGCATCTCAAGAATGCTCGTTAATAACCCAGCTTCCCAGGATCACGTTCACTCTCCACATCTAAATGCCCCACCAGTGACCAGTGTGATTCATGACTGGATATAAGTGGCATGCACTTGGTGACCTGCACTTCACTCATGACTTTGAGGTTTGTACGTGCAGCTTTTGCCTGTCTTTCACTGTGCTGCTCTCACTGCAGCTCAGACTCCGCGCCAAGAATGCTCAGGCAGCACCAGTGGAAAGGGGAGGAGGCGGAAGGCAGATTTTTGACTCAGGAGGAGTGGTCTGACTGGAGTCCTAGTGGAAAAGGTGGACAGAGAAACGTGACTTGGGGGGGGTGGGGAGGAGGAGTTTAAAGGAAGAGGGGAGGATATGTGTGAGCCAGACCTGGGCCGGTATGCAGCACTGTGTTGGGACCAGGGCTTAGGGGCAGCCTTGGGGCAGTAAGGACCATGCTACAGGGCTATGCCCACTATAGGCATTTTAGTCCCGATCCAGAGAGTGGGAAGGGAATCTGTGCAATGTTGATCATGCAGCATGATGTACACAGCTTGGTCAGTCCATCACACATGTGGATCCAGCAGGGTAGGCAGCTTAGTACTGAGCAGCAGATGGCACTGTGATGATCAGGAGAGGCATCTTCAGCCTGTAAATTTGGAACTGGTAACTAAATAACTAAAACTCACTTGTCTCATGGGGGGTAGTTCCTGGTAGTCACTGTGCACAAGGCCTCAAAGTGGGGAGGTGTGAGTTTGGATGGGGTATTGGGACATGAAATAGTTTGGAGGGAAAGAAAGGGATACCAATTGTGATGAAGGTGGGTTTCAGGGAAACTGGGAGGGCAAGAAAATGATCAGAGGAAGGGAAATTAACACATGATGAGCATTGAGGGACGTAGACATTAATGGGAGGGGGTTGTAAGCTGGTCTTGAAATGCAATCAGGAAAGCAACATCTCAACAGCTGATGTACTTATATACAGCTGGAAAAATAACCTTGGCAAACAACTAGCAGGGAAGGGGTCTGTAGACTTGTGGAAGGAGTCAATTACTGCACTTTTAGGCCGATTGATGAGGTATCTCAACAACTATCAGCTCCAGACATGGAGAGGAAAGCTTAGCTGCGACATGTTAGGAAAACACAAATGTCAGTTGAAGGATTTGAGTATCTTAATCCATGGTGCACATTCCAACCAGAATCTGTTAGGCCTTGGTTTAATTTTGATTTTTTTTCTGATTGACCTCTTGTCCTTAACAGAGGAAGATGAAAAGGTCAGAAAAAGCAAGCAATTAATGGGCCACAGCAATATGCTGCTTACAACCCTGCACACTGCAGTTGAGAGTTTCAGGGCTTATACAGCTCAACAATTGCAGGCATTAAATTAGCTTAAGGCTGAGCTCTAGTTTGCTCCAAAGGATGCAGCCTGACAATGCCCTGAGTGCTTGAATACTTTCTGGGACAACACACCCAAATTTGGAACATGCCTCCAGATATTAGTAAGGAGGATTTTGCAGGGCTAACAGGGCTGGGTGTAATATCGATTCTGGTGTCTATGTCAATGCTGGGTTTGTCCAGTTTCATTCCCTTTTTGACATTGTAGCAGCTCATTGCAATTGAGTGATATCTTAGGCCATTTCAGAGGACATTAAGGAGTCAACTGCATTACCGAGGCTCTTGGGACACATGTACGTCAGACCAAGTAAGGATGGCAGATTTCTTTCCCTAAAGAACATTAATGAACTAGGTGAACAGGTTATTAGTAAGCAAGTGTTGCTTGATAGAGCTATATAGATGCCAAATTCCATCACTTTCATGACAGGGCATTAATTGATCAATTTGGATTTATTATGCTTTTTGTGGATACTACCCGAAGCCTGTGTTTAGTTTTGTTCTCTTTGACAAAGAACGGATACAATTGCCTTAGAGCAGGTAGAACAAGGCTTCACTAGACTGATTCCTGGGATGCGAGATCAGTCTGATGAGGAGAAATCCAGACTGCACAAGAATGAGAGGTACTCTTGTTGAACAACGTAAACTGTTAATGTTAAGCCCTCGTGAGATGCTATTCCACTTTGCTGGAGATTCTAGAACTTTCCTCCATAAATAAACAGAAAATGTGAGGTATATGTAGTGGTTGCATATAATTTGAAATGTCACCAGCAATCACATGTGATTTTATACTGTTACTGTTTCAGCAACAAGCCTTTCAATTTTTCATTTTAAATTAATATTTATGATGACTCAGGGCATTCCTCATTTCTTGTCAAACAAAATACATTACTGAAATGGCTACAAAAAGTGTGAAATATTAATGATGTGTAAAACAGTGTGCTTTACAACTAAATATATAAAGGATTCAAAAACAATGTATATTTTACCTTCAATAAAAATAAATATGGAATGACAGAACAAGTACTAATTCCTGTGGGGTGTGTTAAAATGCTGCCGATCCCTCCATCATAAAAATATTACAAAATGGAAATGAAAATCAAATCTCAATTCACCTTGCAGATATGGTAGCAACACTTTGTCTTACACAGAAACAGAAAAGCAAGTTATCACAAAATAAACTTCAAAAGGATTAGGGTTCGATTGTGATTTAGCAATCATTCATCTTTCAATAGACATCCATTTATTGCCCCAGCAATTATGTTGTAGCAGGCAATAGAAATAGTTCTTATTGGATCTTCTTTCTGTATTACATAGTACCTGATCATATATGCCAGAAATACCCCGAAGCACCTCTTTTTACAAATAATTGCTTTCAAGTGTATGTAATTAAGAAATGCAGCAACCAAATATGTACAAATTTCCACAAACAGCAATCAAGAGAGAAGTGTTTAATATATAACCAAAACACTTTACAACCAATGAAAACATTTTTCTTTGAAGTAACAGTTATAACGTAGTTATAAAGTGCACAACACAGTTTAGAAAGTGGCCTTAAGGTCCATGACTTTGCTCTAACAATAGACAGAAAAGGACTTTCATTCATATAGCATCTTTTATATTCAGGATTTCTCAATGGGCTTTACAACAATGAAATTACTTTGGAAGTTAAGTAGCTGTTGTAATGTGGGGAACACCACAGCCAATTTCCACAAGTTCCACAAACTGCAATGATAAATGACAGATAATAAACTTTCAATTATGTTGGTTAAAGAATAAATATTGGCCTGGATCACTGGAGAAAACTCCTTTGTTCTTCTTCACAAAGGGATGAGTCTGGCACTTTTGAAACTGAAGCACTCCCTCAGCACTCAATGATTTCATGGTGTACTTCTCTTTAGTAAAAGCAGACCACCTTCTGAGCTGATATTTTCATGAATGGGCAATAATAGCAATAAGCTACCTAGATTCCACTATAAAGTTAATGTGGTATGATTACTTGAGGTGCGTAAATGCTAAAAATACTTTCCTACAGTTTGGAGTTGCATTCCAGCTGTTTCCTTTGGTGGCATACTGTTCCAGCGATCAGTGAGATCTTGATGTATTTGAAAACATGATGCTTAGCATTACAAGTAGTGGGTTTAAACAGGGTTTCTAAAATTTTGTCGAGATGTTACAGTCCTGAAACATTAACTCTGACTCTCTTGGCAATGGAGCAACTTGACCCACTCACTATGGATAGCATTTTCTGTTTATACTCTTTGCTTTCCAGCATTATCTTCTCAGCAATTACTCCCTTCCTCTAAGATTGATGACCCATGTTGTCATAACTTCAGCCTTTTACCTTATGGCAATTTTTCTTACATGAATCTATTCAATGAGTTTCAGCAGCAATTTGACTTTGGAGGGTATCACTGCCACAACAAATTGGATTCTGTATCCAATGTTTGGACTTGTTCTCAAGTAATTATATGAACGTTTAAGATCCGCAGTGTTGGTTCTATGAAAGGAGCTGGTTTAATGGGATGAAAATTCAATAAAGAACAAGAAAAGGATTCAACTTGGAAAAGTTAAGAAATAGTTCCAAAAGCACTAGCATCTCAAAACCAGCTATGCCAATAGGTCCATGAAATGTAGTTGCATAAAACAGCAAGTATCGCCAACATTTCATTGTTTGGAGAGTGGAAGAGCGTATCAAATGTTCTGGAGATTGTCCTTTTTTTTTGGGTGGGGAGATTATGTAATATTGTGAACACGTGTTGATACTTAATGTTCAACGTTGTTGTTGAATTGAACAGAACATTTCTGATGAAAGGTCACAGACCTGAAACTTTTATCAGCAAGAGTTTTTCCACACATTTTTGTTTATTCCAGATTTCCAGTATGTACAGTCCTTTGCTTTAGAATTTTTTGTTTTACTTTACTCAGGCCTTCAGGGGCTAAAGGAGAACTATAAAAGCATCAAGTCAAAGTTGTTTAAAATTTGAAGTGTTCCAAGAATTTATAGTCAACAGCCAATTCTACATATTGATCCCACATAAATATGGTCCAGGCTCACTGCTTTGAACAGGCACGATAATGAAATCCCCTTCACGTGCAACACTCGTGATGATCAGAAGAACTGAAATCTTTATGAAATAGCTATTATTACATAGATTACACAGGGATGTAGGGACTGAGTTAGAAAATTGAAAAATAAATGGGAAGTGATGTCCAATTGTTAGGATATATGATGATAGTTGCACTATAGCAAAATTGCAAGGTTATTACAGTTACTTTATACTTTGGACCTTAACAAGGCACTAGTTGCTTTGCTACTTAGTCATTACAGTGTAGTGCAAGTTCTAACCCACTGCCAAACAGAGGTAAACAAAACATATAAAATTGCAAACTTCATGCTTAACATGTTGCCTTTTGTCTAAGATCAAGTGTAGTACTGACATGCTGTGCTTGGTTGAAGTCATTAGGTTACATTTCAGCTTCATTTGAAGCAATTTTTTTAAAGCGGCATCTTAGCCTTTTGGCTAAAATGCAAATGAGATCAAGCCTTGGAGGAGGACCTATGCCTACTCCAATCAGCTTAGATCATGTAGACCAAGCCCAAGACACGGAGGTGAGATTCCTGTCTTGTCAGCTTTGATCGGAAACGTTTCAACTTGTTGAGACTCTGAATTGGACTTGATTGGATTGAGTTGGAATAAAAACAAACATGTTGTACCAATTTTTGTAAGTGACTGCAAAAATGGTTAATAGTAATTAACTGATTTAATAATTGCCCCATTTAAACCCAAGGATTATGAATCTTTGGAATTCACTAACCCAAAGGATTATGGATGTGCCATCATTGAATATTTATCATATAATCACTGATATAGAAAATTTTCTGATCTCCTGAGGAATAGGGCAGGAAAGTGAAGTTGAAGCTAAAATCACTCATGCTCATATTAAATGGCAAAGCAAGCTTAAGAGTTTGCATGGTTTTCTTCTGCTCCAACATTTAAGTTTTTGATCTGCATGGTTTTAACAATTCTCTATCATAATGAGCATTGTCTCTCCAGTAGACAGCCTATTACAAAATGACAAATGGTAGATGATGGTTTAATTACAAATTGCCTGTATCATAATTAGTTAACCAGTAATCAAATTGTTTCCTAGAATTTCTAAGTTAACTTTCTGCTCTTCTATTGATTTTGAGTAGGGTAGTTCTTTTATGTACCCGAGTAAACAAACTCAGATTAACTTTAGGGACAAATTAAGAGGGGCAGCCGCCCCCCCCAAAAAAGGGGACGACCCGAACAGAAACCAAAGGCCAAAGGAAACTTAAAATATTAAATCAAAATGTGATTATCAGGGTCTATAACACATCCCAGCCCCTATGGTGCCCAGTGGGCACAGAAGGCATCAACTGCACCCATGGACACCGCATGCTCCCTCTCCAGGGACACTTGGCCGTGAACGTAGCCGTGGTAGAGGGCCAGGTAGTTGGGATGAACAGCCCCATCGATCGCCCACTGCCTGGACCTATTGATGGCGCATCTCACCAGGCCCAGGAACAGGTTCACGAGGAGGTCGGCGTCCCGATACGCCCCGCTCCGCACCAAGTGCCCGTAGATTAGGAGTGTGGGACTGAAGTGCAAACAAAACATCAATTAAAGGTGTTTGCGCACACCCTTTTTGGTTTTCTCAATCTATAACACAGAACATTTTGAGTACGGGAACTCTCATTTGAACCGTTCTCATTGTGTGTGAGTATTTAACAACTACTCCATGTAATACCAAGGAGCACCTCTCTACACTGCCATCCTATGGCTAATACTGGTAAAGATACATTTTATTGGAATCACAATTAGAGGGAAATTGTACAGCTAGCTGTCACAACTAATGCTACTGTAACTGCACTGCATTCATTTTATAATTTTACTAAATCATAAATTTTCAATGAATTTTGGTTGACAATGGCACCAAATGTAAGTTTGGCATGAATTTTTTAAACTAGTATTTGCATGCTTTATCATTTTTGCTGTTTGAAGCTATTTCTCCACCAGGAATCAGTACTTTTATAATTTCTACAAACCAAGAGAAAATACTGTCAATGAACAAGATCAATTAGTAATGAGTATTATTGTATGACTTAATTTAAAATGGCTTCTTCATGTTATCTTACCCCTTTTAAATCTCTCAATTTACAATATGCAACCGCTTCCCATCTTGTATATCGTCAGGTTTCATAATTTTCAATAAAGTGAAAATCCTAACATGTTAAAAATGCAACATTTATATTGATCCCAGTTACAATAATTTTGAAATTTTGCAACATAAGAAATGTCCATTCTGAAAAATTTAAAAAAATTCATATCCTTGAAGTGTGGAAGCAGATGACAAAAATAACTCCTTAAAAATCAGTCACATCAGATTATATGCACTTTAAGATACATTGTTGGATAATCCAAAAGTTCATCTTGCAATATAATACATTCCTTAAGGGATGACATGAAATCTTCACTGTTGCAGCCATTTTCCATTATTTGTTTGAAGCAAGTGAGGTTTTGAGCAGGTTCATAATCAAAATATAGCACTGGACATTAACTGCAGCTTGACTAACTAGCTGCTGTATCTTTCTAACATTGCTGGCAATTCCCAAGAGAAATAGTAAACAAGGTTTTAGTAGTTTGAGATCCAAGGTGGACAGAATAATTCTTAAACAAATCATGTTGATTTATCAATCCCATTCTTAGATGTCTTCTATAACCTAACCTTGTTCTGTGAAATCAGGTGAGACACAATGAAATGCTGATGGTTTTTGGGAAGTTTATTAAAATTGCACAATGGAGGCACAAAACACTTCCTTATACTGACATGTGATAATCTCTTAAATGGCTCATTTGACTAATCTGAAAGATAGAACTCTAACCACAAAACTAGATAAGGTGCAGTCTTGCAAATTGATTATCAAATTGTGAACAATGTAGAATCTGTGCATAATAACTTGTCTTTAATTTGCAATTCAAAGGGTTTTGTGAATCTCAATCTTTTATGTAAACCATCCATATATCTATTTGATGTGAAGTCTTAGAATTGTACAATGTTAGCCTTAGTTTGGATGCTAAAATTATCCACATGCAACAACAAAATACACAGCAATTAAACAGTTGTTGAAGCATCTATTCTCAATTTTATTAACATTTCACAACATACACAAAAATGCACAAAATAGTTACTGCTCAAACTATATAGGCAAAGAGAAAAAGTTGTTGTGAATTAGTTTATTAGTGTACCAAATTAGTAATAATCTCTTCTATTAGGTCACATTGTCCTCTTGCTTTCCTTCATTTCAAATTGGAATATCTGGTTGACAGACAAAGGCTTTCAATACTTATACATGGGAAGCTTGGGAGACTACTTTCTCACTTCAGAATCAAAAATAATTTAAAACTGAAGGGGATTCATTTTACAAATAATTATAAAAGGCTAGAAATATTAAGAAATGAAACATTCAACTTTGTTATAAAATACCATATTTCAGAAAAGCAGAATACAAGTATACACAATTTATCTCTATTCTACTTGACAAATTTTGTGGTGGGAAAAGAAAGGCCAATTAATAGCATAGCGTTTTGGATTCGTAGGTGAAATCAGCAAAAAGCCATCAATAATGAGAAAATTCCATCCATTTGTTTGGGAGCAGCCTCAGACTTTACAGTCTTGTGATTGTAAACAATGGAGGATGGGAAAATCAAACCATGAGGATTCATTAGACTTTGCATTTTACAATCAGAGGTTTGCTGAATGAGTGAATTTTATGAACACCAAATGAAGATCTTGTACTGTAAAATAGGTCTTTTAAAAATGCCAGAATTGTCCCTGTTGGAATCCATATTTCTGTGGTCTTGTGCAGAAATTTGAATAACTTAAATGTTACCTTAATATCAATGTTCAAATTAAATTAATTACAGGCTCAGGAGGTCTGTTAATGTTTTCTAATATGTAACTAATGTTTTTAATATATGTTAAAAAAATGCAGGTTTATTGTCAACATAAAGGATGCTCTCCAGCTATTGGACATAACCAAGAAGGTCCACATCACAGAAGTCAATTAAATTTCAATAGGCTGCCTTAAGTTAAAATTGTTTTCACTCCATAGAAGTTAGAAAGCATTATATGATCTTTTCTTGCAACATACACAATGAAATGCTTTACATTGCACTATAAATCTTTACAATCTGATCAGATATCTATTATTTGTTCAATACAGTAATTGTCTTTGATGAACTTGCAGCCAGCTAGAAATGTTAAGAAATCTGGAAAAATGTAACTGTAAACAATTTGAGAATTTGATGCATTCACCGTTGATTTACATTCCATTGAAAATTAATGTCTAAAACCAGAGCTACAAAACATGAAAAAAGGCCAATTAAAATATAGATACACTTGCTTACATGTAATAATTTAAGATACACAGTATAGGAGCTACTGTCTCAGAGCTCCCTCCTTTTGTTAAAAATTATCTTCCCTCCATTTGATCCAAAGCTTTTATATCTCTCTCTTCAGTTGAAACAGAAAGCATGATCAGCACTTGGTACCTTTCCATTGCTTTCAGTGCTACGAGCAACTGACAAGAAACTCTGTGCAGTAGGTCCAAATAACTGCTCCTCATGTAATGGTATATTTACTACTGCCCAGGGAGGGTTTAATCTTAGTTGTCTGGTTAAGAACAGGTAAAGAAAAAGCATCTTGAGATTAGCAAGACTGAAACTCAAATGATAGTCATCTGACTGGATGATCCAGTTTTGCCAAATTTGCATGACTTTGTCACGTCACCTACATTTTCCCAAGTTTTCATTATGTTCCAATAACTAAAATGGAAATATTTGCTCTAGAAAAATGCTCGTGTTGTTTCAACATTGCCGCGGAGTACTTCAAAAACAGAATGCGCAATACCATTTTGTACAGTATGTCTGTGGATGTTAATATTTATGAATAGGTTAGTCACTGAATAAATGGTTATGTTCCAACAGTAATATATCTTGCATAAAAGGCTATCAAAAAAAGTATTAACAAATTAATTCTATTCAATTAGAATCAAACATCTGTAAAAGCTTTATGTGGACTTAAGTGTCCTAATGCCTTGCCCATATTCTAACCATTTATAGTCACAGCTTTTTAAGCAAACAAGTTATGAATCAACATTTACAAGCTGCATATATGATGAGCTGTTTGCCTCATACAGTAGGAGCATCCAGTAAACAATGGAAATATTAATCCTACACTCAAAACATTAAATTCAGAGTGTTGGAAATTACCTGACAAGAAACCTGGAAGTGGTATTTCAAGAGTATTCTTAAACTAAAATGTTGTAAAATAGTGATGACATTTCGAAAGGAAAAAAAATGTAGAATTGAAGAATATGACTGAAATCAGCATGGCCTCAAGCCACTGAAGGGTGTCAACTCACTGTTCCCCACTTCAAAAAAATTAAACTAAAAATTGCACAATGCGAGATTTATTTTTTTAAAAAAAACTTCAACTATTGACTGAGAACTTATGAATATGCCCAATCTTGTTGAATGTCCCTTATATCAAATGGCAACTTTCAGTACTTTAATGGGAGGAATATAATTTCACTATCATTTCTGCTTGGTCATTACGCCATACATAGACTACATAGTGTGCTGCTGTTCTACTGGACAGACCTGAAGGATCTCAAGTTTGGATTCACTCATCTTGGATGGTGATGGGAGCTGACCCAGAACAAAAGTAAAATCAACTAGAATTTGTCCGACTGCAGGAACCAGGATTAGGCTCAATTGTAATGGTATAGTTTCATGGAGAAAGCAATACACCCAAACTCGATGACCATACTTAGAACAAGAATAGACCCTTGGGCAAGTCAGAGGCACAGCAAAACATTTGGGAAGTGACATAATGGCATAAATCACCTCCTTCAAGCAAGGAGTTTAAAAAGTATGGGTGGATTAACAGTCCCATCTGCTACTTTTTTTGTCCTAGAAAAATGTTGTATGAAACATCCAAGTGATATGGACAAATGTTGCTATCCCACCTCTTTTTAATCTTTTGTAAGAAATGTCATTTCTACCCCAATTGTGTTTATACCAATATCTGTACACAAAACAGCATTATTTCTTTCACCGTCTGTACTAAGGACAGATAAAACTTTAGACAAAGGACTTCATTAATTTATCAGCAAACCTTTTCAGCTTACTCTGGTCTTCACTTCCTCAAAATTAGAGAAAAATACAGATTCCTCTGTATTTCTACTGTCGTAGAATTCATTTGCAATTGCATCATTTAATTTGATCTTCAATTATGTCAACTATTTGGATAAAAGTATCTAAATCATTCATCGTGAACTGAACTAAAATTGATTATTTAGCAATAAAGCCATATATATCATCTTTTTACTTAGACTAATAGCTCTTAATACAGAAAGGGTTAGATTCTATATAAATGTATCACGTACATTAAAAAATTAGAGTGAGTAAAACTGATTCATGTGCTTTAATACAAACTCCCATAACTGAATACAAATATTGGTGAATCTGAAACAACATTGGAAAGGCATATCTGTGTGAACTCCTTTTCTCTTCCAGCTGGTTATATTCTGATGCGGCAAGACAATTTACTGTATTTAGAAGCATACTGGAATACCATATACATTGCATACTAATGAAATTGCAGTACCATTTGCTAATATTCTGTTTTAATCCTTTGCAATGCAAAAGCATCCAAAGCAAATAAGGACTTGAGAATTAACAATCTTGTACAGAGTACGTACATACATTATTTACATCCAAGGATGCATTATGTCAAAGGATCAAGTACACTTTAGGACTGGAATTGAACAGCAATATTGTTGCAAGGTAGCAGTTTTTACTAAATTGGCATATTGACCTTGCATACATTTGAGAATTTCAAATTCTGTTAGTTTGAATGATCGCATAATTAATGATATTATGGCAACATTAAAAATAGCAGCCAGCAAAGCATAAGCTGCATAATCCCAGCCCGAGTGCAATCGAGATTCTTCCAGGATACGACATACTCAGTAAAATGAGAAATAACCATTAAATATTTTTAAAAAGTCCTAAGCATTGTAGCTCAACACGAGTCTTGTGCGTTTAAGTTTCTCGATGGTTATTTTTGATAATAGATTTACACTTACTAATAGGTGTCTAAATTGTAAAACCACTTCAATGCTGCCTTGAGGCAACTTTTTGATGAAGTTAGTCTGTTCCAGTACAGCTTGCCAAATCCACATATAATTCAATCAGCTGCATTGAAAAATGTTTCCATCAAGTGCGATATATCCTTCAGTTACCTCATTTTTATCAACAGAGTGTACTGATTACCAGTTTTCTGTTTCTTAAGGTTGGAAACGTTTAATGCAGTTTCTGTCCCCAGCTCAACAGAACTTATTTATCCATGAAGATTTAGATAAACCATTCTATCAAAACATGGAGATATCCTGGCACACTCTTCAGGTCCACATTATGATCAGACAGAACAGCTCAAGGCAAAAATGAGATTTTAAAATCAACTTGTTAAGGTTTCAACACATGCAAAAATATAGTTGCATATGCTTAAATCATGTGCTGTACTAACAAAACCCAAAAATATATAAATTATACAAAGTATAGATTCAGAAGTGATTAATACTGCACAATGCACAGCTCTTAATGGAAACTATATTGGACTAAACAGACTTTCTGTAAAGATTAAAATTTGATGATTTATGAACTGAAACCATCAGAACAAACAAAATCCACAAGGCAGAAAGGCCACAAAGTGCTTGAGGAAATTTTCTGGACAAAGTCACCTACTTAGGCATTAGATTCACACTTGTAACATATATTGGAATATTACATTTCTTTCTTCAAAGCACTCCATTTGTAACATTAACATTCTTTTCACAGGTATTTATAGGCTGGTTTCTTTACAATATAATTGCTTTTACAGCAGATTTGTTTCTCAAACAGTTCTTAATACAGCCAACATATATCCCACAATAAGTCCATGCAATATTTTAAAGGGAACACTAAACAAATCAATCTCAAATTATCTTGCTTTACATTCATTACCGTCATATTTTGGGTGTCAAGTAAACTACTAATTCTAAAATATATCACAGGAGCGCTTGACAAGTTCAGTTAGATTTCCGCTTAGTTGGGTATTAAAGTAGCTGATTTACAGCAGTGTTATTCTGTGAACTGGTACGGAAATCACAATCACCATTTTTCTGCTGTTCTAAGTGAAGATTTTGCACCAGGTTAGATTGGAAGTGATGCATTTCTCACATTAAATAAAAGTTGTAAAATAAACCCGGGCAGCATGATTTCAATATTGAGTAAAGAATTTAAAACATTTAAATTATTTTTCTGATTAATAAAAGGTGGTTGCAGATAAATAGCTGAGGACATTAACTACCATTGATTATAGATGGCTTCCAATGTTAAAAAACTTGCATGGTAGCAAGGGGAGATTTGTTTTGCACACTATCAGCTAAGGGGCTGTAAAGAATTATGCTTAAATGATTTTAAAAAAAGGTGTTCAGTCAAACTACGAACATTGAAAGTTTTAAGGGAAAAAATAACAATACTGAATCAATAATGAAAAACAGTCCATAAAGAAACATAGAACTAAGATAACGTAAAATTTAGATTTGTTCAACTGTTCCCTGCCAAATGAAGTGATTCTGTCTTTTTAAGTCATTGCCATGGTGACGATGCCAGCCTCTGGATCAGAGCAGATTTTCTTCAGGAATCAGACATTGAGATTTAACAGCAGATTAAAGTTTCACAATTGACTCATCTTTCTCAGTGTTAAAATCTATCTGGGGTTTTCTGGTCCAGTCAAATCCTTTGGTCTTCTATGTTCTTGCATTGAAACAGCATTTTCGTTATCCATCAAGCAGATAAACTACAAGCTCATAGGTGGCCATCATTATAGCGGTGTTTGGAATCTGTCTGACCAGATGAGTGATAAGACCACGATAGAGTGATCTGTAACCTTCTTCAGATATTACTAAGGAAAATGTCTGAAAAAACGATCTGTATTTTGTTCCTTCTTCTCGTAGCCTAGTTCTTATGACCTCTGTATAAAAACAATTTCAAAAACAGTCAATCAATTTATGGTCAAAAAATCTGCAACTTAACAGTGCCAACAACCAGTTTCTTTTCACCTGGGGACCTTCACTACTAGTGAAGGCACTTGTTTCAGTCTGTGCTGGAAATCCAATCCCCAATTTTGAAAGAAAATGTTCAAATCCACAACACACACAACCTTGTCCATTTCCTATGAGCATATGCCTCCCCCCTTTCACATTTATAAAGTCTGTTTGGTTGCATATCTGTAGATGTGGTTTACAGAACACTGCATAAGTTCTGAATAATCTGATGTTCAAGGCGCTGTTGAAAAGCATCAAAAAATCTGTAGGTGGCACAAACTAATGTGTCATGTTTTAGTACACAGTGAAAGGTATTGTTTCTTGCGCGCTACAAACACATTCTTACAGGAGAGAGTGCAGACGGTAGTATTATAGTCATTGTGAGGATGTAGATATCAAATAAGGCAATAACTTTAAGTTTACATCTAGGTTACTAACTCCAAATAATCTTATTTCAGCATTTCTGAACAAGCTCCAGATAGAGAAAGAAGCAGCATGGGATGGGTATTCCCCATTGATGCACAATTCACAGGTTGGTATAGTTTACCATAGGGTGATATTTAACAAGTAATTAGTACTATATAAATAGTATATAGTTACTGTGGACCTGGATGTGCAACTGGGAAAATAGGCTTGATACAATAAACAAGTTGTGGCTCCATTATGGTAGAAATTGTCTTAGACAAAGATAGTCCTCCATACAAGTAGTAACGCAGAAATATAGGAATAGGAAGTGGTCAGAAAGGGTGGAGGAGAAGTGATGGCCTTGGAGAGGATTCAGAGGAGGTTGATGAGAATGATCCCAGGAATGAATGGCACGGCGTACAAGGAACTTTCAAGGATTCTTGGTGTGTTCTCAATGGAGCTTAGAAGGGCGAGGGGATCTCACTGAAACTAGCAAAATACTGAACGGCCTGGATAGAGTGGATGTGGAGAAGTTGTTCCCATTAGGACCTGAGGGCACTGCTTTAGAACTGAGATGAGGAGGAATTTTTTTCAGTCAGAGGGTGGATCTGTGGAATTCATTGCTACAGAAGGCTGTGGAGACCAAGTGATTGAGTATATTTAAGACATAGACAGAGAAGTTCTTGATTGGTAAGGGGGGGGGGCAGTCAAAGATGATGGGGAAAAAGGCAGGAGAATGGGTTTGAGAAAAATATCAACCATAATGAGATGATGGAGCAGACTTAAATGAGCCAAATGGCCTAATTTTGTTCTTGTTTAATGGTCTAAATTAGAATATATTTTATGACCCTAGGGTGAACTGCATTTTTAAAAAAAAAAGTACTTAAAATCTAGAAGACACTGGAAAAAGCACCAAAATAGAGCAGAGATTCAGGTACGCATAAGAAAATACTAACCATGAGGATATGCTATACTGGTGGCGCATGTTTTAGATGTTGCAGCAGCTAGCATCAGGGCAATAAAGTCAGAAGCATATTTTACAGAATCTTCTTCGGGATCCACGTTTGAAGCGGTCTTTGATTGCACCAGTTTTTGCTTTATGCTTTCATAAATTACAAAATGAATCACAGTCTCGGAGATGCCTGCGTAGGAAGCAGACATTCCTCTGTAGAAGCCTCTGATACCATCAGAGTGATATACTCTTCTCACACATTCAAAAGCATTCATTCGCCTTTCACCTCGGTTCCTAAAAAAAAAGGACCAGGAGATCATTTCAATTCTAACATTTCTATACTCCCCGCCTCCATAATATCTCCATACCTTCTAACAGAAGGAATATTACAGCAGTAGCAACTAGCTGTTTTTGAGCAGACGACCAACCCTTTCCAAATATTAAAAATCAGCTTCATCTGTTCTTAAAACACATTACAAAACAGTAAAAACGCAAAGCGCAAGAAGCATGTAATTTGTGATAATTGGTTAAATGTCAATAGGATTACCCCAGTGTTAAAGAAAAATATATTTTGCTGATCATTTTTTAAATTCTGATTGTATAAATATAGTAGTACTGTGTAGTCTCCTCATGTTGGCAGGCATTAAATATAAAAGCCCAAGCTACTATAGCATAAATGCCAAGATTGTCTGTCTGCATTTTTCAGGAGACACTGCATTTCTAATACCCACAAATATAAATTATAGAACTACTGGCACGATCTTACTTGCCGTCCATGCCATGCTCCTGCTGCAGTGAAATCAGAGAATTTGGCTGCCAAATCTCCGTTCACTGCAGTGGAATGGGAATATCCCACCAGCAAGAATGGTGGGCAAGGTTCTGACTTACCTATTTCCTGACACTAAATTGTTTTCATTGACAACATCACTGATATCAGTTTTCAAGTAGGTTGCATTGCTCTTGAATACCTTCTTTTTCCATTTGTAAAATTTGTTTTGATTTGATACCCCCCCTTTCAATTTTCTTTTAATACTTCTTTTCCTAGATTTTGTAATCTTTGTTGTTCTTTATATTTTGTGCAGTTGCTAGGATCTGCACTTTTTAAAATGATTTTTCTTTTAGTTTTATATCATCTCTTAGTCCTTTAGTTTTCCGTCTTTTTTAACAAGTAGATTCATCTTCCTTAGAGATGTACAAACTGGTTCTGTCTCATTTAAAATTATGTTTTCAACACCTCTTATAGTTCCTCTGATATTTCCCAGTTTTCTATGGATACTCTGTCTCAGCACATTGTAGATTTCAGTAAGGCTAACTACAATCTTAGTAGATGTTGCACATTTCTTCTTTTTGAAGTGTTAAATCTGATACTAGATTTGCTATCAAGATAAATATTCATGCACTATTTGACATGCATTTGCACTATAACATGCACTGCATGTTAGCTAAAGTATTATTTTTTCTTAGTGTCACAAGTAGGCTTCCATTAACCCTGCAGTGAAGTTACTGTGAAAATCCCCTAATCGCCACACTCCAGCACTTGTTGGGGTACACTGAAAATAGTGTAGCACTGCCAATGCATTTAATCAGCACATCTTTCGGACAGTGGGAGGAAATTGGAGTATCCAAAGAAAACCCACGCAGAACTTGCAGACTCCACACAGACAGAAGTGACTGAAGACGGGAAATGAACCTGGGTCCCTGCGCTGTGCGGCAGCAGTGCTAACCACTGTGCCACTCTCTACTTAGGCAGGTCACTAAATAACTATCAAATTGAATATCCAATGTTCCTTTGTTAGGTCTAGGACATCTTGATGCACAAAACTATCCCCAGGAAGAAATCCACCACTTTTCTGACAGATGCTAGTCTATTTATCTCAAATCTATATGGAAGTTAAAATGCCCCATGAAATCAATTCTACTGTTACCACTCGTTCATCTAATCTTGGATTTCACAGCTTACATACTTCACAGCTGCTGCCAGGAGACCTACATACAACTCCCACATCAATCTTAAATCCCCTTTTTATTTCTTAATTCTACCCATAGAGTCTCCATTGCCTGCATATCTCTCACAACATCCTCTCTTAGCAATGAAAGTGAATTCATCCTGAAATCACCAAGACTACTCCTCCTTCTCTACCATTTTCCCTATTTTTTCCAGAAGCAGTATAAACCTGGTATATTTGGTTGCAGTCCTATCTCGAACGACTACCACACCAAACCAAGGCTTAGGTACTTGACCATGTTGCATATTTGATACAGCACAGCTGACCAAAACACATCTGAGGGCATCTATTTTAAAAAAAAGAGTTCATTATCTCTGTGTGGAACTTTTGACACTTGCTTAACAAGGTGCAATAGTTTGTATGAAAATATAACATAGTATGATAACAAGTTTTAGTTTTCCCCATAAATACTAAAACAAAAATGTCTTATTTACCGTGCTTCCAATTGCAAGCGTGTCTTTATTAGCCAAATGGGGTTGGTGGCTGTAATAGCCGTAAAGCCTGGGAAAAAATAACAAGTATTCAAAACCATGTAAATGAACACTAAAATCAGCACGAGTTCAATGATCTACTCAACAGGTCCACATTTTAATATCTGCTGCATACTAAATACATATAGCAATTTAGGAATTTGGTGCTGGTTTATTTTCCAAACTAGCAAACGCCCTCAAGTTTATTAAAATAAATTAAGAATGACTGACACTGTGAAATGGAAATATGCATGCACTGGCAGGTCTGCTCACAAGTAAATTTTACTTGCCTCCCAGAATAAAAACACTAGTCACACACAAGGGGTTGGAGGAAAGGTGATCAGAATTACTTTGGTCATCATGAGATTGAAATTACCTTCTTTCTGAATGTATTTCTGTATCATCTCAAATGCTGATCAGAACAATTTTCCCACAGAGATAGGAATAAGTTGTAATAACTTTAACAAAAATTACTTATGAAAATGCGGGTACCACAGGCTTCCATTATTTACCTTTTACATCAAGTGAAAAGACATTGCTGCCCATAGCTTGAGCGAATTCAAAAACTAATTCTTGGAACAAGAACTTTTGCTTTCAACAGCAAACTTCATTTTAAAATTTTGGTGAGTTCCTCTCACAGCACACTAAGTAAAGGCATTAACTATGAACAAGGTTCCAATTTTATGTCATGCTAGTTGATAGCTGCTAAGTTAGTTAACTGTCCCTGCCACTTAACTGGTTAGAATGTGGGAGCTGCATCCATACCAGGTAAAGATAAAAGCAACTCAATGTCCATGAACCACAAAATAACCTACTGATACTTATTGTGTAGGCTGACATTGGGCAAGATTACAGAGAACTGCTGACATCTGTAAAGTCAGCATGCATCAAGATTCAACAGTTAAGATTCAACTCCATCATTGTTGGTTTGGAGTCACATGTAGATCAGACCAGATAAGACAGCAGATTTCATTCTCTGAAGTATTTTAGAGAACCATGTGAGAATTGCTTTTTAAAAATGATAATCAAGAGTCTTATTGTGACCACTGATGGCCACCAAGGCATTCCAGCCTACTAGTTCGACCACTTCTTGCTTTGTGTTATTGGTACAATAAACAAAGTCTGCTATCCAAAACTAAGGCAGGGTATTCACAAATCTCACCTAAATGTTTCACAGGACGCCTAATCTGCCAGCATCTGTGGAGAGAAGCAGAACATAACAGCTCTGTTACCTTTCATCAGAAACCCCCAGATGATGGGTCTCAGATCTGGAATATTTTGTTTCGCTCTGCACAGATGCTTCCATACCTGCTGAGTAATTCCACCATTTTCTGTTTTTATTTCAGAGTTTCAGTATTCAGTGTATTTTGCTTTTGTCTTATCAAATAAAAGATAGTTTTATAACATGAAGAATCACATTTTTTCTAAAATAGGCATCACAACCAAAAACAACATTCATTGTCTATCCTTAGCTGCCTTCAAGGCAGTATTCGTGGGCCTTTTTAAACCACTGCAGCCAGTGCAATGAAGCCATTGTCCTTTTTAACTTATTGATTTAATGGATGGCTTGCTTGGCTGCTTCAGCAGGTAGTTAAAAAAGTTAGCTCTTGGAGGCAATGGTGTGAGTCTGTGATTACATGCAGGCTAGACCGGTAAGGTGGATGGTTTCTTCTGAATTTTGCAAAACACTCAAGCGCCCAAAGAACCTGAAGACTGAAGTTTTGAAAATGGTAGCTTGGTGCAATGTAACTAACATGTATAGGCAGGATAGTGAAGGTGTGCAGTACATGTTTTGTTTTATAACAAAAATATGGTATTCAGACCCTGGAGTAGCAAACTTTTAAATACTACTGGTACACATTACACTACAGGCTGCCATCAGCACTCAGTTCAGTTCTCACAGGGTTAAAGCTAGTTGTTATTTGTGATTACACTTACAATAGGAAGTGACCAGATGTGTAGCACGGGATGACAGGATTTCACTCTTTTCTTGGGAAAAATGTACAGTATGTGCCTAAAATAGACATAGCCTTTCTGTATCACAACAACAAGCACTGACCTTATCAGATGAACTTGCAATATTGAAGCTTTTATTAGAACTCAAATAATTAATTGCAAGTCTCATTCAAGTTGAGTTTTTCCCCCCTCTTGAATGACTGAATTAAAACAGGGCCAAAATGTGATAATAAAAAAAACTTATATTTAAACACTGGAGTACTGAATTTTTGCTATTTGCAGAATAGCAAAATCACAAAATCACATTTAGTGGAATAACATACAAAATTACTACCAGTAATACATTATTTAAAAAAGGACAATGTTATTCACTAATATTTTGGAACAGGTAAAAATGCTAACCTTGTCTTAATGGTCAGAATGTAGCAAACACGCGCAACAAAATCAATAGAAAAATGTTTTACGAGGATCCTAAAGATATTACATTTTTACTTCTAGAAGTCTACCAATAATCATTAAGTCTACCAAATAACCATTAAGTAGTTTAGGATGATCTCCAGAACTTTTGAGAACTATTTTCCTTACTTGCGCCACATGCGAGTGACATCACCAAGTTGAGCTAAATTAATCATTTCTCACATGACAATAAAGAATGAAAATGAAAGACTTGAGAGATTGTAACACAACATGGTAACTGCTCTTCTAAACACTTGCATGTCCAACCAATTGTCTATTATATTGGCAGAAACGTGGAGATAATGCAGTGTAGAAGTATCAGTTATTTGGCATTTCTATGGATAATCTGCCATTCCAAGAATCCAATGCAAATTCCACGAGATAGCACCCACCCTCCTAAAGCAAAAAAAACCTGACAAAACAGAACAAATACCACAACGTTGCTCAGGTTAAAAACCACATTAGATCATTCTCTTGAATACAAATTCAAAGTCTGAAGTAGTCTTACACCAGTACTGTGTGTACTGATAGTAAGATTACGGTCTTGTTTTAGTGGCCGTCTATTCAAATAAATAACAAGTAATGTTTTGTGATTAAACCAACTGCTTAATTAAAATTGGCAAAGATAGATTGTTCACTTCAAGAGTTTTCAATGAACTGTGTCATGCCTGTAAGATGCAGACTGTCCAAATGATCTTTCACACAGTCAAGGGAAAAATAACTAGCAACTGGTCAAACCTATCCTACTCCATCACATCTTGGTGATTCTGAACAAAGATGGGAGGAAGGTTAGAGAATGATCAGAAATAAGCTTTCCAGACAAAACTGAATTCATTAGCTGTAAAAATACATTTTAATATTCTCCTGTCTTGACTGAGCTATGATTCAAGAGCATTGACAGCAAAAGTGGTTACTCATGTTTGAGCTTCAGCATGGCGTTCAATCGGAATGCACACGTGCAATATTGGTGTCCTTATTTAGGAAGAATATAAATGCATTGGGAAGCAATTCAGAGAAGGTTTACTAAACCAATACCGAGATTAGGTGGGTTGCCTTATGAGGAAAGGTTGGTCGGGCTAGGCATGTATCTGTTGAATTTAGAAGAGCAAGAGGTGACTTGATTTAAACATATAAAACTCCTCAGAGGTTTTGACAGGATCCATGTGGAGAAGATGTTTCCTCAGCTGGAAGAACCTAGAACTCAAACCACCATTTAAAAATAAGGGGTCGCCCATTTAGGACAAGAGATAAAGAGAATATTTTTCTCTTGAGGATTGAGTTCTCTTTGGAATTCTCTTCTCAGAAGGTAGTGAAAGCAGAGTTTTTGAATGTTATAAGGCAGACATAAATAGATCCTTATACAAGGAGGGAGGAAAGAGATGAAAGGTTGGGCGTAAGCAGGAATGTGGAATTGAGGTTACAAATCAGGTCAGCATTATCTTATTGAATAGTGGAGCAGGCTTGAAGGACTGAGTGGCCTACCCCTGTACCTAATTCATATGCATATACTTTTGACAGAAATATTAGTTTATTCTGCGATTTCAAACAGGAACAAATGCATTTATGCAGTGGTTCCAGATGCATTTCTGGTAGTTGCCCCAAAGCAAAAAAGTTGGCATGTAGCAAACAACATACATAATTAGATACATGTAATCATACCTAATGGAAAAGTCTATCCTAAATATTGTTTATTTTGCCATTTTAAGACAGACATTCAAAATACTGAGCTATTAGTAGCATCTATTTATGGTAAGTTTTTGAGCTCACAAGCAAGTCCTTTTCATACATGTCCCGAGATTATAAATTGGGTATGTCCTAGGCTCAAACACCTTTAATTGATTCATCAATCACCCTTCCATCATGAAATCAGAAGTGGGGAATTTTCACTGAAGGCCACACTGTTTCGTTCTATTCACAGCACCTCAGATAATGAAGCAATCCTTACACAACTGAACAATATTCAGATTTTGGTTGTTAAGTCACAAGTAACATTTGTGCCACACAGGCAGCAGGCATCTCCAACAAGAGGGCGCCTAACAATCACCTTGTGACATTCAATAGTATTACCATTATTTAATTCCCCTACCACCATATCATGGGGTTTGCTATTAACCAGAAACTTAGCTGGCCAGTCACATAAATAACGTAACTATAAGATCAGAGGGAGGGAGCAACACTTCTTGGTTCCCCAAAGTCTTTTCATCATCTACAAGGAAGACTGTGGAGGACTTTACACTTGCCTGGATGACTGCATTTCCATCAACACTTGAGCAGCTTAACACCATCCAAGACAAAGCATTCCACTTACCAGCTTAAATATTCCATTCCCTCCACACCGGCACACTGTGGCTGCAGTATGTACTATCTACAAGATGCACAGCAGCAATTAGTCAAGACATCATTGACAGCACCTCCGAAACCAGTAACCGCTACCATTTAAACAACAGGGCAGCAGGTGCATGGGAATACCAGTATCACCAAAGATTCTTACCAAGTTACATTTGTCATTCCTTCATTGTTACTAAGTCAAGATCCTGGAACTCCATACCTTCACATGGACTGAAGTGATTTAAGGTGGCGGCTCATCACTACCTTCTTAAGGATAATTAAGAATGGCCAAGAAATATTAGTCTTGAAAGCAATGTGTGAAAGAATAAAAAGATTGGCCTAGAAGTGAGCCAAACAAACCAGTAAGGTTACTGGTTTAATCCCCAATTTAGTCAGATGATCTGATCAAGGACATGTTACAATTTTATTAGCACTCCCCAACTGGGAACAAGATGGAGTTAAAATTAGCCTGTATTCTCAGTGCTATCTAAAGACCCAACTGGAGCTTGGAGAGATTTTGGCAGTGACAGGCCTGCAGAATAATGCCTCTGCAAACAAATAGTCTTCTATGTTTGCTATTCATGGTTTTCCTAGATTAAGCAATTGCGTAAGATACTAATGGTCTGGAACTATATTCTCTCTCAAGTCAGCAATTTTGCAGATTAAGTTAGAAAACTGAACATTAGGTGGGGTGACAAAAATGAAACTACTGAGAGGGGTCATTGTGTGGAGTTTGCACAGTCTCCCTGTGCCTGCATGGGTTTCCTCCTGGTGCTCTGATTTCCTCCCACTGTCCAAAGATGTCAAGTTAGGGGGATTATGAGGGTAAATATGTGGGGTTATGAGGATAAGGTCTGGGTGGGATTGTGGTCGATGCAATTTTGATGAGCTGAATGACCATCTTCTGCACCGTAGGGATACAATGATTAGAAAACTTAAATCCGCATAGAGGCTCAAAATATTAAGTTGCAACTCAAATTGTCAAGCTAATTATTTGTGACAGTGTTCTTCCCCCATCAGGAGGATTTGCGTAACAATTCTATCAAATGTTCGTAATCTAATGACAATATTCATAATGTATTTTGCTGTACTTTTTCAAAACTTTTTGAAAATATTTTGAGAAGTTTAAGGCGAAGAGATCTTCTAGCTTTCCTAATATTTGCTGTCAGCCTGGGCTAGACTGAAACAAAAGTCTTATGGGATGAAAGTCAGCGAACTAAGCAATTCCATCAGTCAGCTTTGTAACTTGCCAAAGGGCTCTGCAGTAACAGTAGATCAGTAATTTTTTAAGGAAGGTGAAATTTTAGGATGGGTTGATATCAAGTATAGTGTGTCCTAGTTAGCTCCTTTATTTGTCAATTGGACCCATGTGCACTTCAGAACAAGAAGCATCCTTGCATTTCAATGGTCAGTTAACAACTTGTACCAAATTCATACTCTACTTACATGCTTCAACTGTGTTTTATACTTCTAATTCAAGGTTACTTTTCCCACAAGAAAAGAAACCATTCAAGTTTAATCTGCTTCACTTTTGATTTCTAATTTCCTGGAATATGCTATGCAAAATAACACTACATAAAGAAGGTCATTTAATTAATTCAGTAATTTATATATCCAAGGATTAAGTGACCTCCTGTTTCAAACTTGCACAGTAGCCACATCTGACAATTCAATCAGATATGCTGATCAATGAAAATACTTATTTTAAGCTATATTCAAAATTACAATAATTTGTAAATGCAAATATAGAAAAAGGAAGACATCTCAAATTCGCAACAAATGACAAGGCTAGCATTTTCCACCGGAAATATTTATTGCAAAACATCTTGTTACCTTTATTTTTCAGCAGTTTTTCCAAACTACCCACAAACTTCGGAACAAAGCTTCTCCTCTAGCCATTTTCATACATGGTCACTTGGACTCTGGGCTATTACCCCAGATAACTATTGAAAAAGCTGAAACAGAATCTGTTTTTTTTTGGCATTTACACAATCTTTCTCGTTTCCCATAATTTAATCAAATAAAAATAATGTGCTGTAATGCAAGGTGTGTGAAAATATCAACTAACCAGCGAGGTTAAGGGGAACAAAGGCCATCCGACTTGCAGACAGATCCTCACATCACAAGGAATCCACTGTGACACATCTCCACCATGAAAGTTTGACAATTTTTGGTTTCAAGCTATGTCTCTAGGTTAACAAGCAATTTTAGGCTGACAAAAACAAACATCCATGCACTGCTAGTTGCATTTCTTCTGTGACAAATTGATCCTTTTAATCCTGTTAAAACATTATTTTTAGTATAATATCCTGGATTTTACTAAAGGTTTTGCATGGTTGTTGCTAGCTTTACACCACAGTTTATGCCATCATGCCATTAAGAAAATGTGTATTAACATTTTTAAAATGAATGTGAAGGGTCAAAGATGACTAGGACACCAAACGAAAAGCCAAAAATATTATTCTTCTCTGACTGATTCTTTTTATTTTATACCCTATGTCTCTTGTTTTGAAGCACTGCTGCCAATTAGTTGCAGGAATGCTGAGTATCATTTGATATTGATGACCAAGTGGTCAGTTTTACAGTGAGTTATATCACTTTATAAATGGGGTGGCAGAACAGACAAGAATTACCGTACTCCATGCCTTTCAAAAGGATTCACTGTTTGGAACTTAATTGAATTTTTCACCATTTTACTCCAATCCAATTGTAACAGCACTGTTTCCCTGAGCATGAGCAATTAATTAAGAGTCCAGGGATTAAATCCGGGACCTTCCTGGTCTGTGTGACTCAATGCTATAAACAACATAACTGTGAAGCAAATCAGGAAAGTCCAGTGTTTAATTTTCATTATTAATTTTGGAGGGATGTGGGAGAAGCTATTAAAAACTTATTTCAGTGCAACTTGTAAACCACAGTAGCAATAGAAAGACAGTTCCAAGTCATGAGTAGGGCACCTTTCATCAAATCATTAAGTATCTATGTCAATTTGTTACCCACGCTATTTCAAAAATTGCTTTTACCTTTTTATTAAATAGTCCTGTTAAAATGTAGTCTTGCCTTCAACTATCGCAATAGTAACATGTCATATGAGCTTTCACAGTTGCAGTTCTCTCTCTTCTTATCATTAACAGTTTTAAGTTGATGTTTTGTCATAATCATAAAAGCTTTATACATGAAAAAATAAACCTCTATGAAAAATATTTGCCTATTAGGAAAGGTGTTTCTGTCTAATTGTTTTAGATTAGAGGGAACACGGATCTTTAGTAACCAAATGTCATTTTAAATCCACTGTGTTTTCTCTAAAAGTCTTTAACAGTAACTTTGAACATAAATTTGTCATGGGACCTGGATTCCTCATAGTATGGTTTTTTTGTCAACCTATTATTGCAGATAACTCTGTTGGATAATTTAATTATTAAATAGATGATGATAATTTTTCAAGCATCTTAAACTGCAAGGAAGAGGGA
This sequence comes from Carcharhinus amblyrhynchos, assembly GCF_965287045.1. Taxonomy (NCBI): domain Eukaryota; kingdom Metazoa; phylum Chordata; class Chondrichthyes; order Carcharhiniformes; family Carcharhinidae; genus Carcharhinus; species Carcharhinus amblyrhynchos. Next base: position 95,166,670 of record NC_137326.1, on the reverse strand, counting down.
AGGGAGATTGGGGAAAAATTATACCTAACAGAGGCTATTAATTTAAACAGATAAAGATGTTTAAATTTCATCTATCGAAGGATAGAATTCCCCACCTTGCATCCTGTTAAAATAGATTTGCAGTATGTAGTTCGAAAAATTGACTGTTACTGCAAATCTATGAATCAGCTTCTAAAATGATTAATTGTCCCCAAAACCAAATTAGAAGTTGTGTTTTAGTAGCTAGTCTTTAATATGAAATAATTGAAAGCATTCATATTTTAAATGAAAACTGAATTTTTGTTTTATGTTTGAATCACACAATAATCTCTATACTAAGAGAGCATTTTATGAAGTAGATTTTTATAACTAGAATGCTAAACATTTTTCCACAGATTTCCCATGTGTATCCATGTAGACATCAGTCTTCAATTTCAAACGAAATGCTGAAATAAAACAATAGTGTTCATAACTGGCATGAGGCTGTAAATATGTATAGAAGCTGTACAGACATTTTTGACAAATTCAGGCTTTAAAATTCCCTTAATTTTACAAGTTTGGAAATTTACAATTTTGGTTTTAAAGTAATTCAATATTAATCCATATAAAGTACCGTTAAGTACATTGTTTAAAATATTAGGAAAGCAGCAGCACTATTTACTCTTACCTGCCACTCCAGCCGAGACCATATGCACCTGGCTGGAATCTGGCTCCAGGATTGTATTCAACTTTTCCTTAGAACTGGAGTAAGCAGCAAAGTAAATCGCTCTAGAAGGAGGAGAATAAAATTACACCAATGAAAAGTTAGTAATACAGTACCTGAAATCCAGCAGTTTACTGCTGTTTATATATAACTACAATAAAAAAAACTTCTGCTGCATTCCTATGTACACAGCATTACATTTTTGGGAAAAAAAAGTATCTTAACCTCATTCAGAATTTGCATTCCCCATGAACAAAAACTAGATGAAAAGATACACCATAAAACAGCAAACAACTCTGGCCTTATTAAGTTATTATGGAAGGTTTGTTTCTAATCTAACCACTATCTTTAAACTTTTACTCAACTTGTTTTGTCAAAATAGGAAATGGGTAGATCAGTGCATGAAAGCCTTCATACAAGCTAAACAGGCACTAATAAAGTTAGAAGTCTTGACACATTTTGATCCAAATTTACCTTTGGAACTGGCATGTGACATATCACCTCACAGGGTGGGGTGTGGGTTCTCACATGATGCAAAATGGTGAAGGGAAGCTGATAACTTTTGCGTCAAGATCCTTGAACAAAGCAGAAATGAATGATGCACGGACAGAGAAAGAAGCTCTAAGAATCAGGATTAAACATTTGTACCTGCCGCCACGAGTGCCACTACACCCATGGGATTGATCAGAAGTGGCTGGCAGAGTTCATAGGTACAAAGCTGGACCACTCAAAAAGGCGTATGGTTCTCACTGTGGTCAACACGCACTCAAGAGGGCCCAAAGTTGGCATTAAGACAACAATGTTCTCAGAGAGAACAACAGAAAGAAAGACTGGTTTTTGGAAAGTTTGCTTACCTTGAACAACTGAGAGTGACAATGGGCCACAGATCATTTTGTAAGAATTCACAAACTATTTAAAAGGGGAATGGGATTCAACATATCTGATTCACTCATCATCCTGCCACACATGAGCTGTTTGTTCAGATGAAATATTCGTTGAAGGTAACTCGAGAGCAAGGTTCATGTCTAAACGATTGAGCCAATTCCTGATGAGTGTACAGGAATACTACACATTCGACAACCCTCCAGGGTTCTCCGGCAATGCGCATGACAAAAACGTCAATTACGCATAGCATTTGATTTGCTTCAGCTAGCCCCAGACATATAGTCGAGAAGAAATAGCACAATCAGGTTATACGACAAGAGAACAGGGCTAAACGTCAGGTTTTTCATAATTTGAAAAAGCGTTGGCAAAGAACTATACCACCAGCGAAAAGTGGATACTGGCCAATATCTTAGCACAGACAGTACTGGTCTCCTCCACCATACAAACTCAAGATAATGTAGTAAGGAGAAGGCATGCAGATCAACTTTTGGCAACAGAACCAGTTAGCCAGAGATAGAAACAACAGAGTCCGCAATAAGTCACGCCAAGTGAAGACTTGGACATACGTGGGAACTGATAATACCCAAAACAACTGGGAAGATAATACCTCAATTGGAAACACTTCAACATTGAGTCAACCTCAGAATATTATGTCGACTCTGATTAAGACAGCCAAACTAAATCAAAAACACCAGAAGTTGCAGTTAGCACAAAAAAGAGCAGGCACCTGGAGGTCCACTGACAACCACTCAGAAATTGACATCCTATCAACCTTCTAACCTATTGACTGTTGTGCTTAATTGTTCAAATTGAAAAATGTTTCATTGCAGGAATCTGTGATGAAGGGAGAGGAAAGTGTTGTATGTTCACGCTGTTCCTAGTTGAAACAAAGACATTTTAAAGGGACCAATCATGTGATGTCATTGATTATTTGTGTGGGCAAATGGACAATCTAGCCCAACAGCCTGTAAACATCTTCCTAATTGTTTGTACCATCACAGTCTGCAAGCCTATCCATTAAACATACCACACCCTCCAAGTCGCTCACCACCCTGACATGGAAATACAACGTTCCTTCACCATTGCTGGGATGAAATCCTGGAACTCCTTCTCTAAGGCACTGTGGATGTGCCTACACTACAGCAATTGTAGTACTTCAAAAAGGCAGCTCACCACCACCTTCTCAAGGGCAACTAGGGATAAGCAAATGAATGCTGGCCTAACCAAAGACACCCACATCCTGTAAATGAATTTTAAAAAGTCTGCAACTTTGGAAGGTTTTCAATAATAGAAGACACTTATTTCACATATACAATGCATAAGAGGAACCATTCTGCATGAACCACAATCCCACCTAGGCCCTATTCCCATAACCCCACATATTTACACTAGCTAATCTCCCTGACACTAAAGTGACATTTTAGCATGGCTAATCCACCTAACCTGAATATCTTTGGTCTGTGGGAGGAAACTGGAGCACCCAGACAAAACCCATGAAGACACGGAGAGAATGTGCAAACTCCACACAGACAGCGATCAGAGGCCAGGAATCAAATCCTAGTCCCTGGTGCTAAGAGGCAGCGGTGCTAAGAGGCAGCAGTGCTAATCACTGTGCCATGATGCCCCCAGTTAATGGCTATGATAAAAGTCAATATTAAAAGCAAATGCTGGAATCAGATCATTCTGCACCTGCAGAGCAAACAGACAAGTTAATATTTTGTAAATTATGCATGTGCAATATATCTGCTGAATTTTTTGCATTTCACTTGGAATGGTCAGATGCAATGCATCCAAAATTTGGTACATTTCCAGAGTTCGCAAAAGGGGAACTCAATATCTGCAGCAGATCACCTTCCTTACCTAGGAGAGATCCAAAATATAGAGTTTGATCATCTGAGCCAAGGCCAGCTGACTGGCAGATACTGAAGCCTCAGAGCTTGCTGGTTCAGTACAGTGCTGTAACTTGCCATATGGTACATTTGCCCATTCAGTTCTTCAGAGTCAGAATTAATGTATCTTGAATGGCAACCAACTTTCATTAGCTTTGAGCTCACAACAGTTCCAGAAGGTGGCATAAACAAAAAACTGATCAAGGAAAAAAAACTGCTGGTAACACATTTTGGTAAGTGGCTCTGAAGAGCCTTTGGCTATCTATTTTGCATAAATGGCGTCTCATGGATTTAAGAATAAAGGCAAACAGCCACAGAACATAAAAGGGTCATGGAAATGATCTTTCCACAATCATCATTAACAAAATGTATTACTACATAAAAATTCTCATTCAGAATGGCAAGTGAATAAATAGATTACATTGATAAAGCTTTAGAAAGGAGGCACTTTGAATGGTGACAGATGTTTTGTATTTTCATATACGTTAATGAATCACTACTGAAGTGAACGATTTACGACATTTCGGTCCATATTTACTTGTTGAACAGATAGGGCGATTGAATTTGTCCTTTCAATATTGCTTTTAGTCACAAAAGGCAAATTCAACAAGCCATATGTTTGCTCTTGCTATTGCAAGGTTTTACGAAAATCATTTAAAAAAACACCATTAAGCACATTTGTATTAATTTTGAAACAGGTTTAAGTGCTTTGTGTGATTTTTTTGGTTGAATAGCACTGAAATGAAGCTAATCAACTACTTTCCGGAGAGTATTAATGTAAAGTGGTTATGAAGAAAATATATTTCCCAAATTAATGGAGGCAATTTATCTCTTAAATTATACCCTCCATTTACATGACGTCAATAAAGGAGCCCACAGCTTGTTAATACTGTTTTCCTCAGTCATTTATGTAATAGAAGTAGATGAGCTCCCGTTATTTTTAATCAGTACAAGAAATAAGCTAAACCAGCAAAACTGCATAGGTAGTGTTCACTATTTCAAAAATGATTTTGCCCAATGGCAACAATGCCTCCAATGCTGGACATCTCTTCAGACTGAGATAAGTTTCTGCTGATTGCGCCCATTTGATGAAAAACTTAAGGTTGAGCTCATTTTCTCAGGCACATTTTGAAAGTTTTAGAAAATTGAATAAGAAGTTTAATTTTCTAAGAAAGTGACTGACATGTACTAATAAAAATGAGTAAATTGTTCAGTATTTTTCATCATTAGCGATTTAAAATCGGGTTACTTCTTACATTTGAAGTAAAAATGATACAGGTGTAGAGGTGATGTACCGGTGAAAATAATAGGCAGGATACACTGGGAAGATTGGTTGGTGCTTGGAATGGATAAGTTGCCTGGTCTGAATTGCTTGCATTTCAGGTTGCTAAGAGAAGTGAGGATGGAAACGTTCGAAGGGTTTGCTGGATACTGGGGTCGGGAGGGGCTGGTGGCATGGGGAGCCAGAGAATTAAAAAGTGGCAAATCGTTAAGAAAAGGTGTGTGGCCAATCCAAAAGATTTCTGGCTAGTCAGTCAATTTAATCAGTGAGAAGTTTTAGAAATGATAGAAAAAATAATCAACAGGTTCATGGGAGAGGTTTGACTTAATTGTGAGTCAGAACTGGCTTATAATAGGCAGACAAATCATGTGGGACCAATCTAAATGAAATTTTGTTGAAATAATGGAAATGTTAAATGATACATCTAAATGAATTTTAAGAAAGCATTTGATGAAGCACCACATGAAAGGTTGTTTAATAAAATTGAGTTTCATGGAATAGGAGGATCGATGTCATGAATGGATGAAAAAAATTGGCTTAAGGATAGAAAATAGCGAGTTGTAGTAAATGGTTGTTTTTCAAACTGGAGAATGATGTTCTGAGATTCTGTTGCTTTTAACCATGCAAAATTGGCCAATAATATCAAACACGTGGACATAACAAATAGTGGGGATGATACCAATCAAGTGCAACAGGACAGCGAAGTAGGCAGACAAGTGGCAGATTGAATTTAATAGAAAGAGAAATGGGAGGTGATGTATTTTGGCAGAAGGGTTAAGAAGAGGCAAGAATGTGCAGGGACACAAGGGATGTAGGGATCTTTGTTGTTGGCAAGACATACCTGAAAGAGTAATTAGCAAAGCATATGGGGTCTTGGACTTCACAGAAAGTAGTATCGAGTACAGAAAAAAAAACCAGGCAAGTTATGCTGAGCCAAGTCTGGATTTTTCTACATAGAGACAGAGGTTTATAACATAGAAACAGGCCCTTCAGCCCAATTTGTCAATGCCACCCCTTTGTTTTTAAAAATCACTAAGCTAGTCCTAACTGCACACATTTGGCCCTTATCTCGCTACAGTCATCTTACATAAGAAATAGTTACCCATGTAACTAGGTGGTTTTTAAAAGACAAAATTGTACCCGCCTCAACTACTACCTCTGGTAGCTTGTTCCAGTCATTCATCACCCTCTATGAAAAAATTGTCCCTCTGGACCCTTTTGTATCTCTCCCCTTAAACCTATGCCCTCTAGTTTCAGACTCCCCTATCTTTGGGAAAAGATAATGACCATCAGCCGTCTCCAAATGTTGAGCCAGATGCGGCCCACTGCGGGCCGTAGTTTGGAGACCCCTGATCTAGCTGATCCATGTCCCTCATTATTTTATAGATCTCCATAAGATTACCCCTCAGCCTCATATGATCCAAAAGGAAAAAGTCCCAGTCTACCTAGCCTCTTCTCATAGCTCAAACCATTAAGTCCTGGTAGCATTCCAGTAAATCTTTTCTGCACTCTTTCTAGTTTAATAATAGCCTTTCTATAATAGCATGATTAGAACGATACACAGTATTCCAAACGTGGTGTTAGCAATGTCTTGAATAACTTCAACAAGACGTCCCAACTCCTGTATTCAGTGTTCTGACCAATGAATCCAAGCACGCCAAATATTTTCTTCGCCACTTTGCCCACCTGTGGCTCCAATTTCAAGGAGCTATGAATCTGTACCCCTAGAATTCTGTTCTATAAAACTTTCTCCAACATCCTATTATTAACTGAGTAAGTCCTGCCCTGGTTCGATCTACCAAAATGCATCACCTTGCATTTATCTAAATTAAGCTCCATCTGCCATTCATCAGCCCACTGGCCCAATTATCAAGATCCTGTTGCAATGCGAGATAACTTTCTTCACTGTCTGTACATAGAGCTAGCATGGACTTGATGAGTCAAATTCACTCTTTCTGCACTGTCATGACCATGACATTGACCAACTACACTGGTTCATAGAAGATTTTAAGTTTAAGTTTGTGGTTCTGCAAATACATGTCACTAGAAACTTTAAATATGACTTGACAAGTGCACAATCTGTAGATTGTGCCCAAAGCAGAAACATTGTCCCCAATGTTACTGGAAGTGGAATGAAGTTTTGTAGACATGCAATAGTGCTACTATTATTTGTATCATACAGCAAAAAATTGGAAGAAAGCCATGCATGTTCAATGTCTATTTGTAAGCCAGCTGCCTTACTTGTTTCTTCTATTTGTTCACTTTCTCCAGTCTTGTCACATCAGGATCTCCTGCCCCACTTCTTTCTCTCTCTCCTCCCTCCCGCTCCTCCCCTCTCCAAACACACACACACCACCACTGCCCCCCAAGCCCTAATTTATAACCAGACTAATTTATATAAAACGTTAGCAGGAAAGAGACTGAAGATTCCTCCACTAACTTCACTCAAAAATAATTCTCAACGGAAAATTCAACTTGAAATATGGTTAACATTCTCATTTCATGAAAGAATTTAATTTATAGGACTGGTTTGAACTACTAAGATAGCTCTATATCTGTTACTGAGCTTGCATTTTGTGGTTATTCTCGACAAAATGTAAGCGACTCTAAACACAAAGCTTCAAAAGCAAAAGCAAATGCAAACATGTACAATATCTTTCCAAACTAAGATAGTCAGAAAAACTACATTAACTTTAGCCAACAAGATAACCACTGAAATGTGTATTGTACAAAGGATAAAGTTTACTGCAAATAACACAAGCTATAGTTTTTGACTGCTTACCTGGAGGGTGCAACGCCTACCAGATTAGGTCCCAACCCTCTGAAGAGGGAACGAGGACCTTCCTTTTCCAGAATCATCCTGGGGGTAAAAAAAAATTTAAAAATGGGAAGTTACAGTAAGAAAAATTTGGTGTTTATGAATTTTGTTTGTAGCATACATTTGTTTTTCAGATGTTCTGCAGGATAGAAAACAAATCTTTGCCCAGTCTGAACAAAATGATCATTAGTAATTCTAAAATTTGGTACGATCTAAACTGAACTTTGAATCACAGAAGTTTACAATACATGAGGAGGCAAATTGAATGATCCCATCTGCAATGGCTCTTTGTTACAGCAATTTAAAACTGATTATATGAATATACGAAATAGGAGCAGGAGTAGGCCATCTAGCCCTTCGAGCCTGCCCTGCCATAAGATCATGGCTGATCTGAAATTAGCCTGGCTTGCTCCGTCCCCAAAGCCATGCATCTTTCTTTGTTTCAGATATTTATTCACGTTTTTCCTCTTAAAGCATTCAATAGTTCCTACCTCATACACTATGACAAATTACCTCATATTCTCTGTATAGAGAAATATCACCTAACCAGTCTTCAGTGATCCACTTTTTAAATTAAACAAGTCCTCATTACTAATTTACCAACCAGAGGAAGTACTCTTTCCCTATTCATTATCAAAACTTCATACATTTTTTAAAAACCTTCTTACTCTAGTAGAAATAATATCATCCCAAGTCTAAGCCCTTAACAAATAACCTGGTATCCTGATGAAACCATGCTGATGTCCTTTAATGCCACTTTCTATAATGGAATGCTAAAAATTGCAGTGTTCCAAACGTGGCCTAAATCAATGACATGAACAAATTTACTACTTCTTAATTCTTGTACACAGTCCTACTTACAAAACACAAAATGGCCTTTTTAAGAAGCATATACCCGCTCTTCCACTTTCAGGGAATCTTGTCTTCAAATCCCAAGATCTTGACAATCTTCAGTAACTTCTATTATGTGTACATTCACATTTGTTTGCCTCAAAGTGCATTACCTCACGCTTATCCACAGTAAACAGTATCACTTAAACCACATCCATTTTAATGCTGATCAAAGTGGAAAAAAAAGTCATTAATGAGCTATGGATATTTAACTAAACAAATGCTTAACAGAAATTTGAATAATCTCCCATGGCTGCAAAAATAGGACTAGACAGAAACAGACAAAGTGGACAAGCATTGTCAGTGTTTCAATATTTCATGGAAGAATTTAGCACGTCTGTTGAGATTAAATGTTCCCAATAGCCACAAAATCTGGCCGAGGGTGGGATGAAGGATCAAATTGGTTAATTTTTGATCTTTTATTCTTCTATCGTTAATTATCTACAGATCTGAGGCCAAATAATTTTCAATGCACTTTGGTTTCAAAGTTACGTGCCTACTTACACTGTATCCCTGTACACTGCAGCACGGTTTCATTAAAGGGAAGTCGTGTCTGACAAATTTACTGGAGTTCTATGAGGATGTGTCTAGGGCGGTGGATAGAGGAGAGCCGGTGGATGTGGTCTTTCTGGATGTTCAGAAGGCGTTTGACAAGGTACCTCACAAGAGGTTATTGCAGAAGGTCAGGGGACATGGAGTTGGGGGTAGGGTGTTAGCGTGGATAGAGGATTGGTTGTCAAATAGGAGGCAGAGAGTGGGGGTCAGTGGGTGCTATTCGGATTGGTGGATGGTGACTAGTGGAGTGCCCCAGGGGTCGGTGCTGGGGCCTCAGCTATTTACCATTTATGTAGATGATCTGGAGGAGGGAACCGAGTGTAGGGTGTCGAAATTTGCTGATGACACCAAGATTGGTGGAACGGCAAATTGTGCGGAGGGTGTGGTGAGTCTACAGAAGGATCTAGATAGGCTGGGCGAATGGGCCAGGAACTGGCAAATGGAATTTAATGTTGGTAAGTGCAAGGTGGTCCACTTTGGTAGGAAGGATTATTACTTACGTGGCGAAAAACTGCAGCAGGCGACGGTGCAGAGGGACCTCGGGGTCCTTGTGCATGAGTCGCAAAAACCCAGCTTGCAGGTGCAGCAGGTGGTCAGGAAGGCGAATGGGATGTTGGCCTTCATAGCAAGGGGGATTGAATATAAAAGTAGGGAGGTCTTGCTGCGGCTGTATAGGGCATTGGTGAGGCCGCAGCTGGAGTACTGTGTGCAGTTTTGGGCGCCGTACTTACACAAGGATATTTTGGCCTTGGAGGGAGTGCAGAGGAGGTTTACTAGGCTGATGCCAGAGTTCAGGGGGTTGAGCTATGAGGAGAGGCTGAATAAACTAGGCTTGTACTCGTTAGAGTTTAGAAGAATGAGGGGAGATCTCATTGAGACGTATAAGATGATGAATGGGATGGATAGGATAGAGGTGGAGAGACTCTTCCTGCTCAGAAAGGATAGTAGGACTAGGGGGCACAGCCTCAAGATAAAGGGGGGGCGGTTTTGAACAGAGTTGAGGAGGAACTCCTTCACTCAAAGGGTGGTGAATCTCTGGAATTCTCTGCCCGTTGAAGTGGTGGAGGCTGCCTCGCTAAATATTTTTAAGACGCGGGTTGATGGGTTTTTGATAAGAGAGGGGATTAAGGGTTATGGGGAGAGGGCGGGAATGTGGAACTGAGCCACGACAGATCAGCCATGATCTTATTGAATGGCGGGGCAGGCTCGAAGCGCTAGATGGCCTACTCCTGCCCCTGTTTCTTATGTTATGTTCTTATGTATCCACATACCCCACGAGAAATCATGAAACTCTGTCACTCTGTCAGCAGGAAGACAATTAAAGATTTTAAACTTGTCTGTACTTTTCTTCTATAGAAGGAATGGCTCCAAGCACAATCCCACAGGTGCTATCTACTGTCTAGTTCTTCACTAATAATAATCATTATTCAAATTTACATCCATAGAGGGAGTGTCAAAATACCGTGTACAGAGAGTAATGATGTGGAGATGCCCGCGTCGGACTGGGGTAAGCACAGCAAGAAGTCTCACAACACCAGGTTAAAGTCCAATAGATTTATTTGGTAGCACAAGCCACAAGCTTCTGGAGCGCAGCCCCTTCATTGGGTGAGTGGGAGTTCTATTCACAAACAGGACATATATAGACACAAACTCAATTTACAAAACAGTTGGAATGCATGTCTTTATAGGTAATCAAATCTTAAAAAAAGGTACAGACAATGCAAGTGGAGACAGGGTTAAGCACAGGTTTAAAAAAAAAGGTGTGTATTGTCTCCAGCCAGGATAGTTAGTGAGATTTTGCAAGCCCAGGGAAGTCATGGCGTTACAAATAGTGTGACATGAACCCAAGATCCCGGATAAGGCCATCTTCATGCGTGCAGAACCTGGCTATCAGTCTCTGCTTAGCAGTTCTGCATTAACATCATGTGTTGCAAAGGCCGTCTTGGAGAGCGCTTACCTGAAGATCAGAGGCTGAATGTCTGTGACTGCTGAAGTGTTCCCCAACAGGAAGAGAACACTCCTACCTGGTGATTGTCGATGGGTGTTCATTCATCTGTTGTCGTAGCGTCTGCATGGTCTCTCCAATGTACCATGCTTCGTGACATCCTTTCCTGCAGCATATCAGGTAGACAATGTTGGCTGAGTCACAAGAGTATGTACTGTGTACCTGGTATACGGTGTTCTCACGTGAAATGGTGGCATCCGTGTCAATGATCCAGCAGATCTTGCAGAGGTTGCTGTGGCAGGATTGTGTCATGGTCATTGTTCTCCTGAAGGCTGGGTAGTTTGCTGCGGACAATAGTCTACTTGAAGGCAAAGTGTGGGGGTGTGGGGATGGCCTTGGTGAGATGTTTGTCTTCATCAAGAGCTATTTTTGAAGTTTGAGAATGTCCCCAGAAAGGGGGTGATGCACTGTTCCCGGAGATACTGCAATACTAGGCCAATACACGGAGTGGAAGGACCAAGCCCCTATTCCATCTCCCTGCTCCAAAAATCAGTTTAATATATGGCTCCCAGATAAGGGACATATCAGATATTAAATTGATAAAAACAGATACTACACTTGATCTTAGCCAAAAGGCCAATGACATGTTGAAGTCTCTGGAGAAGTTCGTATGGCTTCTCCTCTCCTCTTCAGGGAAGTACTGGACGACGAAGGGTACTCTGTCTGCCATGTCCCGTATTTGTCTTCTGAAGAGGTCAGTGCAGTTTTTCCATTGTGGCACGTCAGAACTGTTGATTGACGAGTCGAGTACCATTTTCTGTTCTTATGAGGGCATCTTGCCACAGCAACCTCTGCAGGACATGCCAGATCATCGACACGGATGCCATCATTGCATGCGAGAATGCCATCCACCAGATACACTGTACATACTCCTGCGACTCGAACAACGTTGTCTACCTGGTACGCTGCAGGAAAAGATGTCCCAAAACATGGTACATTGGGGAGACCATGCAGATGCTACGACAGCAGATGAATGAACATCGCTCGACAATCACCAGGCAGGAGGGTTCTCTTCCTGTTGGAGAACACTTCAGCAGTCAGTCACAAACATTCAGATTCTGACCTTCACATATCAGAAAGGATAATAGGACTAGGGGGCACAGCCTCAAGATAAAGAGGGGGGCGGTTTAGGACAGAGTTGAGGAGGAACTTCTTCACTCAAAGGGTGGTGAATCTCTGGAATTCTCTGCCCGTTGAAGTGGTGGAGGCTACCTCGCTAAATATTTTTAAGACGCGGGTTGATAAGTTTTTGATAAGAGAGGGGATTAAGGGTTATGGGGCGAGGGCAGGAATGTGGAACTGAGCCACGACAGATCAGCCATGATCTTATTGAATGGCGGGGCAGGCTCAAAGGGCTAGATGGCCTACTCCTGCTCCTATTTCTTATGTTCTTATAAGCATTCTCCAAAGCGGCCTTCACGACACACAACAATGCAGAATTGCTGAGAAAAGACTGATAGCCAAGTTCTGCACACATGAGGATGGCCTCAACCAGGATCTTGGGTTCATGTCACACCATCTGTAACCCTCACGACTTATCTGGGCTTGCAAAAATCTCACTAACTGTCTGGCTGGTGACAATACACATCTCTTTAACTTGTGCTTAACCCTCTCTTCACTCACACTGTCTGTACCTTTAAGACTTGATCATCTGTAATGACTCACATTCCAACCATTATCTTGTAAATCGAGTTTGTATCTATATGTGCCCTGTTTATGAACAGAACTCTCACTCAACTGATGAAGGAGCAGAGCTCCAAAAGCTTGTGGCTTGTGCTACCAAATACATATAAGAACATAAGAACATAACCTGGTGGTGTTGTGACACTTCTTACTACGGAGAGCAAGCCCAATCTTGCTCTCACCTAAATGACAACCATTCAATAATCTTTGGATGTAATCAAGTGCAAATTCTCTTCCCTAACCAATTCTATTGCTACTCCTGCAGAGATCACTCAGTTCAGTCCAAGCACAAACTTAACCTTCCATGGCAGAATACTCACTGGTCAAAAAAAAAACAAATTTGACAGCTTTGAATTTGAATCAGATTCTGAACTTTTTGTGGGATATCGGTGTCTTTTAAGCAAGAATATTTCAGAGAATTATAGTTTAGATGCTATTAAAATCTAAGTACAGGTCTTCATTTAAAAGTTGTAGAAGCATTCTTTTCGTAAGCTGATTTTAAGTGAAACATCGGCTCTCATCGGATTCAATGTTAAAATTAGTTAGATTCTGTAGGACCCTCATCATCAGAAAAAAAAGAGACCTCAGTACAATATTTTACATCACTAAACTTCTAAACTGGCAAAAATAATTTTATAAAAATAAATTAAGTTTTATAAATATAACTTGTAGTGCCTCCTGCTTGCTGTCAATGCTGCTTCTCAAACTTGCTACTCCCTAATCCTCTTGACCATTGCAGATCTACCCACAATCTCAACCTCAAGTTGTGGCCTCTCTCCCCTATCCCGATCAGCCCTCTCATTAAACCTCCCATTCCCTACCCTCACCCTCTTATCATTTACCTCTCCTGGAATTACATTCCTGTTCAAGATCCCTATCCAATCCCGGAGCTTCAATATCGTGGATGTGCATGTTCCCAAGGTGCCGAACTGAGCTGTTGCAATGGATGTTTTTTTTGAAAGTTCTTCCATTTGTTGCTTCCCTCGCCTAAACTCAGAACTTTGGATTGGATCCAGATCTCAAACAGGAATGCAACTTCAGGAGAAGTAGCAAGAGGGTGAGTCAGGGAGTAAAAGGGGTTAGGCAGGAACGTGGATTGGGAAGGGAGAAAGAAGCCAGATTGAGGAGAGGGAAAGAAGCTGCAACATGGAGGTTGAGGAGAGGGGAAAAGACTGCTCCAAAATGGCACCAATTGGGGCACACAGGAAGTTACATTAAAATAATTCTCACAATGCTGTATGAAAAACTACACTTGAGTTTTAATTGACTTGCAAGTTACTACTTGGAAAGGGTAAAATTCCCTAATAAACACCCTAATGCAATTATGCAGCAAAATGTCAAGGAAAAAATACATAATGCGTCATTTATATTTATCCATTTTAGAACATGCAAAGAAAATATGAGAGAAAGAGATAAAGGGAGACTTGCCAGAAGTTAGCTCTGTAGAGGAATTGGTGTATTATTCACAAAAGCTAAAGTTCAGATTCTAAAACTGAAGTGTTTCCAAAGCAAGCAGATGACTCCAGTGGCAGTGTTTAATTGAGAAGCATTGCACTAAAGGAAATATTGAGTCATACCATTAAAGATGACTCAAAGAGAGCTACAACATAACTACATGGAGGGGATTTAACTTTGCAGGTTGGGGAGACTTTTAGCCAAATTGATCCATCCAGTACAACTATAACACTGGCATCTATCTGACAATGTGGAAAACTCCCCAGGTATGTTGTGGTCACAGAAAAATTGGACAATCCAACTCAGCCAATTACTGTCCCATCAGTCTGCTCTTGGTCATTAACAAAGTAATGGAAAAAAAATTGCTGTTGACAGTGTTATAGCAAGGGCATTTACACAGCAATAGCCTGCTCATTGATACTCAGTTTGTATTCAGCCAGGATTACTTATTTTGTGACCTGATTACAGCCTTAGTCCAAGCATGGCCAAAAAGAGCTGAACTTGAGCCGAGGTGAGAGTGATGATCCTGGACATCAGGGAAGCAAAACTTGTGAATTAGGGGAAAGAGTCTTCTCTGGATGGAGCCATACCTATCACAAAGGGAAGTGATTGTAGATGTTGGAAGTCAGAAGTCAATCATCTCAGGTCCAGGATATTACTGCAGGAGTTCCTCAGCTGCTTCATCAATGATCTTCCCAGTATTGTAAGGTCAGAAGTGGGGATGTTAACTGATAATTGCAAAACCTTTCAGCACCATTCGAAACCATCAGACACTGAAGCAGCCCATGCCCATATGAAGTAAAGCCTGGATAACATTCAGGCCTGTGCTGATAAATAACAAGTGACAATTAACAAATGTGCCACCCAAGTGGCAGACACTGGCCATCTCCAATGGGAGAGAAACCAACCATCTTCCCTTGACATTCAATCACATTACTATCACTGTATCCCCCTCTAACAACATTGAGGATTACCATTGACTAGAACCTGAACTGGGCCAGCCATATAAATACTGTAACTACAAGAGCAGGTCGGAGGCTGGGGATTCTGTGGAGACTATCTCACCTCTTGACTCCGCAATGCCTGTCCACCATCTACGGGTGTAATGGAATATTCTCCAATCGCCTGAACGAGTGTTATTCCAATAACACGCAAGAAGTTTGACACCATCTCGGACAAAGCAGCCCACTTGATTGCTACCCTTCTGCAAACATTTAATCCCTCCACCACAGGTGCACAGTGGCATCAGTATGTACCATCTAGAAAATGCACTGAAGCACCTTCCAAAGATCCTTTGACAGCACTTTTCCAACCTGTAATTGCTGCTACCTAGAAAGACAAGAGAAGCAGATGCACAGGAACACTGTTACCTGAGGGTTCTCTTCTAAGCCACAGACCTTTGACTTGAAACTACGTCACTGTTTCTTCACTGTTGCTGAGTCAAATCCTAAAAATCCCGAATAGACTGCAGCGGTTTAGAAGGTAGCTCACCACTACCTTCTCAAAAGGCAATAAATGCTGGCCGAGCCAGTGATGCCCATATCTTATGAAAGAAAAAAAAAATCACCTCAGGGCAATTACTGGCAAACTGCAAGAAATAGGCAAGAAAATAGGCAATAAAAAGCTATTGCAAAGTTATAGCCTTTTAATAGGGAACAAACAATTGCAATTAAGTGAACAATCCCTTTCAATCAAGAAAAATTAGTAGTTTGAAATCAGTAGTGTACAAGTTCCCCTTCAAATCTTGGGAATAATAAAAAAATTAGGTCAAAGACTGGTCTGAATATTGCTGTAACAACGGACAAGGCTTACTGGTACCATCGACAAATCGGACAGCAATTCAGTTCACCACAGAAGTTTAGATGCTGTCATCAAGTACGACCTTGAGTTCCAATCTATCCCTATACATTTACCATGATTGCTTCACTTAACCCACACATCCATGGGTGGCACAGTGGTTAGCACTGCTGCCTCACAGTGCCAGGGATTCAGGTTCAATTCCCAGCTTAAACTTGTGTGGAATCTGCACACTCTTCCCGTATCTGTATGGGCATCCTCCCACAGCCCAGAGAATGTGCTGGTTAGGTGTATTGGCCACGCTAAATTCTCCCTCAGTGTACCCAGAACTGGTGCCAGAATGTGGCAACAAGGGGATTTTTACAGGAAAATCATTGCAGTGTTATGCAAGTGTACTTTTGACATTAATAAACAAACTTTTGACACAGGAGCAATGTAACATGGTCAATCCACCCAACTTGCACGTCTTTGGACTGTGGTAAAAACCAGAGCGCCCGGAGGAAACCCATGTTAAACATTTACAAAGGCCAGAATAGAACCTGGATTCCTGGTATTGTGAGGCAGCAGCGCTAACCACTCTCGTCCTGCTGCCCTCAGTGTGAAATGAACTGATCAAGGTAACAATTACCTTGTAGCATGTCTTTAATGTTGTCACATTTTAGTATCAAGTTTGCATGGTGGGCAAATGACTTGTACACCCTGGAAAAGCATGTTCTCTCAATTTGAGAACAGGTGAAGCTAGCTGTTTCCATGGTAGTAAAAGTAGTATTTTTCACATGATGCTGTCAAGCCAAAAGGATATTCTGCCGATCACACAACGAGGTAATATGGTATGTGATGCCAGGTTTGTAAGCTGCGAGTCCCCTTCCACTGTTCGTATCAGACAAGGTATGGACAGTGCCCAACCAGCCCATGCTTGCAAAACATGACTGTCTAACATTAGATATGATTGTGATTGGACAATATTTGCTATATAATCCTCAGTGTGGCAATTTAAGGTGGTCAGATGGGCTCACAATGGGACACATGGGCTGCATATTAAGATGCTCCCCATGCACGCATGCATTGCGCACATTTCAACTAAGTCACACCCATTTGCTGATTCATTCCTCAGGGCAATGCCTTGATCAGAGTCAAGTGCCTGGTTTAATTTTTTACTTGACAGTAGATTGTCAGCTACCATCAGTTGGTGCATCCTCCACGGCAACATCTTTACCAAAGTCCACTTGCCACTGACATGGTATTCATGCAGTTGTCCCATTTAAGTGCAAAATGAAAGGTCTTCAGCAATACATCAAACTTATATTTCTTGGTCTGCACGGCCAATTAAAAATTCTTCAGTTTGACTCGAAGACTCTTTTTTTTCCTCCACCCTTCCCACAAACGTTACAAATCCCTTGTAACAGCTGCCAATGGCAGGAAATCTCCACTCTAAAAAGGTGGTGTGGGAGCCATCACCATTCCTGTGTTGCTGCCTGCAAATTCCAGGTTAGTATACTTTAAACAATATTTCAAAAGAAAAAAAAATCAAATTTTATTAAGTATGGTTTTGTCGAAGGGACAGTTTGTCAAATCAAAAATGGTAACACCCTCTTAGTTCAGCAGGCCTGAAAACACATTAACGTGCAACAACTATATTTAAAGCTGTTAGCTATATATCACACTGATGAGTACACAGCATGCAGTGTCTCACCAGTTTGCATTTAATGTTTTAATAAATATTAAAAGAATCCATCACAGAAATCAAGGAAGGAGCCACTTGTAGGCACATGTTCAGCTATTGCGCCCAAATTATCAGAACTAAATTTCCATAATGCTTGTACTTGCTTAGTTTGTGAAAGATTTACTGAATACATCTCCCTAATATTTGTGTTTTCTACAGGGATGCTTTCCCTTAACGGATCTAGTTTAGCTGAGTACTTATTGACTGCCACAGTTATCGTATGGAATTGGTATTGGGACTAATGTTTTTAATCAATGATCTAAAAGAAAATAGTGAGAGAATGAGCAGCAATTTCACACCAGCTATGTGCAGTTGCAAGCGCAATAAATTCACTGCAAACTGTTAAGACATGTAGTAAACAACAAAGCAAGTGACAGACTACAGCTGGATGGGGGCATCATTTACCAATTGGTCAAAGGAGCAGACAAAATTTAATACAGAGCGGTACAAGTGATGTGTTGCTATTTTTGAGCCAAACAATTCAATTTAATGACAAGCCAGATATAGTGAACAGCCTACAAGTGTTTGAACATGTATCCGGCAGCAATCAAGTTCAAAGTTTAGTTTGGAAATTAAAACACAAAATAACAAAGCTTCCTGATCCTTTAGTAGGCTGACTTTAAAATGGAATAAGACAGAAATTGTTGACAATTAACTGGGCAAGATTAGGTGGTGCTCAGAAATAATTCAGTGTATTACAGAATTAGTTGATATTATTAAGAGGCAAAACCATTATTTGTTTAAAAATAAAAGCCGTGGATCGTGAAATAAATAAGGAAAAATATAAAATAAAAAAGCAAGAGCTAACACAATAGAAGGGTGAATGTCAGAAAAAAAAATTGAGGCCTTAAGAGTTACATGTGAAGAGCATCTCAAAATTAATTGATAAACCATGTGATTATGGTGTACTTCGCTTATCCAAAAGCAAGAGGCTGGCAATTGAGTGCACAAGTAACAAAGCAATTTTTGGAACAAAATATTTCTGTAATTAAGAATGATCTGGTAAAGCAAAGAAAGGTAGCAGAAATAAAGCTGGAACAATGGAACTTAAGACACATTGGTAGAAAATACTTTCTCTACTTGCCTCAAATACATGGTGTGGTTAGGGTAGCGGAACAAAAGAAAAACGTTAGAGCAAATCAGATCCCAAATGTTGAGTGGGAGGTAGTCAACAGGAGGGGGTTATGACAAAAATTCATGTGATTCTTGTATAGTAATACGACAAGCAACGGAATACAAGAATTCAGTCAATTCCACAACATCTATATTCACAAATACCTTAAACATTAGGAATAGGATGTCAAAAACTGATGGCTGCTCCAGAAATGACAATAATAATACACACAGCATGCATGTGTTACAAAGTGCACTTCAGAGACACTTGTGAAATTGATCCTGTGGAACACAATGTAAACTATTTTGTTAGATATCTTTACTGGAACAACAACAAAACTAACACTGGTAGTTACTATCCATTCCTTCAGTCAGCATAATGTTACGATCCTGTTGGGGATCCTTTTAAAAAAATCTAAAACGCCCAGTAATTAATTGATAGAATGTACAAGATTTCATGTTTTTGTATATAATAAATGTTGTTTTATCCAAAGAGAAAAAATTAAACAGACAGAGCAACCTCCACCATAGTTTATAAAGACTTATGCTATGAACTCATTTCTGCTTTCACTCCCACTCCCAAGATTTCCCTCGTCTTAGAAAGTCCTGAACATTAATTCATCTTTTTTGGAACCAACACAGAAAGGTACATCACAGCCCTCTGGAATTCACATCCAATTCTCTCAGGGTTCCAGCAATTCCTGAGGCAATTATCTTGGAAGTCTTCCAACTTGGCTGCATAACTCTCCACCTTTTCTTTACAAATTTTGCAGCTGCTTGTTCAGATTGCCAGAGAATACCCCATCATCTAAGCTAACTCTGTTGACTGCTTTCAGTCACAAAACTCTGCGAGGACCAAAGAACAGTACAGCATAGGAACAGGCCCTTCAGACCACCAAGTCTGTGCTGACACAGATGACTCTCCAACATTTTCTTGCCTTCACATGGTCCATATCCCTCTACTCCCTGCCTATTCATGTATCTATCCAGATGTCTCTTGAATGTTGTAATAGAATATGCTTCCACCACTTCCTCCAGGAGCATATTCCGGACATTCAATACCCTACATGTGAAAAATTTGCCCTTTACATTTCTTAACCTTTCCCTCTCTCACTTTCAACCTATGCCTGATAATTGACCCTTCGAACCTGAGAAAAAGACTCAGATGATCCACTCCATCCAAGCCTGTCATAATCTTGTAAACCTCTCATCACGTCCCTCTCATTCTCTGAATCCAAGTTTGTTTAACCTTTCTTCATAGTCCATATTCTCCAAACTAGGCAACATGCTGGTAAATCTCTTCTGCATTGAAAAGGGTGCATCAACATCCTTCTGGTAGTGTGGTAGCCAGAATTGTACACAATACTCCAAATGCAGCCTGACCAAAATTTTATACAGCTGCATCATGATTTTCCAATTCCTACATTCAACACCTCGATCAATGAAGGCCAGCATGCCATACACCTGCTTGACCATCTTGTTTACCCAAATTGCCACCTTCAGTGAACTGTGGATCGGCACACCTAGATCCTTCTGTATGCTAATATTTCTGAAGGCTCTACCATTTACTACATACTTTTCTTCTGAATAGGCCTTGCAAATTGCATTACCTTCACATCTGTTCGTGTTAAATTCCATCTGCTGTCTTTTGGCCCAGTTCTGTAGCTGACTTATATCCTGCTGTATCCTCTGACAATTCTCATTATCTGCCACTCTCCCAATTTTTGTATCATCTGCAAATTTACTAATCAGACCACCTACATTTTCCTCCAAATCATTTCTATACAATTGTAGATTTCTTCTACTAGCTACCAGCTAAATCATCCAGCTCTTTCCTTCTCATGAAATCCAAACAGCATTCTCCCCACAATCCATGCAGTGAATGAAGCAGCTAGTATCTTCTGTGCTGTGTTCTGTGAACAGATCTCCCACTCACCTGATGAAGAGGCAGTACTCTGAAAGCTTGCGACTTGTGCTACCAAATAAACTTGTTGGACTTTAACCTGGTGCTGAGTGTTCTTACTGTGTTTACCCCAGTCCAACACCAGCATCTCCACATCAGTGCAGTAGGACAGAGAATCTCAGCTGCGAGTGAAGTCAGAGAATCCGTCCTAAGGTTTCCCAATTCCTGACCACTCATTCTCCAACTGGACTTCTGCTCGTCAGGACTCTAGTCAAAAGGTTGCTTACACTCCCCATAAAGACTAAATTCAAGTGGTCTTGGTTCTTGTATAGAGCATACCAGGTATCCCCAGTAAAAGAATTAAATGTACTTTATAAAAAGACAGGAAAAATAAGCATGTGTAAAACAAATAAATCAAGTACCTGTTCGACATATATTGTATTAGGATATATAAAAAAAAAAGAAGAGACCAAGGACAATATTTACAAATTGGAAAATGCAGTACTTACTTTAAACAATGCAAAGGGCCAGGAGAGACACGAGCCATCCGGCTCACACGAGCTCCATTTATTGTACTGAGGTGAACTTCTGGGATATAGAGAGTGACAGATGATGATTGCAGTCTGGTTTTCACTACTTCCAAAGGGCATGTTAAAATGGCTCCTACAGTCCCCCCACAGCTGCCAAAACAAAATGGCCCAGTTTAGTCCAAAATAAACATTTAGCCAATAAACAAAATGCATGAGAACAGTGTTGAGAATGATAATTACACCAAATAACATATCCCCATCTGCAATGTAGTCATGAACATAATGCTGCTTTATATTCCAATAGCATAAGAACATAAGAAATAGGAGCAGGAGTAGGCCATCCAGCCCTTCGAGCCTGCCCCGCCATTCAATAAGATCATGGCTGATCTGTCGCTGCTCAGTTCCACTTTCCCGCCCTCTCCCCATAACCCTTAATCCCCTCTCCTATCAAAAACCCATCAAACCGCGTCTTAAAAATATTTAGCGAGGAAGCCTCCACCACTTCAACGGGCAGAGAATTCCAGAGATTCACCACCCTTTGAGTGAAGAAGTTCCTCCTCAACTCCGTTCTAAACCGCCCCCCTTTTATCTTGAGGCTGTGCCCCCTAGTCCTATTGTCTTTTTTGAGCAGGAAGAGTCTTTCCACCTCTATCCTATCCATCCCATTCATCATCTTATACGTCTCAATGAGATCTCCTCTCATTCTTCTAAACTCTAATGAGTACAAGCCCAGTTTATTCAGCCTCTCCTCATAGCTCAACCCCCTCAACTCCGGTATCAGCCTAGTAAACCTCCTCTGCACTCCCTCCAAGGGATAAATAATAATAAATAATAAATAGCTCAATGGATAAATGCATACAAGTGTGGTGACAGAGGATTGGAGTTCTGCTAACATTGTAGCTTTAAAAGGCAATGAGGCTTAGACGAAATTCATTACTGGCTAGTCTGTCTAACCCTTGCTTGTGGGAAAAGTATTGATTCAGTTCTGAGATAAAATAAATTGTCACTTAGAAAGACATAGATCAATCGAGGTAGCATGGATCTGTTAAGGGAAGGTCACATCTGACTAGTGATATTTGAGAAAGTTAGGAGAATGATTGGAGATGGTACTGCAGTTGATGTGGCCTGCATGGATTTTAGCAATGTTTTTGACATGGAAAACTGGTTAAAGAACTAAAAACCCATGAGAATTTGCAACCTGGATGCAAAATTTGCTCAGTGGTAGAAAGCAAGAATAGTTGTTGATGGGTGTTTTTGTGAATGGAAGGCTGTTTCCAGTGGGGCTTCGCACCAAGTCCCCTGCTTTTGTGACACATATTAACAATTTGGACATAAAATGTAGAAGTAATGGTTAAGAAGTTTGCAAATGACAAAAAATTTGGTCACATGCTTGATAGTGTGAACGATAGCTGGAGACTGCAGGAAGTTATCTGGTTGACCCATGTTGGACGCGGGGGGGCTCGAGGAAGAGTTCTTGGAATGCTGCCGGGATAGTTTCCTCGAACAGTGTGTGTTGGAGCCGACGAGGGAGCGAGCTATCTTGGATCTGGTGCTATGTAATGAGGCGGGTAGAATTAGGGACCTTGTGGTGAAGGATCCTCTTGGGGAGAGTGATCATTGTATGGTGGAGTTTCTGGTGCAGATGGAGGAGGAGAAAGTGGGTTCCCGGACACGCGTCCTCTGTTTGAATAGAGGGGAGTACGGTAGGATAAGAGAAGAATTGGCGAATGTGGACTGGGGGAAGCACGTTGGAGGGAGGGTCTGTTGAGGAGCAGTGGAGGATCTTTAAGGAGATCTTTCTTGGTGCTCAGTGGAAATTTATTCCGATGGTCAAAAAGGATAGTAGGAGGAGAGGTAATAAGCCGTGGATAACGAAGGAGGTGAAGGAAAGTGTTAAACTAAAAGCGGAGGAATTTAGAGTAGCTAAGAGTAGTGGGCGAGAAGAGGATTGGGAGAGGTTTAAATGTCAACAAAGATTGACAAAGAAGTTGATAAAGAAGGGTAGGAGAAACTATGAAGCTGGGCTAGCGCTGAATATAAAAAAGGATAGCAAGAGTTTTTATAAATATATAAAAAGGAAAAGGCTGGCTAGGGTGAATGTTGGTCCTTTAGAGGATGAGAAAGGGGACCTAGTGGTAGGGGATGAGGATATAGCTAAGGTATTGAATAACTTTTTTGTTTCTGTCTTCACAGAGGAGGACGTGAATAATTTGCCGGGTGTTAGCGATGGAAAGGTGGTAGGACTGGAGGGTCTTAATGACATTACTGTTACTAGAGAGGCGGTGCTCGACAGACTGGAGGGGCTGATTGTGGACAAGTCCCCAGGACCGGATGGAATGCATCCGAGGGTTCTGAAAGAAATGGCGGAGGTTATAGTGGATGCCTTGGTGGTTATTTTCCAGACGTCGCTGGATTCCGGGGAAGTGCCGGATGATTGGAAAACGGCTAATGTTACGCCGTTGTTTAAGAAGGGTGGCAGATAAAAGGCAGGGAATTATAGGCCGGTTAGTTTAACTTCTGTGGTAGGTAAAATGTTAGAATCTGTCATTAAGGAGGAAATTGCGAGGCATCTTGAAGGGAATTGCTTGATAGAGCAGACGCAGCACGGTTTCATTAAAGGGAAGTCGTGTCTGACAAATTTACTGGAGTTCTATGAGGATGTGTCTAGGGCGGTGGATAGAGGAGAGCCGGTGGATGTGGTCTTTCTAGATTTTCAGAAGGCGTTTGACAAAGTACCTCACAAGAGGTTATTGCAGAAGGTCGAGGGACATGGAGTTGGGGGTAGGGTGTTAGCGTGGATAGAGGATTGGTTGTCAAATAGGAGGCAGAGAGTGGGGGTCAACGGGTGCTATTCAGATTGGCGGATGGTGACTAGTGGAGTGCCCCAGGGGTCGGTGCTGGGGCCTCAGCTTTTTACCATTTATATAGATGATCTGGAGGGAACCGAGCGTAGGGTGTCGAAATTTGCTGATGACACCAAGATTGGGGGAACGGCAAATTGTGCGGAGGGTGTGGAGAGTCTGCAGAAGGATCTAGATAGGCTGGGCGAATGGGCCAGGAAATGGCAAATGGAATTTAATGTTGGCAAGTGTGAGGTGGTCCACTTTGGTAGGAAGAATGGTAGGAAGGACTATTACTTACGGGGCGAAAAACTGCAGCAGGCGACGGTGCAGAGGGACCTCGGGGTCCTTGTGCATGAGTCGCAAAAACCCAGCTTGCAGGTGCAGCAGGTGGTCAGGAAGGCGGATGGGATGCTGGCCTTCATAGCGAGGGGGATTGAATATAAAAGTAGGGAGGTCTTGCTGCGGCTGTATAGGGCATTGGTGAGGCCGCAGCTGGAATACTGTGTGCAGTTTTGGGCGCCGCACCTGCGCAAAGATATTTTGGCCTTGGAGGGAGTGCAGAGGAGGTTTACTAGGCTGATACCGGAGTTGAGGGGGTTGAGCTATGAGGAGAGGCTGAATAAACTGGGCTTGTACTCGTTAGAGTTTAGAAGAATGAGGGGAGATCTCATTGAGACGTATAAGATGATGAATGGGATGGATAGGATAGAGGTGGAGAGACTCTTCCCGCTCAAAAAAGACAGTAGGACGAGGGGGCACAGCCTCAAGATAAAAGGGGGGCGGTTCAGAACGGAGTTGAGGAGGAACTTCTTCACTCAAAGGGTGGTGAATCCCTGGAATTCTCTGCCCGTTGAAGTGGTGGAGGCTGCCTCAATAAATATTTTTAAGACGCGGATTGATGGGTTTTTGATAAGAGAGGGGATTAAGGGTTATGGGGAGAAAGCGGGAAAGTGGAACTGAGCAGCGACAGATCAGCCATGATCTTATTGAATGGCGGGGCAGGCTCGAAGGGCTAGATGGCCTACTCCTGCTCCTATTTCTTATGTTATGTTCTTATCAATGGATTGGTCAATTGGACAGAAAAATGACAAATGGAATTCAATCCAGAGTGTGCAATGATGCATTTGAAGACATCAAACAAAGCAAAGGAATACGCAATACATGGGAGGATAATGAGTGATGCAGAGGAAGTAAGGGAGCGGAGTGAATGTCCACAGATCCCTGAAAGTAACAGAACAGGTCAATGAAGGTGGTTACAGCACATGGAACACTTTATTTAGCCGAGGCATAGAAGCCAAGAGCAGGGAGATTATATGAGAACTATATTAACAATAACCATTAGTTAGGCTACAACTAGAGTACCGTGAACAAATTCTGGTTACCTCATTACAGAAAGGAGGTAAGAGAGGTATAGAGGAGATTGATGAGAGTGTGGCCAAGACTGTAAACTGCAGCTATGAGAAAAGATTGAATAGGCTGTGTTGTTCCCCTTAAAGCAGAGGAGACTGAGGGGAGATTTTCCCGAGATGTACTAGTCAGGAGCATGGACATGGGCATGGGAAGAGCCCATTTATGCTAGCAGAAAGATCAGTGATTTAGGGAGCATAGATTTAAAGTGCTTTGGCTTAGGGATTAGAGGGGAGATAAAGGAAATAATGAAGGGTCTGAAACTCATGGCCTGAAAAAAAAAAGGGTGGTTGAAACAGAAAATGTCATCTTATTTAACAAGGTGCCTGGATGTGCACCTAAAGTTCTGAAACCTTCAGGGCTTTGGAGCAAATGCTGGAAAGTGAGAATAGGTTGGGTGGTTCATTTTCTTTGGCTAGTGCAGACATGATAGGCTAAGTGGCCTCCTTCTGTGTAGTTTGTGGTCTATGATTCTACTATTCTATAGTACCGAGGCATAAAAACACGAAATGGTACAACTTGTGATCATTTTGTTTCCCGTTCTGCAATTTATTGGTTTCTCTTCTAGGTCAAGAAAAATCTCACTGTAAATTTTATGCAGATATACAATGATTCACGAGTCATTTAAAATGTCAATAGTCTAGCCACAACTAAACAATGGAAATAGCTGAAGAGCTGAACAAAAGTGGGAGGAAAATAAAAGAACACCAATTAATAGCAGTGAATGCATTCAACACAATTGCAGTTATTGCACTGGTTCAGGTAGTTATATAGTGCAAGATACAGCGTGCAGCCAGAAAGGGTTTCCATTTCACAAAAGGTGACCACAAAAAAAAAATCAAGTTAAACTTTAAAAAAATACATACACAAATGCATAGGTTTTCTTGATACAAAAGCAAAAGAAAAAAAATTAAACTCAATCTTGTTCAGATACTTTGTCTGCCCTCCCAGTTAATTGGCAGAACTTTCATGGGACAATATCCCAAGTGAACCACTGCACAATGGAATGCTTTGTATAGTAACTTTGTCAGTTGGCAACATTCACCTCCTGCAAGATAGAAATCACAACCCAAGGCTAAGTTCAATTCCTCACTTGAAGTGTTCTTCATTCTCTTGCCTAAGGTACATACAAGTTAGGTGAGGCCATATTTCCTTTACTCATCAGGGGAAAGAAGTTCCCCCTAAATAGCAGATAGAGTTTCTGTAATACTAGATAAGGAGCAGAATCACAACAAAATGTTAACCACACAACAATAAAGTATTGTTTGTCATTATGTCCTTAACTGTTGAACATTTAAGTAGCATATCTCACACCATTCAGATCCTTCAGCACAGTTCTTACTTATTTGAACTGCAGAGTGAGTAATGATTAGTGTTATTTGACACACGCAGAATATTTCACACACCATTCACCACAACAGCCAAGACCACCCACGCACCAAGCCAAAATTCTCCCTTTAGAAAGTTTATTAAACAGCTGGCTGAAAATTGTATTTCAGTGTTCTGGTGTGTAAGCTGGAGTGGGTTAGACAGGATATCCAAAAGTGAAATACGGATGCAGCCGCAATAGCTGTTTTTGTTTTGCAGCAGCAAATGAAAATGTGAATGCAGTAGGATAGAGGAAGATTGCTTGATTATCTTCAGATATTTACTATCTGCAATGCCCAGGTGATGTCCTCTGTAAATTAACCAATTTCCATGTGTACATAGGGTTTGAACAAGTAAGTATTAAATTACCAAATGAATGTTGTTACAAATAGTGAATTTTAAAAAAAAAATATTTAAATTATATATCACAGGCTTGGCGTTTCATAAGCCTACAGCACAAGAAAGATCGAGTTTGTCATGTATTTGGATACAGAATAAAAATTGATATACCCTGTAAGGTCTACATGTAGATATTAGTATCAGGCAGCATTTCTCATTCAAGGTACAAGAAATGATCAGAGGCACATTTAATGGAATATAAACAAGTCTTTTTTTTAAAGAGTTTATTTTATTACTGTCACGAGGCTTACATTAATGCTGCAATGAAACCACTGTGAAAATCCCTTAATCGCCACACTCTAGCATCTGTTCGGGTACACTGAGGGAGAATTTAGCGTGGCCAATGTGCCTAATCAGCATGTCTTTCAGACCACAGGAGGAAACAGGAGCACTTGGAAGAAACCCATGCAGTTATGGGGAGAATGTGCAGAATCTGCACAGACAATGACCTGAATCCATGGCATATTGATGTGCAGCTTTTGAGAGAGTGAGATGGCATGAGGAAGAGCAACTTAACTCAACAGCATTTAGTAGTGCCCACAGTCTGAATTGTTTTTGTATATGTACAGGACCTCACTAAAAAACGTTTAACAATGCAATTACAATGTTAATAAAATGGATCACTGTCAACATCTTGGGGATTACCATTGACAAGAAACTGAACTGGACAAGCCATATAAATATCTGGACAAAGTCTCTCTACCATCTTCAAGTCAGGAGTATGATGGAATACTCTCCACTTGCCTGGATGGGTGCAGC
The DNA here is from genome assembly GCF_965287045.1 of Carcharhinus amblyrhynchos. NCBI lineage: Eukaryota > Metazoa > Chordata > Chondrichthyes > Carcharhiniformes > Carcharhinidae > Carcharhinus > Carcharhinus amblyrhynchos. The sequence continues at coordinate 95,138,683 of NC_137326.1, read as the reverse complement.
TCCAACACTCAAGAAGCTTGACACCATCCAGGACAAATCAGCCTGCTTGATTGCTACTCTTTCCATAAACATTCAATTCCATCACCACCGACGGCAGCCATGTATACCATCTATAAAATGTACTGAAGGAACTCACCAACATTTCTTAGGCAGCGCCTTCCAAACCCATGACAACTAAGGGAATGAGCAGCAGATACTGCAGACAGGGCTCCCCTCCAGGTCACTCGCCATCCTGACATGGGACTATATCATTGTTCTTTGTCGTCATTGGCTCAAGATCTTGGAATTCCTTCCCGAACAACGCAACAGACATAGCTACATGTCAGGGATTGCAGAGGTTCAAGAAGGCAGCTCACCATGATCTTCAAGGGCAACTAGGGATAGGCAATAAATGCTGACCTCGCTAGCGACACTGACATCCCGTAAAAGGAGTTTAAACACAGCCTAATCTTTGATCTTATTTTACAAACAAAATTCTAAGAAACTGTATGGCTTCCTTTCTCTTTTTTAAAATGTTATTAGTGTCACAAATAAAATTACATCGACACTGCAATTAAGTTAGTGTGAAAATCCCTGAATCACCACACTCCAGCACCTGTTTGGGTACACTAAGGAAGAATTTAGCACGGCCAGAGCACCTAACCAACGTGTTTTATGGACTGTGGGAGGTAACAGGAGCTCCTGGCAAAACTGCATAAGCATTAATCTTTTTACTCTCAAACTTAAATTACTGAAGTAGCATTAAATGAAAACAATCTCCCTTCCCCACCCCCTTAACCCAAATCTCACTCACAGCATAGCACACTAGAAATAAAACAAAAACTACAGTATTTTTAAAAAGCTAATTTATTCAGCTTGGATTAAGACAGATGATATTCAAAAAACTTTAATGTTAATTTTGCTCAGTCTCTCCATTTGGCTTACAAAATTGAAGATAATGTGATGAATATAAAGCATTGGAAGTTGAGGAAAAGACAGTCCATACAACAGGCATTTAATTCTGGTCAGCCTGGAGTCACAATTGTGGGAAAAGGTATCCAGTCCAAAAAGATTTTTGGAAGAGTCAAGAGCCTTGAAGTAAAAAGAAACTTGAACGGAACCAAACAATTCAGAATCTGATTAAATTTAGCCACTGAAATATGCAATCATTCCCTCTCCCTAGACCAACAGGTCAGAAGGCAATTGTAGCATTCAGACTGTCTCTCTCCAGATAAGATCTGAATTCAAAGCAGGATCATTTGGATGGAAGGCTTAATGGTGTACATCTTCCGCCCTTTGATTTCTCAGTGATTTCAGAAAAATAATGAACTTCAAAAATGATCAGCAGTTTTCTATTTACTTCTAAATGGAGACTGGAAGTTTCTTCTGCTAAAGCACTGAAGAAAGATACAGCATGTCAATTAAGCTGTCCCATAAGCCATTCCTCAAGATCAATGGCATCTATATGAAGACACATTGCCCTGTGTACTACTGATGCAGTATTTAATGTGTCAAAAATATAACAAAATCGAGTTGGCGACATGACATTGAAGTCAATGCTGCAATCCTAACACCCATCATTCTCACCTTATCCAGAGGCACTAGCCGGAATTCTACTGCCCGCCCACTATGGGAAGGTCCATTGACCTCAGGTGTGATTTTCCAGTCTTGGATCGAGTGAGGCCATAAAATCCCGTTCACTATGACTAGTTATTATAGAACAGAACATTTCAAATGCAAACTTTTCCCTCTAGCCAAATGCAAACAAGGTCATAAGACATTCATCAGTATTAGGATGAAATTTGAATGCAGTGGACCACTTAGAATATCACAGTTTTATTTTGACAATAAAAAAGTCGAACAATTATTCATTCAATATAAATTTGTTATGACAACAAACTGAAAATCTAAAACAAAAAGTTTGTAACATTAACATGAAACAAAACTTCAAAAAAAATAATCAGGGCATTCACAGGCCTTTAAAAACATTACAAATAAAAAGGTCAGAAACAACATAGCATTTACTTTTAAGCTTTCTCTAAGCAGACTGCCTGTCCAAAAAAAAGTATTGCTTCTTCTTTCATCATGTTCTGTTTAAGTTGTTGGACAAATCATGCACTTCTCGCTCTCAAAATTGTCAGATTAGGGGAATGAAAAGTACAATGTAACAACAATGGCCATGACCTAATAAAGTATATAAAAGTGCAGAACAAATTGCAGGATTAAACGTAAACACGACTCTTCTGCACTTTAATCAAAAAAGCTAAAGGCAAGTTGAATGTTTCCACATACCAGTAACTGTGATGAAATAAAGTGCTGTTTTATTAGCCTAAATCCAAGAATTAAGACTGAACATAAGTCTATTGCATTTGTGGCAACATTTAAAATGCATGTGTGTTGGCAGAGGGACACATTTGCAATTGAAAACCTGCAAATTTGTTTCAGAACAGGGACAAGAGAGGTGGCACAAAAAGAATTTGCTTAGTAATTATTCAAGAAACAAGGCGCTTGCAGGATCCTCATTCAAATCAACGAACACTAGCCTATTTATTCTTGAACAGGAAATTTCAGCTTTTTTTTGTCCCATCTTAAACCAAATGAAAAAAAACAAATTGCATGGAAGGTAAACACTTACAAATGCTCACATTAATGATCCCAGCTTCAAGCTATTTCAAATAAATCAAAGAACAACAGATCCTATTTATGTTGATCATTTATAAAACCACATTCCAAGTATCAAGTCCATGATGGGGTGAAATGCCTCATCTTGTCAACTTGGATCTTGTTTTGTCTCTTGCATGGGGACAATGAATTAGGTTTTTGGAGCAGTCCACTCTGAGCATTGGCACTGTAACTTTAAGGATGGAATAAAAATTTTAAGGCAGCAACTTCAACCTCAGATAGATGGCAAATTGTTTCAGAATATAGAAAATCATTCCATTCACGAACAAGCAGATGGATTACACCCATCTTAAATCTCATGAACACCAAGGTCCACCTCTGCTTTAAGTAAACATTTTGATTTATTGTCACACGTATTGGTATAGTGAAAAGTATTATTTCTTGCACGCTATACAAAGCCTACCATACATAGAGAAAGAAAGGAGAGAGAGTGCAGAATGTAGCTATAGTGCGGAGACAGGTCAACTTAATGTGAGGTAGGTCCACTTGAAAATCTGATGGCAGTAGGGAAGAAATTGTTTGAGTCGTTTGGTACATGTATCTTTTTCCTGATAGAAGAAGGTGGAAGAGAATATATCCAGGGTGCGTGGGGATCTTGATTATACTAGCTGCTTTTCTGAGACAGTGGGAAGTGTAGACAGTGTCAAAAGATGGGAGGTTGGTTTGTGTGATGGATTAGGCTTCATTCAGTTTATTGCAGCCTTGGATGGAGCAGGTGCCATACCAAGCTGTGATACAACTAGAAAGAATGTTTTCTATGGTGCATCTGTAAAAGGTTGGTCAGAGTTGTAGCAGATATGCCAAATTTCTTTAGTCTCCTGAGAAAGTAGAGGCATTGTTGGGCTTAACTATAGCATTGGCATGGAGGGACCAAGACAAGTTGCTGGCGATCTGGGCACCTAAAAACTTGAAGCTCTCAACCATTTCTACTTTGCCCCCATTGATGTAGACAGGGGCATGTCCTCCACTACGCTTCCTGAATCAATAACCATCTCCTTCATGTGCTAGGTTCAACTGTCTTTCAACAAGATATTTTAGTTACCCCAGAAAAATCTTGAATTCTGTACTTTCTGGAGACTAATGTGTTCAGTACATCAATATTCTGGAACAAAAAGTGCTAAGGCACAAGTATGCATTTTAAATTCCTCCAGTGAAGAGGCAGAGAACAGGAGAAATATACCACAAGAATAATTGTGTAATAGATGCATTAAATATGACTAATCAAGTTTTTGTATGCAGCATTTTGCATTGATGCACTCAATAATTTTTTTTAAACACGGAATTAATGCAATAGCTGATTTTCTTCATCCGTAGAACCTGTGGTTCATAAGCCAATGGCAGCCCACCAATATTATCATAGCCGAGGAGCAAGATGACTTTTGAGCCTCTTTGGTTGGGCACCATACAATTGGCAATTTTTTTTCCTCCAAAAACATACCTTGTCAACTTGAGTGGAAACTGGAGGAAAGTAGGACTAAAGGATAGAAACTGATTCTTCCTGAAAAATTCATTTTAGTATGATGACTGTTACAGCTTATAAAATGAATTTTTCATTGTATGTATACAAAAGTAACTTCCGTTCTTAGTTTGAAGATAGAATCATCAATTTGTTCCACTCTTCTGACTCCGTGGTTTTTTGGATTTTAGAAGATAAATTGGAAAACAGTTGAGGGAGGGGAAAGATTAGGATTTTTCCTCCGTTATCGATTTTTTCATTAACTGAGAGTAGATTCCCTGGCAACGCCTGGCATAAACAAAGCAGAAGGCTTTAGATTTCATTCTGAACAGTAACCTTAGCTAATCTCGGCCAGCATAGGAGTTGGGACACGATAGTTGGTTCAGTGCTCCTTGGGCAGACAAAGAAAAATATCAACCTCGTGCTATTTTGTGGTGCCTGCCAAAAATGAATGCACGTGGGTGTGACATGATAAGAAGGATCAGACCTGACTAGAATGCTGTTCATAATGTAGCCTGCCAATGGTTACTATGCAGGTTCCCATGTGAAGAGCAGCTGATTAGGCACTGGAGACTTTCCAACATCTCTGAAGCCATACCTCATTACCTTCAGAAAAGGAGTGAAAACTAAGAGTTAAAGAAGTATTCAGGGAGAAAACAAATGTTGCTGCCAGTCTAAACTGTAGCCTGAACTTGGAAGATTTCTGTACTATGCTGTCTAAAACCATTGATTGGAGTGAGACAGATGGATGCCTCATAAGACAAGAGCCTTTTCACAATTAGATTTAATAGGAACCATACTTACATGCACGTGTAGCCTCAAATGCAGATTTAACTTAATCGCTTTAAAAATGAGGCATTTGATTTGAAATAAAACTTCATAAGGGAAATCCTGTTAGCACAAAAATTAGTGGGATGAAAATCGGTTGTTGTACGTTAAAAGGTAAATTAACACGAGGTTTCCAATTAAGTCAACTTACTGTCATCAGTTATGAACTTAGTATTTATAGCTTTGTCATGTGAATGCAAACGCGAACAGATGTGCAACAGAACACCTCTCCTTACCCTCTTACTGTCACTCCACTACAATAGCACATGGCATTGCACAAATCACATATCTAAGACCCACAGCTGCAATAAAAAAATGTTCTGCAAAGACCATATTTGATGTAATGTACTCAAAATTATTTTATCCTTAATCAAGGTGCACGTTGTTAATGTGAGTGAGAAAATGGAACACTCTTTATTAAGGGCATCCAGTACAGCGAAACCCTGATTTTACACGCTCTGATTTAGCGCAAATTCGGATATAGTGCGATGAATCATCGGACCCTTTTTTTTGCTCTTTCCGGGGAACTGAAAAGTTTTTGGTGAGTTAATTTTGTATTTTCTTAGATCAAAAATGAACAAACTGTGAGAAAAAGAAAATCTTTTTCTGTGAATAAGCTTCACGCACTTGACGTGATCAAGACTAAAAAGTCAAACTCAAGTTGCACGAGACCTTGTTGTTTTGTTTATTAAAAACGCTTTACTAAAAATTAATGTTTTCATTTCAACTGTAATAACAATTATTTATTCTTTAGTTAAAAAGGTAATTTACTTGCCAGATTGTAAACGTGCAAAAAAAGGGTCAAATAGGGTGATAATCAGGGTGTTTTAGGATGTTGGGTCAACATTGGGTTAGGCTGAACGCTGATTTTCTTGAACCTCAATTTAGTGCGACTTTGCTTTCTTCACAATAACATTTTATGGACCATCGTGTTATAATGGGACAGCACTGTATCAGCATTTTCATTTGTGGTTCACGTATCACATGATTGGAAGACAACTCATTACGCCACCCAATAGAGATTTTGCATTTCTCATATCATGTATCCTGTAACCTTGGAATCTAGTTGCCAATTAAGTACTAAACTAGCAACAGGTTTTGCTTTGTTGACCAAAGTCCATCAGAAGCAGGACTGAGATTAGAAGATCCTATGTAGGATCCATAAAAATCAGACACGAAACTGTTTGCTCATTTGTCTGAACAAGTTTGAATTCAGGCGTTACTGGTGAAAATTCAATATCCAACTCATGGCATCAACTACTTTATCAAATAAATTTAACAACTTTGCATGATCAGGAGGGAATAATATCTGGAGATCCAATTCATTGACATTTTAATCCTAACAAATTACTAAACTGCCAGAGAAATAACTGTGCTCATTTCCAATTTTTGTGACCATATAAAATCAAAAAAAACTTTGAATAAATATGAAACAGAACATGGGATGCCAATCTTGCTTTTGTTTGAAGGGGGCTTAAAACAAAACAATGGAGTGTTCAAATGAAGGGAGATTTGAAAAGTTGAGGTGAAAGAACAAGGCAGTGCAGAGTAGCAATGTGAGTAATGGTAACCAAAGTATGATAGGAGGGGACAGGGCATACTGTCGTCAGGAAAGTAAAGATAGTTTTAGGTGACCATTATTTGTATTGTTAAATATAGGGAAAACAACTATATAGATTTAAGTGGGTTTAGTGTTTCTGTGCAAAACAAGGGTAAAATTACAGTTAGATTCATGTTAAACAAAGGTGTTGTATGCATGGGGGTTCAAACTGTTTTTCTATTGTGATTATGGCATGAAAAGGGAATAAACATTTGTGAAAGGAAGGATGTTGCTTAGCAAGCAGGAGGATCTTTAGGGCAGGAAGGCTTTTTGTGAATACATTTAACTGAATTTACAGCAGTTGGTGACAGGAGACTATAGAGTGAGTAGCTCTTAACATTGTCCAAAAAAGCCATACAATGGACTAATGTTAAGAAAGCTAGGAGGACAGCTAGTTAAGTAAGCCAGATAAACGAAGGGGCAGTTTCCAAGAAGCTTGAAGCTGCAGTACAGAAGCATCTGGCTGTCCTGATATATGAATCTCACACAAAAGTCAAATGGAATACTGCCTCTTTTATTGCAAGGGGAAATCTTGGTCCAATTGTACAGGACGTTGGAAAGATCGTATCTGGAGTGCTGTGTACAGTTTTGCCACTTTATCCAGGGAAGATGATACTGGCATTATAACAGTTCAGAGAATGCTCATTAGACAGATTCCTGGGATGAAGGTGTTGTCTTATGCAGAAGGAGAGATGTTCTTTTTCAAGCATAAAAGATTTTGAGGAGTGGTTGACAGGGTAGATGCTGAGATGAGGTTTCCTCTCATGGTGGATTCTAGGAAGTAGTTTAAAGATAAGGCATCTCCATTTAAGATGGTTCCAATCAGAGGGTCATCAGCCTTTCAAATTCTCACCCAGTGGAAGTGGCATCATTGAATATCCAAGGTAGAGTCAGACAGACTTGACTAACAAGGTATCAAGGGGAAAGGGGCAAGAAAGTAGCCTACCCCAGCTTTGATTTCTTACAACATTTCAGGAGGTGCAAATTTAAGCACAAGTTATATTTCATAAATCAAACAGTTAGAACTACCTTTTAAGGAAGGTTCTATCTGGGCTGTATCATGATAAACATTTAAATGATTCTGAAAAGCAAATGCATGTTCTCTATAACATAAATGGTCTCTATATAAAAAATTGATTAAAACTTAATGTTAATTAAAAATTAGCATGTGATTGAAGCAGCAAATGATTCAGAGATACTTTGTGAAGTTAATAAATGAATACATTTTAGTGACTAAGAAACTAAATTACAGAATGATATAATTCATATGATGCATTATTTGATCTTAAAATGGTGCTCTTTAACTTCAAATTAATTAGAAAACAAGGGATGATCAGGGTTCAAAAATAGTACACCTCCAAAGTCAACCCAAACTGGTTTATTCAAAGCTTTTGATACTGAGGTCATAAGGTGTAGACTACATTAAAAAGGAACAGGATTATCAAAGATTCAAAACTGAAATGACTGGAGAATTTCAAAGGAACTGGACAACAAAGACTGAAGAAATTTGAAGGAGGATTAATGGGGCTAATAATGAGTAAAGAGACAGCTTGTTGCAACAACGGTCATCATCTTCTCAAGATTAAAGCAACAGTGAGAAAACGTACAAAAAAGGTATATGGAATCAAAGTTACATTGCTAATACAAATCACAATCAATTTGGTACGAGAAAGATAAAGAATTGAATTCTGAACAGAACATTTTTCCACTTCAAGTTTTCCTAACTTTGTAATGTCAATTTTGCTATTCTATAGTGGGTTAAGTTTCACTACCAAAATAATGGTGAGGTGCATGACGCTCAGCACTATTTATGCATTGTGGTACGGCAACTTCAGGCAAGAACCAGATCTGCAGTTAAAACGTAACAGTTGCTGCCCATATGGTGCCATTTTGCTATCAGTTTTGAGAAGTGTAATTTCACCATATGCTCCACCATTGAACATCATAGAGTTCTGCACTTGGGCAGCAGATACAAATTAAATTCACCACAGACCATTTTAATTACAATTGTTAATTACTGCAAGCAACTCTATATAAAAAAGGGGACAAATTCATAGAAAATAAAAATCTACCAATTTTCTACAGTAATGTAGCAAAATCTGTGGCGAAATGGTGCAAATGGCCATTCTTTTACTGTCTCCCAGTGACTTGAGATTAGAGGTTGATTACACCCCTGCAGAAATTCCAGATACAGATTTCAACCTGTAATGCCGTGTAGTCATTGGAAACAAGTTTATCATTTGGGGCTAGAATCACAAAAATTCAACATGATTATTTTTGTAGAGTACGATCACATTTTGGGATCTCTATTTCTCATGAGCAAAAAGTGGAATACAAATTTGGAACATTTTGTTATAATTGTATAGAGAGTTGGCCAGACTACATCTGAAGTACGGTGTACAGTTTGTTGGACCCTCAGAAAGTGCAGGACCTCAGCGCCTTTGTGCAGCTCTGCAAGGACAACCCCGCCGTGCTGCACATGCCCGAGCTGCACTTCTTCACAGAATGGCTGGAAAGTGTGGCAGCAGTCATCACACCGCCAGCAGAATATCCCAAGTTTCCAGAGTCGCCCAAGAAAGCAAACACAGAAGAGAAGGCAGCGGCTCCACCTCCAGAGCCAGCTGAGAGCGAAGAGAGTGAACAGGAGATCGATAATGAGGGTGTAATTGAGCCAGACACTGAAGAACCTCAGGAAATGGGAGATGGAAGCCTTGAGGTTTCAGAGTCGTCAACGGATCAGGCCAATGAAAAGAAAATGGAAGTCTTTAATGCGTTGAGAAGGTAGTTGAACAGTTTACAGAGGCCATTGAGTTGAATCCACGTCTGGCTGTTTTTTATGCCAAACGAGCCAGCGTCTATGCAAAAATGCAGAAACCTAATGCAGCCATTCAGGATTGTGACAAAGTCATCAGCATCAACCCCAACTCGGCACAGCCTTACAAGTGGAGAGGGAAAGCACACAGGTTGCAGGGTCACTGGGAGGAAGCAGCACTGGACCTGTCCACGGCCTGTCAACTGGATTATGATGATGATACCAGCTCCACACTGAAGGAGCTGCAGCCTAAAGCTCAGAAGATTATAGAACGCAGAAGAAAGTATGAAAGGAAGCGTGAAGAGAAGGCTATTCGAGAGTGAATAGAACAGGCTAAAAAAAAAGAAACGTGAGAAAGCACGCAAGGAGGAAGAGGCTCAGTGCCCAAGGGCAGCTGAATTTGGCAGATTCCCAGGTGGTGCTGGTGGTTTTCCTGGAGGGATGCCAGGAATGCTCAGTCTAAATGATCTACTTGGTGACCCAGAGGTGCTTACAGTCATGCAGGATCCTGAAATAATGGTGGCGCTCCAAGATGTGGCCCAGAACCCAGCTAACATCTCAAAATACCAGAACAACTCCAAGGCAATGAACTTTGTGGGAAAATTGGGTCTAAATTTGGAGCCAAGCCGTAAAGAGGCAGCTGACTATTCAAAATAAAACTCCAGATTAGAACCCTCTCCCCACCACCCGATGCACTACCCCTCTACCTATACCTCCCAACGTTCAGAGTAGCCTGCTATATTTTTGAGTCTTTTTTTTCCTTAAATCTGATTTGGAATTAAACAGTAAAAATTGTTGATCATGCAAAAAGGATATACTTGCATTAGAAGTTTAGAGAAGGTTCACACAACTGAATCCTGGAATGAAAGGGTTTTTTTAAAAAAAGATTTGGTCCAGCATCTCTTGGAATTTAGAATGAGAGGTGATCTTACTGGAACAAACAAGGTTGTGAGGGTACTTAATAGGATAAATATTGGGAGATGCTTCTGCTTATGGACAAAACGAGAACAGGTGATAGTTTAAAAACAAAACGTCCCTCATTTAAAAACAGAGAGGAGCAGAAATTTTCTCTCTCAAAAGGGGCTGATAGTCTGTGGAATGCTCTTGCCCAGAGAGAGTGAAGGCAGGGTTACTGAATATTTTTAAGATCAAGTTGGATAGATTGTTGATTGACAAGGGAGTCAAAGAGTATAGGGGATAGGCAGCAAAGTAGAAATGAAGTCACAAGTACATTAGCCATGATCTTATCAGTAGAGGCTGTTCTATTTTGCATTAAGTTGATGTTTCTCTGCACCCTGGCTAGAACTGTAACACTACATTCTGCACTTCTCTCGTTTCCTTCTCTATGAAGGATATGTTTTGTCTGTATAGCACGCAAGAAACAATACAGTTCACTATATGTTAATACATATGACAATAATAAAAATCAAAATTTTAGTCTAAGTACCCATTTAATGGCATAATGTGTTAGTCAGTCAATCCACCAGGCACTACAAATTATCTGTTAAATATGGAGTTTTGGGTTTTAATTATTGGAATTTTTATAGAATCATGCTATCTCCTGTTGGCCAATCTTTCTTTCCCACTCTATTTCTCTTCATATACCTTACGTAACATTGTAATTTGCAACACTGAACCCAAGTCTTGCACTATTAATTTCAGAATCTTCAAGCTCATGGTGTAATTCCTTAACCAGCTATTTGTACTGTTTGTTCCAATTCTAGATGCCCTGTAGAGTCCAGTGCCATTTTCATCTTGCACCTCCAGCAACATGCTATGCAATTACTGTGAAAATTAAACATACATGTGAGGGTCATTGACTAGTCATGAGGTTTTGGGTCATTAACTCATTGAGAAACGCTTCCCGGTCACGAGATTGGAGTTTCACAGATTTCTTTCAGAATCTGAAGTACAAAGATCAGAGTCCCAGATCTGATATCTAGCATTCAAGTAGTTCAACAGGTCTGTCTAGTTTGGGATGGGGATGGTCACAATTGACTTCTGTGATCCCATTGGTGGATGAAAGAAAAACAGACACACCCTGCTGCTATATCTATCCATCAATTCCTGCTGGAAAGCAGATACTAGTAGACAATAGATAACCTAAGCTAGGCCAGGTCTTGTTTATGATGCAGTCAGATAACCTTCTGACAAATACTACCAGACTCCAAATATTCAGTTTTGACAAGGTAACAAAAGGGAGAGTGAAACTTGTAGGACTATCCTTCAGTGATTGTAATAAATAATCATATTTCTTCTTGCACACTGGAGAACTGGTTAACATCTTGGAAAACTAAATGTTGAGAATGGACATAAATTCTCATACAAAAGGTGAGTATTTCTAGTTATATCATGAAAATAGCCCTTTCAAGTATCTGAGCCATCCATTTCAAGAAAGGCTGTTTCTCAGCCCTGAGGTTATGTTGAATTCAGCTCATTTCAATCAAACTAAAGGCAAAAGCAGGAGAATTGGCCTCAAGTGCAATGCAAATAGAGAGGATAAAAAATCTTGTCAGAGTTCCCAACGTTCAGCACTATTCAGCAACCTCTCAACTGTGCTGCAATGTCAAAGTGATCAACTTGCTTTCTGACAGACAACCATGTAGCTTAGAATATTAAAATTTTAAAATTTTATTAGTCACAAGTAAGGCTTACATTAACACTGCAATGAAGTTACTATGAAATTCCCCGAGTCGCCACAGTCTGGCATCTGTTTGGGTCAAGGCACCTAACCAGACTGTAGGAGGAAACCCATGCAGACATGGGGAAAACGTGCAAACTCCACACAGACAGTGACCCAAGCTGGGAATTGAACCCGGGTCCCTGGCGCAGTGAGACAATAGTGCTAATCACTGTGCCACTATACCACTTGTATTATTGGATCAAAGTACCAGAGAAAATGGTTCATTAGCAGGGAGTCAGTGCTTTTAGAAACAGAGGTATAGAGAGGGGAAGAAGCAGAAATTGGCACATAATTGAAATATTCAAGCAAAAAATAATCTCAGACAAGAATTGTTTTGGCATCATGTAGTTCTTTTTCCCCTCCTCATTTTGCACCATTATATCTGAAGGTTAAATGCTACAATAGACAATATTCAGGAGAATTGTAAGCTATTAGATCACATCGTGCATGGGTCAAATAGAATGTGAAAGGTCAAAGACTTAAAAATTCTCCACTGATTCAATTCTATTTGCCACGTAACAGACAGCTATATGGAACTAAAGGTGCGAGCAGCTCATGACTCATTAATGAGCAGCAGCAGGAATTCAGGCTGAAACAAATCATGTAAATTGAATACTTGGCATCTGAAGATTTTCAAGAGGCTAACAATTGCATCAGGAGATGGAGATTGTCAGACAACTGGAAACATAACTGGTTACTCATAATAATTTCAAGTTCAGACAGATGCAGATTTTTGTTTAGAAGTACAATACCATAAATCGTCAAACAAGATAACCTACATGCAAGGTGACTTTTCCCAAGTAGAATCCATTACTTGCTTATGAGGGCAAAAGGTTTTCCTTGCTGGTGGGCAAGGAAAACTGATCCTTATTATTCTTTGGTTATAAAGATTATTTTTATTAATCTTGCATTATTCCTCAACAGAAAGATGCCCTTCCATCAGCATCACCATAGAATCAACAGCAGGTACTAGATCAAACACTCATTGTTGATACAAGAGGCTGGGGATGAAACTTGTTCTTGTTGAAAGAGCAAAGAACAGCACAGCACAGGAAACAGGCCCTTCGGCCCTCCAAGCCTGCACCGTTCATTGGTCCAACTAGACCATTCGTTTGTATCCCTCCATTCCCAGGCTGCTCATGTGACTATCCAGGTCATTCTTAAACGATGCCAGAGTGTCTGCCTCCAACATCTTACTTGGCGGTGCATTCCAGGCCCCCACCACCCTCTGCGTAAAAAACGTCCCTCTGACATCGGACTTATACCTTGCCCCTCTCAACTTGAGCCTGTGATCCCTCGTGATCGTCACCTCCGACCTGGGAAAAAGCTTCCCACTATTCCTTTTATCTATATCCTTCATAATTCTGCACACCTCTATTAGGTCTCCCCTCATTCTCCATCTTTCCAGGGATAACAACCCCAGCCTACCTAATCTCTCCTCAAAGACCCTCCATACCAGGCAACATCCTGGTAAACCTTCTCTGCACTCTCTAAAGCCTCCACGTCCTTCTGGTAGTACGGCGACCAGAATTGGACACAGTACTCCAAATGTAGCCTAACCAGCATTCTATACAGCTACAACATCAGACTCCAGCTTTTATACTCTACACCTCGTCCTATAAAGGCAAGCATACCATATGCCTTCTTCACCACCTTCTCCACCTGTGCCGCTACCTTCAGGGATTTGTGGACTTGCACACCGAGGTCCCTCTGTGTTTCTATACATGGCCCTGCCATTTATTGTATAGCTCCTGCCTCAGATGTGTAGGAAAAGACAACTTAAGCATGAAGGAAAGTATTGGAATCACTGTACTCACACCTATATTTTTTATCTAAATAACCACTTAGCAGCATAACCTTAGGGAGTGATTGTTGTTGAGATGCTGGTGTTGGACTGGGGTGGGCACAGCAAGAAGTCTCACAACACCAGATTAAAGTCCAACAGATTTATTCTTTCTTAGCGAGCGAGACATAAATTGTCCCAAAATTTAGACCATGCCAAAGTCCTAGGCTTCCTCGGCAACAGAAATAGTTCCTATCTGCCCTATTTGTTCACCTTACTATCTTAACATTTTCAATTAAATCACCTCTTAATCTTCTAAATTCCAGAGAATACTGACCTAAATTTGCATAACCACTTCTTGTAATCTAACAATTGGGAGTGCAATTTCCATTCTGGAAATATACATTGCACCCCTTGCAAGACTTTCTTCCAAAGGTGTTGGTTGCTCGGAACTACTCACAGTATTTTGGGTGTAATTTAACCAGGGCTTTGGACAGTTGAAGTTTGACTTATCCCAGCTCTGCTTGTACTCTCAGCCTCTATATATAAAGACCAGCATTCCATTAGCAGTTTTAAATTATTTTCTCTAACTGTTCATGACTTTGCAATGATACATGCAGTTGAGACCTTACATTTATTTTAGATTCAATTTTTTTTTGTCATTTAGAAAAGGATCCTTTTTTTGGGGGTCTAAAGTGAATTACTTCACATGTGCATTTCCTGAAATTGCATTGTTACGACTGCTAAATATTAATCCAACTGAACGAGAATGCAAGTGCTAAGGTCAATAGCTACTGTGTGTCTCCTGGATTACAACTACAATGAAAGATAAAAATACTTTGCTCTTCCCCATGGAAAGATGGGGGCACAGTTATGTTACTGCACTAGTAATCCCAAGGGCCAGGCAAATGCCCTGATGCTGAGGTTTGAAACCTTACCATGGCAGCAGGTGGTCATAAACTCAAATAATAAATATAACAAATCTGGAATATAAAGCTAGTTTCAGTTAAGCTGAGCATGAAACTATTATTGTAAAAATCCATCTGATTCACTCATTCTTCAGGGGTAGAAATCCACCATCCTTACCTAGTCCAGCCTACATGTAATTTGAAACCAAAAGCAACGTGGTTGACTCCAAACTGCACTCACAAGCCACTCAATTCAAGGGCAACTGAGGATGGATGACAAATGCTGGCCTTGCTTGTGATGCCCATATCCTATGAAAGAACAACAAAACTCCCCCTTCTCTCATTAAATCAAACATGTTCTTGAGGTCTAGTTATTTACATATTAAACAAATTGCTTCTTACAACTTCTACACTCTTAAAACTCAAATGAATGCAATGGAAAAAAAGAGGTTGGATGTACAGTGATCATCATCTTCTACCACTGCATGGGGGGCACTGCACCCAATCGAAGCAGGGTTCCTAACTGGATACTAGACTTATGTAATTGCATAGTCCTATACCACCTATGGCTAGAATAAGAATTCAGTTCTGATTTACTGTGAATAATAAAACTGCATCTTAGATTCACAAAGCATCCAGCATGTATTAAAACACCCCAAGGTATCTCCAGGTACAGTGTAAAACAAAATATTACACTGAACCATAACGGGAGATGTTAGATTAGATGATCAAAGAGATAGATTTTAAGAGCTGTCTTAAAGGGAGCAAAGTAAGGAAGTATGGAGAGGTTTAGGGAGGGAATTCGAGAGCTCGTGGCCTAGGAGGCTGAAAGCATGGCCAGCAATGGTGAAGCAATTAAAAAAATCAGGAAAGCTCAAGGGCCCAGGATTAGACGAATGCAGGTATTTCAGAAGGTTATAGGGCTAGAAGAGATTATATGTATAGGGAGTGGCAAGGCCACAGAGAAATCTGAAAATAATTATAAGAATTTCAAAATGAAGGCATTGCCTGTGTAGCCAACACTGGTCAGTGAGCAGAGAGTAATAGGTGAACAGGACTTGATGTAAATTACTCAGGTGGTAGCACTATAGATTACCTCAAATTTATGGAGGATAGAATGTGGGAGACCAGCTAGTAAATTGTGAAGCCTTGAAGCAACAGGGAATGGATGAGGATTTCAACAGCAGGATTAAGGCAGGGGCAAAACCAATGATATTACAGAAGTGGAAACAGGCTGTCTTAGGCAACAGCATGAACATGTAATTGACAGCTCATCTCAAAGTCATAGATGACACCAAGGTTACAAACAGTCTGGCTTAGTCTCAGACAGTTGTCAGACAAGACAGATATAGTTAGTAACTAGAGAACAGAGTTTGGAGTGAGGACCAAAAACAATAGTTTCAGTCTTCCCAATATTTAATTGATATAAATTTCTTATCCAATACTGGATATCCAATAATTTAACAGTATTCACTTTAGCAAACACAGAAGGGAGTGGTATTGGTGAGGTAGAACTGTCAGTGTACATGTGAAAACCAATGCTGTACTTTCAATTGATGTTACCAAAACATGTACACAAAAAAAAAGGGGTGGGGTGAAAAAGAGAGACAGACAGGGCATTTTAACACTGCAGAAAAAGATAGGACGTCAGGAAAAAGATGGTGGGATAGCTCTATTAATTAAAGATGACATTAGTACAGAAATGAAAGAAAGCCCAGCAAGCTCAGAACAGCAAGATGCAAAATCAGTTTGGGTAAAACTGAGAACTAGGAAAGGTCTCTTGCAGGAGTTGTTCACAAGTATCTAACAGTAGCCACAATATAGAACAGATTCTAAAGGAAGAAATATATTGTGCACATAAGAAAGGCACTGCAACAATTATGGGTGATTTGAATGTAGGTATAGATTGGAAGAATCAGACTGGCAAAGGTAGATTTAAAAATTAGTGTATTCAGGTCAGTTCCTTAGGGCAATATATTCTAGCACCTGAGAACAGGCTATCTAGACCTGGTTATGTGAAATGAGACAGAATTAATTCATGACCTTATAGTGAACAAATCTCTAAGCAACAGTGACTGTATTTGCACATTCTCCTTGTGTATGCATGGATTTCCCATGAATACTCTGGTTTCTTCACTGGTTGGAAGATGTGTGGGTTAGGTTGATTGACTATGCTAAATTGCTGCTTAGTGTTAGGGTACTACCAAGGGTAAATACATGGGGTTACAGAGATAGAGCTTGGGTGGGATTGTTATTGGAGCAGGTTCAACAGGCCAAATGGCCTCCTTCCGCATTGTAGGTATATTATGATAACATAACAGAATTTCATGCTCAGTTGAAGGTGAGAAGTGTGGGTTTCAGGCTAATGTTTTAAACCTAACCAAGGGTATGAACAGGGAAACTACAATGGGAAGTTAACCATTTGCAATCTAGATCAATGACTTGGATGAAGCAACTCAATACATGGTAGCTAAATTTGCCAATGGCACAAAGATGGGGGTGGAAGTAAATTATCAAGAGGAGGTAAAGAACATGCAAAGGGATACAGATAGGTTGAGTAGGTCAAGTTAGTAAAAACGTATCATGTGGGAAAATGTGAACTTTGGCAGGAAAAATAGAAAAATGGTACACTATTTAAATGGAAAAAGGCTGCAGCGCTCTGTAGTATAGAAGTACCTGGGTGTCCTGATGCGTGAATCACTAAAGATTAGTATGCAGATACAGCAAGTGATTAAAGGAAGGCAAATGGAATGTTTACATTTATTGCAAGGGGAATGGAATTTCAAAGAAGGGAAGTTTTGCTGCAGTCCTCCATGGCCTTTTTGAGAACACATCTGGTGCGTTGTCTACTTTTCTGGTCATATTTTAAAAAGGATATGACATCAGACAGTTCAGAGAAGATTCACCAAACTCATTTTCTGAGATGACCCATTGGAGTTTGGAAGAACGAGATGGTAATTGGAATATGCAAGATCCTGGGGGGACCTGACAGGATGGATGCCAGCAGGACGCTTTCTCTTATGCGGACAGCTTGAAAGAAGAGGTTTTCCATTTAAAACGGAGAAGAGAATTTATTTCTCTCAATAGGTCATTCGTCAATGAAAATTGAATTTATTCAAGGTTAAGTTAAATAGATTCTTGATAGACAAAGGAGTCAATGGCTGACAGGACAAATGGCCTATTCTTGTTCCTGAGTCCAAGTCCTGAGAGAGCAGTTCCACCCAGGGAGACTGTTGTAATCAACCATATCAAAGGCTGAAGACATGTGGAGGAGGATGAGAAGGGATAGCTTACATTCGCGACATCCACATTAAGATATCATTTGTATCTTTGTTAAGAATGTTTCTACAGTGGGGCGGGACAGAAATCTGTTTGAAGGGTTTCAAACATAGCACGTTAAAAAAGATAGGCTGATATTTGGGAAGTGATATCACGTTCAAGGAGTTGATGGAAAGGGAGCTTAGAGGTGATATAATAGATGCAAGAATACTCGAGTCAAAGATTTGTTTTTACAAGGTTGTGGTGATAATGGCAGATTTGAAGAGGAGAGGGACAAAATCAAAAGAAAACTGTTTGCAAAATATACAAAAATGGCAGCCAAGAGGAAAGGAGTGGAATAGATCATAGAATCCCTACAGTGCAGAAGGAGGCCATTTGGCCCATTGAGTCTTTACCAACTACAATTCCACCCAAGTCCTATTCCGGTATCCCATGTATTTACCCTGCTAGTCCTCAACACTAAGGGGCCATTTACTATGGCCAATCAACCTAACCCATACATCTTTGGACTGCAGGAGGAAACCAGAACATCCAGAGGAAACCCATGCACTCAGGGAAAATTGCAAACTCCATCATGATGTCGCGATATTGGTATTGGACTGGGGTAAGCACAGTATGAAGTCTCACAATACCAGGAGGAAGTTCAACAGGTTTAACCTGGTGTCATGAGACTTCTTACTGTGCTTGCCACAGTCCAACGCTGTCATCTCCACATCATGGCTATCATTGACACCGCAAACTGCCAGCTCCAAGTGGAGAGGACCTCCAAGAAGATCGCTCATATCGACACAGTGCTACCAAATAAACCGTTGGACTTTAACATAGTGTTTTCAGACTTCTTACCAAACTCCACCGGACAGAGAAAGATGAGAATACTTGCACACAAGCCTCAAAGCCATCATAATTGAGCTGGGTCAAATAAACTGCTCTAATCATTCACATTAAATATTGATGGAAGTAAGAGGTCTTGCAAGAATCTGAAATCAGAGACAGGACAACTAGCAATTTGTGTAAACCTTGCTGCAAGTTTCACCACCTGCACTGGCAGTTTGGAAGCTACTGCTGAAAATTGAGGGCAAACAGTGTAGTTTGTGTTCACGGAACCTTGCTTTTCACCCCCTCACAAACTGATTTGAGCTATTAAACCATCAGTGGGTTATGGAAGAAAATTCGAGGGGCGGAAACCCAAGATTGAACTCTCGTTTGTCAAATTGTGAGAATAATTTAGAAAGGGAGGGAGGAGGGCACATCACTGGCAGACGTGGCTAATTTTAAACCCATAGTTATTTCTCCTCCACCCCCCCCCCCCCACCCCCCGCCAAAACAAAAACAATATGCCCGAGGGGAAGAGTTCCCCAGATTTACAGCGCACCGGTATCAGTCTGCCTCCGGTAGCCGGGCCCGAGCGTTCGCAGAGTGGGAGAGCCGCCAGGCGAGAGCCGGGGACTGGCGAGGCCTTGCGCTTCCCCACCGCCCCCCAAACCACAGTCACAGGGAGGTGACCCAAACCCCACATCCACTTTCAAAAACCATTCCAGAAGAAAATAAAATCATAATAAAAAGCTGATCCCCGCGGGTGGCTGGAAAAGCGTGAACCAATTAGTTGACAACACACACCCACTGCCATGATACATAAATAAATAAATCTCCCTCAGAACATAAACCAGCGGCTTCTACTCCACGCAGCCAGGGATTAGCGAGGGACAACATATTTCAGTCACAAAACAAAACAAATAATACACCTTGTGCAGTCACAAATTTAGTGAAGCTTCAATACATTTTTTTCTTTTTAAAAATGGTGTTGCTCAGTAAACTCACCTCCTCACAAAAAAAACCCAGTAAATATGTAATGTTACCTACCCGCCAGCAAACAGATGTATCAAGGGGTCTCTCTGATTCATTGTGAATCATTATTACCCTGAGAGGGGCCGAGCGCGGTTTCCCTGGGAGCAGCTTCGACCTCTGCCTCCCTCCTCCTACTGCTGCTGCCTCTTTGCTCCAGTCCTGCTCCCACTGATATGCACCCTCTCTCTCTCATTCACTCACTCACAGCCTGACGCTCTTGCTGACCTCCACTGGAAGGGAGGGAAGGCTCGGCTTATTATTATTAATGATGATGATTATTATTATTAATAATAATCTGCAACACAAGTTACATCTCAGCACCCTCTCCTCCACAATTTGACTGGCTTGTCGCCTTTATTTTAACCCAATGACCCCTACTTGCTGGGAGAGACAGAAAGAGGGAGGTGCACAAGACTGCATACACGCACACATCACGGTCACGCCCCTCTCCAAGCATTCACTCTCCACATGATCAGCATCAATGGAAATGTCTATTTGACAGTGGCATGTTACTTGGGTTGTTGGAGTGCGGTACAAGGGCCAGATTTAAAGAGAAAAATTGGAGCAAAATAACTGGAGAAAGCAGGGTGGGGGCTCAGTTGCTAGAGATCTGAAATAATAATCAAACTTTCTGTTTTCATTTTAATGTCTGAGTATGAGTGTGAAACTCTTGATTTGAAACTTTTGGCAACTGTCCTTCTTAAAATAGGATGGTGTCAGCCACCAGGTTAATGTGCCATCCCTGCAACATTGTAAGCGGCTGAAAGGTACA
Organism: Carcharhinus amblyrhynchos; assembly: GCF_965287045.1. Taxonomy (NCBI): domain Eukaryota; kingdom Metazoa; phylum Chordata; class Chondrichthyes; order Carcharhiniformes; family Carcharhinidae; genus Carcharhinus; species Carcharhinus amblyrhynchos. The sequence continues at coordinate 95,118,056 of NC_137326.1, read as the reverse complement.
ATTCTTCAGTAACAGTCATTGCCACAGATTCTGCAGGCACAAATCACAAGATCATATGACAAATTAGATGCAGTGTTCATTCTTGAGGACTTTCTTCTCTGGTCTGTTTTATTTTTCACTTGTTCTCAGCTGGTAGCACTCTCAATTCTGAGTCACAAGGTTCTGGATTCAAGTCCCACTCCAGGGTTTCAATACAAAAATCTCCAGTACAGTACTGAGGGAGTACTGTTATTAGAGGTACAGCCTGTCAGATGAGACTTTATGTGGAGATGCTGGCACTGGACTGGGGTAAACACAGTAAGAAGTCTCACAAAACCAAGTTAAAGTCCAACAGTTCTTTGGTAGCAAAAGCAACTAGCTTTCGGAGCGTTTGCTGCTCCTTTGTCAAGTGAGTTTAAAGTCAGGTGAGACTTTAAACAGAGATCCCACCTGCTTGTTTGAGTCGATGTAAAAAATTTGATGCCACTATTATGAAGGAGGACAGCATAATTATCCCTGGTGCACTGACCAATATTTATTCCTCAACCTACATTACGAAATAATATGTTATATTGTCTTTATCAAAGTGTAGTTTCTGGGAGTTTGCTATGCATAAAATTGTTTTCCGCGATTCTCCCAAAAGTGCTGAATTCGTGGGAGAACTGTTCTTAATCCTGACTGTTTGTCAGTTCAGCTTCTCACCTGAATCTCTGAACTCTGTGGTCCCAGTCATGAATCTCATTAAAAACCCTGGGTTGGGGGGGTTGCCTATTCGCACCAGTGTTTGACAGTTCTGGAACTCTGCACTTGCGCAGTGGCACCGATCTGTCAGACTCCCCAGTTGCTGGCTAGCCCGATTGTTAGCCAGCCCAGGACCCCCACAGTGCTTCAGTTCCCCCCCCTCCCCACGGCCCGATCACAGCTCCCCAGCAATTCCCGGCCCAGCTCTGAATCTTCCCTGTCCCAGCCCATCACCCCCCAGCCCCCAGCAGTGGCGATTCCCCCCTCACCTCAGTAGACCCCCACCCCCTGCTGACTCCCCCCTCAGGTCAGACCCTCCCCCGTGGAGGCAGGCCACCGCCGCCCCCCTCCCCCCAGCAGACCAGCCCACCCAGCCCGCCCCAATCACTGCCCTCCCTCCATCCCAGACCGATCCTGTCTGCTGAGTGGCAGCGGGATCCCCCCCACCCCCACTCCCACCAATTGTCCCTAGGATCCATCCATAACAGACCACGCCCCTTTGGCACTCCCCAATGCCCGGGTGGGCAGTGCCAAGGTGCCCTCTCGGACATGGTCACTTTGCCCCTTGGGCAGTGCTGGGGTGCAGGCTGGCAGTGCCAGGGTGCCCATGTTCAGGGGATTGCCCCCCCACTTCATTCCAACAGGGTCTCTTGTTCCCCAAACGTGGGGAGCCAATCTAAACTCCGCTGAATGAAGGACTCCCAACAGAGTGGGAGATTCAATCGGGACCTTTCAGGTCCTGATAATTAACAAATATACATACTTGAAACATGTTAAAAAAAGATTTAAATTACTTACCTGCCTTCCCTCTGGTTCCAGCGTGATCTAACCAGCAACTGTTCGCAACCTCTGGGAGATGCGCATGCGTTCTCGGCACATGAGCAAATCCCTGTTCAAGGCCGGACACACGCGTTTCCCACTGCCACCTGACAAAAAAGTTGCGAATCGCAATGGGAAAATCGTGGCCTACATTTCAAAAATACTTAATTCGTTGTCAAGCACATTGAGACTAGTGGTCATGAAAAGTATTGTGTAAATGCAGGTCTTTCCTTTATGTAGCACAGCCCCTGCTTCTTCCCTGATGCCATCAGACTTTTGAATGGACTTACTTCTAGGATGTAGAGAAGTTGATCTTTCTCTACACCCTAGCTATGACTGTAACACTACATTCTGTACTCTCTCCTTTCCTTCACAACGAACGGTATACTTTGTCTGGATACCATGCAAAAAAAACTTTTCACTGTATACTAATACATGTGACAATACTAAATCAAATCAAATCAGTCCACCAGTAAGTTCCATTGTTAGCTATATTTTCCCAGCTTACAGTATCAATCTTAAAACATCTTTGGGCTTGAGTCTATGTTGGCTCGATGGGTTGGTAGTATCTGTATGCTCTTCATACAAGAGGTCATTTGGAATACCAACCTTCCCTTCCGGTAGAGGCAATTAAACCAATGGAGAGGTGTCTTGAGAGAAGTTATGAAAGTTGGCCATTTAGCTCCTTCATCTTAGAATCAAGAACTTTTCACCTTCCCATATGATATTTAGAATATGATGGAGACAGCAAGTATGGTAAGACGTTAGTATTCTCTTATGTCTGTTGCACATGGTTGAGCTGGTTACCGTACATCAGTAAGTTCAAAATGCATCTTAAGTAGATCTGTATCTTGGTGTTCAATGTTAATTTCCTATTGTTCCACACAGATATATTCAATTGGACAAATATGCTTACTGTCTTTCCAGTGCAAGAGTCCAGCTCATCATCCAGAGACAAGTTATCCAATACGGTTAATCCTAGATTCACAGTTTCTAGCATAGCTGGTGAACACAACTTTTACCCTCCAATGCAAAAGTAAAATACTGATGGTGTGTGAAATCTGAAATGAAAACAGAAAATGCTGGAAACACTCTGCAGGTCAAAGAGCATCTGTGGAGAAAGAAATAGCCTTCCACGAGTGCCAGCATTTTCAGTTTTTATTTCCTTTCTAGATCACTGCCTTCATCAGACTGATGCAAACTGTCAGACTGATTACCATCACACTGGATTATGGATTTCATAAATTGGAACATATATATAGAAACAGAGGAACAGGTGCAGGCTATTCAGCATTCAGTTAGATCATGACTGAGCTTTTAACCCCAGTTACCTGACTTTGTTTTGTAACCCTAAATATCATTGTCGAACAAAAAATCCTTTGTGGAAAGAACAATTCAGATTGAAAGGAAACCAACTCTCCAGCAATTGAAAGAGGCTACTTCTGCTCAGTACATCAAAAATCTTTATAAGATTAACAAAGACCATATGAAGAGGTTCTCCCTGCTCTTGACACTTCTCACTGCAGCAGTCAATGGTGAGGGCAATGATAATTGTTAATCTAATAGCATGGAAATCACAGTGACTCTCTGGATAAACGTGCAGTTAGTGCTTGCAATCTTTTAGCCATGTGATTGCCTTCCTGGCAACATTACAGAAAATAAAATCCCTATAGCTGTTGCAATCACTCCAATCTCCTTTGCTTCAGTACCAAGAATGCCATCAGGATTTTATATGCCGATATATATAGGCAAGGACCTAGGTTCGATTCAAAGCTTGGGTCCCTGTCTGTGTGAAGTTTGCATGTTCTCCCCGTGTCTCCACGAGTTTCCTCTGGGTGCTCTTCCCACATTCTGAAAGACGTGCTGGTTAGGTGCATTGACCTGAACAAGCCTGGACTGTGGCGACTAGGGGAATTTCACAGTATCTTCATTGCAGTGTTAATGTAAGCCTTACCTATGACTAATAAATAAACTATTTTTATGTCTTGTACTACACTTTTCTTCCTTCAGAAACCAAGCAAAACATTATGTAGATGTTTAACAAAAACTTGTTCTTGTTTTGGCACTTCAGTGGAATTCCATCTTTCCATATTTGTGTATGGGAAGATTTAAATTTAAGCAAAAGCTGTCACTGGATTAGGTTTGGACACTCCATTTATATTCCATCCTTCCATACCAAATGACTTCTTGGGGAGTTATGGACATAAGGACAACTTCCTCAGTGTATTATACCACATGCTCACATCTAACCATTTTGGACAGTATTTCTTGAGGTCACTTTGAACATGACTTGCTCCATGCTCCCAGAGGACTCAGCTTGGTACATACTATGAATGCTTACTGGAGAGAAAGGGCATCAAGCAAGGATCAGGCTAGCATAGATAAAGGCAAAATACTGCGGATACTGGAATCTAAATCAAAAACAGAAAATGCTGGAAAATTTCAGCAGGCCTGACAGCATCTGTGGAGACAGAATAAAGCCAACATTTCAAGTCTGGATGACAGCTCTGACGAAGTGTCAATCTCACAGAGAGGTTAAAATATACGTGGCAGCCAGTGCTGCTGCCTGGTCATTGCCAGTGACCAAGTAGATATGCCCTTTCTACCAATGCTACATTCATGCCTTGTCACATTGAAAGTGACAGGGTAAACAATTTGTGGTGTACTCACCTCAGTGAATTGCATGAAGTAATTAACCTTCTTGCAGCACTGAAGCCAGGTTTGAGAGATTATCCCATGGTACTGACATCCCCTGCAATCTCTGTTCTAGCTTGCTGAGCCCATTGGGCCAATATCCTCCTCCCTTCCCAGGGAAGAGAACCTCCCCCCTTTCCAAGCAGCTTGAATGAGAACCTGAAGAGAGGCATCAGGAAACCATGGAGTCACCCTGGATCATCTTTCAGATATTTCAATTAGGTCTTATTCTTCATATTTCCCTCAATGCTGTTTGTGTGGATGATTCCATTTGACAGAGTGTTTCAAATATTTTGATTTATGAGATTCTTCTGTTTCAGAACTATGGCAAGAATTTAACAGGCCCACCTGCCACAGGGATCGGAGTGGGCAAGGGGCAGAGCATGGAGAGGTCTGTTGACCTTGGGAGCGATTTTACACTTTTGAGATGAGCAAGGCTGCAAAATCGTGCCCCATTTCTTTAACTAAGGCTAAAGTGGAGGACTAGCAGGATCATGCATACTTAATTCTGCCTGGCAATTAGCTTGGGTAGTTTGTTGTTAAAGATTAAGCAGGGGAGGGGGGCATGGTCTCAAGTTGTTTTACTGGGAGAAAGGTGCAAGATATGCATACCTATAAACAATGACCAGAGCAGCTGTGCTGACAATGGGTAAACTGTTAGTTTACAAGTAACAGGGAGGTGGTAGGAACATCAGATTTTGTAAACTATTATACTTTAAACTGTTTAATTAATTCCAAGATATAAAAGATTTGGGGTCTAGAGGGTAGTTTTAGGACAGTGCTACCTGCATATAAGGCCCATGTCATTCTCATTACTGTGAAGATGAGCTTTGAGAGATAAGAATGCATGGAAAGCCAATGTCAGATCAGGTTGCAGAAATTGATTGAACAAGTCTCCATTGTTCATCACAAAGGAAGCAGTGGGAACATGCGCTTAGATTGAAGAGACAAAATCCATGAGAAGTTTAAATGAAACTAGAATGAGAACTAGTTTTCATTCAAGGAGGGAATCCACAATGCACCCCTCACTGGACTTTGGAAAGTCCATTAGGGGATTAGAAGTTATCTGTCTGGAAAAAGAAAAGGGGGCTAAGAATAGCTTTGGACTGGTTCCTGGAGAATACAATGTCTATTTAAGGAACAGAGTAAAGTATAACAATGGAGAGAGATTTTTGGTCAAGAGTGATTAGTCAACCTTGCTTTGAGTTTGGAGTTGTAAATTCTTAAAACACAAAATCCTCTTGTGTCTTCCTATCAGTCATTCACTTGAACATTTTTTTTAAAGTTGTTGGTCTCAAGGGGAATCATACAAGAGTGAATGTAGCTCTTTAAATGTAGCTTCTCAGGTTGGTGTCCCAGGCTCAACCATCTTCAGCTGTTTCATCACTGACCTTCCCCCCACATTAAAGTCAGAACTATGAATGTTCGCTGATGATTGCACAGCATTAAGTATAATTTGAGACTCCTCAGTCACTAAAGCAGTCCACACCTTTTTGCAGCAGACCCAGACAATATTCAGGCTTGGGCTGATAAGTGACAAGTGACATTTGTGTCACACAAGCGCCAGGCAATGAGCATCTCCAACTACAGAGAATGCAGCATCTCATCTTGGATTTGCTTTGTGTGAATTGTGTGAATTTGCTTTGAGAATGTGATCTCACCCAGGGATAGATTCTATACCTACTTCCTGGCCCGCTAACTGAGTGTGCATACCAAGTATGAAACTCAATCCTTGAAGTTCACACATGCATTCACTAAAATATAGATTACAGAATGGGGAAGGATAGGTTGATCAAATGGAGTTCATAAAATGTAAGAAATATACAATCTGAAGTTTGGTGACTTGACTGGCTTCAGGTTGAACTCAGCCATCTCAATACTTCTGGTTTAAAGATGTAGATGGTTGATTTGGTTCTTCTTCTGGAGACGGAAGTGCTGGGTTGAATTATTTTCAGAATTGTTTGCAGCACATGTGCCCCTAGATGTTCAAGGTCAGCAAATAGGGTGCAAAGCTGTGGGTAGGAGAAAAAGGGAGGCAGGAAGTACCCCATTCAGGCCTTTCCTCGCAGTGTTTCAGCTGTTTGTCCCAAGTTGTGCAAAGGAACAAGTGCTTAAGCATACAACGAGTTGGTTTGTCATATGATTTTTCTCTCACCAACGGCTCAGCGGATGCAAATAAGATCATTGTTAGTGCATTCCAAAGGTAATTTGATTAGACCATTTCTAGGAAGCTGTCCCAGCCAGGGTCTCATTGAGCAAATGATAAGACTGAACGGTTTGTTTCCAACAGTTAAATATCTCAGCTGAATACCATAGTGCCTTGCTAATGGGATAGAAAATGTGGGTTCTTCATATTTCCCAGTAGATCTTTATATTGATGGGTTTTGCAGGCATGTTGTCTCCTTTCAAATGGAATGGAATGTAGTATAATACAAATTGGGATAGGCACTTTTGGTCTCTGTTTTTAAAAGACTCTGTTTTTAAAAGTTCAATCAAGGTCTCCAGCCAGTGAATTAAAAATCATTATTTGACATAAAGCACATATTCATGATAATCTAATGCCTTCAGCTTAGTGCAGCATTCCAAGGAGCTTCACGAGACACTTATCAAACACTGGGCTGTGATAACCAAATAAGCACGTGGAACCATAGATGTCAGCAAAAGAGCCATGTTTTATTAGAGGGGCTTGATGTTAGATAGAATTTAAGCAGCAGAAATTTAGATGTGATGAAGTTTATTGATTGTGGAGGAAAGAAGAATGGCTAAGAAAGCCTTAGAATAATCAACCCTGGAGGTGACAAGACATCTGGAAGGTTTTCCGTGTAGCATGGTTGTGATAGAGTTGTAGCTAGACAGTTCTACAGGGATGGAAATAGATGTTTTGTGATGATTGGAAACTCAGCTCTATATTGAATTGGATGCTAACTGCTTGGTTCAGTCTGAGACACTGGCAGGGAAGGAGGATGGATTAGGCCGCAAGAGTGCAAAGTTTGTGACAGGTATTATAGAATAAGGCTTCAGTTTTATCAATGTGTCACTGGAGAATGTCAACATTTTTCCAAAACAATCGGTCTAACAACAGAGAAGCAGTAGAGTGGCTAAGAAAGGCCATGGAGTGGTGGCACTGGGGAAAGGAATTGCACAGAGGCATTGAAGAAGAAAGGGGTTAAAGGTAGTTTCTTCCAGCACTGCAATATTATCATGCAGCTGTGAATAGAGAAACCATTGGTAGAGATGTTCTAATTGCAATTGAATAGATAAGAACAAGCCAAGCAAGGATCATCCAGTGAAACTGGACAATGGAAGACTGGTACTGGAGGGGGACAATATGATTGGCCTCCAAAACAGTAGAGTTGGAAGAGGAAGAGAAAACTAAGGAAATAGTCCCAGAAGTGAAATAATGATAATCACTCCAAATTTAATAACATAATGAAGTTCACATTCATCAAGGAGATAATACATGTTTGAGTTAATTAAATAAATGGTGTATTCAGAGTAATTAAATTTAGGAGACAGAAACTGCAGAAATCCATTTAACTGTGACAACAGTGAAAGGCTTGATAAAATTAATATATTTGTATAATTAATTCATTTATGAAAGGTCAAATTTTTTACAAATTTCAAAAATGTACTTGTAAATTCTGGTCCAAGCTAATTTCTTAGAAACCCACATAAAATGCCTTGATGGATTATTTAGGTAAATATGCAATGAGATATTGGCCTTTGCAGACAAAGAAGCTTCTGGCTTCATTTCCTATTCTTTGTGCATTAGTTGATCATCCAAATGACCATAGGCTGCTCTCCCTTTTTCCAATCATCTCCCTTTGAGAAAGAGAGAGCTGACTGGTGGTGATTTAACCTGAGGGTCACCACACTGCAGGCGAGGGCAAGGTTGAGAAGGCTATCACTTCATGGATAACCTCAGCTGGTGCAGGAATTGAACCCGCGCAGTTGACGTTGCTCCACCTCAATAACCAGCCGCCCAGTCAACCCCCTCAAGTGATAAAGGCAATATGATTGAATGAAGTGCCCTAGAGGCAATAAAATCACCTATACATACAGGGGAAATGTTAATGTTCCTGATGCAGAATTTTCTGTGATGGGATATATACTATAGTGTCCATATCATTTTTAATTTACTCAAAATTAGATGGCAATGCTAAGTTGTAAAATACATGCAATACTGCCCTTGGAGAATAAGGTATTGTAATGAAATAACAATTCTGAAGAAGCTGGTTGATTGCGATTGTGCTCTTTAGTGTCTTATTTGTGACACTATGTGTATTCTTCTCATGTGTACGTGTTGAAAGGTAAGAAAATAATAAAAGAAAGTAATGACATGCTGAATGCTCTTAATATCTTAAAACTTTAATACGGAAGAAAAGAACTTCAGCATTTTATAGGGAATAGTGGAAACTCAAATAAATAGTTACTTTTATTCAGAGTGGACATTGATTCTCAAACTGAAGTCCAAATTATTCACGTATCAGCAGAATATTGCCAGACACAATGGAGCGGACTTAGGATTTTTGATCTGATTTATTGTTGTCATATGTATTAGCATAAAGTGAAAAGTATTGTTCCTTGCATGCTATTTAGACAAAGCATACTGTTCATAGAGAAGGAGAGAGTGCAGAAGTGCAGAATGAATGTAATATTACAGTAATAGCTAGGGTGTAGAGAAAGATCAACTTAATGTGAGGTAGGTCCGTTCGAAGGTCTTTTGGCAGCAGGAAAGAGGTTGTTCTTGAATCGGTTGATATGTGACCTCAGACTTTTGTATCTTTTTCTCAAGGTGGAAGACAGTATGTCTGGGGTCCATGGAGTTCTTAATAATGCTGGCTGCTTTGCTGAAGAACATAAGAACATAAGAACATAAGAAATAGGAGCAGGAGTAGGCCATCTAGCCCTTCGAGCCTGCCCCGCCATTCAATAAGATCATGGCTGATCTGTCGTGGCTCAGTCCCACTTTCCCGCCCTCTCCCCATAACCCTTAATCCCCTCTTTTATCAAGAACCCATCAACCTGCTCCTTTAAAATATTTAGCGAGGCAGCCTCCACCACTTCAACAGGCAGAGAATTCCAGAGATTCACCACCCTTTGAGTGAAGAAGTTCCTCCTCAACTCTGTTCTAAACCGCCTCCCCTTTATCTTGATGCTGTGCCCCCTAGTCCTACTGTCTTTTTTGAGCGGGAAGAGTCTCTCCACCTCTATCCTATCCATCCCATTCATCATCTTATACGTCTCAATGAGATCTCCCCTCATTCTTCTAAACTCTAACGAGTACAGGCCTAGTTTATTCAGCCTCTCCTCATAGCTCAACCCCCTCAACTCTGGTATCAGCCTAGTAAACCTCCTCTGCACTCCCTCCAAGGCCAAAATATCCTTGCGCAGGTGCAGTGCCCAAAACTGCACACAGTACTCCAGCTGCGGCCTCACCAATGCCCTATACAGCTGCAGCAAGACCTCCCTACTTTTATATTCAATCCCCCTCGCTATGAAGGCCAGCATCCCATTCGCCTTCCTGACCGCCTGCTGCACCTGCAAGCTGGGTTTTTGCGACTCATGCACAAGGACCCCGAGGTCCCTCTGCACCGTCGCCTGCTGCAGTTTTTCGCCACGTAAGTGAGCAGGAAGTATAGACAGAATCAATGGATGGGAGGCTAGTTTCATGATGGATTGGGCTACATTCACGACGTTTTGTAGTTTCTTGTGGTATTGGACAGAGCAGGCTGTGATACAACCAGACAGAAGGCTTTCTATGGGGCATCTGTAAATGTTAGCGGGAGTCGTAGCTTACGTACCAAATTTCCTTAGACTTCTAAGAAAGTAGAGACATTGGTGGACTTTCTTATCTATAGTGTCAGCATGGGGAGACCAGGACAGGTTGTTGCTGATGTATACACCTAAAAACTTGAAGCTTTCGACCATTTCTACTCTGTCCCCATTGATATTGACAGAGTTGCTCTCCACTGTGCTTACTCAAGTTGATGGCAATCTCCTTTATTTTGTTGACATTGAGGGAGAGATTATTGTCATTGCACCAGTTCACCAGATTCTTCTGTACTCTGTCTCATCATTGTTTGAGATCCAACCCACTACGGTGATGTCATCAGTAAACTTGAAAATCGAGTTGGAGGAGAACTTGGCTCATACAGCCATTGGTGTATAAATAGGGGGCTGAGAACACAATGGGGCATTGGTGTTGAGGATGATCATGGAGGAGGTTTTGTTGCCTACCCTTACTGATTGTGATCTGTGAGTTTGGAATTTCAGGATCCAGTTGCAGAGAGAGGAACCAAGGCCCAGCCATGGAGTTTGGAGATGAGTTTCGTAGGAATAATGCTGTTGAATGCTGAGCTGTAGTCAATAATAGGAGTCTGACAGAAGTGGCTTTGTTTCTAGGTATTCTAGGGTTGAGTGCAGGGCCAGGGAGATGGCATCTGCTGTGAATCTGTTGTGGCAGTATGTGAACTGTAATGGATCCAGGCAATCTGGGAGGCTGGAATTGATGTGACCATACCAAGTGTTTGATTTTGTTGGTTTTGTGCTATGTTTGCCTAGGATGACCTTAAACCCATTTTGCCTTCCTAATTAGCTTGTCATATTCTCATTGTTCTTCAGAGCAAGCTGAGAGGAGGATCAATTTGAGGCGGGAGTGTTAAGGTAAGCGATTGACTATTTTTTAGTTTTTCGCGGAGTTTCTCTTTTTTACAAGTTACTTTAACAGTAAAGCGGAAGTGGGCCAAGGGTGACGTGGGAAGGGTTTTTTAGCATGCAAGGTTTAAAAAGCAGGCCACACTATACAGTGGGCAGCATCGGTAGCGGGCAGTGGAGTGAGCAGGTAGCAAAATGAGAGCTAAAGGGCTTTGGCTCAACAGGCTTAGGCGGAAACGGGCGAGGCAAGGTGGGTTTAATTCTTAGTTTCTTTTTCTGTGTTCTTTGAAGAAAAGGGGAATTATGAGTGTGAGGCCAGTCTGTTGTTCTCAGTGTCAGATGTGGGAGGTCCTGGAGTCTCCTAGCGTCCCAGACGTCTGTGTCTGTGCCAGGTGCATCGAGCTGCAGTTCCCAAGGACCATGTTAAGGAACTGCAGCTGCAGTCGATGACCTTCGCCTGGTCAGGGAGAACAAGAAGGTGATAGATAGGAGTTACAGGCAGGTGGTCACACTGGGGCAGGGGAGACAGGCAAGTGGGTCATGGTTAGGAAGGGGAAAGGTCAGGTGCTAGAGAGCACCCCAGTGGATGTGCCCCTTCACAATAAGTACTCCTGTTTGAGTACTGTTTGGGGGGACAGCCCACCTGGTGGAAGCAGCAGTGGCCGTGCCTCTGACACAGAGTCTGTCCCTGTAGCTCAGAAGAGTAAGGAAGGGAGAAGGAAGGCAGTATTGATAGGGGACTCTACAGTGAGGGGGTCGGACAGGCGATTTTGTGGAGGCAGACAGGAAACTCGGATGGTAGTTTGCCTCCCTGGTGCCGGGATCCGGGATGTTTCTGGTCGCATCCAAGAAATCCTGAAGTGGGAGGGAGAGGAGCCAGAGGTCATGGTACATATTGGTACTACTGACATAAGTAGGAAAAGGGAAGGGATCACGAAAAGAGAATATAGGAGTTAGGTAGAGAGTTGAGAAGGAGGAATGCAAAGGTAGAAATCTCATGAGAAAGTGAGAGCAGGAATGGAATGAGGTGAAGGATAAATGTGTGGCTGAGGGATTGGAGCAGGGGGTAGAGATTCAGGTTCCTAGATCATTGGGACCTCTTTAGGGGCAGGTATGACCTGTACAAAAAGGATAGGTTGCACTTGAATCCCTGGGGGACCAATATCTTGGCGGGAAGGTTTGCTAAGGCTACAGGGGAGACTTTAAACTAGAATGGTTGGGGAGTGGGAATCGAAATGAAGTGACAAGGAGAGAGGAGGTTAGCTTGCAAATAGAGAGAGATTGTTGACAGTGTGAGACGGAGGATAGACAGGTGACGGACAAGGGGAGTGCTCAGGCCGAAGGTTTGAGATCTGTCTATTTTAATGCTAGGAGTGTTGTTAACAAAGTGGATGAGTTTAGAGCGTGGATCGCGACTGGGAAATGTGATGTGGTGGCCATTACAGAGACTTGGATGACTCAGGGACAGGATTGGATACTTCAAGTGCTGGGTTTCAGATATTTCAGGAGGGATAGAGAGGGAGGCAAAAGAGGTGGGGTAGTGGCACTGTTGATCAGAGATAGTGTCAAGGCTGTAGAAAAGATGGATGCTGTGGAAGGATTGTCTACGGAGTCTCTGTGGGCGGAGGTTTGGAACAGGAAGGGGTCAATAACTTTACTGGGTGTTTTCTATAGGCCGCCCAACAGTAACAGGGATATTGAGGAACAGATAGGGAAACAGATCCTGGAGAGATGTAATAATAACAGAGTTGTTGTGATGGGAGACTTTAATTTCCCAAATATCGATTGGATTCTCCCTAGGATTTAGATGGGAAGGAGTTCATCAGGTGTGTTCAGGAGGGTTTCCTGACACAGTATGTGGACAAGCCTACAAGAGGAGAGGCAGTATTTGATTTGGTGTTGAGTAATGAACTTGGACAGGTGTCAGATCTCTCATGGGAGAGCATTTTGGGAATAGTGATCATAACCCTATCTCCTTTACGCTCGCTTTGGAGACAGATAGAATCAGACAAGCTAGGAAAGTGTTTATCTGGAGTAAGGGGAATTATGAAGCCATCAGGCAGGAAATTAGAGACATAAATTGGAAGGAGGTTTTCTCGGGGAAATGCACAGAAGTAATGTGGCAGATTTTTAAGGAATATTTGTTGGAGTTCTGCACGACAATGTTCCGATGAGACAGGGAAGTTTTGGTAGGTTACAGTAACTGTGGTGCGTGAAAGTTGTAAAGAATTTAGTCAAGAAGAAAAGAAAAGCGTACAAAAGGTTCAAGGAGCTAGGTAATGTTACGGATCTAGAGGAGTATACAGCTTGTAGGAAGGAACTTAAGAAGGGAATTAGGAGAGCCAGAAGGGGTCATGAGAAGGCCTTGGCAAATAAGATTAAGGAAAACTCCAAGGCATTCTACAAGAATGTGAAGAGCAAAAGGATGAGATGTGAAGGAATAGGACCTAGGTCCTTATTGAGTTTTTTGAGAAGGTGACCAAAGAGGTGGATGGGGGCAAGGCAGTTGACGTGGTATATATGGATTTTAGTAAGGCATTCGATAAGGTTCACCATGGTAGGCTTCTGCAGAAAATGCAGATGTATGGGATTGTGGGTAATCTAAGAAGTTGGATCAGGAATTGGCTATCAGATAGGAGACAGAGGGTGGTGGTTGATGGTAAATATTCATCATGGAGTTCGGTTACGAGTGGTGTGCCTCAGGGATCTGTTTTGGGGCCACTGTTGTTTGTAATCTTTATTAATGATCTGGATGAGGGTATAGTTGGGTGGATTAGTAAATTTGCTGATGACACCAAAGTCGGAGGTGTGGTAGATTGTGAGGAAGGGTGTCATAGTCTGCAGGGAGACTTAGATAGGTTGCAGAGCTGGGCCGAGAGGTGGCGGATGGAATTTAATGCGGAGAAGTGTGAGGTAATTCACTTTGGTAGGAGCAACAGATGTGTCGAGTATAGGGCTAACGGGAGGACTTTGAATAGTGTGGATGAACAGAGGGATCTAGGTGTATGTGTGCATAGATCCCTGAAAGTTGGGAATCAAGTAGATAAGGTTGTTAAGAAGGCGTACGGTGTCTTGGCGTTTATTGGTAGGGGGATTGAATTTAGGAGTCGCAGCGTCATGTTGCAACTGTACACTACTCTGGTGTGGCCGCACTTGGAGTACTGTGTGCAGTTCTGGTCCCCACATTACAAGAAGGATGTGGAGGCTTTGGAGAGGGTGCAGAGGAGGTTTACTAGGATGTTGCCTGGTATGGTGGGGAGGTCCTATGAGGAGAGACTGAGGGATTTAGGGTTGTTTTCATTGGAAAGAAGGCAGCTAAGAGGGGATCTTATTGAAACATATAAGATGATTAGAGGTTTAGATAGGGTGGATAGTGATAGCCTTTTTCCTCGGATGGAGAAAGCTAGCACGAGGGGGCATGGCTTTAAATTAAGGGGGGGTAGCTACAGAACGGATGTCAGGGGTAGGTTCTTTACCCAGCGGGTGGTGAGGGATTGGAATGCCCTGCCTGCTGCAGTTGTAAATGCGCCTAGTTTGGGGGCGTTTAAGAGATCTGTGGATAGGTTTATGGACGAAAAGGGATTGGTATAGGCTAGTGGGTCATTGTTTTTGTAACTGGTCGGCGCAACATCGTGGGCCGAAGGGCCTGTTCTGCGCTGTAATGTTCTATGTTCTATGTTCTATCAAATGTAACGGTGGGAAAGTTTGTATAGAACGGGTAGAAACAGCAGCGGTACTCAATGAATACTGTACTTCAGTATTCACAGTGGAAAAGGATCTTGGTGGTTGTAGTGCAGGCTTGCAGCGGACTGAAAAGCTTGAGTATGTTGACATTAAGAAAGAGGATGTGTTAGAGCTTTTGAAAAGCATCAAGTTAGATAAATCGCCCAGACTGGACGGGATGTACCCCAGGTTACTGTGAGAGGTGAGGGAAGAGATTGCAGAGACCCTGGCGATGATCTTTGCGTAATCAATAGAGACGGGAGAGATTCTGGAAGATTGGAGGATTGCAGATGTGGTTCCACTATTCAAGAAAGGGAGAAGAGATCGCCCAAGGAATTATTGACCAGTGAGTCTAACCTCAGTGGTTGGTAAGGTGATGGAGAAGATCCTGCGAGGCAGGATTTATGAGCATTTGGAGAGGTATAGTACGATGAAAAATAGTCAGCACGGCTTTGTCAAAGGCAGATCATGCCTTACGAGCCTGGTTGAGATTTTTAAAGATGTGACTAAACACATTGACGAGGGAAAAGCAGTAGATGTGGTTTATGTGGACTTCAGCAAGGCGTTCGATAAGGTCCCCATGCAAGGCTTATTGAGAAAGTGAGGGTGCACGGGATCCAAGGGGACATTGCTTTGTGAATCCAGAACTAGCTTGCCCACAGAAGGCAGAGAATGGTTGTAGGTGGGTCTTTTTCTGCATGGAGGTTGGTCACCAGTGGAGTGCCCCAGGAATCTGTTCTGGGACCCTTGCTGTTTGTGATTTTTATAAATGACCTGGATGAAGAAGTGAAGGGATGGGTTGGTAAGTTTGCCGATGACACAAAGGTTGGAGGTGTTGTGGATAGTTTGGAGGGATGTCAGAAGTTGCAACGAGACATAGATAGGATGCAAGACTGGGTGGGGAAGTGGCAGATGGGCTTCAACCCAGATAAGTGTGTGTTGATTCATTTTGGCAGGCCAAATGGGATGATGGAATATAATATTAAGGGTAAGACTCTTAGCAGTGTGGAAGATCAGAAGGATCTTGGGGTCCGGGTTCATAGGACACTCAAATCAGCTTCGCAGGTAGAGGATGTGGTTTAAGAAGGCATATGGTGTACTGGCCTTCATCAATCGAGGAATTGAGTTTAGGAGTTGGAAGATAATGCTGCAGCTGTATAAGACCCTGGTCAGACCCCACTTGGAGTACTGCGCTCAGTTTTGATCGCCTCATTACATGAAGGATGTGGAAGCCATAGAAAGGGTGCAGAGCAGATTTACAAGGATGTTGCCTGGATTGGGTGGCATGCCTTATGAGGATAGGTTGAGAGAGCTTGGTCTTTTCTCCCTTGAGAGACGAAGGATGAGAGGTGACCTGATAGAGGTGTATAAGATGTTGAGAGGCATTGATCGAGTGGATTTTCAGAGGCTTCTTCCCAGGGCTGAAATGGCTGCCACAAGAGGACACAGGTTTAGGGTGCTGGGGAGTAGGTACAGAGGAGATGTCAGGGGTAAGTTTTTCACTCGGAGGGTGGTGGGTGCGTGGAATCAGCTGCTGGCAGTGGTGGTGGAGGTGGATTCGGTAGAGTCTTTTAAGAGACTTTTGGACAAGTATATGGGACTTAGTAAGATAGAGGGTTATAGGTAAGCCTAGTAGATAGGGACATGTTAGACGCAACTTGTGCGTCGAAGGGCCTGTTTGTGCTGTAGTTTCTCTATGTTCTATCTTGAATTATTTATCAACGCTGCTAAGTTCCCTTTAATAAAACCTCTGACCTGTATATAAACGCCGGGTGTGTTGCAAACACAAATGCTTAACAATCTACTTCTCTACACTGAAGGATTAACCCTGAACAGGGGTCTATTATTCAATTCAGCGTGGAATCTATTTATATTTGGCTGAAATTCCCAACTCGGTTCCACATTTTCATGTCATCTGCCAGTTTTGTGAATGGTTCCTTTAATTCTCCCTGTCAAATCATTAACGAAGATAATAAATCCTGTCTTTATCTAACATGCACATGTAGATTCCAGCAGTACTCACTGGTCAAACTCTTGCAGATTTGTATCTTGTCTGTAAAATTCGTTCTTAGATTAGTTGACATCAGCTAACTCATGGTTGAAACCTAGTGTTCAAAGAATTATATCTCATTTTTGGCAACTTTAGGAGAGGAAGCGTAAGGAAGAATATTGGGGTAAATGATCATTTTAAAAAGATTGCAAACCATATCACCTGGACCCCTACTAGAGTTTATTCCATTCTTAACTGCAACGGAGAAAAACTGGAAATCAAAGAAAACTGAAATAAAAATGTTAAGGATTAAAAATTGAGGGTCAGTTTTTCTTTCCTGGGTTTGGAAACAAACATTGAGACTGTTTCCACTTTTCAATCCCACCCAGAGGGAAGCAGTCAGAGTCCCCAGTTTTCACAGGGGTGGGGTTGTAGGGCAGTTTGGGCAGCATATTAGTGGCCCCAGTGGCCAGCATTGAGGTGGGATGGAAAAACACCAGTAGTGAATTTGTACCTGTGTTTGTCACAAGCACTTACGGTGACATAGGGCAAAATGTCATGAGAGGCAAGAAAGAAGAATCTCCCCAGTGAGATCTCGCTATGCTACCGCCCACGTGATGGTGACGTCATGACATTCATGCTCAGGAAGATTTAGAACCTCATCTGAATGCATTATCATTGAATTAGCAGATAGTCCCACTATAAGAACATAAGAACATAATAAGAACATAAGAAATAGGAGCAGGAGTAGGCCATCTGGCCCTTCGAGCCTGCCCCGCCATTCAATAAGATCATGGCTGATCTGTCGTGGCTCAGTTCCACTTTCCGGCCCTCTCCCCATAACCGTTAATCCCCTCTCTTATCAAAAACCCATCAACCCGCTTCTTGAAAATATTTAGCGAGGCAGCCTCCACCACTTCAACGGGCAGAGAATTCCAGAGATTCACCACCCTTTGAGTGAAGAAGTTCCTCCTCAACTCCGTTCTAAAACGCCCCCCCTTTATCTTGAGGCTGTGCCCCCTAGTCCTACTGTCTTTTTTGAGCGGGAAGAATCTCTCCACCTCTATCCTATCCATCCCATTCACCATCTTATACATCTCAATGAGATCTCCCCTCAATCTTCTAAACTCCAACGAGTACAAGCCTAGTTTATTCAGCCTCTCCTCATAGCTCAACCCCCTCAACTCCGGTATCAGCCTAGTAAACCTCCTCTGCACTCCCTCCAAGGCCAAAATATCTTTGCGCAGGTGCGGCGCCCAAAACTGCACACAGTACTCCAGCTGCGGCCTCACCAATGCCCTATACAGCTGCAGCAAGACCTCCCTACTTTTATATTCAATCCCCTTCGCTATGAAGGCCAGCATCCCATTCGCCTTCCTGACCACCTGCTGCACCTGCAGGCTGGGTTTTTGCGACTCATGCACAAGGACCCCGAGGTCCCTCTGCACCGTCGCCTGCTGCAGTTTTTCGCCCCGTAAGTAATAGTCCTTCCTACCATTCTTCCTACCAAAGTGGACCACCTCACACTTGCTGGACCACCTCAACCTCCTGACTTTATAAATTCTGACCTCGCTGGCATGTTGTTATGCTTGCTTGCTTGGCAACAGGTTTTTAGAAACATGAATCTGGCAACCTCACCTCTGAGGGGGAGTTTGGAGATGAGCATGCAGGTTTTCGTTATCCACTAGGGAGTCTATGGGGACATCAGGTGCTGGAGAACTCAATGCGAGATGAAGGAAGGGGGAGCTAGATAAGCGGGTGGCATGTTTGGGGATGTTGCCTGCAGGTTCAAAGGGATTGCTTGCACATTCGGGAAGAATGCCTGTAGGTTCAACTAGGATGCACATGGGTTGCATGGGGGTTTGGGGAAGAGTTGGGGGTTTGGGGAGGTGCTTGCAGGCCAGGGAGGTCAACCCTAGAATGGGAACCATTGTGGGTGGGTTCAGTTGAGGCCTGAAAGGCCAGCCCCAGAACAGAGCACCTTTGTGAAGTTTGCGGTGTAGTCCGGAGACAGAATTTTGATCTGTGAGTTGCTGGATCTGGGGTTGGAGCCAGCACCATAGCAGCACTGGGAGCAAATGCAATGTCCCTAAGTGGAGTGGGACTGGGAGGCAGTTTTGGGGGACCATCTTTGACGTAAGTCTGAGAAGGGGTCTGTCTTTATAAGGGAACAAGAATATTTTCTCTCAGGGCAACAAAGCCACTAACAAATTTTACTCACCATGAGGCTGAAATCTACAATTGAAGGGCTGTTCAATCTCAAATATCCTGGCATTGGGCTAGAAAGCCTCATCATCTGGACTGGGTGGGTGGGTTTCCATGACACAAGGCTTGTAAGAGCCACAACTTTGGGTGATGGGAAACTACTAGTGAGGTTATCTGATTCTGTTAAGTTTAACATGGAGACGTGACAGCAATGAACTCATCCTTGCCTTCCACGTAGGAGCCCACTTACTTATTAACATTCCTAGATGAGCTGATTATGCCCAGTCACTTAGTTGCAATTATGCTAGCACCACTGATTGGTGCTCATGAGTTAACCCTTCCCCATTCAGTGAATTCAAAGGCTTGCCTGCAGAGTTACCTGTGAGGCCAGCCAATGTATTGCATCTGACACAAGGGACAAATGTTTCAGAGCTCACCGGACCACCCAGCTCCAACATGTGCTGTTGTTATGGCATCCTCACAGGCCATCCTCCTGTCCCACGAGGTTTGCACATTTAGTTAACCCATGGACCTCATGCTTTCATCCTTTATGAGACCCGAGGGTCTCTCAAGTAATATCCTGAATGTCCAGGTCATCGGCGACCATGCCAAGTGCATCCTTCAGGTGTGTGCTTAATTTTCGGGGAGTGTCTATGCCGGTTACATTCTTGGCCACTCTCAGATACTGGAGATATTTGAGGGAGCTCATCGGCTACAGGGTTGGATCCTCAAGGGCAATGGGTATCCCCTCAGGATATGGCTGGTGACGCCTGTGCAGAGACCACAGAGTGCAGTACAGACCATTGCGATGAGGCTCGCATTGCTACTTGCACTTTGGTAGAGCAGTCGAATGGGATGCTAAAGGTGTGGTTTTGGTGCCTGAGCTGGTCAGGTGGAGATCTCAAATATAGTCCCCAGAGGATTTTGTGCATCGTTGTTGTGTGCTATGCCCTCCACAACCCAGCGCTGCTGCAGGGTGAATTGTTGACAGTGGACGAGATGGATGAATGGCACATCTCCACTGATGAGCTTGATAGAGCAGACGCAGCACGGTTTCATTAAGGGGAAGTCATGTCTGACAAATTTATTGGAGTTCTATGAGGATGTGTCTAGGGCGGTGGATAGAGGAGAGCCGGTGGATGTGGTCTTTCTTGATTTTCAGAAGGCGTTTGACAAGGTGCCTCACAAGAGGTTATTACAGAAGGTCAGGGGGCATGGAGTTGGGGGTAGGGTGTTAGCGTGGATAGAGGGTTGGTTGTCAAATAGGAGGCAGAGAGTGGGGGTCAATGGGTGCTATTCGGATTGGCGGTTGGTAACCAGTGGAGTGCCCCAGGGGTCGGTGCTGGGGCCTCAGCTATTTACCATTTATATAGATGATCTGGAGGAGGGAACCGAGTGTATGGTGTCGAAATTTGCTGATGACACCAAGATTGGTGGAACGGCAAATTGCGCGGAGGGTGTGGAGAGTCTGCAGAAGGATCTAGATAGGCTGGGCGAATGGGCCAGGAACTGGCAAATGGAATTTAATGTTGGCAAGTGCGAGGTGGTCCACTTTGGTAGGAATAATGGTAGGAAGGATTATTACTTATGTGGCAAAAAACTGCAGCAGGCGACTGTGCAGAGGGACCTCAGGGTCCTTGTGCATGAGTGGCAAAAACCCAGCTTGCAGGTACAGCAGGTGGTCAGGAAGGCTTATGGGATGCTGGCCTTCATAGCGACGGGGATTGAATATAAAAGTAGGGAGGTCTTGCTGCGGCTGTATAGGGCATTGGTGAGGCCGCAGCTGGAGTACTGTGTGCAGTTTTGGGCGCCGTACTTACGCAAGGATATTTTGGCCTTGGAGAGAGTGCAGAGGAGGTTTACTAGGCTGATGCCGGAGTTGAGGGGGTTGAGCTATGAGGAGAGGCTGAATAAACTAGGCTTGTACTCGTTAGAGTTTAGAGGAATGAGGGGAGATCTCATTGAGACGTATAAGATGATGAATGGGATGGATAGGATAGAGGTGGAGAGGCTCTTCCCACTCAGAAAGGACAGTAGAACTAGGGGGCACAGCCTCAAGATAAAGGGGGGGCGGTTTAGAATGGAGTTGAGGAAGAACTTCTTCACTCAAAGGGTGGTGAATCTCTGGAATTCTCTGCCCGTTGACGTGGTGGAGGCTACCTCGCTAAATATTTTTAAGACGCGGGTTGATGGGTTTTTGATAAGAGAGGGGATTAAGGGTTATGGGGAAAGGGCGGGAATGTGGAACTGAGCCACGACAGATCAGCCATGATCTTATTGAATGGCGGGGCAGGCTCGAAGGGCTAGATGGCCTACTCCTGCTCCTATTTCTTATGTTCTTATGAGGAGGACTATAAGGAGGGAGCGAAGGGGGAACTCCTGGAGGAGACAGAAGAAGGCTGTCAGGTGAAAACGAGGGCCCAAATGTGAAGGAGAGCTCAGGATGTCCTGATAGCCTTTTGCTTCATAGATGACCAGGACTATGGTGGGCACTGATGCACTATCATAGATCTTTCTCACCCTATGGTGGCAGTATGACCCACATTCTGATATTGCTCCTGTCATGGGAAGGGTGTGGATGCCCATGGTCTACATGATGCAGGAGGATGATGATGTCTTACAGTGAGGACAGAGCTCTGATCCTCAAAGGGTGACTGTGAATGACTGTGTCCTGTCTGGCTGAAGACAGCTTGTGAACTCCCAATGACCAGGATAATACCAGAGTGGTCATACATGAACAGAGCCATCCATCCTGATATAGGCTCTTCCTTAGGGTGTTGCTGAGGATCTATGCCATTGATGCCAGAGGAATAGCTCTCACAAGGATGTAGCCACTAGGTTCTTTGTGCTGAGATCAGACTTTCCCAAATGATTGGTTGAGTGGTGAGATTGACCATACAGTGAGGGTCCTCATGGCCAAGGTGACACTGGCAATCAGTGAGCTGACATCTTCACAGTTGCAAGATGGAGATGGCACTGTTTGTCAGCATCCAGCCTTTGTGAGTTAGATGCATGCCATTGTGTATGCAGCAAGTTTGAAGTTATGGAATGAGAGCAGGGCGGCATCAAGAGGGTGCAAGAACTTAGGCTTAATACATTGCAAAAGTACCCACATACTGACATAAGTGCTCGTTATCTACAAGTGGCTAACAACACACGTTCCCACACTGTGCAACTATAACTTCTGTTATGGATTTGCCTAGGAGCAGCAAGGGACAAAAATTTAACAATGCATGATAGGATATGATGCACCCAGCAACAGATAACCTGCCTAGCGACAGCAGTAACAAGTATTCAAAGGGATGATGACATGCAACCTTTCCCAGTAGCAAGATTAGCAGGTACCCAAAACAAATCAGGTGTAAATAGCTCCAACAGCAGGAATCACTTACCTAGATGACTAAAAGATCAGTGGAGATATAGAGGTGCTAATTTATAGTGATCATGCTCTATCCTTGTGTTTCCCCCAGGTTCTGACATCAAGATAGAAAAACTGATTCCTGAACTATGACCTGGCCAAGCGTTGCCAGAGGAGACCTAAGAGCAAGTTACATCACGCAAGTGCACCCTCCACAGTCACCTTTATGGATCCCTGTGAGTGATTAGATAGGGTGATGAGCTCATCATGAGTTTGCAGGAGGAGGAAAGAGAGGTGGTGACACAATGTAATCTCTGAGAAAATGTGCTTCTTTCATTGGTGATAAGAATGGATGCAATCGAGGCTGCATCTTCACTGGAAGCATTCCCTCTGGCAGCTCAAAATGAGTTCCAGAATATGCCATCTTAAGGGCTAAGGGCTCAGCTGAAACATATCTGAATTCTCCATGAAATGGAGAGCACTGCAGACCACCCGCCACAATGCACAAGACCTTTACAGGAGTGTGCTGCAGGGTGCCACTCCACTTGTCAAGAAACTCAACAGCATCTTGAGAAGGTCGATGGTCTGCTCATCCTTGTGAGCAGCTGACTCCAGATCTAGTACCTCAGTGGCTCCATCTCAGGGTCGCAACAGGGGATGAGTGCTATCTCTTCAAATTATTTCCCTAACCATCAGGAATTGCTGGTGTTTGAGGGTTGGAATGAAGAGTTGTGGTGCCCTGGACTGGTAGAAAGTAGCTGCATACATAAAGGAGGCACTTGTTGTGGTCACAGACTAGTTGAACACTGAGGTGATGGAAGTCCATCCTGTTGATGAGTCTAACTGGGTGGACAGTAACAATTCGATGGCTACATGGGTAAAATTGATGATCCCCAGCAGCTGGAGGGAATTCACCAATGGAGCTGAAACCCACTGTCCTTTGCAGCTGGGAAGGATTGAATAAACTGCTCTGTTCTCACAAATATGGCATCAATAACCTGTGAGGAGCAATAGTATGTAATTATTTGTCAGACACCACTAAGATCTGCGGTTGATCTTTGGACAGAGCCATAAGCAACAATGTTCAAGGCCACAGTGACATTGAGGCTGTGAAGTTTGAGGTCCTCCTCAAGAAGGGCACAAAGCTCTGTAACCATCTGCCTGGAGAGTTTCTGTCTATTGCCGCACAGAATTTCAAACATAATTAAGTAACTTCACCTTCAGCGGTAGGCCTTTGTTGAGGGTAGGACACCCATGTCCTTCCTGCCCTTCTCCTTTTCTATCCTGATGCTTGGCATTCTGCCTTCTGTGGGAGCTGTTGTTTCTCATCACCACAGGATTTGAAATCTGAGACCCTTGCTCACATTGTCAGCTGCTGCCTTTCTAATGTTTAGGTGCCTCCCAATTGTACTTGAAAGCCTTATCCCTTTCTCTTATGTCCTGCAATACCAGGAGGATGACAATGCCTTCCACAACCTGAGTGTTTGCTGAACACTCCAGACTGATGGTACCAGTGTGCCCAATGCCTGAGCCTGCCTCTGCACCATTCTCCGTTTTACACCCACCCCCCCATGGAATGAATGTGACCTGCTGTGTTGCTACAGCTGTGCAGCTGGTCTGCCTCTGACCCTGTATGCAGGTCTTTCTCCCTTGGCCCCTGTTCCCTTATCTCCCACTAATATTTCCAGTCTGAGCAGGCACCAGGAAATTTCAAGGTCATTGTCCATTACTGTGTGGCTTCAGATTTGCCTTCAATACAGAATTTTGCATATCTGTTGGTAACCGTAAAGCTTGCTAGTTGTGGAGGCCCAGTGTGCAGTCTGTGCATCAGTACCAAAATCTCAACATGACCCTTAAAAAGCTCACAATGAGCCACTTAATGGTTTTAATTGTACCCATTGACAGATCAGGCTGGCTTTTGGGATGACTTCCCCCTGCCCTAACAAAACCTGGCGCCAGATCAGAAATTCCAGCTTAAGTGCTCAAAGCATACATTTCAATGAGCTAAAATAAGTCATAAATATAATCTTTCATTTTTCTGGTATTATCAGCAATGTGTTTCCAATAAAAAGATGTTCATGTGAGTTAGCATCATTTGCCAATCCTTACTTAGATTATCTGGTCTAAATGTAAAGCAAGTGCTCCAAATTTTACATTAAGATAAAAGTCACATTCTGCGAATCAAATTTATGTCAGAGCTTTGTAATTATTTCCGTTTTTAAACTAATTCAATTCAGATAATCTAATCTTCAATTCTAAATTGTCACTGAATTTCATTAGGATAAATAAGGTATTACTACAGAGAAGTATTGAAATAGGTACATGAAGAAGAAGTGAAAAATTTTATACCAAATCAGTTGCTCACAATGAAAGCTCACCATATGATTAGCATCACAAAAGTGTGCTGAAAGCTATAGGTTTATGCCTGAACTTGGCTGGTTTGTATTCAAATTAGAGATTGGCTAATTGTAAAGAAAAGAACAGAATAGGAGGAGTGAAGTGGTTGATGAGTAAAGGCAGAAGAGAATTTCAAAATCAAAATGTTGGTGGAATGGATGCATTGTATGTCATAAAGCACAGGGATGATAAGGATGGATGGGACTTGGTATGTTTTGGCGAATAGGAAATAAAGTTTGGATGAATTCATGTTAATGCAGGGCGAAAGATAACTTGCATTTAAATATTGCTTTTCATGACCTCAGATATCGCAAAGTGCTTTACAGATTTTGAATTTGTACTGCAGTTGTGATATTTTTACATATCATGCTGTCAAAACAATGAGATAAATGATTTGCTGGTGTAGGTTGAGGGATCAATGTTGGTGATAACAATGGAAGAACATAACCTCAAAATGCGCCATTCACCTGAATAGATATGGGATCACAATTTAATGACTCATCTGAAATATCAAAGTCAACAATTTAAATGGTACCTACCATGTGGGAAAATATCTTATGGTACTTCATAAGAACGATATAGAACAAAAAAAAAGACACTAAGCCAAATCAAGAGTTATCAGAATGGATGCTGAAAAGCTTGGTAAAAGAGGTGGCTTTAAGGAGCATCTTGAATGCAAAGATTGGTGGAGGGACAAAGAGGTTTAAGAAAGTTATTCCGTAGCCTTGGACTTAGATGTCTGAAGGTCCAGCCATCAATAATAGAGTGAAGGGAGACGTTTGAAGAATGTGCGGTTCTTGAATGGTTCTATGACAGGAAGGTTTTAGAGACAGGGAGAACTGAGGCCATGGAGGAAGTTACTGAGTTAGGGAGAAGTGAAGCATTTGATGATTAGAGGCAGAAGAGAATTTCAAAATTAAATGCTGGTGGAACAGGATGCAATGTCAGTCAGTGGCACCATGCTGATAATGATGGATAGGACTTGGTATAGGTTGGGATATCGGAAGTAAAGTTTTGAATGAATTTATGTTTATGGAGAGTGGAAGATATGGGGCTAACTGGGAAGGCATTAGAATAGACACGCCTGGAGGATTTTAGTAGCAAAATAAGTTGTGACATGATGTTATGACCATATGAGGAGTGATAAAATTTACTTCACTTTTCTACCACTTCAGGTCTAACCGTAGCAGGTTTTCTTTTGTAATTTATGAGGTATGAATTCAATGTCTGTGTTTAACCATGTTTGTGTTGTTTGCAAAACAATCATTCTGGCAGGTGTTCTTCAGTTTAAAACACAAAATAAAAAGATTTTTTATCGAACTAAAACCCATGCCCTTATTTTCGCAACATACATACAAACATGCAAAATTACAAGTTCTGCAGGGGGAAGTTGCTCTTTGGCCAAATTTGAGCTTGAATGATAGAAATAGTTCATTGGTTATGAGGTTTTTGCTGCCATCCATGGCTGACTCAAAATCTTTCCATGGTGATCTTGAAATTTCCATTGAGTTGAAGGTGATGTAAGTTTAGTTTAACGTTGCAGTCTTACTGTTTTTAAATACAGTTTGCCATTTACAATAGTTGATTATATTGTATCTTCTTTTCAATGGACATTCTCGATCTCCAAGCTGGATTTCAAACTGTAACGAAAATAGAGACTTGAGCTTGAGAGAGAGGGGGCAAAGAGAT
Organism: Carcharhinus amblyrhynchos; assembly: GCF_965287045.1. Lineage (NCBI taxonomy): Eukaryota > Metazoa > Chordata > Chondrichthyes > Carcharhiniformes > Carcharhinidae > Carcharhinus > Carcharhinus amblyrhynchos. The sequence continues at coordinate 95,091,804 of NC_137326.1, read as the reverse complement.
AATATTACTGATCCACTGGCAGATTTATTTTGTCTTAGCAGCTTGGGTGTTAATAAAATACATTTCAATGTGATTATTCGAATCATATGACCTTTCTCCCCATAGTGATTTCAGAAGGTAATTGATTAGGTCACATCTGGACAGACTGTGATTATTGTTTTATGGCCGAGACCATTAAATTCTCTAATGTCACCTGATTTGTTATGATGATATAGGAAGAACACTTTCTAAATAACCATTTTCCCAGTTAATATTTTGGCTAGAATTTTCTGCTCCCTGTAGCATGTTTCCTGGTAGTAGAGGCAGCTCACAATTGGCTAACAGTTGGACAGGAAGATCTTGCCAATAGAAAGGCGGGAAAATCCTGCCTCTGCCTCTACTTGCACAGTATCTTTATAGTAATGCAACTTGTGAGGTCCGTACAGTTTCAGTTTTACTTTTGAGGTAATTCTTGATATCGGACTGTGAAATTCCATAGGAAATTGTCTTGACATGTCTCAACTGTAATTCACAATGGAAACATTCTGAAACTGATCAACTTGTAATACCAGATGCCAAGTGACTTGTGATAGCCAACTTTAGTCAACGTATTTGTTTTATTTTTAAAAGTCCTTTTAAAGCAGTTCAATATATTTGACCAGCCAATGAAATTAAAGATGATCACATATGCCCATGTAAAGCCATTGTGGCAATGGACAGAGATGGGCAATGTTACAGAAGTGGATATGAGGTCTTGTAGTGAGAGGATATGGCTCAGAAACTCAAAATCAAAAAGGGTGTAGCATTTCCAACATTTTCTCTACACAAGTTATCAATCCAAATGTGTTCAACTCATGGACTGGAAATTGAACCCATACATATCTGATTTAATCAGTTGAGCCAAGCATCAAATGGGATATGTAGTCTTTCCACTGCATGTAATTTAAGTTGATGAATTTTATGTTTTAAAATAATGGAGTAGAATCTACTGTGTGCAGTTATAATAGACTGATATAAAGCAATGTTGACCAGTAGAAATTGTTGACTTGCCAAATGTGTGGCTATAGCAACACTGTTTTAGCTACATGCAATAATAATTGTGAAGGTTCACTTTTGCAAAGAATTTCACATTTATCAGGTTAAAAGCACTGTTCATGCTCCAGGAGAATCATGATCTGTGCTGGCAGTGCAATAGCAATTTGTGCAAAAGAAGCAGAGATGACATAATTGTCTTCAGTAGCACCTGAATTCCAGTTTCAGATCACTATTCAGTAACCCATACTGCAAGGTGTACAAATATGAATATTGTTAAATGCTAGGATTTGATGTGGCTTTGCGTGAAGTTGGGCAACTGATGCACATTATCTGGGTTTACAATAGAAAAGTATATACCTCAACAAAGTGCTTGTTCCTATTTAATCATACGCCAGCAAAGAAAATAGCGCTTCATATAATTCTAATAGAATGCTCTCTTAGAAAAGGAGAAAAGGGCACCAGAAAAAATGGGGAAGGTCTTAAGCAAAGAAAAAGTTAAATTATCAGTTTAATTCACTAAATAATATCAAGTAATATGATAGATTAAGTGAGTTGTCAAAACTATGCCAATGTGGAGGATATGTGGGGTCATTCCTTTTAGACTGCAAAAAGATAAGCTAGAAAAGGTGAGAAGTGGAAATAGTTAGGGAAGAGGGATTTAGGGGTACACATACAGTTAATAGACAGGTACAAAGAATAATTAAAAAAGGTTAATGGAATGTTTACCTCAAAGGGTCTAGAATACAGAGGATGACATTGCAGTTTTATTAATTTGTGGGACATGGGCATTGCTAGCTGTCCAACATTTATTGCCTATCCCTGGTTGCCTGAGGACAGTTGAGCGTCAACCATATAGCTGTGGCTCTGGAGTCACATGTAGGTTAGAACAGGTAAGGACAGCAGATTTCCTTCCCTAAAGGACATCAGTGAATCAGATAGGTTTTTTCCCACAGTTGACAATGGTTTCATGGTCATCTGTAGATTCTTAATTCCAGATTTTTTTACTGAATTCAAATTCCACCACCTGCTATGGTGGGATTTGAACCTGGATCCCCAGAACGTTAGCTGAGTTTCTGGATTAGTTGTCCAGCGGTAATACCACTAAGCCATTGCCTCTGCCAAATGTTAATGTATAAAGCTCTGGGTTTAGACCCTATTTAGAATAACAATTTTAGTTACTAAGGGAATAATTTCCCTCAAGAGCTTCAGAACTCTGCTGTCACGGACCAAAGGGTGTCAGACTGCATTGGGAACAGTCACCTGGCTATGATTTTCCATTAATTGGCCAATTAATGGCCAGACAGCAGGTTTGCCATTCAATTAAAGATGGCGATAGGTTGGGTGGGCACTTGCAGCTGGAAGGCCAATAGGAAATCTCAGCACTGTCAATATAGGCTATCTTTTCAGGTAAACCATTGTCGATTGTGGAAAAAACCCATCTGGTCCACTAATGTCCTTTAGGGAAGGAAATCTGCTGTCCTTACCTGTTCTGACCTACATATAACTCCAGAGCCACAACAATGTGGTTGACGCTCAACTGTCCTCGGGTGACCAGGGATGGGCAATAAATACTGCCTCAGCAGGAGCCTGGCAGGCACAAAGATCTCTAAGGCTGGCTGGAGCTTGCCTACCACCACCGCCCCGCCCCACAAATAGCTTTGCATTCAGAAGTTGCTTCCAGGCAGCGACACTATTCCTCAAAACTTCCTGGAACCTACAGGTTGACTGGAAAATTACAATTGGTCTCCAACAATGGGCCGTTAACAAACTTGTAGGCAGATATAAGTATCCTGTGTTCCGCTTCAAAAAAATAACCTGGAGGGATGGAGCTGGAGAACTGGCATGCTGGCTGTTGATGTTAACTTGCATGCCTGCCATCCACATTGGGACCTGAAGATTCAGCCATCTACCAGAAAGGATATGGGGATGCAAAGCTGATACATGAAAATGAGACTAAGAAGGTAAATTATAAGGACAGGGGAAACAGACTAAATTTGTATTCCCTTTAGTATAAAATATTAAAAGGTCATTTAATTGAGTTTTTTTTTATTCATTCGTGGGATATGGGCGTTGCTGGCCGGCCAGCATTTATTGCCCACCCCTAGTTGTCCTTGAGAAGATGGTGATGAGCTGCCTTCTTGAATCACTGCAGTCCATGTTCTCTGAATTGACTTACAATGCCGTTAGGAAGGGAATTTCAGGATTTTGACCCAGCAACTGCAAAGAGATGGTGATACATTGCCAAGTCAGGATGATGAGCGTCTTTGAGGGGAACTTGCAGGTGGTGTGGTTCCCATTTATCTGCTGCCCTTATCCTTCTAGATGAAAGTGGTCAAGGGTTTGGAAGGTGCTGTCTAAGGATCTTTGGTGAATTTCTGTAGTGCACCTTGTAGATAGTACACACTGCTGCTATTGAGCGTCAGTGGTGGAGGAATTGTAGAACGTGGTGCAAAGCAAGTGGGTTGCTTTGTCCTGGAATGGAGTCAAACTTCTTGAGTGTTGTTGGAGCTGCATTCATCCAGGCAAGTGGGGAATATTCTATCACACTCCTGACTTGTGCCTTGTAGACGGTGGATTGGCTCTGGGGAGTCAGGAGATGAGTTAGTCACTGCTGTATTCCTAGCCTCTGATCTGCTCTTGTAGCCATTGTGTTTATGTGGTGAGTCCAGTTGAGTTTCTGGTCAATGGTAGCCCCAAGGATGTTGACAGTGGGTGATTCAGTGATGATTACACTATTGAATGTCAAGGGGCGGTGGTTAGAGTATCTCTTAATGGTGATGGTCATTACTTGCCATTTATGTGGCACAAATGTTACTTGCCACTTGTCAGCCCAAGCCTGCATATTGTCCAGATCTTGTTGCATTTGAATATGGACTGCTTCAATATCTGAGGAGTCGTGAATGGTGCTGAACATTGTGCAATCATCAGCAAACATCTTTTAAAGATGATTAAATAAATTGATAGGGTAGATAATGGTACAGTGATGTGTTGATCATAGAACTCTACAGTGCAGAAAGAGGCCCTTTGGCCCATCGAGTTTGCACCGAACACAATTCCACCCAGGCCCTGCCCCCATATTATACCCACTAATCCCTCTATCCTATGCATCCCTGGACACTAAGGGGCAATTTCTTAGCATGGCCAATCAACCTAATCCACACATCTTTGGATTGTGGGAGGAAACCTGAGCACCCGGAGGAAACCCACGCAGACACGAGCAGAATGTGCAAACTCCACACAGACAGTGACCCGAGCCAGGAATCAAACCCACTGTGAAGCAGCAGTGCTAACCACTGTGCTACCGTGCCGCCCTAAATGATGTCAAATATTAAATGTCAATTTCATCTGCTGGGCTTCGTATGGAATTTTAAAAGAAAAGACAATTTAACAGTTGAAACAATCATTATGGAAGCAGTCATGTGGTCAGGATCACCATTTTGAAATGCCTTTTATTACAAAAATCTTGTTTGCTTTGGAGGAGTCTAGGAATGAATATCTGAAGGCAACAAAAAGCCTGGTTGCCTGCCTCTTTCTTTTTCTCTCTCTCAACTAACTTGGACCCTGGTTTTGATTATATCATGTATGGGCAGCAGGCAAAGAAATTCTAAAAAAACCCAAATTCAACGGTAGGAAAAAATGAAGGACTGCAGTTTAAGAACTCTGTCAGCCATGAACAACATTGAAGAACTTGCAATCAGTGAACTGTAAATTATTTGCCTTTTCTTGCTGAATTTGCATTTGGCCAAAAATTTACAGCCTCTACTTGTAACTTGCATTTTTTTATGTGCGTGGATGTGCGTGTGCGTGTGTGCACGTGCATCAGTCAGGATATATAATCTTTTTTAACAATATTACCTGAGTGGGTTTTTAACACAGTAAAAACCATCTCCTTACATGTTTAAACTCAAGAAAACCTGTCAGACTGAGTTATTTGCGATTAGCAGGTAAATAGTTGAGTGCATGCACTGAATTGGCGCATTATGAAATATAACTCTTTCACAGTCAACTAAGAAGTGGGTCAAAGGCTGTAATCCTTGCACTCTTTCTTAGCTGGTTATACCAATCGACAGAAAATCTTCCTCCTGATGGGGGAGTCCTAAACAAGGCGACATGGACAAAATATTAAAATTAGAACTAGGTCGTTCAGGGATGATGTCTTGAAGGTACTAGAAATGTGGAATTTTGTGCACTAAAAAGCTGTTAAGACTTGGTCAATTGGAAATGTCTAAAATGAGGTGAATAGATTTTTGTTAGGTCAGGGATATTAAAGGTTAAGAACATAAGAACATCAGAAATAGGAGCTGCAGTAATAGGATCATGGCTGATCTTTGATGTCAACCTCACTTTTCTGCTTGATTATCATATCTCTTAGAGTTCAAAAATGATTGAACTCAACCTTTAGTGTACTCAACAACTGAGCAAAACACAATTCTCTGGAGGTAGAGAATATCAAAAGTTCAAAACCATCAGAGTGAAAAAAAATCTCTTGTTTCAGTCCAAAATGGCTGATCTGTTTTCCTGAGACTGTAGAGATGAGTTCTGGGTTCTCCAATTGACGTAGTGGTATGTGTTAGTGTGCATATGTAAGATATATGTTGGAATTGGACATATATTTTTACATAATGTTAGGAACATAAATCTAAGTTGTGGCAAAAGTAATATTGGGCAATCCTGTTGGCTACATTGACAGTATGTTGTGTACTACATGCAAATATACAGTCTACTAAGTGAATTGCTAGGTGAATGTACTTACCTTCGCTGGATTCCGGGGAAGTGCCGGAAGATTGGAAAACGGCTAATGTTACGCCGTTCTTTAAGAAGGGTGCCAGGCAAAAGGCGGGGAATTAGAGGCCTGTTAGTTTAACGTCTGTTGTAGGTAAAATGTTAGAATCCGTCATCAAGGAGGAAATAGCGAGGCATCTTGAGGGGAACTGCTTGATAGAGCAGACGCAGTACGGTTTCCTTAAAGGGAAGTTGTGTCTGACAAATTTACTGGAGTTCTATGAGGATGTGTCTAGGGTGGTGGATAGAGGAGAGCCGGTGGATGTGGTCTTTCTGGATTTTCAGAAGGCGTTTGACAAGGTACCTCACAAGAGGTTATTACAGAAGGTCGGGGGCATGGAGTTGGGGGTAGGGTGTTAGCGTGGATAGAGGACTGGTTGTCAAACAGAAGGCAGAGAGTGGGGGTCAATAGGTGCTATTCGGATTGGCGGATGGTGACTAGTGGAGTGCCCCAGGGGTCGGTGCTGGGGCCTCAGCTATTTACCATTTATATAGATGATCTGGAGGAGGTAACCGAGTGTAGGGTGTCGAAATTTGCTGATGACACCAAAATTGGTGGAAAGGCAAATTGTGCGGAGGGTGGGGAGAGTCTACAGAAGGATCTAGATAGGCTGGGCGAATGGGCCAGGAAATGGCAAATGGAATTTAATGTTGGCAAGTGCGAGGTGGTCCACTTTGGTAGGAATAATGGTAGGAAGGATTATTACTTACGTGGAGAAAAACTGCAGCAGGCGACGGTGCAGAGGGACCTCGGGGTCCTTGTGCATGAGTCGCAAAAACCCAGCTTGCAGGTGCAGCAGGTGGTCAGGAAGGCGAATGGGATGCTGGCCTTCATCGCGAGGGGGATTGAATATAAAAGTAGGGAGGTCTTGCTGCGGCTGTATAGGGCATTGGTGAGGCCGCAGCTGGAGTACTGTGTGCAGTTTTGGGCGCCGTACTTACGCAAGGATATTTTGGCCTTGGAGGGAGTGCAGAGGAGGTTTACTAGGCTGATGCCAGAGTTCAGGGGGTTGAGCCATGAGGAGAGGCTGAATAAACTAGGCTTGTACTCGTTAGAGTTTAGAAGAATGAGGGGAGATCTCATTGAGACGTATAAGATGATGAATGGGATGGATAGGATAGAGGTGGAGAGGCTCTTCCCACTCAGAAAGGATAGTAGGACTAGGGGGCATAGCCTCAAGATAAAGGGGGGGCGGTTTAGAACGGAGTTGAGGAGGAACTTCTTCACTCAAAGGGTGGTGAATCTCTGGAATTCTCTGCCCGTTGAAGTGGTGGAGGCTGCCTCGCTAAATATTTTTAAGACGCGGGTTGATGGGTTTTTGATGAGAGAGGGGATTAAGGGTTATGGGGAGAGGGCGGGAAAGTGGAACTGAGCCACGACAGATCAGCCATGATCTTATTGAATGGCGGGGCAGGCTCGAAGGGCTAGTTGGCCTACTCCTGCTCCTATTTCTTATGTTCTTATGTTCAAATATGATACTCACCAAGAGTATCTGTGATAGATCTATGATTTGTATTCGGCAGTGAAAATATCGTTAGCGGAAGAGAAGATAAAGTCAGCCAGGATTCTTACTCCTGATTGCCATCCAGTGGCGCATTCTGGAATGTGCATGTGTGCGGACATTAGTAAAATTCCTTTTGGTTTGTATGTAAGAGTCGTAGAAGTTTAGCATGGAAACAGACTCTTTGGCCCAACCTGTCCATGCCGCCCAGTTTTTAACCATTAAGCTAGCCTTAATTGCCTGCATTTGGCCCATATCTCTCGATACCAATCTTACCCACATACTTCTAAATGCTTTTTAAAAGACAAAATTCTCTATTATTACTTCTGGCAGCTCGTTTTAGACACTCACTACCCTCTGTGTGAAAAAGCTGCTCCCTGCACCCTTTGGTATCTCTCTCTTTTCACCATAAACCTATGCTCTCTTGTCTTAGACTTCCCTACCTTTGGGAAGAGTTGTTGACTATTTACCTTATCTACATCCCACATTATTTTATATACCTCTGTAAGATTACTCCTAAACCCCCCATACTCCAGGGAAAAATATCCTGGTCTATCCAACCTCTCTTTATAACTCAAACCACCAAGCCCTGGTAGCATCCGAGTAAGTCTTTTCTCAGTCTTTCTGGTTTAATAATATCCTTTCTTTAGTAGGCTGATCAGAACTGTACACAGTATTCCAAGTGTTCCCTTAGCAATGTCTTGTACAACTTCAATAAAACTTCCCAACTCCTGCATTCAATGTTCTGACCAAAGAAGCCAAGCATGCCAACTGTTCACCACCCTGTCCACCTGTGGCTCCACTTTCAAGGAGGTTTCTTTGTTCTATAACTCTCCCCAACATCTTACCATAAACTGAATAAGTCTTGCCCTGGTCCGATCCATCAAAATGTATCACCTCGCATTTACCTAAATTAAGCTCCATCTGCCATTCATTAGCCCACTGGCCCAATTGATCAGGATCCCATTGCAATCCTAGATAACCTTTGACACTGTCCACTATGTCACCACATCTTCAAAAAAGCTGACACAGGTAGGCACCTTAGTCAGTTACTCCATTCCTAGCCCATCCACTATTCCAATTTCAACAGTGAATCCTGGACATAGTGTCCTTTTAAGCCAAATTCCTGGCTCCATTACATCCTTTCAAGTTTTCACTCAGAGTTTCTCAAAATAATGAGCTTGGAAAAACATGAATCCTTATCAATTCTCTTCACAATCGCTGCAAGGTTTAATAGACTTTACCATTTTCAAGTTGTTTATGCATCTTTTGATGTTGTTTCCCATCTGCCATCAGTCAAGTTGTATGTCCATCAATCAAACTCCATCTCCTGATTCTACACGACAGCTGCCCATTCCGTGCAAGGCTATTCATTATCCTGGTCAGTTGAATGCAGTAAAAAATGTCTTATGATAAATAAAAAAAAAATTGATATTAGTAGTCCAATTTAGAAAGGGAACGCAGATATGGACCAAACTACTGCCCAGTCACACTTTGGCAAATTAAATCACAAGGCTGTGTTCCTGCTCCCGGCTTACAAGCAAAACTGAAATGGGAGAATCCATTAAACAGAGTTGTGCAATGATAGTCTGAGGAATCGGATGATCTCCTAGGGGGCTGCTTCGAGTCAGTGGACTGGTCAATATTTAAAATCTCAGCAAACAACCTGAACGAGTACGCCACTACAGTAACTGACTTCATTAGCAAATGTGTAGAAGACTGTGTGCTAAAGGAGCAAATCCGCTTGTTTCCAACCAGCAACCATGGATGAATAGGGATATCCACTGTTTGCTGAAGTCCAGGTCTGAGGCGTTCAAGCCAGGCGACCTTGACCCATACAAGAAATCTACGGAGAGCCATCAAAGATGCCAAAAGATAATAATAGATCAAGCTAGCCACACAGACTCCCACTGACTATGCCAAGATCTGCAAGACATAACAGGCTAAAGATAAAGGCATGTAAAATTGCAGGTTCCAATGCACCCCTCCCCAATGACATTCTACATCTGTTTTGAGCAACAGGTCACTGACAGCATGCCCTCCATCCAGGAACCTCGGTTGAATCTATATCTGAAATCACCATTGGAGACATCAGAGCAGCCTTCTCGAAATTCAACCTACAGAAGGTGACTGGCCCATGTGGGGTACCCGGATGAGTACTCAGATCCTTTTTTTGATTTTGACTTGATTTGATTTATTATTGTCACAAGTATTAACATACAGTGAAAAGTATTGTTTCTTGTGCACTATACAGACAAAGCATACTGTTCATAGAGAAGGAAACGGGAGTGCAGAATGCAGTGTTACAGTTATAACTAGGATGTAGAGAAAGATCAACTTAATGCAAGGTAGATCCATTCAAAAGTCTGATGGCAACAAGGAAGAAGCTGTTCTTGTGTTGGCTGGCACGTGACCTCAGCTTATTTATCTTTTTCCAAACAGAAGAAGATGAAAGAGGCTGCATGGGGTCCTTAATTATGCTGGCTGCTTTGCCGAGGCAGTGGGAAGTGTAAACAGAGTCAATGGATGGGAGACTGGTTTGCGTGATGGATTGGGCTACATTCACGACCTTTTGTAGTTTCTTATGGTCTTGGGCAGAGCAGGAACTATACCAAGCTGTGATACAACCAGAAAGAATGCTTTCTGTGCTTTCTGATCCTGTGCGGATCACTGGTGGCGTATTCGCAGACATTTTTAATCTGCCTTTACACCAATCTGAGATCCCTATTTGCTTCAAGAAGACAACCATCATCCTGGTACCAAAGAAAAGCCAGACAACGTGCCTTAATGATTATTGTCCGGTGGCTCTGATGTCCATCATTATGAAGTGCTTTGAAAGGTTAGTCATAACACAAATCAATTTTGGCCTCCCAGATTGTCAGGATCTGCTACATTTCGCTTAACGCTGCAACAGGTCCACAGCAGATGCCATCTCCCTAGTCCTACACTCAACCTTGGACTACCCAGATAACAAGGACACCTATGTCAGACTCCTATTTATTGACTACAGCTCAGCCTTCCACACTATTATTCCTATGAAACTCATCTCCAAACCTTGTGGCCTGGGCCTTGGCACCTCCCTCTGTGACTGGATCCTGAACTTCCTAACTCATAGACCACAATCAGTAAGGATAGACAACAATACCTCCTCCATGATCATCCTCAACACCAGCGCCCTACAAGGCTGTGTTCTCTGCCTCTGACTGTACTCCTTATACACCTATGACTGTGTGGCCAAATTCGCCTCTAACTCGATACTGTATGCTAATACATGTGACAATAATAAATCAAATCAAATCAAGCACCAGCTATGAATGGTCAATATGGAAAACAAAGTATCGGGAAAACACATCATTATTGATTAATTATTTTATACTTAATCAAAGCACAATCACACGAGGTTTGGAAATTAATTTTAAATATTAAATACATATTTAAAATCAAGAGCAAAGCCAAAATAAAATATGAAAATAGAAAGTTGCAAAGATTAGTGGCTGCAGTTCTATACCTGGTCATTAGAACATAATATTAAAAATTATCTGCCTAAATTTATATGTCTGTAAATATATTGCTGCAGTAAATAAATAGTGTGATCTGAATCATTTTCTTGTGTTAGCATTGCGAGCTTTCCAATCTATTTGTTTGGTGTAATACAGTTAATTTTCTTGTTTTAATAAAATATTTTATTATTTGTGTCTCAAATAGACTCCTGTGAATTTGTTCAGCAACTTCGCATGGTTTCTAAAAATTTGTTAGGATCTAGCAAGCCACGTTGCACTCCTGGATCTGATTTGTCCAGTAGTAACATCAATTGGGAACATAACACATGAATATGAGAATTTCCCTGGTCCCCTCCCTAGGCTTTACCCACGGGTGCTCTAGGAAGCCAGTTATATGAAGGTGTATACAGGTGTCAGGTCCCACCTCTCTACAAATTCTGGTTGCCACTGAAAATCCCAAATCCAGATTGACAGTGAGTAGCAGGAAATCCTTTCTTCGGAAGTCTCTGCCGCCTGGCCCTACCTCAATTTGTTATTTGCTTTTTAATAGATGGATGGTTGTTCTGCCTCTGACATTATAATGCAGAATTGTGAACTCGCTGCAACTAGTTCTCTTGTGCTCCTTTGTGGAGTTTTCACTGATCTGCCAGAAGAAGATCCATGGGAGTCCAGTATTCTAATGCCAACTCTGGAAAACAGTGCACACAAAATGGAATGCATGCATACAAGCGAAATAAAATTCTCTCCTAGCCAATAAATACAAAGCTTGGCTAAATTGCCTTTGCAACTTTCTAGATCCTCTGTCAACTCTGCAGCCTTCTATGAGTTCTTATGTTGTTGCAATTCTGGCTCTTTATGCGTCTCCCATTTCCTTTGCTCTATCATTGGCTTTGTGCCTTCAGCTGACCTCAAGTTTGCAATTCCATATCTAATCCTCGTCACTTTTCTGTCACCCCCTTTAAGACTCGCTGTCCAATCTACTCCTCTAACCAAGTTTTTGGTCACCTTCATTTCCTTGGCTCAATTTTTGTCTGATTGTACTCTTGCCTTGGGGAATATAAGTACATTATAGGTTCTACATAAATGGAAGTAGTTGTCGTGGCTTCTTGAGTGGGAAGCCCCTCTTCTGTACATGTATAATTCTTTGGATGCTCACAGCCATTTTAAAAGTTCTGATGGATGAGTCACTCTTAATTGCTCTTGGCCATGATTCTCCTGAATTGGGACTAAGTGCCCACGTCAGGGAGAAAACAGCAAACATTCTTGCTGGAGCTGGGAGTGTCTGTAAGGTGGGATTCTCCCAACTGAAAGATGCTAATGATCTCATTTTAAGAAACCCCCCAACCAGCCCCAATATCAGGGCACTATTTTTAAAGTGTGCCCTGATCTCTGTGCTTGGAGACAGGTCCTACTGCCCACAAAAAATGAAATGCTGCCCCACACACTGAACAGAGGAGCACCACCAACCCTCACCAATGAGGGGCATTCTTCCTACCACCCACCTCAGTATCATGCAGGCGTGAGGGTTACTCGACCCAGCCTCCGCTCTCAGTCCCCTGTTCCCTCTCCCCTGAGACTCCCCTCCTCAAAAGCGTAAAAGTGGGAGTTAAGTCACTTACTCCACCTGAAGAAACCATAGGTTGTCAATCAGACTTAGCATCTACAATGTAAACATTGTGGTTCAGGTCATTTGAGATGCATTCAAGCAAGAAGGGAAGTGTAAATAAATGACTGGGACACAAATAGAAATCCACTGACTATCAATGGAGGTCTTTTTCAAACCACAGTATGTTGAAATTGATAGCGATCAAATGTGTTGCAATGATCTTCACGAGGCCCATGAGATTGAGGTTGGCTTCATGGATTATGAGCTCCTTGATTGAGGTAATTAATGCCCAAAAAGATTGGCAATCACTGCCTGCCCAATCAGGAATCTCACAATGTCAAAGCTACTAACACTCCAGATTCTGACTTGGTATCTCAAGCACTCTTAGGAGTGGAATTGAGTTTGTAAATAAAGGGAATTTGGTGGAGGGACACCAACTTCTGGAGAGTTATTTCAGTGACAATGATGAAAAAGAACGATCCTAAGGAATTTGCTTGTTGATAGCTGGCTTCGCCTGTGATAAGCCATTTTCAGCTGTCATATCCTACTGTGCAGAACTAGGCCCAATATGTGGAACACATATGTTACTTTTTTAGGACTTACAACATCATTACAGATGAAAAGCAACAGGTCATTCTTCTGACCGCTTGTGGACTTGCCATTATTCGCAGCTTAACTTTTCCAGAGGCACCAGATACCAAATCCTTCCAGGAATTGGCAGACCTAGAGAGGAAATAGAATCATTGAATCCCTACAGTACAGAATTAGGTCAATTGGCCCATCAAGTCTGTACTGAGCACGATCCCACCCAGGCCCTATTCCCGTATCCCCACATATGTACCCTGTTAATCCCCCTGACACTAGGTTCAATTTAGCACGGCCAATCAACCTAACACACACATCTTTGGACCATGGGAGGAAACCGGAGCACCCGGAAGAAATCCATGCAGACACGGGGAGAATGTGCAAATTTCACACAGACAATAATTTGAGGCTGGAATTGAACCTGGGACCCTGGCACTGTGAGGCAGCAATGCTAACCACTGTGCCACTGTGCTGCCCCTAATATTATGACAATGTGCCAGGTCTTCGCTTTTGAGGACCTGTAGGAAAGTCCACCTGATGCAGATCCAATGGGGAGGTCGGTGAATAGTGGGAGGGAACTGCATCAGGTTTCAAGCCTGCAAATAATATGTAGAGTAGTGAATTTGAATATTTAATGGATTCCTGCAACTACGGATAGGAACACGATCCAGGCCAGCAGTGTGGGCTGGGAGCTTTCTTGCCTGATACCTGGTTCTCCAGGTCATCACCATTCTCGCTAGCAACTAATGGGCCCTGAGAATCCTTATTTTTCCTGAGTTTCCAAGTTTCGGAGCAAGATTGACAGAGTGTGGCAGCATTACTTCTGGCTGCCAATTTATTGAGGAAATAGTGCCATGCAGTGGAGAAAGATGGAATTAAATGAAAATGTGTTCTTTTTGAAAAAACTTCAAATTTTAAGTAACTAGTGTTTGTCATAGTATTAAGTACATAGAGGAAGAAAGAGAAGACATTATAGGACAAAAGATACAAAGTCATTTTACACTTTGGTGACAAGGATACTATAGAGTACAATGTGTTGACATCTTGTCAGCATAATATTAAGCACTTAAGGACTCAGCCACTTGCATGTGATAAAATCTATACCATCTACATACACATATGTATATATAGACTTAATTCAGAAGATCAGAATGTTTCTTTGTTTGAATTAAAGTTAATTAATCCATATTCATGCCATCACAAAGGCTCCTTTTACCAGCTCCATACCAGTGACTGACTAAGCCCATTTCTCAACTCATCTGCTTCTGAAAACCCTCATTCATGCCTTTTGCACTCTCTACAATCGACTATTCCAGTGTACACTTGGCAGGTCTCCCATATTCTACCCTTAGCCAAAAACTTGCTGCCCTTAATGTAACTTGCACCAAGTCCCATTCCTCGATCATCTCTGTGCTTGCTGATGTGTGTTAGCTCTGGATCTGAAAATCTCACCCCTTTCTTTCAAATGGCTACCTTGTGCTCCATACTCCTCCAAGGTATCTGCATTAATCTAACTCTGGCTTCATGAGCATTAGCAACTTTGCTCGCTTCACCATTGGTGGTCGTGCCTCCAATTGCCTGGGTCTTAAATTTCTTCTCCATATCTTTCCTCCTTTCATACACTCCTTAAAACCTAACACCTTGATCATGTTTTTGATCCACTGATCTAATGTCTTCTTATACAGTTAGGTGACATAAATAAATCTTCACTTAAAGTTGCTGTCATGTTTCTGAAAAGCACACCTTTAAATGAAGCAACTTTAAGCAAAGCAGGTTTTCCCATTACAACCAGTGTAAATATTGTACGTAGGTTCTGTAGGACCTCTTTATGAAGGAAAAAAAATCACTGAAACATTATACCAAGTAAGACGATATACTTTACACTGTTATACTCCTACATTGGTGAATGAAATAACTTTTAAAATAAAGAAAACTAAAAAATTAATTAGAAACATACAAACACTTTCTACTTACTTCTGGACTATTGCCTCTCCCGCTCCATAATCTTACAATTTGCCACCAATCCTGCTTCTGACTCTTTGGCTCACCACACAACTTGCTTCCTGGCCCTCCTTCTCACTGACCTCCGTCTACCTCTCTGCAGGTGGTTAAGAAGTCACATGGGATACTTGCCTTTTCTAGCTGAAGCATAGAACACAAGAGCAAGGATGTCATGTTGAAACTGAATATAATGCTGGTTAGGCCACAACTGGAGAACTGCGTGCACTGGAAAGGGTGCAGAGGAGATTCACCAAGATGCTGCTTGAGATGGAAGGGCTAAGCTTTGAGGAAAAATTTGTTAGGCTGAGGCTGTCTTCCTTGGAGCAGCAAAGGTTGAGAGGGTTGAGAACCCGATAAAGGTATATAAGGTTATGAGGGCATAGTCAGGGCGGGTAGGAAGGCACCTATTTTAGCACAGGGGTGAATGTCCAGGGGACATAGATTTAAGGTAAGAGGTAGAAGATTAAGAGGGGAGTCAAAGAGAAACTTTTTCATCCGGTGGATGGTGGGACTCTGAAATTCATTGCTTGAAAGAGTGGTTGAGTCAGAAACTCTTGTAAGATTTAAGAAGTATTTACTTATTCACTTGCACTGCCATAACCTCCAGGACTATGGGCTAAGCGCTACAAAATTGGATTAGTGTAGTCAGGTCTTTTTTAATCTGGAAGGTCCATCAATAGATGCTGCCCCGACTCACTGCTGTGATGTTCCAGGCTCCAGGGTTGCCAGCAGCCTCCATCCTGAACTCGAGAAGTAGCCCCAGGTAAATCCCAACATCTGCATGGCATATTGTTCCGAACATGTTTCCCACTGTGGTGAATTGGGCGTGGTTGGGTGGATCTTCATCTGCATCCCATTAGAAGGACTCAAATGAGTTTTATGCTGGTCTCCAATGGGTTTCCTGATCTATCGTGGCAGGCACCAGCGGACAATCCTGCTGTAAATACATGCTGGTGTAAAATTGACTTTTGGGTCTCCTAGTGAATTCTATCCCTCTCCATTGAACCCATCTGCAGGGACTTGGGGGAATTCTACTTTCGGTTCCAAGTCAGGAGAGGGTGTGGCTTGGAGGGGAATCTGTAGGTCATGATGCTCCCATGTCTCTGCTGCTCTTGTTCTTCTAGATGGTAGGGGTCACAGGTTTAGAAGGTGCTGTCAAAGGAGACTTAGTGAGTTGAATTTTGTAGATGGTAGACACTGCTGCCAATGTGTTTTAGTGGTGGGGGCATTAAATGTTTAAGTTGGTGAATGGGGTGCCAAACAAGCAGGTTACTTGTTCTTGATGCTGTCATGCTCAATGGGTGTTCCAGGCAAGTGGAGAACATTCCATCACTCTCTTGACATGTGCCTTGTACAGGTTTTGGGGAGGCAGGAGGTGAGTCACTCATCGCAGAATTCCCGGTCTCTGAGCTGCTCTTGTAACCAATTGATTTATATGGCTGTCCCGGTTTTGTTTCTGGTAAATGGGAACCTCCAAAGAAGTTGATTGTGGTGGTAATGCCATTGAATGTCAAGTTATTTAGTTAGATTCTCTTTTGTTGGAGACAGCCATTTCCAGGCACTTGTATGGCATAAACATTGCTTGCCACATATCACCCTAAACCGGAATAGTGCCCATGTCTTGCTGCAGATTGGCACAGACTGCTTCAATACCTGAGCAGTTTCAAATGGTAAATGTGGCAGCATGGTGGCAAAGTGGTTAGCTCTGCTGCCTCACAATGCTAGGGACCCAGGTTTGATTCCCTGCTTGGGTCACTGCCTGTGCAGAGTTTGCATGTTCTCCCATGTGTGAGTTTCCTCCAGGTTCTCCAGTTTGCTCCTACAGTCCAAAAAACATTTTAGTTAGAAGCTTTTGGCCATACCTAAATTCTCCCTCGGTGTACCTGAACAGGCATCGGAGGGTGGCGACTAGTGGATTTTCACAGTAACTTCTTTGAGTGTTAACATAAGCCTACTTGTTACACTCGTAAATAAAAAAAACTATACTTGGAGAAATCAAAACTGATTTCCACTTCACTGAGCCACTGAAAACTGAGCCACTTCAGATCAGCCATGATCTTATTGAATGGCAGGGCAGGCTCGAAGGGCTAGATGGCCTACTCCTGCTCCTACTTCTTATGTTCTTATGTTCAAAACAAGTTTGTGTGGTGCTGCTAAGGAGACCCAATTTCTCCCCTATAGAACTTGTGATGCAGATCAATAAGACCACAACAAAGGCCAACCTGTTCTGTTTCTGGAGGGACGGTGGAGAGGCTTTGTTAAATTGGGTTGAATGTTGTTTAAAGTTAAAGTTTATTTATTAATCACAAGTAAGGTTTACATTAACACTGCAATGAAGTTACTGTGAAATTCCCCTAGTCGCCACATTCTGGCGCCTGTTTAGTTCAATGCACCTAATCAGCATGTCTTTCAGACTGTGGGAGAAACCAGAGCACCCAGAAGAAACCCATGGAGACATGGGGAGAACATGCAAACTCCAACAGACAGTGACCCAAGCCAGGAATTGAACCCGGGTCCCTGGTACTGTGGGGCAGCAGTGTTAACCACTATGCCACCATGCCACTCCTGTTTGGACTGCACTGTTGCAGAAATGATTGAGAGGCACCAGAGAGGGTGCCTTTTATCTAAAAAGATTTAGAAGGATGATGCTTGAACTTTGTGATTATATCATTTGAACACGGTGAGCACTCTGGGTCTGCTGTTTCTTGGAAAAAGAGAAGGCTGAGAACATAACATAAGAACTAAGAGCAGGAGTAGGCAATTCAGACCCTTGAGCCTGCTTTGGCATTCAATACATTCATGGCTGACTTCATCTCGGCCTCATCTCCACAATCCTGTCCATTCCCCATAACCCTTCATTCTTTTACGAATTAAAAACATATCTATCTTCCCCTTAAATTTATTTAGTGTTTTGATGTCCACTGCACTCTGGGGTAGTGAATTCCACAGATTCACAATCCTTTGAATGAAATAATTCCTCCTCATTTCTGTTTTAAATCTGCCATGCCTTAGCCTAAAATTATGGCCTCTTGTTCTAGAACGTCCAACAATCAGAAACATCCTCTCTACGTCTACTCTTCAGCATCTTATGTACCTCAATTAGTTCTCCTCTCATTCTTCTAAATTCTAGTGAGTATGGGCCTAAACTGCTCAATTGCTTTTCATAAGACAAGCCCTAGAATCAATCTAGTAAAATTTCTCTGAACCGCCTCTAATGCATTTATATCCATTCTCAAGTCAGGGGACCAGAACTGTGCACAGTATTCCAAATATGGTCACTTCAGTGTCCTATACACTTACCTATTTCTCCATTTTGATGCACTATTCCATTAGCAATGAATGCCAAAATTGCATTTAACTTCCTTATTACCTGTTGTACCTGCATGCCAACCTCCTGTGATTTGTGCACAAGGATACCCAGATCCTTTGCACTGAAGCACCCTGAAGTCTCTCTCCATTTAGATATAAGTTGCCTTTTTATTCCTCTAGCCAAAATGGATAACCTCACACATCGACATTAAATTCCATCTGCCAAATTTTGGCCCACCCACCTAACCTATCTATATCCATTTGTAAATTTCTTACTTGCTCATTGTAACTAGCTTTTCCACTTATTTTATTGTCATCTGCAAATTTGGCTAACTTACATTTTATCCCTCCATCCAAGTCATTAATATAGATTGTAAATATCTATATTAGGACTGAATCCTATGGCACCCCATTAGTTACAGTTTGCCAACCAAGACTGACTTATCCCCACACCCTGTTTTCTGTTGGTCAGCCACTCCTCTATCCAAGCTAATATATTACCCCCAAATCTGTGGGATCTTACTTTGTGTATTAACCTTTTGTATGGCATCCTATCAAATGCCTTCTGGAAGTCCAGATACATGACATCTACAGGACCACTGTTATCTACTTTGCTTGTTACATCTTCAAAGAACTCCAGCAAATTAGTAATTCAAATTACCCTTCATAAAACCATGCAGACTGTGATGGATCACGTTTTGACTTTGCAAATGTTCCATTACTGCTTCATTAGTAATGAATTTTCTACAGTTTCCCAAAACCAGGCATTAAGCTAACTGATCTATAGCTTCCTGGTTTCTGCCTTTCTCCCTTTTTGAACAGAGACATTACATTAGCCTTTTTCCAGTCCACGGAACCTTTCCAGAATCCATGTAATTTTGAAAGATTATAACTAATACCTCCATTATCTCTGCTGCCACTTCCCTTAAGAGTGCAGGATGTAAGTCATCAGGCCCTGGGGACTTGTCTGCCTTTATTTCTAATAGCTTGCTTAGTACTTTTTCTCTAATGATGGCACAACAACCTAAGGTAACCTAAAAGAGATCTTACAAAGGTTTTGATAGAGTATCTGTGAATGAAGTGTTACAGTGTTTCCATTTGAGGAGAAGAACAAAACTAAAAGCTATCAATATGAGATAGTCACCAATAAATCAAAAAAACTTAACATTTTCTAGATTCTGGAAAGATTACAGTGGATTGGCAGGTCATACAAGTAATACTGGTGTTCAGGAAAGGAGGCAGAAAGCATGCAGGGATTACAGGCCAATTAGCTTAACATCAGTGATATGGAAAATTCTGAAATCAATTATAAAGAAAGCCCCAATACTTAGAAACTTAGGAAAACAGAGTATGATCAGACAAAGTCACCATAGATTTATGAAGATGTGTGGGTTAGGTTGATTGGCTGTGCTAAATTGACCTTAGTGTCAGGGAGACTAGCAGGGTAAATATGTGGAGTTATGGAAATAGGGCCTCGGTGGGATTATGGTTGGTGTTGACTTGATGGGCCAAATGGTCTCCTTTTGCACTGTAAGGATTCTATGATTCTAAATGTATTAAAGCTTTTTTGAGGATGTACCTAGTAGCATAGATAAAGGGGAGTTAATAGATGTAGTAGGCTTTTGATAAGGTGCAACACAAAATATTAAAATGAAAGATTGACACTCATGGAATTTGGATTCATATTTTGCTTGGACAGAGAATTAGTTAATCATTTGCAAGCAGAATGTAGGAACAAATGAAGTGTTTTCAAGTTGGCAGGCTGTGACTCATGGAATGCCACAAAGATCAGTGATGCTGTCTCCGCTATTTACAATTTACGTTAATGTTTAGACGAAAAGACAGAATGTGTCTATGTTTGCTGACAGCCAAACTTACATTGAAATATAAATTGTGAGGAAGACAAGGGGGCTGCAAAATGATATGGACAGATCAAATGAGTGGACATCCAAATGGCAGATAAAGTATAATGTGGGGAATTATAAAGTAGAAAGAACAGAAATATATTTTAAAAGGCATGAAACTTAAAAATACTGGTGTTCTCAGAGATATGAATGCACTCATAGAAGGAACATAAAGTTAGCATGCTTGTCTAGTAAGCAATTAGGAAGGCAAATGGCATATTGGCTTTTAATTCAAGGGCTTTGTTGAGATCACACCTGGAGTGCTGTGTGCAATTTTGATCTCCATATCTAAGAAAGGACATACTTGCATTGGAAGTGGTACAGCAAACGTTCACTAGATTGGCACCTCGGTTGAGAGGATTCCTTTGATAAGAAGTTGAGTAAATGGGGCAAATGAGAGACAACCTCACTGAAACATACAAGATTCTGAGGGACTTGAGAGAACAGACACTGCGAAGTTGTTTCCCTTGATTGGGGAATTCAGAACATGGAGGGCAGTATAAGAGGATTTAGGAGAAGGGGTCAATCATTTCAAAGTGAATAAGGAAAAATTTATTCACTCAGGGGATTCTGCATCTTTGGAATTGTCTGCCCCAGAATCTTTGTGGATTCTCCATTATTTAATATTTTTAAGGTTGATATAGATTTTGGGTCTCTCCTACTTCTAACATTCTTAAACGGGAAATTCTGTCGAAACTTCTTAGAAACACACAAAATTATGGAAATCATTAACACAGGGAATGGTTGAAGTGAATAATATATTTGCTTCAATGGGGTAGCTAGACAAATATGGAAGGGTGAAGGGATTAGAGAGTTATGCTGATAATCAGATGATGGAGGGTGGGAGGAAACTCAAGTGAAACAGTTGAACCTTAGCATAGACTGATTGGGTTGAAAGGCTTGTTTTTGTGCCAAATATTCAATGTAATCCAATGTAATATATTTCTATGTGAAACTACTTGCACTTCAGAGAAACACAGTAAGTCTAACAACACCAGGTTAAAATCCAACAGGTTTATTTGATAGTGAATGCCACAAGCTTTCGGAACGCAGTTCCTTCGTCAAGTGAGTGGAGAGTTCTGATGAGAAACAGGGCATACAAAGGTACACACAGTTTACAGAATACTGATTAGAATGTGAGTCTTTACAGCTAATCTGCTATTCAGATAATATGCTTTACAGCTAATATGCTATTATTAGCTGTAAAGACTCGCATTCTAATCAGTATTCTGTAAACTGTGTGTGCCTTTATATGCCCTGTTTCTGATCAGAACTCTGCACTCACCTGACGAAGGAACAGTGATCCGAAAGCTTGTGGTGTTTACTATCAAATAAACCTGTTGGACTTTAACCTGGTGTTGTGAGACTTCTTACTGTGTTTACCCTAGTCCAAAGCCAGCATCTCCACTTCAGAGAAACACAGAGAGCAAATCTGCCCTCTAGCAGTGCTTGCTGCAACTGAATTTGTCATTTGTACCGTCTTGAGTATAATATGTTATTCAGCACTGGAAGGAAATGACATTATACCACAGATGTTCCCAGTAACATTAGATGACATGTTTACTTGCTAATTGCAGCCGACTTAATAGTTGTTGCCCAAAATGTTCCTAAATCAATGTTTCATCTTTAAAATGTTATTTGAGTAACAGCAACACTCTTTATGTTGTATTTGATTAGCAGAATACAAACAGAAATTAAAAATAGTGTGTTAGCAGATGATTGTAAACACTAACACCGTAGTCCTTTGCAACATTTCATTAACGTCAACCTGATTTACGTAATCTGCTAAATGAATACTAAGGTCAAAATTCTCTGACCTTATCTGCGGCTGATATTCTCCGGTCCCACTGCTATGAATAGAGATTTGGCTAAATGCCAAATTCTCCATTCTCGTTGACAACAAAATTTTATTTATTAGTGTCAAAAGTAGGCTTACATTAACACTGAAATAAAAGTTACTGTGAAAATCCCCTAGTTGCCACACTTCAGCACCTGTTCAGATACACTGAGGGAGAATTTAGCACGGCTAAAGCACCTAACCAGCACGTCTTTCAGACTGTGGGAAGAAATGGGAGCAGCCGGATGAAACCCACACAGACACGAAGAGAATGTGCAGACTCTGCACAGACAGTAACCCAAGCCGGGAATCGAACCTGGATTTCTAGTACTGTGAGGCAGCAGTGCTAACCATTGTGTCATCATACCACCCAACAGTAGTGGGGCATACAGCATTGGGGAATTCCAACGCAAGTTTGTATTAATGGTGTTAAATTGCAAGTGGCATTTTTAAAGGAAAAGAGAAGATATTGGCCTCACTAGACTATTATTCCAGGAATTTAGCAAATATTCTGGAAATCTGGTTCAATTTCTGCCATGACAGATGGTGGAATTTGAATTCAATAAAATATATATAGAATTTTAAGAATCGACTGATGACCCTGAAACTATTGTCAATTGTTGGAAAAATCCATCTGGTTCACCAATGTCCTTTAGGAAAGGAAATCTGCCGTCCTTACCAGGTCTGACCCACATGTAACTCCAGACACACTGCAATGTAGTTGACTCTTAACTCCCCTCTAAAATGGCCAAGCAAGCCACTCAGTTCAAGGGCAGCTAGGGATGGGCAATAATGCTGGTCAGCCAGCAACTCCCATGTCCCATGAATGAAATAAAAAAAATAAGCACTTCATTTACTCAAATACTGAAATGTACGTTCATCTAATGGCTTAGTGCTTAATTGGATTATTTACTCTGGCACTGGGCAGTTCAGCTAGCTAGATCCCAACTTCTATCCCTGGCCTATGCTTAATGGACTGATATTAGTTGAGGCTGCCAGAATTAGCCCATGTGTATCTGGGCTAGTAATGATCAAGATAGGGTAAAATTACCTTGGGCTTTGGTTCTGAATACGAAAAAATGACTTTTATTGGAAAGCTGAATGTATACGTGTTGGTTGACACTGAGTCTGGTTGCCAGCTGAATAGATCATTGCTAACCTAACTAAAATGAGCACTTACTAAGCTGCTGGTATTCGTTGAATTGTAATTCCCATCACTGAGCCATTTCACTGAAATCTTGTGAGAAGAAGAAAAAAGAATCCACAAGAAAATAATTCTTCATCCTTCCTCTCTCTCTTTTAGGCTATTCAGCCCCTTGAGCCTGCTCTGCCATTCAACCAGGTCAATCTTCTACATCAATGCCATTCCTATACTATCCCCACTTAAAATCTAGAAACCTTTTAATCTCTGTCTTGAAAATACTCAGTGACTGAGTTTGCACAGCCTTCTGGAGTTGAGAACAAGTTAGGGAACAAGTGGCAGAATGGATTGCTAGCTGGCTTCAAGACAGAAGGTAAAAAATAGGTGTAATAGTATTTATTCAGAGTGGCAGAAGGTGTTCCACAAGGGTCAGTGCTGGGTCCATTGTCTTGCATTAGTAATTTGAACTTTGGAATCAAAAATACAATTTCTAAATTCACAGATGTTGGATTGGGGGTGGGGAATAATCAATGCTGAGGAAGGTCAAAGCTCTAGGGGAAGGGGCAAAGGAAGATTTGTAAGCCTACATTAAAGGCTGCTCTAAAGTATGGGGGCACTAACACCACACCGCTTGGGAGGAAAAGGCTGTGGACCCCTTGGCATGGCTCCTCCTGGTCTACCATGGTTCGAGGCTCAGCAACTTGACAGCAAGGCAGAACGGTGGCAGCAGAGGAAGGAGAGGCAGGCCAATGCAGGGCTGCAAATTCCACTCACAACAACATGCCCCACTACGGAAGAACCTGTGGATCCATCTTGTTCCTCAGTCATTTGAAGACTCAACAAGCCTGATGGATGTCATCCTCGATTTTGAGGACCTTCGCCTCCAATGATGACTGAGGAATACTGTGACAAATTACAGGAAGGACATGGATAAACTTGCAGTAGAGGCAGATGATTGGCAAATGAAATTCAATATAAATAAATATGAGGTTGTATATTTTGATGGAACATAACACTGACATGGATTAGTTGGGCTGAATGACCTGTTTCTGTACTGTTTATCCTATATGCAATCCTTTTATACTACTGTTTGTTATTCTATGTCCATTTACGCTCTCACTTTAATGTTTAACTGTCTGTATTCTTTTTTGCTATATCATTTATGTTTAGGCATTTTTCATTTCTTCTAGAATCCTGTCCCTATCTCTTTCCCATTTAAAGGAGAACTGTTGAGGCAGAAAGACCTGAATAGTTAGGCTCAGAAAGAAAGAAGGGTGCAACAATAATTTCAACTTACGTTGATATAAGCCCCTAATGTAAGGAAACACCCTGAGGTGTTTCAAAAGAGCACTATCAAACAAAGCATGACTCGTATTCTATTTAAATCAGGCTTGTCCAACCACTAGCCCATAGGCTGGATACAACCCACTAAACCTTGTTATATGGGCCCAGAACCGCTGTTCAGGGTGCTGGTAAGACAGTGAAGTGAAGCTGAAAAGGGCTGCTCCTCCAATCAGAGAGTGTCTCTCTCACACCAGCGAGCCTATTGGCAGCAAATATGTGAAGGAAACAGATTCTGATTAGAAGAGCAGCAAACACTAGTGGCAGTGAGTTTAATGGGGAAAGAGGTTTTTGGGAGGAGAGAAAATGTGAAAAAGAGGGAGAGAGAGAGTGACAGTGAGAGGGTGAGAGTGAGTTTGTGTGAGGCAATAAATGTATGTGTGTGTGTCTGTATGTGAGGGTGTGTATGTGAGAGGGTGAGTGTGTGTGTATGTAAGAGGATGTGTGTGTGTGAGAGAAGGTATGTGCGCCTACATGTGTGTGTCTGCATGTGCGTATATGTGAGAGGGTGGGTGTGTCTCTGTGTGTGTGTCTGCATGCGTGTGTATGTGAAAAGATGCAAGTATCTGCATGTGTGTGCATGTGAGAGGGTGTGTGGCTCTACATGTGTGTATGTGAGAGGGTGTGTATGTGTGTATGTGAGAGTGTGTGAGTGCGTATGTGAGAGTGTGTGCGTTTGCATATGAGAGGATGTGCATGTATATGAGAGGGTGTCTATGTGTATGTATGTGAGTATGTGTATGTATGTGAGAGGATGTGTATGTGTATGTATGTGAGAGGGTGTGTGTGTGTCTATCTGAGAGTATGCGTGTATGTCGATGTGAGAGAGTGTTTGTGTGTCTATTTGAGAGGGTGTGTGTGTGTCTACGTGAGAGGATGTGTGTTTGTGAGCGGACATGTGTGTATATAGAGTAGAAATGTGTAGAGTAGAAACGACAGGATACACCAGATAAATACATGGCTGAAGAGATGATGTCAGGGGAAGGGTTTCAGATTCCTGGGACATTGATTCTGGGGGAGGTGGGACCTGTACAAATTGGATGGGTTACACCTGGGCAGGACTGGAACCGATGTCCTAGGGGGACTGTTTGCCAGAATGGTTGGGGAGCGTTTAAACTAATATGCCAGGAAGATAGGAACCTATGTAAGGAGTCTGAGCAGGAGGGAGCAAGGACAAAATGTGGGGAAAAGGTTCCAACTACATTAAAAATCAAAAAAAAGTTAAAGGGAAGGAGAACTCAGATGTTATTAATGGAAGTATTAGAATTTAAAAAGAAGGTACAAAAACTAGCATAAGGGCACTTAACTGAATGCTCGTAGCATTCAAAACAAAGTAAATGAGTTGATGGCAGAAATCATTGTGAATGAGTACGATTTGGTGGCCATTACAGAGACTTGGTTGCAGGATGGTTACGACTGGGAGTTAAATATCCAGAAGTATCAGACTGTTTGGAGGAACCGATAGGAAGGTAAGGGGAGTGGTGTGGCTTTGATATTTAATGATGACATCAGGGCAATGTTGAGAGATGATATAGGTTCAATGGAAGAAGAGGTTGAATCTATTTAGGTGGAAATCAGAAATAGTAAGGAGAAAAAATCATTGATAGGCGTAGTCTGTAGGCCACCAAATAATAACATCATGATGGGGCAAGAAATAAACAAAGAAATAACTGATGCATGTAAAAATGGTACAGCAATTATCGTGGGGGATTTTAATCTACATGTCAATTGGTCAAACCAGGTTGGTCAAGGCAGCCTTGAGGAGGAATTCATTGAATGTATCTGCGATAGATTCCTTGGACAGTATGTAATGGAATCTGTAAGGGGCAAGCTATCCTAGATCTGATTCTGTGTAATAAGATATGAATAATTAATGATCTTACAATTGGGATCCTCTCGGAAGAAGTGATCACAGTATGGTTGAATTTAAAATATAAACGGAGCATGAGAAGGTAAAATCCAATACCAGTGTCTGGTGCTAAAACAAAGGAGACTACAATGGGATGAGGGAGGCGGTGGCTAAGGTAGACGGGGAGCAAAAACTTCATAGTGGGACAATTGAGGAACAGCGGAGGACATTCAAAATGATTTTTCACAGTGCTCAGCAACATATATACCAATGATAAGGAAGGATTGGATATCTAAGGAAATAAAGAAGGGTGTCAAATTGAAAAAAATGCCTACAAAGTGACAAAGACTAGTGGGAAATTCAAAATTTCGGAAATCTTTAAAAGTCAACAGAAAGCCGCCGAAAATGCTATAAAGAAACAATGGATTATGAGAGTAAACTAGCTCCGAATATAAAAACAGATAGTAAAAGTTTCTACAAATATATAAAATGAAAAAGTGTGGCTAAAGTAAACATTGGTCCTTTAGAGGATGAGAAAGGGGATGGAAATGAGAAAATGGCTGAGACATTGAACGGGTATTTTGTGTCAGTCTTCACAGAGGAAGAGACAAATAACATGCCAAAAATTGATGACAGGAAGGCTATGGCAGTTGAGGACCTAGAAACTATTATCATCATGAAAGAGGTAGTGTTGGGCAAGCTAATGGGGGGGGCGGGGGGGGGGGGGCTAAAGGTAGACAAGTCTCCTGGCCCTGATGGAATGTATCCCAGAGTACTAAAAGAAATGTCAGGAGAAATAGCAGATGCACTAATCATAATTTATCAAAATTTCTTGGACTCTGGGGTGGTTCCTGCAGATTGGAAAACAACAAATATGACGCCACTTTTTAAAAAAGGAGGAAGACAAAAGATGGGTAACTATAGGCCGGTTAGCTTAACTTCTGTAGTAGGAAAAATCTTGAACGTACCATCTAGGAAGAAATAGCGAGACATCTGGACATGAACTGTCCTATTAGTAAGATGCAGCATGGGATCATGAGGGCAGGCCATATTTGACTAATTTGGTGGAATTCTTTGAGAACATTACATGCGCAATGTGGCCAATGGGGAACCTGTAGATGTGGTATATCTGGATTTCCAGAAGGCATTTGATAAGGTGCCACACCAAAGACTGCTACATAAGATAAAGGTGCATGGTGTTATGGGTAATGTAATAGCATGGATAGAGGATTGGTAAACTAACAGAAAGCAAAGAGTGGGGATAAATGGGTGTTTTTCTGGTTGGCGATCAGTGACTAGTGGTGTGTCTCAGGGAACAGTGTTGGGACCACAATTGTTTACAATCTACATAGATGATTTGGAGTTGGGGATCAAGTATAGAGTACCAAAATGAGTGACGGAACAAAGTGTGCAGAGGATGCTGAAAGTCTGCAAAGGGATATAGATAGTTTAAGTGAGTGGGCGAGGGTCTGGCAGATGGAGTACAATGATGGTAAATGTGAGGTCATCCATTTTGGTAGGAATAACAGCAAAATGGGCTACTATTTAAATAGTAAAAAGATTGCAGCATGCTACTGCACAGAGGGACCTGGGTATCCTTGTGCAAGAATCACAAGGAGTTGTTTGCAGGTGCAGCAGGTAATTATGGACAAAATGGAATTTTGTCCTTCATTGCTAGAGGAATGGAGTTTAAAAACAGTGAGGTTATGTTACAGCTGTATCAGGTGCTGATGAGGCCACACCTGGAGTACTGTGTACAGTTTTGGTCTCCTTACTTGAGAAATGATATACTGGCACTCGAGGGAGTACAGAAGAGATTCACTAGGTTGATTCCAGAGTTGAGAGGGTAGACTTATGAGGAAAGACTGAGTAGACTGGAGCTATACTCATTGGAATTCAGAAGAATGAGAGGGCGTCTCATAGAAACATATAAGATTGTGAAGGGAATAGATAAGGTGGAAGCAGGAAAGTTGTTTCCACTGGTGGGTGAAACTAGAACTAGGGGGCATAGCCTCAAAATTAGAGGGAGCAGATTTAGGACTGAGTTGAGGAGGAACTTCTTCACACAAAGGATTGTGAATCCATGGAATTCCCTGCCCAGTGAAGAGTTGAGGCTACCTCATTGAATGTTTTTAAGACAAGGAAAGATAAGTTTTTGAACAGTAAAGGAATTAAGGGTTATGGTGTGCGGGTGGGTAAGTGGAGCTGAGTCCACGAAAAGATCAGCTATGATCTTATTGAATGGCGGAGCAGGCTCAAGGGGCCAGATGGCCTACTCCTGCTCCTGGTTCTTATGTTCTTATATGTGAGAGGGCGTGTATGTCTGCATGTGTGTATAAGAGAGAGTGCGTGTGTGTCTGTGTGTGTGTATGTGAGAAGGTGCGAGTCTGTATGTGTGTGTGTACATGAGAGGGTGTGTGTTTCTGTGTGTGTGTATGTGAGAGGGTGTGTGAGTCTGCATGTGTGTATGTAAGAGGGTGTGTGTGTCTGCGTATGTGTATGTGAGGGGGTGTGTATGTCGGCATGTGTGTACATGAGAGGGTGCATGTGCCTGTGTGTGTGCCTGTGAGCGGGTGTGTGTGTGTATGAGAGGATATGTGTGTCTATGTGTGTGTATGTGAGGGCGTGTGTGTGTCTCAATGTGTGTATGTGAGGGGATGCGTGTGTCTGTGTGTGTGTGAGAGAGGATATGTGTGTCTACGTGTGTGTATGTGAGGGAGTGTGTGTGTCTCAATGTGTGTATGTGAGGGGATGTGTGTGTGTGTGTGTGTGTGTGTATATGTGAGAGGATATGTGTGTCTGCGTGTGCGTATTTAAGGGTGTGTGTGTGTGTCTCCATATGTGCATGTGAGAGGGTGTGTGTTTGCATTACTCTCACCTCAGGTTTCTCAGTCAATCTCACACAGCCACTCACACGTTGAGTGAGGATGAATGAGCGAGCACCCTGAGTTTGGGAGTAATCCAAAAAACACACATACACACGGACCCTCTCACACTCTAATAGTCATTTTTATTCATTACTCTTTATCTCAATTTATTGCTTTAACATTGCTTTCCTTTTACTCAGCTAGCTATTTATTTTCTTCATACCTCAACTGGTTTTGAAATTCAGTTTAACGTAGCAGCAAACCTTATCTTTCTGAAAACCATGGAAATGTGGCTCCAATAAGGTTGGACAGGCCTGATAACCCACTGGTGTGGTGATTGGGAAGTGTAGCTTATGCACTACTCTTATACTTCTGTGCAAATAAAAACTGTTTGAAATTAATAAAATGAAATCATAACTTTTACTTCGTATATTCACCTGATGAAAAATATAGCAGTTTAATTATTTCTATCAAGCCTTGCATTGCCATTTTGTTTTATTCATTCAGGCGATGGAGATGTCACTAGCTGGGCCAGCATTTATTGTTGCCCATGAACTAACGGTTTCCTGGACCACTCCAGAGGGCGTTAAGAGTCAACCACATTGCTGTGGGTCAGGAATCACATGTAAACCAGAGCAGGTTCGGACAGCTGATTTTCTCCCCTAAAGGAAATTAGTTTTACAACAATTGACAATGGTGGGCATCTTAGACTTCTAATTCCAGATTTTTTAAATGAATTCAAGTTTCATCATCTGTTGTGGTGGGATTCGAACCTGGGTCCCCAGAGAATTACTCTGGGTCTCTGGATTACTAGTCCAGTGTCAATACCACTTTGTCACCAACTCCACATGTGTTTGCTCCGTCCAACATTTCAAGAAATTCATATGAATTACAGCGATATTCAGTTCTGATTCAAGTGTTAGTAGCCACAGGCATTGTGCCAGGTAGGCCTAGAGGCCATTCCTTTTTTTAAAGTTTATTCATTAGTCATAAGTAAGGCTTACATTAACGTTCCAATGAAATTATGGTGAAATTCCCCTCGTCGTCACAGTCTGATGCCTGCCAGGTCAATGCACTTAACCAGCATGTCCTTCAGAATGTGGGAGGAAACTGGAGCAGCCATGGGAAACCCACACAGACACAGGGAGAACATGCAAACTCCATACAGATAGTGACCCAAGCCAGGAATTGAACCGGCAGCAGTGCTAACCACTGTGCTACCATGCCTGCCTGCCTGGCTGTGGGTGCAGCTCAAACACCACCCTGGAGAGAGATGCCTCCTGCCATTTGAACTTTTAGAGAAGTTGGTGAGAGGGTTCCTCCATGCTGAAGTGTCCTCTCCGTTACTGACCAACTATTTTCATGCTCCTCTCAAGCAGGAAGACCTCTAGTTGACAATGCAGCTTGGAAAGCCTGCCCACTAATTAGAGTAGGAATCTGTTCCCCATCCAATTTAGGAGGCTCCACCATGAGAATCCCAAAGAGTGACTGTTTTCCCTTGGGAGTGGGTACAATCACATCTCCTGCTTCTCATCCCCATTGTGAAAATTCACCACACGATTCCTTACTCCCCTCTCCCCTGAACACTCTTGTTCCCTGAGTTCTGCTACAGCTGAATGTGATGCTGCATATTGTAGGCTGGAAAGGGCAGCATGGTAGCACAGTGGTTAGCATTGCTGCCTCAGCGTTAGGGACCTGGGCTCGACTCCCAGCTTGGGTCACTGTCTGTGCAGAGTCTGCACATTCTCCTTGGATCTGCGTGGGTTTCCTCCGGGGGCTCTGATTTCCTCCCACAGTGTGAAAGACGTGTTGATTAGGTGTATTGGCCGTGCTAAATTCTCTCTCAGTGTATCCGAACAGGCACCCGAGTGTGGCAACTAGGGGGTTTCCACAGTAACTTCATTGCAGTGTTAATGTAAGCCTGCTTTGGACTAGTAAATAAACTTTATCTTTTCCCATTCTCACAGGAGGACTCATGCAGACAGCAGGACAAGTACCATTTGCAGCGGGACTTGGGTACAAATGGAGCTGAAGGCAGGAAATTCTGAATTCTATCAGCAACTCCTGATGACACAGGCTGGATTGGCAAACCACATGTGACTGGCAGAGTCCAGTGAAAGTTGAGGAGAACATTGGAAACACTAAATCATCAAAAATAAAGTCAGTCATTTGGAGTTAATGCCTGTGTGCACTAACATAGAACATCAGACACATCTTTGACACGGCTTTGTTTGAGCTGAAGCAGCTTGCCTTGTGTGTCTGGTTGTGTGTGGTATTGAGTCGATTCCTCCCCCTTCTCTCAACCAGTAGATGGCGGCTGATTACACGTTTTTTTTGTTCTGGAACACATTCCCCAGGAACTGGGTGAAAGGAAGGGAACAAAATACTTTCTTCGATTTCGGAGTGGGGGAAGCAGGCTGCTAGCTGGCCGGACAGGTGAGTGAGCTTTGGCGTTACTTTGGGGGAAGCTTTCAATGTTCACAGCCTGGGGTCAGATACACAGCAGGAAGGGATATTTTTAAATCTCTCCTTCCTACATTACTGCAAGTGTTGGCTGAGCGTGTGTGTGTGTCGGGGGGGATACGAGAGATATCGGCGCCAGTGTGAGTATCAGAGGCAGAGCTCCCCACCCCCAGGGTTTGATTTGCCACTCACCATTTGTCCAAGGGAAAGAGTTGGAGCAACGTTGTCAGCGCTCCACACTGCCCACAAACACACACACACAAGATAAAGGACTCAGACTCGGGAACTGCTTCCAAGAAGTGATCGAAGGGCAAGCGCCCCCCTTTTCAACCGATCTGCACTGTTGTACAAAGAGTTTCCTCTTCAATAGTGAAACGTAGGTTGAAGCTGAAACAAAAGCGGTTTTTCTTGAGCACCAGGCAGCTTTTGAACCCCGGCAATATGAGCATAAAAGCCACCCACAGATTGGCTTCGAGTGAGCACAGTTCAGTTTATATTTTTACTGTGTGATGTTCCTCGCCACACAATACGATGGATCTGAGGATTACCACTCCACACTGATAACAAAGGATGCTAGCTAGCGTGTGAGACTCTTGGCAATGTATGGCTGTGGGCTCTTTGATGAAAAGGCAACATTGTACTCAGCCCTTTTCTATTTCCGTTAACATTGAGAAGGATTAGCTGAATGCTGTTCACACCTATTTGCTATAGTTATTTCTATATTTTACTCCAAATTATGTTGTACAACATGAGATTATTGTGGGTCATGGTGTCCAGTGGCCATTTATTGATTTACATTCAGGATTTGGTTGGATGCTTTTTTCTATGATTTAAAATTTACAGAAAGTTTAATTCCCTGAATTGACCTGCAGATCAATTTTGGAATGCAGCACTATGGGAACTATCGGGTGGCTTCTACAATGTATTTGGCCTACTTTGCTTGTGATATTTCTCAATCCCATTGATGTGAATATCAGTTTCTATACTAGGCAACAAAAAGCATTTAAAGTTCGTCTGTACTAGAACAGTGCCACACCTCACCACTGTTTACACACACGCCCACATTTCCTGAGACATAGAAAATGATGGGAAAACTCAGCCCAGTCAACATATGCTGAAAATATACATTTCTTTTTGGCCAAGAGAAAGGATTGAGAAACAGGGTGAATTACAATGGGTGAATTTGAAACGTGAGCCAGTAATACCTGTGGCTGCTCTTGAAGGATCAGATTGCCTCTGTACATGTCTCTGGGTGGGACCAGCTCTCGGAATGCCAGTCTGCCAAAGCACCTCTGGCAGCTGATAGGAGTTTATTGAGTTATAGAGGTTTACAGCTTTGTCCATATAGCATGCAAGAAACAACACTTCTCACTGCATACTAATACATGTGACAATAATAAATCAAATCAAAATCAAAAAGCATGGAAACAGGCCCTTTGGCCCAACTTATCTATGCTGGCCAGTTTTTAACGTGAAACTAGTCCCAATTGCCCACATTTGGCCCATACCCTCTATACCGAGTGGCAACAAATGCTATAACTGTTTCGCCGAAAACTTTTACATTACAATTTTCAGAAATTGAAAGTGAGATAAATAATATATTTTTTTGAATTGTCAAGGAAGTAAATTTACGTGTATTTTATGAAAGAAAGGAAAGACATAACATTCTTGACAATCCTAGGATGTCCCAAAAACCCTTAAAGCAAATGAAGGACTTTTAAAGGCTGGTGTAATGTAGAAAATATGGCAGCCAAATTCAACACAGCAAGGTCCCACAACAGCAATGTGATCATGATCAGCGGGTCATTGTTTTTAGCAATATTGGCAGAGAGTTAATTACTAACTGGGGCACAGTTGAGAACTCACCCTGATTCTATTCAAGTAGTGCTGTGGGAAAATTAAAAGTTTATTAGATTTCAGATGTGGCCTCAGTTTAATGTGTCATTTAGTCAATTCAACAGTCCTTCTGTATTGCACTGAAGTAGTAGCCTAGAATGAAAGACATGTTTACACAATATTTCCACTGCAAACATCAACAGAGATTACAAAAAGAACACCTTGCAATTATATAGTGCCTTTAATGTAAGAAATACGCCAAGGTATTTCACAGGGCATTTCAATTGGACAGACATTGACACTGAGTTAAAAAATAAGATACTTGAAGAGGAGACTAAAAGCTTATTCACGGTTTTATATTGGATCTTGAGATCTGTCAGTTCTGCTGCTCCAGATATGAGGCTTTTTGAAGAAGTCAGAGCTCTTGGAGGTTTGTTAGGCTGGAGGAGGTTACAGAGATCAAGGGGACATGGCCACGGTGGTGTTTTGAACATGAGGATGAGAATTTTAAACATGAGGCATTGGTGGATTGGGAGCTAATGTAAGTCAGCAAACACAAGGGGGATGGATAAGTGGGGCTTGATGTAGATTAGGATATTCAAAAAATAATGCAAGACATGCAAAGGAATTTCAATTCAAATATGTTTCTGTGAGTTTATAGGTTATTTATTTGTAAACCAAGATGGCCACTGTTTTATTCCAGCTGGTGACCTGATTGGACACTGGATTGATGCTGATATCGAGTTCTGTAATGCGGATTCTGTATTTTGAATGCATATGGATGGATTCAGTAGAACTATACTGGCTGACAATTCAAAATAACTATGTCTCTCAAGTAGTTTGCAATTTCAATACTCACAAAGCACTGCTGGTGACCATTGAGATTCCCAAGACCTGAAAAATATAGTAGTAAAGATATGGAAATGAAGCCAGTTGAATAAATAAAAGGAAGCCATGAGCTAATGTTATCTGAGTTGGAAAGATCATAATTCCATACGTTTTTGATCTTTGCTTTATTTTAATTATAGAATTTAGCTAAGTAATAGGCTTCCTCTTAGGATTGCTCTGACGGCAGTGAGTCATGAACACACATTTTGGCCTCAGCCAATTGGGTAACCAGCTGGAATAAATTCCACATATTCACCACTCTCTGGTTGAAGAAATTTCTTAGAACTGAGGTGAGGGTACACTGAAAGAGAATACACCTAGCTTTGGAAGGAAACTGGAACATCCGGAGGAAACCCATGCAGACATGGAGAGCATGTGTAGACTCCACACAGACAAAGACCCAAGCTGGAAAGCGAGCCCAGGTCCCTGGCACTGTGAGGCAGCAGTGCTAATCACTGCGCCACCATGCCACCCATAATCTCAAAGCACGTTACAGTCTATGAAATACTCCTTAAGTATTGTCGTGTTAGAAATATGGAAGCCATGCAGCAAACTCCCACAAAAAGCAATTGATAATGTCTAAATAATCTGCATTGATTGGGAGGATATTTATTAAGCAGTGCACCAGGGATAATTCCCAGTTTCTTGGAAATAGTGCTATGGGATCTTTTACATCCACTTGAGAGGGAATTTGGGACATAGATTTAATGTCTCACCCAAAAATGGGCACCACAGTAATGCAGCAGTCCTCCAGTACTGCAGAGCACCGT
This sequence comes from Carcharhinus amblyrhynchos, assembly GCF_965287045.1. NCBI lineage: Eukaryota > Metazoa > Chordata > Chondrichthyes > Carcharhiniformes > Carcharhinidae > Carcharhinus > Carcharhinus amblyrhynchos. The sequence goes on along the minus strand of NC_137326.1, from coordinate 95,056,609 downwards.
CGGTTTTGACCTTTGTATTCCAATACAGGATTGGGACTTAACACAGAACATTCTGACTGAAAGGCAAGAACTTTACCAACTAAGCTGCTGTCGACATGGGTGTGTGAAATGTGTACCTGATTTGCCACCACCCATTTTCTGCCCAATAGTTAAAATGAAATTCATCCGATTCGTTCACAGAAAGATTGTGTGGATGTGGATTTCCAAAGGAAGGCTTAGCAAAAAATATTTGGGACATGGGAATGAGAGTGAACCACTTTGTCACATGAGCCTGCTTTGCCTTTCACTGAGATCATGGGTGATCTGTGACCAAATTTCATATACCCATCTTTTCCCCATATTCCTTTATTAATTTCACTAACAAAAACCTATCAACATTTCCATAAAATTCCTACAGTGGAAAAGGAGGCCATTCAAGTCTGCACCAACTCACTGAAAGAGCATCTTACCCTGGCCATATCCCCATAACTCCAAGCATTTACCGATTTTAATCCACCTAACCCACACATCCTAGGACTTTAGAAGCAAACTAGAGCACCTGGAGGAAACCCACATAGACATAGGGAGAATGCACAAACTGCACACAGCCAGTGACCCAAGGATGAAATTGAACCCGGGTCTCTGGTACTGTGAAACTGCAGTGGTAACCACTGTGTCACCGTGCCACCCCTGTTGATATAGTATCAATTGCCATTTATTAGAGAGTTCCAAAACTCTACCACACTTTGCATAAAGAAGTCCATTATTTTATCTGTATCTCCTTGTCCCAGATTGACTGGAGGATGAAATCTATTTTCCTAATCAATCCAATCTCTTCCCCTGAATATCTCAAAAACTTCACTCAATTCACCTTTTAACCTTCTAAATTTCAGTGTGGTCTAACCAAAGCTTTGTATAACTGTAGCATGACTTCTAACTGATTTGTATTCTATTTTTATAGACATAAAGGCATTAGTTTTTTTGGGGAACCTCTGGACCAGTCTGTTCAGGAATATGGAAACCAAGTAGCTTGTGAGAAACTTTAAAGGAATGTTACTTTTACTTTCTACTTCTGCTAATCTGAAGGTGCTGGGATAAATAGAACATAGAACCCTACAGTACAGAAACAGGCCCTTCGGCCCATCGAGTCAGCACCTACCACAATCCCATCCAGGCCCTACCCCCATATCCCTACATATTTACCCACTAATCCCTCTAACCTACACATCCCAGAATACTACGGGGCAATTTTAGCATGGCAAATCAACCTAACCCGCACATCTTTGGACTGAGGGAGGAAACCGGAGTAAACCCATGCAGACATGAGGAGAATATGCAAACTCCACACAGACAATGACCTGAGCTGGGAATCGAACCCAGGTCCCTGGAGCTGTGAAGCAGCAGTGCTAACCACTGTGCTACCGTGCCACCCCGTTAAATATTTGAAGATCTGTCAGTCCACCTCCCCTTCACTCGTATTATATAGAAGTCCAATGTGTCAGACCAATTCCCATTAACTCTGATTATTTGAAAATACAAAATATGAGTGCACATTTCCTTCCTTGCCATGATTTAACCCATGTGACTTTTAAGTATAATAAAGGAGCTAGAATTCCATTGCTGGAGACTCCTTACTGCCTCTGCTGTTCAGATATATTTGAGCATTAAAATATTTGTCAAGAAACATGATTTTGTCGGCAGTTTGCAAGAAAGATGTATGTATCATGATACACCAGTTGTCAGCATTCAGAATAGGTGTTCTATCCATTTCCAACAATTGAGATTATTCTAAATCTGTTTTTTTTCTACCTGAATTTAAAAGCAATTATTAGGAGTAGTTACTTAGGAAAACATCTGCTCAGTGGCTGAAAAGAAATAACTACATTAATGTAGCACCTTTCATGACCTCAGCAAAGCAGATTTGCAGACAGTTAATTACCTTTGAAGCTATTTTGTTTTGTAGGCAAACATGGTAGTCAATTTGCAGACAATAAGGTTCCACAAACAGCTAATGGTGAATGACGTGTTGATCTGTTTTTGGGGTTGCTGATGTTGGGGAGGATAGGAGGAGAAATCTCTTTGAATAATGTCACAGGATCTAATTTCCACACCTGCAGTTTAACAATTGATCAGCTGACCTTATAGAAGCAGATGCTTTATACTTATTTACTATTGATCGCTCACTCGCAGGGTCTGAGGGCTGGCAATGCTTAGTCCAATCTTGAAATCCTTCTGTCGATGAGCTGCCTGGGGATGCCCAGAAAGTGTGCGCAGCTTGCTGACTTCATTGTCAGTGAGACCTGAGGCCCGGTATCGGAAAAACATTGTGGGCCTACTGCCCAACTATACCAGCACATGGATTGTTCTTTGCAACAATTTCTAAATTCCGGTTCACAGTTTCACACATGGAGAAATGATGACTATGTACAGCAAGAGAAATTTCACACTCTTAGGAATATGTGTCATAATTATACTGTGACAAGTGAATTTAGTCAAAAACTGTGCGTACGTGAATGGTTTATAAATTTGTTTCATTAAAGAAGTTACACAGTAGCTTCAAGTTGTGAGGGTTGGATGGTTTATTTGATATTTCGCCTTTGCTGTTTTTATTAAAGTATTTTCCATTACTTGTGAAGTAATTACATGAGATTCAACAACTTTGGAACATCCTTAAAATCATTGTACAACATCCTGGACATTATATTTTAGAATATATGCTCAGACAAATGGGATATTTTTAGAAAGTAGTGCTCAAGAAATTGGGGAATGGATTACAAAATGTGAAATACTGGCAATAAATGACAATGAACAGTATCAGCAATGCTTTCAGTTTGCTGTCAATATATGCTTTTCTTCAAATCATGTTATGAAGTGTAAGCTAAATAATATCGCTGTAAGACAGAAATATATCAGGAGATGTAATTATATTCTGCTAGCTTCTATTTGACAATTTGTGGATTAAGAACTGTTCCACCTTCCAACCCTTGGCTAGATCTTTAATTAAGTCCCTTAAATGCAATTAACTGTTTCGTCCAGCGGTTAAATAAATACATTTTGGAACAATTCCATGCAATTTCTAGGCCTTGAGCATGTAAGAAAAATAGCAAGTGTGAAATTAAGCTAATCTAAGAATTGTATGGAATTATACTACAAGAACTTGCATTTATATAACCCCCAGCAAAGTAAAATGTCCAAAGGCATATTACAGGAATGTTACTGGACAAAATTTCACACCAGCCCAGGAGATCATTTGGTCCAAAGGGCATAAGCTGGCTTTTTGGAAAACCTATTCAGTTAGATCCATGTCTGTGCTTATTATCTATTTTCCCTCCTATGATTTATTACCCTTGAAGCGAGCATTTGTTTAGGTATCTGCACTCTGCTAATTCTGGCCTCATAAACATTCCTGATTTTAATTTCTCCACTGTTGGTGATTGTATCTTCAGTTGCCAAGGCCTCAGATCCTGAATTTCCTTCTTACACATCTCTACTTCTCTCTCTGTCACTAGAGAGGCGGTGCTTGACAGACTGGAGGGACTGATTGTGGACAAGTCCCCAGGACCGGATGGAATGCATCCAAGGGTTCTGAAAGAAATGGCGGAGGTGATAATGGATGCCTTGGTGGTTATTTTCCAGACGTCGCTGGATCTCGGGGAAGTGCCGGAAGATTGGAAAACGGCTAATGTTACGCCGTTGTTTAAGAAGGGTGCCAGGCAAAAGGCAGGGAATTATAGGCCGGTTAGTTTAACGTCTGTTGTAGGTAAAATGTTAGAATCCGTCATCAAGGAGGAAATAGCGAGGCATCTTGAGGGGAATTGCTTGATAGAGCAGACGCAGCACGGTTTCGTTAAGGGGAAGTCGTGTCTGACAAATTTATTGGAGTTCTATGAGGATGTGTCTAGGGCGGTGGATAGAGGAGAGCCGGTGGATGTGGTCTTTCTTGATTTTCAGAAGGCGTTTGACAAGGTACCTCACAAGAGGTTATTGCAGAAGGTCAGGGGGCATGGAGTTGGGGGTAGGGTATTAGCGTGGATAGCGGATTGGTTGTCAAATAGGAGGCAGAGAGTGGGGGTCAACGGGTGCTATTTGGATTGGCGGTTGGTGACTAGTGGAGTGCCCCAGGGGTCGGTGCTGGGGCCTCAGCTATTTACCATTTATATAGATGATCTGGAGGAGGGAACCGAGTGTATGGTGTCGAAATTTGCTGATGACACCAAGATTGGGGGAAACGGCAAATTGCGCGGAGGGTGTGGAGAGTCTGCAGAAGGATCTGGGCGAATGGGCCAGGAACTGGCAAATGGAATTTAATGTTGGCAAGTGCGAGGTGGTCCACTTTGGTAGGAATAATGGTAGGAAGGACTATTTCTTACGTGGCGAAAAACTGCAGCAGGCGACGGTGCAGAGGGACCTCGGGGTCCTTGTGCATGAGTCGCAAAAACCCAGCCTGCAGATGCAGCAGGTGGTCAGGAAGGCGAATGGGATGCTGGCCTTCATTGCGAGGGGGATTGAATATAAAAGTAGGGAGGTCTTGCTGCGGCTGTATAGGGCATTGGTGAGGCCGCAGCTGGAGTACTGTGTGCAGTTTTGGTCGCCGTACTTACGCAAGGATATTTTGGCCTTGGAGGGAGTGCAGAGGAGGTTTACTAGGCTGATACCGGAGTTGAGGGGATTGAGTTATGAGGAGAGGCTGAATAAACTAGGCTTGTACTCGTTAGAGTTTAGAAGAATGAGGGGAGATCTCATTGAGACGTATAAGGTGATGAATGGGATGGATAGGATAGAGGTGGAGAGACTCTTCCCGCTCAGAAAGGATAGTAGGACTAGGGGGCACAGCCTCAAGATAAAGGGGGGGCGGTTTAGAACGGAGTTGAGGAGGAACTTCTTCACTCAAAGGGTGGTGAATCTCTGGAATTCTCTGCCCGTTGAGGTGGTGGAGGCTACCTCGCTAAATATTTTTAAGACGCGGGTTGATGGGTTTTTGATGAGCGAGGGGATTAAGGGTTATGGGGAGAGGGCGGGAATGTGGAACTGAGCCACGACAGATCAGCCATGATCTTATTGAATGGCGGGGCAGGCTCGAAGGGCTAGATGGCCTACTCCTGCTCCTATTTCTTATGTTCTTATGTTCTCTGCTTTAAGACACTTCTTAAAGCTTTTCCCTTTGACTAGCCTTGTGGCCTTAATGTTTTATTTTGGAATGAGGTATGGGAGGAATGTTGCTGCATATATAATTTCAGTATGAATCAGTGCCTTCGAAGCAAAAGAGATTGTTATTTATCATCATTAAATCTTATTACTCCTTATTACCAGTAGAAGAGTGTAAGTCTTCTACTGTTCTGTCATTGACTCTGTTTGAACAACCATCACCAACTTAATCCACATGTAACTGCTGTCTTTACTTCAGCATTTGTTGAACAGGGATAAAGGAGAATAAAGCTCATTAAACAAATAAAATTGAGTATATGACATTTAATTTTTGAAGTTTAAAAGCAATTTCTCTATACCCAAACTGGATAACTCGTTACTAGTCCTTTATCATTTAATCCTATAATATCAGACCTTGCTCACTAATAATAATAAAATTCTGATTGCAACAACACGGTGTTGAACCTACCTTCTTAACACTTAGCATAGGAGCTCATATATCAAAAATCCCAAGCCTAACGTGCTTGTAAAGTAACAGTCAACAGATATTATTTTTCACCCAAAAGCGTCTATCACACTTTCAAACCTTATTTATCAGGTTGTCTTTCACTGAGAAATATCTTGACTATGTGCAGTATGTTGTTTCGTCTTTTCATTGTTTAACCAGTTCAGAGAAATGCATTTGAAAATTATTGGCTTCCTTTCTGATGTTTTGCAATTGTCTCATGCTGAAGTGTGCATTGTCTTGTCTTTCGACTGTCAGTGGAAAATCTTTGAGTGAAAGCTTGCTTGTCCAAACATGTTCCAGAGAATTAGAGGTGTCTAAATCTGATAGTAATAGATGAAATATATCAATAATTTCTCTTTGGTTTTAAAAGGTTCTGGCAGTCTTTTAACAGTGTATCTTTGTAATAATTGTTTAATGTTCAGGATCTTAGCATTGAACAGCATTTTCAAAAGTTGGCTAAATTTGTGTAACTACACCCTTTTTAGAACACTGTAATGAAAAACGGTTATTTCAACAGGGCCGTTTGATTGCTAGTTATTCTCCAGGAGTAACTGTAAGCCATTAATCAAAGTCAAATACCTTTTCAAAAAGAAGGAAAATTGCCATAGTAACAGTAGCTTCATGCTTTGAATTCTTCCCAGTGAAATAATTCAGCTGCTGTATATTAGAATTGACTTCTTCATTCCTTCTTGTGCCTGACTCTATTCTTGCATTTGCTTTCTCAGGGGAGAGTACGTTGGAGGTCCACTCATAATGGGAGTGTGAAAATGTGTGTGACCATGTTTTTTCGAAGCCGATTTCTATTCCTGCTGGCTGTAGCTGCCCTGCTCGCTGTCCTGAGCCTCAGCCTGCAGTTCTGTAAGTACTGCTCCCAGTGATTTACTTCTGATTAATAAGCGAAACCATTTAACACTACTGATGTGAGACATTGAAATAAAAAGCACACTCTGAAAATAGCCTTTTTCTGCTTCTGGTGTGCCATTGTCTGAAGCCTCCAAGCACTATTACGGACCTTCAACTTAGTTCCAATGGTGGAAATTAGTATGGTTGGAAAATAATTAAGTGGGCTGCTTTGGCCTGGATGGTGTTGAGCTTTTTGAGTTGTTGTCATCTCAACAACTAGGGATTATTCCATTACACTCTTGTCTTCTGGCTTGTAGATATTGGGCAGGCTTTCAGGAGACAGAAGGTAACTTTTCCCTCCCCTGTAGTTACAGTATTTATGTGGTTGGCCCAATTAATTTTATGGACAATGGTAACCTCCTCTCTACCAACCCATCCATCCCCCGCAGGATGTAAATGATGGGAAATGCCTTTGAATGTCAAGGTGAGTTGGGTTGATTTACTCTGGTTGAAGATGGTCATTTCCTGACAATTATGTAGCGCACATGTTACTTGCCATTTAACAATCCAAGGCAGAATATTGACTTTGATTTGATTTTTTATTGTCATGTGTATTGGTATACAGTGAAAAGTTTTAGTTCTTACACACGAAATAGACAAAGTATACCGTTCATAGAGAAGGAAAGGAGAGAGTGCAGAATGTAGTGTTACAGGGCAGGTGATGGCCTAGTACTATTTTTGCTAGACTATTAATCCAGAAACTCAGCTAATGTTCTGGGGACCCGGGTTCGAATCCCACCAAGGCAGATGGTGGAATTTGAATTCGATAAAAATCATCTGGAATTAAGAATTTACTGATGACCATGAAACCATTGTCGATTGTCAGAAAAACCCATCTGGTTCACTAATGTCCTTTAGGGAAGGAAATCTGCCGTCCTTATCTGGTCTGGCCAACGTGTGACCCCAGAGCCACAGCAATGGTTTTGACTCACAACTGCCCTCCAAGGGCAACAAGGGATCAGCAACAAATGCTGGCCAGCCAGCGGCATGAATAAATAAAAAAAAAGTCATAGCTGAGGTGTAGAGAAAGAGCAACTTAATGTGAAGTAGGTTCATTCAAAAGTCTGATGGTAGCAGGGAAGAAGCCTGAGTCGGCTGGTACATGTCCTCAGACTATTGTATCTTTTTCCCGATGGAAGAAGGTGGAAGAGAGAATGTCCAGGGTGTGTGGAGTCCTTAATTATGCTGGCTGCTTTTCCAAGGCAACGGGAAGTGTAAATAGAGTCAATGTGTGGGAAGTTGGTTAGAGTGATGCACTGGGCTTCGTTCAAGACCTTTTGTGGTTTCTTGCAGTCTTGGGTAGAGCAGGAGCCATACCAAGCTGTGATACAACCAGAAAGAATGCTTTCAATGGTGAACTGTAGAAGTTGGAGAGTCATAGGGGATGTACCAAATTTTCTTAGTCTTCTGAGAAAGCAGAGTCATTGGTGGGCTTTCTTAACTGTAGCATCGGTGTGCGGGGACCAGGACAGGTTATTGGTGATCTTGACATCTAAAAACATGAAGTTCTTGACCATTGTCCCCATTGATATAGACAGGGACATGTCCTCCACTACACTTCCTAAAGTCAATGACAATTCTCCTTTGTTTTGTTGGCATTGAGGGAGAGATTATTGTTGTTGCACCAGTTCACCAGATTCTTTGTCTTTCTGGTACTCCGTCTTGTCATTGTTTGAGATTCGACCCACTATGATGGTGTCATCAGCAAACTTGAAAATGGAATTGGAAAGGAATTTGGCCACACAGTCATAGGTGTATAAGGAGTGTAGTAAGGGGTTCAGGACACAGCCTTGTGGGGCACCAGTGTTGAGGATGATCGTGGATGATATTGTCACTGCATGTTGGCATGGACTGCTGATTATCTGAGGAGTAGCGAATAGAATTGAACACTGTGCAATCATCAGCGAACATCTCCACTTCTAATCTTATGCTGAAAGGAAGATCATTGACGAAGCAGTTAAAGATGGATGGGCCTAGGACCTGAGGAACTCCTGCAGTACTATCGTGGGGCTGAAATAATTGGTAACATGTTCCTCTGTGCTAAGTATGATTCCAACCAATGGAGAGTTTTCCCATAGATTCTCATTCACTTCAGCTTTAGACATATACAAAGACATTTACAGCATGGAAACAGGCCCTTTGGCCCAACTTGTCCATGTCACCCTTTTGTTTTTAAACCATAAATTAACCCCAATTATTTGCATTTGGCCCATATCCCTCTATGCCCATTTTACCCATGTAACTGTCTAAATGCTTTTTAAAAGACAAAATTGTACCTGCCTCTACTACCTCTGGTAGCTTGTTCCAGACACTCACCACTGTCAGTGTGAAAAACTTGCCGCTCTGGATACTTTTGTATCTCGCCCCTCTCACCTTAAGCCCATGCCCTCTAGTTTTAGACTCCCCTACCTTACTAGGGCTCTTTGATGCCATATTTGATGTAAAGGGATTCACTCTTGATTTACTCTGGAATTCAGCTCTTTTGTCCAGTTTTAAACCAAGGCTGTAATGTGGTCTGGAATCAACTGCACATTTGATGACACCTTCCATCACTTTTCTGATGATTGATGGTGCTAATTGCTAGATATGATTTGTCTATTTTTAATGGACAAGACACATTTGGTGAATTTTTCCACTTTATTACGTCGATGTTAGTGATGTAACATTACATTGCACTGTGGTTAGCACCTCATGGCGCCAGGGACCTGATACTAAATCCAGCCTTGGGTGACTGTGTGTGGAGTTTGCACACATTCTCCCCATGTCTACGTAAGTTTCCTCTAGGCGTTTCCTCCCACACTCCAAAGGCAGCATGGTAGCACTGCTACTTCACAGCACCAGGGACCCAGGTTCGATTCCTGGCTTGGGTCACTGTCTATGTGGAGTTTGTATGTTCCCCCTGTGTCTGCGTGGGTTTCTTCTGGGTGCTTTGGTTTCCTCTCGCAGCCTGAAAGATGTGCTGGATAGGTGCATTGACCCGAACAGGTGGCGGGACTGTGGTGACTAGGGGAATTTCACTGTAACTTCATTGCAATGTTAATGTATGCCTTATATGTGACTAATAAATAAAATTTAACTTTGAGCATGTTAGGTGGATTCACGATCCTAAATTAACCGTCAGTGTCTAAAGATATGTAGGTTAGACAGATTAGCCATGATAAATGCTGGGGTTTCTGGGATAGGATGGGTGGTAAGGGTGTGCCTGGGTAAGATGCTCTTTCGGAGATTCAGTGCAGACTTGACGGGCCAAATGGCCTCCTTTTGCTCTGTAGGTATCCTCTGATTCTATGGTTCTTCAATGATACTGGAACGGCATGTGTTTGAGTGTGGTTCATTCTGCAGCACTAGCCTTTGGGGCTCATCGCTTTCACATCATCCAGTGCCTTCAGCCATTTCTTAGTAGTAAATGGGGTAAATCGAATTGGTTAATGACTGTGATGCTGGGGCCTCGCTGGAGGCCTAGCTGGATTTGCTGGATGCCACGAGCACTGAGAAACATGCATGGCTTTTTTTTCTGAAATGTTAATTTATAGTTACCTAGCTTCTCAGCCTTTTGGCTAAGATAAAGTTTAGTTTCGACATGCTGTGCTTGGTTGAAGTCATTAGGTTACATTTTAGCTTCATTTGAAGCAATTTTTAAAAGTGGCATTTCGGCCTTTTGGCTAAGATGCAAATGAGATCAAACCTTGGAGGAGGAGCTATGCCTACTCCAATCAGCTTGGATCATGTTGATCAAGCCCAAGACAGGAGGTGAGAGCCCTGTCTTGTCAGCTTGGATCGGCAATGTCTCAACTTGTTGAGACTCTGAATTGAACTTGATTGGATTGAATTGGAATAAAAACAAAAAAAAAACAAAGATGTGTAAATTGATTATGGCATGGCACTAACTGTTGCAGTGAGCATTTATAGATGGCTTGAGAAAACATTTAAAAAAAATGCCTGCACAATTACAGCAGGCAGGCTTTAGCACCTCATTAAGTATTTATACACCGGTGCGATTGACCTTTTCCACTTCTTCAGCAGAATAACATCCTTAAAGCTACAATGGAATCTCTTCCACTGCTGTTGAAGGCAAATTTGTGAGAACAGAGAGAATTTTTGTCATTAGCTGAGAAACAGGGTGTGCACCGGTCCGCGTAGTGGGAGAAAAGTTGCTAAGCTAAAATCTATCACATAAAATAGAAACACTTCGTAATTCCAATTATGGTGATTCAGATTTCCTTATTTATAAAAGATCATAAATATGGGTTTCCTCCTTTCCCCTTTGCCATAGATATTGTTTCCTATTCTAGACCCAAAGTGTCATCACATCATCCATTTGGAGCTGGAAAAACACTGATCTCTGATCCTGTTATTAAAAAGCAAAATACAAAATTTTTTTATTAGTCACAAGTAAGGCTTACATTAACACTGCAATGAAGCTTCTGTGAAATTCCCCTAGTCATCACACTCCGGTGCCTGTTTGGGTCAATGCACCTAATCAACTCATCTTTCAGAATGTGGGAGGAAACCAGAGAACCCAGAGAAAACCCACCCAGGCACGGGGAGAACGTGCAACTTCACACAGACAATGACCCAAGCCGGGAATTGCACCTGGAACCCTGGTGCTGTGAGTCAGCAGTGCTAACCATTGTGCCACCCCTATTACTGTTGTGACACACACAGACCATTGAGCTCAAGAAACCATCAAACAAATCATTAGTTTAATGCAAAAATCTTAACATATTACAGGAATCAGACTAGAGCAGATTTGGGCATGGGAGCACAGAGGTTAGCACTGCTGCCTCTCAGCTCTGAGGGCCTGGGTTCAATTCCAGCCTTGGGTGACTATCTGTGTGGAGTTGTCACATTCTCCTGTGTCTATGTGGGTTTCCTCCAGGTGCTCCGGTTTCCTCCCACAGTGCAACAACGTGCGGGTTAGGTTGATTGGCCATGCTAAATTGCCCCTTAGTATCAGAGGGATTAGCAAGGATGAATATGTGGAGTTACAGGGATAGGGCCTGAGTGGGATTCATGTCTGTGCGGCCTTGATTGGCCAAATCCTTCTACACTGCAGGAATTATGTGAATTGAAAGGGGACAGCAAAAACTTGTTCAATTAAAGGTCTAACATCAAAAATCTTACCAAACAACAGGCAAATTGGTAGCAAATTACGGTTACATCGGAGAATCTTTTTCATAACTTATGTTTCAAGTATTCGGCCATTGATAATCCACAGCACACTGGAACTTTGATAGTCATAGAATCAGAGAATCCCTACATTGCAGAAGAAGGTCAGTTAGCCTATCAAGTCTGCTCTGACACAATCTCACCCAGGCTCTATTCCCATGACCCCAGATATTTACCTTGCTAAACCCCCTGACACGATTGACAATTTAACATGGTCAATCAACCTAATCCACACATTTTTGAACTGTGGGAGGAAACCCACGCAGACACGGGGAGAAAGTGCAAACTTCACAGAGACAGTGACCAAAGGCCAGAATTGAATCCAGGTCGTTGGCTCTGGAAGGCAGCAGTGCTAACCACTGTGTCACTATGCAGCCCAGTAAATATATCAGCATTGATGAAGAGCATTTTGTCATCCACTCAGCACTGTCACTTTTCCAGAGACAGAGAATTGTCACTATCGCCATGACAGTGGTATTTCAAATACCAATTCAGAATCAAAAGCCATTCTCATCTCTAAAGATTACCGAAATAATTCTGTACCCCTCACACCTCCCATTCCTGGATAACACTGAACCTCCTTTTGGTTTTATTCACCAATATCTGCCTCTTGTATCCATGTGTTACAATTTTGTTCTGAAGAATTAAAAAAAATCTTGCATTTGCACTTTGAAAATCAAGTGAAGGCACTAAGTAAGAGTTAAACAGAAGCTATATATTTCTTTGAATGGTGTTTATAGCTGTGGATGTGCTGAACAGGCTCTCCACCTATTGATACTAGCCCTCAATAAATCTGCATGAAAATCAGAGTAAGTAGCCCTAATTGTCCAATTACAGGTCCCTGTTGCTTTGTGACCATCAGTGTGTACACCTCCATAATCCAATGTGGCGCACTGCAGCTTTTAGTTTTTGGTGCAAGCATGATCATCAGAAATTGTGATGCCATGGTGGCCCTCTGTAGTGACAAATATTACAGCATTTGCTGCCGCTAGGATAACAAATTCCAGGCCATTATAATCTATAACCATGGAGCCAGTAGTCTGAGTTTCCAGTGCAGCACTTAAGATGTTGGTTCGCTACTGCTTGTGCTTCAGTGGAAGCTGAGACAATGTGATTGGGTCCACAAATGTACTAATGGAATTGACCACCACTTCAGCGTTGGAAAGGAAAGGCTCCAAACAATGTTAAATGTCATGTGGAAGTTGCTGCTGGACTCCTCCATGCTCCACGACATTGAATCGGGTCTTAATTCGAGGCTTTCCAAAGCACCAAACAGTTGTTGTGCATATTCCTCAGTGCTCTTTTGTAGGCTGCTCTATCAGAGTCCTCATCTGGGTCTTTTGCAGCAGAACTTCTGCATGATCCTGCCCTTTACCAAATTGGCACCTATGCTATCTGTTCCCCCTGTCCCGGCTGCAGCCCACTCATGTCTATTGTCTCACCACTTGCATATTCAGCCTCTATGCCATGCACTAAATCACACAATGTGCCACTGAGTTGTGGCTGCAGGTATGACACTGAGTGACAATGCACCTTCTTCATCACTGCCCTAATTGTTCTTCCTCTGTCTGAATTTGAGCAAGGACTTTGCCTCTTTCAAAGCCGGACAATTTAAAGAAGAGCAGTGAGCACTCCCATTGTTCTGACTAACATTGATACTCAACAGGCAAAACTAAATCAAATTAGATGGGCAGGATTCTCTGGTCTTGTAATGGTGAGACTTATTGTGAGCGAGAATGGAAAATTTGGTGTTCCAGCCAAAAGTCCATTCTTATTCAGCGGCACTGGAAGATCTAGCCATGAATTGGGATAAAAGATTTCGGCCGTTGTTACGAGAGATTTTGTAATCAGGAGTATGGTTTTTATTTGCAGATTTGAATGGTATTTTGCAACCCTGTGCCAGCGTTAAGGATGTTATGGAATAGGCTGAAAACTTAATTAAAGTGGCTAAAGTGATTCAAGTGTGGACCATAAATGCTAGAAATAACTTTTAAGTTCTGCAGAAGGGATTTTAAATTAAAAAATTGGAAAACAAGGTCTCAGTGGGGATTCCACATTTGGCAGACAATATCCAAAGCAAACAGGGTTCTCGAATTTCTGAGTGGAATCAAAAATATCAGAGTTATAGTTTCACAAATATTTGCTCGTCCAATCATACTGTGTGCAGGGACCTTATAGGATAAGAGTTACAAATAAAATTGAAGTTATTCAAAGAGGTGCTGCACAATTCTGCATGAATCAGTATAGGAAATACATCAATGTCACATCCTTGATCAAAGATCCGGAATGAGAATCAGTAAAGCAAAGGAGGAAGAAAAATAGACCGGTCATGTTCTATAAAATATGGAAAGGACTTCCATAGGAAGTTACCCTTAGGAACATTAATATACAGAAGGATTTGGATGTGCAGGTCCACAGTTCCTTAAAAGTGGCAACATGGGTGGCCAAGGTGATTAAAAAGGCATATGGCGTGCTTGCCTTCATCGGCCATGGCATTGAGTACAGGAGTTGGGAAATCATGTTGCAGCTATATAAAACCTTGGTAAGGATGCATTGGGAGCATTGCATGCAGTCCTGGTCACATACTATCAGAAAATGTGGAAGCTTTGGAGAGAGTGCAAAGAAGGTTCACGAGGATGTTGCCTGGTCTCAAGGGTGTTGGCTATGAGAAAAGTTTGAATAAACTAGGATAGTTTTCATCGGAAAGACAGAGGCTGAGGAGAGATCTGATGGAGAGCTACAAAATTATGAGAGGCATAAACAGGGTGGATAGTCAGAGGCTTTTTCCAATTAAAAGGGGGCACAGATTTGTGGAAAGGGGGGAAATTTTTCGGGATATGTGCGGGGGAAATTTTTCATGCAGTGAGTGGTGGGTGCCTGGAACACACTGCCAGAGGGTGTGGTGGAAGCAGGCACATTAGCAACTTTTAAGACGAATTTGGATGGGCACATGATTAGTGAGGAAATAAGAAGATACAGACCGAGTGAGAGCAGAAGGTTTTTTTTTAGTTAGGGCATCACGACCAACACAGGCCTCGAGAGCCGAGGGGTCTGTTCCTGTGCTGTACTTCTCTTTGTTCTTTGGCTGGCAGGAAATGATATAGACAAGTATGTGGGGCTTTTGGGCAATGATACAACATCAGGTAATCATCCACACAACCTACAAAGACCATTTGTTTCCAGGAAAATGACCTTTCTTCCCAAGGACAATCCCACAGTGGAACAAATAGTTAAAAGAAAGTCACAGCTCCATCACTAGAAATCTTCACGACACACCTTCAGATTTTATTTATGTTAATTCGTAGGACATGACATCGCTGGCTGGCTAGGATTTATTTCCCATTCCCAGTTCCCCTTGTTCAGAGGGCAGTTGAAAGTCAACCACATTGCTGTGGATCTGGAGCCAGACTGGGTAAGGATGGCAGATTTCATAGAAGCATAGAATCCCTACAGTGTAGACGGACGCTGTTCGGCTCATCAAGTCTGCATCGACACCAATCCCACCCAGGCCCTATCCCTGCTTATTTACCCTGCTAATCCCTCTAACCTATCATATCCCGGGACACTAAGCGTTCATTTAGCATGTCCAATCAACTTAACCCACACATCTTTGGACTGTGGAAGGAATGATGTGGATGTGCTGGCGTTGGACTGGGGTAAACACAGTAAAAAGTCTGACAACACCAGGTTTAAGTCCAACCGATTTATTTGATAGTACACTCACTAGCTTTCGGGTTAGCCCCTTCGTCAGGTGGATGGAGAGCTCTGGCCTCAGACAGAGCATATAAAGCACAGACAGTTTACAGATTACTGATTAGAATGCGAATCTTTACACCTAACCTGCTGTTCAAGTCTTAAAGTGGCTGACAATGTGAGTGGAAGGAGCACTGATCACAGGTTAAAGAGATGTGTATTGTCTCCAGACAATACAGTAAGTGAGGTTTTGCAAACCCAGGCAAGTCACGGGGGTTACAGATAATGCGACATGAACCCAAGATCCTTGTTGAGACCGTCCTCATGCGTGCGGAACTTGGCTATCAGTCTCTGCTCAGCGACTCTGCGCTGTCGTGTGTCGTGAAGGCCGCCTTGGAGAATGCTTACCCGAAGGTCAGAGGCTGAATGCCCGTGACCACTGAAGTGTTCGCCAACAGGAAGGGAACAGCCTTGCCTGGTGATTGTCGAGCGATGTTCATTCATCCGTTGTCATAGCGTCTGCATGGATGTCTCGGCGCTCTACACCAACATCCCCCAGAACGATGGCATTGCTGCGACTGCCTCAGTACTCAATGCCGACAACTGCCAGTTTCCAGATGCAATTTTACAACTCATCCGCTTTATCCTGGACCACAATGTCTTCACCTTCAACAACCAGTTTTTCATCCAGACACACGGAATAGCCATGGGGACCAAATTCACACCTCAATATGCCAACATCTTCATGCACAGGTTCGAACAAGACTTCTTCACCGCACAGAATCTTCAACTGATGCTATACACTAGATACATTGATGACATTTTCTTCCTTTGGCCTCATGGAGAACAATCACTGAAACAACTATATGAGGACATCAACAAGTTCCATCCCACCATCAGACTCACTATGGACTATTCCCCAGAATCAGTTGCATTCTTGGACGCACACATCTCCATCAAGGACGGTCACCTCAGCACCTCACTGTACCGCAAGCCCACAGACAATCTCACAATGCTCCACTTCTCCAGCTTCAGCCCTAAACATGTTAAAGAAGGCATCCCCTATGGACAAGCCCTCCATATAACAGGATTTGCTCAGATGAGGAAGATCATGACAGACATCTCCAGACGCTGAAAGATGCCCTCACAAGAACAGGATATGGTGCTCGACTCATAGATCGACAGTTCCGATGCGCCGCAGCAAAAAACCGCACCAATCTCCTCAGAAGACAAACACGGGACACGGTGGACAGAGTACCCTTCGTCGTCCAGTACTTCCCCGGAGCGGAGAAGCTACGACATCTTCTTTGGAGTCTTCAACATATCATTGATGAAGATGAACATCTCGCCAGGGCCATCCCCACACCCCCACTTCTTGCTTTCAGACAACCACACAACCTCAAACAGACCATTGTTCGCAGCAAACTACCCAGCCTTCAGGAGAACAGTGACACAATACCACACAACCCTGCCACAGCAACCTCTGCAAGACATGCCGGATCATCGACATGGATACCATCATCACACGTGAGAATACCATCCACCAGGTACACGATAAATACTCTTGCAACTTGGCCAACGTTGTCTACCTGATAAGTTGCAAGAAAGGATGTCCCGAAGCATGGTACATTGGGGAGACCATGCAGACGCTACGACAACAGATGAATGAACATCACTCGACAATCACCAGGCAAGGCTGTTCCCTTCCTGTTGGCGAACACTTCAATGGTGACGGGCATTCAGCCTCTGACCTTCGGGTAAGCATTCTCCAAAGTGGCCTTCACGACACACGACAGCGCAGAGTCGCTGAGCAGAGACTGATAGCCAAGTTCCGCACACATGAGGACGGTCTCAACAGGGATCTTGGGTTCATGTCGCATTATCTGTAACCCCCGTGACTTGCCTGGGTTTGCAAAACCTCCCTTACTGTGCTGTCTGGAGACAATACACATCTTTTTAACTTGTGATCAGTGCTCCTTCCATTCACATTGTCAGCCACTTTAAGACTTGAACAGAAGGTTAGGTGTAAAGATTCGCATTCTAATCAGTAATCTGTAAACTGTCTGTGCTTTATATGCTCTGTCTGAGGCCAGAACTCTCCATTCACCTGACGAAGGGGCTAACCCGAAAGCTAGTGAGTGTACTATCAAATAAATCGGTTGGACTTAAACCTGGTGTTGTCAGACTTTTTACTGTGGAAGGAAATCAGAGCACCTGGAAGAACATAAGAACATAAGAAATAGGAGCAGGAGTAGGCCATCTAGCCCTTCGAGCCTGCCCCGCCATTCAATAAGATCATGGCTGATCTGTCGTGGCTCAGTTCCACATTCCTGCCCTCTCCCCATAACCTTTAATCCCCTCTCTTATCAAAAACCCATCAACCCGCGTCTTAAAAATATTTAGCGAGGTAGCCTCCACTACTTCAACGGGCAGAGAATTCCAGAGATTCACCACCCTTTGAGTGAAGAAGTTCCTCCTCAACTCCGTTCTAAACCGCCCCCCCTTTATCTTGAGGCTGTGCCCCCTAGTCCTACTGTTCTTTCTGAGCGGGAAGAGTCTCTCCACCTCTATCCTATCCATCCCATTCATCATCTTATACGTCTCAATGAGATCTCTCCTCATTCTTCTAAACTCTAACGAGTACAAGCCTAGTTTATTCAGCCTCTCCTCATAGCTCAACCCCCTCAACTCCGGCATCAGCCTAGTAAACCTCCTCTGCACTCCCTCCAAGGCCAAAATATCCTTGCGTAAGTACGGCGACCAAAACTGCACACAGTACTCCAGCTGCGGCCTTACCAATGCTCTATACAGCCGCAGCAAGACCTCCCTACTTTTATATTCAATCCCCCTCGCGATGAAGGCCAGCATCCCATTCGCCTTCCTGACCACCTGCTGCACCTGCAGGCTGGGTTTTTGCAACTCATGCACAAGGACCCCGAGGTCCCTCTGCACCGTCGCCTGCTGCAGTTTTTCGCCATGTAAGTAATAATCCTTCCTACCATTATTCCTACCAAAGTGGACCATGCAAACACGGGGAGAACATGCAAACTCCACACAGACAGTGACCCAAGCCTGGAATCAAACCCGGGTTCCTAAAGCTGTGAGGCAGCACTGCTAATCATTGTGCTGCCCCACCATTTCCTTCCCTAAAGGACATCAGTGAACCAACGAGGTTTTTCTGACACTTGACAATGGTTTTGCGGTCATTAGTAGATTCTTAATTCCGGATACCTTTTATTGAATTCAAATTCCACCATCTGCCGAGACGGGATTTGAACCTGGGTCCCCAAAACATTAGGTGAGTTTCTGAATGAATAAGCTAGTGATAATACCATTTGGCCATCTCCTGCAGATTATTTTCATTTTCATTTGAAAGTTTGTAATCAGAACTACCATCTCAGCAGGTCACGGCTGGTTTAATTAGAGCATTACCCTGGGAGAATTTTCACTGCAACTTCACTGCAGTGTTAATGTAAGCCCACTAGTGACACCAATAAATAAACCTAAAACAATAAATGTTGGCAGAATACAGATATTAGTTTGTGATGTTGATTCAACTGGCAGAAACTGATGTGTCGTAATCACCAATTTTCTTTTTTCTGTGACACGTGCCAGTGCTAAAGATAGAAAGTTTAAGAAGGTATTTTTTGCCGGGCTGGCACAGGTTGAAAGAGTTCACATTCGCGGGACACTGAAGTGAGTTCTGGAACAAGCGGAGGCTGTAATCAAAAGAATGGCCTTCACCTGAACCGAAACAGAGCCAAAGTAATTGTGCAGAGGGTAAAAGAACAGTGGAATAGACTTAAGCTAATGTGGCGTGGTCTGTGTATAGTCAAATTGTGAGACTGTCAAAGAAGAACAGAATTGAAAAAAACTATTAGAATAGAAGCAGAACTGAAATGAATAATGAGAAAATGTTATCTACAGAGGAATAGAAAGCAAGAGACAATAAGATTGGCGGACATAATAACATTGTTTTGGAAGAGACAAGAGATATTAAAAATTAAATGAAATACCAGTAAAATAAATGAAGATTTATGTTTCAAAGGATTGGAGTCAGAGTTCAGTGGTATGTACGTGAATGTACAAAGCATTCAAAATAAAATTGGAAAGTTAAAACTATCAATTATCATGGAGGGACACGGTATATTTGCTCTCATGTGCCTTAGGTTTGGAGCAGCCTGAGAACTTAATGTTCTAGTTCAGACAAAGCATATTGTTCCAAGAGAAGTAAACGAGAGAGTGAAGAATGTAATGTTACAGTTATAGCAAGGGTGTAGAAAAAGATCAACTTAATATAAAGTAGGTCCACTCAGAAGTCTGATGGCAGCAGGGAAGAAGCTATTTTTGAATCAGTTGGTACGTGACCTTAGACTTTTGTATCTTTCTCCTGATGGAAGAAGATGGAAGAGAGTATGTTCAGAAAGGAAAGGAAATAGTAAGGGGTTCAATTCATATTAACACATAGAAAAATAGTTAAAGGGCTACTTGGGGATGATTGAGGACACTTAAAGGAAATTGATGAGTGGGTTAAGTTACTGAATCTCAGTGGCATACATCCTTGGCTGTTGAAAGAAAGGTGATAGCAGAGACACTGGCTGCAAATCTTCAGTCTTGTTTAAATATGCAAATAAGTTAGTAGCAACACTTGGTTTCAGAAGGAAGAGAAGGATAGAGCTGAGTGACTAGAGATCAGTTAGTCTAGTGTTGGTTGTGGATGAACTCCTACAATTAATAATTTACAATAGAGTTCACGAGCATTTAGAAATGCATAGGTAAAAGAGGGCAGTTGGCATTGGAATTGTTAAAGACAAGTCAGATTTAAAAAATTTAATATATTTTTCAAGAAGTGAACAACAATATAGATGAAGAGAATGTATTAGATATGCAATATATACATTTTCAGAAGACGTTCAATACGGACACTCAAGATGCTTGAAAATCTCAGGCACATGGGCCTAAATTTTCAGGTTGGCGAGAACTTGGTGCCTGTCATCCTGAGAGTCGGCAGGAAACACATCCCACCAACTCCAACAGGCCTTTGCCATTTTATCCGCAAGTGACAAGTCTTTCACTGTGGAGAGCTGTTGATTGGTCAGAACGGTTGACAGCTCTCAAGCCCATCGAGGCACAGTTTTGCAGTGTCGGGAAGAGGAACTACAGTGCTGTGCCTGAGAAGGCGGCTGGGATTTTCCACTCCTATTTGCATTAGGCAGATTTGGCGATGGGAGTGGAAAATATTGCGGGAAATTCAAAGTTGCATTTTACGTTGGAGTGAATGCATGACTTGATTGTCACCTATCCTCTTCAGTGACAGGACACATTTCCCGAATATATCACATTTGAATATATCACTAGATTATCAGGCCTGTATGCCCCCAAAAGATCCATCCACGACACTGAATGGTGTGAAGCCCAACTCATCTCCAAAGTACTGCACCTGTGAGCAAACTGCCCAGGGGAGCTCAGGTGAGTGCACAGCTCAGAGAGGAGAGGATTATGCCTGGGTACTGCCGTAGCACCAACTGTGTGCCCCTGACCCTGCATGGGCAACGCTGGGGGGTGCCAGGTAGGGTTTCAGGGTTAACTGGTTTGGTCGCTGTGTGCTGGGATGACCTTTAAAAATATTCCTAATCCCAGCGTTCCTAGGTCACTGGGCAGAGTCCATCCCAATACAGATATGTCATAGGACCAGATTCTTGAAATTTTTGTTTGAAATGTGATGGAGAAAGCTGCCATTGCCATCAGTGACTTCACCACCACTTTCCCCGCACACCATTGGTCTTTGCCGAATTCTGGGAAAATGTCACCCTAAATCATGGCACTACACTTATTGTAAGTGTCAGTAGTCCTGGGGAGTATAGCAGAAGCCCTGGTGTTCAGGTGAAGGGCAACCCGGGTATCAGGGGGATACTCTTGTGATGGTATTTGGAGAGGGATGGTCAGGTCTCCCCAATGCCTAACGATGGACACCCCGCGTCCAAAAGAGCCTTCTAATTGACTCCCCCCTTCCTCCAATCAAATGAGAGATATTTTCAATTGTCCACTCTGTTATCGGGCAACTGTTAGCCTAAATGGGAAAAATAATGGCTACTTAAGGGACTTAATAGGGGCAGAGGCAGACTTTGTGTTAGAGGTCCTGACTGCCTCACCGTAGGTCACGCAAATCTATTTTGGGAACATCTTTCTAATAGGCTCTTCAAGTATGAACAGGTTACTTTCCCCTGCCTTAAGAGCATGAAGAGGTACTACATAAGAGTAAGTTCTTCCTTTTCAGAAACTGATTATTGAAGAATGGGTGATTCCTCAAGTGTACAATTTTTTTTACAGGACTTGACAGTGTCAATGCAAGAAGGATTTTCCTTCTGATTGTAAGGTCTAGAACCAGGATCACAGTCCCAGAATAAGAGGTGGGGCGTATAGGATCAGGATGAGAGGGAATTTCTTCAGATCAAATGGTGGTGATTCTTTGGAATTATCTACTCTAAAGGTCTGTGGATGCTCAGTCATTAAGCAGAGATTGTTAGACTTCTAGATACTAATGACATCATGGGATACAGGGATAGTGCGGGAAGGTGATGTTGCGGTAAAGGAACAGCTGTGGTCCAGTTCAATGGTGCGGCATGATCCTGGGCTGAGTGGCCTACTCCTGCTTCTGTGTTTCTGTAACGTTCCTTTGAAATGATTCTGGACCTTTTACTATGCTAAACACAATATATAAATGCAAGTTTGTTGTTGTTGCCACTACACTTAGATTCACATTTGTAGAAATATCCACAATGATTGGAAATGCCAGAAGAGTCTTGTCTTTATCATTTCTGCAACGTAACAAACAACCCAAGAGTTGCACGTTTTCTGTCGAATTACCTGCAGGCAACATTACTGTGGTGTGAATTTTCATTCCAATCCATAGGGAACAGGGTTCAGATATGGAAGGTTGCACTGCACATCAGTATTAAATGATACTTGGGGTTGGATTTTGGAAGGGCTGCAAAGATATGGGATTAGGTGTGAGTACGCCCACAATTTCTTTCTGCCAGCTGACATGTTGTTTTGATAGCATGTTCTTGCCAGGGACCCATTTTGAAAGAGGCTGTTTGGGGATGGGTATGTTATGGTTAGCTGCCTGCAAGCAGCAGATCATCAATTAAGATCTTATAAACGGCCTATCATGGCCTTGGTGCAAGAAGTTTCCATTCCGTCTGCTGTGACTGAATCCAGGCTGAATGCAGGGGAAATGAACTCCTGGGAGAAAACAGCTCCATTTACCATTTATCCCAACTGCCTTCCCCACACCCCCTCCATGGCCACAATTGGAAAAGGTCACAGATGCAGGCCATTCTGGTAGAGAGGTTTCTTCCGCATGATGATTGTCTGGCAGCTGTGATGTCCTCTTAAAATCCAGATGGGCCATATTCATTTTGAACACCCTCTCTTCTAGTTACATCAGCAGCTCCCATGTCTTTCAATGCTTGAAGGCCTCCTACTGGTCCTCCAGCTTTGGGTACCCACCCACCATCCTGAAGTGAATGGTGAGTGCACATCCTGGCCACTGATTTGCCTGTTTGTTAGAAATTGTGAGGAGGACATCATGCTTCAAAACAACACGAGGATTGGACCACAGAAATACGCCCACCAGATACCCCAGAACAAAAATACAGCCTCGTTGTTTGTCAGGAGTAACCCTTGTTCATCTTTCCTTCAGAAAGAGGCATTTGTTGCATGGGGTGGCAAGTGTAGGGTAGCCATGGATTACACGCATCATAGTTTTTCATGACAAGTGTGCGGCCTACTCTTATTTCCTATGTGCTTATAATTAAGGATATATGTAGAATAATATGGGAAGATGGAGTTGAAGTAGTAGATCAACCATGTTTGGATTGAACAGCAGAGAAGGCTTAAAAGGCCGAATAGCCACCTGCTGCTTCTATTTTTAAAATATTTCTTTTCATAAAGTGGTTAGGTGCAAACTGGTCATTACAAACAATTCATCAAGTTTCCGGATAACATCAGAATGCTCCTACTTTCTGAGATTTTCTTTCTAACCAAGTGTACTGCAATCTCTCTGAACTCCTTAAAATTTCGAGGAAAGATTTGTTTTCTGGGTTGCTGATATAATCAACGGGTTCTACACTTACTCCAAGTATACATTTAACTGAAGTCAGCTTTTTAGAACCATCTGAAATCTTGCAAAATCCCCACAAATAACTACAAGCTGAGTCTTTTGAACTCTCTCAGATGGAGTGGTGTTAGTACCTATAAACACAGCAGTTTCCAGCAGGAAATTTATCTTGCTGCTATATGAAACACCATGCTAATAATTTTTCTATTTAATGAAAATGATTATAATGACACTGCTTTGCATTGTATTTTGGTAAAAAAATTTAAAATGTTTAATTTTTTTTTGATTTCTTATGGAATTGTCCATAACATGGTAATATTGTACAGAAGGTCATCATGACCCATTGAGTCTGAGCTGGCTCTGTTAGAGAGCAATTTTATTGAATTCCATTTTAAAAAATCTGGAATTAAGAATCTAGTGATGACCACAAAACCATTGTCGCTTGTTGGAAAAATCCATCTGGTTCACCAGTGGAAAGGGAAAGAGAAAGAAATCTGCCATTCTTATCTGGTCCAGAGCCACAGAAATGTGGTTGACTCTCAACTGCCCTCTGGCAACTAGGAATGTACAAAAGATGCTGGTGAGCCAGAGATGCCCATATCCCACAAATGAATAAAAAAAAAATTCAGTTTAACCCATGTCTCTCTCTTTCCATACAGCCCTGCAATTTTTTTCTCCTTGAAGCATTTTGACCAAAGCTGTTAAAACTATCTGCTAACGAATTGGAGAAAGCATTCAAAATCCTGGCCACTTAACAGTGTTTCTCATCTTGCAGTTTCTCTTCATTTATTCTAATTAAACCCCTCATGATTTTAAGCGCATCTATTGGATGTCCCCTTAGCTTTCTCTGCTGCAAGGAGAACGTCACCAGCTTCTCCAGTCAACTCACTACTGTAATCCTTCAACTATGGTGCCATTCTAATTAATCTCTTCTGTACCCTCTCCAAAGCCTACATTTTGTGCCCAGAATTGATCACTGCACTTAAATTGAAGACAAACTCATGCTTTATACAAGGTTAGCATAACTGCCTGTGTTTTGTACATCAATGTGCCCATTTATAAAGCCCAGCTAGAAACTTACTTGCTTTATTAGCTCCTTTGTTAACCTGTCAGCTTTAATAATTGGTGCAGAAACACCCCCAGGTCTCTGTACTCTTTCCAACCTTTTAAGAATGGGACCATTTAGCATGTATTGTCTTCCACAGTTTTCCTGCTGAAGTGTAATGGTTGACACTATTCTGTGTTGAACTTCATCTGCACCTGTTTGTCAATTCCACTATTTATTTATTCCCTCTTGAACTCATACTAGGCTCCTGACTACTTATTAATCTTCCAAGTTTTGTGCCATTTGCAAATTTTACAATTGTGACCTGTACCCCACTAAGACTAAGAAGTTGATGCAAAGAAAATAATTTAATACAAGTTCAATACGTTTCACAATTTTCTTTTAAAATAAAGGAAGTGTCATTTGAAGCAGTTGCTATGCAAGAACAATGGAGGTCTTGAGCCTCAATAGGTAGTGTCTTTATCATTGAGCCAGAAGCACTGGGTTTGTGTCCTACTCCAGGACTTGTTGGCTATGGAAAGTGTGTTCCTAACTTGGCCAAGCAGGTTCATCAACCTGAAAATCCTTCCAAATCCTTATGGCAGGCTGAAAGTTCTGTGGCTATGGGGTGGGAATCTGGAGAGACTCCTGCTGCAGAGCATAGTGGGTATACTCACTGAACATTGAACAGTGTTAAGCTCATTAATTATGCAGCTGTAAGGTTCACCTCAAATCTCATACTGGTATGGGCAGGCAGCGAACCATCCTGCCCTCACTACTAGGTGCCATTTTTAAAAGGCCCCTTTTTGCAGAATTGCCCTCCCGAGCCCCCTCCCTTCCTTTGAGTGTTTCAATCTCCCTCCGTGTATTTGTCAACTGCTGTGTGATACATTACTATTAGCCTGGGGAAGAGTATTGCAATATGTGAAAGAATATCTCATACATTGGGTATGTGCCACATTTGCAGATTGGGAAACAGAAAAGTCTGATGAGGCGGAAGATTTCATGGAGGCGATAGATTCCCTGTAGCCCTGTTAATGAGTATTGATGACATGTAATTACAATCACCAGAGTAAAGGTAGCCTGCCACAAACATGCCATGAAAGTGCCAAGGGGAAAAATTGCAACTTGTACACCCACTGGTGGAGTTTTGACTTCAGACATCACAGATTTTCCAGTTCTGTCTGCGGCGATTGCTGCCACTGGTGAGACTGGAAAATTCTGTCTGAAGAGTGTGCAAGTCTCCTGGTCAACCAAGATCGTGTTGTAGCTGTAGTACATCAGCCTTCCCAAATTGCAAGACCCCATGAGCAGATTCTTGTCATGGAATGAACTCCATGGCAAGCTCCCTCCTTGCTTTGAGGGCCTACTAGGGAGGGAGAGTGGAGTATTTGCAATCTGTTAGAAGCATAAAAATAGCAGCAATGTCTTCAGTACGCATCAAACTTAAGGAACTTTTTGTACAGCAGTTACTGGATTCCACACTCACGCTACTCATTCTACACACACACACTGGCAAGCACTGCTGCTTCTCACTGCCAGGGACCTTGGTTTGATTTCCTGCTTGGGTCACTGTGCGATGTCTACACATTCTCCCAGTGTCTGTGTGGGTTTCCTCAGGGTGCTCTGGTTTCTTCCCACAGTCTGAAAGACATGCTGGTTAGGTGCATTGGCCATGCTAAATTCTTCCTCAGTGTACTTGAACAGGTGCTGGAGTGGGAATTTACACAGTAACTTCATTGCAGTGTTAATGTAAGCCTACTTGTGACACTAATAAATAAACTAAATTACAGCTGAAAATGTATACCTGAAAGGATTTGATTGGCATGTATTTGTATAGTGAAAAGTATTGTTTCTTACGTGCTGTACAGACAAAGCATTCCATTCATAAAAAAGGAGACAAGAGAGTGCAGAATGTAGTGTTACAGTCACAGCTAGGGTGTAGAGAAAGATCAACTTAATGCAGGGTAGTTCCATTCAAACGTCTGACAGCAGGGATGTTTGAGAATGGCAGCTGATTTCAGATTCTTGTACCCCCTCCCCGCCACTGGAAGAAGGTGGAAGAGGATATATCCAGGGTGTATGGCATTCTTAATTATGTGGCTGCTTTCCTGAGGCAGCAGGAAAGGTAGACAGAGTCAATGGATGAGAGGTTGGTTTGCGTGAAGGACTATACTTTGTTCACAAACCTTTGTAGTTTCTTGTGGTCTTACACCAAGCTGTAATACAACCAGAACAGATGCTTTCTGTGGTGAAGCTACAAATGTTGGAGAGAGTTGAAGTGGACATACAAAATTTCTTTAGCCTCCTGAGGAAGTAAAATGTTGGTGGACTTTCTTAACTATAGCGTTAGTGTAAAAGGGTCAGGAAGGGTTATTGATAACGTGGACACCTAGAAACTTGAAGCTGTTGACCATTTCCATGCCGTCCTCAATGTAGACAGGGACATGTCCTCCACTGCACTTCCTAAAGTCCTGAACTGAACTCAGAACCATCAGAAATCCTATAAAGTTGTGCAAAGGAATTACAAGCCATGTCATTTAAGTTCATTGATCTTAACCACAGAAGTATTGTACAGCGTAATTTATACGTTGCAGCTCCTTCCTGAGGGAAATGGCTGATGGTCAAATACAATTCCTTGAGTGCCGAAAACTTTTAGTGCATTACCCCTTTGGCTATACTTCATATGGGAATGTGGACAATAAAGAATGGATTTTTCAACTGTGTTGCTGCAGGGAATCTCACTGATCAGCACATCAGGAAATTGAACTTCTGCTGCTCATCATTTTCCATCAATTCATTCTATTGTGTGGAAATGGGTTGTGTTGTGTAATTTTCCAATATGGCTGGCATTAGTGAACTTGAAAAATCAGCCACTAATTATTGATAAGTTATTTTCTTTTTCCTGAAGGCCACTGCTGCTGAAAACAATATCCCAAAAATACACTTTTGAGCAGGAGGCCATTTACTATTTAGAGTCTACCTCCGACTGCCCCATCAACTTGACTATTAAGGTCCTAGCTTTTCGTTGTTGTAAATGAACACGGGCATGTTACTGTTTCTGAATCAGAAGTCAGCCCCAGCAAATATAGATTTACTCAAAGCAATCTTAACAAAACTAAAATTTCACAGCTTTGTAAGAAAAAGTGCCAAGGATGTGTTATTCTGTGATTGACGCATTGACTGTGATGAGCACTTTAATAGAAAACTATTGCTTTCAACTCAATTCAGCACACATTCTGTTTCTCTGTTAATGGAGAACTCCAAGTTTCAGTGTTTAGTTCAGAGCACATTCCTCTGGTTTTAGATACTGTTGATTAATTCAGGATATGAATGAAACAAATTTGCAATGATAAAACTCACTAAACAGTTACAAAAGCAGTCATTCAGGTTGCTAATGACTCCACTTCCTTCATTAAACAAAGTCCGGCCTCTGGAAATCCTAGAAAGAGTTTTGGACTAGCAGAATACTACATGTGCCATGAATTCTGAGAAGTATTGATACTCCAAAAATGCTGTTAAAAAAATCTAATGTTCATTCAGCTAGACATTTTCAAGTAAAATAATCTTTTCTTACTCATGCTGCTGGCCAGTTTTCTCTCCAATATTGACTGTGAAAGTGAGTTTATCAATCAGCCATTCTCATGTACCATTAACTGTTTTGGTCGTGACTTACATAGAAATCTGTGAGATTCATAGAATCTGTTATTATGCATAAAGTTCTCTACATGGAACACTTCCAGAAGAGGAGTCAGTGGACAATGATTAAGAGTGAGATCCATGGCTTTTTCCCTCTTCTTAAACCAGGACACTTAATGTCTAAATAGCAATTCTTCCACCATTTCTGTTAAATTCAGCATGATGCCCCACCAAAAAATATTCCCCACCTCCTCCGATTTCAGCATTCTGAAGGGACCATTTCTACTGGAGCAACCTGGTTCACTCTTCAGTCACCCC
This sequence comes from Carcharhinus amblyrhynchos, assembly GCF_965287045.1. Classification (NCBI taxonomy): domain Eukaryota; kingdom Metazoa; phylum Chordata; class Chondrichthyes; order Carcharhiniformes; family Carcharhinidae; genus Carcharhinus; species Carcharhinus amblyrhynchos. Next base: position 95,028,088 of record NC_137326.1, on the reverse strand, counting down.
CATCCTATGGCACCTTAGCAAACAAACACAGGAGATGCAACACCTGCCCTTTTGCCTCCTCCCTCCTCACCATCAAAGGTCTCAAACACTCCTTCCAAGTGAAGCAGCAATTTATGTGTAGTTCGTTCAATTTAGCATTCTGTATCCTCCGTTTGCTGTGAGGTTTATTGTTCACTGAGCGGACCGCATGCAGATTTGGTGACCATTTTGCAAACCATCTCCATCAGTCTACGATTTTGATCAAGAGGTTTCAGTTGCCTGTCATTTTAATTATCCAACCTTACTCTTAAGCTGATTTCTCTGTTTTTAGCTTTCTGCAATGAAGCTCGAGGGACAGCATCTCATCCTGCTATTTGGCACTTGATTGCTTTCCAGGCTCAATGTTCAGTTCAACAATTTCAAATTGTTACTTCTGTTTATCCAGCAGAAGGAATTCTTCAGTTGCAAGCAATATAAAGAACTTACTTCAGAAAGTAAATCAGAGAAAGATTTAATAAAGAAACTCCATTAGTCCAACACTTGAGACCACACCATGGGCCATACAAGCTCCCTGCAACTCCCATCTGCTTCTTATTTATACTGGATTAGCTGATCATCACATCATTTTTCTCATTGGTTATATTGTCTATCTGATCAGTTGACCCTCACAGCATGTTACCATTGGTTACATTATAGCAGATGCAATGTTATCATTTCAACAACTTCTGCTTCTATTTCCTTTCCTTTGCAAGTATTGGTTTTATTTTTGTCTTCTGTTGCCTTTGGGCAGCAGCACATTCATCATTCTGTCACTCATCTCTTCTCGAGATACATTTTATTTTATTTGTCTCATTGCAGCTCCCTTCAGCCTTGCTTGATTGACCTTTTGGTCACTGAATTTTTCCTGTCTAGCACTGACCTTCCTTCTTGTTCTTTGCCCCACCCTCTTCCTTCCTTAAAATCTATTACACTTAGAAACTTCCCCAGTTCTGATATAGCATTAATGCTGTTTCTGTCTGTTCAGATGCTGCCTGAGCTGCTTAGTATTTGCAGCATTTTCTGTTTCTTATTGATACAATCCTGTCCCGTCTGAGTAAAGTTTAAAGTTTATTTATTAGTCACAAGTAGGCTTACATTCACACTGCAATGAAGTTACTGTGAAAATCCCCAAGTTGCCATACTCTGACGCCTGTTCAGGTACACTGAGGGAGAATTTAGCATGGCCAATGGCACCTAACCTGCACATCTTTGGACTGTGGGAGAAAACCAGAGCACCAAGAGGAAACCCATGCAGACATGAGGAGAATGTGTAAACTCCGCACAGACAGTGACCCAAGCTGGGAATTGAACCTGGGCCCCTGGTGCTGTGAGGCCATGATGTGGAGATGCTGGCACTGGTCTGGGGTAAACACGATAAGAAGTCTTACAACATCAAGTACTGTGCTGAACCTGATGCTGTGAGGCAGCAGTTCCATCCACTGTGCCACCGTGCCACCCCAGATCAATTCAGTTGGTGTAGACCTTTGTCATTTATGTGATGCATTTACTCCCTGGATAAACTTGGAATGCTCTTCGATTAGAAATTTTAGTTCACTGCTTATTTGTTCATTCAAAGATTTCTGACTCCTTTCACCATGGGTTGCCTGCAGTGAGACCAGATATTTGAATGGATGCTGGCTTTTCTGATGAGCAACATTTATATATTTTCCCTGGCATATTTCAGGTTTCGTTACTCTGTTAAATACTTAGTGAATGCCACAATGCTGAGTCAATACCTCCCTTGTTTGGCTTCTCAGTTTTGTTCCAGCTGTTCCCAACAATCACAGAAACTGCCCATTAAAAGCCTATGGATTTTCATGGGCCCTTCTCTTAACAGTAAAAGCAAAATGATCTCTTTTGTCCCTGACTGATGGTGGTTACTTCTGTAAGGGTCTCCAATGTATAATTTGTAATGAAGATGTTTCATTGATATTCTACTGTTGTAAAACTAATTTCAACTATTTGGTACAGTAGGAATTGACTTCAAAAAAGCTGCATATTATCTTGAAATTGGAATTTAAATTTGAGTTACTTTTTCAAAATTAAAAAAAGTACTTTCTGTACCTCCATACACACACCTGCAGCGTTGCTGCTTCAATTCTGGAATGTGCCCACATCTATATATATGGTGAAATCTAGTTAATTTGAACTATTATGCAAACAATGGATGGCTATACAATGATTTTAATGTAAAGGAAGTTTGTTTCATAAATTGTCATAAGAAAAATGGATGCTGAGCCAGAATGGGAGAGAGTTTAAGCATAAATCAGTACCTACTGTGCCTTTATGAGTGTGCAGCCTGCTCCCTGGGCTGGTCTAGCAGATTTTCCGTGTCTTGATCCCCCTGCGTGGTTTTGGCAACAGAGGCAACCCACCACTGGCCAGGGGCAGGATCTTTAGATTCTGCTGATGTCAATGTTTCTAGTTGTTCGTGATCTCTCCCAGCAGGGAACCTGCAACTGAAGAGATGCAGCTAGAACCAAAATGAGGAGGACTTTCTTCAGCCAGAGGGTGGTGAATCTATGGAATTCATTAACACAGAAGGCTGTGGAATTGAATGTATTATAAGATAGAGGTCGATAGGTTCTTGATTGACAAGGCGATCAAAGGTCACAGGGAAAAGGCGGGAGAGTGAGGTTGAGAAACATATCAGCCATGATTGAATGACGGAGCAGACTCAATGGGCTGAATGGCCTAATTCTGCTCCTACATCTTATGGTCTTATTGTGGGTAGGGGGTGGTGGTGGGGGAATGGTGTGGGGTCATTGGGGGTGAGGGGGTGTTGATTTTGGGGCGGGGGGTGTCGGTGAGGGGCCGTCGTCATCTTTGGGACCGGAAGATCCCAGCAGCAGGATTGGACAGATAATTTTGGCCAGTAGGTTGAAGAACAGAAATTACAGGAAAAAGACCATCATGACCCACTGAATCATCCCTTTTTCTTTCAGTCTTTGGCAGCCACTGACTGAGGAAAGCCATTGAAGGTCAATTCTGAGATTCATAGAATGCATGCTGTAATAGGATGACAGATCCAAATCGCTTGTCTACCTCTTAAGATGCGTCAGAGTCATATTTCACAGAAGTACTTTGGACCAGTAAAAGAATTTCTGAATATTCTCCCAATGACTCAGTAAGTTTATTAAGCAAATAATTGGTCCTGACAGTCCCAAGATTTATACTGAGTATTATGATCTCAGCTGGGTTAAGGCCATGGTTGGCCTTAATACCTCAGGTTATACTGAGGCAAATTAGCTGAAGTTCTTCTTCCTGGTAACTGGCCAACCAGTTCTTGCTGGAGGTAGGCACATGTGGTTATGTGATGACAATCCCACTGCCAAACAATTCTTGGTACTTGCTGATTGAAGCACTCACATGAATAGTTATCAGCCTGGATTTTGTGGTAGTCATAATGGTGAAACTATCAGTGTTCAGTATCATTATTTCATTGAAGCTGACAGCAGCTTTTGGAGTCCATGCATGCACAGAATAACACAGAAGTCCAGAAGTTGCTGTCAATGATTCTACACTGTCAGAAGTTGTGCTGTTAAAGGTCCCGGAGATTGCCATGAGTGGGAAGTCAACTGAATCCATGAGAAATTCCACTCTACCATTTTTTTAGCGGGGGGTGGGGTTTCTGCCTGTTTACAGGGGATGGGAAAGCCTGAGAGGGTATGGGACCCATGTTGAATTCTCATTTGGTGAATCCAACATGGGTCCCAAATCAACATTTACGCTGGGGGAATTTGCAGTTTGGATAGTCTTGCCCTCCACCAATGACATAATGGAATTCCTGCCATGAAAGATTAGGACCCCATTAATGTACATTCAAGTGTTATAGTGAGCCTCGCTGTTGTATTATCCCCCCACATAAGGATTTCCCTGACGCGGTTTACAACAGGTCTTGACAAAGTGGGAACTTGGAAACTGGTCCTCGCCGGTGTGCACAGATAAGTACAAAACCCAGGGGGAGGGGGTCATACCTGGGCAGTACCCCCTTCATAAACCCAAAAGCTTGTGGCATTTATTACTAAATAAAGCTGTTGGACTTTAACCTGATGTTGTGAGACTTCTTACTGTGTTTACCCCAGCCAGCATCTCCACATCCTGCCTTGGCAATGCCATGGGGGCTTCCATTGGAGAAGGTCCAAATCGGTTGTGGGAAGTCCTGTATCCATGGGGAAAAGGGGGGCATTCCCTGTCCATGGTATATGGATCGAGGGTTGGGGGAGGGGTGCTCTGTGTCCATGGGAGAAGAGGTTGGTTCCCTATCCATGGAGGCAGGGGTGTTCTGTGTCCGTTGGATTTTTTTTTGATAAGCTGCCCTTTACAAATGCCAGGTCCATGCATGGAGCAATTTGAAAGCAGAGACTTAGCTCCTTGCTCACCCTCATTGCTCAAGCACGTGAAGCAACTTTTATACTTGAGATATTTTCTTGACTGATCCAGCTGCAATGAACGAGATGGTTAAGGCAGGTGAGCTGGGGCAATTGGGAGTGAAGTTCGTGAATTACATTATGACGAATACAAATAAATGAAATTTGACATTTCACCCGCTTTGGGTGGGCTCCCGATTGCACTGACTTTTTAAAAAATTGGTAAAATGGGAATGGGCGTGAAAATGGGCTCTATTGCTGTTAGTCACATCTCGCTCGATTTTACAACATTTTCCCACTGCAAAACGGGCATGATGAGGTCATAAAATTCTGCCCATGTCCCTGTTCCTTTGTCTGTTTCTGCACTGCTGGAGGAGACTTATTGCTTATTAATCCAGCCCTACCACCTCCCCGCTCCTCCCACTCCAATTTGTCTGCCTTTCTACCGTAATCATTTTATTATAAATGTAATGGTACATTTGAATTAGTGACAAAACACTTGCTCCATTCCCAGGTGAAGCTGATAACAATTCTGTTGATTTATTGCTTTTTGCTGAGAGATTAGAGTTCCTTAACACTGGTAGATTTGTATACACAAAAGTATATATACATTTTCAAAAGGCTCACTGGTTGTAAAGTAAAAGTTTATTTATTAGTCACAAGTAAGGCTTACATTAACACTGCAGTGAAGTTACTGTGAAATTCCCCTAGTCGCCACAGTCCGGTGCCCGTTTGGGTCAATGCACCTAACCAGCACGTCTTTTGGACTGTGGGAGGAAACTGAGCAACCAGATGAACCTAAGCAGACATGGGGAGAATGCGCAAACTCCAGACAGACAGTGATCCAAGCTGGGAATCGAACCAGGATCCCTGGCACTGTGAGACAGCAGTGCTAACCACTGTGCTGCCCTGAGCGAGTGACGATTAGGCTGTAATTGCTTCCAGCGGTTAGATTCTCTTAGAATATTCATGTTTGACTAACCATGTGATCAGGAGAACACCCTGGAATGTGAATACTCCAGATTAGTAAACTATAAATTGCTTTGGAAATGAAGACACATCAGTGATTTGATAACAGATTACTTTCAGGTGATCTAGGGTTGCAGGGGAATATGATGCTTTGTGTAACGTGAAATGGAATTCCATGGACTTTGTGCCACCTCTTCATTGTCCTGTGGGAAATAATAGGCAGTAATGTGGTTTTTCAGAGTAACGTTTTCCCTTGCTGTCTCCTGTATTAAGATGAATTGTAATGCTTGACATTACTATGTCTACAATATGTTTTCATAAAAATATCAGCAGAGTAAGTCGCTAATGAAATGTAATAGAAGCCAATTAGTTTATTAAAAATTGAGTAGAAAAAAGCCCAGTTCCCCTCAATGGGAACTTTTGTTAACAATTCAGTCATTTTGATGGTTCAATAACACAGCTGAAATTTTGCTTCAATGAGTTTGTATTAGATTAGAATTTAATCTACTAAACTTAAAATAAGCACCTGGTGACAATCAGCCAATTCTGTAAAACTGTTTATCATATTCACATTGATAGACTGTCCATGGCTGTTTTATATTCACCAAAGTCCCAGTAACAAAGGGTGATTCTGTTATTGAGATCAACCTTTGACAGCCAAATTAGTCGACTGTTTATCCATTTTAAGATGCAAAAGCCAGTTAGGTATATACGAGTTAGTTAAATCGTGTCACATTGTAGAGATGAATTACAGATATGTGGAGATGAACTACAGACAGGTAGCAAGGTATTATGTACATGTAGAAAGGCATTGCAGGCATGCAGAGATGAATTAGAGATGAATTACAAACATGTAGAGAGGCATTGCAGACACGTAGAGAGGCATTGCAGACAAAATGGCCCCTTACCAGGATTTTAGGATGGCGGAGTTTCCTTTCCCACCAGCTGAGGAGTCAATGGTGAAGACATTCCCTCCGCTACTGCTTGCCATTTAACCCTTCAACAAGTGGTAACTGGCTGGAGGCTGGACTTTTACCCCTCAATATGACTGGCCACAGCTCATTAGTCCTTGCAGAGACAAAAGCTACCATGAAAGGACTGGGACTGCAAGAAACCACCAGAGTCTAAGTCCTGGAAGCCCAAGACCAGATAAGTGTGGGATCTCAGAGCAGAGTGGTGGGATGAGACCCAGGGTAATGGGCAGCAGGGCGGGGAATGTTGGTGGAGAGACTGGGGGAGGAGAGAGCACCTGAAGGAGCCAGGAATATTAGAGCGGAACCCATTGCTGAAAGGAGGCTACCAATGGAATGTCCCCAATATCCTCAACCCTTCCCACCTGAGGCTAAGCAGAGTTATTTTTCAAACATCCCCTTGCCCCTAAACTTCTGTTGCCAGTGTGAAAATCGAAGCTGGGTGGGAAATGGCCAATTCCACCTACTGGCAGGACAGCAAAAAGGTTCTGCCTCATAGAGATGTTTTACCAATATGTACCAAGTTGAAAGTGTGGACCGTTTTTGTAACAATTTAGATTAATCAGATAATTATGTTTAAATTTGATGATTTCTGAAGTTTCTGTTTTGTTGGTCCGATATCTTAATGGTATTGTCTGCTTCTTAATATTGATCAGATGTGGGATATTGATCTTATTTCTCGGTAACATGATCTCTAAAATCATGTTAACCTAAATTACATATTGATAATATTGTTTCGAAGTTGATTATTACAAAGCGTTGTGAATTTGCTGCAATGGTGTAGTTCGTGTTATGGGTATTAGTAAAATGCAGCTGTATTTCTCTAAATAGTGAGGTGTCTAATTCAGTTTTAGAATAGTAGTCTAAGTAAGTAGTAATCATTCACTGTCTCTCAAGCAATATAGTAATAGCTTCACCATCAAAATAATTTACAGTCAGAGAAAATGTGGCCTGGATTTTAGCCTGTTCTGTGCAGGAGTGGAGATGCTGCTGTCTTGAGGCCAAGAAACCTGGAAGAATTACCATCCTGAATGCAGCTAAAAACCATAATTCATCTTTTTTTTAAAGAATTCCTCTTTAAGATATATGAAATCCCGAAACATTAAAATATTTTAAAGGTCCACCTTACTGGGAACTATGCAGTCGGGACGGAGCAACTATACCCAAATTGTTAACTGATTTGTTCTCATTCCGGTTATGGGCCTACTGAATATTTATAGCTATTTTTACTTTTGTTTTGGATTTCCAGCATCTGCAGTGATTTATAGACCAATGTTCCAAAGATATTCACCTAGACTTTACCCAGGTACACATTCTACACAGGGTTTGATCCCACACAGATCCCATCCCCGTCACCCCACATATTTACCCTGCTAATCCCCCTGACACTAAGGGCAATTTAGCACAGCCAATCAACATTATCCGCACATCTTTGGAATGTGTGAGGAAACTGGAGCACTCAGAGGAAACCCACCCAGCCACAGGGAGAATGTGCAAACTCCACACAGACAGTCACTCAAGGCTGGAATTGAACCCAAGTCTCTGGCACTGTGTTAAACACTGTGCCACAGTGTTGCCTCATATGGTAGTTGTTTTTTAGTGGGAGAAGAACGGATTAGTTGAATATCCAATTAATTTTTTCTGTAAGCTTCTTCAATCTTATTTCTGTCAGATTCCCATCCACGGGCAGCCTGAATGACAGACTAATGATCTTTCATGTGGGAGGTCTATTTCGCAAGGCCACAGCCCATGAGAGCGAGGAAGAGTGGAGGATTGAAAATGATCATGGTTTCCCAACCATGGACAGCAGGAGGGAGTTTTCAAATGCAGTCGGGGGGATTGCTTTCTTGGGGAAAGACCTGATGATGATGTGACAAGGATGGTGGAATGGAGCGGACATTTGTAGGTTGGAGAGATATACAGGGTAGCTTGTTGACCTGGAAGAATCACTGCTCCTCATCTTGGTCCATAAGCAGTGCTACAAAGATGCTTAGGCAATGGATTCTACTTCTCTTGTCTCTTATCTACCCGGTTTCCTGAGATGAAATAGGTTGCTCATTGAAGGACTCTTAAAATGAAGGTAGACAGCCCTCACGTTAATATTCAAATGATCAACCCAGCTGCCCGGGATTAAAATCTGAGTTGGCAGCTTGAAGGCAATTGGATTTCTGTTCCAGATTTTCCTCATTTTAACATCTGACTGAACCTCCACCTACCTTTTTTTCAGAGATAAGATTCAGCCCATTGATGTCATTAGAAGTTGACTTTCCTTGCTGCATATTTTTGCCCCCTTTGAGTGATAGGATGCATTTACTGGGACAATGGCAAGCCATTCACCTGGATGATAAAAATACTTCAGTGTAACAATGCAACACGTTTACCAGTTTTATCTTACTTCCTCATAAGATGAAAATTGCAGATATGGATAAGGAGGAACAATCAACTCCGCCCCCCCAACTCATTCAGAACATAGCTACAATTGCTGTAAAAAAGTGAGATGTCAAAGCTTTTTGTCTTGCACTCATAGACCACTTTGCATGAATATCAGCATGAGGGAAAAGTAATAGATTATACTGCATGAGCAGACAATACTGATTGGTTGGCAAATGGACTCTGATTGGTAGAGGTGTTGCCATGGAGAATGCACCACATGCACAAAGAAGGATTCCTTCACATTTGGAAAGATCACACACGACTTATATATCAATAGCCATACTTTGTCCGTGTTCATTTGAAATTACTAGTCTATTCATCAATGTTGTACTTAAAGAAGCCATAGATATTTTTGCTATAGCACTATATTATGGCAACCTAGGCCCACGACCATTGTGTGAAACGGTATTCATTGAACTTATGAGCCTGGCAACTCATGGAGTTGAATTCAGTTTTAATAACACCATGTTTGCGCAAGTAGATGGTGTTGCCATGAGTGCTCCTCTCGGCCCAGCTCTCACAAGTATCTTTGTTGAGTTACACGAGAATTGTGTTTTTGATGGAATGAAACCTAACCACCTACTCCTTGCATATTTCTGTTACATTTGTTATATTTAAATCGGTAGCTGCACGTAATAATTTCTTCTTGTGTCTTAATATGCCCCATCCTGCCCAAATTTTCCTCAGCTGAATTCCCTCTTTTACATGTTAAGTGAGAAATCTGGCAGAGGGTTCTCTACCATGGTCTACCAGAAGCCTGCCTTCACTGTTCATAGAGCCTCTTACAAGTCCCTGTGCTGTAAGATTGATCTGAGCAGCAGCTTCATACATAGGGCTCAAGCCATTGGCGCACCATACAAGTTTGATGCTGAAATATGGCTCATCAAAGTTATCCTGTAGGATAATGGTTATTTCACACTATACATTGCCTAAACTCATGAATGAGCTTAAGCCATTATATTTTGCCCTGTAAAGTGCACAGACTACCTCATTTCCCTGGAAGGCCAAGTTGTCTCAAACATTTGAGCAACAGCAAAAGTCGTTTCATATTTTATGCAGTAGCATCACAAGTGGTATTTGCCACTAACAGGTTGCTGCCATCAAGCCAAAAAGTCATTCTGCCTATCACACAAATAAGTAATGTGGTGCATGAATTTCAGTATCAGTGTGATACTAGGTATGTAGGTCTTACGTCCCAAAGACTTGCAGATCACATCAAACAGTATGTCCCTTCTCTTGTTTGCAATGAACAACATACGAACTGTACCCAACCAGCCTTTGTTTGCAAAGCTCAAAACATAGTTTCCAACATTAGATGTGATTCCATAACTGGTCAACATTTGCTAAATAATCCTCGGTGTGCTAAGAATTATACTGACCACCAATTTAAAATTCTAAATTGGGCTCGTAGTGTGGTGTATTCACATGTACTAGAAGCTACGTATCTTAATACACAAGGCCTCATTCTATACAAACATAAAAAACAGGTACGTGCATTCTGCCTGTTTCACCTAAATGAAATAAGTGACAGCCATCACTGAATCATAGCCCAGGGCAATGCTCTGACCAATGAAGGTCAAGTTGCTTAGTTTAAATTTCAAATAATGCTTGACAGTTATCTGTCAGTCACCATCATATGGTGCATTCTCCATGGCAACACCTCTATCAATCAAGTGCACTTGTCAATCAATCAGCACTCTCTTCTCATGCAGTATAAATTGTTGCTTTCCCCTGCTACCAGGATTCTTGTGAATTGTTCTGATGAGTGCAAGACAAAAAATTTTGACATGTCTCTTCAAGTTCAGGACTATTAAATGCTATTGTTCACCTACGACAATATCCAGTCACTTTTAAGTGCCAGTTTTTTGCCTACATTACCTACACGCTACAGGAGTGGGATTTTGATGACTTCAGTCTTAAATTTATCTCTCTGAAAGACAGTACCTTATGCTGGGATAAAATTTATTGGCTAATTCAGCTCTTGAGTACCTTCCTAGCAGACTTTATGCATTATTTTGGGTGCTAAAGAAAGAATTTTAACTTCTGGGTAGAAAACCTGCCAGGCATCAGTCAGGGAAAGGTAGTGGGATGTTTTGTTCATTTTAATGGATGGCTCTCAGTAGCCATGCACTGACCCATTACCCATGCCCGATCAAGAATACAGACAATGTGAGAAAGGAGAGCTTAGGACGGTGGCGCAGTGGTTAGCACTGCTGCCACACAGCACCAGGCACCTGGATTCAATTCTGGCTTTGGATGACTGTGTGGAGTTTGTACATTCTCCCTGTGTCTGTGTGGGTTTCCTCCTACAGACCAAATATCTGCAGGTTAAGTTGATTGGCCACGATCAATGCATGGGAATACGAGGACAGGGAGGGGGAGTGGGCCTAGGTTAAGAGCTCTTTAGGACGGTCTTGGAAGACTCAAAGGGGTGAATGGCCTTCTGCACTGTTGGTATTTTATGGATTCTATGGAAGGAAGGTTTGGTCCTGAGACTATTTGTCATCCAAAACAACAATCAGAAGCAGCTCATCTGCAATAATCCTGCTGGCTCCAAGAGACAAGTTTGAAATGATTTTGAACTGGCCCTCTGCTGGGTATCAACCAGATTTACATGAGGGAGCATCCATGGCTGACATTGCTTATTAGATCATTGAAAATGACATTGTGTATTCTGAGGTACTCGCCTGAGTCTAAAAACAAATGATGCTAAAATGGCTGCAGGTAGCAAAAGAACAAGAGACTCCTGACTTGAAATTTAACTCCTGTTCTGTGAAAATTTCCCCTAAAGTGTTTTTTCTTTGTTGTGGAGTAGGAGAGTAACCAAAAGCAAACCGAACAGTATGTTTCTCAGTTTTCATAGCAGCCATATAACTTGCTGCATTTACAAACTGAACTATTATATGTAATTCTAACATTAAAAACTGCAAAAAATGTAAACAAAAATACATTTTTTTGTGTTGTGTCAAAATTATTAACATTTACATTGCTGTGGTTCAATGGCAATTAGATTGTTAAAGTTTAATGGCATTTACATTATTAAACAGGTATTTATGTTCCTCTAAATGGGGATAGCTGGGTCACTGGTCAGGGGATGGATGACTCTGTAATAAGTCAATAAATGGCTTCGTGCTAAGTCAATAAATGCTTTCTGTAAGGAAAGACTGTTATCATACTTTTGACTTCAACTGGCTTGTATCTGTATGGGTGGCATTTTATGGCCTCGCTCGTCCTGTAAAATCCCACCTGAGATCAATGTACCTTTCCATGGTCCACCCCTCACCTGTTCTGATTCCCGTGATGGGCGGGATGGTAAAATTCTGGCCTGTGTGTCTATTTGCGCTGATAGGTGCAGTAAGCCCAATGAGATATTCCTTCTAGTGAGATTTGTAAAAGCCTTCAGTGGATGTTGCAGTTGGAAGTGCTGACATTCCTGAAGAAGGGAATGATGAGTGATTTGGAGGCTTAATACATGAAGCTGATTTTGCTATAACCGATTCCCAGGCTAGGTGTATCTCAGCAGACTTTGTGAAAGCTAATATGGTTGAATATGTTTCTCAGGGGAGCGCTGAGTTAATTAAAAAATCAAACTCTATGAAATGGAGTCTCATTATTTCCACTCATGCATAGATAGCAATGCTGAGTGTATCCGCCTTCGAAATGCAATATTTACTGCATGTTTTTTATTTAGCTTCACCAATAAATTGTATGTTACCACCACATTCAATTTACATATTTTCAATGAAGTTTTAGAAATTTATGGATTTTGCAAACCTGAATCTGTCTCAGCACCTGCAGAGACTGCATTCAAGGATATTGTAGTCTTTGCCACCTATGGGAGTGGGAGGGGGTGATTCTCCCAAAAATATTCTCAGTGTTGAATTTGCGTAAAAACTGGAGTAAATAATTTTTTAAAAATTCATTCATAGGACATGGTCAAGCCTTTATTGTCCATCCTTAGTTGCCCTTGGTGGGCAGTTGAGAATCAACCATATTGGTATGGCTGTGGAGTCATGTGTAGGCCAGACCGGGTAAGGACGGTAGGTTTCTTTCCCTAAAGGACATTAGTGAACCAGATGGGTTTTCCTGACAATCGACAATGGTTTCATAATCAACAGTAGATCCTTAATTCCAGATTTTTTTGTATTGAATTCAAATTTCACCATCTGCCGTAGTGGGATTTGAACCCTATATCCCAGACCATTTGCTGAGTTTCTGGATTAATAGTCTAGCAATAATATCACTAGGTCATCACCTTCCCTACATGCTGGTATTTTTAAGGGGGAGTTTCAAAATGAATCTCTCACATGCTGTGCACTGCTGAACACACTAGTGTGAATCACGCTAAAAATCAATGGATGGGGTTTATTCCCACTAGAGAGGCCGGCAGCATAGTGCCGAGTGGGCCACTGCGCATGTGCTGATCTGTCAGTGCCAAGATCAGCGCATGCGCAGTGGTCCCTGTCTGCTGGCCTCCTGATTGTTGGTCAGCTTGATCACTGGCCAGCCCTGGGAGAATTACCCCCATGATGTGTTCTGTTACTTTTGTCATACCTTATCCAGAGATTTTCAAATTAATTTGTGAGTATATCAAACCCTTGTCAGATCTTTGCCTTTAGGGATTTTGAGCCACAGGAATGTAACGTGTCAGCTCCAAGTACAGAGAAAGAATTATACACTCCTGTATTTAATTTTCCAGAAAAATAACTGAATGAACTACTTTGTCAATCATTATGATCACAGTGTTTTTTTCAGTGTTCTAGGTGGGGAATTAATTTGTGTTGTGAGCTAGAAAGCACAAATGCTTTTTTTTAACAATGTTGTCCTAAATAGTTGCAGCACCACACAATTTTAGCAGGCATTAATTATCTCTAACGTTCCTGTTTCTGTGGATGAGTTAACTTCAGGTGTGCAAGTAAATTGGAGAAATTGGGGCTGTTGTCCTTGGAGAGGAGAAGGTTGAGAAGAGATTTGACAGAGATGTTCAAAATCACGAAGGGTCTGGACAGAGCACATGGGGAGAGACTGGTCCTTCTGGTGGAAGGATTGATATATGGAGGATACCAATTCAAGGTGATTAACAAAAGAAGGGGTGGTGATGTGAGGAAAAACCTCTTGCACAGGGATCTGGAGCGCTGGTAGAGGCTGATTCATTCACAGTTTGTGAAAGAGACTTGGATTATTATCAGAAGAGGAAAGATTTGCTGGGTTATGGGAAAACAGCAGTGAAGTGGCATTGATTTTTGCTCTTGCTGAGAGCCAACACAGACACAATGGACCGAATGGCCCGATTCCACGCTTTGAGCTCATTGATTATGCATCTTTCTGCATAATTTGGCAAGTAGTAGCTGATTTATCTGCCCACCATCAGCTGACAAATTTGAAGGTCTGGGCTCCATACGTAAACGCCAGTCCAGGACACTCGTATCATTCTGTCCAGCTACCTGTCTGCATGAGACAATGCAGGATGTCTGGAACCCAGAATCAAAGGCTAGCCGTCTGAAGATGAGGTCTGCTTCCCATTTCAACTGCCATGGCCTCTGAGGCTTTGACTCAAGGTGTCCGGGCATGTCCTTTATCCCAAGGATGGCTCCAGGAAGCACAATAACTGCACTACCTGGCCTGGGAGGCTTTAGCCCAGGAGGTCAGTGTGACTGGTAACTGTGCTAGTAGAACCATGCAGGCAGGAAGCAGATAAATAATCTAATTTACCCCACCAGGATAAATCCTTTCTCAGCTCCCTCCGCAATCAAATTCTTATCATGGCATCATGTTCTCAAATGGCGACTTCATGGATCTCGTGCATCCATTCGTGAGGGACACATATCAGCACTCCTTCCCTTATGGACACTTTCACATCACCACTATCCCATCTGTCATGTTGTTCACACTCCGTCCTCTGATCTTCTCTTTGCATAACCAGATTGTGAGGGCACAGTAAACTATGGTCATGTGGGAAAACCAACCTGGTGCATATTCCAGAGAGGTCCACATACCTGTACTGTTTCTTCAGAAGTCCTATAGCCAGCTCTATGAGGGAGCGTGCGAAGCCCTGAGCGATGTTGTTCCTCTCCTCTGCACGAGTCTGAGGACAATGCACCAGAATCACTGTTTAAGTAGACAGCCCTTATCCCCCAGCAACCATCCCTGCAGAGGTTCTGGATCTAATTGTTGTTCTGATGGATATTCCCACATTCCCATTGAGCCCATCACTTTTGAGGTATCCACACCTCTCCATAAAGACCAGCTCGGCATGGAGCTGGAGGACAAAAGCTCGGCTGCTGCAGCAGAGTGGCATTCAGTGCAACAGGAGCAGCGCAGCACTGTGGCAGGTAGGATATGTATGTTGCACTCACCTTGAGGCCTCGAACAAACTTACTCATGCCACTCTTTTTCAAACAGGTTTGAGGCTGGCATGATTTCCTGCTGGTGCGACACAAGATTGGAAGGCCTGACAGGATTCCAGTGACTAGCTGTTTTAATGAGCATGCATGATGTGCCGTTGGCATTCAGGCCAGCAGGCAATGGGAGAATGGATCTGTCATTGGCAGAATTTTAAACTTTGTTTTATGCTGGCACGTTTCTGGGTTTTTGGCTCCCAACGGATTCTCCACTCCTGCCCACCACCTGCTGTGGGCAAGGTGGGCGAACTCGCCGTGTGTTGCTAGCTTGCTTCTTTCATTCTATTGCAGAAATTCTAAAGTACTTGTTACAACAAGAAAGCAATTGCACACGCAGTTGTTTAAAAATAATAATTGTTCACATTGCGCCTTGAACTCAGTTGAGAGGAAACCATCTCTTAAGTTGCTATTGTGTCTCTGAGCTTGGTAGCATTGCATCATTAACCACACTGGATTACCGTTAACACCATTATAAGTATTATAAGTACAGTGTGGCCTATGTATGTTAACAAAGGTCAAATAAGTCATTTTCAGATGCCAATCTGTCTATGTTTAATTTTAGTATGTTGTATTTTCTTGCCTGTTCTTTTTGCATGGAAGCAAGTTGTGGAAAAATGTATTATGTTTGGAGTCCAGTTGTAACTCTGGTAAATACAGTAACTACTGAAATAGCCACAGCTACATCAGGCACTTCAGCCACTGAAAATTTTCTGGGTTTTTTTGGTCTTCCATTCTCTATTTTGATTCGAGGCTGTGTTTGTACAAATGCAGCAAGACTTTATTACCCATCTAAATGCGGTTTTTCTCTGGTTGCTATGGAGCTGTTTACTTCTCAAATACTCTTGCTTCACGAGTATATTAACAATTGCTAGGGTGGGTGGTTCAGCAGGAAAATAAACCAAGTGGTCTTTCTACTTCACAATTTTCTAGGATCAGCCAGGCAATATGAGAGAAATGGTTTCACCGACAATGATCCATCCTCATGTTTCTCAAACAACTGCTTGCAAATATCTGTCTCTTTTCCCTTGGCAGAGAAGGGTGTGTCTGCCTTTGCATGTATTTGACAACCACAAGGATCCAGGAAGAAAAAAGTTCCGGAGCATGAAGAAATATGATCCCTTAAAAGTAAACATTACTCTTTATATTTGTTCAGCAATTAAGCCTTTTGCATTACGGCAGAAAAAAAGTTATTGTAAAGTCTGTGGGCTTTAAAAAATCGGAACGATGTACTTTTTGAAGTCAAAGATTTAAAAATCTTTTTAACATTCTTGAAATGAGGTGGCTGATGTGTGTATACTTCAATCCATTTTCTCAATCAGAAACTGATGAAAAAGCTGCCTTTCCAGATGTGTCTTCATGCGCATGCTACCATTGACCAGATTTCAGTGCTTTTGCTAGCAGAAATTGTGAAATGTTTACATTTAAATAAAAACTGTCAATATTATTGGGACACATCTGCTTTCAGATTTGCAGTATATTTTCCAATCCAGCAGTGAAAGTGAAGACTTTTGCATTAATTGGTTATACAATAAATTGGAGCAGGGGTGGGTTATACTGCCCCTTCAGGAATTTGTGACATTCGTGATTGATCTTTGACCTCAGTTGTATTTCCCTGTCCAATCCCCATGTTCCTTGATCAGCTATCAACCTATCTCAGCATGAATATACTCAATGATTCAACACTAGAAAAACAGACTGATGAACTCTGCACTGAGGAGGCAGTGGTATAATTAGGCAAAGTCAGTATGGATTTACAAAGGGGAAATCATGCTTGACAAATCTATTGGAATTCTTTGAGATGTAACGAGTAGAGTTGACCAAGGAGAACTAGTGGATGTGGTTTATTTAGACTTTCACATGAGGTTTCACATAACAGGCTACTATGCAAAGCACATGGGATTGCAGGTAATGTCTTGAGATGGTTAGAAAGCTAGTTAGCAGATAGGAAACAAAGAGTTGGCATAAATGGGTCTTTTTCTAATCGACAGGCGGTGACTGGTGCTGTTACACAGGGATGTGTCCTAGGACCCTAATTATTCACATTATACATTAATGATTTGGAAGCAGGAATTAAATATATTGTATCCAAATTTGCAGATGATACAAAGTTAGGTGGGAGGGTGAACTGTGAGGAGGATGCAGAGATGCTTCAGCGTAATTTGGACAGGCTGCTTGTGTGGGTATACATATAGCAGATGCAGCATAATGTGGCTAAATGTGAAGTAGCAATATTATCAAGACAGATTTGCAAATTGAGAGAGATGGATACTCAGCAAGACCTTGATATCCTTGTGCACCAGTTGCGAACAAGTACAGCAGGCAGTAAAGAAGGCAAATGGTATATTGGCCTTCATAGCAAAAGGATTTGAGTCTAGGAATAGGGATATTTTACTGCAGTGGAAAAGCCACACCTGGAGTATTGTATATAATTTTGGTGTCCTTATCTGAGGAAGTACGTCCTTGCTGTAGACAGAATACAGCGAAGGTTTACCAGGCTGACTCCTGGGAAGACAGGTCTGTCACATGAGTAGAGACTTAAATCAGTTAGGATTATATTCACTGGAGTTTAGAAGAATGAGAGGGGATCTCATTGAAGCTTATAACATTCCAATATGGTTAGACAAGGTAGATTTAATAAGAATGCCTCTGATGGTAGGGGAGTCCAGAACTAGAGGGTTATAGATTAAGGATAAGGGGTAAACCTTTTAGAACTGAGAGAAATTTCTTCACCCAGAGAGTGGTGATTCTGTGGAATTCATGACCACAGAAAGTAGTTGAGGCCAAAATGTGTGTTTTAAAGAAGAAGTTAGATATAGTCTTGGGCTAAAGGGATCAAGGGATATGGGGAGAAGGTGAGATTGGGATATTGAATTTGATGATCAGCCATGATTATAATGAATGGCAGAGCAGGTTCGAATGGGCCAAATGGCATACTCCTGCTTCTAGTTTTTTGTTTCTATGTATGAATGGGGATCATGGAATCCTTGGCATTAATCCTAAACTGCTAAAACTTGAGAGAAGCTTGCCTGAGACATATCCTAAATATGTGCCCTCGTTCTAGAGTTTCCAGTCAGTAGGAACAACCTCTCAGCATCTACCCTGTAAAGCCTAATGAGAATCTTATAGGTTCCAGTCAGATCATCTCTCATTTTTCTGAACTCCAGAAAGTACAGACCCATTCTATTCAACCTCCCAATTGACAACCCTCTTATTCCAGGAATCAATCTCATGAAATGTTGCTTCATGAGAACTCCTCCATTAGCAGATGTCTGTGCAGAGTTGAAGCATGACATTACACTTGATACATTGGCATCAACTCAGGAGGAGTGCAGTTCATCCCTGACAACTGGAGATTTTAAAAATGAACTCTCCCTACCTTGGACAGAATCCAATCTCTCCAACTCGCTGGAAGTAAGACTAGCAAGCTGGGGCACATGACGATTGGAGCAATTTCACTCTCTGGTGGTGCATGCTCTTTTCCCTTGCAAAGGCAAGGAGGTGAGAGTGAAGTCAAAGCTGCCCTCATAAACCCACTTCACATGCAACAATATGTGAGATGTTATAGATTTCAATGTTGCCTCCACCACAATAATGCTAGGGTTATGAGCTTTGCCTCAGGTTCAAAATATTCCAGGGCACACATTTTTCCTATGTTCAAGAATGCTGTGCACCCTCAGGCTGCTTTTAGCTTTTGTGCATACTTGTGATTATAGATCTGGAGGTCTCTCATCTGAGTATCACACTCACTCACCTTACCAGACCTAAGAAGGTCACTGAAACGTTGTGGTACAGAATCTACTTCCTCTCACAACACCATGACTACTCATAGTTTGAGCCACCTCCAGTCATTCCTTGTTTGGGTGGCTGGCTCCTGTGATTGTCAGGAAACAGAATGCTACTTTTTGCTCCCACCTCCTCCAGAAAAACCTCTGGATTTTCCTTGCAGAATGTCTGAGCTGCTGCTGTCCGTCTGCTGTCCCTTCTGTTGCTTTTCTGCATGGAACAGTCACCACAATAATGACTACCTTTTGCCCTTTAAATCAGGTCAGTTGATTGCAAAGTCTACCTCTTGCTCTACACCTCATTAATGGTTATCTCAACACAGAGCTAGGTAGTGGCCTTCTCTTTCAAAATGGTGACGTGTCCAAAGCCGAAGGAGTCTAGGGGCTGGAACTTGAAAAGTGTTAATGATCTCAGGGTCCTGAACCAATGACGTCAGTGTCCCAAACTGAGAACAAGAATCCAGTCCAAAGAGTCTGCAAAGGGATTTAGATTAAATCCCTTTGCATGGGCTAAAACTTGGCAAGTGGAGTACAACGTGGGACTTTCTGGGAAGAACAGAAAAACAACATATAATTTAAAATGGAGAGAGACTGCAGAATGTTGCAGTACACAGGAATCTGGGTGTCCTTGTACACACCCCGATTGCATTCCTTTTCTCTCTCTATACTTGGATGGCATGTTTTAGCATGTACAGGGTTTACAGGTCTGTATTATTTGATATATAATATATGTATTCAATTAAAAAGCTTTCATTTCTGAGATTCCATATCTATGTTTAAAATTAACAGCTAAAATTGTAAGCCTCTTAGTTCTGGATTTATATTCAGAGGTCTAGCAATGTTTAAAATTTACATTTAGGCTCCTACCATTACTTAAGGTATGTTAATGAAAGACTGCCACCAAGTTTCTGAAAAGTCTAATTGACTCATGGTATCTCAGTGGGTAGATACACCCACTGGAATGTTAGTGAAACATGCAGAGCACAAAGGACCATCAATCTTCTGTGGTGGCTGAGCTAATCTCCACAATATTTGGGATGGAAAATTATAATTAGGAGGGCAGACATAGTTATGTCATTGGAACTATTATGACTGAGGTTGAAACTGCTAAGAAGGCCTTTAATACATGGTTTCAAAATTATAAAGGGATTTGACAGGATAGGGAAAGACAATGATGAGGGGCATCACCAATTATGTAATTCTTACTAAGTAAATGCAAAGAGAGGTTTGGAGAAATTTCATTGTGCAGTGGGTTGTAAGAATATGGATAGGTTTGTCACAGTTTTCCACGATCTGCAGTATTTTATTTTTTGTGAATTTGCCACGTTCAGTGACTCATCAGATAATGCCTTCAGTTAGGATGGTGCTTTTTAGATGAAAGCTGGGATAATTTTTCACAGGGGTTTGTAAACCTATATGTGGCTGTGATGATTGTGTTGTCTCTTTAAGGCCCACATAGATTGTCTCTTTAAGGGTCATCTGGCTTGGGGGATCAATTGGATTGAGAGTGCATAATCACCCTGGGGCGGGGTGTCTTTTCTTAGGTAGAAAACAGTCTGAAGCCATGTAAAAGACATGTAGCAACTGGAGCAGCTGGTGGACTGTTTCAGGGCAAGTGGGGGTGGGGGATGGGAGCAGAGCAGTAGTAGAGGGGGGCTCTGTACAGCTTTTTCTTGTTAATAAATACCCTTTGTGTTCCTGACAAAGTCTGTAAGCATCTATCATTATAGTAGTCATAGGAAAATTACTGAAGTGTTTGGCAGCTGATACTTAACTGAAAAAGGTAACAATTTACAGGTTAAAAACTGTGCAAATATTTCTTGTGTAAAGTTCTTCAGGTCTGGAAAATCAACTTTTCACTGTCAAAACAAATCAAGCTATTTTTGTTATTGTTCATGTTTGTGCCTTCATTAACTTTATGGACCGTGCAGTGAGTAACTTAACTCCTCACTCCTCAAAGACTGCGCTAGAAAGCACAATGTGGAGATGCCGGTGTTGGACTGGGATAAACGCAGTAAGAAGTTTCACAACACCCAGGTTAAAGTCTAACAGATTTATTTGGTAGCAAATGCCTAGAAGGCACAAGTCAGGAATATGATGGAATGCCCTCCACTTGTCTGGATGAGTGTATTCAGGCATGTCTAGGACACTTGACTGACACCTTATCTTTTGTTTTAAGTATTCACTTGCTCCATTTTCTTGGTGGACCCTGATTATAATGTGTACCATGTGAAAGATGCAGTGCAGCAATTTGCCATGGCTTCCTTGACAATGCCTCCTGAGTCTCTGATCCTTACTGCCTAGCAGGACAATGGCATCTGGCACATGGAAACACCACCACCTAAAAGTTTCTCTCCAAGTTATATCCCTCAACTTGGAACTATATCACCATTTCTTCGTTGTCACTGTGTCAACATTCTGAAATTTCCTATCTCACAATACGGTGAAGTACATTAACTACTTTGACTACAAAACAGTTCCACCTTCAAGGATAATTGATGATGGGCAATAAATCCATGTTTTTCCAGTGTTACCAACATTCCATAAATAAAGAATAAAATAATCCATTTGAAATAAATCATATTATAAAAATAGTCTACTTTAGCACAGAATGACAGCTGATACTACCTAGCAGTTGTGATAAAGTTAAAATCCGAACTGGACTTGTATACTTTAAAATGGAACAACAGTTCGGACCAGTAACAATCATTTCCAAGTTTTACAAGGTTTTCTATCTGGGTGGAATGGGATTCACGAGGAGAGACGAAACAGAAAAGAATAAGGGCACAGTCATTTTTAAATGGTATTTTTAAAATGAACACATTTTGGTATGAATAGTTCTGTTAGCGCGAGTGGACGAAACGACAACTCCGGACTCAGGGTGAAGTTCAATAACGGCACAGCTTTATTTTCTTTTATGTCGATGGAGAAGCACAGTCAGGACATACGATCGGACTGTCCCGAAAGCTCTCTGCCCGTCCCTCACAGCAGGCTATAGTTATACTTGAACTTCGGTGCAGTATGCGATTCAAATGCTAATACTTTATTTACAGTATTCGACCTTAGCCATCCTGTCTCGATGTTTCCAAGTGTTGAGGAAATTGTTTTAGGTGTGTGTTAATTGTTTTGTCTGATTGGTTATTTGATAGTCTAGAATCTCCGGGGTTTGAACCATAGGCGTGTCATTGATCTCAAAAGAGGTTTTGAGGGGCCAGGAATGTTTCCTTAACTATGCTAATTTTAGGTGTCTCCATGGGTTGTTTGACTGTTTGAAAGGTGCTGATTTTGATGGGGTGGAGATTTACTTCCTGTAGGTGCCATCCTGTCCAGCTTCCCTTATGTGCTAGTCCTCATTTGCATTCTAAAAGCATGCTCTTGCCTACTGATTGGTGTCTGTTACTTTGTGATTCTTAATGGAGGGGCTCTGAGGGTAGCTTTGGTTTGCTTCCATTTTGTGTGCCCAATTTCATAAAATTTGTTGTCCGATAACAGTTCTGAGGGAGAGAAGCAATACAATGCATGGCTGCATCACCCTGCATAATAAAGCAGGAAATACTCACTAATGTATCTTTAATATTACTAGACTTTTAAAAGTCAAGGGCGTATATTTTATGTTGTTTTGCACTTATTGGTTTTCACTTTGCAAAGATAGTTTGTCTTGTTTAGAATGCTGGGTGCTATTTTGAATGCTTTTGAAATAATTTTCTAAACAAAGATGGTGGAGCTCCACCTACTCAATTTATTTTGTACATACATATAATTTTGGCTTCTCCTCCCCTCAATGACTCCTTAGCAAGAGAATTTTCTGCGGGTTTCTTTGTACTTTCCCTAAGTAGCCATCTGTGTTTGAGCCTTGATGGTAGCAAATGTTTTAACTACAGCACATTGAGTCCCATCGTAGCCTTGTCCAATATCCATCGCTGGGGTTATTGAGCAATGATCAGGAATGGGAACCTGAGGCAATGATTATATCTCACCTTGTTGATGGATGCTGATGTCAGTTATCCTGTCTACAAACACCGATGTATCGGCTGAAGTCAGGAGGAACTGCAGAGACTGGGAGTGCCCCTCAATGTTCTAATATGTAGACCTCATTGGCTAGACTTTGTGAACCTCGAGAAACAGGGCCATTAAAAATCTTTCAATGTTGATTAAAACAAGCAGGTGGCATGGTGGCACAGTGGTTAGCACTGAGGCCTCACAGTGCCAGGGACCTGAGTTCAATTCCGGCCACGGATCTGTGTGGAGTTTGCATGTTCTCCCCGTGACTGTGGGGGTTTTCTCCAGATGGTCTGGCTTCTTCCCACAGTACAAAGATTTGTGGGTTAGGTTGATTGGCCATGCTAAATTTCCCCCATAGTGTCAGGGGGATTAATAGAGTAAATATGAGTGATAATGGGGATAGGGCCTGGGTGGGATTGTTGTTGGTGCGGGCTTTCTGGGTCGAATGGCCTCTTTCTGTGCTGCAGGGATTCTGCAAAATATTTTGTGCCAACTTCATTTTATTTATTAGTCACAAGAAAGCTTATATTCACACTGCAATGAAGACACTGTGAAAATCCCGTAGCCGCCACACTCTGGCACCTGTTCAGGTACACTGAAGGAGAATTTAGCACGGCCAATGCACCTAACCTGCATGTCTTTTGGACTGTGGGACGAAACCAGAGTACTTGGAGGAAACCCACGCAGACACGGGGAGAACGTGCAAACTCTGCACAGTGACCAAAGCTGGGAATCGAACCCGGGTCCCTGGCGCTGTGAGGCAGCAGTACTAACCACTGTGCCACCATGCCACCCATTATATATACAAGTTGTTGTTGCCAGAGAGAGAGTGTGTCTCTTTCCCTAGGGACAATCAACTTGTAAACATGACGCAACTGTGACACGCAATTTTTATTTGTCTGTGCATTCAGACATCATTAAAACCTGGCCCTGTTCTGTCTGATTGTTCATTAGACTTTTATACAAGGGCAAACCTCATTGGACTTTTGCCAACTCTCTAATACAACCCTGATTTGAAGTTCCCTTTCTCACTTTAATACCTTGATTGCCTCTACTTTCTGAAGATGATTTCTTCAACCTCATTCACTAGCATGGCGCACATCAGTACCTTACCCTTGTGACCAGCTTTCATGTGTATCTTGATAGTGGGCAGGGAATAATATTCATCAAGATTTGGTAAAAATAATGGTAAGTAGAAAGCATTTACCGATTAAAGAGGAAACTGGATAGCGACTGAATATGCAAACTTAAATGCAGTAATTGGTGATTTGCTGAGTTGCCCTACTTCTCCAGAAACATTGCTACCAGTATCTCACCAGCAGGCTTGCCATCAATATACGTGGAATGTATGAAGTTACTGTATCTGCTATAAATCCTTAAAATTCAGAAAAAGTTGTGTTTGTCCGTTTTAGTGCAAGAGGATTTTTGACGGTACGATAGGGTGGGATATGCCAGTCCTTCCTGCTGGCATGATTTTCCACACCCGCTGAAGCAGTGCCCCTGGCAAGCCATGCAATAGACTACAGACATTGGTGGGACCCCAAGATTCCACTGACAGCCAGTGGCTTATCTGAAAACCTGCTGTGGGAGGAGTGGAATCCCAGCCTTAATTACTGCCTTGCAACTTCTAACACTGAAAATGAACCTTTACAAATGTGGATTTTACTTAATGTTGGTGGTTTAAAGGAATGACTACATTTCCTTTTGTCTGTTTTAACCTCGTTTTGCTTTCCCTCTATGTGATAACCCCCCAGGACTTGCATAGGGAATCACTGGTTAACCTCCTATGGGGCACATAGAATACAAGCTCCCTGGTGATTGGTAATTATCTTACCAGGTGGAGCTTGTATGCTGAGCCTTTATAAAGCAGGCCCCTGAGTGGGTCCATTGTTGTATTGTCTTGGTTGGGATCTATTTGTGTTCAGGCTTTTGCTTTTGCTTTTGCTTTCCGCAGTAAAGCACTGTACCTTTACAGCTGACTCCTGGAGTTATTATACTTTCTGTTTCTCTTTCTGAACATAGTACAAGCATTGAATTAAATACTCAAAGTTTGTATTTCCTGGTTTAGACTCTGCACCAGTCATTTAAGAATTCTTCAGTCTAATAGGTTAAGGAGATACATATTTGCTTGATCAGTTCACACAGGTCCTAAATCCCCTGTGGGAAGGCTTTGTATTGTTCAAGATTTCTAACCGACACTATTTCCAGTGCGGAATCCTATTGAAGGTTTATAAGCAAGTGTAAGTCTAATGAACAGCTGATGCTGTTCATTAACCATTGACTGCAAAATTCAGGCCAATCCCTCCCAGCTCAGAGTGTCATAGCCAAGGTGACATTGACTTACATGAATATCCATATGTGACTGTTAGTGGAGTACAATTAGAAGCAGGATACTTGATCAACTTTACTGCCACAATCCTTCCAGAGCTCAGTTAAATCATTAGAAAAGGTTTATTGGTTTACTTAACTGTTAGACTCTGCACTTCAATATTTAAAACAAAAGCTTCTCTATTTTCATAGTCTATATAATATCAACAGATAAATGAAATAGAGATATGTGTTTTGTTACAAAAATACAAATATTGTGTGCTGATTTTACATTTTGCTGGTTTGAAGTTTGTTTCTGGTTTTTAATGTGCTGCATTGATGTTCTGGATTTGAGAAGAGCTTCAGATCAGTCCACATTGCAATCAGCCTCCTCCTAATGCACGTTATTGCATATTCCATCTTGGGTTATCGTGGGGCGGCATGATGGCACAGTGGTTAGCAACGCTGCCTAACAGCACCAGGGACTGAGGTTCGATTTTTGGCTTGGGTCACTGTCTGTGCGGAGTCTGCACGTTCTCCCAGTGTCTGAGTGGGTTTCCTTCCACAGTCTGAAAAATGTGTTGGTTAGGTGGACTGGACATGCTAAATTCTCCCTCTGTGTATCTGAACAGGGTGCCAGAGTGTGGCAATTAGAGGATTTTCACAGTAACTTTATTGCAGTGTTAATGTAAGCTTACATTAAACACTAATAAATAATAAATAATAGTAATAAATGAACTTTATTTTTAATGGCAGTCTGCTGCTCTATTTGAAGTGTGCCTCAAACACCATAAGGTGCACAGCATTTTGGATTACGCAAGGTTTTAGCAAACAAGCGGAGATATTCATAAGCAGTATTTGGCAGGAAGGGTGAAGCTGACCTGTCCTTACTTCAAATGGGTGATAAATCCTGCCAAATTGTTATGCCTGTAAGCTGAGAGTTAAAATATTTTAATCATGTGAATTGCGGTATGAGTCATCTGCTTTTACTATGTTCTTGTTAATGGGCCTAATATGGGCAGCACGGTGGCAGAGTGGTTGGCACTACTGCCTCACAGTGCCAGGGACTCTGGCTTGATACCAGCCTTGGGTGACTGTGCGGAGTTTGCGCATTTTCCCCGTGATTGTGTGGGTTTTTCTGGGTTTTCTCCCTCTGTCCAGAGATGTGTGGGTTAGGTGAATTGGCCATTGTAAATTGCCTCTTTATGTCCCAATATGTGTAGGCAAGGGGGATTAGCAGGATAAATACATGGGGTTATAGATTTGTCTGGATTCGAAACATCAGGTCTTTTTTCTCTTTACAGATGCTGCCGAACCTGCTGAGGTTTTCTAGCATTTTCTCTTTTGGTTTCAGATTTCAGCATCCGCAGTAATTTGCTTTTATTCAATGATTGGAGGAGGTTTGAGTGGATCATAAACGCCAGAGTGGACTCAATAGGCTGGGTGATTTGTTTCTGTGCTGTACCTCCAATGTAATGTTATGTACAATATTAATGCAGTCAGGAAAGTTTAAAATTTAGAGAAAATGCCTATGTCGGAAGTATTAAGCTTTATAAGTTAACAAACATAGATATATATTCATTACTTTGAATTAAAAATATACAACAACTTCCGATAGCAGTTGCTGGCCTTCCAATTGATCCAGTCTACCTGGGCTCATAGGAAATAAGTTTGAGAAATGCTGGTTAATACCTAAGACAGGACTGCTGAATTCTTCTACGACTTTCATAGAAAGTCTTCAATCTTAATGAAGAGTGAATTAAACCCATTATCTCAAAGGTTTTTACTGTGCTAAGCAGAAAGGACCAGAGTTACTCCCATGACTGAGGAAGACCCCAAAATTATTATATCTGTAGTTGGAAGCATGAAAATGGCAGAATATTTAGGAGAAAGGGGTGTATTTTGCTTTGGTAGAATGACCATGAGTACTATCTATTGGTTCAGCAACGTTAACTATGAACTAGTGCCGTTCATAGTCAATGTGATAAGGAAATTTGAGCTCAGTGGGACCCACCATAAATCCAGTGGTCAACAGGGGTTTAAGGAAAGATTGTCTTCTGCAATAAAAAGGCTTGGGTATTTTCAACATCTTTCCATAATCCCTTAAGGACATATTTAATCAATACATTCACGACCCGGATGTACTCTTCCACCTTCTTCCGTCAGGAAAGAGATGCAAACATTTGAGATCACGTACCAAATGACTCAAGAACAGCTTCTTCCCTGTTGCCATCACATTTTTGAATGGACCTACCTTATATTAAGGTGATCTTTCTCTACACCCTCACTATGACTGTAACACCACATTCTGCACCATCTCCATTCCTTCTCCATGTATAGAATGCTTTGTCTGTATATCGCAGGAAATAATGCTTTTCACTGTATACTAACTAATACAGGTGACAATAATAAATCAAATCAAATAAAAATCAATTGGATGTTATGGCGTCAGACCTTCAAAATGTCAAGCTATTCTTTTAAAAGGTGGATGATCTTCATGAGTGGAAATGAAATAAGTAACTTTAGAAGGGAGGGCAGTTGTTGATGCAGCATTATAAATGCAGTCAGCAGCAGTATTTTCTGATGGATTAATATTGTATGGGACAGTGTTGTGAATGTGCTTGTCCAGTTTGCTATGAAAGGAAACATTACTACTTAAAGAAAATCACAGCTCATAGCTAGTTTGTACATTGTGATCAATTAGTTTGGCTGTCATCAGTTGATCTAACTTCCCCAGAATACTGTTTTGTGTTTTGTCATAACAGGTTGGGGCGGGGAGAGAAAAGTTTCAAACCACTCCCTAAAATGGCTTTCTCACAATCCGGACATTCCAATCTTTCACTTTTACAGTCAGACAAGCTGTAATTCATTAAAATCATGGTTGGGAAATTCCACTCGTTAACTGGAGACAGTCATTTAAAAAAAAACATTTCTGCAATCTTGGTGAATAGGAAAAAAATTTGCTCATAACTTCTAAGTGCCACCAGTACCACCTCCACTCTAGTTTCTTTTTCAACTGTTCTGTTAACCTATAGTTTAGCCCCGCTGACAAACTCCCACTTTATGCCAAAATACTTTTTATAGTCTATTCCCTCAGGTTAAAAGTCAAATAAAGTTATTTTTGTAAGGTTAAAATAAAATGGAGTCGAACCTTCATTATATTCAGTCTGGTTACTTGCCAGGATGCGCAGTGAGGGGTACAGAACACTCTGTATTAGCTGTTATTTAACTAGAACTTGGTGAAGTGTCTGCTTAAATGGGATTCCTGAAGGACCTTACTGGATTTGAGCTGGTGCAATATCGTGATGCCTGAGGCCAAATACTTAACAGCAAATTAAGCCTGTGTGTGTGTGGGGAGGATTGGGAGGTGCAATGATCTTGTGATCACAGAGGACCAGGAGCCCAGGATTATAGCAGCCCAGAAGAGCCCCACATCAAATTAATACCACTCAAAATAAATGTGAACTTTAATCAGATGCAGCTCCCTTCAGCCTCAGATGATGCGCAACAGAAATAATTTTGTCACCTACCTTAAGATCCTTCCCACTTCATACAAGCAACTGCACAGGCAAGAGGGGATGGCAACGACAGCACTCCAGATTATTCCATTGCGTTGTTTATTATTTTTTCTTCAGCATATTTTTCAGTTTTCTTCCCACTCTTCCTTCTTGAAGGGATTGATCCCTTCACTGAGATAGACTCCCAAGAGCTTATCCTCTGATAACTTACCTAGGTGAACGTTAATCACATATGAACCTTGACAGCTCATGCCAGGAAAGAATCATCATTAGATAATATCACAGCCAAGCTTGGTCACTCATCATTTGCATCAGTGCTGTTGGTGGGACTTGCTGTGTTCTATTCCAGAAATCAGTTGGCAAAGGATTCTTTACAACACATTTATATTTGCTCACAGATTTGCACATGACAAATATACATCTCTTAGCCAATAACCACAGTTTTATTCTGTATCTGTTTCTATGGGGCTTAAGTGAAACCCTAGCTCATGTCCATCACATAAAATTTCTATACCGTTAATAAGCTGCATAGAGCTCTAGAGTGAAAACCTTGGTCATATTTTCTTCAACCAACCTATGATTTACAGCCAATTATAGCATTTATGTCACTGTAGTGGCTGAGATTAGTTGATGCAAAATAGATGAGGAAAGAGTCAAACTGTGGCTCAGATATGGCAGCTTTGCCCAAGATAATTGGGAGCTCAACTTTACTCTTGCTGTAGAACACACCAGGTAAAGTTTGTTCTAATTTTGTTTGGCAACGCTCAAATATCATGCCATTTTACAATGTAACTATGTTAAAGACACTGCTAATACAAATTATTGTACTTCAATTTATGTGACTGATTTAAATCATGTGACCCCAGAAATTTGTGTATTTTGTGGGTGTACATTTAATTACATAATTCCTATGTTTCAGAAGGATAAATTTTAATTTAGGAATTAACTTTTTTTATGTAATAAATGAAAACCTTGGTTCAGGAACTGGTAAATGGATCTAAAATAAATAAAAATCAAACAGAGCTCAGGGTAATTGCAATTCAAAGGGGAAATTAAATTGTAAGTAAGGTATTTATACACAAAGAGTCCTCTCCACGTACACTTACAGGTTAGAGTTGGATGTGGGATAACCTTAAACAATGGGTGACCCACCCCTGAGCTATTGATAAGAAACTGTAAGTCTAGAATTGCCCTCTGTTCATTAGAGATGTAAATTTTTGGTGTGCATCCTAGAATCAAAGGGTTGTTTTGAAGGTAAAATATAGCCAGTTTACAATTCTGTTTGGAGCCTCCCAAAGAATGCTACGTTGAAATGAAAATAAACCGTGAAGAGAGGTATTCATTTGTTTTGGTTTTTATCTATGTGTTTTCTCACAGAAAACAGACAGTCAGCTTGGAGAAAGGAAAGAGAGACAGAATCAGCTAAAATGCAGTTGTGAAACCAGAGCAGAGGTCTATTAGAAACCACAAAGATTTTTTGATGTGAAACCACTAAGCATGAATGCGGCTAAGGAGCCCTTAATCATGAGATCTTGAAGGAGAGATGGAGGGTTGCGCAGCCAAAATTTAGTGGAACAAGCCCCAAGAAACCTCATACCTCAGAGGATACTGGAACACTAAAGAGAACCAAAGTAAATTTTGGTGAGCTGCAGCATTTATTGCTTTGGTGTCAGGAGAAGTGAATGAACCCTCAAGATTCTGCAATATGTAAGGAAAGTCTTGGGTGACACTAAAGGTAAAATTGAGTTTGAAAACTAAATCATTACAAAAAAAAATTTTAATTTAATACTGCTTGTTTTATACAGTGAAGGCTGCTTGATTCAAAATGTGGCGGGGGGGGGGGGGGGGGGGGGGGAGGTGGCGATTGACGAGAAAACTGGTGTCAATCACGACTGTTTTCTCTGTCAAGACCCGAGTCTCCCACACTCTGTGCAATGCAGAGGTCACAACGTGAATATTATTAAAAGCTCAGGGGGCGGGGCCTATTCATGTCAGAGTCTGACAGGTCTGGAACTCTGTGCGTGCGCAGTGGCCCCGATCTATCAGTCTTCCCGTTTGCTGGCTAGCTCGATCGCTGGCCAGTCCGGGATGTCCACAATGCTGCTTCCCCCCATGGCCCAATTGCAGCCCCCACAAGCGAATCCGAGTCTCATCTATCAATGGAAACATCTTTCCCATTTCCACTCTATTCTGTGCAAAAGAAGAGATCAGTCACTGACTCCGCCCCACACCCCTCTCCTCACCTGCAAATCAGTGGCATCCACTATGTATGAGGCACTAAATGAATACTTTGAACTGTCTTCATTAGAGAAAAGGACACTGTCAAGGTAGCAGTAAACAAGGAGACAGGAATGATGTTTGGAAAGGGTAGAAAAAATTGCCAGCCCTCAAAGTAGCAAGCCCACCCGGTAAGGATGGGAATGCATCCTAGGTTACTAAAGGCAGTAAGGTTGGAACTTGCAGGTATTCAGGTCACAATCTATCTCCAGTTAAATACAGGGTTGTTCAAGAGAGCTGGAGGATTGCAGCTCCTGTTTAAAAATAGGGATAAATCCAATGACCATTGCACAGGCCAATTCGCCTAATGTCAGAAACCTTCAGACAATAATTTGGGACAAAACCAATTGGCATTTGGTGAAAGATGGGTGAATAAATGCAAACATTGATTA
Source organism: Carcharhinus amblyrhynchos (assembly GCF_965287045.1). NCBI lineage: Eukaryota > Metazoa > Chordata > Chondrichthyes > Carcharhiniformes > Carcharhinidae > Carcharhinus > Carcharhinus amblyrhynchos. The sequence goes on along the minus strand of NC_137326.1, from coordinate 94,996,648 downwards.
GCTAAAATAAATCATGTTTGATTAATTGGATTGTATTTGAGAAAGCAGCAGAGAGTTGATGAAGGTAGTCCATTTGACAAAATAGCATATAATAGACATGTTGACAAAAAAATACTCATAGGAGTAAAGGGATATTGGCAGAGTGGATTTAAAAATTGCTTAAGCGCCAGGAAGTAGAGAGTAGTTGTGAGTTAATGTTTTTCAGACAGCACACAGTGGTGTTCTTCTCCAAGGATCAGAATTATCACCATTGCTCTTTTTTGATATATATTAAAGACTTGCACTTAGGTAGAGTTTCAAAGATTGCAGGTGATATAAAACTTATAAATGTGGTAAACAATAAGCAGATAATAACAGACTTCAAGAGCACATAGACAAACTGATCAAATCGATTTGGCAGCTGAGAATTTACAAGTGATATATTTTGGCAGGAAGAGTGAGGAGAAGCCAGAATAATGAAGTATTAGAATTTTAAATTGATAGAGGGAAATCGATGCATGGGGCAGTACGTACTTAAATCATTCATGGTGGAAGGACAATTTGAAAAAACTTTTAATGAAACACTTAGGATCCATGACTTGGTAAGTAGAGGTCGTGGCCTGATGATGCCAGTGTGGAGATACAGATTGCAGTGGAGACCAAGTACAATGATATTCATGAAGCTGCCCGATCTGTAATCATGCAATGCATTGGCCCGTTAAAGATGCTGTTTGGCTGCCTTCAACAGGTCCGATGGGGCCCTCCATTACAGCCCCCATGGATCTCCCGCATTGTCATAGCCTGCTGTACCTACACAACCTGGCTCTGCAGTGGACACGATCTTGGCTGGAGACAATACACATTTCTTTAACCTGTGCTTAACCCTCTCTCCACTCACGTCGTCTGTACCTTTAACACTCGATTACCTGTAAAGACTCGCATTCCAACCATTACCTTGTGAATTGAGTTTGTGTCTATATGTGCCCTGTTTGTGAACATAACTCCCACTCACCTGATGAAGGGTCAGCGCTCCGAAAGCTTGTGGCTTGTGCTACCAAATAAACCTGTTGGACTTTAACCTGTGTTGTGAGACCTCTTCCTGGTGATAAGTAGAGACAGAGAGTAAAAAAGCAAAATTAATTTATGGTAAACCTGTATTAAATACCGTTAAGACTTTGGCTGGAGTATTGTGTTCAGTTCTGGGCCCACACTGTCTGAAACATTCAATCATACAATCTCTACAGTGTGGGAGAGGTCATTCGGCCCATTGAGTCTCCATTGACTCTCTAACAGAGTGTTTTACTCAGGCCTTCTCCCCTGCCCTATCCCTGTAATCCCACACACTTACCATGACTAATCTCATCTGAAGATGGTTTTTGCACATGCCTGGTCAAGGGTTTGGACCACACAGAGTTCACTTGAGTTTGGTTGTTTGGATGAAGGTGCAGTTGCTTCTCTCGTAGGTCCAACTCGCTCTCAGCACAGGCCCATTCTTGCTCCCCCTCACAGAGTTCCATGGCTTTCTCCTCAGAAGGATCCTGAGCTTGGGCGTCGAATCGCCCACCCATCTCCTCTCACTTGCAGGGATTGTGGGCAAGCTTATCCTGCAGGAACACAAATGGGGATGATGTGAGCTAACGACCTACTGGCTCAGATGTTGATGATGCCTGGCATGCGTAGGCACTGCGCAGAAGCAGGGAGGGGTTCTGATGAGGAGTGCTTGGGGGGAAACTTGTGGGAGGTTGGGTACTGGGACTCTGCGAGGTGGCAGCATGCGTGATTGAAGTTTAAAGTTCACTTATTTATTAGTTACAAGAAAGGCTTGCATTAATACTGCAAAGAAGTTACTCTGAAAATCCCCAAGTCATCACATTCCGGCACCTGTTCGGGTACACTGAGGGAGAATTTAGCGTGGCCAAAGCATGTTTTTCAGACTGCACCCGGAGGAACCCACGCAGACACAGGGAGAACATGCAAACTCCACAAAGACAGTGCCCCAAGCCGGGAATTGAACACGGGTGCCTGGCACTGTGAAGCAGCAGTGCTAACCACTGTGCTTCTGTGCTGCTCCTGAGGTAACCTTCTGAGGGGTGATGGCAAAGTGGAATGCTGAGAGGAGACTGGGAGCATTTACTCTAGCAGAATAGACTACTTCATTCATCTTCTTCTGACATTGCACCCCTATCCCCTTGGTCAGGTTCCTGGTACTGACAGTGCTGCAACTGTCTGCCAGGTGGGATTCGTCACCTTTCTGGAGGATCTGCTGCCAGCCTGAGGGTAGTTGCCCATTTCTCCTCTCCGGTGTCCAGCATTGAGGAGCTGGTTTCCTCGCTGACATCCTTCCTGGCTTGAATGACAGCAAGTGCTGTGGAGCCATTTAAGTGCAGTGGCCGCTTTATTGAAATGCTCCAATGACCCCCAGGACAGGCGAATAAGATGTTTCACATTCAGACGTGGCATTTCTCACATGGGGGCAAAATCATTTCCAAAGTACCTGAAAATTGCGGTTCAGATTGCACTGACAGGAATTGCACTGATTTTCACAAAAATACACTTCATTTCTTTTGGAAAATTCCACCCCACCTTTGTTTGTGATCTGGTGCAGCGAATATCTGTCTTGACAAATGGACCAATTATTACCATTTAAATAACCACTTAAATATGATGGGTCTAGGATTATTTTGTAACCTGAAAATAAACAGCGACTGAGCGACTGGGATAACATCAGCAGCAGTTTAAATTCACTTAGCGCTCAGTAGAAGTTACTTCAATTGTGCATAGTGTGGAGTGAGAACCCATGTTTGGCAGGACACAATGAGCTGTGAATATAGTCAGTCTGGTGAAATGAGATGTTATTAAAGAAATTGGAATGGAAAACTGGGATAATGGCTCTGCGGAGGAGCAATTTCTATAGGGGTGGTGATACTCACAGTTCATTATTGTCATTGAATTACTTTTCAGATGTTTCAACATGAAGCACAGAATCTGAAACTGATCACACAGTAGGAAACAAATTGTTTAACTCTCTTTCAGTGTCTGTCTTCACTTTTGTACAGCACTGTCATTATGTGGCATTCATTGTATTTATTGTTCTGTGCTTTAAATTATGGCATCAGTTCTTTTGTTCAAACTATTTTGCACCCAGGTGAAATTTTACTCACCAGGTGACGGTGAATCAGCTGGCAGTTGTACGCTTTATCTGACTTTCATTCCCACTGTATTCAAAGCAAGTAAAAATTGGGTGCATTGTGAAATGTTCCCCTGCCCCATCGATGGAACCTGTGGATGTGGTGTATCTGAATTCCCAGAAGGCATTTAACAAGGTGCCGCACCAAAGATTGCTACATAAGATAAAGATGCACGGTGTTACGGGCATGGATAGAGGATTGGTTAACTAACCAAAAGCAATGGGGGTAAATGGATATTTTTCTTGTTGGTGATCAATGACTAGTAGTGTGCCTCAGGGATCAGTGTTGGGGCTGCAATTGTTTGTAACTTACATAGATGATTTGGAGTTGGAGACCAAGTGTAGTGTGTCAAAATTCGCAGTTGTCACTAAGATGGGTGGCAAAGCAAAGTGTGCAGAGGATGCTGAAAATCTGCAAAGGGATATAGATAGTCTAAGTGAATGGGCGAGTGTCTGGCAGGTGGAGTAGAATGTTGGTAAATGTGAGGTCATCCATTTTGGTAGGAATAAAAACAAAATGGACTGTTATTTAAATGGTAAAATATTGCACCATGCTGGTGTGCAGAGAGACCTCGGTGTCCTTGTGCAGGAATCTCGAGTTGGTCTGCAGGTGCAGCAGGTAATTAAGAAGGCAAATGGAATTTTGTCCTTTATTGCTAGAGGGATAGAGTTTAAAAACAGCGAGGTTATGTTGCAGCTGTATAAGGTGCTGGTGAGGCCACACCTGGAGTACTGTGTACAGATTTGGTCTCCTTACTTGAGAAAGGGTATACTGGCAGTGGTGGGGCGGGGGGTGGGGGGGTGCAGAGGAGATTCATTAGGTTGATTCTGGAGTTGAGAGGGTTGGTTTATGAGGAAAGGCTGAGTAGACTGGGGCTATACTCATTGGAATTCAGAAGAATGAGGGGACATCTTATAGAAACATATAAGATTATGAAGGGAATAGTTAAGAGAGAAGCAGGGAAGTTATTTCCACTGGCGAGTGAAACTAGAACTAGGGGGCAAAGCCTCAAAATAAGGGGAAGTAGATTTAGGACTGAGTTGAGGAGAGGCTTCATCACACAAAGGTTGTGAATCTGTGGAATTCCCTGCCCAGTGAAGCAGTTGAGACTACCTTATTGCATGTTTTTAAGGCAAAGACAGATAAATTTTTGAACAGTAAAGGAATTAAGGGTTATGATGAGCAGGGGGTAAGTGGAGCTGAGTCCCCAAAAAAGATCAGCCGTGATCTTATTGAATGGCGGAGCAGGGTCGAAGGGTCAGATGGCCTACTCCTGCTCCCAGTTCTTATGCTCTTAAGTGAAAATTCAACACAATAAACCTGCAAATGGAGTGCCTCAATCTAAATTTTTGATAATTGCAATCTCATCCTGCTTCTGACAGTTACTGTTTGTGAATGACAGCGGCACTGCTTTACAATTTAGCTGATCTGAGAGATGCTCTCCCTCCAGCTTCTGAGTATAAGCATCTATAAATGAGGTGAATCTAGATGCACAGTTGATGGAGGTCCTTATTTTCAACAGGAACTATTACAACTGATCATTAACAATGTCACTATGATGTGTGAATGTTTTACTAATCATAATGTTGGATGGTTCTAGAAAAGTGCTCTGGTTGGAACGTATCTTGTGATATCCGTGTTACTGCATAAAAAAGGCATATCAGTGTCATTATTGACCAGGAATGTCTGATTGGGTACAGCGGCTAAGGCGCCATAACCCATATCTGCAGCTTGTTGAACTTATTTAGAAACTATTCTGGGGAACTGCCTTTACAGCAGAATGTCAGATCCGAGCTCTGCCACATGTTGCAATGATTCGATGAGGCAAATAGCCTTCTTTTGAGCCATAATGACACTAAGCTGAATCTACCTGTTAACAAAAAATTGAAGGCAAGTTTACAAAAAACGCATTTTCTGAGATAGTCTTTTTGGGTTCTACGTTCAGGGAACACAAACAGAGAATGATAGAAATATACAGCAGACCCATATGCTCCTATTATTCCAAATTTTGCTCTTAACCTTCTAACATATAAGATCCAAAGGGATCTCGACAGGGTGAATGTGGAAAGGAGGGAGAAAGTTTAAAAATAAGGGGTCGCCCAATTATCATAGAATCCCTAAAGTGCAGAAAGAGGCCATTTGGTTTATTAAGCCTGCACCAAGAACAACCAACAAGTCCTATACCCTGTCACCCAAGTATTTACCCTGCTAATCCCCTGACACTAAGAGGAATTGAACATGGCCTAACCTTACCTTGGACATCTTTGGACTGTGGGAGGAAACCAGAGCGGCCGCGCAGACAAGGAGAACATGCAGACTCCACACAGACAGTTATTCAAAGCCGTTTAAACTCGGGTCTCTGGCTCTGAGGCCGCAGTGCTAACCACTGTGCCACCGTGCCACTCCTGGGACAGAGAAGAGGAGACATTTTATTCTCTCAAAGGGACTATGAATGTTTGGAACTCCCGTGCTCAAAAAGTGGTGGTAACAGAATCTTTGGACATTTTTAAGGCAGAGCTTGACAAGCAAGAGGTTGAAAAAGTTATGAGTGGTAGGTGGGATTGTTGAGTTGAAATTGCAATCGGAGCAGCTATAAACTCGTTGAATGGCGGATCAGGCTCAAAGGGGCCGAGTGGCCTACCCCTACTCCTAATTCACATGTACATAGGCAAGTTTATAGACCCACTGTGTATTTTAAGCATTTTCTTATTATTTTGAATTCCAGCATTTAAAAAAATGAAAAGCGAAAAAATAACTGGACTGATGAGCAAGTGTTATACCCCATATAATATTTAAACAATGTGACCAGCTACCTTTTATTTTATTGATTAGAAAACAAATATTCATATAAACAAACAGTTTTAAAAAAAAACACTGCAATGTATTTTACTTTTTAGCTGCATTGAATAAGGAAGACACTGTTGCATAACCCTTCTCTGTATTCTGAACACAAGTTGGGACTGCATGTCGTGAAATTGTGTGCCCTAGCCTTGTGATTTTATATCTATTAACTTTAGCGGACAGAAAATGAAGGGCGTTCTTCCATCAACTTTAATGGGTGGGAAATGAAATGCAGAGATTGCACAGTTTCACAAAGTGCACCCCTGACATGGACAAAATGGAGAATTTATATTTGTTTTGCTCCTCAGCCAAGCACATACATCAAATGACTGAACCTGTGGTTCCTCTCGTACTGAGCAGGATTAATATTGCAACAATGAGAAATGCTTAACTATTTATGGAGACATCACCTGAAAGCTTCTTTTCAAATTCTTCTGTGTCACCTCGCTGTGCAGGCAGCCTGTCAATGATAGAATACGCACATTTTGAAGTCAAAACCCTATCAGATACGGGGAAGCCAAAACTTCTCACATGCCACCAGAGTTTCTCTCACAACATCTGCTCCCAGTCTACTTACAGATAAGATTCCCCCTACCCCCTCCATTGACTGCGTATTTTATTTTTTTTCCCTTTTTTAAGTAAGTTAAAAGTAGAATAATGAAAGGTGAAATAACATCAACCTTCTAATCCCAGAACTTTCTGGAACTGAATGTACCCATGTTCAAACATTTAATTATATATTTCTAAATAGACTTGCTGTTCTATTTTATCCATTGGCCATAATCCCTTGAGTACGCCTTTTCAGAGATAACGGGTTTAGTGTCGATGATGGATGGCAAAATGATGGATAAACAAACTGTACAGATTTGATTCCTAGGAGAAGCAAATATAATCCCTTCATTCTTATTGTTCACTTTATCAGACATCTTTCAATATTGGAGCTCAATCACGTTGCGCTCTTTCTCATCAGAAACAATCAGCTGCAGGAGCTGTACATAAGGATGAATGTATCCCTGGGGGGAATTTCCTTCAAGAAGAATTTCACTGAAATGAGAGAGACAGAAAGTCATTGCACTGGTGAATGTAGGCAATGAAAGAAAAGTCTAATGTAATAACTGCATTCATTACTTACAAGTGCCAAAGTGACAGTGCCATTGTGGAGCTTATGCAATTAGAGGTCCTGGCTTGTTATCTGTACTACTTCATAAAGGAACAAAACAGATATAAATGGAAAAAGTCAATGCATTGTTTGGTACCCTTTGTTCTTGGAATCTGCTCTCACTTGTTCTTTTAAAGGCATGTGGTTTTGATCGTTCTCTTCCCTATAGATGTGCAAAATAGCATTGGTCAATTATCTTGTCATGTGCATATCGAAATCTGTTTTATGATGTAATAACACAATACTTATTGACAACTACTTTTCTTTCAGTTGTTTGGAATATATATGTAGATCTTTGATATTCCCTCCCATCCTCAGCCTATCAAACTTAGTTCTCATTTACAATGTCATGAATGAATTTGCAATGTTATTGCAGATTCTTTTGGCATGTCTTACCTTGGGAATCACTGTTTGGGAACCAATGGTCCCTCCTAGAATGCTATCAAAAACAAATTGACCATCAGTAAATCTTGATACAGCTCTAATTAAGAATACAGTTGCATCAGTTTGTGAGGACTTTATTTCCACAAGGTTCTTGCTCCAGTCCTCAAACTTGGGGCACCAGTAGCGTGGCACAGTAGTTAGTACTGTCGCTTAACAGCGCCAAGGACTAGGATTCATTTCTGGCCTCAGGTGACTGTATGGAGTTCGCACATTCTCCCTGTGTGGGTTTCCTCCAGGGAAGAACAGATTTCTCCCACGGTCCAAAGGTAAGCAGGTTAGGTTGATTGGCTGTGCTAAATTGCCCCTTAGTGATGGGGATTAGCAGGGTTAATATGTAGGGTTGCGGGATAGCTGTCAGTGCAGGCACAAATGGCCTCCTTTTGCAATGTAGGGATTCTTGATTCTACGATTCGATGAACAGAAGGAAGAAGTCCTGGATGATATGATGAGAGAAGGCCAAGTGGCACTGATTTCTGTCTGAAAGCATATGTCTGCACCACTTTGAACACACTGACTGTCTGCATCAAATTGAACAGTTGGCACGTCTGAAACATTGAACTGAATGGCTTAGTATCACAGCAAGTTGTATGTTTGTTTACTAAACCACTGGAGGAATGCTGGATCAATCTTCATTTTCTTAGGTACGATTTTCAAAGGTCCACATTTCTTTCACATTAACGATGTGCCTGCAGCAGAACAATTAAACATTCTAACCAACGCCTGGCGCATTTGCCCAATCTTCACACTCAACTGCTTAGAGTTGAAGGACTATTTAAAAATGGGTGATGAACATAATTATCGTATTCAATAATTAAAATCCAGTGTTTGAAATGTTCTACCTACGCTGCTGCTTAAGATTGTAAAGTCGCCTGTGCTGAAGGCTGTACCATTTCACATTAGCAACCAAAACCACAGGTCCCATAATCATCAGAGGTTGTTCCGAATCTGAAAATTGTTTTCTTGGTCAGTGCCAGGTGGAAAAAGGGAAGATCTTGCTCTTCTTTGGTGAAAGGAACTCTCTGTTTGGCCTTGTCCGTCCGTGCTAGATAATTTTCCAGATGGAAAAGTATATCTCAGAATTTCACATTAACCAAAGCTGTATTTGCTTTCAGGTCAGCAGTTGTATTTTGATATATCCAATATGTAACTGCTTAGCTCAAATTCAAAAAGCCGGTCTGTTTATAGGGTCAACAATGTACAAGGAACTGTTTTCTTTTAAAATTGCTGTAACTGTCTTCATCTTCCAAAATGGTAAACTTGGTAAGTGTTAGACTGTGTGGAAAATTCACAATGCTGACAACTGAGCTGTGTGATGCCCTCATTTTCAGTATCAGAGGTGCCATTTCGGGTTGAAAATGGCACAAGTGCTAAATGCACACAATGCTGCTGCTGGTCAGAGGCAATTTTGATAAGGGTGCTGATATGGGTGCACGGAGTGTGCACTTGAAGTATGCAGGGTCAGCACAGTGACGTCAGCCAAATGTGTAACATTGATTTGAAGTCAGTAATGCCATTTTCTGCATTACTATTCCAACTAACAGCCTCTCTTCATCTCTCATAACTGAAGATGTATTCAGCAGCAGGAAGGAGCACTCTCAGCAACAATAATTAAAGGGATTTTCGTTGCTGATTGATTTTTACTAGCTGCTATGTTAGTAGAACTGTTTGATATTTTATATTGCTATTTAAAGTTGTTGAAGGCTACAGGGATTGGTACGTGGTGAAAGTCTTCACTTCAAACATTCTGCTAAGACCACCTATTCCAAGTCATGTGTGCAGTCATTACTAACCACCTCCCCCAGCCTGCAGAATAAGAACATAACGAACTAGGAACAGGAGTAGGCAGTCCAGCCGTTCGAGCCTGCTCTGCCATCTAGTACAATCATGGCTGATCTTATCTCAGCCTCAACTTCACTTTCCTGCCCATTCTCCAGAACCCTTCAAGCCACTATTAATTAAAAATCTATCTATCTCCTCCTTAAATTTACTGTGTCCCGGCATTCACCGCATTCTGGGATATTGAATTCCACAGACTCACGACCATATGAGAGAAGTAGTTTCTCCTCATCGCTGTTTAAAATCTGCATCCCCTTAACTTAAAACTATTATGTCTTATTCTAGGTTGCCCCACAACAGGAATCAATCTCGTAAACCTCCTCTGAACCGCCTCCAATGCAATTACGTTCTTCCTCAAGTCAGGGGACCAAAATTGTGCATAATATTCCAAATGTGGTCTCACTAATACAGTATTCAAAGAGAGCTGAACAAGTTTATTCACTCTTTCCTATGAAAAATAGGTGGGTCAAGTGTGTAGTTTTGCCAGGTTTGCAGTTTCCCTGTGGTGCATGGTGTATTTGACTGCACATGGGCAGCACCTAAATTCTGAGGTCTAGAAAAACTGGCAAGGATTCCAGTGTTCTTCTCCAACTGTTGTGTGTCCATACTAACCAAGTGCAGGTAAATGGTCAAATTTTCTGGCCGTGGTCACAATGTCTTCATTCTGTGTCAGTCCGCTGTACCATCAGCATTTGATTCACCTCCACAAATCAGAGTGTGTCTACAGGGTGTCAAGGACCAGAATGCTACCCCAGTGACTGCAGCAGGACTGATGGCAAGATTGCTGACCTTGCAGAATGACCTCGAGGAGCCCTGGTCCCAAGAATGCTGATTTCAAGGTGCACAACTTCAAAAGGGTTGGCAGCTGTCCCACTGACAGCAAAAGCAGTGGTAGAATGGCAGTGTCGGGAGGAGGAAGGCTGTTGTCCTGAGAGAACAGGGCAATTTTGTGCTCCACAGAAACACTGGCAGTCCCCTGAGGTGAAAACTTAGCAATCCTTGCAACGTGTTGGAGAACAGATTGCTGGTCTGCTCTGAGACCTTGCAAACCATTTTGCATACTGATCTCCACAGATATGATGGCAGCTATCCGAGCTTGCACGGGAGCACACGGAGGTTGCATAACTTCAGTCTGAGTTCCCAGCAGCAGCCGGACAATGAGTGAGTGCCTAACTGCTTGCGTTGCAATATGTTGACACATTAGCCATCAGACACTGCAGAGTTTGCATTCTGCCTCCATCAAAATCAGTGGGTGTAGGTTAATTTGTTGTTGAGATCTCCATGCCCATTTTTGAGCCTTTTTGAATTTGCAGCCAAAATATTAAATGGATTGAAAATGATGGTCAGTAAAATTTGCTGGTTCTTTTCTATAAGCATGATAAAGTGCTGATTCTAATCAATAAATGCAAAGCTTAAGTCACTTTTTGTTTATGGATGACCATTGTACTTAGAGTTTGAGATTTAAAATAAGTAAAATATGTACATTTCTCAACATCTACACCTCAGAGTGATAACCATTCTCATGTATTCATATACATATGTGAAATATAGCAGCTCATCAAGATGCATTCTCAGGAATGTTGGCTTGATCAGGTTTCTCCAATTCTAGTCGAATTATAGACTTTATTATCCTTTCACTGACTGTCAGAGCAGAAGGGGGTTATAAGATACATCTTGCCTGTGGCAGATTGAACTCAGAATGACATGTTTTAAATGGAACAGTGCAGGCTATTGCTTCAGCTTTACTTTTAAGGTTGAATGTGAAAGTTCAAGCTCAATTTGTTGTCTGTTCACCATCATTTTGTGTATTTTTTTCTGTGATTCATAGAGCCATAGAATCCCTACAGTACAGAAGGAGGTCATTCGGTCCATTGAGTCTACATGGACAGCTATCCCACCTTATCCCTGTAACCCCACATATTTACCCTGCTTGTCTCCCTGACTCTATGGGGCAATTTAGCATGGAGAATCAACCTAACCCACACACCTTTGGATCTTCTAGTTTCTCATTGTTAATGGGGTTTCCTGTTGAATCCACCACTCACTGCCATGAAACCTGCAGAGGGGGTGTGCCGTCAGTGGGACAGGAAGATCCTGCCCATGTGAATGGCCAAAAAGGTCTGGCCATAGTCTCAGCTATTTCCCATTTGAAATATTAGCATAAAAAAGTGTTGCTCAAAAATTGTGACAATTAAGGTTAATGTGAACAGGAAACACATTCTGCATATTAAACGTTAATGGGAAAAGGTTAAAAATTCTATTAAGGCTATTTTTGTCACAAAGTGACTTTCTCAATATCTGAGACTCTGCAACTGCCTAACGCATGTCTACCCATAACAAAATTTTCCCTTTGTGAAAGAAACTACTCAGATTTTTGAGCTGTAGGTAGCCTGTGAGGCCAAATGTAAATTCACCTCTTCAGTCTCATTTTAAGATCTTAAGGCCTCCAATGACCTGCTATGAGTTCCTCAGTGATAGCTCTTTTCCTTCTGGTTCTTCTGCAGATCAGCTTGCCTTGTTTTGTTGCCTAGGGAAAAGAGTTTCTGTCCTTGGCTGTGAAGTAATAATTTTCTTGCTCTTCCTGAAGCACAAGCAATAATATGCCATTGCCTTTCTTTTGGCTGTTGGATGCTTACTGAAAAATGTAATAGCTGTTGTAGGAGACAATGGTCCAGTGGTATTATTCAGAAACTAGCTAATGTTCTAGGGACTGGAGTTTGAATCCCACCACTGCAGATAATGGAATTTGAATTAAATAAAAATTAAGAATCTACTGATGACCATGAAACCATTGTCAATAAAACCCATCTGATTCACTAATTAGGGAAGGAAATCTGCCATCCTTAGACAGTCTAGCCTACATGCAACTCCAGAGCCACAGCAATGTGGCTGACTCTCAACTGCCCTCTGAAATGGTATAACAAATTACTCAGTTCAAGGGCAACTAGGGATGGGCAATAAATGCTGGCCAGCAAAAGATGCCCATGTCCCACGAATGAATGAAAAAAAAAGAAATGTCACCATGGAAACTTAGCAATGCCATACCACCAAAAAATCTAACAAATTAAATTAAGTTACACCTTTTCTTAAAAAAAAAATCACCTTTCTTCTCCTGCACAAAAGACACAAAGAGGTCCAAACTCCTTAGGTGTGACATTGCTAACTTTGTACATATGAGCTAATGATGATGAATGTATTAGTTGACATCAATAGATACAATTTGACCAATTGTCACATTACACAATTATTATATCCAGCTCCTTCGCACCCTCCAAGACAAACATTAGCAGCACATATATTTAATTAAAATAAACTAAGTTCATCATCAAAAACATATTATTGCCATTCTGGATATAGCTATTTGATACATTAAATGTAGTTTCACTGACTTTGTTACATGTGATGGTGATGCATTCATTTGACAACACTCCCAAATTATCAAAATTGTGTGTTTCTGTGCAAATTAATTATCAGAAAATTTCCCACTTTGCACACATCCAGCCTCTTCTGATAAACAGAACAGAAAGCTGGTTAGCAGAGAGGAAGCAAAGAGTTGGCATAAATGGGGCTTTTTCTGATTGGCAGTCAGTGATTAGTAGAGTTCCTCATGGATCTGTGCTAGCATCTCAACTGTTCACATTGTACATTAATGATTTGGAAAAGGGAACTGAACGTATTATCTCCAAATATGCAGATGATACAAAGTTGGATGGGAGAGTGAGCTGTCAGGAGGATACAGAGATGCTTCAACATGAGTTGGACAGGCTGAGTGACTGGGCATATACAAAGCAGATGCAGTATAATGTGGATAATATGAAGTTATCCACTGTGGTTGCAACAATAGGATGGCAGATTATTTGAATGGATGTAAATTCAGAGTGGTAGGTAATTGGCGAGACCTTGTTGTCCTCGTACATCAGTCGGTGAAAATAAGCACGCAGTACGGTAGGCAGCAAAGAAGGCAAATGGTTTTTGGCTTCATAGTGAGAGGTTTTGAGTACAGGGATAGGAATGTTCTTGCAATTGTATAGGACATTGGTGAGGCCACACCTGTAGTACTGTGTACAGTTTTGTTGTCTTTAACAGAGGAAGGATTTGCTTGTTATAGAGGGAGAACAGTGAAGGTTTACCAGGCTGATACCTGAGATGGTAGGTCTGTCATATGAGAAGAGACTAAGTCGGTCAGAATTATATTCACTGGAGCTTAGAAGAGTGAGGGGATCTCACAGAAACATATACAATTCTAACAGGGTTATACAGGCTAGAGTCTGAAAGAATGTTCCCAACGGTGGGAGAGTCATGAATTTGGGGTCATAGTTTGAGGATAAGGAGAAGGTTCACTAGGCTGATACCAGAGATGAGGGGGCTAGCTTATGAGGAGAGATTGAATAGATTGGGTCGGTATGCATTGGAGTTTAGAAGGCTGAGGGGGGGATCTTGTAGAGTCATATAAGATAATGAAAGGGCTAGATAGGGTAGAGGTAGAGAGAGATTCTTCCTGCTTAGAAAGGATAGCAGAACTAGAGGGAACAGCCTCAAAATAAGTGGGAGGGCAGTTTAGATCGGAGTTGAGGAGGAACTTTTTCACTCAAAGGGCGGTGAGTCTCTGGAATTCTCTGCCCATTGAAGTGGAGGTTACCTTGCTGAAAATATTTAAGTCACAGGTAGATAGGTTTCTGATAGACAAGGGAATTAGGGGTTATGGGGAGAAAGTGGGAAAGTGGAGCTGATCCACTTCAGATCAGCCATGATCTTTTTGAATGGCGGAGCAGGCTCGAAGGGCTAGATGGCCTACTCCTGCTCCTATTTCTTATGTTCTGTTAGAACTGAGGTGAGAAGAAACTTCTTCACCCAGAGGGTGGTGAATGTGTGGAATTCAATACCACAGAAAATGGTTGAGGCCAAAACATTGTTTGATTTCAAGAAGAAACTCGATAAAGCTCTTGAGGCTAAAGGGTTCGAGGGATATGGGTTGAAGGGGGAATCAGGATATTGAATTTGATGATCAGCCATGATAAAAATGAATGGCGGAGCAGGCTCGAAGGACCTAATGGCCTTCTCCTGCTTCTAGCTTCTATGATTCTACATTACCCGAGCTTGAAATATGTTCAGAATAATTATTTTCTGTCAATCATTTAAAATCATATACATTTTAAAACTGATTCAGCACGTATCCCTGCCTCATGCCAGTATTCACTGTAATGATGATTCCCAATGGACTGTTAGTGGCACTGGCATTAGACACATTTTTAGAAACTATGTGGGCAGAAGCTGGTAATTTATATGGGAAATTGAGTGTAATGTGCAAAAATATTTCACAATAGATGATCATAGAATCTACTGTGCAGAAGGATGCCCATTTGGCCCTTCGAGTCTGCACTGACCACAATCCCAGAGGTCCCATTCCTGTGATCACTCATATTTACCCCACTAATCCCCCTGACACTAGAGTTAAATTAGTATGGCCAATCAACTGAATCCACATATCTTTGGAATGTGGATGGAAACCTGAGCACCGGAGGAAACCCATGCAGACACAGGGAGAGTGTGCAAACTCCACAAAGACAGTGACCCAAGGCTGGAAATGAGCCCCGGTCCCTGGTGCTGTGAGGCAGCAGTGCTAGCCATTATGTCACCGTAAGAAGAGGTGTTATCATTCAGGGTGCTGCTAAATTATTCCAAATTTCTAAGGTGCACTTTGCAAAACCCAACCTTTAAGCAAAATATTATAAAGTAGCTTGTCAAAGATTATTTGAAACTAAATTATATTTAGAATGAGATTTTCTTCAAATTACCCAGGGATGAATTAAGCAAACTCCCTATCCAATCTTCACATGATCCTTACACACTTCCTAAATCAAGCTCTCGTTTCTCCTTTAACTGTTCACTCTGTTTGGAATATTTATGATTTAATTATTATAAGTCTTCTTTGTTTGTTTTATTTCTTAGACTTAGTGGGCGGAATTTTACGAGACTTTTTCCAACTGTCCAACTAGTGTGAAAACGGGAGAGTTCCTAATCTGTTTCTCGGGTGGGTTCTCATGCCGAATCTTCTGCACTCAGCCTTTGAAAATATTGGCTAAACGATTTCTAGCCACTAGAGGCAGTGGGGTGGAACTTAATCGCCCCAACCCCCCGTCAAGCCAGATACTGTCTCACCCTTCCCATCACGGACCATTCCTCTCCGCCTCCCCCCCACCAACCATTACTGATCCCCAAGTCCACCCTCCAAATCCCCATGTGCATGGCCCCCTCATCACCCCCTGGCCCCAATGGCTGGCTGATATGATCTTTTCTCTCCTCCGCCCTTGATCAACACAGGCACAAATCTGCCCCCCATTCCATCACAGACCTGCAAGAAATGACTTGGCTTCCCCTCCATGGTAACAAGGCAAACTGCATTAAACTCGCTGGAATGCTCTAATGTGTGTGTGACTCATCCAAACTGCCTGCAGCTGATCTGCGCTAACATGGGAGCGCTCCATAAAAACCTCAAGGATGGACAGACAGGCAGGCAGTGAAGGAAGAAATGGCCTCTAGGAAGACAGCTCCCCGTTTTTCTGATGTTGATCTGGCCAGGATACTATAGTCGGTGGAGGCAAGGCAGGACATTCTCTTCCTCCCAGCAGGACGCCGTTCCAGGAGAAGGGATGGAAATGTGGCGTGGGAGGTGGTGGTGGCATGTGTTAGTGCCAGGGTATTGGCCAGAAGTGGGAACCAGTGCCACAAAAAACTGAATGACCTCATCTGGGCAGCATGGATGAGTGTTTAACGTCATCTAGCATCTTCCCCTAAACGACCCCTAGATCCCCCCACCCCCAGCACCCTGCATGTTTCCAGCCTCTGTCCCTCAAGCACCTCCCTCCTCCTCCCACCCTCACAACAGCATCCCTCTGAAGGCCATCCCCTGATCCCGGAAGGACTCGTGCCATCAGATTTTACATGACTCCTTCTGTCGTGACAGGAGAAGAATGCCCATTATCAGTGGGAGAGGACAAAGACGGGGGACAGTGTTATGCCCGAGATTCAGACTCTTACTCCATTTGAAGAGCGGGCACTGAAGCTTGTGGGAGAGGATCCACACTGTTAGTGACAGCATGGTGTGTGGTCAGACTGGAACATAGAAGTGAGCACCCTCCAATCCTCCACTCATGAGATATCTCATATAAATTAATGCAGCCCAGATTCCTCTCACTCCCTTGCACTTAACCTTGTGTCATGTGTTGCAGAAAAGGACCGTGATGTGCCAGGGCCATTTGGCGTGCGGCTCCCACATATTCTACCCGTCAGCTCAGAAGACTCGTCAGAGGAAGCTGATGTGGAATCTCCGAGTCCGACAACAGTTTTGCATCAGCTTCCACCTTACAATTTACCATCCCAGAGACTCTCATGTTGGTGGGTCATTAGTGCGAATCATCACTCTCTGCTGTGCACAGCACATCTGTTGATGTACATCAAGTGGAAGAGTGGGAATGTCCAAGGCCTCTGGCATACGAGGGCCTCCTGGAGGTGAGGACTCAGCTGGCTTTGGGCTACATGCTGGGCCTCTGAGATCACTTTTCCATCAGATGCTGGAAAGGCAGCTACAGAGCAGGGAATGCAGGAGGGGCTGGTGGCCACTCTGGACCAACTGCAAAGCTATTGGGAGGAGTCCCAAAGGTTTCAGGCAGATTGGCTCTTGCCTGTCTTGCGTGGTTCCTAGGCCAAAACAGAAAGAGTGGCATTTGCGGTGGAAAGCCCAGGGCAGATAATCCTCACCATGAGTTGCAGACTCCAGGCAATGGCTAACTCACAGCAGGGCACAGCTGAGGGACTGAACAGGCTTTGAGATTCTGTGGCCCATGGATGAGAGGCTTGAGAGCTTGCAGTAGATCCAGTGGGACAACACCGAGACACGGTGGTCTATGGCTGTAACCATTGAGAATGTGGCCTAGTTACAGGGGTCATGGCTGAGGGGCTGCAGAGCGTGGTCCAATCTCAGAGGGCACTTACCGCTGCCATTGATAGGTGGCCTCTGACTCAGGTAGCTATCACTGAGGGCTCAAGCACCATGGATAGGACACTGGTGATCCTCCAGGACTGGCAGGGCCAGGTGGCACTGGAGCTTCTGAAGTTCAATGCAGAAATGGCACTATCCTATGGAGTGACCCAGGGGCCCACAGGAGCCCCAAGAGAGGAGAAAGGACTCAAGCCCATGCTGGGGCCTTCCACCCAGGAGTTTGCAGCAGGGCTACAACTTTGATGCCCCCCCACCACCCTGATACCAGGGCACCTCAGGGCAGTGAGGTGAAGAGGATTCATGGATATGTCCCTGACACCTGGATGCTGGCCAGGACCCTCAAGGTCCAGGCCCTCCAGAAGGCAGTCGACAAGGGCATAACAGACCATGGGGTGCAGTAGACAACTGGCCACCTCCACATCTGATGTACATCCCGGGAAGGTGCCAAAAGGTACTGGTAGGCCACGTAAAGTTGCGGTGGCACTAAGATGGCACAGGTAAAGGGCAACACCAGTTAGATAGAATATTTAGGCTCTTTAAAGTCTCATATTAACATGTTTTAATATTATCACTTACATTATTTCACCCCACACCTGTGTAATTTGTCTCTGATTAGCCACTGTTAGGAATGTACTTACCTGCATGTTGATATCAGTGGGGGAGGCCCCTCAGCGCACAGCTACTGTGATAATCAAGTAATTCACAGGCTACAGTGGGTGCCATGCATTGGCAGCAACTTACAACACCTGCTATCCCCAGAACCCAGGAGAGTTTCCCATCCCCCCCAACTCCCCAGGGCTCTGCATGGATGTTTTGTTCTCCTTTATCCACCACCTAGATGTGGGCTCAGATAGCCAGCTTGCATGTGGAGCTCAGGTAGGGGTCAGACTACTTTCCACCAGGGCATCGTCGCAAAGGTACATAGTGAGTTGTCATCACCCTCCTGCCTGCCACAGAAACTCACTAACACAGAGTACCCAGGCCCATCACTCTGATGTGATGATGCTGCAGGAGATTATAGGACTGCACAGGGAAGGGGGGATGGAACCTACACAGGGCAACACCACAGACCCTTAGCGACCAAAGCATGTGGTGTTCATGGCCTCCCTCACATGCCTGACCTTTGCTGCCGCCAGCCCTCCAGCACCTGGGTGGTGTTGCTTGTTGTTGTCCTCCTTCTACACCCTCCTTCCTCTTCCTCTTTCTCCTCCCCTGTCTCCTCCCCAGCGATGCCCGGCTGATTGGCCTCCATGTCCTTATCCTTCAAAAGGCCTCCTTGCTGCTGCGCCAGGTTACAAAGGGCACAGCACACAAACACAATGTGGGACAATATCAGGGGGTTGTATTGAAGGGCTCCTCCAGAGCAATCCAGGCACCTGAACCACATTTTGAGCAGCCCTGTGCACTGCCCCATTATTGAATGGGTGACAACATGGACCTCATTATATCAGGTCTCTGCCCAAATCTCAGGCTTCAACACAGATGCATCAACCAAGTCCAAAGTGGGTAACCCATGTACCTTATGAGCAATCCCTACACATCTTGAACTCCTCCCAAAACCTCCAGGAGATTGGAGCTCCTCAATGTGAAGCTGTCATGAAAGTTGCCAGGGTGTCTGGTCACATGGCAACTACACATTTATTGAATGAAAGCCCTTTCTGTTCATGAATCTTCCTGGCTTCTGCAGTGGGGCCTTGAGGATGATCTGGGTGCAATCTATAGCCCCCTGCAAATTTGGATGGCCACAAGTCCTGCAGCCCAGGCTTCCTGCTGGGCATGGTCCAGGTCAAATTTAATACACTGGCTAGTCTGGGCATACAGGACATGTGTGACCTCCTTCACGTACATGCATCAGAGAGTTTCCAGCCCATCCCCCACTGGCACTCGGGTCCAAATTCGGTGACAAGACCTGAGGTCAGCACTCAGACCCAGGTCCATGCTGAGAGTCCAAAGTTTGACCCAATAGGGCAGGGCAGTTTGAAAGTGCAGACTTACCTCCTCACTCACCTTCAGTGCTCAAGTGACTGAAACTGACTTTTATAGTTGAGGCGTTTTACTGATCCAGTTGCAGCGAATGAGGTGGTTAATGCAGGTGAGCTGGGACAGTTGAGAATGAGGCTCACTAATTACAATGAATGCCAAAAAATGCAAAGCAATGTTTTGGGCTGGGTTCCGATCATGCCGATTTTTATTTGGTGGTGAAATGGGAATGGGCGCAAATGCGGGCGTCATTCCCGCTAGTTGCACCATGCCTGATTTTATGACTTTTTCCATTGCAAGAGGCACGACAAGATTATAAAATTCCACCCGGTACTTCATTCTTGTTTAGCATTCAAACTTCAGTAAAAGTCAGCACAATTACAAAATCACAAAGGCACCAGTATAGAAAAGAGAACCCTATTTCTATTCCTCTTGCCAGAAAAGGGGCGAGAAAAGGTGAAATAAGGCTCTATTTCCTGTAGTGTCTAAACACTTAATCCTCATTTCTTCTCTTCATAACTCAGGATTTTTCAGTTTAAGTTTATTTATTAGTGTCAGAAGTAGATTTACATTAACACTGCAATGAAGTTACTGTGAAAATCCTCTAGTAACCACACTCCGGCACCTGTTTGGGTACACGGAGAGAGAATTTAGCATGGCCAATGCACCTAACCAGCATGTCATTCACTCTGTGGGAGGAAACCAGAGGGTCCGAAGGAAACCCACACAGACACGGGGAGAACATGCAGAATCTGCATAGACAGTGACCCAAACCAGGCATTGAACCCAGGTCCCTGATGCTGTGAGGCAGCAGTGCTAACCACTGTGCTACTGTGCCGCAGGTTATTTAGGCCTTTTGAATCAAGATGATCTTTCAAAAAAATGGTACCATTAGTTTTTACATAGCATGTTTGTGTTTATGCGCAGCAGTCACAGTGCGCGGCGGAGTCAGCATGGGACCAGCTGGAGATAGAGCTAGAGGGAGGAGAGTGGAAGATCCACGGTGGAGAGTCCAGAAGAGACCAAAGGGCAGGAATGGTTCAGGAGCAGGTGCGTTTATCCTCTCTCAGACTGAACTGCAGTCTTATCCACTGTAATAACAGAATGCAGGAGATTGAGCTGTTAGCTCATCCAGATGAGAGAGATCGTATAGTGTACAAAAGCTGGAATGCTCAGCATGAACGGGGTCAGGATTGAGACTCAGAGACCTTCAGCCAGACCAGCAGAACCTCAAAATAGATTAAACAAAAACCAGTATTGCTTTCTTTTTCAGAAATAGTTTTTTTTCCCAATGGCGAAGAAACATTGAGTCCTAACTACTTCAGATTTGTAACTGTGGACTTGATCTCAAAGCAGCCTTGATCAGTTGCGAAATAGAAGCAGGCAGTGTATGTAAGAGTTTTCACTTTTACCACACAGTTGGTAATGTGGCAAAGTAGTTCATCCACCTATCCTGGAACCCGCAAGACTTTAATCCAATTAATCTAGATAGGCAGCTAATTATTTCTGAATTAATCCCAAGCTTTCCGCCTCCAATTTGCATGTATTGATCACCGTGCGAGGAAGTCCTGACATCAGTCCAAAATTTGACTCTAGTTTAAATGGAGGTCTCTATGTCATACAGTCCCATTATTAATATTTAACTTTGACTTTTTCCACATTGTTTGCTATCTTATATACTTCTGTAAGATCATAACTCAATCACTATGGAGCCTGAGAAGCCCAAGATTCTCTAATCTCCCCACCCATAGAGGAATGCCATGTGACTTTTCTCTCGCAACTCTTTGAACTTGAGTATCTCCCTTGTGTCTTGATCTCAAGGTAGAGTGTACAATTGCCTACCTATATAAAGAAAGAAATTTCTGAGTCAATAAAATCTGATTTGCAAAAGAAAAACAACTATAGACAGAATTGGTACAGTGCATGAGGCCGTTTGGCTCTTCATGTCTGCACTGGCCCTCTGAGTGCCATTTCTCCCCTCCTTGATCTTGCAGATTCTTCTTTCCCTCAAACAGTTATGTTTGAGGAAAGAATGTATGAATGTGCAGTGAATGACCTTCATATAATAAATATTAATGAAGTTTAATGATTATAGGGTAATTAATTAATATTTCTAATATTGCTAAGGTGCGCTGGTTATAAATGTTATTTATACAGTTGTATAATTTGCTTGGGCCGAACTACAAATTGGAACTGAACAAAGGAAAGCAAGCAACTTTGATCCTTGCAATGTATTTTAGAGGCTATTGCCACCTGGTGGCCAGAAATAAATAGCAGTTTCTAAATTTGAGGAAGAATTTGTTTGACCAGGAAGTATTAGGGTGGGTGTCATACGTCAGGGTTTTTGACTACTTTGCCTTGAAATTAAATGGTGTAATTAAATTTAAAAATAATAGTTTTAAATTAAGTTTTGCAGCAAGAGTTCAGATTCAGGGGCAGCCACATGCTGGCAATATGTATCAACATTGACAAAGCATTTGGGTTACCAACCCTCCAAGAGTAAGGTTTTCACCCCTAGTCAGGTGCCTACTGGAGGTTTAGAAACACAGGACCAGGATTTGGCAATTTAGCTCCTCAAGCCTGTTCCATCATTCATTGAGATCATGGCTAATCTCTGTGACCTAACTCCATATACCTGACATTCCCCCGATGGAGGTGGTGGCACACGGGGAGACAGTGGTGTAGTGGTATTGTCGTAGAATAGAATCGTAGAATCCCTACAGTACAGAAAGAGACCATTCGGCTTATCGAGCCTGCACCAACAATAATCCCACCTAAATCCTATTCCCGTAACCCCGCATATTTACCCTGCAAATCCTCCAGACACCAAGGGGCAATTTAGCATTGCCAATTAACCTAACCCGCACATCTTTGGAGTGTGGAAGGAAAGCAGAGCACCCAGAGGAAATCTGCGCAGACGCGGAGAGAATGTGAAAACTCCACACTGAAGCTGGAATCAAACCTAGGTCCCTGGTGCTGTGAGACAGCAGTGCTAACTACTATGCCACCATGCCGCTCCCCACAGACGAATAATCCAGAGACCCAGGGTAAAGTTCTGAGGACTCGTGTTTAAATCCTGCCATGGCAGACAGAGAAATTTGAATTCAATAAAAATCTGGAATTAAAAGTCCAATGATGACTGTCATCTGGTGCACTAATGCTCTTTAGGGACAGAAATCGGCTTTCCTTACCTGGAGTGGCATATATACAACTCTAGACCAACAGCAATGCTTTCTGAAATGGCCTAGCAAGCCACTCAGTTCAAAGACAATTAAGGATGAGCCGTACATGCTGATGCAGCCAGCAACACCCGTATCACATGAACAAAAAAAACCTCCCTTAATACTCCAGTTAACTAAAACCTATCTTGGTTTTAAAATTGACAATTGAGCTAGTGCAGTTGCTTTTTTTCAGAACAGAGCTCCAAATTTCTATCACCCTTTGTATGCCAAAGTGTTTCCTAATTTCAGTCCTGGAAGACCTCATGTCCTCTAGTCCTAATCTGTATATAGTTTCTCTCCATTCACCTTATCTGTCCCCCTTAATCTGTTGAAAACTTTGATCAAATCACCTCCTAAATTCCAAGAAATGCAGTCCTAGCTTGTGTGGTCCTTTCTTGTAATTTAATCATATAAATTTGAGTTATCATTCTGGTATATTGCACTCTCCCAAGCTCAGTCTCCCCTTCCCAGTATTCCATGTTGGTCTAAGCAGGGCTGTGTGTGAATATATCTTGATATAAAGTCCAGCTGTACATTAGCCAATTTAATTATTTTCTGTATTTGTTCATGACATTTTAGTGATCTGTGTAACAAGACTGCAAATGCATCTAGCCACATGGTGCTTGCCTAAAGTTTATTAATGTTGCACCATTTTCCTGACCTCTTGTCTTCCACCCTCCACAAACCTAAACTCATCCAAAACTCTACTGCCAGCATCCGAACATGCAGTAAATTCCTTTCACCCATCACTTCCCATGTCACATTCTGAGCAATGCTGTGATTAAAAATCTTCATCCTTGATTTCATGCCTCCCTATCTCTATAATCTCCTCTAATTCTACAACTAGATCTTTTCCAATTCTGTCCTCTTGAACATTCCCAATTTTAATATTCCATTCTGGGCCGCTGTTCTTTCTACTACCTAGATCGTATGCTCTGGAATTCTCTCCCTAAATTCTCTGCATTATTATTTCTATTTCCTCCTCTAAGATGCTCCTATACATATACCTTTGCCCAAGCTTTGGGTCATCTGCTCTAATATCCCCTCTTGTGGCTCAATGTTGAATAGAAGTACAAGTTGTTGTTATAAAGTTATACACTAAACACTTTTCCCAACTGTTCTGTCTCAGAGGAAACATGACATTAACCAAACCCAAGCTCAGGGTGGCATGGTGGCACAGTGATTAGCACTGCTGCCTCGCAGCTCTGGGGGCTTGGGTACAAATCCTGTCTTGGGTCACTTTCTGTGTGGAGTTTGCATGTTCTCCCTGTGTCTGCTTGGGTTTCTTCCAGGTGCTCCGGTTTCCTCCCACAGGCCAAAAGATGTGCTGGTTAGGTGAATTGGCCATGCTAAATTCTCCCTTAGTGGACCCGAACAGGTGCCAGAATGTGGCAACTGGGGATTTTCACAGGAACTTCATTATAGTGTGAATGTAAGCTTACTTGTGACTAATACACTTTAAAAATCCTTGCATCATGTTTCCCTGTGTTTGATACTTGTGAAATATGTTAATTTGGCCAATGAGGCTTCAAATATCCTTGAAAATATCTGTGAAAAAGTTCAGATCAATTGAAAAATATATTTATTAAAATAATTTCTGATGGAGCTAGCTAAGATTGTTTGGAGCTTAAGGGAAGAATTAACTGGAGGAGGGGTAGAAAAATGTCTCTTGCCTGAGGAATATTTGAGATTTAAGTGTGCTTGTGAAATTTCTGCAGCAAGAGAAAATGTGGGGAACATTCCAAACATTCCACAAAAAATATTAGGAAAAGTGAATCTCCCAACCATGTTCTTAATGAAATAGCTGCTTTCAGAGAGAAATGAGTGCAGTGCAGCCCCTTTTTAAGAAAGTCTGCATTGCAAAGATGTGGAAACTTGTGTCTCGAATGCTGCTGCCATTGTGGGAGAAAGTGTACCTCCAGTTAGTGTAAATTGGACAATGTGAACAGTTATATGTGCTTAACAATTAGATGGACAACAAAGTGTGTAGACGTAAGAAAAACTTGCTGGCAACTCCGAATGTACTTTTACATAATTGAACAGAATTAAACATCCAATTTTCCACCTTTGCTGCAATTAAATACTGTCTCAAATCAGCCCTCAGATTGGTCTGAGCAAATAGTTAAGCAATCACTTTAAGTAAATACTGCATTCTGCCCAGAGAGGGAAAAAAAACTTTGCTATGTGGACAGGAAAATCTGCACTCTGTAATGGACCCTTTAGCTGCTGAATTACAGAGCAGCCAGAAACCTGCTTGAATTTAAGTAAAGCTTGGGCTTGGTTAATGTCATGGAAGTAAAGAGCTGCAGAAAACTCAGAAAGACAAGAATTGAGTGGCACATAAAGCATTGGTAATGAATGAGTGTATGAGTGAATGGTTGAGTTGGTGAGTGGGTGAGTGACTGAGTGGATGACGGAGTAGTCGAGTGGGTGGCTGAGTGTGTGGGTGAGTGACTGAGTGGTTTGCATTCAGAGTTTGGGCAAGGGCGCTGGGTGAATGACAAATTACAGATCTAAAGTTAAAAGTGAATTTGGTAGGAGACAAAGGAGTAAGATCTAGACAAGCTTTGAGCCAATACTGTTAAATTGTCAATGAATTTGCATCCTGCAGCACCTACATCTTCAGAGGAATTGCTTGATAGAGCAGACGCAGCATGGTTTCGTAAAGGGAAGTCGTGTGACAAATTTACTGGAGTTCTATGAGGATGTGTCTAGGGCGGTGAATAGAGGAGAGCCGGTGGATGTGGTCTTTCTGGATTTTCAGAAGGCGTTTGACAAGGTACCTCACAAGAGGTTATTGCAGAAGGTCAGGGGACATGGAGTTGGGGGTAGGGTGTTAGCGTGGATAGGGGATTGGTTGTCAAATAGGAGGCAGAGAGTGGGGGTCAGTGGGTGCTATTCGGATTGGCGGTTGGTGACTAGTGGAGTGCCCCAGGGGTCGGTGCTGGGGCCTCAGCTATTTACCATTTATATAGATGATCTGGAGGAGGGAACCGAGTGTAGGGTGTCGAAATTTGCTGATGACACCAAGATTGGTGGAACGGCAAATTGCGCGGAGGGTGTGGAGAGTCTACAGAAGGATCTAGATAGGCTGGGCGAATGGGCCAGGGAATGGCAAATGGAATTTAATGTTGGCAAGTGCGAGGTGGTCCACTTTGGTAGGAATAATGGTAGGAAAGATTATTACTTACGGGGTGAAAAACTGCAGCAGGCGACGGTGCAGAGGGACCTTGGGGTCCTTGTGCATGAGTCGCAAAAACCCAGCTGGCAGGTGCAGCAGGTGGTCAGGAAGGCGAATGGGATGCTGGCCTTCATAGCGAGGGGGATTGAATATAAAAGTAGGGAGGTCTTGCTGCGGCTGTATAGGGCATTGGTGAGGCCACAGCTGGAGTACTGTGTGCAGTTTTGGGCGCCGTACTTACGCAAGGATATTTTGGCCTTGGAGGGAATGCAGAGGAGGTTTACTAGGCTGATGCCGGAGTTGAGGGGGTTGAGCTATGAGGAGAGGCTGAATAAGCTAGGCTTGTACTCGTTAGAGTTTAGAAGAATGAGGGGAGATCTCATTGAGACATATAAGATGATGAATGGGATGGATAGGATAGAGGTGGAGAGACTCTTCCCGCTCAGAAAGGATAGTAGGACTAGGGGGCACAGCCTCAAGATAAAGGGGGGGGGCGGTTTAGAACGGAGTTGAGGAGGAACTTCTTCACTCAAAGGGTGGTGAATCTCTGGAATTCTCTGCCCGTTGAAGTAGTGGAGGCTACCTCGCTAAATATTTTTAAGACGTGGGTTGATGGGTTTTTGACAAGAGAGGGGATTAAGGGTTATGGGGAGAGGGCGGGAATGTGGAACTGAGCCACGACAGATCAGCCATGATCTTATTGAATGGCGGGGCAGGCTCGAAGGGCTAGATGGCCTACTCCTGCTCCTACTTCTTATGTTCTATGTTCTTATGTTCTACGTTTAAATGAGACTTACACCACAATCTTTGAAGCAACTATATGTCTGCAGAACCTGTCAATGAAAATATATCACAAAGATGATTGCAATCCTGTGGAAAGATTCTACAGAATTTATAGAAGTGTAGAGTACCATGGAGCAAACGGCAATTTTCACAAACAAGTGAGGAATCTTTACAGACTTCGGCAGGGGAACCCGAGCAGTCCAGGATCGTTCATCAGTGCTCTCGCACAAATACTGTCCTGGTACTATTGAAAGAATGAGCACCCTGCTTTCAGAATCTGTGTAAAAAGTCTGACAACACCAGATTTTAGTCCAACCGATTTATTTGATAATAGACTCACAAGCTTTCGGGGTTAGTCCCCACATCATGACTACTGTCAGACTTTTTACTGTGTTTACGCCAGTCCAACGCCGGCATACCCACATTCAGAGTCTACCACAGCCAGGTAATTGATTAGAAAGAGTAATCCTGGTGGATTTTATCCACGTTAGAAATATCTTACAACTGTTCTCATATAAAGGGTCATTCCTCCAATATAGGCAGAGCCAGAGTTATGGCAGGAAGGAAACTTGATAATGCAATTTCCTTCCAATGTAATTGCAGTTTCTCCCGCTCCAGCAGGGTTTTCGATAGGACTGCAAAATCCCTGAGAGGAATAAGTCTTGGCACCACTTAGTTGTGTTTCGCTGTGTTGTTTGAGGGACTTGCATGTCTTTAGACCAAGACCCTTAAAACCCAATTTTAAGCTGCAGCCACAGTTCCTTCTCCAGACACGACCTCATTTACAGAATAGGATAAGTACAATTGCTACTGTCAGCTTATTATCTACTGTTATGATAGAATTTCCCATAAGTCTGCACAGAAAAATAAAGCCCTCAACATTCATTAGCTGTGGAAGTCTTTTTGTGTTTGCTATGCTGGTTTCCTTGGTGAACCTGTAAAATCAGTTCTGGCATTTGTTTATAAGTTCCCTGAATTAAAAATGAATAAATCACTGATTAGCATGACAATGGAGGCAACCAAGGTAGGAAGGTTTATCATTGATCGGGTAATATGTGGACTTTCTCATACATCCATGTGTTCTTATATGTTTTCTCTCCTCATATCTTCAGTCTTCATATTTATTCTTCCTTTTCTTGCAGTTTTCTGATACTGAATGTTTTATATTAAATAAACTAACATAGTGTGAAGGATTAATTTTAAGTATGAAATAGACATAATCAGTGATGTAAAATCACATGACAACAGAGTAGGCTGACCAATAATTCTATTTAAAGCCTCCTGTTACTATACGGTATAGGAAGCACAGTGTTCAATAAAAGGTTAAGTTTAGCAGCCTTGCTTCCAGCTGTATCTATAAATTCCCTCATGGGCAACCTGTTCTTAGGCTCCCAACGATGATAACAAATAGTGACAGTGGAAAACATGATGGAAAAAGCATCAAGTAAAGAGCTCAGTGACTCGGATAAACAGTGAAAGAAACAGCTGTGAGACAAGGACACCATAGGAAGAACACCAATCAAACTTGAAGAAAGACTATCGTGAGGGAAAGCCCTGGAGAAAATCCTTCCTTTATCAGAGTACTTAAACTACGTGGAAGGTCTTGATTAAGCCAGGAAGTGGAAGATCTGTTTTTTTTTATTTTGTTTGTTCATGGGATGAGAGCATCACTGGCTGGCCAGCATTTATTGCCCATCCCTAATTGCCGTTGAACAGAATGGCATTTCAGAGGGCATTTAAGAGACAACCACATTGCTGCGGCACTGGAGTCACAGATAGACCAAACCAGATAAAGATGGCTGATTTCCTTCCCTAAAGAACATTAGTGAACCAGATGAACCATTAGTGTTCCGACATTCAACAATGGTTTTATGGTCATCAGTAAATTCTTAATTCCACATTTTGTTTTAACTAAATTCAAATTCCACCATAGCGGGATTCGAACCCAGGTCCCCAGATGTTAGCTGAGTTTCTGGATTAATAGTCTAGCGAGAATATCACTAGGCCATTGTTTCCCCTGTCATAGGTTTACCAGGTGCAGAACTGCTCCAGGACAAGCAAAGAAGTCTAGTAAGTAATGGGCCAGTATCATTCTCTACACCATAGACAGTAGTGCAGACAATGTGATAGTCAGACAGGGCATAAAGAAAGAGACTGACATACAATAATGATTATAAAATACATTTGATACTTCCGCCTTAGAAGGAGCACCATCATAGAATGGGTAAAGTAAATAGACATCCCCAAGACCAGGAGACTGTATAGATTTCATCGTTAACTCTTCATATTAACTAATTCAGAATTGTGAATATGGATCCCTGAAGGTGAATTAATTCAGGACTGCATTGTTGTGGAAGCCTTAGGAGAAAATTTATCACATTTTCTGCAGTTGAGGGAAGACTTTTTGCTATTTAAGGCAATGTAGTTAACAAGATAAGCAAAAATGAGGAAGAAAAATTATGTATTTATTTGAGACGATAAGGAGACTTTATGGAGAAAAACAACTAACACAGTGCAGTTTGTAGGTCACAGAAGTAGCAGCGCACCTACTCAAAAACGGGAAAGGAGCAAAAAGCTGCAGTCACTCAGTGGAGTAGGATGGTGATCAGCCATGAAGGGGAGAGGCAGTGACAGATGCATCTTGATTTGAGCATGCGCAATGGTGACCTCCGCTGCAATCAACAAGCTTAGACCCCAGCCCTTCCCACTGCTAGCAGGAAACAGACCTTGTATTATCTTTTCACAGAGTGAGGCAAGATTTGATTTTTAACTCACCCAAAAAAAAGTCACGTTCTTTCCTTTTTCCCCTCTCGTTCAGCACTTAAATTTTTTTTTGGTAAGATTGCCCCTCCCTTCTCCCCCGCTTTGAATGAAAGGTAAAAAGAGAAATAACTTCGATTTGGCTGTAAGTTGTATGCATGATGTTCCCCCAGCAACAATGCATTCATTTGTGGCATTCAGAATCACAGGTAACGTTTTCAAAAAGACCAGGATAGCGCCCAGTGTCTGTTACACTCATAATTGAATGTTTTCATTAATTTTCCTTTTAAATGTTTCCACTTCACCCCTCCCCCTACTTTTTGCTGAAGAATAGTTCCACATATGTTAGCAACCCTCCACTGTTTAAATATGCTTAATAGAGAAAACAGTATGACATCACTAAAAAGGAAGTGTGTCATACAATCCAGTTTTAGTTTCACTTTTGTCTATGAGCAGAACACAGCACAGCTCTGATGCCTTTAAGCTTTCCTGAGCAGTTACTATGCTGCATTTGCAACATTCTCCAGTAAAGCAGCTTTGTTGTAGTTTGACCAAAATATCAAGGGCTGGCTCATGCCATGTGGCAGGATCTGAGGCTGTTCACCATGCCGTACTTTTACTCAGTCTTGTTACTGTCTCATCCAAGTCACTTTTCATCATTAGAGTCTAGACAATGAGTACCTACAAATATGTTCCGTCATGGAGTGCATCATGACTGAGTTTGATGGATGCCTTGGTGGTTATTTTCCAGACGTCGCTGGATTCCGGGGAAGTGCCGGAAGATTGGAAAATGGCTAATGTTACGCCGTTGTTTAAGAAGGGTGCCAGGCAAAAGGCGGAGAATTATAGGCCGGTTAGTTTAACGTCTGTGGTAGGTAAAATGTTAGAATCCGTCATTAAGGAGGAAATTGCGAGGCATCTTGAAGGGAATTGCTTGATAGAGCAGACGCAACACGGTTTCATTAAAGGGAAGTCGTGTCTGACAAATTTACTGGAGTTCTATGAGGATGTGTCTAGGGCAGTGGATAGAGGAGAGCCGGTGGATGTGGTCTTTCTGGATTTTCAGAAGGCGTTTGACAAGGTACCTCACAAGAGGTTATTGCAGAAGGTCAGGGGACATGGAGTTGGGGGTAGGGTGTTAGCGTGGATAGAGGATTGGTTGTCAAATAGGAGGCAGAGAGTGGGGATCAATGGGTGCTATTCGGATTGGCGGTTGGTGACTAGTGGGGTGCCCCAGGGGTCGGTGCTGGGGCCTCAGCTATTTACCATTAATATAGATGATCTGGAGGAGGGAACCGAGTGCAGGGTGTCGAAATTTGCTGATGACACCAAGATTGGGGGAACGGCAAATTGTGCGGAGGGTGTGGAGAGTCTGCAGAAGGATCTAGATAGGCTGGGCGAATGGGCCAGGAAATGGCAAATGGAATTTAATG
Source organism: Carcharhinus amblyrhynchos (assembly GCF_965287045.1). Lineage (NCBI taxonomy): Eukaryota > Metazoa > Chordata > Chondrichthyes > Carcharhiniformes > Carcharhinidae > Carcharhinus > Carcharhinus amblyrhynchos. The sequence continues at coordinate 94,965,844 of NC_137326.1, read as the reverse complement.
TTGGCAAGTGTGAGGTGGTCCACTTTGGTAGGAAGAATGGTAGGAAGGACTATTACTTACGGGGCGAAAAACTGCAGCAGGCGACGGTGCAGAGGGACCTCGGGGTCCTTGTGCATGAGTCGCAAAAACCCAGCTTGCAGGTGCAGCAGGTGGTCAGGAAGGCGAATGGGATGCTGGCCTTCATAGCGAGGGGGATTGAATATAAAAGTAGGGAGGTCTTGCTGCAGCTGTATAGGGCATTGGTGAGGCCGCAGCTGGAGTACTGTGTGCAGTTTTGGGCGCCGCACCTGCGCAAGGATATTTTGGCCTTGGAGGGAGTGCAGAGGAGGTTTATTAGGCTGATACCGGAGTTGAGGGGATTGAGCTATGAGGAGAGGCTGAATAAACTGGGCTTGTACTCGTTAGAGTTTAGAAGAATGAGGGGAGATCTCATTGAGACGTATAAGATGATGAATGGGATGGATAGGATAGAGGTGGAGAGACTCTTCCCGCTCAAAAAAGACAGTAGGACTAGGGGGCACAGCCTCAAGATAAAGGGGAGGTGGTTTAGAACGGAGTTGAGGAGGAACTTCTTCACTCAAAGGGTGGTGAATCTCTGGAATTCTCTGCCCGTTGAAGTGGTGGAGGCTGCCTCGCTAAATATTTTTAAGAAGCGGGTTGATGGGTTCTTGATAAGAGAGGGGATTAAGGGTTATGGGGAGAGGGCGGGAAAGTGGAACTGAGCAGCGACAGATCAGCCATGATCTTATTGAATGGCGGGGCAGGCTCGAAGGGCTAGATGGCCTACTCCTGCTCCTATTTCTTATGTTCTTATGTTCTTATAAAGGATGCACCTCACACCTTCCCCCATTACCAAAAGAGAGCGGTTCAATCCCCTTACTGTTTTACTGGATCAGCACCAGCCAGGAATTGAAACTGGGAACTTCCAGCCTATATAGTTTAACATTATATATGAGGATATTGGTCTGCAATAGGAGCAGCAGAGCTTTGTTATCTTTCTGCGTAGAAAAGTAATGTTGAATAGTATGTAGTTCCATTAGTACCAAAGCATTGTGTTTGCATAAAATTCAACATGTCTTTCACCAATCTACAGTCTGCCTTCAAATGAAAAATGTTTATTCCTCTCCTGAAGGTGCTTGTTTGGGTATAACTCCGTAGATGTCAATCAGCTAAGCGCCTTATGCTAATGGAAATTCTTTATGTGTAAATTCGGTCAGTGAGCATTGACAGTTTACCTGACAAAAGGCATCACAACTCGGTGAAATCCTGTTCTCATCTGCCTTAACAAGTGTACATTTTCCAATGGAGACTGTCTGATTTTCTGTCTCCCTTCCCTCACGCGTGGAAATTCCGATCAGGTTTCGTAGTCCGACTGGTACACTTCCTGATGTCAATTAACTCAGCAATTTACTTCTCGGTCTGTGAGACTCAGCTTGTTTCTCAACTGGGACATTGTTGGAGTGGAAATGCATTTCATATGTATTTTTATGTCTATAGCAGCTTCTTCCATCTCCATGGCATTAAGCAGCACAGCAAAGATATGCAAACTGCACAAATTCATAAAATCACAGAATTCCTATAGTATGGAACGAGGCCATTTGACCCATTGAGTCTGCACCGACAAAAATCCCACCCAAGCCCTAATACTGTAACCCCACATATTTACCCAGATAGTCCCCCTGACACTAAGGGACAATTTAGCAAGGCCAATCAACCTAACCAGCACATCTTTGAAGTGTAGGAGGAAACCGGAGCATCTGGAGGAAAATCATATAGACACGGGGAGAAACTCCACACAGTCAGTCAAGACCAGAATTGAACCTGGGTCCCTGGCGTTGTGAGGCAGCAGTGCTAACCATTATGTCGCTGTGCCGCCTGTTTCTTCCTCATGGCATCGTCAGAGTTCAAAGAAGCAACCAAGATTCATTGACTTGTAAAAATACGCATGTCTGCCAGGAAATCTGATGGAAATACAATTTTTCTGCACTGCAAACTGAATAATGTTTACTGTTGTTCTGGAAAAGCTGCAGTAAATTTCCATAATAGCTTAATGAGTTTATTGAGTGGGCTGTACAGATTGCAAAGCCCTAAATCCAGTCTGAGCATCCTTATCTGATGTAGCTGAGTTGGTGGTGTGAGTGTTACAATTGGTCCCAATGTTTATGGATGATGGGAGAAATCAGTTTGTGGATAAATTGCTATCCAGTGGATATTGGTTAAGACCAGGGTGCTTCCACTTAATTGAATGGCACATGAACCCTGTCACTCACAGAAATAAGGCGCACATAGATGAGTTACTGAAGGCAAATAGATGACTGAGATAATTTTAAATCAGTAAAAACAAGAAAAAACAGGACTGAAAGGGTTTTTTATATTACAGCACCCTGCAAAAGCAGCTCAGGCTTTGGCAACGACACAGTGTGGTGTGGGAAACATTACCACAGTCATAAAGCTCAGACCTGCACCGAAGAAGTAACCTTCAGTGGTTGCACTTGAGGCATTTCTATGAAAGAGGTCATAGAATTCCAGTGCAGTGCCTCCAGAAACCTCGAATATACTGAAACCATTAAAAATGTCAGCAAACTGAAGTTGTGAACAGATACCTCTTAATATTGAACTCAAGTTGCTTGAAGAAATCAAAAGGTGGAGACAACAATTGTTGGGTCTAGAAAGTGCAAATATGACAATCAAACCTTTCAGCCATTCTTGGGAAAAACATTTCTATACTTCCTAAATCCAGCAAATGGAGGAATGTTTCATATAAACAGTGTGTTGCTTATGTTCATTGTAAACATGTGGCACAGTGGTTAGCACTGCTGCCTCACAGTGCCAGAGGCCTGGGTTCAATTCTGGCCTCGTGTCACTGTCTGTGTAGAGTTTGCACATTCTCCCCATGTCTGTGCATGTTTCCCCTGGATGCCCCAGTTTCCTTCCACACTCCAAAGATTAGGTTGGGTTGATTAGCCATGCAAAATTGCCTCTTAGTGTCGGGGGGACCAGCGGTGTAGATATGTAGGGTTATGGTGATGGGGCCTAGATGGGATCATTGTTGTTGCAGGCTTGATGGACCAAATGACCTCCTTCTGCTCTGTAGGGATTCTAAGATTCTATTTTATCAAATGGTGAAATCCAATTCAGCACAGAGCAGTTTCCTATCAGCCCTATTTAATATCGTATTATGGCATTGTACCCCCTATTATTAGTGTTGGAGTAACAATGGGGATATCAGCATATTACTGGTGTCAAGTGCTACTATGGCATTTAAGTTTTATAAAGCTTGCATCGTGAATATAAACAATTTTAGGACTCCCTGAAATTCCAAAATATTTGAAAAATTCAGACTTCTCTTCAGTTCATCAGTCAGAAGCATCCCCACTCCAAATCTACAGACTCCAGAGGACTGATACAGACAGCCGTTCCTTCATCATCTTAGCCAACCGCAGCACTAAAACTGGCTTTCTGGTACAGGTGGGAACCTCACTTCAGTTGTGTCAAAAATATTTAAGTTCTTTTAACCATGAAAAATGCAATTGGATCAATGTTGACAAATCTTGGAGATCCAAAGTTTCTGCTTGGAATTCACCAAAGAGATAAATCAATAGATTTCCTGACAAGATAGCATTGGGTGAATGTATATTAAACATTTACAATAACCTCCTTTAGTAATCAAACATTTAAATTCCTTTTCATGGTTAAGACCTGTATGCTCCACGGAGGAAAGAAGGATGGAAAATCATGAATAGTCCTTGAGGCAAAACCCGAATTGTTCTAAAATAACAATATCAGGAATGCAAGGCAAATATTACTGTAACTTTAATATTGGTCCTTTTATCCTTGTGACGGTGTATCCTAAGAAAGGTAACAGAGCACTAAGGTTGTCCTGAATAAGGGCATTTGAGGAAAAACTTTTTTCACCCAGAAAGCTGTGGGAATCTGCAACTTACTGTCTGAATGGGTGGTAGAGGCCTTCGCAATATTTAAGAAGCCTTAAGGTGAGCATTCGAAATGCCATAGCCCACAAGACTACAAACCAAGTCCTGGAAAATGGGCTTGGAATGGATAGGTGCTTGATGGCCTGTGCAGACACGATGGGTCAAAGGGCCTCTTTCTGTGCAAAACTGTATGATATATATATATCTCTAATATTGAGGTTTGTTGATTCCCACTTTATTAGTTTTGAAACAATAGGATTTTGTTTGTTTTCTCTCATGAGGTGTGACCATGGCTGGCCAGGCCATCATTTGTTGCCCATTTGTAATTGCCCTTCAGAAGGTGATGGTGAGCTGCCTTGTTGAACCATTGCAGTCCATCTGGTATAGGTACACCCAAAGTGTTCAGAAGGGAGTTCTAGAATTTTGATCCAGTGACAGTGAAAAATTAATAATATAAGCTGGAATCTTACCGTACAGCCCACCACACCGATCAGAGCATACGAGGGCCATACCATGGAAAGGTCTGTTGATCTTGGGTGGCTTTTGGGAACAAGTGAGACCATAAAATTCTGCCCATTGTTCCAAGTCAGTATGGTGTTTGGCTTGGAGAGAAACTTTCAATTAGTGGTGTTTCCATGCATCTGCTGTCCTTGCCATTCTAGGTGGTGGATATTAAGGGTGCTACTGAAGGAGCCTTGGTGCATTGCATCTTGTTGACAGTACACACTGCTGCTTCTATGCATTAGTGATGGAGTAAGGTGATAAATGAGGTGCCAGTCAAGTGGGTTGCTTTGCCCTGGATGATGTCAAGCTTTCGAGTCTTACCTGAGCTGTGCTTATCCAGGCACTGGAGAATATTCCATTCTACTCCTGACGTGAGCCTTGTAGATGCTGGACAAGATTTGAGGAGTCAGAAGGTGAATTACCATTGCCAGCAACTGAACGGCTCTTGTATTTTGTTATTTCTATGGCTAGTCCAGACAAGTATTGTAAGAAGGGACTGTGAAAGAGTGAAGACATCTGGTTTAATGCTTAACACAGTTTAAGGTCAGTATCAGTATAATTCCAGTAACAATGCAGCATATGTAGTCCAATAGATGTGGAATTTCTCTTAGTCCCTGGTACTATGAATGAACTGGTACTCTGCCTTGAATATATGGCAACATCTGTTGCAAAAACAAGTTGGAGCCATGTTATTACACTTGGCAGTATTGGTCAGGCTATTGAACAGTTTCATAAACAGCTCTCAACATTTGCTGTGTTGGGTACTAAGGGAGGTTTATGCAGGGACAGACTCTTATTTGCTGTGGAGAATATTCATCCCTGCCTCTCACTCACTAAACAAGGAGTTAGCTGCAAGAGACTGCGCTGATTTGCCGGCTCATCCGCTTGTGTATTTGTGGTTGCGCACAAACTCTGTGAATTGTAGAAATATTCTGGATGACACTTACAACTCTGCAATTGTTCAATGAGAGCAGAAAAATATGAACTTTAATTGCTACCCTGTTCTGAGTTAACATATCTCAGATAACATGAGGCAGGTATGTAATAATAACCTCAAACTCTGGATTAGAAACGAACAGCATTATCACCCTAATCACTTTCTAATTACTCTTACTTAACACAATGGATATTAAATGAGTGCAAGATTAAGCAAGAGTGTGAGGTGCCTTCCCCAGTAGTGAAAGAGCTTGCTGCTATCAAGTCTTATTCTTGAAGAGATGTATTTGGGGAAAATATTGGAGGGTGCCCAGGAATTATGCTTCAGGACAGTAGGAACGTAAAGAAAATTTAAACTTGATCAGAGTAATTATGAACAAAAGTGACACAGAATACAGACAATGTAAATGTATCGAGCTATTTTGTTCTTCAGATTGACATGCATCAAAATATACCGCTTTTTAAAATCCAGAATGAATAATTACCAAGCTTGAAGAGTGATACCTGGAGTATTGTAAATGACACATGGCTAAGATTGGAAATTCTCTGCGAGAAGAATTTCAGGTTTCTATCAATCATGATACAAGGAGGATAATGGTGTTGGAAATCAAGGAACAAATAAAGCTCAATCAAAACCATTGCACCAAGTTCTGTTCTGGAATCTTCTGCCATATAGCTTAGAGCTTGAAATCTTAGGAGCATCCTGAGACGGTTCACATGAAGTAGATGGTCGCAGGCAAACAATGTTCCTCTTGACTTTTGTATATCATTGCCCCTTACTGGATGTTACGATGTCTTAAAAGGAAACCTTTCACTGTTTACAGGCAATCATAGTAATCTGGCATCATATTGCAGCTCATAATAATGAGTTTCCAGTTTTATGTTTCTGTTGTTGGTGACATGACTGGTCTGTCTTTATGCCTTTACCTTTAAAATAAAACTTTGTTTTCTGAACCTGCTTTGAGCATCTCAGTATCCTCTCACTCACAATAACAACTTGTCTCATACAGCACCTCCAACTGAGAAAAATATCTCAATATCCTTCACAGAAATGTGAGGGAAGTGGACACTAACCCAAAGAAAAAATGATTAGAAGGGCAGAGCAAAAGCTTGGTCAAAGAGCGGACTTTAAGAAAGGTCTTAAAGGAGAAAAGAAATGTGGAGAAAGCAAAGGATTTGATGTGGAGGGGATTCCAGAGAGCAGGACCTTTCAGGATGGGGCTTAAGGATGAAAAAATGCAAATATTTGTGAATTGGTAAGTAAAAGAGTGATTGAAGGAACATAAGAACATAAGAAATAGGAGCAGGAGTAGGCCATCTAGCCCTTCGAGCCTGCCCCACCATTCAATAAGATCATGGCTGATCTGTCGTGGCTCAGTTCCACATTCCCGCCCTCTCCCCATAACCCTTAATCCCCTTGCCTATCAAAAACCTATCAACCTGCGTCTTAAAAATATTTAGCGAGGCAGCCTCCACCACTTCAACGGGCAGAGAATTCCAGAGATTCACCACCCTTTGAGTAAAGAAGTTCCTCCTCAACTCCGTTCTAAACCGCCCCCCCTTTATCTTGAGGCTGTGCCCTCTAGTCCTACTGTCCTTTCTGAGTGGGAAGAGCCTCTCCACCTCTATCCTATCCATCCCATTCAACATCTTATACGTCTCAATGAGATCTCCCCTCATTCTTCTAAACTCTAACGAGTACAAGCCTAGTTTATTCAGCCTCTCCTCATAGTTCAACCCCCTCAACTCCGGAATCAGCCGAGTAAACCTCCTCTGCACTCCCTCCAAGGCCAAAATATCCTTGCGTAAGTGCGGCGCCCAAAACTGCACACAGTACTCCAGCTGTGGCCTCACCAGTGCCCTTATACAGCTGCAGCAAGACCTCCCTACTTTTATATTCAATCCCCCTCGCTATGAAGGCCAGCATCCCATTCGCCTTCCTGACCACCTGCTGCGTCTTCAGGCTGGGTTTTTGCGACTCATGCACAAGGACCCCGAGGTCCCTCTGCACCGTTGCATGCTGCAGTTTTTCGCCACGTAAGTAATAGTCCTTCCTACCATTATTCCTACCAAAGTGGACAACCTCACATTTGCCAACATTAAATTCCATTTGCCAGTTCCTGGCCCATTCGCCCAGCCTATCTAGATCCTTCTGCAGACTCTCCACACCCTCCGCACAATTTGCTGTTCCACCAATCTTGGTGTCATCAGCAAATTTCGACACCCTACACTCGGTTCCCTCCTCCAGATCATCTATATAAATGGTAAATAGCTGAGGCCCCAGCACTGACCCCTGGGGCACTCCACTAGTCACCATCCGCCAATCCGAATAGCACCCATTGACCCCCACTCTCTGCCTCCTATTTGACAGCCAATCCCCTATCCACGCTAACACCCTACCCCCAACTCCATGCCCCCTGACCTTCTGCAATAACCTCTTGTGAGGCACCTTGTCAAACGCCTTCTGAAAATCAAGAAAGACCACATCCACCGGCTCTCCTCTATCCACCGCCCTCGACATATCCTCATAGAACTCCAATAAATTTGTCAGACACGACTTCCCCTTAACGAAACCATGCTGCGTCTGCTCTACCAAACAATTCTCCTCAAGATGCCTCGCTATTTTCTCCTTGATCATGGATTCTAACATCTTTCCTACAACAGACGTTAAACTAACCGGCCTATAATTCCCCGCCTTTTGCCTGCCACCCTTCTTAAACAACGGTGTAACATTAGTCGTTTTCCAATCTTCCGGCACTTCCCCGGAATCCAGCAACGTTTGGAAAATAAAAGGGCTGAAGAAGATTATAGACAAAGGGAGTGGCAAGGCTGTGAAGAGATCTAAGCACTAATAAATGTTTGAACTTTGAGCCCTTTTGGAAACAAGAGGTACCATAGATCAACAAAGGTGAGTGTGATGGGTAATTGGACTTGTTACAGATGAGTTTTTGTGCAGCAGAACTTCGGATGAGTTGGTGTTTATGGAGGGTGCATGATGGGAGAGCAGTTTGTGTTTGAAACTGGTGACAAATGTTAAAATTATGGTCTCAGTAACAGATGGGCTGAGACATGGGTGGATGCTGACAGGTTTTGTAACGGAGAAAATATCAGGCCTAAAGTTTAACTTGGAGTTGAGTAGGACCGAGGTTGTAAACAGTCTACTTTAGCCATGAAAGGATGCTGTTTGTGAAGGTATGGAGTTTGTGATGCGGGCCAGTGACAATGAAAGTAAGATGGAAAGATTGTGCCTTGTACGACCTCAGGATGTCTCAAGGCCTATTGAAATGTCATCACTGTTGTAACTTAAGCAGCAATTTGCATAAAGCAAGTTGCCACAGACAGCAATGTGACAAAAGCAACATAATCTACATTAGTATGCTGTTTAATGATGGATCAATTTTTGGGATAACTCCCCTGTTCCTCTTCAAAATCATGGCAATGAATCTTTTATCTGAGAGAGCAGATGGGCTTCAGTATAATGCTTCATCCAAAATATCGCATCTTAAACAGACTACCACTTGTTCAGTTTTGCAGTCGAATGTCAGCCTAGATTTTTGTGCTGAAGGAATAGGGCATGAATCCATAACATTCTGACTCAGTGTTACCAAACGAGCTACAATATGTTGGTGCCATCATCTTAAAGTGGGTATTTTAAAATCTGAAACCCTTAAAAGGAGATTATGATTATTTTACCTTCAGAAAATTTTTAGTTCAAACTGAAAAACTGGCAACAATCTTGGATACAGAATAAAACAATGCCCGGGAATTTGTGACATTATAAAACTTGAAAACCTGGGACAATAGAAAATTGAGGTTGTACAGACATAGAATCTTGTGTTTTTCTGTTTGATCAGCACAGTCTAAATTATTTAAAGACGTTAATCAATCCTTTACCTCTGTTTAATTTAAAATAGGGGGAGAGAGGAACCAAGAAACTGCAGCTCCCTCAGTTTAACACGAGTTGTGTGGAGGTCACTGGAGTCCAGAGTGACTGAACATTCAGAGAAGTATGAGAGACAGCAAAGAGAGTTTGCATGGATTGCGAAGGGTTGGTCATGTTTGACAAAGTGAGTTGAGGCTTTATTGAGGAGGCCGTAAATATAGTGGACAGAGGAGTGTCTGTGGGTGTTGTCTAACTAGATTGCAAGAGGAATTAGATGAGAGTTTGCAGAGATTGTCAGCAAAAATGAGAGTATATGGAATTGGAGGTAACCTTGTGATAAAGTTGTGGGCTGGTAATTGGTTGGAAGATAGGAGTCAAGAGATTACTCTGATTGGTGAGATGTGTCTAGTGAAGTTCCCCAGGGATTTATACCTGTCCTCTTCTTTTCATCATATGAACATAAGAACATAAGAACATAAGAAATAGGAGCAGGAGTAGGCCATCTAGCCCTTCGAGCCTGCCCCGCCATTCAATAAGATCATGGCTGATCTGTTGTGGCTCAGTTCCACTTTCCCGCCCTCTCCCCATAACCCTTAATCCCCTCTCTTATCAAAAACCCATCAACCCGCTTCTTAAAAATATTTAGCGAGGCAGCCTCCACCACTTCAACGGGCAGAGAATTCCAGAGATTCACCACCCTTTGAGTGAAGAAGTTCCTCCTCAACTCCGTTCTAAACCGCCCCCCCTTTATCTTGAGGCTGTGCCCCCTAGTCCTACTGTCTTTTTTGAGCGGGAAGAGTCTCTCCACCTCTATCCTATCCATCCCATTCATCATCTTATACGTCTCAATGAGATCTCCCCTCATTCTTCTAAACTCTAACGAGTACAAGCCTAGTTTATTCAGCCTCTCCTCATAGCTCAATCCCCTCAACTTACTTTGATGTTAAGGAATATAGAGCCTGAATTTTTGCAGCAGGAGCTGCTATTTGGCATCAAAGAGAAAGTCCATGCCACCCACACACTTCTGGTGAAACAAAATCCACCACAAAAAATCACTCCAAACTAATTTTGTCAAACAAATCAATATTCAACACAAAGGTTAACTAATCACCCTCGTACATTAAAAAGTTAAAGTTGAAATTTATTTATTAGCCACGAGTAAGGCTTACATTAACACTGCAATGAAGTTACTGTGAAATTCCCCTAGTTGCCATAGTCTGACATCTGTTCAGGTCAGTGCACCCAACCAGCACATCTTTCAAACTGTAGGAGGAAACTGGAGCACCCAGAGGATACCCACGCAGACACAGGGAGAACTGAGTCCCTGGCACTGTGAGGCAGCATTGCTCACTACTGTGCCACCATGTCGCCATGTTGGCTTATTGTCTGTGTGCTTTTGACTGTCCAGTTGTTTCTACCCATTGGCAGCAGTTTGGCTGGGGGTTGGATAGTTGACTCTCCTCCAGGGAATATTGTCATTAGAACAACCTCACATAACTTTGACTCTGCAAGTCTATGCTTTGAACAACACCATCTTGAAAGGGTGATAGCAGTCTGGTTTGGTTTGCTGACAGGCAACAACAAAGGCACTGGTAGAGTGGTTATGTTGGGGTGAGAAATGTTGTCATCCACAGAGGGTGCTGTGGGCTTTAATGTCATTTTTATAACTTTACCGTTCAAGTAACCAAACCAAGTCACAAAGTTCCCTTAAACAGCTGTTTTAATCAAACTATAAAGTTTGGACCCTGGAAAGTCACTGGTCACAGTCTGTAACTGGCCAGAGTGCAGAATTCAGAAATACACAAGCAATTAGTTTCAAATTTGATTACAAATAATTAGCATATACCAATCACATTTTAGGAATTATCTCTACCCATTCAGAATTATTGATTAAGGTTACACCATTCAGATAGTAAAACATTACACTTGCTAAATTTTAATATCCAATTGGCATGAATACTTAATCCATTATTGTTACAAGTTTTCACTAGCCTAGCTTCTTCCTGTGTCTGTGGATATCACTCCCTTTTTTCCAGTTCCAGATGTCTGATTTAATGAATTTTCTCAGACTAATGGCCTTGGTGCTTCTCTGGGAAGACTTGGATAAGACCCTTTTCTTTCAAAGCAGTTTATGTGATTTTAAACTTATGTGATTATTCATCCTTTAGAGAGAACAGCAGATTCAAGCTCCCTGGCGCCACTACAATTCCACCAGGGTCAGCAAGCAGATTGATGTGAGACACTGCAAGTCCTTTGAGCACTGGTATCCATAGTCACATGGCAGCAAGATGAGTTTGCATGACTTTAATCTGGGCTTTCAATGAAAGTAAAAAAGAAAGATATGGAACAATATGATGCAGTGTTCAGATGTTTGGGTCTGTTGGTGAGAAAAGTGAGACATCAGCCACCAGACAGTGCATCATGGTTGGATCCACAAGTGTTCTCATGGAGTTGGCCATCTTTTCTGTGATGGAAAAAATGAGATCCAAATACTACACAAAGGTCTGTGCAAGACTAGTGTATTTACAGTGACAGCAGGTTATTTGATAATTTCCTAACACACCTAACATTGCTGTGTGCACATCTATCAGCTTTCTTCATACACTGATCCATCCATGTCTTAATTTAAGCCCTTTGCATCAGAAGTCATATAGCGCTTCACCTGAGGGGGAGATAATGATGTAATGGTATTGTCACTGGACGAGTAATTCAGGGGCCCAGACTAACGCTCTGAGGACAGCAGATTCAAATCCCATCCTGGCAACTGGTGGAATTTTAATTCCGTTACTAAATTGGGAATATAAAGCAGCCTTCCATTATGGTCACCTTGAAACTCTCATCGATTGTTGTGAAAGCCCATCTGGTATAGAGAAGAAAATTTGCCATTTTTATCCTGGTCTGGCATATTTTTTGACTCCAGACCTCAGCAATATGGTTGACTCTTAACGACCCTCTGAAATGGCTTAGTATGTCACTCAATTCAAGGGCAATTAGGGATGGCAACAAATGCAAATCTTGCCAGCAACATCCACATTTTACTAAAGAATAAAGAAACCCTCTGATGAGTTGACAACTGTGCTACTTTTTCCCTCTGTTCTAACTGCAGCCTACTCATGTCTCGTATATCATCATATGTAGGTCCTGTATCATTTATTTTCTGAAGTATGCTGGTGTCTGAACAGTTAGCTGTAAGTGAAGATTTAGTGATGGTGTTCCTTCAACATCAATCTCTTCTGCTCCTTCCACTTGCATTTGCACCAGGCCAGGTAGTATTTCTTGGTTTCTGGAAGGGGAAAGGAGCAAAGGTAGGGTTATGGTGAGGAGAGGCTAGAGGATGGAGGAGTGGGAAAGTGAGAAGAGCATGTTTGTACTATCCACAGCTTCTAAAGCAGAAAAGATTAAAAGTAATGTTTATTTATTAGGCACAAGTAAGGCTTACTGCAATGAAGTTACTGTGAAATTCCCCTAGTCGCCACACTCCAGTGCCTGTTTGGGTCAATGCACCTCACCAACACGCCTGTCAGATTGTGGGAGGAAACCAGAGCATCCAGAGGAAACCCACGCACACACGGGAAAATCATGTGAAGTCCATACAGACAGTGATCCAAGCCAGGAATCGAACCTGGGTCCTTAGTGCTGTGAAGCAGCAATGCTGCTGCCCAGAAAATGCAATGTGGGAAGACAGATTAGGTATGATCGTCAACTCTGACAAAGGGTCATCCAGACTTGATACATTGGCTTTATTCTCTCTCTATAGTTGCTGTCAGACCTGCTGAGTTTTTCCAGCATTTTCTGTTCTTGTTAGATTCCAGCATCTGCAGTATTTTGCTTTTATCTTAAGTATAATCATACTGTCATCCTGAATGCTTCAGCCCTGCTGCTGACCTCAGTGATGGCCGTTCCAGTGATGGTGAATGCTATCTTCTAGGGGTGAGGACATACAACTATCCAAGTCCCCTGCAGGTTAGCCCTTGCTGCCTCCCGTTATGAACTACTTGTTTCTGCAAGAAGGTGCGATGTATTTGGCTGATTTGGTTGAATAACTGGCAGTGCGTGAGGTATGAGTCATGGTTGATGGAGATTGTTGACAGGTGAGTGTAAGTGTTAAGTCTGAGATACACAGTGTGTGATCTAGTGGCTCATTGTAATAAAATGATATTGGAAAATCATGTGCTGACCTTGCCTATTCATGTGATATCATTGAACTTCTTCAGCATCTGTATTCAAGTCCTTGGCACTGCAATGTTGACACTGACCATGACATCTATGCTGGCACAGATTTCACAGTACCCATGCAGAGGGCCTGTTTGTCCTCTGAGGAAAGAGAACCTCCAAGCTCCTATCTGCCTCCTGCACCAAGGCTCTAATTCTGTGTCAAAGAAACTTGAAGCCCTCTCTTTGTCCTGTTGTGCTATTAGGTAAATGTTTCTCCTGCTTGGACAGTCTTTTTAGCCACTTCCAGCATCTGTTGCAAGTAGAGTGCTCTTCCTGTTTTCCGAGGTGTACAAAGTAGCGCAGGCAAGCTTTAATGTGCATAAACCTGAGCCCCCGACAAGCTTGCAGATAATCAACAGTTCATTTAGTGCTGCACGTTCTCCACACGTCCGTGTGGATTTCCTCTGGGTGCTCTGGTTTCCTCCCATAGTTTGAAAAACATGCTGATTAGGCGCATTGACCTGAACAGACACCGGAATGTGGTGACTAAGGGAATTCCACAGTAACTTCATTGCAATAATGTAAGCCTTACTTGTGACTAATAAATAAACTTTAACTTTAAACACGTAGCATGAAGCTTGCATGGTGTTTACTTACACCTGTCTTCAGGGATTATCCAATTTTGCTGGAAGTCTATTCAGTAAATTTATTAAGAAATACATGTCCTACACTGCCTGTGTTTAACATATCTGCTCAGAAACAAGGAAACTACAACAAACACTTAGTTTTCTTAAATGCTTAAAAAGTAATAAATTGGAATGGCTTAGCTGAGGAGAAGAAATTGATTCTTAAAAGGATTTTAATTTATATCAAAGGAAGAGCACCCAATATAATTCAAAAACAATGGTCAGCAGTTTCCAATTTAATCTGCTCTTAATGTATGCCAATAAACATTTCAGTAGTCTCTGAGTACTGCAATTGGCTGTGGAGGACCAATAAAAGGAGTCAAGGACTGTCCATAAGATAGTACACATGGATTTTAAGATCAATGCCAAAGCAAGGGGGCTTCCCAGTGACCTCAAAGAACAACTGACCAAGAGATCTCATGATCTGTGATTTTAACTGTCCCATTGTGCAACTGACTGTAGTATTCCTTAATGGGAATTTCCAGCATGGAGCTGCAGTAATAGCGTTAAGCAGCCAATTACATCAAATAATTCTCACAGACAGACAATGAAATCAAATCACTTTTCAAAAAAAAATACATGGAGCAGAATAAAAATGGGATAGACACATCGGGTAGAAGGTAGAACCTGAAATATCATGAAAAATATTTTTTTGAAAATTATTTTAAAAATTTACTTTAAATACTCCAGTAATTAATCATAGTGGAAACATGTAGCTAGCAACACTTGTGAAATATAAAACTACCTTTTCAGGACCACATTTGTTGTTTCTTTTCTTGATTGCATATCCATAAAATTATTTAATGTGGTTGGCTGCTTGGGGACAGTTTGATGCTATTACTGCAACTCCATGTTCAAAATTTCTATTAAAAAATGCTACATTAAATTGCAGATTGAGACAAAGTTCTCATCATAGAAACGTATTTATTTTTATTCATTTGTGGGACATGGTGTCGCTGGCTGGCTGATGTTTACTTCACAAGAATATTTACACTTATTGTGCAAAGATAGGTTACATCTGATTGACCAAGTATCACTTTTTATGGAACTTCAAAGAGCAATCAGAGTGAAAAGGGAAGGTCTTTGTTGCAGTAACTGATTCATCAGGTCTGGGTTGGGCAATGAGCGACAGACCAAAACTTTGGGATTTTTGTACTGACCTTACCCGCATTAAATCCCAAAGTTGCAGTCAGTTTTGGAGATAGAGTGACAGCGAACACTGAAATGTTATTGTCAAAGACCCCCTGCAAAATCAAAGCAATTGTCTTTGCTGAGGTGTCATGGATCTGCAAATCACTAGATCTACTTCCCTAGCATCTGTTCTCACAGAATCTCACTTTAAAAGTTTGATGAGAAAAATCTACAAGAAACACCTTTCTACCAAACAGCTTAGTATCTCCTTGCGGATTGATAGTATCTTCTATTGACATCAAGTATTGCACTTTAAGTACATTGCCTTCCCAATGGCTCCATGTTCTGCCTATAAATAAAGCTATTAGTTTTGGCCTGCGCACATTGATCTGACAGCACATCTTTTTCTCCCTTTCAAGAGACTAAGAAGAATGTGGCTGTTAGCCCTTATGATATCCAGCGATCAATATCACAATTAGGGAGTAGTTCTTAATAATATGGCACACTCAGGCACACATAGATCATGGGCAAATTGGTTGTTTTTGACATCACATTTCTTACTTTCATTGTGCATTGTAAATTGAATACTGAATCCAATAACCAGTTGCCATGAAGATACTGTTAACGTTTCCAGTTCTGTTCTGTAGCAAATCACCTGTGATTGAAGTCTGTAGCCTACATACTTTATTGTAGCGCTAGTTTTAAGTAGGGAAGCACAAGGTAGATTTAATGAATTTGTACGCTGAGCACTTGGCCCCACATGATTTTCCATTTATTAACTTTTAATTGACAGAAAATCCTGAGAGGCTTGCTGACCTGCATACCTGAGTTCTCAATCTGCACTTCTGGTGCACAAAGCTCTCAAATGCAAGTTCATAAAATCTACTGTTTTGTGCATATGAAAACCTTGAAAAATGGTGCTATGGTGCAAGTTCCAATTAAAGGTCATCTGTATCAGTTAACAAGATCAGCAAAGTTAATGTGTGAGTTCACCACCATCAGCCACTTTACCCTGCCAGTCACTTGCATTACACTTTAAAACACATTCCCTATATCTGGAATAACATTTGTTTTATTCGTAAAACATGGCCAGCACATTTTTTGTTTATTCCAATTCAATCAAATCAAGTCCAATTCAGAGTCTCAACATGTTGAGACATTCCCGATCCAAGCTGACAAGACAGGGCTTTCACCTGGGCTTGATCTACATGATCCAAGCTGATTGGAGTAGGCATAGCTCCCCCTCCAAGGCTTTATCTCATTTGCATCTTAGCCAAAAGGCCGAGATGCCACATTTAAAAATTGCTTCAAATGAAGTTAAAATGTAACCTAATGACCTCAACCAAGCACAGCCTGTCGATACCACATTTGATCTTAGCCAATTGACCATTCCTAGTTGCCAATGAAATTGACAGGCTTGCTCAGCCACTTTAGAGGGCAGTTGAGAGTCAACCACATCACTGTGGCTTCGGAGTCACATGTAGGCCAGACCAGATATGGACAGTAGATTTGCTTCCCTAAAGGACATTGTTGAACCAGATGGGTTTTTCCCACAATCAACAATGATATCATAGCCATCAGCAGATTTTTAAAAAAAATTTATTCAAATTCAGCCACCTGCCATAGTTGGATTCAAACCTGGGTCCCCAGAACAGCAGCTGAGTTTCTGGATTAATAGCCTGGAATTAGGGACCTTGTGGTGAAGGATCCTCTTGGGGAGAGTGATCATTGTATGGTGGAGTTTCTGGTGCAGATGGAGGAGGAGAAAGTGGGTTCCCGGACACGCGTCCTTTGTTTGAATAGAGGGGAGTACGGTAGGATGAGAGAAGAATTGGCGAATGTGGACTGGGGGAGCGCGTTGGAGGGAGGGTCTGTTGAGGAGCAGTGGAGGATCTTTAAGGAGATCTTGGTGCTCAGCGGAAATTTATTCCGATGGTCAAAAAGGATAGTAGGAGGAAAGGTAATAAGCCATGGATAACGAAGGAGGTGAAGGAAAGTGTTAAACTAAAAGCGGAGGAATTTAGAGTAGCTAAGAGTAGTGGGCGAGAAGAGGATTGGGAGAGGTTTAAATGTCAACAAAGATTGACAAAGAAGTTGATAAAGAAGGGTAGGAGAAACTATGAAGCTGGGCTGGCGCTTAATATAAAAAAGGATAGCAAGAGTTTTTATAAATATATAAAAAGGAAGAGGCTGGCTAGGGTGAATGTTGGTCCTTTAGAGGATGAGAAAGGGGACCTAGTGGTAGGGGATGGGGATATGGCTAAGGTATTGAATAACTTTTTTGTTTCTGTCTTCACGGAGGAGGACGTGAATAATTTGCCGGGTGTTAGCGATGGAAAGGTGGTAGGACTGGAGGGTCTTAATGACATTACTGTAACTAGAGAGGCGGTGCTCGACAGACTGGAGGGGCTGATTGTGGACAAGTCCCCAGGACCGGATGGAATGCATCCGAGGGTTCTGAAAGAAATGGCGGAGGTGATAGTGGATGCCTTGGTGGTTATTTTCCAGACGTCGCTGGATTCCGGGGAAGTGCCGGATGATTGGAAAACGGCTAATATTACGCCGTTGTTTAAGAAGGGTGCCAGGCAAAAGGCGGGGAATTATAGGCCGGTTAGTTTAACTTCTGTGGTAGGTAAAATGTTAGAATCTGTCATTAAGGAGGAAATTGCGAGGCATCTTGAAGGGAATTGCTTGATAGAGCAGACGCAGCACGGTTTCATTAAAGGGAAGTCGTGTCTGACAAATTTACTGGAGTTCTATGAGGATGTGTCTAGGGCGGTGGATAGAGGAGAGCCGGTGGATGTGGTCTTTCTAGATTTTCAGAAGGCGTTTGACAAAGTACCTCACAAGAGGTTATTGCAGAAGGTCGAGGGACATGGAGTTGGGGGTAGGGTGTTAGCGTGGATAGAGGATTGGTTGTCAAATAGGAGGCAGAGAGTGGGGGTCAACGGGTGCTATTCGGATTGGCGGATGGTGACTAGTGGAGTGCCCCAGGGGTCGGTGCTGGGGCCTCAGCTTTTTACCATTTATATAGATGATCTGGAGGAGGGAACCGAGTGTAGGGTGTCGAAATTTGCTGATGACACCAAGATTGGGGGAACGGCAAACTGTGCGGAGGGTGTGGAGAGTCTACAGAAGGATCTAGATAGGCTGGGCGAATGGGCCAGGAAATGGCAAATGGAATTTAATGTTGGCAAGTGTGAGGTGGTCCACTTTGGTAGGAAGAATGGTAGGAAGGACTATTACTTACGGGGCGAAAAACTGCAGCAGGCGACGGTGCAGAGGGACCTCGGGGTCCTTGTGCATGAGTCGCAAAAACCCAGCTTGCTGGTGCAGCAGGTGGTCAGGAAGGCGAATGGGATGCTGGCCTTCATAGCGAGGGGGATTGAATATAAAAGTAAGGAGGTCTTGCTGCAGCTGTATAGGGCATTGGTGAGGCTGCAGCTGGAGTACTGTGTGCAGTTTTGGGCGCCGCACCTGCGCAAAGATATTTTGGCCTTGGAGGGAGTGCAGAGGAGGTTTACTAGGCTGATACCGGAGTTGAGGGGGTTGAGCTATGAGGAGAGGCTGAATAAACTGGGCTTGTACTCGTTAGAGTTTAGAAGAATGAGGGGAGATCTCATTGAGACGTATAAGATGATGAATGGGATGGATAGGATAGAGGTGGAAAGACTCTTCCCGCTCAAAAAAGACAGTAGGACTAGGGGGCACAGCCTCAAGATAAAAGGGGGGCGGTTCAGAACGGAGTTGAGGAGGAACTTCTTCACTCAAAGGGTGGTGAATCTCTGGAATTCTCTGCCCGTTGAAGTGGTGGAGGCTGCCTCGCTAAATATTTTTAAGACGCGGGTTGATGGGTTTTTGATAAGAGAGGGGATTAAGGGTTATGGGGAGAGGGCGGGAAAGTGGAACTGAGCAGCGACAGATCAGCCATGATCTTATTGAATGGCGGGGCAGGCTCAAAGGGCTAGATGGCCTACTCCTGCTCCTATTTCTTATGTTCTTATGTCATCACCTCCCCACTAATGTGTAGTGAACAACAGGAGCATGAAATACCTGCAATAAACTATAATGAATCTATCTAGTGTGGCTTCAAAGATTGTAGAAATACCCATATTTTACAGTTCAGAATCTTTTAAGAATTGCTCCATTTTGAACCAATTTTCTATGTGGCATTCAGATCAACAGATTACCAGTGAAGTCTACAGCAATTGACTTCCTTTAATGATGAAATCTCTGTTTTACCCAGATCCACACAGACCATTCTGTCATCAGCCTGTGGTGGATAGAATGGTAACAAATCTGGCAGTTAACCCATTTGAAAAGCAACATTTTCTTAGTTTATATTAATGCTGAAATCCATGTGTGATTCAATCTTATACCCAGCTGAACTGATAACTGGAGCTGAAAATCTTTTCAAAGGGGTTATTAGTTATGAGAAATAGAGCCCTTCAATCCATTGTAATCCATTGTACGCAAGTCTGGTAAATTCATCATTAGTCAGTTCACCACTCAAGCAAATCATTAATAATTTCCCATTTGTTCCTGACTCCACATTTGTCCTGAAGTAGGCTTACTGCAATATACGCAAGTCTAATTATACTTAAACAGATATCAACTGCTGATTCCCCTAATCCTATTTTAGCTAGAAGGAAATATATATATATATATTTACATTTCTTTCCAGTTAAAATTGGTTTAGGGAAATGAGCAGTTGACATGTCTTTTGCCTCCTTCAGTAGTATTCAGTCACTGTGAACGAATCAAACACAAATTTCTGTCCTTAAGTTAACAGAACATGGTCAGAACACAATGCCAGTAAGTGCAGCCTTTAGCCTGAAGCTTGGTCTGCTTTTTCTTTCTCCTCTGGATGTAGGATTTTACTCCATTTTGCCAGCATTTCTTATAATAAACCTGCCTTCTCTATGCCCATCAGCTCTTGTCTTCACACCTTCCCTCTGTCTCGTCAATGCCTTTAATTTATTTTATTAAGCTTTGCATTATTTCATGTTAATGATATTCAAGCAACCATGTCCTATTTTTAATTTAAACACATATATTATGCATTTCCTTCCGTATTCTGGCTTCCCTTTATCTGTTCCATTTTTGCTGCTTATTTAATATTTTCTATATTAGAGCGACAGCTACTTAAACAGTTGTTTATTATCCATTATAACGGCACTTAGTGGCAATATGATTAAAATGATGCTTTAGTTTTACTTTGCCCCTTAGATTCCTGAGTGGTGTACACGCCATATGTTTGTTAGCATTTTGTAGTAGGTTGCTGTAGGTTAATCCAAACTTCTTAAAGAATACAGATCAAACTCAATCCGAGACATGGGGCCCAATTTTACCATTGTGTTGCACTGGCTTTCAGGCGTAAAAACTTGTTAAAGTCAGGCGTGAGGTGACTTTGTGCCGGTTCACCTTTGCTGAGGCCCAAAAATGGCTGCAATCTGGACCATGCCCGAAACAGGCGTGCCAACCAATTAAATCATTTGTGTGCATTTAATTTGACTTAATGGGCTGCACGCCCAACTTTGCCGGTACTTCCCCCTTTACCACCGCATTCACCCATCCAAAATCGGCGCTAAACAGACCATACAAATCCAATTCAGGTGCTCCATTTAGTGAGGAGGTAGGTGTCTAGTGTCCAACGGCTCTCTGCTTAAGATCAGTGGGTGGCGGAGGGTGGGGGAGTGGGGGGGTGGTGTTGGGAAGGTGGGTCAGGTGCTACGCTGCTTGAGATTGGTAGAGGGAAAGGGGAGTCCACTGCCACTCTACCTGAGATCAATAGAAGGGAATGGGGTCTGCTGCCAGTCTGTCTGAAGTCAGTGGGAGGGGGGGAAGGGGGAGGAGGGACCCACGTTTGATCTGGGTGATGGTGGAAAAAGGGGATCAGTAATATTATAGGGGTGGGGCAATGTCTGTGGGGGCAAGTGGCATGCATTATGTGGCCTGGGAGGGATGTGACAGGGGAACAGCATTCTATCTTTTTGTACACATGCGCAGTTGGAGGCGCCAATCGCATCTACAGGTTTTGAGCACATTAAACCCCTCCCAGAGGCTTCTGCAGGGCGTTTTGGAATTGCTGATATTTTTGCAGGCAGAGTGCGTATGAAGGCGCCTGAGAACGGGTCTAAAAGTTGAATCTGAAACACTCCCACTTTCAACTCCACCCAGTACTTAGAATCAAAATGATAAAATAGAGCCCATGGATTAGGTATTCAGATTTCCTTCTCCCCACCTCCCCATAGCTCCGTTATTTCTAATAAACAGTAGTTCTAATAAACAAATGCATTTAAATGGTTGGCATGCTTGTTTTGGGCATGGTCCAGATTGCGGCCATTTTTGGGCCTTAGTAAAGGGGAACTGGCGCAGAATCACCTCACGCCCGACTTTAACAAGTTTTGCACCCAAAAACCGGCGCAACACAATGGTAAAATCGGGCCCCATGTCTCGGATTGAGTTTGATCTGTAGTCTTTAAGAAGTTTGGATGAACCTACAACAACCTACTACCAAATGCTAACAAATATATGGCATGTCCACCACTCAGAAATCTAAGGGGCAAAGTAAAACCAAAGCACCATTTTAATCATATTGCCACTAAGTGCTGTCATAACGGACAGACAGTAAACACAACTGTTTAAGTAGCTGTCACTCTAATTTGGAAGGTATTAAATAAGCAGTAAAAATGGAACAGATAAAGGGAAGCCAGTAGTTTGCAGATGCCATGAAGGTGAACGAGTTCAAGTTGAGTTTCAAAAACTCAGGGAAAACTGAGAGAAATTGAAAATCTCACTCAACCTATAGTCATGTGGAGATTGTGGGGGCGATTGTCCCAGCCTGATGCGCTACTTTTGTCGTGCATCGGCTGGGAGAATCTAGCAGAGGCCATTTCAATGGCTCCCCGCTCAGTGCCACGGCCTCCGCATATCTTCGACAGCTGGGTTTCCAGTGCCATCAGCTGTACGTTGGAAACCAGTGCGGAGCTGCATATATTATTTAAATTATAATTTTAATGCAATTTAAATATTATTAATGGGCCTGGGACTGAAGCGTCTCCCCTGCTGCCAGGAGTGGTTCAATCCAGTGGGCTTTAGTATTGTTCCCCACTTGCAGGGAGCTGTTAGCCCAATCCAGCTGGAGTGAACAGGGGGGCCATCGAGGCCCCCAGAGGGTTGGGCGCTGTGGGGGGTTCCGCCTGGGTATTGTCACTATGGCAGTGCCAGCTTGGGACTGCTAAAGATGCAAAGTGCCAATTCCCAGCTGTATGGTTTTATTTGGAACTGGTGTACTTGGGGCTGCCCTTCTTGCTTCCTCCCTCAATTTATTTAATTTAGTTCAATTGTTTAAACTCAAGAATTGGATTCCAAACTGAGCGTTAGTGAGCAGGTTATTGGTGAGTATAAAGAACAAAGAACAAAGAACAACACAGCACGGGAAACAGGCCCTTCGGCCCAATGAGCCCGTGCCGCCATTTTAACATTGTGAGTTCCCTCTTCCACCCATAACCTTTGTCTACGCTTATGGAACTCCACGTTGGAAACCAGATTGAGGGTTTAATTTAGTATGTGTTACTTGACAGCACCGTCAACAACTCTGTCCATCATTTGCTGATAGAGAGTAAGCTTATGGAACAGTATTTGACTAGGTTGGATATAACTTGCTTTAGTGGACATTTCTTTCGCCTCCTGAGAAAGTAGAGGTGTGCTATGACTCTCATCAACTTTTATAGATGCACGATAGAAAACATCCTTTCCTAATGTATCACAACTTGTTATGGCTCCTGCTCTGACCAAGACCGCAAGAAATTATAAAGGGCTGTGAACAAAACCCAGTCCAGCACTCAAACCAGCCTCCCATCCATTGACTCTGTCTACACTTCGCACTGCCTCGGCAAAGCTGCCAACATAATTAAGGGCCCCACACATCCTGGACGATCTCTCTTCCAATGTCTTCCATTGGGAAAAAGGTACAAAATGTCTGACATCTTACACTAACTGATTCAAGAACAGTTTACAATCCACATCCAATTAGATGTCTTGCCTGTTGCCATCAGACTTTTGAATGGACCTATCTCGTATTAAGCTGATCTTTCTCTACACCCTTAGCTATGACTGTAACACTACATTCTATTCCCCCTTCTTTCCTTGTCTCCTATGTACTCTATGAATGGTATGCCTTGTCTGTACAGTATGCAAGAAATAATGCTTTCATTGTATACCAATACATATGACAATAATAAATCAAATTTTTAAAAAATGGATAGGACATACTTGGGCAATTTCCCACATTGTTGTGTAGATACTACTTCTGTAGCTACACTGGAATTGCTTATCCAGGGGCACAATTAATTCTGCATCTGTTAATGAGTGTAAGTGCCTGAGGAATTGAGTTCCAAGAAGAGCACCTGCCAATTGGGAAAGAAGTATAGTCAACAGTGAAAATTAGCTTTCCCATACTAAATAAATAGAGAAACACAGAAGTGCAGAAGGAGAACATTCAGCCCATCGAGTCTGCACCAACCACAATCCCATCCAGGACCTATCCCCATAACCCCATGCATTTACCCTAGCTAGTACCCATAACACTAAGGGACAATTTAACACAGCCAATCCGCCTACCCCACACATTTTTGGACTGTGGGAGGAAACCAGAGCACCTGGAGGAAACCCACACAGACATGGGGAGAATGTGCAAACTCCAAACAGACAGTGACCCAAACAGGGGATTGAACCCGGGTCCCTGGTGCTGTGAGGCAGCCGTGCTAAATACTGTGCCACTGTGTCTCTCAGCACAGTGAAGGACAATCATTCTCACAGGCCTTGGCTAGAAGGTAGAAAATCAACCCCAGTTCCTCTTTCCAATCAATATCCTGCAGATGTTGTTAAATGTCAAGTGAGAACAGGGACTTATATAACTGTGGTATTCCTAACATTTTAATACTCTATCAATGTTTAGAATCTTGTTCAGACTTGCAGACAGCTACTTGACTGAAGCATCTATTAATGAGTGTAAATGCCTGAGGAATTGAGTTCCGGGAAGAACACCTGCCAATTGGGAAAGAAGAATAGTCAACAGCGAAAATTAGCTTTCCCATACTTAATAAATAGAGAAACACATCTTTGCTATAACATCGGAGTACATGCTTGTACTCTACCAGTAAAAATGGCATTGTTCTGTTGCTAAACCAGAATTAATCCATTCTTTCTCAGATTTCTTCAAATTTTGTGACATTTGAATTGAAAAGCAACTAAGTTATCTTTTGATACTTTATTCCAGTGCACTTGATTCCTGTGACTCAACCAAAGGAGGATGGAATGGTTGCTAAAACCCGAAAACGAATATTGGTCGATCTGTACACTGCCCCACCAAGATTGGACCCGATTTATGAGGCCTATCAATATTGCAATGTGCCAAATAAAACTGACCGTGGCCTGGAAGGTATGATATTAAAGAGAGCCTGCAACTTAGTAAAGCCGAATGATAGATTAATAATGAATTTTGAAATTTCTTGATCAAATTACTTTAAAACATATTATTCTATCTGTATAGATGAACCAAGAGAGAGATTAGGTCATATTGGTCATTACTTATCGAGCACAGTGCTGCAAAGGGAGAGAGAACTAATTTAAGCGCATGGTAATAATTGAGTAAATGTTAATAGTCTGAGCTCCAACGTAGATCCACCAGATTCCTCAGTGGACCTGTCAGTCGATGATGCTCAATTAGGATTGCATTTATAATTCAGGATGTGCAATAACAGCTCCTTAGCACAGAATAATTGAAAGCATAAAAAACTTACTGAGATGTGTTTTAGGCGAAACTTCAAAGTGAAATCTTTAAGTTGCGCAGCTTCTTTAAGTGATTCCTTGGGAGAGAAATTAGGTCTCATGTGTCCATTTTATGGATGTGAAAAGGTGCAATAATCCTATACAGGTTTCAGCATTATGTGCCTGAAAAAATGCATTGGGCTATTTTTGAAGTCTTCCATGTGGCCTTCTAAAATGGGCCATGCTAAATTCTCCCTCAGTATACCTGAATAGGCATTGGAGTGTGGTGACTAAGGGATTTTCACAGTAACTTCATTGCAATTTTAATGTAAGCCTAGTTGTGAATAATAAATAAATAAACTTTAAAAAATGCCTTTTGCATAGGCAGGTGAAGGGCATATTTTATGACAGATTTTAGAGATATTGGATTGCCTGTGTGGAATAAGTAAACCGGCAATAAACTACCAAGTGCGGAGGGTAAATGGCTCCTTTTGGAGCAGAATACTGAATCATAGAATCCTATAGTGCAGAAGGAGGCCATTCGTCCCATCGAGTCTGCACCAACTGCAGTCCCATCCAGGCTCTTTGCTCATAATCCCATGTATTTACCTTAGCTAATGCCCCTGACACCAAGGGGCAATTTAGCATGGCCAATCAACATAACCTGCACATCTTTAGAGCATGGGAGGAAACCGGAGCACACAGAGGAAACCCACACAGACGTGGAGAGAATGTGCAAACTCTGCACAGACAGTGACTCGAGCTGGGAATCAAAGAAACAAAATACTTTGGGCATCAGGAAGAATAGCAGGTGGAGTGGCTGTGGGTACTCTCAGTAAAAGTTGATTGAAGCAAGTTGGAATAGACCCTACTGGTATTTTCTGGCAGGAACCAAGAACTTTCCTGGCATTGTGAATGACACCATTCCTGCGACTTAGGATTTGTCCTTCAGCCTTGTGATATGGTGGGTAGAATTTCTGCTTCACGGCTGCTAAGATCCAGAGGTTTTTTTTTTCTTATGTATCTTCACACCCACACTTTTTTGGGTGGAATAGTGGGAAGTGGTGGAATGAATCTCAAACTGATTATCAGCCCATGAACAAAGTTATGAACATTCCTTCCATGGCAAACAAGTCTTGGCACTGGACTCAAACCTGGAGCTTCTGGGCCAGTGGTAGGGACGCTACCACTTTGTCACAAGACTTCCTCACTCAATGATCCAGAGTGAGACCACAGGAATTTCAGAATAAAACTATTTGAACATGAGACCATCACCATAGTGCTTCCCCCTATTATCACCTTCTAATGCTGCTATCTGTCCTCTCATCTAGATACAAAATACTTCATGGCTGTACCTAAAGAAGATTAGTGGGGTTCTCATAAGGCTCCGGCTAGTAACCATCTCTCAAATAATGGCACCAGAAATTGATCATATATTTATGGGGTCTTGCTGTGTGCAAATTAGCTGCTGGATTTGCTTACAAAATAAACAGGGATTGCCCAGTTAAAATAAGTAACGCATTGCCTATTAAAGACCTTTTAATATATTGAGGATGTGAAGTGGATGTTTAGGTTCAAATTATTTTTATTAGTACTGCTTTTTCTCTTAGTCTTATTGATTTGTTTTTGACTCACTTGTTAAAGAATCATGTTCATAATAGTTCTGTTAAAAGGCATAGTTATGTAGAAACAAAAAGCATTGGAATATTCAGCAGTCAGACCAAACCTGTGGAGTGAGATCATGTAACGGGCGGAATTCTCCCACTTTGAGACTAAGTGTGGTGATGGACAGCTTCAGTTGAGACTTTCCTGCCGGCCAGAATAATGGGATCCCAGTCCTAGAAGCTGCCATCCCTCGCCTTATCTGGTGACCAGCAATCACTCACATACCTTGCAGCTTCACCGCTTGATTGGCCCAAATCAATGCCCTTGTCCCTTCACAGTAACCTGTATCTTCTTGTCTGTTGGTCCCTCTCCTAATATCAACATCACTGGAGTTCCTGACAGGCTGTTTCCCTCATGGGCATGGTCAACTGGATGCTTATGTGTACCTTGAGGGATTATGGATCCTCTATGGCAGGGCCTGGGGTCCCGCAATAATGCTTACATATTCCCTCTCGATCCCCTGCACCCAACCTTGTTCGATTGAAACATAAATTTTCACCCATTGACTTTGAGACTATGGGCGGTTGACATTATTAAGGGTTAACTCATAATAGCCAATTGGTTTGACGAGCACGAGTCTCGGGAATGTTAGACATTATAATTACTTTCTGAATCAGGGATTGGCAAGGCTAATAGTGCTGTTCTTACTGAGGCTGCATCATCCTGAGATCTCATTGCTGTCAGGCCTTTACACATAAAACCCCTGGACAACTTCTTTATTCATTTCAAATTGATTCACATCCCATCCCAACTTCCCACCTGTGAGAATGGGATCTGTCAGAAATTAAGACGAGTGGGTTAGACTGATTGGCCATGCTAAATTGACCCTAGTGTCAGAGGGACTAGCAGGCCTGGGTGGGATAATGGTTGGTATAGACTTGATGGACTGAATGGTCTCCCTCTGCATTGTAGGGAGTCTAAACTGGGTGGAGGGTTGGGTGACTTCAGGGTCTCAACACCATTTTGGCCTTGCCTGGAAATCTGAGCCTAGGGTCTCTTCATGATATACCCAGTAACTGCTGGCATTCTTTCCAAGTGTAAATACCGTGCACCTCCCTCTCAATAAAACAGTTTTAAGTATTCCTCAGATCTCTGATAATTAGAGATCTAATTGGGGCATGGGGTGGGTGAAGGGCATTAGCTGGCATGGGTGTTTGAGGGATCTTCGGTCGTAGGCAAAAGAACATACGTTATCACTGAAAACATGAGAGGCCCTGGGGGCAGAGAGATGCCAGCATCAGTCACATGACCCCTTTCATCTACACAGTTAGAAAATATAATAATCTTATAAATAAAGTGATACAACCTGAAAGCAAAGTTATTTTATAACCTCACCAATGTAACAATAGACTCACAGAATTGTAAAATATCATACTATATTAGGCCTCATACCGAAGGAAGGATGTGCTGGCCATGGAGGGGGTCTAGAAGAGAATGAAAGGTTTGCCATATGAGGAGCAGTTGAGGAATCTGGAACTATGCTCGATGGAGTTTAGAAGGATGTGCAGGGATCAAATTGAAATTTACGGAATATTGAGAGGCCTAAATAGAATGGACATGGAGAGGATGTTTCCACTAGTGGGAGAGACTAGAACTCAAGGGCATAACCTCAGAATGAAGGGACGCTCCTTTAAAACTGAGATGAGGAGGATTTCTTCAGCCAAATGATGGTGAATCTGTGGAACTCATTGCCACAGAGGGCTGTGGAGGCCAGATCATTGAGTGCCTTTAAGACAAGAGATAGATACGTTCTTGAGCAATAATGGGATCAAGGGTTACAGGGAGAAGACAGGAGAATGGGGAATGAGAATCATATCAGCCACGATTGAATGGCAGAGCAGACTCAGTGGGCAAATGGCCTAATGCTGCTCCTATATCTTATGGTCTTATCGTAACCTTTTGGCCCATTGTGCCTGTGTCAACTCATTGAAAAATAATTGCCCAGTTAGTTTTACTCTCCTACACTGTCTCAATAGTTCTGTGATTTCCTCTGATTTCTATGGTGACTACATTTGCTTACAATGGTATCCTTCCACTCACCTGCTAGTTCCCTTTGCATAAATGAACTGTGTGCTATGTGCATTGTGAACACCTACAAATTATTGAATATATTTCCTACATTTTGGAAATCCTGGATGATAATACACAGCATGTGGGGTGAGTGTTCTCCTGAAAAATAAACTTAAGAACATTACACAGATTCTTACATAAGAGCTACCCACCCATTCAATACAAAGTAAAGCTTCAGTTTACTGGTTACTGGTGCAAAACCATTTGGGGCAGTCAATTCTTCAGAGAATAATGGTCATGAGTAATTTGATTTGCATGCTAATTGGAGCTTTAAATAGACTGTTTTGTTGCAGTAACTCTTCAGTACAAGCTGCTCTGTTCTCAAATTTAATTTATGGGCTGATGGTGGCATTGTGGTAATGTTGCTACACTAGCATTTCTGAGACCCAGCCTAGTGCTCTGGAGATATGAGTTCAAATCTCAGCAGGGCAACTGGTGGAATTTAAATTCAGTTAATAAAACCTGGAATGTAAAGCTGATTTCAGTAATGGTGACCATGAAGCTATCAATTGTAAAAACTCATTTGGTTCATTAATGTTACCAGCTCTGGCCTACATGTGTCTCCAGATTCATAGCAGTGTGAAAGGCACTCTGGCCCAGCAAGCTATTCAATTCAGGCTAAATGGGGGCATGAGCAAGAAATATTGGCCTTGCCAGTGACAACCACATCCCATGAAAGGTTTCTTTTGAATCCAAAGGTCTGTACAGATTTGCCTTTATAACCTTAAACAATTATGAAACAAGATTTTAATGTTGTTAATAATACTTAAGTGATTCTGAATTGCAATTTGGATACTTGGCAATGCCAGAGTTTTTTGGAGGTAATTCTTACTTGACTAAAATAAAATGAGTTTGAAGATATCCAGACTTGTAATGTGTGTGGAGGCCCATATAGAACCTAAAGCAGCTTGGTCCCCAAGCAGAACTTCTAAAGGCATATTAATAATGCAGCAGGTGTGCATTCTTACATTCAATTTAATACAACTGTTTCCCAGCTGTTGCAGTACAGGAATAGCAAATCTAATGGCATCTCTTTAGCTAAGTATTCATTGTTATTTCGTCACCTGCAACTGGGGAGCAGACAAATTACTCATGGCCTGAATTTTTTGTCCATTGGAAGCATACACTTGTCGAGCCCAGAAGCAGGCGCAAGGGCAGCATGGTGGCACAACGATTAGCATTGCTGCCTCACAGCACCAGGGACCGGGTTCAATTCCGGCCTCGGGTCACTCTCTGTATGGAGTTCTCACTGTTCCTAAAGGTGCTCCGGTTTCCTCCCACAGTCCAAAGGTGCACAGATTAGGTTGATTGGCCATGCCAAATTGCCCCTTAACACCCCAAGATATCATCCTTCTGCATTGTAGGAATTCGATGAATCTGCTGTAAAATTCTAAAACATTCTTCAATCAGTGAGCAGCACCTGGATTCAACTTCATGCTGACTGGCCAGTTAACAAGCAGCTAGCATGGAGTATGCTCTAGAAAAGGCTGAGAGGTACTGGAAAGGGTGGGTGCTAAGAAAAGAGAGAGTGCTGACTGGTGCTTCCAGCATGCTGCCTCATAGGCAACCATTGTGGAACTCTCTTAGGGAGCTGCAGACTTATAAAAAAGTAAATTGTGATGGAAAAGCTACGATAAGTGTGTCTAGGTAGTTCTTTTGACATAAGTGTGCCTAGGTAGCACTTTTGACATAAGTGTGTCTAGGTAGCACTTTTGAACACAAACCTCAGTCCCTGGACACCTCACTTAATTATATTTCAGGCCGAACAATTCATCCTGCCCTGGATCGAGGTTGCAGATTAAACATAAAGGTCACCTGACCGATCGGCCTGCCCACGAATTGTAACATCAGGCCATGTTAAATTGTGTTCCATTGGCCCTTTAATGGCTAAATTGCCCGGTCTGTTATCAGCAGGTACACTTCCAAATCTCACACACACCCGCCAACAAAAATATTGTGTGAATGTCTGATGTCTTCTCCCACGATCTCATGGACTCCCAGGTCAGGCCCATGCCAACCTGAGCAATGTAATATTCTGGCCCATTTTCCCAATTCTTTTTTTCAAAACCAAAGTCATTCTTTTCTTTGATTCTCTAGGAGAGAGTTTTTGATAAAGGCCAAACACTTATTTCAGTATTGTGGCACTTGTGCTAGCAATACATCAAAAGCTTGCTTCTGTTCCATTCTTCATATATTAGCATGGACATTTCCAGTGTGGAAATGGTGGCCAACTCCATTCACATACTTGATCCAGTGTCTCTTGGCTGATGTCTCAGCTTTCGTTGAGCAAAAGCCGCCCAATATCTGGGTGCTGCAATGGAAGCTCAGGCTGAAGTCATGCAAAGCTCAGCTTGCTGCCTCCATATGGATACAATTGTACAAAGATGCTGGCAGTGCCTCATAGAGACCCAGTAATCTGTGATCCAAGACACTTCTTGGATTATTGTGGTGCCATCCAGGGGCAGGAGTAATGATAGTGGCACTATAGGCACAAACTTACTGTAATCAGGATGGCTGTATCCATGGTGCCTATCCACAAATGTCCTTGCTGTCCTCTGACGGGCAGCCAATCCAGGTTGCTGCCTCCCTTGCTGAGATGGTGCAATCCAAAGCTGGGACTTTTAAGGTCATTCCAAAACCATCTATAGTCGCTTTCAGCATAGGTTAGCAGCTTTCCATCAGCTATGCTGCAGCCATTGGGTAGTATTGTGTAGGTGCACTTAGTAGGTTTTGAAGTAACCATTCTTCACATAGGAGATGATGCTGTGATGGTCATGGCCAGAGAAATAAGATTTTGGAACTGCTGGTGAATGGAGTTTACTGATAATGCAGTAGCATGAGTTGGTCATGATATTTCCAACCCTCCACCCCCCCCCCCCCAACTTCCTGCTCAGCTGGTTTCCATATAGTTGGTGGCAAGGTCTGCATCATAATGAGGTTGTGCAGTAGACTACCACAAATCTTGGCAAAGTTTTTGGCAAGTAGTGCAAAGTTCCTCCAGAGCAGCAGCACTGTTTAAGGATGCAAACAATCTGCTCTGTCACATTTTCTGTGCCTGCAGGGCTTTCATTACGTGCAAGCTGTCTGCACGTGGGTGTGTTGTGCTTTGGTGTTATGAGTCAATGCCTAGGGAATAGCCCTTGTTGCCCTGTATCCACCCTGTGGTTTGTCATCGTGGCTGAAATAGAGTTTCACAGTGGGCTGCTGCAGAATGAAGGAATCATAGAATCCCTACAGTGCAGATGGAGACCATTCAGCCCATGGAGCCCATACCAGCAACAATCCCATCCAAACCCTATCCATGAAACCCCTCATATTTAGTCCGCTAATCCCCCTGACACTAAGGGGAAATTTACCATATTCTATCCACCTACCCCGTGCATCTTTGGACTGCAGGAGGAAACTGGAAGAAATCCATGCAGACATAGGGAGAACGTGTAAACTCCACACAGTCACCCAAGGCTGGAACTGAACCCGGGTCTGTGGCACTGTGAGCAGCAGTGCTAACCACTGTGCCACCATGCCACCCGTGCATGTACATGATGCAATAATCTGAAATGCTACACAGGCTAACATGCCAGCTAGCCGTTGAGGGAAAGGATTGCCTTTCAGTTGTGGTCTAGTGGTGAGTTGAGGGGAAGTGGATGTAGGAGAGAGATGCTTGCAGTCAATACCACCCTGCACCATGACAAATTCTGTGATCCTTGTAATGCGGCATGCTCAGTCCACCTGCTTCTCTGAATCAAGTCTTTAATGTTCTTCACCTGCACCTCTGCATGGTATCCTACTATATGTGGTTAACTCTTAATGTCCAGTTATAAAATAGAATACATGTTGCAAAATTGCCATTGTGAGGGTAACCAAGGGATCTTCAGGCATTGAAGGAATAGGCTCACCAACCTCTCGGGAAACTATTAATGATCACGAATAAGTGTGGCATTGCCAGTATCTCTCACATCCCATGGCATGAAAAGGCATCATCTAGTGCATTTGCTTTCATTGGTGTCTCTTGATAGTGCAGCATCAGCAATGCTATCACCCAACAGTGTTCAACATAACCTCAAAACCATGGTGGGGTTGTGCAGGTTTCAATTTAACTTAGCTTGAAAGTTGAGTGCAGCCAATCTTTAATGCAATTGTTTGCACTCAACAAGCATGCCAAATTTTAAATTTGCAAAACATTTTCTTCATTCCTCAGCTGTCCAGAAGCAATTGATCCAACTCCATTCACTTTGCTGCTACATTTGTGTAGGTGTCCAGCCTTTGCCAGAGATGGGCTGTCTGATGGAGGGCCGTGAAAAGTCTGACAACACCAGGTTTTAGTCCAACCTATTTATTTGATAATATACTCACAAGCTTTCGGGGTTAGCCCCTTCGTCAGGTGAATGGAGAGTTCTGGCCTCAGACAGAACATATAAAGCACAGACAGTTTAGAGATTACTGATTAGAATGCGAATCCTTACACCTAACCTGCTGTTCAAGACCTGAAGTGGCTGATAATGTGAGTGGAAGGAGCACTGATCACAGTTTAAAGAGATGTGTATTGTCTCCAGACAGTACAGTAAGTGAGGTTTTGCAAACCCAGGCAAGTCACGGGGGTTACAGATAGTGCGACATGAACCCAAGATCCCTGTTGAGACCGTCCTTATGTGTGCGGATCTTGGCTATCAGTCTCTGTTCAGCGACTCTGCGCTGTCGTGTGTCGTGAAGGCCACCTTGGAGAATGCTTACCCGAAGGTCAGAGGCTGAATGCCCATGACCACTGAAGTGTTCGCCAACAGGAAGGGAACAGTCTTGCCTGGTGACTGTTGAGCGATGTTCATTACGACAACGGATGAATGAACATCGCTCGACAGTCACCAGGCAAGACTGTTCCCTTCCTGTTGGCGAACACTTCAGTGGTCACGGGCATTCAGCCTCTGACCTTCGGGTAAGCATTCTCCAAGGTGGCCTTCACGACACACGACAGCGCAGAGTCGCTGAACAGAGACTGATAGCCAAGTTCCGCACACATGAGGACGGTCTCAACAGGGATCTTGGGTTCATGTCGCACTATCTGTAACCCCCGTGACTTGCCTGGGTTTGCAAAACCTCACTTACTGTACTGTCTGGAGACAATACACATCTCTTTAAACTGTGATCAGTGCTCCTTCCACTCACATTATCAGCCACTTCAGGTCTTGAACAGCAGGTTAGGTGTAAGGATTCGCATTCTAATCAGTAATCTCTAAACTGTCTGTGCTTTATATGTTCTGTCTGAGGCCAGAACTCTCCATTCACCTGACGCAGGGGCTAACCCCGAAAGCTTGTGAGTATATTATCAAATAAATAGGTTGGACTAAAACCTGGTGTTGTCAGACTTTTCACTGTGTTTACGCCAGTCCAACGCCGGCATACCCACATCATGACTACGATGGACGGCCACCAGGACTTACTGAGCAATTTGTAAATTAGCCAAACCAGGAAAAATCCACTCCAGTCAGCAGGATGAGGAATGGGCTGGGGCCGTGTTCACTCTGCCAGTTCTGGCAGGATTAACATTGAAGAAGGTCTGTGGAACTGTGTTCCAACGTGAGTCAGTGATTCTGAGAGAAGGGGATAATTTACTTGTTTCATGTCTATTTGAATAGCAACATAAATGCTCTGTTATGAAGTTGGCAAAATGACTGTAAATGCTGTACTGGCAGCAAAATCGCTTGGTTTTACACCATGCTCATGTGTGCACCATATAATTCTTAGCAAGGCTGTCCATCAGTGGTAAGCTGTATTTGTAGTCACTTGGATTTCAATAGAGTGGACTGATGGCTGGATAGATGAAATTTTTATGCTGCATTCATTTGAATTGCAAAACATTCTCTGACTGTGAGATAAACTGATGCTGGGAGCAAAGTGTAAAACCTATCCAGCAGTATAATTAGATATTCTTTCAAACTTTGAGTGAGACCATTTTGAACTGGAATCTGCTAGTGGCATTCCTGGCTGCAGTTCATGATGATTAATTAAGAGAATCATACTTTGTTACAGTCTGTTGGTTTAGAAACAATACCTCCTTTATTTCTTGTGATGTAATGATATTGGTACTCTAAATAATAATAGCATGAGTTCAATTTAAATATGATTACCAGTTACCCTGAGGTTTTAGTTGGTAAATTGACAATCCATTGTGAAGCTTGCCCACATTTAAAGAAATGGCTACTGGCTGTGGAACCCATCCAGAGTTCACATGTCAGGGAGATTTTGATACATAAGGCACTACCTGGGATGAGAATTCATAAAATCATAGAATCTACAATGCAGAAGGAGGCCATTCGGCCCATCGAGCCTGCATTGACAATAATCCCACCCAGGTCCTATCCCTGTAAGCCCACATATTCACCCTCTTAGTCCTCCTGACACTAAGGGGCAATTTATCATGCCAATCAACCTAACCCACTCATCTTTAGAGTGCGATACAAAACCGAAGCATCCAGAGGAAATCCACACAGACACAGAGAGAATGTGCAAACACCACACAGATAGTGACCCAAGCCAGGAATCGAACCCGAGTAGCTGTGCTAACCACTGTGCCACTGTGCTGCCCTTGTATGTACTGTCTGTAGTCTTTTGTGTCTTTGAAAATTAGTAACCTTGAATATTCAGTTATTTAGAATACTGATCTGCTAAAACCCAAAAAACGCTGCATTCCTTGCCTGACCTTTCTTTCAGAAGAGTTTCAAGCTTGATGCAGATCATTCATGCACTTAGCACAGATGCTGTTGCGTACATGATATTTCAACTGAATTCACAGTGTGATTCAAACAGGCCAGAATTAGAACATTAAGCATTAAGAATGGCACTAGATTCTGAAGTGATATGATACATTTAAAACCAATATTTCTGAAGTACTTTCCTGACATTGAAGGTTACAAAATTTGCACATATTACTCGTCATTTTCACTTTTTGTAGCATTGAAATTGCAAGTTCAGGAGTTTAAATATTGTGTTTATTCTGTTTTTAATATTGAATTTATTTCTAAACATTAGCTGAATAGCTCCTTGAGTGCAGTTCAGCCTTCCAGCTCGTGCTTGATCCTATTACCTTGACAACATGGCAGGTCTGAAATGCTTATTGCAGTGTTCAGGCAAATTTACATCAGGAATGCATATTCATTGAGCAGGGAAATATGAGTCTATTTTACATAAATACAGGAAATCCTATGCTATAGGCGTGCATCCTGGGGAAGCTGTCCTCATGCAAAATCATGATTTCCATTTTCTGATTGTCCTAATGTTCTCATTTTGTCTCGTCATGCGCTTAAAGGCTGGAGATCTGTGATGATTCCTGTTTATAAAAGGGAAGAATGTGGCTCTCTAATTCAAACTAAAGATCTGACTGCAGCTTGCAAAGGTCCAAAACAATGTGGCTCTTAAGCTGCTTTGTAGGGTTGTACAAGACCCACAATATTCATGCCACCAATTCCCGGAAATGCCACAGTCTTGCAAACCTCAAAAAAACCTTTGTCTATTTCCTTTGGTTTTTACCCAGCTGCACAAACCTTGCAGTTCATGATCTGCCAGAATTAGTTCAAACAATGTCAAAGCAGCTTTTCATCCTGTGGGGCCTCTGCATTTTGAGTAACTTATATTGAAATACATGGGCTGAATCTTGAGAGAGCTGGACTGTTTAGGCAGGTTGTAATCGGGTTGAAGATTTTCAAAGTTATAACATCTGTTCCAACAACAACACATTTTATTAGGGTTAAAATTCTCCCCATCACCCATGTGGGCTTTGCTAACAGTGCTATTGTCCATCCCTAATTGCTCTCAGGAACGTGATTTCATAGAATCATAGAACCTGCAATGCAGAAGGAGGCCATTTGGCCTATCGAGCCTGCACCAACAACAATCCAACTTTGGTCCTATCTCCATAACCCTACATATTAATCCTCCTAGTCCCCCTGATACTATGGGTCAATTTATCATGGCCAAGCAAGCTAACCCGCACATCATTGAAGTGTGGGAGGAAACCGGAGCACCTGGAAGAAATCCACACAAACAGTGACCCAAGGCTGGAATTGAACCTGGGTGCCTGTGAAGCAGCAGTGCTAACCTCTGTACCACCATGTCGCTCAGTACTATTTGAACTGCTGTAGTCCATTTGGTAAAGCCAAATGCCTTAGGCAAAGGGTTTCAAAATTTAACTCAGCAATAATTAAAGAATAGCAATATATATTCAAATCAGGTGTGTGACTTGCAGGAATGCTGGAGTTAATGGTGACTCCTTGCACCTCCTGGCTAAGCAGTAGAAATCTTCAGTTTGTGAGGTAACTCAGTGCAAACCAAAGGTTGAATCTAAGATGAAGCTAGTCTGGAAAGGACAGTACAACAATTATGCACGAAGTCATCATCATTTTTCAGAGAAACCTGCATTGTTTGAATATGTATTCTTTCAGGCATAGTGACAGTAACTTGCCTCTAGAGACACCATTTTATCTTGCTCTGTTCAAGCTATAATTAGCAGATCTTCCTGTGAGTCTGCAGACGTTATGTGCTGAAGGGTGGATTTTATGTTTGTTGATGGAAGCTGTCTGGAAATTTCTCAAATACAAACCAGAAATGGGATGATTTTCCAAGCCACTGATGTAGCCAGTTTGAAGCCCTGATCTGACCCATGAGGCTCTGATTTGACTGCAGCCCTCACATTTATTAGTGAAATAATTTTTTAAAATAACATTTTGTTTTCTCTCTTTTATTTAGCATTTTGCATTATTGATACATTAGTTATCACGGTGTTCTAACAAGATCCATTAACAGCCAGGAATACCTCGGAACTCTAGGCATTATCCATCTTCTTTTTTCACCCTCATCTCCATTCAGCTTTGGCCTTGGCCTAGTTAAACTGTGACACCCTGAGCCATTGATTACTCCACATACACATTCTTTAAAAATAATTGCAGGTTGTACTTTCCTAATGCAGCAGAACAAAGGCGAGATTTTTTCTGAGTGTATATTTGATGTTTGAGATCCCTGCAGAGGCCTTGACCATTCTCATGTTTAAAAGAAAACCATAAATGAGGCAGTCGTCAGGATTTCAGAGCGAATGAATGGACAGTACAATTAAAAAGCGTTTTATAAACTGTGGTTAGATTTGTAAAATATGTGGCTGTCTTGCCATGGAAGCAGATTGATTGTATTGAATCTGCTCAGTATTTTAAACTCAAGAATGAAATTATTTTATTTAAGTGGTGTAATTATATCAGGAACTATGCACAACTGGAATGAATTGGAAATGGTTTAATGTATTGGTATGTACAGTGATGTACATGTCTGAAATAGACCGTGCTTCACTCATACTAAAGAGCAGATTTTGGACTTCTGTATGTGAGGGAAACAGGTGCATGATAGTACAGTGGGAAGGAGGCTGGCCTCTACACCAAATTACCTCTCGGCTGTAGCTCGCACACCTCTGAATGGTGACCTGAAATGCTCATTTAGCTTCATTAATAAAGTCACAGCAATTTCATAGATTTCATAGAATATCTGCAGTGCAGAAGGAGGCCATTGAGTCTGCACCAACTCCTACCAAGGCTTATCCCGTAACCCCACGTATTTACCCCACTAACCTATATAACTTGAGACCCTAAGGGGCATGGCCAATCACCCTGACCTGCACATTTTTGGACCGTAAGGGGAAACTGGAGCACCCAAAGAAAACCCATGCAAACAGAAGGAGAACATGAAAACTCCTCACAGTCATCCAAGGCCAGAATTGAAACTGGGTCACTAGCACTGTGAGGCAGTAGTGCTATCCACTGCTGGTTAGCCATTGATGGTGGCTTAAGAAAAACACTGGGAAGATAGACATGATAAAGCAAGATAAGCCAATGGGGTTTGTTAAAGTGGCAAAGGAAATCACGGTTGAAGCAAAAGAAGTACAAAAGAGTGTTTAGCCTGATCAGGGGTTGGTTGATAAGCAAGCATCAGGTCTGTTAAAAGAATTTATTTACGTGGTATGGTTTGCTCATGTCTACGAGGATGAGTAGATAAAGATGTTAAGATATTGCAAAATACTGGAACAAGTCAAAATTTAATGGTGAGAGTTGAGGACTTATGTAGTTCTGAAGAAATATTGCCAGAACAAGTGGAAATATGTGAAATTAATGATGAACATATTAGTGTTCCATTATGTAAGGATGGTTGGAGAGTCTGGTGAAAAGTGGTGAAGTGGTGGGAGGAGTAATGGAGGAATTACCTTTTTCTGGGTTACAGTTTATCCTGGGTATGGATATAGCTCAATTACAAGGGGGAGTAATAAATATGGTGGTTGGAAAGCTAGTGGAAAATCAGAAGCGTATCCTAGGACCTTTCTGGACTGTGTGAAAACAAGATCAGAAAGCCACAGGTTGAAACAGGAGGAGGAGAATCCAAGGAGTAAAGGTTAGGAGGCTGAGGTTCAGTTATCAGAAACAAACTTTGACAAGGTGGTAAATAAAGAAGAAGAGCAGGTGGAGAATGAAGGAGAAACCTTTATTTCAGGAAAGTTGGCAGAATTACAAAAGAAATGTACAGAGACAAAGCAGTTGCATCGGAAAGAAAACATGTGAAAGAAATACTTATTATTTAAATATTTATCTGACTGCCAAATACAAATCTAATGATATGTTAGCCTGCTTTGCTCTTTTACCCTGACGAAATATTTGGGAAGGGAACTATCAAAGGTCTTAGGAGAACTTACAACAGTTTTGTTTTGCACTGTTTTATAATTGTGTTATTTTAAATAGAGAGTTTGTTCCATATTTTGGAAAATCATAATGATAATTGTTCCAAACAAAATTTAAAGGACCCCAAATATAGGAAAGCCAGTTATGTAACTGTGAATTTGGAGAAAACAAACTTTGTTTTTTGAGGCAACACTGGCCTTACTATTCCACTTAACAATGTTAATTAACATAAATTGGTCTGATGCCTGACACCCAAATGTTTTTGATGGAGGATTCTTCATTTGTTATGTGCCTGTATCAAATAGTCATTGGAAAAATGGCAAGCTGTTAAAACTTAGTGTTAGATTGCCAAATTTTTGAGCCATGCGTCCTAATCCATAGAATCCTGACAATGCAGAAGGGGGCCATTAGGCCCATCGAGTCAGCACCGATCATCCAAAAGAGCATTTCACCCAGGCTCACTTCCACACCCTATCCCCGCAATCCCACACATCAATTATAGCCAATCAACTCGACCTGCACGTCTTTGGAGTGTGGGATGAAATCCATATGGACATGGGAAGCCATGCAAGCTCCACACAGTCATCCAAGGCTGGAATCAAACCCAGGTCCCTGGCCCTGTGAGGCAACAGTGCTAACCACTATTCCACCATGCCATGCTCGTTTTAACTCAACAAGCTGAGGTTGGTGCATAATTTTCTGACTACTTTTTCCTTTAGTTAAACACTGGCTTGGTAACCATCTTGCTGACATTATTTTTGCCCAGGAGCTCCAATCACAGAAGTTAAATTGGCATTCAGTTTGGCATTCCAATACTTGTCTTGAGTTGGAAGTCTGTTGCATGCTGTCACTTTAAAAGCAAGTCTTCAGCCCCTGATTTAAGCAACCATGTATGCCTCTGTATTCCAGCTACCCCATGCCTTCACCACCATCCTTAAATGTGGGCCCCCAGTGCCAACACTCATATATTTTTTCAACTATTCCCAAGGAGGTGCCATCAGTTTACGCATGTACTCCACGTATATCTATACATAAATCTGTGCTTCTCTTGGCATTAGTGTAGGTATGCATTACTTATCTACATCTTCTATTCATCCTCACAATGAAAGGAACAACATCATGGCACAGTGCCACTTTTCATTGGAGTCCCCATGACTTATCCATGGTGAATGCCTTTTACTGCCAGCACTTCCACTTTGTCTGCTTGGCTGCTGTTGAGCTT
Source organism: Carcharhinus amblyrhynchos (assembly GCF_965287045.1). Classification (NCBI taxonomy): domain Eukaryota; kingdom Metazoa; phylum Chordata; class Chondrichthyes; order Carcharhiniformes; family Carcharhinidae; genus Carcharhinus; species Carcharhinus amblyrhynchos. Next base: position 94,925,186 of record NC_137326.1, on the reverse strand, counting down.
CACTCTTTCTTGTATAATCTTCTAAGGAGAGTAACTTGGAGGATTGGATGTGCCCTTAACCTGTAAGGTGATGTCTTTGCCTCTGTCTTTCTCTCCATTTATTCAGCTATTGGTTTTCCCTGTGGCTCAACAGGGGACAAACCCTCAAATGTTGGGACAAACCCTCAGCCAGAACTATAGAGCATGATGCCTGCTATCAAGATGTTCTCAAACCAACCTTAAACTCTGTCAACCAGAAGTAAAAGACTCGCTCAGCCCATCATGAAACTTAGTTCTCATTTACAATGTGTTAAATGAATTTTCAATGTAATTGCAGATTCTTTTGGCATGTCTTACCTTGGGAATCACTGTTTGGGAACCAGTGGTCCAGCCTAGAATGCTACCAAAAACAAACTGACCATCAGTAAATCTTGGTATAGCTCTAACTAAGAACACTGTTGCATCAGTTTGTTCCCACAAGATTCTTGTTCTGGTGTCAAACCTGGGACATCAATAGGGTGGCATGGTGGTTAACACTGCTGCTTTACAGTGCCAAGGACCCAGGGTTACTGTGTAGAGTTTGCACGTTTTGTGTCTACATGGGTTTCCTCCAATTTCCTACCACATGCCAAAGATGTAGATTGATTGACCATGCTATGTAGCCCCAGAGTGTCAGGGGGATTACCAGGGTAAACATGTGGCATTACAGGGATAGTTGTCGGTGCAGACTCAATGGGACAAATAGCATCCTTCTGCACTGTAAGGATTCTTGATTTTATATACTGGAGCTCAAGTCTCAGTAATGACATACAAAGCGGTAATTAGGAGAACTGCAACTATGTAATGGCCGCCTATTTTTTGGAAGCTTGAAGTTACCACACACCATAAATTTTCCTAAACCTTCTTGCGTATCTGCACAGCTACCAGACCAATACATTCTGTAACATTTCAGTCAAGGAGCTCAGAAAATTCCCAAAAAGATTGCCTGGAAGACTTCCTCCTGGTTAATGTGCTTAATTCAATATAATTGGGCAAAAGCAAACCATATAGCGAGTTGTTTATGCAAGTCTTTATGTTATGGAGTGAGGTTGGAAAAGAGTGAAAATGGGCTTCCAAAATTCTGTGGCCACCGTCTATGGAGAATATCTGCATCTCTCCCCATCTCCACCCCTACCACCTGTGAAACTTTTGAAAAAAATTCCTGTATCAAGCATCCCAGCCACTTTCACTTCTGGACTTCCTTCAAAGGATTCATTTGCACCCTTCTGGAAGCTGATGCACCCTACATCACTGGCTGCATTGGTCTCCTGGTTTATGCAGGATTGTTTGGGTTTCCTGGCAAGCAATTAGAGGACAAGCGATGGTCAGTGGTGGTAATAGAGTAGTCATAAAGTACTAGAAGCTGCTGGAATCCATCTACCTTGTTTTCTATTTTAATAAGTTGACTATGAAATTATACTATATATTGGTTCTTTGTTATGACAACTTTAATCTACTCAAATTTTTATGTACTAACTGGTAACTTATTCCTGTGTTCTTAGGCCATGCACCACCAGACTATAAATTGCTGTCGGTGCATGTTATGATTCGCCATGGTGACAGATACCCCCTGTATGCCATTCCGAAAACAAAGCCACCACCCATTGACTGTACACTGATCCCCAATAGGTAAGTTCATTTGCAGAACATCTTTATATAATATTAGACTGTGATGGAGGAATTGTGTTTGTGATTGAAAGAAATGCCACCAGATTAAAATAGAGGGGATTCCCCTAAAAATACAACGCTGAGATCATTATTTAGAAGTTTTAGAAAACATGAAAGACTTAGTATGACAAAAAAACTATGGTTAATGGGAACTTTCCAATAGAGCTTCATTTTGAAAAGCAAATGGAAATGTTTGCAACCTAGAAGAGACTCTTGGTCAATTTGGCAACAGCAAACACTTGATTTATTACATGACAGCAGCAGACATGTCCTCTCAAAGGTACAGCCCGTGATGGTACAGCATTGAACATTTGTCCTGTGGGTAATGAATTGCAGACATTAGAGTACTGAGGAAGAGGCAATATTGTAGCACAGAATCAGTGCAAAATATTTTGGAAAGGGAAGTAAAACAGCTAGAAGTCATGATTAATTTGAAGCCAAAGGTATTAGTAAGTCACTGAGGTCTGACAAAGAGAATTCTGAGGATTAGAAGGATGTTAGCAGGGTATCATGGGTAGCAATCTTGGGACTTACCCAGAACCCTCAGTATCACAACGTAATCAATGCAGGAATAAGCAAATAAATACTTGGTGGTGTGGGAGGTCAGACTCTTGGGAATTTGTCTGCACAAGACAGATGATCTTCAGGGCCAATGTCCTCATAGACAGTAACTAGCAGTGCGGGAAAGGTGAATGAAAAATAAACAAGGTCAGGAAATAGAAAAATATTGGCATCGGGGAGTGGATGTTGGAAAGGAAAAGGGAATTAAATCAGGAATGTGATTCACACAAATCAAAATACACTTTAATTCAATTTACCCAGCTAACTTCTCCAATCTACATTTATAACTGAAGTTCCTCATCTCTGGGACTATTCTCATGAATCTTTTCTGAACTTGGTCTATCTTTTTAAAGCATGGCACCCAGAACTGGACATAATGCTACATATGAGGCATAACTATTGTTCTGTACAAGTTTAACATAGCTTATTTGCCTTTATATTAATATTCTCCCTGTTAATAGCGCCTAGTATGCTGTAAACTTTATTCATCATGCTCTCAACCTGTCCTGATATCTTCAATGATTTATGCACACATACACATATGTGGATATACATTCAATAACAATTAATTCCTAGCTCTTTACAAATAAAATAACAATATCGCTTCCTTCTATCTTTAAAAATATATGATGTCTCTATATCAATATATCAATATAATCAGACTCGATGGGCCGAATGGCCTCTTTCTGTACTGTAGGGTTTCTATGATTTCTATGATTTCTATGATTTCTATAATTATTCCGGTCACTAACTTTTTTTTCTAAACTAAAAATCTACTTTTATAAGTAAACTGAACATCTCAAGTAAGTGCATTTTATAACTGGTTTCCTGTTCTCAAAGTATGACTCAGTGTCACTTAGGTGGAAGAATGTTATGCTTCTCCATCTCATAGATATTTCATTCATTCCTCTCAGTGGTGAGTTGGCATACTGCACAGGCAATGTTGTGTATGTTGCTCCTGATGTTGTAGGAGTCTTGTTTGATGTAATAAATATTGTGTCACTTGCTGGGGACATTTTGATGTTTCACTGCCTGTTGGTGATGTCGCTGATGTTGTTGATGATCCTTTCTGCTTTTCCAGCTCAAGTGTAGGTTGAATATGGACTCTGTTCCTTCTTATTTGCTTCCATGTTTTTGCCTAGATGATGTATGATCTTAAAGTCTCAGCTTCACCAACATACTTATCTGGGCTCGCAGTTTTTCTGACTGCATCCTGGACATGGATAAGTTGTTCTTTCAACAACTCAGGCAGGGGTTTTAGCACATTTGATGAAGTGCTGATCTTCCACCAGTACATCAATGAATTGTTTTCTTGCTTTCCCGTGGTCACTGAGAGAGAGCATTTTGCCTGGCAGAGTTTTATACTTTATTCCATTCAACAGCTCTGCAGATGAGTTCATGTCAACTTTGAGAAGTACAGATTGGAGTGACAACAATTCAAGGTTTGTCTTCTTCTATATCTTGGCATTCCTTAAGGGCTTGCTCACCTGTTTGGACGTGTCTTTCTACAATCCATATGGGTAATGGGTAAAAAAAACAAGACATCTATACCCAGGAAGAGGTGATGAGGTGATGATGTTGACGCCATACTGTTCAGCAAAGCTCTTAAATTATCTGGAAGATCCATTGTCACTTCTTATTCTTTCAGAGATCCTTTGTTCACTGAACAGAACAATTACTGCTGTGACCATTGTTGTAACATTCAGATCCTTCACCTTTAAGAAAAATAGAAACTTTGTATATTAGTCTGCAATATAAGATACCATTCTTGATTGTCTGTGAATAAATTATCTCCCACACTGTACCGAGGTCTGGGTGATACTTCAGCATTATATTCCTTTGTGTGTCCCTCTGACTTGGGTTCCTTTAGCTGTCAAATCTCCCCCTTGTTCCATTAGCAAGATATTGCACAGTGTCAAAGCAGATTTCTTTGGGTAACCCTTTTTCTTCAAATTTTCTCAAAAGTTCGACTAGAACCTGAGCAGTGATCTTACTCTATGCTCCAACGTTAAACTTCAGCTTCAGATTTATGATCATAGGTTTATTTCTCACTCTTTTTGATCTGAATGTTTGTGTCAATTTCTTTTCTTTGGGAACTGTCACATCCAGACATTTCATGTTGCTGTGTGGTTGCTATGCCTATCGTGTACTCAATATTGTCATCTTCCTGGGTATAGATGTCTTGTTTTTTTTTGCTTCTCACTCATCCTGTTGCTCTGTCTCTGATGATTCCATTGCCATTTTCTTTCTTTGTTCTGGACAACTTTTCCCAGTGATTTGGCTTTCCACAAGCTCTTCCTTTTTAGCTATATGCTGGATACTTTCTTCTGTTTGTGAGCACACGTGATCATCCGTAGCTCTTGCACATATCTGCCTCTGTCTGGTGTTCATTGCTTTGTTGTTTCTTTTTTCATTGCATCAATCCTTCTGTCTTTCTCTTAACCTAACTGAAAGTTAGCCATGTGTGCAATTAGCATCTTCATCGGTCAGCTTGGCGCTTTGTGTGCCCTGGCAATGTCTACAGACTGTGATAATGCAACCTTGTCCTTGCTTCAGGGTGCACAGAGCCCCATGTCAGCTGATCTAGCAGCTTGTCAACTATTTCCTTAACTTTACATTTTCTGGCAGCATTTTTGAATCCTGTTCTGAAATTGTCAACAGGCTCACCTGATTCCTGCCTCAGGTCTTGGAATTCACACCAATAGATGTGATGATTTGAATTTGGCTGGAGATGTATGCTGAATTTCTCAGAGATACCGTGTAGGTTTTTACTGTTATCTTTACTCAGCTCCCAGCCATTAAACAAATTTAATGACTTTTTTCTCTTGCCCACAAAAGGCTGTCGCTGACGCGTTCCTCTTCACTTGTGTCTTTTAGAAAGCTACTGAATGTCATTCAATACTTCTCAAATCTCTCTACAACATTAGCAGCCTCCCAGTGTATCATAGCTGTCAGCACTGCTGCCTTACAGTGCCAGGGACCAGGGTTCGATTCCCGGCTTGGGTCACTGACTATGTGGAGTCTGCATGTTCTCTCTGTGTCCTCTGGGTGCTCTGGTTTCTTCCCACAGTCCGAAAGACATGCAGGATAGGTGCATGCTAATTTCTCCTTCAGTGTCCCTGAGCAGGTGCCACAGAATGGCAACTAGGGGACTTTCACAGTAACTTTATTGCAGTGTTAATGTAAGCCTACTTGTTTCACAAATAAACTTAAACTTGGACTGGAACTGTGTTTTTGTTGCTGAAATAGTCATTCTGTTTTCTCTCTCTGGCACTAATTCAGTTTGATTTTTCTATCTAACTCAGCATTAAATTCATTTAAAACGTTTGTGTTTTTACAACCTAGTGCCACCATATTGTGTCTTCTGGTTCCCATAAGTTAGAAATATTCACACTTTAAATTCAAAATGCTCATTGAGTGTATTTCTTTTAACTTTCTATATGGCTGGTGGACTGATAAACTCACTCAACAGATGCCTGCATACAACACTAAATGTGGCACCTTTGGATATATATTCACATAAGTATTAGTTCCTGGCTCTTCGTAAATAATACTACAAAATCCCCTAAAATAACAAGTGAACTGAACACTGAACTTTAATGTCAAAAACATTGACCAAATATTAATGTCAAAATAATGGTGAGAAGAATAGTGTTGACTGTTATTTAAGTATGAATGCCACAGCAACTTAAGTCAAGGGCAGATAGGTGAATAAATGTAGAGGTTTTGAAGTTACAGTTAAAGATGCACATCTCTGAAATTAACTGTATAAAGTGGCACCTCACTCCCTGGCCCTACATTCAAATGCATTGAAATGTGTGAAATTCCTTTACTTTAACATTGGATATGATTTAAGAGAAAGTAAAGTCATTCCAAGTCGAGGTACCATTTAACACTGTGATAAGTGCTAATTACTGCCAGTCAACAACTCTGGCACTGCAAATTATCTATTATAAATGTAGAGTCTCATTCTTTCACGTTTTAACTGGTATAGGAGATTTTTTAAAAATAAAATTCTCATTTCTTTCCCTTTTAACCCAATCTTTCTTCCCTTCTCTCGATTACTCTCTTTGTACCATTCTAACTTACACTTCCTTTGCCATTCTGCCATTCATTTCCAAATCTTTCAGCATGATTGGTTAAGACAACATGCAGTTGCTTGCACTACCCACACTCTGATCCATTATGTCCTGCTGAGGGTGCCAGAACATTTTCGGTCACTTGCAGAATAAATTGAATGGATGGAAGGGCAAGTCCAACAATTGGCATTTTTTACTGACCTGCCACAGAAATTCCTACTTAGCCATAATTTCCCAAGAAACTTTCCCAATTCTATTGATCAAAAACAACAGGAATAATTTGCATCCATTACTATTAACATAATAAATTGTCCCAAGATGTTTTACAGGAACATTATGGAACAAAAGGTGATATTAGGCCAAATGACTAGCTCGAAGAAGTTGGTCTTGCAAATGGAATTTTGTCCTTCATTGCTAGAGAGATGGAGTTTAAAAACATATTGACTACTGTGCACAGTTTTGGTCTCCTTACTTTAGAAAGGATATATTGGCACTGGAGGGGTTACAGAGGAGATTCACTAGGTTGATTCTAGAGTTGAGTGGGTTGGCGTATGAGTAGAGACTGAGTAGACTGGGATTATACTCTTGGAATTCAGAAAAATGAGGTGAGATCTTACAGAAATGTATAAGATTATGAAGGGAATAGCTAAAATGGAAGCAGGGAAGTTGTTTCCACTGACAGATGAAATTAGAACTAGGGACATGGCCTCAAAATAAGGGGAAGCAGATATAGGACTGAGTTGAGGAAGAACTTCGTCACACAAAGGTTGTGAATCTGTTGAATTCCCTGCCCAGTGAAGCAGTTGAGGCTACCTCATTGAATGTTTTTAAGTCAAGGATAGATACATTTTTGAACAGTAAAGGAATTAAGGGTTATGGTGAGTGAGCATGTAAGTGGAGCTAAATACACAAAAAGATCATTCATGATCTTATTGAATAGCAGAGCTGTTGAGAGGTCAGATGGCCTACTCCTGCTCTTAGTTCTTACGTTCTTATGTCTTAAAGAGTGTCTTAAATGTGCACAGAGAGGTAGAGAGGTACGGAAATCTAGGGCAGAATCTAAACTGTTGATGTTGGGGCATGGGTGTGGTTGTGGCATTTACTAAAGCCTCAAAAGTGATGTTGGATTGGAAAGCTGACATGAGCCCACCCATTTACAGTCTCCAACAGAATGATTTGGAGGTGAGTGAGGAATCCCCATGGATCAGTTGGGCAAGTATCTGAAATAGTCAACGAAGCAATTATTTCTGCTAAAATGTTAGCACTCACAGCCAGAACATGGGTTTCTTGAGCTGTGTGAAACTCATCAAATTCAACCAGGCAAGAGTACAGAGAGGACTGCCTGCCCAGTGAATGTATGATCCTAAGAAATAAGCGCAGGAGTAGGCCTTTGACTCATAGAAACCTCTTGATTCAACAAGATTCTAGCTGATTTAATTGTGATCTTTGAAAGAACATAAGAACCAGGAGCAGGAGTAGGCCATCTGGCTCCTTGAGCCTGCTCCGTCATTCAGTAAGATCATGGCTGGTCTTTTCATGGACTCAGCTCCACTTACCCACCCGCACACCATAACCCTTAATTCCTTTATTGTTCAAAAATTTATCTATCCTTGCCTTAAAAACATTCAATGAGATGGATAAGGGTAAGACAGTTGACGTGGTGTATATGGATTTTAGCAAAGCGTTTGGTAGGGTTCCCCATGGTAGGCTATTGCAGAAAATGCAGATGCATGGGATTGAGGGTGATTTAGCAGTTTGGATCGGGAATTGGCTAGCTGATAGAAGACAGAGGGTGGTAGTTGATGGGAAATATTCAAACTGGAGTGCAGTTACAAGTGGTGTACCTCAAGGATCTGTTTTGGGGCCACTGCTGTTTGTCATTTTTATAAATGACCTGGATGAGGGTGTAGAAGGATGGATTAGTAAATTTGCTGACGACACCAAAGTTGGAGGAGTTGTAGACAGTGAGGATGGATGTTATAGTTTGCAGAGGGACATAGATAAGCTGCAGAGCTGGGCCGAGAGGTGGCAGATGGAGTTTAATACGGAAAAGTGTGAGGTGATTCACTTTGGTAAGAATAACAGGGGTACAGAATATAGGGCTAATGGAAGGACTCTTAGTAGTGTGGACGAGCAGAGGGATCTCGGGGTACTTGTGCATAGCTCCCTGAAAGTGGGCACCCAGGTTGATAAGGTTGTTAAGAAGGCGTACGGTGTGTCAGCTTTTATTGGTAGAGGGATTGAATTTCGGTGCCGTGAGGTCATGTTACAACTGTACAAAACTCTGGTGCGGCCGCACTTGGAGTATTGTGTACAGTTCTGGTCGCCACATTATAAGAAGGATGTGGAGGCATTGGAAAGGGCGCAGAGGAGGTTTACCAGGATGTTGCCTGGTATGGTGGGAAGGACTTATGAGGAAAGGCTGAGGGACTTGAGGTTATTTTCATTGGAGAGAAGAAGGTTACAAGGTGACCTGATTGAAGCATACAAGATGATCAAAGGATTGGATAAGGTGGACAGTGAGAGCCTTTTACCTCGGATGGTGATGGCTAACACAAGGGGACATAGCTTTAAATTAAGGGGTGGTAATTATAGGACGGATGTCAGAAGTAGGTTCTTTACTCAGAGGGCAGTAAGGTCGTGGAATGCCCTGCCTGCAGCAGTTGTGGACTCGCCAACTTTAAGGGCGTTCAAATGGTCTGTGGATAGGCATATGGATAACATTGGAATAGTTTAGGTTAGAGGGTCATTGGATTGGTTCCACTGGTCAGCGCAACATCGAGGGCCGAAGGGCCTGTACTGCGCTGTTATGTTCTATGTAGCCTCACCTGCTTCACTGGGCATGGAATTCCACAAATTCACAACACTTTGTTTGAAGAAATTCCTCCTCAACTCAGTCCTAAGTCTGCTTCCCCTTATTTTGAGGCCAAGCCCCCTAGTTCTAGTTTCACCTGCCAATGGAAACAACTTACCTGCTTCTATCTTATCTATTCCCTTCATAATTTTATATGATTCTTTAAGATCTCCCCTCATTCTTCTGAATTCCAATAAGTATAGCCCCAGCCTACTCAATGTCTTCTCATAAGCCAACCCTTTCAACTCCAGAATCAATCTGGTGAATCTCCTGTGCATGCCCTCCAGTGCCAGTATATCCTTTCTCAAGTAAGGAGACCAAAACTGTACACAGTACTCCAGGTGTGGTCCAGCACTTTATACAGCTGAGACGTAACCTCACTGTTTTTAAACTCCATCCCTCTAGCAATAAAGGACAAAATTCCATTTGCCTTCTTAATTACCTGCTGCACCTGCAAACCAACTCCTTGTGATTCTTGCACAAGGACACACAGGTCCCTCTGTGCAGCAGCGTGCTGCAATTTTTTACCATTTAATTAATAGTCTATTTTGCTGTTATTCCTACCAAAATGGATGATGTCACGTTTACCAACATTGTACCCCATCTGCCAGACCCTCACCCACTCGCTTAGACTATCTATATCCCTTTGCAGACTTTCAGCATTCTCTGCACACTTTTCTCTGCCACTTATCTTAGTGTCATCCGTGAATTTTGACACACAACACTTAGTCCCCAACTCCAAATCAGCTATGTAAATCATAAACAATTGCGGTCCCAACGCTGATCCCTGAGGCACACCACTAGAAAGACAAGAGTAACATCACATAGCAGCCATGAAGGGAAGTGGTCAATAGGAATAGGGCCCAGTGAGCAAGAGGTGGGTCTTTTCAACAGATTGAACTCAAGAGAGGGAATGAGGGGAGATATAGAACATAGCTAGAGGTGCAAATTGCAAATCAATAGCTGACATGAAGGATGAATGGCCAAAAATTAAAGAGTTGGGAATTTGAGGGTTCGTATGTAAGTGACTTGGGGAAAGTTAGAACATTAACTGTAACAGAACCTGAGTGTTGGGGGAGTTCAACTCTGCTGGTACTTTGCACAGCCTCTAAATCAGAACTCTCAAAATACTATTGTGGGATTTGAACTGACATTCATTGGATTACTAATCCAGTAACGTATCTCCACACCACCATGGGAACAGTTTGGCAAGCAATATCACAAAATAAATTTAAAAAATCTATCCTAAAGCAAGAGAAAAACTTGGCAGGAGATGTTAAATCCACCTACCAGATGGTGTAAAAAGTATTTTGAAATTCATACACTGCAGACACAGTGTTTTCAAAATAATCTGTCAATGTGTAATGATGCCTCCATATCCTTGATGTATAAGTGGACTTTTGCCAACATTCTAAATGGCGGTTACACAACTGTTTGCTGGTAATTATACAGATTTAACAGGGGGCCAAGACACTAAGTCACCAACTGTACTGAGCTCTGTAAGATAAAAAGGTGAGGAAGAGAGACAAGGAGAACTTGTGGATTGAATCCCATGCATCAACATGTACACATTCTTAAAAGAAAGGAATTTCTTGATCCATTATGGTATTGTAGACTTTAACGCATTTTCAGAGGAACAGGTACAACTGCACTGACTTGCTATGACATTGTGGCCTGAGCCAGGCTTTAGTGCCAGCCTGACACATTACCCGCACCAAGTCAAGGCATTAGTTACAATGTTTTGGGTAAAATAATTCTGTCCATGTAATGTGACTTCTTCTTTCATGCGTTGCTCCAACTATGTGCATTACAGAATGTTTGAGATCGGAAGCTGGTAATGTCTATTTTTGTTTGCCAGCGTGACTGTACTCGAATGCTGTGCAGAACAAACTAGAATGTGGAAACTTTCCTAACAGGAGTCAGCAACTGTGTATATTTAGAACTAATTTCCAGGTCCCCTTAATGTTCACAATAGTCCAAAAGACATGCTGCTTAGATGAACAGGCATCGGACTGTGGCGACTAAGGGATTTTCGCAGTAACTTCATTGCAGTAATAATGGGAGCTTACATGTGACACTAATAAATAAACTTAAACATTAACTTAGAACAAGGATGCAACATTTTGCACAATGCTCTTTTAGCAGCCATGCAGGATTAGAGCTCGAGGTCACTGTGAGCTCTAGGTAAACAGAACTGGCAGCATAACTCAGAGGAATGTTGCTATAAAATGAATTTTCAATCTATTCACTTCTTTTCGTTTCTGACCACACTGTTCTCTTTGTGCTCTCTTTAAGCTCTGTTTCCTTTTACATGCCCTATTATGCATCAACATTTTCTTATCAAAGCTAGTTAGAAGTGCCTGAACGCTTATAGTGTGAAAAAGCAGCTGTAATCCAGTTTTGTAGTGTGTGTGTGTCTCCTCCAAAGACAGGATTCAAAACCAAAGCTTTGGTTTTGGAGGGGCGGCATTGTGGCACAGTGGTTAGCACTGCTGCCTCACAGCTCTATGGACTTGGGTTTGATTCCCAGCTTAGGTCACTGTCTTTGTGGAGTTTGCACGTTCTCCCTGTGTCTGCGCGGATTTCCTCCGGGTGCTCTGGTTTCCTCCCACAGTCCAAAGATGTGCTGGTTAGCTGTATTGGCCGTGCAAAATTCTCCCTCGGTATACTCGAATAGGTGCCAGAGTGTGGTGACTAGGGGATTTTCACAGTACCTTCATTGCAGTGTTGATATAAGCCTATAAGTAAGCCTTATAAATAAACTTTACATTTACTCTATGTTACTCTTGCTGCAGCTGTATAGGGCATTGGTGAGGCCGCAGCTGGAGTACTGTGTGCAGTTTTGGGCGCCGCACCTGCGCAAGGATATTTTGGCCCTGGAGGGAGTGCAGAGGAGGTTTACTAGGCTGATACCGGAGTTGAGGGGATTGAGCTATGAGGAGAGGCTGAATAAACTAGGCTTGTACTCGTTAGAGTTTAGAAGAATGAGGGGAGATCTCATTGAGACGTATAAGATGATGAATGGGATGGATAGGATAGAGGTGGAGAGACTCTTCCCGCTCAAAAAAGACAGTAGGACTAGGGGGCACAGCCTCAAGATAAAGGGGAGGCGGTTTAGAACGGAGTTGAGGAGGAACTTCTTCACTCAAAGGGTGGTGAATCTCTGGAATTCTCTGCCCGTTGAAGTGGTGGAGGCTGCCTCGCTAAATATTTTTAAGAAGCGGGTTGATGGGTTCTTGATAAGAGAGGGGATTAAGGGTTATGGGGAGAGGGCGGGAAAGTGGAACTGAGCCACAACAGATCAGCCATGATCTTATTGAATGGCGGGGCAGGCTCGAAGGGCTAGATGGCCTACTCCTGCTCCTATTTCTTATGTTCTTATGTTCTTAACTATTACCATCCCCTCCTTTCCCACTGCCTCACACTTCATTTGTTCTCCTTTTTCACATTGCCTTTTCCCATTCTTTTTCTCTCCTTAATCTGATGCATCCTTCTCCATTTCTGGTTGCCTGTCTCAATGTTTCTGCTCACCATTTAGGATATGGAAAATGTACATCAAACAAGGCTCAGCCACTTAGTTTTCTGTGGCTGATAATCCTTATTCTACCTATGGCTGGAACTTCCGACTGGCCACGGCATCTTCCAGTTCCACTAATGGCCCACCTGAGTAATGGGCTTCCCAGTGGTGGGGTTGGGGAGAGTGGGTTTGCGTTCAGAAGGAGACCCCGTTGACAACTGTGGAACATGCAAAATGATCCCCCCGCCGGCCAATGGCAGGCTACCTCTGTTTCACAATGAGTTGCATGGAAAATCCCATCCAAGATGTATGGAGTGAGTTTAGTCTGTAAGGCTATCTGTGGAAGTCTGCTGTAGTGAGAGGCATGTTATAAAAAGGTATCTATGCACAGTGGGTCAATGTATGTCCTGTATAAGATCAAAGATTGTTTTGCTGAGAGACAACTGTATTTTTACAATAACTGTGCAGCTAGGATGTTTAGTATGAATTTACAGAAGCTTTTGTTTTTGATCCTGTCTTCAGAGGAGATATACACAGTGCAAACCTGGATTTAAGGCTGCTTTTCTACACTGTTAAGGATTCAGGCACTTCTAACTAACTTTGATAAGAAAAGGTTGATGTATCATATTTTGTTACATATCCAGACAACCTGCAATTGAAATCAGAAGGAAACATTGATGAAAAACATACTTAAAAAAAAGGAATTTCTTGTTGAACTGAGCATTGCAGTACACATACGAAACGCACTGGATGACAGTGTGATACAATTAAAGTGTGGAAGAACTACAGATGGTAAAAATGGAAAAATTCACTGCGTCAATAAAATGGCCAGATTTTGAAGCGGTTGAGCAGATTGAAGGCCCCTGGCCCTCCAAACTAATTTGTGTCCTTTTCTGCAATCATATCCCACTGCACAGACATCCTTTGCCACGCACTTACCCACAAACTGACCATGCATCCATGATTTCCTCAGGAACTTTGACTTCCTGAAGCTCTATCCACTCTGCTGCTGACCTCTGACTTCTCTCTGACCATCTGAACTTCCATGACCCAGCCTCTCTTTCTGACTTACCCTCAACCTCCATTCTCTGCATTGGCCTCCAAGGCGGCCTTCACAAGACACGACGATGTAGAATCGCTGAGCAAAGACTGATAGCCAAGTTCCACACATATGAGGATGGCCTCCACCGGGATCTTGGATTCATGTCACACTATCTATGACCCCCACGACTGGCCTGGGTTTGCAAAATCTCACTAACTGACCTGGCTGGAGACAATACACACCTCTTTAATCTGCACTTAACCTTCTCTCCGCTCGCATTGTCTGTACCTTTAAGACTTGATTACGTGTAAAGACTTACATTCCAACCATTATCTTGTAAATTGAGTTTGTGTCTATATATGCCCTGTTTGTGAACACAACTCCCACGCATCTGATGAAGGGGCAATGCTCTGAAAGCTTGTGGCTTGTGCTACCAAATAAACCTGTGGAACTTTAACCTGGTGTTGTGAGACATCTTATTGTGCTTACCCCAGTCCAATGCCGGCATCTCCACATCGTGACGTCTCACTGTCCCAGGGATCAGTCGTGCACCATTGTTGCGCTCCATCTATAGCAAGTATATTTCTCCTTGGGTAAGGAGAGTAAAACTGTGCTACAGCACTACACAACTCATGTTCTCAAATCCTCTTGCAGTGAAGGCCAATATACTATTTGCCTTTTTAATTCCTTGTTGCACCTGCATGTTACTTTTCATTGACTTGTGAAAAAGGACACCCAGGGAGTTGGAACAGAGACAGTAAAGATGAAGACAAGCTGTTCAAAGAGTTGGAAGGAGGAAAGAGAGGAGGGCTGTCAGCCGGCATCTTTATCCACATTAAACAATTTTCGTAGTCCACCTCAGCCAGAGCCAGTTTGCATGTCATTATTGCTTTATGAAGGAGGTGCTCACAGAACTCTACTACCTCTTGCAGAGCTGTGGCCACAGAGCGAGGTGAAGACTGCAGTTATGAAAGTGATTGTGGTTGTGAATTTGTGCTGGGATCCTTCCAGGCTGAAGCAGGCAACATAGAATCCCTACAGTGCAGAAGGAAGCCGTTTGGCCTATTGAGTTTGCACTGATTCTCTGACAGAGTATCTTATCCAGGCCCTCTCCCGCACCCTATCCTCTAATCCACACACTTGCCGTGGCTAGTCCATCTAACCTACACAGCTTTGGACTGTGGGGGCAAATTGGAGACCTGGAGGAAACCCACGCAGACATGCAAAGAACATGCAAACTTCACACAGACAGTCACCCAAAGCTAGAATTGAATCCAGGTCCCTGACACTGTGAAGCAGCAGTGTTAACCACACTGTACCACCGTGCAATATCTGCGACATGTCCCAGTTTGTTGTCTACTGCTGCATCAGTGAGGTGACAGTCAATCTTTGTGCAAGGATAGAAGTGTTCATTGCGTTCTATCTGAATAGGGAGAAGCAGATGGAGTATACACATGACTTTGTCAGGGTGGTATACTTCTTTATGAGACAAGGTGTCATTGACTATAAACATATACCTTTGCAGAAAATGCACCTAAGTTCTGAGATGTATGAGAACCACAAAAGTTCCAACTTGCTGAATATCAGCTAGTATGCGACCACGCTCCACATGTTATCGTGCCGGTAGATACCGACTATCCCAACAACAGTCATCATGCTTTCATTTTTCAACAATTGTCTCTCAGACTATTAGCCATTAAGCCAAACATAAGGATGGCTGCTGAATGACAAGGGCTCTCCACGTATCACCTCATTACACTACTCTGAAACCCAAACACACACAGTCAGAAGCAGACTGATGGAGCACTGAAGCAATTATTCTGCTGATTGGGTCACCACATGGGCAGGTACTCTCCAGTACTCACGGGAGTACGTGTCTCGATTCCTGACGATTTGCTGTGTCCTTCACAACCAGTCACCATGAGTGCACAAGCTGTGCCACCGGTTCAGAACCAGGAGAAGAATGAGAAAAGCAATATATTCACTTTCTGATCAGGATGTCCATGATCACCTCAGACAGTTCCTGTGAACAGAATCCCAAATCTCCATTGTACAACAGACCCACACCTTACCTACTCTATGCTGTATGGACCATCACATTGGCTCTTGACCACAATTCTTGATTTGATTTATTACTGTCACATGTATTGGAATAAAGTAAAAACTATTATTTCTTGAGCGCTATATAGACAAAGCGTACCATTCATAAAGTACATAGTGAAGAAGGAAAGGAAAGGGTGCAGAATGTAGTGTTGCAGTCATAGCTAGGGTGTAGAGAAAGATCAACTTGATATAAGATAGGTCCATTCAAAAGTCTGATGTGATGGTAGCAGGGAAGATGGTTCTTGAATTGGTTAGAACGTGATCTCAGAATTTTGTATCTTTCTGCTGTGGAAGAGAGTATGTCCAGGGTGTGTGAGCTCCTTGATTATGCAAGCTGTTTATCTGAGGCAGCAGGAAATGTAGTGGAGTCAATGAATGAGAAGCTGATTTGTGTCATGGACTCAGCTTTGTTCACAAGCTTTTGTAGTCCCTTGTGATTTTTGGACAGAGCAGGAGTCATACCAAACTGTGATACAACCAGAAAGTATGCTTTCTGTACTGCATCTGTAAAAACTAATGAGAGTCAGAGTGGACATGCCAAATTTTGTTAGCATCCTGGGAAAGCTGAGGTGTTGCTGGGCTTTCTTAACTATAGCTTTGGCGTGGATGGACCAGAGCAGGTTGTTGGTGATCTGGACACTTGGAAATTTGAAGTTGTTGTGCATTTCCACTTCATCTGGAATATAAAAGTCATGCAATAATCATTCAGAAACATTTATAGCTAACTAACCATCTTAATATTCCTTACAATGGTCGAGTTGTCTGTGTTGTGAGTATATTTGCCTGATCTAGTTCTCCTATGGGCTTCTACATAGCTGGTGAAAACCTGCTACCTTTCAGTGGGGGAGACAGCAAATGACCTTGCTGGATGCCTTTGAGCAGTTGTGGGCTAGAAGGCCCGGCTTCAGGTTACGACACCTCAGCCTAGAATGCAGCACTTTGCTCTGGCTGGTTGACAGAAAACAGCAAGGGCAAGGACCATGTGGCTTTCGTGGGAAGGCAAATGGTGTCTCCCTGAGGAAGGACATTAGGGTTGTGTTGCACAGAGCCACTACCATTCCTCAGCAATGTTAGTAACCTACTGGAACACAGACTGCTGAAACCCTGCAGGACCACTTGAGCTCTTGTGTCCACAGTTAGGATGGCAGTAATCTGAGCCTGCAAGATATGAAGCTGGGCATGCAGTGATTTCAGTACCTCATCACTGCAGCATTCAGAGGGTGGGTGACCTCTGGTTGTACTCCAATGGAAGCTGAGACAGTGGCCATCACAACTGATCATGATCTGATCTGCAAATGTTCTAATGGAGTTTGCCAACACTTGCGTGCTGAACAAGATGGGCTCCAAACTCTGTGCATAACAATGCACAAGGCAAGTACCCCATGCTTCTTGACAATTATATCAAGCTTCCTGGCAGGCCTGCTAATGTGCCAAGCATTCATTTGCATACCCACCAAACCTTTTTCTCTGAAGTACCCTATCAAAGTCCTCATCTGAGTTGTCTGCAGCAGAACCCCTGAGTGTCATCAAGTGACGGTACTTCATCTGTCTCTTGTTCCTCTTGCACTCCATATTGTCTCATGAGGACTTGACCAGGTGACAATTCTGGGGCAAGTTAATGATAACCAGAACCGTCCCCTTCATGAGGGTGAGGATATCAAGCCATGCTTGTTTCCTGCTGGCTACCTGCTGCTATTGCCTATTACAGACCATTGTGCTCTGCAACATAGAGGGAAGTGTGCTACTGAGTGGTGCAATCTGTTGCAGTGATGTGCCTTTCATATTTGAACAGCTTGCATTGTGAGCAAGCTATGAGATGTAAATATGGGGCTTTAGAACATAAGAACATAAGAAATAGGAGCAGGAGTAGGCCATCTAGCCCTTCGAGGCGGGGCAGGCTCGAAGGGCTAGATGGCCTACTCCTGCTCCTATTTCTTATGTTCTTATGTTCTAAAGCCCCATATTTACATCTCATAGCTTGCTCACAATGCAAGCTGTTCAAATATGAAAGGCACATCACTGCAACAGATTGCACCACTCAGTAGCACACTTCCCTCTATGTTGCAGAGCACAATGGTCTGTAATAGGCAATAGCAGCAGGTAGCCAGCAGGAAACAAGCATGGCTCGATATCCTCACCCTCATGAAGGGGACGGTTCTGGTTATCATTAACTTGCCCCAGAATTGTCACCTGGTCAAGTCCTCATGAGACAATATGGAGTGCAAGAGGAACAAGAGACAGATGAAGTACCGTCACTTGATGACACTCAGGGGTTCTGCTGCAGACAACTCAGATGAGGACTTTGATAGGGTACTTCAATGGGGATCATTGTTTTCAGATCCACTGAAAGATCTGAGACAGAGGAAGATACTTACTCATGAATCTGAGACAAAGGGAGGCACTCACTATTTTGTTAAATGGACCTTTCCATTTTAATATTTGCTTCCGAAGTGCCATGGGGAAAGCAAGACAATTGAAGTGTGAAATTGTTTGGAGAATGTAAGGATGAGAAGATGAGCAAAAACAGATCTCACTTTGAGCTGCCATTTATTTGTTTCTCATTTTCTGCTCCAAATTCGGATGCTTTTCTTTTCTAGTCACCTTTACCTGTTTCTGACTCTGACTCTACTCATTCAACATCTTAAAAGCTGTCCGCTTGAACCTGCATTCCATCTCTGCTTGGTTTTATTGATTTATTTTAACATTAATGGCTACTATATTTGTGTTATTTATATCAGTTCAAGTAGATTCTTTGGTCCTTCTGCTCTTGTTCTAACGGGAACTGCAGAGTTAGTGAATTATTTTATCAGAATTACAATAGGTGATGTAGTGACAGGATCTTGCAGTGTTACTCTTAAATCCATCTCAAATTCCTCTCTCCAGTTCCTTTCTCCTTTCCTCAAGTACTGATTCACTGCTCGTGTACAGCTTTACTCTGAGGGATCTCTCGACTATCTCACATCCACATATTCTTTATTCATCTCTGGATCTTGCCTATGAATGTCATTCAGAAATTTGACTGTGGAGGACTTCACATGTGAGCTTGACCCTTGGGCAGTGCCACAGTTGTGAGAAAGGGTGGCATCTTTACCTATCAGCCATCGTGGACACCTTATCTCTATGAAGTTTAAAAGACATGCCATTGAGCCAGTTAATTAAAATTTAAAAGACAGTAGCAATGATGAAGAATTTTTGGGACATAATGCTATCACTAGCTATTTTAGTTGGGTCGATAGCTGTGAACTTAAATAAATTCTAGCATTTGGGTTGGCTCCGATGAATCTGCAGCAGTAGATTGCCCCCTGGTGGTTGTACAAAATTGTCCTGCAAAGTGTTTTGTTACAGATTGGGGAATTTCAGCAGCTGTTCTGTTCTCCCACTGTAACTTCAGGCAAAACATCCGAGATATGGCATAAGTGGCTGTTTGTGCTATTTCTGCAAGATTTCCACTGGAGAAATTTCATAGAAGTGCTACTCATCCATGCACCGTTTACATTAACAAATTATAACTGCTGTGAATTTCCATGTGGGTCCCTCCGAGCTACTTCTGCATGGAGGAATGACATTAGCAGTGCACATTCTGTTATGTCTCTTTTTACTACATGTATCAACAATTCTCTTCCTTTCTTAGTCTCTCTCTCTCTCTCTCTCTCGCTGTTCCTGTCAAACATTGCATACATCTTCCTGTGCTATTATTTCACAAATTGTAAAGATTTATACATGAAAACACTAGAACAGTGTGGAATCATACAATCTTACAGCATAAGATGAGGCCATTCAACTCCATATCTGCACTAGCTCTTTCAAAGAACTGTTCAATTTTCTCCCACACTGCAGCTTTTTTTCTCTGTAAATTAGCCCTTTTCATGGCACGGTGGCACAGTGATTAGCACTGCTGCCTCACAGCACCAGGGACCGGGGTTCAATTCTGGCCTCAGGTGTTGTGTGGAGTTTGCATGATCATCCTGTGTCTGTGTGGGTTTCCTCCGGGTGCTCTGGTTTCCTCCCACAGACCATAGATGTGCGGGTTAGGTTGATTGGCCATGCTAAAATTGACCTTAGTGTCAGGAGGATTAGAAGGGTAAATATGCGGGGTTACAGGAGTAGGGGCATGGTAGGATTGTGGGCGGTGCATACTCAATGGACCGAATGGCCTCCTTCTGTACTGTTGATTCTATGAAACAAACATCTAATTGTCTTTTAAAAGACCTTATAGAGTGTTATATTATCATTCTTTCAGGTGGTGTGTTCCAGATGTTAAGAACATCCTACATAAAGAAATTTCTCTTCATTTCGCCTCTAGTTCTTTGAGCAAACATTATGTTAATTCTATGGTTTCAACATAATGTAGGCTTACATTATGTAATGTAATGTGAAAATCCCCTAGTCGCCCACTCCAGTGCTTGTTTGGGTACACTGAGGGAGAATTTAACATGGCCAATGAACCTAACCCGTACATCTTTTTGGAATGTGAGAGGAAACCGGAACCCCCAAAGGAAATCCACACAGACACAGGGAGAACGAGCAAACTCCACACAGACAATGACTCAAACCGAGAATCGAACTCGGATCCCTGGTGCTGTGAGGCAGCAGTGCTAACCACAGTGCCACCTGTGTGAAGTCTCATTCTTTTAGGTTTTACTCATTGTTGGAGGTATAACAATAGCAAGTTTCTGTCCTATGACCCTCTCTGTCTCAATCCCAGCTTCCATTTCATCCATTTTGATTTCTGTCCCAGATTTGAAATTTAATTAAATATTCTAAATGACAGTTCATTAGTTCAAACGCTGTGCTACTGTTTAATAGTTTTCTAATTCGATTGATTGAGGAGATACATAGTCTCTTGTCTTGTTACAAAGATCCCTATAAAGGGCACAAACTATTTTGGTTTCATAATGTCGATGCTAAATTCTAAATCAACATCCCAAAGAATGTCAGTGGGTGCAAAGAACTGTAATGAGATGCCTGACCTCATTGTTGCCAACAGAGCAACATCCAGTCAGGACTGAAATCCAAAAAAAAAATGTATTTTCTAAACATTTTCCAAAGTCATAAATTGGCCATTTATTATGCTGCTAAGCAACTGGGAACACTAGTATACAAAATTAAATTTATAGATGTAGAATTCTATTTATTATGAAATGAGAAAAAATCATATAAAATCCCAAGAGAGGTGTTACTTTTGTAAATTAGTTTTAGTAAGGCATGGGGTGGTCAGTGACCCTCACTTTATTTTCTTTACTTTATTATGGACGAGAGAAATGTGGATAATTTTCCCCTTTTCTCATCTCTCAACTGACCATAACATTATGCATTGTGTGGAAGGAGTGTTTTAACTCCTTGAGAGCTGTGCCTCTAAAGAGAGGGCGGCAAAACACACTTTCTTCAGTTTAAATCAAAGTCAACATTGATTTTTCACAATACTTCAAATCTAAACACAACAAACATCCATTTCTCAGACACACAGGCAAGAAAAGATCATATTGAAAGATTTAACATGCACATAAATGAGAAGGTTAATAAAAAGGTCACTTCTTCAAACAGTTATTCAGATGGTGGTTGAAATGCAGCCGACCTAAAGGATTATCTCTTGGTTCACTAAAGATAAAGGAGGTTCACAGCTTCTGGCCTTTACAGGTGAAATTGTGGTTGAGATCCTGTCATGAAGATTATAATCCTGCAGTTAAAACAAATTATCCCATCTCCACTCAATCTATCATCAAGTCGGTGCTGACTTGATGGGCTGAGTGGCCTCTTCTGCACAGTGGGGATTCTGTGAAGTAGATTTTAAGGTATGTATTAAAAGAGGAAATTGAGGTGGAGGAGCAAAGAGGAGTAAGGAGGTGATTCCAGAATCTAAGCTATACGCAGTTGAAGGCATGGCCACCAATGTCAAAACAATTAAAATTGAGGGTGCACAAGACACTTTAATTAGACGAGCACAGATGTCTCAGGGGATTATAGGGCTGGTAGAGATTTTTGACGTAGGAACGGGTGAGGCCACAGAAGTATTTGAAAATGAGGATGAGAATTTTATCATCGAGACATTGCTTGACAGGGAGTCAATTTAGATCTGCGAGCCCAGGCCAGGATGGACATTCAGCCATTCAGCACACAGACAGTCAAGACCTCAAGGTTACAGAGGGTAGAATGTGGGAGACGAGCCGGGAGTTTGTTGGAAGAATCAGGTCCACTGTTAAGAAGAGCAGATGAGCTGAAGCAGTGGAGAAGTCAGGCCACTGTTACAGAGATGAAAATAGGTGGTCTTAGTGATAGCACAAGCGTGAGACCAAATGTTCATTTCATGATCAAATGTGACACCAAGGTTGTGAATGGCCTGATTTAATCTAAAACTGTTGCCACTCCATGAATTGTGTTTCTTTTATTTAAAGTCCCTGAAATAACTCTTGCAGTTTGGGATCTTTTAGTTGTTTTTAAAGCCTCAGCATATCCAGGTGAATAAAAAAAAAGTTAAGCCTGAGATGCAAGGTAGTTCAGGTGCTATTGAGCCAGCTTTCATTTTGTTGCCTTGCTGACTGAAGCACTCAGTAGCTTTTCTCACTGATTGATAATGGCTTCACGCAAAATGTGAGGGAAGATTTCTCATCTCCTTTAGAGTGTGCTATGAATAAAGATAGACACTGTCACAGGCAGTCTAGCTTTTGCAAACAAGACACAACACAAGAAGTCAGGGTGTAAAGAATCCTAGAACATTCGAGAGAGGAGTTCAAGAAGCATGATAATTCTATTACTGGTGCAAGTTTTGTCATTATTATCAATGCAATTGTCAAATACTGTGCCTTAATGACAGTGATTATTATCCATTTAATTTGCATAAGGATTTAATATGCCTAATGTCGCCGACAAGTAGTATATAGTGTAGTTCACCCACGGAAAACAGTGTGAAAAAACCTCAGGGTTTCCATGGGAATATCACTGCTTAAAGGCTGAGATAATAGGTAACAAAGCCACAGACAAAAAAACAGGTTCATCAAAGGCTGAGACTGATTATTGCCAAGAACTACCAACTCCATATGTGAAATTGTCCTGTCTTTTTCAAAAATGTGACCTAACTTGGGAACCAGCAAATCAAAACAAAACATTAAGATAAATTCCACCAAGAACCCTATTTGGCAATTTTTAAAATATATTCTGACACAAAGCTACTGCACTTCTCTGATTTTGCATCAATAAGGAAATAGTGTCAGTAAAGAATGCTTTCATCAGTTTGGGTTTGCCATAGATATCTTCTTAGTTTAATTGTTACCAATCACTCACTTAAATTGTCTGAGTATTTTAATTTTCTGAAAGTTGACTCCCATGGCCTATATTTACTTTTAAGTAGACTTTTAAACAACATCCCCTTACGATCTGGAACAGATGCTCATGTCTTTTGTACTTGTGTTTCTTCAGTATCTCTGAAGACAGGCCAAGAGAACATTGGAAGCATTGTTATGAATTGATAATCTGCTTTATTTCCCATTGGGTGGACATACAAAACAATTACAGTGGATTCAATTATTCTCATGAATACAAATTATTTTTACGTATGATTATGCTACAACAGCCCACTTCAGTGAATCAGTCTTACATCAAGTAAGATGGTGAATCATCTTGCTTCACTTAAAACTGGTTATTTAATAAACAATTCAACACCTAAAAATCTGTCATTTGACAGTTTCACCAAGAATAACACAGTGGATGGGATTTTACAGCCTTGCTTGTCCCAAAACTGTAAAATCCCACCCAAGGCCAACGGACCTTCCCATTAAAATTAAAATGGCAGAACTGCCATTGAGTCCACCTCAACCACAATCGCACCCAGGTTCAATCTCCGTAACCTTATGTATTTACTTTTGCTAATCCCCCTGACACTAAGGGACAATTTAGCATGGCCAATCAACCTAACTGGCAGATCTTTGGACTTGGGAGGAAGCCGGATTACCCAGAGCAAACCCATGCAGACAAGGGGAGGAAGTGCAAACTCTATGCAGACAGTCACCCAAGGCTGGAATCAAACGTAAGTCCCTGGACCTGTGAGGCAGCAGTGCTAACCACTGTGCCACCCCCTTACCACTCCAATTCCTGTGGCGGGCAGGGTGGTAATGTTCCGGCCATTATCTGATAAGGGTTCATTATAAATGCAGATGGGTTGAGTAGGCTGCAGCTGAATGATAAACGTGCACACCTTGCATAAACCTAAATATACTTGAAATTGATATTTGTTCTATTCCAGAAGGCTAAGTGCTAAAGGTTAGTCCTGGAGCCATTTTTCACTCAGTATTTGTGACAACCGTCAGAACTTAAATGCAAAATTCCTGATTGGCCTCCCAGTAGGATTCATAGAATATGAGCTCCCTGGTAATAAGTAATTACCTAAACAAGTGGAATTTGTATCCTGAGTCCTTTAGAGACAGGCCCCTGAGTGGGTCCCATATTCTATTGTCCCAAAGGGACTTGTGCACATGTACCACAGTGTTGTGGTTTAACTTTTGCTTTATAAAATAAAACACTGTTCCTTTCCAGTTGGCTTCCTGAGTTATTAGACAAATATACATATTTGCAGAGTGCAACATTACAAACGTACATCTCCAAACTGAACCGCACCATAAAATGTTTCTTTGTATGCGCTCAAATGAAAACTCAATTAATGCCCTCCATCTGCTTATGATTAAACACAACTGATATATAATTAACAATACTGATTATTTCAAATCAACGGAATTAGACTGTTCTTGTTAAAATACATCGCACTCCACAATCGGTCATGATGAATGGATGGGTTCACAAACTAATTGGACAGCAGTTTAGTTGGCTTTCAATAACTGATATGCTCTTGATTCTGTGATCTCAGAAATATTTTCATTTCTCTCCTGGACTGCAAATCCAGACATAATGGTGAAGAAATAAAATACTGTGCATGCTGCAAATCTGAAATAAAAACAGAAATATACAGCAAGCAACCTGTAGAGTGTGAGAAACAGAGTTAATGCTTCATCAGGGTTTCATTGAGAGGCCATTGACCTGAAAAGTTAACCCTGCTTCTCTCTCCAAAGATTCAACCAGACATTTACATTTTCCAATATTTTTTTTAAATTTTGTATTTCCAGCCTCTGCCATGTTTCATTTGTGTATAAGGTTAACGGGAGATTTAATAGAGGTGTTTAAAATTGTGAAGGGTTTTGGTAGAGTAAATAAAGAAAAACTGATTTTGATGGAAGACGGATCAGTAACTATACCAATTTTGGGTAATTGGCAAAATAATTGGGCAACACGGGGAAAAACCAATCAAGCAGTGAGTTGCGGTGATGTGGAATGCATGACTAAAAGATTGAGGGAAGCAGATTCTCTTTTGGAGAATGGAGAGGGAGATAATTAGTTTTAAAACTGAGAAATTCTCTGCTTTACCAGCAACGTGAGAGCTAATTACTGTAGAGTAGGGGAGGGAAGATGAGCTTTTTCAGAGCACGTGCCTGTGAATTAAAATGTTACTGCTTATTAAAATCTCCATTCACATCCAGTATTGAACTTCATTTTTCTTCCTCTGTTGTAAGGGAACCTTCTCACAGGCTGCTGGAAAACTTTATCAAGAACAAGAACATTGCTTCTGCGTGTCAACTGGATGGCCCCTTGAACAATATTGCACTCCTCCCCAGTCACACAGTGTGCGAGATGGGGGAGCTGACACAAATAGGTAAAGCACCAAACAAATTGTGAGCCTGTTTTAGATTAAACTGAATTTTCTAATAGGGCAAGCAGCAAACCTTGTCTCAGTGTGGAAGTGTGCATGTGCTGTCCCAATTGTATAAGGGAGAGAGGTGCAAACTGCTGTGTAAAAATGTGTAAAATGTGTGTCTATGAAGGGCACTTGATGCCATTTTGGTGCAAAAGTATGAGTTTGAGAACTGCTTTCAGTGGCATAGTTCATTTATATTTTTACAAATTTCTCTTTCTAAATTTTGGAGCTGATAAATATGCACAATTATTCTATATATTTGGATTTGGAGGAAGGAACTGGAGGCACTGTTGCTAAGTTTGCAGATGATACAAAGATATGTAGAGGGACAGGTAGTATTGAGGAAGCAGGGGGGCTGCAGAAGGTCTTGGACAGATTAGGAGAGCGGGCAATGAAGTAGCAGATGGGATACAACATGGAAAAGTGTGAGGTTATGCACTTTGGAAGGAGGAATGGAGGCATAGACTATTTTCTAAATGGGAATATGTTTTGGAAATCAGAAACACAAAGGGACTTGGGAGTCATTGTTCGAGATTCTGTTAAGGTTAACATGCAGGTTCGGTCAGCAGTTTGGAAAGCAAATACAATGTTAGCATTTGTGTTGAGAGGGATAGAATACAAGAGCAGGGATGTACTTCTGAGGCTATACAAGGCTCTGGTTAGACCCCATTTGGAGTATTGAGAACAGTTTTGGGCCCCATATCTAAAAAAGCATCTACTGGCCTTGGAAAGGGTCCAGAGGAGGATCACAAGAATGATCCCTGGAATGAAGAGCTTGTCATAGAAGGAATGGTTGAGGACTCTGGGTCTGTATTTGTTGGAGTTTAGAAGGATGATAGGGGATCTTATTGAAACTTACAGGATACTGCGAGGCCTGGATAGAGTGGACGTGGAGAGGATTTTTCCACTAGTAGAAAAAACTAGAACCAGAGGGCACAACCTCAGGATAAAGGAACAATCGTTTAAAACAGAGATGAGGAGGAATTTCTTCAGCCAGAGAGTGGTGAATCTGTGGAACTCTTTGCCGCAGAAGGCTGTGGGGGTCAGGTCATTGAGTGTCTTTAAGACAGAGATAGATAGGTTCTTGATTAATAAGGAGATCAGGGGTTAAGGGGAAAAGGCAGGAGAATGGGGATGAGAAAAAAAATCAGCCATGATTGAAAGGCACAGTAGACTCGATAGGCTGAGTGGCCTAATTCTGCTCCTATGTCTTATAATCTAAATATCAATTATTGTAACAGATCCAACATGATATAACATTCTGGGAGTAATTGATATTTGCACATTGTTGAATTGACCTCAAAGTAAAGTTGGCTTTGAGTAAATAATGTGGAAAGAGAGTATTCATATATTGTTATACATGTTTTCCTCACTTTAGCCATCTAATAATCTCTTTTTTATATAAATGTATTTTTATCCTGTTGTTCTGGTATCGAATAATTGTGCATATTTATCAGCATAAAAAGAAATTATTTATTTGCATACTTCGACCCAAGGGAAATGTTAACATGATTTGAACTCATAAAGACAGCCAAGTTTAAAATGGGTGTGTCTCAGGTGAAATAAATAAACACTGAAATAAATGGTGTTTATTTGCTTCACCTAATGGCATGGAGTTGAGTGAAAAGTGCCATTCAGTAAACTACACCTTGTAATCAGTAAGTCACTTTGTGGTTCAGATTTCGAAATCAAGAGCATGGGACTTTATTACCCACTCACTCAATCTATTTATGTTTTTGCAACCTTTGTTTCCTCACAGTCTATTTGATATCATCGGCAAATGTTGAAAATACATTACACTCCCTCATCTAAATCATTGATATAAAGTATAATAACTGAAGTCTAAGCAACGATCCTTATTGATTTCCACCTTGCGTGGCACGGTAGTACAGTGGTTAGCACTGCTGCCTCACAGCACCAGGGATCTGGGTTTGATTCCCCGCTTGGGCCACTGTCTATATAGAGTTCGCACATTCTCTCTGTGTCTGCGTGGGTTTCCTCTGGGTGCTCCGATTTCCTCCCACAATGTGAAAGTCATGCTAGATAGGTGTGTCAATCTGAACAGGCATCGGAGTGTGGTGACTAGGGGTATTTCACAGTAACTTCATTGCAGTATTTAATATAAGCCCACTTGTGACTAATAAATAAACTTTTACTTTAGTTACAGGTCACCAATTCAAAAATGACACATTTGTTTCTACTGTCTGTCTTCTATCTTTTATGATGTGGAGATGCTGGCGTTGGACTGGGATAAATACAGTAAGAAGTCTCAACACCAGGTTAAAGTCCAACAGACTTATTTGGTAGCAAAAGCCACCTGTGGCTTTAACCTGGTGTTGAGACTTCTTACTGTATTTATTATTCTGTGTTTTAAATAAGACTTCTTATTCTGTGTTTTAAACAACCCATGAGCCTTCTAGAATCATAGAATCCCTACAGTACAGAAGGAGGCCATTCGGCCCATCAAACCTGTACCGATAACAATCCCACTCTAGCCCTATCCCTGTAACCCCAGATATTTACGCCAATAATTCCCCCGACATCCCTCTAACATGAAAGAGCAACTCAGTACAATCAATCAATCTAACCTGCACATCTTTGGGCTGTCGGAGGAAACTGGAGCACCCAAAGGAAGCCCATGCAGACGTGGAGAGAATGTGCAAACTCCACACAGACAGTCACCCAAGCCGGGAATCAAACCCGGGTCCCTGGCTCTGTGAGGCAGCAGTGCTAGCCACCGTGCTGCCTCAATTTTGTGTATCAAGCCCTTTCACTATAGAGATTGATTTTTGAGATTCCAAATACATTATATTCATCGGTTTTCCCTTATCCGCCCTTGTTACATTCTCAAAAACCCGTAACAGATTTGTCAACATAATTTCCATTTTATAAAACCATGTTGACTTTGTCCAATTATATCATGATTTTCGAATGGCCCTGCTCCCTTGTTCCTAATAATAAGTTCTAGCATTTTTCTTACTACCAATATCAGGCTAACTGATCCAGTTTACTGTTTTTATTATTTGATTTGTTACATGTATTAGTATACATTGTTTCTTGCGCGCTGTACAAAGCATATCATTCATAGGGAAGAAAAGGAGAGGGTGCAGAATGTAGTGTTACAGTCATAGCGAGGGTGTAAAGAAAGACCAACTTAATATGAAGTGGATCCATTCAAACATCTGATGGCAGCACAGAAGAGGCTCTCCCTGCTTTCTTGAATTGGAGGGTTACAGCTTCTACCTTTAATCCATGGGGCATGTATGCATTGTGGAGTGATTCATTACCGATGATAATAGGAAAATGCTGATGCAGGAGCACTCCAAAAACATTCTGTCATGAAAAAACAGATAATTAGCAGTTATCCTTTTATAACTGAGAAATGCTGCAATCCATAAAATTCCAAAAGAGGAAAGATTGATTCTGTGGATGGACTGACATGTTTCTGACATTGCTTTGCTGTCATTGTAGGAGATGTATGGATACTTCATTTTCTATTTGTGTTGTGTGTGATGATGAGGAAACAGAGATTGATTTGGAAACATTGTTTGGATCATCGTGCTTTTAAAGGTCTGTTTGTGACAGTCATCACTTCAAACTGCCGATATATCATTTGAAAATGGAGGGAATGTGTTGAGTCGAGTCTTGTGAATTGAATTTATTTGCTGATATCCTGTTACCTGGACAGCAAAAGACAAAAATAAATGTTTGAAGCAACACATGATTTATTGAAGCACAGAATTGAATTCACTGCCTTCAGGCACTTTTAACAGCTTATGCCTTGCTCAAGGAGAGGAGAAAATGCACATTGGGACTAGTTATCATCTATTCAACATAAATTCTGTGTGTTGTTGGAGTATCTTATTGTGTTAGAAAATTAGATGAGTATGATAATGTGTGTGTGTGTGTTTGTGTGTGTGAGACAGAAGGTGGACAATGGGGAAAGAGCAGAGAAGTATGACTAATTTGCTAGCTACTCCAAAGAACTAGTACAAACACTGCGGGTTGAGTGGCCTTCTCTGTGCTGAATGATTCTATGGCTGCAATCCATTCCATTAATTTTGGTAGTTTTGCAAACATTTAGAAGTTTGATTACTCAGATACATGATGGTTAGGCCATGTCCTAATGAATGATTACCATGCAGAGTACGTATACATACTTTCCGCCATTCAGATTTGTTGTTTGTTATTGTTGCTTGCTGGCTGCCAGTAGAACATGGCAAAGTCTAAAAAAAAACAAACCATGCATGGCTTATTTCAGTCTCTGTTTTGTGCTTGCAGGTGTTGTCCAGCATCTGCTCAATGGTGAACATTTGCGTGACACTTATGTTAAGAAACACAAACTGCTGCCTGACAACTGGACAGCAAAACAACTGTACGTGGAATCAACAGGGAAAAGCCGGACGCTACAGAGTGGACTAGCTCTGCTGTACAGTCTATTGCCAAAATTTGATTGGGGAAAGATACACATCCGGTACCAGTGGAGCACCATTTTCTGCTCAAACAGCTGTGATTGCCCAATGCGTAATCACTATCTGGAGGAGGAACAGCGACGCCAGTACAACTTGCGGGTTAAGAATGGCCTACTGGAGCAGACATACATAGACATGGCAAAAATCGTGGGGATTCCTACAAGACGGTTAAGAGCAGCTAATCCCATTGACTCCCTACTGTGCCATTTCTGTCACAATGTCTCATTCCCATGCACAGAAAATGGCTGCATTAACTTGAACCACTTTAAAGTCATCAAGACGCATCAGCTGGAGGATGAACGAGACCGGCAGAGGAAGAAGCTGTATTATAAATACGCACTACTTGCAACCCATCCTATTTTAAACCAGACTGTCACTCGCATGCAACAAATTGCTCAAGGAAAAAAGGAAGAGATTTTTGCTCTGTACTCTGCTCATGATGTTACTGTGGCACCCCTGCTAAATGCGTTGGGCATTCCTGATGCCAGTTTTCCACGATTTGGTGCCCGAATAATCTTTGAACTCTGGAAAAATGGAAGAGACAAAAGACAGAATTTTATTCGCATTCTTTATAATGGCGATGATGTCACATTCCAAACCTCATTCTGCTCTCGGCGAAAAGGATATTCCAAACAACTCCTCTGTCCTTTGGAGAGTTTCCTGAATTTTGTGAGAAAGGACATGTTTGCAGTTTTTAACAGCACAAATTATTATGATGCATGCCACAGGAGGGTATTTTGAATATGTCAGCTGCTGCAGCCTCAGTGTTAAGCTGTGTTTTGTGTGTCTTAAATATTGTGGATTTGAACTGCTGATGTTATATTTTGATGAGAACATTCCTTTCCCAAAAGCAGAGTTGTTTTATTTCCAATGACAATAAATTATAATGTGGATTGTACGAATTTCATGATCCAATCATGTGTAATCCAATCATATAATACTGTGTTCAAGGGACGACATCATCATGTTCTGGATTACAAATTCCATTGCAATAAGCATAGGCCCAATAGTTTTAAAGCTTTCTAAAATAATCCAGGGACAAGATAGAGGCACTATTACACATTTTTCATGGGCACGATTTTTCCACCTTGCTTCGCTGTTTGCGTAGCGGGATGGGAAATGCCAGCAGGAGGCCGGTTGTGATCTTCCCAGGCCATTCTCTATGACGTTATCAGCGTCACACTGTTTAGCGAGCTCCAGGCAGTATTGTACGGGCTGACTTGGATTTTCGACCTTGCTGCAGGAGGTCCATACCAGTGGGGATCACACCTGGTCCCCAGCAAAGGAGATCAGATGTGATGGCTTAGCTGGTGGGACTGGAGGCCATTGAGGCCCCGTGGGAGATCGGGGTGGGGGGGGAGAGCGGGGGCAGTGCTACACTGCTATGGGCAGTGACAAGGGAGGGGCGGAGCGTGAGGGGGGTAATAGATGGGGGCGGAGCCACATTGGGGGGAGGTAGCAGAGGAAGGAAAGGGAGAGGTAGCAGAGGAAGGATGGGGAGGGAAAAGGGGGATTCTGCATCAGGGGGTTGGGACTGAGATAGGATCAGGGCCAGCCATCGGAAGCCTGATAGCCCCTGAGCACGCAGCTGCCAGCCTCTCCAGTGAGTTTAGGCTTTGTCCCCTCCATACTGGTGTGAATCTCTTGACAGCCCCTGTATTACTGATTGCACAAAGTACTGTAAATTCATTTATCTCAGCTAGTCCAAAAAACAGGTGGGAAAACCTCCATTTTCCCATCCGTTCGGCACTTAAATTTATTTTAGGAAAACTGCACCCCATATTTTTGAGGAAAAGGTGTAGTTTCAGATAACCTTCAGCTAGCTGGTTTTATTTAAGCACTTAGATTTATTTTAGGAAAATTTTTGAGGAAAAGGTGTAGGTTCAGATAATCTTCAGCGAGCTGGTTTTATTTAAGCAGGGAGATAGATCGTGCCCAGGTGAACTATAAACTAGGCAACTCAACAGTGATAAGGGAAAAAGAATTAAACCTCTATTAAAGAACAAAATAGAAGAATATCTGTAAAGTAAGAGTGTAATGAATAGTCAACATGATTTTAGAAGGAAAAGCCTTGCATGACAAACCCATTGAATTATTTGATGTATTTGATGAGAGTGACATGGAGAGTCCGATGGTGGCATTAATCAGAAAGCTATGACCCAGAGCGCTTTAGTGATTGTGTTGTTTAGATTTGTGTTTTTGCTTAGCTTCACAAAATTATGAGAGGCATGGACAAAGCGGATAGTCAAAAGTTTTTTCCCAGGGTGGAAGAGACAATTACTAGGGGGCACAGGTTTAATGTGCGAGGGGCAAGGTTTAAAGGAGATGTATGAGGCAGTTGTTTTACCCAGAGGGTGATGGGTACCTGGAACTCATTGCTGGTAGAAGTACTGTAAACGGTAATGACTTTTAAGGGGCATCTTGACAAATACATGAATAGGATGGGAATAGAGGGATATGGTCCCAGGAAAGGTAGGGGCTTTTAAGTCAGGCAACGTAGTCAGTGCAGGCTTGGGGGGCCGAAGGGCCTGTTCCTGTGCTGTAATTTTCTTTGTTCTTTGTTCAGTTGTGGTCTCCTTTAACTTTGAGCTCTGAGTCAATTGGTGGCTAATTTCAAATAATTTGGTATCTGATGGTCCAAAGAGACTTGCATGATTTACACCATTTGGAAGAGAAATAGGCATCTCAACAGTTAAATCTCAAATGAAGTTGAGCTTGAAATATTCCATGGTACAATGAGCTGTTACATAACACACAAGTAAACTGGAATAAATTTCAAGACTTCCTAATTATACAGACATCATTCATGAAAGTAAAATTATGGACCTTATGTGGAAATATGTTGGAAAGTTTTCCTTTGAAATACAAGGAAAAGATTGAATTGTAAGTTTCAAGTGATTTAGTTAAGCGATTTTTTTCAACTTACAATTGAGTGGGAATCTAATAGGACATTTTCAAGTTGACAGACAATAAATAGTGGAGTGCCGGAAGAATCAATTCTGGGGCCTTGGCTATTTTCAATCTATTTTAATCTATTCTTAGCTGAAGAGACAGGGTAATGTATCTAAATTTGTAGGTGATACAAAACCAGGTAGTGATGAAACCTGTGAAGAGGACACAAAGAATTATAGGACCGGACCTTTTGTGGTATGACGATCATTGCAGAATAGAGGTGCTGCCTAAGGAGTATTGGTGAGTTCTGCAGGGCACCTTGTAGATGGTACACACTGTTGCTACTGTGCATCAGTGATGGAGAGAGTGAATGTTTCTGGATGGGGTGCCAATCGAGCAGGCTGCTTTGTCCTGGATGTTGTTAGGATTCTTGGCTGTTTTGGAACTGCACTTTCAAGCAAATGGAGAGTATTCCATAACATTCCTGACCAGTGTCTTGTAGATGGTGGACAGGCTTTGGTGAGTTACTCATTGCAGGATTCCTAGCCCCTGACCTGCTCTTGTAGCCATAGGAATTATATGCTCAACCAATTCAGTTTTTGATCAATGGTACCCTCAGGATTTTGATAGTGAGGATTCGTGATGGTAACACCATTGATTATCAAGGGGTGATGGTCATTGCTTGGCACTTGACTATTACTTGCCACTTATCAGCCCAAGCTTAGATATTGTCTGGATCTTTCTGTGTTTGGACATGGACTGCTTCAGTGTTTTAGGAGTCACGGATGGTGCTAAACATTGTGCAAGAATCAACAAACATTACCATCTCTGACATTAGGATGGAAAGAAAGTTTTTGATAAAGTTGCTGAAGATGGATGGACCTAGGACAAAACAAAAGTGATTACATACAAAATAAGTGCTAAGGACCTCTTTCTGCATCTTTTGTATGTCGATGGCTTTTGACCACTGGCGGTGGAAACTGTTTCATTAATATGAATGGTATAGATTTTTTTCCATTATGTACCAATGGCCAGTTGTCTCATGGCCAAAACTCTTTGATATTTGAAAGCCTGTTATTCTAGTGCAGCAGGCCAGGAGATTTCAGCGGGCTGGATTAGTGCAATCTGCGCTGGGTGTCTGGCCCCAAGCGCTTCTCTCAGTGCCAGATTTCTGGTGCCGTCAGCGCAGGGAGTTGCATCATGTATATGGGGAGATTTTAATGTTATTTAAATGTGATTAGCAGTCTCTGGACTGAGGTCTCTGGGCCTGCTTGCATCTCCCTCCTCCCTGCCAGAGTGTTTCACTCCAGTGGGATGAAGCTCCTCATTTTCAGGGAGCTAGCACCCCAACACTGCTGGAGTGAACAGGATGGCAATTGTGACCCCTCCCCTGAGATGATTGGGATTGGGGGAGGTGCCCCCTTGATATTGGCACCCTGGGCCCTGGCCAGAGTCAGCCTGGACCTCCATCACTGCCCAAGGGGCAAAGTGCAAATGTCCAGGGGGCATCTTGGCATTTCCCATTGGGCACAGGGCATTTCCAAGGGGTGTGACCTAGGGGGATCGGTTGGAGGTCTCACTCTGCATAGGGATCAGTTGGGGAGGAGGGAGGCCAGCAATCAGGGTGCGCTAGAGAGGTGGGGGGGGGGGCAGCCTGCTGGGGGTGGTCGAGACTATGAGGGATAGTTGGGACTGTGGGGGCTGAGGGAGAGGGAGGTGGTGGGGGCTGGAGATTGGGCAGGCTGGGAATGGTTGGGATCTAGCAATTGGGCTGTGGGGGACCTGAGAGCCATCAATGTGGGGGTTGCAGGGTTGGGAGCTATTGGGAGGCCAGCGGTGCGGGGCCACTGCAAGTGCACTGATTCAGCACCGGCATATGCCCAGTGGCTCACTCAGCACACTGATTTCAGCCTTTCCAGTGGGGATAGGCCTAGTTTTTAATGATATTCATGCTGATGGCCTCTGAATTCCCACTGAACAAGCCAACATGAAGTGCTCCAGTTTCCCCATGAATTTGACACTTTGAGTTTTTTTGGAAGAGTTACCGCCTATATATTTTATGGTCTCCTTTGAAAGTCTATGTCTGAAATTTCCTGTGTTTGACTAGAAAAGGCAAACTGGTCCTCTGGCTACAAGTGTTATCAAAACTGCCTACTTTCTGTACATCTCTTATTCCGAAAGAACTCCACAAAATCCTATTTTCAAACTAGATCCATCTGAACTTCAGCTCCCTGAGTGAAAAGCCTCTCTCACTGGACTCCTACAAATACTTGAACCAAAGACTATTCTGTTTGGTTTTAATATTCATTGAAGTAAAACTCCTTTACTGTAACTTGTGAGTATGTGGTCTGTGTGGAGCAGTGATAAGTATTTCCAACTGAAATCTGTATGAATAAATAATGTGCCTGGTTTTAAAATCCTTGAAGACTGCTGTTCGAGACTTTGTAAAATCTGACAACACACAAACAGGGGTTTGGAAACACACCTTAGCCTGATCCAGATTAGAAAGTTATCCGATTTTAGTTTGCCGCTCTCCCTTGTCCATAACAGAAATTAAGTGTTGCCTCAGGGTTTGATCTATTGCAAATTAACCAAATTTGAACCCATCGCACTAAAACAAGCTGAATCTAATATAAAAGGAATCAATTGAAAGATAAAATCAAAAAGTTTAGTGTTTAAAATTGTTTTTAAAACAAACCAACTACCGATTTTTCTGAACTAATTCTAAAAGTAACGTTTTGATGCAAAGATATTTGTAGAACAAGAGGACTTGACTGGGGAAAAAATTATTAGGGTGGGATTTTACAACCTTGCATGGGCAAGACTGAAAATTCCTGCCCGAGGTTCAACAAAGATTTCCATTGTTGGACCCTTGCCCTGTGCCAATTCCATGGTGGGCAAGATGGTAGAGTTCTGGCCAATGGCCCTTATCATTGAGCAGCTGAAAGCTAAGCAAGTAGAGCTAAAATTACCCAGTACAACAAAGATATCTGAGTTAATCCAGAGGCTGGATGAGCATCTAGGTCTCAGACAAGATCGAAAATAGATAGAGGAGAAATGAGAACTTGAAATCAATTGGATTACTCTCGCCAAAATAAAACTGGGAAAGCTGAAAATAGAGCTAGAGTTTCAGGCCCGGAGAGAAAGGGAGGAACAGGTAGAACAAGTAAGAGAGGACCAAACCAAAAAGCAAGAGAGGGTTTTCCTGTTCTGAAAATCGGAAATATTGTAACAGGTACAGAAGTAAAGAGACCTAAGCCATAAGTACAAAAGAATTAGAAGCAGGAGTATGCCATTCGGCCCCTTGAGTTCTGCCATTCAGTAAAATCGTGGCTGATCTTTTTGTGATCTCAGCTTGAGGCTGCTAAGGAAAATTTCACTCTACCGAAGAGTCTAAATCTTCAGAAACCAGTATGGCAGCCTGAAATTCTCCATGTTTGTTCACAAATTTGAAGAGGGTGATATAGAATATCCTGTTTTTTTTAACCTCTTTTGAGAAGGTAGCAGATCAGCTACAATGGCCACAAGAAGCATGAATTTTTATGGTGGAGGATCTACTGACCGAGTCTATTCTCTGCTATCTTGTGAATGCCTGCCAGGTAACAGAACAGACGCAGGGTTGCCATCCTTAGTGCTTACAAGTTGGTCTTGGAGGTACATCATCAGCGTTTCCAGAATACCCATAAGAAACCTATGCAGACCTATTTAGATTTTGAAAGACTAAGCCAAATATCTTCTGAACATTGCCTCCACATTTTAAAAATAGATCACATCACTGGGAATGTAGGGAACTGTATTGCTGGAGGAGTTTAAAAACTGCCTTCCCACCAATGTATGGATATACCTGGGGGAGGAAACAGCCACCATAGTCAGGGCTGCAGCAGTCATTGTTGCTGGGTTTGTTTTCACCCATGGGTCTGGTAACACAAGCAAAAGCTTCCAAAATCATCCCCAGGAGTTTTGCAGCTAGGATGGGAAGAAATGGTTTGCCCGCTGGAAGGGAGATTAAAAACAAAGGTGTGAGAAATCCTTCTCAAGTTCAAATAGAGAGCATAGGGAATCAAAATGACACAGAGACCCATGTGCAATAAATAGGACACTCCAGGTCTGAATGCTGGAAGCTCAATGGGAAACTTATGGGCATTATAGGATACCACGAGATTCGTTCCGACGAGGATACACCTGTAAATGATGCAATAGACCAGGAGGTGGCCCAGGCTGCAGAAATTAGCCCCTTTACAAATATTGCCTTATATTTGGTAGAATCAAACAAAATTCCCAAAGTTATTGGAGTCAACTACTTGATTCAAACTCCTGACAGGAGGAGGACAGCACCAATTATGTCACCTAAACATGCTGAAGAGACATGACAGCTGAGAGCTCAGTCAACCAGCAAGCGTTTACTGGAGGGTAGAAAATTCCAAGGGCAGCCAGGAGGTGTCAGATGAGAAGGGGGTTGAGGGGAGTTGCAGGGTGGAGACTAGATAAAACCCTGACTATCAAGCTGGCAAGCACTGATATTCTGGACGATTTAGATGGTCAATTAACATACCTGACAAAACAGCAGTGGAAGGATGTAGCCAACTCTGCTCAAGAAATTTAAAGAAATCTGCTGAAATCAGCCAGGATTTAATCCCATTTAACAAACAATGATGTGGATGTAGAGGTTATAACACCTATAGGCTGAGCCCTAACAAGATGGCTCTGTGCCCTGGAAATCTAGCACATGCTGAACAATGGCATAATCAAATTCATGATGTGGAGATGCTGATGCTGGAATGGGGTAAACACAGTAAGAAGTCTCACAACACCAGGTTAAATCCAACAGGTTTATTTGGTAGCAAACACCATTAGCTTTCGGAGTGCTGCCCCTTCGCCAGGTAAGTGGGAATTCTGTTCACAAACAGGGCATATAAAGACACAAATTCACTTTACAGAATAATGATCGGAATGCGAGTCTTTACAGGTAATCAAGTCTTAAAGGTACAGACAATGTGACTGGAGAGAGCGTTAAGCACAGGTTAAAGAGATGTTTATTGTCTCCAGCCAGGACAGTCAGTGAGATTTTGCAAGTCCAGGCAACTTGTCGGGGTTACTGATAGTGTGACATGAACCCAAGATCAACCCAAACTCAAACTCAGCCAGGGCAATTGGGCTCCCTCAATGTTCTCATCTCAAAACAAGATGGATCCAAATAGCTTGGCATTGATGACCGGAAAGTAAATGCAGTGACCAGGACCAACTCTTATCTAATCCCTTGCATTGAGAATTGTATAGCCAAGATGGATCTTGCTGTCTACTTCAGCAAAGCCAACCTCTTAAAAGGGTACTGGCAAGTCCCCATGATACCCACAGTGAGAAAATGACGGCTTAAACCAGTGTAAGATATGGCATGCAGTCTTAAAAATGTCATGGTAGCCTTTCAGAGGTTGCTGAACCAGGCAGTGGCAGACTCAATAATCGTGAATTTGTAGATGAATTGTTAGTTTACAGCGGTATGGGTGAACTGTTAGTTTACAGCATGAAGTAAAGTTTATTTATTCGTTACAAGTAAGGCTTACATTAACGCTGCAATTAAGTTACAGTGAAATTCCCCTAGTCGCCACACACCAGTGCCTGTTCGGCATAATAGCATACCTTCGGTTACGGGTGGTGGTGTGGGATTGGACAGGGGAAGGGGGGAAATCATTAAGATCATCTGGAAGCAGTGGTTCCAGGAGCTGCAAAGGACAGTGAACTTGGATAAAGGGAGATTTGCTGAGACCAAGATGACTCACCTGGGGCACTCAGTGGAACAAGAGAAGGTGCTTTCCCTGAAGCCCTAACTGATTTCCTGATTCCAAAACCCAGAGGCAAATCAAATGGTTTTTTAGGGTTTATGTGTTTTACCAAAAGGTTGTTCTGAACTTTAGCAACCTAGATGCCCTACTAACAAGTGAACTAAAGAAGAACTCCAAGGTAACATAGATTATGATGTACCAAAAGATTTTTGAGACGTTAAAAGCTACTGGTAAATGCTACTGGCCCCAAAATGCAGTGAATGGTTCAGGGTGGCCACCAGCACCACTGATCTAGGGGTAAGAGCTATCCATATCTAGAAAAATGATTCAAGAATTAAGCATCTAATTGACTGTTTTTCCAAAAAAATCTCAACATGCACCAGAAAAGCTGACTCCACAGTTGAGAAAAAAATAACCTTAGGTTTCTTGTTAGTTCTCGAGCATTTCAAGGTCTATGTTAACCATGGGCACTGAGTGGCTCTAATGAACACAGGTCATACATAACTCATTGAAGGTTTCAGAAAAAGTTCAAAGTGACCAATGCCAGAGTTTGCTTGTATAAGTCTTCAGTCTAAAGGTCACCCACATTACAAGAAAGAATAATGTCATTGCTGAAGACCTATTCTGAGGGCAGCATGGTGGCACATGGACCCAGCCAGATTCGATTCCAGCTTTGGGTGACTGTCTGTGTGGAGTTTGCACATTCTCCCCATGTCTGTGTGGTTTTCCTCCGGGTTCTCCAGTTTCCTCCCACGGTCCAGAGATGTGCGGACTGGGCAGATTGGCCACGTTAAATTGCCTTAGTGTCCAAAGATGTGTAGGTTAGGTAGAATATCCATGGTAAATGCATGGGATTATGGCATTATGGTGGGTGGGTGGGTTGCGGGGGAGGAGGGAGGAGGTGGTGGTGGGGGCGATTGGTAGTGTTGGGTGGCAGTGTGGCAGTGGCCTGGATAAGATTTTCTTTTGGAGAGTCAGTGTAGACTCGATGGGCTGAACAGCCTCCTTCTGCACTGTAGGATTCAATGGTTCTAAAGCACCAGGAAGCATCTGCCAATTATACATGCATTTACATTTCAGCGCAATGGAAAATTTAATATATACATCTTTGTTTTTACTTTGCAAAGGAACAATGAAAAATTGAAATGTAATTTCTTTCTTTTCACTGGGGTGGTAAAGACTGTCATGTGAGCAGGTATAAGGCCACTGCAATTATAATAACTTGTATGCCTGTTTATACTAAAAGCCCACTGCTGATCTATAAGATGTCTACCACAAGTAATGGTGTTACGGGGATAGGCCCTGAGTGGGATTGTTGACAGTGCAGGCTGAATGGTCTCCTTCTGCACTGTAGGTATTCTATGATTCTACAAATCACCTGAATTTTGGTACTGAAAGATGACCAAGCTTCTGAAAGGTGGATTATAATGAAAGTGCATAGATCATATCCTGGTAAAATGTTGCACCTGTTTTTGTGCAATATTTTCCCAAAACAAGGACAATAAAGCCTCAGACTTTCTGTCTTCAGGGCTACCAGGTAACAAAGAAGAATCACTAAAATTGATTACGCACAAGGGAAGTTCTGAGGATCCCTATCCGCTTTTATGGTTGATGGTTTTTGTCTAAGGGAGGGAGAAAGTCCTTTGTTAATGTGAATAGGCTATTCAGCTCTGATGAAGGGTCATCTAGGCTTGAAACATTGGCTCTATTCTCTCCCCGTAAATGCTGTCAGACCTGCTGAGATTTCCCAGCATTTTCTGTTTTTGTTGTTGAATAGGCTATTGATTGTTTGTCATTGTGTAGCAATTACGTGGCCAAAACAGCAGACTGCAGGATTCAGGAGTAACATCAGAAGGAATACAAGGCATCACGGTGGCACGGTGGTTAGCACTGCTGCCTCACAGTGCAAGGGACCCGGGTTCAATTCTGGCCGCAGGTCACTGTCTGTGTGGAGTTTGCACATTCTCTCTGTGTCTGCATGGGTTTCCTCTGGGTGCTCCAGTTTCCTCCCACACTCCAAAGATGTGTGAGTTAGGTTGATTGGCCATGCTAAATTGACCATTGGTGTCAAGATAAAGGGGAGGCGGTTTAGAACGGAGTTGAGGAGGAACTTCTTCACTCAAAGGGTGGTGAATCTCTGGAATTCTCTGCCCGTTGAAGTGGTGGAGGCTGCCTCGCTAAATATTTTTAAGAAGCGGGTTGATGGGTTCTTGATAAGAGAGGGGATTAAGGGTTATGGGGAGAGGGCGGGAAAGTGGAACTGAGCCACGACAGATCAGCCATGATCTTATTGAATGGCGGGGCAGGCTCGAAGGGCTAGATGGCCTACTCCTGCTCCTATTTCTTATGTTCTTATGTTCTTATGTTATGTCAGGGGGATTAGCAGGGTAAATACATGGGGTTATGGAGATACAGCCTGGGTGGGATTACTATCAGTACAGACTCAATGGGCCGAATGGCCTCTTTCTGCACTGTAGTGATTCTATGAATGCTGCTGAAATCAGACTACAACATCTAGCCTTCTACCAAGCTACAAGGCTTAAAATTTTAAAACATGTTTCTGAAAGTTTCTGCGTTTACCTGGAAAAAGGAAATTGGTCCTCTGGCTACGAGTATTGATAATGCTGTCTTCTTGCTGTGCATTTTTTATATTGAAGGAACTCTACAGGATCCTGACTTCAACTTTCTGCACTCCTCTGAAATTCAGCTCCCGAGTGTAAAAGTCCCTCTCACTGGACTCTTACAAAGATGTGAACTACCAGCTATTCTGTTTGGTTTTAATATTTATCAAAGTGAAATTTTTTCACTGCGTCTTTCTTGTGTGTGTGTGCGTTGTATAGGAATTAGAGATAAGCCCGTGAAAAATGCGTTGTGAGTAAATAATACTCCAGGTTTAAATATCCATGAAAGTCTGCTAGCGAAGTTGTAAAAACTGACCACATACAAATGGGGGCTTGGGAACACACTTCAGCCTGATCTGAATTAAACCACACTGTCTTTAACAATATTTAATGAAGGATATATTTGCATTATAGGCAGTATAGTGAATGTTTATTAGAGTGGTCCCTGCGCTGCAAGTGCTGTGCTATGATGAGAGACTCAGTAAATTTTGTGTGTATTTTTTGGAGTTCAAAGAATGAAAATTGATCTCACTTGATTCTGAAAAGGCTTAACAAGTTAAATATTG
The DNA here is from genome assembly GCF_965287045.1 of Carcharhinus amblyrhynchos. Lineage (NCBI taxonomy): Eukaryota > Metazoa > Chordata > Chondrichthyes > Carcharhiniformes > Carcharhinidae > Carcharhinus > Carcharhinus amblyrhynchos. The sequence goes on along the minus strand of NC_137326.1, from coordinate 94,883,277 downwards.
AAAGGTGGCTACTCCCGGTTGAGGAATCTTGAACATGGGGGACAGCCTCAGGATAAGCGACCATCTACATCAACAGGGACAAAGTGGAAAGGATTGAGAGCTTCAAGTTTTTAGTTGTCCAGATCACCAACAACCTGTCCTGGTCCCCCCATGCCAACGCTATAGCTAAGAAAGCTCCTAGCGTCTTTACTTTCTCAGAAGACCAAGGAAATTTGGTATGTCCACTGCGACTCTCACCAGCTTTTACAGATGCACCATAGAAAACATTCTTTCTGGTTTTATCAGAACTTGCTATGGCTCCTCTCTGCCCAAGACCGAAAGAAACTACAAAAGGTCATGAATGTAGGCCAATCCACCATACAAACCAGCTTCCCATTCATTGACTTTGTCTACACTCCCTGTTGCCTCAGCGAAGCAGCCAGCATAATTAAGGGCTTCACACAACTTGAACATTCTCTCTTCCATGTTCTTCCGTCAGGAAAAAGATACAGAAATCTGAGGTCACGTACCAACCGACACAACTTCTTCCCTGCTGCTATCAGACTTTTGAATGGACTTCCCCTACATAATGTTGATCTTTCTCTACACTCTAGCTATGAGTGTAACACTACATGCTTCACTCTCTCGTTTCCTTCTCTATGAATGATATGCTTTGTCTGTATAGTGCACGAGAAACAATACTTTTCACTGTATGTTAATACATGTGACAATAATAAATCAAATCAAATCAAAAATCACTTAGCACCGGGTAAGGAGAAATCTTGGCTGGAATTTTACTGCCACCCTGCCCTGGAATCAGGCGGGTGCGGCTCACAGAATGGAATTCTCCATTGGCTTTGGGTGGGATTTTACGAGCCTTGCTCCAGCAAGGTAGTAAAATACGTCTTCTTTCAAAGGGGTTATAAATGTTTGGAATTTTCTATTATTGGGGTTTGTAGGTGCTCCATTGTTGAGCAAACTTCAACTGAGAGAGAGAGACAGATTTTTAATCTCTTAGAGAGTTGAGGTATATGGAAGCAGGTGCGAAAATGGAGTTGAAGCCTAAGATCAAACATGATTGCATTGGATGGCGGAGCAGGTTCAACTGACTCGATGGTCCGCTATTTCTTATGTTCTCTTTGGAGTAACTGGTGTTCTTGATCATATCACTTGGAATACCCTCCAGAAATGGGTCTCCTGTCAGCAACACAGGTAGAAAGAAAGGAATACAGAAACAGGAGTAGACTGTATAACCCTTAAAGTCTGTTCCATCATCAAATGAGATTGTGGCTGATCTTTCAAGGGATGTTGGCGTCGCTGGCTGGGTCAGTATTTGTTATCAATCCCAATTGCTTGGGAAGGTAGTCCTCATCCACCTTTTTGAACGACTGCAGTCCATCTGATGTACGTACACCCACAGTGCTGTTAGCAAGGTAGAACCAAAATATTTATGTAGCAGCAGTGAGAGAATAGTGATATATTTCTCAGTCAGGATGGTGCATGGCTTGGAGGGAAATTTGCAGGAAATTTAAATGTGCATCGCTGGCTCGGTCACCACTTACTGTCCATCCCTAATGGCCCTTGAGAAGATGGTGGTGAGCTGCATTCTTCAATGCCCACAGCCCATGAGGCATAGGAATACCCATAGCTGCTGTTAGAGAAGGAGTTCCAAGATCTTGACAGTGAAGGAACAGCGATATATTTCCAAGTCAGGATGGTGAGTAATTTGTAGGTGAACTTCCAGGTTCCTTCACTGCTCCCAAGTGTCTGCTGCTCTTGTCCTTCTAAATGGTAGTGGTTGTGGGTTTGAAAGTGCTGCCGAAGGAATCTTGGTGAGTTCCTGCAGTGCACCTTGTGGATGGTTTACACACTCTTGCCACTGTTTATTAATGGTGGATGGAATGAATGTTCGTTAATGTGTGCCAATCATGCAGGCTGCTTTGTCCTGGATGGTGCCAAGCTTCTTGAATGTTGTTGGAGTTGCACCCATCCAGGCCAGTGGAGAGAATTCGATCACACTCCTGACTTGTGCCTTATAGATGGTGGACAAGCTTTGGGGAGACAGATGGTGAGTTACTCAGGATTCCTAGCCTTTGACCTCCTCTAGTAGCCACAGTATTTATATGATCGTCAAGTTCAGTTTCTGGTCAATAGTAACCCCCAAGATGTGAACTGTGAGGGATTCAATGATGGTAAAGCCATTGATTATCATGGGGCCAAGATTAGATTCTCTCTTGTTGGAGATAGTCATTGCCTGGCACTAGTGTGGCATGAACGTGACTTGCCACTTCTCAGCTAAAGCCTTGATATTGTCCAGGTCTTGCTGCATTTGGACATGGACTGTTTCAGTACCTGAGGAGTGGTGAATGGTGCAGAACATTGTGTAGTCATTAGCGAACATCCCCACTTCAGTCCTTATAATGGAAGGTAAGTCACTGATGAAGAAGCTGAAGATAGTTGGGCCTACAGCACTACCCTGAGGAACACCTGCTGTGCTATCCTGGAGCTGAGATGATTGACCTGCAAACACTACAATCATCTTCTTTTATGCCAGGTATGAATCCAGCCAGCAGAGGGTTTTCCCCCGATTCCCATTGACTTCAGTAGAGCTCCTTGATGCCATCTTTGGTCAAATGCTGCCTTGATGTCAAAGGCAGTCACTCTCACCTCACCGCTGGAGTTCATTTTTGTCCATATTTGCATCAACAATATAATGAGGTCAAGAGCTGAGTGACGCTGGCAGCATCTAAACCGAGCAGCTTTTTGCTAATAGTCATCCAGTTAAACTGTTGACTCCTTAACCTTATTACTTTAAAGACAAGATTAAGCATTTCTGTACCAATATCAAAACACACAATTGAGTTTTAAATACTATGAGGACAATTTTCATCTTAGGTGTAAAATGGCTGACAATAGATTTTCAAGTTGTTACTGAGTGTAAACTTAGGCGTGTATGGGGTGTCAGGGAGGGGTATTACCTTTGGTGGGGGAACATGTCATGTCCTTTCAGGGTGGTTTGCCCATCCTTTGTCCCCACCTGGCACTCAGCTCTCACCTGTGGCTCCCCATAGTTGTTTGCATGCGACAGCAGCCACATCCTGGGCAACGGTTTCAACAAGCCTGCTAAACCAGGTGAGGGTAGCCGATGGGTCTCAACCCTCAGTGAGATAGGGAGATGTCTATCCCAGCAGGTGAAGACAGAGTCTGGTGGATTGAGCAGACGAGACCAATGGAAGGTCCAATGGTCAAGAAGGCGGTCTCTGCAAGCGTCATGGAACACGAAGAGCAGGACAAGACACAGAAGACATCCTGGTCATCCACTGCACCTAGTCCCACCTCCAGCCATCTTGACTCTTGTCTAGGTGGGAATTGGGAAGACAGAGTGAGGCTGACGCTGCACAACTCTCCCTCACTTTAATCCAAAACAAGCACTAGTTTTGGCACCATCATCATCATCATCAGTGTCCTGTTCAACCCGTCTGTACAATATGTGCCAGGACGTTCCGTGCCCGAATTGGCCTGATCAGTCATCTTCGGACACACTGCAGCCTCAAAATGACTAATGGTGTCGAGGTCCTCATCGATGAACAACAAATGTAAACTAACATTAAGACTGGGCTACCTGCAGCCAAATTTGCTGATGATACAAAGGTTAGTGGGAAAGTAAGTTATGAACAGAATACAAACAGTCTGCCAAATGGATATAGATAAGTTAAATGAGTAAGCAAAAAATTGGCAGATGGAGCATAATGTGGGAAATTGTGAAATGCAACACCTTTCCTTTTACCTGCTTCTCATTGTCCTTGGCCTTAAGCACTCCTTTCAAATCAACTAGAAATTTACTTGTACTTATTTTAATTTAATGCATTCATTGTTTATGATGTGGTATCCTTTAAATTGGAGAGACCAAAGCTGGAATTTTACTGGCATGCCCACCCGATTCTGGGAGCTCGGGGAATGGCATTCTCCACTGGCTTCGGGCTGGATCACACAACACTCGGGTGGACATGCCATTAAAATTCCACCCCAAGAGTAGATTAGATGACTGCTTTGTGGAACAGCCTTGTTCAGTCTGCAAACGTGACCCTGAGCTTCTGGTAATTTTAATTCTCCATCTTGTTCCCACTTTGACCTTTCAGTCCATTGGCTGTTGCAATGTCCCAGTGAAGCTCAATGCAAACTCAAGGAAGGGCCTGTTATCTTTTCAACTTTCTGCACATATCATCAAGTTCATCAAGTTTAGATCCTAATCCCTGTCTTCATCCTGTTCTATGTGTTTTTTCTTTTTTTTTTGTTTCTTGCTTTGCTTGTTCAATTTTGTTTCCTTTTTATCCCTCCATGTTGTACACAGATAGCCTTTATGTAGCCACTCCTTTGGACACAATCTTTGTCATTCACTATATCCATTACCACTTCATTTGGTTCTTCCATCATAAACTCTTCTGTTATTTAATCTCTCCCGGCCTTTACCCCACTGCAGAACTTACTTTTTGTTCTTTCTGGTCCCTTCCCCTTGCTCTAGTTTAAAAACTCTTCAGTTCTTACCTTTCTTAAGTTCTGATGAAAGATAATCTTGACCAGAAACGCTGGGTTGGATTTTACGGCCACACTCACCACAAAACCATAAAATCCTGCCCAAGATCAACAGAATGTTCCATGGTCTGCCTCTCGCCCTGTCTGATTTCCATGGTGGATGGAGCAGTAAAATTCCAGCCATTAACTTTGTTTCTCTCCACAGATGCTGCCTGAACCTGCTGAGCATTTTCAACATTTTTTATTCCAGCATCTGCAGTTATTTCTGTCCTTAAAATGTGAGGCGGTCCACTTTGTTTATCGATTAGTTACAAGGAGGCTTACATCAAAGGCCTGATGTTACTGTCGCATTGTGCCCATTTTCGGGTATGAAAACTTTGGAAAGTTGGGCGTGGAGTGCCTGCCTCCGAGCCGGTTCCTCCTTTACCAATGCCTGGAAATGGTCACATTTGGGACCACGCCCAGAAATGGGCACGGTAGTCATTTAAATACATTTGAATACATTTAAATTGACTTAATGGGGTGCACGCCCAACTTTACTGGCACTTTTCCCATTAGCATTGTGTTCGCCCATCCAGAATCATGCTCCATGTAAGTCTCAGACATGCTCCACATAAGTCTCAGACATGCTCCATATAAGTCCGATTCAGGTGCTCCAGTTAGTGAGGAGGTAAGTGCTGAGCGTTCAACAGCTCTCTGCTTGAGATTGGGGGGAGTGGGGGGAGGGACAGGAGTCTGCTTCCACTGTTGCCACTGTGCCTGAGATCAGCGGGGGTGATGGGGGGGGTGCTGCGGTCCGCAGTCATTCTGCCTGAGATCAGTGGGGAGGGAAGTGGGGTCCACGACCACTTTGCCTGAGATCAGTGAAGGAGAAAGGGGTGTCCACTGCCACTCTGCCTGAGATCAGCGAAGGGGAACAGGAGGTCCACTGCTACTTTGTCTGAGATCAGTGAGGTGAAAGGGAGGGTTCACTGTCTCTCTGCCTGAGATCAGTGGGGGGGAAGAGGGTCTGCTTCCACTCTGCATGAGATTGGTGGGGGGGAGAAGGGAAAATGTGGAAGAGAATTCACAGGGTGGCATGGTAGCATAGTGGTTAGTACTGTTGCTTCACAGCTCCAGGGACCTGGGTTTGATTCCCGGCTTGGGTCACTGTCTGTGCGGAGTTTGCACATTCTCCCCGTGTCTGCATGGGTTTCCTCCAGGTTCTCAGGTTTCCTCCCACAGTCCAAAGATGTGTGGATTGGCCAAGCTAAGTTGCCCCTTAGTGTCCCAGGATGTGTAGGTTAGAAAGATTAGCAGGTAAATATGGCGATAGGGCCTGGTGGGATTGTTGTCTGTGCAGACTCGATGGGCCAAATGACCTCTTTCTGCACTGTAGGGTTTCTATGGAAAACAGTGGAGGCTGGGTATTTGAACATATTCAATGCTGGGATGGACAGATTTTTGATCTACGGGGAAATCAAAGGTTATGGGGAACTGCATGAAAGTGAAGTTAAGGCCAAAATCAGATGAGCAATGATCTCACTGAATGGTGAAGCTGGACTGGGAGGCCAAATGACTTACTCCCACTCATGTTTTCTGATTGTTTCACATTCCTTTTTTGTACCTGCCCATATTTATTTTTCCTCCATTTGCTGTTATTTGCAATTCACCACAGATCCTTAGGCAGCACCTTTCAAACCCATGACCACTTCCATCTAGAAGGACAAGGACAGCAGATACAAGGGAATAACTGCAAGTTCCCCTCCAAGCCACTCATCACCCTGACTTGGAAATATATCACCATTCCTTCACAGTCATCAGGTCAAAATCCTGGAATTCCCTCCATAATGGCATTGTGGGTCAATCCACAGAACATGGACTGTAGCTCACCAGCACCTTCTCAAGGGCAACTAGGGTTGGACAATAAATGCTGGCCAGCCAGTGGCACCCACTTCTCACGAATGACTAACAAAATATTGAATCTCTACCATTTGTCAGCATCTCTGCTTTTAGTCTTTTGGTGTTACCTGTTAGGTCATCTTTGAAAGTTCCTTTTTTCATCTTGCCATGTAGATCCTTTGCCCCTTTGCATCATAAACTGGCCCTGTACCACATTAATTATTGTTAGTCTATTCATTTCTAGACCATTAATCCAGAAACTCAGCTAATGTTCTGGGGGTATGGATTCAAATTCTGCCATAGCAAATGGTGGGATTTGAATTTAATAGAAAATACCTGGAATCAAGAATCTGCTGGTGACCATGAACCCATTGTCATTTGTTTGAAAAACCCATCGGATTCACTAATGTTCTTTAGGGAAGGAAATCTGATGTCCTCCTGGTCTGGCCTACATGTTACTCCATAGCAATGTGGTTGACACTCAACTGCCCTCTGAACAAGAACAACTAGGCTGGACAATAAATGCTGGTCAGCCAGTGACATCCATATTCATTCCATGAATGAATAAAAAAAAATCTGTATCATTGCTAAAGCTAAAATGGCTTACCTTCTTGTTGGTTCTAGGACATAATATTGCTGAAAACTAAGGCGTACACACTTGAAATTCATTAAATTTCTGACATACGTTAGTCTATGAGAAATATACAAATCCCCCATTAAAACCACTCTGTCTTTACTACACACTTGCCCAATCTTTGTATTGAGTAGCATGGTATTGAGATGAACTTATGAATTCAGGCTTTGTTTCTGTGCCAGCATTGCTTAGGATTAATGGATAATAACTGTCAGATGAATGACGATATGATTTAGGTGACTGCTCTTCACAATGAATGATTGCTGGCAAGTCAGCTACAAGGCACAAAATGATACTTGCTCATCTCGTATTTATTTGCAAAATAATCCTCCCTTCAGTCACTTGCTGTGACAACTTTGCTGTAGGTTTTAATATGTGGAGATAATGAATAATGATTAAATGGGACACTTGAGTAATTAACTGGAAGTTGAGTTCACATAGCAGATCCTTTCATCCATAAGAAAGTTAAATGATTTACTTTTCCTGCACTTGCCTTTTGGGATCTACATTTTCTCACACTGTGCCTTCTCCTTCTGTTTTGTATTTAATGGATAAAGTTCAGCTCAAGGCTCTAGAAAATTGAGAGGTTCTGGAGACCCTGGTTCAAATCCTGCCACGGCAGATGGTAGAATTTGAATTCATTAAAGACTATCTGGAATAAAGGGTCTACTGACCACAAACCCATTGTCAATTGTCTGAAACACCCATCTGGTTCACTTATATTCTTTAGGGAAGGAAATCTGCCGTCCTTACCCAGTTTGACCTACATGTGACTCCAGAGCCACAGCAACGTGGTTGACTCTCAACTGCCCTCAGGTAACCAGGGATGGGCAATAAATGCTGGACAACATCCCACAAATGAATAAAAAAAGGATAGAGTTTTCACTCTTCCTTTATGATTGTTTTCTTTCTTAAAATGGTTAACTCCTGACAAAGCTTTTTAAATTTTGTTTTGTTTTCGGTAGTTGGCTAGATAAAGTGACACAACACATTGTGGTCATACAAAAATAAAAAGCAACTTTGATAATGTTTATATTTAATTAAAATATAATTCTAAAAGGCAGTGTTTCTGGGCTTTTCCATTGAAGTTATGATGGGGACATGAGAAGTTTTTCTCTTGGCAATTACCCTCATAATATATGATGGTTTGGAAGGAAGCAGTAGTGTGCTTTCAGAGAATGAAGTGCTGAGGAAGGAATTAGGTTAATATTTGAAGCAGAAAGAGTGCAGAGAAAGAACAGGGAATTGAGATTAGAGCAGAAACCTCAAATATAAACTTAGCATTATCATTGTTTTGAAGAACTAAGTTGCTCATTCTATTGTCTCTTACCTACTGTAAAGTTGCTGGTTGTATTGAAGTAATGACCAAGGATTAACAACTTAAAAAGTTTATTGGAGTTCTTTATCATCTCTTACATGATTGAGTGTGTGGCCATGCCAGGGAGGGTCCTGTGCTACTGACACATCACTTCCTGTGTATGGGTCATCACATTATACACACGAACGCACAATTTACACCTATGATCCAATGGCACTTAAAATCCTGACTCTTAAATTTGCTAATTATCCATAAAACATTAGGAGGAGTGACCACTACACAGTACTTGTGGAAGCAACATCCTGTGTTCATACTGAGAACACCATCTATCATAATGTGTGGCACTAACACTATGCTAAGTATGATAGATTCACAACATATGTAGCAGCTCAAAACTGGGCATTCATGAGGTTCTGTGGGTTATCAGTAGCAGCAGAATTGTATTCAACTATGTCCCTAATCAAACAGTTCCAGCATAGTTACAATACTGGCATCCCCTTTACAAGATGGGAAGTTTCCCAAGTTTGTCCTGTCCACACAAAACAGGGCAAGCCTACACCGACCAATTATCACCCCATCAGTCTACTCTCAATCATCAGCAAAGTGATTCAAAGTCTCATTGGCAATACTATCATTAGAAACCTTCTCAGCAACAACTTGCTCAGCTTGGGAGACTGCCAATGACATTCATCTCCAGAACTCATTACATCCTTGGTCCAAACAGGGACAAAACCCTTGAACCCAAGACATGAGAATGCAGTTGACATGAACATAGTGTTTGATCAGGAAGTCTCGCAGAATTGAAGTCAATGGGAATCAGGGAGAAAACTCACTACTAATTGGAGTCATACTTAGCACGAGGGAAGATAGTTGTGCTTGTTGGAAGCTAATCATCAAAAGGTGTTCCTCAGATTAATTCCTCAATATCTTCAGTTGCTTGAAAAAATACATTGATCTTCCCTTCATCATTAGGTCAGGAATGAGGATTTGCTTGTGTTCACCCCCATTCACAGCTCCTCAAATACTGAAGAAGTGCATGCTCACAAACTGCAAGACTGGACAACAAACAGCCTTGGGGTGATAAGTGGAAAGTAACATTCATGCCACACATTTGCTAGGCAATTAACATCTCCAGCAAAAGTGAATTTAATCATCTCCCCTTGTCATTCAACAGCACAACCATTATTAAAAAATACCTCAGTATTAACATCCTGGGTGCTACCATTGACCAGAAACTGAACTGGTCCAACCAATTAGATACTGTGTCTATAAGAGCAGGTTTGAGTCCGAATTCTGTAGCAAGCAACTCACTTCCTGAATCCTGTTCACCATCTACATGACACAAGTCGGGAATGTGATGGGATATGCTCCACTTACTTTGGTGAGTGCAGCTCCAGCAACACTCAAGAGGTTTAATACCAGTCAGGACAAAGCAGCCTGCTTGGTTGGCATGCCATCCACTACTTTAAACATTCACTTCCTTCGCCACTGGTGCACCAGCGTACCCAGTACAAGATGCAGCAACACACCAACGTTCCTTTGACAATTCCTTCCAAACCCTCAACTTCTACAACCTGGATGAATAAGGATATCATGTGAAGATGCATGGGCACATCACACCTGAAAGTTCCCCTCCAAGTCACACAACATCCTGACTTGGAGCTATATCAATGTTTCTGCACTGCTACTGAATCAGACCCCTGGAACTTCCTCCCTAACAGAACTCTGGATATTTCTACACCACATGGATTTGACTGCTACAATTCAACAACCACCCTCTCAAGCATAATTAGAGATGGGTAACAAATGTTAGCCCTGGCAACAACACTCACATCCCATCATCGTTTCAAACTAGAGGTCCTAATTACAATCTTCCAACCCCTTGGGAAAAATTGGACTGTCGATTTTCATTTGTTCATGCATCTTATTATGTAGTTACTACATAAAAAAGTTATTTTTAGTTTGAACTGGAGCCAGGGGACGTAGGAGTGATGACTCAGTAAATTTTGTTGGTTCAGATCGACAATAACACCAGTGAACATAACACCAGACTCATTGGCATAAATCCAATTCATCTTGTCATTTGGAATGTTGGCTTTTGGAACTGATTTAAATGCTCTAAGAGGACTGGATAAAGTTTAGACAAGAACGTTTCAACTGCACTCATGCTAACTCAAATTCTTCATATCTATTTCTTCAAGAATGTTAATCTCACTCAGTATTTAATGAAAAGGAATTAAAAATATCGAACGATGAAAGGAATCGTGAAGTTAATCCGAGTATCTTTTTAAGTAGTTCAATTTTAACCAGGGTTTGTTTACGCTCTTGATTGCTTAATGAATACATTTTCCTTTGTGGTGTGGCAGTTGAGCATATAAATAAGCATGAGCCCAGTTTTGATTCTTAAAGTGTACTGAATCAGACGATTTAATTCAAACAAGATTTGCTATGTTACAATTAACTGGAAGTTCCTGTTGTAAACTCTGGAAAACTTAAATAACAATGGTCAAACTCTCCTGTTAACGATTGGATAGAGAAGGGATAAGTCAGATTCATTGTAGTTGTTTAAAAAGAAGCAAGATATTATATATGGTTTACAACAATGCGATTGAGTCCTCACTGCCTCTCTGTGATGATTGTCCATTTAAGGATCAATTTTGTGATGATGCTGTACCTTTAAGAAATGTATTTTAGTCATGTTTCTGTGCTGAATCTGATCACTTGCCTCTTCCATTTTATTAAAGCCATTTTGTCTGGATCTAGCAGCACTGTACTGTTGCTTCAGCAGCACAATTGATCTTAATGCTCCAAGTTTGTTTTAATCTGAACTAATACTGGTTTTGTTATTTTGTGTTTTGGGATATTGCAGAATGGTGCTTGTTTAGGCTGATTGACAGGTAAGGTCATATGACTGGGTTCACCTAGGTTTTCACAGAAAACTCAAGGCAGCCTGCTTTTGGGATTTGTAAGAGAGGTTGCTTTCTCTGTATCTCTTGCTCTGTCTGAAGTGGAGACTGGAATCTGCCAAGAAATAAGCCTTCTCTGATATTCTGCTGTTTGGAGTGGAGCTTTCTCTGACAGTGACTACATAAGAATTAGAAAACTGTCTAGATCACTCTTTAGAAGTGTCAAAAAGGTGGAAAGCTAGTGCCTAAGTAACCATCTTTGGTTTCTGTGCTAACTGCTTCTAAAGAAGAGATTCATATCTGTGGGGAATACTGCTAAATTGGAACAATAGAGATAGCTAGATATCAAGAATTATACTTTGTCATGTTTAAGTATTTTAATTGGTAAAAGTTATGCTGATTCTTTTTGTTATATTCTAACTGTTTCTTAAATAAAGTTTGTTTTGATAAAAGCTTCCTAGTGGGTCATTTGAATCATATCTGGAGTGAAACACCTTATGTTCACCTCACCCTAATGCCAAAATCAAATGTAAAAGTTAGGGTCAAGGCTAACTTCATAAAGTATGTTGGAGGTTCTTATCTGGTCTGTAAAAATCTGCAAAGTAGAGGGTCACATGATGCAGGGAATCAATTGGAGACCAGGTTGGGGTAAGCACAGGCTTCTATACTCAGAGTCATCTCAGAAGCTCATTGCAGCCACAAGGCTGCATATAATTGTAACCTGCAAATAAATGAGTTGTGGTTTCCCCTAAACTGGTAAAGGAGCATCTTTGCAGTTGGGAACAATAATTCCCTTTTGCCCCTCAACTCTTCCTCAAGCACCTCCAGGGAGTCTGCTCAGAACCTGGGGGCTTAATGTCAATGGCGCTTCTTCTTCCAATGCCTTGGAAATGAAAGAAACTGGAAGGGAAACAATCTTGCTCTAAGCACTGCATTCCCACTTTAAATAAGCATCTGGAAATTTCTCCCTGTTATTGATTTCCCAGATCATGTCATAGGAAATCTGCTGGTGAGATTGTAATGTGGCCCGGGAGTTAAATAAAATCTGAATTTCCCAAAATTTTAATCAAACTTCCTGTGAAACACTATGCTGCAATTCAAACCTGTCGGCATAGCTGACTTGGATCTGCAAAATGTAATATGCTACCTTTAATGAATAAAAATAAAAATTCTGCTTTTTATTTTTCTACCAGACATGAGGAGTGATTTCCTGTGAGCAACATCTGGGTTGCTTTTGAAAATGTGGATGATGGAAACCATTGGTATGTCAAATTGTGAACATTCCATACTCACACCACTTTATCACCTTTTTAATTTGGCATTTTATTAGGTCCACAAGTTTGATGAATTCCTTTCCCTGTTTGGTGAAGTTGAAATCATACCTCACTAACAAAAACTTTATATACTCATAAAAATCAATTTTATGACCTTTATACATTAGTCCTTTTATGATTTTAAACCAATCTTTGTAACTTTTTTCTCCATTACACACTGAAATAACCAAAAAAAGGAACTTATTTTAATTTGTGTGCTATTTCTACTTGGATCATTACACACAAATTTATTGCAATTGAAACCTATTCACACATTAGCTTTGCAACATAAACTATAAACAGTGTATCTGAGTAGACTGGCAGAACATATTTTGCATGAAAAACATATTTATAGTGGTGTTGTACTTTTGTAAAAATAACTTTTTAAACTTAATTTCCAGAAACTTCATCCTGACTGATCTGAGCATTTTATTCTCCATGTTTCTCAAAGAGCTTTAGTTGCTTATTCATTTCTTTTCTTGCCTGAAGATTTTCACCAAAGATTGAACTGGGCAGCCTGCTGTTGCTCATGGATAGCTGATTATTCTTCGTGTATGAGTTTGAGAACTGCATGTTGACTCTTTGACTCTTCAAGAGATTGTTATTGAACCCCTTCCTGTCCTCGCTCATATCATGAACGTGGATCACTAGATAACCATTAACCCTGCTTGATTCATTCCTCCTGCCTTACCCAGGGGCACTGAACTCATTAGCTACAACATAACTAGTTAGTATTAAACACCAATCCTACTCAAAAAAGATTTGATAGTGTTGATTATCAAAAGTACAGTCATTTTAAAAATTGCAATTTACAATATGAAAGGTAAACTCTTGGAGCTTATTAAAACATTTTAGGAGATTGATTGGCATTCACTAGCCAACATTCTAGCAATGGTTTGTAAATTACGTGTAATGAAAAGCGGTAAAATATAGAACTCTGCTGAAAGCCCACAGACATGAAATGTTAACCCTGTTCCTCTCTCCAATGATGCTGCCAGGCTTCCTGAGCATTTCCAACATTTATGCTTTTCCTGTTGTAAATTACAGGCATCAAACCTTTTGCATTTAAGGTGGGGTTCTATATAGAACATGAGGGAGAAAAAGAATAGAAGGGCATATTAATGATCTTATAAAGCTGGGTGGGGGGACAGTCATGAGGAGAACAAATCCCAGCATAGATCAGTTGGTTAAATGGCCTGTTTTTGTACTGTAAGCTCTATATAACACACAGTTTTAACATTCAGCAGCCAGTTTAATCAATTAATTTTGCAATTTGGGTGAGCTTATTACTTATTCTCATGTTACCAACGTCCAATTCTATGCTCATGCAGTGTGAGCCAGAGTGCAACCTTATGTAAGTAGTAATCTGACAGTTCATTGTTCCACCCACCGATTTACAACAGAGGAGCACGAGGAAAGAATTATGGTTTACTATTGTGGTAAAAGACCTGACAAATGAAGAAACAAAATTCAAATAATTGGAGACTTATATTTGTTGCAAAGCAATAAAAATATATTGTTGGTCCTGGAAAAGCATTCTCTATGTCTCTGTGGTAACTGGTAGCTGCCTGGTGAAGCAGATTTGCTCTGAAGAAACCTTGTCATGGGGCCCCTGATTATAACCAGCTTTGAAGTCTGAACTGTAAAAGGAAGATCAAAAGGGTGTCATTTCACAATTGGATATAGCTCTCAATTACACTCAGGTTATCAAGGCTTGAGAGGCTTTCTGTGTACAAAACAACTCTGATACAGGAGAACTGCTTTAATCAGTAGCACATAAGGTGATTACCATGTTGCACAAATGCTGCAGATTGTAGTTACTGAACATACAGACATGGCTATGTCCTTTTGATGTAGTATACCAAGTCTTTATTAGAAATCCATATATTTGGAAGAAAATGTAAGTAATTTAATTATTTGATTTGATTACTAACCTAATTATGAGTGATTATCGCAAATCTTTCCAGTTATGAACTTTGACTGATTTATGTTTCATTCCTTCAATAATGTTGCAATCACATTTTATTCAGTATGTTTGAACTCCATTTAAAAGCAGGCTTGAATTTTTGATGAGAAAATTAACCTTTTTTCTAAAACTCTTGCATATTTTTCCCTTTGTATTTCTGCCTCTGTTCTCTTTATCTCCCTTGTGTCTCTGTTTTCTGTTTTCCATTTCTCCCCGTGTTCTGCTTTGCTCTCATGCTTTTTTGCTCCCTGTCATTTGCTTCTGCCTTTCCCTCTCACACTCCCTTCTTTATGTTTCCTCCCCTCCTTTTAAATAGGATGAAACACTGTTTGGCTGAAGGGAACTGTCACAGGCAATGGCAGAATTTTCCAATGGCTGGGTTGGAAAGGGATGATGTGGAGATGCCAACGTTGGACGGGGGTAAACACTGTAAGAAGTCTCACAACACCAAGTTAAAGTCCAACAGGTTTATTTGGTAGCAAACGCCACTAGCTTTCAGGGTTTGCCCCTTTATCAGGAGAACTCCCACTCACCTGACGAAGGGGCAAACCCCGAAAGCCAGTGGTGTTTACTACCAAATAAACTTATTGGACTTAACCTAGTTGTGTGAGACTTCTTATTGGAAAGGGAGGTGCAGAAAGCTGCAAAATATGTTTTCAAGTGGGGGATATGAGATAATAGTCAGGGTATTGATCTGGCCCTGGGGCATCGCTCTGTATTGCTGTGATAAGTTTGTGGACAGTGTCCCTGCAGAACTGGCTGGTGTGAGAAGCTGTGATTACTTTTCAGGTCTTGTTGAGGAAGGATCTGACCAGGACTGCAGGCAGGTTTTGATCTGAAAAGTCAGGGGAGAACCCTGACTTTGCTGGTGCCACGAACCATGTTAAACAGTGGAAGTATAACACCCACCTGCCCCTGCTTATCCTTCATTTCCCTCTGACCCTTGTCCCACTAACCAATGTTGCCAAATGCTTGTCAGATGTCACAATAATGTCAGCAAGAATCTACTGTGATGGGGATTTGACATAAAATAGAATCTTAAACAAAAAGGCAGCAGGGTGGCACAGTGATTAGCACTGCTGCCTCACAGCACCAGAGACGCGGGCTTGATTCCCTGCTTGGGTCACTGTTTGTGTGGAGTTTGCACAATCTCCCCATCTCCCCATGTTTCCGTGTGTTTCTTCTGGATGCTCTGGTTTCCACAGTCCAAAGATGTGAGGGTTAGGTGGATTGGCTATGCTAAATTGCCCCTTGGTGTCAGAGGGATTAGAAGAGTAAATATATGGTGTTATGGGGATAGGATCTGTGTGGGATTGCTGTCAGTGCAGACATGATAGACTCAATGGCCTCCTTTTGCACTGTAGGATTCTAACTATGGAGAGCTGTTATTTTGTTGTAGAATTCTAAGTCAACTCCTAAATAAATAATTTGCAAATGACTTGGACAGTGTGTCACAAGGATGAGATATTTGTTACTTTTGTTTTTTTGCATTGTGGCGTTCGTTGTGATGTGAAAATGCATTGGAGCCAATTAATAAAAGTAATCTTTGCAACTAATTATTTCTGTTGCCACATTTCATGGAACATTGAAAAGATTAGCAGATGCACACAGTTGGTTCTGTGTTGCTCTGCTAAGTTATAGCACTAGGACAGCTGGTCTTAGACTGGAAAGCCAAAAAAACAAATAGCACCAAGGATCACCTGATAATGCTGGAACTTGCAGGGGATAATACAAAACTGTTTCCAACTGCAATTAAAGAGGGACATCAGGAAAACCACCGCAAAGTATAGACTTGGAATTCTTTATCCAGTCTTTATTTCTCTCCAAGGCTTTGATTAAGATATCTCTCTCCCTCCCTTTTCTTGTCAGCTTGGATCTTGTCTCTCTTGTGGGAACCATGAATTGGATTAAATTTGAATCGGTTTTTAGAGCAAGCAAAAAAGATTGATTCGGGCTTGCCCAATTCACTCTGCACATTGGCTTTGTAACTTTAAGAATTGAGTAAAATTGTTATAAATAAATAAATAATCTTCCTGCTTCCTCACAAGCTGTTCTTATTGGTACCAGCTTATTGTTAACATACCTTTCTTGACCCAATTGCCTTGGAGAAAACTGAAAACTGGCAGAACATAAGCACATAATGGGGAGTGAAATACATTAACAGATAATATCACCTGAAACCCTTTAAAAAATGCATTGTAACAAAATTCATCACCTCTTGACATTCAGTGGCATTACCATCTCTGAATCTCCCCCACGATCAACATCCTGGGAGTTACCATTGACAAGGAACTGAACTGGGCCAATCTTATAAACACAGTGGTGACAAGAGCAAGCAAGTCAGGGAATTCTATGGTGAGTAACTCACCTTCTGACTCCCCAAAGCCTGTCCACCAGCTATAAGACACAAGTCAGGAGTGTGATGGAATACTCTACACTTGCTTGGATGATTGCAACTACAACATCACTCAAGAAGCTCGACACCATCCAGGAAACAGTTGTGATCAAACTGTTCCTGGAGACCTGACTAATCTTAACTCC
Organism: Carcharhinus amblyrhynchos; assembly: GCF_965287045.1. Lineage (NCBI taxonomy): Eukaryota > Metazoa > Chordata > Chondrichthyes > Carcharhiniformes > Carcharhinidae > Carcharhinus > Carcharhinus amblyrhynchos. The sequence goes on along the minus strand of NC_137326.1, from coordinate 94,866,206 downwards.
CTATGTGGCTAACTCATTATGGAGCCTGGGGTACTTAAAAGTGCCAGATCAGCAGACGGGCAGAGATGCTCATTTCCAGCAAATGCTGAATGTCATCCCAACCCATATCATTTGTCCAGATTGGTGTGGCACAATGGGAATGCTGCCGCAACCTGTGTGGATTTGAATATGCTTGCTGTCATAGCTCAGTTGAACCTGCTGATTAAGCAATTAATCAGTAATTGTCTAGTTGCCAGCATAGCAACTCTCAAGCAGGAACATTTCTAACAGCAGATGGCGTTAGTGGTGTGATAGAGCACCAAGCAGGGGAACTGGTCAGCCACAGTGAGTCCCTCCTTGTAGCTAGCTGTGCCTTGAGCAAACTGAAGTGTCAAGCTGGATACCATGAGATGATGGAGAAAGCAGCAAGAGCAAGATTAGGACTTGTGAGTGGTGTGTGGCAGGAGCTCAAGGCAATTTGAAGACCCTGAAGGTGGAGCTAGTCGTAAGGATTTTTTTAAATTCACTTATGGGCCATGGGCATTACTGCTGTCCAGCATTTATTGCCCATCCCTAATTGCCCGAGGGCAGTTAAGAGTCAACCACATTGCTGTGCCTCTGGAGTCACATGTAGGCCAGATTTCCTGTTCTAAATACATTAATGAACCAGATTGTTTTTCTGACAATTGACAATGGTCTCATGGTTATCAGTAGATTCTTAATCATAGATATTTTCTGTTGAATTCAAATTCTACCATCTACTGTGACAGGATTTGAACCCTGGCCCCCAGAGCATTAGCTAAATTTCTGGATTAATAGTCTAGAGCTAATACCACTAGGCAATCACCTCCCCAGTTTGGAAGGGGAGTTGGAGACCTAGTAAGTCTGATTGGCCACAACCCAGAGCCTGAGAAGCCTCAGGGAGAGAGAGAGGAGCAGGACTGTAGCCAGGAGTTGGGAAGCAGAACAAACCTGGTGAGTCACTGTTGTTGTAAAGTGAAAAGTGGGTAGATGTACCCTGACTAAACTTGCCCGGTTGGCAGTAACCCTCTCTAACTCAGGCATAGTATGTGGTGACATAGACAAAGGGGACAAGAGTCAGGAGAAGGTCCAATATAATTTTGTTGTACACTTTATCAAGAAAAAAGAATTATGCTGTGCTATTGTACTTTAAATTTTGCAAAATTCTACCAATCTCATCACAGGACTCTGTAAACAGTCTTAAATCTCCAAGTAAACAGTCTCAAATCTGTACTAATCATCTAATTCTGACATGCACTTCCAAAGCTTTGCTTTCCCTATCATCTGGGGCTTGTTCTGGTCTTCAGGTAGTCTCAAGAGGTGGCCTTATGGATCTAATCTGTCTGATGATCTTCACTATGAGGTACAAGAACTGGGGATGCCATTGAAGAAGGCGCAAAGTACAGGGAGAGCTGGGGCTACAGGTTGCCCCTTTTGTCCCCCTCTTTGCTGCCTTCTCGAAGATTCTGTGGCCTGCATCCAATACTACCATTAGGCAGGGGCAGGAAGATCCAATGAGATGAAAGTCACAGAACATGGTTTTGAGCTTTCAGCTGTCAAATGCTGTCCTTGTCCCACTATGCCTCTGGCATCCTGCTAAACTGGGTGCCACCATGTCTGCGGAGCATTCTTCTTACAAAGCAGGTTCACTGGAGGTGTAAACAACAGTTCATTCTGAAACAGTGTGGCCGTTAGCACCTGGCCATGCAGTTCCAGGTCTGTCTGGTTTCAATGCGAAGTTGATTGCCCAAGGCCTGGCTGTCTGTTCCATCTTTGCAGTTTGTAAATTGTGCCCAGGTTTAAACTTGGATTCCACATTTCAATTTTTTATCCACACTCATGAAAAATTAACAATTCTGGCAGTCATGCGTTATTTGACTACACTGTGTTTGCTCAATGCAAAATAACTTAATAGTGCTAGAATTAAACTTTGCTGATGTTTGAGACTTTGATGAAGGAGATAACTCAATGACTTAGAACATAGAATATAGAACAGTACAGCACAGTACAGGTCCTTCAGCCGAGCTTTATCCAAAACCAAGGTCAAGCAACCCCACTCCCTATCATGCTGGTGTGCTCCATGTGCCTATCCAATAACCACTTGAAAGTTCCTAAAGTGTCCAACTCCACTATCACAGCAGGCAGTGTATTCCACACCCCAACCACTCTCTGAGTAAAGAACCTACTTCAGACATCCCTCCCACCATAAACCTTATAGTTATGCCCCCTAGTAACAGCAGTAACTTAGTAACTTACTAGCAGTAACCTAATAACTTAGGATCAAATTATATTTATAATCAGAATCAATCATTTGTAAAAGAGACTGCTGAGAAATTTAAATCTTCACCTTTAACTTGCCGTATATATAGTAAGAGCAGTTAAAGTTATCCAGCCTCACAAGAAGCAGCTTAGTAATGGCGAAATTGTCCATCCAGAATTGTTAAACAGAAAACACAATTTTCTTTAATTCATTTGTGAGACATGGATGTCACTGGCTGGCCAGCATTTATTGCCCATCCTGAGTTGCCTTGGGAAGGTGGTGGTGAGCTGCCTTCTTGAATTGCTGCAGTCTATGGCCTGTGGGTTGACCCACAATGCTGTTAGGAAGGAAATTCCAGGATTTTGACCCAGCGACTGTGAAGGAATGGCAATATATTTCCAAGTCAGGATAGTGAGTGACTTGGAGGGGAACTTGAATGTGGTGGTGTTCCTGCTGCTATTGTCCTTCTAGATGGAAGTGATCATGGAGTTGGAAGGTGCTGTCTGAGGATCTTTGGTGAACTGCTGCAGTGCATCTTGTAATTAGTACACACTGCTGCCACTGAGCATTGGTGGTGGAGGGTTTGAATGTTTATAGAGGTGGTGCCAATTAAGCTGGCTGCTTTGTCCTGTATGGTGTCAAGTTTCTTGAGTGTTATTGAAGCTGCATCCAACCATGCAAATGGGGAATATTCCAACACACTCCTGACTTGCGCCTTGTAGATGGTGGATAGGCTTTGAGGAACAAAGAACAAAGAACAACCCAGCACGGGAAACAGGCCCTTTGGCCCAACGAGCCCGCACCGCCGCATCCTCCAACACCTACCCTGCCCTGCGTGTATGCGAGTGGAACCCCTAACTTAGCCAGATTCAGGGGAGAATAGTGTCAATTTGGTATACCAATCAGCCTAAGAGCACATCTTTGGGGTGTGGGAGGAAACCGGAGCGCCCGGAGGAAACCCACGCAACCACAGGGAGAATGCGCAAACTCCCACAGACACAGGCCCAAATCCATGTATCTGCACAGCTAGCAGTGATAGTCACCGAGCTGTTGTGGCGCCCGTCTAACGGTCCAGGATTAAGCACACACACCGACACGAAGTACTAGGCCACTCCCGGAACCTCCAAGAGCAGCCCACGCACGACCCACCGTGTGCATGCCCCTCGTTTGACAACAAGGTGGACTGCCACCTGCAGAATAAAAAGACAAAAACGTTAACATATAAGTCTGCATTTCCGGTGTCTCCCGAGGCTCTGACCCTATTTAATACCCCCTACTATAACCCTCCATCCTTGTTTCGCTCATGTGTCTATCTAAGTAAACCTTAAACAAGTCCAACGTGGCTGCCTCCACCACCCTACTCGGTAGCACGTTCCATACCCCCACGACCCTCTGCGTGAAGAACCTTCCTCTCACATCCAAATTATACTTCTCCCCCCTCACCCTTAGATCATGACCTCTCGTAATTGTACCCAATCTAGGGAGCAGCCTCTCACTATTGACTCTATCTATTCCCTTCAGTATCTTATATACCTCTATCATGTCCCCCCCTTAATCTCCGTCTTTCCAAGGAGAAAAGTCCCAGTTTCTCCAACCTTTCCTCATAACTCAGTCCTTCCATGCCAGGCAACATCCTGGTAAACCTCCTCTGCACCCTCTCCAGAGTCTCCACGTCCTTCCGGTAGTAAGGTGACCAGAACTGGACACAGTACTCCAAATGCGGCCTAACCAACGTTCTGTACAACTGAAGCATTAGACGGCAGCTCCTATACTCTATACCCCTTCCTATAAAGGCTAGCATTCCATAAGCTTTCCTCACAACCTTCTCCACTTGTGTCGCAACCTTCATAGACTTGTGAACCTGCACTCCCAGGTCCTTCTGTATTTCTATACTCCTAATCGGTCTACCTTTTATCACATAGCTCCTCTCTGCATTATTCCTTCCAAAATGCATCACCTCGCATTTGTCAGGATTAAATTCCATCTGCCACCTATCTGCCCAATGTACCAACCTATCTATATCCTGCTGTATCACCTGACATTCCACCTCAGTATCCGCCAATCCTGCCATCTTGGTGTCATCCGCAAACTTGCTGATCACACCACGTACGCTCTCTTCCAAGTCATTTATGTATATTACAAAGAGGAGAGGCCCCAGTACTGAGCCGTGCGGCACACCACTGGTCACTGGCCTCCAGCCCGAAAAGGTCCCCTCAACAACTACCCTCTGTGTCCTATTGCCCAGCCAGTTCTCAATCTACCTAGCTACCTGTCCTTGTATCCCATGTGCCTTAACCTTTTCTACCAGCCTACCATGAGGGACTTTGTCAAACGCCTTACTGAAATCCATATAGATGACATCAACGGTTCTCCCATCGTCAACCGCTTTTGTCACCTCCTCAAAGAGTTCTACCAGATTCGTAAGGCAAGACCTCCCTCTAACAAAGCCATGTTGCGTATCCCCAATCAGACCGCAACGCTCCAAATGCTCATACATCCTACCCCTAAGTATTTTTTCCATTAATTTCCCTACCACCGATGTCAAACTCACCGGTCTATAATTTCCAGGGTTACCCCTACTACCTTTTTTAAACAGCGGTACCACATTTGCTACCCTCCAGTCTTCTGGGACCTCACCTGTGTCCAAAGAAGAGACAAAGATTTGCGCCAGAGGCCCAGCAATTTCATCTTTCACCTCCCTAAGCAGCCTGGGATAAATACCATCAGGCCCCGGAGCTTTATCCGTCCTTACACTACCTAAAAGCCCTAGCACTTCCTCCCTCGTAATAGATATTTCCTGTCACTGATCTACAGCTCCTTCCAAGACACTGCACGACACCGAACCCCTCTCCTTCGTGAATACCGACGCAAAGTATTCATTCAGGATCTCCCCCATTCCCTCCGACTCAATACGTAACTCCCCACCTTTGTCCCTAAGAGGACCAATTTTCCCTCTAACTACTCTCTTGCTCCTAATATAGGAATAAAATGCCTTCGGATTTTCCTTAATCCTATCAGCCAAAGCCATTTCATGCCCTCTCTTCGCCCTTCTAACTCCCCTTTTTAGCTCCCTCCTACTCTGTCTATATTCCTCCAGCGCACTCTCCATACCCAGTTGTTTCGACCTAACATACGCCTCCCTCTTCTTCCTAACCAAGTCTTCGATACCCCCTGTAATCCACGGCTCTCTAATCCTACCTTTCCCATCAGGAGGTGAGTTACTTGCCACAATATTCCTAGCCTCTGACCTGCTCTTGTTTACGTGGTGAGTCCAGTTGAGTTTCTGCTCAATGGTAACCCCAAAGATGTTGACAGTGGGGCTTCAGTGATGGTAACGCCATTGAATGTCAAGAGGCAGTGTTTAAAGTGTCTCTTATTGGTGATGGTCATTTCCTGGCTTTTATGTGGCATGAATGTTACCTGCCATGTGTCAGCTCAAGCCTACATATTGTCAAGGTCTTGTTGCATTTGAACAGAGGCTGCTTCAGCATTTGAGGAGTCGTGAATAGTACTGAAATTTGTGCAATCATTGGCAAACATCCCCACTTCTGATCTTATGATGGAGGGAAGGTCATTGATAAAGCAACTGAAGGTTATTGGGCATGGGATACCACCAAATGCAAGACAATATACAAAGAAAAAATGAATTGTACCTCACAGTGGACTGATGAAGAAGATTGAGAATGTACACACAATCAGGCAAATGTGGTATATGTGAAAATAACATACCAAAATGTTTGTAATAGTGAGGATTGATCACTATTCAAATATTTAAATAGTGCCACGATCATAGAGCAGTCTATTCATCTCCAAGAATGTAGTTTCTATGAAGGTTCCAGGAATCCCATATCTCCAAAAGTGTAAAGCTAATCTGAAATTCAGACTGTAACCTATATAATAAGCAGATTCACAATGAAGTACACCGGAGAAAGAGATTGATACATGTTGAGCTAGGTAATGATGGACCCCATTGCTGACTGTGGAAACGTTCCAGAAAATAAATCTACAAATGATACACAATGTTGTTATGTTGGCACCAATAACACATGAGCTGATGAATCATTTTTATTAGAATTTACTTTTTAACAGTTGCTGACAAGAAACAAAGCATGTAGCTATATGATGGCTCTATCCTCCTGCCGGAATAATTTTATTCAGTGGAACGTATTGTTAGTGATCATTCTCGACTAGGACTGATAAGCAAGGATCCCACGCACCCCGGACATTCTCTCTTCCGCCTTCTTCCATCAAGAAAAAAATAAAAAAGTCTGAGGTCACGTACCAAACGACTCAAGAACAGCTTCTTCCCTTCTCTGCAATCAGACTTTTGAATGGACCTATCTCACACTAAGTTGATTTTTCTCTACACTCTAGCCATGACTGTAGCATTGCATTCTGCCTACCCTCCTTTCGTTCTCTATGAAAGGTATGCTTTGTCTGTATAGCACACAAGAAACAATACTTTTCACTGTATACTAATACATATGACAATATTAAATCAAAAAAAGTTTAATCATGACAAGAGACAAGTCAGTTATAGCAGCGTAGACTTGGCCTTAAAATAAAATGTCCTCCCTCCCAGTAGTATTTGGACTAAACAAAGATATCCTAGAATAAAGTAGATTATTTCAGGGGTGTTACTTCTACCTCAGTACACAGAATTCCTCATCAAAAATTTCTAGGGAAGTTAGGTTACTGAAGTATAAAGAGTGAGTCCACAACCTTTATAATGGTTAATTAATGTTTTATTGTGAGAATAAATCTGGATTACATTATAGTAATGGTTGCAGCATTAAAACAAAATAATCACCTGAAAAATAAATACAGGATTAAATCCACGTAAAATTAAATGCAACATATCACAAAATGCTAAATTTATACTCATAACTAAAGTGTAAAGAATATTTTTTTCTTGTCTCAGCAAAACAGAGAATTATAGAATCCCTACAGTGCAGAAGGAGGCCATTCAGCACATTGAGTCTGTACTGCCTCTCTGACAAGAGCGTCCCACCCAGCTCTATCACCCCAACCCCACATATTTACTCTGCTAATCCCCATAATCTACACATCTTGAGACACTAAGACAATTAAACATGGTCAATCCACCTTACCTGCACATCTTTGGACATGAGGGTATCTTATCTAAGGTCTATACTTGCTGCTTGGTTACGATGTCCAGGCTTGACCAAGATGCTTACTTTAGAGGTCAACTTTAAAGATAACTTTTTGCTTTGGGAATAAACTCACCATTGATGTATGTTTTTGTTTTAGAATTCTTAAGAATCAATCAGTACTTGTAGAAAACAGCTTGCAGCCTCAATTCTCAAGGGTGACAACATTATCATTCTGTTTTTTGTGTCTAGTTGTTTGTCACTTGACTCTGCCTGCTTTCTGTAAAGATTCATGTTCTTCATCAATTGGGTTAAGGACTGGACTTTATTACATTCCTTAACAGTTATAAAGTGAATAGAGAGACTGGTAGTGCACCCACTGTACAAAATTACTGTTGCATTGAAGAAATCTCTATAGAAAGTAATTGATGAATTAAATGTGACAGCGATATTTACCCCTGTGAATTAGACAACAGACTGGGCATCTGGTGTTTGAAGCTGAACAAACTGATAATTTGTACAGAACTGAAGGAAGAAGTGTTGCTATCCACTGGCAACAGCAGAAATTTTCTCCATCTGCCAAAGAGATATTCTGGTAAGTTTAAATTGAACTGAAAAATATTTCTTTTGACTGCCTTCAGTGTATTATTTGAAAGGCATAAGAATTGTGCCGGGGGAATGTGTCTTTTTTTTAAATCACAGTTTCTCCACATAAATGAAATCTTTCAACCCTGGCACCATCTTAGTAAATTTCCTTGATACACTAAATGGGACCTGTGCTATGTTTTACAAAGGTTTTGCTTGGCTACCTTGCTATTGTACTTCTGCATTTCTGAAGCTGAAGGTGCTGTATGTTTTAACAGCCTACACAGCTAGTCTTGCCACCAAATTCTGCATTATGTACATACATCCCCGTTTTTTCTGTTTCTACACTCCCTTTAAAATTGCATCTTTTGTTCTTTATTGTTTCTCTTCATCTTTCTTACCGAAGTGAATCTCTTCTAAATTAAATTTCACCAGTAGCCTGCCCGTCTTCCTGAAATATTGTATAATCTTCTTCACTAATTAAATATTTCCAAAGTCTTGTGACACCTAATACTTTGAAATGAGATGCTTTACTGAAGTCCAAGTCATTGGAGCGGTTGTTTTGGCACTGACTGTACTTCTCCCTCCAGCTTGAGAAACAACCCTTCACCACTCTCTGCTTTGTCTTTAAAACAGTTTAATAAGCACTACCCCTTAGGGCTTTAATTTTGCTTAATGTTTAGTTTGCAGTACTTTATCCAATGCCTTTTGCAAGCCCATAGACACAATATCACTCTCTTCTCATCAATTTTCTCTATTTCATCAAAGAACTCCATCATGTTGATTAAACACAACTTGCATTTAATAGATATGTGATGGCTTTCATATACTAAATGTGAAGATAGGATATAGAAAGGCATTGGTTAAAAGTCATGTCCAGATGGTAATTCAAGTTGCATATCATAGAATCATGGAATCCTACAGTGCAGAAGGAGGTCATTTGGCCCATCAAGCCTGCACTGGCCACAATCTCACCCAGACCCTATCCCCACAATCCCATTCTTTTACATTAGCTAATCCCCCTGACTCAAAGGGGCAATTTTGCATGGGTAATCTACCTAATCCACACATCTTTGGACTCTGGGGGGAAACACGAGCACCCAGAGGAAACCCACGCAATCACGACAAGAACGTGCAAAGTCCACACAGACAGGGAATCCAAGCTGGGAATCGAACTCGGGTCCCTGGCGCTGTGAGGCAGCAATGCTAACCACTCTGCCACTTATATCATTAAGTTCTTTAATGCCATGATGTAAAGGAAATGGTCTGAGTAGGGCTGAGCAACAATTCCAGGGCGAGGCGCGGAGACCAGATAGCCAGGCAGGCAGGCAGTGAGCCAGCAGAACGGTGAGGTCACTGAATAAACAGGACAAACCTGAACCCCATCCAAGACTGAGGAGTGCTGGGCAACCAAAGACAAGGCTGAAGCCATACCATAGCCAGGCAGCCAGCGAATCAGCATAAGAGTGAGATTGTTGAGCAGGGCAACTTGAACTCCAGGGCTAAGGAGGGCAAAAAAATGCCTGCTCTTTCATTAAAAAAATTCATTAAAATCAAGAAAGATCAGTTGATCTGAAACGACACTATCAACCTGTCAAAAAGCACAGAAAATTGAAGGCGAGGGGAGAGGACAGAGCGAGACAAACTACAGTTATCACTTTAGAAGTCTGACATATTGAGTAGAGGATAAATTGCACATTCATTCTCACCCACCAGATGGACGCATGAATTATCTGATGACCTTGACTCACCGATTTCCGGCGATACCATGTCACCTGAAAAAGTTGAATGAGAATTTCATGAGCAAGAAGTGGACTCTGAAATGGGAATGGAACTCAATGAGCTCAAGCTCATTCTTCTGCAGCTGAAGAGAGGGAAGAAACCTGTCCTGAAGACATTGCCTCATGGACAAAATCTGGGTGTGATTGAATATTTCATAATAAACCGAACAGAGTTAATATGGAAAATATTGAGAAAAGACTTTGATGTTCAAGGCTGAAAGCAATTTAGAACACTCCATGAGTCCCATTTTCTGAGGGTGAAGAGAAATGGCATGGCTGAAAGGAGAATCTGGTTGATTTTTTTTTTAGAAAGCTCTAAGGCAGCCTACTGTTAGTTTGCGAATTTACCTCTGACCGTAGTAAAGGGAAACAAGCATTCTTCAACAGGTATTCCAACTGGAAGAGATTTTGCTAATCATAAAACTTCCAAGAGTCATATTAAGGCTATGTGTGCATTTGTTCAAAGTAAATCATCTGGAAAAACTGCTTCATCGTTATTGACTCAGCTTGAAAAAGCGTGTTCTTACTAGAGGAATGTGCTGAGATGTGTTGTTGCTATAGTCAAATTGCTGTCTTTCTTGGAACTTCATTTAAAAAGACATTTTGAGTCATTGGTGTCAAGCTGAAGCTGTTTTTTTTAGCCTGCCTTGAATAATTCCATAAATTTGATGCGCTTCTCAGAGTATTTGAAAATACTATCAATATTGTGGCTCAGGGATGACCAATTTTTTTAATTCAAAGGCCATTCAATGATTTAATCACAATAATTGCAGTGGCTCAGAAACCTCAGAAACCCACTGATATTATTAAAATTATTTTCAACACAGAGCAAGAATATTCACTAGAAGTAATTGTGACAGGTATCTTCAAAAATATTTTCAGAATGGTTTCCACATTTGCCTGGAAGCCAAGGTGTACAAGTTTGTATAAACAAGCCAGTAATCTCAAAGTACCGTGCTCACCATTATTAATTAACTGAATGAATTGTTTTATTTCATCTTCAAAAAAAAGTGTTTAAGTCCTCCTGGTGGAATTCGGTTAATTTCTTACTGCAGCAGCGCTCATCATTCCCATCCAAACTTCTGTCAAAAAGCACAGAAAATAATTAGACGTTTTCTTCAGCGATTCACTTCTACTCTGCAATTGCACCATAATTGTGTCACAAATAACATTGACAGTCTCAACAATGATCTTCTTTCCCTTTTCAAGGCACGCTGGCACAGTGATTGGCACTGCTGCCTCAAAGCACCAGGGACCTGGGTTCAATTCCGGGCTTGGGTCACTATCTATGTAAGACTGCACGTTCTTCCTGTGTCTGTGTGGATTTCCTCTGGATGCTCCGGCTTCCTCCCACGGTCTGAAAGACATGCTGGTTAATTGCATTGACTCGCACAGATGCCAGAATGTGGTGATTAGGGGAATTTCACAGTAACTTCATTGCAGTGTCAATGTAAGCCTTACTTATAACTAATAAATAAACTTCTACATTTTTGTTATTTCTAGTTTCATCAGAGAATAAGTTACTGCGTCTTGAAACGCTTCTCGTCATCAGAGGGACCTATATTCTTTGCTAATGTTAGTGCCTCTGCTTCCACAGAGATAGAGTCATTTCAAATTTCCATAACAAAACTTCGAACTGAAGCTAACAATTATGAAGCATTTGATAAAGTTGTATCAATATTTTGCAGTGATTTGTTGATGGCATTAATTCTTTGAAATAAACATCTCCACAAAACAGTAAAAACTGCAATATTTTACCTCTAAAATTTCTGTGCTAAGGATTTTGCTTTCACAAACATTTTTCTGAATTTGATGTAGCTATGTCAAATAAGAATTCCTTTATGTCAGGAAAGTACAATTTCAAATCTAAATCAGCATCTGCATGAGTGGATTCTTTTGACCATCAAATGTTTACCATGTATCTGCTCCAAGCATAATTGCAGCATATTCCACTGATGCGTGGAAACTGAAAAATAAGCGTCATACAAATTTCGAACTAAGTCAAAAAATGTGTGGCTCATTCACAGGATTCAGCTGCAGCATTGCACTAGGAGTGACTAGAACATGGGATGAATAATGCATAGGGGCTTGCATTGTTCAGTCTTGCTTGTAGACCTGAATATTTTCCTGCCATATTTGAAGCATTACCAGAGCTCTGTCCCTGACACTTTTTGATGTCCAAACCTAAATTTGTAATAAATTCAAAAACAGTTGTCTCCAGGCATTCAGAAGTGTGGGATTGTAGCTCGACAAAACAGAGCAATTGCTCCACAACTTCATTATTACTGATTACATATCTTAAAATTAATGTTAATTGGTCCACATGACTCACATTTGGTGCTGAATCTACTATTATGGAATAGTATTTGACATTAGTATGATGAGTCATGAACCCTTGACAAGTCCCGATTTTTAAATATGCATCTTTATCAGATTTTACCCATGGTGATGTTATTGATGATTTTGTGAGGAAAAACTGCAGAAGAAAGGCGATCTAAATTGCTATGGATTTCAAACAACCGAGCAAGCAAACAAATCTTAAAAATATGTTCCTCTTTCCTATTCTCTTGTTTAAATTCTGTTTTTCAAATGGTACCTCCATTTGCTCATCTGTTATCATGGCTGTCACATGCAAACAGTTATATCAGTGAATAACGACCATCCCTCATCGCTCTTAGTACAGGCCTTTAGAAAGCCTCTTCTGGGCAAAGAATGGGATCCTGCCAGCAATTACCAGCAAAGTCATTGATTTGGACTTGGATTTGTGGGGCAGAATTTTACCAGCACGTTCGCCTGAGATTTGTACGGTCCCACTTGAGGCCAGCGGGAAATGCCATTCTCTGAGCTTCGCCTGCCCTGGAATTGGGGCAGGCATGCCAGTAAAATTCCAGCCATGATCTCCACTTGGTTGGAATATTTGCTCTGCACTGGGCGCTTTTTAGCTCATTCTGTCCTGCATTGGCCTGTGTTGTGCTGCAGTCACTGGCTGATTTCTCTATCTTATTGCTCATCAGCTAACTCATCTCAAGACACCTCGATCACAATATTGACGATCTCTGCTGTCACGTTGACGACAGGTAGGCTTGGATTTCAACTGATCAATTACAGGCAAACCCATAAAGCAGTTAAGCAATGATTTGTCATTTGTGTTTTGTTTTGTATTTTTATGGCTTGCATTTTGAATTTGAATTCATAAATTGCAGGTTTGTTTTCATCAATTGCAAAGCAGTAAACAGTGATTTGTGTTCTTGTACTTTTTTGGGTTCCTGTGGCTTGCGTTTTGGATTTGAATTAATCAATTACAAGCTTCACGGTGGCACAGTGGATAGCACTGCTGTCTCACAGTCCTGGGTTTGATTCCCAGAATGGGTCACTGTCTGCGTAGAAATTGCACATTCTCGCTGTATTTGCATGTGTTCCCTCCGGATGCTCCAGTTTCCTCCCACAGTCAAAAGATGTGCAGGCTATGTGCATTGGCCATGTTAAAAATTCTGTCTGCGTACCCGAACAGTTGCTGGAGTGTGGTGACTAGGGAATTTTCATAGTAACCTCATCACAGTGTGTACGTCTACTTGTGACAAATAAATAAACTTCTTTTCATTAGTTAAAAAGCAGTGAGTTGTGTACTTTATTTTTGGAGCTGATGGTGAGCTTGGTCAGAAGGGCAATGATGCCATTTGGGATGGGGCCTGGCATCTTTTGGGGTGGGGCTTGACATCTTTTGGGGCGGGGGCTTGGGGCATGATGTTTTGGGGGATGTGGCATAGAAGCAGAGCGCAGGGCCCTCAAAAGTGTCAGTCTGCCTCTGCCCAGGAGATTATATTGCTCAGGCCTCCAGCTGGCGACATCACGCAGATTTAGTGCTTGCTCTGCTCCTCGCATGCCTGATTCTCTCCAGAGTTTCAAATCGGGACTAATGAGTTATTTAACATCCTTTTTATTGATTAGTTTGTGTGTTTAATGAGTGTTGTTGATTTAATGGAGAAACATGAGCCCTAGAATGTGAGGGAGCTGAACTTGCATGGATGGTTGAAGCTAATATAGTGCTGGATGAATTTGGCATCATTGTTGCTGTTGCTGTTAATTTAGCTCTCACACTTGTCAAATTCAATAATCTTCAGTCAGGGAATTAAACACTGAGCTAATCACAATTGATAAAATTGTGTTCAAGTTAAATATAGCGCTATTCATAATTTGTTGTAGTTGATCGCAAAATACTACATTAGCTAACATTGATTATTTAGAGCTATCACTATCTAGAGTTGACTTAATTGGTCCAAAAGGTGCAGTAATGATGTGAAGCGAACTTTTCTGTTCAGCCTTCAGATTGCTAACATTTATGCTGCTAATTGCTGGAAATGTGAATTGTTAAATAGTGCTGTGAGGCCAATACCATGTTTGTAGCTTCATGGATTTGTGGTCTATCTCGTTTAATAATGATGGGAATGGACAGTGAAAAACAGTGCAGGGACAACATGGAAAATGAAAAGGAGTAAATCAGTCGAACTAGAGAAGGAAGGAGTGTGGGCTAATTGGGTGAGAAGAAATAAAAAGACAAGGGAAAATTACAGAGTGCAAGCAAAGAAAATATTGTAATCCTGTTGTGTTTGAAAATGATATTGTGAAGTTGAATGAATGGCAGGTCAAGTATGTAAAATATACAAATATTCTTGATCTCTGAAGTGTTGAACCAGAAAGATCACCATGAACAGCTACACTGGGAATACTTCCATTGATACATAGAAATTGCTAATCAAAATGAGACCAAGATCCATCCAGTTACTTTCCAACATCTTGGTAGCCACATAATTCACAATGGCACAATGGTTAGTACTGCTGCCTCACAGTGCCAGGGACCTGGGTTCAGTTCCGGCCTTGGGTGACTGTACATTCTTCCTGTGTCTGTGTGGGTTTCTTCCGGTGCTCTGGTTTCTTCTTGCAGACCAAGGATGTGCGGGTTAGGTTGATTGCCCATATAAATTACCCCTTAGCTTCAAGGGGATTAGTGAATGAAAGGGACTGTTGTGATATGCCCTGGGTGGGATTGTTGTCAGTGCAGGCTCAACGGGTCAATCGATTTCCTTCTGCAAAGTAGTGATTCTAACTAACAACCACATGGATGGTAACTGGCATAAAAATATTGCCATGATAAAATTTTAACAGAAGGACAATATTTGATCTCCTGGGCATAAGACTCTTCAGTTTCATTGAAAAGAGAAAAGTCGCCAACTCTGGTGCCTGTTCGGGTCACTACACCTAACCAGCATGTCTTTCAGACTGTGGGAGGAAACCGGCGCATCCGGAGGAAACCTGCACAGGCACGGGGAGAACGTGCAAACTCCACACAGTGATACAAGCGGGGAATCAAACCCGGGTCCGTGGCGCTGTCAGGCTGCAGTGCTAGCCACTGTGCCACCATGAAGGATAATGGATGGGATTCTCCGTTCTTGTCCGTGGCTGCCCAGCCAAAACTCCATTCACTTACAGTGGTACTGGAGAATCCCAGCGTTAAGTAAGGATAGAGACTTCTGGCGAATTTTTGTTTTTGTGATGTAGATTAAAGGATATATACTGGCCAGGTCTTAAGATAGTTACTCCAACAGTGAGCACACCTGCAGTACTACACTGGAGAATCAGCCTATAATTTGTGTACACGTCCTACAATATGCTGACGTGGGGTAAGAGTTCTACCAGCTGAGCTATAGCTGCACATCTGCAGCATTTCTTTATGAGTCTCCAAGGTTGAGTGGCATGTCACTATTATAGATCCCAACATTATCTGGGCCAATAGATAAACCATGTTAGGTCTGATGGAACTCTAGCTGCAAGGAATTGATTGAATAGAACTGGGTGAAGAAAAGAAAGAACAATATTAAAAGATTGGACTTGAAGACGTCCATAAAATTATCACAAAGAATGAACTGGAAATAGGTTTTCTGTCGATTGAATAATGTGTTTGATTAAATGAATATGTTTGACGAGAAAAACCAGTTGATCACTGCAATAATCAATGTCTATTTGTGAAGGCATAACAAAATGAGATATTTTTATGCAATGAACACTTGGCATTTTTGGAGTAGAAAAATAGTCAGATTTATGCTGCACTTATGACACTTGACTGGCTGAGACCTTTAATGATAACATGAGATCTACAACCATTATTAACCATAAATATCCCATTGCTTAAAAGTTAAATGGAGTAGTGGGAGAACTTGATTATTTTTGGAAATCATTTGTTTTTTTTCTGGTAATGGTAGATAGCAATGGCCTGGTTGCTTCAAACTATGATGATATGAAAGATTAACAGTGGTAAATGATCTCTGGAGGTTAATGTACTATTTATTATTAGGTGTCCCCTGGCCCTTTATGCTGCCCCTTGACTTTCCTGATTTGGCTCAGAGAAGGCCCACTTTTCATAAAGAATCTCTCGTTGGCCATAAAGAGCAGGATTTTATTTTTCACATAACTTAGTCCGAAGCTATCTGCATTAGTCTATTGCTGACCTAGCTGAAAACAGGTAAGGGGCAAAACCTGCAACATTCCAGGTTTGTGTAGCTTAGTTTCACACAGCAGACTTCCCCTTGGTTGACCGAGGCAAATACTACTTGGACAATATGTCAACCTAAATGCTTTAATAATCAGGAAACCGGTATTATACTATAGGTTAAAATGCTTCCGAAAACTAGATATATTATAAGAACATAAGAAATAGGAGCAGGAGTAGGCCATCCAGCCCTTCGAGCCTGCCCCGCCATTCAATAAGATCATGGCTGATCTGTCGCGGCTCAGTTCCACCTTCCCGCCCTCTCCCCATAACCCTTAATCCCCTCTCTTATCAAAAACCCATCAACCCGCGTCTTAAAAATATTTAGCGAGGCAGCCTCCACCACTTCAACGGGCAGAGAATTCCAGAGATTCACCACCCTTTGAGTGAAGAAGTTCCTCCTCAACTGCGTTCTAAACCGCCCCCCTTTTATCTTGAGGCTGTGCCCCCTAGTCCTACTGTCCTTTCTGAGCGGGAAGAGTCTCTCCACCTCTATCCTATCCATCCCATTCATCGTCTTATACGTCTCAATGAGATCTCCCCTCATTCTTCTAAACTCTAACGAGTACAAGCCTAGTTTATTCAGCCTCTCCTCATAGCTCAACCCCCTCAACTCCGGCATCAGCCTAGTAAACCTCCTCTGCACTCCCTCCAAGGCCAAAATATCTTTGCGCAGGTGTGGCGCCCAAAACTGCACACAGTACTTCAGCTGCGGCCTCACCAATGCCCTATACAGCTGCAGCAAGACCTCCCTACTTTTATATTCAATCCCCCTCGCTATGAAGGCCAGCATCCCATTATGCATAACACCAGTAGGGGTAGAGGGGAGGCACATTACAACTCAGATTTCAAGAATTCTATTTTGTCAGCGCCATTTTGAGTAATCTGATTAGTTTATACACTTTAAATTAATATGCAAGAATTACAAAATGGAAAAAATTGTCTGGCTCAATAAGTCCCCATTGGTTTTTATCCTGCATGAGTCATTGTCTTAATGCCATATGCCTACCCTGTTTCTATCACTTTGCTTTTTTTACAATATTAGTCAATATCCTTCTTAAATGCTGGTCTAAGGTCAACTTAGGTCACATGGAAAATAGAAAGCAACCAACTGCTGAGGTCAAGGCTGGGCTCTGGATCAAAATTTAGGTCCGTGTTGAACTAGATTATGGTTCGGATTCAACTCTAGCTTGGGTGTGGTCTGGTGGGGCTGATGTGCTTTTGGACTTTAGGCTGGGTCACGCGTTTGAAGTTTTGTTGAATGTGGTGGTGGCATCTGGCTGTTAGTGGAGTGATTGGAAATTGAGTCTTGGAATGAAATAATAAAATACAAAATTGAGAAAACAACCCAATAAAAAATGTGAGCAGCGTGTGATAATTTGAAATTTCATTGTTTGATGCAACAACAAACAATTTGTATATATAAACACTTTTTATGTAGGAAATGTTCCTAGGTATTTCAGATGTGTATCAAAGAATGGATACTTCATTATAAAAGGAGATATTAGGGTATGCAGTCTGACACCAGATTGAGAGGTGCTGAAGGAATAGTGCCAGGTGTCACTACATGTAAAGTTGTGCAGAAGCTGTGGGAAAGTCAAAAACTGCATTTAATCCTGAGAGTCCAGTCTTTCAAATCCTTAGGCAAATAAAATAGTCCTTAGGAGTCTATTCAAATCCTTAGGAAAATAACATATGAACAGCATTAAATTAATATTTCACAAATATTCTCAAGGTAAATCATCAAACATGCAGCTCCACTTGTAATTTTGTACAAATTTTCAGGTAGTCACAATATTCTTCTGATTTTTCTGGTAATAATCCCTGGCTATGGCATTGTAAGTGAATCCAGTTTAAATGGTGAGCCAGTGATTTGATTTGATTTATTATTGTCACATGTATTAGCATACGGTGAAAAGTATTGTTTCTTGCATGCTATATAGACAAAACATACTGTTGAAAGAGAAGAAAATTAGAGAGTGCAGAATGTATGTTACAGTCATAGCGAGTGTGTGGAGAAAGATCAACTTAATGCAAGATAGGTCCATTCAAAAGTCTAATGGCAGCAGGAAAGAAGCTGTTCTTGAGTTGATTGGTATGTGAACCTTCGACTTTTGTATGTTTTTCCCAACAGAAGAAGAAAGAAGAGAGAATGTCTCTTCTGGGGTGCGTGGGGTCCTTAATTATGCTGGCTGCTTTGTCGAGGCAGTGGGAAGTATAATCAGAGCCAATGGATGGAAAGCTGGTTTGCATGATGGATTGGGCTAAATTCATGACTTTTTTGTAGTTCCTTTAGCGCAAATGGCAATATCAGAAGTAGAGAAATTTAATCCCTTATGTACAATGTAGTTTGCTTTTCTCTTTGAGACTGTAACAATTTCATATATTTCAGCAAAGCAAGCATGTAGATTTTCATGTTTATGCCATTATTACTGTTTATTAAGCTTTATTTAGAATACTAATTAACAAGCACCAGGAATGGAGGGGATGCAATCTTTCTGTTAAGCTGTGCCTTAAAAATCTAGCTCTTAACCAAGCTTTTGATCAAGTTTCATAATTTCTTCAAATGTGTCAACTTTTATGGATTTGCTGTGAAGTACCTTACTGCTTAAAAGTGCCGTATGCATACAAGTCATTTCTTCAACTGCTTCAGAGATTTAGGAAATTTAAGGGGAAGCTAGATAACTTCATGAGGTAAAAAGGAATATGAGAATCTGTCATTGGGGTAAGATTAAATTTGGATGTGATGGGGCTTGTGTGGAACATTACTATAGGAATAAACCAGTTGGAACAAATGTTTCATTTCTGTGTTGTACATTCTCTATAATTCTATAAAAAAGAAAATAATAGAAGTATTAGTTTCACCACAAATCTGGAAGCAAGCTGTAATGTATCCAGGCAAGAGTTATTTTCTAGGTCAACATCAGTGCTTTTCTTTATAAATTTGTCCTCAAACAAATACAGGTGCCAAGTTGACATGTAATTGCTCTGATGAGAGTTAACAACTGCCTTTTTCCATTTGTAGTAATGGGGTAAGTGGACGGTATGTTTAATGATGGTGATGCACTATCATCCCTATAACAAATATTACATTTTCTCTCGAGCTCCTATTGAGATCCCATCAGCTACTGACTATTGGTGTTATCTCAATTTCTAATATAGGTAGCATGGACTTTTTGGAAGATTTACTGAATAGAATGCAGATACTACACCATTGGAGGAAAGGTGAAATTGCAAAATAAGCCTTCCATGCACCTTTTCCTCACAGAAGCAGTATCAGGCTCAACAATAGCACTGACAGAGGCCTGCATTTGTGTTGATTGTCCTGGGAATGATGCACTGCATCGAAGAACCTTAAAAATGCATTTAAAAAGATGAAATGCAAATAAAAAACAGGGGGAGGAGAATAATGCATGAGTAAAACCAATTTTCCAGCTGGTCTTATCAACACTAATTTGCACTGTTCATAGTGCAGGAGCTGTTCATTTTTTTCTCTCTATTTAAGCCTTCAATTACATTCAAGAACTCAAACTGCTATTGTAATGAGGTTTCTAACATTGGTGCCACTAAACATTTCTGATTTGTATTGGATAGAAATATGCCTTTTATACCGGAGAAGATCTGCACTGGTGCCTGGCTTCATTGTTCAGGAAAGAAATGAGCAATGGAAATACATCATTGATGCACGAGCGCATCCTTTTTGAAGAATAAAGTTGAAAAATATGATAACATAAGGAAAGTTTTGCAATAGCTCTAATCATCCACATGCAAGTTATTGGTGACATGACATGATGGTCCATTCTCGAGGAATGCTACCTCACACATTGAGTATCCATCAACACGGAACATTATCATATTCAAATTATGATTTTTAATCTTTTGTATTCATTGAAGTGTTCCAAAATGTTCATGTGTTCCACGTTATCTCAGCTGATTTGACTACAAGGGCATTTATCAACATTTGGCATAAAATTCATTGAAAATTCCCTTCTGTGCTGGACCGATCATTGATTCATAATTGCTGTTATCCATCACTGTTTTTCCATGTTATTTGCTAGTCCTTGTGAACAGTAGGGCAGCTGTTATGATAAATGATGCTCAAAAATCAATATTTTATGATGAAGTGATGGTATAATTTGCATGAAGGAACTTAATCTGAAATAGATTAGAGATTATCTTCTCTTCAAAATATGAACTTTTTCAAAAACTGAAACAACCTTTTTTTGGTCAACAGATAAAATTTTAAAATGTGATAAAATTTTAAAATTCTTATGTTTCATATTCTGACATAGAGAATTATCACCTCAAATACACTGAGATGTTTTTCAACATTAAAAATGCTACATAAATGCAAGTTGTTGTAGTTTTGGTGCTGCATTAACTTTGATCATTTTTTGATGAACAGTATTCCTAAATATTCCTTTTTGTCAAATGTGGCCATTGTGAATTTTAACAGATTAATTGTGATGGATAATTTAATCATAAAACAGCAGCTCTCATAACCTTAGAAAGTCATAGAACTAAAGTTTAAGTTTATTCATTAGTGTCACAAATAGGCTAACATTAACACTGCAATGAAGTTACTGTAAATATCATCTAGTCTCCACACTTTGGTGCCTATTCGGGTACACAGAGAGAATTTAGCATGCCAATGTACCTGACCAGCATGTCTTTCAGACTGGGGGAGGAAACCTGAGCACCTGGAGGAAAGCCATGCAAGAGAACGTGCAGACTTTGGACAGACAATGGCCCAAGCTGGGAATCAAACCCGGGTCCCTGACGCTGTGAGGCAACTGTACTAACCACTGTGCCAACATGCTGCAATTCTGTTCATGTTGCTGGCTATAGTTATATTTCTTTTGAAATCATTCCTCTATTGTAAATCTATTGAACATGCTGTGTCCTCATTTGGTCTGCAATGCAAGACAAAACTGGCACCCACCTTGTTTGTTCTAAGTAGTTGGGAGGGAATAAATTCAAAATATTATAATTGCTCTAGATTAACATAAGAACATATTCAAATATTTATAAAAAGTGCCCTGTGAGTAATTTTTCACAGCATTTCAAGTTAGTGTCCATAACAAAATTAATATCCATTATGTTGCAAATCATGTTCAGTTATAGGCCTTTCAAATGCAAAGCCATTTTTGAAAGTTAAAGATGTGCAGGCTAGGTGAAATGGCCATGCTAAATTGCCCCCAAGTGATTAGTGGTGTAAATGCATGGGGTTATGGGAATGGATAGGGGATGGGCCAGAGAAAAATGTTCTGTCGGAGAGTCGGTGCAGACTCTATGGGCCGAATGACATTCTTATGCACTGTAGGGATTTTATGATTCTAAAGTGTCAATATAAATGACATTTGCAGTCACTGAAAGCATAATAGGTTCAAGTATTTATTTTAAGCGATGTGTTGAATGAAATTTCTAGGTGGACCACTATGGAGTGTGCACATTCTCCCTGTGTCTGCATGGGTTTCCTCCAGGTGCCCCAGTTTCCTCCCACAGTCAGAAGGATGTGCTGGTTAGGTGCATTGGCCATGCTAAATTCTCCCTGAGTGTGTCCAAACAGATGCCAGAGTGTGGCAATTAGGGGATTTTCCACAGTAACTTCATTGCAGAGATAATGTAAGCCCAATTGTAACACTAATAAATACACATTAAAAACTTAAGTTTTAAAAATGATTTTTAAACTAATTATTTTGAATAAGTACATTAGTGTCTTTAGAATGTGGACTGCTATTCACATTATTGATATGTGCTGCACGTTTATTGATGCATTTTTAATATATTATCTATTATAGCATTCTATGAGGGAACGTGATCCTGCAGCAGATTTTGCCTGACATTGTATGTAGTATGTTGCTAATCATAACAGGAAATATGACTGGATGATCAAGTGTGGACTAGAACATGATCTCAGTCTTTAAGTTGATTGTGAAGATTTTTTACTCCTTGAGCAGATCAGTTGGACAATGGCTGGATGTCCTTGAGGGTAGCCTATGTTCATTGGCAAAGAACAGGCCACAGATGCCTATCTATATTACCTTTGCTTTTACTCACATCTGAAAACAGTTGAAACTGCCACTATTAAGTGATATAAATGTAAATTTACGTATTGCAAATCTTGAACACTTTAAGAAGTACCATAACAATCTATATCAATCCTGTTGAACAGAACTGGGGCAAGAACCCTATCTTTAATATTAGAAAGACTTAAAGCAATAAGAACATCCATAATCTGTTTGTCTCTCATTCTCTCTTCCCTAAATAACTTGATAATGCAAAGTGTCAACAATAACTCATCCTGAATGATTCCTGGCTTCTCTCACTGGCATGATGAATAGATTCTTATTAAATTAATGTAACTGTATATATTGCTGAACAGAGGAAAGTTGATCCTTGGGTACAGTGAGTTACAATGTTGTCATTAATTACAAACAATATAATGAATTATTTAGCAAACAATAAGATTCAATTATTTCTCACATGATATAGCAATACCCCTCAAGTGACTAATGTCAATAATTCATTGGTTTCTATGACAAAAATAATGTGAATTTATTATTTAACAAATACCAGTATTCTGTTTTACCATTGCCTGTTATTATTAAAATGAATTTAAAAATTATCTTTCTGACAAAGCATTTAATACTTGTCATGTTCCCCCTTGTGTAGTCACGATCTAGATTGGGACAGATGAATGTGATGCTTATGTTAATTTGGTAAGTCCTCCATCCAGTGTTAAATTGCCATGTAACTTGCCCTTAAGCTGCTTTAAGTGCACTGGGGTGGCACAGTGATTAGCATTGCTGCCTCACAGCACCAGGGACCTGAGTTCGATTCCTGGCTTTGGTCACTGTCTGTATGGAGTTTGTACATTCTCCCCTTGTCTGCGTGAGTTTTCTCCAGCTTCCCCCCACAGTCCAAAGGTGTGCAAATTAGGTGAATTGCCATGCTAAGCTTTCCCTCAGTGTAAGTTCTCCCTCAGTGTATCTGAACAGGTGGTGCCTTGGGGATTTTCACAGTAATTTCATTGCAGTGTGAATGTAAGCCTACTAGTGACTAATAAATAAACTTTATTTTAACTTTCAAGTTTATAACTTACCAGTTTGATAATTAGATGCTGAACAATTAGTTATTTAGAATTATAATCTAATAGCGTACACTGATTTATACTAAAAACTACAGTGAAGTGAATAGATTCCAGATTTGATAGAAATGCTTAAAATCATGAGGCAGTTGGATAAATAGAGGTCAAAGTTTCCAATAGTTGAAGACATGATAAGCAGAGCACAGGTTTAAGGTATTGACAAGAGATTAAGAGGTAACATGAGGAAAAACAAATGATTAGGATTTGGAATATGCTACCTGTTAATTGGGGTTGAAAACAATTCAATAGTTGCCTTCCGAAGGAAGTTGTATAAATAGTTGGAAGAATAAAAAGCAGTGGAAAGAAAAGTAAGGGAAGGAAGCTAACTGACTTTTTAAAAGACCCAGCACAAACAAGATGGGCCAAATGTCCTCCTTCGGTACTATCCTGTGATTCTGCCAGAAAAATGGCTTACTTTCCTCTTTATGACAACAGTGGCCCAAATCTTCCGAAGAGTGACAATCACCATCAGATTTTCTCACCATGATGGAGCTCCACATTTCTGGCTGAGTCTTCTGATATTGATTCCTTCAGAAAAGTGGAAACGTCTTCATCACCCTGCCTCCTCATAGTGTTGGATCATGTGGGAAGACAAGCCAGGACTCCTTTTTAAGGTGCCACCTATCATATTCTGGTATGTGCTCACTTGTGCACTGAAAAGCTTTGAGATATTTAAACAGCTTTTCTGTATGTTCATGAATGAATGGGCGAGGTAGGTGGGTAGGGTAGCAGCTGGGTGGATGGGATTGGGGATGCTCAGCTTGGGTCAGAAGGGAGTCAGGTGGTGTCTCTAGCCAGGTCAGGTTGGGTGGGGAAAAGTTGGGGTGTCAGGGGATTTGAGGTTGTCGGTTGTGCAGTTACATTGGCGTTAGATTAAAATTTTCCTGTTTAGCATTTTCTGGCGACTGAGATGGGTAAGTAAGTCAGAACTGTCTGAAGCCTGAGACTTTTTTGTCATGTGACTGGTTCTTAAAGTAGTCATGCAACCACTTAAATATATAGCATCCCTTCCCCCTTTACCTCTGTGGTCATGAGAACAAATTACTCCAATGTTACACATGGGATTAGTAATATTCCAAACATAGTGCAATGCACTATTAATCATAGTCAATAAGGAAGTCAATCAAGAGGACATCTATTTCTCTTTGGTAGCATATGACATTCTGGGATTTAGCTGTCCTTGATGCAGGAAGTATGATTTGGAACTTTAGTAGACAGTTTTTCTCTTGGAAATAATTCTGCATCATTCTCACTCAGTATGCTAGCACAGACACAATCATCAGGCAACTCAGATTTAATTAAGCTTTATGCAGTTGTAGTCACAATGCTTGGGGCTACAGAAGTTGGTACTTCAGGAGGTGATTTAGAGAAATCATTTTGAGATGACTACAATTTGTCAGCATGGCATCACCAAACTAACATGGTTCAAATCAAAGATTTGATTTGATAAGAAATTGAACCTGTTTTTGCTAAAACTATGGACCTTACCAATTTCTCACTCATGGAATAATTATGTGCTAAAACTTGATCTCCTTGTTGAAATGAACATTGTTATGTCCTTACTTCTCATCTAGCAGCTTGAGATTGTCATTTGAAGTTTTAAATCAAACGTAGTTCTCAGTTTTCTCTTTAATATGAATAGTAATGCAGGTGGACTTTGAATGTCACGAACAGTATTTCAATAAGGTGCTAAAAAAGCTATCCACACAATGTGATAACAAACCTTACTCTTTCAAAGCATTTAAAGAATGTTTCAAGGATTGCATGAATCCTTCAGCTCATCCATTGGTTGTTAGATAAGGTTTGGAATTTATGTACTAAATACCATTTACTTTGAGATAATCCTCAAACTCTTGTGAAGTAAACTATGAACCATTGTCACTAACAATCTGTTTGGTTTACCAAATCTTGCAGAGATTGTGTCAAGTTTTTTTCAATGGTTTGTTCAGTTGTAGTTCAGTTGATAACTTTTGGCCACTTTGAGCGTACATCAATTATGACTAAAAACATATAACCCTCAAACAGATCATGCAAATCATTGCCATGGCATTTTAGGCTGTTCTCAAGGGTGTAAAGAAGACAATAATGATGTATTTCCTATCCGAGCATAGGATTGACATTATCCTACTTTTTCTTTCAGTTTGAGCATCCAAACCTGGACACCAAAAATAACTACATGCTAATTCATTCATTTGGACTATATCAGAATGTACTTCATGTAATTGTTCAAGAATCCTTCGATGTAGACCAGGAAACATAATAACAGAGTCCCTGTTGTGCAGAAAGGGACCTTCTGGTCCATCAAGTACGCACTGACTCTCTGAAAGGGCATCCCACCCAGACCTTACCCTCTGCCAAGAAGGATTGATCACTCAGTTCCCAGGTAGGGGACCCGGCTTCAAATCCCACCATGGCAGATTGCGGAACTTGAATTCAGTTAAAAAATCTGGAATCAAGACTTTACTGATGGTCGTGAAACAGTTGTTGATTGTCGGAAAAATCCATCTGGTTCACTAATGTCCCTAAGGGAAGGAAATGCGCTGTCCTTACCTGGTGTGGCCTACTTGTGACTCTAGAGCCACAGCAATGTGGTTAATTCTCAAATGCCCCCCAAGGGCAACTAAGGATGGGCAATAAATGCTGGCCAGCCAGCAATGCCCATGTCCCATGAATTAATTTTAAAAAAAAGCCCCCCACTTTGAACTGTCAACTAAAGTTTTCTTGACACACATGGTTTCAAATCAGGATGCATACAATGCGTTCCAGCTATTGTTTCTTTCAAAACCATATCCATCATTTTTCCCATCATGGGATCATTCCTGCTATGTTTCTGAACTTGAAAAGCTGTCACAAGCAAATGATTGACTAGGAAAAACAAAGAATATTAGCATAATTAGTTGGCATCTGCTCAATAGGTGAAGGTAAGTGAGATATTGCATCAATATAAGTATGACATTCTGATTGACAATATTTTATATCTTTGCAATCGGCTAACAGCTAATGAAGAAATGCCTTTATATGGCCCAAATGTAATAGTTAAGGGTTAATGATCAAGCAATAACTTGAAATGATAACCACATAAATAATGATAAAACTTTCTATATCAAACATTATGCTCAATGCTTCTTTTTCTAGCTGAGCATAGTTAGATTCAACACTAGTCAGAGCATGCAAAACAAAAGCTATTGATCACTGTTCTCCTAAAGGCATAATAAGTGAAACAACTGCTCCTTCTGTATAACGCAAAGCATCTCAAGCAAGCAGTAATGGCAGTTTCGGATTAAAAAGAACAAATATTTCAGATTTCTGCAAATCATTTTTGCTTTCTCCCATTCTGTTGTCTAGTCCCACGACTGTTAGATATACAAGAAATTATGCAATGACTTCAATAATGTAGCTAAGTTAGGAGCGAATTTGCTATAATAGTTTACTAATCCCAGAAAGGATCTCAATTGCATCACATCTATTGGACGTGGTGCTTCTAAAATAATGTCCATTTTTTTAGGAGCTTAATGTAGGCGTTTACCATCAGTAACATGACCCAAATACTGGAGTGACACCTGGAAAAAGTCAGTCTTTTCTTTCTTGATATGTAGACCATTTGCTTGAAGATGCCCCAAAGTTGCTCCTCAATTACTCAAGTACTTCCCTTCAATGGGCCCAGTAATTAGAATATCATCCAGGAAACGTTGTATACTAAAAATCTGAGCATTGATCTTTGGAATACTGTTGATGCTATTCCAAAATGAAACATTTTATAATGAGAAAGAACTTTATGAGTATTGATGGTAAGCAATGGTTGAGATTCAGTGGTCACATTCATCTGTAAATATGCATGTGAAAGATCGATCTTGCTGAATTTCTGCCCACCTGCTAACTCAGCAAACAAATCTTCAATTAAAGGAAGTGGGTGTTGATCAACACATAACAATGGATCTTTGGTTGTTTTTAAATCACCACAAATACGAATTGAACCATATGGTTTCATGACAGGGATAATGGAAGTAGCCCAGTCTCTCTTTGAAACCAGCTCTAAGACACCAGTGTTAACAAGTCATGTTAATTCTTCTTTGGCCTTGGTATGAATTGCATATAGCACAGCTTCTGCTTTGAGATTTTTGGATTGACTATTAGTCTTTATCCTGAGTTTCACATGAACTCCCTTCATTGAGCCAAGTGTCTCTTCGAATTCACTCTTGTATTAATCCAGAAGGTGCTGTTGATCAGTTTTGACATTGACCAGCCTGCTGACAGCACTCCAGTTAAGCTTTATCTTCTCCAACAATGATCTGCCAAATAAAGCTGGAAAATCACAATGGAATACATGGAGAGGCAACTCCATTGTTTGTCCATTCAGCTCTACATGATGTAGCCTTTTAATGGCATGATCTGTTCCATGTATGTCCTAAAATCACATCGCTGGACTTAAGGAAGATGCTTCAGCTTTTTGTTGATACATAGACTCAGGAATTAAAGGTACAGCAGCCCCAGTATCAACCATCCTAACAGATTGATCACTTCAATTTGGAATCACCCAGAATCTGTGATTCACCTGTATAGGTAAAACATTCAGTTGGAACTTTTCCTCATATTTCTGGACACTATCTCTTCATAGTCATAACTTTCTTCCATGCTGTAAATCCTTTTTTAATACAAATTGCTCTTCTTGAAGATACCCAGATTCCTCTTCTGAACATTATTCTAGGGTGAAGCTGGTCTAGTCCTGCAATCTTTTGCAATGTGACACATTTTGCCACAATTCTTGCATTCAGTATCCTTGCTCCAGCATTCACTCATTTTGCACATCTATGATATGCTTATAGCTGTTTAGACTTATTATGAGCAGTTCCTAACTTGTGGACCTTTGCTCCTGCATCAGATTGTGAAACCTCTTCAGCAGCCAGTTCCATTGACATTGTGATTTCTATTGCTGTCTTTAAAGTCAAAGCATGTTCAGTAAGTGATCTTCTTTGGATAGCCTCATTTTGGAGTCCACAAACTAGATGATCTTGAAGAGTATCTTCTAATGATTCACCAGAATCACTATGTCATGACAGTCCTTTTATGGTTGACAAAAAATGAGCAATGCTTTCACCTTCCACATGATTCATAGAATCATTGAAACCCTACAGGGCAGAAAGCGGCCATTTGGCCCATCAAGTCTGCACCGACCACAATCCCATCCAGGCCCTATCCCAATATGCCTACATATTTACCGCTAATCCCTCTAACTTATGCATCCTGGGACAGTAAGGGGCAATTTAGCCAATAAATCTAACTTACACATCTTTGGACTGTGGGAGAAAACCTGAGCGCCCAGAGAAAACCCACATAGACACAGAGGGAATGTGCAAACTCTGCACAGAATTCCTTCGGTGGAACCTGAACCATCCCACAGTGATCGATGGCTTTGGAGAATAATGCTCTTCAAGGAATTGTGTCAAGTCATTGTGTCAAGTTTTGGTTCCTGGCTTTGCTGGCTGAACTGAGCACTGGCACAAATTGACCGTTTTACTTCCTATTGTACTGAGAAAAGGTGGTATAAGCAACTCATTTGCAATTTTACTCATCGATACTGAAAATGCTCTACATAGAAAGTCTGTGATTTATTTTCTTCACTGAAAGAACACATGGCGTCTAATTGACCCATCATTTCTCTTGCAGACACTAATGACTCATGACTGCTTAGTATTTTTCACTGTCTTCTCAGTATTACCCTTTCTACCCTGGAGATTGGTAACCTGATGTATGTTTTTTTCAAATGACTTGAGCTTGCTGAAACTAGAACTGGGATGCATGGCCTCAAAATAAGGGGGGAGCAGATTTAGGACTGAATTGAGGAGGAACTTCTTCACCCAAAGGCTCGTGAATGTGTGGAATTCCCTGCCCAGCGAAGCAGTTGAGGCTACCTCATTGAATGCTTTTAAGGCAAGAATGGATAAATTTTTGAACAGTAAAGCATGAGCAGGTTTGTGTTCTGTGGTGAAACGGAATAGTGAGATCTGTGTGTTTCTCCCCCCAACACCTC
Source organism: Carcharhinus amblyrhynchos (assembly GCF_965287045.1). NCBI lineage: Eukaryota > Metazoa > Chordata > Chondrichthyes > Carcharhiniformes > Carcharhinidae > Carcharhinus > Carcharhinus amblyrhynchos. The sequence continues at coordinate 94,836,747 of NC_137326.1, read as the reverse complement.
AGATATTGCCCCAATACGCCGCTGTATACCACCCTGATAGCACCCCAGTCGATCCCAAATTGCAGATTTCACAGTTTCCATCTCCCCTCAGTGCCAATGGATGAGCCATGATAACAATGGGGCCTATCAGGTGTCTAGTGTGCAGTGCTCAGCTGGCACTGCCAAAGGGTAACTGCCCCTTCCCCCCCCACTCCCAAACACTGGGGGATCTCACTGGCCTCCAGTTCCACTGGCAAGGTTATTATCACCAGGTCCCCATTGATGGAGGCCGTACAGTGAGGACCTCTACCAGCGAGTCCATTAAGGCAAGTGAGCCTGGACTATTTTGTCCTCGGCTCATTAAAATATTTAAAAACATACTTAAATATTAAAATCAGCCTTGCACTCTTCTTGGCACGAGGTTGATCATACTGGCATATCAGGGCTAGTAAGATTGTGAGAGCAAAACTGGGTGTGAACACAGTTTCTCACCTATCTCACAATGGTACTTACTGTCTCACCATGCCAGTAAGATCGTCCCCACAGGTTTAAAATAACAACACTGGTTTATTGCAGAAATGTTGCCTGTACAGAGTAGGAAATAAAAGATAAACAACCTAGAAACACCCCAGTGACATCACCATCAAGTCATGTGGAATGTGGTTAAAGCAATCATTCAACCACTTAAATATATAACACTGTCAGAATTTCAAACTTCCAGGTAATTCCCACAATCGTTACTCTGAGATTTACACGGAATCTTGGAGCACATTTTAAGCAGGTTGGCCCTGTCTACGATGATTTGGAGACTGAATTATCTTCCATCCTTACCTCAGTCCATCTGCTGCTGGATCTCTTTGTATTATTCAACATTCTCACTGACACACATTGATTTCGGCTGGTGTAATAGCTCAAATTTGAAACTAACAATGTTGGGGGTAATTCTCCCAGCCCGCTCGCTTCTCTAGCAGCGCAATGGTCTGGGGGATATCAGCGGAGACCGTGCAGCTGGGCCTGCTAGCCTCTTCCCTTACTGACTTTGCCAACGTTAAGGGCGGTCAAATGGTCAGTGGATAGGCATATGGATAACATTGGAATAATTTAGGTTAGAGGGTTATTAGATTGGTTCCACTGGTCGGCGCAACATCGAGGGCCGAAGGGCCTGTACTGCACTGTAATGTTCTATGTTCTATGTACTGCCAGGATTGTTTCATTCCAGCAGATTTACAACAACTCCCCACTAACAGAGAGTGGGTGGCGGCCTGACCCAGCTGGAGTGAAGGGGGAACCACAGCAATCCCCCAGGATGTCAGTGCTGAGGGGGCATGCCCTTGGGCATTGCCAGCCTGGCTCCCTGGCACTGCCCAAGGACCAAAGTGGCAATGCCCATGGGCACCTTGATACTGCCCACTGGGCATTGGCCAATGCCAAGGGGGTGGGGCCAGAGAGGGTTAGGCCTCTGGGTGGAGATTGGCGGAGGTGGTGGGGTCCCGCTGCCACTCTGCACTGGGACCAATGACAGAGGGAGGGAGACCAGCAATCAGAGCTGGCCATCAGGATGGAGGCTGGTCTGCCGGATAGGGTCAGGACTGCGGAGTGGGTGGGAACCGGGAGATCTTGACTGTCGGGGGAAGATTGAGGTGGGCTGGGGAGGGGGGGAGATCAGGACTGTCCCAGAGATGTCCGGGAGGCCTGCGATTGGGCCGGGGTGGGGGGTTTGGAGGGGTGGGATGCACACAGACAGTGATGCGGGATCACGGGGCTGGCCAGGTTGATTGCTGGCCAGCAATCGGAAGGTTGGCAGTGTGGGGCAACTGCATTGATCTCGGTGCTGACAGATTGCCACAGTCGCAGCGGCCTGCTCAGTGCTATATTGCTGACCTCTCCAGTGGAAATAGGCCCCACCCACTGACCTTTAGTGTGATTCACACTAGGACACTTATCACAGTGTGTGGGAGATTAATTTTGAAAATCCTGCTTAAAAAAAAATTGGATTTACTCCAGTTTTTACACGAATTAGAATTCTTTTGGCAGAATCCGACAACACGATCTTTCAATCATTTCATGACGTCTGTTTTCCTCCAACTGTGTCTCTTTGACTTTGTCCAACAATCCTAACCTCGATTCTCTTTCCCCTAACTCTGGTCTCTTTGGCATTTAGTCCACATCATCTCTGTCCCACCATTGGCAACCCTTTTGTCAGCTGTCTGATCCAACTTAAATCCTTTCCTTTTCTCATGCCCTCATTGAGACACTGCCTAAAACTTACTCTTTTGATCAACTTTTTGGTCATCCATACCAACATCTTCTCTGCCATGGCATCCCTTTTTTTCTGACTAAGTCTCTGTGAAGTGACTTTGGAATGAACTTCTGTACTTTTGTTTAATATTGCATCATTTATCTGGCTAACTGCTGGGAGGTGGGGGTGTACATGTCTTGAAGATTCCTATGTTTCAGACTCCATAAATCATCTTGTTTGAACTGTTTCTTACCATCTTGATAAATAATTCACTGAAATCACCATGACCATAATCCTAGACTAATCCTTTTCTTACATAATGTTATATTTGTATCCGCCAATTGTATTTTAATTATACAGTTAGGTAGTTAACCACTTTTCCCCTTTAAAGCACAAGAGGTTTGCCGCTTCCTCATAAATATTAAATACAGGATCAGAATCGTAGAGACAGTAATCACTGGCAGGCTGACTGCTCACATCATTACCAGCTCTTCAGTCTTATTTCTAAAAAATTGATAACAATGACAATAAACTAATGTGCGTGGAGCCTCATTAGCAGCACAAAAGGGTCCAGCCATCAGGCCTTCCAGCCTAAGCACACTGCATACCCTCATGCCTGGTTTGCCAAATGCTATTTCTGTCTGTTTGAAAAGTGGGTCAGACTCTAGGCCTGTGGATCCTCATCGCACAATTAAACTGTGTAAATGAGATGCAACATTACATTCTTTGGTTTAGGGCTTGACTTCACCCGCAGCAAGCTCTCAGATAATGGATCCTCATCGCACAATTAAACTGTGTAAACGAGATGCAACATTATACTCTTTGGTTTAGGGCTAGGCTCCACCCGCGGCAAACCGTTCGTGTCTTTAAAATGGGCACATCATTTTGAACACTGGCCTTCTTTGAAGGTTAAAGGAAAACTGATTTGCTGAAGTTCGCTTTGCAGCAATTTTGTGGTGATGTTTGTGTGTGTAGGCAATTGCATTGGGCATCTTGTACCTTTCTGAAGGTGATGACTTTAGTAACTTTGGCAAATGGGAGAAGCTGAGAAAGTCACATTTGTGCACAGACCTGATTGTTATTTTTGCTGTCCCTAAATGTAGCCGATGGGGTTGGAAGATAAAACTTCCTTTGGGGATTCTAATTATGTATGCTGGCGGTCCAAGGCAGATCGGAACTGTTTTCACATTTGTTGCTCCCCCGATAAAAGGCCTGTATTTTGGTGGGGCAGGGCTGTAAGGGCGCCCTGACGACAGGCCAAAAAACCATGGGCAAAATTACCTCAGCATTTTGGTTGTGCTGTGGCCACATTTTAAGTCCGCTGGATAGTTAATGGACAAATGCCAGGCCTTCATCCCACTGAAGAACAAATGCCTGCTTCCAAGAGTTTATGGCCAATTGGAGTCAGCCTCAGCATGCCAGTGGGAGCAGTTCATCCATTCCACCAGGAATCACTCAGTGGGCCACAAAATGCCCAATCCTGGAGGGCACCCCTGCCTCCCTAGCACATTGGGAGGTCAAAAAGTTTCATCTTTTTCACTTATCCATTGCTGGTAAAATGTTACTGATGGCGAGAAGAGGTCCTCGTTTAGCCCATTTACGTGGCATAGTTTTCCTCTAGGCAGGAGGGCCATCCTCTGGCAAAATGCAATGGCAGTGGGAAAGTGGGGGTAGAATTAGGAGAGGCATGAAGTAGGGGATGGGGTGAGGAGGGGCATGAGGTAAGGGATGGGGTTAGGAGGGGAAAGAGGTAGGGAGCCCAATAATTAAGGTGAGCATGGGGCCCTAATGAATTGTAAATCCAACTCTGGGCCCTGTTGTGAGACCAGAAAATCCTGTGGGAGGAAGGATGATAAAATTCCCCCTGAGAGGCCTACCTTATATTTTAGCAGGTAAATGTGGATCCTTTTCTTTCAACTTCAGAATGTAAAACAGAGCAGACGTCCTGACTAAACCTCGCATTGTTACACATGTAAAATTTTGTAATGTTAGCAAGTTGCCTTGTACTTTAAACATGAAATGATCTCTGGAAGGTGTCATTAGCATAAAGATCTGGAATGAAAAATACTCTGCAAAAATATCCACAGATTTCTAGAGAATTTAGTTTTGCTTTTCTATATTCTTGTGTTGTTTTCCTTCCTAAAACAAAATATTGCAGCACTGTGGTTAGCATTGCTGCCTTACAGCACCAGGGACCTGGATTCGATTCTCAGCTTGGGTCATATATTATGTGGAGTTTGCACGTTCTCTCCATATCTGCCTGGGTTTTCTCTGGGTGCTCTGGTTTCCTCCCACAATCTAAAAGACTAGTTAGGTGCATTGACTGGAACAGGCACCGGAGTGTAGCAACTAGGGACATTTCACAGTAACTTCATTACAATCTTAATGTAAGCCTTGTGACAAATAAATAAACTTTTCTTTAGACCTCATTGTAAATCAATTATTCTTACTCCTGCTTTGCCAGCTCTGCATGTAAAAAAGATTTTGCTGTAAGGTTATACAGTATATTAACACTGCTTTCCTTCATCGTTATACTTAATTTCTGTTTTACTGGTCTGTTTAATTTCTCTTTGGATTTCATCATGGTTTCCATGGACCAATGTTTTCTCATGTCTTTGTGGTATGTCTGGCCATTTGCTTTGCTGAACATTCCCTCCCTTCCTATTTCTTCTTTATTTTTGTATACTTATTAATAATATACTATTAATAAAGAGCTTATACATGCTGCAACAGTTAAGAAGACTCAACAGAAATATCAAAGAAAGTATGAAGTTGCATGTTTGATTTGCTCTGATTAACAGCAAAAGACTCAAAAAGGGAAATCCTTTGCATATTTGTTATGTTACTGTTCCACCCCATGGTGGAAGTCCTCATGGATTTGGAAACACTTCGCAACGTAGTGTAGCAATGTCAAATCCTAAGAGAGCAAAAGAGAAAATGCTGGAAAATCTCAGCAAGTCTGGCAGCATCTGTAAAGAGAGAAAAGAGAGCTGATGTTTCGAGTCCAGATGACTCTTTGTCAAAGCTTTGGCTGCAATAGCTGAGGAAGGGGGTTGGTTATTATACTGGAGTGGAAGATTTGCCCACTTCTTTCCTGCCCTGACCTGACAGACCTGTATTTTAAGATTGAAGGCAATCAGAACATACAGCACAATGTTACCACTGTTCCTGTATCCAAATCCACTTATACTTGGGCACTTCTGAGCGAAACTGTTGAATTTATTGTTAAGTCCCAAATTCTGAACAATGCTACGGCATGGACTTCCATTCCGTGCTGGATTGTGTCAAGATCATTTTAAATGGAACCTCAAGATGAGCATAGAGTCATACAATGCAGAAGAGGCTCTTCTGCCCATCGAGTCCGCACTGACTCAATAGAAACATTTGAATTCCCATCTGCTAGCACTTGGCACATGACAATATTCAGGGCTATGGACTAAGTGCTCATCCAAATATTTGAGGCAACCCACCTCTGCCACCCTCCACCACTGCTTCCAGACCATCACCATCCTCTGGGTAATAAAGATTTTCTTCACTTCACCCCATTAAAACTCCTGCCCCTCACTTGAACCTATGTCCCGTCGTGACTGACTAATGGGAATAGTTGCTCCTTATCCACTCTATCCATCTCCCTCATAATCTTGTGCACCTCGATCAGGTCACCCCTCAGTCTTCTCTGTTCCGATGAAAAGAACCCAAGGCCATCCAAACTTTCTTCACAACTTAAATGTTCCATCCAAGGCAGCCTACTGGTAAATGTCCTCTGCACATCCTCCAGTGCAATCATATCCTTCTGATAATGTGGCGATCACAACTGCACACAGTACTCTAGCTGTGGCCTCACCATATACAACCCCGTGATGTTGAGATGCCAGCGTTGGACCGGGTTGGGTGCAGTAAGAAGTCTCACAACACCAAGTTAAAGTCCAACAGGTTTATTTTGAATCACAAGCTTTCAGAGTACTGCTCCTTCATCAGGTGAGTGGGGACGTAGATTTCACTAACACGTCATGTATAAACAAAGACCCAATTGCAAGATAATCATTGGAATGTGAGTCTTTTCTGTCGACTTGAATGGGTTTGTGATCTGTAGTCCTTTCTGGATCTTGTCTACTTTCTTGCATCTTTGTAGAAACTTAATGTCTGTGTCGATTTTCTTGGAGATCCTCTCCACTTTGAACCGATGGTTTGCTGTGTCGATGGTAGCCATGATGTGGCACTGCTGGCATTGGAGTGGGGTAGGCAGAGTAAGAAACTGTGAAAAGAATCACAGTAAACCTGTGATTATCCCTCTCTCTACTCGTACTGCCTGTACTTGTAAAGACTTGATTACATGAAAAAATTCACAGAACTTCTTAGTGTCCTACCATTCATTGAATACTTCCTTGTCAAATTACTCCTTTCAAAGTGTATCGTCTCACAGTTTTCAGTGTTAATTCCCATCTGCCACTTAGCTACCCATTTGACCATTCTGTCTATACCTTCTTGTCACCACTCCGCCTCACTGTTAACCATCTATCCAATCTTTGTGCCATTTGCAAATTTATTAATCCTACCCTCCATGTAGTCATCAATGTCATTTATATAAATGATGAATAGGGGGCCCAACATTGATCTCTATGGTACACCACTGATCACTGCCTTCCAGTCACTAAAGCAGCTTTCTATCATCACTCTCTGTCTCCTGCAACTGAACCCCTGAACTAAATGGCATTGCTAAATTTCACAAACTATAATTACTGATATCACTGCACTCTGAGTTATGTTTCAAATGTCTTTTATTGATGCTTTTTAAAACTGAAACAAGCTTACAATAATGTGATGGGAATGGGACAAGAATCTGATCACAGAGAGGGCAGGGAAATGTTCCATTTTTAAACCGAGTGTCTACTGGGTATAACATTTCCAGCACGCCATGATGTTTGGCAGACAAGGTGTTGGTCAGATCTGCAGCATGGAAGTGTTTTAATAGCCCGTATACATTAAAGGCATATATGTCTGGCCTTTAGAAAGACCTCCTTGTTTTATAGATTATGTCCATTGACACTTGAGCATCTATCAAAAAGCATGCCAGGTACAGTTACCTATTTTTATGCCAAGTGACCTTTATTGACACCAGGCAGTTTGCCACCAGTTATTTTTGTGCTAACATGTTTTAAGGAAAAGCAAATGTATGCAAGACCGGTCAGGCTGCCCATGAGGCACTCTGCCACCCCCACTACCCTTGCTTCCCCAACCCACAACCATGCCTGCATCCCAATAACTGCGGAAAGAGGTGGCAAATCTCACATTGGCAAGTCTTGATGGGGACTGTGCCAAAATATTTCTCTCCGTTTCATCATATTGAGATGCAAATGTTGGCTCTGTTCAAAGTTTCTTTAGAAATATTCTAATCACAGAATATCATTCTCTATATAGTTTTGCATAATGGAAACCAAGGCAAGGCAAACGGCAGCTAGTATAATTCCCCATGTGGCCTCACCTGTCTGTATACCACCAAATACTTCTGTGGACTCTTTCAAATTTCGGATGGAAATAACTGCAATAACTACCTTATCTGAAAACTTAAAGTTTAATGTTCATTTATTAGTGTCACAAGTAGGTTTATTTGATTTGATTTATTATTGTCACGTATTAGCATGTAGTGAAAAGTATTGCTTCTTGCGTGCTATACAGAAAAGCATACTGTTCATAGCGAAGGAAAGGAGAGAGCGCAGAATGTAGTATTACAGTCATAGCTAGGGTGTAAAGAAAGGTCAACTTAATGCAAGGTAGGTCCATTCAAAAGCCTGATGGCAGCAGGGAAGAAGCTGTTCTTGAGTTGGTTGGTACGTGGCCTCTGACATTTGTATTTTTTTCCTGACGGAAGAAGATGGAAGAGAGAATGTCCAGGGTGTGTGGGGTCCTTAATTATGCTGGCTTCTTTGCCAAGGCAGTGGGAAGTAGAGTCAATGGATCGGAGGCTGGTTTGCATGATGGATTGGGCTACATTGACGACCTTTTTGCCGTCTTACATTACGTTACATTATCACTGCAATTAAGTTACTGTTATCACACTCCAGTGCCTGTTCGGGTACACTGAGGGAGAACTTAGCATTGCCAATTCACTTAACAAGCATGTTTTTCGGACTTTGACAGAATTCTACATGCAACAGTGATCACGTGAACTTGGGTATGGTACTCAACCTTCCAAAGCAATCTTTCAGTCATCTGAATGTGATCAAGTGATTGACCTGAAATAAATTCACACAGCACTTGAACAACATTAATTGCGAATATTTATTTGCCAGCAAGCATCCAGCTGACATCATTGGTGCTCAAATGACATGGGATGATATTGAATCAGCTCTCAGCCAGCTTCAATAGCATTCACAGCAAGTACCTTCCGGCTGTTTAAGTGCCTGCAGTGTGCCCGAAGTGCAGTTACCAGCATTTATTATGGTCTCAGCTCTACACTTTCATCTTCCAGTTTCCAGTGTCATGGAGTATGTGTTTTGTTATCCTCCTAGCCCCCCCCCCCCCCCCCCCCGCCCCCGCAACTACCTCTCATCCACTCCTCCCACCACCCCGCACCCTCAACGCCTTCCAGGACCGGATTTTGTGCCTGACTGGAAGTGACATCAGAAGCTTGCTCAACATATGTGTTGGGCCATCAAGCACTGAATGAGAGGAGAGCTGTGAGGGGCTGGCGGCAGGAGAGCAAAGCCGGTGAGGAAAGGGCTTGATGAAGGGGAGTGCTGGGGGGAAGAGGGCTGAGACTTGAGGAGCTGTTGTGGGGTAGACACTGAGATTGGAGTTGGGGCTGCACATGATATGTTTCCAGCAGATTTGGAAAGCTGGGAGGGAGGGCCTAGTCCATGTCAGAAGGGTGCTGAGTTTTGCCACCTAATGACAGGGGAAATGGGAGAAGGGAAGAACTGGAGAGCTGGCGTACCACAAGATTGAAGTTTATAGCCACACATTAATGGCATTTTTTTTCTTTAACATTTTTTATTCACAATTTTTCATACCTTTCCTCTTCAGGCATAAATCTTTCTGGTCTGTCCAATTTCCTTGGACAGTGGCACAGTGTAGATGTTAGGTGGGACCCAGTCATTTTGGGACAAGGGTTGGGAGGGGTCACTTGTAGGCCTTACCTTCTCTTCATGTCTGAGTGCCCCTTGCTTTAAAGGGGTTGTGAAGGCTTGTACGTAAGGAAGTATGAAGAGAAGGGCAGTATCTCAACTGCAATACGGACAGGAGCCCAGGAAGGAAGGCATGGGAAGTGCTATAGGAAAGATAGAACAAAAGGTAAGAAAGGAGGGGAAGTTGCACTTTCGATTAGGGAAAACATGACAGCAGCACTGAGAGAGGATATATTCGAAGGTTTGCCCACTAATCTGTATGGGTAGAACTGAGAAATAAGGGGGAAATCACTTTGATTGGGTTGTACGACAGGCCCCCAAATAGTCAGTGGAAAATTGAGCAGCAGATTTGTAACGAGATTACAGATAACTCCAAGAAAAATAGGGTGGTAATAGTAGGGGTTTTAACTTTCCCAACATTGACAGGGACAGCCATAGTATTAGAGGGTTGGATGGAGAGAAATTTGTTGAGTGTATTCAGGAGGAATTTCTCATTCAGTATGAGCATGGCCTGACTAGAGAGGGGGCAAAACTTGACCTCCTCTTAGGGAATTAAGGAAGGGCAGGTGACAGAAGAGTTAGTGAGGAATCACTTTGGGACCATGAGCGTAATTCTATTAGTTTTAAGAAAGCTACGGAGAATAATAGGTCTGGCCCAAAAGTTAAAATTCTAAATTGGGGCATGACCACTTTTGATGGTAAGAGACAGGAACTTTCAAAAGTTAATTGGGGGAGTTTGGTAAGTGGGAGACTTTCAAAACTGTTAACCAGGTTTCAGGTTAAGCATATTCCTCTTAGAATGAAGGGCAAGGCTGGTAGAAGTAAGGAATGCTGGATGTCTCAGGGTATTAAAGCCCTGATCAAGAAGAAGGAGGAGGCACATGACATGTATAGGCAGTTGAGATCAAGTAGATCCCTTGAAGAATATAGGTGTAGAAATAGAGTTAAGAGAGAAATCAGGAGTCAAAAAGGGAACATGAGATTGCTTTGGCAGATAAGGCAAAGGAGAACCCAAAGAGATTCCACAAATACATAAAGGGTAAAAGAGTAACTGGGGAGAGAGTAGGGCCTCTTAAGGATCAACAAGGTCATCTATGTACTTGCTGATCCACAAGAGATGGGTGACATCCTAAATTAATATTTCTCATCAGTGTTTACTATTGAGAATGGCGTGGATGTTAGGGAACTTGGGGAAATAAGTAGCGATGTTTTGAAGATTGTACATATAACAGAAGGAGGTGGTGGAAGTCCTTAAAGCATATCAAGATAGATAAATCCCCGGGACCTGATGGTGTATCCCCGAACATTGTGGGAGGCTAGGGAGGAAATTACGGGTCCCCTAGCAGAGATATTGACAGGTGAGGTGCCTGAAGATTAGAGGGTGGCAAATGTTGTGCCTTTGTTTAAAAAGGGCTGCAGGGAAAAACATGGGCACTACAGGCTGCTGAGCCTCAGGTACCACATGGTAGGTTGTTGCATCAGATTAAATCTCATGGGTGAGGTAGCTAAATGGATACAAAATTGGCTTGAAAAGATAGAGATTGGATGTAGAGGGTTGTTTTTCAAATTGGAGGCCTGTGCCTCAGGGATCAGTGTTGGGTTCACTGTTATTTGTCATTTATATTAACGTTTTGGATGAGAATTTGGGAGGTATGGTTCATACGTTTGCAGATGACACCAAGCTTGGTGCCATAGCGGACAGTGGAAAGGGTTATTTCGGTTTGCAACTGGATCTTAATTAATTGGGTCAGTGGGCTGATGAATGGCAGATGGAGTTTCATTTAGATAAATGTGAGATGATGCATTTTGGTTGATCGAACCACGGCAGGACTTACTCAGTTAATGATAGGCACTGGGAGAGTTAGAGAACAAAAGACCTAGAGGTACATGTTCATAACCCATTGAAAATGGAGTCGCAGGTGGACAGGGTGGTGAAGAAGGCAATCGATATGTTTGGTTTCACTGGTCAGACCATTGAATTCAAGGTTTTGGATGTCTTATTGAAGTTGTACAAGACATTGGTAAGGTCATACTTGGGATACTGTGTACAGTTCCGGTCACCCTATTATAGAAAGGATATTATTAAGCTAGAAAGAGTGCAGAAAAAGATTTACTAGGATGCTACCAGGACTTGATGGTTTGAGTTATAAGGAGAGGCTGATTAGACTGGAACTTTTTTCCTCTGGAGCGTAGCTGATGACCTTATAGAGGTCTATAAAATAATGAGAGGCATAGATCAGCTAGATACTCAATATCTTTTCTCAAAGGTAGGGGAGTCTAAAACTAGAGGTCATAAGTTTAAGGTGAAAGGGGGGAGATACCTTAGTGTCCAGAGGGGCAATTTTTTCACAGAGGGTGGTGAGTGTCTGGAACAAGCTTCTAGAGGTAGTAGTAGAGGTGGGTACAATTTTGTCTTTTAAAATGCTTTTAGACAGTTACATGAGTAAGATGATATAGAGCGATATGGACCAAATGCAGGCAATTGGCACTAGCTTAGTTGTTTAAAAAAGGAGGGGCATGGCCAAGTTGGGCCGAAAGGCCTGTTTCCATGCTGTAAACATGCTATAACTCTATGACTCTGTCAGTATTGGACTCAGTGCATTGCAGGGACAGCACCATCTCCTTGAGTAGAAGGCAATGGGACTCCTCCAATCGACCTTGCACGCTGAAGAGGGCTGTTGTCATCTCTTCCTGATATTTGTGACTCTGCCTTTACTGGCTCAGCAAATGTAGGATGACCAGCCTCTGGGGCACTAAATTGGGAAGGAGGCCAGCAGTGTCTTAGGCTCTGGCAACTCTCCAAGTGTCGATTCCCTGGGACATCCCAGCCTCTGTCTGCTGTGGATCTTCAGCTGCGATGCTTACCAGTGAGTGTCCCAGTGAATACATCAAGGTGTGAATGGTGGTGCAGATGACAACTGTGATGCCTCTTCAGTGGTGGAGAAGACCCCTCTGAGCTGCTGGAAGATGGTCTGGCTTGTCCCACTGGTTGGCCTCCAAAAGAAGTGACATTGCATCAGTGCATTACAGGGGATACAGAGGGAACCTTGATTACTAACTGAGAAATGGCAGCATATATGTTGAGGAGTCTTATGTTTTTCTGCTGCCCCCACTTTACCAGTAGTGCAGGCACACTCTCCTCCTCCCCGGGCAGTTTGAGTGCTTGCCCCCAAAATACTCGCTCCTCAAAACTTGGGCATGACTCCAGCTGGCTGTACCCACTGACGCCTGTTATGGTTGCATTTGTCCTACAATGACACAGAAAGGAAGAGCGTAGGATGGAATATTGACATTTCAGATGGTGATGAACTGTGTCATGAGTGGGAGCTGGAGTGTGAGGAGCATAGCCGATACTGGAGGGAACATGGTGATTGTGGGATGGAAGGGGGTGCCTGGTGTTAGCAACCCCCAATGTGGCTGGATAAGAGATGGAATTGGGGGTGCGAGGTGGTCCAGAGGGGGAACTGGGATGGTTCACTTAACCTGGCTGAGCAAAGAAAACCATTCATCTTCTCCGTCCTCTTCTGGAGTGCGCTTGCACTGACCAGGGCTGCCAGTGCATCCCAGACGGGGTGGTGATCCTGTTTTGAAAGACTGTCACGTGGAGCAGTTAGAGAGTGTCCCGTCTCTGCTCCATTCTATCCAGCATCGCAGTGAGGGTCCCCTCTGAAAAACATGGTTCTGCCTTCTTGCCTGCCATCCCCTGTAGTCATTGTGGAACAAGCGCTGACAAGCCGTTTAAAAATTAATTTTAAAGTTTATTTATTAGTCACAAGTACGGTTTACATTAACACTTCAATGAAGTCACTATGAAATTCCTCTAGTCACCACAGTCCAGCGCCTGTTCGGATCAATGCACCTAACCAGAACATCTTTCAAACTGTGGGAGGAAACCAGAGCACCCGGAGGAAACTCATGCAGACACTGGGAGAACGTGCAAACTCTATAATGACAGTGACCCAAGCCAGGAATCAAACCCATGTCCCTGGCACTGTAAAGCAGCAGTGCTAACCACTGTACCACCATGACACTCAATATGGAGTTCCCCAGTGCTTACAGCATTTGAGCGGTTGCAGGGCGAGTGAATCAGAGGGAACATGCTGCAGCAGTGAAGTGATTCTTGTGAGCATAAACAGTTTTACCAGTGAGGCATAAGGTTTGATTGGAAAGCATGCCGATGCCATCATCAGGAATCATTCTGTTTCTTGTGCCGGAACCGATGCTGCCATTTCTGGTAAGATTTTGCCCATGTTTTGCAAGAACATGACAATCTTATCCCAGTGGCACACATTGTATCATTTAAGAATAAATCACTTAACAACAAGCACATCCTATGCTCTTCCAGGCATTTTTGTTAATCACCAGGGTGATAGCCTCAGGATCATCAAAGGTGCCTGGATAAACTCTGTTATAATGTACATTACTGCTGCTGTTGTAATAGGAATAAAGAGGAGAAAGTGAAGAGAATTGCAAAAAGGTGACTTATGTCAACTGGTCCCTTTTCTCATAGAAGTTACAAAGGCAAAAACTGGAGCAGGGTGATGGTGTTGCAAAGAAATGATTTTTCCTGGGAATAGAGATGAATCTTTGTCCGTTCTAAACCAGGATTTAACAGCATCTTTCGTTAGCATAACAACAGGGCTGTGTTGTACTCCCAAGTATAAAATCAAAGCTCCCAGGTTGTGACAGGAATTCCTGGGAGCCATGGTAAATGGTACTGAAAAGGACTCAAGAAAATAATAGACATACCATTATTTTGCTGCTGCTTTTGTGGAATTGTGAGCATGATGGATGGCATTAAATTGAGTTGGGTCTCCCTTCCTGCTGAGCTCTTTTGATAATGTCACTGATGGAGAATTCTTCAGACTGAAGCAATAGTAAAGCTTGGAGGCCACAAACTCTAAACCAGTCTGTAAGTTGATGTGAATCAACAATCCTGGGAAACCATGCTGCATATCAGGAAATCTGTCCCTTCAGCTTGTACTATGGTTTCGCAGCTTTGAATCAGTTCTCGTGTGTTGCAACACAAGTGAGGAGGGATGACTGGCTCCATGTATTCATTTAACCCATCCTCTGCTGCTAGCAACAAAGATTTCATCTAACAAGGTTCCCTTTCCCTTAGATACTCATTCCAGACCAATAGTTATATTTAAAATGGAACCAATTTAACCAGGTTTTCTCGAGTTAAGATAACGTATGTTTATTAACTGCTGAAAAGGTAAAGAAATTATACAACGTGCATTTACATCCATATGGATTAGAGAGAAGAATTGAGTCCAATAGTATATGAATATAAATAAAAAGTTATATGGAACTGTCCTTGACTTGCAAGGAGTAGTGATGAAGCTTGCAGCCATTGTGAATTGATCTCAATATAATTGACCTCTTCAGGTGAGTAGTTGATTCTTTGGTTCAAATGTTTTGTGCTTTGGCAGAGATTTCAGTTCTTATTTCCAGGGTCCCTGTGTCTGGTACAGTAGCACACACCTTCAGGAAGGGATACTTCCAGCTGTTTTTCCTCACAGCACATGCATGTGCACATGCACATGCGTGCACACACACACACACACACACAAGCATTGGACAGCTCTCTCAGCTTAACCCTCTTTGTTGTGTATTCCACTGGCATCTCAAAATCCACTAGTTGGTCTATGGAGGTAATTCCACCCAGGGTCTTTATGATGGGATAGTCATTATGTTCCTTTGTCTTTAATGGAGATGATAATCAGTCTCTGGGTACTTTTAGAGGTATCTTGTCTGGAAACACAGGGAGGGATTTCACAGCGGCTTAGAGAAACATCTGCAGCCATTCCTGTCAGTAGCTAACTCCACATTATGGAGATGCCGGTATTGGACTGGGGTAAACACAGTAAGAAGTCTCACAACACTAGGTTAAAGCCCTGGTGGCTGAGAACCTGACAAAGGAGCAGTGCTCCAAAAACTAGTGGTGTTTGAGGCCAAATAAACTTGTTGGACTTTAACCTGATGCTGTTAGACTTCTTACTGTGTTAACTCCACATTCTCAGCCAGCATCAGTGTTTGTGCCCATTTTAAAATATATAATTCAGATGTTTTTAAGGCCAGTATTTCTCATGTTTTTTTCCTCCATCATCATAATAGTGCTTTTCCTCCTTACAAGACCCCCATCTGCGCCAGCCACTGAATCCATCTGATCTTGAAGAAGTGTAATTTGTTACGAGCTAAATAATGTGAAGACTAATCATGAAACATGATTTTTATTTGTTGTCCAGGTACAAAACACAAGGGGCTAGGATTTCCTCTCCCATTGTGCCCAGAGACAGATGTAATCAGGGTGCAATGGCCAGCCCTGAGATTGTGACTCCTGTGGTTGAATTTGGGAAAATTCTCAACTCTACAAATGCAAAAATGCCCCAGATGTTTTAATTTTCATTCTGGGGTGGGGAGGTTAACTGGATTTCCTGTAGAACCCCCAGCTACCACTCCCTGAAAGTGTTCCGAGACAGTCACAGGGGCTGTCAGGTGTGGTAACAATCTGTGTGAAAGGTTAGCCTCAGAGCCCCAGGACTTGAAAGAAAAATAAAACAAAACGTAGTCCTTAACCCAGCCTCCATACCTGTTATACCAATCTGTACCCCCAACCCACCTCCATGGACAATTATACATCAATTCCAACTTAATGATAGCTCATGCTCACACACGACCCCCATCCACCATCCTTTGCCCTTATACCCTTCATGCAAACCCACTGAGATCCACCATTGGCGGATCTCAAGACCATGTTGAGATGAAACAAAATAAAGCTCTAATTATTTAGCAATAGATGGCCCTTTAAATTTTGCTATCTATTGCTGACTTTTATTGTTTCAAATACTCTTACTCAATATATTTAAATTCATTCAACTACTTAAACCCTTACAAAAACAACCATTTCCTTTCGATACTTAATCTCATAAGAAAATACATGTCTGTATTCATAGCGACACATCAAGGACTTTATAACCAGTTGGAGATGTCAATTAAACTGTGAACTGACCAACACTCGCCTGTGACATTGATAGGTTGTAGAGTCAGTCATGCAGCTCTAATTCTGTAATGATAACTCTCAGGCAGTGTCAACAGACAAAGTGAAATTATACCAACTGATTTTTCTCAAGCTTCATGCATTTTAAAATTTAAAGGGCAGCAGATTTGATTGTTCCATAGAGCTTATCAACTTCATATGCACATTTATGTCCACTCTTATCAATCCCAAATGTCACCATACCACTTCCAAAAATCTACCTAGACCTATCCAAAAGGATATCCTACTTCTTTAAATAGCTCAAGCAGCTTTAGAATTTTTCTTCAAGTGTTTAAAGCCTAGAAATTGTGTTTTGGACATCCCATTAATGAAATTCACATTTCTTTGAAGGCAATCACTCTTTTCAATGTGATTCTGGGAGTCACAAATCTGCAAACTAAATGTACCCCAGTTACCAGTTGGTAAAACTGGTTGATGCTGGGTTCATGGGCAGGATGTTTGGAATTGGGGCTTCAGTGCCAGTTAGGCTAAGTGGAAGACTCTTTTTGTCCCTGGGAAAATTCAGATCCTTGTTTGCTAGCATCCATCCTATGAAGCCACCAAAAAATTTTATATACATCAATTAGAATACCACTTCTTCTAAATTCCAGGGAATGCAAGTCATCTCTAGTGAATTATGTGCAAATTAATTATCACATGCATGCTCAGGATGGGAGTCCAGTAGAAGAATGGACAATCAAGTGATGTGGCTTAACCATGGATGATGAAGTCATTTTGAATCCCACAAACCAAAGCATAGGGGGTGTAATCGTTTCCACCAAGCAGGTGAGAGGCATTCATGTGCTGAAGAGTCACTTCTGGTTTTGGACGTATTTTCCAATACTCTCTAAAGGCGGGCAGCACAGTGGATGGCACTGCTGCCTCACAGCATTAGGACCTGGGTTTGATTCCCGTCTTGGGTCACTGTCTGTGCAGAGTCTGCATGTTCTATCCACGTCTGCGTGGTTTTGTCCAGATGTTCCAGTTTCCTCCCATAGTCCGAAAGACGTGCTGGTTCGGTGCATTGGACATGCTAAATTCTCCCTCAGTGTATATGCACAGGTGCCAGAGTGTGGTGACTGGGAAATTTTCACAGTAACTTCATTGCAGCGTTAATGTAAGCCTACTTATGACACTAACAAATAAATTAAAAAGGAGAGAATGATGAGGATAGTATTATGTGTTCTGCCTTGCAGAGCTATGTCATGACAGATGGTTGAGACCTTGTCACATTGAAGAAGGATCCAATCTAAATATTAGATCCTGGATGACAGGAGACAAAGCAAAAGAACATGGTGCACCTATAGGAAGTATTGCTTCAAGAGGGCAGAGTGGTGAGGTCTTTTAATACTTATTTTTATGCAACAAATGTTCTCCCAAGGTTGCAACCTAGAGTTAGACACAGCTCATTTAAACTTAAAAAAAAGTCTTATTATGAAAAATGTCTCATAAATCTAAGTGCAATTCTCTGAATAATTAAAAGCATAACTGGTAAAGATTAAACCAGGTGTAGACATTTAAATCACAAGCAGTAATTTGTGGCAAATTCTTTAGAAATTTGAATAACTGTTTATTTACTTCCACTTCTATACTCAGCCACATCTTGACATTGTTTGTATTCAATTGCAATTATATTCAAACAATGCCGGACAATTAGGATAGGTTGTGTCAGTTTTACATATGGGCATATGTGGGATTGGCAAGAAATATCAGTGTGATCTTGGCACAGGTGGAATGGGTGTAATTTTGTGTTGACCTTAACGCTTGAGTGTAATTCCAGATATAGGACAACTTCTTTTTTCAGATTGGTTTAATTTTAATGGTACTGAAGATGATAAACTAAAACATGCTGAGGAGCTTAAGGCTTACCAAGCAGAATGACTTGTGCTGCATTAAGTTGAGAGAATTTACCAGCTAGACCACTAGATGGAGTTCCATACAGACATAAGATTTGCAGTGTTCAGACTGAAGTGTACATTCATCTATATTGGTTGATATGTTGCTAGGTTATGGGGTAACAGTTGTAGAAAAATTGGTGCAACAGTTCTCCCTAACTTGCCAGTCAGAAGTTCATATATGGTTTGTGAGAATAGCCTACAAATGGATTGGGTGATGGTGGGGGGAGGGAGGGAATAAATTGGGTAACATTAACAATCAAGTTCTATTTATCCAGGTGATGTGTCAAGTTGGATTCAAAGGACTGTACACATGGGTGTTATTTTCAATGTGGTTTGTATTTTCAATGTGGTTTGAATTCGAAACAAAGGTTCCTGTTAAGAAATACTATGTAAACTATTGCTGAATCATAATGCAACAATTGAATAGCATAGTGTAGACTTTGATATTGTCGAATAATCTTTCCCCAAACATACTTTTTGCAAATCCTAGTTAATTAGGAGGCTGTATCCTTTTTGGGAATAAATCCCATGCCATGTGGAAAAAGTTGTTTGCTGTCTTAGCTTTCTTCTTCTTTAAGATCTAATGCAGCACTTTTAATGGAGGTTTATCAAGGAACAAGAATGTCATATTTTGTAAGTGTTGATTTGTGCTAAAGCAATGCATCATAAAGAATGTTTGCCCTTCATTTTCGGCTCTAAAATTGAAGTGGGACAATGTCTGACTAGTGACCTTGAAATATCTTTCAAACCAAAATTAATAAATGTATTAGCTGCTTGGAACTGCAAACTGCTGTTATTGTGGTCTGGAATCACTAGATGGCAATAAACATCACAACATGGAATGAGCACTCCTGTATCAGCAAATAAACATAATTTTAAAATATATTTTCAACTCCTAAATTAATGATAGGGAAATGCAATTAGAAAATACTTTAAAAATGAACTTGGATAAGAGGGTATTCTGTTCTAATTGAGCAAGCGGATGAACAACACATTTCTAAGATTGCATTTCAAGGAGGGAGCTGTACTTAGCACTGTATTCATAAGCATGTGTATAAATGTAGTTTGAAGTGGTTTATGCTTGCTTCTTTGGACCACTGTGAAGGTGCGAGATCCCAAACTTCATGGGGGTCATGTATCCTGTCGAGAGTCAGGGTTCAGAGAAAACATGATCTCTTCCTCTCAGGTCAGGGGCTGAATGACATTTGAAACAATCAAATCCTTGTAAAATTTTCCAAAGGGTGATGACATCTGTCTGAAAACGTGAACTACAGTTAAATGTGGTCGAAGTTGGAAAGGATGGCAGCTTTCGACAACTCCAAACTTGAGAGAGAAAACCGTGGCCCAGATATTTTGTCTTTGTTTTTATTTGAAGATCAGAGGGCAAAATGATAGTGGAATAATATTGTTTCAAAGTCTAGTACTATTGAGCAATAGCTTACTTAGTAGGATAAAATATAGACACAAATTGCATGTGGATTTACTAATACATTACTATCAATGCATGGTATTTATTATGGTAATTGTTTCCATATAATTCAATAAGGTAAGTTTAACGCACACGAGACCTTTATTATTCATTCCATATAAATTTAAAGTGTCTTGAAAAGATTATTTTCATCCCACCAGATGCATTAAAAGATCCTATTTGGATTTATACGCTTCCATGTGGAAGAATGTAGATTTTGTCGACTATTGTGATGAAACTTTACACATATACTGTATCCTGCTCAAAAATTCTTTGGAAACAAGAAGTTGAAGCAAATCTGATTATAATGTGGGCTGTTTTATTTACGATTTAGTTAGACGTTGCGAAGAAAGAAGAGCAAAGGATGACAATTATGGAGTAGCAGAAAAGAACTAAAGAAAGAAGCTGTAATATATACTTATACATCCACACATGTTATTAATCATGCTGCTTGGATTACATTGAGTCAGAAAATCCAAAAATTAAAGGACACCCATAAGAGATTTTGTTTTGGGGAAAATGCAATGTTTGGCCCATGGGGAGACTCACTTGGGTTCAGAGCTGTACCCTGGATGTAACAGGAATGAGTGACAATGTCAGATAATGTTGAAATAATCATTTTATTCCATATTGAATAAAGATAATTGCGATTCTCCAGCACTGCTCATGTGCAAATTGCACCAGGGCTGGAGAGAATCCTTTTCCTACCTGGACCTGCATCCCGACGTAGCCTCGTTCATGCCCAGTGAGGCTGTGAATCATATTAGCATATTTAATCATTTAAATATGCCAGGTTGGTTTGGAACTGGATTCTCCCAGCTCCTGCTATTCTCCGATCCTCAGGCACAGTGGGAACTTGACATGAATCACAATTGGTCTCCAGGTGTAATGGCCACGCTGGGGGGGGGGGTCAGAGGCCAGGCCATTGAAGCCCCTGGGTGGTTGGGGAAATCGCTGGGTAGTGCCCTAGCACTGTCCTGGCACCCTGGCAATGCCAAAGACGGGATACTGGGGGGCTCCTGAAGGGGGCAGGACTTAGGAGGTTGCTTGGAGCTCCTGATGGGGGGACCTTTGGCAACCCTATTGCAGGGTGTCACTCACTTGGTGGCTGCTGGCCCCAGCAAGTTGAGGAGGTTGTGTAATTATGTCTGGAGATCTAGACACCCTTTAAAAAGGGATGTCTGATCTCTGAGGAGCCAGCATTGCTGTGCCTTTAGGTCCCCACTCCAGGAAAGGTTCGAAGTGTAGGAGAATTGTGAACCGAATTGCACCAAACCAACGAGCAGGAATCTCACCAGTTTTCCTGCTGAAGGCAACACTTGGGAATTATTTGGAAGAATTATGTCCATTATAACAATTATAATTTGATGTAAAAAGAAAAAAATAAGAAGAAAAGATAACTTACTTGAAAGGACAAAACTTTGTATATACTATGTATTTACATGATTAGGAGAAGAAGAAACAAAACTTTTAAGATCATAAGTCATAGAGGTTTACAGCATGGAAACAGGCTCTTCGGCCCAACTTGTCCATGCCGCCTTTTTTTAAACCCTGAAGCTTGTCCCAGTTGCCTGCATTTGGCCCATATTTCTCCACACACATCTCACCCATCTAACTATCTAAATGCTTTTTAAAAGACAAAATAGTACCTGCCTCTACTACTACTCTGGCAGCTTGTTCCACACACTCACCACCCTCTGTGTGAAAAAATTGCCTCTCTGGACACTTTTGTATCTCTCCCCTCTCACATTATACTTATGCCCTCTAGTTTTAGACTCCTCTACCTTTGGGAAAAGATATTGACTATCTCACTGATCTGTGCCTCTCATTATTTTATAGACTTCTATAAGATCACCCCTCAGCTTCCTATGCTCCAGAGAAAAAAGTCTCAGGCTATCCAACGTCTCCTTATAACTCAAATCATCAAGTCCTGGTAGCATCCTAGTAAATCTTTTCTGCACTCTTTCTAGTTTAATAATATCCTTTCTATAATAGGGTGGGGAGAACTGCACGCAGTATTTCAGATGTGGCCTTACCAATGTCTTGTACAGCTTCAACAAGACATTCCAACTCCTGTATTCAATGTTGTGACTGATGAAACCAAATATGCCAAATGTCTTCTTCACCACTCTGTTCACCTGTGACTCCACTTTCAAGGAGCTATGAACGTGTACCCCTAGATCTCTTTGTTCTGTAACTTTCCCCCATGACCTACCATTAACTAAGGAAGTCCTGCCCTGGTTCAATCTACCAAAATGCATCACCTTACATTTGTCTAAATTAAACTCCATCTGTCATTCATCAGCCCAATTATCAGCCATAATTGATCAAGATCCTGTTGCAATTGGAGATAACCTTCTTCACTGTCCGCTATGCCATCAATCTTGGTGTCATCCACAAACTGACTAACCATGCCTCCTATATTCTCATCCAAATCATTAATATAAATGACAAATAACAGCGGACCCAGCACTGATCCCTGAGGCACACTGCTCACCACAGCCCTCCAGTTTGAAAAGCAATCCTCTACAACTACCCTCTGGCATCTGTGAAGAAGCCAATTTTGTATCCATTTAGATACCTCCCCCTGGATCCCGTGAGATTTAACCTTATGCAACAACCTACCATGCGGTATCTTGTCAAAGGCCTTGCTAAAGTCCATGTAGACAACATCAACTGCACTGCCCTCATCTACCTTCTTGGTTACCCCTTCAAAATACTCAATCAAATTTGTGGGACATGATTTACCACTCACAAAGCCATGCTGACTGTCCCTAATCACTCCTTGTGTCTCTAAATGAGATAGATCCTGTCTCTCAAAACACCTTCCAACAATTTACCCACCACACATGTGAGGCTCATTGGCCTGTAGTTCCCAGGCTTTTCCCTGCAGCCCTTTTTAAACAAAGGCACAACATTTGACATTCTCCAATCTTTAGGCATCTCACTCATGACAATCAATGATTCAAATATCTCAGCTAAAGGACCCGCAATTTCCTCCCTAGCCTTCCACAATGTCCTGGGATACACTTCATCAGGTCCCAGGGATTTATCTACCTTGATGCTCTTTAAGACTTCCAGCACCTCCTTCTCTGTAATGTGTATACTCCTCAAGACATCACTATTTATTTCCCCAAGTTCCCTAACATCGATGCATTTCTCAACAGTAAATACTGATGAGAAATATTAATTTAGGATCTCACCCATCTCTTGTGGATCCACACATAGATGATCTTGTTGATCCTTAAGAACTTCGGGTCAGTAGTTTTAGCTGGGGGAAGGGTAATTATGAGGCTATTAGGAGAGAATTAGGAAGCATAGGTTGGACTAGGAGACTACAGGGTCTCAGAACATCCGAAATGTGGAGTTTTTTCAAGGAGCAGCTACTGCGAGTCCTTGATATGTATGTCCCTGTCAGGCAAGGAGGTATTGGTCGAGCTAGGGAACCGTGGTGCACTAGGAAAGTTGATTCGCTGGTTAAAAAGAAAAAGGAGGCTTATGTCCGGATGAGACTTGAGGGCTCAGATAGTGCACTAGAGAGCTTTAGATTGGCTAGGAGGGAGTTAAAGAGAGAGTTAAGAAGGGCTAAAAGAGAACATGAGAAGACTTTGGCTGATAGGATTAAGGAGAATCCTAAGGCGTTCTATAGATATGTTAAGAACAAAAGGTTGGTTAGGGCAAGATTAGGGCCAGTTAGAGACAGCAGTGGGAATTTATGTGTGGAACCGGAAGAGATTGGAGAGGCATTGAACCAATATTTCTCTTCGGTATTCACGCAGGGGGACATAAATGTAGCTGTGGAGAACACTGGGTTACAGGGTTGTAAACTGGACAGTATTGCAGTTGACAAGGAGGATGTGCTAGTTATTCTGAGGGTTTGAAAATAGATAAGTCCCCTGGGCCGGACAGGATTTACCCTAGGATTCTCTGGGAGGCAAGGGAGGAGATTACAGAGCCTCTGGCTCTGATCTTCAGGTCGTCGTTCGTCACCAGTATAGTGCCAGAAGATTGGAGGTTAGCGAATGTTGTCCCATTGTTTAAGAAGGGGAACAGAGACTTCCCCGGGAATTATAGACCGGTGAGTCTTACTTCTGTTGTGGGTAAGGTTTTAGAAAAAATTATTAGGGATAGGATTTATAGTTATTTGGAGAGTAATGAAATGATTAGAGATAGTCAGCATGGTTTTGTGGAGGGTAGGTCGTGCCTTACTAACCTTATTGAGTTTTTTGAGAAAGTGACCAAAGAGGTGGATGGGGGTAAGGCTGTTGACGTGGTGTATTTGGACTTTAGTAAGGCGTTTGATAATGTTCACCATGGAAGCCTTCTGCAGAAATTGCAGATGTATGGGATTGAGGGTGATTTAGGAAATTGGATTAGGAATTGGCTGGCGGATAGGAGACAGAGAGTAGTGGTTGATGGTAAGTATTCGACATGGAGTTCAGTTACGAGTGGTGTGCCTCAGGGATCTGTTTTGGGGCCACTGCTGTTTGTAATTTTTATAAATGATCTGGATGAGGGTATAGCTGGGTGGATTAGTAAATTTGCTGATGACACCAAAGTCGGAGGTGTGGTAGATAGTGAGGAAGGGTGTCTTAGTCCACAGGGAGACTTGGTCAAGTTGCAGAGCTGGGCCGAGAGGTGGAGGATGGAGTTTAATGTGGAAAAGTGTGAGGTAATTCACTTTGGCAGGAATAATGGATGTGTAGAGTATAGGGCTAACGGTAGGACTCTGAATAGTGTGGATGAACAGAGGGATCTAGGTGTATGTGTACATAGATCCCTGAAAGTTGGGAATCAAGTAGATAGGGTTGTTAGGAAGGCATACGGTGTCTTGGCGTTTATTGGTAGGGGGATTGAATTTAAGAGCCGCAGCGTCATGTTGCAACTGTACAAAACTCTGGTGCGTCCGCACTTGGAGTATTGTGTGCAGTTCTGGTCCCCACATTATAGGAAGGATGTGGAGGCTTTGGAGAGGGTACAGAGGAGGTTTACCAGGATGTTGCCTGGTATGGGGGGGAGGTCCTATGAGGAGAGACTGAGGGATTTGAGGTTGTTTTCATTAGAAAGAAGGCGGCTGCGAGGGGACCTTATTGAAACATATAAGATGATCAGAGGTTTGGATAGGGTGGACAGTGATAGCCTTTTTCCTCGGATGGAGAAAGCTAGCACGAGGGGGCATAGCTTTAAATTAAGGGGTGGTAGTTATAGGACGGATGTCAGGGGTAGGTTCTTTACCCAGAGGGTGGTGAGGGATTGGAAAGCCCTGCCTGCTGCAGTTGTGGATGCGCCTAGTTTGGGGGCGTTTAAGAGATCCGTGGATAGGTTTATGGATGGAAAGGGTTTGGTTTAGGTTAGAGGGTCATTGTTTTTTAACTGGTCGGCGCAACATCGTGGGCCGAAGGGCCTGTTCTGCGTTGTAATGTTCTATGTTCTATTAAGAGGCCCTAATCTCTCCCTTGTTACTCTTTTGCCCTTCGTGTATTTGTAGAAGCTCTTTGGATCCTCCTTTGCCTAATCTGCCAAAACAATCTCATATCCCTTTTTTGTCCTCCTGATTTCTCTCTTAACTCTACTCCTACACCCCCTATACTCTTCAAGGGATCCACTTGATCCCAGCTGCCTATGCATGTCATGTGCCCCCTTCTTCTTGACCAGGGCCTCAATATCCCAAGATATCCAGGGTTCCCTACTTCTGCCAGCCTTGCCCTTCACTCTAAGAGGAATGTATTTACCCAGAACCCTGGTTAACATACTTTTGAAAGCCTGCCACTTACCAGACATCCCTTTGCCTTCCATGGACTCCCCCAATTAACTTTTGACAGTTCCTGCCTGATACCATCAAAAATTGGCCATATCCCAATTTAGAATTTTAACTTTTGGGCCAGACCTATTATTCTCCATATCTATCTTAAAACTAATAGAATTGTGGTCACTGGTCCCAAAGTAATTCTTCACTAACACTTCTGTCACCTGCCCTTCTTTATTCCCCAAGAGGACGTCAATTTCGCCCCCTCTCTAGTCGGGCCATCCACATACTGAATGAAAAATTCCTCCTGAATACACTCAACAAATTTCTCTCCAGCCAACCCTCTAATAGTATGGCTGTCCCAGTCGATGTTGGGAAAGTTAAAATCTCTGACCATTATCACCCTGTTTTTCTTGGAGCTATCTGTAATCTCCTGACATATTTGCTCCTCAATTTCCTGCTAACTATTTGGAGGCCGAGAGTACAATCCTGTCAAAGTGATTTTCCCCTTCTTATTTCTCAGTTCTACCCACATAGATTCAGTGGCTGAACCCTTGGATATATCCCCTCTCAGCACTGCCGTAATGTTTTTCCTAATCCCCCTCCCCTCTTACCTCCTGTTCTATCTTTCCTATAGCATCTGTACCCTGGAACATTGAGCTGCCAGTCTTGTCCCTCCCTTAGCCATGTTTCAGTAATTACTACAATATCCCAATCCCACATACCCATCCATGCCCTGAGTTCATCTGCCTTGCCCATCAGGCCCCTTGCATTGAAATATATGCAGTTTAATCTGGACTTCCCTTGCTCTCTGTCTTGCTTTTGTCTGATCTGTCTGATACTAGAATTACTGACACTGCCTTTACTACTTAATGTGCTCTCTTTGACTTCTGTGCTGTCTTCAAACTTCTCTTCTGCCTCCCTACCTCTTTGGATCCCATCCCCTGCTAAACAAATTTAAACCCTCCTGAATGGCTCTAGAAAATCTCCCCACCGGGATATTAGTCCCCCTCCAGTTGAAATGTAACCTGTCGCTCTTGAACAAGTCAGCCCTTCCTCAGAAAAGATCCCAATGATCCAAAAATTTAAACCCCTGCCCCCTGCTCTCAAGCCACACATTCATCTGCCTAATCTTTCTATTCCTACTCTCACTAGCACGAGGCACTAGTAGTAATCCTGAAATTACTACCTTCAGGGTCTTGCACTTTAGCCTTCTGCCTAACTGTTTATATTCACACTTAGGACCTCAGCCCTTTTCCTACCTACATCGTTTATACTAATATGTACAACAACTTCTGGCTGCTCACCCTTCCCCTTAAGAATGTCCTGCAATCGCTCAGAGACGTCCTTGGCCCTGGCACCAGGGAGGCAACACACCATCCTGGAGTTTCAATCGTGGCCACAGAAATGCCTGTCTGTGCCTCTAACTAGCGAGTCCTTTATTACTACTGCTTGCATGCTCTTTGCCCAACCCTGTCCCCCAGCAGAACCAGCTGTGGCGCCACAGGCCTGGCTGCTGCTGGTATCTCCTCTTGGCAGGCTATTCCCTCTCAACAGTATCCAAAACGGCATACCTGTTTGAAAGGGGAATATGTACAAGAGACTCCTGCACTACCTGTCTGCCTCTCCTGGCGGTCATTCATCTAGCTGTCTGAACCTGTGGTATGACAACCTCCTAGTAACTAGTGTCTATCGCACTCTCTGCCTCCTGTATGCTCCGCAGTGCATCCACCTGCTGCTCTAACCGAACAATACGGCCTGTGAGGAGCTGCAACTGGAACACTTCCTGTAGACAAAGTTATCAGGGAGACTAGATTGCTCTCTAATTTCCCACATCTGGCAGGAGGAGCATACCACTGCCCTAACTGCCATACTGCCCTTATACAGGCAAAAGGGTAAAAGAATCTCAACGCACCTTTCCTTTGCTTGTGATCCTCCTGCTGACTGTTTTTTTTGTTAGAGGAGGAGGTAGGGACGGAAACACTGAAGTAGTGTTTGTGATTTAACTGTCCCTTCACAGCAACTCCTACACAAACCACCTTCTGGTTACAGTGACTGCGCCTATACAAATGTTACTGCAACCGCCAATCACCTTAGCAGCTCTGCTGCCCTGGACAAGATCCAAGCAGTAACCCCTAATTGAACTGCTCCACAGCAGGACACTAAATTGGTAAAACTCCCAGGGTACATATATGATCAAGTCTGAATAACTTTACACAGAGGTGACTCTTAGTCCAGCAATGTTGATGTCTCTTCCTCCATAGTCTCGAGTGCTTGACTATTCCAGTCAGTTGCAACAGTGAATCTTTGAAGCAGTGTCCCCTTAAAACAAGCTTCTGGCTTGATTCCTGTGTTAACCAATTTCTCCTCTCAGCAAACCGATTCCTACAGCTACCTTGATTTAACTTCCTCTTCCTGTAATGACCCTATTCCATAATCCAAGCTTTTCCAGCTCCATTACATTTGTTTTGATGATGCCATCTTTTATACAAGTTTTCCTCTTCAATCAAAGATTCCCATCCACTGTGACAAAGTTCTTTACTGGTTCTATTCCACTTCGCGCACTTTTGCTCTCGAGCATTTCCCTCTCTCTCAGTATCACTCTTGTTGTCACCTTCTAACACATCATCCTCTAATAGATCTCAGTCAGATCATCTCCAGCATGATAACATTTATCAAACAGATTTTTCCCCTTCCTTTTCAATATTCTGGGCGGATTCCTCCCGTCAGGACATTCTGGCACATTCTGTACGCACCCCATTGCTCTCTCCCATTTCTACAGTGCCTTCTCAATGAAGTGCAGGGAATGCAATACCTGCTCTTTACCTCCTCCTTTCTCACGATCCAGGATGCTAAACATTCCTTCCAGGTGCCACAGTGATTTACTTCCACATCTTTCACTGTAGTATACTGCACTTGTCACTGTTTACGTGGTCTCTACAGTGGAAATACCAAATGAAGAGTGAGTGACCATCTGGCAACATCCTGCTGCTCAATCTGTAAGCACATGCTTTCAGTCGCTTGCCATTTTAATTCTCTATCATATTCCCATTCTGCCCTCAGCCCTTGACACCATTCTACATTATTCTAATTAAGTAATCTTTCGATTAGGCACTTGATGTTCTTCTGAACTCAAAAACTGTGTTTGACAATTTGAGATTATAACCACTGCTGCCATTTCCCTTGGCCAGCAGTGGCTGGTGCTGCTCCTATTGCCATTTGTACCGCTTCCAGACCCATATTTATTCTTTACATTACTATTCCCTTCTTACTTTGCACCATCATCCCTTTTGTCATTTAGTCTCTTCTACTTTCCCCTCTATAATGGACCATCTCTTTGTTCCCTTCTCTTCACCTGCCCCTGTCCTTGTTTGAAATCTAGACCTCTGATCTTTTCTACTTCTGAAATATTAACGTTAGTTTTTCTTTCTCCACGGCTGAGTATTTCCAATATTTCATGTTTCCATTACAAGTATGTTCTTATTTGGATGGAAGTTATGTTTTCAGTCTTTCACTTACAGTCTTGTAATTCCACTTAGAACATCTGAATGAATGGGAATTCACCCGTAACTTATCCACATCGGACGGAAATACTGGTTAATGGAAATGAAAGTGGGATGAGTAAAGGGGAGCTAATCCAAAACTGACAGTCTGCTTTCTATACCAAAATAAAAATGATCCCAATCTGTTGCTTGCTTTTGCAGCTGAAACCTTTTGACATTTAACATTGAAAAGCCCTATCCAACAGCATGTACCCAGTATGCAGGTGAATTAATAGCTTTACAATGGGTTTTCCTCTTTGGAGTGTCTGTCATAAGTGTTTTCAACATTCTTTTAAATGGAATATGTGAATTACACAACAACCTTCATACTTAATAATTAACCACATTTTAATTTTTGTAAGTTATCTTGTTTATCTATTGCTTTCCATGGTTTCTTTTATGTTTTTTCCTGGTGCTTAATCTATCAATGGATGGAATTTTAAATTCCTTGCAAGTTTTGATTTGAGAACTTAATTTGCGCTCATACTTGGTAAGATCAGCATCTTTCATAGGATCCCTACAGTGCTAAAGGAGGCCTTTTGGCCTATCGAGTCTGCCCCAACTCACTGACAGAGCATCTTACCCAGCCCATCTCCCCCACCCTATCCCTTCAACCCCACACATTTAAGATGGCTAATCTTCCAAACCTACACATCCTGGGACACTGAGGGACAATTTAGCATCGTCAATCCACCTAACCTGCATCATCTTTGGACTGTGATGGGAAACTGGAACATCCAGAGGAAATCCCACTTTCTTTTGTTGAAACAACTAAATTCACAATTCCCTCACCCAAACATTGTCTTCCTCTACTCCAGGGGATGCCCAGACTTTAGTGACTTGAGATCTACTTTTACGTGCCCTTGCATGATCTCCAAGTGCAGTCTTTACACCCTCCCCCACAGGGACATTCAAGTATGTTGCACAATACAGGCCCTATACTACCTGTCTATGGACAAGAGAAAAAGCAATATGCCAAGGACACATTTGCACATGATTATGCAAAGATTTCCTCTCCTAAAGGACATTAGTAAGGCAGGTGGGATTTTTTTTAACAACAATCTGGTACTTTTGTGGTTGCCTATTCCAGAATGTTAACCTTGTTCAGTTCATTGCTCTTAAATTCTCCAACTGTAAGATGGGATTTAAAGTCTTGTCCTGCAGATCACAAATCAAGGCTTCGGGATTACAAATCCTGTGAAATAACTTATGTTTCTGTACTCTTAGGAGCAAAGGTTTAATGTTATGTAGTATTCATCTGACTTTTCTATTCGTCCAGGATGTCTTTTATTTTTAACATGAGTGCAAATGCATGAGGACAGTCTTTTACTCCCCAGGAATTGGGGTTGAGAACTGAGGATAAGATCTGACAATAATGCAGTAAAAGCTACTTGTACTGCAGAAGGCTTTTGCAATCATCAGATTAGGCGGGAGTTACCTTTCATCATCCTGGACAAAATCTGAGTTTAAATCTGCAAGGCTAACCTGCTGCCAACCCAGTTACATGTGAAAGTATTCTAAATATGTGCTAACTGCATTCTGCTTTCAACACACGGAAGCATCTTGCACTGGATTTTTACTGCTGCCATAACCAAAAACACACAACAGTAAGTATATAATTTAGTTTTCATTGTATCATTCTAGAATCATAGAATCTCTACATGCAGAAGGACGCCATTCAGCCCACCGAGCCTACACTGACAACGATCCAGCAGGCCCGACCCCTGTAACGCCACACATTTACCCTGCTAATCCCCTGGCACTAATGGACAATTTATCATGGCCAATCCATCTAACTCACACATCTTTGGATATTCAAAAGGTCATGAATGTAGCTCAATCCATCACACAAATCACACAAATCATTGACTCTGCCCTCACTTCTCGCTGCCTTGGCAAAGCAGCCAACATAATTAAGGACCCCACGTACCCTGGACATTCTCTCTTCCACCTTCTTTCTTCAAGAAAAGGATACAAAAATCTGAGGATACATACCAACTGACTCAAGGACAGCTTCTTCTCTGCTGCTCTCAGACTTTTGAATGAACCTACATTCTTTTAAGCTGATATTTCTCTGTCCCCTAGCGATGACTGTAACACTACATTCTGCACTCTCTCCTTTCCTTCTCAATGAATGGTATGTTTTGTCTGTATAGTGCACAAGAAACAATACTTTTTGCTGTATGTTAATACATGTGACAATAATAATAAACCAAATCAAATCAAAATCCTGTAAAGTTTACTCTTACCTTTTCCACAGAGAGAGTGCATGTAGAAAGCATGCATTGTACATGTGCTGATTTCATGCACGTGTAGTGCACAGATCACATGTGCCGAGTGCATGATGCATAGAAAGCGTCTGGTCGACTGGAAATTAGTTCCTGGTCAACCGCGAGCAACATTGTGGGCACTTCTGTTGTACTCCCTTTCTTTAGGTTGGTAACCACACCAAGAGTTTCATTCCACAGATGCAAACAGTGACTCTGCCATTTGTAAAGATAATTCAGTTTTCTGCTTGAGTGCCTGCAGGATGATTGGTCCTGATCTATTTCCCATTCCCCCTTGTACATTAGTGGAAATACATATATGCTCAGTGTATTTAATGTGTTAATGAACAGGGCATACTTTCTCCATGCATCTATAATCCTTCCATGTTAATGTGCAGATCTAATTTACATATTTCTGATTTATTAAACAATTAAACATAAATCGTCAAATTTAGACCTGCTTGCCTACATCATATAATTCTTCAAAATTATAGGTGCTATATGAAAGCAAAAAGTTCTTTGAACTAATGTGTGGCACTAAACACACGATCTGATTACCCAGTGTGGTCCAGACAGTGTATAAACAGGCTACAGTTTTACCTCTGTCCCATGCTGTTTGTGTGTGGCTTCCCTGACGAATTTGGGGAATTGTAGAATTTACTGTTCAGAAACATTTCTCAGGGTCTTTACCATTTTATCCACCTAATGCTTAAAATCTGAAACAAATCATGGAATTTCTACCTTTTCCAAGCAGTCCGAGGAAGAACAGCTCATTTCTCTGAAATCACGGCTGGAATTCTCTGCACTCATTTGCTCCACCACCACTGCCATTGAGAATGGAGAATTTTACACTCAGCCTAAACTCCATTCAGTTCAGCAGGACCAGAGAATCCCAGCCGCGGATGAGTTTGGAGAATTCCGGCCTATATATTTAGGAATTGGGAGTATTTACCCAGCCACCTGAAACATGGCAAAAGGGGAAATGTCTGATGCGGTTCCACCTCAGGGTGGAATTTCCTGGGATGACCTGTGAGTGAAGTCAGCAACCAACATCAATTATGGTGAGCAGGCAATCAAGTCTAATATTTCTTGCTGATGCCTGTTTTAGTTAGCCCCCAGTATTTTTGAAATTCGGGCTCCAAAATGTCCTGGAGAAGTTTGTTTACAGGTTTGTGGTATGATCAGCCTACACAACATAGCCATGGAGGAAGGTGAGAGCTTGTTTGTGGATTAGGACTAGCAACAAGTCAGGGTGTAGGAGAAGCAAAATGGTAAAAATCAGTTCCCAGAAGCAGAACTGGAAACCCAGGCCGATTTTGAGAATATCATTGCCTGAGTTTTAGCTTTCAAATTGGTTTGATACTTCCATTGTTATTATTGAACTCAGTGACTGGGAGTGATGGGAATGCATTGGAATGAAATGGTGGCAGATTTTGTGGTTGTAATGATGGCAAATCTATCGGCGTGCTCTGTTATTACTCATGTGAAACTTACAGTCAAACTTGGCATCCACATGCACAGTTATACACAGAAACTCCTTCCCATCATTCCTCACTTTGCCACAGGGTGTACTGCCAAAGCTCCTGCTGACAACAATCTTTAGAAATCACCAAACTGACAAACTTCCACTTTTCAGCCTATTTGTTTAACTGTGGAAGCCTTTAAAGTTATACTTTTTGAATGAGTTGCGCCTGGACTTTTACCAACATACTAAATCAAAATTACTGCTAAAGAATTTCTCTGATGCCAAAAAACACTTTTTTATGTGTAGAATATAAAATTTCCACAAACAATGCTAGGAATGAACTTTTAAATTCAAGATATTTCAGTTTTAAGCTCAATTCCTTGTGTTTGCCTAATCTTTATTTTACCTTCTGTAAAATTATTTTTAAAAGGTGAATGATAATCCCTGTGTGTTACTTCCTGCTTTGCTGTCTGTGATAATTCTTCAGTGTGATTGGTTGCTTACCTTGTTTGATGGCATCACTGTTGTCTGTCAGAGATCTCCTACAGCTGGCACCAGAATTAAATTAACTTTGGAAATATGAAATCTATGCCAGAGTGACCATTAGATCTTTGCGGCCATCTTTTTTGCAAAGAACATAAGAACATAAGAAATAGGAGCAGGAGTAGGCCATCCAGCCCTTCGAGCCTGCCCCGCCATTCAATAAGATCATGGCTGATCTGTCGCTGCTCAGTTCCACTTTCCCGCCCTCTCCCCATAACCCTTAATCCCCTCTCCTATCAAAAACCCATCAACCCGCGTCTTAAAAATATTTAGCGAGGCAGCCTCCACCACTTCAACGGGCAGAGAATTCCAGAGATTCACCACCCTTTGAGTGAAGAAGTTCCTCCTCAACTCCGTTCTAAACTGCCCCCCTTTTATCTTGAGGCTGTGCCCCCTAGTCCTATTGTCTTTTTTGAGCGGGAAGAGTCTTTCCACCTCTATCCTATCCATCCCATTCATCATCTTATACGTCTCAATGAGATCTCCTCTCATTCTTCTAAACTCTAACGAGTACAAGCCCAGTTTATTCAGCCTCTCCTCATAGCTCAACCCCCTCAACTCCGGTATCAGCTTAGTAAACCTCCTCTGCACTCCCTCCAAGGCCAAAATATCTTTGCGCAGGTGCGGCGCCCAAAAATGCACACAGTATTCCAGTTGCGGCCTCACCAATGCCCTATACAGCTGCAGCAAGACCTCCCTACTTTTATATTCAATCCCCCTCGCTATGAAGGCCAGCATCCCATTCGCCTTCCTGACCACCTGCTGCACCTGCAAGCTGGGTTTTTGCGACTCATGCACAAGGACCCCGAGGTCCCTCTGCACCGTCGCCTGCTGCAGTTTTTCGCCCCGTAAGTAATAGTCCTTCCTACCATTTTTCCTACCAAAGTGGACCACCTCACACTTGCCAACATTAAATTCCATTTGCCATTTCCCGGCCCATTCGCCCAGCCTATCTAGATCCCTCTGCAGACTCTCAACACCCTCCGCACAATTTGCCGTTCCCCCAATCTTGGTGTCATCAGCAAATTTCGACACCCTACACTCGGTTCCCTCCTCCAGATCATCTATATAAATGGTAAAAAGCTGAGGCCCCAGCACCGACCCCTGGGGCACTCCACTAGTCACCATCCGCCAATCCGAATAGCACCCGTTGACCCCCACTCTCTGCCTCCTATTTGACAACCAATCCTTTATCCACGCTAACACCCTACCCCCAACTCCATGTCCCTCGACCTTCTGCAATAACCTCTTGTGAGGCACTTTGTCAAACGCCTTCTGAAAATCTAGAAAGACCACATCCACCGGCTCTCCTCTATCCACCGCCCTAGACACATCCTCATAGAACTCCAGTAAATTTGTCAGACACGACTTCCCTTTAATGAAACCGTGCTGCGTCTGCTCTATCAAGCAATTCCCTTCAAGATGCTTTGCAATTTCCTCCTTAATGACAGATTCTAACATTTTACCTACCACAGACGTTAAACTAACCGGCCTATAATTCCCCGCCTTTTGCCTGGCACCCTTCTTAAACAACGGCGTAACATTAGCCATTTTCCAATCATCCGGCACTTCCCCGGAATCCAGCGACGTTTGGAAAATAACTACCAAGGCATCCACTATCACCTCCGCCATTTCTTTCAGAACCCTCGGATACATTCCATCCGGTCCTGGGGACTTGTCCACAATCAGCCCCTCCAGTCTGTCGAGCACCGCCTCTCTAGTAACAGTAATGTCATTAAGACCCTCCAGTCCTACCACCTTTCCATCGCTAACACCCGGCAAATTATTCACGTCCTCCTCCGTGAAGACAGAAACAAAAAAGTTATTCAATACCTTAGCCATATCCCCATCCCCTACCACTAGGTCCCCTTTCTCATCCTCTAAAGGACCAACATTCACCCTAGCCAGCCTCTTCCTTTTTATATATTTATAAAAACTCTTGCTGTCCTTTTTTATATTAAGCGCTAGCCCAGCTTCATAGTTTCTCCTACCCTCCTTTATCAACTTCTTTGTCAATCTTTGTTGACATTTAAACCTCTCCCAATCCTCTTCTCGCCCACTACTCTTAGCTACTCTAAATTCCTCCGCTTTTAGTTTAACACTTTCCTTCACCTCCTTTGTTATCCACGGCTTATTACCTCTCCTCCTACTATCCTTTTTGACCATCGGAATAAATTTCCGTTGAGCACCAAGAAAGATCTCCTTAAAGATCCTCCACTGCTCCTCAACAGACCCTCCCTCCAACGTGCTTCCCCCAGTCCACATTCGCCAATTCTTCTCTCATCCTACCGTACTCCCCTCTATTCAAACAGAGGACGCGTGTCCGGGAACCCACTTTCTCCTCCTCCATCTGCACCAGAAACTCCACCATACAATGATCACTCTCCCCAAGAGGATCCTTCACCACAAGGTCCCTAATTCTACCCGCCTCATTACATAGCACCAGATCCAAGATAGCTCGCTCCCTCGTCGGCTCCAACACACACTGTTCGAGGAAACTATCCCGGCAGCATTCCAAGAACTCTTCCTCGAGCCCCCCACGTCCAACATGGGTCGACCAATCAATATGCAGATTGAAATCCCCCATAACTACGGCCGTCCCATTCCTGCACGCTGCACTTATTTGCGCGTTAACAGCCCGCCCCATCTCCAGATCATTATTCGGGGGCCTATAGATGACACCCACCAGCGTCTTCCTCCCTTTGCTGTTCCTAATCTCCACCCACAACGATTCCACCCTCTGCTCCTTGGCTCCAATATCATCCCTTGCTACCACCGTGATGCTATCCTTAATCAGTAGAGCTACGCCCCCCCCTTTTCCCTCCTGCCTATCCTTCCTAAACACTTGATAGCCCTGTACATTCAGCTTCCAGTCCCTGTCACCTTGCAGCCACGTCTCTGTAATGGCCACCAGATCGTATCCATTTGTGTCGATCTGCGCCATCAGCTCATCCACTTTATTCCGAATGCTTCGTGCATTCAGATAAAGTGCTTTCATCCCAGCCTTCACCTGGACCCTATTTGCCGCAACGCCACCAACTATACTCACGCCCCCTACTCCCTCTATTATTGGGACATCCTCGGCCTCTTCCCTTACATGTACACTCTCCTTAACTTTAGACCTCGTAAGGTCACCTACCCTCACACCCTCCCCCCCCCTAATTAGTTTAAAGCCCTGTCTACAGTCCTCTTTACTCGATTCGCCAGCACTCTGGTCCCAGCACGGTTCAGACCAACCCCATCCCTCCCGAACAGGTCCCACCTACCCCAATACTGGTGCCAATGTCCCATAAATTCAAACCCATTCCTCCCACACCAATCCCTGAGCCACCCATTCACTTCCTTAATCCTGTCAACCCTACGCCCATCTGCACACGGTTCAGGCAGTAGCCCAGAGATAACCACCTTGTCGGTTCTACTTTTTAATTCCATTCCAAGCTTTTCATACTCCCTCCCCAGATCCTCAGTCTGCATTTTGCATTTTGTCACT
This sequence comes from Carcharhinus amblyrhynchos, assembly GCF_965287045.1. NCBI lineage: Eukaryota > Metazoa > Chordata > Chondrichthyes > Carcharhiniformes > Carcharhinidae > Carcharhinus > Carcharhinus amblyrhynchos. Next base: position 94,799,944 of record NC_137326.1, on the reverse strand, counting down.
AACTGCAAAACCTGGACCAATGACTTCAAAGTTCAAAATGACGTGTTGTATTTTTGCTGAGGGTCATGCATGAAGCATCTGTTGTTATTTTTTTCCTCTTCTTTCTTGTGCTATTTGTGTCACTAAGTTGTGAACTTTTGAAGGCAAAATCTTCGTATCTTCTCCATAAGGAACTGCAGTGCTCAGATTTTGAGTTGCTTCATCTAAGCTCTCTGGTGCACTGACAACATCTATTAGCACATTAGAGTGTTGACTATAGTCCCTCAATAGTACCAGAGGGTGTACTCCATAAAAAGAAACTTTCAACTCTCTTTGTTGCCTGTAAGCTAATGCTGCATGCTGTTCAGTGGCAGGGAGCAAAGAAAAACATTTATGCTGCCTGCTGTTTCTTGATGGAATACGTTCGCGCAGAACTTTTCAAGAAAGAAATTGTTGGTGTCGACAAACTTGCTTCTGAATACTTTTGAATTCATAGCTTGAGGTGACACGGTGGCACAGTGGTTAGCACTGCTACCTCACAGCGCCAGAGGCTTGGGATCGATTCCCGGCTTGAGTCACTGTCAGTGGAGTTTGCACATTCTCCCCATGTCAGCATGGGTTTTCTCCAGTTTCCTCCCATGGTTTGAAAGACGTGCTGGTTAACTGCATTGACCTGAACAGGCACCAGAATGTGGTGACTAGGGTAATTTCACAATAACTTCATTGCAGTGTTATGACTAATAAATAAACTTTTTTTAGCTTATCCCATGAAGTTTGAATCTTGAAGAAAACAAACATGGACTTGAATCATAGGCATCAGTTCAGTCATTGCTCCTGGAGCCTTTTCTACTTTTCCCCATCTGTGTAAAGTGAACCACCCTGTGCTTCATCCTCTAAATCAATGAAACCATCAGCGCTCTACATTCCAACTTGTCTGCTTCAAGTGATGTTGATGCTCAGTTGTGTAGCATATCTATAATGAGAAAAAGGCACACATGATAAATGCATCTGCAGCCTGTACTATAATGTGGTTGTGTAGATAATGCATGACACAATTTACAACACACCACATTTATTGCTTCACACCAGCTAAAATGTCATGACATAGATAAGCTTTATCACTTCAACTATATAAAGCAAGAGCAGGTTCCTCTCCTTGAGCTTACTCTTATCGCCCACGCTGTGTACTTCCTCCTATTTGATGACTTCTACTGTAACCTTTTGAAGTGGGATACAGCTTCTTAAGATTGTATACATGGCTTTGTTTAGCACTCATTGTTATATTTTTTTTATATAGGGAAGAAGCATGGGTTGCTTCTTTTTGTGTTGTGCATTTTAGGATTATTTATTATGATTGCAATTCTGTACTATTATGAAAAGTAATTCTTCTTCTCATACCCTGGACCATATCTTATATATCCCCTTCAATAAATCGTGGGCCCCAATATTTACAGGGAGGTCGTGGATGAAGCCAAAAACAGCCGAAAAACCTGGCATGGCTGGTGACCTGAAGGCTGTTCTGCTCTTGATGTCAACATTTATATCTTTTAGGGCCACCCCCCTACCACCCCACCTCCCCACCATCGTCCCCCAAGCCAAATGGACAGACTGGTCAGCTGGCAGCTGGGTTGGGGAATAGGTAGGCCTATAATTGGGGTGGCACAGTGGTCACTGCTGCCTCACAGTGTTAGGGATGCGGGTTCGATTCCTGGCTTGGGTCACTATCCATGCGGATTCTGCACATTCTCCTTGCACCTGTTTGGGTTTCCTCTGGGTGCTCTGGTTTCCTCCCATGGTCCAAAAGATGTGTTGGTTATGTGTATTGGCCATGTTAAATTCTCCCTCAGTGTACCTGAATAAGTGCCGGAATGTGGCGACAAGGGGATTTTCACTGTAACTTCTTGCACGGTTAATGTAAACCTTCTTGTGACATTAATAAATAAACTTAACTGGGAGGTTTGGCGAAGGAAGGGTGACGCATAGTGTCTGTGGGAGGCCGAATGTTTGCTTGAGAAGCTTGAATGAGAGGGGGATTTGTGAGGGTCGAGGGGGCGGTGCTCAAACTCCTTCTGGCCCACAAGAAGTGCTTAAAGGGCCTCTTATCTCAGGGAACCAGTAGGTCCTGCCAGGGTTCTGCTGCCAAGAATCTCATAGCTAAGGTCTGACTTTATCACATTTTAATTGTGATGCTGAGGATATCAGGATGAGGTTTTAACCCCCATCTGCTTTTTGTGGGAGCCTTGTTCATGGTCCGAATTCTCCACTTCAAAATGTTAAGGAGCTGGCTGGGAGTCAAATAGCATGATTACTTGTTGGGGTGCAGAGGAATGGGAAGGTGATTAAAAAAGATGGTCATAGTTCCTGGGGTCCACACTGTTCCTTTTTTTTTCTCTCTGTATGGTTCTATTAGCCCACAGTATGATTGTTATATCAGGATGCTTGCCAAATTAAACTAACGTCCATTTAAATATCTCTGGGGTAAGAACATTTCCATCTCCTTGGTGTTCCTATAGATACATTTCCAGCAGAGATTACCAGAAAATGGAAATATGTAATGAGATACAGCTAGGAAGATATTTTATGTCGTGTAGCAAAACAAATAATATAAAATAACCTCGGGTCATCAACATCACTGACATTTTATTTGTTTTAAAGGAAAGATCCACAATAATATTAAGTGAACATGTTATAGATTACAAGAATGTAGGAAAATACGCAGTTCCATAACTCTGCTGCCACGTAATCCATTAAACAGTTAGCTCATTTAATTTAATCTTAAAAACTGTCATTTTGAAGTATTTTACTAAATTATTTGGTTAAGGAGTTGATGTGGCTTGACAATTGAGCAGTGATAACCAGATTCCAAACTGTTATCTTCGGTTAATGTTTAAAAAGAAACCTGAGCACCTTATTTTAACCAACAGGACTCTGTCATAAGATTTCACATTTTTAAACAGGAACCTTATTTTGTGTCAAAGACTGAAACAAAACAAATGCTTTAACTGAGCTGTCTAAAAGCATGTATGTTAAGCACCCAATTCTGTTTCTTACTTTTTCCAATAATTCTCTTGGCCTTTATGATATATAGAGTAATTCAGTTCTGTCGGAACCACCCAGAAGTATCCCTCAATCCTCCGGAACTTCACGTCCAGCTATCCTCAGTGCTAAGACTTGCATTGATGACCCCTTGAGCGTTGATGCCTTAGCCCCTTGCTCTGGTTGCTTTACAATACATCCAGGCCAACCTACTGGTTCTTTCTTTGGCCACAATATTCTGTGAGGACCACTGTAGATTCTTCCACTAATTTCAAACTGAGGAATCTTCCAGCTTCTTTTTTCTGACGAAGAGATGAAGCCCCACCTGCATTCCACACAGCAAATCATGACATTAGATTTTTGCTATGCTTGCAGCTCAGATCTACTTATTGTTTGCTTTCGCTATATCTTAGTGAGCTACAGATTGCATACACTGCAACTAAAGCAATCAGCAAACATTTGGCATGGTGGCATAATGGTTAGCACTGCTGCCTCAGCATCAGGGACCCAGGTTCGATTCCCAGCTTAGGTTATTATCTGTGCAGAATCTGCAAATTCTTCATGTATCTGCATGGGTTTCCTTTGGGTGCTCTGGCTTCCTCCAACAATCTAGAAGACACGCTGGCTAGGTATATTGGCCATGCTAAATTCTCTCTCAGTGTACCTAACAGGCAATAGAATGCAGCAACCAGGGGATTTTCACAGTAACTTCATTGCAGTGTTGATGTAAGCCTACTTGTGACATTAATAAATGAACTTTAACTTTAGACTTTTAAACTTTTGAACTTTAAGAACACCAGATAGATTAAAATCAGAAGATCTCCCTAAATTCCACCCATTTCCATAATGGTGTGGCACATTCTTTGATGTTCCCAAACAGTCCTCCCTGTTAATTGTCCCTCAGTTACAGTTTCTTCTTTGATCTGGAGAAATAAATGGATTTGTACAATATATCAGGGTTTACTGAATGTTTGTAAACTAATTTAGTCCTAACTTACATAACTAAAAAAAAAGTATGTGCAGTTTTTGTCCAGTCACTAATTTACTCTCCATCATTCCTGTAGACAATATTTTAACTCAATTTCAGCATTATTGGGAATTAACAGACCAAAATTGCAGCCAGCAATATGTTTATGTTTTGAAAGCTGTGTAAAGACATTTTGTCACTCAAAATTTAAAATGATCAAAAACATCATTAAATATTATTCTCATAGTACTTTTGTATAAATGTATCATTGTGTTTTGAGTGTTCAGTTAAAATGCTTATATTTACCTTGTCACGTACCTGGCCCTTTTATTCTCTAACCTATTCAAAAACTGGGGGGTCCAATTTCTAGATTAATGCAACAGATCAGATCCAAGACATCTGGGCATTTTTTAATGAAAATAAACCAGAATCCTGCAATAACTTTAAAATCCATTATCGTTATTGAAACTTTCTTTGTTGTCATTCCATTTTTAATGTAAATTTTTTGAGTAAGTTTATTTGCAAGATTAATATACACACTGGAGACGGAAGTTCCCCAGCAGCAGATATAGAACTCTGGCATAGACAATAACTGGAAGATCATTGGACACAAGCAGGTCAAATAATGCTCTTTCCTAATGACTTGCTCAATTAGCAACTAATGTAACAGATTCCAATATTGTGCCAGACATTAGCCATTTTTAACGTGTCAATGAACTCTTCCACTTTGCTCTATGTTCTGTGCATGCTGTCTGTTTCTCAGGAACTCACTGTTGAATGGAAATACAAATCAAGTCATGTAATAGAACCATAAATATGCATACTCACAGTAATTCAGAAAGGTATTTCTTAAAATATGATGGATCCATTAGCACTGAAACAATTGGGATAGTTTAACCTGTACACGACAAAGCTTACCTGTGGAATTGATCCTTGAAATCTAACCCCAACCAACATATAAATTCAATATTGGCTCACTGGCAAAAAATTGCAGAAAGTAAACCTGGGAAGAATTCTCTTTATAACACTTTGTTCAAAATCATTTTAATTTAAATCATTCTCGATTATACCGCACCCTTTGAACCACACAATCTTTGGCATGAACCAAGTGGACAGAATTCGTCAGATATGACAGCGCACAAAAGTATATTTGTGACCATCTTGTAAACTACATTGGGAACCTAAATATTGTTGCTAGGATAAACGTTCCAGAGACACAGGTCCTTTTCACACTTCTTTCCCAAGGCAGAGGCCTCACTCCTGTTGTGACTCCAAATCCTGACTTTTTGTCCATTTACTGACCTAAGACCTTGCTGAATTTGGAGCCTGGACTCACTCTGACCCTAGACTTTGGTAAAGTTGTTCACAGTTCATGATGGAACCTTCTGAAGAATATTATGCATGGTGAGAGATTGATTGAAATTCTAATTGTGCTATAACAAAATTATTACAACTTTCCACAGTGGGATGGATGTGATGCCTGAGCATCAGTCCCAGTCAGCTTCTTCACCCCTGGCTTTCCCAAGTGAGAAGGAGGGGAGAGAGGATGAGGAAGAAGGAAAATATTATGTTGAGTGTGGAGCGATGTAATTAAGGAGTGGAGGATGAATGAAACTTCATTAAGAGGGTGTTGGAGAAACAAATGTAACTGAGGGGAAAAGAGAGACCTAGATTCAGGTGCAGATGGGGGAGAAAGATAAGGCTCCCATTGCAGTAGGAAAAGAGAGGGAAGGATGTGATCATGTTGAAGGCAGTAAAAGGGGGAAATAGTTACTGGAAATGTTTGCTTCGTAACTTCCAACCGATGGAAATTTAACAAGATAATTATATAAGGACACCAAAGAAAATACAGAACATGACTTTGAAACCGCCATTGGCATAAATTTTCCCTTTATTTATGTGTGTTTCATTGATATCAACAGTGTCAGCTTCTGCAGCACAGAGAACTTGGCCTTACAACCACAGCAGGTTATTACTACCCTCGCACTGAACTCTGTGAACAATACTGTACAAAACAAATAAGTAAACATTTCCAGAAAAAGTCATTTTTGGCTAGGTTTTAGGAGTCTCAAAGGTTCTAATTTTTCCCCATTGTCCTTTATGTTTCATTTTCTGACAATAAAACTAAAACTATTGTTGTTGCACTTGTAATTGGCTGCCAATCATTCTTGATAAATAATATAAGTATTCCACCCAAGATTCTGCCCAAATCTATTTTAAAAGGAATTGCTATTCTTGACAGCCAGAATGGCAAACAGCCCATATCCAGTAGGGTCGCTTAATTTGCAGTTTAACAGTTGATAACTGCAGTCAGAAAACCAGTGATTGATCCACATCTCTATATAAAACAGTAAAGTGATTTTCTGTGGTTTCCTCTAAGTAAGCTTGATGGCTGAAAACAATACCAGCCCACCTGAGATTTGATTGCTATAATGGATGTTTTATTAATTATGTGAATTCATATGGCTCTACACATCCTGTAAGATTTATCAACAGAAGCACAATGGACAACAGATTTCTATCATCAAATATCTTAACAAATATTTTCTCTTTTAATTACTCCAAATAATTCCTTATAATCTTTTTATTATTCATTTGTAGGACATGGGTGTTGCTGGCTGGTCTGCATTTTATTGTCCATCCTTAGTTGCCTGAGGTCTGTTGAGAGTTAATCACATTGTTATGGCTCTGGAGTCACATGTAGGTCAGACCAGATAACGATGGCAGATTTCCTTCCCTAAAGGACATTGGTGAACCAGATGGGTTTTTCCGACAATCGACTTAATCATCAGAAGATTCTTAATTCCAGATATTTTTAGTTGAATTCAAATTCCAACGTCTGCCGTGGTGAGATTCAAACTCCAATCGCCAAAACAGTAGCTGAGTTTTTGGATTAATAGTGTAGTGATAATACTACTAGGCTGTCGCCTCCCCAAATCAAGCCAATAACTTCTAAGATTTGCAATAGATGTCCAGTCTTCTTCTAATTAAGCATGAAGCATTTCTCAACTCAAGACCATTTTATGCTTACACTCTGAAAATCTGTCAGAAAGGCACGTTAAATTGAAGTGGAATGCTGAAAGCACTCTGAGAGAATGCTAGGTATTGAATACAGTTTTGGAGCTTCAGGTAGCCTAGAGCTACAGTCTAAGCAGCTGCTGAGCAGGGGCACCACACCTTAAGCCTTTATGAAACATGGGGCAGTAGGAAGCAGAAGTGCTTCTTTGTCACAATTCATGATTACCTGAATGTGGATTATTATACTTTTTTAAAAAAGTACCACTTTTATGAAAAGTGACAGCATCAGAATAGTGTATTTTCTTCCTGATTGGGAAAGATATTGAATCATCCAGTCTGGAATAGGAGGACAAGATGAAACAGATGTTACCTTACAGCATGTCGGTAGAAAGACTGACATTTCACAAAATACATGGATACACCATTCCACAGAGTTATATTTTCCAGAATGCTTTCTGATGTTGCTTACGCGTTGTGCAAACATACATGCATGGTCTGGTTTCCATCCCCTCTTTTCCTTTTGCCTGCTGACTGAGATACAGTTACACAGAAGAGCCTCCAGCTCCTCATCAAAGTGTTCATTATTCATGTGCTTGAACGTAATCACAACTTGAAATGAAGGTTGGACCTGCTCAGATTTATAGTTTTTCAAAGTCTGCATGGAGAATAAGTACATTGCATTATTGTAACATTGCTGATATTGTTGCTGCTGTGTCGAGTAAATCAAGTGTTACCGTTTGATACTGTATAACCTCAGGAAGATTAGAAGTGTGCAATTCCTGAACTAATCACACATCTCATTATATGCACTCATAAAAGGCTATAAATAACATGGAGTCTCTTCAAATGATTTGTAACAATCTGACAAGATTACAGTTCAAAAGAAGACATGTTTAGGATTGCTTGGTAATGCTTAACTGTTGCTGCCAGAAATCATGATGGTTCAGTTTTGTTTCGGATGGACCAGATTTTCATGTGGTTGCATGATCCCTGCCAATTCCTTTTAAAGTCTTCAAGGACATATTGCAAGATTTGTACAATTCAGCTTGTTGTGGTCACAGCGAGTGGAGTTTAGTCTAATTCAAAGATCGCTGGCAGTGAAAGAATAAAAGAATTCAAGTGTCAGACTACTCAGGCTGCATGTTTGGGTATTTTTACTTTGAAAAGTGCCCTGAATAGTTGGCACACAGTTCCATTGATGTTAGCAGCACTCTCAAATAGAAAAAATCCAACAGCAAGAGCACTCAGCAGCATTGCAGGCTCAGAACATCATGGATTTTGCAGTCTGCTTTTTTATTATTTGTTCATGGGATGTGGGAATCACTGGCTGGGCCAACATTTATTGCCCATCACAGGGGGTATTTAAAAGTCAACCACATTGCTGTGAGTCTGGAATCACATATAGGCCAGGCCAGGTTAGAACGACAGATTTCCTTCCCTAACTGACACTAATGCACCAGATAGGTTTTTATGACGATCAACAATGGTTTCTTGGTCGTCACATTTTTATTGAATTCAAATTTCACCCTCTGTCATGGTGGGATTTGAACTTGGATCTCCAGAGCATTACCCAGGGTCTCTGGATTACTTACCCAATGGCAATACTACAATACCACCATCACCTGTGAAGGCCTATGTGTCAGGATTATATTGTTATTTTTTATCATCAAGTAAACACTAGAAACTCAGAACGACCTTGTGTCTTACTTCTAAATGCCTTTTCCTCCTCCATTCAGAAGATAGAAGAGGATACTGAGGTAGCCTTAATGTTAGCTGAACCAATGGTTGTGTTGACAGCATTTTCAAAGACCTGCGCACACTGAAAAAACAGAGGGGCCTTCTCTGTCTGGACCCTTCCCTAAAGTCAGACACAATCAGCAGGTCATGCCTATCTGTGGGAGTAGGCCTACTGTCAGTAGATCAGGCATTTTGAAGGCCAAGGGAACAAAGCACTTGTTGGCCTGGCAGAAGAATGATCTCAGATGGCCCCAAGGTTTAGTGACAAATCCCTGCAAGTTTTCCTGCAAGTTATTCAGGAAAGAAGGGACATCCTCTTCTCCAGGGACAGGAGGAGGCCCACTCCATCCCCGCCTAATGAACCAAGCCTGGATGGAGTTACAGAGAAGTCATGATGTGGGTATGCCGGCGTTGGACTGGCGTAAACACAGTAAAAAGTCTGACAACACCAGGTTGGACTAAAACCTGGTGTTGTCAGACTTTTTACTGTGTTACAGAGAAGGCCAGGATTTATGGAATAATCTGGAGAAAATGAAGGCAGAGTGAAAGAATGGACTTCTCTGTTCCCTATGTTGCATTCTCCTAGTGTTATAATGGTTTGTAGGCCTCGTGATACAGTCATAATGTCCCTCTCGCTGGACCAGAAGCCCTGGGTTTGAGTCCAATGCTAGGATTCGTTGGCCATGGAAGGAACGTTAAATGCTGATCAATCAGCCCTGCAATCCCTCTATCACTTCCCCCAGTATTCCTCAAAGGGTAAAGAATACATGGTATGGTGTGAAGATACAACTGTGTTACAATCCCAGATGATAATCTTGAATTAATTGGATGCCAGAGTAAAAACTGGCTTGATAGATCCTAACTTTTTTTTCAAAATGATAGAGGAAGTTACTGAACAAATTCACAGGACTCTGCTGATGAATTTTTAACAGAATAAAACATTTGTTAAACATGGAAAATGAACTAAATCACACCAGACAAAAAGGTTGGAAAGGTCCCAATACAAGCACAAGAAGTCATTTCAAATTTCCCCTATTCCTTTACTCCAGCAATATCTTAAGAGACACTTATACCAGTGAAAACTCAGCACTAACTTGACTGAGGCTGCTTGTCTGGGACTGGCACAGTTGTAAATGGGACTGCTCCAGTGAATTCCTGAGCATTTATTTGATGCTTTTCACCCTACTCCAATCTCTCCTCGAGATCCCAAAAACTGCACTTCCTTCAACAGCAGAGCAAACAAATTAATTCCCTGAAGACAGAACTGCTCATTTTACTGCATTGTATAATGTATTATTCAGTCAACTGCTGTTCCCAATAGTCTTATAGTCTTCTTTATCAGGGTGTTTGCAATTCCTACCCTCCTCCTCTCTCTGACAAACATTGATCTCTCATCTGTCTTCTCTGTTTCCGTGTCATGTCACCACTGTTGTTAGGCAACAGTAAAGTTTTTTTTCTACTTTGTGTTTTGATTTGATTTGATTTGATTTATTATTGTCACATGCATTAACATACAGTGAAAAGTATTGTGTCTTGCGTGCTATACAGACAAAGCATACCATTCATAGAGAAGGAAACAAGACAGTGCAGAATGTAGTAAACAAAGAACAAAGAACAAAAACAGCCCAGGAAACAGGCCCTTCGCCCAACGAGCCTGCGCCGCCATCTCAACACCACCAGCCCCCCTCTCCACCCACGACCCTTGTCTAATGTTTTACGGCCATCCACATTGAGGGAAACTGATTGAGGGACAATTTGTTACTGCCAATCAGCCTAACAGCACATCTTTGGGGTGTGGGAGGAAACTGGAGCACCCGGAGAAAACCCACGCAAGCACGGGGAGAATGCACAAACTCCCACAGACACCGGCCCAAATCCATGTGTCTGCACAGCAATCAGTGATAGTCACTGAGCTGTCGTCTTGCCCAGTATCTGGTCCAGTTTAGGCACACACTAACGACATGAAGCACTAGGCTAAGTATTACAGTCATATCTAGGATGTAGCGAACGAACAACTTAATGCAAAATAGGTCTATTCAAAAATCTAACAGCAGCAGAGAAGAAGCTGTTCTTGAATTGGTCGGCACATGACTTCAGACTTTTGTATCTCTTTCCCGATGGAAGAAGGTGGAAGTGAGAATGTCCGGGGTGAGTGGAGTTCTTAATTATGCTGGCTGCTTTACTGAGGCAACAAGAAGTGTACACAGAGCCACTGGATGGGAGGCTGGTTTGTGTGATGAATTGGGTTACATTCACGACCTTTTGTAGTTCCTTGCGGTCTTGGGCAGAGCAGAAGCCATACCAAGCTGTGATGCAATCAGAAAGAATGCTTTCTATGGTGCATCTGTAAATGTTGGTGAGAGTGGTAACTGACATGCCAAATTTCCTTTGTCTTCTGAGAAAGTAGAGGCATTGGTGGGCTTTCTTAACTATAGTGTCAGATTCGAATGGTATCAAACTTGGAGGTGTGGCAAACTGTGAGGATGTTATGTATCATCTGCAACATGACATAGATAGATGAGCAGAATGTCAGTTAAGTGGTGAATGGAATTCAGAATAAAGAAATATGGTGTCTGGTCCAGCCATAGGGGTGCTACCACTGTGCCACAAGATATCTTGTATGAAATATAAGATGTTTATTCATCTGGTGGGGAGGGAGGTGGCAGGGAGCGCAGGCCAGATCATTGTCTGGTTGGGGGGACGAGGGCAGAGAGAGGCCAGGCTGTTGAATAGTGGAGTGGGGGTGGGAGGGCAGAGGGAGGCCGGGTTGTTGTCTGGTTGGGGTGGGGGGCGGGGGGGGGGGGGGGGGGGGGGGTAGCGGCTGCTGCAGCTGGAGGCCAGATCGCTCGCTGGTTGGTGGGGGTGGGGGGGGGTTATGGGGAGAGGAGGGAGGCCTGATCATTCTCTGAGTGGGAGGGAGATGGGAGGGGTGCAGGGGAGACTGCTGCCATTCTGTGGGCAATCAGTGGGGGGGAAGTGGGGCAGAGAGTTGTGATTGGTCTGGGTAGCAGGAGGGTGGGTGGATAAGGGACAGTTATGTTGTGGGGGGTGAGGCGATGTATACAGAGGCCATCGCTCCCATTTTTCACTCCCGGGCCACTTCTATCCGCTTTTTGCGGCCTGGGAGCGATGTGACAGAGACGCGGTTTTTAATTTTTTTTCTCACTGCGCATGCGCAAATTCAATGCTCCAATCGGAGCTGAACCGTTTCAGGCACGATAAGCCCCACCCACAGCGCAATTCAGATCTGCAATTCTTTTTCCAGGCTAAGTGCATATGGGGTCGCCTAAGAACAAATTTCCAAGTCAGATCTGAATTGCGCCCAGATTCAGCACTTAGAATGAAAATGGTCAATTCGGGCCCATTATCACAAAGAACATAGAACACTACAGCAGAAACAGGCCCTTTGGCCCACAAGTTGCACCGATCAGATTAAAGAAACTAAAATAATTGCCTCTGCCTCAGTCGCTTTTTCATGCCAGGCCTGTAGTTTCTTAGACGTGTTGATAGTTTGAGTTGAATCGAAGGTCCTGTAAGCAGAGATTTCTCACTAGGCTGCAAGACCTCTTGTAGTTGGATTTATAGATTGTTGGTCCTCAAGTGAACTTGAAGTGATACAGGCTGGGGAAGAGTCCTTCTCTCACTTTCAGAATATTGCTGCTTATTATGGTAGCTTCTTAGTCAATATGCAGCTTGTCCGATGACTTCTCTGAAGGAACTCTGCAGAAATCTTTTACTGTCTTTAAAAACAGAAAACATTGTTATGCTCATCAGATGACTTGAGTAAATTCAAAATCCTTTATCCAAAGAATGTTGATCACACTTTATCCTGTCTGGCTTGGGTGAGAGACCATCATAATACAAAGGAGGCTTGATGGGACCTTTTTCACATTCATCTAACACACATTAATTTTTTGATGTTTCCTTTGTCCATGGTGAAGCAAAAAAATGAGTTGGCTGTTGACAGTCCATCCTTAAACATAGGGAAGTATGAATTTCTCAGCTGGTTGTGAATTAATTAGGTATTTGCTTGAGAATCAGTTCTGTCTGGCTCAGAATGTCAAAAGTCACATGACTTGCAATGGGCATTTTGATGTGCAATTATCAGTGAATATCCTTATGATGGAAGGAATATCATTGGTGAAGCAGTTGAAGGTATTTGAGATAACACCCTGAGGAACTCTTACAATAATCTTCTGGAACTGAGATGATTGATCTCTAACAACCACCATATTCCTATATACGAGGTATGATTCCAACTAATGGAGGCATTTCTACCTGATATCCATTTACGCCAATTTTGCTAGGTCTCTTTGATGCCACACTTATTTAAATGCTGCCTTGATATCAAGCATAGTTACTCTCAGTTTACCTCCGGAATACGGCTCTTTTGTCCATGTTTGGGCCAAATGTGGAAAAGAAAAATCAGGAGTTCAGTAGACCTGACGGAATCCAAACTGAACATCAGTGAGCAGATTTTGCTGAGTAAGTGCTGCTTGATAGCACTGACACTTTCCATCACTTTGTGCCAATAGTGGAGAGTAAATTGATGGGGCAATATTTGGCTGGGTTGGATTTGCCCTGTTATTCATGGACAAGGCATGTCTGGCCATTTTTCCACATTGCCAATTAGATTCCAGCATTGTAGTAATACTGGAACAGCTTGGCTCAGATGGTGGCTAGTTCTGGAGCCTAAGCCTTCAGAAGCATTGTTGGAATGTTGTCAGAGCCCAAAGCCTTTTCAGCATCCAGTGTCTCCAGCTCCTTCTTGACATCACACGGAGTGAATCAAATTGACTGAAGACTGACATCTTGTGAATGTTGGGGACTTTGAGAGGAGGCTGGGGTGGATTGTCCACTTGGTGCCATTGGTTGAAAATAGCAGCAAATGTGTGAGCCTTGTTGTGCTGGGCTCCCCCATTATTGAGGATGGGGATATTTGTGGAGCATCATCCTCCAGTAAGTTGTTTAATTGTCCAATAGCATTCAGGGCTGAATGTGGCAGGATTTCAGAGCTTAGATCTGACCCATTTGTTGTGGGATTGTTTAGCTCTGTTTAGCGTGCTGCCTCCATTGTTTGGTATGCAAGTAGTTCTGTATTGTAGCTTCATCAAGTTGACACCACACTTTTAGGTATTTCAGGTACTAGCATTACCTTTTACAGTCTTCATTGAAGCAGGATAGCTACCCGACTTGATGGTAATGCTCGATGGGAGAATATGATGTGTCATAAGGTTACAGATTGTGGTCACTGCTGCTGATGATCCTCAACACCTCATCATTACCCAGTCTTGAGTTGCCAGATGTATTCAAAATCTATCCCATCTAGCATGATGGTAATGCTACACAACACATTGGAGGACATCCTCAATGTGAAAATAGGATTTGTCCCCACAAGGACTGTGCAGTTATCAATCCTACCAGTGCTCAAAGACAGATGTATCTGCATCATTTAGATTGGTGTAGATGAAGGTAGGTAAGTTTTCCCTTCTCACTGGTTCTCTCACAACCTGTTGAAGACCTGGTCTAGCAGCTATGTCCTATGGACTCCGCCAGCTTGGTTAGTAGATGAACATTGTACTCTCCCACCCAGAGTGCATTTTGTGTCCTTGCCACCCTCCGTGCCTCCGTTCAACATGAAGTAGTAATAGTTCATCAGCTGAGGAGGGGCAGTAGGTGGTAACCAGCAGGAGGTGTCCTGGTGCCATGAGACTTCATGGGGTCCAGAGTCAATTTTGAGGACTCCCTGGGCAGCTCTCTGTCAAGTTATTAAGGGATATGGGCAGAGGCTGGTCTATGGAATCAGGTTGCAAATCAGCCATGATCTCATTGAATGACAGAGGTGCTTGAGGGTCTAAATGACCTACTCTTATTCTTATAAATTTCAAATGTAACAAAAGTAACAAATCATGAATGGAATTAATTACAGAGATGCTATGGCATAATTTTCCTTCTCTATTAAGGTCACGGAGAACGAAAATGCAACATCGACTATAACCAATAGGTTATTACTATAAATTAAGATACTGACTAGAAACAGAAAAAAAGACTGCCGAGAAGATACCTGTGCACAGCTACTTCAGGAATCTACCAATGTCTTCTGTGAATGTGTGTATATATTTGTATAATACATCCAAAACCTTCTATAATGTTTATTTGATACAGAGAATTGTTTTTCCTTTGCTTTTGTAAATGGGACTGTCATATCACTTACTCAACTGCTCTGTTTATTGTTTCTTGTGACAGCGGTGAGTCCCTGACACATTTTTCTTTGCAGACGATTAGATAAGGGGCTTTATTTCGATCCACTTGGGAATGCTCACGCTTGATTTGTGAAGGAATCTGTCAAAACATTTAGAAAGTGAAGCATTAGCAGCATTAACTTCCATTTACATGTGTTTAAAGATCGACCATCACAACATTGTATGTTGCAAAGCATTTCCCAATTCTATTCTTCATGCAGTGAGTGCAGACAGTGCAAGTGATAGGAAGTGGGGCTATCACATTTTTATCATGTATATCTTAAAAGATTTTATCGGAAACAAACCAACCTGTGCTGCTAATAGTGGAGTCTTGTTTTTCTTTCTTATCAACTGACAAATAGAATCCAATGAGTCACCTACAGCATAAGTGTGCCACCTCAGATTAGGAATGATGCATATTGACCAGAAGCATAGATTAACATAAGGATCCAGAATTTCCTGTAGCAACAAGATTAGTAACGTATGCCATAATTGTTGCTTTGCACACCACTCTTGGGTTGCTGATTTGAAAGATTTCCTGGTTTACTAATTGAAGAGCAACAGTGACCAATGTGACAAATCAGAAACACCTCAGCCATTTATTCATGGAATGGCAGTAACTTGTTATTATTATCTGATTGAGGTGCCTTATTGAACAACCAAATGGTGTTGATTCTCCTCTAAAGTTAACAAATTATCGCTTCATTGTTTAGTATGACAATATAATAGCAGATGCATTTAGCATGATCATACTTGGTTTCCAACTTTTGAGAACTTATATAAGGCACACTGTTAGTGTCCATCAAGATCGCAATAAATATCCCGGAAAGTACAGTGTATCTAATATTTTAATATTGACTTGCATATTAAGAATATTCTCTACATTCCTCCAACACTGGCCTGCTGTGCAGTTCTCCTACCCTCGTTCCGTTATTAGCTGGTGTGATTTTAGCCTTCTGGGCCATAATATGTGAAATTTCCTAGCTAAACCTCTCTGTCCTTTATGGGTGTTCCTTAAAACAACATCTTTGTCAAGCTTTTAATTATCCAAACTAAGGTTATAGATTTTCCTCTAGACAATATTTCAAACTCTCAGCAGACAGCAGTTGATCATTGATGAGATGAATAAAATCATAGAATCCTAGAATCCTACAGCACAGAAGGAGGCTATTCAGCCTATCACGTCTGCACCAACCACTATTCCACCCAGATCCTATCGCCATAACTCATGCATTTACCCTTGCCAGTCCCCCTGACACAAAGGGACAATTTAGCAGGGCCAATCCACCTAACTTGCACATCTTTGGACTGTGAGAGGAAACCGGAACATCTGGAGGAAGCCCACACAGACACAGGGAGAGTGTGCAAACTCCACACAGATAGAGACCCAAGTTGGGAATCAAACCCAAAAGATTTGATTCCCAACATGGGTCCCTGGTGCTGGGAGGCAGCAGTGCTAACCACTGTGCCGGCCCCAAATAGTCACTGTCAGGTAGATTGTGAACAGTATGGAGGCTATCACACAGTCTTTCTTGATACTGATCTGGGTTTTGAAGGCAATTATTTCAGACTCCTGTTCAAGCCAGCCATATCGTCACAATACTGTTCTTTTCCCAATAACATATGTATGTTAATTTAACTGATAAAGATTGATATAGATAGATTCTTTTAAAATAAGAATATCATGGTATATTGAGCAAAGGCAGGGCAATTCAGTTAGATGCAGATTGGTCATCTTCTAATTGAATAATGGAATTAACTGGCCTACGCTTGTTCCAAGTATTCTCGGAAAGTGCAGTCAACTCTTGGCAGAGCCATCATAATGACATAAAATGAAATTCTTCTGTGATTCTCCCCAATAATGAGTTGAAATCTTGTTCACATTTCTGTTCCAGTTATTCTGTCTGATGGATGGAAATTGTATTTGTTGACCATCCTGTTTGTAAATATTTCCAGGCAATTTATAACTAAATCTGTAAGTATTAGTGCTCACACTCATCTTCCTTTATCATTGTGCCTGAAAGTAGCAAGAACATGAAAACAAAATCAAGGAAATCTACACATCTACTGTTTGTGAATTGGAGTAGAAGAGGGTAGAGAAGATGGTGAGAAATGACACAATTGTAATCAACTTCATTTCATTATGTTGTATGCTTGCATCCAGTTTTCTTGTTTAGCAAATAGATATAAATTGGAAAGAGTCAGCAAATAATGGAATCTGTAAAATTGAATGTCTGATTCCAATAGAATCATCAAGATTGGGTCTTTCAAATGGAACTCTGTCTTCCATGGCAGTAGTATCAAGCAATCATGATTAATATGACTAAGGATCTCACTAGAATGATACAAAAGGCCCAAGAAATGTTGGCATGGTGTTAATGACTAGTATAACTCATGTATACCATAACTTCCTTCAACGTCTGCCCCAGAATAATGCCACATACTATAATGCATCAGTAGAGCATTGCAAACATTTGGGAAATTTCAGGCCAATCCATTTCTAAAAATGGGAACATAGAGTGCAACTAATAATCATTGTAATTGATGAGCTTTATATATTTGAGTAAGCTGAATTTTACATACTGCTGCACAGCAAAAGGCTTTAAGCACTGAAGCCAAGTGCTTGGTACTCTACCATTGAAGACAACGTTCCATTCCATTCAGAGGAAGGTTGGGGACCCTCGAGTGGAAGCCCCCTTCTGGCTAAGAAACCGTCTCCTAAAGGGTCAGGCATCTCCCACAACCAGCCTCCCTCAACCCCCACCACCTGCCCTTTACTATTGACAACTCCCCAGGAGCGCTTTACCCTCACCAGATGCCTACCACTTGCCTGGTATGGTGGCACAGTGGTTAGGAATGCTGCCTCAGTGGCAGGGACCTGGGTTCAATTCTGGCCTTAGGTAACTGCCTGCACATTCACTTTATGTTCACATGGGTTCTTGCTGGATGTTTCAGTTTCCTCCCATAGCCCAAAGATGTGCAAATTAGGCGGACTGGCCATGGTAAATGCACAGGGATAGGGCGAGGGTGGTGGGCCTGGGTAAGATGCTCTTTTGGAGAGTCAGTGCAGACTTGATGGAGTTGAATGGCCCCCTTCTGCACTGTAGGGATTCTATGGTTCAACGTCCTAACAGTTAGTCATGATGTGGAGATGCTGCTGTTGGAGTAGAAAACACAGTAAGAAGTCTCACAACAAGACTTGATTACCTGTAAAGACCTGCATCCCAACCATTATTTTGTAAACTGAGTTTGGGTCTTTATATGTCCTGTTTGTAAACAGAACTCCCACTTACCTGACGAAGGAGCAGCGCTCCAAAAGCTAGTGGCTTTTGCTACCAAATAAACCTGTTGGACTTTAACCTGGTGTTCTGAGACTTCTTACTAACAGTTAGTCCCAGGCACATTGCTACAGTGCCTCTTCTGGCTACTGCAGCACTGTGCCTGGAGGCAATTGGAGAGCTGCTAGCCAATCTCATTGGCCAGCAACTCCACAAGGCAGGACTACCATCCAAATGAGGATGAAAATCCCACCCGCTGCCAATCAATGCTCATTGGAGCATAAAACAGCAATGGGTCTGTCAGAGTCAGCAGGGATGTATTCAAGCTCCAGAAAGAAAAGCAAAAATTCTGCATGTTCGTTTAAATACAAAATACGTATTTACCAAAGATGTCCATAGTTTTGGGCAAGAAAATACAATTCATGTAAACTACTATGTTTACTAGCAGTTGGTGCTCAGGAAAAAAGAGCATATTTTAACAGTGAAATTATTCCTGCACTAACTCAACATTAAATGTAATTTTTCATGCTGGAGCTCCCATTTGCCGTTTCAAATGTTGGTGCTTCATGACATGCTATTACATATAATTGTACAACGCAGTGCATAAAATGTGTGTGTGTGTGTGTGTGTGTGTGTGTGTGTGTGTGTGTGTGTGTGTGTGTGTGTGTGTGTGTGTGTGTGTGTGTGTGTGTGTGTGTAGGAAAATTATCAATTTTTAAAAAAGTTAATAATGGCATCTGGAAACTTTTAAAATTAGGTTTATTAAATAAAATGTATATAAACTCTTCAGTAAAAGAGACATTTTATTTACCAAATCAAGAGATGTGACCTGAGGAAAACCGTGTTTGATAACATCAAGCTATTAACTAATACCCAAGGGACAAACTTTATGTTATTTCCTTAAAGAGAAATGGAAATTTCAGGTAGGCTTTAGCTAAAAGCCAACTGACACTAACATAGTAACATATGTGCTATACTAACATATAAAGTAGCTCAAAGGAAACATGGTCAGTCTGGACTCAATTAGACTTCAAAGCACATAGCAACACAATTCTTGGACTGAAGGGCTACAGTGCAAATAATTAATACATGTCGGTTTCTTGCATAATTTTTTTTATCTGAGGAAGGAATTCCAATGGAACATTTTCAATCATTCCTATTACAGAAAATCACTCAACAGCCACGGGTAGTTCTGTACTGGCCCTCTTGTAAAGGGAAAAAACACCTTAATGCTCTGGAGGGTGGAGTTAAAATCACGATTGATAAACCATAGTACTTTTTTCTCCCAATTTTCACCTGTCATTTTTTCCCCCTATCCTTCCATATGACATTGTGCAGCTGAGAAGTCAAACAAGGGAACTGTTGTCAGGCTTCTGCAAGAAATGCCTCTCGAGCCAATTTCTCAAAGCTGTTGAAGCATTGGAAGGTATGTGGCTTTGGGTTAGGAGCGGGGAAGTGGGATTAGTTTCAGATTGCTTTAGCGAAGTGTGGCCACAAATATGACAGACTGAATGACCTCCAGCTGTACTGTAAACCTCTTGCTCAATACTAGAGGGTGTATGAGAGTATTCTGCAGTGAACTGTCCACTGGCTTACCTTTTTACCTCTTAAATGGATACGTTGAACCTTCACTGTACATGTCCGGTGATGGTGTAGTTGACATTGGGCATCTATAATGTTATAAAACTTCTGATCAGAGGTGGAACCCCTATGTCTGATGCTGATCAGATTGAAAACTGCCCTCTTACACGCATCAAAAAAATTCTTGACTTCTGATCCTTGATACAGAAGAACTCCTCCAGTTCAGCAAACCTTGCAGAGAGCGGTGAAGAGAATCCTTTTTACAGCACTAATAGCAATATTCTGGACTTCTCAGTGTGTTAGTGAATGGGTGAACGTATAAGTGGGTGAGGTAAAGTGGGCAGGATAGCAGCTGGTAAAGCAATAGGTGGGTAGGGTAATTGAGCGGGTAGGTAAGTTGGGGAAGACAGTGATCAGGGGGGTTAGCTAGTTAGTTAGCTAGGTTAAATGAGTGGGCAAAAATCTGGCAAATAGTATTTAATGTAGGCAATGTGAAGTTGTCCACTTTGGCAGGAAGAATAAAAGAGAAACTTATTATCAAAATGTGAGAGAATGCAGAGCCCTGAGGTGCAGAGCGATCTGGGTGTTTTAGTGCATGAATCACAAAATACTAGTATACAGTTACAGTAAGTATTTAGGAAAGCGAATAGAATGCATTCATTTATTGTGAAGGGAATTGAATACAAAAGTAGGGAGGTTATGCTTTAGTTGTACATGGCATTGGTGAGAACACACCTGGAGTATTGTGTACAATATTGGCTTCCCTTTTTAAAGAAATCTATAAATATCTTAGAAGCAATTGAGAGAAGGTTTATTAGACTTGTATGGGCAGGTTGTCTTATGAGGAAAGGTAGGAGAGATTAGGTTTGTATCCACTTAAAAGTGTAAGAGGTGATTTGATTGAAAACTCAGATGGGGATAGACAGGATGGAATTTGGGAGGATGTTTCTTCTTGTGGAAGAATCTGGCATGAGGGGGTCACTGTTTAAAAATAAGGAGTCACGTATTTGAAGCAGAGATTAGGGAGAATTTTTTTCTTTCAGAGGGTTGTGAGTTTCTGAAACACTCTTCCTCAAAAGGCAGTGGATGCGGAGTCTTTGAATATTTTTAAAGCAGAGCTAGATAGATTCTTGATTAACATGGCAGTGAAAAGTTATCAGGATAGGCAAGAACATGAGTTGAAGTTGCAATCAAATTAGCCATGATCTTAAAGAATGGCAGAACAGAGTCAAGGAGCCGAGTGGCTTTCTCCTGCTCCTAATTCATATGTCTGTACATGTGTGAGTCAAGTGGGTCAGTTTCAATAACTGGTAGGACACTTGTATATTTACTCAGGAGCTAGGCTGGAATTTTTATGTCTAGTATTTTCTGGGTAACTATTCAGGAAAGTTAGAACTGTCCAAGGTCTCTGAATCTAACTCTGAATCGAAAACTTCAGAGGATCCTGGGGAGCAGAGAAATTCTCATCAGAAGTTCAAACTTCTCTGGCAATTCCCATAGAGTCGATGCATCAATTCCCATGGAGTCGGTGCATCAATTCCCATACAGACAGTGCATCAATTCCCATACAGCCAGTGCATCAATTCCCATACAGCCAGTGCATCATTTCAGTTTCCTGAAACACATCTGTGTTGTATGACCAGTCGCTGATGATCTAAAGACCAGAAGAGTTGGGTTAATGTGGTCAGTAATTTGATAGATTAAAGTGTGAAGCCACATTATATAAGGACCAGTTTATGTTTGATCGGAAGATATCTGGACTGTTAACCAACAATGCACAGAAATTGCTCAACAGTCTTACTATTCTGATTTTTTTATTTGGTATCCTTGCTCATACATATCAGAACTCGTTCTAACATCTAGCCTCTTTGAATACACATTGGCTTGAAGAAAAGTCATCCACCACCAATCCATGATTGCATGGTCTGATTTTCTCAGATGTGCTGGTGGCAAGATTAATCAGGAAAGGGTAATATGATCATGACCATGTTAAAGAACACAAATGAAAAGTAGATCTATGCTGAAAGTTCTATTAAGCAGCTGACTGCTAGAACACAAACTTGAATCTGGTGAGTTTGTAGAAATGAACTTCAACTGAAAAATACAGTTTTAAAATAGCATATATTTTTCCAAAGTATCCTGCAAAGAAAGGTGGATCCTTAGTCATTTTTTTTTGCCTTGGAAAAGTATGAAAAACATCCCGGTCACACTTTCAGAATATATTTTGTCAGTTTAATAATTTATTAATGCCAACTACCGTCTAATGGTTTAAATTGGCTGGTGTCCTTTCAGTGACTCTTAAGATATAAACTGCTTCATATTGCAGTGCTGATCAACTAACCTTTTCTATCCTGATGGAAAATAATGCAGTGAAAGAATAACATTGGCAGAGTGATTTTGATTCAAAAGGCCTGTTTTTGAATCCTGATCTCAGTTGTGCTTCTCAAGGTTAGCTTGTGTCCAAATTTTCAGTCAGCGTGTTCTTGTATTTACATTCTGAAAATGAAAACTAGACCTTCCAAGGCGACACTTTTAGATTGTGTATTTCTCAAGCCATCTTTAAACTGTGAAATCTATGGACATGTGACCTTGTACGACAGATTTCATGTCAGATGTAAGACGTAGTTATCTGGATTACATATTATACATTGTAAAACCTTTGTCATATCAAGCTTTAGAAATTGAATCTTGCCAATAGCTTAGACATCTAACTTTTACAAACCTGAAAACATTAAGCTCGAAGACCCAATTTTACCCCAACCTAACTGCAGACTGGTAGCTTGGGTTATGTGCCTGCTTTGCATCTGACTAAGTTTTATGCTCCGTTGATATGAATGCAAGGTAAAATGAAATGGAATGTGAAGTAGGTGTCCAAGCCACAACAGCCGCAGTCCCATTAGATGGATTAGACTGGAATTAATAATGAAGACCTGATCACTGTTAGGAACTATAGCAGCACATTATTGTGCCCGGTAGAGACATGACTGTAATCAGTTTGGAAACTTCCAGAACTAACCTTCTTCTAAATAAGACATTAACAGTTGGTTAAGATGGTTGTCAATGTCAGGTGAATTTTGCGAATTCTGTTCAGACAAAGGATTAACTTGTGCCTGAATATTCCTCTAGAATGTCAAATGTTTTAAAAACCTTACTAATCTAGTAGGGTTCCCACTTACAAGGCTGTAAGGATAGAATATCAAATAAAGTTTTCCAGTGAGCCAATTGTAGCTGGTATGTCAATGGCTTATCAATCATTCCCCTATTGTGTATCAACCATCCCAGCTCCAACCTACTATGTGGACAATGGGAGGTCCTGAAGCTTCTGATCACATGACTGAAACTGACTTCAGATCACATGTTTTTTTCCCCCAAAAATCAGAGGGAAAGCAAGTCAGTCTACGCAGAACACCAGTTGCAGACCAGCAGTAGCAGAGCTAGGCAATAACATCTATATCTTTAAAACTTGGAGATTGCAGTATCTGATAGTGTCCCAGCATGATACCTTTCCAAGGCCCTCCAGTACAGATCCTGTTCGGAGGAAGAGTCATATGGACTTGAAAAGTTAACTCTGTTTTTCTCTCTATAGACCTGTTGAGCGTTTTTTGTTTTCACTTCAGATTTCCAGCATCCACAGAATTTTGCTTTTATATTAGTATAAGATCCTGAACTGCCAGTAAGAATACCATAAGAAATCAACTTTATGTTCTACTGAAAAATTCATCTCTTCAAGGGAATCCTGCAGCCACATTGATACATACCTCTGGCTTTTTGAATCCTCCTAGACCACCCCTTTAGGGATGAATGCATGAATAAATGCTACTCTTTATTTAAGCTCACAAATGCTTGCTGATGACTATTCTATCTGACCACACACTCATGGGTTGAGAAATTCAAACATCTTCCTTTTTAAAAATGCAATGATTACAGATAGTACCAGAAGGGAATTTGGGTTCAAGTCTCCATCTCATCTTTGTTCATAACATAAATGCAATTTTTTGCTTATTGTTCAGGTTTTAAATATCCTAATTTAAATCACACCATCCTGAAATTAAGATCTATATGCTATAAAGGGTTAATCTATACTCTGGGAATAATGACTTCTTGTGAAATCATTCTCTGTGACATGAGTTTTGCAGCATCCAGTATCTTATTGCTGATGTGAACAATGAGTTTCAATTCCAACCCCTAAACGTTCTACTTTCAATTCCTTGAGGCGGTTGGGGTGGGGAAGATCAACTGCAGAAGGCAGGTATCCAGTGGCAGGCTGGATGTCAATATTCCTGACAGGCCTACAGAACCCTCGCTGCCAGCCTGCATGGGGATAACAATATTTGCTAAAATGCAAAGTCAAGCAGGCTATATTTATGTATTCAGAACTGCATTCCTTAAAAACACAATTGTACTGCATCCTGTCCAAGGCATTATGATTCTTTGAAGTGAAATGGTTGCTATTGACCTTTCTTTGTATTATGTTGACCCTTTATCCAAACTAGATGTGCTGAATTTCTAAGTATCAATCAACAAATACAACTTGTGTAATCTCAACAAATTACCTTTCCTAGAATATAAGATCTTGAACCTGTACTCTTGGCAGAGTTTCATTCAAATCCCTTAGATAGCCATCAAATCAGCTCTAAGTCAACTATGCACCAAGGTAACAAATAGCAATATGTGGAAATAAGAACATAAGAACATAAGAAATAGGAGCAGGAGTAGGCCATCTAGCCCTTCAAGCCTGCCCCACCATTCAATAAGATCATGGCTGATCTGTCGCTGCTCAGTTCCACTTTCCCGCCCTCTCCCCATAACCCTTAATCCCCTCTCTTATCAAAAACCCATCAACCCCCGTCTTAAAACTATTTAGCGAGGCAGCCTCCACCACTTCAACGGGCAGAGAATTCCAGAGATTCACTACCCTTTGAGTGAAGAAGTTCCTCCTCAACTCTGTTCTAAACCGCCCCCCTTTTATCTTGAGGCTGTGCCCCCTAGTCCTACTGTCTTTTTTGAGCGGGAAGAGTCTCTCCACCTCTATCCTATCCATCCCATTCATCATCTTATACGTCTCAATGAGATCTCCCCTCATTCTTCTAAACTCTAACGAGTACAAGCCCAGTTTATTCAGCCTCTCCTCATAGCTCAACCCCCTCAACTCCGGTATCAGCCTAGTAAACCTCCTCTGCACTCCCTCCAAGGCCAAAATATCTTTGCACAAGTGCGGCGCCCAAAACTGCACACAGTACTCCAGCTGCGGCCTCACCAATGCCCTATACAGCTGCAGCAAGACCTCCCTACTTTTATATTCAATCCCCCTCGCTATGAAGGCCAGCATCCCATTCGCCTTCCTGACCACCTGCTGCACCTGCAAGCTGGGTTTTTGCGACTCATGCACAAGGACCCCGAGGTCCCTCTGCACCGTCGCCTGCTGCAGTTTTTCGCCCCGTAAGTAATAGTCCTTCCTACCATTCTTCCTACCAAAGTGGACCACCTCACACTTGCCAACATTAAATTCCATTTGCCATTTCCTGGCCCATTCGCCCAGCCTATCTAGATCCTTCTGCAGACTCTCCACACCCTCTGCACAAATTGCCGTTCCCCCAATCTTGGTGTCATCAGCAAATTTCGACACCCTACACTCGGTTCCCTCATCCAGATCATCTATATAAATGGTAAAAAGCTGAGGCCCCAGCACCGACCCCTGGGGCACTCCACTAGTCACCATCCGCCAATCCGAATAGCACCCGTTGACCCCCACTCTCTGCCTCCTATTTGACAACCAATCCTCTATCCACGCTAACACCCTACCCCCAACTCCATGTCCCTCGACCTTCTGCAATAACCTCTTGTGAGGTACTTTGTCAAACGCCTTCTGAAAATCTAGAAAGGCCACATCCACCGCCCTAGACACATCCTCACAGAACTCCAGTAAATTTGTCAGACACGACTTCCCTTTAATGAAACCGTGCTGCGTCTGCTCTATCAAGCAATTCCCTTCAAGATGCCTCGCAATTTCCTCCTTAATGACAGATTCTAACATTTTACCTACCACAGACGTTAAACCAACCGGCCTATAATTCCCCACCTTTTGCCTGGCACCCTTCTTAAACAACGGCGTAACATTAGCCGTTTTCCAATCATCCGGCACTTCCCCGGAATCCAGCGACGTCTGGAAAATAACCACCAAGGCATCCACTATCACCTCCGCCATTTCTTTCAGAACCCTCGGATGCATTCCGTCCAGTCCTGGGGACTTGTCCACAATCAGCCCTTCCAGTCTGTCGAGCACCGCCTCTCTAGTAACAGTAATGTCATTAAGACCCTCCAGTCCTACCACCTTTCCATTGCTAACACCCGACAAATTATTCACGTCCTCCTCCGTGAAGACAGAAACAAAAAAGTTATTCAATACCTTAGCCATATCCCCATCCCCTACCACTAGGTCCCCTTTCTCATCCTCTAAAGGACCAACATTCTAAGAGAAAGACTTTCCTTGTTCTGTTCTAATTTTAACTTTATCTGAGAACCAGCATCTTGGAAATTCAACCATAAGAAACTTCACATCTTACTGCGAATCTTTTTTCTTACAAGGCTTCCACTTCAACTAAAAGCATCAACTTATCTAAGAAACTGCAGGTCTGACACTAAAAAGAGACCGAGAAAATTATACTTCGTAATTGTTTTTGTTTTCACCTATACCTAATCTTTGTGAGAATGAAAGAGTGTGTGTATGTGTGTGAGGTGATTAAGTAAGGTACCACTTTTTTCAAACTTCTGAAGCAAGCATGGAAGAATAAATTATCTTTATTTTTAATTTCATAGAAAACTTGATGCTAGAATTATTTAAATCAGGATGATTATAGACTGCGGCATTTGGTGGTGACCCCATTGGCAGCTTCAGGACAAGAAGGCTCAACACAGGTATCTCAGCTGCAAGCAGACAGAAGAACAGACCATCTGCACTTCATCTAAGTCCATGAGGGGAACACAGCATAAACATGGCAGGGAACGAAAGTAAGAGTCACTCATTGCATTGACTAGTTCATTTGGGTGACTTTATTTGTACTTGTGTACATTGTTGTTTTATTAATTGCTTTGGAAATGTTGAGCCATGATCCCAGATGTATGAGATTCCCTTCTTTAATGGAAAGACTAGAAGAGGAAAGACGTAGTGAAGGGAAAGAATGGTCTTTGAACTGGATCACTGAGACCACTGGAGAGATATGTTCCAACATTGTCACTGTCATGCTTAGTAAAAGCGTATCCTGTTTATAACTTTGAATATGGACTATAATCTGTATTGAGTCTTCTGGAATTGCTAGCTCCTTTAAAAATGAGGCTAAGGTGGCTGCTGAGCATCAGGTAAATTTTGCATTTACCCTAGCTAGATCCCCTGACCCTAAGGGGCAATTTAGCATGCCCAATCCACCGAGCCAGCGCATCATTGCACTGTGAGAGGAAACCAGAACACCCGGAGGAAACCCACGCAGACTCGGGAAGAATGTGCAAACCCCACACAGACAATGACTCAGGGATTGAATCTGGGTCCCTGACGCTGTGAGGCAGGAGTGCTAACCACTGTGTCACCATGCCACCCTTCTTCCTCTCTTGACAAGCTGCGTCAATTTAGCACTGTACCCTCTTCAAGGTTCGCACCTCTCTGAAGGGTCATGTAATGGAGAGCACAGCAGACAGCCACAATGCCCGAGACCTTTGCTGGGATGTACTGCAGAGTCCTCTCTTGACCAGGCCAGGTCCCAGTGGCTTGCTCAGTGGTGCTCCTGGTGAGCATATGTCTTCAATTTAGTGTCTCCAACTTGGGGTTACATAAAGAAGTGACTGCTGTCCTCTAGAAGATATCCAGAGTTTCAGCAGTGACTCTGGATTGCTAAACAATGCAGTAATCATAGCTGCTGCCAGAATAACAAGGGCTGTATAGTGAGCACTAGTGCCAAGCACTTCAGCAGAACATTGAAAGAGGTTAAGTCCTCCCTATTGGTGAATCTCACTAGCTGCTCACCTGGTGCCTTGGTGGTCACATGGGTACTATTGCTGATGGTCTGCTCCTCAGCCAATCCAGTGATGAAGATGAACCTCACTGCCCTCTGAGGCCCCATCTATCTGAAAATGCATGCACTGTCCAACTCTCACAAAAAGCACTCAATAACCTTTGAGATACAATGAGTTGCTGCTGCTTGAGGGGCACCACCAAGATTCACTGCTAATCCTTGGAATGAGGTAGAGATGAAGCCGTTTAAGGCCACAGTGACTTTAGTTCCTGGTAGGGCAGTTTGATCTGAGTTCTTCCACCATGAAGGTACAAATCTCAGTGATCATTTCCCTAGCAGATGCACTCACTAGTTCACCAATGCATCTCCTTCTCCTTGGACTGTTGCAGACCTGTGCCTTCCCAGAAAAAAAGTACAGACTGGCCGTTAACAAGCTGATAAATTAGATAATAGGCTTAATATGTCATTGCTCTGAATCAGGCCTGTTACCAGCCCTGGCCTCGCCCTAGTTACTAAAGAAAGTGGAAAAAATGCAAGCTGTCAGAATAGCATTGAGAAACTGGCATGGTATTCGATGTCGGGAAACTGTATATTTGCCCATATCAGTTTCTACCTTCATGTGGCAGCCAAATTCCTGTCCGACCTCTCAGATCTGCATAAACGTTTACATGACATTATTGCAAAGAGCAAGGGCGTTCTTGCCAACGTTCTAATCAAAATGCATCCCCCAACCAATGTCACAAACAAACTATCTATTCAATATCACAATATCTTGCTATGTGGAAATTGACTGCTGTGTTTTATACAACAAACATTAACTTCATCAACCGTACTTAATGCGCTGTGAAGTACTTTAGGATGTTGTAGGAAAAGGTAATGTTCAATAAGTTTATTTGAAGTTGTGAAAGGTGCTATATAAATGCAAGTTTGTTCATATTTCTATTTCCTGCAAACGTCATGCATCATACACTACAGCTACAAGATACAGTTTTACTGATGTAACATTATTTAGATTTAAATCTGCCTTCTTTGGTCATCCATTTCTTATTAGTCATTAATCTTTGTACAAATGATTGTTGATATTACATTAACTCTCGGTGAAGTTTATTCACATTCCTTGTGAGTGCACTTTGCACAACCACAATGTTTGTTCGAAAGAAAACACAATAAATGGCTTTTTTATAAATGATTGGAGTCTGTACAATATCCTCAGTAATATCAGGTAAAGGGCTGTAGCAACATTTCCTCACTTTGTCAGAGGTTTCCTGTCTGGCAAAGCCATCATCCTGCTCTGTAGCGATTCTGTACAGTATTTGCCGCAATATCACTGGTGAAGGAAAGTGGTTCTGATTGTACAGAAATGTTTTGATAATGCTTGCATTGTGTTACAACAACTGTTGCTAACTAGAGATATTAAAGTGTTTCAACCTCTGTGATGTGATATGACGCAAGTTTTGAGCTAATGCAGACCAGAGTACAAAGACAGACTGGGCCTGGTATGTTTCATTATATCCTGACCAGCAGACTTGAACCACCTTAGAACGCTTTCATTTGTTGTGCTTATCAGATCATTTAAGAGCAGTGCCTTGTGATATATAATCCATATTTATATTGCAGAACCAATTCAACTAAACAGTTCTGCAACGTTGCCCGAGGGACTATTTATATTGCGGGGAAGTTTGCATAACAAGGGGACCGCAAAGAAACAAGAAATGTTTTGTTACCTCACACACTCAAGCTGGAGCTTTATTCCTGGTCTTCAGACCTTCCCAAGCCTGAGGATGATCCCAGAGGCTGAGTCAGTTTTAACACCCTGTCTGGACAGGTGGTTTGAACCACTCAGCTTGATTGAGGTGAGTGAAATAGCTGCCTGTGCCTCTGGGAGGCGCTGCTGTCTCTAAAACCACCAACATCTAAATGAGGCTCTGGAACAAGTTGCGTTGCTTTGTTTATTTGCCAGTACTGACGTCAGCAAGCAACAGCACTACCAAACCAAACTCTTAGAGAATGGCACAATTGTACAATCACTGGTTTACAAGGATCTTGTATCAGTCTACATGTATAATGATCCGTTTGGCTTATTTCTAGATTGTGTATAAATTCGACTACTGTTTCCATTAAGCCCTTTTCATTAAAGTGGGTGATCTGGAGTTGAACTCAATAAATAGCTCACAAACAGGAAGACTGGTTTTCCATAGGTTTCTTGTTTCAGCGAGATACAAATCTCTTCCTTTACCTTTTCTACTTTCCTAATGCATTTCTGTTGACATTTGATCACGTGCCTATTAGTGACCATATTCAGATTGCGAAGGTTCAAATATTTACTCAGCCTAGTTAGGTTCAGTATATATGAAACCTTTCTGAAATGACATCTTCACAAGCAGTCCTGTAGATTTAGACTGATAAGACTGCTCTTTGAGGGAGCTCTGTACCTTCCTCTGTTGAATGTTTAACTAAATATAGTCGACTTGCAATTCTCAATTCACCAACAGGCTTTTGGGAATAACAACAGCTGGTCTTTATATCACAACTTGGCTGTCGAAAAACATCCCATGCTGGCTCACTGACCTGAGAAATAAATATGGATGTCATCCAAAAGATGGAAATCCCAGGAGGCGTGACCTGAAACTTGGACAAGGAATGGCCTTTCAGAAAGGTCTTGATGGGGGAAGAGCGGTGGAGAGACAGAGGGGTTTCGGGAATTCAAGGTCATGGGGCCTACATTGTTGAAGCCACAGCTGCCAAAATTAGGGTAACACATGGACAACACAGAGAACTCCCCCCTCTCTTAATGGCTTTGTGTTCCACTGCCCGTGGTCTGGCCTCACAAACAGTTATTTTGCATGCATGAGTCTAGCTGTTGGCAAGTAACTTAACTCTGGGAATATCCACAGCTTACTCTGAGAGTGTTCTCATCAGATGTCTCGCAAATGCATACTTTTAGAATTAATAACACACTACAATATTAAGGGGAGGCTACAGCCTAGTGTTATTAATGATAAACTATTAATCCAGAAACTCAGCTAATGTTCCGAGAACCTGAATTCGAATCCCGTCATGGCATATCGTGGAATTTGAATTCAAGTAAAAAGAAATCTGGAGTTAAGAATCTAGTGATGACCATGAAACCTTGGTCAATTGTTGGAAAAAACTCATCTGGTTCGCTAATGTCCTTCAGGGAAGGAAATCAGTCTTCTTTACCTGGTCTGTCCTACATATGACTCCAGAGGAATGGGCAATAAATGCTGGCCAGCCAGAGATGCCCAGATCCCTTGAGTGAATAAAAGATATAGTTAGCAGTGAGGAATGATTGGGGGTGTAAGGAAGTAAACAGAAATGAAAAATTAGCAAGTCCAAAATGGGCTTTTGGTGTTCTTTTGACTACTGGTGTGACCCTGTTCACCGCCACTGTCATTTCAATTCACATCTTCCAACCATATCCTGTATTTCTTTCTCCCAAGTATTTACCAACATTTTAAACACTTAATGCAATTGTGTTTATGAAATAGCAAAGAATCCAATAATATACTCTGATGTAGCTAACCCTGACTGGAAGACCTGGCAAAATCATGGAGGCCCTGACTTGTCAGCAACTGTGTCAAAAAAAGGCAAAGAAGACCATTTGCCAGACATTTGCGGCAACCGCATTAGGACTCATGTATGCAGTGCTGATAATTCTCAGTTGTAGCCTGAAAAATTACTGGTCTGCGTTGCAAGCAAAGGGAAAGCATGGTGGAGTAGAGGAAAAATCCATTCACAAGCAACTCACAAGCAGCTTGATCTTCCCAGCCAAGCAATGGGTTAAGACTCAACTAGTCCAACCCTTGTTTGCAGATATGTGTTTGTACCTAGGATTCATTTAGAAACAGAGAGTGCTGGAAAACCTCAACAGGTCTGGCAACATCTGTAAAGAGAGTCAAATTGGATTCAAAATGCTAACTCTGACTCTCTCTCTTCCTCTCTCCACAGATGCTGCTAGACCTGCAGAGTCTTCCCAACGCTGTTTTTATTTCCAATCTCTAGCATTCTCAGTATTTTGCTTTTATTCTCTTTCAATGTGTTCTTCACAGTTTCTTTCTGGTACTGTACCCTGACAGCATTGCCAAAGAAGGTTGAAATATCCTCTGAAGCTCTCTAAAAGCTTATAGAATTTATGTTCCGCTTAGTAGCACTTCCCTTTAACTATTACTGTCAATTTAAATTTGACTTGCATGCAATGTTATTCGCACCTAAAGTGAAGAAAGTCTAACCTACATCTTCCAAAAATAAGTAGTTTTGAGCCCTTACTCAGCTTTTCTCATTGGTCCAAAGAGCAAGGAAGCTGCTCCACACACACACATACTCACAAAGCTTTTTCTAAGTGAGGATAGTTCTACAATACAAACTTGGACAAATTCAGGATGGAATCTTCCAATTATAAAGTCAAAGATCAAAGCTAATAAGATACATTATGGTGACAGGCAAACCCAGATCAAAACTAAACATTGAATGTGGCCATCGGCCAGGAATGGAAAAAAAAGTATTTAAAAAATTCAATTGGGCCAAAGCCAGGATTGTTCATCTGAGTTGAATATTGGAGTTAAGGACACAGATACAAGAATGAACCATGATTGTACAGTTAATTATATTGCAGTGTGCTTGGTGTGGTGGGAAAGAGCAAAGGGGAGAGAGGGATTTTATTAATGAAAGGAATATAATGTGTGTTCTTCAGACAAGCTGATTCAATGGTTCAATTTTTTCTGGATCTGAGCCTGGGAGACTGATGAAAGTGTATTTCGTAATCTCGGTTGCTTTGTCCTATTTTTACCTGTTGTTGAAGAAATTCCACTGTTCATGCAGGGCATTTTTAACAGCAAGAGAAAGAAAGTCAACACTGTAGCTGCCAAAAATCATATCTGGCAGTCTTGGTTGCCTCCTGTCCAATTGAGTGCAATCAAAATGATTTTTAAAATATCCTAATGTTATGGCTCCTGAATGCAACACAGTTCTTGGATGCAAGGCTAAAAATGCACAAATTTTTTGAATATAAACTGTGCGGCATAAACAGATTAGTGGTACGTGCAGATGTTTTACAAATATGTATGGATGACTTGGATATTTTAAAAATTGTGTTGATTAAAGACAGGGGCAGGATTGAATGTTCATAAGAATGAGAAGCCACATCATCCACAATGGACTTCACCCTTGAGCATTTTTGGTTAACCCACTTGTATAATGAGAAGGGCTGATCCAAGGCTTATGGATGTTTTAGCATGCAGAGGTACCACAGAAATATACTGAGGTGAAACCATGCAGCTGACCAGTATAGACAACGGGGAAGCTTGCTACTGCTTACTGTGCTGATATTGTGCTATTCTGATACATTTTCTGTTTAAGATGGGGTTGCTTTAAGAGACAGTGAGTGCAACAGTGGCTAGCACTGTTGCCTCACAGCACCGCGGACCCAGGTTCAATTTCCAGCTTGGGTCACAGTCTGTATGGAGTTTGCACATTCTTCCTGTGTCTGCTTGGGTTTCCTCCTGGTTCTCCGGTTTCCTCCCCCAGCCCAAAGATATGCGGGTTAGTCGGATTGGCCATGCAAAATTGACTGTTAGTGTCAAGAAAATTAGTAGGATTAATAAGTGGGGTTATGGGGATACAGCCTGGGCAGGATTGTGGTCAGTGTGGACTCGATGCTCCAAGTGGTCTCCTTCTGCTCTGTAGGTTTTCTATGATTCCGCAGTGTGTTCTTATAAGAGTCAGTTTGTCTAGAAAACATGCAGCAGATGCTAGGAATGCAGGTTAATAACTGATTTTAGCTTGGAATGTGTTACTTTGTAGAGTTAATGGACCTTTTGTTTATTTAGGTTTTCCTGGGATTTTAGACTAGATCTGCAGTCATCTATGTTTTAATTAGGTTGATTTTCAGGGGCAAAATCATGGGATTAATGGGAGGCACTTAACCTTACAGGGAAGCACAGTTTGATTTTCATTTTAAAATACAAGCCGTTGTTGTCTGGAGATGCTTGAAGAAATAAATCTCTCCCTCTCTCTCTCTCGCTCTCTCTCCAGGGATGTTCTGAAAACTCTTGGACTTTTAACCTAAGTTACAAGCACGTACACTTGTGTTTGGTAATTAATTTTAAAAAGAGCTTTGAATCTATAAGAGAAATATTGTTTGATTAGAACTCATAATGATAGGTTAGCAGTTAAAAATTCTGTCTTGTCATGTTTAAGTATTGTTCAATTGTTAAAAGTTAAGCTAATTAATTTGTTATAATTAAACTGTTATTAAATAAAGATTGTTTTGTTGGAAGTTTCCTAGTTTGTCAGAAGAATCGTGCCTGGAATGAAACATCCTATCCTCACATTAATGCCAAAATAGCAAATTATTGGTTCTAATCTGGCTTCACAATGTACCTTGGAGTTTCTGATCTACCAGGACTTAGCAATGACCATCTTATCCATCAACAGCATTGATTTGCAGAATTGCAGCAGGGTCATTTGAAATTAGTGCTGTGTTCAAACACACTCCATTTTGACTGTTCCACAGCCCTCAAGCATGTGGGAGTCATAAATTCGTAAATCTTTTTCTTACACTTGCTTTGCACTAAATGAGGCAGTTGTTTTTACTTCTGGACATTATTTCTGTGTAAATTTGTATTTCCTGTTGGTAACCTGCTGGAAACCCAACAAATTAGCTACCGGGCAGTTTAATGGGACTCTAATGTGGAGAGGGGTGAAGAGGGGTGAGTCTTATGATTTCATTGTGATTCTAGAGAGAACATTAAAAAAGTAATGGCTGGAAATTTCCGACTGTTCACACTGTCAGGATCTTCTGGTCCCACCGACAGTGCACCATGCCGCAGGTTTTTCTCAGCTGCGTGGGGTGGATTCAATGGGAACAGCACACCACCTCCTGCTGTGAGAAAGATGCCATGGGGATGTCAAAGTCGACCTGTTCTGGCCATGACTCTTT
Source organism: Carcharhinus amblyrhynchos (assembly GCF_965287045.1). NCBI lineage: Eukaryota > Metazoa > Chordata > Chondrichthyes > Carcharhiniformes > Carcharhinidae > Carcharhinus > Carcharhinus amblyrhynchos. The sequence goes on along the minus strand of NC_137326.1, from coordinate 94,765,145 downwards.
TTCTCATGCTGGGTTGGCCTGGCAGGGAACTGACTGCCATTTCCCATCCAGGCCTTGGCCAGTTTAGTGATAAGAAGAAAGACTTTGGATTGATTTCCTTGTAGTACGCATTTCAGCTGGTCCGCTCCAGGCAAGTTTGTGACTCGGGGGATATTAAATGCTCATTCACTCACGTTCAACTAAACATGGGGTTAAAGTCACCTCCTTGCCTTCTGGACCTTTACAAAGAACGGACTCTTGGCCATAATACCATGGCATACACTACCCCATCTGAGTCAGCTCCTTCATGACAGGACAGAGAGAAAAAAAACAGAAAAAAAACTTAACTGCATCTTCCTTCATTCCATTTCCCAGCTGAATTGCAATTTTGAAATCCCATTTATATATCCTAACATTGCACCTGTTTTAAGATCATAAATCAAGTCTGGATGGCCTTTGCAATAGAAAATAAGGCAGCAACAGAGTGAGTGAAGCATGTGCTGAATGAGAATTTGATGGTCTGAAAGACAAGTGCTGTCTCTCTCAAGGTAGAAAAGGCATTTGACTGGAAGACACTATAACCTCTTATTGTAACTCAGAATTGAATTTGGGACATACTTTATTGTATAATCCCAAATACTGCATTATGACTTAATGGCAAAATTTGAATTCAGTAAAATCTGGAATTGGATAGTGATGACCATGAAACCATTGTCAATTGTTGTAAAACCCCATCAGGTTCGCTAATGTCCTTTAGGGAAGGAAATCTGTCCTCCTTGCCTAGTTTGGCCTGCATGTGACTCCAGAGCCACAGCAATGAGTTGACTCTTAATTTCATCAGGTATGGGCAATAAATGCTAGCCCAGCCACTGATGCCCATATCCCATAGGCAAATATGAAAAACCAGTAGGTTTTGTTTAGTTCAATAGTTTCCTCTTTATTTGATCTTCACAAGATCAGACATTGAGGTGTTTTTGTCAATTTTGTCTGAAACTTGGTAAAATGGATTAAAATGCCTAACGATGTCCTTGGTAATGCCACTTGACACATTGAAATCTTTCCTAATTAAAGTTACAGGGGACATTGATTAATACTTAAGCAGTTAACACCAAAATCAGTGTGATACTCATTTTCCAAGACAATGTCTCCTATCCATCCTCCATTAACTTAAACTTCAAAATCTCTACAAAAAATTTTAAAATTATTGAATTTGCATGAAAACTGGAGTAAACCACGCTGTTTCTTTTCATGATGAATCTCCCACATGCTGTGCGGTGCAGAGTGTCCTAGTGTGATTCACTCCAGAATTCAGTGGGCAGGGTCTATCCCCACCTGGCAGGCTGGCAGCATAACACTGAGCTGGCAACTGCGCATGCACAGTGGTCCTGATTGCTGGCCTTCCAACTGCTGGCCAGCGATGCACAACCACCCCCACCGCCCCCCAACGTCGGCCCTCCGACACTCCCGCGGTCTGATCACTGGCACCCCGACCATGTCCGACCCAGCCTCCACTCCCTGCAGCCCAATATCCCCCTGCCACCCCCATTGGCAGTCCTGATGCCCCTCCCACACCCCCGTCCCCTGGCAGTCCTGACACTCTCATGAGGACCTGAGCCCCCCAGGCCACCCCACTGATGGCCAACCCCAATTGCTGGTCTCCCTCGACCTTCAGGCCCAGCCCCTTTGTACTGTCTGGGCACAGGTTGGCAGGTTGGAGGCATCTGACCCTCTGGGGGATCTCAATTTACTTCAGCAAGATCAGGCTGTTAGCTCCCTGAAAGTGGGGAGCTATAGTAAACCCCGTTGGAGTGAACCTTGCTGGTGCAGCAGGAGTGGGGATGGGGGGGTGGTGGACAATATACTAGCAGGCCCAGAGACTTCAGTCCTGGGCCCACCAATTACATTTAAAATATACAGTAAATAATATTACCTTCATGTATGCACCTCCCTGCCGATTCCTGGCACAGATGTGAGGCCCCCAGAAATCTGGCACTGTGGAAAGCTAATGGGCCAGGATATCCAGTGCGGATCCCACGAATCCGGCACCACTGGAGTTCCCTGGCCTGCTGCACTAGTATTTTAGCGCAGCATGACGGGAGAATGTCCCCCCCAACCCCAAAGATCTTTGCTAATGGGTTAAGGGGTATGCCCAGACCACTGGAAATTTGGAACTGTTCGACTAAAGTGATTAGAACTTTTTCTTGGAGTATGCGTTCTATCATCAGTTGTACCTGGATTTTCAGAAGGCGTTTGACAAGGTACCTCACAAGAGGTTATTGCAGAAGGTCAGGGGACATGGAGTTGGGGGTAGGGTGTTAGCGTGGATAGAGGATTGGTTGTCAAATAGGAGGCAGAGAGTGGGGGTCAATGGGTGCTATTCGGATTGGCGGTTGGTGACTAGTGGGGTGCCCCAGGGGTCGGTGCTGGGGCCTCAGCTATTTACCATTTATATAGATGATCTGGAGGAGGGAACCGAGTGCAGGGTGTCGAAATTTGCTGATGACACCAAGATTGGGGGAAAGGCAAATTGTGCGGAGGGTGTGGAGAGTCTGCAGAAGGATCTAGATAGGCTGGGCGAATGGGCCAGGAACTGGCAAATGGAATTTAATGTTGGCAAGTGTGAGGTGGTCCACTTTGGTAGGAAGAATGGTAGGAAGGACTATTACTTACGGGGCGAAAAACTGCAGCAGGCGACGGTGCAGAGGGACCTCGGGGTCCTTGTGCATGAGTCGCAAAAACCCAGCTTGCAGGTGCAGCAGGTGGTCAGGAAGGCGAATGGGATGCTGGCCTTCATAGCGAGGGGGATTGAATATAAAAGTAGGGAGGTCTTGCTGCAGCTGTATAGGGCATTGGTGAGGCCGCAGCTGGAGTACTGTGTGCAGTTTTGGGCGCCGCACCTGTGCAAGGATATTTTGGCCCTGGAGGGAGTGCAGAGGAGGTTTACTAGGCTGATACCGGAGTTGAGGGGGTTGAGCTATGAGGAGAGGCTGAATAAACTAGGCTTGTACTCGCTAGAGTTTAGTAGAATGAGGGGAGATCTCATTGAGACGTATAAGATGATGAATGGGATGGATAGGATAGAGGTGGAGAGACTCTTCCCGCTCAAAAAAGACAGTAGGACTAGGGGGCACAGCCTCAAGATAAAGGGGAGGCGGTTTAGAACGGAGTTGAGGAGGAACTTCTTCACTCAAAGGGTGGTGAATCTCTGGAATTCTCTGCCCGTTGAAGTGGTGGAGGCTGCCTCGCTAAATATTTTTAAGAAGCGGGTTGATGGGTTTTTGATAAGAGAGGGGATTAAGGGTTATGGGGAGAGGGCGGGAAAGTGGAACTGAGCCACAACAGATCAGCCATGATCTTATTGAATGGCGGGGCAGGCTCGAAGGGCTAGATGGCCTACTCCTGCTCCTATTTCTTATGTTCTTATGTTCTTATGTACCAGATAATGTCACAAGAGATTAGTTACACAAAGCAGTGCTAACAAATGGCAGAGTAACGAAATATCAGAATGAATTCATGTGCCATTCTCACTCTGTCCAAAATAGAAATTTCCAAATGAAGTCAGCTTTGTGAAAGGATAAGAGAGCAAATTAAGTGTATTTACGCCAAAATCAAAAATGACTTCTTCATAGTCTATTAATGCAAATAGTTCAATGAGACCACACTATAATAGGGGTGCCAGTTCATCCTTTGTAGCTAAGAACATAAGAAATAGGAGCAGGAGTAGGCCATCTAGCCCTTCGAGCCTGCCCCGCCATTCAATAAGATCATGGCTGATCTGAAGTGGCTCAGTTCTACTTTCCCGCTTTCTCCCCATAACCCTTAATTCCCTTGTCTATCAGAAATCTGAAATATATTCAACGAGGTAGCCTCCACCACTTCAATGGGCAGAGAATTCCAGAGATTCACCACCCTTTGAGTGAAGGAGTTCCTCCACAACTCTGATCTAAACTGCATCCTGCCCCCCCCCCCCACCGCCCCCCCCCCCCCCCCCCCCTGCTGCTCTATCATCTAATTAGATCATGGTCAATCTTATCGGATGGTGGAGCGGTCTTTCCCGTCTGCCACTCTTCCCCTTGTCTATCAAAAAACTACCTGACTCAACATTGAGTAAATTCAGTGAGCCAGCCTCCAGTACTTTCTGAGGAAAAGCATTCCACAGGCTTGTGACCGTCCGGGAGAAATATTCTCCCCCATCTCCATTTTAAAAGGGAGACCTCTTAATCTTAATGTTATCCCTTGTCCTGTATTCACTTGTAAAGTCCCCCCGGATCTTATGTATTTCATTCTTCTAAAGTCCAATGGGTACAGGCCCAACCTGTTTGATCTTCCTCCGTAAGATACACCCTCATTCCAGGACTGCAATATTATGACCAATTCTGGGCACTACACTGTTGGGAAAAGATGAAAGTTTTAGAGAAAATACAGGAAATAATTACTGACTGGATAGATTAGAGAAGCTAGTGTTGTTTAGAGAAAAGGAGGTTCAGAGGAAATGAGGGGTCTTAACAGAGTGGGAGACAAGCTGTTCCCATTGGTAGATAGGTGGAGAACCAAAGGGCACCAGCTGAAGGTGAAAGAGCCAGAGGTGACATGAGGATTGTTTGTTATACAGTGAGTGATTACATTTTGGAATGCATTGCCTGAGAATGTGGTGGAGGCAGATTCAATTATCACTTTCAAAAGAGAATTGAATAAGCACCTAAAGAGATAAGATTTTGAGAGGCTACAGCAGGACTAACTGTATTACTCTTACAGAGAGCCTCTACCGATGGCCTTGATTGCTCTATGATTTTAATTAATCAGTAATGAAAGAATAATTGATATTGATCTCTAATTAAAGTAAAGCATTGATATGAAAGTGGGCTGAATACTGGAAGTGAGTTGGGTCCATTCCATTCATTGAGATCTCTTTGTAATAGTAGTTCAAATAGGAAACAGTGATTCACATTGAAAAAGCCAATAGTTCTTTAAAAACCAGTTTAAAACACATTGGGTCAGAATTTACTGTATTTGCCAAACAGATGTCACCTGCTGTTCTTTAGATTTACATTTGCTTGTTTAATTTCCATGATATATTGCACAGGAAGTTGCTACAAGTAGGAGATGGAAGCAGTGCAACAGCTTATATACTGCAGTTGGAACCAAGGCAAGCAAGTCTATTTCCTGAACAAGACTGAAGTATTGTTATTGAACAATGTAGAATCTAGACCCGGAAGTCTAAATTAGAATAATTCACATCAAATGAAGTGTTGAAAGTGAAATAGAACAAGAGAGAGAAAAATTGATTGAGAAAGAAATGTACTTAAAATCTCTAAAAACATAAGCTGAATGAATAAGACTGCATTTCATAGTTTAATTTTCAGTGCCAGAGATGTTGTTTGGCAGTAATTGATACACTACAGCTTTGGAACGGAGACATGAATTGAAATGAATAAGAACAATTTCCTGTTATTAGTTTAGATTTTTAAAAAACCTACATTCTAAACACAGCAACCTCAGCTGTTCAATACATTTCACTGGGAGGTCAGGTAACGAAATGGCATTTTCACAAAGCTAACGGTGGAGCATCCCAGACAAGTTCTAGATTTTCTCGTATAACCATGCATCTATCTTCACCTGACGTTTCTGTGCAACTTGTGCACGAAGAGTGGTAAGTGCCAGTAGCCCTATTAACTTTGACAGCTAATTCTGATCTATTGTAATATTACAAAGTTAGCTTAAATCTTGGCCCTTCCAGACAATGTTGCAAGAAGAATCAAAACTATAGCATAATTCTTCATGTTGCTAAAACCATTGATTCTCTGACATTTTGATTTCTCGAGATTTTAGCTGATTTCAAGCAGTTAGAATGGAAAATACTCAGCTATCCAAGAAGTACCATACAATCCATATTTGATATAAATATTTAACACAGACCTATGCACAATACTAAGCTTTGTTCTGTTTAATGTTTTATTTGAGGGTTCAACGCAAATTAATGAGCAATTCAAAAACCTAATTGTTTGGTGAGTAAAAGTGTTGAGCATACACGTTGTCACAAAAAATGAGATTGATAATTAGCACAATGCACAATTCTGCAATCTCAGTATTTCTCAAGCCTGTTACTCATTGTCATTTCAATCAAATGCTCTTCATATGGGTATTTGCAGTATTAATTTTATAAAACATTATTTTAATTTCAATACCAATGTAATATTAAACGGAAAAAGGATGTCATAAATTCATAAGTTCATAGATCCCGGCTGACAGTTTCACAAAAGGTGAATGTTTCTATAGCCAAGTTATGTTGTTTAAGGGACAGTAACATTAAATAGCTTGCTTAGCTAAGTGCTGTATTTGGAGCCATAAAATCCTAGTTCAAACTCCAACAACATTGACTTGGTATTTAATTTTCCCACAAGATGAATAAAGAATTCCTATATCCTGGGATATCGACATTGAATGAAAGAAATCCTTGGGTCTATATACTGTGTGCCCCTCAGTGTAGTGCCTCCTTATTGTTTGGCAATAAAACAAAGATCAATGCAGCATGTATTAGGCACTTTGTGTATTAGGAAGGTTAATCTCCAGTGTATTCTCAGGGCTACTCCAGGACTTCTTGAGTGCTTAACTGTACAGCAACATTGACAGATTTCTGAGACTAGCTTTCTAGCTAGTGTTATTAGCCAGTAAAGGAGCATTTATTAAATATAAGAAAAATTCTTTCAAATCAGTTATGTTCAGGTAGATTTAATCAACTTAACTACAACATTAAAATTGTCATTGATTGCCTTCACTGTCGTAATATTTCATCCATTTCTGTTTGATATTTCACTGAATGCTCTTTACATCATCTGGGAAGACTGTCCTTGACAGTTATTGGCTGTCTAATGTAAGGAAGCCAAATTGACAATCACAACTGAAAGTGAATCATCTCTGGATTTCTGCCCACTGCTACTGATGATTCAGCTCCCTTGTATTTGATTTCAGTAACTCTTTCATGTCGGTGCTTCACATTGTTTCCTCAGCACTCAATATTAAACAGACAACAATTAAGCACAACAGAGCATGATCAGGTTTCTTTATAACCATTGAACTTTTTCTTAGTCAACAGTTTTCTTCATGGATAGGCCACAATCGTGAAAATTTGATTTTAGTCATAATTTCTCTTTGACAAAAATGCCAACAGCTCTGGAGAAATGACACTCCATTAGGTTCAGCTATTTGAGTTCAATTGGATCAGGCTCATGATCAAGTTCTAACTATTGCTATCTCTTCCATATTAATTATTGACAGGGGACTGGAAATTTTCCCCAAAAGGCATTGGAACCTGAATCTTTGAATATTTTTAAGACAGAGTTGGGTAGATTCTTGATTAACAATGGGGTGAAAGGTGGAATTGAAATTACAATCAGATCAGCCATGGTCAAATTGAATAGCAGAGCAGGCTTGAGAGGCTGAGTAGCCTACTCCTATTCCTAATGTGTATGTTCATAAATGCAACTGTTATTATCATTGATAAGGCAGTACAACCAAGAAACTTTAACTTAAACAAAAATTTGAAGGAAACATTCAATTTAACTCTGGGAATCAAAGTTTTCCATTTCCTCCTATTGGTAATAGAAGGCCTGAAGTGGACACTTATGCTTTATCTTCAGTGACATCCAGTTGTTAATTCCAATACCAATAGTTGACCAAAGAATGAGTCTTAAAGTCAACCTGTATAATAAGAGAAATTTATTTCCAAGTCCATAAACTCTTCCAATTCCACCCAACACCTTTTTATAGGCCTAATGCTTCTCCAATTGGGTACAGCTATTCTTGATTGCCAAACTGATGCTTGTCAGCAGAATTCCAACATTAATATATTCCCTTCTTTAAATAGCAAGTACATTTTCTTAAGTGGGGGTGGCATGGTGGCACAGCGGTTAGCACTGCTGCTTCACAGCCCCAGGGATCTGGGTTTGATTCCCAGCTTGGGCCACTGTCTGTGTAGAGTTTGCACATTCTCCTCTTGTCTGTGTGGGTTTCCTTCGGGTGCTCCGGTTTCCTCCCATAGTCCAAAGATGTGTGGTTAGGTTGATTGGCCATGCTAAAATTGCCCCTTGGAGTCCTGAGATGAGTAGGTTAGAGGGATTAGTGGGTAAATATGTAGGGATATGGGGGTAGTGCCTGGGTGGGATTGTGATCGGTGCAGACTCAATGGGCCGAATGGCCACCTTCTGTATTGTAGGGGTTCTATGGTTTTAAATCTGAAGACACATATTTTCAAAACTCACATCCTAAGCCTTTTCTTTTCTATTCCCCCAATAATTTTTCACTACAGGCATTCCTTCTGGTGAAACAATCTGATAAATGATGACGTCTATGAACCCATTCCAGCTTAGAGATTTCATTTTTCTCTTCCATTTGTTTTAGACTTGCAGTATCAATTTGTAATCCTTTTTCACTCACATTCTTTGTGGTGCCTATGTTATCCCAAAGGGATCAATTGTCAATGTAACATTTTCTTCATCATTTACCCCATATAGTATTTTCCCTCATGTTTTTGCTAAAACGAATGCCATGTCTATCACCTCTACTAGGGCAAGAATCTCTGTAGCTAGGGTGCTCCTTAATACTCATTTATTTTCTTGGCTTTCCAGGCCAAGGGGTAAAATTTTCCATTTTCACCTACTGCACTTCAAACACCACCAACAAGGTTTGTGTGAAAGGTGTCACTGGCTGCAATTAATTTTATATTTTTAAGGTTACACAAAAATGGAAACTGCAATACATATTTCTTGACCTTTAACTTTTAAATGTTTTGTTAGCCTGTATAATGTGCTGGATCTTGGAATGTTTCATTATAGTACTCAATTCAATCTGGCCTTATCTGTGCACCCAGCCAGCTTAATTGTCTAATCAGACTTTACAGCTGTTGTGTCTGCCTCATCTTTGCAAACATCTGCACTTTTTGGGAGAAACTAGCCTAACTGACTGCAATAGGGATAACATTTCCTAAATATGATTGTAGTGTAAAGTAACCTAGGACCTATAATGTAATATTTCTAATCCAATCTATTTAAAGACCCCATTCACCTGACTCCAAGAGCAAGGGGAGCATCTGATATCACTGAGGGCAGCTTCAGGTTCCTACCATACACCAACTGGTCTGGCCTAAACCCCCAACAATTTATGTGTTGCATGTTGTGCCCATACCAGCACTGTTTGCAACTTGCAATCCAGTTGGTCAGTCAGTATCTTGTAAGAACATAAGAACATAAGAAATAGGAGCAGGAGTAGGCCATCTAGCCCCTCGAGCCTGCCCCGCCATTCAATAAGATCATGGTTGATCTGTCGTGGCTCAGTTCCACATTCCCGCCCTCTCCCCATAACCTTTAATCCCCTTGCCTATCAAAAACCTATCAACCCGCGTCTTAAAAATATTGAGCGAGGTAGCCTCCACCACTTCAACGGGCAGAGAATTCCAGAGATTCACCACCCTTTGAGTGAAGAAGTTCCTCCTCAACTCCTTTCTAAACAGCCCCCCCTTTATCTTGAGGCTGAGCCCTCTAGTCCTACTGTCCTTTCTGAGCGGGAAGAGCCTCTCCACCTCTATCCTATCCATCCCATTCAACATCTTATACGTCTCAATGAGATCTCCCCTCATTCTTCTAAACTCTAACGAGTGCAAGCCTAGTTTATTCAGCCTCTCCTCATAGTTCAACCCCCTCAACTCCGGAATCAGCCTAGTAAACCTCCTCTGCACTCCCTCCAAGGCCAAAATATCCTTGCGTAAGTACGGCGCCCAAAACTGCACACAGTACTCCAGCTGTGGCCTCACCAGTGCCCTATACAGCTGCAGCAAGACCTCCCTACTTTTATATTCAATCCCCCTCGCTATGAAGGCCAGCATCCCATTTGCCTTCCTGACCACTTGCTGCACCTGCAGGCTGGGTTTTTGCGACTCATGCACAAGGACCCCGAGGTCCCTCTGCACCGTCGCATGCTGCAGTTTTTCGCCATGTAAGTAATAGTCCTTCCTACCATTATTCCTACCAAAGTGGACAACCTCACATTTGCCAACATTAAATTCCATTTGCCAGTTCCTGGCCCATTCGCCCAGCCTATCTAGATCTTGTGCAACATTTTGTCTACTATTGCATGATTCCTGTTTCATAAACCATTGCTGAATGGGCTCTCAGCCACAGTATTCATGATTTACAACGCCAGGAACCCTGGGCCGGGTTCAATTCTGACCTTGGATGACTGTCTGCGTGGAGTTTGTACATTCTCCCTGTGTCTGCGTGGGTTTTCTCCAGGTGCTCCGGTTTTCTCCCACACTCCAAAGGCATGTGGGTTAGATTAATTGGCCGTGCTAAATTGGCCTTGGTCTCAGGGGAACTAGCAGAGTAAATACATCGGGTAACAGGGATAGGGCCCGAGTGGGATTGTTGTCGGTGCAGGCTTGATGTGTCAAATGGCCTGTCTCAGCACTGTAGTGATTCTATGATTCTATGACCACAATATTCAAATTTTCACACACCCTGAAATTCATCATTTGCAAATTCTCCTCCATTATCCATTGGCGTTCCTAGTCCAGTACCCATTTCTCCATGAACTTGTCTGTTCTTGCTACTTATTACCATAAGTCGACAAAATCTAGTGACCACATCTACAAAGTGTCCCAAAGAGAAAAACCCTGACCCTTTCCCCATAGTTATGAATTCATTGTCACAACATTATTAAATCCCTTGGTCAGTGGCAGACTCACATCAGGATGTGGTAATGTTCTTCGCTATTTAATACAAATGTCACATTGGTTGTAACTTGCTCTATAAGTGTGTCACGTTCTTTATCAACTATTCTGTCCTCTTGCAACAGAGCTTTCAATTTCTGTGGTGTGGATATGTAAATTGTTTGTGTAACTTCCTTTGCTTGGCCACCAAACATTTATGCCCAGAGGGTAACAATATAGTTAGGACTCCTTGATGATGAACATCTGGCTTTCTCAATGGCAGGCAATAATGCCTGACCGCAAAAAACATAGACATGATGTTTTTCCTCAACACGATTTCTTTGTCACTCTATGTTTAACTTCATCTGTGCTTTTCACGTCAAAGATTTTCTTAACAATAGAGATATCTCACTAGTGATTGCATCAATATGAGGAGACTGATCACAGCTATCTTGCATGGGAAGGATAACTTTTTTTGGAAGGTGTTAGCATGTTGTCATCCCCAAAGCTAAAGCTGGTGGAACTTCCATACTCCTTAACTTATCTCAGGTCTGCCTCATCAAGATATTCCAGGTAATAATTTTGCCATGACACACACTGTGGCACTGCAACCAGAACTGCATGGCTGAATGAATTAGCAACTAATGGGAGATTGGGGTGCCTGTGCAATGGTGCCCCTAGAGCTCAGCAGCCAGCTTCTTGGCATGGATGGCTAGGCTCCACCCACTCCCCTCCTGTAACAAGGGATGCTGGCCATTTGATTGGCTGGCAAGTCTGCTTCAGCCAGTCAAAGGTTCTGGTGGCCATTGAAGGGCTGCATTCAAACTGGCCCAATACAAGTGGGCTTGCCCCTGATTTTTACACCAGGTTACGAGGATTCCATCAGCCTCACAAACAGACTTTGTTGTAAGTGTGACCCATTTACAGTTAAAATTCTCTGATTTATTTAGTGCAGGTCTGGCTGATTTCATCTGCATTTGACTGATCTTGCTGTCATACACCAACTGAATCTATAGCACAGACTTCAGATAGGAGTCAGAGTGAACAGGATTTATAATGGGATACTGTTAACACTTGTCACATATGTGGGATTGATGAAGGGGTCAAATGAATGTGCAACCTAAAAGAACTTAGGTTGCCAATATTTCTGTTTTGCAGAGTGTTAAATCTAGAAAATGTTTCATTTCAAACAGATTTTTATAGCTTAGGATGCATCATGGCCCTTTGCGGAAAGACAGTAATCAACCTGTGACAGAGATTCAATAGTTCAAAATTGCCTTCATTCATATTTTACTTACTCTGCATCGTATCTTTTTTTTTGATAAAAGATTTCAGTTGAAATATTAGTTCTGAAACTTGCTACTGTTTGAAAATTATCAACATTGCTCTGTACGTTTATTCTTTTGTGTTCATTTTATGGTAAATAACTTAGGGATATAAGTTACATTATACCGTTTATAAAGCATTTATCTACAGGCTCTCATACTTCAGTGCTATTTTTATTCGTGGGCATCGCTTGCTATGCCAGCATCTATTACCCCTCCCTAAATGCCCTTGAGAAGATGGTGGTGAGCTACTTTCTTGAACTGCTGCAGTCCATGTGATGTAGGTACACCCAAGTGCTGTTAGGGTGTTTCAGGATTTTGACCCAGCGAGGGTGAAGGAATGGCTATACACTTCCAAGTCAGTATGGTGAGTGGCTTGGAGGGCAGCTTACAGATGGTGGTGTTCCCATCCGATTGCATCCCTGTCCTTCCATATGGTAGTGGCTGTGAGTTTGGACGATGCTTTCGAAGGGGCTTTGGTGAGTTCCAGCAATGCATTTTGTAGATGGGACACACTGCTGCTACTGTGCATCAGTGGTGGAGGGAGTGAATGTTTGTCAATGGGGTGCCAATCACATGGACTGCTTTGTCCTGGATGATGTCAAGCATCTTCAGTTTTGTTGAAGCTGCTCTCATCCAGGCAAGTATGTAATGTTACAGCCAAGCTTGTGGATGTCATTAATAATTAACTGTTGTTAAGAAAGTCAAACTGACCTGCGAGGTCAGGGACTCCAATTCCCAATGAACCTCAGACTTCTCATGCATGTGTCAGCCGGGAACTGTGTGTTTTGGATATTTCATGTTTTTCGGGCCAGACCAACACATAGAGAAGAAAGAAAGGCATGAAAACCCAGTTCAAGTGACTGGGCATGGAGTGTCATCATCAAGTAAGTGTCCCAAGAAGAGGGGCAAGGGAGGGGGACAGGGAGAAAATCCCAAGAAGTACCCCAGAGTCAGGAACCAATTGGAACAAGTCTCAGTTAAGTTATGAAAAGGAGAAATCATCTCCAATTAAAGGAAAAGTTGTGTGGAGCAGACTTTAAGTGAAATAGGCTTGGGAGAAGACCTGATTGACAAAAGAGAGTTCAAGTAAAGCTCTGAAGATCAATAAAGGCAGCTGAAGGGTGCTGATTTTCTGCTGCAGTCCTTGGCACAAAGGTATCCCTTTTGAACTTAAAAACACAAGAACTAGGCACAGAAGCAGGCTACCTGGCCCCTCAAGTCTGCTCTGCCATTGTATAAGATTGTGGCTGATTTTTTTCCTGGACTCAGCTTCACTTACCCACTGCTCACCATAACCCTTAATTTCCTTACTGCTCAAAAATGTATCTATCATTGCCTTAAAAACATTCAATGAGGTAATTTCAACTGCTTCACTGAGCAGGGAATTCTACAGATTCACAACCCTTTGGGTTCAGAAGTTCCTCCTCAATTCAGTCCTAAATCTGCTCTGCCTTATTTTGAGGCTATGCCCCTTAGTTCTGGTTTCAACTGCCAATGGAAACAACTTCCCTGCTTTTATCTTATCTATTCCCTTCATAATCTGATATGTTTCTATAAGATCTCCCCCCATTCTTCTGAATTCCAATGAGTATAGCCCCAGTCTACACAGTCTGTCCTCATAAGCCAATCCTCTCAACTCCAGAATCAACCTAGTGAATCTGCTCTGCAGTACTTCAGTGCCAGTATATCCTTTCTCAAGTAAGGAAACCAGCACCTTATACAGCTGCAACATAACCTTGCTGTTTTTAAACGCCATCCCTCCAACAATGAAGGACAAAATTCCATTTGCCTTCTTAATTACCTGCTGTACCTGCAAACCAACATTTTGCAATTCATGCAGAAGGACACCCAGATCCCTCTGCACAGCAGCATGCTGCAATTTTTTACCACTTAAATAAGAGTCTATTTTCCTGTTATTCTTATAAAAATGGATGACCTCACAGCAGTGTTATGCTTGGCATAGCTGGAGATCGAAAATTAGGTTTGTAGATTGATCTTTGAGTGCATACGGGAATCTAGATGAATGGAAACTTTGAAGGCAAGTCTGAAAACCTGACAGGTGGCCATTGTTGAAGCTGTCCAAATTGGAATGAGGTTTGGAGACAATTCCAAGATGAGATCTACAAGTGTGGAGATTGGAAACCCTGGTGAGACTGGCAAAGTTTCAATGAGATTGATTGATACACAATGTTACAATGCTCATCTGGGTAGGTTATTGAGGAATCCATGGAATTGGGCTTGATCATGTCTTCCATCGTAATGTGGCGTGTTCAACCACAGTCAGCTTGTTAATTCATGCATGCCTCATAAGTATCCTGAATGTTAGAGTATAAGATAGATTTGGCAATATTTAAAATCTGTTGGAACTTGTATAGTGTTTATTTACTTGTTCGAACCCTGTGGTTTTATTCATTTAGTCGGCATCATGAATCTTAAACTTATTCTACTTTAAATAAAGTATTATCGGTCTCTAACCATATATCATCCACATCCTGGAGGGTCTAGCCAAGGCTCATAATGTTGTTTATTGATTACCACCGTCAAATCTGTAATTACTATCATAAATGTTTTATCACAAAAGCATGGAGGTTATTTAAACACAATTAAATCCATTATGTTAGTTACTGTAATAGAAATGGAGCTTTGGGTTAAAAGGCGGTTTATTATTTGTGACTTTCTAATGTCCTGATAATATTTCTGTACACTGTATACAAAACCCCATCAAAGTTTTATCATAAAAATGAAAGGATCATTTAAAACAGGACTGAATGCCATAATGGGAGTGTACTGAATTAGGGTGACGAGCCTTCTTGTGGCTTTAGAACACAAACAATATATACTTCTTTAGTAGTCCCAGATACAACAAAATTCTTTAGAATATTTTAGAGGATGGAGAGAAAAAAGTGATACAGAGGGGGTAAAGTCATATGGCATGGTGATAGCTATCCTGTATTTACACCAAAACCTCCAGCCTCAAAGTCCGCTGCAGCACTCAATGGCCAAGGAAGGCGCATTCCGAACATGACTAAAAAAGTCAAGCATCACAGTGGACAACAAGATGGCACATTAGTTAGCACTGCTGCCTCACAGAGCCAAGGACCCAGGTTCGATTCCTGGCTTGGATCACTGTCTGTGTGGAGTTTGCACATTCTCCACCCAACTGCGTGGGATCTCTCTGGGTGGTCCGGTTTCCTCCCACAGTCCAAAGATATGCAGGTTATGTTGATTGGCTATGCTAAATTGCCACTTAGTGTCAGGGGGACTAATAGGGTAAATAGTGGAGATAGGGCCTAAGTGGGATTGTGGTCAGTGCAGACTTGATGGATCAAATGGTTTCCATCTACACTGTAGGAATTCTATGATCCTACCAATTTACTAAATCTTTCCAACATGTGCCATTGGCAGACAGTAAGGGTGGGGGAGATTCCGGGCCATCCATGTTATGGAAAGAAATTTGGGTGTCTACCATTACTATCCATAGCTTTAGACTACAACATACATGTCAGGGGGGCTGGGAGGGGGCATTTTGAGCCTGTACTCTGTCTGCGGGAATGCTGATGCGTGCTCAACATCCTGAAAGCGCTATTTATGCCAGTCAGTTTCCACATTTTGATCCTATTGGCCCCTTGCCGGTAGAGTGGCGTGAAACACACCACAGGACTGCAGAATGCTCATCTTAATACATTAGCATGTCATTAGCAAGCACTCTCTCTGGGACCTTCCCCCTCATTGGATTTTCAGCGGGTGCTGGCACGTCATCGCTCTGGCACCATTTACCACAGGTTCACCTAGATGTGGACCTATCATAGGGGTTTCCCTGGGATCGTAAAGTTAAGTATAGCCCACTGGAGAGAGGGAGGGGGCCAGGCCTGGCAATGCTCCCTGGCACAAGTTGGCTTTCCATATTGCCACCATGCAAACCTGGCAGTGCCAACCTGTGCCAAGGGTGGGCCCCTGTGGGAGCCACATTTTGGGGGGTGGGGGAGGAATTCATTTAGATTTGGTGGTGGCCAGGAACAAATGGAGGAGCAGTGAATGCTGCCAATGGCCATTGGTTGGCGGGGAGGCTGCTGGCTCAGACTGTGGGGTCAGGGGGAGATGGGGGAGAATGTGTGAATGTGTTGATGATGGGAACAGGGAGAGGGGTACGTGATTTGGGGGTGGGTATGGTTCAGAGAAATGCCAAATCTGACTGGGGAGAGGAGCCCTGAGGCCTTTGTGGAGGACTATGGGTGAGATATACTCAGGTTTTATTCAGGACACCCTTTAAATTTGGCACCCCATTCTTGGAATAGCAGGGCTTTGCCGGTGTGTTGAGTATCCCCCCTGCCCCCCATGTGACAGTGTGAAACACTTACCCTTTTTTTGGCAGAGTGTTCTAAGATCTGGCAAGAAAACCTATCAGTTTCTCTGGAGAGAAAGGGGAGGCGAAAGTGCAATAGTATTATCGCTAGACTATTAATCCAGACAGAAACTCAGCTAATGACCTGGGGACCTGGGTTCAAATCCTGCCACAGTGGATGTTGGAATTTGAATTCAATAAAATATTGCTGGAATTAGGGACCCACTGATGACCATGAAACCATTGTCGATTGTTGAGAAAACCCATCTGGTTCACTAATGCCCTTCAGGGGATAAAATCTGCCATCCTTACTGGGTCTGGTCTATGTATGACTCCAGAGCAATGTGGTTGACTCTCAACAACCCTCAGGCAATTAGGGATGGACAATTAATTCTGGCCAGCCAGCGACGCCTATGCCCCACAAATGAATAAAAAAAAATACATTTGCTCGCCAGAAACAACATTCTGCCATTTTTCAGTAAGATCTCACTCACAGATTCCTTTATAGAGTTGTAGAGATTTACAGCATGAAAACAGGCCCTTTGGCCCAAATTGTCTATGCTGCCTTTTATTTAACGACTCAGCTAGTCCTTTGGGCCAGGGGACTGTTTGGTTCAGTTGGCTGATTGGTCGATGTAGATCAGATTTGTATTAATGGCCTGGTGTTTGATCCCTGTTACGGCTGGGATGAATTAACTCTGCTCTGAATAAATTTAACATCCTGGTATCTGCTTTCTAGGGAAGAGAATTCCACATAATAATGATCCTTTGAGTGTAAATGTCTTTCCTCATTTCTGCCCTAAATAGCAGACCTTTTATTCTCAATATCTGCCCGTAGTCTCCTCCACAAGTGGAAATATCCTCCCAGTGTCTACCCTATCAAATCCCCTCTGGATCATAAACGTTTCAATAGGATCGCCTCTCAATCTTCTAAACTCCAATGGGAATTGGGCTAACCTGTTCAATCTTTCCTTATAAGATAAATGCAACTCATCATAGGAATGAGCTGAGTCAATCTTCCCTGAATTGCTTCTAATGGAATTATGTTTTTTTTTTAATAAGGAGACCGAAACTGTGCAAGGAAAATGAAGGCAAGTTATGCATTTTTATTTGGAGTATGCAAATCAGACTCAAATGTGAAGATTAGATAATGGTTTTGAAGCAGGTCAGTGGTTGCAATGGCATTTCACTGTCCCATAGCTACCTTTAATTAAATTCACATTTGCAAGATGATTAGGTCAACCTTGCATATGCAAATTCTGAAGGATGTGAGGGCCGTTGAGATCAAATCCAGACAAAAGGAGAACAACTGAGCGTGTGTTAGGCCGTGCACAACACTGAGCAGGGAAGTTTGAAATAAAGTGACATGGACTAATAATAGAATGGCACAGCATTCAAACATGTTCAACTCTTGACTTCTAACTTAAAATACAGATAATGCAAATTATACCCTGATTTAATGTTATTGCTATATTTCTAACTATTTTAAATGGGCATTCTGAACAAAAACAACAACTGTGTTTTTCTGCTGGCAGTCAGTCTATCTGCATCTAGGCATTCAGGCATTGTACTTCAACAAAACTCAAAGAATGACTTGCATATTTTGATCAATGTACAATTACACTGAGTGTTATAGGATTTAATAGCAATTTGAGCCTCCAGCTGATAACTATTATTCAGGATCAGCTCTGAAGGTTGTCTGTTTCACCTTGTAACATGAAGAGATACCACCTGATTATTCAAACTACAGTGATTTTGCTAATCTTGCATTGTCAAAGTGCTGTGATAAGATTTCTTCACACATCAGATTATACAGATATTAATGAAAAGGTTAGATTAACCTTGTGATTAAGCAGTTCAAACACAAGGGAACCAATTAATCTTTTTAAAAGACTTGTATGGTAAAGCTGCACCATAGTACATAAGCAAATGGATTGGATTATATGACTGAAGCATTGATTACAGTTGAATACTGATAATTATCCAGTGTTGCTGACTAAGTGAAATCTATGATATTTTATCTGCATTGAGACAAATTTTGTTTTGAAACAGCTGGCTTAACTAATCTAGTATCCTGCAATGGATTTTGCAAAAATGCAAAGTGTGATGAGACAATGCCTTTTTTTACTTGTTCCTCCTAATTTATTATTCTTCCCTCCTTTTAACTTCTCCTCCCACCCAACTTTCCTCTCCACCCAACTCCCCGTACGTACCACGCACGATGTGCTCAATATAGGGATGCACAGCTGACATACTGCTAGATGTTTTTACCAATACTGCCATTTATCAGCTTGTCCTTCAGAGCAGACTTGTCCGAGCTCTAAGCCGCTCTCTCTACTTGTGCACAAATGCACTGTCGTTGTGTTTAATCAACATCACGATCAAGATCAATAACTTGCCATGTGCAAAATTGAATTGTGGTCCATTTATACCATTTTATGGTGCAACATATTAAAACATCTGTTACTGTAGCTCTTAAATGCATTCTGTGTGGCAATAAAATAATCTGCCCGTTAACAAGCAAAAAATATCATAAGCAATCTTGCCAAATCATATCAAAGGCATTCATGTTAATCATAGTTGCGACCTTGAAGGAATGCTTCCATGACAAATACTTGATTTAAATTCAAACAACAATTATTTAGTGCTCGGTTTCCAGAAGGTTGGTGCACGTCCTAGTAATGGAATGTCTATTGGTGCGTGAGTTTACCTCTCCATTTGATGTCTGAAGGAACATTACCCTTCAAGCACCAGTCACTGCATTTGTTATTTCAAAAGTATGCAGGCTCCACTTTTATAACATGGTTGTGTGAGTGTGCTTTCTTTCTATTTTAAGTGATAATAAATGACCATCAGTACATGAGAACAGGACACCAGCAGAGGGACAGCACAATTTTTATCTCCAGATTCAAAACACTTACGAAATGACAAAAATTTAGTTACAAATATAGTGTTTCACAATAACTGAGACACAGACATGGTGCCAAATGTGCAAGATAGAAGTATTATTTCAGGAATCTGTGTAAAATGCTTCCTTATTTCGTTGAAGATATGAATATAATGTATCTTGTTTTATGATATCATTCCCAGTTTGATTGGAAAAAACTAGAGTAGTAAGCAGCATCAAATGAATGGGTCCAAAACTTATGTATCAAAATAACTAAAAGATAAGATAGGAATCGTAATGTCTGTAGTAATGTTGCAGTGTGGTTACAGATTATTTGACAAGCATTCGATCTTTAAAATAATTAATATAATATTGCATTTTTCATTTAATTAAATTCAGTTGTTAAAGGTTACTGCACAATGACTAAAATACAAATGAGGTACTTAATTAAGGGACAGACCTGACTAAAAACAACCATGCTACCATTATGAACCTTTTTAGTATATGCTAAACATTTGCCTAATAGTTCACATTGAAGCAAGATGTAATGACTTCTACACTATTTGAATAATGATTAGTTTTAAATCCCTCTCAGTTTCCAGCTACATAAAGAAAAATAATTTTTGAGCTACACATTATATATAGCTATTGATTTTATCATGATGGTGCACTCAGAGGTATTTTCTTTGGATGTATAGGTATTACAGTAATGTTTACATTGATTATGTAGTTGATTTGAATTAATACTACCTCATACGTTAAACTACTATTAAGTATTAGCTAGTGGAATAGTGTCACTTATACAGAAAATAAATAAAGGCTCGTGGAACAGATAAACCTGTGAAAATGAAAGCAGATGACAAAGGACTTCTTGGCAGGATGCACATTGCCATTTCAAATAAAAATAGGAAAATAAATCATTAAAGATTAGTCCCGAAGACACCTGTTTTAGTAATTAAACATGAGGAGAACAAAAGTATAATAGATATCTTTTCCTACCTCATAGGATTACTTCACAAAAGATGAAAGGAGGTAGCAAGGAGCATAAGATACAGAAATGATACATCAGCCATTAGATCAGGACCTGTTCTCCCACCTCACTGCTTGAAACAACAGGATGAGGTATATGGTCTCAGGACCCCTTGATCCTACTTTTCCATGTTTCTATTAAAATGTTTTTGAGGTAGTGTAGACCACCTTCTAGCAGTTGCTAAGTGACACCAAATCATAGTTGATTGCAGGTACCTGAACAGGTTGGCTCTATCATCAATCTTCTGACTTGGCAAACCAACCTCATCTATAATATCAGGAACAGTGCCACTAACTGAGAGAATGATTGAGAGAAGTTTGGAGAATTCAAGCATCCATCTTGTAAAATCATTTTGAGCCTCAGCTCTCCATCATTATCAGCCATTTTAAATTACCTTCACTATTATTGTGCTCTTAATTTTGGAAAGGTCTATATTAGGAAAAAAGGCATTGATCGATGGATGTTTCTGCGAATGGAAAATAGTTTCCAGTTGTGTTCCACAGGGCTCAGTGTTGGGGCTCTTGCTATTTGTTGTGTATATCAATGTTAAACTTAAATATGAGTGGGCACAATTGGGAAATTTGCAAATGACACAAAAAATGGCCATGTAGTTGATAGTGAAAAGGATAGCTGTTGCCTCTAGAATGATAGCAATGGTCTGGTTGACTGAGGACAGAGTGGTCAAAAAGCACAGGGAATGCTTTCCTTTATTGGGTGAGGTATTGAATACAAAATCAGATATATAATGATGGAACTGTCTAAAGTGCTGGTTTGGCCAACGTTGGAATTTTATTTACATTTCTGATCACCACAATACTGATAGTTCAGAATTGCTCTGGAGAAAGTACAGAGCAGATATACGAGAATGTTTTCAGGCCTTGAAAATTGCAGCAATAAGGAGAGATTGGATAGGGTAGGGTTGTTATCCTCCAAGCAAACAGTGACTTAATTGAGGTGTACAAAATTCTGAGGGGCCTCAACAAGGTAAAAGGGAAAGACTTGTTTCCCCCTAGCTGAGGGGTCAATTACCATGGCCACACATGAAAGGCGATTGATGCATGGTTTAGAGAGGACATGAGGAAACTTTATACCCAGAGCGTGGTGGGCATTTGGAATTCAATGACTAAGTTGTTCCTGAGGCTGAAACGCTCAACTTGTTTAAAAAATACTTGGATCTGCATCTGAAGTGTTGTGACCTACAATGTTATGGATTAGGTGCAGATAAACGAGATTAAAATGAGCGGCTAGTTTCTCTTTTCCCTTTTTTTGGCTAGGGCGAACACGATGGGCTGAATGACATCTTTCCACACTGTAACCTTTGTATAACTCTATGATTTATACCAAAAATTGAACATAATTGATTTCTACTCATTCTTATCTTCTCTCTAATCTTCAAAACAATAAAACTTGTGCACCTTAAATTATACTGTTCTTTGACATGTCAGTCAATATAAGAACATAAGAACATAAGAAATAGGAGCAGGAGTAGGCCATCTGGCCCTTCGAGCCTGCCCCGCCATTCAATAAGATCATGGCTGATCTGTCGTGGCTCAGTTCCACTTTCCCGCCCTCTCCCCATAACCCTTAATCCCCTCTCTTATCAAAAACCCATCAACCCGCTTCTTAAAAATATTTAGCGAGGCAGCCTCCACCACTTCAACGGGCAGAGAATTCCAGAGATTCACCACCCTTTGAGTGAAGAAGTTTGCTACCAGCAGAAATAAATCTTAATCTTTAACCAAAAATAATCATTGTAATCTTAAGTGTCACAGGTGGGAGTATGGAATATGCCAGGTGAAAATATTAAATGTTGTGTTCTTGTGGTTTGGGACTATCTGCTGTAGAAAGCAGTAGAGTTTGGGTCAATGAATATTTTAAGGATCAAGTAGATCGATTCTTGTTAGGCGAGGGAATCAAAGGGATAGATCTGAATATGCAATTCTAAGCTCAAACAGATCAGCCATGATTTTATAGAATGGCAGATCCAAGGGCTGAATGGCCTATTTGGCTCCTATTTTGTTCTATCCTGAAATGCACAGTTACTGCCTAATAGCTTTTGTGCAGAATCATTGAAGGCAAATGACCATAAAATGTGCTTTCATCCTCTTTTTTTCCAAAACCCATACATTAAACGCAATGTTTTTTGTGTGTGGGCAAAGAAAGAAAGACTCGGATTTGTGCTTTTTTTTCATTCATTCATAGGATGTAAGCATTATTGTCATGGCCCACATATATTACCCAACTTTAATTGTCCTGGAGAATGTTGTGGTGAGTTGATTTCCTGGATTGCTTGGGTACACATGGTCCTTGCCGAGCCTTTCAAAAGATCAGGACACTTAAGTACTTTACAATTGAAGTACTTTTAAAGAGTGGTCAGTATTGTACCACCGTGGAGTGGCATGGTGGCACAATGGCTAGCACTGCTGCCTCACAGCTCCAAGGGCCTGGGTTCAATTCTAGCCTTGAGTGACTGTGTGGAGTTTGCACATTCTCCCCATGTCTGTGTGGATTTCCTACAGGTGTTCCGGTTTCCTCTCTCACTCCAAAGATGGTGGATTGGTCATGCTAAATTTCTCCTTAGTGTCCGGAGATGTGTAGAGTAGATGAATTAACTATAGGAAATGTGTGATGTTATGGGGATAGGTGGGCGGGGGGCCTGGATAAGATACTCTTCGGAAAGTTGGTGCAGATGGAGATGGCCTCATCTGCATTGTAGGAATTCTATATCTCTATGAGCGTCAGTGCCCAATTTAAGCCTGGACTCAGCTTCTGATCTCATATCTTTCGCATTTCGCTTACTTTCACATAGATACTATTACCTACCTCTCAATTAACTTTAGCTGATTTGTTAACTTAACACTCAGACATTAGTTCGTCATCTTCACACTCATTCCATTCAAAGTTATTCTGGTATGCCTCTCTTCCTCACTCTCCATCAATTTCAGTTCATACAAAACTCTGCATCTTATTCTGTACCAGGCTCTGCTGGACCAAATCCTCCATTGTTGCTGAATATCTTTCATAAACTCAGTTCCCAATCTTTTCAGTTTGAATCCCTTTCCTTGTGTTCAACTCGTTCAGTTCAATTATCTTTTTACTGAATATTAGAATTGTTTGGCAATTTGGAGCCTAAACTATGTTATGTCAAAATATTTGTCATACTGCAATCCATAATTGAGAAAGACCAACTGAAGGCATGTGTTATAACTATGGAGTCAAAATACGTTGAAAATATTTTCTGTTCGATCATTGGGCTTATTCCAGTTTAGCTGGACTTGAGGCAGGTAAATGAACTCTCTCAAGTGGGGTGGTCAAAGATGCTGAACCTAAGAAATAAATTCCAGAGCAAAAACCCTCAAATATACTAAGATATCCTAGGTGAGCTTCAGTTTGATAAAATTCAAATCTTAATATTTCCATATGTTTTATTTTAGGTTGCACCCAACTATTGACCACTGTAAATTCTTCAAGCATTAAGCTTTAGAGGCTGATGAAAATTAATTGAAAAATTTTTAAAAATTCCTCCACGTTAAGGGGATGTAGATACAAGATAAATAGCTGGTCATTTAAAGCTGAGGTGCATGGAAATTTCTTCTCGCAGAGAGTGGAATTCTCTGCTCCAAAGGTAGTGAAAGCTGGATCATTAGAAGTGTTTAAGGTAGAGATGGATACATACTTGATAGATTGAAGATTAGAGGGCTATGGGAAAATGGCACAGAAAAAGAGTTGAGGTCACATAGATCAGCCATGATCATATTGACTGATGGGGCACCATAACTGAAGGGTTCACCACTCCACTTGTTCTCTGCCTGCTTGACTCTGACACATGAAGAAAATTTCTTCCTGGCCCTTTTAGGGTGCCTCCATACTGAGGGGTCTGGAGGCCCTGAGAAAGTAGGATATAAATAAAGGGCTAACTCAGAAATAAAATGAAGGCATACAAAGAATGGAATGCCCTAGGGGGAAAAAATCTACAACCACATAAGTAATTTAATTATGGGTGTAATTGTATTCTCGTAAACACCTATTGGATAAACATGGTAGAAAATCCATTGTATTGAGGAATGTGATTAGATCTGTACAAACTTGAATATACTCATACAATCTGTATAAAAGATGCCTGTAATAGAGCAACTTGGAGCAGATCCTTCTGATCACCCCCAATAGCCATTGTAAGCACAAAGGAAAGGAATATTGTGTGGATTTGCCACAATGTAAGTTGTTCTTTAAAAAACATTCTTAAATACCCTCTCCTTCTCCCTGCAGCCTTCAGAGCTCCATCTCTATCATAGAGCCATAAAGCAATGCTGTACGGAAACAGGACCTTCGGCCCAACCAGTCCATGCTGACCATGGTGCCCTCCAAGCTAATCCCAACTGCCCACATTTGGCCCATATCCCTCTAATCCTTTTCCAATTGAATTATAGAGCAAGTGTCACTCTTGAGCTGCTGGATTTATGATTGGGCCAAAATTTTAGACAAGTAGGCCACCATTCTTAATACAATGAACTTCTGGAGATAACAATTAAGAGGCCACTGCCAATAACATCCCTCCATTGTTCTGTTGATTGCCAGTGTGCGTTCAGGCCCACATTTGATCCTGGCGCTAGGACCCTCAGTCTGCTGCTAAATTCCCTGACAATGTTTTGTGAAATCATTTATTTTTTGCTGCTAATGCATAAAGCTAAAAGGAATGAGTTATTCTGTTCAACGCTGATTCATTGGAATCCTTGCGTAAATGGAAATCTCTTAGATTTGAATTCTGAACATTACAATATGAATCAGGTATCATTCTTTTCAGTTAGCGTAAAAGGCTATTTAGACGTGAAGCCATTAAGGATCAACTTGGCTGGCTTGACTGCAGAATCAGGAGTGTGTGGGATGTGGTCCTGAACCTAAGACAGGCATCTCAGTTCAGTGCGTGCTGTATCGCCAGAGTTGCAGTCTTTTCTATGAGATATTAAAATGAGGCCCTGTTAATGTGAAAGATCTCATGGCTCTATTTACAGTTTCACCCCCAATAGCCATTGTAAGCACAATTGGAATTCAATTGGAAAAGGGTTAGAGGGATATGGGCCAAATGTGGGCAGTTGGGATTAGCTTGGAGGGCACCATGGTCAGCATGGACTGGTTGGGCCGAAGGTCCTGTTTCCGTACAGCATTGCTTTATGGCTCTATGATAGAGATGGAGCTCTGAAGGCTGCAGGGAGAAGGAGAGGGTATTTAAGAATGTTTTTTAAAGAACAACGTACATTGAGGCAAATCCACACAATATTCCTTTCCTTTGTGCTTACAATGGCTATTGGGGGTGATCAGAAGCCATTACAGTAATGTTTGTTTCTTCATCAACTGAATCCAACAAAAAGAAATTACCATGTAATTCAGCCATTTGCTGTTTGTGAGACTTTTTAAAAACAGTAGTAGCATTCAAAACAGTTGCTGACATTATAAAGCACCATGCGCAAACTAGGGGCATGTAGTTTGCTATATAGAAGTTATGTTTCTGAACGAAAAGTAGAATCTGTTAAGAAATAAACCATAAGAATGAATGGATACTCAGGTACACATTTTCCAATTATGCTTTTGTGAAATTAGATTTGAATCAGGTGAAAAAATGTAACTTTAGATAATGTAATCCATTATATGTGGTGCTTCTGCAGCCAGCAGTTGTGTTCCACTACAAACCATGGTGGGGAATTTCCTGACAACATAAAGAAACAATGGAGAAATGGAGAAGGGGATTCCTCACCAGCTAATGAGACTTATAGGCAGAATGCAATCTTTCAGAGGATAAGAGATCAGTAAGGAGTTAAGTGATTCCTAAAACGAACTAACACAAATAGTTTACACATATGAGAATGCAGTATGAGAATCAAAACAAGTACTTGTGATTTTAAAACATTTATGCTGACATTTTATGATAATCTATGATATTTTAAGTGTATTGTTCAATTTAGCCAAGCAGAGTTACTAAAAGGCATGGTGATAAATGGCAATAGTTTAAAGCCAAAGGTCTGGGAACCAATTAGTCAGCAGTAGTCTTATTGGGAGATTCCTATGAGGGAATATATTTTGCAGCATACTGTATGGATGCATTCACTGCCCAGACACAAGGATAGATATGCCTCTGGATGTGTCTATTGAGCTTGGCAGTTAGCCAGTGGGAACATCCACTTTGACCTTACAGTAGCATTTGCCATTACCAGGCAACATGGAAATAGAGCCAAGAAAGGAGGCAATGTCCGTACTAGTGAGACAAATAAAGTACCACCATGCTATTAAGTATCCTATGGTTGGCTGAGGTACTTGACATAGATTGTATTGATGTATGCCTGTTAAGTGAAATTGATTTTAAGCTAATGAAAGGTGGAATTATTGATTAGAAAAAACTATAATTGATCTGTATTTGACTATGTACTTCAGATCTTTCGGACAGGTTCTGTTGCTCTATTCCCAGTACTTCTTCACCCTTTGGGAATCTCTGGTCGACTATTTGTTTGTTTGTTCTGTTTCATTTATAAAATAAATTTGTTATGTCTTTGCAAAGAGATATTTGCCTTGCGAGTTTTGAATTGTCTTAGTTTAAGACACAATTCAAATTTTCTCACACCAGGTAAACAGGGAGGAATCTGAGGACAAATAGCTCAATATGCTTTATAGCCCCATTGATGTACACTTGATGTGCAGCCATCATTTATCTACAGTAAGATAAAAACTCTTCCAGGTATTGACTGGTGTGGTCTGAAGGACTAACAGATGGGATATGCTAATATATGATGTAGATGATGATGTACCTATGCTGCTAATCAGTCATGGGTTAAACTTGCTTGAGACAGAGGTTGGAATCAGATCTAAGAGCTACATGCCTACTCTGTAACCTGTTTAATGTAGTATTAAACAAGACGTACCAGAGTATGTCTGCAGTCCTTCTAAGAAGTAAATCTCACATCTAGGGTGGAATTTTACAGCCTCACTCAAATAAAAGACTGGAAAATCCCGCCCATGGTCAGTGAACATTTCCATTATCCACCTCTCGCCCACTCCGACTCTGTGGTGGGCATGGCAGTAGAATTCCGGCACTACAGCTCAAGGAAAGCAGGTGACTGCTTTGCAGAAGGATGCAATCTAGGAAAAGTGAAGGGTAAATGCTGGCCCAGTGTGAAGAGAACTGCTCTATTCTCCTTTGAAAAATGCCGTGGGATCTTTCATGACTACTGGAGAAGGCCAACAGGGCCTTAGTTTAATGTTTCATTCAAAAGACATCCTCTCCAATGATGCAGCACTCCCGCTGAAATGTCAGCCTGGATTATGTGATCAATTTTGAGCACATAATGAGAATGCCACTACTTAGCCAAGTTATAGATGAGGAATGGCCACTTTAGACGAGATGCATAAGGAGGGAACTGATCGCTAGCAACCACCTATACTTTCAGGAGAGGAAGGGAGAAAACTGGGGAAAACAGGGTCAGTGAGCTTTTAAAAAATCCTTGGGAATTTTGTTATTTCTGCGGTTTCTGTAGTACAGGTTATGTTCATACATTTTAAACAAAAGGACCATCTAGATAACCAAGACTACAGAACACAATTTAGCTGTAATAGATTTGTCTTAATAATTCTTGAGTCTATATTCTTGTAAGATACCATCACAAAACGTACTACTTTTTGCTCATTGGTGTCATTCATCTAAACCAGGCGTGTGACTGACAGAGGCAGTTCTTTAAGTGTTAAAGACATAGAGATTACAGTGGCCAAACAAGACAAATTTCCCTTGTCGCAGTCACCTGCTTTCCTTGAGCCACACAAATTAGTTCAGCCAAGCTTTGATAGAACAGGCAAGATTTCAAGTTAACAAGCTTGGCCCTCACTGAAAATGGCTGTCAGGCTGCTAGTTCCTAAATTCAATGT
The DNA here is from genome assembly GCF_965287045.1 of Carcharhinus amblyrhynchos. NCBI lineage: Eukaryota > Metazoa > Chordata > Chondrichthyes > Carcharhiniformes > Carcharhinidae > Carcharhinus > Carcharhinus amblyrhynchos. The sequence goes on along the minus strand of NC_137326.1, from coordinate 94,736,975 downwards.
GGCACCATTGTTCTTGGTATACCAGAGTAGCGCTGTCCTCAGCTAATAAAAGTTATTAATGTGGAAAGTTAAACAGATGGATGAGCAATCAAATGAAAAGGTTTTGGCTGATGTGAGCATCAAATCAATATTGTCTCTGTGGACACTATTGATCTTTTCGTGCTATCCATCTGCTCTTATTGATCCTGTCCTGCAATCTAATTTTGATTAATCAGCAAAGGAATCTGAAAAATTCTCAGTTAACTGTACTCTGTCAGATTCCTTTTGGTGCCTAAGTGACTTTTGAAAGGCCAGAACTTATATCACCAAGAAAGATAGAGGAGTAATTTTGATTGTTAGAATGCATTGATTTCAAAAGTTCTCAAGTACAAGTTTTGAATGTAAGTTCAAACCTTTGTGCGCTTGCCCGTAATTGTGTCAAATTAGAGGGATAAATCCATTAAAAGTTACCAATCTGCTTTTGCAGGCTTTCAAATGGGTGGTATCAATGATGCTTCAAAGGCTACTGCTTAAGAGCCTGAATTTCTTCAAAATGCAACATGCCCATCACAGCCAGAAAATAAATTACCTGCTGCATGCTAAACATTACCTTTCTTCGGCTAAATAGCTTCCCATCACTACCGAATTGGACAAATCTCTTACATCAGGCTATTCGGGAAGGCCAGGTGGGAAGGGTATTAAAACAGGGAGTAATTGCAAAGCAGGCAGCAGCAGTTTTGATCTGGCTACAGAATTACAATATAGCATAGACATTCCCTATGACTTCTTACCTTTCTGATCCAGATTGAAAGTGCTCTCCAGTCACCCACTTTGCTCAACAAATTGAATATAACTAATCCTCTGCTCACTTTCACTTGGAGACAGCAGCACAGTTTAGGAAACTTAACTTTTGTGCAAAATACATTTAGTTCAATGCTTTTTTTTTGCTGAGTTTAAATTGCCAAATAAATAATTACTCCAGCTCCCCTGTTTGCTGCATTCCTGGCCTAAGCTTAAATCTTCTATACCATTTGGCCCTCTGGACTCAGCACCAAGATCAACTATTTCAGACCAAAAACTCTATCCTTTTATTACCTCCTCTTTATGTTCATTCATCATTTTCTTCCAGCCAGCAGTACAATGGCTCAAGGCACGTCTTTTGTTTCTAAGGGTAAAATCTTCCAGTCCCGTCAGCAGCAGGAAGCATGTCGGGCAGGGCGGCATGCTGGCACAGTGGTTAGCACAGCTGCCTCACAGTGCCAGGGACCCGGGTTCAATTCCAGCCTTGGGTGACCGTCTGTGTGGAGTCTGCACATTCTCCCCATGACTGAGTGCGTTTCCTCTGGGTGCTCCAGTTTCCTCCCATACTCCAAAGGTGTGAAAGTTAGGTGGATTGGCCATGCTAAATTTCCCCTTAGTTTCCAAAGTAGTGTAAGTTAGGTGGATTAATGCATGGAGTTACTGTAATAGGTTGGGGGCGCGGGCCTTCAGAGAGTTACTGCCAACTTGATAGATGGAATGGCCTCCTACTGCATTGTAGGGATTCTATGATGAATGTAATCTTACATTCATTTTACACAATACACATGGCAACATGTAATAGGGAGCGAGCCTATTTAGGGGTCTCACTGCACGATAACCTTGGCATCTTGTTCTTGGAAGAGACAGTGAATAGGATTTTCATTCAATTGAGTTATGTCAGCACATTATAGGCTTTGTGAACTATCCTGCTTACCTGAAAAGAACATTTGTCTTGTAGGTAATGAAACCAATTGAAGAACATAACAAGTATCTCAATAAAGGGTTGACAGTGTTAGATTTTTCAGGAAATAAGATGGTTTTTGTAGTTCTGTAAATGCTTGCTTTCAACAAATGATAACCTTTTTTAAGTGAAGTGAAATCTAGAACAGTATTTTCCAGTCCTGCCCATCACAAAAGATCTCACCCAAGGTCAACAGTCCATCGAATCCACCCGCAATGATTTCTGTGGTGGGTGGGACTGGAAAATCTAGGCCCTAATTTTAGCATGCTAATGCTATTTTCACTTTTTACTAGCATATATTTGCAGGCTTGGCACTTTTTCCTATTTGACAAAATGTGTTTTACTCCTGGACATAATAGGCCACACTTTGCTGTAGAAATAATGGTGGGATTAAAAGAACGAGCCATTGTTAAAGTATAAGAGGCACCGTGGTTAGCACTGCTGTCACAAAGCACCAGGGTTAAGTTTTGGCCTTGGGTCACTATCTGTGTGGAGTTTGCATGTTCTCCCTGTGTCTGAGTGAGTTTCTTCCAGGTGCTCCAGTTTCCCCCCAGTTCAAAAAAGATGTGCAGGTTAGGTGGATTGGCCATGCTAAGTTGCCTCTCTGTGTCAGGGGGACTAGCAGGGTAAATACATGAGGTAGCAGGATAGGAAATGGGTGGAATTGTGGTCAGTGCAAACTCGATGGGCCAAATAGCCTCCTTCTGCCCTGTAGGGATTCTATGGAGATATCAAATAGTCACTCCTCATCATGACATATTCCTAACTACATACCTAAATCAGGAATTTGCTGGAAGACCTGTTCCTCCAGAAACTGGGCCATAATGTGTTCATGCCAAGAAACTCTGCATTACAGGATATCGTGAAGATGCTGCACTTGTGTGGGACATACAAACTCCCTTGAAAAATTTTGAGTATATATTTTTCGTTTTTAATGAGATTATAAAACTTAATTACTGTTGGATAATGTCCCTGTCATTATTTTACAAGTGAGGACCCTCATTCCTATAGATCTCAATTATTGTTGAAGATTTAAAAAGAAAAATGTGGTTTTTTTTCAGTCTGTTCCTCACTTCTATTTTGTTTTCAATCTCTCTCTCCTTCACTATCTGAATTCCTATTGAATTGAGTATTCTATCTTGCAAATCTAGGTTGCGATTTTATGCTGCTCCTTTATGGTTCTTTAATGTGATTAGTTAATCATTGCTCTGTTTGGTTTTCTAATTTAGGTTCCTGTGCAAATAATCCCAGAGCTAGTGTAATGAATGGCTTGCACTATTAGTTCACCACCACTGAGTTGCATTATACATTACTGATCCCTGGTGGCCATCAGCCTATTCCCATGTGGGCAAGGCCATTTTGTATTGCTTATTGTGCCACTCCTTTTCATGTTTGCAATAAAGCTTGACGTTTTCACCTGAATGCTGTTGATATCCAGTTTATGTGCCAACCTGAAGGTAAACACAGCTGATTAGTGTGCTGTCAGTGTTGGAATGTTTTCAAGGAACTACAAAAGATTGTGAATGTAAACCAAACCATCATGCAAACCAGCCTCCCATCTAATGACTCTGTCTACACTTCCCGCTGCCTCAGCAAAATAGACAGCATAATTAAGGAGCCCCCAAACCCCGGACATTTTCTCTTCCACCTTCTTCCGTTGGGAAAAAGATACAAAAGTCTGAGGTCATGTACCAATCGACTCAAGAACAGCTTGTTCCCTGCTGCCCTCAGACATTTGAATGGACCCATATTGCATTAAGTTGATCTTTCTCTGCACCCTAGCTATGACTGTAACACTACATTCTGCACTTCCTTGTTTCTTTCTCTATGAACAGTATGCTTTGCCTGTATAGCACACAAAAATCAATACTTTTCACTGTATGTTAATACATGTGACAATAATAAGTCAAATCAAATCAAATGCCTCTCAGAGAAAATTGATGGGTTTATGTGAAGCATACACATGGATGTTCACCTCTGTTTGGTCTACAGTAAAATTGGAAACTATGAATGAAATTTTACAGGCCCATTGTGGCAGGGGTGGAGCCAGAAATTGCTATTCAAAAGCCTATTGATTGCATCAGGATTGGAAGATCCTGCCAGCAGGAGGGCCTGTAAAATTATACTCTATGGCCAAGCATTGGGCACCAAAGCACTGGTGCTGACGAAAGATCAAGATTCATTTGATCATTGACATCATAATCTAACTTAAAATGTTGACACTTGATCCTAATGTTGTCCCCATCCTTGTTGATGGTTCCACATGGGAGAACAGAACCATGACTAATCCCCTTCATAGATTCAGAGAAATAGAAAATTATAGGATTTCTTCAGGGCTCACTACTCAATAAAAAGTGAACTTATTGGATCTGATTGTAGGACAGTTAACAGATTTCTGTCTTATTAAATCTCACACACCTCTAGCATAATCATTAAGGTCACTTGCTTCGATATGCCAGATAGTCCTCCTACATTATAGTTTCCATGCCCAACTCTTAGACCAGGCTGACTTCTAATTGCAACTTGATGAGGGGCATAAGGATCAGTATCAACATCTGATGGCCTTCTTTGAGGATAACTTGTAGAAAGGTGGGATCTCCCAAGCCTTAGATTTTCTATTAGATGAGATTCATGCATTTGCTGATGCCAAAGCTCTCTGCACTGCTGCTTCCTCCATATAGAAGTACCAGGCCATTTCACACTCACCTAACAAAAGCTGGCTCTATAACTCCCTCCTTAATGCTTGTGACAGGTGTCATGCTAAATTGACCAATAAAGTTTCCTCAGTAAGCGTAATTTGCTATCAGATTAAGTCACCAATATATGACTAAAACTCTTAAAGTAGCTGCCATCTGGGACAATGATATAATTGCAGACACTTTTTTAGACATAGGGGATGAGGAACCTGTTGATGTGTTGTTGGAATCAGCTGCACTCTGTGCATAGATTTGTTACTCACCATACTTTGAAACATTCTTGGAACACCATGGTCTTTGAGTGATGATTGAGAATGGAGCCATTGGCACCATGCTTTCACACCTATGAGCCTTGGTGTTCCAGCCCAAAGTTCATCCCAAGTTGCTCATCAGGCTGATGGTTTGACACTTTTACATAGTGGTGAAACACACTCCTGTCTATCCAGCCATCACAACTTTATTTGCAGCATGGCTGTTAGCAGTACAGTCTCACAGCTTTGGTTCAATTCCAACTTTGGGTGAATGACCTACGTGGAGTTTGTACATTCTCCCCATGTCTGTGTTGGTTTCCTCCAGGTGCTCTGGTTTCTCCCCACAGTCCAAAGCTGTGCAGGATAGATGGTTTGGACATGGTCCCAAAATGTACAGTTTAGGTGGATTAGCCACAGTTATGGGGATAGGGTGGGAGTTAGGCCTGGGTAAGATGCTTTATCATAGAGTCGGCACAGATTTGATGAGCTGAATGGCCTCCTTCTGCACTGTATAGCTTCTATGGGAAAAGCCTGGTCACAGACAGCTTTGATGTTGATGTACTTGTAAGCAGTCCACCAATGGGAACCAATAATGTGTCAATTCAACTGACCAAAAGCCTTTGAGTGATGGCATTTATGATGCGAATCTTGTCAGCAACATTTATTCAAATATGAGGTGGAGGCCAAGTGTTAGGTGGCTTACATCCAAATATTAAGGGGCAATTTATCACGGCCAATCCACCTAACCTGCGTTCCCTGGTCTTGAAGAAAGAAAGGATGGTCACCCTCTCTACTTATTCTTCACCGGAAGGTTTCTGCCATGAGAAATTTGATCAGAGTCTGGAAGGACGTTCAAGTATCCTCCTTTAGTGTGCCACATGCACAGCCCTTTTGGATGGTATTACCGTACTGCTTACCAGTCCAGTGAAAGGATTGAGTGAACAGAGGATCTCCACACACAAGCTTCCAAATGGCATAATCTTCTTTTTCACCCACCAAAATCATTACCCTACCCCATCCAGACAATCAATTTTGGGTTATCATAAAATCCCTACAGTACAGAAAGAGGCCATTCGGCTCATCGAGTCTGCACTGACCATAATCCCACTCAGTCCCTATTCCTTTAACCCCACATATTTACCCTGCTAATCCCCCGACACTAGGGTCAATTTTAGCATTGCTAATCAACCTAACCAGCACATCTTTGGACTGTGGGAGGAAACCAGAGCACCCAGAGGAAACTGACGCAGACATGGGGAGAATGTGCAATCTCTGCACAGACAGTGACCCAAGGCTGGAATTGAACCTGGGTCCCTGGCAGTGTGAGGCAGCAGTGTTAACCACCGTTCCAGTGTGCATGAGCTACAAGACTAAAAGCCATATGGAGATCCCATCGCATCTTTGACTTGTCTGTCATCATCACATGACTCAACTAATGCCTTTGTTCCCAAGGCTTTTCTGTGAGAGATTATGGACAAAGAAAAACCAGTTCACCAATGTGCAGATTCCCCTGTCAGGTGACAGGGTCTTTTAGACACAGCCTCAATTCCGTTAGGTCAATCAGCTCCATAGTCAGAAATCCAAGGTTTCCTTGCAGTGCAAGCAACACTAACATCTGTTGATTTTGGTAAATTTGGTCTATCTTCATGCAAATCACAACAAGTCACAGGCCCACCAACTTTACATGACCTATCCCTACTGTGAAGACAGCAGATGCAATACTCACAAATTAGTTTCCAGCTGCATAACACAAATCATCAAATCAAACAATTCAAACTATATGGTCTCTTCCTTCTGCACTGGCTCTATGGTCTACTGCATTTCCAGCTCCTCAAATCTTAATATACTGGCTGAGCTGTCCACCTTTCACACCTCCAATGCTATTAGCTTTGGGTCAACTGTGTCATCTCCACAGAACATGATGGGTTTCCCAGTCCTGTCCCAAAAATCTGTCTTTGGGACAGGTTTCCTGAACTACTTTCCTAATGTGGAGACGCCGATACCAAATCCAGAGGCATAGTCTTACTGTCCGGTTAGTCCAGTTTTGCAGTCTTTAGTGCAGTCACCTTTTCTGATGCAGCTGTCTTATCTGATTTTGTAAACCCCAGCCCAGTCCGCTGATTCTAAAGTGCTGGCTTTTGGTACACATATTTGGAAGTAGCAACAGTTATCATACATGTATGCAGCCCTCACTCAAAGCCAAAAGCTTTTCAAGTCAAAATGTGAGGCACAATGGGAAGAAAGTAACTTGTTTTGAAACAGAATTTTAAATTTATGCATTTCTAGCAAGCTTGGTCAATGGCATCTTAAATTGATGGTCATCTTAAACGAAAAAAATGTAATTATGACAGCAAAGAAGCACGTCAGCACTCTGTATTTCAGACTTCTCAAATCATTGTTAATGAAGGATTATATTTTATGAGGGCTCTTCATCTTCATAATAGTTAACAAGACTATTTAGTATATCTTTTATGTTTGTTATGCAACAACCTTCAACAAAGTGCCAATGCAATTTAGGATTAAAAATGATGAATAACTAGTTCTAAAGAAAAACTTTCAGAGCAAAACAAATTACAGCAGAGATTTATTGAATTTATGTTAGTCTGTAATAAACTTGCTTTAGCATCTTTTAGTTGACTACACGTTTACAGATGACTGCTCTTTCTCTGGCAAGTACCCCAGTCTTTCTGATTATGGCTTATATTTTGAATTGATTATCCCTTTGATTTACTTAAAGAGGCATAAAAGGCTTTTTGAGATTAAGATGCGAGAGCACTCCTCTCTCAAAATCACACACTATGACATTAACGGAGACACAGTATCTGCAGAATTTGATTTGAATCTGCTTCTAATCTTATTTAACCTCCTGCATACTGAAAGCATGTTGCTAATGCATGCATCCACTGAGAGTGACAGTGTTAGCAGCTTTCACATTAGAAGAAACTCTAAAATCCTTTGAGCGCAGTTTTAGTTAATCTGTTGCTCCTTTGCTATCCATGAATGAAATTTCAACGTAATATAAATTGGAAAGTAAGAAGCATGTTTCCAAACTACCTTGCAAGCTAAAAATATTGTGACTTAAAAAATGGTGGATAATGCTATTTTCATGGCTTTTAAGTTTACATTTTGTTTGATGATTTTAAATTGTTCAAAATATCAGATTACAGTGCATTTCTTCATGAAAAAACCCGAAGGACCAATTTAAGTTAGACAGAAATTTGTATGGGTTACCTGAAAAAAAAGATACAGCTTAGTGTTTTAGGGAGCAGAATGTATTCATTCAGAATTTTCAGGAGAGTTTGATTAGCATTTGCATATACAAATCAAGGGGCAACTTCATTGATAAAAGTTTGATAGCTATATTTGCTGCTCTTAATGGCATAAAAATACATAATCTCACTAACACAAGAATAAAATGCTGCAGCAGCTGAAAATCTGAAATAAAAACAGTAAGTGCTGGAAATACTTAGCATGTGTGGAGAGAGAGAAAACCAAAATTAACAGGGGAGACAATGGTGTAGCAGTAGTCTAGAAGCCCAGGCTCATTCCCTGGAGCATGATCCCATGAGAGTGGCTGGAATTTAGAATTCAATTAAACAAAAAAAATGGAACTGAAAGCTAATCTCACTAATGGTTGCTATGAACCATCACTGCTTCTTTATTTGGGGGGAGACAGAAACATCTGGTTCACTAATATCCTTTAGGGAAGGAATTCTGTCGCCTTTACCTGGTCTGACCTACATGTGATTCCAAATCCACAGTAATATGGTTGCCTCTCAACTACCCTCTGAAATGGCACAGCAAGCCAGTCAGTTCAAGGGAAATTAGGGATAGGAATAAATGCTGGTCCAGCCAGTGATGCCCACATTAAATAAAAGAATAAATAATAATTTTAAAAGTTAAAGATCATTCATCTGAAACACTTGCATTTCAACAATTTTCCTGATGCTTCATTCAATTCAAATGGAGTTAATTTAGTTAAGTTCCCGTTGTTCCGTTGTTGTTCCCGTTGCGAACAAAAGAAGCAAGCATGTGGAAATAAGATCATCCAATGTGGTGTTTTTATAATGGTAAAAAGGCACTGATCATCTGTAAGGGATTTCTTTTTATTAATTCATGGGACATGAGCATCGCTGGTTAGCCAGCATTTATTGCCCATCCCTACTTGCCCTTGTTGAGAAGGCAGTTGAGAGTCAACCACATTGTTGCAGCTCTGGAGACACACTTAGGCCAGACAGGGTCAGGGCAGTGGATTTCCTTCCCTAAAGGACATTAGTGAACCAGATGGATTTTTTTCGACAATCGGCAATAGTTTCATGATCATCATTAAATACTTAATTCCAGATTTTTTTATTGAATTCAAAATCCACCATCTGCCATGGCAGGATTAGTACCCAGTCTCCAGAACGTGAGCTGAGTTTCTGGATTAATAGTCTAGTGATGATACCACTAGGACATGGCTTCAGATACATGCTTTGTATTCATTCATTTAAACTGGGCACATGTGAATATATATCCATTTTCCCATCCCTGCAATGATTTGAGCAGCAATATAATTATACTTCCCCAACTCAGATCAAAAGGAGATGATAAGATACTAAGACCAGAGAGTCTAACCATCTCAGTGCATTAACATCACTGAAACTTGCAACACCAACAGCCTGGACATTACCAGTGGCTAGAATCTAAGCTGAACCAATACAAAGGGGTTTTGTTTTGATTTGATTTATTATTGCTACATGTATTGGTGTACAGTGAAAAGTTTTGTTTCTTGCGCACTATACAGACAAAGCTTACTATTCAAAGACTACATATGGGCGAAGGAAGGAGAGGACGCAGAATATAGTGTTACAGTCATAGCTAGAATGGAGAGAAAGATTAACTTAATATAAGGTAGGTCTATTCATTGATTTTTTTTTCAGGAAAGATTGGCACTCTCAAGGGACAGTTCCAAGGGACAGTGCTAGGGGTCAGTGCTAGGGCACTGCCTGGGCACGTCCCTCCCCTCTCTTTGCACATCCGGTGGGTTCCCCTTGACTAATTTCTGTTGTAAACCTTGCTGAGAGAGGCATTACTCATCTGGACAGAACATATGGTAACATATTTAAATACATTTAAATGAGGTTCCCAGCCTTTCTCGATGGGAACCTTGTTACATCACCGGTGAAATCGAAAACTGGGATCTTGCTGGCGAGAATCTCGTTTTCCAATTCTCAAGAGATTTTAGGCCCAAATCACCTGCTAACATGGGCTCATTATCATCCCTATAAATACAATGCCTACCAGAGCAGATCAGAGACTTTGAATTCTGTAGCAAGCAACTCACCTCCTGACTCCCCAAAGCTTCTCAACTTTCTATAAGGTACAAGTCAGGAATGTGAAGGGATACCCTCCACTTACCTGAATAAGTGCAGCCCCAAGAAGTTCAAGATCATACACTTCTGCTCATCACACAATGCATGTCTTGTGACTCCTGGAATGCAAATGCAGCAAAGTACTGGGTAGAGCAAACAGCCAGTATGACCTGCATGATACATGACTTCTCAAGGTGCAGTACCTTCAATTAACCCAATGTGTAACACTGCTTTGTAGACAAATGCCTTACACCCAACACTTATGTGTCAGATATGCCCACTTCCCAGCATCTCCTTGTGGGGTCTAATCATTGAGTCTCCCTTAAAGTCAAGCTTGAGTGGAGAATGAAAGATACAAGGAGCACCTATGACTGTGTAGTCAAATTTCTCTCCACCTCAATTTTCAAGTTTGCTGATGATACCACCATAGTGGTCAGCTTTCAAACAATGACGAGACAGAGTACAGGAGAGAGATAGAGAATCTGGTGAACTGGTGTGGCAAAACTAAACTTCCCTCAATGTCAAATGAAGGAGATTGTCATCGACTTCAAGAAGCGTAGAAAACATGCCCCTGTCTCCATCAATAGGGACAAAGTTGAGAGGGTCGAGAGCTTCAGGTTTTTAGGAAGCCAGATCACTAACAACCTGTATGGTCCCCCCATGCCAACACTATAGTTAAGAAAGCCCATCAATGCCTCTACTTTCTCAGAAGACTAAGGAAATTTAGCATGTCAGCCACGACTTTCACCAACTTTTATGATGCATCATAGAAAGCATTCTTTCTGGTTGTATCACAGCTTGGTATAAGAACATAAGAAATAGGAGCAGGAGTAGGCCATCTAGCCCTTCGAGCCTGCCCCGCCATTCAGTAAGATCATGGCTGATCTGTCATGGCTCAGTTCCACTTTCCTGCCCTCTCTCCATAACCCTTAATCCCCTCTCTTATCAAAAACCCATCAACCCGCGTCTTAAAAATATTTAGCGAGGTAGCCTCCACCACTTCAACGGGCAGAGAATTCCAGAGATTCACCACCCTTTGTGTGAAGAAGTTCCTCCTCAATTCTGTTCTAAACCGCCCCCCCTTTATCTTGAGGCTGTGCCCCCTAGTCCTACTGTCTTTTTTGAGCGGGAAGAGTCTCTCCACCTCTATCCTATCCATCCCATTCATCATCTTATACGTCTCAATGAGATCTCCCCTCATTCTTCTAAACTCTAACGAGTACAAGCCCAGTTTATTCAGCCTCTCCTCATAGCTCAACCCCCTCAACTCTGGTATCAGCCTAGTAAACCTCCTCTGCACTCCCTCCAAGGCCAAAATATCTTTGCGCAGGTGCGGCGCCCAAAACTGCACACAGTACTCCAGCTGCGGCCTCACCAATGCCCTATACAGCTGCAGCAAGACCTCCCTACTTGTATATTCAATCCCCCTCGCTATGAAGGCCAGCATCCCATTCGCCTTCCTGACCACCTGCTGCACCTGCAAGCTGGGTTTTTGCGACTCATGCACAAGGACCCCGAGGTCCCTCTGCACCGTCGCCTGCTGCAGTTTTTCGCCACGTAAGTAATAGTCCTTCCTACCATTATTCCTACCAAAGTGGACGACCTCACACTTGCCAACATTAAATTCCATTTGCCATTTCCTGGCCCATTCGCCCAGCCTATCTAGATCCTTCTGCAGACTCTCCACACCCTCCGCACAATTTGCCGTTCCCCCAATCTTGGTGTCATCAGCAAATTTCGACACCCTACACTCGGTTCCCTCCTCCAGATCATCTATATAAATGGTAAAAAGCTGAGGCCCTAGCACCGACCCCTGGGGCACTCCATTAGTCACCATCCGCCAATCCGAATAGCACCCGTTGACCCCCACTCTCTGCCTCCTATTTGACAACCAATCCTCTATCCACGCTAACACCCTACCCCCAACTCCATGTCCCTCGACCTTCTGCAATAACCTCTTATGAGGTACTTTGTCAAACGCCTTCTGAAAATCCAGAAAGACCACATCCACCGGCTCTCCTCTATCCACCGCCCTAGACACATCCTCATAGAACTCCAGTAAATTTGTCAGACACGACTTCCCTTTAATGAAACCGTGCTGCGTCTGCTCTATCAAGCAATTCCCTTCAAGATGCCTCGCAATTTCCTCCTTAATGACGGATTCTAACATTTTACCTACCACAGACGTTAAACTAACCGGCCTATAATTCCCCGCCTTTTGCCTGGCACCCTTCTTAAACAAGGGCGTAACATTAGCCGTTTTCCAATCTTCCGGCACTTCCCCGGAATCCAGCGACGTCTGGAAAATAACCACCAAGGCATCCACTATCACCTCCGCCATTTCTTTCAGAACCCTCGGATGCAACCCATCCGGTCCTGGGGACTTGTCCACAATCAGCCCCTCCAGTCTGTCGAGCACCACCTCTCTAGTAACAGTAATGTCATTAAGACCCTCCAGTCCTACCACCTTTCCATCACTAACACCCGGCAAATTATTCACGTCCTCCTCCGTGAAGACAGACACAAAAAAGTTATTCAATACCTTAGCCATATCCCCATCCCCTACCACTAGGTCCCCTTTCTCATCCTCTAAAGGACCAACGTTCACCCTAGCCAGCCTCTTCCTTTTTATATATTTATAAAAACTCTTGCTATCCTTTTTTATATTAAGCGCGAGCCCAGCTTCATAGTTTCTCCTACCCTTCTTTATCAACTTCTTTGTCAATCTTTGTTGACATTTAAACCTCTCCCAATCCTCTTCTCGCCCACTACTCTTAGCTACTCTAAATTCCTCCGCTTTTAATTTAACACTTTCCTTCACCTCCTTCGTTATCCACGGCTTATTACCTCTCCTCCTACGGTCCTTTTTGACCATCAGAATAAATTTCCGCTGAGCACCAAGAAAGATCTCCTTAAAGATCCTCCACTGCTCCTCAGCAGACCCTCCCTCCAACGCGCTCCCCCAGTCAACATTCGCCAATTCTTCTCTCATCCTACCGTATTCCCCTCTATTCAAACAAAGGACGTGTGTCCGGGAACCCACTTTCTCCTCCTCCATCTGCACCAGAAATTCCACCATACAATGATCACTCTCCCCAAGAGGATCCTTCACCGCAAGGTCCCTAATTCTACCTGCCTCATTACATAGCACCAGATCCAAGAAAGCTCGCTCCCTCGTCGGCTCCAACACACACTGTTCCAGGAAACTATCCCGGCAGCATTCCAAGAACTCCTCCTCGAGCCCACCGTGTCCAACATGGATCGACCAATCAATATGCAGATTGAAATCCCCCATAACTACGGCCGTCCCATTCCTGCACACCGCACTTATTTGCGCGTTAACAGCCCGCCCCACCTCCAGATCATTATTCAGGGGCCTATAGACGACACCCGCCAGCGTCTTCCTCCCTTTGCTGTTCCTAATCTCCACCCACAACGATTCCACCCTCTGCTCCTTGGCTCCAATATCATCCCTTGTTACCACCGTGATGCTATCCTTAATCAGCAGAGCTACGCCACTCCCTTTTCCCTCCTGCCTATCCTTCCTAAACACTTGATAGCCCTGTACATTCAGCTCCCAGTCCCTGTCACCTTGCAGCCACGTCTCTGTAATGGCCACCAGATCGTATCCATTTGTATTGATCTGCGCCACCAGCTCATCCACTTTATTCCGAATGCTTCGTGCATTCAGATAAAGCGCTTTCATCCCAGCCTTCACCTGGACCCTATTTGCCGTAACGCCACCAACCATACTCACGCCCCCTACTCCCTCTATTATTGGGACATCCTCGGCCTCTTCCCTTACCTGTACCCTATCCTTAACTTTAGACGTCGTAATGTCACCTACCCTCGCACCCTCCCCCCCCAATTAGTTTAAAGCCCTGTCTACAGTCCTCTTTACTCGATTCGCCAGCACTCTGGTCCCAGCACGGTTCAGACCAACCCCATCCCGCCCGAACAGGTCCCACCTACCCCAATACTGGTGCCAATGCCCCATAAATTCAAACCCATTCCTCCCACACCAATCCCTGAGCCACCCATTCACTTCCTTAATCCTGTCAACCCTACGCCCATCTGCATTCGGTTCAGGCAGTAGCCCAGAGATAACCACCTTGTCGGTTCTACTTTTTAATTCCATTCCCAGCTTTTCATACTCCCTCCCCAGATCCTCAGTCCCAAGATTGCAAGAAACTATAAAAGCTCGAAAATGTAGCCCAATCTATCACACAAACCAGCCTCCCATCCATTGATCTGTCTACACTTCCCACTGCCTCGGCAAAGCAGCCAGTATAATTAAGGATCCCATGCACCCCAGACATTCTCTCTTCCACCTCTTCCATTGGGAAAAAGATACAAAAGTCTGAGGTCACATACCAGTCGAACAAAGAACAACCCAGCACGGGAAACAGGCCCTTCGGCCCAACGAGCCCGCGCTGCCATCTTAACAAAGCATTTTCCTACACCTGCCTTGACCCGTGTGTATGCGTATGGGACCCCCATTGGAAACCAGATTCAGGGGAGAATCGTTCAGGGACAATTTGTGACTCCAATCAGCCTAAGAGCACATCTTTGGGGTGTGGGAGGAAACCGGAGCACCCGGAGGAAACCCACGCAACCACAGGGAGAATGCACAAACTCCCACAGACACCGGCCCAAATCCATGTATCTGCACAGCTAGCAGTGATAGTCACTGAGCTGTTGTGGTGCCCATCTGCTGGTCCAGTTTTAAGCATACACAAACGACGCAAAGTACTAGGCCACTCTCGAAACATCCAAGAGCAGCCCACGCACGACCCACTGTGTGTATGCCCCTCGGTAGACAACAAGGTGGACCAACACACCTGCGGAGTAAAAGGGACAAAACATCAACACGTGTAGCATTAGATTTCCAGTAACGTCCCGAGGCTCTGACCCTTATTTAAAACCGTTTCCTACAACCCTCCATCCCTGTTTCACTCATGTGCCTATCTAAGTAAACCTTAAACAAGTCCAGCGTGCCTGCCTCCACCACCTTACTTGGCAGTGCATTACATACTCCCACGACCCTCTGTGTGAAAAACCTCCCTCTAGCAACTCAAGAACAGCTTCTGCCCTGCTGTCATCAGACTTTTGAATGGACCTACCTGCATTTCGTTGATCTTTTTCCACACCCTGGCTATGACTGCAACACTACATTCTGCACTCTCTCATTTCCTTCTCTATGAACAGTATGTTTTGTCTGTATAACACACAAGAAACAATATTTTTCACTGTATGCTAATACATGTGACAATAATAAATCAAATCTCAGTGCTTGAGCCTTTGAACACTGGAATCTTGTGTGATCCAGTAAAGAATGAAGAAGTCCTCCAAAGCATCACAATCATCCAACTACCTTGATCCTGTTCGTGGCATCTTGAGATTGGACTCAGCATGCTGCCCTTATTATTACTGGTAAAAACCACCTTCATAATGTTCCCTTTCTTGAGCTCTCGCATGTACAGATGCATATTATGTCATGCAGATGTGTAAATAAATATATTAAGGAAGTGTTCAAATATGTTATACACAATGTGGAAAGTGTAACCATGATGAACCTAAGAGTGCTCGTCAGCTCTGATGAAGTGTCATCCTGAATCGAAACATTAGCTGTGTTCTCTCTCCACAGATGCTGTCAGACCTACCGGGTTCTCCCAGCATTTTCCACAGTAATTTGCCTTTATCTTTGTGCTGTAGGCAAGATTGTGTCTTTCATTCTCACACACTCTGACTTGGAGGAGGTGGAGACAGGCTGCTTACTTTTCCATCTAAATGGCAATGAGGAGCGTAGTGGTCTGATCATCGTGCAGACACCCACTGGGAACCTCCTTCATGCTGTGGCCTCTGCATCTATGCCTGGACAGCCATGGACACTGGCACATGTGCAGCAGATGAGGACTCTGTCAGAGGGGCTGGGGAGGTGGAGAAAGATGAGAGTGCTGAGGTGCTCTCAGTATCTTCAGTCTCCTTAGTGACCTGCACAGCCCTGGGTTGGCCTTCAGGTGGGGTTGTGGGGCTGACTGATGGTGTGTAGCTGCTGTCCATTTCAGTAATCGCTATACCAACAGTGTAACAGTTAAGGGTACACAGTTCTATGGAAGTCAGCCTAAGACAGGTTGTGGTACTCATACCACTACCCTGACTAGATTCAGCTAACACTGCATGCAGTATGAATCAAACCTAACCAGCCCATTTGGCTTAGCTGCACAGTGGACAGTGCAATTACCGCTGATCTCTCAGGCAAACGTAGTTTTAATAATCTCTGTATAGGATAAAAACTATATGTTAATTGCAAGGGACCCTGTGCAAGTGAATCTGATTCTGCCAAAGAAATCAATTTTTATACTGGAAACTTGTAACAAGGGGAGGACAAACTACTGTTATAATAGAAAACTATTTAGCGAAGGGAAAATAATATAGTTGATTTAAAAGGTATGAAGAGAATAATTATGGGTGAAGCTTCCCAATGTATCTTATGTAGCAGGAGCTGACACAGCAGAATTTAACCATTGATTATCACTGACTGTAGGTGTTGTTGTTGGTGATAGCAGCTGCCACAGAAGGGGAAACACATTAAAAGCAGAAAAATAAGAATACTGGTCTGGACTGGTCTTGTATACCTTAAAATGGAACACCAGTAAAAGTGGGGAAATAAAAATACTGGTCTGAATTGTTCTTTCCTTCTGGCTGGGTTCAAGTCATGTGCAATTACTGGATATTTGCTGAAAGCTTTCTGAAAGACATGGAAGTCACCAAAGGATATAAGGATCTGGCGTTCAGAATTCCATATCTTTAATTAACTCAGCCACACTAGATTTCAAACTTGTCTGGTAATTGCCGTGTGAGTTTGAGTACTTCTTTTTGTCATATTGAGTTTTCTTTGTTTTTTGCTTAGTCCTTAAGGAGTATTTCCATTACCACATATAAAGGAGCTCTTCAGTCTCACCACTTATCCCACTTTTTGCACATGTTAAGGTGGGGTTCATATCAGGACAAAAATAACTAAAGGAAATAAACAGTAGATAAAGTAATTAATGCCACTCAAACCGCCAAGGAAAACAGTAAATGAAAGAATATAATTGGGAAAAGATAATCATTAATGGCTTGTATACACACAAGAATCTGAAAACATTGTAACTGGAATAATTAGCTGCACCTACACCAATAGGAACCTCAGCACACTAATAGAGAACAGAGGTCCAGTGGAAAAGGCTGCACCAACTACCCAGCAAGACTCAACTTGTCAATATATTTTCTAAGATTTCTGTCAGTTCTGGCAGTCGTGTGTCCAGAGTTCACTGGATTACATTGTTAAAGTACTGCATTGTCTGACATTTAGTTTTAGTTGACCTACCTCAAAGTTTTGGAAGTTTGAAAAATATATGTAATTGCCTTTATGTTGCACATTCTTACATTGAAAGACCTTAAAGTTCTCCACAATATGAATTGTTTTTGAAGAGTGTGACAGTGAGGTAAGTTGCAGCGATACAGTGTTGGTCTGGACATCAGGACTGACTGACAGTGATTGAAAGCGTATCTTTAAAATTAAAATATATTGCCTACTTTTTCTTTAAAGTTTAGAAAAGTTTTCCAAAGGAACAAAATGGTAGAGTTTGAGATACAGGAGTCGGGAATTCAATTGAGATAGACCATGAAACATAACCAAGAATTAAACAATCATGATGAATAACATATTGTTTAATGCAATTCGAATAGTAGGATAGTAACAGAAATGTCAATAATATTATCTTGAAACCTGAGTAACTTATTAGTCTAGATTTCCCAGTTCGCAATGTTTTTTTTATTCACTCAAGGGATATGTGCGTGTCACTGGCTGGGCCAGAATTTGTTGCCCATCCCTATTTGCTCTGGCTTGCTAGGCAATTATAGACGGCATTTAAGAGTCACTCATATTGCTGTAGATCTGGCGTAACATGTAGAGCAGACTAGGTAAGGACGGTAGATTTCCTGTGAACCAGTTGACAATTGTCAATCATTGGACTTATTAATTCTAAATTTTTATTGAAGTCAAATTTCACCATTCGCTATTCGGGGATTTAAACCCCTGTTCTCAGAGCATAATCCTGGATCTCAGGATTATTACTCTGGGGACAATACCATTCCACCATCGCTTCCCCTTGTGCCCATGAAGATTTCTATGACCTGATCCTTTCCTTTTCTGATGTTTAAGTAATATCTTCTGCTCCCGGTTGCAGCATCAATGGATTACTGCAACCATCCCTGGTGAAGATCATTGGTAACAAAAAAGAGATGAAAGTATCCCCCCCTCCCCCCACCTTTTCAGGACAGTAGCCACCATATTCAAAGTAAGTTTTTAAGAGGTCCAAATCTTTCAGTAAGTGAGTGAATTGGTGAATGGGGAGTGAATGGGTGAATTAGTGATAGGGTTAGTAAGTGAGTTTATGTTGGGTTAGGGAGTGAGGTGACTGAGTCGGTAGCTAGGTCAGGAGGTGGTTAGGTGTGGGCTAGTTGGTTGGTCAAGCAGGGTGGTCAGGTTGGCTCGGAAGGGTGATTGATTGGGGGTATTGGTTGCAGTGCTCAAGTCAGATACACTTGCTAATTATTGAGTTAGACCAGGTATTTAACTGTGTGTCATTTGCAGGGTCATTATTCATCTAAGTCACACATATCTGGCCCAAATCTTTCCCCTGAATTCAGGGTCACAGATTTTCACGGAAAATCTGAGGGAGTGAAAATCAATCCATTGGAAGTTTAAATTTCCCAGGTAATTATACATCAAGTCTTTCTGCATGTTCCTGATGCATAGCTCCCAACATTCATCCCATCTTTGACAATCCAGAGGCTGGAAGATTTGGGCTAATATCTCATCCAGGAATAACAGGGGTTCCTCTCCTTGCCACCTTGTTGTTTGATTTTGGTAGATTACCCCCTCAACAACAGACTTTTCATTAACTCTTCCCCCAGAGCCTACCCACTATGCATCAGGACACTTCCGCCTCTCTCCATCTGATGACAATCTGAGGCGATTTTAACAGTGCAGCTTTTTTAGGTGCCTCAGGTGCCTGGCAGAAGAAAATGAAAGCCTCATGAATAATTCCAAATTCATATCCTGAGAAGACATTAAGAACTGAATGAAATATTAACAGACAAAAATAGGAGTGGAAAGTTTCCACTTGGTGCCTAAAACATCTGAAAAGCATTTTGGAAAGCATTGAACGGTCTGGTCATAAATGACTGCATAAATAAATATCATAAATATTATTGTCTTTTCTTGGATTTCCACAGCAAAGATTGCCTTGAATGTTGTTTCCCTTTCACATTTATTCTGCCTACACACCCTTTATGAGCATATAGATCATGGCAAATGTCATTATTTTGTTGGAGGAAGATTATCAACAGCCCCCTTGCAGAGCCAGTTGAGGTACAAACAGCATCGAGGACACAGCTGGGTTTATGATGCTATGGCTTAGATGTTTAGGTAGTTCTGGCTTTACATAAATACAGCCCACAAACATCTAATGCAGTGTGGCAGTGTGCTACACATTGTTCAACATTGCCATCTCACAATCCAAAAAGGATTACAGATAGAGGAGCAACAAATGGAAGAACTCCCATCATCTGATGACTTTAAAGTCTAAAGTTCATTTGTTAGTGTCACAAGTAGGCTTACATCACACTGCAATGAATTTACTGTGAAAAGCCCTTAGTCGCCACACTCCAGCACCTGATCGGGTACAAGGGAGAATTTACCATTGCCAGTTCACCTAACCAACACATCTTTGGACTGTAGGAGGAAATCGAAGCACCTGGAGGAAACCTATGCAGACACAGGGAGAATGTGCAGACTCCACACAGACAGCGACCTAAGCTGGGAATCAAACCTAGCTCCTTGGCACTATGAGTGCTAATCACTGTGCCACCGTGATGCCCCTTTGAGGAAGCCTTTGCTGAGGTGAGGAGGAGGGGCCATTACATTATAACATCATGAAGACAGTGATTCCAAGGAGACTTGAATGTGAACATGTTGGTTGACCTGCTCATTCTAATGTTGTGTAAAGCCCAGTTCTTATTTCCTGTTGCAAACCACAGTATCTGAAACCCATTGAATCAGCAATCGTAGCAATAACAAGGCTGGAGTAAGGAAGACATTTGTAGGTTTCAGCAGCAAAATAAGTATAAATCAGAAGAAATCTCTTTACTGAAGAAGTGAAAAAAACTTGGAATTTGCCATTACTAGGAGTGGTTCAAGTAATAACATTGATGCACTTAAGGGCAGGATAGGTAAAACATGGGGTTGAGGTAATGTTGTTAGATGAGAGTAAAGACTAGAGGAGGATTGAGTGGAGCATAAATGCTGATTACAGGCTGGGTGGGTCGAATGGCCTGTTTTTTGCTGTATTTCTCATTTAATAATTCCACACATTTCTTGTATGGCTCATTTTATCAGGCATCAAAGTAAGCCAGGGTTTTCTCACTTTTGGAACATACCACTTGAGGCATTGGGTACACCCTTTCAGCACACATCTTTCCACTGTGCCCAAGTTGCATGAGCAGCAAACAAATGCTGAGATGTCCAGCCTGAGGTGCTCCTTACCTGTTAGAAGGGGTTGGAATTTCTGAGCTTCAGGGCAGACTAACTGGGGTGGGGTAGGAGAGCATATGCTAAAGATCTGCTGGAATGTTTCCAGGTAAGGTTTGTATAGCAAGTGCCTGGGAAATATAAACTTCCTTGGGGGAATTACCCAGCACTGGGAACAATCAAAAAGTTTGATTTATATCACATACTTTGCATGGTTCCAAGTGGCTTACACCAAGAGTTACACTGAAAAAGGTAGGAAGATTAAAATGACTTCCAGGTAACTATTTTACAGACTCACACTGACTAAAGGACTTCTCACATTCCCAAACCACCAGGAACTCTCCTCACCAGCTTCTAAGTACACCCCCGCCACAGGAACTCCTCAACCACATAGCAGACCCTCCACAACAGCTTCTCCCCCAACTTACTGGATTCCCCCCTGGGATTCCGCACCTCACCCCCCACTCCAAGCATTCACCTTCCTTCTGGATTTCCCTCCCTACAGGATTCTCCGCCCACACATAAATTTCCTCCATGAGATCTGCCCCCATAGGATTCCTGCAGGAATTCCACCAACTATCACCACCCCTCACCCCACTGCTGTCCAAGCAAATCACTTCACTTGGAAATTGCTCCCCTCCTCCACTGCTCCCCACCCCCCTCCCCCACCATCCCATCAGGACTTCTCCCAGTGTCCTAAATCCTGATTCCTGACTTTAGAGCCCTCGCCCAAGGCCCAACTCAATCTGACCTTCCCTGTAAGGCCCAATCATAAGGTGGTCCCATCACACCCCACTGAGGTCCAACCAGACCCAAACCCCCATCCCTAAATCCGACACCATGCCTCCGAGGTCCAACCTGGGGTCTAACCTAACCAGCACCTTGATGTCCAAATCAAACCCCCTCACCCAACAACCAACCCACCGCCCAGGACTGATCACCCTCTTCCCAATGTCTAACCCTTCCTGAGGCCCCAACTGACTACCACTACCACTGAGATCGTGACCTCTCACCCTCTCCCTTCTGAGGACCAAATCCCACTCCAAGGCCTGACCAAAACTACCAAAACCCAACCTAACGCAACCCACTGTGAGTCCCAACCTGAGCCCTATCAAGGACCAGCCCACACCCCACCCACAAGGCCAGATCTGAAGCCCCTACAAGGCCCAACCCCATCCTGAAGCTCAACTCCCCAAGGCACAACTTAACCCAATTCCCTTCCACAGTCTGAAAGACGTGCTGGTTAGGTGTATTGGCCATGCTAAATTCTCCCTCAGTATATCCAAATAGGTGAAGGAGTGTGGCAACTAGAAAATTTTCACAGTACCTTCATTGCAGTGTTAATGTAAGCCTACTTGTGACACTAACAAACAAACTTTAAACTTAAAAAAAATTAAAACCTCCCACTTCCAAAATGCAGCTCTTCTGAAACCTACCCACTTACCTACACACTTTCCTTCTCCTTGGCCTGTCAAGGATCTTATAACATGGCTGAACTTTAAACTAATCTGTTCTATGACAGCTAGTGCCACAAAAAGGAACGTGGCCTTCTTGCACCTGACTGAACTGCCCTGTGGATGCGCTGTGCTGCTCAGATCTGGCTAGGCCTGAGTCAGAACATCAAGCGAGATAAAATCTGGAAATATAGCAGCGGACTGACCATCCAACTCTGATTGCAATCAGGCCTCATACTTCAGTAAGATCAATAACCAAGGACGGGGAACCTATTCTTTCGACAGCCCAACTGTGCAGAGTTTCTTCAAATAATATAGTCACCAAATTTGAATAGCAGTTCGCCAGCCAATGAATAAACTAATGGAGAAGTAGACACCAATGGTTTAATGAATTAATGAATAACAGCAATTGGCATGCCAACAAATCAATAAATTAATCCAGCTGTAGGCATCAGCCAATAAAATAATTAAAGGAGCAACAATCATACCAACAGTTCAATAAATGAAGGTGCCATGAGCACCAAAAACATCAATAAATCTATTCAGCAGCAAGTACTCAGCAAATATATAAATTCAGAGAACAGCAGGCAGTTAATGAATGAAAGGTAAAATAAAAACATTAAATGAATGGAGGAGGAAGCACCAGTAAATACATTCATGAATCAAAGACTGACAGAATTAATAGTAGTCATCAGCAAGTTAATAGATTAGTGGGCACAAGGCCCACCAGAGAACTGCTGAATTCATGGGGAATCAGGAATGCATCCATGTTGCCAGCTTCTTGTAGTTTGGAGCGAATCTTGGCTTGGAAGTGGAACCAGGAAAGAAACAGGGATAAATCTGGAGGAAGAGTAAATGAGAGTGAAGGGTAACTGCACCCCCTTACTTACACATTTGTTAACCCCTAAGGGAACCAAGTGTGGATACTCATCTTGGTGGAGTAGAAAAAGCCATTGCGCTTGTGGTGCTACAGCTAGGTTTGCTGGATATCTCTACACTTGCTGCCCTCCTCTGTGACCTCCATTCAGGCTTATTTGATTAGGCAGAGAGTGGGAGGTGCTTCTTCTCCTGTCCCTGGAGAAGAGAGTATCCTACCTGTTCTGAGTAGCCTGGAGAATAACTTGTTGAGTCGCCATTGTCATTGAACTGTGGAGTCAACCAGGATCTTTCTTCTACTTTGCCAACAAGAGTCTCATTCCTCTGTGCTTCACAACAGATGGGCTTGAGGGAAGGCTTCAGCAGAATTCTGAGGGAGCTGGCAAGACTTTAAAAATGGCAAATGGGGCCCGCACTTCCATTGGCATTGTCAATACAACACATTTCAGTACTGCCTAAATCCTCAGAATGTACTCCACTATCTAATTCGTTGGTCAGTGCAAGATAATGGTGCAAATGGAGATTTGGTTTGAAGTGCCAGAACCACCTCTTTGTAGCCGTGGTGGCTGTTTCTCAGCTCTGCTCATGAAATCATGACCAATATTTATTCTCAAAGGGCTATCAAACTAAATTTACAATGACCAGTGTAGCATAAACCCCATACAATGGACATCATTCATCACAACTGACTTGTAGCTTTTCACTAAAAAAAAGCAGAACATCTTGGAAATGCACCATAATAAGCACTTACAAGATGTTATCTTGTTCATGTTTTACAAAGGATCATTAACTGTAGTGACAATGGCTTCTGGTGGTGTTTTTTGACCTATGCTTTATTTGCTAACTGAAATTTATTTCCGACATTTTCTGTTTTAAGTTTCCCATCACTTGGCGATATTCCTGTGTGTCTTTTGCTATCATTATACATCAGCTCCCAAAATCCAGATTATTATAAATAAGTTGAAATCATGTTTTATCTTAATGAGTATGTATTACATGCTATATTAGCCCCTCAGTTTCTCAAAAAGAAACATGTCTGCAGATCAGCACATGATTAACAAGGTAAATATTGTTTGTTTAAGCAACAAAGTATGTTAGATTTCTGAATTATAGTGCTCAACTGAATTGCTGAAAAAATGAATAGAATTGCCATTTACATGTAGGGAAGAGGTTAAAAGGTATTGGAAACACTTTAAAGCTATTATAGAACCTGACACGTTAGACATATAGCACAGAGCCAGACAGTAAATGCTTGCCTCTGATGCATAATCATTAAACCACCATATAGATTAGAATGATCGAATGAAACAGACAGAGACGCAGACACAGACAGCAATACAAATGTCTTTTGTTGTTTTTAACCCTCTGAACTGTCAATCATTTTTTTGTCAACATAAAGCATGAAAGAAATGATCAGCAGCATTGGTGGGATTCATCAGTACATATGCAAAGCAGGCTAAATGCACAAAACTGTTTCAGTGTGCACATGTCAGGCCATTTTTCTGTGAGTTTGGCCCAAAGCAAGGATTCAACTTGATTTAACTCATAGTTAATTACCATTTTGGTAACATAAGGCTTGATGAGAAAGAAAATTAATCCATCTTTGATTTTCAACTTTTTCAGACACATCATTGTTTGTTCAGTTAGCAACATAGATTACGTGTCTAAACTGAGAAATAAAATTGACTATATCATATTCTTTTTTTAGAAATGTGATTGGCATGGTGTTTCCCACGTTACAACAGTGACTGCAATTCAAATGTGTTTCATGGGCTGTTAGGTGAATTAGGATGTTCTGAGTGCATGCGAGCCACTACATAAATGCCAGCCTGTCTGTCTTTTGACTGTGGTGTTTTAAAAGAACCACAAGCACATAAATGAAAGCAAAGAGCATGTGCCATTTTTACAAACCATCTTCTGTTGGTTGCTTAAATTTGTGGGGCCATTCAATTGCTTTAATCGGTTTTACACATTTAGAGCAAAATAAATTAATAAAGCTAACACAAAACCTGTTCAGAAATTTCCAAATTAGCATCACGGGAGATGTTCACAGCTAAAAGGCCACACAGATTCTTTGCTCCAGTCTCTGCCTGCTCCCGACATGAGCCAGTTGTCAGGAGGCACACATTGATTTGTCTGCACTTGCTTCCCATGGGGGTTGGGGGGGGTGGGGGGGGGAGGGTGCGGGGTGGACTATCTCTGCTCAGTCCTCCACCATGTGGTAGAGATGCCAGAACTGGACTGGGGTAAGCACAATAAAAGTCTTGCAACACCAGGTTAAAGTTTGTGTCTTTATATGCCCTGTTTGTGAACAGAACTCCTACTCAGCTGATGAAGGAGCAGTGCTCTGAAAGCTTGTGACTGGAGTTCCAATAAACCTGTTGGACTTTAACCTGGTGTTGTGAGACTTCTTACTGTGCCCTCCACCGTCCAGTATCCTGGTTCAGAGCAGGAGCTTATGAAAGGAATATGATTTTACAGCATATTTTTTGACAGAGCACGTTAACACAACAGTGCACTGTTCAATTAGGCACGTTTAATTATTCCAGGCCAAGTTGGCAAAGTTAGGGTGGATCTTCGCCATGCAGTCCCAAACCTCTGTTGAGTTCAATGATTATAGCCATGAGCAATTGGAAACTTTTCAATGTGCCTTCAATAGGTCGGGAGTAAAAGAAAACACTAATAATTTCTACTTCCGATCACTGGCAGTGATTTTTATGTGAGGGGTTGCCAATTTGATATACCAAAGAGTCACAATCAATTTAGTTCCAGGAAAGGGAGGGAGAAAATTTGAGGAGACCATTTTGTTCAGTCAGTTACTATTCAGTAGATGCACAAGTCAGTAATTGAAATTGGGGTTTTTCTGATCTGGGTGGACTAGTTGTACCCTAACTGAAGCAACTGAAGCAGCGGGCAAAGCTCATAGTTTGAAGTTTCTGTTTGAATGGGTCCAGTTGTGCAGATACGTGTATCAAGATGGGCATCCACAGCTCACTTTACTCAGCTTACGGGACCCTATTAATGAATTTGCATCATGGGATAGACAATCCATTTCATTGGATTGTCACAGGCTCATGTAAATAATCAAACTACGCATCAAGTTCAAAACTGCTTTAAAATATTTATATTGCCCGTAGATATGTGCTCAAACATGAAATATTCATTGCTGAAAATGATAATACACAGTAATAAAACTCTATGGAATCATAAGTCCAAAGGGCTTGCTTCATTGGCATAAGTGCGGCGGAACTCCCAGATGCTCAAATTTAAAGGCCGCAGATGGAACAGGGAAATTTCGATGGTTGGGATGGGCCATCCAAATCTGCAAAGGACTGTCAGGTGGGCTGCCATTGTCTAAGAAGGGAATCAAGAGACCCAAAGGAAAATGAAAGCATTTATGTTTTCAGCCTGCGAGGAAGCCAAATTTTATTGACGTTCAAGGAATTAATCCCCAGTGTCCGTTATATACCAATACCTATCCCTCGATTCACATCACCAAAACAGAGTACCTGACCATTATCACTATGCTGCCTGTGGGATTTTGCTGCCCACATATTAGCTGCCTTCATTACACAAGTAACTGCTCTTCTAAAGTACTTTATTGGCTGTTAAGTACTTTGAGATATCTAGTGGTCATGAAAAGCTTGATATAAATGCAAGGCCCCTGAGGCAGAGGCCAGCAATCGTGATCTAATCTACCTTCCCAAACAGAGCTTTTCCGAGAACTAAAATAAATACAGAGGAACAATATGAACAAATCACTTTCCTTCATACATAAACGAAATACTGTGGATGCTGGAAATCTGAAATAAAAGCAAAAAAATGCTGGAAATCTCAGCCGGCCCAGCTATATGGAGAGAAACAGGATTAATGTTTCATCAAGATAATCTTTCATCAGAACGGAAGATGTAGCAATGTAAGGGTATTTATATAAGTGGAATGGGGAGGGGGGCAGCAGAGAGGGGACAGGAAGATTGAAAGAGTAAGTTTGTGAAAGGATTAAGGAAGGGCAGTGGAGATTAAATAACAAAAGATGTTGTGATGCAACAGCCAAAAAGAGTGGTAATGGGGAGGTTTCTCTCAGCTCACTAGCTCCCGGCCAGAAGCATGATATCCTGGAGAATCATGCGGTGGGCAAAATTTGGGTTTGGCACCAGGTACCAAACCCATCGTGATGCTTCCAGCCCGCTCCGCTGTCCCTGATCAGGTTCCTGCCCACAGCAGGTGGCAATCCGTTAATTATGCAAACCCGCTAACTGTAATATAGTTGTCAGGTTTGGTGGTTCCATTTACCATCCCCACCTCCCCCCACATCCCACCCCCCCAAGCCATTCACCTGCCTCTCCAGCGGGAAATGCATCAGGTGAGCTTTGGTGTTGTGATGATGAGGGTCCAGGGGAACACAACAACCTCAGCAAAAAGGGGCAGCCTCTCCTCCCTTACTACAATAAGGGGTTAGCACACTCACACCACCCCCACCCCCCACCCTCACACGCGACTCAGGCATTAGAGTGATCTGACCGAACATCCCCCTCTCCCTTTTTCCCTCAGATGCCCACTCAGGATGCCTTCTCCCTCAGACCCTGCTCAGGGTCCCCTTCAGGCCACACACCCTGGCAGTGCCAACAGTGCACTGCCCTCTGGCATCCTGGCACTGGCATCCTTGCTTGACACCTTGGGCACCAAGGAAGTTCAAGGAAGTAAGTCCAGTGGCCATTTGCCCTCTGCTACTGCCAAGCTGCAGAGGGAGGATCCCCCCAAGGGTTTTGGGGGTTGGGTGGGCATGGGCTGGAGGTAAGATGTTGACCTCATCACTCTGTCCCTGGACGGAGGCCTTGTGGTTGGATTGCACCTCCTAATCTATGATAATAATGTTTTTTCTCTTTTCATTCACAGGTTTTAAGTTGGTCCACCTCGTGTCCAACGAGGGGCATACACATGATGGGTCGTACTGGGGCTGCTCTTGGTTGTTCGAGATTGGCCTAGTGCTTCATGTCGTTAGTGTGTGCCTAAACTGGACAAGATACTGGGCAAGGCGACAGCTCAGTGACTATCGCTGATTGCTGTGCAGATACATGGATTTGGGCCGGTGTCTGTGGGAGTTTGCGCATTCTCCCTGTGCTTGCGTGGGTTTTCTCTGGGTGCTCTGGTTTCCTCCCACACCCCAAAGATGTGCTGTTAGGCTGATTGGCAGGAATAAATTGTCCCTAAATCAGATTCCCTCAAGCTGGATGGCCATAAAACATTAGACAGGGGTCGTGGGTGGAGAGGGGGACTGGTGGTGTTGAGATGGCGGCGCGGGCTCGTTGGGCCGAAGGTCCTGTTTCCCGGGCTGATTTCGCTCTTTGGCAGACCTGAAGATAACCCCGGCTTGGTTATTTGATGTGGAGTTGCCAGCGTTGGACCGGGATAAGCACAGTAAAAAGTCTTACAACACCAAGTTAAAGTTCAATGAGTTTATTTGGTAGCTCAAGCTTTCGGAATGTCAATCCTTCTTCACTCACCTGGAGAAGCAGCAACACTCCAAAAGCTTGTGCTACCAAATGAACCTGTTGGGCTTTAACCTGGTGTTGTGAGACTTCTTACTTGGTTATTTGAGACAGCTCCATGATCAATATCTTCATTCCTGCCAGTCAGCTGTGAAAGTTCTGAAGTGACCAACACTGTCACTGCAGAGTTTCCAGCCTATCCCCCACCAGCAACAGTGCTTACTCCTGCCAACACTAGGACCCAGAGTCAGCGCTGAGACCTGAGGTCAGCTCTGACCCAGGTCCATGCTGGGAAGTTGAAGTCTGACCCCATGAATGACAACAGCCCCACCCCCCCACACACCCCGTGGGCCCTCCCCAACCCAAAACACAACATGGCTGCCATGTTAGCAGCACAGAGCACTTTGAAAGTAGAGACTTACCTCCTCACTCACCTTCATTGCTCAAGCACCTGAATATGACTTTTATACTTGAGGTGTTTTCCTGACTGATCTAGCTGCAGCAAACAAGATCATTAAAGCAGGTGAATTGAGATGATTGGAAGTGAAGCTCACTAATTACATTGTGATGAATGCTAAAAAATGCACATTGACATTCCACCCATTTTGGAGGCCCCAATCTTTTTAAAATGGGAATGGGCATGAAAATGGGTACCATCCCCACTAGTCATATTATGTCTGATTTAATGACTTTTTCCCACCACAAAATGGGTATGATGAAGTTGCAAAATTCCACCCATGATGTTTGATACATTTGCCACTCTTTGGGATATCCAGCCTGCATACCTAGCATCACAATGGGATTCACATTCATGTCTGTATTATTCATTTGTGTGATAGGCAGAACATCTTTTTGGCTTGACGCACTGTATAAGTAGTGAAAACCTCTCATGCCGCTATAATGGTTGTTCCCCCATGGTTCATGACACTTCTGTGTAAGTGTGAATCACACTGCTTTCCAAAACTGGTCCCATTCCAGGAAAAAAGGGTAAGTCTGAAATGTCCACTTGCAATGGTGACTGTAATGTCAGGACATCAGAGTGTGCACATCCTAATCCCTTAGCCTAGAATCTGACATTTTTATCACCCACCTGACACACTTGCTGGGATAGGAAAACCCAGCCTATCTGTTCTGTGTAGATCACATCAAGCCCTTTCATAATCTCAAAATACATCTATTAGGTCCCTGCTCAGCCTAAAGACCCACAGTCTGATCAACCTGTCCTGTTAAGTACAACTGCTCAGTTTTAGTACCATCTTTATAAATTTGGACCCTTTCCCATTATTTAAAAATAATGAGACTCTGCATCGTACTCGAATGTGTGTGTTAACCAAAGTTCAATCCCACTTTAACGTAATTTCTCTGCTTTCCAATATTATATTTGCACTGTTGTGTTTACTTTCTTCATGGCCTTCTTAACCTGTGTTGTTATTTTAATGATTTATGTATCTGTAGATCCTTTGTTACTCTACCCTATTTAGATATTCATTTTCCTAGCAGTTTGCAGCCTCTATATTCTTCCTGTCAAAGATTATACCTCACCCTCACCTATATGGAAATTAATTTGTTATTTATATGCCTATTCTATTGACATAAGAGTGTCTCCTTGCAGGTTGTTGCAGCTTTCGTAAGTATTATTTACCTGGTTAACTATGATCTCCTGCTGTCTGCAAACTTTGAAACCGTATTTCTGATTCCATAATACAAATCATCTATATAACACAGGAGAAACGCTCTTGACTTAGATAAGTCACGTAATGAGATTGATTTGATGTATTTATAAATCAGTTGCTCCACTTGTTTCTGACAGGCAACCATTTTATTTAATATTAACTGCTCATTTTCCCTGATCTCTACTGACCTTAGGGTTGCATTGTAACAAGCAGTGTCTGTCAGTTTGCGCAGCTGAACTCAAATCTAGTGATTGTACCAGAAAAATTACATTGATAGCATGTGCCATTTGAAAATGTTTCATTCCATTTAATTCTGCAAGTAATTACTGACATTTCCACCCCCATAACCAGCCTGATGGCCTTAAAAACTGTATAATGAATCAACGTTTTATTTCAGTGATGGAATTGTTACCGTAGGGGCAAGTTTTATACAGGAACAGAGGAGCTTTGATTACATGATTTATTCATAATTTGTAATTATTCATAATTAGCAATAAATATATGTCATTATAACCTGGGTAGCCCAAATAAGTAAGCACATATAGTGCCCCTAAAGGGACGAATGAAAAGAGTTCAGATTAATTACGTGGTGAGTAGAATATTTTTACACAATATGATGGCTTCATCAGTCTATCATGTTTTGTACTGTCTGATATATTTAACTCTGCATCTATCAGGGGAACCTAATGATAAGGTCTGATTCCATTGCAAAACTCCTAGCTGGAAATGAGCTTTGAAGAGTTATAACTGGAACAAAAAATGCTGAAAAAGCTCAGCAGATCTGTCAGTATCTGTGGAGAGAGAAACAGAGTTAAATATTTCAAGTCCATATATCTCTTCAGAGTTAAAGAGAGACAGATTTTATACTGTATATGGAGAGTTATAACTTGAGCGTTGAATAAAAGAAATGGGGTGATTTTAACCCCACTCACTTGACAGAAACTGGATATGCGGGTGGTTCATGTTGGAGAAGCTTGTTCCATAGCCAAGACCTGCTACTTCAGAGCAGGTCTCCAGTTGCCTGTGAGCCACAGCCACCAGTTGCTGTGTAAGGGCTGCTAAGCTGAGCAGGTGTGTGCCGGGGTGCCTATCTTCAATCTGGCTGACAGTGCAGCCTGGGACAACAAGAAGACTCGCACCATTCCCCCGCTACCTTTGACTTGCCACCTGCAGTGGCATGGAGCTCAAAAAGCTCCAGGGTGGAGTGCTGCTCAATATCCAGGCTGTGCTGCTGTCCAAGTGAAGTGGGCAGCCAGGCAAGATTTATGCTCAAAGGGAAGAGCAAAATGAGGGGTGGCACGGTGACTGATGCAGCAGGGTGACACAGTGGTTAGCATTGCTGCTTCACAGTGCCGGGCACCCGGGTTCAATTCCAGTCTTGGGTTATTGTTGGTGTGGATTTTGCATGTTCTCCCCACCTCTGCATGGGTTTTGTCCGGACGCTCTGATTTCCTCCCACTGTCCAAAGATGTGCCGGTTAGGTTGATTGGCCATGCTAAATTAACCCCAGTAGCAGGGTAAATAGGCTGGGTTAGGGGATAGAGCCTGGGTGGGATTGTGATCGGTGCAGGCTCAATGGGCCAAATGGCCTCCACCTGCACTACAGGAATTCTATAATTCTATGAAATCAAGTCAGTTGCGAGTGTCACTTGTTGTCTTCCCACACCAATCCTGCATATTGTAATTATAATTGGCTCTTCTGAGCAGGCAAAAGGAAATCAATTTCAAATTTGGCTTTGACATAATCTTCCATTTTCCATTAATTGAGTAATTATCAATTTCTATAAACGCTCTCAGATGACAAGTCAAGATAAAAGAAAAATCAGTTATCATGGGACATATTCAATCTTAATAAATGGAAGAACGTGAAATGCTGCAGGAAAGTTCTGATAGTTTCTAATTAAACAGCAGAAAATGCCTGGTTCCCTGAAGCAGTTTCCAGATCAAAGATTCATAAAAATTCATTCATTCCCCACTGATGAGCTGTTTTGGGTTTTATTCACCCACTAACTAAAAGTCGATAATGCCTCTGAAAACAGACCTGTTTCATTTTAATCTGGCATTGATGATCTTAAAATGTAGCATCAGTTTTAAAAAGGAATAACTTAATGACATTTTGTGTTACCCCAAGGCCGGTGTTGCTATACAAAACAAATATTTTGTATTTTATCCTCTAAATTAATGACTAATAAAATTCATGATTACCGCTCCACTTGAACGTTTCAACACTCCAACAGTACTCTGCAATTCTGGCCGAGTCTTCCAAGCCTGCCTTCTTTGAAACCAGTAAAAAGTCTCACAACACCAGGTTAAAGTCCAACAGGTTTATTTGGTAGCAAAAGCCACTAGCTTTCGGGCCTCTGACCCTTTGTCAGGTGAGTGGAGAGTTCATGCAGCTAAAAGTCCCACAAAGAAGTCTATTGTAATGCTGAAGTGGTGAGGAAAAATCAAGACACACACCCTTTATATGGCCCTAGCTGTTATAAGTTTAGATACCCCATGTAAATGTCAGTGAATGGATGAATGATAGGCAGGGTGGGAAGGTGCATGTGGTAAGTTGGTAGAGTAGCAGGTGGGTGAAGTACTCAGTGGATAGGGCAATGGGAAAGGTAGGATGGCATGTGAACAGTAGAGTGGTAAATAAATAGGATAATAGATAGGCAAAGCGGCAAACAGGTAGGTGGGTAAGGGATGGTTGAGTCTCGAGGTGTAGTCAGGTTGGGGGTATATCAGGCCTGATTGGGAAAACGGAGGCCCAGTCAGCTGGCTGGGCATTAGCATGGTTGTAAGGGTCGGATCTGTGAGTTGGCCAAGGGTGTGGGGTCAGAGGGTGATCAAGTCAGGCTGGGTTAGTTACGGGATCAGGGGTTGTCAGAGGATAGCTATGGTGGGTCACTGAGTGATTAGGAGGTTATTTTCTTTGTTTCTCAGGAGTTACACGAGGCTTTTTCTATTTTCATCATAGGGTCGCAGAGTTTTGTGGAGTGTTATGAGGAGCAGGGGAATTGCCCATTGAAAGTTCAAACTTCCCATGCAATTCCCATGTTGCGTCCTCCGTGGTGTCCCACCACACATATTGGCTCATACGTCCCTGACAATCCAGATAGCAGAAGATCTGAGCCATTAGGCTGAAATTAATACCACAAGTATATGGGAAATATTGCAGTGGTAATAATTGAAGGGAATGTGGAAGTGACACTGAATGGAAAACCACTTAATATAACAAACTAGGCAAAAATGTTGTCCTGGGATGGTTGAGTCAAATAGGAAGATGATAGAACTGACATTTTCCTGGTCAGGCTGTACCTCCTATACTGGGTGGAATTTTCCTACCCCAATAGCCATGGGCAATGTAGTGACCCTCCCATGCAGCGCTGCTGGCCCCAATCAGGTTCTCGACCAGAGAGGGTAGGAAGCCTATTAATATTCAGATGATGTCCTCAGCATCTCATTAGCAGGCTAGGAGGGCAATTCAATGGCTGCTTGAGATTTTCCCTCCAGCTAGAAGTCACATGGGTGTGAATTGCTGAAGTGGAGACCAGTAATGATTCTCACTGGGCTTATGCCACGGCCAAAGGTCAGAAGATCCCGGGAGCCTGGGGAACCCAGCGTCGAATGGACAAAGCATATTTAAATGCTTGTTACTATAAGAAGGTAGATGAGGACAGTGCAGTTGATGTTGTCTACATGGCCTTTAGCAAGGCCTTTGACAAGGTACCACATGGTAAGTTGTTGCATAAATCTCACGAGATATGGATGAGGTAGACAAATGGATACAAAATTGTCTTGGTGACAGAAGACAGAGGGTGGTTGTAGAGGGTTGTTTTTCAAACTGGAGGCCTGTGACCAGCGGTGTGCCTCAGGGATCAGTGCTGGGTCCACAGTTACTTGTCATTTGTATTAATGATTTGGATGAGACATTAGGAGGTATGGTTAGTAAGTTTCCAGATGACACCAAAATTGATGGCATAGTGGACAGTGAAGAAGGTTATTTCAGGTTGCAAGGGATTTTGATCACTTGGGCCAGTGGGCTGACGAATGGCAGATGGAGTTTAATTTAAATAAATATGAGGCAATGCACTTTGGTAAATCACACCAGGGCAGGACTTACTCAGTTAATAGTAGGGGATTGGGGACAGATATAGGACAAAGAGATTTAGGGGGACATGTCCACAGCTCATTGAAAGTAGAGTCACAGGTGGACAGGGTGAATCATAGAATCCCTACAATGC
Source organism: Carcharhinus amblyrhynchos (assembly GCF_965287045.1). Lineage (NCBI taxonomy): Eukaryota > Metazoa > Chordata > Chondrichthyes > Carcharhiniformes > Carcharhinidae > Carcharhinus > Carcharhinus amblyrhynchos. The sequence goes on along the minus strand of NC_137326.1, from coordinate 94,702,630 downwards.
AGAAGGAGTCCATTTGGCCCATCAAGTCTGCACTGATCACAATCCCACCCAAGCCCTATTCCCATAACACCATGCATTTACCCCAGCTAGTCCCCCTCACATTAAGGTGCAATTTAGCATGGCCAATCCACCTACCTCACACATCTTTGGACTGTGGGAGGAACCTGGAACACCCAGAAGAAACCCACACAGATACAGGGAGAATGTGTAAACCTTACACAGCCAGGATCGAACCCGGGTCCCTGGCACTGGAAGGCAGCAGTGCTAAACACTGTGTAACCATGCTGCCCCCTGAAGTGAGGCGGGGGGGTGGGGGGGATGTTGAAGAAGGCATTTGGCATGCTTGGCTTCATTGGTCAGAACACTGAATACAGGAGTTGGGACGTCTTGTTGAAGTTGTACAAGACATTGGTAAGGCCACACTTGGAATACTGCATACGGTTCTGGTCACCCTCTTATAGAAAAGATATTATTAAACTAGAAAGAGTGCAGAAAAGATTTACTAGGATGTTACCGGGACTTGATGGTTTGAGTTATAAGGAGAGGTTGGATAGACTGGGACTTTTTTCTTTGGAGTGTAGGAGACTCAGCAGTGATCTTATAGAGGTCTATAAAATAATGAGGGACATAGATCAGCTCGATAGTCTGTACCTTTTCCCAAAGGTAGGGGAGTCTAAAACTAGAGGACATAGGTTTAAGGTGAGAGGGAGATATACAAAAGGGTGCAGAGGGGTAACTTTTTCACACAGAGAGTGGTGAGTGTCTAGAACAAGATGCCAGAGATAGTAGTAGAAGTAGGTACAATTTTGTCTTTTAAAAAGCATTTAGAGAGTTACACTAGTAAGGGGGCTGTCAAGGGATATGGGCCAAATGTGAGCAATTGGGACGAGATTAATCATCAAAAAAAAAGCGGCATGGACTAGTTGAGCCAAAGGGTCTGTTTCCAAGCTGTGAACCTCTATGAATCCACAACTCTAATTAGCCTGATCTGATTCGTGCCTGTAGAAAGGGACTAGCCGGATTAAACGCATGGTGTTATGGGGATAGGGCTTGGGTGGGATTGTGATCAGTGCAGACCATTTGGCACCGGGATGATGGCAAACCATTTGGCACCAGGCACGAAACTCATTTTTAGGCCTGCATGCAATTTTCCGGAATTGGCGTGATCGACGCTATGAGTCCGGAAAATCGCCCCCATGGAGCGGCAAGGCCATGAAGGGATGGAATTGTGTTTGCCAAGGGTTTCAGTGAGAGTAAGGCTCGAGCAGTGCAAAGGTCCCAGCAACTTATAGCATGGTGTAAATAATGACATAACTCACATCATTATTTGCTGGGATTTTTACAATGTAAAACAAACCCAATGATGTCATTGCACTATTCTAGTTCTGTAAGTCCTCAGAAAACTCTAAGCTACTGTTTACAGAATAAATTTTTAAAAATAATATTTAACATCGCTTTAGATGAAAAGGTTTATGCGATTTGAAAACTGGCTTCAACTAAGTATATTCCTGAGCGGAATCCATTGTTTATGTGGCAGTGGTGATGGCAATCCACATAACTAGCTGCACAATCAGCTCCTGTCAATGGACAATGTCTGTCCTGAATGGATTTCCTTTGTGTTGACATCTCTGTTCAGAAATTAATGAAATCAAAAGATGATTGATGGTAAGGGCTGCTGTTTGAAATCTTAATGTATGCAGGTTAGCCGACCATTGAATAGACAAATTCAATTACTCTTCTGTACTATTAAAGCAAGATGTTTGCAGGATAACAGCAATATCTTGATATTAACACCCCAGCTCACAACATGTGAGAGCTGTCTTCAAAGACATAGCTATAACATGAAAGGATTCCCTTGCTATAAATCTTAGGTTTAGTTATTTCATTTTAGTCCTGTTTGGAGATCTTAACTTTGTAGATTGGAAAGTCCTGTTATCCAGGAACAGTATTCAATTGTGTAGATCTATTGAAAAAAAAATTTGTCCCAAACTTTGGCTAATTATCAAACTGTGTAAGAAATCCATTCTATTCAGAATCTATTAACTGACAATGGACTGATTCTATCTTTGTTGTTCTGTAAGTAATATGCTGTGTGTAACTTGCCATGTGTTTGTTTCTAAATATTTGCTCAACCTATAAATTAACCTATTATTTTTAATCTGAATGCTATCCCCTTATAATCTGCTCAGACAGCACAAAAAAATGTGTTGAACATCCCAAGTGGTCTTAGGGGTGCTATGTAATTAGAATCAATTGTTAAAAAAGAAAATATCTGAATTTATATTGAGGATTTGACATCCTCAAGGCAATTATGTAAGTTTGAAGTTTAATCACTGTTATTATGCAAATAAACAGGGCAGTCAATTTGTTCTTAGCAAGGTTCATGAAGAAAATTCCTGCTCTTCTTTAAATAGTGGCATGAGATCTTTCATGTGAGAGTGCAGACCAGGTGGCATGGTGGTTAGCACTGCTGCCTCACAGCGCCTGGGACCCAGGTTCGACTCCTGGCCTGGGTCACTGTCTGTGTGGAGTTTGCATATTCTCCCCGTGTCTGTGCATGTTTCCTCTGGGTGTTCTGATTTCCTCCCACAGTCCAAAGATGTGTGGGTTAAATGGATTGGTCATACTAAATTGCCCCTTAGTGTCAGGGGGACAAGGTAGGGTAAATGCATAGGTTTACAGGGATAGGGCCTGGGTGTGATTGTGGTCGGTCAGATTTGATGGGCCAAATGGCCTCCTTCTGCACTGTTGGATTCTATGATCCAAAGACAATACTTCTGACAATGCAGCACTCCCTCAATATCACACAAAATTGCAGCCTCCTGTTTCTGGAGTAAACCTTAAATCCATGGTCCTTCTGACTCAGGGATGAGAATGTTCGCTAACCTAAAACTGACACCACAACCTCTTACTATGACATCCCACTCATTTTTTAGGATTTAGACTTTAGTTACAGGTTATTTGGCCTGCTTATAGAATTTATGGTGATATACTAAATAAAAGTGGTTGGAGAAATTCCACACCACAATAGTTGTCTTCTTTGTAGTTAGTTATGTTACTTGGAGTTCTTGTCAACACATTTGAACAGAATTTATCAGACCTCTGTAGAAAATAAAACTACAGTTTTCTCATGAAAATATCTTATGTGGACATCTATCATCTGGGTGCCATGGGTTTGTCATTTTATTCATTTTATTCAAGTGTGTTTCTGATTTCAAACCATTTGGTTAAATTTAAACCAGATCAGAGAATGAAGACTTCAAATCAGTTGTGTTGATGTTTCCAATCTGGACAAATTCAAGCAACATTGGTATGTACAAGACAAGTTTCCTATGTGCTTGCATCAATTTCATAGTATTAGTCTGAGCTAGCAGCTTAGTTTACCTTTTTTGTACTCTGAAAGTTTCTTTTTTCCATTTCCTTTGATCACAAATGTATTTTCTGTTTATGGACATGTTTCCTCATGTTAAGTGGCCATTAATGGAATTCAGCTTCCTCCCTCAGCACCTATCAACCTATTTTCATCAATGTTACATCTGTGCAACTTAAGTGTAGTGCCTTTTGTAGGTCAGAACTGTTACTGGGAGACTTTTTTATCAGAATGTCACATTTTTTCATTGTTTTCCTGTTTGTTCTATCCAAGGTGGTGCAAGGTAACTGTTCCAAAGACCAGATTTAGTACGTTGGTTAAAAGACTGCCTTTCAGAATTACTTTCTCTTCTCAAAAAACAAATTTATATATTCAATGAGAAGACTGTAATTTAAGTGAAATGCCTGTAATTCAATCTATATATTTTTAGTTTTGTGTCTTTATTCAACTTACAATCTAAACTATCCAAAATGACAAATGAGTGTAGAAGATAATCTTTACAATGTTAATATATGCATAATCCTAAAAATGCTTTTTGATAAGGTCCCACACAAGAGGTTAGTAAACCAACTTGGAATGCATGGAAATTGGGAGTTAATATACTTGCATGGATTGAAGATTGGTTAACAGACAGAAAATAGACAGTTGGAATAAATGGGCTATTGTCAAGTTGGCAGGCTGTGATTTGTGAGGTACTACAAAGATCAGTGCTTGGGACCCAATTATTCACAACTTGTATCAATGTCTTGGATGTGGAAACCAAATGCAATATTTCCTAGTTTGCTGATGGTACACAACTCGGTGGGAATGTGCGTTGTGAGAAAGATGCAAAGAGACTTCAAGGGGATTTAAATAGGCTAAGTGAATGGGCAAGATCATGGCAGATGGAATATAATGGCCAATAACTTCTTTGCTGCCCAGTCTCAGATTTGTGGGGTACCCCAAAGATGTGCTAGGGAATACCTCTCAGATGTTCCCAGGTAAAGTTTATGTGGCAGTGTTCCAGAAGTGCTAACTTTCCCTGGATAAATGCGATGAGCTGAGAACCATATGACAAAGCAATATAAATCGTTACTTTTAGATGGTTCTATCAGTTATGTTACTAGTTAGTCAGAAAAATTCAGAAAAAACAAAGCCACTTCTAACTTCAGTGTAACTATTTTAAATATCCAGATTGATACTTGCACAGGAACCCCACTCCCCCCTCCCCATACCCACGACCCTCCCCCAGGGAACTCCCTCAACCCATGCCCACCATGGTACCATGGTGTTCCCCAGCCCTGACCACCATCCATAAGGGATTCCCCACCATCCCTAGGACTGAGATGAGGAGGCATTGCTTCTCTCAGAGGGTGGTGAATCTTTGGACATCTCTGCCACAGAAGTTTGTGGAGGTCCAATTTTTGAATAAGTTCAAGACAGAAATTGATAGATTTCTAGATATTGAAGGTAGCAGGGGGATATGGGAAAACGGTGTTGAGGTAGACAATCAGACATGATCTAGTTGAATGGTAGAAGAGGTTACAGTGCCTGAACAGGCCACTTCTGCTCCTTTTTCTAATGATTCTTTCGTTGCACAGCATGGAAACCAGGCAAAAATTCATAAGTTGATAATGAAACTTGTACCTTTAGAACTGCTAGAATTGAAACCAAAGCTCAAAGTGCCTGGAGTAGCAGAGCTGTTTAAAGTACACCTGAAGACTCAACAATGATTGAAATGTCTCTTCAAACAATGTCAACAGCAAAGTTTTGCAGCGTTTCTTCACCAGAGAACTCATTGTAGTTATCTGGAGTTCTGATTCAGAATTAGCTCTTACGTCTTGATTGATTCTTGGGCAGCACAGTGGCCCACTGGTTAGCTACTGTCTCACAGCATGAGGTACCTGGGTTCAATTCCAGCCTTGGGTCACTGTATGTGTGGAGTTTCCAAATTCTCCCCTGTCTGTGCGAGTTTCCTCCAGGTGCTCCGGCTTCCTCCCACAGTCCAGAGATGTGTGGGTTAGGTTGATTGCGGCTTAGTGTCAGAGGGACTAGCAAGGGTGAATATATGTGGTTATTGGAATAGTGTCTGGGTGGGATTGTGGTTGGTGTAGACTCGGTGGGCCAAATGTTCTTCTGCATTGTAGGATTCTATGATTACAGATCCCCCCAGAGGCATCCTGTCTTTATTCTATCTCATTTGTAAACAAAACAATGTTCCGCAGATATAACATCTTATAGTCAGTAAGAATAGATCATATAAAATGGTAAAACAGACAGCGCTTAAAATAATTAGCTTGTGTTTCGTGTCCCACATATAATAATAATTGGAACTGCCTTGCTTGAAAGCCATTTATGACGTTTTGAACTTTGAGTGATGGACTACCTGAATCTCATGGTCATGCAATGAAATAAAACCCATCTACTTCACATTAAAATTACTGATGTCATTGGAGATTTATTAGTTTTGTGCCAAGGTCCCAGTAAAATAACTGCCAGCATAAATACTGTTTTACAAAAAACAAAATGCATCTCAGTGATAACTGAAGAAGTAGTGATCCAGTTTTCTTCAAATGCAACAACGTTTTTCTGTGCATAACTAGTTTAGCAACTAAGATGTCAAATATCTGCTCATTTGGAAGAATCTTAACAAATTCTGGAAATTTGCAACATTGTTGATATTTGGTGACTATTTTCTTTGTTGAACTGTATCTTTGTGAAACAATTTCAGAATTTACAAATATTTTTACTGAGTGGGAGAGATGTGGGATAATTTTCCTCTTTTCTCATCTCTCAGCTGACAGCAACAGGAATTATTTGAGAGAAGGTATGTTTTAACCACTAAGAGTGCTATAATTTGAATAAAAAGACACAGAATGCGTTTTCTTATACGTTTAAATCAAAAGGAAGAATGAACATTTTTTCACAACATTCAAAATGTAAACACATTAAATATTCAGTCTTAATTCATTCCGCATATATACAAATAGAAGAAAAGATGATTTCCGAGTATGCAGCATGGACTTAATTATCTTAAAGAGCTAAAAAAAAGGTCCATAAGGTGATAATTGAAACATTGCAGGCCAGAAAGTTTCTCTTGATGCACCGAAGGAAAATGGAGGTTGGCCATTTCTATGGTGTACTCATGCTGGTCCATTAGGCTGGGGGAAAGGGATTGACCTCACCATTCTCCCCTGGGATGGGGGCCTCATGGCTGGATTGCCCCTTCTAGCCCTGGCAGACCTGGAGATCACCTCTGACACAATGATTTCACATGTCGTAAATGACTTTTGGCTCTGTGATTATCATCTTCATTCCTGCTTGTCCCCTGTGAAAATTCCAAAATGACCAGGTTGAATTAAACTCCATGACCTCATGTCACCTGACAGATGTTTAAATCACTGCAGCACTCCATTCTGCAGAAGGAATTTCTCTTTCTCTCTGTCAGATGCTGCAGGTATGAGCAGACTCCTATGAATTCCTCTGACAGAGAGGAGATGCCAGTTTCATTTGGGAGAAGGTGGGAGTGGGGGAGTGGGCTTGCTCTCCACAGCTGTTTGCTCAGCCCCAATGTATTAACACAGCTTTTATCTGTGAGCCTTCCTAGCAAACAAAAACCTTTGAAACCCTCACTTTTCCATTGAATAGCTTTGATCTCTTTCAATTTCATAGTACAGTGTTTTGAAATAGACCTTCATTCACAGCTTAATGGATTTCTACTCTGGCTCCAGTCAGCTGTGTTTATTGACCTTTCCCTTTATGTTTAAATGCATCTCAAGTTACCCCCATTGTTCCTAACCACAATGTTTACAAAGGCTCAAAGCCTGATTGACAGCTGTGGTTTCTTCAAAGGAAATAAGTGGTCTGCAAAAGAGGAAGTGAAACCATTTAACTTGGCAGTAGCAGAGGGGCAAATGGCCGTTAGACCTACCTCACCTGGCTTGAAGAGGGGCCCTTGTCGATTTCTGAGGAGAGATGCAGGCTCAGTGTGTGTCTGAGGAGAGAAGTAGGCTTAGTGTGGAGCCTGAGGAGAGAGATAGTCTTCGTGTGGGGTATGAGGAGGGATGTGATCTGAATGTGGGGTTGAGAGGGGCTCTGAGGGGAGAGATGGACTGAGTGGGGGCTCTGAGGAGGGAGGTAGGCTGAGTTGGGGGCCTGATGTGGGAAGGAGGTCTGAGGGGAGAGGGGGCTAACAGGTTTTGGGTCAGGTCACCTCCTACCTGCATGGTGTAGGGAGGGGGGACCCATTATTTGAGTGGTCTGGGGAGGGTGTCTGTCTTTGCTAAGGGGTTCATGTTCCTCCCCTGGACTCTTGGAGTCCAACATGTTAGGTTCATGCTGGTCATTATCAACACCAAAGCATTTCCCATTGGAGAGGCGGGTGAATGAGCCGTCAAACCTAATAATTGTATTATAATTAGCAGATTTCCTTAAATATTGGATTGCTGCCTGCAATAGGTGGAACCCGACTGAGGACAGGGGAATGAGCTGGAAGCACTGTGGAGGGCTTGACCCCCAGCACCAAACCCAGTTTTTGTTCAATGCCCGATATTCCACGCCATCATGATTCTCACCAGCAGCTAGTAAGCCCAGAGATTTTCCCTATTTGTTAGATTTTAAGTTTGCAGACACCAAATCGAGACTGAGCACTTTATTTGAGTCTCTATAAATAACCAGACAATGATACCTGTAAATTCCCCAAATTATCTTATAGCATCTTAATTCTCTTCAATGGAAAGTCCTCCACAAGAATATTTTCATTTCAAAGACTTTACAGAGCATGTTCCGACATGAGTTAACCTTTGTCTGTTTAGGGACCACAAAATAAGTCACTTGATTCCCCATAGTATCCACTTTGTTCAGATATATGTCCATTCCATGCTGTTTTTTAAAAAAGAAAACAAAAGTACCCATCTTCCTTATAAGTTTTACAGATATGTGACATGACCATGACAATATCTTAAGCACTGGAGCTATGAATACAAATCCACACTCCAGAGTTTATTTTGCTTTTTCACAAGTCATAGATAATAACCGTGATGCCCCTTATGTTGCCTTTCATATCCCTGTATCAAAATTTGAGAATATTTCTGTGTTTATTCCTTTTTTTTCAAATAATCATACTTTAAACATTCATGATACATTAGGGAATAAGAGTATCAAAGTATGAGAAACTTGAGCAGGAGTAAATCATGTAGCCTTCCCAACGCACTCTGCCATTCAACATGATCATGACTGATCTTCTATCTCATTTTCCTGGCACAGTGGTTAATACTGCTGCCAGGGATCCGGGTTCAATTCTGGCTTTGGATCACTGCCATGCGGAGTCTGCATGGGTTTCCTCCAGGTGTTCTGGTTTCTTCCCACAGTCTGAAAAACTTGCTAGTTAGGTGCATTGGCCATGCAAAATTCTCCTCAATGTACCCAAACAGGTCCCGGAGTGTGGCCACTAGGTGACTTTCACAGTAACTTCATTGCAGTGGTAATGTAAGCCTAGTTGTGACATTAATAAATAAATTTTACACTTTCCTTCCTGCATTATCCCATACCCCTTTTTCCTTTAGTATTAATCTATGTCTTGAATACATTCAACAACTGAACATTCACAGCCCTGAGAACAGAGAACTTCAAAGATCCATAACCTTTCTGATTTTCCTGATGTTCCTCTTTTATTGTGCCATTTAAAAATGGTCAGTGAAAGTCAATTCCTAGCAATTTAACATTTGTCTAGTTCTACTGCTAAGTTGGGTGGGTTTACCATAAGGAAGTACTTTTTAGATTAATTTGCATGATTCTTGAGTCAAGGAAAGGTAATTGATGCTTTCCCTTTGTATGTCCAAGTTCTGCATCAAGAGAGAGGCCAGAAATTCCCTCATGCCAACAGCATCTTCTGTTCCTGTCAATGGCGTATCCCTGCCATGGGTCTTCCCGGTGATGTGAGGTTCAATCAATGGGAAATCCCATTGCCAGCAGCAGGACCAGAAGATCCCATCACTGGTGAATGGAGCAGAACTGAGTTGTTTTGTGGTGACTGTTCTCAGCACTTGGCTATGAAATGTACATAACTTACAACTACCAAGGAACGAACGTCACAAGACTCATCTTGCTTGTGTTGCATTCTGTGCCTCTCCTGGAAGGACAAAATCAGGAATGTGGCAGCCGTCTCAAACACAAAGCTACCGTATAAGTTAGCAAAGACAACATTGCCTGCTTGGGCATGTTCGCACGGTGAAAGGTGGACATAAACCTAAAGATTTTCTGTATGTATTGTAGTCAGAGCCAGACTATCTGTAGGATTTCTGAAGTTCCACTTTAAGGAAGCTTGGAAAAGTGACATGAAGGCCTTGAGCATCCTGTCACCTCGAGGAACTAGCTGACAACAGAGAAAAATGGTGGCATCATCTGTGGGCTGACCACAAAGATGAGCATTGGTTACAACAATAGGAACTAAAATCAAAAACACAACCTGGCATGACATTGTTAGCTACTTCACCTGTGGCAATTGTGCCTGAACCTACTTTTCACAAATTGGTCTCTTCAGGCATCAACAAAAGTGCATCACATGCACCTATTCCATCCTCAATTGACATGATTTTTGCTTGCCCATCATATATAGATGGAAGAATGTCTGACAGTAACAATACAGTAGTCACAAAGTATCTCAGAAATTGTTCTGGGATGCCACTAAATGTCCATCATAATTCTCCATGAGAACGAGGGATATCAAAATGTGCAGGAACTCTATTCACCCTTACAAGGCCATTGAGAGCAAAGTGACAAATCTGGAATGTGATGCGCTATACTAGGGGTATCTGCTGGTACAATAAGTATTCAAGAGCAATGTACCTTATGTTGGGTGGACCTGAGAAATCCTCTCATATTGGTGGGTGGAGGATGATTTTCAGGTGGGTGAAGTTTTCATGCTAATGAAGTATACTCTTATGTTGCTGAAAACTCTGACAGGATTAATATTTGACAGCAGTATTGAATAGGATCCAGCTAGTAACCATCAAGAATGGATTGCTGAAATTTTCAATCCATTCACGTCTCTGCTTAGACAATAAAGATATGTTAACATAATATAGGTGTGTTGAGGCATCTTTGCTTTATTATAAAAATGTGTGGGTTAGGTAGGTTAGGTGAGTTGGCAATGCTAAATTGCTCCTTGGTGTCAGAGGACTAGCTGAAGGAAATGCTGGGGCTAAGGGAATATGGCTTGGATGGGATTGTGATCGGTGCAGACTCGATGGGCCAAATGGCCTCCTTCTGCACTGCAAGGATTCTATGATTCTATACTTCTTTGCTTCAAATTTGATAATTTCCGCAAATGTATATTTTTCTTTGCATTTTTCCATCAGTAATAAAGTGGTTGTGTTTTGCTCAGATTTCTAATATTGTTGTGCAATGGAAGTTTTGACAGCATTGAGATTCTTTATGGACAAAGCTTTGTGAGACAGAATGGATCAACTGGAAGATCCAAACAGTCAAGTAACTGCTGCAGGAATTCAAATAGAGATCAATAGCATTCTGTCTCTTATAATAACTGAAAAGACCAGGAGAGAAGGTCTCACTTACTCTACAATTGTAGCGATAGCCAGCTATCATCATGCACTGTTCAAATAGTGAGTAATTACCCATTGCCAGATATGGCCATTTCCTGTTTGGTAACTGACATAAAGCAGAGTCAGGTAATCTTTAAAAGCCCACATGAGGAAATGACTCAAAGTGATCATGGAATTCTCCACTGGGAATTGTTTCCTGAACTCCTACAACATTCCTTTTCAGCCCAAACAGACAGTCAAGTGCCTCTTATTGTAAACTAACTGAAGGCCAAGTTCAGTTTTGGACATGTGTACCAGTTGCAGATTAGTAATACTCCAGGCAATATGCATAATAACATAATGAAATTTATAGTATTTGAACTTGATGCTGATTAAATGGAGTTAGTTTATAGACTGATGTGATATGTTGCTGTTTCAGGATCAGTCTGCAATAGATATTAAGGCCAGAATTTTATGTGCTATTTACTGTCACAGACCCACACAGAAGAATGTAAAATCATGCGAAAAGATATGCGTGCCCCGCCAGCATTGCATACTTGCGCAATATTTCAGTTAGGGGCATGTGAGGGAGTCGGCAACATGGCTGCCAACAATTAATCAGCCTGTTAAAGCTGTTCAAAGGCAATTGACTGGAATTTTATGTTACTCGTATGATTTTTAAGTTGGTGTAGGAACAACACAGGCAGGCGGCCATTCCATTTTTTCACTTTTCATATTCAAAGACAGGATAAAAGGGGCTGAAACATAAGTTGTGTGAGTAGTTAGGAAGTCAGGTGAGAGTTTGTTTATTTCTAACACCTCAGACATTTCCTTTGCTTTCTTCTGAAGCATTTCCTTTGTTGGCCTTGTTTTGAGGACTTTTTTCATCAACTTTGTTGGAGCATGTCTGCCAAATACAGCCTTCAGTGCCATCTACACTTCAGCAGATAGGGACTATGTACTTCACAGGGAGCACCTTCTTTGAGGAGGAAGAGAGGGACTGAAGGAAGAAGATGCCTCGTATCCACAGGCAACGTCACAGGGAGAGGGACCTATGGAAGGAAAGGTGCAGGCATATGCGGTGTGGTGCCAACAGGGAGAGCAAGGTGGATGGGACTATAAAAGTGGCCACTATCCTGCTGCCTGAGTGTACAGGTAGAGATTCGGCTACCTCAAGGTGTCCAAGGCTGCAGGAAGCTCCATCTCTCTAGGACATCATGATATTATTATGCCACATGATTGGCTGGAGATCACTTCAGAGCCACTGGCATTGAGTGCCCACCCACATAGTTCAAAGGTCACAGTTGCCCTCAATTCTTTTCCATATGGACCTTTCCAGAGGTCAGTGGGAGATTTGCATGGAGTGTTCCAATCAGCTGTCCACAACTGCATCTAGCTTGTAGCTAATGCCCTGTTCAGATGGGTCCTCATTCTCATTCATAACAGGCAGAGCAAACAGGCCTTGGCTGAGAGACATTTGCATCATGGTGAAAACATGATTGGAGGGCTACTGGGGACTCTTGCTTGGTGTCTACCAAGCTCCTGCCTCTGCCAGTTCTGCTTATCAATGTGTAATTGGGTTTCAAACTGGCCTGCCCTTAATTGGCCAATCAGTGTGACATCACGTTCGGATTCCGACCACGACTGAAAGTGGAAGTCACATCTGCTTCAAGCTCCACCAATGGTGCCCAACAACATATTCAAAAGTCAGGCCTATCAGTAATTATCATGTCAAATTTGCAGCACAAAACCTTATTATAGCATCTTCTGAGATGTAAAGGCGTACTGAGTTCAACCTAATAAGTTTATGTCACAACATAGTTCGTCAATTAGGAATCAAAATGATTTTTTGTGATCTTTTTGGTAGTGAAGAATGTTAAGAATTAAGAATAACTATTTGCTGAAGGCTCAATGAGACAACATTAGATGACAGTGGTAAGTAGGCAGTTTTGATCATTATGGCAAACATGATTGGAAGATAGAAGGAGACATATTTTAGCAACTTGTGCCCAGTTTCTGTACACTTCAAATCAATTGACACTGATTCAGTCCAGACACAGAAATAAACATATTTTCCAAAATAGTTACATAGGAGCAGGAGTGGGCTATTCAGCCTATTGAGCCTGTTCTGCCGTTCTATGAGATCGGAGCTGATCTGTGACCAAACTCCAAATACCTGCATTTGGCACATATCTTTGCTTAACAAAAAATTATCTCTCCCAGATTTAAAGACAGTAACTGATTTAGCATCAATTGCCATTGTGGGAGAGAATACCAAATCTTAGTGTGTAGAAATGATTCCTAACAACGCTCCTGAATGATAGGTACTAATTCTTCGTTTTCAGAAGAAAAAATGTGAATGTATTGGATCGAACCCAAACTAAAATGGCACTTTTAAAAAGGTAAGTAAATGGAATGGTAATTTAGGTTTGTTACTTTCAGTTGGAAAGAGACCAGATCACATGTATGAAGTTGGTTAAAAATAAAGACAATTGTTAAGTCAGATGGACAATTGAAATGAGTCACTTAACTAGAGGAGGCACACAAGTTCACTGTGACCTGATCCACCAATGCAATCAACCTATTTGTCTTGAACTTGACACTTCAATGGTTAGGCCAAATTTGACCTGACATGAAATCAATACCATATGATGTGCAGTGACACACATCCATCTTATTACAGCTGACGCTTCTCTGTAACACATTCCTTTCCAAAACATTCATTTCTCAGCACAAGGAATCCTGCAATTGCCCTTTCAGCCTTTCAAGATAAAGGGGAGAGTTTTAACTGCAGAAAAAAATGTGGGGGAGATTAAGATCTTATAACCCAGAGTCACTAAGTCCATCCAACCTGCCCACATCTGGTTTTAATGGAGATAGAACAATGGGCAGCCAACCAAGCCACTCCAAGGAGGTGAGTTGCCACCTGAAATATTATAATCCATTTGCAAGTCTCATTGTTATTCAGATTTTTGAATTTAAGTATCGATGACTGGGTTTCCTGGCTATCAGGAAACGTGGCAATCGTGTCCGGGGAGAACAGTTGGGTCTAATAGGTAATTTCCTCTACATTTAAATACCAGATGCAGCACTCCAGTCCTCACTCCAAGGCTTGAATACCCTTCCAAGGCTTCCAATCTACCCCAAGTCCTTTAAGTCTGCAACACACTCCCCCTCCCCACCTCTACTCCCTCCACCAGCATGATCTTACCAGATGCTAACTTATTTGTCCAACAGAAATCCAAGTCTCAACTCTGGTTGGAGAACTGTCAAAAATATGTTGTGTTGTTAAATCTCAATTTCTACATTCCCTTAAGTCTTTATCAATGATCCTTGCCAGGTCCCAGCACTTCCACCAAGTTAAAATCCAAAGTGTACATCAGGAAGAAAAAATAGGATTGGAAGATGTGAAATGCTATGGCATTATTTTTTCACCTCTGGAATCATAGAATCATAGAATTTCTACAGTGCTGCAGGAGGATATTTGGCCCATTGGGTCTGCACCAACTCTCCAATACAGCATCTTACCCAGCCCTTATCAGAATCCCACATATTTACTTACTAATCTCCTAACCTACATATTTTGAGGCACTAAAGAACAACTTAGCATGGCCAATCCACCTAACCTGCACATCTTTGGATTGAGAGAGGAAACTAGAGCACCCAGACGAAACCTGTGCAGACATGGGGAGAATGTGCATCTGTTGCACTATCAGTATCAGCTGTAAGGGATCTGAAAGGTTTTGGGTCATCTTAACTTTGCTCCTAGCTGCAATAGACCCCATCTCAAAGTACTAATATTTCATTGTTAACTAACAACAATACTTTCATTAGTGGCATTTGAAAGGCTCATTGAAAGAGGCCACATGCCAGACTTGCCCAGGAATTTCATGCCAAGGTCACTGAAAGAGTTAAAATTAAGGTTATGGTATTTCAAGACAATGAATAAGATGTTTTCTCTATATATAACCAATCCATGCTCCATGTTCAATATTACACCCAATCTAAGTGAATTTGTGTGCAAAGACTGGAAAATGCTCCATCCCAATTTAATAACAACCTGCTTTGCCGTGGACTTGCCAGCAATTATTGTTTCACTTGGTAACAGCAAGGACACCCATCCAAAACTGATAGTTCTTTTTTTAACACATCTGCCATCAGTAAGAGATGACTATGATTTTAATTGGATAGCCTGAATGGAAAGTTACAGTGGCTCTTCTGACAGGCGAATACAATGAGGACAGGGCCTCATTTTTTTTTAGTTTGAAACAGCAGAAATAAAATGCTGATATGTTAAGAAATACAGAAAAATCCAGTGATCTGATAATCTCAGAAATCCTTGGATCCTCCCACAGTGCCTCTATGATTCAGATTAGTAGCTAGCTGTCTTTAGCTGACACTGCTTATTACATTTTATTTCACATCTGAAACACTGCAAATTGCAAAGAGGAAGTTATTAACCTCAGCAGATTATTTTATTTTCTTATTGAGATCTGAATAAATGAGTTAATTCAGGCTTTCATTAAGGCCTTTTACTCACCAATATAAACAGGGCCATGCAATTGTATTTCGGAATGAATTTCTAGAAACCCAATCTGGCAGTAATTGGAGATGCTTGTTTGTTTGTTTTTTTATTTATTATTTATTAATCACAAGTAATGAAATTACCGTGAAAATCCCCTAGTCGTCACACTCCGGTGCCTGTTTGGGTACATTGAGGGAGAATTTAGCATGGCCAATACACCTAACCTGAACATCTTTGGACTGTGGGAGGAAACCAGAGCACTCGGAGGAAACCCACACAGACACAGGGAAATGTGCAAACTCCACACAGACAGTGACCTAAGCTGGGAATCGAACCCAGGTCCCTGGTGCAGGGAGGCAACAGTGCTAACCACTGTGCTACTGTGCTGTCCTCTGCTATAGAATTGCAGGAATTTATCCGAAATTGCATAATTCCAGAAAAATCTGAATTTCGACATGGTTTGGAGTTCCTCCTTGCTGCTGGGTGCCACTTCAGGTGCGTGTGAGTCTGGGACTATTGAAGGAATTCATTTAGATTCCACTCAGCACTCCTATGAGCCACACCATCTTTACACAGTGTTAAATTCAGCTCCACACAGAACTTCAACCAAATTGGAATTGAAATTTCTCATGCAAAGTAGAATTCATTATATGGTGAAACGTATGTCCCTATGATACTATGCAGCATCTGCCATGGTTCAGTAGGAGTCAATATCTTTCTAGCGTAAATTCTGATTTGCTTCATTTCTGTAAAGGATCGTTTTGAGCTCAGGCAGGCAACTTAGATCAAACTAATGGGAACACAGTATTCTCCATGTGAATGAGGTTTACCCAAAACAAAAAAATCAGGCAAGTTTGAAGCTGAATGGGATGTAAACAAGGGTTAATGCAGCACCAGTAATATGCAAACCTTTACTCACCCTATCTTTATTTGCATTTCTTCCCAGTAATTAGTACTTAGTAATACTAAATCGTAATTAGTAGGTTCATACAATAAACTGGATCTGTAGAATTGCCCAATAATTAACTGCGGCTAGTTTCAGAATAAACCTGCAGTAATCATGTCTCAATAATTTATTATCAGTCACCATCAATGTGGAATGCACCGGCAATTCAGGCTGGCACAACATCCAGCACAGGAAATGGACCAAGCTGAATAAACTCCACAGATCATAAAAATGGTATATTGTTAAAACAGGCAACAACAACTGATATCAAGGCTGAACCTTTAAGTTTTAGGTCAAAAGGTAATTATAAGGTAGTCAGGTTTTTCTCTTATAGTTTATGTCATCATCTCATGTAAATACATAGAATTTGCAACACAATCAACCTATCTGGTTTCTGTTGCCCGTAAACATCCTGCTGCATTTAAATCTCTCAGTGTATTATTTCATTCCTTTTTCTCTTATGCACTTATTCCGCTTCCCCTCAACTAAGTTATTGCCAGGGAAGCTACAATCTTGGTCGCTTTCACATTTTCAAGGCAAAACAATTAAGTGCATCTAATAGAGCAGAAGAGCATAGAATTTATATTGTAGTTTTTAAGTTGTGCTCAATGTGTTCCATCACATCCGTCTAATTATTGTAATGTGTCAGCATATGCCATATTTCTTATGGAAGGTTCATGAGCTTTATTCTATGAGTACAGGAAGGAACATTATCTATCTAATCTTTGTATTGATTTGTGGGGGAGTGGAGATGTAACTTTTGGCTGCCTTTATACTCTTGTCGAACAAACCTACAAGCGAAAGAAAGGCCTTGATTTTCTGTGTGTTGTGCTCTTCTGACATGGTTTCTGAGCTTGCTTCATTTTGGAATTGGGGAAATGTTCTTCAATGTGCTGTTGATTGCTGTGAAAGAGGGTGGGAAGATTAAGATGCCATCTTTTTATTTAATTCTTTCACAGGAAGTGGGCGTCACTGTCAGCATTTGCTACCCATTAATAATGGCCATTTTAAAGATGATGATGAGTTGCCTTTTTGAACCACTGCAGTCCATGTGGGTGTAGATCCACTTATCATAGAATCATTGAATCCCTAAAGGCAGAAGGGAGCCATTCAGCCTATTGAATCTGCACTGACCACAATCCCACCCAGGACATATTCCCATAACCCCACATATTTACCCGGCTAATCCCCTGACACTAGGGTCAATTTAGCATGGCCAATCAACCTAACCCACACATCTTTGGACTGTCGGAGGAAACCGGGGCACCTGGAGGAAATCTATACATACACTGGAAGAATGTGCAAACTCCACATGGACAGTGACCCACTCTGCTGTTAGGAAGGGAGTTCCAAGATTTTTACCCAGTGACAGTGAAGGAATGATGATGTAGTTTCAATTGGAATGGTACTTGGCTTGGAGGGGAATTTGGAGGTAGCAGTGTTCCCATTTCTCTGCTGCTCTTGTCCTTGAGTTTGGAAGATTCTGTCAAAGGCAATCAACTGTATTATGGGATAGCAGTGTGAAGCTATTCACTCACACAGTTCTGCCTGAATTTTTTTAATCTTAACTTAATTGGAAGAGATGGGGTTGGTTAAAAAGAATGACTGAAAAAAAAATTATACCTTAAATTTAATTCAGTGGAGTTCTTACCTCTATTTTTAAGGTTATATTAACTTTGTCCTTTTTGCTCTGACCATCTGTATGTTTTTCATGCTTAATGAATGAAACAAAGGTTGAAAGATTTAAAACTCTACCAATGCTTTCGTACTATTTGAAAGTTACATTGAAAGTTAACAAAATCCTCATTTGTCGAAAATGGAGATTATTATACATTGGTAAGTGCAAAGCCTATAATTAACAACGGCATGAAAATAAGCAACGACTGAAATCTTGCGCTGCTACTGGCAACAGGAGAAGAGTGAATAGTCCCACACATTGTGGTTTTATTATCAGTGCAATACAAGTACTTGTCATTGGGTAGTTTCACAGATATGCAACTGAAAGGCCAGTGAAAGGGATCCACTTTAAATTCCTCCATATCCTTGGCTATCTTGCCATTATGTGCAGATGCCGGCATTGGACTTGGGTAGACACAGTAAGAAGTCTCACAACACCAGGTTAAAGTCCAACAGGTTTATTTGGTAGCAAAGCCACTAGCTTTCAGAACGCTGCCCCTTCGTCAGGTAAGTGGGAGTTCTGTTCACAAACAGGGCATATAAAGACACAAATTCAAGTTACAAAATTATGGTTGGAATGCGAGCCTTTACAGGTACATAAGAGCGTAAGAAATAGGAGCAGTAGTAGGCCATCTAGCCCTTCGAGCCTGCCCCGCCATTCAATAAGATCATGGCTGATCTGAAGTGGATCAGTTCCACTTTCCCGCTTTCTCCCCATAACCCTTAATTCCCCTGTGTATCAGAAACCTACCTACCCGTGACTTAAATATATTCAGCAAGGTAGCCTCCACCACTTCAATGGGCAGAGAATTCCAGAGATTCACCACCCTTTGAGTGAAGAAGTTCCTCCTCAACTCCAATCTAAACTGCAATACCCCCCCCTTATTTTGAGGCTGCGCCCTCTAGTCCTGCTATCCTTTCTAAGCGGGAAGAATCTCTCTACCTCTACCCTATCCATCCCCTTCATTATCTTATACGTCTCTATAAGATCCCCCCTCAGCCTTCTAAACTCCAACGAGTACAGACCCAATCTATTCAGCCTCTCTTCATAGGCTAGCTCCCTCATCTCTGGTATCAGCCTAGTGAACCTTCTCTGCACTCCCTCCAAGGCCAATATATCCTTCCGCAAGTGCGGCAACCAAAACTGCACACAGTACTCCAGCTGTGGCCCCACCAGTACCCTGTACAGTTGCAGCAAGACCTCCCTGCTTTTATATTCTATCCCCCTCGCTATAAAGGCCAGCATCCCATTCACCTTCTTGATCACCTGCTGCACCTGCAGACTGGGTTTTTGTGATTCGTGCACAAGGACCCCCAGGTCCCTCTGCACCGTAGCATGCTGCAGCTTTTTGCCTTTTAAATAATAATCCCTCCTACTATTATTTCTACCAAAGTGGATAACCTCGCACTTGCTAACATTATACTCCATCTGCCAGGTCCTCGCCCACTCACTCAGCCTATCCAGATCTCTCTGCAGACTTTCCACACCCTGCACGCAATTTGCTTTTCCACTCATCTTCGTGTCATCAGCAAATTTCGTCACCTTATACTCAGCCCCCTCCTACAGGTAATCAAGTCTTAAAGATACAGACAATGTGAGTGAAGAGACCATTAAGCACAGGTTAAAGAGATGTGTATTTCTCCAGACAGGACAGTTAGTGAGATTTTGCAAGCCCAGGCAAGTCATGGGGGTTACAGATAGTGTGACATGAACCCAGGATCCTGGTTGAGGCCGCCCTCATGGTGCGGAACTTGGCTATCAGTCTCTGCTCAACGACTCTGTGCAGCTGTGTGTCTTGAAGGCCGCCTTGGAGAACGCTTACCTGAAGATCAGAGGCCAAATGCCCATGACCACTGAAGTGTTCCCTAACAGGAAGAGAATACTCTTGCCTGATGATAGTCCAGCGGTGCTCATCCATCCGTTGTCGTAGCATCTGCATGACATTCCCTATATACCATGCCTCGGGACATCCTTTCCTGCAGTGTGCCATTAGTCTTGCCATTAACATTTGACACTCGAGAGTTAGTGTAGATTGCCCCCAACACCCACCCCCCCCTGTTAACATCTCCATTTAGTATAGCACAAGAGATAAAATCATAAATATAAGCTTATAAAGTCAGTTCAATGTCAGGTAGCCGGGCTTTTGGTGTACACATGAGATATTTGATTTTGTATTGTGCTACTGTCTTAGGGAGCAGGTTTACACCCCTGGATGCAACCCCGTTCCCATAGAAGCAAGACAATATCCACATTAATAGATTACCATTAAACAACTGAGTGTTTGCAAACTTGTATACCTACCTGATTCAAAAGGAGCGTGATGAATAGAAGCTCATTCTATTTTGCTGGTAGCAGACTTGAGGTCACTGGCAGTTTAGTGATACAGTGTAGTGTTGTTACACTGGGGTGGCACAGTAGCACAGCTGCCTCACAGTGCTAGAGACCCAGGTTCGATTCTGACTCCAGATCACTGTCTGTATGATGTTTGAATGTTCTCCCTGTGCCTGCATGCGTTTCCTTTGAGTGCTCCAGTTTCCTCCCACACTCCAAAGATGTATGGGTTGGGTTGATTGTCCATGTTAAATTGCCCCATAGTGTCAGAAGAATAAGCAGGGTAAAATGAGGGGTTATGGGGATAAGGGCTGCATGGGATTGTTGTCAGTGCAGTTTTGAGAGGACAAGGATTCTGTGATTCTATGATTCTATAGGCTCAGAAAGGTCCAGATTTTCTAAGAGATAGTTTCTATGAATAACTGTAATAATGCTGCTGCTCTAGGTAACAGCATAAAAGCAAATGGTATCAGAATTGGAAGTAAAGTCCATTTTATTTTTCTTGTTGATCGGTTGAACTTTCTGTCTGCCCATAGAAGCCAGTTAACATAGACTTTTCCAGTCTTTAAGGTAGATTCATATAGTCACATACCAAAGATTGGACAGGGAGGATGATTTCTCTTGATTTAACCATTTATAGTAGGAACCTGTGTGTGACATAATTTTCAGGAATATTCCTTTTTTTCTAGTTCTCTGTTTCTTTTCTCTTGTTTTAGAGTAGATGGAAAAAAATATTTAAAGGGTAGGGTGGCAGAGTGGTATTGTGACTGAACTAGTAATCCAGAATTCATATGATTGTTACTGGAAGAGTAATACTCTGGGACCCAGATTCAAAGCCCACCACTACAAAAGATAAATTTGAATTCAATAAAAAAAAATCTGGAATTAAAAGTCAAATGATGACCATGAAATCATTGTTGATTGTTGTAAAAATCCATCTGGTTCACTAATGTTCTTTGTGAAGGAAATCTGCCCATCCTTCCTTGGTCTGACCTACATGTGACTCTAGATCCAATGTGGTTGACTCTTAACTACCATCACAAGGGTAATTAGGGATGGGCAATAAATAAGTCCATTGCCCAATGACAATTTAAAAAAAAAACTATTTCCCTTAGTGAGTGGTCAATAACCAGAGGTCTTCAACTTAAAAATCACTGACAAAAGCTCAAACCAGTTGATTTTTTTCACTCAGAGTTGACGGATTCTAGAAAACTCTACCTGACAAATAAACGGAAGTTGATTCTAAAAATAATTTTAAAAAGAGAGTTGGACAGGGTGAGGAATTTAGAGTAAATGTATAAAAAAAAGAGGGTATCTAATTAAGCATGAGGGGGCTTTCAAGTTCTAGCACTTGATATGACAGGCTGAATGGCCTCCCTTCATGCTATAAAGTTCTATGATTTTGATTAGACAATTTTCAATTTAAAAAGGCCTGCTTCAATTTTCTGTCAGTGATTCAGTAGCACATATATGGGTTAGAGTGTCATTGGCATATATAATTTTTTTTCAATCGTGGGATGTAAGTGTCACTGGCAAGGCCGATACTCATTTTCCATCCCTAATTGCCCCTGAGAAGGTGGTGGTGTCTTCATGAATTGCTGCAGTCCATCTAACCCAGAAACAACCACAATGCTTTTTGGGAGCATATTCCTGGATTTTGCCCCAGTGACAATGAAGGATCAGTGATTATAGTTCCAAGTCAGGATGGTGTGTGGTTTGGAGGGGAACTTGCAGATGGTGGGATTTCCATCTGTGTTTGCACATGGCAATAGAGGTCATGGGTTTGGAAAATGCCAGTGAAGGAGCCTTGGTAAGTTGCTGCATTTTGTAGACTATATTTCGCTGCCCCTGGGTGTCAGAGGTAGAGGCAGCGAATATTTAAGTGATAGATGGGGTTCTGATCAAATAGTTACCCTGGATGGTGTTGAGCTATTTGAGTACTGCTGGAGCTACATCCATCAAAGCAAGTGGTGAGTACTCCATCACATTGAATCAGTTTGAAAAGATCCTTCCTTGGAAGATTGCACTGCAAGATCAGAAGATAAGTGGGTATTTCTTTGTCTGATCAAGGTCGGAAATAGAGTTTTGATTTTGATTGGAAGATTTGGGTCACTAAATATTTGGCATTATGTGCGTGAGAACTTTGACTGTGTCTCTAAGTTTCTGTGACTTTTTTTGGATTTAAGGTTTTTTTTTACTTATCTGTTTTTGGAATTAACTCAGTGAAGCACTGAAATAATTCTGGGCAAAGTATCCCAATATCAAAACATTTCCCAGACATTTTCAATGCTTACAAGTGGTTGAGATTTTTAAATTTAGGTTTTGTTTCAAAAAAATGTCCAAAAAACTGGAATTTAATCAAAACAGGCTTTGAATTTTTAAAAAAGAAGTTGTAAAGGCAATTTTAATGAGGTGATTCATTACTTGTCTGGATTGTTAGTAATTCCATTAGTTTTTAGTAATTGTGGAAGGGGATCTATTTTAAATAATTAAAGAAACAATCCTTGTTGCCTCCACCTCATTTTTATTGTCATGAAGCAACATTCCCTGAGGCAGACCTTTCAAATTGCGATTGTTCCACCAGGTAGTTATCAAATCTGCCGCTCCTGTTTATAGATGGCTCCATTTCATGGCTATTTTTAATATGCAACCCGAAACCATTTTCATCATATTACATGCACCGAAATGATGGGATTAGTCAGTTTGCAGAATTTAAAAAAGAAAGGCATTCCTTCAGTGTGAAGATAATCTTGCTCCAGTCATGATATAGAGGAATGCCTGCAGTTTTCTTGCCATTATGTTGTAAAGAACGTTAGCAATGGAAATTACCTATTCACATGATTCAGTAATCCCTTCGCCATAGCACATGCTGATATAATGTGGTCTCTGAAATTAAATGCATTATTTATAACTCTCTTATTAATAAAGAAAGTAGGCAAAACAGCCCATCTGTAACAGACGCCTCCCTCTAACGCATTTTTGTATGACTCCCAAAGGAAAGTAAAAGTTTCTGTATTTGCCATAGCAATTAAATTAACTTTGCTCTTGTTTTGTTATTTCGCAAATAAGGGTGTTAAATGTTTACATTCCATCAATCACTGTAATGCCCTTCATCAGTCATAACAGTATAATTGTCATAGTACATTTTAGAATGCCCTTATAAAAAGTAACATTCTAGGTATTGCACCTCAGGCAATGTTTCATTCTCAGTATTAATTGTACTGTCAGTGTTACTATTGTGGTAATATACAGCTTTGAATAAACTATTGCTCATGCCAATGTAAGGTGATTGGGTGATGCAGTGAGTTAGTGCATTTGGGTTTAAATCCAGCCCAGGCTAATGGGATGAAAGTTTTTACCGTTACCCGCGCCAATCAATTTGAACATTTTTAACCAGCATTACTAAAAATTAACTGAATAAATAACAACTGGGAGCAGTAATAAATTCTTCATGAAAGCTGTCCTTACAATATCTTTTTTTTTAAAATTCTCATGTTTGCTTGATTCAAACACATGAGATCATAGAAAAAAATGATATTCATATTCTTGCATGAAGTGGCAATTTGTAAAAATAATTAATGTGAGAAGTAGAATTCTTTTTGTGCAAAGTTTAACCAATCATTTGAACAATCATTGTCTTGGAGATTCATAATGATAAGACAAAAACAGGTCAAACTTCTATGACCTGTCACACACACCCTGATGGACATCCTGCAGAAATTTGGCTGAAGGGCCAGACATAAAGCAGGAACTTAGATTGAGTGCTGGCCTTTTACTGCTAGATTCAGTGGAATAGTGTTTGCCTTGAAATCCCCATCAACTGAAAACAAGGAGGCAGATTTTCCTGTTCCGCCTGTTACGGGAATTGTAGCGGGCGAGGGGAAGACCATGGAAAGGTCCATTGACATTGGGAGGGATTTTCCGGTTTTGGGGCCATCATAGCCGAAAGTAAGATGTCTCAAATCAGAGGGTCTGGAAGAATAGTGATGGGCTGATATAAAGATCAAACATGCCTGGACCTCCATGTATATTAAGAAGAAGACAGTTGAATTCTTTGACTTTCAAATAACTTTATATTTCTAGGAGTGCACTGGCACTCTCCAGGTTGTTCACCAAAGGTCCAAATTCCTAAGGTAAGATGCACCCTGTCAGGTGCCTTCTAGACATGTCTAAAACATTGATAAGATTAGGCACAATACTGTACTGAGGCCTGAGTATTGGGTTTGCAAATATTCAGTGACTCTAGCCTCTGTGCATACTAGCTTGACATTCATCTTACTGGTGCAATATCTTGTGTTTTCTTTCCTTACATTAATTCTACTCAATTCACTAAATTCACTAAAATAAATGAATATGTTCCCAAGTTTCTCCCCTGTGCCCCTTGAATAAACTAATGAATCAATTCCCCAGTGTCAATGAATAATTGCTCTGAATAAACTAATAAGGAAATAAATTCACAGTTTTTTTTCCCTCTGCAATTAAATATACCAATGAATTCTCACTAACCTCAATGAGCCAATGAATTAACAATGGACTTTCAAAGTAGAGTTTATTTATCAGTCACAAGTAGGCTTTCGTTAACACTGCAATGAAGTTACTGTGAAAATCCCCTAGTTGCCACACTCTAGTGCCTGCTTGGGTATGCTGAGAGAGAATTTAGCATGGTCAATGCGTCTAAACAGCATGTCTTTTCGACTGTAGGAGGAAACCGGGGCACTTGGAGGAAACCCATGCAGTCACGGGAAGAAGCCAGGAATTGAACCGGGCTTATCACTGTGCCACCATGCTGCCCTTCTATTCCTCTATATGGTTCTATCATTAAGTTATACTGCAGCCGTGCTAGTTATAGTTCACACACTCTTTTTAGTCTGTGCATCTGTATCCCACAACAATTAGTTCAGATTCTTGTAGCATCTTGTAAAATGTCGAAGGAAATTGAAATCAATGACACAAACCAGCGGCTTAGTGAATTGTGAGCTTTGAATTACTTAGTACAAATGAGCATGAAATGCATTTCTCTAATTTCCAAGCAAAATGTGGCTGTGACTGATAATCAAAAATGTAACAATAATGCCTGAGATCGCCAAACAACAAATATGATAAATTGATGCCATTCTTGCCAGTGGAAAGTTGTAAAATTTGAGGAACATTTCAAAGCTAACAAGATTGAATTGAGAAGGAGAGGTAAGAACAAATGTTCACAGTCATGGTCATTTGTTGATAGAGATTATGATGGGACATATCGCGCCATGAGTGATGATCTTTGTTCTGAAAAAGGATTGCTTTCCAAGAAGAACTTACCTGGGAGCATAACTCAGCGACATCTACTGTGTATTTGCTGGTTTGTACATCACAGATTGCAAACAGCAACTGTCTCAAATTGTGTAGAACTGGTGGAATTGATATATCAATGCAGGAACATGACAGGGTCCCTTAAACTCCCCAAATCCGGTAAATAAGGATATTGGCATGCATAGTTTGTGAGCAATCGCGTTAATATATGCTCCTTTGGAGTCTTCAAGTTTGAAATCAAGCCTATCGAAAAAGTTTACACCATTAAGACTTCTGTCTCTAAGTATGTGAAATTGAACCTGTCCAGGGTGACATTTTGTAGCAAAGTAAATTGTGAAAAATGCTGATGGTAGAGGTTGTCATTCAATATAGATACTTTTGCACCGACATCAGTGGGAAGTGACAATGAGATGCCTGCAGTCATGACTGAGCATTCTATAAAAAGATCTGTGCTTTACCATTTGTCGTGGTATATGTAGACTGTACCTCACTCTCAGGAAGTGACGCCTCAACATGTTGAATCAATGAGGCATTTTTCTTGTTTGAAAACCTGCACATCTTTGCAAAGTGATTCCATTTTAAGTGTGAGTTGCACTTTTTCTCCTGAGCTGTGACTCACTGAGCGTTGCACAATTTGGGCACCTGTTGATAAGACTGCTGAGGTCTCTTTATCCATAATTCCCTCACATGATCTGCTTTGGGCAAACTGTGTCAGTGACTCTGCAATTTTGTATAATCTCTCCAAATGTTGAACCTCTCCAAATGCCACTTAAGGACTTCTCCCTTCCCAGCCTCAAATTCTTGGCTGGAAGGTGTCCCATAACTAACTATGGGAACAAGAAAAAATGTTCACCCTTGATCTTGGGTGTGAATTAGGGGGAATATCTCTATCAAAAGATTTCGTCAGACTGGAGTGCCCTTACGTCATGGACTGGTGACCTCCAGCTCTTCCTCCCCCTTTCCACTGTCCTACCCCTCAACAGCAAGATCCCCCTAAGGATCACCTAACCTGCCTTCCCTGGGACTTATCGGCAGTGCAGTTCCCAGGACTGAGTCTCAGGCATGGTGCTCAGTACCTCTTCCAGCCACTGCAGCACTGTGTCTGAATGGGTTGGAGAGATGCCAGCCAAACTGATTAGCTGACAGCTCTTCAAGATGGGAGTCTGTTCCAACTGTGGTCTTGTCTGTTGCCAATCAACGCTCGTTAGAGCATAAAATGGCAGAGGGCCTGTCAAAGTTTGTGGGGATGCGTTCCCCGGTGTCTTTCCAGATGACAGACACCAAGCACTCATCATCCTGAAAATTCAGGCAATGGCTTCAGACGGAGGATTCTGCCATTGTGATCCGCAAATTTTCTGGCGGGTCCGGTTGGGAGAATCGCGTGGGATTTCCAGAGCCAGAGGGCAGTCGCAGTTGGGACCAGGCTGGAAACTAACGGGAAGAGAGGTAAGTCATTTGAATCTTTTTAAAATGTATTTTAAATATATTTTGCATGTGGTTATTGGGTATGGCATGGAACTTACTGGACCTGATAGCATCTCCCAGCCTGCCAGGTGTACTTCATTCCAGTGGGGTTTAGAGTGGTTCCCCACATTTGGGGATCTAATGGGAGATTGCTGGAGCGAAAGGGAGACAAACAGGCCCCCCCCCCCCCCCCCACCGGGCATCGGGCAGAGGCGGGGTAGTGCACCTTGGGCATGGGCACATTGGCAGTTCCAGCACTGCCCAAGGGTCAAAGTGCCCATGCCCACGGGGTACCTTGGCATTGCCCATCAGGTGGTGATCTATGGTGGGCAATCGATTGGGATCGGTCTGGGCTGGGGGGAGGGCAGCAATTGGGGCAGGCTGGGGGAGGGGTTTGCCGGGGGGTGGGGGGGTCTGCTTCCCGGGGGAGTCAGTTGGGGGGGTCTGCTGTGATGAGGGGGGTGGGGGAATCGCCACTGCTGGGAGGGGGGGTGATGGGGGGGGATGGGTGAGCTGGACATCAGGTTCTCCAAGGCAAGAAGGTCAGGACTGGCCCAGGAAGTGTTGTGGGGGCCATGATTGGGCCATGGGGAGGGAGCTGGAGGAGTAGCACTGCGGGGGCCAGCAATTGAGTTGACAGTTAGGGACCAGTGTGCATGCGCAGAGTTCAGGAGCTATCAGACTCTGGCATGAATAGGCCCCGCCCCCCTGGGTTTTTATGGGATTCACAATTGTCTGCATTGCAGAATGGGGAGATTCGGGTCTCAAGTTGCACTGAAATAAACAGTCATGTTCTAGAACAGTTTTCCCACCAAACCAGCACTTTTTAAAGAATCACCCCCAGAATTTGGGTTCTTTCTATTTGCCTTGTTAAAGGAATTGTCATGTCTAATACTTTCAAAATACTTGTTTTTGTTATAGCTGATTGAAGATGATCAGACCTGCTGAGGCTGGTGGTTTACACGTCTTTTTCAAATGATTCAATTTTGAAAGATTAATTGAGATGAACTCATGGAAATTTATTGGTGACTGGTAGGAAATGAGAATGACCCTATTCTGTGCAGTGGAAATCAGAGAACTGGGTATATTCAAAATATATTCATTTAATATTGGAATTAGGTTTCTTGCTAGCCTCTGTACGAAAGGGAAGAATAATGGCTGCAAAATTGTGTAATGCTTGAAAATGGACACAGGGTTTGCAATTAGCTCATTCTTCTATTTCCGATGCTGGCAGCGCATGAACTTCCTGCTACCGGCATATTTAAATGATTGTGGGGTGCAGCCAACACTGGCTGCATGCCTGAGCCAGGAGTGCAAAACCATAAGAGGCTAGCATTAGTCTAAGTTAGCCTGTGTCTTGTTAAAGCAGTCTGCATCTCTTCAACAGAAGGTACATTTTGGTTGGAGCAAGTTTTGCAAGTCATGCAGCTGGGGAAGACTTGAGAATGGAACAATATGGTTTCCAAAATTTTCCAGTGCTGCACTGGAGTCTCTGGTTTAGCTGGTGGATAATGGATCCATCCACAGGGAACTAGGAATCCCTCCAGATAAACTTTACAAACATAATGGGACATGACAGCCGTGACCATCAAGATCTTGAGGATCTGGGTGCAGTGCCGCAAGAAGTTCTGTGATCTCATATGGGTAGTCAAGGTAAGTGTACGTACCATCAAATGTCATATACTACCAACCATCACTGGCCTCATACACCATCAGTGCATCTCACTCCCATCAGTGGCCTCCCAACAGTGTCTATCAATTATAAACTCATATTTCATATTCAATGCTTCACCCCACCCTCTCATTACTGCAACCTCGCATATACATAACTCATAGTTTGCATACAGTTCCAACTATTCAGCCATGGCAACTACACCAAATCACAAAAACACATTATACCACATTCAATGCCAATGGCACAATGGTATTGCCACTGAACTAGTAATCCAGAGATCCAGGATGATGTTCTGGGGACCTGGGTTCAAATCTCACTGTGGCAGGTGGTAAAATTTGAACTCAATAAAAAAAATCTGGAATTAAAAGTTTAATTGTGACTATGAAATCATTGCTGATTGTCATAAAAACCCAGCTGATTCCCTATTGCCCTTTAGGGAAGGAAATCTGCTGCTCTTACATGGACTGACCTACTTGTGATTCCACATCCACACAGCACTCTTAAATGCCTTTTGAAATGGTCCAGCAAGTCACTCAGCCCAAGGGTAATTAGGGAAGGGCAATAAATGCTGGCCCAATACACACCATCCATATCCCATGAAATGTATATTTTTTTAAGTCACAGACATACTTTCCTTTTTCTTGAAGAACAAGGCAAGGTTTAACTGTAGGTAGCAACATCTAACCAGCAGAGAACAGACAGAGCACATGTCCCTATCCCCATGGATAAGATGGTATTTGGCCTTTCCATGGCTGACAGCAGACTTAAAACTATCAATGATCACGATCTGCTCATGTCTGGTTCTGCTTTTCACATTTTGCTGCCTCTTCTTCTCACAATTTCTTTTGATTCACAAGCTCTATTGTAAGTTGCACAAACATGTGTTTCGCGTTTTTCAGCCCTTTCCTCGCCATAACACAACCTTTATGTCTGTCTCCATTCAGACATCCAGGAACGGCAACTTGGCAAGACAGTGATGAAGGAGAAAGAGATAGAAGAACAGGAAGACAGTCGTGAAAAAGAAATATCATCACTTGCTCTCATACTCCATCACCAGCTGTGATGCTGGCATTGCGTGTAGAGGGCAGCTTAGAAGTGGGATCTGCAAGTAATGAGGCATTGGGCAAAATTTTCCCATCCCGCCTGCCATGGGGATTGTAGCAGGCGGATCAGGACTATGCAAAGATCCGCTGATCTTGGGTGGAATTTGCTGGTCTTGGGGGCGAGCGCAGTCAGAAAATCCCAGAGTGTGCTGCAGCCAGAGCACGGAACAAGAGTAGCACAGGTGACAACTCACCAGAGGGCTCACTTGCGTTCTGTAGCAACAGATTCAGATGGGGCTGGTCACAAAACATGGATGACGTGTATTTGGAATCAAATTCTGGTGCACTGGAAGGCCTGCCAGAAATTCTACCATTCATATCAAGAAGCAAGGAGGAATCCTGGACCCTGCTGATGTTCGCTACCAATATTTATGGAACACCATCCTTATCAGCAAATTTTGCTATAAATTGGTTGGCTGTAACAAGGAAGGCTGACACCAAGGATGGGCAGTTTTCATCTTTTAGATGGGCACACAGTGCATGCTCACAAATATGATAATAAATTACTTGCAGTGCTCAGGAATGGGATGCGTGCATATCCGATTAGAACAGCCTCAGTACTTTTTATTGCGTGCTAATCTTTTGTGGGAAATAATTTTCTAGCATTTAATGTGCCTCCTTTAACTATTGTTTCTCCTCCAACGTAAAACCAAAATGATACATTTATCATGAGAATTATGAGTGTAAACTCTAACCGTATTCAAAAGAAATTGATGAGAAAAAGTTTGCTGCCATTTCAGATCACTCTTGAAACACCAAACAAATCACTTCCAGCACTGCTGCTACCATGGCTTGTTTTAAAATGACTGACAATATCATTGATAACACAGGAAACTTTCCTCTGTTTCCAGCTGTGATTGAGAGCAATATGCAATTATATGTATGACCATTGGAGGGAGCCTAGGCTTGGAGCAAAACCTATCATTTGTTTGCTACAGAATCAACCAGAATGATACAGTGACTGAAACATTGATCTCAACAGGAATATATATAATGCTGGCTATGTTCTAAGCAGTGTAATGTCTCCTTAACTCTATTTGAGTTTTGATCAGATAGGCTCCAGATCCACACAGTTCTCAATGCACCATTTATCTTACAACAATTTTATGCCCTGCCACAATATGAAGTGGACCATGATGGCAACAAGGTTTTAAGACTTTAATTCACAAAACAGCTGTTTGAAATTTGTTCCCATCCTTCCTTGGTGGTTAAGTAGACATTTCTGGGTCATAAGGATGATTTCTAAATGTGTTTTTATTTCTGTGCTGGCAGGCTTGTTGAATGTTTACAAACCCCTTTTGGCTCTGGGAATATGAGGTCATAATACTCTCAATGGTGTATTGTGATATGTATTAGAATTACCCCTGCACTTGCCTGGTTCTACTAGATAATTGCAATTGTAGTGTAACTTGGAAAGAAACTATTATACAAAGCTAAAATTCCATTCATGAAGTTTTAAATTGAATTGTTTTCTCAGTTCTGTAATTGTTTTCAAACCATACCCATTCTTCCCACCCCCACTCTTCCACCCCATCACCACAATGATCTGTTACTTATATGTCATCATGAAAGCTGTTGATGGGAGGCAGGGGGAGGAGAATGAGAAGTCATTTCAGGGAGGAATTCCATTGACCCCATCATATTGTCCTCACGCTTGATCCATCTTCTTGCATGGTGGTGGTTGCTCATCACAATCGCTGTTCCTGGAAATGGAGGGTAGAGAGAAAGAAAATCTGTAGGGAACATGTGCCAACTCTATTTGAGTGCAGTGGATCAGACAATGATGCACCAGCTGGTAGAGAAGAAGAGAGAGCTTGGTGGGAGCAATGAGAAGGTAATTGGCCTTTACCCACTTTACCCTGCACTACTGCCATGGTATCATCCAATTTTTGTTGAATGTACCCCTTGAAGTTGGTTACTCTCAAAACATCCCTTTTCCCGGATGGGAAGACAGCTCCTACTGAATATGTTCATAGAATCAAGGGATATGGGTGGTGCTGGGTGGACCAGCATATATTGCCCACCCCTGAGGTAATTTAAGAGTCAACCACCTTGCTATGGATCTGGAGTCACATGTAGGCCAGACCAGACCAGGCTAAAGACATTAGTGAACCAGGTGGGTTTTACAACAATGATTTCATGGTCATCAAAAGACTTCTGATTCTAGATTTTTATTGGATTCAAATTTCGCCATCTGCCATGGTGGGATTTGAACCCAGGTCCCCAGAGCAATTACCCTGAGAGTCAGGATTACTAGTATAGTGCCAATACTATTACACCACTAGCTCCCCATATGTGGTGTGTTGAAGCATTTCAGCAGCATCAACATTATTTGCTTTCTAGCTTAATTGAAAAATCTTGACTTTTTGTTTGGACAGCAAATGCCACTTTACACCCACTCTTGCTGTGATTCAATCAGGTCTTCAACTCAGGTTGGCATTTAGTTATTGAGAACTAAATACAATATTAAATATATGATTAATTGAAAATCATGGCAAATTCTTGCAACTGGTTTAAATCACTGCTAAGTGCTGCTTTGTGGGTGGGGAAGAGTTTATTTGGTTTTGTTTTAATCTAAATTAAAGACAAGCAAAATCTTTTGTCATATTTTCAGACTATTTTTATAGAAAGGCAGAAGTGAATTGAACATAAGAACATAAGAAATAGGAGCAGGAATAGGCCATCTAGCCCTTCGAGCCTGCCCCGTCATTCAACAAGATCATGGTTGATCTGAAGTAGATCAGTTCCACTTTCCCGCTTTCTCCCCATAACCCTCAACTCCCTTGTCTATCAGAAACCTATCTACCCGTGACTCATTCGGCGAGGCAGCCTCCACCATTTCAACGGGCAGAGAATTCCAGTGACTCACCACCCTTTGAGTGAAGAAGTTTCAGGAACTTCTTCACTCAAAGGGTGGTGAATCTCTGGAATTCTCTGCCCGTTGAAGTGGTGGAGGCTACCTCGCTAAATATTTTTAAGACGCGGGCTGATGGGTTTTTGATAAGAGAGGGGATTAAGGGCTATGGGGAGAGGGCGGGAATGTGGAACTGAGCCACGGTAAAAAGTCTGACAACACCAGGTTTTAGTCCAACCTATTTATTTGATAATATTCTCACAAGCTTTCGAGGGGTTACCCTCTTCGTCAGGTGAATGGAGAGCTCCATTCACCTGACGAAGAGGGTAACCCCTCGAAAGCTTGTGAGAATATTATCAAATAAATAGGTTGGACTAAAACCTGGTGTTGTCAGACTTTTTACTGTGTTTACACCAGTCCAACGCCGGCATACCCACATCAGAACTGAGCCACGACAGATCAGCCATGATCTTATTGAATGGCGGGGCAGGCTCGAAGGGCTAGATGGCCTACTCCTGCTCCTATTTCTTATGTTCTTATGTTCCTCCTCAACTCCGATCTAAACTGCACCCCCCCCCTTTATTTTGAAGCTGTGCCCTCTAGTTCTGCTATCCTTTCTAAGCGGGAAGAATCTCTCTACCTCTACCCTATCTATCCCCTTCATTATCTTATATGTCTCTATAAGATCCCCCCCTCAGCCTTCTAAACTCCAACGAGTACAGACCCAGTCTATTCAATCTCTCCTCATAGGCTAACCCCCTCATCTCCGGTATCAGCCTAGTGAACCTCCTCTGCACTCCCTCCATGGCCAAAATATCCTTCCGCAAATGCGGCAACCAAAACTGCACACAGTACTCCAGCTGCGGCCTCACCAGTGCCCTGTACAGTTGCAGCAAGACCTCCCTACTTTTATACTCTATCCCCCTCGCTATAAAAGCCAGCATCCCATTCGCCTTCCTGACCACCTGCTGCACCTGCAGGCTGGGTTTTTGTGATTCATGCACAAGGACCCCCAGGCCCCTCTGCACGGTAGCATGCTGCAGCTTTTTGCCTTTTAAATAATAATTCCTCCTACTATTATTTCTACCAAAGTGGATAACCTCACATTTGCTAACATTATACTCCATCTGCCGGGTCCTCGCCCACTCCTTCAGCCTATCCAGATCTCTCTGCAGACTTTTTGAGCTTTCCCCGCAATTTGCTTTTCCACTCATCTTTGTGCCATCAGCAAATTTCGTTACCCTACACTCAGTCCCCTCCTCCAGATCATCTATGAAAATGGTAAATAGATGAGGCCCCAGCACCGATACCTGCGGCACTCCACTAGTCACCAACTGCCAACCAGAATAGCACCCATCGATTCCAACTCTCTGCTTCCTATTAGACAACCAATACCACCTTACCCCCAACTCCGTGCACCCTAACCTTTTGCAGCAATCTTTTGTGAGGTACCTTATTAAATGCCTTTTGGAAATCTAAAAACACCACATCCACCAGTTCCCCTCTGTCTACCGTACTAGTCACATCCTCATAGAAATCCAATAAATTCATCAAACACGACTTCCCCTTAACAAATCCATGCTGCTTGGAACCCAGCAGCACGGAATTGGAACCGAGTAGAGTCTTCTAAAATTAACACATTGAAGGGCATTGCAAAATTATATCTGATATTACATTGATTTATGACTTAGATGTATACAAATGGTGTAGCCTCGAATCTAGCCGCCTAGTCATTGTTTTTCTGTGCAACAATGACCACGCTTTAACAGTAATGCATTGGCAGTGAAGCACTTGCAGACATTCTGAGGACATGAACATTGCACCATAGATAGAAGCTCTTTCCTTCTTATTTAAAATATTCCACACATCAGCTTTCTGGTCTGTGTCTGACTGTATTTGACCAATCACCATTGTTTGAAAACTTAAGCGAATTATGAGTAAGTGTACTTGAGTAATTCAGGATGATGAACTCTGATATTTTTCTGTTGCTCCACACTTACTCTCCCTGCACCCCCTCCGGTCCACCCTTAATTTACTTTAGACTTCACTTCATGTTTTCCTTTCACAGATTGCCCACGATTGGGATCTCCCAAGCCTGGAGTTGTGGGTAGTACAATTTGTGGACGATTCAGGAAGAAGCAAACAGTTTGGTTAACTCTCCATTCACCACATGAAACATTTTCTCACCACATCACTGGTGCGCAGCAGTAGCAGTGTGTACTGTCTTTGAGATAGATTGCAGCAACTTCCCAAGGCTCCTTCAGCGGCATCTTATAAATCCACAACCTCTACTATCTGAAAGGACAAGGACAGCAGGTCCATGGGAACACCACCAACCACTTGTACCCCACTAGTGTCACACATCATCTTATTATATTGGATATCCTTCCAGTCCATTCCGGCATTTTTGTTCCTATCTTTCCTCACCTAAATCAATCAGAGCATTCCTTTATTCCCTTGCCCTTTACCATTCATTTCAACCACTCCTTGTGGTATAGAGTACCTCATTTTCACCACTCTTTGAATGAAGAGATTTCTACTGAATTCACTATTGGATTTCTTGGTGATTATTACATATTGATGGTCTCTGATTATTCTCTTCCCCACAAGTGGGAACATTCCCTCTAAATCCACCTTACTGTGATTTTAAATACCTCCATTAGGTCAGCTCTCAGTTATCTTTATGTGAAGGCAGATCAGATTGAGCCCTTTCATTTTTCCCTGATATATGACATAAAGTTTATAAAGTTAAAGTTTATTTATTAGTATCACAAGTAGGCATATCTTCACACTGCAGTGAAGTTACTGTGAAAATCCTCTAGTCGTCACACTCTGGTACCTTTTCGGGTGGAGCAAAGGACAAAGGAAAGTACAGCACAAGAACAGGCCCTTCAGCCCTCTAAGCCTGTGCCGATCATGATGCCCAAACTAACCTACAAAAAACCCTTTTGCCTTTACTCGCTTCATATCCAACTGTTCCCTCCTTATTCATGTACCCATCCAGACATCTTTTAAATTTTGTTAATATGCTTGTTTCCACCACAGCCTCGAGCGGCGCATTCCAGGCACTCACCACTCTCTGTGTGAAAAACGTCCCCACACATCCTCCTTAAACTTTCCCTCTCTCACCTTGAACCTGTGCCCCCTTGTAATTAACATTTCCACCTTGAGAAATAGCCTCAGACTATCCACCCTGTCTATGCTTCTCATCACTTTGTAGACCTCTATCAGGTTTCCCCCTCAGCTTTTGTCTTTTCAGTGAAAGGAATCCTAGTTTATTCAACCTCTCTCATAGGCAATACCCTGGGGACTTGACAACATTCTGGTGAACCTTCTTTGCATTCTCTCCAAAGCCTCCATCCTTCTGGTAATGTGGCGAACAGGACTGCATGCAATACTCCAAATGCAGCCAAACCAAGGTTTTATATAGCTGCAATATGATTTCCCAACTACTGTACTCAATGTCTCAGCTGATGAATGCAAGCATGATATATGCCTCCTTAATCATTTTGACCACCTATGTTGCCACTTTTAGGCAACTGTGGACCTGTATGCCCAGAACTCTCTGTATGTTAATCTTCCTAAGGATACACTAAGGGAGAATTTAGCATGGCCAAAGCACCTAACCAGCACGTCTTTCTGACTGTGGGAGGAAACTGGAGAACCCGGGGGAAACCCACGCACAAATGGGGAGAACGTGCAAACTCTACACAGACAGTAACCCAAGCCGGGACTTGAACCCAGGTCCCTGGCACTGTGAGGCAGCAGTACTAGCAACTGCTGCTCATGGAACTTGGAAATATATTGCCGTTCCTTCGTTGTTGGTGGGTCAAAATCCTGGAACCTGCTCCCTAACAGGACAATTGCATTCTCAAAGTGGAATAGGGATAGACAATATATGCTGGCCTTGCCAGCAATGCTCATATCCCATGAATGAATATATTCAAAAAACAATGTGCTGTGCCTCAGTAATACTTGAAAGCAAACATTTATTTATAGTGCTCATATACCTTCTGCCAAGTTCCAAATTGGATATGAATGGTATAGAGAAAAAGAGTCATGCTTTGAGCAGAAATATTTTCTTTGTGGCTTATGTAATGAATTGAAGCAAATGCTTCCACAACATAAGATACAGACCATAATTGAAAATGATAAACTTCTGGGCACACCACTGAATAAAAACGCCCTGCTTGGTCTAAAACTGGATGAGTGGCAACCTTCTTTCCACATGAGTAACAGCAACAATAAGGAGCTCAGTGGCATTGATATCAAAGAGACGAACTGAATGGCAACTAGTTTACCATTTAATTCTGCTACAAGTAAAAAGTGAATCGGGAGGGGAAAATGGGGAAAAGAAAGGAGGAGTGAAAAGGATTAGGTGAGAGAGGAAAGGAAGAAATTGGAGGGAATTGAGGACAAAAGACATGAAGAGGGGAATGGAGAAAAAGAGGCTGACAGAAGGGGGCGCAAAGGGAAGGAGAAGGAATCATGGTGGGAGAAGGAAAAGGAGAGAGAATGATGGGGAGAGAAAAGGAGAGAGAATGATGGGGAGAGAAAAGGGGACAGGCGTGGAAGGTCAGACAATGGGAGAAAAGGTAGAGAGTAAGGGGGAAGAAATGAGAAGGAAAAGCGAATGGGAAGATGAGAGATTGAAGAGGGAAAAGGAGAGAGGGATGGAAAGGAGAATGAAAAGACAGGGATGTATGATGGTGGAATGGTGTGTAACGTCCAGGTAGGCGGAGGCATAGTAGAGAAGGAGACGGGGGTAGGGGCTGGGTTTTGAGAGGAAGAAGAAGAGATGCATGAGAAGGAAAGGGGTAACCTTAAGATGGAGATGGAAGGAAAGATAGCTGAAAAACAAATAAGGGAAGGAAGAATGGCGGAAAATAGTCCTGGAGAGTGAAATTGACACATGCCCAGTTTGAGATTTTTACATTTGTAGAATTACCATTATTTTTGTTTATTTGCACCCTTGGTAAGTCTGTTGAATGTCATTTTTTGGATTGACTTGGGATTGAACATTCCTCTATAATTGCTTAGTTTATGATTTTGTTTATTGTTACCAAGGAAAGTTTGGAATCACTGCTGTCTCAATCAGATCTGTTAGAATGTCTTTTCCTTTTGCCTTAGTGGGGAATCTTGTTTCTTTAATTCCAGTTAAGCCTGTGGAGAGTTTAAATGCAAAGAGCCAAACATCTATCAGAAGCTGGCCTGTCTGTTTGAGTTTGTAAGCCTGTAGATTTATGACCCTAGTTCTTCTGAAGTTAGTGCAAGTGACTTCGGCTGCTCTGGCACAATTAATTTTGAGCCCGTCAGGAGCAATGTTGTATAGTTTCAAACATTTCTGCTGCAAACACAACATTAAGACTTTTAAGCAAAACCCAAAGGGGAAAACATCTGACAATCATTACTGACTATTGTAGTTATGAGTACTTGGAATAATCTTTTATGACTAAATAAGGTTCATTCCAATTGTACATATTGACACAAAGAGGCTAAGAGTTTTATATTGCATTGCAATATCACACTTGAAAAATACAGAGCTTTTTGACCAGTATAACCTCTAAGTATGAGAAAAATCTGTCCATTATATTTCAAGATACAATATTTACATTGGCACTGATAGTAGTCATTTTGTTACATCAACAAAACTGATGTTTAATCAATAAATACATTATTAGCAAATCAGTTAAGCAATGAAAATGAAACGTAAAAAAAAATCCATTCTTTAATGCTAATAGCTTTCCAGTAAATATTTGAGAGGCATTTGTGAAAATTGATTGTCACTAATCAAGATTTCATGGGACAAAATGTAATGGATTGATTCAAACCGGAATCTAATAGGGTGAAAAGAATGCAGAAGTGCAACAGATTGCAACTGATTTCCAAATATAAATCAGGATCAACCAATTGAATCACCAGAAGGTACGTTTCAACTTTGAGTCATTTTTTGAACACAGTTGTGTCTTGTTGCAACTATTCTTATGTTAAAGGACAAGTCAACATTCTATTGTATACATAGTGCTGCAGAGGAGCCTTATTTTCTTGTGGAGAACCACTGTAATCACTAGAGAGAAGCTATTAATCATCCTGGAGATACCAAGCTTATTAGTTCAAATTTAATTCATTGTTTTAATCATAGTTTTGATCCATGACATAATAAAAGAGAACCAAATAAACAAATCTGAGATTCTGTGCCAAAACAAACACATCCCTTCAAAGACTCCATTGAACATTGTGACATTGAGAACAGCTAAATTCCTCACTTAATGAGCTTGCTTGGGGGATTGAGTTCTCTTTTCAAATGCATAAAATTCAACAAAGTCTTGGCATTTGATTTGTTTTTTAATTGAAGAGCAAAACAAAAAAAAATCTGAGAAGAACTTTCCAACAACAACTGTTGAGTACCAACATGTTAAAGTGTAAATTTGATTTTATTTATTATTGTCATATGTATTAGCATACAGTGAAAAGTATTGTTTCTTGCTATACAAACAAAACATATCATACATACAGAAGGAAAGGAGAGGTGCAGAATGCAGTGTTACAGTCATAGCTAGTGTGTAGAGAAAGATCAACTGAGTATAGGTCCATTCAAAAGTCTGATGGCAGCAGGGAAGATGCTTTGCTTGAGTTGGTTGGGTAATTAATAGGCCAGTGATTGGCTTTAGAAGACAAGGGATAATTATTGCTCTTTGGCACCAAAAGACATCTAATGTCAACTGCAAAAATCTATTGTCAGCATATTTTCTTGTTTGCATGAATGTTTGAATTTAGGATGGGACAAGGAAGAACCTAATGGAAAACTAAGATTCCTCCTGGAAAATTGGCTACTTATTGTTAACAACTTCAGTGCTCCACAAACCCTATACCTCCCAAGTAAGAGAATTTTATTTATTAGTTTCACAAGTAGGCTTACATTAACACTGAAATTAAGTTACCTTGAAAATCCCCTAGTTGCTGCACTCCGGCACCTATTCGGGTATACTGAGGGAGAATTTAGCATGGCCAATGCACCTAAACAGCATGCCTTTCAGACTGTGGGAGGAAACTGGAGCATCTGGAGATGACCACACTAATATGAGGATAAAGTGCAGACTCTCCATTGACAGTGACTCAAACTAATAATTGAACCTAGGTCCTGGATGCTGTGAGGCAGCAGTGCTAACCATTGTGCCATCGTGCCACCCTTAATGGTTGCTGAAGTTTCACCTTCATGTTTCCAGCAAACTAATTTTCCTTTGTGCATAAAAACCCAAGAAGTTCTTCATTCAGCACTCTTGTTCTGTCAACAACTGAGTGCAAAAGACAAAAGCAATTTAGTGTCTGTAGCTTTTTCTTTCTTTTGATGCTTAGTCTACATTGGACAAAATTGTAATTGCCATGGGAAGATGGGTTCAGGTGCTTGCAAGGAATCAAATCCCCAAAAGATGAGATTGGATCGGGCTCCTGAAAATATCTTCTGGGTTTCACCCAGGGGAGTTTGCAGGTGAGAGGAGAATCCTCTTGGAACTATTGTGTAAGTATTTGTGTTGCATTATGGGGTTTTATGATTATTATATTTTGGAACTGTAGCTTTAAATTTAAGCTAAATGAAGTGCTTATGTAACCTAATCTGCAGTCTGTCTGACAATACATCTGGATGGTTTGATTGTTAGAGGTCAAAGGAAGGCTTAGATTGTTGTACTGAATAGAAGGTGCAAAGTATTTACACTTGGAGAAAATGACAGCAGTCAGATTTTGCAATGTGTTGACTCTGAGGCTTGGATTTTCACCGAGTCACTTTAACTCAGGTGCCCTTTAATAATGGCAGGCGGCCTGGATTCCAGGATTCCTGACCCCATTCATAGGCTGCCTGGTTTCCGAGAGAGCCTTTAAATGGTACATGCTGCTTCTTGTCAGAACCATGTCCAGCACTCCTGACTTCAGCTCCATTGCAGT
The DNA here is from genome assembly GCF_965287045.1 of Carcharhinus amblyrhynchos. Classification (NCBI taxonomy): domain Eukaryota; kingdom Metazoa; phylum Chordata; class Chondrichthyes; order Carcharhiniformes; family Carcharhinidae; genus Carcharhinus; species Carcharhinus amblyrhynchos. The sequence continues at coordinate 94,661,931 of NC_137326.1, read as the reverse complement.
GATAGGCATCACCTACTCCTTCACAATGGTGGAGTCAGAGATTGAGCCAAGGTTTTAAAAAGTTCTGATTCAGCCCTCTGAGATAAGTCATGAATCTTAGAGTGCATGAGGGGACATTTTAAAAGATGCTTGAGCAGCCAGTCAAAGAATGTGATATTATATGACATAGGTTGCAAGCTTAAAAATTATACTCTCTTCACTGAAGTCTCATCATTTTTATTTCATAAAGAAAAGCAACAGTCCTACTACAAACATAGCTCACGGGTTGGATTTTACATGCCCCGGCTGGGCATATTTTTACCAGAGAGGGCACATCAAATAGGATGGGTGCCCAGCTCAACACCTTCTCATCCACCCCAAGCTCACCCCCATAACACTACAGTTGAGTGGGTGTCAAAATCACAAGCCTGCCCACCATATGCCAATCAATAATTAAAGATTAACTAAGCTTGTTGACAAACCATTTGACCCTGATGATATTCTGCCCATGTGATTAGGTGGATTGGCCACGCTAAATTACCCCTTAGTGTGATGTGCAGGTTGGGGGATTGACGGGGTAAATGCATGGCGTTAAGGGCTTGGGGGTTGTGGGGGGTTGCGGGGAGGAGTCAGCCTGGGTGGAGTGTGCTGTCGGAGAATGCAGACGTGATGAACTTAATTTCCTCCTTCTGCACTGTAAGGATTCTATGATAATACAATTGGTGTGGGCAGAAGTGGACAGCCCATTGTTTGAATAAAACTTTTATAAGTGTGGAAAGGATCTTTGGGGGTTATCTTTGTGCTTGGGGGCCAGCTCACCTCAGATAGTAACCCTCTTTCCTACCAACTTGCTCCCAAAACCTATCACCACCCCCCATATGCTGCATGGCCAGACCCTCCCTCCAATCCCTCAGACCCACCTGACCTGAGATCCATTGGGATTTCTTGGGACTGGTTGAAGTCCCAGCAGCAGCCTCTATTGAGCTCTTCACGTTACTGGACTGCTCAAGCCGCTGGCCAACATTCCTTCCTTATAATTCAGCCCCAAGCCTGAGCGGTCATTCTACTTTTGAGCAGTAATTTCAGAAACACTTTAAAATGCTGGGGACAACAGATTGGAATCTACTGGACATCAAATGGGAGTTGGTAACAAATGCCCAATTCGGTCTATAAGTTTTACACAGCCTCATTCATGCTAAGATAAATGGGTGCACCAAAACAGCAAAGTCACATTTTCCAGAATTTCCAAAGTATAATAAATACAGGCTGAAATATCAGCTGGAATTTTCCAACCTTGCTTGGAGCTGGGATTTTCCAGTCCCACTGCAGAGAATTGAGATTTGGCAGTGCAGCAGTAGCAGGCTGTGCCAGATTGGAGAATTCCAGCCTTCATTAGGAAAGACAATAATAAGACAATAAATTAGGACATTTAACCTTAAATATACCAGAAGCTATTTTTGGTTGTATATTTTGGAGTGGTGTATTAGAGGCCGCATACAAACAGACTGTCGCTGTTTTATCTTAAAGAAATTATCCATGATTTACAGGTACAATGATTTGAATTAACAACTGCTAATACAGAAATGTAATTAGTTATCTAAACTGCTAACAAATAGCAATCAAAAAAAAATTGTAAAGAAACAAATGATTATAACTGGAGCAAACAAACATCTGACTTTCATTAATCAATGCTTTGTGTTTGCATGAAGAACAGGGCTGTGATGGAATGTATCTTATTAAGAAGATGGGCCATCATCCAATATTATTTGTGAAAGAATCTTTATAAACCAGAACATGTTTACTGACAGAAAACTGTGGCTCAGCTAAAAATACCATAGACTCAACTCAATTTCTAGATGGCAGCTGTGGCTTAATGGTCACACTCTCATCTCTAAGCTGTGTTTTATAATCCAACATGAGAATGCAAAATGTAGACTTTGTTAAGAGCGAAAGTTGAGTACTTCAATTTGCAATTAATCTTAGAGTTTTTGCGCATTGGCAGGCAGGGAGTAGCTGCACATTCTCAGTTCTGCGCCTTTTACATTTTTTGGGCCTAGTGCAAGAAGGGAAAAGCAGCATGAAAACCTTGATCAGGTAACCATAAATGACTCACCTTAGAAGGCAAGTGTCCCAAGCAGTAGACAGAGAGATCGTACAGAGAGAGATCTCAGTTCAGTTAAAAAAGAGGAGCAGAGAAACAGGCTCCAATCAGGAAAGGGCTGTGAGGAGCAGACTTTAAGTGAAGAAAGCAAGCTAAGGTTGGGTGACTACACACTATGGTTTACTAGGACAGAGATAAGCAGTGACTTTCTGCTCAGCAGGGCCAAAGGTCTGAAGTTATGCCTGTGAGTTGGTGCTTTAGGAATCCAAGACATGGCATCTCAAGAGATGAGATTGAAAACCTGCAACATGAGTCATTGTGATGTCATCTGAGTTCAAATGACTTCTGGCGAAAAGCCCCTGGTTCGATCTTCGAAGGTAAGTACTGGAAATGCTCATGAGAGAGGCAGAATTTCAGTGAGATTGATTTACTCACAATGTTATTGGACACCTGGGTGGGTTGTTGAAAAATCCGTGGGTTCTTTTTGGCTGCATTTGGTTTTTATTGCACATATTGATGTATTCAACCAGAGTTTGCCCATTATTTTACATTCACCTGATATTAACACTGAATGATAGAGTGTAATGCTGGATATTGTAAATTGTTTTATCTTTTTTGACTTGTATAGTAAAGTTTACTTTTGTTTGTGGAATCTTGTGGCTTTATTCACTTAGTAAGCGTCCTAAATCTCAAACGTTGCTTACTTTAAACAAAATGTTATTGGAACCCAACTGAATCTTACCAAAAATCTGGTCAACCATCATAACATTCTGTCTAACATCAATATCATAAGAAGGGATTATCTGGTTATTATCACATTTCTGTTTGTGGGACTTTGCTTACAACAATTGACTGCCACGTTTTCTACAATGTGCAATGACTGCACTGAACAAATATTTCATTGGCTGTAAAGTGAATTGGGATGCCTTAAGGTTATGACAGGCACTAGATGAATTCAAGACTTTTTTTCTTTGTCTGAATGCAAGTGTAAAAGTTATTTTTTTTAACAAAGGTACATCTGAATAAGTTGTCCAAAAGTGATTTTTTATGTGTATGTGTTTTTAGTGTGTGCGTGCGCAAGCGTAATGGTGTATGTGCTTGAATCTGCAAATAGTTTGCATTTACTGCTCGTGCAGTGAGAGTCCCAATATTTTATCCACATTGTATTGAATAAGTACATATTCAGTTCATTCAAGATCACTTGTGTGAAAGTGTATTACAAGTGTCTGGAACAAGCTGCCAGAGGTAGTAGTAATTTTATCTTTTTGAAAGCATTTAGATAGTTGCATGGGTAAGATGTGTACAGAGGGATATGGACCAAATGCAGGCAATTGGGATTAGCTTAGGGGGTTAAAAAAAGGGATGACATGGACAAGTTCCTGTTTCCATACTGTAAACCTCCATGACTCTAAGGCAATAATTAAGGTGATGGTGTAAAATGCTTCATCAGTTTTATCTAAATTCAAAGAAATTGTATAAATTTTATCCCAATTAGAAGCTTCTAATATTCATTATTAAAGCTGCAAAGTAAACATCATTTTTTAAATAATTCTCTTGTGAACTTTATTACAACATTCTGTCCCCCCTCCACCCCCACAGCCTCCACCACCCCCCCCCCCCCCCGTCTCAATCCTGTGTTCATTCCTTGTTCTCAAACAAATCTGACATTTTTGATTTATATTTCTCCTTCAGTTAATTTGAAAACCTTTGTGCAGAGAACTTCTCTATATTGTGCTCTTCTGATGTCAGTCTCTCATAGTTCATCTGTTCTCTGCACTTCATTAAGACTTCTGGTTGTTTTTGGGCTCCGCTCCCATTTCCCTCAAAACGAATTTATCCTGCTCCCTTGTAATCTGATCAATCTCCCTTCCTCAGATTACTTTTTCCTGAAATTTTAATCAACTTTACCCAATCCCAAAGAACTTTTCTAACCACTGACCCTTGGCCATTCATTTGTTATTTTATCAGAGTTAAGTTATGAAAGCTGCTGTGAACTCTCAAATTATCCATTACTTGACAGTGTTGTTCTCATCCATAATTATGCATGTAAATGTGACTATTCCATTGAAGAATGTTTGGGTCTTTGAAATGAGACCAATGCAGCCATCTTCCCGCTCATGTGGATGGAAAAGATCTGATGGTGATACTGTGAAGAAAGGCAGGGCAGTTAACTCTGGAGTCCTGGCTAATATGTATCCCTCAGTCAAGGTCACAAGATAAGATTATCAGGCCATTATCATTGTGGAAGTTTGCCGTGCACAGATTGACTGCTGTTTTTTTCTATTTTACAACAGGGCTGCACTCCAAACGTGCTTCACAGTGCTCTGAGTTCTTCAACAGTACAATAAAAATGCAAGTCTTTCTTTATCCTTTTTTTCCTCTCTTCTCTCACTCCATCTACTGTCCTGATAACCTTGTGGTCCATATGTATTGCATCTCTGCAACTTTGCTCTTGAGCACTGATGAAGTACATTTCCAAAGACTGACTTGTTCTGAGATTTTGCATTTTAAAACTTGTGGCAATTCTCTGCACTTCCCCTTTCCTGCACTCATATATTCCTAATGAGCTGCAGTTCCTAAGGGTACCTTCATCCTTTTAAATGTTTATTTATTCCATTCAATTCATACACAATACAATTATCATGATCATAGCATTTATGACAACTGCAGCATGCAAGTAGATCAGTACATATAGATTATTATATGTTTGTATGCTGGGCAGTGGGTGGAGAGGCAGGGGGGGCCTTAAACATTTGCTTGAAGGTAGAGAGAGAGAAAGGGAAAAAAAGTGGGTCATGACGTCAAAAAAAGTCCAGAAAGTTGAATCCCCATGTTCTACACTGGGATAATTCCAACTAATTACCGACTTTACATAGTTACACTGGGGACTGTTGATTTGAGCAGACTGACCATTAAAGTTTAAAGTTTATTTATTTTTGTCACAAGTAGGCTTACATTAACACTGCAATGAAGTTACTGTGAAAATCCCCTAGTTGCCACATTCCAGCACCTGTGCAGGTACACTGGGAGAGAACTTAGTGTGACCAAAGCACCTAACCAGCACATCTTTCAGACAGTGGTAGGAAACTGGTGCACTCAAAGGAAACCCATGCAGACACAGAAAGAATGTGCAGACTGCACACAGACAGTGACCCAAGCCGAGAATCGAACCTGGATCCCTGGTGCTGTGAGGCAGCGGTGCTAACCACTGTGCCGGTACAGAATTTGAGATTACCTGACACCTTAAAAAATGATGTACAAAACCAATCGTCAGTTACTTGCACTGTATTATCGCAGAGAATTGCTATCAAATAGAAATGTTTTTCACAACAGACTTTAACAAAAGTTTTGTTAAGCAGATTCATATATCTAGGAGTATTGAATGCTACAGTTCTGGGACAGTGTATCTTATCGATGTATGGACTAAAGTGGTTTTTAGATTGACCAGATGTACATTACAAAGATTTCTGGTAGGTTATGAATGGCAGAATTCAGCTGGAACATTTTAGAGATAGTGGGGAGGCGGGGGAGGTGGCCGCCATATTTCCCACTGTGATGGACTGCATGAAATCCAGCTCCAAGAATGGAGCTTTGTATTCCTCCACACGTAATACTCCAACACATCGGAACAAGTTGAATCGAAACATGTAAATCGCTTTCTGTCTGGAATGCACTATGGAAACTTAAAAGAGCAATAGCTCTAAACCCGTAATATAGTGGCTTAGAAAGTAAAAGGGAATGATCCAGCGTGACAAAGGCTTTACCAAAATCCATGGAAACCCTGACTAACTGTTCTTTCTGCGTGCCGGAGTTTCATATCTTATCGGACATGTCAGAGAGCACTAAGTCAATGGAATGATGCTGTCTGAAACCATACCAGTCTGAGTTCATTGGATTTTGATGTGACAAATAGGAAAATAGGCCAGAATTCCCTGACCTCGCCCGCAACTGGGATTATCTGGTCCCACTGCTGCATAAAGAAATTTGGCTGAGAGCCAAATTTTTCATTCTCATGGACAGCAATGTCCCAACATTGGAGCATTTCGGCCATAGTCTTTCATAAACCATCTAGAACATTGTTGATGTGCTCAGCCCTCATCTGAATATTGACTGGTTGCTTGAATCAGTTCATCTTATAATTTTTGTTGCTGGCCGATGTTACAATGGTATCAATTAATGGTCAACATCAGGGATTAAATCACATTACTTGGTCTGATGTTATTATACCACACGAATAGAAGTGCAATGATATTGGGTTTCATGTTACTGAGCATTACAATGGAATAGCATATCTTGTGCAAACTCTAATATAATTACAATGTAGCTGAAAACCTAAGCTGTAATATATCTTTACTATCAATGAATTACTTATTAGATTTTTGTGGAATTAAAAGAACAGAGTATTGAAAACATGTAGAATGGAGATAAGATCACTGTCGAGTTGAGTGCCAAAACACACACAAATACTTTAGTAAAGAAACCTGCCAAGAAAGTGACCAAAATACATCAATTAAAGGAATATCTCTGTAAAAAGACAAAAATAAATAAGTATTGAATGCTCATTTAATTTTAGTTTTACATAATATTCTGTTGTTTGCTTTTTATTTACTTGTTTAAATCAGAAAAGAATTCCTTTGAGGATTGTTGTTAAGTGAGTGCAATATTATGTTCATGGATACAATTCCTGGCCCTGCTAGGTTTGTTATAGAATCCCTACAGTGCAGAAGGAGGGCATTCAGCCCATCAAGTCTGCACTGACCACAATCTCACCCAGGCCCTATTCATGTAACCCTACATATTTACCCTGCTAATCCTCCTAATACTAGGGTCAATTTGGCATGGCCAATCAACCTAACCCACACAGCTTTGGACTGTGGGAGGAAACTGGAGGAAACCCACGCAGACATGGAGAGAATGTGCAAACTCCACACAGTGACCTGAGGCTGGAATTGAATCAGGGTCCCTGGCACTAACCACTGTGCTATCATGCCACCCTTCCAACCCCAAAATTAATGATAAAGAGTTTCTGCAGTTGTGGGAGCAACATTAATACAATGACTTTAAAAAAAAGGGATTAAAGATGTTTGCTATTGTTCTTCTGTATTCTCTGTTTGAAAGGGTTCAGAGAAAAAAATATCTCCTGGTCATATCCTTGTTTATATGTTTTCTGTGAAATCTGCTGCTGCTTCGCTGTATTGCTCACTTTGTGCTCCTACCCAGGATGAATTTATTCCCCAGTGTCTCACTGGCATAGTTCATAACTTTGTGTATCTAAAAATTTCGTATGTTTTTCTTCCGTTCTCTCTTTGAAGAAGAGGTTATTGGAGCTATTTCCTGATGGCTCTATGATTACCGTAGTGCAACAGTACTGAAATTTTTTTTTACAAAAAGCAAACAGCATACTTACACTTGTGGAGTCGCTTAAAGCAGTTTTACAGTGAGACCCAGCTCATGTAAAATAGGGCTGTTTTCAACTGTGCAGCTTTTCAATTTTAGTTTTCTGATTTCAAGCTTACTCAGAAAAATGGGGTGGAGGGATAGTGAGTTGTCAGTTACACAAGCAAATAATCATAATGAATGGTTATGCTGGTGGACAATGGTGGCATGGTAGCATAGTGGTTAACACTACTGCCTCACAGTGTTAGGGCTATGCTGGGTTCGATTCCTGGCTTGGGTGACTGTGTGGAGATTGCACGTTCTGCATGAGTTTCCTCCAGGTGCTTTGTTTTCCTCCCATATTCTGAAAGACGTGCTGGTTAGGTGCATTGACCCAGACTGTGGCAACTAGGGGAATTTCACAGTGACTTAATTGCCATGTTAATTGTGACTAATAAATTAACTTAAACACCTTTAAAGAAAATAAAAACTTGCTTTCATGTATCACCTTTTGTAAGAACATCGCAAGGCACTTTACACAGAGTACACTTTACAATATAACAAAAAGAGCAGCCAATGTGTGCACAGAAAGCTCCCATTAATGATCAGGTTGCCTGCTCGAGTGAAATGGATTGGAAGATAAACATTGGCCAAGAAGTCGGGGATAATTCCCCTGCTGTTCTTGGAAATGGGAACCATGTGAATTTTGTATCTATGTGAGAGGACATACAGTTTAGCGTATCATCCAAAAGCCTCCTCAACACCCTTACTGTTACTCTTGTGTAGAACTGAGAGGATGTCTGTAACATCCTCTCTGTTCCACACAAGAGCATCAGCTTTGATTTTGTGCTCAAGTCTTGGAGTGGGGCTTAATCCCACAAAATTTTGATATGGTGGTATGGGCGGGGGTGGGGTCACACAGAATGGGGATAAGAGTGCTGCCAACTAAACCACAGTTGACATATAGTATATGGAAAAAACTTGCCTCCTACATTTGGACCATAGTACTCTAACAAACAGTAGCCCTCCCCAATAAAAAGCAAAGTGCACCCAGGGACCCTGCAGCTTTGAAAGACCGCATAAGTCAGAAAAGCTGTGGTTAGACCCACATCTAAATCTAAAATAAGGAGCTTACCTAATAATGAATTTACAGCGTTTTGGACCTCGAACAGGCTAGCACTGCTGCCTCACAATGCCAGGGACTCGGGTTCAATTCCGACCTTGGGTCACTGTCTGTATGGAGCTTGCGTGTTCTCCCTGTGTCTGCTTGAGTTTCCTCTGGGTACTCTGGTTTCTTCCCACAGTCCAAAGATGTGAGGGTTAGGTTGATTGGCCATGCTAACTTGACCCCTAGTGGCAGTGGAATTAACAGGGTAAAATGTGGGGTTACAAGGTTAGGATCTGGGTCGAATTGTTGTCAGTGCAGACTTGATGGGCCGAATGGGATTCTACGAAGTAAGGAAGAATAGAGTGGTAGAATATGGGATTATATTTGTGCCATTCTTTAAGAACCCCTAACTCAAATTTTAAAGTAACTTCAGTTTGCCAATTTGAAGCTGTTCTGGCATTTCAGTGTGACCAGCAAAATCACCTCCTGACATGAATCTCTGTGTAACTGGAAGCACTACTGCTGTCTCATTAGATGTGCACCCAGGGGAAGCAATGAGTGAAGAACATAACCAGGCAGTTAATATTAGATAACAAATTGATTTGGGTCAGACTCGTGTGTGTGATGCTGCTGTATCTGAAGAGAGAGGGTGACGAAAGTAAAAGGGACCAGTATTCCTAACATTCCTGTCCTTTATGTTGCAGTTAAACCATTAACTGAGGGTCGGCGGACATAAGTTCTGCAACATCTGTCAGAGGAGATGGCCATATGGCAGAATGACTAAATGTGTAAGCAAAGTTGCCAGCAGCTACTGGTATTTAAACAAATAATTCATTGGAGCTTAGCCAAGTATCTTATCAGCACAGGGTCCCTTTCTGTTTAGGCAGCAGCAATGGCAATAGCACTCCCTTTGATCAGTATCAAACATGATGCCTGATTGATTTTCCTGTCCTGACATCCCCCTGATGTTTGCAGTTGACAGATTGTGTCTTGTAAAGTCATTTGCTGAGATTAGGATCTGTGGAGGGACTTTCATCTCTACTACTTCCATCACCTCCGTGCATTAAACCAAATTGCTGTCTTAATCTGGTAGCATTTAATAATTTATAATAATCACCACGGATTAAGTGATATTAACGTAACAATGATCTACTGTTTGCTTGAGTACCCCTTGAGACCATGTCTGCAATGTCTTCGCATTTTTTAATTCCTTCAATAGGTAATACTGTTCATCAGATACCTCTGTATTAGTTCAAAAGATGAAAGTAATAAGTCTTTCCAACCTTCTTTATTGTTTATAAGAACAATATTGCATCAATGGGGCATTTTCAGGTAACTATTGTTGTGTTATTGCATTGTATAAAATGTATACTGTGAATCAATTGAAAGTTAAAACAAGGGCATTCAACAAAGGCAAATGAGTAACTTTAAGGCATTCTTAATGCTACCTCAGTGCATTGGCATGTTGATTACATGTATCTGGATGAAATTCAGCAAATGAATAAGTCTGTAAGTTAAAAGAGAAATTTAAAAAGTCTGTCTATCTCTAGAAATATTAGATTAAACGGATATGGAAACAATGTTTTGAAGCTAGTGAGAAGGCCACTTTTATCTTTCCATATGAATTATTTCACTACTGATTACAAGCCAACCAGTCCATTTCTAACATTTCAGCAAATCTGGTCAGCTACTGTTGTGTTGCATTTGCGCAAAAGCCTAGTTTGCAGCTATGACTTCCATCATACTACAGTGTCAATGCAGATCTTGAGAGGTATGATATTGTTGTGGTTATGTTACTGGATTTATAATCCTCAGGTTTAGACTAATGATCCTCAGAAGGCGAATTCCAATTTCACCATGGAAGTTTGAGAATGTGGAGCTGAATAATATAGTTTGGGACCAAAAAGGCCTCTGCACCCACAAGATGGTGACATCTGGGCCCACAGTTGGGCATGCTCTGATCATGTGTTAATTCTGGCAATTAATGGTGAAGATGGAATATAGGCTTTTGTGAGTGCTGGAGGGCAGGATGTCCGTTCTTGGAGGCTGGAGGCTGTGAACCAGATCAAGGTCACAGCCAGCTGCTTTCAAACCCCCCTGGCATGGGACAATATCAGGGATCCATCAGCTGAGCAATTTTGTTGATCCATTTTCTAAAGAGAAGATTTTTCAGTCTTGCAAGTTCAGTGAAGTTAAACTTAGGTGATCTGCAAACGATGTCTTTTGTGGTGGCATAACTTTTAAATTTCAGCAAGTCTCCCACCTTTTGGCATAGATGAGTTATACTTTTGTTACAGGTTTCGATACATAGATGTCTGTGATATCAGAATGAGGAGAGAGGCAGACCAGCAGGGCCACATCAGCCCTTAGATTCATTGGAGCCTTCCTGTGTGCAGTTTTTGATAGAAGTGAGCAGTTCATGCCAACTGCTGGCAAGGGGAGGAATCCCAACCAGGTACATGCAGTGTGGGAGGAAGTGGCCAAAATGGTCAAAATGAGTTGTAGTGAGGAGGACTTGGGCCTTGTGAAATAAGCCAAAGTTATTATTGCATTATTATAAGCAATTTTGGTCCAGTGTGCTACATGTCACACTAGCAAAGCAGGAGGTAATTGAGACCTGCTGCTTATCAAAGGAACATGATTTCACAAGAATACAACTGTTCTGGACCACATCATTGTGCATTTCAAGCACTGTTCTAGTTATACAAGGGGTGGCTTACAGGATCATCTTATGATGTGTGAGCATATGCTCCAGGCTGGCACATGCTGGTCTGATGATGTGTTGGAGACAGTCTATATGACTGGTTGAAATATTTGATGAATGCACTTCAACAATGGACAAAGTATTGCACAGGAACAGGCCCTCCAAGCCTGTGCTGATCATGATGCCCTAACTAAACTAAAAAAAACCTTCTGCCCTTACTTAGCCCTTATCCCTCTATTCCCCCCATATTCATATACCCATCTAGATGCCACTTACATGTTGTTAATGTGCTTGCCTCCACCACCTCCACTAGCAGCACTTTCCAGGCACCCACCATTCTCTGCATGAAAAGCTTCCCCCGCACATCTCTCTTAAACTTGTCCTCTCTCATCTTGAATCTGTGCCCCCTTGTAATTGACACTTCCACCCTGGAATAAAGCCTCTGACTATCCACACAGTCCATGCCTCTCATAATCTTCTGGATCTCTATCAGGTCTCCCCTCAGCCTTCGTCTTTCCAGTGAAAAGGAGAAATGAATGCACAACACCTGTGCGAATGCATGTATAGGCCGGTGTTTATCAAATCTAGAAGTCCTGACTCCTTTCAAGAGCCAGTCCTGGCCTTGCTGGAGCCCGACACATCCAGGAGTATAGGGAGAGGTGAGATTGGAGGAAGGTTTGGTCTAGGTGAGATGATGAGATGGTGAGAATGGTGTCTGGAGGTTGAAGGAAGCAATAACAGGTTGAGGGAGGTCAGGAAGACTTGTGTTCTCGTGAAGGGTGGTAGAAAATATGTGCATATAAGGGCAATAAGACTCTCGTAACACATGGGAAAGGAGGGCCCAGGTTTCCCAAAACCCTTTCCGTTGCAGTGGCAAAATGCCCTATCGAAACCTTTGTTGTATCAATGCATCCCTGGTATAATGGCTATCCATTTCATCATGGCCAGGGCCATCAACAAGAGCATTGCTGTAATATCTCCTCTTTGCTTGGTGATATTATGGACTGTAGTGGCAAACCACAGCCATCATGGACACAAGAGAGGGGGAATATTGAAATGCTCCTCCACATTCGTCAAGGCAGCAGAATTTCATTTTTAAGATACTGATGGTCCGCTCCATTCTATCTCTAGTTCCATAGATGTGCAGATTAGGTTGATTGGCCATGGAAAATTGCCCCTTGATGTCAGGGGACTAGTAGAGTAGATATGTGCAGTTACAGGGATAGGGTCTGGGTCGAATTGTGGTTAGTACAGACTTGATGGGCTAAATGGCCTTCTCCTACACTTTTGGGATTTTATGATTCTTCTATGATTCTAGCACTGCAATGGCTCTCATTCTATCTTCTTTTTGCACCAGAACTAGGTACCCTCATGGTCATCATTTACCATCCTTTCAATGGAAAGCCCTTGTCACCTATTAACCATCCCTTCACGGAATCAAGGCCTGTGAAAAGGTCTAGAATCTGAGAGTTATGAAGGATGTATGAATTGTAAGTGCTGTGCAGATTAGGTTAATTGGCCTTTAGTGTCAGGGGAATTGGCAGGGTAAATATGTAGGGTTATGGAGCTAGGGCCTGGTGGGATTCTTGTTGGTGCAGTCTCGATAGGATGAGTGGCCTTCTTCTGCACTGTAGGGATTATATGATTCTCAAATATCAAATGCTATTGGACCAAAGAACATACACTGCAACATGCATTTCATTAAAAGCAAACTGCATCCACTCACATATAATTCCAAAATGAATAGTCCCAATGGGAAAAGCTGCTCTAAAGGCTGTTGAGCTTGCTAAGACTAGGGTTAAAATTAGAATATTAAAAACGCAATGGCTCACTTTTCTCATTATGGACATTGTTTGTAAGAAATGACTTCCTGACAGTCCCACTCTGCAGTCAGCCCATGTGTGCAGCGGGGATAAGTAAACCTTTTGTCTCCCACACAGACGCTGGATATTACAGCTGTCAGAGACCGACACCTGCCAAACCATTCTCTTATACATATCTGTGTATGGCTTTGTTATGTATATGAAGAGCAGTCTGAGAAGTGGAACGGAATTGAAATCAGACCGCATCTGTGTTATTTTTAGTGTATTTCTGCCAATTTAATGTAATTTCCTCAGCTGAGCAGTTCCATCCAATGTTCATACTTATATTAATAAAAATGCATACTGTAAATAGGGGGAATCATGGCAGATGTTTTTCATATTTGCATATATTGCTAGCAGTATGAATGTAGTTGTCCTAGTGCGAAAACTGACAGCAGGCAAGGGGGAAGGGTATTGTCTTTTTCAACGCATTAATTCTAGAATAATGAATTTATTGGAGTAATTTGTACTCCTAATCAGGTTTGTTGAATGAGTAACTTGGCAGTATCTTAACAAGCTGTTGGGTTAAAAAGAAAGTGAGTGAAATATCACACTCAATAAAGACACATTTCTAACTTTCAGGATACAGACTTCAATCAAAGTGGGCTCTTTCAAATTGCCATTTCCTTCAAAAAGTGGACAGTGTGCTGCAAAGGTCATGAAACCTTTATGACAAAGAGTTAACTCCGGTTTCTGGAAAGTACTTGAAATACAAATGGCTATAGGTAGAGTGTGCTCCTTTGAACAGGCATGCTACAAGGACCATTTGCAAATTTTTACCTCATATTGTTTGGTTATTTACTAAATCTCAAAGTCAATGGTTCCCCCTCAGATTCATTTCCCTGCAAGCTCAAAACTTAAAAAAAAGAGCTGCAAAGAAACCAGTTTATCACAAATAGGTGTGAACAGCCATTCATTTCCATTGTGCAACAAAAATTTCTAGCTTTGAATCAATTTTGTGACAAATTTAAGTACTGATTGCATGGTCACATGATCAAAACAGACTTCAAATAACAACTCTTTGCATTCTAAGAACCAGTCAGAGACAAAACAGCTTGGAAACCAACAAGACTGAAGGGGCCATTCCTTCAAGAAAAAAGGAACCCTGTGTAATACAACCCTGTAAATCAATGAGAAAAGAGCTAATTTGCTTTCACCTGTAAGGATTCATCTCTCCAGAAACTTGGCCATAAATTTACCTCCAAAGAATCAAAAGAGCACCTAATGCTGCAGCTTAGAAACGACTGATTCAAATACATGATTTTGTTTTTGCTTCCTTTTATTCCATTATTAACAAAAGTGCCTGACTCATCTTTAGAAGTCACCTTTATCTGTGTGTGTGTGTGTGTGTGTGTGTGTGTGTGTGTGTGTGTGTGTGTGTGTGTGTGTGTGTGTGTGTGTGTGTGTGTGTGTAAGGGAGTGAGAGTTTTTATTGAGTTTACATTTTGGGGTATCAAGTGAATAAATATGTATCTTTTCTTACGATTTAAACTTACTAGAAAACCTACGTATAAGATGATGAATGGGATGGATAGGATAGAGGTGGAAAGACTCTTCCCGCTCAAAAAAGACAGTAGGACTAGGGGGCACAGCCTCAAGATAAAAGGGGGGCGGTTTAGAACGGAGTTGAGGAGGAACTTCTTCACTCAAAGGGTGGTGAATCTCTGGAATTCTCTGCCCGTTGAAGTGGTGGAGGCTGCCTCGCTAAATATTTTTAAGACGCGGGTTGATGGGTTTTTGATAGGAGAGGGGATTAAGGGTTATAGGGAGAGGGCGGGAAAGTGGAACTGAGCAGCGACAGATCAGCCATGATCTTATTGAATGGTGGGGCAGGCTCGAAGGGCTGGATGGCCTACTCCTGCTCCTATTTCTTATGTTCTTATGTTCTTAAGAAGATTTTTACAACACTCTCTAAAATGGACATCTTGCTCAGACAACAAAGATGTGGGATCAAGGGGTAAAGTTATCCCACCATTTCTCTCACATCTGCGAAAAGGGGAGGGGGGATCCACTGCCACCCTGCCTGAGATTGGTGGGTGGAAGGAAAGGAGGGACCTGTGATCGGTCTGAGTGGCAGAGGGGGTGGGGGGATAAGGGGGTCAACAATTTTGTGGCAATGTCTGTGGGGGCCGGGGGAGGCATTACCTGGCGCGTGAGCGATATGGCAGGAGAGCCGCATTCTATCTTTTTATTCTGCGCACACGCAGTTGGAGGCACCGATTGGAGCTGCAGGATTTTGGGTATATTAAGCCCCGACAAAAGGTTTCAACAGCGCAATTCAGAATTGCTGATACCTTTTCAGGCAGAGTGCATATGGGGATGCCTGAAAATGGGTCTAAAAGTGGATCTGGAACTCTCCCATTTCAAGTCTGCCCAGTATTTAGAATCAAAACGGTAAAGTAAGGCCCAAGAATTCAGGAGAACGGTGGACACAGACAATGTTAAAAATTATTGCTCTCCAAAAGACTATGAGCATGATTTTATCGGCTGTTCACACCACACTGCAGCTGGGTGGGAGAATTTGGCGCCCAGCCAAATCTCCATTCACTGCAACCGGATGAAAAAATCCCACCAGCGTAAATGGCCGTAACATTCAGCCTATGCCTTTTGCATTTCCTCCAAATTGATGAGTCTCAATAAATGAATTATCTTAATTATTTTTGCATGATATTTTAATTGGCTACTTTAATGTTGCTGAACTGATATTTTAAAGCACAATTGCAGCTGAAGCCAAAACAACATTAGTATTGTGGACAAAAATCACATATTCATACTTTAGAGAAAGAATGGCACCTTCAGGGTTTATGGAAAAGTCTGAAAACATGAAGATTTATTGAGGCCACATTAGTTTTATCGATTATTTCAGTATGCATTATGTTTGGATGCTTAATAATTTAGATTGAATAGACAAGTGAAATATGAAGGAAGGATTTGACATGCCTCATCCATACAAATGACATGCTATCAATTTCAGTTAAAGTGAATGAAATACTAAGCCCCTATTCCACCAATACTACAGATCTTAGCTGTCACAATCACAGGCTTTAGCGTTTTTCATTGCTGTGTTGATTTAGTCAAGAAGTGTTGCAATATAATCCTCCCTGAAGCAAAGGAGAATCAGTGAAAGATTACGTTTCCAATGTTGCACTCTGCTAACTTTTGGTGCCATTGCCTGTACAAGTGCAGAGGTCTAGAATTCTGTTCAATGTAGGTGATGGCAAAAGTATGTCAGAATTGATGTCAGCACCAATTTCAGTGCGAATACTCACAACTCATTTAATCTAACTAATTCTCAACTAAGTCGAAACTTCAGGATAACAGAATTGAAGGGCAACAGGTTTTTAGTTGAAACACAGGCCAAAGATCCTTGTAGCTTTCTTTACCTAAACACATTGCCAATATTATTCTCATGCAATAGAGGCAAAGAAAGTATCCTTACTGTCCACTGGCAAATCCTAAAAGAGTAGCACTGGAACAACTCACACACTAACAATGAGCATATGGGGCATGCTTTGCAAAAGTCATTGTGCTTTTCCTCAATGGCAATGAGAATAACAGCATTTTAATATAACTTTCAAAGTTTCCAAAGTTCCAGTGAGCTGCCTTTACATTTTTCTTCAGAGCAAGTGAATAGCAAGATCTTCAGCAAGATTAGAAATGTGACTAGCATGCTAGTTGCTCATCATTGCCTTGGTCCTGGTGTCGTAAGTCTTCATATATTTGAGCAGATTTGTGCAGCATCATGTTGCTGGAGTTCAAGTGCAATGTGCAGGCTTTAGAATATGAGCAGAGATTTCAGAGTGGCACAGTGGTTAGTACTACTGCCTCACAGTGCCAGAGACCTGTGTTCAATTCTGACCTTGAGTCACTGTCTGTCTAGAGTTTGCACATTCTCCCCGTGCCTGCGTGGCTTTCCTCCAGGTGCTCCGGTTTCCTCCCACAGTCCAAAGACGTGTAGGTTGGATAAATTGGACATGCTAAATTGCCCCTTAACACCAGTGTTTCGGGGATAGGGCCTGGATGGGATGGTGTTCGATGCAGGCTCAATGGGCCAAATGGCCTCCTTCTGCACTGTAGGGATTCTATAATTCAAGCCTGAATATTGCGCCCTGCAACTGGAAGCATTCCCTGAAGCACTGAGCATTATATGGGGCATGGTGACAAGAGGTGGCTTTTCTGACATTTTCACGCTGGTACGTTACGCAGATGGGACAAAGAGTTGGAAATGCACCTGTGTTACTTAAGTATAAATTGTGAAAGTAATTAAGATCATTAACGATCCAACTGACAGCAATTATATGCTCTGAAGACAATACCACACCTTTAGGGTGAGAATCACACTATGTGGGGAATCCATTTTTAATGGCCAAACTTGTCTGGGTGGATTTTAAAAGTGCAGCTGAGACTGGATTCTCAGTGTTGCTGTTAAACTTCTGCGATTGCAGGGAATACTCACGTGTCAGAGCATACTCATCACTCGGAGGTTGTCTTGAGTTGGAGGGCTCTCCTCTCATTTGGAGGTTTCTTCTGAACTTCCTTCAACCCATTTGCCAAGGTGTAAAGTTTCTGACACAAACGGGCACTGTGATCTCAGTTACAACATGCTGAATGGACAAGAATGTGATTGGAAGGAGGGTGAGAAGGGTGAAAGGAAGAAGGGAACACAGGGAGAATCTGGATTCTGTGGTGTTGCTGGATTGGGAATGAATAGCGCCAGACCCTGATTGTCAGGAGGAACTGTGAGACTGACAACAGAGGCACAAACAATCTTACGCTGCCCCCAGAGTACACAGGCAGAGATTAAACTACCTGCAGTTGATTGAGACTCAATGCAGGCTTCCAAGAGCCATGGTAACATCATTTTGTGGAATGTTTGCTTGGGAAATCGCGTCCGACTACATTGGGGGTCAACCAATGCCTATTGCATTAAAGTTCACTGTCACACTGAACGTCGTCACAATGGGCTGATTCCATACAGCCCGCAGAGACCTTAGTGGCATTACTCAATCTGCTGCACACCATTGTGTTAAGGTCTTGACAGACACAATGTCCCAAAGGGCTGGGAATTACATCTCCTTCACACAGGATGTCCAGAGTCAAATGGGTAGAGCTTGAGCATTTGCAGGAATTTCAGGTTTCCTAGGATACAAGCAGCCATTGATTGCAGGGACATTGCTATAAAGGTTCCTGCTGAACAACTATGCACCATCATAAAAAGAAAGGGCTTCCATTTGCTCAACATCCAACTGGTATGTGGCCATAATCAATGGATCATGTAGGTGTGCATCAGATACACACTTATCAACGCCACACAAACAACCAAGGCTGGAATTGAACACGAGTCCCTGGTGCTGTGAGGCAACAGTGCTAACCACTGTGCCACTGTGCTGCCCAAAATGCATGGGTCTACATCATAGAACACGTGCAGTGCAGAGAAAGGCCTTTCAGCCCATCGAGTGTGCACCAACTCTCCAACGGAACATCTCACCCAGACCCCATCCCCGTAAGCCCACATATTTGCCCCGCTAACTTACATCATGGACACTAATAGGCAACTTAGCATAGTCAATCAACCTAACCTGCTCATCTTTTGTGTGTGAGAGGAAATCAGAGCACCTGGAGGAAACCCAAGCAGAAACGGGGAGAACGTGCAAACTCCACTCAGTTAGTGACCCAAAGCTAGAATTGAACCCAGGCATCTGGTGTTGTGAATCAGCAATACCACTGTGCCACTGTGTTGCCCACATTTGGTACCAATTTGAACAGCTAAGTTTATATTATGAGCCTCTATCCTGTCTTTTCAGCATTTGGAGTGGAACAGTACAATTGTTCCTTCCCATTAACAAATAAAGAGTGAATCATCACAAATCAACCAAATGATATGGTTGCTGTGTTAAACTGATTCTGATTTAAAGAAAAAATCTAGAGTAGTTCCTTAAAAGGTCTCTTCCATGGACAGTTTTCTTTAAAACTTTACGTACTTTTTTTTAAAAGTATCCACAATAGTTCAAAGTTTCCTGGAACATGCCCAGCTAGTTCAACATTTTTCTGGATCCCTTAGCTCCAAAATGCATTGGCCTGCAAGATTCTGGATCTGTAAGCAGTAACTGGAAACAGAGCATTTAAGGCCTTGGTAAACAAAGGACCAACTGGTTATCTCTTTAATCCAAGGATTGTAAGACGTCTTACAACACCAGGTTAAAGTCCAGCTGGTTTATTTGGAATCATGAGCTTTCGGACCTGTTGAAAGAGCAGTGCTCCAAAAGCTCGTGATTCCAAACAAATCTGTTGGACTCTAAACTGGTGTTGTGATACTTTTTACTGCACCCACCCCAATCCAATGCTGGCAGCTCAACATCATGGCTTTCAGGGATTGAGAATTAGGCAGAAAGAGAACTGAGAAGGAGGGTGAATTCGAATAGGTGAGTCCAATATCAAATTGGGTACAATAGGGAAACAAGAGGAGGAAAAGAGATGTTGAATTTAAAAAAGATAGGAAAGAAAGCAGCAATTAGAAAAAAACATAATCAAAAACTATAATTCACAACCTAAAGAAATGGAACAATGCATTATCCTGGGCCAGAGAGGGTGATTCGTACTCATTAACAATTATTACATTGATAAAAGGTCTAGATAGGACAATGTGATCAGTACAAAAGGGCCTGTTCCTGTGCACTGTTCTTTGATCTTTGTTTTTTGTATTACTTGGTATAAATATTAACATGCAAACTTGGCAATAAGACTATGAGCTGGTTAAGTGCAAGATGCCTTTCACACAAGGTTAACAGCAAGATGGTGCAGATTAGCCAGCAACTTGTGGTGATTTTCAATTCCAAGGATATTCTTCCACACCATAAGTTTGGTGGTTGAATTGCACATTAATATTGGCACATATCTTTCACACACCATTATTTTTTCATCAAATTCTGACCCAACGTATTACACTTCTTGCACATAATATACGTCTCCCATAAATATCACACTTACTTCCTGCCACTCTGTCACATTTTATTATTAACAATCCGACTGTTATGTAAGCTATATATATTTTTTGGTTCCTTATGAGCAACACCCTAAGGAACCTGCTTTTACTTATAAATAATATTTGAAAGTCACAGAATAAGATGAATGTTTCAGCCCACATCCTTGGAATACTATAAAATCTGAGTAAATTGCCATGTCTTTGATCATATTGAGTCAAAGAAATGTATTCTAACAATAAGGATGTTTACAACATGTGGAGCATAACATCACAAATACTGATTTACAGTGAATAAAATAAATTCCATTTTTATTAAAATATGTTGCATGATTTTTGCTTTGGTTATTAAATTTCACAGCCCAGTTCATTTATTCCATGAAAATTGAAAATGTGTGACCTTCAGTTTATACACATATATATAACATATATATAGCTTACATATTTAGATCTTCACCCTTTACTATTTTAAACCTGTGGAAAGATAGCAAGATGGCGCATAATATGAACCAATTTAATATAATGTTTCACTAATCAATGATCATTTAAAATATGTGATGATATAAATATTTTATGAATGACTCCTCGGCTATCTGCCCATCATACAATGGGGTCGCCATTCGAGAGAGAAGTGAGAGAAAATTTCTTCTCTCGGAGGGTAATTTTTTGCCACAGAGATCTGTAGAAGTTGGGTAATTAAGTATATTGAAGGCTTAGATAGACAGATTTTTAATCAGTAAGGGAATCAAGAGTTATGGGGATAAGATAAGAAGTGGAGTTGAGGATTATATCAGATCAACCATAATCTCATTGAATGGTGGAGCAGATCTGATGGGCTGAATGGCCTACAGCTATTCCCACGTCTTATGGTCTACAATGTTCTTTATTTTAAAAAATCCCTTTTCAAAAGAATGGTAATACCTGTTCTGATTAAGATGCATTTTGATTTTAAGTGTAAGCATATCTGCAGCTAAATTTTCTTGATTTGCATATCAGTTCTCCCATTTCCTCTCTCCTCCAAGATATTGGCCAGAATTCTCCAGATGTTCACGCCCTGCTGCCGCTGCCAGCGAGAATGGAGAATTTGGCGCACAGATAAATCTCCGTTCATTGCAGTGGGACTGGAGAATCCAGTTGACAGTGAGGTTGGAGAATTCGGCCCATTGTCTGTTCTCAGTCGGTCTGTTTGTTTTCACAATTTACTCAGAAAAAAAGCCAGTCAAAATTTCCACACATTTATTTCTCTGTGAGCTGGAGGTAGAACACAACAGCTGAACACTATCTCTGGCTACATCTGCAACAACGAGTTCACAATACAGGTGACACTAGTTACACCAAGAGGACTCAGGTTGAAAACCTGGGCTTCCCTTACAGGGCAAGATTCACCAATGGACTCTGTAGAAACGGGAAGTTGCTGATTCATTGGAATCTTCCCATATGGCCTCTTGGTGGTCTGATTGGAAAAACAGCATCCAAACAGTATCCTTGGAATCGTCCTGGGACTGAGCTATTCCATACTCTCCACTGAGAAGGATACCTGGTCTGTCACATAAATTTGTATGACATTAGCTTTTAAAATCTACAAGTATTTAGAAAGTACAGCCATGATTCTGCCAAAATGCTGAATTGGCAGGAAAACTGTTCTAGATCCCAATTGTTTTCTCAGTTCAACTTCTGTCCTGAACCTCTGCCCTCTGTGCACTGCAGAGGTCCCAGCCGTGAATATTATTAAAAACTAGGGGGCGGGCCTTTTCGTGGCAGAGTCTGATAGTTCTGGAACCCAGCACATGCGTAGTTGTCCTGATCTGTCAGCCCGGGACCTCCGCAATGCTGCCCCTTCATCCTCCCCATGGCCCAAATGTGACCCCCACAACGATTCCTGGGCCAGCCCTGACCCCTCCGCCCCCTCACCCTGGCAGATTCCCTCCCCCCCCCAACTCCCACTGAACCCCCAGGGTCAGACCTCTCTGGAGGCAGGCCCCACCCCAGCAAACCACCGCCCCAACCCCAGCCCACCACAATCGTGCCTCCTTCCATTCCAGACTGTCCTATCTGCAGAGTAACAGTGGGACCCCCTCACCCATACCAATTGCCTCTAGGCCCTGCCCACAATAGTTCCTGCTCCCTTGGCACTGCCCAATGCTCAATGGGCAGTGCCAAGGTGCCCCCTGGGCATGGGCATTTTGCTCCTTGGGCAGTGCCGGGGTACAGGCTGGCACTGCCAGGGTGCTCATGCCTAGGGGCATCACCCTCTGCCATCCAATCTCCTGGGGGTGTCCCGATTACACCCCCACCTTCATCCTGGCGGGGTCTCCCACTTGTTCCCTGAACATGGGGAGCTAGTGTAAATCTTGCTGGAGTGAAGTTCTCCCGGCAGGGTGGGAAATTCAATCAGGATCCGAGAGTTCCCAATAATTAGATTTAAAACATATTTAAAATACATTTTGAAAAGATTCAAAATTCTTACCAGCCTTCCCATCGGTTTCCAGTATGGTCTGACCGGCGACTGTTCGCCAGCCCTGGAAGATGCACATGTGTTCCCGATGCATGAGCAAATCCCGGTACAAGGCCGGCAATGCGCATCTCTCATTGTGACCCACCAGAAAAGTTGCGGGTCGTGATGAGAGAATCGTGGCCTACATGTGTGTGACGTATTGATGAACTATAATCTTCTAACATTAGTAGGTCCTTTCCTACAACCATGAAAAGGACTGTGTAAAACATGTTACTGTAATTCATATGGATGACAACATAAAATTAAAACTGAGTCTCTGATGTGAAGTACTTCTGAGTAAGTAAATTGTAAATCTAATAATATGTGAGCATCTTTTAATTTGGTTCCTTCTCTGTTGATCTCCCTGTGCCATGAACCATTGTCCTACTGAAAGAGCAAACAGGCATCTGCCAACTTTGCTTTTCAGTCAGCCAGAGGATGATCCTTTCCCCTCTCTTCCTCTAACCTCAAGAACTTTGATTTGATCGATACCCTTCACCTCTCCTACCACTCCCTATCTGGAGCAGTTGATGCATGTTGCATTATGAATATTTTTGCCTTTGACCTTCTGCAGAGGTGGAGTATGCAGCTACTTAACTGCCCCCTTGCTATGGTGAGTGTTGGCAGTAGTGAAGTGCAGCTGACAATGTGTGAAGGGCTGGAACTTGGCAGCCACTTGTCGAGCAACGAGAACTCTCTTCATGAAAGGAAATCTTTTGTACAGCAGTCTCCCAAGAACATAGTTGGGCTGTTTCGGTTTCATTGAAGAAGATTTTCCTGTTGCGCGCTTGCCTTGGTGATGTTGGAGAAACTTTGACATAATATGGAAACTGTGCACTATTGGGTAAGAAGGAACTCATTGTTAAACTGGTTCTCAATTGCCCCTCTAATCACCTCACTGTTATTCCGTCAGACCCCACGGAGATTTCCCGCAAGATGTGAACTTATGTTGAAGATAACCGGAAGATAGCAGATCAACATGTCATCATTTTTTGATCACACTTACATACACCAGAACCCACTTCCACCTGGCTGGGAAAATCCATCCAGTCTTTCTCTGAGAATTATTGCAGGTAACTGAGGGCTTACTGTTTGTTTCAGCATCTGTGATTAGGTTCTTGTGCCGAAATTACTCTTAATCTTCTAAAGGCCCTGGCATTGTTTTCCCTTTGCTGTCTCTGTGATTTCTATTCTGTCATTTTTTTTATCTTTCTCTGGTGACTTTTGCTTTGGTTTTATTTTGAGTTTTTCTGTTGCTTTGAGTTGCTTTCTTTAACCTAACAATCCTTCCTTTCACACTGCAGTTTAGTCCTTTTGTGTTCAGTTAATCCTCAGATGTGCCCTGCTGCTGACATTACAATGCACACTGCAGCAGTGGGCAGCTTTAAGTAAATATAAAAATACAAAATAAATTGTGAAAAATTAATAATCAGTGTCTTTTATCAGTTACATTTTGTTTTCATAATGTTCTTGTAATTCATGAGGTGGAGTATGATTCTGTTACCTAATACTCTGCTAGTTTGGCACTGGTTATGGAAATGACTTTATAGTTACAGAGCAGCCAGTGAAATGCTTTTTGTTCTTCATTTTCCTTTCCTTCAGTTGGCTTTTATTTCTGTTCTGTGTTTAATGTTTACTTCTTCAGTTCTAATTCCTTTCCTGTCACAAATAAGACAGAGAAACAATAAGATCCAGCTAGATGTTCCTTATAAATTGTGCTCCTTAAAATATCCAGTCGGATTTGATTTAAAAAGGAAAAATTGCAGACATGCATATATCCTCTTGTCAACTTTTCCCTCATCATCTCGGCCAAGACAGATCCTGTGCTCATTTAATACTAATGAACATGCGCCTCTTGCAGTGAAATATTAGCTGGTAACTTATTAATATACTGATACCCTAGCCTGAATCATGCTTCCACCTAGTAAAACATTCTATCCACCATCAAATAAACGTTGATGAATGCCTTAGACCACTAAGACGTCATTTGACATATTGGACAGATCTGTATCACATCAGTGGGAAAAAGAGCATCAGAAAGTTTGGCATCAAGACTTTACCTTTCATTGAATCTGTTCAAAATTACAATAGCATCTCAGCTATGGGAAGTAATGAAAGGTTTTTAATTTGTGAACTTCACACTCATGCCTAGATTGACATGCTGCCATTCGCTGTAATTTTCAACCATCAGAATTCCCCAGGACAACACTCTGTAGCTGGCCAGTGATGACGGAAGCTTCTGATGTGTTTCGAAGTTTAGGGAAATTTGGCAGTTAAAGGGAAAAATAAAGAGTTTACACAATGGCTCAGTAACTAGTCTGAATTGGTATTGTGTTCTTCAGATGAAGATTCAAGCATTGTTTATTGTTCATATCCCTAGAAAATAGCCACTTTGTTGCCAGTGGTATTCTAAACACAACAAACAAGTAAACAGCAACACATGGTCTAACACAATGACTCACAGCGTTTTGTCAGTTTTCACACCTAGATTGTAAGGGTGGAATGAGTAAATCACAGCTGGCTGAGATTGCAAAAAGTGAAAGGATTAAGAACAGTTCCTCCCCTCAGTTAACAAATAATCATTCCAACAATTCCCCTTTGACTTTCCTACAAACTTAACAGCAAATGTCTGACTTTTCACTAATTAGACAGGAAGCAATAGTCGCCGCAGCATCTTCTGACAGTATCACACGATGGTGTTAGATGCTATTTCAGTTATTTGACTCTTGTGGAGATGAAGGCCCTTTGCTGGTGGAAATCTCTCCTGTCACAGGGGGTCTTGTTGTATTCAATTCCCCTGATCCTAACCATAAATAATCACATCCACACTTAAAATCTCTGATCTTAATGGGTATGAGGATTTTCTGTCTTTCAAGCTGGAAATCTTGCGGATGTGAATTTCACCAAGGTAAAACTCCCAGGAGTTTGAAAATGGCTTTGTCATTCAAATTCTGGAGTGCTTTCAAAGAAACACTCCTCAGCAATTATCATGCAGCCTGTTTTACATGACCAAGGATGACTGGTTTACAAAGGATACAATGCAATCAAAGTTACCGATTTAGTTGTCATCAGACTGAAATCAAAAGTAAAGTAAGACAGCTGTTTGAAATGTAGATAGTATTTCTCTGAAACTATCAGAAAAAAACAATGTATATGTGCTAACTGGAACTTTCTGCTTCAGCGTAAAGCTGGGTTCAGGTTTATTAAGATCCAGTCTGACCAAAATGCATCTGGTTTTATTGGGATCACGCAACTCTATTATTCCCAGGTAATTCTAGAGAGGAATGATGAACCCTTGTTCATTACCCCCACTATCAACAGGTTTGGTAAATGGGTAACCAAGTTAGCTGACAATCTGAGCCAAGGATTTTGCTCCAAGGTCAGGTGTGCAGAGACAGGAGAATTTTCAAACCTGCAGGTTAGAGGGATTAGTGGGTAAATATGTAGGGATAGGGGGGTAGGGCCTGGGTGGGATTGTGGTCGGTGCAGACTCGATGGGCCAAATGGCCTCTCTCTGTGCTGTAGGGTTTCTATGGTTTCAGGCTCATTCTTTCCTCTATGGTTTCAGGCAACATTTCTAAAGGCCTGCCTGCAGATCAGGTTTTCATTCTGGAAGGGGGTTGTGGGGAGCTGGATTGGATGTAAGACCCACTGGAACAAGTACAGAGGTGGCCACATTGGGGCTGGGTGGAAGGCCCATGCTCTGACATTGTGCCAAAATAAATTTTAAGAAAGGGATATAATTTTCAAAATCTCTCTAGGCCTCAGACACACAATCTCCATGATTATCCATGCCACCTCAAACCTGCTACCGACCTCCCATGGCCCTTTATACCCCCCTATGTCAACTTCCTGGCCCCTCATATCCCTTACATCCCCCATATCCCCATGGCCCTTTAAGCCCCTCTGCCCACCACTTACTAAGTTTTGCCCTTGCCCCCTCCATGCCAACTCACCTAGTATCCTTTGATAGCTCCTTTAGAGCTTTGATAATTTTCATAGTTTCTTGAAAGCTTTGACAGTTCTTTGACAGCTTGGCAATTATTTTGACAGCTGGACAATTCTTTAATAGTTTTTTTACTGGAGGGTTGATAGTCAATGTCCGTCATCACACTGGGTAATAATTACTGGAGATGAGTTCTTCGATAATGTGACTGAACACATTGACGAAGGAAGTGCCGTGGACGTAGTGTACATGGACTTCAGCAAGGCGTTTGATAAGGTCCCCCATGCAAGACTTCTTGAGAAGGTGAGAGGGCATGGGATCCAAGGGCCTTTGGCCTTGTGGATCCAGAACTGGCTTGCCTGCAGAAGGCAGAGAGTGGTTGTGGATGGGGCTTTTTCTGAATGGAGGTCAGTCACCAGCGGAGTGCCTCAAGGATCTGTTCTGGGACCCTTGTTGTTTGTCATTTTCATAAATGACCTGGATGAGGAAGTGGAGGGATGGGTAAGTAAGTTCGCTGATGACACGAAGGTCGGTGGTGTTGTGGATGATCTGGAAGGATGGCAAAAGTTGCAGCAGGACATAGATAGGATGCAGGACTGGGCGGAGAAGTGGCAGATGGACTTCAACGCGGATAAATGTGTTGTCGTCCATTTTGGCAGAACCAACGGGATGAACGAGTACACTATTAAGGGCAGAAGTCTGAGTAGTGTTGAGGAGCAGAAGGATCTTGGGGTCCGGGTCCACAGGACTCTTAAATCGGCCTCGCAGGTGGAGGAGGTGGTCAAGAAGGCGTATGGTGTACTGGCCTTCATTAATCGAGGGATTGAGTTTAGGAGTCGGGAGGTAATGCTGCAACTTTATAAGACCCTTGTCAGGCCTCATTTGGAGTATTGTGCGCAGTTCTGGTCGCCTCACTATAGGAAAGATGTAGAAGCTATTGAAAGGGTGCAGAGGAGATTTACAAGGATGTTGCCTGGACTGGGAGGCATGCCTTATGAAGTTAGGTTGAGGGAGCTGGGACTCTTTTCCCTGGAGAGACGAAGGTTGAGAGGCGACCTGATAGAAGTTTACAAAATGTTGAGAGGAATAGATAGGGTGGACTCTCAGAGGCTATTTCCCCGGTTTGAAATGGTCGCTACGAGAGGACACAGATTTAAGGTGCGGGGAGGGAGGTTCAGAAGTGATGTTAGGGGTAAGTTTTTCACTCAGAGGGTGGTGAGTGAATGGAATCGGCTGCCGTCAGTGGTGGTGGAGGCGAACTCGCTGGGGTCTTTTAAAAGACTTCTGGATGAGTATATGGGGTTTAATGAGATTGAGGGTTATAGATAGGTCTGTAGGTTGGTAGGTGATGTGGTCGGCGCAACTTGTGGGCCGAAGGGCCTGTTTGTGCTGTAGTGTTCTATGTTCTATGTTCTATGTTCTATGATGGAAGGCTTTAGCACTCAGCTGAGTGGCTCACTTAATGATCTTCCATCCTCACCCTTTGTAGTCATGATGATTGTTTTCACTCAGCAGAAAATGTCATTAATCTAACTCTGTTGAAAAAGATTGTGGTTCATTTGCTCCACTACCAAAAGATTGGGCAAATAGATAGCACAGTTAGCTGACTATCTGGTCAAAGAATGAGAATCTTTAACACTACTTCTGATTTCTCTTTAAATTTGCCTTTTCTCGGTAAAGAAAAGTTACACAGACAATGTGCCTTTGTGAGTTATTACTCAAACAATTTACCATTAATAATCATCAACGGGAACCTTTCGAGAAGTATTTATGTAGTATCCAGGAGGTCTTACACCAGTTTATTAACAACATTCCATGAGAATCTATAATAAGATTAATCATGGAAGTTAGTTTGGTTCCGTTGTTAGTATTTTTAATTGTCATTCCAAAGGTTCAGGCCCAAATGCAGAAATTTAGAATTACGCAGAGAGGTTCATTATTTAAGATGTTGCATCTTAGTTGAAGTAGTAGATGGGAGTCCTACCTGTCTGCCTAATGATTCACATAAACGTTAAAAATCCCATGACAACATTCAATTATAGAGAACAATGATTTCTTCTGGCATCCTAGTCAGCTTTCTTGCCTTAACCAACCTACGGGTTATTCATCTTATTTATCTTAGTGCACAGTGCAGTGTGTAAACTAATGACTGCTGTGTTTCCTTACACAATAGTAGTGATGACAGTTCAAAGTAATTCATTATATATGAAATGTTGGTACCATGATAAGTTTATCTGTAAATGCGTGTTCTTTCTTCTCTAAAAAAAACTAAATTAATCCTAAAAATATATTTGATCATAATCTTTGTTGGAATATTTATTTTAAGTGTGGCACGGTGGCACTGTGGTTAGCTCCTGTGTCCAGGTGGCCTTACAGCAGTTTATTAACAAACCTTCTATGAGAATCTGTAGTAAGATTAATCATGGAAGTTAGTTTTGTTCCGTTGTTAGTATTTTTAATAGTCATTCCAAAGCTTCAGGCCCAAATGCAGGAATTTAGAATTACACAGAGAGCTTCATTGTTTAAGATGTTGCATCTTAGTTGAGGTAGGGATTCGGGTTCAATTCCGGCCTCGGGTCACTATCTGTATGGAGTTTGCACATTCTCCCCGTGTCTGCAAGGATTTCTTCCGGGTGCTCCAGTTTCCTCCTACAGTCTAAAGGTGTTTGAGTTAGGTGGATTAGCCATGCTAAATTGCCCCTTAGTGTCAGGGGGTTAACAGGGTAAACAAATGGGGTTGCAGGGATAGGGCATGGGTGGGATTGTTGTCAATGCTGACTGGATGGGCCAAATTGCCTCCTTCCGCACTGTAGGAAGTCTATATAAAAAAAAGGACACTGGATAATTTTGACACAATGACAAATATCATACTCATTATATACTGTAACAATGTGCATATTTAACTGAAACAAAAACAGTAAATGCTGGAAAAACTCAGCAGATCTGGCAGCATCTTCAAAGAAGAGTGGTATGGACTGGAAATGATAACCTTATTTTTCCCTCCACAAATGCTGCCAGGCCTATTGAGCTTTTCCAGCACTTTCTGTTTTTATTTCAGATTTCTAGCATCCACAGTATTTACACGTTAACCAATCTGGGAGAATAATAAATGGCTCTGCCTCTGACTAGCTTGATCAAAAAGGAGTCAAGTCACAGAATCTACAGAGGTCTCTGGGAGGGGGTGGCATGAAGAAAAACAGTTAACACCCATTTTCATTATTCATTCAATGCAAACATAGACAGCCTGAATAGAGTGCTTGATCAAACATTCATTCATCAGAGCTTGAAGAGTCATCCAGATTCAAAACATCAGCCCCTTTCTCTCTCTACAGGTGCTGCAAGAGCTGCTGAGTATTTTCAGCACTTTCAATTTTTAGTAGAGGTTAGTAGTGATTTTTACAGTGCAAGTATTGTGGTTCACATCAATCTGTGAAGACTGCAGTAGACCACCCTGTGAGTAGTAGGGTATCGCTGACAGCAGTTTACAGATTTCCATGTTTAATTGCTCATACACAGATCAGGAAGTTGCTATCCATTTTACACAGTAATGATGATGAGCGCTGACAGTTTTGCAATCATCTCAACTGCAAATTCTGGGTCATTCTAATTACTCCCATCAGGAGTACTCCCATCCAGTATTTTCAGTTAACAACTTGCACATATCACTTTGTCCCCTTGGTTCAAAACAACCGTCAGGAGTAAT
Organism: Carcharhinus amblyrhynchos; assembly: GCF_965287045.1. NCBI lineage: Eukaryota > Metazoa > Chordata > Chondrichthyes > Carcharhiniformes > Carcharhinidae > Carcharhinus > Carcharhinus amblyrhynchos. The sequence goes on along the minus strand of NC_137326.1, from coordinate 94,631,679 downwards.
GAGCCTGTTTAATGGCTAAAAATAAATTAAGTAATTCATTAGCCGTACCAACAACAACAATAAAGCATGTATTTATAAAATACCATTAATGCAGTGAAGCTTCCCAACAGTATTCACACAAGCAAACTCAAAATCTGACCCAAATCACAAAAGTAAATATTAGGACAGATCACAACAAGCTTGTTCAAAATTAGGCTTTAGAGGAAAGGGAGCTAAAGAAGTGAAGTGTTTCAAAGGGGAAATTTTAGAACTTAGGGCCTTGGCAGATGAAGACATGGCAACCAGAAGGGAAGTGATTAGAATAAGGAAGCACAGTATTACGTATTCGTCTTCGTATAAATAGTTGCTCCATCTAGCTTGGCCATTCCTGTACTGAGCAAATAGGTCTTGAACTTTGAATTTAATCACTCCCAGGACATGGGAGGATCCCCCAGCAAAGAAAGAAAGGACTCTCAAGCTGGTAAAGTTAAACTTTTCTCAACCATCCTTGCTGTCACCTTTGTTACGCATTTGCTCTTTTGCCATATGTCTTATATATCCAAGTTATCTCAGAGTAATGGGGAGATGATACCTTTTCTAAATCTACAAAAGTACATCAAAATATCTCAGTAATTACTGGATGCCTAAATATATGCTCTCAGCCCAGATTCCAGAACTTTCTGAAAGATGTGATTTAATCAGCCCTTTAGATCCACCTGCTGTTCACATCTCCTTCCATTTCCTATAGCAGCAGCAGCAGCATCTTATGCAATGCAAACTCCGCCATTTTTCAGTATCAATGGGTGGATCTGCATTGTTTTGAGAAAGATAAGATATATCAGACGTAGAACAAATCAGCACTATAGGTAAGAATGCACAGAATAAAAGTAATAGCTATTCATACGACGGTGAATGCGTATAACTCAATAGTCTAGAATTGGAGGAACAGACATATCTCAAGACTAGAGGATGTAACAGAGATATAAAGGAGTGAGGCCATGGAGGGACTCAAACATGGATGAGAATTTTAAAATTGAGTCTCAATAATTGAGCATAAGGATGGTAGATGAATGTGAGCTAAGGCATGAGCAGCATAGGTTTGGATAACTTCAAGATAACAGAGGCCTGGCAGAAGTGTATTTGAATAGTCAAGTCTAGAGGTAATAAAGGGACGGATGCGGGTTTCAGATAAGGCAGAATCGGGTAATATTTCATGATTTAAAAAAGGCCCCCATAAGATTGGCAAAGGGTGAGCTGGGGCTAATGACAGGAATAGTAGATAGTAACTTCTCAGGTCCACTTCAAGACACTCCTTAAAAACCTATTCTTTTACTTAGCTTTTGTGCCATCTGACCTAATTGTTCCTTAAATGCAACAGTGTCATGCACCAGTGAAGCATTTTGGGATGTTTTGATACTTAATTGTGTTATACAAGTATGAGTTACTATTCAGTTTCTAAACAGAAGTGTTAAGATTCATAGCTTTCATCATCAACTGTCCTGGCGAATCCCCGTAAGACAAAGGAGCATGAACAACATTCCTGTAAGTGGTTTGTTGCACATGAGAATGGGCAAAGAATCTTTCTTAGGAGTTGTAACCACTTCTTTATTTGACCATTAATTGCCAGCTTATGAAACTGCTTCACGGTTTCCTGAACCGTATGTGGGATGGGCTTGTTTAGGAACATTGCCACTCTTCACAATAATGCCTACGGTTTTAGGATCAGCCAGCCTTCCTTCCCTTCCACGTTTTGATTGCCTTCCAAAATCTGTGTAGGGTGACGTGAGGTCTGGGTCTCAGAACAGCATTTTTGTGGGACCCAAAGGCCCCGTCAATGGACTGATTCGGTTAGTCTTGTCAAGAATGATATTGTTGATTGTTGGCAAACTACCCAGTTGCTCGATGCTGGCTGGTATGAACTGGAAGCTAAGAAGAAATTCTCAGGCTTCTTGCCATCTGGATTGAGGTTGGAATATGGTAGCATGGGGTGATTATGTTCCTGGACTAGTAATCCAATAATATAAGCTGTCCTCTGAAATGTCTAAACAAGCCAATCAGTTACATCTAAAAATGTAGCTTACCATTCATAAGGGTGGACATTAAATGCTGCAAGAAATGCCCATATCATGTGACTGAATAATAAAATTGTTGCTCTTTTTTGAAACCACATCATAACTGGCATCAGGACTTTCTTTGATGCCGGTCTCCATGCTTTCACTTTCAAAAGCAATCTCCAACTAATTCTGTTCAGAGTTTATCACAATTATGATTGAGCTTGCCGAATCACTGCGGCCAATTTTCTCAATTATGCAATGTGTTTCATTCAATCTAACTAATATTCTTTCTGCTGAAGTGAATGGTATTAGTCTGGGTTTAAACAATGTCACTTTTTATTCCCCTATACATTACAGTGTACCTGGATACCCTTTTCTCTACCATGTTTAGGAGTTAATGGGAACTTTTATAGAATCATAGGCCAGCATTTTTGGCCCTCCCCACCTAACAGCATAATACAGTCCTGCTGAACTAAATGGAGATTTGAGTGCTACATCCGCAAGCGGAGGGGAAGGAAGAGGGGGGACATGCAATGGTGCAATGGGAAAGTGGCGTAGATTTTTGGCCATGCAATGAATACAGCTCAGAGGAGGTAATTTGGCCTGTTTAGCTCATGGAGTAAGAACTTTTTAATTGTCTCTGGTACTCTCCCTGTAGCTCTGCAATTCTTTTCTGTTATCCAAATCGGTTTTGAAAATCATAGTTGAATCTATCTCTACAAGGCATATAGTGCCATTGTGCACACAGGAGCAGTATTCCGGCACCTCTGACCTGGCAGAGGGGAGAGGGTTCCAAACATTGGGAACATGATCTTACCAACTGTTCACACCATGCTCCTGCTACGGTGAGGTCGGAGAATTTGGCACTCAGCCAAATCTCCTGACACTGCAGCAGGATGGAAAAATGCTGCTGGTGTGAAGATTCTGGCCTGGGACTTAATGGGCCTGGAGGAGCCAAGCTTTGTGTTTTAAATTGAGTTCTCCTCCTCCAGAATGAGCAGCTGGAGCTTAGAACCGGGCTAACGGGCTTTAAAGAAAATTAGAACATGTGATTATTTAAAACCAGTCTGTTATGTCAATTTCATTAATAACTGTGCTGCTGCAGAGGAGGTTGGAGTGGAGGGGGCCTGGAGAGTGGGAGGGCGGTGTTTGCACGGGTAAAGTTGAGGAGTGAGCAAGTGGAAAGGGGGTAGGTTGGAAGATGGGAAAAGACTGCTTGGGTGAGTGTTTTGTGAAGGGGAACGGGGATGAGGTTGGAGGGGTGTAGAATTCATTAGTTCCGAAAATGTCAACTTCTGGATGAGCCAAATCACAAATAAACAAAATGTTTTCTGTGATTTTTTTCAGAAGTATCAACAAGATTTTTTTTAAATGTAGAAGAGTCCAGAAGAGTCCACAATAAAGACCTGAGCTAGGATTATCTGCTCCCGTTCTTGTAGGTTCGGTGACGAGAATCAAGATTATTTTGAGAAGGCCAAAGTTGCATTATTGTGAATGCTTGTAACAATTGATGTTATCTATTTTAAGGAGCTGTCATAGAACAGACAAAACTGGTTATTGTTTGTGCTTTAGAAAAATCTGTCTTCCTTCTTTTCTTCAGGTATATACAAAGTTATTTTTCTTCCTTTTTACTTATTTTTCTCTTTTATATATTATCAATTGTGAGTGTCATATTATCAATCAATATTCAATAACATTGTTATTTTAACACAATACATGTCACAGTCACTCATTCTTGTTATGTCCAAAGTCTGTCTCCGAACCTAACTGAGACTCTGATGGGGACTCTCACAACTTCTTACATTTGCTTTCATACTTTATGTCCCTTCTTATAAAATCCAGGATTCAGTATAATTTATTAACTGCTTTTTCACCCTGTCTTGTCACCTTCAATGATTTATGCACACATACAGCCAGGTCCTTCTGCTCCTGAATTTCCTTTAGAATTGTACCCATTATTTTTTATCACCTCTCTTCATTCTTTTGACCAAAATTTATCACCTCACACTTCTCTACATTAAATGTCTGCCCATTCCAGCAACCTGACTATATCCTTCTGAAGTCTTTCAATGTCCTCCTCACAATTCTTCCAAGTATTGTGCGCTCTACACCCAGGTCTAGGTTATTAATGTAAATCATGAAAAGCAGTGATCACTCTATATTCCACCCTCCACCCCCCCCGCAACCACTGCATCCTCCACACTCCCCACACAGAAGTAAATAAAGTTTTCTGTAATTCATGTATTCTAATAAACTTGAATTAAATAATTAAATTGTTGAATAATGAAATTCTACCTATGCTAAAATCTAATTTATTGGTCAGGAAACTGTATGGGGACATTGAACATAAGAACATAAGAAATAGGAGCAGGAGTAGGCCATCTAGCCCTTTGAGCCTGCCCCGCCATTCAATAAGATCATGGCTGATCTGTCGCTGCTCAGTTCCACTTTCCCGCCCTCTCCCCATAACCCTTAATCCCCTCTCTTATCAAAAACCCATCAACCCGCGTCTTAAAAATATTTAGCGAGGCAGCCTCCACCACTTCAACGGGCATATTTAGCGAGGCAGCCTCCACCACTTCAACGGGCAAGATTGCTGAGATTAAAACCCAATAAGCCCCCAGGGCCTGATGTCCTGCATCCCACAGTATTCAAGGAAGTGGCCCTAGAAATAGTGAATGCATTGGTGATCATTTTCTAGCATTATATAGACTCTGGAAGAGTTCCAGTGGATTGGAGGGTAGTTAATGTGACCTCACTTTTCAAAAAAGGAGGGAGAGAGAAAACTGGAAATTATAGACCGGTTGGTCTGACATCGATAGTGGAAAATGCTGGAGTCAATTATTAAAGATGCAATAACAGAGCATTTGGAACGCGGTAATAGAATCGGTCCAAGTCAGCACGCATTCAAGAAAGGGGAATCGTGCTTGACAAACGTTCTGGAATTTTTTTAGGATGTGGCAATTAAAGTGGACTAGGGTGAACAGTAGATGTCGTGATTCTGGATTTTCAAAGGCTTTTGACAAGGTCCCACACAAGATATTAGTGAGCATAATGAACATTGTGTTGGGGTTAATGTATTGATGTGGAAAGATAACTGATTGGCAGACAAGAAGCAGGGAGTGGGAATAAATGGGTCATTTTCAGAGTAGCAGGCAGTGATTAGTGGGTTACTGCAGGATTCAGTGCTGGGACTCCAGCTTTTCACAATAGACATTAATGATTTGGTCAGAAGAATTGAATGCAAATATGTCCAAATTTGCAGACAACACTAAGCTGGGTGGCAGTGCGTGCTGTGAGGAGAATGCTAACAGGCTGCAGGGTAACTTCGACAGGCTGGCTGACTGGACAAATACTTGGCAAATGCAATATAATGTGGATAAATGCGAGGTTATCCACTTTGGTGACAAAAACAGGAAGGAAGATTATTATCTGAATGGTGGCAGTTTAGGAAAAGCGGAAGTGCAACATGAGTTGGGTGTCATGGTGGAACAGTCGCTGAAGGTTGGCATGTAGGTATAGCAGACAGTGAGGAATGTTACCAGCATGCTGGCCTTCATAGCAAGCAGCTTCGAATATAGGAGTAGGGATGCCTTGCTGTAATTATTCAGGGCCTAGATGAGGCCACACCTTGAGTATTGTATGCAGTTTTGGTCTCCCAGTGTGAGGAAGGATATTCTTGCTACTGAGGGAATCCAGTGAATGTTCACCAGACTGATTCTCAGAATGGCAGGAGTGACATATGAAGAAAGATTGGATCTATTGAGCTTGTACTCATTGGAATTTAGAAGAATGAGAGAGGATCTCATAGAAACATATAAAATCCTGATGGGACTAGACAGGCTAGATGTGGGAAGAATGCTCCCAATATTGGGGAAGTATAGAACTAGGGCCCACAGTCTAAGAATAAGGGGTAAGCCATTCAGGATTGAGATGAGGAAGAACTTCTTCACTCAGAGAACCTGGGGAATTCTCTACCACAGAAAGCTATTGGGGCCAGTTCGTTAGATATGTTTAAGAGGGAGCTGGACATGGCCCTTGCGGCTAAAGGGATCAAGGGGTATGGACAGAAAGAGAGTGTGGGTTACTGAAGTGCATGATCAGCCATGATCATATTGAATAGCATGCAGGCTCAAAGGGCTGAATGGCCTACTCCTGCACCTATTTTCTAAATTTCTCTGTTTCTATGTGTACATCCAGCCCCTTTTCCTGAACAACCTTCATAATTATACTCTTCAGTTGACATTACCTTTCCTCATTCTTCCTGCCTGAATCTTTTCCTCAAATACTTTGGGTGACAGAATAATCACTACAACCCCAATGTCCAAATGCAATTCACGTTGCCCATTTTCAGTTTGGAATGTACAGGGAAATAAGCCATTTCTTTACCCTTGTTTTTTCCTCTGGTTCTCTTTTGGAATCAATATAATGAACATGGCATTTTTATCTTTTCTTCTAAAGCCTCGTCATGCTATATCTGACTGCTTTTCCTCTCACTGTTGCCAATATAAGAGCACCACTGGCTTCTGGCAATAGTCTGGTAAATGAAACAATTCCATGCAGTTACACAATTTAACCTGTTAAAAAAAAACATTGACCTGGATGATGATTCTTTATCAAAACTCCAGCATGGTTCATTGACTCTATTCACTCTCGAGCAGTTGAACCCTCTGCCATGTATTTATCTAGCTTGCCAAGCAGCAACTTCTATTCCAAATTCTATTTTGAGAACTCCAGCAGTAGTGAGTCTGACTTCTACCAACAAATTTTAAGAGTTTGTTTATTAGTCACATGTAGGCTTACATTCACATAGTAATGAAGTTATTGTGAAAATCCCCTAATCGGCACACTGGCACCTTTTCGTACACTGAGGGAGAATTTAACATGGCCAATACACCTAACCTGCATGTCTTTGGACTGTGGGAGGAAACCGGAGCACCCGAAGGAAACACATGCCGACACTGGGAGAACTTACAAACTCCACACAGATAGCGAACAAAGCTGGGAATCAAATCTGGGTCCCTGGCGCTGTGAAGCAGCAGCGCTAATCACTGTGCCACCTTCCCATCCCAATTTCCCCCACATTAACATTTCCTTCTTAGCATGGGAGGGTTTCTTGCTGTATGATCAAGGAACAATCTTCACAAGCCTTCACTCTTATCTATCCATCTGCTGGCTACAGAGAGGCTTGCCTCAACCATACACCTCATTGCTATCTTTTGCTCTAAACCTATACAACATGAGAAAGATCTGAGTTAGATATGCTGTTGACTCCAGACTGCTGCTCAGTGTAAAACTACCAGTCACTCAAGGGCTAAATATTATGGTCTATGTAAAGTGTAGTAAAATGTAAAACAGAGAGGTATCAAGACACATGTGGGTCAGATTCTCTGACATTGCTTGCAGCCAGGATTCTCCCGTTCCGCTGCAGCTGACGGGGATTTGGCTGAGCGTCAAATTTTCCAACCTTAGTGGCAGTGACGACGGGGCGTGATGGCTGGAAAGTTTTGGCCATTAAGTCGATTTACTACATCAGATGCCTAATTTTGAGCAATAGTGTGGTTGAGTCAAAACCAAAGGACATGGCCTCTTTAAGATGAGTTACAGTACTCTTTCAAGATTTAAGAATTTTGTTGCCAAAGTCGAATCCACAATTATAGAAACTGAAAGGTTCACAATGTTGGAGAAATTAGTTCAGTTCCTTGGTCAGAAATCATTGGAGGGATCTCCAGAAAGACTGTGGTATGCGCATTAAGGGCGCAGATTCATTTCTAAAGGGAAATGGAAATTGAATCTAAGAAACCAATATCTAAACATAGAGCATGTTTATTCATAAAATGATTTTCAGATGGAATTATAATATTTTGGAAATGTCGAAGGGGCCTCATCCAAGCCAGATCTCTGTTCTACAGTTACAAACTCTGTCTCATTGCTGCATTAGGAGGCATAACAGCAACAAAAGTGAATACAAAGGTAATTTTGAAAGTACCTTATCTAATTTTAAAAGGGGACATATGAAAACTATTATAAGTGGTTCCAATATGTTATCATCAGTTGTGATCTAACATTTGCTTGACTGTAAATGACAGCTTTTGAAGATATTTAAGATTAACTCTAGTATCCGAGCTTAAATAATTTACTTTTCAAACAATATACATTCAAAATAAAATTGAATGGGATAAGTAACATGCCGCCGCTGTTTGCTGGCTGTTGGATGGTGAGTTCAAAGTTGCTTAAAGGGGAAGGGAAGAGTGCTCTTTGTTTAAACTATCCTTCCCATTCTGTAGACTAAAATAGTCTCAGCAGAACTTTTTTTTTGATCTCTTGAGAAAACCATCAATTTCCCTACCCACAGCTCTCAGGTCAGGTGGCATTAACATCAGGCCCTGCGTCTGAGAGAAAGTCCACATTAAACAGCAGGGGCCATGACTTCAAATCAGCCTGAGGTGGGCTCCACTGCTGTGCAACCCCAAGAGGCTAAGCCTGTGACATGGTTTCCTATAGTTGGGCTGCTCTCAGGCCAGTTTGATCGCAGCACTTTGCAGTTTGTTCTGGAGCTGCATGAGGATGTTTCCAATCAGTGACAGCAGCGGAATGAACTGACTTGAGAGTCTCCACGCTAATAAAAATAAAACTTCGCAGTGCTTACTGAAACATCAAAAAACAAAGTCCTGCTCAAGTTCTTTTGGCCAATAAATGGTGAAGGTATTTCAAACTCTCAACTCATTGCTCAGTACCCTGACACTCCGGTAAGATCAATTTGCTGCAGGTGGTGTTACCCATGTGGGATTGTGCTACGGAGCTTAGAAAGATCATAGGTTTGATTTCTGACTTTTGCTGAGTTGAGTGAGCATAGCCACAGACGTTTCCCATGCAAAGGGTAGAACATAAAGTCCCAAAGCCCCACCAGAGGCAGGACAATACCTGACAGAGATTTTAAGGCTGACCCACCTACCACTGATTAAGTCCGGGTGGCAATGGTCTAGGAGGACCTTACCATCCAGAGGCCAATTGAGGCTTTAAATGGCCATGTAAGGTCCTCATCCTGCTGCTGCTGTTTAACCAGTGGCAAGCAAGACCACACCATGTGGACCAACCTCCAAGAAAACACTGGCGTGGCAGGTAGGCCAGATAAAAGGAATCCCTACTTGTTGGGCACTCCCCACCATGAAAAATGGGGGAAACCAGAGTAAGACCCCCTGTGAACTATAAATCAACCTCTCCACCCTCATTATCTGGCCTGGGTAAACCAGCCTGCCTCACCTTTTTCCAGAACTCTAATGTCAATCCCAGGGGGTGAATTTTTTGGGAAATGTTATATTCCTTGCCTCCTCCCACCTCGCCCCAATTCACCCCTGATCAAAACATCAGTTGGTGCTTTGCCAGCTTTAAGTCTGGTTGCCTGCAGCAATAATACACAAAGAAGTGGCTTTAAGAGTGTAACTTGCATTAATTGGCCAATCAGTAGGTCAAAGAGAGAGTTCAGGTTTCTTGCTGTCTTACCTGCTCTCTCTCAAATAGGGCCGGTTTGGGAGTGGGTGGGAAGGCAGTGGGCTTACAACCCAGTTTATTTTACATGAGCAGGCTTTCAAATGCAGTCATGATGTGGAGATGCCGGCATTGGACTGAGGTAAACACAGTAAGAAGTCTCACAACACCAGGTTAAAGTCCAATGGGTTTATTTGGTAGTAAACACCACTAGCTTTTGGGGTTGCCCCTTCAAATAAATCTGTTGGACTTTAACCTGGTGTTGTGAGATTTCTTACTTCAAATGCAGCAGCAGTGGGTCGTAAAATTCACTCCAGCGTAGACCACACTGCAGTAACAGCAGCGGCCACCAAGCTTGGGATATCCGAGGGAAATTCCCCTCACTGGGACCAGGAAGCCCTACAGCAGGCTGGTTGGTGCCTGTTTTGGATTTAATCAGGCCTCCTGAAAATGTCAGCACGGCCACCAGTTTTTCAGCTGATGTCAGAGACCATCCCATCCCCCCATCTCCTGCTGCTCTCCACCTCACTGTGAGCAATAAATTCTGCCAACAGTGAATTTCTAACCTCTTGTGGTTCAGTTTGATTCAGTTGGCGGGACATCAGTTTGCTGTACATTTGAAGTCTGTAGTATGAATGCAACATCTTAATCTAAGCCATCAGTGGTACATAGGGAATGTTTCATCGTGCAAGTTGCAGCTCTCTCTGTTTGCTTAATTCAAATAGATGGTAAATATTGCATGATGCCAGTCAAAGGAAATCAATGGATTTCCAAGTAATCTTTTTTCAACTACCAAAAGCAGAGTCATCGCACTATTGCTGTTCAGGGGATGCTGTTGCCAATGCTGTGGCTGCTCTAATTAGCTGCATCACAACAATCACTATGCATCAAAATCATTCAATGATTGGGAAGCCCTTTGAAATGTCTCTTCAAGATTTGAGGCCAAAACTCCTGTGGTGGGGCAGAAAACAACTTTGTGAGATCACCATGGGCTGAATTGGAGTTTGGGGCAGAACTTGGATCTGCACGATTTCTGCCAATTAAAGACCCATCTCATTAGCGGAGGATGGTCAAATTTTCCATCCTATCTCATTATGTCGACCGGAGATTTTGTAGGTAAGCCTAGTGAGTATTTCTGGGCTGTCAGGCATTTTGCATGTTGCATCTCCTTGGGTCTAGTGGTAGCCGTGCCTTTCTAAAACCCCAAACACTTCTTTGTGCAAAGTTAATAGATTCCAGAGAGGATTAAATATCTACATGCATAGATCATAGTTTCTCTTCAATTTACTTCTTTGACTCTCTGATCCTTCACTCGTCTGCTCCAGCAAACAATGGAAGGCTTCACCGTGTGGAATTCTCTGCCCGTTGAAGTGGTGGAGGCTGCCTCGCTAAATATTTTTAAGACGCGGGTTGATGGGTTTTTGATAAGCGAGGGGATTAAGGGTTATGGGGAGAGGGCGGGAATGTGGAACTGAGCCACGACAGATCAGCCATGATCTTATTGAATGGCGGGGCAGGCTCGAAGGGCTGGATGGCCTACTCCTGCTCCTATTTCTTATGTTCTTATGTTCTTATGACTCTGCCTCCCCTACTTAGAAAGCAGGATGCTCTACAATTTAACTACACTTCTTTGGATTAAGTGCCTCTGTTGACCTACAAAATAGGTTGCTAGACCTGATTATTTGACACGAGATAAATGTCCTTACCAGAAGGAAGTCAAGAGATTTGGTCCCCTGTATTTCAGGTGATGGAGCAAAGACTAATTACATTTACTTTTTTACATCAATCTTTTCTTTGCTGAGATAAGTATCCAATGATGCAAAAGTTACCCAATCTTCAAGATTCATTTTTGAATTGTAGCAGATAGTTTGACTCTGAGTCACAACCAAACCAGAGCCTTAGCCAATATCCACACATGTTCACTTACACAGTACTCAGAAGCCTATAATAATAGTCCTGATCTATCTTCCTCAGAGTTGCTGTATCCAATTATATAATACCCTACATTTGGCCCAGCTGACATCAGTTAAACCAGTATCATCCAGAATTGGACCTGCGGCCTTTCTGCTTTGTGTGACAATGAGAAAAAAACTTCTTCGAACTTGTATTCTAAGAAAAGATAATAAATTCACCCTAGAGAGGAAAATTTGATAGCTAAGTAAACTTGTGTTGGTCTTACAACATTGTAATCTTCAATTAATAGAGTGACATTCACAGAACTTGGTTTGGAAAAAAAGGGCTTTAAATTGACCCATGCTGAGGGTAGTTGCAGCTAGGTTTGTATTTTGAAGCTAAAGCCACAAGCCAAGAATATATGCAGCAGAGATACTGCTTGACATGGTCTGAAATGGTCTGGTATGGCACAGTGCTACTATCACTGGACTAATAATCCAGAGACCCAGGTAATGCTCTGGGGACCTGAGTTTGAATCCCACCATGGCAGGTGGAATTTGAATTCAATAAATATCTGAAATCAAAAGTCTAATGGTGACCATGGAACATAGCTGAATTGTTGTAAATAAAAGCCCCTAGATTACTAATGTCCTTTAGGAAGGAAATCTGCTTCCTTACTTGGTTTAGCCTACACATGACTCCAGATCCACAGAGATATGGTTAACTTTTAAAATGTTGTCTGAAATGGACTACAAATCACTCAATTCGAGGGCAATTAGCAATGGGCAATAAATGTTGGTTTAGCCAGTGATGCCCACGTCCCATAAATGAATAAAGTATAATTCTAAAAAGAATATAGCCACACACATTGATACCATACAAGTTTCAGGTAATGAACATCTCCAACAGGCATTCAAAGACATTATCATCAATGCTTCTCCCATTATCAACATCCAGGGGGTTACCATTGACCAGAAACTGAACTGGTTTAGCCATATAAGTACAACAGCTACAAGAGCAGATCACACACTAGGAAATCTCTGGTGATACTTCACCTCCTGGCTCCTCAAAGCCTGACTGCCATCTACAAGTCACAGAGCAGGATTGTGATGAAATACTCCTCACTTGCCTCAATGACTGTAGCTTCAATCGCTTGACACTGAACAGGGAAAAAGCGGTCCCCTTGACCAAGACCTCTACCAGCAACAGTGGCAGTAGTCTGTATCATATATAAGATGCACTGCAGTGCAAGCTTCCTTTGACAACATCTACCAAATTCATAACCTCTCACCACCTGAAAGGACAAGGGCAATGGATACATTGGAATACACCACCACCAAGTTTCCCTATAAACCATGCATCATCCTGACTTGGAACTAGATCACTATTTCTTCACTGTCGCTGGATCAAAATTCTGGAACTTCCCTATGAACAGCATGGTGAGTGTATTTACACCACATGGACTGCAAAGGTTCAAGAAGGTGGCTCACCAGCACCTTTCCAATGATAATTAGTACCATCCCATATCCCACATCCCATAAAATTATTTTTAAAAGTATAATTTCAATGCATATATGATTAGGATTGTAATGCTGTATCAATTGTAAAAGGAACTTTAATTGTAGAAAGGGCTTTATTATGATCATGATAAACGAGTCCATCAGACCAGAGCAATATACGGTGCAATCAAACGTCTTCTGGTGAAACTTTTCTGTTTTAGCCCTATCAGCTCTGCTAATTGATTATCTGAATCACATATTTACTGATGGATATCCCTTTAAGCAGGATTGTAATGTGTCAACTATGCTTTCAAGAGTCTTGACAATTAAGTTGTTACTTTGCAAACTTTGCAAATGAAAAAATCGCTAAAGAATTTGGGGGCTAATTCTCAATGGCTCCTTCATGTGCAAAAGAGCCTGTGAGATGACCAAGATGGGTTTTCAGCTGAAACCCTGGTTTAGTTTATAATCAGCTCAAGGCCACATCTTGGTAAATGAATTGAAACTTGTGGATATCTGCTGGATATTTGCCACTGGGAGTTGTGTTGGCATAGTGTCACTGAAAAGAGAAGCCTCCACACTAATGTCTGGGGAGCATTTAGTCATTGACACCTTTCTGGGGTTTATTTTTGGTCAAAAGAAGGATCGGGGAAAGGTTGTGTGGCTAGGCAGAGCAGCACGAGCTGTTGCAGGAGAGAGGGAAAGTTGTGGTTTGTAGTTTATTATTAATGTCACAAGCAGGCTTAGCTTAACACTGCAATTAAATTCCTGTGAAAATGCCCTAGTCACCACACTCCGATGCCTGTTCGGGTACACTTTGGGAGAAGTTAGCATAGCCAATGCACCTGACAGGATAGGTAGGTGAGGTGGATTCTAACTTATACTTTAAAATAGGGATGTCAGCGCAGCATCCATTTAGCACCTGTTTCCATCTTGGCAGTTAAATCGCCCCTTTAGCTTTCATCTTAGATTTGAAACATTTCAAATTTTAAGAAAACCTGAAAGTGCTTTATTAAGGTGATCAGCTACATTCTGACATTTAGAAGATTTAGCTTTACAGAAATTTAAAAACATGAGCACTTTGCTTTCACTCCCTTACTTCCTTTTTTTCTCAACTGCCAATTTGGTGATCATCGTTTTTTAAGATCTGCCTAAATTTCATGTCCAAATAACATCACATTTTTATGAACATAATTATCCAAAATTCCAGGTATGTTAAGGAAATTCGCCCGTCATGCCCATTGCAGGAATCAAAACGAGCAAAATTGGGCTGACCATTCAAAGATCCATTGAGCTTGGGTGAGAATTTTCAGTCTTGGGGCATGAGTGGCCAGAGAATCTCCTGGTAGCAGAGAGAAATTATCTTGTTAAATTCAAGGGAATGAGGATAATTCAAGAGGAGGGGACAAAAATGTCAAAAGTTTCTTGTGAGCCTTTCAGTCCATTCAATAGCATTAGCCAATGTTGAAAAGAGAAGGGATTAAGAAATGGCAGAGCAGAATGGAGGGGAAGAAAGTCATAGATGCAGAAATGAGTCTGAATTGAAATGATAGTATGGCCTAGAACTTGGGCATGAAAAACCTTCCAGCATATTGGTTAAACACGCATTTATATCTCATTATGGTGCAGGTGAGAGATGTGCTGGTACCGGGGCATTCGGAAATGGACCCACCACAACATGGTTGGCTAACATGGCAACATCTGAAGACTTCAGGATGTGGGCAGGGTCCAGAGTATCTCTTGAGCAGTCTGACCTGCCTGGCATCATTCCCCCTTTCCCTGGATACACATTTGCTCAATTCTTGATGATAAGCTCTCTCTTCCTGATACATAATATTCAGCTAACACTCGAGATGTTGAAATTGACAGCAGAACATTCATTGATTGTTGAGTGAAACCTTCTGTTTTCTTTGGATAATTACATGCACATGTATCATACGGTTACGTTCAGGCAGTTGAACCTATTTTATATAGGGCTAAAGAAAGAAACTGTACAGTTGAAATTTGCTTGCACCAAGTTCTTTTTGATGTAGAATGCCCATGCATGGTCAATATTCACATGATTGGAAAGTACTAGAAGGGTGAGGAGAAGAAAGCAAGTTATCCCTCATTCGTGGAAAGAAATGATGACTAATTGGCTATTATGGTTGACCTGGTAAGGCCTTGAAATCTCTGAATTTATTTGCAGCCAATCCTTTGGTGTCAGTCCATGCCTGGACATACATCATCACTTCCGATTAACAGTGTCCACTTCTTTGTGTACACATGATCACCCATATTGCTAAATAGGAACAACTAACATTCTGTGATACATGTTCAAACAACACACCCAGGAAGCGTTTAAAAATATTGATCCATGTGGTGTTGCAGTGTCTCTATTTCACCTTTATTCATTTTTTAAATGTTGCCAAATAGACTGCAGCTCACTTTTCAGCTGTTTCTTCAGGACACTGCCACATCAACATTGGAAATCAATTAGTGTGCACTCTTGTTATTTTGAGGGTCAGTGCAGAAGTACAAAATTATTCCACCCATCCACTGCTTAATTGGTACACGCACTGAAAAATTCATGCTTTATTCTTTTTCCATGGTTTTATATTTACTGTCAATTTTAAACTAAAAGAACAATTGGCATTGTAGCTTTAGATCGTGTACATGATGATATGTTAATAACCTGAATTATTTTTGCTCTGTATACCACATCAGTATTGGACCTTAACTTTCAAGCTCCCTAGTGTTGTATTGGGGAGGTGGAGGTGGGGGCGGTAATCTGGGTGTGGATTTCAAGGATCTGCTGGGGATCTCCTCTCACAGCTTCCCTGTTAAGGATTTGCATGACAATTGCTCAGAAGCACAATCTTCCTTTGGATAATTTCCCTGCACTGGGAATTATCTAAAATGTTATTTGTGTCACAAACTTCAGTGTTTCCAATAGTGTTATACCAATAGTTATCCAGAAAAAGTTACAAGAATTAAAATCTCTTTGAACTTCTGGTTAATTATTGGGAAGAGCCAGACGGACCCCTCCCCTCATCCCTACCACCCTGACATTCCACGGGCTCCCCCAACATCTCCAAGACATCAGTGGATCCTCCCCACCCCCTGACTAAATGCCTGCCGCAGTATTCCCCACCCCTGAACCCCCATGGCATTCCTCAACTGCACAGAATATTACCACCTGCACCATCCCCTCTACCCACTGCCACTGTGGGCCTGACTCCCGCCCCACAGCTGCCCGAGGCCTGACCTCCCCCACTCAATCCACCCCCACCACCCCCCCATACTGATCTGACATGAACTCACAACGCCCCCCCCCCCCACCCCCCACAATTCAAACCCAACCCCCACCATCACAGGCCCAACCTGACTGGACTCCCCTCCCACTAACGTCAGACCTCTCCCTCCACCAAGGTCAGCCCCCACCCTTACCTCCAGGTCTAACAATTCCATCCCCTCCCCACTCCAATTAGACCCCCCCAACTGTCCCTGAGGTCTGACACTCCATCCAGTAAACCCCTGCCACCCCCTGAAGTCTGACACCCCCTCCCCCCAAATCTTAACATTTACCTTCTCTCTTGCCTTTTAGTTTCGCTGGGTCTTCAAATTTCCCTGGTTTCTGGCAACCAGAGCTATTAAAATAATGGGGTATGTCCTCCACCACTAGCATGATAGGTGCCATGAGATAGAGAATCTGGTGAACTGGTGTGGTGACAATAATCTCTCCCTCAATGTCAACAAAATGAAGGAGATTGTCATCGACTTCAGGAAGTGTACAGGAGAACATACCCCTGTCTACATCAATGGGGATGAAGTAGAAAGGGTTGAGAGCTTCAAGTTTTTAGGTATCCAGATCACCAACAACCTGTTTCCTCATGCTGACAGTATAGTTAAGAAAGCCCGCTAATGCCTCTACTTTCTCAGAAGACTAAGAAAAAAGAGATTGAATGTTAGCTCATTGACTGCATGATAAATGAATTATACTTATGGTTAATTGCGCAATTGTCTCACCTATAAGTTATTGTGCTGTCTTGGCTTACTTGACAAATGTTAAAAGGCACTCAAGGTTCTTTATGGTATGATATAATCCGAACAGTAATATATATGGACACATAAATTGAGACAAACGTAAAAGATCAGGCATTGGCTGCATGACTCAGTATAATCAGCTCATCTTTTATTAATGACAAACATAAACTGCTATGCATGTTATTATTAAATTGAAACCTGGCAGTTTTATGAGCAAACATTTAGGCGTGTAATATAATGCAGTTTGTAACAATGCCAAAGTTGTTTCCATTGTGACTCATTCATTCTGTTGACGGTTCATTATACATATGCTTCAGTAATCAAAATTTCATATTAAAAGGATGCATCACAATACCCCAGGGCTTGCACTGACAATTGCAGATGGTTTCACAGCATCATTAAGTGTTTAAAAGTCAGATGTTATGTTTTCGATCATCAACAGAAGACATGAAGTGGCTGTGAGTTTGTTTTGTCAATGAACCATTTCTGCATTTGGCTTCTAGTAGTTATTCATGCAAACAATTTACCATGTGTATGATAAAAGTTATCACCAGGTGGATCATCTCACCATAGGGACCGAATGATAGTCCATCCAACTCACCCAATGTACTGTGAACACTGCTGATCCAAAGCATGAAGCAGTTTTGAGCCACTTACAATGTCAGGATGCTGCGAAGGTTCAAAGAAAATGTTCTCAAAATATTTCTATTACCCCTTTCAGTTGACGCATTGAACATTAAATTATCATTTGTTGCATAGAGTCTGATATATTTTTGGCAAAACAAAGTGAGAGGACATCCTCTTCTGCATTTCCACTACATTGAAATCATCAAAACAGGGATGCCACAATTCTTGCTGAATACTAAGACCAGAAGTGATGAATATTGTAGGGGAGAAACACTCAGAGAAGGAGCTATTAATAGAATTGTCATGTAGCTGTATTCAATGATCTTTGTAGTAAATTAGAATTTAGTATGTATGCAATCACAATTAATACCAATGCAACATCAGTTAATAAAGACATAAGTTTCATTTTAATAATTAAAAAGAAACATTTTCATTGTGTAAAGTCACAAATCTAACCTGTCACCTTCAAACTTTTGTTTAAATATAATCTTAAATTATTGAATATTTTGCAGTGGGGAAGGAATATACAACAACTGAGTACAACTGAGTACAGATATCAGCTCCAGCACTTCACCCAGTCCCAAGGTGGGTGCAGCAATCTCCTTTAGGGAAGGAAATCTGCCATTCTTACCTGGTCTGGTCTACATGTGACTCCAGAGCCACAGCAATGTGGTTGACTCTCACCTGCCCTCCAAGGGCAAATAGGGATGGGCAATAAATGCTGGCCAGCCAATGATGCCCACATCCCATAAATGAATTTAAAAAAATCTTAACTTCAGCTCATCCACTAGATCTGTCCTTTTGTCTTTTGCAGGTACTAGCAGACCTCAGCCAGCAAACCGGCTCTCCGAACATCTGGAGCACATCTCAGGATGAGGGGGTTTAGGAAGAACCGTCACACCGGTGCAGAGACACACACGTCAGTGGGGCAGAGAGAAAACCTCACAGACATGTGCCCACAGCAGTCAGGGACAGCTCAGTCTCTGGTACTTGGAGGGATGCTGGACACCAACCATCTGCTCAATCCCGGGCAGTTGATGAACCTCTGGAAGAGGCTATCAGCTCACTGGTGTAGATGCAAAGGGAGAGAATGGAAGACCAGGCAGAGCTGTGACAGTCACACATCAGGGTATGGCACCAACACATGTGCACCTCAAGGCCACAATAGACAGATTGGCAACTACCATGATCCAGCAGTTCCTGCCAGTTTTGTGCTCAGTCATGCACTCCATGGCCACACATTCTGGTGGGCATCAGCAAGATGTGAGCCACATGGGGACCAAGTATCTTGGGCTCCCTCCAGGTGCCTTATACATGCCAAAAGCCATGCCAGGCCTCTCTGGAATCCACAGAGAGAATGAACATCAGCTGAACATCACATGTGCCTCCATTCAGGATAGTGCAAGGATGTGGAGTCACTCACAGTTCCCTCTGCCAATGCCCACACCAACTCCAACAGCGCAAGCCATTGAGGGTACCTCTTCCCCGGAGCAAGAAACATTATGAAACTGGGCCTCTTCAGGGCTTAGGCCACCAGAGAACATCTTATCGAGATCTAGCAATCAACAGGCTGCCTTCTGCCCCTGCTGCAGATGTTGGGCTGCACCAAGGCACTGTGGTAGACTCAGGAAAGTTAAAGCATTTTGATGTCACCTCAGGGTCACAGGTGCTCTCTCATTGTGAACAAATTGCACTTTTTGAAAATCATCCCATGGATATGTAAATGTAATAGTCAGATGAAAGCATTATGGTTTGGATCTTTGCAATCTGATGTTCAACATTTCCCACATGTGCAGGTGTCTTTTCCTCCTTTGTCTCTTTGCCCCCGCCTCAAATGAGGATTTGTAGAAAAGCTCCCTGCACCATTAGATCCATTCTCATTTCTGCCTCCTCATCTCTGAAATGAGCTATTGAAGACCAGAGCGGGTAAAGGGTGCTGAGTACAAAGGTGTGAAGCTCTATAGGAGATGTTGGGCAGCTAATTTTTGACTCCTCAGATTACATTGTTCCTCAAACTACCTTACTCCTGGGACATTGAAGTTAGCACCATTCCATTCTGTAGGTGTTACATGTGGAGCCCTGTGGTGCTGGTGGTGGAGGGGAGTGGGGGGTGGGGGAGAACATTTGAATTACCTCATTGAGCCAATATGGCTCTGAACTCTACTCAGTGACTTGACATAATACAAGCATTCGTTTGTTCATGGTGAATGAATGGAATCCATGTGACCACAGACGGATGGCATTAATTGTTAACCTGTGACTCTCCTTCACTGACAGGATGGCAGAATTGATGCAGCTGTCTTCCCTTCAGTATAGCCTTCACTCCCCAAGGCTGCATTCCTGCCTTCCACACTGCAACTTTTCAAAATTCAATGTGTGCCTATTGAATTGTGCTGACGCTTTTTGAAGCACAAAATTAGAAATCTGACTTGCTCTTGCTTCCTGGGCAACATCTCTAAGTCTAGTGTCACTGGCCTGGACCCTGTCCACAGTAACGGCACCAACAAGTGAGAACATATTCCAAGAAGGAGTTCCAGAGCCCAGCTTTGCAGTCCTCCCACAGTTCATCATAGCTCTCCCAGGCAAAATCAATCTTAATTTCAATTTCCGAAAGTGCCATTTCATATGTGTGTCAAGGTGGTGGAGCTGCTGCACCTTTATTACAGAATGGAGTTTGACGCTCACTCTCACACTGTCCATTGGAGAGTAGACACTAGTGAGGCCATAACTGGGCTATTGGCATCATAGTTTGAGCATAAGGGGGACATCTTTTAAAGTTGAGGTGATGAGAAATTTCTTCACCCAAAGGGTATTGAATGTGTGGAATTCACTACCACAGAATGTAGTTGAGGCCAAAACATTGTCTGATTTCAATAAGAAATTAGATAAAGCTCTTGAGGCTAAAGAGATCAAGAGATATGGGAGGAAGGGGAACCAGGATATTGAATTTGATTATCAAAATTAGTGGCAGAGCACGCTTGAAGGGCTGAAAGGTCTATTCTTGCTTCTAGTTTCTGTGTTTCTATAGTGTGTTGTGTACAGTTCTGGTTACAATATAACAGGAAGGATGTAATTGCTTTGGAGAGAGTGCAGAGGAGGTTTACAAGAATGTTGCCAAGGTTAGAAAAATTTAGCTACGTGGAGAGATTGGATAGTTGGGGTTTTTCTTTAGAAAAAGAAAGCTGAGGGATGGCTTGATTGAGGTGTAGAAAATTGTGAGGAAAAGAGATAGAGTGGACAGGATGAAATTGTATACCTTGGTGGAGAATGGCAAACACACCCGGCCGTCCCATTGTATCGGGCAATGGGACCCTGTGCGAGAACTCCGGCTACGTCGAGGGCATCCTGAAACCCTTTGTACAAAGAATCCCCAGCTTTTGTCACAACACTACAGACTTCCTACAGAAACTCAGCGTACATGGAGCACTCCATGTCACAATGGATGTCTCGGCACTCTACACCAGCATCCTTCACGACGATGGCATTGCTGCAACTGCCTCAGTACGCAACGCCGACAACTGCCAGTTTGCAGATGCAATTTTTCAACTCATCCGCTTCATCCTGGACCACAATATCTTCACCTTCAACAACCAGTCCTTCATCCAGACATCCAGAACAGCCATGGGTACCAAATTCGCACCTCAATATGCCAACATCTTCATGCACAAGTTCGAACAGGACTTCCTCATCACACAGGACCTTCAACCAATGCTATACATTAGATACATCGATGACATTTTCTTCCTTTGGACTCATGGTGAACAGTCACTGAAACAACTATATGATGACATCAACAGGTTCCATCCCAGCATCAGACTCACCATGTACTATTCTCTGGAATCGGTTGCATTCTTGGACACATGCATCTCCATTAAGGGCAGTCATCTCAGCACCTCGCTGTACTGCAAGTCCACAGATAACCTCGCAATGCTCCACTTCTCCAGCTTCCACCCTAAACATGTTAAAGAAGCCACCCCCTATGGACAAGCCCTCCGTATACACAGGATCTGCTCAGATGAGGAGGATCACAACAAACACCTCCAGAAGCTGAACGATGCCCTCATAAGAACAGGATATGGTGCTCAACTCATCGATCGACAGTTCTGATGCACCACAGCAAAAAATCGCACCGACCTCCTCAGAAGACAAACATAGGACATGGTGGACAGAGTACCCTTCGTCGTCCAATACTTCCCCGGAGCAGAGAAGCTACGACATCCGGAGTCTTCAACATGTCATTGGTGAAGACAAACATCTCACCAAAGCCATCCCCACATCCCCACTTCTTGCCTTCAAATAGCTGCACAACCTCAAATAGACTATTGTCTGCGGCAAACTATCCAGTCTTCAGAAGAACCGTGACCACAACACCACACAACCCTGCCACAGCGACCTCTGCAAGACATGCCAGATCATCGACACAGATGCCATCATCTCACATGAGAACACCGTCCACCAGGTACACGGTACATACTCTTGCAGGGACCATAAACTCGTTCCAAAAGTATCTGGATCTTTACCTTAAGTGCTGTAAGCTACAGGGCTATGGGCCAGGTGCAGTAGGTAGGATGTGAAAGGGCACCTGGGGGTCCTTGGACAGGCATGGACATGATGAGCTGAGTGGCCTCCTATGTGGTAACTTTTCTGCGGTTCTACCCACTCCGCATCTATCCTGTCAAGACCCCACAGGATCTTAAAGGTTTCATTCAAGTCACCCCCTACTCCTCAAAACTACTGTAAATACAAGTCTAACCTGTTCCTCATAAAACATCCACGCATTCTAGTTCTTAGCATAGTAAACATTCTCTGAACTGCTTCTAAGACAGTTACATAGATAGTTAAGTACATCTTGATTTGGAAAAGGCATATCCCCATGATAAAGAAGCTTAAACTTTTGTTGTGACCAACCTAGGAGGCTGAACAGAGACCTGGTCATCACCATGTTCAGAGCAATTTTATAATCTGTGTCATTTCGGATAATGGACTTTAAAATTATGTTGGTTTTAAGATTGCAAAAAATGCAAAGAACATTGGTGGAGGAGAATGACATTAATTAATGAAATGAAACATTTCAAAAGCATGCCTAATACAGCAATAAAAAACTGGAAACTGATTAACGTTCTTGATTGAATTTTGTTTGGTTTGCAAGCAACTGCAGTAATCAGATGTACAGATATGCATCCACAATTTTAACAGCTCAAATCGAAATTGCCAGACTTAATTCCTGAAATGTTATGTCTGGCAATATCAATATCAACTGATGCACAATATGTATTTTTGGAAGCAATCTACCTGACAGAGTGGAAAATTGTCCAGGTGCATCCTATCCACAAAATGCAGGTCAAATCCAATCCAACCAATAACAGCCCCATCAGTATATTCTCAGCAAAGTGATGGAAGGTGTCATCGACAATGCTATCATGCGACACTTACACAGTAATAACCTGCTCAAGAATGCACAGTTTAGGTTCTGCCAGGACCATTTCAGTAAAGTAAAGTTTATTTATTATCCCGTTACATTAACACTGCAATGAAGCTACAATGAAATTTCCCAAGTTGCCACACTCCGGCGCCTGTTTGGGTCAACGTACCTAACCAGTACGTCTTTCAGATTTGGTTCAAAGGTTATTACAGCCTTAGTCCACACATGGACAAAAGAACTGAATTCCGGAGATGAAGTGAGAGTGGTTTCCCTTTAAATCAGGACAGCAATTGATATTGTGGCACTAAGGAACTCTAATAAACTTCAATAAGGATTAAGAAAACTCTCCACCCACTCCCAAAGCTTTTCCACCATCTACAAGACACAAGTCAGGAATATAATGAACATCCTCAACTTGCCTGGATAAGTGTAGCACTCAACCTGTCACAAAATTAAAGACAAAGCAGTCCGTTTGATTGGCACGCTGTACAGCACCCTAAATCTTCGTTTTCTCTACCACGGGTGCGCCACGTTAGCAGTGTGTAAACCATAAACAAAATGCACAATAGCAACACAATGAGGCTTCTTCGATAGCACCTCCCAAAGCCCCCAATCTCTATTGTCCAAAAAGTCATGAGAAGTAGATACAAGGAAGCACCATGTTCTCCCATACACCATCCTTACTTGGAAATGTATTACAGCCCCTCCCTCTTGGCTGGGTCAAAATCTTGCAACTCTCTAACAAACAGCAGTGTTGGGCTAATTTCGTCACAAGGACTGCAGCAGTGCAAGAAGATAGCTCAAATTCTCAAAGTTACTTAGTATCAACAGACTAACTGCTGCCTTTGCCAGCAATTATAACAACTATGAATGATTAAATAAAAGCTAAATTGCTTGTTCCAGAATATTTTGCTTGTTCTTTGAGTTGAATGTTGATCTCAAGATAAATTTAAATCCATTTAAATCAGATGATGTACACATAAAACATGACATCTGAATTTGACTCCTTTTCTCTCTCCTTATCATGAAACTGCCTTCAGATAATTATTTTATTTTAAAATCCCTACACAAATGCAAGTAGTAACAGATGTTCCAAAATCTAAACAAGCTTCGACGTTGAGATCTGAAATAAAAACCGAGGGTGAAATTCTCCAGCCTTCCAGTTACATCAACAGGAGGTAGCACATTGTTTGATAGCGGTGGGATTTTATGGTCCCACCACTGTCAATGGGAATTCCCATTTATGTCACCCCACCTGGCATGGGTGCATTGCTGGTGGGATCGGAGAATACAGCCAGAGAATTCCAGCCAGAGAATTATGGAAATACTCAGAATGTCAGGCAGCATCTGTGGAGAGAGAGAGAGAGAGAGGCAGTGTTAATGGGTGGAATTTTCTCACCACTCCTGCTGAGGGAAACATATAAAAACTTTCTTTCAGCTTTATTGTCAGATCAAGTGGTCAAGGAAAAGCCTCAAGAAAGAGCTGAGTAAATGTAACTATGGCAAAAGTATAAAAATCCAAGATGGTGCCTGAGTGTGGCAACTTCTTGTGAGCTGTGCCGAGCATCCCCTCTAATTCTTTTTCGTTCTCATGTATGGTTTGCTTTGACTGCATAGCACTCAAGAAACTGTGTACCAATACATGTGATAATGATAAATCAAATCAAATCAAATACACTCAACTGAGAGCACTCTGCACTTGTTCGTGTTGGAATTGGTCCAGGTGTGGATAACAAACTTAACTGCAGAGGTTCTGAGACTTGAAGGGAGGGGTAATGTCATATCAGCCAATGCATCAAAAAATAGCTGAATGTGAAGCTTGTTAAAACTGGACTATGCAGATTAGTCGCAGAAACATAATTGATAGAATCCGTCTGTCTTGGGAGCAATGAACTACATGCAAGAGTGTATATCCCTTCTGGATTGAACATCATCTGCGGCTGCAGAAACAAGACTGTCCTCTTCAGGATACAGACTTGGAGTTTATTAATAGCAGCATAGAGTACAAGAACAAGGAGGCTATGCTGAATTTATACAAGACACTAGTTAGACCTCAGCTAAAGCATTGTGAGCAGTTCTAGGTGCCACGCTCTCGGAAGGATGTAAACATATTGAATCCCTACAGTACAGAAGAGGCCATTCGGCCCATTGAGACTGCACTGACAACAGTCCCACCCAACCCCTGTAACCCCATATATTTGTCCTGCTAATCCCCCCTGACCCTAGGGTTAATTTAGCAAGGCCAATCAACCTAACCCACACACCTTTGGATTGTGGGAGGAAACCGGAGTGCCTGGAGGAAACCTACACAGGCATGGGGAGAATGTGCAAACTCCACACAGACAGTGAACCAAGTTGGGAATCGAATCCGGGTCCCTGACACTGTGAGGCAGCAGTACTAACCACCATGCCGTGCCGTGCTGTGGAAACAGTGCAAAAGAGGTTCACAAGAATGGTTCCAGTGATGAGAAACTTCAGTTATGAGGACAGATTGGAAAGGTTGGAACTGTCCTCTGTGGGGCGAAGAAGACTAAGAGGAGATTTTTAGAGATGCTCATAGTCATAACGAAGCTGGACACAGAGATAAGGAGAAACTGATCCTGCTCATAAAAGAATCAAGAATGAAAGGGCACAGATTTAAAGTGATTTACAAAAG
Source organism: Carcharhinus amblyrhynchos (assembly GCF_965287045.1). Classification (NCBI taxonomy): domain Eukaryota; kingdom Metazoa; phylum Chordata; class Chondrichthyes; order Carcharhiniformes; family Carcharhinidae; genus Carcharhinus; species Carcharhinus amblyrhynchos. Next base: position 94,606,035 of record NC_137326.1, on the reverse strand, counting down.
AAGTGAATGGAATGTGAGAAAAACTTTCACACAACAAGTGGTTCGGGTCGGCAGCGCACTTCTTGAAAGCATGGTGGAAGCAGGTTCAATCAAGACATTCAAGAAGGCACGAGATGATTACTTCTGAGTTGTAACAATTCAGTCATTCTGTGGCAGTAATTCTGCAAGGTCCCAATTTATATATTAAAGGGGCCCACCAAATGATACACATAGATGCTTCAGTCACCCAGCAGGAGGGCCCCTACAAACATTATGGATGTTAATGGGTTACCAGCTCCATTTTGAGGCTGTTCTGTTCCACCAATGCAGATTGAATTATAATCAAAGCCATTGAAACAGGAAAAGTTAGCATGAGAACGGCATTGACTTTTCTTGCCTGCATAAACCTAAGTTCCCCTTAGAAGTTATGTTTATATGTTCCCATTTCCCACTTTCTCCCGTAACTTCTCTTATATTCCTGCTCCCTCCACAGCACCCTGTATACTTGTCTTTCATGAGTAAGTATTTTTAAATGATATTGTGGTAACTACCTCCTGTGACCAAGAATAGCACATTCTCGTAGTTAAGCATTAGAAAATGTATTTTTTTCAAACTTTCCATTTGCCTCTTTCAAAGATATATCTGACTGTGATAATGGAAAGAAGTTATTTTTATGTCTATAATGACTGACATTTTCCACATGAGTTGAAACATGACTTATGGCAAAGTGGGACAGTGGTTAGCACTGCTGCCTCACAGTACTAGGAACCTGGGTTCAATTCCAGCCTTGGGTCACTGTCAGTATGGAGTTTGCACATTCTCCTCATGTCTGTGTGAGTTTCCTCCAGGTGCTCTGGTTTCCTCCTACAATCTGAAAGGAGCATTGAATTGAATAGGTGCTGGAATATGGTGACTAGGGGAATTTCACAGTAACTTCATTGCAATGTTAATGTAAGCCTTTCTTGTGACTAATGAGTTAACTTTAACTCAAAACGTTTCATTTTTGCATATTGTATAAATTAGGTGGACATCAGACATGGTGGTTGCTTTAACCCACCTGATGATGTTGGTTCTTTTTCTGAATTGAAAAGTATTAATATTTATTTGTGAGGTACAATGACTCAGGAACATTTGACAAGTTCAGCAATATTGACAATTAAAGCGCATCTTTACAAGATTTTGCCTATGATGATGTTGATGATTTTGTGAAGAAAATGCATAATGCAAAAGCTACATAAATTGCCATGCCAACAAGGGGTGAAACAAGAAAATCTTCAAAATCTGTCCCACTTGCATATTCTCTTGTTTAAATTCTGTTTTTCAAAATGGACCATTGCTGGTCTGACATAATGGCTGCTGGTCACATGCTGGAAGTTTTAACCACCATCACGCTCAAGACTGGCCTTCAGAAAGTCTCTTCTAGCACAAAGAATGGAATTCCGCAGACAAAGCCATTGGTATTGGACTTGGACTCACTGGTCACTCCACCCATGTGGATTTGGAAATAACCTCTTTGGCTGTGTGAGAAGAAGCAAGGGAGTTAAATTCTTTTTGAAATGGAATGAGACTCTGAATATACTGAATGGCAGCTTATGCATCTTGTTGATTAGAGTATTTATTCCTGCACTGGACTTATTCATTCTGACCTGTAATGACTTGTGCTAGTGATTTCACTGGCTGACTTTTCCATCTTATTGCTATCAACAAGTTCCATATTTGCTCACCTCAAGATTCATACAGTGCAATGTTGAACATCTTTACTGTCATTCTGACAAGAGATAATCTTGGATTTCAATTCAGCAATTATTTATACAGGTGTGTTTTTATTAGTTCAAAAGCACTAAAGTGTACTTTTGTGGCTTCAGTGGGGTTGGGGTGGGCGAGATAGGGAGGAGTATGGGATTGGGCAGGGTGGCAGTGCACAAATGAAGATGAGCGCAGTGCCCCACGAACTGTAAATCCATCCCTATTCATGTTACTGCCTCAGATCATACAAAAACATCTTTATAGCGAATGGATGCTTCTCAAGTGTAGCCATTATTGGAATGTAGATAAATACATATGTAGGTAAAGGCAATTTGAATACAAATCGTAAACAAAAAAAGAGATTTGATAACTAGATACAATGTTGTTGCTTGAGACTGGAATGTTGACAAGGACCTTGAAAACTTTCTCCTTTTTGAAGTACCATGGGATCATTTACATTCATCCAGTGGCTAGATAGAACATTCTCCCTCTGGCAAAACAGAACTAGCTCAATGCTGCACTGAAATGATTTGATCAGCACAAGTTCATAGTGAGATTCAAATCAGTAGCTTTCATATTTAAAGGTATTTGTTCCTTCCAGTGAGCTAGACTGTCACCTTATAAAGTTAATGTATATGAAAAGGTCTGTAACTGGTCTGCAAGCATATAAATCATTAAATAGATTATTTGTGAAATATTGCAAGACACAGATATAAACATCAGTTGACATATGTTGACATTTATGTCAAATAAATACGATATGGGGAATGTTCTTGAACAAATATGTTGACATGATCAAACATTTTTCTATAATGTGGTTTGCTGTTCTTCATAAATTTAACAATAGACCTTGGAAACATATAAATTTATTTACTTCCTTATCCTCCTTCCCCAATAAAAAAAATGGCCTTAACTTATTTCAATAGATAGTTGTTTTGCCAAATGAATAATAAAAAAGCAATCATACAATTAATATTTTCCAAAGGTAGAGGAGGAGAAATGGATTGTGAAAAACTATGACTTGCTGAAAAACAAGACCTAATATTGGAAACAATAGCCACTAATTTTATGTCCTTTCTCTCATATTGTTTATATTCATCATCTTTTTCATTGCTTTAAAATACCACAAAACCCAGCTTAAGATGTTATTAGGACATTGTAAGGCTTCTGTGTTATAACCACCACCAAAGCTATTCATGTAGTGAAATGGTTGAAATTGTTAGTGTCTTTAAAGCTTCACAAATCTGTGGTTTCTTGAAAAAAAGAGCTCGTAACAATTACTCTGTTTAAGAAATGTGAATGCATTAATATGATGAAAGTTGATTGCTATGAAAATAGATGATTTTCTGTAGAACCAGAAAGTCCGGATATTTTGACAGATTTGGATGTCTTTCCCGATATTGCTGCTTTTCTCAATGTTATCCTTTAAAGGTCAGTAATTTAAATTAAAAAGCAATGGTTGAAAAATAAGCATCTGTCTTTGTCCTTATACCTCTCAGTTCTAAAATACTAAATAACATGTACTTCTTGATGGATATAACATGATGAAGCACATTTCTGTGATTCTAGCATTTAATTACACTGCACTTCATATTAAACATACTGAATCTCAAAAAATGTTATAATTATACCATTTTAGTAAAATATCAAATCTTCTTTCATGATTAACGACTTTTACGCTTGATTAGTTTTGATTTATTCTCCTAATATGGTGCATTTTTATAATGTAAGGAAGATTATTACTATTATTAGCAGTTTGAGCATGACCTTATATTCTAATCACAACTATTGAATTTTATTAATAACCTTTTGTTGCACTGCTGAATATTTTTATTTGAAAAGAGTTGATCAAGATGTAAAATCCTAAGTAAATTCCTATTAGTTTCACCTCGCAGCTCAGTAAACATCTGTTTTTTTTCCCCTATTTATAGCACATATTGTTGATCATGGCCAGAGAACTCCTCACTAAACAGATGTGAAGAGTTGAAAATACTCAATTAGAGAGATTTAGCTGAAAAATTGTTTGAAGTGTTCAAATTTTTTGACATGCTGCTAACATTTTTCTTCTCTCCTGATCTTCCTAAATCCATATAGTTCCAAGGGTATGGGGCAGCCTTTGGCTGTGTCTGTTTTTCACATTTGAACCAAGATTTATTTTATACACTCACAGGATGTACGCATCGCCGAATAGGCTAACATTTATTGGCCATCCTTAAATGCCCTTGAGAGATCTGCTTTCTTGAATCATGTGGTGTAGAAAAGCCCACAGTGCCATGAGAAAGGATGCTCCAGGATTTTCAGCAACAGTGAAGAAATGGTGATATAGTCCCCAGTCAGAATGGTGCATGGGTTGGAGTGGAACTTGCAAGTGATGGTGTTCCCATGCATCTGTTGCCCTTTTCCTTCTAGGTCATAGAGTTTGTGGCTTTAGAAGGTGCTGTTGAGGAAGCCCTTATTAGTTTTTGTTGTATATCTTGTAGAATGGTACACAGTGCTGCCACTGTGTGTTGGTGGTGGAGGGAGTGTATGTTTAAGATGGGGGATTACATGTGAATCAAGCAACCTTTTTTCTCCTGGATGGTGTTGAACTTCTTGAGCAGTGTTGGAGCTGCAGTCATGCAGACAAGTAGAGAGTATTCCATTGCACTCCTGACTTGTTTCCTGTAGATAGTGGACGGACTTTGAGGAGTCAGGAAAGGAATAGAGGGATATGGGCCAAAAGTAGGCAATTGGGAATAGCTGGGAGGGCACCATGGTTGGCATGGACCAGCTGAGCCCAAAGGCCTGTTTCCATTGCTCAATGACTCTGTGACTCTTAAGTGCTGGAGACAATTGACTCCCTACTTCTGACTGAAGCAGTTTGTATTGAAGAGATTTCAAAGTGGCTACCTCAGTCACATGAACTGTCTTGCCCCATAATGATTTCAGAAAAGGTTTATTTCTCCCAATCAGGAGACTCAAGCAGAGGCTGTTTAGCAGGCTTCCTGCTGGATGCCATGGCCTTTGCAAGTCTCTGGGTGCCAGATTTATGGTGTCGTCAGCTCCGTGCCAATTTCTGGCATGGAGCTGTATAAATTATGTAAATGGCCTTTTGAATGTCATTAGCAGGCTTGGGACTGGAATTTTCAGGCCTGCTATCCTCTCTTCGCCACCCCCCTCCCCCCGCCCCCAGCTCCCCACCACCCCCCAGGAGCGTTTCACTCCAACAGGATTTACAACAGCTCCCCACTTGTTGCATAGCTCACTGGGCATCAGGTGATGGGGTCGCCACTCTGCCACTCTGCAGAAGATCAGTGACAGAGAGAGGGATCAGGGCAGGGCATTGGGGTGGGGAGAGGTTAACCTGCCAGTGAGGGGATCAGGCCTGTGAGGGGGGGAGTGGATCAGGAGATTGGGACTGCTGGGATGGGGGGGTGGGGGAGGTTGAGGCAGGCCGGAGCAATGCATCCAGGTTGGCCGGGACTCATCCGGTGGACAGCGATCGGTCCAGTGGGGGTTCCCACAGTGAGTGATGCGGGATCTCAATGCTGAAAGATTGGCCCATGCACAGTGGCTCACTCACCACTATGCTGCTGGCCTCTCCCGTGGGAATAGGATCCACCCCCTAATTTTTCACCTGAATCACGTTTTTGTACTCTGCGCTGCACAGAGTGTGGGAGATTCATTTTGAAACTCCCACTGAAAGAAAAGGATTTACTCCAGTGTTTATGTTAATTCAATACTTTGACTTTTTTGGGGAGAATTGTATCTGTGATGTCTGAACTGATTGTGGCTATTGTTCCATGGTCTATAATGTCCCAGCCATTAGTTTCTAAAAGATTCATTATCCATCTTGATGATGCCCTCTATGTAGTTGTTGTCGTAGTAGAATTTCTATCTCCATTCAAAAGGGAGTTTTATTGAAATGCAAAATATAAGATCCAGTATGTTTCAGTTTATACATTTTAAAATGGTTCTTGATATCCTCAGCTGTGAAATTTCATGAGGGTGTCTGGGCATGAATTATAATTCTGCATTGGAACTTTCTAGAAATTGGTTACTGGCAATGCTAGATGTCAAGTGACCTGTGGCAGCCACACTTAGTATCTTCCTTGTACTTGAAAAATTCATTTAAACAGTTCAGTGTATGTTTGGTCAGCCTGTGAAATTAAGACAAGGTGTAGTACAGGCTGCTTGGCTGGGGATATTGCCGCATGGCCTAAAAGGAATAATCTCTGTTGGAATATTGATGGAGGACAAGATTGGACTGACCTGTGACTTCCTGAGTCCTTAGTCATGGTCAATATCTGGAGTTATGTTTCGTTGGTAATTGTGGAACCATGTCTTATCATGAACTCTATGTTATCATCTAATGTGACAAAAATATATTTTAAAGCAGCCACTTTTAGAAAATAAGTTTATAAAAAAGGTCACTTTGAAACTTGAATTTATTTCTATAATATCCTTTACTAAGATATATGTGATTAAAAAAGTAGGTATCACAGATTTTGAGGATATTTTTGATAACACAAGAGCTCTGTGGGATGTAAAGTGAGCATTCAATTATTGAAATAATCTGTATTATTTAAGTTGCTGAGAGATTTGTGCTTTACTCTCCATCGCCCTCATGCCACCTGCACCCCCTCTGATGCATAGAAACAACACCCCTTCTATTATAAAAGAGAAGAGTGCCCAAGTGTGTTTCTGTTCTTATGTTAATGTGTTTAATAAATGGTTTCTATTTGGATGATTAATTTTCTCTGCATTGACTTATAATTTGGATGCACCTGCCTGTGACCCAAATGGTGGAGGCCTGAGTCCTCCAGTTACTGAGGTGAGTGGGTGTTGTTGCTTTATTTCCCATGGGGAAGGATAATTGATAAAGCAGGATCAGCTCTGGGCAAAGCACAGATTTTGTCAGCTGGTTTTGATGCAGTGAAGAACCTTACAGCTCGTAACATCCTGCCCTTCAGGAGCTATGAGGCTGTCATTGATTCTTGCAATGGGGACAGCGGCTGGGGGCGGGGAGAGGAAGAACTGCGACACAAATGCATTATAAAACATTTCTTTTCTTAACCCATATAGCTTATGTTGGTTCTTTCACTGCAATATAATTACATATATTAAACTATAATTTATAACTGGAAATCAATACTACATTTTACTGCTGGCTTCATTGAACTTACATAGACATTATATGTAACAAGGAGATCCAGACTGTCTCCTTTGACTTCCATTGTATTAATTAGCTGTCCTTCCTTTCCTTGCTGCATTTCCTAAAGAGCCTTTGCGTTTCACTGGTTAGTATATTGAGACACACACACACACTTGGTCAGTACCTAACAAACCAGCTAAAATCAATCACTTGTAGTCTGCTTTGGAGCAACTGGCGGCAAAGATTAAAAGGAAAATTTGTGATAGAAAACTAATAAAGCCAAATAGCCTAAATTCTTGGTCAATGGCCATGGAAAATGTCTTTCATCACCTTGCATACAAATGCATTGGTGTATATTCATTAAGGAACAATGAAGATTGGAAATGATCGATGGAATGATGAAAAATGTTGAGTAAAAGGAATAGAGATTGAGGTAAAAAGAAAAAAAGACAAAAAATAGAGATCCTTCAAGAGAATAGACAAAATGAAAAATATAAAAATATTAACTGATAAAACAAATGCCAAGCAATTGATGATTAAAAGACAAATCAAAAAGTGAAATGGACATGAAATAAAATAGGCAGTGGGGCAACTTCATCTAGTTTTTTGTTACCGCTGGACTAGTGTGAATCATGATTTCAAACAACACAGAGAAACTCATTTTGAACCAATTTCTTTTTAACCACCTTGAGGATAGACTTAAAATGGATCCAGACAAAGTGTCTCACTCAGTCAAGACCAGGGTAGAATATTAAACAGCCACATGTCTGCTCAGCTCTTGATAGATAATGGAAAATGAACAGTAATACAGGTGGATAATTACCAACGCATCAACATTCATCAGGGTCTTTATATTTTCAATTAGTCTAGGCATAATAATTTAAGCTCCTGCAAAGACATTTCTACCAAAGATGTAAGACTGAATTAACTAATCACCTGGGATAGAAAAATCTACCGCATCTTTACATATTAGTAAAGAGCCCTAAAGAAGCCGATACATTGAAAATGGATAGCTAGAATCAACACAATAAATCTGTCATTATGTGTATATTGCTCCATAGCTGAATCATTCACTAATCATTAGTACTGTACCTTCAAGATTCAGCTTTTAATTGAACAGAAAAACGTTGATCTATAATTTTCTTTCAAAGTAACTATAAGGTTAATAGTGCTCTTTGTCACTTTTGTGAAACTGGAACAGCAACTTTAGGTGAGAAGCAATTAAGATGTGTGGTTAAGCTCAAATATCTAACTGTTTTCTCTGATGTACCTCTGCTCTACCTTTGGTTTTATATAAATGACAATTAACTGTTTTCATCATCATTAAAATTCATTGAATGACATTCAATTGCTATATATTTTGTTTTATTTATTAGTGTCACAAATGGGCTTACATTAAAACTGCAATGAATTTATTGTGAAAATCTCCAAGCCGCCACACTCCAACGCCTTTTCATGAACACTTTGGGAGAATTTTGCATGGCCAAAGCTCATAACCAGCACATCTTTCAGACTGTGGGGGAAACTGGAACACTTGGAGGAAACCCACGCAGACACAGGGAGAATGTGCAGATTCTGCATAGACAATGACCCAAACTGGGAATTGAACCCCAGTCCCTGGCACTGTGAGGCAGCAGTGCTAACCACTGTGCCAATGAATGGAAGGTACAAGCTAGATTCTCCACAGGAAGGTAAATCTTGTCCATTTCAATTCAAGCACTCTTTTAGCCATGTGATAACTGTCTATAACTCTCTGGCACTGAAAATTATGTAGTACTAATAATATGGACTCTATTTTCTTCAGGTTTTAAATGTTGACTATTTTGAAAATGTGATATTATTTTTATTTCCTTTTCCTTTCTATCTCATTATTCTACATATCTTATTCAAATCCTTATTTTCCTCTCTTTATTTCTCTTTCTGTACCTGATCTGGCATTGAATTCTTAAATCCTTAACCTTCTCAATTCTTGTTAAGCCTGGTTAAGTTCAGAATCCTTCAATCTCATTAGTTAAAGTAAAACACAGTTGCTTGCCCCATTCACTCAAATTCCAGATACCCTGTTTCCCTCCCTATGATACTATCAGCTCAAACTTTCAGCAAGTTGTCACATAAAAACTTAAATGCAAGGGCAAGTCTAACTAACCGCCATCAGATACCATGTGATAGCAAATAATGTTCATACATTGATAAAGTGCACTGGGTGTTTTTAGTCATTTAAATGGCTTGTATATTAATGAACCAATTAATATTCTATTCTTCTTACACTGACAATTGCTGGTTGCTGAATGATCTTTGTGATTTCTCATTCTACCTTCCAATCACCCAACTCCTCCTTTCTGCAGTCAGGAGTGTCTGGGACACAAGCTTCTTCTTGACCTACTATCAATGTTACTTTGTGATAAGCCAGCATGTGGTGGAAATCAGATTTTCATCCTCCAAGATGAAACAGTTTACACTTTGATCCATCACACAGCTAACTGTGATTTCAGAAACCTCATTCAGTAAGGCTAGGCCAGGTCAAATGTCAATCAAGGCTAAGATTTGAACTTGTGACCCTCTGGCCAGAAGCCTTGTACTCTACATTATTTTTGGAACAACTGAGCCAACCATTCTTTCTAGGTTCTAAAAGAAAATAATTTAAACAAAATATGGATTGCCCTAAATGTTCATTTGGTAAATATACACCATAATTTTACTGCCATGGAATCGGAGTGGGGGAGGGGCAGACAACAGAATTGTCCATTGACCTCGGGTGGGAATTTCTGGTCTCGCTTAGGTGAGGCTGTAGTGTCCAGCGTGAACAGAACCACGCAGACAAACAGGGCCTTGAGCTTGGTAACTTGGTCAGCAGTTAGGATCACGCATAACAAAACGGGAAAGAACACAGACAAAAAAGATCCAGCAGCCTATCTATTCAGTCTCAAAACTAATTACCCATTTCTTCAACAAACTCTGAAATTCTCTCTAATTTTTCCACATCATCCAAATCCACTGTCTCTGAGCACACTCCATCTCACATGACTCCCATTGCCTATGCAGAGAAGTCCAGTATGTCTCTCCCCTTCACTTGGACCTGTGTACCCTGGATTTAGAATTTATGTCAATTTCAAACATAGTAGATCATTGTTTGCTGCTGCAATGAGTCTAACCTGATCAGCTGTTTGTTAGACTTAACCATGCCTAATTAATAGAATAGAATAAAATAGAACCTTTACAAGTGCAGAAGGAGGCCACTCGGTCTATCGAGTCTGCACCAACCACAATTCCACCCAGCTCTATTCCTGTAATCCCAGATATTTACCCTGCTAATCCCCTGACTACGGTCAATTTAGCATGGCCAATCAACCTAATCTGCACATCTTTTGACTGTGGGTGGAAACTGGAACACCCGGAGGAGATCCACACAGACATGGGAAAAACGTGCAAACTCCACACAGACACTAACCCAAGGCTAGAATTGATCGCGGATGCCTGGCACAGTGAGGCAGCAGTGGTAACCACTATGCCACCATGTCACCCCTCAGTCTGCAACAGATTTTATTCTGCAAGTTACTGCTAATGGCACAGTGACGGAAAGTAGACACTGTGACTTGAGCAAGCAGGGCAGGTAACAGAGTATCTCTTTAGCTAATGAGATTTAAAGATTGTGAAATGAGCAGCACCATTACAGTGCAATTGAGGGATCACATCTAACAGTAAATGCTTTTGTTTGAGTTTGCAAACATGGGCTGGTTGAGTATGGTCTGTACTCTGCCTATTAGAGTGAATAACTCTGAATGCACACTAACAACCAATTTAGGATAATCAGTCGAGCTTGTATCATTTACACTTGCTATAAGCAACATACGCAGGGACCCGCTCCTTGTAAACAAAACAAATGTGTTCAAGACTTGCTCCTTCTTTGAATTGCTCTGGAGTTTGGGAACCTACAGACCTTTGTTGTTTTCTCCATGGCAGTGCCTCAGCCAGTCAGAGCTAACTTGCCAATCAAACAGCATCCTTTCGGCCTTCAGTATAAACTGGTGTGATTTTTTGAAATTTGGCATTCTTGTATTTCTCCTGATAAGTGCAAGACAAAAAACTTCAGCAACGTCTGTTTGGTAACATTCAAGTTCTATACCTCAAAGCAACTGTTTTTAATGTTCACAGAAAATATCATGCTGAGTATTTTGACAAGAAGGAATATTGAAATATATATCAAGATACTAAAATTAAACTCCACATTCAAATGTAACACTGTCTATGATGCTTCCATGTGAGTTCTTGTCACGATTCCTGAATATTCCAGATGGATTTTCTTTATTAAATAAAGAGTGTGTGTTCTTCTGTCAATATTAGAAACTGCTTTACAAATCTTTCCATTCCTTGCAGAACATTTGGCACAGAGTGTGGATATGTGCAGAGCAATGACACTGAACAGCAAGGTTTCTGCTTTCATCATCAAAGCAACAGGTTTTCTGTGAAAATGTGACACAGCCTGCCCTTCATATTCTATTTACAATCACAGTAGTGAGATCTGTGCATGAAAATACATTTTAAAGATATTTTTCAATGTAAAAGCCTTTGGAATCACAAATAATAAATAAATATGATGAAAGTTACATTTTTATGTGCAGAAATCTCAGAACAAGGTGATGGACATTGACACTGGTATGGCTAAATAATTCTGTACGTACAGAATTCTTCAATCAAAGCTCTGGGTCTAATTTGGAGACATGCACAATCAATCACTGAATATCAATTGAGTTCTTGGGATACTGGGAGGACAGTCCAGACTTACTTAAGTGAACCCTATCCAAAGCAATATCTCAGACCTCTGGTGTACAGGGAATTATCTGTGAAGTTATTTTTCAGCCTCCTCAGATAGGATATCACCCTTGTGTCAGCTTTGATGATCTCAGGGTTTCGGTACACCCTTTAAACTGAAGTGAGCGGAGCGGTTACTGTCTTCTAACGTCCTTCCTCATTTTTCAGTTGATAATACAGGAGTCAGAAAAAGGGCAAAGTGACCTTTTTTACAAAGCAGCTGTATTCGAGAGGTTTAAATAATTTTGATCTGTCTCACCAAAAAATTTAAAGCCTCCTGGGGTAGGACAATAAAGGTCCAATGAACGTAAAGTAAACATTTTTTAAAATGCTTATTTATTAGTCACAAGTGGGCTTACATTAACACTACAATGAAGTTTCTGTGAAAATCCCCAAGTTGCCACATTCCGCCGCCTGTTTGGGTAAACTGAGGGGTAATTTAACATGGCCAATGCACCTAACCAGCAAGCCTTTGGAGTGTGGGAGGAAACCAGAGCACCTGGAGGAAACCCATGCAGACACAGGGAGAATGTGCAGACTCTGCACAGTGACCCAATCGAACCTGGATCCATGGCACTATGAGGCAACAGTGCTAATCATTGTGCCACAGTACTGCCCTACTGTTCCTGGAACATCTTAGTAAAAAAAAACAATTTTACCAGAAAAAACTATCAACAACAGTTATGAATTTTACTCTTGAATGGCCTGTTTGAATGAACGTGGTCGACCCAAAGTCTGATTGAAATTTGATCCTGTGTCTTATTTAAATGAGATTGACAAATAGTTGGGCATCACCAGGCAACTCGCCAGTGAAGAGGATACAAATTACAGGCCTTTGCAACCCTGGGAAGGGTGTGTACAAGAGGGTAGGGGGAATTGGCAGAAGGAAAAATGGGTCTTTGTCATTGCTTTGGTTTAGGAGGATTAACCTGCTTCTTCTGGCTCCCCAGCAAATGTTTTTGAGGGGGGAAAACATTTAAGTAACTTAATTCACTGCAGTGGCTGCAGAGGCTATTAAATTCAAAATTTATCGGTCTCCTCATGGGTTGATTAGAAGGGTTCCTTAAACAGGAATATGGGCCATTAATTTACATGTTCAAGGACCCAACACTTTTTTTGGGGCCTATAGATGTCTCCTAAAGCAAGCAAAACTCATTCCAATTTTTACCCAGTGTGTTCAAGCTGAATCTAATTCAACAATTGGCATTCCAGTCAAAAGATACATTGATTACACAACAAGGCATTCCACTTTGGGCTTACACTGATAGAAGAGACTTCAATCTCAAAATATTTTAACCTAAATCTCAGAGATACATTTCATTGTAGTATCAGATTTGTTTCTATTTTGCATACCAATCATCTTGTTGACATCTCTGGTTAAGACTGTGAATGATTTTGTGCCATTTTTGCTCGGAATTGGGCTCAAGTTGCCCAACCTTATTTTGCATAACTGACAGAGAAGAGGCACTCTTTCTTCTAAGCAAAGTCCAAGCTCAGGTGTCAGAGGTGAAAGACAGAGACGTAATCATGCTAGGAACATAGATACATAGAAGATAGGAGCAGGAGGAAGCTATTTGGCCCTTTGAGCCTACTCCGCCATTCATTACAATCACTGCTGATCATCCCAACTCAATAGCCTAATCTTGCTTTCTCCCCATAACCTTTGATCCCATTTGCTCCAAGTGCTATGTCCAGCTGCCTCTTGAATGCATTCAACATTTTGGCATCAACTATTTCCTGTGGTAATGAATTCCGCAGGCTCACCACTCTTCAGGGTGAAGAAATGTCTCCTCACCTCCATTCTAAATGGGCTACCCTGAATCCTCAGACTGTACCCTAGCATGTTCTTATCAACTTTGTAATTTGTCTTGTAAGACAATAAAGCAGATGATGCCTGCTTAAGAATTATCATTCATTTCTGCACTGAAAGTTAATAATGCCAGCAAGTTGAGATTTCTAATTTCTTCAAATAAATTATCACTGAACATGAATTTTAAATAATATAATCATGTTCCCACAATGCATGACACTGTTGTACTAAAATCTGTCCACAGTTATGCCTTGTTACCAGTTGAGTTAGATAATGTCTCTCTGTCTCTCTGAATTCTCTGATGAATTCACAGCTAACACACATCATCCATATTCGTCATGTTCCCTGAAAAATACGAAGTGTGACAAATTGGAATGTTTTGCACCTATCGTTTTGGGCAGAGTGCCCTTAGAGCTTGAATCACGGTGTGTGCACACACTTGTGCGGTGAATCAAGCAATCGCCGTACTGGTGCAGGCATGTAACAGTGATCGCTATCTTTTAAGGAGGCTAAGGAAATTTGGAATGTCTGAGACAATTCTCACTGATTTTTACAGATACACCATAGAAAGTATCCTTTCCAGACGTATCACAGCTTGAATATAGTGCTCTGCCCAAGCCTGCAAGAAACTATAAAGAATGATAGAATCCTACAGTGCAGAAGGCGGCCATTTGGCCCATCAAATCTGCACCAACCACATTCTCACCCAGACCCACTCCACATAACCGCATGCATTTACCCTAGCTAGACCCTTTGACCCTAAGGAGCAAGTTACCATGCCCAATCCACCTCACCTGCTCATCTTTAGACTATGGGAGGAAGCACCCGGGCAAAACCCATGGAGACATGGGGAGAATGTGCAAACTTCACTCAGAGAAACCGAGAATCAAACCTGGATCCCTGGTGCTGTGAGGCAGCAGTGCTAACCACTTTGCCACCGTTGTGAATGTAGCCCAGACCATCATGCAAATCAGCCTCCCATCTATTGACTCTGTCTACATTTCCCTCTGCCTCGGAAAAGCAGCTACCAATATCAAGGACACCACACATCCCATGCATACTCTTTCCTACTTTCTTCCATCAGGAAAAATATACAAAAGTCTGAGGTCACCTACCAACCAACTCAAGAACAGTTTCTTCCCAGCTGCCATCAGACTATTGAATGGATTCACCATATCGTAAGCTGATCTTTCTCTGCACCTTATTTGTGACTGCTTTCGTTTTCCCTTTGTACTCTTTGAAAGGTATGCTTTTTCTATATAGTGCGCAAGCAACTCATTTTCACTGTATACTAATACTGGTGACAATAATAAATCAAATCAGATCAAACATTGCTAGAAGTATTTGGAGCAGATAGATGCAGCAGTGTGATCCACTGCAGTGCTCAGAATATTGGTGGCTAGAGCTTGGAGTGGAACCTGCACTATCAACCATCATGCATAGAGTCATAGATTCATAAAGGTTTACAGCATGGAAACAGGCCCTTTGGCCCAAATTTTCCATGCTGTCCTTTTTTTAAACCCCCAAGATAATCCCAATTGCCCATATTTGGCCCATATCCCTCTATACCCATCGTATCCATGTAACTATCTAAATGCTTTTTAAAAGACAAAATTGTAACTGCCTCTACTATTATCTCTGGTAGCTTGTTCCAGACACTCACCACCCTCTGTGTGAAAAAATTGCCCTTCTGGACACATTTGTATCTCTCCCCACTCACCTTAAACCTATGCCCTCTAGTTTTAGACTCCGCTACCTTTGGGAAAAGATATTGACTATCTAGCTGATCTATGCCCCTCGTTACTTTATAGACCTCTATGAGATCACCCCTCAGCCTCCTACACTCCAGAGAAAAAAGTCCCAATCTATCCAGCCTCTCCTTCTAACTCAATCCATCAAATCCAGTAACATCCTAGTAAATCTTTTCTGCACTCTTCCTAATTTAATAATATTGTTTTTATAATAGGGTGACCAGAATTGTACACAGTATTCCAAGTGTGGCCTTACCAATGTCTAGTACAACTTCAACAAGACATTCCAACTCCTGTATTCAATTTTTTGACCAATGAAACCAAGCATGCTTCACCACACTGTCCACCTCTGACTCCACTTTCAAGGAGCTATAAACATGTACCCCTAGATCACTTTGTTCTATAAATCTCTCCAATGCCCTCTCATTAACTGAGTAAATCCTGCCCTGGTTCAAACTACCAAAATGCATCACTTTGCATTTGTCTAAATTAAACTCCATCTGCCACTTGTCAGCCCACTGGCCTGATTGTTCAAGATCCCATTGCAATTCGAGATAACCTTCTTCACTGTCCACTATGCCACCAATTTTAATGTCATCTGCAAACTTATTAACCATGCCTCCTGTATTCTCATTCAAATCATTAACATAAATGACAAATAACAGTGGACCCAGCACTGATCCCTGAGGCACACCGCTGGTCACAGGCCTCCAGTTTGAATAACAATTCTCTACAACCACCCTCTGGCTTCTGTCAAGAAGCCAATTTTGTATCCATTTAGATACCTCACCCTGGATTCCGTGAGATTTAATCTTATGCAACAACCTACCATGCGGTAAAAGCCTTGCTAAAGTCCATGTAGACAACATCAACTGCACTGCCCTCATCTGCCTTCTTGGTGACCCCTTCAAAAAACTCAATCAAATTTGTGAGCCATGATTTTCCACTCACAAAGCCATGCTGACTGTCCCTAATCAGTACTTGCATCTCTAAATGCCTGTAGATCTTGTCTCTCAAAACACCTTCCAAAAATTTACCCACCACGGATGTGAGGCTCACTGGCCTGTAGTTCCCAGGCTTTTCCCTGCAGCCCTTTTTAAACAATGGCACAAAATTTGACATTCTCCAATCTTCAGGCATCTCACTCATGACAATTGATGATTCAAATATCTCAGCTAAGGGACCCGCAATTTCCTCCCTAGCCTTCCACAACATCCTGGGATACACTTCATCAGGTCCCAAGGGTTTATCTACCTTGATGCTCTTTAAGACTTCCAGCACCTTCTTCTCTGTAATGTGTACACTCCTCAAGACATCACTATTTATTTCCCCAAGCTCCCTAACATTGATGCTTTTCTCAACAGTAAATACTGATGAGAAATATTCATTTAGGATCTCATCCATCTCTTGTGGATCCACACATAGATGATCTTGTTGATCCTTAAGAGGCCCTAATCTCTCCCTTGTTACTCTTTTGCCCTTTATGTATTTGTAGAAGCTCTTTGGATTCTCCTTTGCCTTATATGCCAAAACAATCTCATATCCCCATTTTGCCCTCCTGATTTCTCTCTTAACTCTGCTCCTGCACCCACTATACACTTGAGTCCAGAAGTGTGAGAATGGAGTTGGCCACCATTCTCATACTGGAAAAGATGCTCTCCAAGTTCTTACAAAGCTCATGTCATGTTGGTACTGAGTTTATCAATGCTCCTCATCAGTGGTTGCAAGCTTTTTGACAGGCTTTTCAGTACATCACTGAACATATCCATCAGCCTTCTTCTGTAGGCTAGTCCACTCGAAGTCCTCAACTCAGTTTTGTGCAGCAGAGCTCATATGCAATCTCATCTTCCCGTGAGCTGGCACCCGCTCTCCTATTCCCCTGCCCTAATTGCAGACCACTCGTGAATCGTGTCTGATGATTAAATCCCACCTACAAATCACTTCCAAATTACCTGCAGTCAATGGCTGCTCTATCCCTTGACTGGGAAATTTCTGAGCTTGTGCCTGTTGGGGAAATCAGCCAAGGAATCTGCAATCCGTTCATCAATAAATCATTAATAATGTATCCCACAAAGAGCAGACCTGACATAAGCAGAGATGATGGTGGGGGTATTGTAAGTATTCAACATAATTTTTTAAAAGTTAGGAAAGTATATCAAAATTTCCAAGAGAATTTATTAACTTTTGATTCAGTGGCATAAGAAAATGGCAGCCAGCTTTGTAGAAGCAAGGTAAACATAACCTTTTATTACAGTCACTTAAATAAATATTTCAGAATTTATTCAATAATGATTCAATTGAAATCTAGTTTTAATAATAACTGAAGCTGAAACTGATATAAGGTGCACAACACGTCTCCCAGTGTTAAGTCTTCCTGATTGTGATTTCTTCCTGCCATCAGCATTATACATCTCCAGAAGCCACATGCAATGAAGTTACCATGAAAATCCCCTAGTCACCACACTCTAGTGCCTGTTTGGATACACTGAGAGAAAATTTTGCATGGCCAATGTACTTAACCAGCATGTTTTTGAACTGTGGGAGAAAACCAGAGCACCCAGAGGAAATCCATGCAGACACAGGGAGAATATGCAAACTCCACACAGACAGTGACCCAAGCTGGGAATCAAACCCACATATGCCATTAGCCAAACTGATTCCCATATGTACCATTAGCCAAATTACACAGAGATGAATTCATCCTTTTTCACCTTTTTGTGTGCTTTAAGCTTGCAACAGTTCATGGGTGTTCAGCTCTCAGCTATAATCAGTACTATAGAGTAAAGAGTTAATGCGTAGTGCGGGGTGAGGAGAGCAGTAAGGCCACAGATGGGGGAAACTTGCAAGCATGGTGGGTAGGGGACAGTGAGGGGTGAGGAACTCCAGTGGTGGGGGGGAAAGAGCCCCCAAATGATTTGGCCATTGGGGGGATTGGGGATTGGGAGGGGGGCCCTCAATTCCACCGTTGTGGGGTGTGGGGGGCAGCACGGTGGTACAGTGGTTAGCATTGCTGCCTCACAATGCCAGGAGCCCGGGTTTGATTCCCGGCTTGGGTCACTGTCTGTGTGGAGTTTGCATATTCTTCGTGTATCTGCATGGGTTTCCTCCGGACGCTCTGGTTTTCTCCCACAGTCCAAAGACGTGTTGGTTAGGTGCATTGGCCATGCTAAGTTTTCTCTCATTGTACCCAAACAGGTGCAAGAGAGTGGCGAGTAGGGGATTTTTGCAATCATTTCATTGCAGTGTTAATGTAAACCTTCTTGTGACAACAATAAATAAAACTTAAACTTTAAACTTCATTGCTGATTGGAGTTATCTTTCAAGATGTTACCCTGACCTCTGTGGAGATAGCCTTGCCAGCTCTATCAGCAACCACTGCTCCCCCCCGAAACCCTCCCAGATTTTATTTCTGCCAGAGTGGCCTCAAGATCAGTCTGAAAACTCAGCAGTGTATCTGGAGAGATACACTCCAGGGCTGTGATTCTCCCAGAAATGCTGAATTGGCAGCAAAACTGTTCTAGATCATGCCAGTTTTGGCAGGTCAGCTTCTCACCTGAATCTCTGCATTCTGTGCACTGCAGAGGGCCCAGCCCTATATCTCATTAAAAATCCAGGGGGGCGGGGCCTATTCGCGCCAGCATCCGATAGTTCTAGAACTCTGCACTTGCGCAGTGGCCCCAAACTGTCAAACTCCCGTTTGCTGGCCAGTTCGATCGCTGGCCAGCGAGGGACCCCTGCAGCACTGTCCCTTCAGACTCCCCCATGACCTGATTCCGGCCCCCACAACAATCATCAGGCCCCACCCCCAGCAGTGGCGATTCCCCCCACCCACGACAAACTCCCCCCTGCTGACCCCCCTGGGGTCAGACCACCTCCCACCCCTCCCTGGAGGCAGCCCCCTCGGCAGACCAACCCTGCATCTCCCCCGCAGCCCACATCAATCAGTGGCCTCCCTCCATCCTAAATGATCCCAATGCAGAGTGACAGCTGGACCCCCACCCTCACGAATCGCCTCTAGCTTGACCAGCCAGAAAAGTGGTAGGCGCAGATGGGAGAATCGCAGCCTACAGAGCCTGACACAATGACAGGTTATGGGAAAATTCTGCCTTCAACATCCATTGGTTGCAGTGAGCTGTTTTACCACATCTCTGCCCTGCCAATATAAATCAGACACAAAATACATCTCTACCAGTCAATGAGAAGTATTGAGTGGAGAAGAGTGTCAGCAACCCCTGTAAAATATTTTTGCTAATTACTAGGGTGCTTTGGAACCCCAGTTGATAACCTCTGCCTCAAGTCAAATTCACTGAACAATATTACTGTATAAATTCCTTTACCATCATTGGGTCAAAATCCTGGAATTCCCTTCCTACGGATGTATCTATACCACATAGACTGCAGCGGTTCATGAATATTAACTCCATTTTAGACCTCCATCTACCTCCACCCCAACTCTCACTCAAAGGGGGCATTTTATGAATTGATAATGTCGTAAGATGGGTGACACAAAATCAGTCACCTGTTGTACAACTTACCTGAGCTTCATTTCTGTTGTCTTCAAAATTGCAAATGAGAGTTGTTAAATGGTCAACAAATTTATTCTTGCCTGTTCAACTCTATTGTCAGAAGTTAAACTTACCCCAACATTAGGTTCAAACAGCCTTCCAGTGTCCTTCACACTCCCTCCCAACCATCAGCCTTCCTGCCTTCCCAAAACTTGTCTGTTTCACAACTTTACAATTTTGCCGTAATATCTCCCCAGCCTGTCCCTAACTTTTCCTCAAACCACTTCCACTGCTTCCCTGCAGCCTCTTTGGGCCCGATTTTACCATTTTCATTCTAAGTGCTGAATCTGGGCATAATTCAGACCTGATTTAGAAATCTGCTTTCAGGTGCCCCCATACGCACTCAGCCTGAAAAAAAATCGTGGGTCCCATTCGCACTGTGGGCGGGGCTTAGCACGCCCGAAACGATTGGAGCTCTGAACCGCGCGTGCGTAGTTGGAAAAAAATTTGAAAAAGCATCCCCTTGTCAGATCACTCCCGGGCTGCAGAAAGTGGAGAAAGTAGCTCGGGAGCGAAAAGCAGGAGCGATGGTGTACATTCACATCACCGTCTCCCTTATCCAACACCCCCCCCCACCCCCCCGCTACCCAGACCAACTGCAACCCCTGCCCCCTACCCCCCCCCCAACGATTACCAGCAGAGTGGCAATGGACCCCCTGACAGAGATCCATCTGCCCCCCCTCCCCATCAGTGTGTGATCGGGCCTCTTCCCCCCTAGCCACCAGAGATACATCTTACCCACCTCCGTCTTCCCCCCCCCCCCCACCTTCAGAGAATGATCTGGCCTCACTCGCCTGATGAAGGGGCAGCGTTCCGAAAGCTAGTGGCTTTTGCTACCAAATAAACATGTTGGACTTTAACCTGGTGTTGTGAGACTTCTTACCGTGTTTATCCCAGTTCAGTGATGGCATCTCCACATCTCAGTCATCCCCCCCAGAGAATGGTCTGGCCTCACTCTCCCCCCACCCCCCAAACAACGATCTGGCCTCACACATCCACCCCCAGAGGAACATCTGACCCGCCGTCGCCTCCCTCCCCACCAGACAGCAATCAGCCCCCATCCTCCCACCACCAGACAAACATCAGCCCTCCCCCCCACCACCAGACAATGATCGCCTCATGCCCCCCCCACCAGAGAATGATCTGACCCTCCTCCCTCCTCCGCCCACCACCGATCTGAATCAGAGAGCTGTCAGAAGAACTGAACTCGCTCTTCAGCGCCCGATTCAGACTTTTATTCAGCAGGTTCATTTTGGCGCGATTCTGGATCGGCGAACGCGGCAGTAAAGAGGGAATTGCTGATAAAGTTGGGCGGGCAGTCCATTAATTCAATTGAAATACACGCAAATACAATTAAATCGCCGTTGCGCCCGTTTTGGGCGCGAATCGAATCTCGGCCATTCCCGGGTTTCAGTAAAGTGGCCATCTGCGAGGATCGTGTTAATGGCCTCACACCCGACTTTATCACGTTTCCGTGCCTGAAAACAGGCGTGACACAATGGTAAAATTGGACCCTTTGTCTCAGCAATGGAAGCCTCTTCATGCAACTGAAAGGAAGCAGAACATTACCGTGGTCACTGATGATGGAGTATTTTATCCTCTCTACCTCTTGCCCCCCCACCTTGCCCCACAACTGGATTTTCAGGTTATGCCTGCAAAGAAAACACCCAAAATGTTCCTTTAATTTGATGGCTGTCTTAATGGAGGAGATTTGGCAGAGCATTTTGGCTTTTGATTGACAGAAATTAGCAGCTGGAAACCAAATGGCCCAAGTTGCTTGAAGTGCAGAAGCAGCATGCGATTATTTCATCATTGAAACTAATTATATCATTAATTAGTTCGGCATTGGTTCTAATGAGCCTACTTTGATCTGGGGAGGATTTCCCTTGGTGCAACCTAGGAAATAGTCATTGATTGCTTCAGTGAAGACTAAAGAGAGGCTTTGAATGTTAACCAACCTCCAGCATCCCAGAGGGCCCCATACACTGCCAATTAGCTTGAGGCCATTTTAGGAAGCACACCCATCGTTGCATTA
This sequence comes from Carcharhinus amblyrhynchos, assembly GCF_965287045.1. Classification (NCBI taxonomy): domain Eukaryota; kingdom Metazoa; phylum Chordata; class Chondrichthyes; order Carcharhiniformes; family Carcharhinidae; genus Carcharhinus; species Carcharhinus amblyrhynchos. Next base: position 94,584,206 of record NC_137326.1, on the reverse strand, counting down.
TTTACTCTTTGTTTTTGGTATAGATGACATGATCCCCCAAATACTTTCAACCATTACAGATACAAATGGCTTGCCTGAAGGTAAAGTTAAGATCGTTCATTGCGAAACTAAATCAAATTAAACTGCTTTGACTAGCTTATTACTTAAATTGTCCTGACAACAAAAAGGATAAGAAGAAACAATATTGTTGAAGTTTGAAGGAATTGACTCCAGTTAGCCCTAAATATTAAACTGTTTATATCTCAAGCTGAAATATCAGATATGTTCCAAAAGAGTTTATTTTACAACGAATCTAATGTAACACAACTAAATGTTTTGAAATTCAATTTTTTAACTTGTGCAGCGTGGTATTATTTTTACAAAAGAAAATGATTGATAAGCCTTTATTTGATTTGGGAAAGACAAAGGACAAGAAAGCTGTGTGTTATTGTTTGTACTGTGCCTTTATACACAAGTGATTCAATGAGGCTTTTGACATGATTTGTGAATTATCGGTTGATACCTGCAAAGCTAACTTTTTTATTGTGCTGGTGCCACTTAAATTTTTTAAAACAAATTTCCAAACAAAAAGGTTGAACCAATTAATGGAGGCAGGAGATTATAATGAACGCCACGCTTGCACATATTTGAATCTCGCAGTTCTCAGTCCTGTGCGACACAATGATACACTATATTTAATTTCAATTCCATTTCTAAGTTGATTGGGTCTTGATTGATTTCATTGTTTTTTTATATAATTTCAGGACTCAAACGAGTCCTCTTTATAATCACACAAATATTTCCCTCAAGCAAGAGAAAAGTATTGCAGATTTTCCAAGTCTAAAAGAAGAAAAACTGTGTAAAATATCAGAAGTTCAGAAAATGTTTGCAAAGGGAAGATACAATTCAAAATTTTTGATCTGTATCCTTTCTCTAAAGCAATGAGTAGCTGATGAGAAAATAGTAACTATGATAAGTTGGATTAGGTACAAAATAAAAACTCAGTAGAAAAGTAAGATGTTGTCATGTATCCTAAATGTTCAATAGAATCGTAGAACACACCATGCAAAAAGAAGCCATTCGGCCCATCAAGTCTGCACCAACTACAATCCCGCCCAGGCCCTATCCCCATAACCCCATGTGTTTACCCTAGCCAGACCCCCTGACACTAAGAGGTAATTTTAGCATGGCCAAACCACCTAACCTGCACATCTTTGGACTGTGGGAGGAAACCAGAGCATCCGGTGGAAACCCACACAGACACAGGGAGAATGCGCAAACTCCACACAGACAGTGACCCAAGCTGGGAATCGAACCTATGTCCCTGGTGCTGTGAGGCAGCAGTGCTAACTACTGTGCCACCATGCCACCTTAGTAATAAGTATTTGTCCATTTTTTCCCAGCTGATCTTATCAGTGATCACTATACCTCCATTTTCAGTAGCAGGTCAATGCACATATTTTCTAATAGGATACAGTCCCTGCACAGCTGGTACACTGCCCATCCTGTCACCCAAACCACCCTGTCATCTACCACCTTGCCATTTACAACCCTACTCACTCTGTCATACTTGCCACCTTGCAATCTACCATGATAGCATCCAGTTATCCTTCCCACCCTGCCACCCTGCCATTCTACCCAGCTCCCACCCTACCATATTGCTAGCCTACCCATTTTGTCATTCCTATTGCTCTGCCACCTACCACACGACCCTGCTGGCACTCTACCCACCCTAACACCTGCATTATAAACATGTAAATATAATTAAATATAAACACGTACATCTATGTCGAGCCTCGTGCTAAGCTTGTATGGCTAATATAATGTTCAATAAAAGGTAATGTTTACCAGCTGTCTTGCCTCTAAGGTTATCTGTTAGTCCAGATAATGAACAACCATCCCCTAAGTCTCACAACAATGATAACAGACAGTGACAGTGAAAAACGTGATAAAAGAAGAAACAAGAGCCTATAGACCGGAAGTAGCAGCAACAGAAATGATTGCAAGCCAACAACAGCTTGAGGAAAATCACCAACAGGAGTCCGGAGAAGGCTCCAGTGAAGGGGAGCCATGGAGAAATGCTTGCCTTTATCTGTTTGTTCCAAACACATGGAAGGCCCTGATCAAGCTGAGTGGTTAGTCACACTGGGAGTCTTAAGACTTGAGATTTTCAAAGAATACACCAGAGCCCTTTAGGCATTGCAAAGTGTTGTGCTAGAATGTAGAATTGTCTGGGAGCCAGGGATCTCAATATCACTGGAGGAAATGATTTTAAGCTGCATCATCCATGCAACTCACTGCCAAGAGCAAAAGGAACTACCAGTGGTATCCTCATCTCCAACCAGATCACAGGGACCTCATGGAATGGGCCTTTTCAAGCTGAAGGGAAGACAATCCTCACAATTGTTCAGTATTACTCCAGATATATGGGGGTTAAATGTCTTCTTGGCATCTCTTCAGAAACAGTCATTGATTCATTTTTAAAAAAGGGTGGACAGGCATGGCATACCAGATCTTGTCATTGCAGACAATGGTCCACATTTTGTAAATGGATGATTCAAAAAGCTTACTGAAGACAATGGATTTGTCCATACAACCAGCTCACCCAGGTACGCACAACTGAGGCTGCAAGAGCAGTAAGAATGGTAAAGACCTTGTTGAGAAAGAATGATGATATCAATTTATCACAGTTGAGCTACCATCCCACACCACTTCAAAATGATTTGGCTCTGTCAGAACTCCTGATAGACCGCAGATTCAGCTTTCTGTTCTTCCACACATGCTCATGTCATGTCAAAGGCAGCAGGTATATAAAGAGTAGAGGAAATGGAAGAGAAATATTGTACTAATCAACCAGAAGTTACAGTCAACACCACAGATTACATGATTTACCATAACTCCAGCCAAGTGAAGGAGTCTGGAGTAGAGACTAGAACTGAGAAGGCCAAGTATTGGAAAAGACACAAAGTCTGATATTGTGTGGAAAATGAAAATGGAATAGTGAGAAGAAACAAAAGAGCATTCAAATCTACAAGAAGAGCAGCAATGGAATGGACTACTCGTATAATCAGAAAGACAACTTGAACAAAGAACTGACAGGATAGAGAGAACCTACGCAAGCTTTATGAGAACTGACAACAAAGTCAAGGAGATCGAAACAACTACAACACATCCCTGTCAACCAGAGGTGAACACAGTAAGAAGTCTCACAACACCAGGTTAAAGTCCAACAGGTTTATTTGGTAGCAATAGCTTTCGGAACCTCAAGCTTCTTGCCAAATAAACCTGTTGGACTTTAACCTGGCGTTGTGAGACTTCTTAGTGTGTTTACCCCAGTCCAATGCTGGCATCTCCACATCATGGCAACCAGAGGTGAAGACAGACGCTTCTGCGGGAGATGTAGGTTAATGTAAATAACATATTTATTGGAGGTAGACACTTGGGAAAGATATAGTAAAAATGATTAATGTTAAACATGTAAATATTTCGTCCAAATCACTGGTGACATAAAATAACTGACAATGGAGCATGGTGAGAAGTAGTTCTGTGCAGCACCTTGGCGAAGCCAATATTTTCATATCTTCAATAAAAGGTAAAATGATCTATATCCTGCTGTATCCTCTGATGGTCCTCATCGCTATCTGCAAATCCACCAACCTTTGTGCCATCCGCAAACTTACCAATCAATCCAGTTACATTTTCCTCCTAATTATTTATATATATTACAAACAGCAAAGGTCCCTTGTCGTTATGTTATGATCTCTATCTTTTAGGTAAAAGTAAACTTACTATTTTGCTCGACCCATTTATGATCTATGTCATTTGTTCCTTCTGAAAAATAATAGTTAACTTCGGCTGTGATTCTCCCATCCCGCTGCACTAATTTTTTAACACAGTGATCTGGGAGAATTACACGGAGGGGGGTGGCATACATGGGATTTGCATGAGAATTCATGCCCCGCTAGTATCCCGCAGCGCTGGATTTCTGGTGCAGTCTGCCCTGCTCTTGAAATCAGCAGAGAGGAGGGGCTAGCATTTAAGTGATATTTAAATATCATTTAAATGCTATTAGCAGGCCTGGAACAGAATTCTCCAGGCCCACTAAACTTTCCCATCTCGCCAGGAATATTTCACTCAGTGGGGTTTACAGTAGCTCCCCACTTTTGGGGAGCTGGTGGCCTGACCCCGCTGGAGTGAAGGGAGGCAATGGAGTGAAGGGCCAGGCAGTGGAGAATGGTGCCCGCTGGACATGGGCACCCTGACAGTGCCAGCCTGTGCCAATGCACAAGGGGAAACTTGGCACTGCCCAGTGGGCATAGGGCACTCTGCAATTGGGTTCAACCAGCTAAGTAGGGAGGTCAACAATCGGATCAGCCAGGTGGGGGGAAGAGGTTAGTTGGGGGGCATCCGCCTGCTGGGGGAGGGAGAGGTTTGCACTGCTGAGGCGGGGTAACTGTTGGGCAATGCTGGAGATTGGGGCAGTTCAGGAACGAGGAGGGGGTTGGGGTTGGTCGAGAGGCCTGTGATCGGGAACTGGGGATCAGTAGGGCAACATTGTGCAGATCGCGGGGCTGGCCCAGCAAACAGGGGGCTGATAGTGTGGGGCCACTGCACATGCACAGAGGTCCCGCCTATTGATTTATAAAGATATTCATGCTGGTGGCCTCTGCAATGCGCAGAGTGTGGGAGATTCTAGTCTGAACTCTCACTGAAAAGAAACAATGTGTATTACTTAAGTTTTCATGTGAATTCAATACTTATACATTTTTTGGGAGAATTCCGGCCACAATAGTTAACAGATGAGGAGCAGTTTTTTCTCCCTGAGAGTTGTGCAAGTTTGGAACCCTGCCTCAGAAATGGGGTCACTGAGTATTTTTAAGGTGGAGGTAAATAGATTTGTGTTAGGCAGGAGAATCAAAGGTTATGAGGGGTAGATAGGGAATGTGAACTCAACATAAACAGGTCAGCCATGATTTTATTGAATGGTAAAGTGTGCTTGAAGGATCGAATTGCCTACTTCAGTTCCTATTTTGCATATTCGTATTAATGTTTGTATGATTTGGGTAAGGCTGTTTCAGCATTAACTGACAGATGTGCATATCAATTCTGTTATTATGTACCAATTAAATAAATGTTTTGCTGTGATACCTCCTTTGACTACCAACACCTTTTCAGAAGTATTTATCCAAGAGATAGATTGCTGCAGTGTGGTGGAAGCATTCATTCAGTTTCCTTTGTTCCTTCCTGATTGTGGGAAGCTAGCAAATGGCTAGATTTTGGTTTTATTCACATAAGTTCACATCCGTCTATTCCTGAAGTTAAATCCCTGTTTTGCAGTCGATGATAGCTTAAAGTACAGTATATGGAGAACAATTAGCAGATGAGCAAAACCTACAAGATAATTGAAGGCGAAACTCAGATCCTGAGTGAGATTTGCAACTTGTAATGAATTGTGGACAAGTTTATATTGTCTTTATGCACCGGCAAGTGGGTGAGGCTGCCCACGCTACAATCATTTGGGAACCTTGCAACTGTCAGAAAGAAGACTTTTGCCCTCTCAGTCAGGGCTGGATAGGAGCCCAGATCTCAGAGCGACGCAGGAGAAATTTCATTAACAGGTCAAAAGAAAGTGCGAGCCATTCAATCTCCCTTCAATATCAGTAAAAATTGCTGCAGATAAAAAAGAAGCACACATGGAACACATCAAAAAGAATGTTATATTTAAAGTGCTCTCCCAGCAGAATTACTTTCTCCTTTAGGTTTGGTTCAAATCACCTGTTCCATTACACTGCAATTTGTCTTCCTCCGACTGCCAGAATGGATACAGGCAAAGATTATAATGCAAGTTTCTGTCCTACTCAGAAATCAGAAACTCCACTAATATCTCATTTTATAATTACTCATTTTTAAAAAAACTTGTGCGCTTCTTTATTGTATCCTGGTTCTCAACACTGAGTACTCGCTTCATTAAGTTTCTGAACCTGCCTTGTTATTATAATTGCTAGTTCAGTGAATGAAGCTGTCAGGTAATATCCATGATACTCACAGTGGCACAGTGGTTAGCACTGCTGCCTTCCAGCGCCAGGGACTTAGGTTTGATTACTGGCTTGGGTCTGTGTGGAGTTTGCATATTCTCCCCGTGTCTGCGTGGCTTTCCTCCGGGTGCTCTGGTTTCCTCCCGCAATCTGAAAAACGTACTGATTAGGTGCATTGACTCGAACAGGCACTGGAGTGTGGCAACTAATGAAACTTCACAGTAACTTCATTGCAGTGCTAATATAAGCCTTACTTGTGACTGATAAATAAACTTTATTTTAATGTTCTTTAGGAAATGTCTCCCACAGTAGATTCTGTCAGGAATTTTAACACTGGTGTCATATTCTTGTAGTGTTTGGGCTGGACTTTTACCATGATGGACAGTCTCCCTGTCATGCTGAAAATCACGAAAATGGCTGATAATTCTAAGTCCTGTCCCCGAACCCGGATTTAACCTTTGTGGGGTTGGGACTAAAATCGGGCAGGTGTTTGTGCATGCATTATTTGTGGAGGGAGCGGGCCATTTAAATCTCCAGCTGAAGTGGGATTTTGGAAGGACAGGAGTGTGGAATCTGGAGTATGCAGATTAGAACAGGTAAGAGGAGGGCTGAACTTAGTGGATGAACTTGGTTAACTGCGGTACACCAGGCATGAAATTTAAGAATTCAGTGTTGCTCAGATGTCATGGTGAAAAACCACTGAGGTGATAAGGAGCAGTGTGTGATTGGAATTGTTGTAAAGAGACTAGGTGCGTTCGCATATCTAGTGAAGATTGGAGGGAGACTGTCAGTGTCATGTACATCATTTGTGTGAAAGAGGAAAACTAACAAAAGGGACCGTGATCACCAAGCCATGGTCCAAATGAGTCCTACAGTCTGAAGTGAAAGTCTGAGAAAAGTGTAAGTCTAAAAGAAACTGTAGGTTGGCTGGTATCACAGAATCCACCAGTAGAGCAAAGTGAATCAAGATGTTCAATTAAGGCAAATCAATGTCCTAGTCCTAAACAATAAATGGAGCTGGTTGTCAAATCTGAGCATAAATTCGCAGTCCATGTTACTTACCCGCTCTGCGGAAGCTAACAATTGCCAATTTTAACCTACAGAGACCTCAGCAAGGACACCCGCTCAAAGCCAGCCAGGTCTTTTAATTTTACATATAATGTAATCAGAACCTGACTTCAATTTTAATAGCTTAATCAAGAAATTATAATGGCATTTCCAGCAGACAGAAATAGCAGGCAAGGGGATTCAGGGCCAAAAGAGATCAGAATTGTCATTTATTTTACTTTGCTTTAAGTCAAGAAGAACAGAAATGTTTCGTTATCCTCACTGAGGGAAGCTTTGGTCTTCCCTGCCATCTTCACTCCCACCATCTCGATCGCCAGACCACTTGGTGACCTTCCTGAAAGCTAGTTCTACATGAGTTCCTCGTGGGCCATGCAGTTTCCAGTTGACTTTTGTCATCTCTGATGTTAGATTGCTCTGTACTCAATTATATGAAGCTAGTCATTGATCAATGCTCAATTTGCTGTATTGGTTAAGACTGGGGGATGACTAAGAGCCCGAGTAAATGAGAAGATGCTAAAAGTTGAGTTGGTATAAGCATGGGCACAGACACTTTGTTATTGCAGAGATATTTTAAAATTCTTGCAAATAAATCTGCTGTGTACTTAGAAACTAATGTAATCTCTGCAATGTTTAGAGGTAAACCAAGCTTACATAAAGTATACAACACACTGGTGAAATACAGCATCGTAATTTCTGGAGCAACAGGTGAAGGTCTAATTCACACTATGCCCATTCACTAAACCTAGCCTAGAATTAAAATCAGACCTCACATCTGAAAAGTTAAAGAGATGATATTGGTTAACAAGGACTTCAGTACACGTTTCCAGTTGTACAAAGATATAAGGCCCGATTCTCCCATCGTGATGTACTAATTCTTTATTGTATTGGCCATTTCATGGGATTCTCCCACCACTGGAGAGCAGGCATGGTTGAGACCACACTGGAAACTGATGGGAAGATGAGGTAAGTGATTTTGATTTGATTTTAATGTGATTTAAATGTCATTAGCGGGCCCGGGACTGAATTCTCCAGGCCTGATAGCATCTCTCATCCCACCAGGAGTATTTCACTCTGGTTCGGTTTAGAATGGCTCCCCACTTGTGGAGAACTAGCGCGAGAACCTACTGGAGTGGCCCCCAGGGGATGGGCGGCAGAGGGGTGGTGTCCCTAGGCAGGGGCACCATGGCAGAGCAGCCTGTGCCCCTAGCATTGCTTAAGGGGCAAAGTGCCCATGCTCTGGAGGCACCTTGGAATAGCCCACCAGGCAACAGGCAGTGCCAAGGGGGGGCTTATTGTGGGCAGAGCTTAGGGACAATTGGTAGGGGTGGGGAGACCCGCTGCCGCTCTGGATTGGTTGAGACTGGAGGGAAGCCAGCAATTGGGGTGAGCTGAGGGTAGGTGGTCTGCCAGAGGGGGTCTGCCTCCCAAGAGGATCTGCCTCCTATGGAGGGGGTTTGCCTCCTGGGCTGGGGGGGGCCTGCCAGAGTTGGGGAGATTGTCATTGCTGGGGGGGAGGGGTGCTGGAGATCAGAGCATTCTGGGATGGGGGGTTGTTGAGGCTGAACTGGGAATGGAGATGAGGGCTGCAATTGGGCCGTGGGAGGCTGGAGGGGCAGCACTGCCAGGATCCTGGGCTGGCCAGTGATCGAGCTGGCCAGCAAATGGCAGGCTGACAGATTGGTGCCATTGTGCATGTGCAGGGGCCCAGAACTGTCAAACTCTGGCATGAATAGGCCCTGCCCCCACCAAGCTTTTAATAATAATCACAATTGTGATCTCTGCAGTGCACAGAGTGTAGGAGATTCAAGTCTGAACTCCCACTGAAAAAACAATCATGAATTGCGCCATTTTCCCCTGCCAATTCAGCACTTAGAATTTGGGAGAATCATCCCCACAGATTCTGATGGACTTGCATTAGCTCTGTTTAGAATTGCTCTGCCCAAGTGCAGTGATCAGATCTCAGGATGACAAATGTAAGCTGCCTGTATCATATGGGAACAAACAGTCTGTTCCAAAGGTGGCACAATGGTTAGCACGCTGCCTCACAGCGCCACGCAACTTAAGTCCAAGTCCTGGGTTCGATCATTGTTTGTGCAGAGCCTGCACATTCTCCCCGAATCTGTGTGGGTTTCCTCCAGGTGCTCCAGTTTCCTCCAACAGTCTGTTTCTCATGAAAAGAGTGCAAATATAATAGAAGCCTCAAATAAAAGGACAAAAGGATAGAAAGATGTGCTGGTTAGGTGCATTGGCCATGCTAAATTTTCTCTCAGTGCACCCAAACAGGTGCCAGAGTGTGGCAGCTAGGAGATTTTCACAGTAACTTCATTTCAGTGTTAATGTAAACCTTCCTGTGTCACTAATCAATCAACTTAAACTTTAAAGGAGCAACATCATACCTTGGTTTATTCAAACTTTGGAAGCACATAAAAACTATTGCAACAACAATAAAAACCTATGATATGCCATCTTGCCATGTAAAATAACAATTATATAACTCTCCTGGGTATGAAGGTCATCTCTCCTGACTCTTGTATGTTGTTGCAATATTTAACTTGTTTATACATTAACTTGCTATTTAATCATTTTGGGCAACATTGGAAAGGCTTTGAATGTGAGCAACCTCGTACATTACCTAGTGATTTTTAACACTGTGTATGAAAGCACAGTGAAATATTATAATCTGATGCTGCAAAAAAGCAGAAAAGATAAAAAGTTGTTTAAAAAGTTACACAATTGGGGTTTATTCTGACATAGATGAATGAAAATCAAGTCCAAATTCACTTTCAATTATCCCATGAAGGTCAAGCTTTGCAGCACTGATGAATAAGGATTGATTTCAGGTGGCTGAGTTTGCATTAAACATCACCGTGATCTAATAACACAAGCCATCGGCCTCAGAGGATTGAACATACTTACTAAATTTAGACGTTCAATAAAATCGGTTTGTAGCCAGAATCTTGCTTTCCTCCCCCTCGGTAACTTAACAAAAACACTGCAGAACCGCAGCTGTACCTAATATATTCAGAGTGCTGCATGTGTTCATTGTGCACAGATTTGCACTAAAGCATGATTGTGCTGTGCTCAGCCGCATAGAATAAAACAGCAGTCAGAATTGAGGCTTAAACTACTGGGGGAGCAATGATGGCAATCAAAAGATAATGCATACTGTCAAAAAGGAAATTTTGGGGAGGGCAAAAAGGTTAATCCGAAATGAACCGGAAATTGGATGAATAAAGTAATTCAGCGTTCGTTGTGAAATCTCTTTTTCCACAGGTGAAAATGTTGTATGCAAGATTGGACAAGCAATACCTACGTATAAGTATTTTTTATTGGGTCAGCAATTTTTTGTTTTCAAAGGGACTAATTAATCTGGTCAGGCGCTGAACAAAAAGTGATAACAAAAATTCTATATTCTGCTTCATTTCAAGAGTATATTTCAGTTAGTAAACATGGAGCAGTAACCCGGTTATCATAAAGTAAAAGATAGAAAGTGAGCTGTTTCTCATGAAAAGAGTACAAATATAAGAGGAGCTTCAAATAAAAGGACAAAGGGATAGAAATGTAAGGAAACATAACTTATATAAATGCAGAGAACATTTGAACTATCTTTTGTAATTAATAACCCACACACAAGAAAAAGACTGATGAGTGGCATTAAAACTGTGTGAAGAAAATTGAATTCAGCTGGAATTAAGAGGGGATAGAATATTTCTCAGACACAGACCGATGAAGCTGAAGAATTTCATGATTGGTAAGGGATGATATAACAGCCATCAGAAGAGTAAGCAGAACTGTAGTAGAGGGCATGGCGGAAGCAATTGGGTAGAACTTGATAATGATAAAGGCAGCAAAGGAATTGACAATTGCTATTGATTGTCAACTCAAGGTGATTGGGTAGATAGCAAATTGTTCAGGCATGGAAGTTGCAGGGAATTGTAATGTGCTGATCACGGAGAATTTCAATATCCCAGAGATAGGTATGGACAGAGCTGAAGCAGCAGAGAAGGAGTGATCAGTTAATTTTAGAAAATACTGTCAAAGAGGCTGTTTGGTCATCAAGAAATGCAAGTGTTAATTAAATATATCAGATTTGCTACTCCATCAGAAATGCATAAAAAGCTGAAAATAGGAGAATAGTCAGGTTTGGTGATCATATCCATGTTAACTCAGAAACACTCTGAATATAGGTCTATTACGAATTAGCCTTTCTCCTGTCAGTCATCATTTATAATTTTTTTCCAAAGGCAGATTTTGTAATTAGCCTTGTCTGAACAGAAATCTTGATGACCCTTCATCAGAGCTGACAGATCTGACAAAGGGTCATCTAGACATGAAACATTGGCTGTATTCTCCCCACAAAAGATGCTGTCAGACCCGCTGAGATTTTCCAGCGTTTTCTGTTCTGGTTTCAGATTCCAGCATCCGCAGTACTTTGCATTTATCAAAAGACAACAACTGTCCAATGTAAAATACCACTAAATAGGCCAAGCTAAACTTCATACGAAAAGGCACTCCTTTTTTATAATCATAAGGCCAGTGACATGTTAGAAGGATCAGTGGATAAAAGATGGTGTGAATCTCACATAAAAGCAATAGGAAAGTGTTTTTTTGTTTATATCCAATTCAATCCAATCAAAATCCAATTCAAAGTTTCAGCAAATGAGACATTCCAGGTCCAAACTGAAAGACAGGCATCCCACTTCCTGTCTTGGACATGATCTACATGATCCAAGCTGACTGGAGCTGGCATTGCACCTCCTCCAAGGCTTGACTTCATTTGCATCTTAACCGAAAGGCCTAGATGCCACTTTAAAAAATTACTTCAAGTGAAGCCTCAGTGTAACCTCGTGACTTCAACCAAGTGCAGGTTGCTAAAACTACACTTGACCTTAGCCAAAACGCTGAGAAGCAATAGGAAAGTGTTGTTGTTCGTGCTGGTGTGGTTGCAGCCAATAGACCTGATACATACATATACAGGCAATACCTCTTGACACATAATCTCCTTTCTCAACAACCTCACTAGGGCATCTTTCCAAGGAAGTTCCTTTCCACCTGTTGCCTTGAGTATGGAAACCATTTGATGTACTACACTCCTGTACCTTGAGCTCAGTTGTTCTGTCTTATATTTCAACTGCAGGTTTGGATGTGGCCAAACTCTGACTATCTGAATAGTTAGAACATACATTGGAAATATTTTCCCAGCTGTAACTGGAATGTACAAAGCAATGTCATAAACACAATACTTTACCATGCAATTGAATTGCTTATGTGTTTTATAATAACTACAACACTCTGCTTTTCTCCCTAGCCAAGCCAAAGAAAATATGACAAATGCATCATGAAAAAATCTATTTCAGAAATATCACCAATTTGCCACATCCCTGCAAAATTCTGAGCTACCTCCAAAGCAAAACATATATATACAGCAATCTTACCAAAAGCACTCTAAAAATGATGAGAAAAGGGTAATGATAGGTGTCTGACGTTAATGATGCCGATAATTGAACTGAAATGCTTTGTTGTCGCATGGAAACTTGGCATTTAGAGGGTGGCATTTCCATTGAGTACTTTTCCACTATAATTGTCCAATTTTCAATTGGATAGAGTCAAGTCATCATTGTTGTAATAATGTCTGGGGTGAGGAGAGCACTTCAATAATGTGCTTGCTACGTGAAGTCATTTACACCTGAGACCCAAAGATATGTTCTAAATGAAGCAGGCAAATGTAAAGCAGCCAGCAGCAAAGTGGATTCTGCCATAGTCCAACAGCTGAGTACAACATAAAGTTTACTGAGACTACCCTGAACCTGGACTAAAAATCCGGCTGAACAATATGCACTGTCACTGTGCACTGGAAGCAGCTGGTTTCTGAGCCATTTGCCCAAAGGTGCTGAATAAAGTATTAATTGAGTCAGTTAAGAGTGATGGGTGGGTTCAAAGCCGCAGACTGAGAGTGTCGCACCCACTCAGAGCAGTAGGGTGGGATATGCAGCATTGGGACTCGTTGGCCTGTAATTGAAAGGGCTGCTCTGGCCTCCTTAGCGTAATTCAGAAATGGACCTGTCCCATCTGAATTTGAGTTAGTTTACATCTACTTCTCCCATGAAGTACTTTCCGTGTCCAAGAAACAAAAGATTTAGCTCTGCTCTCACACAGCTTATCATTACAACTTGTCTAATGAAAAATAGGTAAATAAGGCTGGCATAAATTCCACTCTGAAAGGGTTTTATTCCATTCTGTAAGTATTACAGCAGTCATATGCCTTTCTACTGAGCATAACTAACCTACTGAGGATGGTTTTATACCCACATTCACCTTCAGTGATTCTTACTGGCAATATCTCATTTCCTGATATTTTCTCCCCTTGTCAGTGACATAGTGAGGATCCTCATTTAAATATATTTTAATGGATTTACATGTTATTAAATGGCTTACATGGCACATGATTCTCCCCTTACTAAATATTCAAATCTTGCTGACATGACGTCATGGGCAGGATTTTAAGGCCGTGCTTGCCCCAGAACCAGAAAATCCCACCCAAATCCCGACCTTTCATGGTCCACGCCTGCGCCCACTACGATTCTTGTGATGAATGGGATAGCAAAATTCCCCCACCCCACATCAGCGAGGTTCACAACAGCTTTAGGAAGAAGGGGGACAGTTGAAGGGTTCCCATTGCAGGTATCAAGGTCACTTTAACTTTCGGGAGGCGGCAAGATGGGCATTTCTGGGCACAGCCCCCAGCACAGGTTGGCACTGGATGGGTAATAAATTCTGGCCTAGCCAGCTGCAGCCACATCCTGTGAATTAATTGTAAAAAAACTCTCTCCAGCAACTTCCTACAGTAGCTCAACAGTCATTCACAGTGTCGCTAGAGTCTTTTCATAGCTAACTAACAATCACCCACTGATCCCTTGTCTACCTCTCTGGCCACTAAACTATCTCCTCTGGATGGGCAATTCCAACAACACTCAAGAAGCTTGTCATCGCCCAGGACAAAGCAGCCATTGGACTGGCACCCCATCCGTCATCTGAAACATTCACTCCCTCCATCACTGACATGCAGTGAGAGTAGCGTGTACCATTTTCAAGATGCATATCTAAGGACAAGGGCAACAAATGCCATCATCCGCAAGTACCCCTCCAAGCCACACACCATCCTGACTTAGAACTACATTGACATTGTTTCACTGCCATTGAATCAAAATCCAGCAATTCCTTCCCTAGCAGCATTATGACTGTTCCTACACCACATGGACTGCAGCAGTTCAGGAAGGCAGCTCGCCACCATCTCAAGGGCAATTAGGGATAGGCAACAATGCTGTCTTAGCTAGAGATGTCCACATCCTATGAAAAATTAAGAAAATAAGTTTTAGGTTTAATAGATTTAATATTGTATTAAAGGCTCAAGAATAGCAACACAAACATTCAGCAGAATCAATTTTGAAGCTGAAGATAGGAATGACTTTAAATAGTAGGCTGGATTGTAAGATAATGGAACAAAGATGGTAATTATTAAGTGTACTTAAGGATATGAAAATAACGTACATCTTGATGAGACAAATAGCTAGACCTGTAGTAGTGAGTACACAAATAGGTGTAAACAATTTTAAAATCAAGAAGTTATATTTTGAGTTATCAATAAAAAAATGAAGGCTGTGAATTATAGAATAGTCAACTGGGAGTAACTGAAATAAATAGAAAGAGCAAGACTTTGTTTCATTGTAATTGCTTTCATATATCTAATGTACCACTGGCTCCAAATGTGCAGACCTTAGACAGTTGGCCTAAGAGTGAAAGACACTGGAGATGTTAATATGTTGCCATTGGTCTTTCTGGGACTACTGGGAGTAACATCAGGAAGGTGATGCTACATGAAGTATTGGATGAACTGTCGTTGTCACTGAAACCCAGATTTCAGATAGTTACAGGAAGATTGAATGCACTATTTAATGGTAAATGCCATAATTTAGATTAATCTCGTAAGAACCTAACTTCAACGTGAAAGCAACTCAAATAAAATAACCTTAGTCAGGATGCCAGCAAAGATCACAGAATCCCTGGTGTAGAGAGAGAAAATAACAAATAGGATTCCCACTGCTGTGACTTTTGATGCAAAATGTTTGCTTGGGTATGTTTGTGCATTCAAGTATGAATGTTGGTGAGAACACAACTTGGTTTGCTGTTGATACTTAACATGGTTGAAGGGCATGCTGATAGGTGTTCAAGGCTCATATATAAATGGTAATTAGTCAAGGAATTAAAAAAGACCAGTCTCTTTGAAACTGCACAAGTCAGTACATTTAGGAGATGGTGGCAAAATGCTTAGCAGAGCTGCCTCACAGCACCAGTGACTCTGGTTCAATGCCTGGCTTGGGTCACTGTCTGTGTGCAGTTTGCACATTCTCCCCATGTCTGTGTGGGTTTCCTCAGGGTGCTCTGGTTTCTTCCCAAAGTCCAAAAATGTGCTGGTTAGGTGGATAGGCTATGCTAAATTCTCCCTGCATGTACCCAAACAGGAGATGGAATGTGGCGACTAGGTGATCTTCACAGTAACTTCATTACAGTGTTAATGTAAGCCTATTTGTGACTAATAAATAAACTTTACTTTTACTTTAAGGAGAGTGAAAGAAAGAGAATTTCTTAAACTACACATATAGAGTGCTTGTTCAGGATAAAAAAAACGAACGGAGTTATGTTAACAAAATATGCTAAATTCAGTCACTGAAGATAAGGTAGTAAAGAAGACAAATGGAAAGTTGGTCTTCATAGTGAGAGGATTTGAGTATGGAGCAGGGATAGCTTGCTGCCATTAACAAGCTTTGTTGAGGCCGCACCCTGGAATATTGCATGTAATTTGGTTTCCTCATCTGAGGAAGGAAGCTCTTACTATAGAGGGAGTGCAGCAAACATTTACCAGACTGATTCCTGACATGGTGGGACTGACGAATGAAGGAGATTGTGTTGATTAGGATTATGCTTACCAGAGTTCAGAAGAATGAGGAGGGAATCTCATAGAAAACAATAAAATTCAAACAGGACTCCCTCAAAAGGTGAGGGAATCCTGAAGCAGGCATCATAATCTAAGGATAAGGGATAACCTTTCAGTACTGAGTTGAGGATAAGTTTATTCGCGCAGGGAGTGGTAAGCCTGTACAATTCACATAAAGCAGTTGAGGCCACAACACTGTGGGTGGGATTCTCCCAAAAGAATTCCAGGTGAAAAATTTGTGTAAAAACTGGGGTAAATTCGTCTGGCTTTTTCAGTGGGGATTTCAAAATGAATCTCCGAGACTCCATGTACTGCTCAGTGCACTCACGTGAATCTCATTAAAAATCGGTGGACAGGGCTTATTCCCACTGGAGAGGCTGGTAGCACAATGCTGAGCAGGCCACTGCGCCTGCGCTGATCTGTCAGCACTGAGATCAGTGTATGTGCAGTAGCCCCACACTGTTGGCCTCCTGATTGCTAGTCAGTTTAATTGCTGGCCAGTCCCATGACCCACATTGATGGCAATGCAACCCACCCACACCCCCATGGCCCGATTGCTGGCTCCTCAGACGTGCCTCCCCACAACCCAGTTTGCCTTGACCTCTTGCCTCCGCAGTCCCTCCCCCCTCCCCCTCTGCAGTCCCAACCCCCTCCCTCCGGAAAGCGACTCCACTACCTCCTCCCCACCCCAATGGACAGCCTCGATCACTGGCCTCTGTCCCTCTGTCACCACTGAATGCAGAGTGTCAGCGTGACCTCCACCCCCATCAATCTTCCCCACTAGAGGCCCTGCCCCATTGGCACTGCTCAGTGCCCAGTGGGCAGTGCCAAGGTGCCCCTGGGCATTGGTACTTTGCCCCTTGGGCAGTGCTAGAATGCAAAGCTGGCACAGCCAAGCTGGCAATGCCCAGAGAGCACCCCATTACCTCTGACCTGGGTCTTCCATGGCCCCCCTTTACTCCAGAGGGTCAGGTCACCAGCTCACCGCTTGTGGGGAGCTTTGGTAAACCCTGCTGGACTGAAATACCCTTGGTGGAGGGAGAGACTAGCGGGCCCAGAGACTTCAGTCCTGGGCCCACTAATGACATGTTAATTTTCAATTAAATAATTCACGCAGCTCCACGCCGATTTCTGGCACAGAGTTGACAACGCCGGAAATCCGATGGCCGGAGCAGCGCACAGGCCAGTAGATTCAAGTGGAGCAGGGTTCCCACTCGACCAAAGCAGCTTAGTGCGCTGGTAAAATCGCCCCCTTTATATTTTAAAGAAGGAATTAGATATAGCTTTTGGGGTGAAAGAGATCAAAGGATCAAAGGGGAAGGCTGGATCAGATTACTGAGTTGAAGAATTAGCCTTGATCATAATAAATGACTGAGCAGACTCGAAGGGCAAAATGGCCTCCCCCTTCTCCTATATTCTATGTTTCTATGTTTCATTTTTCTCACAAGCCTTCAATGATAGAGATTAAGGGCAAGTTCCAAATCCCCGTTCCAAATAAAGACAGAATTACTGGATCAGATGGGTTACAATGTGATGGCACCAATGAAGTGAATGAGTAACAAGTTGGCACACTGAAGAACATCTGGGAACCTAGACATTGGGCCCAATTTTACCATCGCTTTGCGCCTGTTTTCAGGTGCATAAACTTGGGAAAGTTGGGCGTGAGGCAAGTAGCGTGATCTGTGCCCGACTCTGCATTAGTTCTCCCTTTACCAAGGCTCGAAAATGGCCATGATTGGGATTGAAATGGGCGTGACAGCCATTTAAATGCATTTGTATGCATTTAAATTGACTTAAACGACTGCACTTTAACAGCAATTCCACATTTACCACCACATTCGCCCATCCAGAGTCGACACAAAATAGACATGCTCCATAGTAGTCTGATGCCAGTTAGTGAGGAGATAGGGGCCTAGTGTCCGCCAGCTCTCAGCTTGGGATCATGGCGGAGGGGGGAAGGGGAGGAAGAGGGGTCCACTGCTTGAGATTGATGGGGGAGAAGGGGGGTCCATTGCCACTCTGCCTGAGATCAGTGGAGGGACAGAGGGTCCATTGCCACTCTGCTTGAGAACAATGGGGAGCGAGAAAGAAGACTGCTTCCACTCTGCCTGAGAACAGTCATGGGGAAGGGGAGGTCCACTGCCATTCTGCCTGAGATCAGTGGGGGGCAGGGGGAGGGGCCCACAATTGGTCTGTGTGGCAGAGGGGGTGGGAGGGAATAAGGGAGTTAATAATGTTGTTGGGGTGGGACAATGTCTGTGGGGGCCCCGGGGAGGCATTATCTAGCCTGGGAACGATGTGGCAGGGGAGCAGCATTCTATCATTTTTTTTCTGCACATGTGCAGTTGCAGGCACCAATTGGAGCTGCAGGGTTTTAGGCATGTTTCAGGCCCACAGGCTTCTGCAGCACAATTTGGAATCACTGATATTTTTTCAGGCAGAGTATGTATGGGGGCACCTAAGAATGGTCTAAAAGTTGGCTCTGAAACACTCCTAGTTTCAAGTCTGCCCAGCACTTAGAACCAAAATGGTTGAGTCAGAGGTTTAGAAGCTGGTTCATGCAATTCTGATATTCGGTGAAAAAAATGGAGCATTTGCGGCGAGGGGGGGAAATTGCACAAAGACACTTTAAGGAGAATAATCAATATATATATATCTCAAGAAAGCAAAGGCTGCAAGGGAAAGGCAGCATGATTTTCAAAGCAATTGACCTCACTAATCAACTGGATTTCTCTGAGGCGGCAATTCAATTAGTGGCTAAGGGATATAAAACAGACCGACTATGCTTAAACTTTCATAAAGCAAGTGATAAGGTTCCACTTCTCAGACTTTAATGTCAAAGTACTCAAAATGCACAGCAAATTAATGGTAAGAGTGATCATTGACTTGGAAATAGGAAGCAAAAAGCAACGATGAACGCACAGATAACACTCTCATAGGTATAATCCATGCTGGAGTTTGTGATTAGTTGGTGGAACCATGCCACTCTGTTCCTTAACTCAACTGATCAGCTACCACCTTATAATTGTGAAGTTCTACAAATGGGAAGAAAAATGTGAAATAGTGCAACAAAGCATAATATAATGTGACATGAAATTAGTTTTAGTAGTTAAAATAAATGTCACTGAAGATAAGTAATACCCCTTGCATTGTGGTGCAATGTGACATAAAATGAGTTTTAATAGTTAAGAGTAAAAGCCATTACAGACAAGTTCTATCCCTTGCATTGTAACAAATGGATAAGTAGATTTATAACCTGTAAAGTACAGTTTAACATTTTTTCCTATTATCCACCCAATACAGATGTGTTTCGCCTCTATGGTGTAGGTAATCCTAGATGGCCTTTGCCCTTGATGACAGCAACACTCCAGTACTCTCTCAGCACCAGAGGCCAAGTGTTAGAGAGATGTGTTTTTACATTGTTTCCTGAAAGGGTACATTCAAAGAGGTCTATAACGATCAGCGCTGATTGTAGAGCCCATTCTGGCCCAATGCGGCGTAATAGATCCATTGATTTCAGTTTGAAAGTGATCTTTGCATGACTGAGAGCATCCGCAATTCTGTATCATTTACAACGTGCCTTTCCTGTTCATATATAAGCAAGCCCTGTTGAAATGCTGTAACTGAAATCACAGACAATTAATGCTGGGTGGGAGAAAGCATGTCAGGATATGATGGAAGTAAATAATCACATTCTACAGGTTCTAAGTGCCTAATGCTGGATGTTTAATTAGTTGTGTTGTGTGACACACACATATAATTGCATTCAATTAGTTCCAGCACATCCAAAATATTGAAGTTCCAGGAAATAAAATTCAGTTAGTGCTTGGCAATGTCACCCTTCCTGATTCAACATTCTTTTCAAGTCCATCACCAACGTTTCGCCCTTGATTGACTTATGGCAAATGTGCTTGCATGTCAAGATCTGAAAACCTGAAGCTTTTGTTTTTCATCCGGTACCTTTTGATGACATATGTTTTCATAAACATGGAACTTTTTAGCATCTGAACTTTAAAGGAACGTGTTCCAAGGCAAAAGTTGTCCTTAAACACATGTTCAGAACCTCAGAAAACTTTTAGAATTATGTTGATTAGAAAAAGCAATTAATGTTTTGTCAGAACAGAAAAAGCATGCAAGCTATCGAAAGAAAGGAGACAGTAGAATTGGTCATTTGCTTTGTGTGACTCACAGTGACAAATGGACCAGGAGTCTGTGAACCAAACAAGTGTTACTGGTTATATTCTAAATGTTGGCAATATCTCTCAGGACATTCCTATTTAAAAACAGAGCAGGTTAGCTTCTTAGCTCTGATTATTATGCTGAGAGTGGAATGAGTTGTGAATTTACTGCAATACCTCAACGTCAGAAATAGTTATGCCTTAGTGGGGTGGCACGATGGCATCATGGTTAGCACTGCTGCCTCACAGCACCCGAGAGCTGGGTTCAATTCTGGCCTCAGGTTACTGGCTGTGTGGAGTTTGCACATTCCCCCTGTGTCTGTGTGGGTTTCCTCTGGATGCTCTGGTTTCCTCCCACACTCCAAAGATGTGTGAGATAGGTGGATTGGTCATGCAAAATCGACCCTTAGTGTCAGAGGATTTGCAGGGTGAATATGTGGGATTACGGAAATAGGGCCTGGGTGGGATTCTGGTTGGTGCAGACTCGATGGGCCAAATGACGTCCTTCTGCACTATAGGATTCTATGATTCAGTGTATGAATAAATCTGCATACCATCAGATCCTCCATTTTGAACAACACTCAGGAAGCCAGGTTTTCCACTCTGGTCTCACAGATTGGTGATTCATTCCTTAATGGACAAGTAAATCACCTCATGAGCCACTAAGCCACACAGGCCAGAAAGGAAAAGTGATTTCTGATTTGTTTGAAGTTAGTTGGTCATAGTTTAGTCGGCTGCAGCACTGCTATAATATAGAAAGGAAATAAAAGAGGGCTCCTTTAAATAGTGTCATCCAGTAACTTTTGTTTAAAAGTGCATATTTATTCAAGACAGGAATAAGTCTAGCTGTGATGCCCCAGTGATTAAATAAGATACTGACAATCAATGTCTGGGTTCATTTGTGAGCTACACATTCTTGGTCTGTACTCCAGGATGAGACAGCACCTTCAAGAGAGAATATTAATGTTGCCTACTACTTATTTCATGCATAAGTCACCACATTGTGATATTTTTAGCCTGGGCTAAATACTGAAGGCAGTTTTACATGTATTTGATTTTATTGGAGTGTGCTTTATTAGATACAATCTGTTAAGGAGCAGTGTTATTGGCAGCAGATGTGTGGCATTCCCACATGTAAAGAACCTATTTGTTCAGATGCCACAGAATTGTGTTTCTACTTTTCATGAGTCTTTCAGATCTCCCATGTAAAAGTAAATGTGTAAAGTCAGGCTCTTTTAGTGAAGGGAACTGCACGTCTCTGACTTTATGACATGGAGCCGTGGCAAACACAAAATTAAATAGGAGTATTGGACTCATGGAGATTGCAGCTCGGTTGAGTTCAGGCACACTGGCATGGAGAGATGAACATAGGGAGAGATTAACAATAGGAAATATGGGTCAGTAGAGGTACAGGCACAGTAAGAAGTTTCACAACATCAGGTTAAAGTCCAACCAGTTTATTTGATAGTAATTTGGTAGTGGGATTATTATCAATTAAACTTGTTGGACTTTAACCTGGTGTTGTGAGACTTCTTATTGTGTTTACCCCAGTCCAACGCTGGCAGCTCTACATCATGAGGCACAGGCACACAGGGGTGCAGACGTTACAGGCACATACATGCCTATGCAGAAATGTGGACAGAAACACACATTGACAATCATACAGAGAGCCCGATTTTACCATTTTCGTTCTAAGTGCTGAATCTGGGCGCAATTCAGATCCGACTTGAAAATCTATTCCGAGGCGCCCCCATATGTACTTAGCCTGAAAAAAAATAGCAATTCTGAATTGCGCTATGGGCAGGGCTTAGTGCGTCCAAAATGATCAGACCTCTGAACTGTGCATGTGCAGTGAGGAAAAAATTTGAAAATCGCTCTCTTGTCATATCGCTCCCGGGCCACAAAAAGTGGATAAAGCAGCCCGGAAGCGAAAAGCAGGAGCGATGGCCCCCACAAGCATCACCCCACCCCTACAACATAACTGTTCCCCTGATCTACCCAACCCCCATACTACCCAGACCGATCACGACCCTCTTGCCCCTTTTCCCCCCCACTGATCGCCTGCAGAGTGGCAGCTGTCCCCCAGCCCTCCACCAGACAAAAATCTGGCTTCCCTCCCTCCTCCCGCTCCTCCACCAGAGAGTGATCTGGTCTACCTCCCTCACCATTAGAAAATGGTCGGACCTTCCTTTTCCTGCCACACCCGCCCCCACCAGAGAGTGATCTAGCCTGCATCCCCCCCTCCAGACAATGATCTGGCCTCCCTCCCTCCACCAGACAATCATCTGACCTTCCTCTGCCCACCACCCTCCCCTACTAGACAATGATCTGGCCTCCCTCTTCCCTCCCCCCACAACAGGCAAAGATCTGACTTTTCTCCTCCCTCCCCCACCTCACCAGACAACGATCTGGCCTCCCTTCTCCCTCCCCCCATCAGAGAATGATCCTCCTCCATCACCGCTCTGAGTCAGAGAGCCATTGGAAGCTCAAAACTTACTCTTCAGAAGCTGGAGTGCCCGAAGCAGACCTTTGCCGGGCATATGAGGAGCTATGAGGAGAGGCTGAATAAACTGGGCTTGTACTCGTTAGAGTTTAGAAGAATGAGAGGAGATCTCATTGAGACGTATAAGATGATGAATGGGATGGATAGGATAGAGGTGGGAAGACTCTTCCCGCTCAAAAAAGACAATAGGACTAGGGGGCACAGCCTCAAGATAAAAGAGGGGCGGTTTAGAACGGAGTTGAGGAGGAACTTCTTCACTCAAAGGGTGGTGAATCTCTGGAATTCTCTGCCCGTTGAAGTGGTGGAGGCTGCCTCGCTAAATATTTTTAAGACGCGGGTTGATGGGTTTTTGATAGGAGAGGGGATTAAGGGTTATGGGGAGGCGGGAAAGTGGAACTGAGCAGCGACAGATCAGCCATGATCTTATTGAATGGCGGGGCAGGCTCGAAGGGCTGGATGGCCTACTCCTGCTCCTATTTCTTATGTTCTTATGTTCTTATATCTGTTTCGTGCTGAATCTGGACACGCAAACACGATGATAAAGGGGGAAATGCTGATAACATTGGGCGGGCAGCCTATTGATTCAAATTAAATATATGCAAATGCATTTAAATCACCGTTGTGCCCGTTTCGGATGTGAATCAGATCACGGCCATTTTCGGGCCTTGGTAACGTGGGCATCTGCACGGATGTGTGCAAGGATCACGTTAATGGCCTCACACCTGACTTTATCACGTTTTTGTGCCTGAAAACAGGCGCAATGCACTGGTAAAATCGGGCCCAGAGATACATTTGAACAGATACACACATTTGCACACACACACACATGGACTCATGCAAAAATATACAGATACTTCCAATGACACATCAGCATATTTTGACAAACTGACAATCAGACACAAAAGTATAGGCACAAGCATAATCCTGTAGAACAGAGAAAGCCCATAGCCATGTTGCTGAAAAATTTTAACAAAGATTTTCACAAAAAGAGTAAAATGTTTTCATGCACTCATGGAAAACATAGGCAATCTTACCTTCTCATCATGCTGGTTGAAGGGTGGGCTGAGCCAGGGCTGGGACAGGGACAGGGGTGGCACAGTGACCCAGTGGTCAGCACTGCAGTTTTACAGTGCCAGGGACCCAGGTTCAAATCTGGCCTCAAGTCACTGCCTGTGTGGAGTTTGCACATTCCCCCTGTGTCTGCGTGGGTTTCCTCCCACACTCCAAAGATGTGCAGGTTAGGTGGATTGGCCATGCTAAATTAACCCTCTTCTCAGGGGGATTAGCAGGATAAATATGTGGAGTTACAGTAATAAAGCCTGGGTGGGATTGTGGTTGGTGCAGACCCGATGGGCCAAATGGCCTCCTTCTGCACTATAGGAATTCTACAATTCTGTGATAAGATCACAAGAGAGCCGGAAAACTGGGTTTCTCACTTTTTGCAATCTTACTGGCACCAGATGTACGGTAAGATCAGACTTGCACCTGAACAAGCACTTATTTTTAGTAAGGTCGTCCCTACATGTCTAATCTGAAGATTTAGCTGTCTCTGATTAAACAATTGCATAATCTTCAAAGGAAAAGATGGAGGTTCTAGATTGATGCTGTAAAAGAGTGTCACACCTCATTGGTAGTTTTCCCAGATTGTTTTTATTGCCTCTTGAGTGATGTGAGTTCCTTACTTGTCCCATAGTGTAAGATCGGCTCATTTCCCCCATCTGCTGCCACAGACTCCTCAAATTCCAGACATTACCAGTGTGCAAAGTTTGCGAATTTTACTAATATTGCCAGAATCTACGGTTTTCATTTATGATCATTTTAGCGATTGTAGTCATACATAGTCTCTTTTCTTCAATCTCTATTAAAATCCCTGCTCTCAATTATTGGACTGATCAGTGATAGCACTCGGGCCTCTGAGACAGAAGGTTGTAGGCTTAAATAGCTCCCTAGAGATAGAGCATTTAATAGGAAGGCACTTCAGTTCAGTACTATCAGAGATGCTGTCTATCAGATGAGACAATATACTAAGACCGTGTCTGCCTTCTTGAGTACCTGTGACTGTATTCAAAATAAG
The DNA here is from genome assembly GCF_965287045.1 of Carcharhinus amblyrhynchos. Taxonomy (NCBI): domain Eukaryota; kingdom Metazoa; phylum Chordata; class Chondrichthyes; order Carcharhiniformes; family Carcharhinidae; genus Carcharhinus; species Carcharhinus amblyrhynchos. Next base: position 94,559,377 of record NC_137326.1, on the reverse strand, counting down.
AGGCGGAGTGCTTGCTCAAGTGTTCGCCTGGACAATATTTACCCTTTAACCAACACAACCAAAAGCAGATTACCCGATGATTGTCGGACCTTAAATTGGCTGCTGGAGTCCCTTCCATTACAACAGTGACCACACTTAAAAAAAGTCATTGGTTATGAAGCACTTTTTGATGCCCCAAGGTCACAAGGTATCTATATAAGTGCAAGTCCTGCCTTTCTACATTTGACCCCTGCTTCCCCATGACCTTCTTGGCAGCATAAAAGTGCCATCTGAGATTAGAAACCTTTCCCCAGACCACTCAGCTCACCTATAAAAAAAACAGAAAGTTCTTTCGACTTACTTTCTTCCTTTGGAATTCATCATCCTCACTAAGTTTTCTTCTCATCTTTTAGGTCATGAACCTCCAGTCAGGAAATCAGTGACTGGAACACCCTGTAAGGTCGGGTATTAAATTTAATGCTTGCTCGGCACCTGCTGTTAGTGACCCAAAAAATTTAATAGCTCATCTGACATTTTACTGGTGAAAAATCTCCATTGGTTAAAAACAATCGCATCCAACAAATTTCCTTAGCAGGCTGTGTCCAATAAACTAAACTACAGTAAAAAGATAAAATAAATGTGCCAGGGGCATATTTTAAAACTAATAAACTGCTTGTAGTTTAAAATTCTACCTCCTTATAGTGTTGCCTTGTGAGTAAATCAGCAGGAGGCACTTAATTACAAAAGCAGCTCTGCCTAAGCTGGCCTCCCTGTACAATCCCGTTACATTTGTATCTTTGATAATCTGCATTTGCCTTTTCAAGAATTGAAACTGCATTGGTAAACTGACTACTTAAAACCATGATACGCCTTGTTAGCTGGCTTGTGGGCACCAATGACCACGCTCCTTTAACTTTTATGATTGTAAGTATCCTGCCAGTTTGCATAAGCATCATACGAATTATTAGAATTATGCCTCTATTGACAAGTGTGGTACCACGAACAAGATACATATGTGTTACTTGACATTAAGCAGGGTGCATAGTCTCTTCAGACAGTCCACCACTCATTGCAGCATCTATACGTGCATTTCAAAATGGCAGCATTAGAGTGTTAATTATATTACAGTGATTTTAAAAATAAAACTTGCATTTGTTTATCACCTTTCACACACAGGTAAAAAAAGTACTTTTGAAAGTTTAGTCACTGTTATCCTGAGGGAAACATGGCTGTCACTTATCACCGTGGATAAATATAAGAACATAAGAACATAAGAAATAGGAGCAGGAGTAGGCCATCTAGCCCTTCGAGCCTGCCCCGCCATTCAATAAGATCATGGCTGATCTGTTGTGGCTCAGTTCCACTTTCCCGCCCTCTCCCCATAACCCTTAATCCCCTCTCTTATCAAGAACCCATCAACCCGCTTCTTAAAAATATTTAGCGAGGCAGCCTCCACCACTTCAACGGGCAGAGAATTCCAGAGATTCACCACCCTTTGAGTGAAGAAGTTCCTCCTCAACTCCGTTCTAAACCGCCTCCCCTTTATCTTGAGGCTGTGCCCCCTAGTCCTACTGTCTTTTTTGAGCGGGAAGAGTCTCTCCACCTCTATCCTATCCATCCCATTCATCATCTTATACGTCTCAATGAGATCTCCCCTCATTCTTCTAAACTCTAACGAGTACAAGCCCAGTTTATTCAGCCTCTCCTCATAGCTCAACCCCCTCAACTCCGGTATCAGCCTAGTAAACCTCCTCTGCACTCCCTCCAGGGCCAAAATATCCTTGCGCAGGTGTTTTGATATCTCAACATAAGGGCAGATAACAGCCCTTTAGGCAGCTCAAGCTGGATTGCTAAACGTGAGCTGAAGCAGGACACTGAGTCGTTGTTACTGTTGCTCAGTGGTAAAAAGTTAGCAATATATGCATTTCTTCTTGTCTCTTAGTCTAGGTAAATGAACTGGGCACAAATTTCACCCACAAACCTATTGGGGAAATTTCTGTCACATTGTTGGTTTCATTTGATCTATGACTGTTATGTCACAAGTGATCCACCAAGCAAAATAATAGACAAAGTGGGTGATATTTTGTCAGGCAGCAGTGGGCTGGAGAGCTGGGGAGGACCCATCTCAGCTGTTTTGGGCAGCCCTGACCAATCAATCAGATTGACTGACATCAAAAGAGAAAATGTTGGAAAATCTCAGCAGGTCTGGCAGCATCTGTAAGGAGAGAAAACAGCTGAGGTTTCAAGCCCAGATGACACTTTGTCAAGAAAGACTGGCTGGTAGTTCCAGCATCATCAGTAGTGGCACTGCCAAGTACTGGGACTACAAACAGTCCCCAGGTCTAAAGCCCCAGAATTCAGAACCAGTTGAGTGTGGGAGGTTTCACAGTGGGAACTGAAGATCAGATTCAGGGAGATGAGAAGGGTGAGGGTCTTGGTAGAGAAGCCAGGGTGGTGGGGGAGGGAACACTCACTGAGGCAAATCTTGTGGGGTGGGGTGGGGGAGCCAAATGTTGTAAAAAGGCCTTTAACCATCACATCTCATGCAAGGGTGACCTGCTACCCCTTTGTCCCTGACCTCTTCCTGCCAGCCTCAAAATTGAGGCTGGGTAGGAAATGGCACATTAAAGTAGTCATAACCCACTTAAGGGCCTCAAATGGGGTAAGAGTCTGCAAGCTGACTCAACCCCCAGTAAAATTGTGGATGGGGGTTGGGAAATTGGGAGGGTGGTGGGGACGCAATTCAGGGAATCTCCCTTATCCCAACCACCCTGCAAATCCATTGTGGGTGACCATAAAATTCTGCTGTGGAAGCTGTGGCAGAACAAAGGTGCCCATATAAACAAATCACTCGGATTTACTGCACAGGTACAAACGGTAATTTATAAAGGTGAATGTCGAGTTGGCTTTGAGCATGAGGGATTTTGTGTTACAAAGTAAGGAAATAATGCTTCTTCTGAACAATTGCATTGAGGTTTGAACTCAGTGGGCCCAATTTTACCATTGTGTTGTGTCCATTTTTGGGTGCCAAAACTTGGTAAAGTCAGGCGTGAGGCAAGTAGCGCAATCCACGCCCACCTCCCCACCAGTTCCCCCTTTACTAAGGCCCGAAAATGGCCATGATTGGGACCATGCCTGAAATGGGCATGACAGCCATTTAAGTGCATTTGCATGCACTTAAATTGACTTAATAGGCTGTACGCCCAACTTTACTGGCACTTCCCCCTTTACAACTGGGTTTGCCTATCCGGAATCGGTGCGAAACAGGCATGCTCCATAAAGGTCCGACTCTGGCACTCTATCAGTAAGGGTTATTGAGGAGGTAAGTGCCAAGTCTCCAATGATTCTCTGCTAGAGATCATGTGGGTGGGGGTGGGTGGTGGGGTGGGCGGGGAAGGTGGGTCAGCTGCCACTCTGCCTGTTATCAGTGGGAGGGAAGGGGGTCTGCTGCCTCTCTGCCTGAAATCAGTGGAGAGGGGAGGGAAGGCGGGAGGCGCCTTTCCCCCCACTGATTGGTCTGGGTGGTGAAGGTGTGGGGAGATAGGGAGGTCAGTAATGTTGTGGGGATGGGGCAATGTCTGTGGGGGCCGGGGGGGCGGGGGCATTATCCAGGCTGGGAGGAATGTAGCAGGGGAGTGGCATTCTATCTTTTTTTTCTGCGCAAGGGCAGCTGGAGGCGCTAATCGGAGCTGCAGGGTTTTGGTTGCTTTAAGCCCCACTCACAGGCTTGTGAAGCGCGATTTGGAATTGCTGATATTTTTGCAGGCAGAGTGTGTATGGGGGTGCCTCAAAACAGGTCTAAAAATCGGATCTGAAATACTCCCGGTTTCAAGTCTACCCGGCAACAAAGAACAAAGAAAATTACAGCACAGGAACAGGCCCTCTATGCTGCCTGACTTAACTAAACCCCCCTACCCTTCCAGGAACCATATCCCTCTATTCCCATCCTAATCATGTATTTGTCAAAATGCCCTTTAAAAGTCACTACCGTATTCACTTCCACTACCTCTCCCAGCAACGTTCCAGGCACCCACAACCCTCTGTGTAGAATATCTATCTTGTATACCTCCTTTAAACCTTTCCCCTTGCACCTTAAACCTGTGCCCCCTAGTAATTGACTCTTCTACCCTGGGAGAAAGCTTCTGACTATCCACTCTGTCCATGCCTCTCCTAATCTTGTAGACTTCTATCAGGTCGCCCCTCAACTTCCATTGCTCCAGTGTGAACAAACCAAGTTTCTCCAATCTCTCTTCATAGCTGATGCCCTCCATACCAGGCAACATCCTGGTAAATCTTTTCTGGACCCTCTTCAAAACCTCCACATTCTTCTCGTAATGTGATAACCAGAATTAAACACTATATTCCAGTGCGGCCGAACTAACATTCTATAAAGCTGCAGCATAACTTGCCAATTTTTGAACTCAATGCCCCGGCCGATGAAGGCAAGCATGCCACATGCCTTCTTGACTATCTTCTCCACCTACATTGCCAGTTTCAGTGACTTGTGTACCTGTACACCCAGATCCCTTTGCCTATTAATACTGTTAAGGGTTCTGCCATTTACTGTATATTTCCTCTCTGTATAAACTTCCAAAATGCATTACCTCAGATTTGTCTGGATTAAACTCCATCCGCCACTTAGCACTTGGAATCAAAATGTTAAAATAGGGCCCAGTATGTCAGGAAGATATATTGGCCTTGGAGGCAGCGCAGTGCAGATTCACTTGAATGATACCAGGGTTTCATAGTTCAAATTATGAGGGCACATTGCAAAACCATCGCTTGTTTCACTTGAATTTGGAAGGTCAAGGATAATACAACCAAGGTGTGTTAAATGATTTAAAGATTTATTGGGTTAATGCAGAGAAAAACAATTTCCTCCGGTGAGAGAATCCAAAACAGAATAGCATAACATTAGAATTAGAGAAAAATAAGGAAGCATACTTTTGTGCAAAGTGTAATGGGAATCTCAAATACGCTGCCCCACCCCCAAAGACTGTTGTTGCTGGGTGAATTAAAGTGTGATCTTTGAATGACCATCTTTGAAAGATGGCAGAAGGGATTAAAAGGGTTTTGTGGCAAACTCTGGTTCCTATGTACCTGCAAAATCTCTCTACTTCTGTTACTTCAGGTAGACATTCATACTTTTATGATACAATCTGATAAATAGTAGGGAGTATTTCTGGAATCTGTCCAACATTTTTTTCAAACAAAATCATCAAAAGAATACAGATTAGTTCCTCATGACTGTGAAATGCTGTTCATGAAGAATGACTCCTGCATTTGTGTACATTACAATCTCTGCACTTCAAAAATAATCCATTCTGTGAAACACAGACATTTTGACATGATAATTTTTAATTTACACAACATTATGAAATATCCTTTGAAGGAGGTTGTTACATGTCCAATCCTGCATTTCTTTTCTCTTTTGTTCCATATATGATATTTTAATAATGTTTTTATTTGGGTCAGAGGGAAAAGGCTGCTCCTTTATGTGCTTACATCACAGTCGCTTACATTGCCCTTTGAAATGGATGTTTTGCAATTATGTAATCTTTTTATCCCTGAATTCTCACGTGACAGACAGACAAAGGGTAAAAAATTTAATCTTCCATTTTCAGTAAAAGTAGTGCACTAATAAGGATATCACTGTACGCGCATGTGAAAAGGAAGATTATTTGTTGGACACTGATAACATTTAAAATAAATTAATAATTGGTGGCAGAGAAAATAATCAGATATATTACCATTACTACTTTGTCACACATCCCTTCTAACATTGGCTAGGCTGCCCACAAAGATGAAGAACCTACAATGACATATTGTAGTCTTTTATATATAACATAAAGCTTACAACGTTGGCTATAAAAAGCCCTTTCTGAAAGTGGAAATAAGGAAAAAAAACTAAGATGTCTCTCCTCTCCCTTCTCAATGTGTCCAGAGCCCCAACATACCATCCTCCTCCGCCCAGATCTCTTCACTGTAATCCAGCTATGTGCAATGCTCTCACCTGGTTCCTTTCTTACCTATCCAATCATAGCCAGAGTATCTTTATCAATGCTTTCTCTCCCTGATCCCAGACCATTACCTCTGGTGTTCTCAAAGGATCTATCATTGGACCGTCCTACTTCTAATCTAGATGCTGCCCCTCAATAACATTATCTAAAGGCATAGTGTTAATTTTATGTGTATGCTGGTGACACCCAGCACTCCCCCACTCACCTCTCATCTCCTCCACTGTTTCTAAATTATCAGACTGCTTATCTGACATCACACACTAAATGAGCAGAAATTTCCTCCAGCTAAATACTGGGAAGACTGAAGCCTTTTTTTTCAGTCCCCAATCCAAACTCTGATCCCTAGCTACCGACTCCATTCCTCTCCCCGGCAACAGATTAATACCAGTCTACTTATAAACTTGATATTTCATCTGACACCAAGATGAGCTTCTAGTCTTGTATCTGCACCATAGAATCACCGTAGAATCCCTACAGTGCAGAAGGTGACCATTTGGCCCATCGAGCCTGCACCGACAACAATCCTACCCAGGCCTTATCCCCATAACCCCACATATTTACCCCAATAATCCCGCTGACACCTAAGGGGCAATTTAGCATGGTCAATCAACCTAACCTGTACACCTTTGGAAGTTGAAAGGAAACTGGAACACCCAGAGGAAACCCACACAGACACAGGGAGAATGTACAAACTTCACATAGGCAGTTACCCGAGACTGGAATTGAACCCGGATCCCTGATGCTGTGAGGCAGCAGTGCTAACCACTGTGCCATCATGCTGCCCCATCACTCAGAGCACTTGTTTCTACCACCATATCATGGCTTCACCACTCCCCATCTCTATAATCCTCTCCAGCCCCACAACTTTCCAAAATAAGGGGAATTTCAGAGTAACTTCATTGCAGTGTTAATGTAAAGTGGGTTGCTTCTGACCAATAAATCAATAAACTTTTCATAAACTAAATAACATATCAATGCTCCTCTAACGCTAGCTTCTTAAGATTCCCTAATTTTAATTACTTGACATTCTGTTGCTAGGGCCCTTAATTCTGGAAATCCCTCCCTCTGACTCTTTGCCAAGCTTTCTTCCTGTATAAAACTCATAAAAACATATTCCTTTGTCTAAGCTCTCAATCATGGGACTGAGTATCTCCTTAGGTGGCTTGATGTCATTATTCTGTGTTATCATATTTCTGTGGAGCACCTTAGAGCATTTTATTACATTTACAATGCTATATAAATGAAAATATAAATTGTTGGTGACTGAGAGGCACACATCTAAACATGGAACTTGACTTTCTTTTTGCTTATCTATCTGTCCTTGTTATATTTCAGTTCTGCTTCTTGGTATTATTACCTCAGAAGCAGGGAAGGCATGGGTTGGATTTCACCATGCTCTTAGTAAAAGGCGCTAAGACATTTTCCTGAACTTTAGTTATAAACTAGTTCATTGTTATATCAATGCACTGTGTGTTTGTTGGTGAGAAACAATCACTCACAATTTACAGAGTACAGTTTTTGCATAGAATAGCATGCACAAAAATTCAGGGATCACAGAAGACTAAGTGATTTGTATGTCAGAGTTTAATGTGGATTTTGGAAACACTTGGGGAGACCAGCAGGTCCTTCTCACGTTGTGGAGCTTTTGGGGGGATCGGTGAGGAAAATGCATTCTGCAAAAATATGCATGCTTACCAATTTCCATTGTGTATTCAGGTGCAGTGTTCTTCAGAAGTCGACTAATTCCCTACAGAAATGGAGTATAAATCAGAGAGTCAGCCTACTGTCAGTACCACTGGCATCAACAATGAAAGCGAATAGACAAAGACTGGGATATGAATGCATCTTTCCTTGAGTCTGAGCATATACTGAAAATGAGGGAGAGAAGACAAAATAAGTTTATTTAAGAAATGTGACAGGGAAAGCAAGCTATGAATTATTTACATTAACTTTTATTACTGAAAACCGTATTTTCACTTGATATTCAAACAGTTTTAAACAAAGCTGATACTGTGCACCAATATTAATGCTTGTAACAGATAGTAACTTCAGGTGATGGTTAATTCATCTGTGGGGAGAGAATAGAGCTAACATTTTCAGTCTGAATGACTCTTCCTCAGAGCGACCCTACTCTGATGAAGGGTCATCCAGACTCAAAATGTTGGATCTATTCTCTCTCCACAGGTGCTGTCAGACCTGCTGAGATTTTCCAGCATTTTCTGTTTTTCTGTGTGAATATGCAGAAGTTGTCATCCAACATCTATTTGTTGTCTCCAAACTGTAGCATCTTACTTTCTGACTCATCGTAGAAAGGCATGAAATTGCTGTACCTGTGTGCTAAACTCACCACCAAAAATTAGGGTTTGTCCACTTCAGTCTAAATACCACATTTTACATATTGCCAAACAGCCACTGTGCCACTGAAAATTTAGTTTTACAAGTGAAGTGACTAATTCCTTCAGATTTTAATAATTGTTGGTGAATTAAAAACAAATAAATTACACTTTATTTATTTCTTTGCCTTTTTGTCCCTCTCTCTTCATTCAGTTTTTCCTTCCCAAACTTATTTCAATTTCTGGAGCTGATTTAACATTGAATTCATTCATCTAACTTACACTCCCTTGTGCAGATTCTGCAGTGTTCATTAATAAAACTTCATCCTGATTGGTGAAAGAAATAGATAATTACTTATCCTATTTACACAATGCTCAGATGGATGCCACAATGAATAAGTTACTGCAACTTCCAGTGCAAAAGATTGCAAAAACTAAGCAGGCAAAAATCAGACAATTTTTCAGTGGCTGCAGTAAATGCTGGCTCAATACAATTATTTTTAATTTAAAAGCAAAACTCCACAATAAACTGAATGATTGCAAAGACAAATATTCTTTTTAAATGAATGAATATTTATCACAAATGGCAATTCACTCCAAAGAACAAAAACGCTTAAATGTAGAACACATTCGATGAACGATAATGCAATACAAGTTTATCTCCTGGTAAAGTCAGTTAAAAGAATGGAAACTAATTGAACCTGAGCTATCTGAAAGTTATTTTGATTTGCCCCATTAATACACTATTGATGGTTTACAAAGGATTCCTTTATGAGCAATGCTATTGCTTCCTATTCCACAGTCCACCTTTGGACTGATTTTCTAATATTCTTATGTCACCAACCCGTGCACATTTTCAGCACTTAGCCTCAGGAGCATAGTCGATTGGCTGTTCTGAATGATGGTGTTGATGGATGACCTCGCTTGATTAGTTTTTTCAAATAGCTGTGGTGACAGATAACTCCTTTTGATTGGCCATGTCTGTTAGAAACATGGGACTCCAAAGCAGAGGATGATTCTAATAAGTATCTGCTGTTTAGTGGCTTTTGTTACTTTACTTACTTTCCATAACGGTCTAATTAATTGCTCTAAAATCAATAGGTAATGATTAGTTTTTGGTTTGTTGGCTTTGAGGGACTGCTGTTATTTCTAAATTGGTTAACAAACAACTGAAGATCAGTGAAAGACTACACTAAGGGCTAGTTCTATCTCGTAAGAAAACACAATCTGTAAGACTTATAGATCTGAATCTAACCAAATTGAGGTAAATGAATTCATATCTATATACTTAAGTTCCGTAATATTGTCTTGAGGATAACAAAGACACAACTTTAGTTAAGTGGAAAGATTGAATTAGTTGGTGTTAGGATTGGAACATGAAGAGATAAATATTTAATTGATGTATAAAATTATAACTTATAAGTTATGAGGGACGTAGAAAGTGTGAATAGGAATGATCTATTTATCTCAGCAGAGAGATGAATAACTTGGAATCTTGTTGCAGCGGCGAGTGTCCAAATGGGTAGATCAAAAGTCAGTAGGATTTTCATGCAAAGGCAGTATGGCTAATCATGCACAACTATGAGCTGGCCAGCTGATCAGCAAAGTAAGGTAGAGGGATCTGGTCACTAGCAGAGTGAGGCCAGGCAGGAAGTTCTTGATCTCGACATTACATTATAGTGGTCAAAGGTCTGGGCACTGTACTTAAATGGTATCCAGACTGGTATCCACCCCCTGCAAGTCAGCAACATCATTCTGCCTATCTGAGAGAAAGATTTTGAACTCAAACTAGCAAGCTGCCCTCTGCCACCATCAAGCTGTCCCCCTCCCTCCAGCACCCTGGATCTACTAACCATCATCCTCAACCCTCCCTTTATCATCTTGTCCATGGTTACCCTGGAATCTCCCAGCCTCACCATTGACTTCAATTACCCTTGATTCCCCCCTCTATCATGCTTAAGCTCCCGTCAGTGGAAAGTTGACCTTCCCCCTGTTGCTTACCTTTCTTCCTCTGACCCCCATGACCTTCTTAGGATCACAACCTCCCTTCCACAGACTGCCACCAATCTCTCTCCCTCTGACAGCCATGCCCTGGCCTTCTTGGACAGCCACCGCTTTCTCTTCTTCAGGCAGCAATGCCCTGACCTCTTTGGACATCCGCTATTCTTTCTCCCTTGGACAGCCATGCCCTGACACCCTTGGACAGTTGCAAGCTCAGTGAAAGAGCTTTTCCTCCTCTCCCCATCAAACAAAGTTCCCTTCACAAAAATAGCAGCTGCTCAAAATCCACCAGGAAGATTGATGCAAATCACCTTTGACCAGTTGTGAATCTGAAGACACATATTTCTTTCTCACTGCCGATTTAATCACATTGGTACAATTTAATCTGGCAAACATTGTTCAATGAATATGCGTGGCATGCTAATGCATTAAAAATAGGTTCCCAACACTTACCATGTTCGGTCTTTAATTTGCCAACAACTTCTCACCTACCATCCTGCTTTCGGGAAGCTGATATTTTCCTCCTGTACTACATCAAGGGTCTCCTCTGTCCCATCCCAAATGCCTGCCTCATCTCCTGCTTCCAAGAGCTTCACTAGATTCTAGACTCAGTTAGCAGAAGGATTATAGAGGATGGAGGATAATTTGTTTCATACAGAGAATGGTATGGATCTGGAATTGCTCCCTGGGAAGGTGGTACAGACAGAAATCCTAATAATACTATAACAATACCTGGATATGGTCTCCCTGCTGAAAACAATTTATGTTTCTATGCTCGAGTAATATGAATGTCGTATATGTGCGATCTTTGCTGGCTGCTCAGGTGAGTGGGCATGATGTTGTGTGCCATAGATGGACCCAGTGTTAGAAAAGGTTCAATGTTCACCTGTGCTCTGCAAGGGTGTCTCCAGATGTGTGCATCATGGCAGCTGCTTGGCACAGACCCGCAAACTCTATGTCATGCCACTAAAAACAATCTGGACGTTCATAAGGTGGGAGCACTTTCTGTTGGCAAAGGTACCCAGCTCAACTGCTGGCACCTTTATGACTATGTGCTTGCAATGTAAGACACCCTCAGTGTAGGAGAAGCCAGCAATTGCAGCGAAGTTTTCAGCCCACTTGGCCTGGTTAGCTTCAACGATCCAAAACTGAATGACGTTTATGGCCTGTGCCAATGATCAGCTTAATGAAGCTGTGGACAACAGATTGGGAAACAGCATATAGATCTGCCAGTGAGCCTCGGAAAGAACTGGAGGCAAAATATGTTCAGGGCCACTGCTCCATTAAGAATCACTGACACATTGTGGCCATTTACACAGATTGAGGTGAACTCTGGCTCAATCATCTGGCATAGTGTAGTCACAGTGTGCACAGAGAGGCAGAGGGCTCCAGGATAGTGGTGTCTTCTGTGAATTCTTGCATCTGGACTTTCGACTGGCCTAGCACCCATTTGGCTGCACCTTTCTTCCACAGGTCACCCTGCTGCCTGTAGACTCCAGGCCTCCTCACACATCTGACATCAGAGTAGGCCCCTCCAGCAGAAAATCCTATTTGCTAGAGGGAAGATGGCACAGGGTGGCACACTTGGCAGAAAACCCCTAAGAAAGCTTGTAAGCCAAAGAGTTCTCCAGAAAACACAGAAAATGCAATGGACTGTCAGGAAACCACCTACAACCAATTCGCATCTAAGCTCCTACCTAGTCAGAATGCCATAGCTCTGGTCAACTTCTATCCCACTCTGGAGTTTCAATTAAAAAAAGGGGATGGCTTCCTGGCTGTGTGGTTTATGCACTGACCACTAAATCACAGGGGCCATATAAAATTCGTACAAGTGTCTTTTTAATTGCCTGTTTAATTGTGGATGGATGCACTTCTGACTCCATGCATTTCCACCAATAGGTGTGATGGCATGAGCTCAGGTGGCCAGCCATGCGCCCACTCCAGGAGCGCAAAATTCTGACCTATGTTTGCATGAGAAAATCTGCAAATGCATAGAAGACATTCAATCTGGGCACAAATTTACCCTGACATACACAGAAGCAGGTGTGATTGTTTGCATGAAAACAACAAGTACACTTGAAATAAATGAGATTTTGTCATGATTGTCTCAAATTTATTATTATTTGACTCTGACACACTTTGAATTATCACCGGTACAATGTAAAAGTATTGTTAATCTATACGGGCCAGAAGGTCAGACCTCATTGGTGATATTTGCGATGATTCACGTTTGAGGGATGGTCACTTGGATAAGCTAGTAGAAAAGTGCTAGTGTCTGTGGTACTGCCCTGTACTTCAATTACTTTGCCCTCAGACAGGAGGACAAAAAAAGAGTGGGTAAAAGAAATGTAATGGTTTTCTTTTCAGTCATAGTGGCACATTTTATTATCTGCATTAGCAAGCTTGTTTAGACTTTTCAGTCCTTTCAGAGAGATGGGAGATTTAAACAACTTCAGGAAAAGCCAGCTGAGCACAGTGATAGAGACAAAGATTAGCCACAGGGGAATGTTAAAAGGGCAGGGAAAGAAAGAAAGACTTACATTTATGTATTTATTATGTGACCCCAGGATGCCCAAAGCACTTTACAGCTAGTGAAATATTTTTTTTAAATTGTAGTCGCTGTTGTAATGCAGGAAATGCAGCAGTCAGTACTCACACAGTAAGATCCCACAAATGATAATGCGATCGTGGTCACTTTTGGATGGAGAAACTCCGGTGAATTGTCCTGTTCTTCTTCAGAATCATGCCATGGGATCTTTTTACATGCACTGTAGAGGAAAGATGTCTCATCCAGACAATACCTCCAATACTATGGTACTCCTTCAGTATTAAACTGGAGTGTCAGCCAAGATTTTGTACTCAAGTCCCTGGAGTGGGACTTGAAGTCATAATCTACTGACAGCGTCAGCTACTCAGGCAGTACCTTCGGAATCTTGAGCCAGCTTGTCAGTTTTAACACATAATAGATTGGCAAGACATACTGTCCATCAGTATCAACCTTAATAACTAGCTGGTGGCAGAGTCTTTTTTTTACACAAAAATGGGTTATCAACCTCCCCAAATTGTAAATTGTATGTTATCAAAATAACATGGGAGCGATTTAAGATCACAATCTAATCTGGGGATTCATTTCATTTCACATAATAAAAAGTTTAAGCCTTGCCTTTGTTATTCAGGAAATCGTGTCAGCATTTTGTTAATGGGCTTATTGATTTTGTCGTCTGCTGCACCCTCCGCAACCTCGCACCACAAAGCGGAATGAGTTGGCTGAGGGAGACATGGAGAACCAAAATTCTCCTCTGACGACAAGGACGGTGAAGGGGATGGAGCTCATGGAGGTCTGGATGTCACTGAGCCACATGCAGAAAGGCCATAGTAGGAGTACAATGCAGCAGACAGACCTATACCAATCTGATAGCTACCACATTCCAAGCAGAGTAAGCTGCCAACACATTTCCTTAACTCCTTTGTTTTCTATCCTCTGCTGGCTGGATGGCACCAGAATTCTTTTGGTTATCGACTTTACACTTTTCTCTGAAGTATCTTAATATATGACCTCTGAACCAAATTGCACTACCTTACATCTGCGTTACTGTTGGTTTGATCCTTTGGATGCACCAAACTATGCTAATGTGCAGAGCCCTGGCACTAAACGTGAGCAATAGAAGCTGCATAGCACTCCATGACCTCGGGCACTTGTAATTTGAATTGTGACCTTACCCATACCCTCACAAGGTCTACATGCATGGCAACTTGGAAGCCAACTCGGCAGGGATACACTCCTGTCACCGACAAGCCTGCTCATAATGGGGTTGAGGAAATGCATATTTTGCAGAGAACTTTTTCAGAAAGAAACTGATAGATTGGTCTACAGGGAGGAGCAGCATGAGAACATTATCTGGCTCGTCAAGATTGTGCCTCCATGCAGATTTATGAAGGAAAATCCTGTTCCTGCCCCTCAATTGCCTCTCATTTTCAGGAAACCTGTATCTCTTAGCATCCTTATCATGTAAAAATTCATTTGGATTTGGGTCGATATGGAGGATCAGCAGCCACTGACGTGAGGCTCAACCTTTACTTTTCACAACAGTCTGCCCAGATGCCTTACTAACACAGATTGGAGTACCAAATTGAGACATTCCTCTAGACATTCCTCCAGAAAGCTCCAGACAGACTGAATTTGTGCTGGATTTTTCCTGATGGTTCTCTCTTATCCTGTTGAATTATACATGCCCTTGTTCAATGATGTTCATTTTCTTTCATTCACAGGTGAATTTTAAAGTTGGGGGGGTGGGGGGAGGAGTGTGGCAGCATGGCCCCTTAGGGCCACATGACTGGGCCGGTCACTATGGAGAGTCAGTGCAGGTAGCTGAAGGATCAGCACATGCACAATGGCCCTCTCAGTGCTATGCTGTCAGCCTCTCCAGCAGGAATAGGCTCTGACTCCAGCTTTTCAGTGTGATTCACGTGAAGGCTCTCTGTGACGCACAAGAGTGTGGGAGATTTGAAAATCCTGCTGAAAAAAGCAGTGGGATTTACTCCAGTTTTCACCAAATTCAACACTTAGAATTTTTATGGGAGAATTCCACTCCACAATTTTGTGGCAAGTTTTTGTGTGATTTTTATTTTGGATTGGTAAATATTGGGTGCAGGACAGACTTTTAGAAAATAAAAGACAGTGAGGCTGTGGAATTGAGTTTGTGATTGGAGATGAAACTATGACAAATTTTAAGATTAGATCAGATGGGTGATTGAAAGGGAAGTGAAGCAATATCAAAACACAAGATTAAAACCACAGTTCGTGTGGAGGAGGAATACCAACATGGAGTGTACAGCCTTTTTTGTTGTTGGTGTACCCAGTAATCAGCATATCATCCTGCAATTAGAGAGGTTGGTAACTGCTCACAACTGGAGGGGAAAGTGTAACTTCTGCCAGTGCTAAATGCCAATAGTGGATAACCCTCCCGTCGTAACATTCAAGGCCGGGGTGGGGGGGGAGGAGGTTTGTGGGAAGTTATAATGAAAGGTTAATCTGCTGCAGTTCATTGCGAGCCTCTCCTGAAGTTGAATCTCACCCCATGTTCCATTTATGTTGGATAACATACTTTCAGTGCTGATAGTTTTAAGATTGCAAGCAATGAAAAGAATACCCCTAGAATAAAGTAGCCTTAATTAATGAAATAAAATGTTTGAAAAGCATGCCTAATATTGCAACAAGAAGTGGAAACTTATTAACATTTCTGATTGAATTTTGTTTGCTTTACAAGAAACGGTAGTAATCAGATGTACAGAAATGCATCCACAATTTTAACAGCTCAAATCACAATAGCCAGCCTTAATTTCCTCAACTCTTGATGATAATATCAAAGTTAGATGATGTACAATGTTGGTATAGTTCTGAGGAAGGAGGCTATTTTGCTTATTCCACAACATTTTGCTTGATCTTTGAAATGGGTTCGATAAATTTAAAATATTTTATATATGTACTTCAAGTTTATAAAATATGTCACTTGAATTTGGCCCATTTCTTTCTCCTTACCTTTGAACTGCCTTCTGGTGATTTTTATTTTTGTTTTAAAGGCACTATATAAATGCAAGTGGTGATAGGTGTTATTGCTACATGGTGGAATTGGCAGATCACATACTCTGGTTTGCGACCCTGAAGGAAATTGGATATGCCAGAAGCTATAAACTTCAAAGCCAGAATGGGAGGAAAAAATCTACCAGTAGAAAGAATTGAAAATAAGACTGTATAAAATCTATTTAAAATTTATCAGGGATTAGAAACTGTTGGCGATATTATTGATTATATGTATGCTGTATTTTACATTACTCTGTTCATTGGATTAATCATTTTAAATACAGTAACACCTCAATTGAATTAGCAAATAGCGGAATCACATGTAAATATCTTAAGAATGTGCCTACTTTAAGCTGTAAAATGGACAGATCGTGTTTAAAAATCCACTTCTCCTTTACATAACGATTGGAACTGTCATCAGGTCTTCCCCACTTGTGTTGGCCTAAACACTGACTATCCCTACACTGAGAGATCTAATTCAATGTGCTGGGGATAATTGACAAGAAGGAAAGGAAAGAAATTGGTTTTGTGCGTTCTCAAACAATCGAGAAAGTATTCTGCACAGTCAACTAATTACTTTTGATTGGTTAGTTTTTGTTCTTTTGGGGCCAGACATGGCAAACCGGTAAGATCTCACAAATAGAAAAAAAAGTTACAAATGACAAAGTGGTTGGGAGAAGAATATTGGCTCAAACACTGACAGAAATATGTGCTCTGTATGAAATAGTTTCACTGTGACCTGATTTTAACACCTCCTACAAAAGCCAGTGTTTCCAATACCTGCAGCCCCAGTTCAGTGACACACTGAAGTTCAGATCATAAGCTGGAAGGTGGCTTAAAAGCACAATCTGTTAACTAAATTGAGACTGCGTTCTGAGTTAAACTGAACAGCTGATTACCAATGTAGCTGAAGAAACCAAATTTAAGTTCAATGATAATAGGCAAACCATGGAAGTACTCCTTTGGCTTTCATGTTTAAGAAATGCAATAAAAAATTTGCAATATTTAGTTATTTAAAAAGAAGAGCAGTTCTACTCATGCCTTATACATAGTAGCTACCAGAAGCCAAATCAATGTGTGATTCAGCTTCTGTTTACCATTCTAAGTGACGCGATACCACAAGACCCTAGTTAGAATGAAACCTGTCTTTGTGTTTGGTTTCCAAAAATCAGTAGTTAGAGAAATGACCTTGACCTCAGTTTCCTGGCACTATAAACTGTGATGGTGATGAAAATCATGGGTACTGCTGGTTTGATTGTTCCCCAGCACCCTTGAGCCCTCATATGCCACCCTTGTCTGCAATTGACAGTTTTCAGGCCACTTACCCTGTGCTGCACCTCTTTCACATAACACTGTTAAAATAAATTTGAGACACAGACATGTGTGCTTTGTTTCATTTGTGTAATGTGGCTTGACAAAGCAGCCAGTGATATTGATGCTATACTGGGGAAATGACTGTGGTTTGCTAATAATACTATTCCTGGGTAATAGTACTGGTCTAAAGATGGGTTACAATATATGCGTCAAATACAACTCACATCTCAAACATTGAACACAGTGGGCTGTATTTTGCCTTGTACCTTGGTCTCTGCTCTCCTGGATAGGTCAAGTGGCTGGATGGCCACCCACATTCCCAATGGCTGCTTGCAGCAATTTAATGCTGGGAGCAGCATTAATTGTCTTAATGTGAAACATCCACTGCTTTCTCAAGAAGAAGTTCCGCCTTAGCGATGCAGTTAAGGTACTGGAATAGGCCTTAGCTGTCCCTTAGCAGATTGGGCAACAGAAAAGTTATTGCTCATAATCATTATCCAATGACCTGTACTAGGAAAGTACACAGCGTGAATACTGGCTGTGATGTTCTCATTGCTGAAAAAAAGCCTATCAAAGCAACAATGACTTGCACCTAGCACTTTTAATACAGTAAAACTGGTCAAAGCATTTTCAGGAGTACTCTCAGGCAAAACAGTATGGTGACACAGTGATGAGCACTGCTGCCTCACAGAGCCAGGGACCAGGATTCAATTCCAGCCTCGGGTCACTGTCTGTGTGGGGTCTGCACGTTCTCCCCATGTCTGTGTGAGTATGCTCTGATTTCCTCCCACAGTCCAAAGATGTGCGTGTTAGGTTGATTGGCCACGCTAAGAAATTTCCCATTAGTGTCCAGGGATGCGTAGATTAGTAGGATTAGTGGGTATGATATATGGGGGTAGGGTCTGGGTGGGATTATGTTTGGTGCAGACCCGATAGGCCAAAGGGCCTCTTTCTGCACTAAAGGGTTCTATGATTCTATGATTAGCGCAGGTGACCAACAGCTTGATCAAAAAGGTAGGCTTTTAAGGAGAAACAGTTGCCTAAATCTTGCAGCCATTTAGGCCAGTAGGATCTCGTGATCCCACTGATGGTGCACCCCCATTATAGGTTTCCTGGTGGCAAGGGTTGTGACCAATGGGAAACCCCGATGACAAAGGTGGGACCATAAGATACCTCCACCAATAAGCAGTGCTCTGCCTCCCGCCATCACAAAACACACTGCAGAGAGAGAGGAAAATCCCACTTCTTATAAATGGTTGCACATAAAGGCCACTTGTCTTCATTCTTACAGGCCAAATGCCGCCCTTCAAACTGCAGGATAGGAATTGGTGCCCTTTAGAACAGTAAGAAAGAAAACTGGGTAAAGAAGGATAAATAGGTAAGTGGTTTCTAGGTGCTTGCCATTGTAGCTCCATAATTAACTAGTTGGCTAATGTACAACTCCAGTATGAGTTTGTGCTGTTATTTTGTCCTATTAGATTACATCATAAATGCGAGCTGGCTGAAAGGAAGAAAGAACCTAATGTTCATCTTGAGCCAAGACAAAAAGAAATATTGTTTTAATAAAAATACAGATTTCCCCGAAAACTTAGGAGTACAAAGAACTTAACAATTAAAAGAGTAATCCTCAAGTACAGAGGAGATGTTGGGGTAAGTTTTTCACTCAGAGGGTGGTGAGTGAGTGGAATCGGCTGCCATCAGTGGTGGTAGAGGCGAACTCACTGGGGTCTTTTAAAAGACTTCTGGATGAGTATATGGGATCTAATGGGATTGGGAGTTACAGATAGTTCTATGGTTTGGTAGGTATAGATGTGATCGGCGCAACTTCTGGGCTGAAGGGCCTGTTTGTGCTGTAGTGTTCTATGTTCTAATCTGTAATTGCTTCATTTAAAATGTTTTCCACATAGTTTAGCCAAAGCCCATCTGGTAGCATTTTGACCTTAGCCAGTTCTGCATTTCCAAATGCCTTTAGTTCAATCAATCAAGAAACAAACTGACATATCTCTTTCTTTCTAACTGTTCCATTGCGACAATAAGTCCAAAAGGATTGTAGGGTTTTCTGATAATCTAGGAGCAATCAATCATACATATGGGGCGGTGGGGAAGTGAGCACTGCACTGCTCAAGTTCAGGCCATTTTGTGGGGCCCTTCTGGGAGTCATGGCCTCCACGAGTCTCCCAGCCAAAGATTTCCAGCATCATCAGCTCCACACCAGAAATCAGCATGGAGCTGATTTCAATATGGAAATCTTCATTTCTATTTCATTTGTGGGTCCAGGACTGAAGTCTCCAGGCCCACTAGCATCACCCAGCTTCCCCCCCCATGTCCCCATCCCTTACTCCCTGCCAGTAGTGGTTCATTCCAGCGGGGTTTATGACTGCTCCCTACTAATGGGGAACAGGTGGCCAACCCTACTGGAGGGAACAGAGGCCATTGGGGCACACTCTCAGGAGATCAGGAGTGAAAGGGGTGCCCCTTGGGCAGTACTACCCGAGCAGTGCCAGCCTATTACTCTGAGACTGCCCAAGGGAAAACCGGAGAGGACAGGGCTTTTTGGGGGTGCAATCAATGGGAATGAGGAGGTCCTGCTGCTACTCTGAAATCAGGATCATGTCCAGAGGGAGAAAGGATGGTGATCGGGGCTGGTCATCTGGGGGGGTGGGCATGGGGTGTCGTGGCTGCCAGGGGGTCAGGCTACTGGGCAGGGTTGGGGCAGGCCGAGGGCTGGGGAGGGGGGGAGATCAGGGCTTGCCAAGGGAGGTCCAGGAAGCCAGTGGTGGGGGGTTAGCAAGGGCATTGATGAGAGGTCATGGGGCTGGCCAGTGATTGGCCTAGCTAGTGATCTGGAGGCCAGCAATGCGGGGTCACTGCGCATGTGCTGATCGGCACTCTGACAGATCGGCACGTGCGCATTGGCCCACTCAGCAGTGTGCTGCCGGCCTCTTAAGCGGGAATAGGACCCTCCCATAGATATTCAAAGGGAATCATGCTAGGGCACTGTGAGATGCACAGAATGTTGAAAATTCATTCTGGATATCACACTGAAAAAATAAGCAGCAGTTACTCCCATTTTCCCGCAAATCGGGCATTTAGAATTTCTTTGGTTCAATCCCAGCCATAGTCTTCTTTATGTAGACATTCAGAAAGAGAATGTAGAATTCTGATTTTGCATTTTTTATTTGTTCCAATCCAGTATGGTGTCATGCTTACGAAGGCATGAACTATTCATAATTTTAAACATGGACTGCATTCAGCATCTAATTTTCTAGAATTGTCTTTTATTTAACAATGGACACTAACAAGGTGACTATAATGGCTGCTGAAGCTCAGGTGACTTTTGTAATTTCTGCCACAGGTCTCTGGCAAGTTCCTGGTTGAATAACAATGGGGATGGGCATACACAAGTGGAATCCGTGAATGGAAATTAAAAACGCTATTCTTTGTAACCTACCCAAACTCAAAATCAATGGACTTCCAAACTTCATAGCTGGAATCACCAGGCCTGCCACAATAAGTTCTCCCAAGGTGGATGCTATGAACCGTTCAAATGTTCATTGACTTCAGTGGTACTGGAAGATCCTGACGGTGGAAGGGGCTGGAAACTTCTGGCTCACATCTCCAATTATGAATCTTAATAAAGAAAGCTGAAGTAATCAATTTATCATAAGTAGATGTACACAGAGATCCCCCACACCTCATGACTATCAATTCTCTATTGCATAGGAAAGGTTTCTAGATTTAAACTGTGCTGAATGAACAAGAGAAGTATTTGGTTAGCTAGTCACCTGGTCAGGACTGTTTACAGATAACAAATCTATTGTCCCAAAAACCAGAAAGAAACTGGTCAGTTTACAATAACTACTGCAAGAAACAACAACTTCAGAGAAAGGCAGGAAAGTTGGGGTCTTTAAAGACCTGGACACCATAATATCTTAAATATTGCAACCATTCCTTTTCTGGGTCCAGCAAAACAGAAATCTAACCTCTTGGAAAGGAAACAAAAGTAACCAATTTCACGAACTTCTAAAAAAAATGCCTTTGAGGAAATCCTGCAATAATGTTGATAAAGGACTCCAGCTAGTAAAACCATTCACGTATGTCTTTTGGAGTGAACCAGCTTCTTCAACAAGCCTGCAATGACTATTATTCCTATAATGAGCCAAACACAAAAATGATGAATTTTCTTTTGTTTACAACTCGTAAAAGTGCACCATCTTCTTGAATCGTATCTTCCTTGAGTGTGTATATGTGCAAGTGAGTGACAAAATGCTTAGATTTTTGGGGTGAATGCATGAATAAATAACCTTATTTGTTTAACCCTACAAAAACTTGCTGCTGATTATTTAAAAAATGACCTCACACTCTGGGGTTGAAAAACATGCAATCTTCCTTTACAGAAACACACTGTAGGAAAAGTAAGGAAAAGAAGAAAGGGGTTTTACTTTGCTCGCATCCCTGTCAATAACAATGATTGTTAAGCCTTTATAAATCTGGAAGGATATTTGCAAAACAGAAATCATGAGGAAAACTTAGATGGCAATGCCTACCACCACTTCCCGACTCAGTCCTTAACCTCCTGGGTCCATAGGGAACACTACAAATTACCCCAAAACTCAGTTTCATACAACTGTTTATAAAGAGCTTTCTGGCACATCTCCTCCTTATACTGATCTATCTTATTGCAGCTTCCTGGGCTGACAAGAGGATGCTTAATCTGATCTGTTCCTCTAGTTTTCTGGTCCATTAGTAGGTTCCCACTTGTTGCTGGGGATCCTGCCATGAAAAAGTAATGACCGTGTCCTAAAACATTGAGTGGGATCAGAATAGGAAGTGTAATGTTCCTCTTGACCTGGTTGATCCTGTCCTGACTGTCATCAAACATTTATACTATGGAAAGCATCACAGCTCAGCATAATTCCATTCTCAGTTGACATTTACAAACCAACTGTAGTAGCATGGGTCTTCAAATAACCATAACAAATAATAAAAGCAAATTACTGCGGATGTTGGAATTTAAACCTAAAAGCGAAAATGCTGGAAAATCTCAGCAGGTCTGGCAACATCTGTTTCTATGCCTTTTACCTTTGACAAAGGGTCATCTGGACTTGACAAATAATAACTCCAGTGCTTTAACTGAGCACTCCAAAGATTTACAACTGGAATCTAGATTATCCAACAACATCATTGCAGGACAAAGCTTTGCTTGTTTGTTGCACTTTTTACTGTATATATGTCATCTCATTTTCTTGGTGAATACAATTGCATAAGGCTTGTTTGATTTACGTTGCTTTTATCTTTCCTGCTGTGGCTAGGATATTGTTATACTGTCGTGTAAGTCCAATGTACGGTGAATATTCGATTATCTGGTAATTTGCATGATCAGTCAAGGGTCATTTTCATTTTGACAGGTTTAACATTTCTACTATTCCTGGCTACATACGAGGTATGATTTTTTAAAAAAATTGTTTAACACAGTTTCCTGTATTCTCCTATAGCAGAGGGATAAGAAACAGCTGAGAAAAGATGTTCGTCATTATGTTATACAGACAGGAATGAGGAACAATTGAAATCCCAGTTTTCTTTCACTTACTGTCTTTGCTAGGGTGTAATGAAAAGGAAGATGTGGGTCCTTTTTTATCCCTGAATGTATGGTCAATTTGAATAAACATTTTACATGAGTTCAAAGGGGATTATTTATTCGCTACAAAAATCAATGCTATATTGCCCAGTCATTACACACACACAAACGCGGACACACACACAGACACACGCACACACGCATGCACGCACACACACGCAAACACAGGGAAAACAGTTAAATAGGATAATGCACTTTTACAGGTTACAAAATACAGAACAGTTTGTAAATCATGTGACCAACTCATCTCAGTGCAGGCTTGATGAAGAAGGGATTCTTTTTGCACACTTGAAGTATAGTTAGACAAGTTCAATAACCAAATTCATACATCAAAGTTATTGCATGATTCCCCCCAACAGGTAGATTTCCAGCAAGTCACAAAGCTTGTAGTCTTACTACTAGGAGGTCATTTTCTTTAAAGTGAACAACCTGGAAATCTTACAATGTAGCAATCCTTGGTTTTAAGACATGGATGTTACTGCCTTTCCTGCTGATGTGTTTGCTGATGCTGATGATCAATGCTTGTATTATCCAACATAAATGACTTACATTAAGAAGCCATTGCTACACAAGAAGGGAATGGATGATAGCCATTCACACCTGTTTAAAATGAATTGCTTTCTCAACAGCTCTCTTTGTTATGTTTTGTGTTCCGAGACAGTGGGCCCAATTTCACCATTGTGTTGCGCCCATTTTCTGGCACAAGTGAGTCGCGTGATCTGCGCACACCTCCGCGCCAGCTCCCCCTTTATCAAGGCCTGAAAATGTGGACCATGTCCACTTGAAAGCACTTACATTGACTTAGTGAACTGCATGCCCAACTTTACCATCACTTCCCCCTTTATCACTGCATTCACTCATCCAGAATCGGTGCGAAACAGACATTCTCCATAAAAGTCCAATTTTGGCATACCATCAGTGAGAATTAGTGAGGAGGTAGGTGCCAAGTGTCCAGTGGCTCTCTGCTTGAGATTTTTGGAGAGAGGTGGGTCCGACAACTCTCTGCTTGATATTGTGAGGGGGGGGAACGGTGGATTTGCTGCCATTCGTCTTGAGATCGGTGGGGGGGAGTAAAGGGGGAGTCCGCTGCACTCTGCCTGTGATCAGTGGTGGGGGGAGGGGGTCTGCTGCCACTCTGCTTGTCATCAGTGGAGGAGAAGGAGGGGTCCGCTGTCCCCCTGCCTGTGAATAATGGGGGGGTGGGGGGGGGGGGTGATGGGGTGGGAAGGGGGTTCCACTGCCACTCTCAGTGGAGGGAGAGGTCCATGATCAGTTGAGTGGTGGGGTGTGGAGCAACAAGGGAGGCAGTAATGCTGTGGGGGTGAGGCAATGTCTGTATGGACCAGTGGGAGGCATTATCCGGCCAGGGAGAGATGTGGCAGCATTCTATCACTTTTTCTAACATTTTGTGTCTGCGCTTGCTCAATTGGAGGCACTGATCGGAGCTGCAGGATTTTGGGCATGTTAAGCCCCACGCACAGGCTTGTGCAGCGTGATTTGGAATTGCTGATATTTTTGCAGGCAGAGTGTGTATGGGGGCACCAAAGAATGAATCTAAAAGTCGGATCTGAAACACTCCCAGTTTCAAGTCCGCCCAGCACTTAGAATCAAAATTGTCAAATAGGGCCCAATGAGTCTGGGAATCCATAGATTTTGAGTTTCAGGTAATCCACAAACAAAAGGAGGTGTAAATTCTGCAAATAGCTTTTCAAGAGATCTGACCAATCAAAGTCTGCCATTGGTCATTCGATTAAGGACCTTCTGGAGATTTGAGACATATCTGAGTTTGTGCAGGAATTGCAAAAGTCATCTGATACTTCGTAACCATTTTAGTGGCCTTTGAATGTTCATTCTTAAAAGAAAATGCAGTTCCAGAAAATGTATATTGACAAAGGGTCATCCAGGCTCGAAATGTTGGCTCTATTCTCTCTCTGTAAATGCTGTCAGACCTGCTGCATTTTCTGTTTATGTTCCATAAAATTGTGTATGGAATACAGCCCATGATTAATGTTACAAATATTCTTTACATGGCATGACACAAATGAAAATAAAACAAATAATGTAATGAGTGACTGAGGTTACCTCATCACTAGCTTTGAGCTTCTTTTTAAAGCTGTAGTATTCTCTTTCCAAAAATCTATTGGGCTTCAGATCAGTTTTCCAACTAACTCGAATTATCTGTGATATCTATAATTCGTCAATTTAAGAAGAACTTGCTCAATAATTTCAAGACCAAATAGTTCTGAGATCCTGATTAAATAGAGCTTCTAGAATTCAGTTAGACAGTGACATCTAAGAAAAACTCTGTGATTTCCCTTAAATAATGAATCACAAACCATTAGTTTTTCCTGGGAAGGGTTTATTTTGTTAAAGTGTTTCTTGTTAATATGTCATGTTAGCTCAATGTATAAAATTGTCACCTTAAAGGGCCTAAGACATCAACAGTGCTAAACTTGAACTGGGAGCTTTACCCATTTACCTGGTTCCAGATTTTAAATCAAATCATAATTCCCATGAAGATGGATTCTACAACTTTAAGAGTAGGTTCATTCCTGTGAAATGGTCAAACAAAACAAACAGGCTAATAGTTAAATTGTACTAATGTTCAGAAAAAAGAAAGGGTGGGTTGAGATATTACCCAGACAGCCTCCCACATAGTATGTGCTGAATAGAAAACTCACGTCTGCTGCTTTTTAACAGGAGACCTGTTTATTTTAACATGGTGAAAACTATTAGCTCAGACCACATGGTTGTTGCTGAAAGTACATGTAACATGACCACTAGAGAGATACGATTACTTATAGAACTGTGCTGAACTTACTGGCTGAATTTTATTGCTTTTGAGAGTCTTTGAATGTAAAATACTAAGGTTGTGGCTATACAAAATAATACTTCAAAACAAGGCTCTATAATGTATCTGTGCATTCTTTACAAGAATGACTTTGTATTCTTTTAATGTCGGTATACTGCAATGCATTCCCCCCACCCACTCCCCAGCTGAAGGCACTCAATGTTGCTTATAATACCAAGATAAGACAATAGACAATAAGAAATGGAAGCAGTAGGAGGCCACAGTGCTCCTTTAAACTATTCCATGATTCAATAAAATCATGGCTAATCTTCAACCGCAACTTCAATCCCCCCCCTTCCAACCTCCCCCCCCCCCCAACATCTCCACATGCATTGATTTTCTTAATGCCCAAACATCTATCAGTTCCAGTCTTGATTATACTCAATCACTAAGCATTCACGGTCTTCTGACTCTGAAACTTCTTATTGTATCCGTCCTAAATGGCAGGCCCCTTATCCTTTTTCTAAACTGCCCTGCCAGAGATCAATCTCTCAACATCTAAACCCATCACGACCTTGCCGACTGGTCAGTCTTTTGGGTGGGAGCATGGATAGTGCATGCTGGCAGGCACTTCACCACAGAGGACATCATTGCTGAGCCCAATTTGCAAGCGGATTTTCACCTGTGTTCAATTCTCTATTTTCTTTGCTTTTTGAGGATACCTGTTAATGTGTGCACATTCTTGTCCACACAAAACAGATGTTATCCTGGTTAAAGTAAACACGATCATGTCTATGTTACATTACAATTTTAAACGAGTATGTTAAACTGTGCACTAAAGTTACTGCACACTATTAAACCAAATTGACCACACAAGAACATATTTCAGCAGAGAACCTGAAATCCATTTTCAGCAAGCAATTAATTTGGAAATCTAAATTCTAGATTGTTAGTCTCCTGCTTAGACTGTATCTTTGAGGTTGAAAGCTAAGATATGGCATATTGTAATATTAGCTTCAGCTCTGTGGTAGCATTTTCTCCTCTAAGTCATGTTGCGGTGGGTTCATGTCCCACTTGAGACACTTAAGTAGTACAGAGGGGCTTTGACAGTATCCTTCAGCTGAGATATTAAATGAAGGCCTTTCATAGCAAACTCCAGTCAACGGCAAAGACTGTATAACACTTTTTGAAGGCAGTTGGGATTCCAAAGTTCACTCAATTGAGAATTGTCCCTCTGGATTGGAAAATTGTGCATGCCATTCCACTATCTAAGAAAGAAAAAACAAGGAATTCCAGTCTTGTTAGCCTAACATCTGTTAGCTGGAAATTACCGGAGTCTAGAATTAAGGATAAGATTATTGAACCCCTTCAGAATTGAAAATCAGACAGAATCAGCATGGATTTGCAAACAGCAGGCCTTGTCTATTAAATCTGAGTGAATTTTTTGAAGAGGTGACAAAGTTAGTGGACAGGGGACTATCCATAGATTTTATCTATCTGGACGCCTAGAAGACAATTAATAGTCATTCGTAAAGAAACTGTCAGCTGCTGTTGAAATTTATGGAATTGAACACAACTTATTGACCTGGTTAAAAAATTGGTAGAATGGAAGGAGACAGGGAATAGAGCAGGTAATGTAATTGGCAGGATATTATTATGCAACAATCAATGGGCCTTAACTATTCACTGTATTCAAGAACACATTGCACAGTGGGATAGAAAACCACATAACCAAATTTGACGATGATACAAAGATAGGTGGTGTTTTCGGCAGTGTAAACTAGGAAAATAAAATTACAAATAAATAGTACAACGAGTTAAGAGGTAAGATATAAGGAGAAAGCTAAGTGATCATACATCAGAAAAGTCAGATATGGGTCATGATTGTCCTGAATTGGAACTAAGTGCCCATGCCAGTGGGAAACCTGCAGGGCTTCCCACTGCTGTTAGCAGATTTCCCCCATCTGATAGATGCTAATTTATTCATAGCGGACAATCTGCCAGGCAACCCTGCTGTTCTGAGACCAGATTGCCATTTTTAAATGGTGACCTGATCACTGCACAGAGGCAGGCTTCCCTTCTACAAAAACATAAATGGTGGCCCCCACTCTGACCAGGGGAGCACCACCAACCCCTCACCAAAGAGGGGGTATCCACCCCCCCACCAAACAAATAAAGGGTAACCAACCCCACTTCACACTACACAGGCATGAGGAAAACCCTCTCCCATCCCCCACTCAGCCCCCTCCCCCTTCAAACTCCCACTCAGGGCCCCTCCCCTCTCAGACCACCTACTCACAAACCTCTGCTCCTCAGAGCTTCACTTAGGCCAAGACCTTGGCAGTGCCAACAGTGCACTGCCCCCTGGTCTGCTGATACTGACACCCTGGCCTGTTGCCTTGAGCTCTGTGGGGCTGTTGCCAGGCTGCAGGCGAAGGGTTCCTCAAGGGTCCTGGGTTTGGGTAGACTCAGACTGGGGTCCAGGGATTGATCACCACTGGATTTTTAATCATTCTCCAGGCTCCTGTGTTTATTTTGATTTCCCTTCATGGTTGACTGCACGTCAAGTACCCCATTGATCCTGCATTGCAGACAGAGTCTAATCCTGATTGACAGCCTCTGGTTCCTTTGAAGTGATTTGTAATATCATGAAATTTGACACCATCCAGGACAAAGCAGCCCATTTGATTGGCATCCCATCCACCACATTCAACATTCAATCCATCCACCACCAGCATACAGTGGCAGCTCTGAGTACCAAATGCAAGATGCATTACAGCAATTCACCAACAACACCTTCTATAACCATAACATCTACATCTTAGAAAGAAAAGGGCAGCAGATGCCTGTGAGCATCAGCACACGCAAGTTCCCTTCCAAGTCACACACCATCCTGGCTTAGAATTATGGCTGCGATTCTCTCAAAAGCGCTGCATTGGTGGGAAAACTGTTCTAGTTTCCGAGTGTTTTGACAGTTCCATTTCTCACCTGAATCTCCACACTCTGTGCATTGCAGAGCTCCCAGCTATGAATCTCATTGAAAACCCAGGGGGGCTGGGCCTAGTCGTGCCAGAGTTTGACAGTTCTGAAACTGTGCTCATGAGCATTTCTAGCTCAATTGCTAGAAAGCCTGGATCCTTCTAGCTGCCCCTCCAGCCTGCCCCATGGCCCAATTGTGGCCCTCACAACAATTCCTGGGCACCCCCCCCCTCCATCCCAGTGCGCCCCGATGTACAGCCCACCAACCCCACACCCGCCCCCGCCACCAGCAATGGCGATCACCCCATTCCCCTCACCCCAGCAGAGCCCACCCTGAGGTCAGACTGCTCCCTCGGGAGCAGAACCCTCCTGGCAGACTACCACCCACCAGCCCACTCCAATCACTGCTGTCCCTCCATCCCAGACCGATCCTATCTGCACTCCGACTGATCACAGGCCCCTCCCCTTGGCACTGCCTGATGCCCGGCGGACAGTGCTAAGGCACCTCCGGTGCATGGGCACTTTGCCCTGTGGGCAGTGCCATGGGGCAGAGACTGGCACTGCCAGAGTGCCCACGCCCAGGGCCTGACCCCCTTGGGAGCCCCGATTGCCCTTCCTTCAATGCGGCGAGCTCTCCCGCTAGTTCCCTCAATGTGGGGAGTGAATCTAAACCCCAGTGGAATGAACTACTCATGGCGGGGTGGGGGATTCAATCAGAACTGGTAAGTTCCCAATTATTAGATTTAAACAAAATTTTAAAAAAAGATTCAAATGACTTACCTGTCTTCCCATTGGTTTCCAGCGTGGTCTGACTGGTGACTGCTTGCCGGCTCTGGGAGATGCCCATGTGTTCCCAACACATGCCCAAATCCCGGAATGAGGCTGGGGCCGTGTATCTCCCACCCCGACCCACCAGAAACATTATGGGTCACGATGGAAGAATTGTAGCCCATATTGCCATTCTTTCACTGTTGCTGGGTCACAGTTCTTGGAATCACTTTTTAACAGTGGGTGGTTGCTACAGCACATGAGCTGCAGTGGTTCAAAAAGACAGCTCACCACCAGGGTACGGGAAATGCTGGCTGAGCCTACATCCCAGAAATGAAAAGAAATTGGATAACCTGAGGAAATCTCCTTCGAGAAGAGAAGGTTAAAATTAAATGTGGTTGAGGTGTTTAAAATCATGAAGGGGGGTGGTGGGAGCGGGGATGAAAGACTACTCTCATTGGCTGAAAGGTTGAGAATCAGAGGACAGTGATTTAATGTGACTGGTGAAAGAACCAACAGCAAAATGAAGAATAGCCTTTTTACATAACAAGTTGTTAGGAAGTGGAGTGTATTTCCTGAGTAGTGGAGGCAGATTCAGATGTGGCTTTCAAAAAGGAATTAGACAAGTAGCTGAAGAGAAAAAAGAAATGAAGGGTTGGGGGAAAGGATAGGGAAATTTCAGAAGCTAAACTGGTCTTTCTGAAAGCCAACGGATACACAATTTGGCCAAACGGCTTCCTTTTGTGCTGCCACAGCCAAAAAATGATACAGGGACAGACAAAAGATATGAGAATAGTACAGGAAAAAAGGTTTTGACATAGAAGTTCAGCCATGATCTATTTGAATGGTGGAGCAATTTTTGCTCCAATTCCCCATGTTTCCAACCATGCTACGATTCCATCATTTTTTCAAGAGCAGGGTATTGGTCTCTGAAATTGGGCCTTATTATGTCCTTTTTTTAACAAAAACAGTGCACAATCAAGCTGATTCCTGGTCTTAATGCTTTTTTTCTGATGGGAAGATCTAGTTTTTAAGTATTGAAATCAAGAATCATTTTTTTCTACACTGTTAAGTGGAGATCTGGAACTATTCCCAGAAGGCTATGGATGCTGTGTCAATTTAAATCTTCGCAACTGAGATCAATAGATTTTTATGAGGCAAGCGTATCAAGGGATATGGAGAAAAAGCAGATAAAATTGAGTTAAGATACAGGTCAGCCTTGATTGAATAGAATAGCAGACTAGGTTCCTATTCCTGTATTCCTGATGTAACACGTCTATCAAATACATCCATCAAAAACAGATTATATACGGCCATTTATCGCCTTTTGTTTTGTGTGATCTTGCTGTGCACAGATTAGCTATTGTTTCCCAATACTACCATATTGACTACACTTGACAATACTTGACCAGCTGAACTGGATTCCAGGACATCCTAAGGTTACGAAAGGCCCTATACAAATCTATGCTCTTTCTATCAGTGTCCAGCCTGGGGTTGACACTGATTAATTCATCATCCATTATTTGCTCTGAAATACTAAACAATATAGTTTTGATGTCATTATTTTAGGCCTAACAAACACTTTTAGTGTGACTATTCAATAAATATATAACAATAAAATAATTGCCTTCCTATTGCCCCCACTGCACCTTCCCCCAAACCCCCACTCCCCCTCGTCCATTCTAATGGTTTCAAACTAAGGTAATATCAATAGAATTGAAAAGGCTAATTTTTAACATAAAATGTGCTGGAATGCAAGACTGCATCAGTAAGTATGTTTTGATCAAAGTTAAATGAAAATGATAAAAAGAAAATGGGCCAGTAATTAATAAGAATTCCTTGAGATTGAAGCTAAGGACTTCTGAAGTTTTCTTCCAGAAACTGTTGCTGAACGCTGGCATTGTTTAAATGAAAGCTTATGAAAAGCATTCATTTCACGTTGGATGGATCAGTGAACACAAACCATGCAACCATAAAAATAATGATTTTTGGTTGATAAAACTTAAATGCATTTAAATACTCTTGTAACTAATTATTCATTAGCCTTATAAGAGCAACACCAAAATTGTTTGCATCTGATAGAAATAATTTTTTGCCTCAATGCGTCTTTGATTTCAAGTATTATTCATCTTAATTACATTGGTAAGCTTCATAGCTTCAGCTTTTGAACTTTGATTTTTCTTTTGCAATCTGAATATTGCATAGATGCACCAAGAATTTCTGAATCTAAACTGAAGGACTCGTTGAAAGAAGTATTTCACAGGGCAACGGATTTAACTAATGTGTCAATAAACAATGGCGGCATGTTTTATGAAGGAAAAAGTTCTAATGGCTCATTTGGAGAATTTAATTGAAAATTTATAGCCCCTGCCATGTTTTATCAAAGTTAGAAGTAAATACAATGGATTTGGGGAGCAGGCAAGCAGTCACCGAGCTGTGAGAATGAATTACTGAGTAATGAACAACTAATCAAAAGAGAGTGGACAAAATCACAAGACAAGCTTCATAAATACTAATCGTAATCATTTGGGAGAGAAAAGATGGCTTGCAAAAAGATGGACTGGTGACACAGAACTTTGGTGTTCCAGTACGCGTTACCCTGCAGCAGCCTAATAGTGGGTGAATGGTTGTTATGTCCTCAGTTCCTTCCATGTTAAGTCCCTGTTCAGAAATGCTCTGATGTGGGTATGCCGGCGTTGGACTGGCGTAAACACAGTGAAAAGTCTGACAACACCAGGTTTTAGTCCAACCTATTTATTTGATAATATACTCACAAGCTTTCGGGGTTAGCCCCTTCGTCAGGTGAATGGAGAGTTCTGGCCTCAGACAGAGCATATACATAGAGTAATCTCTAAACTGTCTGTGCTCTATATGCTCTGTCTGAGGCCAGAACTCTCCATTCACCTGACGAAGGGGCTAACCCCGAAAGCTTGTGAGTATATTATCAAATAAATAGGTTGGACTAAAACCTGGTGTTGTCAGACTTTTCACAGAAACGCTCTATCAGTGCAGAGGCTAAGGATAAGATTAGAACAGGGACTATTCCTCCGACCAGTGGTAGCAGAGGCCTGGGAACAGATTGCACTCTCAATGCCTTGGCTGATAAATGTTTTTTTTGTGCAAGGAAAAATTTAAGAGAAAGTAACTGGATAATTTATATCACTTTACAGAGCGTTATGCAAAAAAAACCTTCAAATATTGAGGCTATTTGTAAGAACTACACATTGTGAAGATTATTTAAACATGACATTAATAAGTGAAGTAATGGGAAAGAGGGAGTGATGCTGTAATTGTAATCTAATCGAGAGTTCAGATGACAGGTAGCACTGGTCAAGGTTTGCTCTTGTTGTTTATCATGTCATCCAAACCTATTAATTACATTGTGGCCCTGTCATCACTGTGTTATTCATTTCTTTCCAAATGCCATTCTCTCCAGGAATTTACAGTTCTTGAAAACAGGTTATTTTGCATTGCCAAGGAAAGGAAGACAAATTTGTCTTCATCTAGGTTATGCAAACTTCAATGTTTGTTGCTTAATTCACTTAGCTTTTATGGGACATTTTAAGGAGTGTATTCATTGTACTTTTAACTTCCATTGGAATAATGACAACTAAGCAATCCTTTCAAACTTAGTTAGTTTTCATTCCCCAATCTTTCCTTTGAAGATATTAGCTTCCACCTATTTTCTTTGACACACATGTTAAAAAGGAAGGAGGATGAGCCGCTCCTAACCCTTAGCCAATGTGGCCTGAAGGCAACCATTCTCTTAGAGTGGTCCAAGATTATACATCTAAAGAAGACACATATGGGGTGGGATTTTACAGCCTTGCTCGAGGGAGTCCATAAATTCCCGCCCGAAGTCAGTGGACATTTCTGTTGTCCTACCCCTCGCACGCTCCAATTCTGTGGCAGGCAAGGCAGTAGGATTCTGGTGATGGACTTGGAATATTAACTGTTTCTCTCTCCACAGTATATCAAACCTCCGGAATCTTTAAAACATTCTCTGACTTAATGACACATCCTTTCAAACTCACCTCAGGAATTAAGAGAGTGGCTTCTCATTGATACCTACTTGCAAGATTGAGAGCTGAGGTGACTAAATCAGCATGCTGGTCAGAATTCTCCAACCTCATCTGTGGCTGGGATTCTCCGGTCCCACTGCTATGAATGGAGATTTGGTCGAGTGCTAAATTCTCCGTTCTCACTGAGAGTGGTGGAGGGGGAAATTGCCATCGGAGAATCCGGCTACTTTCTGTCTTGAAATAAAATACATTGAGGCTTCAACACCTGGATTTGTCTTCTGGCTGATTTTTCTCCAGAGGTATTTGAAATTGCCACTGGGTGCCGTTTGCAAACTTAAATTGACAATATAAAGTTTTATTTTAACGTGCTGTGCAGCAAATACTTCAGCATACAATATGACAGAAACACACACTGCTTTGCCAATTAAAACTGTTAACTGATGGCAATTTCAAAACTTCAGCTTGGTTGGTGAAATACTAGCCTGGTGACAACCTCAACATTTCTAATCTGCCATCATGTTATCTGGATTTACCATGCGTGCTAAAAGATTCCTTCAAACATTTTGGTTAATATAGTCCTTGTTGTGAGTCAAGTATTTCAAATATCTGGGTATGATCAAACTGCCAACCACTTCCCTATCCCAACATTAAAGTTAGGCTTTTCCAGTGAGTTGCAGCATTAATGCAGAAAGAGGCAGAGGCTTATAATATTTGCTGATGCTTTGATGTAGTCAGCTTTATTATGCCTTAAGCAGAGTTCAGCAGATCAGCCACATCCTGCAACCAATGCCTAAATCTATTTGCTACAATTCCAAAACATTTCCCTTGAGAAACTGGAGATATATATCAACAGTTTCCAATCTCCATGCAGAAATTGGATGTACTATATATCAACAGCTTCCTGTAAAAGGAAACTAGTTGTAATCTTTCAGTGATAGTAAGAAAATTCTAAATTGCTTGAGTCAAATATAAGTGCCCAGAATTTTGCCAGTCGTATCAATATACGTTATGATAAATGATCTACAGATGTTTCAGTCATTCTATCCGATGCTCAGGTAAATCCTAGAGGAGAGATTATCACTGAGTAATTACAACAAACAACAAACTATAACAAAATGAATATTTGTTACAAACCAAGGTTATAGAGAACTCGCATGAAAATATTCAAACAAAAAAAAATTGGGGAACCAGGAGGCATTGCAGGAAAGCAAGCACGCTGGCAACAGAGGTTTGGATGAGTTGCAGTTTATGGAGGGTTAATGAAGGAGACCAGCCATTACATTGAAGTAGTCAAGTTCTAAAGTGACGAAGGCATAGATGAGAGCTTGAGCAGCAGATGGGCTGAGGCAGACAATGGCTGGAATCTTACTGCCTTTCACCCTGGCAGGGTTCCTGGAGGAGAGGGGAGCCATCAAATGGAAACTCCGTTGCCAACAGTGGAATCAAAAGATCCCACCCTGGCCAATGTTGAGTGCCTCTGCTGCTGCAGTGAAACATGCAGTGGGCTTTGCAGAAAATACCACTCTATGGGCAGAATCACACCAGAAATCGACAATGTCCAATTTGGGTGGGGAAACTGCATTGAACCCATTGACACCACTGGCAGGTTTTTCCATCATAGTGGCACTTAGTGTAAAAAATTAACAGGCACAAGTTCTACCATGTGTCACCAGCAGGGTGGCCTCTGATTCGCCCATCCCACCATGACATCAGAGATTCATTAATCCAGAAGCCATAGTTAACCACTGCCCCTGCACAGAGCTAGCACTCTCCAAGGGCTAGGAAGTTGCTAGGGACTCATGCTGCCAAAATTAGGAAGCATGCTGCCTCCAAATGCTTCCTTTGAGTGCCTATTAGACATAGTGGAGGCTAACTGCAATATCCTCTACCCTATACACTAATAATCTCTCATTTATTTTACAGGCACGTCTACACAAGGCGAACCAAGCAGGACGCCAATTCTACATGGAAGTAGCAGCAGTGGTGGTCAATTCCAAGCCCTCTGCCATACAGCACCATATAGGGGATAAACCATCTTCTCCATTCCACCAGGATAAATCACTTTTCTCATCACTGTCAACTCACACACCCATCACACATCTGCAGGGATCTCACTCAATACCAGCTCAAGGGGTGTCACCGCTCACTCCCCCAACACCATCTCCCCTGTGGGTTGTGCCCTCAACCCACCCATGGCCCCAATCACCACTCACATATAGCAGGCATTTTTTAGCATTTGGTCTGGCATGCATCTTTCTTACACTCTATCCACCTGCCTTCACTGTAGGGCAAGCCGCACACAAGGGAAGGAGAAATCGCAGAAGAATGTCCAAACTCAGGTTCCTCACAGACTTTGAGGAAAGAACGAATCAGCTAGT
This sequence comes from Carcharhinus amblyrhynchos, assembly GCF_965287045.1. NCBI lineage: Eukaryota > Metazoa > Chordata > Chondrichthyes > Carcharhiniformes > Carcharhinidae > Carcharhinus > Carcharhinus amblyrhynchos. The sequence continues at coordinate 94,523,573 of NC_137326.1, read as the reverse complement.
AGGTGAGGATGTGGATAATTCCAATGCTGATTGAGTTATACCAAATGAAGGTCCTGCATTGCAACAGCCATCAACCATGCTGTGATTGATATCTCCTGTTTCTCAGGTCTCACCACACACTAATAATCTCACATTTCTTTTGCGGGCAGATCTTGGAAGCAGCCAAGGAGATCTACGAGCCAGGTCCTTGACTCCATTCCAAGAACAACACTGATGAGAAATTCACACTCATCAAAATTGTTGACCCATCACAGCACTCACCCATACCCTCCACCAACGCAGATACACACATCTCAGTGGAACCTAGTTCCAGAATAGCCTCAGTGTCACAACCCAGTGAGCACATCACACTGTCAGCGGGTGGAGGCAGGGACATCCTTGCGTGTTGTCACCCGGAGATCAGGAATCTGAGTCAGAGGAGCTTCTGAACTCGGTCAATGCCTCAGTTCCTGGAGTTGCAAAGACAAACGTGGGAACATTGGGAATGGATGTCTGCTGCACTCCTCAAATTGCAAAGTTCAATGGGCGAGTCCGTCTATCTTCAGACTAAGGTGATAGTTTTGATATGTTAATGAACCGAGGTCAAAGTTATAAAGTTTATTTATTAGTCGCAAGTAGGCTTACATTCACACTGCAATGAAGTTACTGTGAAAATCCCCTAATTGCCACATTCTGGCACCTGTTTGGGTACACTGAGGGAGAATTTAGCATGGCCAATCCACCTAATCTGCACAACTTTGGGAGGAAACCAGAGTACCCAGAGGAAGCTGGAGCACCCAGAGGGAGAACATGCAAACTCCACACAGACAGTGACACAAGCCAGGAATTGAACCCAGGTCCCTGGCGCTGTGAGGCAGCAGTGCTAAACACTGTGCCGCTCCAACACTGGTAGGGTGGTAGCTGCTACGGAGACATTTGTCCAGGACATCTTTCCATCGCTGCTGTGAGAGGTGCGATGCCTGAGGCACTTGCTGGCATCCATCAATGTCAATGCCAGAGAGGGATGGGGCATCTCAACTCACTTCATCAGCCCCTTTCTCTCTCAATGTGGCAGCCACTTAAGCACCCATAGAGAAGAGGATCAGCTGGTGCACACCCCAAGGCCATCCATCTTGGTGACTCTGGGGATGTCTGGACCATCCGAATCCACTCTTCCTGAGACTCCTTTAGCTCCAGGTCCACAGGCTGAGGAGGGTAGCATTGCCACACTGCAGGACTCTGAGGCTTGAGTCCCACAGGTCTCAGCCCCTCAGGGAACACCAGCCAAGGTGTCTCCACCTCTGCTGTGGATGTTGGGGATGGACCAAGAGCTAGTGGTAGAGTTAAAAAGGTCAAACAGGTGCATAGCATGGGCATGGGTGTTAATCACAGGTAGATAATGTTAACTAATGTTAACCTAATGTTAAGAATGTTATATTGATAATGTTAGAGGAAAAGGGGTAGGAGGAGGCTCACATAGAGTGTTATCCGTGCTATAGTCCAGTTGATTAAATGGCCTGTTTCTGTGCTGTACTTTCTATGTGGAGTTGGCTTGGAGATCAGAAAGGAACAGCCAAAAATGACATTTTGAGTTCTGAGTTGAGTGAACAAGCATGGATGTAGAGCAGTCCTTCTTTGCCTTTAACCACTCCCGGCTCAGATCCTACATCCAAATGTGACACAGATTCCAAAAATATTCTGAAAGATCATTTGTAAAAGGCAACATGTTTATTTGCCCTGAAACAGAAGTTCTTTCCATCAGTCCCACCCACAGAGATCACAAGAGAAATTTCAAATGTGTGACCTGTGGTCTGCTTTTTATTTGAAATGAAGGCAATCTTGGTCCTGATCCCTCATATGCAGTGCAGTAACATTCCAGTTGACAGGTTACTGTCTCTGCTGCAGAGGGATGCGAAGATGTGATTTTAAATTTAATTGAACAAACCTTCCAATTTAGTATCTCAACAGCTAAATTGATTTATTTTGTAATTTTCTTTGCACCTACTTATTTTGATGGCCATAATTGATTTTCTGCAACAAAATTGCAGGGTCTGACTCATCTCGAGGTCCATGTGTCTTTGCTTTGGCATTTCGGCATCACCTCCCAGATTAACAGGTTTGAAAGTTAACTGTTTTACATGAACAGTCAGTGCTGTTATAATTGGCAATCATCAATTAATCTTATTATTAATTCAATGGTTACTTTATCATGCCGATGGAACAAAAACTTGTATTTTTTTTAGAGTAGGAGATTTTATCTTAGGAGGAGATAGGAGAATGTCACTGAATCTTTACGATTGCTATCTTTCTCCAGAGCTTCATTCAGCTGTTGACATCCATCAATAGCAATTATCCACTTACCCAGAGTATGCTTAATACTTTGACACAGCTTTTAACAATTGTACTTTATTGTTTGTGTTTATCATTTTTTAACCATTATTACTGTTGTTTTTAAAGAAGCATTTTTAGACTGCCTATATAAATCAATGACCTATTGGCCAATGTCTTAATCTTTTAGCATTTTGAAAGAAAAAACCTCATGTATTCACCAGGGACCAGATTCAGCTTTGTATTCCAGTACATCGCCTAAAATTTATGACTGCAGAGACAGAGATAGAAGTCAGCAAGTCCTGTAATATAATTCAATGACATTGGTACTTCCATGAGGTTAGAAGCATTCCCAAAAAGAAGAATATGATAAAAACTCAAAAAGTATGAAATAGGAAAATTGATAAAGCAAAAGACACTGAGAAATGTTAGCGTTGACATTTGATGGATGATATTCATTTTTTGAAAGAATAATGCTTTCAGCTGGGGTTGCCAACACTGGTTGATGGTATGCACAAACATTTAATCAAATGACATTCTGACTATGTGGCATATAAACACATGACATCTGATCATGTAACTATGTGATATCTGAACTTGTGACATTTAGGGTTGCCGACTCTAGTTGGACACAGTCCTGGAAATTTCAGAACATGGTCTTCTGCTTTAACAATTATAAATAACAAAAATACTCACTGGAAATGAAAAAAAACTATTTTAATGCCGTAAAATTTTTCTCCCAAGACAGCTTGCACCAGCATCCATGAGATTATTCTTCAGTCCCCAGAGACTCCAATCCTCATGAATCAATTCACAGGAAGTGCTATTGTCACAAGGTAATAGTCCAGAGAGCCAGGGTACTATTCTTGGACCATGCTTGAATCTCACTACAGTGGTATTGAAATTTGAATTTAGAATCAAAAGTCTCATGATGAGCATGAAACTATCATTGATTGTTGGTTATGAACGTCCTTTAGGAAATCTGCCATCCTTAACTGGGAACGGCACATAAGAACTCGGAGCAGGAACCAGATGACCCCTCGAGCCTGTTCCTCCATTCAATAAGATCATGGCTGATCTTTTCATGGACACAGGTCCACTTATCCATCCGCTCACCATAACCCTTAATTCATTTACTGTTCAAAAATTTATCTATCTTTGCCTTAAAAATACTCAATAAGATAGCTCAACTGCTTCACTGGGCAGGGAATTCCACGGATTCACAATCCTTTGTGTGAAGAAGTTCCTCCTCAATTCAGTCCTAAATCTGTTTCCCCTTATTTTGAGGCTGTGCCCCCTAGTTCTAGTTTCACGTGTCAGTGGAAACAACTTTCCTGCTTCTACCTTACCTATTCCCTTCATAATCTTATATGTTTCTGGAAGATCTTCCCTCATTCTTCTGAATTCTAACGAGTATAGCCCCAGTCTACTCAGTCTCTCCTCATAAGCCAACTTTCTCAACTCTGGAATCAATCTAGTGAATCTCCTCTGCACCCCCTCCAGTGCCAGTATATCCTTTCTAAAATAGGTAGAACAAAACAATACGCAGTACTCCAGGTGTGGCCTCGCCAGCACCTTATACAGCTGTAACATAACTTCACTGTTTTTAAACTCCATCCCTCTGGCAATGAAGGACAAATAATATTTGCCTCTTGATTACCTGCTGCACCTGCAAACCAAATTCTTGTGATTCTTGCACAAGGATACCTAGGTCCCTCTGCATAGCAGCATGCTGCAACTTTTTACCATTTAAATAATAATCCATTTTGCTGTTATTCCTACCAAAATGGATGACCTCACATTTACCAACATTGTATTCCATCTGCCAGGCCCTCACCCACTCACTTAAACTATCTATATCCCTTTGCAGACTTTCTGCATCTTCTGCACACTTTGCTGTGCCACTCGTTTTAGTGTCATCTGCGAATTTTGACACACTACACTTGGCCCTCCACTCCAAATCATCTATGTAAATCATAGCAATTGCAGTCCCAACACTGATCCCCATGGCACACTACTAGTCACTGATCGCCAACCAGAGAAATGCCCATTTACCCCCCATTCTTTGCTTTCTGTTAGTTAACTAATCCTCTATTCATGCTAATACATTACCCATAACACCGTGCACCTTTATCTTATGCAGCAGTCTTTGGTGCTGCACCTTGTCAAATGCCTTCTGGAAATCCAGATACACCACATCCACAGGTTCCCCATTGTCCACTGTGCACGTAATGTTCTCAAAGAATTCCACAAATTAGTCAAACATAAACTTCCCTTCATGAACCCGTGCTGTCTCTTACCAATGGGACAATTTATATTCAGATGGCTCGCTATTTCTTGAATGATGATAGATTCAAGCATTTTCCCTACTACAGAAGTTAAGCGAACCAGCCTTTTGTCTACCTCTTTTTTTAAACAGCGACGTCATATTTTCTGTTTTCCAATCTGCGGGATCCACCCCAGAATCCAGCGAATTTTGTAAATTACCATTAGTGCGTTTGCTATTTCTCCCGCCATCCCTTTTAGTACGCAAGGATGCATTCCATCAGGACCAGGAGACTTGTCTACCTTTAGCCCCATTAGCTTGCCCAACAGTACCTCTTTTGTGATAATGATAGTTTCTAGGTTCTCACTTGCCATAGCCTTCCTGTCGTTCAGTTTTTGGCATGTTATTTGTGTCTTCCACTGTGAAGACTGACACAAAATACCTGTTCAATGCCTCAGCTATTTTCTCATTTCCAGTTATTATATCCCGTTTCTTATCTTCTAAAGGACTAATGTTTGTTTTTAGCATATTGGCACAGTGGTTAGCACTGCTGCCTCAAAGAGTTGGGAACCCAGGTTCTATTCCCAGCTTAGGTCATAGTCTGTGTGGAGTTTGCACATTCTCCCTGTGTCTGCGGGGATTTCCTTCTGGTGCTCATGTGTCCTCCTGCAGTCTGAAAGACGTGCTGGTTAGATGCTGAACAGGTGCTGGAATGACTAGGGAAATTTCACAGTAACTTCATTGAAGTGTTAATGTAAGCCTTCCTTGTGACTAATAAATAAACTTTACTTTAGACTTACCTGTGACTCCAAACCACAATAGTATGATTGACTCTGAAATGGCCTCCGTTCAAGGACAGAAAGGAATGTTTTCAATAAAATTGCTTCAGTCAACTATACACTAAGCTCTGAAATTCAGTCTCAAAACCTCTTCAATGCTTTCTGTTTATGCCATGATTTCAACCAATGCTTTATTCATGTTTCCTAAAGTATTTTTGTATTTTTTTTTGTTTCCATTTATGTTTCTACAAAAGTGCCATAATGTTACATTAATGACAGCAAACAATTACAAATTGTTATTGGTAAAAATACACATGTGGCTGATTTACTGGAGAGCTTGAGTTTTCCAGTTCTGGATAGCTGAAACAGTTGGAGCTCTCTAATAGTCAATCCTTTTTCATTCTCATCCAGGAATATCTAAAAAACACCATCTTTTTGCCATACGATGTGCAACTAAAATCCACAGTGATTGTAACTACATAGAAGAAACAAACATTGAATTGAAAGAGTTAGTGAGTGGTAATAACCAGCAAAGCGATTGTAAAAATGAATAGGACAGCACTAATATGGAGTAAAAACCAAACATCTACAGTTTTGGTATCATCCCTTACTTATAGGAGAAGCATACCAGTATCAGAAATTCAGGGACACATTGCCCATGGTTTTTTTAACAATCACTTTAAGGTCAGTATTGGTTTGTGGGCTTGAAAAATCATACATATTTTGTTGGAAACAAAACAAAAAAAGGGTTTTGCGGTCTTGTGACAGAGGTCTCTGGTAGCAGGCCCAAATCCAGCTCAATCATGGCTTTGTCCCCTGAAAATCCTGGCTGGCACTGCTGAGGCGGAGGTGGGATTGTGACATTAGGTTTAATCCCGACTCCTGATTTCTGCCTCCAAAAGGAAAATTCCAGCCTACGTGTAAATGTTCTTTTCACTTCTGCCTCACAATATTAAAATTTCAAGCTTACCATTTTTATTTTCCAAATTATTAATATGCAAGCATGGAAAGTACATACGACAAGACTGCTTGTTCCTTTGACATTTGTCCATGTTTTAAATATTTTTAAGACGCGGGTTGATGGGTTTTTGATAAGAGAGGGGATTAAGGGTTATGGGGAGAGGGCGGGAAAGTGGAACTGAGCCACGACAGATCAGCCATGATCTTATTGAATGGCGGGGCAGGCTCGAAGGGCTGGATGGCCTACTCCTGCTCCTATTTCTTATGTTCTTATGTTCTTATTAATCCATGTATTTTATGGGGGTGATTACCTCCACTAAGTATCAGACAGAGAGAGGACTGTCATACAAAAGCAGTGAGGAATTTCATTTGGGGGCAGTCAAAGATCTTTTGCTGAAATAAAAATGTAATTTTTCAACCCATAAGGTACGCTATATTTTAAAGTCAAATCAGATAACAGAAGATTTTACTTGGCAACAGGAGGTAGATCCTGTGTGCTCAGCATTGAACATGTCATGATTTGCATTGTAATTGCACAGGTCAATAAGTAATCAGCAGTTTTGTGGTCATTTCTTCATCATTCTCAATGTAGAGTTCCTTTATCTGCAGTTTTGTCTTAAATGATAATGCTATGATTAATCACACACTAATTATTACTCTATATGTGTAACACTGATATTAACCTTGTGAATTTTAATAAGGTCAAAGAATTATAGCCATCATTATTCATCGAAGTTTGGTCTTAACTATAAAAAGAATAATTATCCACAGATGAAACTAAGCAAAGGGAGCAAGAATGGAAAGTAGCATATTTAGTCATACAAAGAAGAGGAGAATTTCAAATATATTCACTTATGTGGAAAATGTGTAATTACATTTTACATAGAGGGTATCCATGCAGAAGACCTATGAAAAATACTTTGCCAGTTAACCTTTAGTCATAAACTAGATGAAGTTCAGTGACATGATGGATCAGTTCATTGTCTTTTCACATTTACATCAAATTCACTGAGTGTGTTGGAATGAAAATCTCCTCTCCGACATTTGTTAAAGGAAGATTGGGCAGTCATAACCACCTCCTGACGGGTGCAAATCCCATTCCAAATATTTACAAACTACCCCAAACCTAGGATTCATTTGGCAACATGCAAATAATATAAGGATTGCTGATGCAGGTGATTTAAATGTAATCCATTGCATATGAAGCCCTTTGTAACTTCTTGATGTTGCCTGACTTTTTTTTACTTGCGGTCTGCACTCTTGTCCCTGAATTTGTTTCCCACTTCATCACATTACAAATCTTTCCTTCCCTCTTTTCTGTGTCTTTGTGAGACTTACAGAACTGATGGTGGAGCATTGCCTGAACTGTTCCATCAGCTCAGTCTCCACTCCCACCACTTGTTGACCTGAAACTGATGGCCCGGGTCTAGGTGGCCCAAAAGAAAAATCAGGAAAGGTTTTGACCTGCCGTTGAAGGAAAATTAACCGGTTGACTTGAAGCAGCCACGTTGCAGGCTGGGGATGTAGGTGGTCTGGTGAGGAAGCAGGTACATAAGATGACTGGGTGCACAGAATAGGTAGGGAATTGGGGGAGTTCAAGTGAGAGATTCGACTTGGCCTCTTTCAACGTAAGAGATTCGCTTTGGAAGCAGGATCCTGAGTGAGTATCCAAGTAGGCCAAAGAGTGAACAGCAGAGCACGTAGGCAAATCAGTATTGCAGAAAAGAGAGCTCTGAGTGAGTGGAAGAGGGGTACTTCAGAAAGGAATGCTGAAGTGAAACTTCTAGCTTCTGGAATTTTTTTTTTAAATAATTTTAATAATATTGTAAAATATGCAATTTTTAATGTCTTTGTTGTACTTCAAATTATATTTTTTATCATAGATCACTGTGCATAAGTTAACCTGGCATGTGGAATACCCCACATTTTTGGCTCCAAAAATCACATTTTTGTATATGTTCAGCATTTAAGTTAACTCCCTGTCCCCTTCAGTCAAGGCATACTAATCTCATGTTACTAGTCATAGTCTCAATTTTCAACCCACAAATAGATGTTTTACTTACTGGTATCTTATAACTGGGTGTAAGGGATAAAGCTGGTATAGGCTGCGTTTCTAAAATGTTCAGGAGTTTAAGACATGCCCACATGGGGCAGACTCTGTATGCTGAATGAAACAGACAGTGACTCTTCACACCCACGCCAGTGACCCACTTATATAATTATAACTAGATCCCTGTTTTTGGAGGGATTTTTCTGGGCTTCAAAAGTCAACTTATATGGTGATAATAGGATGGGATTTTCTGCACTCCCCACAGCGTGCTTCATGGTAGCAGAGGTGGCCCAGAATTGACCGACAGTTCTGTCAATGGGGTTTCCCTGTCTATGCACCCACTCCCCCACCCACCTGCCAGAAAGCTGTGACAGGTCGGGAAGATTGCATTGGCGAGAATGGCCGGAAAATTCTGTCCAGAGTTTGCAATGTGATTGACCAATTTTATCCTTGATTGGTTGTTTTCATACATTTTGTGAATTTAATTGGAGGCTTGTCTACATTTGATTGTGATGTTCTTTTACATTTCAATTCTGATTTGCTGTTATTTCAACCAATGAGATGCAAATGTGACAGGAACATTTTAAAATTGGGATGAGTAGCGAACAAAATACACACCTGACTCAAAAGTTCTAAAGACAATTCTGCAATGTCGCTTACTATAGGAGCCCTTGCACTTTGTACCACGTCAACATGTGGACAGGCTGTGGTAATCATGTAACCCCAACTAATTTCTTCCCACATTATGCTCCAGGAAGTGATGTGCTGTTCAGCAAAACTGCTTTCTCCCCCCTAGCAGCCACATCGCTGAGAAAAGGAAAAATAAACTGGACTCTCATCCCTGGGACCTTTTTGTTTGTGGTGGCACGGTGGCACAATGATTAGCACTGCTGCCTCACAGCGTCACGGATCTGGGTTCAATTCCTGTTTGTGTGGGGTCTGCACGATCTCCCCGTGTGTGTTTCCTCCAGATGCTCCGGGTTCCTCCCACTGTCTGAAAGACTTGGTGGTTAGGTGCATTAGCCATGTTAAATTCTCCCTCAGTGTACCCGAACAGGCGCCAGAGTGTGGCGACTTGGGGATTTTCGCAGGAACTTCATTGTAGTGTTAATGTAAGCCTACTGGAGACTAATAAACAAACTTTAAAAAAAACTTAAATCTCCACGGCACCCCTTTAAGAACGCTCACCTTCTTCCTACATTCACACTGCAATGAAGTCACTGTGAAAATCCCCTAGTCACCACACTCTGGTGTCTGGTGGTCAAAACTGGATGCAATATTCTTGTGGTGGCCTGATGACAAATAAAATTACTTCAGGATGTTTCAAACATTGGAGGAGCTGAGACACAGAAATAATGATTGTCTAATCTTTCTTCTTTGCTGTGAATAAAAACAAAAAAGGACATGAATTATGTGAAATGTTCAGGACTTTTCAGATTTGGGCTTGAGGATGTGTGAGTGTTGTCAGCTTTTCACTAAAATCTTTGTTGCCTGGTTCTCTGCCTGCAGAAACCAGATAGCAATAAACAAAGGTGTTTGTGAGGTTCTGCTAGCAGAACAGTATCTTTAACACTTTTTAGCATGACACTGCCAGACTGAGCCCACTTTAAATTTTGCAATAAACGGGGTTTAAGCCTTATTTTAAAAGGTTCAATCAGACTGCTGCCAGATCAACACTAGCAGTCCATTTTTTTTACAGGGGATAAGCATTACACTTAATATAATTATTTTCCATTGCATCTCACAAATTGCAATTTGAATTCTTCAATGATTATATGAATTGCACAGTAACTTCATTGCGGTGTTACCGTAAGGCTTACTTGTGACCATTGAATAAACTTTAACTTTAATATGACATCCAACATCATGGAAGAAACAACGGCGCCATATTTCACAGCTGTGCATAAGAAAAATGCTTTGCTTTGTCCTTGGGAAAGATCCTTTATTTATGGCTGCATTCTTTCATGAAGAACTCATATCATTAGATGGTGCAAGGTTTAATGGACACAGGGTCTTGGGTAAGAGATGCAGAGGGAATATGATGAAGAGCTTTTGTTTTAAACAGTAAGCAGCAATGACCTAGAGGTGGTGGAAGTGGAAATGATTGATTTCTCAAGGAAGTTAGATGGGCACCTGAAGGAAATAAAATTGCAGGGCTATGGGGGTTGAGCAGGGGAATGGGTTTGACTGGACTGCTCCGCACAGAGCTGGCACAGACTCAATGGATGGAATGGCCTCTGTCTGCGCCGCAAAAGACTCTATGACCCTGTGCTGCTTTAAAAATATTTGTGGCTCTCAAAGCCATATATACCTAAATAAGATGTTCTGAAGAAAACTGACATGAAAATTCATTTCAGTACGCCTATAAAAGAATCAAACAGCTTTTGTGAGACAAACAGGGCCATCTGTGTTTAATTTTATCTCTCACACCCTTTCCAAAGAACACAAGAACAAGATTTTTGTGTCACTGCTAAAAAGAAAATATTTTTTGTGGATGTTGGGGAGGGGGCGGACAGCTTGGTCGAGTGAAAGCTGCCTATTAATAGCTTCAAAAGTGAAAATATGAGAATATGTACAATCAAAACTCTCAGGATTCTCTTCAGCTGTTTGGCTCTCTGACAGGACTTGCTGATTTAGTTGCAGGGAGCCAGCAAGCAAAGAGTATACATTTTTATTGCTTTCAAATTTATCTCTACAGAGTTGAAGGGTTCAATTCATTTTTGATGTTTCATGTAGATTTCAAAAAATTCAGGTCAATGACCAAAACACAATAGTGAGACATAGCATCCCGCAGCTGTGTGGGGAGAAGACTTCTCTTCATGTGAACCTGCACAATTAAAGAAGCACTTGCACTATCTTGTTCATCAGCAGGCCACAAGTAGCAGTGCTGTGATATCAATGCAACATTGAATTTCTAAGACGTTGAGGCCCCATGTCTTCCCACAGCTATCTGTAAAGGGCAGAGTTCTTGCTGGCATCAAAATTGTAAAGGCATTGAAACAGTATTATTTTATTGCACTGAGGAACAGAGACGGTTACCTTTTCCAAAAGCAGGGGAATACATTGTTCAGCTTGCTGCCTGGTTGTAAAATTACTGTTGCAAATCAGCAATTTGATATGGAAACTGCCTAAATTATTTGCTCAAGTGCCAATGAAAAGTGGGTGTTTTTTGTTTCAATGTTAAAACAACCAATCTGCAACACCAGGTTAACACCCAACTAGCATTTGGAAATCTATTACAGAGAAAATAAACTGGACTGATCACTTCTGTTTCCAGGTTATCACTGTAGGTCTGGAATGGAATGGGGGATTTGGAACCCAAGGCTTTCAAATTAAGCTGTGTCCAAGCCACACCATTGTAACTGTGAGTCAGCCTCAGACTTTCATCAAATACAGATTTGATGTTGTAATCTTAACAGCCACACGAGTTCCTTAGCTAGAATCTTTGCTTACCAACCTAGAGTTTGGTCTCCTGAGATTGCATACAATTACATTAAGTGAAGCTAGCAATTACCACACAAAACAATAACTATACAGTAGGGCTGTTACTTTCTGTTGTAATGTGACCTAATGGTCCTTCACTGGATATGCCAATCGTTCAAGGAAATCCACAATTTGTTTGTTTGCTTTTACCCTGTTTTCTCTCTCCCTCTACTGTTGTGACAGGAAATGGTGGAAGATGCATGCCTGACCTCCATCCCTGTGGGTGACCAATCAAAATACAACATGTGGTTGCTTCATCTGGGCTGGAGCCAACCTGTTGTTTTTAATTGGCAGTGTGATCCCTTACAGCTGTAACAGATTAGAGACAAATTCTCTTCAAACAAGCTTGGCTTTTCTTCACTCTGTTCTGCTGAGAGTAATATAGAAATAGTAAAAACTAATAAAAAGCTACTTCAGGTAGACAACCCCATGTAACAGCTGCTAAAAACTCTACTTCAGATAAATGAATTGATCTGTTATACATCATCTGTCTCAGCAAATTGTCAGAAGTCCCTTGATCTTTCCCGTCCCTTTCAACACATTGTGTTATCTCTATTTTTAAAGAATCTGCAGCAATGAAGCTGTGCACTAAGGTACTGAACAGTTCTTTTATATATCTGTAGGTTTAACTTGAATTAATGCACAAGCTGTATACAAATCTTGGGTGAGTTGGCTAGTGCTATGCTATGGCATTTTAGTTACTGTTGGTGGGGACTCTGTTGAGGTTGATGGTCATGACCTGGAGGTCTCTAATGTTTATGAAGTGAAGCACTGAAGCGTGAGTCTTGAAGTCACTCATTTAAACCATGGAAACCTGCTACCAGCAGCACTTATGCATTTATTATTAGTTTAATGATTTGCATTACTTACTGATTTGAAAAGAGAAAAATATGCATTTTAAACTATGATTTCATTTGTTACTGTCCTTCCTAAGATCTCTCATATTTCAGAAGCTGTATGCACACAAAACATCACCACTTTTACTAGTCAGAAGAGCTTAAATTCTGTGTCCTATTACAAAATATAATACACTGTGTGTAATTTTAAGAAAGTCATTACATTCTCCAGGTGTGTACGTGCACAAATCTTTTAAGTCAGCTTAGTCTATTTAAAAACTTAGTATTGAAATGATAGAAGATTGAGTAATAATTTCAGTTTGAGGCCATCATTCAGCTTAGATGTATGGAGCTGTCATGCCAACTTGCTGTTAGTCATGTGAGATGAATTTATATTAAACTAAAATGGCTTTGGTATGTTTTGTTTATCTAAATAAAGAACTTACATTTATGTAGCATATTTCACCACCTTATCCCAGAATATGTTAGAGCCAATAAAATACTTTCAGTGTGAAGTTACAGTCGCATTGTGGGAATCCTGGCAACCAATATGTGCACATCAAGGTCCTACAAACAGCAGTGAAATTGATAGTCAGATTTGGGGCAGCACGGTGGCACAGTGGTCAGCAGTGCTACCTCACAACATCAGACACCCAGGTTCAATTCCAGCCTTGGGTTCCTGCAAGTTCTCCCTGCATAGGTTTCTGCCAGGTATTCCAGTTTCCTCCCACACTGCAAAGATGTGTGGGTTAGGTTGATTGCTTGTGCTAAATTGAACATTAGTGTCAGGGGAATTAGCACGGTAAATGTGTGGGGTTACGGGGATAGGACCAAGGTGGGATTGGAGTTGGTGCAAACTTGATGGGCCAAATAGGCTCCTCCTGCACTGTAGGAATTCTGTGGGCAGGATTTTACAGACTTTGCTTGACCTGAGATGGGAAAATCCCACCTGAGGTCAAAGGACCTTCCCATTGTCGGCCCCTTGCCCGTTCCAATTCCCATGAATTCCAGCGTATGATACTATGATATGTTTTAGTCCTATTGATTTATATGTATTAGCTGGGACATCAGGAAGAGCTCTCCTTCCTTTTTTTGAATGGTGTTATTGGATACTTTGTCTACCCAAGGGGCTGGGAAGGACCTCTGTTTAGTATGTTATTAGAAAACCTGCAATGTTGCCACTGCTCCTTCAGTCCTACATTGGAGTGTCAAGTCTCCAGAGTGGAAATGGAACCCAGAACTTTATGGCTGGGGGCTGAGAGAGCTATTACTGTTACAGAGTGCTCTATTGTACTCTTCCACGAGGTGATAGTACAAGGATTTATGTTCATATGTTTTCCCAAGCAAAGTTCTTGAGCTTTCACTGAGGAGGAAGGTGATGAGTAGTTTGGCTTCTTTTATTGATTGTTTAAATTTGGAAGTTTATCAAAATTCCAGTTCTACAACTTTAAGACCATTTATGTTCAAGGCAAAAAAAACACTTGTCGTTATATAACACCTCATTGGGCTCCTCAGAAATGTTTCAAATGGCTTCACATACAATGAATTATGTTCAAATGGAGTGATTTTTGTTACTGCAGCCCATGTTTTTATATTTATATTTCTTTTTTCAAGCTATCCTCTACTTTTATTCTTATTCCCAATGCTTCTTTACATAATCAATCTCTTGATTTTTAGTAGACAAATAACAGTGGCCTCTGGGGCCTTGTTTTTATAGCCATATAATTGTTACCATCTGAAACACCTGAATAAAAAATATATTAATATCTTCTACAGAGCACATTTTATTGTTACAGCTCTGCAAATCATGCAGTGGTTTTCAAGTACTTGTGTTATGAATCAAACTTCAAAATAAGCTGAAGTGTTATAAACCTTGTAGCTCAAATGTCAATTGAAGTATTTGCAGTATTAAAAGAATCAGTTGTATTTATGATTCATCAGTGAATTTGCTTTTTAAAATATAGTTCCCATACCTCTCGCACCCCAGTTAAACTTTGCTGGATTGGGTCATGTGTGGGAATTAGCCAAGCAATATTGCCCAATGAAGTTAGGTAGGCTATTCTGCAGTAGTGGCATCACCGGATAATTGCAGAACATTTGATCTATCTTGAATCATCCATCTGTAAGATCCTATAATAAATTCGCTGCAGCGTTGAATTGTTTCTTAACTGTTTCCAGGGATTTTTGCCTTCACTGGTTTATCTGAAAGTTTACTTCATGCATTAATCAGTCTTTCTCAAAAGCAAACTCAATTGTGTTGTCATCCAAGGTCATGGGTCACTTGTGATGAAATGACCTGTGGCTGATTTCTTCCCTCCCACTGTTCAAGTCTGTTGAAACCAATTTTATCAACTATTGTTCCTGCTACGATCAGGCTTCTTTTGTCCCCCACCAATTGTCTCCTTAAATCTCTTTTCGCTCTTCTCTCTTAAGTGCAAGATCAAGTTTGTTCATTCAATTGTTTTTGCATATTCCATCACTGCTTCCTTTTCTCACCGACACACTAGCTAGTGAACCCACATCTCCCTTTGTTCTCGCTTGCATTTCCTCTCCGATCTTGGCTCCTTTGAAGAGATCCATCTCCTGCTTCTCAGCCCTATTCTGCCTAAATTGTTGACCTGACCTGGAGATGCCAGCATTGGACTGGGGTAACACAGTAAGAAGTCTCTCAACACCAGGTTAAAGTCCAACAGGTTTATTTGGTGGTAAACACCACTAGCTTTCAGGGTGTGCCCCTTCGTCAGTGAGATTGTTGACCAACAGCTCTCCCACTCTAACTGATATTGTAAATTATTCTATCTTTTCAGATATTTTTCCCCTTTAAGACTACCAACCATTTGCCCTTCAACAACTCCATCCTGCAAACTTTTCCTGCATCTTCAATTTTCTTTTTTTCTCCAAGTTGTTGAACATGTTATCCAGTTCATGTGCAACTTTTCGTCAACACTGCGCCAGAATTTTTTAACAGCCTTTGGGAGAAGTCTGGGAGAAATGAAGTGTAGTGTTCGTTCATTTAATTGGGTTTGATTTTATTAGTCTAGTAACTGATCTATGATCACTGTACTTGATTGCTGTAGCCTCCAATAGCTGAGTAAACACAGAGGGCCAGATTCTCCAATATTGCTCGCAGCCAGGATTCTCCCATCCCACTGCAGTGAATGGAGATTTGGCTGAGCAGCAAATTCTCCATCCTCATTGGCAGTGGTGGTGGGTGTGAATGGCCAGAGAATTCCAACCAGAATTTTCCAGGGAAGATCTGGGACTCTGAGATCTGAAATCTTTGATTCAAAGAGTTATTTTAAAATATTGTAAATGTCGAGTTATACCAAAATGATGCGAGTTCTGAGATAAATCAGATCTATAAAATATATATTACATGAAAGCTTTAGCTCTCAGTTTATTGGTGCTTTAACCCAAGCAGAGTGAGCACAGCTCAATTATCAGGTTACATAATCTAACACTGAACAATTGAACCACTGAATACTACAACTATAGCTTGGATGTCTACTGGTCTGATATGTAATCTCTGATGAACCACCATTTCCTGTGGTTACACTTTGAGAAGACCAAAGCCATTGCATTTGATCAACACCATTAAATGCCCTTTGTCGCCAATTTCCATCAATGGTTTTCTGTTCATCCTAGGCTGCACTTCCAACCTCAAACTCTTCGTTACAAATAGATTGCCACTCTCCACCACTGTCTCCTCCTCTTGCTGCAAAATCCACACTCGTGTCTCTGTTCAGTACGGAATTATGCATTCCAATGTCATTGGCCAGCCTCCTGTTGGGTTTTATAGTGGGTTCATTTATTGAGACTAGATAAATGAGAACAAATATGTTACTCACTGACTCGAATGTTAAATTCTCAGTCTTTTTGTTCAATTCCTTAATGACTTTGTCCTTCCATTTCTCAACACTCACAACCCCATTCCAGGACTCTGCTCCTCTGTTGCCAATCAGACCCAAACTCTTTCTTTGCCCCACCATTTCTAGGCATGTCTTTAGTAGCTTAGGCCCAGACTCTGGAATTCCCCACCTCTCAACTTGTGTGAAAACCTAACTTAAAGTAATACATCAGCCTTAGTCACTCATCTCAATAGTTTGTTCTTCAGCTCAGTGTTTCTATTTAGTTTGGTCTGTTAGGTGCATTGAACACAGTAAGAAGTCTCACAACACTAGGTTAAAGTCCAACAAGTTTATTTGGTAGCCAACGCCACTAGCTTTCAGAGCGCTGTTTCTTCGTCAAGTGAATTGAAATACAGGCAGGATTTTCCTCCCCCCTCCACAACTTGCTTTGCAGCAGAGGGAGGCAGTTGTCAATGTGCTTTCCCATTAAATGCACCCTTTGCTGCTAGGAAACCCATAACAGGGTTGCATCTTTGAGTCCATATGACCCCGCTAGTGTAAATGGCAACCAGATTTTGGTGATACTCATTTTTTCATTGGACGTGTTTCATATATGTCCATTAGTAGCATAATGAATGTGTCTGCAGTGGCATACAGAGATATTTCAGAAAATTCAAAGGGTACATTCCAGTGAGAAAGGAAAAACTCAAAGGGAGAATACACCATCTGCGACTAAATAAGTAGTTGAAGGTAGTTTCAATTTAAAAGAAAAAACATGCAATTGAACATAATGAGTGGCAGGTTAGAAGACTGGAAAGGGGATAAACAACTGCAAATAATGGCTAGAGGAATTAGTAAAGATGGAGGAACATATAAACATGAGAGAAAGCTAGCTAGAAATGTAAAGCAGTGAGAGCTTCTATGGATATTTAGAAAGGAAAAGAGTGAGAAAAGAATGGGAATTAATAAAAGAAAATAAATAAATGGTAGGTGAATTGAACAGATATATTGGCCTTTCATTTACAATACCTTAATTTAATCACCAACTATTTACAAGTTTATCAGGACACAGTTCCTCTAAGATGCTTCTCACTGATCTTTACTCAATGGTTGACAGCACTGACAAAGCTCTTTATGCACTTGCTCAGTAGCTATCATTAGTTGATACTTTACATCTCTCTTCACCCCCCACCCCCCCCACCTCCTCTATCCCTATAGTCTTTGTCCCCATATTATTATATACACATCCTCTCATAATACCTCTGCTTTAAAAGGGATAGTCCCCTTTTGTTATTTTACCAATCTTCCTGAATGAGTGCAGTGTTCTTTCTGAGCTAGTTTGGAACCTGTTCACTGCAAGGTCAAAGTCAGTTCCTGGGGGTTGTCACTCTTGGTTTCCCTCAATTGTGGTTCTGCTGGTGTGATGTTTTCCTGAGGATCAGGGTATGTAGCCCATCCTGCCAATTGTTTTCCATCCATTGAAATCAGGGCAGTTTCCTTAATTTGATTCCTGACTGTGTCTGGACCAGATACAACCTTAGTTGCTGTAGCTTCTCTATTACAATACCTTCTCTCTGCTGTCACTAATCCTTACCATCTCTTCCATTTGAGAATGGATAGGTTTATAGTCCTGTGTCTTTTGTTAAAAGTATGGGCTTGTCTTGTGCTATGCATTTCTTCCCTATTTCTATATAACCATCCTCTTCTATTGTGACATTTGACATCAACGTGTGGGAGAAGGAACAGAAGTTGGGTTCTTATCCTATGGGTCATCAGAAGCTTATGTCGGATGAAACAGTTCTGCAACAGTATAGAGCAATAACTGAGCAGACCGAGTTCAAAGTTGTCATTCTTAGTTAGTAGGTCTCTTTGTAGCACATTTCCTCTCTTAGCTTCGCTTGTGATGAACCTGTGATGTGGACAAATCCAAATGATGCTGCAAAGGATTAGAAACACTCATTGTTGAACTGTTAAGAATGATAATGTCAGCAATGCTGTCTGCGAAGAACATCATCTTCAAGAAGTAATAATAGCTTCAGAGGTGAGGCCATAGAGTTTTTGCACCATGATCCAGCAGGGTTGTTAGTCTACTACTGTGAGAAATATTTCCCCTTTACAGGTCTGTGCCAAGGCCAAGATGAGAAGGAGGGTGGCAGAAGTGGTTCTTTCTGCTCCTCTGTGCATGGCAAAGGTGACACAGTTAGAGATCACACCTTCAATAGATCATAAAATATCTATTGTGTCCTTGTTCAACATTTGATAATGCCAAGATTTCCATGGTGAAACTTCTGGAGGGCTTCCAGGCAGCAGGCTTGTGGTACCAAAAATAATTCATCATATATCTAGAGGCAATTATGATGCTAATGTGATGACATTCTGCCAACATTGCCTCAAGGCGGGAATGTGCTGTGGCCATCTATCCAGGCACTATGTGCGAATCTGGATGCACTCTTCATCTTCCTTTTGAACCTCTCAAAATTCTTGCACTTCCTGCTCTTTTGTTGGCAAATATTGAGTAGTGATAGTTTTGAAGGCCTAATTTCCACAATGAAGATGTTATCTTCCTCAGAGTGTTGGCCATAGTCTGCTATTTACCCTGCACGTACTTAATTGAAATCTTTGCTCCTGGGTAGCATTTTTAGAGATTTATTTTCTGTTCAACAAGGTTAATAATGGCTTGTGTCAGTTTCAATCTGACCTGCAGGCACAGGATAGAATCAGAGAATTAATTGACATATAAGTTGCTGCAAAGGCTTTTTCTATGACAGCATAGTACCATTTAGTCTTGGTGAAGGGCCTGGATGCATTATAGACCAGTCTACTTGTTCTCTTTGGACTTGGAACAGCTGCACAGTGGCAAGCACTGCTGCTTCATAGTGTCAGGGACCTGGATTCGATTCCCGGCTTGGATCATTGTCTGTGTGGGGTTTGCACATTCTCCCCACGTCTGTGTGAGTTTCCTCCCACGTTCTGAAAAACATGCTGGTTAGGTGCATTGACCTGAATAGGTGCTGGAATGTGGCGACTAGGAGAATTTCACAATAACTTCATTGCTATGTTAACGTAAGCATTACTTGTGTCTAATAAATAAACTTTTACTTTAAATTTAGCATTGACCTCAGGTCTGTTGCAGGTGCAACTGCTTCTACAATTGTTGGAAGTTTGGAATCATAGAGGGCCAGGAACTCCCTGAAGATGTTAAAGTTGTTTTGATTTGGTCAAATGATTGCTAGTCCAAGCATCAGCAGCACTACTCCTGGCCTTGCTGTAAGAGTTGTCCGTGGGGTTAATTTATTTGAGGTAGGAACTTAACGAGTTGGTAGATCATATCCATAAATCTTTATAATTTCTGATACTCATAGGTGGCAGGAATTTATTTTATAGCTTTTATCTTTTGTGAGCCTGCAGTGATTCAGTTGTCCGTATAATATGACTGAGAAATGTTATAATGGGGTTAGAAACCTCTCCTTTGCTATTAATAATCATGCCAGCATCTTGCAGAGTTGGTGAGACTTTGTTGACACTTCTGTCCTCTCTTTGACCCTTTTGTCCTGTTTTTCTTTCCTCAATCAAAACATCATCCAGGTGGCAAATGATGTCATCCGTGCACCCAACACATTGAGCATCATCCTTTGGACAATCTCTGGGGTGGACTTAATGTCAAATGGCAAATGATTGAAAGAGTACCATCCTAAGGCCTTGATGAAAGTGGTTAGACGTTTTAACTCCTGATCCAATGGTAACTGCCAAATCCACTGATGGAATTACGTTTTTGTACTTTTTGCAAATTTGGTTAAGGTCTCATTTACTGATGCCATTGTGTGTATTACTATTCCACCACCTTGTTCAGATATATCACATCAATGCAGATTATAATGGAGCAAATTGGTTTTAGGACTGACACTACACAAAAACAGCACCTTAACTGCTGAAATAGCCTCTTGTTGAAACGTTGCCTCTGTCTCACTCTTGACTCTTTTTCAGAAGTGGGTGTGGGACCTTCATGCATGCAAATAGCTATATAGGTTTTGCACCTGTCTTCAGTGTGATATGGTATACAGACTACAATTTACCCAAGCCTTTGAAAATGGTAACTTTCCTTCCAGGTTGCAGCATTATTTTTCAGCTTTGAGACTCTATAGACAAAATTGAAACTCCAGCTCCTGTCTTCAATGTGAATTCAGTAGGATATTCACTGACTTCAATGTTAGGATTTCAATATTGGCTTCAATTTTCCTTTTTTTTTTTGAGGAATGTGTTTTGTTGGATATCAGTGTCTTGAATGGATGTTCCTTTAACAGATTTATCCTTCTTTCTTGTAAACAAAATTTCTTGACATGGTTGACTGTGAAAGTAAACTTTATTGGTCACAAGTAAAGCTTACATTAACACTGCAATGAAGTTACTGTGAACTTCCCCTTGTTCCCACACTCGGGTGCTTATTCGGGTCAATGTACCTAACCAGTACGTCTTTCAGGATGTGGGAGAAACCGGAGCACCCAGAGGAAATCCATGCAGACACAGGGAGAACATGCAAACTCCACACAGACCCAAGTCAGGAATTGAATCCGGGTTCCTGAATTTGTGAGGCAGCAGAGCTAACTACTGTGCTACCGTGCCGCAATTTCAGGTCCAAAGAAATGAGTCACGAAGACATGTCTACAGTACATCCAGGTCCTTTACAGCTTTTGCTGGGAAATTTCCTGCTTTGAATGGTCTACCCTGATGCGAAGGTGGTGAGAAGGCACTGAAATACACAGCACTGGGGGAAAGTGGATTAAGTGCTGCAAACTGGTTGGGGGTGAGAGTGCTATTGGTGTAACTGTCTGGGCAGGCTGTAGAGCCCAGAGAAATTTGCAAAATGCTTGGTGAGTACAAGTACATCAGCGAGAATGAATATAAAATAAATAACAAAGTCATGATTGAGATCATCACTTAATGTTTTTATTGTTTCTAGGTATAAAATGTTACAAAATTATTACCTCATATAAATACCATCTTTATTAACAAGAACTAATTAAGATTATGTATGCTCTTCAATACCTGCAAACCATTCAAATGACCAGTTATGTGTTTCTTGCAATTTACTGTGAATTTTTGAAAAATGATACAATGACAATGCCTCTCAAATGGATTTTTATTAAGAGTAGCTGCGCTATGTTATAGATGGCGTGAACCTGATTGTTTTTCAGCTCTTGATCTTACTGGCTCATCCTACCTATCGACGAGTGGGGCGAAGAGGTAAGATTGGCCCCCTGATGTCTGAAGTTCATTCAGCTTTGGGTGATCGATAGAATATGTTTGTTTTCCTCATGAACAAGCTCCGTGATCACTTTTTTTGTGCATTGAATGCCTTCCAAGCATCTAAGCGATGCTAGGTAATGCAAATGCTGTTTTTTGAGCTTTGTTTGATTTCATTTCAAGTCAGTTGATAGCCAATGATACATTTTACATAAACATAGAGGAAAAGAAAATAGATGCAGGAATAGACCACTCGGTCCTTCGAATTTGCACCACCATTCATTACGTTCCCTCCGCCCCACCCCATATAGTTTAGTTCCTCTAGTCCCAAGAGCTATATATAACATCTTCTTGGAAACATTCAGGGGAGAACTTTCCCATTCTGTTCTCCGCAGGAATTGTAGCAGATGAGGGGCTGACTGTGGAAAGGTCTGTTGACCTCAAGTGGGATCTTTCAGTTTTGGGGTGAGCTCAGCTGGAAAATCCTGCCCACAATGTTTTGGCTTCAACTGCTTTCTATGGAAATACATTCCGCAGGCTTACCACTCTTGAGATGAGGAGAACTTTCTTCACTCAAAGTCCTAAAAGCTTTACCCCCTATCCTAGACTGTGACCCCTGATTCAGGACTCCCCCACCATCAGGAATATTCTTTCCTGCCCTGTCCAGTCCTGTTCCAATGTTATAGGTTTCTATGATATCCTTTTTTTCATTATTCTGAATTCCAGTGACTAGAATCCTAACCAATTCAATTTCCCCTTAGACATCAATCCTGCCATCCTAGAATAGGCATAGGTGCAGAGATAAATCAAGTCTACCAAGTAGCTGATTGCATACTAATGACGCATTATTTAATGTGGAAGAGCCTAGTACCAAAAATTTAAATATTCACTCACTGTTTAATATAAAAGTGAGTAAGATAGCTCAAATATTTTAATTTTTCAGGTAAATGAGACATTCTTAAGATGGAAGTTGATACAGGGACTTCAGCTACTGTGATAGGTGAGCGTACATATCGTTACTTGAGAGAAGGAGTTTAATCATTGAATTTGAAGAGTACTGGGGCAATTTAACTTGTACATGAGATGCATTAAAAATGGTGAGCATTGCAATGATATCTGTAAGCTATGGACAACAGTGTGTCCAAGCTCCAGTGATCATAATGACAAGCAGAAGACCAAGCCTTCTCAGCCGTGATTGGCTAAGAGGCAAGTTAAATTGAATTGTGATTTTCTAAATGCAGTTTAAACCGGTGAAAAAATGTAGGAGCCTTCAAGGATGAATTAGGCAAAATCAAAAACCTGCAAGCCAAAAATCTATGTGGATCCAGAGGTGGACTCTCAATTCTTTAGGGTGAGACCAGTACTGTATGTTTTAAAGGAGGAAGTAGATACTGAATTAAAAAGATTGAAAGAACTATGCATTGTCCAGCCAGTTCTGCTCTCAAAATGGGCAGCACCTGCAGTTCACACATTGAAACCAGACAAGACCTTCTGCATTGCAGGTAATATCAGGTTAACAGTTAATTGGGCTGCCAAGTTGTATGCAAAATTAGCTATACAAAGATGGATGTGAACCACGCATATCAGCAACTCAAATTAGACAAAGCTTACTGAAGTTCTGTCATGATAACCACACACACAAAGGATTTTTCCGGTACACTCACTTGATTTGATTTATTATTGTCACATGTATTAGTATACAGTGAAAAATATTGTTTCTTGCATGCTATGCAGACAAAGCATACCATTCATAGGGAAGGAAAGAAGAGAGTACAGAATGTAGTATTACAGTCATAGCTAGGGTGTAGAGAAAGATCAACTTAATATGAGGTAGGTCCATTCAAAAGCCTGATGGCAGCAGGAAAGAGCTGTTCTTGAGTCGGTTAGTAGTGTCCTCAGACTTTTGTAATTTTCCCAACAGAAGAAGCTGGAAGGGAGAATGTCCAGAATGTGTGCGGCCCTTAATTATGCTGGCTGCTTTTCCAAGGCAGTGGAAAGTGTAGACAGAGTTTGCGTGAGGGACTGAGCTTCATTCATGATCTTTTGTAGTTTCTTGCAGTCTTGAGAAGAGCAGGAACCATCCGAAGTTGTCATGCAGCCAGAAAGAATGCTTTCTAAGGTGCATCTTTAAAAGTTGATGAGAGTCATAGCTGACGTGCCAAATTTTTTTAGTCTTCTGAGAAAGTAGAGGCATTGGTGAGCTTTGTTCGTTATTGTGTCGGTATACAAGGGGACTAGGATAGGTTGTTAGTGATCTGGACGCCTAAAAGCTTGAAGTTCTTGCCCATTTTGATTTGATTTATTATTGTCACGTGTATTAGTACGTGAAAAGTTTTTTTTTTGCATACTATACAAACAGAGCATTTCATTCATAGAGAAGGAGAGTACAGAATATGGTGTTACAGTCATAGCTGGGGTGTAGAGAAAGATCAACTTAATGCAAAGTAGGTCCATTCAACAGTCTCTTGGCAGCAGGGAGGAAGCTGTTCTTGAGTCAGTTAGTACGTGTCCTCAGACTTTTGTAACTTTTTCCAGACAGAAGAAGTTGGAAAAGAGAATATCTGGGGTATGTGTAGTCCTTAATTATGCTGGTTGCTTTGCCAAGGTAGCAGGAGGTATAGAAAGTCAATGGATGGGAGGTTGGTTTGTGTGATGGATTGAGCTACATTCACGACCTTTTGTAGTTTCTTCTGGTCTTGGGATGGGCAAAAGCTATACCAGGCTGTGATACAACCAGAAAGAATGCTTTCTATGATGCATTTGTGAAAGTTGATGAGAATCATGGCTGACATGCAAAATTTCCTGAGTCTTCTGAGAAAGTTGGAGTGTCGGCATGGGGGACCAGGATAGGTTGCTGGTGATCTGGACACCTAAAAATGCGAAGCTCTTGATCATTTCTACTTAGTCCCTGTTGATGTAGACAGGGGCATGTTCTACACTCTGCTTCCTGAAGTCGATGACAATCTCCTTCGTTTTGTTGACATTGAAGGACAGGTAATTGTAGTTGCACTAATTCACCAGATTCTCTATCTCATTCCTGTACTCTGTCTCGTCATTGTTTGAGATTCGACCCACTACAGATGCGTCGTCAGCAAACCTGAAAATCAAGTTGGAGGGAAATTTGGCCACAGTCATAGGTGTATAAGAAGTATAGTACAAGGCTTAGAACACAGCCTTGTGATGCACTGGCGTAGAGAATGATCGTGGAGGAGGTTTTGTTGCCTATTTTACTGATTGTGGTCTGTGGATTAGGAAGTTCAGGATCCAGGTGCAGAGGGAGAAGCTGACACTCGAGTCATGGAGTTTGGAGATGAGTTTCATGGGAATAATGGTGTTAAAGGCTGAGCTGTATTCAATAAATAAGAGTCTGACATGGATGTCTTTGCTATCTAGGTGTTTCAGGGTTGAGTGCAGGGCCAAGGAGATGGCGTCTGCTGTGGACCTGTTGCAGCGGTAGGCAAACTGTAGTGGATCCAGGCAGTTAGGAAGGCTGGAATTGATTCATGCCATGACTAGCCTTTTGAAGCACTTCATAATGATGGATATCAGAGCCACGAGATTATAGTTATTAAGGCACGCTGCTTGCTTTTACTTTGGTGCTGGGATAATGGTCATCTTCTTCAATCAGTAAGGGCCTCAGATTGTTGTAAAGTGAGATTGAAGATGTCTGAGAATACCCCCACCAGCTGATCCATGCAGGATTTGAGTGCTTGCCCTGGGTAGCCCATCCGGTAAGAAATCCAACATCACCAGGTTAAAGTCCAACAGGTTTATCTGTAGCAAAAGCCACTAGCTTTCAGAACGCTGCTCCTTCTTCAGGTAAGGCCATCCGGGCCAGTCACTTTCAGTGGGTTAACTTTCAAGAAAGTTACTCTGACAACAATGATGACTTCCAGGTACAGATTCATCTGAGATTTCCAGGTTGGAGGGGGTGCTCTCACTGACCTCCTGTTCAAAACGGATATAGAATGCTTTGAGCTCATCGTGGAAGGATATGGTGGAGCTGGCGATTTTGTATGCCTACATCTTGTAGCTTATGTCTCACAAGCCTTGCCATAGTCTGCGGGGATCAATGTGGCTAGCCTGGTAGTCTAGCTTGATCCTCATTTTCTACTTCATCACCATTGACGTAGAGAGGGGCATGTTCTCCACTATGCTTTCTGAAGTTGATGACAAATCCTTTGTTTTGTTGACATTGAGGGACAGATTATTGTCATTGCACCAGTTCACCAGATTCTCCTACCTCATTCCTGTACTCAACCTGCCTTTTGGCGTGACTTCAGCGTGTGCAGTTTTCCAGACAGTAATGGAGAGTCTGCTGTGTTGGCTACCACAGGTTGTGATATACCTTGATAAATTCATAACTGGATCAGAAGAAGCCGAGCATCTGATAAGTTTAGAGGAGATGCTAAAGAGATTTCAAAAAGTTCGAGTTCATCTTCTTCAGGTGGCAAAACGTTCTTTTCAAGCCACTGAGGTAACCTACCTGGGGTACTATGTCGAGGCGTAATGATTACGCCCAATGGAAGAAGAGGTCAAGGGAATGAATGAAGCACCAACTCCAAAAAATGTGTCTGAGCTCATCATTTTTGGGAATAGTAAATGACTGCAGGAATTTATCGCTAAACTTGTCAAAGTTATTGCACCCCCTGCCATATTCTGCTCAAGAAACATTAGCATTCTTCTTGGAAGACTCCTCAGGAAGAGGTTTTTAACAGAGTAAAATAATTGTTAGATTCTTCAAACTTGTTGGTAAATTTCAATCCATTTAAGGAACTGGTGTTGACCTGTGATGCCTCTCCACGTGGCATTAGTGCAGTGTTGTCCCACGGAATGGATGACCGATGGATCTGAAAGGCCAATAGGCTATGTCTCATGCACCCTCTCGGAGATCAAACAAGGCTACTCACAAATTGAGGGAATGTTGGTGACATGAAATTCCAGCAGTACTTGTATAGTAGGCACTTTACTATCATTTATGACCTCAAGCCATTCTTGGACCTTTTTTTAAAGAAGTCAAGGCTATTCCGCCTCTGTCCACCTCCAGATATACATATAAGCAGTGGCCTAGAATGTACACAAAATGCAGATGTACTTAGCTGCCTATCTTTACAAAGTATTATAGCTGCTCCAGGAGAGGGGATGGCGTAGTTGTATTGTTACTGGACAAGAGACCCATGGTAGTGCTCTGGAGATTAGGTTCAAATCCTGCCACTATAGAGAGCAAAATTTGAATTCAATACAAAATCTAGATTTAAACTTTGATTGTCATTGAAAACCCATTTGGTTCGTTCATGTCCTTTAGGAAGAAAATCTATCGTTTAGCCTTCATGTGGCTTCAGATTAATAGCAACATGGATGACTCTTAATTGCCCCCTCAAGGGCAACTATGGATGGGCAAAATATGCTGACCCAGCCAGTGACACCCATGTTCTATGAATGAATGATAAAAAATTAATTTTAAACACTTTGCCAGTCTTGACGAGTTCAGTACCTGATTTGTTAAGATCCACATCTGTCCAAAATGAGACACAAAGTACTTGCAGGTTGAGTCAATGAGCCAGGCTCTGAGAAATGAAACCATTTGCTCTGCAGGTTGGTCATCTCCATGTGAAGTCAGCCTGCAGTTTGCCCACCTCTGGAATCCTCTGCCTTACAGATGCGCCACAGTGTCTCTGCTACCTCTTCAGCTCCAAAATTAGGTCTTCCAGGAGCTACAGCCAGAAACATTTCCTACGTTGGCCCTGGGCACTCAATGTTCCTGTCTTCTCACATAGAGCAGGAGGTACGCACTATGGCTTTCAGGTCTCCTGCTAAGACTTGCCCGTTTCAATTAAATCTTCTGAAAAATACTTAAATACCAGTTACACTAGGGCTCTTCTTCCCTCGTCCTCTTTATTACAGACAATAGCCCTTACAAACACAAAGTAAACAGTGTACAAATAAGCAGTAAAAGTAGTAAATACTTACTTAACTGTATTCACCCATTCAGCTGCTTCCACTTGAATCCTGATATCATCTCAAGAGATACAAAGTCAAAGCTAGCACTTCACTCCCAGTCTCACTCTTTCTCCCACGCTTTATCCTCCTGGCTCCACTCTCAGGCTTGTTCTTTCTTGTGCTCTTGTCTCCACTATTGATGACTAAGTGATTCGCTGTTGAACATAGACAATCACAAGCGAGTGCATATGAGCACCGTTGAGTGCAAAATTATGTCAATATTTTCTGGTGGGGGTTAGAAGATGACAATATATGAACCCATGACCACCTCTGCTCTTCCCCACAACCCCCTTTCTAGCTCAGGGCTACATTAATTTTTATTAATATATTACAGAACAGCATCAGGAAACAGTTTTGCTGAACCAGCTTTTCCACTGTTAAAACCACCCTGTTTACATTACAAGGTCACATCAACAGCAGCCAGACCAGAAGTGGAAAAATCATGGTTGCCCCAGGCTGTACCGCTTTTCTACCAAGAGTGATAAATAATCAGCATCAATTCCACACGGCAGACATAGTTACCATCATCTCTGCAGAAGTCATTCTCTGCCTCATTTGCTTTCTGACCCTGGATGGCATTATCCACAGGCATAAGGTCAGCTTCCATATGCAAGCTGATGACGCCCAGCTTTTCCTGTCCATCACAGTTGCCTCTTTGCTGACAGACTGCATGTCTGCTGAAAGTGAGAATTCTAAATTTCAGGTAAGGGGACAGGGAAAAGATCCTTATTAATTTTTTCTTTCAACTGAACATCATGAAAACAAAATCCATAATTTTCAGCCCTTGCCAATGACTCCATTCCCCTCCTTAAGTTCCAATTCTCTTTCCACATCTTGGTGTACTAAGGGAGACTTTAATCTGTTTCCATAGCTAGTCATTCCTGGAACAGGTCACTAATTTGTCACCAGAGGCTTGTAGCTTGAGAGGTACCACTCCACATTAGGCATGCCTGAGCAGGATGCTCTCCCACTCTTATGCCAGCCATTGGCATGTTGGAAGGATTTTTGACATGTTGCACATTCTCAGGCTGCCAAGTCCTGGGGTGGGATTCAAATCCGGATCTTCTGGCTCAAGAGGCAGGATGCTACCCACTGTGCTTCAAGACCTCCAGATCAAGTACAGAAGCTCAACATTCTGTTTAATCCAGGTTCAATCTATCATCCCCAAGTGGAGGCAATGGCCTAGTGGTGTTATCACTAGACTATTAATCCAGAAATTCAGCTAATGTTCTGGGGGGCTCTGGTTCGGTTCCAACCATGGCAGATGGTGGAATTCAATAAAAATACCTGGAATTAAGAATCTGCTGATTTTGAAACTATTGTTGATTGTCAGAAAAACCCATCTTTGTTCTTTGGTTCACTAATGTCCTTTGGGGAAGGAAATCTGCTGTCCTTACCTGGTCTGGCCTAGATGTGAATCCAGAGCCGTACAACAATGTGATCAGGCAACTAGCAATAGGCAATAAATGCTGGCTAGCCAGCAATGCCTAGGTCCCACAAATGAATTAAAAAAACAAACAAATCCCCACAGTAGTACCTCACCACTCGCCATCACTGATATCCTATAATCCTTCAAGATCTCTGGCCTCTTGTGCAGTCTAATTTCAATTTCTCCACCATCAGTAGCTATATCTTCAGCTACCTGGATCTTAGTCCTTGGAACTAACTTCTTAAAACTGCACGTTTTCAACACTCGCTTCTTAGTTGTGTCACTTGTCGCACCCATTTAGTCATGCCTGCGAATTCATGACAAAGTGACCCTTGACAACTTGCCTTGAAATAAGGTGGAGTCAAGGGAGTAAGGTGACCACCTTCCTTCCAAATCATTGTATGCAAATATACATTAAACTTCCCAAGACTGGAAATATCCTTTGTCCTGACGTAAAACTAACATGTGACTGGACGTTTTGAGATAGTCCAACGAAAGTGCAGCAGATTCTTCCAGTGGAGTCAGCAGCTATGGTCTGAATATCTCCAGAACAGAAACTAGTGTACAATGGCCGTGCTGACATGGTTACAAAATGAGATTCTATAAAAGGGGCATGAAGGATCATCACAAATTGCAAATGGCTGAGATTCAAACCTCATTTTGTGTCAATAGGAATCATTTGTGTGGATAATGCGAATGCTGATACTATGGTAACCTGACAGAAACCAAGTTGAAGAAATACTTTTTAACACCCATCTTGAACAGTAACCTTATGTCAAGTCAGTCAGTCTGGGAAACAGAGACCACAGAGGGAAAGGATCCTACCCAGCTGACAGATTGCTGCTTGGAATCCCAATAAGAAGCAGAGAAGTAGGGCTGTCCTTTTTTTTTACTAGTTGATTTGCAGATCCAAGCCAGATCCTCACTCTGTGGGCTGAACTTAATTCAACTGGAGAAAATCCAGGAAGTTAAGCCACTATGAATTCATAGAGTACTACTGCTCCTCCTGACCTACAAGGATTGATTGAAAAAAAATAGACATTGTGGTCCTCAGCTCCCTTTAGTTGCCAGGAATCTTGAGATCTTGAAAACCCAGTCGTTATTTCAATTGGAATAAGAAATAATCTGAGAATAGTAGCCTTAAAAACAAAAGACTCGCCTCCAGAGAGTGGGCTAATCATCTGCCCTCACCCCATCTTCATTAATCCAGAAGTTAGGACGGATCTAAGGGAGATTGGGTTGTTTTTGTGTGTTTACTCCCCACATTTTTTTTGAGTTATATTTCCCCTTTGATCTCTAAAGTAATAATTTCAAAATCATGCAAAATTTTCACTAGCTGCTTGTTCGCATTATTGCAAATTTAAAATCGTTATCCTCAGCCACAAACCTCTCTGTGACCTGATCGTCTTACTCCTGCGGCTTTCTCCAACCTTTCATCCCCTCCCTTGCCTTCTGAGCCCCTGAGCTATGTCTGCTGTGTATTCTCCCTGCACTCCCCTACCCCCCCCCCCTCCCCCCCCCGGCCACTTCACCATTACTGGCATTGCTTTTTAGAACTTTCTGTCTCTACCTATTTGCTACTTTAAAAAAATAGACTCAAAAGTCCCCTTTCTCTTTTCTGAATAGCAATTGTCTCTCCTTTTCTGCGAAGCGTGTTGGAATGCTTGTCTCAATAAAGACATTAGGTAAATTGATCTTGAGAATATGGATTTCCTTTTAAGATAAGTATCAAAACACCTTTACATGTTCTGTTCTTGCAGCTCCCAGCTGCCCAGGGATGCTTTGTGCATAAAAACGATGCTAAAACTAAATGCTTCACTCCCTCTCTCAACAGAATTGGATTGATGATTCACCCTGGTGACGGCTGTACTCCTTTTGCTTTCTCTCTCTCTCTCTCTCTTTTCTTGACACATCGATTGCATTCAGACTGATGATGAAAGCAGCAGTAGCATTTCACCTGTATTTTCTGGACTGGATGGCATAATTTATAATAATTCTGCAATGTTAGTGTCAGTTTGACTTCATGCAGCATTGTTTCCCTACAAAAGGTCAGCTGCCTGACACAGCTCACCAATCGTGCGTTGAAATGTTAACCAGCAAACAAAGCGGGATTTTGTACGATCTCAATCATTTTGCACGATTCTGCTAAATAATTTCTTTCGACGCTTCCTGAAAGCTCGACACTGCTTCACTCCAGTGGCACTGCCAGGAGCTTGGGAAACGTAGACATTTGGGAGCCTCGGGCCCACAATGAGGGAGAAGTGTTTCAATCATCGTGCTGACTTTGATTGACCTGGTGAACCAAACCCCCACTGATCTTCAAGGCCTCTCATTCTCGCTCTCAGCCTCCAAACTGTACCCTGCCAGCAGGCAGCAATTAGAAAGTCTAACCCAGATAGCTTTAGAATAGCTCAGCTAGAAAATAAATCTATGCCTGGACAGATTAAAAATAAAACTGGCATCTTTATTACTTCGATAAAGTGAAAGAAAGTACAAATTTCACCCTCCTCAACAATCTTATTTGATTTGGAGCTATGATTTTTCTTAAGACTGCCTTTCATTCTGCCTTCATTAAACTATAGTTCTGTAGTTGCCACAGTTAACCATTCAGATGCCATTTAACGGGATATTAAACAGAAGAAGACCCACTTTGGATTGCAGAAGGTGTGAGCTTTGCTTACAGGGCTGACCAGCCAAAATTTGTGTTACATCGAGAGGTATGAGTGAAAACCATCACTTAGCTTGTCACCTCTCAATGTGAGTGGGACTCGGGTTCGATCTCTGGCTTGGGTCATTGTCTGTGCAGAGCCTATAAGTTCTCCCTATGTCTGTGTAGGTTTCCTCCAGGGGCTCCAGTTTCCTCCTACAGTTTGAAAGACGTCATGGTTAGATGCATTGGTTATGCTAAATTCTCCCTCAGTATACCCTAATAGGCATCGGAGTATGGTGACTGTAACTTCATTGCAGTATTAATATAGGCCTACTTGTAACCAATAAAACTTTAAAGCAATGCATTACATTGTACTGTTTAGCGCCAATAAGATATTCCACTGGTGACAAATATAGAATGTAATTGTTTCATGAGCTTTAATTCTTGCACTTCCGATTTTGCTACTATGAAGGTAGACAGCAAAACAAATTGTTTCTAAAAATAATTGAAGCCCTATCCTGATAGCAATAATTAGCTCAGTTGTGCATTTAATTAGGTTTTAATGCCACAAAGTCTGTTTCTTTGCACTTGGCGTCACCTCAAGATAAATGGTTCTTGGTACGTTAAAACCTACAATAAATGTACCCTTTCTGGTTCATTATTCCCTCATTTGAGCTCCTTGTGATACATCTGCTTCCCATTGCCTTGATTACTTTTCTCTTTACTTGATTTTTCCAGTTCTGTTTCCACCCCTCTTCATTTGTTTTTCGAAAGCTGCTTCATGTCATGGAGCACTTAAAGGCAGAAACGTAGCTGACAGGTTTGGTATGATAATAAGAGGACCCTGCTGGATTCGGATGAGCAGAATGCATTTGAATAAAGGAATGTAAACAAAACCACAGAATTGTAATGAGCAGTTCATCAGCACCAATGGCTCAAACTCGTCATTGTTACTTGGGTCGCCAAATAAATGTTGAGACGTATTAATTTGTCGTATAGCTGTGATATTCTCTGTATCAGTTGCTATATGTGTTGCCTTGCTGAGCCCACTGTAATGCTGTAAAAGTATGTGTCAACGCTGTGGGAGATGTCCACTAACATAATCTCCTGTGGCTTGCCATTCAGGCTCACCGGGTCGGCACGTTGCTGGATCCTTTGACTGTTTTACCATGGCAGGAATCTCTCCAGTTATTTTACAGTGTGTTTGTAAATTGAAGCTTTTTTGAAAAAGGGTTACATTGTCCAGACAGCAGAGCTGGCAGGTGTATTATATTCAGATGGCTTGTCTGAACCTAAACATCCTGAAGACAATGGAATGCAGTTTGACGTCCCAACAAGTATCCAGAACCACTGTCACTGTGACAGGCCAATTCATCTAAACCCTGTGGTGATCGTTGCTGAACTAGCAAGGTTAGCAGAATCCAAAGGGGAGGGAGGTAGAGTTTTGACCAAAAGCTGACCCTGGAGTAAGAGGTTTACTAAAGAATCCAAAGACCAAAAGGTCGGTTGGATAATCAGGTGATTGGAAGGTACAGTGACGGAGGTTCTGCCCTCAGCCAAAAGGGAATATTAAGATTATACTATTTGATTAAAATAAAGTGATCAGCTGGAGCTGTGGCCATGTGTTGTTGGATGTATTTATTCTGTAACATCACATGAACATAATTGTACTGGTTGAACTAAGCGACTCTAATGGTTGATTTCAGATTAGAATCAAAGTCCCTTCAGTCCAGAAGAAGGCTGTTTGGGCCATTGAGCCTGTACCAACAACAATCTCACCCAGACCCCATTCCCGTAACCCCATGTTTTTACTGTGTAATCCCCAATGCTAAGGGGCAATTTAGCATGGCCAATTAACCTAACCCATATATTTCTGGAGTGTGGGGGGATAGTCATGCAAACTCCTTACTTACAGTGACCTGAGGCTGGAACTGAACTTGGGTCCTTGATGCTGTGAGGCAGCAGTGCTAAAACATTATGCCACCCACCGTGCCGCCCTTTGTAATCAAATAAGAGGCTTGAGGATCAGTATTAATACCTGATGTCCCCCTTTTGAGGAAAACCTCTCTCTGGAAGGTACGCTCAGTCATCACAGTCGACTTTCTAATGGGAATGAGGAGATGTCACCCCCACTAGAGAAGATGATGGTCCAATGAGGCTGAGAATACATTTGCCCTAGTCTATCACGTCTTTTAAAGCAAAAGTCTGGCAATGAGCTCAGGTCAGGCAGCGTGGCATCCATCAAGTTAGAGCTTTGACAAAGGGTCATCTGGACACAAGACATTAGCTCTTTTCTCTCCTTACAGATGCTGCCAGAGCTGCTGAGATTTTCCAACATTTTCTCTTTTGGTTTAAGATTCCAGCACCTGTAGTAATTTGCTTTTATTTAAATTAGAGATCACCCTTGCCTTCAATTTGCGCTTAAGTGATATTCAACATCTGCTGTTAAATCTCTGCACTGCGACTTCCTCTTTCCAGGAACATGGGACCTTTTCATTGCTTCATGCCCTCATCCAGACCTCAAAACATTCATCAACTTCGCTTCCAGTTTCCACCCTTCCATAATTTTCATCTGGTCCATCTCAAACACTCCCCTTCCCTTCCTTTACCTTTTCTGTCTCATTTCGGCAATAGACTACCTACCAATATCCAATATAAGTCCACTGAATCCCACATCTACCTGGACTACATCTCTTTACACCCTACATCCTGTAGGAATCCATCCCTTTCTCTCCAGCTCCTTCACTTCCATCACATTTGTTCCAATGATGCCACTTTCCATATAATACTTCTAATATATGCTCCTTTTCCCTCAACCGTGGAACCCCATCCACAGTTGTCGATAGTGCCCTCAACAGCATTCAGTCCATCTCCTGTGCCACGGCCCTCACCCCTTCCCCTCCCTCCCAGAACAAGGATAGAGTCCCCCTTGTTCTCACATTTCACCCCGCCAGCCTCTGCATGCAAATCATAATCCTCCACCATTTTCGCCAACTCCAGCATGAGGCCACCACAAATACATCTTCCCTTCTCTTCCTATGTCAACATTCCACAGAGACCGTTCCCTCCTTGATAACCTAGTCCACTCCTCCACTATACCCAACACCTTTCCCTTCGCTGATGGCACCTTCCAATGTAATTGCAGAAGGTATAACACCTATTCTTTTACCTCTTCTATGCTCACCATCCAAGATCCAAAACATTCATTCCAGGGTAAGCAGCATTTCAGTTGCACCTCTTTCAGTTTGGTGAATTCTTTTGGTGAACTCTTTCAGTTTGATGAACCTTTTCAGTAATGAGGTTGAGGGGGTTGAGCTATGAGGAGAGGCTGAATAAACTAGGCTTGTACTCGTTAGAGTTTAGAAGAATGAGGAGAGATCTCATTGAGACGTATAAGATGATGAATGGGATGGATAGGATAGAGGTGGAGAGACTCTTCCCGCTCAAAAAAGACAGTAGGACTAGGGGGCACAGCCTCAAGCTAAAGGGGGGGGCGGTTTAGAACGGAGTTGAGGAAGAACTTCTTCACTCAAAGGGTGGTGAATCTCTGGAATTCTCTGCCCGTTGAAGTGGTGGAGGTTACCTCGCTAAATATTTTTAAGACGCGGGTTGATGGGTTTTTGATAAGAGAGGGGATTAAGGGTTATAGGGAGAGGGCAGGAATGTGGAACTGAGCCACGACAGATCAGCCACGATCTTATTGAATGGTGGGGCAGGCTCGAAGGGCCAGATGGCCTACTCCTGCTCCTATTTCTTATGTTCTTAATTGCATTCTCTGCTACTTGTGTGCTCTCCTCTAAGCATAACTGGGTGATCGCTTTGCTGAGTAACTTCGGTCTGTGTGCAGTCAGGACCCTAACCTTCCGGTTGCTTGCCATTTTAACACATGATTGTGCTCCCATGCCCACATGTCTGTCCTTGGCCTGCTGCAACGTTCCAGTGAAGCTGAATGCAAATTGGAGGAACAGCACCTCATCTTCTGGCTAGGCACTTTACAGCCTTCTGGTCTCAACTTTGAATTCAACAACTTCAGATGATTTGCTCTACCCTATCTCGGCCCCCTTTTGTTTTCATTCTATTTTATTTAATTTTTTTACTGTTCTCTACCTTTTTTTATTTCTTTATGGTCTGTCTTTTTTTCTCTCCCGCCCCCCACTTATCCTTTTCTACATTCTACCCTGTTCCATTTCCCCTCTTTCCCAACATCTCCATCTGTCACAGTTTACAGCTTCTCTGCTGTTTGGCCATTCACACTTTTATTCTTTGGACAGCTATGAGGAGTCTTTTCCCCTTGTTTTTTTTTGTGGCAATGACTCATCTTTCATTCCCTCCCCCTGCACTATAAATATCTCCCACTTTCTATGCCTTTTAGCTTTGACAAAAGGGTCATCGGGACTCAAAACGTCAGGTCTTTTCTCTCCTTACAGATGCTGTCAGACCTGCTGAAATTTTCCAGCATTTTCACTTGGTTTCAGATTCCAGCATCCACAGTAATTTGCTTTTATTTTTGCTGAGTAAGTGCTATTTGAGAGCATAATTTGATAACTGAAAGTTCACTGATGGATGGTAATTAGTCAAATTGGTTTTATTTTGTAGATAAGACATTACCTGGGTACATTTCCACCTTGCAAGGTAGATGCCACTGTTTTAAGCTTACTGGAACAGCTTGACTAGAGATGTAGTTAGTTCTGGAGCCCGAGTCTTTGGTACTATTGCCAGAGAGCCCATAACCTTATCAGTGTCCAGTGCCTTCTGCCATTTCTTGATATCGTGTGGAGTGAATTGAACTGGCTGAAGGCCAGCATTTGAGACTGAGGATGGATCATTCACTGCATCAATAGTTGCAAATACTTTAGCTTAGTGAGTGCAGAACCAGTTCATGAGAATGCCTCCGAGGATGAGGGACTTCAGTAATGAGGATAGATTAAAGATGTTCAGACTCCAGTTTTTCTTGGAGAAATGAAAGCAGAAAGATGTGATGGAAGTATTCAAATCATGAGGGGCCTGAACGTAGTAGAAAAGTGAGAAACTTTTTCCATGACTGCTACCATTGAGAAGGACAAGAGCAGCTGATGTGTGGGAACACCACCTGGATGTTCCCTCCAAGCCCCCTCACCTGGAATTATATCACCGTTCCTTGACTGTCACTGGGTCAAAATACTGGAATTCCCTCCCTAACAGTACTGTCAGTGTACCTACACCTCAGGGACTGCAGTAATTCAAGAAGGCACTTTCTGATGGGCAACAAGGGATGAGCAATAAATTCCCAGAACAGGCAACAACACCCACATCCCATGAAATGAATTTAAAAGGGTTGAAAACGGGAAGGCACAAATTTCAAGTAATTAATAAAAGAAGCAAAAGTGACATGAAGAAAGTCTTTCTTTTTCACAAGGGTTAAGATCTGAAATGCACTTCCTGAGTGCGCAATGTGGGGCAGGCTAAACTGCAGCATTCAAAAGGGAATTAGACTTTTATCTGAAAAGGAAGAATGTATACAGTTAAATGGAGAAGGTAAGAGAACGGCACTAAGTTATTTGCTTATTTAGAGAGCTGATGCAGACACAATGGGTTGAATAGCCTTCTCCTGCACCGTAACAATTCTGCGATTCTATGAGGAACTTATCACAGAGTGCCTCTACTCTTAGAGGAGGCCGAATAGGATTGACATTCCTCACTTGCGGCTGAAGACATTTATAAAGATTTGAAAGTTATTTCTTCCACCGTCCTGTCACCATGTTCAAAAAGAGGAATTCTCTTGGGACCTCTTCCTGCTAGTTGCTTCCTTGTCCACCATCATTCCTGACTGCTATATTTCCTGTTCAAATTGGACACAGAATATGAGGTCCTGGGAGGAGGACATACTGGGCCTTAATAGGTCTTCCAATATCGTCCTTCCACAAGTTTCTGTTTGGCTACCAAGATTTGCCTACCCCAACCATGGTTTTTTGCATCAGAGTGGATGTAACTGCTGAGTATGAAGGAGAGAACTCACAGGACAGGAGTTTTCTTCAGTTCAGCTTAGGATCTTCAGAATGGTCTGTCTAATGGAGGAAAAACAAGTACACCATCAACTGTTCAGCTAATGTTAGCCTGGGGCTGCTATTTGTCCCAAAGAGAATGTGGCATTTTAGTAGACAATCTGGGCACATGTTATAAGTAGCCCAAATAATTTTCACTGTGTAATTGGCGCTCGCAAAGATAGAAACACAAAACCACATTATCTGCCCTACATTTATATAGATGATCTGGATGAGGGAACCGAGTGCAGGGTGTCGAAATTTGCTGATGACACCAAGATTGGGGGAAAGGCAAATTGTGCGGAGGGTGTGGAGAGTCTGCAGAAGGATCTAGATAGGCTGGGCGAATGGGCCAGGAAATGGCAAATGGAATTTAATGTTGGCAAGTGTGAGGTGGTCCACTTTGGTAGGAAGAATGGTAGGAAGGACTATTACTTACGTGGCAAAAAACTGCAGCAGGTGACGGTGCAGAGGGACCTCGGGGTCCTTGTGCATGAGTCGCAAAAACCCAGCTTGCAGGTGGTCAGGAAGGCGAATGGGATGCTGGCCTTCATAGCGAGGGGGATTGAATATAAAAGTAGGGAGGTCTTGCTGCAGCTGTATAGGGCATTGGTGAGGCCGCAGCTGGAGTACTGTGTGCAGTTTTGGGCGCCGCACCTGCGCAAGGATATTTTGGCCCTGGAGGGAGTGCAGAGGAGGTTTACTAGGCTGATACCGGAGTTGAGGGGATTGAGCTATGAGGAGAGGCTGAATAAACTAGGCTTGTACTCGTTAGAGTTTAGAAGAATGAGGGGAGATCTCATTGAGACGTATAAGATGATGAATGGGATGGATAGGATAGAGGTGGAGAGACTCTTCCCGCTCAAAAAAGACAGTAGGACTAGGGGGCACAGCCTCAAGATAAAGGGGAGGCGGTTTAGAACGGAGTTGAGGAGGAACTTCTTCACTCAAAGGGTGGTGAATCTCTGGAATTCTCTGCCCGTTGAAGTGGTGGAGGCTGCCTCGCTAAATATTTTTAAGAAGCGGGTTGATGGGTTCTTGATAAGAGAGGGGATTAAGGGTTATGGGGAGAGGGCGGGAAAGTGGAACTGAGCCGCAACAGATCAGCCATGATCTTATTGAATGGCGGGGCAGGCTCGAAGGGCTAGATGGCCTACTCCTGCTCCTATTTCTTATGTTCTTATGTTCTTATGTTCTTATAATTATGGTGGATTTCTGATGTACACTGGTTGAGGCAGTGGTATTTAAATAAGGAATTCTCCCCAGTGATAGATGTTTCAGAAAGATGGCTAATGGAGGTTACGAGTGAGTCCATCTGACATTGAATCCCAACTGTAAAAGGGAAATCAAGTAATCATCATACAATAAATTTTAAAAATGAAACGCTCCCAAAAGTAACAGAACAACAAGTCAGAAAAGGGACTAACCTCATCAAAAAGTTAGTTCAGATTGCTGTAAGCTACTTTAAATTGCTGAGCACTTATATAAACATTGAAGCAGAACAATTTAAAACATTACAGTCATCAAGAGCGTAATATATTAGCATACCAGCAACCAACAAGAAAGTGTTCCCATTATGTCTCGAACGAATGCTATAATGAGGCTTGTGTTATGCAGCAGGTTCTGCCCATCTGAAAACATGTGGCCAAGTTCAATTTAGGTAAAAAAAACCCCTACCCATCTCACACTGCACCTGACACATGCCAAAGCCACTGACATGGGAGTCATTTTTCAGCATTTTAGCTGCTGAACTGTTGCCAGAGAACATCAAGGATAATTTGCTCCTGGCAAAAAGCAGTGACTCGTGGTACTGCATCCAAATGTCTATTCTTCAAGTGCACAGGCTATTGTAAGCCTAGATAGTGAACTAAGTAGTTGACCGGATTCGTAATTACTGGGGACAATGCAGTCAAGCTCAATCATGTTCACGGCATCTAAACTGGCTCTATTTCAACTCCACCTTCCAGAACATTAGCCTCGTGAGCTTGTTCATTTCTCTTTGAATATGCTGATTTTTGTTTTCAGCGTTTCTGCTTTTTTACATAGAGCATATTTTTACTATAAATCCATAAAATTATGTGCTTTTATTCAAAAGTCAATGACAAAGATCCGTTTATTATTTAACAAAAAAATGCATGTTTAGTTTTCTTTATGGTCTTATTTGGATCTATAAATGGGATATTCACTCAAGTGGAAAATTGGCATTTAATCTCCAGGAAAGGCTACTAACCAATCTAATCCACAGTTATGGTGCCAGAAGTTATGCAGGGTCCAATATATGCAAATATCAAGAACATACACTCATGGCATTGCCAATCCTTCTTTCTTTCCTTCCCCAGCTTAATGACTCTCCTTATTTAAACTCTCCACTCTCCTGATTCTGATCTCTTGTACACACCTACCTCCCTCTACTTTTCAGTTGCCATTGGTTGCAGCGCCATTACCAAGTGAAAGTGTCCCAAGGATGAGGGGGAATAGAAGATGGCCCATGAGAATCCCAAGCAGCAACAAAGCCGAGAATCAGAAACCAGTCTGAGAATTCAAGTTCAAATAAAGGAGCAAAGCAACAGACTCCAAATTTGAGAGAACAGCGGGAAGCAGACTTGAAGTGAGGTGGGCTTGAAGCCCTGAAGATCCAAGGAAATAGCCAATGGTTGGTTCCTCTTTTTACTGCAGGCCTTTTTGAGTAGTGGCATTCTGCTTGGTATAGCCACTTGAAATTATGTTTGAAAGGTTTGTACTTGGAGATCCAGGGAAAAGAAACCTCAGAAGTCGAGATCGAGACTCTGGAGGTGAGTCTTTGTTGAAGCCGTCCAAGTGGGTATGATGTTTGGAGAGAATTCCAAGATAAGAAGATTCAAGCTTGGAGATCGTCTTTCTCTCAAAGTTTCCAAAGTGGTTGGCTGAATATAGAGTATAAGCTGGGCATTGGAAATTGTTTTATCTTTCTAAATTTGGATGTCTTTAAAGATATAGCTGGAGTAAAGGAATTGTGAATATTTGAATCACAAATCTCATGCTTTGTATTGAGATCTTTCAACATTTTTGCCACACGTGGTATGGTTCATTTGTTTAATAAATGTTTCAATCTTTGTGTTAAAAGTTACAGGAGACTCCTGGGAATTTGTTGAGTAACTTTCCTCTATGGTTTTTATTTTTATTTTTTTTTATTTTATTTTATTTCTTATGTTCTTATGTTCTTATGTTTTGAAAGCAAAAGTTAAGATCTATTACGCCAAGTTTCATCCTGGCATCTAATTATCCAACAGTAACATCAGTTGGGATGATAACGAGTGTTGTTATTAAGACTGTCTCGAGTTGCCCTTCAGAAGGTGGTAGAGAGTCTTTATGTATCTTGAAACACTGCAATCCATGTTACAAAATGATAGAGGGAGTTCCAGAATTTTAGCACAGTGCCTGTGTGAAGGAATGGTGATATACTGTAAATACACTTCAATACCCACACAATGGATTATAAAAGTC
This sequence comes from Carcharhinus amblyrhynchos, assembly GCF_965287045.1. Lineage (NCBI taxonomy): Eukaryota > Metazoa > Chordata > Chondrichthyes > Carcharhiniformes > Carcharhinidae > Carcharhinus > Carcharhinus amblyrhynchos. The sequence goes on along the minus strand of NC_137326.1, from coordinate 94,482,221 downwards.
AAATGTTCTACACTGTGACATTTAAATTTTACAAAAATGTGAAGCTGTTTAATTATGTAAATTAAATAACACAAATATGACACACACACACACACACACACACACACACACACACACACACACACACACACACACACACACACACACACACACACACACACACACACACACTAACGAAGTGTTGAATTACTGAAACCATTACATAGATCTTCAAGACTGGTGTCTAAAAATAAGACAATGCTTTTCTCACAGGTGCCTGAGCTGCATCTAGATTCAACAATCATGGGTGAAGGGCATAGTCCTAAACTGGATGAACATGAGATAATCATTTTCTATCTTGCTTATTTTATTCCTTAATTCATCATTTCAGTCCCATCTTTCCTTTGTTTCCATGGCTTTGATTTCAAGGTCATTGGAAATGAATTCAGATCACATCCCTTGGCTTGTCAAAAGCAGTATTTGCTGTAATCAATAAGATTACCTATGCAGCAACCCTCCTTTCTTTTTTATATCAAGAATCATACATTAGTTTCGAAACTAATCAGCCAAGTGTATACCAGATCAGCAGTATGAATTGTTTAATTACTCTTCATTATTTAATTTACTTAAATGATTAATGTGTATGATTTTTCCATCACCAGTGTTTGATGTTGATATTCAAATCTTTCCCTGTTTCATCAGTGTATTGGTTCACCCATATTTTAGTAGCCAGAGCTCTCTGTAAAATGAGAGCTCTGGTTAAAAGGTTACTTTGGTCCAAAATAGCATGCACTAAAACACTTCTAATAGACATAAATGTGCAATTTCTTTTACATATATGAAGTAATACTGTTCACCTTGGCTGACATTTAGTACCCAGGTGAAACAACAGTTCACTAGAAAGCACTTATTGGTGCTACCTTACATGGTACTAAAACATTTAACACAATTGTAATAGAATACAGTTATCCTGTCAAGGATGAGAAATTGTATGGGAAAATGTAATTTTCAACCACAAAAGCGACTTGAATTTATCTACCACGCTTTAATCTTCAGTAAAATTGTCTCAAGATTGCTTCATTGCAGTAATATCAAATAAAGTTTGATACTAAGCCACATATACAACAATAGCAACTTGCGTAGCACCTCTAATCTAATAAAATGCCCTAAGGTACTTGGCAGGAGCATTATAGAACACATTCTGACATTATGCCACATAAGGAGATATTAGGACAGGTGACCAATTGTTTGCTCAAAGGTATATTTTAAAATGCAATGCAAAGGAGGAAAAAGTGATACAGAGCTTTAGGAAGTGAATTACAGAGCTGGGGACATTAAGCAGCTGAAGGAATGGATGCTAATGGTAGTAATTAAATTCTTTGAATGAGTAGGAGGTCAGAACTGATGAAATACAGAGATTCCTGAGGGTTGTAGGGCTGGAGCAGGTTATAGAGATGTGAGGCCAAGGAGAGGTTTGAAAACAAGGATGAGACATTGAAAATTGAGGCGGTGTTGGATCAGCAGTGCCTCCTAGGTGGGATTCATCCATGTTTAGCAGGTAAAAATGTGCATACTAGATGGCATGCCAGTCACCCTGCCCTCAATGAGATCAGAGTGTCTGTTCTCCACATTTTAGAGAGAAGCAACCCCCACCTCCCCCCTCTCCCACCATTTCCTTTCTCCCCCCTGCCCCCCAAATCAAGGAAATGGTGGCCCCATTGCTGGCAAGGAGAGCAGCACCAACTCAAGAAAGAGGAGCATCCTCTCCTCACACTCTTTTCCCCACTCCCCTCCACACCACTAAAATAATGTGCAACCATTCCAACACCATGCACCATGTGGGTGACCTGACACCACAAACCCCACTACACCTTAGGCAACTGTGAGAACAAGTAGCCACTGACAACTTCAATGCAGCTAAGTGTTCACAGGTCCTTGTTTAGTATAAATATTGTGGTTGGGAATAATGGCAAAGGATGGTGCGATACTTGAGATGTATTCAACCATGAAGAGAGTGAGATCAACAATAAAGCTGATTGATAGCATAATGGTTTTCAATCAAAGGAAAGTTAAAAGGACTGGACTGTAATTGAATACAAACAAGAGCCAAAATCTTTCAGCTTTTCGTAGGTGAAATTTTCTGATCCTGCTGCAGTAAATGGGGATTTGGCTGGGCACCAAATTCTCTGCTCTCACCACAGTGGGAGTGGGGCATGAACAGCCAGAAAGATTATGCCAGAAAGGGTTTGAAGAGAATGCAAATGCTTTAAACTTTCTATTAAGGCTCAGAAACTTGAAATAAATGTTGTGTTAAAAGAACGGGACTGTGAGCTGCTGAGCAGAAGGGAACCACCCCTGCCCCCTGCCCCGTGAAAGTGGTTGACTTCCGTCAGTCGGATGACTTGAAAGGGGTATTCTCACACCTGCAGCTTCTTAGAGAGAGAAAGAGAATCCTTTCTGCTGAATGAAGTGCTGCTGAGATTCAGGAGTTTGCCCGCTGGATGGCAATTCTATTTTAGCCCATTCATTTTATTCAATGGGCCATCAGGATTTGTCGGCTGCTATTGGTAGCCCTGGGGAATTTAGCCCTATAGCTCAGCATCTGACCTGGTGACTGTGTGCCATTACCATAATGGATACAAAGTCCCATTGCCATAAAATGCCCAAGTGGTCGCGTCCCAGCCACTTCACAAAGTTAGTTTTAATGTTTCCTTCTTACCCATATTTAAAATAATAGTGGTCCGAGGAGTAAAGTTCTGATCACAGGTTTGAACAGAAAGACACTGAGCTTTTTTGTCCTTGGATAATTCCACAGACAACTTGTTGCAGTATAACTGCAATACTGTACAATATTACTTAAATAAACTAAAGAAAGTCAAGACCAAATAACTTGTGCACCAATTATATACAGACTTTTATGAAATGCAAATAATACTTAATATCACATAGACACTGAAATGTACATTATAACTATGTTAATGAATATAAAGCACATCAAGGAGGGGTCAGTATGTCTAGGTGAACTCCTACCATGTAGCTTTATCATTCACAAATAGTTACAGTGATGTAAATTAATTTCTTGAATAAAATATTTCTTTAGAAATCTTCTGTCGTTCATTTGTAATTTGCATTCCATCAGCTCTGTTCTTGCCACCCTTGGGTGGGATCTTGAACCTACTCTCTCCATGCATGGGAATGGTGACACCCGGAAATTGCGTATCTCACCGGCGAGATCGCGATCTCTGATTTACACCACCCCTCACTGGTGACATGATCAGTAAGTGTGAACCTGATTTTAATACATTTCAATATCACTAACCAACGTCCTCACCTACTATTCCCCGCTTAGTGTATTTTCATACCTCAACAACATGATACTGTGACATGACAGCGTGAAAAACATTGATTTTTCAGTCAGACACTGGCACTTGGCACATTCTAGCAAGACCTCCCCAGAATATCAAGGCTTCCTCTCCCTCTGATTACTTACTTGATGATGGTCCCACTCTGGGCTAAGGTCTTCTTTCTTTTGTACTATGCTGCTCTTCAAAGTCCTGTGGAGACATTTACCACGTCTGCCACTTCTTGACGTTGAAATGATGGCCCCATTGCTTTATTATTGGAGTGGGAAAGGGAAAACATTTGAATCTCATTAAGAATATCCAATAGCCCTGGCCAAGAGAACGGGGAAGCTTGGGGCAGGAGATGAAGCTTTGGAACAATATTAGGAATATTTCATCCGAAAATTTCAGCTTTGCAAATCAGAAATGTTTTGTGTTTGGTCATTCAGTTGTAACTGAGTTAGCTGATGTACATTTTTTTTTGTCTCTCCTTGGATAGTGAGGGTAAAACTGTCAATGTTTCTTATTTCAGTGGCCTTCTACTCAAAATGCAAAGACAAAATACAAATTGTGTGTGATATTCACCATTAAAAAAAGTCTTGAACCTAAAAGACAGGCATAATAATTACACCTTCTGGGTGCAAATTCACCTAAGTGGCAATGAATGCATTTTGCATTATTTTGTATAACATCTTTATAAAGCAGCAGCATATCCTTCAACCAATTTTAAAAAAGATGGTTTTATTGTTTGGTCCAGTCTCAGGGCATTGCAGGAATTCTACAGGCTATTGTTTTGGGCCCAACCATCTTTAATCATTCATCCAATTTAAGAACAGAAGTAGGGATTTTCACTGATGATTGCACAATATTCAATGCCACTCACAGCTTCTCAGATGCAGAAGCAATCCATGCCAACATGCAACATAGACAACATTCCAAGTGAAGCTGACAACTGGCAAGTATCATCCATACTGTGCAAGTGCCAGACAATGATTATTCATGACAAGAAAGAACCTAGTCATCACTCCTTGTGATTTAAGTGTATTAACATTGCTGAATTCCCTGCTATCATTATCCTGTGGGTTACCATTGATCAGAAACTCAACTGGGCTAGCCATGTAAATACTGTGCCTAATTTTGCAGAGAGTAATGTACCTCCTGTCTCCCTAACGTCTGTCCAGACACAAATTGTGAGTGTGATGGAATCGTCTCCATTTGCTTAGAGTGCAACTCCAACAACACTGAAATCTCAATACTATCCACAACAAATGAAACTATTGTAACCTTACCAATTTGTTGATATCAATTTTCTAATCAATCGGGATCAACTACCAAATGGTGGGATGTTGTATTTATTCAGAATTTATGATAGGATGTAACACATTAGTTATACAGCAAAAATGTATGACCATGGCAAGTTGTGACTAACATAGAATCCTACATTGCAGAAGGGAGGCCCTTTGACCCATCGAGTTTGCACCAACCACAATCCCACCCAGGCCCTAGCCCCACATTCCTACATATTTTACCCACTAATCCCTCTAACCTACGCATCTCAGGGTGCTAAGGGGCAATTTCAGCATAGCCAATCAACCTAACCCGTACATCTTTGGACTGTGGGAGGAAACTGGAGCACCCAGAGGAAACCCACGTGGACACAAGGAGAATGTGCAAACTCCACACCAACAGTGACCCAGCCTGGAATCGAACACGGGTCCCTGGAGCTATGAAGCAGCAGTGCTAACCACTGTGCTACCATGCTGCCCTTGGACTATGGTCCAGGTTGGATAGAATGACAGGCATGCATGGACAACCCTTTCTTTCTAACCTCTTTTTTTCTCAGTATCTCATGTCTCCTTGATTTCTCAAATTACCCAAAAAAATATTGGCAATGATCTATCATTGGGATCTTCTGTGACTGTCTCCTGTACTGCGACCTCTTGATGTTTTTTTACTTTGACCTTTTTTTTTCAGGGATGGGCCTGGATGAATTATTGATGGGGTTTAATGGTCCTATAAAGATTTACTTTATTTCAAAATGACCTATAAAACATTGGGTTTGTCTAAACCGTGGGTTGAAACTCTGCCTTTCATATTATGCACCTGCTTCTTGAGCCTTCACAAGTACATTCTGTCTTTGATCATCCAGGCTTTTACATCATCCTTCCTTTACTGCCCGCCATACTGTTCTGCCCAATCAGTTGCATCTTCCCCAGAAACATTCTATTTCCAACGACAAACTAATTCTTAAAAAGTATAACGTCTTCATACCTGCCCTATCACCATTCACTGAAGTAACTCCTGTTCCATTTTTAATTGCATTTTGGCAATCAACAAGTTTAACTGAAAATCCAAATGCGGGTGATATGGTTGGTTGTTTAAGATATCTGCCTAGTTGTACTCTCATTATTGCAGAGGCCTCATTTGAACCTGGCCCCTTTTTGGGATTAACTAAAGGTGTCATCATCAAAATAACATTGTTCTATTGAGAAACAAAATCTTAAGCAGTTGCCAGGAAAGTGAAACTTGCAGCACTAACCTATTCCTTTATCTATCTCAGGCTAACTATTGAATATGTTTTTTTTTAAGCATAGTTCCTGACACCAAACAATCAGCACCCATTCTACTACCTTGAAATACCATTCCCTCCATCACTAGCACACAGTGGCAGCAATTTGTACCATATACAAGATCCATGGCACCACCTCCCCAAGGCTTCTCTAAAAACACTTTCCGAACATGCAACCTTAACCACTTGGAAGGACAAGTGAAGCAGGTGAATGGGAACACCACCACCTGCAAGTTCCCCTCCAAGTAAGGGGAAGGGGATGGCCTAGTGGTATTATCACTAGACTGTTAATCCAGAAATTCAGCTAATGTTCTGGGAACTCAGGTTACAATCCTGCCACAGCAGCTGATGGAATTTGAATTCAATAAAAAAAAACCTGGAATTTTGAATCTGTTGATGACCATGAAACCTTGATTGATTGATGGGAAAACCCATCTAGTTCACTAATGTCCTTTAGGGAAGGAAATTTGCCGTCCTTACCTGGCCTGGCCTATATGTCTTGCCAATGCAGACTCCAGGGTCTCAGCAATGTGGCTGACTCTCAACTGCCCTCAGGAATGGCCTAGCCTCAAGAGCAATTAGGGATGGACAAAAAGTGCTGGCCAGGCAGCGACGCCCATGTCCCATGAATGATTTTGTTTTAAAAAGTAACACACAATCCTGGCTTGGACAGAAATGGAATATTTTTAAATAATTTAGTTTTAAACATTTTCTAAGAAACTTATTGCTGTAACCTCAATGTAACGAGCAAATAGTTCCTTATTTTTTAAAATGTTATTTTCAAAAATTTAAATCTGGCTTACTCGCATGGTGGATTGACTGTGATTGAAACATACTTATATTTATAATAAAAGCAGTGTCAACTGTATTAATCGCACTGCACCAAGTTAGTGCTCTTAAATATATTCAGGAATAAAATGTGCTTTAAACATTTTGTTCATGGCATAGTTGAATGGATTCTCAGGATAAAGTAGTTTCCAAAATGGGCACAATTGACACCTGTTTTCCTAATTATATCCAAGGCAGTAACTCAACCCCTCTATTTTAATTTCTCATCCAACACTTCATGATCTTCCTAAACCAGCTGAAGTACGATTATTGAAATATGTCTCTTGTAATTGTCAACCAGGCTCCACCATCTCTAATTAGTGCAATCAGTCTTTGCAGATTAGATGTAGGAAGTAAGTGGTGAAGTATGATCCTTTAAAACCATCTAAATAAAATGCATTTTCCTGAATGTGGTATTTATTTAGGTAGTAAGTTACAAGAATTCATCATCTTTATCCTTCAAGTAAAAGTGCTTCAGTCTGTGTCTGGTTTAGTATCAAGCCATATATAGGAAACTATTCCTTTCAGATCATCATTTAATTCAGTCATCAGTGGCTAAGCTAACTTTGTCATGGTTACTAAACTTAGAGGATGCAAATATTTAAGAAGGATAAAAACTGGATAACTTCTGGTAAAATTTTTTTTAATTAAACATGGTACGAAAACATTAAAACTGAAATTTGATACTCAGGACACCCATTTTGTTTAAGGTCTTGCTGAATGGAAGAAGTAACATTTCACATTGCAGAAATGAATAGTAAAACATTTAAGACAGTTGCTAATAACTGATATCATGTAAACACCACTAAAAATATCCTACTAAGGCTTAAATTTGAAAATCTTGTGGAAAGTGGAACTGTTTTGTTTTATTGATACTGTTGCTATACATTGCAGAATAAGGATGCCACAATTGTAAATTCCATACTTTCCATTATATTGCATTGTATAATGAGAGTCTGCATCTGATATAAGCAGCTGCAGTTTTAAGTCACATTCTGCCATATGACCCACAAATTTGCTTTGATATAATCCTCAAGACAATAAAAGACTTCCTGTCACAGCATGCAGGGAAGCAATGAGAGAATCTTACTGCCTGACCTCAAGTGATGTAAAATTGGTTCCTAGTAGAGAAGGCCAGAGAAAATATCGCTTCCATCCATATCTACAGGATGTTGTAAAATGTTGCAATTATCTTGTTATTAAAGTTGACACTTTAACACTACATGAAAGAGTTTTCATCAATGTGTAAGACTGAACTGCAATAATCTTAGTTTTCTGCCTTAATTACATTCCCACAGGCTATTTCCTTGCATAATGAATTAGTTTATTTAATAGCTATTTATCGAAAAGGGTGTGAGGAATAGATTGGAAAAAAGATGCGACAAATTGCTGCTCAGAAAGTGAGATTTTAAACAGGTTCAGTACATTTTTTTTGTTTGATTAGTCCCATCTGTTGTGTTATCTTGTGGCCCCAAGGCTCCATTTATGTAATTGTGACATGACTGCTAAAATCAGGACAACACAAATAATTTACTTAACTGAATCATTGCATTGTGGAATTTTGTGACACGCAGTGTGTCGTGGTTTCCTGCTTAAAAAAAAAATTGGCTGAACTTTCAGAGTCACACAGCTTTTGTTGCTCTACCACTGCAAAGCTTCTTAATTGGATACTTTGTGAGGGTGCAAGACAAATGTCTTTATATATCATACACTAGATCGACTTGACAACTTTGACAGATTGATAAATTCTAAGTAAACTAACAAATTCAATTCTGAGGCTTTTCAGAGAAGGTACTTTCTTGATCCAAATATATATGGGTCACCTTGTAAATAAGAAGTATGTCGATAAAGAACATGACAAAATTGGGGCATAAAAACAGAGAACTAAAATTGAGTTAACTGCCTATCTCAAAAAAGTTTGTGGCAATCTTGCTTTATTCATTATTGTGAAATATTGAAATCCTTGTGTGGCCTCTTACATCATTGGCCATCCTCTGATTTCGATTAGGGTGGTTACATTCGGTACCACAAAATGAGCTTTCTGAGTTGGAGAACTGCTTTGTCAATTTAGATCAGATCAATAGTTGTGCAGCATCTGCTATAGGATCCAACTGCAAAGCATTTTTAGTGGAGATTTAAAAAGTTAACCTATTTTTCTGAAAAATGTACCATATGTTTTTGTTTTTATGCCAACAAATTTATTGTTTGTATGTTTAAATGCAGCATACATGGCAAAAATAAAATTTTGTACAAAAGTTACATTGGTGCACACTTCTTAAAAAGAAGAAAACTTGAGCCATCCAGAGAAATTAGGATTACACAATTGTATTTATATTGCCTGCATTTATATTTCCAATTACCTTTTGGCCTCATTTCCATTTAACAGTGTTTAATGTTGCTGATAGTTTCCACTGGGTATTAGCAGATTTTGCACAGCACTTTTAAGAAGAATTGAGAGTTTAAATGTCTAGTTTACAAAGCTTTGCAGCATAATAATAAAAATGCTCTCTGCTCCTTCAAAATTATTTTGGCTCATTTACATGCACAAGAACTACAAGACATAAACCTTTTAGAATTGCAAATCTTAAGTAGCAGAGTAAGTACTACAGCTTGGTATTATACAAATCGGTCATTATAACCCATTAGCCTTCCTGATTCAAAACTGCAGGAAGCTTTTTAAAATACTAGTGGGCCATTGTCATGAGCCCCACATATTTTGGAAATTATGGAAACCTTGCATTTGTATCTATTCACGTGAGCTTTCCATAAAGTATGCATTGTAGAGTAAGGGTTAAGAGTGAGCCCAGTATGAGAATTATGCCTTCAGTTTCAAGAGGAATCACCCTTCTTTGCCCCAAAATGTTTGTTCAGTTCAAATCATGAACTTGCATGCAACTATGAAAGGAAGCATTCCTGCATTGAAATTTTCAAGCTTGAAAAACAACAAGCTGATTTCAACTTGGGCCATTTAGCCTATTTGTCACAAAAAGTATTAGAATTGATCTAGGGAATGAGACATTGTGTTCCACTGCACACATGATTTAATTGTGATACCAGGCTCACTGCATTCCGTGCTCTTGTGCATGAGTTGTGAAAGCAAAAGTTCAGGCAGCAATTAATCCTCAGACTCCTCCCCCGCTTTTGTTTCGATTTTTGTCCTGCGAATGTTCTGTATTGTTGTTAAAAACTTGGCAAGTGTAAATGGTAACGCAGTATTTTCTGGACTTCACTGACCGGGCTGGCATTTATTGTCTGTCTATCCCCAGCTGCTCTCAGAAAGCAGCAATGGGCTGTCTTCTTGACTGATGAGGATCAATTAGAGTTGCTTGCCAATCCACTTCAGTGTGATATTTAAAGAGTCAGTCATGTTGGTGTGGGCCTGGAGCCACAGGACCTACTTTCCTAAAGGGCATTATTGAATCACTTGGGTTTTGACAACAGTCTTGATATTGCCAATCTTGTAAACAGTTCTCTCTTCAGTTGTTGTCCTTCTCGCCTTCAAATCTGCCATCATCACTTCCCTCTTCCAAAAAGGAACACTTGATCCCACTTGTCCTTGCAAACTATTAATCTTCGACCTTCCTTCCCTCTCCAAACTCCTTGAACATAGCTCCCAAATCCATCTTTTCTAGAAAGCTTTTTGCTAGCAATCGATCTGGGGTTCCATCTTTCCCAGAAATTCATGTTGGTAGCCCTCCAATCTGGTTTCTGCCCCTGTCATCATACCAGAATGGCTCTTAGCAAAGTCACAAATTACATCCCATGTGACTGTGTCAAAGGAAGCATTCCTTCCTCGTCCTTCTTGACCTGTCTGCAAACTTTGACACATATAACCACACCATCCTTCTCCAAAGCCTCTCCACCATCATCCCACTAGGGAGGGGGGGAGTCTGTACTCACATTTCCATTTCATCTATCTACTCATAGTCAATGAATCACTTGCAGTGGCTTCTCTTCCAGCTTCCACATCATGACCTTTGTTGTCTCAAGGAACTATTCTTGCTACTCTCTCATCTTGGGGGTGGCACACCGGTTAGCATTGTTGTTTCACAATGCCAGGGACCCAGTTCAATTCCCAGCTTTGGCCACTGTTTGTATGGGATTTGAACATATGAAAATACAACCATATGAATGAGGAATAGGCCATTTAGCCATTTTAATAAGGTCATGACTATCAAGATCAAATTGTAACATCAAATCTGCATTCCCCCTACCCCCAATAACCTATCACTCCTTATGTTTCCCAAGAAACTATCCACTACTGCCTTTAAAAATGTTCAACCCACTCTGCTTCCACAACTTTTTACATAGAATTCCAAAGACTCTCAAATCTCTGATTGAAATGGTTACGCCTCATCTCAGTTTTAAATGGGCAACCCCTGTTAAACAGTGACCCTTAGTTCGAGATTCTTAGACAAGGTGAATCATCATCTCCACATCCATCCTGTCAAGACCCCTCAGGGTCTTTTATGTTTCAATCAAGTCACCACTTACTCTTCAAAACTAATCTAAAGTGATGATTAGATTCTCTCTTAGCAAAGATGACCATTGTCTGGCACTGGTGTTATGAATCACTTTTGACATAAAAATCCAAGTGTGAATGTTGTCCAGGTCTTGCAGCGCATGAGCACAGACTACTTCAATATCTGAGGAATGGTGAATGGTGGTGAACACTCTGCAAGCATCAGTAAACATCCCCACTTCTGACTATGGAGAGAAAGTCATTGATGAAGCAGATGATTGGTCCCAAGACCCATTACCTAACTCCTGCCAGCATGATAATGCACTGTAAAAAATTTTCATTCTTGCAAATCTTTCAAGATGGCAACTGAGTTGCACTAATAGTTTCTAGTATAACTAATTGGCAATGTTTATAAATAATTCATTGACAATTTTTCATACCTGCACATAGATTTATTTCTGGGTACAAGAAATATTACTAGCTTGTTTGATTAATTTATTGACCATGCAGGTTGGAGTAGGACAATTTATTGGAGAGAGAGAGAGCAATACATCAACAAAAGTAAACCATTCATCATTCTTTCAAAAACAATGTTCTAACTTCAGCAATCAAGATCTCAATATGTGTGCGTGTTTAACCTGAACGGATGCAAACCATCCTGTAGATATTTTTTAACTATTGTTTATAATGTGTCTGCCAGGCTCTGGAGTCAGTCCTTATTACTTTGAAAGTTACCGGTCCTTTGGAACATTAGAAAACCTTGAGGCAATCTACAATGATTTATACAAGTCACTCCCTAGGTTCCAGAAAAACAGAGCATTCCGAATGACTGTAGATTAGTAAGGCTGCCATAATACCCAAAATGTAGACCAAGGGGTAAGATTCATTCAACTTGCTGTCATTCATTCCACCTTTCCTTTTAATAAAATGAGAATGTTTCACTAATAGAAGTAAAGCAAACTGACATGGTCTGAGCTGTTAAAATGTTGAAGGAATACGCTACAGAATCCTTTCCGTATAAGAGATGCATTAAACATTTATGAGCGTTCCAAAGATTGAAAGGTGATGTATATATTTAAGAATCAATCTCCTTGTCGCAATGCTGAGCCAAGTACAATTTAAGCTTAATAAAGTGCATACTTAATTTGCCAATAAATATTATGCTTCATTAAAGCCTGTACTTCTGGACTTCATTATAATACTGAATGTAAGTCGAACATTGGAATTCAGTGCTTGAATCAGGATTATGCTTGGATCGTGTGCAAATGTCTGCAATCAACTGCAGTCCAGGTGATGAGATTGCTTCTACACAGAGCAACTGAGTTTTCACTGAAAATAATGGGATTTAAAACCAAACAGTAAATCTGTAGACTGCCCATTTTCTGTTGTGCTGGTCTATGTGACCTTCTAATGCTTTGATATAGCTGCTTCGGAAAATGATCATGCAGCCATAGATAAATCAACCTAAAAGCATAGTTGAAATCAGGAATTAAAATAGAAACATTGTAACTATTGAGAACATTGTAATATTATCAAAAAATCTGACAAATGTAATTTATGGAGGTAATTTTGCTAGTTGCGATATTGTTCTTGAGTTCCATAAGTTACTCATATCAGACTAAAATGAATTTATTTACATTAGTCCATAATTCCAAGATCTAGTCTTCAGTGTTGTCAGAGAACAATTATTTCAGGATGTTGCAGTCCATTATATTGGAGTTGTTAACAATACGGTGATTTATAGAGCTTCACTTGGATTAGGAAATTGCCAATTTAAATATAATTGTCTTTAAAAGTGTGCATTTAAAAGACATACTGTCTCGATTCAGGGAACGGGCGGGATTCTCCAATCTTATCTGTACCCACCTCATTGCCAGTAAGAATGGAGAATTTGGTGCTCAGCCAAAACTCCATTCATTGTAATGGCACTGGGTAGTCCCAGCCACGGATGAGGTCAGGGGTCTTTGGCGAACATTTCATAAAGTCGTTACAACACAAAATTAGGCCATTCTGTCCATCAAGCCCATGTCAGCTCTATGTAGATCAGCCCAGTCTGTCCCTGCTCGGTCCCTATAGCCTTGAGTTTACTTCCTTCAAATGAACACCCAATTTCCTTCTGAAATCATTGACCATCTTCACTTCCATCCCCCTTTGTAGGCATAAAAAATCCAAGCCAATAGTATTTATAATTGTATTTACCACTATCATTTGAACAAACCTTTTGTCAGTGTAGAATTATCTGATGCCTGAATTAATTTTCATCAACTAATCCCATTTCCTGAAAATGGATGCAAAAAAAATCTCCCACATCTTTTTGATTTGGCTTTGATTAGAAGCAATACTGGAATTTTATGGCATTGAAGTGGAATCCTTCTTTCCTGAATGTATTTAGTTCTAATACTTAAATTTTATTTTGGATTTAAACATTTTTCTTTTATTTCCTCAACCCAGAGCTTGATAGTGGTAGTAAATAGCTTGAGAGAATGCAGCAGCGCAAGATCATTGTAGAAATGTTACTCTTGAAGTACTTTTTTGAAATTCTAAGGACCCGAAGCCGCGGAGACAACCTGGTTCAACATCTTATAGAAACCCTTTCTCTGCCTTAAGTCCTGAAATTATCTGTCAAAATATGTACAATACGTGTAAGACAATACAAACAAATAGTAGCACAAGTCGTAACTAAGGCCTCATCACATCGACCACCATTCATCACCTTTCCCGCTCGATGGGAAAATTGGATTTCGTAGGACAGAGCATTTTCTGGTGAAGATATTAGAAAAGTACCTAAAAGAGATTAGGAAGTACTGAGCACTTCAGCAGTCCTTTTAACTAAAATTCCACAAAATTATGTCTCTCCTTATCTTAAAGATAAACTGAAGAACACTTGTTTCCATTCCAATTAACGATGTCCCAGTACATGATGTAGAAATGATATTCCTTATTATCAGGATTGTTTTATAATTAATCAGACCTATAAAGCTTTGATAATTTGTGGGATGAAATAGCATCAGTTCATTTCAGCAAAGAGATTGCAAAGCAGGGTATTGTTTTTACTCAGTGGGCGGGATTTTCAAGGCCTGAAAATCCCCCCTGAGGTCAACAGACCTTTGCATGGTCTGTGTTTGACTTGCTACAATTCCTATGCCAAGAGGGGCAAGAAAATTCTACCCACGTTTCTTGTTCAAAATAACAACACAATGTTTTTATGCATCAAGTTGCTAAATGTACGTATTGCTCTAGAAAGTTACTAACCTTTTTGAAATATGTTTTTCCTAACAAATAATTCCTTAAATTATAACAGGGGTAATACTGCATACAAAGTATTATATCAATTGTAAAGTGATTTGATTTGATCAGGTGTAGTGAAAGGCAATATATAAATTTAAGATCATTCTTTACTCAATTTATTTTTAATTCTGAGAGCACTGGTCTATTTAGCTTGTCTTCAATCTTATTCTTTTCAACTTGATGGCAGTCAACACAATCTACACAGGGGTTTGAATTTGTTTAAAAATTTCTCAATGTAAAAATACTGTTGGTTAATATTTACTTTTGTTGATAAATTCTCTATCCTTTTTCTCATGAAGGAAGATCTGTACTTGTTCTACTATTCTGTCCTGATCCTTCTATATGCATGTGATATAAAATAGGCTTGGTCAAAATAATGATTGGCACTCCCTTGGGCTGCCAGTGCTATTTTGGAACTGGTAACTAAGCTGGCCATGTACATATTGTTCTGCCTTCTCCTTTCCTTCCTGCTTGACACCCCATTCCTCGTTTGATTCTTCCCAGAAAGCTCCAGCTAAATTGAGAGTTTCATTTATAATTTTGCCTTTTCTCTTTATACTTATTTTCCAGCACCATTTATTGTGGCAAGCTTTGAAATGAATTACAAGAAGGGGATTTTTAAAAAAGACAAGTAGCAGATTGAAGCTTTTTTTTTAATGTATTTTTTGCACTGAAATCCAGTGGGAGTTGACATGGAAACAAATGTCTTCTGTTTGAACGTATAAATTTTAGTAATCTCTCTTCCTATCAAATAGGACTTCCAAAGCTTCCTGTACTGTTGGCAATGTTGCCTATTGAAAGTGACTAGCCAGGACTGAATAGTCCCTACTGCAATGGTAGCTTAACAGCTTGGAGTTTCACTTTATCATCTTATGTCGAAAGAGCATGGGTTTATTTTGACATTTTAATTGTTGTTAGTTATCTCTTCTAGACATGAACTAGTGGAAAGAATTTTTTTTTATTCCATATTTTGTTTTATTAAATTGGTCAATAGCACTTCTGATAAGTGTGTTAACAACAAAGTGTGCCTAGCTGATCTTGTGCATATATTTTGTGGGACATTCAATGATTTGTCTGACATTCACATGCAGCACTGATGCCTGGTGACATTGTGAAGTCTCAAAGCAAACTCAGGCATATATATTTGCAAGCATGACAAAGGGTTGGAGTAACCATCCTTAACAAGTGCAACTATATTGACAAAATCACATAATTGTTGCAATGAAGGGGGAAGCCATTGGGCCCATCATGTGTGCACTAGTTCTGAGCAATTCACTTAATAAGAAGTCTCACAACTCCAGGTTAAAGTCCAACAGGTTTATTTGGAGCAAAAGCCACTAGCTTTTGGAGCGCTTGCTGCCCCTTCATCAGGTGAGTGGGATTTCAGTTCACAAACAACATATAAAGACACAAACTCAATTTACAAAATAATGGTTGGAATGAAAGTCTTTACAGGTAATCAACTCTTAAAGGTACAGATAGTGTGAGCGGAGAGAGCATTAAGCACAGGTTAAAGAGATGTGTGTTGTCTCCCGGCAGGACAGTTAGTGAAATTTTGCAAGCACAGGCAAGCCGTGGGGGTTACAGATAGTGTGACATGAACCCAAGATCCCAGTTGAGGCGGAACTTGGCTATTAGTCTCTGCTCAGTGACTCTGAGCAGCGACAATGAAACAGCCAATAAACCAAAACAGCCAACAGAGAGATCTGCGGTGCAGCAACTGAAGAGGAAAGAGCCAAATTGGGCTCCCCCGGAAGGCCGCTGCCATCAATGTGACATGTATGCCCAAGCCATCAGGCGGTGCGTCAACACCAGATTCATCAGCCGCAGTCAGAAGACAGCCCCAAGCGTCACCCAAGCATCACGCACTTCATCCATGCTCTCAAGGCCAATTGTAACATTGTCATCAAATTAGCAGAATGGATTACTGTAAAGAAATGTACTGATAACTGAACAACGAGAAACACTACAGACAGTCATTCACAGATCTGACCAAAGAACACACCTGTCAACTCAACAGACTGATCAAGACCTTTGATCTGAACTTTCAGAGCACCCTCCATGGTCTCATCCCAAGTACTTCCCACTTTGTGTATCTTCGGGAGGCAGTAGAGATCTCCAAAGCAAACACACCTGGCCGTCTCATCTTATCAGGCAATGGGACCCTGTGCAAGAACCTCTCTGGCTACGTCGAGGGCATCCTGTAACCCATTGTACAAAGAACCCCCAGCTTTTGTCACGATACTACGGACTTCCTACAGAAACTCTGCACAGTTGAAACAGTTGAACCAGGAGCACTCTTCGTCACAATGGATGTCTTGGCACTCTACACCAGCATCCCCCACGATAATGGCATTACTGCAACTGCCTCAGTACTCAACACTGATAACTGCCAGTCTCTAGATGCAATTTTACAACTCATCCGCTTCATCCTGGACCACAATGTCTTCACCTTCAACAAACAGTTCTTCATCCAGACACACGGAACAGCCATGGGGACCAAATTCACATCTCACTATGCCAACATCTTCATGCACAGGCTCAAACAAGACCTCCATCACCGTACAGGACTTTCAACTGATGCTATACACCAGATAAATCGATGACATTTTCTTCCTTTTGGACTTATGGTGAACAATCACTGAAACAACTTGATGATGACATCATCAAGTTCCATCCTACCATGAGACTCACCATGGACTATTCTCTGGAATTGGTTGCATTCTTGAACACATATCTCCATCAAGGACAGTCACCTCAGCACTTCACTGTACCGCAAGGCCAACCTCACGATGCTGCACTTCTCCATCTTCTACCTTAAACACACTAAAAAAGCCATCCCCTACAGACAAGCCCTCCGTATACGGAGGATCGCAACAGACACCTCCCAGATGCTGAAGGATGCCCACATAAGAACAGGATACGGCGTTCGACTCATCGATTGACAGTTCTGACGTGCTACAGCAAAAAACCGCACCTACCTCCTCAGAAGACAAACACGGGATATATCGTCCACTACTTCCCTGGAGTGGAGAAAGTACAACATCTTCTCTGGACCCTTCAACATGTCATTGATGAAGACGAACATCTCGCCAAAGCCATCCCCACATCAAATTAATAGTGTTCTGTGCCAACTTTTCTCCAAGTAGTACCAGCGATGGGCAATCTATTTGTGTATAGAAACTACATATGCATTGTTTTCAATGAGATGGCACTGTCCATCATTGGGCTGTACGAGACCCCAAGTTTGCAATCCAATGCAACTTTTTGCCTTTAAACAACTGCACAACCTCAAATCGACCATCGTCTGCAGCAAACTGCCCAGCCTTCCAGAGAACAGTGACCATAATACCACAAACCCTGCCACAGCAAATTTAATGTAACTTCTTTGCTTTTGGACTCTATGCCCCTATTAATGAACCTTAGGACACACTATGCTTTATTTAACACTTTCTCAACCAGTCCTGCCACCTTCAATGAATTGTACACCTGTACATTGAAGTCCCTCTGCTCCTGCATCTCCTTTAGAGTGGTGCCCTTTATTTTTGATTACCTTTCCATGTTCCTGCTATCAAAATGAGAAGATGCACGTTTTTCTACATTGAATTGCACTTGCCACTTGTCTGCCTATTTCCAACAATTTGTCAATGTTCAATTGAAGTTTTACACTAGTTTTGTTACAGTTGACAGTGCTTCCATGTTTCCTATCATCTGCAAACTTTGAAATTGTGTCCTGCATACTTCAGGTCATTTTGGGTGTATCTACACCACTTGGATTGCAGCAGTTCAGGAAGGCTACTTGTAACCTGCTTCTTGACGGCATTTAGGGATGGGTAGTAAATGTGTAGCCAGTGATGCCCACATGCAACCGATGAAGTTAAAAGAAAAAGCAAGAGCCCCAACACCGACTCTTGTGGAACTCCATTACAAACCTTCCTACAGACCAAAAAACATACATTAAACGACAGGAAACAGAATAGTCATTAATTAATTAGGTATCCAAATTGCTACTGCCCCTTTCATTCCATGAGCTGTAACTATTCTCACAAGTCTGTTGTCTGGCACTACATCAAATTGCTTTTGGATGTCCATATATACCACATCAAAAGCACTGTCCTCATTAGCAATCTCCATTGCCTCTTCAAGTTAATTAAACATGATTTTTCCCTTAAGAAATCCATGCTGGATTTCTTTAATTAACCCAGTCTTGTGACTATTAATTTTGTCCCGAGTTATTCTTTCCAGAAGTTTCCCCACCACCAAAATTAAATTGTCTGGTCAATTGAACAAGGGTATAACATTTGCAGTTCTCCAATCCACACCCAAGTCTAAGAGAGACAAAAAAATGATGGCCAGAAATACATGCAATTCATAATGATGGGTCTAAATTCATATCCAATAGATCTATTGCTAAGCGTTACTGCACAGTCCTGTTAGCTACAAACATATTTATTAGAATTGTGTAACAGTAACAAGTTGCCTTTATGATATGATTTATCCTCATGGTGCATTGTGTCCACTTATGTATGGGCTGCCCAATGCATGATGTCTCGTTCTACCTATCTAACTTATGAATGGTTTTTCACAATTCAATGGCTGATGGTTGAGTGATGCACAGTGTGTTAGAAATTCATTCTGGAAATTGTGCTTAAAAAAAACAGCGAGATTTACCAGCATTTTGGGAACTTAGATTGTTTTTGGGAGAATCCAGGTCTATATGTATGGTTTTATTTTAAAAAAAACAAAAGCATGGTGGACAACATTTCCCTGGTGCATTCTTAATGGCAACACATCAATAAATCAACTTGTCAACCAATCAGCACTCTTTACTCTTGCATTATAACTTGTTGCTCCCTTTGAGATTTGGCATTCTGGCATCTACCCTGATGGACGTAAGAAGAAAAACTTTGACTCTTTATTCCGCAATATTGAAGTTCAGTACCAGCAAATGACTATTTGTTTTCACTCGGTGTTCCTCAATAAAAGTCAGTAAGGGGAGAATAGTTGAATAAGAACATAAGAAATAGGAGCAGGAGTAGGCCATCTAGCCCTTCGAGCCTGCCCCGCCATTCAATAAGATCATGGCTGATCTGTTGTGGCTCGGTTCCACATTCCCGCCCTCTCCCCATAACCCTTAATCCCCTCTCTTATCAAAAACCCATCAACCCACGTCTTAAAAATATTTAGCGAGGCAGCCTCCACCACTTCAACGGGCAGAGAATTCCAGAGATTCACCACCCTTTGAGTGAAGAAGTTCCTCCTCAACTCCGTTCTAAACCGTCCCCCCTTTATCTTTATCTTGAATATTCCAAAAGTGAGGGAAGAAAAAGTGCTGATTATACATAGAACCCCTCAGTACCTGAAGGAGGCCATCTACATTATATATATTCATGAGTTGTGATTGTCTTTCCATATTCCGCTGTTGTTTACTGTGTAAATTCCACAGCACAGATAGAATTCATGTTTATGCAGCGTGAGGCTTATTATACATCTGCAGATTAATTTACTGACCCACTAGATTGCTGAAAAGCTCTTGTTTCTTCTCCAGGTGTAGCGGTCTACCTTCTTAAATCTGTTGCATCTTATAAATAACGACACTTCCCTTGAGACACTATTTATGATATTGTTGACCTGAAATGGAGGCATTTGGAACACATGCTCACTACTAAACTTGTGTTCCCATCCCAACTTTCCAACAACCCTTTTTCTGAAAGAAAACTTCTGTGATTTTCCTATTATTAGTGCTTCAAACCTTCATTTGCTCAAATATGAGATGTTATTAAAATGTATTTTTTCAAAAATAATTAACAAGTCTATTTGAAGGACTCCATCTTGAATTTTTTTTACCGTTAACTAGAACACTCAATCAAAACATTATCAGCACAAAGGAACAATTGTTCTGTCAATTATAGAAGTAGGAAAATAACCTTCAGCATAGTTTGGCAAATTAATTAATTATGTGGTATGGTACTGAGCTAATCCAGACTTTAAAAGTTTCAAATTCAATGCTAATTTCTTGAAGTAACTTTGAGTGGATCACATATAGGGAGGTCACAAGCGTGGTTCCCATCATCTTCCATCTATTTCCCCTTATACTGTAATTGTCTGTTTAGTAATGGAAGCAAAGTAACAGTTTGTTTTATAATGACCTGGGCTTCTTGTGCGTAAAACATTATCGTGAGGTCCATTCTGTTAGTGTCAATTTCCTCCAACAATGTTTTAAAGATTTGCTAAAGCAGCAGAATCATATCAATAGAACCTCTCAAAATGTAGATACATTTTGGACTTTGGAAACCAAGCTCGTTCTCCTCCACATCCACATATTGTGTGAACTAAGACTGAGCTACATTAAACAATTCATGGTGTATGACTGTGGTATTCTTTTAGTGAATGATTAAACAAGTATGACAAAATCAAACCTCCGATTTTTGCACCAGATTTTTTTTTGAAGATTTTATGGCCCCATTTAGTCAACCATTTTATAGTCAAAAAACAACATGAATCATGGCATTATGTAATATTTAGCCAATTTGTAGTTCCAACTGCAGGAAATCTGTTCGTACTTTTGCTATTTGTATGGTACATGGTATCGCACTGGGACTTGTACAGTATTCCATTTCCATTTCTTTGATCTTTACAATACACTCACAGTACAAAATAGACTGCATTTTCCAATTTCTTCATTACTTTTCGGCAGTACCTTTTGCACAACAGAACTGAATAAGAAGTTGTTCTACTTTCCTCTAATAATCCCAACT
Source organism: Carcharhinus amblyrhynchos (assembly GCF_965287045.1). Taxonomy (NCBI): domain Eukaryota; kingdom Metazoa; phylum Chordata; class Chondrichthyes; order Carcharhiniformes; family Carcharhinidae; genus Carcharhinus; species Carcharhinus amblyrhynchos. Next base: position 94,460,996 of record NC_137326.1, on the reverse strand, counting down.
TCATATATAAATATTGAATTAAATTAAAAGAGAAACAAGGGTCACTTATCTCTTTGCCCAGCAGTCTGCCTCAGTTGTAGGTTATTTAACCTTTAACAATGAAAGCTTTATCAAGCATTTCTCCTTTTGCCATACATTATAGGATAATAACAATAATGGGGTCTCCACCTTTTGGGCTCCAGCCCAGTCTGCATCCTGATTGCTTTGAATGACAGCAAAGAAAAAAAAAATGTGCTCGTTTTGAATCTGGAAAATTAGTCTATGGCAGTACTGTTGCAAATATTGTTGCAGTTGCTAGTCATATTTTAAAACTTGATAATTAGTAGAAAACTATGTGCACATTATTCCTGTGCACCCTGACATGTTGACAATGTTAAATAATGAAGCAGTTCAGTTTGGACCAGAACAACCCGACATGGAACACCTGCATTCCTTGTTAAAGCTGTAATTTCAAAACCTCCTTTCAAAAAAAAGTTACTAATATCTGCTCTCAGTCATGTGTCTTTTTTTTTGTTTAAATTCATTCCTTTTCGATCGTTGTTTCATGTTTTAGTCCATCAGTGGACAAAGCATTTTATAATCAATATGGAAAGGTTTGTAATCAGGGAACATTTCTGGCTCTTTTACGGTCTACTAGCTCCGTAGCTAAAACACATTCTGCAGTGTTTGACTCCTCATCAAAAGAATTTAACATGGATTTTGTTCTTTCTGACTTTTTCTAAAGAGTGAGCTGTGCAGTTCAATGGGAAAGGGCGGGGAACCTGGTTAAAAGGCTTTTGTTGCTGCTGGGATGCCTTTTCTTGGAGCAACCAAAGAGTGAGATTGAAAGCAGCCATGTGGAACTTTTAACTTTATATTTAAAATATTGGATTATCATAGTATGATACTGCACAGAAGGAGGTCATTTTGTTGACTGTGCCTCTGCCAGCTCTTTGATAGAGCTATCCAATTAATCCCACTTCACTGCCCTTTCACCATAGCCCTCTAATCTTTTCTCTTCAAGTATTTATCCAATTTTAATGTTAGTATTGAATCTGCTTCCATTACCCTTTCAGGCAATACGTTCAAAGTCACAGTTACTCAAAGCATTTTCAAAAATCCTCATATCTGTCATTCTTTTGCCAATCATCTTTAACTCTGTGGTTACTAAACCTTCTGCCACTAACTCCTTATTTGCTCCATTGAAACCTTACATGATTTTGAACATCTCCATCAAACCCCCTCTTAATTTTGTACAAAAGTGAAACTCAAGCTGTGGGCACTGGAATTATGAAATAAAACCAGAAAATGCTGCAAATACTCAACAGGTCAGGTAGCAAATATGGACAGGAAAATAGTATTAACAATCCGAATTTTCAGGATGGGGAGCACTAGGCAGCTGTTGTCCTGGGAGTGAGAAGTTTCTGAAGCCCCGTTGCCATTTCACACTCAGTTGAGTTCTGAACTACAGCACGTGGGACTTTGATCCGCACTTGGATGGAGTCTGGCTTTGGGAGCTATCGGCAAATCAGATTGGCTGCCAGTTTTCCAGCCCATCCAGACACAGTGCTGCAGTGGCTGGAATAGGTATTGCAGTGCCATTCCTGGGACTGCACATCATGTAAGTGGTCATCACCAGTGGTCCTGGGGGGGGGGATGGCGTAGTGGATGTCCTGAGTGGTCAGGAGGGGATGATGTGGATGTTGGGGGTTAGGCTAGTTTGTGGGCTGGAGCTTCCCGGCCCCAAGGGATGGATATTTCTGGTGTGAATAAGCTTTCTGATTGAGGCACTCCAAAACCCTTCCAACCCGAGGTCGAAGGTGTGAATTTTTTCTGTTTCATAGAATCGTAGAATCCCTACAGTACACAATGCAGACAAAAGGCAGGGAATTATAGGCTGGTTAGTTTAACGCCTGTAGTTGGAAAAATGTTAGAATCCATCATCAAAGAAGAAATAACGAGACACCTAGAAAAGAACGGTTTGATCAAGCAGACGCAGCACGGATTCATGAAGGGGAAGTCGTGTTTAACGAATTTATTGGATTTCTATGAGGATGCGACTAGTGCGGTAGACAGAGGGGAACCAGTAGATGTGGTGTTTTTAGATTTCCAGAAGGTGTTTGATAAGGTGCCTCACATAAGGTTGCTGCAAAAGGTTAGGGTGCACGGAGTTGGAGGTAAGGTGTTAGCATGGATAGAGGATTGGTTGTCTAATAGGAAGCAGAGAGTTGGAATCAATGGGTGCTATTCTGGTTGGCAGTTGCTGACTAGTGGAGTGCCACAGGGATCAGTGCTGGGGCCTTAACTGTTTACCATTTACGTAGATGATCTGGAGGAGGGGACTGAGTGTAGGGTAACAAAATTTGCTGATGACAAAAAGATGAGTGGAAAAGCAAATTGCGCGGAAGGCACGGAAAGTCTGCAGAGAGATCTGGAGAGGCTGAGTGAGTGGGTGAGGACCTGGCAGATGGAGTATAATGTTAGCAAATGTGAGGTTATCCACTTGGGTAGAAATAATAGTAGGAGGGATTATTATTTAAAGGGCGAAAAGCTGCAGCATGCTATGGTGCAGAGGGACCTGGGGGTCCTTGAACACGAATCGCAAAAACCCAGTCTGAAGGTGCAGCAGGTGATCAAGAAGGCGAATGGAATGTTGGCCTTTATAGCAAGGGGGATAGAATATAAAAGCAAGGGGGTCTTGCTGCAACTGTACAGTGCACTGGTGAGGCTGCAACTGGAGTACTGTGTGCAGTTTTGGTTGCCGCATTTGCAAAAGGATATATTGGCCTTGGAGGGAGTGCAGAGAAGGTTCACTAGGCTGATACCAGAGATGAGGGGGTTAGCCACTGAGGAGATACTGAATAGACTGGGTCTGTACTCGATGGAGTTTAGAAGGCTGAGGGGGGAATCTTATAGAGACATATAAGATAATGAAGGGGCTAGATAGGGTAGAGGTAGAGAGATTCTTCCTGCTTAGAAAGGATAGCAGAACTAGAGGGTACAGCCTCAAAATAAGGTTGGGGGGGGGCAGTTTAGATCAGAGTTGAGGAGGAACTTCTTCACTCAAAGGGTGGTGAGTCTCTGGAATTCTCTGCCCATTGAAGTGGTGGAGGTTACCTCGCTGAATATATTTAAGTCATGGGTAGATAGGTTTCTGATAGACAGAGGAATTAAGGGTTATGGGGAGAAAGCGGGAAAGTGGAGCTGATCCACTTCAGATCAGCCATGATCTTGTTGAATGGCGGGGCAGGCTCGAAGGGCTAGAAGGCCTATTCCTGCTCCTATTTCTTATGTTCTTATTAACCTTACTTATTTACCCTACTAACACCGTGACACTAACCTGCCCTTAGTCATCAGGTGCCTGTCAGCCTAAGAATTGAGACTGAATGGGAAAATGCCTTGAGCCATTTAAAGGCCTTAATCAGGACGACAGCAGGGTCCCCATCCTATGTCTTGTTGGTGCCACTGAGCTAGTGTAGTGCTTATGCTGTTTTTTTGGGCAAATTTCTCGTGGGCTCCTCCACAGTGGGCTTTTCCTCTTCAGAGGCAGCTCACCATCGGTCATCAGTGGTGGACATTTCTTGCTTGTCGCACCACCAGGACCAGAAATCCTGCTGGTGGGAAAGACTGGAGAATTCCACCCTTTAATACTGTGGAATCCCTTTCAAATGAGCAGAATGTCGAGAATGTAAGAGGCTTGCTTTACAGAAAAGGAAAAGGCAAAGTAAAGAAATGATTATATTGCACAGGTACAAGTAGTTGTGTTGAAAAATTGATTATTGAATGAAGTGATTATATTGGAGGTGCAGTTATTTGAAAATAGTGAAGCCTGGACATCTGATTGAAATGATATCCAAAGATGGAAATGATTATAACCAGCCTGCTCGATAAAGACTTGCACATGTTTCAGCTCCTTATATTTATAATCATTGAGAAGCATTAGATCACCATGGAATCAATATCCATGCAGTGACTAGATATCAGTATTACAAATCCCCTAGTGTTCTTGCCCAGATTTCAGAATTTTAATTGTTTCCTTTGTGCATCTTTGTACTCAGGGTTCCCCAGTGGAACAAGAATTATTTTGAGTTTAAAGCAAGACGGAGAAGAAACTTAAATTGAAAGCAGCCTGTCTTTTAGCCGTCTTCAAAAGGATTTGTTTGTAATTCCTCCTAATAAAGAGAATGGGTGGGATTTTCTGGCTATACTTACCCCAAAATCAGAAAATCCTATCTGAGGTCAACAGAACTTTGCATGTTCCACCGCCACCCCCACCCCACTCCACCCCACTCCACTCCACCCCACTCCACTCCACCCCACTCCACTCCACCCCACCCCACCTGTCTGCTACAATTTCCATGGTGTGTGGGTCAGGAAACTTGCCCCCCCCAGCAAGTTTCACTGTTGTAAAAAGGCAGTACGCTGGGCACCTGCACTGAACGGAGAAAGCCACTTAATATGTTGTATGTAACCAGAGCCTCTATATTCACTGTATTCCAATAGAATATGGGTTTCCTATTTGTCAATTCAGTTGCAGAATGAATCTTGAATAACAATGCACAAATCACACCTAGGGTCATCTTTTCACTGAAATTACTAACAAGATGAAAATATAGCCTGTGATACTGGATGGAAATTGGCTATGTTGAGTAATTTAGTCATGCCTCAAAAACATGAAAAAATTAAATAATTGAAGTGTGTCAAAATCTAAAAGGCTGACTTAAACTTGAAATTCAGGATTTGGAAGTTTAAATGGCCGTCCTATGATACCCTCAGTCCACATCTTATTTGCATGTGAAGTATTGACGTTTAGATTATGTTATGGCAGGTGATAATGGCCGGGCTGACCAAATCCAAAAGGGAAACTTGGGCAAGCTATCACAACATTTCACAATTTATATTTTATTACAAGGACATACATGTACTGAGGTTAGGAGTGCATAAATTCCAGTATGACTTTCCAGTACGACTTTTGGAAATTAACATTTATTAACAAAAACAAACTTAAATATGCAAGATTATATTTGCACAGTTAAGAATTAGTCATACAATTACTTCTCCAAAAGATTTCTAATTAGAACCACAAATGAATCCCCTTTTTAGGCAGCATTCTCTGCAGATACTCAATCTATAAAAATTCCAATAATATTATCACAAGGTGTTCACTGTTGTTATATGGGAGGTATTTCGCAGTGCTTTCTTTTCCCTCTGACTCAACAATAGAAATCCAAAGTTTTAAACAAAACCCTGCTTTCTGAAACAGAAACAAATGTTTATTCAGGCACAATTCGAACACAGAAGTTGCCACCAGCAGCTAAATATCACCATTCTTCTGAATGTCAGTAAACACCAGGCAACAATGTTTAATACCTTTTATGCAGCCTCTTGCTTTGTATGCTTACCTATAAAAGTAGTGTGAAGACTGCTGTTTTATAGATTTCACTGAATAATGGCAGCCCTTTCAGTAAATATTTATAAATATCACGTCATAAATATAGAGTTTAAAAGTTCAATTATTTCATCAAGGCCCTGATGTATCCTCCCTAGCAAAAATATTCAAATAGCAAATTCTCTGAATCACTAAGCTATTTTAGGTTTACAGGATCCACAAAGCGCTACTGGTGAATATGTATTTCCCACTCCAGACTTCTTCCTGCCCTGTATGATTCTAAGTTGTCTCTTGAGCCTTCCCCTGCTCCATTGACTACTGCCTGCTACCCCACACCCCCATGTAGTATTACAAACAAAATCTCCCAATGGTTGTAACCTCCCATTGCTATATGAGCACTACACATTCCAAGTTCACTTTCATACAACTGCCACGTTGGATACCACATGGGCACAGTACTACCTCACAATGCCAGAGACCCAGGTTCGATTCCCAGCTTGGGTCGCTGCCTGTGCAGAATATGTATGTTCTCCCTGTGTCTGTGTGAGTTTCCTCTGGACGCCCTGGTTTCCCCCACAGTCTGAAAGATGTGCTGGTTAGGAGCATTGACCATGCTAAATTGTCCCTCAGTGTACCCAAGCAGGTGCTGGAGTGTGGCGACTAGGGGATTTTCACAGTAACTTTACTGCAGTGTTAATGTAAGCCTATTGGTGAAATTAATAAATAAACTTTTTAAACTTCCATGTGGTGGTGTTTCCATGTATCTGCTGTCCTTGTCCTTCTAGGTGGTAGTGGTTGTGGGTTTGGAAGGTGCTGTCTAAATAGCCTGGACACTTTCTGCTGTGCATCTTGTAGAAGGTAAACAGTGCTGCTACTGTGCATCAGTATTGGAAGGAGTGAATATTTGTGGATGGGTTGCTAATTAAGCAAGCTGCTTTGTCCTTGATGGTGTCAAACTTCTTGAGTGTTGTTGGAGCTGATTAGCAAGTGATTAGCATTCCATCAAAGTCCTGACTTGTGCATTGTAGAGGGTGGACAGGCTTTGGGGAATCATGAGATGAGTTGCTCATTCCAGGATTCCTAGCCTCTGACCAAAAACCTAATTGGATGAGCCATATAAATACTATGGCTACAAGAACAGGTCAATGGTAATCCCCTGGGATGTTGATAATTGGAGTTTCAATGATGGTAATGTCATTGAATGACTGTTGCAGTTGTATTTGGCAATATGGATGAGGTTCGGAATGTTTTTCCCTCTTGTTGGATCCTTTGCCACTTGTCGCAGACCCAGCCCAGCTGCTAAGTCCTTTATCATTTAGTAAAAAGTCTGACAACACCAGGTTTTAGTCCAACCAATTTATTTGATAGTAAACGCACAAGCTTTCGAGGTTTCCCTCTTCGTCAGGTGAATGGAGAGTTCTGGCCTCAGACAGAGCATATAAAGCACAGACAGTTTAGAGATTAATCTCTAAACTGTCTGTGCTTCATATGCTCTGTCTGAGAGTAATCTCTAAACTGTCTGTGCTTTATATGCTCTGTCTGAGGCCAGAACTCTCCATTCACCTGACGAAGAGGGAAACCTCGAAAGCTTGTGCATTTACTATCAAATAAATCAGTTGGACTAAAACCTGGTGTTGTCAGACTTTTTACTGTGTTTACCCCAGTCCAACGCCGGCACATCCACATCATGACTTTATCATTTAACCAGCTCCGTCAGTAGTGGTGTTACTGAGCCAATCTTGGTGATGGATAATAAGGACCCCCACCCAGAGTATATTCTGTGTCCTTGCCACCCTCATGATTCCTCCAAGTGGTTTTCAACATGGATGAATACTGATTCGTCAGCTTGGGGGAAGAGTCGGGGGGGGGCGTGGGGGGTGGTGGTTGTGGTAATCAGCAGGAGGTTTCCTTTCCCATGTCATTTGCAGTGCCTAGGTCAATGCCAAGTGGTCCATTTGGTTTCATTCCTTTGATACCTTGACTGGCCAACTTACTAGGCCATTTCAGAGGGTGTTTTAGGAGTCAACCACAGTGCTGTGGGTCTGAAGTCACATGTACGCCAGACCACATAGGGGTGACAGATTTCCTTCCTAAAGGATATTCATGAACCAGATGGGTTTTTGTGACCATCAATAATGGTTTCATGGTCATCATTAAACTTTTAGAATCATAGAAACCCCACAGTGCAGAGTCTGCACCAACCACAATCCCACCCAGGCCCTACCCTCATATCCATACATATTTATCCACTAATCCCTCTAACCTAAAGGACACTAAGGGGCAATTTTAGCATGGCCAATCAACCTAACCTACACATCTTTGGACTGTGGGAGGAAACCGGAGCACCCAGAGGAAACCCATGCAGGCACGAGGAGAATGTGCAAACTCCACACAGACAGTGACCCAAGCCAGGTCCCTGGAGCTGTGAAGTAGCAGTGCTAACCACTATGCTACAATACCGCCAATTTTAATTACAGATGTTTTAATTAATTCAAATTCCACCATTTTGAATTCAAATTTGGGTACCCTGAGCATTACACTGGGTCTCTGGATTATTAACCCAGTGACAATATGACTATGCCACCATCTGTCTGCCACAATGTGAGAATCTTGAAAGAAATCTCAAAAGAAATATAGGATGATGGATTTCAAACACAATGATTATCTCTGAAGAATAAAATGCTCAAGGCAGTGCTGTGCTTCTGAAATGGACCATTAGCTGAAAAAGACTGTCTTTACCATATCCTGCACACACTTTGATAAAATTACATTTCAGTAAATTTGGCATGACCATGCATTCATCTAATAACTGTTAAATGTGCAAGTTATTCATTCTGTGTGATTTTGTGATTTTAACTCAGGCTGGATAACTGGTCACAGTTGGAATAAGGATAAATACAAGCCTGGAATGTTGACCCCTGACCTGCAGTGATTGATTCATTCATCATAAAATGGCAAAAATGGTCATTGTTGGAACTGATGGGATTATGAAATGCTGGAAGTGCAAAGCATGACAGTGAAAGATAGAAATAGGATTGATTGCAACTGTTGACAGCCATGCTTACTGATGTTTATTTATAAAAATAGAATAATTGTTAAGTGTTAATTGATGTGAATGTAAAAGTAATATTTGATACTCAAACAAAGAATTTTGTGTAGATAGTAGCGCTAATACAATCAAGCACATTTTTCAATGTTATGAGGAAGAGATCTCAGTATAAGCTAATGCTGAATCCAACGTCATTATTGATTAACAGCTGCCTTTCTTTGTAGCATAATCTACTGCAGAAAGGCTCCTCTGTTGAGTGCTAAAGACAGATGTTTCAATCAAGTGGAAGTGAAGTGCTTGCACTTGACTAACATCAGACAGCAGGGCTGCACATAGCATGCCAGCTTCCTGCTATTGATTTCCATTTCATTGGCATTTTTACAGACTCATCAGGAATTGCCTGCTGAGTTTTGTTGTGTGCTTCACAAGAATGTAACGGTGACCACAGTGGAAGGATTTCTGATATGGTGGACAGGATTTTACCACCCCATTAACCCCGGGAATAGGAGCGGGCGAAGGGCAGACAGAGTCATAGAAACCCGACAGTATAGAAAGAGACCAGTTGGCCCATCAAGACTGCACCCGCCACAATCCCACCCATTCCCTACCCCCATATCCCTACATATTTACCTGCTAATTCATACATCTCAGAACACTAAGGGGCAATTTTAGCATGGCCAATCAACCTAACCCGCACAACTTTGGACTGTGGGAAGACAATGGGAGGTCCGTTGACCTCGGGCAGGATTTTATGGTTTCGGGATGAGTGAGGCCTAAAATCCCCCTAGGTGTGTCTGTACAAATAACAATAAACAACATGGTAATTGTAATGACCTTCGTACTTGCACGTCCTAGCCTCAGAATCCTCTTTCTTCTTCTGATAACTGCTGGAACATGATTGTAAATTTGGCTACCATTCCAGTAGCTCAAACAAGCCTGTTTTTCACATGATGTTAACCAGGTTGCAGAATTGTTCATAAATCCTCTCCATTCCCATTTCGCACACTCACATAAACACTCCAGCAGTGGTTTTTGGGTAGTCGACCAAGTTCAAGAATAGTGGGCATTTTCATCTTCGCCAGCCTGTGACATGCTTGGAAAAGTAACGCCAATGGAACTATTCCTCCTGTAACTTCAGCTAAGGTCAGCTAATTAAACAGAGACCAAGCTGGAGATAGGGGAAACATTTCTGTATAGTCCAAATACTCACTGGACAAATTAGTGAGCCATTTCAGATGATCCTCTTCATTTTATGCAATAATTTTACGTAAGAACATAAGAAATAGGAGCAGGAGTAGGCCTTCCAGCCCTTCGAGCCTGCCCTGCCATTCAATAAGATCATGGCTGATCATATTATGAAGAAAATCAAATCAAATTATGGCTTGAATCATTTCTGTAAATGAAACAATTTTGCCACTTACCCCCTTCTAGGATTCATATCAAGAATTAAATGAGAGTTTCAAATGAGTGATAAAAGATGATTTGTGTCCAATAGCCGTCCAGATCTTGCTGTTCTTTTACTGTGATGAAATAATAAGAGGTCACTTTGAACTAACATTGCTTCATCGTATTGGGAGCTGCTGCTGTATCATAGCAGCAAGTAAATCACAGGCTGTATGCTTAATATCCATGTTGGTAGCAGAGCAGAATTTTTGTCCTATGCTAATTTAGAGGAGGCGAAGATGACATTAGAATGGAGATGTCTGTATGATTTTAAAGATTGTGCAGGAATGCATATTAGCACTAAAACATTAAAATGAACTAAAATACATGTCTGATAAGATGATCTTGGAAATGGCCTTTTTTTTAGTGTGTTTAGATTTGCAACATTGGATCAATCTTTATTGCAACCACCAGGATTATTCCCTGTGCCATGTGTAGTGAGGCCAGAAATAGGAAGGTAGCACAGCTCAACACATGGCTAAACAGCTGGTATAGGAGGGAGGGCTTCAGATATCTGAACCACTGGTGTCTCTTCCGGGGAAGGTGGGACCTGCACAAGAAGGATGGGTTGCATCTAAACTGGAGGGCATAAATATTCTGGCTGGGAGGTTTGCTAGTGTGACATGGATGGATTTAAACTAGTTTGGCAGGGAGGTGGGAACGAAAGCAAAGGTGAATTAATTGAAGGGGAACCAGAGAGTAGGGCCAGTAAGAAACAGAGGAAGAGCAAGCAGGATGGGGTTGCTGATCTGGTGGACTGAAGTGCATTTGTTTCAATGCGAGAAATGTAACAGGAAGGGCAGATGAACTCAGAGCTTGGAACTATGATGATGTTGCTATTACAGAGACTTGGTGAAGGGATGGACCAGATCAGCAGCTTAACATTCCAGGATACAGATATTTCAGGTGGGATAGAGAGGATGTAAAAGGGTAGGGGAGTTGTATTACTGGTTAAAGAGAATATCACCCGCTGTAATGTGGGAGGACACATTGAGGCAATGTGGGTAGAGCTCAGGAATAGGAAGAGTGTAGTCACAATGTTGGGGGTTTACTATAGGCCACCAAATGGCCAGCAGGAGATAGAGGAACAGATATTAGGCAGATTTTAGCAAGATGTAAAAGTATCAGGGTTGTTGTGGTGGGAAATTTTAACTTCCCCTGTATTGACTGGAACTCACTTAGTGCTAGGGGTATGGATGGAGCAGGGTTTATAAGGAGCATCCAGGAGGGCTTCTTGAAACAGTATGTAGATAGTCCAACTAGGGAAGGAGACATACTGGACCTGGTACTGGGGAATAAGCTCGGCCAGGTGGTCATTGTTCCCGAACTGTTCCCCCACTGAAACAGAGACTGCGGTTCAGTAAGCTTTTAAGGTACTGATGGATAAAAAAAAGCATAGTCCTCAAGTTAAGGTGCTAACTTGGGGAAAGGCTAATTGCAAATTAGGCAGGAACTGAAGAATGTAAATTGGAGGCAGATGTTTGAGGGCAAATCAACATCTGACATGTGAGAGACTTTTAAGTGCAAGTTGATAAGGATTCAGGAGCAGTACATTCCTTAAGGATGAAGGATAAGTATGGCAAATTTTGGGAACATTGGATAATGAGATATTGTGAGTCAAAGACAAAAAAAAGTAGCATTTGTCAAAGCTAGGTGGCTGGGAACAAAGAAGCAAGTGTGGAATATAAGAAAACTTAAGCAAGGAGTAAGGACAGCTAACGGGGGTCATGAAAAGTCATTGACCAGCAGAACTAAGGGAAATCCCAAGACTTTTTATACATATATTAAGAACAAGAGGGTAGCCAAGGAGAGGGTTGGCCCACATAAGGACAGGGGAGGGAATCTATGCGTGGAAACAGAGGAAATGGTCAAGGTATTAAATTAGTACTGAACATCAGTATTCACCAACGAGAAGGACTTGGTGGATGATGAACCTGGCAAGGGTGTGTAGATAGATTGAGTCATGTTGAGATCAAAAAGGAGGAGGTATTGGGGTTCTTGAGAAACATTAAGGTAGACAAGTCTCTGGGGCCTGATGGGATATACCCCAGAATACTGAGAGAGGCAAGGGAGAAAATTGCTGAGGCCTTGAAATAAATCTTTGTTTCCTCACTGGCTACAAGGGAGGTCGCAATAAGAAGTCTCACAACACCAGTCCAGAGCATTGGAAAATAATCAATGTTATTACTTTTCTTTAAGAAGGACAGCAAGAATAATCCTGGTAATTACAGGCTGGTGAGCCTTACAGCAGTGGTATGGAAATTATTCGAGAGGATCCTTCGAGACAGGGGATATTTAGAGATGTTAGCGAGAGGCAACATGTGAAGCGGAGCTCATGTCTCACTAACTTAATCAAGTTTTTTGAGAAAGTGATGAAGATGATTGATAGTAGGGCTGTGGATGTTGTCTACATGGACTTCAGTAAGGTCATTGACAAGGTCCCTCATGGTAGACTGGTGCAGAAGGTGAAGGGATCAGAGATGAGCTCGCAAGGTGGATACAGAACTGGCTTAGTCAAAGAAGGTAGTAAGAAGTCTCACAACACCAGGTTAAAGTCCAACAGGTTTATCTGGTAGCAAAAGCCGCTAGCTGTGTTTACCCCAGTCCAACGCCGTCATCTCCACATCATGTCGGTCAAAGAAGACAGAAGGTAGCAATAGAAGGGTACGTTTTTGAATGGAGGGCTGTGTCAAGTGGCATTCCTCAGGGATCAGTGTTGGGACCTTTGCTGTTTGTAATATATATAAATGACTTGGAGGAAACTGTAACTGGTTTGATGAGTAAGTTTGCGGACGACACAAAGGTTGGTGGATTTGCGGATAGCGATGAGGACCATCAGGGGTTACAGCAGGATATCGATCGGTTGGAGACTTGGGCAGAGAGGTGACAGATGGACAAGTGTGAGGTCTAATACAAGGTCTAACACAAATGGGAAATATGCAGTAAATGGAAGAACCCTTAAGAGTATTGATAGGCAAAGAGATCTGGTTGTTCAGATATACACAGGTCACAAAGTGGCAACACAGGTGGGGAAGGTAATCAAGAAGCATATGATGTTTGCCTTCATCTACAGGAGCATTAAATTTAAAAATTATAGGCTATTTCCAGATTCAGCTTACCAGGTGTGGTTCATTTTTATGTTTTTGTGCCAATATGTACTCTTGCACAACCTTTAAAATCTGTACCAGGAGGAACAACTAGGATGAGAGAGTATTGGTTTTAGATGAGGGTGTGCTTGGCTTTCCTATCCTCATTAGATAAGGATGCTGAAAATGGTCCCATAATTTCTGAGAACAAATAGCTTTGTGCAAATGCATAAACTTCCCCTTGAAACTGCCAATTTCAGATTCAACATTGAATGGTATAAGCAGGTACAGACCTCGTAGGCTTTTGGCCCATATATTTTTCGGATCCACATTTTTAAACAATTTTGAGTCAATTTTATCCAATATTTTGTTAGGATACAGAGAGCTGATTTTGTGACATAACAACAATGGCATCATCATCATCATCGACACGGTGGCACAGTGGTTAGCACCTCACAGCAACAGGGATCTGGGTTCGATTCCAGCCTCAAGTCACTGTCTGAATGGAGTTTGCAAATTCTCTGTGTCTGCATGGGTTTCCTCTGGGTGCTCCGATTTCCCCCCAGAGTCCAAAAATATATGGGGTAGGTTGATTGGCTATGTCAAATTGCACCTTAGCATCAGGGGTACAAGGAGGGTAAATATGTGGTGTTACGGGGAAAGGGTCTGGGTGGGATTCTTGTCATTGCAGACTCAATGGGCCAAATGGCCTCCTTTGGCACTGTAGGGATTCTATGATTCCATCATCAACATGGCTATGTGTCCTATCACCATTGGTCACTATTAGGAAGGAGTGCAGAAAAAAATCTTAAATTGTTTTCTGGTTTGAAGTGGTTATGAAGAAAGGTTACAAGAGTTGGGCATCTACACTTCAGAGCAGCTAAATTTGGAGATGATTCAACTCAGGTTTCATATTATTTCAGATAATGAGTGTGTTGGAGTGGCAAGTTTGTCCCAAGTAGGCACCACAAGTAGGCTGACATTAACACTGCAATTAAGTTACCATGAAAATCCCCTAGTTGCCACACTCTGGCACTGATATAGGTACACTGAGTAAGAATTTTAGCATGACCAATGCACATAACCAGCACATCTTTTATACTGTGGAAGGAAACTGTAGTGCCCAGATGAAGCCCATGCAGATATGGGGAGAACATGCTGACTCCACACACAGTCACGCAAGCCAGGAATCAAACCTGGGTGCCTGGCACTGTGAGGCAACAGTGCTAACCGCTGCCCCAAGGAGGACCTGAAGTCACAAAGTTTGGATCTAGGTTTTATCTCAGGAAGAGATGCAGATATAAGAGAAAAGTAGACATCTGAGACAGGTTGCTGTTTAGCTGAATTCTTTCGAATGAGAGCATGTTTCATGCTGGGACAGAGATTACCTTGTACAAAAGGTACTGCATGGATACTCAGACTGGACCGATTGCCTGGGCTAGTTTTGATTGCCGAAGAGGATCAGAGATGAATTTTAGATGTTTTTTCAAATTGTCTAAGATTTTATCTGTTATCTTGCTTCTCCCAGAAGATCACACCAGTTTCAAGTGAGGTAGGAAGAGTGTACATTAAAGTTTGAGTCACAAGTAAGGCTTACATTAATGCTGAAATGAAATAACTGTGAAATTCCCCTAGTCGCCACTCTCCAGCACCTGTTCAGGTCAAAGCACCTAACCAGCATGTCTTTCAGAATGTGGGAGGAAACCAGAGCACCCAGAGAAAACCTACGTAGACACGGGGAGAACGTGTAAACTCCACACTGACAGTGGCTTGAGCAGGGAATCGAAACTGGGTGCCTGGTGCTGTGAGGCAGCAGTGCTAACTATCATGCCCATTACATTGTAATGCACAGGCCATTACAATTGTGCAAGACAAACTCAATGAATTAAGAATGCCTTTTCTTTTCAATCATTGTCTTCATCACCCCGATTCCTATATTTCGTAGCAGTCTTGCACAAAAAAATTCTCCCATTAATAATCTTATTCATCAAAATAATCCATTCCTTCAATTTGTGCACATCTTCATTCAAACTTGATAAAAATGTTCCATGCCTTCCTTACTCCTGAATGAGATCAATGATTCATCTTGACATGAGTACAAAATATCAATAATAATCTCATCATTACCTCACAGTCTTGTTTCTGATGAACCATTCTGAGAGCGTAGGTAGAATGTAGTTGATTTAATATAGCATTTTCCCTTCTTGCAATTCAACCTTTGTCCTTGTATGAAGGTCCCATTGCTGAGATAACAATGTTGTACAAGAAAACAATGATATCATATTGTACAGGAAAATGATGAATGCTGTCATAAATGTGTGTGTAAAAACTGACGACAATCCAATGAAGTCTGGGTAGGAAATAATGATATCATAATCCTGTCTCGGAAACAGGAGATGACACATTTAGGACAGATTAATAACTTAATGAAGAAATGGTTGGGTTTTCATTAAACTCTGAGTTTGACCCATAAGGGAAACTGGTGTAAGAATTCCTTATCTTAAATTGCTCTTTGTTTAGTGTGTGGCAAGGTAGGTGAGGTAGTGTAGTGAATTTTCAAATATACACATGTCTGGTTTGACAAAATCTGGACAAGAACATAAATGCTACGTGGCATTGTATGCAAGTGCCTGACACATTTTCTCTCCTTGCTGATCAGGGGATGGTTATAACCATGTAACATGGACACTGGGAGCATGACGGTCGTTTGTATAGTGAGAACAGATAACATTGAGCTGTAAAGTGTTTATGTGGTTGAAATAACTCCTCAGAGGCCGGTGTCCATTCACCAGATTCCTTTTATTTACAAACTTAACGCCACTTCTAAGAGTGCTTCGGGTACAATGTCAGAATCTGGAGTGTCAGTAGCCCGGACAGGCGAGACTCCCTGATTGGGCAGGAGATCATAGACCTCATACTCCAAGAGGTCAATCTCATGGACTTTGTTGAGGTCATTACAGAGGACAGTGAATAAATAGTGAAATGTATTTCCTGCATAGGCCAATAGCATTGTTCAAATGCTATCAAATTAATTGCATTATATTTAATTGAATAAATTTCAGTGGTTCTTTGGGATCATTGGAAGTAGTTTGGAACAGCGAAGTTCAAACTTTCCTGTGTGGTATATTTTCTGCAAGTATTGATAGTGTCACAAGGACTCCCCTTTAATAATTGGCACATTCCCAGGAAGAATCTGGAATTGATTCCCGAGAGATAATGTCAGCTCCAGAAAACAATGCTGCTACAATTACAAAACATGTAATTAAACAAATCGTTGAAGGATAGAGATCTAATGATCTCACAAAACTGGGGAGGGGAGGAGGAGGGGCAATGGGATCTACTCATTCTAGGAAGCTCAACCCGTGATATTGGAGGAGATACTAAGATCTCTAGCATCACAGATGTCATTCTTCGGCCATTGCAATTCGATCCATATGAAATCAAGAAATGGCTGAAAGCACTAGATACTGCAAAGAAAAAGGGACCTGACAACATTCTGCTAATAGTACTAAATAAAGACTTGTCTTTCAGTTCTAGCCATGCTCAGAGGGGAGTACGGTAGGATGAGAGAGGAATTGGCAAATGTTGACTGGGGGAGTGCGTTGGAAGGTAGGTCTGCTGAGGAGCAGTGGAGGATCTTTAAGGAGATCTTTCTTGGTGCTCAGCAGAAATTTATTCCAATGGTTAAAAAGGACCGTAGGAGGAGAGGTAATAAGCCGTGGATAACGAAGGAGGTGAAGGAAAGTGTTAAATTAAAAGTGGAGGCGTTTAGAGTAGCTAAGAGTAGTGGGCAAGAAGAGGATTGGGAGAGGTTTAAATGTCAACAAAGATTGACAAAGAAGTTGATAAAGAAGGGTAGGAGAAACTATAAAGCTGGGCTAGCGCTTAATATAAAAAAGGATAGCAGGAGTTTTTATAAATATATAAAAAGGAAGAGGCTGGCTAGGGTGAACGTTGGACCCTTAGAGGATGAGAGGGGGGACTTAGTGGTAGGGGATGGGGAAATGGCTGAGGTCTTGAATAACTTTTTTGTTTCGGTCTTCACGGAGGAGGACATGAATAATTTGCCGGGTATTAGCGATGGAAAGGTGGTAGGACTGGAGGGTCTCAATGACATTGTTGTTACTAGAGAGGTGGTTCTCGACAGACTGGAGGGACTGATTGTGGACAAGTCCCCGGGACCGGATGGAATGCATCCGAGGGTTCTGAAAGAAATGGCAGAGGTGATAGTGGATGCCTTGGTGGTTATTTTCCAGACTTCGCTGGATTCCGGGAAAGTGCCGGAAGATTGGAAAGTGGCTAATGTTACGCCGTTGTTTAAGGAGGGTGCCAGGCAAAAGGCGGGGAATTATAGGCCGGTTAGTTTAACGTATGTTGTAGGTAAAATGTTAGAATCCGTCATTAAGGAGGAAATAGCGAGGCATCTTGAGGGGAATTGCTTGATAGAGCAGACACAGCACGGTTTCGTTAAGGGGAAGTTGTGTCTGACAAATTTATTGGAGTTCTATGAGGATGTGTCTAGGGCGGTGATAGAGGAGAGCCGGTGGATGTGGTCTTGGTTTTCAGAAGGCATTTGACAAGGTACCTCACAAGAGGTTATTGCAGAAGGTAAGGGGGCATGGAGTTGGGGGTAGGGTGTTAGCGTGGATAGAGGATTGGTTGTCAAATAGGAGGCAGAGAGCAGGGGTTAATGGGTACTATTCAGATTGGCAGTTGGTGACTAGTGGAGTGCCCCAGGGGTCGGTGCTGGGGCCTCAGCTATTTACCATTTATATAGATGATCTGGAGGAGGGAACCGAGTGCAGGGTGTCGAAATTTGCTGATGACACCAAGATTGGTGGAACGGCAAATTGCGCGGAGGGTGTGGAGAGTCTGCAGAAGGATCTAGATAGGCTGGGCGAATGGGCCAGGAAATGGCAAATGGAATTTAATGTTGGCAAGTGCAAGGTGGTCCACTTTGGTAGGAATAATGGTAGGAAGGACTATTATTTACGGGGCAAAAAACTGCAGCAGGTGACGGTGCAGAGGGACCTCGGGGTCCTTGTGCATGAGTCGCAAAAACCCAGCTTGCAGGTGCAGCAGGTGGTCAGGAAGGCTAATGGGATGCTGGCCTTCATAGCGAGGGGGATTGAATATAAAAGTAGGGAGGTCTTGCTGCGGCTGTATAGGGCATTGGTGAGGCCGCAGCTGGAGTACTGTGTGCAGTTTTGGTCGCCACACTTATGCAAGGATATTTTGGCCTTGGAGGGAGTGCAGAGGAGGTTTACTAGGCTGATACCGGAGTTGAGGGGGTTGAGCTATGAGGAGAGGCTGAATAAACTAGGCTTGTACTCGTTAGAGTTTAGAAGAATGAGGGGAGATCTCATTGAGACGTATAAAATGATGAATGGGATGGATAGGATAGAGGTGGAGAGGCTCTTCCCGCTTAGAAAGGACAGTAGGACTAGGGGGCACAGCCTCAAGATAAAGGGGGGGCAGTTTAGAACGGAGTTGAGGAGGAACTTCTTCACTCAAAGGGTGGTGAATCTCAGGAATTCTCTGCCCGTTGAGGTGGTGGAGGCTGCCTCGCTAAATATTTTTAAGACACGGGTTGATGGGTTTTTGATAAGCGAGGGGATTAAGGGTTATGGGGAGAGGGCGGGAATGTGGAACTGAGACACGACAGATCAGCCATGATCTTATTGAATGGCGGGGCAGGCTTGAAGGGCTGGATGGCCTACTCCTGCTCCTATTTCTTATGTTCTTATGTTCCTGGCTAAACTGTCCCAGAACACTGACATCTACAAGTATCACCTAAGTATTTGGTCCAGAAAAAACAGGACATTTATCTTGGCCAATTACCATCCAGTCAGTCTATCCTGTTATCAGCAAAATGATGGAAGGTATCATCGACAGTACTATCAAGCAGCACCTACTCAGGAATAACCTGCTCAAAGGTGCTCAGTTTGGTTCTGCCAGCACCATTTAACTCCTGACCTTATTACAGCCTTGGTCCAAACATGGACAAAAGAGGTGAGGTGAGAGTGATTGCCCTTGATATCAAGGCAGCAGGTGACCGAGTGTGCAATCAAGGACCTCTGGAGAGAATGGGAGTATGGAGGCAAAATCTTCAATGGTTGAGTTGTACTGAGCACAATGAAAAATAGTTGTGGTTGTTAGATATCGAATCAACTCAGCTCCAGGACATCAATGTAGGAATTCCCCAGGCTAATATTCTAAGCAAAATCATCTTCAGCTGCTACATCAATGACCTTCCCTCCATCATTAAGGTCAGAAGTGGCATTCACAACTCCTCAGATACTGAAGCAGTCCATGTGCAAATACAGAAAGATCTGGACAATTTCCAGGCTTGAGCTGGCAAGAGACAAATTTGTGCCATACAGATGCCAAGCAATGATGATATCCAACAAGAGGGAACCCAACCATTTGCCCTCGACATGTGATGGCACTATCCTCGTTGAATTCTCCCACTATCAATAACCTGGGGTTATCATTGACCAGAAACTGAACTGGACTAGCCATGTAAATACCATTACAAGAAAAGCAGGTCAAAGGCTAGGAATCCTGGGCAGAGTAACTCACTTCTTGACTTCCTAAAGCCTGTCCACCGTTTACAGGGTACAAGTCAAAAATATGTAGTAATACTCTCCACTTGTTTGGATGAGTGCTGCCCTGACAACACTTATGAAGCTTGACAGCATCCAAGACAAAACAACTGCTTGATAGGCATTCTAACCTCCACCTTCAATGTTCACTCTGCTACCGATGCATGGTACCAGCAGTGTGTACCATCCACAAGGTGCACTGTAAGACGTTACCAAGGCTCCTCACCAGCACCTTCCAAACTTCTGACTCTGCCACCTGGAAGAACAAGGAGAGCAGATGCATGAGAACTCCTGCAACTGCAAGTTTCCCTTTGTGAGTTGGAATGATATCACTGTTCTTTTACTGTCGTTTGGAGCAAATCCTGAATTCCCTTCCTGATAGCAGTGTGGGTGTATCTGCACCACATGGATTGCCATGGCTCAAGAAGGCAGCTCACCACCACCTTCTCAAGGACAATTAATGATGGCAAATAAATGCTGACCTAGCCAGCACTGCCCTTATGCTGTGAAAAAATGGGAAAAAAAGAGAGAGATAGGTGAAGATTATGAAACCGATAATGGCACTAAGGAGTTTTGAGAGGGGTGCTGGGACACGCTGTAAAGGCTGTTGACCTGTCTCAAATCCTGAGGTTGGTTCCATTTCAGTACTTAAGGAAGGAGGCCTATTCCTATCAGAGTCTATCAGAAGTGTCTGCCTAATGATACCAAAAAAGCAGTGTAACAATCTGCTGTCATATTTCAGTGGAGTTTATGAATGCATTAATAGTGTATCATTGTAAAACATAATTATATCATCAGGAAGTCAACAGGAGGCTATAGTCTTAATATTTTTGGAGCCTTTGGTAGGTCCATGATGTAACGAGGCGGTTCTCATTAGGTGTGGCTTCTGTTGGCCCTAAGGAGGTGCTCTGTATAGGATGCCTGGTGTAACCTGACCATGTTTCCCCAAATTATGGGTAGTAAGATGCATTGGGAGACAGACTCTCTATTAACCTTATTCAAATTCTTTTGGAATTTTAATGTTCAATCTGATTCACAAAGGTGGCATAGCCACTTCCTTCTGTAACTGGGATGACTTTTGAAGTCTTATTCCAAACCCTTCAAACGAAAGTGACTTCCATTATCATAGCAAAGTCAGTGACTATTACTTCAAAGGTCAATTTTCCATTTTGAATACTTCTAACATCAGCCGATAAAGTCAGCTAGTGAATCTTTAGCTCTATAATTTGTGAGACAATTACATTCAATTGGAGCTTAAAGGAAGATAAATGATGAAATGTAATTCTTCCAATGAGCGGGATGAAAAAAAGCCTGAGTGTGCTTCAAACACACGCTGCTCTTCTCTGCTATATGGGGTATCAGGCTTTTAGAAAGTTCCATTGATCACAACCACGAAGGAGAATTTCACCCTTGCATTTAGTTGAATTTAGATGAATCAATTCTCGCAGCCTGTCCAAGTCTAATGGGTAAAACCAATTAACTTATCAGATCTACAGCTTGTATTCTTGGCAAAATTAGCTCCAGACATTAATTAGTGCTCCCCTCCAATTAAAGAAAATGTCTTAATTACTTAGAACGTTGTGAGTAAAATGATCTGGTAGCTTTTCAAAATCTCTGCTTTAGGCATTCACAGAGCTAATTTAAATACTTTCACCAAGCCGGCATGAAAAACTGCACAACATACTTGGGGGTGGGGGGGGGAATTCAGGTCAGTAGTGCTCATATTTTGTCAGGTACAAGAGTTGGGATTTTCCGGCCATGTTCACCCCAAAACCGTAAAATCCTGCCCGAGATCAATGGACCTTTGTATGGTGCCCCCACCCTGCCACCCATGGTGGGTAGGTTGGGAAAATTCTCCCAAGGTCTCTTAAACTACCAAAGTGGTGTCTGCAAAATATGTGAACTTTTGGTTGGTTAGGTGCATTGGCCATGCTAAGTTCTCTCTGTGTACCCAAACAAGCACTGGAGTGTGGCGACTAGAGGATTATCACAGTAACTTCACTGTAGTGTTAATGTAAGCCTACTTGTGACACTAATAAATAAACATTGAACTTGAGTGCAGTAGATGCCATGTTTGTAAATGGGTTTGCATGCACACTCTGATCATCAACAGCTTGCAGAATGGTGCTGCTTTAATGCTAGTGCTGTCATTTTGGAATACCACTCTCCAGTCCTTATTTTCTCCTGTATAAATGTTCAACTGAGTATGTATTCAGTGGGATGAAGAATCCACATCAAAGCTATTTAAAGGGATCAGAAAATACTTACACATTGCTTGATTATTTATTCTGGCTGTTACTGCAATTCTATGCATTTTGGGGGCTTGTTTAAAATTACAATGATCCTCAGGGAGCAATATGGCTCGTACTAACTTACCGCTGTAGTGACTATAGAGGAAAAAAATGTGTGGGTTAGATGGATTGGCCATGATAAATTGCCCCTTAATGTGAGGGGCATCAGAAGAATAAATATGTAGGGTTACGGGAAAAGACCTGGATGGGTTTGGTGGTAGTGCAGGCTCAATGGGCCAAATGGCCTCCTTCTGCTCTGTAGATTCTATGATTTCTATGAAAAGTCAAAACTGGGAGTTTAACATAAATGGGTAGAACATACCTAGAAAAGATTGTGAAGGAAGAAAGGGAGTGCAGTTTCTGAATGATGTAATTAAAAATGAAAGCAGCTATCAACAAGGCAAAGATAGAATTCATATGGATAGAGATAAAGGATGACAAAGATTAATCACCCAAATAAGTGTATTGAATTGATCACCTCAGAAGAAGAGGTGAATGAGGAAATAGGCAAACAATTTAAGAAATTAAGTAAAAACATCCAATCATCCTTATGAGTGTTTCAACCTTTATTCCAGCTATTGATTGGATGAAAGAGTAATTTGAAGGGGATAAGGAAATTGCGTATTTATGAGAACTCCTTTCTAACCCAATATGTAAAATGCTCAACAATGGAAAATCCACTATTGGATCTAATAATGGTGAAAGAAGTAGAGAAGCTAAGAGATTTAAATATAGGGGAACATCTAGCCAATAGTGACCATAATATGACAATGGATTTAACATGATGACAGAGGACATAAATATAAAAATCAATTTAATAGATTGGATACCATTTGATTTTGAGGGGCTGAAAATAGGGCTAACAGAAACTATATTTATTTAGTGTCACCAGTAGGCTTAGATTAACACAGTAATGAAATTACTATGAAAACTCCCTAATTCATGCACTCCGGCACCAAATTAGATACATTAGGGAGAATTTAGCATGGCCAATGCACCTAACTAGCACTCTTTTGGACTGTAAGAGGAAACCAGAGCACCTGGAGGAAACCAACACAGTCACAGAGAATGTGCAGACTCCGCACAGATACTAACCCAGATCCTGGCCCTGTGTGGCAGCAGTGTTAACCACTATTGCCCTAATGGGAGGAAAAAGAATGGAATCCCTGATAAGCAGAGAATAGTAGAACGCCTAGAAACAAAATATATAATTATAAATAGATGGCACAAATTTCAAAAAGAGAAATCTTGCTTGACCAACCTAGTAGAGTAGACAATGATAGTACAGTAAACATAGGTTATTGAGATTTTCAAAAGGCCTTCAATAGCTGTTCCATGGTGGACTAATTACTATTAGAGAATGTAAACTCAGTGAACAAGTAGCAAAATAGATTGCTAGTTGGCTTCAGCATAGAAAGCAGAGAGTGGGAGAAAAGAGGAGGCTGTTCAAATTAGCAGAAGTTGGAAAGTGGTGTTCCACTGTGATATGTGCTGGAATTTGTACCTTGAAATCAAAAACACAATTTCAAAATTTGTGTGCGCATGTGCGGGTGCGCAAGAAGGTAGCAGAAAGGGAGGGATGGTCAATATTCAGGAGAACATAAATAACATTGCAGAATAGAAAAATAAATAATTGTCAAATTAAGGCAATAAATATAAGATGGTCAGTAAGAAATCCGATAGAGATTTAAGAAGAATCTTTGTTACCCAACAAGTGATTAGAAATTGGAACTCGCTACAACAGGGAGTGGTTCAAGCAAATAGTACAGAAGAAGTTAAAGATGGAAGTTAAAGGAGCAAGACAAGTTTAGGAGGCCAGTTAGTTAAATGGCTAATATGTGGTTCAGAATAACAGCAACTGCACAGGTTTAATTATTGTTCTGGCATGTGTGACCTTGGACTTAGTCTGAAAGTGTAAGGCAATGGCAAATCATCACTACCATGAAATTGGCTCAGGATGAAGTACCAGCAGACAATGGATCCAGGACCTGCCTTTGGCATAGACAAGATATAGGGGTGGGGGGGGGGAAGCACACAGAGGACTATGATTATAGATTAAAATGAGGACATATATGAGGAGACTCAGGTGGAGCAGAAATGCTAGCATGGACTTGTCAGGCTAAATGACCTGTTTCTGTGCTGCATATTCTCTGGAATATGTCTTACCTAATGACTTAAAGGCTTGTGTACAGACCACATGGCTGGTTTTGTGATGCTTCATTTTGATATTTAGCAGGTCTGAGAGCATGAGTAGAAATTTCATTGAGCAGGACAGGTTGCTAGAAGATGGAGGAGGCATTTCTCTGCACCTAACCGTGATCTGATGACTCCTGTGCTGTCTCTTCCGTCATCCAGGACTCCTGCACAATTTTTGCACTGTTTCACCCACCATATGTAAATCCAAACTTTATTCTCTAAATTGCATATAATTCGAATATGAGTTGGTGACTGACTGAGATGTAGTGATAGTGGAACCGATTTTTACCATCGCATTGCACCCGTTTTTGGGTGCGGAAATTTGGTAAAGTTAGGCCTGAGGTGAGTAGTGTGATCCGCACCTGCCACTGTGCCAGTTCTCCTTTTACCAAGGCCCAAAAATGGCCCCAATCTGGACCGTGCCTGAAGTGGGCTCAATGACAATTGAAATGCATTTGCGTGCATTTAAATTACTCAATGGGCTCCACGCCCGACTTGACCACCACATTCACCCATCCAGAATCAGTGCAAAACAGACATGCTCCATATCAGTCCGATCCAGGTGCTCCAACGGTGAGGGTTAGTGAAGAGGTAAGTGCCTAACTTCCAACAGCTCACTGCTTGAGATCGGGGTGGGGGGGAGGTAAGGTGGGTCCGCTGCCAATCCACCTGAGGTCAGTGGGGGTGGAAGGGAGTCCAGTGCCATTCTGCCTAAGATCAGGTGGGTTCTGCTGCCACTCAGCTTGAGATCAGTGGGTGGGGGGCAAGGTGAACAGGGGGGAGGGGTCTGTGATTGGTCTGGGTTGGGGATGGGGGGATAAGGGGGTCAGTATTCTTGGGGTGTGGGGCAATGTCTGTGGGGGGTCAGGGGGAGATATTATCTGGCCCAGGAGGGATGTGGCAGGGAAGCAACATGGCCAATGCACCTAACCAGCACACCTTTTCAGACTGTGGGAGGAAACCCACATAAACATGGGGAGAATGTGTGGACTCCACACAGACAGTGACCCAAACAAGGAATGTGAAGCAGCAGTGCTAACCACTATGCCACAATGCCGCCCATAATATATGATGGCTCCAATCAAAAATGTCTGATGGCAGCAGGGAAGAAGCTGTTCTTGAGCCAGTTGGTACATAACCTCAAAATGTTTGTATCTTTTTACCAATGGAAAAAGGTGGAAGGGAGTACGCCTGGAGTATGTGTGATCCTTGATTATGCTAGCTATTTTTCCAGGGCAATAGGAAGTGTAGACAGAATCATTGGATGGAAACTGGTTTGCGTGATGGACTGGGATACGTTCACTTGTTCTTCCTCCATACTGGTGCAGCTTCTAATTTTTGTGTATCAAATGAATAGTGAACAAGACTTGGCTTATGGTGAAAGGTGAAGAGAAGGTAATAAGTGCATATTTACCATATCTGCAGTCAGAAGAGATTGGGGCTTCAGGGAATGGGATGAGGGAAGGATGATTAGCTGTATGGATTGCTTCAGCCATTTCTCTTCTTTTCAGTTTCCACCCTCCTACCCCCTTTTCATGTCTATCCTGGGAAAGGAAAAAATACAAACATGGTGAGGCTATAACTCGCATGTGATATTTTCTGCTGAGATGGTAATCCACACCCATTATCCCCACAGGAGATTACAGTTAATTTGCATTGCATCTCTTCCTTTGAAATGTGTCTGTCTGAAAAAGGGTATGGCATGTCATTGTCTCTCTTGGGCTGAGTCTAATCCACATAAGAATTCTGGCAAGTGATCACTTTGCAGTGTCAGCCAATTTTTGGTGCTATTTCCTTTCCTAAAAAAAAACATTGGGCGGGATTTAATGGCCTCGCTCATCCTGAAACCATAAAATCCCATCAAGGTCAATGGACCTTGCCATGCTCCATCCCATACCCACTCAGATTCCCAAGGTAGGCAAGGCAGTAGAATCCTGGCCATCGTATATAAAATTCAGCATGTCCATACATAATTCAGAGCTGTGATTTTTTTTGTCAATGACAATACTTGTCAAACACTCTACAAGAAATTTGCCTTTCAGCAAACAGTCCACATTTGCTCCCAGCCTCTGATGGGTTCCTGTACCACACTTCACCAAGTGATAACTTCAAGTAGCCTCAGTTTTCAGACAGCTTCTTAAATCCACCAGTACAGACTTACTACTTCTTCTCCCTGGCCATACCAGGACAAATTTGAGAATTGTTAGAAGGCTGCAGGATGCCTTTTAGAAGACATCTCCCTCCCTCATCTGGCTATGGTACCTCAGCCTTTCTCTCACCTACCCACACAGAACTCCTATTTGAGTGAGATTCATTAATTGATGGGAGGCCTGTAACCTAATCTCACATGATGTCCTCTATCCTTTTCCTAGGCAATGTGAAGCACCTTAGCCTGGTATCCAGGTAGAAATCCTAATGAACCAACCTTCAGAGATTTAGAATTAAGGGGACAATTTACAGCACAGCTGTCTACAACTCAATACCTTTCTGTGATTTTGTGAGACCCTTGAGTCTATCCACTGTAAACTCAGAAATGTGTCTCTAAGCGTAAATAATTTGCACCTTCTTCCCAGTTAAAAAAAATGTCAGCCTTCCCTTAATTTCTAACAATCAAATCACCCAGGCTTACTGTCAGACAGTCTTTAGAATAGACCACATGAGCACCTTAACTTATCCCAAATTTAAAGATTCAATCCCAAAACTGTGACAGCGGAGCGCAGACTGATTACAGCAATTATGTAAGTAAGCAGGCAGTACAACCTTATCCTCCTTCCTGCAGTACAATCAACAAGCTAATTTCACATTGCCACCCGCGTATCCATTTTCAAAGGTTAATCCAATTTAACCCCCAGTTGTTTTCATGAGTTTCTTATCAACTTACTTATGTACCTTCTTGAGTGCAGGTGATTCATTTCATTATAATTACAATTTTTATTTAAATCAAGGTCTTTTTTCGAGCAACAGTATATTTCTAAAACTGTGCTTATATTAAAAACTTCCCTTAACCACAAAATTCACTGCATTAATAGTGCATTGATGCATTGGAATTCTTATTCAGTACAAATTGTTGGCAGTATTTATCAGGAGCACTGGGAATCGCTCCTTGCAGTGCCTTTATTTTAAAAAATGTATACTTTATTTGCGAAAGTTGATGTAATCAATTTATTTACAGGATCTCCATGGCATTGCTCATTCTCAGAGGTTTTGTAATAAAGGCTGCATATTGACAATTCCTGACCAGAATGAAGATGTTTGAATTATTCTTCCATCAATCATGTTCGGAGACCGTAATGCTGCAAGTGACTGAGATTGATTTTACGTACGTAAGATGTTTTACGTAATTATCCTCCACTCAAAGTATTTTGGAGAATTGATTCTGTTTTTATTGGTAGTCTGTTATGGTTTCAGTTATGAGTTTTTGTTTGCTGTAGTCCATGGACTCTGCTTAATGTAAAATTCACCATAAACCCCTTCGCCACTCGTTGCAAATTAACTGCAGCTCACTGGCTAACACAGTGGTGGAACACTTGTTAGATAGAAAAATAGGACTGTTATGCCACTTAGCATTATCAGGGACAGACTTATCTGTACTGAGGCACCAAAAAAGATGAGGCAGTACTGGGATAAGGACTCAGGGTGGAGTGATATTTAAGGGAAGTCCCAATATTTGTGAGCACTGACAGGTGTTTCAGTTTTTCAAAATTCCAAGGGTTTAAGATTTCAGGTACAGTGGATGAGGTGCTGAGATCTGGAGCCATTGCAAATTGATCTAGAAGTACTGGAAGTCCAGTAAGATGTTTGGGGCATAGAAAAAGTGCTGTAAGATTTATGTGGTGGTAAATCTAAAGAAGACAGCCCTGTGAAGGAGGTTTGCATCTGGAAGCAATGGCAGTTTTATGAGTTTCATTACATTGAACCAAAATAATGACAACAAACTTTTAAAAACATTCTTGATGAACGATCACTCTTTATTTCAACCGCCAATAAAGAAACTGTAATTTCAGGTATAACTGTTCACCAGTGTTATCTCGACAGTCCATCATAGGAAAGAATTGTTAATATATTCAATTAAGAGCCACATTTACCAGAAATGAAGCCTTTGAATCTTTAATAACCTCACAATAAACCCCCTTTTTGGTGTGTGCATTGTTCAATGGCTGGATTGCATTCTGGGATGTTCTGCAGTGTGCACATGCTCAGAATACAGAGTAGTGATTGAAAACTCCCTCACTGTTGATAGACAGCAATATCCAGTTGAAAACCAGGTTATTGAGGCAGCTTGAGTGAGGACTACAAATACAATGTTTTACTAAGGCAATGAAAAGACAATTCAGTCAATAAATTTTAAATTTTTAATGTTGCAAAGTATACTATAATGTGATTTTTTTTTTAAATTCTTTCAAATCTTACTTTAGACAGTTCAAAATTTTAATAAATGAAGGGAAATTGGATGTTTTTTCTCAAAAACATTTTGAATGTCTTGGTTCATTTTGTTCTGATGTGAAAAGTTGGCTTATGGTTTTCTAATTGCAAAATGTTGACAAAGTTATTCAATTGTGACGTTGATGTATGGGCTTCCCATTATAAAAGCATGACACAGGAAGCAAGGTTAATGTGTACAGGAGGTGTGTGGCAAAAGCAAGATTTTTAATAATATGCTTACTAGCAGATCTCCTGTGGTGCTGTTCCCAGAGTCAAAAGATACACTAGTTATTACAATAAAGGTATTTATACCATAGAGGGCATATCAAGGTTGCTGTATAACTTGATAACTCACATTCCATCTTTATTAAATAATTCTGGGACTTTTATTGATGCTTTGGGAACTGCATTTCAGAACTTGTACATATTCCTTTAACTATATATATATATATATATATATATTACTTGTTTTAAAGCTGAGAACACATAGCAAAGAAAGTGATCTGATTTTGAACAATCAATTACTTTTCCTTTAGTTTCAGTGATCTAACTGAAAGTAAAAAGACTTGCCCTTGACTGCCCAAGGGCAGTGGGTTATACTATGTCACTGACAGCTCCCGAGGCCTGCATCAACAATATCCTTCTCTTCCCTGAGGGGAGTTGTGAATGGAGGAAGGAATCCTGAGGAGAGTGCAATGAGAAAGCTATAATGAGTCTGACCCTGTGAAATTGGCCAGGGTCAGGGAAGCAAATATGTCAGATGGAAGTCCTTCACTGCTAAGATCACACCATTTTGGTGACAAGGAGAAAAAGTTATCCCCCTGAATTCAAAAATATCTGTATTGTCTTATAGTAATACAAATTACAGTTGTGGAAACACTTGGTGAAAAAGGAACATAAGACTGGGGATAGGCCATTCAGCCTCTTGAGCCTTTATGAATTATAACACAAATCTATGGGTCCATCTTTGCACAGACTCTTCTTGCGTTTTTCCAACAAAAATCTATCTCCCTTTTTGAATTTTTCAATTGTCTTGAAAATTGTCTGAAGCCAAGAGTTCCAGTAACCCACTATCCTTTTTATGAAAAAAAAACTCTTCCTGACTTCAGCCTGGCTGGCTAATTTAAGGATATGCTCTTTTGTTCTGGACTCCCACATCAGAGGAAATAGTTTCTCTCTATCTACCCTATCAGGGCCTTTAATCATCTTAGATGCTATAATTAGCTCACTCCTTAATCTTCTATATTCAAGGGAATGCAAGTCTATTTTATGCAGCCAGTCTCATAATTTAACGATTTGAGCCCCAGTATTGTTCTCTGCAAGACCCATATGTCCTTTTGAGGTGTGATGCTAAGAAATGAACCAGATGTGGTCTAACCAGAGTACTTGACAACTGTACAATGCAAAATAGCTTAACCTTGTGTTTCTTGAACCCTTCATGTAAGGCAGTTGAGATCAGAAGGAACAGAGTGCTAAATTGATTTCTTAGGAAAATAGCAGCTTCTCCCACTTTGTGTGGATTTATTTTTAGATGAAACTCTGATACTTAAGGGAAAAAATACTACAGCTGCCTATAGTAAGCTTAAAAATAAAAGGAAAACACACAAATTATTTTCCAGGATGTAATCAGAAATACATAATTTACTGTGTCTGAGCATTCTGTGGCAAGACTCAAATAGTTCTGGGGGGTTCAGAGCGATTCAAGCATTGAATTCCACAACTCTTTATTTAGTTTATTTTCCAACGTTTCCTCAGGTTTTCTTTGGCCACACATCAATCCCTGGCCTGTAGTACAGGAGTGAGTTGTTTATGCAAGTCTTGGGTTAAAATGATCAATGGTTTTTCCTCATTCTCTGGGAAGCACCTAACCTCCATACTATTGCTTTGAAGTAGGGAACTTACTCTGTAGGAAATCGTTGGCACAATCCTACAATTCCTTGACATATTTCTATTTAGATTTGTTTTTTGTTAATCTAGCCAGGTGCCCTTGCCTGCAACTCAACAAAGATCCGTTGACATGAATAAAAATGAAGATTTGGATTTGCGTTGCCGAGATGGATGCACAGGGAAATCTCCCAGCCCTTGTATCTGTCTTGGGAGAAACTGCCCCGAATGGTTGGAATTTAGGTCCAGGGATTGTGGGTGCAGGATGGAGTCAGGTTTCCTGACCCCAGAGGCGGTACAAATGCAGAGGTTGGCCCTGCGTGGGGAGTGCATCTCAGATACAGAATAAAAGGACAGTCTGTAAGGAATTTCTGCTGTGAAGGTGGAAGGGGATGTAAGTGTTCTTGGTCCTGGGGGTGGAGGAGGACTTGATGTCGGTCAAGAATCAGATGAATACTAACTGTAATAGTTGTCCAGCTGATTACTGATACTGAAAGAGATGGGCCTTCCGTAAGAAAACATAGACATCATTGATGCCTATTGACCTTGTAATGAAAGAGAAAACTCCACAATGTTAAGGCTGGAAAACATTCACAAGATACAGTCATGGAGGTGGCACCATCAACTAGCTGCTCATTATATTGTATATTGATTCAGATCACCATAATGTCTCAGGATAGAAGCTGCATGCAGAACTTTTTACCCTTCCACCTATCCTCTTTCCACCCATTTCACATGGAGCAGCCATACAATTGACCCTTGCACAAGACCCTCATAGCTGCTCACTGTCATGGTAGAACAGTGTAACTCAGAGAGAGCAGGCTAGCAGGGTTGTTTGTGTTTAGAAACAAATGTCGGCCTGCTCTATATTAACGCAATCCCACTTCCACCCCCACATTTAGCATTGTTGAGCGACAGAACATGGTTTGTGTGTGTGTAAGCCAACACATGAATATGTGTGAAATAAATTGAAGCTGAATCCTTGCATTTATTTTTAATTATGTTGCAAATGTCACCAAAGGGGTTCAAGAGAGTAAGGAGTAGGAGGGGCTGTACCCTGCTTCAGTGTCCATAACCATCATATCCTGGTTGAGAAAGACCAGAGACAATAGCAAATTTATAGCCCACAAATGTCAGTCATGATCTTATTGAATGGCAGAGCAGGCTCAAGGAGCCAGATGGCCTACCCCTGCTCCTAGTCTTATGTTTTCTTATTTCAGAATGTGTGATTAGTTTTCTGTCTCATTATAAGGCTTTGCCAATAATTATTTTTGGATTGCCACATTATTAATTCCACTGACCAGTTTATCTCGCAACATATCATTCAGGAGTGGTTCACAGTCAAAGTGCTCTGCCAATTTTCGTAGCCTGGTCAGAAACTCGGTGACAGATTCCCCAGGGGTTCATCTTACCATGTTAAAGTAGTATTACTGGGGAATTATGGAGGGTTTTATAATAGCCTTTAACCAAGTCCACCAATAAGGTTTTGGAGTCGGAGGCATCCAGGTAGGGCACACTTTTTAATTACATTGAAGGTCAGTACCCTCGACGATTCTGTACAAGAGAGGTGATCACTTGTTTTCCATTCCCATTGGTCCCTCAGGCCAGGCAATCCTAGTCTGCTGTGGTGTCTTAAAGAGAGGCATCACAACTGCTACACTCTCCGATAGCATGGAGGCTTGGATATTCACTTCACCAGGTGCACTTCAACCGTGAGTGCTGCGTCATTAACAGACATTTGTACTTGATTGTTAGACAGTGACTTAAGTGGATTTGCCATGTATCTAGGCGCCATATATGCTCCAAGGAGGCATCCAAAGTTTCCCTGCTATATCTGAAGTCTTTGTCTTCAAGGTGGTAGAAGTCATGAGTTCGCAGGAAGCTAAGGTGTTTGGCAACACCGATCGCTTCAGATCTTATACATTTCTGACACTGGAAATAATGTAGAAGGAATGGTGAAAACACACATGACATCACCCTGCACAATGTTTAGTAATTGCAGTACTGTTGGCAAATGTAATCATATCAGAAGGTCACGGGTTTAAAGTCATAGTTAGATGAGGCATAAGTTGTCATTTTCTCTGGCTTATTGACAGCCTTTAGCATATATATGCAGGGTCCAGAATATAAAGGACATCTGAAAGTGCATTATTGCTGAGGTCAAGGATTATGATGGTCATGGTTTACCAAAAAGAAGCATTTTCCTTACTGGAGGATTTCTTGTCTCAACAACAAAGGTGGCCTAAAGGGAAGAAAAAAGCTTGTTTTACTTCTCATCGCCCATGTAATAGTATTACTGAGGCCAGTCGTGTGTCACCATCACCCTTTATCCACAACATGCTCAAAAAGCCACTCAGTGGCTATAGTGTACAGGTCAGCCCCAAAGTCTTTCGACTGCTGGTCTGAGTGCACTAAGCTGGTTTTAACCCCACCCCCCCCCCCAACCCCCGACTATTCCTTTACCATTGGGTGAGCCTCCAGTCACTTAATAGGGGAGCTCATATCCTACGAGGCCCACAGGCAGATTTATTGGTGAGTCCTGTGACCATCATAACAATTGTCCTTAAAGCTAGCCCTGCCCACAGGACTGGCATGCTGCAGAAACTCCTGCCTATACAATTAGTTTGAACATCAATGTCAACTTAACTTGTGCATCATTTCAACATTCTTTACTTCTCAGCTAGTTCAACAAAAATAACTGGGTTTCAAAATGTAATTTTAGTTCACAGAGAAAACCCCTTCCAAGGTGCCAATATATTGAGAAATCCAGCATATTTTGAGCAAGAAATGGAAGTTCCCAGTCTATATCTGTTTTTTTTTAAAAGTGTTTCCACTAGTTGCTGTTAGAATCAAGATAATGCACATATATTTGAGTAACCATTTAAGGAGACATAGGACGAAAAGCTTAAAATAAACCATAGAACAAATAAAACCAATGTAACACAACAAAAATGTGGAGTACACGAAAGCATTCACAACCTCTCTGCAAAATGATGTTGTGACTAAGTCATTGCCCTCCCACTTGCCTTTGCGTTGGTCTTTCCTTCAAATGTTACCACAAAGCATCAATTTGTACCAGCAAAATCATTGAGGAGTGAGGAGGATCTGCCTCTTTCCACAAAATACTTTTGGTATTCGGTGTGCTTCTCTCACCTAACATACTTCTAATTTGAGATTGGCCTCAGACTTTTTGCACAAGCCCCAGTATTTTACACATGCTTGTGTTTCTGTGAAGTTATTGTCTATCTTCACCTTGTTGTTCTATGCTGTTCAAACAAGAAATGTCATGCCATGAATATAGTGCTGAAATTCGCAACACCATGTTAATCCAATGCCTTATAAGTTGGGTTAATAAATATTAAATGGTTTAGAAGCTTTGCAGATCACCAAGCAATTTTCTTTAATTTGCTGCTTCAATGGGGTTTGGTTCAAATTTCCACATAACACTGAAATGTGGCTATTATACTGGCAGAGGTGGAGGTGGGGGCCTGGGGCAGGGGTGTTGTGGTCTTGCAAAGAATATAACAAAAGCTTTAAAGTATTAAACCAAAACTAAAACCTTTGACAAAGGTCATCTGGACTTGAAACATCAGCTCTTTTCTCCCCTTACAGTTGCTGCCAGACCTGCTGAGATTTTCCAGCATTTTCTCTTTTGATTTCGGATTCCAGTGTCTGCAGTAATTTTCTTTTCTCCTTAAAGTATTATATATCAGCTACTTCCTGCAGTTTCTCAGAACAAAATTAGCAAACTGCAAGAAATGAAGTAAATTGCTATTGCAACTAGTTGCCACACTAGGGGATTTTCGCAGTAACTTGGTTGCAATGTTAATATATGCCGACTTAGGTGAGGCTTATATTATATTATGAGAGACAAATAAATAAACTTTAAACACGAAACTTTAAACCCAATAACAAGTTGATGATCCTTTGGCATTGGCCTCTTTGTTTGGATGCACTGAGAAGTGCATTGGGCATGCTAAATTCTCTAACCAGCTCGTCTTTCAGACTGTGGGAAGAAACAGGAGGAAACCCAAGCAGATGTGGGGAGACTATTCAAACTCCTCACAGACAGCGACCCAAGCCGGGAATCAAACCCACGTCTCTTGCGCTGTGAGGTAGCAGTGCTACCACTGTGCCACCGTGCCGCCCATGTTTAGGCTGGAGGTTGTACAGAGAGGTGAGCCCAACAAGGGAGTTAAAGAGGAGATTGTGAATTATAAATTGGTGTTGTTGAGGGGCTGGGAGGTAATGTAGATCAGCAAAGATAGGAGTGATAGGTGGGCAGGTGCAAAGTAGGATATAGACAATAGCGACTGGGAGTGTTGCGACCAAGAGAGCATTGGATGAATCAGATCTGAAGGTGACAAAGGCATGTATTAGAACACCAAAAGCAGATGGTTTGAAGAAGGGTTAGAGCACACAAAACAACACAAAGGCCCTGTAAAAATGCCAGCTCATTTTTTCAGATGAAATTAATTCTCACTTGGAGAAGCAAAGGTTAATAATGGACAGACAGCAGTGATGTGTGAAAGGCAAATTGTGTCTGACGAATGTGTTTGACTTTCAAGATGAAGTAACAGAAATAACTGATAAATTTAGTGCAGTAGCTGTACATAGACTTTTCAAGATGCCTTTAATAAAGCATTGCATAATAGACTTATTCAGGAAATAAAAGCACATGGGAATAAAAGGATAGTGACAATCTGAATATACAGTTAGCTAAAAATAGGAGGAAAAAGGGTGTGATGATAGGATATTTTCTGACTAGACATAAATATGTAGTGGGGTAGCCCAAGGTTCAGTGTTCAAACCACTGATTTTTCTCATTACATGTAATAGTCCTGGACTTGAGAAGAGGGCACACAATTTAGATGTCTGCTGCAATGTCCAGTACATGTGGGGTGGAATTTTACCTGCTTGTGCTGCCCATTGATGGGCAGAGCGAACCAGTAAACTTGCACGAGAAATCAGAATTGTGACCAATTTCTCAGTTCTTGCAGTTTTGAGAGCCGGATTTCCAGTGAGGTCAACCTTTGGCCGGAAATGAACGAGAGGCTGAATGGTTTGCTTTGATATGTTTAAATTTGCATTTTCACGTGTTTAGTCAGCCCAGCGCTCAATCGTCTGGGTTCACTTGCCTTTATGGCCTCGTCGGGAGATGTCTCCTCCAGTGAGGAAACAAACTGCTCCCCATAAATGTGGAATAGTTGTGTTGGCCTCGCTAGTGGAACTGAAGGCCATTAAGGCCCCCTGGGGAGGTCATTGGAAAATTGGGGGTGCCCCATTTTCACCTTGGCACTGTCTACTGGGTGGGGTATATGGGGATGGGGCCTATGGGAGGTGGGGCATGAACGGACGGCCCAATGGGGAGGGGTGTCTTCTGCCACTCTACAACAAGAATAGATTGGAAATGTGTGGGTGCAATTGGTTGGGTTGGCAGGGGCTAAATGCCCAGGGGTTGTAGGGCTCGTCATTGGCTCTGGGCCTTCACAATTGCAGTGGAGGGGCTATGTTCTGGCTGTCTGCAGCAGCAGGGGCATGACAGCTCGCTTTCTCTCAGACCCTTATTGGGCTACTGGGCATGTGCAGAATCAGAGGTCTGCACATGCGCATTAGCTCCCCCCTGCAGGCTGGCAGGCAAATTAAGCCCAGCCCACTGCCTGCAGCAGCTAGAAACAATCTACATCATTTTTTTCAATGACTAAGCATGTAAGATTCACCCAAAAAACAGATCAGGATCTCTCCCATTTTCACAATAGCTTGACAGTTGGAATCAATCTCGTAAAATTCCACCTATCATTTTATGAACCCTCAGTGAATACGTCCATATATTTGACATAAATTAGCTGTAAAGGTGGTTGCCACAAATCATGTGACTTTTGGCATTAGGCAACTGGCAATCTTCAGTGAATACTAAATATAGACCAAGTTGAATGTACCACATACCAATTTGTGGAATTAACACATCTCATTGTTTAAGGATGGGCCAACATCTAAAGACTATGGAGCTTCCAGACTGTCTGTCTCTATGTTTCAGACTAGATAAGAGGGAAGGTCAAAGCTTAACCACCATCTTACCTTTGAATCACAATAACCTCCTCCATCAAAACTAGACTGGGTGAACATCAGAAATGTTAACCCAGTGATAGTGATTGTAGTTGGTTTCCTGCACTGCACCTTTATTAACCCAGAGTCATTAGTCCTTTGGATCATCAGCCATGAGGCCATCAGAGAAGCAAACTCTGAAACTAGCTGCAAGTCATCAGGTAGCCAAAGTACTTACTGAATTTCAAAGTTCACCTGGAAACCAACTTCTGAGCTATTCAATTACACGAACTCTTGCAACTTGTTGGGAATCCTTCACGTTG
Organism: Carcharhinus amblyrhynchos; assembly: GCF_965287045.1. NCBI lineage: Eukaryota > Metazoa > Chordata > Chondrichthyes > Carcharhiniformes > Carcharhinidae > Carcharhinus > Carcharhinus amblyrhynchos. The sequence goes on along the minus strand of NC_137326.1, from coordinate 94,424,284 downwards.
CACAACCCTTTCTTCAACATTAAATCATCAAAAACCCATTTAGGGACAACAGGCCTGTGAAGCAGAAGACTGGAAGTCATAAATCAGAAATTGAATTAACTGTAATCTGTATTGTGTGTGAATATATAACCAATTTTATTTTTAATCTTGCAAAAACTTGTTGCTGAATTATTTAATTGGACTAAACATTGCAAAGGATAAGAACATACACCCCTCTTTCCATGTTACAATGTACTCAATGACAACATGCTGTGAGGGTCAGCTGCCCCAATAAATAATGTAACCAATGGCAATATAATGTGATGACCAAGTGACCCGGTATAAGAAGAAAGCTGATGTGTATGGTGGGGACTATTTGTGGCCCAGGGCCCAAGTGTGGTGTAATTATGTTTCTTTATTAATCCTGTATTTTGGTTTACTTTGAAATTAGTTCTTTTATTGCTTTCAACTAAAGTATCCTTACTGCTGGATAAACATACTGGTTACAGGATATAAAGGAATGCATGCATTCTAACCTTGGCAGAGTTAGTGGCTGAATCCAGGATTTAAATCCATTGGAGCGCATTAGACAAATCTGACTTTAAAGGAGAATTGGAAGTAGAAGGAAAAATTGATATCGCCAAAATTGTTGAATCAAAAATAACTGCAATAAGCTTCATGAATACAAATGACAGGTAAGATTGCTGACCTTGATCTAAAAGCAGTCAGGAAACAGGAGGATTTCACTTGAGCTAAATTAGCATCCCTAACCATAGAACAGCTAAAAGCCATAGCTAAACGGTTAGAATGTAATACACTTCATAAATCATGGAAGCCCAGGGCAATGAAGATTGGCTTTACCCGAGGCTTGGAACATTCAAAAGATATAGGGGTGAAGTTTTGTCTCCATTACACCTGGCACACATCTCACTATGGCCAGAAACTCTTATGGGAGGGCCATGACGAACAGGCACGAACCTTGAACTCAATGTTCCCAGTGTCTCCAAGCAGATATAATTGAGTTCATGCCCAGCAAGCGTGTGAACCCAGTGATTATAAATATAATTACGTATTCAAAATTGGCTTAACGTTGAATATTCAGGGAACGGCATGCATTCCCACCAGCTGGCATGACATGGTGCCACAAATGGAGACCAGATGTGATGGCTTCCATGCCCTGGCATGATCATTGTAGCCCCTGGATGGTCAGGGATATGGAAATGCCACACTGCTAGTTTGGCACTGCGAAGGGTGTGCTGACCTGAAGGAGGCAAGGCATTGAGTTGCAGGGCATATAAAGCTATCATTAGGAGAGCCCTGATGCTGGTGATCTATATTCATGGGAGGGCATTGTTATTCATGCCAGCCATCTATGTTTGGAGTGGGGGGCCGGGGGGTGGGGGTGTTATGCCAGTGATCTATGTTTGGGGTAAAGGGTTTCTCTGAAACCAGGCTTGTCAGAATCTTTAAGCCCTGTCCCTCACAATGACGGTGCAAAACATGCCCTGTTCAAAAAATAGCTGTGTGGGAAGATATTATGAGAAAAAAGACTGGTTTTCTAACCGAACCTGACACTTCACCATTTTCTGGGAAAATTCAGCCCATAGAACCTGAAACAAACCAGGATAGCCTAGCCCAAGTTCATCTGGAAGAATGGACGTTAGTTTCAGCTGTGGCAATTAAGAGGGATTGGGAATCCCTGGAGGAAAGGAAGGAGAGAGAATTCCAGTAATAAGAGCAAGAGTGTATTTCCAGCTGGACAAATAATCACAAGCACAAAAGAATAGGAAACCAAGGCAGATTCAAGCAGTGAGGGAGAACTTGTCTTCATTTAGTGGAGCCATCACTGGTAATTCAACTATCCCTTCCTCAGAAGTAGATCCCTTGTCAGTGCCCCAGTTTGAAGATGAGGATGTGGAAATCTTCTTCACACCTTTGAGAGGTTGGCAGATTAGCCAAAGTGACCAGCGGAGACTTGAACTCTCCTAATACAAGTCAGCTGATTGGGATAACACATAAGGTCCACTCTGTACTCTGCAAGTTATGAATTATGAAGGCTGCTGCTAACCTAAATGCCAATGAAGTCTTACTGGAGTCATATCATGACCTATTCTGGAACTCCTGTTAAATAGCCCACATAACTTCCTTGAAATTTAAGAGAATTAAGCAGCATTTGGCATGGGTGAGAGCCCTAAAAATTGACCATATGTATGACTGATTAAGGGAACTAATTTATTAGGTGAGTTCAAAAATCACTTCTCGTACAACCTTAAGACCTGCATGAAAGAACAATTAATTTTGAAAGGCAGAAGCACAGCTATCATAGCAGTGGACTTTGAGTTGACCAACAAATCTCTAACTCAAAATAAACCTGGGCTTAGTAACTGTAAAAGCAAGTTAAAGATAGGAAAAAGAGAAACAAGTTCCAGACAAAAGGGAAGAAAGAACAGATCAGTTTCCCATTTTTAAAAGAAAGAACATAGCTGGTGAACCAATGGCAGCCTACCCTGTGTGTTGTCAGTGTGAGAAATCTGAAAAGAAAATTTGGGGCAAGTCAAGGATCCAACGGGGAGGGGTGAGGAGAAATGCAGTCAGGATAGTGTCTGTAATCAAACAGAAAAGTGACTTCTTTTGTAGCCCGGGCCCCAAGAAAATAAATAACTATTCTCAGAGACACCAGCTGTCTTCAAACCAAAATTGTAGTAAAGGTTGCAGAGTTGCCACCTGAATGTAGAACAACTGTGGCAGTGTTGGTAAAACAGCTAACTGACAAATGTTTGAGAGTTTGTCACAGGATAGTCAGAGTAATGCTGAGCTTACGAAGGCAAGGTGTCAACCTATTGCTAGGCAACGCCTTAGCTGGAAGGGCAATCTTGTGTCCACAGTGTCCAAAGCAGTCCTTGGCGACTACGGGAAATGATGGGGATAAGCAAGTATTGCTCGGCTGAGGAAACATCTAAAGTCCAACAGGTGGTGATAAATTAGTAAGGGCTAAATAAGCTAAAGAAAATCCGGCAGAATTTACAGACTGGGTTAGAACCCAGAGAATTTAAATCAGCCAAATTTACAGAGTCTAATGCAAGGCCTGTTGAATTTAAAAGGGCCAAAATTGGGCCCAAGAAAACAAAAAGGAGTGGTTAAAAAAAAAAGTTTGAAAGAAGTCCTGAAGTGTGATCAGTGGAAATCTCCTTCCAGGATCTGAACAGGGACAAGGAGAGCTCCCAACTAGACAGGCAGAAAGTAAAGGTAGTGCCTCGCCTCGTTGAAGTGCCACAGGGGAGAACAGCAAAAGCTACAACACCACCTGAAGACAGTAGTGTCCCCAAAGGTAGAGCAACAAACTGGGGAGGTATCACTCCCCAAGGTGATTAGAAAAGGGAAGAAGATAAGTCCCTAGATAAACAATACTTGTGAAAACCAGAAGAGAAGTACAATTCAGATGGTAAAATACAAATTTAAAGTATTGCCAAAAGCATCAATTCATCTTTAGAACCCACAAAAGACAATGTGCAGAAGGTGAATCTGAATGCTCTGCAGCAATCTAAAATCTATTCATCACCCTTTGAAATAAGAGTTATCAAGGTACCAGAAACAGAATTATATCACCCATGTGATACTTAAACAAGCATCAAAAGGTTAAGGCATTTACAAGTAGGACAACTATGTCGTAATAGAAATTTGCATTGTACAAGCATTATCCTTCAACATTCTGTGAAATCTGATTCTTTCCAAGACTGCAGAATTCAATTGGAATAGAAACTGAAACAATTTGGTTCTCGGACTGGCTGACGATTGAAGGTTTTGATAATCTGCTGGATCCTGAGGTAATAAAGGTGCCCATTCTGGAACAAGCCAAATATATCTGCTGACGGTAGAAGGTTTCTCCAGCACTGCAGACAAATATTAATAAAAATCCTAGCCGACCAGACAAAACATAAGTAGGAATTTTAAAAGTAAAAGGGACTAGAAAATAGTAGAGAACTGAATATTATTAGACTTCTTCAAGTCAGACTTTAACACCCGATGAAAATTCAATTATGTTGGAGTCAGTCTCCAAGGCAGATGATGAGAAACCCAAGTTTGAAAATAAAATTGTTATTGGCAATTGCAATAGCATTAAGTTACTTTATGGATGATAGAAGGAGTGCAGAATGTGCAGTCCATTTTTTTTCTGAAAGCAATGTGAAGGATCAATGAAATCAAAAATGTTTTTCTCTTTATGTTGGAGGTATGTCATACCCAGTACAGACATGCCACATTATGAACTTCCAGTCATTAATTTAAAAATTGGACACAAACAAATTGTTAAGAAAGTTGCATCAAATCATGTGAATTTTGCCATTTGGACTATAGTCAGCATCAAGTCTCTGTCAAATTTCTAATTAAGTTGGTGGGAGCGTAGGTGAGGGCACCTCATTGTCATTTGTTGAATTCACACATCTCATTGCTTAAGGATGGGCCAAGCTAAAAACTATGGAGTTTCCAGACTGTCTGTATCCAAGTTTCTGTACTGAACAAAAGGAAAGATTGTGACTCATTGGCCACTATCAACTTTTCATCATATCGTCATGACCACCCTAATCTAAACTAAATTTTTTAACCAGCGGTTATGTGAATAAAGCTTATTTCTGAAACTGCAACCAGGGCCCAGCAGATTATTAGAACCTCCAATCATCAGCTAATCTGAGAACGAACTTCTACCAGTTTCAGATTTCCCCAAGGAACCAGTCTCTCAGATATACAACTAGAAGAATCCTCACAACCTGTTGTGAAACCCTGTGTGCGGGTGCATGTGTGTACATATGTATGGGTGAGACATAAGGTGCGATTTTCTGGCCCTTTTCCTCTGGTGAGATCTTCTAGTCATGTTGAAGGTGACCCCCATGGTGGGTTCCCTAGTAGTGGGGTGGACAAGCCATAAAAATCAGATCAGACTTCAACAGGATCGGTAGATCCCACCAATGATCAGTGGCAAGCTGCCTTCACCATGGGAAAACACACCATGGGGGAAGGGCCAGAAGTACCCAGCCTGATTTTATGACATTGCGTTAATTGAAGTAAGTATGTAAGAATAAATAGCCTTTTTTAAACTCTCAAAAGATTTCTGTTGAATTATTTAATTGGATTATACATTCCAAGGATAAGAAGAGATGCAGTCAATGTAGTCATTAGTGAACAGTGGTAAATTTAGAGGCAGTATTATTTAAATTGTATTATTTTGACAGGAAGGTGCCTATGGATGTATTTTTCACATTTTTAAATGTGGCAGGGCACATTGATAACAAGTGTGTACTATATTGGCTTTATTTATAGGGCATTGAATACAAAAACAAGGACGACGTTCTAATCCATTGCAAATCATTGGTTGGCTCTTAACTAGATCACTGCATTCAACTTTGGGCATTATATTTTTAGGAACGATGTCAAAATCTTGGAGATATACTAGGATGATACAAGGGACAAGGATACAAGGGGTAAAGAACTTGAGTTGTGTGGAAAGAATATAAAAGTTTTGATTCATTTGTTAAAAGCAGAGAAGACTAAAGGGAGTCCTCACAGCAGTATGAGAGGAAGTAGGGAGATTCCTTTTTCTTGCAAGTGGGTTAATAACTAGAGATCATAGATTGGCAAAGGAACTAATAGAGGAGTGAGAATTCTCTTCACGCAGCAGGTTGTCAAGATTTGAAATGCACTACCTAAAAAGGCTGTGTGAAGTCAGATTCCTTTGGAATTTTCAAAACTCAGTTGGAGGCATGCTTGAAGAAGACTAATTTGTTGGATTATGGGGAAAAAGCTCAGGCCTGGAACTAAATTGCTTGTCTCTTTCATAAGAACTGACACAACCATATCAGGCTAGATAGCCTCCTTCTTGGTAAGATTCTACCATTCGATTCTATGAAGTGTACAATGTTGCCCAATGGGAAACCATAGAAAGATAGAGAAATACTGTTGGAATGTTTGGAGAGGATGAAACATTTCCTGCTTGATATATTTAATGCACAGATATGAACCTATAGCATGGCATCCTATCTTGACACTCCTGAAATGAGCTGAACCCTGAAGTAGATCCAGGCTTCACAAACTTCAAGTCAGGTTTAGGCATATTTCGTGCTGCCTGACTTACATTGGTGTGCTGACAGGAAGTAAAAGCAAGCCCCATCTTCCTGGTTAAGTGTGTTTTCTTAGCATTATAATAAAACAATGAAGGAACAATGCATTAGAAGACTGATCTTTTTTGTTTTATTGCGAGGAATGCCATCTCCATGAACATAAATGTCACTTATTGGACAATGCTGTATTACTTGAATGAGAAGCTTTTTTTTTGTAATGCATTGTACATCGTTTTTCATTCCTTGATTATTAAAATTAACAACCTAATTTCCATTATTTCTTTTGCAATCCTCAAATAACAAAATGTATGTCCAACTGTTGAGATTTAATTGCTAATTTATTTATTACTTTGACAAGTGCATTATATAATTATACAATATTTGCAGCGGATAGAAAGTGTTGCGGGACATGAGCAGCTTCAGTCTGTCTATAAAGGTTTACAGCCAGCTCGTTTCCTGTTCTTTATTACTGTGACAGAGCCATCCATCATGCTGGATACTGCCAATATTTCATGGATAAAAATCATTTCCCTTTGCAAGATTCGCATGAAGGATTGATGGAATTAACCATGAAGAGTTGATTGATCTGCATTTTCTTTATGCACTGCACACATTGTGTCTTTATACAAAGTTAATATATCATCTTTTTATTTGACTCCAGAAAGGCAAACCAAAACAATCACCCATGCTTATTACCACAAAAATTTCAGCTTTGGCCAGTGAGTTCATTTGGTGATTAATTTGCAACTGTGAAATCTTATTTCCAGTTCTGAGGTATGGCTCTGTATTGTGTTCTATAATCCATACTGCAATGTTAACATTTAAACTTTTGCCTCTGTTCTCTTCATTATGCTCAGCAGTGGCACCATATTCATGTTGTGTCCCTGAATTATTAAAATATACGTTTTATTGCTTTGACTTTCTGTTTTTGGCTTTCACCAGTGACCTGATGGTGTGTTTCTCATGGTTGCGACTTTATGGAGTACTCCATGCAGACATTGCTTAGTTTTTTTTAATTTATCTATGAGTCACAAGTTAAGGCTTACATTAACACTGCAATGAAGTTACTGTGAAATTCCCTTAGTCGCCACAGTCCAGCATCTGTTCAGGTCAATGTACCTAACCAGCGCGTCTTTCAGACTGTGGGACAAAACCGGAGCACGCAGAGGAAGCCCATGCAAACTCCATACAGTGATCCAAGTTGGGAAACAAACCCGGATCCCTAACCACTGTACCACCATGAAGTCCTGAACTTGTTATAGTTCAAGTTGGGGAAAAGCTAATATACTAACAGGAGAGGCAGGAATATTGTAGACAGTAAGTAGTTACTTCTGAAGAATTAGACAATCATATGGATGGGGAAAGAAATAGAAATGGACAGTGCAACAGTTGTTAAAGGTGTCCAAGCAGAAAAAAATCCAAGCAAGGAAAATCACTTTGTTACAATTCCTTGAAATTTGATACAAATCCTGTAATTTGTAATGAACTAAAGTCCAACTTTTCCTTTTCTTCGATTACATACCAATATTCTTTCTGACCATTACAAATGTTTTCAACATTTCTACTGGCTACTAAAAGTCCCAAAGTGATGCTCAAAGTGAGCATGAGAATCTGCTAATGGACAAAGGGGTATTGACCCTATGAAAGGGAGCACATCAGGCCTATTTAATGTGAAATAGAAATATAAATAGGGTGAAATAGAAGTTTTCTTTGAATATATTTTGGGATTTTTTCTTCATATTTTGGGGAATTGAGCCTCCAGAAATCATTGGAGTTAGATTCCTACAATTTAACAGCGCAAGGACAAGGAACTGGGGTTTAGTTGGACTTCACATCCCGTGTTTTGGCTGTGATGTGGAAGTCCTAGATGTTAGTAAAGCTGGGGTGGACATCCTGGAGTTTGACAGTACTGTAATGGGGCTCCTGGAGTGGGCGAGGGGAGGGGACAGTAGTTGTAGTGATGAAAGGTCTTCCATCACTAAGGGGCAAACTGGAAAGTAGAGCTGAGTTTTGCCACAACTGGAGGTGAGTGTGAGCTTTGACCCATTGGTGGATTCCTGGGCCCTGACCTTGGCTTGCATCAGCACAAACTGGTCACAGGGAATGACCTCTGCTTCATTGTGGGTAAAACAGAGGCACACCGTCCTTGGGTTTCATTTATCTGAGGCTGTGCTCTGGGTGCTGAATGTTCTCTGGTAACTTGCATGCGATGAGGATTTTGATCTTGGTGCGCTATATCACCAGTGGGCCACCAAGTGTTACAAACCCTTGTTTCAAGTGTGAATCATGAAAATCTCTTTTCCTGTCTTTGCCAAATGGCTGGGCTGTGATGAGGAATGCTATGTCCATGGCAACACCTGTCTGTGTCACTCAATTGAATATCTGTTAGCCTGTGGACATGGGAATTTTTATTTGTGGAAGAGAATGTGTCATAAAAGTAGAACTTAATTATGACTTCAGGCAATTTTAAGAGAAAACCAGATTTAGTCATTGTTTGGGTCCTCTTGTTAAAATAAGATCTGTTTGGCTGATTATCACATGTGGAACTGAGCCGTGCATTCAAAAAAATTGAGGCACTTAAATTTATTTGATGTTTCAAAGTGGGATTTTGTAATGTAAGAGTGAAAACAATTGATGATTTGCCATTTTTTCATTTAATTCATATAACCTACCTCTCTGCACAATTGTTAACTAGTAACACTACACAAAAAAAATCCAAAAGCATTCCATCCTCAATATTTTGGGATTTATTACTTTGAGTCTGTGCTTTTATTGCCACTTGGTTGACGATCCTTGAAAAACAAAATCCTGTCTTCTCCCAACATTGATTCCTTCATTTCCTGTCTTGAGTTGTTTTTATTTTGTTTTTTTTTGTTTTTTTTCCCCTCTGCTTCCTTCCTAAGTAGCTCATGTGTGTATTCGCTTGTACAGTCATTAGCATATTAAAGCGAAGGCTTGCATTCAAGATGTACCTCTCGTGAAATAGATATCTCAAAACATTTACAACCAATGAAGTACTTCTGAAGTGTAATCACTATTGTAATATAGAAAACAGAGTAGCCAATTTGCACACAGCAAGATTTCATAAACAGCAATGTGATATGAACTAGATAATCTGTTTAGTTATGTTGATTGAAGAATAAATATTGGCTAGGGCACTGGGGATAATCCCTTGCTCTTCTTTGATATTGTGCCATCAGATCTGAGAGGGCAGACAAGCATCTTATCTGAAAAGCAGCACCACTTTCTAAGTATTGCATTAGAATATCAGCCTTGATTTTTGTGCTCAGTCCCACTTTAAGTCCCACTCCAGGTCCTGGGCTGGGACTTAAAGTCACACCTTGTAACTCAGAAACATGTGTGCTACACACCGAGCCACGGCTGACACCTATTTAAAAACCTATGCACTCTGCTATTATTGAAAGCATTGGAAAGTCTTCAGATTGACAGATTCTGTTTCTGAAACAGTTGCTTTCTAGCTTCCACATGTGAAGCAATGAGGAAAATTTGTTCTGCAGTGAACCAACGTTTTCAATGCGTTCCTTACAATAACCGAGGCAAAAGTGCATCATCGTGCAATCCAATTGTTCTGTGTAAATTTGGAACACACATTGTACTCTAATTGCACTGGCAATAATTTTGAGGTCACATTGGAAAGAAAATTTGAGAGTTATAAAACAGACTGTCAATTTGCTGTTGCCCATTATGTTTTCGCACAAAATCAAAATTACCCTTTGTGATGCATTTACTGGAGTCAGCTAATTTGGAGTTTCATAATGGAAGGTAGTATCAGGTGATATATGCAAAATGATCCAGCAGATTTACAATGGGACAAAAACAGTATAGATACAGGCAGTTTGAGACAGACTTGCACTGGAATGGGAAATGTTAACTGACTGCCTATAACTGAACATTGCACACATTTCATAGCCTCAGCTGTAGATGGATGTATAAACAACAGGATTCTTCAAAGGCTCAATAATTCTGACTCAAAATGGCAGGATGCCTGGCTCACCCACCTTTTTTAGCAAATAACATTGCTTCAAAATTCACATGGGGATAGGGGGCTCCACAATTGAGAGAATTTCCTCATTAAGTGATTACATGTTGAAAGTGGATAATCGTTATTATACATTTGGAAGTACTTTAAAGCTCGCATGACTGCACACGTTACTTGATTCTAAATTGCTTTTCAAAAAAAAAATACCCCTTGAATGAATAAGCTCAGCCTCCTATTCTCTTTAATTATTGAGATTATAGTAACGTCAAGTTTGTTGTACTTGCTTATCATTAGTGCATTTAGCCAGCCATGTGTGTGTGATTGGGATCATGGGCTACTGCGAGTCTGGAGTCTGTGATCACGCCTAGCTGACAGAGTAATTATGCAGAGTTGAAAGTTATTTTTTCAAGTATGGGTGATTTGTGAAGTGCTTTAGGAATGAACAAAGAAATGTCTAAATCTAAAGAGTTGTGAAAATGATTTAAGCAGGAGGGTAAGGTGAGGTTAGATGATGCAGAAATATATTTCTTAACTATTTCTTAACTTATGTTCTTATGTTCTTAACTTGCTTTTCACTAACATGCACCCTGACATCAACCTGTAATTTTTAAACTATCATTCAACTTTGCAAATCATTTTTGTTTTTGGCTATATTTTCATCTCCTGTTTTTAATACTGTCTGAATTTATTTCTTTACCAACATAAGGATTTCTATTTTTATTGAAAAAGATCCCCCCCTTTACAAATTTCATCTTCTAATCTGTGGAAGTAGTTGATATGTTGTAAGGAATTCAGCATCATGAGGAACAAAGACAAATTAATTTTACAAAATAAAGATGTCTTTTTCAGATTTACTACATGGAATGTACTTTTCAATCAACTCTTGCTCTAGAATTGTATAAATAACAATGATACATCAAAAAAACCTCTTTGCTAATAACACTTATGACAGAGAAAGGGTGACAAACTCTGCATACTGTCATAAAATGTTAAATGCTTAGACAAGTGAAAGAAGAAATGATATGTTTTCTCTTTAAAAGATATGTATTATGCTGATCCCTTTTGTAGTGGTATCTTTGATATTGATTAATATATGTTTGTAATTGTGTCCATTTGAGCTTGTTGCGGCTTTCTGCTGTAGTTCAACAGAATTTGTCAGTTTAACTCAAATAATATAAAACTTCACTATAAAATCACCACAAACTTTGGAGTAACTATTTATGCTGCTGTTTCTGGTCATTTTATTGACATAGCTCATTTAGAGGGCACTACAAACACATGAATGTAACTGTAGAGACAAGAAAATTATTACAATTTCTTGTGTACATGAAAATGTTATGCATGTCATGACCATAAGTAGGAATTCATAGTTTAAGAAAACAGTTATGAAGCTTAAACAAATAAATGGGGCTTATTTGAAAGAACAGTTGACAAAAGGGGTCATCCAGAACTAGTGGCAGTTTAGAAAAGTTGATTAAGCATGTCTTTTAGTTTACCTGGCCCCCAACATAGACCCTCGAAAAATGTTCATGTTTTTCCCCTATACATAAAACTCTGCGGGGAAAAAAAATCTCTTTGATTTGATTCTCCAATGTAAAGTGCTCTTTGTACACGTGCGTGCACACACACACACACACACACACACACACACACACACACACACACACACACACACACACACACACATATTCACATATACACGTACACACTCTTACACACACACACACTCAGGATGCCACTAAATAATTTACAACCAATGAAGTACTTTTGAAGTGAAGTCACTAGTATAATTTGGGGAGCATGGCTGCCAATTTGCATGCAGGACAGGTGTTTAATTTTACCACTAAACGCAAAATCTGAAACTAATTCCTTTATCATCAAAATGCACAAAGGATGGTTTCCTAGTTAAACTAGTACCCAAACACATTCATTTCTGAACTACTTATGAATTAATTCTCATTTGTGCATTTTCATTTTTTCCAAATGACTTAGGAGCTTTTAGGTTTAGTTATCAGAGGATGCATTCAAAATGCTGAACAAATACAAATGCAGGCAATTAGTATTAGAATAATACATAACTTACTTGTCTTGCCTAATTCATTAATTCAAAAATAGATTGGAATCTGTAACGCTGGAAAGCTCTGCTTAAATTGTTTATTTATTTACCTGGAGGTGACTTGTTCCAGTAATGATCTTGAGAATCAAAAGTCATCAAAGCTGAATGCATTTGAAATAATAAGGTTGGAAATTTAAAGTAACGGGGGAAATAATAGTCATGTATTTCAATATGGTTGTTGTGATCTGTGATAATGTGTTTGTGGAGTTCACTATTAACAGGTTTGACTGTGTCTGATCTTCTTCCCCACACCCGACATTTTGAGCGAGAATAACTGTAGTTGCACAATTTGTTGTCAAAAGGTATGACGTGATAGAGGTTTATAGAATTATGAAGGGCATAAATAGGGTAAAAAGCTAGAAGCTTTTTCCCAGGTCAGAAATGACAAACACAAGGGAACACAAGCTCAAAGTAGTGGTGGGGGGGGGGGGTGCCAAGGTTCAATACAGATATGCGAAGGATGTTTTTACACAGAGGGTGGTGGAGGCCTGGAATGCACTACCAAGAAAGGTGGTTGAGGCAGACATGATAGGATCATTTAAGACTTATCTAGATACCCACATGAACAGACTGGGAATAGAGGATACAAATGGATAGTCTAGTTAGGAACACATGATTGGTGCAGGCTTGGAAGGCTGAAGGGCCTGTTCCTGTGCTGTATTGTTCTTTGTTTGATATGGAATTGGTACAATTCTTGGGTAACACAGGTACTGTTATGAAGCCGCACCCTTACTGGAAAGTGTAACTATTCTTACCAGAATTACACCTCTGACTGGTGTAATGCTGAGATAGCCTCATTTTAAATACTTTCTAATTTGTTAGGCATAGAAATTTATATGATGCAAACAAACAATTACTGGAATTACATCAGATTTTGTGGAAAAATTACAGCACATGAATGAATCATGCCATAATTAATGTGCAAAGTGCAAGCAACTTGTAGTGAAGAAGTAGGTCCATGAATTGTGAATTGCTGCAAGTTGTTGGCTGCTTTGTGCCTCATGATTTTCATGAACTGGCAGTATTTACAGATTAATAGTCCATTAAACTTGTCATAGATAGTTATGTCTAGTAAGTAAGAGCATAAGTACCCTATTAGCAATGTGATAGTTGTTAATGCCTGTCATTAATGCCTTTCCCAGAAGGTTATCAATTATAAGTTTTGAATCTCATTCCTTTGGCTTATGAATTGTTTTATAAGCTTGTAATTTTCATTTTACTTCTTTTTCCTTCCAAATCATTTTTTCTCTCTCTTTAAACTCAATCTTCTATTTCCCCCATCTTTTTCTACCTTTCTGCACTCAATTTAATTCATGCATTCTAATTCACCTTTCTCTTCAGTCCCTCCTCCCATTATTTTTTAATCCTTAAATCTCATTATTGAATCTTACCTGGCAAGGGTGAAACTATGATCAAGCAAGGGACAAAGCTAGCCCACTGCACTTGGGGTATGCAAATGTCTGCAATAATGGTTTGCCCACCAGACTAGGATAGAGCAAAGGATCAGGATAGCCAATGAGGTGAAATTGAGGATAAACGTAAATTACTGCAGATGCTGGAATCTGAAACCAAAAGAGGAAACACTGGAAAATCTCAGCCTGGCAGCATCTGTAAGAAGAGAAAAGAGCTGGTGTTTCGAGTCCAGATGACCTTTTGTCAAAGCTAAAAGGCATAGAAAGTGGGAGATATTTATACTGCAGGGGAAGGAATGAAAGATGAGTTATTGCCACATCTACCCCCGCGCGCTCCCCCCCGCCCCCACATCTTCCAACATCTTCATCTGACACAGTTTACAGTTTCTCTACCGTTTGGCCATTCACACTCTGTGCTCTCCCTGTGGACAGCTATTAGCATCCTTTCCCTTGGTTTCCGAGGCTATGACTCATCTTTCATTTCTTCCCCCTGCAGTACAAATACCTCTCAATTTCTATGCCTTTTAGCTTTGACAAAGGGTCATCTGAACTCGAAACATAGCTCTTCTCTTTCCTTACTGCTGCCAGATCTGCTGAGATTTTCCAGCATTTCTCTTTTGGTAAATCCAAGGCTTTCCTTGAAACTATTTTTCAAAGATCAAACCTGGGTTGGGGGCAGGGCCTCATCCTGTCAGCTTGCATCTTGTTTGATCAAGCCCAGGTTGGTGTGCAATGTCTCATCTTGTCAGCTTAGATCTTGTTTGTCCCTTGCATGGGGACCATGAATTGGATTCAATTTAAATTGGATTTTCTGGTTGGAATAAAAGTATTGAAAGGTATCTCCCAAAAAAAGAGGCAATCTAGTGATTCCATCATGTATCACAGTCCCAGATGTTCTATTGCCCTTACATCTGGGTTTTCAGCCAGCAACTTTGAGGACAAAAATAGGTGAAATCTGAAACAGGCACAACAAGTCTAACATCATGAGATGTTCCCCACAGCAAGGTCTGGCCCCATGATGTTTAATCGTTCCTAACTAATTCTCCATTGTCCACAAGAAATTCTATTAGCTACTAATTGAATTCAGATGTCATTTTTGGATATTATGAGTAATGACTGGTACATGATCAGTCAAAATATTTCTCTTTTGAATCTGTTTCCCATGATCAGTCATTGAATACTCTTGTCTTCAGCTTTCACTCCTTAAATTCTGGACTGTTCTCTGTAACCATGAATGAATTCCAAATACATTAAGGTAGATTGGTTATGTTCACAGAAAGAACTGTCAGAAAGGCCAATCCCAGCTGAGGGAGGGCAAGAGATACAGACAACCAATTACCTCAAAAGTTTACATAGGAAAGAACTGGAATATGGAATAGATTAAAATCCCACATTAATCACTGCTGTATAGATAAAACCTGCACGGTTAATTACAGCCACATTCCCTGCCTTGACAGCATGGTATTTCTAATGAGACGAATACATTGTTATTTTTCCCAATCCACCCCATTAGTCAGTACTTGTAGCACTTTCTTTTAGAATTGGTTCAAAACAATTTTCCCGTTTTAATTTTCTCCCAGATTATACAGCTTCCTCCTACATTGTGCGATGAACAGTACCGCATTTTACTAGATTATTTCTAACGTCTGTTTATTGTGCGGTGCTTGGACTGGCTGCTGCAGCATCTGGCGAAGCAAGTTTTGATTAAGCCCATTTGATAACTTGCACCATATAGGAAATTGGAGCTCCTCGGAGAAGAAATCATAACCTAAATGTGGGATTAATCTTCATTTGGTCATAGAATCCTTCAGTGCAGAAGGAGGCGATTCGGCCCATCGAGTCTGCACCGACCACAATCCTACCCAGATAATAACTGCTACATTTCACAAGCTATGATTTCTCTTGCATCTCCGAATTTCTTACCTTGATATGATCGACAGTGAAGTGTGAAATTTTAAATTTGGAAATATCTAGTGCAAAGCATTAAATATTGTTGATTCGGAGTGAGGAATGTATGTGACTTGGTGTTATGCATTCTGCGAGTAAAATGCAAAATCGCTGAAGCCAAATTGCAGACAACAATGGTCGTCACAACCAGGCTAAACCATTGCTATAAGTGTCACCTTATAAGAAAGCACTAAATATGAAAAGGATATTGTTCTGTTAGGTCTGTGCCCTTCAAACACATTTGATCAAGTCTCTTTCTATAAACTTGTTTGAATTAATTTATTGGACTTCACTCAGATGGAATGCAATTTTACAATACTCATGTTTTTATAGATGGTTATACGCCCCTCAAGTTTGATCATTATAACCATTGTTTTGGTTTCATGGCTGTTTATATTACTAGGCCACCTTTTTAAAAAAATGATTGCCAACCTGAGGAAGTTACAGCCCAATCAGTTGGAGTGCCATTCCATGCCCATTTGGCTATACTAAATCTTTTCTGTACTTGATTCCCCAAGCTTCCAAATTGGGCCTGGTGGGATCCTTGCAGCACAAGGGTCTCCTAGGCCCAGCAACACAGTCCAGCAGAGTTGGATTGAAGGAGGATGTGTTCCTTTTCCAAGGCAACAGCTGCCGTAAACCAGGTAACTTTAAAGATCCAATTGAAACTGATAGAACAGTGGGTAGGAGAATCTCCTGGGAGGTCAGATTTGAGGAGTGGGAGAGGGGGAGGGTCAAACTGAGTCTTTAAAATAATTACCCAGAAGTAAGAAAAGGTTTTAATTCTTCTATCTTTTCCTGAGTAACTGACATCTGAACTTGCACTTTAAATCACGGGAGGGATCCTCTGATCTCGTTCGTTTCTACTTCACTGCCAGCAAAAATGGAGAATTTGGCACTCAGTCAAAACTCTATTGACTGCAGTGGCAGCAGAGAATTCCAGCCGTGGCCAAGGTCAGAGTTTTCCAGCTCACATTTTCAGATGGTTCACAGAACAGAACAATTACTTTCAAGGTTCAGTCAGCAGATCGGAAGGCAAATGCAATGTCAGCATTCATGTCGAGAGAGCTGGAATACAAGAGCAGTGATGTACTTCTGAGGCTGTATAAGGCTCTGGTCAGACACATTTGGAGTATTGTGAGCTGTTTTGGGCCCCATATCTAAGGAAGGATGTGCAGGCTTTGGAAAGGGTCCAGAGGAGGTTCACAAGAATGATCGCTGGAATGAAGAGCTTGTCATGTGAGGAACGGTTGAGGACTCTGGGCCTGTACTCGTTGGGGATCTTATTGAAACTTACAGGATACTGCGAGGCCTGGATAGAGTGGACATGGACAGGATGTTTCTACTAGTAGGAAAAACTGGAACCAGAGGGCACAACCTAAGACTAAAGGGACGATCTTTAAACAGATGAGGAGAAATTTCATCAGCCAGGAAGTGGTGAATCTGTGAAACACTTTGCCACAAAAGGCTGTGGAGGCCAGGTCACTGAATGTCTTTAAGACAGAGGTAGTTAAGTTCTTGATTAATAAGGGGATCAGAGGTTATGGGGAAAAGGCAGGAGGATGTGGGTGAAAAGAATATCAGCCATGATTGAATGGTGGAGCAGACTCAATTGGCCGAGTGGCCTAATTCTGCTCCAATGCCTTATGCTCAGAGGCAATTTACACTTCCAGGGAGTTCTGTGAGGGATTCCCAGCGCATCTTTGGACTCAGAAGAAGTTCTGAGGCAGCTACAAGATCTGCCAGGCTGTTTAAAGGCCTACCTTTGAGACTTAATTTCATTTTTAATTTTAAAAAGCTGAAGCCTTCACCCCTCAGATCCTCTCAACCACACCCTGCCCCACCATGCCAACATGTCCTCTATGCATCCCCATGCCCCTTCTAAACTCCACACTAAAATGTGGAACATCCAAGCCCATTCCCCCACTATGAACTCAGCACAGAGCCAATGAGCTTGATTGTAACAATAGCATGTTAAAATAATTTTTTAAAGCATAGTTATTTCATCATAAAAATTGTTTTCACTACACCCACTATAATCTGTGAATAGAACCAATGATCTACTTTCATAATAGCATGTCAAAAAGATTTTAAAGGCAATAATTTATTCATAATTGCTTTCACTATAGCCTAATAAAAATATCAATCATCCAAACCCTTTGAAGTATCAATAGTAGGAACTGAAAGCATTTGAATCCCTTTTATCTTATATAATTTGTGAAATTGACAAAAGAGATCAGGTAACAAGAGCAGTATTCTTGTTCAAGTCAAACAATATTTTCCCTGGGCGCAACTGTGTCAACAGTTTAATGGATGCCTGGGCTGTAAACCAAGAATGCATAATGAGGCTTGGCTGTGAACCTGGCATATGTTAGGGGCCTTTGATGAAGGCAAACCATCAATGCACAGACGAGATAAACTTTCAGTTAGCCAATAGCTACCTGTGATGCAGCTCCAGTAATAGATCAAAGTAAGCGTCACCATGAGCAATCTAAAATAATGCTCGAATTCAAGCCTATGCCTTCAACAGGTTTGAAGGATAGTAACAGGAGCTTTGTCAAAAATCAGATGATGAAGTTTTAATCTAATTTGGAAGCTATTTACATACCTCTGTTACAGATTTTTAAATGTGTAATTGAATATGCAATATATGGAGTTGTTTCCAAAGAAACAACATAAAATAAATCAAAAGTTGGGGATGGAGTTATTTATAATTAGCTCATCATACTAGCTTTATTTTGCACCATGTGCTGATCTATTTATAAACAATTGTAAAGTACCACAAAATTGGAAATTCTGCCTTGCTAATAAAAGCCTCCTTAACCTCATCTTTTGCAAACAAATAATCTCTCTTCCAGTCTTTTTTTTGAGCTTGCTTGACCAGTTAGGACCTTGGTTTATGGCATACACCTACCATTTAAAAATAAGATCAGCTGCTGATGTTTAGTTCACTTTTTGCTTTCCAGCTGCAAGATGGCATGGAGATTGCATACAATTTGACTTGTCCCTTCCCAATGTCCTCCCACATATGCTTTAAATCATTTGTTTCTGGACCAAAAAGGTGCTTCAATAACTTAACCTTTTCACTCAGAAGTGATTTTTCAAAATCTTTCTTGCTTCTTTCTCCATTCTATCCTTTTCTGATTAGTTTGGATAGACGTACATGTAAAAGGCATAAAATTACTAAGCCCATTGTGCCAACTTTTCTTTGCAATGAGCCATTGCGTAAAGATTCTCCCAAACTTACTTAAACCCCTGCTGAAGTTGAATCACCATGGGGAAAACCTCCCAGTCAGAAAGCTGAAATTTCATCCTCGTCCTGCAGTTGATTGAGTCAAGTTCCAGGGTAGCAATCTCGCAATAGAATCAACATTACTGAACTTAACCAGATGCAGTCCAGAAAGACTGTTTGCATTACACTGCATGAAGTATCTGATCATCTCTGTCCATAATTACGTTTAAAACTTGTAATTCCATCCTTAACTGGACAGCTCCTTTTTAGTTGCTAAGACATAAAATACTTTGTTTAAATTCTATTCCAAATATTTATTGCTCTGTAAGGGGAAAAAATGTCAACTCATTTGAGACTTGCCACTTTGATATTTATATCCTTTAGTTTGTGGTAATATTCCACATAATATAATGCCTACATTCTGCACCAATTATATGTTTTAGCATTTAGGGACCGAGATCAGGTACCATGTCTCTGAAAAAATTCATCCAGTTATGTGAAATTATGATTAAGAATTTGCAACGGCTGTGAAGGCAACACTGTCAGTGTTCGCTGCATTACTCCACTGAACCTGATAGCAGCATCTGGAGCCAGCATACATACAAAATGACACGGATGCCTAGAAACACGTTTCGTCAATGTATACTCTGTTAGGGTATTCCACCCACACCACTCCACCCCAGCCCAGCTCACAATCAATGGAATTCTATTGAATTGATGAGAACACAAGACATAGAAGCAGGAGTAGATCATCAGGCCTTTTAAGCCTGCCCTACGAATCAGTATGATCATGGCTGATTTATGCTGGCCTCAGTTCGTTTTCTGTGCCATTTCCCCATAGCCCTCGATTCCTTGACCTATCAAATATTTATCCACCTCCATTTTAAATACTTCTAATATCCAGCCTCCTCCACCCTCTCAGGCAGAGAATTCCAGGCATCACTACCTTTTCATGCCCCTCCTAATTAAATAACTTATAGTTATGTCCCCATATTTGAGATTCATCCACGCTCATTTCTATATCACCACTGTAAGTATCCTTGAAAAAGTTACACTTTGTTGACTGGGGTATAACTGGATTTTCAACAGTGTACTCACTTCGCATTGCTGCTATTCACCCTCATTGATCCTGAAAATCTAATCTTACTTTTGTGGAATGTCAAATTTCTCCATGACATTTGTCAATGTTTGTTTTAACTTTCATCTTAGCCCTGATTTATTTTGCCATCGGAACATTTAGCTTAAAAGTGACAGATATTTGCTTCGTGGTTTGCTGAGCGTGAATACTCTGATGTTGGGTTGTCTATCTACATGCTGACACCACTGCTGCTGCACACCCATGTTCCTCCCTTCACGTGGTGCCAGATTTAAACCACTGTTGGGAAAGGGAGTAAGCATGTCACAGCGATCACTCAATCTTTTTGCAGGGAGCTTCCTTGGAGGTCTGTGGAATGATGCTTCACCGCTAACTGCAAATTACGATCAATCCTATTATAATTCAAACGTTCTAGGTATGGGAAATAGGCTTTTAATCAGTCTTCTCTGAATTTCTGCCAGTGTATCCATGGCCTAAGTTTTCACTTGATTACTTGAGCACAATTCAGCTGAAATTAATATAACTAGCGCAAAGGACAATGGAATATTCAGCAAGTTGCATTCAGTGCAACGCAAGTCCTTACAGTATTTGACGTTTGTTTTAAAAATCTTGCACTAGAAGCAGACTTTGCCAAAATCAGCCATGACCCCAGGGTGACATTTGTTTGGGCTGATTTGCTGGCCATTCTGAAATCTTTAAAAAAATAAGTTTTTTTTGCTCCAAGTGCACATGTAATTTTTATATATTTTTTAAAGAAACTGATTAATATACTCCAATATAGCTAGGAAATAGTTTCAGATATTTTTGTAAAGTGAATTACAACAACTTAAAATCTGCTTACTGGGGTGGTGGATTATTTGTTTGATTAAACCTGATTAAACCCATTTTCATCAGGTTCACCAAGCTGCCCTTTACCAAGGAATTTTTTTTTAAGTTAAATTGCCCTAACTCATGGCATTTGATGACATACAAATAAATTTGAGAGCGAACTCGGAAGGGGTGGGTGGGAGTTGGTGAATAAAAGCAATTGCGCTCAAAATGATGTGGAGATGCTGGTGTTGGATTGGTGTGGGCACAGCAAGAAGTCTCTCAACACCAGGTTAAAGTCCAACAGATCTATTTGGAATCACAAGCTTTTGGAGCACTGCTCCTTCACCTGATGAAGGAATAGCACTCTGAAAGCTGATGGGTCTGTTGGGTTTTCAGAATGGGCACAATTTGCACTACAACCAGAAATTGTCCCCGAAAGGGAAACGCTACTCCCAGGTCTTTTTATAACTCCTTTATAACTGATGAAAATGCGGTGTGAGCAGCAACCAGATTTTGCAAGACTATTGAATGATGTTATATGTGGTAGATGATTCTGATGGATTCTCTTGTCAAATCAGCAGATGAGTCTCAACAGTGGTGGTAGAAGAGCCTAATCATGGAAGCACATAGATAGTTGTATGTATTGAATGTAAAACCAAATGAGGCAGATATGGGTTGACTTGTTTACCATACACTTGGCAACTGAATCATGCAACCTCTCATCCCCACAATCAAGCTAACAAGGCAGACGTGTTGGGGTTAATATTGCAAGATTTCAGTGGCCTTCAGTTTGGCATTGTTGTAATATCAAATGTTTATTAATAAGTCTCACAAGTACGCTTACATTAACATTGCAATAAACTTGCTGTGAAAATCCTTAAGTCACCACACTCCAGCGTCCAGTGTTTGGGTACACTGAGGATAATTTAGCATGGTCAATGCACCTAACTAGCGAGGGGGATTGAATTCATAGCAAGGGGGATTAAATATAAAAGTAGGGAGGTCTTGCTGCAACTGTACAGGGCACTGGTGAGGCCGCAGCTGGAGTACTGTGTGCAGTTTTGGTCGCCGCACTTACGCAAGGATATTTTGGCCTTGGAGGGAGTGCAGAGGAGGTTTACTAGGCTGATACTGGAGTTGAGGGGGTTGAACTATGAGTAGAGGCTGAATAAACTAGGCTTGTACTCGTTAGAGTTTAGAAGAATGAGGGGAGATCTCATTGAGACATATAAGATGAATGGGATGGATAGGATAGAGGTGGAGAGGCTCTTCCCGCTCAGGAAGGACAGTAGGACTAGAGGGCACAGCCTCAAGATAAGGGGGGGGTGCAGTTTAGAACGGAGTTGAGGAGGAACTTCTTCACTCAAAGGGTGGTGAACCTCTGGAATTCTCTGCCCGTTGAAGTGGTGGAGGCTGCCTTGCTAAATATATTTAAGACGCGGGTAGATAGGTTTTTGATAGGCAAGGGGATTAAGGGTTATGGGGAGAAGGCAGGAAAGTGGAACTGAGCCACAACAGATCAGCCATGATCTTATTGAATGGCGGGGCAGGCTCGAAGGGCTAGATGGCCTACTCCTGCTCCTATTTCTTATGTTCTTATGTAAGTAGCTTGTCTTTCAAACTGTGGAAGGAAATCAGATCACCCAGAGAAAACCCACACAGATGCAGCAAGAAAGTGCAGACTCTGCACAGACAGTGACCCAAGCCGGGAATGGAATCCAGGTTGCTGGCACTGCGCTAACCACTGTGCCACCGTGCCATTGTGGAGTAGATTTCGGTATATAAGATCTTTGAAGGAGATTTACTTGTCTATCTCATGCTTACTGCTTCTGTTTCTGCCTCACTTAATATCTACAGACACTAAACAATAGTCTATTCACTATATACCTACAGAATATATGGAAAATTATGTCCTTTAAACAATGTTTTACAGACAAAGCACCAGTTTAATTTTTTCTCTTTGGATGCCTTTCAGGCACAAATGTATCTGAGATGTGCTTCCTCTGTCAGGGGGGTGAGGGGAATCATTCAGATTTCATGGTCCCAACTATTTGTATTGCCTGCGTACATTCCCCCATAAGCATGCTCGCTGGTTAAGCTTAACTTCAAGAAGATGAACAGCAGCACAGCTACAATGCTGTTGTTCTTATGACTGACATTGGTAAGTATCATGTGGGGGACTGAAGGAGGGTGGTTCAAGGAAGGTATCTTCTAATATCTTTTACGACTCTTGGTTCAGATTGCCCCTTATAAACGTTTTAGTCCCAGCACCAACCCTATTGTTGTGTTTCTGACTGGATGCCAATGGTCAAAGAAGGAGCGAGAGGCTGGAACAGCCTTTCCATCTTATTAGAATTATACTGCTGGAACTTTTGATGGTTCCAGGTACAGACTCTAGGAAATTCCTTTGAGAGGCCCTGAGAAACCTTGGCCAATGCATTAGAAACCTGGCATATAATGGGTTTCCACTGCTTTATTTCTTGAAGGTTAGTTTCCAGCCACTGCATTCTCCAGACACAATGAAATGAAAATTTACCCTTGTATTTTTATACTTTCTAACAGATAGATCAGAATTTATGTTCAAGGATAGGCAAAGTATCATATTAGCATATATTCATTCTCTAGTGTAGAAGTTGCTTGCTCATAATTACTTGCAAAAAAAACCCAATTTTTCCTCTGTGCCCAAAACCGTGGAAGAATAATGTGAAGGACTAGACATTGTGCTGAATAATGTACAAAGGGTGGAAGAGGAGAGCATTAATTCTAAAATTGAACTCCTACTTTCTGCATTCCTTGCAAATCTATCCCTTCTGATGAAGGGGATGAATTCCACTATCCTGAGGGAAGAAAAAGAGGAAAAATGACATTGAGTGGAAACACCAGGGAAGAACAAGCCAGGAATAATTGGCCTATTTTCACAGATGTTAATGGTGAAAAAATGCCAGTTTGTTGTGCCTCAAACAAATTTGTGGTGTTATCTATAATGGTCATTTATTTCTAGGTTACAGTCACCTACTGTGTGTACTTCTTCTGCCATTAAATCAATTGCATCCATCAGATTATTCATCAATTGCACTCTCAGCCACATAGCTGGAAATTGCAACTATTTAGTTTGTGCATTTGTTTGCAGTTCTCCAAAATAGTTTCTGTCATAAAGACAAAGCTGTGTTCGTTGAATAGCCTGGCCCTATAATATGCAGAAAATTCATTCCACCCAGCAATACTTATAGGCCTTTGCGGCCTACAATTTGAAAAAAGTGGCTCAGACCTTTATGAACTTAGTGTTGCAAATCACATCCAAATGCCATTTCTAAAGATATTTTTGCTTTCCAATTTATCATATGTATACGGCATAAGGAATTATCGGCATGTTTTTAATCCCAATTTCATACCACAGAAACAGAGCGCATTGTTCTTGTCTCTAACGAAAAAAGGATAACCAGACAGCTTTCGTAACAGAAAACTGATTTTAGAAGATGTAATTTTACTCTTTGACTTAGAATTTTTTTTAATGTAAAGTTTTGAAGTTTGAGGGGAAACTGTTTTTGTTAAAAGACCATACAAAAGTGTAGCTTTAGTTTTCTTTCCCTGCTTTATGTACATTGTATTTAGACTAAATTGCTACTTGTTATGCTCCAGAATAACTATGTGAGCATATTGCTGAAACGGAATAAAGTTTAATTGAAGTCCCAGGGATATGAATTACAATTCTGGACCACACTAATCATCTGCTGTATCTTTTCCAATTTTCCCTACAGTGGGCAGTTGATTGATCTTGATCAGTCTTGCAACATAAGTACTTATGAGAAATTGCAAAGAATAAATTGGCTACATCTGTTTGACTGGGAACATTGAAATTTTCAAAAATGTCAGGATGTGATGCCTGTTAGTGTGGCGCCCCATGTTCATTGGAAGCTGGAGTTGGCCAATTCCATACCTCAAACAGCTATTCTATCAGGAGTGTGCCATGAAATATTATAGCGAGTATGTCTTTGTACTGCCTTCTTTACAAAGAAAGGTAACTCGGACAGTTGTTTGCTGGTAATAAAATTTTCTTTTATTTTGAATTTAATCATCAGAATTTTACAGCTTGGGAGCTAAGGTTGTAACATTGCACTAATAGCCCATTTACTGAGATAAAGAGGCATCAAAATCCACCACAATTAAATTAACATTAGTTAATTTGTGCAGATTAAAGTTCCACAAGCAGTGATCAGCCTATGGTTCAAAGTCTTGGTAGGCATACTCATGTGAGCCTTACGGTCTGTATTAGTAAACTATTGTCCAAAATGGCAATTAGATCTGAGCTTGGTTTGTCTCTACGATTGTCCATGTGTAGGATCCTTCTATGCCAATCAAAAGTGGATCACAATGTCTTTACAAGGTAAGTGATAGAAAAATTGTGGGCCTGATATGCAGAAAAGCCACTGGGCTGAGGAAAACAGGAAAGGATGCTGATTATCTTCTAAGTTGTCATTCTGAAAGACATGCTAAGTATAACCAGGTGATTTTCAGAATTCACATGCACCTAGTCTGCAGTAGGAACTAGTATAAGCTGTATAACTAAATGCAAAGGACTGCGCAAACCATCATCAAAAAAGAAAATGCTGGATAATCTCAGTAGATCTGGCAGCATCTGTAAGGAGAGAAAAGAGCTGACATTTTGAGTCCAAATGTCCCTTTGGCAAACTATCTTATTGACTTTTCTGATTCTGTTTGACTTACTAGCTGGCTAACTAGGTTATTGAAGCTAATGAAGTTTATAAAGATGGTATTTGGATACTGTATGTTGTGGAATTAATCATAAACTACAAAGAAGCTGAACAAAATGTATATGTACAAAGACTTTCTAAATTCACATGCTTCTGCATTATCGACATTTGAAAAGGCAATAATCTGTATATATATTATTTCAACTGATTAGTAACATTAAATATGGTCGGAATCATATCAAACAGAAGAATGTACTTTGAAAACCTTCCAAAAACGTTGTTGTACTCTCAGCTTTGATGGTTACTGATTATCTCACCCTCCCCTTGATTACAAACACGAGTTTATTTCAGAAAGGAACCTCTTGTGGCAACATAAGAACTTTAAAGCTCTCCATGCTTGATTTGGTTTTAAAGGAATTCAATGTTTTAATGCAAGCCAGTGTCATTTGTAGTTCACTGCAGGACAAGAGGCTGGGTAAGCTTCAAAATGGGGAAGAGTGCAGATTTGGAACTTCTCTGGATTTCTTGGAACTAATAAATCAGTAATTATTTCACATAATCCATATCTACACTGCACCAAAGATTATGCCAATAGCTTTGCCCCGCACTCAAGTGCTGGTTACAATATTACAACACTTTCAAGTTGATTTTCTCATTCTGTGTCACCCATTCATTATCCCAGGTGAGCAGTTACACACTGTTCAATCCAACATCAAGCCAATTCCATATTTTGAATATGCCCTGGATTCATGCCAGAATACAAATTCATGTATCAAATTTTGGTTTGTCCATTTGTCGTTGCTCTTTTCGATTCCAGTATACCACCATGTTGCTACACTCATATTTCTGGTATATTAATCTCACGAAGAAAGGGGAAATTGAAAATAATTTTGATCCATGGTTAAAGGATGTTGAGATGGGTTTTATGGAACTAAGCATGTAACTGACTCAAAGTCACAAAAAACTTCAGCACGTCAAACTTTATTTGAAACAGGTTTGAAAAGTTTTTTTTTAATAAGGTCTTTGTTTCAACTGTATACATTTACTGCCCAAAATAGATTATCTTCTGAATTAATTGGAGTAATATCAGGTTCACTTTGTGTTTTGGAGTGTTTACATACCACAGTTGAGCTGGAGATCATGTTCGAACTCACTTAAACAGTTAAGTCAAATGAAAGTACTTATTTTAAATAAAACTGTTTAAAGGGACAATGCTATCATTGTTAATCATATGAATCTCAGTATAGCCTGTCTCTCCGTGTACACATCACTTTTGTTCTGGCAAATGAATTTAGCACTCATTTTATGCACCACATGCGTAGTTCCATAGCTTCTGTCACAAGCCATTAACAGAAGAGAATACAAACCGAGTCTCTGAGGTTAATATCCGACCAGACAGTCATCCATTTGTTAGACCTTCTTCCATAAACCTCCAGACTAGTTGGTGATGATAAAGCAGTTCTAGCTGGCAGGTATAGGCATCTCCACATTAGTAGAATTGAAGCATCTCCTGTTACCACAACGATATGAATTTGCACAGCGGGATGTTCAAGTCTCCCAATTTAAAACGTTCCTTCTTGGGTTAAATACCCTCATGATCTTATCCCCGCTCCATCTCTGTAACCTCCTTCAGCTATTCAGCCCCTTCCACCCCCTCCCTACTCTCCTCCAGAGAGTGCTTGGCTGCTCTGCCTCTGCCATTTTGTGCCTCCACTCTTCCCATCACCCACAATTCTTTTTATTCTTTCAAGGGAGGTGTCCACCAATGGCACAGTCAGCATTTGTCACCCATTCCTAATTGCCCTTGAGAAGGTGGTGGTAAGCTGCCTTCTTAAACTGCTGCAGTTCCTGTAGTGTAGATACAGCCAAGGTGCTATTAGGGTGGCAGTTCTAGGATGTTAACCCGGATAAGGAACAACATTTTCAAGTCAGGATGGTGAGTGACTTAGGTGGGAACTTCAAAGTAGTGATGTTCCCATGTATCTATTGTCCTGGTCCTTCTAGATGGCAGTGGTCATGATGCTACCGAAGGAGCCATGGCAAATTCCTGCAGTGCAACTTGTTAGCACAGCTACCTCACAATGCCAGAGATCCGGCTTAGATTCCTCCGGCCTTGGTTGACTGTGTGGAGTTTGTAAATTATCCCTATTTCTGTGTGTAGGTTTCCTCCGGGTGCACCTGTTTCCCCCCACACTCCAAAGATGTGCAGGTTAGTTGGATTGGCCATGCTCAATTTTCCTTTCCTGTCCAAAGATGTGTATGTTAGGTGGATTAGCCAATCAAGCAGACTGCTTTGTCCTGGATGGTGTTGAACTTTTTGAGTATGGTTGGAACTGCATTCATCCAGGCAAGTGGAGAATATTCCATCACATTCCTGACTTGTGCCTTGTGGATAGGCTTTGGGGAATCAGGCTTTAAGTTACTCGCCACAGAATTCCCAGCCTCTAATCTGCTCTTGTAAGCCATAGTATTTATGTGGCTAGTACAGTTCTGATCAATAGTAACCCTCAGGACATTGATGGTTGGGTTTTAGGAGAGACAGTGAGATTCTCTTTTGTTGGAGATTATCATTGCCTGACACTTGTGTGCATGACTGTTACTTGTTACTTGTCAGCCCAAGCCTGGACATTGTCAATGCTCCTGCTACTTTTGGACATGGTCTGCTTCAGCATCTGAGGAGTCATAAATAGTTCTGAACATTATGCAATTATCAGTGGACATCCCCACTTCTGACCTTATGATAGAGAGAAAGAATTTAATGAAGAAGCTGAAAATGATTGGGCCTAGGAAAATGTCTTGAGGAATTCCTGCAATCTTTCAACCTCCAACAACCACAACCATCTTTCTTTGTGTTAGGTTTGAGCCCAACTTGTGGAAAGTTTTCCCCCGTTTGCATTACTTCAATTTTACTTGCTATGAAATGCTGCCTTGATGTGAAGGGCAGTCACTTTCACCTCACACCTTGAGTTCAGCTTTTTTTTTCATGTTTGAACCAATTTTGCGCATTGTGAGAGTTGTAGCTTTAGCGATGGAACAGTTTGCTAGAGGAATGGCTAGTTCTGGAGTGCAAGTGTTCAGTACTATTATCAAAATATTCTGAGGACCCATGATCTGTGCTGCAACCAATGCCTTCGGCACAGGACAAAGATCATAGTGCATTAGACTTAACTTAGCTATGAAGCAGTCAAGGAGCAATCCGGAGTTTTTTAAAAAATCATTTGGGGGAAGGACCAATTTTAGCAGGAGAGAACAGATCTGGTCCAGATAAATTGAAATCAAAGATTGACAGGCAAATCTGTAACAGAACAATGGACTGCCTTTAAATGGAGTTCGTTTGGGGATAGTCAAAGTACATTCCCATTAAAGAAAGAATAGAACAAACAAACAACAAACTTCCTGAATAATGAAAGGGGTAGAGAATAAGATGAAGCAGATGTCAGATAGATAATGCAAGTCAGAATCAGGCTGAATTTGGAAAGTTCTGAGAAAAAGTATAAAGCAAAGACAGAATATGAGAAGAGTTTGCCAGCTAACATAATGGGGAATCCAAAAGTTTTCCACAGGCACGTAAATAGTAAAAGGAGAGATGGGACTGATTAGGGACCGGAATAGAGATTTAGATATGGAGACAGGGAACATGGCTGAGATACTAAAAGAGCATTTTCAAACTTTCTTTACCAAAGAAAAAAGTGCTGCAAAGTTATAATGAAAGAGGAAGTAATTGAGTCACTGACTGGGCTACAAATTGACAAGTGGAGGTATTAGAATAGCTGGCTGTTATTAAAGTTGATGAATCACCAAGACATTGCATTGGAGGATACTGGGAATTTTATAGTAACTTTATTGCAGTGTTAATGTAAGCCTTATTTGTGACTAATAAATAAACTTTACTTTAACTTTTCTTTACTAAGGATGTAAATTGCCAAAGCGCTGGCCATAATCTTCCTTAGAAATGGAGGTGATCCCAGAGTATTGAAGAATTTAAAGACGTACACCATTGTTTGAATGGGGTGCAAGAGTAATCCCACAAGTTACAGACCAGTCAGTGTAATATTAGATGTGGAAAAGCTTTGAGAAACAATAAATCAGGGTAAAATTAGCAGCCACCTGGAAAAGGTGGATTAAGGGAAACCAGCATGGGCGTGATAAGTCAACTGTGTTGAACAAACTTGTTTCAGACTTTGAGGATATAACAGAGAAGACTGATGAGGGTAATAGAGTAGATGTGGTGTGCATAGCTTTCCAAAAGGTGCTTGATAAGGTGCAATATAACAAGCTTGCCAGCAAAGCTAAAGTCCATGAAAAAGTTACAGGATGCCTACAAATTTGGTTGAGTGACAGGAAACGGCGAATAGTGGTGAACATTTTTTTCCAGACTGGAGGGAGATGTGGGGTACCTCAGGAGTTTTTACTAGGATCATTGGATTTTTTGATATATATTAATGGTCTATACTTTGGTGTGCAGGGCACAATTTCAAAATTTGCAGATGAGAGAGAGTTGCAGCACAGAGGGATTTGGGAAACATGGTGCATAAATCATAAAAAGCTAGCATGCAAGTTCATCAAGGGAATAGATAGAAAAAATGGAATATTGGCTTTTATTTTAGAGGAGATGAAGTATAAAAATAGCGAAGTCTTGCTAAAACTATACAAGGCATTAATTAGACAACACTTGGAACATTGAACCATTTAGGTCCCCTTATCTAAGGAAAGATATACTGACATTGATAACATTCCAGAGAAGGTTCATAGGTTAACCCCAGTATGGAAGGATTTCCTTACAATTTTCTTACCCTTTAAGGTAAGATGTATAGCTTGGGGGGTGGGGGAGGGGTTAATGAGGAAAATGTGTGGGGGTATGGGGATGGGGCAGCAAATGGGCCTGAGTAAGATGCTCTGTCAGAGAGTTGGTGCAATTCGATGGGCCAAGTTATCTTTCTGCATTGTAGGGATTCTATGAATCCTGTTGCCATGGTGGGGATGATCATGGGGAGACATGGAAATGATGATGTTGGGGAGTAATGGGGGTGATAATGGCAGGTGATAATAGGGCAAAGATAGCTTAAATCAGGAGTTGATGGATATTTTCAGGATTGCTATGTCATAACATTCAGGGTTATGGGCCAAGTGTTGGTAGATGGGAATAGGTGGGAGTTGTTCAGGCATTTCTCACATGTTGGTGCAAATTCGATGGGCCAAAGGGCCTCTTTTGCTCTGTATAATTTAATGATTCTAAGAGAGGTTGGGTCCATATTCGTTGGAATTTTGCACAATAGGAGGTGACCTGATTAAGAAGTATAGGATTCTCAAGGGATTTGACAGGGTAGATGCTAAGAGGTTATTTCCACTTGTGGATGATTCGAGGACCAGAGGACATAATCTGAGTAAGTCACCCATGTAAAACAAAGATGAGGAGAAATTTCTTCTCTGAGGGTAGTGAATCTGTGGAATTATTTATTATACGTGAGTGGCTGTAGAGACTGAGTCATAAAGTATGTTCAAGGCTGTGATAGACAGATTTTTAATCAGTAAAGGAATCAAAGCTAATGGGGATAAGGCAGGAAAATGGAGTTGAGGATTATTGTATCAGATCTTTCATGATCTCACTGAATGGCGAAGCAGACTAGATGGGCTGAAGACCCTACTTCTGCCCCTACATCTTATGGTCTAATAACACAAAGCTTGGAATTATTATATACTGAGTGGAGGATAATAAATTTCAAGAGGATATAGACAGGATGGTGGGATGGTCAGGCATGGAGGATATGAAATTTATTGCACAGTAGCGCGAAAGATTTGCAGAGCTACAGGCAAAGAATGAGGGAAAGAGATGAGCTGACTTGCTCTGACAGACAACTGGCATGGACACACTGGTCAAAAGGTCTCTTGTGTTGCAGAAATTGTATGACTCCAAAAAAACAAAAATGCACATTTACAACTTAGTCCAGAAAGTTGATCTTCAGAGTGATCTATACATGGAAGAAACTCTGACATATAATAATGGAGGCAATTAGCCTGAAATCACGATATCCTTGGAAAGCCCCATCTCTCCATACTTTTCTAATAACTCAACAATAAATAATAAGAAGCAACTTCCTGGCTCTCCTACACTGCCTCTAGCTATTCAATGTCTGAATGCATTATTAAAAATGTGGTCTGACCTGAACACTGTATAGTTTCACCAAATTTCAAAACTGTATTGGCATTGCTGGTTCCGGCCCTGCGTGATTGAAATTAGTAAGCATCAAGGTACTAAGATTCTTTGATTTCTTCATGGTTAGCTATTTCAGGACCATTTATGGGATATACATTGCCTTTTTTTTGTTTATTTCATGAAGTGTGTTGCATTAAATTTCATACACCTCAACAACTCTTTTTCATTGGCTTATTTCTCTTTTTTCATTGACCTTTCTCTGGTGATGGGAATGGGATCAATACTGTTTAGATATCCTTGCTGATTCATCATTGCACCAGATGTACTTTGTCGGATATTAAGACCAAGATAGCAAAAAGTACCAGCTGCTTGACTACCTACTTTAAATTCTGTTTTCAGCTTCTCAATTATCCTTGATTCAAATTATTTTGTGCCATCCCATAGGAAATCATCCACATGCATTATAAAAATTCCAGCTAATTTTCCTTTAACTCTCCTTCCAGTAAAACATTGCTGGATCTGCTTTTAACTGGACACAGCCAGTCTTCAATAATACCAATCATACAGAGAAATACCAAACCTTTGATGCATCATTTAACTCATCAACACATTGTAATTTCCACAAATGTCTCTGTGTATTGCCTGCTTCTTTGGATGGCCTCAGAAAAACTTTTCTTTGAAATGTTTCACCTTGCAGAAATGCTGCTTTGATGTCAGTTGATTTACACATCCAATTATGAGATGCTAGAACAGTGAAAATGAATTTCAGTGTCACTTTCTCTGCTGTGGGTGAATCAAGCCAAATGTTCAAGTGTTCCATCCAAGTGTTCCTCATTTCCATGGGCCACTAATCTGGCTTTAGTTTTATATGTTCCATTTTGCAAATCTTTCTCTGAACAAAACCACCTATGGGACAAAGCAAGCTGCCCTTCATCTGGTACCTTGGTGTGCACCCCAAACACCTTCCATTGTCCAGCTCCCTTTGTTTGGTCTCTCTTACTTCTCTGAGCTCCATTTTGTTTGCAACTATCAATACTTTATCATGGGGGCTCCTGTTCCTGTTCCTATCATTCGTTTGATTCCTAACCTTTCTCGTTAAACTCCGGTCTCTACTGCCATGTTTGTTTCTGTTTGTTGCTATTTTGACCACTGTTCTCTGTTGACACAGCTTTGGTTACAGATTTGTAACTTTTTCCTGGGTTCACAAATGCTTAATATCTCAACGTCAGGATTTAGGTCTCGCTTTTTTTGTTTCCATCTGTCCACCCCATTTTTCCTGATCTATAGCTTTGGCTTCATGCCCTCATTCTTGTATGTTGAGCCAATGTTTGCATTTTCTGGGGGCCTTTCCTGCTTTCCCGATTATAGTGGTCTCCCTCCATTCTCTTGACCCTTCGGTTATGTATAATATCACTGTGCCTATTTTGGCCAGCTGAACCTTTTTGAAGTAGTAGCTTCATCCCCTGCTTCACTGGTTCTTTGATCATTAGATTCCCTCTCATCTATTGTTGACTGCTCCTCATAATAACTCAGGTTATGTGCATGTGAGGTACAAGGTGCCTCCTGTACTTCTGTATCTTGTTCAGATGCCCCAAATTTATGCCCAAGTGCCACTACTCAAAGAATGGGCCCACGCTGTCTGGTTGCTGTATTGTACTATAACCACCTTGCTGTCTGTTCCTATCACTTTCCCATGACTTTCCACTCTTTTATAGTAGACCCCATCCTCTTTCTCAAAGTATACTCCTGATGGTCTTTTATGATGCCTTAGGGCCCCTCTTACCTGTTCTGAAACCTCAGCTTTAATAAAGGCCTTTCTCCCTGAATGCATAGCATTTAAATGTGCAGAAAACATGGAGCTAATGCTTGTCCCTTCTACTCCAAGGAAGCATCTGTTAACACTGACGGCAACTTTGGATTCCTCCCGTATACCAACTGGTATGGACTATAGCACTACCCACGCCCCCCCCAAATTTGTAACAAATTTTTCGCGTGCACTGCCCATGCTAATACAACCTGCAATTTACAGTCCAGTTGATCTGCCAAAATTTTATGCAATGTGCCATCTATAACCGTGTAATTCCTTTCACAGAGGCCATTGTTGAATAGGCTCTCTGCTGCAGCGTGCATTTTTGCAATATTTAAATTTTCGTACATATCTTGAAACTCATCGTTTGCAAATTTGTCCGCATTATCCGTTAAAAATTTAGACAGTGCTGCAATCCAGTGAGTCATAATTTTATCTATAATGGTCTTTTTATCTTTGCTGTAAATCACCATGGATATACTAAATCTGTGGCCATGTCCACAAAGTGCAGTAAATAGACACCTTTGTCCTTGTCCCATATCTTTAGAACCATTGCAGCTACATCATTGAAATCTCATGCTAGTGGTAGACTCACGACTGGATGCAGGGGTGTCCTTCTATATTTTATGCAAATTTCAAAAATTATGCATATTTGTTCTATTTGATCATTATATCCTTTATCCAACATACCTGCATCCTGCAGCAGTGCTCTCAGTCTCTGTGGTACTGGATGATCAAACTACCTACGGACTTTCAGAATTTTCTTTTTGTCCATCCAACAGTTGTCTGTTAGTAACACTGATGCCTATGAATTCTTTGGTCTGATCATTTCAGTTCACTTAAAAGGAAGACAATAATGGCTAGGTCTTGAAAAATTTAGGCCCGCATTTTTCCCAAATATCTCAGCATTCTCCTGTTTCAAATCAATGGTCATCTGAGTTTTCTTTATCACAGACCTGCTTAACAAAGGTATATCATTGGAAATTACATCTGTACTTATAAATAAACTGATTCCCACAATCTTATAGGAAAGTACCACCCTTTGAGGATGTTAGTGTTGTCATCTCCAAATCTAGAGCAGGTGGAACTATCATGTTCTTTTACTTTCTTTCAGTCTTTATGATCAAGAGACCCGAAATAATAATCTAGCTGATCTTAGCCACAGACAGTGGAAGTACATCCACTACCTAAAACTGCACTGTTGAAAGAGTCTATCAGGATGTTCATTATTGGACTCAACATTTCTGCCACCAAAACAATGCTTTCCTGGTCCTTATCTTCATCAGTGTCGGTTTCCGTGAATTCTGTGTCACGTAGTTTCAAAGACATGATTTCTTCTTTTTGGTTAATTTACAATGTAGTGGTACGGGGAAATCACATTAGAAACAGTGATTCACAACACCTCCAGCATTCATTTGATTTAAACTTCTTTTATCAGTATCCCATGTGTATTGTCTTTTCCCATTTTCAAATTGATTATGACCGTTTCGACACTAGAGACCTGATTTTACCATTGTGTTGTGCCCGTTTTTGGGCATGAAAACTTAGTAATGTCAGGCATGAGGTGAATAGTGCAACCTGCGCCTGTGTCTGCGCAGATTCCCACATTACCAAGGCCTGAGAATGGCCACGATCAGCACCACACCTGAAAAAGGCAAGGCATCAATTTAAATGCATTTTCATGCACTGAAATTGACTTAATGAGCTGGACACCCAAATGTATTGGCATTTCCCTGTTTACTACTGTGTTCGTCCAGATTTGATTCGAAGCAGACATGCTCAGCAAAAGTCTGATCCGAGCTCTCCAGCTTCTGAACAGGCAAGTTCAGAGCTTCCTGTGGCTCTCTAACTCAGGAGGGGGGAAGGGGGCATATCAAATCATTCTCTGGTGGGGAGTGGGAGAGAGGAGGGCCAGATGAATCTCTGGTCGGGGAGACAGGGGCAGAGGGGTGTCTGCTGCCACTATGCGGGCAATCGGTTGGGGGGGGGGGTGGGGGAGGGCGGCTGTGTTTTGTATGGATAGCGGGGGGAAGTGGGTGGATAAGGAGGCAGTTATGTTGTGGGGGATAGGGCGATGTCTGTGGGAGCCATTGCTCCCCGACCGCTTTATCCATTTTTTGTGGCCGGGGAGCGATGTGACAGGGGAGCATTCTTCAAATTTTTTTTTACTGCACATGCGCAATTGAAGGCTCCAATCAGAGCAGCAGTGTTTCGTGATAAGCCTTGTCCACAGCGCAATTCAGACTCACAATTTTTTTTCAGGCTGAGTGCATGGGGGGGCACCAGAGAACAAGTTTACAAGTCCGATCTGATTCACGCCCAGATTCAGCACTTAGAATCAAAATGGTAAAATTGCCCCATAAGCCTGTTATTAACATAACTGTCTGTTTAAAGATCTTTGTGTACAATTTGGTCTGGCACACGATTGAATAATCATTGACTCCTCTGTTCTGGGCGCTATGGCATTCCGGTCTATATTGAACAAGGTAGCGGGAAAGGATTGTTTCCGGATAAACTTTTTTAATGATGTTGCCATTTGATCAAACAGGGTCTCTGTTCCCCTTAGTTATATTCCAGTCATTGCTATAAGAGTATCCAAATGCGACAGACGTGCACAGCCCAACAACTTAAAGGCCAAAACTGCATTTGGAATCTCCAAATTAAAGTTCATTAGCCTGTCATGGCCCCTGTCAAAATCTATGTTATACTCTTCCATGGACTGGATGCCTTGTCTCCTAATCCTTTCAAACATTACCCATCCTTCATAATTCTCCAAGAACTCATCTTTCTAATAAAACTTATCGAAGTATTGTAGCAGGAGCTGTAGCCCTTTTACTTTATTTAGAAGATCTGCTGTCCAATCAGAAAATACTTTGCTTCTTATCTTGCTCCCAATTGGAAGGGACAAGTTAATGCCATACCTTGTTTTTTTTCAGTATTGTGATGACAAGGGTCCACATTTCCACCTCTGCTTCCACTGTCGAGACGTTCAGCATTTGAAAAAACAAGGGGACAATCAACTCCCACCGGTTTACTTCTTCCTCCTTTCATGGTTGTAGCACTTCTCCAAAAACATTATGGTGTGTCTTCCTCTGCTACCAATATTTCTTCAGAAGGAACTTTTCAAAATGCAGCTAATGAAAATACAACAAAGCTTTCTCCAACCTATAAATCAAAGAAAAGGTTTAATAAAGAAACATCATTACTCCAAAACTGAAGCCTCACCTTGAGCCACTCCAAGCTACCTACATTGCTACATAGTTTTTTATATAGTGAACAGCTGATCAACTGACTATTACATCACCCTGTAATTGGTTCCATGGTTTACTGAGTCAGCTGACTCTTGCATCTTGTTCCCATTGGTCACATTACATCCAATGCAAAGTTGTCGCCGGTTACATTCTAACACCTGCTCCCTCAAGGTCTTTAATCCAGATTTTGGCAAGTACCGAAGTTTAATTCTGCCTCTCAGACTGCATGCTTGCTTGGATGTCCTGCCATCTCGTGGTTGCGAACCCTTTTATTGAATTAGAGGTTGTTTTCAGAGTTTTCTGCCCAGCAGGAGTTCAGGTGGGGGCAGGCTGCATTGTAAAATAATGGACTTCTATGCGAGCATTGCTGTGGGGAAATCCTCATTTCTTTTTTTAGGAAAGTTTTTACTACATGGACCCCTTTTCAACCTCTCTAATTAATTATGGGTATTCCTGGCAGCTGGCGTAGTGGTGGAAGTTGGGTGTGGTGGGCATCCCACATTAACCCTATATGTACCAGACTCTTATATTACAGGCACTACCTGAGGAACACATGCAGCCCAGTCCTGGGACTGAGAATGATTGATTTTCAACAAACACAACAATCCTCCTCTGTGCTAAGTATGATTCCAACCAACTGGGAGTCTTCCCCCTGATTACCATTGGTTCCAGCTTTGCGAGGCTCCTTGATGGCATATTGTGTCAAATGCTGATTTCATGTCCAGGCAGCTACTCTTACCTCACCTCTTTTGATCACCTTTGGACCAAGGCCACAATGCGGTTAAGAGCTGAGCAGCCCTAGTGATGCACAAACTGTGCACAGTTACTGTTGTGTGTTATTTGAAATCATTGTCAGGAAACCCTTCCATCACTTTGCTGATGATCAAGGGTAGACTGATGAGGCAGTAGCTGGGTTGGATTTGTTTTGAAACTTAGCTTGCTGAATCATTGCATATCAGATAAATCAGTAAAGCCTCAGTATTTGTAATTCTCAAGAAATTCTTCCTTTTCCCCAATACAATGATTGCATGTTAAAATATTTTTTAACCACATCTAACTTCAAAATAAATTCTATCCATGACGGACAGATGTTGTTGTGGTTTTGAGATTGGGAAACCAAGAAGAACTAACAAAACAGCAGTAATCTGACATTTCTGGATTCTATATTTCCCGGTTGCAGCCAGAGTGACAAGCTGACTAAGTGTCAGATTTGTAGGCCTGTCAATCCAGGAAATGTAAGAAGTCTCACAACATCAGGTTAAAATCCAACAGGTTTATTTGGTAGCAAAAGCCACTAGCTTTCAGATTGCTGCCCCTTTGTCGGGTGAATGGGAGTTCTATTCACAAACAGGGCATATAAAGACACAAATTCAATTTACAAAATAATGATTGGAATGCGAGTCTTTACAGGTAATCAAGTCTTAAAGGTACAGTCAATATGAGTGGAGAGAGTGTTAAGTACAGGTTAAAGAGATGTGTATTGTCTCCAGACAGGACAGTTAGTGAGATTTTGCAAGCCCAGGCAAGTCATTATGGGGGGTTACAGATAATGTGACATGAACCCAAAATCCCTGTTGAAGCCATCCTCATGTGTGCGGGGCTTGGCTATCAGTCTCTGCACAGTGACTCTGCGCTGTCATGTGTCATAAAGGCCGCCTTGCAGAACGCTTACCCGAAAATCAGAGGCCGAATGCCTGTGACCGCTGAAGTGTTCTCCAACAAGAAGAGAACAGTCTTGCCTGGTGATTGTCGAGTGGTGTTCATTCATCCATGGTCGTAGCATCTGCTTGGTCTCCCCAGTGTACCATGTCTCGGGACATACTTTCAATCCAGGTGATAGCAGGGGAGGGATGATGGTGTGGAGCAGACTTTGGGGTGTTGGGCTGGATAGATCTGTCAGGAACTGGAGGAATTGGATAGAAGGGGGAAAACACTGAGAGATTAGAGGGGTGCTTCAGAAAGTTAACTGGGCGTATCTATCTGAGAGGAGAGAAAGAGGTAAGCTTAATGGGTAAGCACTTTCACTTCTTTAGGCCTGTGAGCAGTGCTGAAAAGGAACTTACCTGTTGCATTTGCTCCTTCTTATCTTCCTTCAGTTGCCAGCTTTCTTGATCAGAGTTGAATTGTGAGGCATGATGGCATATTAATATGTTTCAATGAGGGACTCTCCTCAGAGAGCAGGTTAGTCACCTTCCCTCCAAGTGCCTCTGTTAAAACTGGGAATTGAGTTTCCCATTTTGTGTTTGAAAATCCTTCCTTCCACCCAACCTGGGGGTAGCATGGTGGCACAATTGTTAGCACTCTCAGCGTCAGGGACCCGGGTTCAGTTCAAGCCTTGAGTCACTGTTTGTGAGGAGTTTGCACATTTTCCCCGTGTCTGCGTGGGTTTCCTCTGGGTTCTCCAGTTTCCTCCCACAGTCTGAAAGACGTGCTGTTAGGTGCATTGGCCAGGCTAAATTCTACCTGAACAGGCTCTGGAGTGTGACAACTAGAGGATTTTCACAGTAACTTCACTGCAGTATTAATGTAAGCCTAATTGTGACACTAATAAATAAACTTTAACCTTTAATCGGTTGATCCAGTACCAATTTGGAAATTTAGCATGTCAGCTACAACTTTCACCAACTTTTACAGATGCACCATAGAAAGCATTCTTTCTGGTTGGATCACAACTTGGTATGGCTCCTGCTCTCTGCCCAAGACCGCAAGGAACTACAAAAGGTCATGAATGCAGCCCAATCCATCACGCAAACCAGCTTTCCATCCATTGATTCTGTCTACGCTTCCCGCTGCCTCGGCAAAACAGCCAGTATAATTAAGGACACCACGCACTTTGGACATCCTCTCTTCCACCTTCTTCCTTCGGGGGAAAAAGGTACAAAAGTCTGAGGTCATGTACCAACCGATTCAAGAACAGCTTCTTCCCTGCTGCCATCAGACTCTTGAAAGGACCTACCTTGCATTAAGTTGATCTTTTTCTACCCCCAAGCTATGACTGTAACACTACATTCTGCACTCTATTTCCTTCTCTATGAATGGTATGCCTTGTCTGTGTAGTGCACAAGAAACAATACTTTTCATCATATGGTAATACATGTGACAATAATAAGTCAAATCAAAATTATATCACTTGCTCTTTTTATACCAGGATTCCCCAAGGGAGTGCTTTGTAAACCGAAGAGTGCAATGTCAAATTCATGCACAACCAAAATGCAGGAATGAATGCAACCTAACTATGTTCAATATTGCATGTATTGTGGTAAAAAACATGTTCCACAATTGAGAAAATGTTGCTCACATAAGATTGTAGAACTCAGCCTGATACCTGACAAGCTTCTTATTTTGTTGTCAGAGGTTTTGTTTTTTTCTCCCTGTTGAGGTGACAGCCTGGCGCAGTGATTTTAATGGCTGGATTGTATGGTCAGTGTCAAACAAATGGTGCTGGCCATTTGTTACACTTGCAAATCCCCATATACTTTGTGTGGGCTTTTGCACTGCAAATTGCTGTCAGTTAAACATTCAAAAAGTGCATTGCCTTCTCCGGATCATCTGGGAGTTGTGTAAACAGAACAAGGTACATAATGTCTCTTTAACCAAACAGTCTGAATAGTCACTATTGAGCCTAAACTGGGGACCAAACTTTTATTTTGAAATGGGGAGGAATCCCGAGTCCAACCATTTCCTGACATTGTGATTCACCTCTTGTCTGGCTCTGCCAGCCATGTAAAAATTCTGACAACACCAGGTTTAAATCCAACCGATTTATTTGATAGTACACTCACTAGCTTTCATGGTTAGCCCCTTCGTCAGGTGAATGGAGAGTTCTGGCCTCAGACAGAGCATATAAAGCACAGACAGTTTACAGATTACTGATTAGAATGCGAATCTTTACACCTAACCTGCTGTTCAAGTCTTAAAGTGGCTGACAATGTGAGTGGAAGGAGCACTGATCACAGGTTAAAGAGATGTGTATTGTCTCCAGACGGTACAGTAAGTGAGATTTTGCAAACCCAGGCAAGTCACGGGGGTTACAGATAGTGCGACATGAACCCAAGATCCTTTTTGAAACCGTCCTCATGTGTGCGGAACTTGGCTATCAGTCTCTGTTCAGCGACTCTGCGCTGTCGTGTGTCCTGAAGGCCGCCTTGGAGAATGCTTACCCGAAGGTCAGAGGCTGAATGCCCATGACCACTGAAGTGTTCGCCAACAGGAAGGGAACAGTCTTGCCTGGTGATTGTCGAGCGATGTTCATTCATCCGCTGTCGTAGCGTCTGCATGGTCTCCCCAATATGCCATGCTTCGGGACATCCTTTCTTGCAACGTATCAGGTAGATAATTTTGGCCGAGTTGCAAGAGTATTTACCGTGTACCTGGTACCTTGGCCAATCAGAGTTGAGTTATCATTCAAACAACATCTTTTTCTCTTGTTGCGTAAATTGTTGTGATTGTTTGAAATTTGGCATTCTTGCATTGTCCTGATTAATGAAAGATGAAAAGATTTGGCAACATTTCCCTCTTTCCAGCAGCATTCAAAGAGCTTTGAAGCAGTGAAATAGATGTCTGAATTGTCAATCAAACAGCAGCCATATGTTCAAGTTTTGTAAGAGGGAAACTGATGCCTCAGTTGTCGACCAATAAAAGGATTAAAGCAAAGTGGACAAACTGAAACAATCTGATCTGAATTTCAATATTGTTCAATGCAGAAGAGCAATTTGCCCATGGATAATGTATTTTAATGCATGTGAAGACTTCCATTGCCACATTGCTAGTCAATTTAATGGTCACTTAACATTTAATACATACCATTAAACGTGCATTTGGTCCACCTTCTCTGGACAATCCAACTGGATTGACAGAGCTAGCGTTGGTGGCCACGGTGAGGTGTGAAGTGAGGGATCAGGTGCTGGAGGCTGCAAACAAAGTGTGCTTGTTCCCTTTCATAGGAGAATCCTTTATAAAAACTATTTTTAATGATGCAAGGATCCAGTCATATTTTACATCAGTTGGTAGGCCAGTCAGGACACTCCCAATATAAACCTGCTCGTTGTGAAGATCCGGGTCAGGGGGAGAGGAATCCAAAGAGCTCTACTCTAGCACAGCACCACACCCCTCCCCATCTTCTCCTCTCTCTCCATAAAATTGCAGGGGCAACATGCCAAATGGCCATGGATTTTCAAGGCTGATATTCTTCATAAGCATTAATATCCCCCATCGTCTGTACAGACTGGTCTTTTTGTTAGAACATATGCACAGATTTATGCATGAATCAGCTCGGACAGCTAACACACTCAAAAGGAAATCTGAAAAATGGCAGCAGCAAATTTGTAAATAAAATGAATGATCTTGTCCTCTGGTTGCCTTACATCCCACCCTTGGATGACAAATTGATAAAAGTGTAACATCCGCCCACCCTCTCTGCCCGTGTGATAAGCACAACATCACAACGGCAATGTAAAATCTCAGTCAATAGGCTTTTTTTAATAGCTTTAATTGGCCCTTTAATTGTCAGTGGGTGTGACTCCAACAGCTGCACGAACCAGCTGACCTCAATATTGTATGATGGCGTCGGGACACATGCTTGACTTCATCTTGCATTATTTAATGTGTGTTGGGGTCGAGTATGAACTCAACAGGGAACAAATTCTGGCAATAAGTCTCAGTGCTCAAGAAATTGTTTGGCAAGCAGTTTGTTTCATCATGCCATTTGTTACACGTGCAAATCCCCATAATGGGTATTTATTTGGGGTGTTGAGAGGTTATCGTTGTGGTGCTCACAGAGAAGGGAACTACAGTGTGCCTATAGTGCCTAGTTGACCCTAAAGTCCACCACAACAACACCTGTGAAGAGGCTGTTGGTCTTTCTAGCAGCAAACCATCCTGACTGACTTGACAGAGACAAGATACAGGACACAATTGAACCCAAGCACAAAGCTTTCATTCACTGCAACTCTATTAAGGCAGCAATCCTGTAGTCAGGTAAAGGCAGTGTTGCAGCATATAACCTAAAGACATAAAGAACAAATAGTGGGTAGAAAGATCATAACAGATCCAACAACTCTCAGACACCAGTGACATGCACAGTTTCTTCATCCACCATCTACTCCACCCTTCAACCAATACCTACCTGCCTTGCATGTGGTACAGTCTGCAGATTACCACCATCTAACTCAATGCATCAAACAACGTAGGCAAATTATCTTCGATTCAAAGAGACTGCCTCAATAGCAAATTTACATTGGAGTGAACAAGATTTAACTTTTCTTGATGAGTCTAGTCTGTATCAATCAGGAAGATAGATGTGACCTAGTTTGGTGTATTTCGATGGCGAGTCTGTCATCGAGATATTGTGGTCACTCAGCGTTTGGAGATGCAGGATTTCTCGGACAGCAATTTTCTGATTTTAGCATTTGGCTTTTACATCTGCGACTGCCAGAAGTGATCTGATTTCCGTGTAAACAGCAGTGAGTGAGTGTTGTTTATTTTTACTGCGCAATCCAAACCATTATGCCTGCTACAACTAAATGTAAAATGCAGTTTGAAAATTTCTCAGTCTGCAATATTCTTCTCCTCCCTGCCCCAAGTAGATAAACAACATGAACTGTGTTCGCTGTAGAAATGTTCAGCTTGGTTTTGGACTGTCCAGAACTAACGTTGGATGTAAGTGGCTCTTCAAACCCACAGCAAAACCCTTGAATTACAGCATCTATTGAAATTAAAAATAAGCTACCTATTTCTACTTTCACTTTGTTTTCAAAATTTGATTTAACTAAAAGGAAGCTAAACATGTTCTGTATGATACAGAAAGTTTTTTTTATAGGTTTTCCTATCTTTTGTCTGTTTGATTTTTGTGGGATTTTTTTTTACTTCTGTTTATATCCATCTATCAGTTGCATCTTCCAATTTGAATACGGGATGAACCACACCTGAAACGTCAAACGTGACTGTCCCTTCATGGGTGCTTTCTGACCTTTGCAACGTTGCCAGCAAAATACGAAAGCTACTCAAGATAGAGGTGACTTTAAAAAAAT
This sequence comes from Carcharhinus amblyrhynchos, assembly GCF_965287045.1. Taxonomy (NCBI): domain Eukaryota; kingdom Metazoa; phylum Chordata; class Chondrichthyes; order Carcharhiniformes; family Carcharhinidae; genus Carcharhinus; species Carcharhinus amblyrhynchos. The sequence continues at coordinate 94,380,630 of NC_137326.1, read as the reverse complement.
TAAAGAATGCAACAACAAATCATATTTTTTAAAATTGATTTTTTTTTATTTGATCATTTTACCCAACACGATTTCAGACTGTGCCTTGCAATTTAACAATACATGCATTTAAACAGCCTGGAAGTCTGCAGAATTTTGATATTCCCACAGTATGAAGTTTAGCAAATACAGCTTCTGTTCTTTTATATTGCTAAATGACTAGATTTCTCTCTGCACTTTTGCGCCCTAACTCCTAATTAATGGATAGCGTTTGTTATTTTCTTTCTTTGTGTTAGTAATACCATAGCCAATGCTAACAATATTGAGTCTAAATAATCCAAAGTATTTACAAATATTTTTATAATGATCATACCAGCAATGATACTTGCCTTGGTGCTCTCATTTTAACTCATTTAGCAGGCAGTAGTCTCATCTGTGAGCATTTAGAGTATACTACTTTCAGTAACTTGGGTGCTTAGTTCAGAACACACAGAATCTACAGGCTTGCTAGTTTTACTTTTGCAGTAGAACTTTCAATACACTACAACCACATCATTTAATCAGGAAAGGTGCTGCTTTATCTTATGAAGTTTTCTAAGTCTTTCCTTGTATTTCTCAAGAGGATCAAAGTTGAACATACTGAAATAGTTTGGTGCACTGACTGCCCCCCTGGCCTTTTCCAATGAACATTTGTTTGTGTTCCAACAAACCAAAAAAGCTGTTGAGTGAAAAATGATTTTTTTCATAAAAGGCTGGGGAAATTTAATTAAAGCATATATCACAGCAGCAAAAAATGTTTATTAAAACATTAATATTTGGAAGGAAAATAAATGAGATGATGGTGATACAGTTGAACAGAACTTGCACGGTCCTACATTCTTGGATTTGTGTGTTTTAATCGCAGAATTGTAGTGCATTATTTCTAAATCAGTTTACTTAATTGTAATAATTTATCTACAGAACTATTGCTTTAAGTGATTGTCAGCTTGGCTCAGTTGTTAGCCCTTTTGTCTCTGAAACAAAGGGTTGTGGGTTCAGGCTCCTATCCAGAAATTGAGCATAAAGGAAAAAGAATGCTGTGGAATAGAATGGAAAGGAATAGAGTACTTGCATGAGACAAAAGCTCACAAACAGCAATCAAACACATGACTGGATCATTTGTTTTAAATGTTGGTTCACCTTCAGTTCAGTGCAGGAGGAGTGCTGACTTGTTGGGAGCGCTTTCATTTGTCTGTTTAGGTAGGCATAAAATTTCCCATTGCACTATTCAAAGTAAGGCAGGGAATCCCCCTGAAATCATAGCGAATATTACTGCCCAGCCAATACCAGGGAAACACATTTATTGATCCTTCATCCCATTGCTGTTGGATTTTGCTGCCAGTGAAGCAGCAATACATTGAAAAACAACTTAATGCAAGTGAAATATTTTGAGTGATAATTAATGACGCACTTAAAATGATACACAAATGAAAATTGAAGTTTTTGCATGAAATCACTCAAATTGTAACAAAAAGTTTATTTATTTGTCACAAATAAGGCTTACATTAACACTGCAATGAGGTTACTGTGAAATTCCCGTGGTTGTCTCAGTCTGTGACTGTTTGGGTCAATGCAGCAAATTGTTGCATTAATATTCCTTTTCCACACTTCTGACAATTAAAGTTGCGAATAACCCTTTGCTATATTTTCCCATATTTTGGATAATGTGAAAGGCAATTGTGAAAGAATTATTTTCTGTGCCTTGTTGAGTAATGACCTGAGTGAGTGTTACTGTAGCCAGTCATCTGGTTATAGGCACATTTTTCACTGTCACAACCTATTGCATTTAACAAGGCTCCATTGTTTAGTTTGCCATTCCTATGTGCCAATGGCTGCAACTCGTTTTACTTCAAGTCATTTTTCTGGAGTGAAGATAGAATCGAAACAGTTGAAATCGCCACTTGCATCACTTACTTAAAAGAATACATGAGACATAGGAAATGAATCTGAGAAGTTCAAAACTCATTCCATTCATACTGTCAAATCAGAATCAGCAAATAGCTTCAGGCAAGTCAACCTGTAAAAATATGTGCTTTGGAATGGTGAAACCAATCACTTATGTGGCTAAGAGTGATGTGTCAGGAGGGAGCTCTGCTGTAAAGGAAAAAACTGATAGTTATTTATTTAAGTTTGGTTTAACCTTAGAGTGATGACAGATTTAGTCAGCAGAAGCGTTTTGCTGTATACAGACTGACTGCAAAGTATAGCCCCATGAAGTTCTCAGCATTCAGAGTCATATTTATATAGTCTGATGTTGCTTTCAGTCTGCTACAGTCGTGATATAATCCTTTCCATTAGTTCCAGAGAACCAATGTCAATGTCTGGACTCTTCAACATACAAAGTACATGGTGCCAGAGCAAAAGTCTCTTTCATGGCAAAGATGGTACATTGGCAAATTCCACCTGTGTTCACATTTTTGCCCCAGTTCCACATATGAACCATTACATCTATCTCTGTTTCCTTCTATCGACCTCACTTGCATGTTTCTTTTTCTTCTCAACCCTCACATTCTTGTCATCCAGTCATACAACTATTTATTTTCCCCTGTCTCCATCCACTCCCAGTCTCTACCCCAAATCTTCATTACTTCTTCACTGCCACCACCCCCTTCACCTCCCCTTTCCCACTCCCACCCTTTCCTGCAACCATCCAAGGCTTTATTTCCACTTAAATAAGTCCAAAGCTACCCTTTGAGGCTTTCTAAAGAGCTTATTAAACCTTTTTAGGATGGCCTAGGCCTGCCTCTTTATTCTTCTGGGCAGATGAGGAATGATAAAATGGCTCCCCACCCTGACTGCCTCTCAGTTGCCTGCAACAGGTATTTTTGAAAGAACTTGCTTACCAATTCAACGATTGTTTAACTGTTTAAGTGCTGTGACTGTAAAATACATACAAAGGCAGGTTTTCTTCTAAGTTTGAAAAAGTGAAGGAAACAGTTTTTATTGCGCTTAACACCCAATTTATGAAAAGCAGTTTAAAGAAATGCTCCAACTCACACTCAAACGCGTACATACTCGGAATTAAGTTACATGGATGGAGGGCAGGTTAAATTGATTTGAGTGTCCAAAAGAAAGTCAATCATATACAGTTCTTGTAGGCTGATGTGTTGGATGGTTTCAGGCTGTGAATTTCCAGAGTCAGCATGGCGACAATTTAAAGATTTGACAATCCCTGTCTTTCTCTTGAAGTCAACAGTCGCTTGGTTTACATTCAAGATATTGCCTATGGTTGTTGACTAGTCAGATATAGCCACGGTACACATCTGAAGAATGGCTGGAGAGAAAGAGAGACTGAGTCATCTTCCTGCTGTTACCTTCTCAAGATCTTTCTGGACTCTGGCCATCTTCCAGTCCTGCCACAGTTGATTTACATTCCTTGTCTGTGCTGCTATCAGGAAACCCACAGTCAACTTTCGAGACTAGAAGTCCCGCTGGTGCGAGGGACTGGAGAATTCTGGCCATTAAGTTTAAAGCTTTGGTCTACACCCACCTGACTAACAGATTATGCCTCGATATCTGAGTTCATTAAATGAGCATTTACATTTAAAGTTGATGCAGGATTTCTTTCTGATAGCTTTTGCAATTTGCAGGATAATGTTATTTAAATGTTTGGCCATCTTGAGAACAGCTATTTAGTTCAATTTGAATGTTTTTGTGAGTTTCTTTAAAACCTTATCTGCAGTTTCTGTCCACTCAACAAGAGTCACTTCTGGTATAAAACATAGTTTTATAATGTTATGATTAGCAATCCCTACTGCCCCTCTGAGCTGACCTTCTGATATCTAATCTCATCAACCTTCTACTTGTACTGCCTGATGTACCCATCCCTGTCTGCCCTTTCAGCAATAATGTCACTCTGCGCTATCCCTGCAGGATATCCATTCACATGAATAGAGCCATTGCAGTCCATAATCTGATTGTAGACAATTGCATCAACATGCTGACTTTGACAGCAATTTGACTAATTTCTGGCATCACCTTGACACTCACTGAAGTTAAAATGTTAATAGTTTATTGGCTTTGGCAAGTGTGGGTTTTAGCACATTTAGCCACAGAGTGTAAATTCATTGTCACGGCAACTTTTAAAGGAATTCAGATTTCCATTAAAAGGGCAATTATATCAGTGGCCAAAATGGACTCACTGTTCACTTGGGCACACTTGAGATCTTTGCTGCGCCCTTTTCCACTGAAGGAGTGATGTTATTTGGTTTCAAAAGTAACTGTCCAATATAAAGGCACAAGTACAATTTGCATGGGGGAAATTCATGAACCACGACACTGCATTTATTGCAGCTAGCTGAAAATAATGAAATTGATCAATACTGTGAAAAAAGATAAGGCATATCTGCCCTTTAATAGTGCATACATTTCTTATTGGAATCAATGAACATGGCACAGATTATGTTAAGAAATCCTGTGTTCTTTAGGCAGTTCCCTTTAAATCATTATACACAATTATTCCCCTTTGGCATGTACGTGGCAAAATGATACACTCACCAGAAGAATGATGGGGAAAGTTAGAAGAGCTTTGTCACACACACAAGATTATTAGGCCATGAATTGCTTTTTCATTGGTAGCTATTCAGAAAGACTACATCCAGAATTTTTAGATGAATTTGAAAGGTTCAAAAAAGAAAAAGCTGGAAGCTAGGATGAAAGTATATAGATCTCAGTGCTGCGCTAAATAATTGTCATCTCTTCACTAATTTCTATGAGTCTGTTAAATAAAACTGGCAAATATTGCTTTATTAATATGCATTATAGTCTGAGGCCTCAAGACCTTTTTCATAGGACTGGAATGGGTGGAGCTGAGTGGGCATTGCAAACTATGCCCTAAGGTTTAAAATTTAATAGCATTCAGTGACATTTCATAAATAACTATCTCATGTTAGAAATTGCAAGCTTAGAATAGACTTCTCTTTAGAAAAAAAGACATCAGCAGTATAGCTTTCAGTAAAATGCAGAATAAGACTCCCAAGAACAGAGCAAGTATTGGGAGTTTAACAGCAACTGGCCAAAAGTTTTCCCCATAATACAGAATAACTTCAAGCAAATATATTTACAATAAAATCACATTAGTATTATATTCGTTTTTTAAAAATTATTAAATCAGGTTATATTTTTTAATTTATTTTAGTTTACTTCTAACAATTTTTGCCAGATTTATTATTTAATGGACTGCACAGGCTTAAAATATAGCAATGGTTTATTTTGTCATTTTTATTTCCTTAATTTTCCTCTTATACCCTATTGCTTAATTATAATAAGCAGTGTAGTGTCTGTATTTATGGAATACCTTGCTGGGGCTCCCTAACCACTGAATCTCTCATGCAAAGTGATTTGAGAGAGGTCACTTTTATCAGCACTCCTAAAATGAGAAGGAAGCATGGAGTAGTCAAATATTTGTGCGGTGAACTGGTAATAATTTTGAAGTTTCATGTGAAGTGAAAATCAATATTTTCACTTCAGAACTAGCCCATGGCTATCCTGTCTTTCATTAGAATTGCGCACAGACACACTCTTCATCCTGGCAGTAGAATTTCTATTTGGGGAATGGTTTCATTTACAATAAAGAGAAACAGTGCTGTTGAGAAAATTTGCATTTCATAGCAGACAACTTGAGCCTTTTATCATCCCTGGGTAGTGTCCTCCATTCAACTTGTCCCTCTATTGATGCCAGTTCTTTTTTTCCTTCATCCCTGAATCTTCTTAATCAATTACTGAAGTCCACTTCACCTAACCTTTGCTCAAGCACGTGCTAAATGAATGCAACCTTTAACAAAAGACACACTTCCACTCTGCAAATATTTGTATAAAGAACGTTACACTAAAGAACTCTCCCAGTGCCTTAGTTATACTATGAGACTCTGCCCATTGTGGTCCTGAGTCTGATTGCCCAGCAAGACAATTGATTCAATCCACAGCTGTAGCACTGCTTGGCTTGACAGAGAAAGCCAGCAATGATCTCCATTGCTACATATCCAGAGACTGGGAATTTAACTAGGCTTGACAATGATGTTCTAATGGCCAAAAAACCTACAGGTACTCAAATGTCTAAATTAAAAATGAACACTCCTATGGATGATCCAAGGATGGCTGATGCACTCCAAATTCTGCTTCAATGGGTAAAATACTCTCAAAAAATTTCTAAATGTGCAGTTAACGAGAGAGAAGTTGCGTTTAAATGCTCCCGCTTCTCTCACAGCCAGTCACGCCAGGAGGATAACATCATGTAGACCAGCCCTACAGTTTACACAAGGAAAACTCAGATGGCTGTTGGATACTGTGGAGAAGAAGCGGACCATCCTAAACCCATGGGAAGGAAGACAACCCCAGGAGCAGGGACTCCAATGCAGCCTGGGAAGCGGCAGTTGGAAACCATAGCCTAAAACGCAGAACCAGAGGTCAGTGCCGGAAGAAGGCGAACGACCTCATTCGAGTTGCAAGGAACAGTGTCAACCCATCTTGCCCTTGTAGCAATCCCATCTGTCACACCTGGAATGTCCATCTTGATCCACTTGCTGATAGCCTGCAGCCTACCAGAACCAGGCTCCCCAGCATCCTTTGCAAACCCCCTTGGCACCCCTTGTCACAACCCCTGCTTATTGACGCATGCTGCCTGAGAAGGTTGTGAGTGTCTGTGTATCACAGAAGTGAGGATCCACAAAACCTTCATCCATTTTGACCTTTCTCAAGTAAGTGCCAAGTTGCAGGAGCAAAGCTGGATGAGGCCATGCCCTTAGGAACCAGGGTCCCCTATATCCCCCACAGACAGCCCACTCCCCTCCCCCCACCCCCCCACCACCCCCCCGCCACCCCCACCCTGTGACTCCAGCAAGCACCTCAGAGGAAAGTTCTGAGGAAATCACCGACCAGGCATGAGGCATTACCTGCAACATCCATCAGTGCAGAGACACATACCTCAGTCGGTGGAATTGGCAAGCAGGCTTCGGGGTCACTTTCTGGTGAGCACCACACAGCTGTTGATGAGCATCAGTTGGAGACGGGAATGTCCGAGGGATCGGTCAGGCAGAGGTCTGCTGGAGCCAAGGACACAGCTGGCCCCCAGCCAGATGCTGACCACTGAAAAAAATTCTCACAGAGCTGCTGGAGATGCAGAAGCAGAGCCAGGGGCTGCAGGGTGAAGTGTCTGCGATGTTCCAGCAACTGTGAGGCCATGTAAGATTAAGAAATGGTAGAGTCATGGTTAAAGATTATTGCACCCCACAGCTGCCACTCCTCTATCTGTGAGCCATTTCCCACAGGGAGCTTCATTCCCTATCCACATCTGTAGAAACATGAAGTATCGTACAGTGCAGGAGAGGGCCTTCAGCCCACCAGGTCTGCACCGATAATAACTACCACTGAAGTCACACGAATCCCATCTCCCAGTATCTGTGCCAAATCCCTGAATGCCCTGTTACTCCAAGTGCTCAGCCAAGTATGTTGTAACAGTCATAGGGTTAATAGCCCCCCCACTGCTTTCCCAGCCAGTGCATTCTAGATCCCCACCACTTGCTGGGTGCAGACTGTCCTGCACCCTAAAAGTGTGCCCCCTTGTGATAGTGCCCCAACCAAGGGGAAGAGCCACTCTCTACAGACGCTGCCCACACGCCACATGAACACGTGCATCCCGAACATGTTCCTCCCTCAGCATCCTAATTGTTGAATTGTGGGAGAAACGAGAGAGGGAGAGACAGTCCATAAGGATATGCAACCGAGGCACTTCAAATCCTTCCAGCCCCCTGTGTCCCCATGTGTCTGCACGCTGGCAACCCCACACCATCCCAATGCTCAATCTCACTTGGCTGCTGACCACATCATTGCCTCAGCAGCCCTGAGCACTGCTCATGCCCCATCATGGCTGCCAGTGGCATCCCACGTGGCTGTACCCTCTCCTTGCATGATGAATCACGATGCCTTCTGCACCCCCAGTACAGTTATGTGTTTGCCATTGTGTGACAGCTGCATGCCCACCCCCAGATACAGACCACTGACACCCACAGGGCTTTGGCGGCAGAATGAGGTAAATGGGCTCACGTTGAGCATAAGAGTGGCTGTGGGAAGGTCCTGATTGAGGAATCCTTGCAGTATAAACCTGCATGCATCCACTTGGACTGGCATCCAATGATGGCATGCAGTTCAGACAGATAGGAGGGAAGCCCTCCTGACTTCCGTGCGACGTGGCCACTATACAGAGCACTGCAGTGTGAAGAGCTGCCAAGCTCCCTTCATTGGGGAACAGTTGCTAGGTGCTTGTTAGTGGGGCCTGGGATGGGATGCCCACAATAAGCCACAGAGCCCTTTCCAGCAGATAGGTAGGTGGCAGGATGGTGGGTGCATTATATGCAACCATTTGGGGGTTTTCAGCAGGCAAGGAGAATGCCCACCACACGAAGCCTAACCCAGCAGCGACTTCCAACCGGAGGACCTCGGCCCAGCCAGTGTACCCCCACAGCCTGTGCCCTCTCCCGCCCTGCATCATGACCACCCTCATGCACTCCGGAGGATTCAGCAGTACTCACCTCCTCGCTCGCTCTCGCAACTGTTGCGCCCAAACCATACTTCATCTGATTAGTAGTAATTTCGTGTGCATGTAACGTCCTGTGTGTTGTGTGCTGAACTCGCTACTGAGATTGAAATACTGTCAACCTCATGCTAGTTAGGCTTGCACCTAGTCAGTTCGCACCATTGGAAAGGGGCCAGGAGAAACTGTTTGGCACTGAGTGCAAAATGAACCTTTACGCTTATACACTGTTCTCCGGGATCAGCATGATCTACTAACGTCGCAATGAGGTCAGAGAATTGCTTCTAATTATGTCGCTAGGATAGAATGGGGAATGTGAGGTAGGTGGAATAATGGCGTTACTTTGTTGTTGAAGTGATGGCCAACTTTCAAAATGCCAAATTATTTCTGAATCATTTTCAGCAATTGTGCTCTAATGCTAGTTAACATTCTGCTGTGTATTTTCAACAACAAAAACAATTGGTTAAAGTTTATTTATTAGTCACAAGTAGGCTTACATTAACACTACAATGAAGTTACTGTGAAAATTCCCAAGTCGTCACTCTCCGATGCGTGTTCAGGTACACTGAGGGAGAATTTAACATGGCCAATCAACTTAATGTACACATCTTTGGAGTGTGGAAGAAAACTGGAGCATCTGGAGGAAACCCATGCAGACATGGGGAGAACATGACCCAAGCCAGGAATTGAACCTGGGTCCCTGGTACTGTGAGGCAACAGTGCTAACCGCTCTGCCCTCCAGTGCTGCAACTTATCTCAGAGTTTGTGACAATCAATCTGCAAAGGAATGGGTATAATAGAGAACTGAATATCTGATTAAATAATCGTACACTGTTGACAGGAATTGGACGGTATACTCAGTGTAGAGGCAATAAATCAGGAGGAGCTGTTTTGCTGTCTACAGCGTCAGATTTATGTAAGCTCAGGCTCCTGAATAGCATATGTTCTATGTGCTGGTGCTGACATCTTGTCACTACTTTTATATTTCACATTTGATCACTTTGTACAATGCAGGCCGAGCTGAATCAGAAATTTGTCCAGGAAGTTGACAGATACTGCAATTTAACTTATTACTTATTTATCAAAATTGAAATTTAAAAGAAATAAACCTATATCATTCCTCTTATAACTGAAATTGGAAAGTGGGCTTTTCATCAAATATTAATTAATGAGGTAGTGATAATGTTTAACAAATTCAAACTAAAACTAAATCCGAAATAATGTAGTACAGTACATAATCCAGCTTGTTAGCATTCTTGCCATTATCAGTGGCACATGAGAAGAACTCTGGCATAGATTCCAGCCCATCTATTCATTCCTCTCTGTCGTGTTTTGCCTGTCATAGTTGTGTGGTTTTACTGATTACAATCAAAGATGAGTAAGTAACACTATCCTGTTTCTGAATTGGCTGAGTGGAATTTGGAAAATCTATCTCCAAATTATTAATGTTGTTTGGAATATTTTCTTTTGGGAAAAAATGCATTTGAGAATTGGGCATGCACCACACATGCAACAATAATATGATCCATGTTTGATTTACACGATTACCCTGGAGTTTAATTCCCTTTCATAGAGCAGTGGTTAGAATGTCTGCTGAAAACCCCTTTGATACACTCATTAATTTCAAATAACTAAGTTAATAACCGTGTTAAAATTGAGCACCAAGGAATTTTACTCAACAAATAAAAAGAAATCAAAATTCAGTGAATCCCATTGGGAAGTATTTAGATTCATCCAAATTTGTACTTGAAGCTATTTGCATTGAAACCTGGTGCCAGATTTCTGCCTTAGCAGTGAGAGCACATTGAAGCAAATCACATAAATGAAGACAACTGGATTTGCCTCCAGAGAAAGAAGGGAATCCGAACAAATTGGTAACAGGCAAGGCACATATTGAAGAAGTTATTAGAAGCAAGATCTTCCTTTAAAAAAAAGACAAGGCATATTTCTTTTGATTTTGATTTGATTTGATTTATTATTGTCACATGTATTAACCTACAGTGAAAAGTATTGTTTCTTGCACGCTGTACAGACAAAACATATTGTTCATCGGGAAGGAAACAAGAGAATGCAGAATGTAGTGTTACAGTTATAGCTGAGGAGTAGAGAAAGATCAACTTAATGCAAGGTAAGTCCATTCAAAAGTCTGACGGCAGCAGGGAAGAAGCTGTTCTTGAGTGGGTTGGCATGTGACTTCAGCCTTTTGTATCTCTTTTCCAAACGAAGAAGGTAGAAGAGAGAATGTCCAGGGTGTGTGGGGTCCTTAATTATGTTGGCTGCTTTGCCGAGGCAGCGGGAAGTGTAGACAGAGTCAATGGATGGATGACTGGTTTGTGTGATGGATTGGGCTACATTCACAACCTTTTGTAGATTCTTGCAGTCTTGGTGAAAGTAGGAGCCATACCAAGCTGTGAATCAACCAGAAAGAATGTTTTCTATAGTGCATCTGTAAAAGTTTGTGAGAGTCATAGCTGACATGCCAAATTTCCTTAGTCTCCTGAGAAAGTAGAGGCATTGGTGGGCTTTCTTAACTATATTATTGGCATGGGGGGAATCAGAACAGGCTGTTGGTGATCTGGAGAGCTTAATGGATGAACACATTGTTACTAGTGTGATACAGCCAGCAATCTAGCTAGAAAATGACTGGAGATTGTGGCCTGATTTGTGGTGCCAATTCTCAATATAAATGATTTTTGCATAACAAAGTCAGTTGAATTGGGAAAATGTGATTTTTATTTCTCCCTTTTGTGTTTTGGAGGTTAAATATGTATTTTGTGATGCAACTTTCAGATTGTGAACATAAACACTTTCTAGAAACTGGGTCGAACATGCCCCTTATGGGAGGTTTTGCTGTGGACACCAATTTGAATTACTAGAATTACAGACTTAAATAACTGAAGTGATTTCCAGCCCCTGCCTCACAACTGTGCTCCTGAAAAGAGATGCCCCGAAAGTTGTTGGTTAGTTGCATTATTGTAGTTGGGACAACCTCGGAAATTCATTAGAAATCAGTTTTCTATGTTGGACAGACAAAATTTCAATATCACCTAATTTCCAGGCGGGCACGCAACTAGTATGAAATCTAGGCTGTTGACACATGAGTATAACGCTTATTGAGTTCACGTTTTTTACCAACTCCAAAGTAATTCTACAGGAATAGTGTGCAGCAGGTCGGGATCACTGTGAAGTAGACTGAGAGAAGTATAATGCAGATCGGGATCACTGAAGTGAGAGAGCGAGGCAGCGAGAACAAAAAATCAAACAGGAGCATGACAGAAAGACCGTGAGTTCATTGGCTGGTGAGGATTGCACCTTTGCTTCCCTCTCTCTAAAGTTAGGAAATTAGACCAAAACATTTTTTTTGATGATAAGGGTTAAATAGTGCAATTCAATTAAGTGACAACAAAAATAGAGAGACACAGAAGCAGGAGTAGGCCATTCGATCCTTTGAGTCTGTTCCGCCATTCATTTTAATCATGACTGATCATCAAATTCAATATCCTGCTCCCCCCTTTCTCCCATATTCCTTGATCCCTTTAGTCCCAAGCGACATACCTAATTTCTTCTTGAAATCAGGCAACATTTTGGCCTCAACTACTTTCTGCAAAAGTGAATTCCACACATTCCCCACTCTCTGGGTGAAGAAATTTCTCCCCAGCTTAGTTCTAAAGGGTTTACCCCTTATCCTCAAGTTATAACCCCTAGTTCTGGACTCTCCCATTATTCAAAACATTCTTTCTGAATCTACCCTGTCTAATTGACTCTGTTAGAATTTTATAAGCTTCCATGAGATTCCTTCTCATTCTTCTAAACTCCAGTGACTATAATTCTAACTGATTTAGTCTGACAGACCAGCCATTCCAGGAACCAGCCTGGTAAACGTTTGCTGTACTCCCTCAAGGACATCCTTCCTCAGATAAGGACAACAAAACCACACACAATACTCCAGATGTTGCCTCACCAATGCCCTATACAATTACAGCAAAACATCCCAATCCCTACATTCAAATCCTTTTGCCAAGAAGGCCATTTGCTTCTTAATTCCCTGCAGTACATGTGTGTTTACTATCAGCGACTGATGCTCAAGGTCACCCAGGTCTCGCTGAGTGTCCACCTCTTTCAATTTACACCCATTCATGTAATAATCTGTCTTCCTATTATTCCTGTCAAAATGAAGAAGAGAAGTGAATGGTTGGTGAGTCTTCTCTTTTTAAAGAGTAGCTTTTGTCATCTAATAGATAGAGGAATGACTTCAAATCCAGGATTGCATATCCTGTTCTGTGTGGGAACTCTAGAACATTTCCCAAGTAACCATTTATGCAGGAAGTGCTGTCAGCTACAGCAGCCTGGGTTCTGGGTTTTGAAGCTTGACCAGCAGCTGATACTGCTGTGCATTTGCAAGATTGAGAACATTATACATAGCACATTTATAGATGTGGTCAAACTGCAGCTTAACAGTATGCAAGGTGAGAGAGAGAATGGGTAACCAGGAGGCAGTCAAGGAGAAATAGCCAGGATTCCCCTGAGTGCATCTCACTGTTGAGGTCTGAAGACTGATGAAAATGATGGCTCCTCTGAGAAGTGTAGCAAGAGCCAATTGCATGGCATGACAGCTGGCCCAGCAGTGCAGGGGCACAAAGAAAGACTGGAAAAGCAATGGTGATAGGAGATTTGATCAGGAAACAGGTTGGCATTCTGTGACTGTAGTCAATACTCCAGAATAGCAAGTCGTCTCCCTTGTGCCAGGATCAAAGATGCCCCAGAATGTCACTTGAGTGTAGAAAACAAGGTTGGTGAATTGCTGATGCAGATAGCCTTGTGGGAATATGATTTTGTGGCTAAAACAGAGACCTAGCTCGAAGAAGTGAATCTATTAAATATTCCTGAATGCAAGTTGTTCGGAAAGGAAGTAAAACAGGTGGACTGTCAATGCTAATTAAGGAGAGCATTGCAGTATTGGAGAGAGATGATGTCTCAGAGGGGTCAATGACAGAATCTATTTGGCTAGAACTAAGTAACAAACTGCAATTACATTGCCTGGTGTAGTCATTAGGCATCAACTAACGGGGAAGATGTAAAGGGACAAATTTGCAAGGAAGTTGCAGGGAAGTACAAGAATTAAGTTTAAAGTTTGTTTATTAGTGTCACAAGTAGGCTTATGTTAACGCTGCAATGAAGTAACTGTGAAAATCCCCTAGTTGCCACATTCCTGCGCCTGTTTGGGTACAGTGAGGGAGAATTTAGCATGGCCACTGTACCTAATCAGCACATTTTTTAGATTGTGGGAGGAAACCAGAGCACCCGGGGGGAAACCCACGCACAACTGGGAAAACAATAGTACAAAGGATAGAGAAAGGCAAGAGTCTTTAGATTATGTTCAGGTATAGGTTTCCAGCCCACTGTAAAAGGGGACAATGCTAGATTCGAGCCTTGGGAATGAGTTTGGGCCAAATGGATTAAGGCCTGGATTTTGTAGAGTTCAGAGACTCCACAGCATATTCAAAATGGTGGATGGATCGCAGATCTAGAAATAATATCCCCATGTCTGATAGAAACTAATTTTTGCCAAGGTGGTGTTTGGGGGTGGGAGAAGTTTCTCTTGTGGGAATATACAAAATCAGCATTTGAATTTAGTGCTGGGTTCTATCAATCCTATTTTCACTCGAGCAAGGATGGACCTTATCTTGCAGTGTGTGAGTTATGTTAAGAACAGTAGATGTTCTTAAACGGCAGGGGATGTAGAAATGTCAAGCATGTTAAAAGTAACTTAGAAACCTTGCCCTTTAAAATAAAAAAAAGTCAGCTTGTGTCCGAGATTCAAAAAAGGAAGTCAGTTTAACAGATTCAATAGTTTTTTTGTTGATAAAACTCTTAAGTGCAATTGTTTCCCGACCCCTCAATTTTGGTCCAATCCAATTAATTTCCCCACAGCAACCTAAAGATAGGGTAAACTCATAGGGGTTAGTTTATTCACACACACTCAAAGCCTGTGAGGAGAGGTCACTACGTAACCCCATGCATTCATACCATAAAAGAGGGGTAGAGAAAGAAAAAGCTTTAGAATAAAGACTTTTGTTACACGTGAGAACAGAATCAGCATCTAATGATGTATTCTTTCACAGGAGTCCAGAGGCTGAAGACTGATTCTGGCTAAATCATTTTTTCAGTACAGGACTTCCAAAATAGGATAGGCACTTAGAGAGGGAGGGAGGTGATGGCCTAGTGCTATTGTCACTAGGCTATTAATCCAGAGACTTAGCTAATGTTCTAGGGACCCGAGTTAGAATCCCACCACGGCAGATGGTGGAATTTGAATTTGATTAAAAAATCTGGAATTAAGAATCCACTGACCATGAAGCTACTGTCAATTGTCAGAAAAACCCATCTGGTTCACTAATGTCGTTCAAGGGAGGAAATCTGCCATCCTTACCTGGTCTGGCCTACATGTGACTCCAGAGCCACAGCAATGTGATTGACTCTCAACTGCCCTCCAAAGGCAAATAGGGATGGGCATTAAATACTGACCAGCCAGTGACGATCGTGCCCCATGAATGAATTTAAAAAAAGATGAATTAATCTTGTAAGCACTGGTACAGAAATTCAAAAGTTGCAGTGGAAAAAGTGCAAATGAAGCCAGCCATTTAAACCTTGAGAGAGCTTTGGTTCTGAGCTGCTGCTTGTTAGATGGAAGATGGCAGACAGGTTGACAGCACAGCAAGATAGAGTAACTGGTTCTCCCAGCTGGGGATGTCACACTACTCCCACTTTGGCTTTGAGAAAGGAAGTATCTTTCTTCTTCTGGATTTTTGATTGTTATTATTCAACCATTAAGAGTTTGAAAGGGCAGGGTCCTTTGTCCTTACAGGCTGTAATCTCCATTGGTCAGAACTGGTATAGGGAATGTAGATGGCCTTTGTATATTTCCCTTTGAAGTTGTTTTACTCAGCTCACAGGCCCATTTGTGTCTATTCAGAAATAGCAAGATGTCAGTTTCTCTGACTGCCAGAAATTTCCTTTTGTTTGCAAGTCACAGACAAACAGAGCTTTGGCCATTTTAAAGTCTTTGCCCAGTTTGTTAAATTTGATAAATTGATGATATGATGGTAAATATGTTTCATAAAAGTATAGGGTGAGATTTTAGTTCTGTTACATTCTTCTACCTTCGGCATGGTGGCACAGTGGTTAGCACTGCTGCTTCACAGCGCCAGGGGCCCATGTTGATTCTTGGCTGGGGTCACTGTCTTGGGTCACTGCGCTTCCTTCCTGTGTCTGTGTGGGTTTCCTTTGGGTGCTCTGGTTTCCTTCCAAAGTCCAAAAGACAAGCTGGCTAGGTGCATTGGCCATGCTAAATTCTCCCTCAGTGTACCTGAGCAGGTGCTAGAGCGTGGCAACTAGAGGATTTTCACAGTAATTCTATTGCAGTGTTAACATAAGCCTACTTGTGACACTAATAAATTTAAACGCAACTTGAAATACTGGCTCTATCAAACAGCATACATTAACATTTGTAACATGCTATATCACATGTCAAAGTAACCATCTTATTTGATTTAAACATCCACAACATTGCCCTGCTATACGCAGACTGATTGCCTCCTCCCTTTTCTTTGAAAACTCAGCAGAAACCACATCCATATCTTACCCGTGCTACCAAGTGACCTTCATTTTTAAGAGCATTTTTTATGTTGTACTTTATCAAAAAAGCTATGGAATAGAGAGTATATTACATGGTTTGACTTTCCACTGTCAATTTGACATGCTGCTTACTCAAAAGAAAAATCAGCTGTGCAAAAAATATTTTTTCTGAAGCTATGGTAGCTAAGATGTGTATAGATATTCTTAAATGTTGCTCTTACTTTTAATTCAAGTAGTTTTCTTTTATATGTATCTGGTACATAATGACATCTGAGCAAACTATCATTTTTGTATGGTGTTAGTTCATTCAGGAGGTCATTCTCACAGAAATTCGTGATGGTATATTCGCATGCATTACTTTGCTACGTGTCCAAATTTTGCCATCAGAAGTTTTTGATCATTTTTAAGAGAATAGCAATGTTTACTTTTATATTTAGTATCATAGAATCCCTACAGTGCAAAAGGAGGTAACTTGGTCCATCGGGCCTGCATCAACAACAATCCCACCCAGGTCTTATCCCTATAACCGCATGTATTTTGTCCTGCTAGTTCCCTGACACTGAAGGACAATTTAGCCTGGCCAGTCAACCTAAGCTGCACATCTATGGAGTGTGGGAAGAAGCCAGAGCACTCAGAGCTTTACAGAATGGGGAGAATGTGCAAACTCCACACAGGCAGTGATCCAAGGCAGGAATTGAATCCGGGTCCCTGGCGTTGTGAGACAGCAGTACTAACCATATGCTGCCTATTTATTTCTTATTCCAGGATTCTTCAATGGCCTGCTCTGGTGTAATGTGAAATCCTGTCAGGCAAAAGAGCCCAGAATCAATGCGTAATTCAGGTTAAGTCAATAGATCTCAGCAAGGGGAACAATCAGGCTATTACAATTGACCTCAGCACTCTGGAGCCAGAGAGGGGGAAAGATCCATTCGGGTTTCTGTTCTAATTGAGTGTCAGTATAGTCACCTCTGAAAGGATGTGTGTGTGTGTGTGTGTGTGTGTGTGTGTGTGTGTGTGTGTGTGTGTGTGTGTGTGTGTGTGTGTGTGTGTGTGTGTGTGTGTGCATTGAATAAGAACAAAATAGTTGTGGCATAATATGAGGAATGGTGATCTGGGTCAGGTACCAAGAGACCCAATGTCTGTGAAATAGAAAGTCTTGGGAAGAAATGTAACTGATTCAGCTCCTCCACTCTGCTGACATTCAGCAAAATCATGACTGGTGCACAACAAGAGTTGTTCACCATCAAGAAATGGAAATAAATACATTCGGACAACTTTTTTAATTCCACATATCCACCATTCATCTGATGATTTAAAAAAAACCTAACTATCCACTGAAAAGTAAATACAGGATGCACTTTTTCAGGAGATATGATTTATAATCTATGAGTTAGTTTGTCTAATGGCAACAAGGAACAAAGTTCCCAGGAGCTTTATAATGTAGAGTTTACAGCATAGCTTAAAATTAATTGAGTAAAGAATTCAATAAAATTAATTATGTAAAGAGGTAGAAAAGATATTTTAAATGTGGTACTGTATTCCTTGGTGAATTGTTTTCCATGCAGCTGGAGCCAGTGTGAATGCTAATGAAGTGTCTATAAGAATATAAGAGCTAGGAGCAGGAGTAGGCTTTCTGGCCCTTCGAGCCTGCTCCACCATTCAATAGGATCATAGCTGATCTTCTTATCAGCTCCACCTACCTGCCTGCTCACCATAACCCTTAAATCCTTTACTGCTCAAAAATTTGTCTGTCTTAAAAACATTCAGTGAGGTAGCCTCAACTGCTTCACTGGGCAGGGAATTCCACAGATTCACAACCCTTTGGGTGAAGACGTTCCTTCTCAACTCAGTCCTAAATCTGCTTCCCCTTATTTTGAAGCCATGCCTCCTAGTTCTAGTTTCACTTGTCATTGGAAACAACTTCCCTGCTTCTATCTTATCTATTCCCTTCATAGTCTTGTATGTTTCTATAAGATCTACCATACTCTGAACGTTTTCTTGAAGTCATTTTTTTTCTCTCTACAAACATCCTCATTTACACCTCTCTTGATGGATGCAGTGATTCATGCTGAATATTATTTTAGTGAATACTTGGAGCCTGGCAGCACCCTGTTGAAATGGCTGATTCTCAAATGCAACCTGAGAAAATGTGTGTCAGTGGAGTAGTTGACTGATCCTGTCCTCGCTTGCCATGAAGTGAGTCCGAAAATAGTGATTAGCATCAGGGAACGTAGATGATTTGTCTCCTTCCCAATTCTGAGACATGAAAACAATTTAACAGCCTTAACTGATGCAGCACAGAGTCAGAATTAATCTGTGACCTTATTGCTCAGTGTGGCTCAAGTGTCTGGTCATCAGAGCAGTACAGAAAATGACTTACTCTTTTCCTGAGGTGCAGGAAATATTTTAACAGGTAATATATTGAAGGCTTGCACATGTTCCATTCTTCCTGTAAACGTTTCTAATTTTTTAGCAAACAGTTTCGCTAATTTGGGTAATTGGGTCAAAGTAAAATAGTAACAAATGAAAAAAGCGGCATGGTGGCACAGTGGTTAGCAGTGCTGCCTCACAGCGCCAGGGATCCTGGTTTGATTCCTGTTCGGATCACTCTGTGTGGAATTTGCACGTTCTCCCCATGTCTGTGTGGGTTTCCTCCGGGTGCTCCAGTTTCCTCCCACAGTCTGAAAGACGTGCTGGTTAGTTGCATTGACCCAAACAGGCACCAGAGTGTGGCGACTGGAGGAATTTCACAGTAACTTCACTGCAGTGCAAGTCTTACTTGTGACTAATAGATAAACTTTACTTTAAAAGAGTAAAGATCAGGAATGTACAAGAGCAGGAAGTGTGTAGAATAATGTGAATGAAAAGTGGCTAATGACTTCAGAAAACAATCAATCCTGAATAGCCAGTCAGGAAAACCTGCTGAAAAAAAGATGAAAGCAAACTAATTCAATCACTCAAAAACATTGTCACCCTGTCAGGTCAAAAAGGCATCATTATTTGACATATTCCAGTCATCTGATTAGTCCTAGATTTGGTTGGACCATTATTGAACTTTACCATGTTATGTGGATTCAGGCAAACCAATTTACTACTTGGATGTCAAGGATGGTGTTTGGCTTACATACTGAATGTATAATATTTCCCCATCTTTTAATTGTCCTGACGCTCAATTATTTCCAATACTTGATCATCCAATTCTTCCTGCTACATCAAGAATGAGAAGCACAGAAACAGGCCATTTGGCCTGACTGATCTAAGTTGGTGTATATGCTATGTGCAAGTTTATCCCATTTTATCAACATCTTCCCTCTTGCTTTCTGCCTAGCTTTCTGTTAAATCTGTTCCTCAACTGTTCCATGTGGTAGTGATTTGAAAATTACCACTCCGGTTAAATAATTTTCTCTTGATTTCCTGTTGGATTTATTGGTGACATTTGTGTTAATTCCCCTTGATTTTAGGCTCCCACACAAATGGAAAAGTCTCTACATCTCCTCCATCAGACTCTTTCACGAGATTACAGATTAGCATCAATGCACTCACTGATTTTCCATACTTCCTGTCTTTTCACACTGTGATCTGATTCCATGGACAGCAGTTACTTACTGGTTTAAGTGTGCGTTACTCAGGAGTGTGGATGGCTCTTCAAACACATGGGAGCATCAGAGTGAAGCCTGATCCTGACCCCCACCTTAGATACACGCACTCAGGCATTTTGAAGCAAACGTCTCTGGACAATGATCAGGAATCAATGTTCCCTCTTTCTAACTAAGGTATAAGCATGTTATGTAGAATAGCTATTGTGAGTATTTGAAATGTAGACCCACACATTAGTATTAATTTCACAGTGACAATATTGGACTCTGAATGCTACAGAGAACGAATGAGCACTTTTTAAAATTTCTGGACTGTAATAAATAACCTAAGACATTAGTGGGTAGGCACAACTACTACCCCATTGCTAAATAAGCTTCTATGTCAACAGCGCAGGCACACATACATACACAATGTGATAACATCTGGTGTCCACATTTCTCCTATGTAATTAAACTCATAAAAGATGCACTGAAATTCCTGGGGCTCTTCAGTCTCTGAGCCTAGACAAGGTGATACCCTGGTGAAGTCCTTGGTATATAATTTGAATTCACACCAATATCTCATACACACTACATGTAAGAGTTTATGTTATATTATCTCATTGATTTGACTTAATAAAGATTACTAACCATACATTACATACAGTGTTCCTTAGATGAAGGATGTATGACAAAATCCTACAGTGTCTTCGCAAAAGGGCAATAGAAATAAATGACAATGCCTTATAATACTTTGATATAAGGATTCTCCTCGGGCAGTTGCAAGTATGTCATTTTCATTTCTATCTCTTGCCAAGTCACCAGGCCTTAGTTTGTTAATCTTCTGACTTGCAACTTTTAGTCATTTTGCATTGAGGGTGGTGAAAATAATGGTAAATAGAAGAGAATGGCTTTGAATAGAGAGTATTCACCACAATCTAGGGAAGTGTTAGGGAGTATGTTAGGGAGTATTTTGGCCTTGGAGGGAGTGCAGAGGAGGTTTACTAGGCTGATACCGGAGTTGAGGGGATTGAGCTATGAGGAGAGGCTGAATAAACTAGGCTTGTACTCGTTAGAGTTTAGAAGAATGAGGGGAGATCTCATTGAGACGTATAAGATGATGAATGGGATGGATAGGATAGAGGTGGAGAGACTCTTCCCGCTCAAAAAAGACAGTAGGACTAGGGGGCACAGCCTCAAGATCAAAGGGGGGTGGTTTAGAACGGAGTTGAGGAGCAACTTCTTCACTCAAAGGGTGGTGAATCTCTGGAATTCTCTGCCCGTTGAAGTGGTGGAGGCTGCCTCGCTAAATATTTTTAAGAAGCGGGTTGATGGGTTCTTGATAAGAGAGGGGATTAAGGGTTATGGGGAGAGGGCGGGAAAGTGGAACTGAGCCACGACAGATCAGCCATGATCTTATTGAATGGCGGGGCAGGCTTGAAGGGCTAGATGGCCTACTCCTGCTCCTATTTCTTATGTTAGGGAAGTGCACTTAATAGAGGCTGTTGTTTGAGATTTTATTGAGTTGTGTTGTGATTTACTGTCTTAAAGGGTGATGGAAGCAGATTCAGTTGTAATCTTTGAAAGATACTTGGTTAACTGCTTGAAGGGAAGACATTTACAGGGCTATAGGAAAAGAGCTGGGGAATTGAAAGAATTGGTTATTCCCAAGATGCTGTCTGGGATGGAATATTTTAAATTATGAAGAGAGGTTGAATAGGCTTGGGTTGTTTCTGTTGGAGCAAAGAAGACTGAGGTGCTACCTGATTGAGCTGTAAAAGATTGAGAAACATGGACAGAGTGGATATGAAGCTGCTGTTCCCCTTAGTTGAAGGTCATTCACGATGGAACACAAGTTCAAGGTGAGGTAAGGGAGGTTTAGGGGAGAATGTGGGAAAAACTTCCCAGAGGGTGGGGATGGTCTGGAATGCACTGCCAGGAAGGGTGGTAGAGGTGAATTGCCTCACAGCCTTTAAAAAGTTCTGGATGAGCATTTGACATGTCATAACATTCAAGCTATGGGCCAAATGCTGGTAAATGGGATTAGGTGGGAGATCAGGTGTTTCACGCAACAATACAGACTCAATGGGCCAATGGGCCTCTTCTATGCTGTAAAATTCTACCAAACAGTGGGCCTGGTAGGGACTGAATGATATACTGCTGTGCTGTGTAATTGTAGTACTTCTAATCTGGCAATGGGGATCTAAAATAATAATATATTAACTCCACCTAAGAACAAAGGGATTTTTTTGACTTGGTTTATTATTGTCACACATATTAGATGTATTAGTATAGAGTGAAAAGTATTGTTTCTTGTGCACTGTACAGACAAAGCATACCATTCATGGAAAAGGAAAGGGGAAGGTGCAGAATGTAATGTTACAGTCATAGCTAGGGTGTAGAGAAAGATCAACTTAATATAAGCTAGGTCCATTCACAAATCCAATGGCAGCAGGGAAGATGCAGTTCTTTAGTCAGTTGGTACATAACCTCAGACTTTTGTATGTCCAGGGTACGTGGGGTCCTTGATTATGCTGGCTACTTTTCCAAGGCAGCGGGAAGCATAGACAGAGTCGATGAATGGGAGGCTGGTTTACGTGATGGACTGGGCTTCGTTCATGGCCCTTTGTCATTTCTTGCAATCTTAGTGAAAGCAGGAGCCATACCAAGCTGTGATACATCCAGAAAGGATGCTTTCTATGGTGCATCTGTAAAGTTAGTGAGAGTCAGAGTGGACATGCCAAATTTACTTAGCCTCTTGAGAAAGTACAGGCATTTGTGGGTTTTCTTATCTATACAGTTAATGTGGAGGGACCAGGACAGGTTGCTGGTGATCTGGACACTTAGAAACTTGAAGCCCTCTATCATGTCCACTTTATCCTCATTGATGTATATAGGGGTATGTCCTCTACTACGTTTCCTGAAGTCAATGACATTTCCTTCATTTTGTTGACATTGAGGAAGAGATTATTGTCATTGCACCAATTCACCAGATTCTCTATCTCTTTCCTATACTATGTGTCATCATTGTTTGAGATCCGACCACTACAGTGGTGTCATCAGCAAACTTGGAAATAAGAGTTGGAGGGGAATTTGGCCACTCAGTCATAAATGTACCAAGAGTATAGTAATGGGGTAAGGGTACAGCCTTGTGGGGCACTGATGTTGAGGATAATCATGGAGGAGGTGTTGGTACCTATCCTTACTGATTGCAGTGTATGGATTAGGATCCAGTCACCGAGGGATGAGCTGAGTCTTAGGCACCGAGCTTGGAGATGAGTTTTGTATGAATAATGGTGTTGAAGGCATTTTTCTGCACATAACTCCTCCTGCCAGTATGTCCTAATCACACTGACCCCAAATCTTTGTCAATTCAAATGCAGCTTTCCCTTCACTGCAACCAATACGTCATCTCTTCCTAAACATATACTTCCTGCTATTTTGAAACTCTATGTTTCATCTGGGGTGAGCTTGGGATCTACAAAATTTCTCGACCTCTATTTCTCAATCCCCAGAGGGAAAATCTAGATCAGAGAATTAAAAAAAAGAGTATGGAGCAGCCCCTCAGGAATTTCTCAAATATAAATTACACTGATTTAAATGTCTCATTACAGATATGTATTTTTGTATCTATCATTG
This sequence comes from Carcharhinus amblyrhynchos, assembly GCF_965287045.1. Taxonomy (NCBI): domain Eukaryota; kingdom Metazoa; phylum Chordata; class Chondrichthyes; order Carcharhiniformes; family Carcharhinidae; genus Carcharhinus; species Carcharhinus amblyrhynchos. Next base: position 94,357,236 of record NC_137326.1, on the reverse strand, counting down.
AGCAAAGCGTATTTCTGTGGCCACTTTTTCTTCCAAGGCAAAGTTTTGAAAATGATTCTGTTAAACACTGTGGACTGACACTTGTTTACATGTGAAAATGTGCTAATTATATTCCCTCTGTTACCCTGATTTAAACATTCCAGCTTTCTTAGTTATGGATTCGCTACATAATCAGCAACAACAATAGCTTTTCCACTTGAAGCTGGACACAGGCTTTGGAGCAACAGACAGTTTGTTGTAGGCTGCCTGACAGTTTGGAACAACCCGAAATTGGGCAGCACACATTCTCCAAGGCCTATTACCACTCCCATACTGCTGAACCCTTGCCTTCTCTTCACCCCTGTCATATCTTGGCTTGTCCACACAGCTATCAGATGTAGGGTTTACCAAGCTCCAAGGAGTGTCCTTTGGAACTAGTATGATCGTTGGGAGAAATTTTCCCATCCTGCCCACCACAGGAATTGTAGCAAGTGTGGAGCTGATCATGCAAAGATCCATTGACCTCAGTCGAGATTTTCTGGTTTTAATCCCGCCCATTGTGTTCACCAATGCCGATTCATCACTTCAAAACCTATGATCTCATGCACAAACACATAAGAAATAGAAGCAGGAGTGGGCCATCAGGAACTTCAAGCCTCAACTTCTTTTCTGTACCATTTCCCCATAGCCCTCTCTCCCTCAATCTATCAAAGGTTTATCCACCTCCACATTGGCTACTTCTAATGATCCAGCCTCCACCACCCTTTGGGGCAGAGAATTCCAGAGATTCACACCATACACACATACCATTGCTCCAAGCAGCAGCCTAGCTGCAATGTTAACAAACTCGAACTACTCCCCACCACCCCCCCCAAGAAGAATTTAATGGCATCATCGCTGCAGGGGCAGGGCCTCAAAATGTGGTGAAGTCGTTCAAAAGCCCATTGACTTTGGCACAAGCAGATGATCCTGTCACAGGAGGGGCTTCAAAACTCTGCCCAGGGAGCGCCCAAAACATCCTTTGCAGACCACGTCTGTTTCATGCCAAATCTGGATGGGCAAATGCGGTGGTAAAGGGGGAAATGCAGTTAAGTTGGGCGTGCAGCCTATTAAGTTAATTTAAATGCATTTGATTGATATCGCGCCCGTTTTGGGCGCAGTGCCAATCGCAGCTATTTTAGCCACTTGGTAAAGGGGGAATGGCCATGGAGGAAAGTGTGGATCGCGCTATTCATCTCATGCCTGACTTTACCAAGTTTTCGTGTCTGAAAACGGGTGCAACTTGTTGGTAAAACTGAGCCCTGTGAAACCTTGTTCTGGCCCCAAGTAATGCTGGGCTTCAAGAATCACTGAGTATTTCAAACCTTACATTCCATCTCGCAATGCTATCAAACCATGCTTCACAATATTGTCATGTCTTCAAATTATCTTCAATGCGATCAAATCTATCGCAACAGCCCTCCCCTTCCCCCACTGTAAATAAATTTGGCAAAAAAGAAAATCTCTATACATAGTGCCTTTCATATTCTCAGGATGTCTCAAAGCGGTTTACAGTCGACCACGTATTTCAAAGCATTGCCGTTGCCATAGTGTGGGAAATGTAGCAATTGCTTGGTGTTCAGTAAGGTTACAAGATCAGCAAGGGATCAGCAATGTTGTTGAGGGTTAAATATTAGCTAGAACAACAGAAGTCTGGCTAATATTTAATACTCAATCAACATATAAAAACAGATTATTTGATCATTATCACAGTGCTGTGTGTGAAAGTTTGCTGTGCATAAATTAGTTCTCCTGTTTCATTCAATAGCTAGACTCCAAAAGTATTCGATTGGATTTGAACTTTCCTGCTGTCGCTCATATAATGCCTTGGGATCTTTTGTGTTCTCCTGAGAGAGTAGCCAGGGTCCCATTTGAAAGGTGGCATGTTTAATGGTATGTTAGTGTAGTGCTCCTCAATACTGCACTAACATGCTAAATTATATAACACACTCAAACCTGTGGAGTGTGAGTTAAACCCATGACCTTCAAACTAAGAGATTGCTATGGAACTAAGCTTGATAATAATCTGTTTCCAAAGCAACAAACCAATCCTTGTCTGTCACCAATATCCTAAATGTTATTTACTCCCCTCCAATATATTCTGAGTTTCATAATATGTTCGAGATATGCACCAAATACATAGACAAAAGATGTAATTAAGGTAAATCATTTAGAGTTTTCAATGAAAAGTAGACACTCACAGACTATAGTTCCCAAAGAACTGTTTAAAAATCCAGCATGAATGCCGTGAAGGAGAGTTTGCCATCTTCAACCATTTATATGTCAATGGTCCAGATAGGAGAATATACTTCATTTGGCAAATTATTCTCTTCTTCACTGTGAGCAATGTCACAGAGGATCTGGATACATGCTTATTGAATGCAATGAAACATAGCTGGAATACAGGATAAGACACCCCACACTACCAGGAAAATTAATTTGATTAATAATTAGCTTTGGATTATTGCTTGCGTGTGATAGAAGCAGTTTAAAGTTTATTTATTAGTGTCACAGGTAGGCTTACATTAACACTGCAATGAAGTTACCGTGAAAATCCTCTAGTCACCACACTTCAGTACACTGAAGGAGAAATTAGCATGGCCAATGCACCTCACCAGCTCATCTTTTGGACTGTGGGAGGAAACTAGAGCACCGGGAGGAAACCCACACAGACACGGGGAGAATGTGCAGACTCCGCACAGACAGTGACCCAAGCCAGGAATTGAATCCAGGTCTCTGTGCTGTGAGGCAGCAGTGCTAACCACTGTGCCACCAGGATCGAATCAGTTCTTGATCTATTTCTAGTTTTCTTTATCTTTCCCTTTTTCTGCCTCTCAAGTATTACAATTTCTACAATAGCATTTAGAAACTGAGTATTGGTGACATTTGAGGTATTAAACAAAAGTGCACGCTTATCAGGCTGAGCCCTGTATAAAATGCCAGCTTTTACCATCCATGTAAACTACATGCAAAACCAATACTTGCCCAGTGGACCTCTGTTTACATCTAACTAGATTGAGAGAGCGAATACACTGAAAAGCAAGACCTCACAAACTATGTTTTAAATCTTTAATTGATAACAATAAATTAATCATGACAAATGGAATTAGTTCAGTGATAAATGTTGGCCAGTACAGAAAATTTTCCTGCTTTTCTTCAAATAATAACTTTGATTGTCCACCCTAGCAGCAAACAGAGGCATGATTTAATGTCACACACAAACAATTCAACCTGTAATAATGACACACACCGACAAACTCTAAATCAGTGACTTAAACATATAATCTCGGCTGACACACCACACATACACTCTCTCTCTTTCCCACACATATACACTCACTCCTCTTCTCACACAAACATACAAAAGACTGAGTATCAGAAAAATCTCTCCCTTAATGTCAGTAAAACAACGGAGATAGTCACCGACTTAAGGAAACATGCCCCTGTCTCCATCAATGGGGATGAAATGGTAATGGTTGAGAACTTCAAGTTTCTAGGTGTTCAGGTCATCAAAGTCTGTCCTGGTCCCCCCATGCTAACACTATCGTTAAGAAAGCACACCAATGCCTCTACTTTCTCAGGAGGCGAAGGAAATTTGGCATGTCTGCATTGACTCTCACCAATTTTTACAGATGCACCATAGAAAGCATCTTTTTCAGATGTATCACAGCTTGATGTGTCTCCTGCTCTAACCAAGACTACAAGAAATGACAAAGGTTGTGAACGTAGGCCAGACCATCATGCAAACCAGCCTCCGATCCATGGACTTCGCCTATATTTGCCACTGCCTTAGAAAAGCAGCCAGCTTACGCGAGGATTCCACGCACTCCAGACATACTCTCTTCCACCTTCTTCTGTCAGGAAAAAGATACAAAAGTCTGAGAACACATACCAACCGACTTAAGAACAGCTTCTTCCCTGCTGCCATCAGACTTTTGAATGGACCTACCTTGCATTAAGTTGATCTTTCTGTATCTATCCGTAGCTGTAACACTATATGCTCCAGATCTCCTTTCCTGCTTCCCTCTGTACTCTATGAACGGTATGCTTTGTCTGCATAGCGCAAGAAACAATACTTTTCATTGTATCCCAATACATGTGGCAATAATAAATCAAACTCTCATTCACATCTCTTTTTCAGTCACATATACTTATACACACAACACACATTCTCTCCTGTCACTCATACACACTCACTCAAACACAAGACTTGCACCTCTCCTGTTCCTCCATGTCATCCTCTTGAGCCGACCTTTGTTCCAGCCCCCTAAGTCTGCTTCCCCTTCAGCATGGTTGTGGATGACATTACTCTGCCATCTTTTGCCTTTGCTCTCGGCCTTGCCTGTGATTTTCAATACTAATTTTGTTGCTCCAGTGCAACCGATCAGTAGACAACACAATTTTCAATGCATTGGCTGCTGATAGGTGACCAGTGTGCCTATCAGTAGACAAGGCAGCATCAAAAACACTTTGGACAAGTTAGGAGAACTTTTTTCAAATTTAAAACAGCCCAACCTACCACAAAGCCTGGATGACTTGCACAGAGCCCAGTTTGGGAAAGAATGGTCTAGATTATTACTCAATTCAGAAGTAGAGTTTGAGCTCATAAATGACTGAGTAAGGTGAAAGTAAGAGCTAACTGAGCCCAGTTAATGCCACACAATGAAAATAAGGGTTTCAGAAGAAAGCAAATTACCACTTTGTAATAGCATAAGGAGATTCATGAGCATGAGGTTAAGATAGACATGCAATAAAAATGAAATGCTATTTCAGTCTCATTGTGCTTCTTGCACTTATAGCAGTGCAGATGATCAGTGGAGATGAAGACTGAGACCAGTACATGCTTAAACAGATGAAACCAGCATCCAAAGGAAAGTTGGGTTTAAATGTTTATGTTGTACTAAACTACTTTCATTCTTTCACTAATTGAGGGAGTTAAAGTAAGTTATACTTGGTTTAGCAGTGTAAACCTATGCATTGCGACTGTGACAGAAGATTCAGAGGAAGATTGTTTTATTGTACATAATGAAAGGATTATCGAGATTTATGACTTCCACTTTAAACTCCATTCTTCACTTAAGCCATGACCTAGGCCAGCCCTACATACATGTTGCATGGCCCAGAGAGTGAACCATGTTACACTCCGTAATTTCAAGGTTCACCAAATTTAGCAATTTCATGTATTTCCCTGATCTATAATTTTTGAATGCACAATCTGCTAAGATCATCAGAAACGCACATTTACAAGGTGACTGTGGTTTATAATTTACCAGTCAGCTTTTCAGTTTAATTTAATTTAATGTAATATCCAATTCTTTCAATGAAAATGCAGCCATCTCCTCTCATTAGTTGTTTTGAACTGGAACCTCCAAAAAACAGCTTTTAGTTTTTGTATTTATGACTTTTGAACACTGTAAATAAAACTCCAGAAAACCATTGTGAGTTATGAATCTTGTCCCTTTTGTACAATGAACTGTATCTCTGTGAATGATAAGTCAGCCTATAAATGCAATAGGTTTCATGTCGACAAGTATTATGAAAGAAAAATACTTGCGTACTAAATGTAAAAGGATGGATATTTGAGAACGATTAAAGATAGTAATTTAATCAAAGGTTTAGATTATATATTCAGTAATAAAACTGTTTGAGTTAATGAACATCATCTGAACTGTGGGATTACATTACAACCTTGAATTCACTCCTGATATTTATTGCTCCTTGTATTTCATTTTATTTCAATTGATTTCAATTTCAGTCAGTTTTTATGCAATATGTACGTGTTGAACATAAGTTGGTTGAAATATGTTGCCATTCTCATGGAAACGATGATTGTAATCTTCTCACTGCTAGTCTCTTAAGAAATAGTATTTATTGCTGATTAATTCTACAGTTGGATTTTGATTATCTGCAACCATGAAGCACAACCTTTGAAGGATAATTGATATTTCTGAGCTGCAGTCTCCTCCATTACCATGTTTTCCTGATTACAGGCACTGGAAGAGCTGATGATTTACAATCTTATGATTAACTGGCTCAAAGTTCTCTCATAAATGTTGTTGACTGTGACCACTGTACTAGAGAAAGTCATCCAAAATATTCCCTTAGCACCTGCCAACCCCCACCAACGTCCTGTTCATGAGCTTTGCCTGCAATGCAATGAATACTTATCTTTAAAGACCCTGCCCATAACCCCACCAGGCTGATTGATCTCTGTAGCCCTGCCAGGCTAAAATCAATAGGGGCATTCCTGTCTGAATCTGCCAGTGATCAGACGTGCATTGAAAATGACATTGAATAATGGAACTGATCTATCAAAACGATAATCTAGGCCTAGTGTGCTTTTCACTACTTTCCTAGAAATTGATATATATTAATTATCACAAGAATCTTAAATCCACAGCAGACTGACAACCCTAAACCACCTAAATAACTGTTCAGCTCACAAATTTTAATATATGGAAAGTCTGTTTATTTCTGTTTTTGCAATGTATAGATTCTAACAGTGAAAGTAAATATCCACATCAAATGTTATTGTGGCTTGAAAAATCAGTTGTAAAATTATACTGAAATTTGTGATTTTTTTACAAAAAGGATATTAGCACTGATTTTGGAATCCTGGTTCACAAAATTAAGCAATCTAATTTTTTTTACTGGGTTGGCAAATTCAAGTGTGTAGCTAAATTGGCTTACTTAAAAACCTGCCAGCTTTTTGATGCACAGCTCTTTCTAATGCCATTCCTTAGCATTAGAATGTGTATAAGACCTACATGTGTTGATTTTTAATCCAATTTTTCTTCACGGGGAGACAAATGATTCACTTCTACTTGGTGCCCTTTCTAACACCAAAAGTGAAAGTAGGAACTGAGTCAGTGATATCTTGTGCCAGTTAAAGTTAATTTATTAATCACAAATAAGGCTTACGTTTACATTGCAATGAATTACTGTGAAATTCCCCCAGTCATCACACTCTGGTATTGTATTCGGGTCAATGCACCTAACCAGCACATCTTTCAGATGTGGGAGGAAACCAGAGCACCCAGAGGAGACCCACACAGACACAGGGAGAATGTGACCCAAACCCAGAATCGAACTCAGCTCCCTGGTTCCCTGTGAGTCAGCAATGCTAACCACTGTGCCACCATGCCGCTCTGCGGGAATCTTGCAAGTTTGTGGTACATGTCAGGGTAGCTTTGCGCCATTGTGCTATGCTGTCCTGATAAAGGAAATTTAGATACATAAACTATTGGAGGGGGTGGGGTGCATTGGTACTGTGACATATTAAGTCTTCAGGCATTGGCCAAAAGAATTAATCATCAGATGATGTACATATTGATATCAATCCAGAAAATCAGATTTGCTTTGCTTTGACAGTATTCAAATATAGCATGCACTATTTTTAATTAAAGTATTCAATTATGTATATATCACTCAACCACTTTCCACTAATTCCCATGTGTATTATGTAAGTACTATAGTTTGATTAGGCATAAACTCAAATGATTTATGAACAAAATTGATTTGTGAATTAGATTGTGGAATTCTCCAATCTATCCATACAAATTATGCTAAATTTGTTGTTACAATGGACAACCTACATAGTGGCTTAACAAGAGTCCTGCACATGTATTTTGAGTACCTTTGCATACAGTTTAACATAGCAGTTGGTCTCAATAGTGTAAATGTACTCTGCTGGTTAATTTAATTTCTCTGTCAACATCTCTAATTCTATCCAGATTCTAACATAAATAACATAATTGCAGTATGTTTGTCTTATATTCCTTAGCAAAGTGAAGTGACGAAGTGACATTTTAATGCACATTTCTGTAAATTATTTTTGCCAGCCTCTTAATATTATGTCACAACTTATTAAAAGCCAAGGACCTAATTTAGCAATTCTGTGCAGTTGATATCTTTCATATATATTGACTTAAGCTGATTTTACCATTGGCTCATTTTGTACAGCTCCTATTCATTTTGGATTTGACATAGTCCCACCCAGAGTAAATAGTTTACATATACATATCTTTTTTTTTGACTTGGACCGTATTTGGTCTATTCCCATATAGAATTTTTTGTACCATTGCTGTGATCAGCTACAGTTCTTATTGGTGCCCTTATGCAGATAAGGTGCTGGAAGTTGGTGTGTTTCAAAGTATATCGACTGTTATTTCGAAATAAATCTGTTGTGTGGATATTGAAGTAGGTTGATACATCTTATTTTGACTTCCAGGACCTGTGAATTTGGTCCACCAACAAAAAGTTGTACTTCACTAATATCATTGAATGTTTTGAGATGCTTGACACTGAGCCACATAAGGATACAATAGATTACAAGACTGCTCATTTAAGAAGCGTCATAAAGGAGGAAAGAGATGGAGAAGGATAGGATGGGAGTTACAGACAACTAAACATGGGGATGTCAATGGTGAGAATTAAAATCAGGAATATTCAAGAGTAAAGTAAAAAAAAGTAAAGTTTATTTCTTAGTCACAAGTAAGCTTACATTAACACTACAACAAAGTTACTGTAAAAATCCCTCGCCACCACGTTTTGATACACAGAAGGAGAATTTAGCCTGGCTGATGCACCTAAGCAGCCCGTCTTTTGGAGTGTGGAAGGGAACCGGAGTATGCGGAGGAAACCCATATAGACATGGAGAATGACCCAAGCCGGAAATCGAACCTGGGTCCCTGGCGCTGTGACCCAGGTTCGATTTCTGGGTCACTGTGCCACAGTAAGATGCAGGAATTAGGTGAATGCAGATATTTCATAGTGGTCTAGGGATGAAAGAAATTACAAAGTGGAATGGGGCCTGGAAGGGCTTGAAAACAAATCTGTGAATTTTAAACTCAAGATGTAGCCTGGCCAAGAGGTACTGTAGACCAGTGCTAATGGGCGAAAAGGGCTTGGTGAGTGTAAGGACGCAGGCTGCAGAATTTTGGTTGAGAGCGTCAAATGTAGGAGGTCAGCCAGGAATGTGATGGAATCATTATCTAGATGGAACAATGGAATGGATAAGGGTTTTGGCAAGGTGTGCTGAAATGGTGCAGAGTCAGTTGATGTTGTGAAAATGGATGTAGGCTGTTTTTTGTGATAGCAGGATGCAGTTTCAAATGAGTTCTGCTGCAGAAGACTCAGATGAACGCTTCCATTAGATTGGCTACAGAAGAATAAAACAAAATGTGGAATAACAACACAAAATGTTGGAAATACTTAGCAGATCTGGCACCAACTGCATAGAAAGAAGGTGATTGTTGGGTATGCATGATGAAATGCTTGGTGTTTTGGCACGCTAACCAAAACGCCCACATGCAAAGTCAAAGAATACGGAGGAGTCCAGAAGCAACTTCTCACAGGATCTCACACACATTTTGAGGTCCATCCTTTCCAGCACTGAAGTGGGGACCAACTCCATTCCAAACGTATAGACACAAACATGACAAACACAAACATGATGCAATGTCTGATGACCAATGCCTCAGCTTCAATTGCAGCACAAGCAGAAGCCACTGAACATCTTTATGTTGTAGTAAGTGCAAGCTCAGAATTCTTTCTTCATGACTGTGGGTTACAGTGTTCAAAGAGGCTTGTACAGTGCCACAGCAGACCAGCAACCTGTACTCTGGTAAATTACCATGAATGCTGAGGTGCCTTGCTAAGGCAGTGGCAGTAGTTCCATTAAGCAAAAACCTGATGTCCTTTCTTATGAAAATTTTGCTATCCATACCACTCCACCCAGACTGCAGCATGCCATGCCAATATATCCTAGTGTAAAGGTGGGGGCCTTTAGTCCCAGTTCTGTTCACGGTTATCTGGCAAGGTCAAACACAGACACCCGCACCTCTCTCCACACCACCCCCCCCCGCCCAACCCCCCGAAATGAAAGCCTTTTACCAAATATTTTGCAGCGACTGTAGTAACACTACATAGCTATACTAGGATGAACAAAGGCATACAGAAAGCAGACACAAAGTGATTACCCAAGGTTGATTCATTGATGTTAGTATGCAATATTGTGATTTCATTTGTATATTTTGTTTGAAATATTTTTTGTTGATTTTTATTTTTGTGTTGCAGCCGTGCTGTGATTGTTAAATTGTGGGACTGTTAGTAAATGGGAGACTGGGGCTTACCAGCATCACATTCAGATGAGTTGTCACAGATGGGCCCAGCAGGAAGGGACTGTCTTGATTGCCTTCCCCTTTCCTCTTTCTCCCCAGTGCTGTTCCTCTTCCTGCTTTTCAGCTGCAAGAACTGCGCTCTCGTGGTGAGAGGTACAGCATGTAGCAAGCCACCATGTATTTGGACACCCTTTAGCTGAGTATAGCTGGACTCCTCCAGAGTGGTCTAACCAGTGGAAACAATTGTTTCAAAACGTCAGTGTTCAGTTACCGATTGTTTGGCAGATAGATTTCATTGTACGCACGCTGCCAACATTCATTTGGGTTGCACACTGGGAGCATCAGTCACCTAGTAGCCACCCTTTAGCTTCCCACAGTGACTCAAATACAGATGCTGAAATGCACTAGCACACAATGCAGACATGGGAACCACTGCCAAGACACTTTTCCATCATACACTGGGTTTCCATTGTCATGAAATCACACGGTTTCTCTAACAAAGGTGAATGAAATATAGTCAGTTCCCTTTGAATAGAGAGCCTCAGTGAACTTCCTTAAGCAACAGTAGACAGCAAACTGCAAGATGTTGCAAATAACAGAGCCCTAGCTTGGACAGAGACAGTTGCTCATAGCCATGGTGACTTTCATAGCCACTAGTTTTTAAATACTCATGCTGCTATGAGATTGGAATTGCAATTTGGCTGCAACAAGTGGCAGATTTCAGTGAAGATGTCCTTACATATCTTGGAGACTGTTCCGGGTTGAGGTTCAGGTAGGTGAAATGCTCTTTGAGTGTCCTGAGCAGGTATAGCCTCTTTCTGATAGTCTTCCTCCCTCCTCTACCAGCTGTTCCTCCTGCCTGTTCTCGCAGCTTATTCTGCTCTGCTTGATCTCTGCTCAGTCTCTAAGTCCTGCTACAGTCCAAAGGGAACGCCTTAGTGCAATCAAGTTTGGAAGCAATTAGTTTGCACAGAAGCATTGAAGCTTAGGAGAAAGCCCTTCAGCTCCTGCCGCACCAGCACCTGTAAACCTTAGCAAATTTAAGCAATTCTAGAACACAACAAGTACTTGTAAAATTGTAGCAACAGTCATCAGAAATCAACTAGCCTGTAAGTTGTTAACGTTCTCTTTAAATAGTACTGGTGGGGAGAAGTGTGGCGTGGCAGTCCTTCTTGCTGCTGAACACTTGTTCATTCATGTGTGATTTTAAAAAGTGATTTAGCTGGGGCACTTGAGCTCCAAAATGTCAGCTCAGCCGTGACATGCTATTGTAATATAATGGTGTTCAGTGGAGCAGGGATTCAAGTGGGACCGGAAAATAACACCACCCGTGGTATGATGTACAGAGTTACATGGCAAGATGTTCTGTGAGATGGAGCATTCTTGAAACAGAACTCTGCAAACAAGCTGCCTGCCTGGACAGAGCATCATATATGACAATACCTTGGATTTGTAAACAGTTAAAAACTAGCAATAAATGCTTAAAGTTTAAATATTCAAGTCTCAGGACCTCATTATCGAGACATCATTGCACACCATATTACAACAAGCCCTAGCATAAAATCAGCTTTGTACACTAGTTGGTGTAATGATCTGCCTGCACGTTTTACAGATTCTCACTGTGCATGCCCTAACGTCCTTACAAACAAGGCATCTGGCATGACTCACTCCAAAAGTGTGCACTGTGAACACCATTTTGTACTTCACAGGCACCTGTGATACCAAAAAAAGGAATGTCCTGCCATTTATGCATGAACTTCCACGAGGAATATTAACATTTTGTTCCACTAGGGATGACATCACAGTTTATTCCAATCCAACAGTCATCTGACATCCATGTGCTTGTAGTTTTCAGCAAGGGTCACTGGATCCAATCAGGACTAGGAACGTTGATTGATTTTCTCCTTCCTGGCCTAGGGCTCCTTGGCAATTTTTAATTGAATGTTGTATGATGAGATGGTAAATATTTGTGAGTGTGCTGCAGATTCAAGTAACCCATAATGCAGCCAGCCAGTGCAACTGGTCTGGATTTTCGAAGTTTGCTTTATAATTATTGCAAGTCCACGTTCCCAAAATGGAACTCCACACAACAGGAAACGTTTATTTAACTATTCGTACCTTTCTCTTTGACAGCTCTTCTTTCTTCAGGCCATGTGTAGGTATTTTTATGAACACTGAGAATGCGATACAAGTCCTAAACCTAAAAGAATTCGGAAAATGCATTCCCATTTAATTACAAAGATGTGTGAGGAGTCGTTGAATCTTTCATGATATGTAGCAGCCTCCACTGAACTCCATTTTGTATTCAATCCTGTTTGGACAGTCCCTGATTCAAATAGAGAATGTTCCTATCGTGCTGAATTTTTAATGCGAAACACACCAAATGCAATCAACCCCACCGCCCAACTTCGCTCAGAGACAGTAGCATTTTTGTGACTTGATCATTTTGTTTCATGCCATCTTTGCTTTGCTTTCAAATGAGTTGCTGAGTGAATGATTAAATAGGCTGTGGTAAGGAATTTATAGATTTAGATAATTTATTTGCGGTTTATAGAATTCAGATTCAAGCAGAACATTTCTTGGCAGCAGTGTTGGGCTTTTATGTCAAATGTAATAGACTCTGAGGCAGTCATATCATAGTTGGAGTGATGCAAATGCAAATCCCAAACCTAATCAAAGTTTTTTTTTATTCTGCTGACTGTGTTTTGGGAGAATATCTCTCTCCTGAATTTACACTGTAATCACATTTCCAGTCTCTCTTGAACCAACAAGAAAATACAATGAACAATTGCAGTGTTTGTGCAGAATTGGCCACACGTATTTAGAGCATTATAGTAGTTCAACATTGTGGGAGAGTTTTTTTTACTTGTGGATCTGCTGGGAGTGGATTGTTTAGCGAGAGGGGGGTTCTACTAGTACACAGAAACTCCAGAAATAAATGCAACGGATCCGGCAGTGGGTTTTAAACCCTGAAAATTCATTTGCACCTCACCTCTGGTTTCCTGAAGAATTCAGTTGAGCAGACATGATGAAGTTTTGCCTGAAGCTATTTCAATTCTGGTATTTAGAGGGCTGCTGCAAAGATCACATTTCAAGAGTTCTGGAGCTGAAAGTACACTAAGAATCCATAAGGATAGTGACCCATGTTCAATGTCTGAATCTTGCTTTAGTGATGCCGCATTATGTATGCTGTTGGGGAATGAATAGGGTCCATGGGGAAATCTTGTCCTGCCCTGATGGGAGGAAGAAGCCTGCCATTGGAACCAGGTAGGCTTGGCTAGATTTAACAACAGGAGGTCAGCAGCAGAAGTATGGTACCATGTTCCTGGATTCACTGGATTGGAATTTCCTGTTGGATATGAAAATCAGGAGGCAGGCTGAAATCTGGATCATGAACCTGCCCTGAATCAAAACAGGAAGCAGTAACTATTTTGACTGAGTCAGGATTTAATTGCCAAAGAAATGGCCAAGGCACAATGTTAAGGCCCAGACCAAAATCTCCAAAGTGTTTTATGAAGTTAGCCTCGGTCCTAACTTTTACATTTGATTTTGGCATTAGGGTGAGCACAAGGTGTTTCACTCAAGATATGATTCAAATAATCCACTAGGAAGCTTTTATCAAAACAAACTTTATTTTAAGAACACAGTTAGAATATAACAAAAGAATTAGCATAACTTTTACCAATTAAAATACTTAGGCATGGCAAAGTAGAATCCTTAACAGCTAGGTTTCTCTGTTGTTCCAATTTAAAGCAATACCCCATATACATTCACCTTCCTTCAGAATTAGTTTGCACAAAACAGGTATGCTCATGTGCTGCTGGATAGTCCGCTTTTTAACAGTTCTGGACAGAGATCTGACAGCAGTTTCCAAAAGAGCAATTCTCAGAGAAAGATCCACTCTCATACAGGAAAATCTGCAAGAAAGAAACATCTCCCAGCAGATTCCAGTCTCTAACTTCAGAGAGGGGAAAGAAGAGACACTGCTTTCTCTCAACCCCAAAAGCAGCATCAAAGCTTGAATATTCTGTGTAAGCCCAGCTTCCCCTCTCACATGACTATACTTCCCAATCATCCCAATCAAGCTCCGCTCTGCAAAGTCCCAGGGAAAACAGCAGAATGGCACTGGTTTAGATTAAAACTAACATTCTAGCCATTAGAAGCAATTATGCAATTGCAGCATCAGCACAAGATGCCAGTAAGTAGAACAGCTCTGAATTCATAAAACTGAGACAACAGATCCTGCACAAGAACATGGCCCAAATATAAAGGTACACTATTGCCACAATGGGAATGGAAGGTGGTGAGACAAAATATGGATCATGTTGTAACTCCCTAAAGCAGCCATTGCTATGGCTGCCGTTTGTACATTAATGTTGGACAAAAGTTGGCAATGCTAAAATGTTTCCCACACTTTGGAGGGCAGCAGGAGGCCTGGAACCTGGGACAGGGCAGTTGGTAACTCCTTAAAACCAGTGATTTGTATTTAGTATAATGGGGTAGGACTCCTCTGACAAGTGCAGCTTTCTCACTCCCACTTTTAATTGCATCTTCTCACGGAAGCTTATAGCTGACCCTGACTCTCGGCCCTATTTTACCATTTTGATTCCTAGTGCTCGGCAGTCTTGAAACTGGGACCATTTCAGATCTGACTTTTAGACCCATTCTCAGGTGCCCCCATAAGCACTCCCCCTTAAAAAAAAAAGTCAGGAATTCTTAATTGTGCTGCAGAAGCCCGAAATCCTGCAGCTCCGATCGGAGCCTCCAACTGAGCATGCGCAGAGAAAGAACGATAGAATGCAGTTCCCCTGCCACATTACTCCTGGACTGGATAATGCCTTCCAATGGCCCCCACTGACTTTGTCCTCCCCCACAACATTACTGATCCCCCCACCCCCTCTGCCACCCAGACGGGGCCCCTTCCTCCTTCCTCCTCACCGATCTGAGGCAGAGTGGCAGTGGACACCACCCCCCCCCCCCCCCCCCAAACAACTCGCCCTCACTGATTTCAGGCATAGTGTCAATGCACCTCCTTCCTCCCACTGATCTCAGGCAGAGTGGTGACGGACCTCTCTTTCCCCTCACTGATCTCGGGCAGAGAGACATCGGATCCTCCTTCCCCCACATTACCCCCCACCAATCTCAAACAGAGAGCCTTCGGACGCTTGGCATTTACCTCCTCCCTAATGGAGTGCCGGAATCAGACTTTTGTGGAGCATGCCGATTCTGAATGGGCAACCGTTGTGCTTAAGGGGGAAGTGCCAGTAAGATTGGCCATGCAGCTTATTAAGTCAATTTAAATGCATGTATTTAATGCATGCAGCCATTTTTGGGCCTTGGTAAAGGGGGAAATCAATATGGAGGTGGTTGCAGATCGTGCTATGCACCTCACACCCAACTTTAACCAAGTTTTTTGGCCAGAAACAGGCACAACTTGATAATGAAACAGGGCCCTCTGTTTCCAATAAACTGATTGGATCTCGATGGCTGCTAAAGTCATCTGTAAAAGTTCAAAAAAACGTACCGAGCATGGGCTATCTCTTAATGATCCCATAATTATGTTATGTATCTCACTAATAGATGCAGACTTGTTCCTGCTGTCTGCCATTTACCTGAGGGGCTGGGGAGTGGGGGGAGTGGGTAGATTGCAAGCCCCTCCGCCCTTCTCCCTCAGGGCCAATCCCCCCTTCCCCCTCACCGATCTCAGGCAGCGTGGCCACAGATCCATCCTTCCCCCTCACCGATCTCAGGCAGCGTGGCCACAGATCCATCCTTCCCCCTCACCGATCTCAGGCAGCGTGGCCACAGATCCATCCTTCCCCCTCACCGATCTCAGGCAGCGTGGCCACAGATCCATCCTTCCCCCTCACCGATCTCAGGCAGAATGACAGTGGATCCATCCTCCCCCCTCACCGATCTCAGGCAGAATGACAGTGGATCCATCCTCCCCCCTCACCGATCTCAGGCAGAATGACAGCGGATCCATCCTCCCCCCTCACCGATCTCAGGCAGAATGACAGTGGATCCATCCTCCCCCCTCACCGATCTCAGGCAGCGTGGCCACAGATCCATCCTTCCCCCTCACCGATCTCAGGCAGAATGACAGTGGATCCATCCTCCCCCCTCACCGATCTCAGGCAGCGTGGCCACAGATCCATCCTTCCCCCTCACCGATCTCAGGCAGAATGGCAGCGGATCCATCCTCCCCCCTCACCAATCTCAGGCAGAATGACAGCGGATCCATCCTCCCCCCTCACCGATCTCAGGCAGAATGACAGCGGATCCATCCTTCCCCCTCACTGATCTCAGGCAGAATGACAGCGGATCCATCCTTCCCCCTCACCGATCTCAGGCAGAATGACAGCGGATCCATCCTCCCCCCTCACTGATCTCAGGCAGAATGACAGTGGATCCATCCTTCCCCCTCACCGATCTCAGGCAGAATGACAGCGGATCCATCCTCCCCCCTCACTGATCTCAGGCAGAATGACAGCGGATCCATCCTTCCCCCTCACTGATCTCAGGCAGAATGACAGCGGATCCATCCTTCCCCCCTCACTGATCTCAGGCAGAGTGGCAGAGGACCAAAAGAGAAAATGCTGGGAAATCTCAGCAGGTCTGGCAGCATCTGTAAGGAGAGAAAAGAGCAAGTCCAGATGACCCTTTGTCAAAGCTAAAAGGCTCAGAAAGTGGGTGATATTTTCACTGCAGGGGGAGGGAATGAAAGATGAGTCATAGCCACAGAAAGCAAGGGAAAAGACTCCTACTAGCTGCCCCCAGAGAGAATAAAGGGTGTGAATGGCCAAACAGCAGAGAAGCTGTAAACTGTGACAGATGGAGATTTTGGGGGACGGGAGAAATGGGACAGAGGTAGAGTGTAGAAAAGGGTAAGCGGGGGGGCGGGGAGGGGAAGAAAATGTAAGGGAAGGGGGATGAAGTAGAGGGAAGGAAAGAGGGGGAAAAAATGAAGAAAGACTATAAAGAAATAAAAGATAAAGAACAGTAAAAAAATTAAACAAAATAGGATGAAAATAAAGGGGGCTGAGTTGGGGTAGAGCTAATTATCTGAAGTTGTTGAATTCGATGTTGGGACCAGAAGGCTGTAAAGTGCCCTGTCAGAAGATAAGACACTGTTCCTCCAGTTTGCATTGAGCTTCAGTGGAACATTGCAGCAGGCCAAGGACAGACATGTGGGCATGGGAGCAGGATTGTGTGTTAAAATCGGAAGCAACAAGAAGGTCAGAGTCCTGATTGCACTCAGATTGAAGGCAAAGTGATCACTCAGTCTAATCTTGGTCTCTCCGATATAGAGGAGACCACATTGGGAGCAGTGAATGCAATACACCAAATTGAAAGAGGTGCAAGTGAAACGCTGCTTAATCTGGAATGAATGGCAGTGGACCCCCCTCCCTCCATGGGCATCTATCCAGCTCCCCATCCCTGGCTCCTCAGAAGAATGGCAGACAGCAGGAATGGAAGTGGGTGTTCAAGCTGCGCTCACCAGGGGCCATTTTTACTACTCTCCCACCTATATACCAATTTCATTGAGGACTGGAAAATTTTGCTCCACATCTGCAGTAAAGTTCCAGAAGAAACTTGGAGGAAATAAATTGATGGGAATGGTGATTTTGACAGTCACTGGCGAAGAATGTCTTTGTTCCAAAAGCCTTAGGGGAGGAAATCAGCCGTTCTTACCTGTTCTGGCCTACATGTGACTCCAGACCCACAGCAATGTAATTTTGTATGCCCTCAGGGATGGGCAATAAATGCTGGCTCAGCCAGCGATGCCGACGTCCCATGAACAAATTTTTAAAAAGTTGTGAACGTCTCCCACAGTTTATATAAGACTCTGAACTGCGAGACAGTGAAGCTCTGGAATGGTGCGGCAGCTCATTCTCTGTATGGCGGTGCCATACTGCTGCTGCTGCCAAAGCCATTGATGCTCTTGATCATCTTAATCCTCACCTGAGTTTGCAAGTTAAACAGCACTCTTGCTGATCTGATGATTACAGCTCGAAGCTGGAGACCTCCAAAGACGTGAAAGTAACCTCTCACACAAGTGGTGTGAACAAAGCCTTTCACACAATCAAACAAAAAAACAGCTGTGAGATTTCAGCAATTATTGATGTATTTCTCTGTTATTTCTGCAGCCCCTCAATTGTCGCAGTGTTCAGACATTTGGCTTTTACTGGTGAGCTTCAGGAAGTCTGGGAAACCCCTGCGCCCGCAGTGAAATTCTGAAACCCATGTTAATGTTGCCCTTAGAATCCTGTTAACATTGAAATTGACAACATGTCTCTCCTGAAGGTGTTGGTTGCAAGCAGCCTGGCACACTGCAGTTAAATGCAAAAGTGGACAGGTTGGAGCTGGTTTCCTGATAACTTGGAAACTGACAAGACTTTAGCAGCCCCCACCTGCTTCGCAACCTACGCAAACCTGCAAGTAAAAGAATCATCACCCCCTCCCTTTGCATCATAACGTCCTTTATTAATGAGATGGTGTTGTGCATGGATATTTGATGACTGGGAGTGTTTCAATATTGACAGCATTGTCACTAACTAGAGTTAAACCAGCAGCAGTCATTGACACATCAAATATGGGTCTATTCATCTCCCAGTCTTTGATTTGATTTATTATTGTCGCATGTATTAGTATACAGTGAAAAGTATTGTTTCTTATGCCCTGTATAGAGAATCCATACTATTCATAGAGAAGGAAAGGAAAGGCTGCAGAATGTAGTGTTCCAGTCATAGCGAGGGTATAGAGAAAGTTCATCCAAAAGTCTGATGGCAGCAGGGAAGAAGCTGTTCTTGAGTCAGTTGGTATGTGACCTCAGATTTTTGCATCATTTTCCCGCGGGAAGAAGATGGAAGGTGAGTGGGGTCCTTGTTTTTCCAAGGCAGTGGGAAATGCAGACAGAGTCAATGGATGTCTTGCACAACACACCACATTTGCTTTTGTGTGGTTGCTGGTTGCGCAATAGATTGGTTATGATAGATGGCATCTGAAGACCAGCATCAAAATGCCTTGTGTGCTGCAACCTGAATCTTTAGCAGCAGTGGTGAGAGCTGAGAAATTGCTTCACAATATTAGTGGATGGATGAGAATGTTCTTCCTATAATGTAAATGAGTTAACATTTCCATTAAAATGATAGACAAAGGAAGGTCATGCCAATTTGTTAAGTACTTGGAAGGTTGATATTGCCGACGGTATCTTTTGGGCTTATGCTCCCAATAAAATGTGAGTTAAGCTCCCCAGCATCCTATGAAACTACTCCATTGTGAATCCAGCAATCTCTCATAGTGTGTGATGCAGCAATACAATACTGAAACGGACAGCACTCTCCAGAGTTGAATTTCTGTAACGTTTTACTGGTTAACTGGTTCAACATTGTAAACATTCTGAACAACTTCACAGTATCTGGAGAATGTAATTTCAACAAGACACTGACAGAATGTCTGTCCCTTTAATATATAGAAGAAAGGGAACCTTTTGCCCCAGCAAATAATAATCACGTACAAAAAAAGACAAATTGACACATACATTAACTTATTTTTTTATATAAAACAACATGATCATTACCTCGTTTGTGAAATTAAACTTTTAAAAAGGTATCAATTTTACTCAGCAATAGAAACCATTGGCTCTTCTGTACTGTTATTGATATTTATTGGTCTTTTAGTTACGCATAGTTCTCAGCTGAAGTTGTCAGATATATCC
Source organism: Carcharhinus amblyrhynchos (assembly GCF_965287045.1). Taxonomy (NCBI): domain Eukaryota; kingdom Metazoa; phylum Chordata; class Chondrichthyes; order Carcharhiniformes; family Carcharhinidae; genus Carcharhinus; species Carcharhinus amblyrhynchos. The sequence continues at coordinate 94,337,376 of NC_137326.1, read as the reverse complement.
AGCAGAAAGAGATTGAAGTTCAATATGTATATTTAATTTGTCACAGCGCATGTACTGAGATCATGTACTTTGACAGTTGTGGGGAATCAAGGAGTGTTCCTTGTTTTATGATTACTAGCAGCAGTTTGTGAACATGTGGAAAAAATTAGCATAGTTTATAACCAGCTAACGAGAGGGATATTGCCATTCAAGACATCTTTACTGTCTGATGATGAATTACTAATGAATTTTCCATTAGATGCTGAATGCATGTGTGCATACAGTGAAACTTCACTCTAATCACCTTTAGGAATGCATACACATTCAAGTCACAATCACTAAATAACTGTGTGGTAAAGTGTACCTGTTCTAAACTTGGGATCATCTTGTGCAGCTGCCAGGATGATTCCTGAGGCTGGGTGAACCTATTTGGCAACCAATGAAATGGGGTCCAATTCTCCCACCTGCCAGTCTTCTTCCATCCTGACGTGCACGTTTTTTTTGGAATGTCAGGTCTGGAGATGTGCATGTCAGCCACTTTGTGGGATTCGCACATGCATTCCTGACACATGTATCTCCCACAGCTGGAGAACAGGCACAGTTTGGGGGGAGCGGGCGGGCAGGGGGGGCCAGGCGGGGCGGAGCGGGGCATGTGAGGGGATCATCACTGCTGGAGGGGTGGGGGGGAGCCTGGAGATTGCAGTGCTGCTGGCCATGATTGGGCCGCAATCTGACCATGGAGGTGTCAAAAGGGCAGCACTGCAAGGGTCTTGAGCTGGCCAGTGATTGACCTGGACAGCAAACTGCAGCCTGACAATTTGGGGCAACTGCACATGCGCAGAGAATAGATCCCGCCCCCCGAGCTTTTAATGATATTCACGATTGTAACCTCTGCGTTGCATAGAGTGTCGGAGATTTGGGTCTGAATTCCCACTGAGAAAAATAAGCGTGAATTACATACACCATTTTTCTCTCCAATTCAGCAATTAGAATTTTTTTGGGAGAATCGGGTCAATAATGTATGATTACCCTTATTTATGCACATTCGCAGAATCACAGAATCCTCACAGTACAGAAAGAGGTCTTCAGCTCATCGAGCCTGCACTGGCTCACTGCAGGAGGGTTCTACTTAGTCCCATTCCCCTCCCTTTTTCCTGTACAAAGAACAATACAGCACAGGAACAAGCCCTTTGGCCCTCCAAGCCTGCACCGATCATGTGATCCTAACTAGACCATCCATTTGTATCCCTCTATTCCCAGTCTGTTCTTGTGGCTATCTAGATGAGTCTTAAATGATCCTAGCATGTCTGCCTCAACCATCTTGTTTGTGCATTCCAGGCCCCCACCACCCTCCACGTAAAATACGTTCCCCGCATATCTATATTGAACCTTGCCCCCTTTACTTTGAATCTCGCACGTTCTTTCCTTTCAGATAACAACCCAATTCTCTTTTGAATATCTCAATCGAACTTGTCTCCACCAACCTCTCAGGAAGTCTGGTGAAAACATTTTTCCTCATGTCCCTTCTACTCCTTTTGCTCATTGTTTTGGATCTGTGCTCTCTCATTCTTTATGTACTGTTACCTTTGTACAAATCACTCATTTTCTTCTCCACGTCGTACTCATTCTCATCCATATCCTTTCCGCATATCATGTCTCTCTCATATTATTGCTCTCCTCTCATCCCACCCCAACTCATTTCTCTCACCTGCCGTGCACCTTCTAGCCAAACTTTCTTCCACTGTCTTTTTCTTTGCTCCACCTCACTTGTGCTCTCTCTCCACCACTCATACTCCCCCTTTCCAATAATACCTTCTCACTCCCAATCCATGTGTGCGAACGCCACTTGTGCTTGCTTTCCTTGCTCTGCCTCTTTCTACCTGATTCACGCTCTCCCCCATTTTTCTCTCCCCCACTCTCTCTTCCCCTATTTTCTCTAGATCCAGCACTCTTGCGCTCTCCCTCGCGCCCACTCCCCCTCATACCCATACTTCTTCACACACACTCTTCCTCACACCCACTCTCCCACTCCCCCATCTCTCTCGTCCCCTCCAGTCTCTCTCTCTTGCCCCAGTCTCTCTCTCTGTCCCCCCACTCTCTCTCACTCTCTCACCACCCCCAGTCTCTCTTTCGCTCTGTCTCGCCTCCACCACAGTCTTTCTCTCGCACCCCATTCTCTCTCTCTCTCACCTCCCTAGACACTCTCTCTTGCCCCCCTCATTTCCCTCTCACTTGCCCTCCCATCTCTCTCCCTCTCACCTTTCCCTCAGTCTCCCTCTTTCTCTCTCTCACCCTCAATCTCTCTCTCACCCTCAATCTCTCTCTCACCCTCAATCTCTCTCTCACCCTCAATCTCTCTCTCACCCTCAATCTCTCTCTCACCCTCAATCTCTCTCTCACCCTCAATCTCTCTCTCTCTTGCCTCCCAGTCTCTCCCTCTTGCTCCCCGTTTTTCTCTAGCCCTCAGTCTCTCTCTCTCTCCCTGTCACCCTCGATCTCTCTCTTTCCCTCTCTTGCCCTCAGTCTCTCTCTTTGTCTCTCTCTTTCGCCCTCCATCTCTCACTCTCTCGAACCTACCCCTCCGTCTGTCTCACTCTCTCACCCCCCAGTCTCTCTCTCTGTCCCCCCCCCCGAGTCTCTCTTTTCTCTTGCCCCCCCAGTCTCTCTTTTCTCTCGCCCCCCCCACCCTCTTTCATTCTTGCCTCCCAGTCTCTCTCCCCATTTCTTTCTACCCTCAGTCCCTTACTCACTCTCTTTCACCCAGGTAGTCTGTTAAATGTACTTCAGAATGGAATCTTACATTGATGCAAACCAGGTATAAAAAAACCAACACAGTTAAATTTGGAAACTAAATATACATACTTTGATTAAAAAAAACATTGGATGTGAAATAATTATAGTAATTCCTCCCAACTCGTCTCTATTGCTTTAAAGTCAGACTTTGAATCTGAACATTGACAGGTTTCTGTCGCTCTTTTTAAGATGTATGTAAATATACTTCTATCTTGATATCCTTTTTTAACATCCAAAATCCTCCACATAGAATTCAATGTCTGTTTGACATATTTCATTGCGTACCTAATATACCAAAGGGAGCCCATTTGGCTGAAGCTACCAACTTCCTCATTGAGGATGTGTGGGTTAGCAGCCTCCTGACTCAAATAGTCTGTTTTTTAGAACATTTGTCACTGTCAAACTCTGACTTATAGACACACATTCTATTATTTAATGGCAATACAATCCTGATTACACTAATTGTAGATTTAGCCCACTGTTTTTTTTAATGGTAAATGAGGAAAATTATAATTAATGTTAATGTTTTCATAATTGAAGATTAACCGAGCCGCCAGACATCATGGGCTAAGTTTAATGGCTAACAAGCAAAACCCTGCTGAGTTGCAATTGGGCTTCCTGGGGTGGAGACTGCGGGGTGGTGCAGGGGAAGGAGGTCTCTCGTTCAATGCCACTCAGTGTGTGGTTGAGGGACCCTGCATTGGAAAATAAGGGGCCCACTGAGAGCCGCCCCTCTCTCCTTCTAGCCTGCAACCCCATGACATCCTCAATCATGCGTGGCCTGGGTGCCTTGGCAACCCTAGATCTTTGCTGATGCATCACTGGTAGTAGCCACCATTCCCAGTGGCACAGACTGGCTGTGGAGATCTATCTGCTGGCCTCTGAATGGTTGGCAATGGTTGGTGGGGGTTGGTGTGGCAATATTTTCATTCCTGTGTGTTAAGTCCCAGAAAAAGTTGGCCAGTTAGATGTCAAATTGGCACTTACTTGTGGCAGGCTTTCACCAATGGTGAACGATGCAAGGTTCCCACCAGTTCTGTGACTTGTGGGTGAGACCCTCACCACCAACATTAAATTTCTTCCTGAATGTGTTGTTTTTTTATTAGCAAATACTGGTACAGTAGCTATGGTGGTAGATATCTGTTGTTTATTATTGATAGTGAAATTATGCATGTGCTTGGGGTTTAATCATAGAATCCTACAGTGCTGAAGGAGGCCATTTGGCCCATCGAATCTGCACTGACTACAATCCCACCCAGGCCCTATCCCCATTAACCCATAATCCTATGCATTTACCATAGCTAGCCCCACTGAGACTAAGGGGCAATTTAACATGGCTAATCCACCTAACCCGCACATTTTTGGACTGTGAGAGGAAACGCACTCAGACATGCGGAGAAGGTACAAACTCCACACAGCCAGTAATCCAAGCTGGGAATCGAGCTGGGTCTCTGGCATTATGGGGTAGCAGTGCCAACCTCTGTGCCACCATACTGCCCTGTCCTCCCAATTAGAAAGCATTATTCATATTAATTAAGATATTGGGAAACTTTAGAAGCATGCAGAGATAAAAATTGTGTAGCTAAATTGTCGAAAATGACCTTGGTCCTTTTATAAAAAGTCTTGCTCATATCCCTCACCTTTCCTTTTATCTGCATTTGTTTCTTTTGCTGTGATTTCTTTGGACAGCCACGGTTTCTTATTATTCTCTTGTTTTTCTGATATTTTACCAATGTTGTCTAAAAAAAAGGGGAACAAGACCGGACTGTCTTCGAAGTTGAAATAAAAATAAAAAAAAGTTGAAGAAATGCAGCAGATCCTCCCATATCAGAAGAAAAATATATTAATGTTTTTGATGTGGACTTTGCACAAGGGCTGAAGGATTCGCTCATTTCTGCTTTATAGATACCAATTGATCTCTTGTGTGTTTCCAGAATTTTCTGTTGGCTCTTTCAACAACTGTAGCTTTTCATTTTACAGGAAGGAGATAAAATCTGATGACAGAATGGAAAATGGACTCTGGGTTAGTAATCGAAAAGGGGTGTGAAATTGCTTTAAGAAGGGAAAGCAAAGTTGACATTTCATTAGAGTGGCTAAGTGAACCTGGCATTATTAGGTTAGAAAGAAGGAAAGAGCCTGATATTAAGTTGGAGAGCAGAATGCAATCTAACCTTGGGTTAAGGAGTCAGTGCAGGCTTTATGTCTCTTCTGAAAGACTGCATTTATACAGATTCTTGTCATGTCCTCAGGATGGCTCGAAGCTCTCTTAACCATCATTGGATTACATCTGAAGTCCAGTTACCTTTGCAGAAAAGGCAGTAAAAGACTGTAGTAAGCCTTCAATATTGATATGTGATTGACAGCGTAATGGTGTAATGTCAGCCACAACAGATGAAAGGAATAAATGCAGTTTCTCTTCAAGTTGTGCACTTAATAAGTATAAGAAAGGCACTTATTAACTTGTGTCCTTCATTTTATATTTCTATTGTGATAAAAAAGGAGAGTGAGTCAAAGAGGAAAATGTTACTATGCATGCATTGTGGCTTTCACCTCTGATAAATGTAAAACCAAAGTCAGCTGTACACTTATACCTGTAAATACAAAGTGAAATAGGCCTGCACTAAGCCACTCCAGCTACCTCAATTTTCTAAGATTAGCAATTCCTTATCAATAATAAAATAAATAAATGAATTAATAGATCAATTCTGGAGTTAAACACAGAGACTGCAATTTTCTTCTTCAGTGATCACTCACTAATGAGTACAATTGTCTACCTAAGAATCTGTGTTACTGGTCATGGGTTCTGTGGGTCCTTGCGTGGCTGATGAACCCAACCCTAGAGTGCCAACTTTGACCGCACACTTGGTAGGTGTTTCTGAGGGGTGGAATTGATCCTTGGACTCAAGGTCATTGGCATTTCTCGCTCATGATCTTTTAGCAGATCTCCTCTTGTCATCGGGTGTTTTTGAAGAATTGGGCCTCATCAATCAGCAGCTTCCTCCAGGTAAGTCTCTTCGAAGCAAGAGTCTCCCAAGCCTTGATGTCTATGGTGCATTTCTTGAAGTAAGTCTTCATGGTATCTTTAAAGTGCTTCCTTTTTCCTCCTCTTGTCTGGGTGCCTTCCTTGAGCTGGGTGAAGGAAGTTTGCTTTGGCATTAGGGACTCTCTGGCATCCTCGGCTGTTGGCCAGCCCTGTGGAGTTAGTTCTGGATGATCATGGCCTGGTTGTTGGTGCTCTTGGCTCCTTTAAGGACCCTGATGTTAGTATGACTATCCTCCAAGCTGATGCAGAGAATCCATCTCAGACAATGTTGATTGTGCCTCTTCAGGGCCTTGTGGAGGCATCTGTACAAGGTCCAGGTTTCTGAGCCGTATTGAAGAATTGGGAGAATGACTGTGTTGTACACAAAGATTACAGAGAATAGGAATGAGATAGAGAATCTGGTAAACTGGTGCGTTGAACTCCCTCAATGTCAACAAAACAAAGGGGATTGTCATCAGCTTCAGGAAGCTTAAAGGAGAACCTGCCCCTGTCTACATCAATGGGGGTGAATTAGAAAGGGTCAAGAGCTTCAAATTTTTACATGTCCAGATCACCAACCTGTCCTGGCCCCGCCATGCCGACACTATAGTTAAGAAAGCCCACCAATGTCTCTACTTTCTCAGAAGTTGAAGGAAATTTGGCATGTCAGCTACAACTCTCACCAACTTTTACAGGTGCACCATAAAAAGCATTCTGGTTGGTATGGCTCTTGCTCTGCCAAAGACCACAAGGAACTACAAAAGGTTGTGAATGTAGCCTAATCCATCATCAAACCACCCTCCTAGCCATTGATTCTGGCTACATTTCCCACTGCCTCGGCAAACAGCCAACATAATTAAGGACTCCGTGCACCCTGGATATTCTCTCTTTCACCTCCTTCTGTTGGGAAAAAGATATAAAAGTCTGAGGTCACGTATCAACCATCTCAAGAATAGCTTCTTCCGTGCTGCTATCAGGCTTTTGAATGGACTTACCTTTGCATTAGGTTGATCTTTCTCTACATCCTAACTATGACTGTAACACTACATTCTGTACTGTCTCATTTCCTTCTCTATGAACGGTACGCTTTGTGTAGCATGCAGAAAACAATACTTTTCACTGTATGTTAATACACGTGACAATAATAAATCAAATCAAAAGATCTTAGTATTAGCATGGTTGTCACGGATGTTGAAGACTTTCATCCTTATGCGTGCGGGGTGGCACGGTGGCGCAGTGGATAGCACTGCAACCTGCGGCCAGGGATCTGGTTTGATTCCCAGTTTGAATCACTGTCTGTGTGGAGCCTGCATGTTCTCCATGTGTCTGTGTGGATTTCTTCCAGTGCTCCTGTTTCATCCCACACTCCAAAAAGACATGCAGGTTAGGTCCATTGGCCATGCTAAATTTTCCCTCAGTGTACCTGAGGAGGAGCCGGAGTGCGACGACTAGAGGATTTTCACAGCTACTTCATTGCAGTGTAAGTCTACTTGTGACTAATAAGTAAACTAAAGGTGGCGTACACGGATTGGATACAATTTTGGATTTCTGGATCAATATCAGCCTTAGATGAGAAGTGACTCCCCAGGTAGGGAGATGTTCCACGTTTGAAAGGGTTTCTTCATAGATATTAAATCTTCTTGAGGAAGAGGCCGTAAATGATTCTTCAGAACGCTTCAGCGAAGATGTCAAGCATTGTTCAGAGATTCTCTTTTTCTAAGTGATCAATTTCCTGGGGATTATCATTCACTAGAAACTGAACTGGACCAGCTATATAACTACGGTGGCTACAAGGGCAGGAGAGGCTGGGAATTCTGTGTTGAGTATCTCACTACCTGAGTCCCCAAAGTCATCTACTAGGTATAAGTCAGGAGCGTGATGGGATGCTCTCCACTTGCCTGGATGAGCGCAGCTCTAACAACACTAGAAACTCTACAGAATCCACGACAAAGTAGACCACTTTACTGGCAAGCCATCCAACGGTTTAACCATTCATCTCCTCCACCACTGATACACAGAGGCAGCAGTATGTTCCAGCAATAAGGTGATGGCAGCAACTCACCAAATCACTTTGACAGCACCTTCCAAACCTATGAACGCTACGACCTTGCAGAAGAAAGTGGATTGAGAGTAGGTGGACGGGGGAGGGGCAGACGGTTGGTAATTGGCGCTGCACCAGGATCCTGGCTCTAACCTGCTAACTTGTGTATTTAACTGCAGTATGTTAGGCTATGTGTGAAGAAGCTCTTTGGAGAGACACATTGTTAATTTCAATACATCCACCAGCTCATTTACAAGAGGGGGGCTTTTGTAATTTAATCATGCATGTACAGATTTCCTGAGCTTCCTGGAAATCACCAGTGAAAACAAAGCAAAATACAGCAGCAATTGAAGAAGCTGAAGACACGACAAAGAAATATGTCAATAAGCACTGAAATCTCACTACTGCTTTCTTGTCTGATTGTGTAAAAGGCTTTGTTCTTGTGCTGAGAGGTTGCTTCTAGAATTTTGGAGGTTTATATGTCTGATCTTTATCTTGTCTAATCCATCAGGTCAGTGTGTGCTGCTGATGCTGTTTTGCTTTGTACCTTAGATGAGATTCAGATCACCAGAAGCAGGAGGATCAGAAGCAACACAAAACTACCACTCCATAGAAGAGAGTATAGCTTGAAAGAGGCCACGCTCCTTACGCAGAGTGTACAAACAAGGCGAGGCAGTGGTGTAGTGGTATTGTTACTGGACTAGTAATCCAAGGATCCAGGGTAATGCTCTGAGAACCTGGGTTCAAATCCCAGATGGTGAAATTTGAATTCAGTAAAAATCTGGAATTAAAAGTTTAATTATGGCTAAGGAACCATTGTTGATTGTTGTAAAAACCCATCTGGTTCAGTAATGTCCTTCAGGGAAGGAAATCTGCTGACCTTAACGTGTCTGGCCTACATGTGACTCCAGACCCATAGCAATGTGGTTGACTTTTAACTGCCCTCAGGAATGGGCTATAAATGCTGGCCCAGCCTGCGACACCCACATCCCCTGAATGAATAACAAAAAAAGCAGAGGGTAAGCTTCCTCGACACCGGACATAAAGTCATAGAATCATACAGCACTGAAGAGGCCCTTTGGCCCATCAAGTCTGCACCAACACATTAGAAACATCTGAACTCCCACCTAATCCCATCTGCCGGCAATTGGCCCATAGCCTTGAATGTTCTGATATGCAAGTGCTCATTAAGGTACTTTTTTAAAGGATGTGAGGCAACCTGCCTCCATCACTCACAGGCAGCAATTTCCAGACCGTCACCATCCTCTGGGTAAAAACGCTTTTCCTCTCCTCCCCCCTGACCTCCTGTCCCTCACTTTGAACCTATGTCCCACCGTGACTGACCCTTCAATGAAGGAAATAAATGCTGCTTATCCACTCTGTCTATGTCCCTTATAATCTTGTACACCTCAATCAGGTCGCTCCTCAGTCTTCTCTGCTCCAATGAAAACAACCAAAGCTCACCCAAGGTAAAAGCAAATTACTGCGGATGCTGGAATTAGAAACAAAAGCAGAAAATGCTAGAAAGTCTCAGCAGGTCTGACAGCATCTGTGGAGAGAGAATCGAGCCAACGTTTTGAATCTGGATGGTCCTTTATCAGAGCTAAGAGCAAAAAAAGTCAGAAAAGATTTACCCTATGAAGGTGCAAGCGTCTGTAATAGGATAACGGCAATATAAATGAGGATGAAAAAGGCTGAGAGAGGTGCTTTAAGTGTCAATTAATTGATCAGAAGGTGTGAATGATAGAACAGAGGTACAGATGGTTAAGGCAGTTGCCCTGAGGAAGGTGGGGGGACGGGGGAGAGTTAGAAGGAGTGGGGGAATGTGGAATTCAGAAAGAAGGATGATGAAAATGGATGAATGAGATGGATAGAAGAAACAGAATGAAACAAAATAAACGGAAATGGGGTGTAGGTGGAGATGATAGTTCATGCTCTGAAGTTGTTGAACTCAATGCTCTATCTGGAACATAAGAACATAACAGCATAATAACTAAGAGCAGGAATAGGCCATCTGGCCCCTTGAGCCTCCTCCTTCGTTCAATGAGATCATGGCTGATCTTTTCATGGACTCAGCTCCACTTACCCAGCCACTCACCATAACCCTTGATTCCTTTATTGTTCAAAAATTTATCTATCCTTGCCTTTAAAACATTCAGTGAGGTAGCCTCAACTGTTTCACTGGAGAGGGAATTCCACAGATTCACAACCCTTTGTGTGAAGAAGCTCCACCTCAACTCAGTCCTAAATTTGTTCCCCCTTATTTTGAGGCCATGCCCCCTAGTTCTAGTTGTAAAGTACTGGAAAGTGCCCAATTAGAAGATGAGGTGCTGTTCATCGAGTTTGCGTTGGGATTCACTAGAACATTCCAAAAGGTTAAGGACAGACATATGGACAGGTAATGTTTTGAAATGGTAAGCGACAGGAAGATTTGGTCCTGCTTGAGGACAGACTAAAGATGTTTTGCAAAGCAGTCACCCAGTCTATGTTTGGTCTCTCTAATGTAGAGTAGACCTCATTGGGAGCAGCATTTGCAAAAGATCATTTAAAGGAGATCTACGTGAAACACTGCTTCACCTGAAAGGGATGTTTGGGACCTGGGACAGTGAACAGGGAGGAGGTAAAGGAACAGGGGTTGCACCTTCTATGATTGCATGGGAAGGTTCTGTGGACAGGAGGTGAGGTGTTGGGTGTAATGGAGGAGTGGACCAGAGTTCCCCAGAGAGAACGGACTCTGCGGAATGCTGACAGGAGTAGTGAGGGGAAAATGTGTTGAGTAGTGATATCATGCTAGAGTTGGTGAAAATGGCGGAGGATGATCCTTTGAATGCAGAGGCTGGTGGGATGAAAACTAAGGACAAGGGGACCCTATCATGGTTCTGGGAGGGATGGCAGGGGGTGAGAACAGTGGCTCAGGGGACTGGTTGGATCTGATTGAGAACCCTGTCAACCACTGTGGGTGGAAAACCATGATTGAAGAAGAAAGAACATATTAGCAGCACTGTTTTGGAAAGTGACATCATCAGAACGGATATGGCGGAGGTGAAGGAACTATGGGAATGGGATGGAGCATTATTGCTCACATGCATCTCCATCAAGGACGGTCACCTCAGCACTACACTGTACCGCAAGCCCACATATAATCTCACAATGTTCCATTTCTCCAGCTTCCACCCTAAACACGTTAAAGAAGCCATCCCCTTTGTATTATAAGCCCTCCGTATACATAGGATCTGCTCAGATGAGGAGGAATGCAACAGACACTTACAGATGCTGAAAGACACCTTCACAAGAACAGGATATGACGCTCAGCTCATCGATCGACAGTTGTAACATGCCACAGTGAAAAACTGCACTGACCTCCTCAGCATACAAACACAAGACACGGCCAACAGAATACCCTTTGTCGTCCAGTACTTTCCCAGAATAGAGAAGCTATGACATCTTCTTCGGAGCCTTCAACATATCATCAATGAAGAGGAACATCTCACCAAGGCCATCCCTACACCGACACTACTTGCCTTCAAACATACATGTTATTTCAAAGAGATCATTGTCGCAGCAATCTACCCAGCCTTCAGGAGAACAGTGACCATGACTCCACACAACCCTGCCACAGCAACCTTTGCAAGGCATGCCAGATCATCAACACGGATACCATCATCTCATGTGAGAACACCATTCACCAATTACATGGTACATACTCCTGTGACTCGGCCAATGTTGTCTCCCTGATAAGCTGCAGCAAAGGCTGTCTCGAGGCATGGTACATTGGTGAGACCATGCAGACGCTATGACACAGATGAATGGACATCGCTCGACAATCACCAGGCAGGATTCCTGTTGGGGAACACTTCAACAGTCAAGGGAATTCAGCCTCTGATCTTCGGGTAAGCGTTCTCCAAGGCAGCTTTCAAGACACATGACAACGCAGAATCGTTGAGCAGAAATTGATAGCCAAGTTCCACACACATGAGGATGGCCTCAACCAGGATCTTGGGTTCATGTCATGATACCTGTAAACAATTGGCCTGGGCTTGCAAAATCTTACTAACTGTCCAGGCTTGAGACAATTCACACCTCTTTAACCCGTGTTTAACCCTCTCTCCACTTGCATTGTCTGCACATGTAAAGACTTGATTCTCTGTTAAGGCTCGGATTCCGACCATTATCTTGTAATTGAGTTTGTGTCTATATATGACCTGTTTGTGAACCCAACTCTCCACTCACCTGATGGAGGGCAGCACTCCGAGAGCTTGTGCTACCAAATAAACCTGTTGGACTTTAACCCAGTGCTGTGAAACCTCTTCCTGTCTTTACATAAACGTCGAATAGTAGGGGGCCCTATTATTCTGTGGTACGCCACTAGACACTAGCATTTGTAGCTTGCTGGATGAAGATATATTGCCATGTTTTACCTATGGTGTCAAGGTCAGCACAACCTTTGACCACTTTGCCTCTGGTTCTTTCTGCACACTGCCAAAGACATTTGCAGCATTTCACAGTCAGCATCCCACAATGCTAGACAGGAGCTTGGTATGTTTGCCAGGGCATGCAATTATGTACACTTTGCACTGATGATACCAACTGAAGTGAACAGGATCTTGGGATTTGTGCCTTCAGCTGGCTTGGCACAAATGGAGGGTGTCATTAATGTGCACGTGTGGCAATTAAATCACCAAGGAATATTCATCAAATGCAAGGGTTTCCACTCCATCAGTGTGCAGCTGGTGTGTGACCATACAAAGATGTTTATTCAGGTGTGTGCAAGATTCCCAGTCAGCTGCCGTCATGCTTTTATCCTGCTTCCGTTCGCGCTCTGTGATCATTTCTGTTACTCGCTGGCTACTCAGTGACAAGGAATACCCACTAAAACATTGGTAATGGCAGCAATGAAGACCCCAACCAATGAGTCCCAGAACCACTACAATGAGAGCCAGAGGACAACCAAATCTATCATTGAGCAAGCTACCAGCATGCTGGTGATACACTTCAGGTGACCAAGTGTTGTGTATTGGTTAGTCTAGCTTTAGAATGATTACTAAGACATTTGATATGTTCAAACAATAACTGACATATTTTGTACACTATTTGGATTTTTGAATGTAAACAGCCTGATTGGCACCTCAGGCTTTCCACAGTCATGTGATCATGCCAAGAGTGTGTCTCTGGGGGCAGACATTTTAAGATCAATATATACCTCACACAGAAACAGACTAATGAAAACTTCTATCCTTACACTTGCAACATGGTGTCAGGAATGAGTGGGAAAAAATAAAACCCTGAAAAAGGAGCAGAGAAATAATTGAGAATGCAGGAACACAGGTTCAAAATCTGCAACAACACTAAAGCTGCAGAATAGAACAAAGGCTGCAAGTGGACAGCTCAGAAAGGCACACAGAAAAGGACAAAGCTGTAAAAAAAAGAAGCTTAAAATAAAGTACAAGAGTAAAGTACACAGAGGCTGCAAATGAAATTACAGGTTGCAGAGAAAAGGGCAAAAGAAAAACACACACAAGCTGTAAGTGAAGTTATTGACTGCAAAGGAAGAGGAAACACCAACAAAGAATGTAAGTGAATTCTTAAGTGAGTAAAAATGGCTGCAGTAAATTTTCCAGTCACAACCCCAGACCAGTTGAAATATAACGTATGGAAAAACTAGCAGATTTTCTACTTACAATGGCAAAATGATGAGATTGCAACAGTTTATATTAAAAAACCTAAACCAACAAGAATAGCCACACTGTTAACTCTGCTGCCAAGGGACTGCTACAAAATGTATATCACCCTAAATCCAACAGATGAACAAAGAAAAAAGACAACCAAGATTTTGAAAGGCTCAAATTTACATTTTGAGCCCTGAGTGATTGTTTCATATGGAATATATATATTCAACACTAGAATTCAGAGTAAGAGCGAGACCATTGAACAGTACATCACAGCTGTAATGCAGCAGGCAGAATCATATGAATTTGGAATGCTAAAATATTATCTAATTAACAATAGATTGATCCACAGCATGAGAAACCCCTCTGAGAGCAAGTCTACCGAAAGAGGAGAAACTGACACTGAAGAAAGTGATAGATGGGTGTTGAAATGCAGAAGATCTGAAAGGTCAGTTAGAGCATATATATGGCAGGGCAAAATAAGAGAAGCATTATGCTGGGGGACAGTCTGAGCTGAAATAGCAGCGCATTTGCAGACAAAGAGTCAGATGCAAATACTATGGAGAACAGTGCACAGTACACAGGAAAAGGAGGACAGCTCCAGAGGGGGGTAACAATATTCAAGTAAACCACCAGATGATTGCTGACCACATAAGCGCAAAGATATACGCAAGCCAAAGATTCTACAGGAAAATATTCATATCAGAGCTCAACTGAAAGAGCTGAAGGGCAAGATTCTAGTTGAGTAAGTGCCTTTTCAAATATACAATATACAGAAGTCTTCAATGAGCCAAGCTGTGCAAGATCTGACCTAACAAATTTCAAAGACAATTAAAAGTACCAGGAGAAGAGAATGACCATCTTTTCCACAGCTGGCAACTCAAAGCAGAAGTTGAAAAAACTCAGCCAGATATACTGGTGCAATTACATATGCAAATAATGAGCAAAGCTGCTCCTTCATTGCAACCGATTGGTCTGGGAGAAGGGATCTCAACAGCTATACTGAGTACAGAACTACAACCAATAGTCCAGGAGTCATCAACAACTGCAATGGAATAACAGCAGTCACCAAGTCAACATGGACCACGGGAACAACACTCTCTGACAGAAGAACAGCCATTTTGCTCAAGTTCCATTAAGAGACCAGCATGGTTTAAAGACTGTGCATGTGCAAAAACTGACTGACTAGTAGACCAAACAATTGCTAATGTCAGAACAATGGATATATAGCAGGTAACAGGATCTTGCATACAAATGTGTCTTTTGTTAGTGAGGAAAAAAGGAGTGTTTGTATATTTAATCCAATATAAAGGCATAGATGTTTAGGTTTTGAAATGTTATCAGTCTAGTTGACACCTCAGGCTTTCTATAGTCAAATGACCATGCCATGACTCTGGAGATAGATATCTAAAGATCAATTCGATAGAAGGCTCTCACAGAAACACACTAATTCTGTCCTTATGTTTGCTAAATGCACTGTGAACATGCTCCCTCTACTCTCCTACTCATATGTTCTCATACCTCTTCATTATGGAAGTGCTACTTACACAGCCCCACACATTAACCCTTACAAACCCTAATATTTGGAGGTGCCTTTTAGTATGCACCAGCTGGGGTCTCCAGAGTGTTTGTATGGTGCTACACACTTCACGATGATGCACAGTCTTGAGAGACCTGCAGAAGAAGCATGGAGGATGGCACAGTGTTACAGGACATGATGTGGCCACGGCAGCAGCAATGAGGCACAGTGCTGTTCTCATTATTGTTAAGTTTATTTTGGTCTCGGTCCACTCATCTGACAGCCTCAGGCAAAAGCCAGTTTTCCCCAGGTCCCACCATTGCCCTAAAACAAAGCAGTCCTCTAAACATCCAAGCATCCTTTTGTGGTCACCCACCTCCTTCCCCTGCTCAGCATCAATCCTTGTCTTTCCATTCATGTTAAGTGAAAAGCTGATTTACCACACAGCAGTGAAAAATGGGCTCGGTGGGAAAGTGATGGGAAAAGGATTTTTATGTGGGACAGAGGTTAAGCAGTCTAACTTAATGTAACATACCCAGATCCATACTCTTGTGTGTATAAATCTTTACTCTTCTGCTACCCAGCTCTTTTGTTTGCTGCAACCCCTGGAGCTTCAGCAGAAGTAGAGGCAGGCTGCCCAGTCTCCTTCTCTAACTGCTGTGGTACGCTTCGCCAATTTCTTCTGATTATGTTATAGCCTGTGAGGGTCCCACCCAAGATTGGACTCCCTGCCCTGTCAGCCATAGAGACAGAAGGCAGAATGATGTTACTGACTGAGGGGGGGGGATAGTGGGTTGCAATAGGGTGAGAAATAGAAGCAACCTTTCAACATTTTTCATTGCCCTTCATGCATCCCCTACTCAGAAAGATCTGGCCTGTGCTTTGCTACTGATGACCGGGCAGATCAGTAGCTGAGGATAGGT
This sequence comes from Carcharhinus amblyrhynchos, assembly GCF_965287045.1. Taxonomy (NCBI): domain Eukaryota; kingdom Metazoa; phylum Chordata; class Chondrichthyes; order Carcharhiniformes; family Carcharhinidae; genus Carcharhinus; species Carcharhinus amblyrhynchos. Next base: position 94,321,433 of record NC_137326.1, on the reverse strand, counting down.
TATCTTGAATCCTATTTAAGGTGGCATTCATGATGTTCAAGTCATTGGTGAAAGTATTGCATGCACTTATGTGATTTCCATGTTTGCTGTTCCATGGCCATTAGTTGGGTCAGCTTTGGGGGTAATTGGGGGAGGGGCAGTGGTGTTGTTGGAAAGGGGATCATCGGGTCATATTGGGCATGTAGTCGAGTGGTTGAGGTTAGTCAGGTGGTTGGAGGGTTTGCTTGTCAGGGTAATTGGGGTGATCGCTGAGTTAGACCAGTTATTTATGCCATTATGTTAATCAATGGATGGCTGAAAGAACATTGAAAGATGTCATGCTCTATCTCATTGGCTTCGGGTATAGAATCACCCCTCACACCCATCACTCCTTTCACCCTTTCCCCCACTCTACCCCACCACCCTCTTCCCCCATTCTTTGCTGTTCCCAGCACATAATGAATTTAAATTGATCCCAAAGTCTCCAATAAAATGGCATACTGCTGGCTTAAAATCAGTTGCTATGCAGTAGATGTTGTATCTGCTGAAGTACTCACCATTCGGACTCAATTTTAAGGTCCTTCTCATCATTATTCAAACCTCTGTCACAAGTTATACATTTGTCGTGGGAAACATAATCTTTACATTTCTCTGTTTAAAATCTAGTAAATCAAACTCTCGTGAGGGCTCATTTATTAAATGTATTGCAGGAGGGAAGTCACCAGGTATGATCTATGGTCTGCAGCGAATTTGCTGATCTCAGCCAGGGTGCATGGTGCGGATCCAAATTTTATGTTTGATATTTTCTTGCACTCGGCATCCACTGTGTCTCCTGTCAGCAGATTCTGCACCCTTCACAATTAGAAGTTTACCGTCCAAAGACTGTTAATTTGAGAGTGTGTCTAATAATCATATAAGAAGAACACTCTGTGAAATAAAGAAGGTTTTGTGAAGCATATGCTTCTGTGGAGTTCTCTGTACAATGTTACAATCAGCCACATGTGAGATTCTCCAAATGTTGTTGATCTGGACAGAATCCCTCAAGTTGTCACCGTCTGGCTGAGATATTCCAAAATTTTAACAAACCCGAGCAAGGAGGGATGACCAGCTCCATGTGTTTATTTAACTTTACCTTCTGCTGGTAACAACAAGCTTTAACTTAATGAGGTTCCCTTTGCCTTGGACACCTTTCCTTGACCCAATAATTATGCATAAAATTGAGCCAATTTAACCAGGCTTTCCCAAGTTATTCATAGAGCTTTATAGTGCAGAAAGAGATCCTTTGAGTCTGCACTGAACACAATCCCACCCCAGGCCCTACCCCACCCATTAATCTACACATCCCTGGACACTAAGGGGTAATTTCTAAGCATAGCCAATTAACCTAGCCCACACATCTTTGGACTGTGGGAGGAAACCCACACTGACACGAGGAGAATGTGCAAACTCCACACACACAGTGACTCAAGCCAGGAATTGGACCTTGGAGCTGTGAAGCAACAGTGCTAACCACTGTGCTACCGTGCCACCCTAAGATAGAGAAAGTTTATTAGCTACTAAAAAGATGAGGTGAAATGGTAAAACATATGCTTTTCCAGTCATATGGATTAGAAATTACAATTGAGTCTGATAATAAGTAAATATAAATGAAATGCTATATGGAACCCATGACTTGTAAGGAGTAAATGATTAAACATTGCGGTCTTTATGAATTGATTCCAGCGCAGTTGACTTCTGCAGGCTAGTAGTTAATTCTTTGATCCAAGTATTCTATGGGCTGGTAGAGATATTCCTGTTTTTTTTTACAGCTGCAGTCTTTTTGATTGATTTCCATAGTCAGGAAAGAATTTTTAGATATTCCTGAAAAATATGGCTACTTCCTGTTTACAGGGCCACTGGATCACGCATGATCAGTATGGAAAACTTTCAACTGCTTTTCCTCATAGCACACAGATACAGGCCAACAAACAGTCACAGGCAGGCTCCGAGCTGCTCTCTCAATTGGCTTTTAAACCCCACTCCCTATCCCCCCTCTCTCTGGAGAAATTAGCCAGGTAGAAGTGGTGGATAGCAGCAGTGTACCGGTTAAGATGAGGCTGAATTATGAAGATAAGTATGGAGGCCAATAGGTAGAGGGACAAGCAGGTTTCCATGAGAGGGTTGGCTCGTACTCAAGCCTTTGTAAGCACCATAGGTCGAGCTTGCAACTAATGGCACTTCGTGTTTTGGTTGCAACTGTAGGCATTTTACTTTTGTACTTGTGGTAATTTTTCTATTTTGATCACTTCCTTTTTCCACTTGTCTTGCCACTTTCCACTGTTTTTTTGAGCCTGTGGCCTACTTGTGAGGGAAACACTAATGTTGGATTCTCCATCTCGCCTGCTGCTGGGATTCTTCGGTCCCACCGCAGTGAATGGAGATTTGGCCAAATTCCCTATTCTTGCTGGTGGCGGCTGCAGGGTGTGAACAACTGGAGAATTCCGGCCTTAATCTTTTGAGAATTGGAGTTAGAAACAACTGTGAAACTTTCTTATCCCTTCTGGTTACATGCTCCACCTCTCACTGTCAGTTCTGATTGAAGTGGAGTGTCACTAGTGTTTAAGTTTCCACCCTTCAGTTTCCACAGTTTGTGTATGTGGTTGCCAACCCTCCCAAGTTGTCCTAAAGTCCCTAGGAGTCAAAGATTAATCTATGACCAACCCAGGAAAAAAATGAGATGAAAAGTTTGCTATTCGTTTGTAACAGAAGAACAGTGCTAGCCTCTGTCTGTCTCTTCCTTTTCTTATTCAGTGGACAAAAGGTTCAGTTTTGAAGCTTTCTCACCCTTCCCTCTCATCAGTGGAGATACCCCACAGCAATCACACCCCTCTCAGGGGGATGCACTATTTCTCAGAGATTTATTCATAAAAGTTACAGCGCCACATCGGCCCACTAATTTCAGAATTGCTACAGTGTAGAAGGAGGCCGTTCAGTCCATATATCTGCCCTGGCTCTCTGAATGAACAGGTTACCTAGTAGCATTCCCCCACCTTCTCCCTTGCACATTCTTCCTTTTCAGGTAACAGCCTAACCACTTTTGAATGCCTCAATGAATCCACTTCCACCACACTCTGTCAGTGCATTCCACACCTTAAACTACTTGCTGCACGAAAAAGTCTTTCTCATGTCCCTTTTGCCAATTTTCTTAAATCTATGTCCTCTCATTCCCAATCCCTTGATGAGTGGGAATGGGTTTTCTCTACCTACCTTGTCCAGTCCCCTCATGATTTTGGATATCTCTATCATGTTTCCTCCCAGCCTTCCCTTCTCCAAGGAAATCAGTCCTAACTTCTCCAATCTAACTTCATAATCAAAGTTCCTCATCCCCTGAACCATTTTTGTGAATCATTCCTTCACTCTCTTCAATGCCTTTGCATCTTTTCTGAAGTGCAAATCCCCAGAACTGAATGCAATATTCCTGTCGAGGCCAAGCTAGTGACTTCAAATAGTGCCCTTGCTCTTTTACCCTATATCCCTATTAGTAAAGCCTAGGTACTGTATGCTCTCTCAATCTGTCCAGCCACCTTCAATGACTTATGCACATATAAACCCAGGTCCCCCTGCTCCTGCACCTCTTTTAGTGTTGGACCATTTATTTTATATTATATATCCATATTTTTCCTACCAAAATGAATCACTTCATACTTCCCGATATTGAAATTTATGTTCAGTTTTCACAAGCATATGTACTTATTTTTTGGTTTCTATGATCCTGGAATTACTTTCTCCAACAATCCAGCATTCGACCATAACTTGACCTTCAAAGTAGGGGAAAAGGCATGAAGAGCTCAGTGATACAAATCTTCTCACTTTTTTTCATTGCTTGCTTTCTCAAGTTTCAGATGTGGAGGCAGAGTACGTTCCAATCAAGTCAGGTCTCCATCAAAATGCAATTTTTCTGACAGAAACATTGCCAAGTTTTTTTTTAATTCTCTGCAGAAACGACCCAATAAATACCCCGGAAATGTTTTCCTACTGAGCTTTGAGTTACAACCATACAATGACTACTTGTACTGTACCAGAGAACAACCAGTACAGGAGCAGCTGTCAGCATTTTAGAGAGGAAGGGGAGTAACATTAGGGTATAAAGAATCAGTAAAGAACTTTCAAAGAACTGGATTTTGGGAGCAGTTTACTAGATTAATACTGTACACAGCAAATATTTTGTCATACTGGGAGTAATTCACTGCATGAGTACTGTATTCTGGCTAAACTGTACAATGACAGCACCCTTTCCTGGGAGTGGAGTACCTGGGACAGTATACTCTGGGATAGTCCTGTCCTGGGAACACTTAACCATGTGAGTCCTTTCCAGGATTTTTTTCTGATTTGAGCAGTTAAATTAATTGTGAGATACAAAAACTACAGGAAACAGTACCATTAATTCAATTTTCTTTTAAAATCAGGCTCAGTTTTTTTGTGGAACTCTTATGTGTAAACACTGTGTAGATAATTATTCAAAAATAGCTGTCTAATCAAAATTGATTTCCTTTCCTTAATTACATCCTTAACTAAAGAAAAAGCTTTCAATGACAAAATAGAGACAGATAATACAAACAGATGTTTAAGCTTTCAGCTCAAAGTTGTCTTCTGCCTGTTGGAGCATGGGATCTGTAGCTGTGAATGCTTAGGTAAACTCTAAGATTCATGCTCATGGTGATTCTTCTTGTTCAAAAAATGTTGACACATTATGGGCTTTTTGGCTCCTTTCTGGATAATGGACACTGATGTGCATGATTTTGTTTCTGTGGCCAGAAGCCACTTGAATGCGCATTCATTCTCTGCTCATAAGCTGGTCTTTATCATTGAAATTATGCAGTGCCCAGGAATTCCTGTAGGAAATTCCCATCCTCACCATTTTATAGTGCGTCTCTTCATTGAAAACAACAATGAGGAAGGATAAATAAAGAAAGATCCTAACGAAAAGAAGCATAGTAGAGGACTATCCAACAAAAACACCCAATGCATGGAGCAAATTCCATTTGCAAAAAAAGGGGGAACTGATACTATGACAACCCTTAAAGAATTTTACTTTAACCAGCTGGATCCCTCAGAATTCAATTTTGACGTGGCGCCTTAATTCAATAATTGTACATTGCAAATGAGGACTTCACACACCTGTTCTGGTCAATAGTTATTTGTGACATGTAGGACTTAATCTTATCAAAAAATGGCCGAGTGTTGTCTCCAGCAAGAAAACTGACATGTTGGTCGGTTTTCTCGCCAGATCTTATGACACAGTGCCATAAAAAGCAAAGGGGCATGTTTAACGCCAGCATATAAGGCCTAAACATGGTGGCAAAACATGGCTACACAGAAATCGGTCGCTATCTTTAAAGGGCATGCGATCATAACTTGTACAACCACAGCCCCTAGCCCATGGCAACGCCCCCTTCCTCCACCCGCCCATAATCATCGGCCTTCTCCCTCTGATCTTTCACCTGTCACCTGCCCTTTCACCTGTCTCCCTCCCCAACAGCCATCACTGGCAACCCCAACTCCTCCATCTGCTTCCAGCCACAACCACATCTAAATTAATCTCCCCTCCCACCCCCCAACCAATGCTGCTCCCACTGGTAGCCCACAGTTTTGAACTACCAGGTTGGCACTGCCAGGTAAGCATGGGCAATTTGCCAATATGGCGGTGCCAAGATGTGCCAAGGGGCATTACCAGGGCATGCCATTCTCACCCATGGGCCATACTTACCTTTGTGTCCCCAAGCAGAGATCCCCAGTATGAACCTGTTGTAAACCATGCCGACATTATGTCATGTCAGATGTCACATTGGCTCGGTGGCAGTGTATGGCAGGATGTCAGTATCTGGGTTAACAACATTTTAAACATATTCAAATGAATGTAAAGCAGTTTAGGCATGAGACTGATATTGTCACCGGCGAGGTATGGGGAAGGTCTGAATTCACATTGTCACTGCAGTGTCCGGATCTTGAAGCCCCACAGGCGTTCGCCCGGATGGTGAGCACAAGCACAACTTCTCCCCCATAGTATTTACCAACTAAACTACAGTAACCAGTAATCGAATGATTTTAGTTCAAGATAAATAAAGGATTTTGATTGTCTTGCGTAAGTTGTTCATTTTGTTGTTAAAAATTGTTGGCACTGCTTGAATTTGACACTTCCATTCCCCCCACATTTTGAGGTGGGAGGGGATCATGAAATTGCATGAATGAGATTCTCTCCCAGATCCTGCCTGCTCTGACCCAGATACGATTTTACGATCGGTAGGGCAGGGCCGCAGGTGGAAAGCCTGCCCTTTCTCCTATTGAGGCACTTGTGGCCACTTCATAGCCTTTCCCTGCCCAGCCACAATATTCAGGCTGGTGGGCACCTGATAACTTGAGGGTGGAAAATTGAAGAGTTCACTTGATCTCAGAAGGAAGTCAGAGGAATGGTGGTGCGTCCACTGGAAACTGACTGAGGACACCCTCCCCTCATGAGTGGAAACCTCTGGACCACCCTACACAATGTGTTCCCCTTCAACTCTCCCCACCATCTGAAACATTCAGGCCATAGTTTATTTCTTTTCTCACTGCAATTTGTAGTTAAGATAACATGCTGAAGCTTTTTCAAAATGCTATGATTTATGGTTCCGGGGTGAGGAACTTCTGTTAAGTGGATCTTTTGAAGAAAATGGGTCTGTTTTCCTTGGAGAAGATGAGATTAAGAGGAGATTTGATAAAGGAATTGAAGATCATGCCTGGGCTGAGTAGATAGGGAGGAACTGATAGAAGGATTGAGAATCAGAGGGCGCAATTTACGTTGATTGGGAAAAGAAGCAATGGTGGCAGTGAGTGGTTAGGATCTGGAATGTACTGGCTGGGAGTGTTGAGGAAGAACATTCAATTGAGACAACTAGATAAATTATATGATGAGAAATTATATGCAGGGCTATGGGAAAGTAGTGGCAAAGTGTGACTAGATTGAGTTGCTCTTGCAGAGACAGCATGGTTACTGGGCCAAAAGGCCGCCTTCTGTGCTACATCGATTCTATGATTCTGGTTAATACTTCTAATAAACCTGGCACCTGTACTGGAGCAGGAGTAAGGGAAACATTCCTCAGTGATTCAGTGTTGAGGAGCTCTGTGGCCCAGTCACAGAATGGCACTAAATAGTCTAACTTCATACATACAACTTGTGATTTTTTTAAAAAATATTTGACTCAAGTAATTGATTTAGTTCTATGGATTTACTAAAATTAACTTTAAAAAAAACTGGCTTGAATTTTCAGTCTTTATTGAAATATTGTAGAATATTTTTCTTCAGCCAAATTTCAAATGACTCAAGCTGACAGAAAGGGTTCCACTCTCTCCGCCTAAGGCTAGTAATGTGTTTGCTTAATGCTCAATTGTACCAATACAACATTAGACATAGCTTTACCAGTACAAGCACAAAGGCAATGTTTAATGCAGACACGTCTACAAAGATAAATGATTCCATTTGCATTCATCTGCAAGAGGTCTGTCGGAAAAGTCCAGGGAAAGGACATTGCCTAAGGCTAGTGTGGCTGTGATGGACATTAGACCTGACCTCTGCTGCTCTTCATTGAGCATGGAAGTAAGGCCTAAAGCAGATATATATATATTAAAGACTTTTTTGTTATGCCGGGGGATAATCTTGACTTCTTTTTTCTAATGATCTTGGTTTTCACTGTGGACCTGAATTAGGAGGAGACTGAGCAAGTGAACAGAGCAATGTATTGTCGGGCACACCATAACGGCAGTCTTTGTGATCCATTCAAGCATGAAAATGTGAAGCTAGTGATCTGAGAAGATATGTTTAATGATACAAATACCAGAAGGTGAACTGTTCACTCAGATGATTCCTTCCACAACAATGATGCCACATTAAACCAACGCTCTTGTTGCAATTAGGAATATAATATATATATATTCATTTATATATTATGTTCCAGCTCTGTTGCAATGGAAACGAATGATGTAAGAGTGAAGTACCGTAACCATACATTTATTGCTCATTGGGATCTGTCATTGCTGGCAGTGAAGTACCACTTCCAGTAATTACCGCTGCTTCACACCATCCATGCAGTAAGCACCACTTTAATTGAAAAGCACCAGCTGATGAACCCATCAATTATTTGTGGCTCATTCATTTGAATAAACCACATTGGTCAAATGCTTTTTTTTTTCTGATGCTCAACATGCGATCAAGTCAAAATGAAAATAGAGGCGATGTTATGACAACCCAAGGGCCCAGTTTATATCCCGCAGATGGGATGACTTCGAACTCACGAGTGATAAAACTCTTGAGTGAATTGTGGTGAATGCCAAGAGTGGAGAGAAAGAAAACTGTAACATACATTAACCCTTAAAATGCCAGCATTTCAGCAGGATTTTCTCCTCACTGGTTTGATTAAGGTTTGAGATTTCATGCTGGCTGTAAATATGTATGTGACTGTGATAACACATTCAGATATCGGGGCAGATTTATAATTCTATTACAAAATGTGTAGTTTACAATTATGCCATCCATAAGTAAAATTTACTGTATATTGGTGCCTGTTTGAAATTTAGAATGGGTGATAAATAAAATTTTGAAAGTAGGGTGTAATTGCCTTTCTTTCATTCATGTGCAAATGACAAGAGGCTCCATTGCACTCAATACTTTCAGAACCACAAGGTGGATTTTCACAGATGTTCACCTGGGTTTTATACTGTTTTTCTGAGGTTTCCAGGGCTCCTCTGCCAAAGCTAATGTGGACAATTGGGAAAAATGCCTGTGGAAGTTTACTCCTCCCTATATCTTCCCTCACCAGAAAATTGAAGAAGAAGCCAACTCAAAAGAAAGCCTAAAACACCAGCAATGCACATATTTTCATACTTGCAGTATCAGAGTTAATGCCGGAATAAGATATCAACTGGTCTCATTACTTTGTTGCTGTTTGTGCATTATGAATAAATACTTTACTAATGATTTTTTTTTCCTTAACTTGATGATTGACCAGTTTATGTTACGTTTATTAAGAACCTAGGGCTGGCTATAAATTTCTGCGGGATTTCGTCCCCTCCCCTCCAGTGGAAGTTCAGCAGAAATGGGTTGGCCACGAATGTTAGATTGGTAAAACAATAGGGGCATCAAGGCAATTCCTCCTCACGTAGATTTCATAGAATCATACCGTGCAGGAGGCCATCCAGCCCATCGAGTCTGCACAATCACAATCTCACCCAGGCCCTATTCCCATAACCCCCACTCACTTACCCTAGCTAGTCCCCTGACACTCGGGCAACTTAGCATAGCTAATCCACATAACCAGCATGTCTTTCGGACTGTGGGAGGAAATCAGAGCACCCCAGAGGAAACACACACAGACATGGGGAGAATATGCATTATCCATAAAGACAGTGACTCAAGCCAGGAATCAAACCCAGGTCCCTTGTGCTGTGAGGCAGCAGTGCTAACTACTGTGCCAAAGTGCCGCTGGTGCTCACATTTAATTGCCTATGTTGTTGTTGGTCTCATTTTTTTAGTGTATTCATTCATGAAACGTGAACATTGTTGGCAAGGCCAGCATTTGTTGTCCATCTCTAATTTCCCTTGAGAAGGTTGTGTTGAGCCACCTTCTTGAACCGCTATTGGCCGTGTGGTGTAAGTATAGGTGCGCAGTTAGATGGAGAGTTCCAGGATTTTGATCCAGTCAGACTGAACGGTGATGTATGCCAGAATTCGACTGCCTCGCATGCCTCGTGGGGGTGGTGGTGGGGGGGAGATAAAATGGAAAAAGGGGAGGCAAAAGAGGGGAAAAGGTAAGGAAAGGGGGATAAAATTGGGGGAACAGTGCAGAGGAAGGAAAATAAAGAAATAAAAGGTAGAGAACAGTTAAAAATGAAATGAAACAAAAACAAATGGATTGAAGTGGGATAGAGCTAATTATCTGAAGTTGTTGCATTTGGTGTTGAGACCAGTAGGCTATAATATGCCTAGCCGGAAGATGAGATGCTTGTCCTCCAGTTTGCGATGAGCTTCACTTGAACATTGCAGCAGGCCAAGGACAAACATGGGAGCAGGATCATGGGTTAAAAGGGCAAGCAACCGAAAGGTCAGAGTTCTGATTGCTTTGCAGAGCACCTCCAGTCTGTGCGCAATCACCTATATTCCCATGTTCCCATGCTTACAGCATTTGCTTTAGGTTGCAGCAGTGCCTGTTCTGTATGATACACAGGCTAGACCTGTAGGTGATGGTGCTTGTTTGCAATTTCTAACCTGATGAAATGCTTGTTAGTCATTGCAGGCTCAACTTATCACTTCTCAAGGTCAGTCAAGGGTGGGCAATATGGGCTGACCTAAGCACCAATGCCCACACACAAATGAATATTAAAAACTGCCACCATTTTTCTCATTTCGGTTGAGGAATGTATGCTTTGTTTAAATTATTGTGTTCCAAGTGGTACAAATATAAATTGTAGCAAAAATATAAAATGTAGTTATTTATTGGTTGCAAGTAAGACATTAATACTGCAATGAAGTTACTGTGAAATTCTCCTATCGCCACACACAACATCCCCTGTCCAGTCAATCTACGTAACCAGCACATCTTTCAGACTGTGGAAGGAAACCAGAGCACCCCAGAGGAAACCCACGCAGGCATGCAGAGAATGTGCAAACTCCATACAGGCACTGACCCAAGCTGGGAATCAAACCCAAATCCCTGGCGCTGTGAGGCAGCAGTGCTAACCACTGTGCCACCGTGCCATGTAATAATGTTTTATTACAGTTAAAACTCCGCTTTCCTCCTCACTGCACTAAATACTTCACTATAGATTTAAATATATTGGGATGATTCTCCCATCTGCTTTTATAATGTAGTGGGCCAGGAGACTCTAGCGGCGGCCAATTTGGCAATCCACACTGAGCACCCAGGCCTCTGCGGTCCTCACCAGATTTCCGGTGCCATTAGCTCCACACCAAAAAAAAACCCCCATGGGATTTGCACCAGTTTTTTGCGAAGTCAAGACTTAGAATTTTTTGGGGAGAATCCCACCCCTTATCTGAATTGCGTCTTTAGTGCAGTTTTAAAGGATATTGTTAGGAATAATGCTCATCGGCTTCACTGATAGATGCCTTTTCTCACCTGATTTTGCAACCCGTTCAGAATACTAGCAAGGATCACACAGCCAGCTGGGAGTTGTGAGGCTTAAACACCAAACACACTGGGATTCTGAGATTGGCACGCCATTTTTTAAAGGGTGCCCTCAATCTCAAAATTAAATTAAAGGCCCCCCCTCCCTCCACCCAGACATTGGCAACCACACGCCCCATCACAATGCGAAGATCAGGCCACATCACTCCACTATGCAGGTATCGGGGTGACCTGACAGTCCCTCACAGGCCGTGGGGCATTTCCAAACAACCATACTACATCCCACTCCTCTCAAATGCATCAGGGAAGCCCTCCCTACTCATCACAGGCTCCAACCACCCCTACCCCTCTTATCATTGGCACCACCCCTACTTCCCCTTTGCAGGCTGTGTCCAAACCCACCTCCCACAATCATTCCAGGGGCAGTGCCAGGACATTGCCAGCCTTAGCCTGCACTGCCTGGGATCTGTACCTCTCTGTGGGGCCCATGGCATGCTGATCATGACTGGTTTTTATTTTGGAACACTGATGCCATGACAGCTGGGTGGGACAATACTGTGAGGACAGAAGTAGTGGTGCTAAACTGGTTAATCGCATTTAAATTTATTATGAAATATGTTAATCAAGTTTGCGCCCTTCATAGGCGTGACCTTGATTTTGTCATCAGCGGGGGTGGAGAGGATCGTGCTTTGGATTCTCACGGCGTAAATCCCATTTTTGGTCTCTCGTGATACTTAGAGGCCTTAACGAAAGAAAATCTAACAGCAAACAACATAGTGCAATATTAGAGCAAGTGGCCAATGGTTTTAAGGAGTAGCTTGAAGCAACAAAGAGTGGGGAGGGAAATCCAGAACTTAGGGTCTAGGCAGCACCACCAGTGTACTTCTGTTTGCTCATTGGCAATACAATGAAGTCAGGGATGCCCAAAAAGGCTAGAATTAGAGGAGCATAGTTATCTTGGAGACTGATGGATCTAAAGTTGATTACAGAAAAGGGAGGCGCAAAGCAATGAAGGATTTGCACAATTGCATGAGAATATTTCAATTGTGGCATTGATTAATCGAAAGCCAAGGATGAATGCACTCCATATTGCCAAAAGGGTCAAATGAAAGCATTCTCACTGTCACTGAGGCTGTAGTTTAGCAAAGGGCATCAGCTGGAATGTAGGAACCACATAGGGGAGAATCTTACCATCCTGCCTGCCACGCGGAATCAGAGAATGCAAGGGGCAGACAATATCAAGGGTCGTTGATCTTGGGCAGGATTACTGGATTTGTGCCCACAACTGGCACTGCCACTGAACCATTGCCCTTCTTTCTGCTGGAATGTTAAATCAAAACCAAATGCTTTCTTCAGTAAGTATAAACTATTTGAGGAGAAGAGATTTCTTGTCTACTGGGCTGCATTCCTTCCTCAAATAACACCTCCAAAAATGATGACCTGGTCAGTTATTTTTGTTGTTTGTGGTGGGACGTTCTTCTATGCACACTGGCTGTCTCACTTATTTTGTGTAACATTAGTTGTAAAACATTTTGCAGCCAGTGGATGGGAAATGCACTTTATAAATGCAACTCATTTGTTTCTGAAGAAGAATAAAGTAGAGTCAAAACATAATAAAAACTTGCATTCTGGATTTACCTTTACCATTCATTTATTTATCTTGTATACCTCTTTACAAACATTTCATTTCAGATGCAAATCAGACTACCTTGAGTTCAATTTTTCCTGCAAGATGGCTGGCAGCATAGGGACAGTGCAGAGGTGGAAAGAATTGGTGGAAGGTTTGAGCTGAGTGTAGTCAGTATTAATGTCAGCCCAGTGACTCCTCCCTGTACTGTTTTCCTTACATCTCAGTAACCAGGATTGAATGCAATATTTATAGTGTGTTCTAAATATTTTTAAGAAGCGGGTTGATGGGTTTTTGATAAGAGAGGGGATTAAGGGTTATGGGGAGAGGGCGGGAAAGTGGAACTGAGCCACAACAGATCAGCCATGATCTTATTGAATGGCGGGGCAGGCTCGAAGGGCTAGATGGCCTACTCCTGCTCCTATTTCTTATGTTCTTATGTTCTTATGTTCTGACAGAGTGCTGCACAGTTTGAGGAGAAAATCCTTAACTTTGCAAAATTTCCAAAAAATAAACTTTTTATTATTAAAGTACATCAGTTCAAAGTTGACATTACACACGCACCATACAGGAAAAGGCAGCCCATTTGGCACCCTCTCCACCACATGTTCTCCACCACCGGCACACAGTGTGTACCAGCTGCAGGATGCAATGCACCAAAGTTCCTTTGACAGTACCATCCAAACCCGTTTCCTCTACCAACTAGAAGGACGTAGGCATCAGGTGCATGGGAACACAACCACCTGCAAGTTCCCCTCCAAGCCATGTACTACTCTGACTTGATAAATTGCAGTTTGCTGGGTCAAACTCCTGGATCTCCTTCCCTGTCAGTAGGATGGATGCACCAACACCACAGGAACTGAAACAGTTCAAGAAGGCAGCTCGTTACCACCCTGTCAAGGGTGGTTTGGAATAGGCAATAAATGCTGGTGTAGCCAGCAACATACATATCCCATGAATGCATAAGGGTTTTTAAAAAATAATTAACTATATCCTTTTCTTCTAATGCTGCATGTTACTTACTATATTTATAATTACAATTGACATCATTACATACCAAACATATAGCCTTTGGAGTTTTACCCAATTTCAAGCCCCTCATTGCACTGTAGCTAAAAAGCTGTAGACATAGTTGATTCCTCCACATACTGGTGCGAAACACATTCACAAACACATGGCAGTCAGATGTTGGGACTCACCTGAACAATGTCTGGGGCTGCCAGCGGAGTTCAGGATAGAGACTGATAGCAACCCTGGAACATCACATCTGGAGTCAGCATCGTAACAAGGTCATCAACACAGGTTAGAGTGACTATTGAGCCACAGTATTGGAAATTGGAATGCCAATTAGCTCATCACTAATTTGGCCCAAACAAACCAGATCCTTATAAAGAGACAATGGGAAGTTTCTATTATTGCACCAGATGTTCTTGAGGATCTTTACTTACCATACGCTAGTGTTGTTTCACTTTCTGCACCTAATGGTGCAAAAGGCAGATTTTCCTCTGCTCCCACAGCAATTTCTTTCCAGAAACAGGACATAGCTTGTCACCGGAGACTCATAGCTTGAGGGACACCACTCCACATTAAGCGTGGCTGAACAGCTGTCTCTCTTGCTCTTACCGCCAGATAATGGACAGTGCTGGATGGATTTATAGGTTGATCCTCAACCTGTTTGGCCAAGTTATGAATGCAATTTCCTTGGCCATCAAGTCATGGGGTGGGACTCAAACCTGGAGCTACTTTCTCAGAGGTAGGGACATTACCCAGTGCGCCACACAATCTGGTACTGACTATATGAGCAAGCTGTCTCTTTCTGGAGTGCTGACTGGTAGCTCCTGTCCCTTATTTTATGTGTCACAATATATTCCTGGCATTGCTTGTGCCTTCAGTTTTATATTTCCTGAGCCTGGTTCCTTTGTGTTTCTTTTTAAGCTAAATATTTGTGCATTCCAAGGAAATGAACATTTAGCAAGTGTGCCTCATTGTAAGTTCATTGATTTAGGTGTAGTCATTCCCTAAAAGAATCTCCATTATTGACATAAGGATCCAGTGTTAATTAAAACTGCTACAATGTACAGCCGTCAACTATGTAGAACACCTGAATAAGAGTCAGGAGGGCATTGACTTTTCATCAGGGGTCAAGGATAATGGAATCTACGAGAAATTATTGCCTCTCCCATAAGCAAGATAAAGGAATCATGATTACTACAGGACATTGGAATGTGCAGAATCAATTTCAATGGCTAATTGCCGTTGTCTGGTGGAATAAGTAATTATCCATCTGTTTAGGAAGTTATTGTCCACTAGAGATCATCTTTATTCATTAACATTAGCAGGGTTCACCATCCTGATAGCATGGGCTCGCAAAATAGCACCGTCAAATGTAGATGCAATTATCTACTCGCGGAAGCTATGCTGATTTTAAGACAGGGTTCATGACTTGAGCAATAAAATTTTAAAATGGATTCCAACAAATGGTAACAGATGATAGAGAGTTACAGTGCAAAAAGGAGATTAGTGACTTCAAAGGATTATATCATGTGTAAGATATAATAGGGTAAAGAGAAATGTGAATGGACTCATTAAAAGTGACTAGAGACGAGGAATCAATGGAGCATAGAACTGAACTGTGGCCACTTGACAAGGAATTGCCTTTTGGTATCGCAAAACAAAGCAACCTTATCTATTTGAACTTAAAAACTGTTTGGAACTAAATATAAATAATAGAGGTGCCAATGCCCTGATCTGAGATAGGGGGTGGGGCAGTGTGTAGGGAATGACAACTGAACGCAAGTCACAGATGTTATCACAAAGGGATAAAAGCACAATCCACAAAAACCACAGACTTCAAAAAAAGCATTGTCGTACAATGATGATGATTGCCGCAGACCTTAACATTTACATATTATTTATACCAGGGAGGAGATGATGTGAACAGCCGCGGTTAATTTTCCTATTTAATGGAACATTGCCTTCCTGAAAAAAAGTGCTTGCAGATCTTTTTTTTGGGAAGGAGAAAGGCAAGACAATTTCCATCATAATGATGTTGTGCATCTGTCACATATTCTGATCTGATTCACGTCATTCTGACAATCGGTTCTCCTTCAAAAACAATGCACCTGTAATACAGTTTTGCAGAATTTCTTAGTATCATGAAAAGCGTAGCAATTTGTTTTTATCTTGCCAAAGTAGAGCAAATGGCTGACTAAAATTCAGGATCAAAATCTAAGAACACCCCTCTCGTATCCAAACCGTACTGTGGATGTGACTAGACCCTGTGGCGGATTTACAGTGAGTGGGGCCCTGTACTCAATTTTTTTTTGCAGCCTCCTGGGACCTGTAGACTGAAGGCAAGAAAGCGCACAAACTGATCAATGCTGCTTCTTCTTCAGCCTTGTTGAAATCCAAGCTTAACTCTTATCTGAACGATGGTACAGACAGTAAATATTGCGATGCGCGGGGCGAGCAAACATAAATTTTGCTGATAAGAAACAAGATGGAAGTATCAGCTGATGACATCACTGTGGCATATACAGCTTTGAGGCGGCAAGGCCAAATTGTTATAGAAAACCTGTACCATAGGAATCTAGAAATACATTGATGTTTTTAATTGTATGTGAGTGTTTTGTGATCGAAATGGAAATGGAAACTATGTGGCTTTGTTGGGTCACGTCCTTTGTTAGATAATTTTAATTGAAGGTTGTAAGTGAACTCTAACAACTAGCAAAAACATTGCATTGCAATTTTGTTTTAAATCACCATTTGATTTATTGGGATTGAACCTGTGCAGGAGTAAAAATTCAATTCAACCAGACAGCCATTTGCTATTTTTCACAGTTTGTCATTTAGTTCAAAAAAATAAAAGTTAACTTCCTTTGAAGAAATCAAAAGATGTTATCGGCATAAATGCATAAGAGTCCAGTGAGTCCAACTGGAATTTCAGGTGGCTTCGCTTGACAGAATTCCGGGTCCTTTGGCCTAGGAACTTGGTTGAGTCAGTTGAAGATGCAGCAAAGTAATCTTGTGTTCTGGGAGTAAATCCAATTTGTACATTTAAAATGGGATTTTTACTGGAGAGCAGTCTTGGAGGGAGATAGCAAGGTCAGAGGCAAGCTGATAGCGTGTGGAGTCTTGCTTCTCTTCAGAGGGTAAAACAGAAACTGAAGATGGAATTTGAAAGGCATATAGTTAAATCAATTCAGACAGTGAAAAGGTAGTTTCAGGTGGAGCTATTTGGCTAACAATGCCCCTTGCTAAAACCCATTGGCCAGAAATTTCCAGCTCTTCACACTGGTGAGATCTTCCGGTCCCGCAGAGGATGCACCCCTGCTCCAGGTTTCCCAGGGGCAAGGGGTGACAATGGTGGGACCAGAAGATCCCACCACCAGCCTATAGCAGGCCCACCCATAGCGTGTTGTGAGGAAAATGCCGTCTTTTCGAGCAACTAACCTCAGTGCCAGACTTTAGACTGTCTAGCTGCAGCCATTTTATCAGCCCAGCAATTGCCCATTTTGAAAAGCAGAATTTAAATAAGACACTTTGGAACAGAAACACATTTGTTTCTTCATACCTTGTTGGCATGACAACTTAAAGAGCTTTTTCTTTCAATTGTCAATATTGCCGAACTTGTCAAAATATTTCTGACTCATTGGGACTATTTACCATTTTGATTCTAAGTGCTGGGTGGACTTGAAACTGGGAGTGTTTCAGATCTGACTTTCAGACTCATTGTCAGGTGCCCCTATACGCACTCTGCCTGTAAAAAAGCAGCGAGTCCGAATCGCACCGCATGAGCTTCTGGGCGGGGCTTAACATGTCCAAAACCCTGCAGCTCCAATGGGCGCCTCCAACTGTGCAAGCATAGAAAGAAAATGTTAGAATGCTGCTCCGCTGTCACATCGCTCCCGGAATGGATAATGCCTTCCCCTGGCCCCCACAGACATTTGGGCCTCACCGTCACAACATTACTGACCCCCTTACCTCCCCACCCCCCCACCCAGACCAAAGGTGGGTCCCTCTCCCTTCCCCCATCAATCTCAGGCCAAGTGGCAGCTGGACACCCCCTCCCCACTGATCTCAGACAGCATGGCAGTGGATCCCTCTTCCCCTCCCACCAATCTCAGGCCGAGTAGCAGCAAACCCCTCCATCCCCCACTGATCTCAGGTAGAGTAGCAGGGGACCCCTCCCTTTCCCTCACACTACAGGCTTGGAGGGCCAAAGGGCCTGTTGCTGTGATGTAATTTTCTTGGTGCTTTGGTCTATGTTCAATGGTAAAATGTGTGAGAGGTTTCAAGTACAGGAGCAGGGATGTGTTGTTGTAATTATACAGGGCCTTGGTGAGGCCACACCTAGAGTATTGTGTGCAGTTTTGGTCTCCTGTTCTGGGGAAGAATGTTCTTGCTCTCCAGGGAGTGCAGCAAAGGTTTACTGGGCTGATTCCAGGGGCGGTGGGAATGATGCATGAGGAGGGATTGATTAGGTTCGGATTGTTTTCACTGGAGTTCAGACAAATGAGGGGGGAATCTCATAGAGAATTATAAAATTCTAACAGGACTGGGCACGGTAGAGGGAGAATGTTCCCAATGATGGGGAAGTCCGGAACCATGGGTCGCAGTCTAAGGATTCAGGGTAGACCATTTAGGATGGAGGTGAGGAGATATTTCTTCACCCAAAGAGTGGTGAGCCTGTGGAATTCATTACCACAGGAAGTAGTTGATGCCAAAACATTGAATGCATTCAAGAGGCAGCTGGACATAGCACTTGGGGGAATGGGATCAAAGATTATGGGGAGAAAGCAGGATTAGGCTATTGAGTTGGATGATCAACTGTGATCGTAATGAATGACAGAGCAGGCTCAAAGGGCCAAATGGCCTCCTCCTGCACCTATCTTCTATGTTTCTATGTTGCTATGTGAATCATGTGTTTTGCATCCCGGATTCTTCTCCCTCACTTGCACTTAACCTTATGTCCATTGCAGGGACAGATCCTGATGTCCTGGGGCCTCCTGGACTCGAGGCCCCTCCTGCAGTTCCATACTGGCCAGGTCAGGAAAATGGCTTTGGCGGGTAGGATTAAAGAAAATCCTAAGGCATTTTACTCCTATGTTAGAAATAAAAGGATGGTTAGAGGGAAGATTGGTCCTCTCAGGGACAGAGGAGGGGAACTATGCTTGGAGCCTGGGGGAATGGGGGAGATCCTGAATGAATACTTTGCGTCGGTATTCACGCAGGAGAGGGGCCTGATGTCTGGTGCTGTGCTTGAGGAGTTTGAGGATCCGTTGAGGGATATAGTCATCACGAGGGAAGAGGTGTTGGGACTTTTAGACAGTATAAAGACGGATAAATCTCCGGGGCCTGATGGCATCTATCCCAGGCTGTTAAGGGAGGTGAGGGATGAAATTGCTGGGCCTCTGACGCAAATCTTTGTCTCTTCTTTGGACACAGGTGAGGTCCCAGAGGATTGGCGCATTGCAAATGTAGTACCGTTGTTTAAGAAGGGTCAGAGGGATAACCCAGGGAATTATAGGCCGGTGAGCTTGACTTCAGTTATAGGCAAGCTAATGGAGAGGATCCTCAAGGATAGGATGTATGAACATCTGGAGCGCTGCAATCTGATCAGGGATACGCAGCATGGCTTCGTTACAGGGAGGTCGTGCCTTACGAATCTAGTGGAATTTTTTGAAGAGGTGACAAAAACGGTTGACAAAGGACAAGCCGTTGATGTCGTCTATATGGATTTCAGTAAGGCGTTTGACAAGGTCCCTCATAGTAGGCTGATAGAAAAGGTGAAGGCTCATGGGATACAAGGCCAGGTATGTAGATGGGTGGAGAACTGGCTTGGGAGGAGGAGACAGCGAGTAGTAGTGGAAGGCTCCTTTTCCAATTGGAGGTCTGTCACCAGTGGTGTGCCGCAGGGCTCGGTACTTGGACCTCTTCTATTTGTGGTATATATTAATGACTTGGAAGAGGGGGTAGGTGGTGTGATCAGCAAATTTGCTGATGACACTAAGATGGTTGGATTGGCGGGTACTGAGGAGCAGTGCCTGGCAATGCAACAGGACATAGACAGGCTGGTAGATTGGGCAGATAGATGGCAAATGGAATTTAATCCGGAGAAATGCGAGGTGATGCACTTTGGCCGGAATAATGTGGAGGGGAGTTATACGATAAAAGGTAGAACTATCCGGAGTATAGATACGCAGAGAGACCTGGGGGTGCAAGTGCACAAGTCCCTGAAGGTGTCGGTGCAGGTGCAGAATGTGATGAGGAAAGCGTATGGTATGTTAGCCTTCATAGGAAGAGGTATAGAATATAAGAGTAGGAGTCTGATGTTGCAGTTGTATA
This sequence comes from Carcharhinus amblyrhynchos, assembly GCF_965287045.1. Lineage (NCBI taxonomy): Eukaryota > Metazoa > Chordata > Chondrichthyes > Carcharhiniformes > Carcharhinidae > Carcharhinus > Carcharhinus amblyrhynchos. The sequence continues at coordinate 94,301,327 of NC_137326.1, read as the reverse complement.
GAACGTTGGTTAGGCCTCACTTGGAGTACTGCGTCCAGTTCTGGTCGCCGTACTACCGGAAGGATGTAGAGATCCTGGAGAGAGTGCAGAGGAGATTTACCAGGATGTTGCCTGGTATGGAAGGGCTGTCTTACGAGGAAAGATTGAATGAACTTGGGCTGTTTTCCCTTGAGACACGTCGGCTGAGGGGGGATCTAATAGAGGTTTATAAGATTATGAAGGGGATAGATAGAGTAAATGGTGGTAAGCTTTTTCCGCTATTAGAAATGGATAGAACGAGGGGTCACGGGCTTAGGGTGAGGGGGGCTAGGTATAAGACAAATATTAGAGGGCAGTTTTTCATGCAAAGGGTAGTGGGGGTGTGGAATGCACTGCCGAGTAAGGTGGTGGAAGCAGGCACGCTAGGGTTGTTTAAGAGTCACTTAGACAGCCATATGAGCGGGCTACATATAGGGGGATATAGTAGGCCTTACTAAACATTGTAGGCTTGGGAATACGTTTTGCCTCAGGGATGTTAGTCTTTGCCTGTTTAATAATGAATTTTTTTGTCTCCACAGGCATTTAAGTCCAGCAAGGGGCATGCATGCGGCAGGTTGTAGTGGGCTGCTCTTGGATGTTGCTTCGGGAGTTGCCTATTGCTTCATGTCGTTAGTGTGCTTAAACTGGACCATCTCGAGGGCAACATGACAGCTCAGAGACTATCTCTGTTGCTGTGCGGACACATGGATTTGGGCCTGTGTCTGTGGGAGTTTGCACGTTCTCCCCGTGGTTGCGTGGGTTTCCTCCGGGTGCTCCGGTTTCCTCCCACATCCCCAAAGATGTGCTTTTAGGCTGATTGATTGGGTACTAAATTGTCCCTAAATTGGACCTCCCTGATCCTCGCACGTTAGGCGTAGACTAAAATCATGAATAGGTCACTGAGACAGTGGGACGGCGGCGCGGGCTCGTTGGGCCGAAGGGCCTGTTTCCCGTGCTGTGTTGTTCTTTGTTCTTTGTTCTTTGACAGCTCGAATGAGTCCCCAAAGGATATGGGTGAAAGGACATCTGAGGGTGGCACTGTTTTGACGTCAACTTCCACCTCACAATCACTATCCCAGGTACATCAGTAGATCCAGTTAGTGGTGAGGCTTCTGGGTTGCTCTCTGGTGAGCACGCCACTTCTGATAATGTACATGGGGAGGAGGAGGGAACGTCCGAGGCCTCTGGCATGCAGGGGCTAGTTGGAGGCGAGGACACAGCTGGCCTCAGGCTACATGCTGGGCCTCTGAGATCACTTCTTCCTCAGCTGCTGGAGATGCAGCAACAGAGTCAGGGAATGCAGGAGGGGCTGATGGACACACTGGACCTACCGTGAGGCTGTTGAGAGGAGTCCCAAAGCTTTCAGGCGAACCAGCTATTGCCTGTCTTGCATGTTAACCAGGCCAAAACTGCAAGGGTGGTGTTTGCGGTGGAAAGCCTGGGGCCTCCGACATGAGTGGCAGGCTCCAAGTGATGGCTGAGTCACAACAAATCACAGCTGAGGGACTGAGCAGGCCTCTTGAAATTCTGCAGCCCATGGCTGAGAGGCTCGAGAGTTTGCAGGAGACCCAGCGGGACAGCACTGAGGCTCAGCAGGCTATGGCAGCAGCCCTTCAGGACGTGACCCAATTGCAGAGGGTCATGGCTGAGGCATTGCAGAGCATGGCCCAATCTCAGAGGGCCATGGCTTAGGGGAAATTTTGATGTGGAGATGCCAGCGTTGGACTGGGGTAAAACAGAGAGAAATCCCATAACACCAGCTTAAAGTCCAACAAGTTTATTTGTAGCAAACACCGCAAGCTTTAGGAACAGGCTGTCCCTTCATCAGATGGCTGGGAGTTCTGATCACAAACAGGGCACAGAGACACAAACTCAATGTACATGCATAATGATGCATGAGTATGTGCCGTGTACCTGGTGGATGGAGTTCTCAAGTGATATGATGGCATCCATGTCGATGATCCGGCACTGCTGTGGCAGGGTTGTGTGGTGTAGTGATCATTGTTCTCCTGAAGGCTGGGTAGTTTGCTACGAACAATGGTCTGTTTGAGGTTGTGCGGTTGTTTGAAGGCAAGAAGTGGGGGGATGGACTTGGCAAGATGTTGGCATAATGATTGGAATGTGAATCTTTACAGCTAATCAATTCTTAAAGGTACAGACAATGTGAGTGCAGAGAGCTTTAAGCACAGGTTAAAGAGATGTATATTGTTTCCAGGCAGGAAAGTTAGTGAGATTTTGCAAGTCCAGGCAAGTTGTGGGGATTACAGATAGTGTGACATGAACCCAAAACCCCAGTTGAAGCCGTTCTCACGTGTGCAGAATTTGGCTATCAGTTTCTGTTCAGCGACTCTGCGCTGTCATGTGGCGTGAAGGCTGCCTTGGAGAACGCTTACCTGAAGATCAGAGGCTGAATGCCCATGACCACTGAAGTGTTCCCCAACAGGAAGGGAACAGTCTTCCCTGGTGACTGTCAAGCGGTGTTCATTCATCCATTGTCGTAACGTCTGCATGGTCTCCCCAATGTACCAAGCCTTGGGGCATCTTTTCCTGCAGCGTATCAGGTAGGCAACGTTGGCCGAGTTGCAAGAGTATGTACCGTGTACCTGGTGGATGGTGTTCTCATGTGAGATGATGGCATCCGTGTCGATAATCCAGCACGCCTTACAGAGGTTGCTGTGGCAGGGTTGTGTGGTGTCGTGGTCACTGTTCTCCTGAAGGCTGGGTAGTTTGCTGCAAACAATGGTCTGTTTGAGGTTGCGCGGTTGTTTGAAGGCAAGAAGTTGGGGTGTGGGGATGGCCTTGGCAAGATGTCCATCTTCATCAATGAGATGTCGAAGACTCCGGAGAAGATGTCGTAGCTTCTCTACTCTGAGAAAGTACTGGACGATGAAGTGTATGCTGAGGGGAAATTTAGCATGGCCAGTCCACCTAACCTGCACAACTTTGAATGTACATGCAATAGATCCATTGACTTTGGTTGGGATATTCTGGTCCCGGGACGAGCGAGACTGTAAAATCCAGCCCGCAACTTCTTACTGCAGTGGCTTCCCATACTTCTGTCAAAAAACATGAAAAACAAAGCAACAGTTTTCTTTATAGATTCACTACTTTTCTGCAAGTGCTTATTATTTTGAGTCACAAGTAACTGGCTATAACTTCCTCAGACTGGGAGATTGTGTTAGATTGTCACTCCATACTGACTTACCTGTGCTAAAATTCTAAAATGCCTGCCTCGTCCGACCTTCCTGACAGGTTGAGTGGCATTCAGGCAGGTCAGCAGATTCCTAGTTCCAGGAGCAAACTCCAAAAGAAGAGGAGTGAAGGAGGTCCTTTCTCCGTTTTTACAGCACTAGCTGCCATAACACAAATGAGTTTAAAGGTACAATTCAAAATAACAGGCCAGGTAAGTGTCAAAGAGAAAGTGGGTGGGATGTGGGAGTGGCTGTTTGAGCATATGTTGGGAAGGGAGGGTGGGTTTGACATCCAAGGGACAGCACGATGGCACCGTGGTTAGTACTGCTGCCTCACAGCGCGAGGGACCCAGGTTCGATTCCCGGCTTGGGTCACTGTGTGAAGTTTGCATGTTCTCCCTGTGCCTGTGTGAGTTTTCTCTGAAAGACGTGTTGATTAGGTGATCCGAGCAGTTGCCGGAGACTAGGGGAATTTCACAGTATCTTCACTGCAGCATTAGTGTAAGCCTTACTTGTGATTAATAAGTAGTGGTGGAGAGTGCGCAGGTGGGGGGGATGTGAACATCAGGTTGGACAGATTGAGGGCTGGGTCGAGTTGGATGGGGGTAGCTGGCGGGGTAGTCAGGTCGAGGAGTGACTGGTGAATCTTGTGCAAATCGGGAACATTATGTATGGGGAAGACTGTGGGAGTCTGTTGGGAATGTTGCCTCTCAGTCATATCGGCCGAGGAAGATTGATTTTGAGTCTGTATTATGATAGCTAACATCAGCTGTAATGGATGGCACAATTGTTTTCAGCACATGTATAGTTGTTGCATCAGATAAGGATTGAGCTTGATCTCCAGGCTCACAAGTCTATAATCAATATTTGGTTGAGCTACTAAAGAGAGATTGGTGCCTACTAAACTGTACTGCAATGAAGAAATTGATACATTTAGGAGAGAAGCAGAGAAAGCAGGAAGGACAGGAACTAAATGAAGAAAAGTGTTTAATGAAATGCATGGAAGGAGGAGAGGTGAAGCCAGTCAAATGATGTTCCAATGATAGATTATAGAAGGTTAATCAAGTTTGAATTTATTTGTTTATTATTGTCACAAGTAAACTTACATCAAAACTGCAATGAAATTACTGTGAGAATCCCCAAATCGCCACACTCTGGCGCCTGTTTGGGTACACCAAGGGAGAACTTAGCATGGCCAATGCACCTAATGAAAACATCTTTTGAACTGTGGGAGGAATCTGGAGCACTCGGAAGAGACCCATGCAGACATGGGGAGAACATGCAAACTCTACACAAACAGTGACCCAAGCTGGGAATTGAACCCAGGTCCCTGGCACTGTGAGGCAGCAATGTTAACCATTGTGCCAGCATGCTGCCCCTATTTCACAGAGGGGAAAATTTTTCAAGGAATCAGAGCATTTCCCCACAGTCTTTGTTCAATACCCCCATCCCTGTAAAAGCACACTCCCTAAAGTCAGGCGCTGAGGTCTGCAAGCTCTACGTATGTACAGAAGAAATTTGTCAGCTTTTGGAAGCTTCACTGCTTACAAGAGTCTGATGAACATTTTTATATTTTTGTTAGCTTAGTTCAGTGGAATTACTCTTGCACCTAGGTCAGAAAGTTATGGATTCAAGCCCTACATCAAGACTTCAGCATATAATCTAGCTTGACATCTGTGTGCAATGCTTGCAGAGTATGGGTGCTATCACTCAGATAAATTATTAAATCAGTGCTCTGCCTGCCCATTTATGGATGTGAAAGATGCCGGAATAGGTTTTCAAAATGAAAAATCAACGATTTACCCAGTGTGATGGCCAACCTTCATCCTTCAATTAACACCGTCAGGACCAGATTAATTGGCCACTCATTTCGATATTGTTTGTGGAATCCTGCCATTTTGGCCGACAAAGCCAAAGTATTGAAGTTCAGGTATAAGTACCTAGTTTTGAATTACTCTGGAACAATCTGAGAGCAAGAAACAGCACGACACAAGATTAGGAGCCATAGATCAGATGTTAGGCAATACTTGTCTTTCAAAAATTGAACTTTGGAAAATGACATTGGCTTGTGTATTGCGTGCTGACTCTTGGTACAACTTTATTCAAGAGCTGGCCTTATTCTTATTTAAAAGATTGCATACTACATAAGCATAGCCAATGTTGTCCTCTGGATTGGTCTAAAATCAGCTGCAGGAAGTTGGAGAGACATTTTCCTTTCCCTGCAGAATTGTGAATTGAACTGAACACTGTTCAATAACTAGCAGACAACTGCACTTCTGACCTTATGTTGGAGAGAAGGTTATTGATCAAACAGCAGAAGATAGTTGAGTCTATTTAATTGCTTTAAAGAACTCTTGCTGTTGCCTGAGCCGAGGTGGTTGAATTCCAACTATCAGAATCACTTTCTTTAGAACCTCAGGTATGAATCCAGGCACTGGAATTTTTAACCTCAATCTCCCAGAGACTTAAGTTTCATTAGGATTCATTGATGCCATACTGGATCAAATGTCATCTCAATCAAGAGTAATCACTCCCTTTGGAATTCAACTCGTTTATTCATGTTTGAACCAATATTCAAATGAAGTTTGAAACTGAACAATCTGTAGAATGTCTATTCATGTATATGAAATGCAGCCAGCATATTCAAGGACCCCACGCACACTGAACATGCTCTCTTCCACATTCTTCCATCAGGAAAAAGATACAAAACACTGAGAACATGTACCAACCAACTCAAGAACAGCTTCTTCCCTGCTGCCGTCAGAGTTTGAGTAGATCTACTTCACAGTAAGTTGATCTTTCTCTACACCCTAGCTATGGCTGTAACATTACTTTCTGCACTCTCTCCTTTCCTTCAATACTACAACCAAGGTGTTGTCAGTCTCCATAGGTTCGGCTGTACAGCCATTTCTTTGGAATGAATCAAATTGATGGGAAGGTGAGGATCTCAGGAAAAAGACGGAGAAGGTTGAATACTTGACATTTTTGGCTGCCATGTATTTGTGCAGATATATGAATCCTTCATACTTTGTTTCAGTCTCTCTAACGGATAGCTGACATTTTGTCTAATCAGGCAGTAGTTCTTCCATCTGTTCATGAACAGTCATTTCTTTAGTTTTGAGAAGATCATTGGAATAGACTAATATCCCAATTTATCTGAAAGGCAGTTGTTTGATCTGATTCTTATCCTACTTTTCTCTAGCTTCTGGGCTCTCCTTCCAGATGGCCAAGGTTTGGTGAAGGAAACAGACAAGTAGCTATGTTGTTCAAATTCCAGCTCTAACTCATGTTCACTAGAGTACATTACCCCCTTCGAGGGCACAGTGTCATGAAAGCACCTTTTAAGATCTAACATCAAGTTGAGTAATATAGGAGGCTGATGTTCTCCAGCAATAACAGGCAGACAAATTGTATCAGTATTGTATATGTCACAATTCATCCTGATGCTGTAAGATACAAACCTAATTATGTAATACTCCTTACTTAAAATGATTTATCTTCAGGTCCTTCATTACTCAGAATAAGCTAAACTTTCAAACATACACAAAAATTGTAGATGATTTTTCTTTCAAGGGTAACAGTCCAAGTCACTTACTTTCCTAATTCAATAATTGCAGGTCTTTAGTTCTTTTTGCATCCAAATCTTCATGGAATGCTGTCTGGAGCAAAGACCGATATTTCCTTAGTTTTAGTTACTGGAATGCAGTTGGAAATGGGAAGCCTGGCTGGTTTTCTTTTCACTAGGTGGGTGGGACAATTGGACACTGCTGGTGTGTACGAAGCCTGCAATCAAGATCTTTTCAAGCTGATTTCCTAATACATCTAAATACAGCACTAGAGATCTCTGTAATTTGAACCAACACCAAGGTATCAATGGCCCCAGTCACTATTCATGACCTCTAGTCGCTGATTTTGCAATATGATTATATTTTTACTCTTGTTCCCCTCCTCAGATACATTCCCAAAATGTGTCGGATTATTGTTGCCTATGACAGGTGTCTTGTGAAGGGCATAGTGCCCCTCAGCCAATTGTACCTGGCAACTCATCTTTGAAAGCCCCATTGAAAAGGGAGGAAGAATGTATTCTAACACATGTAAGGTGCAAATAGAATTTATACAATGAAGCAGTTGTACAAGATTTGCTTCTACATTACTGACTGAATTAATGAATACAGAGAACAATGGAATTATTAAAAGGAATGTCGCTATGTACCTGGGTCAGTTCCACCAAATGATCCTTTGTTCATTCTTTTGACACTTCCCCTAAAGCAGAGAGGTGTCTGAAGTTCAGAACCCTCTTTTTAATGACATTTTAGATTACTATTGTTTACTTCCTATGCAAATATCCACATTATCATGGAATTTAAGCTCAGAAATACCACTTAAATTGTTACATTGCTCTGTAATAAAGAACACTTTAACTGATTTAGACTGATTTAATTCATCTCCGCTTTGAGATTGCCATTTTCCCCTCCATTCAGCTGTTTGCTTTCTCTGTGTTTTTTCCCTGCACTTTTGTAGTTTTGGCACAAACTTGGCTGATCTTTGAATTTTTAAAACTCCCACTTTTACTGAAGGAAAGTCATTTTAACAGTCTCTGGAGTTTTTTCTTCTTCTGGCCATTCAGAGAGTCATTTTTTTCTTTTGTTTTATTTCTCCAGAAGTATCTTTTTTCAAATTTCTCTCTTGCTTGGAGACCCAGCGGGATCTGATCTGGGCCATTATCTGTTTTAAACCTTGTTAACTTTTTCTTAACAAAAATGGTTGAGATCTTTCTTTTGGAATGAAGGTGATCAGTGCAACAATCACTGCAGTAGAACCCTACAGGTTCTGCTCCAATCCTACACATCGTGAGCTCGTCAGTTTTAGCCTCTTAATTTTTCCCTCACTTTAGACGCTTTGCTGCAGTTCACTTGGGGCATTTTTTTCTACTTTAAGCATTGTTTTCTGTGTGCTCTTTTAAATAAAAAACTTTTTGCAGCAGCTTTTTTTTGATTTTTTTTAAACTTAAAGCCACAGTTCTTACCTTGCAGGGTTATTGTCTCTTGATTTTTTTCCCCTAATACAATTCTAAACTTCTGACTCTGACAGCCAATTCAGGTATCTCCTGCATTTGACCTTCAGTCTTTCCGTTGTACTAAGCCTCCTTGACCACATCCTAGTCTACAGTTTAAATGGAGGTACATTTTCGCATTTCTCTCGCCCTTCTTGTTGACTCTGACCCAGAGTCTCACTGTGTTCTCTTCCTTGCTCACCCATCTTGTAACTGTTTATCTTTTCTGATTCCACATTACTCACAGTCTAGCGGTACCTCAATTGGATCTATTCAACCCATTCTGGTAAGCATCTCTTTGAGAATTCCATTAAGACAGAAAACTCACATCTGCTGGGGCAGAGGCAGTATCCTGTTAGTTTTATCCTCGTCGCCAAATGTAATGATGCATTTTTAGAGACTCCATTAATAAGCATAAAAATGATTTCTTTCTGGGAATCATTCCGCTACCTCATGGCTGCAGCTTGCTCCCTGCATGCCTCCTTGCCCAAGAGAGCTCCACCCACTAGGGTGATTCCCTACACCGAGTCCCAATTGGTCACCCAAACCAGATAACTCTTTCCTGCTATGTTGTTCTTTAAGGGACAATCACCACAGGGGAGCTACAATTGTCCCACCCTCCTAGTGAAGAGAAAACCAGCCAGGCTTCTCATTCCCAATTGCATTCCAGTAACTGAAACTAAGGAAATATCAGTCTTTGTTCATAAGAACATAAGAACATAAGAACATAAGAAATAGGAGCAGGAGTAGGCCATCTGGCCCTTCGAGCCTGCCCCGCCATTCAATAAGATCATGGCTGATCTGTCGTGGCTCAGTTCCACTTTCCCGCCCTCTCCCCATAACCCTTAATCCCCTCTCTTATCAAAAACCCATCAACCCGCTTCTTAAAAATATTTAGCGAGGCAGCCTCCACCACTTCAACGGGCAGAGAATTCCAGAGATTCACCACCCTTTGAGTGAAGAAGTTCCTCCTCAACTCCGTTCTGAACCGCCCCCCCTTTATCTTGAGGCTGTGCCCCCTAGTCCTACTGTCTTTTTTGAGCGGGAAGAGTCTTTCCACCTCTATCCTATCCATCCCATTCATCATCTTATACGTCTCAATGAGATCTCCCCTCATTCTTCTAAACTCTAACGAGTACAAGCCTAGTTTATTCAGCCTCTCCTCATAGCTCAACCCCCTCAACTCCGGTATCAGCCTAGTAAACCTCCTCTGCACTCCCTCCAAGGCCAAAATATCCTTGCGCAGGTGCGGCGCCCAAAACTGCACACAGTACTCCAGCTGCGGCCTCACCAGTGCCCTATACAGCTGCAGCAAGACCTCCCTACTTTTATATTCAATCCCCCTCGCTATGAAGGCCAGCATCCCATTCGCCTTCCTGACCACCTGCTGCACCTGCAGGCTGGGTTTTTGCGACTCATGCACAAGGACCCCGAGGTCCCTCTGCACCGTCGCCTGCTGCAGTTTTTCGCCACGTAAGTAATAGTCCTTCCTACCATTCTTCCTACCAAAGTGGACCACCTCACACTTGCCAACATTAAATTCCATTTGCCATTTCCTGGCCCATTCGCCCAGCCTATCTAGATCCTTCTGCAGACTCTCCACACCCTCCGCACAATTTGCCTTTCCCCCAATCTTGGTGTCATCAGCAAATTTCGACACCCTACACTCGGTTCCCTCCTCCAGATCATCTATATAAATGGTAAATAGCTGAGGCCCCAGCACCGACCCCTGGGGCACCCCACTAGTCACCAACCGCCAATCTGAATAGCACCCATTGACCCCCACTCTCTGCCTCCTATTTGACAACCAATCCTCTATCGAGATAGCATTCCATGAAGGTTTGGATGCAAAAAGAACTAAAGACCTGGAATCATTGAATTAGGATAGTAAATGACTTGGATTGTTACCCTTGAAAGAAAAATCATCTACAATTTTTGTGTATGTTTAAAAGTTTAGCATATTCTGAGTATAAATGATCTGAAGATAAATCATTTTAAGTAAGGAGTATTACATAATTAGGTTTGTATCTTACAGCATCAGGATAAATTGTAATATATACAATACTGATATAATTTGCCTGCCTGTTATTGCTGGAGAACATCAACCTCCTATATTACTCAACTTGATGTTAGATTTTAAGGGGTGCTTCCATGATACTGTGCCCTCGGAGGGGGTAATGTACTCTAGTGAACGTGATTAGGAGCCGGAACTCGAACTACATATCTACGGATCTGTTTTCTGCAGAAATGTGGTGCTTTGTATGTTAACTGTATGCAAATGGATGGATCTTGAAAGAATAAAAATTGGACCCATGGTTTCACCCTTCAAATCTAATCTTGGCACAGCTACTGTTCTTGAAGTAATTACAAATTACATGATTGACTACGATAAACAGAGCCTAATTATTTAAATTATGGTGTTAGTATTGGCAGAGGTAATCAACTGTAGTGTTCAATATGCCATCTTTCTGCCTATGTTGAGAATTGATGCCAGCTGCAACTTAATATGAATCAACTTCCAAGCATTTTATTGTTAAATCTGTAATATTATGTTGTGACCAGGAAATGGCTAAACAACAGAACCACGAAACAGAGCACACGACCAAATACAAATGCATACAATCCCAAACAGTCTGCAATGAGAGGCTGTCCTCTGAGGAAAGATAGAGTAGAATGGACGTACATTTCCTGGACTTTAGAACTAGGAAAAGTGATTTGATTCAAATGCATATGTTTTTAATGGCTAGTACAGGAGTGGCTGATATTGTTTCTTGTGGATGAAGAGCATGCTCTCAAGATGAGTTTAAGACAAAGATCTAGAAATGTCTCTACTCAGTTCCTGGCCTTATGCTAATGTCAGATTTTAGAGCTTTGTGTAGCTCCAAGACGTTCCATCCTGTCCCTCCTGGACTCTCACAGTTAAAAACTAAAAGTTTGCTGGGCACTGTTTCAACCAACCTGCAGATCAGGACCTAATGTTCTCCTGAAGTTCTGGGTTTGAGTCCAAAGCCAAGACTTGTTAGCTATGGAAAGAGCGTTCATAACATGGTTCAATGGGCTGATAATCACCTCGGAAATCCTTCCACCACTTGCCCAGTATAGCACAAAGGCAAAAAAACAGTGTGTGTCTGAAGATGCACAAAATAAATCTGCTGTTCATTGATGGTGGAGGGAATGAAAGATTAAGGTGGCAGATGGGGTGCTGATAAGTGGGTTCCTTTTCTTTGGATAGTGTTAAGCATCATGAGTGTTTCTGAAGCTGCACTCATTAAGAGAAGTGTGAAGGCCATCACACTCCTGATTTGTCTGGGACAGACTTCAGTTAAGTTATTCAGTGTAGAATTCCTAGATTCTGGCCAGCTCTTTTATTGTAATCCCCAGAATGTTGGTTTCTTCCCCCACCCCACCCCCGTTCTGTGCACTCTCTTAACCTTGTCTTCCTCAATTGGACAGTGTGGCTGTTAAGAAGGTGCACTCCAAAAATCAGCACTTACAAACCAAAATCAGAAATATAGACTAGTATGTCAAACTCCCCTTCCCTGCAGTCAGCATGCGACAGCCCTGCAGTTGGGCAGCGATAACATTAGTTAACTTGATCAAATGCTGTACATTTGCAAGATAATCAAGGGCTAGATTTTAAGGTTGTTGGGTGGGGTGAGGTGTCATTCTGCTTGCCCAGACCCCTTGACCCCGGAAGAAAAATCAGATCTAAACCAATTGACTTTTAAAAGGGTCGCACCACAATGATCATACACTCTGAGCAGCTTAAACAAGCTGAGGGCTGGATTTCCACTCCTCAGTGCAAGGAAGTGCTGCCACCAAGAGCTGCTGGCCAATCAGATTGGCTGGTAGCTCTAGAAGTCCCAGCAGTGCCAGAAGTCTAACTCAATGGTAAAGTTTAAAGTTTAAGTTTATTTATTAGTGTCACAAATAAGACCATATTAACATTACAATAAAGTTACTGTGAAAATCCCCTAGACACCACACTTCAGCACCTGTTCGGGTATGCTGAGGGAGTATTTAACCATGGATAATACACCTAACCAATACGTCTTTTGGACTGTGGGAGGAAACTGGAGCACCTGGAGGAAACCCACACAGATACGGGGAGAACATGCAGACTCTGACCCAATGATCCAAGATGGGAATCAAACTTGGGTCCCTGGCGCTGTGAGGCAGCAGTGCTTACCACTGCAGTAGTTGCTGCTGGGGATGCAAGGAGGCCCACGGAGATTGAGGATGGACACTGGATCCAGATTGGTCCTAGGCTTTTAAGATGAGGAGAGATCAGCCACCCTATGGTAGGGGGGAGGTGTCTTTAGGAGGCCATGCATGCAAAGAGGCAAATATGGGAGATGTGTGATGGAGTGGGGGGGGTTGCGTGGCAATGGGTGGCACTATGTGCAGAGGGTAGACCCCAATGAAGAATCCCCCATTCCTTTCCACCTTTTTACCAAAGTTGTTTAAAAAAAGTCTTCCCACTTTTGCCCACCTACCACTGCCCATCATATTATGGCAGTGGAAGCAGATCACGAACCTCAATTGGCCTGAAGGAGAATGGGCTTGTGGGTGGCTTAATGTCCCCCGTAGGTCCAGGGTGGATGGGAAGACAGTGGGCTGACGTATTTTATATCTCCTACGTCTGCCAAAACACATCCAGTCCATGAATAATAACCATTCAGAATCGAATTTGCAAGTTTGATGAGTAATCCGTAATGTACTAATGTATTATTGTGACAATTTAAAATTTAACAGAATATCTAAAAAGTGCAATAACTAATGACAAGCGCTAAAATATGAGCCAGTGTGTAGCCCAGTATATCAGATTGCTCTTCATTTTTACTGCATTATTTGAACTTCTGAGGTAACAGTTTTGACTATTTTTGGCTTGAGTTGAAGAATCTGTCTCAGAATTAAAAGGCCAAATTAAGGTCAATGGTCAGTCAATGACCTTGACTGGCTATTGTAAGATCATGTGTCTAATATTCATTTAAATTTGAATGCAGTAAATGATGAATTGAAAAATGACTGAGCCTTGAATGACAAATATGTGGAAATGCTTATTTCTTATTTCATTAAATTCCCTTTCAGTTTTCTAAGGCAACAACACTGATAAGAAATGAAGCTATTCTGAACTGATATCACAGCAACTGAGCTGACCCTTCAAAGTCAGCAGTGTGACAAGTATGATATATTGGAGATTTTTGGAATCTTTCTCTTGAGTGTTAGCTTGGTTAAAATGACAAGTGAAAGTAGACTAATGAGGCTTCCATGTCTCTCCTATCTAATGCATCCTTCCTCAATGCCCTAACACTTGAAGATAATCTCCAGATCTGTTAAAGAATGACAATTGATGGCTTGCTAACGTGTCAATTCAAAACAATGACAAAAATAGACTTGAATGGAATAAAGCAATGATCACATACAAGCTCCATAGAAAACATTTAAGAAAACATGTTGCCTCTTAAGGCATGTTTCAATGAACTCATTAGAAGGCTATAGGTAATAGTTACCCCTGAGAATTAAATTTAATGATATACAAAAACAGGGTAATCATTGAATTAAATTTAACCACCATGAGGGAAGTCAAGATGCTCTAAAACAGTAATTGTACTGCAAGAGGCCTGGACGTTGTGAATTGCGGATACACAATCTACAGAATGTTGGATTATTGTGGACTGAAATCATCATCAGAAGTGTGGATACTATTGAATGATAAATGAAGGAAGTCATTGATATGACATAGGAACAGGGTTGGAAAGAGAGGTCAGAGCCTTGAGTTATTGAATGAAGAACCAAGGGTTGGGACATCAACTGCTGAAAACCATTTGAAAAGAAATGTAGACAGTCATGAAGATTGCTTAAATACTGGTCACCAGTACCAAAGCTTTTCTAACTCATTGTAGATATACACAAGGGCAGAGTTCCAGAGGAGTGTAACTTTTCACAGTAACGTCATTGTAGTGTTAATGTAAGTCTTCTTGTGACACTAATAAATAAACTTAAACTTAATAAAGTTAAACCATAAACAATAAAACATCCAGTAGAACAGCCCCTGACAAACATTGTCCACTCAGTTATGAATTTATCCAGAAGTTTCAAGGTGAAGGACCATTTGAGCAATGAAAAATTCCAGCACATTAGAAATTATGGATAGTATCAGGTTGACATTAATAATGACATTACTTTGCATGTGTTAGTTATTGCTTAGTGTGTAGCATTCTTGTCTCAGAGTCTGGCGTTTGTGGGGTTTGTCTCATTCCAGGGACCATAAAAATATAGGCAGACATCCTAGTGCTGTGCTCTGAACTGTCAGATGTGCCACCTTATAAATGAACATTAAACAGTGGTTAAACAGTGCAATCTTGCAAGTGGATATAGAAGAACCATTGCATTATTTTGAAGAACAGCAAGAGAACTTTATCTTGTCTCTTGACCAATATTTATCCCTCAATAAATATATATTTAAAAATCTGGTCATTATCACGTTGCTGTTTGTGGGATCTTGCTGTGCACAAATTAACTGCTGTTTTTTCTACATTATAACAGTGACTACATTTCAAAAATACTTCATTTGCTGCAAGTACTTTGGAACACCCTGTGATTGTGGAAAGCACTTTGAAATATAAATGTTTCAAACATAAATATGAATATATGAATAAGGAGCTGGTGAAGGCCATTCAGCCCCTGCAACCTGCACTTCAAAGTGGGGAGCTATTGTAAATTCTGCTGGAGTGAAACACGAAATACTCCTGGCTGACTGGGGAGGTTAGCAGGCCCGGAGACTTCAGTCCTGGGCCTGCTAATCATATGTAAAATATATTAAAATCAGACGGAGCTGTCAGCACCGGAAATCCGGCACCCAAAGTCTCGCAGAGACCATGGCACCCAGTGGGAAGCCCACTTAAAATATCCCCCTTATCTTTGATTGGGCACCTTGTCAAAAACCTTTTGGAAATCCAAGTACACCACACCTACAGGTTCCCCTTTTTCACATTATGTTATTTCGTAAAGGACTCCAATAACTCCCTTAACCTAGTTTCTCAGTTCTGTTTTGTCTGCTCTCCCTTGTGCAAAGAACAATACAGCACAGGAACAGGCCCTTCAACCCCTCCGAGCCTATACCGATCACGATGCCTGCTTAAACTAAAACATTATGCACTTAGGGAATACGTATTCTTCCATTCCCATCCTATCCATGTATTCGTCCAGGTGCCCTTTAAATGTTACTATCATACCTGCCCCCACCACCTCCCTAGGCAGCGTGTTCCAGACATTCACCACCCTCTGTGTAAAAAACTTGCCTTGCGCATCTCCTCTAAAATTTTCCCCATGCACCATAAACCTATGTCCCCTAGTATTTGATTTATCTACCCTAAGAAAATGCATCTGACTATCCATTCTATCCAAGCCCCTCATAATCTTGTAGGCCTCTATCATGTCACCCCTCAACCTCCGTCATTCCAGTGAGAACAAATCAAGTTGATCCAATCTCTCCTCATAGTTAATACCCTCCAGCCAGACAACATCCTGGTAAACCTCTTCTGTACCCTCTCCAGAGTTCCAACTTCCTTCTGGTAGTAAAGCGGCCAGAATTGTATACAATATTCTAAATGAGGCCTAACTAAGGTTCTGTATGGCTGCAGCACGACCTGCCAATTTTTATACCCAATGCACTGACCAATAAAGGCAAGCATGCCGTATGCTTTCTTGACTACCTTATCTACCTGCGTTACCACTTTCAGTGATCAATGGACATGTAAGCCCAGATCTCTCTGCCTGCAATACTCCTAAGGGTTTTACCATTTACTGTATAATTCCCAAGTGCATTAGACCTTCCAAAATGCGTTATCTCACACTTGTGCAGATTAAGCTCCACCTGCCATCTCTCTGCCCAGGTTCTCCAACCAGTCTATATCTTGTTGTATCCTCTGACATCCTCTTCATTATTCACAACTACACTAACTTTTGTGTCATCTGCGAACTTACTAATTAGACCAGCTACATTTTCCTCCAAATTATGAACAACAGAGGGCCCAGAACTCATCCCTGTGGAACAGTGCTAGTCATAGACATTCATTCAGAAAAGCATCCCTCTACTGCTACCCTCTGTCTTCTACGGCCAGGCCAGTGCTGTATCCATCTTGCCAGCTCTCCTCTTATCCCGTGTGACTTCACCTTTCACACCAGTCTACCATGAGATATCTTGTTAAAGGCTTTACTGAAGTCCATGTATGCAATATCTATCATCTATCATCTTTGTCACTTCCCTGAAAAATCCAATCAAGTTAGTGAGGCAGGCCCTCCCCTTCACAAAACCATGCTGTTTATCACTAATAAGTCCATTTGTTTTCAAATATGAGTAAATCCTGTCCTTAAAAAGCTTTTCCAATAATTTCTCTACCACTAATGTGAGGCTCACCAGTGTATAATTTCCTTGATTATCCCTGCTGCCCTTCTTAAACAATGGAACAACATTGGATCTTCACTTGTAGCCAATGAGGATCCAAAGACGTCTGTCAAGGCCCCAGCAATTTCTGCCATTGCCTCCTTCAGAATTCTGGGGTAGATCCAATCAGGTCCTGGGGACTTATCTACTTTAATGCTGTTTAAACGCTCAATACCTCCTCCTTTTTGATATCCACATGATCCAGAATATCTACACATCCTACCTTAGGCACCTCAATCATCAAGTCCCTTTCTTTGGTGAATACTGAGGCAAAATATTCATTTAGTATCTCACTTATTTTCTCTGGTTCCATGCATAGATTCCCTTCACTATCCTTGAATGGACCAACCCTTGCCTGGCTACCCTCTTGCTCTTTACACAGTATGAAATTCCTTAGGATTTTCCTTGATTCTGTTTGTGAAGGACTTTTCATGACCCCTTTTGGTCAGCCCAACTTCTTCATGAATTCCTTCCTACATTCTTTATATTCTTCAAGGGCTTCATCTGTCCTAAGCCTTTTAGACCTCATGAATGCTTCTTTTCCCTTTTTGACAAGGCTCATAATAGCCCTCGTTATCTGGGGTTCCTGATACTTGCCACATTTATCCTTCATCTCACAGGTATGTGCTGGTCTTGAATTCTAATCAACTAACATTTGAAAGACTCCCACATGTCAGATGTTGATTCACCCTCAAACTGCTTCCCCTAGTCTGTACTCTCCAGATCCTGCCTAAAGTTGTTACTGTTAGTGTTCTCCTAATTTAACACCTTTGCCCGAGGACCACTCTTGTCCTTATCCGCAAGCACTTTAAAACTTCTGAAATAATTATCACTGTTCCAAAAATGCTCTCCTTGTGATTCACTTTATTTAATTTTAAAACACCAGTCTTAGACGTACTCTTCTCTATTCTTCTTCCTTAAGCTGAATGCAAAATTCAGCAATGCTTTGATCATTGCTACCTACATGTTCCTTCACTGTGAGGCATTAATTAATCTTGCCTCATTGTATACTGCCAGCCTGAGAATAGCCTGCTCTCTTGTTGGTTATATTTGGCTTTTGATAACTGTCCTGAAAACTTTCTATAAACTTTCTGTAAACTTTCTGTGAACTTTTTGTAAATCTTTTGTGCATTGATGTGCTCAAGTCCAGACTACCTTTGCCAATCCAAGCTATATGTAGTTTAAAATTGCCTATGATCATATCTTAAAAACTCCTATGATTTCTTTCTGTACACCCCATTTCACAGCATTGTTATGGTTATGCTCATAGCAACTCCCACAATTTACTTCCCTTTACTATTTCCTATTTCTACCCATTTTGATCTTTACTACTAATATCATTATTGGATTAATACCATCCTTAATTAAGAAAGCAACTCTACATGCACCCTTTCCAAGCTTCCTGTCTTTCTGAAATGTCAAGTAAGTTTGAGTATTCATGTCCCAGCATTGGTCACCTTGTAGCCATGTCCCTGTAATGGCTATCAGATCATATACATAGTTATTTCTATTTGAGCTGTCAATTCATCAGTTTTGTTGGGAATATTAAAAGTATTCAGAAGCAGAGCATTTAGTTCTGAGTTCTTACAATTTTTGCAAATTCTGATTGTTCTGCCCCTTTCCGCCACACTCTGACCGCCATTACCCTCATTCTACCTTGCCCTCTTGCACCATAGAAAGCATCCTTTCTGGATATATCACAGCTTGGTATGGCTCCTGCTCTAACCAAGACCACAAGAAACTGCAAAGAATTGTGGATGAAGCCCAGTTCATCATGCAAACCCACTTCCCACCCATTGACACTGCCTACACTTCCTGCAGCCTCAGAAAAGCAGCCAGCATAATCAAGGGCCCCATGCACAATGGACATACTCTCTTCTACCTCCATCCATCAGGAAAAATATATAGAAGTCTGAAAACACAGACCAACCAACTCAAGAACAGCTTCTTGCCTGTTGCCATCAGACTTTTAAATGGACCTACCATATATTATGCTGATCTTTCTCTGCATCCTATCTGTGACTGCAACACTCTATTCTGCACCATCTTTTCCTTCTCCCCTATGAACTCTATGGATGGTATGTTTTGTCTGTACAGCACGCAAGAAACAATACTTTTCACTGTATCCTGATACGTGTGATAAAAATAAACCAAATCAAAACATGATTTAAATCTAGAGCTAGAGATAGTGTACTAAAACAACCTCAGGGTATGATATAGATAAATTGACATGCTGACTTCAGCCCACTCTGATTTAAAGCCTTGATCTGATCAAACAGAGATTCCATGTCAAGGTATATTGCAGTATTTAGTGCTCAGAAAAGTTAAATATAAACAAAACTGTGTTTGTATTTTTGAATGGCTCAGAGTTAAGGTTATCCTATCTAGTTTGAACTGTTGTCTAGGAAGCTTGTCCCTGGCAATATTTACCTGCTGCACAGGAGGATCTGACCCATTTTTGACACAGCTGTCCAAACGTAACTTATGGCTGCGTAATTGGCTTCAGGAGAATTAGACGAGGGGGAGGGAAATCAGTGAGGCTAACTGCTCCTGACAGCTATCTAGCAACCCTGTTGGAAATGCTTGTATGTGGACATCAGTTGAGGGCTAGTTTGAGCTCAGCTGTGATGCTGCCTATGGGCAATTATCTTATCTGTTGGAGCTCATTTATGGTTGATGACCACTTGGACAAGGTGCCAGACTGTGACTAGTGAAAACAAATAGCTTCATAATTTGCCATAGCAGGGCAATGAACCGCATCTGCCATTGGTTAAACTGGCCCTTGCCCATTTAATCTCAACATTACTTTGCACCATATGTTACAAGAAACGTGAGCTGATGGCATTGCAGTGAGGGGGCTGAGTCAACACAGTAAACAGCTATGCATATCTCTTAACCCATCAGACAGAAGCCTTATGAAGTTAATAGCACAAACACTAAGATGGAAGTGCAAATTGAAATTGATAAATTCAATGCCAAATCATGCAGAAAAATAAATGGAACAAAGTTTGGATTAGGAGAGAAATAAAGAGACAGAAAGGAAAAACACAATTTTTTAAAATTACCTTTGAAAATCTCCTAAAATTTCAAGGAATGAAATTCCATATGTGTAATAGTTAATTTTTTGGTGCCAGGAAGTTTCATTGGCAATAATGAACAATTAGCACATCATTAAAAGAATCTCTGACAACTAATCTAGGCTGATTAAATATGTACAAGCCTTTAATGACTCCTTGCACCACTTCAGACCAGCCCTAATTTCCAATGGCAAGTTTTGTTTCTATCTCCTGTGTAAATACGTCAGGCTTTCAATGCATTTCAATGATAAGATCGACATTGAGATTCAGTTTTTGTGAAGTCACTTACGAATGTCTACACTTCATTATGCATCTGCCCTTGCTTGAAGTTGCTGTCAGCATTGACATACAAATGTGAATGCTAATTAGGCTCGCCTTTATTGGGGTAACAAATTATAGTCAATGAATGGCAAACTCTCAGAACATGAAAATGGAAACGAGTAAATAATAAATGTAGTGTAAATGTTAGAACTCAAAGTTATTTAGAAAACCTTTGTAGGATCATAATTTTAAAATTGAGTAAATTACATCAGTTTTCCTTTATGATATGGAGTTGGACTGGGGTAAACACAGTAAGAAGTCTGACAACGCCAGGTTTAAGTCCAACCGATTTATTTGATAGTAAACTTAAACCTGGTGTTGTCAGACCGTCGAAAGCTTGTGAGTTTACTGTCAAATAAATCGGTTGGACTTAAACCTGGTGTTGTCAGACTTCTTATTGAGTTTTCCTTTAACCAGGGAAGTTGAACTATAAAAAGCACTTATTCAAAATAAAATATGCTGCAATATATTGTATTGTACCTAGAATTAAATGTGAAAATTACTATCTGAGCAATGAGATTATACAGGATCACAAGATAATTGGAGGTTGAGGATTCATCCACCCAGAGAGATCCTTTACTCCCTTTCATATAAAATCCAATTATTTCTTAAATTAACCAAAGTTGTTGCCACCATGACTCTACCTGCAAGTTTATTCCATAGTTTGATCTTTTGATTTGTTTTATTAGTGTCACATGTATCGGTATACTGTGAAAAGTATTGGTTCTTGCATGCTGTACCGACAAAGCAAACTGTTCATAAAAAACATAAGAACATAAGAAATAGGAGCAGGAGTAGGCCAACTAGCCCTTCGAGCCTGCCCCGCCATTCAATAAGATCATGGCTGATCTGTCGTGGCTCAGTTCCACATTCCCGCCCTCTCCCCATAACCCTTAATCCCCTCTCTTATCAAAAACCCATCAACCCGCGTCTTAAAAATATTTAGCGAGGTAGCCTCCACCACTTCAACAGGCAGAGAATTCCAGAGTTTCACCACCCTTTGAGTGAAGAAGTTCCTCCTCAACTCCGTTCTAAACCGCCCCCCCCTTTATCTTGAGGCTGTGCCCCCTAGTCCTATTATCCTTTCTGAGCGGGAAGAGTCTCTCCACCTCTATCCTATCCATCCCATTCATCATCTTATATGTCTCAATGAAATCTCCCCTCATTCTTCTAAAGTCTAATGAGTACAAGCCTAATTTATTCAGCCTCTCCTCATAGCTCAACCCCCTCAACTCCGGCATCAGCCTAGTAAACCTCCTCTGCACTCCCTCCAAGGCCAAAATATCCTTGAGTAAGTACGGCGCCCAAAACTGCACACAGTACTCCAGCTGCGGCCTCACCAATGCCCTATACAGCCGCAGCAAGACCTCCCTACTTTTATATTCAATCCCCCTCGCGATGAAGGCCAGCATCCCATTCGCCTTCCTGACCACCTGCTGCACCTGTAAGCTGGGTTTTTGCGACTCATGCACAAGGACCCTGAGGTCCCTCTGCACCGTCGCCTGCTGCAGTTTTTCTCCACTTAAGTAATAATCCTTCCTACCATTATTCCTACCAAAGTGGAGAAGGAAAGGAGAGTGCAGATTGTAGTGTTACAGTCATAGCTAGGGTGTAAAGAAAGATCAACTTAATATAAGATAGGTCCACTCGAAAGTCTGATGCAGCAGAGAAGAGACTGTTCTTGAGTTGGTTGGGACGTGACCTCAGATGTTTATATGTTTTTCCTGACAGAAGAAGGAGGAGAGAGAATGTCTGGGGTGCGTGGGGTCCTTGATTATGCTGGCTGCTTTTTCAAGGCAGCGGGAAGTCTCGACAATGAATGGGAGGCTACGTTCATAACACTTTATAGTTACTTGCAGACTTGTTGAGAGCAGGAGCCATACCAAGCTGTGATACAGCCGGAAAGGATGCTTTCTATGGTGCATCTGTAAAAATTGAGAGTCATAGCGGACATGCCAAATTTCCTCAGCCTCCTGAGAAAGTAGAGGTGTTGTTGAGCTTTCTCCACTACAGCATCTTTGTATGAAAAAGGGTTTTCTGATACAATTCTAAAATTGCTTTCCATCAGTTTGAATCTGTTATCTATTTTTAAACATGTTGATATTCTGAAGCAAATTATCCTAACTGCTATCAAGAATAAAATGAAGCAACAATATACAGGTGACAGTACAACTTGGAATGTATGATATTCCTGAGCAGAAAATGTATCACAAATCAGTAAACATAACAAAAACTCTGAGGTACTAAGGTAACAAAAAATGTTAACTATTCATGGGTTTAAATTTTCTTATCACCAAACTATTCGAACAGTATCATTAAATGATGCATTTGAGTCCAAATATTTTTTGCGCATTAGTTGACATAATAGCAGAGGGCAACTGTAATGAGGACAAATGCCTTACAAGATTGACCACCATGAGTGCTAAGCAATAAATCAAAGTCTGTTGGAGTAACAAGAAAATAATGTGGTCATCCTTGTCATCAATCTTCCAAAGATGATGACTCTGACATTTTTGAAACAATCAAGCCAGTACAGTCAATCCTCAGCCATGGGGTAAGGTCCTGGAACCAACTGAATAGTTAAGAGCAACATTAAAATAGCTGTACCTATATATTGGTTTTACTTTGGCCATTACTCCAGAACATAGAATCCCTACAGTGCAGAAGGAGGCTGTTCGTCCCATCAAGTCTGCACTGACAGCAATCCCACCCAGGCCCTATGCCTATAACACCACATATTTACCCTGCTAAACCCCCTGACACTAGGGTTAATTTAGCATGGCCAATCAACCTAACCCACACATTTTTGGACTGTGGGAAGAAACCGGAGCACTGGGAGGAAACCCAAGCAGACAAGGGGAGAATGTGCAAACTCCACACAGACAGTGACCTGAGGCTAGAATTGAACCCGGTTCCCTGGCGCTGTGAGGCAACAGTGCTAACCACTGTGCCACCATGTCACATAAACCTTTTCAGTAAGTGATTCCATTACAGGAGGAAAGGAATTTGGCATTGTAAAAGTAAAAACCACAAAAGTTGAGCTCTGTAACACCCATAGTTTTGGCACTATACATACCATTTTGTTACAAAAATGGCATGCATACAACATGCCCTCATACTTCTGGCATTGTAGCACTGAAAGCCATCTTGCCGAGGGTGCTGAGTTGGAAGTTTGCAAAGATCATGTTGTCAATCGGGGTGTAATGATGATTTGCTGCCAGCGCTGTAGCTAATGCCCTCTCTTAACTTTGCACAGCTGAACATGTGTTCAGCAGCAGGAGGAAAAAGGAGGCATCAACAGTTTCAAGTGTGTTCCTTATTTCTTTCAGCTGGCTCTGTTTGTTTGAGTTTGTGGAAGTGCTGGGTTATTCAATCAGATTTGCTTACAGTTGGTAATGTCTGCAGAGAGAGATGCTACACATGGAGAAGGCCTCACTTGTGACTGAAATCTTCTGGGCATACCAAGAGCCCTCAGTCATAAAATTCCTCCAGTGCAGAAGGAGACCATGTTGCCCTTGAGTTTGCATTGACTCTCCAAAAGAGTATCTTATCCACCACATCTGTGTAACCCTGTGCATCTATCACTTTAATCCCCCAAAACTACACACCTTTGGATACTAAGGGGCGATTGAGCACGGCCAATCCACCTGACTTACACATCATTTGGACTGTGGGAGGAAGCCGGAGCACTCAGAGGAATCCCACACAGACACATGGAGAATGTGCAGATTCCACACAGTCAGTCACCCAAGGCCGGAATTGAACCCAGGTTCCTGGTGCTGTGAGGCAGCAGTGAATGCTTTAGTTGCAATTCCCCTTGAACTGCAACATGAGAGGGAGAAGAAGTAGATAGTTAAGGGAGAGGACAAGTTACTTGCAGAGGGAGGCAGAGAAAGGGTAAAGAGTTCTCATTGGAGCAGGGCTGATGCAAGTAGGTGACAGTGCTGAGAAAGAGCACTGATCAGGTTGAACTGGTGGGCCCCTATGGCAACCCCATGCAGGGAGTAGTATCTTTCACAAGCTAAGGGATGAAGCCACATGTTATGAGGAGAAAGTAAGATCTGCAGCAAGGAGGAGAGCAGAAGTTCAAATCATAAGTTGGAACATAGAGAAGCCAAGACCATGCACAGGCAGCTTGTAGCCTCTGATGATAGTTAGAGAACTGGAAGAGACATGCAGCTGCTGGAGAATTCGTTAAAGCATCTGGATGGTACCCCTAAGTCCAAAGAGTGCCACAAAGAGGGAGATTCCCTTTGTATCTGGGAGGCAATGTTCATTTGGTCATGGGAAATTAGCAATAGGAGCTAGAACTGAATTCTGCTACTTCAACTGCTGATTAACAATTAGCGTTAAGATCTCAATGGTATTCTGGTAGATCTGAAGCATCTGCTATTAAAGTCCATCGTAAACAGTTTCTCAGAGCCAAGCTTTCCTGTTCATTGTGGTAAAGATTTGATGCCAGTGGGATAAATATCCTTGTTTTGTAACTTTCAGCAGTCTGTGTGCTTGAATTGCATGTTACATCAGCAAACAACATTATTCACCCAGAGTCTTCCAGGAATGCTTCTCTTGCTTGCACCTAAGCCAGGAACGGAGTGTGAATGTGGTCTTCACTTTACAGAGGAGGCATTTACAAAACTCTGCCACCTCTTGCAACCAGACCCACAGCCTCAGAACAGGGTGAGGACAGTGATGTCTGTGATTGTGAAGGGAACTATGATTTGAATTTCTTTGTGTTGGGATCCTTCCAAGCTGGAGCAGGGGACATAACTAACATTTGAAATCACAAGCTTTCAGAGGTGCTGTGTTGAGGAACAGTGCTCCAAAAGCTTGTGATTTCAAACAAACCTGTTGGACTATAACCTGGTGTCGTGTGACCTCTCATCTTGTCCACCCCTGTTCAACACTGGCATCTCCACATTGTGAAATTCTATAAGCTTCTTTATAGAGTCATAGAGGTTTACAGCATGGAAACAGGTCCTTTGGTCCAACTTATCCATGCCACCATTTTTTTTAAACTCCTAAGCTAGTCCCAATTGCCTGCATTTGGCCCACATCCCTCTATACCCATCATAACCATGTAATTGTCCAAATGCTTTTTAAAAGATAAAATTGTACCCACCTCTACTACTACCTCTGGCAGCTTCTTCCAGACATTCACCACCCTCTGTGTGAAACAATTGCCTCTCTGGACACTTTTGTATATCTCCCCTCTCACCTTAAACCTATGTCCTCTAGTTTTAGACTCCCCTACCTTTGAGAAAAGATATTGATCATAAAGCTAATTGGTGCCTCTCATTATTTTATAGACCTCTGTCAGCCCTCAGCCTTCTATGCTCCAGAGAAAAATGTCCCAGACTATCCAGCCTCTCCTTATAACTCAAACTATCAAGTCCCAGTAGCATCCTAGTAAATCTCTTCTGCACCCTTTCTAGCTTAATAATATCCTTTCTATAATAGGCTGACCAGAACTATACACAGTATTCCAAGCATGGCCTTACCAATGTCTTGTACAACTTCAACAAGACATTCCAACTCTTGTATTCAATGTTCTGACTAATGAAACCAAGCATGTTGAATCTTCACTACTTTGTCCACCTGTGACTCCACTTTCAAGGAGCTATGAACATGTAGCCCTTGATATCTTTGTTCTGTAACTCTCCCCAATGCCTTGCCATTAACTGAGTAAGTCCTGCCCTGATCCAATCTACCAAAATGCATCATCTCGCATTTATCTAAATTAAACTCAATCTGCCATTCATCAGCCCACTGGCCCAATTGATCAAAACCCTGTTGCAATCGGAGATAACTTTTTTCACTGTTCACTATGCCACCAATCTTGGTATCATCTGCAAAATTACTAACCATACTTCCTATATTCACATCCAAATCATTAATATAAATGATAAATAACAATGGACCCAGCACTGATCCCTGAGGCACACCGCTGGTCACAGGTCTCCAGTTTGAAAAACAACCCTCTACAACCACCCTCTGGCTTATGGCATGAAGCCAATTTTGTATCCATTTAAATACCTCACCCTGGATCCCATGAGATTTAACGTTATGCAACAAGTTACCATGCGGTGCCTTGTCAAAAGCCTTGCTAATGTCCATGTAGACAACATCAACTGCACTGTCCTCATCTACCTTCTTGGTTACCCCTTCAAAAAGCTCAATCAAATTTGTGAGACATGATTTTCCACTCACAAAGCCATGCTGACTGTCCCTAATCAGTCTTTGCATCTCTAAATGCCTGTAGATCCTGTCTCTCCAAATACCTTCCAACAGTTTATCCACCACAGATGTGAGGCTCACTGGCCTGTATTTCCCAGGCTTTTCCCTGCAGTCCTTTTTAAACAAAGGCACAACATTTGCCACTCTCCAATCTTCAGACTATCAAAGATTCAAATATCTCGGTTACGGCAATTTCCTCCCTACCTCCCACAATGTCCTGGGATACACTTCATCCAGAGATTTATCTTCCAGCACCTCTTTCTCTGTAATATGCACACTCCTCAAAACATCACTATTTATTTCCCCAAGTTCCCTAATATCCATGCTTTACTCAACAGATCCTTGTGGATCCACACATAGATGACCTTGTTGATCCTTAAGAGGCCCTATTCTCTCCCTTGTTACTCTTTTGCCTTTTATGTTTTAAGAACATAAGAACATAAGAAATAGGAGCAGGAGTAGGCCATCTAGCCCTTCGAGCCTGCCCCGCCATTCAATAAGATCATGGCTGATCTGTTGTGGCTCAGTTCCACTTTCCCGCCCTCTCCCCATAACCCTTAATCCCCTCTCTTATCAAGAACCCATCAACCCTCTTCTTAAAAATATTTAGCGAGGCAGCCTCCACCACTTCAACGGGCAGAGAATTCCAGAGATTCACCACCCTTTGAGTGAAGAAGTTCCTCCTCAACTCCGTTCTAAACCGCCTCCCCTTTATCTTGAGGCTGTGCCCCCTAGTCCTACTGTCTTTTTTGAGCGGGAAGAGTCTCTCCACCTCTATCCTATCCATCCCATTCATCATCTTATACGTCTCAATGAGATCTCCCCTCATTCTTCTAAACTCTAACGAGTACAAGCCTAGTTTATTCAGCCTCTCCTCATAGCTCAATCCCCTCAACTCCGGTATCAGCCTAGTAAACCTCTTCTGCACTCCCTCCAGGGCCAAAATATCCTTGCGCAGGTGCGGCGCCCAAAACTGCACACAGTACTCCAGCTGCGGCCTCACCAATGCCCTATACAGCCGCAGCAAGACCTCCCTACTTTTATATTCAATCCCCCTCGCTATGAAGGCCAGCATCCCATTTGCCTTCCTGACCACCTGCTGCACCTGCAAGCTGGGTTTTTGCGACTCATGCACAAGGACCCCGAGGTCCCTCTGCACCGTCGCCTGCTGCAGTTTTTCGCCACGTAAGTAATAGTCCTTCCTACCATTCTTCCTACCAAAGTGGACCACCTCACACTTGCCAACATTAAATTCCATTTGCCATTTCCTGGCCCATTCGCCCAGCCTATCTAGATCCTTCTGCAGACTCTCCACACCCTCCGCACAATTTGCCTTTCCCCCAATCTTGGTGTCATCAGCAAATTTCGACACCCTGCACTCGGTTCCCTCCTCCAGATCATCTATATAAATGGTAAATAGCTGAGGCCCCAGCACCGACCCCTGGGGCACCCCACTAGTCACCAACCGCCAATCCGAATAGCACCCATTGACCCCCACTCTCTGCCTCCTATAGAAGCTCTTTGGATTCTCCTTTGCCTTATCTACCAAAACAATCTCGTATCCCCTGTTTGCCTCCCTGATTTCTCCCTTACCTCTACTCCCACATCCCCTGTACTCTTCAAGGGATTCACTTGATCCCAGTTGCCTTTGCATATCAATCTGCCTCCTTCTTCTCCTTGACCAGGGCCTCAATATCTTGAGTCATCCAGGGTTCCCTACTTCTGGCAGCTTTGTCCTTCACTCTAAGAGGAATGTGCTTACTCTGACCCTGGTTAACACACTTTTGTAAGCCTCCCATTTAACCGGACATCCCTTTGCCTTCCCACAGACTCCCCCAATTAACTTTTGAAAGCTTCTGCCTGATATCATCAAAGACCTTTTAAGGAAAGGAAACCACAGTCATGAATGATAAAGAAACAATCTGAGCCTGGAGCAGACTGAGATTACAAAAGCAAAGTACTGCTGGTAATCTGAAACAAAAACAAAAAATGCTGGAGATACCCATGAGATCTGACAGCAGCTATAGAGAGCGAAACCTGTGACCTGAATTCTGTTTCTCTCTCCATTGATGTTGCCAGGCACTCTGTTAATTGAAATTGCCCAACTTCAACCTGGGCTTCCACTACAGTACTCGAGGTTGGATAGTTTCTGCTTGGGATAAGTGGTTTAAGGCTTGCTTGAATGTAGGACCCCTGTTGGGGCATGCAGCCACTCAGCAGTGCATTTAGCACTTGATGACATGCCTCAATAATTTAAATCAGCAGGCAGCAAGAGTTTGCGATCTGCCTGCGTTACTTCAAATGGGAACGGAGCAATATTATCCCTGCACCTGTTTTGAGGTCTGTCAGATGTTTAGCCCGAAGCATTTTAATTGTATTTTTTTATGTATCTTTACCAATTTTAATGTTGTTTCAGGTTAGCACTTAGCGAAATACTTTGGAATGTTGGTCTGGAGAAAGAAAGTTTGGGCCCCAAAGAAAATCAGATTCCAGCCAAAGATTTTGTAGGCTGCTGACATTGATGGTTACATCTAGGATTGAGATTCCTTAACTTCTCATTCTTCAATAATATTGGTAATTGCACTGGAAATCACAGAAAATTCTTCCAAGTTATTAAATTATTCCCTGCTCTGAGTGGTCTCTCTCATGCTGTCCGTAGCCTACCCAGCCCCAATTCCCAATCCGTGCAAATTTGAAAAATGTCTTGGATTTTTTTAATGAAATCATAAGGTGAGTGTTTAAATCTTTTATCTGGCATTCAGAGGTATTCTTTAATTAAATGCCCATTCTGAAACATTATTTTTCCTCAGTGGTGCAGATGAAGGCTAGGGGAATAGATTTCTGCTTAATCTTTAAATTCATTTCATTTCAGAAAAAGACTTAGCCTACCATTTGAAACTGAAGCAACACAAGTATTTCAACCACCGTCTACCAGCTTTTCCTGTCGACACTAAATACCTTTTATACCAATAAATATTCCTCCCATGGCTTTGGTATTTATCTAGTGTGGCGTTGCAATTTCATGCAATGTAACCTTTTGAACTTGAATATGTTTTGCTGTAAATGTGATGGGAGAGGTTACTGTAATTCAATTTTGAAAATCTATATGAATGGTTAGTGTTGTTACAATAGGTTGCCTTCCCAAAATGGCATTATCCTTGTAACTGTCCCACTGACACTACGTACATTTCCTTTCCAAATATTTAACACTTTTTTTAAGATTACTTTTCAGATTACTGGATTTGAAGTAAAATGCTGATTAGGATTGTAGGTTTCACCTCAGCCTGTACCCTACCTTCCTGAGGTTTGCAAGATTACGATGAGTGTCAGATACTTTTGAGTGATTACCTCTGACCAAGGGTCACCCTGACTCAAAACGTTGGTTCTATTCTCTCTCCACAGATGCAGTCAGATCTGGTGAGATTTTCCAGCATTTTTTGTTTTGTCTGAGGGATCAGATGTTAGTTTACATTAATACTGCTTCCAAGAACCAAGTACCCACAAAAAAGCATGTCAAACGATGGTCTTGAGATCAGTTGATGCTGAACAATGGAGAACTATTTGTCAGAGCTCACTGCAGTCTCTTACATATCTTATTCCTCGATGTCCATTGGAAACACAGGCCTCAAATAATGTTGGTGATTGCAATGTCTTTGGCTTCTTTTTTGCAAAAATATACTTTTATTCACAAACCATCTAAAAGAACATTAGAAAACATTTCAAAATAGTCACCACTATGCAATGATGTTCAAATTTTCTACATAGATCTTGTTGTAGAGGAGATGCTTCAAAACAATTGTGATTGATGAGATATTCTCCATATACATTCAATATGAGTCATATTGCCCAAGGGTTCTTTACAAATTTCAGCCCTTCGCTGTCCTGGACCTTTGCATAGTTTTAGGCTAATGGTGAGAGATTTAAAACAGGAATGAAGAGGGTTCTATGGTATTCTCTTTAGTGCAATGGACACCAGAACACTAAACAAATTTGAGGTGAAGATAGACAGGTTTTTAATTAGTAGCGGGATGGAGGGTTGTGGGGAATGGCCAGGAAGATGGAGATAAGGCCGAGATGAGATCAGCCATGATTGTATTGAATGGCGGAGCAGGCTCAAGGGGTTGAACTGTCTACGCTTGCTCCTGGTTCTTATATTCCCCATTGCATCAGTAAGGCAGCTGCCCCAAACTTTAGTCCATCCCTCAATGTATAGTCCTGATGTTGGAATGTGCCAGTCTGCAGCTCTCAGTCAAGAACAACTCTTTGCATTGGAAGACCAAGTGCTGGGCAGACCAAAGAGCATCTGTCACTGAGTTGATGACCAGCTGCAGTTAATGTTTGTCTTGGTGTGCGTCCCTTGAATAGCCCGTAGAGCATAGATTATTGCTCGCCTTGAACCCCAACAAAATAAAAAAACAAGATGTGGAGATGCTGGCGTTGGACTGGGGTGGGCACAGTAAGAAGTCTCTCAACACCAGGGTAAAGTCCGACAGGTTTATCTGGTATCGCAAGCTTTCAGAGCACTGCTCCTTCATCAGATGAGTGCATTTCTCTCCAGACCTTGTTTACAAAGGTACATTCCATAATGAGGTGGACAACAGCCTCTTCCCCATCACAGCCACTTCAAGGACAACATGAAAATAGGGTGAGGCATGAAGGGAGGATCATAGAATAGAATAGAATCCCTATAGTGCAGAAGGAGGTCATTTGACTTATTAAGTCTGCGCTCCCCACAATCCCACCCAGGCCCTATTCCCATAACTCTATTCATTTACTTTAGCTGGTCCCCCTGACATTAAGGGGCAATTTAGCATGGTCAATCCACCAAACCTGCACATCTTTAGACTGTGGGAAGAAACCAGAGCACCTGGAGGAAACTCACGTAGACACAGGGTGAACATGCAAACTCCACACAGACAGTGATCCGAATTCAAAATTGAAGCTGGGTCCTTGGCACTGTGAGGCAACAGTGCTACTAATGTTTCTTCTTAAAGATGTTTATCTTAAAGATTTCCAAAGTTTTTGCTTCTGTCACTCAGAAACCTGCTAGAGTGTTGGAAACATATATCCCGAAGATGACATGTTACGCATGGGATAGATGATAAGTAGATATGGCAAAATGTAATTTTGGTTCCATAGCATTCCAAGGATTCCAGAAAACAGTGATTCTTATTCATTATCCATCAAACATTTCAAACATAAATAGTGGGATCTAATTCTTCTCAACCTGACTGTATGAAAAATGGAGCAATTGGTATGCTAGACATGGTAGGTATGTTTGATGGTAAACACAGTGCCTGCTTCTGAAGGACACTGAATTCTTGTGAGACGGCCGTCAAACATTTATGCCAGGATCACTTGTCCTCCCACGGCCTTTTTAAGCTTGTGAGTTTACTATCAAATAAATCGGTTGGATTTAAAACTGGTGTTGTCAGACTTTTTACTGTGTTTACCCTTTTTATGTTACCAGAGTACAACTGGTAGGTGATGTAAGTCTCCTTCTGTTCACTCCACTCCATAACTCCCATCTCCAGGCAATCAGTGGCATCACAGACCTGAAACTAAATATTTGAATTAAGAGAACCAGTTTGAGAGCAGTAAATATGAGGATCCAGCCTCTTCTGTTTCCATTCATACAGTGAAAGATCAATGTGTTGCACAGTGGAGCCTAAAATGATTGCTCTACATTTAAGTTGAGAGCCAATGTACATATTCAGGAAGAATACAATAAGATGGGATTAAAATGTGTACAAACTTATTACTGCAGACGTTACGTTGATTCAGTTTACAGGAGAATTTTGGTTTCTGTACAATTGCTATGGATTCAAATACAGAAACAAAGTTCAGATGCAATCAATTCATTATGTCAGAGTTTGTAAAGTAATATTTTATATCCCAATGTAACTTCAAGCTAGATTTTAACATTAACTTTCCACACATTGGTCAACTTGTAAAGCAACATGAATTTTAATCCTAAAACATACAATATAGTATGGTTCCTTCACAGTGATGCGGCATGAGTAATTTAATAATTAATTTGCATAGAAAGAATAATGCACATTCTTTAAATACTGATTCAGCCACATATTTTTGGAATTCTGTATATTAGACTTGGAATAGAAAGTGAAAATAGTTGCCATTAGTCTGAGGCTGACAGAATTTTTACACAAGCTCTAGCTTTGAAATTGCCATGTGGGATCTGTTATCTAAATTACTAGCCTAATAACATAACCACTACAGGACCAAATCCTTCAGAGGGTGCCACACCACTCCTCA
The DNA here is from genome assembly GCF_965287045.1 of Carcharhinus amblyrhynchos. Taxonomy (NCBI): domain Eukaryota; kingdom Metazoa; phylum Chordata; class Chondrichthyes; order Carcharhiniformes; family Carcharhinidae; genus Carcharhinus; species Carcharhinus amblyrhynchos. Next base: position 94,268,705 of record NC_137326.1, on the reverse strand, counting down.
TAGACATTAGAGATTTAAGACAGCAGTGTAAACAGTTAATATTTCTGCAAACTCAGCCAAATCCAATAGAAATCAATCAACAACTGATCTGAAATGGTGGCTGTCCCCTATAGCACAGGAGGGAGGTGCTTCCTGCTGCTGAATGCATGGTCATCTATGTGGGGTTAAGAGAAGCATTGAGGCTGAAAATGGCAGCATTGGCATCAAATCAACATTGCATAGTGAATGGTGTCACAATCTGCAAACTCTGCATATCTCCAGTGTAAGCTCCTTCTTCTCGCACTAAAACCCACACCAAAATGGAATCTCAAGCAGCCAGCACCAGAAATGTGTGCATGAGTACTGAATGCCATTTGGAACTGAAATGGCAATCAGGCACTAGACAACCAAGACATCTGGTTAGGTACATTAGCCATGTTAAATTCTCCCTCAGTAAATATTTCAGTATACCCAAACAGGCGCCGCAGTGTGGTGACTCAGGAATTTTCAAAGTAACTTTGGGACATGGGCATCACTGACTGGACAGCATTTATTGCCTATCCTTAGTTGCTCTTGAGATGGCGTGGTGAGCTGCTTTCTTGAGATGCTGCAGTCCATGTGCTATGGGTTGACACACAATGCCATCAGGGAGGGAATTCCAGGATTTAGATCCAGCGACTGCGAAGGAATAGCAATATATTTTCAAGTCAGGATGGTGAGTGGTTTGGAGGGGAACTTGCAGGTGGTGGTGTTCCCATGTCTCTGCTCCCCTTGCCCTTCTAGATGGAAGTAGGCATGGAAGGTGCTGCCTAAGATCTTCGGTGATTGCTGCAGTGCATTTTGTAGAAATATACACTGCTGCTTCTGAGTATCGGTAGTGGAGGGATTGATTGTTTGTAGATGTGGTGCCAATAAGAACATAAGAACATAAGAAATAGGAGCAGGAGTAGGCCATCCAGCCCTTCGAGCCTGCCCCGCCATTCAATAAGATCATGGCTGATCTGTCGCTGCTCAGTTCCACTTTCCCGCCCTCTCCTCATAACCCTTAATCCCCTCTCCTATCAAAAACCCATCAACCCGCGTCTTAAAAATATCTAGCGAGGCAGCCTCCACCACTTCAACGGGCAGAGAATTCCAGAGATTCACCACCCTTTGAGTGAAGAAGTTCCTCCTCAACTCCATTCTAAACCGCCCCCCTTTTATCTTGAGGCTGTGCCCCCTAGTCCTACTGTCTTTTTTGAGTGGGAAGAGTCTTTCCACCTCTATCCTATCCATCCCATTCATCATCTTATACGTCTCAATGAGATCTCCCCTCATTCTTCTAAACTCTAACGAGTACAAGCCCAGCTTATTCAGCCTCTCCTCGTAGCTCAACCCCCTCAACTCCGGTATCAGCCTTAGCCAATCAAGCGAACTGCTTTGTTCTGAATGGTGTCAAGCTTCCTGAGTGTTGTTGTAGCTGCACTCATCCAGGCAAGTGGGGCATATTACATCACACGCCTGACCTGTGCCTTGTAGATGATGGATACGCTTCATTGCAGTGTTAATGTAAGCCTACTTGTGACACTAATAAATAAACTTTAAAACTAAATTTTCACTTTAATAATTCCAAACTTTGGTAGGCACAAAAAAACGTTGGGATAAATCATTTAATGATTTCTTAGTTTTAAGTTATGATGTGAAGACATGGCTGACATGGGTATATGTTATGTTTTGTGCAATCTATTATGATCTGCATGGTACAAAAACATACATTTATTTTTAGAAGCTTTTGAAGGTCTATCCTCCATCAGATAGTCAATGTTAGTGACATGTGGAGACCTGAATGTCCAATAAAACTCCTGCATGATCATCTCTCTTAGTCTAGACTTAACCAGTACATCATCTATTTGTGGCCAAATAAATGTGGAATGAATTGCATATACCGTGAATGTGAGTTCATGGAAACAAAGGAAGTTGGATGACTTCCCAAATGTGATTAACATACCTATGTATTGAGGTAGTTGGCTCATTGCAGATTGTATTACCCAGTCATCCTGGTCTTCTTGAGCTTGCTTGATCACCAAAAGATAATGACTGAGGAAGTTCCCAGGAGTTTTCTTTTAAATTAGCCTAATTTGTTTTTTGTTGATTCTCTCTTTTTTGCCTCTCCCAGGAAGAATGGCTGCATAATGTGAGTCACTGACAGACTATTGTTGAAGATACACCATGCCACAACAGGTAAGGTCCAATGGGCTAGCTCATTTTCATTTGTCCTTCTTTTTCATATATTCGCATCTTAACCAGAGGCTTACTCACCAAGCACCTTGCCTCCGTAATTGGCTCCCTTCACTGGAGATGTACGTAACTGTGTAATTATAGTTATAAACTTAGCATTTCTGGAAAGTCCATTGAAATCAGAATGACTGCAGAACTGGAAGGATGATGCAATGACCAATTCCCATCTTATCTTCTATATTTTCCATATTCTATACTTCTTCAGTAAATGATTCATTAAGAGATTTAGAGGAGGAGAAAAATCATGTGAAAAAATTAACACCAATAAATACCTTTTGTTTAAAGTAAGATACATAGAAAAGAAATGTTTCCATGATTAGCAATATCCTCTGCAATGTACTTTATGAAGCGTTATTAGCAAACCCTACCAACTTTAGTAAGTAACTTTATTTGCCTCACTTGGTTATGATTTTTAGTATCTTAATGTTTGTATAATTCTCTTCATGTGGTTTGAACATTTATGTTTAGAATGTAAATATAGCTATTGCGAGCTTTGGGCAAAATATTACTAAAAAATGGCAGAGTGCTGTTTCCGGTGAGAAAACCAATGTGTTTCTCTTCAGAGCAACCAGTCATTTTTTTTTTCTCCAAATCTTACGACTCTCTGCCAAAACATATCACGCCATCATGGGGTGGGTGGGTGGGGGGAGTGGGGTGGGAAGGGGCAGCACCAAACATACCGGCAAAACCCGGCTGCACAGAGATTGGGATGCCATCTTTAAAGGAATCCTTCCTCAGAGCCTGAGTAAACCTGTCCACCACCCCCAGCCCACCGTGGTGATCTCAGAGGTCCCTTCCCTCCCCAATGCCATTCAGAGTTAACACTTCTCTACCCACCACACCACCCCCCACTGATCACCAGCCCCTTCTCTCCCCGAGCCACCCACCCACTGATTATCGACACCTTCTCCCTGCCTCCCCCACAATCTGAGCTGGCACCCAACTCCATGCCCACCCCCCCACCCCCCAACGATCATCATCAGCATCCCCAGCTCTTCCATGAGCTCCTACCCACCACCCTATCAAAATGAATTCCCCCCTCCCCTCCCATGTTACAACTGGGGCCTGCTCCTTGGCATAGATTGGCACTGGGTGCCAGTCTGGCAGTGCCAAGCTCTGCCAAGGGGCTGTGCCAGGGAGCATTGCCAGGTCATTGCGTGGCCATATCCCTTTCCCCCGATGTCTATCCTTCCCTTAATGACACCGGGAGACCCCCACTACAGGTCACATCTAGGTTCACTTGTTTTAAATGGCACCACCATGATGGTACACTGGTGCCCTCTGAATGTCTGGTCAAGGGTGGGGGGGGAGTCCAGAGAGAGAGCTTGTTAGTGACATGCTGATGTATTAAATTGAGTTTACTGTGGTCCACAGCATTTCTCACACCACTCCACCAGTGAGGCATCAGTAAACTCGGAATTCAGAAACTCAGCAACACAAGTTGCATTCTACTGATTGTAAGTACCTGCTGCCATTCCTGCAGACAGAGACTGCAGGCTCAAAATTACCTCTCCTTTGTCTGTAAGATACATTCAAATCAAACAGAATCTATGAGTTATTCCTCAAGCTCTCTGATGGTTTTCTCCACTAATCAAACTAACTGTGGTTGGGACCAGAGAAAACACATTACTTTCTGCCCATCTAGTTAGTGTTGAAAACTAAAGGATCAGAGAACAATAATCAAAAGCAAAATGGCTTATTTTTCATACAAACATGCATGGGACACTTCAGAATAGCTTTTAAGTAAAATGTTGGAACTAAAAATGTTCCTTTTTAATGATGCTTCCTGCCTTCGACTGTTGGACGCAAGCTGATATTTATAATCTGCTTAATTGAACCATGAAATACCAAACAAAACAAAAAGACATCTAGAATTTCACTCACTGTGGAAGTATGAAAACAGGAATATTGTATTCTGTCTATTTAGGGCAGCGAAGGTGTTCCTTGGGATTTATACAACTCAATCTGAAGCTAGCCTTTTAAATATTTTGTTTACAGGAGACCTTACACAGGTTTTTTTTCCTTTTGTTTAACTATTGCAATTTTCAACTGTTTTAGAAAAAAATGTAATTTTGGAAAATCTTCTGTTAAAATGAAAGTGTCTTCAACTCTATCAATCTGTGTTCAATTTGAACACAGCAATAATTTGTAAATACAAATTCTTTTTTCACATGGGAAAATGTCTCAAGGTGCTTAACACTTAAGGAGGAAATAGTAGACATTGAGCAAGAGTTGGACAAAAGTATTATTGGTTGGGTAACAGTCTGGTTAAAGTGCAGTTTTTAACAGTTCAGGGGCATGGAGCTGGAGGAAGTTCTCCGGGTAGAATAGGATGAGGTAGTTAATGAATGTGTAAGCAGCCTGAGGATTTTGAAATTAATATGCTGGGGGCTGGAAATCCAACAAAAACTGGGAATGCTGGTTGAGTTGGACTTCGTACGGAGAAGTATAAGGCAGCTGAATTATGGGGCTAGAACTACCTTCTGGGTTCAGGAGCTAGACGTTGAGAGAACTTCCAATCCCCATTATGTTGGCAGTAGTCTCCCAACATCTTGGGGTGACTCCTGATATTAGAAGATATAAAATTAGAATGAGGCTCCAGCAACTAGACTGGAATTGCAGAAGGCATTCCTTTCACAGAGCAGCCTTTGGCCGCAGTCGTGGCTGTCAAGTGTGGCAGCTTTGGTGGTTGGGTTGTTTAAAAAGCCCACTAGAGTACTGCCCCCATGGTGTGCCACAAAGAGGCTGCCTCCTCTCACTGGCTGTGTTTCGGCCAACACAGGGGTCCCCACTTGTCGATTGGAAGAATCCAGCATTGGGTTGCTGTCCTGTTTCCAACCCAACATTTTCAGAAGGGCCTTGGATCAGAATCATGGTGACAAACTGGCATGTCAACTGGTGGCCATTGACCTCTACCCCTTCTCCCATCAGACTTTGACAATTCATCCAATAGAGTTGGAGTTTATATAAAACAAAGCTCAGGAAGTTGGTCAGGAAGAATTGGAGGTAAAATGTAGGGGTTGGATGGAAAAGATGGGATTTTCTGGTTGGGTTGAGGTCGAGTGATATTGTAGAGGTGGAAATTAGCAGTCTTGATGATTTATACAATATACAGTTTGACAGTCAGCTGAAAGACAAATAGAATACCAAAGTTATGCATTATTCAACATTGTTCTGCGAACACTGAATGTAATCTATTGCAGAGTCAAATAAACATAATCCTTGAAGTTATTTCTGATGGAGCCTGAGATTCAGAATTAAACGATGGTATATATGGTTTTTAAAATATTTATTCCTTGAATATTGATGATGTTAGCAAGGCTGCATTTAATATTCATATCTAGTAGCTCTGTGTATGAATAGGTGATGGATTGTCTTCTTGAACTACATTGTGTTTACAATGTTGAATAGGGAACTCAAACACAGCAACAATGAAAGAACAGCAAAGTGTTTCCCAGAGGTAAGACTAAGGTAACTTTATTTTCAATACATTATTTTCATCTTTCTCAGTGACAGAATTTACATTAACTAGGAAATGCTGTCAAAATAAGATTAGTAAGAAGTCTTACAACACCAGGTTAAAATCCAGCAGGTTTATTTGGTAGCAAGAGTCACTAGCTTTCGGAGTGCTGCTCCTTCATCAGGTGAGTGGGATTTCAGATCACAAATAGGGCGTATAAAGACACAAACTCAATTTATAAAATAATGGTTAGAATGGGAGTCTTTACAGGTAATCAAATTTAAAGATACAGACAATGTGAGTGGAGAGAGGGTTAAGCACAGGTTAAAGAGATGTGTATTGTCTCCAGCCAGAACAGTTAGTGAGATTTTGCAAGCCCAGACAAGTCGTGGGGGTCACAGATGATGTGACATGAACCCAAGATCCCAGTTGAGGCCATTCTCATGTGTGGAGAACTTGGCTATCAGTCTCTGCTCAGCGACTCTACGCTGTCATGTGTTGTGAAGGCCGCCTTGGAGAACGCTTACCCAAAGATCAGAGACTGAATGCTCATGACCGCTGAAGTGCTCCCCAACAAGAAGAGGACACTCCTGCCTGGTAATTGTCGAGCGGTGTTCATTCCTCTGTTGTCATAACACCTGCATGGTCTCCCCAGTGTCCCATGCTTCAGGACATCCTTTCCTGCAGCGTATTAGATAGATAACATTGGCTGAGTTGCAAGTGTATGTACCGTGTACCTGGTGGACGGTGTTCTCACGTGAGATGATGGCATCCATGTCGATAATCCGGCATATTTTGCAGAGGTTGAGTGGTGTCATGGTCACTGTTCTCCTGAAGGCTGGGTAGTTTGCTGCAGACAATGGTCTGTTTGAGGTTGTGCAATTGTTTGAAGGCAAGGAGTGGGGATGGCCTTAGTGAGATGTTCGTCTTCGTCAATGACATGTTGAAGACTCCAGAGAATATATTGCAGCTTCTCCGCTCTGAGGAAGTACTGAACGATGAAGGGTACTCTGTCCGTTGTGTCCCATATTTGGCTTCAAAATAAGATTATCCAGGTGATGCAATGTTCTGTGCACAACAGGCATCCATATTGTGAACAAGAGAGAATTTAATCATCGTTCCTTAACATTCAATAATGTTACCATCGCTAAATTTCCCATTAAAAATATCCTGGGGATTACCATTGACCAGAAAATTAACTCAACTAGTTATATAAATATTGTGGTGGCCAAAGCAATTCAGAGGTCAGGAATTATTTGGCTAGTAACTGACTTCCTGACTCCCCAAAGCCTGCCCACCATCTACAAGACACAAGTGAAGAGTGTAATAGAATACTCTCCACTTACCTGAATTTCTGCAACTCCAACAACAAAAAATGTCATTTCCATCCACGAAGAAGCAACCTGCTTGATTGGCGCCCCTTCCACATTCTCTTCTCCACTGAAGAACCATGACAGCAGTGTATACCACCTACAAGATACACTGCAGAAACACACCAAGGCGACTTAGACAGCACTTGCCAAACCATTCAGAAGGAGAAGGACAGTAGACACATGGGAACACCACTTTCTACAGGTTCCCTTCCAAACCACTCATCATTCGGACTCGGGAAATATGTCATTGTTCCTTCACTGTCTCTGGATCAAAATGTTGAAATTTCCATTCCTCCTTCCTCCTTCCTCCCCCCTCCCCCACCACCCCCACCCTAACAGCACTATGGGTATATCTACACCATATGGACTGCAGTGGTTAAAGAAGGTAGCTCATCATCATCATCATCATCTCAAGGGCAATTTAGGAAGGGCAAAAAATACTGGCCTAGCCAGCAATGTCCATCTCATAAATGAATTTAAAAGGTGATACTGTTGTGTCAATTATTCGCAAAGCAACTGTGAAATTGAATAACTAAAGACCTGCCTTTATATGGTGCTTTATCATATCTTTGCACAAGAACATAAGATCTAAAAGCATGATAGGCCATCAGGCACTTTAAGCCTGCCCCACCATTCAATACAATTATGGCTGATCTATGCCAGCCTCAAATCCTTTTCTGTACCATTTCCCCATAGTCCTCTATTCCTCGATCTATCAAATACTTATCCATCTCCACTCTAAATACTTCAAACGACCCAACCTCTATTACTCGTTTGAGGCAGATAATTCAAGATTAAATCACCCTCTGTGAGAAGAAATTTCCATGCACCTCAGATTTCAATGACCAACTCTTCATCTTGTAGCTATATTGCCTTGCTCAAGACTCTTCCACTAGTAAAAACATCTCACCCTGTCAAGCCCCCTCAGGAGCTTGTATGTTTGAATAAGATCACCCCTCCCTTTTATAAACTCCAAGGAATAGAAACTCAGACTATTTAGTCTCTCTTAATATGACAATCTTCTCATCCCAGGAATTAGCCTGGTGATTCTCCTCTGGGCTGCCTCCAATGTTACTATATCCTTTTTTTCAGTAAGGGGCCCAAAACTATATGCAACATTTCAGGTGAGGCCTCACCAACACCCTGTACAATTACAACAAACTTCCCTATTTTTAAGCTCTAACCCCTACACAATAAAGAGCAAAATGCCATTTGCCTTCTTTACTACTTATTAGTCTTGCCTACTAGCTTTTAATAAATAAGAAGAATGAAGGGAGATTTGATAGAGGTGTATAAATTTATGATGGGTATAGATAGAGTGAATGCAAGCAGGCTTTTTCCACTGAGGCTAGGAGAGAATAGAAACTAGAAGACATGGGTTAAGGGTGAAGGGGGAAAAGTTTAAAGGGAATATTAAGGGGTGGGGGTTCTTCACACAGAGAGTAGTGGGAGTGTGGAATAAGCTGCCAGATGAAGTGGTAAATGCAGGCTCACTTTTAACATTTAAGAAAAACTTGGAAAGGTACATGGATGAGAGGGGTGTGGAGGGATAAGGTCCAAGTGCAGGTCAGTGGGACGAGGCAGAAAAATGGCTCGGCACAGCCAAGAAGAGCCAAAAGGCCTGTTTCTGCACTCTATGGTTCTAAATAGATAGTGTTTACAGAAGGATGAACAAAATTGAGTTAATTAAATGTGTTAATTTTGTTTCAGCAAAAAAGTAGGCTCATCAATCCAATTGGTTCAGTTGCTGAAACATTTGGCACAACAACTAACCCTATTAGCATAACATTCTATTCTTATGCCCTTTGTGCATATATCTAGCTTTCCTTAAATGAATCTTGTACTATTCATCAAAAAAGTCCTTGTGGCAGCAAGTTTAATGTTAAAGAAGATCATCCTAAATGTTCTATTGGATTTATGGGTGACCTCTTATATTTCTTGGAAAATCTATATAGAATTACAATACTTGCTCTCAGATATATCCCGAAGCATTTCACATACAATAGATTACTTTGAAGTTTACAAGCATCTCGTCTGGCAAAGGACCGGTATTGTTGCAGCATAACCCTACGGCTCTTAAACTCAAACCCCCTGTTAATAAACGCTAACACACTATAAGCCTTCTTCACGGCTCTATTCACTTGAGTGGCAACCTTCAGAGAACTGTGGATATGAACCCCAAGATCTCTCTGTTCCTCCACATTCCTCAGAACCCTGCTGTTGACCCTGGAACCAACATTCGAGTTTGTCCTACCAAAATGAATCACCTCACACTTATCAGGGTTAAACTCCATCTACCACTTTTCGGCCCAGCTCTGCATCCTATCAATGTCTCTTTGCAGCCTGCGAGAGCCTTCCACCTCATCCACTGCTCCACCAATCTTGGTGTTGTCAGCAGATTTACTAATCCACCCTTCAGCCCCTTCTTCCAAGTCATTGATAAAAATCACAAATAGCAGAGGACCTAGCACTGACCCCTGTTGTACTCTGCTGGTAACTAGCCTCCAGTCTGAAAATTTTCCCTCCATTACCACTTTCTGTCTTCTATGATACAGCCAGTTACTTATCCAATTTGCCAAATTTCTATGTATCCCACATCTCCTTATCATCTTCATGAGCCTACCATGGGGAACCTTATCAAACGCCTTACTAAAATCCATGTATACAACATCAACTGCTCTACCTTTGTCCACACACTTAGTTACGTCCTCAAAGAATTCAGTCAAATTTGTGAGGCAGGACTTATCTCTCACAAAACCGTGCTGACTATCCCGGATTAAACTGAATCTTTCCAAATGGTCATAAATCCTATCTCTCAGGACCCTTTCCATTAACTTACCGACCACCGAAGTAAGACTAACTGGCCTATAATTATTAGGGTTATTCCTATTTCCTTTCTAGAAAAGAAGAACAACATTTGCTACTCTCCAGTCCTCTGGCACTATCCCTGTGGACAGTGAAGACCCAAAGATCAAAGCTAAAGGCTCTGCAATCTCATCCCTTGCCTCCCAAAGAGTCTTAGGATGTATTCCATCTGGCCCAGGGGACTTATCGAAGCTCAGGTTTTTCAAAATTGCTAATACATCTTCCCTTAGAACATCTACTTCCTCCATCCTACCAGCCTGGATCACGCATTCCTCTTCAAAAACATGGCCCCTCTCCTTAGTGAACACTGAAGAAAAGTATTCATTCAACACCTCACCTATCTCTTCTGACTCCATGCACAAGTTCCCACTACTATCCTTGACTGGCCCTAACCTCACCCTGGTCGTTCTTTTTTTTTCTCACAAGAGTAAAAAGCCTGGGAGTTTTCTTTTATCTGACCTGCCAAGGACTTCTCATGCCCCCTCCTACCCCTCCTAAGCCCTTTCTTTAACTCATTCCTAGCTACCTTGTAACACTCAAGCGACCCAACTGAACCTTGTTTTTTCATCCTTACATACTTATTCCTCTTAACAAGACATTCAACCTCCTTTGTGAAGCATGGTTCCCTCACTCGGCCATTTCCTCCCTGCCTGCCAGGGATATACCTATCAAGGACACGCAGTATTTATTCCTTGAAAAAGCTGCACTTTTTGTTTGTGCCCATACCTGACAGCTTCTGCTCCCATCTTATGCTTCGTAATTCTTGCCTAATCGCATCATAATTACCCCTGCCCCAGTTATAAACCTTGCCCTATCGTGTGACCCTATCGCACTCCATTGCAATAATGAAGGACACCAAATTGTGATCAATATCTCCAAAGTGCTCTCCCATAAACAAATCTAACACTTGGCCCGGTTCATTACCCAGTACCAAGTCCAATGTGGCCCCACCTCTTGTTGGCTTATCCGCATATTGTGTCAGGAAACTCTCCTGCACAAACGGTACAAAAAGTGTCCTATCCGAACTATTTGACCTATAAAGGTTCCAACCAATATTTGGAAAGTTAAAGTCGCCTATGATAACTACCCTGTGACCTCCACACCTATCCATAATCTGCTTTGCCACTTCCTCCTCCACATATCTATTACTATTTGGGGGGCCTATAGAAAACTCCTAACAATGTGACCGATCCTTTCCTATTTCGAACTTCAGTCCATATTACCTCAGTAGGCAGGTCGCCCTCACTGCCTTTCAGCAGCCATTAAACTATTCTTAATTAACAATGCTACTCCTCCACCTCTTTTACCACCTTCCCTACTCTTACTGAAACATCCCGGAACTGCCAACAACTGCCTGTTCTAACCATGTCTCCGTAATGGCCACAACATCATAGTCCCAAGTACCAATCCACGCTCCAAGTTCACCTACCTTATTCCTGATGCTCCTTGCATTGAAGTAGATACACTTCAATCCACCATCCTGTCTGCCTGTACACTCCTGTGACCTTGGTACCTTCCTCAGTACCTCGCAATCCTCAACACTGGCTTTTGGGCTACATCTCATTTTCCCAACCCCCTGACAAAATAGTTTAAACCCTCCCGAAGAGCAGATGCAAATATCCCTCCCAGTGCCCCTCTGGTTCAGGTGCAAACCACCCTGTTTGTACAGATCCCACCTTCCTGAGAATATGGTCCAATTATCCAAGTAAATGAAACCCTCTCTCCTACACCATCCCTGCAGCCACGTGTTAATCTGCACTCTCTCCCTGTTCCTCAACTCACTAGCACATGGCACCGGCAACAAACCAGAGATGACAACATGCTTTGTCCTAGCTTTCAGCTTCCATCCTAGCTCCCTAAATTCCTGTTTTAAATCGCCATCCCTCTTTCTACCTACATTGTTGGTACCAATGTGCACCATGACCTGCAACTGAAGCTCCTCCCCCTTAAGGATCTTGAAAACACGGTCCGAGACATCACGGACTCTTGCACCTGGGAGGCAGCATACCATCCGTGAGTCTCTTTTGCTGCCACAGAACCTCCTATCTGTTCTTCTAACCATCGCGTCCCCAATTACTATTGCTCTCCTGCACAGGGACGGACTCAGTGCTGGAGATCAGGTCACTCTGCTTACCACTGGTAGGTCATCCCCCTCAACCGAATCCAACACAGAATACTTGTTGCTGAAGGGAACAGTTCTATGTTTCTATTGTATGTGCAGAGTTTACAAAATCATGGAGGGACTAGGTAGTTAATCACATCAGTGGACAGTTACGCCAATCCTACATTAAACTGTAGGCCTGATTCTCCTTAGCGGTGACTTTTTATAATTGCTTTTGCCTGTGAACTGGAATTCTGTAAGCCCATGGGTGATAATGCAAATAATACTTCAGCTCTTTGTTTATCTATTGTTTTATATTTTTTCATGGAGCCAAATAAAAGAGTTGCTTTTTGTTCAGAGATGAATTTTTTTTGAATTCTGGAGTGGACCCAAAATACGCAAGATGGGAATGGACAGGAAGAAAATGCAAGCATACCATAGATATGCTGAGGTGTGACACTCTCCATATGAATATTGGAGTAGAGAAAATAAATGTAGAAGCTGTGGCAATAACGTCTACACAATGAAGGCGTGTTGAACATGTGATGGACTTCTCCAACCTTGAAGGTGTGCAAATGCAAGAACATGTCAAGCTTTCAGTAAAGGGTCTGCAAAATATCTGATGAAAATTAAAATTTCCAAGATAATACTGGACTAGGAAAAATATGAGAACTTAAACAAGTTTGGGGATATCCAAAGGTTCTGAGTTTATCCAAAGTTAGATGGACAAGAGGTAAGGATGGAATTAGTTTGGGTGCTGCTCCGTCAGTTCTCCCAGAAAACGTACAAGCCAAAGCTTAAACACTTACCTCAAACTTTCAAACGTAATCCTGTGAACTTATAACAAGGATGCATCATGATTCAAGTAGAAACTAATGGTCAAGCAGCAGAATTGCTTCTTAATATAGTAAAGGGAAATTTTTCTGCACTCTTTGGAGAAGCACAAAATCAAGCTCAACTGTGGAGCAAAGACCCAGTTGTTTGACAGCAGGAACACGCTGCCAAAACTTCTGGAGATGTACAGGAAGGTGTTCGAGAAAACCCTTGAAATCCCTGACGAGTGGAGGCAAAGCTCGCGATCAAACCTGATAGCAAACTAAGATGCTTCACAGGCAAGAGCTGTGCCTTATGCAATTAAATTGAAGGTAGAAGTAAACTAGAGAAATTATTCAAGGATGGAGTGAAGGAACCTGTAATAATTGATTGGGTAACATCAGTTGTCTAAGTTTTTAATCTGATGGTTCTGTATGTATCTTGCAGGGATTTTAAGATGACAATAAATCCAGTACTGTGAGTCAACTTTGTCATTAATCAAGGACCCAATCACTGGACTGACTGGTGATCAGCAAGATAGACTTGTCCCAAGCATTCCACCAGATGAATGGTAACTGAGTCGTAACCGTTGCTAATGATTGTTAACCACAAGGAATTATTCCAATATAAATGCCTACTATTCAGTAATAACAGCAGCCCCAGCCATGCTCCAGAAATCAGTGGATTAAAATGTTAAATAGCCTCAGTGATAGTCTAATCACAGGCAGAACTGAACAGGAACATTTACATATCTTGGAAGAAACACTGGAGAGTCTAGAGAAATAAACTTCCGCATGAAGAAAGGAAAATGTGAAGTTCTCAAATCTTCCATCAGTTATCAAGGTCACTTAACAGACACTCCACAAAGAACCTAAGAAAATGACAATGACTTTAGATATGCCGAGATCACAGAATGTGTCTCAGATGCAATCATTTTTAGGACCAATTAGTTATTACAGGAAGTTCATCTCAAACCTTAACAACCTTAAGTTTAGAATGATCAGAAATAGTCAACATGGTTTTGTCAAGGGCAGATCGTGCCTTACGAGCCTAGTTGAGTTCTTTGAGAATGTGACTGAGCACATTGACGAAGGAAGAGCGGTAGATGTGGTTTACATGGACTTCAGCAAGGCATTTGATAAGGTCCCCCATGCAAGACTTCTTGAGAAGGTGAGAGGGCATGGGATCCAGGGGGCTTTGGCCTTGTGGATCCAGAACTGGCTTGACTGCAGAAGGCAGAGAATGGTTGTGGATGGGTCTTTTTCTGCATGGAGGTCGGTCACCAGTGGAGTGCCCCAAGGGATCTGTTCTAGGACCCTTGCTGTTTGTCATTTTCATAAATGACCTGGATGAGGAAGTGGAGGGATGGGTTAGCAAGTTGGCAGACGATACGAAGGTTGGTAGTGTTGTGGATGGTCTGCAGGGATGTCAGAAGTTGCAGCGGGACATAGATAGGATGCAAGACTGGGCGGAGAAGTGGCAGATGGACTTCAACGCAGATAAATGTGTAGTGGTCCATTTTGGCAGGACCAATGGGATGAAGGAGTACAATATCAAGGGTAGGAGTCTTAGCTGTGTTGAAGAGCAGAGGGATCTTGGGGTCCGGGTCCATAGGACTCAAATCGGCCTCGCAGGTGGAGGATGTGGTCAAGAAGGCGTATGGTGTACTGGCCTTCATTAATCGAGGGATTGAGTTTAGGAGTTGGGAGGTAATACTGCAACTTTATAGGACCCTTGTCAGACCCCACTTGGAGTACTGTGTGCAGTTCTGGTTGCCTCACTATAGGAAGGACGTGGAAGCTATTGAAAGGGTGCAGAGGAGATTTACAAGGATGTTGCCTGGATTGGGAGGCATGCCTTATGAAGATAGGTTGAGGGAGCTGGGACTCTTCCCCCTGGAGAGATGAAGGTTGAGAGGTGACCTGATAGAGGTTTATAAGATGTTGAGAGGAATAGATAGGGTGGATTCTCCGAGGCTATTTCCCAGGGCTGAAATGGTCGCTACGAGAGGACACAGATTTAAGGTGCAGGGAAGCAAGTACAGAGGAGATGTTAGGGGTAAGTTTTTCACTCAGAGGGTGGTGAGTGAATGGAATTGGCTGCCGTCGGTGGTGGTGGAGGCGAACTCGCTGGGGTCTTTTAAAAGACTTCTGGATGAGTATATGGGATCTAATGGGATTGGGGGTTATAGATAGGTCTATGGCTTAGTAGGTATACAAGTGATCGGCGCAACTAGTGGGCCGAAGGGCCTGTTTGTGCTGTAGTGTTCTATGTTCTATGTTCTATGTAAAAGCAAAATTCTGCAAACAGTAATGAGCAAAATGACTCATTAGTATGTTTTTCAGTGATCTTGGTTGAGGGAGGAATGTTGGCTCCAATATCAGCACAACTCCCTTATCTTGAAATAGTGTCATGACATGTGCAACTCCAGCAGAAAAGGCAGAGGGATATCTTAATAACCCCAGTGATATATTCCAGTATCATACTGTACAGACAAGGGAGGAGAAATAAACTGAAACAGCAATCAGTGTGATGTTTTGGAAAAGTAGATGTGTGTCTATCTTGCCCTATTTAGCACATGGCCAGATTAACAAACTAACAGCATACCTGGGTTTATAAATGAAAAAAAAATCGCCAAAATGTTGCTGCCGTTCACGCCTGTGGGATCTTATACTCGCGCCAATGGAACTGCCAGCATCTGGCGCATCACTTCCCATTGCCACCAAACACGCCGCAGAGAGGGGGAAAAATCCCAGCCATCATATTCACCATTCACCCTGAATCTATATTACATCAGTCCCATTCCGTATACTCAGGAGGATACCATTAAGGATAGTGCACTTCTTGAAGTGTTAAATCAAGTATATTCCTTTAAGGGTTAAATCAAAAATGTAGGTAACAGTTTGTGCATTTGGCTTGTTGTATCAGATCAATCACTGAGGGCCAGGTAGAGAAAGAACTTCTTTTCTACCCTTGGTTGGTATTTCTACTGGGTTCAAATAGTTAAAGTTAGATATTCGGATTATTGCAGGATTCCCTCGAAGAGATTAATGCTCAGTGGGCCGTGAAATTGGGCACCTGTGATTTTCATATCAAGCGGTAAAGTTTCTTTATAAATGGTCTTGGAGTTTGAAATACAACTGGGAAGTTTTTAAAGACTCAACAGCCTCCCAATTCTTAAAAGACAAAGATGACATGAGTGTTCTTTGCAGCTGCTGCCTTTTTTAGTATTTCTGCAGACTGCCCATGTCCTCTAAGTCTTTAGACAATACTCATTGACCAGAACTCCACCACTTCACCCGCACAGAATTGGAATGAGCAAGGATCCAACAATGGAAATTCCATTGACCTCAGGCAGGAATTTCCGGTCTCACTCAAGCGAGGCCATACGATCCCATCAGTTATCTCTGAAAATTCTTGAAAAAGTAACAACCATAACCTGTATTTATATAGCACCTTTAACATAATAAAACATCCCAAGGTTCTTCACAGGTGCATTAGAAAAGAAAATTTGACATTGAGCCGCATAATAAGGTAGATGATAAAAATTGAAATTGAGCACAGACTTTAAGGGCATGTCTTAAAACAGGAAAGAAAGGCAGAGAGTTTCAGAGGAATTTTTAGAGATTAGGGGTGGGATTTTCCAGCCCGTCCCGTCGATGGGACCTTCTGGACCCAGCGTTGGTCACCCCCAGCAATGGCTGCCCAGGCAGCTGGGCGGGCAAGCCACACAAAATGCAATAGACATCGGCAAAACTGGAAAATCTTGCTTAACGTTCCCAAAATCCTGCAGTTCTGATCGATGCTTCCAACTGTGTATGCACAAAAAAAAGAGAGAATGTGGCTCCTCTGCCACATCGCTCCCAGGCCGCATAATGCCTCCACAGATATTCCCCACCTCCGCAACATTACTGAACCCTTATTTCCCCCAACCACTCCTGCCACTCAGACTGATCAGGCACCCCCGCACCCCCCCCACACCATTCCCCCCCACTGATCTCAGGCAGAGTGGCAGTGGAACCCCCTCACTGATCTCAGGTAGAGTGGCAATGGAACCCCACACTTCCCCTTCACTGATCTCAGGCAGAGTGGCTGCAGATCCTCCATCACCCCCCCCACCCCACCAATCTCAAGCAAAGAGCCATTGGACCCACCTCCCCACTTCAAACGATCTCAAGCAGAAAGCCGCTGGATACTCGACATTCACCTCCTCACTAACTGGAGAGCCCAAATTGGACTTTTGTGGAGCATATCTGTTTCGTACCGATTCTGGATGGGCGAACACAGTGGTAAAGGGGGAAGTGCTGGTAAGGATGGGTGTGCAACCCATGAAGTCAATTTAAATGCATTCAAATGCATATAAATGGCCCTCACACCCATTTTGGGTGCGATCCTGAAGCAGCCATTTTCGGCTTGGTAAAGGGGGAACCAGCGCGGAAGCAGACATGGACCACTCTACTCGCCTCTCACCCAACTTTACCAAGCTTTCACACCTGAAAACGGGAGCAACTTTTGGACCCAAAGAGACAGCACAGAGGAATTGTAATTCACCACCACAAAGAAATGCAAGTTTTTTTGAATCTACAACAAGGATTAAGTTGAGATTTCTATTATACCTCTTTCTGTTACACGGCACAGATTGTTCTTCCATGCAAGCTTGTTGGTCTACTGCCAAGAACTTGTAAGGTTATATTAGTCCACTGTTTATA
Organism: Carcharhinus amblyrhynchos; assembly: GCF_965287045.1. Taxonomy (NCBI): domain Eukaryota; kingdom Metazoa; phylum Chordata; class Chondrichthyes; order Carcharhiniformes; family Carcharhinidae; genus Carcharhinus; species Carcharhinus amblyrhynchos. The sequence continues at coordinate 94,251,128 of NC_137326.1, read as the reverse complement.
TCATATCTCAGTACTCAAATACAGTCAGTACAACATGAAAGACTGACAAAGTAATTACATAGCTGTATAAAAGAGTTCCATGACCTGCCAATTGTTTGATCTGTAATGCCAATGCTCTTTAATAAGCTGACATAGTCCAAACAAGGACCTAATATCAAGAATGCAAAGCTACTAATGCAGAAATAATGTGTGCCAGTCCTCAGTAATTGTATTTCTTTGGGATGTTTATCTTTTTATTGCTTCCTAGTCTCTTCCACAGAACATTTTTTCCCTAATCCAGAGTGCAAAGTAACCAATCCAGCACATTACCAGTATTTAACTAGTTGTCAGAAGACATGAATGATTAACCTAGTGAAGAGTTGCTAATCACTATTGTCCTCTGCTAATGTTTTCTCAACATTCCTTTTCTTTATCTAAGGTGGTGAATGTGGGGTGCAATTGGCTTGTCCTCCTCTCTTGGTTATTCTGGGGTAGAATTTCACAGACATTAGACATCTTGTAATTTAGCAAAATGGTTATTCTTTATCAGTGAACCCTAACAACATGAATCATCAGGCCACCTAACCATCACAAATGGGACAGATGTTGTTCTCACCAATGTCTGCATAGAGGCTCTTAACTGGGTACCAGGAAATGCTCAGTAAGTATAATCCTTACTGGATTCCTGCCCCAGGGATGCTGAGGCTCTTTCTGGCCACTTCAGCAGAGATTGGAGATCATGCAATGACACACAGTCAACCTTGGAATAGAAAGCACATCGGCAACTTACTGATACCTTACTCAAAGGACCAAAAGGCCTATTCCAGTTCTTATGTCCTATGTAAATGTAAATTAAATCTTTAGGTGTCAATTCAAATTCGTCATGCCAGGCACTACAGTTGAAGCTGCGACTTTGCCAAATGTCCATCTCTACAGCATAGCAAGATGGTAATGATCTGAAACAGGAATCCTGGTGGATTTTTAAAATCGCTCTTAACCAGTTGCACTGAAATGAATTTGGATGTATCACTCCCAAACTCTTTGAAATTGGCAAACAGTACAAATAACAACTGAGCCTATCTGAATTGTGCCTCAGCAGTTTATTATTTAATGTTCTTGCTCAATAATTGTTGGATCAATTTTCTTAATTTTAAGTACTAACTGAAAATCCCCCATGCTGTAAGCACAGATATGATTCAAATTAAACTCCGATGAGACCAAATCCAGCTGTACGAAACATTAAATATTTTTAATGTAATCATTTCCAGTCACTGATTAGACCATAAAATGTTGTGCAATCTATCTAAAGCAACCTCATTGTGACATTGCAGCCTGGATAATAACTATGAATCATAGTCAGACTGGGGGCAGCAGTTGAGTTGGAGAGATGGAACCGTGAGTGGGAAAACCAGAAGTCTCAGCATTTCAGTTTGTGCAATTTCAATAGAGCAACTTCATTATAAACTGACTTCCAGCTTTGGCACTGAATGCACTAAAATAGGTCTGGAGTGTTTAAAAAGCCATTTCCAGGATTGATTTTGTAGTTGCAGCAAAGGAAAGAAGAAGGGTTGCAGTGGATTCAGAACAGTAAGATTAATAATGCAAGTAGGAGAAAGATAGTCTTTCCCTGCAATGGGAGAAGAAAAAACTTGCTATTGGAATGAAGAGGGTGAGATTGGTAATGGCCCAAGGGGATCAACATTTGGAGCATTTTGCTTTGCTCCACAATTGAGACAGAAAATGCTTTAGTGATCTACCTAGAACAGGAAACATGAGAATAAATTGCACATTCGCTAACATCCTTTTTTTCCCACATCACTCAACCCTCCCTCACTGTCTTATCAAAGCTACTCCATCACATTGCTCTTCATTTCCATTGCCCTCCTATCTTTCTCCTGCTATGCAGATGAGAACATTACTATTGGCATCAATGTAGCATTCGACAGACACCAATGAACTTTAGCAAAATTGAAATGATTGGAGTCAAAGGGGAAAAGCGCCAGTAGTTGGGCTTATGCCTACCACTAATGCCACCAGTTGTTGGACATGATGTGGTGATGCCAGTATTGGACTGGGAAGGGCACTGTAAGAAGTCTCACAACACCAGGTTGAAGTCCAACAGGTCGTAGACAAAGGTCATAGGTAGAAGAGGGCATTCACAATGTTAAAACAGACCTGTTTCCTGTGCTGTGTTGCTCTTTGTTCTTTGATTTGGAACCACAAGCTTTCAGAGCACTGCTCCTTCGTCAGGTGAGTGGTTTGTAAGCCATTCAGCCAATGAGCAGCACTCCGAAATCTTGTGATTCCAGACAAACCTGTGGCACTTCAATCTGGTGCTGTGAGACTTCTTACAACTGTTGGAGTCCAGTCATCACAGCTTTAGGAAATTGTCAAGGCAGCATCCTTGGTGCAGCCATTTCAGTTTTTTCATCATTGACCTTTCTTTTGTCATAAGGTTAGGAGTGAACTGTTCAGTGATGAATCCATTTTGTTTAGTTCCATTCTAAGCTCCTTCAGTAAAGATATTATCTTATGTTAGCCTACAGCAGTCCTGGGACAATATTCAGGTTTGGACAAGCAAGGGACAAGATTCCCTTTAAGGCACTCACCATTCTGACTTGGGCATATTATTAAATTTATTAATTGGCATCTGATCAAAATCGTGAAATACCTTCCCTAACACCAATATGGGAATATCATTATCAGAAAGAGTGCAGCAGATTGAGGAGAAGATCTACCATCATGTTTGTTGGGCACCTCTGCATGGACAATATATGTGGGGTTGCCTCGATCTCCTACACCAAATAACAACAAACAAAAAAAGATGATTTTACTGGATTTTCCTGCTCCGTATTTGGAGATAAATTAGCAAGTCAATTTCTTCTCTCTCTGCATGTAGCTCAGGACATATCACATACTTAGATCAGGGCCCTTGTGATCTCTACAACATAATGCATTTAACCACTAGGTACCCACAGGGAGCGTTGTCAAGATTCACAGTAAGAAAAATGAACTTGTGACAAATGCAATTTAAGTCGGGTTTCTAGCAAAGTAGCAATGTTATTGTAAAGGAACACTGATTAATTTACTGCAAATAGAAAGATTCCATTCTGAATTATTATTACAAACATCAAAAATAGCTGTGTTTGTTAAAATGATGGTGCAATATTGACTAACTTCCACAAAGACACTTGAAAACAACCTCTATATATGTGTACCACTGCTTCTTAGAATGGGGAGGTATGTGGATTCCTATGGGTGGAGTCCCTTCTGAATGCTGACCACACCCCCACACCCCACCCTCATTCCCAATCAAAACACTACCATTTCAGTTGTCTGTACCTTTGATTAAAACTGTTTCTTTTCACCAGACAGATGGATTGCTTGAACCTTCGGCACTTTGCCAGTTTATCATATCTACCATTCTACTGATCTATCCCTGCAGGACTTATCACGCCCCGAGGGCAATCTTACCAAAAAAATTCTAAGTGTCAAATGAGCATCAAAACAGGAGAGAATCGTGCCAAATGTTTGGATGAGTTAAAAATCCAATCTTACAGCACTCTGAGATAAAAATAAAGCGAGGTCTATTTCTTATGAGCAGTGGGAGGGGACTCATCCAAATGCAGGCAGCTTGTAGCAGAGGGCACCACTATGCACGTGCATCTCTCTATTCTGTCACTACCACTGCCTCAAATATAGCTCGGATCTACCAATCACATTCCATCTACCTCCACCCCCGCATTGTCCAGCTGCAAACTCTGCATGGACCAGCCAACTGCAACCCCCTCACCCCCACCAGCCTCCTTCTCCCCTCCCACTTCATGCATGGACTGTTCAATTACCCATCCCCCCTTCCGGTCAGTCACCAATCGCAGTGTGTGCAGAATTCCTTCCTGATGCCGGTTGCAGAATGCATAACGTTCCTCCCTGCCTGTCTATGCTTAGTAAACCCACTCCCAGTAGGCACCGTCCATCAGGCTCCACCCCTTTAGCATTGCCCACTGCCCATACCATGATGCCAGGCTGGCACTGCCAGGTTGGACTGCACAAAGGGTACCCACCCGCCCCTGACCTCCTGGGGGGATGTCAATGGCCTCTAGTCCAACTAGCAATGCCATCACGACAGGTCCCCATTAATGGGGATCATACATAATCCTTGCCACTTAGAAACTTCACCATCTGGGGCTCACTTATAATATTTTGATTCTATTTTACATTGAATTTAAATTATCTTGACAGATATCCAGTACTCGTAAGATCGCAAGAGGCAAGAAATTGGGCATGAATTCAATTTTTTGGCTCTCTCACAATCTTATCGGCTTGCCTCACCAATTGACCAATGGGGCGAGAAGGTAAGACCACCCTCTCTTTGTCTTGTAAATATCTTTAAATCTCTCATTATATCTCATTTTGTCTCCTACATAAATCATTTCTACCCTTTAACCATTCACTGATCCCCAGCTGAACATGACAGGTTATTCTATATATCTTAGCATCTTTCAGCATGTAAAAATTGTGTGGGCTTTTCTTCACCCTCTTTTTCTGCTCCTTCTTGAATGTTATGATTCCTGTAATCTCTTGCTTCTGCAGAAAGGTTTTATATCTGGAATGTCAAACAACACATTTATTCTAAGCAGGTGCTGCCTGAGCTGTTAGGCATTAACAGTTTCAATTTTCTAATTCATTTATGGGATGTGGGTGTCACTGACTAGGCCAGCATTCATTGCCCATCCTGTTGCCATTCAGCAGGTAATGTTGGGCTGGCTTCTGGAACTGCTGCCATGCCTGAGATGTGGGTACATCCACTGTGCTGTTAGGGATGGAGTTCCAGGGTTTTCACCTAACGACAGTGGAGAAATGGCAATAGCTTTCCCCGTTAGGATGAGGAGTGACTTGGAGGGAAACTTCCAGGTGGTAGTGTTCCCATGTATCTGCTGCTTTATCCTTCCCGATGACTGATGTCGAGGGTGGTCACTCTCACCTCACCCCTGGCGTTCAGCTCTTCTGCTCATGCTTGAACCAAGGCAGTAATGAGGTGAGCAGCTAAGTGGCCCTGGTGAAACCCAGACGGAGCATCCATGAGCAGATTATTGCTGAATAAGTGGCGTTTCTTAACACTATTGATGACCCCTTCCATCACTTTGCTGATGATCGAGAGTAGACTAATGGGATGGTAATTGATCAAGTTGGATTTTTCTTGTTTCTTCTGTACAGGACGTACCTGGGCAATTTTTCACACTTCGGGGGAAATGCTAGTGTTGTATCTGTATGGGAAGAGCTTGGCTAGGGCATGGCAAGTTCTGGAACACATATCTTCAGTGCTATTGCTGGAATATTGTCAGAGCCCATAGGCTTGGCAGTATCCAGTGCCTGCAGCCATTTCTTCATATCATATAGAGATCATATAGAGTGAATCAAATTGGATGAAGACTGACATCTATAATGATGCAGGCCTCAAAAGGAGGCTGAGATGGATCATTCACTCAGCACTCTGGCTAAAGATTGTTGTGAATGCTCCAGACTTATCTTCTGCACTGATGTGCTAGGCTTTCCCATGCATTGGATGGGAATGTTTGTGGAGACTCCTCCAGTGAGTTATTTAATTGTCCACAACCATTCATGGCTGAATATGACAGGATGTCAGCAGAGCTTAGCTCTGACCCAGTGGTTGTGGATTTGCTTAGCTCTGTCCATTACTTGCTGCCTTTGCTGTTTGATATGCAAGTAGTCCCATGTTTTAACTTCACCAGATTGACACCCACATTTTTAGTTATGTCTGGTGCTACTCCTGGCATGCCCTCCTGCACACTTCATTGAAGCAGGATTGATTCCCTGGCTAGAACAAGGGATATGCCGGACCATGAAGTTGCAAATTGCGATTGAGTACAATTCTGCTGCTGATGATAAACAGTGCCTCATGGATGCCCAGTATTGAGTTGTTAGATCTGTTTGAAATCTATTTCATTAAGTATGATGGTAGGGCTACAGAACACAATGGGAGGGTATCCTCAATGTGAAGATAGGATTTGTCTTCACAGGGATTGTGCAATGGTCACTCCTACTGATACTGTCATGGACAGATGCATCTGCAGCAGACAGGTTGTTGAGGATGAGGTCATATATTATTTTCCCTCTTGTTGGTTCTTTCACCAACTGCCACAGACGCAGTCTAGCAGCTCGGCCAACTCAATTTGTAAGGTGCTCTTTAGCCACTCCTGGTAAAGGATGTCGAAGTCCCCCACCCATATTCTGTGCCTTGCCACTCTCATTGCTTCCTCCAAGTAATGATCAACATGGTGGCATATTGATTCAGCAACTGGGGGGGATGGTATCTGGTAATCAGCAGGAGGTTTCCTTGCCCATGTTTGACCCCATGGGACTTCATGGGGGTCAAAGGTCAATTTTGAGGACATCCCAGGGTAACTCCCTCCTGACTGAATACCACTGTGCTACTTCCATTGCTAGGTCTGTCCTTCTAGTGGACAGACCTATCCAGTAATAGTGATGGTGGTGTCTGGGATATTATCTCTCAAGTATAATTTCACGAGAATGATTACAGCAAGCTGGTGCTTGACTTGTCTGCGAGACAGCTCTCCCAGTTTTGTAAGAATGACTTTGCAGGACAGTTGGGTTTGCTGCTGTTATTTTCATTGTCTAGGTCAATGCTGGGTGATAGGTCTGGTTTAATTCCTTTTTGTTTTCTTTATAGTGATTGAATACAAATGAATGGCTCACCAGACCGTCATAGGGGATATTTAAAAGTCAAACACATTTCTGTCAGTCTGGAACCCTGATGTGGAGATGCCAGCATTGGACTGGGGTAAACAGTTTAGAGCCCACCAGTTTCTTATGTTCCTGTTTCTGGAGTATGGGATGTTTGTTAGTGAATCAATGACAGAAAGTTTGGCTGTGCATTTTTCACTTGTTTCCAGTACAATAATGGAAAACTATAGAGGCAGAGGAATATGTGAAGATCAAATATTGTTTTCAATCACACTTTTCTCAGGAAGTCTAAGGCTGCACTTCTGTGACAAGACCTATATACTCAGATATCAGCATCTGAAATCCAAGGTCAGATATTAAAATTTCAACAGGCGTCTAGCAAACTGAACAATCAAGTCAAGATCAAACGTAAGTTTAAATAGCTCCTTCAAAAGCTTTAGAAGTATCTTTTTGTTTTAAAGCAGTCAATGTTTACTTCAGCACTGGTCTGCCGCCGTAGTTACGTCAATGAATTCTTCAAATGTAGATAAATGTACAGTTGTACACATTTGGGCAGGAACTGATGACCTTCTGGGGAGACTTACCTTGAGAAGGATATTGAATGACTGGAGACGTTTTTGTTGGAATAAAGCTTTCTGGAAAAGCAGAGAGCTCTAATTAATGAAGGGAGACTCTTTCAGCTCAACCTATTTTCTCTGGACAAAAGATTGTGAAAGAACATGATCCAGGGTTTAAATGCTATGGAACGTGGATTAGGTAGGTTTTAGCAAGTTATTTAATTTAGACCGTGAGCGCAAAGATTCAAAATGAGCAGATCTCAAGTGACACTGGAACATAGAAGTTCTTGCATTTCCTCACGAGTAGTAAATATGTGCAATTGGCGCCCTGCAAAAAAGCAACTAATCTACACAGCTTCAACTCCTTAAAGGTTGTCTGTCCTTTGTGAAACACAATGGAGCCGATTTTCCTGACCTTTGCCCTTGTGATCCATTTTTGCTGACACTAATCTTAGAAAGAGCACCCTTACATTACTCCAGAGTTTTCTTGATTGAAAGGGAGTGGCAGAGTTGAGCCAGCACACAAAATTGACGTAAACTGACAGCAGACATGCAAATTATATAGGAGGAGGAATTTTCACCCATTTGTCTCATTTTCCTCATCCATACCCTACTTCGGGGCAATGTGGTTGTTTTTACACTTACTCTAATGGATGTTTCTTGATGTACAACATAAAGTCATAAGATAAAAGTTCATAAGAGTGTTTTTTTTTGTCTCCAAAGTTTTCCTCTTCTTTCCTGAGTGCACTTGGCTCTCAGGCTGGGTGCAGTTCTGCCAGTATTACCTGCCCTGTGCAACTCCATTTGACCATGAGTCTATCTCAATGATAAATATTGAGAAGCTGTTGAACTGTGGGAGTATATCATTGCTGTTCCTGATCTCATTCTGAACCAGGATTTGTGCATGTGCATTTTCCAACACAGATTACTGGGAAGCAATTTGGCAGGAATGCTGATTTCTCTTCTACCTCCACCCCCTGTCCCCATATTCCTCATTGAGGCCAACTGTACTGCCCCTCTGTCATTCCAACCGAAATCAGTCAACCTAATGTGAACAGACACCAGTCTGCACTGGAGTTACCAACTGAACTGCCATTGTTTTTTAAGCAATGTGATTTGCTGAAATCTCCATTGAAGTTCAATAATGTTTTGTTGTTTTCACCAGTAAAATGATAAATTTACTAACCGTACTACTGCTGTAACCATGGAACGTGGGTATGCTTGAAGAGGAATACTCCGGAGTGATTCCTTTGGTGCAAAAAAAAGATTAAAAGCACCTCAGAACATTATAAAGGTTGACATGCCCTAAAATACAGTCTTTGATTAGAAGTGAATAAATTACAATTTAAAGTACAGTTTGCGTGTTACTTGCCCAAAATGTTGCAAAGGTCAAATCTGTCTATTCATTTTTTGTAAAAATGAACAACAACTAGATTTTTTTTCTTCAAATTATTATTTGCAATAAAGTCCAAAGATGTGTAGGTTAGGTGGATTGGCGATGTTAAATTGCCCTTTAATGCCCCAAGATGTGAGGTTATGGGGATCAGCAGAATAAATATATGAGGTTACAGGGATAAGGCCCAGGTAAGGTGCTCTGTAGGATAGTTGGTGCCAACTTGATGGGCTGAATGGCCTCTTTCTGCACTGTTGGGATTCTATGATTCTATGCTTCTATGAAAATGTTGAGGGCTGAGCACTTCCAGTTATATGAAAGAAAGTCAGTATGTGACTTCTTTTGTGGCAACTGTTGTCTTCTTTAAGTTTTGAACAAACCTTAGGGCTCTTTTGAGACTCCACAATTTTTCAAGCCTCATTAAATGTGATAGCATATTAATTGCCTTGCATAAGACATGCCTTTGAAACTTCTGAGTACAGACTTTTCAGTGATTAGTTCCTGCAAAGGGATGTTTCAAGTCTCAGCTGCTAAAATACTTCAGCTGAATTGTACAGCATGCTGCTGCTCAAGTGACTGCAAATCTACTTCTGGTGGAATCTGGCATCTGGTTCACATCACATTGTGTGTGTGTGCAAGATTGTGCTGACTGATTGCTCTAATCACTTTACACAACATAGCGTCCTTAGCAGGATTTGAGTCTCAACTGTTTAGGGCTGCTGTGTCATGTGCTAACATCATCATGGATTGCATTCAATGATATACAATTTGCCTTTCCACCAAGGTTAACAGCCAGCCGTTCTGACAAGCGTTTTAGGGATATACCAGTACTTACAACTTTTACTGAGGTGATATCTGTGTCACAGTAATTCTGTCTCTACGTTCCTCCTGGAAAGGCTCCGAAATGGGTCTCTCACTTGCTGCCAAATTTTAGCCAAGCCAATCTTTTGTTACCTCTGCAAAAACAACATCCTTCAATTTTCAGATATGAAAATAATACACTTGTGGTACAATATAGGAAATACAAATTCTGTTGTGAGAATGAGGGACTTGGTGAAGACCTGAAGTGGATTCTATTCATTTGGATGGATGAAGGGGAATGGTAGACATTAAAACAGCTTCTCTTTCCCAAAGGAGCATCTGACAAAAATAACTGCATAGCTGAAATATTAAGTGGAGAAAATATCCAAACACCAAACAAGTAATCACATTCCCAAGTGCTGAATATTTCCTCTTCCTCCCTCCATTTTATTTAACCCTTTTGAGACAGTTCTGAACTAATGCTCCTTACTGCCATCTTTTAATCTCTTGAAATGAAAGGTTTATTTGCCTGGTGTCTGCGTTAAACCACATTCAGAAGATTACATAATAATGCTGTCTCTCTCTTGTCTATTACCCTAATCCTTGTTGATCTCTTTGGTTTAGCCCTATGATTAGAAACTTGTTCATGCCTAGCAACAACCTCCTTACTTTATCCTCAGTTTTTTTTTGAGTTTCATAACAAAGGATAAAGTTAGTTTTTTTAATTTTGTTTTTATTCCAATTCAATCCGATCAAGTCCAATACAGAGTCTCAACAAGTTGAGGCATTGCCGATCCAAGCTGACAAGACAGGGCTCTCACCTCCTGTCTTGGGCTTGACCTACATGAGCCAAGCTGATTGGAGTAGATATAGCTCCTCCTCCAAGGCTTGATCTCATTTGCATCTTAGCCAAAAGGCTGAGATGCCCCTTTAAAAAATTGCTTTAAAATGAAGCTGAAATGTAACCTAATGACTTCAACCAAGTGCAGCATGGTGATACTACACTTGATCTTAGCCAAAAGGCGAGAAGTTACTGTTTTTTTTATTTTTTTTACAACTTTATTCCAATCCAATCCAGTCAAATTAAAGCCAATTCAGAGTCCCAACAAGTTGGGACATTCCCGATCCAAGCTGACAAGACAGGGCTCTCATCTCCTGTCTTGGGCTTGACCTACACGATCCAAGCTGATTGGAGTAGGTGTGGCTCCACCTGCAAGGCTTGATCTAATTTGCATCTTAGCCAAAAGGCCGAGATGCCACTTTAAAAAATTGCTTCAAATAAAGCTGAAATGTAACCTAATGACTTCAACCAAGTGCAGCATGTCAATACTACACTTGATCTTAGCTAAGAGGCCGAGAAGCGTTACTTTATCGAAGTCGCTGTGAACTATTTCACTCCCCTCTCATCACAGCTCTTGCCCAGATCTTCCATTCAGCCACACATTTTATACTTCTATTGGCATACCAAGGATCAACAAGGACAGTAATGATCTTCTGTGAATTTTTATTTTAAGCTTGTAAGCACTAAACTTGACAGAAGCATTATTGATTACACAAAACTAACTGATAGTGGAATGTTAAATTAAGTGAACAGGAATTGATGAAATTCCTATCTGGACATTCTGAATTCTGGTTAACTACAAATATCAAAAAAAAAGTACAGCACGAGATGAGGCCCTTTGGCCCTCCGAGTCCATGCCAATCATAATGCCCTAACTGAACTACAAAAAAAACCTTCTTACTCGGTCCATATTCCCTCCTGATTCATTTACCCATCAAGGTGCCTCGAGTGTTGTTAATGTCCCTGCTTCCACCACCTCCTGGAATTAATGGAATAATTTTAGCTGAAAATTTCACTGATAGAGTACTGAACTGTCAGAGATGCCACTTTTCAAATGAAGACATCAAACTGAGTCTCAGCTAGATATAAAAGATCCCATGACAATACATTGCATAGAAGAGCAAAGCAGTTATCCTGGCCAATATTTATCCTCTCAAATCAACATCACAAAAAGCAGATTATGTGGTCATCATCACAATGTTGTTTGTGGGAGCTTGCTGTGAGTAAATTGGCAGCAGTGCTTCCTACATTACAATTGTGATGCACTTCAAAAGTACTTCATTAGCTGAAAATGTCGTATTTGATTAAGGGTTATATCATATTCCCTCTTTCTGAAGGCACTAATTCCATTTTTGGGGTGGGTTCCACAGAGCTACGTACTTTTCCAAACTGGCTATATCTCCCGAGCGTGTCTGAACTTTGGGTCCCTTTGCTTAGAAGGCAGTGTGACAAGAGCAATTATGTACTCACCTTTCATCTGAACATCGAGTTCCCGCAGAGTTCTTAAGAACAATTGGAGCAAGTGGGACGGGAAGGGGTGGGGGGGTGGGGGGGTAGGGGGTGGAGGGGAGGGGAGGTGGAATCTGTGACAAGTTAGGTTAAACATTAATGAACAGATTATGTACTTACTTTACTACATTACCTGAACTAAGTTTGTGGATTCTTCTTGAAATAAAATAACTTCAGAAGTTTGAGATTTTAAGAATCCACTTGGCACACAATCACTCATTATTGAAAGCACCTTCAGAGAAATTTCACAGGCAGCAGGCAATAGCAAATATAAAAATAATCTTTTGATGTTTATACCCTACAAGTTTGAATTTTTAAAACAGGTGTTTGTTTGATGACTTATTAAATTCTTACAAGTGTTTAATTTAGTTGCTGATTATTTATATCATTTAAATATTGAGAATTAAGCTAATGTATGAAAGGTAGATTAATATTTAGCATGACATCTTGTGATACAGTTCAGCATTCCCAGATTCCTTACCCTCTGCCCAGTGGCTTCTAGTTATTATAAGATAAATCAGTAATACCACAGAACAACGAGTTTCTTCATAGGCTTAGCATGACAGCCAACCATTCTTAAGATTAAGAGAAGGGGAGTATTTTCTTTGAAAAACCACACTTAATAAAAAAGTTAAAGAACTTTATTATTAAACATGAACTCGAGTTAAAAGGGACAGGCTTTTGAACAGAGAACATGTTTATTCTGAAGCTGCTGATACATCAGGAGTTGAATTCTGCCAAAAGGGTTGAAACCTCAGCTGAGAGTGGGTGGGCAGAAGGAACTTGATGCTGCTAATGCAACTGGTGTAAAGCAGCCAGGACTAGACTAGACTGGTTCCCAAACTTCCTGGAAATTCCCAACATTATTCCAGCATAAGAAAGGAGTTCTGTCATTTCCCCACTCCCAGGATGCACTATTACCATAAGGAAGTGGCAACAATTTTTGTGCCATTTCAGTGTTTGAGAGGGTGGGGATTATGCTGCAGTAAAAACCGCTGATCTGTGAAAGAGTTCTTTACCTGTTCAGAATAGACAGATATAGATATCTCTCCCTCAAGGGTCCTAGCCTATTGTTCGCCTTATCAGTTGACAGTTCACAGCAGTCATGCAAGATAGCATCTTAACTAACAACATAGTGAAACAAGAAAAGGGACATATGAACTACTCTTTTCTTTCAGTCTGTTAGTTTACATTTTATTACCGGGGAACTGAAGCCCCAACAAAAGGCTGCTAACTGCAGATCAGAGCTATTTCACACTGAATTCTTTGCTATGTCATTATCTAAATGTTTCTTTCCACATGTATAAATCAACATTCAGAATGAATCATAGGAACCAATGATTACTGAATTACATTCCATTTGTTAACATTGAAGTAATTTAATGTCGTGCCATTCATTCAAATGTGTACTTAGAACAAGACATCATATATGAAGCATAAAAACATTAAATGTAACACAACTTACAAGTGAACAGGGCATGTTTGAGCTTGAACAATAACAGTGACAATATGCTTAGGGGGAACAGAGTGAAACAATGGTGATAACTTGTGTCATATCATCATATCTTGCACATTAATCTTCACTGATTTTCCCGGTCCACTTACATTGCAAACCTGTGACCTACCCTGCTATGTCCCAAATTCTTTAGAGCTTCTTTACTCAATGGACAGTTACTTTATTATGTTTAACTATTTTCTAAGTTGCAGCCATCATCTTTCAAACTGTAAATCATAGCAAGCCATTGTAAATCAATACTTTCCACATGAAGCAGACTGGCAAATGTAATGGTGCAGTTGTGTTCACTGAATATTTTCAAGTTTATTTTCTGGAAATTTCACTTTGAATTAATGGGAGACATTTGACTAAACTAATATAAATATATATTAGATATGTTAATCTGTGTTCTGCACATATCAATAAAGAGTGAACATTTGAGAAACAGGAAATGCCAGAATATGCATCAATTCTGATTACACAAAACACTGGTGATATGACCAACCTGCAACCGTTATCATGAATCCACGTGGTGCATTGCCTCCCTGGATTTCACAGTCTTCTGCAGGGTGAAGGAACTGATCCAGGAGTTGTGGTACTCATTGGTATCAATGACAAAGAAAGAGCAGGCTTTGAGGTCGCACTCCTGCTTTTAGTTTCTATGTTTCTACGATTCATTTAAATAGCATGTTCCTTTGGTTGTTCATAATAGACAATATACAGATCCTTCTTAACCAATCCATGCTTGCAAAATCCAAAGCAAAATGGTAGATGTGATTATGCAAATGGACAAAACCTCCCAAATAATTCTGGATACACAAATAGTTACACTAACAATCAATCCAAGATACTCAGATGAGCTCGTAATATGGCTTATTTACACTTGCTAGGGGCTTGATTTTTTCATTCACAGGGATGAAAGCAAAATAATGCAGGTGCTAGAAATCTGAAATAAAAATAAAGTGCTATAAAAACTTTACAACAAATTCGAAGAAGAATCATACTTGACACAAAAGCCTTAGCTTTGCTTCTCTCTCTGCAGATGCTGACAAGCCTATTGCGATTTTCCAGCACTTTCTCTTTTTATTTCATACTAAACAAAACAAAACCAAAGGAATATGTTCAAGAATTGCACCGTGATTAAATGCCTCAGGAGCTTGAGGAGCTTATAGATCCCTGTTAATTTCTTCATGGCAACGCCTCAGCCAATCAGAGTCAACTTGCCAACCAATCAATACCCTTGTCTCTCGTTTTATGACTTGTAATTGTTTGAAATTTGACATTCTTGTATTTGTCCTGATGGTATATGATGAAAAGCTTCAGTAACAAGTCTCTTCAGCAATATTTAATTTCTGCACCATCAAGCGACTCTTAGTCAGAGAGAGAGTATATATTTCCCTATATATGAACACATATATAGGGAAATCTAAGAGACATACAAGAATTTAGAGTGGTGATAGTGGGGGACTTGAATTATATAATTATTGATTGGAATAATGTTGAGCTAAAGGGAAAGGAAGAGGAGAAATTTCTGAAACTTCTTCAGAAGAGTATATTTTAGCTCTAATTAGGAAGAAGGTTTTGCTGGATCAGGTGCCGGGGAATGAGATAGACCAAATGTAAGTGGAGGAACATTTGGGGAACAGCAATCATTGTATCAAAAAGTTTAGATTAGTAGACCAGGCTCGGTACATTCCAACAAGGACAGAAGGTAAGGGAAGCAAAACCAGGGATTCTTGGATGATGAGGAAGATAGAGACAAAACGGAAAAGAGGATGTATGATGCCCAGCAGGTAAATTCTTCAAGCGTGAATGATGCCAATTATATTGAAGAGGAGAAGTGAAGAAGAAATTAAGATTGGCGAAGAGACAAAATGAGAAATGAAGACGGTTAACAGAAGGGTAGTATGGTGGCAGAGTGATTAGCACTGCTGCCTCACAGTTCCAGGGATCTGGGTTCAATTCCAGCCCTGGGTGACTGGGTGGAATTTACATGTTCTCCCCAGAATTGCATGGATTTCCTTTGGGTGCTCCAGTTTCCTCCCATAGTCCAAAGATGTGCAGGTTAGATGGAGTGGTCATGTTACATTGGCCCTTAGTGCCCCAAGATGTGTAGGTTAGATGGATTAGCCATGGAATCTGTGTGGGGTTGTGGGGATCTGGCAGGGGAAAAAGGAAAACATTCTGTCAGGGAGTTGATGCAGACTTGGTAGGCTGAATGACCTCTTCTGCACCGTAGTGATTCTACGACGATTCTATGATCCCAAAAGTATTTTACTGATATGTAAGTAGTAAGCAGTTTGTAAGAATTGGGGCAGGGTGTTATTAGGGACAGAGATGGAGACATCGGTTTAGCGAAGTAGGGATAAGCTAGAACGAATAATGAGCATTTTCAATCAGTGTTTTCTAAAAGAATGCTGATAATACATGGGTGGAAGTGATTATGATGCAGGTAATGGATGGAAAGATAAATGATTGGCAAGGTTCAACTGGACAAGTTGATTATATTTACAGTGAATGTCTCCTGATCCAGACAACTTGCATCCCTGGTTAATAAAGTTTAGTTAGAAGAACTTGAAGGAACTTGGAGGCAGATAATAGAAGAACTTACCATAACCTTCCAAACCCTAACTACAAAAGGTGCTGGAAGATTGGACAGTGGCAAATGTGACACCCCTACTCAAGAAAGGACACTTTTGGTGACTGCAGGCCAGTCAATTTAACGTCAATGGCGGGTAAGATTTTACAAACAAGAGTCAGACAAAGAAACAACATGTGTAGACTTGAGTTAATTCAGGACACCCAGCATGGATTTTGTAAAAGATTAATCGTGTTAGAATAATTTAATGTTTTAGGAAGTAACCAAGAAGGTTGATGAAGCGAATGCAAGGCTGTTGTCTATATGGATTTAAAAAAACATTGACACTTGAGGCCATATAAAAGGCTGGTTAACAAAATTGAGGCTCATGCAACAGATGGGTCAGTGTCAACTTGGATAAAAAAAATCCCTTTAGGACAGAAAACAGCATGTCCTGAGAAAAGCCCATTTTCAGAGTGGAGGATGTTAGATAGTGGTATTCCAGCAATGACAGTTACCCTCTCATACCTCATCCAAGCAACCATTATTTCTACGGGAACCATAAACATGTCAACAGTCTTTTTAATTGTCGAGGACATCACAGACATGCCATGTCCTGTGCTCACTCATTGTCCGCACCAGCATTCTCCCAATAAGAACTGCTGTAGACCATTCACCAGTGGAAGTCCCAGTCAGCTGTCCTATCAATAACCCAGGGATAAAATGACCAGCTGTAACACCACCACCTTGGCCACAGCTGAGATAACCATCAAAAAGTTTAGATTAGTGGGCCAGGCTAGATCAGGCTAAGTAGACTCTAAAAAGGGAAACAAGTAGGGGAAGCAAAGCCAGGAATTCTTGGATATCAAGGGAGATAAAAGTGAAACAAAAGAGTGTATGATACACATCAGATAAATTATTCAAGCATGAACCAGTCCAATGTTGAGAGGGAAAGTGAAGAGGAAAACAAGGTTGGCAAACAGAGTATCAGAATAGAATGGCATTTAAAATAAGAAAGAACCCAAAATCTTTTGCTGGCATGTAAATAGTAAGCAAGTTACAAGAGGTGGGATGAATGCTATTAGGGACAAAGAGGGTGAGAAAGATAAAATTTTACAGTGAGGAAATCAGTCTGTTGTCATTTCCTGAGGCAGGCTATTTTCAAGACTCATATCTTAAACACATTGTCTGACAGTCCTTATCAAAGCATAAGCCTACAGGTTTGAAGTTGGGAATGGATACGTTTTCGATGTCAACACACACTCTGACATCCTTCAACAGAAGGAACATGTCAAGTGGGTTTACGTTATGTTGGTGTCTATCACAGTATTTTAAATAGCTGTCGGGAGGAAATTATTCCAAAGGTTATGTCAAAACAATTGGGATATCCTTAAGAATGTCTAACATTCACATCAATATTTTGAGAAAAGTTGTACATTGTGTATAAAAATTGTAACCTTGTTTATAAAGAATGCATTGAAGGTTTTTCCATGAGTGATATAACGGGGAAACATTCCTGCTTTGCGTGAATATTTTTGGAAAATCTTTTAAAATGCACATACAACATTGACTGTGGTCTGCTAACTACAGGATGTAGGATTTTATCTTATTACCATGAATTTCATGCTAAGCTACTTGCCACTGACTTCAGAGAAAGCTGTCCACAAAAACCTACTGACTTGTGTGGTGTGGATTTCACCTTTCCTGACGTCAGATTGAATCTGGCATTGAGTTAAGCAGACCTCCAGGAGTCCCACAAAAATGGTATCATTGGTGCAAACCAACCTCCCATCCATTGACTCTGTCTACACTTCCCGCTGCCTTGGCAAAGCAGCCAGCATAAGTAAGGATCCCACATACCCCGGACATTCTCTCTCCCATTTTCTTCCATCAGAAAAAGAATATAAAAGTCTGAGGTCATGTACCAACCGACTCAAAAACAGCTTCTTCCCTGCTGCTGTCAGACTTTTGAATGACCTGCCTTGCGTTAAGTTGTTCTTTCTCTGCACCCTAGCTATGATTGTAACACTACATCCTGCACTGTCTCACTTCCTTCTCCATGAGTGATATGCTTTGTCTGTGTAGTGCACAAGAAATACTTTTCACTATATGCTAATACATGTGACAATAATAAATCAAAGCAAAGCAAATCAAACCAAATCATCAACCAGCAGAAGAATCCTCACAGACTAGTAAACTAGGAAATAAAATGCAATGATTTTCCTTCACTTCTAATTACATTTTCCAGAAAGCAAAGGTGTTGACCGGGTCATGCACATGGAATAAAATGGATTTTGTCTTTGCAATTGAAAATAGTGGCTTGTCCAAGCCCAGCCAACAAATGAGCAGCCATAGAATCTTATGGTGCAGAAGGAAGCCATTTGGCCCATTGAGTCTGCACTGACCATAATTCTACCCAGGCCCCATCCCCATAACTCCATGCATTTATCCTAGCTAGTCCCCTGACACTAAGGGCAACTTAGTATGGCCAATCCACCTAACCTGCACATTTTTGGACTGTTGGAAGAAACCAGAGCATCCGGAGGAAACCCACGCAGATGGGGAGAACTTGCAAACTGCACACAAACCCAAGCCAAGAATTGAACCCGGATTCCTGGTGCTGTGAGGCAGCAGTGCTAACCACTGTGCCAACCAGTCAGGCAACATAGTGGCAATGCAGGTGTCCAGTTATGTTCTGGAGACACAGCGCTGGTTGTCATGAATATACATCTAGAGGCCAGTACAATGACAGCAAATGACATTTGTTGTAGTTGAGGAAGAGGAAGGTTTAGGGCCAGTCCCCAGGGGATTCCAGAGATATCAGTACATGGATAGGAAGAGAAGCCATCTCTCAGGTTGGTAAGAATCAAACCAAGAGGAGTGGACATCGGAGAGATATCAAAGAAGAATAGTGTGGCTGGCATATGAAAAAGCTTAACAGAGAACATGAAGAAAAAATATATCACATTCACAGTTCCAGAGGATGTCTTTTTCTGACTTTGATTAGGGATATTTTATTGAGGAGTGGAAATCTAATTGGAAAGATTTGAATTAAGTTGTAGGTGATTTAGGTACATATTTAAGAGACCATAAGGTCTTTGGAGAGAAACCAAAGTTTGGAAATGGGTCTGAAATCTGGAAGGACAGACGTCAAGGATGAGTTTCTTCAGGTTGACAGATGATGCTGATTGCTTTCTCTCCTCAACTTGCATGGAAACAGGAAGAGATTTTGGGTGGCTGGTAGTTTAGTGAAAATAAAGTCTAAGAAGTATGAGGTTAGTCTTGTGGACAACATGAACTCTCAATGGGCATAAGAGGTGTGTGGAATTAAGAAAAGGCCAGGGAGGAGCTTGGAGAAGGGTTTGACTTGTTAGACAAAGGAAGGAGAGCAGCTGAATTTTAGTGTCAAAAGCATACATTAGCTCCTTGCCTGGTAGGTTGTAGGGTGTGAGGCAGAGCAGAGGGGTTTGAAGAGACTGTTGTTGAGAAAGAATAAAGTCCAGAAATCATCTTTATAGGATGATCATGGAGTATATAGAGCATTGTGGGAGTAAAGAGATTGGTCTGATATAAAAGTATAATACTGCAGATGTTGAAAATCTGAAATGAAAGCAGAAAATGCTGGAAATACACTGCAGGTCTGGCAGCAATGATGGAAGAGAAATAAGCGTTCACATCTCAAATCCTGACCTTTCACTAGAACATTAACTCTGTTTCTTTCTCTACAGATGCTGTCAGGCCTGAGGAGCATTTCCAGCCCATTATACTTCCCTTTTAGGCCTGATCATGTTTTGAACAGCCAAGTCATGCGTGCACCAGATATAATCAAGTTTATTTTCTTGGCCCTGTGGAAATGAAAATAGGGCCCAACTCGGCTGGATGGCCATGGAAGACGGTCTAACATTATTAATATTCTTTGAATATTTTTTATCTCTATCTGTTTAAAATAAAGTTGGCAACTAAAATTCTTCTTACCTGCATCAGCCTGACCAAGAATGTCAATGGGGAGCAAGGGTTAAGCCAACTTCCAAAGTTTATAGGAAGCGAACATGTTTTCAGTGCATTTAGAGCTGAATATGTTTGAGGATGAAATATTGTTTTACATGCAATTCTCTTTATTTAAAAGAAAATCTTATTTAACCACAGGTATTTAAATTAAAATGAGAGCCAGATGCGCATAGCTAATGCCATTCCTGGTGCTTAGATATGCCCACTTCTCTCAGAACAGCTCATGGCATACCTATATGCAAATAACAACCCCGTAGCAGTGTGCACAGAAAAAATACCTGATCTCCAGGCAAGAAGAGTGTTACTTTTAGGATGTCACCAGCTTTTTCAAATACTGTATAGTATGTTAAACGGTTACGGAAACGAATTTATCTTTATTTTATTCATTTGTGGGACATGAGTGTCGCTGGCTGGCCAGCATTTATTGCCCATCCCTAGTTGCACGAGGGCAGTTGAGAGTTAACCACATTGTTGTGGCTCTGGAGTCACATGAAGGCCAGACCAAGCAGGTTTCCTTCCCTAAAGGACATTAGTGAACCAGATGGTTTTTTCCAACAATCGACAATGGTTTCATAAGAAAATAAGAACAAGGGGTGGGAGGAGGCCATCTGGCTCCTCTAGCCTGCTCCGCCATTCAATAAGGTCACGGCTGATCTTTTTGTGAACTCAGCTCTCACTTACCTGTCCGCTCCCATAACCCTTAATTCCTTTACTGTTCAAAACTTTATCTATTTTTGCCTTAAAAACATTCAGTGAGGTAGCCTCAAGTGCTTCACTGGACATCAGTAGATTCTTAATTCCAGATATTTTATATTAAATTCAAATTCCACCAGCTGCCATGCCAAATCTGGGTTCCTAGAGCATTAGTTGAGTTTCTGGATTAATAGTCAAGTGTTAATACTACTAGGCCATTGCCTTCCCATAAAGTGGTTGCAATGAATGTTCACATTGCCTTCTAAATGTGTTCTGCAAGTCCCTTCTTAACTTTGGTATTAGATAACACTCATTTATTATTAATCTCTCTGGTTGAAAAGCTTAGTTGTGATGATTGTCCCTTTAAGGACAACACCGCAGAAGAGAGTCACACAGATTGAGAGACAAAGTGGGACTGAGAGTGGGTAATCACCTGGATGATGGAGAATAAGCTGAATTCCATAAAAAAAAAGAAAATAAGAACAAGTCCAGTGAAAAAATAAATCAGGAGGATAAGAGCTTGAAGAAGGAAGCTTGACAATGAGAAATTAACTGAAGAGGTTAAAAACAGTGAAATTGACAGCAGAATCAGCAATTCAGAGAGGTTCTCAATTTTGCTTGGAAAAATAAAAAGGCAGCTTATTATCTGAATGGAGTGAAACTTCAGAATGCTTCATGCATGATTTGCAGAAAACTAGGATCCAGCTACAGCTGGTAATGAGGAAGGCAAATGGATTTTTGGCATTTATTGACAAAGGAATAGAGTATAAATGCAGAGGAATGTCGCTGCCACTGTATAAGGCATCAGTGAAGCTGCACCTGGAGTATAATTAGACTTATAATGTGGGATTTTACAACTTCGCTTATCCTGAAATCATACAATCCTGACTGAGGTCAATGGAGCCTTCCCATGCTTCAGCTGTCACACACTTTGATTCCTGTAGCGAGCAGGCCAGTGACATTCCAGCAATAGTTTCTAGAATGGATGGGAGATCTAATTGAGGTTCATAGCATGTTAAAGTGGATTGAACGTATAGACATAGAGAGGATAGTTCCTCTAGTGCAGCAATCTGGAATGATACGTCATAGATTTAGGATAAGGGATAGTGGAGTTAAAACAGAGATAAGGAGAAATTCCTTCTCTCAGAGGGTTATTAAACTGTGGAATTCACTACCTCAGTGTACGGCAGATGCTGGGACATTGAGTTAATTTTAGGAGGAGACAGACAGATTTTTAATTAATAATGGGTGGAAGTATTGTGGAGAATGGGCAAGAAAGTGGAGTTGAGGCCCAGACAAGATCAGCCATAATCTTATTGAATGGAGGAGCCGACTCAAGGAGTTGAATTGCCTACTCCTTCTCCTAGTTCTTGTGCTAGAAAGAAACTGAGATTACATGCCAGAAAAAGATTGCTGAGTTGATCACGTAAATGGGAAAGCAGCAAATTTGTGTGGAAGAGTTTCCGAAAAGACCATATTTTGAACTATACATAGTTAAAGTCTACTAATAAGAGTATTTATGTTTAGAGTGCAAGCCTCAAAATGTTATCGGTGTTCGTATCAAGAAATGTTTTTGAACCTGTAAACGCCAAAGTGCCTGATTGACCTGTTATACACATAACTGATGTCTCAATGTAAGTAAGTTGTAATGAGCTGCCCATAGTTAAAGAAATATCTGTTATTTGCAATTCCTGATAATGTCAATCCTGAGGAAGCATCTCAGACTATGGAATTGCACCTCTCTATAAGAAACAGAAAAACCCTCAAAAGACTTGATTTATAATCATCCAACTCATGTGTAATGTTTAGTGA
Organism: Carcharhinus amblyrhynchos; assembly: GCF_965287045.1. Taxonomy (NCBI): domain Eukaryota; kingdom Metazoa; phylum Chordata; class Chondrichthyes; order Carcharhiniformes; family Carcharhinidae; genus Carcharhinus; species Carcharhinus amblyrhynchos. The sequence goes on along the minus strand of NC_137326.1, from coordinate 94,228,736 downwards.
GAATTTGGGACTAAGTAACTTATTGTAGATTGTAGGGTTAAAGGGGGTGGGATGCATTGATTGCCCCTTTAAGGACAGCACAGCCGAAGAGGGTCACATGGTTTGAGGGACCAATTGGGACCAAGAGTGGTGGGGGTGGTGGAATCTTCTCTTAGTTGGAAGTCTGAAGGCATGTACAAGACCTGTAGGAACTGGGGTAGCCATTGGGCTGCTCTAAGGCAACCGGTAGGCCTGCTGGTCTCTGTACAGTTTTTCCTTGTTGATAAATACCCTTTGTGTTCTTGATGAAGTTTGTAACATGCACCATTGCATTTATAATGTATTGTTTTTATGACCAGTAAGAACATTGAACATTCCTTTCCCAAATCAATTAGTGTGGTTAGATGCATTGTTGCAACAATATGCTTCAACCATAAATTTAGATATGTACCCAATTTATCCCAGGCAATTGTTCTGGTGTAATACTTCTATTTCCTATACAAGTCATAGAAAGAACATTGTTGAATAATACTGTGCAGTTAAGTTGGTGCAAATCAGTGTTGCTAAAAATTGTGAACCTACAGTGACTGAAGGTTGGATTGAGTCAGTATTGGCCTCACTTTACCATTATGATTCTAAGTGCTGGGTGGACTTGAAACTGGGAGTTTTCAGATCCAACTTTTAGACCTGTTCTCAGGCATCACCATATGCACTCTGCCTGAAAAAATAGCAGCAATTCTGAATTGTGCTGCAAAACCCTGCAGGGCCTCCAACTGCGCATGCACAGTAAAAAAAAAATTGAAAAATGCTCCCTAGCCACATCCTGGGCCAGATAATGCCTCCCCCACAGCCCCCACTGATATTGCCCCATCCCCACAACATTACTGACCCCCTTAACTCTCCATCGCCTCACACCCAGACCGATCACGAGCCCCCCCCTCACCCCTATCAATCGCACACAGAGTAGCAGTGGACCTCCCTTTCCCCTCCACCAATCACACACACAGCGACGCTGGACCCTTCTTCTCTCCCCTGCCCCCCCCAACCAATCACACACAGAGTGGCAGCAGACTCCACCCCCACCCCCCTCCCTCTGATCTGAGTCAGAGAGCCATCTGACCCACCTTGTTTCCCCCCACCCAACCACCCACTCCTACTGATCTGAAGCAGACAGCCACCTGTGTCCCCTCTCACCAATGTGAGTCAGAGAGCTGCCGGATGCTCAGAACGCACCTCCAGAGAAGCTGGAGCACCTGAATCAGACCTTTGTGGACAATGTCTGTTTCACGCCAAATCTCAATGAGCGAATGTGGTGATGAAAGGGGAAGTGCTGATAAGTTTGTGCGTACAGGCTATTAAGTCAATTTAAATGCATGCAACTGCATTTAAATTAATGTTGTGCCCATTTCGGGCACAGTCCCAATGGCAACCATTTTCAGCCCTTGGTAAAGGGGGAACCAGCATGGGGGCAGGCATGAGTCGTGCTTCTCACCTCATGCCTGACTTTACCAAGTTTTCGTGCCCGAAAACGGGTGCAATCTGATGGTAAAATCGAGCCCTTAGTGCCAATTGAGTAGAGGCCTAGGTATACATGGGGAGGTAGTAAATCGGATTAGACACTGGCTCAATGGAAGAAGCTGGAGAGTAGTTGTGGAGGATTGCTTCTCTAGGTGGAGGCCTGTGACTAGTGGTGTGCCGCAGGGATCGGTGTTGGGTCCATTGTTGTTTGTCATCTATATCAATGATCTGGATGATAATGTGGTAAATTGGATCAGCAAATTTGCAGATGATACAAAGATTGGAAGTGTAGTGGACAGTGAGGAAGGTTTTCAAAGCTTGCAGAGGGATTTGGACCAACTAGAAAAATGGGCTGAAAAACGGCAAATGGAATTTAACGCAGCCAAATGTGAGGTATTGTACTTTGGAAGGACAAACCAAAGTGGAATGTACAGGGTAAATGATAGGACTCTGAAGAGTGCAGTTGAACAGAGGGATCTAGGAATACAGGTACAAAATTCCCTAAAAGTGACGTCACAGATGGATCGGGTCATAAAGAGTACTTTGGCCTTTATAAATCGGAGTATCGAGTATAAAAGTTGGAGTGTTATGGTAAGGTTATATAAGGCATTGGTGAGGCCGAATTTAGAGTATTGTGTACAGTTTTGGTCACCTAGTTACAGGAAGGATGTAAATAAGGTTGAAAGAGTGCAGAGAAGGTTCACGAGGATGTTGCCAGGACTTGAGAAGCTGAGTTACAGAGAGAGATTGAATAGGTTAGGACTTTATTCCCTGGGGTTTAGAAGAATGAGGGGAGATTTGGTAGAGGTGTATAAGATTTTGATGGGTATAGATTGAGTGAATGCAAGCAGGCTTTTTCCACTGAGGCTAGGGGAGAAAAAAAACAGAGGGCATGGGTTAAGGGTGAAAGGAAAAAAGTTTAAAGGGAATATTAGGGTGGGCTTCTTCACGCAGAGAGTGGTGGGAGTGTGGAATGAGCTGCCAGATAAAGTGGTAAATGCGGGTTCACTTTTAACATTTAAGAAAAACTTGGACGGGTTCATGGATGAGAGGGGTGTGGAGGGATATGGTCCAAGTGCAGGTCAGTGGGACTAAGCAAAAAATGGTTCAGCACAGACAAGGGCCAAAAGGCCTGTTTCTGAGCTGTAATTTTCTATGGTTCTAAACTGAAGTTTATTGTGTTTTTGAAAACTTTGCTCTAACTGAAGGAAGTTTTAATAAATAATTATTCCTGAACTTCTAACTGCTTTTTTTTTCTCTCTAGTATTTCAACAATGTGTGTCTGTGTGTTTGAAATTATAAAAGAAATGCCAATGAGATCACTCCAAGTTAGGCACAGTGACACATGAACAGATGGATAGGAGCATTGCAGTGACAAGTTTTTACATGCGTAGCTAAACAGGTTGTTCACCACAGCATGAAAACAGAGGGAAAATCCAGGCTATCATCGACTAGCAACATCAAAAGGCCTCCTGCAGGAATCTTTTTTGTATGTATCAAGTGTTGGAATGTTCTTTCGATGCATGTGTTAGCTATCTGACTACATTCCACTGGGAAAGTGACAATTTTATTATTATCCACCCAGCAGAAGCCAGATGGGTGGGCATTAGAAATAGGACTTGAATGGCTATCTTTTATCTTACATTCTCGTTGGAGTAGGCAGCTTAGGAGCAGCAGCTCCTTCCATAGACAAGCAGAATGGTGGCATCAGGCCATGGCGAAGGGGGGGGAGGGTTGCATTTTGTGGGGAGTGATGATGGGGGAGTGGTTGTGCCTACATGGCGGGGGGAGGGGAGTGTACATCAAGAATAGGGGGTTGCCCCTATGCCAGCGAAGATAGGTGGGTTTTCGTCACCCTGATGCCTGCATGGTGTGAGGGATTGACCCAACCATTGAATAATGGGAGGGGAAGGTCAGTGCTCTGTTTTCATGGGGGGCAGAGGGAGTGTTCCCCTTGTCTGCCAGGGGACCTAATGTCCATCAGGACAGGTGGGAATGGGACTTTTAACTTTACTTTGAGATGAGGGTGCCCTTTAAAAAAAAGCAGCCTGGCCTCAGTGCAGCTGGCCTTGCCAGCTTGCTCAGGCCCTGCCCTACCACAATGATGGCACCAAACATGCCTCTTTGCATTTTTTTGACAAAATGTTAGAAGGTCTGGAATAAAAACCTGGCCGTATTTCTGGGAAGAAACATACCAGTTTTCAGTCAGAACCTGACACTGCCATTTTTTAAAATAAATTCCATCCAGTACGTTTTCCGTTAAGCGAAAAGATAAAGAGAAATGTTCTAATTCATGGTTTAAAGAATAAGTTGCCTCGAGAGGCAGTGTTGAGTCAATAGTCTTTTGCTACAGTCTAAGATGTAAAATTGTGTTGTGGTCTCTTCTATTAACTGGAAGTTTCAATTTCTCTTTAATCTTTTAATAGTTATCAGCTACAGAGATTGTAAGAATAAATTTTCAAATTATAACTTGGTTAAGTCCAATCAAAACCTACAATTCAGAGAAGCATCTGCAATGAAGTGTAATGATGCATGTAGTTGATATTGTTTCATCCATCTGTTGAAATAGAGAAGAGCTCAATCTGTCTTGCACCAAAGAGAAAGTTAGGTACCCGATTCGTCCAGCTACATAAATTAAGAGGATAGTCCCGTGGAAGAATGTGCAAGAACATGTCTGCATTGATAATCTGGCTGATGGTTTTGATTAATATGTACTGGAAAAAGAATTGATCTGTACTCTCAAACCTTGTCATGTAGTGTGAAGAGGTTAATGTTGTTATAATACATAAATGCTGGGTCAGCTGTAACTCTAAAGAGCTGAGTAATAAGAATCCAGCATTTCAGACATATTATGCTGTCAGAGAATAAATATCTCATCCATATTTAAATGAACTTTACTGCTTGGGTCACATGGTCTCATCACTAAATCATGCCTCTAATGTACAATTTCATTTTGTTGTTGTTTTTGGAATAACTTTGCATCCTAATGAGTTTTTTTCCAAGTATTCATATTAAGACCACAATATATTTAAGGTTAGGTCCAAAATTAAGGTTAGGTTACAAAAATTTAAATACACTCCAGACCTTCAAACATAAAAGATTTGGGCCAGGAGTCTTATGGCCCACTGCACTTTTCAAGCAGTGCAGTGGGCTGGGAAACATCGGCCTTTAGCAAGGTCACATGTCTCCCAAGTGCTTTATTTTTAGCATAATCAGCTCCGTGCCAGAAATCAGCGTGGAGCTGATTTTCATATGGAAATTTGAATTTCGATATTCTCCAGGCCTGCTAGTGTTGCCCTCATCACCCTCTACCACTCCTCTCCATGCCCACCAGAAGCGGTTCCCTCCAGTGGGGCTTATGACAGCTCCCCATTAATAGGGAGCAGACATCCTCACCCTGCTGAAGGGTACAGTGGCCTTTGGAACTCCCCCAGAAGGTCAGAGGCAGGGGTGGGGGGGTGGGTGACCTTTGGGCAGTGCTAGCCAGGCACCCCCAAGGGGGTGGGCCAGAGGGGGCAGGGTCTAGTGTGGGCGATTGGTGGTGGGGGGATCTGCTACCACTCTGCAATCAGGATCAGTAGGACAGGGAGGACGATGGCGATCGGGGCTGATTATGGGGGTTGGGGGCATCAGGGTTGGCAATTGGGCTGGGGCATTGGTTGGGGCTGGCCATGGGGCGGGGAGGGTCGAGGCTGGCCCTGGGAGGTCCGGTAGGCCAGCGATCAGGGATGGGGGTGTCCAATAGGTCAGGGATCAGAGGGATTTTGGGGCATGCTAGCGATTCTGAGGCTGGTGATGGGAGTGGGGCGGGCTGGGGGGTGGGGTGGCCACGCTGACAGATTAGTGTATGCGCAGTGGCCCGCCCAGCACTTTGCTGCCAGCCTCTCAGTCAGGAATAAGTTCCACCCCTCCCCCCACTTACCAGAGGGAGTCATGCCAAGGCATTCTGCAATGCACAGAGTGTCAGAGATTCATTATGGTAAGTACGCCCAAAAAATGGGTGGGGAATACTCCCGTTTTCCTTCCCGTTGGGCACTTAGATTTGTTTTGGGAGAATCCTGGCCTTAAGATTTAAGATATCATGTTAATTTTTCAAAAGAAAGCATTTATTTTCTCTTGGGGTACGCTTGAAAATTCTGTGTTCTGGGTATACGTCAATAGGAGGTGTGCATTTGGATTTTATTTCAACTGTGAACTTATTTCCACTCTGAAGCAGTCCATGTCCAAATGCAGCAAGACTCGGACACTATCCAGGCTTGGGCTGACTGGTAACAAGTAACATTTGTGCCACACAGGTGCCAGGCAATGACTATCTCCAACAAGAGTGGATCAAAACATTACCCCTTGACATTCAATGGTATTACCATCACTGAATCCCCCATTATCAACATCCTGGGGGCTATCATTTAGCAGGAATGGAACCGGACTAGCCATATAAGAACATAAGAACATAAGAAATAGGAGCAGGAGTAGGCCATCTAGCCCTTCGAGCCTGCCCCACCATTCAATAAGATCATGGCTGATCTGTCGCTGCTCAGTTCCACTTTCCTGCTTTCTCCCCATAACCCTTAATCCCCTCCCTTATCAAAAACCCATCAACCCGCGTCTTAAAAATATTTAGCGAGGCAGCCTCCACCACTTCAACGGGCAGAGAATTCCAGAGATTCACCACCCTTTGAGTGAAGAAGTTCCTCCTCAACTCCGTTCTAAACCGCCCCCCCTTTATCTTGAGGCTGTGTCCCCTAGTCCTACTGTCTTTTTTGAGCGGGAAGAGTCTCTCCACCTCTATCCTATCCATCCCATTCATCATCTTAAACGTCTCAATGAGATCTCCCCTCATTCTTCTAAACTCTAACGAGTACAAGCCCAATTTATTCAGCCTCTCCTCATAGCTCTACCCCCTCAACTCCGGTATCAGCCTAGTAAACTTCCTCTGCACTCCCTCCAAGGCCAAAATATCTTTGCGCAGGTGCGGCGCCCAAAACTGCACACAGTACTCCAGCTGCGGCCTCACCAATGCCCTATACAGCTGCAGCAAGACCTCCCTACTTTTATATTCAATCCCCCTCGCTATGAAGGCCAGCATCCCATTCGCCTTCCTGGCCACCTGCTGCACCTGCAAGCTGGGTTTTTGCGACTCCTGCACAAGGACCCCGAGGTCCCTCTGCACCGTCGCCTGCTGCAGTTTTTCGCCCCGTAAGTAATAGTCCTTCCTACCATTCTTCCTACCAAAGTGGACCACCTCACACTTGCCAACATTAAATTCCATTTGCCATTTCCTGGCCCATTCGCCCAGCCTATCTAGATCCTTCTGCAGACTCTCCACACCCTCCGCACAATTTGCCGTTCCCCCAATCTTGGTGTCATCAGCAAATTTCGACACCCTACACTCGGTTCCCTCCTCCAGATCATCTATATAAATGGTAAAAAGCTGGCTACCAGAGCACATCAAAGACTAAGAATCCTGCAGTAAGTAACTCAGTTCCTGACCCCCTAAAGCCTGTCAACCATTTGGCTGAATGAGTGCAGCTCCAATGGCATTCCAAAAGTTGAACGCTATCCAGGACAAAGCAACCCACTTGATTGGCACCCCATCCATCACTTTCAACATTCACTTCCTGAACCACCGACACACAGTGGCTACAGTGTGTGCTCTCTGCAAGATGCAATGCAGGAAATCACCAAGGCTCGTTTGACAGCTGCCAAATCCCCTTCTCTACCATCTAGAAGGGTAAGGGCTGCAGACGCATTGGAACACCAACACCTGCATGTTCCCCTTCAAGTCACACACCATCCTGATGTGAAAATACATCACCAATTCTTCACTGTTGCTGAGTCAAAATCCTGGAACTCCCTTCCCAACAGCACTGTAGGTGCACCTACCCCACATGGACTGCAGCAATTCAAGAAACAGTCTCACCACCATCCTTTCAAGCGCAATTAGGGAGGGGTAATAAATGGCCTAGCCAGTGATGCCTACATCCCGTGAAAGGAGCGGCAACATGTGGGGTGCCCCTTCGTCATGATAAATGCTGTAATTAGAGAATATTTAGGTTTGTAAACAGTCACGGCCCAGTCATACTTTATAATTTTATACCCACTATAGGCAGTTTTGTGGCACCATCACACTCTGTCATCTGACATCCAGTAAAGTGAATCTGATTCTAGAGGGGATCAGAATTATTGCAGGACGCACTTGTCTCATCGGTGCCAATGTAACTGCTAGTGTGGGTGGATTAATTATCACTTCAAAATAAATTGGATTACACTTCTTTTGGGAGATGATCCAAACAGATTTTTAAATGAGCTACTTTTTCATTTGAATTTTTGTAACATCGCAGAGTTTGGATTACAGTTCATTTTTTGTTGCAGGGGGTAGAGTGTTATTTGAGGACTTAAAACATTTGTAGGCTTTTTAATGAAACAATTTTTTTTTCAACAAGGCATAATCTCAGCTAGAAACTCTGCGGTAGTGTCACAATAGTGCCCTCTGATCTTGCATAGCTTGCTGCCCGAGAATTGGGTGGAAAGGAATTGGAGCTTTCAATATTAAATCCATAAGGGGCAGCCAGCAGTGGGGGGGCTGACACCATCCTAAGACTGCTTTTGTTAACTCAGTGTTCATTCAGAGGCAAAGATGAAGTGTCCCTCCTTATTGATAATCAGTGTTATTAATTTGTACCTAGTTTTCTTCTTGGTATGTAAAGATAGAGGGAAGGAAATAAATCTCTGTACATTGAAATGAGATGATTCTTTCTATCAACCAGTATTAAAGGGGCAGCATGGTAGCACAGTGGTTAGCACTGCTGCTTCACAGTGCTAGAGACTCAGGTTTGATTCCGGGCTTGGGTCACTGTCTGAGTGGAGTCTGCACATTCTCCCCGTGTCTGCATGGGTTTCCTCCGGGTGCTCCAGTTTCCTGCCACAGTGTGAAAGACACGCTGGTTAGGTGCATTGACCTGAACAGGCGCTGGACTCTGGCAACTAGGGGAATTTCACAGTAACTTCATTGCAGTGCTAATGTAAGCCTTACTTGTGATTAATAAATAAACTTTTAAGCTTTAAGGTTCCTAAGACAGAAGAAATGAAGAAGTTCAAGCCCATGATACAAAATTGGCATGAATGGCTATCGACTAATCAAATGATAAAGACATGAAAGCATAATAGTGACATTCACTCCAATGACTAAAGCTAAGTTGAGGTGAGAGAAGAGTATGTTACTTTTACATGTACTAAACATGTTTCAGTGACCTCAAGTGTTTGATATTGATACTGGGGAATTGTTTTTACCAACATCCAAATGCAGAATTTTCCAAGAAGAGTTTGCAACCAGCCAGAAACATGAGCAAGGCTTCTCTGAGGGAATGTGCACTGGCAGTTTAAATTGAACTCGTTTAAATAGAGTGGGGAAATGAAGGAATGCACTAACCAAAAGTCAACAGAGGAATATTGCTTAGAAACATTGAAGGGAAATTATCTGAAGAAGTGTGCAAGTGAAGGATATTAATGTTGGGGACTGGCCATTTAATGTCTTTACATTAAATATAATTTCATATATTCCTCCAAAGAAGTTCCCCTCCAAGCCACTCACCATCCTGACATGGAAATATATCGCTGTTCCTTTGCAGTTGCTGGGTCAAAATCCTGGAATTCTCTCCCTAATGGCATTGTAGGTCAACCCACAGCATATGGACTGCAGTGCTTCAAGAAGGCAGCTCACCACCACCTTCTCATGGGCAACTACGGATAGGCAATAAATGCTGGCGAGCCAACGACGCCCATGTCCCACAAAGGAATAAAAAAAAAGTTCTCCCTGCAATTGGTTTGTAAACAGACAAGTCCTCTGAGGGGACCGACTTGGCCAATGTCACTTCAGCAAATCCAATCCAGAGCTGAGCATACATCACTATAGTAATTCTGTAATTGGAAACATTCATTGTTTTCCTAAAAAAATATCCTGTGTAAGTATTACTTGGAATAATCTGTTAAAAATTCAGGGCAATTTGCAAGCAAAACAGTGTTGATGATTGGAGAGGAAACACACAAGACTTTCAATAATTTCCTTAACTGAAGAGTTTCTCATTCATCAACATCAAGAAGCAGAAGAATTTGTAACATGCCTTTTTCAGATTTATATGAACTACCTACAATTAGTATATTTTTTCTCGAATGTGTTTTACACATTTGTGGTCACAAAGTCCGTGGGTCTTTGTGTCCTGCAGGAGCGTGTCTAGTGATCCCAGAGCATCTAGATAACAAAGACACTTATGTCAGACTCCGGCCTTTCCACTACAGCTCAGCCTTCAACACCATTATTCCGACAAAGCTCATCTCCAAACTCAGCTCCTCCCTCTGCTGAGCTTCCTAACACACAGACTGCAATTTCTAAGGATAGGCAACAACACCTCCCCCACAATCATCCTCAACACCGGTGCCCCGCAAGGCTGTGTCTTCAGCCACCTACTATACTCTTTATACAGCTATGACTGTGCGGCCAAACTCCAACTTGATTTTCCAGTTTGCTGATGACACCACCATAGTGGGTCGGATCTCAAACAATGATGAGATGGAGTACAGGAAAGAGGTAGAAAACCTGGTGTACTGGCACGATGACAATAATCTCTCCCTCAACAAAACTAAGGAGGTAGTCACTAACTTCAGGAAGTGTAGTGGATGACATGTCCCTGTCTATATCAATGGGGATGAAGTAGAAATGGTTGACAGCGTCAAGTTTTTAGGTGTCCATATTGCCAACAACCTGTCCTGGTCCTTCCATGCCACGCTTTAGTTAAGAAAGTCCACCAATGCTTCTACTTTCTCAGAAGACTAAAGAAATTTGGCATGTCCACTATGATTCTCACCAACTTTTACAGATGCACCATAGAAAGCATCCTTCCTGGTTGTATCACAGCATAGTATGGCTGCTGCTCTGCGCAAGACCAGAAGAAATTACAAAGGATTGTGAACAAAACCCAGTCATCACTCAAACCAGCCCCCCACACAATGACATCATCCAATACCACAGCATCAGGTTCCACATGGATGTTGACAACATCCATAGTCACCATTACTTCTCTTGAGCCCTTCAACTAACTCTAAATGATCAGGTCATTTGTCTGATATCCAGTAAGAGATGAACAGAGATTATGTATTGAAGAGATTGAAACCACTGCCTTAAAGTTTATTTATTCGTCACAGATAAGGCATACTGTAATGAAGTTACTGTGATATTCCTCTAGTTGCCACAGTCCAACACCTGTTCAGGTCAATGAACCTAACCAACATGCCTTTCAGAATGTGAGAGGAAACCCGCGCAGACAGAGGGAGAACACAGAAACTCCACGCAGACGGTGACCCAAGCCAGAATCAAACCTGGGTCCCTGTCATTGTGAAGCAGCAGTGCTAACTATTGTGCTACCATGCCTTTAGACCTAACCATAAGTTTCATTCCCTCGCAACTGAACCCCATGCTTCCGACGCTGAACTGTTTGAGGCTGCCCCACATTATTCACAATCCTGGTGTCAGATTTCCCCAAGATACAAAAAAAATACAAAAGTCTAAGATCTCTCACCAGCCAACTCAAGAACAGTTTTTTTTTCTCTGCGACCATTAGATTTTCAAATGGACCTATCTTATATTAAGTTGACCTTTCTCTACACCCTAGACATGACTGTAATGCCACATTCTGCACCCTTCTCTTTCCTTCTCCCCTATGTTCTCTATGAACAGTATGCCTTGTCCGTACAGTGCACAAGATCAATACTTTTCACTCTGTACCAACACGTGACAATAATAAATTAAATCCTATGAAAGATGAATTTCCAACCATATAACCGTGCTGTCGCAAAGACAGTGCTTTGTCCTTCTCCAAAACACCACCTAAATCCTTCCACCTCAGCTCATCTGCTGCTGAAAGCCACTTCTATATATTCCATATCTCCAGATTTGAATATTCCAGCCTACATCTGGCTGCACTTACATGTGTAATCATCTATAAACATGAGATCATACAAAAATCTGTTGCCCCTGCCCTCACTTGAACCACACCCCGTTCACCCACCAAGCCAACGCTCACTAAAAGATGTTAGATTCCGTTTAAATAACGTTTTGATTTTAAAATTCTTCTCTTTGTTTTTGTATCCCTCCACAGACTTGTCTCCATAATCTCTAACTCCTCCAGCACCACAACAATTCTGGCTCTTGAGCATCACCAATTTTAATCATTTATATCATTTTTGGGCATGCCTTCAGTTGCCAGGACCCTGGGTTCTGGTATTTCCTCTCTAAAGCTCCCCACCTCTTGACAAAGTGAACAATTTCATATTTTCCCTCATTATTCTCCACCTGCCGGGTTTTTATCCCTTCACTGAACTCATCTATATCCATCTACAAACTCCTAATGTCCTTTTCACAGCATTCTTGCCGATCTATCTTTGTGTCATTTGCAAATTTAGCTGCCATTGCCTTTGTTCCCTTTATCTTTATCATTGATAAAAATCGTAAAAAGTTGAGGCTGCTGACACGAGGGCTAACAAGGTAAGTAAGCAAGCTTAAGTTTTAGTCCCCGTGGGGGCAGACACAGAGGCAGGCAGCTGCAAAATTTCAGCCTGCCGACTGGTATACCATCCCGCCCCCATGTAGTTTTCACCAAAGACAGAGTTGGGCATGGCCAAGCTACAGGGTGGCACAGTAGTTGGCACTGCTGCTTCACAGTGTCATGAACCCAGGTTCGATTCCCATCTTGGGTTGCTATCTAGGGGATGGCATGGTGGCACAACAGTTAACATTGCTGCCTCACAGCACCAGGGGCCAGGGTTCAATTCGTGGCTTGGTCACTGTCTATGTGGAGTTTGCATGTTCTTCCCAGGTCTGCAAGGGTTTCTTACGGGTGCTTTGGTTCCTCCCACATTCCAGAGATGTGCGAGTTAGCCATGGATTGGCCATGAGATAAATTGTCCATTAATGTTGGGGGGGTAAATGTGTAGGGTTATATGGATAGGCCTGGGTGGGATTGTTGTCAGGCTGACTCGATAGGCCGAATGGCCTCCTTCTGCACTATATGACTCACTATAACATTCTGCTGCTGCTTCAAAGATGAAGAGCCTTTTCGGCGGAGATCTCCCCACTCCCCCACAATCCCCCCACCCCAAAACCCCCCTCCACCCGCACCCCCACCACCATCTTCCTTGCACCTTGTTGTTGTTGTCCTTGATTGAAAGACAAGCCTGCCCTCTGGCCATTAATTGATCAATTCCAGAAAATCAAAGCTGAGTGACAATTCAAAAGTGTGGACTTCTGACTCCCATTTGAGCCTGGCAGCCCACAGCGACAATCCTGTCTAGAGGGCATGTTAAACTGCCCAAAACTCATTTGTCTCCCGACCACTGGTTATGCAGAACTCTTGTATTGACCTGGACCAGGGCAGAACACATACCTGGAGAGAATTAGAAGAAAGGAAAAAGGACCGATATTTTTGAAAATTAGAACCATTTAATGGATGTCAATATTTTCCTGAATAAACTTATCAATGGATTCTTAAAAATATACATTCGTAATGTTTTAATCCTTAAGTGTGAAATAACTAATTCTAGATTCATTAACCCTTGTACAGGAAATCATAATTCATTTGGCACATGGAAAGGTCTGTTAATGAATTATTCCAAGATAATTTATGTATACAAATTAAGTGAAGAATAAGTTTTATCTGGCTTTAAAGCTAAACTTGCAATCTTTATAAAACTTGATGAGTGTAATTGATATCGTAGAACTGTATATTAATGGATTTTGCTAAATAGATACAATTTACATATGTTAACCTTAGGCTAATTGGAGAATAAACTTCCTTATTTCTCCCCTTCAAACTGAATGTGAGATTCTATCATGTTATCATTGATGCAGTCTCGGGGCTCTTTTATCATGATGTTATTGATTAATCCTGTCTCATTGCTTAATACCAGGCTACACTAGCCTGTTTTCTGTTTGGCTCTAGAACATACTGCTCAAAGAAATGATACTGAATATACTCTGACATTGAACATTGTGCTGCAAAACAGCAAAAATAATTTGCTCAGTTTTTGGAAATTCTACTTAATTATATCTATCCTTTAAACAATGTCAAGCTAGAAGACTTCTGTTCAAGCGCCTGTTGGATTAATAACCTGGTAAACCATAACAATTCTGTGACGCTGTGATTCTGTGAATGCTGGAAAAACTCAGCAGCTCCGACAGCATCTGTGGAGAGGGAAACAAAGTTAACATTTCAAATCCATATGACTCTTCAGAGCTCTGAAAGAAGAGTCATAAGCACTCGAAGCATTAACTCTGTTTCGGTCTCCAGAGGTTCTGCCAAACCTGCCTAGATTTTCCATTATTTTCTGTTTTTGTTGGCTGACTTCAGATCTATCAAAGAAAGATCTCTATTAAATCAATTTGTTATGTAGTACATCTGAAAAGAGTGTTGGCAAATTAATCATGTAGAAATGCATACATTTGATTTTGTTGCCAATGGCAACCTGCCATATAAGATGCAAAACCCTTTTGAACTCAAGTATCCTTTTATTTGAAGTACTTATGTTTTAAAGATCAATTGTGTGTGTGTGTTGAAAATGGATTGTAAGAGCTGATTTAAAAGGGATTTAAAATACGAGCTGTGTTCTGCTCTCTGGCTTGACCCTGCCCACATGTCAGCTAGTATGTTAAGTCCTGAGCTAGTACGTTAAGTCACCTGAAAAGGCTTTGTTGTTTAATTTAATTCAGACTCTAAAGCTGGTTGCCTTTGGTTGTTGATGACTGCCACACCAGGAATATTGGGTGTTAAAGAGCAGCAGTCCTACTGGAAGTCTAATAAGGCAAAATGTAATGTTCTCATGGCTGTTGATGACACAAATCTATGAAGGAATGTGAGTTATGAGGAGGGTGCAAAGACAGGCTAAGTGAGTGGGCAAGAACATGGCAGATGGAATATAATGTGAAAAAATGATAATTATCCAATTTGGTAGGCAAAACAGAAATGGAGAATATTTTTTGAATGGTGAGAGATTGAGAAGTGTCGATGTCCAAAAAAACCTGGTGCCCTTGTTCGTGAGTCACTGAAAGCTACATGCAGGTGCAGCAAGCATGAGAAAGGCAAATGGTATATTTGCCTTTATTTCAAGAGGATTTGTGTACTGGAGTAAAAATGTCCTGCTGTAATTGTATTGATTCTTTGTGAGACCATAACTTGAGTATTCCATACATTTACAGTCTCCTTACTTAAGGAAGGGTATATTTGCCATAGAGTGTCTGCAACAAATGTTCACCAGACTGATTTCTGGGATGGTGGGATTATCCTGTGAGAAGATAATGAGGAGGCTGGACCTGTATTCTCTAGAGTTTAGAAAAATGCCAGATGATCTCACTCAAACATACAAATTCTTACAGGGTTCAACACGGTAGATGCAGGAAGGATGCATCCTTAACTGAGGGGTCTGGACCAGAGGGCGCAGAATAAGAAATAGACCATTTTGGATTTAGATGAGGAGGAATCTCTTCACTCAGAAAGTGGTGAATCTTTGGAATTCTGTATCCTGCAGAGAATGCAGGCTTTGTCATTGAGTATATTCAAGACAGAGATTGATAGATTTCTTGACAGTAGAGACAAAAAGGGATATGGGGTGCAGGAAAATTGCTTTGAGATAGAAGATCAGCCAAAATTGAATTGAATGGCAGACCAAGCTCAAGGGGTTGAATGGCTTCCTCTTGCTCCTCCATCCTATGTTCCAATATAAGTTCATTATCATTTTTTTAAAGTTTGCTTATAGGTTCGGAGAAGTAAGGCTGCTCTCCAGGTCTCAGAAGAAAGCCTTGGGATCATTTCCAATGCATTTACATGGCTGCCAAAGAACAGTTTCAACAGGTCCCCAGTGATGGTCTGTTGCTGCATTCACCAACCATTACCACTGTCCTTCACATTGTTCCTGCCAAGTTCAACTCGACATTCTCCAGCATGCCAATGAGGCCTGTAAAATAAAATGGCTAGCAAATTGGGATGAATCTGTCTTTTGCTCACTGGTCCCCAGCCACCCCTGTCCCAGGTTTCAATCAGGGTTAAAGTTTTTTGCCTTCCCTGTCGTGCAAGCAATGGTAACATTTGGGGTGGAGTGGCATGTTGAACCGTGGTTAGCACTGCTACCTCACAGCACCAGGGACTCGGGTTCAATTCCTGGCTTGGGTCACGGTCTGTATGGAGTTCGCACATTCTCCTCATGTCTGCGTGGGTTTCCTCCGGGTGCTCCAGTTTTCTCCCACAGTGCGGGTTAGGTGGATTGGCCATGCTAGATTCTCCCTCAGTGTACCTGAACAGATACCAGTGTGTTGCGACTAGGGAATTTTCACAGTAACCTCATTACAGTGTGAATATATGCCTACTTGTGACCAATAAATAAACCTTACTTTTTCATTGAGCACCTCAAGGCCATTAGGGGACAGATTGCTGCTTGTATTATCTTGCATCTGATTGCGTCTCAACCCCTTCTCAGAATAGCAGGATTTGCTGCAGGAGTATTTTATTATTTCTATATACCAGCAGTTAGGGATCTGTGCGTGTAAGTTACTAAATCAGTGCCAATTCATGGCAATTCAGTGGTTGGAATTACCAAAAGCATGGCTGTGGCTCCGATTAAATGTTTGATCTTTTAAAAGGTGATTTTCTGAATGTTTTAATTTTTATACAATAAAGGCACAGAAACTTGGATATCAGCTAAAGCTTTGAGGAGTCTATTTCACTGGCTGATTTCCAGCTATCACCATGGGGAAAAGTGACCAACTCACTACAGGAGATTTGCAGCTGTTGCTCACCTGATTTACGCAGTATTCTGCAGTAAAAAATGGTGCAGAAGCAGCAAGCATTCATTGCGCACCCAGAGGAGCCCACCATTCACTCCTGACACTGTGGCTACCAGGTCAAAGGCTAGGAATCCTCATGACTCCCCAATGCCCATCCATCATCTACAAAGCACAAGTCAGGAGTGTAATGGAATGTTCTACAATTGCCTGGATGAGTGCAACTCCAACAACACTCAAAAAGCTTGGCACCCACCAGGACAAAGTAGCCTGTGTGATTGGCAGGAAAAGTAGAAAAGCAGCTTATAATTTAAATTGAGATACTGCAAAACTCTGAGGTAAGGGGGGACTTGGATATCCTGGTCCATGAAAATCAGTACACAAGTATAGCAAGTGATTAGGAAGGCAAGTGAATAGTGTTGTTTATTGTGAGGGGAATACAATGTCAAGGTAGAGATATTTTATAACTGTATAAATGTTGGTAAGACCACATCTGGAGGGCTGCATGCAGTTTTAGTCTCATTTTTTAAGAAAGGCTTTAGACGTTAAAACCATCAGAAATAGGAACATGAGTAGGCCATTCAGCCCCTCAAGCCTGCTCCACAGTCAATAGGATTATGGCTAATCTGGCATTCCTCACTTTCCTGTCCTTTCCCCATTATCCTTGTGTTCTTTACTGATCAAAAATCTATTTATCTCTGCCTTAAATATATATGAGGGCCCTATTCCCAGCTCTCTGTGACATGGATTCCAAATACTCTCAACCCTCTGAGAGAAGAAATTCCTCCTCATTTCAGTCTTAAATTGGCACTCTTTTATTCTGAGACTTTGCCCTCTGGTCTTAGTTACCCTCACGAGTGGAAGCATCCTCTTAGTTTCCCCTCACGAGTGGAAACATCCTCTCAGTATTAATCCTGTCAAGCCCCTTAAGAATTTTTCATGTCTCAATGAAATCACCTTTCATTCTTCTAAATTCCATTGAATAGGATCCCAACCTGTTTCACTTTTCCTCATAAGACATTTCCTCTATACCAGGAATCATCCTAGTGAACCTTCTCTGAACTCCATCAAATTAAATAATGGGTAGGATTTTAATGGGCAGCCTCACTTGTCCCAAAACCATAAAATCCCACCCAAGATCTGCCCCTTGCCCATTCCGATTCCTGTGGTAGTGTGACAGTAAAATTCCGACCAATATCTTTCCTTAAACAAGGGGATGTGAACCGCTCATGGTACTCCAGACATGGTCTCACCAGTATCTTGCGCAGTTGCAGCAAGACTTCCCTAGTCTTACACTCAAACTCCCTTGAAATAAGAGCCAACATTCCATTAGCCACCCTGATTACTGGGCTGCATCTATGTACTAGTCTTCTGTGTTTTGTGCACAAGCACTCCCAAATACTGGGTTGGCATTGTGGCACAGTGGTTAGTACTGCTGCCTCACAGCACCAGGGACCTGGTTTTGATTCCTGGCTGGGGTCACTGTCTGTGTGGAGTTTGTACGTTTTCCCTGTGTCTGCATGTGTTTTCTTTGGGTGCTCCGGTTTCCTCTTTCAGTCCAAAGAAGTGCAGGTTTAACAGGCCATGCTAAAAACTCCCCCTCTGTGTACCCAAACAGGTATTCGCATTCTAATCAGTAATCTGTAAACTGTCTGTGCTTTATATGCTCTGTCTGAGGCCAGAACTCTCCATTCACCTGACGAAGAGTTTAACCTCGAAAGCTTGTGAGTTTACTATCAAATAAATCGGTTGGACTTAAACCTGGTGTTATCAGACTTCTTACTGTGTTTACCCCAGTCCAACGCCGGCATCTCCACATCATACCCAAACAGGTGCCAGAATGTGGCAATTAGGGGATTTTCACAGTACCTTCATCGCAGTTTGAATGTAAGCCTACTTGTCATTAATAAATAAACTTCAACTTAAGTCCCTTTGTGTTACAGCTTTCTGCAGTTTTTCTCCATTTAAATAATACTCTTCTTTTGTTATCCCTTCCAGAGCGAACGGCTTCATATTTTCCCACATTATACTCTATCTGCCAACCTTCTGCCTATTTACTTAACCTTTCAATATCTCTTTATAAACTGTTTGTATCCCTCTCACGACTTGCCTTCCCACCCATTTTGTGTCACCTGCAAATTTGGCTGTAGCACATTCACTTTCTTCCTCCGAGACATTGATATATACTGTAATCAGTTATGGTCCCAGCAGTGATCCCTGTGGAACCCCACTGGTTACAAGTCACCAACCTGAAAAAGAACCCCTTATTCCCACTTGCTGTTTTCTGCCCATTATCCAATTCTCTATCTATGCCAATGTATTACTTCCAACACCTTGAGCTCTTATGATTTAAACTTTTCTGAGGTACTTTGTTGAACACCTTCTAAAAGTCCAAATACAACACATCCACTGGTTTCCCTCTATCCACGCTAGTTGAGACTTCCTCGAAAAACTTGAATAAATTAATCAGACACAATTTTTCTTTCATGGTGCTATGATGACTCTGATTCATTAGATTATGATAGTTGCATTAGAAGCAATTCAGGGAAGATTCTTTGTATTGATTTCTGGGATGAGGGGGTTATTTTATGAGGAATGTTTGGACAAGTTGGGCCCATATTCATTAGAGTTTAGAAGACTGTCAGACGATCTTATTGAAACTAGTAAGATCCTGATGCTGAGAGGATGTTTCATCTTGTCGGAGAATAGAAAAAGAGGATACAGTTTAAAAGTGAATGGTCTGCTCTTCAAGGTTGAAAAGAGGAGATTTGTTTTTCTCTGAGAGTCATTGATCTGTGGAATTCTCTTCTCCGGAGAACAGTGAAGATAGAGTCATTAAATATTTTAATGGCTGAGTTAGCTTGATTTTTGATTAACAATGGAGTCAAAGGGTATAGTGGGTAGATAGGAATGCGGAGCTGAAGACACTTTTCCTCTTGGTGGAGGGATCAGTGAACCTCCCCCTCTGCCAACATAGATTTAACAAGGAGCTGAAGGTTGAAAGGAGATGTGAGGACAAATATTTTCACCCAGAGAATTTTGGAAGTCTGGATCTCATTTCCTGAAAGGATAGTGGAGGCAGAGACTCTCATAACAGGGGCAACATGATAGAACAGTGGTTAGCACTGCTGCCTCACAGAGCCAGGGACTCGGGTTTGATTCAAGACTTGGTGATTATGTGGAGTTTGCATGTTCTCCCTGTGTCTGCGTGGGCTTTCTCCAAGTGCTCTGGTTTCCTCCCAGTCCAAAGATGTACAGGTTATGTAGAGTGGCCATGCTAAATTGACCCTTAGTGTCCAAAGGGAGATTAGTGGGATAAATACGTAGGGTTATGGGAGTACGGCCTGGGTAAGGTGTTCTACAGGACAGTCTGTGCAGGCTTGATGGGCTGAATGGCCTACTTATGTACTATAGGGATTCTATGATTTAAGAAGCATTTTGATGAGCGTTTGGAATGTCATAGCATACAAAGCTATGGGCCAAGTGCTGAAAAAAGGAATTAGAATAGTTGGGTAGTTTGTCTTTGACTGGCTCAGACTTGATGGGCTGAAGAGCCTTTTTCTGTGCTGCAGACCTCTATAAATCTATGAAAATAAGATCAGCCATAATCTTATCAAGTGATGGAGCAGGCTTGAGAAGCTGAATGGCCCATTGCTCTTAATTCGTATTTTTTTATAAGACAGCAAAGGAATGCATATCTCTGTGTTACCATGTAATATTAATTGAGTTGTGAATGTTTGCTGATTAACATCACTAATGAAAAGCCTGGCCTGGAGTAATATGCTCATTTTTTGACTTGACTGTATAGCAGTTTATTACCATAAAAATTTTCTACTAATGGCCTTTAACAAGGCCTTAATCAGCAAAAGTTGCCTTTTCATTGAAAAATGTTGCTAAGTTTATTCATGGAGGAATATGAAATGCACAGACCAGTGTTAAACACAGAAAATGACCAATTTTTGTACCAGGTTTTACTCACAACTACTGTTTGTTAAAAGTATTGAAAAGAACAGAAGTATGCTTTTGAAATCATGGACATATATTAACCCCCATAAAAGGTATCATCAGATCATCACTCATATTTTTAAATGAGAAAATTAAGATGTTTCATGTGAGATGGCCCATGCCGTTTCACTGTTGCATTCTATGTCAGTCAACTCTGCAGGCAAAGCTGACATCAGCTCTTCTGAATGAGATTTTGTTTCTTTTTTCCTCAAGCTTACTATTAGTATTGGCATGTGCCCTCTGCCATATTGTAAGGTATGAAAGCTGCAGGGAACCTAGCTGGAATGCCAGCTGTGAGACAAAGAGATATTGCTCCCTGAGTAACAAAATATCAGCCCTGGCTGGAATGAAACTGTGAAAGGAATGAAAATACTGCTAATCTTTTAAATTGCCAAGAATTGATTTTATAGAAAAGTAAAAGAACTTTGTTTCTTGACTCACACACATTGAATGTTCAGCAATGTTGCAAATGTGGATTAAGTCCAAAGTATGCCTCCTTTAATATTGATGTAAATTGTATGCAGCTTATATAATTCTGCTAAATTAAAATGATTTCTGAGAAAGATTAGCTCATAAAATTAGAGTAAGTGGGTGATGATTAGCATGGAGAAAAGCTAAAATAATGAACTCTTGGACGCTGGGACATCTCTTTCCCTTGATATACTTGGATTCTTTCAACTTATGTACAAAGAGGACCATCTCACACTTGGTTCATGATGCAAAAATGGGAACTTTGGTAAAAAAGTATGGAGGCATTGTCAAAGGCATCTGGAAGCAGGCTAGTGATCTTGGTCAATAAGGCAACCAATGTAATTTAGTATCAACGACCGTGAAGCAATATTTAAGGAGGAAAAAGAAAGAATGTTAACTTGTAAGTATTCAAAGGAAAGACACCAAAGGATAGAAATAAGTAGAAGGACCCCAGTGGACTGTGATGTTTGCAGAGGAATAGATAATTCAAACAAACTTGGACCTGGGTTCGAAAGGAGCGACTTATATTTTCCATCGCTGTTATTATTGTTATTCCATTTCAAGTCCGACTACCCCAGAAATCCTGCCAGCTCCAGCTTCTGTATGAATCTGGTATCATGGCCACACAGAATTGAGTGGATCCAGAGCCAAACGCAGCAAAAGGGAAGGGGATGTTGCAGGACCACAACGAAAAATCAGCAAAAAGGATTGCAGGCCTTCACATAGTTACCTGGGGCCACTCCCATCAAACAAGCAGCAAGGTATCAAACTGCTGGGTGGATGTTTCAGTAATGCCTGAACTGACAGATACTGGTCCCGGTATGTAAACAACCCTTTCTGTGGGATTTGGAACAGGGTAACCAGGGCATAGAGCATCAGATCAAAGGACATTTTTACATCTGGTATTCCAGTCCTCAAATGATGCAGGTTTTGTTCTGTCAGAGGGTCTAACAGGTATGGAAACCTATTTCTATGGTTAAGAATTGCAAAACCAATTTATTGAGAAATCTGCACATTTGGAATTTTAGTGTACTCAGACTAGATCTGTCGGAATGTATCCTACCTACTTTAGGCCGGAGATCTTGGGTACAGATTGTCAACAGGAAGAGTTTGAGTGTCCCCATGTATGCACATTAACACTGCTAAGGTTTTGAAAAAAAGAGACACTTCCACTTGCAAGGCTGAATTTTATGGACTCTGTAGGAAGGGGGCCAGATAATGGTGAGGGAAAGCAGGAGGTGGGCAAGATTGCTTGTAACTCATCCATCATCATGGAATTATGCCCATGGAGGAATGTTGGAGGTGGCCTTACCGCCCAGAGGCCAGTTGTGCCATTTAACTGGCCAGTTAAGGAAGGACCTCTTCCTGCTGCCTCTGTTATTCTGCAATTGGCAAGTGGGCCCTATTTTACTTGGGAAGAATGCCTGATCAACTCTGGCAACTTTTCCACAGTATCCAGAATGGGGATCCAGCTAATTGGGCATTCAATGCACATGAAGGGGCGTCCTGGCAGAAACGGTCACCCATGTGGCATCACCTCCCCTGAGCAAGTGAAAGAAAAGGCTGCAAGATGGCTCTGAAATGTAGCCGAGGTTTCCCCCAAGCAAATGCGATGGCATTGGCTCCCATTTTTCCAGCCCACTGTCAGGGTTGCTGGACTAACCTATATGGTGCCTTGCATGGCTTCAGAGTGCCCCACGACTTTTTACAGCCAATGAAGAACTTTTAATTATTGTCGCTGTTGTAATGTGGGATATGCAACAGCCAATTTGTGTGCATCAAACTTTCACAAGCAGCAATGTGATAATAACAAGAACATCCGTTTTTAGGTGTTGGTCAAAGGTAAGTATAAGCAAGAGCACCAGGGTGAATTCACGTGCATTCCTTCGACACAAATCCTTTGGTCTTTTACAAGCACCTGTTGGGGCAGTCGGGGCCTTGGTTTAATAAGCTAAAATCACACAGTTTAGCAATGCGCAGTACTGGGAAATTCCTATTGCTTGTCCAAGTAGAACCATACTATTTATTGCATTATTAGCTGGCAGGATTATCTGGGGCAGAATTGGAAGAATCCTGGCCCCCAGCGATGAAACTATCCCTCCTTGTTTGAAGAATGAGCCAAACCGACTGGTCTCTCATCAACCGAGCCATGAAATAGTACAAATCTGGTTGGCTCAGCTATCGGATTTAATAAATCAGTCCAAGAGTGTGGATCCGGTTCCAATTTTCTGTCACTCTATAATGCAGCCAGAACGCACAGACAACATTATCCTTTTACAGGTGGCATCTGTGTCTGAAGAACTTGCGGTTTCCACCCTACCATTAGCAAATAATTGCAAGGTACTTCATGGGAACCCACCCCCATATTGGTCTGCACCCTGTCCCTGCATAGCAATAGAAATCTACAGCTCGATTCAGACAAAAAAATGTTGTTTTGTTTCAGTTGTGGGAGGAGGGGAGTTGGGGAGAAAACAATTGGCACAATTCTTCCTGGATCAGGTAAATCTGCACAATGGCGATCTCCCCATGTAACCCAAACTTTTCCTTCTGGTATGAGGTGGGCATGATTTGATCTAATCCTGTAAGTAATTGTTCCATTGTATTCAGGTCTTCCTGACCCTTTAGTACTTCAAAAGAGAATACGTTTTTAACAAACTTGGAATGTGGGCACGCTTAAATCAGGAATCCAAGGTCATCGGCAGCTGCTGAGGCTAAGTGGTCATTCTGTGTTTAAAAAGAGTATGGCAGTCAGGAATTTCAGCTTTGCAAGCTATAAATATCTTGCTGCCAAATCCCCCACTCAGATAATTACACAATGTCAGTCTGCTGGTATGTTAAGTACTGTCATTATTGTCAAGGTGTGACTCATGAATACAAAATGCCCTGTAATACGGGAGTGGTTTATTGTAAAGAATGATCACTATAACACTGATCAAATACAATCAAGCAAATTTTTTCTTACAATATTGGCAATTGATTATCCAGTGTGTAATAATGGTGCCAAGTGCTTCAATGCCTCTTTTCCCTTTAATTCCTGCTTGCCTCTCCTGATTGCTATTTAATAACAATTTGCAATTCATTTTATTCTTTTGTGGGACATGGGCATCGCTGGCTGGCCAGCATTTATTGCCCATCCCCAGTTGTCCTTGGAGGGCAGTTGAGAGCCAACCACATTGTTGTGGCTCTGGAGTCACATGTAGGCCACACCAGGTAAGGATGGCAGATTTCCTTCCCTAAAGAACATTAGTGAACCAGATGGGTTTTTCATCAATGGTTTCATGGTCATCAGTAGATTCTTAATTCCAGATTTTATTATTGAATTTGAATTGCACAATCTGCCATGGTGGGATTTGAACCCAAGCCCACAGAACATTAGCTGAATTTCTGGATGAATTATCTAGCGATAATACTAATATGCCATCGCCTTCCTTTTTTACTCAATAATCTCAACAAAGTGTTCATAATTTCTCCGTGATTCTAAATTTGGATGAGTTTCTATATATGAAGAGCTTGGCAAGAGACATCCTGCTGATAGTTAAACTTCTTTCAATCCTCTGATCTTTTATTCTAACCGATCAATCTGTCATTTCCTTTTAACAAGCAGGTGGTTGGGGCTCAGCTTGGTATGGCTTCTGCTTTGCCTAAGACCGTACGAAACTACAAAGGGTCATGTGTGAAACCCAGTCCATCACTCAAATCAGCCTCCCATCCATTGACTCTATCTACACTTCCCACTGCCTTGGAAAAGCAGCCAGCATAATTAAGGACCCCACGCATCCTGGATACCATCACCTTCTTCTATCAGGAAAAAGATACAAAATTCTGAGGTCACATACCAACCGACTCAAGAACAGCTCCTTCCCTGCTGCCTTCAGAGTTTTAAATGCACCTACCTCACACTAAATTGATCTTTCTCTACATCCTAGCTATGACTGCAACATTACATTCTGTGTTCTCTCCTTTCCTTCTCTATGAACAGTATGCTTTGTTTGTATAGCAGGCAAGAAACAATACTTTTCACTGTATACTAATGCATATGGCAATAATAGACCAAACCAAATCAAAAATCACCATCTCACCCCACTATCACCCCATCTGAATTTTCTCAATTTGTTATCATCATGTATTTGTGGCACTCTGCTGGTGGGAGCTCCCGAAAAAGCAAGGGTCCATTATAGGCCCTCTGCGAAGACCCAGGCTGTGCTCAGCAAGTCCACTAGAACTATTGGGAGGCAAGGGTAAAGGGGCTCCAAGATTCTGAAGACTGCACCAATTCTTTCCCTGAAGGACACAGTGAAATAAAGGGAAGAAAAGGCTAGATATCCACCTCCAAGATCCCTGTGCTCCTCCGATTCTGGCATCATGCACATTCTTGATTTCAATTGCTGTACCAGTGGCATCCATGCTTTCAGCTGTGGAATTGCCTGACTAAACATCCATGCCTCACTACTTCTGTTTCCTTCTTTAAGAAGGTCCTTAAATCAACCTCTTTGATCAAGCTTTTAGTCACCTGCTTTTTGTCTCCTTTCGTGGTTAAGTGCTGCTTCCTTTAGGCAACAATCCTGTGATGCTACTTAAGACCTTTCACTATGTCAAAGGATGCAAATTATTGTTGTTGTTTGAAAACATTTAGGGCAGGATTTTCCGGCTTTGCTCGCCCCAAAACCAGAAAATCCTGTCTGAGGTAAACAGACCTTTGCACGCTCTCGTCTGCTGAAGGAGCAGCGCTCCAAAAGTTTGTGATTCCAAATAAACCTGTTGGACTTTAACCTGACGTTGTGAGACTTCTTACTCTGCAAGTGAAAGCATTAAACTACAAAATGCCAAATTGAAGACTCATATTAGACTCAAAGTGTTAATTCTATTTCTCTTTCCATGGATGCTGCCAGACCGGCTGAGCTTTTCCAGCATTTTGTTTTTCTTTCACATCTCCAACATCCACAGTATTTTGTTTTTATAACAAAAAAATGTGTTCAGTTGCCAAAGCCCCATAAATCAGATACTAATTTTTGCTGCTGTGACAATATTGGCTCACAAACATCCCATTGGAAGGTTTTAATTAACAATATTCCAGCAAACTGATAATGGTAAATTACGTGAATTCATTAGTACAGAATTGCCTTAAAGAGCCTTTTTGAGGGAGCATATAATCACTAGTTACACCTGATCAAATTACAGATGCAGCTGACACAGGTACTTTCATAATACGGAAATATGAACTGTACACTGAACCGGAGTATGAAGGCATCAAAAATCAATTATCTTTGCAAATTAACGACAACACAAATTTCTCTTGCCATCATTACACACAGATATCTCTCAGAGCACTCATCACACATGGAAGAGTCTCAGGGTGCACATTACATTCAGGAAGATGTCTCTGAGTGCTCATTATGTAGAGATATCTGAGCACCCATTACATAAGTAGAGTTGTCGTGAGTGTTCATTATATGCCAAGAGACAGCTCCAAGTACTTATTACATGTTGAAAGATGTTTCAGACTGCACATTATATATATCGATGCTCATTTTATGCAGAGGGTCAGCTCTGGGTGGTCATTGCAGTCAGATGGACAACTCCAAATGGACTTTACATAGAGAGAAAAGCCACACAGTCCTTGCTATACACCAAGACATGTCCCAGAGCACTCATTACATCCAGTGAGATTTCTTAGACAGTTTATAACAGAGAGAAAGAGCTCGACAGATGTTCATTACACACATTCCAGGTATTTATTACAAATAGATATCTTCCAGGTTTTATTGCACATGGATAGATATCTCTGGGTGTTCATTGCACACAGTCATTTCTGTGTGTTTATTATACACTGATAGATACCTCCCAGTGTTCATTACACACAGATATCTCCTGATGCTTCTTGCACGCATCAATATCTCCAGGTGTTTATTGCAAGCTAATAGAAAAATCCTGGTGTTTTTTACATACAGATCAATATTTCCCAGTGATTATTACACACAGATAGATAGCCCTGGGTGTTTGGATAGATATCTCAACAGACATAAAAAATAGAAGCAAGAGTAGGCCATTGGGCCTGCTCCATCATTCATTATGATCATGATTATCCAACTCAGTAACCTGTTCCTACTTTCCCCCCATATCTTATGACCTCTTTAGCCCCAGAAGCTATATCTAACTCCTTGAAAATATACAATGTTTTGACCTTAACTGATTTCTGCGGTAAAGATTTCTACAGGCTCACCACTCTCTGGGTGAAGAAATCTATCCTCATCTCAATCCTAAAAGGTTTGCCCCTTATCTTCAGACTGTGGCCCCTGGTTTTGGACTCATCATCAGGAACACCATTCCTATCTCTCCTATGTCTAGTCCTGTTTGAATGTTATAAGTTTCTATGAGATGCCCCTCATTCTTCTAAACTCTAGCGAATATTTTCCTAACTCACTCAATTTCTCCTCATATATCAGTCCAGCCAACTCGGGAAACAGTCTGGTAAACTTTCACTGCATTCCCACCTTAGCAAGAATATCCTTTCTCAGATAAAGACACCAAAACTGCACACAATATTCCAGGTGCAGACTCGCCAAGGCCCTGTATAACTGCAGCAAGACATTCCTGCCCCTGTAATCAAATCCTCTTGCTACGAAGGCCAATCATAACATTTGCACTTGCGTACTTAGTTTCAGTGACTGGTGTGCAAGAACACTTAGGTCTCAATCGAGAATCATTCAGGTAGTAATTTGCCTTTCAGTTCTTGCTACCAGAATGGATTACCTCACATTTATCCACAATTTACTGTATCTGTCATGCATTTGCTCACTCATTCAACTTGTAAAAATCATACTGAAGCATCTCTGCATCCTCCTAACAGCTCATACTCCCACTTAGCTATGTGACATTTGCAAATTTGGAGATATTTGTTCATTTAGTTCATTCATCCAAATCATTAATATATCTTGTGAATAGCTTATGTCCTAGAACTGATCACTCCGGTACTTCACTAGTCACTGCCTGCTACTTGGACCCATTTATTCCTATTCTTTGTTTCCTATCTACCAAGGAGTTTTGTATCCATCTCAATACACTATTGCCCAATCCCATGTGCTTTAATTTAACATGTTAATCGCTTACAAGCGATCTTGTCAAAAGCCTTCTGAAAGTCTAAATAAGCCGAACCCACTGAATCCCCTTCATCAGCTCTACTAGTTACATCCTCTAAGAATTCCAATAGATTTGTCAAGCATGATTTTCCTTTTGTAAATATATGCTGACTATGTCCAATCCTGCCATTGTTTCCCAGGTACTCTGCTATTAAATCTTTTATAATAGACTCAAACATTTTTCTACTTCTGACGTCCAGCTGACTGGTCGATATGTTTTGTCTCTACCTTTCTTTTTAAATAGTGGAGTTACTGCATTAACTACCCTTCAATCCATAGGAACTGTTCCAGAGTCTATAGAACATTGGAAGATGACTGCTGATGGATAAGTCGGTCCGCCTTGTTGTCCAACGAGGGGCATACACGCGATGGGTCGTACTAGGGCTGCTCTTGGATGTTCGAGAGTAGCCTGGTGCTTCATGTCGTTAGTGTGCGTTTAAACTGGACCAGATGCTAGGCATCACGACAGCTCAGAGACTATCACTTTTTGCTGTGCAGACACATGGATTTGGGCCAGTGTCTGTGGGAGTTTGCGCATTCTCCCCGTGCTTGCGTGGGTTTTCTCCGGGTGCTCCCGTTTCCTCCCACACCCCCAAAGATGTGCTATTAGGCTGATTGGAGGTAATAAATTGTCCCTAAATTAATTTCCCTCAATGTGGAATGCCATAATCATAGATAAGGGTCATGGGTGGAGGGGGGACTGGTAATATTAAAATGGCGGCGCGGGCTCATTGAGCTGAAGGGCCTGTTTCCCGGGCAGTTTTTGTCCTTTGTTCTTTGTTAATGCATCCATTTTTTCGAGGGCCATTTCCTTAAATGTGTTTATTACACAAAGACAGTTATCTCTGGGCATTTATAACACATGGATATTTCCAGGTATTTATGATACATTGATAAATATCTTCTGGTGTTTATTACACAGCATTATCTCCTGCTTATTATTACATTGATAGATGTTTCTAGGTGTTTATTACATGTACATAGATATACTCAATATTTCCAGATAGATGCCTTAAAGAGTCACTTTGGTTCATTAGCAGCATTGTTGCCTCACAGTGAAATATAGGTAGAATGAAGTCTCACTCTCTGTTCTAGGGGCATAGAAGTAGAAGTTGGCCTTCATACACCTCATCACTTCAACATTTAAAGGGATGGGGACTAATCTGTTCCTGGCCTTGTCTCGGAAAAAAAGGTTGATTTTTAGATTTAAAATTACTAATTGAGCTAATATCTATCACTTCTTGCTGGGGAAATCTTCTCTCCTGAATAGTCAGCTTCTGGTTTTAGGCGCTATGCCACCTGCTATATCCCACACATGCAGAATGTGCAAATACCTTGCATTGAGAGATGATTAGCTCTAATTAAGTGTCTTCTGCCCTACTCATGTTGGGACAACAGATCCAAAGCAATCACTCAGTCAAATTGTAATTCTTCAGAACAATTTCAATCAAATTATATCATGTTTTCAGTGTCATTGTGTGGCAGAAAGCATGCCCAGTGTTCCTGATTGGCTGTACCTGTCAAGATGCCAGCAGCTGTTGCTGCTCACCCGCTGTGCCTACAAGGCAACAGGATGTGCCATCATATGATATGGGCCAGCAGGGAGGCAGATTCAATCGAACCTGTGTCATCTGCTGCAAGGACATTTGCAGTTAGTAAGCCGTGTGGTACATGCACATCCAGTGACAGTATTGGCCAGCTGTAGTTGTACATATGACTCCACCTCCTGTTGCATGTTTCCAATGTATAAAGATGGTACCATGCAGCAGCGCATGGAGCAACCATCCTCACGATCGCCACACAGCATCACTTAACGTTCCACTAACCATTGCAACTGATTATTTTGTTGCTCCAGCATGTGCCTGCAGAAACAACCCTAAGCTAAGCCTGACAATGGGCTGAGATGCCATCCAACGCATTCCAACTCTTTTGTATAAAACAAATTCAACTAAAGTAAACAAACCCCTTAAAGGGGTACTACTTTCAACAAAAATAAATCCCAAATGAAACTTAAAACATCAAACTAAAATATATTTAAGGGGGTCAGTAAAGCACCCCAGTCCCTGTGGTGCCCAATAAGTGTGGAATGCCTTGATGATGCCAGTGAACACCGCATGCTACCTCTTCAGGAATAACAAAGTTAGCTGCAGTCGTGGGGCAGACAGTTAGGTTAGATGACCCCCTTGATTGTCATCTGCCTGGACCTGTAGAAGACAAATTTTGCCAATCCCAGGACAGGCTCACAAGGAGGTTTTCCCTTCTCTGCAAAGGATACCCATAGGTGAGGACTATAGGGCTGAAGTGCAAACAAAGCTGTAACAGAAGGTTCTTTTAAATAATTAAAAATGGAATGCAGTCTAAAGCAACCTATAACCATATGGTTCACAGACTCCAAAAGGCTGGAAAAAGATCACGCATCTTGGGAGTCCATGAAGCAATGCAATCTAAGGTTTTACAGGGCTGCTATGTGCAACACTCACCAGGTTCCCAATGTTAAAGGGGAGAACTCCTCTGTAGAGGGATCTCCACTCAGAGTCTTCATCACTGGACAACAAGACATGTAAAGATGTGCTCGGGCAATTGTGTAACGAGGCAGGTAGAATTAGGGACCTCATTGTGAGGGATCCTCTTGGGAAGAGCGATCATTATATGGTTGAGTTTTTGATGCAGATGGAGGATGAGAAATTAGGGTCCCGGGCCGGTGTGCTTTATTTGAACAGAGGGGAGTACGATAGGATGAGAGAGGAATTGGCAAATGTAGATTGGGGGCGCAGATTGGTCGGTAGGTCTGCCGAGGAACAGTGGAGGATCTTTAAGGAGATCTTTTTCGGTGCTCAGCAGAAATTTATTCCGATGGTAAAGAAGGATCGTAGGAGAAAGGATAATCAGCCGTGGTTAACGAAGGAGATAAAGGAGAGTATTAAATTAAAAGCTGATGTGTTTAGAGTGGCTAAAAGTAGTGGGCAAGTAGAAGATTGGGAGAGGTTTAAAAATCAACAAAGATTAACGAAGAAGATGATAAAGAAAGGAAGGATAGACTATGAAGCTAAACCAGCACTAAATATAAAAAAGGATAGAGTTTTTATAAATACATAAAGAGGAGGAGGCTGGCTAGGGTGAATGTTGGACCCTTAGAGGATGAGAGGGGGGATTTAGTGTTGGGGGATGAGGAAATGGCTGAGGCCCTAAATAAGTTTTTTGCCTCAGTCTTCATAGAGGAGGACGCGAATAGTTTGCCAGGTATTAAAGCTAGGAGAATGGTAGGAGTTGAGGGCCTGATCACAGTCACTAGAGAGGTAGTGCTTGATCGACTAGCGGGACTGATGGTGGACAAGTCCCCAGGACCGGATGGTATGCATCCCAGGGTTCTGAAGGAAATGGCAGAGGTGATAGTAGAGGCCTTAGTCATTATTTTCCAAACCTCGCTGGATTCCAGGGAAGTGCCGGAAGATTGGAAAACGGCTAATGTTACGTCTCTGTTTAAAAAGGGTAGCAGGCAAAAGGCAGGGAATTATAGCCTGGTTAGTTTAACATCTGTTGTAGGAAAAATGCTTGAATCCGTCATCAAAGAAGAAATAGCGAGGCACCTTGAGAAAAATTGTATGATAGAGCAGACGCAGCACGGATTCATTAAGGGGAAGTCGTGTCTGACGAATTTATTGGAATTCTTTGAGGGCGTGACTAGTGCAGTAGACGGAGGGGAACCGGTGGATGTGGTGTTTCTCGATTTTCAGAAGGCATTTGACAAGGCGCCGCAGAAAAGGTTGCTTCAGAAGGTTAGGGGGCATGGAGTTGGAGGTAAGGTGTTAGCGTGGATAGAGGATTGGCTGTCTAATAGGTGGCAGAGAGTTGGCATCAATGGGTGCTATTTGGATTGGCGGTTGGTGACCAGTGGAGTGCCCCAGGGATCGGTGCTGGGGCCTCAGCTATTCACCATTTATATAGATGATTTGGAGGAGGGGGCTGAGTGTAGGGTGTCGAAATTTGCTGATGACACAAAGATAAGTGGAAAAGCAAATTGTGCGGAGGGTGTGGAAAGTCTGCAGAGGGATCTAGATAGGCTGGGCGAGTGGGCGAGGACCTGGCAGGTGGAGTACAATGTTAGCAAGTGTGAGGTTATCCACTTTGGCAGGAATAATAGTAGGAGGTGCTGCTATTTAAAGGGCGAAAAGCTGCAGCATGCTACGGTGCAGAGGGACCTGGGGGTCCTCGTGCATGAGTCGCAAAAACCCAGCCTGCAGGTGCAGCAGGTGATCAGGAAGGCAAATGGGATGCTGGCCTTTATAGGGAGGGGATTGAATATAAAAGCAGGGAGGTCTTGCTGCAACTGTACAGGGCACTGGTGAGGCCGCAGCTGGAGTACTGTGTGCAGTTTTGGTCGCCGTCCTTGCGCAAGGATATTTTGACCTTGGAGGGAGTGCAGAGGAGGTTTACTAGGTTGATACCAGAGATGAGGGGGTTGAGCTATGAAGAGAGGCTGAATAGACTGGGTTTGTACTCGTTGGAATTTAGAAGGATGAGGGGGGATCTTATAGAGATGTATAAGATGATGAATGGGATGGATAGGGTCGAGGTAGAGAGATTCTTCCCGCTCAGAAAGGACAGCAGGACTACAGGACACAGCCTCAAGATAAGGCGGGGGCAGTTTAGATCGGAGTTGAGGAGGAACTTCTTCACTCAAAGGGTGATGAATCTCTGGAATTCTCTGCCCGTTGATGTGGTAGAGGCTACCTCGCTAAATATATTTAAGACATGGGTGGATAGGTTTTTGGTAGGCAAGGGGATGAAGGGTTATGGGGAGAAAGCGGGAATGTGGAACTGAGCCACTTCAGATCAGCCATGATCTTATTTAATGGCGGGACAGGCTCGAAGGGCTAGATGACCTACTCCTGTTTCTATTTCTTGTGTTCTTATGTTCTTAATAGGTGAGGGCAAAAAAGTGAAGGATGTGCAGCAGCAGCCCAAACGGGAAACCCCTCTGTGCAGTGCGAGAGGGCAATTCCACAAGATGGCTCAGGTTATGGGGCTCCAGCTTCTGAGCGGGATGTCCATCTGAGCAGGTATCTGCTCAGACAGGAGTTCACCACACCTGTGCCTTTTTTTACAAAGTATGGTGATTGTTGTCAGCGTGACACACAGCCACCATCCAAGCTTTCCAAAAGTTATTTAAAAACTTGTCCCTTTATTGAGACGTTAATTATTCTCAACTCCTTTAATGCTTGATTTCCATCTTTTTTCAAAGATAATATAAAACCCATATGGGTTGCATTGACTCATGGTCTCCCAAAAATTGGAGTGTAATATTATTTTGATTTTAGATGTCTGCTCTGGTAATTGTATATTATTCTGCAGGGACGCAATGATCAACTGCTCATTGATTAGTCACTGATCACCTTACAGGCTGCTGCAATGAAGAAGTCAATTAATTTATTCTAGAAGAGACAGCTCCGTAGAATCCCTACAGTGCAAAAGGAGGCCATTCAGCCCATTCAAGCCTGCACTGACTCTCTGGAAGAACATCTTACTCATGCGTAAGCTCCCGTCCTATCTCCCTAACCCCACATATTCACCATGGCTAATCCACCTAACCTACATGTCCATGGACTGTGGGAGGAAACCAGAGCATCCAGAGGGGACCAACACAGACAGGAAGCGTACATGCAAACTCCACACAGTCACCCAAGACCAGAATCGAACCCGTGTCCTGAGTGCTATGAGGAAGGAAGTGCTAACCACTGTGCCACCAAGCTGTTGGAAACCAATCAATGTTTAGATCATGTTTGTAAGCAACCACAAAATCCTATTATTATCTGAGTATGAGAGAGTTGCTGTGAATGCAATTTGGAATTCTGATAAGACAGCATTAACAGAAAAGGAGCATGACCTTTACCCTAAAAAATGTTTATCATAAACCTGTTCAACATTGATGCAGTTAGATCAGACTTAGTGTCCAACTGCATCCTCTCCTATAGTATATGTTCTAGCTAAATAAACAAGGTGATTTTACAAGGTGGGATATGGTAACACAATGGTGATGTTACCGGGCTGGTCTGGGAGTAATGATCTGCAGTCTTGAGTTCAAATCCTACCACATCTGGGGAATTTAAATTCAATTAATAAATCTGTAATGGAGAACTACTGTATAGTATCATTTGGTGTCCTTATCCCTTATCCCTTGCGACAGAGGGAGTGCAGTGAATGTTTGCCAGGCTAAATCCTGGAATGGCAGGTCTGACTGAGATTAAGTCAGTTAGGATTGTAGTCATTGGTATATAGAAGAGTGAAAGGGGATATCATAGAAACTTATACAATTCTTACAGGATTAGAAAAAGAAAGAATGTTCTCGAGGGTGGGGGAGTTTAGAACTAGGGGTCATAGTTGGAAGATAAGGGGTGAATCTTTTAGGACAGAGATGAGGAGAAATTTTTTCACCCAGAGAGTAGTGAATGTGTGAAATTCGCTGTCACAGAAAGTAGTTTAGGCTAAAACATTGTGTAACTTCAGGAATAAATTAGATATAGCCCTTGGGGCTAAATGAGTCAAGAAATATGAGGGGCGGAGGTGGGGGGGATGGTAGGATCAAGATATTGATTTATATGATCAGCCATGATCAAAATGATTTTGTTTTGATTTATTATTGTCACATGTATTAGTATACTGTGAAAAGTATTATTTCTTGCTCTATACAGACAAAGCACACCATTCATAGAGAAAGAAAGAAATGAGTGCAGAATGTAGTGTTACAGTCAGAGCTAAGATGTAAAGAAAGATCAACTCAGTTCAAGGTAGGTCCATTGAAGAATCTGATGTCAGCAGGGAAGAAGCTGTTATTGAGGCAGTTGGTATGACCTCAGACTTTTGTATCCTTTTTCCAATGGAAGAAGGTGGAAGAGGGAATGTCCAGGGTGCTTGGGGTCTTTGATTATACTGGCTGTTTTTCCGAGGCAATGGGAAGTGTAGGCAGTGGGAGGCTGGTTTGAGTGATGGATTGGGCTACGTTCATGACCTTTAGTAGTTTCTTGCAGTCTTGGACAGAGCAGGAGCCATACTAAGCTGTGTCGCCACGAGAAAGAAAGAATGGTGGAGCAGGCTCGAAGGGCTGAACAACTTTCTCATGTTTCTATTTTCTATGGTTCTATGTATTTTCATATGAATACATGGGTTAAGAAGTGAGAGAGCCACAGCCTGTGTAACAATCCAAACATGTCTTCTGGCTAAGTTCCCTGCTAAAGGGGGATGGGACTGGGTCAATAGGAAATGTTCAGTTCTGGGCAAAAAGCCATGCTAAGTCTTTAGTGAAAGCTCTGCTGTAAGGCTGGCCCTTTGGGAAAATTTGTATTTCAGTCACTGCTTTTATACTGTTCCCCTCCCATTTCCTTCATTTTCTACCCTTGTTGTAGATGCTGGAACATGATGGATTGTGGCTCCATGGATGTCTGCAGCTCTTGAGAGCTGCACCAAGTGTTCACTCTTCATGCATGAGCTTAGAGGAATAGTGATGGACTTTTTGGCTGCTGCAGGCTACAGTGGTTCGACCATTCAACTTTCAGGCACACGGGGAATAATTTTGACTTGCAGTGATGAGGCTGGGAAATGAGAAGTGGGACATCAACCTAAATATTCAGCCTTGTCCAATTTTTCCTTGCTATTTTCTTCAATAGTGCAATTAGTATGATTTGAAAAATAAAGAAGCCAATTTCTGGACACAGGCACTATCTATGCCCCAGGAATGGCCCCATTCAGAATGGAATTAACTGACGTGATAAACTTAATTGGGCAGTAAGTCTACAGATGTCGCTTTGAGACCACTGCTGCCCTGTTAGCACTAATTTTTCTAGAGCTTGTGCTCTTCTACAAATACCAGGAGTAGGGATGCAAACATTTTTTATGAGTTGGAGCACAAGCTAATTAACGAATGCTAGGAAATAACCAGCCATAAAGAGTCTTCCATTGCCTTACAATGTGGATTTGCCTAAATTTATTACTCTGGAAAGACTGAGGATTACCTAGACTTGAGGCTACGAGTGCATTGTATCTAACTCACACTCACCCCCACTATACCACTCAGCATTCAGATCTGTGACTGCTTCTCTATAGGGAACTTCCAAGCAAAATTATTAATACTTTCTTGGCACTGGAGCTCTTACACATAGATCAAAAAGTTAAGAGAGAATGACAAAGCATTGAGACAG
The DNA here is from genome assembly GCF_965287045.1 of Carcharhinus amblyrhynchos. NCBI lineage: Eukaryota > Metazoa > Chordata > Chondrichthyes > Carcharhiniformes > Carcharhinidae > Carcharhinus > Carcharhinus amblyrhynchos. The sequence continues at coordinate 94,192,614 of NC_137326.1, read as the reverse complement.
TTCCAGTTTCTTTCCTAGTAAAATGGTTGTTATATATAATAATGTATGTGCAGAATACCTTTTATGGTGTAATCTATGCCTTGTAACTTGCTGCTGTGAACGATACTTAAATATAATGACATAACTGATCAGATGTGAAAAGTGTTTTCTTTTCCATCAGTCTCTTTCTCTCCCTTCTTTCTTCAAGACATCAATTCCTATCTGGGGTGCAATTCCACAGACAAGCTCCACTTTCTTACCAAAGTGAGCCTTGACAGGAGACAGTATAGCTAATGCTGTGCAAACCAGAGGTTCACATCTGCACAGGATAATAGTCAGGAGTAGGAGATCTTGTCAGGGTTGTGCATGAGAGTCGCTGAAGCTGCAAACAAAAGGGCTGTCGGCTTCAGCTCAGTGGACCAGCAAATCCTTTAGCTGCCCGGATCTCCGCGAGAGATTCCAGATTGCTTCTTTCACACTCTTTGTTAACCGATCAGCTGAGAAATAAGTCTGCGCTTACCCTGGGTTTCTGTTCAGTGAATTCTCCGTCATTATGGCTAGTTTCTGAGGGTAAAAATACCCAAGAGCAGTCCTATCAGCACCGTACCTATTAGAAGATTGCAGGTGAGGGGGAGAAGGTGCTCAAGTTTGCTCTAACAAAAAAAAGAGGGAGTGTAAAATCGCTCAATTTGATTTGATTTATTATTGTTACGTGTGTTAGTGTACAGTGAAAAATATTGTTTCTTCTGCACTATACAGAGAGGGCATACTATACATCAGGAAGCAAAAGTGAGGTTGCACAACGTGTGTAATGTTATAGTCATAGCTATAGAGAAAGAATTAAAGCATTGTTACAAAGTTTAAAAGAGTTAGAGTAGAGTTTTAAAAGCATACAATGAGAGTAATTATAGAATTAATGGGTATGCTGGACACAGTTTGCAAGAAGTCACCATGCTCTGGCGTCATCTTGAATCTGAGATACTCCTCACGGACCTCTGGTATTTTGCACCAGAAATCACATACAGCAAGAGAGAGGGGTTATCCAAATTAAAATGTAATCAGTGAAAAGGTCATTCGGACCAGGAGTTAAAATTCCCCTGTCCTTATGTTGGCAACATCATGAGTCCCTCCCACCCCCAGCTGTCTGATTACTGCCTGAGTTAACTTTGGTCCTTTGGCAGTTCTTCTGTTAATCATTTCATTTCAGTGAGGCATTGTATAAAGCTAGACAGTCAGGAGTAAGGAAGGGTGTATTTTTTGTGGCTCTAATATGTTAGAAACAATTTACACATGATGTGAAATCAAGTATTCAAATGTGGACAAATATTCCCAAGTTCATTACCCTGAGATTCAGGGCTTTTATGATAACATTTTAAACCTTCCTGCAAAGAAGAATGCTTTATGTTGATGTTTAAAGTTTTTGCTCGTGGATAGATTTTCTGTCTACAGGATCAGTCAGCAAACTTCTGAAAATTAAAACTTTCTCTTTTTTGTAGAAGTGGAGACAGAAAGCTGATTTATTTGTTTAATATATTTGAGTCCCTATAGAACACTCTAACAAGCCAGTTAGGAAAATGAATAAAGCACACAGGTTTGAATGTTTTAAATCATATCGTAAGCTCTGATTTGATTTGATGCAGAGTAAAGCTCCCACTACTCTGCCCTAATAATTTACCTCAATCTAACTTCAGAACAGCCCTCTCTATTGTACCATTGTGATGGTTTCCATTTTTCACACCAGCTATCCTGCGGATTCAGACCGATTTTTCTAATTTAGTATTAATTAATACTTTCCAGTTTCCTGTGCAACATCAGGTCATAGATGAACTAAAACTTTCTTTAACTCAATCTTGGGAAACCAGAAGCCGTCCTTTGTGGCTCCTATGAGAATTTGCACAGCCCTGGCCCTGATTCAATCAACCTGCCTGGCTGTCTCCTTCCAGCAAAATCCAGTGATTTACAACCTTGACATTCTGCTTTGAGACAGTGTTATATTTTCTACCTCATGTTCAGTCAATTGCAAAGATCGCTTATTTCCATCTCTGGAACATTGCCTGTTTTTGCCTCTACAATTCCCCCATCGCCGATTCTGCCCCACGCCCCACCACAGCTGTGGAAATTCTACTCCACAAATGCAACACTCGGGATTCCAAAACTCCCCTCACTGGTCACCATGTTACACACTTCATAAATTCCGGCTAATCTGGAACTCTGACACCCAGTTCCCTCTCCCACTCAGATTCCCACATGCTCATCTTTGCCAAGTTCCATGGTCTCCTTGTATCCTAGGGAATCCATTTGACAATCCTTTTCTTACTTGCAGACCTCTCCGTGGCTTCATGCATTCTAACAGAGCAAATCTCTCTGGTCATACTGCAACGTTTGATTAAAGCACACAAACTGCAAGAAGGTTATGAAAGCCAGGTTCTTTATTCAACTGGCACCAAATCTTCATGAACATTCCAGACACATGCAGCAGTAATGCTGCAGAAAACACAGGGTCACCAAGATTATGTGGCGAAGGTTATGTAATTTAAAGAGATTCATGTCCTGCTTATATGAGTCACTAATGGAAAAGCTTAACTTAGACATTCCAAGGTACAGTCGAGAGTCTAATGCTGATTTTTAATCAGCCACGTGATATAGTTTTAGAGTTTATTTATTAGTGTCACAGTGACCCAAGTCAGGAATCAAACCCGAATCCCTGGCGCTATGAAGCAGCAATGCTAACCACTGTGCCACCATGTCATCTATGTAATAGAGCGCCTATTGATAATTTCCTGTGACTAATGAACCAGATTGCCTGATCTCCCAAACACAAAAGGGATTCCTCTCCTTGGGGCTTCTCAGACTCAGAATGTTGTCCAAGTGGTCCGCCTCGATCCCCAACAGCTGTATGCCTGCTTCGCTGCCACTTCCCAATTCTCTAGCCTGGTCAGAAACCCCAAACTGCCCTATTTGTGGCCTTGGCTCTGACCATGTTGCGACTCATAAATCCTAGGCTTATGCTTCTTATTGCCGTCCCTGTACTGTTCTCTTGACTCTGCCCCCTCAGCCTGCCAAAGATACTGCTTTGTGTGGGGATGACTCCAGAGTGGAGGCTTCACTACCCATTTCACCACTTGATAGGTTCTGTCCTGGCAACTATACATGGCACAAGGTGACCATTTACTGAGCAATCATATGATTGGCAGGTTTGATTGAGCTATGACAGCAAGCATATCTGAGTCTACATTGGTGGCTGAATTCTCTTCATTCATTTGTGCAAATGGTAAGGATTGGGATGATATTCAGCATTTGCTCATGATGACCTTCTTAGACCCACCGGGTACTTTTAACAGAACCCAAGCTGTGTGATAGGTCAGCCGCATAGAGTTCTAGATCAGTCATGCCTTCAGTGTCTGCATGCTCAGCAGCATTGGTTGCTCGAGTTGCAACCTTCCTGCTTAATATTTCTGCATCCTCTACAGCACTGGAATTGGCCTCTTCAAACTGGATGCGCTCTCAACATCCCTGACGCACATACTGTAGAATTCCCTATCGCTTTCTGATTCCTTTCCATCAGACCATGACCTGCTGGCACTGCTGGCTCAACAATGCCATTGATTACACTGTTTGCCTCCACATCTTTCACCAGGCCATTGGCCTTAAGCAATTCCCCTCTGTGAACTGTTCTCTGACGCTGCTCTCCAGCTAATGATTCAACCATGTTGATAAGGCTGCCAGTGCCAAGCTGCACAGGACACTTTGTGGCATTCGGGATCTCAGACATCCTGCATCCTATTCCAACCTCTGGTATTCCTATTCCATAATACTCTTCTGCCAGTCAGAACATCCACCTTGTTAGCCATGTGGTTGTATAACATTTTTCTTAGCAGCTCTTCTTTCTTGGTCTTCTTGGAAGCCATCTCAAATGCCTGGTCCAGCCTCGTCTGATGCATTATGATCTACTCATCAACTTTGGCCGCCTCAGTCTGAATGTGTGGTGAGCCCAATGAGATGATCCAAGTGAAGGACTGAATCCCTTCCAAAGAAGAGAGAGTGTGGACAGTAAGCTGTGGTTGCAACGTGGGTTACTGTTGTCAACATAGACTAGTTCCAGAAGATAACCAGGCACCTTTTGACTACTCTCAAGAGGCAAAGTGTACAATTGGTCATGCAGAAAACAGTTGAATTGTTCACACTGTCCATTACCCTCTGGATGGTAAGGGATAGTACAGTATCATACACCTTGCAGAACTCCTGTAGGGTCTTACTCTTGAAATTGAGAACTTGGTCACTGTGGATCCGACACCGATTGCACGCTAATACTCTGCTTCTAATTGCAGCCTTTCAGTCTGGATCGGAATGGCCTATTTAAACTTGAAAACGTCATATACAAGCAGGAGAACATGCTCGGTCCCATTGCTACTGGGGTTGAGGAATGTACGATCCATTCTGAGGACATCAATGGCCGAGTGGCGGTCAGAGATCCCAAAACAGTTTCCCTGTTTTGGCCAAAATATATCTCACAATTTCAGCGGTCATCAGAATCAGGAACTTTCTCTGAGCAGTAATGCTTGAACTTTGAGCTGCCCTATTCATGGACTTGGGTTTCATGAACTGCAATTCATAAGTCATGGGCCTCTGCTCTTGGTTGTTTCTGCTACTTACAGCAGTGCCTCTCTCTCTTTCCTCATGGCTGTGCCCACCCCCCACGTTCGAAACCCTTCCCCATCAACCTGCTAAAGACCCTTTTCTCTTCACAGAGGGGCAACCAGCACCTTTCTTGGTGCTGTCTCTCATTGTCACAACCAGCTGACAGAGGCTTCACTACACTAGTATTCTGAAAAGATTCTCCACTAACTGCATGAGGTTTCTTGTTTCCTGCGGTCCTTTCTTTACCCAAAACTACCACCCTGTGCTGTGGAGTTTGTTCCCATATCAATCCTTTACTTCCCTGTGTGCTTCAAAATCCTCCAAGTGCTCCTCTTTGTCCATTCGATTCTCTTTGACATAAATAGAAATTATTGTTGAATTAAAAACAATTCTTTGCAGAGAGTCTAAACACATAGGAAAACTGATTGTGAATGATTAAGTTTATTATACAAAAGACCCCGACAGCAGAGGAGATTTTCATTTGAGCTAAAAAGTGAAAAAAAACCTTTTATTTTAACCACTGCACCACCATTCTCCATGCATTTTCAATTGCTGTAATCGCATCATTGTTATCGTTCTGCAGACCACCGAATGGCTTTAAAACTGAGAGAAATGCTGCATTAAATCATCACGGGTTTAATATTTTACCTGGCAGCTACAGTGAATTGCTTTTGTTGCTGGCAGTAATCGGTCACGGCTGAGCTGTCAGAGCTGGGTGTGGAGATTGGCAGAATTACCTAACCAGCACATAGACTTGACAGTTGCTCCATTTTAACAAAAACATAGCCAATAAAAACAGATGCGAGTTCTGCCTTAGAATGAAGAAATAATGGTTAGAACAAAATTCACATTTCAACATTATCAATAATCACTTGACATATAATGAGTATTAAGGAATGAGAGTTATCGTTGCCCTTTTATTAAATGTGAGCAAAGGTTTCCTCTCTTTCCTAGCTGATGTTCAATCCTAAATCGGTTTCTGAAATGTATGTTCAGGATTTTACACTTCCCCCAGAGGAAATATCCTCCAGTCATAATTCTATCTTGTATGTTAATCATTGGATTATTTTCATTGTTGGCATTTAGCCAACTCTATGAATAATGAAAAGTTGAATGGTACTGCCTTTTAATTTTTCTACCTGTACATCATCCAAATTGTTAATTATTAAGGCTGCTTTAAGGTTTCAACTGATGTGCTCATTTATCAAATAATCTCCACAATGAAATATAAGTGCAGAATGTGATGAGGAAAGCGTATGGTATGTTAGCCTTCATAGGAAGAGGTATAGAATGTAAGAGTAGGAGTCTGATGTTGCAGTTGTATAGAACGTTGGTTAGGCCTCACTTGGAGTACTGCGTCCAGTTCTGGTCGCCGTACTACCGGAAGGATGTAGAGATCCTGGAGAGAGTGCAGAGGAGATTTACCAGGATGCTGCCTGGTATGGAAGGGCTGTCTTACGAGGAAAGATTGAATGAACTTGGGCTGTTTTCCCTTGAGAGACGTTGGCTGAGGGGGGATCTAATAGAGGTTTATAAGATTATGAAGGGGATAGATAGAGTAAATGGTGGTAAGCTTTTTCCGCTATTAGAAATGGATAGAACGAGGGGTCACGAGCTTAGGGTGAGGGGGGCTAGGTATAAGACAAATATTAGAGGGCAGTTTTTCACGCAAAGGGTAGTGGGGGTGTGGAATGCACTGCCGAGTAAGGTGGTGGAAGCAGGCACGCTAGGGTTGTTTAAGAGTCACTTAGACAGCCACATGAGCGGGCTACATATAGGGGGATATAGTAGGCCTTACTAAACATTGTAGGCTTGGGAATACGTTTTGCCTCAGGGATGTTAGTCTTTGCCTGTTTAATAATGAATTTTTTTGTCTCCACAGGCATTTAAGTCCAGCAAGGGGCATGCATGCGGCAGGTTGTAGTGGGCTGCTCTTGGACGTTGCTTCGGGAGTTGCCTATTGCTTCATGTCGTTAGTGTGCTTAAACTGGACCATCTCAAGGGCAACATGACAGCTCAGAGACTATCTCTGTTACTGTGCGGACACATGGATTTGGGCCTGTGTCTGTGGGAGTTTGCACGTTCTCCCCGTGGTTGCGTGGGTTTCCTCCGGGTGCTCCGGTTTCCTCCCACATCCCCAAAGATGTGCTTTTAGGCTGATTGATTGGGTACTAAATTGTCCCTAAATTGGACCTCCCTGATCCTCGCACATTAGGCGTAGACTAAAGACGGCGGCGCGGGCTCGTTGGGCCGAAGGGCCTGTTTCCCGTGCTGTGTTGCTGTGTGTTGTTCTTTATAAGTAATTTGGGATAGAACATAGAAAAACTACAACACAAACAGGCTCTTTGGCCAGTTGCACCGAACGTATCCCTACCTACTAGGCTTACCTGTAACCCTCTATCTTACTAAGCCCCATATACTTATCCAAAAGTCTCTTAAAAGACCCTATCGAATTCGCCTCCACCACCACTGCCGGCAGCCGATTCCACGCACCCACCACCCTCTGAGTGAAAAACTTACTCCTGACATCTCTGTGCCTACTCCCCAGCACCCTAAACCTGTGTCCTCTTGTGGCAGCCATTTCAGTCCTGGAAAAAAGCCTCTGAGAATCCACTCAATCAATGCCTCTCGACATCTTATACATGTCTATCAGGTCACCTCTCATCCTTTGTCTCTAAGGAGAAAAGACCGAGCCCTCTCAACCTATCCTCATAAGGCATGCCACCTAATCCAGCCAAATCCTTGTAAATCTCCTCTGCACCCTTTCTATGGCTTCCACATCCTTCCTGTAATGAGGCGACTAGAACTGAGCACAGTACTTAAGGATTTAGACAGAGAGGTGAATTTTAACTGTTAGCTCCTTGCAATTAACGGGTGTTGGTGTTGACCCCAGGAAACACTGACAAACTCAAAAGTATTACAAATGTTGGAGAACTATGAAAATCCCCATTAAGTCCTGACACACTGGTGGGAAATCGTCAAGACAAACATGAAGAGGTTCTTTACCCTCAAAGGTGTTCAGGAAGTGAAAAAGAAATAGACAGTATGGGGGCTGGGGGAAATGTCTAAATTCCACAAAAATATGCGGAATCTGCCCCTGCTGAAGTCAACGTAGGTTGGTGTCAAGGAGAGCTCAAAGAGGTAAGGGGCAAGCTGGTCTTGGAGGCCTTCAGGGTCATCTTCCAATCCAGTATCCAACTGTAGAGCAGAATGAGATGTGCTCATGTCTCTTCTTTCAAAAGGTACAGACAGAGAGAGCTCTGTGATCAGCAGTCTGAAGGAAGAAGACAACGTGGTAATGCCGTCACAATCTGACACACTGAGGGTCAGAAAATCTTTCTATATTGGATTGTACAATGTGAAGCCCACAGACAGAATGTCCTTCCAATCCTTCCTGTCTTCGATCACAGAGGTCTTGAATGACAGCAAGTGAGAGAAGCTGTACAAACCCCTAAATCTGAATGAACTGACAAAGGCCATCAGGTTCTCAGAGTAAAATTCCTGGAAGCAGTGGTTTAGCAGCTGAGTTGTATTTGACTCTGTGAGACTGAATTGATCTAAACCTGCTGGAAGTATATGAGAGTAATCTTCTGGCCGGGAGTGTACCTGAATCCATGGGGAAAATTATCACGTTCCTCCCTGACAGGCAGAAAGAGAAAAAGGAGGAATTTAAAAATTATGACCTATTTCACCACTGAATGTGGACTGCAAAATTCTGTCCAAGGTGTTATGGACAGGAAGGGATTAGTTCAAACAGCACAAATTTCTCCATAAACAGAGAGATGATTTGATTTATTTTCCCGGATATAAGCAAAGGTATATTTCCCAAACCATTAGGTTTGGTGCGACCCAATTCTCTATAACCCTGCTGCAAACTCAAGACAGGATGAATCCAAAAGGTTAGTTTACTCTCACACACTCAAAATGCTTGAGGAAGGTCAGAACATTCTTGCCTTTGCATTCATATAGAAAAGAATGGATAGAGAAAAGAAAGTTTTATAGTGCAGAGACCACAGAGAAAAGAATTGAAGTATCACATATGTACTAGACTCCAGAATCAGAGTCCAGTGAGGTGTTATTTCATGGAGGTCTGTGAGCTGAAAACTGATGCTAATTAGTTCATTTTTCCAGTGGTGTTGACTTTCCAATAGAAGCAGTGTAAATAGGGGTCAGGTATTCAATCTGGGCAGAACCTCTTTCCTACCACGCTGCTAGTTAGCTGGAAAAATGGCAGACAGTTACACAGTGCAGCGGCAATATAACTGATTCCATTGACTGGAGGTTCATATCACATGATTCCCACTGCTCCACATTGTCTTTGACTCGGGATGTATGTCTCACGTCTGGGTCACTGAGATGGTTTAATGTCATAACTATTAATAATTGAAGGGAAGGTTGCCAGGTCCTTTTTCCCAGCAAATACTGGGTCAATCTGGGTTAGGAAATGTAGGTGACCTTTGTACAGTTCTCCTTGAATCTGGTCTGTGCAGCCAACAGGGGATGTCATTAGTGTCTGTTCAGAGATAACAAGGTGTGATTTTCTCTAGTATGGCCACAAAACCGCTTTTGTTCAGGGATCACAAACAGACATAGCTTCAACCATTTGGAAAGGTCTTTCCAGTTTTAAAATTTTAGGATTAACTATGATAATATCTATATATATTTTATATAAAAGAAAATACAGGTTGAGGTCTTAAATCCCTCTCAGTCCTCAATATATCCACCTATTATTTTTTCAGCAGGAAAAAAGGACTTTTGTTTCTCTTTTTATATATGTGGTGTTATGAAGACTTACGCATTCATTTTCTCATTCACACTGGCACATCAAACACACAGCTATCAGGGGCAATGGCAGTTCCTTTTTGAGGTTCAGCCACTGAGTTTTTCCCCCTTTGGTTTCCAACTGGCTTTTTTTATATACCAGATTTGCCTCATGCCTTAACTTGGACTCTGGTCAAATTCAAAAGGCTGATCCTGGATTTGCACCCCAGATTGCTATTATGACAGAAGAAGGGTTAAATTAAATAGCACTAATTTCTCCACTCACATTCCCCGTTTATATGTGGTAATATATTTCCTAAACCCTTGGTTTTGATTTAATCCAAGTTCTATTTATAACCCCACAGAAAACCCACAGTAGGATGAATTCAAAGGGTTAGATTATTTGCATGCAATCAAACTGCAGATCATAATATTGTCTGCTTTGCTTTGAGAGTTAGAGAAAATAAAGATGTTCAGTGCAGAGACAACAGAGAAAATAAATATTGTCTCACATCGGTTCTTGAGTTCCGGAATCAAAGTTCAATGAGGTATTCCTTCACAAACATCATTCAGCTAAAACCAATGCTGATTAATTCGTTTTTCTGGTGGTGCTGACTTTACTCGATGAGATAGGCATGCAGATATGTCTTTGTAGGTGATAGTAAGGACATTCCAGTAGAAGCAGCATAGATAAGACAGCTATTCTGCCTGGGCAACACCCCCATTTTGCCATGCTGCTAGTTGTATGTATTGAATTTGCAATACAGCCAGGCAATATAGCTGGTTCTTCCAGCTAGAAGTTCACATCACATGACCTCCACTTGCCCCCATTGGGTGCGCATTTACTGGCTCACTGCACCAGTCAATCATGTGTGGAGCCAGGAAGATAGCGTGCGTGGTTGAAAAACTGGTTTGCATGTGGCACGCCTTTGACAGGATATTGCACACTTATGTGACAGGCGTGCTCTCCAAAATTGGATTCGGATAGGGAATTCATAGAATCCTACAGTGCAGAAGGAGGCCATTTGGCCCATCAAGTCTGCACCCACCGCAATTCCACCAAGGCCTTAGCCCCATACATTTACCCTAGCTCGCCCCTCTGACAATAAAGGGCAATTTAGCATGGCCAATCCACCTAACTTGCACATCTTTGGACTGTAGGAGGAAACCAGAGCACCTGGAACAAATCCACGCAAACACGGGGAGAATGTGTAAACTCCATACAGATAGTGACCCAAGCCAGGAATCAAACCTGGATTCTTGACGCTGTGAGGCAGCAGTGCTAACCATTGTGCCACCGTGCTGCTAATTCACAACTGAAATAAACTGCTTTGCACAACCATTAGTAGCAGAGTTTCATCAATCTTTCTGAAAGCATTCCTATCAAGTCTAAACTCAGTTGAGGTTGCCCCCCCTCTCTTCTGTCTTGCTGTGTGTTATACATTATAAACATTTTTGCCAAGTTCATCAGGAGGCATAAAAGAAATGATGATCCCAGAAAGTGGGGTTCTTAGGTCAACTGCTCCCTGGATATAGACAATAGCACTGCCTTCTGCTTGGATCCACTATCAGTGTACAGACTGATGAGACTAGCTCGAATTGGCCTCAGAGCCAAAGTAAATCATGAATAGAGGCCATGTTCTTTGAGAGTGGGCTGACTGATTCTTTGTCCTTTTTACTGTTAGGTCTGATAATCTGAACATACTGGGAATAATGGCAGGATCTACACCAAAAACTAATAGGAGCATATAGCTAAAGTGGAGCAGAAATTTGTGTGGCGTAACACTCTTTTCTCCATTGCCTGCAAGAATTTGGTCATCAGGTGTGAAGTGCTCTCAGTGTTACATGGCACACAGTGTTACATGACACGTCTGGCTCATACCCACTTGCTGCACCAAGACCTTCAATGGAGCCATCTCTCATTTTACGTGGAAGTTAAAGATGGATTGTGTCTGCAAGAACACCACGTACAAAGCACTTGATAGCGGAAGGAAAAATACCCAAGGTCATGCTCATTCTGATGGCCACTTTTGTGTGCAATTGCTTCAAGCTGTGTGTAGATCCTTGATATGCAAACATCAAGTTTCACTATATGCTGAGGTTTTACTTGTTCTCAGTGTTATGAAGAATGGGCCTGGCTGTGCTGTAACAGAAGGTTCTAAGCAGTTGGACCATGCCATATTATCTGTCCCTAATAGAAACGTTTATGCAGAAAAAACACCACCGACCACAAGAGCATCAGATAGTGGAACATTCTCAATGCCCTGTGGAGAAAAAAAGATGCTGGAGGATCTGTCAAATGGTTCCCTGAGCAGACTGTTAGTCTTTTAGCAGAATGCTTCATCACCAGAAGTAGAACCAAGATCTGGTTTGGCTGTTAGTGAGATGGGCTCCCCCCAGTCCTTTATACACATTCAGTGTCACTGCATGCTGCCCTCTAAGTGGCTGCAGTGGAGGAGAGACTGTCAACCACATTCCCTCCAGAATGTTCCTTTGCAAAGAAGCTCTAGAAAGAGAGGCAGAGATGGTTTTTGGGGAGGGTCATCCCAAGCAACTCGTTGATGCAAGACTCTCTGTTCTATGGGTTGATGGACGCCCTTCGACTGCCGGTTTGATATGTAGGCTGGAATTTTACCGTCTTTCCCACCCCAGAATCAACATGGGCGAGGCTGGCAGAATGGAATACGTCATTGGCCTTGGGCGGGATTTTACGAGTCTTGTCGGATCGAGGTCATAAAATTCCGCACTAATGCCGATAGTAAACATCACATACATTGCAATGGTATTTTGGACTAATAATGAAGATGACATATTCATTCATTAGTCCAGCCATATCATTGAAAGATGAGATAATGAGTACTGTTTCTGTTCCTAGCTCTGCATTCCAGTCTCCTGTCATTTTGAGATAGTCTATTTATCCACACTACAACTTTAAGGACAGGCTGAAAACAAACAATATATTTCTGCTGTATCCTAAATTCTCCAAGCCAAAACTACACGTACATAAACTATTTAACTATAACTTGTTAGTGATTACTAAAATCAATTCTGAAAAAGTGAACCAAATGGATAAGTCACCGAGCCGTAATTGGAAGTGAAGGAGAAGCAAATGTTCAAACCACATCGTCTCAGTCCATTGCAATGTATTAAAAAGTGATAAATGTATTTAATGTAATGCAATGTATTAAAGAGTGAACCTTCCATGGTTCGATATCCATCAATATCTTTGACCAGTGCAGTTTTTATTTGTACAGATTGCAATATATTTATTGTCAAAAACAAGCATTTTTCATGAGAGTGTTTAAATCTTCCAGCAGTGAGTGACTGAATTTAAAATCACTTACTTAAAAAGATTGCTTCGAACAATGTAGTGGTTTAATTGGCGTATACTAGTCATTTTCTTCATAAATTGCACATCGTGCCCAGTCTTCCACTTGTGAGTGACCTGATTCAAAATCATTGAGTGACTTAAAAACATTGTACTGAACAACTCAGTACTTTCACTGGTGTACAGTAGTCATTTTCTTATTAAATTACATATTGTTTTGATATGAAACAAAATAATTGCTAGTGCCTTTGTGCCTAAGGGCATTTTGTGTAGCATCCTCGAACTAATATAGTCACTGGAATTTCAACCTGGAAATGTCCAGTTTTGGAGGGGTGTGTGTGTGTGTGTGTGAGCGGAGGCAGGGGGTGGGGGTACTGATTTGGATGAATCAAATCTTCAACCAGCATAAAATAATTCGGAGAAACATGATGCAAATGTTTTTGGATAAACTTACTTAACAATTAAAATTCCCTTATATTTTGCTTTGGTTTGGCTGGTTCAGCCACATTATGCTGTATTAACTGATGTGAACAAACAATTGTGAACTCTTGAAAATGCAAGTGCAGGTAAAGCCACACAAAAAAATACCTTAGCATTTTGTATTCTATAAACTAGAATACAAGAACAATGGAAATTGAGATAAATTTTGTGAGAGACAATTTTTCGGCAGTAGAAATACTAATATTCAGTGTTGTGAACATCATTATAGACATTAAAGCCGAAATAACGTCATACAGATTCTCCCAGATGTTACCAGGACCATGTCACTGGAGGAAAGAAAGCTAAGCACTGATTCAATAAATTATGACAGGTTTTGATAGCATTGAAAGAATAACCACTTTCTCATTTTGGAGAGTCAGTGATATCAGGTCATCAATTTCAATCTATCACAATGATGAGATACAGTGCAGGAAAGCGATAGCAAATCTGTTGAACTGGTGCGACAACAATAATCTCTCCCTCAATGTCAACAAAAGAGATAGTCATCGACTTCAGGGAGAATAGTGGAGGGCATGCCCCTGTCTACACCAATGGGGATGAAGTAGAAATGGCCAAGAACTTCAAGTTTTTAGATGCCCAGATCACCAACAACCTGTCCTGGTTTCTCCATGCGAATCCTATTGTTAAGTAAGACTCCCAATGCCTCTACTTTCTCAGGAGGCTAAGGAAATTTGGCATGTTTGCTACAACTCTCACCAACTTCTACAGATGCACCAATCTGGTTGTATCAAAGCCTGGTATGGTTTCTGATCTGTTCAAGACCACAGAAACTACAAAAGATTGTGAATGTAGCCCAATCCATCATGCTAACCAGCCTCCTATCCATTGACAGTGCAGGAAAGCGATAGCAAATCTGTTGAACTGTCCACACTTCCCTCTGCCTCGGAAAAGCAGCCAACATAATTAAGGATCCCAGGCACCTCAGACATACTCTCTTCCACTTTCTTCTGTCTGGAAAAATATATAAAAGTCTGAGATCACGTACCAACCAACTCTAGAGCAGCTTTTTCCCTGCTACCATCAGACTTTTGAATGGACCTACCTCGCATTAAGTTGATCTTTCTCCACACCTTAGCTATAACTGTGATACTACATTTGAACCCTGTCCTTTCCTTCTCTATGAACGGTATGCTTTGTCTATATAGTGCGCAAAGGAGAAACAATACTTTTCAGTGTGCCTAACATGTGGCAATAATAAATCAAATCAAATTGAGTGAAGAAAGATGTTGGAGAACTGTTTTATTTATATATAAAGCCATTGGAACATTTAATACTTTTCCATAGAGAGTGGCTAAGGCAGAGGCTAAAATATCTTTTAATATTTGAAGCAGGAAAGATAAATGATCATGAAATATGGTTAGGATTGTGTGGCTAAAAGGACTATGATAGGTTGAACAGTCTGCTGTGCTGTTGACTTCAATGGTTCCTTTGTTTACTTGTGACCTATGAAGTTCATTGATGAAGAGACTGATCGTGCACAAGGAAAGAGGAGTAAGCCATTCAGTCCCCTGAGCTGCTTCACCATTTAATGAGATTATGGCTGTTTGTGATTCAACGTTGTTTACTTTCCATGGATTGCTATCCATCGATAGCTTTGACTCACAAAAATCTGTCAATTTCAGGTTTGTAACTATTAATTGAAATCATATCTATTGCTTTGTGTTATAAGGAGTTATGTTTCTCCCATTCTTACCATGCAGACCCCTTTCTTACCTCTCCCTCCTAAGTGACCTCTGATTTTAATATCGTGTTGCTTTGCCACCCTATCAGGGGAAAGGTTTCTCCATGTTCTTGTTTTCCTCCCTCTCTTAATTTAACAATGCCTAAAACCTCCCTCCATCACCACCACTCGCCATCCAGTACAGAGTGGGAACTTGCCCTGTTCAGAATCAAAAAGTAGAGTCTGTGCATTAATAATTCTCCCAAGCCAAGAATTGTGCTGTAACTACTTTATTTGGAATGCACTTCCTGTGCACTTTTTGTAACTATTTATTTTACAATGTACAAACTAGGTACAAAAAGATTCTCAAGACCATAAATAAATGACATAAGTTACATGTACCTAAAATTCAAATAAAAAAAATAAAAATTAAAACAGAAAAAAATTAATCTATGTCTAACTCATCAAAAAAGGGTACAAAGGGGGAAAAATTGGACTGTTAGAAGAATTCCAGTTTGAACTAAATTAAAATATGCTGTACACTTTTATTCAGAAGACCACAGTCTTGCATATACCCAATCAGGTCCAAGCAGGAATACAAAAAATAGATCTATGTCATTTGTTTAAAATTAGCATTTAAGAAGAACACTGCTCAAGACAGAGAAGGATGTGAAATACAATTGAAAATATTGGTTACAGTTTATGATAACTTTGAAAGAATTATGATATATTGACACATATCATAACAAAAGTTTACACCAAGCTGTTAAGTATCTAGAAAAATGGTCTGAAAAGAAAATTACCAAGACCCTTGAACATGACTGAGAATTTTCTGACATTATCAAATGTATATAAAACAATGGTAAATTCCAATGGCACATTTTGAAATGCTACTTCAATAAAATACACGCACACAGCTCAGTGAAAGGTCCAGGGATCTGTTCCTATATAACAGATTCCATACATTATTAATACCTAATAGTATTTTGAACAGGTTGTCACACTAGGCGCAGCAGTGACATGCAGAAGTCCACAAAGGTTAGTTATCTTACACAGTACATTCCTCTCGTGATTTTCCAGAACAGATGCTGAACTTTATATATTTAAAGCATGGGATTTTTTTTTTGCTTTGAATTTGGGCTTGTCTAAAGCCGATGTTTTTTAGAGTTGGAGTTCCTTCCTTGGATCTGATCTTAATGGTACTAGGTCCTGTGGGATTTTCCATGTTCATTGTTGTTCGGAGTTCCCAGAGGCTGCACGCTGAGGTTGATTAGGCAGCTGAATAATTTCTAAAGTAAAGCAACGGATAATTGATTTATAATAAATGTCCCACCATATAAGAATGCTGGTTGTACATCATAACTAAACATTAGATCAATTTTATATAAGTTTAGCATTAATTTTCTTCCATACCATTTTGCATTTAAATAATACTGTTTGTGAAAAACAATTTTATCAGCTACATATAATCCCCTGGGATGTTGTCAATCAAAGTCACTACTGTTAATCACAATGGGCACAGGTCACATGATTTTTGTTTTAGTCTTTCTTGTAATTGCAAAAAAAACACTTGTGAATTATTGTAAATAACTCCTTATGTTTTTTTAACTAATACCTGGCTGTGAGGAAGAAACAGTCTTGTCTCAAATGCAGTCACTAGGCTGCCATGGGAATGGTATTTGGTGAAAAGTTGTGTTACCAGAGGAGGAAATAAGACAATCTCTTTTGTTGGGAGATGATGTGGAATTTATTCAGGTCAGGTATAATAGCTCACTGAGGTTTAGTAACATCAATCCTAGCCTGAGCAAACATCTGGACAAAGGAATGTAACTGGGAAATGTGGTGCAGAATTTCCAGAACCTCAATTAGGTTAATAGATTGATGGGAGGAAGAGAGACAAAAGAGAAATGTTTTACACAGATCTGATTCCTTCCCTTTCTGCCTGTAATGATCTCCAAATTTGAAAATCACAGTTTTTTTCTGTTATTTTTAATGTCATTTACTGATTAATACGTTTGGTTTGATCAGTGGCTTTACTGTTCACATGAGACATCTTCTTGAAAGAAATACTGTCCAGCCCAGCTTCCCTGAACTTTTGCATGTTAACCTCCTCTGGTATCATGCATTTAATTGAAATCCAAGACCTGAAGTACATTAAATGCTTTGTAAGTTATTACTCCATTGAGAATTCCCAAAGCATCAGCTACAATGTTTCTTTTCTCAAAAATAAATAATTGGTTTCAACAATGGCTCAACTGGTAAAAACAAGCTAAGCCATACTGAACATGGGGCTGTGGACCTAAAAGTTTACTTATTTATTAGTCATAAGTAAGGCTTACATTAACACTGCAGTGAAGTTACTATGAAATTCCCCTAGTTGCCACATTCCGGCACCTGTTCGGGTCAATGCACCTAAACAGCACATGTTTCAAACTGCGGGAAGAAACTGGAGCACCCGGAGGAAACCCAGGCAGACAAGGGGAGAATGTGCAAAGTCCGCACAGACAGTGAAACAAGTCAGGAATTGAACCCAAGTCCCTGGTGCTGTGAGGCAGCAATGCTAAACACTGTGCCACCCTGACTGCAGACCTGTCCTTCGTTAGTTGATCTCAGTTCTGGTGGCAACTGGTCTTTGTTTATTTCAGTTAAGGAGTATAAAAAGATCAACTGCTTTTACTCCTCACACAGTAAACATGTGTGTATGGGTGGGTGTGTATGTATGGGAGGACATCTTTCTATGGGTGGGTGTGTTTGTATGGGTGGATGTGTGTACATGGGAGGTGCATTTGTATGGGTGGGTGTATGTGAATAGGAGGATGTATTTGTATATGTGGGTGCAAGTGTATAGGAGGGTGTGTGTATGGGCGGGTACAAAGGTATAGGAGGGTGCGTGTGTATGGGAGGGTGTATTTGTAAGGGTGGGTGTGTGTGTATAAGAGGGTGTGTGTGTATGGATTGGTGTGCATGTATGGGAGGGCGTGTTTGTATAGGTTGGTTTGTGTGTATAGGTGGGTGTGTTTGTGTGAGTATGGGAGGGTGTGTGTGCGTGTGTGGGAGGGGGTGAGCGTGTGGGGAGGGTGTGAGCGTGTGGGAGGGTGTGTGAGTATGGGAGGGTGTGTGAGTATGGGAGGGTGTGTGTGTGTGTGAATGGGAGGGTGTGTGTTTGTATGGGAGGACATGTGTTTATGGGAGGGTGTGTGTGTTGGGAGGGTGTGTTTGCATGGGCAGGTGTGTGAGTATGGGAGGGTGTGTGAGTATGGGAGGGTGTGTGAGTATGGGACGGTGTGTTTTTATAGGAGGCTGTGCATGTATGGGAGGGTGTGCGTGTATGGTAGAATGTGTTTTTATGGGAGGGTGTGCTTTTATGGGAGGGTGTGTGCGTATAAGAGGGTGTGTTTGGGAGGGTGTGTGTATATGGGAAGGAGTGTGTATATGGGCGAGTGTGTGTGTGTGTGTGTATGGGTGTGATTGTATGTACATTCAGATGTTGAATAATAATCATTTTCTTTGAAAATTTACGAGCAAACATCTCATTTGTCTGACAGTAACCGCTCAAGGGTTCAAACATCTTTTCCTTTGTACAAACATGCTCAGTGAGATTCTTTGGCCTCTCAGCCACGTGGTTCCCCCAACTCAGTGGGAAAGCTGCGGGAGGACCGGGGGGTGGGGGTGGGCTTGGTGGGGTGGGGGTGCAGTGGCAGGACCAGACAATCCCACCGGCGTGAACGGCTGTAGAATTCCAACCATTGTCTTCTGTTAATCAAGGGGTGAAAAGGGGAGAATGATCGCAATCATCTCGCCACTTGTGACAGCATAAAAACAAAATGCTGGAAATGTTCACCAGGTCTGGCAAAGTCTGGTCTCTGAAGAGAGAAAGAGAGTTCATGGGCTGAATTTTCCGGCCCTTCCTGCCGGTGGGATCTTCCGGCCCTGCCGATGGTCACCACCACCACCCCCAGAGCGCCCCTCCCTCCCCGGGGTAACAGATTCCCCAGCACTGGAGGTTGCAAGCCATGCAAATTGCTGTAGACATCGATGGGACTGGAAGATCCTGCCACAGCCAAGGGCGGGCTGCCTCCGCTGCCAGATCACATGTTGCCGGGGTGGGGGGGGGCTGGGAAATCACACCCCACGTTTCAGGTTCATGAATGACCATTCATCAGAACTGGGGAAAGTTAGCGACGTAACAGGTTTTAAGCAAGTCAGCTTAAAACAAGCTTTAAACCTTATTACATCTCTAAGTTTTCCCAGTTCTAATAACAGGTCCTGAAAAAATGGGAAGCGCAGGGGGAGGGGGGGTTGGAGGAATTTTCCCATCCTGCCCGCCAAGGAATCGTAGAGGGCGGGGAAGCGGGCCATGCAAAAGTCCGTTGACCTCAGGTGGACTTTTCCGGTTTTGGGGTAAGCACAGCTGGCAAATCGCACCCACGGACTCTGTTTCTCTCTCCACAGATGCAACCTGCTTTGCTGAGTATTTCCAGCATTTTCTGTTTTTATGTCAGGTTTCCAGCATCTGTAGCATTTTGCTTTTGTAAACAGGAATCGATGCTGTTGTCACATAAGGAATCAAGCTTAATTTTGACAACACGTTTAATTTGTAAAAGTCTAATGGGCTGAGCCAAGCGACATTGCAAGTTGGAAATGATCACATTTTCAATGGTGTGTTGTGGTTACCGAGAAGTTATTTGCATAGCACTTAGTTCAGTCTGGTGCAGTGCCCAGTTTCACCTGATGAGCGCGCCCACTGTTGTTAACAAGGTACAACACCCCACAATGTGGAGAGCGTACGCCTGGTGGGAAGCAGCTGTATGACTTCATTGTACGAAAATAAGCTCTTTTTCTGAATATCACTATAGATATAAAACTGGCTCCAGAAATATGCTACAGCAATTGGCCAAGTCTTGAACATGGATCATGAAACTGACAGTACTGCTTCTAGGGGAACATTTGAAAGGACTTAAACCTTTCCTCTGCCCCATTTCCTGTTATCGTTTATAAACAATTCATTGGCTGTTTTAGAAATTCTCCTTTCTTCTGGTCAAATTGGCTACTAATACTTGATGTCATTTGTTTATTTTTTATACAGTCATGGGATGTGGGCATAGCTGGCTGGGCCAGCACTAATTACCCAGCCGTGAAGGCAGTTAAAAGTCAACCCACATTGCTGTGGGTCTGGAGTCACATTTAGGCTAAATTGGGTGGGGACAGCAGATTTCCTTCCCTAAAGGACCAGATGGGTTTTTCCTGACAATCGACAATGATTTCAAGGCCATCAGTACATTTTCAATTCCAGATTTTTTAATTGAATTCAAATTCTGCCCTATTGGGATTGGAACCCGGGTCCACAGAACATTAGCTGAGTTTCTGGATTAATAGTCTAACGATAGATAATACCTCTAGGCCACCCGTGTCCCCTTGGCTGGGGTCTATAACCCCAGGCTGCTGGGATCTTGGAACACTATGCAGCATGAATCAGGATTTCAGCAAAGGAGGAGGGGGAGAAAATTGATTTCATGGGAAAGTGTGGGGTGGGGGAATCTACGTTGAGGCATCATTCAAAGCAACCTACCACATAATACTAATTTTAAACAATAATATTCATGATGACTTGATTCATTTTATTTTACCTTGTCATCTTTTGTTGTTGTTGCAGCAATTTCCCTTCAGCATTCAAAGGGACCATAAATTGATAGTTCCTTAGCCAAAGTTTGGGAGTCTTCCATTCCAAAAATCTACCTAGACATTTCTTGATGGAAGGAATCTCCACGATGTTTGTGTAGGGAACCACTAGAAATTACATTACATTAAAGTCATTATAGTTCAAACGGTAATCCACAGGGCTGCCTGTTCATTTTCAGCAGATAGTTGGAAGAACGTACTGGTAGTTTACAGAAACCTCCAATAGGATGTGGTCATTATAAAGAGCTTCATTGCTGATCAATTCATTGCTTAAATCTTGACTGGAATGCCTTGGAGAGCTTCGAATTAGTTCATACACGTCCTTCATGAGGAAGCTCACAAAATTAAAAGTAACCTTCGATCCAGTGACTGCTAAAAAAATTGAAATCTGATAGTAATTATGAAATTGTTAGGTTGGCTCCTTCAAGAGAGTTCATCCAAGAGATGCAGGAATTTGAAAGCAAATATATGTGTGATCCAGTTTCCTCTTATTTAGACGAAGGTCTCTGTATTTGCCATACAGTGGTCATAAAGTTCAGCACTCTGTCCTCAAATCAGGCAAAACCGCTGACAAAATATCCTTATATCAAAGGGCAACAATGAAGTAAAAAGTGCAGTTTATTCCTGTTAAAGTGCATGGATGAGGTAAAATAATTTCATTTTGTTTTGCACTGGCTCAGACGGGAACCATTCTTCCCTGCATCTGTTGCATCTGGGCCCTCATTCCCTGGACACTGCTCAGGATCTTACTCTGATGCACCATTGTTGTGATTCCAATTCGGGCCAGGTCACTGTGGTAACACATAATGGAAAACAAAATTCAAAACATTGGCCATGTACAAAGCATATGTACCATTCATAAAACAAAACAAAAAATCACCTGGCTATCCCAATTCTACTCAAGCAAATCAGGTCCATCATACCTTGTTCTTTCGAGTTTCAGTGATGATGGTCTTTAAAATTACCCACCAGGAGTTTTATACCGGTGGACATTGTTTGGAATTATGATAAGCTTGCAAGCAAACTTAATCTCCTAGTCTTTAGCTCCTAGGTACTGATTTTCTGCCCAGTCATACTCATTAAGAAGAAATTTCCGGCTCTTTACCCAGACTCTGCAGCCTATGTACCCAAGATAACTAAGGTGGAAGACAATTCCGTTCAGCTTACCTCAGAAATATAAGAAGTGCCTTCAGCTTGTCAGGCCATTCACTGATTCTGGGGAAGGAGGGATGGGAGAAAATCCCACACTAGATAACTGTAAGAGGGTTGCTGCAAAATTGCAATCAGGTCAGTATTATTTAGGTGAAACCTTGATCTAAGGGGTTGGCCTGGGCTCAGTGCCTCTGTATACTTTAACACATAAGTTAGGCTGACGCTTCAGTGTAGTATTGAGGGTGTAGTATGGCGAGAAATATGAATGTTCAGGTGCTAAAGCCATGTCTATTCTCTCAGGTGGACATGAATTGCCTCATGACAGCAGTTAAATAAGTACAAGAGTAAACAGTAGTCTTCATGCATCTTGTGAAAATACATTAACTCACAACCAAAACCATCAAAAAAAAGAGTTAATTGGCAATTGATCTCATTGATGATTGTGGGACTCTGCCATTTGCCTTCAACACATGAGTTAATGCACTTGAAGCATTTTGGGATGACCCAGTGAGATGAAAGAGACTATATAAGTACACTGGCTGGAATCTAACCACTGTTCACACAAGCAGGATTTTCCCATCCCGCTGCAGTGAATGGAGATTTGGCTGGCCACCAAGTTCTCTAAGTTTGCTGCAGTGGGAGCATGGCATGAACAGCAGGTAAGATCATGCCCACAGGCCAGAGTTTTATCGGCATGCCTGCCCAATTCTAGGGGCGGGCAAGGCTGACAGAATGCCATTCTCTGCCAGCCTCGGGCGGGACTGTACGAACCTTGGGTGGACATGCCAGTAAAATTCCACCCACAGTCTTTCTGAACAAGCTGAGGGATATTAATGCCAGGAAATGGAACTTTCCCATTTCTAATGACCAGTCTTAGAATCAAATGTATTTAGAATAACTAGACAGAGAATTGTGTCCTTGTGATTTTGTGCAAAATTCAGAATAATACACATTCCAGCCATCCTTATGATCTGTGAGATTGTCCATTTGCATCGAATTAGGAGAGTTTATGCTCTTAGTCGATACCATGAACTGAGTTAAAGCTGCTCAGACATAGTTCCAGCATGATCTTTACGGCAACAGTCAAGGTCCTTTCCATTCTATCAATCTGAACTGAAATTCAAACCCATGCCCAAATGTCGTAACCTTGACCAAACTGTCACGCAAACTTACTTGCATGCGTACAACAGTAGGAGAGAGTTAACTGAGCACTTGTAGATATGTGATATAAGTGGTTTAATTTTTTGGTATAACCCAATTTCCAGTGTTTCGTTGGTAACGTTTTAAAGCTCGAATGGCAATGACATCTGAAATTCATTCAGATATATAAAAAACAGGTTGGCACTTACTCTTGGTTCATGTGTACCACTGCCTCTAGGGAGGTGTATCCGGCTGCTGTGAAGTTATCTTTGTATCTGTCCATCTTGATAACTTGGAGCCAATCACCAACAGATCCCAAAGCGGAGAAGTCAGGTGTGCCTGGGTCTAATAATGCAGTGGAGGGTCTGTATTTTTAAATAAATAAATATCTTAAGCAAAATAAGTCCGGGATTGTACCTTTGTACACAGCATTTATCTATGATCTATACTACTGTGTTTATAAATGTTAAACAGCTGTAGCAAATAGCAACGAGGCTGCAGTGGGGGAACTGTAGAACAAATTACTGGCTCATGCACTGAAAATTAATTTGCTGCTTCATTCCAAAGACAGCTGGACTAATTTCAGGTGGAATCACTAAATTGCTATTTCTCTTCCCGCACTGGTAGTGTATAAGGCAAACTTTCATCTGTTCCCACATCAATTTATTTTCCTGGAACAAGTCACTAGAGGTTTATAGTTTTGAGGGGTGACATTCTACACCAAGCATGGCTGACCAAGAGTCTCTCGTGCTGTTACTGTCAGCAATTGGCATTAATTGGAAGGATTCTGCAGGTTGGCAGTCAACCTTTTCATCTGCGTTATGAATGCACCTTCCTTGGCCATCAGATTCTGAGGTGGGAATTGAACCCAAAACTTCTGACTCAGAGGCAGGGACGCTATCTACTGCACTACAAGACTTTCCAAAACATACAACTACAAATGAAGGCCTTAATTTTTAGACCCCATCCCATCTAAAAAATGGGGTTGAAGATGGTGGGCTGGGATTGGAGATGGGTGGTGCTGGGATTGGGGGTGGGTGGGGCTGGGATTGGAGGTGGGCAGGGTGGGATTGGGGCCAGGTGGGCTGGGATTGGGGGTGGGTGGGGCTGGGATTGGAGATGGGTGGTGCTGGGATTGGAGGTGGGCAGCGTGGGATTGGGGCCAGGTGGGCTGGAATTCAGGGTGGGTGGGTGGGGCTGGGATTGGGGGTGAGTGGGGCTGGGATTGGAGGTGCGCAGGGTGGGATTGGGGCCAGGTGGGCTGGAATTGGGGGTGGGTGGGTGGGGCTGGAATTGGGGGTGGGTGGGGCTGGGATTGGAGGTGGGCGGGGTGGGATTGGGGCCAGGTGGGCTGGAATTGGGGGTGGGTGGGTGGGGCTGGAATTGGGGGTGGGTGGGGCTGGGATTGGAGGTGGGCGGGGTGGGACTGGGGCCAGGTGGGCTGGAATTGGGGGTGGGTGGGTGGGGCTGGAATTGGGGGTGGGTGGGGCTGGGATTGGAGGTGGGCGGGGTGGGACTGGGGCCAGGTGGGCTGGGATTGGAGGTGGGGCTGGGACTGGAGGTGGGCGGGGCTGGGACTGGAGGTGGGCGGGGTGGGATTGGGGCCAGGTGGGCTGGGATTGGGGGTGGGGCTGGGACTGGAGGTGGGCGGGGCTGGGACTGGAGGTGGGCGGGGTGGGATTGGGGCCAGGTGGGCTGGGATTGGGGATGAGTAGCCTGGAATTGGGGATGGGTGGATGGGGATTGGAGATGGGTAGGCAATAAAAGCACTGCCTTTCTGCGCACCAGGCGTTAACCCATTCCCGAACATTTTCATGGAGATGGGCTGGTGACTGGGAGGCTATTTAATGACTAATCAAAAACAATTAAAAGATGCCAATTGGGATTTTCTGGATGGCCTCAGGTTCCCAAAGGGGCCAGTTTAACTGCTTGGAGGCAGCCTCCATACAGGAGGTGCTGCAGGTACTGGTGCTGGAAACACCCTCCCTGCCTGCTGTGAGCAACTACAAGCTGCCTGAAGAATGCTACCCCTCCTAAACTCCCTACCAACACCCTCCCTCACAGTGCTGACCATCTTCTTTGTTGACAAGAGGGCGCCATTTTAAAGCCCTTTCTCCCTTATTTATTTTCCACTGCAGCCCGCTGCTGCTTTGAAGCTGAGGGAGGCCTCAGATTGGCTCAGCGGCTTTGAGAGCCTGCCCACACACTGGCTATTAGTTGGCTGTCCTGGGAAAAATCACATTGAGTGATAATTCTCCATGCAGAGTGACCTCTGTCAGTCACATTTTAGCCTGACTGCAGGGAAAATCCTGTTGATGGCCTCCTGGTATTTTGGTCAGTGAACAGTATATTGCACAGGAATTTTTCCTCCCTTTTTTCAAGAAAAACTTTTTTTTCCATTCCCAGGAGATTGTATGACTTATGGTGGGTTAGAATATTGTGAATTATGATGCTTAAGGCATGATGATCGTGTGAGGTGGTCCAGCTGGTCTTTCCTCATCCATCTCTTTTGTACGTTCGTAAGCTAGGGCCAGTCTTGTAATCCTGGTTACTTGCCAGGTTGTGTTCTGTGAATTGGCCTACACTCCTCTGCCTGTTTCATTGTATCCTTCTTGCAAATCTTGTTACCAATGATTTGAATATGAAAGCAAATAGCAGAATGTCCTCTGTAATTTTATAACAGTGCATTTTCTATTCTTAGTGTTGACGGACACCTACTGCCAATTGATTTTTGACAAAAATCAGATCAGATGACAAAACGATGACAGCATGCATTAAGATATAGGTAATGAAGAGAGACTATAAACCTTAAATATCTTAAAAAAAACCCAATATTTTCTCTCTATAACTCAGGAAAGACTTTAGGATTGAGATTCAACTCCTCTGAGAATGTAAATCAAATGCTTACGCCCATTAGCGCTACTGTCCCTTTCGTTTTTTCATTGAATTTGGTGGACTCAAGTGGGGGTTATAACAGGTGATCCATCAGCTGTCAGCTGTTTTGCATCTCTGTTAACATTGAATTTTAGTTTTTTTTTAAAGATTCTGCCTTATGAATGCAAGAAATAGAAGCAGTAGTAAATTTGAGCCTGTTACACCATTCGGTACAATCATGGTCAATCTTTTGCCACAACACCACTTTCCTGCCTGCTCCCTAGATTTGTTGAAAGGTCTAAAACCTGCTTACCACAGCCTTAAATATGTGCAAAGGTGGAACACCCACAATCATAGGATCATAAAATCCTTCCAGTGCAGAAGAGGGCATTTGGCCCTTTGAGTCTGTACTGGCTTTCTGGTGTTTTACCCAGGCTATCATCCCCAACCTATCCCTGTAATCCCACACATTTACCATTGCTAATCTATCTAACCTACACACCTTGGGATACCAAGGGACAATTTAACAAGGCCAATACACCTAACCTCCACATTCTTGGTTGTAAAATCTCTGAGGTGGAAGAATTACCATGATTTGTAACCCCCTGAGTGAAGAAATTTCTCTTCGTCTCAGTTCTAAATGATCGACCCTTTAGCCTGAAACTGTGCCCCCATGTTCTGGATCCCCAGTGAGGGTAAACAATCTTTCAGTGTCTACCATGTCAAGCCCCTTCAGAATTTTGTATGTTTCAATGAGATCACCTCTCATTTTTCAAAACTCCAGACAGTATAGGGCCAATTTTGCACACACTCTTACCTCAGGAACCAACTTAGTGAACATTTGCTGTACTACCTCCAGTACATGTATACCCTTCCTCAGATACAGGGGCTAAAGCTGCACACAGTGTTGTTGGTGCGGTCTCACCAAAGCCTGTTACAACCGAGGAAAGACTTATTTTTTTACGCCAATCTCCTTGGAATAAAGGCCAACATGCCACTTGCCTTCTTAATTGTTTGCAATACACCGTATGTAACTTTGTGTTTCTTGGTGCAAGTTCATCCAAGTCCCTCATAACATCAACGTCTCAAAGTTTCATGCCTTTTAAAAATAATATTCTGTTTTTCTATTTTAGAAAAATCAAAGCCGAACTCTAGAAATTGTAATATTAGCAATGGTGGACATATTTAACTAAGAGGTTTCATTACATTTGTGATTCACTGAAACTCTGTGATTTGTACTTATTACACCAAGAAGTAGATTTTAGTAAACACAATTATGACTTTTCTATCACTGAACAAAATTATCATTCCAACAACTGTTCAATCTACAATCACAACAGGCAGCTGCCTATCCATATACACCCAACTGTCGGCAATGTTTTAAATGGTTACATTGAAAGAGAGCATATAAATTGACCCGTACTTCTGTTGATCATATTCTGTCATGTTTAGTATCTGGAAGTAGAAGTACAGGATTTCTAAGACAAAAGTCGATTCAGTTGAATAACCTACTGCAATATTATTATTAAAAATGTATTTTCTGTACTCTGAGTTGGGGATTAGGGCAGGCTTACAGGTTTAAGTATCTAACTGGATAACTTCTTCCTTCTTTCTGAATAATTAACTTGCATCACGTGGATGTGTCATGGGCCTCTGCCCTGACACAATTAAATCAGTACGAAGGAAGATGTGCTAGCTAATGGCCCCAAGGTGGTTGTTACCTGTTCAAATCACATAAAGGTCAATAATGGCCTCAGTAAGCCAGTAATATGTCACTGCTGTGCAACATGACAGCATCGGCAAGAACAGTCTGCCTTGTGACATTTCTCCCTGTGAATTCATGTACGGTAAAGGACATCCATTAAAACCCAAATTGATAATTACTCCAATCACTCACTGGATGGGAGGCAC
This sequence comes from Carcharhinus amblyrhynchos, assembly GCF_965287045.1. Lineage (NCBI taxonomy): Eukaryota > Metazoa > Chordata > Chondrichthyes > Carcharhiniformes > Carcharhinidae > Carcharhinus > Carcharhinus amblyrhynchos. The sequence goes on along the minus strand of NC_137326.1, from coordinate 94,164,991 downwards.
ACTTAAGTGAGAATACCCATTGAAACGTTATGACAAGACAAACAACTGCTCCTGTACTAATTACATGCTGATTATTTTTAAATTGGTGTATTAATTCTGGATAAAGAAAGTTATCAAGATTGTAGCATTTTGTGAATGAAGGAATTAAGAGTATCTGAAGGATTGAGGGGATTAAGAATACGGGTAATGGTTGAGCTCACAATATGTTAGTGTCAGAGGAATGAAAATTACAAGTAATCTTATGACTCAACATACGGATTAGAAATTTAAAAGTATGCTGTACACAATGGTAATCTCCAGTTGCTGTGAAATAATAATAATAAACGATTTGCAGTGAGGAATTTAAAATCTACTTTTAGACTCAGTTATTGCTATAACATGATAACACTGTTCAAAGTATTTTAAATATTCACCTCGTACTCTCGGTCACTGCTGTTCTTTTCAGGCTGCTTGGGTTTCGAATCAGTTTGTCCAACATATTTACAATCTGCACAAATTTGGGTCTGTCATTGCGTTCCTTTTGCCAGCAGTCCAGCATTAACTGGTGGAGGGAGACTGGGCAGTCCATGGGAGGAGGTAATCGGTAACCTTCTTCAATCGCTTTGATGACCTGCAAAAAGGTGCAGAATTTAGATCCATCTCTTGCACCTTACAATGGATTTTCACTCAGACTAACTTAACATGAAAACAATTTATTATCTGTGAATTACCCATTCTCAACTCAATGTCCTTGTTCTTGGATTTTTCCCATTATCCCTACTTTCCTAAAGGCAATTACACATAATGCAATACTTCGTCCTGAGCACTAACACATTACAATTGTAATTCACCCAAGTACATGAAACATAGACTAGGCATACCAACAGCATGTTCCAATGTGGGATATATGGAGGCATTACAATCACATCTAAACCTGTCCTCTGATACACAGCCACGCACTTTCAGACAAGAGTAACTGGACAAGAATCAGGAGTAGGGACAACCACAAAAACTTGCATTTATACAGTGTAGTTAAATTCATCTAGATATAACCAGACAAAAATGGACGCTAAGCTAAAGAAGGAGATATTTAGTAGGATGACTAAAATACGGGTATTGAAAGAAGAAAGGGGGATGGAAAGGCAGAGAAGTTTTGATGGGCAATTCTGTATGGAATCCAGATGGCTGAAAGGCTGCCTACTGAAGATTCATAGACTTCCTGCAGTGCTGAAAGAGGCCATCTGGCCGCAGAAGTCTGCACTAACTCTCCAAAAGAGCATTTTACCCAAGCCAAACCCACTAACCTTCCCATCCCTGTATCCCAAAGCATTTACCATGACTAGTTCACCTAACCTACATACTTTTGGACACAAAGGTGCAACTTAGCATGGCCAGTCTACCTAACCTGCACATCTTTGGACTGTGGGAGGAAACCTCAGCACCCTGAGGAAACCCATGCAGAAATGGGGAGAACATGCAAACTCCATACATATAGTCACCCAAGGCCAGAATCAAACCCCAGTCAGTGCTAACCACTGTACCACCATGATGTGAATAAAGGAATGGGGATGAAATGTTGGAAGAACACAAGATTCTCAGATGTTTGTAGAGCTTGACAAGATTAAAGAGATAGGAAGAAATGTGAACAAGGAGATTTTTAAGTGTGGTCTACTGGATAAAATAGCCTCCTGTGCTGGAAATGTTTATGAAGGGAAGCTGTCATTTTAAAAAGAGTATAATCAACGGAAAAATATGGTCAGTGTTAAGCTCTTTAAGCATTTAAATTCATGGACTATCGGATTCCAAAATAAAGAACAGGATCATGAGTAGTAAACTTACATCCTGATTGGACATATCCCAATATGGCCTTTCTCCATATGACATTACTTCCCACATAACAATTCCATAACTCCAGACATCGCTTGCTGAGGTAAATTTGCGATAAGCAATTGCTTCAGGTGCTGTCCATCTGATTGGGATCTTCCCACCCTGTAGATAAGAGTTCAGTTATTAGTTAGGAGAAAAGAGTTCACTGCTCGGACTCTTGCTTATTTTACATTGGCTTCCAGCATTGATTTCTAACTGATGATCTCCAAGTCAATGTTGCCTTACCCTTGTGGTGTAGGCTGCTTCTGGGTCATCTTCAAGAACTCGGGACATGCCAAAGTCTGAAACTTTGCAGACTAAATTACTGTTCACTAGAATGTTCCGTGCCGCCAAATCTCGGTGCACGTAGCTCATATCAGAGAGATACTTCATTCCTGAACCGATTCCTCGCAGCATTCCCACCAGCTGAATCACTGTAAACTGGCCATCATTCTTCTGTAAACAATACAAATCACATTCACGTTTGACATGTAATGCAGTAAACTACCAATTAAGTTCCAACATTTTGGGAAGTGACTGTTTCTGAAAAATGCATTTCCTTCAAAGTCTGATGAATGACTTACCCTGAGGAATGCATCCAAAGATCCATTTTCCATGTATTCAGTTATGATCATTACTGGTTTACCTAGAGTTTCAAACAAAAATAAAATTACTTGCCAAATGCTTCCATTAATGAGATGAAAATGAGATATGGAGAATTACACTGTCTATACCATCATTTATCTTGCGGAATCTAATTTAATTAAAAATGCCAAAATCTATGCCCTAGATGCATTGTAGTCCAGATGATTTATTGAACAACATGTTAGACACCATCTGTCAGATTAACCCTTGCTAGCCATATATTTACAAGGTCTTGTGTAATTTGGAGCATGTCTCCAGGGTTTATTTGCCTGAAGAATCTCAGCTTTCCCTCCCTTACTTTACCCTGACTCGTGGGATCATAATTGCATCGCATCAGAACATGACGTGTTGCCAAATTGAATTCACAAGTCCTCTTTGAAGCTGCATTTATTTACTAGGGCTGTTATTCACTTTCTGGTGTGGCTGATAAATAGACAGGGATCGGAAGCAACAGTAGATGAGAAGCACGACCAATTGGTGATGGTCAGTGTACTGTCCACATCAAAGGAGAAAATGACTCCACCAAACATTGAAGAAGAAAATACAGGATTAAACGTTTGGAGGCCAGCACTTTTAATCTATACTTACTAGCTGAGCCACACAGCTTGCATTCAGGTTTAATTGCGATGTTGCACATCTACAGATTCATGTAATTCCTGATACTTCATTTAATACATTATTTAGAAAAATATTCCCTCACCCTCCCAACTCTGTTGGGGTGTGGTTTAATAGGTATGAGCAGCCCTCCTGCACCTATTCCAAATAGCCATTTTCTTTTATTCAATTGTGGGACATGGGCATTGCTGGGTGGCCAGCGTTTATTGCCCATCCCTAGTTGCCCTTGTTCAGAGGGCAGCTAAGAGTCAGAGTCAATCACATTACTGTGGAACTGGAGTCATATGTAGGGCAAACCAGATAAGGATGGCAGATATCCTTCCCTGAAGGACATTAGTGAACCAGATGGGTTTTTCTGACAATAAGGCAAGGGTTTCATGGCCATCAGTAGATTTTTAATTCCAGGTATTTTTATTGAATTTAAACTTGACCATCTGCCGTGGCTGGATTTGAAGCCCCACAACATTAGCTGAGTTTCTGGATTAATAGTGTAGCAAAAATATCACTGGGCCATCGACTCCCTGCTTCACGTGTGAGAGAAGCCAGTGTGTTTCAGCAAGCTATCTGGCTATGGGAGTTATCACAGGCTAGCACAGTCTGATCCAAACCTGATGCTCACAGGCCTGTACTTATTCAATACAAGTCACTGGATGGCAACTGGAACTAGGAACACTGACTGAATTAGCCCTCCCTTCCCCAGTTTAAGGGTGCTAAGGCTCACCTGAATATGTTCTATTATTACCCCGGCTAAGGCATCAGAAATGAAGACTAAACCTAAAACGTCCTTGGTCTTTATAGCTCCTTTCTGCAGCAGATGTTTAGACCCGATTATAAACTTTTAACCTTAAGTTTGTTGAATGATGTCACAAGTAGGCTTACATTAATATTGCAATGAACTTAGTGTGAAAATCCCCTAGTTGCTGCACTCTGGTGCCTGCGGATATAATGAGGGTGAATTTAGCATGGCCAATGCACCTAACCAGCACGTTTTTTAGACCGTGGGAGTAAACCAGAGCACCTGGAGGAAACGCACGCAGACACTGGGAGAATGTGCCAATTTCCCAAAGGCAGTGACCCAAGCTGGGAATCAATCCCGGTTCCCTGGCGCTGTGGGGCAGCAGTGCTAACCACCGTGCCACTCCATATCATGAGAACTTCCAAGAAATGATTTATGTTATGCAGGCAATTGATCTAAAAGTAGACAGTTCTTTTCAGGATGGTGAAAAGAAAAAGGTGATTGCAAAACTGCAGTCTGGCACGTAATCCTTGCGAGGCAGGCCAGGTTGGTATTCAAGTCAGGAACAAAAGTTGCTGAAGCGACAGCTTGGAATCAAGCTTGGAAACAATGTTCGAGCTTCATTTGCATTTTCATTTTTGTTTACTAAATATTGTCATTTATCGTACCTATCAAAACCCAGACAGGAGCAGCTGATATGAATGCTTTATTAAATGACAGTCATTAGAAAGGCACGAGCTGAGGGAGACTGGGCTCATTACAGTTGGGCTTGGCCTGCTGGGAATTGGGCAACAGGGAACAATAGGTCAGCTTTTACATATTGCAAATTTAAATGACAATTTAAAAAAAATATACTGCCAACTATTTATGCAAATAAATTATTTTCTGCTGCAACTCGCCTGTAAACACAGCAGTAATGTTTAATCGTTAGCTTTGCTGGTAAGTTCACCGTATTAGTCACGGAGGAAGAAAGGACTTCTCAAGCAAGAATATTTAGAATTTCTCTCTTGGTTGGGCAATCTTTGGTATGTTTTTACAAAAAAAATAATTTTACCGCTTAATATCAAATTCCTTGCCATCTGTTTTCACCTATCCTGTGACACCCAGCCCAACCTGTCACAGTTTCAAAAATATCCTGGCCCACACAGACCTAGATATTAATTTCACTGCAAATCTTAATACAAGCTGTCTAAGGATAGAATGTCAATTCACACCATCAACTCCTTTAAATCTGCCACAAAGATTAATGACTTGTATTCCAGTTCTTCTCCCTTGTTATTTATCAATAGGTGTTCCATCTGTCATTTTTAGACGAACGTGCGCAACTTTTCTGCTCGGTCCTGTCGCTGGACCTACATTTTGTGACTACTCCCTCCAGGTGGATGATGTTGGGATGATCAAACTGGCCCATGATGCTTGCTTCACTCAGGAAATCTCGCCTCTGTTTATCAGTGTAGCCAGCTTTCAAGGTCTTGATGGCCACACAGATCTCTCTCTTGCCTGGCATTTTCAAACGTCCACTACACACTTCACCAAATTCACCTATAAAACAGAACAGAAATAAAGCGTAATTACTTATCATAATGACATTAGCCGGATGAGACGTATTTTCTATCTGCAAGGGGCCTACGTGGAACGAATTTGGGCAGTCTAATTCTCGGCACAGGCTCACATCCCTACTGTCCCTAATTTAGGATTAATGACAATCTCGCTCGGGCAGTTGCAAAGTGGCAGATGTGAGAGCCAGAAAGAAAAATACGACAAGTGTATTGAAGTTAGGCTCTTGCGAGATTAGATGTGAGTGTTACAGCAAAGGAAACTTTATATCTCGACATCTTATCCCTGACCTTGAAGTATTATTCACTCCTGAATCCAGGGACTGAATGTTTAGGCCCTGATGAGGCAAGTGGGGTGTGTTCACGCAGCTGGCATGTGTACCATTTCCCCAGCTCCATTCTGTGCCTGCGGAATTTTCCACACAGACATCAAGTCCCCAGAGGAGTTGGAGAGCAGTGTAGCTACCTGGAGGCAGCATCCCAGTGGCAGACTGCTGGTCAGGGAGCAAGAGTTCCTGGCACGCTTACAGGTCTGGCTTCAATTGCAGCCACACATCACCCAATGCAGGGGATCCACAATGGTGCCTGGCTGCTGACAAAAATGTTTAATTTGAAGTTTTAAAAGAAGGTGTGAGAGAGGGGACCCTCCATCTTGGGGTACCCCCTCTCTCACTTTCCTGAAAAGGCAGCACTCTGTTTCTTCAGTGCTGTGAGGTCTCCTCATGACCCTTCAGCTTTGAGTGCCCACCCACTAGTCTTAACCATGGAATCCTACAGAAGGAGGCCATTCAGCCTATCAAGTCTGCACCGACTCCTCATTTTACCCAGGCCTAACCCCCTCACCCTATCCCCGTAATTGCGTGCATTTATCCTAGCTAATCCACCTAACCTACACATCTTGTGACGCTAAGGAGCAATTTATCATGGTCAATCCACCTAACCTGCACATCTTTGGGCTGTGGGTGGAAATCAGAGCACCCAGAGGTAACCCAAGCTGACATGAGGAGAACTTTCAAACTCCACGCGGACAGTCACTCGAGGACGGAATTGAACCCGAGTTCCTGGCGCTGTGAGATAGCAGTGCTAACCACTGTGCCACCATGCCACCCTTAATTGATTAATGTGGGGAAAACCAGAGCAGGGTGATTATTTCCTAAACAGTGCAAGTTTCTGAACTCCATTTGGCAATGACAGTGGGGAAATCCTGCATCAGATTGTACTAGGTCACTGTTTGTGCAGAGTCTGCACATTCTCCCTGTGTCTGCATGGATTTCCTCCGCATGCTTCTGTTTCTTCCCACAATCTTAAAGACATGTTGGTTAGGTGCATTGGCCATGCTAAATTCTCCCTCAGTGTACCCAATCAGGCATCGGAGTGTAGCAACTAGGGGATTTTCACAGTAGCTTCATCGCAGTTTTAATGTAAGCCTAATTGTGATACTAATAAATAAACTTTAAGCCTTAAATTGGCATTGTTGCACTCCATAGCACTAACAGCCTTATTTTAGTGAGCAGACACTTCACAAGTGAACTTTTAAAAAAGTCCTTCTGCCTAGCAGAAAACTGACCATAAATATGCTCTATGGATCAATCCATAAATAATCTAGCTGAATAACTTACCTACACCTATGACCCTTTCAATCTTTATACATGATGCATCGATTTCTTTGGCAAATTCACGGACAGCTTGATTAGGATCTTCATAGGTGAAAGGATCGACATATGTCCTTACTCCTTCAAAACATACAAAGACATTTTTACTTTTTATCACAATTTACATTATTAACACGAGAGATATTTCCTGAGGTGTACACAACCATAATAAACCACATGTTATTTTTTCAGCTTTTAGACATAAACATTTTCCTGGTCATTGAAAGAAGCATTTTTTTCCTCCCTAGCCTTCTCCTCCATTCCCTTGTTATCCAGAAGGCACTGATTCTTGCTGATGTACACTTGATTAGATGTCCAGTCCATTTCATTCACATGTGAGAGTTCAGATACTCAATGTCTCCTAGCTATTCAACCACTGAAGGTTAATAGCATGCGATAGTTTGCAGCATGGGTCACTGCATAGCAATCTGGGAAGGGAACCGTGCTTGATTTTTGAGCTAACATGTACTTTTCAAAACTGCTTGCTCTGAGGTCACCTAACTCAAGGCAAATCTGGCATCTAACCATTATCTAACCAGGCTCCCTCTAGTCTATATTGTTTAGTGCTAGGAGGGCAGTTTCGCTACCTACGAGGATTTTGCCAAATATCAATGTCTAAGCTGAAAACATTATATTGTGGTTTATTCTTTTATTACTTAATATGATCTGCTTTGTTGAATAGATGTGTTACAAAAAATTCTGTCTGCTTCTGCTTCTATGAGGTATCTTGGGACACTTTTCTACAATAAAGCATTATATAAATGCAAGTTGTCATAAAACAGACGAATAAGAGAGTTGAATTTGAACTGACATCAACAATGACATAAACTTGGCATCGAGATAGTGCTGCAATGAAAGAAACCAATAGGATTGGAAGCAACATTTGTACAGTTTTTCTGACTGGATTGTCAAGGGCAGTGAGGAATGTGTTTTAGTATCGTTTTGATTTTGGGATAACACACCGAGCCAGATATTGGCACTCAGTGTGACATTTTGATTTGAGTTATTATTGTCACATTTATTAACATACAGTGAAAAGTATTGTTTCTTGCATGCTACACAGACAAAGCATATCGTTCATAGAAAAGGAAACAAGAGAGTGCAAAATATTGTGCTACAGTCATAGCCAGGGTGTAGAGAAAGATCAGCTTAATGCAAGTAGGTCCATTCAAAAGTCTCAGAGCAGCAGGGGAAGCTATTCTTCAATCGTTTGCTACGTGCCCTCAGATTTTTGTATCTCTTTCCCGAAGAAAGAAGGTGGAAGAGAGAATGTCTGTGGTGCGTGGGGTCCTTAATTATGCTGGCTGCTTTGCCGAGGCAGTGGCAAGTATAGACAGAGTCAACGGATGGGAGGCTGGTATGCATGACAGATTGAATTACATTGATGACCTTTTGTAGTTTCTTGCGGTCTTGGGCACAGCAAGAGCTATAATAAGCTATGATACAACCAGAAAGAATGCTTTCTATGGTGCATCTCTAAAAGTTGGTGAGAGTTGTAGCTAACATGCAAGATTTCCTCAGTCTTCTGAACCCAGAGCAGGATTTCAGTGTGTGCTGCTGACAAAAACAGGCTGATTACACAGAAAGCTCCAAATTTTCCCTCACCACAGAATATCAAAAGCTAAAAAACGTCTGAGGTCACGTACCAACTGACTCAAGAACAACTTTTTCCCCACTGCCATCAGACTTTTGAATGGATTTACCTTTATATTAAGTTGATCTTTCTCTGCACTCTAGCTATGACTGCAACACAATATTCTGCACCTTTGCACTCTTTCCTTCTTCTCTAATATACTCTATGAATGGTATGCTTTGTCTATATAGCACGCAAGAAACAATACTTTTCACTGTATACCAGTACATGTGACAATAATAAACCAAATCAAAATAATAATATAAACAAGTGTCACCTGGGGAATGCATGTGAGGTGTCAGTAACTTTTAGACATCTTTAATTCAACCCTTATAAGACCACAAGATACAGGAGCAGAATTAGGCCCATCAAGTCTGCTCTGCAATTCAATCATGGCTGATATTTTTCTCATTCCCATTCTCCTGACTTTTCCCCATAACCCCTGATCCCCTTATTAACTAAGAACCTATCTATCTCTGTCTTAAAGAGACTCAATGACCTGGCCTCCACAGCCTTCTGCTGAAATGAGTTCCACAGGTTCACCACTCTCTGAAGAAATTCCTCCTCATTTCTGTTTTAAAGGATCGTCCCTTTAGCCTGAGGTTGTGCCCTCTGGTTCTAGCTTTTCCTACTAGTGGAAAAATCCTATCCACGTTCACTCTATCCAGGCCTCGCAGTATCCTGTAAGTTTCAATAAAATCCCCGCTCATCCTTCTAAACTCCAACGAATTCAGACCCAGAGTCCTCAACTGTTTCTGATACGACAAGCTCTTCATTCCAGGAATCATTCTTGTGAACCTCCTCTGGACCCTTTCCAAGATCTGAGAAAATGGTAATGATGAACCAGCCCCAGTGTTAATGGTGTTGGGTTTGTCCCCCTTATCTGGCAGCAGATGCACATTACCTATGGGTGGGATTTACCAGTCCCCACCCAAAGGCAGGGTCTTCAGGTCCCAACAAAGTCAAGGAACTTTTGGCAAGCTCGCTGTTTCTGCTGGAAAATCCCAGCTGATTTGTGGGTTTACAGCCTGTCACTGGGCCTAGGAAGTTGGAATCAGTGCCAAAAACAAGAAGCGGGAAGTGTGTGCAGTTTTGGGCGCCGCACCTGCGCAAGGATATTTTGGCCTTGGAGGGAGTGCAGAGGAGGTTTACTAGGCTGATACCGGAGTTGAGGGGATTGAGCTATGAGGAGAGGCTGAATAAACTAGGCTTGTACTCGTTAGAGTTTAGAAGAATGAGGGGAGATCTCATTGAGACGTATAAGATGATGAATGGGATGGATAGGATAGAGGTGGAGAGACTCTTCCCGCTCAAAAAAGACAGTAGGACTAGGGGGCACAGCCTCAAGATAAAAGGGGGGCGGTTTAGAACGGAGTTGAGGAGGAACTTCTTCACTCAAAGGGTGGTGAATCTCTGGAATTCTCTGCCCGTTGAAGTGGTGGAGGCTGCCTCGCTAAATATTTTTAAGAAGCGGGTTGATGGGTTCTTGATAAGAGAGGGGATTAAGGGTTATGGGGAGAGGGCGGGAAAGTGGAACTGAGCCACAACAGATCAGCCATGATCTTATTGAATGGCGGGGCAGGCTCGAAGGGCTAGATGGCCTCCTCCTGCTCCTATTTCTTATGTTCTTATGTTCTTATGATATCCCTATAGAATTCAAAATAAAATGGCACCAGTATAAAAGCAGCTTTTATTTAGTATGTTATTGCATCCTACTGTGCCACAATTGGAACACCCCCCTCCCTCCCCCACCACCACTACTATGGCGACCCCGCCAAAGTCTAAAATGTTTTGTATGGTTCGCCTATCCGTCAGCCAGGGAACATGTGGTGGGGGTTGAATTTGGTGGGACTGGGAGATCCCGCTGGCAGGAAGGGCTAGAAAAGCTCGCCCAGAGTTAATCTACATGCAGTGTAATGTCTTTAACATCAACTCCACAAATGCAAAAAGTTTAATGCCCACATTGTCTTTCTACAAATGCATCAAATGCTGCTTGTTACCACGTACCTTGTCCATTATGTAAATGCTTTTCCTCATCTGCTTCCTGCTTGGCTTTACTGTATTTTCTACGCCTGCAGGAACAGGAATAAAGCGTGAAGATTAATGACAATAGGAGGGAGTAAGAACTCAGGACCACCTGCTTAGCTGGGAATGTACCGTATCTTGCTGTTCAAACAGTCAATTGTACCTTATTGCCTCGTAATTACAGGTCTGGGCCTTGCCCTTCCCCCACCCTCTCCCATCCCTACCTGCATGACTGTCACCTGCTGAACTCTGCCTGGAGCATGACACTGCCATATATCATTAACCACTGAGAAAGCTAGAGAACTCATTAGCCAGTCATTGAGCAAGGGAAATGAATGCTAATAGCCAGTTGCAGACTTGGAAAATAAATTGAGGTTTGGAGATGGCTTACCTGACTAAGCCTAAATGGAATAAGGAAGCCTTTGTAGCGGATTGAATTATGTAATTAGAAAGGTTTATGTGGAATGACAGGGCACAGGTAGAGAGTGCTTTGATAAGCAGCAGGGGTCAGAGAGGCCAACAGGTCTGTAGGTGAGACAGAGGGGGGTATTCTCTGCAGGCTACTGCAGCACAGCACAAAAGGGCATTAACATAGTATTTGTGGATTCACTCAACGTGGCAGAGCTGTTGGGGATTCAAGCTCCAATGCTTTGTTGTTAGTTCCATTATCATTCACAAAAGCAAAGATAATGAGCAGAATAAAAGATGCTGGGGGTGGGTAAACGGCTGATAATATTGCCAAGCCCCCAACTTTTATCTCTGGTGTTTAAAAAGAGCTAAACTTTGATTAGTGTTTATTTGATTTACTGTAACACAGTGATGAAAGATTCATGACTGGAATATGTTCTATCGCAGGTAATTGAATCGAATCTGGTGAAAGATTTCCGGCAGTTAAAACCATTAATCAAGTTTCTACAGAATGAAGTTTATACCATTAAATTTATGGACAAATTTATTTGATTTGGGAATGAACAACCAAAAACAGTCATGCCATTTTTTAATGCCCAAAGATGAAAACAAAAGAAATGCATTTATATAGTGCCTTTCGCAACTTCAGGACATCCCAAAGGTATTTATAATGGAGGAAATACAACAGCCACTAATTACCACACTGATGTTAATGAGAAGTGATGTATACACATGACGATTATACTTGCATATTCAATAATTTATTTAGCAAATACTCCCTCGGGAAAATATCACACTTTTAATCTATGTGAAATCATTTAAAATTAACACACACTAGGGGCCCAGTTCTCCCATCCCGGCATATTTTGGCATATCCGGGTGAGAGATGCATGTGTTGGCCATTTTGCAAGATTCGTGCATGCGTTCTTGGTGCGCGTGCTTCTCCCACAGCCGGGGACCAGGCACAGTCGGGACTGCACTGGAAACCGGCGGGAAACAGAATAAGTGATTTCAATCTATTTTTAATCTATTTTAAATGTCATTATCGGGCCTAGGACTGAATTCTCCAGGCCTGATAGCATCTCCCACCCTGCCAAGGGTATTTCACTCTGATGGGATTTACAGTAGCTCCCTATGGTTGGGGAACTAGCGGAAAATCCCACAGGAGTGAAGGGGAGGGGCAATCAGGGCCCCCAGGGAGTCGGGCGGCAGGGGTTAGAGGCCCCTGGCCATGGGCACCCTGGCAGTGCCAGCCTGTGCCCCTTGGGCCACCTTGACTTTGCCCATCGGGCATTGGGCAGGACCAGGGGTGTGGGGCCTAGGGGGATAAGGCCTATTGTGAGCAGGGCCTGGTGCGATCGGTTGGTGGTGGGGGGGAGCGGGCACTGCCACTCTGAAGCTAGGACTGGTTGGGGCTAGGGGTGGCCAGCGATCAGGATGAGCTGGGAGCGATTGTCACTGTGGGGAGGGAGGTGGGCTGGAGATTGTAGTGCTCTGGGATGGGAGGGGAGGTCAGAATAGCCTGGAAATGATCGTGGGGGCCACGATCAGGCCATGGAGAATCCTGGGCTGACCAACGATTGAGATGGCCAAAAAACTGCAGTCTGACAGTTCAGGGTCACTACTCATGCGCCAAAACCCAGAACGGACAGAATCTGGCGTGAATAGGCCCCAACCCTGAACTTTTAATAATATTCATGATTGTAACCTTTGCAATGTACAGATTCAAGTCTGAACTCTCAGTGAAAAAACACAATTTTTCCTGCAAATTCAGCACTTAGAATTTTTTGGCAGAATCGGGCCCGAGATGTGCTTTAACTGATAGAACTTGGTGCAGAGCCAATAATTTCAGTGATTAAGTCATAAACATTTTGATTTTGATTTATTATTGTCACATGTATTAGTATACAGGGAAAAGTATTGTTCCTTGTGCGCTATACAGACAAAGCATTCTGTACATAGAGAAGGAAAGAAGGGAGTGCAGAATGCAGTGTTACAGTCATAGCTAGGGTGTACAGAAAGATTAGCTTTTTCAACAGCGGGAAGTGCAGTCAATGGATGGTAAGCTGGTTTGTGTGAAGGTAGTAATAGAAACATAAATTTAAAAATCATAACATCTACATATATTTATTCTTACTAGAATCAATTCTCAGTACATATCCTCCTGCTGCAATTCAAACAGTGTATCCCTCTTCAAGATATCAGTGATTTGATTTGTGGCACAAGACATCAGCAGACTTTGACAGCTCACTCAAGGAGTACCACAACAAAGGGTGGAATTTTACAGACCTGCAGGGATAGGGCCGGAAAACACAGGGAGCCATTCAATAGTCTGCTGACCTCAAACGGAAAATCCCACCAGCGCCAGAGGCAGTAAAAGTCCATCCAAAGTCACCAACAGAAATCACTGGATTGCAGCAGGGAGTGAGAAAACACTAAGATGCAGCAGTCGGTTGGATTAGCTTACTGCTATGATGTGGAGATGCCAGCATTGGACTGGGGTAAGTGCAGTAAGAAGTCTCATAGCACCAGGTTAAAGTCCAGCAGATTTATTTGATAGCACAAGCTTTTGGAGTGTCACTCCTTCTTCAGATGAGTGAGGAGCTGTGTTCACAAACAGGACATATATAGATACAAACTCAATTTAGAAGATAATGGTTGGAATGCGAGTCTTTACAGGTAATCAAGTCTTAAAGGTACAGAGAATGTGAGTGGAAAGAGGGTTAAGCACAGGTTAAAGAGGAGTGTATTGTCTCCAGCCAGGACGGTTAGTGGGATTTTGCAAACTCAGGCAAGTCGTGCGGATTACAGATAGTATGGCATGAACCCAAGATCCCAGTTGAGGCCGTCCTCATGTGTGCAGAACTTGGCTATCAGTTTCTGCTCAGCGATTCTGCATTGTCATGTGTCGTGAAATTTCACTAACTGTCTGGCTGGAGGCAATACACAGCTCTTCAACCTATGCTTAACCCTCTCTCACATTATCTGTACTGTTAAAACTTGATTACCTGTAAAGACTCGCATTCCAACCATTACCTTGTAAATTGAGTTTGTGTCTATATATGTCGTGTTTGTGGACACAATTCTTCATTCACCTGAAGAAGGAGTGACACTCCAAAAGCTTGTGCTACCACATAAGCCTTTGGACTTTAACCTGGTGTTGTAATATTTCTTACTTGGCTTACTGCAGTATGGTTGCAAGAAGCTAATTCAGCAGAGACCAGCAATTATACCTGGAAGCTTTGTGGTTTGTTTATATGGTCTGTAAATATATTGCTCTCTCAATTTTAATGTTCCAGGAAACAGTGGAATCACAGAATGATTTAGCACAGAAAAAAGCCATTTGTCCTCTCCTGGATGTGCTGGTTCTTTCACTGAGAAATCCACTCATCGGTCTTTGTCCCACAGTCATGCATGTTTTCCTACTGAAGTATTTTATTCAACTCCCTTTTTAAACTTATCTAATACATTTTTAACACCCTTTCAGGTAGTATATTCCAGATCATTATAAGCCGCTGTACGAAAAGGACTCCTCATCTTGCTTCTTATGTTATTTATGTCAAGTTTGTGCTCTCTGACTAATGGCCCAAATGCCACTGAAAACAGTTTCTCTTTATTTACTCAATCATGATTTTGAACATCTCTCTTAAGTCTCACCTTAATCTTAAAACAAAAGGCAAATACTGTGGAGGCTGGAGCATAAAAGATCATTGGCCTGCAATATTAACTCTGTTTTTCTCTCCACAGATGCTGCCTAGCCTGCTGAAAATGTGTTGTTTTTTTTACTTCCTTTAATTCTCCCTAATCTAGACTCTCCCTACTCTAGAAAGAATGCTTATTCCTACCGTTGAAAGGAGACAATTGTTCTGTTAAGTGTTCTTTGTTAGAAGAAGCCAACCTGAATAACAACAGGTTGCTGTAGGAGTATTTTAACCACCTCCCCTCCCCCCCCACTCCAGACAGGAACGATATGGATGGTATTTACAGTGGTACTGGGGTTTGAGTTATGTTCCTCCCCCATCATTTTAACTAGCTCACAACTAGGCCTATGGAGACTATCTATTTCAGAGAACCAAGAACTCACTTAAATGGCATCGTTGTCCAAACAACACCCACACCATCTTAACTCCGGGCCTGACTAGAATCTCGCAGTGAGAGGCAGAGTGCAACTGTGGCCACAAAAGATCAAGATAAGGGGTTCCTCAATATGTAATTACTAGTTCCTTTCTAATACGGCTTCTGATTTACCAATGCACAAGGGAGGTGAGTTTTATTCATGATTTATATTCCCATCCAGGCATGATAAAGCCATTTGGAATACCCCACTACTGCACCATGCTGGCTAATTTAACTCAAACCAGGGATTAAGTTGGCATCTTCTTAGCTTGTGTGGTATAATGCATCACAATGTACTTTATCCATTGGTACCAATACACTACAAGAAAAATAAACTGAAACTAACCTAAATGGTTTAATGTCAAGTACCCTTTCTGACCAAAGTCCAGTACCTTTTCTGATGAAGAGTCATCCAGACTCGAAATGTTAGCTCTATTCTCTCTCCAGGATGCTGTCAGACTTGCTGGGATTTTCCAGCATTTTCTGTTTTTGCTTCAGATTCCAGCATCCACATAATCTGCTTTTACCCTTTTTGTATGATGTTCTCAATTAATTCCTGGCCAATGCAAAGCCCCTTCTTTTGGGCCGGCACAGTAGTTAGCACTGCTGCCTCACAGTGCCAGGGACCTGGGTTTGATTCTGGCCTCTGAGTCTGTATGGAGTTTGCTCATTCTCCCCACGTCTGCATGGGTTTCCTCCAGTTTCCTCCCACAGACCAGAGATGTGTGGGTTAGGTGGATTGGCCATGCTAAATTGCCCCTTAGTGTCGGGGGACAACACATGTGGTTACGGGGATAGGGCCCGGGTGGGATTGTGGTCACTGCAGACTGAATGGGCTGAATGGTCTCCTTCTGCATTGTAGGATTTTATGATTCTATGATAATCATCCATTACATTTTCTCCCACTACCTTCAAATAGCAATACTCTGCTCTATTATGTAGCTTTTTTATATTCGTTCATGGGATGTACCAACAAATTCAGCATTTATTGTCCATCTCAAATTGCCAGTAAGAAGATGGTGATGAGTGGCCTTCTTCAAACACTGCAATGCATATGATACAGGTATACCACTGTAGAGGCTTTGTGGTGCAATGTTTAGCACTCCTGCCTCTGAGCCACCACACCCACATTGCTGCTAGGGAGGCAATTTCAGAGCTTAACTTGTTCTTTCCAGGGAAGGGCTATAATTATAATGTTTGCTATGTTTCTAGGGTTAAGTGGAGGGAGTGTAGAAATGTCACATATGCACCGTCAGTATTTCCTCTAATGTCCGTACACTGTCTACGGTCCCTTAAAGATTTCTGCATGTCCATTCACGCTGCTTTATGCAACCTATTAATCCCTTGAATAGCACACTTGTAATTGCTCTGTGGCTACACACCCATGCAGTTTGGAGAGAATGCTGATCACCCTTGCAATCTACTGAAATCCTCGTGATAAATCATCAATATTTTCCATTGATCCTCAAATCCTAGTCTTCACTGATTTAAACATGAAAAAAGCTGCCAGAAATATTCAGAACTTTGTTCACACATTTTTCGCATTCAGCTTTTTCAACATCTTATCCTGTGAAATAACAGCCCACACAACACCTGCCTATGGTTTTTTTTTAAATGGAATGCAGCCTTGAGTTACCTCAAGAGTGTCCCGCTCTAATGCTATTACTTAGTCCACTATTGACTTGTCCCCCAGCCTTACAAACACTCCCATTTGTTTCTTTCCTAGCTTATTACAGATTAGTCCTGCTGTCAATTTTTGGGTTTCGACAGATTACTTGGCTCGGCAGTCGGTAAACAACTCTGAAGTACTCTAACTACAAGCAATCTTTAAAAGGCAGAATTCAATTGATTCCTATCCTTGATTTATTGCGACCCACAAGCACGGCTGTTATCACCAGATTTACGGCTCCTTTGCACTAATATAAACAGTAGTTCACCTCTGAACAGCAAATACACAGGATAAGTGAACCCGGCACAAAAAATATTATCTACACTGGCAAATTTGCCTCCAACTTTGGTTCACTGCCAGTTTTCTTTGACAATTTTCTGTCTGACACAAAAAAATCAATGAGGTGCCAAAGGTTGACAGTTCATTTTCCATAAGTGATCCATTGAGAGCCAATAACCAGACCATGTTTATCAGAGATTGGAAATGACTATATTTAAGGCATAACAATAACATCTTCTACACTCAGTGAATCTCAATACTTATAGGTAGCGAGTCATAATTAGAATTCTAATGAATCATGCCATCAATTCTGCCTCAAATAATAAAATCATTAATATGAGTGGATGTGATATTATGCCATCATCCTTGTCATTACTAGTTCCTATTACAGTAGGTTTTGATACATTTATCTCACTGAATTATGTTGTCAGTTATCTTTTGTTTTTTTCCCAAAAAGTGCTTCAGGTTAGAATAGCCCTGCAAAATTACTATTCATCGTACCATCTTCCGCATAATGGAAGTTCCCAGACATTTCAAGGTTAACCATAATGATGTACAATCAAAGCTGTATCTTGAAAAATATATCTTTACTGATAAGCTGCAGGGTACTATGGAAATTTTAAGAGATCAGTATAAAATTGTGTTTTGAGATGGCTTCCCTGGTGTAGGCACAGATATAGATCTTAGAATTGTAAGGTTTGGGGAATACTAGGAAATTTACGGAAGGCTGAAATCCTTTATGTTTAGAAAAATATCTTATTGGCAACAGTTTTAAGTTTGCTATTGAAAACTTCACACAACTGGATGGATTCTGGACATAGTGGAAAGGATTTTGCAATCAATGCCCAAACAATGGTGTTTTTCATTGGTCTCAAAGGAGACTGCTCACACAGATTTAGCAATTTCGCTGACATGAATTCTGCTTTTTCCACATTAATTTGCACCTGGCACTTAGTCAAGGTCAGATGGAATGGCCATGCTAGATTGCCCCTTGTGTCCAATGATGTGCAGATTAGTTAGATTGGCCATGCTAAATTGTCCCTTAGTGTCCAATGATGTGTAGGTTAGGTGGATTAGTCATGGTAAATGCACAGGATTACAAGAAAGGGCCAGGACTCAGGGGTGGTTGCTGGGTAGTATGCTCTTTTGGAGAGTCGATACAGACTTGATGGGCTGAATGGCCTCTTCTGTATTGTAGGGATTCTATGATCTCAAGTAAATGCAGCAACAGTGAGGTCATCAAGCATGGGTAAGCAGCCAATCCCATTACAGGGTTCCCATAAAAATGAAACCAAGAAGTTTATTTGTAAATATTACAGATGACAAAACAAATGATTGGGACATACAAATGGGATTAAGGTTGGCATTAAAACATTATAAATATTTATCTCCCTAGATTGGAATATAAACTATAAATAAATCCAAGTTTAATGGCATATATATGCACTCCAGAAGTTGCTGCAAGTTTCAGTGGAGTAATGGCAGCAAACAATGACAGTTTCATCATCATTGCTACCAAAAACTCTGGGCCATTTTTTCAACTTTTCATTTTCTTGTCTCCTTTTCTCATCCAAAATACTCCTCAAGAGGCACTAGTACCTCATACCCTTAAACTAACCAATAACAACCATGTTTCCCCAGTAGAGATGATAACCAGACTGAGAATAAAATGGACTCCTAATTCTTACACATTGTGCCTTATCATCCAAGATGAATTTACCTCCATTTCCAGTATAAAGACACTCGTACATGAAGACTGGTTACGCCAGAGATGGGAGGAGGATCCCAGCCAAGCACAATCCTGTTCTCAAGGTTTAGGTGGAATATTTTTCAACATTTTTGGATAGCCAACCAGGACTTAAAACCTTTCCCCCAGTTTTAGTGCATCCACGCTTCACTGATTGCGATCAGCTAATTTAGTGTAGACCAGGCACTGGGGATCCCTCGTGGAAACATCTCATTAGTCCAGTGTTCTCATCGTGCACTGAGATTATTTCTGATGAGAGTCAATGCAATCTCAAATGTACAAATCCTTGGAGTGTTTCTTTATCCAAGGTGTGTTTTGAATAATAGCGCATTATTAGAGTAACATAATGGCAGTGTTTAGTTTTCGGGGTAGAAAATAGCCAGACATACTTTAAACTATAACATGGAACGTCAGCCAACCTTCAAATAATAGCACCAACGAGTACATATTTTCAGTGCTGTCTAAGGGCACCTGGTTTCACAATTCCAATTCAGGGGCAGTAGTGATGTATTGACTTTCCAGTGCTGCTTTCACCCTATATAATCCCACTATGTGCCATCTTCCATAAGAAATTGGGCAAAAAGCAAAGTTAAATGCAATTCACAAGGCTGATGAGAAACATACACCATCCTTGTTGTTGGAGTCATTACTGTTATACTTTCTATGTCTGCTAATAGAGAGGAAGGAGGGAGGGAGGGAAAAAGGTTCATTACTGCACAAGTGCTTTGCGAACGGTTTCAGTAATGAGAATATTTGCATCAATAAATCTGTAAAAATGACTTACCTCCTGCTTATAACGAAGGCGGAGATCAGTATCACCACTAGAACTGCACTACCAGCCACAGACACAAGCAAAACAGTGGGACTGGCACCATCTCCAATAATAGCTGATGGAGCTGGTAATAAACACAAAAATACATTAGTTTCTCAATCAACAAACCTGACCTTATCATAGGACACGTATCAAAATATCAAAGTAATTATGAAGAACACTTTGGGCCTGATTACACCATTGCGTTGCACCCATTTTCGGGCATGAAAACTTGGTAAAGTCGAGCATGAAGCAAGTAACGGGATCCACTCCCACCTCTGAGTCGGGTTCCCCTTTACCAAAGCCAAAAATTGCTGCGATCGGCTCCACATCCGAAATGGACTCAACAGCTATTTAAATGCATTTAAATTGACTTAATGGGCTGCAATTTTACTGGCACTTCCCATTCGCCCATCCAGAATTGGCGCAAAACAGACATGCTCCACAGAAGTCCGAATTGGACACTCCAGTTAGTGAGGAGTTAAGTGCCAAGTGTCCGGTGGCTCTCTGCTTGAGACTGGTGGTGGTGGTGGGGGGGTCCGCTGCCACTCTGCCTGAGATCACTGAATGGGAAAGGGGGTAAGTGGCCCACGCTCAATCTGAGTGGCAGGGGGTAGGGGGATAAGGGAGTCAGTAGTGTTGTGGTGATGGTGCAATCAATGTCTGTGGAGGCCAGGTGAAGGCATTATCTGGCCCAGGAGGGATGCAAACACAGTAAAAAGTCTGACAACACCAGGTTTTAGTCCAACCTATTTATTTGATAATATTCTCACAAGCTTTCGAGGGGTTACCCTCTTCGTCAGGTGAATGGAGAGTTCTGGCCTCAGACAGAGCATATAAAGCACAGACAGTTTAGAGATTACTGATTAAAATGCGAATCCTTACACCTAACCTGCTGTTCAAGACCTGAAGTGGCTGATAATGTGAGTGGAAGGAGCACTGATCACAGTTTAAAGAGATGTGTATTGTCTCTAGACAGTACAGTAAGTGAGGTTTTGCAAACCCAGGCAAGTCACGGGGGTTACAGATAGTGCGACATGAACCCAAGATCCCTGTTGAGACCGTCCTCATGTGTGCGGAACTTGGCTATCAGTCTCTGTTCAGCGACTCTGCGCTGTCGTGTGTCGTGAAGGCCGCCTTGGAGAATGCTTACCCGAAGGTCAGAGGCTGAATGCCCGTGACCACTGAAGTGTTCGCCAACAGGAAGGGAACAGTCTTGCCTGGTGACTGTCGAGCGATGTTCATTCATCCGTTGTCGTAGCGTCTGCATGGTCTCCCCAATGTACCATGCTTCGGGACATCCTTTCTTGCAACGTATCAGGTAGACAATGTTGGCCGAGTTGCAAGAGTATTTACCATGTACCTGGTGGATGGTATTCTCACGTGTGATGATGGTATCCGTGTCGACGATCCGGCATGTCTTGCAGAGGTTGCTGTGACAGGGTTGTCACTTCAGTGGTCACGGGCATTCAGCCTCTGACCTTCGGGTAAGCATTCTCCAAGGCGGCCTTCACGACACACGACAGCGCAGAGTCGCTGAACAGAGACTGATAGCCAAGTTCCGCACACATGAGGACGGTATCAACAGGGATCTTGGGTTCATGTCGCACTATCTGTAACCCCCGTGACTTGCCTGGGTTTGCAAAACCTCACTTACTGTACTGTCTAGAGACAATACACATCTCTTTAAACTGTGATCAGTGCTCCTTCCACTCACATTATCAGCCACTTCAGGTCTTGAACAGCAGGTTAGGTGTAAGGATTCGCATTTTAATCAGTAATCTCTAAACTGTCTGTGCTTTATATGCTCTGTCTGAGGCCAGATCTCTCCATTCACCTGACGAAGAGGCAGTCCCCTCGAAAGCTTGTGAGTATATTATCAAATAAATAGGTTGGACTAAAACCTGGTGTTGTCAGACTTTTTACTGTGTTTACGCCAGTCCAACGCCGGCATACCCACATCAGGAGGGATGTGGCAGGGGAACAGCATTCTATCATTTTTTTCTGCACATGCGCAGTTGACGCGCCAATCAGAGTTGCAAGGTTTTGGGCGCATTAAGCCCTGCCCACATACCTGCGCTGCGTGATTCGGAATCGCCAATATTTTTGTAGGCAGATTGTGTATGGGGATGCCTGAGAACTGGTCCAAAAGTCAGATCTGAAACATTCCCAGTTTCATGTCCGCTCAGCACTTAGAATCAAAATGGTAAAATAGGTCCCTTTGTTTTAATCTGTATGGGTGCACGTGGTTAACAATTGAATTTAATTAAACATTAATATTTGCGCTTCTCCCATGGCCCAGATGTGATAAGAATGTCCATGTCTATCCCAGGTTGGCTTGTGACTGTTATATTAAACCAGGCTAATCTCAACCAGGACAAGGGTTTATGATCACTCGAGCTTCCTCAGCTAAGGGGACAAGCTAAAACAGCCAGAGTTTAGCAACTTGTTAGCTATTCACAAATCCCCGCTAAAAAATGCAAGTCTGCCTCTTAGTTGGTTGATGGTGGTTTCAGCTTCCGCTGTATCATTGAATAGCTTACTGAGACTGATTGTCCGGGGTGACACATGATAAAAGGCTCTTGGGCAACTATCGAGTGGATATTATCTTCAGACCTGTAGCCAGTCTGATTCAAATAGTAATATTTTAAATTTTAAAAAAATCAAATGGGACGAGCGTTTAGTGAAGGTTTTCCAAATGGCTTCATACCTGAGTTTGTTATAAACTGAAATGGAGCACTGAACTCGCCATATCCGGCAGCAGTTCGTGCACGAACGTGAAACATGTAGGCCGTCAAGGGATTCAAGCCCTTGATTTCTGTGCTCCTCGAGAGAGTTTTAACAATCCTGTAACTGCGTTCGTTCTGATCCTGTGCAAAGATAGAAACCCGCAAAAAGTGTGTGAGAAGGTAAACAGTTAAAACAATGGGCTGGTACTTAAATGGCAGTGAATGGCTTCAGCTTTGCCTTCAGGATGTGCGCATATTAGAGAAGAAAAGGGATGTCCTGTGTTTACTGCTCAGTCAGTGCTCCATTCATAAAGCCAAAGCCAAATACTTTTGAAGACACGGTCTCTGTAAAGACTGCTTTTACGAGATGTCTCGACAGAAAAGACAGCTAGAAGAAATCTACATGAGAACTGAAGCTGTTAAAGTGAAGAGCTATTATTCTGTCAATTCTCATCGGATGTTTACTGACATAACCTTCAGTTTATAGTGAAGAGATGAGTTTATGAAACACCAATCTATTGTTAGCTACTGCTTTTATTATTAAGTTGTAGCTCTTCCTGGATCTTAACAAGAACTTTGAATGGAAACAAATCATTTAAAAGGCAGATTCTGACCCTAGATGCACATTCCTCAGAATCGTCAGAGCAGACGCGATAGTTCAATAGCCTCCCCCAGTGCTGTATAAAATTTCTATGACTGTGAAATGTTTCAGATGTTGATCACTACTAACCTTTTCATAGTACTTGATCTCGTATTCTAGAATTACACCATTCGGTCTCTCCGGTTCTGGCCAGACCAAAGAAACCCCATGTCTTGTTATCTCCTTCGCTTGTATTAGACCAACGGAAGATGGAGCTGTGTGGAATAAATAGATTGGCTTACTTTTAAAACAAAATTTCTCAAATATCCTTCATGCACTCTATTCGTTGTGGAAGCTATTTATGTTTAATTTTCATGAATTTCAGTACAGGAAGAGAGTTTATAAAAATCAGTTATATTAGTAAGTTTCCAAACAGACTTATATTATAGCTGATTTGAAATCTCCACATCCATGACACAATAAAAGTCAATTCATTGGTTTGCCATTTCCCCAATATTCATGTTTTGCAATCCGTGAAGCATTGTACATTCAGAATCAAAAAACCGGGCCTTAAAAGGAGAACAAGTGATCAGTATTGTGTTAAAAAAAGAATATCTGAGCATGTTGTGCTAAGCTTTTGTTTTTAAGAATGTTGTCTACTTGAGAATGCTATTCACGGGTTAATTGATCAACATGGCTTTCAGTAGCATGTGGAAGTGAATTCTCATTGATTGCGATTGATTCCTGGCTTTCAGATGAGAGCTAGCCCCTGCTCTTATTTATCAGTATACATAGATGCATTGATGAACTGAGATCAACCAGGAACAACAACATTAGTCTGGTAGAGCCACAGCCTTTTCATCAAAAGCATGTTGCCATTGATTCCAACTTCTCTGACTGGAAGAAGTCCATCTACTTCCAGACAGAAATAAACAGAAGGCAATTGTCACAGCTTCCTAAACCAAATATTCTTGGCACAGTCTTATCAACGAGGACGGTGGTGGAAAAATATGGTAGCCTAACTGAGCAATTGTAACATTAATCAACAGGATTCACATTACGAATGGTAATAGAAAGCTGCAACTTTTGTTAATTTTTGCTGCCTTTGGAGACAAATGTTTTGTAGCTACTGAATTCCCTTACCAATTGTACTTCTGATTTGCCCACTCAAGAACCACCTCCATGTTCTTTCGGTGCGTAACGTTTAAGTAAATATTCGAGTGAACAAAGCAAAGACAGAAGTATCCTGGTTTAGAGGAAAATCAATTTGCATTTCTAAATGTGGCTCACCCCACAGCATGTAGACTGCAGTGTTTCAAAAAGGCAGCTCACCACCACCTTCTCAAGGACAACTAGGAATGGGCAACAAAGTTTGTTAGTGTCACAATTAGGCTTACATTAACACTGCAATGAAGTTAGTGTGAAAATCCCCTAGTTGCCACACTCCGGCACCTGTTCGTGTACACTGAGGGAGAATTTAGCTGGCCAATGCATCTAACCAGCGAGTCTTTCGAACTGTGGGAGGAAATCAGATACCCAAAGGAAACCCAAGCAGCCACGGGGAGAATATGCAAATTCCACACAGACAGTGAGTGACCCAAACTGGGAATCGAACCCAGTGCTAACCACTGTGCCACCGTGCCAGTGATGCCCATGTCCCACAAATGAATAAAAAGATGATCACCATAGTCACTAGAACCGTTAAGGACATGTTCAGACCGGTCTATGATGCCTCCATGGTGAATAGCAAGCTGAGGCTCACTTTCAAAGTAATGATTACATGGTCAAGGCACCAGTACCTAATATGGCATAACCCCAGTCAAAAATCAATACTTGCAGAAGGGAATGAGAACAGTTTGACAAGGAAGAAAAGCAAGTCCAGAAGAGAGATACCAAATGTTACTTTTTACAGCTGTATGTAATGCAGTACTTTTTTCTCTCTCTCTCCCAGTTTACCCCCTCTGGCTTGCTTGAATAATGCTCTGAAATGGGTTGAAGTAAAGGCTGATAGAATTTTATAATTACCAGGTGTCTGGAAAATGCCTTTCTCATATTTCTTTTTTAACAAAACGCAGCGCAGAATTTGGAGTCTTCACTTTGTTCCATCCGAAGCTTCCCTCAAACTGCAGATGTCAACAAACTCACTTGACTCCATTCACTTCCTCAGTGATCTGCCACTCAACCCTGTCAACAGATTTATTTCTGCCCTCCTGAGCTGGAGATTTTCATTTCTGATATAGGAGAGCAGCTTCATTCTATGCTGCGAGTGCTGTAAAGTAGCTCTTCAAGCAATTCAAGAATCAGAACCAGTTGGGCTGCCCCAGAGACCAAAGTACCAAAGTAAGAAAACTGATCCAATAAAGGAAGGTAAATAAGTTCGAAAGCTGGAAATGTACAGTTGCAGTTGCCAGCTACTTATTGCCTGCCAATAAATCCCTAGTTTCACAGGTCAATCGGAATTCCTGCAGTCAAGTGTATAATAGATCATTCTAACTTTCTGAAACACATTGAGCTGTCAGTCAGTTTTATTCTTTGTGGTTCATCAGTCTTGCCATGGTGAGACCATTGGCAACTATGGGACTGCAAGGCAAAGTCACTGCTTTAATGGTAATGTAGAAGATCTCCCAAATGGCCACATGGATGATGTGCCGATGCTGAATCCCAAATAAATCCTATGCCCTTTGAGGGAACCAGTCTGCTCCTGAGTCTTAGAGAAAGGATTGGTTAGGACATGATCTTTGGGACAAAATGTTGCAGAATCAATCTTTTTCAATCTAAGTTGATGGGCAGGAATTTTCACCCTCCCGCCAGCGGGATCTTCTGAAATCAGCAGAGATTTGAATGGCTCACTGTATCTGCCATGGAAAACCTGTGGGGCCAGAACATCCCAGCCAATGAGCCTTAGAATAAGTTCTGCATCATTCCTACTCGGCTTAGCTGAGAGCTCAGTGGATAAGTGCATTATGCAATAGTTAGAAATACAAACAGGAGGATCCCAAACATTTCACATATGGTGCCCGACCTGCTGAGTATTTCCAGCATCCTTGTGTTTTTATTTCTGATTTCCAACATTTGCATTGTTTTGTTTTTGTGGGAAGAGTAATTCCCAGTTCAATCCCACACCCGGAGCTGATTATTCATTCATTTGTGGGCATGGGCCCAGAGACAAGTGAGAGAACAACTTCCCACTACCGGCTCGCGTGGAAGTTTGCCAGCATGTTTGCACCTCTGTGCCATTTTGGATCAGGCTGCTTTGGAGGTTGGGCTTGCGGTTGAATGCTACCCTATCCATAATCAACAGGCAGACATACAATAAAAAGCTAAAGAGCCTGTTAGGGCTACACTCAGATGGTAAATGGAAAGTTCCAGTTGCCATGCTGGCCCCCAACCCAGTGAGGCTGCAAGTCAGCCAATGGACAGTGACAGCTTCCCAATGGCCCCATGAGGTTCCCCATCTACAATGATAATCTACCTGTTTTGGCCACTTTTATATTTTTACCTGCTTGAAGTTTTAGCAGCAAGTGCCTCTCTTTCCTCTACCTATATCATTAGACATCCATTCTTATAATGGAGCTGCTGGAGGGCCTCTTGTTGGACAAAGAGTTTGCCATCTGGACTCAAACTGTCCAGTTTATTGAAAATTCTGTCAGGCAACAAGACAATGAGAGTTCAGGGCCCAGGAAGGCTCCTGATGTTAGGGCCCTAATCCCAGAATCAAAATGCTGCTCCTGATCTCAGCATGGAACAACATCAGGGGCCCTACTAGGTTGGTCTTACTGTGTATTGTTTAAGAAGAGGCGGAATTTTTCAGCCTCTTTTGTCAGCGTGATTTTCCGATCCCCTCAAAGCCATAGATTTTTGAACAGCTTGCCACATTTTCCAGTGCACCCACACTGCAACAGAGCCAGAGTATTCCATCTGAAGAGTGCAGAGGAAGGAGGGGGGGGTACTTCCACTGGGATTCTCACTCTTGAACCCTATAATTGGCCAGTGTAGGGTTTTTTCCTTCCAAGGACATTGGGTGAGGCAAAGATCCGATGACATTGCAATGGATCATATAATTAAATTTCTGTTGTGAAGGCTCACCATTCAGTGAGGTGATGTACAAGAGGACTAGCGGCACCCGCAACCACACATGAATCAGTGTTTTCAAGGCAGAAGAGAAAAGGGGCAAAACTTTGCGGCTGCTCATGAGGGCAGGATCTTCCTGTCCTGCTGATGGCACACCCCTGCTGTGGGTTTCCCTGTGTCAAGGGGTCCAGTCAATGGGAAACTCTGTTGACAACGGGAGCAGAAGATCCTGCCAATGGTCGGCCACCGTTCATGGTGGGCTGTGCAGAAAATCCCACTCACAAAGTGAAATTTGGAGAACAAAAAAAAAGTAATTACAATTGTCAAAATGTTCAAATTTAAAGTAACAGTACAAAATACGAACAGCAGCAATCACTTCCCTTCCACAACTGAGAAGTTTATTCACTTCAAAAGACATTTTATGTGAAACCATGGTAATATGCACTAAGACAAAATTTTAAAGTTAAACTTTATTTATTCATCACAGGTAAGGCTTACATTAGTACTGCAATGAAGATACCATGAAATTTCCTTAGTGGCCACACTCCGACGCCAGTTCAAGTCAATGCACCTAACTGACATGTCTTTTGGACCATGGGAGGAAACTGGAGCACCCAGAGGAAACCCAAACAGACACAGGGAGAATGTACAGACTGTGACCCAAGCTGGGAATGGAACCTGGGTCCCTGGCATTGTGAGGCAGCACTGCTAACCACTGTGCCACCGTGCTGTCCTACTGCCAGAAGGATCACTAAATAAAATGGAGCTTTGCAAAAATGATCTCATCCCAATTAAGTGAAAATTAAGTCGACTTTTCTGTAAGAATGACTATACATTGTGCACATCAACTGTTTATTGGCAAGGCTGAAATGTAGAAATAACATTATTTTCAATTTCAGATATTAATCTTGAGGGGGTTTTCACATTCCTGCATTAAAATGTACTTCTGCTAAGTAAAACATTGTTGGTTTATTTCTGCCACTTCTCTCCATCAAATGCAATGTGTTTTCTTAAAATCTGGTAATGAAGACTTACGAGCTGCCAAGAGAAACATGGCATGCTACTGCATATATTTCCTTCGGAGTTAGCCTCGATGCTAAACTAAATATCAAAACAAAGCATTCTGCTGGAAAGCAATTTACGGATGACAAGTTTTTAAAGAACTGCTGCATTTTCAATATTTGTTTGGCTGTTATATGTTCCTTAACCACGAGTGCACATTTTTTGTTAATTGAGCTGAGAAGAATAAAATGGTATGGCTGAGTAGGAAATAAAAATGCTGTTGCTTAAAAGTAAATCACAAATTCTTTCATTGTTCCAGTCTTTAAAAAGTATTCATAATTTTATTAAACTGAATCCTAACATGGACTAAGAGGTAAGGAGTTAATCTATTACTGTACCTTTCAGTCAAGAAACACAACCCATCGATCATTTTGCTGGAACTGCTGTTCTGTTCCGGTAAATAGATTTGGTCGAAATATGTCATCTGTACTTCTAATGTGTTATGGCTATCCTTAACAATTAAGCACTGCCATTTGTGTTCTCAAATCAATCATGTCAAAACAAATCAGCAAAAAATGAATTTGAGAACCTCTGGGGACACTGGAAAGTATACAACAATTTGGAGTTTTACCCTGATTGAACAGCACAAGGGCAGAAACAGCTGTTTTTTTTTAGCAATTTTCATGTTGCTTGCCTGTTGTTCTTGAATGATGCTTTCCTCTGTATCTTATATTCCAGCAATTCTGTGCCAAGGCATGTTACATATTGTCCACAGACAATATGTGTGTGCAGAGAGATGGATATGAAATAATGGATAAATGGGATGGCGCTTTGAAAGGTGTTCTGCTGACAGAAGGGATAAGGGTAAATCTTTAGCCTCCCATCCACTGACTACGTCTACTTCCCACTGCCTTGGAAAAGCAGCCAGCGTAATCAAGGATCCCACGCACCCTGGAGATACTCTCTTCTACCTTCTTCCGTAGGGAAAAAGATACAAAAATCTGAAAGCACGTACCAACCAACTTGAATACAGTTTCCTCCCTGCTGCCATTGGACTTTCTAATGGATCAACCTTATATTAATCTTTCTCCACACCCTAGATGTAACTGCACCATTATATTTTGCACCCTCTCTTTTCCTTCTTCCCTCTACTCAATGGACAGAATGCTGTGTCTATATAGCGTGCAAGAAACGATACTTTATTATTGTCATGTGTACGCTAATACATGTGACAACAAATCAAATCAAAATTTACATCATGCTCTGCCTTTAACTCATTTATTTTGCTTGATTCTAAAAATGCCCATCAGTTTAATCTTTATTTGTAAAAAAATTCCAGTTCCTGCTGAGTTGCCTCATTTTTTGACAATGGTGTGTAATTGAAATCAAACTGCAAGCCTTTGTGACACTACTAAAAGTAATACTTTATGTGAAATGAGTTCAGCTGCTGGCAGACACTCCATCCTTCAAACAATGGTTGCAGTCCACATGTGAATGACAAACCAATATTGAAGTGCCACCTAAGTGTGACTCTTAATCTGCCATCAGATTAAGATTGTGACATTTAGTAAACGTTTGGAATATCTACTCCATTGAGGCAGGGAAGCAGAAATCACACTTGAGAGATGAAAACTATCGTGTAAAAACTACGAGCAAATGTCTCCAGTCAGACGGGTGGTACAAAGTCCTTTGTTTTAGTGAGTGATGATTGGCTAGTTGTTGCATGTTTAGATATCAGACATCTTCATCAGAGACTTATAAAAATTAATGTTAAGGGTTTTCTTCCCATTTGATGCACTGATAATTCTCTAAATTAGAGGCTGAAATTGAACCCAACATTCTGAATTTTGATTACTTCAAATAACTGCTCAGATAGTGATTTCCACCGAGCTACTCCAAGTCGAATCCTGCCCTTTTCTGAATTATTGCATTGTGCTCAAGAATGGGGACAATCTTGCATCTGATATTGGATCTCCCAGACAAAAAGATTAGTAATGTTAATGGGAAAAGACTGTACAGTACCCTAACATTTGCAGCACAGAAGAATATCCTTTGATCATGGATTAGTGATAAATCCCCCTCAATTCAGAATTGGCAGAAAATCATTCTGGAATGTACACCATTTTTGATTTGGTTTGATTTATTTTTGTCACGTATTTACATACAGTGAAAAGTATCATTTCTTGCGTGCTATACAAACCATACCTTACACATTGTGGGTCAACCCACAGAATGTGGCCTGCAATGATCCAAGAAGGCAGCTCACCACAGTATTTCTCAAGGGCAACTAGCGATGGGCAATAAATGCTGACCAGCCAGCAACACACATGTCCCACGAATGAATAAAAGATCATAAGTTGCGAGTGTTGCTTGAAGGAAAAATATTGATAACAACAGTAAGCAGCTCCCTTGTTCTTTTCTGCATAGTGACTTTAATATCCACCGGAGAGGGCAGGCGAGACTTTTTTTTATTTGTTCATGGGACATGGGCTTCGCTGGTTGGCCAATATTTACTGCCCAGTCCTAGATGCCCTTGAGAAGTACTGGTGAGCTGCCTTCTTGAATTGCTGCAGTCTGTTCACGGTGGGTTGACCCAGAATGCCATTAGGGAGGGAATTCCAGGATTTTGGTCCAGTGACTACGAAGGAATGGCAATACATTTCCAGGTTAGGATGGTGAGTGGCTTGGAGGGGAACTTGCAGGTGGTGGTGTTCCCATGCATCTTCTGCCCTTGCCCTTCTAGATGGAAGTGGTTGTGGGTTTGGAAGGTGATGTCTAAGGATCTTTGGTGAACTGTTTAACATTTCATCTAAAAGTTGGGCCCTCTGGCCATGCAGCACTTTTTCAGTGCAGCACAGAAGTGTCAGCCTAGATTATGTGCTTGGGTCTCCGAGGTGGGACTTGAACCCACAACCTTCTGACTCAGGAGGCAGAAGCACTGCTGCTGAGCCAAAGCTGACACAAATTATTAATCAATTAAGCCTCAGGAGAAAACAAGGGTGGATTATTTTTCAAAAAGGAAACCAGCTAAGTTGAATGTTCCTAAAAACATGGGCCCATGTGCATCAAACTGCTCGAACATTCTTTGTGCTTGCTGTTGATTCAGACATGGCAGAAAAAAGCCTTGAATTTTTAGTCAACTTAATGAATTTTAAAAGAAATATATATATATACACACATATACTTGGAATGTATTTTTAGAAAACATGACCAAATACTCTGATTTGGAATAATACTGCAGCATAACTTTGAAGATTAAAAATAAAATCATTTTTGAATTCTAAAATGAGTGTTCGTTTTAACTACCAATTCAATCATGTATAAAAAAAGAAAACTACAGGGCCTGGTTTTAATTCTCAAATTAAGAATAATTGTGTGACATTTGAAACTAAATGCCTTGGGATGTTTTTTCTATATTGAAAGCATTTGCTGTTGCTGCAGTGCTGTATCTTGAAAGGTGATGGAGGGACTGATAGTTACCTCAGTCTTTTTCCTGCTCCTTTGAGGTAAATGTTCCCAACCAGACATGGAATCTTAGCAGTTGTTTGACTAACCCGTTTTGCAATTTGTCATATGCAGGGTCAAGTGGTTGGTAAAGGACATATCGGGTCAGAAATACTGCTTGTAAAAACAAGCGTAACAAATGAACTTTGAACGGTGAATTGTTACCTGAGTTTCTGCATGCACACCTCAAATGTGTAAGTCAGTCTAAACAAGACAGCTTTATTTCCTGTACTTTAAATAGATGGAATATGCTAATAACTCTCATCCACAGGGAGCCCAAACAGGTTAAACTTTTATCAGCATCACAAAAAGACTTGTACCACTTCAGCACTGTGCTTGCATGAATAATCTGTCCTCTTACAAGAGAATGGCTATCTCTTTAGAGGAAATAACCATTTCTAAGAACTTGACACTCATGGTAATAAACTGTGGTCCACAAAAATAATTGCAAAATGACAGATTTATTAGAACACAGAGATTATCATTGATTTCTCATTGCCTTAAACCTTTCACAGGATCGAGGAAACATGTCTTTATTGCTACGAGAGCAAAGAGCAAATGTCTTTACTGTCATTCAGTCTCAGGAAACGAGCAAAGCTGCTATTCTGCACAGCCACGATATCTACATCAGGTATAATTACTCAGCCAATGTAAGATAGTAATCGTAAAATCAGGAATGTTTCCCTGAGGAATACTAATTCAAGGCCAGGTCTGTTTTGGAACAGAGCCAACGAAACCACTGAAGCAAAAAAAAAGAAACGGCTGAAAATCCTATTTTTGGCAGTTTGTTAATGCTGTTTCTCTGAGAAATAGCCAAAACAAAAACAGTAAAATCAACTACCTAACCATGTCTGGTTCTTAAAAACACCAAGAAATGCATTTATGCATCGACACTTCAACTTTTATTCTCGCTCTTGTTCAGAACATGCTGGTTACTGTCTAAAGGCTGGGAAGGATTTTGAAAAATACTTCCGGAAAAGTTGATTTCTCCAAATAAAGGGCTGTGGTAGAAATGGTAAAAGCAGAAGAATTTAATCAAGTATTAGGTTCTGTATGAATTTAATTCATCAGGGATAAGTTATCATTCGGCATAAATATGCAACACATTAATTATACAATTCAGTTTCCTTAAAAAAGTGCTCTTACATGTTATGCTGATAGGAATCAACTGCTTTAATATAACCACCCTGGTACTGTGATTCTGACTGGGTGCTCTTGGGCGGGCAAGTAACATTTTCATGATGCAATTCTTTTTTAAAATTGTGCTCGCGGCTCTGTAACCTCCTCTTTAATGATGCCCTACGTGCTCTAAGAAATGTGGTCACGTTTCACCTGAAACTGTCTCACCATCTGTTCTGTTTGCAGTCGGATGACACAAAGCTTTTTACGAGCAATAAAATTTCCATTATGCGCCAGGAAATCAAAGATATTTGGGATGACCGTACGGTGAGATAAACTTGACTGTGAGCTAATTGTCTGGCTCCAGCCTGGCTTGATCTGTTCACAGGAAGAAGTGTTGGTGGATTCAAAAGGCTGTTAATTACATCAAGCACGAGTCAAGAGGAGTTTGCTTAAAACATGCTTTGATTCACCAATTCAGTGTTTGCTGCAATCCCTGAAAGAAAATGGGGAAGGGGTTTTGTTCAAATTATTTCTTAGTTTAAAGCTGACTTGGTGTCCTAGCTGAATTCATGCTTATGCAGCTTTTGTGCTATGCCATTCATGTAGAAAAACTTCCAAAAGCCCTTCACAGAAATGTAATCATAAACAAAATTGAATGCTGAGCCAGCAGCATTATACAGAAAGGGTGACCAAAAAAATTGGTCACAGGGAGGTTTTAAAGAGCCTCTTTAAGAAGGGGATGCAGGGTTGAGATGGAGAAGCATGGGGCCTCAGGGAGAGAATTGCAGAGCCTGGAGCCTTGAGGCTGAAGACACGACCAACAGTGCCAGTGCTTTTTTTGGGGGGAAGAAGGAGGCAAGGACAGATCAGTGGGCGCAGGAGCCAGGGAGAGGATAATCAAAGCCTTCAGGTGGTCGCATTTACTTATTTACTCCTCATTTACTCATTGGACGAAGGAGCAGCGAGTGCTCTGAAAGCTACTGGCTTTTGCTACCAAATAAACCTGTTGGACTTTAACCTAGTGTTGTGAGACTTCTTACTGTGTTTACCCCATTCCAACGCCAGCATCTCCACACCTGTGTCAGGAGAACAGTCAGAAATCTGTTCTCATACCTTGTTCTTATTACAGAGGTGAGGGCAGTTTATTAGAACTGGTTCTGGCGTTTTCCTCATGAACTATAAGAAAACTCATGTGCTTTCTCCTAATTGAGTGACAATAACCAGTAATTTGCCATTTTTGGGGTCAGAAGTATTGATTTGGATCCTATTCATTTAAATGGAAGAATGCCTTTACCAGCAGTCATTCAGCACTTGATGGTAAAAGACAAAAATGCTAAAGACATAATGCACTAGATACCTACATTTTTTATGGATCTTGCAAACCCGGAGCTGGATTCCCTTGTTTTTAGCAATGAGCCTCTATCCACTCTTTTTTTATTTGGAGTAATGGCAGCATCTGCCCAACCATTATACCACACAGCCCAAACAAGAAGCCAAAAACAATTCCACATGCTTTGCATATTCACCCATGTCTAATTTCACCCTGAATGAATCTTTGTTTGAACATTGAAAGTTTCATTAGTGTCACAAGTAGGCTTACATTAACACCAGAATGAAGTTACTGTGAAAATCCCCTAGTTGCCACAGTGCAGCGCCTGTTCAGGTACACTGAGGAAGAATTTAGCATGGCCAATGCACATATCCAGCATGTCCTTCCGATTGCGAGAGGAAACCACAGCAGCCGGTGAAAGCCCACACAGACATGGGGAGAACATGCAGATTCCACACAGTGACCCAAGGTGGGAATTGAACATGGGTCCCTGGTTCAGAGTGCTAACCACTATGCCGCTGCGCTATGTGGGCCAGGCTGGGCCTGTTATTTTTAAATCTGTTAGTCTATTTGATTAAGGAATGTACGTTTATGCACACTAAAACATGTTGTTGACCCAGCATCAATAGCTTTCTCAAATAAAAAGGGAAGAGCTCTTGTATGCGTGTAGCACACACACACACACGCTCACGCACATAAGCAGCTACTGTATTTGTGTGCACTGAAACTCTACTGGAATTTAGCCTCATTCTCAAGTAGGCCACCATGGAGTTATGTCAGATGACAAGTATAAATCAGGGAAGATGTCACAAAGTGGTTGTTGTAGCAGCGCTTTTCCAAGGTCAACTGCTAACGGTTCATTCGTTCGTCAGTATCATCATCTTCCCAGAAGATTGACTGTCATGGATCTTCACCACTGTCTGTGCTGTGCTGCCCTTACACATTCCACATAAGTCAACTGCACCTAGTCCACTATATCAGTCATCCACTTTTGCCTCTGCTTCCCTCTGCTATGCTTTCCATCAATCTCGCCTGCCAATAACTGTCTCTATCGAGCTTCTGCTCTAATGATATAGCTGAAGTATTGTATCTGTCTCTGATATTATACAGTATTTTCCTCTTTTTCTCCAGGCATTTCCAGCACTTTCTCATTAGTCTTTTAGTCTCTGCAGAGACACATGGAATACCCTTCTCTATGCTGACACCTCGGTTGCACTTAGCTTATTACTGTATCTTTCTTTGTTGTTCTGTCTCTGTGACATATAACATGGAGGACAAAATGTAGAAGCTCAGCTTTCTTTTCTTAAAAGTCAGGTTCAGTTTATTTGACAATAAAATGTCCTTTATTCTGACAAAACTGGTCTTGGCTACCTTCAAATCTCATTCAGATCTCATAACCACAGCTCCCAACATCTGTGATAATCTGCAGAAGGTACGTGAACCTTTTCATTTGTTATAGCACTTACAATAAAAATGTTTTTATCCTATGTTTAAGCTCTTTCTTTTTGTATCAATGCATTAATTTACTTACAAACAGTCCTCTCTATGTGTAACAATGCACAATGATTGACACTTTTTTGTCAGCAACATTTGCAGAGTGGAATGCAAGCATCACACACACACACCTCCCACCTCCACACCGTGCCCCCTGCAAACCAGGCAAATTTTGCAAACATAGAACAAAGAAGCACACTGGGTTACTCAGCACCTGTGGAGAGCTTTTTAAGTGTGACTGATGAATGATACCGCATTAAATTTCAGTGTGCCTGTTCTAATGCTGACTGACTGACTATGTTTTTCTCACATTGTCTATATTTGTAATCAATAACAGTTTGGCTTTCCTAATAGTAAACCCGAGTATTAGCATTTTAGCAGCTATATAGAGTCTGCCTATTTGATATCTTATGTCAATTTTCTCTGTCCTTTAGAAGGAGCTGGCCATCTTGAAAGTGATTTTATGCTAAATATATGGGGCTATTGTAGTACAAGTTGCAAGTAAATGATCTGTGTTCCAATGACATTGTGTATTGTTACCCATTATGTTAGGAATTGCTGTTCATATAATGGAATGTTCCTCTGGTCATCGCTTTTACTTGCAGCTGTTTTAAGACGCAAATCTCAGACGTATGACTAACTTCCTTCCCTAACTCTTATCACCTTCACTTCTCCTGATGCACATGGATAGAATCATACAGCTGTACCACACAGAAGGAAGCCATTCAGCCTATCACAGATGGTCATGTTGACTATTTCAAAGAACTACCCGATTAATTTTACACCGCTGATTTTTCTGCATGGCCGTGCAAGATTTACCTTTCCAAGTGTTTATCCAATTCCCCTTTGAAAGTTACTATTGAATCAGCTTCAATCAACCTGTGACCCGGGGCTTAAAACAGAAGCTCGCCTTAAAACATTACCTCGCCTCTCAAACGTTTGCCCCATCTCTGCCCCCTGCTGCTGCTATGGCAATGTTGAAATAAATGTATCTGTGATTGCAGGCAATGAGCATTAGTCTTGACTGTGGCTGTTTTCCACAAACTGCCATGGTGGGTGGGGAAGGTCCATGCAGGATAGTAGAAGCAAAGTGATTTCACTGACCTCTATAGTGTTGGTGCTAGTGCTTAAGTTGACCAAATTAAAATGGTGTCTCTGTTGCTATTAGAGGAGCAGGCCTGTGCCAAAGTGACCAATGCCCAATTATCTGGTCTGTTTGTGACCAAAAAGCCAACAATGTGCAGTAAAACACTGGGCAGACACTAAGCACCTGTAGCAATTTACATGGTTATGGACTCAAAGCTATAGCTAGGAGTGACTTTCAGTTCTAACCTTTAACAATGCACATTTAAATGCAGCCAAATCATATTTTGTAAACCATCTCCATCCTGTAATCATTTCAAGATTTAGTTATTAATTACAATTAAGATTTTTAATTAGGATGCAGAGATATTGATTATAAAAGTATGGGTAAACATTATGAGTTGAACTTGCTGCCATTTTCTAGTTTGTTGCAAAGATTCTGTAAGTCCGTATGTCACCTATTTAACATTATCAAAATGGTAAATACAATAGAGAAGTAAATATAACCTTTGCTTCAGGATGAAAAGCACATATCCAGTAGCAGCTAAAGTTTAACTACAGGAAGTGGAAACAGGAGGTTGATTGAAAATGGTTTGGCCATTTCACTTTGTACCCACTCTCCAGAATTATCTTTATATAATTAGGTTTACTCCATACTCCATATACTCCAATACTGTTGTGACTTTACTACTGGTTTCTCTATTAGCTGGCTGGAAGGTAGAATTTCACAAAATTCAATACTGGAAATTGGAACACTTATCCTATTGTAAGAAATAAATTTGACTTTACTAATTTCTTTAAAACCTGCCAGAAAACTAAATTTATCCCTGTTGCCACAATCACTGAAAATGTGCTTCAGCAAAAAGTAAATTTTGCACATTTCTGGAATCATATTAATCCAAACACTTTGGATTATTTTTGGGGTGGCATAGTGGCACAGTGGTTAGCACTGCTGCCTCTATCGCGCCAGGGATCCAGGTTCACTTCCAGCCTTGGGTCACTGTCGGTGTGGAGTGTGCACATTCGCCTCATGGGTTTACTCTGGCTTCCTCCCACAGTCCAAATATGTGCGGGTCAGGTCAGGCATTTAGAGAAGCAAGGACCGATTAGGGACAGTCAGCATGGCTTTCTGAGTGGAAAATCATTTGTCACAAATTTGATTGAGTTTTTGAAGGGGTAACCAAGGAGGGCAGTGTAGTTGATGTCGTCTACATGGACTTTAGCAAGGCCTTTGATAAGGTACCATATGGTAGGTTGTTGCATAAGATCAGTTTGTTTTAGCTAAGTGCGAGGAAGTAGATCAAACCAGGGCAGGACTTACTCAGTTAATGGTAGGGCACTGGGTAGAGTTATAGAACAAAGAGATCTAGGAGTACATATTCATAGCTCCTTGAAAGTGGAGTCACAGGTGGACAGGGTGGTAAAAGAAGGCATTCAGCATGCTTGGTTTCATTCATCAGAGCATTGAATACAGGAGTTGGGATGTCTTGTTGAAGTTGAACAAGACATTGGTAAGACTACACTTGGAATACTGTGTACAGTTCTTGTCACCCTATTATAGAAAGGATATTATTAAACTAGAAAGAGTGCAGAAAAGATTTACGAGGATACTACCAGGACTTGATGGCTTGAGGTATAAGGAGAGGCTGGATAGTCTGGGACTTTTTCCCTGGAGCATAGGAGGCTTAAGGATGATCTTATAGAGGTCTGTAAAATAATGAGGGGCATCGATCAGCTAGATAGTTAATACCTTTTCCCAAAGGTGGGGGAGCCTAAGACTAGAGGGCATAGGTTTACTTTGAGAGGGGAGAGATACAAGAAGTGTCCAGAGGGGCAGTTTTTTCACACAGAGGGTGGTGAGTGTCTGGAACAAGTTGCCAGAGGTGGTAGTAGAGGCAGGTACAATTTTGTCTTTTGAAAAGCATTTGGACAGTTATATGAGTAAGATGGCTATCGAGGATACGGGCCAAATGTGGGCAACTGGGCCTAGCTTAGTCATTAAAAACAAAGGGGAGACATGGACAAGTTGAAACGAAGGGCCTGTTTCCATGCTGTAAACCTCTATGACTCTAGTGGCCATAATAAATTGCCCCTTAATGTCAGGGGGAACCAGGACAGTAAATATGTGGGGTTATGGGGATAGGACAGTGCCTTGGTAGGATTGCTATCAGTGCAGGCTCAGTGGGCCAAACGGCCTCTTTCCAACACTGTAGATTGTATGAAAAAACTGCTGTAGAAATGAGGGGATGGAGAGAAGAAAGAAATTTAATGTTCAATGACTTGAGAACAATTTTACTGGAAGACAGTGACACTAATAACATTTTTCTGCTGTGGGGGATTCATCCTGGAATTCCAAACAAAGAACAAAGAATATTACAGCACAGGAACAGGCCCTTCGGCGCTCCACGCCTGCACTGACCACGCTGCCTGACTTAACTAAAACCCCCTACCTTTCCAGGGACCATATCCCTCTATTCCCATCCTATTCATGTACTTGTCAAGACGCCCCTTAAAAGTCATACCGCATTCCACGACCTCCCCCGGCAACGAGTTCCAGGCACCCACTACTCTCTGAGTAAAAAATCTGCCTCTTACATCTCCTTTAAACCTTGCCCCTCACATCTTAAACCTATGCCCCCTAGTAATTTACACTTCCACCCTAGGAGAAAGCTTCTGACTATTCACTCTGTCCATGCCTCACATGATCTTGTAGACTTCTATCAGGTCGCCCCTCAACCTCTGTCGCTCCAGTGAGAACAAATTGAGAGAACAACGTTATTGTGAGTCTTATATTTTTGTGAGGCTTTTTTTCAGATAAAGCCATTCCCATGCTATCCCACCAAATGTCAGACTCCTATTTATTGACTACAGATCAGACTTCAACACCATTATTCCCACAAAACTCATCTCCAAACTCCGTGGCCTGGGCCTCGGCACCTCCCTCTGCGACTGGATCCTGAACTTCCTAACTCACAGACCACAATCAGTAAGAATAGGCTAAAACACCTCCTCCATGATCATCCTCAACATCAGTGCCCCACAAGGCTGTGTTCTCAGCCCCCTACTATACTCATTATACACCTATGATGATGTGGCTAAATTCCCCTCCTATTTGATTTTCAAGTTTGCTGATGACACCGCCGTAGTGGGTTAGATCTTAAACAATATCGAGGCAGAGTGCAGGAATGAGATAGAGAATCTGGTGAACTGGTGAGGCAACAATAATCTCTCCCTCAACGTCAACAAAACAAAGAGATTGTCATTGTCTTCAGGAAGCATAAAGGAGAACATACACCTGTCTACATCAACGGGGACGAAGTAGAAAGGGTTGAGAGCTTCAAATTTTTACACGTCCAGATCACCAACAACATGTCCTCGTCCCCCCTTGCTGACACTATAGTTAAGAAAGCCCACCAACACCATACTTTCTTAGAAGACTAAGAAAATTTGGCATGTCAGCTATGACTCTCACCAACTTTTACAGATGCATCACAGAAAACATTCTTTCTGATTGTATGACAGCTTGTTATGGCTCCTGCTCTGCCTAAGCCTGCAAGGAACTACAAAAGGTCAAGAATGTAGCCCATCCACCACGCAAACCAGCCTCCCATCCTTCGACTCTGTCTATACTTCCCGCTGCCTTGGCAAAGCAGCCAGCATAATTAAGAACCCAACTCACCCCGGACATTCTCTTTTCCACCTCCTTCCTTCGGGAAAAAGATACAAAAGTCTGAGGTCACAAATCAGCCGATTCAAGAACAGCTTCTTCCCTGTTGCTGTCAGACTTTTGAATGGACTTACCTTGCATTAAGTTGATCTTTCTCTACACCCTAGCTTATGACTGTAACACTACATTCTGCACTCTCTCGTTTCCTTCTCTATGAACGGTTTTGTCTGTATAGCTCGCAAGAAACAATACTTTTCACTGTATGCTAATACATGAGACAATAATAAATCAAGTATGTGGATCTGATTCCATGTTTCTATGTCACAATGCCTTAAAGATAATTATTTTCAATTTTACTTCATCTTGAGTTAATTCTATCACCTTAAACACATTACTAAAACAATGTGATTCTTCATCAGTATGTACATTTATTTCAATTTCTAAGTAAATGATAGATTGTGCAGAAAATCAAATCTCTCATGTGCACCCACAAAATGTTTTGTCTCAAGGACTATCCTCCAATGGCATACTAGAAAGTACCATTGGAAAAGCAGCCAGCATAATTAAGGACCCCACACACCCAGGACATTCTCTCTTCCACTTTCTTCTATCGGGAAAAAAGTACAAAAGTCCAAGATCATGTACCAGTTGACTCAAGAAAAGCTTCTTCCCTGCTGTCATCAGACTTTTGAATGGATCTACCTTGCTTTAAGTTGATCTTTCTTTGCACCCTAGCTATGACTGTAACATGATGTTTGTACTCTCTCCTTTCC
Source organism: Carcharhinus amblyrhynchos (assembly GCF_965287045.1). Lineage (NCBI taxonomy): Eukaryota > Metazoa > Chordata > Chondrichthyes > Carcharhiniformes > Carcharhinidae > Carcharhinus > Carcharhinus amblyrhynchos. The sequence continues at coordinate 94,123,899 of NC_137326.1, read as the reverse complement.
TTCTCAATGTATGGTATGCTTTGTATAGCATGCAAGAAACAATACCTTTCACTGTACACTAATACATGTGACAATAATAAATCAAATTAAAAAATGGAAGCAAATGGAAAGTGGAAGCTGCACTTGAAGGTTCAAATCCATGGGACTCGATCATTAATGTGAAAGTACTTTTAATTTGTTCAATCCCAGTTGATGGGTCTGAAGTAAATCCAAACATATTATCAACATGTTATCTACAATGCATGATGTGACAATCAGCACAACATTAATTCGCAGATGCTGCACAAAACTTGAGTATTTAGAGCCAGTAACACTTTGCATTTTATTTACTGCGTAAACGGATGTCAACGGTGTTTCTGTTGGCTGGGAAAAGTCTCCTGCTTATGCCAAGGATACTGTTCGGAGGCAGGAGGTGGAGAAAAAAGTTATCACAATCTAGTTCAGAAACTCCATGGAACTCGCTCCACACTCACCAATGCAAACTTTCCACAGCACCCCCCCCCCCCCACCCCCACACCTACTCAGCCCCTAATTTGCTTGCAGTTTGGGGGTGAACAATCAAAGGGAGTTCAAGAAAACATAACGTACGTGCAAGAGCATTTTGCAATTCTGGTTTGTTATCTGTAGTTGTTTACATTCATGCAGAGCTAATACGTTGGAGTTATATTTCCAGCTCTGTATTGTTTTTGAGTGTTTGCAAGTGCCCATGCTGAAGCTGACCAACTTGCTTTTGCCAAACAGTAAAAGGTAAAAATGTAAAGTTTATATATTAATCACAAGTAAGATTTACATTAACATTGCAATTAAGTTACTGTGAAATTCCCCTAGCCGCCACACTCTACCACCTGTTCAGGTCAATGCACATAACCAGCATGTCTTTCAGACTGTATGAGGAAACCAAAGCACCTGGACAAAACCATGCAGACATGGGGAGAATGTGCAAATTCCACACAGACAGTGACCCAAGCCAGAAATCAAACCCAGGTCCCTGGCGCTGTGAGGCAGCAATGTTAACCATGGTGCCACCCACTGAAATGAGGCCAGGTGATCCATATTTCATTACAATTGCAGTTACATTGACATTATTGTGAAGTCGAAGCAATGCGGAACTGCTTCCTCAAGGTCACTTACTCTAATTTGCATTCAGTCACACCCAATTATACTACAGATTTGTGATATGTGTGAAGTTAAAACAGCCTCACATCTCACCGAAGGTTTGTGAGCTGTACTTTATTAATTCCATGCATGATGGTGTAGCTCACTGAGGTGCTGGAGGACATTCACTCCCATCCATACTAAGAAATAATTCACTTTGTTAAAACCAGTTATCATTGACAAATGAAATTACTTTATTGGGCTCATTTGCTGGGGACAGACAATGGGAATTATTTAGATTTTTAAATGCATCTTGCTCTATGATGATTTACAAAATAGAAGAAGAACAAACTTTCAGGAACTAGTACATCACAGCACCAGGGACCGGGGGGGGGGGGGGGGGGGCGTGTGTGCCAACAATCAGGGCATGGGGGTGGGGTGAGTGGGTCTGTGATGCGGGGATGGCCAGTGATCGAACTGGCCAATAACTGGGAGACTGGCAGTGTGGGGCTACTGTGCTTGCGCTGATCTCGGTGCTGACAGATCACTGCATGCGTAGTGGCCCACTCAGCACTCCACTGCCAGCCTCTTCAGTGGGAATAGGTCCCACCCTTTGATTTTTAATGATATACACACTTGTGACCTCTGCAGGGCACTGAGTATGGGAGGCTTCTCTGAACTCCCACTGAAAAAGACAGCATTAATTACTCCAGTTTCCAAGCAAATTTGGGGCTCAGTATTCTTTTGGGAGAATTTCGGCCTTGAATTGTCATAATATTGTTCTCAGGACGTGTGAAAGCACTTCACAGAAGAATATTACTGTATACCAAATATAGTCATTCTTTTGATGCTTTTCATTCAGTTTGGCTCTCCTGAGACTCTAAGCTACCTTCTGGGATTTACAATATAAAACTAAGTCCTGTCACCAACATGAAGAAGCTGGCTGATGGCTTCTTATCTGCCAGAATCTGACCTGAAAGACAGTATAAAAAGAATTCATGTTTCTTCCTATTTTTTATTTGAAAATACATTCTTGGCATGGCTCTGAAGTCAGCTGTTGATGGCCATACCAGACCCTGACTTAGTTTGAGGTCAGCTTGACTGGAAAAATCATGAACTTCTTTCTCTCAAACTCCATCAAAAGTCTGTTGAAACAATTCCCTGGCCACATGTTCATAAATGTGAAAGTTTAATAAAGTGCTTCTCCAATATTCTGCAGAGGCCTTGAAACACGCTATCCAAGAGATGTTTGAGGGGAGACAATGGCCTATTGGTATTATCGCCAGCCTATTAATCCAGAAACTCAGCTGTTCTGGCAACCCGGGTTCGAATCCCACCACGGCAGATTGTAGAATTTGAATTCAAAAAAAGATATCTGGAATTAAGAATTTGCTGATGACCGTGAAACCACTGTCGATTGTTGGAAAAACCCATCGGGTTCACAAATGCTCTTTAGGGAAGGAAACCTGCCATCCTTACCTGGTCTGGCCTACCAGTGACTCCAGAGCCACAGCAACATGGTTGATTCTCAACTGCCCTTCAAGGGTAAGTAGGGATGGATAGTAAATGCTGGCCAGCTAGTGACACCTATGTCCCACGAATGAATGAGAAAAAAGGAGAGGAAAGAGAAATAAGCCAGGGCCCAAATTGTTCAGCGAGGTAATTCTGCACTGGGGTTTTGATGGTGTCTCAGCATATTTCAAATTTCAGCCCTGTTACTTCCTTTACTGATTACAGTATGCAGTCATAATATTGTAGTAAGTCAAAGCAACAGAAACCTGACTTTTTTTTACATCAAATATCAAAAGAAAGCAAAATCTGCAATGAGCACAATAGTGAGCAGGGTGACACTGTAATTAGCACTGCTGCCTCACAGCACCAGGGACCCAGATTTAATTCCGGCCTCACGCCACTGTTTGTGTGGAGTTTGCACGTTCTCCCCGTGTCTGCATGGGTTTCCTCCGGATGCTCCAGTTTCCTCCTACATTCCAAAGACGTGCAGATTAGGTGGACTGGCCATGCTAAATTAACACTCAGACCAGAATGTTACTGGCCTACCTGCCCTGATTACAGGGATGGGTGAGGCTCAGAGAACGGCATTCTCCATTGGCCTCGGGTGGGATTGTACGAGCCTTAGGCAGACATCCCATAAAATTCTGCCCTTAGTGTCAAGGGGATTAGCAAGGTAAATGTGCAGGGTTGTGGGAATCGGGTCTGTGTGTGATTGTGGTCAGTGTAGACCCAATGGGCTGAACGGCCTCCTGTACTGTAGTGATTCTATGATCTATTCTACGATTAATTAAAATGCAATTGTTTCAAATATCAAGTCGGCAACGCTCTTATTGGAAGGGTAGTTTTCAAAGTCTTTGTACGTCTAGACTACAATCAAAATCTTTCCCCTACCACACATCTTAGAGAAATGGAGGCTCCGGGGTATTTGCTCACTAATCACTATCAGCTGATTTTTACTTGCAACTCATTACTGAGGCCAAATGATTAAAACAGTCTTCACTTCATTGCCAGAATGGCAGATGGGCAGCTTCCTGCAGAGTTATGTTCGTTTCAATGATGTAATGCCTATATATCTTTGAAAATAACCTATCCGGAATATCTGACTTTCTGCTGATTTCTCCACCACAAAAATACTGCCATGTTTCTTTAAAAAAGAAGATAATCTGTTCATGTACAGTTGTATTTTTTAAAGTAATCTGTGTTTTAAATATAATTGTCTGTATTCTGTAAGAGGTAAACCACATCTAGTAACTGCAGCAGTCTAGACAGCGTACAATCAATAAAAAATTGATACTTGCATTACTGATCTTGCATGAAAAGCCACACTCCCAGGACATGCTTTGGAACTAGTATTTAAAATGACTGCATTGCTTCGAATTGTTTTCTCTCCATAGCAGGAAACGCATGGAGGGTGAGAAATAATTGAAGCATTTCACAAATAAGCAGATGGGGATATCTTCACAGTGTTGGTCCTTGTTCAAGTGAGGAATGGAACCAATTCTAACAGTTTAATCTATAATTGTGGAATTCAAACATGATTGGAACAGTTAATCAACATGACTTTATCCAAGCACAGTAAGCACAAGACTGGCTCGGCAAGCTCCACCCAACATGGAGCTTGAATCAGAGGTCACCTGAAACATTCTCCTAAAGAGGCATGCCCCAACATACATAACACTGGCCAATGACAGGCTGCCTCCACCACCGTGAAACACGTGGCAGGAAATGCGCGGAAAATCCCACCCATTGTGTCAGTCGTGGCTCTTTGCTGCATGCAGGGGTCAGACATAATTCTGCTCAGTTCTCAAATAAATCACTTATAAAATTGACTCGCATCAGGAGGCTGGGGTTTGACGCTGCCCTTTGCATCTCAGACCTGAGTTCAAATAAAACTCATGCTGATGAGTTCCAGTTCTTCATTGGTAATTGGCCAGCGTGGAACGAATGCTGGAAACTTAGTAAGCTAAACAGTGCAAAACCTCTTCCTGATTGCCAATCTCACCAGTTATACCATAGGAAGGTTGATGTGGGGAATAGGGAAAGATATTACAGTGGCCTAGAAGGAGCTGCTCCTCTGTGGTACAAATATTGATGAAACAGTAATGGATGAGCATTACTCTATGCCTGGCTGTGTTCTAACTGAGCTGTGAGTGTTGGATGCTGCCCAGAGGGTACTGAAATGGGATGCATTCCATGCCACAATACCCTCACCTTGATGAAAAATTTGAAAGGACGGGCAGAATTTTCCCATCCCACCCGCCACAGGAATTGTAGCAGATGGGACAGAAAATTTAGCAGACCACGCAATCTCCTGCCTTGGGGTGAGCGTGGCTGGAAAATGCCGCCCAAAGAGTTATCTCCATCAGGTGGCCTCGGACACTGTGCAAGTTTCCTGCTAATAGTACTCAGAAGACCTAACTAACAATGTTTAAAACGTCAAAAGAATTAGCAGCAATTGCAGGACTTATGTTGTAATCTCACACTCTTACCTGCCTGGTTGGTTGTGACAGTGACCAAGACAGACTGGTCATGGTTGGGATTCAGGTCTGTGACTCCATTTACTGCAAAGACTTCAAAGGTGTAATTGGTGTGTGCCTGAAGATCAGTGATGGAGACCTTGGTGTTCTTCAAGCCCGTCTGCTGGGGGACAAAATGAATCCCATTCCCACATGGATGGCAGCGGCTGAGGTCGTTGTTGCATTTCTTACAGATCACATTGTAGGTAACATCATGCCTGCCGCCAGTGTTCTGGGGAGGACTCCACTCCAGGATCACAGACGTCTCATTGATGTTGGAAATCAGGTTCAACGGAGCAGAGGGTGGTCCTGGTTAGAGTGGAGAAATCCGGTGAATGACAACTTTATTGTGTTTGAAAAATTTGATACCATATTCAATCCACTTAATCCTTTTTAAGGCATCTTAAGGGCATTTGTTGAAAATAAATCACTGTCAAATATTTTAAAACATAATAGACATGAAGCTTTTTTTTATCATCTTGGTTGCTGTACTTCCTTCCAGTTCATTCATATTAACCTAGTTATCTTGGATTTCTAATACTTTATGTAATGGCCAAGGGCAAAAAGCAAGCAAAAACATAAAGCTGCCACGAGATGCTAACAGATACTGAATATAATCTGTTTCAGTGATAATAGCAAAACTGATGATGTTCTGCGGTGCAGCCTTACTGAACACTGTCAAAATTAACTATTTCTGTTTTGCCTGTCTTTGCCGTCTCCTACACAAAAGTGCAGCATAAATTACTGCAGATCAATCTTTGTTCAGACGCAACAATTGACTGCACTTGTAAACCTTTCCTTTGCACTCTTGAATGGTAAGCAATAAAAACACTTTTAAGATGCTCAGCGCACAAGAGCAAGGATCGTGCTTTCAAAACAATAATCAGGAATAAACCTGCAGTGGCAAGATTGGGAGGGAATATTTCTAGTTTATTAGAAGGTCATTTTGTGGATTGGACTTTTCAAACTGCATCACAACAGAATGCTCTTGTGTTCACGTGGGAAAATGTCCCGCACTGAATAAGAGCTTTTTGGAAGCAAAAGTCAATAATTATTATGTGGGACAGGGCACGACAGTGTCTAAACAGGGAACCAGTGAGGCGTAAAACTGGGAAGCAGCTGCTTGTAAGAGTTGAGGAGCAGCACACCAAAGAAGAGAAACATGGTTACACAACAAAGTGGAAGGATGAAGCTGAGCAAAAGGAAAAGCAGCATTGTGCACCAGCTTATAGCGAAGAGGGTAGCCATTTCTAATCCAGCTAGAGCTGCAAGCTCTGCGCAGTTACAACCATCCCATTATTAATTCAGTTAAGTTTATAAATAGCAATTAAATTCCCATTCTGCTGTTCCTGCGCAGGGAAATTGTTTAATATTAATTAAAGCGACCATGTTGATGTTTCTGACATGCCTTTCGGCTACTTTATTAAGGCTCTGGAAAAGCATAGTTTGCATTATAATTAACTTTGAAACGCCATTACCCAATCTCGTTAGCAGACTAGGAACACTTTACAGTGGGACCATGCAGTTAGTGTTGAACATTTTTTGGAAATGAAATGTAGTTAATGCAATATGTAACATAAGATTTAAAAAAACCAGTAGGAACCTCTTGGACTACTTTAAGTGACATGGGGTTAATGCTCCACTGTACTGTAATTATATTTTGTTCCAATCTACATGTACGAGCCTCACTATGAAAACATATCCTTTCAGACAGTACCCTTATAATTTTTGTTTCACCAGAAGAAATCGATACTGGTAACATGCAGTTTGTGTATTCAGATTTCTTGGCTTTGCACTTGGTCCTGAGACTGCTGGGAACTAGGTTCAAAGGGCAAAGATCGGTGGCTTTGCTGTGTTTTGACTGCTGATATTGATCCTTAGCAAGGGGGAAATTAAAGATAATTAAAATGGAATGATTTTAGAAGGAAATGGTTCCGCAAGTATATATTTTTCACTAGTACTAACACAACTTGTTACAGGACAATAACAAACATTAAAAAAAGCAGGTTGAAGATGACTCCTGCCATCTTGAGGATTTATTTTCTTCTAGACACTATTTTTATTACACTAATGTTTTATGTTTATTTTAAATGGATTAATAGCTATGTTAAAACATATAAACATGAATTTAACAAAAATGCATTAACCAGTATTGCAAAAACAGTACAACATTGAAATAAAGTCCACTGATTTACTTTTGAGTCAATAGGGTTACTGTTTGCAAAGATAACATCTACCAGGAATCAATCCAAATTTGATACAGTCCAGCAATTTGTAAAAATAAGGTTGAATATGGCTCCCTGCTGGTTAACAGAAAGAAAGAACTTGCATTTATATAGTGCCTTTCACAACTTCGAGGGTAACGCAAAGTTCTGTATAGCCAACTGAGTATTTTTGAAATGTAGTTACTGTTAGAAACGCAGCAGCCAATTTAACAGATAAATACTCCGATACACATTAAATTGAGTTCAAGATTCAGCCCCTATTGGGCAGAATTGTGTCAGTGACTGACAGCAAAACTGGAAGTGGAAATGCTTGCACTTTCTTGCTCTTTCCCATTTCCCACATGATTACAATTAAAATCCGAAGTGCCAGCAATGTAGATGTGCAATTCTGCGGCGTGGGTGCTTTCCAGTGGTGAAACCCACTGACAGTGCAGCAGCTATGGTTAAGCTATTAAAGAGTTTCCTGGATAAATAGGGAGACTTTGCATCACGGCCAAAGCCTTCCTGCCCAACTCCATCTAATATCAAAATTGAAAGCACAAAGGGTGTTTTTCAAAATTAAATGTCACATTACATTTGTTTCACTTTATTCGTGCATGCATCATTATTTGTTGGGACTTAAAGAGCAAAATATACTGGTATCAGTGCATGGTTGGCATGCATAGATGGTTACAGGGGATTTTGGGACACTTACTTTATTTTGTTTTTTTTTGTTCACTCTTTATTGTATGTTCATGTCCAATATTGTACTTGCTACTCTGTGGGACATGGCCAAATTTGCAGGCTCAGCCAGCCCTCCTTTCTATCCATTGTAAGAGAGATTGTTTGAGATCAGTCTCAGGAGGGACAACTGAAATGTGGTAGGCGAACTCAAATCCTGGTAAGAACTCTGCCGGCCAACACCTCAAAATGGATCTGGATAGTGCTAACATCTTCCTTAGGCCTCTCATTTTCTGACCATGACTGATTGTTGCCTCACTCAAACCCCAACACACCCAGGACACCAGGTTCTTCCCACTTCACTCCTCTATCCCCTTGATCCCACCCTCTGTCCTTTCTTGGGTTCCTCTTCCATCTTCAGGTCTCTTTTCTATTCCTCCAGGCCCTCAACCCCACCCCCTGTGCCGCTCACCCTTACTGATCCCAAGCTCCATGCAAGCTACCATTCTCCTGCTCCTCTCCCTTGTACTACGGAGTTAAATATGGAAAAGCGCTGGGCTGACACACAGCTGCACAAAGCCAACTGATGCACACCACCTTTAAACAAATGTGAACCAGTTGACATGAGATTCTCATTCACCAAGAATGTAATTTTGAATTGTTTTAAGCAAATAGCATGCAAATCCATTAGAAATATGGACTCACCACAAGCTGGCGCATGGCGTAACAAAACACAAACTTTATCTCTACATCTCAACCTGCTATCAGGAAACTGAGATTTTGCATCCTGCCTAATTAAATTTTCATTTTTCCTCTCTTGCAGGCTGCATTAAAACCTTCTTATTGAGCCCTAGATAAGGTTAAGTCAGTTGCATCCAGCTGAACTAATGATAGGATGTTACAATTGGACTTGATACTCCTGGCTTTGGGTAAGGAACATTGTGACTTCTGTGCTGGGATGGACATTTTGTGATGTCAGAGCCTATAAATGTCCTCATGGCTAAACTGTTGACCAACACTTAATTTCCCAGAACGTTGAACATGGTCAAGGTACCAGAGGGCTGTCTTTACATATGGAACACCTCGACTGAGTCACAGTCTATGGCAAAATAATGGAAAAAGTGATGTGTGGATGATGAGGCATTCAAAAAAAGGAAGAAAATAATAACATTATGCAAATCGTAATATTTCACATCTGCTCCATGCTTTATCTGTGGAAGCTATTTGTATAGAGAAGAAAGTGGTTCCAGCACTGGAGATGAGTTCTAAGTATTTTGTATGAGATGAGAAAAATTTCAATCAAGAAGAAAGTTTCTTTATTTATATGTCTCAAGACTGTTCTTGAAAAGCTTAGCTCTCCAGCTTGATTTTTGAGGAGATTTGACGAATGATGCCAGAATCTCTTTAATTTCATCATTTCCAGCCAACACCATACATAAACACTACCATGGACTAACATGGTGAATAAAATCAACCGCTAAACATTGTCAACTCAGTGAAGCAGAAAGGCACATTTCTGTGAAAATTAATGGCGGTAAACAAGAGAAATAAGTTATTTCAATATTGTTAAATGATTGTTTTGGGGTCTGTTTTTGCTTCTTTCCTGACGGATCCACATATCACCAGCATTAATAGATTTCTTTCAACAGATATGGAAAGTGTTTAGTTTGCTGGAGGCCAGTTTATTCAAATGGTGGTGCTCAGATTACATTATCTGTTAGCAAAAGTTTCTGTGGCATTCTGCACCATTTATCATTCAACATGAGAAACAGATTTACATTTAGTGCTTCTTTCCAATTTCAGGCTGGAAAAGGGTAATAAATTTCTTTCCAAATTTCTGTTGACAAACATTTTGGGAATAAGGTCCAGTAGCCCACTTAGTAACAATAAAACTGGCTTTCAGCATGTCGTTTTTTTTTAACCACATATGTCACTATTTTGAACAATCTTACAGCAGAATTATTAGACAAAGTTCAAGAAGTGAGTTCTAGAGGGCAGGGCATAAGTGCCTGACAGAAAGGTCAGTGATGATAGAAAGTATAATCCAAAACACAAAGGGTACAAGCAAGATTGCAAACAATAAACTCCTGTAACAGGCAGCATTCAGAAATGGTCTTCCTTGAGAGCAAAATTTAGTTAATAAAATTGGGGATTGGGGGGTGGATTATCAGAAAAAGGGGTTAAACATCAATGAAATAGGGTCTATATTATAGCCAAAAAGCCTGAGGCAAGTGTAAGAAAGTATTGTCAAAAAGTAATCAGCCTTTGTAATATGTCAGATTATTGTTGTGTGGAAAATATTTTGGAAACATTTGCTATGATTTAGACTAAAGGATTGGGCATATCATCTATCCAGCACTTCACAAAATCCATGTTCACTAACCATCTTCGTCTTCACAAAACCCATCTTCATCTTCATAAAAAAACCATCTTCACAAAAGCCATCTACCTTTTCAAAAAACTCATCTTTTGTTTCACAAAACCCATCTTCATCCTCACAAAACCCATTGGTTTTAATCCATCTTCTCCATCACAAAAACTGACTATTTACAGCTTCATAATACTGTATATTTTTTATTACCCCCTGCTGCAACTCACCTTCATCCCTTTATCGTCTCCAAACTCTTATAGCTTATCTTGTAGAAGGTTATACTCATCTATTAGACTAGTTTTCATTGATTGACATTGGTCTCAGATGTAGTTGAACAGGCTGTCAATATTTTCTCTCTGGGTCTACATATTAAGAAAAGTAATGTGGAGTAAATACTGTAAAGCTTCTAGCAGTGTAATCTGTAGCTCACTAACAGAATCCATTGAATCCCTACAGAGTAGTAGGAAGCTATTTGGCCCATCAAGTCTGCACCCACTCTCCGAAAGAGCATCTTACCTAAGTCCCCTGACCCTATCCCCGTAACCCTGTGCACTAACCATGGCTAATTTACCTAAGCTGCAAATTGTTGGACGCTAGATAGTAATTTATTATGACCAACCCACCTAACCTGCATATCTTTTAGGTTAGCACTGCTGCCTCACAGCGCCAAGGGCCCGCGTTCAATTCCTGGCTTGGGTCACTCTCTGTATGGAGTTAGCATATTCTCCCTGTGTCTGAGTGGGTTTCTTCCGGGTGCTCCAGTTTCCTCCTGCAGTCCAAAGATGTGGGGATTAGATGGATGGGCCATGCTGAATTGCCCCTTAATGTCAGGGAGGCTAGCTAAGGTAAATGCATGGGGTTATGGGGATAGCGCCTGGATGGGATTGTGATTGGTGCAGACCTGATGGGCCAAATGGGGAGAGAATGCGCAATCTTCGCACAGACAGTGACCCAAGCCGGGTCACTGACACTGTGAGTAACAGTGCTAACCATTATGCCACTGTGCCACCTTACTTTAGTTGTTCAGAAAGTTGTATCTGCAGGTGTCAGATTAAGGAACATATGCAAATTCTACATATTGCAGAAAATAATTCTGTTTAATATTGAAGCAATGAATGTGATGCTTTTTTCTGAATGAAAAGTTGAAAGTGTATTTAAAATATAGCATTCCATTCTAAAGTTTGTTATGTATTTTGGCAACACATATCAAATCTATCGAATAGGTTGAAATTAATTCCACCTTATTCCAATATGACAACCATATTGATATTTCATTTTCTTGTTAAAATCAGAGTGTTTATATTTAATTACTGCATAAATTATTGTTCATTATTAGATCTAATACCCATTCGATGAGACTAATGAAGCAATCTGATGTACTGCAAAACTCTAGTTACTTAAACAACATTCTGACCATGCTCGAGTGAATTGGAAAATCTTAGTTTCATGGTTAATCCCCAAGCAATTTTCAATTAAGTCAAATTGATTTCAAATTTACAGTCCCTTTGGCACAGAAAGTGTATTGACATTGAATCATCTATCAGACGGTTTCCAGGTTAGCACTCTATCTTGGGCAACACTCAAACAGCAGCCCTCATTGATGTTCTTGGAGTTTCCAACAGCTAAAAATTCCATCTGAAGGGGCAGGAGGTCCATCAATCATAGAATACAGCTAAAGAATGCAATTTACAGATTTAACCCTGTCTGTCTCTTCTCCTGACAGAGTTCATCATCACCCTCCTACATATCTCAGCGTGTGTCCTTGACTCTTTCAGCTCTGGTTCACTGATGTCTTTCCCCATCCCTTTGCTTTACTCTGTGTGCCAAGTGCGACTGGTACTTTGGTGATGAACACAACAGGGATCCCAATAGGGATGATCTTTGAAAATGCATCACAGTGCAGCTTGCAGCTCCATCAACCAGTCACGAAAGCCAGAAGATTTGTTAACCACCATGACCTTGAACTCTGGAGCTCCTTTCTCTTAATAGTACTTTGCTACTTTCAAAGTCTTCTGAAAGAACCTCTTTCATCATTGCTCCTGGGCCATCTCCCGTGGTTCCTTTTCTACTACTAGTGCTCAGCGTCTGTTTCCCCCCACTTGCCTCTTTTCTTGAATTGAATGTGCGATTAAACACAATGCAGTTTACTTTGTTTACACATCGTTACTCTACCAACACGTAAATATCCACTGTGGACAGCTCATTTCAAACTAATACACACTCTGTCATGTTTTAAGTGAAAAATTGAATTAAATATGCCAGCAATCCCCTTTGTTTTCAAAAGGCGAAAATACATTCAGATTTAAATTCCATTAAAGCACAGCTATTCATTTTTTTAGATCTATAATGCACCAGAGCATACTTATATTAAAATTACTTAATTGTTGGAATCATAGGCAGAACGAGGGACTGAACCGCACTTTGAAAAATAATTGAGACAAAATATAAAATGAAAATGAGGCTCACTTGTACAAGGCATAGACAAGGGATCATCTTCAGCTCTGAAGTAACCCCTTTCACAAATGCAGTATGTGGAAGCTTCCTGGGTGGACGAGCTGTGCGGCGGACATTTTGAGCAGCTTGGATCTGTCGACAAGGCCTTGTAGTATCCAATTTTACAAGCTGGAAGAAAGAATGGAAGTGTCACTGTGTTATTTATATAGCTTTATGCAGAACCTTCTGGTAACATTTTTGAAGTCTCAATAGTGGGATAACACTTGACTTTTAATGGAAGAGAAATGGAGTGTTAATGTAAATAACCAGAGGAGTAAAGGGATGGATTTCAAAACATTTACATGCCATCAGTTTTTGTGTCTCAGATTTAATAGCCCTGCTGGTCTGAATGTCATCATTTTGTCATCACTAGACCATGTTTCACCTCAAACAGGCAGAGATTTGAATGAAAGTGAAAAGAGGGATTTAAAACATTTATGTCACCTGAAAGTTGTAAACTCGTCTGCTCTGGTTACCCATCCTTCCCACTAGTTACAAATCAAACCAGAGTTTTGATTGGTACAATAAATTTCTTCCGACTTCACAAAAAATCTGATTACGCAAAACAATCAATCTAACCTGGGCCTGGTTTCAAATCCATAACTGGTGTGAGTAAGATTTATGGGACCAGCATTGTTACATAGGGATGCAAGATGCTTTTGGCTATAGTTCAGCAGCTCCAAGATTGTGTTGAGAGAGAGAAAAAAAATCAAGAACCACAGAAAAGTACAAAGTATAAAGGTCAAAGCCTTCCCTCCACATCAAACAACGCTAACCTAAGCAATCCCAAAAACAAATAATGCAGCTCAAGTGGGCAAGGAAGGCTGTCAGATTAAACAAATGGAGAGTGTGAAGCACATTGTCCTGTTAGCACTGAGCATTCCAATGCACTGATTTTAACAGCTGTATTGAAACACTATAGTCACAGTTGCCCATACATTCCACATTTGGTTAATTTTCAAAAAAAAACGCAGAAGTGTAAGCTGATATAGTAAAATCTCCTGTGAAACATTTTAAATATGCATCAACTATTGCATCTGACTGTTAAACTACACCGACTAGACAGACTAAAGGCAAACTTCATTAGCTTTTTTCTATAGTAAAGTCTTGCTTGTTAGCAAGTTTAAACTTAACATTCAAAAGCATTTGCTATTGAACAAAAAGATCTTTGTTCTAATTTGCCAACTTCTAAATATTAAGAAGTATTTCCTTAATAAATAGAAATTAAGACAAGAAAATAAACTGAAAGTATGTTGGTGGAATCTGAAATCGAAAGTGCTGGGAGTACGTAACAGATCAGTCAGCATCCATGAAGAGACAAATATTTCTTGTCATTTGATCCTTCATCAGAACTATTTATACTTGGGGGCTGATGTGCAGTGTACTTCCAGTATTGTCTATATGAAATGTGCTTAGACTAACAGAAATACAAATTCTAATCTAAATGTCTGTTCTATCCATATTTTAATGATAATGAGAAAAGTGCACTAATTTATCATTTCAATAGGAACTGGCAGTAACCACAGAAGAAACAAGGCCAGACAATTTGTGACACTGTTGTTCAGAAACCGGATAGAAATCACAGAATTGGTACAGTGCAAAGGAGGCCATTCACCCATCATGTGTGCGCCAGCTCTCCAAATGTACAACTGACATTGTACCACTCTCCCACGTTCTCTCCATAACTCTGCACAGTCTTTCAGGTTGATTGGCCATGCTAAATTGACCCTAATATCAAGGAATTAGCAGGGTAAATATGAGATTAGGGACTAGAGTGGGATTGTGGTTGGTGCAGACTGGATGGACTGAATGGCCTGCTTCTGCACTGTAGGGATTCTATGAAATATGGATTCTATCCTGATCAGATATTCACAAGCGGGCCTTTTCTAGCATTAGTCACTCGATAATGATCAAGGTGTATCAAGGCCGATGTAAGATTACAACGTTACAAGCAATCAGTTATCTCAGCATTGTTAAGAACTTGAATCAAGGACCTTTATGGTCTGTCTAGTTTAAAACATTACCAAATAGGGCACATGCCCACCTGCCAAAACTGTTTAATGAGATTAAAATAAAGAAATTGAATGTTCAATTAAATGGCATATAAAGCACTAAATGCATTAAGTACATGGTAAGACAAACGTACTTCCTGGAATAACTGTTCAGGAATTTCATTAATAATTGTTTCATAATATACTGGGCGGAGTTGTTAATTACTATCTTCCTTTAGCAACTTTCAATTTAGGTAAGAAACAAGAAATGATTTCCCCCAGACACTGAAACTTTAAAAACAGTACCTTTGTTTTTCTTTAGATAAATATTACATCTCATGAGATGAATGTTGCAACTGCTTAACAGAGTAATCGAAAGCAGTAATCACTAATTATGCAACCTTGCAGTCGCCAGAGCAACAAACCCTTGACTTAAGCAGATAACAGGGTTACACCCCCGCCCTCTTCCAACAGCAGTAGTTTCACCACATCAGATAACTCAGCAATTTCAAGGAAACATCACATAGCATTGAAATAAAAACAGGACATGTTGGAAAAACTCAGCAGGTCCAGCAGCATCTGTGGAAAAAGAAACAGAGTTAACGTTTTGAGTCCAGTTCTTCGCACTGTTCCAAAGAAGAGTCCTATTGGACTCAAAACACTGGATGGAATCTTCTGCTCTCTTTGATGGCAAGTTTGGAAGGCGGAATGGCATGTAATTAGGTGACATATCTGAACTTCCCCACTGCCTTCCCACCTTTGACAGAGTTATGTTCTGGGTGCCCACTGTCAACTGCAGCCTTTAAATTGCTATTTTTTGACCACTTAAATGCTTCATCTTTCCACTAAGAGTAGCCCAATGGCAGGTGGGGCTGCTGCCATGTGGTGTGCACTGCAACTAAAGCCATGTGGCCAGCTTGTCACTTCAGGGAGGAGACGGAGAGGTGGGGATGTTCGTGATCCTCTGGAACAAAGGCACTCAGGGCCTGATTTTATCATCGTGTTGCACCCGTTTTAGGGGGAGTAAACTTGCTAAAATTGGACGTGAGGCGAGTAGCGTGATCCGCTCCAGCCTCCATGCCGGTTGTTCCTTTACCAAGGCCCAAAAATAGCTGCGATCGGGACCGCCCCTGAAACGGGCGTGATGGCCATTTAAATGCATTTGCACACATTTAAATTGATTTAATGGGCTGCACGCCCAACCATACAGGCACTTCCCCCTTTACCACCGCGTTCACCCATCCAGATTCGGCGCGAAACAGATGTGCTCTACAAAGGTCTGATTTGGGCACTCCAGCTACTGAGGAGATAAGTGACAAGTGTCCGACGGCTCTCTGCTTCAGGTTGGGGGCAGGGGGATGGGGGGGACAAAGGCTCTCTGTTTCAAATTGGTGGGGGGGGGTCGCTGCCAATCTGCCTGAAATCAGTGAGGGGGAAGTGTAGGGCTCCGCTGTCACTCTGCCTGAGATTGGTGGTTGTAAGGGAGGGAGGGGGCCATGATCACTCTGCGTGGCGGGTGAGTGGGGAGTAAGGGGGTCAGCAATGTTGTGGGGGTGGGGCAATGTCTGTGGGGGCCAGGGGGAGGCACTATCTGGCCCAGGAGGGATGTGGCAGGGGAACCACATTCTACCATTCTTTTTCTGCGCATGCGAAGTTGGAGACACCAATGGGAGCTGCAGGATTTTGGGCATGTTAAGCTCTGCCCACGGGCTTGTGCGGCGTGATTCAGAATCGCTAATATTTTACACACCGTGTGGATGGGGGTGCCTCAGAAAAGGTTTAAAAGTCAGATCTGAAACACTTCCAGTTTCAAGTCCACCCAACATGAATCAACATGGTAAAATATGGTCCTCAGTATCTGATTGGGCACTGGACATCAGCTGGAGGGGAGTGGGGGGGATGCTGTTGAGAACCACCTCCCTGCTCTTGACGATAACTCTCTGCATCCCTCCTCCATGGTCTCCACCATACGAAACCCCTTCCCCCACATTGCTTATCTGTGGCCGGGATTGCTCTGTGATCCAGGGGTTCTGGTGCCTGTCCCTCTAGCAGCCTACCGCAGACTCCCCAGTGGTGCTGCTGAGCATAAGTGCCTCTGATTGGTGTCTTGATTCCAAGGGAAGGCTCACCGCTGGCCTTGACATTGTCAGGTTGGCCTGTGATTCAGCAGGCTTTCCCAATAAGAACCAGCTTTGCTCTGGAGGCTTTCCCAAAAAGAGGCAGCGCTGGTCTCGTACTGAATAGAGTGAAGGAGCTTTGAATAGAGTGGATGAACAGAGGGATCTAGGTGTATGTGTACATAGATCCCTGAAAGTTGGGAATCAAGTAGATAAGGTTGTTAAGAAGGCGTACGGTGTCTTGGCGTTTATTGGTAGGGGGATTGAATTTAGGAGTCGCAGCGTCATGTTGCAACTGTACACAACTCTGGTGCGGCCGCACTTGGAGTACTGTGTGCAGTTCTGGTCCCCACATTACAGGAAGGATGTGGAGGCTTTGGAGAGGGTGCAGAGGAGGTTTACCAGGATGTTGCCTGGTATGCAGGGGAGGTCCTATGAGGAGAGACTGAGGGATTTGGGGTTGTTTTCACTGGAAAGAAGGCGGCTAAGAGGGGATCTTATAGAAACATATAAGATGATTAGAGGTTTAGATAGGGTGGATGGTGATAGCCTGTTTCCTCGGATGGAGAAATCTAGCACGAGGGGGCATGGCTTTAAATTAAGGGGGGGTAGTTATAGGACGGATGTCAGGGGCAGGTTCTTTACCCAGAGGGTGGTGAGGGACTGGAATGCCCTGCCTGCTGCAGTTGTAAATGCGCCTAGTTTGGGGGCGTTTAAGAGATTGGTGGATAGGTTTATGGACGAAAAGGGATTGGTTTAGATTAGTGGGTCAATGTTTTTTTTTAAAATAAGACTGGTCGGCGCAACATTGTGGGCCGAAGGGCCTGTTCCGCGCTGTAATGTTCTATGTTCTATGTTCTATGAATCCACAGTCAGCAGCTTAGAGTCTCAATGCCTGAACAAGGTTCCGCCCTTTAACTCTGTTATTCTCTCTACGGATGTTATCCGACCGGCTGAGCTTTTCCAACACTTTCTGTTTTTGTTTCAGCTCTCCAGCATCCTCAGTATTTCGTTTGCACGTAGAACTGAAATATGGAGCTTAAATGACAATCATTTGCATAATCACAGATAATGATAAGTACAATATTGCCAAAGCTACCATCTTCCTGTCTCTCAGGTCCTCTCAAATGTCACAGTAAAATCTTGAGAGCTTTAGATTGAGGGATTTAGTAAGCAATCACTACAAAGAAATAATAAGGAAACTGAACCTTAGACCACACTTGGAATATAGTGTTCAATTCTAGTCACCACACTATCAGAAAGATGTGGAGGCTTTGGAGAGGGTACAGAAAATATTTACCAGGATGTTGCCTGGTATGGAGGGCATTAGCTATGAGGAGAGGTTGGAGAAACTTGGTTTGTTATCATTGGAGCAATGAAGGTCGAGAGGAGACCTCATAGAAGTCTACAGGATTATGAGAGGCATGGACAAAGTGGATTGTCAGAAGCTTTTTCCCAGGGTGGAAGGGTCAACTACTAGGGGACACAGATTTAAAGTGTGAGCGGCAAGGTTTAAAGGAGACGTATAGAACATAGAACATAGAACACTACAGCACAAACAGGCCCTTCGGCCCACGAGTTGCGCCGATCACATCAACACCTACCAATCTATAGACCTATCTATAACCCCCAATCCCATAAAACCCCATATACTCATCCAGAAGTCTTTTAAAAGACTCCAGTGAGTTCGCCTCCACCACCACTGACGGCAGCCGATTCCATTCACTCACCACCCTCTGAGTGAAAAACTTACCCCTAACATCACTTCTGTACTTTCCTCCCCGCACCTTAAATCTGTGTCCTCTCGTAGTGACCATTTCAACCCGGGGAAATAGCCTCTGAGAATCCACCCTATCCATTCCTCTCAACATTTTATAAACTTCTATCAGGACGCAAGTTTTTTTTCACACAGAGGGTGGTGGGTGCCGTGGAAGCAGATATGATAGTGGGTTTTAAGAGCCATCTGGACAAATACATAAATAGGATGGGAATGGAGGAATATGGTCTCCGGAAGGCTAGCTGGTTTTCGTTCAGTCGGGCAGCATGGTCGGTGCATGTTTGGAGGGCCGAAGGGCCTGTTCCTGTGCTGTAATTTTCTTCGTTCTTTTCCTTCTTTGAATTTCCTCGGTTTTTTCTTCTGGAGCTCTGAAAGGGATTTACTGTTACAGATAAAAGGTTTAGAAGATTGTTATCTTTTGGGACTGTGTCTTTAATATAGGATAAAATGGAGGATTGATGAAGGTCATGTGACCTGTTCTGAATTCTGTTGAGAAAACCAACCGGGTGGCATGGCTGTTAAGGGTTGAATGTAGACGGCATGTTGTCTTACTGGGAAGAAGATGCAAAATATTCATAGCTGTAGACAATGACCAGAGCAGCTGTGCTGACCATGGTCAGTCTTTTGTCCAGTAAGAAGTCTCACAACACCAGGTTAAAGTCCAACAGGTTTATCTGGTAGCAAAAGCCACTAGCTTTTGGAGTGCTGGCTGCCCCTTCGTCAGGTGAGTGGGAGTTCTATTCACAAATAGGGCTGTCTTTTGTTGCCAGGGAGGTGGCGAAATAAAAGGTTTTGCAAATGTCTATTTACAATTTATTTTGTCTATATACTTCCAAGATAAAAATAATGGAACTGGAGAGTTGAGAGGGTAGGTAATTAGCATTTCTATCCAGATACAAGGCCCATGTGCTTAGAGAAGGAAGATTGAGGGACAAGCTTTTCTAAAGATATCCCTGAATCTCATGACAAGCCAGAGGAAGTGAGAGCAGAGAAATAGAGGCAAGTCTCTACTGCACACTACTCAATGTGCAGGTGGCAGCTCGAGATAGTGAAGGTTTAAGCAATGTTAAAAGATTCACCCTACTTTGGCTAGAGGGGTGGGAGGGCAGATCACCAAGCTAACATATCTCATGAAAGTTAGTACTGGGAGTAGAAGTAAACTAGCTAGAAAAAGGAAAATGAACCAGGAATAGCTTTATGCTGGTTCCTGGAGAACTAAGAGGAGCAATTTCTCCCAAAAGTACTGAATTGTCAGGGAACTGTTCTAAATCCCGACTGTTCTGTCAGTTCAGCTTCTCACCTGAATCGCCGCACTTTGTGCACTGAAGAGGTCCTAGTCATGAATCTCATTAAGAAACCAGGGGGGAAGGGGTCTATTCATGCCAAGATTTGACAGTTCCGGAGCTCTATGCATGCACAGTGGCCTCAAACTGTCAATCTCCTGTTTGCTGGCCAGCCCAATCACTGGCCAGCCTGGGGCCACCACAGTGCTGCCCCTCCAGCCCACCCCCCACGGCCTGATCAGGACCTAAAAGGCACAGTTAAAATAGATTAAAAACAGATTTAAATGACTTACCTGCCTTCCCGCCAGTTTCCAGCAGAGTCTGGCTGGCGACTATTCGCAGCCTCTGGGAGATGCGCATGTGTTACCGGCACATGCGCAAATCCCTACTCAAGGCCACAGACGCATGTCTCCCACTGCGATGTGACAGAAAAGTTGCGGGTTGAAATTGGAGAATCATGGCCTAAATGTCTCCTTAAAGAACAGGGTGAAGCATAACCATGGAAGGGGATTTTTGATCATTTTGAGTGAGGACAGTTTTCCTGCAGTTTAGAGTCTAAGAGCCGAATTCTCCAATGGCCCGTTGACAGGTTCAATGGCGGGTGTGGAGAGAATTCAGAACACATCTGGAACAATGTGGTATGCAGAAGTCAGGACTTACCTTAACAATAGCTGGAGTTGCTTCCAGCATTCAGGATGGAGTTTGCCACTAACTCTGTAACCCGGAATACCAACCCAGTGGGTGGAGGGAGTATCTACAGGCAGGTCTTCTAGGTTCAGTGTCATCAAAGAGGTCCATCTTCCAGCCTCAGAGTGTTTCTGGAGAACCATCTTTTTCTCTAGGTCCATGTTTTTTTCTTTAGTGATGCTGGGCATTTTTTCAACGTGGCGCTCAGATCTGATGGTGGGATGCAAACCTTTATGTCTGACCTACCATGGAACATGGTGCTGAACCCCCGGGGTGCATAATTAATGAGGTCAGGGCAGGAAGATATGGCATAGTTTCCCACCATGCTCCATAGTGGAAACATGCCTTGCTCCTGCCCCACCACTGGAATTAGTCACAGATGGGAGAATGCAACCCTAAATTGCCTGCTGAAATAGTGACTCGTCAGTGTTGTTTTTAGTTAATGTGTTACAATTAAAGTATTAAACACTGAGTAATACTTCCACACATTCACTGGAAGTTCAAGTTCCTTTTTAAAAGACTCTGCAGGTATTATAACACTAGGGGGAGTGTGAAAAATGGCCAGGATCTGGATACACTAGGTGTTTACCTCATGCAGCGATGTTTACTCAGTAATGTTTACTCAGTCTTGTAAAGAATAAAGCCTTCATCATTTTTGACTGAGTGGGTGGGGTGAAAGACAAACACTTCCTTGAAAATTGCTGCTTCTCTGGTCTATAAAGAATCCACTGTAAGGCTACAGGCTCTGCATGGTCGGACGAGACATACCAACCTCTCAGAGGGTACAACAGGCACTACGAGGGTTACGAATCTGGGCCAGGGAAGGTGGCAACATTATTTATTTGGAAAGAGCCAAATTATTATCGGCCCCCTTCAACACAGCGGCCAAATGGAATGTGAAATGATCTGTTTTGGGTAGACTGTGTTATCAACCGCACCACCACCTGCCCCCGCCCACCCCACCACCACTCCCGTTGCCCCGATAACTGGCAGGCGGTAGACCTTCCAGTACCGCAGGGCAGATGGACATTTGTGATATGCCTGTAATTACATGGGCATCTGTTGGACCCACTATCCTTTCAAACTCTATGGGGTCAGTTCTAGAGTGCACCAATCCATGAATGTTTGATCTCCATATATATCAGGGGCAGATTAAATGCGAACAGCCACAATTTAACATACAGAATGAAATTGAAAATCCTGACCTTCACAAAGATATTTGTTAGCCATTCTGATAAAAGACCTGAAGCATTAAACCTGCTTCTTTATTCACGAATCCCACCAGAACGTAAGCGCTTCCAGCATTTGCTGTGTTTATTTCAGATTTCCTGCATCCGCTGTATTTTGCTTTTGCATATTAAGGTTGGTTTTCGCAAGGACTCAATACTGAGAAGTGATTGGAGAGCTGAGCTGTACAGTCAGCCTTTCAGATTGTTCAGCTGTCCCAGAGACAAACACTTTCCCCAGAGACGCTTTCAGCCTGTGTCTTGTGTTTAAATAGCGGAGACAGGCCCTGTCCCCTCCTTCATATTAATGAGCACACTGCTAGCAAAAGATTAAATACTTCTTTTGGAGCAAGAAGGAAAATGGGAAGACTTAAATTAGTGGAATTACTAAGTCATGTCAGAGATTAGGCATTCTGCTTGAGAATATAAATATTGCAAATATATTTGAGACAGAAAAAAAACACCTCCTGAGTATTGAAGCTGGCGATCTGTGTAGCTTGTGTTGGGACCACATATCACAGTAGTTAATGAAATATTCTATTGTTTAAACTACTCTCTCCTCCTGCTTTGGTATCTTGGCAAAACAAATAAACTGAAGCCGGATATGAATTGAACTTGTAGTTGTGATTTATAAAACACTATCCATTAATAATGTTGTGCAATAATAAATAATCAGTTTGAGGAATTATACTGATCTCACACTTGTAACAGGGGAATTATTTACATGATTCCTGGAACAAAGGAAAGTGAAGGAAGCACAGATCCATATCTTAAAAAACTGGGTAGTCTGCCTGGGATTATCTCTGATCTTTTAAGCCACATTGATCCTTAAAAAGCTATTTAACTCCCAAACTCAGAGAGCAGCTGGGATCAACCCGAGTAGCTAGGTTATTGAAACAAAGAACAGTTATTATTCAATGATCCAGTTGGCATGGCTAACAGTCTGTGCCTGTGAGTGATCATCATTGGAGTGCAGCAAGTTTTTTGGTGAGTCACAGGTACACTCAACACATGTTTGATGTGGACTAATTGAGGGGGTAAAAAGTGAAAGGCCGAAGCCAGTAAGGATGCTCATCATAAATCATTTGACTATTTTTCAGGTATTTATGTAACATTCTTTTGCCCGCTATAAAAGTGAACAAGGCAAGAGATAAAGAAATATATACACTGGCTAATCTTTTCTCAGTTAAAAGCCTAGTATCTTGACACCAAAGGTTAAATATGCTCTCCCACTCCACACTTAACTAAAATCAAACACCAAAATAGTATTAGGTCACTCACTAAGTATACAAATTTCAACACAGGGGACTTGTTACTAGCGTAATTGATGGTTAGACTAATAGACTTTGTCCATTTTATTCTAAAAGTTAACAATCATGAGATAATGAATTATCTTTCAACAAACAGTGTGAAACGTTCAATTTAGATAGTAACTTAGATCTATATACTCACTTCAGTTTATACTCAGCCAAACTGTTTATATTTAGTACTAAAAGTTGGAATTAATCACGTTGAGATTGATATGTCAGCACTGTGATTGGCTAGCACAAGATTGTAAAAGCCACATTATAGACATAATTTCCTTGGACAGGAATGATGTTAAGTGTGCGTGGACAGTGAGGTATGCAGGCACTTTATTATGAGCATCCCAATTAGGTAAACGGCATGTGTGTAAATGCTTTGGCAGACTGACCTGCAGAATCTTCCACCACCAAAGTTAAATGCAATGAATGTCTGACCCACAGAAAATCAGGTGGAGTTCAGCTAGCAAAGATATACAAAATAATTCGAATGAAGGAGAGTTTACTGGCTCCTCACAATTTGTGGCCAATCTACATGCAAGCAATGGGCAGTCAGGTTAAGTTCAAAAGAATGTCTGCCACAAGCAGAACCACATGCCAGGATAAGTCATCACCTGCAGGAGGGAGAAAGAATCATAGAATCCCTACAATGCAGAACAGGCCTTTCAGTCCATCAAGTCTGCACTGACTCCCCGACAGAACATCCTGCCCTGGCCCTATCCCTGTAATTCCAAACATTTACCATGGCTAATCCCATCTAATCTACATATTTTGGGACACTAAGGGACAATTTAGCATGGCCAATTCACCTAATCTGCATATCTTCGGACCGTGGGAGGAAACCAGATCATCCGGAGGAAACCCATATAAACACAGAGACAGTGTGCAAACACCATACACACAAGGCTGGAACTGAACCCGGGTCCCTGGCAATGTGAGACAACTGTTAGCACTGCGCTGTCCACAAAAGTTGAGTTTTTTTTAAACAAAAGGTGATTTCTCAATTTGTGAAAAATTTTAATTTAATGTTTCTGCTCTAGCCGTAAAGCTAGAGTTGGCATACACTTATTGAATGAAAAGATGTGATATAATTCAGAACAGCTATAGATGTTTTCTGCACCATATAGTTACTCACAACTAATTATTTTCTTCAGGTAATTTGAGATGAAACAAAAAATCATCGCAATACCTGCTGCAATTTTGGACAAGTAGAATTGACTAACTCTAAATTAAAGGTAAATCTAACAAGTTCTTGAGCTTAGCTCTGTTTTATGTTGAGTGTACAAAGAAGCACAGCATAAAATAGATGGCATGACGTATTACAATCTCCAATTCCCTTTATGTATTAATTTGAGCAACTTTAAATTAAACGTGCACATACCTATAGATAATGAAGGCCTCTGTCAGTGGAAACTAACTTGAAACTTTTGCAGATATAATTTGTGGTTATTAACATGAAGGGCATCAGCACTGAGAAACCTTTTTAACCAAATGTGAACATCAAGCACTTCTTATGAATGTAGAGTAAGCCTCCCTTAATCTACTCCATCAATGCACTTTGGTCCCATAGAACCACCTCCCACTGCTTAGTGTGACATTTCCATTACCAGCACCAGCCATCCTTGTGTTATCTCTGATTGAGACATATACTGGAGCACCAATTAATGCTGAAATATATAGCAGTTTTGTATGATGAACTCACACACCAACCTCCATGTTGAGGATGGACAAACTCACTTCACTTATAAGCCTTAAACGAGCAGAGAAAAGCTTTCATTTTGGCCTGGATTTAGCTGCTGATTTCAAAAGGGAAAGCACAGCAAATCCGTTCTTCAGAAAACCATTCAAAGAAATTATAATTTTACTTCCAGTATTGCAAAAAGAGGCAGCGGAGCAGGTTAAGTGCTTTTAGGTTGCTGTTTTAAGTCACTTATAACTGAAGTGTTTTGCATTTTCACCTCAGGGCTAAATAGGGATTCTTTTTGGCAGGTTTGTATAGCTCACTGTATTGAGACAACTCCCTGGGAATGGGCCCCCAGCCAACACTGCCAGCAGGTAAATTCCAATTCGATGATAATCCATTGATTTATACGGTGCTGACTGAAACAACTTTATCTGTCTTCCTAAAGAGTTCATTAACCACCCCTGTGCACCACCCCTCGTGCTATGCGATGAGCAGTTTCCCAACTGTGTGCCTGTAATCTCCTTTGCTGATAATAAAACGTCCTGAAAACTACAATTAAAATTCCTCCGCAATGACATTTCTTCCAGGGCAACTGCACAAACAATAAGGCAGATTCTTTTTAACTGTTCTACAGAATCGCAGTAAATTACGTAAAGCTCAAGTTAAAATACTTCTTGCATAATGACTATTTTCTGGAAAATCAGCACCATTCCCACCTTTCTTTCTATGTGTAGCTCTTTGTCATATGTTTCAGAATGCATCTGTTGTGGCAAGATGGCACAATGGTTAGCACTGCTGCCTCACAGCGCCAAGACCTAGATTTGGTTCTTGGCTTGGGTGACTGTCTATGCAGAGTCTGCATGCTCTCCCCATGTGTATGTGGGGTTCCTCCGGGCGCTCTGGTTTCCTCCCACAGGCCAAAAGACATGCTGCTTAGGTGCATTGGCCATGCTAAATTCTTCCTCAGTGTACCCGAACAGGCATTGGAGTGTGGCAACTTCATTGCAGTGTTAATGGAAGCCTCCTTATGACTAATAAATAAACTTTACTTTCTGCTTAATTTAGAAATTCTGCAAGGTTTAAAAATATATTTTTGTGGGAATAATCAGCGTAAAAATATTAGCTCATCTTATTGCAATATTGTTGTAAAATATGTTTAACATAGGAAAAGTATCCTTTTCTTGGCTTATGTGAATTCCTTATTGACCAACAATAATTAGTTTACTGAAACTAATAAGGCTGATTTTTCCTGACTTTGGCGCCAGGCTGAAAAGTGAGTCCAAGCCCACATATCCTGGCAGTGGGATCACCCTAAAATTTTATCGTAGGATGGCTCCTAACTGGCTGTCTGTGAGCTTACCATCCAATTAAAGATAGCAGGCAGGCTTCTGATACTGTCAGCCCAATTGAGGGACCAGCAGCCACAACAGTACCACTATAAGATCATGAGACATAGAAGCAACAGTAGGCCATTCAGCCTGTCAAGTTTGCTCTGCTATTCAATGAGATCATGACTGATCTGATGTAGTAATCCTCAACCCCCATTTCCCTCCTTATCCCCATAACTGTTGTTTCCCTTATTGATTAAAAAGCTGTCTATCTCAGCCTTGAACATATTTAACGACCCAGCCTCTACAGCTCTCTACGGTAAAGAATTCCACAGATTGCCCTCTGAGAGAATAAATTCTTCCTCATCTCTGACTTGAATGGGTGACCTCTTACTCTGAGATTATGCCCTGAGATCCTAGACTTTCCCACAAGGAGCGGCTACCTTGTCAAACCTCCTGAGAATCTTATATGTCTCAATAAGTTTGTCTTTTATTCTTCCAGCCTCTACTGAATACATGCCCAGCCTACTCAGCCTGTCCACAGAAGATAACCCGATCAACCTCTTCTCTAGGCAATTTCCAATGCCAGCACATCTTTCCTGAGATAAAACAAACAAAACTGTTTGCAGTTGTCCAGGTGTGGATAGTTTTAGTAAGACTTCCCTTTTTATGCTCCATTTCCTTTGAAATAAAGGCCAACATTTCATTTACCTTCCCTATTGTCTGCTGTATTTACGTGCTAGCTACAAGGACACGCTCACTGCTGCAGCTTCCTCCATTTAAATATAATTGAGCTCCTTTACTCTTCCTACCAAAGTACATGATGTTACATTTTCCTACATTATATTCCATCTGACAAGTCGTTGCCCACTCACAAGACAATCTGTCTATGCCCGTCTGGGTAAAAGTTTACCAGCACATCCGCTCAAGCTTCATACAATCCCGCCCAAGGCCAACGGAAAATGAGCTTTGCCCACCCCCCAGAATCAGGGTGGGCAAGGCGGTAAAATTCTGGCCTTTGCATCATCCTCACCACCACCATCCTTCCCACCCATTTTTGTGTCATCCACAAACTTGGTAATAGTTCACTTGCCTTGTCCAAGTCATTAATATATGTTGTAAGTAATTGTGGCCCCAACATTGACCACTGGTTACAAGTTGTCATCCTGAAAAGGTCCTCTTACGCCAACTCCTCCATCAGTTAGCCAATCTTCTATCCAAGCTGACATACTACCTCCAACACCATGGACTCTTATTAATTAGCCTTTGTGTAGTACCTTATCAACTGCTTTTTTTAATGAAATCCAAGCATATTGTATCTACAGGTTCCCCTTTATCCATCATGGTCATTACCACCTCAAGAATGCTGATAAATTTGTCAGGCGTGATTTCCTCTTCGTCAAGGCATGCTGACTCTGCTTGATTATGCATTTCTAAATGCTCTGCTATTACATCCTTTATAATGGACTCTTAACACTTTCCCAATGACCGATCTATCCTAGGAGAGATGGGCACTGCTGAGCCAGCGAGGAGACTGCGAGGCCACTTGAACATGAAACACTGTCAGGTAGGGATGTAAAAATTAAAATTTCGGCATCAAGGACACAGGGCTCCATGGATAGAAGCAAAAGCCCTCCACTGTGATAGTTGGGGCCACAGGGCTGTATTTTCTGCCTGTGGCTCCGATAGTCCCCTGGTTTGCCACAGGCCCTTAATGAAGCTAGTGGCTTCCTCACTTGAAGTGGCGGGGGGGTGGTGGTTGTTGTTACTCCATCTCTAGAAAAATGGAGGCAGTCCCATACAATGGCCTAACATTGGGCCTTAATTATGTACATCAGTTGCACACCTTCCTTCAGCAGACAACCAATCTGCCTCACAGCCTGTCTTCTCTCAGAGGTCAGGAAGCTTTCCCAGCAGTAGGGTAGTGATGGGGAGCTATCCTGACATGGGTCCCTGCTCTCTTACCAGCCCCACTCCCTTCAGTTACTTGGAGGGAACTGATAAAATTAAACTCATGTCGCCAATAGCTCGATTGTAGCACGAGCCTTTGAAAGGCTTGTAGAGGCTGACTTTGCCAAATCAATGACAGGGTCAACTTACCACCTGAAAAATAAATAGTAAAGGTCATCTACACAATACAGCAAATCATAGAGGAGCTTGGCACTCCACCTTTAAATACACAAAGCGATTACTTGTGTTCCACACACAGTGCTCCAAGTTAAATTTGGTCATATTTCTTGAATGTCTTGCTATTTCAGACTTGTCCAGATTCTTGTACAATGGAATTTTTTTGGAGTACTTCACAGTTAGTTTAAGAAGTTGTGCTGAATGAATGCTTTCTGTCTTGGAATGTAATTTTAGATTGATGCCAAGGTGACCACTTGCCTAACAGAATGGTTGGGCTCAGTCAGATTATGAGGTAGGTTTGTTTTCAGCATGGAAATCTGTATCATCAGTAAAATACGGAAGTGTTGCAAAATTACCAAAATAGTGCCAAACCATCAAATGTAAATTGATGGGTCAGGCTGTTTCCTGCATGGTCTGGGAGAACAGCTGGTGTATTGCAAAGAGCACGGTTACAGTCTGGTATCACCACTTTTACAACGAACAAAAT
This sequence comes from Carcharhinus amblyrhynchos, assembly GCF_965287045.1. Classification (NCBI taxonomy): domain Eukaryota; kingdom Metazoa; phylum Chordata; class Chondrichthyes; order Carcharhiniformes; family Carcharhinidae; genus Carcharhinus; species Carcharhinus amblyrhynchos. The sequence continues at coordinate 94,095,019 of NC_137326.1, read as the reverse complement.
ACTGATACAGTCTGTTATCAAGTCAATGAAATGTCTCCAAACACTCCATACAATTATTTTACTTATTGCACAGCAATTTATGTGAGAAGCTTGCCCATGCTAAGTTTACTGGATTTTGGCTTGTCAGATATCTTATGAATCTCCTCAAAGAATAAAACACACATATCAAAGCAATTATTATAGACGCTGCCCGGCTGAAATAGTGAAACTGGTGCATTAGCTTTTTTATAAGTTTCATCGCTTTCAGGAAAATGATGCCAGGCAAACCCACATATGCTTTCCTCTTGCATGTATAATACCCATGGACACAAGTCTTGCTGCAAGTTAACTAAGTAGACTGGGGGCTGTTTCTTTACATGTGCCAGTGTTGTCATGCCATGGGTCCAATGATGATGTGTTGTTATTAGGAGACATGGTCTTCCATTATGTATCATTTTATCTTTAATTGGGAATCAGATAAGCTCCTAGTAGAGCAGCTTTCCTGACAATTTTTTTTAAAAGAATAAAAAAAATGGCCAGAATTTTATCACCTCACCTATCACAGGAATCATCAAAAGAAAGATTTGTGGACCTCGGGCAGGATTTCTTCGGTTTTGGGACAAGCGAGGCTGTAAAATCCCACCCATTTTCTCTGAGGGACTTTGATCAACCAATATGAGGTACTTAGCCAAGGGCTGCAATTTTCCAGCCTAAAGTCCAATGATACTCAGCAGGACTGGACGATCTCAGTGGCAGGCGGCGCTGGAAAATCCCATCATATGTCATCCAAAGCACTAGTAGAATATAGCGAAGAAAGCTTCTCCACACATTAAAACAAATACTTGAATTAACATGGCCTAAGGGTGTCCCAAATATTTCTGCAATGTAGTTATTGTTGTTATATAGGAAACACATCAGTTAGCTAGTATCTTGCTGTGTGCAAGCTAGGAGATAAATGACCAGATTTGTTTTAGCAATGTTGGTTAAGGGTTAGTTCTTGGTCAATTTACTGGAAGAACCCCTTTGCGTTCTTTGAATAGTGCCACAAGATATTTTATGTGCACTGATGCAAATGAATTGTCTATTTAACATCTCATGCAAAAAACAGATGTAGCGTATGTATTGTAGTTTATATTGCTGTAAGTCTCAAAAGTTAAAATTCTGATTACACGGGTGTGAAATTAAAATGTCAATGTTGCACCAATCTATCAAAACTTTCTTGCCTGGAGTCACAGGAGGAAATTAAAGATTAAACCTGTGCCTACGCTTATGAGGAAAATGGCACCATGCCAAGATGAAGCACAGAATTTCCATTCAACATCACAGGCCAGTGCAATTCATTTGTGTTTATAATAGAATGGATGCCATGCCTGATTAATTGCAACAAAAGTTAAATGGGTATCACCCTGTAATCTTTGCCTATGAATCTACACCCAATGGTTGGGCTGCTTTGCAATTTATTGGTGGGATTATAAAATTGAAAATATTTTTCCACATGGGTTTACCTACTGTTGTCATTAAGCAAACATCAGTTCCGGTAGGATCAAACAAATACTTGCTTGATCTGTGTGGCAATGACTTTCCCCAGACAAAGGTTACAGTTTATTCTGTGAAAATTAAAGGTACAAACACCTCTGATGGCCTGGTAGGTAAAGGTAACTGCTTCCAAGCCAGTTGATCAACAGGACAAACATCCCAAATTTGATTTCAAATCTGCACTAAATTAGCTAATTACAATGAAAGTAGGAGTTAAGAATTGCTCAAAATAAAGCTACCTTTTTATGGAAAAAAATGACCCTGGGTCCACGTCCAATTGTTACCCATTGACCACTGTTGCAAAGTGTGGTTGTTCAGTTCAGCCATAGTTGGACAGGCTCAGAACTTCAACTCACAGCTAAAGAATGGCCAATTAGATGAGATATAGTTCAATAAGCTATCACTAATACTGTGAAGTAATTAAAAACACACACAGTATCAGGTGACTTGATGTTGCAGTGTATTGGCATGCTGTTCAATATATCACAGAGCAGTATTCAGATCTCTTATTCCATGAATTCCAAGGTTCTGATGAGCTGTTTTATGTGTAAACTAAATTCATCAAGCAAAAAACAGATCAAATACGATAGGCCAAGGGGGGGAATGAAGAGGAATATAAGATTGGCAAAAAGAAATCTGACATTAGAATGCCATTCAACTTGAAAGGGAACCTAAATATGCTCCACCGACATAATAGTAAGAGATGGGGTGGTTGTTGTTCCTATTTGGGACAAAGAAGGTGATATATGGCTAGAGGTACTAGGCAAGGCTAGAGCATATAATAACTACTTTGCATGAGCCACCTTTTCAGTGGATACCCTTTGTCACCCAGCAACCAACCATTCAGCCAAGCTGGAGCCAGGAACAGGATGTATGCATCATCAAAGCTGCCAGGTATACCTTAAAAAGTCTGACAACACCAGGTTTTAGTCCAACCTATTTATTTGATAATATATATTATAATAGTATATTATCAAATAAATAGGTTGGACTAAAACCTGGTGTTGTCAGACTTTTTACTGTGTTTACGCCAGTCCAACGCCGGCATACCCACATCAGGTATACCTTACACAGGTTTGCTGAATCTGGTCCTGTGGATGCATACTATCTAGATGTTCATGGACTGATAAGCCTTCCTATTCACAAAGGCACCTGGCTGATTGTGTTGGATGGCTATCTGAGTGCAGTCTGTGGCACACTGGGTGCGGGTAAATCCAGCAATAGCTGCTAAGCCTTTGGCTTGCTCAGTCTGGTGGCCTGGTCCACCCAGTAATGTGTGGACCTGTCAGAACAGAGCATACAATATCAGCTTGATGCAATCATGGACAGTTGATTGGGACACTCCACTCAGATCCCCCACTGACCTTGGGAAAGATCCAGATGCATAAAAATTGAGGGGGAGTATGACCTTCAGACCCACTGGCATCGGGCACCCACTCACACAGTTCGAAGTAACCTCTAGTCCAATCATATGTTTGGCTAACCTAATTGAATTGATTGATAGAAGTTGATGAAGGAAATATAGTGGATAACGTCCACGTAAATTTGAGACATGGTAATATATAAAAGGCTGATTACCTAGACTGTGGATCATGAAATAGGACTCTCAGCATTCCGCTTGGATAAAAAAAAGGACAGAAAATAGTGAGTTTTGATGAACGGCTGTTTTTGAGACTGGAGGATGGTAGTTAGTGATGTTCCCCAAGGGTTAGTGCTCGGACCACTGCTTGTTTTGATATGTATAAATGACTTGGACATTGAAACACAGAGTGAAATTTTAAAATTTGCTGATGATATTGAATTATGAGTTCTGGCAAACAGCGAGGATGATATGAATCAAGTGTAACAGGGCATGGGCTAGCAAAATGGACAGAAAAGTGACAGACACAATTTAATACAGGGAACTGTGAAGTGATACATTTCAGCAGAAAGATTGGGGGAGGTGGTATAAACATTGGGCAGGATTCTTCGATCTCATTCGTGCCCATCCCATCTGCAAGTGAGAATGGAGAATTTGCGTCCTGCCAAAACTCCATTCACTTTCAATGGCATCGGTGGATTCCAGCAGTGAACAAGGATGGAGGCTTTTGATGATAATGGCAGAGTTTAAAGATTAGGGTGGGGAAAAGGGATCTTGGAGTTTGTGTGCATGGATCTTTAAAAGGTGCAGGACACACCGAGAAAGTAACTGGCAAAGTATATCGGACCTTGGGCTTCATAAATGGTACAACATTGAGCACAAAAGCAGGGAAATTATGCTGAACCTTTACAAAGTTCCGGTGAGGTTACAATGAGAGTATTATCTCTGGTTCTGGTCACCACAGTTTATTTATTAGCGTCACAAGTAGGCTTACATTACCACTACTATGAAGTTACTGGGACAATCTCCTCGTCAGTTCAGGTACACTGAAGGGGAATTTACCTTGGCCAATACACCTAACAAGCATGTCCTTTAGTCTATGGCAGGAAACCAGAGCACCTGGAGGAAACCCATGCAGACACAGGGAGAACATGCAGATTTCATACAAATAGTAACCCAAGCCAGCAATCAAATCCAGGTCCCTGGCGCTGTGAAACAGCATGCTAGCCAGTGTGCCACCCAGTCTTTGAGAGAATGCAGAGGAGACCTACGAGAATGGATGCAAGGATGGGGTTTTGAGCTACAACATTAGGTTGGAGAAGTTAGAGTCGTTCTTCTTAGAGCAAAGGTGATTGAGGTGAGATATAACAAAGATATTGAGAGGTTTGGATAGAGGTAGGCAAGGAAAAATTGAACCCATTAACTGATGGCAGAAGAACTAGGGGACACAGATGTAAGGTTTCGGGTAAGAGATGCAGTGAGATGTGAGGAAGAACTTTTTTTTAAACAGTGAGTCATAATGACCTGGAACTCGCTGGCAATGAGGGTGGTGGGAGCAGAGACAATCAACAATTCCAAAAGGAAACTCAGTTGTCCCTTGATAGAGCAGGGAAATTACTGCATGGAGAGCTGGCATAGACTGATTGGGCTGAATGGTGACATCCTATGCCGTAAATGTCTCCTACTAAATGGATTTTAGTAGCTATCCAACAAGAGGGAACAATGTTAAGTTCAGAGCATGAAATAACATGCATTATTCTTGCCTACAAGCTGAAAATTACAGTAACAGAAGTCAGAGTCTAGGCTGCCACTATCTCTTTTTGCTATGGAATTCTGCACTGGTTGATGGGATGGGGGAAATAAATTCATAACAATGTGCCAAATCTTTCCATTTGTGTTTAATAACTTCCAAGAAAATTGTTTTGTATTCATCCATCTTGAGAAGGTCAATTTTTATGCAGAGTCTCCATGCTTTTCTCTTTCCAGCCATATTAACCGCTGCAGTCAGCTGTGTTAGAATAAATTGTAATGATAGGGATTCACTAGCCAAGATTATAGGGACTTAATTGGATGTCAACACTTGATTGAATAGCTGACCTAGCCCACGTGTTTCATAAAGTATAAGCAGTGCCTTTGTCACTGACATGTATTGGAATTGTAAATGTCCAGTATTAATAGCTGCCACAATAATAATGATATACAGTCGATCAGCCTCTGCTATTTTCAAAATCTCTATCTTGATGCCGCCACCAAATTGATCTTCCCCTCTCTTCACCTTTCAGCATTCCACAGGGACCATTCCCTGCACATTACCTGGTCCATTTTTCAATTACTTTCAGCGCCCTCTGTGCTTCCCACAGCACCATCCCATGCACGCAGAGATGCAACACCGGCCCTTTCTCTCCACCCCTTCCACCGTCCAAAGGCTCAAACACTCCTATGTGAAGCACCAATTTAGTTGTACTTCTTTCAATTTATTTATATTATGTTTGGTGTTCAGAATGTGGTCCATTCTATACTTGGGAGGACATTTCCATTTAGTCAACAAGTGTGTCCCTGAGCTTCTCATCAACTGTTCAACTATCATTCTTAATGATCGACTTCACTCGTACCCTGACATTTCAGTCCTTCGCCTCCTATCCTGTTCCAACTGAAAAACAGCCCTTCACCTTTTGCACTTTACAACCCAATGGACTCAACACTGAATTCAACAATTTCAGGTCATCATCTCTGTCCCCATGTTTTGAACAGCAGTTATTATTAATTAATCTGCTATCAGGTGTGGCATGACGGCACAGTGGTTAGCACTGCTGCCTCACAGTGCCAGGGGCCTGGGTTCAGTTCCTGGCTTGGATCACTGTTTGTGTGGAGTTTGTATATTCTCCCCATGTCTGCATCGGTTTCCTCTCACAGTTCAAAAGATGCACTGGTTAGGTGCATTGGCCATGCTAAATTCTCCCTCAGTGTACCTGAGCAGGCACCGGAGTACAGCGACTAGGAGATTTTCACAATAACTTCATTGCAGTGTTGATGTAAGCATACTTGTGACACTCATAAATAAATAAATAAATATTCCATTTGACAACTGCTCTGGACAACATTCCTTTTGTAATTTGGGCTCTCCTGTTTTCCAGCTTATCAGTGACCTTCCCTTTGTTTGTCTCTTCCCCTGTTAAAAAATCTAGTTCGGATGAAAGGCGTGGAATATGGTAAATTTTCCAGTCCTGCCCTGCCATGGGAATCATTGTGGGTGGAAGAGGCAATTGAAAGTTCTTCAATGAGCATTTCCAGTCCTGGGGTAGGTAGGACTAGAAAATCGTGCCCAGTGACTCTGTTTTTCTCTCTCCGTGGATGCTGTCCGACCTGCAGAGTATTTCCAGTATTTTCTGTTTTATGTCACGTTTTTTTATTCCTGGGACTCTTGAAGAACAGCTTTTGGGAGTACTGCACTTCAAGATGTCCCATGCAACCTCAGAGTCCTTTCTAACATGCAATGGTTGGCTTTCTTACGTCTGGGTGCCAAATTGACCACAAGCAACACTTCTTTTCACAAAGTAGTTTGCAGTCTCTGAGAATAATTCTCACAATGTTGGCCATTCATGCAGGACTGTTCCTTAGTTATGATTCTGCCTCATTTGTCTGTCACAGTTCAGAAAATTGTTCAAAGCTCCCTCAGTAGACCTGCTGGTAAGATAGTGAGGAACTGAGTTACAGACCAGGCAGCTCCCAGGTCTAATGCCAAGTAGCAGGTGAGTTAGTACATTACAAACAGAAAAATGGCAAACTGCTGCAATTCCCTTGAGTAGCCCCACTTTGTGAAGGCCAAATTGCATCATCCTAATTGTTATCCAATGACACACTCTCCAATATTGATGCACAGTGGCAACAGTGTGTACCATCTACAAGATGTCTTGCAAGAACTCACCAAACCTCAAACAAAAGAACAAAGAACAGTACAGTACTGGAACAGGTCCTTTGGCCCTCCAAGCCTGTGCTGACCGTGATGCCTCCCTAAACTAAAGCTGTATGCATTTATGGAGTCTGTATCCATCCATTCCCATCCTATTCATGTATTCATCTAGATGCCCCTTACATGCCACTATCATTCCGGCTCCCAACATCACCCCGGGCAACGCATTCCAGACAGCAACTTTCAAACCCATGAATGCTACCATTAGAAGGATAGGGCAGCAGATACATAGTTACACCACCAACTCAAAGTTCCCCTCCAAGCCATTCAATATCCTGACTTGGAAATATAACAGCTTCACTGTCTCTGGGCCAAATTCTGAGAGCTCCCTTGCCAAAAGCACAGCGAGTGTACCTATACCACATAGGTCAAATGGAATATTTATTTATTTATGAGTATGCTTACATCAACAATGCAATGAAGTTACTTGAAAATCTCCTAGTCGCCGCACTCCGGTGCCTGCTCAGGTACACTAAGGGAGAATTTAGCAGCAGTTCAAGAAGGCAGCACACTAACACATCTCAAGGGCAATTAGGGATGGGCAATAAATGCTGGTGCAGCCAGTGTCACCCACAACCCATTAATGAATTTTTAAAAACATGTGTACATCAGATGAAAGAAAGCCAGGAACCAGCTTTTTTCTGATGCCTACTTAGATGCAGATACTCATGGTTTGGGCTCATTTATTAAGAGTGGCTAATTTGGATAGTGCTTGTGCTCCCTTATCTTGTCCAAGTTACACTCCTTCAAGTCCTTCCAGATTGTTACTGGGTCAAGCACAATGAACAACACGATGGTGATAATGGGTACCATGTGGACACCATGATATGGGTACCTCTTGTAACGATGTGGAGATGCTGGCATTGGACTGGGATAAGCATAGTAAGAGGTCTCACAACACCAGATTAAAGTCCAACAGGTGTGCTTTAGACACACACAACATTGCGTCCCGACTATCATGCCAACAGCTGCGCTCCCTGCCAACTATTTCAACCATTATCTTGTAAATTGAGTTTATGTCTCCATATGCCCTGCTTGTGAACACAAGTCCTCACTCACCTGATGAAGGAGCAGTGCTCCAAAAGCTTGTGCTGCCTGTTGGATTTTAACCTGGTGTTGTAAGACTTCTTACTGTGCTTACCTCTTGTATAACAGGCAGGACAGGGACTCTAACTTAGCTTGTAGCTAGGGGAGGGACATATACTGAACTGTGCTTCAAGGTCATCCATATTAAAAGGTTATAGTACAGTAATACGATTTTCCTCTCTGTTCCTCATTAACTGCAAATAATTTGGGCATTAAATTATATGTATACAACTAGCTCAATATTGCTAGCAGTCACAACAGTTGAATTCTACATCTGGATCTTTAATACAACAATCATATCACCCATCACATATAAGTTCTTAGTTTACAGGACTAATGTGATTCAAACCAAAAATGAATAGGTCTGTAGCAACAGAAGTCAATCAGCAGGAAGTATCAGGAAGAACGATAACAATTTATGTTTATGTATTGCACCTTTAACGTAACAAAACATCCCAAGACAGTTCACAAAGCAAGATAAAACCAAGTGTTACACCAAGCCACAAAGAAAAAATTAAGCCATCTGATGGAAAGCTTGGTGAAAGAGGTAGCTATTAAGCAGTGTCTCAAATGACAAAAGTGTGGGTAAGAGGCTGAGAGATGTGAGAAGAGAATTCCAGATCTTGGGAGCCTAAGACAACTGAAGGCATGGCCCCCAGTGGTGGAGAAATTATTACTGGGAATTTACAAGAGGCCAGAATTAAGAAGCACAGACAGCCTGGAAGATTGTGGTGTTGGAGGAGGGTACAGAGATAAGGATTTGAAAACAAGGAAGAGAATTTTTAAATCAAGATGTTGCTTGCCTGGGAGCCAACACAGGTCAATGAATACAGCAGTGATGGTGAAACATGACATACTGTGAGTTAAAACATGGGCAATGTAGTTTTCAATGACTACAAGTTTTCAGAGGGTAAAATATGGGAGACCAGCCAGGGGTGTGTTAGAATAGTCATGTCTAGAGGTAATAAAGACAAGAATGAGGAATTCAACAATAGATGAGCCAAAACAGGGGTGATATTGAGTGATGCTACGGAGATGGGAGAAAGGTAGTTTGAGTGATAGTATGAACATGTGGTCAGAAGCTCATCCCTGAATCAAATGTGACACCAAACTTGTGAACAGACTTGGATAATCTTAGACTGTTGCCAGGGAGAGAGTTGGAGTCAGTAGTTAGGAAACAGAGTTTGGAGTGGCACCAACATCAATGGCTTCAGTCTAAAGAATATTTAATTTGAGAACATTTATGCTCATCTAGCAGTCTGACTACTTGTCAACAGTGGAGGAGTCGAGCCAGTACAGGTGGTGTAGAGCTGGGTGTCATAAGCATACATGTGAAAACTAAAGCCATGCCTTCTGATAGTAAAGGCAGCATGTAGATGGGAAATAAGAGGAAGGTCAGGGATTGATTCTCGGGTGATTGTGCAGTAGCAGAAAGTGACGCCATTGGAAGTGATTACAAGAACACAAGAAATAGGAGCAGAGTAGAACCTATGGCCTTATATAAAGCCAAATGACTATGGATGCTGGAATCTGAAACAAAAACAGAAAATGCTGGAAAATCTCAGCAGACCTGACAACATCTGTAGGGAGAGAATAGAATTAATGTTTCAAGTCTGGATGACCCTTCACCAGAGCTGAGGAAAATAGGAAGCCGGGGGGGGAGGTGGTGATATTTGTTGAACCTATGGTCTGTCATGCCTGCTCTACCAATGGATACCATCATGGCTGATTTTGGGCTCCAACTGTAATCTCTAGCTATGATTAAAGAGATAAAAATGGAAGCAGGTCAGAGCAGTCTCACTCAGTTGGCCCACAGAGATTTTGGAGCTGGGGATGGTTTGGTTGACTATGTCAAAGGCTGAAGAGAGATTGAGAAGAATGAAGAGGGAGATTTTCCCTTTGCCACAGACAAGGAGGGAAATTTTAACCTTTGCCACAGTCAGATAGGATGTCAGTTATGATAAGCACAATTATTTGGCAAGTCCAGGTTGTGGGATCTGATTGTTTACGTCTCCTGCCAAGGCAAGTTTTTAATTGTGGTTCGCATTCCTCAAATAACCCGACAGTTAATTAGAACGTGTCACTTGAAACTCCTGTGTTTCATGGCCCTGATTTAGTGGTTGCTAAGTTTGTAAGAGGTAACTGACTAGGATTTCTGTCGAGAAAAATAATGTTGTGTTGAAGATTCTTCAGGAATTAACAAACTTGAATTCAAAGAAATGAAACACCTACTTCATCATGGCACAAAATGAAACATCTCACTGAAATGCACTTAAGAACACATAGTAAAATAGAAGCTGAACTGAATCCTGAGTCTAATCCTCAGATTCCATTTGTTATGATGCAGCTTTGTTTAGAAGCATTACTGTGCATTGAAAGTTAGTGATAAAAGACATCATTTTCAGATGTTTAGTGATGCATCTCTTACAAAAGGAAGATCTTTATGTTATTACCAAAAATGCTTGTTTGCTTTGCTGTAATTGCCAAACAAGTTTGACCTGCTACTTTATTGCTTCATAATTTGAGTGCTAATTTTGGAAGATGAGATAAATTCTGCAGCAGTCTTTAGTAATCTAAATTTTGTCATAATTATTAATACTGTTATTAAGGATACACAAGGGGGAAGCTGTTTATGTATAACCTTGGAATGTCTTTGAACAGCTTGTTATTATGTGATACTTCAGAACTAATTTGCTTAGTTAAGAGTCAGACCAGGCTTTCCATCCTTCTGAAAGTCCTGATGTGTTATGTGAACTTGACACATGAATATTGCAGGAACTGATTGATGCAACGGCAACCCACTTCAAAACTATCATTTATGAATTTGACCTTTAATATTAAGAATGATGAAAGACGGATGTTGACCAAAATACCAGGAAATTCCCTGCTCTTCATGGTATAATGACTCAAGACGATTACAAATACCTAAGAGGACATATTTCACCATCTAACAGGAAACAGTTCCAACAATGCAGCTCTTCCACTCTCCTGGAAAATATTTGACACTCAATCACCATCACTAACAATAGACTGGTCATGAACACAGTGCTGTTTGTAGAATTGCTGTGTGCAAATTGGCTGTTGTGTTTCCTTGGGGCAGTGACTACATTTTAGAAGTATTTTGTTTGGGACAGTGAGGTAGTGAAAAGTGCTGTGCAAATGCAAGTTATTTCTTTTAATGCTAAGTATCTAGAGTGGGGCTTCAACCCATGACCTTCTAATGAAAGAGATGAGAGTGCTACTACTGACTCAAGCTGACCATCAAGATAATAATGCATTCACCTCAGAATTCTGATGTGGCATAATTTGGGGACATATCAGAACAGGTTTTCCCCTTCTAACACATCCATGTAAAGAATCACTTGGATGAAGCAGATGATGAAATGATGAATGTACATCTGTAATGGACTTGATCCAACGTACTGCCCATCTAAATTCAGGAAGTCAATCATTTTAAATTCAGTTTCATTCTTCATTGCTAGTATTAATTTTCAAAAAATTCATGGTTCTAAAGGAATTTGTCTCCCAAGCAGGGAAAAGAATCCTTCATGAGGTGCAGTATTCTTTGCTCTGATTTACACAAATATTACAATAATTGTGTCAAGGTTTCAGAAATGCTTTAGTCACACTTGTCTAATCCAGTCTTCAGTACATTACAAATAATGTTGTCTTTATTCTCAATAGTGACTGTCCATCAAAAGTATATCATTGATTGTAACATGCTTTGGAACACCCTGATGTTGTGAGAGCCACTCTGTAAAGAAATGCACTCTTTTTCCTTTGCTTGCTTTTTCCAGAGGTCCAGTAATGTTCAGTCAATGGTGAATGGAATAGTGTTCTCATCTTGCATCTGATCCCGTGAGGTGCCCTTCGAGTCTAGCCTGAAGTCAGGAAGCTTGGAAGAAAGGGTTGCCCGATGGCTCCAACAGCATTAGGACCTAGATTAGCATTTTTCTGGCCCAGGGAATGGCTGGCCTTTTGAAAGGCTAGGGTTGGGGGAGTATCAGGATCCTGAGGCAGTTCAGAGGCCAGGATCATTGGACAGCACAAGCCAGGGGCAGTTTGAAGATGTTATGAAAGAAAATGGGCAGGGGTGCTTGGTTGGGGAGGTGGGGAGGAATGTGTCCACTAGTATGGGTTGGATGAAGAAGCTGTACTGGATCCAGCTGGTAAGTGAAAAGACACTAGCTGCCTGGATCCAGCAATCCTCATATCACATTTTGCCAGTGGCTTTCCTGAAAAGCTTAACCAGCCAGTATTAGATTTTAAACTGTGCTTAAAAATGAAGCATCCTAGCTCATTTTAATACTTAAATTGGCAGCCCACGGTTTCTGTAGAGCTTGGTTTCCCACCTCTGTGCAACCTCAGTTAAAACCAGAAATGGAGGGTTGGGATTGGATTTCTGATTTTTAACATCCAGGATGCCGGATTTTTTTTTAGGGGGGGTGGTGGGGGTTAAAATTTACCCTCACTCCAGCAGAGTTTAAACCAAAAAGTATAAACTAGTCTTGAACTATGTACAGAATGTGAAATAATGATTGGGAGCAAGACATAGGATTAGAAAAATGAGAAAAAAATTAAATTATCTTTTAATTATTTTTTGATCTCCAACACTAATTAGCATATGAAGGAAAGAAACTCCACACTTATAAAGTTATGTTTTCAGAACCAAAGAGGTTATTTACAGCAATTATCATTACATCATTAAAATTTCACTGACTGCTGAATGTGCCAGCTCCAATATTTTACTGTCTGCATAGTGAGTAATTAGGAGATAGAGACCCTAATTTAACACCATTTTATGGACTTTAATGCTGAGTCTATTGACACAGCTTTGTTGGGGTGCAAGTTCTGGATTCCCATGTTTAACTTGGAAAGTTTCTCTTGGACAGTGAACACTATTTGCATTGCCATTATTATTTACACAAAGAACAGGCAAATACATTAGTTACACACAAACCACCAAAAGCCCGATGCTTCTACAAATCACGTTATTTCATCAGCAAACAAATGGAAAGGATTATCAACAGTTCTACCAAGCAACATATACTCACAAATAAACTCCCTTCTGCCATGACCTCATTCAAGCCTTGGTTCAGACATGGACAAAAGAGCTGAAATTCCAGAGATGAAGCAGCTACCTTTGGCATCAAGGCAGCATTTGATCACACGTGCCATCAAGGTGTCAAAGCTGGAATTGAACTAGAAAGATGGGTATGATTATTGGAGGCCAATCATCTCAGCCCCAGGACTGCAGTGGTTCCTGAAGTAATGTCTTAGTCCCAACCATTTCTCCTCCTTTGTCAGTGAACTTCCCTTCGTCATAAGATCGGGCATGGGAATGCTCACTCTTATGTAGGATATACTTCCAGTTGCAATTCCTCAGATAATGAACCACATGCAGCAAGAATGGGACGACATTAATGCTGGGGTTAAAATGTAGCAAGTGGTATTTGCAACATACAAGCACTAGGCAATGATCATCTCCAACAATATAAAATTCAACCATCTCCTCTCCGACATTCAATGGCATTTCCATTAATGAATCTCTCATTATCAACATCATGGCATCATCATTAACCAGAAATTTAACTTGACCAGCCATAAAAATACTGTGACTACAAGAGCAGGTCAAAGGGCAATATTGTGTGATGAATGTCTCACCTCCTGACAACCCAAATCCTTTCAATCATCTCCAAGACAGAAGTCAAGAATATGATGGAATAATCTCTACTTTTTGAATGAGTGTATGTCCAACAACACTCAGTAAAATTCAGTACCACCCAGGACAAAACACTTGCTTGGCTGGCACCCCTTCCACGCCTAAAACTTTATCAAACCCCCCCACCCTTGGCGCACCATGGCTGTACTATATATAATTTAGAAAAACGCACTCCAACAATTCACCAAAGCTTCATTGGCAGTATCTCCCCAATGTGTGATCTCTACATCTAGAAGGACAAGGGCAGCAGATGCATGGTAACACCACTTTCCAAGGTACCTACGTTCCTCACTTGGAAATGCACTAAAACTTCTTTCAGTGTCACTGGATGAAATTCTTAAAGCTCCTTCCCTAACAGCACTGTGGGTGTATCTTCACCACAATGAAGTGGTTCAAAAGACAGCTCACTACCAACCTCTGAAGGGCAATTAGGAATGGGCAATAAATGTTGGTTTTGTCAAAGTTACTCACACCCATTGAATGAACAAAATAAACAGTATTTTCTGCATTTGTACAGTCTTGTATAGCAGTGCATTCATATTGGCAAAGACCAAAATATGAAATCAGAATCCAATAGAAATTAAAAAAAATCTCTGGATAAACCAGCCTGATGGCTCATTGCAGGTAGCATTTTTCCAATGAAGTCTGAAAAGGGAAACCTGATCTACTTTAATCACAATAGCTTCAGCCTATTACAGGAACTCACTGAATCTAATTGTTCTGCATTGAATATTTAGCATTTAGATCCAGAGTCAAGTTTCCCAATAACATACCTCAGCTCCAAATTCATAAGTGCAGCAGTGTAGATTTTTTCCATTTAGCGCACTAACCACCTTTTTATGGCCTCTCGAAGACTATTATTTTGTGGGCGTATTTTTAATGCTAGTACCAATAAACATTGCGAACTAGCTGAGACTAAAACCATTTAAATCATTAAAATCACTAAAATCATTATTTCAAATCATTATAGCTGGTAAAATGAAGTGGTTTTCACTTCTTTCAGCACAGGCTGTATTCTAACGATCACTGTATTAAAATATCGCTTAATGGGTTGTCATACCCTTGCAGGTTCTGCTGAGATTGTGTTCCCCTACTGTGACATAAATGACACTGCTTCGAATACCAGTTCTGCTCAATTTTCTCTTCACATCACTTGTGTGCTCCCTGGACCAGTCCAATCCCAAACTTAGCTATGCTGATTAAGGTAAATATGCTGTAAACTGACCACTGGCATTTGAAACACAACACTGGCCATTCTAACACGAACAATGCTAATGCTGAAAATGGAGTCCAAAGGAGGAAATTATCACAGTACAACAGCACCCACCACAAGGCACTCTATATCTTCCAGTCAAGCATCATGCTACTTCAACCTTGCAACCATGCTCAGCATGCTGGAGTGTCAGGATGATTAACTTTATACCATTCAGCATTGCTGTATTATATCAAAAACAATAAATATCTGGGGAATGGTTGAAGGCTGTAATCCATTCTCAGGGTTCAGATGACATCCACAAACCAATCAAGCTGTATTTGTGTAATCTATGATGTATTTGAAATGTTCCATTTGGATGACTGCCAAGTCACTGCCTCCCTCCCGTATTTCAATGCGTACCTTAGTTTAGAAAATGCAAGTACGCTGTGAACTACACATTCATTTGGTTTGTGGCTATGGATGCATGATTACAATTGGAGACAAGTTAAATTAAGCATGAAATTTTAATTTTCATACGGCTTAAAGGGCCAGTGCAAAGTTAGGAGTCCAAGGAACAATTCCCATTACTCATTTCAGCTCATCTCCAACTCAAGTGCTTTTGTTTTTGGTTTATCAACAGTTGACAGTAATGCAAATCTGGACAAGAGAATCAGTCAAATTAAAGCCAGAGATGATAAAGTCTGGTGTTTAGTAGAAGGATGTGATACTTAAACACTGAATTGAAGTTATTCACATTGCTGCATACCATTGCAATTGGGATTTACTTTACCAAGAATTGTCTCAATAACTGCTCCTTTTTGAGGCTATCAGAGGTTGTTAACCATGTATTGATTTCTATTAACAATGAGCACTTATGGTGTAAAGCTGAATGGGAGGTTATATTTAGCCTGCATCCCAATCCCCACTGGGCACAATATCTGGAATGTTTCACTTTTCACATAAACCCATTTACAACCAGTTTATTGATTTCTGTGCTGGGGCTCCAACTTCAACAAGGAAATGGTTGTGTAAAGATTTCTGTGGATTGCCACCCACTAACCTTTCACACTGATTGGTTCTTAACACTATCATATGGTCCGATTACATATTCCGAATGCAGTTATTGCCTATGATACCTGTGAATGCTTTGAAAGTGTCCTGAGCGTGCAGCATTTTCGGGAGATCTCAACTTCCCAAACTAAAGCAGTTTATCTGCTACAAAATCCAAATAATATGCCACAGTGGCCCAAATTTTGCATTAAGAATAGCCAAGAAGCAAAAAACATTCACCATTACGTTGAAGCAAATTAGACCAGAACTTGCAAAGTCTGCAAAATGCAGTCAAATGTAAAAACAAAGGATGAAATTCTCTGACCATTCACACCAGTGGGATTCTCCTGTCCCACTACAGCTAACAGAGATTTGGCTGAGCACCAAATTCTCCATCCTCTCTGGCAGCAAGGCATGAATGGCCCAGAAGTTTACTCTGCTTTCACAAGCTGTGTTAGTTACATCGCTACCATCAAGTTGGCATTAAAATCTACATAAAACCATTAAGTTGTTATTACTGACCCATTAGTTATCCATTGCCAGATGGAGTTGAGGCCGTAACATTGCATCAGATGAAAATTAAAGTTTAACAATAAGTTACTGTCAATGTACCTCGCTGGAATGGAAATTTAATTTTACAAGTCTGGAGTCGAGTTCCTTTAGTATTTAATTTTTTTTACTTTTTCTTTTATCTTTTTAAATCTTTATCTCTCACTCCCAGCTTGTTTTCACTCTATTTTGCAACATATACATGATTTTACGATTCTTCCATTGGATGTGGCAATCCCAGATGGGATTGTGATTGGTGCAGACTCAATGGGCCGAATGGCCTTTCTGCACTGTAGGGTTTCTATGACTCTATGATAATGACTCTCCTTCCCAACCCATAACCTTCTGAAATTTTTGCACTCCTTTAATTCTGGCTTCTCATATTGCCCAAGTTTCAATTGTTATACCATTGGTGACAGTGCCTTCACTTGCCTGGTCTCCAAACTCTGGACTACCCTCCCTACACCTCTCCACCTCACTTTAAGACACTCCTTCAAATATCCTCTTTAACCAAGCTCTTGGTCTTTGGATCAACTTGAGTGGCCTGTGTCATACTTGGTTTTATGATGTTTTATAAAGTACCGTGGCAAGTTTCATTATGTTAAAGGTGCTATATGAATGGAAGTTTTTGTTGATAAAATTCCACCTTGCATGTCCCTGTGAGAATTCTTCAATCTGATTGGTTGGAAAGGCAGGCTGCTGCCTTCCTTGCTCACACAGGCCGCAGGTTCCCCATGGAGGGCACTGCATTGATGCCCAGTTGCAGAAGTTTACTGCTCAAAATTCCACATAAAGTCTGCAGGCAACTGTAAGCATGATGAATGTTGTGTGTTGCTTTGCAACAAAATCTGAATCAGGCCATTGAGTCAAGAAATCTACAGTACCTACAAAACTGAAAACAACTCTGATTTTCCTCTTAACTTGCTTTTGTTTCTTTGGTTGAACACATGATACTGAGGTGTAGAATTCTGTCACCAATAAAAGAAGTTAATCTGATATTGTGCAAGGATAACATCAACAAAGGGTCCATTAATCCGCTCCCACTAAACAATAACTTGCGGACAAAAAACCCATCTCAAAAATGTGGTGCAAAGATGCAGTCACACAGGGAAATAGGGTAACATATAACAGAAGAAGCCAAGATAAATGCTTTGTTCTATTCAAATAAAAAGATCTCCTCAAAGCACAATCAGATACTGTATTTTCTCTACCTTAAAAGGAAAATATATTCTTTTTATTTGGTTGGTATGGTGTTGATATTGAATCACAATGTATTAGTTACTGCAGAGGAAAAACAATGGAGCTGTAATTATCCTGGAAGGCTCATATTACAAGAGCCTCTTCCGCAATGCATTAAATAACAACACAAATTCTTGCCACACTGTTGTACTGCTGTTGAACTTAGGGATTTGGTTAGCTCAGTGTGCTGGACGGCTGATTTATGATGTGGAGCAATGCCAACAGTGTGGATTCAATTCCAACATTGGCTGAGGTTATTCTTGAATGTCCACCCTTTCAATCTTGCCTCCTCCGCCTGAGGTGTGATGACCCTCAAGTTAAATCATTACCAGTCAGCTCTTCTCCTCAAAAGGGAGGAGGAGTCTATGGTCACCTGGTACAATGGTGACTTTACCTAGAAGTGAAACTGTGGCCAGTGTAGTCCTGTTTTACATTTCAGGGATGATGCAGTCTTAATAGAAAAGGGAATGGGGGACAAATTAGCCCCAATTTATTATTAAAACTAAAAACTTCAAAATGGTGGCCAAATAGCATGCACATACTTGTAGTGTCTCGCACCTGACACCAGACTGCTTTAGTGCACGCACAGTGAACATTCACCAGATGTTTGCAGAGTAGGCGGATCATGACATCAATCAGCACACAACGATGGAGTCATTGCCACTCCGCCAAGGTGGCGCCTCAGCAATCTGAAAGATTTGTCAGAGAGCAGATTGCTGGAATGCCTTTGCACACTATAATTCACATCCATGATGACAGAAGCCTATAGCAGAATGCGGACGTTATTGGTGTCACAACAGAAGCTGAGAAATCGACCATCATGTTTGGATCGACAAATATGTGAATGGAATTGGCTTGCTGTCTCACACTGGAAAGGATGGGCTTCAAGTTCTGCCAACTTGGTACCAGACACCTCTTGGCACATTGAACCACCACAGGATTTCTGGCAGGCCTCCAACTGCACCAAACATTTTGATCTACATCTGAATCAGCACTTTTTCTCATTTGTGGGATGCGGGTTGCCTTTTGGCCAGCATTTATTGTCCATCTCTAATTGCCCTTCAGGAAGTAGTGGTGAGCTGTTTTCTTCCACTGCTGTTTATGTGGTGTAGGTACGCCCACATTACAGAGGGAGTTCCAAGATTTTGACCCAGTAACAGTGAAGGAACGGTGATCATATTTCCAAATGGGGATGGTGAGTGACTTGGAAGGGGATCTTCCAAGGATTGCAGGCAGGAATCAAGCAAAGGACTAAAAACAGACACCACTGTGTGGTGGAGCAGGCCATCTCTATAAGATCTACCCTAAATATGGCCTTAATTATGTACAGATGACAAAGGCCAAGGAGACAGAACAGCCATCCTGACTACTGCCAAGGAGACATGCAAAGCTCCTGCCAACAGAATGGGACAGGAGAACAAAGTGGGAGATAAAGGGAAAGGAAAGAAGGGGCGGCAGACAGCCGAAAAACATCACTGCTCCTGATACTTCCCATCTCTCGGCAGACTGAACCAATGGAGCAGAGGGCCAATCAGTGAGGGTTTGGTGGTAATATCAAGGGGCAATAGTCAGTTTTCCATTTGATTTTGACTACTTGTTTTTGAGGATTGATCTTCTTGCAGCACTGGACTCCTGGCATTCACAGCTAGCTGCTTCCACTGCATCTGAAGAACGTCCTTCCCCGTTGCTGATACATGATATCGCTCCTCCTTTTCATTCCGCCCACCAAGACTTCCAGTGAGAAGTCTCAAAATCTTGGAGTTAATCTCTCCCCAGCTGTACCACTCCTTTCTCCTGCAGCTCAGATTCTCTTCAGCCATGCATCCCTGTAGCTGCTCCACCCACAATGCAAATCAGCTTTTAGTGGTGCTACGAGTTATGAATTTGGCCTCCTGCAGATGCATCTAGCCAATGAATAGGATGGATGGCATATTGCCTGATTGCAATCAATGGGTGAGAGTTAACCATGTACTGTGATCCCTATACCTTTCTCAGGGGCTTTCCATTTTAACCAGGGTGGCATGGTGGCACAGTGGTTAGCACTACTGTCTCACAGTGCCAGGGACACGGGTTCGATTCCTGCTTGCGTCACTGACTGTGTGGAATTTGCATGTTCTCCCCGACTCTGCGTGGGTTTCGCGAGCAACTATACATAGGCAACACGAAAGAATGTGCAGTAAAGCTGCACTACTTACAAAATGAGGGCTCAGGATAGTAACAACTATTTCCCATTTATAGCCATGATTGAATGGTGGAGCGGACATGATAGGCTGAATGGCCTAATTCTGCTCCTATATCTTAAGAATTTATATGGTAGAATGCACATCAGTTATTTGAATAATTCTTTTCTACTTGGAAGCATTGTCACACAATTTAAAATCCATTGTTGTCCTTGGGAAAATGTATTCAGAAAAACCTCTTTCCAAACATAAGCTATAACGAAGCAAACTCCAGTAGACACATTGGGCAGGGTTTTCCAGCCCATCTTGGTGACAGGATCTTCTCAAAGGTGATCCAACTGAAGGGTTGCCAGCAGGATGGGCAAGGCATGTGAAGTGCCATAGACATTGGTGGGACTGGAAGGTTACCCCAGCAGCCAATGGTGAGCTGCCGCTGCCACTGGAAAATGAGCTGGGTGCAGGAAGATCCCGCCCATCTGAATATTTTTCAGTGACAGCACTGTGTCAAATGACAGTCCTCCTCCCACTGCAAACAAGAATTCTGATTTTTTTTAGTGTGACAATATTTTTGGGCAGGATTTTCCCACCCACAGCTCGCAGGCAGGAAAGCAGAGGGAGGCTACCAGAAGCTCTAATGTGGTCCCAATATCACTGCGAAAGGGATTAGCATGCCGATCCTCAGGGCTTGCTGCATTGTCCCTCCTGCGAGAAGATGCTCTCTCGTTTTCCTTAGAGCCTCAGCACCTCTTTGTGGCACTGCTGAACCTGCAGAGCTGATTGGAGGGCTGGCTGTCAGGCCATCGACCAGTTAAGAGGTCGCCTCTGGGGAGACTGCGGCTCCATTCCCGCTGCATGCCTGTCCAGGCTCAGAACTGCACATGGGACTTACCCCACCTTCTGAGATAATCCTAGCCACTGTAAATGACAAATTCTTCAAATATTTAAATTATTTAACTTTTATGTTGTTTAATAGAAAACAAATATAGCAGAACATTTTATATGGATAAGTGCACGGATGGAAAAGGATTAGGGGGATATGGGTGAAAAGCAGGCAATTGGGAATAGTTGGGAGGGCACCATGGTCGGCATGGACTGGTTGGGTCAAAGGGCCTGTTTCCATGCTGTATTGCTCCACGACTCTATAACTATAGCAGAAAACGAGCAGTGTCCTTCAATGGAGCAGCATCAGCCCAGCTTGCTCTGCTACCATCCAAATAAATAAATACAACTCATTGCAGCACTTTCTCCCCTTCCAAAACCAGCCTGAGATACTTTTGTGTATTCAAATGTGAATGATTTTATTGCTTCCCTAGAATAGAATTCAAATTACAAGAGCCAATTTAATCAAGTTAAATTTGAATTATATTTGAGAGAAAACAATAAATAGAATTCACATTTAAACTCACAGAAGCTCAGTTAAAGCAAGAATACATGCATTGTAGTAAAAAAAATTGCTTTAAATTTAACGTAGTTGTTCCTACTTCTTAGACTGGATGTAGCCAAATTTTAATGTGCAAATTGTGTTTTACGATTGCTCTCATATCAAACTCAACCAAAATGTACTTGTTTACTAACAAGTAATTCTCTAAAGATGAAACATGCTTCTTAGAAAGGGCTCTAGTAACCATTACAGATCAAATACAGTGTTGTTCTTAATCTACAGTGCATCATAGCATGAGATAAAGTAGCATTGCTTTCTCCACACAAAAACAGCACATGTATTGATCCTTTCAAGATTGCACGTTGAAGTATAATTGATAAGATCTAGTTAAGCTGTGGCTAACTACTGTGTATTATTCTTATCATAAGCCAGCTTCAGCAGAGTATCTGATAAGGGCAGGCTGGAATTGTGTTTGCAGTACTGTGTCCTTTATATGTGGATATTTGTCTGCTTGTCACTGTTTATTCCAGTCGCTTGAAGGGGAAACGGGCAACTTAAATTGTGGCACACCGATGCTTTACAGAATAGAGAATATGGAGGGCTAATTTTAACTCTGACGGAACCAGATTTGCAATTGTTTATACGCACTAGACTCCCCAGAGTGCACTGCCCCATTTGTACAGACAGTGGGGAATACATTTGCATCCAACTGATGCACTTTGAAATTGTCTGCAGTGAAGTGGTGCATTTACACGCAGCAAGCTCAAACCATAGCAAGAACGAGTAGTTTTTTTTAAAAGTTGATGTGTTCATTTGATAGTAGCAATTCAAAATTATTCATGTAATTAACACTAAAAAGCAAAACAATGCAATGGAGCCAATTTTAGAAACT
Organism: Carcharhinus amblyrhynchos; assembly: GCF_965287045.1. NCBI lineage: Eukaryota > Metazoa > Chordata > Chondrichthyes > Carcharhiniformes > Carcharhinidae > Carcharhinus > Carcharhinus amblyrhynchos. The sequence continues at coordinate 94,072,880 of NC_137326.1, read as the reverse complement.
GCAAAGTTCTACAATCATTAAAAGCTGCAGGGGTTTTTTTTATAAATCACACACCTGCCAGTAAAGATCAAAAACATTCTGCTAAAATAATTCTTGTGTGCTGTCTTCAGGAAATGTTATATCACACTGGTATCAATGGGACTTTTGAATCTTGGATGCAGTGTAAATGGTTGAATATTACATGCAAAGCTGCTGGAGTTTCTTAAAGAAGGCTGCTAACATCTTTGGTGGGGCTTTCATGCCACTGTTCTGAGCAAACCTCAGAGGAGTTTCACTATTTACCTTGCAATGGCTGTATGGAAACTGTGCTTGGGGGAACACTCAAGTCTCATGAAATATAAAAGTGCCCCTTTATTTATCACTGCAAATAGCTGTGCCACTACCACACACAGCACTGAAAGACATGTAACCACCAACACTTCTGTTTAGTATTATACAGCTGTTAACTTTATACTTCAAAACACAGACTACACTTGGAAGGACAAAATCCATAAGTTTATTGCCAGGTGTTTGCCCCCCAATATAAATGAACATGTTATTAAAATTTTACACACTGACTCTTATAGTTTACTAAAATGTTCATGTCAACTCTTATTTGGGTGCTTCAAGATGGACTGTGTGAGAATTTTATGTGTTGAAGGAGGTTAAGACTTCTACTGTTCTGGTAATCATATTTCAACACAAAAATTACTCATTCTGGATGATCAAACAGGGGAGAAACCATTCAGCACATGCAAACGTTCACAATGCAGTAAGTTACCTTTATGAATGAGCTCAAAGTTGCGGACTGGATCAATAGGGAAAGTATTCAAAACAGAATTCCATCCCAGAGTCAATGTGGGTACAGGACCTATGTTCCATTGTCCAAGTTACTTTGCTGAGAAGGCTAACTAAGTCCGTATCACAAGGGGAAATATTCAGCTCACAAAAACCCATAACATGCTGGATTCTTACAATTGAACCCTGCGCTGTTTTCAAAAACCATAACGTTAAATTAAGGTGTCACAGCAACAATGTCGTGGTCACTACAAATATACCCTCTTTTTTTTCGTAGTTCACGGGTCCTTTCAAGTATTTTGGACAGCTGTGCGCATAACTTAAATGCGGCCTGCACAAGAACTTTCAGGTTTCCGTGTAACTTAGAGGCAGCATTGGTCACTAAGCAAACTCTGCGGACATATCATTTGCTTTCAGCTATATGCAACAACATGTATATAGTACCTATATCACACCTTTAACAGCATAAAATATGCCAAAGTACTTCACAGATGTAATTCTCAAACAACTATTGACAGTGAAAGGAGGCAATGACCTAGTGATATTACCGCTAGACTATTAATCTAGAAACTGAGCTAATGTTCTGGGGCTCCAGATTTGAATCCTGCCACAACAGCTGCTGGAATTTGAATTCAATAAAAAAAATCTGGAATTAATAATCTACTGATGATCATGAAACCATTTTCGATTGATTGAAAAACCCAACTGGTTCACTAATGTCATTTAGGGAAGGAAAATCTGCCGTCCTTACGTGGTCCGGCTTACATGTGATTTCAGGTCCACTGGTTGACTCTCAAATACCCTCTGAAATGACCTAGCCAGCCACTCAGTGTTATCAATTGTTCAAGAAGGCAGCTCACCACCAACTAGGGATGGGCAATAAATGCTGGCCAGCCAGCGATGCCAATGTCCCATGAGCTAATAAAAAGTTAAGAAACTGAGCTAGAGAGGGAGATATTAAGATAGGTGACCAAATGCTTGGTCATAGGGCAGATTTTGAGAAGCACTGTAAAGGAAAAGAGAAGACTGGGGAGGGAATTCTAGAGTTTACGGTCTAGACAGCTGAATCAACGTTGGGAGAAAGCTGTGGGGGATGCACAAGAGGCGAAAATTGGAGGAATGCAGAGTTCTGAGAGTTGTAAGGCTGAAGAAGATTGCAAAGACAGGAGGAGTGAGGCCAAGGAGGGATTTGAGTATTTAAAAATCAAGAGATTGATGGACTAGATGCCCATAAAGGTCAGCAAGCACATTGTCTAAGTTACTTTGCTGAGTAGGCTAACTTAACCTGCATCACTAAGTGAAGTATTCAGTTGACAAAAAGCTTGCAAGGGAGGTAGTTTTGTGGAATTAACATATGCAACAGTAGAATGAAGTTTAGCTGCTGCCAACTAAATAGGATATACCTGAGTCAACTGAACTGAGCAGTTTCATACAACAATATGTTACAAATGTATGGCCAATCAAAAATTTCAGCAAAATAAAAGTTGAAAGATATATATATTATATATATAAAGATTAGCTAGTCATTACAAAAATAATTTCATGCTTAAACATCTGTCAAATCTAGACAGATTTATAAACTCAAGTTCAGCCTCAATCTGAAATGCAAGAATTTAATATTTATCTATTACCAGAATTATGATGGTGTAAAATATTAATATGCCAAGCTCTTTGTTCAGGAATGATCTTGTTTAATTATTTCTACAAAAGATGGGTGGAGTAAATATTTAATGCAATGTCTATCAAGTGTTGGCTTGATACTGACCACCAATTGTTTTTTACACTGTTCTCAATTTCTCCACCTTGCTCTGTTGAGGCAATTAGGTTCTTTGAAGTAGTTTTTGACTAATCTGCTCCAGTCGTTTTTTGGGATTAGCCTCGCTGCCAAAGCATTTCCATGTCTGCATTACCATCGACAGCCTTTTTTGCACATTGGCACAGCTGTCAAGAGCTTCCTGGTGCTTCTCAGGCTTCCCCCCCTCTGCATCTAGTGCAAAAAGTACTGGTATTGATTCAAAGCTTTTGACATGCTAATTTGCTTAGCCACTGCATTAATCACTTTCCCATCCTGGCACGCTTCAAAATGGGACATTTTTCAAAGCTGGGATGTCTTTTTCAACAAGAATGCACTTATTTTCAAACAAACACATTCAACTGTCAAGTTCATTGGCTGGAGACTTTTGGACAAACTATTTATTTACAAATTTTTTATTTACAAATCATTACTTTTTGAATTATTATGCTTGCAAGCAAAAAGGTGAAACTTTTGTCTTATGACAAGTTTCGATTTCAACAGAAAAGCCTAGTGAGACTTTTAAGTATAGAACTAGTTGTTTCAAATGGGAGTCTATTAGAAATACATCACTTACAATTAAGAGCTATTCAACGCAACATTAATTATAATTACATTTTGTATATTTAAGAAAGTCTGAGATTGAGATGGAAATCAATTAAATTAGGCACAATTAGCACCTTAATTACAGTAATTTGTTCATCAAAATTAGTAGGAATAGCACCATCATTAACCCACAATAGAGCAAAAGAGGGTCCATGTTAATTTTATAATTTGAACCCAACGTAATGACCACTCAGTTGTGGAACAAAATCCTGATTTATAGTCATACTTTTAAGATGTATCAAATGAAGATTGTTCAATCATCACAAAAATCAATTAATGCCAAACATTAGGTTGGATAGACATTCAAGTCTTGAATATCAGCTCAATACTGAATATTTGCCTATTTCCAAAATCATCACCGCTGGGGAAAAATGAGTTTTCTGTTAACCTCTGACCCCTGTAGTTGAAAGAAACAAAGAGTCGTTCTGGAGCCATGTCAGAACACAGTCAAATGGCAAACGGCAGGGGATCAGACTGTCAAAACAACACTTGGCACTCAATACTGGACAGTCTCTGATGCTCCTGCTATTCAGAGAGACAAACCATGAAAAATGATCTGGAAAAACCCAGGCTAAAACAACATTAGCAGCACTTATTTGTGTTGCTGAAGTCACTTTCACTTTCAAACTTTATGCTGGACATTAATAGTTACAAAACAGGCTGCAAGGAACAGTTTGCAGCAAGGATAATTATGTTTTTCCCCATATGGTGTAGGTTGACATACCTGATTTTCCACTGCCCATAAATTAAAGCAACTGTTAACAAGAATGTTTTATAATCCTCAAGGAGCACGGTTGTTAGTTATTGCATTTAACTTGGAACCAATTGGATTATCTGCCTTATTAGAGTAAGTATCAGTGCTACCCTTCGTCTGCCAGATATGTTGCAGCAAAATAAAATTAAGAGTTAATTTATAAGATTATCATGTTTTGCTTACTTCATTTTGGTTCGCATTCTTAACACAGTTAATAGCAACAAACATACAAAATATTCAATGGGCGTGGAGTTAACCTAAGATCTACCAGAAAATAGTTCACAGGTAAAACTTGCCATGTTAATATATAACATGGTAAAAAGTCTGACAACACCAGGTTTTAGTCCAACCGATTTATTTGATAATACACAATATACAACTTTACAGAGGAAGTTCAGTGTGTCTGTCACACACAGGCAAACAAGTAAACCAAGTGTGCATTCTGGAATGAAAATCAAGGGTGTGATTTTGACACCTTGCCGTGCCCGACGAACAGTGCGGTGAGCCAGAAAAACTAGTGTGCAATGCTAAAAATCCAATTAGTGCCCAGCACCAAGCAGTTTGCTATTTTCCTGGCCCCTCTCCAATGGCACGAACTCTTTCATGCCCAGAAAGGGGGTGAGGCTGATTAGCATATTTAAAATAGCATTTTACTATGCATGGCTTATTCAAAATCCAGTGCAGGGAATCTTCTGGCCTTGGGCTCAGTGCCACCATGGCAAGAACTGGTACAGCTCTCCACAAACACAAACATGGTCAGCTGGTCATGCTGGTGGGGGAGGGGGCAGGGGGTGGTTGGGAGCATGTCAGACACTACCCACATGGCACTGCCCACTGGATATTCTAATGGTGTCCAGCATGCATCCTGGCAGTGGCAACTAGGGACCCCTGCAGCACCAGTTGGGCACTGCCAGTATACCAGCAGCAATACCGGGGGGAGTGGGGTGAGGACATGAGGACCATGATGAGGGGTGCTATGCAAGAGAGGTCATGCAGAGGTGGATCATGGAGGGGATCATGATGGGGGGAGGGAGGCACTTCAGTATTTTCACAAGGCCACCCATTGTGAGAGCACTGATGCCCAAGTGCAGGCGACCTGTGTCAAGGTGTACCCCAAAGTCTGTGGGAGGCGGGTGTCTCCCACTTCACTGAGAGATTGGGACACCCTTGCGAAACGATGCCCAAGCTCTCCGTGGCCAGGCTCACCAGTGTGTTTAGGCCTCAGTCCCCTCAGTACCGGTGCATAACTCACCACCCTCCAAAAAGTGACTTGAGTGCGGAACGATTGCGGTTCGGCATGCACCTGAGAGACCGGCGCAGATCACTCCATTTTTCTCGCCATTATTAAACTTTATTTTTTGTGGGGGTGGGGAGAAGAATTCTGCCAGAAATTTACACAAAGGCATGACAGAGAATAGCTATAGCAGGTAGATTCTGGCTGAAATGAGAATGTGAGTGGTGAAAGGGTTGCTGGATCAATTTTAACTGCGCACCCTCTCCAGTGGGAACGACACGTGGGAGGAATTAAAATCCTCTGACTGAATTTACTGAGCTTGCTTCGTTTCCTCTTGACAACATGTATCTCCCTGAACTTTCAAGTCAGCCGTGCTGCCTGCTACAAGCAGGCAGGAGCCTCATGAGTACTTCTTAAATCTGGATTCTATGATGTATTTGGGACTCCAATGACATTTAAAAACAAAAGACAGAGTCTCACTTCATCAGCGAGTTAGGAAAACCTGCCACAGTTGGCTGCAGAGTGCATTGGCTGCAGGATTGCAAGAGGCCACATACTGCAGGCACTCGAATCAGCTGTAACAGATTGTAATTGAGTATTTCAGCTTTGGAGTGTTCGGGCAGTTGATTAATTGTTTATTCTGAGCACTTTACTGACTGAAGAGGTTTCTGAAAACTAACCTTCAAGAAGCTGGAACTGATAAAGATAGGGGCTGCTCTACGTACACTGTACTGGGTGTAGGAAGAGAAAAGGCAGCAGCATCAACAATGCCCACAACATGTGTCGTGGTGGCACAGTGGTTAGGACTGCTGCCTCACAGTGCCAGGGACCCGGGTTCAATTCCAGCCTTGGGTGAACGCCTGTGCAGGACCTGAATATTCTCTCCTTGGTTTCCTCCGGGTGCGCCGGTTTCCTCTCACAATCCAAAGACGTACAGGTTAATTGGATTGGCCATACTAAATTGCCACTTAGTGTCAGGGGATTAGCAGGGTAAATGCATGGGGTTACAGGGATAAGGCCTGGGTGAGACTGTGCAGGCTCGATGGGCCGAATGGCCTCCTTCTGCACTGTAGAGATTCTATGATCCTGTGCAAATGCAGCAGCCATGAGCACATTTTGCAGAAGGGCTCACCCACCCAACAGGGCAGACAGGACAAGAGTCACTTTTTTCAACCTGTGTGAAGAGCAGTGTCAAAGCAGGCTGTACTTGTCCATGGTATTTAAACTCTGCAGTCTCTTACAGCAAAACCTGCTGCTTGGTCAACCAAGAGACCAATACCAATACCAATAAAATTTACCATTACCCTCAGTTCTTGTGTATAAGCACAAGGCTATTGGCCATTAAGCTATTGCGCCTAATAGTCCTTCTTTGAGACAATTTTTGCTTCTATTACAAAGATTTCATGTTAGGTTGGTTAAATGACCCACCAATGCACTATTTTCAAAGATTAGCCGGTACATTTCCTTTCCAATGAATGATAACAGTCACAATGAGGACATAAAAATTCATAGCAGTGGTACACCTCCCCGAAGTGCCACGTGAAACAACACTGCACTAACTAAAGGTGGACCTTTTGCATTTTCAGACATTGTGCCCAAATACTTTGGCACTTTTTCTCTTGCAAAGAAAAGCAAAGAATTATGTGTGGCTATGTAATAAAAAAGTAGAGATGAATGAATGACTTGTGCATGTAAAAGAGAATGACACAAGATATTAAGAAAATGGGGTTACATTGAGTGGGGAGTGAGTGCCTTGGATGAAAATTAAGGAGGCAGTGTCAAAAGAAAGTGCAGTTGAGAGTTAATGAACAGTGGGAATAGCAACTAAAGCAGGGACTGTACATTAGAAGAGCTGGTAGACCAGCATGGAAGGAAAGTCGACAATTAGAGGCGATCTGAACAGTGTAGGAGTGAGGTGAGGGTGAGCAGAGGAAATGCAAGAGATTGCAAAAGGAGGACTGTACTGACCATTCCTGATCCACAGATTTTAAGAAAAAATTTTTTACTCCATTCTTAAAGTTACAAAGTCAATGCTCAGAATGGACCTGACAGACCTGAATCTGCTCCAAAATCCAAATGCAAATTCATAGGATCCAATTCACAGTCTCCACAAGAGACAAATAAAATCCAAACTGACCCCATCTTGAGTTGATCCGACACTTGATCTTAACCAAAAGGCCAATTCCTTATCTAGTAATGCCAATGAATTCAGGTTTTCAGCAGAGTGCTGACTCTTCTTCTGCTGTCTTACCTTTATGCCAGTGTTAGCACCTTCTTTAGTCTTTATCACTACCATTAACACTTCCTCTGTCTTGTGTCCATGGCATCCTTGCCAAATCTCTCCTAAACTTCCACCTATCCCTGTCTTTATATTCCACCCCATCTTGAAAGTATAAGATTCATCACATTTCTACCCCCCTTCAACTCTGAAGAAGAGTCTGAAAAAGAGTCAAAGGGGCTCAAAACATTAACTGTTTTTATCTCTCAACAGGTGCTGCCAGAACTGCAGAGTTTTTGCAGCATTTTCAGTTTTTATTCCAGGTTTCCAGCATCCAGAATATTTTGTTTTTAACCCAGGCACTCTATCCAGATCCTTGGCGTGATCTCTTGCAACTTCCTCTGCCATCAACAAACAGACAATCCTAGTGATGCTGTTTGGACATTCTCTTGCCACTTGGTGGAAAAGGAAATCTCCACCTTGTCCTTGGTACTGTAAATAGCACTGCAGGGAGACATCAGAAAACCTGGGAACAAACCTTCGCCACTCTGTAACTATCCTCAAGAAGCAACTCAGTAACAAGACTCATGTTGAATGAATGCAACTTCCTGTTAAGAAATGGGGCAGCGAAATGGCACAGTGGTTAGCACTGCTGCCTCACAAAGCCAGGGATTCAGGTTCGATTCCCAGGTTGGGTGACTGTTTATGTGGAGTTTGCACACTCTCCCCATATCTGTGTGGGTTTCCTCCGTGTCGATAGTAGTCATGATGTGGATATGCCGGCGTTGGACTGGGGTAAACCCAGTAAAAAGTCTGGCAACACCAGGTTTCAGTCCAACCGATTTATTTGATAGTAAACTCACACTTTACTATCAAATAAATCGGTTGGACTGAAACCTCGTGTTGTCAGACTTTTTACTGGGTTTCCTCCCACAGCCCAACAATGTGCAAGTTAGGTGGACTGGACATGCTAAATTGCCCGTTAGTGTCGGGGGAACTAACCAGGGTAAATGCATGGGATTATGGGGATAGGACTCGGGTGGAATAGTGGTTGGTGCATTTGATGGTCCGAATGGCCTCCTTCTGCACTGTGGGATTCTATATGGGATTCTAAGTGGATTCACCCTTCAGAGAGTCGCCTGTACTTCCCAATGGAATAATACATAGGCTCACAGCTGCTACTGTCCAACCTGGCCTCCAATGAACAGTAAATGAGGGCCTTGTTATTTTAACAGCCTAGCCTCACGCGCTTTTACAATTCCAGCTCCCTGTTTGAGCACTCCCTTTCCACACCCCTCAACCCAAGCAAAATCCTGCACCAAGTTAAAATTGGTTCCAATGTATCCACATACAGTCTCCAAATTGCATTCATCTTCTATGTCAGCACTTTGGCCACAATTTGCAAAGGAAGTTCCTTTCCTTTGTGGAATCAGAAAAGAAATGTATTATTTTGCATAATGCGGTATAAGATATTTGCAAATGAGGACGTTGATATATGCAAGAGCACATTGGCTGGCCTGTTGACAATGTTCATTCATCAGAATAGATGAATGGGGGGTGGGGGTCAGTATGACGATGACATTGAGGAAGATCATATTGATCTTTCAGCATTGATTGACAGTCAAACACAAGTGATCTGCATGTGAATCCCAAGTACTGAGTTCAGAAGGATTTTTGTCAACTGCAGCATTTTAAAATTACAGTCAGCCACTGCATTCATTCAATTAGGAAATTTAACATACATCCTGGATTCTAAATCGTGAATCCATTATTTACTAAAAATAGCTTCAATAAGCAAGATGTTTTTCTCCAAAATTACATTATTATACTCAAAGTCTGTTTTGTTCAGTTAGCTTACTAAATATTTAATAAGCACAAATAAGTAGCTTTGATTTACACATTAAAATTATTATTCTGTGTGGTTATTCCTTCTCTGTGCAACATTTTAGAGATTTTGAATTGTTTATCAAATATCTCTAAATGTACCAAACAGTTGGTTTCAAAGAACCAGAAATGTAGCTGCCATACTGTAATGGTATTACAAGAACAAGTGACACTGCCTTTAGAGAAACAACACCTTGATTTAAAAAAAGTATTTGGCAGGTTCCCTACGTATCAAGTAAATCTCTCCAGCGAGTACTTGAGTCACAGACTAGAAATGTGCCAGGTTCCAGGCAGACCACGAATGCTGCAAATTATTTTCATCACTGTATCGAGCACAAGTTACAAAGTGATTTCACAACAGCTGCAAACATGACTTTGTCGATACAGGCAAAAAGATTTGCTCAACATCTTCCCATAAAGGCAGTTCCCCTTTAAGACTGTTTGAATATTCGGCTGAAGGCTGCCATTACTGCCTTTGTGTGTAAGTGCCGCTTCCAAAGCCTGTTGATTACATATTCCCTAATTTGGCCATAATTGTACTACACAGTGCACCATTCTATCACTCCTCAGAAATAATGCAGCCCAACATTTCTGACTTGCCCCATTTCATATTTGATGATTGTAAGTTGTTTCCTAATGTGTCAGAACAAGTAATATATATGTACCCCCCCAAAACTGGTCTATTTTTCTTCATGTTATAAAGCCTAACTCTCTCAACAAAAGGCAATTACTGCTTCATCACTAAAATTTGAATACATTTTCTCTGGATTGATAAAACCCACACACGAAGCATCATAATTAAGAGACTGCATTTAAATTGAGGATTATTGCAATGGGCCAATAATTAAAGAGGTTTTAATGGGGAGTTTCTGAACTGACTCAACATCCTGTAATCAAGCAAGTGGAATCTGTTCTGTAAACTATATCAAAACGTATTGGGAACCCTTGTGTTACAACAGTCGTGAGATTTGGCAAAGCAGTATTTGAATTAGCTAAAGTTGTGAGATTTTGCCAGGCAGCATCTGAATTATTTTCTTTGCTTCTGTTGAACCAAATGTTTTGATCAGTTTTCAGTAACATTTCATCATTGGTACAATGATATCACTGGACTCTCTTCTACTTGCTGTCTTATTGGGAAGTCTGTCAGACATCATTGCCCCTTTCAGATGAACTTGCAGGTGGCACAGACAATACCCGTCTGTCACTTTGAGGCCTCAGATACGTCCCTTCCAATCTTTCAATGCTTTCAAGTATTAACACATTCTGTTGAAAGTGACAACTGGAAGAGGAAATGTAATTCTGTCCCATGAGGTCTCAGGCCCCAGCAGATGACCAGCGTCGGTGACTGCAATAACAATAAGCACCCACCACTGCTGATTGCCAGGCCTTTGTCACACCATGAGATCTTAATCAATCTAACGCTGACCCCCAATGACAGGAGGAAGATGGATGAGGAAGTAAGTGACCCTTGACCCCTGCTCCATAATTGTCCCGTCAGGATTCTCTCATGCAAAAACAATAGGGGCAGTTCCTATTCAAAAGCCTCAAACACAGTCAGTGTTACTTGAATTAAATGGGGGTGAGGTGCTGGGGGAGAACCCTAGTCCCCTACTGTGACACCTTGTCAGTTCTGTCACAGCAAAGGTGGATTTTTACATTTACAAAAAAAAATCTATTTACTTTCTAAAACAAAATGAACTTCAGATTGAAGATAAAAGATAAGAAAATGACCCTTAACCTTGCAGGAATGTGCACCATCATTTCACTGCACTTAACCTAGCTGTCTTGTCTTGGCCAAACAACTGCAGCTCCAGTGCAATAAAAGTGGTTACAATTTGAACAAAGTCATTAAATATTGAATTATACCCAAAGTCTAATTTCTTCCAATAACTTCCTTACTTTCCTTTTTCTTAATTTAGTAAGAAGTGGAAGAACAGGCCTAAAAACGTGGAAGAATTTATCACTAGATTGCCAAACACATAATTCTGATTCATTCTTTTTGAACAATATCGTGGTTACAAAAAAGGATCAGATGATCAATTCTGTATGTGCTCTGTCTGCACCAAGTGCTAAGAGTGTTCTGGAATTTGTCACTCAAAGAGGCCTTTGGTTAAGTTAAAGAAATTGTTTTGGTGAGTGGGGGGTGGGGTCCTACCTTCTGTACTGTTCATCAGTCTAAATTATCAAAAGGTTCTTTTTGAACATTGCAACATAATTAGCTACACAAAACCTGGACACAAAGCTAATAAAAGAGTTCAAAACAACTTTGTTATTTGGTCATTAATCAGGACAACCCAATGGTGACTCATTTTGTTATATATCTTGTGTTCCTGAGTATCCTCTGACTGCCCAAACCAAACCAATCACATAAAGACTATAAATACATGAAAGGTAATGCGCATTTCTTTTACCACATTGAAAATGTGGAGAAACTAATATTGAAAAAGTGAACACAGGATCATTTAAAAGCAAAAAGTATATAACCAAAGCACTTCTAGACCAGACTGTTAAATGAATTCGACAGAGTTGTAATTTCATGCTTTTCCAGCTTCTTCTTAAATTGTAATTTTACTTTATGGACAAATGAGTCATGCTCTGCAGAAGCATTATTATTATGTTATTTTTTAATTTGTTAGCAGCTCACAATCCAAAAATTCACCAATGATTTCTAAAATTAAATTACTCCCAGTATAAACTGTTTCATGTCATTCTTATCGATTTTTGAATCACATCCTGCATTTGAATCACATCCTGTTTTTTTTTATTTAGCAGAAATCAAATTACTTTTGGCTGAATTGAGTGTAAAATGTTCCTTAATTTAAAGCCTCTATTAAAGTTGAATCAATACCATGCCTACTTTGTTGCTTCCAATGGAAAGTCACTTTGGTTTTACACTTACCCTTAGATGCATTAACTACAAGGGAAATTCAACAGCAAAGGTACAGCAATAGTTCATCAATTCAATAAAAAATTATTAATACTTTAAATTTGGATGATTTTGAGAGACATGATGCAGTGCTCCACCTTGACTGTAGTATAACAGTGAGGGCAGTGTGGCAGTTTGAAAATAAATAATTTGTAAAGTGATAGAAATTACATCAGCTTAAATTGTCAGCTTTACAAAAATATAGAGGTACTAAAACTTCATTGTGAGCTATAACCTTTTGAATGGTGCAGTGTTGGAGCAGCCAGTATGGCAGCACCATGACCAATTGTTTACAAACAATACAGGGTTACATTCAGGAATGGGATTATCAATAATGTCATTATCAAATGACATTATCATTTGGCATTGAAATAGGTACTCTATCTATTCTAAATACGTTAGGGGTGTGCTATGTTAAATTATTCCTATGATAATGGATGCTTGTTTAACTTTCATTCCTTTATGAAATTATTCAACATGATTTGTAAGTCCCTACTTTTGATGGGAAGGATGAAATTCTCAACTATTTTTAAGCAAGACATTTTCTTACTGTAATGCAGCCTGTCTGTTACACTATGGAGTCAAAGAAACACCACCTGGAACTGACAGAATTGTTAATCACATTGTTCCGTCTCATAATGTCCCACTGGACCTGCTAATTATCCCTGTTTACACCATATTGTCCCATCACTAATTAAATTACGTATGTATAAAGTCTAAATGGAATTAGTCCAAACACACAGTATTATATCCTACCTTGGCACTCTCCGTTCTGTTCTTCATACCCAGTGTTGCACAGGCAGTTGCCAATGGGCACGAGCCATTCTCCATCCGCACCACAATACATTTTTGGCTCATCCTTCTCCTCAGAGTTGTTCACACAGGAACCACGCACTTCCACAAGGGATGAGGTGTCAGCGCCTGTGATGGTGTCAGGGAACTGTGCCAAGTTGTGTACTGTAAGTGGGCACTTCTTGTAGAAAACACGGACAGATACCAAGGCAATGCAGGCACCTACATCTTGAAATGCCAAGTAGAAGCCTTTCTTAGTCAGTGGCCCTACATCCCGGACCTCAGTGTTCAGTTTCATCACCCGATCACCAATGTCCACTTGTGTAAAACTCTCATCAGCTGCAATGGTGTCAATTTTTATGTACCGGTTTTCTGAGATATACCACTCATTATCATTATTTGACTCAAAGTAAAATAGATTAAAGGTCTCTTTGCATGTGCCCATGACACCTGGCAGGCTGTTGCAGTCCCGAAGGGTAAATTTAATCTCTATGTAAACTCTCTGCGCTCCCTCACGAGGGATCCAATCAGTCCGTAGCCAGTTATTTTGATTTGCTTCCATCACATTACAGACCTGGTAGGTACGGATTGGAGTATTCTTCTCATCCATAATACTCACTTCCTCCCACTGTTGAGGCAAAGTACACACATCTTTTACTACTATGCTTGCATGTTATTATGAAATGCCAATTAGCTTTGATGATAAAACGTATGCTTTTGAAAGAATATAGAATCCCTAATTGCAGAAAGAGACCATTGGGCCCATTGAGTTTGCATAGACTCTCCAAATGAAAGTGCCCTCCCTCCACTTTATCTCCATAACCCCGTGCATTTACCATGACTAATCCACCTATCTATACATCTTTGAAAACTGAGGGGCAAGTTAGCACGGCCGCTTGACCTAACCTGCACATCTTTGGACTGTGGGAGGAAACCCACGCAGACACAGAGAGAATGTGCAAATTCCAAACAGACACAGTGACCCAAAGCCGGAATCAAACCCAGGTCACTCGCGCTGTGAGACAACAGTGCTAACCACTGTGCCACCATGCTGTATTTGCCACAAGAAAGTGCATTTATCTGCATCCCCCAAGAATTGTCTAATTTTACTTTGTGTATATGCAGTAACAAAAGTTGGAGCATTTTAACAGCTGCATGTATTTGTATTGCCCCTTTAATAAAGTAACCACTCCAAGATGCTTCCTGAAGGACAGGCAGATGCCAAAAGGCACTGACATATTAGTGAGATGACTGATGATCAGAGATAAGTTGCAGAAGGTTTTAGGTGGGGTGTGAAATAATAAGAGAGATAAGAGAGATAGTTCCCAAGGGGCAAAAAAAGGGGAGAATGTGCAAGAAACCAGACTTGGAACAGCAGAGAACGTGAGCAAAGACAGCATTGGAGGAGGCTGCAGAGAGAAGATGGGGTAAGGCTGGAATAGACTTGTAAAGGCAAAGAGTTTGGGGAAGTATGGGCCAACAGCAAAAAGAGAGGCAAGGAAGATAGCATGGAAACAGATGAGAACTGTATAAATTGGAATTTGTATAGAATGGAATCAATGTACCTTTTGGATAACGTGCTGAACAATAACGTTTCCATTTGTTAAAATCTTAAATTAGATGTCAATGTGTAAAGTTGAATATTTTTATATTGAAAAACCTTGTTTGATATGTATTTTTAAAATGGTACCTGTTAACTCAATACTACACCCGTTTGTATTCAAAATCAGTCTTCACATATGGGAAAGTTCTTTGTGCAGAGTAGAGTGCAGTAGGGAGAGATTCAGATGGTTTTTAACCAGAGCCCTTTCATCTCGCATTTGTCAATGTGGCTGGTTCCGTTTAATAAGAAAAAAGTGGAGCCGGTGAGCTGCACCTGCTATCTGCCGAGCTCGCCACACGAGTCCTCCTGTCAGCCCCGTAATCTCCCACTCATTACCCTGAACTTGCTGGGGAATTAATAAAGATTCAATGACCATCGCGTCCTTCTGAGCCCCCGGGAGACTGGGTTCCAGGGTTTAATTTATCAGTGCAATGTGTTAAATCTTGTTAGCGACAAAACGATAAACTCTAATTAGAAGCTGCCTTTAAATGAAACTACACACCGGGGTCATGTCTGCTCCTGATCCGCCCACCTTCATCAACTGAGTGTGTGTGCAAGTGGACTGACTGGAGTCCCTCGCCGCCCTTTTTAATTAATTCTAAACTCTGTCATTTATTTTCAATGGCGCAGCTGTAATTTCAAACATTTTTTTTGTTTACTGTAAATCCCGCTTTGCAATGGACACCTTCCCCACGCTCGTTGCGTTGGCTTGTATGAAGGTGTTATTATTTGGAAATGAGAACCAGGAGAGGCTGCGTACCATATTGTAATAAAACATTGGCCAAGGGAAATCGAAATAAATGCCTCAAGTGCACTTTGTGCGGCAGAGAAGCAAGGGGGCTGTTTAATTTTTCACAAGGGTTTATAAATAGGACTGAAGTGCATGTTATGAAAGCAACTAACCTTTCAAGTAGATGGAAAGCGTTTCAACATTAAACACCGTTTTGTAAATTTAAAAAAAGTGTCCTCCCCGCTATGGCCACCACCCGCTTTTAATTAAATGACCCACCATTCAAACCCAAACCTTTCTTCTTTGAGAAATCAGTTCATTCAAGACGACCATCATTGACAGTCTCGACTCCAGTTTCCCCTTGTCTCTACAATCAGCGACCTTGTGTGGGTGCTGGGTTCCGGGAGGGGGTCTGACTGTTGCTGAGATGACTCCCCCCCGCCCCCCGCCAGTCCCCGCGTCTTAGTGCTCAGAAAATGGGAGAAACTCCCGCCACCACAAGCGTGTTTGCACATCTCCATTCTGCCGGCTGTCAATCAACCTTCATTTGCCCAGCTCCAGCCCCAGAAGCAGCAACGTGCAAATACACACGGTGCAAATAGGAAATTCACAGCTCAAGTTCAGCTCGCATCAGCCATTCAAACCGTAGCCATCTCGTCCGCGTTTGCTATTTCGCAGATCTGTATCTATTGAAACCGAATCAGTAACGCAATCCCTATTACAGACAAGAGGTTTAGTGTGTTTAATTACTAACTACAGCATTTTGACTGAGGAGGCTTTGTGACATTAATGATGGGAAGAAATCATCAGGGAACCACCTACTTGCAGACAGCGGTTTGGGTTTTTAAAATTACATATTTAGAGTATTCTGTTGTATGGAAAGAAAATGTGTAGTTGTTTTGTTTGGGTGCGGGGTTACTGGAAATGACAGGCCGTGTCTTGTGAGCAGTCACAAGCGGTGGTTGAAGCGAGTCTGGGAAGACGGGCTTGTCACCGGCAGAAAGCTCAGACTTGTGTTTTGACATTTTTCACTTATCTGGAAATGGAGACTGTGTGCAAACTCGTGCTCATCCCCCCTGCCGCCCCCGAGTTCCCATTCCAGCTCCAACACCAGGTTCACTGAGTCTGCTAAAGAAAGCTGACCTGTCTCTCTGATCTAACCTCAGTCCGGCTGCATCCTCAGGGATCCACTCGATTCTTGATGCCATTGGAATCTTTTTCCCATTCACCGGCTTCCCCCCCCCCCCATCTAACGCCTGGTTACCTTTGGCCAACTCACCGCAATCCTTGCCAAACCCTTCACTAGGTCAATACTGTCAAACTACGTTGTCTATGTTCTCAAACCATTTCGATGAGCTAGCCACTGCAACCTTGTATTTTGGCACCTCTCTGAGTTTTTATTAATCCGCACACTAAGTTTCCTTTAGCTGCTTCTCGACTGTTCAAATGGGTTTTATTTTCTCAATCATGTGATCACTCAGGAAAGTTTGGGGGGGGGGGGTGAAGAAATGATCTTATCCGTTTTCTACTTAAGCAGCTCGGCTTCAGCCCTGGCCGTTCGGGTTTCCAGTTCTACATGCTGGAGTTTTCCGAGGGGAGGATACGGTTTCTGCTCACAAAGACTAATTCAGTTCAACGGCAGCATTTGTGGAAACCTGACCTCGCCCTCCGCGATCTGCTCCAAATGCTCCCATTAGCCCGGGAACCGAATACTTCTCAATATGAGACAGTGTAAGTTGTAATACTCACTCCGCCTTCGGCAGGGAATGCCTCCCAGCCCAGCTCGCCTTGAACAGACCGGGAATCCAACAGAATCACTGTGGGGTGTAGAAGCAAAACCATTAAAGAGAGGACAAGTGCAGCGGTGGATAAATGGCTCCAACTCTTTCCCCATTCCATATGTAAAATGTCACTGCGTCTCCGCAACTTGCCAATAAACCACTTCAAAAGGAATGGAGTGGCCAACCCAATGTGTCCCGCTGCCGTGCCCCAACTTTATTAACGCTTTAACATTCCTGGTTCCTTTTTTTTATTTGATTTATTATTGTCACATGTATTAGTACACAGTGAAAAGTATTGTTTCTTGCGCGCCAGACAGACAAAGCATACCACACATAGAGGAGAGGGCGCAGAGGTTACTGGAGCCGGACACATCTACTGACAATTGAGAGATGAGTCGACTTGAAATATTGCACTGAAGTTCGGAGTCATCACCACATTCCTTATTGAGCAGATTGTTAGTTCGATTGCATTGCAGTGTGCAGCAACATCTGAGGGTACTGGTTACGTTTTATGTGAAATGGAAGCAAACTGAGACAGGGGTAGCTTTATTGGTTGTTTTCAATGGTACGGTGGTGGGGAGGGGGGAAGAGTTGTACAGAGAAGAGATGGAACTGTTTGAAACTGCCTGTAATGCACACTGACCGAACTCTGCAGGTATACGATGTATTGATAGCGGTAAGCACTCGTCTCCTGCACTGGCTGGTGGGAAGGACAAGCAGGACATTTAAATAGAAATCTGCCAAGGGGCTGTGCGACCTCTGTCGCTCTGGTGGCTTTTAACAGCTCCGTGGGGTTTTTTTGGGGGGGGAAAGAGAGGAGGGGAGGGGATATTTTCAGGGAACGGCTTCGAAAGCAGCAATGTGTTCCCAACTCTTCCAGCGGACTTTGAATGAAATCGACGCTGGCCATCAGGTTGTGTTAGGGAGCCTGAAACACACTCGTAAATCTTATTTAAGGATTTGTTGGAAAGTGCCTACAGGCTTCTCGCTGACTGGCATCTCAATCCGATTTCCAGGGGAGTGAGGGAGCTGGAAAACCACAGGCTTTAACACTGCAACCCCCCATCGTTTAAAGGCGTGTTGCGAATTGCTTGCCAGACCTCTCTGGGTGAATAGAAGGTAGCTTACACTGCGGGAAGACAATGAGGACTCAATCCGCACCCTCCCCCCCCCCCCCCCCCCCCGCTTCAGAATGGAGGACAGACGTGGATTGAATGTTAAGGAACTGTGGCCACAAACCCGGCTGCCACCAGCGGATAACTTGTGCCTTTTTTAAAATTCTCATTGCACCGGTTCTCACACAGTGAAACTATTTTTTTAAGTGAAGCCGCCCTCGCCTGCATTTTAGCCAAAGCTGCTGTTGCTGGGGGGGGGGGGGTGCTGGGATGAGATATAATGAAAATCACCCGTCAAAACCCATCCTGATCCCTATGTGGCCACGGCGCCCTCAGAGCCAGACCACAACTCAAAACTGACACTTTGCTCATCCAGTTCCATTCGCAACTGCAGAACTGGTGAAGATTCTCACTGGTATCACCGCTTGGACTCAGCGCACCGGGCAGAGCTCTGGACTGGATTTGCAGCTTGTCACAAACACCACATATTGTGTGGGGGAGAGAGAGGACGGGGGGGAGGTGGTGGAAAGGAGTTAGGAGCACTCTGTAACAAAATGAAACTCCACACAACTGGCCGCAGAGACCAAAGCCACTGGCAGCAAAGTCAATTTCTCTGCATTGAGTCTGTCTGCGGGAAGGGGCGGGGGGGGGGGGAACGGGGAAGGAATCAAAGCGAGTGGTAAAGCGGGTGGTGGGAGCTGAGTTGCTCATTCTCCCAGCTCCGGATTAATTTTAATATCTGCCCTCTTTACAGTTTAAACAACCCACCTTCCCTCCCTGTCTCTCTCTCCCTGCCCCAGTTACACTGGCTTTTTTTGGAGGTTGCAGGGAAGCTGAGACAAGTTCACAGAGCGGCAGCTTCACAAGCACGTTCCTTTCTCTCTCTCATCGCCAACTTACCTTGGTTGGGCGGATGGACCTTTGAATTATAAAAAGCTGCAGCGGTGCCGAGTATTAGCGCCCAGGCGGTTAACTGTACAATCCCGGCCATGGCTTATCTCCGGTTATTAGCAGCCCGCGGAGTTGAGCTTCACTTTGGATCGCTCTATCCCGGTGGAATAGTGACTGGAGTTTGGGAGCTGCAGTTTGTAGACATTGCCGAGGGGGCGGGCCCGCACCTGACGTCAGCTGTCAATCACAGGGATCCAGTCAAAATACACTGGCTGCAGCCTAAGCCCAGAGCCCCCAACTCTGATCCACTGGAATCAGCGCCCCCCACCCCCCCCCCCCCCGCCACTTCCCCTGGAGTCAACACCAGCCCGAATGATCCCACAGGCACAGGATCAAACTGCGGGAGGTCTCTAACTATGAGTGCTTTGTCTTTTGCTTTTGGGCAAAGTGCTTTGGCTGCAGGGCAAATATTAGCACAGCCCAAAACACAGACCTGGCTACAGAGCTACACAGTCACACAGCCCAAAACACAGCCCTGGCTACAGAGCTACACAGTCACATAGCCCAAAACACAGACCTGGCTACAGACCCACACAGTAAGACAGCCCAAAACACAGACCTAGCTACAGACCCACACAGTAACACAGCCCAAAACACAGACCTAGCTACAGACCCACACAGCCCAAAACGCAGACCTAGCTACAGACCCACACAGTAACACAGCCCAAAACACAGACCTAGCTACAGACCCACACAGTCACACAGCTCAGGACACAGAGACCAGACTCCCCATCTATACATTAACACAGCCGAGGACATACAGACCTGGCTACAGATTCACACAGTAACATGGCCCAGTACACAGACCCGGTTGCAGATCCACACAGTAACACAGTCCAGAAAACACAGATCTGGCTACAGACCCACACTGTAACACCATGCAAAACACAGACCTGGCTACAGATGCACACTGTAACACAGCCCAAGATACAGACCTGGCTACAGAGCCACACAGTAACACAGCCTAGGGCATGCAGATCTGGCTACGGATCCACACAGCAACACCATGCAAAACACAGACCTGGCTACAGATCCACAGTCACACAGCCCAAAACACAGACCTGACTGACCCCTCCACGCGCTAAACTCAGTGCAACCTCTGAAGTTTCTGTCCTATTTAATTCTCGAAGCAGTATTTATTTATGGAGAGGAAGGGGTCCAGACATTGTAAATGGCTTGAAGACGCAGATTTTGGACAGTCATGGGTGTAACTCATGTTTTAACGTTCTCCCATTTTTGAAAATGATGAGCCAGTGCTAGGCCTCCCGCTGTCATTCTGTCCTCAGTGGGTGAAAATTAAACGCAGGGAATCAGCCATTGAATCTTGAAACAAAAATCGGAAACGGTTTTCATTTCTAGCAATCGATTGGAATATCTAATGATAGGAACACTGCCCTGATCAGTCACAGGTAGTCAATAAGCAAGAACGATCAACCATTTTTCACCTTGCAAAGATGATTCACACTATTAACTGACCAGGATGAATAACTACATTCTTCCAGTTAGTCAAATGCACTGACACTTTTATCCTTTCTTATTTCCCCTTCGAAGTATTTCAGTAACCGTTTGTCATTGGACTCTCATATTGCAAAAACTATATTGACACATTAGCAGCATGATCTGATTGTGAGCTGTAAGGTCCAAAAATTATTTCCAAATTGGATATGTTAAAAAAAATACACCTCCAAAACTCAATTTGGTGCCTCTCGGGTAACTCTTCGGAAGTTGTTGCAAAAATGTATTAAACTCCGGCTGGATCTAAAGCCTGTTTCTCATCTCACCCAAACCTGTCTTCTCAACTTATCGTCTTGCACTACTTCCATCTATGTGACGAATGATTGCAAGCCTCTGAACACAGACTGAGTAACTGGAACCGGAGCAGCAAGCAGCTTTGCTCGCCTTCCAACCCTCCAGCACCACCTAGTGGAACCGTTAGGGCCACTCGTGTTCAATACATTTATCTCTTTTCGATTTGTTTTTAAATTCGTGTATGAATTTTAGCTTCATTTGCAAACAAAAGTTCTGTGGACGACAGTTTTGTTCGACACGTTTTTTTATTCACTTACAGCGGCGTGTGAAGACACAGAAACAAAACTTGCATTTTAATAGCAGCCAGTAATTAACAGGAGGCTAATGAGTTACAACAATACAAACACTTAAACTACATCACATTTTTCTCTTTAGTATGCCTCTAATCATTCCTGAGGCTCATATTTATTTACGATAAACTACCACAGATGCTTTTGAGGTCAGTTGATGTAGATAATTTCTTGCCTATGTATTACGATTAAAGAAATATCACTATAATTAAATGCTGGAAATAGCTTGTATGTAAATTATTCTTCCTTTTCAGGGGTTGCATTCATAGGAATCGATTGAAGCTAAAATCAAATGAAGGTTTACAGCCATCCAAGCAAACGTGCAACTCATAAATTAAATAGCCAGTTTTACCTTTTACCAATTAAAGTCACTGTTTGAGTTCATCAACATCAATTTAAATGAGTTGGCAGCGTTCTTATGTCCGAGTTTGAAGGTTTTTGCTTTAAGAACAAACATAAGTCTAAAATCTTGGTTGACAGTCCAAGGAATTGCCGCCTCTCCTCTGGACATAGTGTTAAACCAAGGTTCAGCTGGATTCTAAAGATCCCATGGTGTTTAAAAGAGCTGATCAGCATTCCTTCACACCCCCGCACCGCACCACCTCCTCCCCGCTCCCCCCCGCCCACACATACACACACACGCACACCAGCCCCCACCATCACTTCAAGCAACACTTCTTCTCCCTTATGGAACATCGCACAAAAAAAACATAGTTACTGGCCATTCTGCAGTGCACAATATGGCTCCTCGGAATTGAATTAAAAGTAATGAATTGATTGTGATGTTGTTTGAATGTTTCTGAGAAGTTTTGTTAAGTGTTTGAGTTTAATTACTGGTCTGTTCAAGTAAAATTCGGTTACTAACATCTTGATTCCAATCTAACTGTAATTTCCGCTGCAGTTGGACACTCCCATTTTATTCATTTGCATGCCCCTGTATATTGATATGACAGATCTTGGGTATCTGTTTAAGGGAATTGATAAGTGATTATCAGATGGATAGATGTATTCTTGTGTTGCACTTTTCCATTTAGACTTTGTTAACTTCAAGACGAATTAAGTGCAGTGGTGATGCTTGTTTTTAAAAAAAATTATTTCAGTTAACCTTCTGATTGCAACTAACATACTCCTACTCACAGCTTTACATCTCCCCAGCAGATCTGTGCTGTCAGCCAATGACAGGTACCAGCCCAGCAGGAGACCGTGTGTATTTGCTGGCCGCCCCCAGGCCCCTTCCTGAACATGGATGAAAGGAGACACAGAAATGTTTGCCTCAATATGCAATCTTACAAACTCCAAAGTGTCAAATCAGTCACTTTATTCACTTTATGTTGTGCCCACTTGGCTATTTTACCACCTACTCACTTTGATCCTGTATTCCACAAATACATTCCAAGGTCTAATGAATGCCAGTACAGTTGTCCCATTACACAATTGCTGTAATCACATCAGATTTGCTGGTCAGAAGTTAGTTCCACTTTGAGGCTGTCACAGTTTCCTCTTCTGGTGCAAAATGTGTTTTCAAACAAGAAATGTCATCGCTGCATCATTAAACAAAATGAAAATGTCTAACCTGTTGTAAATTTATACAATGTAAAAACAATATATAGTTATTCAGCTTTATTATAAATAATGCATGACAAAAGCTTCACACTGTAATCTTGTAACATTTTTTGTAACCCAAAGGAAACAGAACTGTTAAAAATAGATAACTAAATCAAGAAACATGGTCTTTTTGTCAACTATGTTTCCCCCTTCTCCTATCCATTCACTCACCACAACCAACCCCACAAAAAACATGCATTGAATGTGTGTTTAAAAATAAAGTCATTGATCTTTGTTAATAGCTTGTTTTATTTTAAAAAAAAAATCAAACAACAGTTTATAATATTGCCTGGAAAGATAGAATCCAAAGGTCTACTTGATTAACTACACCCAATCCTTACATTGATCAAGTACTTTTTCATTTACCGTGGACTCTATCCAACCAATTAAATCTCCAAGTTATGAGTTAAATACTCAAAGATTGCTTATTGCTATAAAGTTTGCTTATATTGATATTAATACAACAAAGTCAACAAATCACATTGTTGATGAGAAAAGTTTATGGATTTGGAAAGCAATGCTGGGCTAATCGCATGATTTTTATCTGAAGTTTACAATTATCAAAGGACCGTGTTTATGAGCAAATAAGATAAAAGTAAGCATTTACTATATAGAGCTACCAGAACTTACATGAATACTTTGTTTCAGTGAGTTGAGCCTTGCTGGGTCTGAGACCTACAAGATATAATCTGGGCAAGTGATCAGGATCTGTCAGAGTCTATAAACTTTGATATATCTCAGCAGGGTGCTTTAGTAAATTTGCTAATGTGCATATTTCAATTTGAATCAACAGTTTTCAACAACTTCTGGGTCTCTCTATTTGAAAATATGCCTTTAGGTAACCTCATATGTAACTGCCAGGACTTTTAATCATGTAGCCCTCCATCCATGCATTAAAAGGCAATTGTTTCTGAATTTTTCCTTCTTAATACACTGTAGCCCCCTCTATCTGCCCCATATCAACACTATCTTTTTAATTATTTAAACATAATATTATTATTATGAGGTGTTGAAAGATCTTTCTGTATTTCTTTCAGTTTCTTTCTGCCAATGCCCCCGTCGTAGTCTCGGAAATTGTCTATCTTGGACGTTTTCCTTCTAATTAAATTTGTAGGCATGATTGCCCAAATTCTGTTTGTGAATTCAAACTCTGAAGCACTCAAGGTATGTAATAGTGTTTTCTTCTGTACGAAGTATCATGTGCAAGCATTATTATATGGCTGCTTGATTTATTAGTCTGTTAATAAGGAAGAAGCTTTTTAAAAAAAACATGCCTTACTTCAGGTTTTTTTCTGTATTCGACAAATCACAGATCAAATGTTAGGTACAGATATTTTAGTATGGTATGTCAAGTTTGGACCAGAAAGTGTGATAAGTAGGTAGTGAATTTCTCACCCACACACTGAATGTAAGAGAGACTAATATCAAGATTCCCAATGTGTTGTGCTTACCTAAATGTTGAAGAAACCGTGCAAGCATATTGTGTTGATAGTGATGACTAGAAAGGTACGAGGTGCCATCTTCTGTGTTTTGACAATCTAAACATAAATGCGAACAAAAACTTTTTTCAGTGAATGCAGTTTTTGTTCAGTTCAGTTATGCTTATAATCTACTTCAGGCTGTCTATTAATTTGGGGGGAAAGTGCATTAAGGAATAGAAACCATATGTAAGTTTGTTTGGTAAAGCAACACAGATAAGTTTGACATGCCAATTTGTTATTTCAGATAATCAGCTTGACATGTCTCCAGGAAAAAAATGAAGCTTTATTTATTTTTGATTTGTTACATTTTAGCTCTTTGTGTTTTGCAATGGCATTATACCACTCCACAAGATATGATAACATTGTAAACAGCGCTTGTATCATTTAAGCGTCTTCTTGGACATTTTCACTTTCACCTTAAAATAACAACTTGGAATTTTGCCACTTTAGGAGGTGGTGTAATTTTGTAACCCTCTGCAGTTTTTCTTTCTTTGCCTCCATAGCAGGATTTTTGAAACCAATCCAAAATATTACAATTTTTTAGTTATTTTACTTTAATTTTCTGATCACTTCTCCTGGACTATGATCTCCCAGTTGTGTTCCCATTATTTCCAGGTGTTTAGTCAAGTCACCATGACCAAACAGCTGCTCATACACCTGTCACTAGTTAAGTAGCCTTTAGACTCAACGTACAGTAAAGTCCTGCCGTTTGTAGTGGTTACATTTCCACAAAATCTCATATTTATGTAAAATCACAAGTACTTAATAATGGATGCACATTAGATGGGTTCCAGCCACCCCCAAATTTGACATTTTTAAAATAAAAGAGACAATATGAACTACATTTTTGAGTAAATCAAGACATTTTACCATAGAAATTTTGTCAATACAAGAAAATTGAACAATATAAAACTTGTCAATTACACAATATTCCAAATTACAATATCTTAATGTAAAGGTGCTGTACTTCAGACTGAAGGTGAGTGAGAGAGTGACATGGCTGATCTGGACATTTTTATGAATGGAAAGAACAATGTTACCGTTGACTGCTTTACTTCCTGCTTTTCAGATTTGTAAAGTTCTCGGTAAAGAGAAATAGCTCCATCAATTGTTCTACAAAAGGCAATATTTCTTTCCATGTTTGTATCATGGTCTATCACCAGTTTTTTTTGGTCAAATCTTCAGCTAATCTTATGTGATTTGCCATCACCTTGGGTGTGAATTGAGCCTTCTTAGGCTCTTCTTCATGCTCCTGCTCTGTTCCGGCTCATTTAATCTCATCAGTTCAACTAATTCCTCTAAAAAAAGTTCCTCATGATGAGATTGAAGCAACTTATCCATTTCATCTGTGGTCTCTCCCTTCCTACTTGTTTTTGCCAAGTCAACAATCCTGGCTATTTCAGCATCCACATTGGGGAACCCTGTGAAATCATTCATAGTCTCGGGTCAAACTTTTTTCCAGCAGGCATTTATGGCTGAAGCTCTAACTTCATCCCACGAGTACTTAACTTTGTCTCCTGCTTTGAGGATGTTGAATTCCTTCCAGCAACCATGGTACAATGCAAGTACTTTGTTTCAAATGATTAGATCATTAACTGGGATTCCCCTTTGCTGCTGGTGCTCTCTCCACTCATTGAATAACTTCTCCATTTCCTCTAACCTAACTTTTGCTCACAAAAGTTAACTTGGGGGTACAACTATCAGAAACATCAATACTGGCCCTTATTTTTTCCTGAGACTGTCTATTGTACCTGATTGTGAATGCATTGTTACTTGCACCACTTTTCAACCAATCTAAGATTAAGACTTTTTGTTCAAATGTCATCATTTTCCCTGGGATATTTTCTACTTGGCTCAGAATCACTCATTTAAAGTTAAATGCTGTACTATACCTATACTGTAAAATGCTGGTCAAGACTTACTGTATCCTATAAATCACAGCAAACTTCATACAGTTAGAAATGGCACATACACAGAGCACACTTTCTCTTCCTACATGGGAACGACAAGGCAGAAATTTTCATGATCTCTAAATTGAGTCCTTTATTTATTTCAGGACCAACACATGTTGAGGTGAGAGCTTTGAAATGTTCAATCATGATGGATAAAAGTTTGGGCCGTGGACAGCAATTGGGTTTCAAACACTTTTGCACATTAATTTGATGTGATTTATTACTGTCACACCTATTGGGATACAATGAAAAATATTGCTTCTTGCACACCAATCAGACAAAGCATACCATTCATAGAGTGCATAGGGCAGAAGGAAAGGATAGGGTGCAGAATACAGTGTTGCAGTTAACCGATAGGGTGAAGAGAAAGATCAGATTAGTGGATGACAGGACCATTCAAAGGTCTGATGGCAGCAGGGAAGAAACTGTTCTTGAGTTTGTTGATATATGTTTTCAGACTTCCACATCTTTTTCCCTACGGAAGGACATTGATGAGATTATGTCCAGGTGCATGGAGTCCTTGATTATGTTGGCTGCTTTTTTGAGGCAGTGGGAAGTGTAGGTGGAGTCAGTGGATGTAAATTTAATGGATGGACATGTAAAGAAATTCACAACAGAGAGGGTCGGTGTAAGCTGATTGTACTCACTTCTATTTCCTTTCAAAAAATTACTGAAATGTCCAGAACACCCATGTTTCAAAATCCATACATGGCATTTGCCATGACAATGCAGAGGGAATTTCACAGTGCATGTCATGACTGAGTGCTTGTTGCTGATATTATTATTGAGATAATTAAACATTTATTTTCTCTAGGCTGACAACATGAAATAAAGAAAAAATGAAAAACTTGATTTTTAACAAAACTTGTTTGCAGCCTTTATTCAAAAAGTACAAGGAGCCAACTTCAATTAAGGGAGTTTCAAATTTCTTCAGCATTCTGTTTAAGATTAGGAATCAATTATAAGTTGCTGCCACAGAAGGAATGTTTTTGTTATTTGATGCGAACTGTGTAGGTTGTTAATCAAATCTAAGATGATCTTTCAGATGGTCACAAGACAGCTGAAAATAAACATTTATTTATTAGTCACAAGTAGATTTACATTAACACTGCAATGAAGTTACAGTGAAAATCCCATGGTTGCCACACTCCATTGCCTGATTGGGCACACTGAGGAAAAATTTAGCATGGCCAATACACCTAACCAGCACATCTTTCAGACTGTGGGAGGAAATCGGAGCACTCGAACGAAACCCATGCAGACACTGGGGGAACGTGAAAAGTCCATACCGACAGTGACCCAAGCCAGGAATTGATCCCAAGTCCCTGACGCTGTGAGGCAGCCTTGCTAACCATTTTTGTTCAATGATGGGAGAATGCCAAGGAAATTTTGAAAAAACATTCATTCAAATCATTTCTGCAATTGCTGGAACTGAGCTCAAAAATCAGCCTATTCCATGTCCAATGCTACACCACATCAGAATGTTTACCATTCACAATTGGAATTCTGAATGATTTATTTAATGTTGTTAAGCCACACTCCATTCATCTATTTATTAATGTTCCACAGTTAAGCCATCACAAGTACAGAACAATCATCAGTGTGCTGTTTTTGAAATTGATAAAATTGATAAAAGTAGTCTGTTGGAAAAGAGGGACGGATGCTTCAGGGTCAAAATGTCAGATAAAATGCTGATTGAGTATGGAATCTGGTGCCAGAATACATGGAACTCCAAAATTAGAGCAAGAAAGTGATGAATCTTCACTCATGAAATGTTGCCCTGAAATAACACTGATTGACTTTTTGACATTGACACAAACCAAAAGCCCAATTCCTAGAATATTATTGTCCTCATGATTCTTGCCCATGCTTCTTTATGGATCCACTCAATATTAAACATTCTTTTCCCTTTGGAGAAATGTTTAATGGATCAAGTTATCTGTAACCACACCATTAAGATTTCCTTAATTTCCAACTAAGTATGATCAAATGTGAAACAAGTGTTTCTCTTTTCCTGGGCCTTTTCTTCCTATTGTCAAATATATCTCTCTCCAATATGTTGAAACAGAACAATGCAAACTCTGTTTCTTATTGCAATAACAAAGTTTACAAATGCATTTTGATGTGGATGACAACAAAACAGCATGACAGTGTAACTGCCTTGAATATTTGTGGTTTGCATTGCAGATTTGTTTTTTGGACTTATTTTGGTGTGAATTATTTGGCAAAAGTTATCACAATTGAGACTTCCTTGAAAAAGAGTGAGAAATAAAAACTTTAGTCAAGGAGAAAAGCTTCAGGCAAATTTGTGGAAAATGCGTATTGTGTCAGTTGCTGTGGTTTTTGCCACTCTTTTGTAAGTACTCTTCATCTGTTTTGTTGTGAGATTGTTGCCCCGTGGAAATAATCCCTATGTAATTGTGGGACCGTGCAACATCTGGTGGATCCAACATCTTCCTTACAAGTGACTGTCAACATTGGTCAAAAGATAAATGTACTCAAGCACGTAAGGCTGCGCAATTATAAAGATCGTGTTAGGAAGCGCAAGAAGAAGCAGTTATGCAAAGTTGCATGGGCCAATGGAAGTGAACTATGGTTAATATCAGGGGTGCGATACATAAAGCAAAGATACCCTGGGGATTGACACGCTGCGGGCGATGCTGACATCTAGGACATCTTGTCGCATCAGCGCTGTTGTGTTTCACCATTTCTGTCACTGTCCTGATTGATTACTCTCAGTCCTTCACTATTATATCTCTGAGAAATTCACTTCATCCCCCACATTTTTTGTTTCTCTTGCGTCTATGGTGCAGATGGCATCAACCCACACATCTGCATTGTTCACAACCCACATAGCATTGCTGCTCATGTTCCCATTGGGGTCGGCAAGACTCCTAATAGCCTTAAACTTTTCTGTTGTCCAAATTGGTGCACACAACTTGAAACTGTGGAATTAAAGTAACTGAGTTGCTCCCAACTTTTTGAAGTGTTTGGCAGTGGCGATTTTTTCCCCCAATCCTTAAAAGATAAAATAATCCTTTTACAGACCTCCACTTAAAAGTTTAATCTTGCGAAACTACATGGAACCAGTACCCAATATTACAGCAGAAGAGTAATACAGCATAAGCCAAACCACTTAAGAGAAGTTGTGACTCCATCCAGAAAAATTGAAGTGTCTTTAGAACCAAACACATTAAAATGTGTTTTGGGGTAAGCCTATTCCTTTGATTACATATGCTAAATACAGCGGTTATATTTCTGGAGCGTAATGGAGCTTTTATGATCTGTCTTGTAACACTCGAAAAAACTGTGTCAGTAAAACCACACCAAACATTTCTTCCTGTTTACAATATAATTATACTAAGTGAAAAAATTCACTTATGGTGCTGTGCCGCAGAGAAAGTTTGTCTTTGCCAAAAGATAATTCACATTTTCTTTGATTGTGCTGCTTACTTGTATATTTGTAGCTTTCTAATGTAGATTAATTTGTGTTTCTAGCAAGTTGCATGTTTTACACAGAAGAACAAGCCTTGCAATAATAAAGTATTGTTGGATAATGCCATACTTCTCTGCAAAGCATATGTATAAAATTCTGCCCTTGTTAATTAAAAAATGAAAACAATAAGCATTCCAAAAGCAGATTTATGGTAATGCGGGATGTGCTCGGCAATATCTAACTGCTGAAGATTAAACACAGAGTACTAACTAAATGAACAGGCAGAGTCAATATGCAGTGGTTTAAGAAATGTCACTATACTTCAAAGTTTAATTGAATTGGAATTGAAGGGCAGCAGTCACAAGAGACAGAAGAAAAATTATGTGTGTCTATCCGTGATTCTATTTGGTATTGATTTGTTCAGATTGTGATTTGAATGTGAAATCTTGGAGCGATGTTATGGTATTGCAAATACTGCTTTGTCCTTTGAAAACCACAGGAAAAAAGACAGCCCAATCATTATCCCTTTCACTCGAGGTCTGAAGATATTTTTGATCAATAGACTGCCAGTGTCTTGGGTCTCATGGAGTCAAGAACATTCCTAAATATAAGTGATTACAGTGATGTAGATATGGAGATGTGCATTCTTTTGGATCTCCAGATCTCTACACCCATGCTGACACTATAGTTAAGAAAGCCCACAAGTGCCTTTACTTTCTCAGAAGACTGAAGAAATTTGGCATGTCAGTCACGACTTTCATCAACTTTTACAGAAGCTTCATAGAAAGCAATCTTTCTGGCTGTACCACATCTTGGTATGTTTCCTGTCTGCCCAAGACCACAAGAAACTACAAGAGGTTGTGAATGTAGCCCAATCCATCAAGCAAATCAGTCTCCCATCCATTGACTCTGTCTACACTTCCCACTGCTTTTGCAAAGCAGCCAGCAGAATTAAGGACCCCATGCACGCTGGACATTCTCTCTTCCACCTTCTTCCATCAGGAAAAAGATGCAAAAGTCTGAGGTCACTTACCAACTGACTGAAGAACTTCTTCCCTGCTGCTGTCAGACTTTTGAATGGACCTACTTTGCATTAAGTTGATCTTTCTCTACACCCTAGTTGTGACTGCAACACTACATTCTGCACTCTTGTTTCCTTCTCTATGAATGGTATGCTCTGTCTGTATACTGTGCAAGAAACAATTATTTTCATGTATGCTAATACATGTGACAATAATATATCAGATTAAATCTGCTAAGCACCTCTGACCTGGCAACATGCCATGTCATCCTGAGAAATCTGCATGCTTGCATTAGGTTGCAAAGAAGTTTCATGACTCAAGCATATTGATACATGAAACTAGTTAAACATCAACATTGGTAATTATTGATTGGCTTCTGAATTGGAAAACATTTTAAAAATGTTTGATTGTAATGAAATTATTACATTGTCACTATTATAGACAATATTATGGATGGGGTTTTCTTAGCCATACTTGCCCCAAAACCAGAAAATTCAGCCTGAGGTCAACAGAACTTTGCCTGGTCTGCCCCCCCCCCCACCTTCCCCCGCCCCTATCTGCTATGATTCCCAGGGTGGACGGGATGAGAAAATTCCCCCCCAAAGATTTTGGACACTTCATCCACGTGCAATGGAATAGGCTGTGCATGTATAAATGGCCCATGCATCCATGTGATCTCTAGTGTACCTGAAAGAGATTGACAGAAGATTTGGTATCAGGATGACATGCGGAGAATTGGCCTATCAGGATCATATTGGCATTTAGCTGTAAACATAAAAAGATGTTAGTTTTATGAGCTGATGGATGGAGCAAGCAATACTCATGTTCCTTGTATGTGACTCATGTTCTTGTGTTGGGACCAGTCCACAGTTCCTTGTCTCAGGCTGAAAGCCAGGCACCTCCACCAGGATGAGCTGCTCTTACATTTACCACAGTAACCATGTCAGAGTGCCATTCTCAGAGGCTGAGAATAGCTACAGAACCAAATGGTTGTGTCATACGTGGAGATGAAGGCAGAAGATGGGAAGTCATGGGAAAATGAGGTTTCTAAAAAGAAATTCAACTTTCTGTACTTCAGCCATTGTCTAATGCTGCTACAGTGGCAGCATTCCAGGACTCTATCCAGTGACACTATTCATTTGAGAACATAGACAATGAGCATTGGCAGACTATTCAGCAATAGTCAAGCTTAATCTTGTCTTTATCTAACATCGACAAACATGGAGCAGAATTTCACACCCTGGCTTAGCAGACTGGCAATGGGTGTAAAATCGGGTGTAGTACCACAGCACCATTCCCAGGATCTACCAGTCTGCTCCTGACTCAAAGCAATTTTTGGTGAGGTGGCTCTGGCCCACCCAACCTTGAGCCAATTGAGACCTTGAAGTGGCAAGTTAATGATCACTCGAATGCCTCTGCTAGCTCCCATAGTGGGTGGAGGCCAGAGCTAATATGAAGCTCACCAGTCTCACTCCTCAGGCTACTAGCAGGAAAGAAGGTGGTTCTCATTTATGGTGACATCCTCAGGCCCATTTGTGGCCCCTGAGACAAGACCTGCCTATCCACAGGATTCCCCATCCTCTGACCCAGCAGTGGCTACTGCTCCTAGTGACACTGCTGGGATTGGAGAGTTGCTGACGTTTGGTTGACAGCTCCCAGAGGTGGGGCTTCCTCCTCTGATGAAGGGAAGGGGATTGGGGAGGGAGGTGGTGGTCTCATCCTGAACTGCCCTACCAAGCATTAAATGACTGTGTGGCTACCTGTCAGACTGAGAGTGTGCTCATCACCCACTGTTGCCAGGAGAAGGGCAACATCAAATCCTGCTTATGAAATTTCCTACTTAAGTCAGTCCATAGTGATTTAAGAACAGATAATTTAGCTGAATTTTCTCTTCCTAACTCAGGTTCTGTAATCCAATTATACAGTTCCTACAGTAAGCTCAGCTGAAAAGACTTAGCTCAGCACAGAGCAGGCATTCAGCCTGAGACTGTACTCGTCTGCATGGCCTGGCCACTCACTGCATAAGCTGGAAAAAATGTTTGGCAAGAAAATATTTTCTTTATTACAATGTAGCCAACACTGTGGGTTAGTAGATATGTTGAGGATGGGGTTCCTACCATCCTGTTTTACCTTTTTTTAGATGGTGCGAAATCAAGGTCAGTGCAGGGCAATGTATCAAAAAAAAAGCTACTTGAAAGTGTTTTGTTTCTGATGTTTATTTTCTTCTGTTTATCGCCTCCATTCATTCTCCATGATGTGCCATTCCTGTCCAAGGTAGCAGGCAGATAATCTACTCTCATTCACCACTGATTCTTGTGTATCAGCTGCTAAAGTTATGCGAAAATGCCCTGAGCCCATTTGATTTCCATTAATCCCTGTGAGAAGGTGCCTAACCTCCATTTAGCTCTTTCCTCAAACACTGCAGCTGGGGTCGGTAAACTAAATGTGTAAGAAATTGTACATTTATACTTCTTTCAACTGCTCCACACACAAGACAATGGAATGCCAACACTTTGTTCCTTTATCTCAACGAAAGCAGAATTTCCATCAGCTATTTCAGATTATTTCTTGTTAAAGTCAGAATAGGAGGCACCTGGCCCCATTGATGCAAAACAGAGTGCATAAAAATGAAGGTGTTTTCTGAGAAAAAGTATTGGTTGAATTATTTCATGTACATAATACACATACTAAATACATAATTTATTTGGAAATTTCCACCCAAAAGCATTTGACAGGAAGGCACATGGATCTTAAGGGAACTCCCAGTGAAATTGCCATATCTATTGCTGTGAGCAGGGTCTTTGTGCATTGATTTACTCAAACTATTTCGAGTGTTAACGCAGGGATCCCCTCAATTTTAAACATCACCAGGATGGCTTTCTTAAACTCATTGGTAAACGCGTATAAGAAAGATTTGCCTCTTTGTTTGTCTATCTGTGGGCCTTTCTCAGCTCTAGCTAAACTATTTAAACATATGGAGTTGGCCTCAATTGACTTTTATTTGTATGTGGAGGCCTTATAATGCAATAATACCCTTGCAATTTAAGTTGGACTAAAGGATACTTTAAAAATTAAAATCTTCTGCAAAGCTAGTAGTGGTCATATTGCTAATTTTTACCATGTGTTTATTATCTCCCTTGCAAAATGGTAACAGTGATGGACAGTAGTCTTCACTCCAACATCTTCATGTCAATTATTGTTTTGTAATCTTTAGTAGTCCATATGCGTATCATATTTTGGACATATTCCTAAATCCCGGCTGTTTTGATGTTTACATTTATAGATCCAAATGGAGTTAGAAAGGAATTAAACTTAATGTTCCTTCAGGCTCTTTTCTATAGCTGCAAAAATGATTTGGTCCATGACATAGCAACATGAACATAATTGAACATGCTGCATTCCCCTACCAAGAGAAAGTAGCAAGATGTCCTTTGAAGACTAATAGATATGAAAATCCACCATCAGGAAAAGACCAGCTGGTCCATCAAGCCTGCCCCACACCATGACACCTGAAGCATAATAACTAGATATTTCCTTACCTCCTGTAGCCATATAATCTCTCGGGGAAGAAAGGAAAAGCAGGGAAATACTAATAAAAATTCCTCTCCCACCACCTCAGGCGACCAAAATCTCTCCAGGGTATACATTACTTCCAAAATTACAGTCATGATAGTGGGTCAGAATTGTTCTGATGCCTACATATAGAAGAGTTTAAGATAAATGTTTTGTCCTCTCTGCCTGGACAGTGATGTGATGGAGTAGCTCACCTGCCTGTCATACCTGCCTGATTTTAATTCCATTTTTTTGGGTGGTCCTGTCAGCCAGGTTATCACCAAGACAAAAGCAAGAAGTATCCCTTTCAATCCCTTTCAATGCATTCCAGAAAGATCATGCTTATGGCCTTGCTATGTATTGAGTGATTTTCTCCACCCTGAGAAAAGAAGAAAGGGCCTTGCCAAAGTAAAAGTTTATTTATATATCAGTCACAAGTAAGGTTTACATTAACACTGCAATGAAGCTATTGTGAAATTCCCCCAGTCGCCACAGTCTGGCACCTATTCAGGTCAATGCACCTAACCAGCATATCTTTCAGGCTGTGGGAGGAAACTGGGGCACTTGGAGGAAACCCACACAGACACAGGGAGAATGTACAAACTCCACACAGACAGTGACCCAAGCTGGGAATTGAACCTGGGTCCCTGGTGCTGTGAAGCAGTAGTACTAACCACTTTGCCACTGTGCTGCCCCATTAATAATTATTAATAATTTGAATGGGGTTAAGCAGAATACTTTGCACAAACTCAAATTGGCATTCATATATGCAGGGCCAGAGGTCTGTTTTTTTTTGTTTGCCAAACCAATTTCCATGTCCTTAAACACTTTGCATGCAACAATTTGAGGGTAGCCTTTTAAAAAGCATCATAGCAACCAAAACACTTCTTAAAAATCAGAAAACTGAGGGCTTCGCTCATCATTAAAAAAAAGACCTGAAAATGCATATTTGTTTTCCAGCTTGCTAAGTAATGTGATTAAAATGTTGGAGGCACAGCAAAGGTGTCCCTGTGCTCCCTGACAGCTGTCAGAGCTATTGAACAGCACCGTGCAGCTGAGGAAAGCTTTATTGGTAAACTGTTCCATTGTGTCATGGAGGCAATTTCTCTATTTCACCCAAGCATCTGTTGCCATATTTGTGGCCGTTTTTCTTTCAGCATTGACAGCAGCAAAGATTTTGTGACACAGGCAATAGTTTTTTTTAAAATATAAATAAGAACATGTGGTCCATGATTTTTTTCCCCTCGGTTAAATGGCTGCTTTTGTCTGTGAGCAAATGAAGTAGAAAATACATTATTCAGTAGGTGTCTGCAGCTGAGAGTGGTTGGGATTTTTCCCTGTAGTATTACAGTCCTCAAACAACTCATTTCATAAGCAGGCGAAGGCCAGAGCGCCATTTTTTGATTTTCTTTTTCTGCAGTGAAACACATTTTAATCCAATTTTTATTTACCTGCTTGATATTTTACTGCAGTCTGTAAGCCAAGGAATGCCTGATTTTAGAGCCAAGGCAAGATGCAGCAAGCGCATTTTTTCCATGGCTTTGGTTGTTAAAAGTTATGCCTTAAGAGAGGTTAACTATGATTCAGAATGATCATGTTTCTTGAACTGATGACTTTGAAATGCAGTTTTGATTTTATAAGTGAATGCAACCGATATTTTCCACACAATACGGTTCAGTGAACAGTAATGTACCGAATGGCAAATTAACCTGTTTTCAGTGGAAACAATGTCGATTGGAGCTCCCGATGAACAGTGCCATAGAATCCTGAATATCCACTTGAAATGGCACTTCGGCCCTTGATTTAATCTTGAATCTGAACGTTGGCACCTCAAACAATGCAACAATCTCTCAAATTGGATGCAACGATAAAGGAACACTCGGATCTGCAATATCGAATGGGGGAGAAACAGCTGAAATCAATAAAAAGGAGGTTGACAGATCTGCAAATAATTTTAAATTATTTAATGATGCTTTGTAGGTGAACTTTCTTCAGGCTTCTCCTGCTCTAGGGCCAAAGTCCTGTTTACGCATGCAAACTTGATTTCCACCAAACTTCTGTCAACGTTTTAACCAGCGCAGCAGGAAAATCCCTGAGGAAATTTGCCTCTTTTTTCTCTTACACTGTGGCCATTTTTGCCACAGTTTGTACTGACTGGATATGATTTTTGTTGGCATTACTTTAATGGCTTCATTTTTGGGATACGTTAACATGTCTAATTTTAAATCCCTGGCAGACGCATCAGTGATTCTTTAAGGTTGCTTAAGTTCTTCTTGTCCTTCGGCAGGCCCTCATGATCAAGGAGGATGCTTCCAATCCGACTCAATGGGTTCTGAGATGCCTGTTAAGTCCAACGTGAAGTCTGCAGACTCTGCCACAGGCAAGTTTGGAGGGTTGGGAAGATGAGGTTTGGAGGTTTGTGTGTTTTTACAGATGCACCATAGAAAGCATTCTTCCTGTATGACTTCTGCTCTGCCCAAGACCGCAAGAAACTACAAAAGGTTGTGAATGTAGTCCAATTCATCACACAAACCAGCCTCCCATCCATTGACCCTGTCTACACTTACTGCTACCTCAGCAAAGCAGCCAGCATAAGTAAGGACCTCACGCACCCACTCTTCCACCTTCTTTCATCAGGAAAAAGATACATAAGTCTCAGGTCACGTAGCTACTGACTCAAGAACAGCTCCTTCCCTGCTGCCATCAGATTTTTGAATAGATCTACCTCGTATTCTCTATACCCTAGCTATGATTATAACACTACATTCTGCACACTCTAATTTTCTTTTCTATGTACAATATGCTTTGTCAATATAGTGCGCAAGAAACAATACTTTTCATTGTATATTAATATTAATGTATACATATTAATACAATGCATGTAACGATAATAAATCAAATCAAATCTCTCCAACTTCAGTTTTGCATGTTCCTGACAAAGTTCTTGATGTGCTCGGTGATAAGCCAGGGCTCCCACAGGTCAGCAGAAATGCTTGACCTCTTCAAGGCTGCTTTGAATGATCTCAACTGTTCTCCTGGGAGTCTTCTGCTGTGACCAAGTTCTGAGTAGAACAGTTGCTTCAGAGTTGTAGCATGGTTTTTCACCCAGGAAGAGGCAACACATACATTCACTGCGCAGAAAATCCTAAAAGAAATAGGAGAGACAGTCCCTACCACTCTACATGGCCCTTTTTGAACTCTCTATCTCATAGCCTTGCACTGCTATCATACCCCTTCGGTAAAGATAATTATTTAAAGTAAAGCCAAAATACTGTGAAGACCGGAATCTGAAACAAAAGACAGGAAATGCTGATGAAGGGTCATTCTGGCTCGAAACGTTGGCTCTATTCTCTCTCCACAGATGCTGTCAGATCTGCTGAGATTTTCCAGTATTTTCAGATAATTATTTAAAGTGTGTTTATACCTCTGCAATCCCCATGATTGACACTATGAAAAGTAAAATTCAAAGCAGTGAATAAATGGCCCTGACTGGTCCCTTTTGTTGCTTGTTTGGAAGAATAATTGCTTAAATTTCAAATTTAATTGACCGTATGGAAAGTAATTTTTTTCTTAAAGGAGATACTGGCTGCCCTTCAGCATTTTGTCTAACTGGCTATTCTTTTTAGTGGAACCTAGACATTCTCAGCAGACTAGATGTTTGTGGAAATATCACAGCCAAGTTTGAACATGTTCTCATCCAATGTCAGCCCCATCCCCAACACATGTTTCAACAGGGGTCATCAGGTTTGGAATCATGCCTTATTTATGCACCTTCTGGGGCCAAAGGTATTGAATATCTGACAGACCTCACTGATGGTGTGTAAATCTTGATGAAGAGTGTTGGCATTTTCTTGTTGTGGCCCAGTTGGTAGCTTTTGTGTCTGAGTCAGAAAGTTTTGTGTTTTAGTCCGACTTGAACACATAGATCTAGTGTGACACTATAGTGTAATATTGAGGGAATATTGCCCTGTTGAAAATGTTATTTTTTAGATGAGACATTAAACCAAGGCCACACCTCCCATCTCATGGGAATGCAAAGGACCTCATGACATTAGACAAAGGAAAACAGACATGTTTTCAGTTGAGTTCCAGCCAAGATTTATTCCCTGAATCAACATTACTCAGCAAATTATCCGGTTGTTACATAATTCTGTGTAGGAGCTTGCTGTGTGTAATATTTCCTACATTCCAACAGTGACTACACTTTTAAAAAGTAATTATTGGTTGTGGTAAAGTTAAGGTCATCCAAAATTCTGCTGCCCACTTCCTTAGTTGTACCAAGTCTCATTTACCATCAGCTTATTGCTCACTGACCTACAACATTTGCCTCAATTTTAGGACTCTCATCCTTGTTTCTAAATCCCTCCATGTCTCTGTCTCTGTAATCAGCACCACAATGCTCAGCAATATTTGTGCTGCTCTAATTCTGGCCCCTTGATTTAATTGTTCCATTATTGGTGGCTGTGTCTTCAACTACCAAGACCCTAAGCTTTGCAATTTCTTCCCTAAAACTTTATGACTCTCTCTCTCTCTTTCCTTCTTTACGATCCTCCTTAAGTCTTTAAGCAAGCTTTTGGCCATCTGCACTAATATCACCTTATGTGGTTTGGTGTCAAATGTGGCTTTCTAACATTTGGTAACTTTTGAGATATTTATTATATTAAAGTTATTATTATAAATGCAAATAGTTGTTGATTTTGAAAGGTGCCAAATACATGCAACTCTTGCTTTTTGAACTGTCACATCAACAGTTACCTCATAGCAATCAGGAGTATGAAGTCTAAGCAATTTTCAAATCCTGAATCCAAGGGCAATGATGGAATTCCCACACTCTTACTGCTGCCGCAGCAGATATCAGGCAATGCACACAAAACAAAGATCAAAACCAGGACACTCCTGGTCCGCCCAGCTCAGCAACTTACTAAAGAGTTTTTGAGACACTCATTCCCAACTCTTAATTGGAAATCATCAAAATGAAACTGATTTTTTCCAAATGTGCTGTCCAGGAGAGAATTATTAGATTTGAGACCTAAAATCTCTCAACAGATAAATAATATTTTGAATGATAAACCAATCTTGGCAATGTCACAGCACTGAAAATGAATGTGCTGTGTTCAGGACCAGGAAGCTGGAAAATAAGTAATTAAGCAAGAAATCATTATCAAAATCCCATACAGGCAATCAATAGCTGCAACTGATCACCTATTTCTCAAATATAGCAGCTATGCTATTGTGGTCTGCTTTGTAAGCAACATCAATTGGAATTTAGCGCTATAACAGTCATTCTTCATTGCGCCAGTTACCAGTATCAGTACCATAATGCACAAGGTAAGATCAATTTTTAAAATGCCAGTGCTGCTATTTATTGTTTTTAGAAAGAAGAATGCCTTCGGCCGCCAGGTACTTTGCAGTAGTGATTTACTCTTGTTGGGAAATAGTCAAGTATACATCATAAAATCTAATGTATTTATCATGCCAGGGTACAAAGTTGTAAAAGTGACATGCTGTCAAAATTGCAAGAAAGTTTCACATCCAAAACTGCAGATCATAAAAACCTGCATGAAAACGTGACTCATGACACCAGATGGACGTGCTTATACATCACTGAGCAGAATGTACGATTTCTTCCAGTGGAGGTGATATACAATCAAATTTTAGTTGCAGCAAAGTGCTGCATGAGTTCACACACAGCTAGATTGTTCCTGACATTCCAACCTTGCTATGATATTCATCAGCAGCATCTATGACAATGGTAGCAAGATTGTGAGTAACAATGTAACTACTGTGTGGATGTATCTTTTCTTTCAATGCATCTTAGTTTATAAATATTAAAGCGAAAGAGGAGTGGAGTGGAGGAGTTATGAGTCCACTCCATTATTGTGTTGGTAATCTTTGAAGAAGACTATGTGGAATTATATATATGAACATAACATTATATACATATATATATATACAAACACACTTGTGTGTAATATGTATATATAGATACACATATATGCATATCGATTATTGACATTTTCACACTGTAAGAGAAACATATAATTGAACCTTGATTCAGTAAACCTTATTCAACTATTAGATTCACACAGCATCTACTTGTTGAAGTAAGTGTCTTAATCTATATTCAGTCCACTTTTCACTGAAGTCATACTGGGAATATAGAGACATCACTCACTTATCTGCAAAAGTGAAAAAATATGCAGAAAACCAAAGCTTTCAAATTCAAATGTCTGCCCTCTTTCAAACTGATGTTCTTGTCAGTTTACAAAAACATTTAACACCCAAAAGACAGTTCTCAAGGCTGAGGGCAATTTACTTTTTCTTGTGCATCTATCAAAATGCACAGGTTGTTTTTTACATTTGCAATGTTAAAATTAATATCATTTTTTGAAAAGGGGTATTATTGCTTTAATTGCAAGTAATTGTGAATTACTCCAATATTGGTTGCAATCAATGTTTTGGAAATTAATGTAATTCACCCCGGTAAAGGCAGAAGTGGCTGGTTGGGAGATAGTTAGAACTTGATTTTTGACACTTTAATCTCATCTAAACCAAACCCACCCATAAACGACCACCATTATTCTAACTTCTGATCTGACTACAGAGTGCAGTGATGTGAATAATCCTCAAGTAAGATGTTTCATTTCATTTAGGTTTAGGCTACAGTGCAGTGTAAGAGATGTTTTTAAAGAAATTATGCAGGCTCCCTTACTGGACTTCCTCACTGCTCTCCAAACTAAAGAGGAACCTATTTTTTAATTACGTTTTGAAAAAGCCAGATGGTCCCACCTGCAGTCTTATTTAAAATGTACTTCTAGGAGTGAAAGAGAATGCTGTCTCCTGACAGCTCGAATAGGATTCACAGTTACTGGTTGTCTTGCATTATTCCACCAGTGTTGTTGCCACTGATTGGAATTAAATAGGCAGAGCAGCACAGAAACATCAAATAAATATTGCAATATTTCTGTAAAGAAAATTTTCAAATAAATTTCAATGTGTATGTGCTTAATTCAGTACTGCTGTAATCCTTTATAAGATTGGGAATTAAAAGGTATGAACATCACTGAATCTTAATAAACAAACAAGAACTATAATTTGCCATGGATTGTTTTTATTTGGATAAGGGGTTATAAAGATTATAAAAATATCTACTTACATCTCAGCAAAATTACTAATTATTATTTAACAAATTAGATTCATCCCAAAATTTGTTTGTGTAGTGCTGATATTTTCAGTGGAGATGAAAATTGGTGAACTCTGGAGGGAAGATGCAACACATGTTGAACATCTTAACTTTAAGGTCATTAAACTTTGTGTGGCACTGCATTCAGGTCCCCGCAGCTACACTGCTGGCATTATCCATGACAGCTTTCTGTTCTTGCTGCCTTTGCAATGCCTGCCTGGCGAACCCGAATTCGATGATCAGCCGTGATCAATATGAATGGTGGAGCAGACTTGAAGGGCTGAATGGCCTACTCCTTCTTCTTGGTTCCCTCTGGGTAGAGGACCTCTCTCCTCCTGTGTGCCTCCTGCACTATGGCCTCCAATGCTGCATGACAGAGCTTCAAAATACAGCATTCCTATGTCATTCCACAGTCAAATGGCTTTTAGATTAACTTCTAGATCTTGCTTCTTAAAGAAGTGCAGCTTGGCTTTAAGTAGTACAGGCGAGCTTGAATCTGTACTACCTCATGATTTTTCACCTCAGTTCAGGCACCTAACCACTCAACAGTGCACTCAGTGCTGGCTGTACGCTACAATCATTTCAATACTCAGGCATTATAAAGTCTGTGTGGAATGGAAGGAACA
This sequence comes from Carcharhinus amblyrhynchos, assembly GCF_965287045.1. Classification (NCBI taxonomy): domain Eukaryota; kingdom Metazoa; phylum Chordata; class Chondrichthyes; order Carcharhiniformes; family Carcharhinidae; genus Carcharhinus; species Carcharhinus amblyrhynchos. The sequence continues at coordinate 94,030,761 of NC_137326.1, read as the reverse complement.
GGCACAGCTTTAAGAACATAAGAACATAAGAACATAAGAAATAGGAGCAGGAGTAGGCCATCTAGCCCTTCGAGCCTGCTCCGCCATTCAGTAAGATCATGGCTGATCTGTCGTGGCTCAGTTCCACATTCCCGCCCTCTCCCCATAACCCTTAATCCCCTCTCTTATCAAAAACACATCAACCCGCGTCTTAAAAATATTTAGCGAGGTAGCCTCCACCACTTCAACGGGTAGAGAATTCCAGAGATTCACCACCCTTTGAGTGAAGAAGTTCCTCCTCAACTCCGTTCTAAACCGCCCCCCCTTTATCCTGAGGCTGTGCCCCCTAGTCCTACTGTCTTTATTGAGCGGGAAGAGTCTCTCCACCTCTGTCCTATCCATCCCATTCATCATCTTATACGTCTCAATGAGATCTCCCCTCATTCTTCTGAACTCTAACGAGTACAAGCCCAGTTTATTCAGCCTCTCCTCATAGCTCAACCCCCTCAACTCCAGTATCAGCCTGGTAAACCTCCTCTGCACTCCCTCCAAGGCCAAAATATCTTTGCGCAGGTGCGGCGCCCAAAACTGCACACAGTACTCCAGCTGCGGCCTCACCAATGCCCTATACAGCTGCAGCAAGACCTCCCTACTTTTATATTCAATCCCCCTCGCTATGAAAGCCAGCATCACACGGCAATCCCTACGGCCATTTTCAGCATCTACCCAATTTTACCATTGGTTTTTCACTTTACACAATCATAAAATTCTCGGAAAAATCTTTTTTGCCTTGAGATAGCAGCTAATCAGGAGGCAACAAGGAATTAGCTCCCCATGAATTCCCCTTGGCTATGGCATTTCAGTGGTATGGGCTGGAATTCCCCCCAAAAAATTCTTAAGTGTCGAATTTGCATGAAAACTAGTTATTCATGCTGATTAGCAGAGGGGCCAATACCCGGACGGGGGTGCTGGTGGGGGTGCTTAGATTTAAGTTAAAGGGCAGGTGATTTAAAGGATATTTGAAAAAAATAGGAGGGTGGTGAGAATCTGGAATTCACTATCTTAAGGGGGGTAGAGGTGGGAACGCTCACAATATTTAAAAAGTCTTTAGATGAGCATTTGAAATGCCATAGCATATAAGGCTGTGTGCCCAAGTGCTGGAAAATGGGATTAGAATAAAAAGGTGTTTCATGGCCAGTGCAGATACGATGGTTCAAAGGGTCTCTTTTTGTGCTGTAAAATTCTATGGCTGGAAATTTCTGGCCTTTCTGCCGGTGGGATCTTCCGGTTACGCTGACAGCAAGCGCCTGCTATGGGTTTCCCGGCGGTGAGCGGTGCACAGAGTGGGAAACACCCTTGACAGTGGTGGGATCGGAAGATCCCACTGTCGACCAGACTGTTTCTGATGCTATGAAACACACCGCAGGGGTCATGAAAAATTCCACCCTACGATTCTATCAGGGAGCTACCCCAGACAGATGCACACTGACTAGCAACCAATGCAATTCAATGGTTGCAAGCTCCTGATTAAAAAACATAAGTGCATATGTAGTCTGCAGGAAACTAGAGAAAAAAAAACTCACTTGATGTCATAATGATCAAGAACAGTGGCAACAAGAGCTAAAAACACTATGCAAACCAATTTGCAAGAAGCTGTTAGTCTGAACACAGCATCTAACATGTATTGAACTGACAGACTCCTGTGTGTCAAAGCTTAAGAACACAAATTGCCAAAGAGTCATTGTTATGTCTGAATTAGAAGTTGTATATAATGAGAGGAATGAGAGTGATTTTAGGTCGGAATGCTGTACTTGGATCAGATTATGTTTCAATCAGATAATTGTGCATCTGGAGCCAGCTCTGTTTGCAGAATGACTTGACTGCCAAGCCTATGAATTTAGTGGGGCCTTCTCATCAACAGTTTCAGCTTAGTTTATGTACTTGATCGGTAACATTTTGACATCCCATTTTCCGTGCTGCCAGCCTGATAGTCTGCTGTGATTTTGGTTTGAAATGTAGACGACCTTGACATTTCATTTTCTAACAGAGCGGTCTTTAACTAAAACCACCCAGAGGGCACCAGTGTGGATGATGTAATGTGTGAGGTGGACAGTTATTGGATTCATTTTATTTTTAAATTCCAAACATCCGGATCTCAGATGTTCTTAATCTAAAGAGTGAAAATAAAAAGGCCACAAGCTGAGCGAGATCAGAATGCTTCTTAGATCATTGTGATACTTGAACAACTCGGATCACCCTAAAGAACACATGTCTATGAATCACTCCGTTCCCAGCAAGCTACAGTTGGGCAGAGGCCACTTTCGTTCCTAACTACTTCCAGGGAATAGATCAAAAATTGGAAAAAAAATACGTGGCGTCACTTGACTCACTCTATTTTCACTGCAACTTGCTGTTCGTGAGCAAACAAAGAAGGACACTTCATTATGTGGTTTTGAATAGGAAAGGGATTTAATTCAACAAACTATTATTCTTTTGCACTTGAAGAAATATTGGATGTGTCTCTCTTAGATTGAATTTGAAGGGACAATTTTGGGACCAGGATGGCGACATCTTGACTGACCACTGGCATTAATGGTGGAGAATAATGGACCTTTAAAGCCTTCTCTGTATGTATGTTGTTAGCACCCAGATCTACTTTGAAATCACCTCACATAATCCTTTCACTGCCATTGTGTTGTCAGACTGCTTGCCCGCCATACAGTCTTGGATAAGCTTCAATTTCCTCCAGCTAAACATTAGGAAGACCAAATCAATTGTCTATACCCTTGCTCCCATTTCTATCCAGAATCGTATAATTATAGAAGAGTACAACACACAAGAAGACATTTGGTCCATTGAGCCTGTGCCAGGTCTTTCAAAGAGCAATCCCATTAGTTCCGCTTCCCCACTCTTACCCCATATCCCTGCATTTTTTTTATCTTTCAAATATTTATGCAATTGTGTTAAGAAGGCTGATACTGAATCTATATTCACAACCCCAAAATGCAGTGCATGCCAAGTTCCAACTATCCTTTGCAATTATTTTACCAATTACCTTAAATCTGTGCGCTCTGGTTATCAACTCTTCAGCCATTGGAAATAATTGCTCTTTATTTGCTTTATCTAAACCTTCCTTGATTTTGAACCCTCTATCAAATCTTCCCTTAATCTTCTGCGCTCTAAGGAGAACAACAATAATTACTCCAGTCTATCCATGTAATTGTGACCCCTCTTCACTGGAACCATTCTATTAAATCTGCTCTGTACTGTCTCCAAAATGTTAAGTCTGTCCTAAAGTATGCTGCCATGAATTTGACATACTGGATATTAGCAGGGCCAAGTTGAGGGTAGTGGCAATGTAGTGTTCAGGTTTCTGTGCATACTGTGGAACCTGAATGACAAGCCTGGCATCTAAACAAGTAGGGAGAATGCTGAAGAGAACTGAAGAACTAGATAGGTCCATTACAAGCCCCTGGAGAAGGAGGCTGATCCTTGGGGAGAGGTTCAGATCCCGGTGTTGGGGGCTGTCATTCCCAATCAGAGGTCAAGTCCTATTCTGCAGGGTGATGAGTTGGGGTGGGGGGGTTGCGTTCCAATCCCAATCTGGAGTAGTGAGAAGTTGCTGACCAGGGGGTCTTTGTTTCATGGTGGAATGTAATGGCGACCGAAGTAGGGGGCCAGCTGAGTATTACTCCTGTTCCTCCTGGCTCATTAGTAGTGTTATAAAGCTTTGTTCCTTCTCTCTGAATCTATTCAAGCCTCACAGAATTTATTGGGTCTCCTGAGGATTGGGAAACCTGGCCATTCAGGGTTAGCCTGTAAAACAGATTAAATTTGAGGCTCACTGACATATTTAAATTACCAATTAATCTGCCTCCTGTCAACACTTTGGCTGCCTGCCTCTTGTTCTGTCTCTCAAAATGTGGAAACAACATGTTGGTGTCAGTGTTCAGAATTTAAAATTTCTACTCACACACCACCCATTTTTGTTTGTTAAATTCCTTCCAATGCTTGAACCAGGGCCAAACTCTAGCCACAGTCTCAGGCTGAGCCAGAATGTTTACAACCTTGAGCCCTATCTGATCCTAAGCTAATTTCTAACGACTTATCCCCTCCATCAAAGGACTGTCTACTCCCACCTCCATTAAATCACCTGTCTCTGTCCCAACTCAACCCAACTGCAGGTGGAGTGTTTTTTCATGTGTTTTCATCACCTTTAGAGTGAGTTACACCTTGCTGGCCTCCTACCACCCAGTGTCTTTATACTTCAGCTGCAAACTTAACTTATTCCAACTTACATTGGTGTTTGATTCAGTAATGCCGATAACATTTAAATTTAGCATTGCCATTCTTTAGTTAATATACACACAAAGTCTTGCCCCTCCTTATCATTGTACCTATTTTCAGCAATGCGAGTTCCCTTCCCCACATCCACCATCTCCATCTCCCTGCCTACCTGGGTTCTTTCCCTCTTACTCTGGTTTCTTGTGTACCTCCTATATTATGCCTTCAGCTATCTATGCCCATGCTCTGGAATTTCCTCACCAAATCCCCACTCTCCCCTCACCTTGCCACCTCCTTCTATTCTTTCAAGCAACTCTTTAAAACAAATTCCATCAAGTAAAATTTCTGGTGACTCCATTGGTTCTTTCATTTCACCTTTGCATGCATCCTTTCAGACCCTAGCACATTACTTTCCTTCAATTTAACTCACAATTATCCTACTCTACGGGAAAAAGATCCAAAAATCTGAGGTCATGTACCAACTGACTCAAGAACAGCTCCTTCCCTGCTGCAATCAGACTTTTGAATAGACCAATCTTGCATTAAATTGGTCTTTCTCTACACCCTAGCTATGACTGGAACACTACATTCTGCACTCTCTCCATTCCTTTTCTATGAACATTTGTTCTTTCAATCCCCGGAAGACTAGAGGGTTTCAGTTCAGTCAGGCGGCATGGTCAGTGCAGGCTTGAAGGGCTGAAGGGCCTGTTCCTGTGCTGTAATTTTCTTTGTTCGTTGAATGGTATGCTTTGTCTGTATAGCACGTAAGAAACAATACTTTTCACTACATATTAATACATGTGACAAAAATAAATCAAATCCAATCCTAGCTATGACTGTAACACTACATTCTGCACTCTCATTTCCTTCTCTATGAAGGGTATGCTTTGTCCCTATAGCACGCAAGAAACAGTACTTTTCACTGTATGCTATTACATATGACAATAATAAATCAAATCAAATCAAACACTTCCCTATTATTTATTGTATTGTCCTGCGTTTTGCAAAAATAATGACTGCAAAACTGTTAGTGTTTGTCAATATAACACTACTGAAATTGACAGCAACTTTGGGAGTCGGTACATGTGCAGAATGAGGCTGAAATCCAGAAGTTGTTTTCAAAGTATGCTTCTCTCCTATTGTGTAACTTCCCAAGCAATTCGGAAATGACAAAAACTTCCACTTTTACACTATTCAGCTTGCTGTAAAAGCTTCTGATTAAAAAAACCTTGTTCAGTGAGAGGTGGGTGGGTTTTAAATGGCAAACTAAGTTCATAATTACTGTGGAACATTGTCACTGGTCCTGAGAGTATCAGTATTTGTGGAGTATCATATTTCTCCATTATGATCAAAAAATATTCCACATATTTTTAATATATATTTTTATAAGTTTGGTTTCAATGTTCTAGTTTCTGTATTGATCCAGAATCACAATCATTTATTGTGCTTTCTGAAAAGTTAAATTCAAAGTGAAGTGAGTCAGTGCTTTTAATGTCCTGATTTGCTGTCTGACAGAATACTTCAGTGTGATTGTCTACTTCCCTGCTTGTTAACATCACTGTTGCTGGACACCCTGAGATCCCTTCGACTTAATGCAATATCTAAATTGCATTGGGAAAGGAAACTTCAGTGCCACAGAGATCAACAGATCTTGTGGGCAGCCAGCATTGAGGTCAACAGTGAGAACAGTTGCATTGTCTGAAGCTGCAAAATCTAGACTAATATCTCTCACCTCTCTTTAACCAGTCCAGGATTTATCTCCTCCCCAGCATCGCTAACTTCATCCAGCTGCATGTCCCCTTTTCCCACAGCATCTAACTTTATACCTTCATTGAATTAGATTATTGATTTAGCAGTAATTTTGCAGTGAGTTGTGGGCAGTTTGTGCCATGGATTCATGCCCACCAAGTATTGTGCTGTGAGGTTCTAAATTCACCACACAGGGCTTCAACATCTCTCAACATCAGGAGAAGTGGCAAGGAAGATTTATTCAGCTTAGAATTGCATCAACATATAAATATCTTTCCCATACAAAGTAGGTGCCACAATCCCTCCAATCTGCTATTTTAATTGTCCCCAAAATATTATCAGAATTCACAGTTCAAAGAGCAAAGCAACAAAAAGAGATCAATAAAATGTTACAAAGAGGAAATTTCACTGGGATTCCTCATTATCCCAGTAATGAAATTACAAAGTAGAGGAATTCCCATTAGGTGAGTACACCATTATCCACTGTGCCATTAACCATTTCAGTCCGAACTATTGGACAAATCAGTGAGATACAGACAAGAGCAGTGTCTTGTGAGATGGGATTATAACATTTTTGCCAAGTTCTGTAACCTATAAACCTGGCCTGTGTGGCTACATTCTGGGAGTACTGCTTCACTGAATTTGCTCTTTTATATGAAATAGACAATAGCACTATACTGATTTTTTAAAGTAATTTTATTCATTAATTAGAGATGTAGGAAGAGGGGCAAAGTGATCAGTTCTAAACATTTGATTTGATTTATTATTGTCACAGGCATTAGTATACAGTGAAAAGTATTGTTTCTTGCATGTGATACAGACAAAACATACCATTCATAGAGAAGGAAACGAGAAATGCAGTGTTACAATCATAGCCAGGGTGTAGAGAAAGATCAACTTAATGCAAAGTAGGTCCATTCAAAAATCTGACAGCAGCAGAGAAGAAGCTGGTCTTGAGTCGGTTGGTACGTGACCTCAGACTTTCGTATCTTTTTCCTGACGGAGAATGTCCAGGATGTGTGGGGTCCTTAATAATGCTGACTGCTTTGCCAAAGTAGAAGAAAGCATAGACCGGGTCAATGGATAGGAAGCAGGTTTGTGTGATGCATTGGGCTATATTCACAACCTTTTGTAGTTTCTTGTGGTCTTGGGCAGAGCAGGAACCATGTCAAGCTGTGATATAACCAACAAGAATGCTTTCAATGGTACATCTATGGTGCACGTGGACATGGGAGTAGGCACAAGACACTTCATAAATACATTCATTTTAATTATGTGCTATTGATCTCAGTACCATGCCTTTACAATTTACCTTGCAAGGACACCGTAGACTCTTTAGCTGATACTGCAGCCTCCCACTCAGAAAACATGGTTTAATCTTTAACCTTAAACAAATATCTTAGGGGTTGTAACATCAGCCTAGCTGTTAGGCAGCACTGCAATTCTGTTTACAAAAGGTTTTTGGAAAGAATCAGAACCAAATTGATTTTGATTAGCCCTCAATCACCTTTTGTTTGTTTTAAGGCTGTTTACATTCTGGTGATGCAGAAAAGTCTTTCAATGACAAGGTATAATGTGGAGGTACAAGTCTGGGGCATTATGACATAGGTCAGAGAAGTGATTAGCAGAATCTATCCTGTTTAAATAATTACATTATACTGTAAAATTTATGGTCAAATTACTCAATCCATTTTAATTTATAAATCAAAGATTGGATATTAAAATATTTGACACCTTGGCAATAAATAGAAATTTGAATTATTCCATAAACTTTTGTGTAAATTGATCAACATTATATTTTTGCACTATTTTCCAGACTGAAAATGGCATAAGTCCAAATCTTTACACCTCACTAACATCCCCACACACATTGAAATTGTTCTAGTGCAAAAATATATTGATCTGGCTATGCATTTTATATGGAAACTATTAACTGAATAAAAAGTAGCTACCCGATTAGGCTAAGCAGCACCCTGGAATGATATTGATCCAATGCTTTCTGCTTTGCTTTCTGCAGTGAAAAATGCTGTTACTATGGTATTCTGTCTTTACACAAGGGCCACCTGCCAAATACAACTTTATAACAAGATTCTAATTCCTTACAGGAGGAAACCCAAAGTGAAATTGACTAAGTTTTCTAATAGTGAAAATACTGTTAACACATCAATATTCAAAATGACTGATTACTACTTTGACTTTTTACCGAGCAATTTCCTTTTAAGATTTTAGGCTGCATTTTTCCAGGTTCTAGCCTTTCCTCTTGTCCAGCAACAATTGCAACAGCACTGATTGCAATTTCAGATAATCTGTGCAGTACCATTGCACATTAGCTGCAATACATCAGTGAAGACATTTACAATATACAGTGACAACTCAGCAGGCTCAGATCCCCATTCACTTCAAGTGGAATGGCACACAGGGGGCCCAATTTTACAATGGGCATGAAAACACATTCAAGTCGGGTGTGAGGCCATTATCGTGATCCGTGCCTGCATCCGTGCAGATGGCCACTTTACCAAAACCCAGGAATGGCCGCGATCCGCTTCGCTCTCAAAATGGGCATGCATTTGAATTGAATTAATGAACTGCCCTCCCAATTTTATCAGCATTTCCCCCTTTACCACTGCGTTTGCCAATCTGGAACCGCGCCGTAATGGACCTGCTAAATAAAAGCCTGAATCAAGCGCTCCAACAGCTCTCTGACTCAGATCGGTAGTGGGGGGAGGGAGAGAGGCTGGTCAGGTCATTCTCTAGTTGGAGGGGGGAGGAGGGCAGTGAGGCCAGATCGTTGTCTGGTTGGAGGGGAGGGGGAGGAGGAGGAGGTGGATCAGGTGTGTTTCTGGGGGGTGGGGGAGGGTTGATCGTTGTCTGGTAGTGGGGGGTGAGGGATGATCTTGTCTGGTGGGGAGGGAGGAGGAGGCAGGTCAGATGTTAGTCTGGTGGGGATGGGGAGTGAGGCCAGACCATTCTCGGGGGGGTGGGGAGTGAGACAGGTTTGTTGTCGATGGGGGGGGGGCGGGGATGGAGGGGGGGTGGGGGGGGGGTGAGGTCAGATCGTTGTCTTGGGGGGAAGGAGGAAGGCGGGTAAGATGTACCTCAGGGTGGGGGGGAGGCAGTTGGATCTCTGGTGGGGGGAGCAGATGGATCTCTGGTGGGGGGGCCAGATGGATCTCCATTGTGGGGGGCAGGGGGGTCTGCTGCCACTCTGCGGGCGATCAGTGGGGAGCGAGGGGGCAGTCGTGGCGATCTGTCTGGGTAGTGGGAGGGTGGGTAAAGGGGACATCGATGTATGTGGGTAGTGGTTGGGGAGTGGATAATGGGGACAGTGATGTTTGTAGACAGTGGGAGGGGGTGGATAAGGGGGACAGCATTGTATGTGGGTAGTGGCGGGTATGGATAAGAGGGACAGTGATGTGTGTGAGTAGTGGGGGTTGAATAAATAGGACAGTGATGTGTGTGGGTAGTGGGAGGGGGTGGATAAGGGGGGAGCAGTGGTGTGTGTGAGTCGTGGGGGGTTGATAAGGGGGACAGTGATGTTTGTGTGGGGGCCTTCGCTCTCGCTTTTCATTCCCGGGCCGCTTTCTGCCTTCTGCGGCTTGGGAGTGATCTGATACGGGCGTGCTTTTTCAAACTTTTTTCTAACTGTGCATGCACAATTCAGAGCTCCGATCGTTTTGGCAGCGTTAAGCCCCACCCACAGCGCGAATGGAACTGGAGATGGCTGCGTGCGTATGGGGGTGCCTGAACGCAGATTTCTAATTCAGATCTGCATTATGCCCAGATTCGGCACTTAGAATGGAAATGGTAAAACCGGGCCCATCAATTCGATTTGTCAATTCTGCAGACAATATGCTATATAGATCTAGAAAAAGATCCACTTCCTGTTCAAGTCAATGAAAAATAAAATGTGATAATACTTAGGTAACCAAAATGCATCATGTGGGAGAAGCAGAAGAGTATTTTCTTTATATTTATTGCTGAGATGTCAAATATTTTAATATTCAAACTCTCATTAATAGTGTGTTTGTTTCTTTGACATTACCATAATCAAATAATATATACATACACACAGGATTATTATACTTTAACAGATTGGGAAGGTCATACAATGTTCAGCCATCACTGACATTTGTAAGGCCAAAGTTTTGATATTAACACCATTATTCTTTGCCCAAACACACACAGACAACAAGCAGGAGTTAGTTTGGTGTGGTGAATTAACATGTAAAAATGAAGCACGTAACCTCAATCATCCACATTACCACCCATTACTGTTTTAACGCTGACAGGTTTCGAGGTATCTGATTTTCTTGCCCCAGAGAGGCAGGACACTTCAACAATAGATTTAAACTACCTGTGTTGTTTGATCATCTAGTATCCCAAATGTTTCCATTTAGCTGTGCAGAAGTTAACATCTTAAGTTTAGGGCAGGTGACAGCCTAGTGGCATTATCACTAGACTATTAGTCCGGAAACTCAGCTCATGTTCTGGGGAGCCAGGTTCGAATCCTGCCATGGCATTTTGTGAAATTTGAATTCAATAAAAAATATCTGGAATTAAGAATCTACCAATGACCATGAAACCATTGATGATTGTTGAAAAAAATATCTGGTTCACTAATGTCCTTTTGGGAAGGAAATCTGCTGTGCTTACTTAGTTGGCCTATATGTGATCCAGAGCCACAACATGGTGGTTGACTCTCAACTGCTGTCCCAGGGCAATTAGAATGGGCATTAAATGCTGGCTAGCCAGTGACGCCCATGCGCGCGAATGAATGAAAAAAAACAATAATTTAAAGGGGCTGGGCATTTAAATTGCTCATAAACTCCAAAACAAATAGAGTATACATTGCTTGTGGGCGTGGAAGGACAGGAATGCTGCCCACGGACTCTCAAGAAAACATTTAACCTCCTCGCTGTTGATTGTGGCTTCTCGCTCCATCTTCCTGCGATCACTGGTCACACCTTCCCTCTCAACCTCCGCTCACAGCCAACTTCCCTCATCATCCCCACCCCTATACTGCGAATGAAGACCTTTCTAGCTTCCAACTACCAGGGAATATTCCCAAGGCCTTTTGCCTCATTTCAAATTACCTGGATGCAGGAAGGAAATGGAAGAAAAACATGTGAATGTGGTTTTGAGGTAACGTTAATCTTGTCTGCCATGTACCTGGCCTTGCTCTTCAGATATTTTCAGCATCCTCCCAAATGCTATTAACCTCACTATAAATATTGGGTCCAAAGTCATAGAATCAGAAAATCCCTACACACAGAAGGAAGCCATTTGGCCTATTGAGCCTCCACTTTCACCCAGGCTTAATCCTCCAACCCCACGTATTTACCCCACCAATCCCCCTGACACTAAGGGGCAATTTAGCACAGCCAATCAAACTAATCTGCACATTTTAAGAATGTGGGAAGAAACTGGAGCTCCTGGAAAAAAACAGAGCACCCAGAGGAAACCCACGCAGACATGAGGAGAATGTGCAAATTACATACAGACAGTCACCCTAGGCTGGAATTGAACCTGGGTGCGTGATGCTGTGAGGCAGCAGAACTAACCATTGTGCTACTGTCCTTAACCAATCATTGAGCTAATGTACAATGACAAACATCTGTTGACAAAATGCTCCTTTTGTATTTGCAATCAACAACAAAATGGAGTAGCGTTGAAATGAGCATGTTTGTTTTTGTAAATATAATAAGGACAGCAAAGGGATGAAAAGAAAATGACTGACAGAGATGCCTCTGTTTAATTTCTTGTTGTCTAAATACTTCCATTAAGCATTATCAGCAAATGAAAAGTCTTATATTCCATTATCCATTTAAAGAAATGTATCAATTGTGAACTGTCTGCTGCAATAGCAATTATCCTACCACTGGTGTCAAGTTTTGTTGAGAGATTTTGTTGAAAACTGAGTAAATCTTATGTTGTGAAATGGTCTAATTCATTCTCATCATCTCTTGAAGAGAATCATTCATCTAGTACACTGGCTCAGTGAGTCATGAGATTAAATGTCAAATTTCAGCCTCTCAACTGTCAAGTCAAATTGAGCCTAGCAGAAGAATCCGAAGATAATTCTGTAGGAGATTCAGGTTGAAGTGTAACATGGAACTTGCTTGTGTATGTGCAGTGCTGTGTCCTCACCATGTAAAGACAAATAATATTCTTTACTGTGATAGGCGTAGAGTGATTTGTAAGCCAAGACTGCTGAAACCAAATGCACGTTCATTCAGAAAATATCTTGACCGGGATTCTCCCAAAAAAAAGTCGTGCAGGAAAATGGGGATAAATATCACTTGTATTTTTAGCATGATTTCCAGAATGAACCTCCGACATCTGTGCATCACAGATTGCCCTAGTGTAATTCACTCTGGAAAGAAGTGGCCAGGGCCTATTGTCACTTGAGAAGCTGGCAGTGTAGTGCTGAGCGGGCCACTGTGCATATGCCAATGTCAGTGTGGAGATTGTCGCATGTGCAGCGTCTGCACATTGCTGGCCTCCAGATTGCTAGCTAGCTCTGCAACCCCCTGTCACTGGTCTTCCAAGCCCCCACCCTGCCCCACATCATTGGCCTCCCACACCACCTTAGGCAAGCCCTAATGACTCATTCCACCACTCCTCCTCCCCCTGCCAGATCCGATCTCTCCATTTCTTCAATTCACCCTGCCGCTGGACAGTCCCGGTCCCCCCCCAACCCCCCAGTCAGTCCCACTTCCCTCAACAATCCTGATTCTCTGGAGACAGCCCTGATCGCCTGTCTTTCCTCCCTCCAATCTCAATGCAGAGTGGCAGCGGGTCCACTCCACCTCCACCGATCATGCCCCCCCATAGGCACTCCAATAGTCCCCCTTGTCACTGTCCAATGCCCAGTGGGCAGTGCCAATGTGCCCATTAGGCTGTAACAGTTTGCCCCTTGGGCAGTGCCAAGGTGCCAGGCTGGCACTGCCCAAGTGGACCTCCCTTATCCCAATGTCCCCGTGGTTCTCATCGGCCTCTCTTCCTGCCAGTGGGATTGGGCCACCTGTTCCCTGTTAGCGGGAAACAGAAGTAAATCCCGCTGTGGAGAACCACTCTCGGTAGATAGGGGAAAATCGTTATCAGGCCCACAGAATTCAAACCCGGGCCCACTAAAGAAATGCAAATGAAGATTTCCATATTGTCATCAGCTCTGTGCCGATTTCCAGGTCGAGTTGATAACATTGGAAATCTTAGTTGAAGAGACTTGCGGAGGCCATGGCTCCCAACAGGAAGCTGTTGTGCTGATGTCGCCTGGCCCACTATGCTACTAGAGCAGTGCAGCAGGCTGAGAGAATCTCCCCCTTATTTTTGAATGCAAAGAAAACCACTTCTGTGGAATTGGGTTACATCTCCAGTGCAAAGGAATTATGCCTACCACAAATATATGTGGAAGCATTGTGGCACAGTTGGTAATGACCCTACATCTGAGCCAGAAGCTCTAGGTTTACATCCTACCCCAGGACTTGATGGCCAAGGGAGGCGCATTTATAACATGGTCAAACAGTTTTGAGTGTATCAACCTACTAATCCTTCGAAACATGCCAATGGCTGTTAGTAAGAGCAGGAGAGACTCCTAGTCAGCTACACTTGATGTGGATTGGTGCCCCTCAAGCTATAAGATTCTGGAGGCAGACCAGCGACCTGTTCCAGAGAAAATTAGCTATGGAAACAGATGGAAGTCTGCCTTAGTGCACCATTAGCTGCACAATGAGAAATGGAACAAATACGTGTCCTGATCTGATCAAATTTCCTGGTCTGAAGATCATGGCACTTTTTTGACAGGCTTTCCGGATTCTGCCAGGGGCCCACCCCAGATGTGACATAACACAGCCAACATCTTTCTATCTGCCAAGTTGTTTTACTGACCCAAGTGCAGAGACTGTAAGTATTAACTTGGCTCAGATGAGGACGCTTATTAACTATCTTTGTTGCCTGGCTGTAGGGAAGGCAAGCAGACTTGTTGGGATTGATATGGAAAATGGATACTCAGGAGGACTCAGGAAACTCTTCGGGAAAAACTGGCCAGCAAAACCCAATACAAAGCTTAAATTTTCTTCCAGCCTCAGTTCAAACCCATTTGGAAAACTAAGGATCTATCCACTGAGAAAACACATTTTCTATAAAGAGTCACTGGTTTGGATTTTGAACTATAAACAAAAATGCACACATGTTGTTAATCTTTGTCTGATTTTATCTGATCCAGGCTGTCTCTCTGAAATAAAGCAAGCAGTTCATGGGAGGTTAAGTAATTGGTAACAATTTAAATAGCTTACATTTACCTGACAGAAAAGTGAAAGGTGAAATTAATTCCCCAGCTTGTTCGGGAATCATTCAGATAAAGAAGATGAGAGGTGCATTTGCACAGTGAGGAAGCATAACCTTCTGCAGGAAATTCCTTCACACCACAACAGGGGATTGTGTCTTCATCTGTAATTCCCTTCTTGAACCTCTTCACCTTTCTACCTCTCTCTCCTCCTTTGAGGAAACCCTTGAAGCCTTACCTCTTCCATCAAAATATTGGTCAGGTGTCCTGATAGGTGGGATTTTCTGGCCCTTCTTGCTGGCCAGCACTTCCAGTGCCACTGAAGGTGACCCCCCGTGGCGGGTTCTCCTGGTGGCGAGGCGGGCACATTGTAAAAAACACTTCAGACTTCGGCAGGGCTGGAAGAGCCTGCCGCCGGCCAATGGTGAGCCATCTACGCTGCTGGGAAACATACCATGAAGTGGGCGGGGCGAATAGGAGTGGAAAATCCCAGCCAATGGGCGGGATTCTCCGGCATCCCAGTTGCGTGTTTCTCCGTGACAGGAGGTGGCATGCCATTCACGGGATTCTCTGGTCCAGCCACTGACCATGGCATTTCTCATTGATGTCTTCCCATGCCACCAGGAACACCATGAGAGGGGGTGCACTCACAGCAGGACCGGAGAATCCCACTGGTATGAAGATCTGGAGAATTCCGGCCAATGTCTTTTTTTACTTGAGTGTTAGTTTTTCTCTGATTATGACCCTGTGACATACCTTGGAACAATTAACTGTACTAGAAGTGCCATACAAATTCATATTCTTGTTATTACACAGATATAGTTCCAAAACTGTTCATGCGACACAGGCAGAAACTGCAGCAACACTTTTACAATGGAGTAATAATTCGGAGGATAGATTTCAACTTCAAGAATTTTGAGAGATCCTCAAATCTTCAATTTAAATCTAAATGTATCTCTTTTCCAAAAATATTTTGAGTCACTTGATTGGTTCAAATTCTTTTATTTACATATAGGTATTCAACAGGAAATGAAAGAATGGCTGTTTTCATGGTAGCAATTCTTGTTTTACTATTGTCCTATTGGGTGCAATTATCTCAGTGACATTCTGGTGCGGTACTGAGGGAGCACAGTTATCTCAGTGACACTCCAGTGCTGTACTGAGGGGGCACTGCAGTGCTAGAGCACAATTATCTTAGTGATACTCCATTGCAGTACTGAGGGAGTGCTGAGGGTGTACAGTTATCTTCAGTGAAGTACTGAGGGAGCACTGCAGTGCTGGAGCACAATTATCTGAGTGACATTCCACTGCAGTACTGAGGGAGCGCTGCAGTGCTGAAGCACAATTATCTGAGTGACATTCCACTGCAGTACTGAGGGAGCGCTGCAGTGCTGAAGCAGTTATCTGAGTGACACTCCAGTGCAGTACTGAGGGAGCGCTGCAGTGCTGGAGCAATTATCTGAGTGACATTCCAGTGCAGTACTGAGGGAGCGCTGCAGTGCTGGAGCAATTATCTGAGTGACATTCCAGTGCAGTACTGAGGGAGCGCTGCAGTGCTGGAGAACAGTTATCACTAACTTCACTGAAAAAGCAGAATATCCAGTCATTGTGAAAGTTTGCAGTTCACTCATTATAACAATGATTACTATTTATCAGTACCCCATGAGCTGTCCTGAAGTCGTCAAAGGCACTATATAAATGCTAGGGCGGGATTTTTCAGCCCTTCCTGCCAATGGAAACTTCCAATCCCACTGAAGGCGACCTGCCACGGTAGGTTCCCTGGCACACAGCCAATGAGCAACATAAATGGCTATTGGCTTCGGAAGGACTGGAAGACCCTGCCAGCAGCCAATGACGAGCCACCTCTGTCACTGGAAAAGCACTGTGAAGGTGCCTTAAAATGCCGGCTCAAGTCTTTGTTTTGCTTCTTTTACGAAGTGCACCACAATTACATGGGAACAGAAACTTTGCCTCGCTGGCTGCCATCTCTCCAATTGTATTTTTTGACAGACCTCAATTTAAGTGACCAGAATTCATACCAAAAATAGGTGAAGAATTATATAGTGTAATTGGGGTGAGATGCCAAAGTCAGAATCAGCAAAACCATTTCTACTTCTATCCAGTCTGTTCCTGCTCTCCAATCATGTGCAGTATCTATTGGTGGACAGCAGTTTCCAATGACATTTATAGGGACACTCAGCTGCTCTCAGATAAAATGCTGCAAAATTTGTTGAATTATATTACATTAAGGTACTTCCATTATTTCAGATAGTGCTTGTAAAACATTCCGAGGCTTCTGACAATGCATTTGTCTATTTTTGTGGGGAAGAGAATGGGAGGTACTGAGCAGTTGGAAAAAGAAGCAATAGCAAGTAGTACAAAATATCAGCTGAGATTTTCACAATAATCCCACCTTCACAACAGAGCTTATCAGTCCATGACACAACAGACTTTTTGGTTCTTTGTGAGGTAGCTGAATGGCCTCCTTCTGCGCTGTAAATTCCTATCATACGCAATGGAGGCTATAATAGAATTAAGTTGCATCCCGCCACAGCTTTTCATAATAAACACACACATACTTATTTATATATATGTGTATTCCTCAATGAAGGAATAGACAATTACCAAGAGCAGAACTTTCCCGTCCCCCGCTACCACAGGAACCGTAGCAGGCAGGGAGCGGACCATGCAAAAGTCTATTGATCTCAGACGGGATTTTCCGATTTTGGCTTGAGCGCGGATGGTCTCACCCCAAGTCTACAGATGACACTAAGTTAGAAAACATTGTAGGCGGAATTTTATGACCTCATCGCTCCCATTTTGCGGTGGGATAAAGTCGTAAAATTGGTGTGATGCTACTAGCAGGAATGGCACCCGTTTTTGTGCCCATTCCCACTTTACTAAGAAGGCCATTTCTTCCTGCAATGCCTTCCTGTCTGTACATCCTTGGGGTTTTTATGGAGCTTTCCCTTGTTAGGATAGAGCACCTGCAGGCAGTTTGGGCAAATCGCACACCCGTTAGAGCCTTCTAGCAAGTTTAATGCAGTTTGTCTTGTTACCATGGAGGGGAAGCCAAGTCAGCACTTACAGGAGTGCTGATGGAGTGGGTGTGGGATTCATGCTTCTGTGATGATCAGATACAGGGGAGAGAGAGGGTCATGTTAGTCAGCCATTTGGGCCAGGGGGGTGATGAGTGGACCATGTGCAAGGGTGTCCGGGGGGGCGGTGATGTAAATGAAACAATCATTTGGGGAGGAGACATCCCCGATGTCCGTGGGAGGAGGGGGAGGCTTTATCTGGCTCAGGGGTATTCCATCAGCAGAGCTTTTTTTTGTTTTGCTTTTTCTGTACATGCGCAGTTTGTGTCTCTGATCTGAGCTGCAGTCTGGCTGGCAGGTTAAACTCCACCCTGTAGCCTAGAAATGGTCTAGTCCACTTTTTCAAAGACTGAATAGATATGATTGGACATGAAAACTTGCCCGAAAAATGGATCAGGAAGTCTCCTGTTTTCATGCTAGCTGGATACTTAGAAAAAATCTTGTGAAATTCCATCCATGTTATGAGGAGGAGAACAAGAAGTTGCAAAGGGACAGACAAAGTGAGTGGGAAAAATCTATGAAAGATGCCACTTATAGGGAGGCCATTCAGTTTTGAAAGACAAAATGGAATATTTTCTTAATTGTGAGACGCAAGGTGCCCAGGTCCTCAAATCACTGAGAGCTAGTGCACTGTATTCAAAATCAAAATGGCTAATAAAACATCTGTCTTTACCTCAAGCTGAGGTGTGAATTCAGAAGTGAAGAAACAATGCTTCAGTTGTATAGAGCCTTGGTCAGGCCCCATTCATTCCATTTGAGCACCATACCTCCAGAAGAATATACTAATCTTGAACAATGCTACCCTGGCTTAAAGGGTAAATGACTGGGTTAGGCTGAATAAACGTGGCATGCATATCCTGGGTGTCTGTGAATTCAAAGGAGAGAGATCACCAATTGAGATTAAAATCCTGCTCAATGTGAAGAATGTGGGGGGATAGGAGGGAGACTACCTCAGGGCAAGATCCAAAGTAGAGATAGAGGGCTAGTACACAACTGTAGGTTGAAAGGGGAGATGATGGGGATGGAACAGGATATAGTGTTCAAAGGAGGAACAGGTGACAAAAGAGTAGTTGGGGGAAGGTTTCCATGGTGAAACTTCATTCTTCATTCTCCAAAATTAAAGGTGCTAATTCCTCAACAGCTGACCAAATCAGCTATTGTTCCTGCATGAGGCTAAACTGTTGTCAGCTAGCTATGTAACTATCTATAACATCTACATGAATCCAATGCTAAAGTTCATGCTTGCAAACTTTCTGCTGAACAAGGAAAAGATATTGGGTGGGCATCCTAATGGTGAAGCTGGTGATAGTATCCTTACTATATTCGCAGCAGAAATCAGTGAACATCAGAGATAAACAGCTATACCCAGGATCTTCTGATCTGTATGCCCTTGGCTGGCCACTAACTCTGAGAAAATTTGTCATGTCTACACATTCAGAAATCCATGTCAATATTGCAAACAATTTTATTGGCCCCGATATTTACAAGGAGGTGGGTAGAAAGTAAGGTGGTGGACATTGTCGATTTGGGGAAACCTCTAACAGCGGGGGCAGGGGCAGTCCCGTGAGTTTAATGACAGGCCCTCATTTGAATGTTTTTACTCCGTTTCCCTGTCAGCAGCTGGCCAGCCTGGGAGGTAGGAAGGTGTGTACTTGTGTGGTGCAGTCAGGGAATGGAGATGATGGAGAAAGGGTGTAATGGGAGGGAGGCAAGTTGCCTGAGAGGATGGGGGAAGCACCCTTATATTTCCTGGCTCACAAACAATGCTTAGATAGCATTTACCAATTAAATCTAACCCCCCTTCAGCTGCCTGGTTTCCTGAAACCCAGCCTACAACCACTACATTAAACGACAATTAAAAATTGAGCTACTCCATCTCATTGGTATACTTAAATATCTGACCTGCCTCTGAGCAGCTGGTTCATCTCCTGCCACCAAACAGCCATGATTAAATCCAGAAGTGGGTGTGTTTGAGGTGGTTTGGGGTGAGTTTCAAATTTCAGATTTAAAAATTTTTAATTTAAAACCCCCCAGCCCTTTCCCACCTGTCTGAGTTAGGAGATGGGGGAGGGTAGAGGTTTCTACTCTCCCCCATGAGGGGGAGGATTAAATGAGGGGCAGGATTAAAGTTCTATTGTTTTATATTAGATCAAGCTGTTTAAATAACATTAAAGGTTAACTGTAAGTATAAATAGTAAGAAGTCTCACAACAACAGGTTAAAGTCCAACAGGTTTATTTGGTATCACAAGCTTTCAGAGAATCTTCGTCAGGTGACCTGATGAAGGAGCAGCACTCTGAAATTTTGTGATACCAAATAAACTTGTTGGACTTTAACCTTGTGTTGTGAGACTTATTACTGTACCCACCTCAATCCAACGCCAACATCTCCGCATCGTAAGTATTAATAGCTCGGTTTCACATAATAAGCTCTTTAATTAGCAGTGTGCTTAAAACACTTTCAAACGGGAACCAGTGGCAATTTCTAAAATAGTGATAGTTTTCAATTATAATTAACATTCTGGAATTTGAATTGGCACAGTCTCCACACACTAAAATGTCACCAACCCTGATAACTGATCTGCAAAACACATCGAGGTGAGGCAACTTGCACTATACTGTGTCAAGATACCAATCAATCATACCAAATACTGTCATGACTTTAGCTCTCTTGACTCTTCTAACTTCTCAAACAATAAGACACACCATGCCCCTTTAAGAATCTGAACTTGGAATGTGCTTCAATCTGGAACAAATAAAATAAAAATAAAACCAATAAAAATCTAAATCACAAAAACATGTTGCTTTGATGCAAGTAGAAGTTTTCCCCAATAAATCAAATGATGCTATATTTATGTTATCTCTGTTTATTTTCCTGGGATTTTCAAAGGATTTAACAGCAGGTTAAATTAAGTGAACAACTAATTATTTATTTTTATGTTAAACTAGTAATCACAATGGTAAGTTACAATTCCCAACCACAAGTCAGTGTAATCACAGCATGAATAACAGCCAGGCACAAAACATGCTTATTTATTTATTACAGTACATTTCCCTAGAGTAGCTAAAATAAAATGGAGTCATTTTGTTTATACTGGGTCACAAGAATGTTATGGTGCTAAATCGACACATATCTTGGAAATTTACCCAGTTCTAGTTTCTAAGAAAATTAATCTGACACTAGAGGCATTCCAGCGAAGGTTCACTAGGTTGATCCTGGGTATGGAAGGATTTTCTGATAATAAGAGGTTGAGTAGGAATTTAGAAAAATGAGAGGTGATCTTTTTTGAAACATATAGCTTTCTCAGGGGGCTGAATAGGGTAGATGCTAAGAGGCTTTTTTCCCCTAGGTCTAGGACCAGAGAACATAATCTCAGAATAAGGGGTCGCCCTTTTAAGACAGAGATCAGGAGGAATTTCTTCTCTCAAAAAGTAGTTAATCTGTGGAATTTGTTGTCACAGCGAGCTGTGGAGGCTGGGCCATTAAGTATGTTCAAGGCTGAAATAGACAGATTTTTAATCAGTAAGGAAATCAAGGGTTAAGCGATAAAGTGGGAAAATGGAGTTGATATTACCATATCAGATCAGATGGGAGGTGGTGGCGATCTTACCAAAAAAAGTCTAAGTCTCAAATGAGGGTGAAAACGGAAGAGTTTCCGATACATTTTTTGGCAAGGCCACAAATCCATACTTACGCCACTCTGTGCAAAATAGAATGATTAATCTGTTTCCTGCCAGTAGGGGGAGAGGTTGGAGATTAAACTCGCTGGAAAGCCGGCAAATCACAGTTAAAAACTGCAATCGCGCAGGTGCAGATCTCTCCCTGTCTGTGCAACAGAATAGATAAATCTGTCAGTCACCTCCATACCATGGATATCACCCATCTCCCAACCCCCACCCACCATGATCACTGGCCTCCCCAGCTGATCACCTGCCCCATCAAATTCAGTCACTTGCAGCCACCCCACTTCCTGCGGCCAGTAACCATCCCCCATCCCTGGCTGGCCAATCACCCCCCCACTCCACCCCAGCCCAGTTGATCACCCCCAAACATCCCAGACTGGCCCAGCCGATCACCCCGGGTACAAGACTGATCTCACCGGAAATCTGGGTCTGGTAAGATTGTGAGGGATGAGAAATCAGGTATGAACCTGATTTCTCATCTCTTTTGCAACCATACCAGCTTGCCCCAATTAATGACCAGTTGGACGAGAAGGCAAGATCACTCCACACCCCCACCCCGATCTCATTGGATGATTGAGAAAACCTGATGGGCTAAATGGCCTATCTTTGCTTCTACATCTATGGCCTTATGGTCTGACATAGTACCTTGTCTAAATATTATGTATTGTATGTTAAGAAAGCAGAATAGTTTGGTACAAGTATCTTAATTATTAACATTTAATGTTGATAAATAGCTGTTTGTTTTAAAATAGATACTAATTTCATTCTGAGCCGTTTAGCAAGATAAAAGCGGATAATAAACATAGGGGGCGATTCTCCCATCCCAACGCGCACATCTCCCACAGCCAGAAAACAGTCGCCATTGGGACCACGCTGGAAACCAACGGGAAGAGAGGTACTTTAAATCTTTTGTTAAATGTATTTTAAATGTCATTATTGAGCCTGGCACGGAACTTACTGGTCCCAATAGCATCTCCCACCCCACAGGAGTATTTCACTCCGGTGGGGTTTAGAGTATCGCCCCATGTTAGGGGAACTAGTGGGAGAGCCCACCGGTGTTAAGGGGGGCAATTGGGGCCCCCAGGCGGTGGAGGGTGGTGCCCCTTGGGCATGGGCATCCTGGCAGTGTCAGCCTATGCCCCCTGGCATTGTCAAAAGGGCAAGGTATCAAGGGAGCACCTTGGAACTGCCCGCCGGGCATTGGGCAGGGCCAAGGGGGCGGGGCGATTGGTGGGGGTGGGGTGTCCCGCTCACTCTGCATTGGAATCGGTTGGGGTCGGAGAGAAGCCAGCGAGCGGGGCATGCTGTGGGGATGATGGTCTGCCAGAGGGGTGGTCTACCTCCCGTGGGAGGGGGGTCTGCCACTGGGGGTGGTCAGTTGGGGTGGGAGGGTTCTGCTGGAATGATGGGGATGGGGGGGATCTCCACTTCTGTGTGTGGGGGGGCTGGACATTGGGGCACTTTGGGACGATTAGGGCTGGTCTGGGAATTGTTGTGGGTGGCATGATTGGGCAGTGGGGAGGGCTGGAGGGGCAGCAGTGCAAGGGTCCCAGGCTGGCCAGCGATTGAGCTGGCCAGCAAATGGGGAGACTGACAGATCGGGGCCACTGCGCATGAGCAGAGTTCCAGAGCTGTCAGCCCCTGGCGCTCCCATCCCTGACCACCCCAGGTTTTTAATCACATTCATGATTGTGACCTCTGTATTGCACAGAATGTGAAAGTTCAGGTCTGAAGCTGCACTGAAAAAACAGTTGTGATTGACATCAGTTTTCTTGCCAATTCAGTACTTTTGGGAGAATCGCCCCCATAGTTCCCTGCAAGATACTGATCCAAGCCAAACTGCTTGACAGAAATGCAAAATAAATGCTTGGCACATTCCCATAGGAATCAAAGAAAAAATCAGGAATAAATGACACGTGAACATTTCAACAACTATTTTCTAGTTCAAGAGTAGAACAGAGATGCATTTTGGTTTAGGTCATGTGCCTAACCTGCCAAACCATAGAATCTGTGTAGTGCATGAACAGCTAATGAATGGGAGCAAGTAAAATGTATTTTTACTGGTATTAAGTCAAGTAAATTAGAATAAAACATGCTTTATGCTGGTACTTTGCAATTTGTTAGAAGAAAATATCATGGTGTGATAGTAGGAGCTTCTCGTTATCCTTTCAACAACATGATGGCACCGTCCTGCTGCTTAACTTTCACCACAGTACTCGACATTTTGTATATCTAGCCAGAAATCTCAATGTTTCTTTTTTTATTCAGTACCAGTCCAATAAATTAAAGCATTGGATTTATTGTATTGTCTCAACCACAACATTGAAAGTCCAGTGTTCGTTTCCTCAGTTAATACACATTCAGAGGAATAAATATGCAATGGAGTCCCTGACCTTGTCAATGGGACCAACAACTTAGAGATGCATAATTCCTGAAAATGTAATTTGGTTAAACAAAACAAAATAAGGTCAATCACAGGATGCTTATATAAATAAGCACTTATCACTTCTTGAGTTGCTATCAAGTTACTTAAGCAATATGAACTCTAAAATGATGTGAATCCAGATTTGCAGAAAATATTCAAACATGTCTCAGTGACGACAGAGAAGAAGTAACACAGACCAGACAACTAAATGATCTGGTAACTATGGTGATGTAGTGTCAGCCTTTTTTTATAGAGAGGACAGCCATTACCACCACAAATTTTTATAGCATCCAGTCCTATCTTTCTAATTCTTCCCCCAATTCCACTGCCACCTCTGTCTATCCAACATCAGTTTGAATTTCCTGCTACCCCATTGAATGTCTTATCAGCACTTAGGTTGTCCTTGTTCTAGATTTCTCCAAGGTTCTCCTTGTTGCCTTCCATTCTTCCTCTTCATAGATTTCACCTTGCTCAAATTTTTGTGCACATATCTTGTCCCACAATAGAAAACATTCAACTCTCACACCTTGCCTTCTCGCTGACCTACCCTAGCACAGTAAAAAGTCTGACAACACCAGGTTTCAGTCCAACCGATTTATTTGATAGTAAAATCACTAGCTTTCGGGTTAGCCCCTTCATCACGTGAATGGAGAGTTCTGGCCTCAGACAGAGCATATAAAGCACAGACAGTTTACAGATTACTGATTAGAATGCGAATCTTTACACCTAACCTGCTGTTCAAGTCTTAAAGTGGCCGACAGTGTAAGTGGAAGGAGCACTGATCACAGGTTAAAGAGATGTGTATTGTCTCCAGACAGTACAGTAAGTGAGGTTTCGCAAACCCAGGCAAGTCACGGGGGTTACAGATAGTGTGACATGAACCCAAGATCATGAACCCGTGACTTGCCTGGGTTTGCAAAACCTCACTTACTGTACTGTCTGGAGACAATACACATGTCTTTAACCTGTGATCAGTGCTCCTTCCACTCACATTGTCGGCCACTTTAAGACTTAAACAGCAGGTTAGGTGTAAAGATTCGCATTCTAATCAGTAATCTATAAACTGTCTGTGCTTTATATGCTCTGTCTGAGGCCAGAACTCTCCATTCACCTGATGAAGGGGCTAACTCCAAAGCTAGTGATTTTACTATCAAATAAATCGGTTGGACTGAAACCTGGCGTTGTCAGACTTTTTACTGTGTTTACCCCAGTCCAACGCCGGCATACCCACATCATGACTACCCTAGCACCCCATTCTTAAATGCATTCAATTTCAAATCCTTGCTCGTGGCCAAAAATCATTTCTGATCTTGCCCCATCCTGTCACTACAGTTTTCTGAGACCCCCTGTCTCCTCTTGGATATTCCATTACCATAAATTTGACCTTCTGAGCTTCGAATCCTGCAACACAAGTGAAAGTTGATTTTGTTTCTGAAAACAGTAAACCCATGGTGCCTCATTCAAAGGAGAGCTTTGTAACACTTGATTACACTTCATACGTTCTTCATTAGATTGGAAGGTCATAAGTCATAAGAATGCTATATAACTGCATGTTCTTTTTTTCGATTCAGTTTTGTCAGCACTATACTAATTGTTCCAATTCTCCTCGTTCATTAATTTCACTATCTCTAGAATGGAACTAGAATCATTTTTGATTTGATTGTAAAGCTAGAGAGCGTTCAACAAAAACCTTGTCCACAATCATAATGAAGGTTTGAACAGGTATAAATAATTTATTCAGGATTTTTCACTAATCTTAATTTTAGGAGGAGGAGAAGGACTTGGAACAGGTGAACAAAAAGTCAGCCGTGCCTCGACCTCCCAGCCGTGTGCCACTCATACACTTACAGGCTGAATTTTACACCCCATCTTCAGAGCAGGTTGATAGAAAGGGGAACGATACAACTGACCCAATGCTATTGATGCTCTTCCCAGAATAAATCATCCACCCTTGTTCCCACCATAATTTTACTAATGGCGAGGTAGGTATCATTAGGCCCAGCCATCCAGAGATGAACTGACCCTTCAGGACTTCTTTCTGCAGCACTGTGATTTAACTTGTGAGGGTTGGGGCCCATGCCAAATGCAAAGACAAGCGGCTTTCACTGCTAAGGTTGGCAGCAGGCAAGCCGATTGGTAACGCCCTTTCTAGGCCCCTTCTACCTACTGGATGCCTCCTCCCTCCACAAGGTCTAAACATGCGCATTTCCTCTTCCTTACCCCAGTCTGTCTACCCTAGAGCCCATCCCTCAACCTTTTGCCGGGCCTACCAGCCTGACTCCATTGATACACAGCCCGCATAGTTTTGTGTCTGACTCCATTGATAATTGCCTTCAGAGACTGGTTGCAGTTCCAGCAGTGGCCACTGCTCACAGGGGCGCTGCAAAGACCAGGGAGCTGCCAGACAATGGCTGCAAGTCTCTTTTAACGCAGCGGGCCAGGAGATTCTCGAGTTGGCTGATTTGTGGGGTTCTCGCGCTCTGCTAGCGTCTTCCAGCACCAGATTTCTGGCAACATCGGGACTGTGCGGGAATCAACAAGGAGGCGCAAAGATCACTCAATGAGACGGCAAGGTGGCACAGTGGTTAGCACTGTTGCCTCGTAGTGCCAGGACCCAGATTCGATTCCTGGCTTGGTTCACTGTCTGTGTGGACTCTCCTCGTGTCTTTGTGGGTTTACTCTAAGTGCTCTGGTTTCCTTCCACAGTCCAAAGAAGTGCAGTTAAGAGGACTGGCCATGCTGAATTGCCCTTTGGTTTCAGGGGGATTAGTTAAGGTAAATGCATGGGGTTATGGGGGTAGGGCTTGGGTGGGACTGTGGTCGGTGCATACTTGATGGGCCCGATTTTACCATCAAATTGCACTCATTTTTGGGCATGAAAACTTGGTAAAGTCGGGTGTAAGGCAGGTAGCGCGCCCGCCTCTGTGCCATTTCCCCTTTGCCAAGGCCTGAAAATGGCTGCGATCTGGACTGTGCCCAAAACAGGCGCAAAGGCCATTTAAATGCATTTGCATGCTTTTAAACTGACTTAAGGGACTGCACGCCCAACCTTACCAACACTTCCCATTTTACCACCTCACTCACCCAACCAGAATCAGTGTGAAACTGATATACTCCATAGAAGTCCGAATTGGGCGCTCCAGTTGGTGGGGAGGTAAGTACCTTAGGGTCTGAGGGCTCTCTGCTTGAGATCAGTCGGGTGGGAGGTGGTCTGCTGCCACTGCAGGGGGGATCAATGGTGGGGGGAAGGGGCAGTACACTGCCACTTGGCTTGAGATCAGTGAGGGGAAAGGGGGTGTCCACTGCCTGAGATCGGTTGTGGGGAAGGAGGAGCGGTGTGGGATTAGTCTGGGTGGTGGAGAGGGTGGGGGGATAAGGGGGTCAGTAAGCTTGTGGGGTGGAGAAATATCTGTGGGGCCAGGGGCATTATCTGACCCGGGAGCAATGTGGCATGGGAGCTGCATTCTATCATTTATTTTCTGTGCATGCGCAGTCGGGAGCATTGATCGGAGCTGAGGGTTTTGGATGCGTTAAGCCCTGCCACAGGTTTCCGCAGTGCGATTTGGAATCACTGACATTTTTTCAGGCAGAATGTGTATGGGGGTGCCTGTGAATGGGTCCAAAAGTTGGATCTGAAATCCTCCCAGTTTCATGTCCTCCCAGCACTTAAACAAAAATGGAAAATAGGGCCCGGTGTGCTAAATGGCCTCCTTCTGCATTGTAGGACTCTATGGGGATGGTTCTCCCAAATAAAAAGTCTAAATGCTGAATTGCTGGGAAAAATGGTGTAAATTGCAGTTGTTTTTTTCTGTGGGAGTTCAGGTAGAATCTCCCACACTCTGTGCAATGTAGTGATTACAATCATGAATATCATTCAAGGTTTGGTGGGGGTGAGGCCTATTCGCATCAGAGTCTGACAGTTCCAGAACTCTGCGCGTGCGCAGTGGTCCCAAAGTGTCAGCCTTCCATTGGCTGGCCAGCGATTGAGCTAGTGAGTCCAGAACCCCCACAGTGCTGCCCCCCAACACCCCAATGGCCCAATCATAGCCCCCACAAGCATTCCCGGACTAGCCCCACCCCCTCCCATTCCAGAGTGCCCCGATCTCCTTACACCCCAGCCCAGAAGTGATAAACCCCCCTACCCCAGCAGATCCTCATTCATGGAAGGCTGACTCCCCTCCCCTGGGAGACAGACCCCCCCCCCAACACCAGCAGACCACCCATCCCAGTTCACCCTGATTGCTGGCCTTCCTCCAGCCTTGAACGATCCCCATGCAGAGTGACAGCCAGATCCTCCCACCTCTACCAATCACCCCTAAGTCCCAGCCACAGTAGGCCCCGCTCCCTTGGCCCTGATGGGCAGTGACGGGGTAGGAGCACTTTTGCCCCTTGGGCAGTGCCAGGGGGCACAGGCTGGCACTGCCAGGGTGCCCATGCCAAGAGGGCACCACACCCCTGTCACCCAATCCCCGGGGGCCCCATTGCCCCTTCACTCCAGCAGGTTCTCTTGCTAGTTCCCTGAAAATAGGGAGGTACTGTAAACCCAGCCAGGGTGAAGTTGTACTGGCAGATTGAGAGATGCTATCGGGCCTGGAGAATTCTGTCCCGGGCTTGATAATCACATTGAAATAACATTTAAACTTGATTAAAATTACTGACCTGGTTTTCCCGCTGGTTTCCTGTGTGGTCCTGACCGCACCTGCTTTGGCAGTGGGAGACACACATGGGTGAATCCTGCAAATTGGCGCATGCCCACGTCTCCCGACCCAACCCACCAAAAAATTATCAGGGTCAGAATGGGAGAATCACCCACTATTCCATGATTCTATGAAATGGGCATTTGAATATAATTTGGATGACACTTCAGTCCCAGGCCCACTGGTAACTCCCAACCTGCCAGAATGGTTCACTCCAGCAGGGATTTTAGGAGCTCCCCATTTTTGGGAAACTACTGGCTCGACCCCGCTGGAATGAAGGGGGCAATCTACGGGCCCGCAGAAGGTCAGGAAACGAGCTGGGTGCCCCCCCCCCCCCACCCCCGGCATGGGCACCCTGGCAGTGTCAGCTGGGCCCCCTGGCACTGCTCAAGTGAAAGTGGAAATGCCCAGGGGGTACCTTGGCAACTGCCCATTGGACATGGGGTAGTGCCAAGGGGCGGGCATATCGAGACGGGGCTATTTAAGGGGCTTGATGGGGGCATAGCGTAGAGGTGGTTGGTAGGGATGGGAGGTGTCCCTCTGCCACTCTGCTGTCAGGATCAGCAGGAGAAGGAGGGGGTCTGCTATCGGGGCGGGCTGTGGGGGAGAAGTTTGGGGGCTGGTCTATAAATGGTCAGGGAGCGAGCGATCAGGCTGTGGTGGGGTGGAGAATCATCATTGGGGGGATCATGGGGATGGCCAGCAATGGCCACATACGCAGTCAGCCACGCAACACACTAATTTCAGCCTTCCCTGTGGGAATGGGTCCTGCCCACTGAAATTTAATGATATTTCGTGCTGGTGACCTCTGTAGTGACAGTAAACACAGTAAGAAATCTGACAACACCAGGTTTAAGTCCAACCGATTTATTTGATAGTAAACTCACAAGCTTTCGGGGTTTGCCCCTTCGTCAGGCGAATGGAGAGTTCGCCTGATGAAGGGGCAAACCCCGAAAGCTTGCGAGTTTACTATCAAATAAATCAGTTGGTCTTAAACCTGGTGTTGTCAGATTTCTTACTGTGTTTACCCCAGTCCACCGCCAGCATCTCCACATCATGACCTCTGTAGTGCACAGAGTGTGGGAGATTCTTCTCTGAACTCTAACTGAAAAAAAACAGTGTGAATTACTCCAGTTTTCACGTGTATGCGACACTTAGAATTTTTTGGGAGAATCCCAGCCAATCTCTCAAAGGTAGAGTTTCCTCCCAGTTGATTCAAGTCAATTGGCAGCCTGTCAGCAGTCAAATATCTGAGGGACAAGCCAACAGTTCAGGGGCAGGACCTCCCTGTCATTTATGGCAGGATGGGATGAGGGGACCCTGACCCAGTATAAAATCTTAGCCGTAACTGTTTGCTAAAGCAACCAAATAAGGGAAAACATACCTCAAATATTCACATTCCAAGGTTTATTTTCAAAGTCTGTCAAATATTTGGAAACATTTTGTGCACAGTTTGTTTGCAATTGTTTGATTTGATTTGTTATATTATTGTCATGTGTTGATATGCAACGAAAAGTATTGTTTCTTGCACACGATCCAGACAATGCATATCATTCATAGCAAAGGAAAGGAGAGAGTGCAGAATGTAGTGTTACAATCATAGCTCAGATTTAGAGAAAGATCAACTTAATGCAAGGTAGGTTCATTCAGAAGTCTGATGGCAGCAGGGAAGAAGCTGTTCTTGAGCTGGTTGGTATGTGATTTTTCCTGACAGAAGAAGGTGGAAGAGAGTATGTCCAGGGTGCGTGGGGTCCTTGATTATGCTGGCTGCTTTTCGAAGGCAGCGGGAAGTGTAGACAGTGTCAACAGATGGGAGACTAGTTTCTGTGATGGACTGGGCTACATTCATGACCCTTTGTAGTTTCTTGTGGTCTTGGGCAGAGCAGGAGCCATACCAAGCTGTGATACGACCAGAAAGAATGCTTTCTGTGGTGCATCTGCAGAAGTTGGTGAGAGTTGTAGCAGACATGCCAAATTTTCTTAGTCTCCTGAAAAAGTAGAGGCGTTTGTGGACTATCTCGTTAAAGCCCTTTCTACACACAATGATCCTAATAATTAAGTTTGTCTCCCAGTCTGATCAGGAGAATTTTGATTTAGCATACTTCAGCTCTAACTAACATATTTAACAAGTTCAAAGTTAATAATTCAAAGGGTATATGGTGACATATTTTGGTCAATTTAAGGCTAGACTTTGGAGGGCACATGAAAATACTGTTGAATGTCCCTACACCTCTTACTGTTAAAAATATCGCTCTAGTCAATCTTTGCTCAATAGACTTTGGTTGTGCTCAATTTTACAAGACTACATTTGAGAGTAAATGACATGTTTCCTTAATGTTTAAATCAGATGTAACAAAAGCATGCTCTGTTTATTATAGAATATAAGAAGGTTGGAATGGGAGAAGGTTAATGAGTTCATTCAGCTCACTCTTTTATTTAGAACTCATTCAAAGTCCACACAGAGCATTTTCATCTCCCTCCTGCTGTTCGTATCTGAGAATACCCAAAACATTCACTTTAGAAAGTTATGCACACCTTCTGTTTTAAATTTATTTCCACTATCTCATCTAACCAAAAAATTGTTCTTGCTAAAATAACACTGAGGGTTACAGTGGCCAACCAATGAAAAATAGATGTAATGTAAATTCATTGACATGCATTGGAAACATCAAAGCCAAGATGAATATAACTCCAGCATAAATATTTTGTGTGGATTGCTTAAGAGTGAATTAGGTTTTACCTACACATTGCAGGCGGGTGTGATTTAATCATTTCAGCCAGCAAGTTCATCAGGAGCTGTCAAAATACAATCCATCACTACATAGGTATCCTGGAAACAGCAGAATGCCTGCCTACATCAATGAGGGAAGATAATTAGAAGCTTGTATGAGAACTATTTTTACATGTGTTTAGGGTGGCCAAATAGCCTTTCCTTCCATTCTCTGGGATTAATCTACATTAAGCAGGGTCAGTGTTGGGCAAGTGTTTTGCTCATGTACAGAGAGAGTTTTTCTCTGTTATGTTTTGGGGCAATGGGTTTTCCAGTCAATCAAAAGGATACAATTACCACATAATATGATAGGGAGGAGGGAGGAAGAAGAGAAAGCAAGAGGTCAGTGAGAGCATGCCCTCTACTCTGGAAGCCTCAAATGAACGTGTATCTCAGGGCAGAGCAGCTTTCTCGAAAGTCAATCCACAGAAGGGGTACCCGGTCGAGCACTCGGATCCTATGTGGATCATCTGGCAGGGTATTCACAGACATCTTCAATCTCTCTTTACAATAATCTAAGGTCCCTATCTGCTTCAAGAAGACAACCCCGAGAAAAACCAAGCAGCGTGCCTTAATGACTATCATCCGATGGCTCTGACATCCATCATTATGAAATGTTCAAAAGGCTAGTCCTGGTGTGAATCAATTCCAGCCTCCCAGACTACCTGGATTCAAAGTTTGCCTACCGTCGCAACCGGTCCACAGCAGACACTATCTCCCTGGTCCTGCACTCAACCCTGGAACGCTTAGAAAGCAAAGACACCTATATCAGATTCCTATTTATTGAATACAGCTCAGCCTTCAACACCATTATTCCCATGAAACTCATCTACAAACTCCCTGGCCTGGACCTCGGCTCCTCCCTCTGTGACTGGATCCTGAACTTCCTAACTCACAGACCACAATCAGTAAGGATAGGCAACAACACCTCCTCCACGATCATCCTCAACACCAGTGCCCCACAAGACTGTGTTCTCAGCCCCCTACTATACTCCTTATACTGTGACTGTGTGGCCAAATTTCCCTCCAACTCGATTTTCAAGTTTGCTGATGACACCACTGTAGTGGGTCGGATTTCAAACAATGATGAGAGAGAGTGCAAGAATGAGATAGAGAATCTGGTGAACTGGTGCAGCAACAATAATCTCTCCCTCAATGTCAACAAAACGAAGGAGATTGTCATCAACTCAGGAAGCATAATGGAGGACATGCCCTAGTCTACATCAACAGGGACGAATAGAAAGGGTCGAGAGTTTCAAGTTTGTAGGTGTCCAGATCACCAACAACCTGTTTTGGTCACCCAATGCCGACAATTTAGTTAAGATAGCCCACCAACGTCTTTACTTTCTCAGAAGACTAAGGACATTTGGCATATCAGCTACGACTCTTACCAACTTTTACAGATGCATCATAGAAAGCATTCTTTCTGGTTGTACCACAGCTTGGTATGGCTCCTGCTCTGCCCAAGACTGCAAGAAACTACAAAAGGTCGTGAATGTAGCCCAATCCATCACGCAAACCAGCCTCCCATCCATTGGCTCTTTTTACATTACCTGCTTTTTTGGCAAAGCAGCCAGCATAATTAAGAACCCCACATACCCCGGACATTCTCTCTTTCAGCTCCTTCCTTCGGCGAAAAGATACAAAAGTCTGAGGTCACGTAACAACCGACTCAAGAACAGCTTCTACCCTGCTGCCGTCAGACTTTTGAATGGACCTACCTTGCATTAAGTTGATTTTTCTTCACACCCTAGCTATGACTGTAACACTACATTCTGCACTCTCTCATTTCCTTCTCTGTGAATGGTATGTTTTGTCTGTAGCGCGTGCGTGCGCAAGAAACAATATTTTTCACTGTATACTAATACATGTGATATTAATAAATCAAATCAGTGGATGTTATCTATTTAGATTTCCAGAAGGCCTTTGGCAAGGTGCTGCACAGGAACCTGGTGAGTAAGATAAGAGCCCATGGTGTTAGAGGTAAGGTACTAGCATGGCTAGAAGATTGGCTGATCAGCAGAAGACAGAGAGTGGGGACAAAAAGATACTTTTGAGGATGGCAGCTGGTGACGAGTAGAGTTCTGCAGGGGTCTGCTTTGTCCTAGATGGTATTGAGCTTCATGAGTGTTGTTACAGCAGCCTTCATCAAGGCAATTGGAGAGTGTTGCATCACACCCCTGACTTGTACCTTGTAACTTGTGCATTGTGGGGTGACACAAGGAGAGTATAGAATTCCCAGCCTCTTAGCCGCTGTTGCTGCCACAGTATTTATATAGTGGAGTTGAGGCCATAATCAGATCAGTCATGATCTTACTGAATGGCAAAGCAGGTTTGAAAGGGTCAAATGGCTTATCTATGCTTCTAATTTGTATGTTTGATTGATGGTAACCTCCAGGATATTGATGTGGGAGATGCAATGATGGTAACGCAATTGGATGTCAATGGGGGATAGTTGGATTTTCTCTTGTGGGAGATGATCATTTCCTGGCACTTGTATAACATTAATTTGCCACTTATCACACTAAATCTGAATGTTGTCCAGGTCAGAGAGTATACGGACAGAGTGCTTCATTATCTGAGGAGTCATGAGTGATACTGAATACTATGATATCATCAGTGTACATTTCCACTTCCAGTTATATGATTGGGAAGAGGTCATCGATGCAACAGCTGAAAATGGATAGGCCTAGGACACTACTCTGAGGAACTCATGCAGTGATGCTCTGAACTCAGAGGATTGGCCTCCAACAACCGTAACCATCTTGCCTATTGGGCCTTGAAGTGCTATTGACATCAATTTTGCTAAGTGCCACACGCAATCAAAATCTGCCTTGAACAAGGGCAGTCACTCACAACTCAACTTGAGAATTCAATTATTTTGGCCATCTTTAGACTAAGACGTCCTGGTGGAACCCAAAATATGCTTGAGCTGCCAAATATACCTGTTGGACTTAAATCTGGTGTTGTGAAACTTCTTATGGTGTGAACCCAAACTGAGCAGGGATCAGGTCCATTGATCATACATCACTTGACATATCAGTTGAGGAATGCATTATTTGATCAGAATACAGGAACAAACAAAGTAGATCAAACACTCCAACAAATCAGGTCATTTGCTCACTTCATAGATGCAGAACATAACTGATATCTAACATTTGATTTTGTGAGGAAAATAAATATGATTGTGTTGGAATGTCTTCGGCCTGAAATTTTTAAACATTCTTACCCCAGGTCATGAATAAAAATAAAAGCTTATCGCCGTCATCATTTTTTCTACTGGGATATTTACATATTGAGTGCCATAATTAAACAATTTACAATCCAATCAGTGGATCCACTACCTGACTGGAATCTATCAACTAACTGAAGGTCATTTCCATGCTAAGGAACACAGCATGGGCATTAGACCAAGTAATTCAATAAAATATATTTTAAACTGCAGTTTGTTCTGAAATCATTATTTAGAGGATACATATTCGATTGCAGGGCCAAAGTAAGAATATTTACATTGGTATCAAGTTATAGTCCAGGCTGAAGGAATATCAATTTGTAACACACTTGAGAATGAACATTTTGAGGCACTGTATCATGCAGAATTTTCTGTTCAAGACAGCGTGAGAATAAATAATTTATATCAAGATTGCACAGCAGAGGGGACATTAATTTACATTTTAGACGCAACATGAGATAAGACAATGATTGTAGCTCTAGAATAATAGCAAATTATTTTCTGTCGGGGTAAAAATTGTCCTGACTTGGCTTCCATACACAGATACAGTTTTCTTTTTATACTTTGTCAGCTCATTGTGCAATGTTAAAACAATCCACACTTCCAACCAACATTTTCAAAACTGTAATCCTTCTTGCAATAACTTAAGTATAAGCCAGCATCTCTCCACAGGAACTCAGATTGAGAGGCAATATAGATTCAATCTTCACAGTACTAATGATTCTTTCCCCTGTTAATTACTAACTTTCGAATGCTTAATTTTAAGCTTGATTGCAACACTTGTAAACCAGTTAGAGATTATTTCAAGAACTGAATGTCTTACAGTCTGGGCAATAAATCTGTGTCTTTGCCGTGCCTTTTAGATTGATATCTTACCGCTTATGTTACATGCAAACATACATCCAAGCATGCACATGTGGTTCTCATCAATTTACCACCAAACTAGAGGTCATGAAAATGAAACTTGTGAACCACATGCAGCCCAGAAAATGAAGTGACTCCAATTATGGTCACTTTTCAGGTAAACAGTTTATTTCACATTCAGGGCCATGTTCTGGGGGAACTTGTATTTAGAGGACACGTCCTATATGTCATCAAGTTGTTTACCCAAGTTGAATTTTGCAGCACTGCATGGCACCATTTTATTTCACTTTGAATTTTAACAAGAATGTTACTATACTATCAGGGTGCACTAGCGGCACCATGGAGCATTGTATACTGCATACCCAAACTACCCGATTGTGTTGTGCATATATTTAGAAGCACTCAATGCTATTGGATAGATCCTGAGCTTTTCCAGGCTGCTCTGATATTACCACAAACATTTCCAAACATCTAACACAGTAAACAAGGGTTTGAAATGCTTACTACAATATAGCTAGTAAATGTGACATTTATTAAACTTCCAGATGCCCAAACTGATTATTCAGTGATCATCTACCATATATCTCAATCTTGACGCAACAACAACCACCTACATTAATATGGTGCCTTGAATGTAATAAAATGTCACAAGGTGGCCAAAGCTGAAAAATCCCCCCTGATGTCAATGGACCTTTGCATGATCCGTCCCCCACCTGTTATGACTCCTGCAGCAGGCAGGTCAGGAAATTTCCTCCCCAAATCCCTGGGTCAAGTATATAGACACAGGAGATTTTCCAGCCCTACAAACCCAATCTTTAAAAATACCCGCTTGTAAGTCAATCTTCAGTAGGGGTGGGAAGTGTAGGTAAAATAGGAGTCAGGGCAGGCATTCCACAGAAGAGGAAAGGGTTTGGAGATGCCTCTAGTGTGGGTTGGGCAACTTGGGCACATATAAAGAGCACCTCCTCTGAACGACAATGCCCACCTAAGCAGAGACCTCACCGTGGTCACAAACCACCTGTATATTAATGGAATGAAATGACTTGTGGTTCATAAGGATGTCCATATGCTAAATTGGGACCTTTATTGCAATATGAGTGCAATCAATGACGCCCTGCACCAGAGGAAAGCCTACAATTTGGGTAGAGCCCTTGGCTCTCTGACTTAAGATCCATGGGGAAACGAATGTACACTCCAATATGAGCAAGCAGGACACTAGTCACTTACTTCATGTATTGGTGTGTTGCTGACTAGGATATACCAGCCAAGTCTGCTGATGATCTCTGTAAAGAGCCTGTGGCATAGAAATTCAATATGATGGCTACCTTCACAGCCACTGGCAGGACATGGGGCTAATGAATTGTGGCTCCTGTCAGTGCTGGACCATGCCAATGTCAGTCACAACACCACGACTCAACTTGAGTCTTCTTCGCCACTGGTTTTTCATCATGTTGAGGTCTAATGTTCTCAGCTTCTGTACTCTCTCCACAGGGTACAACTTGCTTGCTTTCTCTCCCTCCTATATCTTCCTGGTGTTTGTGCCACTGTCTTCCTGATGCCCTTTGGCCTTCTGTCTGGAATTCAGCTGCTCACATAACCTGGCTTCTGCTACCTTTATGTGAAAGTCTGCTATATCCACCCTCGATGGACAAAGCACTATGAACACCTCCAAACCATTAATTTCTTCTTGCACCTAGAATCATGGAACCCCCTACAATGCAGAAGAGCTATTTTGGCCCAGCGAGTCTGCACTGGCTCTCTGACAAGAGTATGTTATCCAGGTCCATTCCCCCAGCCTATCCTTGTGACCCCATACATTTACCATGCCTAATCCATCTAACTTACACGTCATGGAACACTAAGGGGCAAATTAGCACGGCCAAACCCGCTAACCTGCACATCTTTGGATTGTGGGAGGGAACCTGGGTGTAAAACCCAACCAGGGCAACAGAAATTTGCTCTGGCAGACCCACAGCCCTACCTTCCCATTCCCTTGGGTCAAGTTATGACAGTTAAGTTTTTGGCATTTCTGAGGCACTAAATAAAAACTTCAATATAACTTTGTAGAGATACTCACCTTTCCAAGGGGTACCCTGGCTCTCCAAAGCAAACATACAGAAATCAGATTTCTCTGACCTGGTCTGCTTTTCACATTTTGGAATTCACACAACTGGGGTGCAAAAGTCAACAATCAGGGGACAATGAAGCAACTGGCGGGTTGAGTAGCCAGCCGTCTCCATGAATTGTGCATGCATGAACACCAGCCCAACTTCAGACCTTGGGCCACCATCTGAGTGACCTGCATGATGTTCTGCAATGATATCCAAGAGAAAAGCTGCACTGGTTGTGTAGCGAGTGACAAGTGACACTGCCTGCCCCAGGTAAGTATCTCCCCTTGTTCTCCTCACTCAACAACAGAGCTCGATACCAATGGAGCTGAAATACAGCCTTCCGAATGAGTTAATCAGGCATGTGCACCAAATGCTCTGGTACTGACCCACACAGACCAAATACAGCCACTAATTCAATTCTCCCAAAAATATCCTAAGTGCTGAATTGGTGAGAGAAATGGTTAAATCATGATTGTTTCTTCAGTACAACTTCGACTCAAATCTCCCACACTCTGTGTAATGCAGAGGTCACAATCATGAATGTCATCAAAAGCTTGGCGGGGTAGGGGGAGCCTATTTATGCCAAACAGCCTGAAATATATACCAACATCGCATATCAACAATATGCGCACATCCCTGGGACATCACAGAAAAGATCTCCCAGCATCCAGATCACTGCCCTTCAACCCCCACAGGCATCGCTGGCCTCATCACTGACCCCCACAACCTCCCCACAGACATTGGGGTCTCAATGTGGCCCCGACAACCCCCTCCCCCTACAGACATCGCTGGCCTCAATACTGGCCCCCTCAGCATCCTCCCCCCCCCACCACAGGCATTGGGGCCTCATCGCTGCCCCCCCCATACAGACATCAGTGCTCCCCCTTCCCCATACAGATCTGCAAGCATTGCTAGCCCAGACCCCCATTTACAGGTTTAGATGTTCCAGGGGGATAGGTTGGTGGGATGAGAGAGTCTGGGGAAGGATGATGTAGTTTGAGGGGCCAGTTCAGTTTGGAGGGGGGATGGCGGCTGCACTTGTTCCTGGATGTGGTGGTTGCAGCCCCTTGCTGCACTGCACCAGCTAGGTGAAGGGTGCTACAGTTAAACCATCCCTCGCTCCTCTTCCCAAATGTCAACAAAGAACAAAGAAAATTACAGCACAGGAACAGGCCCTTCGGCCCTCCAAGGCTGAACCGACCATGCTGCCCGACTTAACTAAAACCCCCTACCCTTCCGGGGATCATATCCCTTGATTCCCATCCCATTCATATACTTGTCAAGACACCCCTTAAAAGTCATTACCATATCTGCTTCCACTACCTCCCCTGGCAACAAGTTCCAGGCATCCACCACTCTCTGCGTAAAAAATCTGCCTCGTACATCTCCTTTAAACCTTGCCCCTCACACCTTAAACCTATGCCCCCTAATAATTGACTCTTCCATTCTGGGAAAAAGCTTCTGACTATCCACTCTGACCATGTTTGTCATAATCTTGTGGACTTCTATCAGGTCTCCCCTCAATCTCCATCACTGCAGTGAGAACTTAGTCCTTAGATTTCTGAGAAAGTAGTGGCATTGGTGGGCTTTCTTAACTATCGTGTCAGCATGGGGGGACCAGGACAAGTTGTTGATGATCTGGTCATCTAAAAACTTGAAGCTCTCGACCTAGAAAGGGGCATGTTCTCCTTTACGCTTCCTGAAGTTGATGACATTCTCTTTCATTGTGTTGACATTGAGGGAGAGATTATTGTTGCCGCACCAGTTCACCAGATTCTCTATCTCATTCCTGTGCTCTGTCTCGTTATTGTTTGAGATCCAATCCACTATAGTGGTGTCATCAGCAAATTTGAAAACCAAATTGATGGGGAATTTGACCACATAGTCATAGGTGTATAAGGAGCTCTTTTTTGTTCAGCCTGCTCATTACCTCCTTCAAGAATTTTAACAGATTTGTCGCGTATAATCTCCATGGATTCCATTGTCCACACAATGGGCTGAAGCTGATGTAATTGATTCAGGAAAATGTTGAAATCCTACCACAATTCACGCTATGATCATCTCATTGAATGACATTATTTGAAATCCCATAATCGGCATGGTAGCACAGTGGTTAGCCCTGCTGCTTCACAGCTCCAGGGACCTGGGGTCAATTCCTGACTTGGGTCACTGCCTGTGTGGAGTTTGCACATTCTCCTCGTGTCTGCTTGGGTTTCCTCCAGGTGCTCTGGTTTCCTCCCACAGTCCAAAGATGTGCAGGTTAGGTTGACTGGCCACGCTAAATTGACCGTAGATGCATAGGTTAGAGGATTAGTGGGTAAAATATGTATGGATATGGGGGTAGGGCCTGGGTAGGTTTGTGGTTAGTGCAGACTCAATGGGCTGACTGGCCTCTTTCTGTACTGTAGGGTTTCTATGATTTTCATGGGGTTAAAGGTTTATTTATAGCTCTTCCATTGAAATGATGAAGGGTAATGAATTAGCACATGGGAAGCTATTTGAATTTCAAATGACTTTCCAGGCATATTGTCTCTATCTGTCCAGAAGACACAACAAATGTTCACTTGACTTTTTAAAATCAATTTTTTGAAGGTACAGTGTTGCTGTTTTCCATTTATAAAGTAAGCCATGTCCAATCCCGAATAAGTTTTAAGAGCACAATGTCACCTGCACAGCTAATCGATTGGGGATTTATTGACATAATACATGAAGTTGTTTTAAAGATGAGGTTTTAACCTTCATTTTCAATTGAAAATGAATGAAGATGGATTTAAGGCCCAGCAGTTCCACCTCCAGAGCTCTGTAATCTTACCCAATCTCCTATTTGAACCATCCTGCACAAACCTATCGGGACTTCTACCACAATTCCATCTACATGACAGTACAATCGAAGACCCAGGATGCTGTGCTTCTTGGACCTTCATCATTTCAGGATGGATCATGAGCAGTCTGTAGATGAGATGCCACAAATGGAAGCTACTGAATTTCTAGGCTTTAAGTTTGATTTGATCCATTAATATTGAAATAAACGCAGACAGCTCAAGAGCCATCCTGAAATGGGAAGATCCAAGAAGCCCAGGGTATTGGGCCTTCAAATGTACTGTCATGTAGATGGAACTGTGGTAGGAGCTGTACGTTTGTAACTATTTGAGCATGTTGCATCTTCTGGTCCTTGTTTAAACAGGTGAAGATATTGACTTCATAAGATGATTCAATCCTTTTATTTCTGTAATCAGAATGTGAAAACAAAAGAACTTGTATTTGACTCAATAATTGTGAGATAAGTGTTGAAGGGATTGTATTCTATTAAGTTACTTCCTAATTTTTTTGATGATTGAGGTATGGTGACTCTCTGGGTAAATGCAATACGTTATGTAGTAGAAGTACTTATATATGTGCGCTTATTAAACCAGGTGCTCTTGTTTTCTCCCACAGTCTAAAGATGTGCAGATTAGGTGGACTGGCATGTTAAATTGTCCCTCAGTGTCAGGCGGACTAGCTATAGGTTCTGGGGATAGGGCCTGGGTGTTAGTGCAGACTTGGTGGACCGAATGGCCTCCATCTGCACTGTAGGATTGGTTCAAACCCTGCTGTCAGGACAATAAATGAAATTATAAGTAATTTGATGTGCAATATTGTCAGAATGAGTGCCCCATTATATTTGTATTTTAATCAAAATGTGCAGCAGAGTTTCAAGGAGGATTAAATAAAAATCCGTTGAATATCGATAGTGCTTTATCAAGTAAAAAGAGCATGTAACACGAAAATAACATTAAGCATAATGAGTCACATGTGATACAAATGTGTCACATGTGATACAAATGTCAGATCTTCAATCAGAGACTGGGCAGGGGGTTTCCTGCTCTTACTTTTCGCAAGCAGAATCAGCAGCAGGAATGGAAAATCCTGTGGGTAGCCCAATACATGATTCACGGCAGTGGGATTTCCCTCATGATTATCCCTATATTATTGCTATTGACGTAACAGGAATCCCTCAATGCGGGAATGTCCATTGGAATGAATACAAATGTAATTATCAGACTGCTCCAAATGATAATCCTCCCCTCCATCCAGTTAAATTATCCATTCACACTGGCGTGCCCTCACACTGATATGAATCATGACAGACCTCCCATGGCGTGAGCAGAACTGCCAGAAATCTCCAGGTGAGAGCATCGGTCAGGGGGAGAGGCGCTCATGCCTGGGCAGTGCCCCCTGGAACTGCCCCTTAATACTGCTCCCTTGCAATACTCAAGCAATGGCCCCAAGCAGTGCCAGAGAGCAGCATTGGGTGAGGGGAGGGGATGTTCCATGCGGGAGGTGGCTGTTGTAGCGTGGCAGGGTGAGGGGGGTGTTCCATTGTGGAGATGGCGTCCTGCCCACTCAACAACTGATCTGTTAAAACTGAAGCTGGAAGAATTCCCTGTCTATGGTGCTATTACCAACACTTTGTAATAGTGGGTAAATATATATATCATAGCAAGATAGGCTTTGGGTATTTTTGCAATTTTGCTCAAACAATCTGCCCAGCTAATTTTATAGCTAGAGCAAAAAACAGAGCAAGGAATCTGATGGATTGGTTCAAGCCCTGCTGTCAGGACAATAAATGAAATTATAAGTAATTTGATGTGCAATATCGTCAGAATGAGTGCCCCATTATATTTGTATTTTAATCAAAATGCGCAGCAGAGCTTCAAGGAGGATTAAATAAAAATCTGTTGAATATCGATAGTGCTTTATCCAGTAAAAAGAGCATGTAACACGAAAATTACAACATTAAGCATAATGCTTACAAACACAGGAACAAAAAGCCACTCCAGTTGTCAAGTAATTAACATGTTGGGCACCAAATAGATACAAACCTAATTGTTATATCATGCAAATGAGCACAGTTAATCTAAATAAGATTCATATTAAAAGTACATTCACATAAACCCATTAACATTCAAATATTAGCAAACTATTGTATATCACAACAGGACAGGACAATGAAAATACTTAAATAAAAGCAAAATACTGCAAATGCTGGAAAAATTAAATAAAAACAGAACATCTCAGCAAGTCTGACACTGAGGAGAGAGAAACAGAGTTAACATTTTGAGTCCATGTGACTCTTCTGTTGAGCTGAAGAGAAGTTGAAATGTTGTGGGCTTTATGCTGTTGAAGAAGGGAAATAGAAGGTCAGGAATAGGTGGGAGATCAGGAGAGATTTGGTAAAGATGTTATGGATGCCAGACAAAGGGAGTGGTAATGATAGTGTTAAAGACTAAGGCAGGTATTAATAGTGGCGTAAAGGTCAGTTAGCAGAATGTGTTAATAGCAGAACAAGATTCAGCACTCTGAAAACAAAGTGTAAGAACACATTACAAAGTGGCCCTGGTTGGCTGGTTGGCTGGTTGGGTGGGGGTGCGCAGGGGAGGAGTGTGCAGACAGTGTGCGGAGGGGGTGGGGGAGTTGGTTTGGGATAAAAAAA
This sequence comes from Carcharhinus amblyrhynchos, assembly GCF_965287045.1. Taxonomy (NCBI): domain Eukaryota; kingdom Metazoa; phylum Chordata; class Chondrichthyes; order Carcharhiniformes; family Carcharhinidae; genus Carcharhinus; species Carcharhinus amblyrhynchos. The sequence goes on along the minus strand of NC_137326.1, from coordinate 93,988,113 downwards.
TCAAAATGTGGGGTAGAGTTTATGGTCTGAAATTACTGAACTCAAACTAAATCCAGAAGTCTGTAAAATGCCTAATCAAAAGGGTGCTGTTCCTTCAGTTTGCCCTGGGCTTCACTGGAACATTGTAGCAGGGCAAGAATGGAGATGGGGACATAAGTGCAAGATGGTAAATTGAAATGGCAAGTGAAAGAATAAATAAACGTGATAAGTGGAGTGAGATGATAGTAAGTAAGTCTTTGCTGATGTTTGAACAATGTTCAGCACCATTTGTGACTCTTCAGATACTGAAGCAGTCCATGTCTAAATGCAGTAAGACCTAAACAGTATCCAGGCTTAGGCTGACAAGTAGCAAACAATATTCAACAATACAATTTTCAGACAATAAGATAAGACCCAAACATTGTTCCGTAACATTCAATGGCATCACCAACACTGAATCCGCCACTATCAACATCCTGGGGACTACCATTGTTCAGAAATTGAACTGGGCTTGCCATATAAATACTGTGGCTACAAGAGCAGGTCAATGGCTAGCAATGCTGCAGTGAAGAATTGACCTCCCAAAGTCTGTCCACAATCTACAAGACACAAGTCAGGAGTGCAATGGAATAATCTCCACTTGTCTGGGTGAGTACAGCTTCAACAACACTCAAGAAACCTGACAACATCTACTCCCTCCAGCACCAACACACAGCAGTGTGTATGACCTTTTGATTTGATTTGATTTATTATTGTTACATATATCAGTATACAGTGAAAAGTCTTGTTTCTTGTGCAGACAAAGAACATAAGAACATAAGAACATAAGAACATAAGAAATAGGAGCAGGAGTAGGCCATCTGGCCCTTCGAGCCTGCCCCGCCATTCAATAAGATCATGGCTGATCTGTCGTGGCTCAGTTCCACTTTCCCGCCCTCTCCCCATAACCCTTAATCCCCTCTCTTATCAAAAACCCATCAACCCGCTTCTTAAAAATATTTAGCGAGGCAGCCTCCACCACTTCAACGGGCAGAGAATTCCAGAGATTCACCACCCTTTGAGTGAAGAAGTTCCTCCTCAACTCCGTTCTGAACCGCCCCCCCTTTATCTTGAGGCATACTGTTCATTGAGAAGAAAGCAAGAGACTGCAGAATGTAGTGCGACAGTCATAGCTAGGATGTAAAGAAAGATCAAATGAATGCAAGGTAGGTCCATTCAAAAGTCTGATGGCAGCTGGAAGAAACTAGTTTTGAGTTGATTGATACTTGACCTCAGACTTCTGTCTCTTTGTCCCAACTTATGAGATGTGCTGCAGGAAAGCACCTTTCAAACCCACAACCAATACCATCTAGTTGGATAAGGACAGCAAATACATGAGAACACCACTTCCTGGAATTTCCCCTCCAAGCCACTTAACATTCTGACTTGGAAAGATATCATCGTTCCTTCACTGTGGCTGAATCAAAATCCTTGAATTTCCTCCCTAACAGCACAGTGGGTGTACCTACCCCACATGGACATCAGCAGTTCAAGAAGAATTACCTTCTGAAAGGTAATTAGGGGTGGGCAATGAATGCTAGCCTAGCCAGTGACACCCACATCATGTGAATGAATTTTTTAAAAATCTGCTCCATCATTTTAAACAGATTTACACAGGTTTCTTTTGCTGTGGGTGTACTGATAGAATAATTTGACATTTAAGGCATTTGGGGCTAGAAATTCAGCTCCACAGTATTAGCATTTGGTGCTACTATGCCATAATAGCATCCATGCTGGGCATGCACAATTCTGATGCGGGCCATGTCAGATACCATTTTGGCGAAGACCGAATAAGAGATGTTCTTTTCCCATATCAGAAGCATATGTTAAGCATTTACATGTAGTAATAAGGGACCTATTACCTGCTTCTGCTACTTGCAACTTTGGTTTGTGCCTGATACAGCCAAGCTTGTACTGTCTGTTCAAAATCATGAGGCCACTGGATAAAAGGATTGAGAGCAAGAGGACACAGATTTAAAATGATTTGCAAAAGAAGCAAATGTGATGTGAGCAAAAGCTTTTTCACACAAGTGATTCGGGTATGGAATGTGCTGCCCTACCTGGAAGTGTGCTGGAGGCAGGTTCAATTGAAGAATTAGATAATTACTTGAATGAAATCAATGTGCTGGAAAATCATGGACGAATGGCACTAAGCCATGATTCTCATTTGGAGAGCCAGTGCAGACAGGATGGCCAAGTGGCCTCCTTCTGCATGGTAACATTCATTTGATTCTGTGCTATCCAATCCAGCCAATTGCTGCCCCATCAGACCACTTGCATTCAACAGTAAAGTGATGGAAGGTGTTGTCAACAGTGCTACCAAGTGACACTTATTCATTAACCTGCTCAGTGATGCTCAGTTTGGGTTCCACCAGGGTCATTCAGCTCCTGACCTCATTACAACCTTAATGCAAGCATGGATGAAAGAGCAGTACTCAAGAGGTGGGATGAAATTGACTTCCCTTGACATCAAGGCAGCATTTGACTGAGTGTGGCATTAATTATTTCCAGCAAAACTGGAGCCATTCAAAATTAGGGGAAAACTATCCATTAGTTGGTGTCGTACCTGACACAAAAGAAGATCGTTTTGGCCATTGGAGGTCAATCTTCTTAGTTCCAGAACATAATTGTAGGAATTCTTCAGGGAAGTGTCCTAGGCCAAACTACTTTCAGCTGCTTTATCTTCCATGCATCATAAGGTCAGAAATGGGGACATTCCCTGAAGTTTGCACAATGTCCAGTATAATTCAAGATTTCTCAGATACTTTAACAGTCCACGTTCATCTGCAACAAGACTTGGACAACACTCAAGCTTGAGCTGATAAGTGGCAAGTAGTACTTGTGCTATTAAGGTGCCAGACAATGACCACCTCCAACAAGAGAGAACCTAAGTGTCTGTCCTTGACACTCAGTAGCATTACCATTACTGAATCCTCCACGATCAGCAAATTGAGGGTTATCATTAATCAGAAACTGAATTGGACTAACCATATAACTGCTGCGGCTACAAAGGCAGATCAGATGCAAGAAATTCTGTAGACAGTAACTCACCTCCTTACTCCCCCAAGCCTATCCATCATCTACTAGGCACAAGTTAGGAGTATGATGGAATATTATCCACTTGCTTAGATGAGTACAGCTTCAGCATCACTCAAAAGGTTTGATAACATCCAATAGAAGCAACCTGCTTGATTGGCATCCATTCCACAACTCACTGAACCACTGACACACAATGGCAGCAATGTGTATCATATACAAGATGAGTGATAAGAACTCACCAAGGTTCTGTCCACAGCCATGATCTCTACCACTTTGAAGAACAAGGGCAGCAGATGCATGGGAACACCACAACATGCACATTCTCCTCCAAGCCACACACCATTCTGACTTGGAAATATATCGCCGTTCCTGCACTGTCGCTGGGTCAAAATCCTGGAACTCTCTCCTTTGCGGCACTGTGGGTGTACCTACACCACATTGTTCAAGATAGCAGTTCACCATCACCTTCTCAAGGGCAATCAGAGGTAAGCAATAAGTGCTTGCCTAACCATGTCCTGTGAAAAAATTTTAAAAAAACCATCTCTGACATTAGCAATCTTATGTGAATGGCTTGTAGAGTCCTGGGATGGTTGGAATCAGAAACCAGTGCGATATCATCTAGACACTTTTAATGGAACAGAAGATGATTATTTGTAAATGGTATGGCCAAAGATAACATAATTGCGGATGATGATAACATTGGTGTCCATATAATGAAGCAATTCAAGATGCAGATTGGGATGAGTTATTTGATCAGGAAGACAAGTAGAAGGGTGATTTTAATGGGTTTAGTGCACGTTTAGTGCTAAGTATTTTTTTCTGTATTGTGATGGAACTGTATAAATTTGTATATGACTTTTGTTCTGTTACATTTAGTGTACACAAATTAATACCTCGCTAGAAATTATTTTAAATATAAAAACTCAATAAAATACTTTTTTCACATCATTCTTTTTTATTCACTCTAGAGCTTATTAAATGTTTGAAAGGAAATTTTATTTTTGTCATTTGGATATTTGTTGTTTAATCTTAGGGACGGACATGCTGCAACAGTCTCTGATTTGGCAAGTCTACAATTAGATTTATTATTGTAAATAGTTAGGCAGTAAGGCAAGAGAAGGGTCAGATTTTAACCACTCCAAAATAGTACTTATGTATAAGTCAATCCTTTACATGTTGCTCGAACGTTTGGCCTTAAAAAAGTGACTTTTTCACAGCATATATGGTATACAAATGATGAAAAGCTGAGATGCCTGTGAAGCTTTCTGGAGAACACTACCTATCATACCTTACAAATCAGAGTGCATTCTCTTTATCCCACTTTCTTTACCCTACTCTCCATTTCCTACCACACAATCAATTACCAACTCATGTCCCAAGATTTACAGTACTTTCACAGACTCACAATTTGCAAATAATCTCTTATGTAGGATTTTATGAAATCACTTCTGAAAGTTTATATTACTCCATTTATTGACTCTCCTCTGCCTACCATACTAGTAGCATCCTCACAAGAATAAACTAGGTTAGTCATAAATCATCCCCACCTTCCCTTCACAAATCCCTGCTGATTCTTTTTAATCAGTGCTCAGTCATTCTACCTATACTAATAGATTCCAGTAAACTTCCCAAAATTTATCTTCATCTCACAGTTCAGTAGTTTTCAAATTTGGTTTTCCCTCTCTTCTTAAATCATAGAGAGATTCTTGGAATCTACCAATTGAAAAACATAGTTCCTGAATTGAGGGAGTAATGTAAAATTATGATATCTGAACTCATAATGTTGGAATTGTCCACTAGCTTAGACAATACATAGGACTAACTCTGTCCAGTTGCCAAACAATGCATAGTGCTAGCACTGCCTGTAGCCCACATAATGTATAATGCTAGTACTTGTCAATAGTGCAGGCAACAGACAGCACCAGCTCTGCCTACAGTTCAGATAACACATAAGACTACCATCTCCCATATGCCAGCTAATGCTCAATGAAAGCACTGCCCAGATTTCAGAAGCCACACAGTGCAAACACTCCCACAGTTCTGATAATGCACAATTTTAGTATTGCTCCCTGTTCAGAAAATGTACATTGCTAACATTGATCACAGTTCAAACGATGTGAAATGCTGATATTCCCCATCACTCAAATGATGCATTGTGCAAGCATGAGCCACAGATCAAACATTACAAAATGTCGAAATTCCACCCAGTTCAGATAAAACATAATTCAAAAAGTCTCCCAAATTTTTAATTTCCTGTGTCATTTAGCATATGTGCTGATTGATTCATGCTCAAAGATTGCTATCTATGAACTTTAGCATGTCTGATTATATATATTGCTGAGCTGGTCCTTTTCTTTAAAACACATGATTTTAAGGGCAGCATGGCTGCACAGTGGTTAGCACTACTATCTCACAGTGCCAGTGATCTGAGTTCAATTCAAGCCTTGGGTGACTATCTATGTGGAGTTTGCACATTCTTTCCACATCTCAGTGAGTTTCCTCTGGCTGCTCTGGTTTCCTCTCACAGTCCATGCTCACTTACTCCTTTGTGTCCAGAGATGTGTGAATTAGGTGAGATTAGCCATGGTAAATGCACAGAGTTACGGGGATAGGACAGAGGAGGGATGCTTTTTCTGAGAGTCGGTGCAGACTCGTTGGGCTAGATGGCTTCTTTCTGCACATTAGGGGTTCTATGATTTAATTCTATGATTCAATAGATTGGAGCATGTCTGCGTGGAATAATGTGAGTTGGGCTCTTTTCCCCAAGGTTTGGAGATCTTAGTTTCTACTAAATTGTCTGTGGATGTCAAACACTACCAAGGGAGGGAGAAAACTGAAACAATAAATTGATCCATGGCAATCTTGCAGATCTTAAGGTGGTCAACTTAAGGCAGCTAAAGCTTGGGTCAAATACCTTTCTCAATTGTGAATGATGCACAAAATGGAACCGTAAGGAATAACCTAAGGATCCCATTGAGAATAATTCATAATTCATGGGTGGCACCGTGGCACAATGGTTAGCACTGCTGCCTCCCAGTGACCTTGATTCTATTCCCAGCTTGGGTCACTATCGGGAAGGAGGCTGCATGTTCTCCCCATGTCTGTGTGGGTTTTCTCTGAGTGCTCCAGTTCCCTCCCACAGTCTGAAAGATGTGCTGGTTAGGTACATTGGCCATGCTAAATTCTCCCCCAGTGTACCCGAACAGGTGCTGGGGCGTGGCAACAAGGGGATTTCCACAGTAACTTCATTGCTGCATTAATGTAAGCCTACTTGTGACACTAATACATAAACTTTAAACTTCATGAAAAGGTAAGATGGTAAAATGCTGTCGTATTATCTCTTCAAAGCTGTATTAGTGTGTTGTAGTCATGAATAGCAGTCATTCTTCAGAAACAGCACTGACATCCACATGATTGTTTCCCCAGTGCACAGTGTAACAGTGCACCAGTTGACTGTTTCCATTGTCTTCACATTCTGTTGAATCAAGACTGTGATTATGAGCTTGGCAATAGGACAGAGAACAGGATAAGATTTTTCAATCATTGGTCTGGCATTACGATTGAAGACCCTTGCTGTAGAACAGGAGAGAACAAGTGTAAATCTGTTTAAGACCATAATAGTTTTGCATTCAATAGATTGTGCTTCACAGCCCCCAGATGACCTCCATCTATCTTCCTTTAGCTGCAGAGGTGTGTAATTGAACTGAGGAAAGGATTGAATAATAAGATTCTGGTTGGTAATTCCATTGCATTTGCTAATGACATTATGCTGCACCGCATTCTGAACGCTGATCAAATTGTCCAGAGTCCAATTGTTTAATGTGATACTTGCAAATTTAAAAGTCTGGTAGAAAACAGTGGCACAAAATAACAGGATGCTGATTTTATTTCTGTGATTCTAACACATGCTGGTTATCTGATCCTGGCTGAAAGCAGTAGAAGGAAGGTAATGTTTCATGGTGATTGAGTTCATTTCAGTGGACTCTAAAATTGTTCAATTAGGAGAATTGTTCACCTAAACTTGCCTTGTATTCTGTGGAGTTTTGCACATTCTAAAATGGGTGACACAAAAGTCAAATTCTAACTGCTCTCTGTGTGATCTTGGCAGCTGCTTAGAACAGAAGCAGAAATTATTTACAAAGAACAAAGTACAGTACAGCAAAGGAACAGGCTCTTCAGCACACTGAGTCTGTGTCGACACAGATACCTCTCTAATATTTTCTTGCCCCTACATGGTCCATGTTGCTCTATTCCCTACCTATTCATGTATCTATCCAGATGCCTCTTGAACGTTGTCATAGATTCTGCTTCCACCACCTCCTCCGGCAGCACGTTCTAGATATTCGCTACCCTCTGTGTGACCCTATCTCAGTGGTTAGCACTGCTGCCTCACAGCACCAGGGACCCCGGTTTGATTCCTGGCTTGGGTCACTGTCTGTGTGGACTTGGGTGTTCTCCTGTGTCTGCATTTGTTTTCTCCGGGTGCTCCAGTTTCCTCCCACAGTCGAAAGATATGCAGGTTAGGTGTATTGGCCATGCTAAATTCTCCCTCAGTGTACCTGAACAGGTGACGAAGCGTGGCGATTGTGGGATTTTCACAATAATTTCATTGCAGCGTCAAGGTAAGCCTACTTGTGACTGATAAATAAACTTTAAAACATTTTACATCTCTTTTAAACTTCCCCCTCTCACTTTCAATCTATGCCCCCATGTAATTGACTCTTCAACCCTGGGAAAAAGATTCTGACTAGCCACTCTTTCCAAGCCTATTATGATCTTGTAAACCTCTATTAGTCCCTTCCTCATTGTCTGACACTCCAATGAAAACGATCCAAATTTGTTCATATCTTCTGACCAGGCATCATCCTGGTAAATCCCTTCTGCACCTTTTCCAATGCATCAACGTTCTTCCGGTAGTGTGACGACCAGAATTATACAATATTCCAAAGTCTAACCAAAGTCTTATACAGCCGCAACATGATTTTCCAATTCCTATACTCAATGCCCTGACTGATGAAGGCCAGTATGCCATATCCCTTCTTGACCATCTTGTCCCCCTGAATTGCCACCTTCAGGAAACTGTGAATCTGCAAGCCTAGATCCCTCAATGTGCTAATATTTTGAAGAGCTCTATTATTTATTGTATACTTTCCATCTTCAATAGACCTTCCAAATCACATCGCCTCGCATTTTTCTGGGTTAAATTCCATCTGCCATCTTTCGGCTCAGTTCTCCACTGATTTATATCCCATTGTATCCTCTGACAATCCTCCTCACTATCCACTACTCCCCCAATTTTTGTATCATTTGCAAATTTACTAATCAAACCAGTTACATTTTCCTCCAAATCATTTATATGTATTACAAACAACAGAGGCCCCAGCACTGATCTTTGTGGAACACTGCTTGTCACAGACCTCCACTGCTATTCTCTGCGTTTTATGACCAAGCCAGTTTTGTATCCAACTTACCAGTTCACCTCGGATCCCGTATGACTTCACCTTCTGTATCAGCCTGCCATGAGGAACCTTATCGAAGGCCTTGCTAAAGTTCATGTATATAACATCCACTGCCCTGCTCTGCCCTAATCAATTTTTCTTGTCACTTCCTCAACTAAATCAAGTTTGTGAGACATGATGTCTCTTTCACAAAACCACGCTGCCTATTCTCTTCCAGATGTGAGTACATCCTATCCCTAAGAATCTTCTTCAATAATTTCCCCATCACTGATGTAAGGCTCACAGGCCTGTAATTTCCCAAATTGTCTCTTCTGTCCTTCTTAAACAGAGGAACAATGTTAGCTACTCTCCTGTCTTCTGGTACCTCACCCGTGGCTAGAGAGGATACAAAGATTTTGGCCAAGGCGTCAGCAATTTCTTCCCTCACTTCTCTCAGTATTCTGGGATAGACCCTATCTAGCCCTGGGGACTTGTCCACCTTAATGTTTTTCCAAAAACCTCCAAAACTCCTCTCTTTTTATCTCAGCATGCCCTAGAATGTCAACATCCTCCTTTCTGCACTCACCATCCATCACATTTAAATATATTAATAAGGATCATGTGCCTGTATCAGGGACTTCTGTCAACTTGATGTCCATGAAAGCTTGAAAGGTCACTTCCTTAAGCTGTCCAACACTGAATGGTGGGAAAAATGGGTGAGCAGTTTATTTAAAGGGAACTCCACCTCCATTAAGGTAAGACTGCTGCACTGCTTTATGCTTTGATAGTGCTTTGGGGTAAAATGGTGCTTACATATTGGAGGTAGCGAAGGCTTGAAAAGGTGAATTATACATTTCTCTTTCCTCAGTTAATGCAATCTCCCTCCCCCTTGCCCACTTCCCTCATATCCCAATTCTGATAGGACCTCCTCAGTCTAGTTGGCAGCTGATACTGTCACTTATTCATTGCCAGCAGTTGACCTCCTGGTGGAGCAATTTTCCATCACTTTCCCCCTTGACTTGGTAGGAAGCCAGCCAATGGGATTTAATGAGGAAATAAACTAAGTAACACATTTTCCCATCAGAAATGGTCTGACAGATTAAATAAGGACCCATACATGTTTTGGCATGTGCTTTGGTCCTTTAAAACCTATTACAAAATGTCAGGAGTGAAGCCAAGAGAATGAAGCTCATGCAGTTGGCTGCACTCCTGTAAAGCGAAAAGATACTTAAAGAGTGATACTGGCAGAAGACTCATAAATGAATCATAAAAACCTCACAATGCAAAAGGAGGCCATCTGGCCCATCAAGTCTGTGCTGACAGCAATCCCACCTAGGCTCTATCCCTGTAACCCCACATATTTACCCCACCAATCCCTCTAATATATGCATCCTGGGACTCTAAGAGGTATTTAGCATGGCCAATCCATCTAACCCACACATCTTTGTACTGTGGGAGGAAATTGGAGCACCCGGAGGAAACCCATGCAGACATGGGGAGAATGTGTAGACTGCACACAGACAGTGGCCCAAGCTGGTGAATTGAACCTGCGTTCCTAGAGCTGTGAGGCAGCAGTGCTAACCATTGTGCCACTGTGCCCCCAATTAAGAGGAGTTTGCAACCTCTTACTAAAAGAATGTGATAGAGGGGAATCAAAATGGTGGAAGAAAATAAGTTATAAAAAGCTTAGGGGAAGTAACATTTTGTTAAGTATCAAAGCCCACTGCAGCTCCTTTCAGGAGTTTCTTGGTAAATGTACTGTTTCATGTGGAAATGACTGATACAGACCAGATGGTGTCGTGTCAACTAGTGTGCTTGGAGTTGTAAAGGGCTTAGCACAGCTAAGCTAGGAAAAGGAGAAAAACTGTTCTGATGGCTATCCATTAACTCCTGATCAAATGTGTGGACATGGTGTGAGGACAAAATCGGTCTTGGGTAGATTGATTCTCACTCCCCCAACACAGTGTAACTTTTCAAGATTTAAGGTCTGTGGTCACTTGTCGTACTTCAGCTCTCTCTGAAAGGCACTAATGGCTTAGTGGTGAAATCAAAACATCAGAAAAGTGGCCACCTCTCCCTTTGGTCTGGCCCTGAGCTGATGAGGGGCTTGACCCAATATCAGGTATAAAAGAAAAACTGAGACCATATTTCCACAGCATGGCTCCTGCCTTTAATATTGATCCTCTTCCTCTGAAAAGAAGGATTTGCATTTACATAGCATCTCATCACCACCAGATGTCTCAAAGCATTTTTACAGCTAATGAAATACTCCTGAAATGTTGTAATGTTTGTATGGAGCAGGGTTATCTCTATACTGCCCAACATCTGATGATGCAACATTGTAATCTCTGGGAATGTAACACTTGTGTTCTAAGTTGGATATTGTACCTTTCACATAAGCTCTCTTGAATGTACTCTTGCAATTTTTCCAAACGCACATTGAAACAAATGCTGTGATGTGGTCAGATAAAAATCTTTAAGCTCACAGGAAGTGAACGTGGAGAGTAACAAATGTAATGAAATTTCATATTCAATCAACTACACAGTCCTTTCCAAACAACAAGCAAAATAATTTTAAAACTAGGCTACATTACCCTGACTAATGGGCTTGATTAACATTTCCTGTCCAGTTATCTGATTCTGACAGCTCTGGGTTTGGTTTGTTTGTTTCCCTTTGCTAGACCACGCTTCCTTGCCAGACCTGGTTGGCTGGCTGCCTTAATCCTTGTCACTCTGTGTTTCCAGTCAGTGAGGGGACTTGTTCCCCTGTCCCATGATTTACCATGAAGTCTATCAGTAAAATCAGCTCCCACCCTTTCACTTAAGAGAGCAGGTTTAATATATATTTCCTGCTATTCTCCAAATTGATAGGAACAAACGTGGCTTTGCAAGTTTTGAATGAATCAATTTTCTTATTATCTTTATCTTAAAGAAACACAATCACCAAGATTTACTCAAGGACTTTATTTATTTATTTGTGTTGTAGTCTCCAAGGTGACATGACAGAGTTAGGTAGTTTCCATATTGCTTATTCTAGGTAGCATGCTGGAGAGGACCAAGTGACAAGGAATAGATTAAAGGTAGCTCTTTTCCAGAATGTGGGGAGTCTCTAAAATGTTCTGCCAGCTAGTGTTCTTCATAAGGGGGATAGGCCAGTTCTTGACGGGGGCAGAGATCACCTCCAGTTGAATGTAAGCATCTTTATAGATAACAGTTTGTCCACATTCTCAAGATTGATTCCAGATCCCTGAAGTCTCATGGCTAGGAGTCTCTGTTTGTGCTAGTCCACCCTCAGGAAGATTGGCTGAAGATGGAAATGCATCAACATTTGAAATGTTTCCTGGTGTCATCTTGAAGCTTGTTTCTGCGGGACTGAGATGATTCTGCCCCATATCTTATTTTGATCTCTGTGGAGACCAATAGCCTTTAATAAGCAAATTGAATTCCCAATAACCCTTAACTCAAATGATCGCATGATGAAAGATTTCATGTTTTAAGACTTGCACCGTAACAAACAAATTGAAACCAACATCAACCAAACATTGCTTAGTAGACAACCAATTCACTTAATTATGGAAAAAATCCATCTTTACCACCTAACATGACTGAACCCCCCATTCCACATTCATATATTACTCCCCACTCTCTGCAGAATTGTAGGGTGGGATTTAGTGGCCGCGCTCACCCCAAAAGCAGAAAGTCCCACCTGAGGTGAAGGGGTTTTCCATGGTCCATCCCTCACCCTGTTATGATCGCTGTGGCTGGAGTATTGGAATTTGAAAGTAATATTGGACTGGTTAAGAAAATTTTCCCGTAGACTTTACAGGAACCAGTCCAATGTTACTTCCAGCTTTCAACATGTCACTTCTCCCCATTTCACTGAGCTATACCATCTCATGTCTATCAAAAATTGTTTCTTCAGTTTTCTGAAAATTCTGAATCAATTTCCAGTAGTAAGGTCCATTCAAGTGACTCCTTTTCCCATTCAGTTTAAGCATAACCACTTTGTAAAACCTCTTATTTGTATCAATCTATCACAGTGAACACAGTGGATATCCAACTGCTGAATCATGCTTGTAAGATGATGTTAGAGTGTATCACTTAAAATTGATGCACTAAGGATAGGAAGTCAGTGAACATCTGCAATGGTGCAGCATTAAGTAGCAGTGCATATTTTGGGTAGCAGACCCTGAGAATACATATAGAACACTTATGATATTGATCTCCCTTATTTTCTGCTATATTTAATGGAATAGATCTAAGAAAGGTTCTTAGATTGCTCCTCTGAACTGTAAAGTGAATCTGGATCATCTACAACTAAGATGCATTTTGCTTCAGGTTTGATTCAAATGAAAGATGGATCATTTTCAGCATCTGAAAATTAGAATTCAACAGGCAGAGCTTGAGAACAGCCTTCTGCAGAGGCCAGAACATTAACATTTAAAGCTCTGTCAATTAATGAACAAAGTAAAGCTGGGTGACATTGAACCTGCCAAATACCATTGAGAGAAAGTGTTGATTTATTTTGGACCATCAGTCCCTTTACTCAGCATTTGACAAATTTGTAATTAGTTGCTATAATACAGAGGTTGAACAAAGAACAAAGAATAGTATAGCACAGGAACAGGCCCTTCGGCCTTCCAAGTCTGCATTAATTACATTTATCTATCTAACCAATCGCTTATACCCCTCTATTCCCCGTTTGTTCATATGACTATCAAGGTAAGTCTTAAATGTGGCTAACATAACTGTCTCAACCACCTCACTTGGCAGTGCATTCCAGGCCCCCACCAGTCTCTGTGTAAAAAATCTTCCCCCGCACATCTCCACTGAACCTTTCCCCCCTTATCTTGAACTTGCGCCCCTTGTAATTATTATTTCTGTCCTGGGAAAAAGCTTCCAACTGATCACCCTATTGATACCTCTCGTAATTTTATAAACTTCTATCAGGTCGCCCCTTGGCCTCTGCCTTTCCAGGGAGGACAATTCCAGTTTATTCAATCTCTTCTCATAGCTAGTACTCTCCATACCAAGCAACATCCTGGTCAACCTTTTCTGTATTCTCTCCAAAGCTTCCATGTCCTTCTGGTAGTGTGGTGACCAGAATTGGACACAATATTCCAAATGTGGCCTAATCAACTATTTATACATCTGTAACATAATTTGCCAACTTTTATACTCGATAGCCAGTCCGATGGAGGCAAGCATGCCAAATGCTTTCTTCATCACCTTTTTCCGCCTGTGCTGCCACTTTTAAGGATCTGGGGACCTGTTCTACTTGTTCTCTCTGTCTATTTATGCTCCTGATTGTTCTGCCATTTATTTTATAGTTCCCACCTGAATTGGATCTACTAAAATACATCACCCCGCATTTGTCTGGATTAAATTCCATATGCCATTTCTCTGCCCAATCTTCCAGTCTATCTACAACCTGCTGTATTCTCAGACTGTATTTTACCAGGAAATTGCAGCATTAATGTGAATTTGCAATATATGTGAACGTTCAGTTGTATCATTCTGTCTGTCAACAGAAAAATTGAATAATGCTGGTTACATAGATCCCTACAGTGCAGAAACAAGCCCATCAGCCCATCGAGTCTACACTGAACTCAATCCCACCCAGGCCCTACCCCCATACATTATACCCACCAATGCCTCTAACCTCCACTACCCTGGACACTAAGGGGCAATTTCTTAGCATGGCCAATCAACCTAACCCGCACATCTTTGGACTGTGGGAGGAAACCGGAGTACCTGGAGGAAACCCATGCAGACATGAAGAGAATGTGCAAACTCCACACAGACAGTGACCCGAGCTGAGAATTGAACCCAGGACCCTGGAGCTGTGAAGCAGCAGTCTTAACCACTGTGCTACCGTGCCGCCCATACTGTTACTGCAAGCCTTTTGCTGTACCTCCTATTTCTTCTTATCTGTTTATGAGAAGTGGGTGCATTGCTCATGCAGGAGCAGGCTCAAAGGGCTGAACGGCCTATTCCTGCTTCTATTTTCAGTGTTTCTATGTTTCACCTATAGTTTCCCTTAAGATGGTAGAGAACTATCTTCTTGAATAGTTGACTGCTGTCTATGTGGTATAAATAAACCCACAGTGCTGTTAGATAGGAAGCTCTAGGATTTTGATCCAACAATGATGAAGGAATGATGATATATTTTCAAGTGAAGATGATATGTGACACAAATAATGATGTTCCTGCTGCCCTTGTCCTTCTAGGCAGTGAAGCTCATAGGTTTAGAAGGTGCTGTTGAAGAAGCCTCGGTGAAATGCTGAAGTGCATCCAGTACATACTGCAACCATGGCATTCTGGCGATGGTTTTGAATGTTTGGAAGATGGAGTTCAAATCAAATTGGCTGCTTCCTTATGGATGGTCTTGAGCTCCTTGAGTGTTGTTGAAGTTGTAATGAGTGCTGGAATTTTACCAGCATGCCTGCCCCAATTCTGTGGGAGGGCGACGCTTGACATTCATATCACTGAGCTGATTATTGAGAGTTGACTGATGGGATGGTAATTGGCCAGATTGGATTTTTCTATATTTGTTAACAGATTATCCCTGGACAATTTTACCTGTTATGAGATCATGTTAGTGTTGTTGCTGTATGACAACAGCTTAGCAAAAGGTGTGGTTAGTTTCAGCACTTGTGTTGGGATGGTGCCAGGGCCAATAAATAGCCTTTGTTGGATCTAGTGAGCTCAGCAGTTTCTTGATGTAATGTAGAGTGAATTTAATTGGCTGAAGACTGGCTTCTGTGGTGGAGGGTCTTCAGGAGAAGGCTTTGGTGAATCATCTACTTGGCACTTTTGGCTACAATTGGTTATGGTTGTTTCAACATTGCCTTTTGCCCCTGATGGATTGGCCATCATTGAGGATAGGAATATTTGCAGAGCTTCTCCTTACACTTAGTTGTTTCCATGTTCACCACCATTCATGACCAGATGGGGCAGGACTGCAAAGCTTTGATTTGGTCCATTAGTTGCGGAATGGCTTAACTTTGTCTATGTCAATTAAGCATGCTGCTTGCACCTATTGGCCTGCATATAGTCAAGGATTGTATCTTCACAAACTTGGATCTAATTTTTAGTCAGGGGTTGCTCCTGGTGTACTCTCCTACACTTTTCATTGAATAAGGATTGATCCCCTGGCTTGATGGTTATGGTTGAGTAAGAGATATACTAGGTTGTAAATTATGGTTCAGTACATTTCCACTGCAACATCCCCTGTGCTCCGCTAGCAGCACTTACCTCCTTACACCAGTTCAAGGCTGTCATGCCAGGTTGAGACTGTTATATACCTACTTTGATTCACACCAAAGTTTCATCACACCAAAGAGGTGGAGACACTAACTTGGGCAGAGATTGCTGATAATAGCATGCTAAAGTATGATAAGTAATGCTAATCAGTGGTACGCCAGTTTTCTGCACTGTCCCAGCGGCGCCATTTTTTTTGGTTGGGAAATGCGCGTGGGTCATAAACACTTGTGGGGATCCCGCAAAATGGCTGACACGCACATCTCCCAACCTGACCCGCCAAAAAATGTGTGCATCGTGATAGGAGAATTGCTTCCATAGGCTATCAGCACTTGGGAAAAAGTGAGAATCTATTATCAAGGAGGTAGTAGTAGTCATTTAGGAAAATAGAATCCAATCAGGCAGAGTCAACATGGTTTTGTGAAAGGAAATATTCTTTGTGGATGCAACAAATAGGATGGACAAAAGATAACCAGTAGGTGCATTATATTTGGATTTCCAGAAGGCATTCAATAAGGTGCCACATAGAAGGTGCACCAGGTAAGAGGTCATAGTGTTTTGAATGATATATTAGTATAATTAGAGTATATATTAGTATAATTACAGTTGGCTAACCAACAGGGAACAGAGGAGAATAAATGTGTCATTTTCAGTTTGGCAAACTATAGTGGAGTGTCCCAGGAATCACAACTATTTCAGCTATTGGGACCTCAACTATTTTGGAGCGTTGGGGGGGATGCAAAATAATGCTCACGAGATCTAGATTCAAATCTCACCATTGTTGATGCTGAAATTTGGATCCAGTTTACAAAAAAAGGAAATTTAATGATGATCATGAAATCATTGCTGATTGTTGGAAAACCCCACCTCATTCACTAACATTCTTTTGGGATCCTTACCTGGTCTGGCCTACATGTGATTCCTGATTCACAGCAATGTGTTGATTTTAAATGTACTCTGAAACTCAACTGAAGGGCAATTGAGGATGGGGAATAAATGCTGATCCAGCCCTAGAAGCCCACATCCCATGAATGTATTAAAAAAATACGATATATTTTAATAATTTTAGATGAACAGACTGAGTGCTTTGGTAACCAAGTTTGCTGGTGATACAAATGTATGGGTGGCACGATGACACAGTGGTTAGTACTACTGCATCACAGTACCAGGGGTCCAGGTTCAATTCCGGCCTTGAGTGACTGTCTGTGTGGAGTTTGCACATTCTCCCTGTGTCTATGTAGATTTTATCCAGTGTTCCGGTTTCCTCCCACAGTCCAAAAATGCACAAATTAGGTGGATTGGCCATGCTAAATTTCCCCTTAGTGTAGGTTAGGGATGTTAGCGGGGTAAATTTGTGGGGTTATGGAAATGGGGTGGGCCTGTGTACGATGCTCTTTCGGAGAATCGCTGCAAACTCAATAGGCCGAATGGCCTCCTTTTGCACTTTAGGGATTCTGGAATAAGGGAAGCAAGTTGTGAGGCGGTTACAGAATCTGAAAAGGATAGATAGGTTAAATGAGTGTGCAAAAATTGGCAGATGAAATATAATGTGGGCAAATAAGGAGTTATTCATTTTGACAACAAGAATAAAAAAGCTACAGTTAAAAGTTTATTTATTAGTCACAAGTAGGCTTACATTAATACTACAATGAAGTTACTGTGTAAATCTCCTAGTTGCCACATTCCAGCACTTGTTTGGGTAAACTGAAAGAGAAGTTAGCATGGCCAATGCACTTAACCTGCACATCTTTGGACTGTAGGAGAAAACCTGAGCGTTCAGAGGAAACCCACATAGACATGGGGAAAACATGCAGACTCCACACAGACAGTGACCCAAGATGGGAATCAAACCCAGGTCCCTGGCGCTGTGAGGTAGCAGTGCTAACCACTGTGCCACTGTGTAGCATTTTATTTAGGTGGAGAGTGACTATGGAGAGTGACTATGCACTCCTGCATTAGAATGGATCTGAGTGTCTGTGATCTGCCGAATGGTATGCAGGTACAAGGAAGCATGGCCTTTATTAAAAGGAGGGTGGAGTATAACAAGGAAGCTTTGCTACAACTACCGGGCATGTGTAAGAAAATCTGGAGTACTGCATTTAATTTTAGTCTCCTTGCTGAATGATATAATTGCTTTGAAAACAATTCCGAGAAGGTTCCTGAGATGAATGGGTTGTCTTATGAGGAAAGATTGAGCAGATTGGGCGTTTACTCATTGAAGTTTAGAAGAATTAGAAAAGATCTAGTTGAAACGTGTAATATTCTGGGAAGTTGGCAAGATAGATACTGAAAACATGTTTCTTCTCATGGGGGAAAGTAGGCTGAGGGGAATAGTTTAAAAATAAGGGGGTCTTCCATTTAATATGGGGACGAGGAGGAATTTCTTCTCTCAGAGGGTTATTGGCCTTTGGAATTCTCTTCCACAGAGAGCAATGGAGGGTGCAGGGTCATTGAATATATTCAAGGCTGAGTTACAGGCAGGTTTTTGATTGGCAAGGGAGTCAAGAGTTATGGAGAACAAGCAAGAAAGTTAAGGCCACAACCAATGCAGCCATGATCTTATTAACTGGAAGAGCAGTCTCACTGGTTCAAATGACCTACCCCTGTTCCTATATCTTATGATACTATCTATCTAACACAGTGCCACACTACACAATGGAAGATATCCTCATTGTGAAGGCAGGACTTGATCACCACAAGTACTGTATCCTGTCCACTCCTGCCAGTACTATCATGGACAGATGCAACTGTTACAAATTGGTGAATACTGGGTTTTTCCCTCTTGTTGGTCCTCCCATCACTTGCTTCAGGCAGATATGTCCTTCAGTATGATGTCAGCTCAATATATCGTGGGGCTACTGAGCCACTTTTAGTGGTGGACATTGAAGTTCTCACCCAGAGTACACTTTATTTAGGTGGAGAGTGACTATGGAGAGTGACTATGCACTCCTGCATTAGAATGGATCTGAGTGTCTGTGATCTGCCGAATGGTATGCAGGTACAAGGAAGCATGGCCTTTATTAAAAGGCAAGTACTTTGGAAGTGAATTGGTTTGTCACTCAAATACATATATTATGAAATTACATTCTAAAAAGTTGGCTGACTGTACTGGCCCATGGAAGATTTTACTTTCGGTATATAGAAATGAGTTTCAATGAAAACTCGCAAAAAAAGCACATCTTAAAATCAGCCATTATTATTGGCAACCCTTCTTGAAAGTGGTGTTAAACATGAAGGAGTGCTGATTCATTAGCTGAGGGAAATGGTGGATGGTAATCAACAGGAGGTTTCCATGCCCATGATTGATTTGAAGTGAATAGAAATCATGGGGTTCAGAGTCAATGTTGAAGACTGCCAAGGCCACTCTCCCTAGTGTTGTCATCAGTCCTGCCTGATATTCCCAGGGATGGTGTTGGAGGAATTTAGGATGTTGGCTGAAAGTATGATTCTCTAAGTGACTTTTTTTATTAGTTTCTGGGGAAGTGTCACCAGTTTTGGAATTAGTCCCTCGATGTAAATGAGGAGAGCTTTGCAGGGTCAACTGGGTAGGTGTGCTTTGTTGTGACTGGTTCATAGGTCAATGCTGGGTAATCAATCCTGTTTTATTGCTTTTAAAATTTTTGTAGCAATTTGTTATGTATTCACCTACTTCCAGCATGGAAACAAATAAGAATAAGGAGTCAATTATGTTCAAGAATTTCCATTTTGGGTGCAATTGCCTTTCTGAATGCAAATTGCACCCAAAATTACGCTGATTTTAAGATGTGCTTTTTTTGCGAGTTTTCATTGAAACTCATTTCTATATACCGAAAGTAAAATCTTCCATGGGCCAGTACAGTCAGCCAACTTTTTAGAATGTAATTTCATAATATATGTATTTGAGTGACAAACCAATTCACTTCCAAAGTACTTGGTTATAAATCGCTTTGCGAACATCCTGAGATTGTGAAAGACATTGGTTGGAATACTCTGACCTCATTAATAGCTGGGATTCTCCAGTCCCACTGCAACAAAAGGCATTTTGGCTGAGCGCCAACTTTCCGTTCTAACTGGCAGCGGCAGCAGGGTGACTTTGATCAGAGAATTCTGGCCGTTATATAAACTTACATATCTTGCTTTCTATTTTTTGTCACTCGAGTCACTGGTTTCACAGCAACAAATTTGATCTCATTGTGTTTGTCTAATGTTGCTTTTATATTGACATCTTAAGTGGATTCAGTGAGGCCGCCCATTCTCAGTGCTTTCACTACAAAAATCTTGGCCTTTAAGTCTCTCCTCGGGACAAAAGAGCTTAGGTTTATTGGTTGGGTGCCAGCACACAGACTCCACCCTTCTGTAATCCAAGTTAATGCAGCATTAATAAGTAATTTTAGACACAATGGTAATGCCACTCCCTCTAGAAATTTCACATACCATAACGTTTAAGGCTGCATTTTTTTAACTCCTGCAATGTGAAGTAAGCACATTAAGAAATGGATTAACTTCCTAGGGATCATTCATGATGGAGCAACACAGGCAATTTCCCTTCTTTTGTTAAAAGAGGAATTTCAGAGTCAGTGAAATATTTCTTTGTGCCACCTCTTTAAAGTGAAATAATTTTTCACATTTTTTAAACATGAAGTTCAGTTTTGAAACAGCGTATAAGAGAACAAGTCACAAAACTATCAATTCCCCTTGGCTCCTCTGCTGTGTAAAGCATGTACAGCTGCAAAATATACTTTTCCATGTGTGCTAGGGCCATTTCAGGAGTAGCACACAATAGATGAATGTAACAACATCAGTGCTGCTAAAATATTAAAATCAGAATAATTACTGTTTTTCACCTTCCTTTAAATCTCTGTCAGCAATCACTTTTTTTTCAACTGTTTCAATTATGCAGAGGCATGAACTATTAGAGAACATTACACAGATTATACAGCACAGAAATAGACCATTTGGCCCAAGCAGCCCATGCTGGTGTTGTGCTCCACTCAAGCCTTCTCCCATCTTTCCCTTTGTAACTCTATCATGATCCACCTTTTTCTCTTCTTTCTCATCTGCCTTAAATACATTCAAATTATTCGTGGTAACAAGTTCTGTACTTTCGTCACTCACTGGATAAAATGGTTTCTTTTGAATTCATTATTTTGATTCCTTAGTGATTATCATTTAAATTGTACCAAGACAGTGTGCCTCCAATTTAACAGGTTTTCCATTGGCAGCCTTTGCTGCCAATGCCAACATGCGCAGTTCTACTGCTTTGCCAACATAGAACATAGAACACCACAGCACAAACAGGCCCTTCGGCCCACAAGTTGCGCTGATCACACCTATACCTACGAAGCCACAGAACTATCTGTAACTCCCAATGCCATTAGATCCCATATACTCATCCAGAAGTCTTTTAAAAGACCCCAGCAAGTTCGTCTCTACCACAACCGATGGCAGCCTATTTCACTCACTCACCACCCTCTGAGTGAAAAACGTACCCTAATATCTCCTCTGTACTTGCTTCTCAACCGCTTAAACCTGTGTCCTCTCGTAGCGACCATTTCAGCCCTGGGAAATAGCCTCCAAGAATCCACCCTATCTATTCCTCTCAACATTTTATAAACCTCTATCAGGGCGCCTTTCAATTTTCATCTCTCCAGGGAGAAGAGACCTAGCTCCCTCAACCTATCTTCATAAGGCATGCCTCCAAATCCAGGCAACATCCTTGTAAACCTCCTCTGCACCCTCTCAATAGCTTCCACATCCTTCCTGTAGTGAGGCGACCAGAACTGCGCACAGTTCTCCAAGTGGGGTCTGACAAGGGTCTTATAAAGTTGCAGCATTACCTCCCGACTCCTAAACTCAATCCCTCGATTAATGAAGGCCAGTACACCATACGCCTTCTTGACCACATCCTCCACCTGCGAGGCTGATTTAAGAGTCCTATGGACCCAGACCCCAAGACCCTCCTGCTCTTCAACAAGCTAAGAGTCCTACCCTTGATATTGTACTCCTTCATCCCATTGGACCTGCCAAAATGGACCACTACACATCTATCTGCGTTGACGTCCATCTGCCACTTCTCCACCCAGTCTTGCATCCTATCTATGTCATGCTGCAACTTCTGACATCCCTCCAGACTATCCACAACACCACCAACTGTCATATCATCGGCGAACTTACTAGCCCATCCCTCCACTTCCTCATCCAGGTCATTTATGAAAATGTCAAACAGCAAGGGTCCTAGAACAGATCCCTGGGACACTCCACTGGTGACCGACCTCCATGCAGAAAAAGACCCATCCACAGCCACTCTCTGCCTTCTGCAGGCAAGCCAGTTCTGGATCCACAAGGCCAAAGCCCCTTGGATCCCATGCCCTCTCACCTTCTCAAGAAGTCTTTCATGGGGGACCTTATCAAACACCTTGCTGAAGTCCATGTAAACCACATCCACCGCTCTTCCTTCGTCAATGTGTTCAGTCACATTTTCAAAGAGCTCAACCAGGCTTGTAAGGCATGATCTGCTTTTGACAAAGCTGTGCTGACTACTACTGAGCATACTAAACTTCTCTAAATGCTCATAAATTTTGTTCCTCAGAATCCTTTCCATCAACTTACCAACCACTGAGGTCAGACTCACCGGTCGGTAATTTCCCAGACTATCCCTGTTCCCTTTCTTGAAAATAGGAACCACATCTGCAATCCTCCAATCCTCCGGAACCTCTCCCGTCTCCATCGACGATGCAAAGATCACTGCCACGGGTTCTGCAATCACTTCCCTCACCTCCCACAGTAACCTGGGGTACATCCCATCCCGTCCCAACATGTTGATTGTTTTATAGAATCACGCAGCCATGAGCACATTGTATCTGACAGACAGCAGAAAAGGATTTCATAAACCATACACTGCTATACTGAAAATCATTCTGGGTCAAAACAAACTTTTGCACCATGTTAATGCAGAAGTAAAGTGGATAATTTAAAACAGCAAACTAATGAATAGAAAATCTTGGAGACACTCATGCAGGATCTTGTGTTAAATGCCTCCAGAGTTTTCTGTTACTGAGTTGCAGCGTTAGCAATATTTTTCTAGCCTCTATTGTGAATTGTTAATGAGAGCTCTTGACGATTATTCAATATAATTGTGAGCTGGTCTGGTCACGGTGAGAGCACAGCTTTTGAGACCTGCACATATTTCCTGCTTACAAAACACATGTGTTGGGCTCAGCAGAGTGATCTCTGCACAGACCAGTGTAGAGGCACTGACGGCCATATTATTGCCTTGGCAGGAGACACAGCCTTTTTTTTTGCTCACATTTGCCCAGTTTGACCAGAATTTAGGAAAATTGACAGCTGAAAACAATCAAGAGGACTGACTCCATAAAATAACCACTTTTGAAGCATCATTTGTTAACTAAGAGGAGGAGTTATTCCTCCAGGCCCAGCAACAACCCAGTAAAACCCCCTACAATCTCTCCTCTATCACGTCCCCCCCTTACTGCCCTCCCCTCCCCCCGATCAGCAACATCCCTGGGCCTCCTTCATTTGTATAACGGGCTTTGCAGCTTGTCAAGTCTCACTTAACATTCATTAATAAACCCTGATGAAAAGTCATCAACCTGAAATGTTAAATCACTATTACTCTCTGCCCAGAAGGGGAAAAAAACAGTACAATTGAAAAATGGGTCCAGACTGTTCATTCCTTCTGAGTGCACAGATAGTCCCAGATCCCACCCCCCCGCCCCCCCCCCCCCCCCGAGTATTTCTAGAATTTTCAGTTTTTATTTCAGATTTCAAGGATCCATAGCTGTTCAGTTCAGTGATTCTAAATGAAATTAGTGACTTGTATCAACTGGCATATTGTTGCTAATAATTAAATGAACCAAAAGAAGGTCAGCACTATTATTTTTTGCTGACACATGAATAACGTAGTAAAGTTTTTAAGTTTATTTATTAGTGTCACAAGTAGGCTTACACTGACATTGCAATGAAGTTACTGTGAAATTAGTCACCACACTCTGGCGCCTGTTTGGGTCAATGTACCTAACCAGCACATCTTTCAGATTGCGGGAGGAAACCAAAGCACGCGGAGGAAACCCACGCAAACACAGGGAGAATGTGCAAACAGTGACACAAGCCAGGAATTGAACCCACGTCCCTGGAGCTGTGAGGCAGCAGTGTTAACCACTATGCCACCGTGCCACCTGTGTACAACAGCATTAAGACATTTCTTTGCTTTCTGTTGTAACTTTGATATTTTTGTTTAAGTTTTTGTTGACACTGCTTCATTTCACAAAGTGTTAATACAGACAAGGATATAAATGAGCCTGTAAGTGGGTGCATGGTCATTTTCCATCTGTTGTTTATTTGGACATCGTAGGTACAAGATAAATGAACTTGAATTAAGTGAGTATCAAGAGAAGCGAAAATAATTTAGTCTGAAAGGTTTGGAAGAATGCTGCTTTTCTCCAGATTGCCCTGAAGCTGACTGATCTGGCTAACACACTATTTGAAGTGTTTAACCCTCTCATGTAAAAATAGCCCCAGCCAGTGTTAATTTAAGCCTTCTGTATAAGATATAAGTACAATGTCAATTAGCAAAACAGAGCTTCAAATTTAGAATTTAAGTGTGGAAGGTGAAATCCAGTAAACAGAGCTATAACATAGTCGAAACAGATTTCTATCTGTAAGCCTGTGAAACTGAGGTGCTGAATAAGGCTTTTTCATTGCTGTAAATATAAATATCCGGGTTGCTCGCTGATTTGGTTGTAACAGTTGTTTGAACAAAGTTTGGGAATTTCAGAGGAAGTGACCTTGATGTAATGCCTGGTTTCACTCTGCAGTAATCATCACAAACTGTTGGAAACAATAAATGAGAAGGAGCATAAAAAGAGAAGCCAAAAGTGCTGGAAGTTTGAAATAAAATGGTCAAAATAGATGAGTTAATTTGCTGTGAGTTGGCTAGGTATGTACAAAATGAAATTAAGAAATAGAATGAGTGAGAAACTGGAGAGGTAGTACTTCTGATGGCTCCAAAAGTTTGTCATATAAATAACTAAGCTATATAGGCCAAGAGATTTCTTGTTCAATCTCCAGTCCGTGTTGAGTCAGCTGCTCTCTGCAGGGCAGATGATAGGAACACTACAAACAGCAATGGACTCACCCTCCCACATGAGTGTTAGATTCTGTGGGATTCTTACAAAGCAAGAGTGGCAATAACATTAAGCCATGGAACCATTCACAGATGCAGTCAAGAAATGTTCCAGTTTTACATGTAGTCAGTCAGCACCTGATGAGAATTGTCATCTATCATTGCAAGTGTGTGCAGGTTGGGCATTTTCCCCCCACTGTTAATTAGCCTATCAATGCTAATTGTTAGGAATAGTGCATGAATAGCTGACACCTAGATGAGGTACAGGTTCCCATCATAAAGAATCAGTGCTTACAAAAGGGTGGGGGAAGGGTAATGAAAATAATCCAAAAACAAAGGATGATTGTATATTTTTCTTCAAAAAAAATTCAACCCATTTGACTAGGAGAAATGATGGTAATTAACCTAAAATGGAATCCAACAGACATATAAATAGTAATAAGAGGATCCGTGGGGTCCCTCAGGAACTGAAAAATGGATTTACTCATGGAAGAAGCGGGCATGGCTGAAGTATTAAATAAAGACTTTGTCGCGGTATTACCACAAAAAATGACTCTGCCAAAGTCATAGTGAAAGAGAAGGTGATTGAGTTACTGGATGGGTTAAAAGTTAATAAAGGAGGTATTAAAAAGTCTGGCTCATTACAAGTCATCAGAACTGAATGGGATGCATCCAGGGATACTGAGCAAAGAAAGGTGAGAAATTGTTAGTTCACAGGCCATAATCTTCCAATCCTTCTTAAATTCTGAAGTGGAACCAGAGGACTGGAGATCTAAAATTGGGAGACTCTTGGTCAAAAGGGATGTAAACATGAACCTTATGATTACAGGACAGTCAGTTTAACCTGGATGGTGGGAAGGCTTTTAGAAACAGTATTCCAGGACAAAATTAGCACATGCTTGGACAAGTAAAGATTGAAAACCAGCACAGTTCTGTTAAATACAAATTATGTTTAACTTAGTAGATTTAATTTTTTGATAAAGTAACAAAGACGCTCAATGGCTGTACTGGGATTGATGTGATATCCAAAAAACCACGTAATAATTTTTCCAGCAAGGTTAAAGCCCATGAAATAAAAGGATCAATGACAGCAGAGAAGTTAACTGAGTGACAGGAAATTGGGAGCAGTGGTGAATATTTGTTTTTCTGCCAAGGGCAAGGTATACATTTGATTTGAATTATTATTGTCTTGTGTATCGAGGTATAATGAAAAGTATTGTTTCTTTCCCGCAATATAGCTAAAATATATTGTTCATGGCGTACATAGGGGAGAAGAAAATGAGAGGATGTAAATATAATGATACAGTCACAGCTAGGGTACAGAGAAAGATCAGTTTAATATCTGGTTGGCCCATTCAAAAGTCTGATGAAAGCAGGGAAGAACCTGTTTTTGAGTTGGTTGCTACATGATTTTAGGCTTTTGTATCTTTCTCCTGACAGAAGAAGGTGGAATAGACTATGTCTGGGATGCATAAGGGCTTTGATTAGCCTATCAATGCTAATTGTTAGGAATAGTGCATGAATAACTGACATCTAGATGAGGTACAGGTTCCCATCAGTGGAATCAATGGATGGAAGGCTGGTTTGCGTGATGTACTAGGCTACGTTCATGATCCTTTGTAGTTTCTTACAGTATTGGTTAGAGCGAGATTAAGTTGTGATACACCCAGAAAAGATTCTAAATGTGGTGCATCTGTAAAAATGGGTGAGAGTCATAGTGGACATGCCAAAATTCTTTAGCTTCCTGAGAAAGTAGAGATGTTGGTGGGCTTTCTTAACTATAGTGTCAATGTGGCGGGACCAGGACAGACTGTTAGTGATCTGGACACCTAGAAACTTGAAGCTCTTAATCAGTTCCATTCATCGCTATTGATGTAGACAGGAGTATGTCCTCCACTACGCTTCCACTAAAATAAGGTTCCCCAGCAGTTGGTATCAGAACCACTGTCTTTTGTAAACAATATTAGTTGTAGAGACTTTTGATCAGATGCCATCTGGAACACTGCTCAGTTCAGTTTTGGACACCAAATCATGGGGAAGATGCATCGATCGCCGAGCGGGCACAACACAGATTTGTCAGATTGGTTTCAGCGCTGAAAGGTTGATATTATAAGAAAAGAGAGGCTTGCATTTAAAGAAGGAAAGATCTTCAGCCCATGTTAGCCATCAATGAGAAAGGTGACAGGGCCGCAAAATACAGAGAGAATCAGGAAAATGCAATTCTCGCCAGCGAGATTGTTTTCTGATTTTCCAGGCCCTTCTCTGGTGGCATAACATGAATCTCACCACAGACGGTCAGACACCTCATTTAAGTATATTTACATCTTATTTGATCCTGCTCAAATCACTCATAATTACCAGTATAATTAATAACAGCTGTATAAAAACGAGAATCTGGTGACCTCACCTTTGAAGGTGCTATCAGAGGTGAATGCTCAGTTCACCATTACCAGCCAGGATGTCAATTGGAGAGGGGCAATTAGACAAGTGCATTTCGAGGGTGGGGAGTGGAGGGGGTTCTGATTTAGCATCTTGGGGGGGTATAGTTGCTTGTAGGCCTTAGAGGTCCTTCATGGCTATGAGCCTCAATGCTTAAAGGACTCTGGCGGTTGCTTTGCAGGCAAAGCTTCCAGTGTCCTCCTTGCTGGACTTGTGGTGTTATTACCACTGAGAGTTCTGTTGTGCAACAAAAATAATTTAAAGAGTCTCCACCATTTTGTTTCTGATTTGTCCCATTGTAAATCTTAGTCTGCTCTGCAGGGAGCAGTCAGATGGCAGGGCAGAGCAGCACAGTGAGTGTAAAACTAACTTACCTCAGGTATCTAAGGTCTAGTCTGCAGGGAGCAGTTGGAAGGTGGAGCAGCAGCACAGTGAGTATAAAACTAACTTAACTCGGGGATCTGCGACCTAGTCTCCAGGGAGCAGTTGGAAAGCGGAGCAGCAGCACAGTGATATAACATTAACTTATTGAAAAATCTGAAAAGTAACATCACAGAAGAGCTGTGACCTAAGTGACTGGTAGAAAATCTATGTTAAATTTAAAAAAAAAACACTGCAAAACTAATGAATTTAGTAATTAACTAAGTGCTAGGCAGGTGATGTGCTGTAGCTGTATGATATGGGAACTGGCAGATCCCATTGCGCGCTGCAATGACCACATCTGCAGCAAGTGTTGGTTTTTTGAAGAACTTTGGCTCAGGATTGATGAGCTGGAGTCTGAGCTTCAGACACTGCGGGAGGGGAACAGTTACCTGGGCATTTTGTTTCAGGAGGTGGCCACGCCCTCTAATTCAGTTTGTAGTCAGGGACAGCAGGGTGTGATTGCAAGTAAGGCAGTTAGGGGGACCCTGAATTCAGGAATGGAGGAGCGACAGCTCTTGACCTCAATTTTTTAAAATTGAATATTTCAATCAGTTTATATACTTTTTAGACACATTCATGTCTACCTTTAACAATCCCAATAGGCATCTTCCATCTCTCAAATGGAACCTTACTTCTCTCAAAAAACACTTTATCTCCCTCCAAAGTGCCCCAGGAACAAACCCAAAAGAATATATTACCTCACCAAAATGGTTCCCTACTTCTGTGGTAGTTTTAGACAGTCTCCTACCAGGTCTAAGGCGAATTAGTCATATTTTGGGCATTCCACTGGTGAGAATCAGATCAGTCTGAGACTTTTCTCATTTTTATAAAGGGTGACAGGACAAACATAAAAGACAAAGTAGTGTTGTCTCAATTTTGAAGAGTACATTTGGGGATTATTTGTTCACTGGTGGTTGTCCTTTGAGTTCAAAGAAGATAATAGGTGTTCAGGCTGATTAACAATGAATGCAGGGAAGGTTTGTGTAGTCCCACTTCAGAAACACAGAGTTGGAAACGCTGAGGCACTGGAACTCAGGCTGTGACACAGGTAGATGCTGCTCTATGACATTGTTCATGGGCTGCAATAAGGTGTTGAAATTGATCCTGCTCAAAATTGACTTCAGTTCTACAGATCAAGGCTCATCAGTGAATTTTCTCTTGCACTAATTCTTCCAGCCGCACCACTTCAGATTTCCCTTAAGCATGTCCTTGTCGTGCTGCCACAGCCAACCTTAGTTTTTTTTGTAAGATGCGAGCTCTCCATACAGCCGTTGTCTCAGAATGTGATACTTTTCCATTCTAATCACATACTATATCCAGCGCAGCTAGGCTCTAAGAAGCATTGCTGCAATACTAGTTGTCTGAACTATCAGCATTCTTCAGATTTGCATCATCAATAGAGGTGTCTGATTGAACAAAGATGGAATTTGGCAAGGGCTGAAATGGAACCTCAGTCTTTAAGATTGATGGTCAATCCAAAGACCTTTGAAGCCTTTGAAAATCTGTCAACCTTGATTTACAAATCTCTTGTTTTGAGAGCCATTATAGCACAGTCATCAGCAAAAAGGATTTCCTGTATGAGTTTCTCAGAAGTTTTGGTTTTTGCAGAGACACGGTAGGACATAAAGTGAGCTGTCAAGATATTGAAGATACACTTCCTCTTTGAGAACCTTGACAACATGGCAAAGGACACTGGTGAACAGCAGGTTAAAGAGGACGGGTGCTAGAATGCAGCTCTGCTTCACGCTGTTTGAGATTTCAAAGGGAACAGTAAGAACCTGATAAGGACCAGGATTTAATATCCACATTAATGATCCTGTCCGACCATCCTCTTTGATTTTTTGAGCAAGTGACCAACCAAGTGAACTGTGGAAAGTACATGCTGTACTTACATTACTTGCAAAAGACTTTTCATAAAGTTCCATACAAATGACTATTTGTTGAACACAAAGCCATGGGAATTTGGGATAAAACTTGGCATAGATAAAGTGGCTTGAATAGTAGGAAATAACAAATTTGTTTGGGGCATTACATTGATATGGGAGAAAGTACAGAGTGATGTGCCTCTGGCATCCGTGTTGGCAATGCCACTGTTCCTGTTGCTGGCTTATGTAAATGAACTGGATTCCGGAACAAATAATGGTGCAATCTGCAGATAACACAACAAGGAGGGGCAGTAAATTCAGAACAGGAAGCTTGGAAATTACTGAATGGGTTAGACAACCAGCACTTGTGAATAACCTCATATTAAATTACGAAAAAAGATTTTCAATAGTTAGACTAAACTATTTGCTAGTAAGACTAATAGTTCCTTCGTAATATTTGTTTTTTTTAAAAAATCATTCAAAACTTTTGCAAACATTATCTATTAGTATCCTTGCATCCAAAAGAATCAATTTAGTTTCTGAAGACTCTTGGAGCCTGCGAACAAATACAATTAGTGAAAATTCACAATGGTTATTAATTCACCCAAGGGGATGTTTTATGCTTGGGCAAACTTCCAACATAACATTTTCAAAAGTTGTGCAAAAGATTTTGGATGCACAAATTGTACTCATCATAATTTACACTTAATGTTCTACAATTTTTTGTATCAGTTACGCCAATATTGCACCAAGGAAACTACACAACTGAGCAGAATGGCTGTCTGTCCTAAAGATGAAATTATATTTATGGATTAGTAATCCAGAGACCCAGGGAAATGCTCTGGGGACCTGAGTTTGAATCCCACTACAACAGCTGGTGGAATTTTAAAAACTCAGTAAAACACCTGGAATTAACATCTAATGATGATCATGATACTATTGTCAATTGTCATTTTAAAAAACCTTAACTGGTCTACAGTTTGTTAGGGAAGGAAACCTGCCGTCCTGATATGATATGTCCTATTTATGACTCCGGATCCATAGAAACAGGTTGACTCTTAAAATATTTTCTCAATTGGCCTGGCAAGCTGTTGCATTCAACCTATAATGTTATGTAACCAGAATTTTGTTAATTTAACATGTTAATTCTGACTTGATCCAAAAACTTGCTTTTCCAAAATTTTCCTTTGCACTTCTTTGAAGGAGAAAGTGTTGGGATGGATTCTTTTGCTTCTGCACTAGATGTTATCGATGTAACAATTGCAAAGTAATAGTTAGGAAGAGGACATGTCCAGAATAGAAGCTGCCCAACTTTCCATTGATTGAAACTAGATAGACTTCTCTCTTCATCTGATTTCAGAATCCCCACAGTGCAAATGAGACGTTTCAGCCCATCCAGTTTGCATCGACTCTCTGACAAAGCATCTCACCCAGGCCCTATCCCCATTACCCCACTAATTCCCCTAACCTACACATCTAGGGATGCTAAGAGGCAATTTAACAGGGCCAATCCACTTAACCTGCACATCTTTGGACTGTGGGAGGAAACCGGAGCATCTGGAGGAAACCCATGCAGACACGAGGAGAACATGCAGACTCAATTCAGACAGCCACCCAAGGCCAGAATCAAACCTGGGTCACTGGCACTGTGAGGCAGCAGTGCTAACCACTGTGCCACCATGCTGCTCAGGTATTAAGTAAGAAGAAAATATGCTTCATTCATTTTTCTGATCTTACATTACCATTCCAAATCTATAAAGTGATGTGTTACACAATGTACATTTTGTATTCTTAATCCACTGATGGCATCAGAATGTTCATGTCAAAATTTCAATCAAACATGTTATTGTACAATGCAATAATATTTTCCTTTACTTTGATTTTTAGATTCTTTTAAAGCACTTTCCTGAAGTTTATTCATTTTCCAATGTTAAACTAAAGTTTAGGTCTGAAATAATTCATCACACATTTTTAACGTAAATGACATGGCACCTGGAATGCTCCCTAGTTTATTTTCCTTGTCAGAAAGAAAATTATGTTTGTAAAGCTTGCAGATTTTCATTGCTAACTCTTATTAGAAAACACTATTTTGCATGGTGATGGGTTGTTTCGGGGCTACTCCGCTCCACCAGAGCTGATTACAACCTTCACCCAACCCTCAGAAACAAACTGAATTCCAGAAGTGAGGTGAGAGTGACTTCCATTAAAATGAAGGCAACTTTGATCAAGTGTGACACCAAGGAACCCAAGCAAAATTCAAGTCAATTGGAATTAAGGAAGACTCTTCTCGAATTCTACTCATGCTTTAGAAAAAACAAAAATTTGTGGTTGTTTGGAGCTTAATCATCTCAGCCTCAGGATGTTGCTGCAGAGTTCCCCATGGTTATGTTTTAGACCAACTTGGAATTATATTGCCGTTCCTTCACGATCACTGGATCATAATTGGAGAATTCCTTCCCAACAACGCTATGCGTACACCAACCCCATGTGGACAGTGTTTCAAGGAGGCAGCTCACCACTTCCTTTTCAACAGAAATGAAGGCTGGACAATTAATATGGTCTTACCAACAATGCTCACAATTCATGAAAGAATATCAAAGTCAAGGGGTATAGTTTTTCTCTAAGTGTCAGGATGTGGCTGAAAAATGGCTTGCTTCTCTCCAGGAAAACAGTGTTTTTAGACATTATTTTCTGGCACTTAGTGCACGGAAAATGCAGGGACCTGGTTAATGCTGTCATTGGGACCTGATAGAACTGTCAAGGCCGTCCCCATAAAAATCGGGATGCCACCTTTGAAGAGCACTCTGACCTGTATTTAAAATAAGCTGCCCAATCCAGCCCATACGATTGCTGAGAATGACTCCCACAAGCGTCAGGGCAACCCCTCCATTCCCCTATCATGGAAATATCAGAGGGCATTCTCTATCTTCACAGCCCTTGCTGTCTTTGGGGTTCTCTCCTTCTCCCTTGCTGTCATCAGGCTTCTCCCCTCTCACCCCTCCTCCCTCCCCCTCCCCCACCCCTTAGGTCCAACTATCTTTAGCTGCTTCATCAATAACCCTTCAGTATAAGGTCAAAGTGGAATATCCACTGATGATTCAGTCCCATTTGCACCAACACAGATCCTGAAACTGTCCATATCCATGTGCAGCAGAACCTAGACAGGTTTGGATAAGTGGCAAGTAACATTCTTGTCACACAAATACCATGCAATGACCATCTCAAAAACAGAGGGTGGGATCTTGAGTCCACGCGCTCTGGGCATGAGGTTGCTGGAGGGGGTTCAAGATCCAGCAAAAATGGGGAATCGGAAATCTGCCCAGCAAGATTGCATTTTCCGATTTTCCTTGCCCCTCGCCGGTGATGCAATCAGGCTCATATCCATGATGGGCGAGATTTTAATAAGTTTTAATAAATTTTCATGTATTTACCCACCCCCTTACTATTTTATCCACCCTCAATAAATTTTAATACCCAAACATAAACTTGTTGAGGGGATCCATCCAGGGGTGCAAAGGTCAGTATAGCTACTGGGAGAGAGGGACATTACCAGTCAGCGTCCTGACAATGGCCCCAGGCAATGCCTGGGCAATTTGTTGGCACAGGTTGGCACTGCCATTCCAGTCAGTGCTGGGACGGACCTACAGGGAGCCCAACTGGGGGTGCGGGGGGAACTCACGTATTTATTGGGGGGGGAGTGGCCACTAAAGGAGGTTTAAATCCCAGCGATTATTGGGGGGGGGTGTGAGGGTTAAGGAGATGCTGGCAATGATCTGCGGTGAGGGGGGGATCAATAGGGTGGGGGAGGGAATGCTGGCAACTGGGTTGGGAGGGGCGGATGAGGAAGGGGGTGATTGTGGGGGAAGGAAATATAGACAGGGTTTAATAAGTGAGAGTTTATTTACAGAGGTGAACTTTATGTACAAGTGCCTAACATCCATGTCCATGGTGTGCAATTAGCCCTTCCGACCATTTCCAACCCTGCCAGGTATATTCCCAGGATCCATAGGAGAGATGTAGGCAGCCTGCTGTCTGCCATAATTTGGCTGTCCTCTTGAGGGCCAAGACCTGGAGGGCCCTGGTCTGCCTACAGGCTTGTACTGTGTGACAGTGCCAACCTCCCTGGCCTGTGGAGCTGGAGCTGACATGGTCACAGGAAGAGGGGAATCGATGAGTTGGACACTGCCAAATTCAGCTGGTGGATGGTCCCAGATTGTACACCAGCTGATCCACTCCCAGGGCTTCTGGCTTCCTCCTTGTGATAGAGGAGCAGCTGGAGTGAACTCAAAAAACCTGCCACCCTCTGGCATTGGAGCTCGTGGATGCCCTTCACAGGGAGGTGGCGGCATAGTGGTATTCATATTGGACTAGTAATCCAAAGAGTCAGGTCCAAATCCCATCATGGCAGTTGATGAAATTTGAATTTAGTTAAAATAAAATCTATAATTAAAAGTCTTATGATGACCATGAAACTATTGTAAAAACTAATCTGGTTCATAATGTTATTTAGGGAAGGAAATCTGCCATCCTTACCTGGTCTGGCCTACATGTAACCCCAAATCCATAGCAATCTGGTTGACTCTTAAGTGCCCGCTGAAATGGCCTTGTATGACTCTCAGTTCAAGGACAATTATGGATGAGCAATAAATTCTGACACAGCCCGCGACGCTCACACCCTGAACAAATGAAAAAAAGACTACATTGCTGTCTGTGAAAGCCTATGGGAGCTTCCTGTGAAGACATTGTTATGTAGAAAACACAGTAGCCAATAATGAACACTCTTCAACAGAATACTGTCTGTACAGGTTACAGTGAAGCAGCTAAATAAAAGTATGTCATTCTGTATTAGCTGTATTAGCTTTTCCTGCAATCTGTAACTGTACCCATAGAAACCAAATCCTGCAATGTCATCAGGAGCTGAATGCGAAATTTTGATTTTTTTATTAATATTTGTTCATGGGATGCGAGTGTCATTGACTTGGCCAGCATTTATAGCTCACCTCTACTTGCCCTTGACAACGTGCTGGCAAATCACTTTCTTGGACTGCTGCATTCCATTTGGTGTAGGTATACTCACAGTGCTCTTATGAAGGGAGCTCCAGCTTTTGACCCAGATGCATTAGTTAACAGAAAACCAATGGTAATTCTTGCCATTAGAAAGAGACAATTAGTTATCTGTAGCTTGAGAGGCATCAATCTGCAAACGTGGGAGAAAATAAAGAGGGAGACCCCTGTTTACTACTTATTAGTCTGTTATGTCTGACGTTGGCTCAGTTAAATTGGTGGATGTCAATGGTGGCTGATCTGATGGTAATGCCATTGAACGTTAAAGAAGGATGGTCGGGGCGGCACGGTAGCACAGTGGTTAGCACGGCCGTTTCACAGCTCCAGGGACCCGGGTTCTATTCCTGGCTTGGGTCACTGTCTGTGTGGAGTTTGCATATTCTCCTCGTGTCTGCGTGGGTTTCCCCTGGGTGCTCCAATTTCCTCCCACAATCCAAAGATGTGTGGGTTAGGTTGATTGACTATGCTAAAATTGACCCTTAGTGTTCTGAGATGTGTAGATTAGCGGGTAAATAAGTAGGGATATGGAGGTAAGGAATGGGTGGGATTGTGGTCGGTGTGGGCTCGGTGGGCCGGATGGTTTCTTTCTGCACTGTGGGGTTTCTATGATTCGCTTTCTATGATTCTCTCTGTGTGATCTTACTGGGAATTGGCAAAGTGTCAGTTCTGGTGAGAAAACTGGTGTGAAGCTCTCCAGCTCCACTGATCAATTTTCAGCCTCTTAGTTTGAAAAAAAAAGAATATGCGTGGTTTTTGCCATCACAGTGGGTACCACCATTTCCTTCCTGTTGTGCCACACAGAGAGACTGGATGCTCAGTCCTGGGCTTCCTCCATTCGCTCTGTGCAAATTTGTCAGCACATTGGTGGCGTCCCCTCACAGAGACTGAACACTTTTATCCTGAGTGTTTCTCATTGGGAATGAATGAGGATGTCTCCCACAATTTACAGGACCACTCATTGTGAATGTGTGATTTCTGCACATGGTGCCCAGCTGCTTGACCCCATAAAAAGTTAGTCTCAGATTCCAGTGACACTGAACCTCAAGGGCACAGATCACTGAAGAGGACCAGAGATCATTGTCTCAAGCTTAACTCAAAACCCTTGTTACAGCCGGTTGTTCAACCTGGTCAACAGGGGCCTCTTGTTAGGTGCACCAGCATACACAACTGATGGATCAGAGCACTCGACTCAATCCATGTGCTTGTCCACTGTCAAAGGGGATGCTTGTGCGTGCCCACTCGGCCAGTGGTGCAGGAAAACCACAGCAGTCATTGAATAATGAGATCAGGACATCAAGGGTTAACAGCTGAGTGGCACTCACATGCATCATTTGATGGGTTAATAGGCACAACTGGCTGAGTTGTCAGGCTGCAGGAAAGTTAATTGACTTGTCGATGAATGATCTCAGATGCAAAGGAATGTCCCGAACTGACATGCCTCACCACTGGAATTGTCCTTGTCAGTAATCAGCTCGCAAACAACCCCCACCACCCACACTCTCACTCACCCCGATCCCTTTAACCCCCTCCCCCAGTCACCAGTTATAAGTGCATCTTTTAATCCGTGATGACTGGCAACCCACCCACCTGTGCACTAGCCCAGGTTTCTCTTCCTCGTCTGGTCCCTCTAAGAAGACAGAAGCCCATCAACAAAACAGTGCAGCTTCAGGAAAGGTCACTCTAAAACATTTGTTCCTTTCCAGTGCTGAGTGCTGCACCCTCCTGGGCCCAACTCTTCCTCTTTCTGGCACCGAGACCTTTGTCTCTTTGCCCCGGCTCCATTATCTCTGCCGTCCTTGCTCCTGCAGTTCTTGACCGTTCACCCCCTGAACTTTCACCCCTGAACCTTCAGCCACTGAACCTTCACCTGCTGAACTTACACCCTCTGAACCCAGGTTGATAAGGTTGTTAAGAAGGTGTACGGTGTGTTAGCTTTTATTGGTAGAGGAATTGAATTTCGGAGCCGTGAGGTCATGTTACAACTGTACAAAACTCTGGTGCGGCCACACTTGGAGTATTGTGTACAGTTCTGGTCGCCGCATTGTGAGAAAGATATGGAGGCATTGGAAAGGGTGCAGAGGAGGTTTACCAGGATGTTGCCTGGTATGGTGGGAAGGTCTTATGAGGAAAGGCTGAGAGACTTGAGGTTATTTTCATTGGAGAGAAGAAGGTTACGAGGTGACCTGATTGAGGCATACAAGACGATCAAAGGATTGGATAGGGTGGACAGTGAGAGCCTTTTACCTCGGATGGTGATGGCTAACACAAGGGGACATAGCTTTAAATTAAGGGGTAGTAATTATAGGACAGATGTTAGAGGTAGGTTCTTTACTCAGAGGGTAGTAAGGTCGTGGAATGCCCTGCCTGCAGCAGTTGTGGACTCGCCAACTTTAAGGGCGTTCAAATGGTCAGTGGATAGGCATATGGATAACACTGGAATAGTTTAGGTTAGAGGGTCATTAGATTGGTTCCACTGGTCGGCACAACATCGAGGGCCGAAGGGCCTGTACTGTGCTGTAATGTTCTATGTTCTATGTTCTTTCAGCCCCTGTGCCTTCGCCCCCTGAACCTTCACCCCCTGAACTTTCAGCCCCTGAGCCTTCAGCCCCTGAGCCTTCACCCGCTGAACCTTCAGCCCCTGAGCTTTCAGCCCCAGTGCCTTCAGTCCCTTAGCTTTCACCCCTGAACCTTCAGACCCTGAACTTTCACCCCCTGAACCTTCAGCCCCCTGAACCTTCAACCTCTGAACTTTCACCCCCAGAAATTACACCCCCGAGCCTTCAGCCACTGAGCCTTCAGCCGCTGAAACTTCAGCCCCTGAATCTTCCACCTCTGTGCCTTCAGGGGCCTGGCACAGTGCATTGGTCTATTTGGGTGTTGGTACCTTTACCACTAACCCCCTTGTACCTACTGCAATTGCTGTCTCACATCCTTTGTCCCTTTGCTGATTCAACCCCCCATTTGTCCCTTTGTTGGTTCACCATCTCCTTTGCCTCTTTGCTAATTCATTCTTCCATCCCTTTGCTGGTCTCCCCTCTGCCAATCCCCCCACCTCCCCAACCCCCCGCCACTGCCCCTGCTTTTGCCTTTTTCTGGTTCACCACCTCTGTCCCCCAGCACCCCTCTCTTTCTCCCTTTTGTCCCTTTGTTAGTTCACATACCTCAACCCCTCCCACTCACTCACCTTGTCCCTTTGCCAGTTCACTTCCCTTATCCCATGGCCCTTTGCCAGTATGCCCCCTTCACCTCCTTACTGATTCACCTTCCTCATCCTGAGGTGCTTTTCAGGCTTCCTGTCACCCTTGCTGGTGCCATGAGACCCAGTGGTGAATCGTGGCGAGCTGTGCACGAACCTCCAACCTTACCACAGAGGTCAGCTTGTCAGGTTTCTGTTTTTCAAACGCTGAGATAAATGAACTTAGCATCATTTTTAAAAATTCATTTACGGAATGTGGGCACCGGTGGTTAGACCAGCATTTATTGCTCATTCCTAGTTGCTCTTCAGAGGGTACTGGTGAGCTGAGTTCTTGAGCTGCTGCAGCATTGCCTCCAAAAACTGCAAGGAGCTCATCGATTACTTTGTCACTAAGGTTGAAAAACATCTATTCTATTGCATCTGCTATTTTCACCAGTTTCTCTCCTACCTTTCCTCATGCTCTCTCCAAATCCGTCTTGTCTATGAGATGGATGTCTGATTTCCTCCACTCTATTTTCACCAAACTGCACAGTGGCACAATGGTTAGCATTGCTGCCTTACTGTTCCAAGAATCTGGGTTCAATTCCAACCCTGGGTGGCTGTCTGTGTGGAGTTTGCATGTTCTCACTGTGTATGTATGTGTTTCCTTCGGGTGCTCCAGTTTCCTCTTGCAGTCCAAAGTTGTGCAGATTAGTTGATTGGTCATGCTAAATTGCCCCTTGGTGTCACAAGATGTGTAGGTTGGATGGATTAGCCATGGCAAATGTGTGAACTTACAGCTGTAGGGTGGGGGAAAGGGCCTAGGCATGATGACTCAATGGGCCAAATGGTCTTTTCTGCACTGTAGGGATTCTATGATACTAATCACACAACTTCCGTCCTTGGCTCCCATGCTAGTTGATATTCTTTCCACAGATTCTATCCCGTCTTCTTTAAATCTGTCATAATCATTCCTTTCCTCAGAAAAACATCTTGACCCCTCCATCCTGATAAACTACCAGGGCATCTCAAATCTTCTTTTCCTCTCCAAAGTCCTTGAATGCATTGTCACTTCCTAAATCCATGTCCTTCAAGTGGGCTGGCATGGTGACACAGTGGTTCGCGCTGCTGCCTCGCAGTGCCAGGAACACAGGTTCAATTCCAGCCTCAGATGACTGTCTGTGTGGAGTTTGCACATTCTCCCCATGTTTGCATGGATTTCCCCCAGATGCTCCGGTTTCTTCCCACACTCCAAAGATGTGCAGGTTAGGTTTTTTGGCTATGCTAAATTGCCCCTTAGTGTCAGGGGGATTAGGACTGTAAATATGTGGGGTTATGGGGATGGGGCCTGGGTAGGATTGTTGTCAGTGCAGGCTCGATGGGCCAAATGGCCTCCTTCTGCACTGTAGATTCTATGACTTATGGAACTCCCATGTTTGAATCCCTTCAACCAGGTTTCCACTCCTGCTACAGTGACAAAACTGCTCTTACCAAAGTCTCAAATGGCATTCTATGTAATAGTGGTAAAAGGTGAATTATCCCTCCTCTTCCTACTCAACTTGTCTACATTCCTTGACATGGGTGCTCCCTTATTTTGTTCCAATGCCTCTCTACTGTCATTTGACGTGGTGCAACTACATTTCTTTATTCCACTCTTATCTATCTAGTTTTAGCTTGAGAGTAACCTGCATTGGCTTCTCTTCCCTCTCTCTCCATTCCTGCTTATGTCCCTTAAGGCTACGTCCTCATCACTGACCTATTTCTCAACAACATGCTGCATTTCAGCGATAACGTCCAGAAACATATCAGGTCGCACACGTGTGCTGATCACACCCAGATCCATGCTACCGCCATCTTTCCCAAGCCCACCATTTTCTTTAAAGAGACAATAAGATATTTATTAAGAAGCAGTCAGAATCAGAATTGCTATTAAAAATGGATTTTTTTATTTCTTTCTAGGCTCCTTCTACTAATACATACATTTCTGGTAGCCTTACGTGAACAAGATGCACAATGCAATTTTTAATGCACTACAGAGAGAATGGGGAAAGGGATTTAAGATGAAGGCTTCCAACAAAGGAAAGAAGGGGTTGCCTTTGCAATAAAGAATAGACCTGGAATAGTGAGCAGGTTTAACAGATGAAAGCAGGACTCGATAGTGCTTTAAGTGGTCTGCCAGTGAATGATTAAACTGATTAATTGTCTGTCATATCCACACAAATCTGTTTTCCTTGAATTTAAAGGAGTGGAGATGAGAGCTCAGCTGGGGTAATGGTCAGGGTGAGTGAGCGAGAGTTAAGATTTTTTGAGGATGAGGGCATCAAAAGTGAAGCTGAGGATGTGGCCGAGCAGATCAGAAGTTACAGAATTGTTATGGTAATTGAGGGCTAAAGGCTGGACAGCTGCGATTTTGAAAGAGCAGTTGTGAGTGAATTGGAGTAAAATGAAACAAAGGAAAGATTCTTTCCTCCCCTCCCCATGTCCCTCTCAATGTGAATAAACTTACCTTCCATGTACTGGCTTTTCACATTAACATGCCTGATAGCGAGAATTCCGAAGTTTGGAGGAATACAAACACAGTTGTCTCCACTTTGTGCTGCTCTGCACTAGGGGTGCCTCAGTTCCCAGTGATATTGCACTGTGCTTTAGTGCTCCCTTTATATTTATTTATACATTCCTTCACCAGGAGCTGGGACCCAGGGGAAGGAAATGTGTTTGTGAACACTATAGAGGATTGAACATGGGCAAAATTGGGCTTCTAAGTAATTACAGATTCCCTACACTTGAGCACCCAATTATATGTTAGGGCAAACAAGTTTTGTGAAAGGCAGTTATGGATATAAGGAAAAGCTTATTGGTACTAGAATGCCATTTCCTGGTAGCTTTGCAGAATGTAATGAAAGTCATTGTACATAATGATCATACTTCTGGCTTGATTAAAAAGATAAAACCAGATTTAATTCATAACAGAAACCATTAATTTTTCTTATCGTTTGCCACCTTCCTTTTAATGAGTTAGTTTCACTGATCTATACATTAAAGGCTTTTTTGGCTTTAATTTTATTTGAAGTGAAATGCCGATGTAATTAATATATATATATCACAGACATCAAGTGATTATTAACGAGGGTATCACAAAATAACTAGTGTCAAGGAAAAGCCTAAGGAATAATTATAGGAATCTTAGAAATTATTCCTTTCAAAACACAATGGGGATGATTATCAAAGGAATTCCATTTAACATGAGAACTTTCCCGATATCTAAATATACTCTTATCACCCTTATTTGTTTGTTAATGGGTTTTGGATTAAGGTGAAGTTTCTTTTCCCCCATTTGTTTTATAATCATCTAATGAAAATGGCACAGTTGTTTCCCAATCACTCTTGTTTTACTGCATTATGCTTTCAAGCTATGGGTGAGATGTAGCCTGTGCTTGGTTAGTTTTACTAGAATTCCTTGCGGTTAAAATTGGCCCGATTGACAGTCTTGGAGAATAGGTCAGCATGGGGTCAAAAATCCTGAGTAGAACTCAGTTGAAATTACCAAGAGAAGGAAATTCACTCCCCCCGGCACCCCCAGGTTCAGCATCAAAGCTCCGCATGATTAGCAACTGTGGGCTGTATTTTCCTCTTCAAAGGGACTACTCAAATGTGTGGGAAGGGAATCGCCTTCTCATAATAACATTCATTCTGGTTTGTGTATTTGGAATACCACTGTTAACAGAAAGTTAAAAATAAATATTAAAATGTGTTTTTTCGTTTAACTTCATCAAAGCAGGTTTTTTTTTGTAAAGAGGTGCAGCACATTGAGGCAAATTAGATGGCACTGTGTCCTGGGACATGTGCCTTTTTCTATGAGTTCTCTCCAGCTATGTAATATGTTATGCCCGTGTCCCGAGGAAGAAAATCAGCCATCGTCTGTTTCTTTGTAACTTAAACTCATATTAAATTCAACGTGTTCCATAATGGAGTACATTAAAGTAAGGAACAAAGGAGAGTAAGCATGAATAACAACACAACATAGCACAAATGTGTTGATCGTTGCACAAAATCTACTTGAAATAATCATATTTTATGGGTGAGATAGGATCCTTCAAGAAACAATGTCATGCTTTAATTTCACAAAACTGGCCATTTTATTGGATCAAACAATGTTGCAATGGGCCATTCAGCCGATCATGTCGGTGCCAGTTATTTCCTCTCTCAGTCACCTAGCTTGTCCCATTCTCTTGCTTGCATTCAATAGCCATCTTCTTCCAAGCAAATAGCTAAGTCCCGGCTAACAGAATTTAATGGTGCTGCTTGCTTACCATCGTTCAGTGAGAGGTGAAAAGTCAACTGCTATAGCTTGTTGCCACCCATGATCTAATTAAAAAACATTTTAAAATTATGAAAGAGGGATTTTATTTAAAATAGACTAAATCCAGTGCTGCAGTCACAGTTTAAAAAAAAACTGGCCTTGTAAAGTTGAAAGTCCCTGGGGCCATGAGCAACATTGGGTGTCAGAAATGTATAGGTGACCCTTGTTCAATGTGCACAAGGGTTAGCTGTTCATAGGGAGAAAAGCTGTCAGAGGAATAGGGTGAGAGGTGACTTTGAAAGAGTCATAAAGCCATTGCTGTGGTTTTGATGGAGCAGGAGGTAGAAAGCAAAGCGAAACAGGCTGGCTTCGTTCGTTATTTTTTAATGGACCACTAACCAAGGGAAACCAAGGGAATTCATGATGAGCCAGCAGAGATATTTTCACAGGGCTAGGTTGAAGTACAACAGCCATAATATTTTAGCACTTTTAAGAAGTCTTTCACAGACTTTTTGACACTTGTGGCTTTCCCATCTGGTTAAAATGTATTAAAAATTTACTGTCTACTACCAGCCAATTTCTGGTTCGAGGTTATCCACCAACCTCACTCTGACTGTGAGCATTAAGTAGAGAATGAGGAACAGTGTAGGTAAATCATCCAATAGTGATCAGGTGACAATTAGTCTAGATTTAAAAAGTCCTCCATATGTAGGAAGGAAGGAAAATTGAACGAGGTTGTATTCCAAAAAGTCCTGAGAGAGAATATTTGAAATACTACAAGAGTAAAGTTTATTTATTAGTCATAAGTAAGGCTTACATTAACACTGCAATGAAGTTATTGTGAAATTCCTCTAGTCGCCATAGTCTGGCCAGTGCCTGTTCAGGTTAGAATATAGGAGGAAACCAGAGCACCCAGAGGAAACCCACCCTGACACAGGGAGAACGTGCAAACTCTACAGACAGTGACCCAAGCCAGGAATTGAACCCGGGTCCCCTGGCTCTATGAAGTAGCAGTGCTAACCACTGTGCAGCAGCAGAGCTAAGCACTGTGCTACCATGCCACCTCATACTCTTCCTAAGAGTATAAGCATGTGCATCTGCCTTCATCTTCTGCATGCCATCACGCAAACAGGTCTGGCAACAGCAACATAGACAATAACTGCTTTTACGTTGCTTCTACTGCAACAGGCACTTGACATGCATTTTGAGTGGCTAGTGGCAACACAAGACGAAACTTCCCAAAATCATTGAGGCCAGCAGGGTGAAAGACAACGTTTATTACTGGGTCTCTCTGACTAACAGTCTTATCAACATCAGGCATACTGGCACTAATACACAGCAATAAAAGAACAGATTGTGACTGATGATAAAGAAAGGGAGTTTTTTTTGGTTATGCAAATATTGAGGATTAGTTTTCTGTATTTGTGTCAACTT
This sequence comes from Carcharhinus amblyrhynchos, assembly GCF_965287045.1. Classification (NCBI taxonomy): domain Eukaryota; kingdom Metazoa; phylum Chordata; class Chondrichthyes; order Carcharhiniformes; family Carcharhinidae; genus Carcharhinus; species Carcharhinus amblyrhynchos. Next base: position 93,944,534 of record NC_137326.1, on the reverse strand, counting down.
GAAACTTAATTTTAGTGCAATGAAGGTTGGATTTTGCATTGTCAAAAATACATTTAACTCCAAAATAATGGTTCAGAAAATAATGTATTGAATTGTATCCATAGCCATAAACATTAAATACTTTTTTACATTTACCTTCATCATGTATTCTTAAAATATACAAACTCAACATAGTCACTGGTGTGACGCATTTTAATAAGGTCAACAACAACATCTTATATTTATAAAAGCACCTTTAACGCAAAGAAGCATCCTTTGGTGCTTCACAGGAGCATTATCAAACAAAGTATAACACCGAGCGTATAGAGAGATTTAAGCTGAGACGACCAAAAGCTTTGTCAAAGGTTTTAGGAAGTATCTTAAAGGCTGAGAATGAGGTAGAGAGGAGGAGAGATATTGGGACGGAAAGCTTGAAACACAGGAGACTGAAGGCATGGTCACCAATGGTGGAGTGTTAAAAAAATTAGAGATGTGCAAGAGGCCAGAATTGGAGGAGATTACAGACATATAGGAGTTCACACCTTAATAGCTTTGATATCTAATACCCTGTCAAAGTCAAATTATCAAACAGCCTGATTTAGTGAAACATTCAGTGAATTGGCTGCTGCAGTTAAATTAAGTATCAATGATAAAATTTTAGAAATAAAATCATTATAAAAATTCAGGAAAAAGAATTATATATTTCTCAGATGTCAAAGACCGACGTCATTGTAATATAAATGTTTGTTTTTTGAACAAATATTAGGGAAGAAGTTGAAATACACCTTTTTTTGATTAACCGTGGCTTATGGCCTATGTCTATTGTTTCAGTGTTATACTCCCCAACATTTGGATTCCTGGTAAGTGAGTGATGGCTGAATGACCTGAAAAGAATACAGGAGAAAGGGCACATCTGAAGAGTCCAATGTGTGGGAGATGTGGCGCCAAGTTATATCTAAGAGGTTGTGAATGGAAATTGTGCTGAATGTGTTCTTTAAGCAATCAACTGTAGCTCCTCTGACAACAAAGTCCTTCCCTTAGGGGAACAGACATGCAGATTTTGCTTACAGGAACTTCAGCTTTGAATCTCAAAGCATTCTTCTGCAATAAAGATGTTTGATTTGAGCCCACAGGAATCAGAAAGATGCACAGATTAGAGTGTGATTGATGACCAGTCACAGACGTAACTGGCTCTACTTTTTCTTAATACTATATGACATTCTGAATTAAAATATTATTTATACCATTTTATAAGACTTCCATTCTTTGCTGGAATACTACAGAAGCTGTAAATGACTTTATTCCATACAGTTGGTAGAAGCTTAGTGTTGGATGTCAACAGCATTGATATAATTAGGCAGCCTCATGCCTGCAACTTACATCATCCCAGGAAGCATGCAGAACAAGTTGAGGTGCCAAGGGAATAGCTTCTGAAGAACTGCAGATGTGACTCTATGGCTAGGCAGGAAAATACTACTAACTATGTCAGGACACACTGGTGGCAATCATTTATGACAGTACAACTGAGCTGGATGATAAAAGTGTGACATTGAAGAAGATTGTCATAGTTTAATGCTATGGAATGGTCACATTGAATAAAATTAGGTACTGGCTCAAATCTGTACCTTACAGACAAGAAAATTCAACCTTGAATCTTACCATAGATCATGGCATATAAGTCAACCTATGAATCCTTGAAAAATTCTTCCAAAAATGAGGAGTGGGCGGGGGAGGGGGGGGCAGAATTTATACACTGAGTAAAAAAAAACTGCTGGTGTAGGTAAGTAGTCAAATTTTAAACGTAAAGAAAACATAAAGAAAAGTAAATGTGGCATGTCAGCTATGACTCTCACCAACTTTTACAGATGCACCATAGAAAGCATTCTTTCTGGTTGCATCATAGCTTGGCATGGCCCCTGCTCTGACCAAGATTGCAAGGATCTACAAAAGGTCATGAATGTAACCCAATCCATCACACAAACCAGCCTCCCATCCATTGAATCTGTCTACACTTCCCGCTGCCTCAGCAAAATAGCCTGCATAATTAAGGACACCACACACTTCGGACATTCTCTCTTCCACCTTCTTCCATTGGGATAAAGATACAAAACTCTGAGGTCACGTCCCAACCGACTCACAAACAGCTTCTTCCCTACTGCCACCAGACTTTTGAATGGGCTTACTTTGCACTAAGTTGATCTTTCTCTACACCCTAGCTATGACTGTAACACCACATACTGCATTCTTTCCTTCTCTATGAGCAATATGTTTTGTCTGTATAGCACATAAGAAACAATACTTTTCACTATATGTTAATACATGTGACAATAATAGATCAAATCAAAATCAGTAATTCAAATTAAATCAGTTAGACATATTTTATTTAAAAAATCCTATAAGGATACTATTAATCACAATAAAAATGTCTCAAAAACCATCAATTTCATTCTTTGGCATCCAGCACAGTGTTCATCAAATTCATTCTGAGTCATTCTGGTAATGACATCATCAAAAGGATCTCCTTGGATCAGATTTTCAGTTTTCTGGTTTGGAATTATCCTTCCACAACAAATGTATCTTCCTCTCCAACCATTGAACTGGTTATTCCAAATGTTTTGTATGTTCTGATGAGAGTTTGTGCATTCATTGCATTCCACATTTTGATGACAGAAACCACACAAAGCATTAAATAGGACAGCTAACATATTTTCTCTCTTCATGAAGATAATTTTCTCCATTTAGCTTTCTCCTGTTCCATTTGGCACAAGCAAGATTCTTGAATGGTTTGTTGAGGGCAAAATCCAAAGGTTAAACTATACCATATCATCATAGAATCATAAAACCTACAGTGCAGAAGTAGACCATTTGGCCCATCGAGCTTGCACTGACCACAAACCCACCCAGGCCCTAAGCCCATAATCCCATGTATTTATCCTATCTAATCCCCTGACACTAAAAGGTAATTTAGTATGGCCAATCCACCTAACATCTTTGGATCGTGGAAGGAAACCAGAGCACCTGGAGAAAACCCATGCAGACACAAGGAGGATGTGCAAACTCCACATAGACAGTGACCCAAGCCAGGAATCGAACCCGGGTCCCAGGCACTGTGAGGCAGCAGTGTTAACCACTGTGCCACTGTGCTGCCCTGTGAATGCTAGTCCCCTGGTGTAACTGCAATCTAGTTGTTACTTCTTTGCAGGCACCTCTTGATCTCATCAGTTACATGGAATCTAAACAGTTCCCACACAAATAAGTCACCTTCTCTGCGTAGGCCACTGGGACACCTTTTCCACACATTTTGATTTGCAAATTCATTCCATCCTCATCCATTCAACCATTGTGATAGACACGCAGAGGGGAACTTAATTTTTGGCATGGTTTTACATTTGAAATTTCCTATAAGCTTAATTTTGTACTGCCAGCTTTTCGGACTAGTACCACTGTAAATTTTGTCTTCTCATGTCCTATGGTTTTACTAGAACTGTTTTCAAACCTTTTCACTCGACAGTTCTGTTTCTGGGCATATCAACATTCATGGGCATTTTATCCATGTTGCTGATGTGACTTAATGGGTACTTGTGCTTTTGTCACAATCAGATAATGAACTGCTGGAAACTGGTAATTTTGACTTCAAGGTCTTTTGGTAGTCTTTGACCAATCGAAGTTTTCTGATGGAACTTTAGACATTGTGTTTCTGTAAAGTGGTTACACCGATTAGCCATTGCCCTGAAATCTTTGCTGGACTTGGCCAGGGCTTGAGTTTGGCCCACTTAAGTACATATATGCACACCATTGCATTTCTGATGGCAGCGTAACAATTATGATGATTTTTGAGAGCCCATGCTGATACATGCTTCCCTAGATCAGGTCAGTGACTGCTCGCTGTTGTCACAGCGCATTTAGTCTTGGACATCTTGTCCAGGGTGGTTTCATTCTTCTATTCTTACACTAGTTTTTCACTATCACTGAATATTGTTGCTCACACAGTTATTTGCTGAATTAGCAAATATTATAACTGTTAGCTTGAAATCAGTTCATTCAAAGGCCACAGATGGGTCAAGAAGGATGAGGGGGGGAACGTTTACCTATGTCAGGTAGCATGTCATTTGTCACTTTGATGAAAAGCTGTTTTATTACCAGAGCAGGGACAGAAACCTGATAGGAGGGATTCAGAGATGGAATTCAAGGAAAGATGAGAGCAGATCTGGATGGCAATAACACATTTAGGACTTTGGAACGGGAAGGGAGATTGGAGCTGAGCTGGTGTAGTCAAAGGTTGAATTTTGAGGAGATTAGTGATGACAGCAGATTTAAAAGAGGGAGCGACAACAGCTGAAGAGAGAAAATTGTTTACAATATTGGCTAAAATGGGGGCCAGGAGAAGATTGGTGATTGGCAGTTGAATGTGAATAGGATCAAGGAAACAGAAGGTGGTTCTCATGGTCAAGGTGAGCTTGGGAAGGGCATGTGGGAGATGGGAGAAAAACCAGAGAAAGATGCGAGATCAGGGCTCGGGTAGTGGGGAATATTATTAATTTTTGGTCTGTTAAGCTAGTGGAAGCGAGGAACACTGCAGAGGCAGCTGATTGGCTGGTCTCAACTCAGTGACACAAAATTCACCGCACTTAATGATGGAAGTGAGAGATATAGGAGAGAGAGAATTAAGAAGATGGTTTGCAATATAGAAAATAAACTTAGAGTTATCTTTGCATTCTCAGTTGATCCTGGACTAGTGAATAGTTGTGGCAGACAAAGGCAGTGTTTTAAGTGATCCAGCTAGATCTGGCAGAGATTGGTTAAAAGAGTCTTTATTGTGGACTAGGACTTCAAAGATGGAGAAGAGTGTATGGTTGAGCAAATTAGTAACTGCAGAAATGTGTGAAGAACAAAGATTCAAAGGCTAGATAGTTGGAATTTTGCAAGTGCCACTGTAAGTGAATTGGAGGATAGTTCTGCTCAGGACAGATACATCAGCAGGACGGGTGGGGGCATGGAAGGTGTATGAGGGTGCTGAGTAATAAATGAAAGTGATCAGAGATAGTCTTAGCTGTAATTGTTACAATGAGTATCTGTAATATCTGTTTTTATTAGGCATAAACATGTTGGATATCTTCAAACTTATTTTGAGAGATGACATTTTGTTTCAAGCATTTTTCACGTGGTACCGAAGAATGCAGAATATCTGACATTGGATGCAGAATGATATCTATACTTAAGTCTCAGAATAGAAAACCTTGCATTGTATTCTTTCACAGCCACATAGCATTCTAAACCACTGTGCAACCAATGAGCTATATCTGAAGTCTGCTGATAGTTATAATGAAGAAAATCTGGTGAAACCACGAGCAAAATTTAATGCCCTCCCCTAAGGTGAGTTGGTAGCAGGAGGGTGTGGAATGGGAACCCTACCACCTTCCTGCCTGCAGCTCAATTAAGTTCATGACCGGAAGGCTCTGGATGGCCTTTCCATCCCACTGCCAACTGATGCCACTAATGTGTAATTAATGCCCCAACTAAGGACCTCATCCTGCCAATTCACCCAACCGCACGCGAGGGACTCACATGCAGGAAATCAGAAAAAGAAACTCTGCCATGCTTGCTTGCGGGCTTCCAGGAGCAGAGAATGTCCCTTGTCAGGTATTCAGTGCTGACCGAGGGACCTGGCATCGGGAAATGAGATCCACTACCTTGACCTTGTTGTCAATCCTTCCTGCCATTACTCACCCATAGCCTGGATCTCTCAGTGATCCTGGGCTTTGGTTGGGTGCATTGTTAGCATCAGCTATTGTCTCCCTGTTGGCATTGCTGAACAGTGCACAGCTGCCTGCCTCTGGCCAGCAGTTTTCAGCAGGCAAGGCCAGGATCCTCGATCCTGGGAAAAACCTGCCGTAGCCTGATTGGCACTTAACATAGCAGGCCCGCCTGCAAACTGGTGACACAGGTCTCTCGCCACTCTCCAGCCAATGGCTAAAAGCCCGATCGCTCATGTTAAATTCCGCCCCTACTTTCTGAATATAGTTGCAGCCCTTTGCTAATGGTGTTCATATGCTTACACAAATCTACGTGCCAGGCAGGTTTCTAACCAGAAAGTGGTGAAATCTACTGATTAATGTGTTACAGATTCTTTCCTGATGCAATTACCTTTCCGACAAAGTGACAGAATGAGCATTAACACATAAAGCTGGCACTTGGAATAGCTTAATTAAACTGATTGAATATTTAACCTGTAGATGTCTTTGTCCCTGACAAGATCTATGAATATGTAACTCTATCACCTACTTAATGCACTAATGCTGACAAACAATTACCAAACAGGATATCAATTATTTACCCTCTGAGGTGTTGAATACTTTTTAAAAAAAATTTAAAGTCACTTTCTGTTTTCCTTTCAGTTTTTTTTTCGTTTATAGAATGAATCTGAGAATTGGCTGTCAGCATTTATACATCTAAATCAGCTCCTCATACTTTGTAGTAGAATTGGAGACTTAAAAAACATAGATTTATAATTCTGCTGTACAATGAGAGGGACGCATTTAACAATGTCAGTTGGAGGTGGGGGAGGTGGGGGGAGGTGGGAGGGGGTGGTGGTGGGTGTTAGTCTCACTGAATCTGATAGAAACAGGCACCAGGATAAAATTGGTTTAAGGAATCTTTTTTCCCATTACAGGCAGATAATGAACAGACAAAAGGAAGTTGCATACAGAATAATAGATATGTGATAATGAACTTAATAATGTATGGTATCATACAGCGCAGAAGAGACCTTTCAGCCTATCAAGTCTGCACCAATACATTAGAAACACTTGAACTCCCAACTAATCCCATCTACCAGCACTTGGCCCATAGCCCTGAATGTTTTGACATGTCAAGTGGTCATTCAGTTACCTTTTAAAGCATGTAAAGCAACCCACCTCTACCACTGTCCCAATCAGCACATTCCAGACCATCACCACCCTCTGGGTAAAAATGTTTTTTCTCACGTCCACCCCCCCAACAGACCTCCTGCCCCTCACCTTGAACTGATGTCCCCTTGTGACTGACCCTTCAGTAAAGGGGACAGCTGCTCCTTATCCACTCTGTCCATGTCCCTCATAATCTTGTACACCTCGGTCAGGTCACAGCTCAAGTCTTTTCTGTTTCAATGAAAAGAGCCCAAGCCAACCCAGCCTTTCTTCATAAGTAATAGATTACGGAATCAATTTTTCCTGCCCAGGTTTGGCATTAGCGTCAAAATAGGTCAGTAGCCTCATTATCTGCTATACCAGCAATGCAACCAACTTCTTTAGAAAATGGGTTTACCACCAAGCATCTTCCTCCACCTGCAAAAAAGCTGAAGAAAGCACCAAATGCACATGCTAAATTATTTTTGAGGCCCTGGAGACTAGCTTAGTAGTAATGCTTTCCTACTAGGTGAATATATTTTTACTTTGACAGAAGATTGAATCCAAGGTATATGTTTTGCAAGACAAAAGACTTCTAACAAAATTATGGAGTTTTTTTGCGGAGGTAACAGAGCCAATGAGGATAATGCTATTGATCTGGTATACATGGACTTTCAAAAGGCGTTCAATACACTGCCACACAACATATTTGTGAAAAATGTCATAGCTCATGGAACAAAAGGGACAGTAGTAAAGTGAATACAAAATTGGCTGAATAATAGGAAACAGAGAGTAATAATCAATGGATATTTTTGGGGCTAGAGCAAGGTTTGTAGTAGTGTCCCCCAGGGTCAGTATTGTGATCCTTGCTTTTCCTGGTATATATTAATGATCTAGTTCTTGGTGCAGGGGACCAAAATTTGTGGATGACACAAAGCTTGGAATTATTGCAGACTATGAAGAGGGGAGTATAAAGTCACAAAAGGACATAGACGAGTTGATGCAGTGGGCAGATAGGTGGTAGAATCATAGAAACCCTACAGTACAGAAAGAGGCCATTCGGCCCATTGAGTCTGCACCAACCACAATCCCACCCAGACCCTACCCCCATATCCCGACATATTTTACTCACTAATCCCTCGAACCTAAGTAAAACAGGACACTAAGGGGCAATTTTAGCACAGCCAATCAACCTAACCTGCACACCTTTGGACTGTGGGAAGAAACCCATACAGACACGAGGAGAATGTGCAAATTCCACACAACAGTGACCCAAGCCAGAAATTGAACACAGGTCCCTGGAGCTGTGAAGCAGCAGTGCTAACCACTGTACTACCGTGCCACCCAAGATGAAGTTCAACGTGGAGAAGCATGAGGTGATGCATATGAGGTGAGACAATATACAATAAGGGGTAAGTTCTTAAAAAGATGCAGGAGGAGAGATGTAAATGCACATAGGTCATTGAAGGTGGCAGGACAGGTGGATAGAGCAGTTAATAGAACATTTTTATAACATTAATAGCTTTATTAATGGAGGCATAGAGAACAAAAGGAGATGGTGCTGAACTTTTACAATACACTGGTTACGCCTCAGCTGGAGTATTGTGTACAGATCTGGGAGCCACATTGTAGAAAGGATGTGAACACATTGGAAAGAGGGCAGTAGATGTTTACAAGAGTATTTCCAGGGATGAGAAACTTCTTTTATGAGGATAGATTGGAAAGGTTAGAACTGTTCTCCTGGGAGAGTAGAACACTAAGAGGAGGTTTGATGTTCAAAATCTTGAGGTGGCTGGACAGATTAGGTGGAAAAACGGTTCCTACTCACAGAAGGATCAAAATGAGAGGGCACAGATTTAAAGTGATGTGCAAAAGAAACAGATATGATGTGGGAAAAAGTTTTTTTCACACTATTTGTTCAGATCTGGAATGCACTACCTGGCAGTGTGGTGGAAACAGACTTAATCAAGGCATTCAAGAGGACATTAGCAGATTGTTCCTATCCAAGGAATGTGCAGGGATATGGGGAAAAGGCAGAGAAATGGCACTGTCATAATATTTGTTTGGAGAGCCAGTGCAGACATGATGGGTCAGATGACCTCCTCCTGTGCCATAATAAATCTGTTATCTGTGATAACAATATTTATTGGAAGTAATAACTTATTTCAGAGTTTGGTACATTCTTGCCAAAGTTTCACAGCTTTCATGAGATCAGAATATCCCAAAGCATTTTACAGCCAGTAAATTTCTGCTGAGGTGTAGCCACTGGTGTAATTAAGAAACATGGCAGCCAATTTTTGCATAACAAGCATTCCCTCAGCTGCGAAACATTCCTGACCGAATAATTGGATAACAATATAATTAATTTACAATTGCCAGGTTTTGCAGTCAGCAATAAATGACACCAGACTTACAAACATCCTTAAACTTCCAATGTGGTTTTGCATCCAACGTTCTGGTTAGCCAACCATCAAAAAAAACACAGTGCCTTCTATGTGAAATCTGGGACCTGTTAAACAAGGAAAGCAACAGTGCATCCACTTAACCAACTAGAAGAAAGACTAGTTAATAAGCAGCACAGATTTTGAACCAGCAAATATCAGTTAATTTAATAACAAATCAGATACAGAAAGCAAAGTAGAGATTGGAATAAAGAGAGAAAACTTAAAGAAGGAAATTATTTAACCTTTTTTACTTTTGTTTCAATCTCCAAAGACAATTAAAAGTGAAAGAAATGGGACTCCCTTCTTGTTCAAGTTAATTTTCAGGGCCAGGGATATTATTTGGCTATAATTAAACTGAGCACCAGGTTAACAAGATTACTTACACAGCAATGGAGAAGCTTGGACTTTTCTGGCATGTTTGTTGGGTACCTATCATTTTAACTTCATGCTGTTGTACAAAAAACCTCATCAAAATTCCAGTAGAACACAGTTTCTGGATGAATAGCATATCTCGAGGGCTGAGTTTCTGATTTCTGTGTTGAGCCGTGCTTGTATAGTTGCCAAAAGTTGCTGCCTGATTTACTCCTTAGTAACAGTTAGCACTAATAGCCTTACTTCTACTGCAAAATACTACCTATTATCTTGTAGTTATTCAGCTGTAACAGAAATAGTACACACTGATTCTATATAGCATGTCTTTCAGATTGTGAGAGAAAACCGGAGCACCTGGAGGAAACTCATGCAAACATAGACAGAACATGCAAACTCCACACAGACAGTGACTCAAGCTGGGAACCGAACTCAGGTCCCTGTCCCTGGCGCTGTGAAACAGCAATGTCAACCACTGTGCCACTCTGCACCCTGAAATAGTGTCAAGTGTAAAAAATAGAGGATATAAAGCTTTCTGACGTCTGCCCATTTAACAAACTGTTATTTAAATTAAACAAAAGGGATGTAGCTGTATTAAACAAATAGGTTTTAGTTATTGTTTTACTTATTACTGAAGTGCATGCAATAGTATGTTTAACATACATTTAAAATTGACCAAAAATGAGCTCATTACGTCTGTTTTTATAATTCATATGCTTAAAGTTTTACAGTTCCCTTTAATTCATGCTGCTTGTTAACAGTTCAAGACACGCTATAGTTCCATGTCCCCATTTAAATTTCTTCTGTTTTTTTCTTTATTGGAGTTGCTGTTAAAAATATAGCATTTAACAAGCAATTTATCTGCATTTACCAACATCATCTTTATAAAATGTTCCATGTACCTGTTCATTTAAAACTAAGTGCTGGCACCGTGTTCTTATGACCAACTGAAGCTGTATTCATTTTTTAATGTTGTATATCATTAAACTTAATATATTTTATTCCAAACAAATATAAACCTTTTGGTGAGGTGTAGAAACTTATTACCATGTTTAAGACTTTTCAAACCAATCTACAAACACATTCCCAGAGGTGGAAAAATGTTTGCCTTGTATGAAGTAAAAATGCTACCTCTATCAAAGCATATTCCTCCAACTTGAATTCAGAGAATTTGGATGTAGTTGGCAGGATTTAGACAGTTTTCACGACCATTTATAAAACTGCTTGGAGGTTGGCAGGGAAGAATGAAAACTTGCTTGCCTTCAGGAGAGTTGAACCTGGTAGGGTTTCTGATTGAACCAGATTGTTTGCAAACTTGCCATTCTATCCAAGCACAGATTGAGCTTCTAACCCCATACCCTCTATGTTCCAAAGATTACTTAAGCCCATCTCTATAATAGTGTTAGCTCATTGGCTGTTGCAACCCTCATCTATGCCTTTGACTTCTTCAGACTTGACTATTCCAATGGCCTCCCTGTTGGCCTCCTATTCATCACCCTCTGCAAACTTGAAATCATTCAAGACTTTGATGTCTATCTCCCACCCCACATTAAATCTAATTCATCCATCAGAGATTTCCTTGTTGATCTATATTGACTCCCAATACCTGTTCCCATTAGATTTGGTTTGGATCTGAGCCCATCTTTTTCTTATGCCTCTATGCAATGCCTTTGGATACATTTCTATTGTAAAACCATTATGTAAATCTGTTTTTGTTGTAACCAGCCAAAAATGATCCTAAGGCTTTGGAATCCCTAAATGCTCAAGGGTACATTTGATGTTAAATCTCCCACCAATGGAGAGCACTGGTGAAATTCCTGCATTTAATCCAGCTAATCATTAGAAAATTAGTTTGATGGATTATCTAGAGCCAATTAAAATGATCTTTAATTTCTGGTGACTGAACTAAAACACTGCAATGATGATCATCAATAACAACTTACACCTTTTAACATATTGAAATGTCTCAAGTTGCTTCACAGGACCATTAGGAAGTATAACATCAAGCCACAAAAGGAGAGATTGGGTCAGATAACTAAAACCTTTATCAAAGAGGTGAGCTTTAAGAAATGTTTCGAAGGAGGAAAGTGAGGGGGAGTGACAGAGAGGTATAGAGAGGCCATTCCAATCCTTGAGGGCGAGGTAACGGAACATGTGGTCATCAACTGTGGATGGATTAAAATCAGGGATGCACAAAAGGCCAGAATTAGATAAACACAGTTTTCTCTGAGGAAACTATACATTCTGCAGAACTGCCAGACTCAGATATGAAATAACTGAGCTACTAATAGGATCAGTTTGGTTCCAATGTCTAATCACTCAATATTTTCTTAAAGACAGTTCAACCCTAAAATGATGGTGCTTGATTTCTACACCAAGAAGAAAAGTGATTTTTGTCATTAGGCAATGGATAGGCATGGATTTTGACATCCATTGGCAAACATCATATACTAGGAACACCTCCAGAGTAGTATGATGAGCAACATCATTCACTCTTAGATGTGTGAGTACATTGCCAGACTGTCCATGACCTTAGAATTAGAACTCTACAGTGCAGAAAGAGGCCTTTTGGCCCATCAATTCTGCACCAAACACAATCCCAGCCAGGTCCTACCCTTATACCTCTACATATTATACCCACTAATCCCTCTAACCTACACATCCCTGGACACTAAGGGGCATGGCCAATCAACCTAACCTGCACATCTTTGGACTGTGGGAGGAAACCCACGCAGATACGAGAAGAATGTGCAAACTCCACACAGACAGTGACCCGAGCCGGGAATCGAACCCAGGACCCTAGAGCTGTGAAGCAGCAGTGCTAACCATTGTGCTACCGTACAGCCCCAGTGGGGGCATCACACACCATTAGAGCTAACTGGAGCCAAATACATTCAGCAGCAACTGCTTGAATCACTGTCAGCTTATCAAAGTAAGCAACAATCCCACAGCAATATAAGTATATATTCATATTCTTTTGAGCAGTGAACATCCCATGTTTCCGCATATTAATTACATGACAATCATTGAATACTGAGATTTTCAGGGGATGTCAGGAAAATAAATTAGTATTCCCTAAGTTCAGGGATCTACAAGCTGGCTAGGTTGGCAGTTCATAATAGAATTAGTGTAATCATACATGGGATCTGAACTTTATGGGCTGATCGGCCTTTCTCGTTCTGAATTCTTGGGCACAATGGTTTTCCAGTGGTTGCCTAATATTCCCCAGCTGAATGAACAGGAAACAAAATTATGCATATTTCACTGTGAAAGATGTTAGGAAACATATGGGCAGTAATGTAATAGATGGCTTCAGTTCATTTGTATTAAGTTGTCTTCTAGTATTATAAACAGTAGCTCCAGAGACTGATCGACTATAATTTATTCTCAATGTATAACCACAGCAAATCAAGAGATATTAGAGGAGACAGTATTTTGCATAGCCTGAGATTGTCAGCACTTTCATGCAAAATTAATTTTGCTGGGAGACATTTTAGTGACTGGCGTTTGATTCATTACTTGAGCAGCAACAAGAGTAGTTTCAGTGGAGCATTTGCTTACCTCCTGCAGCACAATAGAAGTATGTGAAGATAAAAATTACAATTTCTACAGGATGATCAGGTAAATTAGCATTTTGTACAATGTTGGATTCAAATCCACTATGCAATGATGTGGCTCACATAGTGTTTTGGAATTTAGTGAGGTGAATTTTGAACCACAACAAACATATCCTTGTTGGAAATGTAACAAAACTTAATCGTCTATAAAAATGTTCAGTTTATGGAATAATCTTTTCAACAACATGGCTTTTGATTCATTTTAACCACTCATCTAGAGGCTTTGGGCTCTTTATGCCCTGTTTAAGGACTTGGCCGCACGCAAGTTTCTTTTCCCCATTAACTGCAACATTTGAACTTTAAGACGTTGATTTTGACAGGGATCTGGAAGAAGAGGTCGGGGAAGGAGTGCAAGTGACGAGGATGGACAGTGCTGCAGGGGGTACAGAAGTCCCCCAGGGAGTCTCAGAGATGCCTGGGTCATTTTAACATGCAGTCCTCATTTAAATAATACACAATTCCCTCCCAAAACTGGCAAGACTGGTATAATGGTTAGTGGGCAGGAGTGGGATGTTGGTTTTAGGTCACCCAGTAATGGTCCTTGACATAATGTTGGCATTGAGCAAGGGATTTTGCAGCCAGCAATGAATGAGAGGGCAAGGCAGATCTGAGGCTGTGAAGGCTAAATACTCTGTATAGTGTTTGGGGGAGTGTTCCAGCCCCTCATGACCCACAGAGATTTCATGGTGAATTATCTAAAGAAAAACTTATTTTGGCCTCCTCTGGTCTGTTAATGCCATCTGCCAGGTTTGACACTTAGCAAGCCCTTCCTCCCATTCCATCTGTGAAAATTAGACCTTTGCACTGGATCATCATCAGGTTGCTGACAGTGGCCAGATTCAAACTTAAAATTACTGGGGGTGTTAGCCATGAGCACAAATGGCAACGTGGGTGAAAAATCTGGTGAGAATCAGAAGATGGAGCTAATTCAATGCATTTTAATATAATTAGGGGGCTTCCCTGTCATTTATTCCCCCCACATTTTGAATTCCTCCTTGTTGAAATGGCATCATATCTACAAGATTTACAATTGCTTTTTCTTTTCAGATAGGCATGAGGAATCTGCTGGGGCTCATAGGTTATTATGGCCCTTAGTTGGAGATGGATATGCCCCAGAAATGCCAATTATTTTTGGGGGGTTGGGGTGTTCACTCCAGTGCTTGTGAGTGTGAGTTGCTCCATTGCATGTTGGTGAGGGGGGGTCTTCCTTTCATCCATGGGGAGGGGCTGCCCTGGTGCATGTGGAGGAGGATTGTCCCAGTTCATGTAGTGGGAAGTTTCCCTCATTTGTGGAGGGGGTTGGTTGCCCCAGTGAATGTAAGGGAGGTGAGACAGGGGGCCATCTCCATATCTGTAGGGGGAGGGATGACTTCCCAATATCCATGGGGACAGGAGGAGAATTTTCTTTTCGCGCAGATCAGGCCTCTAATTTCTCTGGGACCGGCATTATTGGCTCTAATAGGCTCTGCTTTGCCCAACTGTGTGATGGTGAAGACCATGCCTACAGATTTTTATACGCAGTGTGCCATAATTGCACACTGGTTTTCTCACTCAGCCAGCATTGAGTGGAAAATTCTGCCGAAGAGGGTGGCAAGAGGACTCCACTTAACATTAGCGTCTCCCACATATTTTGTTTCCTGAGTAGCCTGGGTTGAAATTGAAGAAACTTGAATCCATAATCTTCAACCTTGCAAATGTAAATTAATCATGGTGTTATCCTCATTCAAAATAAGGGGTCCTCCTGCTATACTGATGAGATTTAGTTACATTCTGTGACACAAAAAGAAGAAAACAAATCAGTAATGTTTAACATGAAACTAAATATACAGTTAGCACAATAATTTGGAAATAAGACAACACTCTGCTTTTAAGAAGTTTGTTTTAATATCAAATCAACATCTTACCCTTCTTCCAGAATTCTACTTATTTTTGGGGAAGGTGGGCTTTCCACTTCTCTATCATCACTTCTGCATCACATGGATTATTCTAGATCCGAGATTTGTTCCTTAAGGTGATGCTAAGAATAGTGATTTTCTGCCATGCCATATGTATCTCTTGTAATGATTGAATCTTTGCTTCAAAGAAAAGTTCCATATCCATTTTGGCTGTTGTGATACTGAGAAAACTGACAAACATCATTTCAGTTGCCTATGACTTGATTTATTATTGTCACATATATTAGTATACAATGAAAAGTATTGATTCTTGCATGCTATACAGACAAAGCATACTGTTCATAGAGAAGAAAAGGAGAGGGTGCAAAATGTAGTATTACAGTCATAGCTGGAGAAACATCAACTTAAGATAAGGTAGGTCCATTCCAAAGTCTGATGGCAACAGAGAAGAAGCTGTTCTTGGAGTTGGTTGGTACATGATCTCAGACTTTTGTATCTTTTTCCCAACGGAAGACGTTGAAAAAGAGAATGTCCGGGGTTTGTGGGGTCCTTGATTATGCTGGTGGTTTTTCTGAGGCAGCAAGAAGTGTAGAAATGTAGACAGAGTCAATGGATGAAAGCCAGTTTGCATGATGGACTGGATTTTGCTCACGACCTTTTGTAGTTTCTTGTGGTCTTGGATAGAGGAGAAACCATACCAAGCAGTGATACAACCAGGAAGAATGCTTTCTATGGTGGATCTGTAAAAGTTAGTGAGAGTTGTACTGGAGACAAATTTCCTTAACCTCCTGAGAAAGTAGAGGCATTGATGGCTTTCTTAACTGTAGCATTGACATGGACAGACCAGGATAGTCAGGATGTGATCAGTTTCTTTCCTTTTGCCCTGACTCTGTATTTTCTATCTGGAACAAAATCACAAAATTTTTCTTCTTATTTATGAAGAGAATATAAGCATTATATCTATGTCCTAACTAATCAGATTAATCAATTTGTTAGCTTAATTAAAGACAGCAGGACAGGTGAGATGCCACATTGCCTGACAATTATTCAATTCTAAAAACATAAGATTTGACACAAGGACTGAATGTAATTTGAAATTTCATTTTACCCCTCAGTACAGCCAAGAGTAACAAGTATTTCTATAAAAGGACGCATTGTTCAGAGTTTCTCACTACGCATTCAGCTGAGACATCCTCTGAATAGCAACCAGGAGCACTGAATAAACAGTGACCACCATCACTGCTTGTAATTGTTTAACCTGATTGCCAACTCCTGGTGAATAAATCTACCTTCAAACATAGCTCTCCACTGGGGAAATCAGTAAATGGATATTGTATTACCAGGCTTACAATGCAGGTGGTGAGAATAAATGCAGTATATATGTGATAGTGAAAATGTGAAGGGATTCTGAATTGTAATAAGGGGCAAAGGTTTCTGCACTAAAGGCTATTCTTTCTGGGAGTTGTTAGGATTTTGCAACAACTAGTGTTTAGCAGATTACTTCACTATGATGCTGAAGAGCATAAGCCAAACCTTGGTTTGGATAACTTGTTTCCTATCGCAACTACACAGCGGAAGTGTCATGAAGTAAAACAGCAGTGCAAAATTCCTCAAATCTTGTCTCAGAGTGTGGTGACCCAAGAGTAGACACCCCCCACCATTTTATTACGATCCCAGACTAGATCCCCAATGTTTGTTATGGTCTCGAACAAAACCGTCAAAATTTGACAGATCAAGTTCGGGATCTTTTGTTAATCTTTCATCTAAAGTAGTTGACATTTGAAACCCCAAGCATTCACTAAGAGAATTGAGCTATGCTATTTCATGGTTTCAAAGAAATATCTCCTCATCTTGGTCCGAAGTGCCACCCCCCCCTTATTTTGAAGTTGTGCCCCTGGTTCTAGATTCCCCGATCAAGGGAAATATTTTATCTGCATCTACCCAGAGTATTCCTTTAGGTGTTTTGTAGGTTTCAGTGAGATCACCCCTCATGAATCATAGAAACCCTACAGTGCAGAAAGAGGCCATTTGGCCCATTGAGTCTGCACCAACCACAATCCCACCCAGGCCACACTTCCATATCCCTACATATTTACCCACTAATCCCTCTAACCTATGCATCTCAGGACATGAAGGGGCAATTTTAGCACGGCCAATTAACCTAACCCGCACATCTTTGGAACGCTAAAGAATATAGACCTAGTTTGCCCAATCTCTCTTCATAAGACAGTCCCGCCATCCCCAGAAGAGGTGTAGTGAACCTTCATTGCTCTTCTTCTATGGCAATGATATCCTTTATCTTTCCTGAGGTAAGTAAACCAAAACTACACACGCTACTCCAGGTGCACTCTCAGCAAACTTCTAGACAACTAAAGCAAAATTTCACTACTTCTGTGCTCAAATCTTCTTATGATAAAGGGCTAGCATTCCATTCACCTTCCTAATAGCTTGCTGCACCTGTACGTTAGCCCTCAGTAGCCTACGGACAAGGATATCCAGGTCATAGTGGACATGCCAAATTTCCTTAATCTCCAAGAAAGTGGGCTTTCTTTACTATGATGTCGGCAAGGAGCGACCAGGGCAGGTTGTTGGTAATTTGGACACCTGGAAACTTGAAGCTCTCAACCATTTCCCATGCGTCCCCATTGATGTAGATAGGGGCATGCTCTCCATCACATTTCCTTAAGTTGATGACTACCTCCTTCGTTTTGTTGACATTGAGGGAGAGATTACTGGTGTTGCACTAGTTCACCAGATTATTTAGGATAAAAGCAAAATACTGTGGATGTTGGAGCCTGAAACAAAGTCAGAAGATGCCCATCGTGTCAGTCTGTTCCTGCCCAACTGAACTTAGTTCCTCCTATTTTGACTTAATTTTCTCTCCTCTTGTCCAATCCCTTTCCATCTCCATCCTGAATCCTCCAATCCCCTATGTCATATCAATGACTTCCAGTTCCCCAGCCCAAACCACTTCCCCTTCACCATGGATGCCCAATCCCTCTACATCTCCATTCCCCACCAGGATGGTCTCAAAGTTCTATGCTTCTTCATCGAACAGGTGTCTGAACAATCCCCATCCACCACTACTCTCCTTTATCTCTCACTCAACAATTTCTCCTTTAACTCATTTCACTTCCTCCAAATAAAAGGCGTGGCTATGGGCACCCTCATGGGTTCCAGTTGTGCCTGTCTCTTTATGGATTATGTGGAGCATTCCCTGTTCCAGTCTTACTCTGGTTCCCCTCCCATAACTCTTTTATCAGTGCATCGATGACTATTTTGTCTGCGATGGTGGCCGAGGCATCTGAGGTAGAAGGCATGCTCTTGCTGACCTATTGTTCAAAATGGACATAGAATGCATTGAGTTAATCAGGGAGTGGTGTGTTGGTGCCAGCGATTCTACATGCCTTCATCATGTAACCCTGTTATGTCTTGCAGACCTGGCCTTAGAGAACTTGGAGGTACTTGTGCACAAAACACAGAAATCTGGCAGGTAATCAGGGGAGCTAATGGAATGTTAGCTCTTATTTCAAAAGGATTGGAGTATAAGAGTAGGGAAGTCTTGCTGCAAACGTACAAGATACTGGTGAGACCGTACCTGGAGCAGTATGAGCAGCTTTAGTCAGTTCAGAGAAGATTCACTAGGTTGATCCCCAGTATGGAGGGATTGTCTTATGAGGTATGCAGATGTTGGGATTCATCTGAGCAATGCCTTGGGCTGCTTCCAGAGTTTGGGATGGAGGCTGCCCACAACCCTGGATCTTGGGTCAGGGCTGCATCTGCAGGTGGACCTTCCAGATTAGTTATTCTGGGGGCATCCATTTTATAGCCTCAGAACGTTCCCAGAGATCCATCTTCATCCTCAGGAGGTCCACATTCTTTCTTCAATAGTGGATCAGTGATATTGGATACCTTTTCAATATGGTACCCAGACACAACAGCAGACTATGCACCATCAGGCCTGCCCTGCCACTGAATACAGTGTAAAATAGCCGGATGCATAATTAATGAGGATGGGCTGGAGGATTTGTTGTGTTATCCTGCTGACTGCCACAGAGGAAAACACTCCATGTTCCTGCTCCCACCTGCCATTTAGTCTCAAAATGGGAGAATTCTGCTACTACTCTCTGATTTCCCTCAAACACTGCTCCAATTTAGACAGCCCCTACACCTACTGTTCAATCTCTTCTCCTGTGACTGTGTTCCATTAGATTTATAAGGCTACGCCCCATGATCTCATTACCGGTTCTTTAAATACATAAAGCAGAACACCACTACTCAGGTTTTCCTTTGACCTAATTGCCAGCTTCACAGAGCTAACACCTATGGTTGATTTCAGCTTTACTGGACGGGTAACTACCCTGGGCTTCTCTTAGCCTGAATGTCACCAGTAGCATGAAGCTAGAATCTTTTGCTGCTCTAATTCCAGTCTAATCTGAGCAACCACAGCATACCATGGGCTGTTGTTCCCTCTGGTCTCCTGAACTGATGTGTGTGACCTGTTACTATATCCCAAGGGGGTTTCATCCCTGCCCTAAGGTAGGACTGGATGTGTCAGTGCCACCATTTCCAAAATGGAGGACTGAATATATCAACCTTTGATTCATTCTGTATCTTAAATATTATAATCTCCAGTTGACAAAATATCACTTCTGGCAGGTGCTAACTTACAAAAACACATGGACAAAAATATAGATTGACTCACAAGAATTTCTTTCTGATTTCTAGCTATATTTGAACTGATAAACCAGAGAACAGAACCATATTGAAAATGGAAAGAGTTGAAAGAACCTCTGCACTGAATAATGCGCGCAAACAAAAAAATGATTTAACTTCACCATTTTACATTTAATCAAAGCTTTTAATTAAAATTTTCATGGCATGATCTGACCTCCCATTGGGACACAATCAATTCTTCCAAAATAGGATGTATTAGAAGAAAAACATAATCCCCCATTGTTAATTCAATCAGTCATATTGTGTTCTACACTGATGCTATAAATGTTAAATGGAACTATTAAACTAGCTTGCTTTATGGTAAGCTGTCAGCCAATGAGAATTAATGCTTATGTTGAGGGGAGGTAATAACAATATTGATTAAATTATCAGTTTGCCTGAACCTAGTGGCTGACGGTAGAATTGTGTCTACAAGGAATATGAGAAAATCAAAGATGTTTGCTTGATTTGCAGCTGTAATTTCATAAAGTGAAAATGTCATTGAACAGTATGATGCATCTTGCATAATTTTCTAATCACTTCCTTCTCTCTGACTTAATTAACAATGATTTTATTTCCCCATTAGGAATGCAGTAAACTTGACTATGACTGGATCTGCCAGACAAGGGATGCTTTTGAAGCTTGGCAAAGCTTGGCTTTACATTATAGCAATAAAATCAGGTGAGAAATATTTTTAAGTTGCAAAATTCTGCATGACCATTAGGTAGCTTTAATAATGTGATGATAGAAAAGGAATGTAGGAGTAGAGTTAAGAGAGAAATCAGGAAGGCAAAAATGGAACATGAGATTGTTTTGGCAAAGGAGAGTCCAAAGAGCTTCTACAAATACATAAAGGCCAAAAGAGTAACTAGGGAGAGAGTAGGGCCTCTTAAGGAGCAACAAAGTTATCTATGTACGGATCCACAAGAGATGGGTGAGATTCTAAATGAATATTTTTCATCAATATTTACTGTTGAGAAAAGCATGGATGTTAGGAAACTTGGGGAAATAAATAATGATGTCTTGAGAAGTGTACATATTACAGAGAAGGAAGAAATCTTAAAGCTCATCAAGGTAGATAAATCCCTGGGACATGATGAAGTGTACTCCAGAACATTCTGGGAGGATAGGAAGAAAATTGTCCATCCCCCTAGCAAGACATGGTAAGTTGTTGCATAAAATTAAATCTCAGGGGATCCAGAGTGAGGTAGTTAAATGAATACAAAATTAGCTTCTTGCCAGAAGCCAGAGGATGGTTGTAGAGAGTTGTCCTTCAAAATGGATGTGACCAGTGTTGTGCCTCAGGAATCAGTGCTGGGTTCACTGTTATTTGTCATTTATATTAATGATTTGGATGAGAATATGGCAGGCATGATTAGTAAATTTGCAGATGACACCAAGTTTGGTGGCATAGTGGACAGTGAAGAAGGTTATTTCTAATTGCAATGGGAATCTTGATCAATTGGGCCAGTAGGCTGACGAATGGCAGATGGAGTTTAATTTAGATAAATACGAGGTGATGCATTTTGGTAGATTGGACCAGAGTAGGACTTACTCAGTTAATGGTAGGGCATTGGTAGAATTACAGAACAAAGAGATCGAGGGGTGCAGGTTCATAGCTCCTTGAAATTGGACTCACAGGTGGACAGAATGGTGAAGAAGGCATTCAGCATGCTTGGCTTCATTGGTCACAACATTGAATACAGGAGTTGGGACGTCTTGTTGAAATTGTACAAGACATTGGTAAGGCCACACTTAGAACACTGTGTACAGTTCTGGTCACCCAATTATAGAAAGGATATTATTACACTAGAAAGAGTGTAGAAGAGATTTACTAGGATGCTGCCAGGACTTGATGGTTTGAGTTATAAGGAGAGGCTGGGTAGACTGGGACTTTTTTCTCTGGAGCATAGAAGACAGAAAGATGATCTTATAGAGGTTTATAAAATAATGAGAGCATAGTCAGTCTCTTTTCCCAAAGATAGGAGAGTCTAAAGCTAGACAGCATACGTTTAAAGTGAGAGGGGAGACAAACAAAAGGGTCCAGAGGGACAATCTTTTCACACAGAGGGCAGTGAAGGTCTGGAGCAAGCTAGGAGTAGTAGTAGCTACTGGGTAGTAATAGAGGCGGGTACAATTTTGTCTTAAATAGCATTTAGACAGTTACATGGGTAAGATGGGTATAGAAGGATATGGGCCAAATGCAGGCAATTGGAACTAGCTTAGGGGTTTAAAAAAAGGATGGTATGGACAAGCTGGGCTGAAGGGCCTGTTTCTATGCTGTAAACCTCTATAACATAATAATGGAAGAAAATAGCACTTCATTTGAGTAATACTGCCAAGTCTTCCCAATAAGCCCTTGGGATTCAACTCAGCTTGACACCATCAAGGACAAAGTAGTCCACTTGATTAGTGTTCCCTCTAACACTGACACACAGTGGCAGCAGTGTCTACCACCTACAAGATGCACCGCAGGAATGCACCAAGGCCCTTCAGATAGCACCATCAAAACATACGACTATTATCTAGAAGCCAAGAGCAGCAGATACACGGGAACACCATCACCTAGAAGTTCCCCACCAAACCATTCACCATCCTGGAAATATCTCACCATTCCTTCACTGTTGCTGGGTCAAACTCCTGGAACTCCCTCCCTTGCATCACTACCTACATGACATGGATTGCAGCAGTTCAAGAAGGCAGCTCACCACGACCTTCTGAAGGGCAATTAAGATTTGGAAATGAATGTTGGCCAAGCCAGCAAAACCCACATCCCTTGAATGATTTTTTAATAAAGTATCAACACTGGCCAGTTCTATAATATTCATCAAATGAAGATTGATCATTTGTGGGAAAGCTGACTAAGAATGAAGCTTGAATAGATTTAAAGCTGTTTCCAAATCAATCAGAATTGGATAATATCTGTAATACAACAATGAAAATTAATAGCCAAGGGTAGAACGAACATCACCTGAAATTTGGAGGGTCAAATGAATGGTGGCATTAGCAATAGAGGCTCAAATACTTGTCTTTTGACTTTAATATTCAAATCCTTGTATTTTAGACTGGTTTGTTGATTATTATTTGAAATTTGATTCTCATGTAAAAAATATTTTCTTCTTAAAATAGATATACAATTAGTCCATCCTCCATAACTGGTATTCCTAAATGAAGATATGTAGGGCAATTTTTTTCCCAGATCATTGGAGGCATCCTTCAGGAAAAGCACAGAAGGAAAATCCCAGAAATTGAATTGTTGAGATCCTGCCGACTTCTGGCTTTCCACGGGTCAGCACTGAAAGTGAATGGAAAACATCATTACACGTGTTCAGTAAGGAGAAAAATAGTTGTTGAGATTTTTAAGCAGTCAGTTATGAGTTATTTTACTCTAAACCCTGGGTTTCTCAACAATGGAACCTATTACCTGTCCTGTCAGTAACCTGCCAAGGTCAACAAAGCGAGTACACAACAGAAACAGTTTCTTAAGTGAAACTGATAAGCTGTGGCCACTTTGATCAGTTATATTGAAGAGCTCCAACCATGACAATTGAGAGATTGCTGCTCTATCTCTGAAAGGGTTTTCACCACTTGCCAGGTGATTTGCAATTTCTTGGCAGGCACTGTCAAGCACTTCACTCACCTTCAACAGCATTTCCTGACTTCTAGCCTTTAACATGACGTAGCAGTGGCTTAGGCAGCACCACCTTGCATTTCAACTGAAGGTCAGGAGCAAAACTGACACTACAGCTCCAGTAGAAGCAACACTAACAGTCTAATCCTCCACATGGCAGATGAGTTGCATTGGGAGATCTAGCGGATGGATGCACAAGACTCCCGACAGAGGGTTTACAGGCAAATGATTGGCTTCCTCTATCTTTCTGAGGATCATTGCCTCATGAAGTTTAGGCTCTGGCTGCAGCCTCCTGAAACAAGACCTCCTTCCCAGTGGAGCAGTTGGGTATGACAAGTTGCCTGTCACTGGAAGCAAATTGTCCATCCTACTCCTCCTGCAGTCCCCACTATGCCCCCTCACTTCCCCTAGCTCTTCTTACCAAGATCTCTGTTTCTCACCAAGTTTTGGCTCTCTTCTCTTGCAAGGACAGAAAGCAGAGAGATGTGAGTGTTTGTAATGGCTTATGTAAAGAGGTGGACACACGAAAGGAGCAGGAATAGACCATATGGTCCATGGAGCCTGCTCTGCCATTCAATATGATTGTGACAGATCTTGGCTTCAATTCTCCTTTCCTGACTATTCCTCTTCTCTCTTTATATCCTGAGGAAACAAAAATATTCCTCTCCCAGTCTTAAATATCATCATCAATGAAACATTCGCAGCCCCCTGGGATGAAGAATTCTAAAAAAAACCAGAACACCTTGAGTGTGTGGTGTTCCAAGATCCAGCATTGAAAATGGCTTCCATCCTGAACTCTGGACACTATGCCAGACATTATTTCAGGTAGTCTGACCTCTGCACACCTCATTATTCCAGATGTGATCTGGACCAGAATGTTTTCCCACTGGTGTCGCAGAGAATCAGGGGTGGGTGGAAAATTCTGGTCGGGCCTTCATTTGCGTCCCATCTGGAATAATGTGGTGTGTAGAAGTCAGACTGCCTGAAGTAATTCTGACAATGTGCCCAGAATTCAGGTTGAAAGCCATTGGAAATCCTGGACCTTGGAACATCAAAGCCCTCAAGGTGTTCTGATTTTTTCTGTATTTGTCTTCTTACTCCTGGAGGGTTAGGCTGCATCCCATTGGTGGGACTCCCACCGAATTCTCTCTCACACAATACCCACCCACCTGCCATTGAACCTGCCGGCAGAGGCATGGGAGAATTCCATCCAGTGTCCTATACTATCCCTGTGTTTGAACTGTCCCAGTGATAGGACAAACCCACAAGATGTGGAAATATTGAGTGGGGAGAAAGATGCCCTGGGATTCCTCAACATTGTCTCAGGATCCCATGAGCTGTCATGGCATTAGGGCAAAATGGGCAAGGAAATGCCCTGCTGGTTACCACTTACTGTGCCACCATCTCATCTGATGATTCAGTACTCCTCCTTGCTGAACATGTTGGTCTTGCCAAAACTGTATAGTTGCAACAAGATTTATTTATTCCTCTATTCTATCTCCCTTACAATAAAGTCCAACATGCCATTCCCTAGCGTCTATTTCTGGAGCATTTAATTAGATGGTCTATTCAAACCAGAGAGTCACCTAGGTCATATGGTTGGTAAGAATATAAGGAGACCTTTGAGAAGTTAGTAGTTGGCATCCTTTGGGAACTCATACTTCTGAAGGTCAGGCTGTGACACTTCAGTTGCTAAACTTTAAATGAGAGTCGTGGGGTGGGATTTTACAGCCTCGCTGATCCCAAAACTGTAAAAATGCACCTGAGGTTAACGGATCTTTCCATGGTCCACCCTCATCTGCTCCAATTCCCATGGCGAGCAGGCTGTAAAATTCCAGCCATGGTCACCTATTTTGAGACCCAGTTATTTAAAAAAGACGTTTTCCTATTGTTCCAATTTCCACTATAAGAAGGGTGGTAAGCATTCAAAGATTAACCTCACTGAGTCTTTACACCACAGTATGTGAGTAACAACAAACAATAAAACTAGTTTCCTGATCAGTCCAGTGTTATAGCAAACCTTGCAAACCCATCAGATTATTTATTGGATTTATTGAGGTGGTCTTGAGAACCACTGGAAGTGAATTTCACTGGTTACAGAAGGTAATTTTATGAAACATCTTAGAGGTTTTCACATTGTACATGAAGTGGTGTTCTACCAAGATAATGAAACATGAACCTAGCTAAGAGCTTTTACTTCGTAAGAATACCAATGGTGTTTTATTGATTTCTTTCAATGAGGTCTTAAGAAAGGAATAAATGTAATTTTACTAGTGTTTATTTGCCTCAATGGAGCTTGGTTATCTCATAGTAAAGCGAAGATAAATTGCAATTTACTTTGAGAGGTATCTTTTGGAGCAACATGCGATTTCAGCAATGGGAATGTTCTCAGTAACATATGTGAATGATCATTTTGAACTTGGCTTAGGATTTTAGATTGATTGGTTGGTCTGGCCTGTCCCAAACTTGGTTAGGAAAGTAATCTTACAAACAAGGCCCCAAGCATCTATATTGTCACATCATGTCATATCACAATAAGTACCAGCACAGATTTTGCAGTTGCACTAATGGCAAAGCAAACAACCTTCACTGTAATTAAACACATGGAACTAATGACAATTTCAGGCATCCATACATGAGCAGTTCAATGTCAAAATTCTGTTAGAGACAGGATTTTGGCATTTAACTGCTCATGGTAGCACAGTGGTTAGCACTGCTGCCTCACAGCACCAGGGACCCGAGTTCGATTCCTGGCTTGGGTTGCAATCTATGTGGAGTCTGCATGTTCTCCCCATGTTTCCATGGGTTTTCTCTGGGTATTCCAGTTTCCTGTCACAGTCTGAAAGATGTGTTGATTAGGTGCATTGAATGTACAGGTGTCAGATTGTGGCAACTCGGGGAATTTCACAGTAACTTCATTGCAATGTTAATATAAGCCTTACTTGTGACTAATAAATCAACTTTTTTACTTTTTGACATGGACGACAACCTTTAGAAATCAGTGTACCCACGAGAAATTCCCCTTGTACGCTTTAATATCATTGCTAAAAACAGCAAAAAAGTTATGCCTTGTCAACAAAGTGCAAATGGCTTTTGAATGGTGTGAGGAGCTATAAACATTGCTGAACAACCTTTTAGTTCCTGGAAACCAAATTTTCTATTTATGTAGTGTTTTTTTCCTCATTCTGCCAGTTGCATGGTTTAATATAATGGAATATTTTAACATGTTTTTAATGATATTTCAACTTCTAAGGTGTCATGTGCAAATAAATATTTATTTTGCATTCTGTAACATTTTTAAAAAGTGAAGGATGATCAACATATTTACTCCTGCTTTGCAGCCTGTGAAAATTCTTCAGTGTGATTGGCTGCTCACCCTAAGTAATGGTATCAATGTTTCTGGATTCCTGGAGAACCTCTTGACCTGGCGGCAGATTCAGAATAATTTTAGCAAAGCTGAAATCCACTGTAAGTAATCGCAAAATCCAGGCCCACATCTTCATTTATTAAAAAAAAATTATGAGTTATAAAGTTGTTGAAAATTGGTTTTCTACTGGATTTTCTTTTTAGAATGAGTTATTAGCCAATTGTTATTGGTTTACTAAGCCTTATACCAAAACCACACATTCCCCCTTCTCAATCAGAATCAAATATATTGACGTGGCTTTCTGCAAAATTGCATTCGGAGATGGCAACAACAACCTGCTTCTATATAGCACCTTTAACATATAAAAATGTTGAAAGCCCCTTCATAGAAGCATGATCACACAAAAGCCAACACAGATGAGAGGTATACATTAGGAAGGGTGATTTAAAACTTTGGTCAAAAAGAGTGGGTTTTGAAGAGGATCTCAAAGAATGATATGGCGGTAGAGAGACTGAGAGTGTAGGAATGGAATTTCAGAGCTTGCAGCCAAAATGGCTGATAATGGGAGTGGAGTGTGCACAAAGAGTTGGGGCTAAAAGACAGAGTTCTCAAAGGGTTTTAGGGCTGGAGCAGATTATGCAGTTAGGGAAAGGTGAAACCATGAAAGGATTTGAACATGAAAATGCAAATTTCAAATTGGATGTGTTTTGGGTTCAGGAACCAAAGTAGGGCAGCAACCACTGTGTTAAAAGATTTGGCTTGGAGGGAACAAGGGAAAATATGGGATGTGACACAAACAGTTGAATGTTCCTAACACTTTAGTTGGTGGTGAAAGTGCCAGGGGACAGGGAAAGATGGTACATACTGGGAGAAAGGAAATTGTAAAGTTCTCTTTGCTTTCCAGAATTATCCTGGAAGCAATTTTGGCAGAGGAGATCAAGATTTGATGATCCTTTACATTGTCTAGCCTTACCTAAAATGGGATGGTAAATGCTGCTGTCCATCAGGGTTAAAATGTTAAGGACATTTTCTACACAGACCAAATTTTGTCTCAGACAAAATCATATTGGCTTCAGCATTGCAATGAACCAATAAAGGCAATGTACTCTGACATTATAAACCACTCTGTTACACACTGCTGCCAGGGCAGGTTTATTACTGTCGCAAGCAGAGCTGGAGCATTATTTTCCCATTGATCCACTATTTAATAATTTCAAAGTCAGCCAAATGGTGAGTTCTATATTCTTTGAATGATGACAGAACAGGCCATTAGTAAACTATACTTCAGAATTGATGAAATTGAAAAATTACAAACATCCAATCGTGAAGAATGTAACTAATGATATATTTGAAAACCTTACGTCATTTGCTTCCTTGCTTCCAGTAAGGAAGCTGACTTCAGTCATCAGTGAAGAGGTAAGGGTCTTGATGTTCCACAACAATATGTTTAGGACAGCTAGTATGCCATGAATTTTCCTATAGTGCAGCAGTATAAATGCCATTAATGCTAGTGAATAATTTGTGTCTAGTGAGAGATCAAAAGACCAAAATTGTGGGCATTTTCTGGCTTTCTCGACTACCATCCAGGCTCAAAGGGAAATGTATGGGGCATGTAATTTAAGGACCAACAAACGCATTTCCTTCTCCTGCCAGTCCTTGATATCATACAGTTAATACATTGTAAGTGTGGAATTCACACTGCCAGGAGTCCAATTCAGGCATTGTTGGCGCACCTATAGAACAAAAGTCTGGCAATGTCCACCAGGACCTCTGGCACTCAGGGAGGGAGGGAAATCTGCCAGGGTGCTAATCAATTTGGCGGGCTGGGGGGGGTGGGGGGGTGGTGGGGGTGGCAGATGACCCTGATGTCTGTGGGGGTGAGTGGGGGGGGGAGGGGGGTGGGTCGGTTTTGGAATATCCTTAAGGTGATCCTAATGTCTGGAGGAAAGGGGGTGGGTGGAACATCCCAATGTCTGTGGGACAGGGGAGGTTGTGCAATGACGCCGCTAGGGACCAGCAACTAGCTTCCTTGTTGAGCTGAGGCTCCACCATCATCCCCCCCGCCACCCCACTGATGAGAAGTGCCTCCTTACACTTTCTTTTACACTAAGCACCATAAGATTGCATTTTCAAACTCATCAAAAAACAATTCTGAAACTCTCCCATTTTGTCTTTCATTTGGCACTTCTGCCCTTTGCATTTATTTGGTAAGATTGCATCCTTGTGCTAGGGGGAAGCAGTTCCTCTCCATCTGCCCCCACACCCTGCTTCAGAGTGACGAGATGGCTTTTGTGATGCAAGCAATCAATCTTGCTGTTCTTTTGAGTGTTGCTGGAGCTGAGGAGGAGGAGCTGGAGGAAGAATTGTGGGCACAGGAGGCGCGGGCCTTACCACTTGCAGGAGTAGAGGGTGACGACCATCAGAGGCAGGAGGTGGCCACCATTCACCCAGAGTTGGGGGGGTGTGGTGGGCGCAGGAGAAGGAGGGAGCAGAGACCCCAACAATTCCATGCATGAATGTCATTTGAACAGATGTCAGACACCGTGTGCCACCGACATCTCCACCTCTGAAAGGAGACAATGCAACACCTGTTGCAGGTCTTGGCACCTAGAGGCAGGGGGGCACCCACTCTCCGTGGCTGTCAAACTGACGGTCGCTCTGAACTTTTATGCGACTGGCTCCTCCCAGACCCCTATGGAAGACGTCTGTGGCATCTCCCAGTCAGCTGTGTGTGCTGTTCGAAGCTGGTCACAGAAGCCCTGTATGCCCAGACTGGGCAGTACATCAAATTTAACCTGGACCAGGCCCATCAGGAAGCCTGGGCTGCAGGGTTCACAGCCATTGCAGGGATGCCTAACGTACAGGAAAACATCGACTACACACACGTCACCCTCAAGGCCCCCCTATAAAATCCGTGGTGATTTCATCAACAGAAAGGGGTTCCACTCCCTAAATGTGACCATAACATGAACATTATGCATGTCTGTGCAAGACATACAGGTAGTGTGCACAACAGCTTCATTGTCAGGAGCTCGGACATCCCGGAGACATTTGAGGCAGAGCCCAGGCTGCAGGGGTGGCTCATGGGTAATATGGGTTCCTGCTTTGGACATGGCTGATGACGCCTGTGAGGAGGCCTGTGCCTGAGGTGAAGACCCACTATAATGAGGCCCATGTAGCCACCTGCACGATAGTAGAGAGGTGCATTGGGGTCCTCAAAATGCGATTCCAATGACTGAACTGATCTGGTGAGGCCCTCCAGTACAACCCAGTGATCTCTTCCTGCATTGTGGTTGTGTGCTGTGCCTTGTACCTTCTGGCTCTACAGAGAGGTGACCTAGTGGTGGAGAAGAAGGAGAACGTGGAGGCTGATCAGCCGGGCGTCACTGGGGGGGATGACCAACAGGAGGAGGAGGAAGAGGAGGAAGAGATAGAAGAGGAAGAGCACACTAATCAGTTGCTGCAGGGCTGGCAGCCCGAATGAGGCATGTGAGAGTGGCAAAGGAGGGCCTGATTACCAGGCAGCTCACTCGCTAGGGTTTGATATCTGAAGGTCCCATCCTCATCCCCCAAAATTTCTTCTGTATCCTGCAACATTATCTATCACACCAGAGTGGTGGGCCTAGGTACTCTGTGTTAACAGGTCTTTTGACATTATGATGATGCCCTGGTGCAAACTAATCTGATTCCTATCTGAGCTCCGCATGCACGCTGGCACCTGGACCTACATCTGCTTAGTGGGTAACGGATCTGAAACTCCCAAACAGAGTCCTGGGCAGGGGAGAGTGCCGGGGCAGGGGTGGCAGGGGGAATGGGAGGGAATCACTGGAGGGATCTGGGGGACAAATGATTTCCTTTTCTTCGTGACACAGCGTTGAGGGGCCTCCCCAACAGACATAAACATGAAGCACCCCTCTGGTGAACATCAATGGAAGAGGATTCCTATTCGAGACAAATCTGAGACCGATTAGTCACAAGTGGGTGGCTAAAAAACATTTAATTGTTATAAAGGTGTTTAAATAAGGTATTCTAACATAAAAACTTGTGAACAGAAAACGTTAAGATGATGAAGTATTGTTCTAACTAGTGCAGCCCTCTACCTGTGCCATCTCAGTGCAACTACAACTTCCTAACCTTACGTGGCCCACCGCTACATCTCAGTGACTCCCCAGAATGTACATCAGAGGTAGAGGGTGTTAGCTGCCTACCTTGCCCCATGGCCTGTGATGCATGTGGCGGGCATCCTCTGGAGGCTCTAGACCTTGAGGTGTCTGGGATGTTTCCATGAGACTCTCTTCATCACACTAACCCTGAGGTGTCCTAGTGTCAGGAAGTGGGGGTGGGGGTGTCAGAAGGTGTAGCCACAGCCACAATCTCCTGGCTGGAAGGCGCCAGCATGGGTACAAGCCCTTTCTTCTCCCATGGGGCTCCTGTGAGCCCCTGGGTCACTCCATGGGACAGCGGTGCTTCTGCAGTGAGGGCCAGAAGCTCTGGTGTCACTTGGCACTCCCAGTCTGGAGGACCACCTGCGTCCTACCCATGGTGGTTGAGCCCTCTACAATGGCCACCTGAGTCGGGGGCCACCTCTCAATGGCCACAGCAACTGCCCTCTGAGACTGGGCTGTGCTCTACAAGCCCTTAGCCATGACCCTCTGCGATTGCGCCATGTTCTCAAGGGCTGCTGCCATAACCTGCTGTGTCTTAGCACTGTCCCTCTGGGTCTCCTGCAAGCTCTTGAGCTTCTCAGCCATGGGCTGCAAAACCTCAAAGAATCCTGTTCAGTCCTTCAGCTGTGGCCTGCTGTGACTTGGCCATCACTTGGAGCCTGCCAGTCATGGTGAGGATCTCCTGCCCCAGGCTTTCCACTGTAGACGCCACCCTTGCAGCGTTGGCCCAGTGGCATGCAAGACAGGCAATAGCTAGTCTGCCTAAAAGCTTTAGGACTCCTCCCAACAGCCTCACAGTTGGTCCAGTGTGGCCGTCAGCCCCTCCTGCATCCCTGGCTCTGTTGCTGCATCTCCAGCACCTGAGGGAGAAATGATTTCAGAGGCCTAGCATGTAGCCTGGTACCAGCTGAGTCCTCACCTCCGACTGGCACCCCACATGCCAGAGGCCTCAGACGTTCCCTCCTCCATGATGTACATTATCAGATGTATCGTGCTCATCAGAGAGTGACCTAGAAGCCTCAGCACTAATTGTACCCATCAACGTGTCAGTATCTGGGATGGTGAGTTGTGAGTGGAAGCTGACACCAAAACTGTGCACCCTTGGGGGTCCCTTCATCTATATCCTCCAAGAACTCATCCAAGCTGTCTGGACCAGGATGGGTGGGCCTGCTGTACGGGCCCGGAGTCCAGAAGGCCTTGGGGCAGTTAGGTCTGGCCCCGCAACACAGAATACAAGGGTAAGTGCAAGGGAGGGAAAGGAAACACATAATTCACATTTCTCCATTGAATATAGAACAAAGCACCAAAAAAATCATATCATAGGAACAGGTCCTTCAGCCCTCCAAGCCTAGCAACTGTCCATCTGATTTATTACCCCCTAGCTTTCCAGGAACCATATGCCTCTATTCCCATCCCATTCACATAGCTGTAGAGATGCCCCTTAAAGGTCACTATCGTATCTGCATCTGCGAACTCCCCTTGACAGTGAGATCCCTCTCTGTGCAAATAAACATACCTCGTACACCTCCTTTAAACCTTGCCCCTCGCACCTGAAACTCGTGCCTCCGAGAAGTTCCCTTAAAGTGAGCGGAGGAATGACTGGTATTCACATCTTGACAGTAGCCCGACCATGCTGTCACTGACAACCTCCATCTCCCCTTCCCTTGACAGCTCCAGCGCCCGCTCCTCAAAGGGAGTGAGGACCCATAGGTCTGGTTCATCACCCCCTGCCTTCGTCTTTTCACAGGTGTTGTGGTCAATCTTCTCCTGTGGAGTCAGAAAGAACCAATGAAAGAAATGATGGCGTGAGTATCTGGTGGTGGCCCTAGGAGGGCAAGTGCAGTGGGGCTCTTGGGGAGATAGCAAGGAGGTGCTTGGGGGCCAGGAGCTGGAAGCATGCAGGATGCTGGGGATGGGGGATCTGGGGGAAATTTGGGGAAAGATGCAAGATAGGACTTAGTATTCACTGTTGCTGCATGGATGAGGTCATTGACTTTTTTCAGGCATTGCTTCCTGATTTCGGGCGCTGGTGCTCTGGCACTGACCAAGGCGGCAATTTCCTTCCAGGCCGCATTTCCATCAGCCCCCCAGGTCAGCATCGTCCTGGGGGAAGACCGTGACCCACCTCACCTCTGCTGCATCCAACAACCTCCCCAGGTCACCCTCAGAAAATCGGGGACCGGTTGTGTACATATTTTGTGCAGGAATGCCTGCCTGCCTCACCATTCTTGAGTTTTTAATGGAGCTACCCCTTGTTAGGGCAGATCAGCTGCAGGCAGTTTGGCAGAGCATTCCAGCAAGTTATATACAGTTTATTTGCTAGCATTGAGGGGAAGGCAAGTGAGCACTTGCAGGCATGTTGATGTGGAGGTAGGGTGGGCAGAAGGGGCGGGGGGGATGGTGGATCAGTGCCTCAGTGACTGGGGATATGGGAGAGAGAGGAAGGTGTCATACAGCCATCAGAGTCCGGAGGGGATGGAGGCCTTTGCAGGAGGGTCCGAAGTGGGGGTGAGGGGGATGACCCTGCCTAATATTTATAGGATGGAGGAGGAAAGGTGGATCTCTCTGCCTGGGATCAGTGTGCGGAAGAGGGTTCCATTGCCACTCTGCCTAAGATCACTAGGAGGGAGTGGGGAGGGGCTTGGGATCATTCTGGGTGGCAGCTGGGTGGAGGGATAAGGAGGTCAGAAATGTTATGGGGGGTGGGACAATATTTGTGGAGGTCAGGGGGAGACATTATCTGGCCTGCGAGCAACGTGGTCGGGGAGCTGCATTGTAGCATTTTTTTCCTGCACATGCATAGTTGGAGGGGTTGATCTTAGCTGCAGGGTTTCAGGCTCAGTAAACCCTGTCCACAGGCTTCTGCAGCGCAATTCAGACTCGCTGATATTTTTGCAGGCAGAGTATGTGTGGGGCACCAGAGAACGGGTCTAAAAGTCAGATCTGAAACACTCCCACCTTCAGATCCGCCCAACAATTAGAATCGAAATGGTAAAATAGGACCATAATGTTTGTCACAAAGGGAATCCAAACTGTTTTGTACTTCTATTGCTAATATGGCTATTTCTTCTCAAGGAAATTAGTACACAGATTGGAAAGACAGACATGCAGACATCTTTGGGAGCCAAATTATTTACAACTCTTACATTTATTTAGCACTTTTAGCATAATAAAATACCCTCAGGCACTTCAAATGGTCATTATAAAGCAAAACACTGCACTGAGCTGCATAATGAACTCTGAAATCAGATGACTAAAAGCTTGGTCAAAGAGCTGGGATTTAAGGAGTATTTTGAAGGAGAAGAGTGAGGTGAAGAGGCAGGACAACATAGTGAGTGTCATCCAGAGATTAGGGTCTAAACAGCAGAAGACACGGCCATCAGTGGTGGAGCGATTAAAACTGGAGATGTTGAAGAGCCCAGAATTAGAAGAGTATGTATATTTCAAGTTGTGGAGCTGCAAGAGGTGATCGAGATAGGGAGGGGTAAAGCCATGGAGGGATTTGAAAATTAGGATGAGAATTTTAATATCAAGATGTTGTTTGAGCAGGAGCCAATGTAAGTCAGCAAACACTGGGCGATGGTGAACAGACCTGTGCCAGTTAATACACAGACAGATGCGTTTTGAATAAGCTCAAGTTTATGAGGTTAGAATGCAGGAGACCATGTGAAGTATATTCAAATAGTCAGTCTGAAGGTAACAAAGGAATGGATGAAGGAATTTAGTCAAGAATTGGCAGTTGGAATTATTCAATGACAACTTGGAAAATTTGAGTAAGATAGGGTGCTGTTCACTGCAAGGAAGGGATATGTTGTATTTAGCAATGGCATCAATCTGATCTTGCCACACACTATCAATATTTATTAATTTTTATTTTAATAATCACCCTAAATGCAGCAAATAACTAACATCCTCAGTGCTTATTGGCATCTGGCAAAAAAAAACAAGGTATAGGCCCTTAATATAGCCCTAAGAAGCCTACAGTAACTTCAGCTAGCTACTAGACAAAATGGATGAAGGTTTCAAGCATCAAGTGAACTAGATCAAAATCTCTAGAGTGCAGTCTGTACAAAGCTTTGCCTGGCTTTTTTTCTACTGCTGCTCAGTCAAATCCAGTCCTGGTATGACTGGCCATTGACACTGCAACAAAAAGCCACAATGATGTGAAACACAGTATGCTTTCTTACTTTAAAAAAATCATTTTATTTAACAATGGAAGATGCCAGCTTATGTGTATTAATTAAAATGAATTAGTTGCAGATTTCACTGTGATTAAAATCTTGTTTCTCTGTGGAATGCATTCCAATAATATTGATTTGGAAATAGTTTTATCTCCCCTTGTCTCTCACAATCCTGGAGTTTGGATAACCAGATGGAAGATCATTGCTTTTGAAAATTCAGACAAACGTGCTAATGCATGTTCTTGGAGATTGAAAAGTAGAACATTGTTTGTGGGGCATCTTTACTGGATCAGATCTTGCTAAGTGCAAACATCAGTTGGACGGGCATACCAACTGCACATAATCAAACAGTTGGCTGGACCTACCTGCTTCTTGTTATAGCAATGCCATTGTAATAAAATATGTAATGCCCACTGTCAACTACTCAAAAATTATCACATTTTATTACTTGAAACTGCCTTGCATCTGCAAATTTTCCAAATTGACACGCTGTTTATTTATTTTATGGAGTTCATTAGCATCAGTTTGTTTCTATCGCACATAACCACAATCAATCATACTCTGTCAGATTTCTCAAAAGGTAGTGGCAAACAAGGTGTTCTTTGTCTAATTGCGAACAAGACCATTTTGTCAGAAACATCGCTCAAGGATTGTGTTTGACATAACCGAGGAGTGCATGGGCTCTGAGGGAAGTTTGATACTTCTTAAACTATTTCCTTTACAGGAGTTTTACTCAAATGAACTTTGTTTAACCAATTTTGTTCTGTGGCTAAGATGCTAAAATCATTTGAGGAGTGTAGATCTGTTGGTCTGCCAAAGTTTAAAATGAAACAAGTATTTCCATATTTGTTCCAAGAATAATAATGCTCATTCTATTTTTCCAGTTCCACTTTATAACATGCATTAGTATCAATTGGCGGAAAAGTGTATTTTGTTCAGACATGATATTAAAGAACAAAACTGCACATCTTGAAGAGTGAAATATGAAGTGGTCTTTCAGTAGTCTAAAGGGCCGTAGCAATGAGAGTCATCCATGGTCACATTCTAAATTTAAACCAGTTATAAGGAATTAAGACTATATTTTGTATTTTTATGAGCTTTTCTATCTTCCTATATAATAGAGGCTAGAGAACTCTGTAGCTTATTGCATTCAAAGCACTTTGAAAGATTTCATAGAGATGTATTTGAATATTACCTAACTATATGCAATTTTCCTTGCTTTCAATTTCAACTGATTTTGGACAATATTTTTCTTCAAATAAATTGTTAGAATTATAGTATGAGAAAAAATAGTTTACTGCTTTGCATCAGGCTTTAAATAGTGAATTTAGATGCTGTTAAGGTACAGTTAAAGTGGTGGTGATTGCATTGCCGTCCTTTTTGAAGAAACACGTTTTAGCTTAAAACGGTTGTGTGCTTTTAATGCACAGGAACATTAATGTACGTTTAATTACTGTTTGGAATGTTAACAGATTAGATGGAGTTCGTAAATTTCTGGCCCCAGATCAAAATAAAAGCCTGAAATAAAATTTATCTTTTGAGTGAAGCCCAAAATTAAATGTTTTTTTTTAAATATATAGACTCCTAACACTTTTGAGGATGATGAATGTCCTCAAAAGCTTTGCCTTGACAATAAACACATGACAAACCATTACTGATATATGTCAAGGAAGTAAGGGTTTCAGAAACTGAAAGAGTAGGATGTAGACCCACTGATAGCATAATCTGCAGGAGGCTGTTTTAAAATGGTAACCAGAATTAAAGAAGGAAATTCTGAACTAAATAATGATATTTTTTCTAAAAAGATAAGCCAGTATTCCTATTTTGAAGTGAAGTGAAATAACACTAAATGCTTTGAAATATTTCTGTCAGATGTGCAAATCTTTTTTGTAATTGTAAAGAACCTATTGCTTTTAGCCTAACTGGACAAAGGTTTCTGCAAACATTTCCAAAATAACCTTGGCTTTCAGTCCCAACACCAACTTGGCAGGCCACTAGGTTGATTTGTCACAGGAATAACCTCTGAAAAGACTGATGTATCAACAAATGCCACCTAACAGTCTACCTTGGCTGCATATCAGATGAGTGTCAGCAGAATAAAAGCAATGAATTCCACTGGTCAGCATGCATATTGTGATGTGGAAATGTTGAAACTATTTAAGCTGTGATTATGGGCTGAATTTCCCCAGCCCCATGGGCTTGGAAGTGATGGTGGGCAGGAAGATACACAGAAGCTGGGAGATGATGGCTTACTAAAATATTTCTGCCTTCAGGGGACAATCCCAGGGCTGACAGGGAACCAGTTAGCTGCTCACCCTGCAGAGGTGGACTGTCAATTAGTCCAATTTAAATCCCACTTAGGAATCATGTTGTGCTGACACCAATATTTTACTGATGTCAGAGCAGCATTCTCCCACCGTGCACACAGACTGTTGACTCAATTGGAGCAACTACTTGGAGACAATTCAAAGGACCAATGGAGCAAAGGGGCTGTCTCTTCAACCTGATAATGCTCCTGGCTTTGGACCTTTTAATCCACAACTTGATGCCGGCAGCCTCCATGATGAGGCACAGTGTCCACCTTTCCTCAAAGTTCAACCAGAGGGTGCACTATCAACATGGACCTTCATATAGGCCCATGTTAGGGTCCTGACACTGGACAGAAAATTTAGATCAAGGGAATCAGGAAATGAGCTCCAAATGGAACCAAATAACTATCTCTGTTTAGAGAGACTTTACTTCTGTTTCACAACACACATAGTTCTCACATAGCACAGTGCCAAACCAGGTTCATCCTTGATTTATATTTCTTTGGACATTCTGAATGCCTTTACACCTTTATACACACAGGAAAAGCCTGGTGGCACAGTGGTTAGCACTGCTACCTTACAGTGCCAGGGACCTGGGTTCAATTCCCAGCTTAGGTCACTGTCTGTGCAGAATCATGTGAGTGTGTTTCCTCCGGGTGCTCCAGTTTCCTCCCACAATCTGAAAGATGTGCTAGTTAGATGCATTGGCCATGCTAAATTTTCCTTCAGTGTGCCCGAACCGGCGCTGGACTGTGACGACTAGGGGATTTTCATAGTAACTTCACTGCAATGTTAATATAAGCCTACTTGTGACATTAATAAATAAACTTAAACTTAAACTTAATAGTAAAAACAGGGTGTAGGTAAAAGGCCAATTAAAAAGCAAAATAACACGGATGCTGGAAATCTGAAATAAAGAGAGAAAATGCTGAAAATAGTTAACTGGTCAGCAACATTTTTGGACAGCGAAAACAGAAACAATGGACTGGATTTTCTCACTCGCTTTGGGACCCCAACATCATGATGAAATTCAGCTCTGAGTTCCGACAAGACTGGCTCATCAAAGCTCCAGGAGATGAACTCCAAGCTCACCTTTCAGTTAAAGATGGCTAATGGATTATCTGCTGCAGTTCCAAAAGGTTAGCAGCTTTGAAGCCTTGGCATCTTCACCCAGAGAGGTGGGCACTGCAAGAAAATTGGGGACCATGTGGGTGTCCCAACATGGAGGTGTCTTCCCTGGGCTGTAGAGCAATGCATTAATAAATGAGGTCTAGGTCAACAGGTCCATAGTGATGAAGGGAAAACTCCTTCCACGGAAACAGTTTTGGCCACAACTATGGCTTTTCATGATGAAGCCCCCATCATTGGGGTATGGTACCTCTATCTTCAATGACCCCTCAGCCTACAGCAGACATACAATTGAGCTGGTGGCCTCCTTGTGGTGGGGAGGGTTGGGGGCCCTTTCCTGACAGCAAGATTCCAAGGAGTGTGCAAAATCGCCATTAATTGTGGTCTCAATCACCTCAGTTGGCTGCCTACCTTTTATGGTGGAGTGGCCAATCCTCTTCCCAACCTGCCAATAAAACTCAAACAGTTGCAGTGCTGCCTCACAATGCCAAGCCCCCAGGCTCAATTCTGGCCTTAGGTGACAGTTGATGTGGAGTTTGTATGTTCTCCTTGTGGCTATGTGGGGTTTCTTTGAAGAGAGTGCAGAAAAGGTTTACCAGGATGTTGCCTGGTATGGAGGGTATTAGCTATGAGGTGAGATTAAGTAAACTAGGGTTGTTCTCCCTGGAAAGACAGAGGTTGTGGGGTAACCTAATAGAGGTTTATAAGATTATGAAGGGCATAGATAGGGTGAACAGTTGGAAGATTTTTCCCAGGTCAGAAATGACAAACACAAGAAGTCACAAGTTCAAGGTAAGGGGGGGCAAGGTTCAATACAAATTTCCAGGTATGTATTTTACACAGAGGGTGATGGGGGCCTGGAATGCATTTCCAAGCAAGGTGGTTGAGGCAGACATGCTAGGATCATTTAAGACTTATCTAGATAGCCACATGAAGACTGGGAACGGAGGGATACAAACGGATGGTCTAGTTAGGAACACATGGTTGGTGCAGGCTTAGAGGACCAAAGGGCCTGTTCTTGTGCTGTATTGTTCTTTGTTCTTTCCCCCAGGTTCTCCAGTTTCCTTCCACAATCCAAAGATGTGTGGATTAGGTTGATTGGCCATGCTAAATTGCTCTTTTATGTCCCAAGATATTTAGATTGGGGGATAAGCAGGGTAAATACCTGGGGTTTCAGAGATAGGATCTGGGTGGGATCATTGTCGGTGCAGGCTCAATGGGCTGAATGGCCTCCTTCTGCACTGTAGGGATTCTATGGTTGCAGAAACAAATCGGCAAGCTATCCTGATGCAGCAACAACTTCTGCTCCTGCTTCCCCACCCCTCAACCTCCATCCCTGTCTACACATGGGGCAGGAAATTCCCTCACAAAACATCATCAACACTGAGCATTCATCCTGCTTCTCTCTCTACAGATGCTCCTGACCAGGTTGAAGTTAAGCTTCAAGATAATCAGGACCTGGATAGTGATGGTGACTACAATGGGGAGAGGTTGGGATGAAAATTGGTGATGTTACAAAGGTGAAAGATAATCTTGACACTAGATGGAATGGGGGGAGGATACTTAACAATATCCCATGATTTTTCACCAGCAAACGTGGACAGGATGGCATGCACTCAGGTTAATGGAATTCTAGACAGAGGGCAAAGGAGCTGAAAGGAATGGTTTCAATTTTGTCTACAATATTTTTATGTTTCATCCAATGCTGAATGCTGTATATGGGTTAGAGAGTGGAAGAGCTGCCACAGGATGGACGGTGAGCGAGTGGAAAGCTGAGCATCATTAGCACTCAACTGGAACCTGAGTTTGTGTTTGGGGGTGATGTCACTGCCGGGAGTGAGTAAATGAGAAAGAGGAGGGGTGAAGTAGTGTCTATACTACCTTGAGGTTAACCAGTGATGACCATGTAAGAATGTAAATAAAGATGATTAATGATCACAAAACCAGAGAGACTACATAACCTAAAAAGTATACGGTCAATTTCATTTTATGAATGGCTGCTGCTGTTGTACTGCTCATGAAGCTCATAATGACAAACTATGTCAAATATGTTCACATAATTTAACGTTATATTTAGGTGTGCATAATTGATTCCGGAAAAAAAAGTCAGTTAGTGTTCTGCTCTCATACATGACAACCCTAATATATTTATCCATGTACCTGTCTATCACATTCTTTCTGTTTACCCAACTGCTTGTGTATTTGGCTATCAATCTATCCAATGTGCAAATACAGGACTAGGTATTACATCAACATGGTAGTCTCACAGAGTCACATGTATTTCTAGAGTGCATGATGGAAAAGAAATGCTTCAATTGTTTATTATGTTCTCTTCATACAGTTTGTGAGAAAATGCAGATAATTTGTGAAGAAATG
Organism: Carcharhinus amblyrhynchos; assembly: GCF_965287045.1. Lineage (NCBI taxonomy): Eukaryota > Metazoa > Chordata > Chondrichthyes > Carcharhiniformes > Carcharhinidae > Carcharhinus > Carcharhinus amblyrhynchos. Next base: position 93,903,472 of record NC_137326.1, on the reverse strand, counting down.
GAGATTAGTTTGTGTGGTTTAAGTAATTTAAATTTGTATTGGCAAGTATTAGGAATAAGATACAAGATTAAGCAAACTTTAATTATATTTCCAAATGTGTGTGCTAACAAAGAGCTAAAATCTTAGTTTAGCTTCATATTAAAAACAAGTGCCTGCAAGTCTATGACATTTAGTTTCACTTTAAACTTTGCCTGCATTGTAGTTAAGGGTTTACAATGTTAAATTTTAAAAAAGCACTACTCTGTTGCTCAGCAACCCTCAGTACTGACCCTCTGACAGTGCGGCGCTCCCTCAGCACTGACCCTCTGACAGTGTGGCACTCCCTCAGTACTGACCCTCTGACAGTGAGGCACTCCCTCAGTACTGACCCTCTGACAGTGCGGCACTCCCTCAGTACTGACCCTCTGACAGTGCGGCGCTCCCTCAGCACTGACCCTCTGACAGTGCGGAACACACACTGTTCAAGGAAACTATCCCGGCAGCATTCCAAAAACTCCTCCTCGAGCCCACCGCGTCCAACATGGGTCGACCAATCAATATGCAGATTGAAATCCCCCATAATTACAGCCGTCCCATTCCTGCATGCCGCACTTATTTGCGCGTTAACAGCCCGCCCCACCTCCAGATCATTATTTGGGGGCCTATAGATGACACCCACCAGCGTCTTCCTCCCTTTGCTGTTCCTAATCTCTACCCACAACGATTCCACGTTCTGTTCTTTGGTTCCTTTCTCATCCCTTGCTACCACCCTGATGCTATCCTTAATCAGCAGAGCTACGCGCCCCCCCTTTTTCCTCCCGCCTATCCTTCCTAAACACTTGATACCCCTGTACATTCAGCTCCCAGTCCCTGTCACCCTGCAGCCACGTCTCTGTAATGGCCACCAGATCATATCCATTTGTGTTGATCTGCGCCACCAGCTCATCCACTTTATTCCGAATGCTTCGTGCATTCAGATAAAGTGCCTTCATCCCAGCCTTCACCTGGACCCTATTTCCCGGAACGCCACCAACCATACCCACGCCCCCTACTCCCTTTATTATTGGGACATCCTCGGCCTCTACCCTTACCTGTACCCTCTCCTTAACTCTAGACCCCGTAATGTCACCTACCCTCGCACCCTCTCTCTCTCTCTCCCCCCCCCCCCCCAGTTAGTTTAAAGCCCTGTCTACAGTCCTCTTTACACGATTCGCCAGGACTCTGGTCCCAGCACGGTTCAGACCAACCCCATCCCACCTGAACAGGTCCCACCTACCCCAATACTGATGCCAATGCCCCATAAATGCAAACCCATTCCTCCCACACCAATCCCTAAGCCACCCATTCACTTCCTTAATCCTGTCAACCCTACGCCCGTCTGCACTCGGTTCAGGCAGTAGCCCAGAGATAACCACCTTGTCGGTTCTACTTTTTAATTCCATTCCCAGCTTTTCATATTCCCTCCCCAGATCCTCAGTTTGCATTTTGCCTACGTCGTTGGCACCCACATGTACCATAATGACCGGATTCTCACCCTCCCACTCCAGGTTCCTCTGCAGCCCAGATGCGACATCCCGGACCCGAGCACCAGGCAGACAGCACACCCTTCTGTGCACTTTGTCATTGTGACAAAGGACAGTGTCAATACCCTTCACCCCACTATCCCCAATCACTACTACGTTCCTTTTCACCTTCTCTATGTCTATGCCCTGCTGCATCACTGTGCTGTGTGCAGTTTGCTCACCAACCTCACCTCCCTCGTTCTCGTCCAGACTGGAAGCAAGAACCTCAAACCTGTTATGCAGATTGAGAGGCTGAGGCCTCCGCTCCCCACCCCCCTTCCTCCTCTCCCCACCCCCCTTCCTCCTCCCAGCAGCCCCCTCTTGTTCCTGACCCTTAGAGTTAGCCAGTCCGGGGGGGTGGATGAGACTTGCACCCCATTGACAATGGCACCCTCTCTCCCCCTGATGAGTCTCAGTGTCTGTAGCTCAGAGGCCAGCTCATCTACCTTGAGCTGGAGCTCCTCCAGCAACCTGCACTTACTGCAGACATGGTCACTGGGATGGACCCTGGGGTCCACCAGTTCCCACATCATACAGAAACAACACATCACATGCCCCTCCATTATTCACTGTAGTAGTATTGAAAATTTCCACATGAACTTACCTGGCCCTTTTTCTCCCCAGCCCTTTTGATCTTAAGCCCTAGTAGCTCACTCTGCTGCCCTCTCACTCCACTGCCCGCTCCGACGCTGCCCGCTGTCTATATCAGGCCTCCTTTTAAACCTGGTGCTGATTTAAAGCCTGCTGCCCCACAACTCCCTTCTAACCACTCCCTCAGAATTCTTAAAGCGGTAAATACAAAAAGCCCGCAAAAATGCTTTTAAATGATTTAAACAGTTCTACAAGGTAAGTGCTTACTACAAAGTGCTTTAAACTTATTTAAACAGGTTTTTAACAGGTAATTTCTTATCTGGCTCTCTGCTCCTTCTCGTCTGCTCCAGCAAACAATGGAAGGCTTCACCGTGTGACCACTCTTCACTCAAAGGGTGGTGAATCTCTGGAATTCTCTGCCCGTTGAAGTGGTGGAGGCTGCCTCATTAAATATTTTTAAGAAGCGGGTTGATGGGTTTTTGATAAGAGAGGGGATTAAGGGTTATGGGGAGAGGGTGGGAATGTGGAACTGAGCCACGACAGATCAGCCATGATCTTATTGAATGGCGGGGCAGGCTCGAAGGGCTAGATGGCCTACTCCTGCTCCTATTTCTTATGTTCTTATGTTCTTAAAGCAGAAGCACTTGTGGTTCAGTCAGGAACCAGTTAACTCAAAATCAAGAATCTTCCATGGAAACTGCCAGTACAGGCAGCATAATGTAGAGGGGCAGAAAACAAATCTGAGAAGCTAAAGAACAGAAAGTTCCAGAAAGTTCCAGAAACCAGAGAATGAAAAGAAGAAAGTTTCAAGAAGACTGAAGTTAAAGGGCCAAGGAATTAGAATCTGAACAAGGTACAGTTTACTGCAATTAAAGGAACAGAGAGGGGCTCCCAATTAAAGAGCTGTAAGGTGCAGACTTGGAAACATCAGCTAGCGAGATGCTAGACATCATAAGTAATCCTAATGTTGGTGACACCTTAGTGTTGCCTGTGATGCAGTGGCATTTTGTTGGAATGGTTGGGTATCTGAGAGATTGCATGGAAGCTTGAATACTAAATGGAGAGATTGACAACCTCAATGTGAATCCTAAATGAAAGCATTGAGAGAGAGCCTTCTGTGGGAGAAGATTTCAAAGTGTGTTCTTCAAGAGTGGAGTTTGGAGACCCTTGTGTGAAAGCTAGGGTTCCAGAAAGACCAGTGATTCATAGTATGACAAGCATCTGGAGGGGGGGGGCGGGGGGTAGCGGGGGAGAGGGCTTGACAGGAAATCTGCAGAAGTTATATTGAGTGGCGTTTGTCACTTGGTTTCAGAGTGTGGGGTATCTGATCACATTTCACCTATTGGCTTAGATGGGCTGTGTACTTACTGTGATCATTAAACTATAAGATGTATTTTGTAACTTGTGTTATCCTTACAAATCCGCGTACATCTCTAAAGGTGTAGCTTGGGTGAAGGAGTATTATATTATAGTTAATCTTTTCTTGTGTAATGAATGTTTTATTCCTTTATTAATAGTTAATTGGTTGTCCTGTGACTGTTCATCCACATTTTTAAACAAAAATAACAGTTGCAATCTACTGAGCTGGATTATAACAGTGTATGAAGCATTACGAAATAGAGTTTTGATTAGGATGTATTTGTGTTTTGTGTGTTAGGAATAAATTATGGCTTTAAGTTTAATTTATGTTAAACTATGTTATCAAAGCAGAAACCTGAATTTTGGTTTCACTTTAGAAGGATGCTTGCATATTTGTGGTTTTTTTTATATACTAACATTTTAATGAGGTTGCGACTTCTGAAAGGAAGTTAAAAAAAACACAAAAGTAGAAAAAATTGTGCTGTTGCCTGGCAACAGGGGGCTGACAGAACACTGAGGAAAGCAGAAAACAGTTTTAGATCATTTGGAGACAGGTGCAAGAAGGAGCTGGACAGGAGAAGAAATTACACAAAGCAGATTTCTGCATTTCCCTGTCTCCACTTTCTGCCTCTACCCGCTTTCCCACTATTCTTATTTTCTTCTGATTCCCAATCTTCTTTTGGTGATCGCTAACATCCTAATCTCTACCAATTTTGACATTCAGGCTGATGAGATCCGTTCTCCTGCCCCTCATTTCCTTTCTCTGTTTGATTCTTCACCTATGGTCAGCACCAGCACAGTTTATATATATAAAAAGGTTTTCTTCTAAATTTTGGCCTCAGGGACTTTGTGAGATTGATAGGTCAGAAGCATTTGCTCTCTCCCTGATGTAAAAGGGCGCACTTCCTCATTGGCAGATCTGAGACTTAAATCCATGAAAGTCTCATAACCAATCCAACTAAAGCATCAGGCACCAGGACTTTGTGAACCAGTTAACTCAAGTTCACAGGGTACATCTGTCAGCAGGCATTAAAGTGCCAAATTTGATGAAAGAAGCATAGGCAGACTCCAGTTGGCTATCTCTATTTCATCATTCCCACTATAGAATTAATGGTTGTCAAATTCAGCTTAGTTTGTTGCCAGCTCTGTGGCCTCTAGTCTACCCAACTGAGGCCTACTTGGGTCAGGCTTTTCACCAGTTTCATTTAACTGAACCTTGACCTATTAAATGGCTTTGTCCTCTTCCCTTCTGAAACCAACAAGCTCTGCATGATCTCTTGCCCCACCCAAAATTAACCCTGACCCTGCTGCTCCTACTGAGAAATCTGCTTGTGGCATTGATGTATTCCAAATATTTCTATATATTTTCTCAGATATAACTACTGAGCTGTTAATAAATTAATTATTGTGGTGAAACAAGTAAGTATGTTAAATAACAGTCCACCTGCCTTCTTACCAGGTTCTGCATGGTATTATGACCTGGGACAAAAAAAATACAGAAATTAGAGAATCCATTACTTTGGCAGGAGTGTCTTTACATTGATAATGCAATAGCTTGCAAAGAATTCTGAGTTGGCGTAAAATCTGGATCCACCAGGAAAATCATCAGGCTGCAGAGGGCAGCACGGTTGCACAGTAGTTAGCGCTGCTGCCTCATAATGCCAGACACCTGGGTTTGCACAGTGTTTGCATGTTCTCCCTGTGTCAACATGGGTTTCCTCTGGGTGTTTCCTCCCACATTCCAAAGGTGTGGAAATTAGGTTGATTGGCCATGGTAAATTGCCCTTAGTGTCAGAGGGATTAGTAGGGTAAATATGTGGGGTTACGGGTATTGGGCCTGGGTGGGAATGTGATCGGTACAGACTCGATGGGCTGAATGGCCTCCTCTGCACTGAAGGGATTCTATGTTTTTCTATGGAAGATTTTATTGCAGCCTGCCTAAGAAAACTCTAAGGATTTCCTGCAATAGTCATTTATTGTTATCTTAAGGAAGATATCCATGCAAATATGGCACAAAAAGTCAATATAGTGGCAAGAGGATTTGAGGAAGTTAACCTGCCCTTTCAAGGCTGTGGAACATTATTTCAATTGTGTGTGTGTGTGTGTGTGTGTTCAATGTTGCCACAAACCCAGGCAATAACTAATATGGAAGCACTGCTGTTAAGTGGGAAGGGAAATAGCATTCCAGTCCTCACTATTAACACTGTCACTTCACTCAATCAAGGCAAAACTCACGAAAGAAAAAAATCACATGCAAGAATCCCCACTCCACAGTACTGTTATTTAAAAGTAATTTTATGAAACTTCTCAGAGTATTGCACTTAATAGTTGTAATAACAAAATGCTGGATGCAATTCAGCCTTCAAAGGGTTACGTTGAATAAGCAGGCAACATTTATCTTTCATCAGTTCCAGACTGACTCTTCTCAGTGCATGTGAGTAGGTTAATAAAGGCATAAGAACACCAATGAGGGGAAAGATTAAGCTGAAATATATCATTGCGCAAATATACACTGGGAATCTGGATTATTATTTTTCAATATATTAGTCACCCTTCTGGACAATGATACCTGTGTGCATTTGTTACAATGAAAGGCTTTCCTTCCACACTGTTGGCAGCCTATAACCCAAAATAATGTCTAGAAATCCTAACTACTTCATAAATCACTCCATTCATCAGTGTGCACTAAATTTTATTTTAAATGGTAGTAATGGTTTTGGAACTTTATAGTATCTATTGTGCTGAAAACCTTTAAATCACGCTGGCCCATTATTTGATTCAACGTTGCTCTGCAGACCCCTTATTCATATGCTTTTGGCCAGGAAGGCTACCTTTCCCATCATCCGCTTGTCACATATATCTGACTAAAAGAGACTCATGAAAGATTCACAAGATCCAATTTTTGTGAAGATGAGCAACAGCAATATAAATATTTTAGATTGTAGGGAAAAGGCGAGCAGACTCTGCAGAGAAAGCACCAGAAATATTAGTACATTGTTAAAATATGTTGAATCTTTCAGCACCAGATCATAAAAAATCATTAAAATCTAACATCGCATCTAAGTTTGAAGGAACAAAAATGTTGCTGTGTGTGTTTTACTGAATGCAGCAAGTCTTACTGAAGCTGCACCAGAGGAAAATGGCAATGTTTGCTTAAATATAGCTGTTTGGTTCTCCTATAATGGTCCTGATAGACTCTTGGTTTTCTTAGCAGTTACAGCTGTCACTGTGGGTAAGGGTACACTGAGCTGTTTTTAGTTACTTAGTCAAATATTCATAGGAAACCAAGGCTTCAGTTTTGTCTCTGGTAACAACTTCATTTTCCGCTCCTACTGAGCGTGCCCTTGTGGACTGTCTGGTCTTGTTCTGATTGGTTGCCTTCCAGTCACATGGGCTTTTCAGAGCTAATGGAGTTTCCATGGGAGTAGTTGAAGGCAGCATGTTCTACCTTTTATCCCTGCTTGGCTGGATATTGAAAAATATTGCAGAAGACAGTTATGGATCATCAAAAAGGCCAAAGAAGCGATCAAACTAATATCAAACACAGTCTTACGCTACTGGAGCGAGAGAGCACAAGCTTAAATATTTTAGGTCATGGGGCGGCTCACATCTCAAGAGTCTTCAACCGCTCACGTTTTCGTGCAAATATTTACTTAAACAATATTGTAGTTTAACACTGTAATGAATGTAGGTGTAATTTCATGTAAAATTTCTTATGAAAGACCAATGAACTGTGACATTTCACTGTGGGGGGTGGGGAGAAATCGTTTGTGAAGCACTTTCATGATGTTTTATTAAGAGTTCAGTTTGCTGATCCTCGAGGCAAAACTGTCACTCACTGAACAATCGCAAATGTCTGTTTTGGCTGAAGTGAACTGCAACATGAAAATACAATTGCTATCATGATGCTGATATAAGTATGTACATTCCTCTATCAATTTAAGTATTGTAATAATGTAATAAACCAACATACCATAGAATTCAAAGCTTTTAATTCTGACCACACAATTTTCAACTGAGAAGGGAGGTTGATAAATGTGACATATTTTAGCAAAATATGACACCAATTGAAATAATTTGAACTTCTACAAATGTGAATATATTTAGATTTGTGTATTTATCTATTTCTTTGTCTAAGTTTCATTGGTGTTTTTTAGAATGACAGGATTTGTCAGAATAGCTCCCAGCAAACATGTATTTAGTTACAGCATTCTTAAAATCTTTTTGATACAAGGAACTTTGCAAAAGGTTTTTGAATGGGCACTAGAAATATAATAAAACTTTGCTTTATCAAACCTCACAAAAAATTACTTTGACACAAACAGTTGCTGATGAATAAAAAGTACCCAACTAAAAATGTTAACAAGGGAACAAAACTGTAAAGCAGCAAATAGAAAATATGTTTTAAAAATGTGTGACTATTGCAGCATAATATTTCATGGAATTTTTCAGTACCTTAGGAAACATCTTTGTAAGCTTTTCTTTAAAGGTTATCTTTTAGGATAAGTTTCTTGGGAAATATATATAACTGAACTTTCAACATGGAAACAACATTCACTCTGTCCTTAAAACCCCAGGGTGGGATATTAGTTAGGTGTTCAAACCTTAATGTCTAATTAAGTACCACATCTTCCAAATTTATGATATATGTCTGAACTTCATCATTAATTAACATTATCTTTTCACCCTTTGGGATTGTCAGGTAAAACCAATTACTGTAGTTGGTTATTCACTCAACACTATTTAATCCTGTAAAATTATTTAGCTGTTCCTTATTCCTTCGATTGGAGTTTTCACTCTTTACTTATTGGTTGGTATAGTGTAACTGAACGTGTTGAGACTGAATTTGAATTTTTCTTTGATTTGTTAAACTGCCCATCAACCCAAGCTAGCAGTAATGCATTCGAAATTTCTAATTCTGCAGTAAGTATACACTACTGACTTTTAGTGCAGATTTGGCAACAGTAAGAATAATTTTAATTTTTTTTTAAATTACTGAAGTCATACTAAGCACTCCAAGAAATACATATATATTATAAACCTGAGCATTATTGTTCTAAAGTTATTTCCTTTGATTGCCAATGTTATTTTCAGTATTTCAGGTGTGGACCTATTCTCGCCATAGTGTTGTACCTCATGGACCAAATGTTCACACAAAATAAGAGAATTAAAGGGTCTGTGCTACTAAAATAATTAGCTTGAAATTAAACAGAGGTTTTTTTTACAACTTCTTGGAGATAAATTAAGACACAGATTGATTGAGGTTGTTTCTGGTACAGTGTTACTGAAACATGGACAGCACGATATTTGGATTGTTGCCATAAGCCAATCTGGACTTAATTAAATAGCAGAAATATTGGAAAATAGGCAGTGAGGTATGGTCACATTTTGTCTCTAAGCAGCTAATTTTGGAAGTGTGACACTATTGAATGTGTTTAGTCAGCTTGTTTCAAATAGTACCTGACTGGAAATGTAACAAGAAAACACACATATAAAATGTGCAGCATGTAAATCATACATTATATGATTGATGAGACTAGTATAACCTCTGTTCTAATGTTTATAATTAGAAATCTAGAAAAGCAATTTTACAGGTGTTGCATAAAGTACAAAACTGGGCATCAAGTTAGCACATTTGTAGCCACCTGTACCTGATTCTTCTGTCATATACTAATACTTTGCAGCAAACTGGCCAGCTCAGCAAACTGCAGGGAATCCTTTAAGATTATTAGCAAGCACAACATGTATGGATCTGTGTTTTGCATTTAATTAGGTGTAATTTAGATAAACATGGCTCAGCTGTCGTACTGAATTGAAGTACATCACACATACTAAAACAGTGTTTCAGATGTTAACAAAATCCATGCATTGTATTATATTTTCAGTTTTTATTTCTATATTGATAACAGTGTTAAAGACATTGAAGTGAGCCATATTAGAAAAATTATAATATTTTAAGAGGTTATAATGATTTTACTTTTTAATTTGGTTCTATTTAAATCTGTTTCTAAATTTTAGTTAAAAAAAAGCGTTGGTTTGGAAAATTTCACTTTGTGTTGTGTGAACTGATAACTTTCCAACTACAAATGAAAAAGTCAATTTAACTGATGCCTTCATTGTTGCCTTATGTCTCTGGTGTCATTCTTGTGCAGCAACTGCAATTATCTAATATATATTGTGAACAAGAATTCTGCTGGTTTCTTGAGTTCAAGATTCACACTTTTCTATTTCCTTTCAATAATTGCATGTATGATTGTATTTGAGGACAGACTTGGTCAACCCTCAGAACATGTTACAGTAGCATATGACAATTTGGATGGCATGGTGGCACAGTGGCTAGCACTGCTGCCTCACAGCATCAGGGGCCCAGGTTCAATTCCTGGCTTGGGTCACTGTTTGTACAGAGTCTGCACATTCTCCCCATGTCTGCATGGGTTTCCAATGGGTGCTTTGGTTTCCTCCCACAGTCCGAAAGACATGTTGGTTAGACGCATTGGGCATGCTGAATTCTCCCTTAGTGTACTCGAACAAGCGCCAGAAAGTGGCAACTAGGGGATTTTCACAGTAGCTTCATTGCCGTGTTAATGTAAGCCTATTTGTGACTAATAAAGAAATAAACTGTTTGATTAAGTAAATAAGCTGTATCCTTTGATCTCTACTCAACGAGCTAATGGGACGCTCAGACTGATTTCTGATACAGCAATACGGTGAAAATAATGCCCATATTGAGCAGTGTATATGATGCTTTCTTGGCTAATTTGCAGTAAAATATTTTATATTGACCATGTCATGTGTGCTATACCTGAAGGCAAGTCCTTGTCTCACCAATGGGGCATCCTCTACCATCTTATTGTCAGTTTTTTTGTCAGTAATGGTTTGTCATTGCCTTTCACTTTTGGGCAGGGCTTATGTCGAGCTGAAGAGGAGTCAGGCCTGTTCTGCTGATGTTACACTGAAACGATTGCCAGCTTCCGAGCCCACTGAGCTAAGTGGCCATTTATATTGATGTAACTTCAATATTTTCATACGGACATAAAGGTTGTTCAGTAAAGGAAGTTCACTAATTAAACAGGCTAGAAATCCATTTTCAAGGTCCAGATAAGATTTAAAACATTTCTGTGGATTTTCCATCTTGACCTTCTAGTCTACAAAGTTACAAGCAGTATAACAGGCTTTTTGTTTTAATTGTGCAGATTACAACAGTTCAATTATATCTGTTAATATAGAAATAGCGATACAATGCTACAGGATAAAGTTAGTAACAAGGATGCAATTTTGACATGGTGGTGAATGACGGACATTTGGGGCTGTATGTTCCTGGTCCTGTGGCAGTGGGTTTGGAGCACTGGAAATAGCAGGGAACAATGTCAGGACTGCTCCACAATGCCTTCCTGCTGCAGGAGTCATTTGCCTGGGAGACTAGGGAAACAGATTGGCTGCCTTCACCTTGGAGGCAGACGGCAATTTGCATAGTGAAGACCGTGATTAGGAAAAATCTAAAGGGATTACCAGCATTTTATTAATGACACAGTGGTCCATTTGCCATATGCAGATACTGTAATAAAGGTGGCCTCCCTGTGGTAGTTATTAGGGGCCATCAGAACATTAAAGGGGGGACTGCAGATATTAAGGGCAAACCCCACAGTCACAGTGATGTACTGGAGGAGTTTTATTTCCCACTAACCTAAGGAGCCCAACAGCTTGACACCCTCTGATTTATTAATTACATTTTAAATGTTGAGGTGCCCCTATGATCTTCAGCTTCCCTCCACAGCACCCACCTCTCTAGTTGAGACTCCTAAGGTTCAAGATATACCGGTCCTCAAACTGGGCTGGCAGCAACAGGGACCCACCCCTTGTCCTTAAAAGGACTATGAATGGGGACACAGCCAATTAGGATGCCTCCTCTGGGATTATTCCTCAGCTGTCTTACTGTTAGCAAATAGGTGCAAGTCCTCAATTTCGGAGTCCCAAATCCCATGGGAAAATTCAGCCCATGGTTTGGATTTTCTGATGTAATTATGCCAAGTGAGCTTTCGGTCCACGGAATAGCTAATGGACTAACTACTATGAATGTTATAAACCGCTTCAGCTGGAACAATAATAGGACATGACTTATTCCCTGGTGGCTGTGACCACAGCATTCTATCACTTGAAGCTGAGCTATGACATAATTGTAATGCAGCTTGAAATTTATTTAACCTGCTTCTGTAAACCATAATATCAGATTCCAACTCTGTCTAGTTTCATACCATGAAAAATGTTTTAAAAGGTAATTATCTCAAAGGCGTGATGGAGTAGAACCAACAGGAATTTTCTACATATTAAGCAAAAACTGAACTGGACTAGCTACATAAATTCTGTTGCTACAAGAGCAGGTCAAAGGCGAGGAATCCTGTGTCAAATAACTCACCTCCTGACTCCCCAAAGCCTATCCATCATCGACAAGCCGTAGGTCAGGAGCATGATGTATTACTGTCCCCTTACCCAGATGAATGCAGCTCCAACGAAATTCAAGAAGTTCAATACCATCCAAGAAAAAGCAATCCCTTTAATTGTCACCCCATCCACGAACATTCACTCCCTCCACAATTGATGAACAGTGGCAGCCGTGTGCGCCATCTACAACATGTGCTGCAGGAACTTTCCAAGGTTCCTTTGGTACCACCTTCTAAACCCACAACCAGTACCATTTAGAAGGACAAGGGCAGCACTTACCAAAGAACACCACCCTCTGGAATTTCCCCTCCAAGCCACTCACCATCCTGACTTGGAAATATATCGCCATTTCTTCAGTGTTGTTTGGTCAATGTTCTGGAACTTCCTCCCTAATGGCACAATGGGTGTACCTATGTATCAAATGGACTGCAGTAGTTCAAGAAGGCATTTCATCCCCACTTTCTCAAGCAATTAGGAATGGGCAATAGCCTAGCCAGTAAGGCCCACATCTCATAAATTAGTTTTTAAAAAATAACGATGACCATCAACAGACTTTGCAGGCATAACTTTTAAATCATCACCGTGTTGTTTACTCTTTTATTTACTTAATAGGGAAATAGTTGATTGGATTTTCTAAAACACTGCTGCACACATTTAACTGGTTGAACGAGGATCCCATCTGATTTAGGCAATGCCATGTTATATGATGGAATAGGCAGGTCTACAGAAAATTAGGTAACATTAAATTTAGCATGTGGCTAATGTACTGGTCGTAATATATCAGGCAAGGGTGATCAATGATTGAACTGGTCAATTTCTTCTCTCAGTTATCTGAAACTAAAGCTACTATTGTTCTTCCATCCCAAGAATATAAATATTCTTATAGGGTGGCAGTGGGGTGGTGGTATTATCACTGGACTACTTATGTTTAGACACAGGGTAATGCTTTGGAGACCCAGATTTGAATCCCACTGTGGCAGAATGTGAAATTTGAATTCAGTTTAAAAAAAAGTCTGAAATTAAAAGTCCATTAAAATGACCATGAAACTATTATTAACTGTTGTAAAAACTCATCTGGTTCACTGATGTCTATAAGAAGACAGCCCAGTCCAAGGCATCTCCACATTATCACTAATGTCCTTCAGGGAAGGAAATCTGCCGTCCTTACCTGGCCTGGCCTACATGTGACTCCAGAGCCACAGCAATGTGGTGACTTTTAAATGTCCTCAGGAATGGGCAATAAAGCTGGCCCAACCAGCAATATCCACATCTCATGACTGAATATAAAAAGTTAATAGGGAGTCAGATGTATAATTTTGGATACCAAACAGTATTTCCCTGGCTTGACTATCTTCGATGAAAATACGTGGTGCAGATAAGGGTGCCACATGAGCTGGGGGAGGATTATGTCTCAGTCCCAGGTCTAGCAAATCCTGAAGATTTCAGAAGAACCCTGGCAGTTGCTTCTGGACAGAATTCAACCCTCTTAAAATTGCAGTTACAGGACACATTTACATTCAAGTTCAGCAAATACCAACTGTTCCTAATGTGACTCAGTCGACTGATGGACGTCAATTTTGGCTTTGCACCAATGCTGAGTGGCTGACATGAATCCAGAGTTAAGGGTGCTCTGGCTCCAGAATAAGACCTCACCAAATGAAAGTTTTCCATTGCTCTGGTTTAACAACACATGGGAGCCCAAACCCTTCAACCTGGTTTACAAAGTGCTCAAAAGAGTCTTTGTAAATCCACCTAATCTCAATTTAAGTATTTGGAGAACATTTAAAATTTTAACTTGGGAGAGATAGCAATCCATATTGGTATAGCACTTTTACTGGGCAAAGTAATGTTAAATTGACTCTGAAACAACCAATCACATACTGGTACCTGTGACGTAAAGAGGCGTATCCTAGATGATAACATGTCTGAAGACTTTTGGACTCATTCCCCAATTGGGAATGGTTGGCAAGACATGGTGCTCCAGGGAGCAATGCAGGAAATGGTGGCCTGCCAGCTTAAATGGTTGAATATAAACTTAAGAGCTGTGCATTTGGGATTTTATGAAATAGCTTGTTTCCTTTGAATTCCTTTCCTCACAATGTTAATTGTCACCAAGCAGAGAACCAGGCAATATGATGTCTCCTTTAACTCCCTATTGCTGGGCTTTAGCACTGCCTCCAGATCTGAGGAATAAGTATAGGCTTCAGGCTTTTCAACTGTGTAATGGGAACGTTTGTTGTTTTCGGATGGCGATTTCACCTTTGTGAGTCAGACTATTTTTTATTATACATCGACAAAGCTACTGAGTTGTCAACAGAGACAACAGGTCTCAGAAAACAAAATGTCCAGGATGAAGAACTATTAGGGTTATTGTGATCTTTTTTCCACTGATTTTTCAAGGTTTAAGGGCCAGAAAAGGGAATCAGGAGAGCTACCATGGGCTAAGACCTTTCCGAAAATGGGAACTGTTTCTCTGTTGTTGACTTTGGTGGAAAGGTTCTTTGCAGCTGGTTGACATCACACCTGAAAGATCAAGTCTGCCATCTGCTGGCACTATTCATCTCAACATCTAGAATTCAGGGAATGCAACACTGAATTAAATGGCCCCAGTCATAACTCGTAGAAATGCATAGGCAGCATAAGGGTGGGGTGCAGGGGCGTGGGGATGGGTCTGGTATTGCATAGGAAACTAAGAAACAAGTTCAGCGCAATCATCAGTGGCATATCATTGCAACAACATTATTATCATTTTACTCTCATGATTTGCGTGATTGTGTGACAGCAGACATGATGAGGACATATGCTATGACCTCAACTTTGTACTTAAAAGACTAATCTAAAGGTAGAACTTGGAGAAGTTGGGAGCTGGAAGCAAGACAAGACAAAATAATAGAATGTTCCTCCTTCAGGTTCAATTGTCACTGCTTTACAATGTTGTGTAGGGCAATGCAGACTGCAAACGTTCTGAAGACCTTGGCGGCTGCAAGCTGAAGGGAGTGTCCAGCTCCCTCTAGACATCTGGAGTGAGTCTTCAGCATGCTGATGGTTTGTACAATCATAGATCTGGAATTCACAGGGAATTCGTGGCAACACTGTTCAGCATCATTGATTGAATTCTGACAGGTACTGTCAGCCAACTTTGAAGTAGATAGCCCTTGCACCTTAGCAGCTACCCCTTGGGTCTGCATGTACCTCCAAAGAGATCAGAAGCTTGAGCTTCCTCGGGAATGAATGCATCTCGGCAGCTCCCTGGGTAACATGCACGCACTTGCAGAAATTGTTTTTTGCGATTGTATGCCAGCCACACATTGGAGTAGAAGCTCTTACAATTCAGAAATGCTCTTGGTTGACAAGGGGTGTGCAATTACCATGCACCTGCCATTGAGAATGCACTGCATGAACAAACACCAGTTCCCCGTTCACTTAGATTTGTGACAGCAACAACAAAGTCTATGGGCAAGATTTTCCGGACCCCTATGGTATGTTTTCCGGCAGCAAAGGCAGCTTACCATTGAGTGCCTACAAGATCTGGTCTCATTGATGTCTACAGCTCCCCCCCACCCCCCGCCCCCACCTGAAGATCCTGCCAGCGTGAAGGGCAGGAAAACCCCACCCCATACATACACACAAGTTACTATTCCTGTCGAGAAGGTCATCAGTCATTATTTGTGGGAAATACTGAATATGTCTTCGACAGAAAATTAGGAAGAATCCGGGGCCTAAAATGTCGAGAACAACAGTGAAATTGGCAGCCATGAGCAATGCATGACCACCAGGTCCAGCAGGGAGCAGGTTGACTTCCAGGAGATTGAGGATGTCTGCAGTCACCTGATGCAACAGCCTGATTAGTCTACACTGACGTTCAGACATATCAAAGCAACTTGGTCTTTGCCTGAGTATCCAATGTTCGTGGAATCATAGAATCCTTCAATGCAGAAAGAGGCCATTCAGCTCATCGAGTCTGCATTGACCACAATCCCACCCAGGTCCCATCCCCATAACTCCATGTATTTATCCTAGCTAGTCCCCCGACACAAGGGGACAATTTAGCATGGCCAATCCATCTAACCTGTACATCTTTGGACTGTGGGAGGAAATGAGAGCACCTGGAGGAAACCCATGCTGACACAGGGAGAATGTGCAAACTCCACACAGGCAGTGATCCAAGCTGGGATTTGAACCCAGGTCCCTGGCGTTGTAAGGCAGCAATGCTAACCATTGTGACACCGTGCCATGTTGTGGGTTGCATGTTTTGAGGTGCACTCCCTAGATGCCTTCTTCCCTGCAGTTTAGTTCCATGTCTTTTGACAGCAGACAGCTGCCTCTGCTTCTGGTCAGAATTCTCTCCTCTTCCAAGATCCAAACTAAGGAAACCAGTGAGTCACCCATCCTGATATGATTTTGAAAGCATCAAGTGTAGAAAATAACCTTTCAGTGAAAGTATTGTGAAGAAACCCTTTCCAACTAATAGGCAAGGAAACAGCTGTAAGTAATGAATATTTATTGAAGGATTTCCATGAGTTTTTTATCAGCCACCACAATGGCTGCTGTGTTCTCACCTTACTTTCAACAGCAAGTCTCAGGAAACTTGGGGAAATGATATTAAATTTTGCTGCAGATGAGTGGCGACCAATTGTTAATAGACAACACACCCTTTTCTCTTAAGGGGCAACCAACCTACAACACCTAAGGTAAACATGGAAGTTGATGGATAGAAATTGACTTCCTAACCTACTTTCACTTTTGTCAAACGAATTGTCCTCCAAATAATCACATGTATGTGAAGTACACTTCTCAAGAAGCTATAGGGCCAGCATGCAACACAACCAGGTATCTTTCATTTTTATTGAATGCAACTGAGTGTGGTGATGAATTGCAGAACAGTGGAGACAAAATCTAATCTGAAACCATTTCAAATTGTCTGTTTTCAACATTGAGGGGAATTTTCAAAGTCTGCAGCTATGCTTGTCTGTGTAAGTGAGCACTTCTTCATTGATAGAACTCCTGTTTGCCTTTTAAAGGCAATCTCAGTAATGGAATGATACTATACATATGGGTGCTTATAGCATCCTGACTATGTTATATAAATTGACAATTCAAAAATATGCTCAGTGGGTGTGTATTTTGATTCATTTTAGTGAACCTTTTTCTCAGTTTGTTCAAGGAAGATGCTGATAAATTTCAGAATTACTGCCAAGTTTAATGAACTTATAGGAAGATAAGGAATAAGAGCAGTAGTAAATCATTGTTATATTCCAGAACACCAAGTGGTGAGGGACAGAATTGGAGCCAATCTTTGCACACTATATAAGTATTTATTTACAGACAAGCATAATACAACCATACACCTCCACAACCATACACTACAGATTCAGTCTAGTTCTATTGTTAGAATGGAAGGCAATCTACAGTTAATGTCCACTATCTACATGCAAGTAAAGCAGTTGATATATGATTAACAGGACCTCTCAAGCCAGTCCCACTATTCAATGGCTGAACTTTTACATCAATTCCATTTTCCCACCTAATCCCATATCTCTTGATTCTTCTTCTGCCCAAAAGATCTATTCAGTTCAACTTAAATCTACTCATCAAAGTCCTTTAGGGTAGAGAATTCCAAGAATTCACAACCTCCTGAGGGAAGAAGCTTTTCCCTCCTCAGTCCTAAATGGCCAAATCTCTGTCTGATTTAAGAAACAGGTTCTTAGCAATAGTGCAGAAGGAGGCCATTCAGCCATCAAGCCTGCATCGAAAACAATTCCACCTAGGCCCTATCCCCTACATATTTACCCTGCTAATCCCCCCTGACACGAAGGGACAATTTAGCATGGTCAATCCACCTAACCGGCACATCTTTGGAAGTAAGCAGCTGAATAGATTGGAAAGTACAGAGACAGTTAAGAAGTTAAAGAGCAGTGAATGAGGCACACCCATTGTGAAAATTCACAAAGTAGGCAGGTCCAGTCAGATTATAAACAAATGGTAAATTAGATGATTGAGAATAATACTTACTGCTAACAGTGAAGATTTGTTTTCTTACTTAGTCAATGGGATAGATGTTCTGTAAGATATTTTGTCAAATACATATTTGCAATTGATATTAACAGATAGGAACAAGGAACTGCTTACCATTCATACACACAAAGCTTTGTGCCAGTATGAAAGATTACCATCCAATGTGCCTGTTGGTCCCTGAGAGTCATGGATCAGGTATTAAGTGGGATAAGAAGAGTCTGCAGCTTCTTGGAAGACATTCTAATCAACAGTATGACAGAGAAAAGGCACGATGTAAGGCTGTATGAGGGCCTGGATCGATTTCAACAGCGTGGCATCAAAGCTAAAAAGTATGCATTGCTCCATGATGTCAAGTATACCAGGGTCATCAAATGACTAGTCAAGGTATTCGCTCAATGCAGGAGAAGATTGCGGGGATTTTGAAAGCAAAGAGACCAAAGAAGGACTTAGAACATTCATAGGGATTGTTGAGTCTTATTCTAAGTTCATCCTCGATTTTGCTAATACATGTGCTCAACCGTTCAAAGATGGAGTATATTGGGGGTGGTCTTTGGGGCGTCAGAAAGCATTTGAAGAAGTAAAGAAAGTGATGCTGTTTTGACCCACTAGGATCCTCCTAAGAAACAGTTGGTTTTAGTGTGCAATTCCTCACCACAGGTTAGGTGTGGAGTTAGCTCACATAATGGAAGCTCATAAATTATGCCTTCTAACATCACAAGAACTGCAGCAGTGTGAAGGTGATTAGGAACAGACAAACAATGTTGGTCCAGCATTGCTCACGTCCTGTGAATGGATTTTTAAAGATGTACATTGGCAAAGTCGGAGCAAAACTTCTCAGCAGTTGAGAACGGGGAATTGACAATCATATGTGATGTTTCTAAGTTCCACAAATACCAGCACAGTCGGAAGTTTATTTTGTTAACTGATCACTAAGCCCTTAAAATTCTATTTAGTAAATGAAGGGACTACCACTCCTAGACACAGCATGGCTTCAGAGATGTGTATTGATTTTGATGGCCCATTAGTACAATGTCCTAAGTCAGCAGATGTTGCAAATGTGGACATTCTTTCAAAGTTTCCCATGAAGATTGATTAATTTCTAGTCACTGAGATACCTGTGAATTACCTTGCATACACAAATGAGATGTCAATGTTTGCCAGAGAAACTAGAGAAGAAAATTGCAAGGAAGCGATTAGTCAAATGTTCAATTATGTCATGAATGGCTGGCCCAAAGAATATGGTGATGAAAAATTGCAGGTACATTTCAAATGTAGCCAGTGTAGTTCAAGGCTGTCCCTGAGGCATTTATGACTCATTAATCCACCAAGGTCTAGAGAGATTGTTAGTGGAATTTCACAGGAGCTCACTAGGATAGTCTGTGTGAAAGCAGTAGCATGAAGTTATTTTTGGTATCCAAAGGTAGAAAGAGAAGTTGAAATGTTAATGAAAAATTACAAAGTGTATCTCAGAATGAAAAATGATCTGACCAAGCGTCTTTTCATTTCATGATCAAATACATGAAAACCCTGAGGATGTGTACAATTTGATTTCTTTGAAGTGAACAGGGAAAATGTACTGCGTTTTGGCCAAGAGCAATAGTAAGTGAATAAGTGTTGTGTCTATGCCCAGTACTACAACGGCCTAAACTACTGAGGTTTTGAGAAGATGGTTAACAATGTGTGGGTCGTCAGAAGTGTTGGCTGTCTGCATAACGTCAGAAGTTTGAAATACTTCTGTGTAAAATGGAATCAAATACACACTACCATCACCATTTCATCCAGCATTTAATTGTGTTGCAGTAAGAAATGAACAGATTGTGAAGAGGTCTTTGCAGAAATATTTGCTAGGGGACAACCTAAACAATAACTTGTTTCTCTTCATCACAGTCTGGACAATTAACCATTCTCTTACACAATCACCCAATAATCTTCAAAAGGTTGCTCATTTTATGAGTTAGTGTTTAACCACATTCCTAGGACAAGCAAAACAACATGAAAATGGCACATGAAATAAAAGGCATGAAACTGGGAGTTCAGTACCTGTCAGAAGGTCATGGTGAAACATCACCAAGGTGATTGGGAGAAGTAAGTATTTGGAGTTGTAAAGATACTAGGTGCATTCAAATGGAGGTCTTACTGCAACTGTACGAGGTACTGGTGAGGCCGCAACTAGAGTACTATGTGCAATTTTGTTCCCCTTATTTGCGAAAGGATATATTGGCCTTGGAAGGAGTGCAGAGAAGGTTCACCAGGTTGATTCCAGAGATGAGGGGGTTAGCTTATGAGGAGAGATTGAGTAGACTGAGCCTGTACTTGTTGGAGTTTAGAAGGCTGAAGGGAGATCTTATAGAGACACATAAGATAATGAAGGGGCTAGATAAGGATGAGGCAGAGAGATTAATTCCACTTAGAAAGGAATCAAGAACTAGAGGGCACAGCCTCAAAATAAGGAGGAGTCAGTTTAGAACAGAGTTAAGGAGGAACTTCTTCTCCTAGGGGGTAGTGAATCTTTGGAATTCTCTGCCCATTGAAGCAGTGGAGGCTACCTCGTTAAATGTGTTTAAGTCACAGGTAGATAGATTTTTGATCAATAAGGGAATCAATAAGGTTATGGAGAGCAGGCGGGTAAGTGGAACTGAACCACTATCACATCAGCCATGATCTTATTGAATGGTGAGTCAGGCTCGAGGGGCTAGATGGCCTACTCCTGCTCCTATTTCTTATGTTCTTATGTTCTTAAATATCTCGTGTTAAGGAAAAACAAGTGTTATTTATTTGTGAGTGGCCCTGGTAATTTTAGTCATATACGTTTTGGTTGTGAGTACAATAAAAACACATATGCAACCCATTTAATAAAAGCAAAATACTACGAATGCTGGAAGTCTGAAATAAAAACAAAATATGATGGAAAACCTCAGTAGATCTAGCAGTATCTGCAGAGAGAGAAACATAATTAACATTTAATTCTTTATGACTCACCGTTAACTTTATTTCTCTCCCCACAAAAGCTGTCATAACAGCGGATAGCTGATAGAATCCCGACAGTGCAGAAGGAGGTCATTCAGTCCATTGAACCTGCATCGGCAACAATCTCACCCCATAACCCCACATATTTAACCTGCTATTTCCCCTGACACTATGGGAAAATTTATCATGGTCAAACTACACATATTTGAAGTGTGGGAGGAAACTGGAGCACTGGGAGAAAACCCATACAGACACAGGGACAACATGCAAACTCCACACAGTCACCCAAGACCAGAATTGAACTTGGGTCCCTATCGCTATGAGGCAGTGGTGTTTGCCACTGTGCTGCCCAACCTATTAGATTTTCTGTTAAACATATGCAACCTAACCTGTTAAGTTTTCAGCTATGGTTGATACTGGTTTAGTAATATTATATTTTGGGAAATTATATGCATTTCCCATTTTATGTTTTTAAAAATGTTTATTATTTAAGTGGGGAGAGAGTATCATATATTGGAATAACTTTTTTGTTTCTGTCTTCACGGAGGAGGACGTGAATAATTTGCCGGGTGTTAGCGATGGAAAGGTGGTAGGACTGGAGGGTCTTAATGACATTACTGTTACTAGAGAGGCGGTGCTCGACAGACTGGAGGGGCTGATTGTGGACAAGTCCCCAGGACCGGATGGAATGCATCCGAGGATTCTGAAAGAAATGGCAGAGGTGATAGTGGATGCCTTGGTGGTTATTTTCCAGACGTCGCTGGATTCCAGGGAAGTGCCGGATGATTGGAAAACGGCTAATGTTACGCCGTTGTTTAAGAAGGGTGCCAGGCAAAAGGCGGGGAATTATAGGCCGGTTAGTTTAACATCTGTGGTAGGTAAAATGTTAGAATCTGTCATTAAGGAGGAAATTGCAAGGCATCTTGAAGGGAATTGCTTGATAGAGCAGACGCAGCACGGTTTCATTAAAGGGAAGTCGTGTCTGACAAATTTACTGGAGTTCTATGAGGATGTGTCTAGGGCGGTGGATAGAGGAGAGCCGGTGGATGTGGTCTTTCTAGATTTTCAGAAGGCGTTTGACAAAGTACCTCACAAGAGGTTATTGCAGAAGGTCGAGGGACATGGAGTTGGGGGTAGGGTGTTAGCGTGGATAGAGGATTGGTTGTCAAATAGGAGGCAGAGAGTGGGGGTCAACGGGTGCTATTCGGATTGGCGGATGGTGACTAGTGGAGTGCCCCAGGGGTCGGTGCTGGGGCCTCAGCTTTTTACCATTTATATAGATGATCTGGAGGAGGGAACCGAGTGTAGGGTGTCGAAATTTGCTGATGACACCAAGATTGGGGGAACGGCAAATTGTGCGGAGGGTGTGGAGAGTCTGCAGAAGGATCTAGATAGGCTAGGCAAATGGGCCAGGAAATGGCAAATGGAATTTAATGTTGGCAAGTGTGAGGTGGTCCACTTTGGTAGGAAGAATGGTAGGAAGGACTATTACTTACGGGGCGAAAAACTGCAGCAGGCGACGGTGCAGAGGGACCTCGGGGTCCTTGTGCATGAGTCGCAAAAACCCAGCTTGCAGGTGCAGCAGGTGGTCAGGAAGGCAAATGGGATGCTGGCCTTCATAGCGAGGGGGATTGAATATAAAAGTAGGGAGGTCTTGCTGCAGCTGTATAGGGCATTGGTGAGGCCGCAGCTGGAGTACTGTGTGCAGTTTTGGGCGCCGCACCTGCGCAAAGATATTTTGGCCTTGGAGGGAGTGCAGAGGAGGTTTACTAGGCTGATACCGGAGTTGAGGGGGTTGAGCTATGAGGAGAGGCTGAATAAACTAGGCTTGTACTCGTTAGAGTTTAGAAGAATGAGGGGAGATCTCATTGAGACGTATAAGATGATGAATGGGATGGATAGGATGGAGGTGGAGAGACTCTTCCCGCTCAAAAAAGACAGTAGGACTAGGGGGCACAGCCTCAAGATAAAAGGGGGGCGGTTCAGAACGGAGTTGAGGAGGAACTTCTTCACTCAAAGGGTGGTGAATCTCTGGAATTCTCTGCCTGTTGAAGTGGTGGAGGCTGCCTCGCTAAATATTTTTAAGACGCGGGTTGATGGGTTTTTGATAAGAGAGGGGATTAAGGGTTTATGGGGAGAAAGCGGGAAAGTGGAACTGAGCAGTGACAGATCAGCCATGATCTTATTGAATGGCGGGGCAGGCTCGAAGGCTAGATGGCCTACTCCTGCTCCTATTTCTTTTGTTCTTATGTTCTTAGTTGATCATTTTGTTATTCTGTCCTCTCTTCTGCTCTCGATGTTGAGAAAGTGTAAATCAAATTTGCTCACTAATGGCAACAATAGCTGAAGAGCAAAGAGATCTTGGTGAATTCTTCACTCAAATTTCATTGGTGCCCTAATGACAACATAAATCACAAATTTGAGTGTATTCATGAGATTCCCATTGGACTCAGGTGGGCACTTCAACCATCCAAAGTAACAGTAAATTCAAATGGCCCTGGAGTGGGAAGTGAGGAGTAAGTTTGACATTTAGGATTTTAACACTTGTTTCACCCAGCTATTGCCTGGCAACTATAGTTCAAATGTTCTCTCTAGGCTCTAATTCCCTATTAGTAAACATTGACTTCTATATCAGTAGACAATAAAATTATTGATTTAGATCTACAATGGATGATCCTGTTTGTTGATTAGTAAGATGCAACACACCAATAAACTTATTGTAGGAATAGGATAATTGGAACGGTTTGTAGGTTTGGGAATTCGTAATGTGTCAATCATTGTTCATTCTACCAACTCTGTTGTCTTTCTGCCCATCAAAAAGGTGCTGTGCTACCTTGCTAGAAATTTTGATGGAACTCTTAGAATGAAAGAATGCCCAGCGGCAATGCATCCACAGGGCTATAGATGTCAGGAAAGACATAGCTGCAACTATCATAACCTCGGAGACCTTGGAACGAATATGACTGTACTGACAGGTTCCTCTTCAAATATAACAAAAGCCAATTGTATATCTCATCACCATAACTGAAAAATAAAAATAGACATAGTGCCTCTTTTCACATTCACACAAGACTACACACCTGTGACGGGTGCCAACAACAGGGGAAAAAAAAGCATGGGGGTGTTTAATTGGCTGATAGATAGAGGAAGGTTGTGTGAAAAACAATGATACAATATGCAGTGTAAGGAATTTAATGCTGTAAACAACTCTCATGGATAAACTGATTTCTGGTTATGGCTCAAAATGTATAGTGAAGAAATAAAAGAGCCTTTTATATTTATTTATCATTTATTAGTGTCAGAAGTAGGCTTAACGTGCAACGAAGTTAATGTGAAAATTCCCTTGTCGCCATAGTCCGGCGCCTGCTCAGGTACGCTGAGGGAGAATTTAGTATGGCATGGCCAATGCACCTAACCAGCACGTCTTTTGGACTGTGGGACTAAACAGGAGCACCCAGAGAAATCCAAGCAGACACATGGAGAATGTGCAGACTCCACATAGACAGTGACCCAAGCCAGGAATCGAACCTGGGTCCTGAGCGCTGAGAAGTAGCAGTGTCAATCAGTGTGCCACCGTGCTCATATCAACAATTTTAACTAGTGGATGATGTTGATTGATTTTCTGAATTCAAAATCTGGTTTTGAAAACACACAAATCTCTCAGCAGCTAATCAAACATTGCCATTGTTGCAAATATCTAACTCCATAATTCATGTGTTTTTAAGCTGTAACTTTTAGTTTTAGGAATTTCAATCTTAGTTTGGGGATTAAAGTGTTCAATATAACATAAATGCAAATACTTGGTTGAGAAACCAGTATGCAAGCCAGGAATAATTGCAATTAAAAGGTAACCTATGTTATCCTACAAGGCCACAGTTAGAAGTAAGAAAAAACAATGGAGGGTCCATCTCTGGACATCTTGCTAGAACTAGAATGTCTATTATTATCGCAATAAAAGTATTGGCATTATTTAGAGGAAAGGAGGCTAAAAGCAATTAGTAAACAAAGGAAAAAAAATTGCTTGAAAAATTTAACAGGTCTGGCAGCATCTATGGAGCGAGAAACAAAGTTAACCGTTTGAGCTGAATTCAAAATTCCAAAGAAATAGAAATGAATTCTACCTTCATTTCCGAAGAAGAATCACATTGGAACCGAAATGTTAACTCTATTTTTCTCTCCACAGATACTGCCAGACCTAATGAGTTTTTTCAACACTCCCTGTTTTTATTTTGGATCCCAAACATTTGCTGTATTTTGCTTTTATTATGGTAAACCAGCAAGTTCCCAGATGGGACTAGCATTTCTGGGAAAAGGGGTTTATGAGTCTATTCATAATACAAATTATTCATATGGGTCAAAGAATTAAAGAGGTTATTTTGAAGGTAAAAAGTGATTAGCTGTCATTTCTGTTTGAAACACCTCAAAGCATGCCTTGATGCCATGGGTTTGGACTACAGGGGTTAAAAGGTTCCTTTTCGTTTAATTTATCGGCATGTTTTTGCTCACAAAAGCAAGTTATCAGTTTAGCTCAGGAATTTCTAAAGTGGAGTCACTAAGCAAGAGGTGCTGGAAGATTATTTAGCTGGAGGCTAGTGGAAAGCCACCAAGAAAACTCATGGTTTGCAGGATAGCATAAGCACTAAGGAAAGTCAAAGTGAATTCCTGAGGGTTGCGACATTTAGTTTTCCCGGGAAGTGAAGGAAACTTCAAGAGCCTGATTAGTAGCCAAAAACATTCAGGTGGGGTGCTGGAAGTCAAGGGGATAAAGAGGATGTTCAGTTGGAAGTTTTAGTCTAAAGTATATGTGATTGCGTTGTATGATGCCCTTCGATGTAATGTATAAGGATTCACTTAAGACTATTTATTTAGTAATTTTTTGCTTCACTTGTTTCTTGAATAGTAAAAATTGTTTGTTTTAAACCATGGGATCATATAGCATAATTTTTTCCCGGTAAAGCTTCGGAGTGGCGATCTTACCAAAAAATTTCTAAGTGTCAAACGAGGGTGAAAACAAGAGAGAATTGTGCCCATTTTTTTCAGTGAGCTCTCAGACACGATCTCGTGCCACTTAGTGCAAAAAAAAGGCAAAGTGTGATTCACACCAGTAGGGGGGGTGGACAGCCTATTCTCATCAGAAAGTCAGCTGCTGACAGCTAGAGGGTGGCATTGTGTATTTGCCTTGATTTCTCAGTGTAAAGTCTGAGAGACCTGTCACCACCGCCCCCCCCAGTCATGTACTCCCCCTCCACCCCCAGACATCGGCCATCGCCCCTACCCTCCTACAACTGCTGGCCTCCCTGGCTGATCATTAGCTAACCCAACCAATGTCTGGCCTCTCTGACAAATCACCATTCTGATCCCACCTCCTTGCCAATCGCTTTGATACACCCCCTTCCCCCAGCTGATCACCGTCCTGGCAGATCTCGGACTGCAGAGTGTGCAGCCCACCTTCCCCACCTTCCCTTCAGCCCCACCCTGTGCCTGGTGGGCAGTGCCACAGTTCTGGGCTGATACTACTCAAGGGTAACTGTTCCCCCTTGTCTTGACCATCAAGGGAGCCTCAATGGTCTGCGATCCCACCAGTGAGGCCATCACATTTGGCCCCCGGTCTGGGGATCAATAATAATGTTTAAGTTAATACTTAATGTTAGAACCAGTCCCAGAGCATTCCCGGACATAAAGCTGATCACACCGGCTTCAGAGGACCGATAGTATCACGAGAGGTGAAAACTAGGCTTGAAGCTGGTTTTTCACCTCTCTTGTGAGCTTACCAGCTTGCAACACCAGTCAACCAGTGGGACGAGTCAGTAAGATCATCCCTGGGCATTCTCTTTAAACTTTCTCGACAGGGATCATAACACCATTTTGTCTTTATATGAACAATGAAATTCAAAGCACAATACAAATCGATTTAACTCAATACAAATCAATTGCACACAATTGCAAGTATTTACTCTGAATTATCCATTTTTTGAAGTGACTTTAATTTTATGCACACAATCTGATCAATAATATGTTTGTTTCTCAGTCAGTCTGGTTAATGTAAAGAGTTCAATTGGTTGATTTATTTTTGAATAAATTAGGCAGAATCTTCCTCTTAGATTCAAGGAAAAACCAACCTGTGCAGTTTTGCAGCTGGAAAAGCGAATGCTTTACGTATGAGTGATTTCACGCATTATGAGCCTGATTTTACCATTGCAATGTGCCCGTTTTCAGGCACAAAAATGTAGTAAAATCAGGCGTGCGGCCATTAATGCAATCCGCGCCTGTGCAGATTGCCACTTTACCGAAACCTGGGAATGGCGCCCAAAACAGGCGCAACGGCGATTTAAATGCATTTGCATTTAATATTGCAATTGCATGCATTTAAATTGAATTAATGAACTGCCCATCAAATTTAATCAGCATTTCCCCATTTACCACCGCGTTTGCCAATCCGGAACCGCACTGTAATGAGCCTGCTGAATAGAAGTCTGAATTGGGTGCTCCAGCTGCTGAAGAGCAAGTTCGAAGCTTCCAACAGCTCTCTGACTCAGATCAGTGGTGGGGGGAGCGGAAAGAGAGAGGCAGATCAGATCGTTCTCTGATTGGGGACGGGGGTGAGTGAAGCCAGATTGTTGACAGGGGCGGGAGGGGCGGTGGGAATAAATGAGGCCAGGTCATTGTCTGGAAGCAGGGGGGGTGAATGAGGCCAGATCATTGTCTGGAGGTTGGGGAGGGGGATGTGAGTGAGGCCAGTGTTGTCTGAAGGGGGGGTGTGAGCGAGGCCAGACCATTTTCTGGGGGGAGGGGGGGTGTGGAATGAATGAGGCCAGATCATTATCTGCGGGAGAGTTGGGGGGGGGGGGGGGGCGGGGGGAAGGGGCGGAGTGGTGGTGAGTGAGGCTACATCATTATCTGGAGAGGCAGAGGGGTGGTGAGTGAGACCAGATCATTATCTGGAGGGGGGGGAGTGGTGAGTGAGGCCAGATCGTTGCTTGGAGAGGGTGTAGGAGGGCGGTTGAGTGAGGCCAGATTGTTGTCTGGGGTGTGGGGTAGGGGGAGGGAGGCGGGTAAGATGTATCTCTGGTAGAGGGGGGAGGCCTGATTGCTCACCGGTGGTGGGGGGGAAGCAGAGGGATCTCTGGTGGGGGCACGGGTGGGGTGGCAGGAGGGTCTGCTGCCACTCTGCAGGCAATCAATGGGAGGAGGGGGCAGGGGTGGCAATAGGTCTGGGTATCAAGTGGGGATTGATAAGGGGGACAGTGATGTCTGTGGGTAATGGGGGTGTGTGTATTGGGGGGCAGTGATGTGTCTGGGTAGTGGGGAGTGGATAAGGGAGATAGTGATGTCTGTAGGTAGTGGGGGGGTGTATAAGGGGGACAGTGATGTGTGTGGGTAGTGGGGGGGAATGGATAAGGGGGACAGCGATGTGTGTGGGTAGTGGGGGGGAATGGATAAGGGGGACAGTGATGTGTGTGGGTAGTGGGGGGGAATGGATAAGGGGGACAGCGATGTGTGTGGGTAGACGGGGGGATAAAGGGGACAGTGATGTGTGTGGGTAGTGGGAGGTGAGTGGATAAGGGGGACAGTGATGTCTGTGAGGGGGTAGTGGGGGGGGTGGCTAAGAGGAACAGTAATGTCTGTGTGCACCATCATTCCCGCTTTTCACTCCCGGGTCGCTTTCTCCACTTTCTGTGGCCGGGAGCGATCTGACACAGGCATGCTTTCTCAAATTTTTTTTTAACTGCGCATGCGCAGTTCAGAGCTCCAAGCGCAAATGGGTCTCGCAATTTTGTTTTCCAGACTGAGCGCGTACGTGGGTGCCTGAACGCAGATTTCTAAGTCAGATTTGAATTATGCACAGATTCAGTACTTAGAATGAAAATGGTAAAATTGGGCCCTATGTTTGGCTTTTCAGACTGCAAACCAGTGTGCGAGAAGTGCGTGGAGGCAGGCCAGGTAAAAGACTGACTTTAATCCTGAAATACAGTATTAAGTTAAAGTTTATTTATTAGTCACAAATAAGGCTTACATTAATACTGCAACGTAGTTACTGTGAAATTTCCCTGGTCACCACACTCCAGTGCCTGTTTGAGTCAATGTACCTAGCCAGCATGTCTTTCAGACTGTGGGAGGAAACCAGAGCACCTGAAGGAAACCCACGCAGACAAGGAAAGAACATGCAAATTCCACACAGTCAGTGACTCGAGCCAGGAATCGAACCCAGGTCTCTGGTGCTGTGAGGCAGCAGTGCTAACCACTGTGCCACTGTGCCGCTCCAGTGCCCTAACTCCCAACAATGTTTCAAAGATCTTCTAATCCTCACTTCTCACTTTTTACATCCCCATGCCAACCTGTGCCCCCTTCGAGCACTCATGCCACCTCTCTACTTCCACGTATCATGCAAAAAGAAACTAGAAGCAGGAATAGTCCTTTCGGCCCTTTGACTTTCCCCGCCATTCATATTGATCAATGGCTGATCATTGAATTCAATATCCTGATTCCCCCTCACCCACTCTGCCGCCCGCCCCCCTCCCATCCGACCCCACATATCCATTGATCCCTTTAGTCCTGAGAGCTATATCAAATTTCTTGAGATCAGACAACATTTTGACCTCAACTACGTTCTGTGATAGTATATTTCTCTGGGTGAAGAAATTTCTCCTCACTTCAGTTCTGACAGGTTTACTCCTTGTCCTCAGATTATGACCCCTAGTAATTTTCTTTGTTCTTTACAGAGGGTGGTGGGTGCCTGGAACTCGCTGCAGGAGGAGACAGTGGAAGCAGATACAGTAGTAACTTTTAAGGGGCATCTTGACAAATACATAAATAGGATGGGAATAGAGGGATATGGTCCCTGGAAGGGTAGGGGGTTTTAGTTCAATTAGACAGCATGGTCGGTGCAGGCTTGGAGGGCTGAAGGGCCTGTTCCTGTGCTGTAATTTTCTTTGTTCTTCGTTCTAGTTCTGGACTCTCCCACCATTGGGAACATTTTTTCTGAATCTATCCTGTCTCACCCTGTTAGAATTTTATGAGCTTCAATGAGATCCCCTCTCACTCTTCTGAACTCCCATGAATATAATCCTAACTGACTTAGTCTTTCCTCATATGACAGAATGACCATCCCAGGAATCAGCCTGGTAACCCTCGTTGTACTCCCTCTATAGAAAGGACATCCTTCCTCAGATAAGGACACCAAAACTGCACACAATACTCCAGGTGTGGCCTTGCCAATGCCCTATACAATTGCAGCATAACATTTCTATCCTTATATTCATATCCTCTAGGTATGAAGGTCACCATAGCATTTGCCATCTTTACCAGCTGCTATACCTGCATGCTTACTTTCAGCAGCTGATGCATGCGTACATCAAGGTCTCACTGAGTATCCACCTCTCTCAATTTACACTCATTCAAGTAATAATCTGTCTTCCTATTACTGCTACCAAGGAAATCCTCATATTTATCCACATTGTACTGCATCTGCAATGCATATGCCCACACATGCAGCCTGTCCAAATCATGCTAAAGCATCTCTGCATTCTCCTCACAGGCCACCCTCCCATCCAACTTTGTACCATCCGCTAATCTGGAGATAATACATTCTGTTCCCTCTTCCAAATCATTAATATATATTGTGAACAGTTGGGGTCCTAGCATAGATTCCTGCAGAACCCCACTAGTCACTGACTGCCAATCAGAAAAAGACCCACTTATGCCAACTGTTTGCTTCCTATCCACCTTAAGGCATTACCTGAAATTCCATGTGCTTTAACTCTGTTAACTTTGTCGAAAGCCTTCTGAAAGTCTAAATAAACCACATCCACTGGCTCTCCTTGGTTAACTTTACTAGTTATCACCAGGGCCCCTCAGATCACTCTTGTTATCTCTATGTTTGCCATGTTGCCCCCATTGCCGCCACTCATCCAGTGTGCACCATGTCCTCAGGTTGCATGCAATATCAATTTAAAATATTTTGCTGCCTTGGTGGGGATGGGGAAGAAATAAACCATTTACTATCTAATAACAGTCTCAATATCAGTGGGTGGGAATAACCCAAGATGTTGCAGGCTTTGATGTCAGCCTTTTAATTGATCACAATGTTACCCTTTGATTAACCAAGCAAGTAACAGAGTTCTCGTAAACAGCTGTTTTAATACAAGCTATAGCAAGGACACTGGGAAGGAACAGTTCACATTCCTGTAGCTAGCCTGAGTAACGTATTCCAAGATACAAAGGCGATTAAAATTTTCAAAATCAATTACAAGTAATCAGCATAAACCAATTACAATCACTTTATGCTTGCTTTTTATAATATCCAATCTGCGTGAAAACTTCATAGTATAGTTAATTTTTGTACCTGTGAATCACTCCCATTTTTAAGTTACAAATGTCTGACTTATGTGCTTTGCTAGACTAATGGCCTTGGTGTCTGTCTGTGTAGGCTCTTATGAGAAGACTCTTTGTTTTTCAGCTTTTTTTAAAAATTTGTGCGAATATTAACCCTTTCACCACTCTTCCCGCCAGCAAAATCTTCCAGTCCCACTGAAGTTGACCCCTGCCGCAGTTTCCCCTTGCAAGTTGCCACTGACTTCAGCAGAACTGGAAGATCCTACCAGCAGCCAATAGCAAGCTGCCTCCACCACAGGAAAACTGCCACAGAGAAGGGGGCTGGAAAATTCCAGCCATTGATAGTAAGAGCAAAATGCATCCTGGCAAGTAAAAGGTACTTTGTAACACTTGTACTCCTAGTATGTCAACAAAACAAAAACTGCATCAAAGACACAATTTGTTACTATGACATTCGTATCTGTTATTCATTCTCAAATGAATGGAACACCTACTATTAGCACTTGAAACTCAGCCAAGCATTAATAATCACCACAGCTGTCCAAACATATACTGCTCTCTGGGAAGGATAGAACAGATGTTCATTTCAATTTGAAAGCCGTATTCCAGTCAATCAATGTATGGAAGTAGGTTGTCAGATATTTTGCATAGATTTATAACGACTCTCAAAAACAAGTTTTTTAAAAATCTCATAAACAACTATTTTAATACAAGCTACAGCAAGGACACGGGGATATAACAGTTCACATCCCTGTAACTAGCCAGAGTGGTATATTCCAAGATACAAAGGCAATTAAAGTTTTCAAAATTGATTACAAGTAATCAGCATAAACCAATCACAATCATGTTATGCTTGCTTCATAATAATATCCAAACTGTGTGAAAACTTCATAGTATAGTTCATTTCTGCATCTGTGAATCACTACCATTTTCAAGTTACAAATGTCTGATTGATGTACTTTGCCAGACTAATGGCCTTGGTGTCTGTCTTTGAAGGCTCTTATAAGAGCCTTCTTGATTTTGATTAATCAGTGTTTTTTCCATTTCTTTTGTGTCAGAAAGAATATCATACTAGACTTGCACCAAATGATTTCATTTTGGAAACTAAAAGAAAATGAACAGTGCAGTTTGCTATGATATTTTACTGCCCTCTAGCTTACAAATCCAAGCAGCACTTCACAGCACAATACAGTTCTACTGCGTCTAGCATTATTATTACTGTAGTTGTTTAAACCGCAGGCAGACATGACACCAAAAAATATACAAAAGGGATTCCTGCAGCCTAGTTTGTGGAAATAGTAATGATGTATTAAATCACTGATTAGAACCAGATATGAATACATGCAATGATTTGCAATGTTGTTGGCAGATCCACTGCCCATTTTTAGCATGACTAGAAACTTCTATTGCACCCTCTTACAATTATAGCATCATTTTTGCCATAAAGTGATGGGGTTTCTGACAGCTGATCATTACCTGTCACAATGTTGTTCAGAAACATCCATGCTTTAAATGATTGTGCCGGAATGAAAGTGATGCATATGATTTTTCAATGAAAATTTTAATCCCAGTTGTTTTGCAGCAGAATACTTTTTCCAAATACTTCTGTTTTCCTGTTTGTTCTACTCTTGGATGAATAACTTCACATCAATGCCCCAAGTCCATTCAATTTCTATATTGTGGACAAACAGAGTTTTTACAGACATTTGTAAGCTTGGCAACTGTTTGATCGTGGTGTATCAATCTGGAAACTCCAGTTCCAGCTTTGAATCTTGGTTCCATTTAAGTCAGTACTTTGAAATATCAAAGGTGATAATCATTTAATCATAATTAGTCCAATGCATGACAGCTGGGAATCATCCTGCTTTAATTTACAACAAGTTGCTACAACAGCCAGGAAGAATTCGACGCAATGTCTTACTGTAGCTTATTTACCTCGATTTAATTGCATTTGTTCCCAATGTTCTCTCCTTTTTCCACGAGGCACTGATCTATGGTTTGAATCTGTCCTTACAGATTGACTGATTCTTAACTCTGATTTGTAATTGATCCCAACAGTTTTTTTTCAGATGCAGTGGAATGTACCACACCTGCAACCATTTGTACAGTGGTATGGAGCCACACAAACCAGGAAGTTTGCCTGTGGCAGGTTATCTGATCTTGATCAAGTTGAGAATCAGGAGACTATAATTGGTCTTCTTTACCTCTGAAAATGGAATGGTTGGATTACCCTCTTGCCCTTGATCACTATTCAGTGATCTTTGCTGGAAGGTGCACATGTTTGAACATTGAATAAAAAGCATTCACAATCAAAGAAGCATTCCACTCACAAGTGGACTGGACTTCCCCACCTAGTAGTGGCAGTAAATCTATCAAGACCATGTTAGCAAAGAAAGCAGGAACTTGCATTGGCACAGTGCTTTTCATAATCTCAGGAGATCTCAAAGTGCCTCACAGGCAGCATAGTATTTGTGAACTTTTAGCCACTGTTGCCATATAGGAAAACACATCACCAATTGTCATTACAACCCATTTGGTTCACTAATATATTTTAGGGAAGGAAATCTGCCACCCTTATCTGGTTTGGCCTACGTGTAATACCAAGTCTTCAGCCACAATGTGGTTGACTCTTAACTGCATTCTGAAATTGCCCAACAAGCCACTTAGTCAAGAGCAATTAAGGATGCACAATAAATGCTGGATTTGCCAATGACACCCACATCCCACAAAAGAATAACAAAGACACTCAAGCACTTAGTTGCTTCGTTACTTTCGTTCGCTACGTAAGAATGAAGGGATTCTCCTGGGAAAATCTATTTCCTATTAAGGATATATATTGAACAAAGCTGAGTGAAACCAACAGCAAATATCCCAACAGAACCAACATATTACTAGAGAGACTTCTACACAGCTAAGTTAACACCAGCAATACACATAAAATAGTCTCCACATTGCAATATTTCCATTAGCGCTAACTTTCTGCAACTCCCACTGTCATTATTGTACCTGTGCTTTTTATTTTGAGATGAGTTTCTTTTTGTTTTCAAATACATACTTGAAAATTAGGCTGCACCCTTTTGTATAAAGAAGCCTAATAGCGATAAGTCAGGTGGTCAGTTAATTTTCCAACATGGCAATTTGTGAAATTAAATTTAATGTATCTAGTAATGTGTAGGCTAGTACTGGAAAAATAGCTATGCATTGTTTTAGACTGTTGTAAAACCCAATTGGTTCACTAATGTCCTTCAGGGAAGTGAACGCACTTGGTCTATCCAATCTGGCTTCTAAATGACAGCAGTTGAATATGAAGGGGATGTTTTCAGCCTATCCACCGGCAGAAAGATCAGTCATTTTTTTTTGTTACCCTGCCTGATGTTACTTTACATTAAAATCAACAGTATTTAAAATCAGGCAGAAGGTGGAACAGGCAGTTCATCTATTCTGATCATTTTCCTGCTAGGTAAGTTAAATTAAAATTGTGCTTAATGTCCTCAGGGGATTGTCCTCAACTTGGGGTGAGCAATAAATCTTGCCTTGTCAGTCCTGCCAAATTCTCAAGTATCAATAAATTAAGTCCTTCTCTAATTCCCTTTCCCTCATATCTCTTTTTCCATCATATTTCTTTTCTCCCTTTTATTCTTGCTCCTCTACCTCTCACTTGCTCCATATCTTTCACATTTTACCTCATTGTTGTCTTCATTTTTTGTCTTTCACTTATTGTCCTGAAGAATAGCTTTTAATGCTCATCCTCACAACCCCTGTCTTATTCATCCCACCTCTCTTGTTCATTCCTTTCCCTTGACATTCCACTTCAACCTCCATGCAGTAGGTGATAGTTATTTGTAAGGTAATTTCTTCAAATGAGCATCATGACTTATTGCCATTCTCCTGTCTTTTCCCCATACCCCTGCACATTGTTGCTATTCAAATAATCAACCCTTTTGAATGCCTCGATTGAACCTGCCTGCTCCATACTTCCAGACAGTGCATTACAAACCCGAATCACTTGTTGTGTGAAAAAGATTTTCTCATGTCACATTTGCATCTTTTGCAAAACACTTTAAATCTGTGCCGTCTTGTTCTTGATCATTTTACGAATGTGAACAGCTTCTTCCTATCTACTCTATTCAGCCCCCTCATGATTTTGAACATCTCTATCAAATCTCCTCTTGGCCTGCTTCTCTTCAAGGAAAACAATCTGATTCTCTCTTATCTATCCTCATAATTGAAATTTCTCAACGTTGGAACCATTATTGTCAATTTCCTCTGCATTCTCTCCAATACAAGTACATCCCTCCTATAGTGTGGCGCTCAGAACTGTACACAATTTTCCAGCTGAAGTTTAACTAGTGCCTTGCGTATGTTCAGCATAACCTTTTTTGCTCTTGTACTCTATGCACCTATTAATAAAGTTCAGAATATCATATACTTTATCAACTGTTCTCTCCACTTGTCATGCAGGTGATTCTTCATGTTTGTTTTCCACTTCAGATTCATACTGTAACATTCTGAACACTAATGCTTGTGGCAATAATGGTAGCATTTCTTATACTAATTGTCACAGGATAAAACTGAACAGGTGTCTGAAACTAAGAACTATATTTCAGCCATTTTAGCATGTGAATCACAGGACACCAAATAAAGATTGCCTGTACAGAAGGAGGAGGAAAAATAATTTCTCTCAAAGAATTAATGAACTAAGACTAATTATGTGGCATTTTCAGAGCAGCAGCAACCACATTAATCATATCTTTTCAGATTAGTTGAAATGTTACTGATAACAAATGTCAAGTACTTGATGCTCACATGGAAATCATTAATAAAAACTGCATTACCTGAAAACTGAAAGTAACTGCAGCTACAAAAACATTTTCCTAAGCAAGTGAAACTCTGTATACTGGAAGAATCATACACACTTATTCTGTTGTTATTTAAGCTGTTTCCAAAAAGTAACAAGTCATTTAAGTGTTTCTGGCTTGTGCATTTTCTGACATCTGAAGGTAACATTTCTTGGCTCCATGCAGAACAAACATGCTTCCCTCTCGTGATGACAGCATTCTCTTCCCACTGATGCCATTCTGGCAGTGTCCTTGCTGTTGACTATCAGCCAGCCAGCCAGCCAGACATCTGCAGTCCACACTGAGATGGCGCATAGTGTAACCAAGTCCTCTGAGCTCAGAGTTGCATGAGTTCACCTCCAAGACCATCTGCAATCATGTCAATTAAAGGTCAGCAATCTTCCACTACCACACTTCAGTGACTAGGGAAATCACCTCATAGGAGTACCAGGAGAAGCAATGACACATGGCAGTTAAATACAAGGGGGAATAGTTCAATCTTCTATGTATTATGGAATATGTGAATATATACTATTTGATTGCTATATGCATTATCTGATGGTTTTTATTTCTGTGTTGTCAGAGTGAGGTCAGTGATAAAGGATTTGATTTATTATTGTCACATGTATTGGGAAAATTAGTTTTTATTTAATAGCAAAACATATAGTTCGTGGAGTACAATGGAAATGTAAGGAGTATGAGACTGGTGAATTGGGAATTTTTGGTGAGGTTACTGGGATTGCTCATGATTTACTTGATCTTGTAGAGTCTGGTATAAAGAAATCATTTATGTCAGAACTGTACTGAGTCCGCAGAGGTAACAAAGTTCTTTTATTTACAAAATCCCATCATAACATCCAGAGTGCTCACAATGTGCTACCTACATCAAGAGTACAGGGACTGACACTCCTGTTTAAATACAGGACATGGGGCTCCCTGCTTGGGCCATCAATTAGCTCTCAATTAGAGATATCTTTTATTTATTAAACTCTCAATGAAGGACATCTTTTATTGTCCAACCAAATAAGCTCTCAATTAGAGAGTTCATACTCAAGCAGGCCAACTTCAATTGCCTGATTAAAATCATCACAAGAACTTTCATTCCTTACTGTTCCTCCAATTCCTCCTCATGCGTCTCCACCTCAGCCTGTTGCCTGATAAGTGGCTGTTCCCCCAGAATGACTGCACTATGCAGCATGCTAATAGACAGCTACTCAGCTGATTACTGCAGGAACATTGTTTAAGGATGCCAGTGTTGTGCTTAACAATGATTTTATGGCAGTATGGAACTCATTGTATATCTATTGTACCCATTTGTGTGCATTTTGAATGGCGTCATCAGCCATGTTGTGCATGCATAAACACTGTCACCCAATAGCCAGCCTTTAACTTCCCATGGTAAGTCGAATAAGGACTGGCACAGAATGATGTAATTATAACTGCTACCAGGATTAGGAGAATTAACCTGCGTGA
Source organism: Carcharhinus amblyrhynchos (assembly GCF_965287045.1). Taxonomy (NCBI): domain Eukaryota; kingdom Metazoa; phylum Chordata; class Chondrichthyes; order Carcharhiniformes; family Carcharhinidae; genus Carcharhinus; species Carcharhinus amblyrhynchos. The sequence goes on along the minus strand of NC_137326.1, from coordinate 93,865,917 downwards.
CTTGCTGCCTTTGTGTTTGCACATTAGTTGCACGTTGAGGGAATGAAATTCCATTCTGTTAATGTACATGGCTGAGTTTAGGTAAGATGACTACAAGGCAATGTGCATATAGTTAATCATGGGGAAGCCTGCAATCCACACATGCCCTTGTGTTTGCTCTACTTGGTTGTCTGTGGCAGTAAAGAATGGTGAAAACATTTGTTTCTGTAAAGAGGGCCTCAGTGTCCACAGTTGTGTACAGTATATCACAAACTGTAAATTCTTACTTATATGTTCAGCAAAAGTCTGGAATGAACCAAATACATAAAGTTAAGAGCTATGTTCATCTTGATAGCCACAAACAATGCTGTCTTTGCTTTTCTTTTGAGGTTGCAGTTGGCAGATTTCAGTCATGACATCTTCATTGAGGCATTTTATCCTCACTGAGATTGAGATAAGAGATATGTTTCCTGAAGGCCATCTCTGGTAATGGGATCTGCTGAAAGGCCGCCTTTCCTCCTTCCTGCTCCCTCTTCTAGCAGTTTGTCCTGCTCTTTGTGACTCTCTTAAGTTATGATAAAGAAGCCTCGCCATTCACAAAAAGAATTTGCTTCAGCACAGGCTTTTAAATGACCAAAAATGTACTTCAACGCCTGCCAGATCTTTCCCTGGACAGTATTCAAACTTTAGCAACAAGTGGGAAAGCTTAAAAAAAAGTTGCATTACTGATGAGAAGAAATAATCCTAGCAACTAACTTGCAAGTAATTAATGATTCTTTAAATAATGCTGGTGCTGGATTCCTCTTTTTGCTTAACATTATGTTCAGCTGTAGGAGCTTGAGACAGTGCTAGAACATTGTGTCTGAATAAGAAGCACTGGCACCCAGTCAGCATTGGATTCTGATTTGCATCATTAATTTCCTATTATGCATCCTGCCAGCAGTCATTACATGGGTGCACAAGTCCCTTTACCAAGATGGCACTCAGTGCCATTTCTCTTTACAATCTTTTGTACACACCTCAGATCCGATTGCTGATCTTTATGTATCTACATATCACTTAAAAAGTGCAAAGTGCATGCCCAGTTTAATCCTTCAAAGTATCTCACCATTTTACAGACAATTCTTATATATGTTCACAAAATTTTAGATCTAATTTAATCACCAAAGAAAATCTGCAAAAGTCATTTGTTCGAATCTCTGTGTATATGTTTTCAATTAAAAAAAGAACAAAAAATGCTTTCACTTTCTTAATAAATGTTGGCATTGCTGTTGCAGGGACAGAACTGGCAGATGGAAGTTGTGGGAAGTGTGCGGATTTGATAGGGTGTGATCAACAGCATTGATGCTGAATATTTATGATGCCACACATCTCAAAGGTTAGCTGGACCATTTTCAGAAAGATGTGGAATTTTCCTAGAAAAACATTACTTTTCATTCCCTTTAGTTCTGACTGATGGTCAGGGGGAGTGTGAACAACAGAATCCAAGTGCCAGATGGATTCTTTAAATATCATTTATATGATTTTACAGCAGCATTTATGGAATCTAGAAAATGCATGATCCAATTAATGATGTGTTATCTCATTTGATTTTGAAATTTTGTTGAGAGATTTTTTAAAAATTGCCCCTTCTCAATTTTATTTCTATTCCTACCCTGATGGTACTAAATCTAGTTGTTTTGATTGTTCTCTTACCTTTCACCTAAATCTTTCTCCATGCATGGACCTGGGGTCTATCCTCTCCATGTAGGGCTCCATGTTACATTGGACAAGTGTTTGTGTCCAGAAAGCTCTCAGGAAAAGAAAAGTAAAGTCTTTTTCACTTCTTTTAAACAAGATAAAATACTTCTTCCTTCTTCTTCAGAATGCCCATGTTAGTATTTCTGATTTAAAAAAAATAAGTAATAGAATGTGAATCAATGAATCCTTACAATGCAGAAGGAGGTCATTCAGCCCACTAAGCCTACACCGACAACACTCCCACCCAGACCCTATCCCCCTAATCCCATGGATTTACCCTGCAAATCTTCCTGACTCTAAGGAGCAATTAAGCACAGCCAATCGACCTAACTTGCACGTATTTGGACTGTGGAAAAAAACCAGAACACTCGGAGCAAACTCCACACAACCACCTAAGGCTGAATTTGTACCCGGAACCCTGGTGCTACAAGGCAGCAGTGCTAACCACTTTGCCATTGTGCCACCCTAAATGCCTCCAATTGTTAATTTTCAAAAGGCAATTTCTATTCAGAAAGCATCTTCCACGTTCCCAAAACTTCCCAAAGTGCTTCACAAAGATTCAGTTTTTGTTATGAAAGTGAGAACAACCATGGAAATTAGCTGGTTTTGTTTATAGATTTTACAGTTAACATAAAAAAATCTATAATGTAGTCTTTGTTATCTCTTTATGAGAGAATATTTATTCATTACTAACATGGATGGCTACTTTCTATGTGTGTCAGAAGAGTTGGTTTGACATTTTCTCTTTAATTCATTCTTGAGACATCATTGTTAATGACGCTGACTTTTATTGTCCAGCTGTAGCTGCCCTTGAAAAGGTGGAGGTGAACTTTCTTATTAAACCAACTCAGAGGAAGTGCCTCCACAATGCTGCTGGGTCAAGAAGTTTGGCCAAACAACAATGAAGAAAATGGTGATATATGTACAAGTCAAGATGGTGGATGACTTGGAAAACTGAAAGTTTTATGCTTCCTTCATAAAAGCAAAATACTGCGGATGGTGGCGCTCTGAAATAAAAACAAAACGCTGGAAAAATTCAGCAGGTTAGGTAGCATGTGTGGGAAAAGAACAAAGTTAGTGGTTTGAGTTCAATAACTGAAAAGAGGTAGAAATGTGATGGGTTTTATGCTGTTGAGAAAGTTGGGAGGGGGGTGGTGGGATGGGGGAGGAGATCAGGTAGAACAACATGGAAGGTCAAGGATATTTTAGAGGGTGGGAGAGATTACATATCAAAGCTGTCATGGGGAAATAAAGGCAATAGGAATGGTAACGTTGGTAATAATAAAGTAACAAAGCATTTGTAACTGTTAATTGCAGAATAAAGGTCAACTTGGGAGCAAAAATATGAAAACAAAATACAAGCTGGCACTTGGCCAGAGTGGGTTGGGGTTGGAGTAGTGAGAATCAAAATGGAGGATCAAATTCATGGTCTGATGTTTTGAACTCAATGTTGAGTTTTCTTTGTCCTTCCACTGGATGGAGGTTTGAGAAGTGTTGTCAAAGAAGCATTAGTGAGTTCCTCTTGACTTTATGTGAATGTCATATGTGGACAGAAGTGACACATAAAGGAAATCTACCTCATACAAGTGGGAGTCTGGTTACACAGCTTCCCCTGATGTCCCAGAGGTTTGATTTTAATCTTCTGCATTGCATTGCATTGACTCTTGCCTTACTTGGTATCTTAAAAGTCTTAAATACTACCAAAATAAAATAAGTTATAACATGACACTCCATTTCAAAACAATTGTTGCAGGTTTCTTCTTTACTCTGGTTGTTAGGTTTATTTTCAGTGTTAAAGCGGCACTTTCCCTAATCTACAATGATTGCCCTCCAGCCTTGAACATAGTTTTTACAGTCCAAGTGTAGAAATTAGTTCACTATAAATAGTACCAGAAGTGAACAAACATTCTGGCACAAATTTCTCTCCACATTTCTTCAGAAATGCCTGGGGAAAAGTGAGTGGATCCTCAGGGATCTGACCCAGGGACATGTGCTTGTGCATATAATTCACATAGAATCACAGTCATAATGCAAATTAAGTAAATTTGCAAATGCCACCAAGTAGAAGGGGCTATGAACTCCAAGAAGGCAATGAAAATCTCAGAGAGAGAATTTAATATGGAATGCCCCTGGGCGGACCAATGGTGATTGTAACTCAAGTGTGGACAAATGCAAAATGTTGCGTATTAGAAGTAACATTAGAAGACTTGTGGAATTGAAAGACCTCAAGTGACAGTAGTTGACTCATCACTCGCTGCCAAAAGGTTTGAGTTGCCAATAGACAAAGTGGATGCTGGGTTACATTTCCATATGAATGGAGCTCAAACAATCAAAAGCATGGCAAAGATGTAGACTGCCCTGGGTTGTCTAAGAAGGAGAGCGGTGAGCCATTCTGTTTGCCACAAGAACAGAGGGCCATCCAGTGCTTAAATATAATGCAGAGGAAATTAATAAGGCTGATCCCCAGAGGGATGAGCTATGAGGCACAAATTGACAGGTGAACACAAAAGGGACATATGAGAAGGCATGTTTATAGAAGTGCTTAAAATGCTTAATGGGATGGAGATCATACTTGCAAACAATACTTTCCTACACGCCATGGCTGTGAGACAAATTTAGAACAGATGTCATGACATTACTCTTTTCACAGCTGTCAGCAAAGGTGGGTGGGCTCGTGCACTGAACTTATTTAAGAAGATGGTATCATGAGAAGGCATTGATATTGGAGAATGATGAGGCCAAGGGGCTGAAGCACCATCTTTATCTGACTAATGACCTTGCAGAGGCGAGTTGGGGGTAACCCCTTGGTCTTTTTACAAGGATATATCATAAATGTTAACATGTACACAAGGTGTAGTAGTGCAAATGAAAAATACTTTACTTGACTTTTGTACTTTCAAAATTCAGTGTTGTTAGGCCACCAAAGGAGCTGTTACTTTTCTTTAAGGCATCTTATTTGATTTTCTCCAGGAAACTACAGATCTCTGGCCACCAAGCACATGTAATGAAGATTTTATTATTAGTTCAGTTAGGACATATATCTTAGCCCAGAATGTAATAAATAATTTTAAGAAAAAAGACCAATGGAAAATTATTTTTGCACAGAAATTAGTTTGCAGACATCACAGACTGACTGCGTGCTTGCAAACTGCATACAAATTTTCATTGCTATTTTATTTGCTGAAATATAATATACTTCTCTAGAATTTTAGTCATGCTGAAGATGGAATGATTATATCCCACGGGGTACAAAACCAATTACAGGAATTTTATGAAAAATTATATGTGACAAAAAGCTTTCAATTTAAGGTAATGTGAGCAGTTGTAAATTACAAATTGTTAAATGAATGACTGTGACAATAAAAATAACTTCTATACATTATATCCAATGGCAAGAACCTACTTTATTACACACCAGATGGAAGAAAAATTATAGAGTGTAATTAAGCCAGTATATATTTTGCGATTAAGGATTGAAAGCCAATCAACATAATCACCTATTTTTAAAATGTTATCAATTCCAAATTGTGGGCACGATTTTATTCAGATGACTAAAATCCACAGAAAACTGATATTAGAATATCAGTGCAGATTGACTTCTATCAGGTAGTGACACATCTCAGGCTGAAAGAACAACACTTTCAGTCACCATTTAACACCCAGGAACAATTTAATCTGCCATACTGGCTAACTCCCTAACATGTGCTATGTGATCATCAGCCACTACCGCCCCACCAGGTCAGCTAATCCAACATGTAGCGTGGAGTGTACCTTACAGAATCTGAATACAGACCTAATGGTTAACATTGCTACCTCACAGATCCAGGAATCCGAGTTCAAATCCGATCTTGGGTGACTGTCTGTGTGGTGTTTGTACGTTCTCCCTCTATCAGCATGGATTTCCTCCAGGTGTTCCAGCTTCCTCCCACAGTACAAAGATGTGCAGGTTAGGTAGATTAGCTATGCTAAATTGTCTCTCGTATCACAAAACGTGTAAGTTAGATACATTAGCCATATAAATGTGTGGGGTTATGGGATAGCGTGGGGGAGAGGCCCTGGGTAAAATATACTGTCAGAGAGTTGGTGCAGACTCGATGGGTTGAATAGCCTCTTCTGCACTGTAAGGATTCTATAATATCAAATACCCAAGTCTGCACATACACAATCAGCTACAATCATGACACCCCAGTCTTATTAGCCCAAAAACATGCTCATGAGTATATGTAGCTTCGACTCCATCCCTTAATAAGCAAACCACAATCAATTTTGCAAACAAGCTTAACAAATCGTTATTTCTCTAATTCACTTGAGTAAATGAATTTCTTAAATTATGAATTTCAGGGTAAGATCAGTACTTCACAGTCCAATATAACTTCAGTCTTTAGTGTTTCTGGAACAGTTATTTCTCCATCAATATTTAACTGTGGCATTCCTTGTGATAATCATAAGTATTGTAACAGTGAGGGGGAAAACTTGAACTCTTTTATTTTCTCAACATCTGCCCATAAACAGTGTTATTTTGATTTCTGAAATAGGCTGTGGCACGTTTCTCCAAATCCTTTGTTTGTGAGGTGAATTTTTAAAGTGACTCATAACAAACTCTTTTTTAGATTTAGAAGTATAATTTATACATACATCCAAATCCAAGAGTTGGTCACAGCTTCATACGCATATACAACAAAAGAAGATAGGAAAGAAGAGTTCTTACAAGGACGAATAACTTAACAGAAATGGATATCAGTTCACATGATTGCCAGAGTCTAGAAAGTGAAAGTCCAATGAGGGTTCCTTCTGGAGGAGTTAATGTTCTCATAGATTCAACTAACTGAAGCAGGAGTTACAGACTTCTCTTTAAGTTGATGGTGAAGCAGTGGGATGAGGTTAATATACAGAGACCTAGTCCGTTCAGCAGACAGTGGCAGAAATGTTCCCAGGAAACAGACTTGGAGAAGGCTTGGACTTGATTTCGGCTTTGGTTAGGCTGGAGTCTGGATCCTGGAGTCCTACAATGGTGTTTGCAGGCTGGAGGTTAAACAGCAAGCTGAGTTGCAAGTCTGGAAATCTAACATTGAAACTTTAAAGGATAGGAGCTTTGATCATGTAATGTTGCCCATTAATGAGTCAGTTGCAGGCTAACAAGCAGTTCTAGTCAAAATTCATTGTTCATCTCAGGAGATTTACCGTTGCAATTAGTGTTTCTGAATGTCCAATTGGCTCTCCCTTTCTTATGGGACCAGACTGGGAAGACATCATCTGCTAGTCTTTGGTTGATTGTAATGTGTCCTCGCAAAGAAAGGTATGAGATTCCACAACGATGAGGATTGAACTTTGAACTTGTAACTGCTGTTGGAAATTTCAAGAAACTGTAGCCACCTGTGAATAATGTAACTGTAGCAGCCGTCGTTTGGTTTAACAAAGTGCACTTTCTATTAAGCATAAAAGTAAGTTTTGATTTAAATAGTTTATGATCTCTTTTATGTCTTCGGAACATGACTATATGTAATTCAAGACTTCTCACTGATCCAATACAATTGCTTTCTCATGTACTTGCAAACAACACAAACAAAAATTTGAAAATCATGAAGGCAGCGTTCGACATAGACCGTTTTTGTTTTGAACGTAATTACAACTCATAAAATGTCACATCAAGACACATGTTTTGTGTCAAGATTTGTTGTTTTTCAACTTAAAATCACAAAGTTAGAAACCACAAATCATTGCTCGACTTCATATTTTGTTACGACATCATGCCGAATCTTCATATCACTTTGGTCCTCTTTCAAGCTGAGTCTGCCTGCTGTTCCAGGAACTCCGGTCGCTACATCAGACAGTATTGTTGTTCCCTCTGGAAATGATGATTTCCCTGCTGGATAGCAAGCTGTCTCCCTGTCATCAACATCACTGGACTGGACTTCTGGATTGCTGATATCAGCTTTGCCAATCCCTAAATCTGATTCATCTGCTGCTGTGTCTTTGTTACCATGAAAGAGGACAGGTGAAGAATTTCTGTCATGTAATACTCCTGATAACTGCCCAGTCACATTGTTTCCACTCTTGGTGATGACCATGTATGGCTTGGATTAAAATGGTATATACTTCTTAATCAGGCTCTCCATTTCAGCATTACTAGAAACTGTCACTCTCCCAGTTTGTAGTCCGCATAACACTTTGCAACTGCCTTTTTCTCTGCATCATGACCTTGAACCTTCTGATCGACACTGATGCCCCTCGGCCCTGACATCTTGGTGTATATTTTCCATCCAAATAGCAGCTCAGCTGGGTTCTTTCCCATCATAATGCATAAAGTTGCTCTATGCGTGGTCGCACATGACAACAATGTCTCTTTCCAATCTTTGCCTTTTATCACTGTATCCCAATACACGTGAGAATAATAAATCAAATTAAAATTTCAGGCTGACGGTACTGGCAACACTGATTGATCCGATCAAATGGTTCAATTCTTTGGATTGCAGACCTGTCAGATCCCAGCAGGTGCCATGATGCAATTCTAAGTGTCTCCGTATTCATCCTTGTCCCCATTGTAACATTTCAGGCTGAAAGGACAAAGTCACAGATTTAATTGTAGGTTTAACATGCTGGCTAACTCCCTAATATTTCAGTTACTCCTTCTCTTTCCTCCACCAGTTTCATCAATCCAGGTGACCCCATACATAGTCCAGAATGTACCTTACAGCATCTTATCCAAGTACCATATATTATCTAACACTTGAATTGTCACAGCTATTATGATGATTGGCAGATGCACTATCTACACAACAATATATTTTTTCTATGCATGTCAGTTTTCAAACCTTCAAACACATAACTTAAAATTTCTTGTGATAGGAATCTGTTCCAATGATAGGAATCTGTCCCTGTGACATTGAAGCTGAAGTAAATGATTTATAAATTCAGTTTTGCCCATTTTTGGGTGCATGGGGTGAGGAGTGAGGATGGAGGAGGAAGGGTCAATCCTTGTACCTGCATGGTAAGGCTTAGTTGCACCAAATATTTGGACCCCTTCACAATGAAGCCAGCGAACTGCAAACAGTAACAAAATTTCCAGGGGAATTAATTTGATTGCAGGAAGCATATATACTTCAAATAATTGAAAGATGCACTTCTCTGCATTATGTCCTTAGTAATAGCATCCTTTCACTTGATCTCCTTGTCTGTTTCACCTGTTCAATGATCATAATTGAGCTTCATTCCTTTAAACCTCAAATAATCTTCTGACATTTTCTCCCCAGCTGCTCATTGACCATCCTCTTGTCTAATCGTTGCACTCTCTCAATTTTCATCACTACTCATTCTGTGCTTTATCATTTAAAGCATCCTCATCTGATCAAGGGAGTGTCATTGTCCTTTCATCTGGGGTTCTTGCACTTGCACTCAATCATCAGGTTCATTTCTCTCAATGTCTAACTTTAAGCTGCGTCACACTTTTTGTCATTGGCATTTCCGACAGAATCCACTATAAAGCATGCTAATCAACCTGTTCATATTTTAATGCATTTGATTGATTGCATGCAACCAATATGCTGATGTTTCTGATCGCTAGAATTAACGTTATTATTCTGCAAATTAAGAAAAAGAACTGTGGGTCCAGAACTTCCATTCCATACCCAGGAGACACAACAGAAGATGCACAACAGAAGGGGCAGCCCCCAGAAATTTTCATGCAAGGACTGCATGGGAATTGACTGGGAGCTTTGAATTTCCAATGTGCAATTACCCTGTACTGGGAACCATCTGATACTCTACATTAAATTACAGAAGTCAGATGATTCATGCTCTCTTAGCAGAAAAATTACCCAGGTAAGGTCAGAACTATTAAAATCAGTTCCAACTCCTAAGTAACGATATTAGTGAAGCCCTGAACCCAGCTTGCACTTGACCCCTCTCAACTACACCTGACCCTTGTGACTAGCCCTGCAATCTCTTGACTGTCAATCCTGCTCACAAATGCAAATTCTCCAAAGCTTCCTCCCATCTCTCCCTGGAGCAAAACCCCACATTGAACAACAAACATTGTTTCCTGGGCTGTCATTGATCTCATCTCCTCTTGAGAACTTTCCTCTGAAGTCTTCAACTTAATAGTCCCCCAACCCTGAACTGCTCACTTCCACCTCTTTCCGAAATTCACAAAGGACTGTCCTGATTGACACATCAACATGTCCTTGCCTCACTGAGCTAATTTCTTCCTATTTTAATTCTACTTTTACTCTTGTCCAGCCTCTTCCTACCAGCATCTGTGACTCTTCCGAGGACCTTCAGCATTCTAATTGTTTCCAGTTTCCTGGCCCTACCAATCTCCCTTTCACAATGGATGTCCAAATCCCTCTATGCTCACATTCCCTATCAGGATAGTCTGAGCGCTCAGCTTCTTCCAAAGGCCCAATCAGTTACTATTCACAACTATCCTCATGCATGCGGCTGAACTTGTTCTCACATTAAGCAACACTTCCTTCCACGATACTCACTCCTTCCAATTAAAAGCTGTTGCAAATGACACCCTCATGGACTGTGGCCATGCATTCCTCCTTGTGGGATATATGGATTTTTTATTGTTCCAATCCTATTTAGACCCCTGTACTCACTTCCTTTTCCAGTGGATTGATGACTGTACTGGTGCTGTTTCCTTTTTTTGACCTGAACTGGAAAATTTCTTTGGGAGGAGTCTTCCCGTCCTACCTATCCCAGGAATCGTAGTGGGCAGGGGGCGAACAATGGAAAGGTCCTTTGATCTCGATCAAGATTTTCCAATTTTGGGGTGAGCGCGGCCAAAAAAATCCCACACTTTGACTTTGCTTCCACCTTTCTCTTAGCTCCACGCAATGTACCTCTGCTTCTTCCCTTCCCCTACGTGACTTCTCTTTTTTCATTTCATAGACTATCAACCAGCAGTCACTAGAAGCTCTCTAACACCCTCGGCCACCTTGACTACACTTCCTCACACTCCACCTCCTGTTTTTAGTTTTGAACCCCAGAATCTGGCATATTTTGCTTTTGTATCTGCAAGAGTAATTTTGACTTTGTGCAATTGTATAAAATGGGTGGCAACAAATGGGCAGCCTGTATTACTGAAGTAAATTAAAATTGTAAACAGAAGAGATGTAAAAGCAGTTACCAATTTGGTGACCCTTGATTTACCATGTCACAATAACCACCAACGTGTCAGATTTTATCTTCCTTAAAGGATAAAGGAAAATAACTTGGCTACAATGAAGAATTGCTGCAGCCTGCAAAATCCACCACACCAGCTCTGTACCACAATTGCACACTCTCTGTTGCCTCACACAACAGACCTGAGCTAACTACATGCTCAAAATAGCAGTGATCGTAACTGAGTCCAAAAATAATCAAGAACTCTTGCTTATTGCACTTAATTTCTGAGTTGTTTAATGAAATCAAGAGCAAAGAAAACAATCTTTAATGCAAAGAACAGTTATAAAAATATAATTTACTCAGAAAAATAATGGAGTAAGTAAAGCGGCAATATGGTATTTATTATTATTTCCTGATTGCATTCATTCTGGTCAGGACATAATATATCATTTCCAGAGACTATGTTTACACAGTAAGCTAAAGAGCACAATGAAAACTATTACCTTAAAAAGTAAAACAAAACACAAAGGAAAATACAATTGAAAATGAGACTGTACCTTTTGAAACAATGGAGTCATTTTTGTTGGAATTAAAATTAATATTGTCTTATTCATTCACAGCTGTTGTATCCTTCTGTGTTAGCATCCAAGGGATAATCATTTAACTGTTTAAAGCTGCAGTAATTTGGCTGATGTGATGGCACAGGAAATTACAATATCAACACTTAATTGAACAAAGGGAAGGGGATCACATCTGTGCTTCCCATACTGAGATTTCAATTTGAATCATGCTCCCAACATTTTCATACAGGACTGAAAGGTAAAATGAGAGGAACTAGCATCAGTTGAGTTCTTTCCAACACTGGTCAACTTAGGGCTTCTTCTGAGCCGACTCCTTCCTCACAGTTATTACAACAGGAAACGTGAAGAGAGAAAATAATGAGAAAAGAAGTGATGATATTTTTTAAAAATGCAGCACCTTTCCTTTGGCTGGATGTAATGGTCATTTAATTTAATTTACATTCCCCCCTCCCTGCAACCCCCTAGATTGAACTCAATCTAGTGAATTTTTCCAAGGCTTTTCCTTAGGGTCTTTTCTCTGTCAATTCCATTCTAGCTAATTCTGGCTGCCCAATGACATATTTTTCAGAAATGTAGTTTTGCTAACTTAGCCACAAAGTTAAATAATTAATATTATACCACTTGTCAGCAATAACTTCAAGTTTGAAGGTGGAATAAATATTACTTTCATGCATAAAAGCAAATTGCTGCGGATGCTGGAATCTGAAACTAAAACAGAGCTCTGACAAAGGGTCATCCAGACTCGAAACATTGGCGCAATTCTTTATCCACAGATGCTGTCAGGCCTGCTGAGATTTTCCAGCATTTTTCAATATTTTTGTGGATGCTGCTTCGTAATATCTGTTGCTATTTTCTTTGAGAAACCACTGTGGTTTCAGTGAATATATGTCTGGTTAAGATGTGTTGCAGCAAACTAGTTTCATTCCCTCAAATGTGTAATTAGTATCTGAGAAAGCATTATGCTTACATCAGATCTCCACTCAATAAGTGTGAATGGGGATTTTTTTACAAGAATCAGTGCTAGATCAGATGTGTTTTTTTCAATTTTGTCTTCTTTTGCAGCAATTATTCACAATATGGTTCCTCTGGTGTATGCTGCCCCTTTTATATGAACCACTTAATTGATAGGCAGTCTGACCCATGGATTGACCACTTGTTGATAGGCCATCTGACCATGGAGGCTATCGCAGCCAGGCCTAATACAGTGCTAACCTGTAGTCCAAATATATGCTGGTCAATAATCAGGAGAAGAAAGACTGTCTGCCTTGCCCCTTCTTTAGTCAAAGGTGTTGAATTCAATGATGTCAATGATGTCAGTATCTCAGCTGCTGCTCTGCAAACTTTGCACATGCAGATCAGAAACTGAACCTTCTACTCAGTGTCATGCCAACGGAATCATTTACCCATTAAGCCATTTGAGGAGCTTGAGCACAATTTTTGCTGACAAATGAGGTTTCTTTTTCAATTATTAAGAAATCACCAAAATAAATGGTTCACTGAAATCTCATTTCTGGACTGGAATTGTTTTCATTAGTTGACATTTCATATTTTTAGCAAAGTTATTTCCTTATCTACAATACAAACAGGGGTTCAAAGTTAAATCCATTACACACGTTATGCAGTGAACATGTACAATGATTGAAGTTTTTGAACTTTTTTAATACATTGTCTTAAAGAAAATGTTGAAAATTGCCATGCTTGAAATTTGTTCTTTTTATGAATAATAACATGAGACAGGCATCAGTTTTGTTTTTGATATATAATAACATTGGAAGAAGTTGTTCCGCAATTACATTTCTTGCAATTTTGCTGTTTTATAGATTGACTCTCATTACCATTTGCAAAGACTCCCCGTATCTGAATATTATATGGCATTTGTTTTGAAAGGGTTTATCTATTTATGTTCAAAGTTTATTTCCCCAAATAAGATGGTGGGAGACTATGTTTATCTTGGTGGCTCATCTAGTTAAGGCAATGGAGCTACACAAACTAACATAACCACCATTGAGTTGGCTAAACTTAGTTGTGGTGGCATGGTGGCACAGTGGTTAGCACTCTTGCTGACATCAAATTGGCGAGGTATGAAAATTTAGTGAAGGGAGAAGATCTGTCGAGGGGTTGTTTAATAATATAATTTATTTAAATGAATGTAAATCAGGAAAAGATTGCAATTGTATGGAAAGTATGCTGCAAAATAAATATATAGTGTGGAATTATTGGTTAAGAGATTAATAAATTTAATCTTTTCCGTAATTTAGAGTATCAGATGCCAATTAAGCAATGTTTAGTCAGGACTGATTCTTTTGTTTTGTTAAAACTTGAAATCTTGTTGTGTGGTTCCTTTCATTTGGTAATTGGAGTTCAAAACTGTTCTAAAATTATTTGTTACAGATCATAAAATTGGCATCCAAATATAGCAAGTAATTTGAAAGGCAAATGATACATGTGGATTTTTTTTTACAAGAATCAGTGCTAGATCAGATTGTTTTTTCAATTTTGTCCTCTTTTACAGCAGTTATTCACAATATGGTTCCTCTGGTGTATGCTGCCCCTTTTATATGAACCACTTAATTGATAGGCAGTCTGACCCATGGATTGACCACTTGTTGACAGCCATCTGACAATGGAGGCTATCGCAGCCAGGCCTAATACAGTGCTAACATGTAGTCCAAATACATGCTGGACAATAATCAGGAGAAGAAAGCCTGTCTGGTACATTTGCCTTTATTGTAAATGCATTAAAATATAAGCATAATAAAGTCTTATGGCAATCATATAGTGCTTTGTTTAGACCAAGCCTGGAATACTGTATACGTGTTTGGTCTCCTTACTTAAGGAAGGATATATTTTCCTCAGAGGGGATTGACACAGGTTCTTTCCTGGTTCAATTTTTATGAAAAATGATTGTGTAAAACAGGTCTACATTTACTGGAATTTGGATAAGTGAGATGTGATCTCTTTAAATTGTATGAAATTTTAGAAAGCTTGCTGTCAGGCTAAACACTGAGATGGCAGTTCCACTGGCCAGAGATGGTAGAACCAGGGATCAAAGAGCCATATTTTAAGATGTTGATGCACTGGAGTTGGGGTGGGTGGGGGGTTGGCCAGTCCCGGAGTCCACAGGAAATTTGTGCATGTCTATCTGTCATTTTTTAAATTCATTTGTGGGATGTGGTCATCACAGGCTAGGCCAGCATTTGTTGTCCATTCCTACTTGCCCTTGAGAAGGTGATAGAGAGCTGCCATCTTGAACCGTTGCAGTCCTGAGGTGTAGGTACACCACCGTGCTCTTTGGGAGTGGGTTCTGGGATTTTGACCCAGAAACAGTGAAGAAATGGTGATATATTTCCAAGTCAGGATAGTGAGTAACTTGGACTGGAATTTCCACGTGGTGGTATGTATCTGCTGTGCTTGTCCTTCTAGATGATAGTGATTGTGGTTTTGAAAGGTACTACCAAAGGAACTTTGGTGAATTCTTGTAGATGGTAAAAATAACTACTATTAGTTGTCAATACTGGAGGGATTGAATATTTGTGGAAGGAATAGCGATCAAGTGACTGTTTTGTCCTGATGAGTGTTATTGGAGCTGCACTCATCCTGGCAAGTGGAGAACATTCCATTATACTCCTGACTTGTGCCATGTAGATGGTGAACACACTTTGGGGAACCAGGAGGTGAGTTATTCGCCATAGGATTCCTAACCTTTGACTTGCTCTGGCAGCCACAATATTTATATGGCTAATCCAGTTCAGTTTTTGGTCAATGGTAATCCTCAGGATGTTGATAATGGGGATTCATTGATGGTAATGTCATTGAATATCAAGGGATGATGGTTAGATCCTCTCCTGTTGGACGTGATTATTGCCTGGCACTTGTGTTGTGTGGATGTTACTTGCCACTTGTCACCTGAAGCCTGGATATTGTCCAGGTCTTTCTGCATTTGAACATGAACTGCTTCAGTATCTGAGGAGTCATTAATGGTGCTGAACATTCTGCAGTTATCAGCAAACATCCCCACCTCTGACCTTATGATGGAATAAAGGTCATTGATGAAGCAGCTGAAGGTGGTCGGGTCTAGGACACTACCCTAAGGGATTCCTGCTGTGACATTCTGGAACTGAGATGATTGACCGCCAATCACCAGAACCATCTTCCTTTGTGCCAGGTATGACTCTAACCAGCAAAGATTTTTATTCCTGATTCCTAGTGCCCCTTGATGCCATACTGGTAAAATGCTGTCTTGATGTCAAGGGCAGTCACTCTCACCTTACCTCTGGCATTTAGCTCTTTTGTCTATGTTTAAGCCAATTCTGTAATGAGGTCAAGAGCTAAGTGATCTTGGCAGAACTCAAACCGAGCACATTATTGCTGAGTAATTACCACTTGATAGCACTGTTGATGATACCTTTTATCGCTTTACTGGTGATCGAGAGTAGACTGATGGGGTGGATTTGTCCTGTTTACACACTTCTGTGTAGATGCTGATTCTGTAACTGTCCTGGAACAGCTTAGCTAGGGGTACAGCCAGTTCTGGAGCACAAGTCTTCAGTACTATTATTGGAATATTGTCAGGGCCCAGTGCCTTCTGTCATTTCTTGATATCACATGGAGTGAATCAAATTGGTTGGAAACTGACATCTGTGATGCTGGGGACCATTGGAGGAGGCTGAGATGGATCATCCACTCGACGCTTCTGGCTGAAAATTGTTGCAAATGCTTCAGCCTTATCTTTTGCACTGATGTGCTGGGCACCTCCATCATTAAGAATAGGCATATTTACAGAGCTGTCTCCTTCAGTGAGTTGTTTAATTGTGCACCACCATTCACATGCCATATGTGGCAGCACTGTAGAGCTTAGCTCTGATCCATTGATCTCAGATTTGCTTAGCTCTATCTATTATTTACTGCTTATGTTGTTTGGCATGCAAGTCATCCTGTGTTGTAGCTTTATCAGGTCGCTGCCTCATTTTTTGGGGTTTGCCTGGTGTTGCTTCTGGCATGCTCTCCTGCACTCTACATTGAACCACAGTTGATCCCCTGATTTGGTGGTAAAGGTACAGTGGGATTTATGCGGGCCATGAGATCACAGATGGATGCGCAGTTTATTGCTGTCCAAAGTCTATCCTATTTAGCACGGTACCTAAGTAGTGCCACACAACAAAATGGAAAGTATTCTCAATATGAAGACAGGACTTCATCTCCACAAGAACCATGCAGTTATCACTCCTACTGGTACTGTCATGGGCAGATGCATATGTGATAGGCAGATTGGTGAGGAAGAGCTCAAGTATGTTTTTCCCTCTTATTGGTTCCCTCTTCACCTGCTGAAGTACCAGTCTAGTAGTTATATCATTTAGTCTGCCATGGTACTACTGAGACAGTCTAGTGATTACATTCTGTGCTCTTGCTACCCTCATTGCTTCCTCCACATGGTGTTCAATATGGAGGAGTACTGATTCATTAGCTGAGAAGGAATAGTACATGGTAATCAGCAGGAGGTTTCCTTGCCCAAGATTAACTTGTTGCCATGAGACTTCATGGGGTCCAGAATTGATGTTGAGGACTTCCAGATCAACTCCCTCCCAACTGGCATTGTGCTGCCAGCTCCGATGATTTTGTCCTGCTGGTAACACAGGACATACCCAGGAATAGTGATGTCTGCGACATCATCTGTAAGGTATGACTATGACTATGTTAGAATGTTGCTTGGTCAGTCTGTGATACATCTCTCCAAATTTTGCTCAAGCCCTCAGATCTTAGTAAGGAGGACTTTGCAGTCTTACCATTGTTGTTTCCAGTGCCTCGGTCAATGCCAGGTGGCCTGTCTAGTTTCATTCCTTTTTTGTTCTATTTGTAGTAGCTGAATACAACTGAGTGGCTTGCTAGGCCATTTCAGAGGGTTGACTTGCACATAGGCCAGGTAAGAATGGTACATTTCCTTCCCTAAAGGGTATTAGTGAGCCAGGCAGGTTTTTAATGACAATTGACCATGGTTTCATGGTCATCATTAGACTTTTAATTCCAGATATTTTATTGAATTTTTAAATCTGCAAGGGTGGAATTTGAACCCAGGTCCCCGGAGCATTATCCTGTGTCTCTGGATTACTAGTCAAGTGACAGCACCACTGTATCACTGCCTTCCCTTTAAATACAATCATTATATTAGCATATTATTTCCAAGTTTCTGAATCAATTAGGTTGAAACGGGTGTGATAATGACCCACATATGCCAAATTTACTCTAGTATTGCATGGGGCACTGTGAAATTTGATGGATTCTGGAGCTCAGACCAAGATAAATGGAGTGTACACTCTCAAAGTCTGCACTTTTTTTGTGATGCTGGGGTCTATAAGAGTCTGCAGGGAGACATTGCTTCTTCCTGATAGGAGGGAGAAGCCTCCCAGGGAAATCGAGAAGGCATGGCTGGAGCTGGTCAGAATCAAGTGTGTGGCACCAGAATCATGGATTCATAGTCAAATGTGAATGAATAGATCAAGCAGTGCAAGGAGGGTGAGTACATTGGGCACATTCACGTACATTCTAATGCATGTATTACCCCAATCCACTCTGCATTCACTAGGCTACTCCACCACATCACTCCTCACAATGGCTTATCTTGCCAGTACGTCCATCCTTCTCTGCCAATAAGCCTGCTCATGTCTCCAACTTTCCATCCACCACTGACATTCATCCCCATCTTTATTCAACACCCAAGTATCTTTCTCATAGTGACTCACAGCAAATGCGCTTCATTCATCTGTTCAGCAAATATTGTTATTTTCACTGATGCTCATCTTCCCTCTTTGCCTCTCTCTTGCGGAGTGCCAGCCCTCCGAAAAGAAGCCTGTTGTTGCTGCAGCTGTCGGTGTTCTGCCTATAGAGGCTATTGTTACTGCTAATCATATTGATGCTCTCCTGACATCCAAAGTTAAACAGCAATAGCAAAAGTCATGCTGATCTGACAAATCCAATATTGAAAATGGAGATTGACAACAACTTCAGCAAGAACAGCCAACATTAAAGGCACTATGGGCCCTACATTACCATCCAGTTGCACCCATTTTTGGGTGCAAGAACTTAGTAAAGTCGAGCATGAAGTGAGTAGCGTGATTCACGTTCAGCTCCTTGCCGGTTGCCCCTTTACCAAGGTTCAAAAATGCCCGCAATCAGGACCGCGCCTGAAATGGGTGCGACAGCCATTTAAACGCATTCGCGTGCATTTAAATTGACTTAATTGGCTGCATGCCCAACTTTACCAGCACTTCCTCCTTTACCACCGTGTTCACCCATCCAGAATCGGCATGAAACAGACATGCTCCATAAAAGTCCAATTCGGGTGCTCCAGTTAGTGAGGAGATAGGTGCTGAGCGTCCAACAGCTCTCTGCTTGACATCAATTGGGCGGGGAGGGGGGTGGGGAGAGGGAAGGGGGCCGGAGGTGGAGGAGGGAAGGGGGTGGGGTAAAAGGGGGATCTGCTGCCACTCTGCTTGTGATCAGTGGGGAGGAAGGGGGTCCATTTCCACTCTGCCTGAGATCAGTGGAGGGTTAGTGTGGTCCACTGCCACTCTGCCTGAAATCAGTGGGGAAGAAGGGATGTCCGCTTCCACTCTGCCTGTGATCAGTAGGAGGGGAGAGGGGGGGTCTGCTGCCACTCTGCCCAAGATTGGTCTGGGTGGCAGGGGTGTGGGGGAGGATTAGGGGGTCAGAAATGTTGTGGGGGTAGGGCAATGTCTCAGGGCCAGGGGAGGCATTATCCTGCCCGAGAGGGATCTGGCAGGAGAGCTGCAATATCTTTTTTTCTGCACATACGCAGATGGAGGCTCAATTGGAGCTGCAGGGTTTCAGACGAGTTAGGCCCCGCCCACAGGGTTCTGCAGCGCGATTTAGAATTGCTGCTCTTTTTTTCAGGCAGAGTACATATGGGGCCACCCCAGAATGGGTCTAATAGTCAAATGTGAAACACTCCCAGTTTCAAATCCATCCAGCACTTTGAATCAAAATGGTAAAATAGAGCCTTATATAATAAAACATTCCACGACACTTCAGATGTACAAATTTTCGAATTGCGGTAACCTGTCTGCGCAAATACTGTGAAAAAAGCTTTTCACACAATCAGGCAAGAAAGCAGCTTTGAGATTTCAGTGCTTATTGTCACATTATCCTGTCAGCTCCTCACATTCTCGCATTATTGTGTTTTGTCTTGTTTTCACTGGTGACTTCCAGAAAGCTCAAAACCTGTGCAGTCACAGTTCCATTCCAAAGGTTATGTTAATATCTTTGTAAATGAATGATTGATGTACTGAACCTCAAAGCTGTCTCTTCCAAGGAATTTGCTCATGTGCAGTCTAATGCGCTGTAGTCAAATGCAGAAGTCAATGACATGGAGCTGGTAACCTGATATGCCGGGCCTGACTTTCGTGTCAGAGGCAAGAATTAACAGACTGGACTAATTCCATCATTTTGATGCTGCCTCTGCCTGAAGATTATTGGGAGGTGGAATTTTTCAGCTGGCCTGTAGACGGCTAGTCAGAGATGGAAATAAAAGAGTCCTGCGCAGAGGAAGCCATCATCCTCCCGAAAAAGGCCTCAGCTTGGTGTTTCCAATGCAATCAATGGCTTACCTATATAAATGCAAAATACTGTGGATGCTGGAATCTGAAACAGAAACAGAAAATGCCAGAGAAACTCAGCAGTTCTGATAGTATCTGTGGAGAGAGGACAGAGCCAATGTTTCAAGTCAGGATGATATTTGAACCTTCTGACTGCTTAGTCCTCCTCATCATCATGCCCCCCCCACTTATGCTCTGACTCACCACTCTCATCATCATACCACACTCTTCATGAATTGAATTTGGAAGCCTAATAATAACAATCGGAAGACCTTGAAGAGCCCATAAAACTCCTCAAATAAACAGATGGACTCCTTAGCCTTCTAAACAAAGTCAAATGTAAAATGAACAGGTAGTTAAAAGCAGCTAAAAGCCCATACATTTCCTAAGTAAACTAATAGACTTCAGAACTGTCTAGACTGAATACTTAAAAACAACAGGAATATTTAAAAGCTTTACACATTGTTATCTTACATGGTTACCCTTTCATTACTGTGTAATGCAGTCTATTTTCTTATCCATTAGATTAATTTTTTTAATTAATTGAAACACATTTCCACATTTAGAAAGTTGGTCTTTTATTTGACAGATTGCCAATTGGCAAAAGTAACATCCATGCAAACACATTGAGAGTGATCTTACCAGCTCGTCACGTCAGTTGATCAATGTGGCAAGCCAGTAAGATTGGATAAGAAGCAAAGTTTGGACCTAGTTTTTGCCTCTTGTGATGTCACTGGGCCTGTTCTGCCACCAAAATCAGCTTTGTAGGGCGCAAAGCCAAGTTCAATATTCAGAACTTAATTTAAATATAATTAGTGAGTCCTAGTCACGATTATCTGAGCTCACTTGTCCTTACCTGCTCACCAATCAAAGGCCTCCCTGGTGAGGATCACATATGGCTGCTACCAATGAAGAACAGACATGAAGGCCTCACCATTGGAAATGAAGGCCTTTGATGCCCCTGGGTGGAACTGGCAGTGCCAAGAGGGTGGGGCCTGATGGGGGCAGGGCCTGAGAGTGGTGGGGCCTGAGTGGGGCAGGGTCATTATGGGGGAAGACAGTGGTGAACTCTGGAGGTGCAGGAGGGGAGGGAGGAACTTTGCATCTGGGTGCGGGTAATGATGTCTAGGGTAGTCATTGGTACAGGGGAGTGACATCTGAGGAGGTGATATCTGCGGGTGGGGGAACCTGGCACAGGGAGCAATCAGAGGCAGCTCCCAATGTCCAGTGGGGGGGAGAGGAGGGTGTGGTAGATAGTGACAGGAGGTCTCCCATACACTATGTACAGAGTGTACTGGGAGCTTGTGGCATCTGTGCAATCTCACCCCTAGAGCTCAGCAGCTGAATTCTCAGCAAGATTAGGCTCTGCCTGTTGGTGAGAGTCACATTGTGGCTCTTTTTTTCAACTATGTGCAGTACAATTGCGATTGGGAGCTTGCCCAAAAAAATGGGCACGATTATCTCCAATTCTCATGCTCATTCGGCAGAACTTTTTTAGTACGATCGTCCCTATTGTTTACTGGAAAGTTTCATCTTCCAACCACATTGCCATCATAACTCACCTCAATAAATACAGATAAAACTCAAGTTATGGCACTCAATGGTGAACTACAAAGGAGAGAAAAACATTTTACTTGCCTTTTAATCCTTTTCGGCCTCCAAGCTATGGTTCGTATCTCCATGCAGCTTGCATAAAACCAATTGCAAAAGTCTGGCTGCCTCCAGGAAAATTAAACTTACCAAGGTGTTCTCCCAAAGAGCCCATGACCCTGTCAGTTGCCGCTTTATATGGATGCATGGATTCTGGGATCTCCTCTCATTCCCCAAACCTGCCCGCCAACCCCTCCCTGAGCCCTGACAAGGGGTCACCCAGACTCAAAATGTTGGCTCTAATCTCTCTCCACAGATGCTGTCAGAGCTGCTGAGGATTTCCAACATTTTCTGTTTTTGTTTCAGATTCTTGCTTCTGCAGTATTTTGTTATTACCCTCCTTTGTGAAAATAGCCAAAGACAGAATCAGAGATCTCCATCAATGCACACTTTTTTTTTCATTTTAATTTTCATGGAGGCAGCCAGACCTCTGCCTCAACAGGGCCTATGAAAATCCAGCCCACTGGCATTTTTGGTGAATCTTTGGAATTCACTACCCAAAAGGGCTATGGATGCTCAGATATTGAGTTAATTCAAAATCAATAGATTATTGGACACAGAGTGAACCAAGGAATTTGTGGATTGGTTGGAAAAATGGGTTGAATGACTGAGGGGACATGAAAGGCCATATGGCCTAAACTTCCTGTTCCTTAAGCTCTTGTGTGATCCAAGCTAAATGTGTGTGCGCAGATGTCAGTGTCAGAATCAGCTTAACTGTGATTTCCACATCCAATCAAAGAGTCATCCAATGTCAAGATTCACATATGAGTAAGTATCACGTCAGCAAAGTCTCCTGGTGGATGTTCACTGTCTGTAGAATTGTACTCCAGAAAGGGGTCCATGCTTTCAAAACAGAAATAAAGTTAAAAAGCAATGAATTAATCCCAGAAAGTGCAGGAAATTCTAAGTTCTTTAATGTAAAATGCAGTGTTATCCTTTGTGCCCCATCAGCTGCAACCATATTTTGAGATGTTATGGATTGCATTTTATCAGTCATGATATGTGTATAAATCTATCCATGTTAATATTGCTGATTTATAAAAGTAACTGCCTTTGGATGCCTGCTGTCTGTTCAGTGTAATATCAGAAATATGATATGGCAGTTTGACAGTGGAACAAGCTGTAAGTTTCTATTGTGTGATTATAACAATGAGAAACATTCATTTCTGGTAAATACAATGCTCTTTTGTTAAAGTACATGAGGATTTACTAATTCAGAATCTGCCATGAATGTGTGCCAGTGACCCAGGGTGATTGGTTCTACAATTTACCCTCTTCCTCTCTCTGGAGATGTACATGGCCTCCATTCACAAATTCCCAGCAGTGCCCCAATTACAATAAGGAGCTCACCATGATAGAAGATGTTCCCTCTGTACTATATGCTATGAATGATTCTCCAACCACCGACTGCCACCACCAACCCATATGAGGAATTATTGGTATGGGCTCACATCCCAACAATTCAGTTCAGTGGTGTCCCAAATAAGACAGTATAGATAGGAGGGAGAAGAGAAATCAGTATGATTTTCCAGAAATGGTTGAGGGTTACACTGTGTTCTTTAGATCTGAATTCATTTTGTGAGACGCCCCTTGCCCCAGTTGCACAGAGCCATTTGAATTTTATCCTCTCACACCTAAACTATTGCAATTTGATTATGGCTTTCATCCCCACATGCCATTCTTTATCTTGCATTTCCCCAAACTTACTCAAGATCTTTTTAAAAACAGAACTACCTGAAGAACTAAAAACAATGGGTACCCAAGAGAATTTTCAAATAAGGAAAGAAATGATCAACTTTTCAGAAACATGGAAAAAGGTAACAAGCAAGTACTCCAGAAAAAAAAGTAAGCATGCAAACCCTGTTTCCCTTTAACAGGTCAGTTCCTTACAGATCTTCCCTTGATCCCAATTCAAATAGGTGCTGAAGATGGAAAGATCATGCCCAGGGCAAATTCTGCAGAATTGTTGTCAAGTGATGATTCCTATAGGTGTCAGTTAGGAAAGCAGAACCTGTAGAATTCTCCTGTCAATTAAATTGCTTCCTGTTAATGTTAAAATATGGCTGATTGGAAAATCCAGTGCAGAGCTTCCAACTCTCTCATGTTTTGTGATAGTGTAAGGATCCAAGTACAATTGTAAGGAATTTAAAAGCTCCAAAATCCGGAAACAGTTGGATGTTTCATCTGGGAGAGGAGTGTGAGAATCTCTCTGGATGACAAATGAAACTGGGCTCAATTCCTTTACCAAGCTTCAGTGGAATGATGTTTCTGACTTGGTGTTCAGGGGAGATGGAGTTCACGCAGGACTGGTTTTAAAGTACTGACAAGTCAGATATGCGTTCTTCCACAGCAATATATAAAAGGAAGAAAATCTGACACATACACAACACCTTTCATGAGCTTGGAACATCCCAAAGCATTTTACAGCCAATTAGGTCATTTAGTTTTTTTTTCTTGTAATGTGTAGGGAACATGACGAACATTTTACTCACAGCAAGCTGCCACAAGTAAAAATGTGATAATAACAAAATTATCTGATTTATTCTGTACAAATGCAAAAAGAAAAAGGATTAGTGAGGGCAAGAGTAGGTCCCTTACAGTCTGAAAAGGGAGAATTTATAAGAGAGAACAAGGAAATAGAAGAGAAATTAATAACTACTTTAGTCCTTGCTTCACAAAGGAAGACACAAATAACTTCCCAGAAATGCACAGAAACCAAGGGTCCAGTGAGAATGAGGAACTGATGGAAATTTGTGTTGGTAAAAATTTAATGCTGGTGAAATTAATGGGACTAAAAACTGATAAATTCCCAGGGTCTAACAACCTACATTCCCAGGTACTACAGGTGGTGACCATGGAAATAGTTGAAGCATTGGCTGCCATCTTCTAAAATTCTGTAGTGTCTGGAACAGTCCCAGCAGACTGGAGGGTGACAAATGAAACCCACTATCTAAATAAGGAGGGAAACAGTTTTGCAGATTACAGACTGGTTAGCCTAACACCAATAGTGGCAAAAATGCTAGAATTTATTATAAATGATGTATAAACAGGACAGTTAGAAAATATGAATGTGCACATTTGTTCGTCTGGCATTGATCAAAACAATGAAAAAAGAAAGTCTGTCCTGATAAACATGATTGAGGAAGATGATTTTGAAGCTGGGTGCCAATCAGACATATATAGTTTCAGTAGCAAACTTAAAGGATCCACTGAAGGCTGCTTCCAATCACAGAGCAGAAGAGCAAGAAAAGCCTCATCTTCTCCAATGATAAAGTTGTGAAACCTGAGTGAAAATCTGTTCTAATGTATAATGTGAGCGATGTGAAGAGAGGAAAACCCACAGAGTATTAATTTGCAGTCATACCAGCAGGTTGAAAACCTTGATGCAAAATAGAAGTACAAGCTGGTCAAAATGTTTCTAAAGAAAGCTTTAATGTATCTTCATTACCTTTGGTTGACCATGAGAAGGTTATGGCCAAAATACATAGAATTGTTGGTGTTCTATTCAGAGTGTAAGAGTGGGATTCCTGCAGCATATCTTAGTGCCTGCTGTTGGCTGGTGGTGAGATCTACTGCTTGGGATTTCCCATTGAATCCATCCCAAAACACTGGGAAACCATGGGATGCGGCTTTGGTGGGAATGGAAGATCCTGCTGACAGGAAGGGCGGGATTTTCCGCTCTGCAGTAAAGCTTCAGGAAACATAAGAACATAAGAAATAAGAACATAAGAAATAGAAGCAGGAGTAGGCCATCTAGCCCTTCAAGCCTGCCCCGCCATTCAATAAGATCATGGCTGATCTGTCGTGGCTCAGTTCCACATTCCCACCCTCTCCCCATAACCCTTAATCCCCTCTCTTATCAAAAACCCATCAACCCGCGACTTAAAAATATTTAGCGAGGCAGCCTCCACCACTTCAACGGGCAGAGAATTCCAGAGATTCACCACCCTTTGAGTGAAGAAGTTCCTCCTCAACTCCGTTCTAAACCACCCCCCCTTTATCTTGAGGCTGTGCCCCCTAGTCCTACTGTCCTTTCTGAGCGAGAAGAGTCTCTCCACCTCTATCCTATCCATCCCATTCATCATCTTATACGTCTCAATGAGATCTCCCCTCATTCTTCTAAACTCTAATGAGTACAAGCCTAGTTTATTCAGCCTCTCCTCATAGCTCAACCCCCTCAACTCCGGCATCAGCCTAGTAAACCTCCTCTGCACTCCCTCCAAGGCCAAAATATCCTTGTGTAAGTGCGGCGACCAAAACTGCACACAGTACTCCAGTTGCGGCCTCACCAATGCCCTATACAGCTGCAGCAAGACCTCCCTACTTTTATATTCAATCCCCCTCGCTATGAAGGCCAGCATCCCATTAGCCTTCCTGACCACCTGCTGCACCTGCAGGCTGGGTTTTTGCAACTCATGCACAAGGACCCCGAGGTCCCTCTGCACCGTCGCCTGCTGCAGTTTTTCGCCACGTAAGTAATAGTCCTTCCTACCATTATTCCTACCAAAGTGGACCACCTCGCACTTGCCAACATTAAATTGCATTTGCCAGTTCCTGGCTCATTCGCCCAGCCTATCTAGATCCTTCTGCAGACTCTCCACACCCTCCGCGCAATTTGCCGTTCCACCAATCTTGGTGTCATCAGCAAATTTCGACACCATACACTCAGTTCCCTCCTCCAGATCTTCTATATAAATGGTAAATAGCTGAGGCCCCAGCACCGACCCCTGGGGCACTCCACTAGTCACCAACCGCCAATCCGAATAGCACCCATTAACCCCCACTCTCTGCCTCCTATTTGATAACCAATCCTCTATCCACGCTAATACCCTACCCCCAACTCCATGCCCCCCTACCTTCTGCAGTAACCTCTTGTGAGGTACCTTGTCAAACGCCTTCTGAAAATCAAGAAAGACCACATCCACCGGCTCTTCTCTATCCACCGCCCTAGACACATCCTCATAGAACTCCAATAAATTTGTCAGACACGACTTCCCCTTAACGAAACTGTGCTGCGTCTGCTCTATCAAGCAATTCCCCTCAAGATGCCTCGCTATTTCCTCCTTGATGACGGAAGTAAGTTCTGAGTTATGATCATTCTATAATATTTAATGTCTGTTTATCTTACTTGTTACATTTACTGGTTTTTGTTTTGGTTAAGTCTTGGTACTTTTATAATCCAATGTGTGTAAATACACAATAGAATGAAAGATTGAGGTTGTGTAGTATACAGTAAACTATTTGTTAGAAGCTTATGGGGTTAAATATTTCTTGTGAAAAAATTGGAAAGAAACCTTCACTGTAGCAAAACTGGGAAGGTGTTATGAAAACTATAATCCCCTTGCTGGAGAATATTAGGTCAGGAACTCTAGATTTCAACAGGGCTTGGACCTTCCATGCGTATGCAGACAAGGAGTCATCTGCACATATGCAGTTTTGCATATTTTGATTTCTTTACACCCAGCATGCCTGGCAGGAAGAAAAAATGTCATGAAAACCTAGGTTACATTACCGGGAGGCAGAGAGCCATGGAAGACTAATGTCGCGGACAGAGAAGGAGAGGTGCCAAAACAAAGTCCCAAGTAGGGAACAGAGACAGGATGAATACATGTTCCAGTTAAGTTAAAAGTAGATAAAAGATTCAGGAGAAGCCCTGGCAGTTGAAGAATGACTGGGGGGAAACACTGAAAATCCAAGAAGATAACAGAATGTTAATGACTCAATGCTGCAGGCCTTTGGAGGAAAGATATCCATTTGGAGTAGCATTCTGCTCAGCACGGCCTGAGAACTGAAGTTGTGCTTATAAATTGGTGCTCAAGTGTATACTTGGAATCCAGGGGTTCAGAATCTTGGGAGAGGAGATTGAAACCCTGCATTGTAGGCCACTGTTGATTCCACCTGAGACTTTTGAAGAGAACTCCAAGGTTAGATCTTCCAAGGCGAAGACTGGAATCCCTCATGAAAGAGGTCGAATTTCCCAGAGATTAGTTGACTCATTATTGAACTCAGAGTAGGTTGTTGAAAAACCTGTGAACGCTCTCTTAATCATAGTGTGCAATATGGTCTGTTTGACTACAGTTTTCCTGTTAATTCACACATGTTTTATTTTATCTAAACCAGTGGAAACGTGCAGCTTTATTTTCTTAGCAAATGTCTTGAATCTCAAACTTTGTCTACTTTAAACAAAACATTATTCGTCCCCAACCAGGTCTCACCAACAACTTGGGGATCTGGTCAAGGATAACAACACTTGTGGCTAGATGACTAATGTGAAAGGATAAAGGAACCATTTGAAGGAAACTATACCAAATTAAGTAAAAGTGTTAAATAATTAAATTGGATTTTACTACATGAGATTGGGAACAGAAATATAAATCATTGTTGATGGGTATATTTTGGATACATCATGAATTCATAAGTAATGGTAGAAATTTAAAAATATTTGATCCTGACTATTGACCATTTACTGCAGATATTCAACCAATGCAAAGCTTTTAACAATAGAATAAATTAACCTTTAGATCTATCTCAGTGTTATGACTATTTCATTCACAGGCCAGACTTCAGAATATGTGTGGTGTTTTAATTATCCCTTTTTTGAAACAAATATTAATGATGCAATGGAGAATATTCATTAAAGAACAACAAACATGATGCCAGCATTCAGGAGTTGTGAGACATAGGGAAAAAAGAAGTTGAGAGAAGATGTGCTTCAGGTGTTTAAAATGTTGAATTTCCAATCAAGTAGTTTTCTCAGCTTACAAATAAAAAGATGAAATCTGGTTGAAAGGATTTCTTTTGTCATGAGGTATCTGACAAAATACTTGCTGATATGGTAGAACTAATAGCATTACCAGGTGCTTAATCAATAAATGAGTAGAAAATTCAGGATCTGGTATTCATTAGCTAGAAATAACAATGCATTAAATATCTCAAGCTTATTTCCTGCAATCTGATGGTCTTTTCTACATTTCCACATTGATAGTTAGATTACTGTAAACAGGTTGCTGTGTTTAGAATATAAATAGGAGGGGCCCAAGTTTCAACCTCTCTCTTACAAAAAAAAAAATTTGATACAAAGCACATGTTTTTGCCGCACCAAATGTGTCCACATGCTGCACTAATTTTTCTTTACCGTAACATTTGACATTCAAATCTGGAGATGTTATGGTTTTAGTTTGTTGATTTGAATTTTCTTTAATGTTGTACAGATCAAATATCAAAAAGTGCCTCCTTGAACAAACAATGGTAATCACATACAACGTTCGTTTGTAAGACCAGTTCTTTTCAGGGAATGAGACCAATGTTAGTACAAAAAACATAATATATATTAGTAGTATATTCAAAACCTACCTGTGAAAAAAACTGATCAAAGTATTTTGCTGATTTTTGCTTAACCCTGAAAATTGCATTCAGCAAGCATATTTCTGAACTGTGGTTTAAATGTTCAATGCAAGTATGAACACCCAAGTGAGTTATGAAAGTTAACCTCATATATTGAGTAAAGGACATGTTTCCCCAATCCCCTCCTGATATTGCATTCATGCAACATGTATGCAAATGTAGAAAACATAAGTGTTAGTTACTGTTTAGCGAGCCGAGACAGCCGCTTGCCGCTCTCAGATATGATTTTTTAGTCATCTTTCAAATTTCAAGAGTAAGCATCAAAGACATAAATTACTGGAGGGGCTGAGAGTTGTTTTAATGCAAAGAACTTTGTTGTTTAGCTACGCCATCTAACTACTTCCTATACGCTTGTGGAGTCACTTAAACTGCATCACCCACAGGCGCAATCATCAAGCAACTGAATTGACCAGCAGTGATCCTTTTTATTTCTGATGCTAATTTGAAGCAGTCATTTTGCAATTTGTTTCTGGCTGACTTATTAGAGGTTAGATCTTGATTTTTCACTCCTGGTTGGAAAAGAAGCAAATTGAAACTGGGAAATTAGCCCTGTTATCAACTGCTACTGCTGCTACTGCTATTGTTACTACTCTTGCAACCACCATTATTATTAAGTTCTTTCTCAGACAGAGCAAAAGGATGTCTACAAGTGTTGGGTTTGGGTCCCACTTGATAATCCCAGAAAGCAGACTCCAGAGCACAGGCTTTAAATAGTAGACTGACAGGGATACCTGCATCCAAAGCATGGTCATCCACCATTGTAAAGAATAGTATAGGATTCTTCACACTCAGTTGTAATTCACTTAAGAGGAGAAACTCTGAGGATGACAATGGAAGACTGCCCATGCTATTGTTCCGATTAAGTGGCTCAGAATCCCACGAGTAAAACTTGAGTCAGGAAGTGTCCATGGGATGAAAGAGTAATTATCTACATTGAGATTGTTTATTAAGTTAATTTCAAAATATGGTCCACTTTAAACTATGTTACCTGAATTCAGAGTTGAAATAACTAAATTAACACCTAAACTATTTTCCAGTGTAACCTTATTTTAACACTTGAAAGTGAATATGATGCAAGACACCAACAAAAACAAAATGCAATCAAACAGCACAATAATACTGAGTATATAATCACATTTGCATATCATAATTCAGTATATAAATCATAGAGTCATAGAGGTTTACAGCATGGAAACAAGCCCATCAGCCCAATTGTCCATGTGGCCCTTTTTTTTAAACCCCTAAGCTAATCCCAATTGCCCATATTTGGCCCATATCCCTCTATATCCATCTTACCCATGTAACTGTCTAAATGCTTTTTAAAAGACAAAATTGTACCCGTCTCCACCACTGCCGTTGGCAGCTTGTTCCAGACACACACCACCCTCTATGTGAAAAAATTGCCCCTCTGGACACTTTTGTATCTCTCTCCTCTCACCTTAAACCTCTGCCCTCTAGTTTTAGACTCCCCACCTTTGAGAAAAGATATTGATTATCTAGCTGATCTATGCCTCTCATTATTTTATGGACCTCTATAAGATCACCCCTCAGCTTCTACGCTCTAGAGAAGAAAGTCCCAGTCTATCCAGCCTCTCCTTATAACTCAAACCATCAAGTCCCAGTAGCATGCTAGCAAATCTTTTCTGCACTGTTTCTAGTTTAATAATATCCTTTCTATAATAGAGTGACCAGAATGGCACACAGTATTCCAAGTACATCATTTAAATTTGTAAATCTGTATTTTTAATGTGTTCAGTAAAAATATTATTATTTTATGTACTCACCAGTCCATTCTTCATCTGAGCAACTCCAGCTCAAGGATCCTGGTCAGAAAGCAGCATATACAATAACATTCACATTTCCATTACTGATCTATAGCAACAACCAAGGTTTCCCTGGAGGTCGTCATTATTAATTTTAACGTGAGAGGAGTCAAATAATCTTTACATTTTCTATTGAGGCTTTCAAATGACACACAGTAATATTTATAGTCCCAAAGAATGTAATTTCATTGGGGGGGGGTGTGGTGGTGGTTTGCAATACACCATGCAGCTGTAAAATAAAATGAATTTCATTCACAATTAAATAACTTATCAGAATATGGAAGCTAATTCTCCCAATCAAAGTACAGAGTACTCCTGAACAGGTATAGATCTTAAAGTGCACCAGGTACTGGCCACTAAAATTTTAGCCAAGGTCTCAATATGTCCTGATGACAAAAGATCCAGCAAACTCCCTCTTTCCTCAACCACCCCCTCCCCACACGTGTATGTACAGACAGAGTAATCAGACCTTCGCCATATACACCCCCATCCTGCAGTCAGCTCCTTTCCCTCCACTTTAGTGAAGTTACTGTGAAAGTCCACTAGCTGCCACACTCCAGCACCTGTTCAGATACACCGAGGGAGAATTTATCATAGCCAATGCACCTAACCAATCTTACTGACTGTGGGACGAAACCAGAACAAACCCATGTAGGCATGGGGAAAACATACAGATCCCACACAGATAGTGACCCAAGCCAGGAAACGAACCCAGGTCCCTAGCACTATGAGGCAGCAGCAGTAGCCATTGTGCCATTGTGCTGTAGTCTGCAAATAAGATTCGAAGTTTCACAAGCCACATTAACATTTGGTGGACATTGAAACCTAAAATGGTAGTTCTCACTTGTAACATAAAGTATTCAGCAACAGAACACAATATTCTGTATTTGGCTTATGGAGAAGCTTGAAGGATTATGAGATATCTTTTGATTCTAGGATAAATAAATTGTTATTGCAGTAAATTTTCTCTCTGAGTTGTGATTGCACGCAGGCAAAATTGTTATATCCCAGGTTTTAAGCAACTGCTGTTTTACTAAAGATGTGAAAATTTGATGTTTAACATGCCACGTTGCCCAAGACAAGGAAAAAGTGTAGAACCTAGTCTGCCCAGTAGATGGCGGAGTTGTTCAAGTTGCTTCAGGGGGCGTTTAATTCCCTCCACCTGGTGGGAAGTGAATAGTACGTGAGTTAAAATCAAAGTAGTGAGTTAAAATCAAAGTAGTCTATTCACCATTCTTTCTCTGGCTTGCAGCAATCTTAAAGCCAAATGGCTAAGCCCATCACCATCCCCACCACTACCCCCCAACTCCCCTTGCCCTGACTTAAGCAGGAGCCTCATGAATTTATACTAATCAATGTCCTATTATCTAAATAGAACCCTGAAGCTATTTCTGTGTCTACTGTGAATGCTCCGCTCAGTAAAAGCCATCGGATCAGGAGTGAAGGTAAGTAAAATGAAGTATTCTGTGAGTCCAAGAGGTAGCTGGAGTTTGAGCTCCTGCCCAGGGCTGCCCCCTTTCCTCTGTTCTGCATAATGAGGTACAGAAATTTGATGACGTAACTGATGGTGAGGAACTGGGAAAACTGCCACTGTTGCCTGCAGCCAGAGTTCTGGCAGTAGCTCACTGAAAGGTGCTTCAGCTGAACAATGCCTGATGCCCACATTGATAGGCATGTCTAATATCTCTCCACATCCCTTCACCCCTAAATAAACTGCATCTGCCCAAAGACTAACAATACTATCCGCATCAACTAACATTGATATTTGCATCCATCAACATAGCAATTCATGTCAATCAACATTGCAAGGTCATCACCAACTATAATGGGAACACTCCGCACACACACATTTCAAAAAGCATGGTGGTTTTACTGATTTACAGAAATGCCTAACACTGATTATTGATGCAAACCCCAACGCCTGACTTAAGACTTGCTTACCCGAGCCTTTCTACAAGATGCTGCCCTAATGCTGCAACATAGGATGTGGAAGACAGTGTGACACAGTCAAAATCTTGTGTGATTGCTCATAGTTCTTATATGAGATAGCTCATTGCACATGAGATCTAGTAGCTCAGTCTAACATTGTTTATTTTCTCTTTTCTCCATACCCCTTGACACATACCATACCCAGACAGAAGAGCAGCTGGAAAGGTGCCCCTAACAATCAACTGAGAGACCAAGTGATCTCCTGATTATTCTCTTGTTCCATTTTGGAAATTTACACGATCTCACAACAATGGGATTGTGTTCGGAAAATTTGATATTGGATGAATCGTGAGCATAAGTCCACATAGAATACCTGATGCACCCATTTGATATTTTCCACATTAATACTCTGGGACATTTCTGTTAAATACCCTTTTTGAATTCTGCCGTGTAAATGTTGGGGTAGAAATATATCAGCATGAAAACAGCAGTGCAGCTGCAAAGCCCACCCTCCCACTGAGGAAAATCGTATAAGGTGCATAGGTTTGGAAAGTAGGTAATTACATTGCACAAATAAGGGGAACATCGGGGATGAAGTAAACATTGCAAGGGTTAGTAAAGTTGGGAAAGTATCCTGACAGATCCGGGCAGCACGATAGCATAGTGGTTAGCACTGCTATTTCACAGTGCCAGGGACATGAGTTTGATTCCCGAGTTGTGTCACTGTCTGTGTGGAGTTTGCATGTCCTCACCGTGCCTGCATGGGTTTCCTCCCGGTGCATCAGATTGTGGTGACTTGGGGAATTTCACAGTAACTTCATTGCAGTGTTAATGTAAGCCTTACTTGTGACTAATAAATAAATCTTACATTTCCTTTCGTATGAGTTCAGTTAAGGTTGTTGAGATGAATGTTAATGTGCAACTGAGGCCAATGGAGGCATGGTTTTATTTGGCAAAGGTTTTAGTAGTGCAGATAACTGTTGTGGCTTTATTATTTCAGGCAATTAACTAAATGTCATTGATTAAAACCTGCCTCATGACTCTTGGAGTTCCTGGTGCAGAAAGGTGTTCTGTCTGGTGATCAGTTACCATGACTGTCTTTTCCTGCCTATTCCATGGTAAAGTTCCCTTCATATGACTACACAGCAGAGCACAATAATTGGGGGCATTTTGATCAGGTTCTGCTTCACGTATGCTTTGGTCCTGCCCTTTATCATTAAGATCTAATAGATAGCCAACAGCATTCCTTATATTTATACGCAGGTCTTAGTTACCATTGCTTCCATTAATACCCATGCATATTAATAGATTTGCATAGCTTTAAGAAACAATGTTTCTCTGTTAAGAAACAACTTCAGGTGTACCTTGAACAAACATTCAGGTTCAGAGCCACAAGTTTTAAGTATTCCCCACAGTTTGAGTTCAAGAATATGCCTGCACTGCCTGACGTCTAGCTATAGGGCAGCATAGTGGTACGGTGGTTAGCATTGCTGCTTCATAGAGCCAGGGACCTGGGTTCAATTCCCAGCTTGGGTCACTGTCTGTGTGGAGTTTGCACATTCTCCTCATGTCTGCATGTGTTCCTTCCAGGTGTTCCGGTTTCATCCCACAGTCCAAGATGTGTGGGTCAGGTTGATTGGCCATGCTGAAAAATTGCCCATTAATGTCCTGAGATGCGTAGGTTAGAGGGATTAGCAGGCAAATATGTAGGGATGTGGGGGACAGGGGCTGGGTGGGAATGTGGTGGGTGCAAACTTGATGGGCCAAATAGCCCCTTTCTGCATGTAGGGTTTCTATGATACCCCCCGAACTCGATACAATGCCATCACTTTTTGTTGCCTACTGCTCCATCTGTACTTAAAAATATGGTGGGAACAGGACCAAAATAGAGAGGGAAAAGGAAAGTCTTGACTTCTCATTGAGTTCCTACCCATTGCAATGTTCCAGCAGGCTTTGATCCTGATGACCAGAGCTTCCATTGGAAACAGCCAAAAGCCTTATGACTATATGGCAAAAAAGTAGATGACATGTCAAAATCCAAGTGACTTTTCAAGTGCTGCCTATTACCAGCAGCTCCTGTTCCCACCTACCGGCATGGTTAGTGGAGACCATTTTGTGTGTATATTAAAGAGATCCCTTTTTTTAAGAAGATGGATTTCTTCTTTGTGACTGAACTAGTGATGATAAAGAAGAGTTAATCTGTGTTGTTGATTCAGGAAGAATGGAACTGGAAGGGAAGCACCTTATGAATTTGGTCCAATTTGTTGACCTTATAACATGTTAGATACATTTAAACGATTAAATAAAAGACTTACAGGGACTGAAGTTCACAATATATTTAGACCACTGAATTTAAACATTTTAGAAAATGACTCAGTTTGTGATAATGAGATATCACTATTGAAGTCATTGATGCATTGTTATGAATCTCCTCTACTAACGTAGAATTGCTGCTTTTTCCTTCTCTCACTCTGTAAAATGAAACAACCTGTGGGGGAAATTTTAGAAAGAATCACTTTCTCCATGTGTGGAGGATCCCTGATAAAGTTCCTTCGGGAAGAGGAGACAAAAAAATGTGCTTGTTGACAATTACCTGACATTCAATGATAATGATCAATCTGGGCAGTCCTCTATGTTACATCCTGTTGCTCAATACAGTGATATGTAATTACAAGCTGTCTTAACCTGGCAGTCAAGAAGAAATTATTTTTATTTTTGAATAACAGTAAAGCACTAAAATTAGTGAAGCATGAAGATCCTTTACCAAAAATGCTAATTTTCTGAGTAGAGAAGCGGTCTGTAAATTTTGGCTGTGGGGGTGGTGAGAGGGGGCATGGGGGGGATGGGGGTGGTTGGGAAAAGAAGTGGAGCTGGTAAAATGGTGAGTATCCACATTTCTCAAAAGAGAAATAAAACCGATCAGGCTGCTGTTTTCTGGGAACTAGAATTAGCCAATATAGGAGCCACCAGTATTTTGCCAATGGTAAAGAAGCCCCTGGCCATGGTGTGAGTTGGCCACCAGCTTCATGAAGGTAGCCTGCCTGTGGCAACCTGATGGGGGCGTGGAGAGAGACGGCTCATAAAAGTCAAAGACTCCATGGTTCAGAAGACTACCCCCAGCACCCTAATCATCCATACAGAGGAGTTTCTGTGCTGTTCCACAGGCCTTTGGCCCACAAAAAATTATTTTTTACATACCCGTGTGATGGTCCCTCAATATTGAGACACCCCTGTGATCTCCTTCCTATTTCAGCTTTGCCTTCTCCTTTCAGTGACACTGCTGAGGCGGTAGAGCTCCTAACTCTTTCCCCCACATCCCACCATTGTCCTTAATTGGACAGTGGCCATACAGACAATTGGGAGGCCGTCTGTGGTTAAATTGCTGAATAGTCCCGCTATCAGTAAGTGCAGACCTGGGGTCTTTTTTAATCTTAACTCCAGGGTCCTGAAGCAAACAGTAAAGTTCAGATCTATGTAACCCTCATTCAAAATTGGATTAGATTGTCGAATTAAGGAAAGGGGATTATGGGAACAGGGTGTGCAAATGTGATTTGGGTTATTTATTTGTCAAGAAGATAACACCAACTGGTTGAGTGGAATGACCTATTTCTTTATTTGAGCACCAATTATTTCTATGACTTTCCACACATAGTTTTTTTAGGTCATGCTGAGAAAAGTGACATGCTGTTGAAATTTTTCACCTGTTATCTATCAGGACAGATACAAGAATGCCAAATTTGAAGGGAGCAACAATTTATATTGCATGAGAAAAGGGTATTAATTGGCTGACAAGTCAACTCTGCTTAAGGTGTTGCCATGGAGAATTTACCAGGAAACCATTGTCCTCCACTATTTTGTTTAACTTAATAAAGGTTCAATGCCTGGATGTGTTCCTTTTGTCTGCAGAACACAGGTCCCTGTGTATGAATATTATAGCTTCTCACAAGCATTGAGAACCACATTGTGAGCCTGATTGATAATCTATTTTAAGAGTAATTCTTAACAGAGTCGGGATTGATCAGTAAGTACTGCCCAATTGTGGAATCACATCTCACAGTCATTATATTCCGAGTTTTGTAAGCATGGGCTGATTGGATACAGTCAGTACTCTACCTATTGCAAACAGCTGGAGGAATGTGCTGTTGATCCAACCCGCCATCAGTCACTGGGACATATGGCCAATGTGCCAGCATGGAAATTCATATACCAAATTACTTGTTTGTCTAGTAGGCAGAACGTCTTTTTGTGTTGGCAGCAGCATCCTGTTAGTGGAAAAATGCCATGCGTGTTGTGCCTGCATAGTATTAATGTGAAAGGATTCTCAAGGTTTTGAGATATTTCTTGTGTGAGCCTTATTGCATGCAAGACAAAAATCTTCAATAGCTTGTCTCTGTTTTTCAGCAATACTCAAGTTCTGTTCTACAAAGCAACTATCTGCGTATGGCTCTTTGTTATCTTCTTTCCTGAC
This sequence comes from Carcharhinus amblyrhynchos, assembly GCF_965287045.1. Lineage (NCBI taxonomy): Eukaryota > Metazoa > Chordata > Chondrichthyes > Carcharhiniformes > Carcharhinidae > Carcharhinus > Carcharhinus amblyrhynchos. The sequence continues at coordinate 93,828,626 of NC_137326.1, read as the reverse complement.
CCATTGGAAGTTGGGACTTGGTTCCTAATTTCTCCTACTGTACACAATTAGCCAGAAGAATTACAACTGCCTCCCTCTCCTCTTTAAATAACCTCAGGGGAAGGTGTCTGATGTGGCTGAATGCACGTTCAGTGGGTGTGGTTATACAAGACCATTAACAGAACCACATGTTCAAAATGGCAGATTGTGCATTAAATCAGTGACTGAAGCAATTTAAATTCACAATTTGTGCATTCTGTGTCAGAAATGACCTGGAGCATTCCAGCCAGTCTTATTTTACTTCAGGGCTTGCTTTGGTTACAGTTACAGCAATTGTTTAGTGTCAGGTCAATGTAGATGGAGTATTGAAAAATACTGATACATTTCAATTATATACAGCTGATGGACTATACACAGAACACAGTCAGATTGGAGTGTGTTACGAAGCTAAATGGTGGTTGATGGATTTGGATGAATAAAAATGCCCCTTCATGTAGAGTGACCCAATTTTGGAAGGTCTTGAAACAGCTTGCTCTAAACTAACATTCCTTAATTTTGGCAAGGATTCTCCCATCATAGAATGATAGAAACCCTACCGTGCAGAAGGAGGCCATTCAACCCATTAAGTCTGCACCAACCACAATCCCACCCAGGCCCTATTCCCATAACCCCACATATTTACCCTGCAAATCGCTCAGACACTAGAGTCACTTTGGCATGGCCAATCAGCCTAACCCATATATCTTTGGAGTGTGAGAGGAAACTGGAGCAGGCAAGGGAAGAATGTGCAAACTCCACACAGGCCAGAATTGAACCCAGGTCCCTGGCCGTGTGAGGCAGCAGTGATAACCACTGTGCCACTGTGTCGCCCTGATTTCGTACTCCCTGTCACCGTTGCCAGCAAAAACGGAGAATTTGGTGCTCAGCCAAAACTCCATTCACTGCAGTAGAACTGGAGAATCCCAGCCTTGGGCAATGTGAAGACGTATGGAAAAAGGAAGTCATTATCCAAACATAAGGCAGTAACTATAAGAAATCTGATATTTGTAGCATTGTTCATAACCTCGTGAAATCTTTTAAGGTGACATTCCACATGGAGTAAGGTGGATTCTGCTTTTTCCAGATTTTAAAAGTCACATGCTGATTAGAGTTAAGCACAAATTAATTTCCACGTGAAATTAACAATTCTGGCCTGCTGATCTCGTAAGTACATAATACAAAAGGACACTTACTTGCATTATTCAGGGAGTACTATATTGTTGGAGATGCTATATTTTGGATAAGACATTAAGATATCACATCTGCTTTGTCAGCTGTATATAAAATATCCCATGGCACTTTTCAAAAGAAGAGCACAAGAGTTCTACTGATGTACCAGCCAACATTTATCCCTCAAATATATGATTTGATTTGATTTATTATTGTCACATGTATTAGCATACAGTGGAAAGTATTGTTTCTTGCCCACTATACAGACAAAGCATACCGTTCATAGAGAAGGAAATGAGAGAATGTAGAATATAGCGTTACAGTTATAGCTAGAGTGTAGAGAAAGATCAACTTAATGCAAGGTAAGTCCATTCAAAAGTCTGACGGCAGCAGGGAAGAAGCTGTTCTTGAGTTGGTTAGTATGTGACCTCAGACTTTTGTTTCTTTTTCGCGGCAGGAGAAGGTAGAAGAGAAAATGTCTGGGTGTGTGGGGTCTTTAAATATGCTGGCTGCCTTGCTGAGGCAACAAGAAATGTAGACAGAGTCAATGGATGGGAGACTGTTTGTGTGATGGATTGGGCTACATTAACAACCTTTTGTAGTTTCTTCCAGTCTTGGGCGGAGCAGGAGCCATACCAAGCTATGATACAACTAGAAGGAATGCTTTCTATGGTGCATCTATAAAAGTTGGTGAGAGTTGTAACTGACATGCCACATTTCTTTAGACTTCCGAGAAAATAGAAGTGTTGATGAACTTTCTTAACTATAGAGTGGCATTGGGCGGACCAGGACAGGTTGTTGATGATCTGAACACCTAAAAACTTGAAGCTTTCGACCTTTTCTACTTTGTCCCTCTTGATGTAGACAGGGGCATATTCTCCTTTACGCTTCCTGAAATTGATGACAATCTCCTTGGTTTTGTTGACATTGAGGGAGAGATTATTGTCACTGCACCAGTTCACCAGATTCTCTATCTCATTCCTGTACTCCATCTCATCACGGTTTGAGATCCGACCCACTGCGGTGGTGTCATCAGCAAACTTGAAAATCGAATTGGAGGGGAAATATCATTAAAAAACAGAATTTGTTCATTCTTCTGTCTGAGTCCTTACATTTTGCTAATTGCTGCTACTTTTGTCTGCAAAATAACATTTTTTTGCAATCATTAATTGGATATTTGAGGCATCCTGATGACACAATATAAATAAAGGGGACGTGATGGCCCAGTGGTATTATTGCTTGACTATTTATCTAGAAACTTAGCTAATGTTCTGGAGGACTCAGGTTTGAATCCTGCCATGGCAGGTGGTGGAATTTGAATTGAATAAAAAAAAAATCTGGAATTAAAAATCTATTGATGACCATAAAACCATTAGTCAATTGTTGGAAAAACCCATCTGGATCACTGATGTCCTTTAGGAAAGGAATCTGCCATTCTTACCCGGTCTGGCCTACATGTGACTCCAGAGCCACAGCAATGTGGTTGAGCCTCAGCTGCGCTCAGGTAACGCTGAGGGATGGGCAATAAATGCTGACCCAGCCAGCGACAGCCATGGCCCACGAATGAAAAATAAAAAAAAGCATCTAACCACACAGATTTTCTTTTTGCATTTGTGAATTTGGCCTATAACTTCTGCAGAGGTAACCTGCACTTGTGGTGTCCCGTTAATAGCAACTGTTATTTTGTTATGTGATGGAGGGAATTATTATAATGACAGATCTCTGGTAAATTATATCACATGGTAGGAGGCAACAGTAATGCAAGAAACCTCCCATTTTGATTATGAAATATTACAGAGACACTAAAGCCGATTAAGTAAATCTTTTAGAAAATTGTGCTGATGTCATAGTTTGGGATCAGATGTTTACACTGTTGAATGTAATGACAATTTGCTTCTGTTTCATTCATAGATGTATTTGTTAGCACCTGTAGAAATATTGAAGATATCTTGCTGAAATACTATCTCTTCCTCAAGGATAGGTCTGAAGGAAAAAGGATCTCAGAAGTAAATTTAAAATTGCTAAACTTTTCACCCTGTTTACATCTGATTATGTTTATGGCAAGCCAAACGTATCTGCAACTAATTCAGTTCTATAGCATTCAAACTTTTCTTTTCTCCAGCTGATTCAAATCACATTGCTTTGCAACAAGCTTTAATTCAACATTAGGAAGTTGGAACATTTACTCCAAACTTAATAACCACAGTATGGCAGGACTGCTTGGAACAGCAATCTCGCAATGGGTCTGTCACAAATCTTTAACATGTGTGAATTGAAAGCTTTAGTTCAAATAGGAGTTTGGAAGTAAGCAGTGGTTAGACAAGAGATTATTTGAAGATACAAAGTAAACATACAGTTAACCTGCTTCTTTTGGTTTTCTTTTTAAAAAACCAGATGATAAAATTATGAACTGTATTAGTCCAGTCGCACATTGTTTTGTTTCCAACATTACAAATACAAAAGGACAGGAACAGGAATTTTGTTTTATTCATTCACGGATTCGAGCTCAGCCATCATTTATTGCCCATACCTAATTGTCCTTAAGAAGGTGATGGTGAACTGCCTTCTTGAATGGCTGCAGTCCATGTGGCATAGGTACACCCACAATGCTGTTAGGGAGGGAGTTCCAGGATTCCAGTCTATTTGGTTTGGTGGGGAATTTCCAATGCAGGCTTTAGATCTGTGCTTTGTAAGACGCTTATGATTTAGTTACTGGCACAAAATAATTCTCCACCTGGACTAGGGAGATGGGACTACTTCTTGTGCTTTTTTTTTACAAACCTAACAACCTACATCAACAGAGTGGCACAGCAGAAGAGAGCTGGGTCCATAACCTAATCATCGATAGATGGAAACCAACTCTGCTACTTTAAGAGTGGCACGGTGGTTAGCACCACTAACTCACAGTGTTGGGGGCCCAGGTTCAATTACAGCCTTGGGTGACTGTCAGTGTGGAGCTTGCACATTCTACCTGTATCTGCATGGATTTCCTCTGGTTGCTCCAGTTGCCTCCCATACTCCAAAGATATATGGGTTAGGTTGATTGACTATGCTAAATTGCCCCTTAGTATCAGGGTAAATTAGCAGTGCATTGTGGAGTTACGGGGAAAGGGCCTGGGTGTGATTGTTGTTGGTGCAGGTTTGATAGGCCAAATGGCCTTCTTCTGCACTTCTGAACATCTCTGGGTCCATTTCAATGTTATCACCATTCACAGTTTGTTGACACAAGGGGATGTCACATACATTTGGAATTGTAGTCATTCTAGCCCAGATTAAAGCTAACCTGCTCCATAACCTTCAATCATGGTATAAAATCAGGTGGACTAAAGAATGAGTATCTCCTCAGAACATGGCCATTTACTGTTTAAAATTTGGAGTTTTGTAAGTTAAAAATGATCTATTTGCAGTAAATTATCTATTATAATACAATTTACAAATACTTATTTAACAGTATGAGTTTTAGTATGAGTTTATTTATGAGTGTCACAAGTAGGCTTACATTAAAACTGCAATAAGCCACAGTGACAGGGAGAGGAGACAATCGCATCGTGAGATCCTTGTTTTTGACTGCTTGTGGGATTTTGCACCCATGTCACCTTTTTTATTCTTGCAGATATTTTGGAGAACTGGTGTTCAAGATTGGGGAGATCATGGGGTTTGGTGAATGAGGTATGGGCGCAATGGTTGCACAGCCTCTTAGATTGGAACATAGTCATCTGGTGGAGCAGAGGCTGCAGAGAGGGAAGGTTCTGTGCAGACTGAGGCAGATGATGCCTCTCCACAGGGGGATCTAATCACAAAAAATTTCTCTGGATCTTTTGCCAACCTTCATCTCACTCAGTCGCAATGCCTGAGGTGACTCAGATTTAACAAGGGGCTGGAAACAGAACTATGCCACCTCCTACAACCCAACCCTGAGCCTCACATCAGAGTATCGATGATAATAATAGTAGCAATGAACATTTATGTGAATCACACTGGACTGTATGCTGAAATGATTCTAATGCTTGCCAGCATTACCACAGGCATAGCCATAGAACCATAGAACACTACAGCACAGAAACAGGCCCTTTGGCCCTTCTTGGCTGTGCCAAACCATTTTTCTGCCTAGTCCCACTGACCTGCACCTGAACCATATCCCTCCACATCCATGTACCTGTCCATGTTTTTCTTAAATGTTAAAAGTGAACCCACATTTACCACTTCATCTGGCAGCTCATTCTACATTCCCACCACTCTCTGCGTGAAGAAGCCCCCCCCTAATATTCTCTTTAAACTTTACCCCCTTCACCCTTAACCCATGTCCTCTAGTTTTTTTCTCCCCTAGCTTCAGTGGAAAAAGCCTGCTTGCATTCACTCTATCTGTACCCATCATAATTTTATACACCTCTATCAAATCTCCCCTCATTCTTATACACTCCAGGGAATAAAGTCCTAACCTATTCAATCTTTCTCTGTAACTCAGTTTCTCAAGTCCCGGCAACATCCTTGTAAACCTTCTCTGCACTCTTTCAACCTTCCTGTAATTAGATGACCAAAACTGCACACAGTACTCTAAATTCGGCCTCACCAATGTCTTCTACAACCTCACCATAACATTCCAACTCTTATACTCAATACTTTGATTAATAAAGGCCAATGTTCCAAAAGCACCCTTTACGACCCTATCTACCTGTGACGCCACTTTTAGGGAATTATGTATCTGTATTCCCAGATCCCTCTGTTCTACTGCATTCTTCAGTGTCCTACCATTTACTTTGTATGTTCTACCTTAGTTTGTCCTTCCAAAGTGCAATACCTCACACTTATCTGCATTAAACTCCATCTGCCATTTTTCAGCCCATTTTTCTAGCTGGTCCAAATCACTCTGCAAGCTTTGAAAACCTTCCTCACTGTCCACTCCACCTCCAATCTTTGTATCATCAGCAAATTTGCTGATCCAGTCTACCACATTATCATCCAGATCATTGATATAGATGACAAACAACAACGGACTCAGCACTGATCCCTGTGGCACACCACTAGTCACAGGCCTCCACTCAGAGAAGCAATCCTCCACTACCACTCACTGGCTTCTTCCATTGAGCCAATGTCTAATCCAATTTATTACCTCTCCATGTATACCTAGCGACCAAACCTTCCTAACCAACCTCCCATGCAGGACTTTGTCAAAGGCCTTACTGAAGTCCAGGTAGACAACATCCACTGCCTTCCCTTCATCCACTTTCCTGGTAACCTCCTCGAAAAATTCTAATAGATTGGTTAAACATGACCTACTATGCACAAAACCATGTTGACTCTCCCTAATAAGTCCCTGTCCATCCAAGTATTTGTAAATCCTATCTCTTAGCACTCCTTCCAATAATTTACCTACTACTGACGTCAAACATACCAGCCTATAATTTCCCTGATTAATTTTTGAGCCTTTTTTAAACAATGGAAAAACATGAGCTATCTCCAATCATCCAGCACCTCACCCGTGGATACTGACATTTACATATATCTGCCAGGGCCCCTGCAATTTCAACACTAGTCTCCTTAAAGGTCTGAGGGAACACCCTGTCCAGTCCTGGGGATTTATCTACTCTGATTTGCCTCAAGACAGCAAGCACTTCCTCCCCTTTAATCTGGAAATGTTCCATGACCTCCCTACTTATTTGCCTTATTTCCGTAGACTCCATGCCAGGTTCCTTAGTAAATATGGATGCAAAAAACCCATTTAATATTTCCCCATTTCTTTTGGTTCCATACATAGCCGACCACTCTGATCTTCAAGAGGACCAATTTTATCCCTTACTATCCTTTTGCTGTTAATATACCTGTAGAAGCTCTTAGGATTATCCTTCACCTTGACTGCCAAGTCACAAAATGCAACCCCAGCCCCCACAACTCTCCCAGGTGTAGACCAATTTCGGGCCCCTGAGATTTTAAATTCTTAACCTTGTGTTTAAGCATTCCATCTGTTCATCCGTTTGTCCCAGTAAATTGCCACGTGCCTTCAGGTGCCTCAGTGACATGCTCTGAAACTTACTGTCTAAAGCCCTTCGAATTTTCACTTCCCTCTTTTCCTTTAAAACTCTCCTTGAAACCCATTTCTTTGACAAGGTGATGTTGGTCCCCTGTAACCATATCCTCCTTTAGTTCATCCTCTGCTTGCCCTTACGTGGGACATTTGTCTGTGTTATATAAAATTGTTAACCAAACAGACTGTCCTCTGTTGGTGAGTAACAATTTTCATTTACTTACTGATTTCAAAAATCTTGCAACTATGTAGTCAATTATTTGTCACCCCTCTTTAACTCATCACTTTAACTCTAAATTCAAATTCTGCAGTGTTAGCAAAGTTTTGACACTTTTTGATCTGAAAGTTACTGTTTAAATCTGGCAGAATAAAAATCCTCAGGAAAGTTTTCACTTTGCCAAACTCTGCAGTCAACACCGGCTTTCTTTTATAGTGCACAACATTGGATTAAGCGCACAGAGTACAACCCCTGGAATCTCAGCGGCGAATTATGCCAGATTTGTGTCACTGATTCAGGGACAACACCTTGTTGAAATTTTACAAACTGAATCCCATTAAATCTTGCACAGAGTCACTTAAGTATCCACTGGCAGTTCTCCAGACAAGTGTATTCTGTGCAAAGCCAACAGACTGTGCTGAGCCTCCTTGGAAATCATGGCGTACAGCAGTCCTGAAAGAAGATTGCAGCAGCAACAGATTGAAGGAGCAGCCGTTAGGGAAGAATTTACTCCTTTGGCATAGTCATCAGGTGGGATTTAATTTGATTTGATTTGATTTATTATTTTCCCATGTATTAGCACACAGTGAAAACAATTGTTTCTTGTGCATTATACCAACAAAGCATACTGTTCATAGAGAAGGAAATAAGAGAGTGCAGAATGTAGTGTTACAGTTATAGCTAGGGTGTAGAGAAACATCAACAGTTCATTCAAAAATCTGACAGCAGCAGGGAAGAATCTGTTCTTGTGTCAATTGATAGGTGACCTCAGACTTTTGTATCTTTTTCCCAGTGGAAGAAGGTGGAAGTGAAAATGTCCGGGCTGCATGGGGTCCTTAATTATGCTGGTTGCTTTGTAGAAGTAGTGGGAAATGTAGACAGAGTCAATGGATGGGAGGCTGGTTTGCGTGTTGGATTGGGCAACATTCAGAAGCTTTTGTAGTTTCTTGCGGTCTTGGACAGAGCAGGAACTATACCAAGCTGTGATACAACCAGAAAGAATGCTTTCTATGCTGCATCTGTTAAAGGTCGCGAGAGTTGCAGCTGACATGACAAATTTCCTTAGTCTTCTGAGAAAGTAGAGGCATTAGAGGGCTTTCTTAACTGTAGTGTTGGTTTAGGGGGACCAGGACATGTTGTTGGTGATATGGGCTTTCTGCTTCATCCATGTTGACGTAGACCACAATAAGAAGTCTCACAACACCAGATTAAAGTCCAATAGGTTTATTTGATAGCACAAGCCACAAGATTTCAGAGCACTGCTCCTTCATCAAGTGAGTGGGAGTCCAACATTGGCATCTCCACATCATGATGTAGACGTGTGGGGCACTGGTGTTGAGGATGATTGTGGAGAATGTGTTGTTACCTATCCTTACTGATTGTGGTCTGTGAGTTAGGAAGTTCAGGATCCAGTCACAGAGGGAGGAGCTGAGCCTAAGGCCACAGAGTTTGGACATGAGTTTTGTGGGAATAATGGTGTTGAATGTGAGCTATAGTCAACAAATAAGAGTCTGACATAAGTATCTTTGTTATCTAGGTGTTCCAGGGTTGAGTGCAGGTACAGGGAGATGGTGTCTACCGTGGACCTGTTGCAGCAGTTGGTGAACTGTAGTGGATCGAGGCACTCCGGGAGACTGGAATTGATTCGTGTCGTGACTAGCCTTTCATTATGATGGATGCCAAAACCACCTGGTGATAATCATTAGACTATCAAATCTTGATACACACTAGATGACTCATTTGTGATTGTATTCCACTTCCCTACAATGACTTTTTTATTTATTCACAAATTATGTGGGCACTGCTGGCAAGGCTAACATGTCTTGTTCACCCTTAATTGACTTTGAGTCCATGGTTATGATAAATGAGTACAAAGCCATATCAGCAGCAGTTAAGATGTACTTCGAGGTATATATAATTCAGACTGGACAAGGATGGCTGATTTCCTTTTCTGAAGGATATTAATGAACCATTCAGGTTTTTCCAAGAATCCAATTTTACCTGCAACTGGATTAATACCAGTAGCAGTGGGATGAGGTCCTTAAGCCATAAATAATTGGCCATTTAAGGGTCCCAATGGTGACGAAGTGGGAAGGTAAACCATGGTCCTTCTCACTCAGAGTTTAATTCTGATGGTTGCGGGGAGCTAGTAGGGTTCCGGTATACCACCATCCCGCTGAAATAAATGCTCTTCCCACCTCGCGACCAAAGAGAGCGCAAGATTCTGGCCAATTTTTCAGATCAGTGATGACCCTTCATCAGTTAATGAACGTCATTGGCTAGCTGCCTTGCAGCAATGGGTAACTCAGCTGGTCCCAAACCCACCTCGGCAAAAGTGACCTACAACGCAATGGTGTCAGGAAACTGGTTCACCACCCAACGCCAGCCACTGCCTCCATTTCCAAACTCAGCAGAGCACCAAAATGCTGCCTCTTGTTTTTGTCTTTCTGTGGCTCAGTTGGTAGTACATTCACATTTGAATGAGGTTGTGGCTTCAAGTTCCACTCTAGTGAGTTTAGCCGAGAATCTAGGCTAATGCTTCGATGAATTACTGAGGGAGTGCTACATTGTCAGAAGCACGGTCTTTCAGAAAAGGAAACAGAAGCTCCAGTTTACTCCTTCGGATGGACAGGAACAATCTGAATGCATTGTTTGAAGAAGAATAGGGGAATTCTGGCCAATATTTTTCCCTCAACGTCATTAAAACTGATTAACTAGTCATTAATACATTGCTGTTCAGGGGATTTTGCAAATTCACCACTGTGATTCCCAAATGATAACAATGAATACATCAGAATCATTCCATTAGCTGTATGGTGTTTTAAAACCTGAAGTCTTCTTTTTAAGCCTTTGAGTCATTTTAAGTCTTCTTAAGTCTTGAAAATCAGTTTTAAAAATACAGTAGGAATTCAAAGCAAGTGCTCAAAAGTCAACAGGTTTTTAAACTGCCATCAACCCCTGTGTAAACTGGTGCTTTGGATTGGCTGTTTACTGTTAAAAGTGCCTGATTTTTATTTCTGGTTTGAAAATGTATCCCAATCATCCAAAGCTGGAAGCCCAAAGATTATAAATTAAGCTAAAATGAGCTAAAGATACTTTTGAAGGAGAGATTGATGATTCCCAATTATTTAAACCAATATTTAGTCATGTGCCAAGATACTGACACAATCTTCGATGCTGCAAAGATAAGTGGCTTAGCAGCATTACATATTGTTAATTTTGCAATTACTCAAAATATGTTGGCTCTTTTCCACAAGCCACATTAATTTTACAGCATCTCATATGAAATGTTTATTGAAACGTTACAAATTGTTACCATTGAACTATGTAGCCTGCAGGCTACATGGTCACCTCATTGCATTGACTCCATCATTTTGTCTTGAAATGCTTTCTGACGTGAGGTAAAATAATTTAATTTTGCAAAGCCCTGAGAACTATCTAAACTATAACTTTGAGAAGAAGAACTTTTTAAGAATCCCTTTTTCATGATTTGCCAAGTACATTGGCACAAAATTTAAAAAAGGCACTTAAGAATGCTGCAACAATGCCATGGAACTGTTCATCAAATCAAGGTAATTTGCTGGCAATATCTCTGATCTATACAGAAACGGTGATGAGTGTCAATTTGTTTCGCACCACTATTTGTCTTGTCCTTCTTTCCTGCCTGCTCCGCCGATACATCTTCCCCTTTATTTCTAGTTTCTTCTTAAACATGCAGCCTCCTCCCATCCTCACTCCAAACGTTTTTCCCCCTCAGCTTGTTATTTGCTTTTAAACTGTTTGATTCCCGGTTCTTTTGGAAAGTCCTTTACCTGGAACATTAATTTTATTTCTTTATCCACAGATGCCGCCGGACATACTGAATGTTTCTAGCATTTTCTATTGTTATTTCAATTTAGTACAGTTCAAGGTTGACATTAAATAGGAAGCCAACCAGCTTAACTATCGAACCAGTTTTCATGCTATGTTAGGTAAATTGGCCATGCTAAATTTTCCCTCAGTGTACCTGCACAGGCACCAGAGTGTGGCGACTAAGGTACTTTAACAATAATTTCAGTGCAGTGTGAATATAAGCCTACTTGTGACTAATAACTAAATTTTAACTTTAAACGTAATGTCGCTAAAGCCCATCTGATTGTCATGAAAGTCCATCTGATTGTCAGATAAAACCATTTTAATGCCTGATCTCTCAAGACATTCCTTATCTTCCAATGTCTGAAGATATGTATGTATGTATAAGATATTCGGTCCATCAAGTCTGCACCAACTCTGGAATAGGGCATCTTACTCAGGCCCACTCCCCTGCCCTATTCTCATAACTCCACGCATTTACCATGGCCAATCTGTCTAGCCTCCTCATCTTTGGATACTAAGGGGCAATTTAACATGACCAATCCACCTAGCCTGCACATCTTTGGACTGTAGGAGGAAACAAAAGCACCCAGAGGAAACCCATGCAGACATGGAGAGAACGTGCAAACACCACACACTCACCCAGAATTGAACCAGGGTCCCTGGCACTGTGAGGGAGCAGTGCTAACCACTTTCCCACTGTGCTGCCCATGTAGGTCATATCATTGAATGTCAAGGGGCGATTAGATTCTCTCTCATTGGACATGACCATTGCTTGACATTTTTGCGAGGCAAATGTTATTTACTACTTAATAATCCAAACAGAATGTTGTCCAGATCCTCCTACATGCAATCACGGACTGCTTTAGTATCTCAAGTGTTATGGAATTATACATTGTTCAATCAACAGTGAACATCCACACTTCTGACTTTACGATGGAGGGAAGGTCATTGACGAAACAGTTGGTTGGGCCTAAGACACTACCTGAGGAACTCCCGCAATGATGTACTGAGGCTGAGATGACTGACCTTCTACATTTTCTTGTGCTAACTATGACTCCAACCATATAGGCTGAGGAGTGGCAGCTGGAGTGGGGGAATGTGTAGTGAAGGGACTACCATGTAGAAATATGAAAAAGCCAAGAGCATGGAACTTAGTGACGGGACGTCATCATCATTGACTCTTGTTTCTCTCCCTGCAGTCAATGGATTGATGGGTTGGCCTGCTGCCAGGTGTAAAAGCCAGTGGTGAAAGGCAGTTGACAACCGTTGGAGTCTGTTTCTGGCAATTGGTGGGTTGGTGGATAGGAGTAGAACCAGCTGATGGGAGGGAGGGGATGAGATAACATTACAGGTTTGCTGGGAGGTGGCCAGGTAATCATGCTATCAAGAGAAATGGAGAAATTGTGTGAGGTTATAGTTTGTAGGGAGTGGGAGTTGGGGGAATATTGGAGGCAGAGAATTGAGGCATAAGATTTGCTTGAGGAGCCTAGTGAGAACTTTCCTGCTCCTAGTCCATAAGCAGTTCTATAAAAAGTACTTTCTGGCTTGATTCAGTTGTTCCAATCTCTCCTTTGCTCTGGGTTTTCCAAACCCTGAGAAATAAGTTTTTTTTAATTCATTTGTGGGGCATGAACATCACTGGTTGGCCTGCCTTTATTAACCATCCCTGATTGCCCTTGAAGGACAGTTGAGTGTCAACCACATGTGTTTCTGGTGTCACATGTCGGCCAGACCAGGTAAGGACAGCAGGACATTAGTGAACCAGATGGGTTTTTTCAACATGGTTTCGTGGTCATCAGTAGTTTCTTAATTCCAGATATTTTTTATTGAATTCAAATTCCACCATCTGCCATGGCGGGATTCGAACCTGAGGTCCCCAGAACATTTTCTGAGTTTCTGGATTAATAGTCTAGTGATGATACAACTAGGTCATCACCTCCCCTCTTAATGATTGACCAATATTAAGTTTAAATGCCTGCCAAATGATCAGGAACAGAGTTTTATTAACATATATAATCACCAACCTGCCTCTCCAGAGTGGATGACTCAGGTTTCCCAAACAAGCCATGGCTAAAACAGTAACAGGCACATTCAGGGGAGTTTGGGGGGAGTCAGGTTTCACAAATCTGATGATTTAACCTCCACCTTGACCTTCTCCCAATTGTCTTGGAGGGGTTACGATCTCCCACTCTATATTTTCTCTGTCGGTTGTGAAAGCATTTTCGATGGAAAACATGAATCCTCATGTCCTTTGAATGATCATCATCCTGGTATTCACAAAGTTCATTTTTAGATTGATTGAATTAACTTAGCTTTTCAAGAATAAAGTTTATAGGTTACTTTTTCAGCATCCAAGACCTCTTACACGAGTGTAGCAATTTACAGAGCAAATAAAAGTTCCATTTATTCTTGAATCAAACAGTTGGATGAGAATATTAACATTTTGCAGGTGTAGTACAAGAAGGATTGAACAATGAAAATGACATTATTCACCTTTTCTCATTCAAATGCAAGCAAGTCATCCATTTCCAAATTTAAAATACAAATCTACTTAAACCCAAGTAGTTTTCACAATTTTGTGCAGAAATCCAGAGTATTATAAGTTCAAGTTGTTATAATTCTTTAGGACGTAATATTGGCTGAAAAAGACCATCGAAGAGAAAAACATAACATGCAAACATAATAAACAGATTGCTATTCATTTGTTGAGAAGTAAATGGTTCAATATCATGTGATGGGTTTTCTCTGAATGCCAAATATTGACATTTCTTTATTTTCATAAAGCTGTTAAAGTTCTCCTGCAGTCTTGTCTAATTATCAAATCAACTCAGCAAAGTTCAGCATTTTATTGCTAATGTCATTCAGTTGTATAGCAGCACGACCATCTGACAACATGATGAAATGAAGCTTTACCCCTTCATTTCTTGTTAAAAAAAATTATAAAATACTTTCCTCTTCAAAGTCAAACTTGAACGCAGATCCATTTTTGCTTTCTTTCTCATTTATAAATGCCTCATAAGGGTCTTCCTGCGACTTCTTTTTCTTTGCCCGCAGGTGTCCCAAGAAAACAGTGAATGCCAGCATTGAGTAGAAGAACATCACAAACAGGACAAAAAAGTAAGAATTTTCATCAGATTTCCACTGACTGCTTGTGGAAGCTGTTACGTTCAACCCTGACCCGTCAATTTTGTCTTTATCCAAAGATCCTTTTAAAATCTTATTAATACACGAATTGAAAAGAGAAATTAGAGCAGTTGCGTTCATCTTGATCAGCTCAGAAATAGGAAGTGTGCTCCTAATGAAAGCACGTAGGCTTGCAAGCCAGAGATAAATGAAGTCTAGATTTGGTAAGGAATGCAGCCCCTTCACTTAGTGCAGTGGCCTAATGATAATGTGACATATTTTAGATAATGCATTCTATGTGCAGTGTGAGCTGTTGGATACATCTTTGTGAGATACTGTACACTGAACAGGCTTATTTCACTCCTATTTCTATATTCCGAACCAATATTTCCAGATATTGCTTAGGAATATAGAAACAGGAGTGAAATAAGCTTGCTCTACAATTAAGATTCTGTCCTCGTTCTTCTAGAGTCCCCATGGGAAATAATTCTTCAACTGTCCCAGTGTAAGTCTTTATAATTTTGAATATATCAATCCACATTCTTCTAATCTCAAAGAAATGTAAGCCAAATTCATGCAACTGTAACTTGTAAGTTAACTGTTTGAGCCCTGATATGATTCTGGTGTACTCCTTCCAAGACCAGTTTGTATTTCCTGATGTTCAATGCTCAAAACTGGACAGAATGTCCCAAATGCATTCCGACAATGACTCTGTAAAACTGAAGCATAACCTCCTCACTTATGAATTCCAACCCTGTATAGATAAATGCTAACACCTGAATCAGCGTTCAATTGTTTTTTTGTACCTTGCACTAGAGTTTAGCGATTTGTACAAATGAAGAGCCAAGGCCCTTTGGTCCTCTCAGAGACTGAGAAAATATTCCAAAATCTCTTTCTCAAATCTTATGATGACAAAATTGGGCAGGGCTATGAGGCACCCCCTTGATTAGACTGATGGTATATTTGTTCTCCTGATATTCCCGGCCATGGTCTGCATTTGAATAATTTGTACCAGCGAAACAGTTGACACTTATGGACATGTAAAGTAAAAAGTTTATTTATTAGTCACAAGTAAAGCTTACATTAACACTGCAATGAATTTACTGTGAAATTCCCCTAGTCGCCACAGTTCGGCACCTGTTCAGGTCAATGTACCTAACCGGCACAATTTTCAGACAGGAAACCCGTGCAGACACGGGAGAATGTGTAAACTCCACATAGACAGTGGCCCAAGCCGGGAATCAAGCCAGGGTCCCTGGCGCTGTGAAGCAACAATGCTAACCACTGTGCCACTGTGCCACCCATATATCTTAACAAAGAGACAGCATCTGCCTGACTCTGGGATGAATGGGAACAAAGTGGAGAGGAAGCAAATTCCATTTTCCCAGGAGAAAATGGCAATCTCAATGTGCAGCACGCTGATCCTACAGTTTGTGTTATGAGTAGAAATTGAAGGTGGACCAAAGCCATGATAGAATTTGAGAGGGTTTAGATGGTTTAATAACTAATTTTGCATGGACAGGTCTAGCTAAACAGTGGTGGCGGTGGTGGGGAGATGATGATGATGTGGTTCAGGGTGATTTCAAGCCTTAACCTCATGTAAAAATATTATCCCACATCAGGAGCAAAGATGCTGTCATGTCTCTCACCCCAAAACAAAGGATTATAATACAAATTTCCCTAACCTCTAAACCCTGAGGTCAAGCTGGCATGCATGTGGAAACTGGAAGGGACAATTCTCCCATCCCAATGGTACGTTTTTTGGCGTGCCAGGATGGAAGAAGCGTGTGTCAGCCATATCATGGGATTCGTGCATGTGTTTCCAATGCATGCGTGTCTCCCACAGCCAGAGACAGGTACAGTCAAGACTGTTCTGGAAACCGGTGGGAAGAGAGGGAAGTAATTTAAATCTTTTTGAAATGTATTTTAAATCTGATTATCATGCCCAGCATAGAATTCTCCAGGCCCAATAGCATCTCCCAATCCCCCAGGATTATTTCACTCCAACAGGGTTTAGAGTAGCTCCCCACTTGCGGACAACTAGTGGGAGACCCCAACAGAGTGAAGGAGGGACAATTGGAGCTGCCCAGGGTGTCAGGCGGTGAGGGGGTTGTGCCCTGTGGGCATAAGCACTATGGCACTTGCCAGGCTCTGCCCCTGACACTGCTCAAGGGGCAAAGTGCCCATGCCTAGGGGACACAGTGGCATCGGGCATCGGGCAGTACTGAGAGGTCAGGCCCTATTGCGTGTGGGTCCAAGGGTGCAGAGCCCATTCTGGGAGAGGCATGGGAGTCCTGCTGCCACTCTGCATTGGGATTAGTCGGGGCTGGAGGGAGGCCAGTGATCGGGGAGGACTGAGATGGAGTGGTCTGCCAGGTGGGAGGTTAACAGGGGGGGTCTGCCGGGATGAGGGTTAACCACTGCTAGATTGGGGGGGGGGGGGTGGTTAGACATCGGGATGCTCCTGATTGGGGGTGGTGGTCGAGGCTGGCCTGGGAATGCTTGTGGGGGCTGCAATCAGGCCACAAGTGGCGGGGGTGAGGGGGGGTGGGGGTGGGGGGGTGGGGTGGGGAGGGGAACGGAAGGGGAAGCACTGAGGGAGCCAGGCTGGCCAGCGATCGATGTAGCAAACAAAAGGGAGACTGGCAGATCGGGGCCACTGTGCATGTGCAGAGTTCTGGAACTGTCAGCCTCTGGAGTGAATAGGCCCCACCCCACAAGCTTTCAATGATATTCACGATTGTGACCTCTGAATTGCACAAAGTGTGGGAGATTCAAGTCTGAAGTTGAACTGAAAAAGCAGTTGGGATCTAGACCAGTTTTCCCACCAATTCAGCACTTTTGGGAGAATCACCCCCTGGGTTGCAATATACCTCAAATATTTTCAGATATCAGATGGGTGACTGTGCATATGTGGATTGATATTCCATCCCGTCAGAAAGATGAAAGTTCATCCAATATTAGATTGATTAAGTGCACCAATCAGTTTGTCCATGTGATCCTCTTTTCAAATCCAGAAAAGGGGACCCTAGTGAATAAATTTCCTCCGTAACTCTGGTAAATTTTCCCACTGTAATCAGTTAGAGCAGGCAAAGCCCCAAAGAAATTAATCTGCTCAAAACTTGTAGAATTCAGTGAGAATGTAACTTAGAAGATCAATTTGTTTTGTTGTGTTTTTATTAAGCACTTTTATATTCCTTTGTATCATTTTTTTCCTTCTCTTTCCCTAGCCAACCAGATCAAACTTTCTTTAAGTTTGTCTTTAGTCCCAACAGTGACTTAAAGCTTTCTTTACTTTCTCTTCTAGATCCTCTCAGGCCCTCTCCAATTTCACCTTGTCCCATAGACCCACTCACTGGACTCTAATCCTGCTAAATTGCTGAGCTCCCGATTTTCTTTGCTGGATTTCACATTGGCTGATATTGTTAACAGGCGGCACTCCTCTGGCTCGAACTTTCTCTCTTTAAAATCTGCTATCATCATTGCCTTCTCTTAAAACAAACCTTGGCTGTTGGGTCTTTACAAACTACCACCCTCAACTCCAAAGTTCCTTTCCTATCAAAGTTCTTGAATGCATTGCCACTCCCCCGAGTCTTACCTGGAATGATGATGTTGAATCCCTCCAGTCAGGTTTCTGTCCTTGACATGGCTTCCAGTGTGACTGTGACAAGTTAATCCCTCCTCATCCTTCTCAACCTGTTTGCAGCCTTTGACATTGTTGACCACAGCTTCGTCATTCAGCTGGATGGGGAGTCCACATACATGCATGTCTTCTTATCTATTCAGTGGAAACCAGGCAATTAGCCTCAATACACTTCTCTTCCCACTTCCGCACTATTATCTGTGATGTATCCTAAGATCTGTCCTTGGTCCACCCTATTTCCCATCTACTTGTTGTCCATGGTGACATCATCTGAACACACAGGCCCATGGACCATAGTTTTATGTTCCCCCATCATCTCTCCATAAACATGCTGAGGTGGTTGGGGTGGAGGATGGCAACGTGATGGGGGTTATGTGCCCATCGCCTTTTCGATGCCATGGGTATTATATCTGCAGCATAGGTAATGAGCGGCAGTTGGTGCTGGGTAGACTGCTCTCCCTTAGGTCCCTTGAAGCTTTTTAGTGGCCAGTTAATGAGTCATTAATTGAAGGATCTCTTCCAGTTGCTGCTGGTTTTATCAAACTAAAACATAGCAGCCACCTTGCAGACCTAGAGATGGGTACCTTCCTGATGGGAGCATCCTGTGTGCTAAGGTCCACACCAACGGGAAGACCCTGAACTCATAATCAACCATCCCCCATCTCCCACTTCCACTTTCACCAGATCCTGCTTCTTTGATCCCCAACCCCACTCACTTGCACTCTGGGCTCCTTGATTGTTGCTGCTCTGGGGTCTACTGCAGTCCCAGCAGCAGCCGATATTCTGTATGGCACTGCTGGGACTGAAAACTCACCCACCTTTTGGTGGGCTGGTAGCTCTTGGAGGCAAGAGAAGGATAGTACCAAGGATTGCTTCTGATTAACTACATCTTCAATGTAGAATGTGGTCATGGCTTCCAGGGTTGGCAGAAAGAGGATAATCACTGACTTTCCAGCAAGTGGATAGGGTTTACTGTAGCCCTGTAACACCCCTACCAAAGTGAAAGTTTCCACTTTTATGCTGACTATACACAGTCTGACATCTTTTCCCACTCCAGGAATGTTTGTTAAATGTTCAGACTGCTTCTCTAATATCTAGTGGATGAACAGAAATGCCTCCGACAAAATATTGGGAAGATTGAAGCCATTGTTTTTGGTTTCTGCTTTAAATTTTGTTCTCCCATCATTGACCCAATCACTCAGTCTCCCTGGCAACTGTCTGACACTGTACTGGAGTGCCACCTTGAAGTCATATTTGACTGCGAGGTTAGCTTCTGACTGGATATCCATGCACGTGATCGAAAAGGCAGCTCAAGGTTATGAGGACAAGCAGGGAAATTGAATTATGGCCATAGTCAGATCAGCCATGACCTTATTGAATGGTAGAGTATGCTCAAGAGGCCGAATGGCCTACTCTTGTTCCTATTTCTGACTATTGCCTATTTCCACCTCTGCTATATGACCTGGTTCTGCCCTGCCTCTTTTGCTGATGAAAGTCTCATCTGTGTCTTTCTTACCTCTAGACTTAATTGAACCCCTGATTGAACGCTTGCATTCTCTCCTCCATAAACTTCCAGTCATCCAAACCTCTGCTGCCTGGATCCTGACTCACACCCATCACCCCAATACTCACTAAGCTTCATAGGTTCCTGGTTAAGCAACAATTCAGTTTTTAAATTTGTACCTTAGTATTCAAATCCCGCCCTATCTCTGCAATCTCTCTCAACCCTATCACCCTCAACAATAAATGCCTCTCAATTCTCCAGTCATTCCCAATTTTAAACATTCCATTTGTGGCTCAGCCATCAGCTGCCAAGGGTAAAACTCTGGAATATCTTCCTAAAGTCCTTCCCTCTTTCTGTCTCCCCTTCCTCTCTCTACCTCTCCTTCCCCCTCTACCTCTCCTTCCCCTCTCCACCTTGCCTTCCCCTCTCTATGTCTCCTTCCCCTCTCTACCTCGCCTTCCCCTCTCTACCTCGCCTTCCCCTCTCTACCTCTCCTTTCTCTACCTCTCCTTCCTCATCCCTACCTCTCCTTCCTCTGTTCCACTTTCTGACATAAGAACATAAGAAATAGGAGCAGGAATAGGAGTAGGCCATCTAGCCCTTCGAGCCTGCCCCGCCATTCAATTAGATCATGGCTGATCTGTCGTGGCTCAGTTCCACATTCCCACCCTCTCCCCATAACCCTTAATCCCCTTGCTTATCAAAAACCCATCAACCCGCGTCTTAAAAATATTTAGCGAGGCAGCCTCCACCACTTCAACAGGCAGAGAATTCCAGAGATTCACCACCCTTTGAGTGAAGAAGTTCCTCCTCAACTCCAATCTAAACCGCCCCCCCTTTATCTTGGGGCTGTGGCCCCTAGTCCTACTGTCCTTTCTGAGCGGGAAGAGTCTCTCCATCTCTATCCTATCCATCCCATTCAACATCTTATATGTCTCAGTGAGATCTCCCCTCATTCTTCTAAACTCTAACGAGCACAAGCCTAGTTTATTCAGCCTCTCCTCATAGCTCAACCCCCTCAACTCCGGCATCAACCTAGTAAACCTCCTCTGCACTCCCTCCAAGACCAAAATATCCTTGCGTAAGTGCGGCGACCAAAACTGCACACAGTACTCCAGCTGCGGCCTCACCAATGTCCTATACAGCCGCAGCAAGACCTCCCTACTTTTATATTCAATCCCCCTCGCTATGAAGGCCAGCATCCCATTCGCCTTCCTGACCACCTGCTGCACCTGCAGGCTGGGTTTTTGCGACTCATGCACAAGGACCCCGAGGTCCCTCTGCACCGTCGCCTGCTGCAGTTTTTCGCCACGTAAGTAATAGTCCTTCCTACCATTATTCCTACCAAAGTGGACCATCTCACACTTGCCAACATTAAATTCCATTTGCCAGTTCCTGGCCCATTCGCCCAGCCTATCTAGATCCTTCCGCAGACTCTCCACACCCTCCGCGCAATTTGCCATTCCTCTCAGTCTCTCCTTCCTCCTCTCATCTTTTCTTCTGCTTTCCTATCTTTCCTTCCTACTTTATGATGCTGCTGAAGACACATTACTTTGACCAAGTATCTGCCTCAATATATCCTTACATTGCTCAGTTTAAATGGTGCTTAAATGACAGTTCAAACAGCATTCAAATGTTCTTGATGCCTGATCAATGGATGTGACATTGAGAAAGAATTGGGTCCACTGAGGGCCAATTCCTTCCCAGCTGTTGATCCTCATCCCCTGTGACCCCAGTTGCATGATCCTGCTCCTGCCATTGTTCACCTGTAGCCTGGGCCATTTTGGTAGGCTACCATTTATTGCACATCCCTAATTGCCCCTGAGAAAGTGGTGCCTTCTTGAACCATAGAATCCCATAGAGTCCTTATAGTGCAGAAGGAGGCTATTTGGCCTATCAAGCCTGCACTAACAACAATCCCACAGAGGCCTTATCTCCGCAACCTCATATATTTACTCTGATATACTCCTAACACTCAGGGCAATTTAGCATGGCCAATCCACCTGACCTGCACATCTTTGGTCCATGGGAGGAACTAGAGCATCTTAGATACAGGGAGAATGTGCAATCCCTATACAGTCAACCAAGGCTGGAATTGAACCCGGCTCCTTTGTGCTGAGAGGCAACAGTGCTAACCATGTGCCACCATGCCGCCCACTGCAGTCCCTGTGGTGTAGGTAGCTACATCCACAGTGCTGTTAGGGAGAATGAGTTCCCGGATTTTGACCCAGTGATAGTGAAGGATCGGTGATATGTTTCCAAGTCAGGGTGGCGAGTGACTTGGAGGAGACATTCCAAGTGGTAGTGTTTCTATGTGTTAACTGCCTTTGTCCTAGATGGTAGTGGTCATGATCTTGGAAGGTGATGTCTAAAAAACCTTTGTTAGCTTCTGCAGTGCACCTTGTAGATGGTATACACTGCCATTATTCATTGGTGGTGGAGGGAGTGAATGTTTGTGGATGGGGTGCCAATCAAGCAGGATGCTTTGTCCTGGACAGTGTCTAGCTTCTTGAGTGTTTTTGGAGCTGCACTCATCCAGGCAAGTGGAGACTATTCCTTCACACTCCTGATCTGTGCTTTGTCAATGGTGGACAGACTTTGGGAAATCAAGAGGTGAGTTCCTCACCACAGGATCCCCAGCCTCTGATCTGCTGTTGTAGCCACATCAATTATATGGCTAGTCCAGTTCAGTTTCTGGTCAATGGTAAACCCTAGGATGTTGATAGTGGGGGATTCAGTGATGATAATGCGATTGAATGTCAAGGGATAGTGGTTAGGTTCTCTCTTTCTGGAGGTGGCCTTTGCCCAGCACCTGTGTAGTGTAAATGTTACTGCATTACCAGCAACAGCACTGCTTCCCCAGCAGTGCTGCCGGGCATGAAGAGCTGCTGGCTTCTGTTTGGCCAGCAGCTCTCACCAGTGGGACTTCTGTCCCTGGGGTCCTTGAACGTGGGGAAGGCCAGCCACTAACCAGTGGCAATTAATGCAGCGGGCCTTCCCAAAAAAAGGCATTGCAGAGCTCTCAATGGCTCTGCAGCCTGCAGGCAAGACCCCTTTGCCTATTTCAAATTCTGCCTCTTGTGTTTCTCTCCTTTAACTACTTCAGTACAGAATTCCAACCTAAGCATGAGAAGAACAAAGAACAAAGAAAATTGCAGCACAGGAACAGGCCCTTCGACCCTCGAAGGTGGCAGAGTAATAATCTCATTGGTTGCTGCTGCTGATTTGTTGCAGGAGGTGTGGGAGAACAACGCCAAGTGGTTTGCCCTTTGGTCTCCCTTCCTCATGGGAAGCAGCTAACCTCTATTTTGCTGTGATTGCGGGCTTTGCCTCTATTGGGTATTGTCACAACAAGGTCCTGTCCTGTAATCCTGTAGTGTAGTGCAAGCTAACAATACAGGGCTGCCCTTAATTAGACAAAACTAAGAAATTATACTAGTAGAGCATGTGGCAGCCGTTTAATGATATCCTGACATTCAAGGAACTGTGGATCAACATTTAAATGTATTTAATTTATTTATCCCTTAAATCGGATCATGGAGCAGGTTATCAATCCTACTCAACATGAGATATAGAAAATATATTGGAAAAATAGATGGAGAGTTATCATTTAATTCTAGTGTTCTTTTTGTGATCTATGCACTTCGAACTCCTTTAATGGTCCAATCTAAATCTGTTTGAAAAAATACTAATTAAACTTATCAAAAACAAGTCCATACTCCAACACTGCAAGAGGTATCCAAAGAGGAATTGAGGTAACCATAACTCTGCTTTGTTTAAAAACATATATTATATCAGAACAAGTACCATTGTAAGATTCATTTTAGGAATTAGAGCAGATGTAACTGATCCTTAATATAGATCAATAGATTCTAAATCATTGTAGGTACACATGATAGATAACACAGTAGTATGTCAGTCATAGTTGAGTTCCGCTTCATAACAATGTGACAGATTAATGTTCAATGTCCATTAGCACACCTGGAAAAAATACATTCAGTGCCTGCATTCCAAAGTGACATTGGTATACATTTAGCATTAACTCTTCTTTTAGGTGTCATTAGTAGAAAAGCATACAATCCTTTCTTCCCTTGGATTATGCTTTATACATTTCTTTAAACATCATCTAACTTCTGTTAAAATGCTTAACCTTAAATACTTTGACCTGCGACAGAAAAAAAAACATTTCAGGTGGTACATGAAAAGTAAATAACCCATGTGCACAATTATTACATGTGAAAGTGCAACTTGGGAAGCATAAGTATTATAATTTTTTTTAAAAACCTCACAATTACCCTTTCAGAATGTCAAGGCTAATTCTGTGGCTCTGCACAGAGGGAGTGCAGATCAGGAAGCTGGGCCTACAAGCTTCTGCTTGCCTTGCTGTCCCTTCGAGCGTTAATCGCAAGTGCATGAAATTAACCCTCAATTGCAAAGTTTGCTGTTCTTGTTGTCTTGCAATTACTTATGCACTGTGATATCACTGCAAGGTGCACCAACCATCAATGGCCCCATTTCAATTCAGACTAAAATTTAAAGTCCTGTAAGGAAGCTAATACTGAACCAAGGGCCAATGTCTGTTAAAAAAGAGGCATTAGAACTTATCCACTTGGACGGAGAAAATTTAAAGCGTAAACCAAATAATTGTTTCCAAGAAATAGACAGCTTTAAAATCGGGTAAATAGTGATAAATTGTTTCTACAAATTGGTGAGATGGTAACGGGTTTGTATAATTTTAAAGGATCAAAATACAAATTTAAAAAGTTGGAAAATAGCTGAAAGCGGTCAGAACATGATATTCTCTGTCACACTCATTCACACAGAGTTTAGAAATGACTAAGACATATATCACAGCTTGAAGGGCAGGAGAAACAAACAGTAGAGTGAGATTAAACTAGATAGTCAAAAACACTGGCACAGCCTTGAAGAATTGACTGTTTTTTCTGCTCTGTAACTTTCTAGGACTTCAGTATGGCTTCTCTGAATACACGTTACTTCCTTTGCTTGGCAGTTTTCAGCTGGTCCTTCTCACAAATGGTTACAGGCTGAACAGTGGCCCCACAATTCATATTAGTCAATCAAATGAGTCACTTTTTTTTATTGCATTTCTTGAATGTGCTGAACATGTTGCACTACCAACTTTACACATACACATTCTTGCAAAGGTTAGTTTAGCAACAACGCTGTCTTGGATTTAGTGTAGAAATTTGCTTACAAGCTACAATTTTTTTTATATTTTGCACTTGTCGAATGTTAAATGGAAACTACCTAGATTGTACCCTACATTTCTGCTGCTGAAATGTGGACCTTGTGGTCAATGAGATGCCCGTTTTTGACCAATTGCATTTCCTATAGTTTAATTCTTTGATCGCCAGTAGCAACTGAAATGAAAGACCATGTCAAAGAAGCAAGGGGGCAAGGGTTAAGTTGTCCCCAATATGCGTTTCCTTTAGATGTGCCCACTCACACGCTAAAGGTAAAGTGGTCAGAGCCCACTCACTCAGTATTATGTTTTACAGGTTATGTTGCAGTAAAGTAAATTGTTGTTTTACCAAAGAGTGAAACATTATCTCTCTGCATAGAGACTACTTCTCTAAACGACAGTAACAGCTGCTTTGGTGATCTAGCCACTGTGCCATCAGGGAGAAAACACAAAGCTGCTTTGAAGTTGCATGCACTTTAAAAAAAGAGTAATATTTTGCAAGCTTAGTGCTGTTTCTTTAAGTGTGACCTCTGAACTGATTTTCTGATGACTGTTACACGTGCACAGATTGTGTTATATCTGTACAGCTACAGTGTGCCTGTATTTGCCATTAGGATGCAGCAATAAAACACATGAAAGCAAATTAGAAAAAGCTAATGTTAGAAATTCAGACTTATCCTGGTGGGGGATTGAAGTGATAAAGGTGAAAGTAACCCTGCAATAAAAGAAAGCAATATTTGTATTATTGTTAATCGTTCAAATAATTTAATAATAATTTATCCAGTTATGAGCCAGTATAATTCAGTCTGATCTTTTTAATGAGTGATTGCGTCAGACTTCACCATATGTAGAATTACACAATCCCACTGAATTTAATACAACCTGTAATATTTGATTATTTGTTATTTCAAATGATGACATAGCTTTTAATGTCCAAAATTATTCCTTAACTGGATAATTTCCTCGATAGCTTCAAATTACTCCTGAAGTGACAATGGAATTACTTAATGCATTTTGAAATGCCAATACAGAATAATCAAGGTGGAATACTACATGAGATTCTGGAGACCAGAGTGTGGTGGGGGAGTTTTTAGGAACAGTAAAATTCTAGTTAGCTAGAGGCTGGAGTTCAGTTAGTCCACTTATGGCCAGGATTCTCTCAAAAAAATTCTAAGTCCCCAATTCCTGTGAAAATGGGAGTAACACCCATTAATTTTTTTAGCATAAATTTTCAGATTAAATCTCTCACACTCTGTGCACTGCAGAAGAAAATCAACGGGCAGCATCTATTCCCGATGGAAAGACTGGCTGCATAACACTGATTAGGCCATTGCGCAAGCGTCAATCTGTCAGAGCGGAGATCAGTGCGTGCGCAGTAGTCCGGCATTGCCAGTCTCCCTATTGCTGACCAGCACTGAAATCCTTATTCCCCAAATCCCCCCATCACTGCCTTGCTGACCCACCTCCCGAGCAGTGCAGATCTCCCCAACCTCTGGCCAAACCCATTCTGCCTGAAATAATCACCCTGCGCCAGCAGTCACCACCTCCCTCACTCCCAACCAGTAGCACCTCCACCCCCATCCAGATGATAGTTCTAATCACCGTCCGTCCCATTTCCCCTTGGGCATTGTCGGTTTGCCCCTTGGGCAATGCCAGGGAGCCTGTTACCCACGATCTCCTGAGGTGGGGGGCCTCAATGACCTCTATTCCCCCCAGCAGGGTTGGCGTCTGTTCCCCATTATTGGAGAGTAGTTGTAAACCCTCCTGGAGTGAACCACTCCTGCTGGGGTTGGGGGGGGGGGATGGGGAGTGGAAACGCTAGCAGGCCTGGAGACTTCAGACCTGGGCCCACTAATCAGATGGAAATGATCAGTTAAATATTGACTACTCTTAAAAAGCTTGAAGCCAGATTTCCGCGGAGGTTGTGGTGCCTAACAGGGCACCCGCAAAATGACATCCGCTGATGTTTTCCAGCCTGTTGAACTGCTGGAGCAGTGCAGCAGACTGAGAGAATCACTCCAAACATGTGGCCTATTAAGTAATTCATGCGATTATTATGTGATATAAGATTTCTCCTCTGATTTATAAAACTACATGGATGATGCAGTTTAAGTTGGTTTCTGGATCAATTTTACATTTGATTGCTTGATTACATGATGAAAAGATTGTTAAAAAATTAAAATACTTATACTTTTCAAGTTGCATTTTCATATGTAATAAATGTGCATATGGGTTATTTGTTTCTTATACAGCACCTGGTGTATTTAGCCCAACAGAGAAACCATGACTGGGGTAGGGTTACTGAAAATGTCGAGACTGTAGATGGATGGTGGACTTGAATTAGCATTTCTACAATGAAGTTGGTCTGGCTATTTTGAAATGAAGACCTGGCTCTGTTTCTCAGGCTGAACAAAGTAAGTGTGAAGTTTTACTGATGCCCCACTGAAGTATACCTAGCAGGGAAGAGTTATTGATCAGGAAGGACTTACTTGGCAGGGGTGAAACCATGATCAGCTGGCAGGGGTACACGTCTCATCCTTTTGGCTAAGTCAAAAATCAGATCAAGCCCAAAATCAATGCCTTTTTTTTGTCAGCTTGGATCTTGTATGTCTCTATGGGGACCATGAATTGGATTGAATTTTGTTTTTGGAGCAAGCAAGGAGGAGATAGATTCTAGGCTTGCCTGGTCGACTCCACACATTGGCTTCATAATCTTAAGAATGGAGTAAAAATGTTTTTTAAGTATTTGACTGTATTCACAGGGTGGCACGGTGGCACAATGATTGGCACTGCTTCATCACAATGCCAGGGACCCAGATTCCGGCCTCAGGTCACTGTCTGTGCTGAATCTGCACATTCTCCCCATGTCTGCATGGGTTTCCTCCAGGTGCTTTGATTTCCTCCCACAGTCCAAAGATGTGCTGATTAGGTTGATTGGCCATAGTAAATTGCCCCATAGTGACAGGGGGATTAGCAGGTTAAATACAATAGGGTTAAGGAGATATGGCTTGGGTACTGTAGTTATTACAAACTCAATGGGCTGATTGGCCTCCTTCTGCACTGTAGGGATTTTATGATTCAGTGATTCATAGCACAAGAATTGCAATATGCAGCCTTGGAATGAAATGAAATTTAACTTAACAGTTATGTAGTAATTCTTTTTCTCTCTATGGAAATTATCCTAGTTTTGTTCTTTATCTTTCCATTGTCAGAAATTGCTGTTTGTAATGGAAGGAAGTCAAAAGTTAATAAAATGCCTTTTGTCTCAGTTCAATGAATACTTGGCTTTAGTGTTATACTATGTTTTGAATTGTGCCAGTGACATAACATGTAACTTTAAAGTTTATTTATTACTGTCACAAGTAGCCTTACATTCACAATGCACTGAAATTACTGTGAAAATCCACTAGTCAGCACATCCCGGCACCTGCTCGGGCACACTGAGAAAGAATTTAGTATGGCCAATGCACCTAACCAGCACATCTTTTGCGCTGTGGGAGGAAACCAGAGCACACGGAGGAAACACACATGGACACCGGCAAACGTGTGGACTCTGTGCAAACAGTGACTCAAGCTAGGAATCGAACCCAGGTCCCTGGCGCTGCGAGGCAGCAGTGGTATCGACTGTGCCACAGTGCCGCCCCTGTAGTACACTGCAGCCAGTTACACAAAAATCAATAGTTTGCATCTGTACAAAGACCATCCCTAAAAGATATGCTTTCATCCTTCTATTGTTTCATAAGGAATGCACTCATACTTCAACAAGTGCACAGGTCATATTTTTAAATTTATAGTGTGTTAGAAAATGTGCATACGGTACCCTTAAGTTTTTTAATGGTTGTCTCTCTCAGACTTATTATCTGAGGTACTCATGAGAACACTGAATCAGCAAGGAACAACCTGGGTCATTGCCAGTCTTTATAACATCACTGACAGAACTGACAGCAACAGTGCCTACCAGCAGTCAGCTCAGGTTTTATAGTCTGTAAAACATAGTGATCTAGTTTAATTCAGCAATAACCCAGTTAACTATCCAAGTGTACAAGGTAATAAAACCCATTGCAGTGGAATCTTTCCATTTCCAAAGTGTCATAAAAGCTTTCACACTCCACTTCACAGTTAAGGTAGCAATAGAACAGGTGTTAACAGAAATAAATAATTTTATGGTAAAAATGCTTACATGTTTTTCACACTCTAATTTTCCTTCATCCAGCCATTTGTTGATTCACAATCAGACTCATTCAACTTTTAGCACTTCTTCAAAAGAACTTAGTACAGTGTCACCAATGTCTTTCTTCACACAGGGTGGTGAGTGTCTGGAACAAGCTGCCAGAGGTAGTAATAGAGGCTGCTATAATTTTGTCTTTTAAAAAGCATTTGGACATTTACATGGGTAAGATGGATATAGAGTGATATGGGCTAAATGTGGACAATTGGGACCAGATTAGTGGGAAAAAAGGGGCAGCATGGACAGCTTGGGCTGAAGGGCTTGTTTCCATACTGTTAACCTCTATGTCTCTATAAACTGCAATGCCAGAAGTGAAAATTTTCCAGCTGTCAATCATCAGACAATGGCACCTTTTATGCATTGGCAACATAGATGGAACCCGCCCAAATTCTACCATGCCTAGCAGCTGAGTGGAAAGGTTTGAAAATTGTTCTAGTGAAACCCACATGGCATGAGAAGACAACACTCATGGTGACTCGGTCAGGGGTTATGGGGAAAAGGCAGGAAAATGGGGATGAGAAAAATATCAGCCATGTTTGAATGGTGGAGAAAACTCGATGGGCCGAGTGGCCTAATTCTGCTCCTATGATTTATGGTCTTATGGATGGCTGATGGAGGAAAATTAAAACGGTAATTTTTCAAAAGTAAAACTTTGCCAAGCATCAAGTTGCCTGCAGGGGTTTCTGTACATGACAGTGGTTGGACAGATAAGGATTTATGGATCAGTAATGTATAGAAAAGGCATCCCAATGACATATTTAAAGAATGCAGCTTATTAGTGTGCAGCTTATTCGGATCCCATTTAGTGATGAGATTAAGAGTGCCTGTGAATAAATAACACCCTCATTGTTGCTATACCAGGGGTTCTAATGTCCATTGCTTATAACCTGTGGATGCAAACCTCATTAAGCCACTCAAGGATCATGTTCACACCAAATGGAATAGGTGGATGATTGACAGAGAAAAAAAAATTCACAGTAACATCCTGTTACCCTGACTGATGTGTGATTTCATTATCTGTTTCTTTTTCAGTCATAAAATTTGTTAAGGAGAGATACTGTTGGTCCCACCATTCACTGATTGAGTTCCCAGAGATAACCCATTGCCTTTGTACTTGCAGAAAACAGTTCAGTTAACTGGGTATGAATGCCATGAGAAATCTCACTCCGGCAAGGTCAAGTCCAATGTCCCAACTTTAGCCAACAGAGCTTATGTTATATTTTATTAGCTGCTGATAGAGTTAATGCATGGTGTTGACTTTACGACTTCCTATCAGAGTTTTGCATACAGGAATTGATTGATGAGTTTTTCTCTCCATGCTCATATAGTTCACTAGAGGAATGCATCAGGAAACATGGCCAGCCACAGTTTTGAACTCATTAAAATTAGAGAGGAAGAGTCATGATCTGGGAATGCACAATTTTCCAATATGTTCTACTGACATCTAAGTGGCAAATCTGTGTTGATCCTGGAATGTGAATCAGAAGTGTCAATTCTGTTTAGTTAAGGTTCAGATTCTGGTTCTTTCAGACTTTGCATCTGTAACAATCACTCTCCCAAGAATAAAATCAAGATACAAGTAAGCAGAGATGCACAGCAGCAGTGTACACTGGTCAGAGTATTAATCTGACTGGAAAGTTCTTACTTGAATGAAAATTACATTTTTGACAGTGATTGGTGGTACAAGGTTTGAGGTTATACCACTCCTTCAGCAGCTTTTGTATTTAGCAGTGCCATTTAAATGGTGGCATCAATTTTTAGATGACTATTGGAGATGCTAAGTATGCCAGACAGCACAAGTAATGCTCTGTGCCCAGTTTCCCTGACCGTCACACCCACAGCTGAAGACAAAGATAGCGAGACAATATTTATGCATGTGTGATTTCTCTTCCCAAAAGAAGTGGGGCATCAGATGAATAGCAGAATCTCGGAAATTAGGTGAAAATGTCCATTTTAATAAGTCAATGGCAGAAGTGTAGCTAAAAATCTGTTTCCCTTCTTATAATTTAATACAGAGCAAAAAATTATGCAAGTAGTGAATGACCTCATTTCAGGTGGCTGTTCCAAGATACTACTGCTTGTCTTCATCCATTCTAACCTTCTTAACCTTGAGGTAATCTAAAGTTCTGTTGGCTGGATCCGAACTTGCACCAAATCCCATCCACCAAATGAAACTTTGCTCACAACTTACACTGACTGCTGAATGAGCACAGCTTCTTTAAAATTCTCACCCTTGCTTTAAAATACCTCAATGACCTTACGCTTTCCCATCTCTGGTTACTGGGCTGCAGCAAATTATACTCATATCTGCATTTTTCCAGTTTGGTCTTGTGAGCACCCACATTTTTAATTGTTTCAATGGCAATGCCCTGAACTGCCAAGGCCTAATTGGCCCTGGAATTCTTTCCCTAACCCACTCTGTTCCCGACCTCTCTTAAACGCTCCTTAAAACCCATGGGGCCAATCTCACCAGACGGTCACACCATGCTCCTGCTGCAGCAAGGTTGGAGAATTTTGGCAGCCTACCAAACCTCTGTTCACTGCAGCGGGGTGGGAAAATCCCACCAGCATGAACAGTGATAAAATTCCAGCCTACCTCTTTGATAAAGCTTTTTGCCGTTGATACCTCTTTGTCAAGTTGTGTCAAATTGTCATTTGATACTACTCATCTGATGCATCTTGGAACACACAGCTTCTTTGAAAGTAGTACAGTAACACAAGTTGTTGTTCACTCATTATGGCAAAGAAACAATGGACAGAATTTTCCACTGGGGCCACACTGATTTCTTGGCACAAACTGAGCAGGAAATCAGAGTGGTTGCCATTTGGTCAGTGATCCAGTCTCTCCCACTACTTCCCAGAATTATAGTTGGATTGCATTAGTGCCCTTGGGACTCGATACCTAAAAAACTGGACTCAGCTTTGTAGCTTCCCCTATGCAGAGAACACTCTATAATAGTTCAGTTTTGTCTTTGCTGAGGTCAAGCTAGGTTTAATTGTAACAATTGACTTTCACTTGAAAGAAAAGGAACTTGCATTTATATAGCACCATCCACATCCTTAGCACCATCCGCATTCTCAGGACATATATCTAATAGAGGTATATAAGATTACGAAGGGTGTAGCTAGAGTAAACAGAGGTAAGCTATTTCCTATGTTAGAGACACACAGTAGGAGGGGCCATGGACTTAAGGTGAGGGGGGAGGGGTATAACACAGATATTAGAGGGAGGTTTTTCACACAGAGGGTAGTGGGGGTATGGAATGCTCTGCCAAGTAAGGTGGTGGAGGCAAGCACGCTAGAGTTGTTTAAGAGTAACTTAGACAGGCACATGAGTGGGTTGGAGATGGGAGGATATAGGAGATTGTTTTAAATAAGGTTCATTAGCATTGGGATGTCCCTGGTAATGTAAATGGATGGTATGATAATAATGTTTTTTCTCTTTTAATTCACAGATTTTAAGTCGGTCCGCCTTGTCGTCCAACGAGGGGCATACACGCGATGGGTCGTACTTGGGCTGCTCTTGAATGTTCGAAATTGGCCTAGTGCTTCATGTCGTTAGTGTGTGCTTAAACTGGACCAGATGCTGGGCAACACGACAGCTCAGTGACTATCACTGTTTGCTGTGCAGACACATGGATTTGGGCCAGTGTCTGTGGGAGTTTGCGCATTCTCCCCGTGCTTGCGTGGGTTTTCTCCGGGTGCTCCCATTTCCTCCCACACCCCAAAGATGTGCTATTAGGCTGATTGGAAGTAATAAGTTGTCCCTAAATTAGTTTCCCTCAATGTGGATTGCCATAAATCAATAGATAAGGGTCATGGGTGGAGGGGGGGACTGGTATTGTTAAAATGGCGGCGCGGGCTCGTTGGGCCGAAGGGCCTGTTTCCCAGGCTGTTTTTGTTCTTTGTTCTTTGTTGACTTCCCAAAATTTCTCATAGCCAATAAGTGACTCTTGAATGAAAAGAAAAACAAAGTGCTGGAGATACTTGCTAGGTCTGACAGTACCTGAGAAGAGAGTCTCAAACAGAAGACTTGACACTGAATAATGCAGCATGCTCCCTTTAAGAATCTGAATCATACATTCAGCTTCATGGACTAACTGACTGAAAATGTTACCAATGAGCCAGGCTAAAAGAAGGCAAAACATAATCAGAAAGCTAATCTATAATATACTACATACAAAGAACGATAATAGGCTGCATGTTATGTGCTCTTGCTGGGCATGCTTTCAATGGGTGGGGTACGTAAAATAGGTCAGGTGGCTAGTCTGACACCTTCCTGTCCATCCCTGAGCTAACCCCTTGGTGGATCTGTTGGGCAGGCTCCATGGCGAGTGTCCAGCATGGCAGGACACTCACCATGCTGTACACGCCATAATACAGCTGGCATGGAGGGGCAGGTGGGAATGGGCAGAGCTTTGCTTTGGCCCACATGAGAAAGGAAGGATGATGAGTTAATTCAGGAAGTGTCCTGTGCACATAGGCTTTTATATGTCAGCCCCCCCACCCCACTTCCCACAATGATAATTTTCCATGACCCAGGCCACGCAGTCTCCTCTCTCCCTCACTAGGTTCTAGGATCCCTCCTTTCCCTAAAACTCTGGGACTTATCTTTCTGAAGAAGCCATGGGTCTTCTTTGTCCTCCTTCCTGCAGTCCTGGCAGAATGTACCAGTGAACCTTGGCACTAACAGGACTGCTGGAGCTGCCAAACCAATCTGATTGTTTTGGCTTTGACATTGGATTTAGAATTGCATTGGCTCAGCACCAACTTTTGTTTCCAAACAACCTGAGACTTGTCCAGCCTTCGCCTCCTCTTCAGCTGAAATCATAGAATCATAGATTCTCTACAGTGCAGAAGGAGGCCATTCAGCCCATCGAGTCTACACCGACAACAATCCCACCCAGGTCCTATCACTGTAATCCCACATATTTGCCTCGCTAATCTCTCTAACCTACACACCCCGGGACACTAAAGGGCAACTTAGCACGGCCACTCAATCTAACCCACACATCTTTGGGCTGTGGGGGGAAACCGAGCACCTGAAGGAAACCCACACAGGCAAAGGGAGAACATGTAAACTCCACACAGACAGTGACCCAAGCCAGGAATCGAATCCAGCTCCCTGGAGCTGTGAGGCAGCAGTGCTAACCACTGTGCTGCTGTGAGCAGCAATCTTCAAAGTGGATTGGAACATTGTGGTAATGTTACCAATCAGATTGGCTGACAGCTCCTGAGAGGGAGACCTTCCTCCCATTGACGGGCAGCAGCCACACTAGTAAATAACTTAGTCCGCTCCCCTCTTGTTAGGCTGTGGGATGGGCTTGTTCTGCCAGTGTCAGTTTCTGGCTGATTTTCCTCCTTGGGGGATGTGTGCAGTCTCCTCCTCCTTCTCCCCCGACCCACGCCTTCCCCCCACCCACCCCCACCCCCACCCCCACAAGCCCGTGAAATGCAGCTCTACGATTTGGTTGGAGATTTTTAGGACTGGATTTTACCAGCTCTCTGGGAACAGGCTGGGAAGTATGAAGCCTTGTAACTTGAGGGCAAGATGTCGCAAAGAGTGTCCTGACAATTCTTGCCGCCATGGGATATCTGAATGGTGGAAACGGCCATGATGCAGCCACCTACTAGTAGGAAGTAGACAACCAATTATGTCAATTAATTGGTCAATTACTGGCCACTTATCCACCCCCGATCGGTCTTTACGAAAATCAGGAAAGCCTCCCTGCATGGGGAGACTGCCAGGTGAATCATAGCGGTATCCCACTGGAATACTAAAGGGGAGGGCTCCCTTCCATAATGACTGATCCATGGCCCACAGAGGGACTCCCAAACCACAATTATCACCTCCATTCCTCTGACACCTCAGCTGGAGGGTTCATCCCTCTGACTGCCGGGACCTACATGCCTGTCCATGGTATGTTCAATAAATAAGGTAATCTTGCCCTTGAGGGTGTCTTAACATGGATGGGCTCTCCAAGCTGGCCATCTGTGAGTTACTGGGGGCCATCAGAAGCAGCAGTATTGTATGCAACCACAATCTGTAACCTGGGGGTCTGGCATATTCCCCAGTCTAATAATACCATCAAAAAGGGCACCAACTCTGGTACAATAAGAAATGCCAAAGAGCATATCAGGAGCTGCACAAGACATACTTAAAAACCAGGTGCGACAACAATAAGAACATAAGAACATAAGAACATAAGAAATAGGAGCAGGAGTAGGCCATCCAGCCCTTCGAGCCTGCCCCGCCATTCAATAAGATCATGGCTGATCTGTCGCTGCTCAGTTCCACTTTCCCGCCCTCTCCCCATAACCCTTAATCCCCTCTCCTATCAAAAACCCATCAACCCGTGTCTTAAAAATATTTAGCGAGGCAGCCTCCACCACTTCAACGGGCAGAGAATTCCAGAGATTCACCACCCTTTGAGTGAAGAAGTTCCTCCTCAACTCTGTTCTAAACCGCCCCCCTTTTATCTTGAGGCTGTGCCCCCTAGTCCTATTGTCTTTTTTGAGCGGGAAGAGTCTTTCCACCTCTATCCTATCCATCCCATTCATCATCTTATACGTCTCAATGAGATCTCCTCTCATTCTTCTAAACTCTAACGAGTACAAGCCCAGTTTATTCAGCCTCTCCTCATAGCTCAACCCCCTCAACTCCGGTATCAGCCTAGTAAACCTCCTCTGCACTCCCTCCAAGGCCAAAATATCTTTGCGCAGGTGCGGCGCCCAAAAATGCACACAGTACTCCAGTTGCGGCCTCACCAATGCCCTATACAGCTGCAGCAAGACCTCCCTACTTTTATATTCAATCCCCTTCGCTATGAAGGCCAGCATCCCATTCGCCTTCCTGACCACCTGCTGCACCTGCAAGCTGGGTTTTTGCGACTCATGCACAAGGACCCCGAGGTCCCTCTGCACCGTCGCCTGCTGCAGTTTTTCGCCTCGTAAGTAATAGTCCTTCCTACCATTTTTCCTACCAAAGTGGACCACCTCACACTTGCCAACATTAAATTCCATTTGCCATTTCCTGGCCCATTCGCCCAGCCTATCTAGATCCTTCTGCAGACTCTCCACACCCTCCGCACAATTTGCCGTTCCCCCA
This sequence comes from Carcharhinus amblyrhynchos, assembly GCF_965287045.1. Lineage (NCBI taxonomy): Eukaryota > Metazoa > Chordata > Chondrichthyes > Carcharhiniformes > Carcharhinidae > Carcharhinus > Carcharhinus amblyrhynchos. The sequence goes on along the minus strand of NC_137326.1, from coordinate 93,792,535 downwards.
ATCTTGGTGTCATCAGCAAATTTCGACACTCTACACTCGGTTCCCTCCTCCAGATCATCTATATAAATGGTAAAAAGCTGAGGCCCCAGCACCGACCCCTGGGGCACTCCACTAGTCACCATCCGCCAATCCGAATAGCACCCGTTGACCCCCACTCTCTGCCTCCTATTTGACAACCAATCTTCTATCCACGCTAACACCTTACCCCCAACTCCATGTCCCTCGACCTTCTGCAATAACCTCTTGTGAGGCACTTTGTCAAACGCTTTCTGAAAATCTAGAAAGACCACATCCACCGGCTCTCCTCTATCCACTGCCCTAGACACATCCTCATAGAACTCCAGTAAATTTGTCAGACACGACTTCCCTTTAATGAAACCGTGCTGCGTCTGCTCTATCAAGCAATTCCCTTCAAGATGCCTCGCAATTTCCTCCTTGATGACAGATTCTAACATTTTACCTACCACAGATGTTAAACTAACCGGCCTATAATTCCCCGCCTTTTGCCTGGCACCCTTCTTAAACAACGGCGTAACATTAGCCGTTTTCCAATCATCCGGCACTTCCCCGGAATCCAGCGACGTTTGGAAAATAACCACCAAGGCATCCACTATCACCTCCGCCATTTCTTTCAGAACCCTCGAATGCATTCCATCCGGTCCTGGGGACTTGTCCACAATCAGCCCCCTCCAGTCTGTCGAGCACCGCCTTTCTAGTAACAGTAATGTCATTAAGACCCTCCAGTCCTACCACCTTTCTATCGCTAACACCCGGCAAATTATTCACGTCCTCCTCCGTGAAGACAGAAACAAAAAAATTATTCAATACCTTAGCCATATCCCCATCCCCTACCACTAGGTCCCCTTTCTCATCCTCTAAAGGACCAACATTCACCCTAGCCAGCCTCTTCCTTTTTATATATTTATAAAAACTCTTGCTATCCTTTTTTATATTAAGCACTAGCTCAGCTTCATAGTTTCTCCTACCCTTCCTTATCAACTTCTTTGTCAATCTTTGTTGACATTTAAACCTCTCCCAATCCTCTTCTCGCCCACTACTCTTAGCTACTCTAAATTCCTCCGCTTTTAGTTTAACACTTTCCTTCACCTCCTTTGTTATCCACGGCTTATTACCTCTCCTTCTACTATCCTTTTTGACCATCGGAATAAATTTCCGTTGAGCACCAAGAAAGATCTCCTTAAAGATCCTCCACTGCTCCTTAACAGACCCTCCCTCCAACGCGCTCTCCCAGTCCACATTCGCCAATTCTTCTCTCATCCTACCGTATTTCCCTCTATTCAAACAAAGGACGCGTGTCCGGGAACCCACTTTCTCCTCCTCCATCTGCACCAGAAACTCCACCATACAATGATCACTCTCCCCAAGAGGATCCTTCACCACAAGGTCCCTAATTCTACCCGCCTCATTACATAGCACCAGATCCAAGATAGCTCGCTCCCTCGTCGGCATGCCAAATACTGACATGCCAAACAGCAGATGCAGTCTCCTATAGACAAAGCTGAATGATCCTACACCAATAGATCAGATCACTCCTGTCTGCAATCCTGTCACAGTTCAACAATAACCAGAGGAGGAGTTCAGCAAAAGACAATACTGAAGCATTTGCATCTACAGTCAGAATTACCAATTGGATGATCCAAATACAAGCAAACTACTGCAGATGCTGGAATCTGAAACCAAAAGAGAAAATGCTGCAAAAACTTAGCAGTTCTAACAGCATCTGTAAGGAGAGAAAATAGCTGACGTTTCAAGCCCAGATGACCCTTTGTCAAAGCTTTGAAACAAGAATTCACACTGAAATAGTCACAAAGTCATACAGCTCAGAACCTTCAGCCCACCTTGTCTATGCCGACTATCAAAGACCAATCTGCACTAATCCCATTTAGCAGCAACTGGACTATGGTTCACTATGCCACAGCAATTTAAGTGCTGGTCCAGATGCTTCTTAAATGTTGTGAGAGTACCTGCCTCCACCGCCCTCTCAGACAGTGTGTTCTATATTTTCACCACCCTCTGGTGAAAAAATATTCCTCAGATTCTGTCTAAACTACTACTCCATATCTTTAACCTATGCCTCTGGTCTGAGATCCACTACTACAAGGAAAAGATGTTTACAATCTACCCTATTTATGACTCACATGGTTTGTATATCTCTATCAAACTCCTCCTCAACCTCCTCTGCTCCAGAGAAAATAAACCCAGCCCATCCTGTGTCTCCTCATAGCTGAAGCTTTCCATCCCAGGCAACATGCTGATGAATCTCTTCTGCACCCGCTCCAGTGCAATTCTAATAGTGCAGTGACCAGAACTATACTATACTTCATCTGTGGCCGAACCAATGTTTTATAAAGTTGCACCAGGACCTCCCTACTCCTATATTCTATGTCTGGCAAATGAAGGCAAGCCTTCTTCACCACCCTATCTACCTGTGCTGTCAACTTCAGAGATCTATGGACTTGTTATCCCTTTGTTCCCCAATACTCTCTAGGGACCTACCACTCATTGTGTATATCCTACCCTTATGAGACCTCCCAAAGTGTGAAAAAATGTACAGTATGTCCTGTCCACAAAATACAAAACAAATCCAATTGGACCAATTGTCACCCCATCAGCCTATACATGATCATCGGTTAAGTGATAGATGGTTTTAACAACAGTGATATCAAATGCAATTTTCTCAGAAATAACTTGTTTACCAATGTTCAGTTTCAATTCTGCCAGAACCACCTGCCTCCATGCTTCATCACAGCTGGGTTCAAACAAGGACAAACAACCTGAATTCCATACTCGATATGAAAGTAACTAATCTTAACATCATGGGTGCATTTGACTGAGTGTAACATCAAGGAACCCCAGCAAAGCTGAAGTCAATGAGAATCATTGATCTAGCTCTTGACTGGATGGAGTCAAAGCTACCACAAAAGAAGATGGTTGTGATTATTGGAGGCCAATCACTCCAGCCCCAGGAATTCCTCAGGATAGTGTTTCTCGACCCAACCACCATCAGTTGCTTCAGCAATGACCTTCCCTCCAACAAAGGCTTAGAAGTAGGGATGTTCCCTCATGAATACACAGTGTTCAGTACCATTCAAAATTCCTCAGATACTGAGGCAGTTTGTGCCCACATGCAGCAAGACCTGTACACCATTCAAACAGTTATATGGAGTTAGATTGCAGAACAGCCATGATCTTAATGAAAGATGGAACAGGTTTAAGGGGCTGAATGGCTAATTCCAATTTCTATGTTTCCATTCCTATGTTCTTCATTTTATCTGAAGCATTTTCCTCTAATCTTTATTTTATGAAACATACAAGTATTGCTGCAAAAAGTTTTTAAACAATTTGACTATCATTATCAGGCTTATGTTTCGATTGTTGAGGAAATGAAATAAAATGCTTCAAATTTCATCAGTTGTAATCCCCACAGTTCTCTTGGAATTAAGGAGAACTGAAATTTAGGATACTCAACAAAATAATGAGATTTTTAAAGGTTATATGAGCTGTAAGTAAGGCTGTTGCCTTTTTCAGTAAAATCAATAAAAACCCATTGAGATCAATTTCTAAACTTTGGGTCACTTCAATTTTACAAAAAAAACTGATTTTATCTGCTAAGTAATTTGAAATCTACACTTTCAGCAGGATTTTCCCATCCCACCAACCAACCACAGATATCGTAGCAGGTGGGATATGATCCACGCAAAGATGTGTTGACCTTGTGTGGGATTTCCCGGCCTTGGGACAAGTGCAGCTGGAAAATCTCCCCTTTATATTTGAAATGAGCAGACCCCCTTCAGAAATCACTGAATTTTTATTTTTGTCAGTAGATCTAATCAGAATTTCCACATCAATATATAACCGAAAATCTTATTTAGTACATACCAAATTTTACAATAAAATTATTTAGGGAAATAGCTGTTTATGAATCCAAGATAAGCTTTCAACACATTCATGCCATCACTATGACTGCCTATTTTCACCTCTATAACATCCCCAACTTTATCCTGTCTCAACTCATCACTTGCTGAAGCCATTATCCACATTACCTCTAGACTTAATTGTTCAAATTGCACATTTAGCTGATCCCCAGTATTCTACCCTCCATAAATTTGAGATCATCTAAGCATCATCAGCCTGATATCAAATCCCATTTCCCATTACCCCTGTGTTCACCAAACTGCACTGGTTCCTGATTAAGCAAGGTCTTAATTTTAAAGTTCTCATCCTTGTTTTCCAACCTGTCCATGATCCTTCCAATCCCTCCCTATCGCAATAATTTCCTCCAGCCCCTCCAAAATATTGGCACTCATCAAATTCCATCCTTGTGTGCATCTGTGGTTTTAATTGCTTCACCATTGGTCACCATACCTCGAGTTGTCTAGGCCCCAAAACTCTGTAACTTCCTCCCTAAGCGTCTTGACATTGCTTTCCTCTTTAAAGACACTCTTTAAAACCTATGTCATCAACTAAGTGTTTAGTCACCTGCCCTGATATCTCCTTATGTGGATTGATATTGCATCTTGGTTTATAATGCCCTTGTGAAGCATTTTGGCACATTGTATTATGTTAAAGGCATTATATAAATAAAAGTTGCTGTTGTTAATGATAGACTTGCTCAATAATACTAGCAATATACTTACTGACCACAAGATGGCAGGTTTTAGCAACTTGACACAAGTTACTGTTAGCAACAATATAAAAGAATATATAAAGAACAGTGTGGATTTTTACAGGATAGGTCAACAAACAGCTTCCATTTACTATAAAATTTCTATTACAATATCTGATAATATAATGGGTGGTAAAGATTTAACTCAGTCCTGAGTAACTGCAGAAGCAAAACACTTCAACTTGGACGCAATTGGGCTCTTTAACTATCACAACCATCTTTCTTGTTATTTTTCTCTTGATGCTATTAATCTGCATTATTCACCCTTCTTCACATAATGGGAGAATAGAAAAAGACATATGAACCCCATTTGTTTTTTCTGTAAATCCCAATACTGATTAGAAATATAACCTGTACCTAGTTTAGCATGTTTTCTGACCTAACAATTATTATTTTAAAATCATCCTTTTTAATTTCAATCATGAGTTTCTAAACTACACTGAAATTGTTGTTCAGTCTGGAAGATATAAACTCTTGGATGAGATAGCTCATGTCTCATGGGTATGAATGCAAGAGACTAAAGCAGCCTTGTGAAAATCAGATATCTTTTGTGTGTCCAAAAAAAACGCTAATGCCTATCTCTACGACCAGTTGTAGACTGAAACATTGCCCACGTTATAGTTCTCATCGTATTTTGTACCCAGATGGGACAACCGCTTCAGCTGTTCTCAAATTCTCTGTTTAAGCAATTTCCCTTTACTTGCCAAATCCTCCCTTCTTGATAGTATTCAGTCTACTTGAGTTACAGTTTCACAGATGTAGACTGCTCTCCAGGAACTCACCCAAATGACCATCCTTCATGTCTGAAACTAGCAGGTGATTTGACATGGAAAAGCGATGTTATAGTCATAGCTGATGTTACCTGCACACTTTACAAAGTTAAAGCATGGGACCAACTGACCTAAGTTGCTGATGAATATAGACTAATGGAATACTCAATTAATATCTTGAAGCTTTTTATGCATTTCTTTTTTTTAATATAAAAAGATAATGATTATTATGCAGTTACAATGCAAATAATAATCTGGAAGAGTGAATCATCCTGTCATCAGAACACATCCAGTTTCATTCCAATAAAAGTAATGGGATGAAAATCACAAGTTCGACCCGGGGTATTCCACCAGGTTACTATCCATCAATGAAATTAAAAATTACCACCAATGTTTCTGGTTCTTTTTTAAAAAAAGCTATCAAAGTTGCAAATGGTATTGTAAGTCTTTGTTACATGTTAACACAACCATTATTAAATACTTCTATCGATAAATTGCCTGTATATTGGACAATGTAAATGTAAACAGACCAATGTACTCTCAATATTTTCCGGATCTAGCCCACAGAGACTGTTTATTTAATAAACTAACCATCTATTTAGCATTTGCTGCTAAATAGCTGCTGTGAGGAGCATCATAGAGAGTTTATCATATTGTCACCAAAAAAATTAAGAAATTAGCATGCTTTGATTTCATCCTTTAAAGAGGAAATGTGAATGGCCTGCCTTTAGATTTAGGGATGTATTTTGCTTGCAACGCTGTATGTCAATGAGCCTACTTTTTCTTCCTGCAGTATTATTACACAATAATATTGGGTATGCTTTCCATTTAGTTTTTGTTATACGGAGGGTTGATGAACTCTCTTATCACAAATTAGTTCTCAAACACCCTGCAGCAATTATATATGTGGCAACTTTGAAGTGTTGGAACGATGAAAACAGAATATGAATTTCCTCACATTCTGTCGTTCTAGGCCCTTAAGCATTGCGCTGTGAATTATTTTGCTGATAACATTTCAGAGCCCGTATTAATTTATCCAAGATTGATTCAGTGGATTATTTACTTGCAGTAATCTGTGTCGGCCAAGCCCCAGGCAAATGTAACGTATTCTGAGGAGAAGTAGGCAAGAGATATCAGTGAGCAATCCTGACTGGCTTACACTTAATTGAAAAGATGTGCATTATCATTGATTGAAAAAGATGAAGGAGATTGCAAACTAAATAAGAGGCATCTCGTGCACCAAGAGGAATAGTTGGTCAATTGTAAATCTGGGTTCATACCAATGAATTGTGTTTCATTAATTGCTTAGATCAGCACACATAACTTAGTTGTGAATGAGAGGCTGAGTTGAAAGTTCCCAGGGTTGGAGGTAGGACAGGAGAGGAAAACAGCAGGAAGCCATATCGGGAGGACTCGCCATGTATTCCTACCTCTTGGGGACTGTCTCAAGAAGCTGACTGGAAATCAAGCTGGCTCCACAGAATCAAGCAGCCAATTAGTTCAATTAAAGTTCTGCTAAGGGGCCGTTTTGAGCCAGTGCTGGTATTTTATCGATATCGGAGTGATCTGCCACCGTGTGCTCATTCAAGGTACTGCTATCAGAGCCTGAAGCTCCATGTTCCAATGGCAGGGCCACAGGGATGAAAGGCTGCAACACCATCCATGACCTAGCTTGAAGATAGTTTTCCCTACCATCCCAGAGCCCCTACCAACTTCGGTAAGCTTCAGTGCAGCCATTTGATGTTAGCCAGTATTAAGGCTCTCGTACGGTTCTTGACCTACCTTAGCTGTGCCCACCTGTCCCAGTGGAGCTGCCAGTTCTTCAGAGCTGCTAGCCCTCTGATTGAACATGCAGCATTGGATGCCCATCTGCTGCCCATCATAGGACAGTGAACACAGGGGAGAAGGAAACGTACTAAGAGGAGGACGAGGCATCCATGGCTGATGAGGGAAGCCAAGGACAGCATAAAAGCAAAAAAAAAGCATACAAAGTGGTAAGGATTAGTGGGAAACCAGAGGATTGGGAAGCTTTTAAAAGCAAGCAGAGAGCAACTAAAATAGCAATAAGGAGGGAGGAGTTGAAATATGACTGTAAGCTAGTAAATATAAAAGAAGATGGGAAGAGTTTTTTCAGTATATAAAAGAGGACCACTGGAAAATGAGACTGGAGAAGTAATAATAGGAAACAAAGCAATGGCAGAGGAACTGAATGGTTACTTTTCATCAGTCTTCACAGTGGGATGCCAGAGCTCCAAAAAGTCATGGGACACAGATGATTGTAGTGGCCATTACTAAGGAGAAAGTTCTGGGCAAACTGAAAGGTCTGAAGATGGATAAATCACCTGGACTGGATGGACTACAACCCAGGGTTCTAAAAGAGATAGCTGAGAAAATGTGGAGGCATTGATGGTTATCTTTCAGGAATCACTGGGAATAGGGAGGGCACCAGAGGACTAGAAAGTACCTAATGTAACACCGCTGTTTAAAAAGGGAGGGAGGCAGCAGACGAGAAATTATAGGCTGGTTAGCCTGACATCGGTCATTGGCGAGATTTTAGAGTCGATTATTAAAGATGAGATTGCAGATTACTTGGAAGTGCATGAGAAAATCGGATTGAGTCAGCACAGCTTTGTCAAGGGGAAGTCATGTCTGACAAATCTATTAGAGTTCTTTGAGGAGGTAACAAGGAAGTTAGATAAAGAAAACTACTAAACGTGATTTATTTATATTTCCAGAAGGCTTTTGACAAGGTGCTGCATAGGAGACTGTTAAGTAAGTGCCCGTGGTGTTAAGGGTAAGATCCTGGCATGGATAGAGGATTGGCTGACTGGAAGAAGGCAGAGAGTGGGATAAAGGAGCTTTTTTCAGGATGGCAGCTGGTAACTGTGCCTCAGGGGTCAGTGCTGGGACCATAACTTTTCACAATATACGTTAACGATTTGGAGGAAGGAGCTGAAGACATTGTTGCTAAGTTTGCAGATGATACAAAGATATGTAGAGGGACAGGTAGTATTGAGAAACTGGGAGTGGGGGGTTGGGGGGGGGTGGCGGCAGAGAAGGACTTGGACAGGTTAGCACAGTGGACAAAGAAGCGGCAGATGGAATACAATGTGGAAAGTGTGAGGTTATGCACTTTGAAAGGAGCAATAGACTATTTTCTAAATGGGAAATGCTAAGGAAATCAGTAACACAGAGGGATTTAGGAGTCATTGTTCAAGATTCTCTTGAGGTTAATTTGCAGATTCAGTTTGCAGTTAGGAAGGCAAATGCAATGTTAGCATTCACGTTGAAAGAGCTAGAAAACAAGAACAGGGATGTACTTCTGAGGCTGTATAAGGTTCTGGTCAGACCCCACTTGGAACATTGTGAGCAGTTTTAGGCCCAATATCTAAGGAAGAATTTGCTGGCCTTGGAAAGAGCCCAGAGGAGGATCACAGGAATGATCCCTGGAATGAAGAGCTTGTCGTGTGAGGAACAGTTGAGAACTCTGGGACTGTACTTACTGGAGTTTAGAAGGATGGGGGGCGGGTGGTCTCATTGAAATTTACGGGATACTGTGGGGCCTGGATAGAGTGGACGTGGAGAGGATGTTTCCACTAGTAGGAAAAACTAGAATCAGAGGGCACAATCTTAGGCTAAAGGGACAGTCCTTTAAAACAGAGAAGAGGAGGAATTTCTTCATCCAGAAGGTGGTGAATCTGTGGAACTCTTTGCTGCAGAAGGCTGTGAAGGCTAGGTCATTGAGTATCTTTAAGACAGAGAGAGGTAAGTTCTTGATTAATAAGGGGATTAGGGATTATGGGGAAAAGGCAGGAAAATGGGGATGAGAAAAGTATCAGTCATAATTGAATGGCAGTGCAGACTTGATGGGCCAAATGACTTAATTCTGCTCCTATGTCTTATGGTTTCTGGCCTTATAGGTGGCCAATTAGGAGGCTGCATTCTGGAAGATAGAGGTGGCATGGTGGCATGATGGTTAGCACTGCGGCCTCACACTACCGAGGATCCAGATTCATTTCTGGCCTTGGGTGACTCTCTGTTTGGAGTTTGCACATTCTCCCCATTTCTGCGTGGCTTTCTTCGAGCACTCTGGTTTCCTCCACACTTCAAAGATTTGTAGGATTGGCCATGCTATATTGCACCTTAATGCCCCAGGTTGTGTAAGTTAGGAGGATTAGCAGGGTAAATACTTGGGGTTATGGGGATAGGGCCTGGGTAGGATACTCTGTTGGAAAGTCGATGCAGTCTCAATGGGCCGAATGGCCTCCTTCTTTACTGTAAGGATTCTACAATTCCATGAGATTGTAGTAGCTAGTCACGTCATTGGCAATTGTGGGCTTGGGACCTGAATTTGTCCTGACATTGGGCTCTAAAGCCCATGGGAAAATCCAGCCCAATGTGCCTGCAAGATCCAATGTCAGAAACGAAGAAAAAGTGAGCAGATGTACAACATAGTATGAAGCAGATGCGCATTACAGATAATGGCAGCATTAATAAAAATATCAGTATTAATCTTCCTGAGCATATATGACTGATAGCAGGAATTCACTCATTTTGCAATCTTGTCTGTGTGATTTATTTCTGTTAAATGTCAGCAACAGTCTCTCCACATGGTAGTACAGGGTGAAGATCTGAAATATTAACAGTTGTTTTCCAGATGTTCAACTGGCTTCTGATAGACAATTTATTTTACAGTTTCCAATTCAATATCTAACCTATGAAAATTATGTGAAAAGTAATGGAAATCTTTGACATAAGAGTGGGTTAAAGGATTCATCTATCTCAGTCACAGTAATAGAAATAATTGTAATCTAACTGAATTTAGCACATATTTATAATTAGTTACAGTTAGAGAGTTAGGTCAGTTCGACTGCAAACACAATGAGCCAAATAGCTTCCTTCTGCGCTGTAACTATTCCGTGATTGTGGATAAAAAGAAAAGCAGTTCTCACTCACGATTGCAATCCCCTGCAATTGGATATAACATCATGTATAAAGAATGACCCTTATGTGATATATCAGTATGCGGCTTCCACCTGTGAAACTATATCCATTATAAATCAATACCCAGAGAAGAGGAATGGGAAGAAAAAGCCTAACTCCAAAACAAACATTTTAAGAAGCCTTATTTTATATTTTCTGATAACTTGCAAAACAATGTAGTTTTTGAAAAAAGAGTCTGAGGATAAATTCCCACCAAAGCTTGGACCATTTAAATATGAAGTATGTCTTTTATATGGTTGTCTTATGAGATTCATTGGACTAGAGCTTTGAGGGGTGGCAATCTGATAATCACTCCACTAATTTTCACTTACTTTAGTTGGGAGTTGAACATTTCTCTTCCAACTCGGGCCTCCTCAGAAGTGCACAGCATGTCAGCCCCCCCGGACTCTTCTCTTCAGGGCAGCTGTGCTAGGAAAGTGAAAACACACCCCTTTTTTGCAGCACTGGCTACTGAAATAATTGTTAATTACTGCCGGTCAAGTTTCCTGACAGCAGAAATTAACTTTCACAAGTGTGGACTCTCAATCCTTCAGGATTATATTTTTGTATTGTACATGTTTTTGTATTGCAAGACAAAAACTGTTAGATGCGCCGCTAAAACAAAATCTGGCCCAATATCTTTTTAATGTTCCGTTTGGTGGAAGCTTTGAAAGGGATTGAACTTTACAAAACATAATTACTGAGAGTTTTAAAATGATGGACGACATATTCGTGCAAAAAGAAATGAGACAGAATTGTTTATAATTAATACGGTTACCTAAAAATATTGGGTTAATAAATACAATTAGAAGAAAGTTTATCCCTCTGAGACCTTCCAGCTGAAATTCAGATGAGCTCCTTTCAATGTGCCTTTGTTCACCATAACTTGATATTATCTTTTGACTTTGCTATCAATGGCAAACATTGTCTACTTTATCACATGATAAATCAGATGAGAAAAGCCCTCCTGCCTGTCCTAACATATCTCTCCAGAAGAAACCTACACTCCTTGCATCAAGACATCTAAATGGCTCCAGTGTCTTTCCATCACTACTGTCTCTGGGCATCTCTCCCATGCATCGATCTCGATTGTAATTCCCACCGATGGGAATAAGGATCAGGGAGAGGGGGTTAAAACTGGCTGCATATCCACTGTCACTCACTTTGCACTATTGTACAAAAACAAACATGTTAAATTATACAGAAGCAGATTTTCCTATTCTTTATCATTTTGAAGTAAATCAGTTTGTTCTATTCTTGTGGTTTCACTTGAAGTCATTTCTTTCCTGTTATAAGAGAACTTTGGTGAGGCCACAGTTGGAGTACTGTGTGCAGTTCTGGTCGCCACATTTTAGGAAGGACGTGAACACATTGGAAGGGGTGCAGATGAAATTCACCAGGATGTTGCCTGGGCTGGAACATTTAAGTTATCAAGAGAATTTGGATAGGCTTGGGTTGTTTTCTCTGGAGCAGAGAAGACTGAGGGGGCGACCTGATTGAGGTGTTCAAGGTTATGAGGGACATGGACAGAGTGGATAGGGAGCAGCTGTTCCCCTTAGTTGAAGGGTCAGTTACAAGGGGACACATGTTAAAAGTGAGAGGTAGGAGGTTTCGGGGGAATCTGAGGCAAAACATTTTTACCAGAGGGTGGTGATGGCCTGAAATGCACTGCCTGAAAGGGTGATGGAGGCGGGATGCCTTACGTCCTTTAAAAAGTATCTGGATGAGTACTTGGCACGCCATAACATTCAAGATTGTGGGCCAAGTGCTGACAAGTGGGCAGGTCAGGGCCTTCCATGCGTCTGTGCAGACTTGATGGGTTGAAAGGCCTCTTCTGCACTATAGGATTCTGTGATTCTGTGATAATAAAACCTTGGTACAGCAGTAATTTTTAAAAAGGATTGTGGGAAAAGGAAAGAGGATTGGGACCTGTATCTCAATACTACATGGTGATGTCCAAATGTCAAAACTTATTGGCTGGCCATGATGTATATAAAATATGTGAAAAAAAATGATGCCATTGCATTAGATCGATCATAGAATGTCCAGTAAGAGACTTTACTGAACTCCTCTTAGGATGTCTGCCTCCAGAGTATGGAAAGACTGATCATTCAGGTTATATTTCAAAACCCAAACATTCCCCTTTTCATATTAAACAAAAGATTCAAACATCCTCTTTTCCTAGCAAACATCAAACTCAGTTGACTGTGACTTATCCAGGTTATGCACTGTTTTCATGCGTTAGCAACTGTTCTATTCATCAAGTTCTGCAAATGCATTGCACACACAGGTCAGGACTTTCCGCAGACCCCACCATATGCTTTGCAGCAGTGGATTCAGACTGCCATTGGCCGGTGGTGGGGTCTTCTAGTCCTGCTGTTGTCAATGGAGTTTCCCGTTGAAAGCACCCCTCACTACTGGGAAATCTGTGGTGGGTGGGCCATCAGCAGGACTGGCCAGAAAATTCTGGCAATAGTCTTTAAACAATGAAGGGCAATCTGTAGGGGTAGGGAGTTCTGCTGCCAATCTGCACTCAGACTGAGTGACAGAAGGAGGGAGGCCAGCAATGGAGATGGCCATCGGAATGGGGGGGGAGGGTTAGCCTGCTTAGTGGGTCAGGCTGAAGGGGGGGCTCGACACTGCGGGTTGGGGGGACGTCGGGACTGAGGAAGGGGGGTCAGTGCTGCAGGGAGGTTGGAGTTTGGGACTGAGGGAGAATCGGGGGTGATTCAGGCTGGGGCTGGATCAACACTGGGCTCGGGCATGTTTGTGGGGGCCAATGATTGGGCCGTCAAGGGGTGGAGGACAAGGAATGCGGGAGTCACAGGGAGGCAGCAGTGTATGGCAATGAGCTTGCACCATAGTCCACATCCAGCTGACAAATTTGGCAAATGTTTAGCTAAGTTGTTCACAAACCTAACAAATCATTTCGCTGCTTTCACGTTTGTTGGTCACTGCATTGCTGCTAAAGCTCTCACCTTATCAGGATCTGGGTGATGACCTTTTGCCATCAATACATTATCTATGTACTTGATGTTGGGCATCTTCAGTTGCAATATGTTCTCGTTCAGCTTCAGATTTATCTGGCAAGCTTTCTCTAGCAGTCATACAAAACAAAAGCTTCTCAATTTTCATAGCCTATATCTTAAATGAAGATCTTGGTCCGTTTTTGGCTCCTTCCATTGTGTCTCCACATTTATAGATTAGTAGATTATCCACTATGGCTCTCACTCCAGGAAGATGACTGATTATCTCATGTTGTCTATGTTGATACTCTCCTAGATCCACAGAAATGACAAATGGCACATGCAAACATCTGTGTCTCCCAAACAGCATCCAGAATGGCATTAGACGGCCTCTGCTTTCATCCAGCTTTACTTGCCAGTAACCATCTTTCAAATCTAGGGTGGTGAATAGCTTTGGCTTGTCAATTTGCAACAGCATTCCTTCGATGGTTGGCATGGGGTAGTGGATTTCTTCAGCGCTTTGTTTAGATCCTTAGGGTCATCATACTCACAGTTTTCCAGGTTGTTTCACTCCCACCATGCAGCAAATCAAGTCTGTAGGAGTTGCCGCTTTTTTGATGACTTCACTCTTTTCCAGCTCTTCTGCCTTGTTTTTTAAGCTTAACTTGAGGGCAGCTGGAACTCTTCTTGGCAGATGCTGAATTGTCCAGGCTTGTTAATTAAATATGTTGCATCTCCAAGTTTTGCAATTGTAAGTGGAAAAACTACCAGTTTTGCTGCATATCACTGACTAGGAGTGGGATGGGAAAATTTACTGCAGCCATTTTTTACTCATTCAGAATTTGCTTACAGCTTTTGTCTGTTTTCTTTTGTCCTTTTCAGTAGCATTTTTGCAGGTTTGAACCTTTCTGTGTTTCTTCCTTAGCTATGTCTTCTCTGTAGCCAGTATTTTACTTGCAACTTTTATTTTTGTCCTTTTTTCAGCAGCTTTTCTGCAGATTCTAACTTTTCTGTGTCCCTGACCTCTCAGTGTGTTCTCCATATCATTTCCAGCATTCAAAAATCAAGTTCTTCTTCACGTTCTGACATCATGAGTGGGATTTTCCAACTGCGGCCTCCCTGTCACCACTCCCGTGGTGGGCAGGATGGGAAAATTTCACCCCATGTTTCATACATAAGGACTGAAGGGGCAGAATTGTAAAGGCCCTGCTGCCAATGGGGATTTCCAGTCCTACTGAAGACAATGGACTTTTGCATGGCTTGCCACATTTTACAGGCCCACCCTTGCCATGACTGGGCCATAAAATTTCATCCCAGACATTCATTGGTGAGTGTCTCAATGAGAGGCTTTATTGAACTGCTGTTAAGATGTTTGCCCCCAGGGGCAGCCTCATGACATAGTCAGATGGTTGCGAAAAGCCAGATGTTTCAATCAGACTGGTTACATTTACAACCCAAACTGTCAGAACTTAGAAGGACTTTGCAGCTGGAATTGGTGCCATATATGCTGAGCCAATTGCCCAGTAAATCTGTGAGATACATCTTTGTCGTATCCGTGAATTAATGTGCAATTTGTAATGACCACAATTTGTCCCTCAATCCAGTCTTAATTTATGTCGATTTTTGTTTGACTGTTAAAGTAAAAGTTGTAAAAGCGACTTACTCATTGGGGTTGTTCAGTTAATTTGGTTCTTATGGACTGTTTGAACCCACTGAGTTTGTAACAAGTATATCTGAGTAATTGCATAAGCAAAAATATGACCATTTAATGGAAAAAGGATCATGTATAAAGCAAAAGAGGTGCTCCATAGATATTGAAAAAAATAGCCATGAATGTGACTCAGGTTAGCATCCAAAGACACACTGTCTTAAGGTTGTACAGCTTCAAGGATGAGTATACAGCCCCTTTGCTGTGAGACACTCAGGCCACAGTTTTACAGATCTGCCAAAGTGTATCTCCCTTCAAGCAGATGTGGCAGGCCATTTAAATTGACGTTTACTTTGGTGGTACCGTAATATCCTGCCAGCCAGGAGGGGCCATAAAATCCTGGCTTCAAGCCTAGTCATGTTCATCTCCCGTCACTGCACAATAAGCCTCCATCATGATCAGTGAGAGTCTAGGCATGTCTGATGTAAACAACCACAATAAAACCAAATGAAGAAGGGAAAGGTTGCTCTTTATAAAAATAATTATTGGGTCAATTTGTTCAAAATGTCCTGGTGGAATCTCACCCCTGCCAATCAGTACCTTGCCCTCCAAAATCAATATGAAGCTGAGGTAACTTACAAAAGAACCAAAATGTAGGTGGAAAAAAAAAATCAATGTTAAACAAAAATTCTCATGCCCTTGCTGCTCAGAATTATTCTCTGTGGTACATCAGTTATTCAAACCATATCTGAAGCTCCTTAAAGGCATTTAGTGAATAGATCTTTTTTTTCACAATTGGTTGGTGATTCGTCAGCCCTAAACCAAATAGTGGGCCTGTTTCCAATTAAATTATCATCTAAAATAAAAAACGGCAACAAACCTAGCTAAGCTGAAACAGAATCTAAAAGAGCCATGGGAAGCCATTCCTGCGTTCTTCACATGGATTTGGTGAGACCTACGGAGAAACAGCTGCAAAGGGTTATCTGAAACAGAAGTTGTACCACCAAGTATTGATTTGTGAAGGATATTTGCTTCGAATGCCTGACTGGAGGAATAGATCTTTTGCTAATAAGCAGGGTAATTTCCATACTTTTTCCCTCAAATCTCTTTGACAAATAACCTTCAAATCACGAGAAGTTAAATAGCTGTACGTCTATAAACGTTACAATAACCATGGTACTTTACCTAACATAAACAGGATAGTGATACACTAAAAATCTATTTCATTTTTATTATGTCAAGATATATACAAAACTAAAAGTATCTTTTGTTCTAGAAAGATTTGGAATAACTTATTAATTTAAATTAGGTCAAAGATATGTTTTCATTTGCAGTCCAAATTACCCAAAATGAAAAATTGAGTTTATAAGTTGCCAGAGAAAGAATATTCTCAAGGGGCTTTGTTTTGTGTGTAAATTGTATTTATGTCATGAGTACAATATGTTTGATGGTATGATAAGCTTCATTTGATGGTATTTATGCAGATTACAAGATCGATACAGACGATGAATTCTACTCAACCCTCCTTTTATCATCCAGTTTGCTCCAGTGTCACCATTTCCATAATCACCTTTTAACTTACCACTTACAATCATCTCTCGTGGTTGCCTCCTTCTAAGTTCAACCAACTCAAATTTCTCTACTTTTCCCTTACAATTCTGCCTTCTAACACTAGGGTCCCCTTCAAGCCTCATCTCTATGTTGAAACCAGGATTTAGCTGCCTGCTTATTACAAGACAACACTAAGTAGGTTGATATTCACCTTGGCGCTTCTTAGGCAAAATCAAGTTTCTATCCAAATGACCCTTGATGGAAAATGTGCACATGTGGACATTGGGCAAGAAGTGATCAGACTGTAGTTTGATGCCACCCACAATCCCTGTTGAATCCACTTTGTCTGGGGTCACATTTTAAAAAGTTACTTCAATCAGGAACTAGAGAACAGCCAGAAGTAGTGGAACCGGATCTAAGTATCAGTCAACAGCCCTGGGAAAAGCAAAAAGAAAACTGTGACAGAAATTAGGGACATCGCTGCACATAAAAAAAATGAAATTGTATCACATAATAGAGGTTCTGTGAAATAACTTAAAATTTATTTTGAAATTAAGAATATTAAATTAAAATTTGAAAATTGGTGTAGAATCACATCTAATCTAGGCTGCTATGTTGAACTTCCAGATGTAGGCAACTGTCATATATTGAGCCAGGTTTGATCAAGCTATAGCTAATCATGAAAAATATGCAGGCAAAATAATAGGCATTACGATCCAATTTTAACCCCAGCATCCAATGAGAATGGGGCATGCTGAAGTTAAAAATGATGGCAAGGTAATACTTGTTAGACCTTCACTGATTTCACACCATTTATCATCTACACCTCAGGCATGCAAAGGCCAAACTGAAACTCAAAAATCTGGGTCTGATGATGTCTTTTAGGCTCGAATGCCATTTTAACAGAATTCTGTTTTGATCAGTGCCTGGTGCAACTGTGGTCCTCGTACTAAAAGGATGATCCCTCAGATCATCTTCAGTTGTAATCAAGGATTGTGGCAAGATTCTTAAACAAACTTAGGAGCCTGTTTAGAGATTCTATATGCATTCTGGCAAAAGAAAAGGAGATCTTATAATTTAGCTTTCTACATAAGATTTTAAATCCCTACAGAATCAAAAAACACCTTGAATTGAGCTATTAAAATTATTGACAATCACTAAGTTACCATTTCAGCATAAGAATTGGAACCCATGTTAATACTGGGCATTTTCAATCAATGGTACTGATATATAACGTGCATTCCTTACTCTGTGCTGTGATTATCCTCAGTTTTACACACAAGTTTTCGTGTTTCATTGAAGCATATGATCATACACATAGGAATATATGAATTAGGCACAGTAGTGGACCGTCCAGCCCTTTAGAGTGCTCTGCCATTCAATGAGATTATGGCTCATTTGACCACAGCCTCAACTTCATATTTCACCCACCTGCCAAATTCCTTTGACTCCCTTATTACTCAAGAACATTTCTACTTCTGCCTTAATATTGAATGACCAGCCTTTACCATATTCTGGGGAACAGAGTTCCAAAGATTCACGACCCTCTGTGAGGAAAGCTTTCTCCTCATCTCTGTCCTAACTGGGAGGCCCCATATTTTTAAACTGTGTCCCCACGTTCTGGTTTCGCCCACAAAGGGAAGCATCCTTTTAGTTTCCACCTTGCAAGTCCCCTGAGAAAATTATATGTTTTAATAAAATCACCTCTTGATCTTCTAAATGCCAACGGATACAGGCCCAGTCTGTCCAACCTTTATAATAAGGTAACTCCATCCTGGAATCAGTCAAGTGAACCTTCCCCAGACTGCTTTGATCTCATTTATATCCTTTCATAAGTAAGGAGACAGAAACTGTACACAATACTGTATGATGTGGAGATGCCAGCGTTGGACTGGGGTAAACATAATAAGAAGTCTCACAACACCAGGTTAAAGTCCAACAGGTACACAATACTGTAGACATGGTCATGTCAAAGCCCTGTACAACTGTAGAAAAGTATCACTACTTTTATATTGGATTTCCCTTGCAATAAACAACAACATTTCATTTGCCTTTTTAATCATTGATATAGCTAGATATTAACTTTTCCTGATTCATGTACTAGTACCCACAGCTTCCTCTGTATCTCAGAGTTCTGCAAACTCTCTCCAAGTGCTCCTTTTATATTCTTTTTGCCAAAGTGGACAAGTTTACATTTTCCCAATTTTTGCCCACTCACTTAACCTATCTATATCCCCTTGCTGACACCTTGGGCAGCATATTAAAGGGACGCAGGTAGACAGTTGGCAACTCAAAGTGAAGTCAGTGCAGAGCTAACTTGCTCCACATCAGCCCACCCTACAGCCATAATGCTAATAAGGTTTCACCCTTCACTGGGGAAGAAGTTGCATCCACAGACTTTGTTGGTTAAGTAGATTAGCTGACTTTTCTAGCAGGACTGCATTAGTAAGTCGTGCTCAAACTGCAAGCAGCCCCAAGAATAAGGCTCATTGGTCCCAGAGCAAAGTAAATCTATGGTCTTCCACTGAGCAGCTGGGTGAAAGGAAGTCACTATCTTAGGGGGGCTGCCCTACAATGTGCAAAGGGCACGCCCAGAAGATAGCAGCCTTTTCCCCCCCCCACTCCACCTCGTCCCACTTCCTTTCTGCCCTTTGAAAAAGTTTTTTAAAAAGATGGCCAGCCCACTTCCACCCAACTGCTCAGACCAACTGTGCAATGAACTGGATAACATATTATCTCAGTCAATTGGGATGGACTTCATCCTAAAGTCTTAAAAGAAATGGCCACTGAGATAATGCGTTGGTGAATGATGTTAGCAAGTTCAATTCAATCTTGGTTATTTATTTAAATATGGTGGGCAAGCTGCTGATTACAGAACCTGCCCACCCCTGTGTTATGGGGTGAACTCCACAGTGGACAAGAGGATGATGGAGTTGGCACACCCATTTTTTTGTGGCTCCCACACTGAAAAACACACCAAGTGGGGCACATAAAATTCAGTTCTTTATGTCTCCTTTACAACTTATCTCTCTTTGTGCCATCAGCAAATTTTAACAACCATACATTTGGTCCCTTCATCCAGGCCATCAATATAAATATAAATAGATGAACTCCCAGCAATGATCCCTTTGGCACTCTACTCTGCATATCTTACCTATCTGAAAATGATCTTTATGCCTACACTCTGTTTCTTGTTAGCTAACGAATAATCCTTCCAACCTAATACATCACCCTGCAAAATCATAATCTCCTATGTTGCATGGTAATCTTTGATGTGGCACCTTATCAAATGCCTTCTGTAAATCCAAGTACAGCACATCCACAGGTTCCCCTTTATCCCTGATGCACATTACTTCCTCAAAGGACTCCAATAAATTAGTCAAACATGATTTCCCTTTTGCTAAACCATGTTGACTCTGATTGCACTGAGATTTTCCAAGTGACCTGCTATACTGTCCTTGATAATAGAATCATAAAATCCCTATGGTGCAGAAGAGGCCATTAGGCCCACCAAGTCTGTACCCACTCTCTAGAATCCAGCAATTGCCTGACAAATGTTAAGCTAACTGACCTGTAGTTTCCTGTTTTCTGACTCTCTCCTTTCTTGAAGAGAGGAGCCACATTCACTGTTTTCCAATCTGATGAGAGCTTCTCAGAATCTAGGGAATTTTGAAAAATTTAAAACCAATGCAGTGGCCATTTCTTTTAAGACTTTAGGATGAAATCCACGTGGGACTTGAGAGCTTTCAATTCTAATTATTTTCTCAGTACTCTTTCCATGGTGATTGTAATTGTTTAAAGTTCCTCCCTCTCTTCAACCTTGTGATTCATAATTATTTCTGGGATGTTATTTGTAAACTCTACAGAGAAGACAGGCACAAAATATTTGTTTAATTCATCATCATTTCCTTAATTTCCATTACTAGTTTCACCATCATCACCCTCTAGATCACAATGCTCACCTTAGTTACTCATTTCCTTGTTAAAGACTTAGATACTCTTATCATCTATTTTTATATTTCTCGTACTCCCTCTTAATTAATCTTTTAGTCATCCTTTGCTGTTCTTTATATTCTGTCCAATATTCCAGCATGACACTGATCATTGTCAAATTATATACTTTTTCTTTCAATTTGATACAACCTTTAACTTCTTTAGCTAACTTTGGATGATGTTTCATTCTCTCAGTCTTTCTTTCTCGCTAGAATATATTTTTTCTGAGTATTCTGAAATATCTCTTTAAATATATGCCATTTCATTTCCATTGGCCTAGCCCTTAACCTAATTTCCCAGTTCACTTTAGTCAGCTCTGTCTTCATGCCTCATGATTACTCTTATTTAAGCTTAAAATACTAGTCATAGATTCACTCCTCTTTCCCTCAAACTGAATGTGAAATTTAATCATGTAATGATCACTGCTCCTAGGGGTGCCTTTAATTCTGTCATTAATCCTGTCCTATTGCACATTAGCCAATCCAGTATAGCCTGATCTCTGGTTGGTGCTGATATGTGTTGTTCTAAGAAACTGTCTCAAAAATACTTTATGAACTCGTCTTCCAGACTACCTTTGCCAATCTGATTTGTCCAGTCTATATGTAAATTAAATCAATCAATCTCACAAGTCCCCATTATTTCTTCCTGTATTCCCCATCCTACTACGTGTTTTGGTGGGGAGAATCTATAAATCAGTTCTGCAAGTGACTTCTCACTTTTACTATTTCTCATCTCTATTCAACTGATTCTATATCTTAGGCTCCAGAACTAAGATCATCTCTCTCTCTATTGTACCAATATCATCCTTAATTAACAGAGCTACCCTTCCGCCTTTTAAGAACTTCCTATCCTTCTAAATGTCATGTAACTTTGAATATTCAGATCTCAGTTTTTGACATCCCACAGCTATGTCTCTGTAATGGCTATCAGATCATACATCTTTATTTTTATTTGTACTGTCAATACATCTGTTTTGTTATGAATACTGCATGATTTTGGATACAGAACCTTTCATTCTGCTTTTTTAAACTTTTTTTGTCACCTCTATCCTTATCTGTTGGTGCACTCTCAGGTTTGTACATTTGTCCCTTCTTACCTTGCTCTAATCCTCACTCCCCTAATTCCTACTTACTCTTTTGTCTTGTTTTATCTATTCAATTTATCTCAGCTTCCCAAACTTGATCCCTTGTCCCCACAATTTAGCTTAAAGCCCTCTCTACTGCCCTAATTATATGACTTGTGAGAACACTCATCCCAAAGTGGTTCAGGGAAAGACTGTCCTAATGGTATGGCTCCCACTTTCCCCTATACCAATGCTACTGTCCCACAAGCAATCCTCCTACATAAATCTGTGAGCCACACATTTAACTTGCTAATCTGATTTATCCAATGTCAATTTGCTTATGACACAGGCGGTAATCCAGAGATTATTACCTTTGATGTTCTGCTTGGTACTATAGCCCCTAGCTGCTCATACACCGCAGCAGAACATCTCCCCTAGTTCTGCCTATATTATTGTTACCTATGTGGACTACAAGCACTGGATCCTCCCCACTCCTCCTGCAACTTCATCTCCAACCCAGAATAAATGCCCCAAACCCTGGAACTGGGCAGGCAACACTGCCATCTGGTTTGTCGTTCCCCCGATTATACTGTCCCCAACTACCACCACATTTTGATTCATTCCCCTTTCATGAATGGCTTCCTTTATCATGGTTCATGATCAGCTTACTCATCCACCTTGCAGCCACCAATTTTATTCGTATAGGCTGCAGGAAATTGATAAAATGGATAAATAAAAGACCCAAGTATTACTTGAGGCCAAGGCAAGTGTAGGACCTGTGAAGAAAGCATCATGCTCAACCACGATCACAGTTGCACAGTCAGTCCAAGCTCCACCCAGATGAATCTTGTTACCAGGATCACCTGAACCACTCTCTTAAAGGCACATAACACGCCAAACTAATATATAACAGTTATCTCCTGATTCAGGTGTGAAACCTGCCTCAAACCTGTTGAACAATTACAAAGCCTGAGGCTTCTCCACTTCTACCTTCTAAATCCCCCTACCTGTATCATTCACAGTCTTACCCTCTTGTCCCTGACCATTGACTAAACCAGAAGACCCTATTCTAAAGGGTATGACTGGCTCCTGATACAAAGTGTCCAGGTAATTTTGCCCTTCCATGATGCATTACAGTGTCCACAGCTTGGCCTCCTGACTCTGAGTCAAAGCCCTTCAAGCCACAGACACTTCACAGACATGTTTGCCCTGGATCACCCAGGTACCCAGGATTTCTCACATTCTGCAGTTGCAACATATCACTTGCCCTGCCATTGTTGTTACACATGAATTAATTTATTTTTAATTAATTTATAATTAATAAACACTGTTATTCCCAACAACCTTTACTACTCCAGTAAGCCTTACTACAACTAATAAAATCTTCCACTTACTAACAAATTACTAGTGTTGAAGATAAATGAGGAAATAGTCATCTCTTTTTGCCTGTTTTTGCTAGGTGGTAGTTACTATCTCTGGGTCCATATATTTAGCTGTATAAGAGGAATCTTATCTGTCAAAATATCTCTCATCATAACCATCTTTCCATTGAACATTCAGTATCCTAACTATAATAGCTGTCCTAACTATTCATTCAATGGGATAGATTCATTTATCCAACATCAGCTGTAAAATCATGATACTGTTCTCATGATTTGCAGGTGAAGGGTTTTGACATTGTGAACCAGCTGCAGGAAAACATGCGAGAGTTCAGCTGGCTGCTAGATTCACACAAGGATCAGGAGATAACACATTGTGGAAGATTAAACAAGGCCCGATGTTAAAATAGCTCATTGGCGATCCGGATTGTGCCTGCTGCTTTCACCACAGGTCCTATGCTTACCTTGTTTCAAGTAAAACTGGGTCCATTACCTACATAATTCTTTGTTTCCCTAACTAGTATCACATGATGACAGTATATAATACAACAATATACTTGTATTCCTACGTCTCAACTTGAAATGGATTTTATTCCAGATGAACGACAGAACAATAAGATATAATGACAATATGCAGAATCTGTTGAAATCCAGCTGTTCTGCTTAAATCCTTTCTTTCCCTTCCCTGATTTCATTTGGCTGTGCTCAGTTGTACACGCTGGCCAGCAGTTGTCTCTCCTGTTGTCTTTGCAGAGCAATTGTTGTAAATGTGCAGGGAGAACAAGAACAATACTACTTTAAGTCTTCCTACTATACTTGGAAGAGCTGTTTTGTTGCTATGGTGATCGTATGGGGTCAAAAGTTTCAATCTTTTTCAGGTTTGGAAGATCACCAAATCTGCTTTATATTGGGATATTGAATATTCCCAAGAAGAAAAGCAAAGGCAGGGAGCTCTGACTCAGGGGTAACAGTGATCCAGCTTCTGGGTAAATAAACCTGTTTTACAAATATATATAGTTTCAAATTAAGAATGTAAAGTGTTGTTTGGTGGCTGTGAATAAATTACATGTCACCAGCTCGTCTTCATTTACAAGTTATACTATTTGGCCAGAATTGCATACATACAGTAGAGACAAAATTATAGAAATGTAATATGTTGCTTGAAGAGACTAATGCAAAAGCTCTGAGTTGCATAGGAAGGGAATATACTGGAGAACTGGTGAGTTCAAGATGGTCTACCAGTTAGACTGCCAGATGGCATGGATGTAAAATGTAATGTATTCATTAAAAAGAAGAAATGAGTAAGCGTGAGATAGATGTACAGCTGAGGAGTGTTAAAAGCCAGGACAAAAGCACAGAAAATTAATTTTTGTAAAACATATTTTGATAAGAGTACGAAGGTCAGCTGGTAATGCAAATTCAGGGGGAGGAATGAAAAGTAAGGCTGCTGTGATCCATGGTAAATGCTGGAAATACTCAGCAAGTCAGCTCACATCCATGGAGATGGAAACAAAATTAACATTTTAGGTTGATGGCCTTTCATCAGAACTGGGAGAAATTAAAGACAGTTTATAATCAAGTAGTTTTAAGTTTATTTATTAGTGGCATAAGTAGGCTTACCTTAACACTGCAATGAAGTTACTGTGAAAATCCTCTTGTTGCCACACTCCAGCACCTGCCTGGGTACACTAAGGGGCAATTTAGTATGGCCAATCGGCCTAATCAACTTGTCTTTTGGACTGTGGGAGGAAACCGGAGCACCCGGAGCACATGCAGACTTCGCACAGACAGTGACACAAGCCAGGAATCAAACTTGGGCCCCCAACACTGCTCTGTGAGGCAACAGTGCTAACCACTGTGCCACTGTGCTCACATCAATAATTTTGTATCATGAACTGTGGGAGGAAACTCTAACACCTGGAAGAAACACACAGGAAAAACGTGAAGACTCCACACAAACAGTGACCTGAGGCTGCAAGTGAACTTGGATGCCTGGCACTGTGAGGCAGCAGTGCTAATCACTGTGCCACCATGTTGCCAAAACTGTGCTGTGGGAGAAGGGATTATAGAACGAAAGAGAATGTCAATAGGGTGGAAGGTAAAGGAGGCAGTAATGAGTCAAATAAGTAAACAAAATGTAGGCCTTTTTAAAAATTCTTTCATGGGGGTCAGTGGCAAGGCCAACATTTATTGTCCACCTCTGCCAACAGCAGCACTATTACTGGTACATGGTGGGAGGGTGAGGGGAAGGGGGCGTGGGGGGGGGGATTTTACATTCCCATTTTCGTTGGGTGGGATCAGCAACAGGAGCAGAAAATCTTGTGGGAAGCCCAAGTTGCATTTCATGTCAACATAAAGGTATGATATGATTTTTCACCCTCCCTTCTCCCCTCTCTCTTCACAGTGATATAAAAGGAATATCAGGATTCTATCGGATATGAGAGGAAGGCAGGATCAGCCTATCGAGTTGGATGATCAGCCATGAGCATAACAGGCAGGCTCAAAGGGCCAAATGGACTCCTATCCTCTGAGTGAATAAGTTCCTTCTTATCTCAGTCCTAATTGGCCAACCCCTTACCCTGAGTTAATAAATTGCCACTAACCCATGAACCCTAACCTTACTTAATACTTTATTGAATGCCTTTTGAAAATCTAAAAATGCCACATTGATTGGTCCCCCATTATCAATCCCATTAGTTACACAGACAAAAATTCTAATAAACAGGTCAAACACAATTTTCTTTCCATGAAACTATGTTGATTTTGTCTGGTCCAACTATCATTTTCTATGTGCCCTGTACCATCTCTCTAATTATATATTGTAACATCTTCCATCAAACTAATGTCAAGGTAACTAATTGATAGTTCGCTTTATGTCCCCTCCCCCATACCCCTTTTTAGAAGAATGGGGATACATTTTCTATCCTCAACTCTGTGCATACTATTCCAGAATATTGGGAACTGAGGAAGATCAAAATCAATACATCTATTATCTCTGTAACCTTCACTGTTAAAACCATAGGATGTAGGCCCTCATTTGTAAGATGCCTGATGGTTTTTAGTTCCATTACCTTCTTCAGTAATTTCTTTCTTAATATTAATTACTTTAAGTTCCTTACTCTCATCAAAACCTTGGTTCCTGACTGCTTCCAGCATTCTTCTTTGTCTTCTACAATGAGAAGATTTTGTTCATAGAATCCTACAATGCGGAAAGAGGCCATTTGACCCATTGAATCTGCACAATCCCACCCAGGTCCTATCCCCATAACCCCATGCATTTACCCCAGCTAGTCCCCCTGACAACTTATCATGGCTAATCAAACTAACCTGCACTTTGGATCATGGGAGGAAACCAGAGCACCCGGAAGAAACTCATACAGATATGGGGAGAACGTGCAAGCTCTACATAGTGACTGAAGCTGAGAATCAAATGCAGATCCCTAGTGGGAGGCAGCAGTGCTAAGCACTGTGCCACCGTGCCGGTGTGATTTGCAAAGGGAGAAAATTTGGGGGCAATTTCTAAGCAGGGCAGCAAACCAGGAGACTCAAACAGAAGTCATGTAGTGGGCCACCCCCTGAGTGCCACGGCCTCCACAAGTCTCCAGCCACTGGGTTGCTGGTGCTGTCAGCTCCATGCCAGAAATTGGCATAGAGCTGCATAAATTATTTAAATGGTGATTTAAATATAATTAGTGGGCCTGGGACTGAGGTCTCAAGGCCTGCTAAAGTCTCCCCCCACCAGACGTTTACAGCAGCTCCCATTTAAGGGGAGCTGGCAGTCTGACTCACTGGAGTGATGGGGGGCCATTGTGACCCTGAAGAGGGTGGGATAAGGGGGTGTTCCCTAGGCATTGCCAACCTGGCACCTGCCACTGGCAGCGGCACCTTGGCACTGCCACCAGGCATCAGGCAGTTTCAAGGGGGATGGGGCCAAAACAGGGGCAGGGCCTACAGGGGCAGGGCCTCTGGGTGGGAGATCAATTGGGGGGAATTCCCTGCCACTCACAGAGGAAGGGAGCTAGTGGGGGCTGGCCATTGGGGTGGGGGATGTGGGTTGGACATCTGGGCTGTGAGGGAGGGGGTCGGAACTGTGGGGAGGGGTGCTTGGAGCTGCCAATGGAGATTGGGAGATTGGTACTGCTGGGGAGAGGAGTCGGGACTTGCCCAGACACATCCAGGGGGATCAGCATTGAGGCATGAGGGGGTCGCGTGGCCAGTGATGCAGAGTCATGGGGCTGGCCAGTGAACGGAGACTGGCAGTGCGTCAATCTTCGCTATGACAAATCGGTGCACGCGCAGTGGTCTGCTGGAGCTATGCTGTCGGCCTGGCCAGTGGGAATAGGCCACCCTCACTGATTTTCAATGGGATTTACGCTTATGCACTCCACAGTGCACAGAGTGTGGGAAATTCAGTTTGAAACTCCTGCTGAAATTAACAATAGGATTTCCTCCAATTTTCACGCGAATTTGAATTGGAATTTTTCTGGGAGAATCCCACCTTTTAACCTCCCACCAAATTCAAACCAACCAGCCTTCTGGAGTTAAAGTGTTTAAAATCTGCATGCTGACCCCAACCCATCCACTTATATTTTAAACAGAGACATGAATGGAGTGGGTAGCCAACTCACTTTAAATATGAGGCTATGTGCCTCATATTTAAACTTGGAATGCTGGAGTTCCTGAGCCTTGGGACACCAGTAGCCACAGCTAGGTAAGGACTATTGCTTCCTTGGAATAAGTGCCAGGAGGGATGCCTCCTGAATTCTGCATACCAGCCTGACCAAACACTCATGAATGGACACCCCTTCTCCCCTGATCTTCAACCTTCCATATGCTACTGGGACCCTCCACTCTGAGTGGGTCAGAAGATAAAATGCCACCAAATGTTCCCCCCAAATCTTTACTCTCCATTATAATTTCCTTGTCACTGTCACAGAAGGATCCATCATTAATTTTTCTAACTTCTTCCTTCCTATTTGTGACCATAATGCAATGGAGTTTTACATTATGATTGACAATGAGATCTTTCAAGGGGAAGTTCATAAGATGTAGGAGCAGAATTCGGCCATTTGGCCCATCAAGTCCGCTCCACCATTCGATTGTGGCTGAAATGCTCCTCATTCCAATTTTCCTGTCTTCTCCCCATAACCCTTCAACCAAGGTGTTAAATTTGAACAAAGGAAATTATGAAGTTATAAGAGGCAAATTGACTCAGCTGAATGGGGAAATACATTAAAAAGTATGACTATACATATGCAATGGACAGTCTCTAAAGAGTTATAATAGCAATTATACATTCCTTTCAAAAACAATATCTCAGAAAGAAAAGTCAGTCAATCATGGCTGACAAAGAAAGTTAATAATAGAAAAACTCTATAGAGTGTTCATAATTAGGTTGGCATGGTGGCACAGTGGTTAGTACTGCTGCCTCAGAGCACCAGGGATCCGGGTTCGATTCCCGGCTTGGGTCCTGTCTGTGTGGAGTCTGTGATCACTCTGCGTTAGGATTGGTTGGAGCTGGAGAGAGGCCACTGATCAGAGCGGGCTGGGGGGTGGTCTGCTGGGGGGGTTGTCTTCCGTGGGAGTATGTCTGCCTCCTGGGGGGGGGGGGGGGGCGCGTGGAGTGCATCGTCACTGCTGACGGTGGAAGTTGGAAATCAGGGCACTCCAGGATGGGAGGGGGGGTCGGGCCTGGGAATGCTTGTGGGGGCCACGATCAGGCCATGAGGGGGCTGAGGGTGGTAGCACTGCAAGGGCCTCATGTTAACCAGTGATTGCGCTGGCCAGTATATGAGAGGTGGACAGATCGGGGCCACTGCGTATGTGCAGAGTTCCGGAACGGCCAGACTCCGGCGTAAGCAAGGATCCCCCCCCCGCCGCCACCACCACCACCACCCCCCACCACCCATGAGCTTTTAATAAGATTCACCATTGTGACCTCTGAATTGAACAGGGAGTGGGAGATTCGAGTCTGAAGTTGCAATGAAAAAACAATCATGATTTACACCAGATTCCCCATCAATTCAGCTCTTAGATTTTTTTGGGAGAATTGGGCCCACAATTTCAGAATCAGGTGAAAGCCACTTTGGACCAAAAAATGGGTTTACTCAGAGGATTGTGAATCTATGGAATTTCCCACCCCTCAAGGGCTATGAAAGCTGAGTCATTGAGTTTAAAGTAGAGATTGACAGATTGTTAAATGCTAATGATGTAAAGGGATATGAGGATAGTGTGAGAAAAAGGCATTGAAGCAGCTGATCCGCCATGATCATATTGATGCACTCAATGGGCAATATGGCATACTCCTGTTCCTATGTTTCTATTTATCTGTAGCAGCTGTCACATATATATTGCCAAATTATTCTTCATTTCTTGATTATGTTTTACTGATTTCTGCAACCCACATACTCTTCAAGCTCACTACACTTTTTGACATTACACGGCTCTACCTTTAATTTAATGTTATCCTTAATTTCTCCAGTTAATCACAGTTGGAACATTTTTCTATGAGGTTTCCTCAGGGAATGTAGGTTTGTTACAAATTATGAATTATTTCTTTAATTGTTCTCTACAGCTTATCTACCAGTAGATCTTTTAAACTAATTTCCCAGTCCACGCTAGCCAACCTGCCATTCATACTTACATAATCAGTTTTGTTTAAATGTAGGACCCTAGATTCGGCATAACCACGTCACTCTCACACTCCGTATGAAATTCTACCACATTAATTACCACATAAAGGCTGATTAACAAAACTGAGCCTCATGGTATCAACTTGGATTTTAAAAAAACTTAAAGACAGAAAAAGTGAGTCTTGGTAAGTGATTGTTTTTCAGACTGCAGTATAAAGGACAGTGCTGTTCCCCAAAGTTCAGTGATAGGGCCCACTGCCTTTTATGATATTGGAATACAGAGTAAAATGGTAAAATGTGGCAGTGATAGCAAACTTGAGGGTATGGCCAATCGAGAAGATATCAATCTACTTCAATAGGACATAAGTAAGCTAGTGCACAAGTGGCAGATGGAATTTCATATAATAGGTGATGCAATTTGGCAGAAGACAATATGGACTAAATGGCACAGTTCTAAGAATGTGCAGGGATAGAGGGACCTGGGGATGCATATGCATGGGTCGTTAAAGATAGCAGGACATACAGAGGGAGTAATTAGCAAAGCACATACGATCTTGGGATTCACAAAGATATTGAATACAAAAGCAAAGAAGTTATGTTGAAGCTGTATGAAGCTCTAGTTAGGCCGCAATTGGTGTTTAGTGTCCTGTTCTGGCCATCACAATTTAGGAAGATCCTTCAGAGGGTGCAGAGGAGATTTACTAGAATGGTTCCGGGATGAGGGGTTTTAGCTATAAGGTTAGATTAGAGAAGCTGGAGTTAATCTCCTTGGAATAAAGGAGAGTGAGAGGAAATTTGAAAGAGGTGTACAAGATAATGACAGATTTAGATAAGATAGACAAAAAGAAGCTGTTCCTATTAGCCGATGGATTAGTGGAAACAGATTTAAGGTTTTAAGCAAGAGTTATGATGAAGAACTTTATTCTTGCATCAATTGGTAATGGCCTGGAAATCACTACCCCTGAAGATGGTGGAAGAGAAGATGATCAATAATTTCTAAAGGAGATTGGATGGGTATTTGGGGAAAATAAATCTATAGGGATAGAGCAGTGGAATGGTTGGATTGGTCTATATAGAGTCAGCATGATCTCACTGGGCTGAATGGACTCCTGTGTGCCATAATGATTCCTTCACTTTATGATCACTATTCTCCAGAAGATTCTTTATTATAGATTTACCAATTAACCTATCTCATTCATAAAACTAGAACTAAAACAATCTGTTGCCCTCAACATATTATTCCAGAAATCAGTCTTGAATGCATCTTATGAAATTGTTTCCCAAACTACTTTTGTCAATTTGGGTTGCCTAATCTTTATGAAGACTAAAGTTTGCCATAATTATTCGTACAGACTTATTAACTTAACAGTGGTATTCAGCAGGGTAATAACCAAATGTGTATTTGTGGTTCCCTTACGGAGATTGCATCACGAACAATGAATACAGTATAGTAAATTGGGAAAAGTGAAAGTAAATTACTGTTTCACTTGAAAAAAGCATTTAGGAGCCTCAATATTGGGAAGGGGACAGGTGGTTTGGTGAGTGTTGCTATATTTCCAGCATTTTCTGGTTTTATTTCAGGTCAGCAGCAGCTGCAGTGTTTTACCTTGTTTTGTATGAGTTAAAAGAGGGGAAATGCAATGGATAGCTAGCAGGAGGATTAAGATAAGAAGATTAAATGTCAGATTAAGCTGAAGCATTGAGCCCGTGTTTTCACACTGGTTATGTATTAGGATGAATAATAAGTCAGTACATGATACCTGGCAGGGTTTCTCATGACAATACATGAAATTTAATACTTGGTAGAATACCACAAGTAAGTAATTTTCAGTTGGTAGGCATCCCCTCAAATACAAAAGTTTCTAAAATCTGGCATTAATCTATCACAAGACCATAGTTGTGAATGGGATGCATATTGTTGTGAAAAAAAGCTTTTGCCTGAAATTCCTCCTCTGTGTGAGAAGTGTGATGACTTTTAAACTATGTAAAGAATTCTTGACAAAGAGTTGGTCATGTCATGTGAGGAGCTGCTACAGCTTCAGCATTGGTTTATAAGAGTTGAATCTCTAATGTAATCTAGGGTCTATTATGTCCCACTTCCCTCTTACGTACTACCTGCTCCACCCAATAATTCCCACAAGAAATTTGTCACTATTATTGAACTTCATTTGTGACCATTAGCACAGGGATGGAATGAATATGACCCATAATGCAAAATGAGTGAGTAGTCTTGACCCATCTACACAATAAATAATTACATTTTCTTTTAATTTTAATTCAAAAATATGGGGGACGGAATCGAATATTCCCATGGAGGCGAACTGGGAGACAGGGCGATCCACAGAATCGAGTTGCCCTTCTTCAGAGGCAGTTGAGAATCAACCACATTGTTGTGGCTCTGGAGTCACATTTAGGCCAGACCAGGTAAAAAGGGTAGTTTTCCTTCCCTAAAGGACATTAGTGAACCAGATGGTTTTTCCAACAATCGACAGTGGTTTTATGGTTATTAGGAGATTCTTAATTCCAGATAATTGTTGTTGAATTCAAATTCCACCAACTGCCATGGTGGGATTTGAACCCAGAACAATAGCTGAGTTTCTGGATTAATAGTCTAACGATAATACCATTAGGTCATCACCTCCCCGTCTTAGTTTAGCATAATCTGTTTCTGAAGGCAAAATAGGATCAGTGGTGGTTACATGCAGCTCCTTGCTCACTATTCTATCTCACATTGACTTGATTATTCTAACAGATATTTGTGGTTTTCTATCCTTCAGCCAATTTTGTATTCATTCCCAGGAATTATCATGTCTTTTTAGCAATGTGGGATAACTAAACTATCATG
This sequence comes from Carcharhinus amblyrhynchos, assembly GCF_965287045.1. Classification (NCBI taxonomy): domain Eukaryota; kingdom Metazoa; phylum Chordata; class Chondrichthyes; order Carcharhiniformes; family Carcharhinidae; genus Carcharhinus; species Carcharhinus amblyrhynchos. Next base: position 93,760,018 of record NC_137326.1, on the reverse strand, counting down.
CAGAGCTTTGTCAAATGCCTTACAGAAACACAAACAAATTGTACTGTCAGATTTCCCAGCTGGGTGTCACTTTCTCAGAAGTCAAGGAGATTGATCATATAGGATCTATTCCTCTAATGCCTTGCAGTTGCTGCTTACTAGATCATTGTTGTACAGTTAAGTCTTAAATTTATGACTGGGGAACAATTCTAAAACCTTACATGGAATTTAAGAAAGACGAATTGATTTGTGGTTGCCAATGCCTGTTTTGTCACCTTGGTTGTATTTGAGTACCACCTTAGCCTGTTTCCAATCTAATATTTCCCCAGTGTCCAGCAATTCTCTCATAATCATTAATAATGTTCCTGTCTTATTTCTTTCAACACTGGAATAAATATCATCTGTCCCTGGGAATTTGTTTTGAGCCCTTTTAGCCTGTCAAGAGCTTCTATTTAATTTATATCAAGGTTATTCATTTTGCTTTGGATATCACTTGTTAGGGAGACAGTGTTATTCAGATCTTCCCTAGTGAATACTCGGAGGAAGGAATCATTCAGAATATGGGCTAATTTGTGCTCGATCCTCACTTTTGATCCTGGTAACTTTGTGTTTTCACTTTGGTCAAGATTTTCAGTTGTCCGTGGGGACAAAGCAGGTGCCCTTTGAACGTAACACCCTGGGATGGCATTTCTGACACTTCTATGACATGCTTGAATTTTTAAAGAGAGGACCAGAGATGATAGAGCCAGTAAGATGCACGCTTGTAATTAACTTGGTATTTAGCTCATTGAAGAACTTAGTGACAGACTGGAAAGGGACAGAATCAAAGTTAACAAGGGGAAGAAGGAATGATCTGGGACATGTTAGTGCACAGCTGTCAGGAGCAAAACGGGGAACCATCATTCATTATAGTCGCAGGTGAAATATCTTGTATTAGGAAGGGATAGTTTAACTGAGGTGATCATGCAGTGCTACAAAGAACTGGATTTCAAGGGGTGGTGATGATGGGTGGGAGTGGAAATAGACTGCTTTCCCTTCTAGAAGGAAATTCAGTCCTTTTAAAAAGCCTTTTCCCCACAATGACAATATGCTGGGCATAAACTAAACAGGCTGAGGGTCAGACTTCTGCCCATCAGTGGACAGGAAGTCTCACCCTTGACAGCTGCTGGTCAATTTGAATGGCTAGCAGCTCTAGAAGTCCCAGCAGTGCCAGAACTCAGGAGTGGACACTGCTAGGACTGAAAGGAGGCCCTTCGAGAAACATATCCTGGCAACCAGAGGCTGGCAAATCCCTGGTTTCTATGGTGGAGAAGGATCAGAAAACATAGGACAAGGAAAGAAGAGGTGGGGGGGGCTGGGTATTGGAGGAGAAGCATGGAGGAAGAAGGGGTGCCATGTTGGGTTGGGGTGCTGCCACTGATGCGCATGGGCACTCCTCAATTGATGAGCCCGTGCTTTCTTCCCACCTTTTCAAAAAGCCTCTTCAAAAGCAGTCGCTGCACACTGGATCACTTGCAGTTGCCCAGCATTTTATGGAAAGAGAGGCAGATTGAAGCCCTCAACTGCCATTTGATTGGGCATCTAACAGCTTCAATAGGCCTAAGAGTGGGTGACCTAGTGGGCATCATACCCTGCTCCCAAATTATGGAGAACAGATTGGGGGTGGGTAGGAAAACGGTGAGCACGTTTTATAAGGCACACCTGCTGGAAACAAACATGGTGCCCAACATCACTTGAGCAGAGAGACTTGACTACCTGATGATTGAGTTGGCACTTAAGTAGACCGTGAGGCTGCTAGCCCTCTGTTCCATTCCTCTAGGCAGCAGCAAGGTCAGAAATGATGGCCATTTGCCTTTTAAATTCACCCTCCAGAACTAAGTCCCACCTCTTCCCTGCACCTGTTGCCCCTAATTCGGGTACCAAACAGGCCTCCATACAAATTAGAGTCTTTGTCTTTGAAAATCACATCACATGACTGATACTGACTGGGTCTAGGATCGGGACAAGGAAATTGACCCAATGTTGAGTAGTGCAAATTCTGACCCTCCTCTCTGACTGCCCTCCTATTATTACACCACTGAAAATAATTTTGCCGTTATTTTGTTTGCTGTACCTTTTCTTATTCTCTAGATCTTCCTTTGCTCATCTGATGATCATTTTACTGAGGCTGATTTTACTTTGCTGTCGTAATTGATTGGACAGCAGGCTTTACACAGGAGAAGCATAAACCACCTTGGTGATCACTTCTCATTCATTTATGACTAACAACCTGAGAGTGTCAAATGACTGCTGCAAGTGAATGCCCTTGCCAGGACATGTGAGAAGTCAGCAATCTTCTGTACCAGCAATGCAGATATTGAGGGAGGAGTGTGGGGCTGTGCAGATACTAGCCACAAAACCCTAGAGGAGTCAGCTTTCTTATCCTAGAAAAATAAGAGATAAAAGTAAATGGTCCATTTATGGATTGGTTTTTGCTAGTCCCTTTAAGCACTGCTGGGAAGGCCAGTTGATGCCAGGGGCCAATGGGCAAGGCACACAAAGTGAACCTTACACCCAGTTCAGATAGAAGTTGAAGATTAGTCTCCTTGTTTCCTTCAGCGGTGTTGTTGTACCTGTACCTACTTGTTGCTGTTTTGTGTTGTAATTCCTTACCTAGTGTCACAAATTTTCTTCCCGTTCTTGCTTCTTTTATCAACCTTAGTCTGTCCATTATCTCCAAAGCTTTGGCTTTTTTCAGTGCTTGGCTCCATATCTTGATTGCCTTGTCTCTGGTTGTATTGACTTCCAGCTCCAATAATAATTGTCTGATCATTCTAATGTTAGCTGATAATGTTTGACTTCATTCTGGCCATTTCACTTTGTTGTCTGATCCTCACCAGTGTTCCTTTTCATTCCCGCTTCTCTTCACTGGTCCTCTTTAACATTAAATGCAACAACAACTGAAAGAATAATGTCCCAAGGGGCTTCATAGGAGCAATTTCAAATGAGGTTTGACATATAAGGAGAGCTTAGGGAAAATAACCAAGAGCATGGCCAAAGGGGAATGCTTTAGTTAGTATCTCAAAGGAGAAAAGAATGAGAGATGGCGAGGTTAAGGGTGAGAATTCCAGAATGTAGGACCTAGCAGCTGAAAGCCCAGGAACCAATGAGTGCAGAAGGGACATGAACTATAGGAGCACAGATATCTTGGAGGATTGTAGATCTGGAGATAATTACAGGGATAGCCATGGTGATTCAATGGAGGGAAAGGATCTTCAATCCTCCATTGGGTGCACTGTAGTGGTTTTCACAGTCCAAAATCTCCATTGCAATCGCGATTTGACGAAAATCTCAAACTCTGCACTATTCGTCTCACTGTGAAACCCCTGTGAAAAAGTTATATGCTGTTGAATGAGATGCAGTATAATTGAGTTTTTAATGGCATACTACCTTCATAATCACTGCTAAACACACTCACTGAAAGTGAAAAACAATTTTATATTTGTAGAGTTTTGAATTTATCCACAAGCATTAAAAAAAATCCACCTAATTTTGAGAGCAATTTAAGATAAAAAGTGAATTTCCTTTCTTTACTTTAGCTTCTATCCTAATCTGATTGTGATCCTTTATCTCACCATCTGAAGATTTAAATTAAATGTGATGGAATTCCATGCTTTTTGATTCCTTGATGTGGAGATGCCAGTGTTGGATTGGGGTGGACACAGTAAGAATTCTCACAACAGCAGGTTAAAATCCAACATGCTTATTTTGTAGCATGAGCTTTCAGAGCACTGCTCCTTCATCAGGTGAGTGGAGAGTTGGGTTCACAAACAAGGCATATATAGACACAAACTCAATTGCAAGACAACGGTTGGAATGTGAGTCTTAACAGGTAATCAAGTATTTGCAGGTACAGGCAATGTGAGTGGAGAGAGGGATAATGACAGGTTAAAGAGATGTGAATTGTCTCCTCTTCACACCTTTTTAACCTGTAGTATGCCAAGACATGCCCTTGGTCTGGAATCAGATTTAATTTGCCATCTGCAAAGTAGAAAACCCGCCATAGAGATTGTGACATCTTTATGAGCCGTTTCTTCCCAGTCAGCGGCAAGCACGCTTGTTAGAGCTGACTGCAAAATATAGGCCTATATGTTATTAGATTGGTGTTGAGGAGGAACTTCTTCACTCAAAGGGTGGTGAATCTTTGGAATTTTCTGCCCGTTGAAGTGGTGGAGGCTACCTCGCTGAATATATTTAAGTCACGGGTAGATAGGTTTTTGATAGACAGGGGAATTAACAGTTATGGGGAGAAAGCGGGAAAGTGGAGCTGATCCACTTCAGATCAGCCATGATCTTGTTGAATGGCGGGGCAGGCTCGAAGGGCTAGATGGCCTACTCCTGCTCCTGTTTCTTCTGTTCTTATGTTTGCAAGCTATTTTCTATCAACACTTCTAAATACCTTGTTTGGGCACAAATGTAACATAGCCCATATAATAGCAATACCTGATTAGATGTGTACTTAAGTAGTTATAACCATATTTCTACTATCTACTGCAATGGGTACAAATTAAATAGGCTCTCTCATGTTGTTCTATTTTTCTACATTTTTGAAGTTGTTCTCTTCCCCAGAGAACAAGAATTTATAAGAGTCCAGTGATGTTAAGGGGGAAATGTTCTTTAAAGTTCATGGTGTATTTAGTTTTAATACTGTTGTTGCATTTTACAATACTTCTAAAATCATCGTCCTCTTCCCGAGAGAACAAGCATTTTTAAAAGTCCAGTGAAGTTAAGGGAGAAATGTTTAAGGTTCATGCTGTATTTACTTATAATAACTTCTGCTAAAATTCCCAGTGCATAAACAGGGGTCCCTAAATTGTGGATCGAGGCCTCCAGTGGCGGGGCGGGGGGTGAGGGAGGGGGCGACAGTGATGGCGACTGTCTGAGGCAGCCCAGCGATCAATTGCAAGGCCTCTTATTTTTTATTCATCCATTGGACATTGGCTGGCCAACATTTATTGCCCATCCTTAGTTGCCCTTGAGAAGGTGGTGATGAGCTGCCTTCTTGAATCGCTGCAGCTTTAGGGAGGGGATTCCATGATTTTGACCCAGCGATTGTGATGGAATGGCAATATATTTCCAAGTCAGGACGGTGAGTGGCTGGAGGGGAACTTGCAGGCGTTGGTGTTCCCATGTATCCTTCGATATGAAAATGGTCATGGGTTTGGAAGGTGTTGTCTAAGAATCTTTGGTGAATTGCTGCAGTGCATCTTGTGGATAGTACACACTGCTGCCACTGAGTGTCGGTGGTGGAGGGAGTGGATGTGGTGCCAATCAAGTGGGCTGTTTTGTCCTGGATGGTGTCAAGCTTCTTGAGTGTTGTTGGTGCTGCAACCAAGCAGGCAAGTGGCACATATTCCATCACACTCCTGACTTGGGTTTTGTAGATGGTGGACAGGCTTTGAACATAAGAACATAAGAAATAGGAGCAGGAGTAGGCCATCTAGCCCTTCGAGCCTGTCCCGCCATTCAATAAGATCATGGCTGATCTGTCGTGGCTCAGTTCCACTTTCCCGCCCTCTCCCCATAACCCTTAATCCCCTCTCTTATCAAAAACCCATCAACCCGCGTCTTAAAAATATTTAGCGAGGCAGCCTCCAACACCTCAACGGGCAGAGAATTCCAGAGATTCACCACCCTTTGAGTGAAGAAGTTCCTCCTCAACTCCGTTCTAAACCGCCCCCCCATTATCTTGAGGCTGTGCCCCCTAGTCCTACTGTCCTTTCTGAGCGGGAAGAGTCTCTCCACCTCTATCCTATCCATCCCATTCATCATCTTATATGTCTCAATGAGATCTCCCCTCATTCTTCTAAACTCTAACGAGTACAAGCCTAGTTTATTCAGCCTCTCCTCATAGCTCAACCCCCTCAACTCCGGTATCAGCCTAGTAAACCTCCTCTGCACTCCCTCCAAGACCAAAATATCCTTGCGTAAGTACGGCGACCAAAACTGCACACAGTACTCCAGCTGCGGCCTCACCAATGCCCTATACAGCCGCAGCAAGACCTCCCTACTTTTATATTCAATCCCCCTCACTATGAAGGCCAGCATCCCATTAGCCTTCCTGACCACCTGCTGCACCTGCAGGCTGCGTTTTTGCGACTCATGCACAAGGACCCCGAGGTCCCTCTGCACCGTCGCCTGCTGCAGTTTTTCGCCACGTAAGTAATAGTCCTTCCTACCATTATTCCTGCCAAAGTGGACCACCTCGCACTTGCCAACATTAAATTCCATTTGCCAGTTCCTGGCCCATTTGCCCAGCCTATCTAGATCCCTCTGCAGACTGTCCACACCCTCCGCCCAATTTGCCGTTCCACCAATCTTGGTGTCATCAGCAAATTTCGACACCATACACTCGGTTCCCTCCTCCAGATCATCTATATAAATGGTAAATAGCTGAGTCAGGAAATGAGTTCCTAACCACTGACTTGCTTTTGTGGCCACTATGTTTATGTGGCAAGTCCACTTGGGTTTCTGGTCAATGATAAACCCAAGGTATTGACAACGTGCATTATTCTTTTTTGCCTGTGAACGTGACCTAAACCAATGAGCTCTGAGGTGCAATCACTGACACTAACAGAGCCTCTGTTGTGCCTGTAACCTTAATGTTTGAATCCGCATCCCACACAACAATTCTTCTCCTGCATCCTCTGCCCCTGCAATTTTCATGCCGGGGTGGCACCAAGTGTGAACATTAAAATGGGGTCACAACTGAAAAAGTTTGAAGGCATAAAATGATGCATAGTCCTTTCCTTGGCATTGCATTTAATCCCAGATCATCCTTATCAACCCAGAGGTTAACTACATCTCCATCCCATTTGATTTCTAAGATAGTATCCAGATTTTGATGTAAGCGATGAAGGAATGGTTTGCCGTTCATCTTGTGTATGGTTGCTCAAAGACAACAGCGCGCTTGCAGGCCTCCAGTCACTGTTAGGGTTATAGCTACCTGCTCAGACTAACAAGCTCAAAGACAACAGCATCCAGGCAGAACATTAGCAGGTCAATCATCGAGTAGATTTTAACTGCCTATCCACCCAGTTTCTCACAGGTAGGGTTAAAATTTACCCTGAAATACCAGTTTATATTTAAGCCAAATCAAGACCAGATGCACTCTGGTGAATTTTGAAACCCTGCATTCAGATCAGTTCCCACGCACACACACAAACAGGAATAGAACTTGAAAGCCTCCTGGTCTGTTTGCTCAGTTCAACAGTATGTCATGAACTTACCTGACGAGTCTTTGGAGAAGTCCAATTTTACGTTGAAGTGGCTGCAACCACCTTTATATTCCTAAAAGCACACCAAATGCCCTTCCCTTCTCCCTGTTTAAAAGCGCACCGAAAGTCAATGAGACCTCCATTCATTGCTGAGCGTAAAACCAGTGCCAATATTATTTGTTATCTATTGCTCTAACATTGTATAATAAATGGGACTCACATTCTGTTGATTGATTTTCTTAGCTGTTTATTTTTTTATTATAAATAGTAAATATTCACTGTGTTTGTACAGGAAAGAGAATCTTTACATCAAGGCTGTATTTTGCAGTCAAATGTCAAACAGAAGGTTGGATGACAGACACCACAAAACATTCAGTTCCATCACCCTTTAAACCAACATATGACAGAAGAGGTCATATTATCTAGATCATTGTACTTAATGGCAGTAATTATCTAATTTGTTACTACATGCTAAGCAAAAATGTACATATCATGAGATACATGCTAAATTCTAAAATAGTTGGATATATAGGAATAAATAATAGTCTCTCTATGAATATCTATGTTGCAATGCAACAACTTAACAGGTTGATATCATAATCATAATTAAGTTTATGGACAAAGTCATGAAAAATGTTACCATAAACTCCTACAAGGATATAAACATCAAGCTACCAATCTTTCTGTGTGATTCTGGAACCATATTTGTAAAAGGTTATATGGAAATGTCCAAATTGCCACTATATTTTAAGCACTTAGCAGAAAGGTAGTAACAGTCCATTATGAACAATTTCTCAGCTTTCTGCCTTCTACACATACCATTCCTCTAGTCTTACTAAAATAAGATATGGTTTTCAGTTTGTGATATAAACATTACAATGTTGTTCTTTCTACACATCAGATTTTACAGTTAAGAATTTATGTACAATATGAATGTATATTTTGTTCAGTTCTTGTATATCCTTAGCAATACCCAAAGCACCTGCCAGTAAACGTATGGTCAACTAATTAAATTACAATGATGTCAAGAAAAATAGAATACAGTACAATATTTTCAACAAATACCATGGTAACGCAGAAGTACTTAATATTGCACATTGCTGTTTCGTCACTAAAGGTGGAGTTAATTTGTTGCTTTTGTTCTTTCTGCACTGAAGATATTTGATAGTGGGGTGTACCTAATTATGGAACTTTAAACAGCTCCATTTATTTCTGAAAAGAAAAACCCTTTCTTCATATTACTTGGTCCTTTGTTTGAATAATTTTGATCTATTCATTCGCAGAGAGATAGAAACCAGAATGGCTCTTATGGTAAGCGTGTAGATTTTATGAAGAAAAGCTGATTGTTTAGATATTGTTTTGGCATTGACTACTATTTCAAAATACTTCAGTTGTAACAGTTTAAACTATTTACATGAAAACAACTCTTCAGTAAATCAGTGAAGTATGCCCTTAAAGTTAATTTTGGAACTAAGCCACATAGGGATGTCACAATGTAATGAGAATCAATGAGGCATTGTTGACTCAATGAGTATTGTTTCGTACACTGGTAATCAGCAAACAGAAATTAATACAGTAAATGGCTACCACAAAGTAGATAGGATTCCACTAGCTCGGTGGTTCACACTTAAAGAAATAGGGTGTTTAAAAGAAAAATTGTTTTTCTTCTTTGAGAGTTGTCCGTATGAAGACTTACTTGAACGAACTAACGTTCACTAGTAGAGTTGGTTGTAAATCAGTCTTTCACTATAATCAGGTTACACGGAAATGATTAATATTGAATGCTTGAGAAATGCACAATATTTCATTATTGTGGCAAGAACTTGGAAAAAGCTCTTACTCATCATCATTTACTGAATGTTTGCCACAAATCCTGTGTGGGCCCCAAATGGAAATTAACTTTCTCCTTCTTCTCTGAATAGAAAAGCCAATGTCTAAAGGCAACAGAAGTAATATTTATACCAAAACTTAGAACAAAGGACTCTTCCTTTGATCACAAATGAAAACCATTATCAGAGAAAGACAAGAGTTGGCTTGTTTCTGGGGAACAGATCCAACCGTTGTGGGTACCATAGTCCCATTATGTTTGTGGGTCCAGAACAAGGGTCGTTTCAACTTTTTATGGACATTTTCACTCATGCTATATCTGGCTTCAGATAATGAAAGGCACCTGTAATGGAAGTAAAAGAAACTTAGGAATGCTTCTTGTGACAACATCGTAGCAAGGGGCCATGTCAAATGCAGGTACAATGTTGTCAGGGCTAATCATGACCTGCCAAAACTATGAGGGTTACTTTGTTTATATTAGGACAAGTTTGACAGTACCACACGGATCCAGGAATATTGTCCAAGATGATGCCTGATTTGGTTTTTATCGGAACATGTGTTTTTAATAGTGACATTCCAGTGGCTGTTTTATTTTTTGACAGACCTTGGCCTTAGGTTCTATATAAATGGCAAGCATATATTAGGTCTCGGCAATTAATCATATCAAGATGCTGCTGACTGCACTGAAGATAATTACATATAGTGCTTTAACTCAGCCTGTCAACAAAATTGTTTTATTAGAAATAGGCAGAACTTTTAAGTGCGTGGCATTTTTTTTTGTGGATATTTTGTACCCATTATCTGAACAATCTAACTCAATTTGTGGACTTTCCAGAGAGCCCATTATGTTGAGGCTTCTTCGTTCTAACATGAACTTTTATTCCATTTGTGCAAACTCTCTTTTTTACACCAAGAGTCACACTGTAATCGCAACCACAGATCTATTCGGCTTCTCAGTTGTGGAGGAAGGAAAGTTTAAGAGGAAAGATTTACCAATTAATGTGAACGTGTCATCTGCAGCAACTTCATAAGTATAAGATAAGCATAATGTGCAAAAATCGTTAACCAGTTGAAATGCCACTCTGCGCACTGGTTAATGTGTCCTCATCAATTTCTTCTTCTTAATGGAGTTGTAAACCTGTTGATTTTAAAGGAGTTGGTGACTAATCAAGTTGAATTTGACTGAATGCATTAACCAGTGCAATAATAAAAAAAGGCAGAGAGATTTCAATTCCATCACTGAATTACTGAATAAAACATAAAATAAGTTGCCATTTGTTAAATTCCATTCCAGTGAAAATTAGAATTTAAAAAAATGGCGTGAAGTTTCTGATTGTGTACCAGCTAAAACAAATATTATGTCATGTAGTTTTTAAGTCTTGACAGAGTGGATGTGGAGTGAATGTTTCCTCTTGTGGGAGAATCTAGATTTAAGGGTCACTGATAAAAAATAAGGGGTCACCCATTTAAGACAGAGATGGGGAGAATTGTTTTCTCTGTGACGCATGAGTCTCTGGAACTCTCTTCTTCAAAAGGCGATGAAAGCAGAGACTTTGAACATTTTTAAGGCAGAGCTGGACAGATTCTTGATTAACCAAAGGGTGAAAGGTTATTGGGGGTAGGCAAGAAAGTGGGGTTGAGGTTACAATCAGCCATGACCTTGTTGAATATCATGGGCAGGTTCGAAGGGTTGAGTGGCCTACTCCTGCTCCTAGTTTGTATGTTCATATAAAAGGAATACAACATGCGCTGCCTGGACTGTCCAGTCCCACCAAAATTCAATAGGCTTTTGGCTGGCTGTTGGGTCTCACGCTGCGACAGGACTGGAAAATCCCAGCCGATGTTGACTAAGCTGTAGTTAGCATAGTTCAAAGTAAGCATTTGGTTGAAAAAAAACTGGCTTAAAAATATGATAGGGCAGCCTTTAAATAATTAAACAGCAATGTTCTTCATTCATTAATTAAAACTATACCCCAGCTATTATAAGAAATAAAGTATCATCTGGCTGCATGCTATAAAAGACAGATGTTTACAGCCATGAGATTAAAGTATTTTCTTGGTAACAGATTTTTGGCAACCTAATAGAACTAGAGGGGGGAAAAGCTGAATGTAGTCTGGCCAGAATGTGGTAGCTTCCAATGTCTAGAGAATACTATCCTAACACAGGGCAAAAATGTTACATTTTCAGATACCACAACAGCGCAGTATAGAAAAATGTCAGCTTTTCTTTTGTTTTTCAAATTCAATCCAATTTAATACTGAAATGTCTCTACGGTGATATTGGTCCTTCCCCTCATCATGGCCTCTCTGAATCAAACTAAGATATTGACCAAATACTAACTATTTTCCTGTTAATGTTTGCATGCTCTGTTTGTGCATATGGCTGGGATGTTGCACTATGTGCCAAAACATACTAAGTCAGCAATATATTTTGCAATAATTTCAAAACATATTTGTACACATGACTAATAAGCCACTCTGAATTTCACATTCATCATCAAAGTTTGTACACTGAGTCACACATTTTAATACAAATCGAAGAAGGATGGGGTGGATAGGCATTTTTATAGCTAAAGCTATTGCTTAGATTTACATGGCACTTACTTTGCCCATATTGTCCATACTGGTAGCCTGCCACTGATTCCATGCTGTAACCTGAGGAGCTGTAAGTGGATGGGCAGTATGACTGGGTGGTGGGCAAGCTGTCAAGAGGTTTCATAGGGTCCAGCCGCTGACTGCAGCTGGCAGAAACTGAAGTGGAAGGTTCGAGACCTCCAGTTAATGGTGACAGAGCATAGTCAGTTTGTGGTTGGTGCGGAACACCACCAGGATTTGCCAGGAGTCCCATTACCTGAAAATGCAAAATAAAGGCACTGTTAATAATATAACAGGGTCAAACCTATATTTTATTTGGATCATGCATCACTCTTTGCTATTTGTACAATATTTTGGAACTTCATCTCACTCATGCATTGAGATTTTAATCTTGGTAATGTAATCTGGCGCAGCACTGCAATGAAGTTCACACAATACAAGCACAATAAGAATTACAGATCATATCCACAGATGGATTTTCCATCCTATATTTCATTTTCACTTCAAACCAGGAGAAAAGAACAATGCGATCTGATTTCTAATATGAGGAAATGGTGCAGGACACAGGATCAGTGAAAGAAGAGCAGATTTGATTCTGATGGAGGATGAAGCTGACATTGAGGTCTGGATTTTCCTACACTATCCCACCTCACATCAGGCAAGCCAGGCATCGAAACAGTGAGGAAAAATTAGGTGGTACGGCATAACATTGCCTCTTGTTCCAACATGATTTCTTTCCATCATCAATCTTTGGCATCGTTGGTTGTCTTTTCCCTGCACCTTGTATGTAAAAGCTAAAGGAGATTGTCCTTTTTACTCTTGCCAATCACTCTTGTCACTTTTCCCCCACATCTCCATTTGAAATTTCTGTGGTTAACGGAGGAAAAGCCGCAAAATCCCCTGACAGAGGAAAAGGGACTAGGAAGACCTTTTTTACCCTCCATTTTCATTTACTTCCCTACCCTTCAAAGGTCTCAGCCCCAGTTGTGATTAGTTGCAATCTTGCCCTTTAAAATCACCATCCACTTCTTTTGGTGCTATGCAGGTTATCAGACTGCAGTATTATCTGGATTTTCTGGGTAGCCTCTCCTGAGCTGAGCCTTTCCTACCATTAGTGGATAATAATACCTGACCCATAATATCAGACTATGATACCCTGGGACAGCTGGTAGAAGTCCTGCCCCAATTAATTAGAGACATATCCAAAAAAATTCAGCCCAGCACAATGCCAGAACCTGAATCAACACCAAAGAAATAGGCTGAGTGGTCTTCACGATAATATTTTCTTCATGTTCTCTTGTGGAGCATGTAGAAAAATGAGACTGCTTGTTAATGAGTGCAGCATCGGTGTGTTCAAAACTGTAAGGGCTAACATAGGACTGGGGAAATAGTACCACCCACATTATGATGTAGAGAGTCACATGGGAGTAGTACAGTGTAGCAGTGAGTCTAGTAGAAATTAGACTGAAGATAGCACCTAGTTGGGACTGTACCGTGTGTACGCATGTATATAGTAATGTGTTATTAATAAACAGTTATTGTTCAACCATACAAGCCCCAGACCTCTTCACGAGTGAGCACACAATTTTACAACAGGAAGGCAGTAGGTGAAGGACCCCTAAACCCCAAAAGAATGAAGAAGTAAAAAACTGCAGTCTAGCCTAGAGGGCAGTGTGCCTAACTCGAACACACAACCGGAGATCGCATTCGAAGCTTCATTACAAATGTGGAGGCTGAAGGGCAGAGAATATCTGTTGTGCAGTTTAAGAGGTAGCTGCCAAAGCACGTGGAAGTCCATTTCGAGGTCCAATCAAAAGTAGAGTCAAAGGACCTGGTCAGATCGGAAAACGGTGAGCAGCAGCCAAAAAAATAAGCTTTTAAATTTTCTCCAAAAATCAGGTGGCACTGGTAGACCAATTGCTTTAATAAGTGTGGCTTGAGAAATGCTGTAGCTGGGACCACACACAAACAAAAAAAGTTTAAAAAGAAGTCAGTGCAAAAGAGTTTTATTTTGATTTTCCAAGTTTAAGAAAGCAACCAGCTGGCCAAAATAATCAGTTCAAATATTTTCTGCATAATTGCTGAAGTTCAAAATAGCTCTGTAACCAGAATGGGAGTCCAGCAAATCCTGACAAGTGCGGAAAGAGAAAAAAATGAGTGCCGTTAAAAAAAATTAAACCTGTATTCCCCTGTGCTGAAAAAAGCCTTGGATGGTAATTCAACACTGCCAGACTAATTAAGGCAGATGCAAGGGCTAGACCTGGCACAAAATTGGGTGTTACTGGGAAGATTTTAAGGTATACTATATCATCAGGTTTGAATACAAAAGCAGAGGGTGAATAAGTGAATACATTATTGTATTCAATAAGTTGAATAGCCAATGACATAATTGCCAAATGAGGAATAAATTAATCTTCCAATAACTTTGAAGAGGTCATGAAGTCCTTTGACACCTACTTTAAACTAAGAAGTAAAAAAATTTTGGAGCAAGCAAAATTTAACAAGGGACTCCAAAAACCAGGGGAAGCAGTAGACTCTTTTATAAATGAGTTATAAAATTATATTTGTTTTAAGACTGTGACTACGGTGACCTTTAGCTGGAGCTCATAAGAGGTCGAATAATAATGGGGATGGACGACGATACTCTTCAGATGTACTTCAATCTAAGGAAGTTCTGATTTTGGAAAATGTCATCCAAATGGCCAGACAATCGAAAGTCTGCCAGCAAAACCAATCCATTTTGCATGGTGAAGTTAAACCATGGCACAGAGCAATGCCAGCAGTCCAGCTCATAAAGCAAAAGGACAGGAAGACTCCACTTTAAGGAAGGCAATACTGAAGCAAAACACAAGATGGTGGCAGAACATGTCAGCACTTTTGGCATCAAAAGACCTCACAGGAGCATTCACTGTTCAAAGCTTTCGCTGCAACCACCTGGGATATTTTTAGAAAGATGTGCCAATCCAAAATTTCAAAATGTTCAGGGGATCCCTATCAAGCCATCCAACAATACTTCACAGGAGAAGTTAAGGACCCAGATTCACATTTTGAAATGTTGACGTATCTGTAAATTTCAATGACAAATTTCAAGTTAAACACAGGAGCCAGTATGATGGTCCCGTCAGGTCAGGAACCATGACTAAAAGACCTCTGGCTAAAGATGACAGACACACCACTGTATGGGTCTGGAGGAATTCAACTACCTGTCATTGGCATGATTCAAGAGCCACTCTGGTATGGCAATAAGCAATTAATTTAAAATTCTCTAAGTCATCCACATTCAATCCTTTTCTCTTCAGAACAGAGATGCCTGTGTTCCCTCAACCTCCTCAAAACAGCAGAAGACACCAAAACAGCCATGTGGTCAACAGCACTGAAATGGAGACTCCCCAAAGGTCCACTAGTGTGGATGATCTCAACTGGGTCTTCAGTCTGGGACTCGCTCTTGGCAATTATTCCAACTCCTTTGCACTTGGCAGAAAATATTTTTCTTTGGTTAGACCAGCCAAACCTCCAGATGAGCACCAAAATGCTTAAAAGAGAAGATATAGAGGAGAAAGAGGAACATTAGAAGGTTGCGTCTGAATTTCAAAGTCAAACAGCTGCAACCACAGAACGAGGAAAAACTACAGCAACAAAGCTGAAGCTTCAAGCTGACAGGTACCATAAGACCATAAGATGTAGGAGTGGAAGGAGGCCATTTGGCCCACTGAGTCTGTTCCACCAGTCAATCAGATCACGACTGATTGGATAGGACTCTCCTCAACTCCACTTTCCTGCCTTATCCCCATAACTCTTAATTCCCTTACTGATTAAAAATCTGTCCACAACATGATGTCAATCCTGTAGCAGGAGAGAAGCAACCATCATCACACCAAAACAAAACTCAAGGATGCATAAGTACACATGGAGAAACAGAGCACAGCATTAGAAACTAAATTGCAGGTTAAGGAATATACAAAGAAAAATGAGGTAAACTTTCAACTTCCAGGAAGAACATGGACCCTATTGAATACCTGTGCCACTCTATGAATGAACAGAGTGGAACATTCCCTCTGGAAGGAGAGGATTAAATCCAAGGTATCTTACCAAGGAAGGCAGAAAAATACAACATTAAGGAGCGCAAGAAGATACAAATCACATATTGACACCTGAAACACCAAGTACTATAACTTCAACTCCAGATCAACAGAATCAGCCCTAAACAACCACAACTGCAAACTTGAAAAGAACAAGATCTGGAAGAGCCATAAAGCCTCTAGACTTTCTGAACCTGTAAAATCCAAGACTTTGAAAGGGAAGTGGTTGTATGTAAATATTATTGTAAATACATTTGTGTAAAGACTTGAGGGAAAGGTGTAGTATTAAAGTGCACTGGTGTTCGCATTATGATGTAGAAAGTCATAAGGGAGTAGTAGAGTGTAATGGAGAGTCTGGTAGAAACCAGCATAGAGATAACACCGAGTCAGGACCATGTGGTTGTGCTTTTAATGAACAGTTATTGTTCAATCATACAAGACTCCAGACTACTTTATGAGGCAACATACAACTTTACAGCAATGAGTGACTTGGAATTTTGGCAGGTATCCATGTCGTCGTGCCAGGATGTTGAAGCCAGGAGTACACACAAAAGTGAAGAAAAAAGACGAGCTGATCCATCAAACTTGTTCGTTTGACTTTGACACACATCACCCTATCAACCCTCCCCCACCTCCATCCCAAACTCACCAATAACAAGGAAGAATCGCCACTTGAACTAAACTAATGTTTCTATATTTTCCAGATGTTGATAATTTAAGAAAGACTGTTGGATAATACATGATTGGTTTGTATTCAAGGTCAACTTCTGTGGTTCAAATTGCTGACTTTAGAAAACACTTTTCAAATTGCATATTTTTTAAAAGAAATCCTAGTTTCAGGTGAAACTTTCAGACACAAAAGTAAAAGAGAACTCCTACAGTTTTCCATCAATTTTTGAACAATTACAGTGGATTTTTTTTTGCTTTAACTTTGCACAGTATCATCTTGCATTAACATAAAAAGCAGCACTCAAAAATAAAATTTCTACAGCTTATAGATACATACAGGGCAGTCTGCTGAAGACTAATTCCTTGTCAAAGGCAATTTACATCTGTGGACCAATTTTGGGATCAAATAACAGTGAAAAGGTGAAATCTTCATAAGAATAACTTTAATTGAGAGTAAGTTTTTTGCTCCAGAAGGAACAATGCTACTTTTTCTAAACAGGAACTCGATACACTCCACTTAATATTTCTATAACCTAAGGCGTTGGTGGTATTCTTTCAATTGTATGAATCTACCCACAGGCAAAACCTTAATATGTTTGGAGGAATGCCAGCGAAAGGATTAAATATTTTAAAGTTTCCTGTTGCTTAAAAAAGTTAGTTTGTGGCCCTGAATGTCCACCAGCGCAATTTATTAAGTGCTAATTGTTCTTTGGCATTGTTCAAGCAGGGAAAACTTGCAAGGAAGACTTCGCAACCTCAATTTCTGTGCAAGTTGTTAAATGCTGCTGCATAAACGTCCTACCTTGCGGCCTGGATATTTAAGTGACTGATTGTAAAATCAACACATTCAATTTTAAACGTGTCTCTGTTTCCTAATCAGCGCAGTTAGACCAAAATATGTGCATTTGGCTTTCTATAAACTAAAAATTCAATTTAAAAAAATTCAGAATCTTTGTACTACAATCAGATCATTCAATTGAAGTGAATGTTAAACAAAATTACATATTTACACAAAATTGTTTGAACTTTTAAATTGAACCACTCCCTCCAGGCACAGTTTTGATAGTGGATTAAACATATTTAGTTTGCTGAGGATTAAAATGAGATAAAATGGGAAACTTTGATGCTCAGAGGAGGATTGTATATTTAAGTGTCGCGTTTGGAGTCTAGATACCAAATTAAGCAGTCAATTGGAGCTGACTTCCTATGTTGAAATTCAACGTTTGAATGAGGATTTTACTCATAAGGTGAGATGAATCTCCCCGGAGCTGATTTTGCACTCTTAATTTTTAATACTTTTAGCAGTTGATGTTTTTACACCCCCTTGGGCTCAATTGATAAATACACTACCCAATACAGATCAGCAAGATCTTTGATCTTTGGTGTTTATTTGGTTAACTGATCTCAGCAGGGAAGTTGTGCATTATAATTGTCCACTGTGCCACTGGAATAGATAAGAGATTAGGGGCGGCTGGTACGGTCAAGAGAAGGTACTTTGATCCTATCATTTCTCATCGGTCCTTTTGTATATTCAGTCACAGGATGTTGCCAGCACTGGAAAGGTCAACACTTATTTACAATTCCTAATTGCCCTCCAGAAGGTGGTGGTAAGTTGCCATTTTAAAACTGTCACAGACAGTGAATTTGCTCCCATAGATATGTTAGAATCAGAGAGTGGAAGCACTGATTCCCTACTGTGCAGAAAGAAGCCATTGAGCCCATCAAGCCTGCATCAACAACAATCACACTCAGACCCTATCCCATAACCCCATGTACTTACCCTGCTAATCTTCCTGATACTAAAGGCCAATTTAGCCTGGCCAATCAACCTAATCCATACATCTTTGGACTGTAGAAGGAAACTGGAGCACACAGAGGAAACCCAAGCAGACATGAGCAGAATCTATAAACTCCAGACCAACAATCAGCTGAGGCCAGAATTGAACCTGGGTCCCTCGCGTTGTAAGGCAGCAGTGCTAACCACTGTGCCACCCTGATTAGTTAGGTAGGGACTTCCAGGATTTTGATTTAGCAACAATGAAGGAACAGTGATTTATTTCCAAGTTAGGATGGATCATGACTTGAGTGGGAGCTTGAAGGTAGTAGCATTCCCATGCAGCTGTTCTTATCCCTTTGGAGATAAAGTGTCTGTTTCAACAGCTGGAGGAGGAACCTTGATGAGTTGCTGCAGGACATTTCATAGTTGATACACTATGCAGACATGGGCCAAGACTTTCCAGCTTAGCCCACCTTGGAATCATCTGCTTCTTCAGAAAGTCCGCTGCATCCCCCACAGCGGGTCCCGCCACAGTGGGGGGAGCAGCAAATTCCAGCCATGGTCCGATGGTAGGGGAGTCAGTGAATAAATAAGATGATGGATAAGTTACTGGTCAAATAGACTGCTTTATCCTGGCTGGTGTTGAGATCTTGAGTGTTGTCGGGCCTGCATTCACGAAAAGGTTTCGAGAGGCTGAAGGTTAGTTGCTCATTGCAGAACTTCCAACCTCTGACTTGCTCTTGGAGGCTCAGTATTGATGTTGGAGACCTAGTTAGGTTTCTAGTCAATGGTGGCCTTCTGGATGTAGTGATTTGGGGATTAGGTGATGGTAGTGACACTGAAAATCAAAAGGAGATGAGGCTCCCTCTGGTGGGAGACAGTCATTGCCTGACCCTTGTGTTACATAACTGTTATTTGGAAAATGTCTGTCTACAGGTGTATGGTGGAGTACAATGTGAAACTCAGCTTAAATATAACCAAAAGTTAAATAACTTGTTAACACTCACAATGTAAACCCACACTTAGAGTGCCATTTCGGACAAGGTTCTGAAGAGTGATTAGTCCCTGAGGAACTACAGTCAACTTCGAGTCAGCACCTTCAGGAGGAGAACATAGTTTGTGGGTAGGTGGAAAATGTTTGAAAACTTTTAGAAACGAGTAGCATTTTTTATGTTTGGGTTTTGTTGAATAAGTTTGGAAACATCATTTGCTGAATTTGTCACAGAGCTTTTTTTTCTGAAAACAAACTCAGATTAATTTCCACAATTTAATGCAGAATTTTATACAATCAGATCATAAAAGTTTTTTTCAGGATTAAATGCACTTATTGTGTGTTTTAAGATGGTGGTTGTGCCTGGGCCATATTATCACAAGTTAACCATCTACCAGTGATAGCCATTTCAAATGCATGTTGACCATGGAGTCCATTAACTGTTTACATTGATTTCCAATAATATTTTAGCATAAAAATTCAGAAAAAATCAATTCTTTTGGAACAATTTGTGATAAACTCGTACATGTCTATTGAGTAACGTTTTATGCCCTGAGTGGTTTACTGCTGATAAGAATGCTCCAGGAATCAACCTGCAGTTGATTAACAGCAAAATAATTAGATTTTAGTAATTTCTGCATGGCTCTTTGAGAACAAGAAAAAGAAAGTAGCCTCGAGGCACAGTGTGTCAGTTAAGGTATTTCAATGTGACCTTCTCACTTAAAGCATGGAGTTACAGGAAGGGCAGAACTAGTCTGCAGAAAATCATACTGCAAGTTCTGAATGAAAGCAGGACTAGTGGACAGCATCCACCCCCTGCCTGTGGTACCAGGGTGTTTCCATCCGTAAAGAGATGATTCTCATATGCCCGAGAGTAAAAGTTGGATTTCCTGAAGAATTGACAACTTTCAGTTTTGAAATTTGCAAAAGCTTTATGAGACAGGGTACAGACAAAATAACTAAGTATGTATGTTGGCATTCAATCAACAGTGCAGTCATTACTGCTTCTCTCTGAAAAAAGAACCTTTCCAACATTTTCAACCTCTGGCCTCTCTCAGATGAGATTACTAAGAAAGCACCATTTTATTCCATAGACTAACGTCCACTGGGAACAAAGTTAAGACGGCAAAAACTAATTTAACTTGGTATTAAGTGCTGAGATGAATTCATAAATTCATGGTGAAATTTATAGTGAATGGGAAAGAAACTAAAACCCTCTGAATAGTTGAAAGACTGTATTGGTTTTCAATTTTATGGCAATTTAACCTCAGATCTTTTTAAAAAACACTAATAATTTCATAATCTGCTTGTATGACATTCTGAAAGAAATCTTGGAAATACATTATCTACTTATTAAATTGCATTAATGAGAAAAGAATGAGATATGTACTTTTATTATGATATGGGATGAATTGCATTGATCTTTGGTATATTATAAAACGGCAAGCCTCAATGCACATTCCAATTGCAAAGGAATTTGCATTTCTGACAAAAATAGCCTATGATTTGCCTTCTTTAAAATGTGATATTTGAGTCTGTTCATTATTGTTTAACTGTGACTACAAGGGAAATTTGAGATCTATACTAGAAAGCATTAGCAAAACAATGTTTCCTATCTGTAAGTGCTGTAGCTTGTGTGCAAGGAAAACACTGTCGGAATCAGTTGAAATGCTTTTGCAAAAGCTAAACCTTCGTTTACTCATTGTGTCACATTAAATGTATCTTCTGGCGAAAGGCTAGAGGTTCCTGTTCCAAAAGAACCCTTGTTTACATGAACCTATACTGCATTTCATATCAGGAAGTGACTGAGCATTACTTAAACTGAAGGCAGGAACAAATTCATGTTCAATTATGGTTAACATCTCAGCTTGAGATTGAGCAAAACTATACTATAATGCTGCAACTTTGGCAACTGTACCTAGTCAGGAATTTGAGTGTGTTAATAAAAAAGTTATTGCTCACACAGCTTGCTTTCTATTCTATTTTTAGTATTCCAGAGAGTGACTACCTACTTGGCTTGTTTCAACAAGGAAAAATTGCATGAGCAATCAGAGGTCAGTCTAATTCTGACCTATTTACTCACTCCACAACTGTTCTGAAGCACAGCATTAAAGAACATTGGCCCCAAAAACATGCAGGTCTTTTGGCAAATTCTTTCATAACTTCAGCTTGAGTTCAGCAAGAGGTCCCACAAAATATGCCAGCCACAGCCTTCCCTGTAGACTTTGGGAAATTCTCCTGAGATCTCTACGTGTGGTCTCTTGCAAAGCAGAGGGAAGGCAAGGAATGGGAATTTCTGCTTCTCCTGCTAACCCGATGTTAATTTGGTGCTCTTCCGCCAATCTAAGTCATTCTGGCAGCACTCATTGGGTAACTGCTGGGATGGTGGCCTGTGACAACTCAGAATCAAGTGTGTCAGCTTGGAATAATCCAAGCTTAACCTGAAACTGACTACATCTGTAGCCTGTATATACAACCATGAAAGTATTTTTTTGTGGCTGGAATAGAATCAAAATGTTTTAAAATGTGTCACAAATACCATAAATATACTTTGGGACCTACATCACAGCTGATCTGTAGAAATTATTCCCGCAATCTAGAGTTTTGGTCATGTTTAGTATATGCGACAATGCTTGTAAAAGATGATGCTGCATCACAGCATGCTTTTAAGAGATCTCCACTAGCTTCCTTCATGATTTCATTTCTAAGATTCCTTGTCAACTTTTTCTAATTACTTCGAAGTCTTTCTGGTAGCCAGAAGTCAGTAATGCATATGTATTTGTGTACTTAAGGCATTTCCGCTACTCTGTCACAGTAGAACTGCACAACTTACCTTCACCTCCCTGAACATATTACTGATCAAAATGCAACAAATTGTAGATTGCTTGCTACAGTATATCTTCAATATAAGATTCAGTGAGAGTACAGATTACATGCTTTAAGATTCAAAACACTAGTGTCCATTGAGCTGTGAGATAGGTCAACTCCACTTATAGGCTAACAGTGGAGGATTAGCTCTACCATGGTAGGTAGTCACTTCATTATATTAAGAGCTATATTTCCAAATTCATTTAAATGATAAGTGAATTGAAAGACTGGAATTGTTTCACTCTAAATGGAAATTCACTGTATTGAGTTCACTTTAAGCAAGTTCCACTGGCTAAGCCTTAATGCTGCAAGTGTACTGATTGCTGGGAGGTGAAGCAGTAAAAGCTGAAATGATATGAGTATTAAATTTAGTCATTTGACTTAATTATATCCAAACCTCCATTATAACAAGGGAAAAACACCTGAAAACTGAACTATGGAACTCTTCAAATAAGCGTTATAAATTCTCCCTAATTAACAATTGACCCAGAACTGAATGGGGACTGACAACACCAAAGAAGAAGTATACAATTTCTCTTTTCCTGGCCAATATTCTGGACTGGCCCTACAGCTGGATTAAAGTAAATAAGCAAATAAACTTGAAAACATCACAAACTGCTCCCGGTGCATGAACTGTAATATTTGTCGTCATGGTTCACAAAATTGATCATCTATGCAAACTTATTCCAGCTGCTACTGGCTAGGACAATAACCAGAAAACAAATCCACACTTAAATTCCAAAAATTAGACAAAGATCAGCATGTTAAACTTAAACAATCCGAATCTACATAACAAATGTGTAAACCTTCAAGTGTAGTTGACCAACAAGGATCAACTCTCACTGAACCTAGGTAACATTCTCGTCATCACTGGTACAGTAACAAAATACTTTGATGTTAACAGCGCCTTAGGTGCAGTCACCATCAACTCACATAGCATAAACTTTTTGCGATTCTGTGAAACAGTGCTTTTGTCAACTGCAAGTTTTATGTGTTTTTTTTAAATATCTGATACCATATTATTTTGTCTCCAGTTTGTAACAGAACTTCTAAAAGCTTGAGTTATATGTAAATCTGAGGATTGAAATGAAATCTGCTCTGTGACCTTTTGTAACTTTAAATTTAAAGTGTACATATCTGATTGTGCATGAGTAAACCCAAATAAGTTACTGGTAAATTGAAGTTTTTCAGTTTCTTATCAGTGGCATTTTTCTCTCTTCTGCTCATATGTTTTCAATCATCAACCTTCATAATATTTTCATATGAAAAAAAATTACAATGAACTATGACTATACAATGCAGGACAATCTTTTTTTTAACCATTGTATCATTTTACATTTTTAATATATCCATTATGGCCTTTACATAACTTGAATGCGTACCTGTTTGGAATAAGTCAAAATATGTCTACATAAAAAATTGTATCAATTCTATGTCAAAGAAAGCTAAAGAGGGCAATTGTTAGGATGAAATTTAGATCTATATAGGCATAAATTCCAATTCAAAATTAGATAGAATTACATAAATAAAAATCAATACTATAATGCATTGTAATCACTAAATTTTGAAAAACAATGATTTAACTTGATAATCTTACCAAAAAGGTATATAACATGCTGAATTTTTTTGTGTGTATTATATTTTACATAATATAGTTGCAAAACCCACTTTCAGCTTTCCAGTCATTAGTTTGTATTCCGAATCAAAGTGTATCAATTTAATAAGCTAACAAATCACCTGATCATTTAATGTGAGGTATCGATAAATGAGCAAAACAGAAAAGAATATTTGGATAAATGAGATTTTACTTATCCTAAGACAGACTATGATAAGACAAAAGTTCAGACTAAAAGAAGGAGGTGCTCTTGGAATTCATCCAGAATTGTTACCTTAATTACTATATTATGCATTCAGTAAAGAAAGATGCAGTCCTGGATTGAGTTCCAGGTAATGCAGCAGATAATAAATGGGATAGATTCTGTCAGTGGTATGGAAGCCATTCTTCTTCGGCAATCTTTATCCAAACAATAAAGGCTAAAACCCAACTAAAATGTAACAAAGGAGACCGTTTCAACTAGCTGATGAATTAGTAACAAGTGGGTATAGATTGCATAGTTCCTTGCAAAATAAAAGGAGAAGTTAAAAGTATTATTTTCACAAAGCCGCTTAATAGAACATGGAACACTTTATCAAATGAGGTTATTACCAAGAGACTTTGTGCAAATTTTTTTCCAAGCAAACATGCATACAATGAGGAGGACAGTAGCAGGCTGGAAATCTGTTTGTGCTGTCAGTCTGTTTTACTTTGCTTCTTTAACCCTATTCACAGCAAAGAATCCTACTTCTGGGTTTCACCAACAATCAGAGGGCATGCAGGATGATAAAGGGATTTTTTTAGTTAAAGGAACCATGGCAAGGACCAGAATGGCTGAACTATTGACTGATACCTGAGGCTGCATTGGCTACCACAATGGAAAGGAGGCTTAGGATGTCTGCTCCTAGTCTCCCACTCTTACCTGGAGGTCCTGCTGCAGGATTTGTAGAGGTGAATGAGTTAATGTTTGCCATGGATGGGAAGAATGGGCCATCCTGTCCAATTTACGGTCTTTTGACTAAGATCAAGCATCAGATCAAGCCCAAGATGGGGTGAAGTGCCTGATCTTGCCAGCTTGAATCTTGCTTGTCTCCCTTATTGGATTCAATTAGATTGTGAATTTGATTTATGGAGCAAGCGAGGAATGGATTTGGATCTTGATCCACTCTGAGCATTGGCTTTGTAACTTTAAGGATGGAGTAAAAGAAAGAGGATGGAATTGATTGAGGAAGTGATCATTGGTCCCTACAACCTGGAGACATTGTATTCAGAGGGTTCAGGAGGCCAAAAAAGGTAAGTGCAGCAACAAATCCCAGGTGTCAAGCTCCACACCCTGACTTTCCCACCATTTTCCTACACAGTACTCCTCAAACGATTACATCTCACAGCTCCACTCATTCCTGTCTGCCCAGGCAGCTCCATAGAGCCCCATCTGTGCAGTCAATGGGCAGATTTATCTTCAGATTTGTGTCATTTCATATTCATGCCTCACTCATGATCTGAACATGCCTTGGAAGAGAAGAGAGCACACAGAGGCAGAGACCAAGAATGGGAGGACAAGGCCCTTCAATAGTGGCTATCTTGGCAGCCACCAAAGTGCTTGCCCATCTAATCCAGTCCAGTAGGAAAGAGGTCCTGTTCCAAGATGCTGGAGATGTCAGAAATGATCTGCCTTGAGAACCTGAGCTGATATGTTGAAAAGCATGTTCCACTGTCTTTAGATCCTGCGTTGAGCATTTGGCCATATCTCAGTGCCCATCTCCACTGCCCTGTATAACAACATGTGGCTACATAGACTGCTCCCATGCCACAGTGAAGGGAAGTGAAGATAAAGTTAAGTCCCAGACAGGTGAACTGACATCCAAGAAATTGGAAATCACCTCTCAAGTGCTAACTGCACACTCTGAGGAGGAGTGTGGTGTGCAGTAGCCATTCACCGAGGCATGGTTGCAGCTACTCACTTTCACTGTTTGTAGGCTTCCCAGACCATCAACTTCACATTGTGGCCCTGACACAGCTCAGGAAACCCAAGTTGGTAAAGGCAGAATGCTGGATTAAATTATAAGGAATTGACTGGCTTGGATTTTCACAATAACATAGAGCATTTGGAAGCAGTGGCAGCAGCTGAAATCTAGATCTCCTATTCCCAACAATGGCACCTACTGTTTTCACATGACAGGAATGGACCTGGGTTGGGAATTGCACACGCACATTTCACAGAGACAGCTGCATTTATAAGTTGCCAGTGCATCCACTCATGTCTAACTTTGGTGACCCAGGTATATGAAACATCATGTGCACAGATTAGACTGAGTAGCAGCATGTCTAAAATTTGTGGAGTTCTTTGGGAGGTGGGCTACCATTTTGAGGAGATAGGGTATCTATTTTGATTTGGTCCCAGAACACCTTTCACAGAAGTCAGGTCCCTCTTGGGAGAGATAAGGTGCTTCTTGGAATTATTAAATGTAGATTTGAAAATGTATTTTAAGTGCATAAGCTCATTAACTGTCAAGGTCCTTGGAACTGTCACATGTGTTGAAACAAACTGTTAAAGAAAAATGTCAAAAGCAACTATCAAACTGTCAAGCTATTTACAATATCTGCCTTTTAATCTTTGACAAAATGTCAGGAGTGTTTTTAAAAATGCTTGTCTTTTCACTTTGTTGACATAAGCTTGAGGTTTGCCTTTACTATATTAGTGCTGCATGAGGAATTTCACAACCTTCCATTATCACAGTAGGGTGCCTGCCATTTCGCAGTTTGATAGATCTAAGTGTTGGTATGAGTTGCTATTAAGTTGGCATAGGGGCTATAAAGTGCTATTGGAATAAGAAGGGCATTTGCGGTAACATAGGAGCCATAAAGAGCTATGGCATGTGTGGAGAGATTGGATTTGCATGGATGGAGCATGGGAAGTGTGTGGGGATGAGGGGTGAGGTTGGAAAGACATTTAATGTTCTACTTTTTGTTTTTAATTTCAGTACAATGCCGGAACCCAGAGGCAGGCTTTTTGCCTCCACACCCAGCAGACTCCACACTCATTCTGGGGCCACTAGCCCCACTCCCAGAGAACTCCACCAGCCCAGAACCAAAATTCCAACTTCCGGTGCACTCTCTCAAGTGTCAGATTTGGAGATCAGAAAATGACTTAACTCCGTGTTCCCAACCTGGGAGCAAATTTCAGACGTGTTATATTGTAATTGCCTATTCCATAGCTCGCCAGGGATTTCCCACTCACCTGCAACTGACCCAGGGCTGGAATTCTTCAACTGATCACACCAGCAGGATCTTCTGGTCCCGCCGATGGCGCATCCCTGTTGCGGGTTTCCTGGCGGTGTGGGGTGCAGTCAATGGGAAATCCTATTGACGGTGTCAGGACCAGAAGATTTAGTCGCCAGTGAATGGCGCCCTGCCTCCTGCCACAAGAAACATGTGGAGGGGAGGCCAGAGAATTCTCCCTAGGTTGAACCCATCTTGGATTCATAAACGAATGCCACTCTTTGGAGCTTTAACCCATTCCACTGCCTACACCCAAATACATCTCCCCTTGACAATTAAATCTCTGTCCTGTGGCACCATTTAAAAAAAATAATGGTTTAAACATTTTACAATGACAGAATAAAATGTAAGATAATGAAATTGCAGTAGTGAGCTCCAGTTCATCAGTTCACACTAGCTGAACACGACAGAACAACTGGCCTCCTTCCATGCTGTAATTTCTATAAAAATCAACAATCTTGTTTTAAGTCACCACACACTGCAATAATTACCCTGACATATTTTCCAATATTTAAAGTCTATGTTGAACATCATCAACAAACCTGCCTTGAATGACTTCAACTCCATGGAAAATGTAATCAACAACTACACAACTTGCCACCAAGTGTTAAAATTAATCTCAGATATGATGTGCCTATCAGATCTGTGTCATTCAACTGGCCTATGGTAAGTGGCTCAGTAATAGTTCAATACTATAATGAGATGGTTGTAGCTTTGAATGAGAACTATAATTTGGACACACTCCACGGCTGTGTTAATCATTTTTGGAATATTATAAGAATACTGTACTATCAACAGATGCAGAATGTCTTAACATTAGCCAAATAACTTAAATATCAATTCATAGCAATTGGAGCAATTTATTCGCTGAAAATTCCATTTTCTTCACCAAATTCTCTGGCAAAGATAAATAGTTAAAAGGTGTTGAAATTTTTTTTCTCGTTTTTCACTTGGTTCCTTTTAACGTGATAAAAGAAGTGTAAAATATTTGTTTTTGATGGATTGAAGACATTCATTACAGATTTTACCGCATTTTGTTTATCTATAAATTTAAAGAATGATTTGCACAGCAGTCAGCCACATTATAGAAAAACTTAAAGCTTGATAAATGGGAAACATTGTACAGGGGGTTGTGGGTTGTGGACTGCTCCACTCCTGCCCCGCCAGGTGATGCAATAAGAAAGTGGGGGCTGACATCTGGAGGGTTGCCCTGATGCACGCAGGTCAGCCCCCCAAATGAGGTTCCCCATTCTTTCCTGACCTTTATCATTTAGGTCATTAGGAACAGCCTGCCCACTCCCGCCCTGCCTGCCCATGCCAGCCATACTATGGCATGAGGAGCATTATATCCAGATCAATAGACTTGCTAGCAAGCCTATTGTTGGGTGGGTGGGCTGCCAATTCTTGTGCCCACCTGCCAACTGTTGAAGGTGGGCAGAAAAATGTTGGACTTCCTGATCTATTTTATATGCTTTTCCTTACCCTATCTTATCAAAAACATGCCCTGCAGGAGCATGTAAAATCCAGCCCTGGGTAAGAAAGCAGCTACCTGTAGTTCTAGTTTTAACTGTGTTTTAATAAGTGAACTTGAAACAATGTAGCATAAATATTTTACTATGGGGCCATTCACGCCACACTCCCGCTGCAGCCAAGTTGGAGAATTTGACGGCCAGCCAAATCTCTGTTCACTGCGGCAGGATGGGAAAATCCCGTTGGCTGTGAACGGTGGTGTGATTTCCAAGACTTTTATTTAAAAAGTTATACACCAGAATTATACACCTACCAAAGGAATCGTAGCAAGCAGGACACTGACTATGCAAAGATCTGTTGACCTCAGGAGAGATTTTCCAGACTTGGGGTGAGTGTAGCCAAAAAATCCCACCCATATGCTTTTTAACTTTGAACATCGAAAGGAGGAAGTAAAAAAACTTTTTTTTATTTTTAAATCCATGACCTTTAAATCTTATATTGAAATATTTCCATATTTTTTGAAAATTCAGAAAATAAAGTACAACTGCAAAAAATAGCTGGAAACAAAGGCCCTTACATTATGCTGTGAGATACTGAAACATGACTGTTTAACTCTGAAATTCTCCTGCTAATTTAGCACAGGCACTAACACAGTTAAAATAAATGGATTAGGTTTTTCTCTAAAAGAACAGGGAAAGGAATTTCAGACAAACTCTGTGTCTTGGGCCTCATGGCCTGCAGTGTAATTTCAGAGCAAATTAAATTGTTAACTTGGCTCCTTGAATTACTGTCAGGCAAGTGGCATTCGATAGATACAAACAAAAGCTGGAAAATCAGTAAACAAGGATACTAACAATTTTTATTAGCATAAGTACGGAAAAAGATCCAGCGAAGTGTCATTCATTTCCTCCTAGCCAAATTAGTATCCTTTACATTTACATTTGAAAACTAGGACAATTCAGATTTCTGCAAAGGAGACGGTGTTGATCTGAATAGGCAGGCATAAGCAATAAATGTAACTCTTCTAAACTTAATTAAATGAAAATAAAAATGGAAATCCTTGGCTCTCATCCCCAAAAATACACAAGGATTTCTCATGTACACTTTTCAATTGCCATCAGCTGATGCTAGAATGCAACCTAATATTTGATGACCTAAGGATGTTGTTCGTTTCCTGGAAGTAAAATTTCATAAATATCATAAATCAGAAAATTCTTCCGAAATAACGAGAAATCATTGGAAGGATCTAGGGTGTGAAATTGGGTCTTTGGCAATAATTTTCAAAACAGCTGATTAAGAA
The DNA here is from genome assembly GCF_965287045.1 of Carcharhinus amblyrhynchos. NCBI lineage: Eukaryota > Metazoa > Chordata > Chondrichthyes > Carcharhiniformes > Carcharhinidae > Carcharhinus > Carcharhinus amblyrhynchos. Next base: position 93,730,334 of record NC_137326.1, on the reverse strand, counting down.
TCAGTAGCACATTTTGCACTTTGCCTGATTCTTTTACCCAGATTATTTTATCTTTTCCTACTAGTAACTAGTAATTGATAGTTAGAATCAATACCAAATAAGCAAACTAAAAACAACTAGCAGTAGAAAAACCTGAATTTAATACGTCAACAGGAATGTAAACTAAAGAATCACTATGCTATTTATTCAAATAAATGCTCTTTTGCTTACTACTGCTAATATTTTGTACATTGGTGATTTGTAGAAAAGTGTTTTGAAGATGGTGAGGCTAAGATACTTTCTCTATATTTAGATTCGGTGTCTAGATATATATCTAAGTAAAATGCACAACCATCACATAATTCACTTCTGGTGGTGCCAATTTAACAATATTCAGGGTTGAGACTGAGCAGCATTTTAATAGTGACAGAGAAACAAAGGGCTCTTAGCATAAAATTTGTGAAATCAAGTTCTAATTTGAAGTAAATGAAACAGTATTGCAATGCCCGCACAGATTCTGTGAGGGAGTGTTGAATTAAATTGCTCCTGACATCATTAAAATCGCAGCCGTTAAGAGTAATTTGATGTGAATAAACAGTAAAATATTTCACAGCTAGATATCACACAAAAAGCCCATGGTACTGGTAAAGTCAGTGAAGGAATGCTGCCTTTAATACCAAAGCCCATCTGTGAAAACCATAGACCATGTTAAGTGAATCAAATTTTCTGATGGACGATTATATTTCATTTCTCTTTCCTCTGAACCAGAAAACTGCACTGTATTAAAAAAAAATACATTTTATTCACAGATTAATAATCCATCTTTTGCCACTGTGGTGCATCATCTCGAGAATCAAATTGCTAGCAAAAGCTATACCGTATTTCATTATTCTCAAGCTAAATAAGGTCTTCCTCATACATATTTTCTTGCAGCGAATTAACATTCTTGTTTCAAACTCTACTGACAGTTTTTAGATTCAGAAATGTATTATACAGGAGCTGATGACATACTCCTTTCTGACCCTTACACATTTGCTTTCTGTCATTTACAGAACATGCTGTCAGTGGAATCCTGATAAATGCTCTTGAAGATGTCACAGCAAAGCTTGGCCTTAATGCGAAACACATGCGGGTCAGTAACCCTCCATTCATCATCAAGAAGAGGGTCAAGCTACTGCTGGATCATTGATGGTCAAAAGCAATTAACCCTTTCATTTACTATTTCTGACAGGAGTATTTGGAGTGGGATTCTCCATTGCCCTGGATTAATCACCAATGTGGGTAGTTTCATCTTTTTTATTACTTTACAAGCTGTTAATGTCAGACCAAACTTTGACAAGTCAAAATAATAGGAGGAAAGAAAGCACAACTGATTTCCAAAACTGCACTTTGTATATGGTTTAAGGCCATTTCCTTTTTAAAAATCTGTTAAATATTTTGACATTTATCTTGTTTTTTTTTCACTTTATATAATCTCAGCACTTCCACTGAAGTCAGTGGAAAATAAAATTGGTCAACATGTAAAACAGGCAGCCTGACCCAATCCCGTCAATTTCTTTTTGGTCGGGTTAGGTTAAAAATATCCCCAGAGAGTTTTCTTTCTGTGGGTGTCCTTGCGGACTAGTCGTTTATGTGGCACTTTATCAAAAGCTTTGCTGCAAGCTGATTAAACAACATCCACTGTGTTCCCCCTTCCAAGGAGTTTGTTATCTCCTCAAAGAACTCTAACAGATTCGTCAGGCATGATCTCCCTCTTATAAAGCCATACTGGCTCCCTATTATATTGCTGTGTTTCTCTAGGTTCCTTCAGGATGCTATCCACTGCTTTCCTGATCATCTTTTTCTGTTATTTTTTAATGGATCGTGTGATTACGCCAAAGGTATTTTTAGATTTAACTTCTCTATGGTCGTTGAATGTTTCAGCAAGGTCTCCGATGTTCACATTCCCATTTTCCATAGCTTTTCCATACAGCTCTGGTGCCTAAGATGTCAGTCAGTCTTTTTTCCCTTATTGACCTCTCTTTGCTGCAAAATGTTCAGTTAATACAATGATCGGAACTTTACGCTACTTGTATAGTGGAAGGGGAATGGTTTTGAACAAGTTCATTGTCACTTTCTCTGCTTTTAAACTCATCCCTCCATCTATGCAGTTCAAACATCTTGTTTTTCCCTTTTTTGAAAACTGCCACACACTGTGCTAATGTTTTCAGCGAGTTATCTATGAGTACCCCCAAATAGTTCTTCTATGCTCTATGTTGTACATAAATCCCTTTTACTTTGTCAGGTTATTTCAATGTCCTCACTTTTGGATAAATTTGAGTATTAACATATAGTATTGATTCTCTGACCAGTACTCCCTTTCAGAGTGGGCCAGTGAATTTAGTCTCCGAATTCAACTTTCCCCAATCTGATCATTTGTACTATTCCATTATATTAAATGCATTTGCCACTTGCCAGACTAGCTACTTAATCTAACAAAATAAATTACCCATAGTTTTGCATGAAGTTTCAGAAGTATTCTGATTTTCTATACATTTTTGCTGATGTTACTTATCAGGTTCTTTGCCATTACCTGTCTTCAGGGTTTAGTTTACAGTGTAAGTAGTATTGCATCAATGCTTTTTGAGATTAAAATTAAACATTATAAAAGTCACAAAACCAAGAAATGAAAAGATGAGACAATAAATTTACAAAACTTCGTAGTGTAAATACTGCCAATATTGCATTTTACTTTCAATGGACATATTCTCAGATGTCTATGACTCCTTTCCTTACCCACTGACATATGGCTAAATGATATGTAAATTAGAAAAAAAGTGCATGAAATAATGTGTCTCAACTGCATTGTTACTCAATCAGAAGTGAAAAATTTGTTTGGCCCAGTACCTGGGACTCACTATTTAGTTAAAAAAAACAGAACTCTTGATTTGATAAATAGATTTCCAATAAATAAGAAACAGGACATATTGAATAACTATTTTGTTTATCCTACCGGTTGAAAATACTTCCATTTGAATTCAGAATGTACAAAGCTACAAATACTACATTCTGTGGTGTAATGTTCTCTCCTGCACATCCAGTTGAAACTTTACACTGATATCGCATTGAGCTTTTTAATTTCAAGAACATGCCTTACATTTTAATGAAAGGCAGCCAGAAAGCAAGAAGAAACTTGTTACCTGTAATCTTTCAAAAACCGAGATCTTAACAATCAAACAACAAACGGTTGAGTTGATGTTTCGATGCATTCTGATACAAAGGCAGGATAGGGTTTTGCAACATTGTCTGTACCTCAAGAGATGCACTAGTTGAACAATATTTGCAGCATTGTTGGGAGAGGAGAATCATTGGGAAAGTATTCCAGGCAGGTTTTATATATCTCCTTGTTACAGCCTTTTACATTACAGTATTTATAAGCCAATGTGTGTCAGATAAGTTTTAATATGCCAACCAGTCTCTTGTGATATTAGTCAAGGTAATCTGCAGTCCGGCATTAAAATTTCACTGATAAGGTAGCATTGTATTTAAATTATCATGTCCCTTTAAGACTATTTCTCAGGTATTCCTTGTGAGATCGCCTAAATAAGCTCATTTGCAGCGTAATTATTGGAGATTGGTAACTCCTGCTGTTGTGAAGAGGCAGGATATCAGGTCAGAAAGAATTGATAGGAAATAACTTTTTTATTTTTGACTTATACTTTTAATGAATAGAAGGTTGATGTAAGTGTTTAAATATTAATACATGTTCATAAAGAAACTATTGAGATTTTCCATAATGTATTAACCTTGTAGCATATTCTGGATAATCCAATACATAACAGCGGCTCCTTACTAAAGAAAATGTACAACATTCTTCTACCAAATTTTGCCATTTTGTATCATGTGTTGTAATATTTTTGTCACAATGGCTTGAAATATGCATTCATTCAAAACACAGATCAAAAGGCAACAGATCAGCAATAACAAACTCCAGGGACTCCAAGACTGGGAAGTCATTGAGAGTCTTAACCTTTCACACATAAAAACTGCATTCACATGACACTCTCAATAAGGCGGTCTTTGGAAGCTACACAAAAAGTACGTTAGTCAGGGACGAAGTACAAAGAAGTTATTTTACTTGTTCTTATATTAAGAGTCATAAACAATGAGATGTTGCAGAGGTAATGATTTTGAGTTTATGAAAGTATATAGTGATATATACTTTAAATCTATTTTTAAAATACTTTAAAGAGACCTCTAACAAAGTTAAATACATTAGCATAACTTTGAATTTCAGATGATGCAGATAAATTGTTCCAGCTTTGGTCTTGTGGTTTACGACATGATCTAAATGCTTCGATACTGTGTGTGCTTTGTAACTCATTCCTGTGTATCCATGATTCTTTATGCATCACATGGAGTTGAACTAGATCTTATTACCTATAATATCACTGCTTAGAATGAAAGGGCACTTAGTTCCCACACCAATATGGACATAAATTCTAGATTCCTTCATGGTTTCAAAACAGTGAAAGACATTTAATCCATACAGTAGTAAAACTGAACTTGATGGATTACATACCAAAAGAGGATTTTGATCAAAGACTTCTGCAATATTACTGCAGTATACATATTTTAACAACTGCTTATATTATTATCAATGGGGAAATGCAGCTTGCAGAACAATTCTCAAAAGTTAAACTAGTTTGGAAAGAAAATGCATTAAAGCACCCTGTGGAATGATCAAGTAATGTTCTTTAATTGTAATTGAAATGTTGGGATTCACTGAAAGTATCGAACGACGGAGAAGTAAACATGAGAAAAAATGAGAAGTTCTAAGACATAGAATGATCTTTTAAAAAATGCCTTCAACAATGCTATTAGCTTGCATCTATTAAATTTATTCCAAGAAAGCACCATTTGAAAGAAAATGATTAGCAAGTGTAAATGATGTATTAAAATGAAGAATGGGGCCTGCTGCGATTACACAATTTATATACCATATTCGTCCCATGAGTCAGTGATGCTATAACAACCCTGGTTTCACTCATCCTTCCTGTGTTCTAAAGCCCTGGGTCATAAAAACAAAGGTCTTTCCTCAGAAGCTAAGGATGAAAGTAGATCAGAGACTTTCAGCCTGTCACCTTTGAGTAGACACTGGCTGATAACATCTACAGATGTGCAACTGAGTTAATTCTTTATTTATCCTCTAACTAAAACCACACTAATATTTATTGATTTTTGATACAGACATTGTAATAAATGGTGAATAAATAAAATCATTAGGGGAAAAGATGTTTCAGATGCCAGTATTTTGAATGTGGAGGTGACAGGCCAAATGGCCATTTCTCATCTTATATATTTCTGTGTTCTTATAAAATTAGCTAGAGTAGAAAGAGCAGCTTGGTTCAGAAACCATTTTTTTTCTAACTGGTTCCCTGGTGATATTTGTGATACTGATGAGTTCCTTTGAAATACGATGACTTGGGTTCACAACATTTATGGAGTTACCAGTATCGTTCTGGCATAACTGGTCTATTGGCATAGAAATTCCCCAAGATTTGAAATTTGTATTGATTGTGAATGTGTTGGTGTATGATTCAATATTCCCATCACACTTGATTTTAGCTTGACCATGACATTCACATGTGCTGAACGGTACCTCATTCTGCACTTCCAGCAGGTTAAATGTATGCCAGAGTGAAAGGGAGTGCAAAATACGAAATAAGAAAAAACAGCCAAAAAAAAGTCAGAATTGAAATATCGCAAGCTTTTTGAAAACAAATCTGGATTTTTTTTCTGACAAGGACTGGAATACAAAGGACTTAGGCTTCAGCCATGGACTTGGTCAGACCAAATCTGGAGAACTGTATTAGTTTGGGCCACCAACCTCTGGAAGGATATATCAGCTTTGGGAAAGGGTGGGGTGTAAAGTTTCCAGAGTCATAGCAGGGCTTAAAGGATTAAATTGTGTGAACAGGTTGCACAAATTTATCTTTTATTTCCTGTCACATAGAGAGGAGTAGGGGGAGAACATAATCTAATTGAGGTGCTTAAAACGATAAAAGGATTTGATGGGGCAGACAAAAGCAATCATCTATTTACTCTAGGTGGGGAAGTCAGAACAAAAGGACAAAATCTTAAAATGAGATAAATCTTTCCTGGGTGTGATTATCAAGGAATATGAGTAAATGGGGAGGAAATGCAGATCAGCCTTGATCTAACTGAATGATGCAACATGATTGAGGGCAGAATATCCTATTCATGTTCCTTTGTGCTATAATTTTACATAACTTTTGAGCCTGATTTTAACCCATTCAAAACCATTCCACTTGCAAAGAGTTAAAATCAGCCTATGAGTACACTTTCTCGTTCTTGAATCATGCAGTGTCAAGATAGGCGCAGGGCAAAAGTGCACAAATATAAATAATTTCTGAATGCTGAACTGCAACTTGTCAAGAATTATTCTTCATTGCAAACCAACAGTTTCCTTAATAGAACTGAAAAATAGCAATAGATGATGGTGCCGCTGTCCAAAGATGTGCGAGTTACGTGGATTGGCCATGCTAAATTGTCTCTTAATGTCCCCTTAGGGGGATTAGTGGGGTAAATGTGAGGTTATGGAGATAGGGCCAGGGGTGGGCCTGGGTAAAATGCTCTGTCAGAGAATCGGTGCAGACTCAATGGGCCAAATGGCCTTTTTCCCCATTTTAGGGATTGTATGATTATTTTACCTCAAGGGCAAACTTCTCAGGAAATGACAATATCAAAGCACCTCCATTGCAATGACATATTTGTCGCATACAGAGGTCACAATATTCATGACAACAGAACCAATAAATGAGATGGCAACGTGAAGAGCTTTTGAGTATTTTCAACATAAGACATTTAGAATTTCTCATTCCGTGGTGTTTGATGCAGCTACACGCTTAATCAATTTCTTGTGGAAAAAGAAAATAAGATGTCAATTAATTGTGTGCTCAATGTGAAAATAAACCAGGAAGGTTTCTATTTGCCTTAAGGGGAAATTTGTTTATTCAGTCTTTATAGTTTTACAATACTCTGAACTGTTGGGTCTCTGAGTTATCAGTGCGCTGCAGAAAGCAGAAACAACATTGTGTGATGCAACTGCACATTAAATAAAGAATAAAAAGCCACAGATGCAAGGAGTCATTTTGGCCACCCTTTGTGCCATTAGAATCTAATTTTCTGCCTATTAAAATGTCCCTTACTATTCAGGCGGTAGCAGTAGCCAATGATTGGTGTGTAATTGACTATAATTGTCTTTTCACTTTTCATTTATGTCATTCCGTGCTTCCTTCTGTTCTTCAATTTATAGAAAGATTTTCAAGAAAATCCTACCTTTAACACTCTATCTCCTAGCTTTGAAATGACTCACTTTTAATTATAGATTCCGGTCCCTTGTGACCAATATTAAAAATTAACTGGTGTACATATCAGATGACACCTGTGTCCAACTTACGCTGACAAATGGAGACAGTATATTTTAATAAAACGATAATGTCAACTTTCCACCAGCTGGTAATACATTTAAAAAGTTTAAGGCCTTTCCAATGCTATCTGCAATCATTCCATCTGAGGATAATTTACTGACCCACTGGTAACAAAATGGATGTTCTGCAGAGTAGTAACATTCCGATATTAAATGTTAAAATCGCTTAACAAAGCATTGAAAGATAACCCATACATTTTAATCAAAAGGGCAAGTCAATATTGACAGTTCCTATTTGTGCACCTAATATTATTTCCTGAGCTACATTCAGCAAATAGAGTGGCTATTAATCATGTAGAATCAGTACAATCTCATCTAAAGAGGTCCTTGTAGAAACAGCTCCCTGGGCATATTGTTTGTCAATTACTCTTATGCTTTTTATCAATTGTCTCTTGAAATTTGCTATTCAGTCTATAGATTTACTATATATAAAGTAGCACTTTCGAATCACACCGTAAACACTGTATGCTGCATATATCAGTCTATGTCTGAATCAAAATGAAGAATGGTAAAATATACCTGTTAGGCACAATAACAGAAAAAAAACATGCATGAAGCAACTGAAATAAAAATGTGAATTGCAAGGTAGGGAACATTTATCAATACTGCTGTTACAGTAACTTTGAATTTCACATTGGATAATGGTTTTAGTTCCATTTGTCAATACTTCTTAGTAGCTATTCTAAATATCATGTTTCAATTATTTTTCCACTGTGTGACTGAATTTTATTTTTTTTCTAAAAAAATGATAGATGCAGCAAAATGTTTATCTTCTGAAGTGTCAAGGGAAGCAAGTGTCTGAAAGATTAGTTTGAACAACGAGTAGCCACAAATTCGCGGTCACATGAGCTGCACAGTCAGATTTGTGTAATGATTTAAGTTTAGAAAATGCTTCTTCAGTTTTGCCTTGGGTAGTAAACTATTTGGTTCACAGATACAGTAGACACCCTGTTTTGAATCACAAAACTGACCTGAGGTGAGAGGCCGTTGCTAACTGTTGGGTTCATGGGATTGGTAGAGCCTGTAGGAGACACAAAGCTGTCTGTATACCCTGAAAATCCATGCCTGCTGGTGGATAAGCAGTAAGCTGAACTGCTGTCTGGAGTAGAAGGGAGGCTGCTCTGGTGAACTGATGTCGGAGGCAGAGGCTGTGGCCTGTGAACTGTGTTGCTTGGATCTGAGATTGCTGAAAGCACAATAACATTTATTGTATCAGTAATGCTGCATCATTTTCATTTCGTAAGAAACAGTTCAGTTGGGTCCAAAGGCAATTTGCTTATGTAACTGCTAAATTGTCAAAAAATACTTTAAAATGGTGATTATGAAAACATTTAAAATTTCAGAATTATAGTTTGATAAAGCACTGCCTGCAGAAAAAAGTGACTGGAAAGTCTATTTTTACTTTTTATAAACACATGTTGTGGTAATGTAAATGCCATCATTGTCAAGTGTCCCTTGCATTTCATGTTACAGTGAACAAAATGATTTGAAGGCAAAGTACAGTGTTGGCATGGAGCCTCACTAGACAGGAAAGCAGGTCAGAGGATCTGATTCATCATCATACCTGATTAGCAACCCTCCAAATTTTCAGTGATTGATTTAAAAGCTGGAAAACCTAGAGTGCTACAAATTGGACACACTGGTCTAGATTTTCTCTGAACAGAGTAAATCCTGATGTCAGGACCATATGTGGGTCCCAAGCGCATAACGTAGGCAGCCAGACGGCAGTGGCAGGAGGCAGCTTCTAATCGGCCACCGCAGAGCTCGCACTGAAGGATGGCAGAATGGTTCTCCACTGCCAATCTGATCAGTGCCTCTCATGGCAGCACCAAGAGCGATGGCCAACACTGAGGTTGCAGGGAGAATGAAAGGCCACCTCCATTTTGAGGCACCCTTACTGGGGAGTAAGAACTTTTTTTTCTTCTCGTCAGAGTCAGGCAATTAGACGACAACAGTTAGAGTGGTAGTTTCTCTAAACCCATTGGCCATGGAGATGGCCTTTGCAATGAGGCTTGGATCCTGTGGCTCTGATGCCTGCCGCCCCCTCACCCTCCTTGTACCTGGCAATTGGCTTAAATGGCAGAGCCCATTCACCAATGGCAAAATGCCAGCAGCCCCTCTCAAACTGGCCCCCCAGAGGTCATTAGTTATTTGAATTCACTGACCACCTCCAGGTGGGCAGCAGGTTGGCAACATAGCCCATAGCATAGCCCAGGGACTGCAAGAGGATCCCTTTTGCCATGGCTCCAGCATTTTAGGAGGAATCCACCTCCCAGCTTGTCACCCACAAATTCTGCTCAATGTAGCCTATCCCAAATCTTAAATCTGTGTTCAATCAAGTAAGGGTGTATATTGGGATAATCTTGCAAAACCCATCTTTTTTTAGCTTTTTTCCTCTCGAGCAAAAGTAGTATTTGCTAAATGCTCTCTCAGAAAGAAATAATTTCACCTTTCTTACTATTACAATAGTAGTTGCACCTCATTTAACATACCAAATACATGTTACATTAAAGACAGCCTCAATATGATTAAAAGAGATGCATTATAATGTCTTGCATTATATATTGTTGGATTGATCACTCCACACTATAAACAGGACATTTAGCACAATAAATGTTCTCTTAAATATTTATGAATATTATTGGACTTCACCTGTACTGAGAAATGTATGGATATATTTTACATCCCCTTGTCATTTTCTATTTGCATGAAGAGCGCAGGTGTAGAAGGGTTCAAAAAGCCTGACTTTTGACTATTCAAAACCCATTCACTTGCACAGCATTAAAATTGAGCCCATGCATCATGTCTGCCTCGAAATTCTGGAGATTGGAGCTCAATTTCATTCTTTTCCACCATTATGCATCACTACCTATTTTAGCATCAGTTCCTCTTAACGTGCATTAGCTCTCAGTTCTTTCCACTCTGGGGCCTGGTTTAATGTCCTGCCCATGTTGATGGGATGAAAGTCTCCAGTGTCTGTTGGCTGCAAGGGTCCCATATAATAATGGTAAGCCTTCTTGTAATCAGTCCCTAGTGAATGTGGATCCATTCACTAATTTGAGCTAAATTGGACATTTCAAGGTGGAAATAGGTTTTCGGTTGTGGTTTGGAATGAGCAACTTCAATAGGAAAAAAAAAAGTGCAGTGTAAAATGGGCTGCTGATTTGCTGTCACTCATTTTATACTCCAACCAAAGAAGAATTTCACCCCACCCTTCATTCCTTATTTAAGATGGAAAAGATAAATGAGAGCAGTAGAAAGGTACAATTAGGTAAGCGTCTGTGAATGGAAATATTTCCTTCATGGACTATGCTATAGTGAAATGCTCAGCACTGTTTATGCAAAAGTTTATGATTTTGTTACACACGGATTGTGGAGGCAATCTTTTACCATGTGGGAAAGTGTAAAGTGAGTTTAACTTCACATTGAGTGTGATTGATAGCATTAGGTCCCAAACTGGTAAGTTTTCCATTTCCTCGTGCCGACATCTTGAGGATAAAAATTCACCCCAAAATGTTTCCTTAAATCTACACACTAAACTTGTTTGATAGCTATTTAGCATAACTGGAGGTTATTTCAATGCCATGCAACATCTGGAAAAAATGACTGCAGTAGAAATGTCAAACCGCTTTTAGGGATCATACAGAAAAGCCTTGTAGGCACAGAGATCAAAACAAATGGAAAAACTTTACTACTGGAGGGTAGAAAACAAATTAATAAAAATTATTAAAATTTTGTTTAGTTGCCCCACAATTTTAAAAATAATTGTGATATTCTTAAATAATTTTGCAGAACAACCATCTTTACCATCAGAATAGGGGATCTCCAATATTTAAATAGCATTGGGGAAAATTTTGTCTTAGAGGCATTAGCACTGGATGAGCCAATTGTTATGTCTCACTTGATATTTTTATTTAGTTCTACTGAACTCAGTGGGATGAAACATCAGATTGTAATATTACAGGCAGCCTAAACCATAATTATCATTAACACCACCACTCAAGAAGATTTTCTACCCCTATCTTTAATCTCCCAAGCTGAAGGAAATATCACATCAGATGCTGTAGCTATTGTGAAATTATTTCCTTTTTCTTTCCTTCTGGAACAGTTCACTTTTTTTACTGCAGTAAAGATAAAAGCCAATGCTAAATTCTAGGGCTTTTTTTCTGAAAGTTTTTTGGCTTATTCTAAATAATTCAGGAGCACACAGATCTGGGCAGATGCTTTGAATTGACAATTCCAAAATTTCGTGCTGTAAGAGATACAGACATCAAATGTTCACATAGCTTAAATAGGAGGATTTGTTTTACCCTGTGGTATGGATGTAGGAGGATAACTGGCATCAGACAGCTGATAAGGAGACAACGCTGGCATTGCTGTAGGTGGGAATCCTCCAGGGATCAGGTGATTAAATGCCAATAGTTGATTGGCTCCTGCTTGTTTCCTCCAACGAGCACGGCGATTGCTGAACCAAACCTAATAAATTAAACAGGATCACTTCCAGGACAGTTTTAATTGAATTGAATTTATTTTAGCACAATTATCACTATAATTAAAGTATGAATAATAAAATGAAAATAAACGAGGATGAGCAGAGTAATTCATAGCTCATGTGCAAAAAAAACGCCCACTAAAAAGTGAAATATTCCAATATACTAATTCAATTTTGAAATATGTTTACTTAAGACTGCATTGAGCCTATTGAAAATTAACATGATGTAACTCAAAATACTGTAATTGAGCCAAATATATATTCGTATACCGGTATTAGTGATGCATTGAAGATTTACATGATTAGGCAATTATTTGCAGCAATCCTGATGGCAAAGATTATAGAAATTAAGCTATCAAAAATGATCTAAAACTCTCCAGGATGACGCCAAAGTAAATGCCAAGTGCAAAAGTCTCCTCTATCTTTACCCAAATATTGCTGCAATCAGTGACCATAGGGCATGCTCAGACTCACTAGGAATTAGGAATTTTCAAGGAAGTAAGACTTCCAATAATCTGGTATAAATCTGGGCATGTTCCAGTTCATGTGAAGGTGTCTGTACAGAACCTGAACACTTCCTGAACAAATCCAACATCTATTCCTTTTATTTTCAAAAAGATGTACAGCTCCTAATTTATTTTTGCACAAATGATAATTGTGTGGAATTAAACATGTCCAGGTTCTTAAGCAGTTAACTGTCATCAGGTGTTTTATTGCAGTACAGATGTTTTGGGATAACGGTCTCGATCTAAAAGGAGCAAAGAACCATCATATAGCTGTCATTTTTTTAAAGTGTTAAAATTTATTACAAGAAATAAAAGTTGGCAGACTTAGTATTCCTACTGTTTGAGAAAAGTTAAATTCCCAACACTGAACCATCGTGAAGAAGTCACTGATTGACTTAAATCTGTCATTCATGCTGGGTTTAGTAAAAGATCCATATGTTAGTTGTTCTGGGGAATTTAGCAGGGAAGTAGATCACAGCAAGCCACATAAAAGATGATAGGCCTCATGAGACCAAATGAAGCTGTGAGGAATGCAGAGAAGTCACAGGGTTAAAGCTACATTGTGGCAGCTGCTGCATTAATGTGGCTCCTGCATGCACTGAAGGGCAAGTACTTAGAAAGTGTTAGTACTCATACTTCACTCACAATCACTCCTGGAGCTCTGAAAGTTGAATGTTTGTGTAGATAATAAAGATTTTGATGGTGAACAGCAATTACATTATGTGTTGCAGCTCTTGTTATTTTCCAGCACTCCTTTGTGAAGTTAGACAAATGCCCGAACACATGTGAGATAATACATCTATAGAGAGAGGCAAATACCCTAAATTACTTTACCCAGCCCCATAACCACAGCACTTTTCCTTCCTTGTCATGTGATCCCACAGATAGCCCTCTAGTGTCTCAGCAGAGCAGCCAGAATGTTGGATATTGCTTTAGTGTTGGAATTGGTGGACTATTCAATTTGGGATTATTGCAGTTGAGTCTGACAGGGTTCTTATCTGATGCTCATTCATGCACATTTTCTAACTGAGTGCCAGGATAATGATTGAGAATAGAAGCCTGGTTAATTGCTCCTCCTTTTAACCAAACGGCTTTGAGGTCCATTTGTAGTTTCTAACCAAGGTCAACAAAATATGGGGATCGAACCTGACACCATTCCGGTCCATATTAATTAGGATCTTCTTAGGGAGTGCACGAAAAGCCTTCAGGGCAGCTATCCAAAATTATTAATGTTTAATGTCATCGGGGTGATGAGGTACAGTCCAAGAGGAAACAAGTCATTGACTCTTGTTCATTATTACTGACTTGCTTAATTTTCAAGATCAGCCATGCCATTAGGGAGAAATAGTGATCCCTACTTTGATATGGAGCCTAGGTTCAGCAGGCAGTGAGTGGAAGGCATGACCATTTTAATGGCTAGGCTTCACTTAAAAATATTTGATAGAAGCGCTGTCCATGCTTTCCCAAATCTGAAATGCAACTTACTGATTTGGCATGGTGGACTCGTGAGAAATCCATCAACTCAGTCACTGAGACAGATCTGGGGAATTCTGCACTATAGGTGAGATCCAGGCTGCTTCAGAAGGGGCAAGGAGTGATGATAATTGAATAAGTAAGCAGGCAAGAAAATTTTTGTTGTACAGCTAAATGTTATTACATTTAGGTTGGTCTTGGAAAATGCACCTGAAAGAATGTAGCAGCCATTTCATCTCCAGAAATCCCTTCAAGGCTGCTTCCTAATCTTGCAAATGGAAGGTGCAAATGCAATGTAACTACCCTTCAAAATTGTTGTAGGATGTTATGTACGTCATATGATACCAGTTTACAGATAGCAGTGAGATAGCCTCAATGTTGTGCTTTGGGTGGAGAAATATTCTTACTACTCCCAGCTTTCTACTCTTGGGCCCCTGCAGATAGACTGTCCTAAAAAGACTTCAGCACAATCCCCGCATCTAACTTGCTTGGGTCACCCCTCCACTGGTGGATCCAACAAGAGGCCAGAAATGGTCTCCCACTTCATTTGAAGGCTATTGCTGGGCTTGTGCTTGAGAGAATGCAAATCCAGTGATGCTGAATTTCAGAAGTACTAAGAATCCTGGAGGACTGGGAACACATAACTGCCACTGCAGTTTCTGCCTCCCCTTTCTCTTTCCTAGGCAAAATGAACAGGAAAATCTTTGATATTTTCAGGAAAAGAGATGGAGAGTGGAAATAGAGCAAAAGGCTCCAGAGGAGGAAATTGGCAATGACACAGACAGAGACAGCATGACATTGTTCTCCTATAGTATTGAAGTTCTAATTGTCATGGGATCATTTCCAACTCGCTGCTGGAGCAATGTGGAAAGCAAAATTGGATGATTTCTACAATGATAGTTGCAACTTAAAAATTATCCCCTATAAGTTTTGGGCAATATGAGTGAACAACTTTCATTCTACATTAATATATTGTGAAATAATGCTCTGATACTTCAAATTTGTTCCCATGTAAAAGGGTAGTTAAGAACAATAATCCATAACATAAATTGTCTGCGAGTAGGTTAAATCTGTGCTATAACGAGTAGATATTAATGTGCAGTAATTTCTCCAGTTCAGATCGTAACCCACATTATTAGTAGAGCAGTTTCATTTATGTCGTTGATAAGGCCTAATGATAAATGCTCTTGGCTACGTTTATCAGCAGCAAAGAAGCCACTCTATGATTACTGTGTACTCATCTACACTCAGTCACACACTTAATATCATTTCATTTTAGGTACTGTGTGCATCTGAGCACAGGTGTATATATCAGATCAATCTGCTTTAAAATGCTTGAAAGCTCCAAACTTATTACATTGCATCCAAAAAATCTTAATAAACAGGGGATTGGTTTATCACAGAGCACTGTGTTCAGTAATGCAATAAATCAGTGTATTTATTAAATCAGCCCGAGATTTTTGAAATCCAACAAAAGTACTTCTAAATACATTCAATGAACTAAACTGACTAAACTGGATTTTTCATATAATGAACAAATCAAATTTGTTTTGAAATAATGCCTTCTGTGAAATTTCACAAATGATTAGTGTTTAGAATTTAGTATTGCTCTTTGGAGCATAGTGCACAGATAATGTACATTTTCAGCTGACAAACCATTGTGTTACCTGTACTCGTGCCTCTGTGAGTTTAGCTCTCTGTGCAAGTTCCTCTCGAGTGTAAATGTCTGGATAGTGAGTTCTCTCAAATGCTCTTTCTAATTCCTCCAGCTGCTCTGCTGTAAATGTTGTGCGGCTACGACGCTGTTTCCTCTTTAGAGGGAGGTCAGGCTCCGAGTCGATATCTGATGCCTCGTCTGAATTATTTGCTGTGAGAAACAAGTTAAATTAATGATCTGTAGTACAGAGACATGTGACAACAATTTCACAGTTGGGTTAATTCACAAAAGCAAATGTTTATAGCCTGATTTGTGTTTGCATGCAGGCCCTTCACAAGATGTCCATTCACAAATGAATTTGTACATCATATACGCTTTGAGTTGTAGCAGAAAGGAAGTGTGCCACCAATGGCAAAACATCCATGAGCAAGAATTTTGCTTTAGGTAACTTCATTGCATGCGCATTGTGCCTCTCATAATCTCAGTGTATTCCAGAATACTTTATGACTAATGAAATAATGTAGTCATTACTGTAATGTAGAAAAGGCAGTAGCCAATTCAATCACAACAAGTTCCCAAAATCTGCTTTTTAAGTTTACTTATCAGTGTCACAAGTAGACTTACATTAACACTGCAATGAAGCCACTGTGAAAAACCCCTAGATGCCACACTCCAGTACCTGTGCAGGTACACAGAGGAAGAATTTAGCATGGCGAATGCACCTAACCAACACATCTTTGGACTTTAGGATGAAACCCCCGTAGACATGGGGAGAACATGCAAACTCCGCACAGACAGTGACCCAAGCCAGGAATCGAGCCTGGGTCCCTGGCACTGTGAGGCAGCAGTGCTAACCACTGTGCCACCATGCCATCCTATTGATTGAGGAATAAATATTTGTCAGGACACAGGGAAGAAATCACATTTTCTTAAAAAAAAGCCATGAAATCTTGTACATCTACTTGAGAATGTAGACAAAGCTTTCCTTTGATGTCAATCTGAAAAATGGCATCTTCTCTCCGTACAGCTATCCTTCATTTTGCACACCTGATGTGTTCCAAAAAAGCACGTTGAGGGAAAACGTGAATTTCCTGCCTCATATAATATTTTATGTATTGACTTAATGTATTTTACAACTATGAGGTTTGTGAGATTATTATATGTTGGAACTGTAGCTTTAAATTTAAGGTAATTGAAGGAATAATCTGTTCTGAAGTCTGCTTGACTGTAAACCTGGATAGTTTGATAATCAAAAATCAAAAGAAGGCTTAGATTGTTCCACTGAGAAGGAGGTGCAATATAGTTACATTTGCAGGCAATAGCAACTGTCTCTGGGTTTGCAATGAGTACTTTCAATCTCCCAGAGTTTCAGAACGGTGATGAAGGTAACATTTTGTGCTATAGGCGGCCCATTCACTTCTAAAAGGAAATAGAGTTGGGATTAAGGATAGCTAATTAGCATTTCTTAATGTGTTTCGCATTGTCATGGGGAAGAAGGCAGAGGAAGCTATTTTAGAGATCAGATTACAGGCTCCCCTACAAATCAATGAAAATTTCAGCCATCAGAAGTTCTGCATGGTCAGCAGAGGGACCACTGGGCTTTGTGAGCTTCCACAGCTGGATGTGGGAGGGAGACGGTCATTAGTCAAAGAGGTGCAACTAGTAGCCTTTTGCAGAGTCTGGGAGATTTTGTTCCAGCATGGCTAGTGTTGAGGTGGGAAGGAGAATCATCAGAACAGGCTTTACTGTTGGTGAAGGATTTAAGAAACTCTGAAAACTGAGAAAGGTACTTGGAGATGTCACTCAAAGTGGGGATGTGGGAATGCATTGGAAGTTGGGAGCAACTGTGGACCATTTGTTATGATGATCAAACACATTTCTTGACCCATGCAGAATAACCATGATAAACTGAAACCTGAGGACAGGTGGGTGGCAGTACTATTCAGGAAAGTTCCCGAAAAGCTCAGAACAGAGAATTTTCATATTGCACAGGAGTGCCAACCTAGATTATCTGATAAAATGTTTGCAATAGCCTTCATTCCACAACCTACTAGCTCGAGTGCCATTGCTGACATTCTCTGTACTCTGTAATTAAAGGAAAATATCAATCCCAGAATTACTGAAGTAGTCTGATGCAAAAAGCCTCTGTAAACCCAGAAGCATGTGATGTGTTAAAAGTAATTTTATATCAGCAAGCTTTAGAAAACTTGCTTTATGAAAAAATTATTTTTGTTCCCTGTATACTATACCGTCAATAAAATGTGGGTCCTTTGTGTAAACAGGGACTGAGCAGTCCAACACTAATCCCACCTGTCAATGAAAATACTTTAACAGAGATGGTCAATTCCAGGAAGGTGTGCTTTGTAAGTCTCGCCAACTGACCTCTGCTCTTTGACCCCTGGCTCTAGGAACCACAGTTTTAGTGGAGTAAGGATACAAGTTAAATCTTCACAGAATTGACTTCCACAGTAACATTCAGAACGCATTTTACAGTCACTCAGTCTGGGCATTTCTGCCTGTATACAATAACACTTCAACATTATGTATGAACAATAAAATGAACTATGATTTTATGCTGAACATCTTTCTTAGCTGATGGTAATTCTAATGAGATATAATTTTAATTAATGCAATGAAAAATAAAGATGACATTTTGTGCCAGTAATGGAAGCACATTATTCGAAATGAAATTTTAACGGACTCCACAGAAGATTAAATTCAAACCACAGCAATGGCTTTAACTAAGACTCCCAACCCAACAGTTTCATTTTAGCAGTTGCTGAAGGGCTGCTGTATGATTGCACCTTTTCTACAAATTCAATCTCAGTCAAACTATCTTCACAAGTGTGTACTAACTCACTTGCCCAGATTTACATGAAAGGAAGTAACAAGATCAATTGAGCAGCAGTTCTCCTGAATTAGAATTATAAACTTTTCAAGTTGCTTTATCAAAGTTCTGCCAGGTCACCAGGCTTTATGCTGTATCGGTTACCCATTGCCAAACTTTCATTGACACTGTGTAAGTGGCCCTATAATGGTGAACGTCACTGAGATGGTGCATGGAAATAACTGCATTGCAAAGAAATGGAGAAATTTGTGGCAGGAAACGTGGGGTCAGATCTTACAGTTGGTACTCCTGTCCAGTCAAGCTTTCAATACCCTTGTCCTTATCATCATCATCAAAGTATCCCAGCAAGGATTTTCCTCCCTCCTGATCCTCCTCCTCAGCATTATCATCACTGTCCTTCTCTTCTTCATCTTCTGCCTCCTGTTGCTTTGATGGACCTCAAGGCAATTGAGGGCATAAACTAAGAATATATGAGCATAACCTCCTTGGGAAAAGGAAAACAGAGAAGGGTAGGGAAGCATTTGCCTATGCGTTGTTCCATAAATTGCCATGGCTACTCTGCAAATGTTCACACACTTATCTGATACCTATGCTATATGACCACTCCCACTATGTTTCACAATGAGAGCAGAGTGCTCTTAGATGGAGATAACTTGCACTTATACAGTGCTATTTATGACCTCAGGACATCACAAAGCCCTTTGAAGCCAATGATGTACTTCTGAAGTCTCTACTGTAATGTAAGAAAATATGGCAGATGTTTCTCACAAAGCAAGCTCCCATTAACATCCAAAGTATATATAATTAGATAAGCTATTTTAGTAATAGTATTTGAGGATATATATTGACCAGAAAATTGCTCCCTCAATACCATGCTAAAATATCAGAAATATAATGGCTCATCTACTTTTGAGTGAAAAAACCTATGGCCAGGATGTGATGAGCCATTCAAATGTCTGTTGACTTTGGGTGAACCAGAAGATCTTACTGGTGGAAGAGGCCGGTGAATCCCAGCCTATAATTTATTTTTGGGATGCTCATAGATTTCACTATGGGTTGATTTCTAGTAAAGCATCTAGTTCTCAATAAATGATCAGGTGACCAAGTTGCCTGGGAGATAAATAATAGAACATCAAAGGGTCAACAAGAAGTTAACTATAGAGTTGAGTAGATTATGAGTGACTCTGGTCTGGAGCAGTATTTTTAGATCAATCTGGCTGCACAGCAAGGAACATATATTTCCTGCAGAATTCATTTGAAATTTGGTGCATTGGCTTAAAGAGCTTAAACTTCTTGTTAACTAAAGGATTCATGACAATGATTTGGATGTCTAAGAATATACGTAATAGAACAGAGAATATAGAAGGTGGCAAGCATCTAACCCCAGGTAGAGCAGAAACGGTGATAAGAATGAGAAAGGAGGTGGTCATTCAGGATTGACAGTGTTGTACTAAATGTGTGCAGTATTCCAAACAAGGTAAATGAGGTTGTTGTGCACACTGAAATTGGCTGGTATGATGTTTTAAACATCACAGAGACGTGGCTGCGAGGAGATTCCAAGGATATGTGTCCTATGGGAAGGACAGGCGGATGGGCAAATGGGGTGGGGTTGCATTGTTAGTAAAGAATGAAGTTAAATCAATCGCAAGAAGCAGTATAGGATCAGAAAGCATAGAATCTCTGTGGGTAGAGTTGAGGAATTGCAAAGGTAAAAAAACCTTGATGGGAATTATGTACAGGTCCCCTAGCAGTAGTCAGGATGTGGGGCAGAAAATAAATCAGGCAACATAAAAAATGCAATATTACAATAATCATGGGGTACTTCAATATGTAGATGGACTGGGAAAATCAGGAAGGTAGTGGATCCCAAGAAAAGGAATTTGTGGAATATCTAAGACTTTTTTTGGAGCGGCTTGTGACAGAGTCTACTAGGGAACAGGCAATTCTGGATTTGGTGATGTGTAATGAGGCAGACTTGATTAGGGAACTTAAGGTGAAAGAACCCTGAGGGATCAGTGACCACAATACGATAGAGTTTACCCTGTAGTTTGAGGGGGAGAAGCTGGAATCAGATTTAGTGGATTATAATTAAATAAGGGTAACTACAAAGACATGAGGGAGGAGCTGGCCAGAGTAGATTGGAAAGGGAGCCTAGTAGGGAAGACAGCAGAACAGCAATAGCTAGAGTTTTTGAGAGTTATTTGGGAGGCATAACAGAAGTTCATCCCAAGGAGGAGAAAACATGCTAAAGGGGAAGACAAGGCATCCATGACTGCTGAGGGAAGTCTAGGACAGCATAAAAGCAAAAGAAAAAGCGTACATTCTAGGACAGCATAAAAGTAAAAGAAAAAGCGTACAAAGTGACAAGGATTAGTGGGAAGTGAGAGGATTGGGAAGCTTTAAAAGTGAGCAGAGAACAACTAAAAAAGCAATAAGATGGGAGAACATGAAATATGAGTATAAGCTAGCTAATAATATAAAAGAAGATAGAACTTTTTTTCAATATATGAAAGGTAAGAGATTGGGCCACTGGAAAATGAGGCTGGAGAAGTAACAATAGGAAACAAAGCAATAGCAGAGGAACTGAATAGTTACATCAGTCTTCATAGTGAAAGTCACCAGTGGGATGTCAGAGCTCCAGGATAGTCTGGGGGGACAGGTGAGTGTAATGGCCATCACGAAGGAGAAAATCCAGGGGAATCTGAAAGGTCTGAAAATGGATAATTCACCTGGACCAGATGGATTACACACTAGGGTTCTAAAAGAGATAGCTGAGGAAATTGTGGAGGCATTGGTGTTGATCTTTCAGGAATTACTGGAGGCAGGGAGGGTACTAGAGGAGTAGAAAGTACCTAATGTAACATCACTGTTTAAGAAGGGTGGGGGGCAGCAGACGGGAAATCATAGGCCAGTTAGCCTGACTTTGGTCATTGGCAAGAATTTTGAGTCCATTATTAAAGATGAGATTGCAGAGTACTTGGAAGTGCATGAGAAAATAAGACTGAGTCAGCATGGCTTTGTCAAGGGGAGGTCATGTCTGGCAAATCTGTTACAGTTCTTTGAGGAAGTAACAAGGAAGTTAGATAAAGGAAACCCAATGGACGTGATTTATTTAGATTTCCAGAAGGCCTTTGACAAGGTCCCGCATAGCAGGCTGTTAAATAAGTTAAGTACCCATGACGTTAAGGGTAAGATCCTGGCATGAATAGAGGATTGGCTGACTGGCAAAAGGCAGAGAGTGGGGATAAAGGAGTCTTTTTCAGGATGGCAGCTAGTGACTAGTGGTGTGCCTCAGTGCTGGGACCACAACTTTTCACAATATACATTAACGATTCGGAGAAAGGAACTGAAGGCACTATTGCTAAGTTTGCAGATGACACAAAGATATATAGAGGGACAGCTGGTATTGAGGAAGCAGGGGGGCTGCAGAAGGACTTGGACAGATTAAGACAGTGGGAAAAGAAGTGGCAGATGGAATACAATGTGGAAAAGTATGAGGTCATGCACTTTGGAAGGAGAAATGGAGGCATAGACTATTTTCTAAATGGGAAAATGCTTAGGAAATCAGAAGCACAAAGGGACTTGGGGGTCATTGTTCAAGATTTTCTTAGGGCTAATGTGCAGATTCAGTCGGCAGTTAGGAAGGCAAATGCAATGTTAACATTCATGTCACAAGGACTGGAATACAAGAACAGAGACGTACTTCTGAGGCTGTATAAGGCTCTGGTCAGACCCCATTTGGAGTATTGTGAGCAGTTTTGGGCCCTGTAACTAAGGAAGGGTGTCCTGGCCTTGGAAAGGATCCAGAGGAGGTTCACAAGAATGATCCCTGAAATGAAGAGCTCGTCGTATGAGGAACGGTTAAGGACTCTGGGTCTGTACTCACTGGAGGTTTGAAGGATGAGGGCGGATCTTATTGAAACTTACAGGATACTGTGGGGCCTGGATAGAGTGGATGTGGAGAGGATGGTTCCACGAGCAGGAAAAACAAGAACCAGAGGGCACAACCTCAGGTTAAAGTGATAATCCTTTAAAACAAAAATAAGAAGGAATTGCTTCAGCCAGAGAGTGGTGAATCTGTTGGACACTTTGCCATAGAAAGCTGTGAAGGTCAGTCATTGAGCGTCTTTAAGACAGAGATAGATAGGTTCTTGATTAATAAGGGATCAGGGATTATGGGGAAAAGGGAGCAGAATGGGGATGAGAAAAGTATCAGCCATGATTGAATGGTGGAGCAGACTCGATGGGCCGAGTGGCCGAATTCTGCTCCTATGTCCTATGGGAAAGCAAAGCTGAGAAGAGAGACTGAGACGTAGATACAATTGGAGGAGATTTAAAGGGAAAACTTCACTGGAAGTAAGAGAAGACCTAAGAAATCTCAATCCTTACTCAAACCTTTGAAGTAGTACTCAGACCAAGTGGTTAACTCTTCAAGTTTTGATAAGTGTCTTGGGTTCTGAGGGTGCAAATCAAATGGTTGTGGAAGGGAATTTGAGTAAAGTTCAGTTAGAAAATAAATAACTGTTCACTGTACTTTTAATATCTTTGAGCGGAATTTTGCCATCCTGCCTCCACAGAAATTGTAGCAGGCGGGACATGCACCATGAAGAAGGCCATTGACCTTTGAGTGTAATTTTACAGTGCATGGCCAAAAAATTCCGTCCTTTTTTGTAACTGATCATTTAAAATATGGCACAGTGCCACAATGGTTAGCACTGCTGCCTCACAGCGCTAGGGGCCCAGATTCAATTGCAGCTTGGGTCACTGCCTGTGCAGAATCTGTACATTCTCCCTGTGTCTCTGTGGGTTTCCTCCAGGTGCTCAGGTTTCCTCCCCACAGTTTGAAAAGTGTGCTGTTAGGTGCATTGACCAAGCAGGCGCCAGAGTGTGACAACTAGGGGAATTTCACAGTAACTTCATTGCAGTGTTAATGTAAGTTTTGCTTGTGACTAATAAATAAATGTTTAAAAAAATGTGGTGTCGTTGTAAATGTTCATGATCCTTAATGTTTTTGGTTAGCAAATTTATTTTAATTTAACCTGTGACTCTCGTGGCTTCATTCTTTCAGTAAACACAGCGTTCTCAGGCTCTTAAAAATAGATAAACACATTACAGGTGTCTACTGAGATCATAACAGCATTAATATGTGTTTAAGTCTCTTAAAGTGGATTTGAATCCAGAACCTATTGACTTGGGTTGTGGTCTTGAAAGTGCTATATAAATGCAAGACTTTTTTAAAGCGTGTGCTATCATTGAACAAAAGCTGACATCATCCTTTTCACTGACTTGCTCCCTCCTTTTGTGTGACCTCTGCATCTTCCACTTGAAGACATGCTTTAAAAATGTCATATAATTACATATGAACCATCCATTACAGCTACCTGAAAGTTAACTGAACTGTGTCAAACACTTTCCTCCTTATCTGCTGTTCCTCCAGCCAGCTGTTTAAAATCTCTGTTATTTATTGCCTTTTTGAAGGTGATGCTCCTAATTTGCAAGCCACCTCCCCATGGGTTACACTTCTAAACTGAAAATGGATATTTAAATTAACTGACCCCACAATTTATGGCAGGGTCAATGCTGGAGAGGATCAGTGAACAAAATGTTTGCCTCCAGGCACAACAGCAATATAAATGGCCCTATTGATTTTCAAGGCCTGTAACTTTACTGAACATGAAGCACGCTTATGGGGCTGGATTTCACAAGGGTGGGCACATTATCTGACCACTCTCCCATCCCCTTGCAAGAAACAGCCGGCAGCTGACGCACCTTTCTTTAAATAAAAAGCCCGCCCTGCAACCATAACACACCACTAGTGGACTAAACAGGCAGTAACAGGCAGTTAGCCTCTCAGTGGGAGAAGGTCCTGCCCACAAGATCTCCCAGCCAAGGGCAGTCATGAAGTGGAAGTGCCAGCGTTGGACCGGGGTAAACACAGTAAGGAGTCTCACAACACCAAGTTATAATCCAACAAGTTTATTTGATAGTAAACCCACAAGCTTTCGGGGTTGACTCTCAACTGAAGAAGGGGCAAACCCTGAAAGCTTGTGGGTTTACTATCAAATAAACTTGTTGGACTCTAACCTCGTGTTGTGAGACTTCTTACTGAGCCAAGGGCAGTACCAGAGCTCAGTGGCAGAAGCTGCTGGGACGACAAGCAGGCCCATGTAGATCCTGGAACCAGGTAGGTTCCTTGTTTTATAGGGCAAGGACAAATTGGGCAGCTGCTGGAAGGGGGGCAATGGAGGAGCAGCTCTTGGAAGCTGGGAAAGGAGGAACAAAGATGGGTTACCATTTTAAGGGTGAGGGGGTTACTCCAATTCACAGCACATCCTATGAAGAATATTCCCCAAACCCCCAACTCCCACATCCATGGCCTACCTTTTTAAAAAGACTGCCCACACTAACTGTTTTATGGCATGGGCAGCATATTATTCCAGTCTATTGGCCTGGTAACATTCAATTAACCATTAGTTATTTATTTTTTAAAATGCCCTGGTGGGCTGCCTATTTCCAGCACCTCCCAATCCCCCACCTATCATAACATAGGGAGAAGCTCGGAAAGGGGTACAAAGATAGTGAACTTGCTACCCTTCAGATTTTACATGGCCCCACCCACTCCCCCAGCGGAGAACATGCCACTAAAATCCAGCCTGTGGTGCACAATTTTAAAATAGAGCAAATACATTCCTCTCAAACCTACATACAGTGGATGACATTTAGCATGTGCAATTTTGCACACTGGAATTCACAGCAAATGGACAATTTATAAAGGGAAACTTTTTGGAAAAGGATATTTAATACAGCACAAGAATTTACTGTGAGCAGGCAGTTTACATTAAAGAATATTAATAAGCTTACTTAATTACATAAGATTACATTGGATATTGGGCTGTCAACTCAACCAGTCCATGTCGTTGTTTATGCTCCAATTAAATCTCTTCTCATCTAAATCTACCATTGGAACCCTCAATTCCTACCCCATTACTTGCTTGTCTGCCTTCCCCTTAAATGCTTTGATTCATTGCAACCACTTTGTGTGCTTGAAATTCCACACTCTTATTACTCTTTTCATGAAGAAGTTTCTTCTGAATTCCCTGTTGGATTTGTTGGTGACTATCCTAAATTGATGTCCTCCAGTAACGCTCTTCTCCACAAGAGGATACAAGCAAGGAGGGAAAATCACTATAAATAGTAACTTTACAAGGAGGAGTTTCAACAAAACTGCACTCTTCATTTACAGTTTCCCTCTCTGCCTGAAGTGTGCATTCATTGTAAAACTTCCCTACATAAAATGCTCATTTATAGAGAGTTTATCCCTTGGCATAAAGTGTCAGTTTACAGCAAATCTCCTGGCATGCACACGTAATAACCCATGCAAGTTATTGTATGTGGGCAAGTTATACAGGCAATTTATTATAAATTGACAATTTCCACAGGAGGTTTGCTGCAAATAGACCATTTATACAGGAGCAATTCACTTTACTGGGGTGCTTATGGGAAGAATGTTTTATAAATGGGCACTCAATATAAAGTGAACTCACTGTGAATAGATACTTTATATGGCATGGAGATTCACTTATTCAGTATACTATACAGGGGTACACAGAGATATTTTATTGAAGGAAGCCTCACAATCAGCAGACACACCCTATCCAAATTAAGCAGGGAGGCTCAATATAAACATGCTATTTTATACAGGGAGATACACTGTCAAGATGCATTTTAAGAAAATGTTTCATTGAGAGGAGGTTTACTGTAAATAAACAGTGCAAATCAAACTCACTGCTAAGTGGGCACTGAATAGGAAGATTCAATAATTCAACATTTTCAATAGGGATTCACCCATAGTGAGCCTTTACACGGGAAATTCACATAAACAGGGACTTAACACAGAAGAAAAGCTCAGTGTAAATGGATACTTACACATGGGATTTCCAATTTACATTCTGTTGCCAGAAGATTCAATGTGGCACTGGGATTCGCAGTTAACACGATAGAGAATCAACTGTAGCGGACTGTATGGACAGCTGTTTTCTTTAGTTATATGGGAGAGAGGGAATCGGTTTATTGTACATGGGTTGCCAACTTCATTGTAAATGGACTCTTCTTATAACAGGCAGATTCACTGAATTGGCACATTATTTAAGGGGATTTACTGTGAATAAGCTTTATACAAGGAGCTGACCTTTAATAGAATATTTTGCAGTTGTGGATTACTGTAAACACAGAATATGAAAGAGACTCCCTGTAAGTAGACACTTTATGCCGAAGGATTTACTTTAGTCCAGGATGTCCCAGATATGCCACCTGAACTTCAGCAAATTAACGCATAAAAGCCTGCTGACCTGCTCTCCTTTAACAGTTATCCACCCACTTCTGTTTCCAGTTATAAATTGCATGCTGCTGTCTGAATTTGGAGAGGCCAGGATTCTGAAAAATCTGTTCCCTGATCTGCCAAGTTTAAACAAGTGCATTCTGTAGTATTAAAATATATAAAGAAAGCAAATTAATTTAGCAGACCTGCCAAATTCAACAGCTTA
The DNA here is from genome assembly GCF_965287045.1 of Carcharhinus amblyrhynchos. NCBI lineage: Eukaryota > Metazoa > Chordata > Chondrichthyes > Carcharhiniformes > Carcharhinidae > Carcharhinus > Carcharhinus amblyrhynchos. The sequence goes on along the minus strand of NC_137326.1, from coordinate 93,703,344 downwards.
AATTGATAAGGGATACCTTTATACATTCCAACGTTAAAAAAAAGCGTAATTAAATTTAAGTCAGAATCTTAACTGGAGATAAGCTTTTGTGAGTCCATTTAACTACACAAGATTTTAATTTAGTCGAGATTATCAGTTCGGACAATGGTTTTGCATCAGCCAAAACATCTCCCCCGCTCAGTCTGCAAACATGATCCCGAGCTTCCTGTCGCCTGTCAAAGGTGATAGCATTGCCATTTTTACACATGGTTCAAAGAAACAAAGTAGTACACCAAGCCAGAATGTTTGGATTCCACTCCTTTTATGGAGAGCTCATTGTAAATGGGCATGTTTTGTACAGATTATACATATTGACTAAAAATGAGTGGAAGCTTCATTCAGACCAAAGAATTTGTAGAGGGAGAATCACCATGAATGAACAATTTACATTGGGCTAAAATCAGAGAACGCTGGAAACACTTGGCAGGTCATACCCCAGAGGATGCACTGCCAGAGTGCTCGCAAGTCCCAATGCAAGAACTCTATGTGAATTGCCTGGAAATTTCAACTTCTGATGGGCAATTCTCCTGCTTCTCTGGGGACCTCCAAAAAAGTTTTCTACCCTTGAGTTAGAGTTGAAGACTTCAGAGGGTTCTGACTTACTTACCTGGATAGTTATCCAGGAAATATTAGGAAAAAATTGAGTCTAACCTCTGGGAAACTGGACAGCTGGCCCCAAAGCCCAAATGCCCTTCACGGCTCCCTCCCCTCCCCAACCCTCCAACTCACCTTGACCTAACCTAACAACCATGCTGCCACCCTACCCACCCTGCTACCTGACCCACTTAACTTCATTCACACTCATTCACTAACACATTGAAAGGTTATTTAAATGTCCAAATGTTTTTCAGCTAGTGCTATTAAAGAGGGGCATAGCTTGGCTTCCCCTGATTATTCTGCATCATGAGGAAGGGCTCCAAGAATAAGTACGCTTCACATTTCTGAAGAGGCCAAGTTTGGAAGTCCAAGCTAGAAATGCACAGTTCCATTTTAGTGCAAAAATAAACAGGAGTGGGATAGCAAACCAACAGTGAATGCCACTCCTCAGAAAATTTGGCCCAAGGTTTCAGGTTTGTGATCTCTCATCAGAACTGGCAGTTGTTAAAAAATATAATAGGTCTTGAGCAAATGGAAGATGTTGAAGGGAGATGCAAGTGGGAAGAAGAACAGAAGGGAAAATCTGTAATAGATTGAAGGCAAGAGAGATTCAGTGACACAAGGTTTCATGGTGCAAGATCTAAAGGAATGGTAACACGTCAAGTAATGTCCTTTAGAGGAGGTGTGAATGGCAACAAATTGAATAACTGTTGGTTGAAAGGAAATTGACGAAAATCAGAGCGAATCAAGCACAACAGAAACAGCAAAGAAAATTAAAAGACAGAAGGTATGCTGACATTATAATCTAATAATGTTGAAATGAACATTGAGTCCAGAAGACTGCGAAGTGCCCAAAGGATGAGATACTGTTCATTGAACTTGTGCTGAGCTTCACTGCAACAATACAGCAGTCATGATGTGGATGTGCCGGCGTTGGACTGGGGTAAACATGGTAAAAAGTCTGACAACACCAGGTTTTAGTCCAACCGATTTATTTGATAGTAAACGCACAAGCTTTCGAGGTTTCCCTCTTCGTCAGGTGAATGGAGAGTTCTGGCCTCAGACAGAGCATATAAAGCACAGACAGTTTAGAGATTACTGATTAGAATGCGAATCTTTACACCTAACCTGCTGTTCAAGTCCTAAAGTGGCCGACAATGTGAGTGGAAGGAGCACTGATCACAGGTTAAAGAGATGTGTATTGTCTCCAGACAGCACAGTCAGTTCTGGTGATGAGGCATTCTGCCAGATGACACTGACAGTCTGCTCAGGGAACCATCCGACAGGATCCGCCGTCTCCTTTTCTCTCAGGGCCCCAAGGACGTTATGCGCTGACCACTGCTTAATCGCCGTGTGGTCAAAGGTGTGTTTGCAGAAAAATTTCTCCACGAAGGACAGGTGCTGCAGTACGGTCCAACTACTCGGAGCGTTCCGCGGCAGTGTGGCCAGACCCATCCTTCGCAACACTCGGGACAGGTAGAACCTCAAAAAAAAGTGGCACTTGCTGTTAGTGTACCGAGGATCTATGCACAGCTTGATGCAGCTGCACACAAAGGTAGCCATCAGGATGAGGGCAGCGTCGGGAACGTTTTTCCCTCCATTCTCTGGAGATTTGTGCATCGCTTCCCTCCGGACGCGATCCATCTTTGATGTCCAGATAAACTTGAAGATGGCCCGCGTCACTGTGCTGTCTGGAGACAATACACATCTCTTTAACCTGTGATCAGTGCTCCTTCCACTCACATTGTCGGCCACTTTAGGACTTGAACAGCAGGTTAGGTGTAAAGATTCGCATTCTAATCAGTAATCTCTAAACTGTCTGTGCTTTATATGCTCTGTCTGAGGCCAGAACTCTCCATTCACCTGTCGAAGAGGGAAACCTCGAAAGCTTGTGCGTTTACTATCAAATAAATCGGTTGGACTAAAACCTGGTGTTGTCAGACTTTTTACAATACAGCAGGCCAAGGAAAGAAAGGTTAAAGTAAGAGCAAGGTGGAGAATTAAAATGGCAGGCAACAGGAAGCTCAGTGTCATGTTGGTTGACTGAACAGAGGTGATCTGTGGAGCAGTCATCCAGACTATGTTGGTGTCCCCAAAGTAAAGGATGATCAATGAATACTGTAGACTAAATTGAAAGAAGCACAAAGTAAATCACTCTTTCACCTGAAAGGATTGTATGGGGCTTTGGAAAGTGAGAAGGGAGGAGGTAAAGTGGTAGATGTTGCATCTCCTGCAGTTGTGTAGAAATATATTTAAGAAGACATGATCTATATCCCTGCTGTTTTTAAAAATCCATTCTAACTCCTTGTCCATAAGATTTATTAACAATGCAATAAATATTTTACTCACAGAGGGGACATACAAGTAAATAACTAATTGTCCCGTAATGGATAGTTTAAAAATCCTGGGACTCGTTATTGACCAGAAACAGGACTTGAGATTTTGTATTGGGGCCTCAATGTCAGCATTAAATGGGGGTCTCAACCTGACACAGGGTGGAGATAAGTAACCCAGCAGTGGTTTTTCCAGAATTGGCCATCAAAGGATGGTGGGTGGATTTTCAAAGCTGGAGGACCAATTGGACACAATAATGGGAGACTGTGGGGTAGCAGTAATGTCACTGGGCGAGTAATACAGAAGGCCAAGATGGGAACATGTGTCCACCATGGCTTCTGTTTGAATTTAAATTCAATAAATATATCTAGAATTGAAAGCTAGTCTGGGAAATAACGACCATTAAGGTATCATTGATATTTCACTGATGTCCTCTGGGGAGGAAATCTGCCAGCTGTACCCAGCGAGATCGACATATGACTCCAAATCCATAGGTCAACTGTAAACTGTCCTCTGAAATGGCCCAGCAAGCCATTTATTTCAAATGCAAATAGATTTGGGCAATAAATGCTGGCCTTGAAAGAACAAAGTAAATAAAGTAGTAGTAGGCTGCCTCTTCAGTTAAGATGGAGAGAGGGGGGCTCAGAATGGAAAAAAGAATGCCTCAGAACGGAGGTTACCTCTCCCTAATTTTTTAAACTTTTACATAAAAAAATAGGCACAGCAGCTGGGCCACCATTATAGAGGAAGGCTTCGGGCTGCAGCTAGACAAATGGGATGTCAAAGCCTACCTGAAAAGTAGTCCCTCTCCTCACTGCCAGTCTAGCACCAGGAGGATGTCAATAGGCAATTGACCTAGTATCCAATGCCTTAGATGGCTGGGGTGGATGTCGGAACCAGCCTCTGTCAATAGCCTTTATTGGATTTTCGTTCCGATTAATTATCTGCTTACCACTTGCCTATAGGTAGCCCTATCATTTTCCACCCCAGCTAACCTCCAGGAAAATAGCTCAGAGACAGGATGATGCTGGCAAGCTGAAACACCAACCAGCAGCGCAAATCTTCGCGCCCAATCAGGGGCTAAAAATACTACCTGGGTTCCCTTTGGGGCAAGTCTCAATATGGAAATATGAAAAAATCTAGCCCTTCAGTTTCAAGTTAGTGAATCTGGAATAAGTATTCCTGGACTCTATCTGATTATTGATGCAGGGTGAACATAAGTGTAAATGATGCTTGCTTACTTTAAGAAAAGAATTATCAGTTTGTTTAGGTTGGCAGGCATTTCTTTGAATCATGATGAATTTTAACTAGTTTATAACTGGAATCACTGCAGTCTTCAAAATTCTAAATAATTATGGAATGATTACTCACATTTAGCCATGGTGCTATGCCAGCTTTTTAGCAAGACGATCCAATTAATCCCACATCCATGCTCTTTCTCTGTATTCCACAGCTTTTTCTTTTCTACTGAGTATTTATCAATCTGTTTTGAATATTACTATTAAAGCTCTCTACACCACCGTTCGAGCAATGCATTCCAGATTACAGCGACTCACTGTATAAAAATTATTTCCTCATGGCGCCTCTGGTTCCTTTGCCAATCTCTTTAAATCTTTGTCCTCCGCTTCTGAGTTTTCTGTCATGCAGAAACAGCTTCACCTTATTTATTGTCTCAAAACCATTCATGATTTTAAATGCTTCCGTTAAATTTCCCCCTTAGGCTTCCCTGCTCCAGAGAAAACAACCCCAGCTTCTCCAATCTCTCCGCATAACTGATATCTCTCATGCCTGGTACCATCATAGTAAGTCTCTTCTATACCCTTTCCAAGGCTTTGACATCCTTCCTGCCCAAAATTAACGTAATGACCCCAGCCCACACTTTCACTGCAGAACGTAGCTGTGATGATTTTCAAATTGTTGCTCAATATAGTTTAATTTTAAATGTACAAATGTTACAAAATTCCTGTATACTGTACCAGATCACGGGCCTTGGGGGGGGGGGTAAATTTAAACTGTAGATATAAATACTGGACAAAAATAACTATCTTTCTGGACATTGAAGGGAGTGCAACCAAATGGATACCTAGCTTGAAAACATCTAAGCTGTGAGGCGACACTAAAAATTCTGAGATTGTTGAACATGAAGTCGAGAAGACTTGGGAAGATGTTCAATTGTTCAGGATTCTGTATGGGGTTAAACAATTGTCAACACTCATGGAGGCACAAAACTTGTCAGCAGCCAGTAGTCCATCTATTATACACCGGCCTGCTTTTCCTTTCTCATAAAGTCAAAGGAAACCAGGCAGGATTATAATCGTGGTAAAGGCTGCTGCTTTGAAAGGTGCTGTTGAAGGACTCTTGCTGAGTTTTTTTTTATTAGTGTCACAAGTAGGCTTACATTAAAACTGCAATGAAGTTACTGTGAAAATCCCCTCATCATCACATTCTTGCACCTGCTCAGGTACACTGAAGGAGAATTTAACATGGCCAATGCACTTAACCAGCACGTCTTTCGGACTTTGGGAGGAAACCGGAGCACCCAGACGAAACCCATGGACACACAGGGAGAACATGTAGACTCTGCACAGACAGCGACCCAAGCCAGAAATTGAACCCATGTCCCTTTGTGCCACCGTGCCGCCCTTGTTGCTGCAACAGTTAGATTCTCTTGTTGGAGGTGGTATTTGCATGGCACTTGTTTGGTGTGATAGTAACTAGTCATTTATCAACTGAAGCCTGAATGTTGTCCAGATCTTGTTGCATACAGAAACTGACTACTCCAGTATCTGACAAGTCATGAACATAAGAACAACATAAGAACATAAGAAATAGGAGCAGGAGTAGGCCATCTAGCCCTTCGAGCCTGCCCCGCCATTCAATAAGATCATGGCTGATCTGTCGTGGCTCAGTTCCACTTTCCCGCCCTCTCCCCATAACCCTTAATCCCCTCTTTTATCAAGAACCCATCAACCCGCTTCTTAAAAATATTTAGCGAGGCAGCCTCCACCACTTCAACGGGCAGAGAATTCCAGAGATTCACCACCCTTTGAGTGAAGAAGTTCCTCCTCAACTCCGTTCTAAACCGCCTCCCCTTTATCTTGAGGCTGTGCCCCCTAGTCCTACTGTCTTTTTTGAGCGGGAAGAGTCTCTCCACCTCTATCCTATCCATCCCATTCATCATCTTATACGTCTCAATGAGATCTCCCCTCATTCTTCTAAACTCTAACGAGTACAAGCCTAGTTTATTCAGCCTCTCCTCATAGCTCAACCCCCTCAACTCCGGTATCAGCCTAGTAAACCTCCTCTGCACTCCCTCCAGGGCCAAAATATCCTTGCGCAGGTGCGGCGCCCAAAACTGCACACAGTACTCCAGCTGCGGCCTCACCAATGCCCTATACAGCTGCAGCAAGACCTCCCTACTTTTATATTCAATCCCCCTCGCTATGAAGGCCAGCATCCCATTCGCCTTCCTGACCACCTGCTGCACCTGCAAGCTGGGTTTTTGCGACTCATGCACAAGGACAATACTGAACATTGTGCAATCATCCACAAACATCCCCAATTCTGATCTTAGGATAGAGAGAAGGCTATCGATGAAGCAGCTGAAGATGTTTGGGCCTAGGACACTACCTTGATGGAGTCCTAGGTCTGTGATGACACGCCCAACAACAACAACTATCTTCCTTTTTGCTAGATATGATTCCAACAGTGAAGAGTTTTCTACACAATTGTCATTGACAAATTTGGCTCGAGCTCTTTGATGCCATACTCGACCAAATGCTGCCTTGATGTCCAGGGCAGTCACTCTCACCTCACCTTGAGTTCAGTTCTTTTGTCCATTCTTGAACCAAAGCTGTAATGAGATCAGGAGCTGAGCGACACTGGCAAAACCCAAAGTGAGCATCAGCGAACAGATTATTGTAGTAAGTGTCATTTGAAATTGCTGTCAAGGACATCTACCATCATGTTACTGATGATCAAGGGTAAACTGATAGGGCAGTAATTAGCCTGGGAATAGACCTGATTTTCGTGGACAAGAAATAGTGGGAAAATTTCCACATTGCTGGGTAGATGCTAGTGTTGTGGCTGTACTGGAACAGTTGACTCATGGGACAGCTAATAATCTTGAACACAGTCTTCAGTATATGGCTTGAATGTTGTCAGGGCCTATAACCTTTGCAGTACACAGTGCCTTCAGTCATTTCTTGATATCACATGGAGTGAATCAAATTGGCTGAAAACCAGCATCTGTGACCTCAAGAGGATTCCCAGAATTCTCCTGCACATCACTGCTCAGAATAACTCACTTCACAGTTCCATTCATTCCTCTCTCTCCAGGTACCTCTCATTCCCATCAACAGCCAATATTTCATTCACTCTCCTCCTATCCCTCTCTCATTTCCAAGTCTCACAGTCACCCTCAGCAAATATTTTTCTTCCCTGCTATCTACACAAGCCATTTCCAACACTCAATTCTCCTATTTCTCTCCTTACAGAGGAAGAGAGCACAGAACTAAGGAGACCTTGTTCCAGGAGGCTGCAGAAGTCAGCAACAACCTACAGTGAAAACCTGAGCCTCCTATGGCACTGATGCTCATGTATGTCAGGACTGCTGATCCCCCTGTGCTGAGGGTCTCGCCTCCTTTGAACTAAATCTGTGTCCACTCCCTTCTTCCTGTGGCAGGTGAGAAGGAGGTTGACATGACCATTGCGGTGTTCTTCTTGTTCCTCCTCAGAGGTGCAAGGTAGAATTGCGGATGTTGTTTCTATTCCATGACAAGGGCTGGCAACAGACAAGTGCAGCTGAAGGCGAGTGAAATACAATTTGGGTAAACTGACTTCTGAGAAGCAGGTAATCACGTATCGAGCACTGAAGACACTCACTGAGTAGGACTGCTATGAGCAGCAACCACACATCTGGCCATGGATGGAACTTTTCAGCTTGTTTAATAAAAGGCTCCCCAGCCTGTCAATTTCACTCAAGTAGTAGTCCCCACATGCATTCACTTCATTAACCCTGCCAAATTGTTGACAATCCTAGAAACAGGTCTACTGGCTGTTAAAGCCAAAATCCATGATTAAAAAAGTACTATTTGTCTATAACATGTTACCCAAAAGCTGCAAGGAGATTCCAGGCTCACTTGCGAAACTTTCCAGGTGAAACCAGGTTAAGGATCCCAAGTTAAGGTCACTTTTAGGAGACTTAACTATTTGCATGCACCCAAACTTGTCTCCCCATGTCTGTTCCAATTCCCACTAGTCCGAAAGACATGCTGGTTAGGTGCATTGGCCGTATTAAATTCTCCCTCAGTGTACCCGAACAGATGCCGGAGTGTGGCGACTAGGGGATTTTCAAAGTAACTTCATTGCAGTATTAATGTAAGCCTACTTGTGACAATAATAAATAAACTTAAACTTACATCTTTCCACTGCTGGATGTGTTAGTTTGCATTGCTATGGTTGCAGGGCAGCACGATGGCACATTGGTTAGTACTGCTGCCTTGCAGTGCCAGGGGCTCAGGTTCAATTCTGGCCTCGGGTCACTGCTTGAGTGAAATTTGCACATTTTCCCCGTGTCTGTGTGAGTTTCCTCCAGGTGCTCTGGTGTCCTCCCACAGCCCAAAGATGTGCGGGTTAGGTGGATTGGCCATGCTAAATTGACCCTAGTGTCTAGGGGATTAGCAGGGTAAATATGTGAGGTTACAGGAGTAGGGCCTAGGTGGGATTATGGTCAGTGCAGATTCGATGGGCCAAATGGCCTCCTTGTGTATTGTGGGGATTCTATGATTCTGTGAACATGTAATATCTTCTGATAACATAATAGTAAAAGGGTCCTTCAAATCACTGTTAAATTCTTGATTTATGATATTTAAGATCCTATTCTCTGATTTGAAAGGCTATTGATAGTGATGTAGCAATCCTGCATAAAAGTGTAACTGTATGTGTACATTTTTGTGAAATCAATAAAAAGGTAAAGCAATACTGTTTGTTTTTTTTTCTTTTAAAATGCAGCTACAGAAGTTTTTATTAATGTCCTGTACTTTCTATCTATTTTGTTGAGATGATAGTTACTGATTTCAAGATTTGGCAAATTGCCAATGCATAGTCATTTGGCAGCAATACTCAAATGTATACATGTTGCATTGGCACTCAGTTAAAATGTGATTATATTCACAGATATTAATGCAACTGTCCAGTTCAGTTCCTCTAGGGCAGTAATAGTATTGTCACTAGACTAGGAATCCAGACACTGGGTTTTGAATTCCACCAAATGTGAATTCCACCAAAGAAAATCAAGAATTGAAACTTCAGTGTTGACATGAAACCACAACAATGGATCTTAAATGTCTCCTGAAATGGCTTAGCCAGCCATTCAGTTCAAGGGCAATCAGAGACGGGGAATAAATGCTGACCCAGCCAGCGATGCCCACACCCCATGAATAAATAAAAAAAGTTCTCAATGTTGTATCAACACTTTCAGAACAAAAATATTATAAATGTCAACAAAAATTGAGACATCAAAAAGGTACATTCAACAATTAGATTTTTGCATGATTACCACTGTATTTGCTTCAAAACATTTTTGAACTAAAACAAATTCTAAGCAGTTTAGATATCTCGTTTTCACAGCCATGGTTATTGCATCAAGTATTTACAATAGCATGCATGTATTATTTTGTTCCTGGTCTTGGGAAATTTACCCTCCTAAAAAGAGCCAGCATTCAATCTGATCAAATACAAATTTAACACACTTAACTGATGAGTATGCAAGTTACATTAATCCTGGAATTACTTTACTGGATTTATTCTATTGATTATCAAATTTCAGAAGTTTTGACCAGTGGCCTTGTGATTTTTTTTACAAAGTTACTGCAAAGTTATGGATTGCTACAGAATGCATCAGCAAACTTTAGAAGGCTATCTGGACTGTGTACACCTGAGAATGTATAATGTAGTACATCACTACATTATGCATTCTCAGGTGTACACAGTCCATACCCAAACTGATTTGCAGTTATTCAACACTCAGACAGTATCTGGCAAACTACATTGGCTTCACTTAATCAGCACCTATTCTGTTTAGAAACAAATCATTTGTATTTTAGTTTTGGAAGAGGATTTTGACTATTGTATTTCTTCTTTGATGAAGTACAACTATAATGTAACTCACAATTACTTCTCCTCAGCATATTCCTGCACAAGCATGCCATAGTTACAAATTAGAAAGTGAACATATTACTTCTGATCATAATTTTAGTAAATGGTGCAGCCAATTGTTAAAGTTCAATATAGCAGTCATTGTTTAAGAAAATAAGTCAAATCTATTTGAACATCAATCAGAAATTTCCTATGAAATATATTCATTTTTAAAGTCACTGAACATTATTAATATAACATTATAAACATGAAGTATTAGAAGTAACTTTGTCAAATTTAACCATCAAAAGAACACTAACAAGCTCATTAATGTATCCATGATATTACTTCATAGTAAGGCTTACTGAAGCTTCTTTTTGTGGAGAGAACCCTGCTTCAGAGTAATGAAACTGGGGGAAAGTAGGAAAGACAGCAATTAGCAAAGGGATCAAGAATAGGGAAGCAATAACACTCCATGGGATTACAAATTCCTCACTATAGGAACAAATAAAAAAGGGAGGGGAAACATAAGTACCACCACTGGACAAACCGTGAAGTTTAATTAAACAAGGAATTATGGAATTAGAAGCAGTTCTTTCTACTCTGACCTTTACTGTGACTTCAGGAAATATTTGCCTTTGTTCGGACGGTGATATATGAACACTTCAGGCCATTATCACAGGGAACTAAACACAGCATGGCATTCAGGTACATAGCACTTCATCGAGATTTCTTTCACTTCACACAAATTGGCTGATTATGGAACTGCAGCAATTGATATGAACACAAATATGAGTTAACAACTACATAAGCAGTGAGCTTTCAAATTATAATTTAAGGGTTGCCTCAAATTTTGAATATTTAATCTTTCACCTAGAAACAAGGCTATTCCTGAGCAAAGTTCAGAGAAGTCAAAGGAATCAATGGTTCTCAGTGAAAGAAAAGGACGCCAATCTGTTATTTTTGTGTGTTTAGTTTACTTTAGTTTATTTATTAGTCACAAGTAGGTTTACACTGACATTGCAATGAAAATCCTCTAGTCACCACACTCTAGCACCTGTTCTGGTACACTGAGGGAGGATTCAGCATGGCCAATGCACCTAACCAGCATATCTTTTGGGGGAAAACTGAAACACTCAGCAGAAATCCACACAGACACGAGGAGAATGTGCAGACTCCACGCAGACAGTCATCCAAGCTGGGAATTGAACCTGTGTCCCTGGAGCAGTGCTAACCACTGTGCATTATTCCCCCATCTCACACTGTTTCTTCCACAATCATTATTAGGGCTGATGATACTTGCAGTAAATGAATCTTGACAACATAAAATTAAAAAAACAAAATTCAATGAATTCTATTTGTTGCACCCTTTCAATTATTAAAGACTGAATCAATAAAACAAGAGAAGCACAGTCTAAACATATTGCATTATCACCTGGCTACAGTATCCCACTATTAAATTGCCTCAATAAAATACATTAATCAACTAGGAGAATAAGCTATGATATTAAACAATTATCCCATGACAAAATTACTTGCCAACATCTTTAGGTATTGATCATTACACAGTTCCCATTGAAATCCCAGATTTATACTTACAATTTACGCACTTAGACTGAGCAATATTGGTGGAGGTGAGCCTTTGGTCACCTGGTATTTGCATGATTTACGCTTCGCATGAGTTCTCAGTTGAAAAGGGCCAGAAAAACTGTGGAACTTCAGCCCTGCAACCTGGAATCATGTGAACAGAATGTGGCATTTCACTATCAAAACTAGGTGCTCGCGAACTCATTCGGGAGTAGAGCTCTTGGGCCACAAAGTAATTCAATCCATTTATTTGTTCTGTGAATGCCTTTGAATTTCTGTACAAAATGATTGCTATTTCCAGACATATTTATTTCTGATCTAAAACTCATTCGAGTCTTTCTTTGTTGGCACATGCTGGATTTAATAGATATTACCAGTCCTGTGCCTATAGGTCCTTTGATGAAAGTGAGGATTTCATCTTAATCAGAGACCTTTTTAGCTAACTTAAATTACTAATGTTATCTTCTGAATAAATGGTACAAATAAAAAAAACTCCAAATTTGAATATTCTTGAAAACTGATTACAGCAGCTGGTAACTCAGATAATTTTCAACTGGTGATCAAGATCAGCATAGTGAAAGAATTTCAAATTCAGAATTCTATGACTCAAGTTATACCAAGAAAGATTTGTTTATGCAGTTCATTGACACAGATGATGAAAGGATTGGCTGCACCATGTTTTAAAGTTTAAAGTTTATTTATTAGTGTCACAAGTAGGCTTATATTACCACAGCAATGAAGTTACTGTGAAATTCCCCTAGTCGCCACACTCCAGTACCTGTCCGGATACACTGAGTGAGAATTTAGCATGGTCAATGCACCTAACCAGCACGTCTTTCGGATTGTGGGGAGAAATTGGAGAAAATTCACGCAGACATGGGGAGAACATGCAGATTCTGCACAGGCAGTGACCCAAACCGGGAATCGAACCTCCAGGTCTCAGTACTTTCACTATTATGCTCCACCATCACATTGCCTTTCCAGGAAATTTCAATATAAATTCTCAACAGGATGTTAGATACACAAACAACAAAATTTGCTACACACAATACGAGTATGCTAATCGAGGAAATTCTGGCCCATTGTAGTTAAAATGTTTCAGCCACACTCATTTGTGTTTGAAGCTACAGAAAGATTATCCACATGGAGTAAGCCTTTGGCTTTGTGGTAGCAATCTGCTTCTGAATCAGAAGGTGAAGGGTTCAAAACCCATTTCAGGCTGGAGACAGAATTCTGGGTTAATGTCCAGTGCCATCCAATGGGTGCCGGTAATTCCCCTTTACCACCGTATGGAATCCCAAACACTACCTGCTGATGTAAAGATGAGTTATGGCTCAGCATTCACACTGTGGCTTGTCAGACTGTTTATTAATCAGCCTGCAAATCCCTCCATTACTCCACGCTATTGTCCAAGGGAAGCAAGTTAAGATTTTTTAAAAATGACATCTTCTGTATTTCCACAGCTGCTGCAGCTTTCAGTTAGTTGTGCCATTCTTAAAATAACAAAACAAACTTCAAACAAGATACTCAGTGCCTACTCATGAAGTATGATTTAATCTAACTCGTGGACTTGATTCTTTCCCTTTGATATGCAAGACTAACCCAGTTAGGCACATGGTGGGGACTAAAATTTATATTTTGTGGCTTTCCATTGGGCTGTCTGGTTTATCACAATCATTGTGCTTTGTGAATCTTTTTGTCCAGTTTTAGTTTCTTGTGACTGATTATCAAATATAAATTCAAAACCTAAAAGGCTTTGCTCACTAACAATAAATTTAATTTAATAAATGTTTTTTTAACAATCCAACAAACACAAGGTAGTACAATATTTGCAGCTGAAAATGCTGCAAATAAATTGCAGCGTGCCACCAGCCACCTGTTCCCTAAACTAAACCAAACTTCTCATTCTAAAGAACCAGAACTATCATTTTTACTTGCTTGAAAACTAGGCATGCTTTAGTAACTCTGATACCCCATCACTGGATCAGAGTTAATGACAAATGACACTTTCCTCTTTGTGGTTCTCAGGATTTTTTGTTGACATATTTGGCTCCTTTTGTTGGGGCCTAAGAAGTGGCCTATGGCAGAAGCCTATTCTGCCAATTTCCACGCTCCATCTGTGGTATACATCAACAGGCCCTTCCTCACAGTCAGCATTCTGACACCTGCCTGGCACAAAGAGACACTTAAGAGGAATGGAGTAGAGCAGTTGAGGGCTGGAGAAGGAAACTCGGCAGGGGTTAATCCAGCTCTCTGTTTTAGGAGCCTGTAGCACCTGGAGGTACTCCTGTCATACAATGTTTCTATACATTAAGCAACTTATTGTATTAAACCTGATCGGCAGTAAATGTTAGTTTAATATGTTACTGGAAACAACATGTATGCACTGCAAAAGGTTCTTTTTTAAGAAGGTGAATAATCTTTTAACTTGTAACATAGCAAAGGTTTAATTTTTTGTTGTCTATTATTTGGTCTTCTGTTATTTTGTGAGGGGGAAGAGCAGCAGCTTGATATAATCTATTGGTGTGCTTTCAAGCTTTTTTAGGCGAGTTTCTCTTCCATGAAGATGCATTTAATTCCTGCCATCCCCCCAACCAACTTTCCCCTCCTCCATTTTCCTGACTCTCAGCTCCACAGCAAGGGGTCATTGATAACAAAATAAGCCCCTGACAGCTCTGTGCTAACCAAAATGGTACAAATAAACTCTGACATGCAACAACTCCCACAGTGGTTTTGCTGTGGGTGGAGAATACAGATTAAATATGAATATAGTAAACAGCAGGAGACAAGTTCAGAAGGTCTAAAGTCAGCCAGGAGCTCCCCTCAAGCTTTTTGCCTTATTACTGCATACAGGTTGATGGTTAACTGAGAACAAACATTTTTTAAACCAATTTCAATGATTAAATCCAAGTGCATGTTACTAAAGAGTGCCTTCATCTTTAACCTATGTCCGTGAAAGACCTTTTTGGTGCTGTCTGTTTCATGCTGACTGCTCTTTGGAAGTGTACATGATTAAAAGCACCCACATATTTAATTCAAGAGAATTCACTTCCAATCAGATAATTTTAACAAATTACTTTACAGCACAGTTGTATTTCTTTGGGAAACTCAAAATATTGCAGAACTGTATGTGATGTTACTGTGACTATATTTTGACAGACATGCAGTTTCTTTTTAAAAGTCCATCCAATTGTGTAAAATGATATCAGCCAAAAAACTACCTAGGTTTACCACCTTCAGCTGTCTTTTTGACATTCTGTTTAAATGTAAATTCATTTCTATCTCTTGAATTAAGATGGTCAAGATGTAAGGATTTTTCAGAAAAAGATTCAGGAGCAATAGAAAATCACCATTTCAAAGTTTATATTGCATCAAACGAAAAAATTTCAAATTACATCTTCATTTATCTACGTGTAACACCTCAAAAAGCAAACTTTTAAAATCATTTTAACCAAATATATTAACCCTAGCAAACACAGTTAAACAAGTATGCTTAGAATATGGCACTTGTATCTTTGTGAAGAAAATCCAACCCGATCAATACAATTAGAAACAGTTGCTTGCATTGTGAGGTGTAGTGCTGGCAAAGGAAACATCGAAGATAAAGGCAGCAGTCATTTTCGTTTATATAACTATCAAGCGAAGGGCCTTTACAGACCATATGTGCTCCAAGCAGTGTTCCTATCATAGGCCGGCCACGAAGTCTTTTGGGAGCTGTTAATGAACTGGGTAATTGAGCTGTCGACATGTGTTACCAAAACAAAACAAAAGGGAAAAAAGACAAATGAACAATTTATTTGCAGATCAGACCAGTTTAGCTTCTCAGCAAATGGGACAAAGTGATTGACTGAGTACATATAACAGTACATTGAAGTAAAGCAGATGTACTCATGGCAATGATGGGATGACAGCTTCTGGCCCATCTGTGCCTATCGTTCTGCTGGTATGACTACGTGATCTACTAAAGAGATTCATTTTACACCTGCCTAAATTGTCTGTAAAATAGATAAATCATTAGCAAAACTACTTTATATAGACCACAATAAAGACCATCAACTATTAACTGAAGATCTATCATCTCCACTGTCCAATACATGCAAAATAATTAAAATTGGACTTTTTAGGATCATTGCACTTTATGTCATGCATCCAGTTCCTAATCATATGTTAGTTTAAAGTTAAACTCATTAAGATTAATTCAAGAGTAACCAAACATCAGTGGGGGGGGGGGAATAGTATTTTGGCTAGGGATAAAATTTGTCAATTCTTCACGCCTTCATCACTGAAAGAAACTCATCCTCCAATATATGGAGAATGGCTATTTAAAAGGAAGGTGTATCAGAGAAGTTTATCTACCAAATTCCAAATTTAAGATACTGAACATTTTTTAAACAGAGCTGTCTTATAAACCATTTTGTTCAAATAACTGCATAATTACTTTTAAATTCAAACTATTTCTGTAGGAAGTTGAAAAAGCGTGCTGGGTTTCAGAATTTGTAAATTTAAGTAAATTCATGGCTACAGTAGACAGAGAGGATTTGATTATTGACCCTTTATCCTTAACCAAGTTACTCCTCTCCACTAGGACCCAATTTACTTTTGAAACTATTGAGCCATTGTTACCAAAATGTTTTAAATTAAAACAGTAGTATAAAGTTTATTCAACTGCATCTAATTGTTACCTTTCATGGTCAACTTTTAAAAAAGTGAATCAATTGGTAAGCACGATTCCTAATGGATACGATCACAATAATAATCATAGTCACATGTGGAGTTGGGACACATGTTTCACTAGTGTGAAACCAGGAACAAATTTCCAATTGGCATCACCCCAGGAAAGTTTGTTTTTGTCATGCCAGAAAACAGAACAATTAGAAAAAGCCATGTTGAAAAGCATAAAATGGGCACTTTTATGGCCACTAGGGGCCATATGAATGTTGAATTTTAATTACTTAAAACATGCAAAACTGATCCCTCTAATGACACCATAGAATTCTGTTTCATTATGACACTGATTCCAACCTTTTCCCCTTGTTCTTTGATTTTGTATTCTGATGTGAATTAATGAACCGTGAAAACATTTACTTTTTAAACGTAGGAACACTGAATATTTCTCTTGCTGTGGAAACTGCAAATCTACCATGAAAGTTCTGTATGCTGGCCTGGGGTGCTAACATCAAAAACAGCTTCCCCACAGTTTGTACGCTCTAACTATGGAAGTAATTGCGTTGTTATCCACACTCTTCACACAAAGAATCTGCTTATTACAGTGTTATAACTGTTGATTGTAATTACAGAAATCTCATAGAGTACATTTCAAGGATTAAATTCTGGCAGGCCCTGATTTACACTGTCAGTTTAAAGTAAATGATCAGCTAATTAAAACTCAAACAGGGAAACACTAGTAGACATTGACCTTATGATAAACTTTGACCTGGCAGTATGTTACAAATGTGCCTTCCTAAGTTGTGCTGAAAGATTTCCTGCCTTCAATTTGGATGAGCAAGTTGCCTCCATTTCATCCTGGAATTAAAATTGATTTTTTTATATTTTAATGCTATTTCTTCTCATATGTAAGAATTTAATAATTCTTTGCTCATAATTCTTTGTGAGAGCATCAGAAGATTAAAAGTTATCTAAATTAACGAGTTTCATTGTATGTTGTGTTAAGATGGAACAATTTAAAACTTAGCAATATTACTCTTAGGGCATTGCATAAGTATCTTTAAAAAATGTTAATGTGACTAAGTAATTTCTTTTTTCTATTCCCTATTTCTTTTTTGCTTTTGTTTACTTTACTTGAAAGGAAGAATAAACAAGGGAAAACATTTGACCCTTTAACCCAATTTCTTCACCTTTGACTTCTACACATTTCAGACTCCAAATTCTCACTTTCAGACCGAGGTTTTAGTTGGTAGGTTTTTAAATGTTTTTAAGCATCTGTAGACATATAAGTGTCGCAGAACCTGCTTCCAAGTTATTCTCAAAGGTGAACAGCCTGAAGTAACCATGTCACATGACCACAAGAGGGCAATGGTCAAGAACCTTCTTTCACTCACTCAGTCAGCGCTTCTTTTCTCGTATACGTCCAACAGGTCAACAATCGCTGACTATAGACAAAGAGCTCCTTCAGACATTTAGCTTCAGAGTTTATGTTAAAGCACTCATGCAACCCTACATAGTTCATTTAATATCCATATTTCAGTAATGGGGTAAAAGGACAGGTCACAACTGTTGGGATTCTTTGTGCGACAAATACATGTGGAAATTAACATGCACATCAAACACCAGGCGAGGACCTGACATCTGGCTAGAGTTGTCCTGTTGTAACACTGCAGCTTTCATTCAATAATTGTCAATTCCTGTATAACAGAAAATTACATAATAGATATGCGCGGAATCCTCTTGTCAGAAGTAAGTATTTTTCCTGGATGCCAAGTGCAATAATGAAATTCTTTGGTTAGCACATGTTATAAAAATACAAATCACACGCTGGAGATGTTAATGGAATGCAATAGAAAAAGCTGAGCTTTACACCAGCAAATATCATTATTCACGAGACATAACAACTCTTGGCTACCTCCTTGAAATATTCTCAGATGCATTTATCTGCTTTAACCACAATAACACCATCTGGGTTTTACAGTCAATGGTTCTGGATATAAATAACAGAAAAAATATTATAAGTATCTTCTAATCCAGTTACTGTGCAGGTGAGATCAGCTTAGTTTGTTAATATTGTACTTAAAGGCCAGCTCTTAGTACTGATAAATTTTATTCTGGTCACTGTATTTCTATTCATCATCCATCCAATCTTACAGGGGTGAATTGACTGTATCGTTCTAAATCTAATACAATCTGGCCCAAATCAGATCAATTTGAATCTTTCAGTGTTAATCCAGTTAAAACAATTCAATCTCCAGATGCCACTTCTATCCACTCAGTTGGTGCTATATCAATAGTTTATAGCTAAGAAATCCAAATCTAGTCTTTGCTTTCAGAGATCTAATTACTTCAGATCTTGGCACAAACAGAAAAGTTCATGTACTAGAACAGTTCATACATGTATATTTGTTTAGGGCGTTCGGAAACCTGTCTCTGTACTGATCACTTCCGTGGTACTAATGTTCCTCTTAGTCTTCCATGGAGCATGATCACAAGATTCAATTCATTACCTTTAACATGCAGTGGCTTATAACTGAAAAAGGTCCAAGTTAGCAAACCAAAATATTATAAACTAATTGTGCCTCACATGGGTATGTATTACTAGTTTTTGTTGATGATACATCATAGTTATTACATAAGGGCACACACGCATGGGTCTGTGTGTGTAGTTCTATGCAAATAGATGTAATTTTACTTTATTGTATGGTTACCAGGGAAACCACAAAGGCTGGTAGGATCCTACAGCAGTTTCTCAGAGTATTTTACTCCCAAGAGATAATAGTGTGAAGGCAGCTTGAAGCTCATAAACCTGGCAGTGAGCTTTAATCCAGTCCTTTGCTAGTATTGAAACATTAGTAAGACTTAAATTACAGCTTTGTAGAAAACAGGATCTGCGTCACTCTCATAATTATAAACAATTGAGATTAAAACTCTCAAGGTGTAATTTACTCTATCGTGTGAAAAAGTTACAAAGTTGAACACGCACTGTTTCACTGAAACATTCTGGGAGGAAGAAATCAATGAATATGAGAAGAAAATGTTTATATATCGGCAGGAAGATGTTGATAGCTCACTGGATATTACCCTTGTAATTAATTAACAAACTCAGCAATCTGGAATGAGCACATTATCATCACAGATGCTGAGTTTACCAAGCTAATTGGATAAAACAGTGGGCTACAGTCTATTGCTTTCCAAGATTAGTGATTGACATGCCTCTGTCTGGCTTGTCTATTAACTGTGGTCATATTGTTGCTATTTGGAGTTTTGCTTGGCTAATACTTCTAACAAATAGAGTGCTTCTTTAGCCCTTTCTCCTTGACCTTCTCTTGTCCATTTTCTTTTAGTCAATTCAAACTGCCTTATGAAGGATTTGGTCACAGTAGAGTGAATCCCAATTCAGTGCATATAGTTAACTGAGTGCAGCCAAATTAGTGCTTATTCCGCTTAGAAACTCCCAATGTTTAATGCAATTTGAGCACAGTCAATGTAGTGCAATAAGTTATGAAATATAAATAAATCACTTTGCAACCTGGTCTGTAAACCTAGAAATAGGTGGAGATGTTTAAATAAATCTCTAGATGCAACTGGCTGCAAGCAACACTGCCAGTACTCAACGCCAATATAACGCAATTAACAAACACAGAATCAGCTGCGCTACATTAACCACAAGCTGAAACAAAACTCCCTGAACTGGATGTACCCCTTATGAAGGGCTACTGAATGAATATAGTCCATTGCAGCCTCAGGTTCATCCTATTCCCTGCCCTGAATACCTCACTTCAAAGACAAGCCGCATTCATTAATTGCCCTTTGAATTAATATCAAAGGGTCACAATGCGAGTGCCAAAAGAGAAAGAAGCTTTAATGAAGCATAGAGCTGCCATTCATTTGCAGATAAGCATGTTTTTATGCTTGGATGGTCACCATGCTGAAGGCCTCATGAAGGGGGAGGCAGAAAGAGTTGAAGAAGCTTTGCTCTAATGGTAATTTGTACTGTAAACAAACAAGGGAAAACCAACATAAATATACTACTACGAAATAGTGCTATTCAGTTCAAGTCACAATGGCACAACAACTTTCTGTCACTATGAGGTGCAGGGGAACAATAGACTTGCTTAAGTTAGGTGTTACTTAGTTCTGTACTTTATTTAAATTAATATATTATCTTAATAAATGCAACAATGCTGTACTACTTTCATTAGTCTTAGTATTTAAGTATAGTACAGAATTCTTACCATAAGCTAAATTAACCATTATTGTTTCTACCAAAAAAGTGGTAAAGGCTTCATTTTAAGTACAAATTCCTTCTTACAATTTAAAATGCACTTGGCTTTAAAATTCATTTTCTTTATACCTACTGCTGTTTCTTTTTTATTTCCAATTCTATCCATCCCTTTTATAGTAATTTATTTTCCATAATATTAAACCTGAACACATTATAAAACAGTTGCACATCAGTTTGTAAGGTTACTTCTTTCATACAAGCAAACTTATTTTTCCCTTCAAAATCAAATAGTTTAACTTAGAAACACTGAATAGTAAGTAGCTTCGTAAAGCACCTGTGGGTTTGGTGCAATCAGTTTCATAAAATCATATACAACTACTACCTTGCATCCTGTGAACTAATAAATAATTATAAAGTTGCTATACTGTTTGTACTGATCTGGTCATTGATTTAATTTTTAAAAAGACAATTAAATCTTGCTAAAAGTTTGACCAAGTTTTTAATATGTCAACTGTACATTGCACTGAAAAACGGCAATTGCTGAAATATTGATGGCAAGTTATTCACTTTATTTACACAAAGTCCTTCTCAGTTTCTTTGATAAAAGCAGTTAAATCTTTTTACTCTTTCATGTTTTGTCAGAACTTGATTTCTTTTGTCCTCTGGCTATTTGCCTAGCTGCGGACAATGATGCAAGAAGAATAGAAGCAGATTGTTGGAATGGTCTTCAGTGAAACTAATTATGACATGTTGACTGCACTCACCATGACATATTTCAGAGATCCAAGCTTATTCAATTACCCTTTCCAGATTTCCCTTTGAGAAATATTTTATCCTTTTGAGTGTTTGTATTTCTGAAGTGCATTTATGTTCAATCTGCAAGCACAATCCCCTGATCTGTGAGGGATCGTATTGTTACCGTTATTATACCCATTTCCAAATTAAGTAAACACCAATGGGATATTGAAGACATAATTTTGTTTGAAAGGCTTAGTGGTGAAGAAAAAGATTTTTCTTTCTCCTTGTATTTTTATAGCAACTGTGATATTTTGTAGTTCCCTCCTTAGAATGTGGCGCAAATCAAGGAGCATGATGCTACGGGCTGCTTTTTTTTCGAGAGCTCATTTCTTGTTGAAATAAAAAACATTACGCTTCACGTTACTAATCACAACAGGCATTGACAGTTAGGTGAACACTGGACTTGTAATGTCTGACGATCATGGTGTGGGTTTTGCAGATGCCAACTAACAGCAGCTGCTCAGCGAGAGTACATTAGAATAGGAGCAATGAAAGAAAGCAAAAACATCTCAGTTATATAAGTTCTGAAAATATGAGTGCTTAAGATCTTGGGAAATTAATTGAGACACTTTTCATGATTTGCACATAAATCTTAACGTTGCTTGAAAATTCCATGTTATCTTGTAATGCTAAGTAACGGTCTTGTTTATGCCTATATTTATTTTAATAGCACTCCTTCCTCCTTTAAGTCCCTGTGCACCATGCATCATTAACTAATTTAGAAGATGGTGTTGATCTGTTCCCAGGTCTCTGCCAGTACTGTTCTTTTAGTAGTGGTAAGAAGTGCATAAAATTGCTTCAAGTTAATTCAGCCCCTGATTAACTTTACTGCACTGAAAGGCAGTGCCTCATATCCACTCATTGCGCCCTGCCCTCTCCCCTGCACCCATATCCCCCACAACCAATGTCCAAATATAGTGGAAAGCTTACAGCATGAGGAATACCAGATTCCAACATGCATCCTACCACTCAGAGTTGCAGTTTGTTTGAGGACAACACTTAGAAATTATTACAGCTTTTCTGTACAAATATACACTCTACCAGTATAGGAAATATTGTGCTTGAGAAATTTGCAATTGAAAGCAACATATTTTTACAGTTTATAAAATGAAATGCAGCAGCACTCTCATAGGATTCCTACAGTGCAGGAGGAGGCCATTTGGCCCATTGACTCTTCAACGACCACAATCCCAATCAGGCCCTATCTGCATAACCCCATATATTTACCCTGCTAGTCCCTCTGACACTAAGGGAGAATTTAGCACGGCCAATGCATCTAACCCGCACATCTTTGGACAATGGGAGGAAACGGGAACACACGGGGGAAAACCACACAGACATGGGGAGAAGGTGCAGATCTCCACACAGTCCCCCAGGGCTGGAATTAAATCCAGGTCCCTGATGCTATGAGGCAACAGTGCTAACCACTGGGTCACCATGCCATGCTAACATAAGGCAAGTGATAGCAAGTGATACTTTTCCAGTGAAGATTATTTACACAATCAAATTAAATAGATATTCCTGTAATACCTCTATAGTTTCTTTCATTTAAGCTTGCACTTAATTAATAAGGATGGCCTTGAGTTTTTTTTTGCAGAGGACAAAATTCTAAATTCGTTCTAAAAAATTAAGGGATATCATGAGATGGGAGGAGCATACAAGTATTCATTAATATAGGAGGTTGATCCAACCATGAACTGTACTCAAACCATGAACTGTACACCAGTGCCCAACCAATGAATTCTTGGCCCCAGATTGGCTATGGTTGAGAAAAACTGATAAGCTGTTTCTGAGATTTCCCTACTTTCCCTCACCCATCAAAGTCACCAATTAGTTCCTCTGCAATTGTGATAAAGGAAACTATCTCTACTTGCCCTTCTGCAGCCTTTGACATAGCTAATCATTTCATCCTCCTCCAACATCTTTCTGCCATCATTCAACGGGGTAAAATTGCACTCAGTTCCATTCTAATCAACCTCATCAAAGCCAGAGAATCACCTGCAATGGCTTCTCTTTCCACTCCTGTACTATTACCTCTGATGTCATAAGGATCTATCCTTGGCCCCCTCTTATTATTCATCTATATGCTGCCTCTTGTGATATAATCTGAAACCATGCAAGTATTTGGCATAAAACCTCACCTCACCACCCCCTCTCTCAACCCATCATTGGCCTCTGAATTTTATCAGACTACTCTTCAGACACCCCAATACTGAATGAATAGAAATTTCTTCAAACTAAATGCTGAGAAGATCAAAGTCATTGAACCCTGGCCACCAACTCCACCCCTCTTGGTGACAACTCTCTGAGACTGAATTAGACTATTCACAATTTTTGTGTCATTTTTGACTCTGAGAGAGGTTCCAAACACATAGGTTTGCTGTCACTAAGAATGTATATTTCAACCCCCATAACATTGCCTGACTCCATCTCTGGCTTAACTCATCCTCTTCTGAAACACTTATCTATGCCTTCATTACACCTGGACTAAGATATTCCAATGCATTCTATCTTCCATTAACCTAAGGTTATTCAAACCACTGCTGCCCCTAACTCAACTCATAGCAAGTACCATTCACCCATTACCCCTGTGCTTACTGACCTGCAGTGGTTCCCCATTAAGCCATGTCTCATAAGAACATAAGAACATAAGAACATAAGAAATAGGAGCAGGAGTAGGCCATCTAGCCCTTCGAGCCTGCCCCGCCATTCAATAAGATCATGGCTGATCTGTTGTGGCTCAGTTCCACTTTCCCGCCCTCTCCCCATAACCCCTAATCCCCTCTCTTATCAAGAACCCATCAACCCGCTTCTTAAAAATATTTAGCGAGGCAGCCTCCACCACTTCAACGGGCAGAGAATTCCAGAGATTCACCACCCTTTGAGTGAAGAAGTTCCTCCTCAACTCCGTTCTAAACCGCCTCCCCTTTATCTTGAGGCTGTGCCCCCTAGTCCTACTGTCTTTTTTGAGCGGGAAGAGTCTCTCCACCTCTATCCTATCCATCCCATTCATCATCTTATACGTCTCAATGAGATCTCCCCTCATTCTTCTAAACTCTAACGAGTACAAGCCTAGTTTATTCAGCCTCTCCTCATAGCTCAATCCCCTCAACTCCGGTATCAGCCTAGTAAACCTCCTCTGCACTCCCTCCAGGGCCAAAATATCCTTGCGCAGGTGCGGCGCCCAAAACTGCACACAGTACTCCAGCTGCGGCCTCGCCAATGCCCTATACAGCTGCAGCAAGACCTCCCTACTTTTATATTCAATCCCCCTCGCTATGAAGGCCAGCATCCCATTTGCCTTCCTGACCACCTGCTGCACCTGCAAGCTGGGTTTTTGCGACTCATGTCTCTGTTATAATATTCTCATCCTTGTTTTCAAATCCTCCTTGTCCATCTCTATCTCTATAATCTCTGCAACATCACAAACTTCTAAGAGATCTGTGCTCCTCAATTCTGAATTTTAAGCATCCCAATTTTAATTTCCAGGTTGGTAGCTCAGCCTTCAGTTGTCTAAGTGCTAAATTCAATAATTTCCTCAGCTTCTCTATCTTCAGCCCCCTTTAAAACATTTCTTAAAACCTGCTTCTTTGACCAAGCATTTGGTAGGCTGCCCTTAAACCTCCTTAAGTAGCTTGATGCCAAATGTTGTTTGATACTATGCCTGTGAAACACCTTGGGATGTTTTACTATGCTAAATGTGCGATATCAATCCACATTATAGATGTTGGGATAATGGTGGAAGACAGAGATGGAGGACATCTTTGCAGATCTGAGGTCAAGTCAATCTAGGCCTCTCCAGCATATACACATCGACTGATAAGATGTGGACAAGCCTGCTATCAGCTCACCTTTTCAACATATTGTACTTGACTGAAGTTGGGGAGGAATTTAATGGAGGAATGTTTAATTAGTTCTCTAATGATGGAAGTAACATTAAAGATATGCTTTTCAACTATTATGAAAATTGTTTGTTGTGATTGGACACAATTTCTTTATCTGGTGTTTTAGAAGGGATGGAATCTTACTAATTTCAACTAGATTAACTTTGGTTAAAGTTACAGGAAGAGGAATTTCAGCAGAATTGTTGACTGAACGATGATCTTCCTCTAACTGAATTCCAAGACCTTAAAATCTTCTGGTGCATACAGCTTCCAGTGTTTCAACTTGTATGTTTAACTGCCCCAACAAGTATTTCAATACTGTATTCTTTATGGATTATCCATTTCAAAATCGCTCATAAAATGAATTCTCAGTGTAGACACATTGCTACCTCACAGTGCCAGGAGCCCGGGTTCAATTCCCCACTTGGGTCGCTGTCTGTGCAGAGTCTGCATGGTCTTCCCGTGTCTGCATGGATTTCCTCTGGGTGCTCTGGTTTCCTCCCACAATCCAAAAGTTGTGCTGGCTAGGTGCATTTGCCAAACTAAATTCTCCTCAGTATACCCGACCAGGTGCCAGAGTTTGGCGTTTTGGGGATTTTCACAATAAATTCAGTGAAGCGTGAATGCAAGCCTACCTGTGACGCTAATAAATAAACTTAAGTAAATTAAACACACAAAAACTGACGGTCTGACAAGATTGGTGTCCTTTCCTTTCAATGAGGACTATTGATCCTTTCTCCTTCTCTGAACTTTGCTGAAGAATAGCCTAGTTTCCAAGTGAAGAGTTAACCTAAAACTGTCTATGTTAAGCAGAAGCACCAGGCACTTGGTATTTATGTGAAGCACCTGTGTCCCACATCAGTGATTTAGCTCATTGCACAATAACACATGGTGCAGACTGTTACACCACTCTTGAGTGCCACTGCCTTCGATAGTTATTTAATTAGAATCTGTAGATCATCCTTTAGTGCATTCATTTCCAAAATATGGAGTGAGTTAGTATGAAATAGGCAATTACTATAAAGTTAATTAAAGTATATGAGCCATTGAAAATTGAGTGCATTTCCCACTCAAAATGCAAGGGCCTGCTTTCAAAATTTGGCTTCTCGATACACAATTTATACTGACTTTTGTAGATGTTTTTCAAACTGCACACTTTGACTGGATTAATTAACTATACTGTGTAAATTACATTTTTATATTTGCTGTAGTCAGATGCTAAGGTATCTTGTGCACCTATAATCCATCACACAAAAAAAGAAACAAATTACATTTTATCCTTGGCAAATAACATAAGATGGAATCCAACAGCAATCCTGCACCCATCCCAAGTCATAGCACCAGGAACAATCCCCATATCACTCCTTCAGGGAAGAAGTGAATCTTCTGCTTCATTTACCAAATCAATTCTATCAGTTATAACTATTTTATTTAGCCACAACATCTGTTGATACTTTCTTATATTTTATTTGTAAAATATTTTGTTCACAACATATTCCTGTTTACAACATATTCTTGGTTCGTACTTAAAATATGTTACTCTGATATTTTGTGCCATGACATTTCCCCATATCAACTGAATGTAAAACATAAGGAAATGATTATCAAAATATGGCAGGTTGTATGTAGTTTGTCAGGGGTATTCTGTTGTCTTCCTGAACTAAATCTAAATGAATGTCAAATCTCAGTGACCAATATGTTACACTGTACGATCAATCAAAGAATTTTCAACCACAAAAATCAAGAACATGCAGTGAATATATTTCCTTTACAAGGATAATGACAAATCTGAAGTAGTAAATGCCCAGCATTAGGTATATATATTTTATATATGGATTGCACTCAATTCACAATAAGTTAAAATGAGTGCAATTCACTTTCTTACAGATTGATGATCTTTAACTGTTCAGGATTTTAAAAATCACTCACAAATGCTGATACTTCAACAGATTACTTCCAGAAGTTGTGTTGGGCCTTTACTTGATGCAATTACAACACTAGTAATTAAATTGAAATTTTAAAAAAAAGCAGAAACAAATGTAAGTATAATTTTCAGATCAACAAAAATGCTACAAACTGTGGAGCTGTATGCATTTGGAAACCAGAGCTGCATTCCTCAAAATTAGAATTCTGAAAGTTTGAATGATTGTGGCAGTAGTTTTATTTCTTGCAAAATAAATTTCCCAAGTTCCATGAGAAGGTAATTAACCCCATACCTTAATTTGGTGAAAATTAAACTACAGCATTGTCTAATGTGCAATCTAAAGCAGAGTTCATTGCATTTTGTAAAGCAAATTGGTAGATTTTTGCAGGCCATTTTGCAATGGGCCGTTTTGAATTTGCAAAACAATTGGTAGTGACATTATCATAGAAAGGGTAATAGTCAAAAAGTCCTGAAGAAGTCATCTGTTATGGCACAAAGTTATTCAAAGGAGAACACAACAACCTACCTTTAGGATAACTGATGATTTATCCCAATCATTCATCTAACTTGTTATTAGTGTACAGTGTACTTAAGTACATTGATCTTTCCTTCCCTGTACCCTTTTACCATATCATTTTACAAGGGGAATGATGAGAATAATTAAAGCTGAAAAGGCTTCTTGCTCCTTTATAATTATTTTCTGGATTTTCTCTTGGTTCAAAGACAGTTCAGGAATGGTTTAAATGCATGGCCGTGAATGCCTTCTTAGTAATTTCCCAAATCTGGTGTTGATTTTAGGTAGAAGGTTTAGAGAAAGTGAAGAAAGAGAAAATGCCCCACAGATGGGATTTATACCAAACAATTTAGATCACAATAGTTTTGGTGAGAACTAGTTCTAATCAGATGTTTACTTTAAATCATAAATAAGGCATTCTGAATTTCAATGAACCAGTCATATGAAACCATAAATCACACAATTGAAGTTACCAAATACAACTTAACAGTTAAATTAATTCACTGTAAAACTAGTTCACTGTAAACTGTGGTCAATACAATGTGTAAATCACATATTTAGTTTCACCATTTTCACTCAGCTATTTCATTGTCCAATTAAGTTAATGATTAAATTGAGAAGACTTATGTTAATGACGTTTTCCACTTACAATATCCTACATTAGACACAATAAAGATTCCCTCTCTGTAATCAGTGTAAGCCCAAAAGATAGAGCTTTGATCCTTGTTGTTAAAAGGCAATGACAAAAGAAGTTGAGCAACGAGGGGCAGAGCTACTGGCCCCTCTTCACACAACAATAGCATCAACAAACAAGTACTTGATCAATATTTGGCCAGCACAACTGAAAAGTTTCCTTTCAGATTTTAATTCCAGGTTGTAAAACAGCTGTAGGGCAAAGAGGGACATAAAACTCCAATGAATTCACTTGTGAAGTACCTTTTCTGCCTCCTTTGCTGTAAATATCTGCATGAAGTACCTGTACGATCACTGCCATCATCAGCATATTCTGCTTTGCAGGATTTCAATGGGGTATAATCAGTGGCCATGCCTAAGCATATTGTTGTATTTTGTGTTGATTCACACAGATTTCATAAACATGGTATGATTTGACAAAGAAGTTAATATTGTTGTCTTACCTCACTTGATCAAATCCATACCATGTGCTATAGTTACTCTGAATAAAAGCAACAAGACTTTCACATCACAATCATTAGTTGGATTCATGTATGTTGAGTATAGGTTCCTTCAAATAAAATCTTACCTCATATTGGCGTTCACTTTCTTACTTAAGCTAAAGTAAAATTCTGGTTGGTAAAATGGAATGTAATTAAGCTAATTTAGTGTTTAAGTATAATGAATTAACTTCATTTAACAATTCAGTGTGATGTAAGGCATTAATTTGATACCCATAATACCATTCAAGGTATATTGTACCACAGAGAAATATAGAATTTTTTAGGTCTATGTTCATTTGTTTTCTTTATGTTGATGCATCTTAATGAAAAAGGATGTGTAAACTGCTATTCCTTCTAAGTGATTCAGTTTACTGCATTTCAGTGTATAACTTACGAGCCTGTACAAAAAAAAAATCATCTTAGGAACAAGTGCTTTGAAGGAGCAATTGTATGTTCTTTGGAATCAACCTATTGAAATTGTTTGGTTGATTTTGATCATATCACTAAAGTATGTCAAAGGTTAAAATTTAAGGAAACAATTGCAACTGTTTTATTTATCAGCAACGTAACATGTAATGGCAGCAAAAGCCAACAAAAAAGGATTTCCCCTCTGCCCCTTAAAATAATTTAAATCCTTCTATCTTTGCATATATATCCAATTATAGCACTAAAGAGTAAACACAGTAAAATCACTTTCTTTTGAATATTATAATCCCAAATGCTATTCTTTACGCCTTTTATATCCAATTTATATTTGTACCTGAAGTAAAATTGTGTGATTTATACTGCACTTTAAAATAGGATAATGCCTGTTAGCAGTAAGTCTAGCCACAGGTGCAATGGATCAACTTGTGTTGTGCATATGAGGCAGCCATTCACCTCAATAAGCCATGCATTGCACTTTATTTCTGTTAAATTAAAAGTCCATGAAATTAAAAAGAAAATTCTGTATCATCCTTTGTTCATTGTCATTGGGTCTAAATCCTGGAACTTTCTCCCAGACAGTACAGTGAATGTACCTACACCACATGAATCATAGTGATGCAAGAAGGCAGTTCACTACAATCTTCTCAAGGGCAATTAGGGATGGGCAATATTAGCCAGTGGTGCCCATGTCCGTGAAAGAATAAGAGAAATTCAACATTCAACTCAGTTGAGTTGCTTGTTATGATTACTTTGTCCTTACGTACTAACAAATAGTAATCCAACAAACTTGTGTTACCTTACGGAAGTTATACAATTAGCAAAGTTTAATTTATAACCTTTAATATGATGTTTCCTGGTATTTTAAAATATTTTTACTCCAACAAATAAAGCAGAAAACGGAAGAAAGTTTTGCGTATTCAAATTGCAAATCCTGAAAAAGATCTGATTTGAAAAATGGTGGTGTGAGCTATGAACAAGATATACAAAGCCTTGTTAATGCTCCCTAGCAGTGAAATGCCTGCTGGCATAAAGATACTGCTGCCATCACCATGTGGCATTGCACTATAGTGTCTCTTGAGTGATAGCTCTACCTCTGGAGGGGTGAGATTTCACGCTGGTAATTAGACAAGGTTATGTGACCAATTCCACTCCAGAATAGAATCCACACCAGGTTTCATCCTACTTAACATGGTACAATAAAAACAATTACCACAGGCTTTGTTTTGCCCCCAGAATTTCAGAATATTTAATAACTTCTCATCATGCCAGACTCTGCACCAAAAATAGTTTCTTTCTTCAGTTTATGAATGAACAATATTCAAATGAACTGTACTCACAAAAAGCAGAATATGGAGCGGGGGGGGGGGGCTGCTTTGGAGCACCAAGATCAGGGTCTGAATCAGATTGGTATATATATTCACTCTTCCTTAAATATCTTTTCCTTCTCTCCACTTCCTCAGCTGAAAATGCCATCTTCTAGGAGTTCTGTTCACCAACTGGGTCTTACTTTGTGTCAAGACAGTGAGTGTTGGCAGCTTACACAACTGTGTGGAGATTTCAACTTAGTCAAGACCTGTCATCTCCTGGTTTTCATACACACACTCACAGACTCTAGAATCATAGGATCCCTAGACTGCAAAAGGAGGCCATTTGGCCCATCAAGCTTGCTCCATCGACAATCCCACATAGGCCCTGTCCCCATAACCCTCCATACTCCTGACACTAAGGAGCAAGTTAGCTAACTGCGCATCTTTGGACTGTGGGAGGAAATGGGAGCATCCAGAGGAAACCCACACAGACACAGGGAGTATGTGCAAACTCCACACAGACAGTGACCCAAGACCAGAATTGGACCCGGGTCCCTAGCGCTATGAGGCAGCAGTGCTAACCACCGTGCCACCCCAGTGATTCTCGTCAGTGCTACTAAATTGCCACCTAGACGGTAACTTGAGCCAATTTTTGGTACAATTTAGAGGTGCTGATATTGATTATTTCACCCCTTTCTCTAAGCCAGCTGAGGTCAAGTAGCGGAATCCAAGAATCCAGTCTGAGACTTCCTGGTCTGTGTGCCTTGCCTTCCTCAACTGAATCATCAATAAATCTTAACTATATTCTTCTCTCCACAGATGCTGTCAGACCTGCTGAGTTCAACCAGCATTTTCTGTCTTTATTTCGGATTTCCAGCATTGGCAGTATTTTGCTTTGAATTATATTCTTACTGGGTGGGCTAATTCTTAGTGATTATGTAAATAAAGTGTCACACATTTGTAATTATTTTCCAGGGCAAAATGCAGCTCTTTCTCGTCAGGTTACAATAACGTCGCAACTAGCTGATGTGTGGGAGGTTAAAATTATATCTCGTTTCTTTCCAAACCGTAGATCCGTATAGCATTTCTCGCCCTGTGAGTCAACGCGCAGCAGCTGACTCGCACAGAACGAGGAGAGAGAAATGTCCATCTGATTTGGGGGTTGATTGAGGAGGCAAAAATCAGGAATTTCCGCGGGGCTTCCGCCAAATGACCGCCAGAATCTCCGAGGAAATTCCTGGAGCGAAGGGATCAGCCCTGCGGTGCGACTTCCAGCTCCTGGGGAAACGGCACCGGCAGCAACGGAGCACTCGCACAGCACTGCATCCTAATTCGGGTCGAGAATCAAACCACGTTGTGGACCGTTCGTTTCCCGATCCAAATGCTTTAATTTTACAACATGTAAAATGCTTTAATTTTACAACAGGTATGTACAACATACAATGAAGGGGGGTTGGGGGGGGGAGATGCATTTAATCTGTACCAGTACGGTGACTTCCCGAAACGTTCTCCTGTTTTCTGTAAGAACGAGTGGCTTGATGCGAATAAATTTCAAATTCTGCAGTAGGTTATCACACTGTAATCATTTTTTTATATAAATGAAGAGACGTTTTGCGCCGGAGAGCTAAATGAGAACATGTGTTGGGAGGACTGTTTATATTTTTTTTATCTTACCACCACAGATATGGTTCGTTTGTTTAATGCTGTGATTTCTGCGATTAACTGATTAGCAACCAGATGTGATTAAACCTGATCGAAGGAACACTGCCCGAGGAGTGGTAACAAGCTTGTCATTTTTGTATCTACGAAATCTACCAGAATTCAAAATCATTTATTTGAAACGAATTGCTTGTGGAAGTGAAAATGTGAGAACTGGATGGGTTTCAGTTTACTGTAATTCCGGGGTTTGTTTTTTTTTGTTGAGATCTCCTTTTGGGTTTAGGGCTTTGGCCCTCGCGTCCTGGCGTCTCCGTTTTGTCTTAATGGGCCATTTAATATCGTGTCGGGGGAAGTGGGGGGGTGGTGATAGTCACAAGGGTCTTTCTCCACACGCGAGTACAGATCACCATTTATCGCCTCAAACTTGTAGCTCGCCACACTTAG
Organism: Carcharhinus amblyrhynchos; assembly: GCF_965287045.1. Taxonomy (NCBI): domain Eukaryota; kingdom Metazoa; phylum Chordata; class Chondrichthyes; order Carcharhiniformes; family Carcharhinidae; genus Carcharhinus; species Carcharhinus amblyrhynchos. The sequence continues at coordinate 93,670,626 of NC_137326.1, read as the reverse complement.
CTTGTCTCGAGATCTGGAGTATATTCTTACAAAAGAAGTCTTATCTGGACGCTATCGCACTTCTCATCTAATTGCCTTCTCTCTCGCTCGCCCTTCCAGCCTCTATCTCTGTTCCTCAGCAGAAAAGTCACTCTGCATCAAGCCAAAGTCAATGAAACACAACTGTAATTGTAACTTTACATCTAAATATTAAGATAGAGCCAGGGGAGTCGCGTGTCTGCAGTACACAGTTATCAGCTGTCAGGAATTCCATTACTACATGGACCAAAAATGCTTCCTCCTCATCAAAACTTCCCGCATTCCGCAAAACTTATTTCATCTTGTCTCTTCAACAGCAAACAGCTCCCCCCCCCCTCCCCACACACACACACACACACCCAAATCTCTCACAGCTTTACTTGTTAGCTGAATAGAATCGCAGTCCCAGCCCAGCCAGAAAGAGGGAGAGAGAGAAAAAAAGGGGACAGCAATTTCACCAATTTTTGCTCCGGGCGAATTGGGGGCGGGTCGGAGAAAGATGAAAGTGAGAAGAAAATAAAAGGCTCGATTTAATCAGCTTTTTTTTTAGAAAAAGGCTCGGGTCCGGGGTTTCCGATTGAATTTTGGACCTGCGCATGATTGCGGATAAATCGAGCCTGACCACGCCTGGAGCTTGGCGAAAACACTGTGTCCCATTCAAACAGGCGCTGGCAACCTCAGTCAATTCAACCCACTCTTCAATCATTACATTGCACAGAAATATTTATAGCGCCCCAGTTATTCCTTTTTTAAAACAAAAGGGGAGCTACCAGAAAGAAGTAACCACGAGGCATTTTCTAGCACGAGCGACTTCTTTTATTTTAATAGTTCCTAATTGCACAAGTTCATTTTTTTAAAAAAAAGCAAGCTGGAAACTTGCAACATCACCGGCCAGATCTTAGCTTTCCATATTCGCAGGAAAAAAATCCCCTCCCCCTAACTTTCGCAAACGTAAGCGAGAGCTTACAACTTTTATTTTTAATTTTTTTCAAAATAAATTATATTTTGCCCCCATCTTGTGAGTAGTGTGTCAGTCACATTACATTGCACAAGACGTGTTTCGATGCAAATGGTGGGTGGGGGGGGGCGCTTTCTCACACTATTTAGAAGTTATCATCAGCAAATTGGCGCACCCCTCGGTCGAGTGCCTGATATTTCACTCGCTGGTACAACTCTGCAGTGCTGGCGGAGGCGAGGGACAGAAATCTCCGGTGGAATGACAGTTTATTTACTTATGAACTTTAGGTTAATTACAACCTAAACTGTTTGCTGAAATGATTAGCATGGAAAGTTGGCATTCCCCACCCCCCCAACCAAAAACGTTTTCTCCCTCTTTAAACTAATGACACTGTAATAGCCAGACTGACCCAGCTTTCACACGTCCCGAACTGCAATCTTTTGCAAACATAATATATAGCGATTTGCAAAGGTTGGGCTTTATTTCGCCTGTTTGCTATAGGAAATCGCCGGCATTCTTTGCAATTTTCTCTCCTGGCCTTCCAGCCGAACGCCACGGCCTCTAAATCAAAGCCTTCGCTCAATCGAGTGGTGCCAATTGTATTTTGCTTTTTTGAATGACAGTCGGCATCTAACGCGTCTAAAAAGATGGCAAAAGAAACATTTTGTAGGTGAAAATGGCTAGTTTTCCACGGTGGAGCGAGAGTCCATAAAACTGCAAGGACTGGCTGCTACTGGCGATCACTGAATAATTCATCCCTCATTGCAAGCCCATAATGTCTTTTCTCAGCCTTTTGTTTGGACGGTTTCTGTTCTTTTTTTCCCTGAATTACAAAAAGGTTGCCTTCTTTTGTTGCGACCAAGCTGTCACTGGCATAGGCTTTGTCCCTCCAAGCCTAAAGTGTAACTTTCAATGGACTCACGCTTCTTTGTTTTCCAAGTTCATCTCCAAGTGTGGATTGTGTATTCAAGAACTTCTTTGTATAGCTGGAAAAGTTGTACAAATGTTTGACCAGCTCATTTGGTCGTTTTTGTCTACTCAAGATCCTATTTGCAGCGAAATTCGGGCATGTCTATGGACTTCAGCAACAAGCGACACTTTGTGCCAAAGCTTGTGCGCAAGGCTAATGCTAAAAAGGACTTAAATTTATACACTCTTTCCAAGAGTTTTCTAGCCTTTTTTTATATAGATTCGATGTTTTGATTAACAAAACATGTCTTTGCGAAAAGGTACTTTGTTAGCGGGAAAAGAAGATAATCGAATCGCAACAATGCCCAACAAGTTAAAACGAGGCACTGCGATACCTTTGCTTGATGGTGCTGTGATCCAGAGGGGAGCTCACCAAATACACACCAGAGCAATTCAGATAGCAAATATGGTATATTAATCAGATCAATAAACAATGCCGACTACAAACGAGCTCTCACGCTTCATGAACCTGGTCACAGGCAACTTCGCCGACTCCTCCAGTCCCCTACCCAATTCCTGTGGAGACTGCGCCACTCATTGGGAGCCACTTTCCTGAGGCGACTCGAGAAAATACTCAGACAATTATCATTTCCACATTGCACACACATTTTACCAAACTACTGCGGATTAGAATAGCAAGCAATCTAAGGGACAATTTGTTTTACTCAAGTTTGTGACGAATATCTTGCTGCTGAAGTCTACATATCTCAAAGCATGTTACAGATTGCCATTGCAAGATGTGGGGGGGGGGGTGGTGATGTTAGATTCTGTTTAATTTTACCAATTTAGTTTTGCAGTATTGGTAATGCAAGAGCCCCACAGCTAAATCTGTCGAAATGTCATCTCATGTTCAAATATTAGACATCGTTTGACAACCCTTCAATCACAATTAGCTTGAATCTGTTAAAAGGGATAATTGCGTTTTAAAAGCAACTGAACTCAGTGTAAAACATGTATAAATGTTACCAAAGTATATTCGCCAACTTTATCAGACCAGAATAACCTTCGAGGTTTGTTCTAGGACTAATCTAGTTGTATGTATGTCTATAAATTATTCACGTATTTAGTTTTGGCATCTTCTTTAAAAAAATAACCAAAAGTCGCTCCTGTGGCACAGAAATTATATCGCAGATAGTTTGCAAATGGTTAACTGCAACTCCCCCACCACCCACCCCAACTTTCAAGAAGGAGAGGTCCGTTAATGCTGCCTGTCCCTTCTTTCTAAAGTACTTGGCTGAAGATGTGTAGAAGAGAAATATTGAGTGTATTTCATGAAATTCAATCTCTGGAAACGACCCAATACTGTGCATTTCTAATGTCTGTGTTTGTGGCATCGACGTAACAGTCACTATAGCTGTGATTTTTGACTTAGCTTTGAATTGATTTAAACATTGAAGGGTATTAAAGATTCCCTTTCCTTCTGCTGCTTATAGCAGATGCATCCAGAACCCACTTCACATTAAATTACGCCTGGACTTCGATGCTCTTTAAAAATTCTCATGTTTCTCATCATTTGTCATTTTATGTTTTCCCAGTGTTAGTAAATTAAACGTTTAATTCGAATCAAAGCAACACTGGATCACCTCCATTTGTCAGCGTCTCGTTGAAACAGAATAAAGTAATTTAGCCAGGTTCTGATCTAAATTCAGGAGAGGCCTGATAAAGTTAGCCCGGATATATGCAGATGGCAAAGAGTGTCTTCTTATCCCACGCATTTCTCGCTACGAATGATGCAGCAAGTTTCTGTTTGTATGATTCTCTCTTTTATAGAATAAAATATAATTGTAGTCGATTTAAATTTTGGTAAAGTTTTTGGCAATGATTTGGCTTGGCTGTCTATATCTGCGTTCATTATCCGTCCCAAATTAATGTTTATTTATTAGTGACAAGTGCATTAACACTGCAATGAAGTTGCTGTGAGATTCCATCTTGGAAAAGCGGTTCGAAGCTTCTTAACGGGAAGAGGGATTTAAAATCGCAGATTCTGCAAAATGCTGTAATTCCAGGAGTTTGGGTAATAGTTGAGTAAAAAGTAACGATTGGACATGGAAATCGATACTGAAATCGCTTTCTGTTCCTCAGAATTGCTTGGGGTTATTATTAATGTCATTTGATTGAGTCTCGTTTCCAAATGCTCCTCGTGCTCTGGGAAATGTACTTACATGTTCACATATTTTACCTGCGGTCTGAATTTGATTTCTGCGCCTTTCGGATTGAACAGGAAATCGGTAAGCATGGACTGACTTGCACCAAACTGTTGATTTTCCTGCTGGGATTGACTCAGTAGCTGCTATTGCTTTGCCATAGTCGTTGCAAACGGTCTACAATGCGCAGAAAACCCACACAACAAAATTAAACCCATTCCTCTGGGCAACATCCCGGGACCGTAAATGAAATTGCAGTCAGCTGGTAAAGGTTGAAAAGTGCCTCTTTATCTGTGCGCACAATTAACAGCGGCGAACTAGCAACAGGTTGCTGCTGTGCTGATAAGGTTGGTCCAGGCTGGCTCTCCAGCTTTGATATCGCCGCCCTTGGCTACACTTTTCCGAATTGTTTTCACACCTTGGCGTAAACTTTACCACCCGAACAAGCTCAATAAAACTCCCAGGACAAAACAAGAGTAGTACTTCCGGCCAATTCCCTTCACCTCGGCAAATACCCAGAGCCACAAGACAAAAGCAGAGGGCACTGAGGCATTTACTGCTGAAGGCGACTGTGTGCTCGTGGTTAATTCTAGTGAAACCGTCCAAGGGGGCAGGCGGCGTAATTATCACTTCCCTCAGTGGGTTATATGAACTTTCATCCGTATATTCCACGTCAGTTCGAGTCTCTTTTTTTGTTTCTAACCGAGTAACTCAATCAAAGCTGCCTTTACCCCATCAAAACGTGTAAGACATACAACATTTAATCGCTCTGGGATTCCCTAATGCATGTCTATAAAAACGACTATTGATATAAATATTTAATTAAAACTTTTGTTTCGCTAAAAATACACAAATGATCAGACAAATTCCACCTCTTACCCTTGTTTGCCAGAATGCCGTCTATGCTGTGTTTGGTCTTTTTATCTCCCTCTTCATATTCCTTTCTTTCACATTCCTCCTCTTCGTCTTCTTTCTTACCGAATCTACTCCTTAGAATACGGCTTATTGAGCTCACTTTTTTGAAGGAAAATGCGTTTTTTCCCAAAAAAAATCAAATATAATATTAATTTTTAATACCAACGCAATTTTACCTTTGTGTCACAAAACATCAAATAATGTAATATTCAGTCATTGGTTTAGAATTTCAAATAAATAATATTAGTAATAATAATATAAATAAATAACATTTTACACTCTCCTCGATAGCTTTTTTTCCAAAAAAAAAGAAAATAGCATAGGGAGAACATTATCTTTCATGATCAATATCTTCGGGAAAAGCACAATTAAATGCCTGCAATGAATTATTTTATCTGTGAAATATGCAGGATATCATTCCAACCTGCCAAAGTGTAAATTATTCTCGTCATGTGTTGTTTCCTGATAGTCCTAATAAATAATCATAGCATTTAACTTAAAATAGTTTTTTTTAATTGGAGGACTGAAGTCCGGAATCGATTTGAATTCATTTGTTAACACCATGAGATATTTATGCCTTCTTTATTAGTTTGAGCAGCTGGACACATTTTACATTTACAAGCGATTCTGGGCTCAGATGAAACAAGAGTAGTTATTTTTCTATGTTAATTAAATTGTTCCTGGATTATTTCCCACTTCGCGCAAATTCACACTTGGAACTAACCTGAGGGAATGGTGTTCCGATCGCACATGCCGTCTTTCAATAATTTATCCCGGATTTCCCAACTAAACATTCCAGGATTCTCTTTCTTGTACTCTTCGATCTTTTTTTCCACATCTGGTATTGCCATTTGCTTTATTAAATGTGTGTGGGTGGGTGGGGGTTGCAAGAGAGAAAATAAGAACGTTGTTTACAACCGTGTTTCATTACGACTTGCAAACGAAGCTGACCTGTTTCTTATTTGCAGTCATATTCCGATATGCAAATTTGAAATAAGTAACCATGCACCCTCAAGTTTCAATTATTCCCGACATAACAGTACTGCTCTTGCAATATCGTATACAAATCCTGGAAATATTCGGTTGCATACAACGTCATCCGAAACAAAACTAAAAGCATGATAGACTTTTCAGATTTAATATGTAACGTGTTTTTATTTGGCCACGGCGCCCCTCTCTCAGGTACACACAACATTGTTTGCTGACCTGGACTATTTATGAAGTTGGTTTAGAGTGAACGAAAAGTCAAACTGGACAAAAAAAAAACGGGTGCAAAGTGTAGATCACTACTTGACCTTTATTGAAAATGTGGTGTAGCTGTGGTACAATTTCTGTGTTTAATGGTCTATATTACGATGATCGCTGGTCATTATACCCTGCGTGTTTAATTGTCTGTGACAAAACCATCCACATTACAGATTAAACTGCGTATCAAGCGCTAGCGTGCGTTTTTGGCAACGTGGACGAGCTTTGTACAATTTTGTCCATCCTACTCAACAGTGGTGAAGCAGAGTTTTACCCTATAAGGAAATGCTGAAAGGCATTTAAATTATCCGAGATTTCTCGTGATTTTACACGTTCCAGTGTAACTTTCTCCAGCAAAATTCTAAGTTTGTGGACGCACCCAATAACATATCAAAAAAGCTTTCACTAGATGTGTACTGCATATCAGGAAAAAGATGGAAATTAAACTGATTACAATTCAAATTTTTCATAAATCCAATTAAAATGCGTTACCAAAATGGACATTAAATTTACTGTTGTTCTATTTGCAATAAATTTAGTTTAATATATAAACATGCAGCATCCTTATAAGTTCTTCATTTTAGTTAACGAATTCCCATTGTTACGCACACCGTCAGTATTTTTTAAAGATCATGTTATTCCCTCAAAACGCCTAACCTGTTCCCAGTTTCGGATGATCAAACTGTAATGCATCTTTCAATAAAACACGTTTGAATAAATGGACACGGGGTCACAAAATACGGGTCTATCAAATTATCGTATTCCAGGAACTTTGAATTATATTCAAGTAGCGATAATGTAATAAGTAAAACTCAGAACTTATTTACAACACCTCAACTGTGACAAGCATTTGTGAGTATTACACTTGCATGCACAGTACAGATGGGGCATGTTTTGCAAACGCACAATTTGATTTACAGTTTTATTAAAAACATGACACTCCTCAGGTGGTTTTTAGTCGATCGAACTTGCTTGTATTAAGAGTGCCTTTGATAAGCACGCACAGATAGTAGCGCCATCCACACACTTTGTAGGTGAACCATAACAACGTCTTTCCTGGCGCTGGAACTTGTCTCAACTAAGTTCTGATACTTCCTAAAGCATTTTATCGACTGACTGGAGACTTTAGTCCGACTTACCCTGGGTTTGCTGCCAGTTGCCCCCGGTCTGATGGAGCCTGTCTCCTGGTATCTGCAGAGGATTTTCGAGACACAGCCGTGGGAGACCCTCAGCTGGCGAGAGATGACACACGGTCTGATGCCGTGATGGGCCATTTCCACTATCTTGTGCCTGATGTGATTTGGCAAAGGCCGGCCATTTATAAAAACTCCTCCGAGTTGGTTCACTCTCCCTTGACCTAGAGGCGTTGACACTATTTACAGTAAAAACATCAGCATTAATAAACCGTTTTAAACGGGACCTCGCAGATAAGAGAGGAAATCGAAAGACATCACACCGATGCTTACGAGCACATCCGTCAACAAGAGGTGTTTATATATTGTTACACAATTCACTTGCAGGAAACATGCTCAAAACAGACAGATCCTTACTCCTATCTGTCACTTGACAATATTTGAAATGTGACGATAAAGTTTGGACTTGATAGTTCGGAGATGTTAATGCATATCCTTGGAATGATTGCCGTTCAAGCTCTGTCATCACAATACTTAAATATATCTTCGGCTCGCCCCCTTCACAAACATTTTGTATGAGAAGAAAATCCCCCAGATGCCTTCAAACATGCTTTTAAAACAGCAATTCACTCACCGGGCGTAGCCCGGTATTTACAATGAACTGTCTAACTCAGCAAGCGGGCGCACCAGCGTTCAGCATGTGGGCAATGAATAACACTTTATAACAACAAGCTAAAGAGATATTTGAAACAACAAAGGAGTTTTGTTTCTGATTGATTTCACCTCAAACTTCGAAGATGCACCTATTGCGCCAACAAATGTTGAAACGGGAATAAAATCTACTCACTGCATATATTGAACATGATACTTGGAGAATGTACGTTAAAGAAACTTTTTGTTTTAAATGCCGTCCGCGGGGGGAGAAAAGACCAATGCGGTTACACAATTAAAAGAAAACATTACTGAGAGTCGGAAAACTCATAATGTCTTGCCGTTGGCCTCGCACAGAAAAGTTAGGATTCTGTGTGTGTGCGCCTCTCACCCCCGTCCCGTCCTTTCCCTCCTCCCTAAAGTACTGGACTAGAAAACTAAAAGTCAGCCAAAGCTCACCTTCCAGTGGGAACCCGCTGCTCCGAGGATAGCTCTGTCCCGGGGCTGGACGCATCATTCTTGGGACCGGTCCAGCCAACGTGCTCATTTTTAAACACGTTCAGTCCCAGATTTTCCTGTGGATTGTCGAAGGGGAGGGTGGTGGGGAGGGGAGGGGGAGGGGGCGGGGAGGGAAAGGGGGTGGGGTGGTGTTGTTGGTGGGGGGGGGAGGTGGTGGTGGTTGAAGTAAAACAAATAACAAAAAAAACAATTGAATGACCACTTTTAGGTAAATCCACGTTGGCCAGCCGACTTCAGAGAAGCTGAATAGTAATTTCAATCCTACCCCAGACACTAAACCGGCGGAGGTGGGGGGTGGGGGGGGGGGGTGCTGCGGTGGTGGTTGAATTGGCAGAGTTTTTTTTTCTGAAGTTTCGGAAGTCGGTGCTGATGTTTCGTGTGTTGCTCTGGTATGTGTGACAGGTATAACTGTGGTCCAAGGGTTAGGAATTGTAGTCACAGCCAGCAGTCGATGGGACGGTGACCTGGAGCATTTATCAGTTCTCCCACCCCTGGCTCCATCGAGACCCCTGTTTTCTGATTGGCGAACAGGCGAGATTCTTCTCTATGGAAACGTGCACTTTGATTGGCCAATCCCTGCAATCTCCCTTTCCCATCACTGGGAATATGATTTTTTTTCGTTTCTCTCTAAGTAAACGTGCGGCTGCAGCAGTTAAAGCAACCTGTCCTACTTTGCCTATCTTAACGCAGGACAGCTTGCATTCATTATCAACCACAAATCTAAAAATATGTCCCTTTTTCTCTCTCTCTCTTTCGAGCAGATTGCCTCCGGGGCAAACTTTTGTGTTTGGAGTCAAATGAAAAACGTCTCTGAAGGCAGCACATCATTCCTCGATGTTCTAAACTGTTATTAGTAATACAATTCGCCAACAATTAGCCCAACTGCTCTCTAAAACCGAGCTCTACTCTGGAAAATTAAATTGCTGTGGGGGGGGGGGGGGGGCTGCGGTTTGTGGGACACTTCCTAGTGGACGAGAGCTGAGAATAACAAAAAAAGCTCTCAGGTATAAGGCAGGGCACTGTGATGAACACAGACTAATCAAGCCCTCGCATATTCTGGGGGTTTATATGTGTAAGTATTAAGAACCAAAAAAAAGGAAGAGAAAGAAATGGTCTGACTGAGAGCAGAAGCGCCACAGCAGGATATGACGCCAGGACTGTTGTAAAGCCCGTCTGTCCTCAGAGAAGGTACTATTGTCTGAGTCCTCTATTTATAACTTGCTAACTGCCGGTAAACTCATCCTTTACACTCTGATCTTCAAGCACAGCCATCCAAGTGGGCTTTATTTGGAAGCGGCTATTCAAAAAACCCTGTCAGTCTGGCGCGGAACTTTATTCAAAGCCTTAATCAATCAAACGATGAGATAGTTAAGACTACGCTTTGTTTGAGAGACGCTTGCAAAAGAGAAACAACCTCCTTTTGGCAAAAAAAAGTCATCGCTTTCACTTTACTGATTCTTAATCTCAACAATTGTTCTCTTCTACCAGAAACACAATGATTATCCAATGACGTAACACAAAGAAAGATTAAAAAGAGTCATTGGCTATTATATTAGTTCTCCCCCCTTTTTAAAAAAGTTGTTTAAAAGCAGCACTTAAAACAGCATCACCCCGTTTACAGTGATCAGCTCGCCTTGCTCAGGACCAGAGTTAACCCAGAGTACACAGAGAGACAGAGTGAGGTCTCTGCATTTTTTGGGATTCAATCAGAAACCAATGACCGTAACCAAGTTCCCCAATCAAACTCTTCCTCGACGCTTTACTTCACTTCTGTTTAGGGGCGTTTAGATTTCTTTTTTCGCTCTTCAACGGAGGATTCGTTGGTCTTGACTTGTGTAAATGGACTCACGTAACGTGCAAATCCTTCCCAGTCATTTACTTTACAAAACTACTGTCAGAAGTGTACAGGTTTGATTGCACCCCGTTCACACACATTTTACAGCTCAAGTTTGCGAGTTATTCAAGGAAGGAAAATCGCATTCCCATGCGACGTGACAGATATTACATATAATAAAACAGGCTAGTTTTAAGGGAAAGAGTAAATTAGGTGATGACGAGACTGGTGGGTAGGGGTCGAAATGCCAGAATTGTCATTAAAGTAGCCAGGGATTATAAATTACAAAATAGACAAGCGAATATACCCCAGATCAGGTGCCATTTAATTGGATCAGGATTTGAGATGAATACGGTCAGTGACTGTGGGTTATACCAATCAAACGTATACGGTTAAAAAACGAACACATCTTGAAATAGCATTCTGCCATTCCTTTGAGCTGGGAGGTTTTTTGTTGCAAATACGTGTCGATTGGGTTTTTGTTGAAACTAGATCTGTTTAAACGACGGACCATGGGTCGATCAAGCAATCGGAATTTTAAGAGTTATGTATTACATTCAACAAAACTTCGATGTCTACAGTCATTTTTCACGTTGTTTGATGGCTGTGTGGGCATGTGAGACTTTGGAGAAAGCACACTTCACAAATAAGTGTGCAGACATCCGCTATTCCCAATCGAGGGACTGCAAAGTTTCAACACCTCATGTTTAAAACTACGATTCTAATTTTACTAATAAATAACATCGGATCTGTTACATTTCGTTTATCTCATCCCTTGCACATATTGGCATTTAGATCGTTCCTTTAGTGACACATTTGCAAACCCAGTTGTTTTATTTTCGTTTAGCACGATATTTGTCTCAGTAACCTATTAACAATTAATTTCATGCATCGTTCTAACTTCTTGCTGTCATCCAATAACGATTCGAGTACCGTTGTGCGAAATGCACAGGGATCTTTCAATTGTACTCATTTCTTATAATCGCGTACCTATCTCAAAAACATTGGAAAAATATCCATTGAATAATGCTAAGAATAATCAAAATTATTAACTAATTACCAGTTAATACATGATACAATATCGATATGTTAAATTAATGCATGAATGTGATACATGGCATTTAAGGAATTAACATGCAAGAAGTAACATACAAAATAGCAATTTTATGGAATTGAAGAATTTAACTTATAACCAAGCATGAGTAAATATCGTAAACAATCAAAAGAGGCACTTCCTTCAAAATAATTATTGACAGACTTAGCACACATCAGATCTTTTAAGATACATGATTAACCTTCTCTGTTATTGAACTGCTTTCTTTATAACAAAAGGGAAATAATTATCGCTATTGATAGTTAAGAGTGGCATATCAACAACGTAACTAATGCGTTCTAATGATGCTCTCACCTGGCCTTCAAGATTGCATTGTGTACTGTTTCTAGAGCCAATCTAACACTCTTTATTTCTAACTGCTTTCCCTCACTCGGCATGATAGGAAAATGTAGACTGCAAACTCCACCAGATTGTCATGACAGGTATACCTCTGTTTGGAAGGGGTGGGGATTATTGGAATTGTTTTATATTCAACAAATAAGGAGGTTTGGAGCTAGGAAATTAAGCTTTATCCATGATCAGAAACCCAATGTCAACAGCAAACTCTCTGGGGCTACACTCAGCACAACTAGGTGGAGAATAAATCTCCCTCTCCTTTGCCTTAAGAATCTCTGAAGAGCACTTCCTATTCCACCAGGATGGCATTGTTTTCATTTCCCACTCTAATCATCCTTGGTTCTCTCAAGTTGAATTGTCAATTAGTGTTAAATTAGGGATTGTTTTGTGTCAAGAGGCCCATGCTCTTCTGGACTGGATTAAAGACCTTTACAACTAGGAAGCAGAAAAGATATGTATCCTAACATTTGAATTGGATTGAAAGGGGTCCCATTAGGGAAAGGTTAGTGTCTATCCCCTGCACTATCTAGTTTCCTACACAGGGTTAAAAAAAACAACTTAATAGTGCAGTTGTATGAGGATCTGACGAGTTTTTGTAAATGACTCTGCAAATTACAAAACCAAATAGTCTGAAACCTTTGTAGTGGGATAAACTAAGAATATTACACTGTATAAAGGGGGAAGTGATGGCAGACTGATATTGTCACTGGACTAGTAATCCAAAGCACTGCTCTGAGGACCCAGGTTTAAATCTCGTCACTGCAGGTGGTGAAATTTGAATTCACTAAAAATCTGTAATTTAAAGTCTAATGATGACCATGAAATTATTGTCGATTGTTATAAAAACCCATATGGATCACTAATGTCCTTTAGAGAAGGAAATCTATCACCCTTACTCAGTCTGACCTACATGTGACTCCAGATCCACAGTTATGTGGTTTATTCATAACTGCTCACTCAAGGGGCAATTAGGGATGACAATAAATGCTGGCTCAGCCAGTTACATGAAGACATTAAAAAAATGTTCATCATTGTTTATTCAGACCATGCAAAATCCTGGAGTTGAGGAGGAACTTCTTCACTCAAAGGGTGTGAATCTCTGGAATTCTCTGCCTGTTGAAGTGGTGGAGGCTGCCTCGCTAAATATTTTTAAGACGCGGGTTGATAGGTTTTTGATAAGCGAGGGGATTAAGGGTTATGGGGAGAGGGTGGGAATGTGGAACTGAGCCACGACAGATCAGCCATGATCTTATTGAATGGCGGGGCAGGCTCGAAGGGCTAGATGGCCTACTCCTGCTCCTATTTCTTATGTTCTTATGTTCTTTCCCAAAAGATCAATCAAGTGAACATCAAGTTTAATGTTCAAGGAATTGATGCAGACAAAGCATTAAGAATATCAATATTTTACAAAAGAAGGTACATCAATGGTTTGCTTAAATTATATTTAAATATTGTAGAGCTAAGCTTTAAATTCTGAACCTGGGCTTAAACTAACTCCAGCTTTTGGCAATGTGAGAATCTCTGGAGGACGTAGTTTGAATTGCTGGTAGTGAAATTCTATGCATACATGGAGAAATGAATGTTTAAACCCGTTCTGCAGCAATAATTACCACTGGATTCAAGAAGCTGGCCAACTACTGGATTCAATAATCTCACATATCACATTGCATCATTGTCCAAATGGTTTACCCAAGCATTAGAAATACATTTTTTCATGGTCTATTACTGAACACACAGCAAATTCGAATCCTGGTTGCCATTTATGTGGATGCAAAACAATCAATGAGTTTGCAAAGAATTATATCGTCCAAAATTATTAATTTATTAATACAATTAATAATTATTAATTTATTAATAATTTATTAATAATTAATTATTTGAGCACTTAGAACTGTAAATGTATTTGTTTCCATTCTGCCATCAGAATGTTTCTAATATAAGGAAAAACAAATATTAATATTATACTGCAAAATAAAATGGAGCAAATAACTCAACTGACAGCAGAACAATTGAGAAATAGTGACCACAACATCACTACACTCAGGGTGAAAACAAAAAAGGATAATTAAGAGTGAGAAATAAGGGTACTGGACCTTTGGAGAAAGAATCAATGAGGCAAGGGTGAGGTCCAAATTAACTGAACAGGTGGATTGGTAAATACAACAACTGTCATCAGTAAAGTTCTTCAAATATAAAAAGTTTTTATTTATTACTCTCACAAATAGGCTTACGTTAACATTGCAATGAAGTTACTGTGAGAATCCCCTAGTTGCCACGCCCCAGCGCCTATTCAGATACACTGAGGGAGAATTTATCATGGCCAATGCACCTAACTAGCACTTCCTTCAGACAGTGGGAGGAAACAGGAGCACCTGGAGAAAACTGACACATACATGGGGGAGAATGCACAGACAGTGACCGAAGCTGGGAATCAAACCAAAGTCCCTGACGCTGTGAGGCAATAGTGCTAACCATTGTGCCACTGTGCCATCTGTAGGTGATATAAAATGATATGGAAAATTAATGGAAAAAGTACTTAGGGGTAGGATGTATGAGCATCTGGAGCGTTGCGGTCTGATTAGGGATATGCAACATGGCTTTGTTAGAGGGAGGCCTTGCCTTACGAATCTGATGGAATTCTTTGAGGAGGTGACAAAAACGGTTGACGATGGGAGAGCCGTTGATGTCATCTATATGGATTTCAGTAAGGCGTTTGACAAAGTCCCTCATGGTAGGCTGGTAGAAAAGGTTATGGCGCATGGGATACGAGGTCAGGTAGCTAGGTGGATAGAGAACTGGCTGGGTAATAGGAGACAGAGGGTAGTAGTGGAGGGGACTTTGTCCGGCTGGAGGCCAGTGACCAGTGGTGTGCCGCAGGGCTCAGTACTGGGACCTCTCCTCTTTGTAGTATACATAAATGACTTGGAAGAGAGCGTAGGTGGTGTGATCAGCAAGTTTGCTGATGACACCAAGATGGCAGGGTTGGCGGGTACCGAAGTGGATTGTGAGGTGATACAACAGGATATAGATAGGTTGGTGCAGTGGGCAGATAGGTGGCAGATGGAATTTAATCCTGACAAATGCGAGGTGATGCATTTTGGAAGGAATAATGTAGAGAGGAGCTATGTGATTAAAGGTAGACAAATTAGGAGTATAGAAACACAGAGGGATCTGGGAGTGCAGGTTCACAAATCCATGAAGGTTGCAACACAAGTGGAGAATGTTGTCAGGAAGGCTTATGGAATGCTAGCCTTTATAGGAAGGGGGATAGAGTTTAAAAGCTGCCGTCTAATGCTTCAGTTGTATAGAACGTTGGTTAGACCGCATTTGGAGTACTGCGTCCAGTTCTGGTCACTTTACTACCGGAAGGACGTGGAGGCTCTGGAAAGGGTGCAGAGGAGGTTTACCAGGATGTTGCCTGGCATGGAGGGGCTGGGGTACGAGGAAAGGTTGGAGAAACTGGGGCTGTTCTCCTTGGAAAGACGGAGATTGAGGGGGGACATGATAGAGGTATAAGATACTGAAGGGAATAGACAGGGTCAATAGTGAGAGACTGCTCCCTAGATTGGTAACAAATACAAGAGGACATGATTTAAGGGTGAGGGGGGAGAGATATAATTTGGATATGAGAGGAAGGTTCTTTACGCAGAGAGTTGTGGGGGTATGGAACGCGCTACCGAGTAGGGTGGTGGAGGCGGGAACGTTGGACTCGTTTAAGGTTCAGTTAGATAGGCACATGAGTGAAACGAGGATGGAGGGTTATGGTAGGGGTATTAAATAAGGGTTAGAACCTCGGGAGAGACCGGAAAGGCAGGCTTGTGATTAACGTTTTTGTCTTTTATTCCGCAGGTGGAGGTCCACCTCGTTGTCAAACGAGGGGCATGCACACGGTGGGTCGTGCGTGGGCTGCTCTTGGAGGTTCCAGGAGTGGCCTAGTACTTCGTGTCGGTGTGCGTGCTTGATCCTGGACCGGTAGAAGGGCGCCGCAACAGCTCGGTGACTAGCACTGCTAGCTGTGCAGATACATGGATTTGGGCCTGTGTCTGTGGGAGTTTGTGCATTCTCCCTGCGGATGCGTGGGTTTCCTCCGGGCGCTCCGGTTTCCTCCCACACCCCAAAGATGTGCTCTTAGGCTGATTGGTTTTACCAAATTGACACTATTCTCCCCTGAATCTGGCTAAGTCAGGGGTTCTATTCGTAGACACGCAGGGTAGAATAGGTGTAGGGTGATGCGGCGGCGCGGGCTTGTTGGGCCGAAGGGCCTGTTTCCCGTGCTGGGTTGTTCTTTGTTCTTTGTTCTTTGTTGATAAGAGTATGGCATATATTGACAAGGTGAAATAGGGCATATCAAATTATAGTATATTAAAGTTAAACAATGAAATTACAAATTAACAGCTAAAATGAGGCATAAAACTAATGTCCATATTATCAAAGGAAATTGTGAAGACTATAAAGGACCAATTGGTAAAATTAAAGGAAATAATAAGGATATTTTATAGTTTAAATAAAAGATTGATTCCAAAGGAGGCAGGATTTAGGGATGAACAGAAAATGTAATTGTGGAGGATGAAAATATTACATAAATGTGTGAAAATGCGAAGTAAATGTGAGTGAGTTTTGCAAATGATAACTGTTAGTGTATTATAGAATGAAGTGGAACACCACTGTGGGAAAGGAAATAAAAGTGTGAGCAGAACTCAAAATGGTTACAGCACTGGTCCCTAATGTTATGGATAGTGCTTTCAAGGAGGTCTGAAAGAGTATAGCTGGATTCTGACCACAATTTTTCAATCATCCTTAGCTATGTAAATTATGAAGGGTAATTATAGAATTTTGGTATGCCATTTATGGGCAAACTCTTTGAATCTAAAATGCGATACCGAAAGACATCTGGAGAATTATGGGTTATCAAGGACAGCCAGCAGAAAAGTCATATTTAACAAATTTATTTTATTTAACTGACTGCACAGACAGAGGAAATGTGGCACAGTTTAGATGTATTTTCTGAAAAGAATTGATAGCGTGTCTCAAAGGAATCTTATCAGAAAAATTCAGGTGAATGATATAAAAGATGAATAGCCTAGATAGAAATGTTGTTGATGGACAGGAGACAAGGAGTTAGGATAAATAGATATTGCTTGTATTCAAAAAAGACTGGAAGATGTGTACCCCAAAGATTCTGTGCTCTGTCCAATTTCATCTTGTTTCATTTAGATCATTTGGATATAAGCGTGGGCAGCATTCTTTGCTGATGACACCAAAGTAGAGGTTTGAGGGGCAGGTGGGACACAGTGGGAAGGGCTGATATAAGCTTCAAAAAGGAATAGGCAGGTTAGCAGAATGGGCAGAGAGGTGACAATTGCAAATAATTGTGGAGGAGTGTCCAATTATTTATTCTGGGATGGACAAAAGGGGATGGAAGTATGCATATGAAGGAGACACTGAAGATAAAGATATAATGCAATAAAACAATAACAAAAGACCAATGTATTTTATAAGTAAGGAAAGCGCACAAGAATAAAGAAGTAATTGCAAGTTTATGGTTAGAGCAAGATAGAGTGCTTTGTGTAGTTTTGAGCACTCCATTATTGAAAGGAGATGAAAGATTATTGAGACAGTATGACATAGATTGCTTTGAATGGTACTGGCAGTGGGAAACTGTAGTTCTGAGGGGTGCCTATTTCCAACAGTACACAGAAAGCTACAAAGAAATGTATTACATTTTTAAAATTCGCAAAGGTTTGAATACAGTGATTAGGGAAATCCCTCCCTCTGGTTGAAAATTCAGTGTTGAGGAGTCATCAGTATGGAATTGTCACCAAAATAACAAGGAGAGAGGTGAAAAGAAATTTCTTTACTCAGAGGACAGATTTTTCTGCCATAGGGTGTGTTGAGGCTTTCACAGGATAAGTAGATAAATATTTAAAGCAGAGGAAGATACAGAACTGTGGAGTTATAGCTAAAGGATTAGTATTGAATTACTCAAGTAAAGAGCTGTCAAAGATACAATGAGCCAAATGGACTCCTTCTGTGCTGTAAATTTCTGTGTCTCCACGAATATAAAAATCAAAAAAACAACAATTCCATCTGGACTGTTCCTCTCATTGGGATGATGTGCAGGGCCAGATAAATGGTTTTAATTTCTGCCTTGCTTTAGTGTCAAGGCCATTCCCCATCCAATCAAGAGTTCTCTTTAATTCTTCAACCAAGACTGGTAGCTATACTTAGTGGCAGTGAGTTGCATACAATAGTTATTCTGGTGAAAGACCTAAATTATATTTAGTTCAGGATCTTATTTCACTTCTGTTTTTTTTTATAAAGAATATCTCCAAACAGGTGCACTATCTCCTTGTATGATATCAATCAATGGATCATGTCTCTCTTTAACCTTTTTCACAAACTAAATTCTAGTGTGGAATTCAGAATAGTGCTGCTGAAAAGAAGCTTGTGAAAAATCATATGAGTCATACATGTTAGCAGGATAATTGCTATGGCTATAATAGCATATGGAAAAATAAGCTAGTTATCACATGAGCAATACAATTTCATACATCTGCCAGTTTTCATGACTTATTTAATCCAAAGATGCATGGCACAGAAGGTGCCAATTGCAATTATCACTTTCAAGTTCCAATTTATATTCGCATGGCCTTTCTCAGCTCTCCTGAAACTCTGATTTCATTCTTGAAGCTCTCATCTCATTCTTGAAGCGCTGATTTCATATCTTCTGTTCCACACCCTATGCCTGAACCTTTCTTGCATTTTTCACCAGCCATCAGAAAGTGAGGAAATCAGAACACAGCCGTAAAAATTGTAATGCAGCAACTCTGGCTCGGGATGTGAGGTGGACATGATGTGGAAATGCTGGCGTTGGACTGGGGTAAACACAGTAAGGAGTCTGACAACACCAGGTTTAAGTCCAACCCATTTATTTGATAGTAAACTCACAAGCTTTGGATGTTTCCCCTTCGTCAGGTGAATGGAGAGTTCTGGCCTCAGACAATGTTGTCTGTGCTGTTAAATGCTCTGTCTGAGGCCAGAACTCTCCATTCACCTGACGAAGGGGGAAACCTCAAAAGCTTGTGAGTTTACTATCAAATAAATCGGTTGGACTTAAACCTGGTGTTGTCAGACTCCTTACTAAGGCTGTGAGACCATCACTTTCATTTCCACTTTATTCTACCCTCCCCACCTTCTTTTCTTATTACCATTTCCAGACACTGCACTCCTCCCTCTATCCTTGGCATATATGTTTTCAGCTGCCAAGGCCCTGGATTTACCTTCTTAAACATCTCCATCTTTAAGTTGCTCCTAATGCCTACCACTTTGACCATGCTTAAGGTCATCTATTCTCTATCTTCAGTTATGTTTCAGTGTCAAGTTCTGTTTGATAGTGCTCCTATGAAACACCTTGCGACATTCTGCTATGTTAAAGGTGCTATTGACATGCAAATTGTTGTATAAATTTCCTTTGTTGTTGTTTTAATAAATGCTGAAAACCTCAATCCTTGTCCGTGACTGGGATTTTCCAGTGCCGCTGATTTTGGCTGGTTCTTCTGTGGGGGAGGGGGTGAGGACACAGACTCAGGGATGATTCTCCCATACCAAGGCGCCAAAAAAACGTACACGTCGGGATGGGAGAATCATGTATCAGACATTTCGCGGGATTCGCACATGTATTCCCAATGCATGTGCATCTCCCAGAGCCAGAGAACAGGCGCAGTTGGGATCGCACTAGAAACCGGCAGGAAGAGAGATAAATGATTTTAATCTGTTTTAAATGTATTTTAAGTGCCATTATTGGACTCAGCATGGAACTTGCCAGGCCCGATAGCATCCTCCACCCCACCAGAAGTACTTCACTCCCGTGAGGTTTAGAATAGTTCTCCATATTCAGGCAACTAGTGGGAGATCCTGCCGGAGTGAGGGGAGGACTATCGTGGCCCCCCCCAGGGGGTTGGGTGGCCATAGGTGGTGCCCCCGGGCATAGGCATCCTGGCAGTGCCAGCCTGTGCTTCCTGGCACTGTCCAAGGGGCAAAGAGCCCATGCCCAGGGGGCACCTTGGCACTGCCCACCAGGCATCGGACAATGCCAAGTGGTGGGGCCTATTTGTAGGCAGGCCTATTGTAGGGGGCAATCAGTGAGGGGGTGGGGGTCCCTGTTGCCATTCTGTGTGGGGATCGATCTGGGCTGGAGGAAGGCCAGCAATCGGGGTGGGTGCTCTGCTGGGGGTATCTGCTTCCTATCAGGGGTCTGCCTCTGGGGCAGAGGGGGTTGGTCTGCTGAGAGATTCAGCTGGGGGTGGGGGGAGGGGAGGAGGAGGGATCACTGCTGGATGGGGGTGGACTGGACATTGGGGCGCACCTGGATGGGGAGATGGTCGGGGCTGGCCTGGGAATTGTCGTGGGGGCTGCGATCGGGCCATGGGGTGGGGGGGGTGGGGCGGTGGAGCGGGGGGCGATGCTGGAGGGGTAGCACTGTAGGATTCCTGAGCTGGCCAATGGGGAGACTGACAGATCGGGGCCACTGCGCATGTGCAAAGCCTTCAGCCTCTGGTGTGAATAGGCTCTGTCCCCTGAGCTTTTAATGATATTCATAATTGTGACCTCTGCATTGCACAGAGTGGGGAGATTTAAGTCTGAAGTTGCACTGAGAAAACAGTCATGATGTAGACCAGTTTTCTCGCCAATTCAGCCCTTTTGGGAGAATCACCCCGAGATTGGAGAATTCCACCCAAAGTCATTAATCTATTTATCTTAAAATGTTTCATGTTTCTCTTAAAACAGTGAACAAAGGTAACGAAAATGCACTAAACATTAGTACATTACCGAAACACACATGACATTTTTATTGCTCAGACATTATATGTACGAAGTTATGAAATGAGCAAGTAAGTGATGAAATGTGCATAAATCTCAATCTAGCGTAATAATATGGTGTTGTCCAAAAATATTTTAATATTAGAGAAAATTGCATCTTACCATTTTATTCAAGTCAGAAAGGCACTTTTTAACCAAAGAAATACAATGAATAAGACCTTGCAATTTGGCCCTCTTATGAAATGAGAAAGTCTGCGATTCCAAGCATGTTCACCCAGTGGGCTCACATAATGCACTACTTTAAGGATGGGATGGAAATTGGGGTTATTTGGAGGTAAGTCCAGGGATAAATAAGGATTATCTAGAAAACGGTCCAGAGATAAATAAGGGTTAGCTAAAGTTAAGTCACAAGGTTATTTGCAGCTAATTTGTTTATTAACTAACAAGAGCTCTAGGGGCAGAATTTTCCCACGACTTGGGAGGTGGGTTTAAGGGTGAGTGGGATGTGAAAGTCCCAGAAATTGATATTGGGTTGTGATTCCAATTTGATCCCAAATGTCATCTGGGTTTCCTAGGTTAGCATTGAAGGCAAGCAGGGAACCCCTTGGATTTGAACATAAGAACATAAGAAATAGGAGCAGGAGTAGGCCATCTAGCCCTTCGAGCCTGCCCCGCCATTCAATAAGATCATGGCTGATCTGTCGTGGCTCAGTTCCACATTCCCGCCCTCTCCCCATAACCTTTAATCCCCTCTCTTTTCCAAAACCCATCAACCCGCGTCTTAAAAATATTTAGCAAGGTAGCCTCCACCACATCTGCTCGCTAAGTAACTAAGAAGTTTCTCAACTTGTGAAGAGGGGTTATTTTTGAGTTGCTTTAGCTCACAATCCTGGATTTCCCAGCCAGGGAAATTGTTTCTGGACCTGTCAGTAACTTGCCAGAGCTCACCAAGGCAAATACCAAGTAAGAAGAACTTCCTTAGTGAAACTGACAAACTGAATCAGTTACACTGAAGACCCTCAGCCTTGGCCAACGAGAGGCTATTATTTAAAGCATGTTTTGCTTCAGGGAGAGCTTTTACAATTTGACAACTTCTTGGCACTTTGCATCTTGAACTCTTCATTCACCATCAGCTGCCCTTTCAGGCTGCCAGCTTTCTTCAGTACAACGTAAGAGCAACTTATACAGCTTCACCTTCCGCCTGTGATGATGGTCAAGAGCAAAAGCCACATTACTGTCAACACCAGCACTAGCTGCCTTCTTCATGGCTCCAGGTTTCTCCACAGGGCAGATAGGATGGGCACCAAGATCCAGCTGGAAGGAGTTGAGACCCCAACACGGGGCCGACAAGCAGAGGATCGGTTCTCTCAACCTGAGAACCAGTGGTGGCTTAGGCTGTCATGGTAGATCACTGCCGATATCTGCAGCCTCCTGGAGCAAGACCTACACCCCAGTGGAACAGCTGGTTACATATTGGCAATGGTCAATAAGGTGCCTGGCACTGGAGGGCAACACACCTATCCCTAGGCCTCTTTCCAAGTTGTGCGCTCTCTTCTGTAAGGAGACAAATGCAGGGACATTTGAATGATTGTAATGGCTTGTTTGCAAAGGGGAGAAGGATAATATTTGTGGACGGTGATTGTGCAACATAAGAGTGAGGTGTCAATAAGTTGAGGGTGAGTGTTGGCTGCTCAGATGGCTATGTGAGATGCCTGCAGAGGGAGGAATGAGTGGAGTTGCACAGTGTGTTGACCTGAGCTGTGCTATATAGAAGAATGCTGGGCAAATCAGAGTGTGAGGGTTGGCTCCTACAAGTGTTCTGTTACTCACTTGCCTTGCACTCCCAAGGTACTGGATGCTCTTGCTGCACTCCCTCAAGATTCGAGGGAGCAAACTCCGGCTGCTGACTTCCTCAGCCACTTCCATCCATGTCTCCTCCTGTCCTTAGTAAAAACTCACTTCCCTGCAGCCACTCCGGTTCTGTTGGGGTAACTCCAGGTAAGAGTGAGAGCTCTGAGGAGCACCTTTCCCTGGTCTCCTCTCCATGCCTGTAGGTCGCTGCAATCTGAAAAATCCAAGTGATGCTGAGCTTTCCTTAACCATGCTGTGGTTCCTTTAATTAGAAATCCTCCCCCTGGCAGAACATGTGCATCATCTTCCTTGCCTTTCTGAATCAGTTGGAGAGCCCAGAGGTGGGCTGACAGCTGTTTTTCTCTGGCAAAGAACAACTGGCATGTGCACCATTCAGAGATTTAGGCTTGATATCCAAAGAAAGGTCCTACCATTGTTGTAGAGACACAGGTGAGAAGATTCTGAGGATTCTGTATGCCAATTACAGTAAGAAGTCTCACAACACCAGGTTAAAGTTCAATAGGTTTATTTGGTAGCAAAAACCACTCGCCTTTGGAGCACTGCTCCTTCGTCAGGTAAGACTTTAACCTGGTGTTGTGAGACTTCTTAATGTGTTTACCCCAGTCCAATGCCGACATCTCCACATCATGACTATGCCAATTACCACCAGCAGGTGGCATATGAGCGATGGGGGAAAAAAAAATTTGTGCATTCTCATTTTGGTTTGCAGTCAATAATCAGTTCAGTTTGCCTCTCTCCTAGTCCAGTGACACAGAGGCTGTTGCACCTCTCTGTCACAACTTAGATCAGGTAATATTAAAACCCACTCATTCAGATCTCCTTTGTCTTAATTCTCAGAAATACCAAAGGGTGGAAAATTAATTGAATTGATTTGATTTATTATTGTCACATGAACTGGGAAATGTACTATATAGACAAAACATATCGTTCATAGAGTACATAGAGGAGAAGGAAAGTACAGGGTGCAGAATATAATGTTGCATTAACCGAGAAGGTGAAGAGAAAGGTCAGCCTGACATGTGATAAGGCCACTCAAAGATCTGATGGCAACAGGGAGAAAGCTGTTCTTGAAATGGTATGTGGATTTTTGTGTTTTGTGTGTAAGATGGGCATAAAGCAAGACAGTTTAGCAGTGGGATGCCCTGTGTCCAATCTGCACAGATTTCATTCCTACTGCTAAATTTGAGTGTGTGCTATTTCATAGTGACCCTAGACAGACATCTAAAACAAGTATTAGCTCCCTTAGTTATAATTTAGGGGACTGAGTCTTGCTGAAGAAACCCATTAATTAACCAGTCAGTGATAAGTGGGACAGGGTTGGGCCTGCCCTGCTTTGGATTATCCAGCAGCCCCCACAGCCACCAACTCCACATCTGTCACAAAAAATGTTGTTTGAAAAGGAAAATCCTGTGGCGATTCTCCCCACAAAGCTCTTCAATCCTTTCCTTCTGGAATTTACCTGAGGGCCATTGCGTACGGTGGAGGCAGCCTGACATTGATGTCTTGCTTGGATTTGATGCCTGTGAAGGCACAATCGGAGACAACAAATTGAGGCAAGTCTGTTGATGAGGCCCAAGAACCGGTTTGCACCAGTCCCCAGGCCTCTACATGCTTGTCGTGCAGCGTCAGGTCTCAGCTCAATTAATTTTTTGGCCTAGCATTCTATTTTTAGCAGACAGCTTTCAAACTATTGTGGCGCATATCGTTATCTTACATCATTTAATTTCCAGTCAACCAAAATGTTAGGATTCCCTCAATATCAACAAAACAAAGGAGATAGTCGTCGACTTCAGGAAGCGTAGTGGAGAAAATGTCCCTTTCTACATTAATGGTGATGAAGTAGAAATGGTCAAAGAGCTTCAAGTTTTTAAGTGTCCAGATCACCAACAGCCTATCCTGGTCTGCCCATGCTGACACTATAGTTAAGAAAGCCGCCAACTTTTACAAATGCACCATAGAAAGCATTCGTTCTGGTTGTATCACAACTTGTTATTGCTCCTGCTCTGCCTAAGACAGCAAGGAACTACAAAAGGACATGAATGTAGCCCAATCCACACAAACCAGCCTTCCATTCATTGACTCTGTCTGCACTTCCTGCTGCCTTGGCAAAGTAGCCAGCATAATTAAGGACCCCATGCACCCTGGACATTTTCTGTTCCATGTTCTTCCTTTGGGAAAAAGATACAGAAGTCTGAGGTTATGTACCAACCGACTCAAGAACAACTTCTTCCCTGCCGCTTTTAGACTTTTGAATGGACTTACCTTGCATTAAGTTGATCTTTCTCTGCACCTTAGCTATGACTGTAACACTACATTCTGCACTCTCTTGTTTCCTTCTCTATGAACGGTATGTTTTGTCTGTATATTGCACGTGAAACAATACTTTTCACTGAATGATAATACATGTGACAATAATAAATCAAATCAAAGCAGCCAGCATAATTAAGGACCCCACGCACCCAGGACATTCTCTCTTCCACCTTCTTCTGTTGGGAAAAAGATTCAAAAGTCTGAGGTCACGTATCAATTGACTCAAGAATAGTTTCTTCCCTGCTGCCATCAGACTTTTAAATGAACTTACCTTGCATGAAGTTGATCTTTCTCTACACCCTAGCTATGCTGTATCACTACATTCTGCACTCTCTCCTTCTCTGTGAACGGTATGCTCTGTTTGTGTAGTGCACAAGAAACAATACTTTTCACTGTATGCTAATATATATGACAATAATAAATCAAATCAAATCAAAATCAAATCAACATCTCTACTTTCTCAGAAGACTAAGGAAATTTGGTCTGCTGCTACAACTATCACCAACTTTTACAGATGCACCATTGAAAGCATTGTTTCTGGTTGTATCACAGTTCGGTATGGCTCCTGCTCTGTCCAAGACTGCAAGAAATGAAATGGGTTATGAACAAAGCCCAGTCCACCACTCAAACCAACCTCCCATCCATTGGCTCTGTCTACACTTCCCACTGCCTCGGCAAAGCAGCCAGTATAATTAAGGACCCCACATACCCAGACATACTCTCTTCTATCTTCTTCCACTGGGAAAAAAATACAAAAGTTTGAGGACACGTACCAACTGATTCAAGAACAGCTTCTTCCCTGCTGCCATCAGAATTTTGAAAGAACCTACTTGCATTAAGTTGATCTTTCTTAGCTATGACTCTAACAGCACATTCTACAACCTCTCCTTTCCTTCTTTATGAATGGTATGCTTTGTCTGTATAGTGTGCAAAAAATAATACTTTTCACTGTATACCA
Organism: Carcharhinus amblyrhynchos; assembly: GCF_965287045.1. Taxonomy (NCBI): domain Eukaryota; kingdom Metazoa; phylum Chordata; class Chondrichthyes; order Carcharhiniformes; family Carcharhinidae; genus Carcharhinus; species Carcharhinus amblyrhynchos. The sequence goes on along the minus strand of NC_137326.1, from coordinate 93,644,830 downwards.
ATACATGAGACAATAATAAATCAAATTAAAATGCTGGAAACTCTTAGCAGGTCTGACAGCACCTGTGGAAAGAGAACAGAGTTAATACTTTGGGCCAGATGATTCTTTATCAGAGCTGAAGGCAATAGAAAATAGGATGAGATTTGTACTGTTGTGGTGAGAAGGAGGGGAGAATGGGTTCCTGTTTGAGGCCCAGTGGTTGCTGGAGATGGGAAAGATTAACAACGACGTTATAGACAAAAAGACAGAGGGAATGTAAATGGTTGTGATCATGGCTGGGAAAGGTGCTCATGGCAGCCATTAAGAGATCAGAATGTGTAAATGGTTGAACAAAGGTCAGCAGTATGATAACCTGAAACATGTAACAGATAGCTCGAATCAGGTGGGATGAGGGGAGACAGTGGTGGGGGCAACAGATGGAAAGCGAGATTTTTTACAAAGTTGGAAGAAATGAAATGAATTTTTTAAAGTAAATAAATAAACTGATGGAAATGGGATGAAGGTGGAAGTGAGAGTTCATAATCTGAAGTTGATGAACTCAATGTTCAGTCCAAAAGGCTGTAAGATACCCAATTGGAAGATGAGTTGCTGCTCCTCCAGTCTGTGTTGGGGTTCCCTAGAGCATTGCAAAAGGCTAAGGACAGAAATATGGACAGGAGAGCAGGGTGGCGTCAGTCTGGGCCCCTGGAGCTGTGAAGCAGCAGTGCTAACCACTGTGCCACCATACCGTCCAGGAGGAGATAAAGGGGCAGATGTTGCACCTTCTGCGATTGCATAACAAGGTGTGGTGGCAAGGAATGAGGTTTTGGGTGTGATGGAAGAGTGGACCAGGGTGTCCCAGAGAAAACATTCCCTGTAGAGTGCTGACATGGGGAGTGAGGGGAAAACATGTTTGGTGGTGGCATCATGCTGGAGTTGGCAGAAATGATAGGGGATGGTTTTTTGAATGAGGCTAATTGGATGAAAAGTGAGGACAAGTGGAACCCTATCATAGTTCTGGGAGGGAGGGGAGGGGGTGAGAACAGTGGCTTGGGGGATACAGATGAGAGCCCTGTCAACCACTCAGTGGTTGGGAAGCCATGATTAAGGAAGAAGGAAGACATAGCAGCTGCGCCATTTTGGAAAGTGGCATCATTAGAACAGCTGCGGTGGAGGCAAAGGAACTGAAAGAATGGGATGAAGTTCTTACAGAATGTGAGGTCTAAAGAACTGTTGATAGCTGTGGAGTCGGTGGGGTTGTATTGGATATTAGTAGGACAGTCTACCATCAGAAATGGAGACAGAGAGGTCAAGGAAGGGAAGGGAAGTGTCGGAGATGGACCATGTGAAGACGGTAGAGGGGTGGAAATTGGGAACAAAATTGATAAAGTTTTCCAGGTCCAGATGAGAGCATGGAGTAGCATTAAAATAGTTGTCAATGTACTAATGAAAGAGTTGTGGGAGGGGGCCGGAGTAGCACTGGAAAAAGGAATGTTCTACATATCCCATAAGAGACAGGGATAGCTGGGACACAAGCAGGAACCAATAGTTACACCTTTATTTGGAGGAAACGAAACAAGTTCAAGGAGAAATTGTTGAGTGAGAGAACAAGTTCAGCCAGGTGGAGGAAAGTAGTGGTGGATAAGGATTGTTCAGAAATATTTCTGAACCAATATTTCTCTTCAGTGTTCACGCAGGGGGACATGGATATAGCTGAGGAGGACGCTGGGTTGCAGGGGAGTAGAATTGACAGTGTTACAGTTGATAAGGAGGATGTGCTGGATATTCTGGAGGGTCTGAAAATAGATAAGTCCCCTGGTCCGGATGGGATTTACCCCAGGATTCTCTGGGAGGCAAGAGAAGTGATTGCAGAGCCTCTGGCTCTGATCTTCAGGTCGTCGTTGGCCTCTGGTATAGTACCGGAAGATTGGAGGTTAGCGAATGTTGTCCCATTGTTTAAGAAGGGGAACAGAGACTTCCCCGGGAATTATAGACCGGTGAGTCTCACTTCTGTTGTGGGCAAGGTTTTAGAAAAAATTATTAGGGATAGGATTTATAGTTATTTGGAGAGTAATGAATTGATTGGAGATAGTCAGCATGGTTTTGTGGCGGGTAGGTCGTGCCTTACTAACCTTATTGAGTTTTTTGAGAAAGTGACCAAAGAGGTGGATGGGAGTAAGGCAGTGGACGTGGTGTATATGGATTTTAGTAAGGCGTTTGATAAGGTTCACCATGGTAGGCTTCTGCAGAAAATGCAGATGTATGGGATTGGGGGTGATCTTGGGAAATGGATCAGGAATTGGCTAGCGGATAGGAGACAGAGGGTGGTGGTTGATGGTAAATATTCATCATGGAGTTCGGTTACGAGTGGTGTGCCTCAGGGATCTGTTTTGGGGCCACTGCTGTTTGTAATTTTTATTAATGATCTGGATGAGGGTATGGTTGGGTGGATTAGTAAATTTGCTGATGACACCAAAGTCGGAGGTGTGGTAGATAGTGAGGAAGGGTGTCATAGTTTGCAGGAAGACTTAGACAGGTTGCAGAGCTGGGCCGAGAGGTGGCGGATGGAGTTTAATGCGGAGAAGTGTGAGGTAATTCACTTTGGTAGGAATAACAGATGTGTCGAGTATAGGGCTAACGGGAGGACTTTGAATAGTGTGGATGAGCAGAGGGATCTAGGTGTATGTGTACATAGATCCCTGAAAGTTGGGAATCAAGTAGATAAGGTTGTTAAGAAGGCATACGGTGTCTTGGCGTTTATTGGTAGGGGGATTGAATTTAGGAGTCGCAGCGTTATGTTGCAACTGTACACAACTCTGGTGCGGCCGCACTTGGAGTACTGTGTGCAGTTCTGGTCCCCATATTACAGGAAGGATGTGGAGGCTTTGGAGAGGGTGCAGAGGAGGTTTACCAGGATGTTGCCTGGTATGGAGCGGAGGTCCTATGAGGAGAGGCTGAGGGATTTGGGGTTGTTTTCGCTGGAAAGAAGGCGGCTAAGAGGGGATCTTATTGAAACATATAAGATGATTAGAGGTTTAGATAGGGTGGATAGTGATAGCCTTTTTCCTCTGATGGAGAAATCTAGCACGAGGGGGCATGGCTTTAAATTAAGTGGGGGGTAGTTATAGGACGGATGTCAGGGGTAGGTTCTTTACCCAGAGGGTGGTGAGGGATTGGAATGCCCTGCCTGCTGCAGTTGTAAATGCGCCTAGTTTGGGGGCGTTTAAGAGATCCGTGGATAGGTTTATGGACGAAAAGGGATTGGTTTAGGTTAGTGGGTCATTGTTTTGTAACTGGTCAGCGCAACATCGTGGGCCGAAGGGCCTGTTCTGCGCTGTAATGTTCTATGTTCTATGTTCTATAAAGGCCACCATGGTGGGGAATACAGGTGTAGAGGGATTGGAGATCCATAGTAAAGAGGAAGCTATTTGGACCAGGGAACTGGAAGTTGATGATATGATGTAGGGCATCAGAGGAATGGTGGATGTAGGTGGGAAGGGACTGAACAAGAGGAGAGAGGTTGGAGTCAAGATAGGAAGAAATGAGTTCAGTGAGGCAGGAATAGACTGACATGATGGGACTACTGGAACAGCCCTGTTTGTGGATTTTGGGAAGACATCGGAGTAGTCTGAGCAGAGTTTGAGATCTTTGAGGTTGGAAGCTGTGAAGTGAAGATCTCCAAAGGAGATGAGTTCAATGACAGCCCTGGAAACAGTGGCTTCATGGTCAGTTCATGGACCAACAGGAAGTAGGAAGCATCCGAGAGATGGCGTCAGCCTCTGAATTGTTTAGTAGCCTCAATGGGAATGGTGACGCAGTGGTATTGTCACTGAGACCCAGGCTAATGCTTTGGGCCTGGGTTCAAATCCCACCATGGCAGATGGTGAAATTTGAATTTAACAAAAATTTGGAATTACAAGTAAACATCCATCTATTCTCACCTAGTCTGGCCTACAAGTGACTTCAGACTTGCCCCCTCTTGCAAACCATTCAGTTGTGTCAAAACTCCTAAAAAGGCCTAAAAGGAATGAAACCCAAGTACTAGAAATACAACTGTGTAGAATGCTCCTTACTAACACCTGGGGGCTTGTGCTAAGCTTGGGGAGCTGTCACGCAGACTGATCAAGCAAGAGACTGGTATCATCATACTCACAGAATCATACCTTATAGGCAATGACCCAGGTACCACCGTCACCATCCCTGGTGCAACCCGCAGGCTAGTGGGGTTAGATAGCCTATGCACCCCTCCCAGCCTTGTTGTAACAATACCATTTTCTATGGTTCCATGATAAAAGTACAAATAAACTTACATGTACTTAACACGAGTCTTAGGAAAAGTGGAGCTCAGCTCATACCTGTATAAGCATGTGTTTTGTGGTTCTTCATTGATGTTAACGGGTGAAGAATGTCCATTGAATAAGCATCAATAAGCTGTCAGCTGTGCTTCAGCTAATAGTGCTGCTTTCTCTGAGTGAGGAAGTTGTGGTTTCAACATCCCACTTCAGGATTTGAACACAAAAATCAAGGCTGACATTCCAGTGGCCCACTATGGGGGTGCTGCACTATTAAAGGCGCTTCCTTTTAGAGGAGATGTTAAACCAAGGCACTGTCTGCCCTCTCAGGTGGGATTAAAAGGTTCCATGGTACTGTTTTGACAAGAAGCAGGAAGGTTATCCCTGGTGCCCTGGCTAATATTTATCCCTCATTCAACATAACAAGAACAGACGACCTGATCATTAGCACAATGCTGTGTGCAAACTGACTACCGTGTTTCCTACATTATGACAGTGACAATACTTCAAAAGTACTTCGTTGCTGTAAGCACTTGTTTTATTTTACCAAGTGAAATGTCATGGTACATAGCATAGGATATGATCCAGAAGCATCTGATATTGACACAGAAACTGTCAGGCAGGGAATAAGTGACTTATTAGTATTATAGGCTGCAGTCCAAAGTTTTTATAAAATACTGCCAATGACAAGGTTTTACAGCTAGTCTGATTTTGGAAAATCTTTTGTTTGTCTGCTTCCTCAATGAAAATTCCCTGGACTTGACCCTAACCCTCTGAAATATATTTTAACCCCTCTGTCTGTTTCCCCTCCCAACCTTTAAGTAGTTTTCTCAAAGCATATTTAATATCCAGGTGTTCAGACACCTAGCTCTCCTAGTTACTTATTTTTCTCACCCCCTGAAGCATCTTGGAGCAACTTTTGGTGCTTAATAAATGCATATTGTTCCTGTCAAACTCATAGACCTGCTGCATCAATATCTATTACTGCTACAACAAAATGATAAAATACCAATAACCTGTTCTATGGATCAGAAGTTTAATTTCCAAGAACTTTCCAAATAGTCTTAAGCCATCAGTAGAATATTCTGAACTCTGTAGACAAGGTTGTTAAGATTTAGCTTTTGTAGATCTCTTATCTGTAAGTTATTTCATATAATGATTGTAATTATAAACGGGAGATAATTAGGGAAAGTAAAGTCAACGCTAACATAATCAGACTGAACTAAAAGCAAACAGAATTTTTACCAAATCAGCACATAATTAATTAGCACTGGTTAATCTATTCTTGCACATGAACAAACATTTCTCTGGAAATTATTTTTGTGTTTCTATTGTTCCATGACCCTGCCCTTTCTCCATATTTATGTAATATTGGAATATTATTCAGAAATATTGGAACTATTCATTGAAAATTAGGATTCATTAAAAAAAATTGAAATATATGAAAAGTAATAAAATGGAATGTATGGAGGAGAACCTCTTCAATGTTAAACTGGGGATTCCTCATCTGTGACGCACCCATTTCCCCCACATTGAGATACTTTCCAACCGCTCCACAATGGTTTATTTTAATACTTCGATCATGATTGAAGAATGTTTTCCATCCCGCTTCCCCACTCATTCAGGAATTGTTCTATCTGAGGTAATTTTCCAGCCTGCCAAATTAAGGAGTTTTTTCAGATCCCTCTCCTTCAAATTTCCTCCCAGTGATAGTTTCTCTTATCCCCCATACTATCCCCTCACTCTCCTTTCCTCTGCCTAGTGCTACCTTCTTGCAACCCTTATTCCCAAACCCTCAATCCATCCTTCATCTGCTCTGAGCATTTTCCCCGCCTTCTCATCCTGCTTGACCTGAAGGTAGCACTTGACTTTGACAGCTCATGTGCCACAGGAGATGGACCAGTTATGCTAAAAAAAAATCAACTAGGAGGAAGAGTGAAAGCAACAATGGGCAGAATTTAATGTGAGCAGTAAGAAAGTTGCTCTTCAGCTTTTCAGCCAGCAGGAACCTCACATCACATCTTTTTGGGAAGGCTTCTCACACTATGTGCCTGATTGGGTTTGCTTTTTGGGCTTTTGGCATGGTGACTTCCTCATCTGCCTCTTGTTGAATACCAGTAGCTGCAGGATGCAGCCTTTAATTAGTCATTAATTGCCCACGTATTTGGTGGTCAAGTAGGAAAACTACCCATGAACCTTCCTGCCACAGATTTAATTGGGGCAGAGGCAAGAAGGCGGCTATGTCCTCAGCCGTCACCCTCCCTCCTGATTAAATGCCCTCTGCTAACAAAGTCACCAGGCGGGAGGGCATTAAATTCCACGATTTTTCAACAGGTATAAAACTTTCTAACAATTATTGCTTTCATACCACGAGGAACAAGTCCTCTGTATATGAGGTAAAGAACATAAGAACATAAATAACTAAGAGCGTGAGTAGGCAATTTAGCCCTTTAAGCCTGTTCTGCTATTCAATACGATCATGGCTGATCTCATCTCAATCTCAACTCCACTTTTCTGCCATTCTCCATAATTCTTTAATCCATTACTAATTAAAAATCTGTATATCTCCCCCTTAAATTTAATCAATGCACTGGCATCCACTGCAATCTAGGATAGTGAATTCCACAGACTCATGACTGCTCGAGAGAAGTAGTTTCTCCTCATCTCTGTATTAAATGTACTACCTCTTATCCTAAAACTATGACCTCTTGTCTCATAATGTCCCATAGGAGGAAACATCCGCTCTTCACCTATTTTTTCAATATCTTTTATCATCTTGTATACCTCAATTAGATCTCCTCTCATTCTTCTAAACTCTAGAGAGTAGAGGCCTAAACTGCTTAACATCGCTTCCCCTCCAACTTGATTTTCAAGTTTGCTGATGACAGCACCATAGTGGGTCAGGTCTCAAACAATGATGAGAAAGAGTACAGAAATGAGATAGAGAATCTGGTGAACTGGTGCAGCAACAATAATCTCTCCCTCAATGTCAGCAAAATGAAGGAGATTGTCATCAACTTCAGGAAGCGTAAAGGAGAACATGCCCCTGTCCACATCAATAGGGATGAATAGAAAGAATCGAGACCTTCAAGTTTTTATGTGTCCAGATACCAACAACCTGTCCTGACCCCCCATGCCGACGCTATAGTTAAGAAAGCCCACCAATGCCTCTACTTTCTCGGAAGACTAAGGAAACTTTGCATGTCAGCTACAATTCTCACCAATGTTTACAGATGCACCATAGAAAGCATCCTTTCTGGTTTTATCACAGCTTAGGATGGCTCTTGCTCTTCTCAAGATCGCAAGGAACTACAAAAAGTCATGAATGTAGCCTAATCCATCATTAAACCAGCCTTACATCCATTGACTCTGTGTACACTCCTGCTGCCTTGGCAAAGCAGCCAGCATAATTAAGGACCCCGCGCACCCCGGATATTCTATCTTCCACCTCCTTCCTGAGGGATAAAGATACAAAAGTCTGAGGTCACATACCATCCAACTCAAGAACAGCTTCTTCCCTGCTGCTGTTAGACTTTTGAATGGACTTACCTTGCATTCAATTGATCTTTCTCTGGACCCTAGCTATGACTGTAACACTACATTCTGCACTCTCTCATTTCCTTCTCTATGAAGGGTATGCTTTGTCTGTATAGCGCACAAGAAACAACATTTTTCACTGTATGTTAATACATGTGACAATAATAAATCAAATCAAATCAACTCAAACCCCTTATCTCAGGAATCAACCTAGTGAACTTCTTCTGAACTGCCTCTAATGCCATTAATTCCTCAAATAAAAGGACCAAATATGATGGTATGGTGGCACAGTGGTTAGCGCTGCTGCCTCACAGCACCAGGGACCCAGGTTCAATTCCCAGCGTGGGTCACTGTCTGTGTGGAGTTTGCATGTTCTTTCTGTGTCTATGTGGGTTTCCTCTGGGTGCTCCAGTTTCCTCCCACAATCCAAAGGTGTGAGGATTATGTGGATTGGCCATGTTAAAATTGCCCCTTGGTGTCAAGGGGACTAACTGGAGTGAATGCATGGGATTATAGGGACAGGTCCTTGGTGGGATTGTTGTCGGTGCAGATTCAATACACCGAATGGCCTTCTTCTGCAGTGTAGAGATTCTATCATTCTATTCTATGATTCAGAACTGTGCACAATACTCCAGGTGTGGTCTTACCAATGCTTTGTATAGTTGCAGCAGCATTTTCTTATTTTTATACTCTATTCCTTTAGCTATAGTTGCCAAAATTCCATTTCCTTTCCTTATTACCTCCTGTAGCTGCATAATAGTTTTCTGTAACTCATGCATGAGGACACCCTCTGCACCGAAGCAACCCAAAGTCTCTCTCCATTTAGATAATAACGTATCTTTCCATTTTTCCGACCAAAATGGTAACCTGACACTTATCCACATTAAACATCTGTCACATTTTGGCCCACTCACCTAAGCTGTCTATATCCATTCGTAAATTTCTTATTTCCTTATTGCAACTTACTATCCCACCTATCTTAGTGAAATTTGATTATAGCATCTCTATCCCTGTACCTAAGTTATTTATATAGATTGTAAGTAGTTGGGGTCAATAGGCATAAAGAACCTGGATTCACTAGATTTAAGTCGCGAGAACTAAATACTGTTATAGTTAAAGAAGTTATCACTGTTTACATACAATAAGAAGTAGAGGCAGAACAATTCAACTGTTCGAATAATGCCCTGCCCATCTTATTTCCTGCAGGAGAAATGTTATGTCTTTAAACTTAAGTGTATCCAGATAAGTGCACTTTTAAAATAACACAGTCATGTGTATTCTCAAGTGGGAGAATTCCATGTTTCACATCTGACAACATAATTACGGTGTAACGCACCAAAGGTGTTCAATAATTCAGTGACCTAAACAAGTTGTACAACACAGCAGACAACTTTTTCTTGTGTATGACCTCTTTGTGCTCAGCAGAGTAAGAAGCAAAGGAGTGGTTGTTGTTTTCAGACCCTGCAGAGGAGCAACTGCAGCTCCTGGGTGCTACTGGTGAGTTGCAAACATTTGAAACTTACCTCATCACAAGCAGACATGTCCAAATCTTTGTCATCATGATCTCAATTTAATTGTGTAGAAATGATTCCTGCAAGCCACCAGTGAATTTAATGACTCGAGATGAATCTACTGCCACACATCAAAAACTGAGCTACATATTTACATTTAATATACATAAAAGCACTGAACAACTTCCAAGTTAAGTTACAAATGTTGAATTCGCTGGTCTGTTTTATCTCCCATTGTCTTTTTTTTAATGTGCCATACAATTGGCCTGTTTCACTTTGATAGATGCTCATTCCTCAATACATTTGGATTTATTTACCAATGAAGGACAAGCACTGAGAATAAAACTTTCCAAATCGTCATGCTTGCCAAATTGAAACAGATGAAGACAATAATCAGAAGTAGAACCAGAGCTGGCAGCAAGAAAGGATTGCAGGAGGCTAAGACATCAGGACTTTTTTTTGCAAGCCAGCTTAATCATCTGCATGGGCTATAAGAGGCCTGAAGGCCATAATATGGACATCACCAACCTGTGGAATGGTGTTCATGGGGTCTCTTCAAACCTTGACAAACACCTTTCATTAATAGATAGACATCAAATATCCACAAACTCAAACTCAGTAACCGTTTTGGAAAGAGAATTTTGCTCCTTCTCTAAAAAATGAGTTTGACCATTTGCATAAATTAAGCTGACTCTTGCTAGTGAGAGTCGGGGGGGGGTTTGCAGGGAATGTGCCTCTGGCCTGTCATTTTCATGAGACACTTCAGTTGAATCAGCAGCCAAAAATTGAAAAACCTTTTTCCTCCCATCATCCTTCATTCACCAAGTTGAGGGAATGTAACTGGAAATGCATTTTGAGATAGATAAAGTTATCAAAATTACCAAAATGTTATTAAACATATCTACACAATAATATTTTCTGTGGTTAAAGTATGTCCAACAATGTTTTCATTACAGGCAAAAGTAAAAGTAAAGTTTATTTATTATTCACAATTAGGCTTACAATCACACGGCAGTGAAGTTAAGTGACTGTGAAAATCCCCTAGTCACCACAGTCCGGCACCTATTCGGGGACACTAAGGGAGAATTTAGCACAGCCAATTCACCTAACCTGTGCATCTTTGGACTGTGGAAGGAAACCAGAACATCCCCCGCAGATGCAGGGAGAACATGCAAACTCCATACAGACAGTGACCCAAGCCGGGAATCAAACCCAGATCCTTAGTGCTCTGAGGCAGCAGTGCTAACCACTGTGCCAGAAGCTTGCAGATGACTGAGGGCTGAACTGCACTTATGCCTAGAATTCCAAATTATTTGAATTGTGAAGATTGACCATTTGCAAAATTGCCAACCTGACATTTCTCTGGGGATATGAGGTAGGGATAATAGCACAGACAAGCAACAAAGTCTGGCTCATTTTCAGTGGCTGGTATGCTGCCAAACATTAAAAAAAAATTTCTGGGCAGTTTTCCAAAGATTACTACGAATAAAGCAGGAAAACATTTTAAACCAAAATTTGCATTTTTGTACAAAACATTAACACAAGGATGGAAGACTTCCTTCCCTAAAGGACATTAATGAACCAAATGGGTTTCTTCAACAATTGACAATTATTTCATGGTCATTACGGCGAATGTGGTGATTGTCCCTTTAAGGGCAGCATGATTGATGAGGGTAACCTGCCATGAGGGACTAATTGGCATCAAGATTGGGTAATAATCCCAGTAGGCAGAGTTCTCTCTTAGGCAAAAGACAGTCCAAACCGTGCAGTGGACATGTGGGGACTGGAGCTGCTGGTGAGCTGATCTTGAGTGGCCAAAGAGGCTTTGAGCCTCTGTAATGTCTTTCCTTTTAATAAATACGCTTTGTGTTGCTGACAAAGGGTGTGGTGTGCATTATTATGTTGGTGACAAGGATAAGATGGATTTTGATGGTACAGCCAACCTGTGAGTACTCGGTTTTAACTGACGTCTGAAGAAAAAAAGATACTCACCAAATGCTTGTTTTTGAGCAAATAGCTGAGTGAGGTGTCAAAATATTGCCAGACCCTGAGGGACAGGTGTAGAGCAAACCTGAATTGGCCAGTGCAGTTAGCGGTTTGGAAGTATATGGCAAGAAATTAGAGAGAAAAGAAAGTAAGAGCTGTGACTTTGATTTTAGAAGATAGTAAAACTTTAGTGAAAAAAAGAAGACAGGGAGTTGTTGCAGGATTTTTTTAATAAAAAGAAAGGAGAGCGCGAAGTAGCGTTTGAAATGAAGAGGAAAAACTGCCCAGGAGCCTCAGGACCTGTCCCAGAAGCACAACTGCAGTAAGAGCACAGGGAGAGAACCTGTAGCTGCTAACAATTTTTTTAAAAACTTGACAGTCTCAAAGCGGTAATGTGCTCAAAGAGGTAATGCATTTTGCAGTAGTAATACATTTAATGTAGCAAACACGAAATGGAACAGAGGGCAATGGACAGGGAAATTGGAATAGACCCTAATTAGTGGACAACTTTCAAAAAAGATCCGTAAGTAACAGAAGACTTCAGAGAAGGAAATGAAGACCTCAGAAAAGAGGCCACTGAAAGACCCAATGAGGACAATGGAAGACCCCAGAAGAAGGGTACAATGAAAGATCCCTGAAGGAGGGCAAAAAGAGACAATAAATGACTAGATAAAAGGAAATTTGTAGAATAGAAACAATACAATACTTCATCAGAGACAAATCCAGCCAAGAGTGAAGACAAAAATGGTTTAGCTGAAGTTAAGACCAATAGAAACTAAGTGACGGGGGGTGGCGGGAGGCGATTCGCCCAAAAAATTCTAAGTGCTGAATTGGTGAGAAAACTGGTGTAAATCATGACTATTTTTTTCAGTGGGAGTTCAGACCTGAATTTCACAATCGAGATTATCATTAAAAACACTGGAGGGCAGGCCTATTGATGCCAAAGAGCCTGAAATCGGTGGGATGAGCAGGGACCTGTGCATGCACACATCACTGGGAGATCGCTGAAAAGACCCCCCAGTATCCAGATCAATGCCCTTCAACCCCCACAGACATCGCTGACCTCATCGGTGGCCCCTACAACCCCCACGCAGACATCGCTGTTCCGCCTCCAAGACCTCGCTGGCCATACCGCTGGCCCCCTGCCCTTGCAGACATTGCTGGCCTTATCTCTGCTTACATCCCCTCCACCCCAAGACATCACTAGCCACATCGCTGACCCCTGCAAACCACCCACACCTCCCCACCCCCCCCCCAGGATATCACTGGCCACATCGTTGGCCCCCCACCCTCACAGACATCACTGGCCCCATAACTGACTCCTCCTAGACTCCACTGGCCACATCGCTGCCACACCGCCACCCCCCCCACCCCCAACCTACAGATATTGCTGCTCCCCTCCTCCACACAGCCATCGCTGGTCTCTCCCCTCCCCCCAAAAGACATTCTGGCCACCCACACATGCACATTGCTCGCCCCTTACCCACAAAGATGTCGCTCCCCCCTACACAGACATCACTGCCCCCCCCTCCCCCTCCCCACAGAGACATCGCTGCCCCCCCACACACACACACATCGCTGCCCCCACACACACACACACACACACATTGCTGTTCCCTCCCCCATACAGACATTGCTGCCCCCTCCCCCATACACACATCGCTGCCCCCCCACACAGACATCACTACCCTCTCCCCCATACAGACATTGCTGCCCCCTCCCCCATACACACATCGCTGCCCCCCCCTCACACAGCCATCGCTGACCCCCTCCCACACACAAATATCACCGCCATCCCCACACACAAATCGCTGCCCCCTCCCCTACACAGACATCAGTGGCCCCTCCCTCTCCCCCTCACAGACATTGCTGACCCCCCTCCCATGCAGAGATATCGCTGCCACCCCCACACTGACATCACTGCCCCACCAACACAGACGTCACTGCCCCCCCTCCCCAACACAGACATTGCTGGCCTCCCACCAGGCAGACGTTGCTGCCCCACCTCCCTCCCTCACACAGACATGGCTGCCCGCTCACCCCATGCCTCCACGGATCTGGATAACGCGGGTACCCCATCCCTCTATCTTTGAACATAATGACCTATGCCCTGCAGAGAACTCGTGCTGTGCTGCCATGCCCACCTCCAGCTTGTGAGCATTCCCTCTATTGAATGGGAGGCAACAAGGGAGTACAGTGGCACAGTGGTTAGCAGTATTGCCTCACAGCACCAGGGACCTGGGTTTGATTCCGAGCTTGGATCACTGTCTGTGTGGAGTTTGCACATTCTCCCTGTGTCTACATGGGTTTCCTCCAGGTGCTCCAGTTTCCTGGCACAGTCCAAAGATGTGCTGGTTAAGTGCATTGGCCATGCTAAATTCTCTCTCAGTGTACCTGAACAGGCACCAGAGAGTGGCAACCAGGGGATTTTCACAGTAACTTTACTGCAGTGTGAATGTAAGTCTATTGATTGGCAGCCAATCAGCATCCTGAGGGATGTATGACACTCAATTGAAAGCAACCTTCAAAATTTCTCACAAGGATTTGTTGCCAACGGGCCCTTGACTGGCCACACTCACTGCACCCCCCCTAACAAGCCAGAGCTGTACATAAGCTGCAGGAATGGACACACAGCCAGTCACACCACAAAGATGTATTCCAGGAAACCTGCCCCAAGATTCACTCACGCTGTCTAGGGCCACCTGCTTGATGCAATGGAGGAGAGGTGTCAGTGGAACTTCCCCAGCCAGTGCCCTCACCCAAGGGGTGCAGCCACCATGGCATTGTGGGAGGAGGTGGCAGAAGTGGTGAATGCCAGGAGCCTGACACCTCGGTTTGGCCAGCACTGTCGCTAAAAAATGTATGACCTTCTTTGATCAGCAAAGGGAGCGAGCGTCCTACTTGGAACCCTGCACATGCTTGGCATGGATCTCAAACCCTGCTTAGGCACCTGAAGAGCATGCAACAAAACACCCATCCTCCAGGAACAGAATCTAACCCCTTCCCCTCACTCCTCAGCGAGCACCCTTCAGTGGTGACCTTTTTCCCTGAAACTGCCAGCACAACACCCGAGGCACAGGCATGATTTGCACACTATGCACTTCGATATATTAATGCTTGCTATCCATCTTATGTTCCTGCAGGAGAAAGGCATACAGAACACAACCAAAACTGCACTGACTGGTGATGATGTGCCTGACCTGCAGCATCTGATCAGCATTGAAGAGTGTGCCATGGAACTGGCAGTGGGGGGGTGATAGGTCAATCAGAATGGTGATGGACAACCAGGCTGGTGTCCAGAATGTAAGTGAGTCGAAGCATACCCTCAACCTAGGTCCTCCTCAAAGTAACTGCAAGGCTTCATAAAATGTTTTGCCTCCCTTCCCCTAATTTGTGTTTTTTATTGCAGCTGTAGACCCAGAGGATCCTGGCATTTCGGGTGTTGGCACTACCACCACACCAACACCCCCCCCCCCCCACTCCACTCCCCCGCCCCCCCCAACAGCTGCTCTTGAGCAAACTCCCCACAATCCTCTGGACGACACCTTGGAGGGAGGCTCTGAAGAACCCTCCAAGGGCAGCACCAGTGAAACAGCATCGGCATCTACCACTCAACCCACCAACACAGAGACTATCACCACAGTGGGTACTTATAGTGTTGAGGTTCCTGGATCACTTAGTGGTCAGCACATCACAGACACTGATGCACTTCAGGTGGAGGCGGGCATATCCAAGGGTTCGGGCGCATGGAGGTCTGCCGGAAGCAAGGATTCAGCTGTCACCAAACCGAGCTGCATCAACAAACTTGGAAATTGTGGAAGGGCTGTCAGCAACCATGCTGCGACTGCAAGGCTGTTTAGGGGAGTCCAACAGAATGCTGCTGCAAGAGGTAGTGCTGACACAGTGTGCAAACCAGGCCAACACTGTAGAAGTGGTGACCGCAGTGGAAAGCCTGTCTCAGGGATCTGTCCTCATGGGTAACAGGGTCATCCTGGAGACAAAGCGGGCCACAGGCAAGGGTGGTTGCTGGCATCCAGGAAGCATCATTCCATGGCCATGGTTTTCGGGGAAATGTGGGAGACACTACTGGCCATGGCTGGGACTCCCTCTGGCATCCTGGAGACACAGCAGGCCTCGGCAACTTAGCCCTGTCTCAAAGCGCTACTGCTGAGGAGCGCTAGAGACTGGCTTGTTCAATGAATGCTGTAGCAGAGGGGCTCCAGAGCTTGGTCCAGTCTCAGAGGGCCAGGGCTGAGGGATCATAGACCATGGAGCAGACAGATCTGGGCCTCCAGGGGATGGCATGGTGGCACGGTAGTTAGCACTGCTACCTCACAGCGCCAGGGACCTGGGTTCGATTCCCAGCTTGGGTCACTGTCTATGTGGACTTTGCACATTCTCCCTGTATCTGCGTGGGTTTCCTCCGGATGCTTTAGTTTCGTCCCACAGTCCAAAGCTGTGCAGGTTAGGTGCATTGGTCATGTTAAATTCTCCTTCGCTGTACCCGAACAGACACCGGACTGTGTCGGGGATTTTCACAGTAACTTCACTACGATGTGAATGTAAGTCTACTTGTACCTCATAAATAAACTTTAAGGACTGGCAGAGCCAGGTGACGTTGGATCTTCTGGCTCAATCCAGCTACACTGGCGTCCCATGGAGTGTCCCCAGGGCCTTTAGGCACCCCAAGGGAGGAGGAAGGTCTTGAGCCCATGCCCGAGCCTTTCACCCAGGAGATCTGGGACATACCGAGACCTTCCGATTTCCCCCCTTCCTCATACCGGGGTATCTCAGGGCCAGCTAGACGAACAACGGAGCTTGCACATATTTCCCTTGTCTGCATGGCTTTCCTCCGGGTGCTCCGGTTTCCTCCCACAGTCTGAAAGACATGCTGGTTAATGCATTGACATAAACAGCACCGGATTGTGGCAACTAGAGGAATTTCACAGTAACTTAATTGCAGTGTTAATTTAAGCCTTACTTGTGTAATAAATAAACTAAGTTTTAAGAGTGGCACTAAAATAGTGCTATCCGCAAGTCAGCCATCTTCACAGTGGGGTTTGGAAAGAGCATAGTATGACAGGTTAATGTTATTGGCTGCATAGACCCAGCACCACCCCAATCCCTCACTTGAGCCAAAACCCCTGCTTGTGGGAGCTGGTAACACCACACAATCCATGGTGCCATGTGTGACCTGATTATGTTGTGCAAAATTCCCATCATGACAAATGCTGGCACAGATTATGCAGCTCGGTGTGCAGCCATGGGCTCGGCGCACCATTTAGCCTTTGCCATGTGTGCAGCTGCAGCATCCGTTACAAGCGTGTGTTGCTGGTTCATGTCACAGGACAGGGACAGACCGCAAACCAGAATCAGGTGAGTGACCAATGACAGCAAATTCCATGCAGTCCATGTCTGAACCTCTGCATCCTGGCCTGGAGCAGCAGCTGTTTCATCTGGTTAGGCCTTACTCAGCACATGGTGCACTCCTCTCCCACCCAGCACTCAGTGCAGTCCCTGACCACACCCCACAGCAAGACAATGCCACTGCACAGTGCCCTGGAGGGGAAGGCAGAGCAGGATTCCTTCAGTGACCCTCCCATAGTGGAGCTACAACACTGCCCTCAAGGAGAAGGCTGAGCAGAATTCCTTCATAGACCCTCACCCCTAGAGCTCTGAGAAAATAGAAGTCCCCCACCCCAGATATAACTGGTCCATAGGCCAGCACCTGTAGACAGCAGGAGGAAGCCTATTAAGCATCTCCAGGGCCTGTGTGCAACATGCCCCACACCTGTTCACAGCACTTACCTTCTCACACCAGTTCAAGGCTGCCACACCAGCTTGAGACTTTTATATACCTATTCTGATTTGAGCCAAAGTGACATCATGCCAAAGAGGTAGGAGATGCTAACATGGGCACAGCTTGCCATGTCAATCCCAATAATGGCATGCTAAGGTATGATAAGTGATGCTAATCAATAGCATGCCAGTTTTCAGCACAGTCCCAGTGGTACCATTTGTTTCTGGTTAGGAGATGCATGCGGGTCATAGATGCTTGCAGGGATCCTGTGAAATGCCTGACATGCGCATCTCCCAATCCGATGTGTCAAAATCATGCGCGTAGTGATGAGAGAATTGGACCCCAAGTTTCTATTTGTGAAATATACTGAGAAAGTGCTGCACTGTTAGAAGTGACATTGTTCAAATGTGACATTAAATCTAAGAGGAAGGCCTGCTCAGGTGGATTGAAAAGATTACATGACAAATTATGAGATATCATCGATAGAAAAACATTCAGATAAGATAAACTATGTGACCTATGTGAGGTTACCCCAACCCGTCTCACTCAGGATTTTTGACTAATTGTGACCTACAAGGCATGGACTCATATTGCTAAATCAAAACAACGAGTTTGTTAAATATTAGAAAGAAATACAAAGTGAATACTTAACAACAGCACTAGATATACAGTGTGACTCAACTCCAATGGTTCCTGTTTCCAAGCTCTCTGGGGCAAAAGTCTTTATCTCCTCTTGTGTTCTGTTGACTGTAATCTGCCTGACATCTTCTAAATGTGTCAATTTTACTCTGTAGCCCCTCTTTTTAAGCTTCATTGAGGGACCACTACTAATCCATATTCAGCCTTAGTTTGGTGTGGCCAATATGATTGAATCAGTTGGAGGTCATTGGTATTCTACAAACTCCATATGTCCCAAAACGTACATTGCAGGTATTTCCTGTTTTTTTCAAAGATCTTCGCATTTCTGTTAATACCTCAATTTTTGCAATTATGCAGTTTCAAATTCACCGTATCCTTCATTTTCTGCAAGCAAATGCTAAGGTTTTTATGTCTCCCTCCATCTTGTCTCTTTTATTGTTATTACGCAAATGCTTTTAATAGAGTATGAACTTGAGAAATTTCATAAGAAAACAAACATGAACTCAAATAGAATTCAGTATATTAGTGCACATAACATAAATAATTATATTAGTTTAGCTGTTCTATCCACAAGACAAAATATATAAATCATTGCACGAAGCCCCTTCAGTTGCTTAACTTCCCCTTTTTCAAGGTAAGCTATGTGTAGTTTTAAAGATACACTATTCCAACATGGACAAATTGATGTTTTTCAGTAAAGTTAACCATTGTACTTTGCCATTGTTATGGGTGGGATGTGGGGGGAAGGTGTTAAATTAAACAGCCCTGATTTCCCTTTTCACTATCTGTCTGTAAACATAAAGGTGCTTCTGTTTGTTGATTCTGCTGTAGAAGTGGCAGGGAGAATAAAAAGCAGAAACACCTTTATATTTATGGACATATTACTGCATATTTTCCTTTAACTTCATTTTGGAGTTTTCCAATCTTCTCTAAGTAACTCACACAGCAAACTTGAGATGAGATAAAGTAAAAGGGTTGTTTTACTTTACACACACACAAAGCAGGAAAAGGGTTTGGAATGCCCACTTCTTTAACACTCATACAATAAAAGAGGGATAGGTGTACACAGCCAGATCACAATAACAATACAAGTTATGGGTTTACACAAGTCCAGAATCCAGAATGAGACTGAAAGTCTAATGGAATGTTTATTCAGAGGGTAGGTTGGTTGACTGTTGCAGGGTGATTTGTCTTTCTAGAGGTGAGAATTCCTAGACATGATACATAGAGTTGAATTAATCTTGAAAGCACTGATCCAAATGTTCCAATGGTTCACATCATAGATGAGAGCCAGGTGCTAATACGTAGACTGAGTTCATTCTGCTGCAATCTGTTTGATGGTAAGAAGGAGACAGGAGTTACTGTTCTCTGGAGGTCATACAGAAAACTTACAATGCGATCCAACTCTTATTAATCAAAGAAATTCAGACAGCTAAGATCTTAGTCATGTGATATTGTGATTTCATGTTGATTGCTGAGGCCCCTGGTTGAAACCCATTGCATTTTAGAGCAGGTAACATTGGACTATTGACACCACATTAGATATAAGGAGACACAAACAGCAGCCTGTGGCCATAGCTGGCTATGATGTGGACATGTTGACATTAGACTGGGGTGAGCACGGTAAGAGCTCTCAACACCAGGTTAAAGTCCAACAGGTTTACTTGGAATCATGAGCTTCTGAAGGACTGCTCCTTCATCAGGAATAAGCCTGTTGGACTTTAACCTGGTGTTGTGAGACTTCTTAAATAGCTGGCTGGGGCAGACATTCTCTGTGCTAAACCACTGTGTTGGCTTGGCTGGAATGTTTCTGTAATGCAAGAAGTGTTACATTCTGGGAGGCCATAGAGTCATATAGGTCTACAGCATGGAATCAGACCCTTCGGCCCAACTTGTCCATGCTGCCTTTTTTTTAAATCCCTAAACTAAGCTCAATTGCCCAGATTTGGTCCTTATCCCTCTATACCCATCGTACCCATGTAACTATCTAAATGTTTTTTTAAAAGATAAAATTGTACCCACCTCTACTTCTACCTCTGGCAGCTTGTTCCAGACACTCACCACCCTCTGCATGAAAAAATTGCCACACTGGACACTTCTGTATCTCTCCCCTGTCATCTTAAACCTATGCCATCTACTTTTAGACTCATCTACCTTTGGGAAAAGATATTGACTATCTACCTTGTATATGCCTCTCATTATTTTATAGACCTCAATAAGGTCACCCCTCAGCCTCATATGCTCCAGAGAAAAAAAAATCCCAGTCTATTCAGCCTCTCCTTATAAATCTATCCATCAAGTCCTTGGAGCATCCTAGTAAATCTTTTCTGCATGCTTTCTAGTTTAATAATATCCTTTCTGTAATAGGGTGACCAGAATTGCACGCAGTATTCCAAGTGTGACCTTACCAATGTCTTGTACAACTTTAACAGGATGTCCCAACTCTTGTATTCAGTGTTCTGACCAATGAAACCAAGCATGCTGAATGCCTTCTTCACCACTCTGTCCACCTGTTACTCCACTTTCAAGGAGCTATGATCATATACCCCTAGATCTCTTTGTTCTGTAATTCTCCACAACGCCCTACCATTAACTGAGTAAGCCCTGCCCTGGTTCAATCTACCAAAATGCATTACCTTGCATTTGTCTAAATTAAACTCCATCTGCCTTTGTCAGCCCACTGGCCCAATTGATCAAGATCCCGTTGCAATTGGAGATAACTTTCTTCACTGCCCACTATGCCACCAATCTTGGTGTCACCTGCAAACTTACTAACCATGCCTCCTATATTCTCATCCAAATCATTAATACAAATGACAAATAACAGTCATTTGATCTGTTCCCTGAGGCACACTGCTGGTCACAGGCCTCCAGTTTGAAAAACAACTCTCTACAACCACCCTCTCAGAAGCCAATTTTGTATCCATTTAGATACCTCACTCTGGATCCTGTGAGATCTAACTTTATGCAACAACCTACTATGTGGTACCTTGTCAAAGAGGTGTGAGGTGTTAACCTTTGTTCACTTCTAAACTGCTCAGAAACTTCCAGATGCTGGCATGTGATTAGCTGGAGCCATTTATCAGCCCAGCATTTGTTCATTTTGAAAAATGAAGAAAAAAATAATTTTATAAAGTAGCTAGCTGTCAGAGATATACATTTATTTTCTTTCTTCTTATTGTCTCAACAGGACATAATCCAAATTTGACATCACAATTTCATAGGAAGAATATTACATAATTAACAATCCATAAAAATCAATAAAACCAATAATGATTCTACTTTGAAGAAGTGCAGAGTTATCCCTGGTGTCCTGGGCAATATTTATTCCCCAGTCAGTATCATAAATAAGAGATTATCTAGCCACTGTAATGTTGCTGTTTGTAGGCGTTCACTTTGCTGCCACATCTCTATATTCCTTCTATACTTCAAAAGTCCTTCATTGGCAGCAAAGCATTGTGAGATGTCATGAACAACACTCTTTAAACGCAAGTCTTTCTTTTTTCACTCCGTAAAGACATCATCCAATGCACTGGGTGTGAATTTACCAACTGTTCACGCCACGCTTCTGCTGCAGCAAAGTCAGAAAATGTGGCACCCAGCCAAATCTCCGTTCACTACAGTAGGATGGGAAAAATCCCTCCAGTGAGAATGGACATAAGAATTCTGCCTGTCTCTTTGTTTAATACTCTGCATAAAAGATAGTTAGCTGCAACCCACAAAGGAACAAAGGCATCTCTCTCCATTGGTAACAAAGCTTGAGGGACACAAGTGTGGGGCAAAGCAAACCTAACTGAGCTACCACAGTTGGTGCAGGGCTTGAACCCACACTGCTGGTACCTTTCTCCACCATACTCTCATCATCTAACCAACTGAGCTAGCCAATCCCATCCCTGCTCTCTATAACTGCCACCATTCAAATTGAGCTGTTGGGTCTCTTTATTATCTCTTACCTTGCCTTGCAAACATTTTGTAAATTTCACTTCACTGTTAAGCATTTTGGATGTGCCATATAAATGAACATTATGAATGCTGTATGTTTATTCCATTTATCAATGCTAATAGAATGGCTTTGAGGGATTACAGTGCATGAGTGTTTTGGAGAATTACATTTGCATGCATAATTTAAGTGACAATACCACCAAAGCATTCCATATATATTTAAAAAATATATTATGTATATATATTTATATATTCATTTGTGTAGCACGTTTAACATAGTAAAATAAGAACATAAGAAATAGGAGCAGGAGTAGGCCATCTAGCCCTTCAAGCCTGCCCTGCCATTCAATAAGATCATGGCTGATCTGAAGTGGATCAGTTCCACTTTCCCGCTTTCTCCCCGTAACCCTTAATTCCCTTGTCTGTCAAAAACCTATCTACCCATGACTTAAATATATTTAGCGAAGTAGCCTCCACCACTTCAACAGGCAGAGAATTCCAGAGATTCACCACCCTTTGAGTGAAGAAGTTCCTCCTCAACTCCGTAATATCCTTAGGTACTTCATATATCCTTCAAAATATATTCAATATTCATATATTCATATATTCAAAATATCCTTAGGTACTTCACAAGAACAATTTTCAACAAAATCTGACAATCATAAGAAGATATTAGGTCAGGGAATTAAAAGTTTGATCAATGAGGTATTTTTTAAGGAACATTTTGAAAGGTAATAGAGAGAAGAAAATGTTTTGGGAGATAAATTCCAGAATTTTGGTCCTATGTAACTGAAGGTATGACCATCAGTGTTGGAATAGAGAAAAGGGGGAGCTCAAAAGGTTAAAATTGGAGAAGTTCAGAGATCCTGGATGTTGTAGTGCTGTAGGAAATTACAAAGGTAGGAAGGGAAGAAGACAAGGTATGTCAACGATCAGAGTGCTAATAAATAAATGGGACCTGGCACAGATTAAAACATCAGAAGTATGGTTTGAAATTATCTCAGATTTATCAAAAGGTGAAAAACGGAGGGCTAACCAAGAGAGTTTTGGAGTAGTTCTGTATTAATGAGCGCGTCAACAGCAAATGATCTGACCCAAGAGCAGAGGCGGGCAATGTTACAAAGGTAAAAATAGACTGTCTTTATGATGGGGAGGATGTGGTGTTGGAAATTCAGCTGAGTGTCAACGAGATTTCCAGCACTGCAAACAGTCTAGTCCCCAGTCCAGACAACTGTCATCAGGAGAGATGCAGCCTTTGACTAGGGAACAGACCAAGGGACTGAAGACAATACTAAATCAACATTACATCAGCTTGATGCTTCCTTTACATCAATTTATCCTGATAATGACAAGAAGGACAAGAAGAAACTAATCATACTTCTTGATTTCAAACTATGCAGCACAGTGGCACAGTGGTTAGCACTGCTGCCTCACAGCGCCTGGGACCTGGGTTTGAATGCCAGCTTGGGTCACTGTCTATGTGGAGTCTGTACCTTCTCCCCGTGTCTGCGTTTGTTTCCTCCGGGTGTTTCGGTTTCCTCCCACAGTCCAAAGATGTGTGGGTTAGATGGATTGGTCATGATAAATTGCCCCTTAGAGTCAGGGGTACCAGCTCGGGTAAATGCATGGGGTTATGGTGATAGGGCCTAGGTGGGATTGTGGTCAGTGCAGACTTGAGGGGCCGAATGGTTTCCTTCTGCACTATAGGGATTCTATGATATGCGATCATGCCTGGCAATGGATTATTTTATGATGGAGGGATTAAAATTAAAGTTTTGACTGCTGTAGTTTAAAATCATATTTTACTGAATTGGACATAGTTTAGCAATCACCTGATTAGTTTCTGGAGTAACAAAGTTTCAACTGAATCCAAAACTGGCTGCCAGCTTCTCTTAGATGTGTCTTGCCAATTATCATGATTGATGTAGGCAGAAAATGCCATGCCAAAGTCTTGTTCATTTTAGTCTTGCCAAGAAATCTAAATACCGTCAATTGTTGAAAACAATTGATTCACGACATTTCACCCATTTATCACCAACATTCAAGTATCAATAAATTATTGTCAATACCTTTGACATTCTTTGGTGGCATTTCTAATCTTTGGTTAATTTTAATGGGAGGTTTTCATTTTTAAAATTTTTGATATCCTGTAGCTTGATAGTGAATGAGACCAGTAAAATAAATGTGGATACTGGCTTCAAATAACATGGGGTGTGGTTACAGTAAATTGTATAATCTGTACTGAAAGAGGCTCAGTAGACAATTAAGATTATTCAATGAATGAGAATCAGTTCAGTGGTACAGCTTTTAAATTTTCTCAGCTTCATAAATACTGTTCACCCTCCCCCAGTGTTAAAAGATATACTGATCCCGAGGGAAAAAGAAAGGAAGAAAGCAGGTAGAAATCAAAGGTTACAATAATCAATATGCATCTGACAGGTACATTTCCGTTCATCTAAGGCTCTGTAAAGTAATGTATAATTTAGCACATAGCAGTAGCAGTCTTTCATTTGAAATAAAAGTTTCTCTGTGTCTTAGCTGGAATGTCTAGTTTGAGTTTGATGGCATACCACAAGGGGGAATTTTTTAAAGATTGTGATATATCAGAATCACAACTTTCACTTTATTTTTATTATTATTCTTTGGCAAAATAATATTTTCTACTAACAGCACTAACTACTCTTGAGCAGACCCAGAAATGGTGCATTCGGAGTGTTTAAGATAGGCATAATGCAAGGATCTGAAATCTGGACCTCTTAACTGACCCTTCTGTAGAACTGATCATATAGGTCTGAAATGTTAACTTTGCCAAGTTTACCCAGCACTTTCTGTTTTTATTTCAGATTTCCAGCATCCGCAGTATTTTTCTTTGAGTTCAAATCCATGTTGGGCTTGTGTACAACCCCATACATATAGCACAGTAATTTAAACCACATTCACAAGCATTCCATACATGAATGTCCAATTAAGGAAACATTTCCACGTAGTTGCTCCTGTATAGAATCATAGAATCCCTACAGAGCAGAAGGAGGCCATTCAGCCCATCGAGCCTGCACTGAAAACAATCTCACACAAACCTCATCTCTGTAACCCCACATTTTTACCTGCTAGTCCCCCTGACACTGAGGGGTCATTTAGCATGGCCAATCAACCTAACCCACACATCTTTGGAGAGTGGGAGGAAACTGGAGCACCTGGAGACACGGGGAGAGTGTGCAAACTCAACACAGACTGACCCAAGGCTGGAACTAAACACAGATCCCGGGTACTGTGAGGCAGAAGTACCAATCACCATGTTACTCATATCAGGCATATTCTAGCGGAAGCTATCGATTTCCACATGGACAGTATCATAGGATGAATTGGTGGCTAAAAGAAAAACATTACTGATAAAATTAATAAGGTTATCACAGAAAGAGAAATTGCTGTAAGAAATCTGATAAATAAGCTTAAATAAGCCAGCTGTAGCCAGAATACCAACCCAACACTTAGTGCTCTGTTTTTTCTAGCATTCCTGCTGCTGCTATCCTGAAAGTTACCTGCCATAGGAAACTTGATGAGCCTGGCTTGTTTGAACAGTAAGAAATTTAAAGTTTAAGATTGGGGCTTTATGACACATAGGACTTTGACCACCATTTTGGGAGATAACTGGGTGCAGTGAGCTTATCCATCTCCAAATTCTCGCCAGTCCAAGCCCATCACATCAAATTGCATCGATTTTGTTCAAAGCTGTCAACCAGGAACTAGCAACAACCACGAAGGAATCCCTCAAACATTGTTTTCTGATGACTTCAACCTCCATCCTTTTTGCTCATATCAGTAATTGCAGACTAAAATAACATTTATTATAAATACACTAAAGTATGTAACTGAGGTAAAAAAAAACTCTCAGAGACCTGGAGCTTGAACTCTACTCCATTTGCAACACCAGGGATTTTACTTGGGTTTTAAATGAGGATTTTCAGCT
This sequence comes from Carcharhinus amblyrhynchos, assembly GCF_965287045.1. Taxonomy (NCBI): domain Eukaryota; kingdom Metazoa; phylum Chordata; class Chondrichthyes; order Carcharhiniformes; family Carcharhinidae; genus Carcharhinus; species Carcharhinus amblyrhynchos. The sequence continues at coordinate 93,619,177 of NC_137326.1, read as the reverse complement.
CTTGGTGACAAATTTAGTCCATGCGATACAAAAACATCCAAAGGTGTGTCACACTAATGCTTAATGTGCCCAACAACAATGTGAGTCACATGACAACCAGGTTAATTTAAAGAAAGAATAAAGTATTGCTGAAAAAAATACACTTTATCAAAGCTTCTTGTTTTGCACTAAATCAGGACAATCTCAAAAATGTCTATATCATGAGAAACAACAATTTTATGCTATATGAGAAGAGAGTGCTGATTGGTTTGCAAGGAGACTCTGATTGGTGGAAGCACTGCCATAGAGAATGTACCAGTTAATGGTGGCTGACAATTAACTGCCAAGCATCATTTGAAAAAATTAAAACAGACAACTTGTCTCTGATTGGTCAAGGCATTGCCGTGAGGAGTAAACTAGTGAATAGCTGTCAATTATTTTGTTTATCTGAAACAATGAGTGGGATTTTCCGGCCATACTCACCCCAAGACCGGAAATTGTCTCCTGAGTTCAATGGGTTTTTGTATGGTCCGCTCCCACCTACTATGATTCCGGTGGTATGCGGAACAGAAAAATTCCGTCCAACGTGTGCACATGATCTTTCTGTTTTCAAAGGACAGGCCCATATATATCAATATATCTATCAATCAATACTTGCAAATGCACTACATTATGAGCCTGACTGGCCATCCTAAACTGGTGATGAGTGTAACTTTTAGCAGACTGAGGATTATTTAGCAAGTATGGTCTAATTGCAAAATCAACATGGGACACTGTGGCTGGGATACTCCTAAAAATATTCTAAGTGCAGAATTTGTGTGAAAACTGAAGTAACTTCCACCAAATCTTTTTGCAGGATTTTCAAAATGAATCTCCCACACTCTGAGCACTGCAGAGTGCCTTACTGTGATTCACTCTATAAAGTGGTGGACTGGAGAGGTTGAAATCAGCATGCTGAGCAGGCCACTGTGCATGTGCCAATCTCTGGGAGATCGCTAAACAAATCCTCCCAGCATTGAAATTACTGGCCTCCAACTCCCCCATGGACATTGCTGGCCTCATTGCTGGCCTTGCACCCCTCCAGACAATGCAGTTGCCTCGGAGGATCTATGTTTTGAGTTTTGAAAGCATGGACTGGTTGGATACAGTATGTAACCTGCCCATTGCAAATAGTAGAAGGGACATGCTGTTTGATATGATCTACCAGTCATTGGGATATATGTCATACATCCCTACCATCACACTGGCACTAAAATTCATACACCCCTAAATTAGTTTCCCTCAATGTGGATGGCCATAAAACATTAGGCAAGGGTCATGGGTGGAGGGGGGGACTGGTGGTGTTGGGATGGCGGCGCGGGCTTGTTGGGCCGAAGGGCCTGTTTCCCGGGCTGTTTTTTGTTCTTTGTTCTTTGTACACCACATTTCTCATTTGTGTGAAAGGCAGAATGTCTTTTTGGCAATATCCTGTTAGTAGCAAATACTACTTGTGTTGCTACTGCAGATTAGCAACATGAAACAGTTAGCTTCATCTGTTGCTCAAACTTTTTAGATACTTTGCCATTCCAGGGATAACCTGAGGCAAACTGAGCATTATTCAGAGCGGAAAATGCAGGTCTTAGGCTCGCCCAAGAGTTCAGGTAATATACAGTGTGAAACAATATGATCAGGGTAGCCATTATCTCACAGGCTGCTTTTGATGTGCCCTATTTCAGCATTAGGCTTGTATGGTGTGTAAATTGCTCAGGTACTATTTATAAGGTTGCCAGTGAGAACAATTGGTTAGTATGTGGAACTGTAAAAATCCCAATGTGTATATTGACCATTGAAGATAGGCTTGTGGTAGGTTATGGTAGAGACCCGTGGCAGACTTCCCAACTGTTTGGAAAGCAAAGAGAGTTAATTTGACTGCTTCATTTTAAAGGTCAACTTGAGTGCAGGACAGAGCCCATTAAGACATTTAAAGAAATTCTTACCTGCTGCTATTGATTTGAAGCAATCATATTAGCCACATATAGAATCATACAGTGCAAAAGGAGGCCATTTGGCTCATCAAGTCTGCACCGACCACAATCTGATCCAGACCCTATACCCATAACCCCATGCATTTATCCTGGCTAGTCCCCTGAAGCTCAGGGCAATTTAGCTTGACCAGTCAACCTAACTCACCTTGGAGAGTGGGAGGAAACCGGAGCAGCCAGAGGAAACCCAGACATTCACGGGGAGAATGTACAAACTCCACACAGACAGTGACCTGAGGCTGGAATTGAACCCAGGTCCCTGGTGCTGTGAAGTAGCAATGCTAATCACTGTGCCACTTTGTCTTTCTATTAAAGACACATTTCTCATGGAACCCAACAAAGATGTTCACAAGAGCTGGGCCTAGAGATGTTCATAAGCTCAATGAATAATTATTCACCTAATAGTGGTGAGTCTAGATCGTCATGATTTAGTGCTACGTTGCAAATATCCATGGGTACCTTAAGTGGAACACTGGTGAATAGGATAGCAATGTCAAATGAGCACAAGGAAACAGCATTGCTATTGACGTGCAACTTTTGTATGGTCTTCGCAAACGTGAAGGAATCCTTAACTGGATATGTGGAAAATTTGTTCAGATTGTCTGTGGCAATTTGCCCAACCATTTGCCAATTCATGTTGAACTGGTCAAAGATAGGTAAAAGGGCATCACTTTTGTGTGTTTTGGACAGCCCTTACATATGCGGATGCAGCAAGCTGTGAGGACAAAACACATCATATATATCACGTGGCAGCTCATCTCTCTTACACAAGTCCAGCAAGCACTTTTTTAGCTTAATTTCAAGGAGGGCTGGTTGGTCATTTGAGCAGCAGGTCCAATAGATACAAATTTGGGCCCACCATTAAGAAAGATATGCATTTTGTTGAAATAGTCACACTTGTTAAGGATGACTATTCCTGTTCCTTTGTCAGGTTTACTAATATGTATGTCCGGGTTGGTCTTAAGGCCTCACAATGCTGTAAGACACTAAGGCCGGAATTTGATTGGCACGCCTGCCCCAATTCTGGGGACGGGTGAGGCTCGGAGAATGGCATTCTCCATTGGCCTTGAGCAGGATCATACGAATCTTGCAAGGAGTTGCCAGTAACATTCTGTCCAATTTATCAATCACTCGTAACTGGTGCATTCTCCATGGCAGCAGCCCCATTGATCAGAGTCAAATTGTCAACCAATCAGCACTTGCTTCTTATACATATAAAGTTGTTGTTTCTCCTGGCATTTATAGTTCTGTGACTCCAAACTAATATTTTATTCCTGAGAAAAAGAATAATGATCTTAAGCAAACTTTGCAAATTCACTTTGGGGCATAGGACAAATAAATTTTGCAATCTTAGGAACAGAGAAAGAAAGATTGGGAAAGGTAAGAATAAACAAAATTATGTGTGTCATGAACAAGTTCAGTCAAGTAAATAGTGTTAGAAATATTGGCCAGGAATTTGCAGTCAGCACTGAAGTGATGGCATTCATCACTGACCTCGAAGAAAGCCTCCCACAACTATCTAGCAATCTCTGAGGAATGGATTCATCTTTCCTGATTTTAATTTGATTCTGGTGCCAACCATAAGAGTTCTCTGTCATCCAATAGTAGTGGTGTCATCACGTAGGCCAATTAACCAATCACATTAAAGAATTCTCGCCAACTGAAAACCAGGAAGTAAAATGCTTTGATCATGCATCACTTTTTAATCATTTTATAAAACGTAAAATAAAGATTGGGACATCAACCTGGTAGAATATGAAGGATCATAAAAAAAACTTTAAAAAAAAACATGGCAGCACAGTGTCACAGTGATTAACACTGCTGCCTAGCAGCACCAGGTACCTGGGTTTAATTCCAGCCTTGGATCGCTGTTTAGAATCTGCACGTTTCTCCCCATGTCTGTGTGGGTATCCTCCGGGTGCTCCTGTTTCCTCCCACAGGGGAAGAAAAATATTCAAAAAATCAAAAAGATGTTAATAAAAAGGCTGACTTTGCACAAATGAAACCAGGAATAATCAGAATGATTCATTTACCAAATACCAAAGAATAAAGACATTTCCGGAAAAGGATCTCCAATTGAAATATTAACCTGACTTTCTGACGCTGACCAAACAACTTTGCTTTAATAATGCTATTATTATTTTTTTAAACCTTTAATCCCAGTCCCCTGATAGCTAATTGTTCTGGATTGTTATGGATCAGAGACCCTTTTCCCTGAGCTTCAGTAAGTGCCATTCAGCAGGGACCAGACCTTCCTCACAACAACAGCCAATTAGTCAGTTTTAAGAACATTAAGGATATATGAATTGATGGATATGTATAATATCATCTTAGACAGCTGATAGAATGCTGACCACAGCTTCAAAAATGTTGACACAGCAAGGACTATTTTGCATGTTCAAATTGGGCAACGCCAGTCAGCAAAGGTGAGTTGAATTAACAGGAGTAGAAACTGTTGCCCGTACCATGCAAGAGACTCATTTAAATATTGAAATATACTAAATTACTTCCTGATGTGAGGAAAATATCCATCTTTAATTATGCCCATTAGAAATAAGATCCAGGGGTACAGATAACAATAATTATAGAGATTTACCTAAAGAAGCTGATGGAGAGAGGGTAAGTGTTTTCTCACCATTTCTTAACAGTTTTACTTGTCTGTGCTGGCACTTATTTCTTTTTCATAAGGCTTTTTGTCAATAGTTCTATATCATCTTATGTCACCAGTACCATCCTACTTTTCCAGTGGGAATCTTCCATCTTAGTTTTCTCTCTACCAACAAACAGGAGAATATATATATATAATATATATATTTATATAGCGGGATTTTACAGCCTCGCTCGTCTATAAAATTCTGCCTGAGGTCAACAGACCTTTCCATGGTCTGCCCCCTTGTCTGATCTGAGTCCCATAATGGGCAGGATGCTCTAATTCCAGCCTATCCAGTGTATATACTGATCACTTAAAATATTCTGGAGATACATAATATGATGAAGGGAAAGAATAAGGCAAATCTGGAATAGCGCCTTAAATGTATTCATAAATATCTGGTGATTTGCAACAGTGCCCCAATCACTCTAATGCTGAAAGGTACATTAACAACATTTGTATTATTACCAAATCATTAAAGGTGGATCATAATTGCTATGATTTCACAGGTATCTCTAGTATACAATGAAGATCAATACATTGTAAATTATGTTTTTGCTGCTTTAGACTTCAAACATATTTAAATGACAATTTAAAATATCGTAGAAAAATCAGAAAAGCAGTAATAGAGAACGGGTTAAAAAAATTGAACGATATATTCAAATAAAAGTTATAAAGAGAAGATGGGAAAAAAATGGCTGATACATTGGGGTCGATTGAAACACCACCCAGTTAAAAAAACCAAGTCGGTAGTTAATTAAATACATCCAGGTCGCTTACCCAGTCAAAGGCCACTTGGACATAATAATCCATACTTTTAAATTGTTCAACTGAGTGGCAACTATCCTTTTAAACATTGGGATTTTGGATCATAATAATGTCATCAGAGTCTGACAGTAATTTCAACTTGGCAGCATGATTTGGAAACTGCAGTGAGTTTCCCACCAAGACAGGTGGGAAAGCAGGCAGTGAAGAGGAGATAAAGATTTTACAGACAAATATAGATAGGCTAGGAGAATGGGCCAAAATTTGGCAGATGGAGTTCAATGTGGTTAAGTGTAAAGAACATAGAACATAGAACATAGAACATTACAGCGCGGAACAGGCCCTTCGGCCCACAATGTTGCGCCGACCAGTCTTATTTTTAAAAAAAAACATTGACCCACTAATCTAAACCACTCCTTTTTCGTCCATAAACCTATCCACCAATCTCTTAAACGCCCCCAAACTAGGCGCATTTACAACTGCAGCAGGCAGGGCATTCCAGTCCCTCACCACCCTCTGGGTAAAGAACCTGCCCCTGACATCCGTCCTATAACTACCCCCCCTTAATTTAAAGCCATGCCCCCTCGTGCTAGATTTCTCCATCCGAGGAAACAGGCTATCACCATCCACCCTATCTAAACCTCTAATCATCTTATATGTTTCTATAAGATCCCCTCTTAGCCGCCTTCTTTCCAGTGAAAACAACCCCAAATCCCTCAGTCTCTCCTCATAGGACCTCCCCTGCATACCAGGCAACATCCTGGTAAACCTCCTCTGCACCCTCTCCAAAGCCTCCACATCCTTCCTGTAATGTGGGGACCAAAACTGCACACAGTACTCCAAGTGCGGCCGCACCAGAGTTGTGTACAGTTGCAACATGACGCTGCGACTCCTAAATTCAATCCCCCTACCAATAAACGCCAAGACACCGTATGCCTTCTTAACAACCTTATCTACTTGATTCCCAACTAAAGGGATCCATTTGAAGGAAATTTGGCATGTTAGCTACAATTCTCACCAACATTTACAGACGCACCATAGAAAGCATTATTTCTGATTGTATCACAGCTTGCATGGCTCCTGCTCTGCCTAAAACCGCAAGGAGCTACAAAAGGTTGTGAATGTAACGCAATCCATCACACAAACAGCCTCCCATTCATTGACTCTGTCTACACTTCCAGCTGCCTCGGCAAAGCAGCCAACATAATTAAGGACCCCATGCACCCCGGACATTCTCTCTTGCACCTTCTTCCATTTGGAAAAAGATATAAAAGTCTGACGTCACGTACCAATCAACTCAAGAAAAGCTTCTTCCCTGTTGCTGTCAGGCTTTTGAATGGACTTACCTTGCATTAAGTTGATCTTTCTCTAACCCTAGCTATGACTGTAACACTACATTCTGCATTCTCTCATTTTCTTCTCTATGAACAGTATGCTTTGTCTATATAGCACGCAAGAAACAATACTTTTCAGTGTATGTTAATACATCTGACAGTAATAAATTAAATCAAATCAAAAATTTGGCCAGGAAAACAGAAAGACAAATTATTATCTAAATGCAAAGCAGATTCAAAATGCATCTGGGCAAAGGGATCTGGGTGTCCTTGTTCATGGATCACAGAAAGTCAGTATGCAGTTACTGCATGTAATAGAAATAGATTGTTAGCATTTATTACAAAAGAACTGGGGTATAAAAGTAAAAAAGTGTTGTTGTAATTGTATAGGGTGTTGATGAGGCAACATTTGGAGTTGGATTCTCCTAGAAAAATTGCAAGTGCAAAATATGTGTAAAATCTAGAGTAAATCCCACTGTCCTTTTCAGTGGGAGTTTCAAAATGAATCTCCCACACTCTGCACTGCAGTCTGCACGAGCGTGACTCTCATTAAAATAAGCGGATGGGGCCTATTCACGCTGAAGAGGCCGGCAGCATGGCGATGAACAGGCCACTGTGCATGTGCTGATCTGTCAAGGCAGAGGTGGGTGCAAGCGCAGTAGCTCCACACGGCCTCCCAATCACTGGCCAGCCCTGCGACTCTGCAATGCTGCCTCTCCAACCAACCCATCCTCCAATCCCTGGTCTCCCTGACATGTCCAACTTGGCGTCCCACCCCCACCCCCCCAAACCACCCGCCCCACCGCCAGCCTGCCTAAATTTTCCGCCCACTGGCAGCCCAGGCCCCTTCCCCCACAGTTTCAACCCACCCCCCACAGCCTCAAAGCCCCCACCACCCCAATGTCCAGGCCTGATCACTGGCCTTTCTCCCTGTGTCACCAATCCCGAATGCAGAGTGGCAGCAGGGCACCCCTACCTCCCAGAGCATTGCCCCCAATAAGCTCTGCCCCTCCCTCTGGTCCTACCCATTTGCCACTGCTCAATGCCCAGTGGGCAGTGCCAAGGTGCCCCAGACATTGCCACTTTGTCCCTAGGGAAATGCTAAGGGCCAGGTTGGCACTGCCAAGTTGGCAATCCCCTACCCCCGGCCTCCTGTGGGGGCCTCCATGGGCCACTAGCTCCCTGTTAGTGGGGAGCTATTGTAAACTCTGCTGGAGTGAAGCACTCCTGGCAGAGGGAGCGATGCTAGTAGGACTGGAAATTTCAGTCCCAGGCCCACTGATGATATTTAACTGACCATCACCATAATTTAATCAGCTCTGCAGCAGCTTCTGGCACAGAGCTGATGGTGCAGAAATTCAGCAGCCAGAGATGTATGGAGGAAGTGGCACCCAGCAGGAAGCCCACCACATGGTCTCCGCTTGAGTTTTCCAGGCTGGGAAAATTGCCTCCCTGGAGTATTATGTGCTCTTTAGGTTTTCTTATTTGAGGAAGGATGTGGTGACATTGGGGGCAGTTCAGAAGAGATTCACCAGATTGATCCTGGGAATAAAAGGGTTGACGTATTAGGATAGTTTAAACAGTTTGGGCTTATACTGCTGGAGTTCAGAAAGATGAGAGGGGATCTGATTGGGTTACATAAAATACCAGAAGGGGTTGATAAGGTAAACGTAGACCAAATGTTTCCCCTTGTGGGGCAATCTAGAACAAGAGTTCACAAGTATAGATTGGGAGGTGATAAATTTAAAACCGAGATGAGGAGGAACTACTTTTCACAGAGGTGAATTTGTGGAACTTGTTGCCCCATAGCGCAGTGGAGTCTGAATCATTAAGTGGTTTCAAGAAGGAGATAGATATATTCCCAATAAAAATGTGCTAAATGATTTGGGGAACAAGTATGATGGTGGATTTGAGACCAGGGTGAGATCAGCCATGTTTTGAATGAATGGTGGAGCAGGCTCAAAGGGCTGAATTGCCGACTTCTGCTCTTAACTCCTATGTAAGCAGATTAGGGGAAGCAGAGGCCCTGTAAGGCATTAAAACAAACCACTTATATTACAAAGACAATCCCTTCCCTCCCCCACTCCACTCCCCAATCCCCTGCTTTCCTCCCTGCCCCTCCTCCGATCTCCCCCTCCCATCTTCCCCCTACCCTCCCACTTCACATTCCTCCCAACTTCTCCCATAACCTTCCCATTTTTCCCATCCTTCCCCTCCACCCCGATATTGCCCCTTACCCTCCCCATCTGATCATATCTCACCCCTTGCCATCATCTCCGTCCCTTCTACTCTCCCATCTTCCACATCAACTCTCCCTTTTCCCTCCTATCTTCTTCCCTCTCCAATCTTCTACCACCGCTCCCTTCCACCATCATCTTCCCACTGCTTCCACCTAACTCCCATCCTTCTTTCCTTTCCTCCAATCTTCACCCTCCAAACTTCCCTCCTTTTCCCATGTTGCACCTCAATTCTAACTTCTCTCTATCCCTCCCATATTCCCCTTCCCATCTTCCCCCTCATCCTCTCCCATCTTGTTCTCTCAGTCTTTCACATCTTCCCCTCCCATCTTCTCACCCCTCCTCACACCAGTGCTCTCTCATAATTCCCTCTTCCCCTCTCCCATCTTTCCCCTTCCATATTCCACACTTCCTGACCCATCTACCCTACTCCCCCTCCCATATTATTCCCTCCATTTTCCCTCTCCATCCTCCATTTCTCCCTTCCATGTTCCATCCCTGCCTCCCATTTACCCACTTCCAATCTTCCCCTCCACCCTCTCATCTTTTCCTTCCCAAATTTCTCCCCCCCATATTTCCCATCCGACTGCCATCTTCCCCCTCCTATCTTGCCCCATCTTCTCTCCCATCTTGTTAACCCCTCCAACTTACCCCTTCCCCATGCTCCCATCACCCATCTTCTCCCCTTTCATTTCCCCCCTCCTCCGTCCCATCTTCCCTCCTTCAAATTTTACCCAACTCCCATCTTTCCCTCCCCATCCCCTCTTTGTCACTTCCCCTCCCATCATCCCCACCTCCATTTTCCCTCTACTAATCCGGGGCTAGATGGCCTACTCCTGCTCCTATTTCTTATGTTCTTATGTTCTTATGCCTTCCATTTCCCCCTCCTCTCAACTTCCACCTCCATTCCTCTTGTCTTCCTGTTTCCCTCCATCAACCCCTCTCCCCTCTCATCTTCTCCCCTCTTCCTCACAACTCCCCTTTCCCATCTTCTTCCTCCTTCCCACTTTCCCATCTTCATCCTCCTCCAATTTTCCTCCCTTCCATCTTCATCCTCCTCCTATCTTCTGCCTCTTCTGATCTTTCCCCCTCCCCATCTACTCCTCCCACCTGCCATCTCCTTCCTATCCACATATTCTCCTTCCCATCATCTTCCTCATCCCTCTACTATCTCGCTTATCATCTTGCCATTTCTCCTTTCCTCTCCCATCTTGCTAACTCCCCCACCAGCCTCCCCAGCCCCAGACATCTCTCCCCAGCTTTTTCCAGCAACCCTGTGATTTTTTCTTCCCTCCCAAGTTCTTTCCAATTCTGTTTGAATTCTATCACTGTTAAAGTTGCTTTCCTTGCTGTGTCAGGCATTACAATCCACATCATAAAAAATCCCTGTCTAAAATAATGTTTCCTCAAACTGTTGGTTCCCTAGCCAATCACCTTAAATCTATATCTCTGATTATCAACCCTTCTTATTTACTCTATCAAAGCAATTTATCTATTAAAACTCCTATTGACCTTCTCTGCTCTAAAAACAACAAACCCAGCTTCTCCAGGCTCTCCACATGATTCAAATCCTTTATCTCTGGCACTTTTTTTAGCAAATCTTTTCTTCAGTCTCTCCATAGGCTTGACATCCTTTCCACAATGCAGTGCCCAGAACTGAACACAACAATCATGCTGTGGCCTATGCATTGATTTATAAAAATTCTGCATAGCTTCTTAGCTTTGTACTCTATTCCTCTAGTAATAAAATCAAGGATCCAATATGTTTTTTTAACAGTTTTCTTAACCTGGCACCTTTCATGATTTCAGTACTTTCACCCCCAGGTCTTTCTGTTCCTGCACCTTTCGAACACATACTACATTCATTGCATTTCTCTTCACTCTTCCTACCAAAATGTGTCACTGAACATTTCCCTGCATTAAATTTCATCTTTCATGTGTAAGTCAATTTCATCATTTCTTCCTTGAGTCTGATACTATCCTTGAGGTGCAGTTGCCGGTGTTGGACTGGGGTGGGCACAGTAAGAAGTGTCACAACATCAGGATAAATTCCAACAGGTTTATTTAGTATCGCGAGCTTTCAGAGCGCTGCTCCTTCATCAGGTTGAAGGATTGGCAGTCCAAGGGAGTCTGCACCTTCTGTCACTGCAGGGAACTGGTGATGTTCTATGCCACTGGTTGGGAAGTGAGGTTACTCCATCACAGTAAAAAGTCTGACAACACCAGGTTTTAGTCCAACCTATTTATTTGATAATATACTCGCAAGCTTTCGGGTTAGCCCCTTCGCCGTCACACACAGGGGAAAAAATGATTCGATCACATCAAAGTTGTTGCGTTCTGATTTTGGTGTTTTTGAAATTCGACAGATTTAACTTTTATTTTGGGTTTAATCTTTCGACAACCAAGTGTCCATGTTATTGACTGAGCTCTAGATGGCACCCCTGTTGGGAGTAAGCACATTGTAGCAAAGGCATTTCAAGGTCCCTCTTGCATTGCTTTTGTAATTTCTTAGCAAGGCTTTTCTGGAGCCGCTGGAAATAAAATCATGTTGTAATTACTACACTCGTTTGAATGTTCGCTCAGATATAACAAGATTTAATCCTACCCCGATGTCTGATTTATTAAACAGTATCCTTTAGGTGTTCGCTGTATATAGGTTCCTGATGTTTTGCTTTTTATTATTCCGTTACGTTAATATGGGATTATGATATTCCTGCAAGAATTTATATGATGTTTTCAGAAAAAAGAATACCTTACATTCAATGGAAAGTAACATTCTAAAGGGATCCAGTGGAAGGCAAATTGCTACTTTTAACCCATTGGTAAATTGTTTTTCTATACACATTCGTGTAGATCCAGCAAACAGCAATATGTTTCGTGATTATTATGTTTGAATCTGTTGCATTTTTTAGGAACTCGGTAGCACATCGAGCCCGTGGGTTCCAGCTTCTTGCTGATGATTTAGTTTCAGAAGCAAACCGATTCAGAACTGCCAATCCTACCAATGATTAATGGGTAGAAACGGAGACAAAGGAAAAAGCAGCGAGTGTTTGATTTATGAATGACCTTGATATACAATACTGTTTTTATAAATGCAAGAAAGGACTATCACATATTTAAGAGATCACGTGTACAAAACGTTTAAATGTTGGAACCCTGTACGCATATCTAATCGATTCTCTTCATATCATTGAAAAGCTACATATGCTTATATAGCTGACAGTCATTAGCTGGATGGATGAATACATGTGTAGGAATGTTAAAGCTGACTGACTGGATCCAGCAGGTCTTTTCACGGTGTAACGATATCCTGGATACACAAGATTTTTAATTATCCAAAAGCCGTGTAATTTAGAATTTACAGTACTTCCCTAAGCCATTAAATGGTACATGAATTAATGTCATTCAGAGGATATGCAGTATCTCGAGTCAATTCACGTTATTTTACACGAAATTCTATATTGTCAAACCCTTCAGCTGACATCAGACATGTGTTATCTGACCAATTGAAAAAACTTTGACTTGCACACCCACGGTCCATATCACATTTAATTTAATCCCACTTGAAGCCTTCAATATGTGACGCTAGCTGCCCCCTGCAATTGTAAAACCGTGTTGTGTATCACAGTTATTAGTCAATCATCCACTAACCCCGTTCCTGTCTCCAGTTTAAACCATTAATCAGAAGTGAAACTGACAGTGCCTTAATCGGAGTGAATTTAGATTCTTCCGAACAGCAAGAAATCAAGTCGGTCTCGTCTGTTTCGAGAAGGTGGCGCGTTCAGTTGCTTTGTTGCAGACAGAGAGGCTTCCTTTGCGATAGACGCCCAGCCAGAATGGAACTCTCCAGATGGTTAAAGAGTCAACCCCAATAAAAGTGCCCAAATTCCTTCCTGCTTTCCCATCTGAAGCTTTTTTTTAAGTCGTAATTTTCTCTGGAAAAATGCAGTCTTGCATCATCACTGGAAGGTATGTTTTGACAGACATGTGGATCGTCAACTTAACATCACACATCTGTCACAATTTTATTCTGCCAGATGTGCTTTCTGATCAGAGAAAATCCTTCTCGTCGACTGAACAGACACATACATATCGCACGGCGAGACTTATTGTATGGGGCGCCTTGATTCCAGGTTACTTGCGTGTAGAACAATTTTACCGGTTTCCCCCCATTCATTCCGTTGTAATACTTGAATGTTAGTTGTTCCGGAACCGGCGTCAGTCCGTCCTTCTACCTGAACAAAACGAAGCACAATTTTGATACACATTTGAACCAGCCCAGCCCCTATCGTCACAATTGCTCTTTTGATAAATGTTATTGCAACCTCTTCTTCTTAGCTGCAGTATCAGCTTTGACTGACAACTTTGAAATAGCTCACCCGGCAAGCTCCCCAACTCCAAACCCGAGTACAGTCCGGATTTAAATACTCTCAGCTGGGGTGGTGGCAAAGGCGCTAGTATTGATCAGGAAGAGGGAATCGACCAGTATCCCTGCTCCTCTGGTTTTCCAGGAACCCTGCCTCAAATAAATTTGGGATGAGAAAAGGATCGGGCCAGTTTGTGATGACCCATGCAGCTGAATAGCCAGCCAACAGTAAAGGTCTAATCATACACATAAGCAATGTCATTTAATAAGGTACTATAGGCGGATGAAACCCGTGGAACCACAAACTCACGAGAAACTTTTACTTATTTATTAGTGTCACAAGTAGGCTTACGTTAACATTGCAATGAAGTTACTGGGTCATACTGCAGCGCCCGTTCAGGTACACTGAAGGCAAATTTAACATGGCCAATGTACCTAACCAGTATGTCTTTCGAACTGTGGGAGGAAACCAGAGCACCTGGAGGAAACCCATGCAGACACAGGGAGCACATGCAGACTACACATAGACAGTGACCCAAGCCAGGAATCGAACCCAGGTCCCTGGTACTGTGAGGCAGCTAATCACTGTGCTACCATAGAGAGGAATGAAAGAAAATTGTTGAGAAATATTCAGAGTAAATCACAAATATTGGTGTGTAATCAACCAGATTCACTGTTATTAACAATATGTAAAAAAAAACAAAGAAATCTCCTTTCAGAAATTAAACACACTTCCCAGTCAAAAAAAAGTGCAGGAAATTAATGGAGCTTAAACAGGAATATCAGGTTTACTAATACTATCTTTCTTTTGGATTTTCATCCAAGATAAAGTTTATTTATTAGTCACAAGTAGGATTACATTCACACGGTAATGAAGTTACTGTGAAAATCCCCTAATTGCTACACTCTGACTCCTGTTCAGGTACACTGAGGGAGAATTTAGCATAACTAATCCACCTAACTTGCACATCTTTGGACTGTGGGAGGAAACCCAAGCACCTGGAGGAAACCCATGCAGACACGGGGAGAATGTGTAAACTTCACACAGTGACCTAAGCTGGGAATCAAACCTGGGTCCCTGGCGCTGTGAGGCAGCAGTGCTAACCACTGTGCCAGCATGCTGCAAACATACAATCTGAGTAATCACGCACAACCCAGTGAAAATGGAAAAAAATGAAGTCTTGTATATTTAACTATCAAACAATCTTCAGATAGTTTGGAAGATAGTCTAATTTAAACAATTATCAATTTTGGTCAAGGTTGGAGTGTTTACATTATTCTAATAAATTGGTCGAGCCATGGAGACTTGTTCAAATCATTTTAAAATTGATACTTGCCTTAAAGAATGGAAAAGATCAGTGACTAGGAGAACACCAGAAGAATAAAGGATTAATTCCTTGAATGCTTCACCTAAAGTGCTCCAGATTAGAAAGAAGAGCTTATTTGCTAGAAATCTATGTAACTTTGAGGTTGCTCAATGGAGACACTACAAGTTCATATATTGTAGGCATTGATGCATCATATAAGCCATTAAGGAACTTGCAGAACAAATGGGCAAGAACTGTCTTCAGTATGGACACCAGAGACAATGGCTAATCAATGCAATAGTCAGGGAGTTTCCATCATATTGTGTCTTTACTCTAATGGCATAGTGGTGTCCTATTACAGAATATTGCTGCAAATATGTTCTTTACTGTGCTCCAATAAAATAACAACCAAATCATCTTTCTGATAATTGTGTCCACTAGAATATTTGGCATATAATATATTTTATACTGCAGCAGAAGTATACTATATTGAATTATAAATGTCAGAAAGCAATAATAAGATGAGATGCTTTTTTCTGTTAATTTCATCCCATATGTTGCATAGACTAGTATGTGATATTTGATTGATACATTTCAGGGAAAACAATTTAAATGTAACTATACTTGCAATCAAACAGTTAATGTTTTTATCCATTCATCTCACAAAATCTTAGAACAGAATTGAGCACTTATTTTTGGGTGGTCTATGAGTTAGTGAATGCTTTGGGAAAAGTGGCCAAACTTGAAGACATCTTTTTTTTTACCCAGTTGTTGCAATTAAAAGACATTTATGAATTATACATTATCAAAGTTTAGAGAGACATACATTTATAAAAAAGAGCATTGTGCTTCAAGATTTTTAAGATTCATTGGTGCATTGATGCTTGTAAATGAATAATAAGTTTAGCACAGTTTTGGTTATTTCAGAAACCTCACAAATAATGGATTCCATTAAGAATCTAGTGGGAAGACTTAAATCATTATGTCAATTTGTAACGGTTTTGAAAGGAAACTGCTTATTTGACTGTATTATCAAGAGTTAAAATTAAGTTCTTGGGTGGTTAATGGAACAGTAAGTCATCAATTAGAGTCATGAATTTGAAACAACTCTCAATAGTTTTATATTTCTGTGCACATTGGTTCGAATTGTCAATGCTTGGTCTATTTCATAAGTCCATGAGGTAATTTTCCAAGTGAGTGGATGGCAAATGAGGAATCAAAAATGCTGAAGTGGTGTAGTCAGCATATTTTTTCCTTTGATAAAGATCCTTGGGCAGTTTCCAGAACCATTTACAGTGTCTCAAATTCTGAGTGTGTAGAACCACTAACCACTTAAATTTGTAAATTAATAGAATACCTATAGTGCGGAAGGAGGCTATTTAGCCCACCGAGACTGCCTCGACAGCAAACCCACCTTACCCTACCCCTGTAACCCCGCATGTTTATCCTACTAATATCCTTGACACTAAGGAGCAATTTAACTTGGCCAATCAACTTAACCCACACATTTTTGGACTGTGCAAGGAAACCAGACTACCCAGATGAAACCCACACAGACACAGGAGAATATGCAAATTCCACGCAGACAGACACTCAAGCCAGGAATTGAACCAGGGCCCCTGGCGCCATGAGACAGCAATGCTAACCACTGTATCACAGTGCCACCGCTCTTGAAATCTTTCGGAAGTATAATTTACAAAATGTGAAGAAATGCTTTTGTTAACACATATTTATTTCATGAAAGTGCTTTTGCTGTTGTGCTTTAATGGCAACAATTTTTTTTATTCTTTCATGGGATGTAGGCATTGCTAGCTGGGTCAGCATTTGTTGCCCATCTCTAATTGCCCTTGAATGAAAGATCTTGCTAGCTACTTCAGAGGGGCAGTTAAGAGTCATCCATGTTGCTATGGTTCTTCAGTCACATGTAGGCCAGACTGAGTAATGATGGCAGATTTCCTACCCTAAAGGACATTAGTGAATCAATGGCTTGATGTTCATCACCAGACATTTAATTCCAGAATTCTATTGAATCCAAATTTCACCTTCTGCTGTGGTGTTCAGAGCATTACCCTGGGTCTTTGGATTGCTAGTCCAGCGGCCACTGTGCCTCTGGTCCACTATTTGAAACCTCTCCAGTACAATCATTTTCCAAGGTAAAAACATAACATTGCAATTGGATGGAAATATTCACTGGTTATAATTAATAGAATTTTAAATACTACATTTTCTCCAATTGTTATTCTATCAAAGTTCCATCACCCATTCCTTTAGAACATTTCTGATCACTTTCCTAGTAATAATCCAAGAAATCTTCCTATTATGTTTACTACATCATAAACACAATGTGACCAAAGGATATTTTTCCTCATGGTAGTTGTACAAATGTTCGGTGCTTGGACTGAAAATTAATTCTGACTCTTGCAATGAAATGAATCTATTTCTGTATTAAAGAATGATCAAAAGGTTGGAGAGATATAAAAAAGAAAGGACTTGCATTTGTAACAACCATGTCCAATGATCTAACACCTTTTAACAACATAAACAACAGCTCGTATTAAAGCAGCACTTTTTAGCAAAGAAAAGCATCTGATGTTACTTCAGGGAAGCATTATCAAATAAAATTTTACCTGAGCCATGTAAGGAGATATTCGATGAGCTCAGGTTTATGAAGGCAGATGATAGGAGGCCAACCAATAGAATATTGTAATGAGCAAATGTTTGAGAGTTGCTATAGCAGATGAGCTGAATAGGAGCAGAGTCAGCCAATGTAGTGGCAGTGGAAGTGTCGTAGTGATGGCACAGATATGTGGCCATAAGCACATTTTGGAGTCAAATATGACATGAAAGTTGCAAACAGTCTGCTTCAGCCTCAGACAGTTGCCAAGGAGAAGGATGGAAGTGGTGTCAGGGGAACGAAGTGTGAGCCAGGGGCAGAAGATGATAGTTGCAGGCTGGCCAATATTTATATGTGATGTGGAGATGCCAGCATTGGACTGGGGTGGGCACAGTAAAAAGTCTCACAGCACCAGGTTAAAGCCCAACAGGTTTACTTGCATTTACGAGCTTTCAGAGTGCTGCTCCTTCATCAAGTGAGAAGTGGATGAGAATTTCTGCTCATGAGCACGAAAAGAGTTAGAGTGGGTGAAAGGTACCAGCATACATGTGGTAACTGCTGTGTTTTATGATTGATGTCACCAAGGGAGTAGATGGGAAATAGAAGAGGGGGCCAAAGATAGATCCTTGGGGGTAACCGAAGTACAGCTGTGCAGGGGTAAGGACAGTGATTTTCAGATGATTCTTTGGCTACAGTTGGATTGATAAGAACAGAACCAGGTGACAGCATTTCTCGCTAGCTGGATTACAAAGGAGAGACATTGGAGTAGGATCATGTGGTCAACTGCATCAAAGGCTGTGGACAGGTCAAGAAGGTTGGGGAGGGAGTTCCAGTTGCATAGGATATCTTTTGTGACTCTGACATGGGCTGCTTCAGTTCTGTGGCAGGGATGGAATCCAGATGGAGGGATTCAAATAAGAAGCTTCAGGAAGATGGGTGCAGACTTGGGTGAAGACAAAGTACAAAAAGGAGGGTAAAGTTGGAGTTGGAATGGTAGGGTTGTCAACGATCAAGGGTGGATTTTTTGAGGAGGGGGTGTTGATGTTAAATCCAAAGGGGAGGAGGCAACAGCAGCTGAGGAGCAAGAGCTGTTAATATCAGCGACCATGCAGACTACAATGATCAGCCATTTATTGGGAATGGGGTGAAGGGAACAGAAAGAAGCTCTCATAAACAATGAGCCCAAAGAGGGCAAGATGGAAGATAGGAGAGACACTGGAAAAAAATGTGAGTTCAGACTGGAGTAAGAGAGGACCTTGGAGGTAGTTTGGCCCAGTAGCTTAGGACAAAGAAAGATGTTGAATGAAAGAGTTGAAAGGATGGTCTCACTGTCAGTGACAAAGTAGTCCATGACCTCTTTGCTGTTGTTGTTGGAGGGGAAGATTGGTCGAGGTTGGGGCTTTCTGGCTTTAAGAAGACTATAGTGAGAAAATAAGCCAGTAGTTTATCCTTGAATTCCAGGATGATCTCGGAATAGTGACCAGCTTTAGCAGAAGTGAGCAGGGCTGAATAGTATTTTATTTGATTCAGCCAGTTAAAACAAAGAATGACTAAACCTACTGTCTGCCACATTCAAACATTCAAGTATATATCCTTTTGACTTAGGGAAAGAATGCTGAGGACTCTAGCAGGAGAACGGCCACGTTAGAGAGAGTAATAGTTTTAATAGGGACTGGGAGAACAAAGGTGATGGAGTTGGGTTTGACTGAAATTGGTCACCACAAGAATGCTATGATGAATGATGGGACAGTGGCTAGGCAATTGGAATTTGGAATTATTGTATGTGTCTTAAGAGAAAGCCTCTTCTGGTATGGATATTATAGGGAGTGGAGCTGGGTAGGGGTAGGGTGATGTGGTGAAGAGCGATACAAGGGAATGATCAGAGATGTCCTTATCTGTGAATGGCACAGAGTGGATAATGAGGCCAGAAGAGCTAGCAAGATCAAGGGAGATGTCCAATTCATTCAATTAAATAGAACTTAGAGAAATGAATAATATATAAGGTTTTTTTAAGGAATGCAGCAAAATATAAAATCCCTTCCTTTTGGGCAAGTACTTTTTATGTGTCCATCAGACCATTCACTACAATAATAAATCGAGTTCCAGATGGCTACGCTTCTTCAAAGTTCCACATAAAAGGCTACTCATCGAGCTCAAACTTGCGGAGATTCAAGGAAAATTTTATGGAATGAATAAGAAATTGACTGAAGGGAAGAATACAACAGGTACTTATTAGACGAGTTATGTTGTGGTGGAGAAGGCACTAAGTTAAATGCCTGGGGGACTGATATTGGGACTGCTGCTGTTTCTAATTTATGTGAAAGCCTTGGATTTGAAAACTCAATGTAAATTAGTTACATTTGCAGACAATGCCAAGCCAAGGGTGGAGTGGAAGCTGAGGAAGCAGCACAAACATTACAAAAGGCGTTGAATAAATAATGTGAGTGGGCAGAAGAAAAATCGCAGATGAGACTTAGTGCAGACAAGGTAAGATGCCGAACCGAATGAGAAAAATACTTTTGACACGTCCACTCCTTGAAGTAACTAAGGATGAAGTTTAAAAACTTCAGTAGTTTTAGTTGAACCAACTCAGACACAACATATCTCCAAATTATGCAGAATATCAATTGACTAAACTAATAGACTATTCAACCATATAGTCAAAACAGTGGAATACTAGTCCAGAGGAAATCATGATAAAATAGTAGTACTCCAGTCAGACACAGTCTTGTAATGTGTCCAATTCTGATCCATAAAACATAGGGTGTTGTGTTCCCCACCATGCCACACACCCCCGCACCCCACCCCCGCCATCCCACCCCACCTCCGCATCCCATAGTAAAAGGTTGATCGGAGGCTGCCTAGGAAAAAGCCAGCAGACTGCAGACATTTTACATTTGTCAGGGTGTTAACGGCCTCAAGTCAAGCTTCCATTTCCACCTCTGCAGGAAGTCCCACCTTAGTGAGCAGTCAAATGGATGGCTGGCAGCTTTATAGTCTCAGCAGTGCCAGGTTCGAGTATTGGCCATGGCTGGGCCTACAGCTAACCCTTAAATAAGGCAAGATTATGGGAGCCAGACTTGTTAAGTCCTGAGTATTGGTGGGGACTGCTGGCAGACCCCAGTAACAGTGCTGAGGAGGGTGGGGTACCAGGTTTCAGAGGCCAGGGAGAGACGTAAAAGAGTTGGAGGTATGACTATGAGGGTGGGGGTGCCTTTGATGAGCACAGGGGACCTCCAAAAGAAGTTCAACCCCACGTTGCCTGCCCACCCAACAAAAGACTGCCAGGCTGCCCACTTGGGATGAGTCTCCCCTCCCACAGTAAATAGTGGTGAA
The DNA here is from genome assembly GCF_965287045.1 of Carcharhinus amblyrhynchos. Classification (NCBI taxonomy): domain Eukaryota; kingdom Metazoa; phylum Chordata; class Chondrichthyes; order Carcharhiniformes; family Carcharhinidae; genus Carcharhinus; species Carcharhinus amblyrhynchos. The sequence goes on along the minus strand of NC_137326.1, from coordinate 93,598,568 downwards.
AGTGGAATGTGGCCATTACTGGCTAATAATGGGCTACTAAGGGCCTCAATAGGGCTGGCAGGAAGGTGGACAGGCCACTCGCTGCATTTTACAAGCCAACTACTCTTCCAATTCACTGTCAGGGAATATAAAATCCATCACATCCTGGCAGAGGGCCCAGCAACACACCAGACTTAATTTCAGCCCAGCTTTCATAACGTCCCCTTTTTCAGGAACTGCCTGTAGTCCCAACAGTGGCCACTGTTCAAACCTGGTGCTGCTGAGCTATAGAGTTGCTGAGCTGTAGAGATTGGCCTGCAGTTTTCTCATTGGGATTCCTCCCACATGGGGGCAGGGTGTCACTCTGAATAAGTTAATACCCTGCGAGCCTCAGCCTATTAATGCGAGTGTAAAATGCCTCCAGGACATTTGTGTTTTTCATGAGTGGGCTCCTGACCAACGTTTATTTGGAGATCTGGGAACATAGTGAATCTAGCCAATGGCTGAATTTTACACTTCCCTGTTGGTGGGTTTGGAGGTAAAGGGGCCTTGTAAAATACATAAGAACATAAGAAATAGGAGCAGAAGTAGGCCATCTAGCCCTTCGAGCCTGCCCCGCCATTCAATAAGATCATGGCTGATCTGTCGCTGCTCAGTTCCACTTTCCCGCCCTCTCCCCATAACCCTTAATCCCCTCTCTTATCAAAAACCCATCAACCCGCGTCTTAAAAATATTTAGCGAGGCAGCCTCCACCACTTCAACGGGCAGAGAATTCCAGAGATTCACCACCCTTTGAGTGAAGAAGTTCCTCCTCAACTCCGTTCTAAACTGCCCCCCTTTTATCTTGAGGCTGTGCCCCCTAGTCCTACTGTCTTTTTTGAGCGGGAAGAGTCTCTCCACCTCTATCCTATCCATCCCATTCATCATCTTATACGTCTCAATGAGATCTCCCCTCATTCTTCTAAACTCTAACGAGTACAAGCCCAGTTTATTCAGCCTCTCCTCATAGCTCAACCCCCTCAACTCCGTTATCAGCCTAGTAAACCTCCTCTGCACTCCCTCCAAGGCCAAAATATCTTTGCGCAGGTGCGGCGCCCAAAACTGCACACAGTACTCCAGCTGCGGCCTCACCAATGCCCTATACAGCTGCAGCAAGACCTCCCTACTTTTATATTCAATCCCCCTCGCTATGAAGGCCAGCATCCCATTCGCCTTCCTGACCACCTGCTGCACCTGCAAGCTGGGTTTTTGTGACTCATGCACAAGGACCCCGAGGTCCCTCTGCACCGTCGCCTGCTGCAGTTTTTCGCCCCGTAAGTAATAGTCCTTCCTACCATTCTTCCTACCAAAGTGGACCACCTCGCACTTGCCAACATTAAATTCCATTTGCCATTTCCTGGCCCATTCGCCCAGCCTATCTAGATCCTTCTGCAGACTCTCCACACCCTCCGCACAATTTGCCGTTCCCCCAATCTTGGTGTCATCAGCAAATTTCGACACCCTACACTCGGTTCCCTCCTCCAGATCATCTATATAAATGGTAAAAAGCTGTGGCCCCAGCACCGACCCCTGGGGCACTCCACTAGTCACCATCCGCCAATCCGAATAGCACCCGTTGACCCCCACTCTCTGCCTCCTATTTGACAACCAATCCTCTATCCACGCTAACACCCTACCCCCAACTCCATGTCCCTCGACCTTCTGCAATAACCTCTTGTGAGGTACTTTGTCAAACGCCTTCTGAAAATCTAGAAAGACCACATCCACCGGCTCTCCTCTATCCACCGCCCTAGACACATCCTCATAGAACTCCAGTAAATTTGTCAGACATGACTTCCCTTTAATGAAACCATGCTGCGTCTGCTCTATCAAGCAATTCCCTTCAAGATGCCCAACATGGCCATTCCACCACTGTCTTGCCCATCCCTGACCTATATGAAATTTTCTGGGGGCTGTAGAGGTACTGGGGGGCCAGCCTGCCCTTGGCATCTCATGTCCTATCACCCCAACCCTATTGCTATTTTACCCATGTCATGGGAAGGCCCTTGCCAAGTGGATAGGCTGGCAGCTTCAGCTGTGTGAATTTGTAACGGGCAAAGGGAGAGAGTCCTTTGCGGATTCCCCTGTGCCCAGCTGAGGCGCAGTCCCCAAGATTGCAATTGTGCTTTTATCTTCCCACCACCACCACCTCCCCCATACACCCCTCCATCCTCTCAAACTAGAACCACCCCTCCACCAAACCACTCATCAACCATCACCCCATTCATCAGGGCCCGCCAGCCTAATCCAGCAAGCCATTTAGTGTAGTGTTCAGCTCCAGCGACAATCCTCCCTGAGGACTGCCTGTCTTTCCAGCAATGGCAACCATCCCTGCCTGATGCTGCTGGGAGCAAAGTGTGGTTCGTGGTGGTGTTATAAAATGGGCATAGACAGTCACTGTCTCAGCTCATATATGAAGGAGGGATAGCATTTGGTGGATGAATTTAAGGAGCCTTACATGTTTTACCTCAGTATTAATCTTGGATATTTAAACTTAAGATTTATTTATTAGTCACATGTAGGGTTACAGTAATACTACAATGAAGTTATGCTAAAAATCCCCTAGTCGCCACACTTTGGCACCTATTCTGGTATACTGAGTGAGAATTTAACATGGCAAACTTAACAAGCACCTAACCTGCACATCTTTGGACTGTGGGAGGAAACTGGAGCCCCCAGAGGAAACCCATTCAGACACGGGGAGAACATGCAAACTCCACTCAGACAGTGACCCAAGCCAGGAATTGAAACTAGATCCCTGATGCTTTGAGGCAGCAGTGCTAACCTTTGTGCTACTGTGCCCCCATAGAAGTGGGATAAGAGGAAAGCCTTCAGAAAACTAAATAAAACTTCAGCACAAAATGTCTGAAATTTTAACTTGATTTCCACAGGATTTGTTTGCCCCTGATGAATGGAAATTCTGCTTCCTGTCAATTGCCAATATCTATAAGAAGTGATACAAAGGCAAAATACTGCAGTTGGTGAAAATTTGAAACGAAAATAGAAAATGTCAAAATGCTCGGCAGATCTGGCAGCATTGTGGAAACCAAGTTAGTTTCAGACCTTTTTGTGCTGAAACTTTATTTGGTTTCTCTGATGGATTTCCTCTTATCCCACTTCTATCCAGGATTAATACTGAGGTAAAACTCATTAGGCATTAACTCCTTCAGTTCATCCACCAACTGCTATCCCTCCATATATTGTAAAGTAAAGTTTATTTATTAGTCACAAGTAGGCTTACATCAACACTGCAATGAAGTTACTGTGAAAATCCCTGAGTCGCCACACTCTGGCACCTGTTCGGGTACACTGAGGGAGAATTTAGCATGGCCAATTCCACTAATCTGCACATCTTTGGACTGTGAGAGGAAACTAGAGCACCCAAGCAAACCCGTGCAGACATGTGGGGAACATGCAGACTCCACACAGACAGTGAACCAAGTCGGGAATCAAACCCAGAACCTAGCACTGTGAGGCAACAGTGCTAACCACTGTGCCACCGTTCTGTCCCTGTATGAGAGAAGACAGTGAGTGTCCATGGGCTGTTCCACTGTAATAACACCACACTGCGGCTAACTGTCACTTGATTGCCACACACACAGGGGTCAGTGAACAGTGATCCGAAACAAAAATCTCAGTTGTTTCCCTTCTTTTACCCAATGACGATGAGGTCTGCTGAATTATCAGGACTTCTAATCTAATCTGCTATCTCAACAAGACTAGGAATCACACCTGGGAATTATCTAGTTTGTTCAGCTGAGTCATACAGGGGTTGATTAAACCATTGGGAAGCTGGGTTAATATGTTTTGCTTCTTTGTTTTTAAAAGTGTATTTTTGAACCACTCCTTTCTCCCGTTGACTGCTACAATGTGTTTGATTTTCCTGATAGAAAGCACCCCTCAGTAGGTTAGTGAAGTAGCCATTTTTTGTGTAGGCCCAAGACTGTGAGAAATTACAAAAGGTTGTGAATGTTGCCCAATCCATCACGCAAACCAGCCTCCCATCTATTGACACTGTTTACACTTCCTGCTGCCTCGGCAAAACAGCCACCATAATTAAGGACTCCACACCCCCCCGACATTCTGTCTTCCACCTTCTTCTGTTGGAAAAAAGATGCAAAAGTCTGAGGCCACGTATCAACCAACTCAAGAACAGCTTCTTCCCTGCTGCCATCAGACTTTTGAAGGACCCCCTACCCTACATTAAGTTGAACTTTCTATACACCCTAACAGTGACTGTAACACTACATTCTGCCCTCCCTCCTTTCCTTCTTTATGAACAGTATGCTTTGTCTGTATAGCACAAGAAGCAATACTTTTCACTGTATACATGTGACAATAATAAAGCAAGTCAAATCAAACATTCAGCATAGAATGTTACTGAACCATGAATATCAACACAATTGAGCGTAATTCAATCTTCCACCAATGTCCACATGCATATACTTTCCTGCATGGGATTGTGAATAAAAGTAGTCTCCCCTCCCGGACTTGGGGGCACTGAGGCCACTCATAGAATTTCTATTGCAGACTTTGCTGAGATCAACTCTCTCAAAGCAGTAATCACACTGGGACTTTGTCATGAACATCATTCAATTGCATATTGATTTTTATCATGATGCCACCAGGGAGAACTAAAAAAAGAAACAGTTTAAGACTGTCCACACACCACCCCCCACTGTCCCCACCTCCATGCACCCCTCCCCAGGCCCCATTATTGCCACCCAATCTGACAGCCAGCTCCCAAAATGGAATAAATTTTTACCAAAGTACCAAATCCATGACTTTTCATCTAATTGACATTAATCAAGCGCAGAGCCAGGGAAAAGAGAGGAAAGAATAAAGGAAAGGTCTGTCATAGGAACAAAGGACAGGGAGATTAAATTGCAAAAGGGTTAATGGCGCAAGCCAAAAGAAGATGCGAGTGGGACAAGTAAAGAAACAGAAGATAGATTTAGAGGCAGTATAAATGGGAAAAGCAGAATCATCACCAACAGCTGCCATCTAAAATATAAAATGGGGGCAGAGGTCCTAATCTGCAATCTTTGAACTCAGTCTAGTTGAGTCTAAAAGGCTGCAAAGTGCTTAATCAAAAGATGAAGTTGTGCTCCACACACTTTCATTAAGTTTCATTGTAGCAGTGCAGGCAGCCAAGGACACAAAGATCAGAGTGAGAATGGGGTAAAGGATTAAAACTACAGGTAAGCGAAAGCTCAGGGTCATGCTTGCAAGCCGAGTGGAGGTGGCCTACAAAGCCATGCTCCAATCCGTGTTTGGTTCCCTTAGTATAGAGGAGTGTGCCTCGTGAACAAATAACATAGTGTACCAAATTGCAAGAATTACAAATAAATCACTGTTTCAACTTTGGTTCCTTAGATAGTGGGAAAGAAGGAAGTCTTGCAGCTTCTGCACTTACATGAGAAGGGGCAAGATGTTAAGATCATTGGAGAGTTGTCCAGGATGTTGCAAAGGGAACTGCACCTTCAGAATGCTGCAAGGGGAGGGGAGGAGAAGATAGTTTGGTGGTAGCATCATGCTAGAGGAGTCAGAATGGAAGGGATGATTCACTAGGGTGTTGGTGGGATAGAAGAAGTCCAAGTAAAGCGCTATCAAAGTTCTTGGATAGAAGTGAAAGGTGAGAGCAGAAGTGTGTGAAATAGAAATTGGGCAGCATGGTGGCATGGTGGTTAGCACTGCTGCCTCAAAGCGCCAGAGACCCAAGTTTGATTCCCGGCTTTGGTCAATGTCTGTGTGGAGTGTGCACATTCTCCCTGTGTCTCCATGGTTTTCCTCTGGGTGCTCTGGTTTCTTCCTACAGTCCAAAAGATGTGCTGGTTAGGTGCATTGACCATGCTAAATTCTCCCTCAGTGTACCTGAAAAGGCGCAGTGTGTGGCAACGAGGGGATTTTCTCAGTAACTTCATTGCAGTGTTAATGTAAGACTACTTGTGACAAATAAATTAACCTTAACTTAGAAGTGAGACAGTCAGGATCCTGTCAACCATGGTAGGGAGAATCTTTGAGATAAAGGGAAGAGATATTGGAACAATTTGTGTGGAAAGTGGCATTGTCAGAAAAGAAGCAAAGGAGATGAAGAAATTAGGAGATGGGAATAAAGTCCTTACAAAGCAGCATGGGAGGAAATGTCATCAAAGTAGAAGGGGGAGAAAGAATTTGAGTTTATATAGCACTTTACTGAATGTAAGAACATCCCAATGTTCTTTCCAGTCAACATTTGAAGGGTAGTTACCATTGGAACATTGGAACAATAGAAGCCTGACAGTGACTGCTGCATTCATTTTTTAAGAGTCACATATTTCTTCCAATAAATTAAATTGTATACCTACCTTTAGGTTTCCATTGGGATTGTCCCTTCATTAATAAAGACCCTTCAATCTGAAAACACACAGATGAATGTTCTCCCTAGACAAAATACTTTTATCAACCTGAAATGGCTTTAGTTACAGATCAGTTAGTCTCTTGTTGACAATCCATAAATCATTGTCTGTCCCTCTCCTATGTTTGTCACTAACACTAATGTTGCTCCGTAAAATGTAATGTATACTGTACGGTAGTATAATTGTAATTTATATGAGTTGTCACATAGCTTTCATATCTGACTTCATAGATTTCATATTTGGCAATGAAAAGTGAGTTCATTGGATTGTAAATTAAGGTCTGAAAGAAACAAAAATTGAGAACCTGGACATCTGAGTCAACAAATCTGGAGTGTATCTAATTAAGATAACTTAAAATGAGTTCATTTTCTCTTCATTCCTAACTCAAAGGCTTCAACATCTGTTCATAGGTTAAAAAGACCTTCCAGCTTAGAGCAAATTGCTGTGAATTCTCTCACTTCCTCAATATTCAAAATATTCATTAACTAGTTAGTCAGGTTGTGATATTTAGACTCTACTATGTCATTTCCGCAACCTACACCCACCTAAGCTGCCAGCTTCAAACATGTTCATTTTGTTGACACCTAGGCCGGAATTTTATCGGCACGGCAACCCTGATTCCGGGGGCAGGCTCGGCTCGGAGAACAGCATTCTCCATTAGCCTCGGGCTGGATCATGCGAAACTTGGGCAGATGTACCGATAAAATTCCGCCCTCTACTTTCAAGGTTAGTATGCTGTGCTTGGTTTGGGTAAATCTATGCTTAGGTTCTTAGTGTTTGCTTAAAAAAATCATTAAATCTTTAGGTGTAGAGATGAACTAGTTGCAAATGGTTATCTTGGTCTCTGCAACTGCAACATCTCAAATTCTTAATGGCTCATCTGCAAAGTGAATTGGTGAGTTTAGCTCAATGGCAAAATGGTAACCTAGCCTATTGTCAAACAGCCAACATGCTAATATCCTTACATAAATTATTGTAAACGGTAATTCTTGTCTTCATTAGATTGAGATTGTTACGACCCGGTTAGAAAGGATAAACTGGCTCCCCCGATTCAACCTTCTCAGTTGGTGAAACAATGACTTACATTTCTTTTTCACCAGGATATGCCTTTTGCAAATCAAAATACATTGAACTATTTAAACTGTAAGTAATAGAAGCTCCTTGAGCAAGGTTTTTAGTCAAAGAACCAACACATTCATTAACCACTAAACATGTATCAGACATGAGGGGAGTTAGAGTTCCAGAGAATAAAGATAAAAGAATATATTAATTGTCTTTTGATTATCCTTGAGGTGTAGATTTTAACATGCTGTAGTTAATTTGTTAGCCAGTTTTTATGAATGCAGTCAGATGTAGAAAGTGTTGCATTTGTTAGGAATTAGAGATAGTTTACAGGGGAGGCAGCACAAACTGTTATTGTCACTGGTTTAACTACAAAGATCTGTAATAAGGAGTCACCGACCTTTGGCTGTCTCCTCACAAGCTCACTTTGTTCCAAGCGTTCCCCCTATAGCTCTACCTTTTAACTTTGCGCATTGACCCAGGTTAATATTCTGGGAACTTTGGTTCAAATCATGCCATGGAAGATGGTGAAATTTGAATTCAATAAAAATCTGAAATTAAAAGTCTAATGATGACCATGAAACCAATGTTAAAAACCATGCTGGTTCCCAAAGGAAAGGAAATCTGCTATTCTTATCCAGTCAGGCCTACATGTGATTCCATTTCCATAGCAATGTGGTTGACTCTTAAATGCCCTCTGAAGTGGCCTTGCAAACTATCCAGTTCAAAGGCAATTAAGGATGGCAATAAATGCTTTCTTGGCCAGCAATGCCCATGTCCCTTGAATGAATAAAAAAAAGTTATATGGATATTTATGTCTGTAAGAATAAGCTAGCGTGAGAGTTAAATTTGTATTTCTGTAATAAGAAAGGGACAACCTGAGTTTTGGTTTCATGTGAGAGTGATGACTGCATTTCTGTGAATTTGTTTATGTAACTGCATTTTTAATGGTTTTTTAAGACCTTTGAAATGGAAAGCTGTGTTATCAAAGAAGGTCAGTGGCTTAAGGAAGCTAAAACAAAGTAGAAAAAACTGGGCTGCTGCCAAGCAGCAGGGGACCAACATAGAAACAGGGAAACAGATAACAGTTTTAATTTTATTGGAAGCAGAAGAGAGGAAGTTCCAGGAAGCAGGTTCCAAAGAACAAAAGAGAAAAGTCCCAAGGGAGTAGAACAAGACATAGGTCCCAAGGAGAACTTCTGTCAAAGGAAAAAAACAGATATCTGGAAAATGTCCTATTAAGTGGAGTTAAGAGTAAGGAGGAGGGGAAAATGCTCCAAGTTAAAAGGCAGAGTGACAAGGGGTACACCTGGAACAAAATGAGCCTGTCAGAAACTAAGAGATCTTCTCTTAGAAGAGAAGATAGCCAAAGATTGGTCACTCCATATTATGGGTCTTTGTAGTTGCAATGTCCTGCTTGGCAGTCAAATACCTAAAGGTTGCGTGAAAGGTGAAGATTGAATGCAGTTAGAGATCCAGGGGGAAGGAAGATCAGAAGGAGAGGTTGAAAAATGGAGTTGGATCTTTGTTGAAGACATCCAAGTGCAAACATTGTTCTGGAGGAGATTTGAACATTGAGACTGGAAGCCCTTAGGGAAAATATGACTCATGAAGTGACCAGTGTCTAGGCAAGGTTGATGAGAAACCCATTGCATCTGTTTGGGGTGGCATCTGTCACTTGGCTTTTGAGTGTGCTGTGTCTGACCACAGGTAGCCTGTTAGCGTACATACCATGAACATTAGAATATAAAATCAATATATCTGTAAAGGTATAGTTGGGGCGAAGGAGTACTGCAATACAGTTCATATTTTCTTGTTTAATAAATGTTTCCTTCTTTTGTTAAAAGTTTATTAGCAGACTCTGTAACTGTGCTCCATAGCTACCCTCACATTTGTAAGCAAAAGATAAAGGTTAGGATCTAACAAGCCAAGTTCTACCCTGGGATCTGATCTATCCAGTGGTAACATCAACTGGGATCATGAGACAATTGTTATGTGTCCACAGTTCCCGGTAGGTTCTAGTACAAATAAAAAAGAAAATGCTGGAACCACCCAACAAGTCTTGCAGCATCTATGGAGAGAAAAACAGAGTTAGCATTTCAAGTCCTGTTTCAGACTGTTCTTCAAAGCTGCCACACCTATTGAGTCTTTCCGGCATTTTCTTTCTTCATTTTAGATTTCTAGAATCAGTATTTTGTATTTATTTCTAGTACGGTTGAATTCTCAAACCCAGCACCTGCTTATTCCAAAAGGGAGAGAGCAGCCCTCAGTCAAGACCTTCCTGACATCGTCTGTGTCATTTGCAAACTCTCTTAAGTAGCTTGGCAGCCTTGCCTTGAAATATTTCACCCACTGTGTATTTCCAAGACATTTTTGTTGTGCCTGCCTGTGGCAGCCATTGTTTCAATATGCAGTACTTTGCATTTTTAATGTCTCCTCCTTAGAGTGTTACAAATTTTGATGAGTGCCTGGACTATAGGAAACATGTCTTTCTTCATGCTCCTGAGTGTAACTTGCTTGTTTCTTCTCTTCACCTTGGAATGCGACTTTGCATTTTAAAATGGTTTGCTCTGTCTCTGTTCAAATTTCAAAATTCCCTGTCAGTTTAAAGTTGAATAGTCAAATTCACAAAAACTAAAGGGACATGGTCTTGTGCCAAGATTTATTCATGTATTTAATTGCTAAACCTTAAAGGCTCCCTGAGATGTTATCATGGCAAAAGCAACAGTGAATTACCTGCTGCCAGGTTCAAAAAGGTGCGAGTCTTGATCATATTCCTTCTGTTTGCAGAGAACAGGTACCAGAATGGACACACTTCAGCCAACCAGTGCCAACCAATCAATACCCTTGTCTCACTATAAAAGTTGTTGTGATCATTTGAAATTTGGCATTCTTGTGCTTGTTCTGATGAGTGCAAGATGCAAAGCTTTGACAATATATATCTTTTCAGCAATATTCATGCAATTTATAGTTTTGAATCCCTGCTGATTTGACATGACAGAAACTAAAATGCCTTGTAAGTGTTCCATCAGCAATGCAACCATATGTGGAGAAAACCAAAAGATAAGGTTGCTGACTATCAGACAGTAGTTATATTTGAGAATTTGGCAACATTCCCAGCATATCTATTACTGAGGACTTGTTGTTTAAAGAAACATTCTAAAGTCAAATTAGATTTAAAATAATACAGCACTCAGTCTCATCTCGGGATTCCTGAATATGCAATGGGAGAACCAACCAGTTTCAGACAAGTTTGTTAATGGTGTTGCAATCATAATTAATTCCACAACTATTTTTCAGGAATAAATTTCTCATTGATGGCAACAAGGTTGTTAAGATACTATAATGATGTAATATTAATTTGGCAATCCTGTCTTTCTGATCCAGGTTGTTTATCTTGCAGTAACATTTATTTTTATGTAAGAGATACATCAATTCCTTTTAGATTTCAACTTTTTGGGCCAATCAACAAGAGTGTAAAAGTTGGCCAGAACATGAAACTTAGCTATATAGACTTAGTTTTTAATCTGAATGATGAAACAAGCTTGATAGACTAAATGGCCTGTTTCCATTAAGTGTTGAAGAATTATCCCCAATGTCCTTATCAACATCTTTCCTTAAATGTATCACAAATTTTTTTCTGACCATGACATTGCTATTTGTGGGATCTTGCTGTGCAGAAATTGGCTGCCACATTTCCCTATTTTACAGGGTAAAACAGGGTTTTCTATTTGCTAATTTTCAATCCACTGGGACCATTCTAGAATCAAGGGAATTTTGGAAAATCATAACTATTTGTGCAGCTTTTGAAACCCTAAGATGTAGGTCATCGGTTCCCACATGTCTGTTAGCTTTTAGTCCCTTATGCTTCTTCAATTGTTTTTTTCCATTGATATTAACTACCTCAAATTCCTTAGCCTTTATTCATATCTTGGATACCTTCCACTCTGGTATGTAACTTATGTCTTCTACTGTGAAAACAGGTGCAGTACATTTGTCCAATAGCTCTACCATTCCCTCATTCCCGAAAAGTATCTTCTCCTGTCGCTGCCTATAAGGGAACAATGTTTATTTTTGCTGCTCTCCTTCTTACGTACTTATAACAGTTCTTGCAAACTGCTTTTATATTCCTGGGCTAGTTTACTGTTATATTCTATTTTTTCCCAACTTAATCAACTTTTTGACCACCCTTTGTTTCCAGAATACTCCCTATCCTCAAGTCTATATCTATACTTTTCAACATCATCTCTCTCTCTCCTTAATCGAATCCTATCCTTAACTTTCCTTGTAACTCAGATGGTTGTGGTTGTTGGAGATCAAGCAGTTCCAGGATATCACTGCAGGAGTTCCTCAGGGTAGTGAGCTTGTTTCAACCATCTTCAGTTGCATCATCAATGATCTACCCTCCATCATAATGTCAGAAGTAGGGATGTTCACTATAAGAGTGCACAATGTTCAGCACCAGTTGTGGTTTTTCAGATACTGCAGTAATCCGTGTCCATATGCAGCACGATTTGAATAATTCTCTGCCCGTTGAAGTGGTGGAGGCTACCTTGCTAAATATATTTAAGACGCGGGTAGATAGGTTTTTGGTAGGCAAGGGAATTGCGGGTTATGGGGAGAAAGCGGGAAAGTGGAACTGATCCACTTCAGATCAGCCATGATCTCATTGAATGGCAGGGCAGGCTCGAAGGGCTAGATGGCCTACTCCTGCTCCTATTTCTTATGTTCTTATGTTCTTATAACCTTCAGCCTTGGGCTAACAAGTGGCAAATAACACCTCTGCCACCAAAGTGCCAAGTAATGACTATCTCCAATAAAAGAAAATGTGTTCAGCTTCCCTGACATTCACTGACATTATTATTGCTGAATTCCTCACTACCAACGTCCATGGAAGATCATCTATTGGCCCTCTAGTCTCAGGAGTCCAACATTCATTTTAATTGGATGGGTCATGGAAGCAACTACTTTATTGGCTGCTTTCTTGAAAATCACCCTTTGGATCCTTATACCAGCATTTGTGAGTTTGCAACCTGCATTAACTGTGGGATCAAACCCCAAGAATGAAAATTCAGCCTTTAAAAAATAGCTTCCTCTGAGTTTACCTGTTCTGTGATTCCAAACCAAAACAATTTTTTTCATTTGTTTCTATTTAGTCCTTATGAAAAGTGCTACGATTAATTCATGCTTCTTCATATGAAGCCCTTTATTATAATATGACAAAGTGAACATTTCTCCTTCAGTGTCAAGTCCTTAGGCATTAAATAGAGAGGTGCTCTTGTTTACGGTGGCACAGTGGTAAGCACTACTGCCTCACAATGTCAGGGACCCAGGTCTAATTCCTGGCTTGGGTCACTGTCTATGTGGCGTTTGTATGCTCTTCCATGGCTGCTTGTGTTTTCTCTCGATGCTCCAGTTTTCTCCCACTGTCTGAAAGATGTGCTGATTAGTTGAATTGACCTGAACAAGCGCCTGAGTGTAGTGACTAGGGGAATTTCACAGTAACTTCCTTGCAGTGTTAATGTAGGCCTACTTGTAGCATTAGTAAATAAACTTTAACTTACTTTAATAAACATCTTCGACTTACATTGTTATTTGCATGGATGGAAACACCTACATAATGGAAATCATATTTTTTTAAACTGATTTGACAAAAGTGGAGGGTGCATCAGTGTTAGTATGGTATCACCTAACTTTGACATTAAAGCGAAGAACAAGGAGACATTTTAAATTGGTTTCACATCATTTATATTAGGGTAGTTTACATTGTTTATTTACTTTATTCCAAATAGTTTAATTACTAGTTGACATAGTGTGACAGTAGCAAAAATGGTAGTTATATTGTCACCACAGTGGGGCAAAATGTACCCCTTAATGAAATATGGGGAAATTATTGTTTTTCTTCAATTAATGACTCACAATCCAAATTACACCAACTTACACCTTCGTGTGATTTAGAATGTTAGTAGGTCAACAATATGAAGAAAGCCACGCATTCTCAATTTTAAATGAAGGATTTCGCCAGTATTTACAGAAAGGAAATGAAGTAGGTCATTATGGATGATGCATTCTGTTGCTAATACATCTTATTAGCAATGGCTAAACAAAACAATTGAATTCTTGAGTTATTTTTACTGGTTTAAAAGTGGGAACAACTGATTTGCAACAAGATGGGTGGAATTTAATGAGATTTTTCTAAGTGTCCAGCTGGAGTGAAAACAGGAGAGTTCCTGATCTGTTTTTCGGGTAAGTTTTCATGCCCAATCACAGGCACTCAGTCTTTGAAAATGTGGGCTAGACCATTTCTGGCCACCCGAGGCAGTGGGTGGGGCTTAATTCACTAGCCAGCCAGCAGCTCAGATCGGAGTCACAAACTGCGCATGCACTGGAAAGGCAGCAACAAAAACAGCTCTCCTGACGGAACACCCCTGATTCAGACACATCCTCCCCACTACATACATCAAAGACCCCCTACAACAGTGCTGACTCCTCTACGTCCCCCCCAACCCCAGATCCCCTTGGCCATGGCACCCCCCCCCCATCAAACCCCGGCCCCTGATGGCTGACTGACATGACCCTCTCTCTCCCCTGCCCCCGATCATCAGAGGCATAAATCATCCCCACACTCCATCAGCACACCTGCAAGCGCTGACTTGACTTCCCCTCCATGGTAACAAGGCAAACTGCATTAAACTTGCTGGAATGCTCCAACAGGTGCGTGACTTACCCAAACTGCCTGCCACTGATCTGACCTAACAAGGGAGAACTCCATAAGAACCCCAAGGATGGACAGATAGGTAGGCAATGCAGGAAGAAATGGCCTCCAAGAAAACAGCTCCCTGTTTTTCTGATGCTGATCTGGCCAGGTTGCTGGAAGTGGTGGAGGCAAGGCTGAACACCCTTTCCCCTCCAGAGGAAGGGATAGAAACGCAGCGTGGGAGGCAGTGGCATCATGTGTTAGTGCCAGGAGAACTGCGAAGCATGTCACAAAAAAAAAACTGTATGCCCTTATCCGGGCAGCAGGGTGAGTGTTTTAATCATCAAGCATCTTCCTCATAAATGATCCCCAGATCCCCCCATCCCCCACACTGCATGCTTCCAGCCCCTGACCCCTACCCAACAGTATCACAACCTTTGTGCTCTGAAGGCAATTCCCTGAAACACTCCATAACTTGTGCCATCAAATTTTGCATGGCTCCTTCTGTCCCCACAGAAAAAGAATATTCATAAGCATCAGTAGAGGGCATAGACAGGGGCTGATGTACCTGAGATCCAAGTCCTTGACCCCTTTGAGGGGCAGGCACTGGAGCTTGCAGGAGAAGAGGGGATGCAGACCATTAGTGACAGCATGGTCAGGCTGGTCTGTAGAAGTGAGCACCTGCCAATCCTCCACTTGTTGGAGAAATCTCAAGTAAGTTGCATGCAGGCCAGATTCCTCTCCCTCCCCTTGCACTTAACCTTGTGTCCTGTGTTGCAGGAAAGGACCCTGACGCTCCTGTGCCATCTGGCATTGCGACCCCCGCAGCTGCTCCCACCCATCTTGCCCCTGACAGCTCAGAAGACTCCTCGGAGGAAACAGAAGAAGGAACTTCTGAGGCCGACACCAGTTTTGCATCAGCTTCCACTTCACAACTCACCGTCCCAGAGACTCTCACATCAGTGGGTCAAGTTAGTGGTGAACCATCTGGATCACTCTCTGGTGCGCAGGACACATCTGCTGATGTATATCGGGTGGAGGAGGGAATCTCCAAGGCTTGCCGGACTCAGCTGGCCCCAGGCTACATGCTGGGCCTCTGCGATCACTTTTCCCTCAGCTGCTGGAGATGTAGCAACAGAGCCAGGGAATGCAAGAGGGGTTGACACAAGACTGGGCCAACTGTGAGGCTGTTGGGGGGAGACCCAAAGCTTTCAGAAAGATCAGTTATTACCTGTCTTGCATGGTTCTAAGACCAAAACTGCAAGGCTGGCATCTGCAGTGGAAAGCCTGGGAAAGGGAATTCTTACCATGAGTGGCAGGATCCAAGCAGTGGCCGAGCCACAGCAGAGTCCCTGAGGGCCACGGCCAAGCCACAGTTAAAAGGCCTCAACAGACTTCTTGAGATCTGCAGCCCAAGGTCGAGAGGCTTGAGAGCTGACAGGAAACCCAGTGGGACAGCACTGAGATACAACGGGCCATGGCAGCAACCTTTAAGAATGTGACCCAGTCACAGAGGATCATGGCTTAGGGCTGCCGAGCTTGCAGGAAACCCAGCGGGAGAGCACTGAGACAAAGTGCATTATGGCAGCAACCCTTGAGAATGTGGTGCAGTCACAGAGGGTCATGGCTGAGGGGCCGCATTTGGAGGAACCTTGTGCACCGCTGCACTATTGAACGGGTTGCAACATAGGCCTCATTATATTGGGTCTCCACATCAGTCTCAGGCCTCCACACGGGCATCATCAGCCAAGTCTGAAGAAGGTACTACCTGTTCCCCCATTGCACCCTGGGCTCCTCCTCAAAGACCTCTGGGATATCAGAACTCCTCAATATAAAGCTGTCATGCATGCTGCTGGGGTGTCCGGTACAGATGTGCATGATGTTCACACACCAACTGCACATTTATTGAAAGAAAGCCCTTTCTGTTGATGAATCTTCCTGGATTCTTCACTGGGGCCTTGAGGACAACATGGGTGCAGTCTATAGCCCTCCCCATATTTGGCATCCCGCGATGGCTGCAAATCCCACAGCCCAAGCTTCCCGCTCAGCCAAATTTAACATACTGGCTAACCCAGGCATACAGGGCATCCATGACCTCCCTTACACGCTTGTGGATGGATGGTTGGAAAATGTCACAAAGGTCTTCACTGATGGTATGGAAGGACTCAGTGGTGTAACAGTTTAAGGCAGCTGTCACTTTCACAGCCACTGGGAGTGGGTGCCCCTCCCCACCCCCCACCCCGCTGCCCCAAAGTGTCAGATCCTGCAACAAATGGCACAGGTGTCGCACCGCCTTCTTTTGGAGCCGAAGCTTCTCCTGCTTACTTCCCACCCTTGGGACGAATGGCAGCCATATCCTGTCTCCAACAGCCATCTCGCTCTACTCCTGTGGGTGATAAGGCCTCGGCCTCCACCACCTGCAATTCATAGTCTTGCTCCTTCTCCTCAGTTCCAGCAGCAACCAAAAGAGCAGCAAAATCAATGGGTTGCACTGCAAAAGCCATCTCGTCACCCTGAAGGGGAGGGGGTGGGATTTGGGGAAGGGGTGAGACATATGGAGGGGTTAAAGAACACTACTCACCCCCCAGTTCAGCAACACACACTCCCCATACCTAGCCCCCCCACACAATTCCCCAGCAACACATACTCCCCATACCCCCACCATAGACCCCCAGCAACACACAGTCCACATATCCCCACCATAGACCCCCAGCAACACACAGTCCCCATATCCCCACCATAGACCCACTGCAACACACACACCCCATATCCCCCACCATAGACCCACAGCAACACACACTCCCCATACCCACCATAGACCCCCAGCAACACACAGTCCCCATATCCCCACCATAGACCCACTGCAATACACACACCCCATATCCCCCACCATAGACCCACAGCAACACACACTCCCCATACCCACCATCATAGAGCCCCAGCAACACAAACTCCCCGTACCCCCCATAAACTCCTCCAGTAACACATATACCCCATCCCCTCCCCCACAGATCCCAAAATGGCAACACAGCCCCGACCCCCCAACTCACAAACACACACCCAGAGCCCATGAAGTGGTGGCCACATACAGTGCTGCCTGACAAGTCCTGAGACTGCAGCACTGCCACTTCAGAGAGTTTCCAGCCCATTCCCCCACCTGCAACAGTGCTTGCTGCTGCCTGCAGGAGGACCCCAAGTCAGCGCTAAGACCCAAGGCCAGCATTCTGACCCAGGTCTGTGCTGAGAGTCCAAGGTTTGACCCCATGAGCAACAACAGCCCCCAACCCTCAACACGCTCACAGGCCCCCCAACCCAGATCGCAACATGACCACCATGAAATAACCCCCTCTGAGCAGCATGGAGCAGTTTGAAGGCAGAGACCTACCTCCTTGCTCACCCTCATTGCTCAAGTATCTGAATGTGACTTTTATACTTGAGGTGTTTTCCTGACTGATCTGGCTGCAGTGGACAAGGTCGTTAAGGCAGGTGAACTGGGACAATTGGGAGTGAAGCTCTCTAATTACATTGTAATGAATGCAAATAAATGAAATTTGACATTTCATCCATTTTGGGTGGGCTCCCAATTGTATCGATTATTTTTTATTGGTAAAATGGAAATGGGCCAGAAAATGGGCGCCTTTCCCATTAGTCACATCAGGCTCAATTTTACATTTCCTGCTGCAAAATGGGCACGATGAGTTCATAAAATTCCACCCAATGTCTTCTCTGTTTCTGTGCTGTAGGCAGCACAGTGGCACAGTGGTTAGCACTAGGACCCGGTTCCATTCCCAGCTTGGGTCACTGTGTGGAGTTTGCACGTTCTCCCTGTGTCTGTGTGGGTTTCCTCTGAGTGCTCCAGTTTTCCCCCCCACATTCTGAAAGACATGCTGGTTAGGTGCATTGACCTGAACCCAACTCCGGAGTGTGGCATCTAGGGGAATTTCACAGTAACTTCATTGCAGTGGTAATGTAAGCCTTACTTGTGACTAATAAATTAACTTTACTTAAACTTAAACACTTTGCCTTCAGTGATAACCACATTTTTGTTTTGTGCAATAACCCAGTATAAAAACGCACAATGTGAATTGCACGTTGTTTCCTGCATCAATCATAATTACTTGAAAAAGAACTAAATTGTTTCTTTCCAACTCCTTCAGACTTTCAGGAATTGCCATTGTGTTAAATTGAAATTAGTTAAATAAATTTGCCTGTTTTGCCGTGCAGGACAAAGTTAATGGTTAGTGATTTTCTAGTCTACATAGTAATAACTTTAGTTTAGTTGTTTCTTAAAAGAAACCAGATGCATATACAGTAGAAACCACTTAATAGAATTCCCCAGGCACACCAAACTTCTCCTTATTCAATTAATCGAATTAAGGGAATGCTCCAGGGAAGGATCACAAAATAAAAACTTGTCCATATATCTGACAGTTCCTTAGACAAAAAAAAAATCCTGCAATCTATCTTTTAGTTTTAAACTTATGAATTTCTATCCAGGCATTGGGATGACTTCAGTCATCAAACTGTGTTCTTTTGTAGAACACAATGACATAAGAGATACAAAAGTACTGGACCCTGGGAAAGCCCTGTGACCTTTAACATTAAACCAGGTGCTGAAATGAATACAAGATGATTTCACTGACCTCATATTGGATAGATCCGTTACAGTACCCATAAGATATCAATAATTATACATTGACCATAAAAACTTTTCCATTAATTATTTTTTTACCATGCTGAGATATTGTATTTTGACAGCCCTCGAGATAGGAAAGGTGGACCACTACTCACTAATGCCTATCTGGACCTTGCATGAAATAACGTTAGGATTGTATAGCAAATACTTTGTTTGTCTTACCCAGCATAGAGTTTGAGAGTCATATGCAAGATTTCAAACTGTGCATCCATTTTTTCTAATGTTATTCAAGAAAAGACTATGGGATGTCTCTTTCTACAGTATCTCAATGCTAATTTAACATGTCTTTTATTTTGTGACCCGCATGTCATTAGGTCATTTTTGTAATGTTTAATGTTCTTCAACATGAGTTCAACAGCAAAAATGATTTTACACTGAATAGTTCATTTGCCCTCTCCTGCAGACAACAACACTCAGAACATCTGAGGTTATGCTACATCTAAAGTGCTGTCAGATTATAGATCCATAGTCATGCTGCTCAAATTCTTTACACAAATAATGTCTCATACATACTATACATTCACTGTAGTCCCTCTGTAGGGCAGCTGGATACAGACTAGACTGCTTAAGGCAGACTTTCACATCCATACTCGGAATATGAGCTGCGCAGCACCATTTTAACATTCTGTATCAATCAAAAGGTCTATATGGAATTTGAGACGTACGCTCCATACACAGCTTCTTCTGTCTATGGAAACGTCTCCCAGCTGGTCTTGTTACCTGAAACTTTATACAGGTCAAATGCAGAGTTAATCATAACGCAGTGAACCAGAATGGTTGGGAAATACATCTACAAGTAATGTGTGATTTGCACATTCGTACCTTTTGTGTGATTTCTCGCGTCTTTACATGCCCGCAGCAACTGCATTGTTAAATTGAGAGTCATTCATGGCCTAAACATTTTTTGACTCTCTTCCCTGTTTTACAGGGTATAAAGTTGGCACCAAGCAATACAATGGTGGTGGCACAGATCACACCCCAATGCATCACATGCTACATAGGATGAGGATGTTCCTTAAACCCCCCAAAACTCGCCGAATTGTTACACTGCAGAAGGAGGCCATTCAGTTCGCAAAAGTCAGAATGATCCAGGAAACTAATTCAATATATTTCATTTTTATTTATATTTCTTTATATTATAATTTTAATTTTGGCACCTGGCATGGGCATGGATGTTTACTCCGGATTTACCTATTGCTATTTTAGGTTTGAGCTTGCCTTATGCTGAAAATAGATGCTAAAAGCGGAATAAGCTTCCATTTCAGTAAAATCTCTGATTTTGATGAGTATAAGTATTCAGCACAAAAATTCATGCAATTAACTGGAGTTTACGGGGGGATATTAATAGACCAAGAGAGGCCTCAGTTATTCACCAACTTCCAGGTTTCATTCAGTGGATTTGCGGGTGAAAAGGGAAGTCCCTTGGAGGGCTTAAATAACAGCTAGCACACCTATTTTACGAGCTGTCAGCAGCTTGCCAGCATCAATCAGGCAAGTACGTAGTCAGGAATACTTCTTCAGTGAAACTGATAGGCCAGCAGAGCTCTAAACAATGAAACTCAAGAGTTCCAATCATGCCTAGGTGAGAGGTTGGTGCTCATAACATTCCTTCTGAGAAAGTGCTTTCATTGCTTGGAACGGGAATGCCATCTTTTTAGAAAACAGTTCACCTATCTTGCACTTCACTCACCTTGCGCTGCCCTTCTCTGCTATGAAACATCACCATGTCATAGGAGTAGCTTATGCAGCTCTACTGTGTGCCTCTGATGAGGAACACAAGGAGCAGCACCCCAACATTAAAACTAGCAGCTGCAGTAGCAGTAACTGCATAAAAGTCCCTCTCCTCAGCCAGGTGCAGCTCCACAGGTCAAGAAAATGGGCACAGAGATGCAGTCCCAAGGAGGAGAGATGCCGAATGGAGAGTCCACAGTCAGACAATCAGCTCATTTGACATGTCTGAATGCCAGTACCTCGAGATATTCAGGATTTTGATTATTGATATCTGCATTCTCTTGGAACAAGACTTCCTTCTCAGTGGACCTAGCAGGGCACACAGTGCCAGTGGTTGTTAAGCTGGCTATACTGGAGATAGAAGAGGCCAATAGGATGAAGGTGTGTGAGCTGTCCAGAAGGGACAAATGCCAAGTAGGAGATGAATGAGTGGATTGTCTGAGAGACGTTGTGTAGGGGAATGCTAGGAAAGTCAGAGTGCAGAGCCTGGCACCTGAAAGTGTCATTCCATCCACTTTTCCCACCCTTCTAAGGCCTTGAATCCTCTTGGTGCTTTGTCACCTGGTTGCAGAGACCGCACTTCTGCTGCTGACTTTCTTAGACTATTCTATTGCACGCCGTTTGGTTTGAGAGGCAGGCTTCTTCCATGTTTCTTTAGAAAAGATCACCTTACTGCAGCCCAAGAGATCCAGCAACAGGACCTCCAGGTTACTATGGGAATTCCAGCAGTATGAGGAGGGCTATTGGCCCAGGAATCCTCTCCATTCTATTTCAACTTCAAGAACCTATGATTAATTGAGCTTTTCAGACCCATGCAGAGCCTTTTTTTAATTAAAAGCCCTTCTTTTAACAAATTTGACAAGTTATCCCACCATTTTTTTCTAACTGGTCAGGATACCTGGAAGAAGAAAGCTAAGCTTTGTCTTAGTTAAAGAGCCATAGCAAAACCGACTAAAGATTCCAACAAGTCCCAAATGATTACAGGTCCCATTGTTTCAACAGTGTTTATCAATCACATTGTTCTATTCTTCTATGGAATGTGGGTGTCACTAGGTAGGCCAGCATATATTGTCCATCATTAATTGCCCTTGAGAAGGTGGTGGTGATCAGCTTTCTTGAACCGCTGCAGTCCATGTCATGTGAGTATACCGACAGTGCTGTTAGGGAGGGAATTCCAGCATTTTGCTCCAGCGACAATGAAACAATAATGATATAGTCCTGAATTAAGATGGTGTGTGGCTTTAAGGGGAGCCTAGAGGTGGTGTTGTTCCCATTCATCTACTGCCCTTGTCCTTCTAGGTGGTAGAGGCCATGGGTTTGGAAGGTACACCAAATGAGCCTTTGTGAGGTGCTACAGTGCACCTTGTAGATGGTATAACTGAGCATCAGTGGTGGAGGGAATGAATGTTGAAGATGATGGATGGGTGCCAGTCAATCAGACTGCTTTGTCCTGGATGAAAACAGAAAATGCTGGAGAAACTCAGCATGACTGACAGCATCTGTGGAGAGAGAAGAGATAAATGCTGAGCTTCTTGAGTGTTGTTGGAGTTGCATTCATCCAGGCAAGTGGAAGTTATTCAATAACATTGCAGACTTGTAGATGGCAGCAGTTCTGTCCTCTCTCTCACTAGTTTTCACATGCAAGCATGCAGAGTTAATGAATAAAACAGGTTCTCTAATATATTTGACTGAAGGGTTCCTTTTCAAATAGATTAGTAACAATGGAAACCAGATCTCCCAATAAAATCATATTTGTCCAATGCTCCTAACATGGAAATGCTGCACGTGAAGAATGTTTTAGTAATGCTTTTCAGAAAACAGGTATTTACTTAAAAGTATCAGTGCACTAGGTGTGCCTGCTTTTTTCAGCACATAATGTGGTACTTAGATATTGAAAAAACAGCTTCTCTCTCTTTAACAAGGTCAAACTCAACTCACTTGGTGCCTTTAGTAGCTGCAGGTCCATTTGGCCATCTTCATGTTGTTCTCAGTGCTCCTCCGTACCATGTCCTCTCCAAGGTGGAACAGCCAGCTCAATCTGCGCTGCATATTGGATGGCTGTACCACCTCTTGGCTCACACCAAGCCTGCCTTCACATGCCACTCAATTATTTCGCAGACCACAGAGAAGACTGCAAGGACCTCAGTTTGAGAAGAGAAGAGCAACTGGAAACAGACTGCTACAATACAGAACCCATTCAGATCATCATACATATATGCAGCATCTCCAACAAACCAGCGAGCTAAGAACTTCATGAATGGGCTACAAAAGTTAGCCAAAGAGCAAATATTTTGAAAGAAGTTATTAATGTGCACTTAAGCAGTATGGAAGATTTCTAATTTAATGAATATTCTTTCATACAGAACTTGAATATTGCTGAAAAAAGAGACATGCTATCAAAGCACTCATTGGGACAGCTCACAAGAAATGATCAATGACAAAGGGAAACAACAATTTATACTGCATGAGAAGAAGTGCTGATTGGTTGGCCAGTGAACGCTGATTTCTGGAGGCATTATCATGGTGAATGTAGCATGGAGCAGTTATCTGCTAACTTTGTTCAACTTTAAACTAAGCAGGTCAGCTCTGATTGGTCATGGCAATGACCTGGGGAATGAACCAGGGAATGGCAGACTCCAAGACATAATGGATGGACATGCTGCTTTGGTCTGCAAATGATAAGGCCCTGTGTCTTCTAACATGCCTGAATGAGCCATACTGAAAGCCTAATTGACTGTCTTAAGTTGGTTTTCTTAGTTCTGATTGTAATCCTGATTGTAATAGTTCTTATTACAATCAGGATTGTTAAGCAAGTGTTGTCCAATTGCCAAATCACATCTAATGTTGGACACTATTTTTTAAGTTGTCTAAGCACAGGCTGATTCAGCACAGTCAGTAATTTGCCTTTTGTGAAAATCAGAAAGGGCGTGTGCTAATTCAAATGATCCAATGGCACAGTGATTAGCACTGCTGCTTCATAGCACCAGGGACCTGGGTTCAATTCCTGGTCTGGGTCACTGTCTGCATGGAGTTTGCACATTCTCCCTGTGTCTGCATGAGTTTCCATCCACAGTCTGAAAGACATACTGTTTAAATGCACTGACCCAAAAAGGTGGTGACCAGGGGAATTTCACAATAACTTCATTGCAGTATTAATATGAGTCTTACTTGTGACTAATAAATGAACTTTAACTTTTCATTGGGACATGTACCTGGCATCCCACTGGCACTGAAATTCAAGTATTTGTTTGATAAGCAGCATATCTTTTTGGCTTGACAGCAGCATCTTATTAGTGGAGAATACCACTTGTGTAGGCACTGCATATTAATAGAATGCAGTGGTTAGCTTCACCTGCTGCTTCTTACTCTTCCAGATGGTCTTGAAGTCGACTGGACACTTTTGAGGACCAAAAGTGCAGCCTTAAGCCCATTCATAAGTTTCAACATATACAGCATGAGATGATCTGACCTGAGTCGCCATTATCCTGCAGGATGGCTTTGATGTGCCCTCCATAAGAATGGATATGAAATGTAGGCTCTTTACCTCCAAGACATAGAATCCTGATAGTCTGCCCTGCAGTAAATTGCTGAATCACCAACTCTGTTTTGTAGCTGTAGGGTGATGCCCAGATGAAATGACAGAATTTGGCCAATGATGAACCAGACAGAATTATCCTCAGTTTGACATCTCTAATCAGCTAGCCCAAGAAGTCTAGGACTAGGCCATCCACCCTCACAGTGGAGATGCATATGATTAGGATCATTTGAAAATTGTGGGTTGTTGTTAACTGGCAGTTAATGAAAATGAAGAGTTGCCACTATTTTGTTAGCACGGTTAATTTTTATTGAAGTTAAACTGCACAGTAAAGATGCTTCTCTAATATGAAGCTGAATTGGCCCCATTTCTCAACAAACCTATATCAAAATATTATTTTGAATCACAGTGCCATGACACTGATAGACTAAGCTGGCTCAGGATGATTGGCAGGCCACAGAGGAAGTAATTGATCCAAAGGCAGAACACATCAAGTACACAAAAATCTACAGTGATGTGTACAGAGGTCAAATGATTTTTCTTGAGGAATGCCACACGCTTACAGTTCACAGCATTCACATAAAGAACCTGCAGCAGCTCAAGAAGGCAGCTCACCATTACCTTCTCAAGGGCAGCTACGGGTAGGCAAGCCCCTAGTTGACCTAACCAGTCACACCAACATCCCATGAATTTTTTTTAAGTCAGAGTTTCAGGTATCCTGCCCTCTCAATCAGCCATTCACTGCATACTTTGCATTATGTTGTCAGCTGCAAAAATGGACTGAAGGGGGGAAGAACTTATCAAAATCTTGGTGAATCTTGTAAACCACCATATATAATTTCCTTTCTTCTACGTCGACTGGTTTCATTTAAAAAAATACAGGGAATGTTTCCTCTGTTTTACACTTAAATGTGTTTCTTTTATAAAATATAACTCTCCTACCTTCTTCACAACATAGTTATGAGTGTGAGCACTTGTTGTTCGACAGTTTAAGATGAATTTACAGAGGATGTCCTGAAAATGGAGGCAAGTGCCCGGCCAAAGCTTGAAATTTCACCGAGCATTTTGACTTGGCTAACTAAGATCTTTAAAACAAATGTGAAATGCTGTAAGTCTGAAACAGAAATATTGGGTGGATTCTTATCACCTTTGAAACTATTTCACCATTAGATAGATTCCGTCCCAAATGGTCTTGAGCACTGTCCAGAAGCAAGATCTTCCCGGGGACAGGCAGTAAGTAGACTGTCTCCTGGAGCCTGGTCCAATTCAGAATAGTGTCACTGGAGCAGACAACGTCCGGATCGGATTGTCACCCACTCCAGCCTCCTACCGGGAAGCCACCTGCATGAACATTCAACAGAAAAGTCATTCCGATGCTGGGAAGGTTCCTGCGGAATCCCCTCCATTGGCCTCCTAATTGTTCATTTTTAGCTCGCCACTGCTACTGTGTGGATGTCCACTTCTGTTGTCCGCCAGCCTCGGACGCGATCACCCAGACTCCAGAAATGTACCAACTCCCAGACCAGCCTTCCTAATCCTGCCTTTAATCCCAGTTTCATAGGCCAATGAAGATTTTACGCAGAGTGTTCGGGAAATTCGCAGCAGGTCCAACAGACTATAAATAGTGAAACGATAAACTAATGTTTTGGGTGAAGACTGTTCTGATGTAGGCTCCAAACCTAAAACAACTAGCTGTGTATTTCCGGCAATCAATTTTTTTTAGGCCTTGGATAGTTTTCAACTTTTCCCATATTTGACCCGCTGAGATTTTCATCATTTTCTCTTGTTTCAGATTCCAGCATCCGCAGTAATTTGTTTTTATTAAGATTTAACATTCAATGTGTAAAATGCAGTGGCATTTTTTGGCAGGTACCAACTTAAATTAGGGAAAAATTATAAGAGTGCACTTTACTAAGGAACAAATAATCTTTGAACTGCACTGCACTATCTGTAGCTATTTTTCGACACATTTGCTAATGCACAGTATCTGTTTGAAGTCTCTGTACTGTTTAATAAAAATGCTTTTATTTAAAAGACCAGGTTTTCAGAGTCAAATATATATTTTCTGGGGAGCTTGAAATTATGCATGTAAATAAGTAAAAGTTTAACAAGGGCTTTAGCCAATGAATTAAGCCAAAATAGCATTGCCCTGGTTGCTGTGTTTAGCAATGTTATGGATACATTTGTTCACAAATGTTTGCAATATCACTACACCTAGTGGCCAGAGTCGTTCTTCTATGTATTGATATCTCACGTGCCTTCTTTATATGACGTTAAGTTGTACCAAACCATATTTACAATGGAAACCAATTGTGTCCCAATTCACTTGTTGTATAATTGAACAGAATAACTGTCCTAATATATTAATGTCTGTGTGCAGTGAAAATCTAAGTGTCAATCTCTCATTGATTACTTCACAAGGTGCAGTGAAATGTGCCTCACAAATCAATGGAAAATAGTGACTCCAGACATGAAGCACTTAAATTGCATTTAGACATTGGGTACAGCAGATTTTACAGAGAAAATTGGCGCCAACAATCCTGCAGGCACGTGAAACTTTGTCAAAGAGGAGAAGTGTTTACTATTACCCCTGGCCTCTCATATTGTCTCTCCCTGACAAGCAGCACATTTTTCTCCCAGCTAATTTAACCACTGTACCACAGTTGCTTCTACCTTTGCATCACTATATGCTCCTTTGTAGTAAGGAACTTTAAAAAGACAATACATACACATGTATACATCCTATAATGTTTCATTCAAAGCTTTCCTCAATGCCAAATTTATTCAACTGATCCAGGTAGCAAAATTCACTGTTTACCAAAAAGCACTGGAAGTCAAATCTTAGGCAAAATTGCATACTGCTATTATTAATAAATGCATCAATGAACTTGTGGGGAATGTTTCTTTTTTTCTCTGCCATTACTACTTGGCATAAGGTAATCCGAATGAGTAAGCTTTTTCATTAAAATAGCAAAGGAAATTAGCACATGCATTCTTACTGTCAAAGAGCCTGGTTTCAACTACATGGAAATTTGAAAATAGACCTTCTTAATTGACCAGAACTCTAGATACAACACAGAAAAGGGGTGGGTTGGGGGAGGGGCATTCTGATGAAATGTCATCATCATAACATAAATTCTGTTTCTTTCCACTGATGCTGTCTGACCTGCTGAGTATTTCCACAGTATTTCCTAAGTAATTTGAAACAGATACCTAAATTCACTTTACAGCCTAATTCGTCCCTCGCCACTAACCCCTGTCCTTCGTAACCCTACACATTAACCTACTGCCACTTTTATCATAATACCAATTTTGTGTAATTGGATGAACTCAATCCCTTGGTTAACACAACTAATTCCTGTTCTCTTATTCCAGTGGTAGAATCATAGACATATTCATAAATCCATGACTGGGTGGAAGAAAGGAGCTGGATTTAATAGTGTAAATTCAAGAAGTCAGAGTGCATGGAATCTGAATTAAATGAGAATCAATGTAAATGGAGCTTTGTTCTGATATGAAAATCTCAGCTGGATTTGGAAGTGTGCAATTATTCACTTCAGTAAGAATAGAAAAATAGAATTATTTTGAAAGGTGTGAAACTTGTAAGTATTGATGTTCAGAGACTCACATGTGCTCATACAGGAGAAAATCAAAGATAACACACGGATACAGCAAATGACATGTTGGCCCTTACTGCATGGGAATTGGAGCTGAGGAATAAAAAAGTTCAACTACAATTGTACAGGGGTATAATGCAACTACATCTGGGTGCGCAGTTTTGGTCTGCATATTAAAGGAAGGATGTACTTGCATTGGAGGTGTACAGTGAAAGTCCATTAAATTGGTCCCTGGGATGAAGAGTTATCCTCTGATGAGAAGAATAAATTGGAATTATGTTCTCTGGAGGTTACAAGAATGAGAGGTGATCTCCTTGAAATAGACAAGATTCTGAAAGAGTTTGATCAGGCAGATGCTGGGAGATTGATTCAGCTGGTTGACAAAGAAAAAACACAAGGCACAGTGACAGAAGAAAGAGCTAGTCATTTGAGACTGAGATTAGGTCACCACTCAAAAGAATTGTGAATCTTTGGAATTCTCTACCCCAGAGGATTGTAAATGCTCCATCCTTGTCTATATTAAAGGTTGAGATAGACAGAATTCTCAGGGAGATCTTTGGTCTCTCGGGGAATTGAAGGATATGGGGAACAGGCAGGAAAGTGGAGTTAAAGCCCAAGATCAACCATAATAGTATAGAATAGCAAAGCAGGCTGCCCTGGCCCTATCATCTACTCTTGCTCCTTTTTTGAGTGTTCTTGTACATCAAGCAGACGTTTGGTAGCGATCAGTCAGGCACCAATTAAACAAGAGCTTCAGGAAAGTACGATATAAGTTACAATGTGCAATTCATCGTCAACTGATGAACAAACATAAATGGCCAGACTGGAATCAAGGTTGTGCCAGAAAATGCAAGAAAACAATTTAACTTATTTATTTATTTCCACTTTCTTATGCATAGTTGGCAAGCTTTAATCTGTGTTATCTTAAAAATACGCAGGAACAAAGAAGCCCATAAATGGGAATTCTGGTGGAGTTAGGGCTATTTATTTTGATGGAACAAAAATAAATTCAGCAGGATTAATACACACATTTATTAGTCACAGTAATAATAAATAGTTGCTACGGCCTCTTTAAGTAATATTTAAGTTACTTAAGTATAATTCTATAGTAAAATAATTTTAGAGAGGGCGTCACCCAATGCTTATATCTATCAGATTTGTGTGAGTTGTATTGAGTAGATTGAATGAAATCTAGAAAACAATTGGTTTAAATTAAGTTACTACGAAGAATTACAACGTGCCATTTATGTTTGTACAACAGTTGACGATGAATTGCACGTTCTCGGTGTGCATTCCTGGTTAACTATAGGAAATAATCGTGATAAAAGCAAATTACTGCAAACACAGCAAAATGAAACAAAAGCAGAAAACGCTGGAAAATCTCAGCAGGTCTGACAGTATCTCTGGAGAGAGAATGGAGCCAACGTCTGGAGTCGAGATGATCCTTCGTCAGAGCTGTTTCGAATATTTTAGACGAAGCAGGCGATCGGCTTCAGAGCCTGACGATTTTCAGAAACAGGATGTAAGTTATTCTTCAGAAATAATTTTCAAATCACCCCTGTGTAATGCTGTGCATACAGCAATTTCAAAGTCGGCAGATTCTTCGTGGTAACTTAATTTAAATCAATGGTTCTTTAAATATAATTTAATCTACTCAATATTACTTAGCCAAATCTGATAGAAGCATTGGGTGACGCCCTCTCTAAAATTATTTTACTATAGAATTATACTTAAGTAACATGAATATTACTTAAAGAGGCCGTAGCAACTATTTATTATTATTGTGACTAATAAATGTGTGTATTAATCCTGCTGAATTTATTTTTGTTCCATCAAACTAAATACCCGTAACTCCACCAGAAGTGCCACTTAGGGGCTTCTTTTATTCCTGCGTATTGGCTTAAAGATAATAAAGTTCAAAGCTAGCCAACCATGGATAATAGAAATAAATAAAGTTTGATGTTTTCTTGCATTTTCTGGCACAAAATTGATTCCACGCTGCCCATTTCAGCATTCAGTGTACCCGCTGCTTTAACTAAGATAATTGGATGTAAACTTAATTTTAATAATCTCGAATCCGCTTCACACCGCAAAGTGTAACCAAACCCCCCTCGATAAACAACGGACATCACCACTTGTCATTCTTAAGTCTAATTCATAGATTTTAATGTTCCAGTGACAGTTTGGGTTTAGTTGAAAATATCTAACCATTACAGTTTCCGTTAACCTTGCAGCTTCCAGTTACTTTGGCTAACCGAAAGAATAGTACAAGCAAAGAAATCCTCATACAATTAGCAAAGAGTGGAGCACTTTTTTTAAAAAAAAGCCATCTAGGCCAGCCTAGATTCAATGCGTAGAGTGGAACTGCATGTTGTTTCTAGGTAATGCATAACACACATTTGACATTCATACTGTGAAATTGAAAATATCTAATATGTGCAATTCATACTCATTTTACACAGTGTGTTTGTTCTCTTTTAGTAACACCCATTTTTATACTTAGATTGAAAAACACATAGTGAAAGCGGTGTGTATCATACCAAACACATCCCAATGCTGTTGACGCATTTACAAATTAGAAAGAGTTAATTGTGCTAATGTCAAAATACAAATGCACGAGTGAACCTTAGCAGGATTCTGAACGAAACCAATTACCGGTTCTAACAAAATTCCGACGAGTTTGTCTCAGCTTTCGCTGACTCGATCTTTCACGAAATAATTCTAAATTTTTTTTAAGTATCGAATTTCAACCAACAACTTGCGAAAAACTGCGTCTATAATAGAATCATACAGCGGCTTAATAAACTTCCCAACCCCTTTATTCACCATATATCCGGAATATGGGTTTGGCTAATATCTAACAATCACATATTATTTTCTTGATATACTCCACATTTAGAACGAAGGTGCAATGTTGTTATATCGAAGGCTGGCTAACAAACAGGAGGGGTGGCAATGAGAGGCGTTTTTTTTCATAAATATGACCTAGTGCAATGACAATATTTATATGAAGGCGTCTCCGTTGATGGCATTTATTTGAGGGTAATGGAAGCACCAAACAGTTGGTCTGGAAAACAGCTAACTTCTGAATTTCACCATCTCAGTACTTCATAAGGCGTATTTTCTTAGACGTCAGAAAAAAAGTTCATGATCGTGAAACTATGTAGCATACCTGCCTGCAAACGTGTATCGCACTCTCGAGGAATTGCTCTTTCTGCTACTTTATGGGAAAGATAGTACATGTATTTCAAACTGTCTTATTTGTCCGCCAAACAAGCGGAGAGGGTCTGAACCCAATGTGTTAGACATTCGTACGCTAGCTCTTCCATAGCAGGACAGAATTTCAAGACTCGTGATTTGAAACATTTCAGGAACTGGTCGTAAATACAGCTACTGTGGTCACGTCTCAGTATTTAATCTTTCCTTCTATTCCCAAGGTTATGAATTCTTTATGTTATGGTGCTAGGCTCCCTTAAACATCTGATCCACATGACCACTCAACTTTTTGGTTGTTTCGACCGCGGAGATATCATTACCCAATAACCTCTTCATATATTTCGGCAGGAGGGATGGTGGATAGCAATTACAGTGAAAGAACAGGACCATCGATTCACTTTTCGGACCTTAACCCAAGAATGCCAAGACTAGTTGTTGTTGTCCCAGTTAAACTCGGCTAACTCAAGGCTGACCAGGAATCCAATACTGCTCGTAAATATTTCACTCTCTGTACGGAATCTGGATAACTTTCCTCAACTATTAGGGAAATCAGTCTTTAGACCAGAAATAGAAAAGTAGAAAGCCCATTGGTTTGGCCTTAATTTCCACAATGGGTCAATTTCGCACACTTTGTCACAAGCGTCTGGAATCATCTTGTATTTATAAAATAATCACTTCGAAGGTCACAGTTCAGAACCGGTAAAAACATTGGGACGGTGTACCTCCACCAGTCTGATTGGCTTCCTGTCGTCACGGTCTTCAGCCAATGGGCTAATCCCAGCCATGTGTACATTTGGGCTTGTGTTTGCCTCCAGAGATTGTTTTATTTGTACACATTTCCAGGAGGGGGCGGGTGGGGGGGGAGGTGTCAGTATAAAGGCCATTTCTTCATTGCAATCACCCCATACTCGCGCTTGAGCTAAATTTTCCACTTTAGTTCCGTACAAAAATTCAAGAAGTAATAATGTTCGTCCACCGGAGCCAATGGCAAATTCTCAAAAAAAACCTGATTCCAACTCAATAAAATGAAAATCACAGATCCCAAAGGCGATGTTGTTATTCCAGAAATTCGGACAAGTGTTTTATGTGGTGGCAGATCACACATCCTCTAAAAAATCCAGAGAAACGAAGGTAACACCGCGACTTCTCAGTTACTTTTCGGCAGAATTGTCAGGCACTGGAAAGCAATTTGTAGCTGACAATTTTGATTTGAACTTGTATCCTCCACCTGGATTGTTTGAGGCCGATCCGAATATATCTTCAAGCTTCCATTTTATCTGCATTATTTTGTCAATTTACATGTTTGTCGTCTTACATTTTACGAGGGGTAATTTCTTACAGATCGCCTGGTGGGATCTGCGGTTACCTGGAGATGGAGCAACATTACCATGATTCCAGATAATACTTAACTGGTGACTAATGCACATAAATGGATTTATTCTGACATGTGAATGCTCTTGTGACGCACGTGCCCTTTTGGTGCTCTGTGTAACCACTTCAGATTTTTTTCAACAGACACTATCTGGCTCCATACATCTATTTATATATTTTTCTCTGACTTAATGGTCGCCAGAAAGGCCCTTTTAAGTCTTGATTAGTCTGCCGTCTTTCGAAAAAGAGCCATTGTCTGCAGGGGATATCAGTGGCTGGTGATCTAATCCCACAACGAAACCTTTTATCTCGCCAAGACTCCCTGATATCCTTGTGACTTCTCAATCCTGGACACCACAACCAAGGCTTACCCCTTTTCAAAAAAAACTGTACATATATTGTATTATGTCATTATCAAAATCTAATGATGCATATTTCACTCTTGATACAACTTGAACATGTACATTCCAACACAATACAATCAACGCACGCAATATCCATTATGAATGCAAGCATGGCCAGCCTCTGGGATACACACAATCTGTAACTGGTTGGTTCAGTGGCACAAGCTAAACATTAGTCATTCTAAAATAAGTTTGTCGCTTGATATATAAAGGTGTTGAGTGAAGGACACCTTTCGTCTGGGCATGCAGCAGTATTGGATGAAAGCACATACATGAAAAGGTCAAGGGGAGAGGGGAGGGCTGGGGGTATCTCTGTTTCTCCCTCCATTGGTCATATTGTAATAAAAGACACTGCCTTTCATCCCAAACGCTTAAGTGTTACTCCTGGTCGCTCTGTTGTTCCCCTGCCCATTACCGTCGGGGCGGTATTTGAGCCAGCAGATCACCCACGTGACAACCACTGAGAACAAGGCTAAGATGCTGGCCACAGACAGGCAGATGGGGCCGACAGGCGAGGGGGAGCTGTTGTAGTGATTGACAAAAATCAGACCGGTGAAGAGCAGCACCACCATGGAGAGGAAGGAGAAGACCACACAGACGCAGCCGGCGGTCAGGGCGGCCCGCTTGCAGTTCTGGCAGCTCTCGTAAGGCGCCGAGGGTCCCGGGGACTGGCGGCTGTTCGCGGCTGCCGGAGGGGTGGCGAGCTCGGCTTGCAGGGCAGCGCTGGAACCGGGCTGCTGGGGTTGGGGCTGCTGATAGCGGGCAGCCTGCTGCTGCTGCTGCTGCTGACCCAGCCGCTGCAGCTGGGGCGTCGGAGGCAGCACATCCTGGGGCGAAGGATCGGCCCCCACGTACAGGGGGAAAGCCTCGGTGACTTTGGTGTTATTGGGCAGGTTGTGGATCCGGTAGTCGGGCACGGCTGTCCTGTGCCGGCAGATGGGGCAGGCGATTCGCCATGGCCGGTCCTCCCTGACGTGCAGTGTGGTCAAACACTCCTCACAAAACGTGTGCAAACACTCCAGGATCTTGGGCGCCCTGCGATCCAGGTCGAAGTAATTGTAGCAGATTTTGCACTCGTATTCTTCGTAAGGGGTTGTTGCATCCGGTGCTGGTAGACTTGCCTCCGCCTCTGCCATGACATCTTAAAATAACGGGGGGAAAAGAAGGGGGGGGTTTGAAAAAAAAATCTTGCTCACTTAAATAAAGCACCAGCTCACTCACATCAGCATTATTTCTTCCCTTCCTTTCTTTCTCTTTCTCTCTCTGTTAATATCTAACAAGCCAGCTCGCACAGTCCTGCATTTTGATCTGTCCCCTTTAATAATAAAACCAGCCACTCGGCTTTGACGCGAAGACGGAGAAGTGATGATGTAATCTGGCGGCTCCAATGCGAGATTTCTGAATCATTCAGCCTAAGACCGGTCGCAAAAGGGAAGGAGATGGGGGAAAAAAACCTGTAACCTTTCTTTGTTATTTCTGTTTTCGGTGTTGTTCAAGGACGATGAAACAGTACCCGTATCAGAGAAGGCAGTACAGGGGAAGGGAGTGTGTGTGAAAGAAGTTCCCTCATTGAATGTATAAACCCTCCAGGAAGAGTTCATTCAAACGCATTCTCTGCGATTCTGATTAATAATTGGCCCGTTTGGACGAGTGAAGAAATGATTTAAATCATTCCATCTCATTTATTGTCCTCAATTACTATATTATACTACAAAACTTTAATTGACTGCATTCTGAAACGTATCTCAGGTGAATGTACGGTCATTGACGATACAAAGGAAATGTACTGGGAACAGAATCAACAATGGGTATCCCGGGTACACTAATTAATTGAACTTGGATTGCCTGTTATTTATTTATTTATTTAACCGTAATAAGCTAACTACACCGTCACCATTTGTAAAGAAAAGATTTTCAGCTGCGGTGACCTTCAGGGTTAGGTCATTTATTCACCATTTTTTAGCTCACTTTCCAAACCGATAGCTGTCATAAACCTAACGGTAGAAATGAATAACGTGAGTGCACAAACCATGCCATTTTTAAAATTCACCGATGTCGCAACAAAACTTAACACAGAAATTGCACCTGGTCAGGTTTCTCTTAAATATCCCAACGCATTTCACAATTAATTACTTCAAAATCGATGTTATACAGGAGGTTCATTGAAATAGAATCATAGGAATTTACAGCACGGAAGGCCATTCAGTCCATCGTACATTCAGTCCTAGATCCTCACTTTTACTTCGAGTTCCTCATCATCCAATCTTTGACCATCACCCTTTTAAAAATATTTATGGAATCAACAACCAGTGCCTTATTCCAAATTCCAATAACTCTTTTAATGAATACACTTCTCTTCATCTCCTCTCTGGTCCAACACTGGTCTCTAGAATTTTTGCCAATTATTTTGAATCTTTGGCGTTTGGTTATTGATCCAATTGCTGAATGAAGTAGTTTTTCCGCTATCTGCACTATCAAAACCGTTTGCCATCTTGGAACCCTCAATTCAGTGACTTCTTAATCTCTTTTCCAGGGAGAACAGTCTTAATTTTTTCAACTTCTTTGCAAAACTGAAAATTCTCATCCTAGGTAACATCAAGGCAATAAAAGCAAAATATTGCAGAAACTGGAAATTTGAAATAAAAATAGGGAGTGCTGGAAAATCTCTGCAGGTCTGGCAGCATCTGTGGAGACAGAAACAAAGTTAACATTTTGTGTTGAATATGAGCTCTCTCCAGAAGTCTTCATTTTTGACTCGAAACATCACGGCAAACCTCTTCGCATTCTTTCTAAAGCCTTTATGCCTCTCCTGAATTGTGATGTCAGAGTTGTCCACAGTACTCTAGTTGAGGCCTAGCTAGTGTTTTATGAAATTCTACCATGATTTTTTAAAAATATTCTCCCTTTATTTGTAAACCCAAGTACCCATACACTTTTTAAACAACTTTATCAACTTGCTGTGCCATCTTTAAGGGTATATGTGTATGGATCAGGATCTCTTTCTTCATTTGGACTTTTGAAAAATGTGCCATTTCTAGTATACTGCCTTTCCATGTTAGTCCCCCCCAAAGTGCATCACTTCACACTTATTTGCATTAAATTCTATCCGCTATGCTTCCATGGACTTCATCATCCTGTCCATGTTATCCTGAAGTCTATAACTGTACATTACTGTGTATCTTGTTAAGTTTTATGTTATCTGCATTTAAATAAAAACGTTGCTTGCAACATCTAAGAGTTGATGACTTCTAAAAATTCCAAAGAATAATGAACTCAGAAATGACTCTTGGGAAACACCATTGAAAATCAACTCTCAGTCTGAAAAATACATATCACCAACTACCTTTTGTTTCCTGTCACTGATCCAATTTCATATCCACTTTTCCCTTAATTCCATCTTTTAGTAAGCCTCCCATGTGACATTTTGTTTACAGTTTACCAAAAATCCTTATATATAACATCAACCTAGCCATGTTGTAAGGAAAGGCTTAACAGACTGGCTATATGTTCAGAGAGGAAACTGGATGAGTATAAGATTTTCTAATTACATTAATATTTTTAATTGCTGTAATACCACTGTAGCCAAAAGAGAATTGTGCATGAACTCTTTACATGAAATTGTATTCTGTATGTAATTCCCTGCAAAGTCCCACATGGTGGCATTCAGGAAAGGAGACAGAATATAGGTATTGACAGTCAGTACTCACGAAAGAAGATGGAAGATATGTGTCAATGAGAAGAGTTCCATTTCAGGAAAACCAAGCAGGAAGATTTCAATTAAGGATCATTCCTAAGCGATGTACAGTCATCTCAAATTGACCCCCAGGGGGATAACTCCGGTTTAATTGAAACTGTGTTGATATCAATTGGAAGTAGACCAATCAGGATGATTTCAGTCAAAAGCACCTGAGGGTTAACCGGATTATTTAATTGAAACTTTTGTTTAACATTCTCAATGAAAGTCTTGCATTTAGTTTAAAATGCTGCCCACTGACCTCCAAACTTAAGAAAGAAGTAGAATCACCAATCTTGATCAATCTTCTCTATTACATGTCAAAGAAATCAATCAAGTTAATCAGGCACAAATCCAAGCTGGCTTTTCTTGATTAAAAGTTAAAGTTTACTTATTAGTCACAAGTACAGCTTACATTAACACTGCAATTAAGTTATTGTGAAATTCCCCTAGTCACCACACTCCGGCATCTGTTTAGATCAATGCATCTAACCAGCATGTCTTTTAGATTGTGGGAGGAAACTCAGGCAGGCGCAGGGAGAATGTGCAAACTCCGTACAGACCATGACTCAAGCTGGAAATCAAACCCAGGTTCCTGGCACTGTGAGGCAGCAGTGCTAATCACTGTGCCACTGTGCCACCCCATAACCCATGGGCTTTCAAATGAAAGTTTATGTTTCTCTAATAATTGTTTCCAATAACTTCCACACTGCCAATGTTAGGCCGACTGACCAGTGATAGCTTCCTTTTCCCCTCTCCCCTTTTCTGAATCATGGAATAACATTAGCAACCTCCCACACTACTCCTGTATCTAATGGGATTGAAATGTTGTAACTAATGCCACTGTTGTTTCACTTGCTTCTTTCAGCAATCCAGGATGCATTCCATTTGGACCAGGTAATTTATCAATTTTTCTTAATTTTTTAAATACATCTTCTTTATCCATCACTATCTTGTCAATAACTTTTCTCTCCTCTCCCTTAGTCTAGTCTTTACATCATCCTCATCCTTTGTGAAAACAAATGCAAAGAGCACATTTAATACTTATGCCATGTCCTCTGTCTAAAGGGCCAATATAACCAGTGGGTAAACTAGGCAATCACCTGGAAAGGCAAAATTTGGTGGACAGCAGAAAAAGTGAACAAACTATTGAAAAGAAAATTACGTAAGCAAACAAAAAGGCTTCAGTGTTGAAAATTAAATGTCTAGATTTACTGATATACACCCACATCTATCAACATACAGATAGATTTCCATGCATTTACATTGCAGTTTTCCCCAAAATGTCACATCATATTCCTCATTCTATTTATGTAAGTTTTAAAAATATGTGCTATTTCAAAACTGTACTGCAAATCAGTTATAATATCTAAGATCATAATTTAATCTAACACACTCAGTCATAACGATATAAATTGTGCCTAAAATCATCTAGTAATTGTAATATACAAGCATTGCATTATGTGAACCATAGTACAGAGTAGAATGTGTTTTTTTTTTCACTGTGTGGAAAGTGGGGAACAATAAGAATGTACAATCTGTATTTAAAAAAAGTTCTCCTTTATTGTGTTAATAAATCTGCAATTATAAACACAGAATTTTTATTCATTGTAACGCACAACATTCATTTTCAAAGATTAATTTTAATTTGATTTGATTTATTATTCTCACATATATTAGTATGACAGTGAAAAAATATTATTTCTTCCATGCTCTACAGACAAAGCGTACCTTCATAGAAGAGAGGAGAGAGTGTAGAATATAATGTTACAGTCATAGCTAGGTGTAGAGAAAGAACAATTTAGCACGAGGTAGATCCATTTGAAAGCCTGATGGCAGACCTTTGTATCTTTTTACCAACGGAAGAAGGTAGAAGAGAGTATGTCCAGGATGCATGGGATCCTTAATTATGCTGGCTGCTTTTCCGAGGCAGCGGGAAGTGTAGACAGTGTCAATGGATGGAAGGCTAGTTTGCTTCATTCACGACCCTTTGTAGTTTCTTGCAGTCTTGGGCAGAGCAGGAGCCATACCAAGCTGTGATACAACCAGATGGTGCATCTGTTAATTGTGTGGAAGGGGACGCAGGCTGCAGGCTGTCTGCCTTGACATGAAGATATCCCTCAATAAATCCAACCCTTTTTCTTGCAATTTTGAATTCAGAAACTGCCGGAAAAGCTCAGCAGATCTGACTGTATTTGTGAAGAAAGAAATAGAATTAACATTTTGAGTCTAAAATGATTCATCTTCCAAAACTGTTTCTCTCTTCACAGATGTTGCCAAACCTGCTGATACTTTTCCAGCAGTTTCAGCTTTTATTTCAGAACTCAAGCATCTGCACCATTTTATATTTATTGTAGTGTTTAATTCATTGTCACTTCTCTACGAAGATTGCCTACCTTGCAGAAGTTCTGCTATTCTCTTTGACGGAATTTCTGTTTGTCTCTATCACTATATTCACCTCCACTGCTTTCCTTTTCCCTGCTACTGTTTGTTAAGTTGTTTTACTAAAGCTCGCTGTCACAGCCGCATTTTCTTCTTCAGTGACTGTCTCCAGCTCCGACTTACCTCATGTGGATTCCAACTGAAGTTCCATCCTTCGAATCCCCCCAGGATTATCAGTATCTCAAAGAAATACACAGACTGCTATTCTAGTTGCATTCTAAGGTCCTCATTCAGCGCCATACGCGCCACATGTACACACTTGAGCTCTTTCTCCAGCAACTCCAACTCAACCTGTATCATGCTCTCCTTGTCTTCAGCGGTTCCAAAGAAAGGTCATATTCACCTCAAAATATCAACGCTTTTTCTCTTTCCACAGATGTTGCCAGAACTTCTGAGCATTCCCCAACATTTTCTGCTTTTTGTTTCAGATTTCCTGCATCCACAGTATTTTGCTTTTTCCTAGCCAATTACTTACACTTTATATGTTTATAAATCGTTTAGGGTTCAATTTAATGCTCCCCTATTTTTTTCTCACAACCCTGCCACTACTGCATGGGTTCTGGATAAGTGTTTGTGAGTCAGGACGGAGGGATGGCAGTATGGGGCGTGTGTGTTACTGTGGGTCTGTGGAGGGGCATGGGGAGTGTATGTTGGTGGGGTCTGTGGGGGAGTATGAGGAGTGTGTGTTGCTGGGGGTCTGTGGGGGAGTATGGGGAGTATGTGTTGCTGGGGGTCTGTGGAGGGGCATGGGGAGTGTATGTTGGTGGGGTCTGTGGGGGAGTATGAGGAGTGTGTTGCTGGGGGTCTGTGGGGGAGTATGAGGAGTGTATGTTGGTGGGGTCTGTGGGGGAGTATGAGGAGTGTGTGTTGCTGGGGGTCTGTGGGGGAGAATGAGGAGTGTGTGTTGCTGGGGGTCTGTGGGGGAGAATGAGGAGTGTATGTTGGTGGGGTCTGTGGGGGAGTATGAGGAGTGTGTGTTGCTGGGGGTCTGTGGGGGAGAATGAGGAGTGTATGTTGGTGGGGTCTGTGGGGGAGTATGAGGAGTGTATGTTGGTGGGGTCTGTGGGGGAGTATGGGGAATGTGTGTTGCTGGAGGTCTGTGGGGGAATATGGGGAGTGTGTATTGCTGGTGGTCTGTGGAGGAATATAGGGAATGTGTGTTGCTGGGGCTCTGTGGGCTGGGGGGGTGGTTTGGGGAGGGAGACAGCTGCCAGAGACAGAACATGGCTGGCATTCACCTCAGTAGGTGGGGGGGAGGGATAGGGGTGGTGGATGGCAGGAGAAGGAGGGAGCGGAGACCCGGGCAGTTTGGCATGCAAGTGTATGACCATCAGCTGAATATCATGCACATCTGCACCAGACACCTGACAGCGTGCATGACAGCTTCATATTGAGGAGATCTGATGTCCCGGAGTCTTTGAGGAGGAGCCCAGGGTGCAGGGATGGCTTGTGGGGGGGCATGGGGTACCCGCTTCGGACTTGGCTAATGTGCCTGTGTTGAAGCCTGAGACTGACGAGGAGACCTGATATAATGAGGCCCACATTGCTACCCATTCAATAGTGGAGCAGTGCACAGGGCTCCTCAAAATGCAGTTTAGATGCCTGGGCCACTCTGGAGGGGCCTTCCAATATAGCCCCCTGATATCATTCCACTCTGTGGTCATGTGCTGTGCCCTTTACAAT
Source organism: Carcharhinus amblyrhynchos (assembly GCF_965287045.1). NCBI lineage: Eukaryota > Metazoa > Chordata > Chondrichthyes > Carcharhiniformes > Carcharhinidae > Carcharhinus > Carcharhinus amblyrhynchos. The sequence goes on along the minus strand of NC_137326.1, from coordinate 93,557,964 downwards.
CTGGCACAGCAGGGCGGACACCACTGTAAGGAGGAGGACATGGAGGCCAAGCAGTTGGGTTTCACTGGGGAGGAGGTCACCCAGCAGGAGAAGGACGAGGAAGAGGATGAGGAGGATGACGATGAGCAACACCACCCAAGCACTGGAGGTCTGGCAGCAGCAAGGATCAGGCATGTGACGGAAGTGAGGAAGGCCCTGATCACAATGCGCTTTCATCACTAGGGGTCTGTGTTGCCGCACATGGGTTCCATTCCCCCCTTCTCCGTGTAGTCCTTCAATCTCCTGCAACATTGTAACAGCAGAGTGGTGGGCCTGGGTACGGTGTGTTAGCGAGTTTCTGTGGCAGGCAGGAGAGTGATCACGACTCGCTATGCGCCATTGTGACAATGCCCTTGTGCAAATTAGTCTGACTTCTTCCTGAGTTCTGCTTTCACACTGGCACCTGGGCTCACATCTGGTGAATAAGAGACCACTAAGTCCCCATACAAGCCCCCTGGGCAGGTGAGATGGAAGGGGGGAAGGAATCTCTCGTGGATGCTGTAAGTTGCTACCAATGCATGGCACCTGCTGTAGCCAGTGAATTATTTGAGTTCCTTGATTTCCACAGTAGCAGTGTATGGAGGGGCTTCCCCCACTGACATCAACATGCGAGGACCCTCCAGTGACCATTGGGGTAAGTGCCTTCCTGTTGGTGACTAATTGGAAACAAGTTAGTCAGAGGCGTGGGGTGAAATAACATTTATTGTTGCCAATAATCATGCTCTTAAATAAGTGATAATATAAAAACATGTGAATGCAAAACTTTAAAGTGCCTAAATATTCTATTTACCTAGTGTTGTCCTTCATCATCTTAATGCCACTATAACTTCCTAACCTTACGTGGCCTAACACTACATCTCAGTGTCTCGGAGGTAGAGGTGGTCAACTGCCTACCATGCCCCATGGCTTGTGATGTCCTGAGCAATCGCTGTCTGGAGGCCTTGGATCTTGAGGGCCCTGGCTTCCAGGTGGTAGGGATGTATCCATGGCACCCCTTCATCCAGCTGGTCTGAGATGCCCCAGTGAAGGGAAGTAGAGGAGTCAGGTGTAGCTACAGCTACAGTTTCCTGGGTGGAAGGCCCCGGCACATGCCTTCACTGGAGTTCCTGTGGATGTCTGGGTCACTCCATGGAACAGCAATGCTTCTGAGCTCCAGAAGCTCTGGCTTCACTTGGCTCTGCCAATCCTAGAGGACCTGCATTCTTGCTGTGGTGGCCGAGTGTCCTCTGAGTTGGGGGCCCCCTGTCAATGGCCACAGCATGCCCTCTGAGACTGGGCCATGCTCTTCAGCCGCTCAGCCATGATCTTCTGTGACTGGGCTACGTTCATAAACATTACTGCCATAACCCACTGTGTCTCAGCGCTGTCCCACTTGGTCTCCTGCAATCTCTTAGCCATGACCCTGTGTGAGCAGGCCACATTCTCAAGGACTACTCGCTGTGTTTCAACACCATCCTGCTGGGTCTCCTGCAAGCTCTTGAGCCTCTCAGCCAGGGGCTAAATAATCTCAAGAAGCCTGTTGAGGTCCTTCAGCTGTGACTCACTGTGAGTTGGCCGTGGCCATCTGGGATTCTGCCGTGGTCTGCTGTGACTTGGCCATCGCTTGGAACCTGCCACTCATGGTGAGGATTTCCTTTCCACTGCAGATGCCACCCTTGCAGTGTTGGCCTGGGAATCATGGGAGACAGGCAATAGCTGGTCCGCCTGAAAGCTTTGGGACTCTTCCCAACAGCCTTGCAGTCAGCCCAGTGTTGTTGTCAATCCCTCCTGCATTCCCTGGCTCTGTTGCTGCATTTCCAGCAGCTGAGGGAAAAGTGATCACAGAGGCCCAGCATGTAGCCTGGGGCCAGCTGAGTCCTCACCTCCAGCAAGCCCCCGCAAGCCAGAGGTCTCGGACATTCCCTCCTCCACCCGATGTATATCACCAGATGTGTCCTGTACACCAGAGAGTGACCTACTTGGCTCGCTACAAACTTGACCCACCAATTTATGGGTGGCACGTTAGCACGGTGGTTAGCACTGCTGCTTCACAGCGCCAGGGACCTGGGTTCGATTCCTGGCTTGGGTCACTGTCTGTGTGGAGTTTGCACATTCTTCTCGTATCTGCATGGGTTTCCTCCGGGTGCTCCGGTTTCCTCCCACAGTCCAAAGATGTGCAGGTTAGGTTGATTGGCCATACTAACTTGACTGTTGATGCATAAGTTAGAGGATTAGTGGGTAAAATATGTACAGATACGGGGGTAGGGCCTGCATGGGATTGTGGTCGGTGCAGACTCGATGGGCCGAATGGCCTCTTTCTGTACTGTAGGGTTTCTATGATTTCTATGTGAGAGTCCCTGGGATAGTGAGTCGTGATGTGGAAAGTGGAGCAAAACTGGTGCCAGCCTTGAAGGCCCCTTCTTCTGCTTTCTCCAAGGAGTCTTCTGAGCTGTCATGGGTAGGGAGCAGCAGTGGGGGCCGCGATGCCAGATGGCCCAGGCGCATCAGGGTCCCTTCTTGCAACACAGAACACAAGGTTACATGCAAGGCAGCGAAAGGAACCTGGGCTGCATGCAAAAAGTGAAGGATTGGTGGGTGCTCACTTCTATGCCCCAGCCAGACCATACTGTCACTAGTGGTCCGCATGCCCTCCTCACCCACAAGCCCCAGTGCCCCATCCTCAAAGGCTGTAAATTGGGAGGGAGTGCACAGTGGGATCTGGGTGTCCTGTACTAGTCACTGAAAGTAAGCACGCAGGTACAGCAGGTGGTATAGAAGGCAAATTGCATGTTGGCCTTCAAGGCAAGAGATTTTGAGTACAGGAGCAGCGATGTGTTGTTGCAATTATACATCATCTTGGTGAGGCCACACCTCGAGAATTGTGTGCAGTTTTGGTCTCCTTTTCTAAGGAGGGATGTTCTAGCTCTCGAGGGAGTGCGGCAAAGGTTTCCCAGGCTGATTCTGGAGATGGTGGGACTGATGTATGAGGAGAGATTGACTAGGTTAGGATTGCTTTCACTGGAGTTCAGATGAATGACGGGGTGTGGAGGGGGGGATCTCAAAGAGATTTACAAAATACTAACAGAACTAGACAGCTTAGATGCAGGGAAGATGTTCTGTATGGTGAGGGAGTCCAGAACCAGGAGGTCACAATCTGAGGATTCAGGGTAGATCATTTAAGACAAAGGTGAGGAGACATTTCTTCACCCAAAGAGTGGTAAGCCTGTGGAATCCATTACCACAGGAAGTAGTTGATGCAAAAACATTGAATGTATTCAAGAGACGGCTAGATATAGCACCTGGGGCAAATGGGATCAAAGGTTATGGGGAGAAAGCAAGATTAGGCTATTTAGTTGGACCATCAGCCATGATCATAATGAATGGCAGAGCAGTCTCGAAGGGCCAAATGGCCTCCTCCTGCCCCTATCTTCTATGTTTCTATGTGAGGACATGGATCTCAGGTAAGTCATCCCCTGCCTTTGCCCTCTCCCAGTGATAATGGGTATTCTTCCTGTGGGGACAGAAGGAGCCTTGTAAAATCTGATGGCACAAGTCCTGCAGAGTCTCGGGGGTGGCCCTCAGAGAGCAAAGATTATGATGCTCTTATGGGGAAGAAGGGAGATGCTTGGGGGTGAGGGGTGGAAGCATGTAGAGTGCTGGGGGTGGGGAATCTGGGGATCATTTACAGCAAAGATCCTAGATGAGTTTAAACACTCACCCTGCTGCCCGGAAAAGCTCATTCAGTTTTTTGCGGCACTACTTCCCAGTTCTTCTGGCCAGTGTCCTGGCACTAACAAAATTCTGCTACTGCCTCCCAGGGTGCAATTCCATCTCTTCCTCTAGATGGCATCTTGCTGGAAGGGAGAGGGTGTCCCACCTTGCCTCCACCGCCTCCAGCATCAGAAAAACAAGGAGCAATCTTTCCGAAGGCCATTTCTTCCTGCACTGCCTGCCTGTCTGTCTGTCCATCCTTGGGGTTTTTATGGAGCTCTCCCTTGCTAGGACACATCAGCTGCAGGCAGTTTGGGCGGGTCACATGCATGCTAGAGCATTCTAGCCAGTTTAATGCAGTTTGCCTTGTTACCATGGAGGGATGTTCTAGCTCTCGAGGGAATGCAGCAAAGGTTTACCGGGCTGATTCTGGGGATGGTGGGACAGATGTATGAGGAGAGATTGACTAGGTTAGGATTGCTTTCACTGGAGTTCAGACGAATGAGGGGGGATCTCATAGAGACTTACAAAATTCTAACAGAACTAGACAACATGGATGCAGGGAAGATGTTCCCAATGGTGGGGGAGTCCAGAACCAGGAGGTCACACTCTGAGGATTCAGTGTAGACCATTTAGGATGGATGTGAGGAGATATTTCTTTACCCAAAGAGTGGTAAGCCTGTGGAATTAATTACCACAAGAAGTAGTTGATGCAAGAACATTGAATGTATTCAAGAGATGGCTAGATATAGCACTTGGGGCCAAGTCAGTACTTGCAGTTGTGTTGATGGAGGTGAGGGCTGGATGGGGTGGGGTTGCAAATTTTTATCTCTGTGATGATCGGGAGCAGGGGAGAGAGAGAGTTAAGTTAGTCAGCCATTTGCTGATGGGGGCGATGAGGAGGTCTTGTGAATGGGGGTTAGGGGGTTAGGGGGCGGGAGTGTGAGGTGGGTAAGTGAGTCAGTAATGTTGGGGGGAGGTGGTCTCCGATGTTCTTTATGGAGGGGAGGGGAGGCTGTATCTGTCCCGGAGGGGTTCTTTCAGCAGAATTGTTTTCTTATCCACTTTTCCTGCACATGTGCAGTTTGTGGCTCCGATCTGGGCTGCAGGCTGTCTGGCAAATTAAACCCCATCCAGTGCCTCTAGTGGCAAGAAACAGTCTAGCCCATAATTTCAAAGACTGAGTGCATATGATTGGGCATGAAAACTCGCCCGAGAAACAGATCAGGAACTCTCCCGTTTTCACACTAGCCAGAAGTTTAGAACAAATCTTGTAAAATTCCACCCTATGGGTTCTGGACTCCAGTCAACATCTAGGTGAAAAATAATACTCCCTTTATTTCTTCTACTATTACCTTAGATCTATGCCTCTGCTTATTGAACTTTCCGCTAATGGAAAAGACCCTTTCGCTCCACTCAACCTATACCCTGATAATTCTATAAATCTCAAATAAATCTCCCCTCAGTCTCCACTGTTGAGAATAATCTCAATGGCAAAATACCATCAATGCTGGAATTTGAATTTAAAATAGAATATGCTGGAACCACTCAGTACAGAAGATCTGTGGAGATGGAAACATTAAATAGTTCAATACAATGGCCTTTCATCAGGACTGGGAAAAGTTAGAAATGTAGGTAAATGCAAGGTAGACAAGTCCTCAGGGCTGGATGAGATCTATCCCAAATTACTGCAGGAGGCAAGAGAAGAAATAGCTGGGGCCTTAACAGAAAAATTCACATCCTCTTTGACCACAGGCAAGGATTAGAGAATAGAGAATGATGTTTCCTTGTTTAAGAAAGGAAACAGGGATAATCCAGGAAATTATAGGCCGGTGAGTCTGTCGTCAGTGGTGGGGAAGCTTTTGGAGAAGATACTGAGGGACAGGATATATGCACATTTGGAAGAAAATGGGCTAGCTAGTGACAGTCAGCATGTTTTTGGATGGGAAAGGTCATGTCTCACCAATTTTTTTTTATTTATGTCACAAGGCTTACATTAACGCTGCAATGAAGTTACTGTGAAATTCCCTAGTCACCACAGTCCAGCACCTGTTCGAGTCAATGCACCTAACCAGCACAACTTTCAGAATGTGGGAGGAAACCAGAGCACCCGAAGGAAACCCATGCAGACATGGGGAGAATGTGCAAACTCCACACAGACAGTGACCCTGGCCAGGAATCGAGCCTGGGTGGCTGGTGCTGTGAAGCAGAAGTGCTAACCACTGTGTTACCATGCTGCCCCATTTGTTTGAGTTTTTTGAAGAGGTGACAAAGGTAATTGATGGGGGAAAGGGTGTGGATATAGTTTATATGGACTTCAGTAAAGCATTTGATAAGGTCTCACATGGCAGACTGGTACAGAAACTAAAATCACATGGGATTTGGGGTGGCTGGCTAGATGAATACAGAACTGGCCTGGTCATAGAAGACAGAGAGTAGCAGTGGGAGCGTGTTTTGCAGAATGGAGATCTGTAACTGGTGGTGTTCCGCACAGATCAGTCCTGGGATCTTTATGGTACATATACATGATCTGGAAGAAAATGTGGGTGGTCTGATTAGTAGGTTTGTGGATGACATAAAGATTGGTGGATTTGCTGCTAGTGCCATGAATTGTTCAGAGGATATAACAGCCTATAGATGGAGACTTGGGCACAGAAGCGGCAAATGGAGTTAAATTCAGACAAATGCACGGTGATGCATTTGGAAGATCAAATTTAGGTGTAAGTTATACTATACCCATCGGAATTCAGAAGAATTAGGGGAGATCTTATAGGAACATATAAGATTATGAAGATGGCCTACTCCTGTTCCTAGTTCTTACACTTTTACGCAATACAAAATATTTCATGGAGCAAAGCTGAAGGGAGCAGAGGGACTCTTCTGACAAAGACTCATCGAGACTCGAAACATTGGTTCTATTCTCTCTCCATTGATGCTGTCAGGCTTGTTGAGATTTTCCAGCATTTTTGTTTTTGTTGCCAAAGAGAATAGTAACAGGACATGTAGTGAAACAAAGGATGTGTCTAGAGGAGGTGTGAATATCAGAATAATGAGTAACTGCTGTCTGAAAGTAAAACACTGAGATAAACAAGATTAAGACTGAAATGTGCAAAGAAAAGGAAACAAGATTAGGTCAAAGATTACAGTTTGAAATTGTTGAATCCAAAACAGAATAAAGTGCTTATCGAAAGTTAATTGCTGTGACCTTCAGTCAGAGCACAAGCCTTCTGGACCACTGTAACTATCAGTTCTGCTATGCTCAGAAATCTGTAGATATACTTTTTGAAATCTCTCTGTTCTTCTGTACTTTTCTGTATCCTACCATCTATGTGTATTACATCTCCTTGTTTGTCCTCCCCAAATGTATACCTCATACTTCTCCAGCCTGAATTCAATTTGCCACTCTGTTGCCCATCTCCCCAGTCCATTGCTATCTTTGTGATGACCAATTTTCATATCATCTGCAAAATTTTTAACAATGTCCCCAATATGTAAGTCTAAATAATTTGATATATTATGAACAGCAAGGTTGATCCCTACAGATCAGCCACAAGTCTACCCATCCATCTTTGCTTCCTACCAACTGAGACAATTTTTGATCCAGTTTGCACGTTTCATTTGGATCCCATGAAATCTTAAGCTTGCTACTTGTGACCTTGACAAAGGCCTTGTTAAAATCCATGTAGAATGTACTAAATATGCACACCACATCAACCTTCCTTATTATTACCTCAAATAATTCAACAAGTTCATTCGACATGACCTTCCCTTAACAAGTACCTACTCACTGTCCTTGATTAATCCATGGCTCTCTCAATGGCAATTCACATGGTCTCTCATTATATATTTTTCAATAACTTGCCCACGACTGAAGACTGTCATGACCTGCACATGGCCAAACTATCTCTTCTCCCTTTTTTAAACAAATGTACAGGTGTACATTTTTGGGTGTCTGTGATTTTACTTGCCGATATTTTTTCATGACCTCTCTTTGTTTTCCTAATTTTAATTTTAATTTTCCTGTACTTTCATTCAACCTCTGGGCTTTCTGATGTATTGAACTATTGGCATCTACAAAAGTTTTCTTTCTTTCTTGTCTTCTCCAATACACTTTAGGGCAGTGCAGTGGGTGGCACGGTGGCACAGTGGTTAGCACTGCTACCTCGCAGCACCAAGGACCAGGTTTCATTCCTGACTTGGATCACTGTCTGTGTGGAGTCTGCATGTTCACCCTCTGTCTGCGTGGATTTCCTCCAGGTGCTCTGGTTTCCTCCCACAGTCCAAAGATATGTTGATTAGGTGGATTGGCCATGCTAAATTGCCCCTTAGTGTCAGGGGGACTAGCTAGGGTAAATGGGGTTATGGGGATAGGGCCTGGGTGGGGTTGTGGTAGGTGCAGACCCAATGGGCTAAATGGCTCCTTTGCACCGTGGGGGATTCTATGATTCTATGAATTTGAGTGCTCAGAATATATATATTGGGGGACAATGCAATTCCTGTATTTAGGTACAGATTAGTCATTTTGATTTAAAATAATCCTTAAATTAAAATCAATTAACAATATTATTTTTCCCAGATAGAAATTATTTTCCAGTCTCCTGCAAACTTCTCCATATATTTTTTAATCCCACAACACAGTGGACTGATTAGTCACCGACCCTCAGAATCAGTGAATGAATCAGTCAGTCATGTAGGAGTATACAAGGCTGACTCCAAATTCTTTGAGGAAGTAGTGAATTTTGTAGTTAAGTACTTTCCAGCAGGAATGATTTCCTTGGTTTTTCAGAAGCCATTTGATAACATCCCACATGTCAAACCAAAAGTTATTGGTCATAAAATTAATGACTCATTAACTAGTTGGATTGATAACGAGCTTGATAATAGGATAGCAGAACATGATGGTAAATGAAACGAAGTCTCTCTGAATGAACTCTGCCTCTGTTACCTAGTTGGGATTTTCAGTGCTGTTTTCCAGTGAGTTGTTAACATTATTTCTAAGTAACTTGAAGACGTCTATATAAGAAAATTGCTGGTGATACTAAGCTACGGTGCCAGCATGTAAACATACGGGAAAGAGCATCATTAAAAAATGTTTGTCCCAATTAAATAGATGGGCTAAGAAGTGACTGATGGATTTTAGTGTTTGTGTAATGGACGTCTTGTAGTAAAATGGGTAGCACCCTCCGGGTTCGAGCCCCACCCCTGGACTTGATAGACAAGTAACAGAGTAGGCCCAATTTTACTATCAAGTTGCGCCCGTTTTCGGGCATGAAAACATGGTAAATTCGGACGTGAGACAAGTAGCATAATCCGCGACTGCCTCTGCACCGGTTCCCCCTTTACCAACACCTGAAAATGACTGCGATCAGGACCGTGCCCAAAACGGACACGATGGCCATTAAATGTATTTGTTTGCATTTAAATTCACTTAATGGGCCGCGTGCCCAACCTTACCAACACTTCCCCCTTTACCACCACATTCATCCATCCAGAGTTGGTGCAAAACAGACATGGTTCACAAAAGTCCGATTCGGGCTCTCTGCTTAGTGAGGAGGTAAGCACCCAGCATCTGACGGCTCTCTACTTGCAATCGGTCTGATGACTCTGCTTGCGATGGCGGAGGGGTGGGTCCGACAGCTGTCTGCTTCAGATCAGTAGGGATGGTGGGAAAAGTGGGGGTCTGCTGCCACTCTGCCTGAGATCAGTGAAGGGGAAGGGGGAACGGGGGGTGTCCGCTGCACTCTGCCTGAGATCGTTGCGGGGAAAGAGGGAAGGGCCCATGATCAGTCTGGGTGGTATAGGGGGTGGGGAATTAGGTGGTCAGTAATGTTGTGGGGGTGGGGTACTGTCTGTGCGGGCGAGAGAAAGGTATTATTCGCCCCAGGAGGGATGTGGCACGGGAGCCACATTCTATCTTTTTTTTCTGTGCATGTACAGTTGGAAGTGCCTATTGGAGCTGCAGGATTTTGGACACATTAAGACCCACCCACAGGCTTGTGCTGATATTTTTGCAGGCAGAGAGCATATGGGGGTGCTTGACAATGGGTCCAAAAGTCAGATCTGAAACACTCCCAGTTTCAAGTCCGCCCAGCGCTCAGAATCAAAATGATAAAATAAGGCCCAATGTGTCAACCTGCAAATCCTTCCAACACACCAATGATTGGTGGGAAGAGTGGGAGAGACTCCTGATCAGTCACGCTTGATGTGGAGTAGCGTCCCTTAAGCTACAAGCCCCTGTCAACAAACTAGCTATCTGCTCCAGGAATTACAAGCCATGGAAACAGAAAAAAGTCTGCCTTAGTGCACCACCAGGTGCAGGAAGAGGTTTGAAGTTGAATATTTGAGTAATAATGCATATTGCTACAGGGAGTAGCAAGCACCTTTCACATTTCCAAAGGTGAAGGGGGCAACAGATTTGGATAGGGTTATTGATTTTTCATTACAATGTTCCAGGCAATGAGAACCTATTAATAAACTTAATCAACTATTAGGCCTTGAAGACAGTTCATTATCACTTTGCACAGATCACTGGTAAGGCCATATTTACAACAGTGCATGCAGTCTTGGACATCTTGCCATTAAAAGGACATTCCTACCTTGGAGTCAGTTTAGAGAAAAGTGAATGGAATATTTCAGGACTTTGACCTCCAAGTTGTGAGGAAAAACTTGCAATATTAAAAGTGCTGCCATTACAGGGAAGAAAATAAATTGAGATATGATTCAGATGTTCAAAACACTGCAAGGTGTAGATCATGTAGACACAAGTAGACCAATAGATGAGCACAGAACTTAAGGCTATAGATTTAAATTAACAAGGCAATCATCCAGCATGACTAGAAATAGTGGGGGCGATCTTATTTGAATTTGGCAGAGCGCTGGTCGCGGTAAGAAAGATGAAGCAAATCACGCCACGAGAATAATGCAATGCCTGTGGAGTCCTCCCTTTGAATCGCCTGCAATAGCTGAACTTCATTGAGCCAGTCACTGGGGAGATCCATATACGCGGCTCCCCAGCATTTGCTTCACAGCGACTGCAGGGGATGGCAGCCAGAGAGCCCACACTGCATTTCCCAGAGGGAGCCCTCACCAGTCTTCTTGGTGGAGTACAGCAGAGGCAGGATGCACTCTCTCCCGCTCAAGGAGAAGGCCTCCCACCAAAGTTACCGCCCCTGCCTAGGGTACAGTGGCAGCCCTGGTGAGTGCAAACTTGCTACAGAAGAGGACTAGACTGAAGTGCCGTAAGAAGATGAATGATCATCTGTGCAGAGCGAGAATAAATGAGCTTCATGTAACCTTTTCCTGGATTCCCTCACGCACCCCACCCATTTCCACATTCATCTCTCACCCAGCCACTTCGCTCTTTGTCAACACCTGTAAGGAACCTCTCCTCCCCCCTCCCCCAATTACCATGCTCCCCCCCCCCGCCGACTCACTGCCATGCTCCTCATACTGCAGCTCCCACTCAAGACCCATGCCTGACATGCCTCACCACCATCTTAAATGCAAACAGTCCCACCAACATTCTCCCTATCTGTGTCATAGCAGAACAACTCAACTACAATAAATGTCAGCAAGCATACCCAGCCAGACTAATGCCAGAGCTCAAAATCCTCATGTCATTTGAGGAGAGAGCCCTTGAGTTGGCCAAGAAGGAAGAAGAGTTTGCGATGCCAATGGCAAAGTGAGGGTAGTAGGCAAATGTGAGAATCCTAAAGACATGCTACCATTCCTCAATTGAGTAATCAATGTTCCCTCCTTTATCCCCTGTAATGCATAATGCCATCTCCCTCTCTTGCAGACAAAGCAGCCGAACAGGCTGGACTATCCTTGCACCGCCTTGATCCATCAGACCTGCGCGGCCTCGAGGGTGAATTCTCGGATCCCACTGCTGAAGAGGCATCACAGCTGTCATCCGCACCCGGCACTCACACCTCGGTGGGATCAATACGTAGACAAGCTTCTGGATCACTCTCTGGTGAGCCCCTCACAGCTGAAGATCCACAGCAGGCAGAGGCAGGGATGTCCCAGAGAACCCTGGGAAGTCCCTGCCTTCTATTGTAGGGCACCCCATGACTGGTCTCGGCACCAGAATCACATCTTCCACAGTCCAATTGCTTGCTCCGCCAACACTCACATTGAAGGGTGAGTGACTTTGTATCGAGTCTCCGCTGATGTTTATGGCCTCTGCACTGGAGTCAGCAGCCATCCCCTTGAATGGATTTGTGCCCCTTTTTCTCAAAGAGCCATCCTTTCAGCTACTGCTCTCCCTCAAAGACAGCTGGGATTTGTGAGTGGCCCAAGCAATAACTGTCATTGGTGCCCCCCAGAAATGGCACACACATGAAGCACATTGTGTGGTCGGAAACAGGTTGGACGTTGAGGGAGTGGAATCGTTTGGGATTCCTGAATGGCACCACATGCCACCATGATGATTTAAAAGCCACATGAGTGCAGTCCATCAGGTCTTTCACCTGGGGCACCCCTGCTAGATGGGCAAAGCCCATGGTCCTGGCATCCTGGCTCACCTGGTCCCAGTCAAAATTGATAAACATTTCTGCCTGGGCATCTGTCACCTCCCTAATACATTTGTGATTGGCAGACTGGGAGACGCCACAGATGTTTCTTGTACTGCCCTGGAACGAACTGCTTGCATAAAAGTTCAGAGCGGCTGTAAGTTTAAGGATCACAGGTATTGGGTGTCTTTCTGTTACATGCAGTGTTAGCTTGGACAGTATGTGGCAGAGGTGGTCCACTATCTCCCAGGTCAGACACAGTCTTCTCGGCACAACAGCTCGAAAAACTGAAGATAGGAATATAGACGCCGGAAGATTTTTGACTGCCACTGTCTCTGACGTTGTTCCTCTATGTGTGGTCCTGCCTCCTGAATATGCACAGCAGTATGTCATTGTCTCTGCTGCTGGTCAATTCCAATCAGTGGAAAGGCCAACTCAACAGGCTCTGTAATTCTCGTGAATCATGTACTGAAAGAGTGAGAACACCACTGTGAGTGCGGAGGAGTCGTCACAGAGCCCTGACCCTCATCTCTCCATGCATCTGTGACTTCTACCCCAGTGCTTCCCGTTTCCTGTGTGAATTTCTGCTCCCCCTCACACCAGCCCCTCTGACACTGCAGCCATATCCCCACATAGCTTCCTCTGTACTCCAACAGGATGAATAGTGTTGAGCCTCTATTGTCTCATGGCACCTGACCCACATATTCCCCACCCACACTTGTACCCTGCTAAGGAACATAAGTCCCGACCCTGCATATGTTAAAGTGACAGAATGTGTGACAGCAAAGTCATCTTGATGGGGCAGGAAACCCACACAGACATGGGGAGAACGTGTGACTCTGCATTGACAGTGACCCAAGCCTGGAATCGAATCCGGGTTCCTGATGCCGTGAGGCGACGGTGCTAACCACTATGTCACCAAAAAGCAACCAATATTTCCAAAGTTTAATATCTATTTTGATGAGCGTACTCAGCAGAATATTGAAGCTGGTACATGGTAGCAAACTTTATAGGTAAGGTGTCGAGGCTTGGAAATTTTTCAAATGACTTTTGAGTAACATAGCCCTCAAGATCAATGGAAATGAACTCCAACGTGAGAAGATGTAAAGCAGTAGATGTAAAACAGTACACGTATTTGACTTTTAAAAAAGTTAAACAATTACAGATAAAAGCTTTCAGAATGTGGGACGTAAGAAAGATTTAAATGTGATCATTTTTCAGACACAAGGAGGAAGATCTTCTCTATGGGTGATTTAAATTAAATCATAAATGTGTTCTCTACGCTGGCATTTAAAATTTCATACAAAGAGCAGAACAACAAAATCATCCACTCAGAAATCTCTCATTGGGAAACTACAATTACCAAAGTAATGATGTTTTTATTTTATGAATAGATCCACCAAAGGAAATTGGAAATTTTTGAGATGTTTCCTTATTATTTTTATTGGTTAATTTGTAACCTCGACAGCCTAATTAAAAAATAAACAAGCTTTGACTAAACTAATTTTAGTGCAGTTCTTTTGCAAAGGTACAAAATATTAAACTTTTAAGACTAAATAAGCTAATTCAAAGTTCATTGATTATTCCAGTAGTAACTGGGACTTTATATTTGGTGTGTGCAATCAAAACAGAATGGTGATACAGCAGCAAAAACAAAATATCCAGCTCAGGTTACCATGGAGTTGATTTTCACCCCCTTGTGATAAACAGTGCACTATTTACTGTCTGGTCCATGCTGCTATGATTTTGATCAAGATAGCTGTCGGCCTACTTAACTTGATAAGTTCAGATCCTGTGTCTTCTAGGACCCCAATTCAATATTGGTATTTCACTGGATGGCAAGTGTACTCTGCCCAGTGGAGTCAAGTCCTGAAAGACTGAATCAGCAGTTCTTAAAGGGGCAGCTGCAGGTTGCTCTGCAACTGGGAAATAAAATCACCATAGCACTTAATTCTGTGGGGCCAGAAAGAACATCCCAGTCCCGTGAAAATATTCACACCCATTGCCCATCCCAACCCTTCTTGTCATCCATTGCCACCTTCCCATTACAGGCCTAATTACATGCCTAAGTTCAAATCTTCCTGTGGTTTCTCCCCTGTCTCCTCTCAACTCCTCTCTGAATTCATCTAATGCCTAAGACCCACATTTTCTCCCTCCACCTAATCCCATTAAATGTGAATATCCAGCTCCCTTTCCTGGTGCCCACGTTAGCTGATAATGTTAATGATTCACTCTCCTTACATATTGTCCCTTCTCCTTCAAATCTGCTGTCCTCTCCAACTTTCTGCTCACAAAACTACCACTGCCAAATTTCCAACTTCTCTTTTCTCTCTACATCCCTTGATGCTGTTGTCTCCAAATTTCATTCCTATTTTTTCCAGAAACTCTATGGTTAAACCCTTTCAATCAGGTTTCCACCAAAACTGCTCTTTGAAAAGTCACAAATGATGTCCTATATGACTGACCATGGTAAACCACCCCTCCTTGTCCTTCTCAAACTCTTTGCAGCCTTTAAGACAATTGACCACACCATCTCCTTCCAACACCTCTCCAGCTGGGTGGGACTGCACTCACCTGGTTTCATTCTTATTTATCTAATCATAGATAGGGAATGACCTATGATGACTTATCTGCCAACTGCAGCACTGGTGTCTCCCAAGATCTATCCTGAACCCCCTCATCAGATCTGTTGGTGAGATCATCCAAAAACATTGCCATATAAACATGCATGATACCCAGTTCTAGCTCATCTCTATCTCCCTTGATTCCACTACTATTTGTAAATGGTCAGACTGCTTTCTGATATTCAATTTTAGCTGAGCAGTAATTTCCTGCAACTAAATTTTGGGAAGGCCCATATCATTGCCTTGGATTCAGGCCACAAACTCCATTCCCTAGATAGTAAGTAACTCCAACTCTCACCCTGGCAACTGTCTGAGGAAGCACCCCAGACATATTCTCTTCCGCCTTCTTCCATTGGGGTAAGATACAGAAGTCTGAGGACATGTACCCACCAATTCAAAACCAGCTTCTTCCCTGCTGCCATCAGACGTTTGAATGGATCTACATCATTTTAAGTTGATCTTTCTTTGCACCCTTAGCTATGAGTGTCTCCTGTTTTGCACTATCTCCTTTCCTTCTCTATGGATGGTATGCTTTTTCTGTAAAGTGTACAAGAAACAATACTTTTCACTGAATACCAATACATGTGACAAAAATAAATCAAATCAAATCAAATCAAATCAAAAGATACAACCAGAGTGTTCATAAACTCAGAGTAATATATAACATTTTGATTAATTTCCGACACATATCTGTATCATCATTGAGACTGTCTAATTCCAATCCAGTAACATGAGCAATGCTTTAATGTTAAACTTCTCACTCTGTTTTCAAATCCCTCTGTGGATTTAAATCTACATTCAACTCCAGCCTCATAAATCTCTGAGATGTCTGCAGTCCTCCATTTCTGGTCTTTTGTAACTCACCAATTTTCATCACTGCCTCAATACTGGTCCCCTAAGCTCTGGAATTCCCTTTCAAAACATCTCTGCCTCTCTTTCCCCCTTTAAGACACTTATTAAAACTTACTGCTTGAACCAAGCTTTTGATCAGCTGCCTTAATTGTTAGGTGCATTAGCTGTGCTTAATTCTCCCTCAGTGTACCTGAACAGGCGCCAGACTGTAAGACTAGGGGATTTTCACAGTAACTTCCTCGCAATGTTTATGTAAACCTACTTGTGACAATAAATAAACTTTAATTTTAATGGGCAACATTTAACTGAGTCCTTTACAGCAAGGGGCAATTTTTTCACACTGAGGGTGGTGAGTGTCTGGAACAAGCTGCCAGAAGTAGTAGTAGCCTGGTGTTATCTCATTCGGTCTCAACAGGGATCTTGGGTTCATGTCACACTATCTGTAACCCCCGTGACTTGCCTGGGTTTGCAAAACCTCACTCACTATACTGTCTGGAGACAATACACATCTCTTTAAACTGTGATCAGTGCTCCTTCCACTCACATTATCAGCCACTTCAGGTCTTGAACAGCAGGTTAGGTGTAAGGATTCGCATTCTAATCAGTAATCTCTAAACTGTCTGTGCTTTATATGCTCTGTCTGAGGCCAGAACTCTCCATTCACCTGATGAAGGGGCTAACCCCGAAAGCTTGAGAGTATATTATCAAATAAATAGGTTGGACTAAAACCTGGTGTTGTCAGACTTTTTACTGTGTCTCAGGCAACAGCAGGGATTTTAAAAAGTGTTTAGACAGTTACATGGGTAAGATGGGTATAGAGGGACATGGGCCAAATGTAGGCAATTGGGACTCACTTAGTGACAAAAAAGGAGCAGCATGGACAAGTTGGGTCAAATGGCCTGTTTCCATGCTGTAAGCCTCTATGACTCTATAAGCATGATGGCGAGTGGGCCAGGATACCTGATTCTGATTCTGAGTCTTGGGAAAACTGTTCTCAATAAAGTCACGGATGGGAAGTATCCACTCTGGTGATGGGTGGCAATTAGACTCATTAATGACTTGACACCGATTATCCCTGAGCCCACTGGAATTTAGTGGTAACTCACTACCAAAGGTCTCCCACTGCTCCTGAAGGGATTTTCACCCTCTAGTGTCCTTGATCCTATGGGAGGCCCAACATGAGTGCCTGAGTTCACATAAAATGCATCAGGTCTCCCTCAAGAGGCGATGCAGTGCTCTCACCAGTGCTCCAACCAGCTGGGGGTGGGTGAGGGCAGCTCCGTCGCAGGAACTGAATCCTGTCCAACATCCTCCCATGACACTCAGTGTCAATGAACAGAGGCCATAGCAACTCCCCAGGCGGTTGGGTGTGGGTGGTGCCTCTGGCACCGCCGAAGGGACAAACTGGCACTACTCACCAGGCACCTTGGCACTGTCCACTGGGCACCAGGCAGTGCTAAGGGGTTAGGCCCAGAGGTGGTGTAACCTACTGGGGGCAGGGCCTATTGGGGGGCAAGTGCAGTTGGGGAGTCCCGTTGCCACTCTGCAATCAGGATCAATGGGAGAGAGAGGGAGAAGATGATTGGGGCTGGCCATCGGGATGGGGTGTTGGGACTGTCCAACGGGCCAGGCCTGCCCATCATGGTGGGAGGAAGGCTGGCTGGAGGAGGACGTAGAGGCTGGCCCAGGGAGGGCTGGAATGCCAGCAATTCTAATAACAATGGCAGGATTTCCTGTCTAGCCATAGC
This sequence comes from Carcharhinus amblyrhynchos, assembly GCF_965287045.1. Lineage (NCBI taxonomy): Eukaryota > Metazoa > Chordata > Chondrichthyes > Carcharhiniformes > Carcharhinidae > Carcharhinus > Carcharhinus amblyrhynchos. The sequence continues at coordinate 93,540,498 of NC_137326.1, read as the reverse complement.
ATAAAGCAATTCATTCATTTAGGACACGTATTTTATTTGAAATAGCGCACACAGGAAACCGTGCTCCCATGTTTAATATGCTAATGTACACCAATCAAAGGAAATAATTTCAGAAATCCCACCCACAGATGCATCACACCCCATGTTTATCATAGATACACCATAGGGACATATCAGTGTTGTCTCTTGGGTGAAAAGCATTGGCAGCAAGCACATTGGTTGATAATAAGAGATGACAAGCTCCCTCCCTTTAACAACATGTTTTGTACTGAAATGCTCTTGCGCTAATACAATTTCAATAGAAGTCATCATTGATTTTTATTTTGTCGCAGGGTGCAAAGGAATTGCATAGAGTGTGCAGCACAGGAACCAGCTGGTCGATGTGCTGATGCTTCACAGCAGCTTAATCTCACCACATCAGCATGACCTTCTATTCCTTTCCATCCCACGTCTTTACCTAGCTTATCCATAGCAACATCTATGTTTTACCTAAGTACAACTACTTCATGTGGTAACGGATTCCACATTCGGCACATTTAGCACATAAATATATAACATTATGGTTCCACCACAATTTCCAAGAAGACAGGTAATAGGATAGCATTTAAACAGCCTACATAGTATGAATTCCTGTCTAAATCTGTGGACACTAGGACTGCAGTCGAAGCAAACGAAAGTTGCTTGTTACTTCCTCGTTTATTAAAAAAAACTGTTGTGTCAGACTCGCAGGTACAGCTGAGCCTCACTGCGTGATGTGAGAGGTACCTCAACACAGGCAGTGCAGATACCCATTTACCCCTTTGCACTGAAATCCCGGACCTGAGATTGGAGGGTTTTATTATATTTTTAAAAAATGATGACTTCTCTCCTCCAGTCACTGCAGGATCCTCACCTCGTTGCCAGTTTCCAGAGATGCTGTGGTCTATTTCTCCAAGTTGAGGAGCGACTAGCCGGCGGCGGTAGCAGCTCTCATGGCAACGCCAGTGGGAGCCAAGGACCCGCTAGTGTTACCAAGAGCAGTGAAAGTACAAATGGAGAACAGAGATACGAGATCAATGGATCGTATCAGTATCCCCATGGGCAGGACAGAAAGGACGGCCATGCGGTGGCCGGGTGTGCAGTAAAGGTAAGAAATCTCCCAGCTGTGGACTGCCTGCTTATCGTTGCCTTTCCCCCTTCCTTCAAAAGATGTGAGTTGAACCAGCTTCCACTTTTCCTCCATCCCTCTTTCGTTGTTTCAAATTGTTCGTTCTGGACTTTGCACCAGGTTTTGTTTAACCAAAAGGCGTTCCATTGCACTAGTGGGATACTGGGACATTCTTAAGCTGGTAGAACAGCTCTTTCCAGTTAGCCGGCTTACTGAGCAGAGGAAGCAGAGCTGCCGTGGGGAGGAGTCGACTGAAACAAATAAAGCGACTGTTAATGGCGAGGAAAACAACTGTTAGCTCCTGGAGCCAAATCAGCTCACCGGGTTATTCATACTGGGGCGCTGCCACTGAAACTTAACTGCCAATTTATTGGTACAGAACCAGATATGTGTGAGAAAGAGCTCAAATAAAACTTGATCAAACGTCAGTTTATGGAATAAAAGCGAACTGTATTTATTACATTTTAAATTGCAAATATATTACAAGGTGAAGTGCGTGGCTGGCTTGGCATTGGGTTAGATTCATTCATTCATTCGTGGGACATGGGCGTCGCTGGCTGTCCATCATTTATTGCCCATCCCTAGTTGCCCTTGGAGGGCATTTGAGAGTCAACCACATTGCTGTGACTCCAGAGCTACATGTAGGCCAGACTAGGTAAAGAGGGCAGACTTCCTTCTGGAAGGGAAGATTTCCTTCCCTAATTAGTGAACCAGATGGGTTTTTCTGACAATTGACTGTGGTTTCATGGTCATCATTAGATTCTTAATTCCAGATATTTTTCAGTGAACTTAAATTCCACCATCTGCCATGGCAGGATTCAGACTTGGTTCTCCAGAACATTAGCTAAGTTCCTGAATTAATAGTCTAGCAATAATACCACTAGGTCATTGCCTCCCCATCCTTGCTATTGACCTAGGCCAGTCAGATAATCATAGAATGGATACAATATGGGCTGAGTGCCTGTGTTGGGTCTCTGCAAGAGGAACTTAGATCATCCTACACCCCTCCCCTGTTGCCCTGCATTTTTTCTTAATCAATTAGCTTTCACAAGGCCCAATTGAATCTGTCTCCAACGGTGACTCACATTTATATAGGGCTTTAAGTAATTAAACATGCCAACGCACTTGAGGCATAAATTTAAGGTGTGAGGAGCAAGGTTTAAAGGAGATGTATGAGGCAAGTTTTTTTACACAGAAGGTGGTGGATGCCTGGAACTTACTGCCGGGGGAGGTGGAAGCGGATTTGACAGTGACTTTTAAGGGGTGTTTTGACAAGTACATAAATAGGATGGGAATGGAAGGATATGGTCCCTGGAAGGGTAGAGGGTTTTAGTTCAGTCAGGAAGCATGGTCGATGCAGGCTTGAAGGGCTGAAGGCCCTGTTCTGGTGCAGTAATTTTCTTTGTTCTTTGTTCGCTTCACAGGAGCATTATAAAATAATGTATGAAACTAGCGTTTGCCAATAGGAACAGTTTCTCTCTATCTCCCCTGTCTAGACCTCTCAGCATATCTTCTCTCAACCTTCTCTAAGGAGAATAATCCTCACTGTCCCAATCTATTCACCAGACTGAAGCTACTGCTTAACCCTGAAACCATTCTCACAGATCTTTTCTATACCTTAGGGCAGCATGGTGGCACAATGGTTAGCACCGCTGCCTCACAGCATCAGCGACCCAGGTTCAATTCCTGACTTGGGTCACTGTTTACGTGTGATCTGTATGTTCTCCTAATGTCTGTGTGGATTTCCTCTGGGTGCCCTGGTTTCCTCCCACAGTCCAAAAGACAAATTGGTTAGGTGCATTGGCCATGGTAAATTTTCCCTCAGTGTTCCCGAACAGGCGCAGGAGTGTGATGAATAGGGGATTTTCACAGTAACTTCATTGCAGTGTTAATGTAAGCCTATTTGTGACACTAATAAATAATCAGATCCTTCCTAACGTGTGGTGTCCAGGATTGGACACGATACTCTACTGCCATTGAAACTGAACTAGTGTTGTATCAAGATTCAACACCACTTCCTCAGTTGTGGGATATTAAAGGTTGTAGATTCAATATATTCACAATCTGAAATCAATCTGAGCTGACATCTATATAGAATACGGAAGGAGTTCTGAATCACTGGTGGGGGTTTCCTTCAGATGAGATATCGAAGGGCAGTTTGCTGTGAAGTGATCCAATGGGATTGTTACATATTTTGAGAAGCAGTATTGTAATCAAGCTGCTTGGTTGGATTGGCTAAATGTCCATTCTGCCCGTCTCAGTTTTTAATAAAAAGCTAGAACGACAGACCCCAAAATACTCAATAGTCATTATAATTCTTCTTAGTCATTTGTCCGCACACAGAATACTTTATTACTTTTACAGCTGGAGGTAACAGCCCAAGTTACTGACAAAAAGCACACAAAGATCCTGAAATTCTGCAAGGCATTTCATAGCTTCCTAAGATTGCTTTGCTGAGAGATTGATGGACTTTTCAGTGAAGGAGAGTAAATGGCTATTTACTCCACTACTACTGCACCCCCCGCCCCCAACCTCCACCACAAAGGAGCAGGGGAGGGGGGGTGGATAATGTGGTTCCACAGAGATTTGATAGGAATTGGAAAAAAGCCCCCCGTGCTGCTGAGCTCCCCCCAGCCCCTTTAGGGCTAAAACCTTTCAACACTTTTAAAACATGTAAATTATTTCCTATCTGGAAGTATTTTCGAGCAATAAGGGAATTGTATCTAAAATTTTCACATAATCGGGACAATTAATGTAACATCCAACAAATCCTGTGGATTTCTGCTTTGATTCTAGGTCATGTAATGTGCTAGCTGAATCCTCAAAATGTGTATTGAAGTTGCAGAGGCAATGATGATACTGGTTTCTCAATCGATCTGAGCAATGGCAAGTCAGTTGCTCAGCTCATTGTAACAAAGACAACGGCAGTGACAACTTGCATTAATATTGTGCCTTTAGCAGAATCAAACCTCCCACTATGCTTCACAGGAACATTATAAAGCAACATTTTACACTGGGCTACACATGGGAATATTAGGGCAGATGGCCAAAAGCTTGGTTGGTTTTAAAGAGTAACCTAAAGGAAGAAAGTGAAGGACTGAGGTAGAGAGGTTAGGGAGGGAATTAAAGAGCTTAGAGTCCAGGCAGCTGAAGGCATGCTAATCAACAGTGGAGAAATTAAGATCGGGAGTGCTAAACAGGTCTGAATTAGAAGAGCGCAGGTATCTCTGAGAATTGTGGAGCTGGAGAGTACAGATGTAGGAAAAGCAAGGCCACAGAAGGATTTGAAATGTGGATGAGAACCCTATAGTCAAAATTGACCAGAAGCCAGTGTAGCTCAGGAAAACACAATAAGAAGTTTCAAAACACCAGGTTAAAGTCCAACAGGTTTATTTGGTAGCAAAAGCCACTAGCTTTCGGAGCGCTGCTCCTTCGTCAGGTAAGTGGGAGTTCTATTCACAAACAGGGCATATAAAAACACAAACTCATTTTACAAAATAATGGTTGGAATGTGAATCTTTAGAGGTAATCAAGTCTTAAAGGTACAGACAGTGTGAGTGGAGAGAGCATTAAGCACAGGTTAAGGAGATGTGTATTGTCTCCAGACAGCACAGTTATTGAGATTTTGCAAACCCAGGCAAGTCATGGGGGTTACAGATGGTATGACATGAACCCAAGATCCTGGTTGAGGCTGTCCTCATGTGTGTGGAACTTGGTTATCAGTCTCTGCTCAGCAACTTTAAGACTTGATTACATGTAAAGATTTGCATTCCAACCATTATTTTGTAAATTGAGTTTGTGTCTTTATATGCCCTGTTTGTGAACAGAACTCCCACTTACCTGACGAAGGAGCAGTGCTCCGAAAGCTAGTGGCTTGTGCTACCAAATAAACCTGTAAGACTTTAACCTGGTGTTGTGAGACTTCTTACTATGTTTACCCCAGTCAGACGCTGGCATCTCCACATCAGAGCTCAGGAAAGACAGGGATGATAGGGAATGGAATTTGGTGTGAGTAATGACATGGGCAGCAGAGCTTTGCATGGAATAGTGAAGTCTGGATTTAACAAAGGCAAGGATGAGGGTTTCAACCGCAGATAGGCTGAGACAAGGCTAGAGGCTGTTACCAAGGTGAAAATATGCAGTCAGTAATGGAGTAGATATGTGCTGTGATGTGACTCTGCTAAGGTTCAAACATAACACCAAGGTTGTGAAGAGTGTTGCTCGACCTGAGACAGTTAGGGACCTTGGGGTCCTTGTGCATGAGTCGCAAAAGCCCAGCCTGCAGGTGCAGCAGGTGGTCAGGAAGGCTAATGGGATGCTGGCCTTCATAGCGAGGGGGATTGAATATAAAAGTAGGGAGGTCTTGCTGCAGCTGTATAGGGCATTGGTGAGGCCGCAGCTGGAGTACTGTGTGCAGTTTTGGCCACCGCACTTACGCAAGGATATTTTGGCCTTGGAGGGAGTGCAGAGGAGGTTTACTAGTCTGATACCGGAGTTGAGGGGGTTGAGCTATGAGGAGAGGCTGAATAAACTAGGCTTGTACTCGTTAGAGTTTAGAAGAATGAGGGGAGATCTCATTGAGACGTATAAGATGATGAATGGGATGGATAGGATAGAGGTGGAGAGGCTCTTCCCGCTCAAAGGACAGTAGGACTAGGGGGCACAGCCTCAAGATAAAGGGGAGCCGGTTTAGAACGGAGTTGAGGAGGAACTTCTTCACTCAAAGGGTGGTGAATCTCTGGAATTCTCTGCCCGTTGAGGTGGTGGAGGCTGCCTCGCTAAATATTTTTAAGACGCGGGTTGATGGGTTTTTGATAAGCGAGGAGATTAAGGGTTATGGGGAGAGGGCAGGAATATGGAACTGAGACACGACAGATCAGCCATGATCTTATTGAATGGCGGGGCAGGCTCGAAGGGCTGGATGGCCTACTCCTGCTCCTATTTCTTATGTTCTTATGTTACTTGGGAGAAGGATGGAGCCAGTGACCAGGGAATGAACATAAGAAATAGGAGCAGGAGTAGGCCACCTAGCCCTTCGAGCCTGCCCCACCATTCAATAAGATCATGGCTGATCTGAAGTGGCTCAGTTCCACTTTCCCGCCCTCTCCCCATAACCCTTAATCCCCTTGCCTACCAAAAACCTATCTACTCACGTCTTAAATATATTTAGTGAGGTAGCCTCCACCACTTCAACGGGCAGAGAATTCCAGAGATTCACCACCCTTTGAGTGAAGAAGTTCCTCCTCAACTCCGTTCTAAACTGCGCCCCCCTTATCTTGAGGCTGTGCCCTCTAGTCCTGCTGTCCTTTCTGAGCAGGAAGAACCTCTCCACCTCTACCCTATCCATCCCTTTCATCATCTTATACGTCTCAATAAGATCCCCCCTCATCCTTCTAAACTCTAACGAGTACAAGCCCAGTCTATTCAGCCTCTCCTTCATAGCTCAGCCCCCTCAACTCTGGTATCAGCCTAGTGAACCTCCTCTGCACTCCCTCCAAGGCCAAAATATCCTTGCGCAAGTGCGGCGACCAAAACTGTACACAGTACTCCAGCTGCGGCCTCACCAGTGCCCTGTACAGTTGCAGCAAGACCTCCCTACTTTTATATTCAATCCCCTCGCTATAAAGGCCAGCATCCCATTTGCCTTCCTGACCACCTGCTGCACCTGTAGGCTGGGTTTTTGCGACTCATGCACAAGGACCCCCAGGTCCCTCTGCACCGTAGCATGCTGCAGCTTTTTGCCCTGTAAGTAATAGTCCTTCCTACTATTATTCCTACCAAAGTGGATAACCTCACACTTGCCAACATTGTATTCCATCTGCCAGGTCCTCGCCCACTCGCTCAGCCTATCTAGATCCCTCTGCAGACTTTCTACACCCTCCGCACAATTTGCTGTTCCACTTATCTTTGTGTCATCAGCAAATTTCGACACCTTACGCTCGGCTCCCTCCTCCAGATCATCTATATAAATGGTAAATAGCTGAGGCCCCAGCACCGATCCCTGGGGCACTCCACTAGTCACCAACCTCCAATCCAAATAGCACCCATTGACACCCACTCTCTGCCTCCTATTTGACAGCCAATCCCCTATCCACGCTAACACCTTACCCCCAACTCCATGTCCCCTAACCTTCTGTAACAACCTTTTGTGCGGCACCTTATCAAACACCTTCTGAAAATCGAGAAACACCACATCCACCAGTTCCCCTCTATCCACCGCACTAGACACATGCTCATAGAATTCCAATAAATTCATCAGACATGACTTCCCCTTAATGAATCCGTGCTGCGTCTGCTCTATCAAACAATTCTTCTCAAGATGCCTCGCTATTTCCTCTTTGATGATGGATTCAAGCATTTTTCCTACAACAGACGTTAAACTAACCGGCCTATAATTCCCTGCCTTTTGCCTGCTACCCTTTTTAAACAGCGGCGTAACATTAGCCGTTTTCCAATCTTCCGGCACTTCCCAGAATCCAGCGAGATTTGGAAAATAATCACTAAGGCATCCACCATCACCTCCGCCATTTCCTTCAGACCCCTTGGATGCATTCCATCCAGTCCTGGGGACTTGTCCACAATCAGTCCCTCCAGTCTGTCGAGCACCACCTCTCTAGTAACAATGATCTCATTCAGGCCCTCCACTCCTACCATCTTTCCATCGTTAACACCCGGCAAACTATTCACATCCTCCTCCGTGAAGACTGAAGCAAAAAAGTTATTCAAGACCTCAGCCACTTCCTCATCCCCCACCACTAAATCCCCCCTCTCATCCTCTAAGGGTCCAACATTCACCCTAGCCAGCCTCCTCCTTTTTATATATTTATAAAAACTCTTACTATCCTTTTTTATATTTAGCGCTAGCCTAGATTCATAGTCTATCCGTCCTTTCTTTATCAACTTCTTTGTCATTCTTTGTTGATATTTAAACCTTTCCCAATCCTCTTCTCGCCCACTACTTTTAGCCACTCTAAACGCATCAGCTTTTAATTTAATACTCTCCTTTATCTCCTTCGTTATCCACGGCTGATTATCTCTTCTCCTAAGATCCTTCTTTACCATCGGAATAAATTCCTGCTGAGCACCAAGAAAGATCTCCTTAAAGATCCTCCACTGTTCCTCAGCAGACCTACTGACCAATCTACGCCCCCAATTTACGCTCACCAATTCCTCTCTCATCATATTGTACTCCCCTCTGTTCAAACAAAGGACACAGGTCTGGGATCCTACTTTCTCCTCCTCCAACTGCATCAGAAACTCCACCATACAATGATCACTCTTCCCAAGAGGCTCTCTCACAACCAGGTCTCTAATTCTACCTGCCTCATTACATAACACAAGATCTAAGATAGCTCGCTCCCTCATCGGCTCCAGCACACACTGTTCAAGGAAACTATCCCGGCAATAGCTTTAGTCTTTCCAATATTTAGTTGGAGGACATTTCTGTTCATTTAGTATTGGGTTTCTAAGAATAAGTCTGAAAAGCAAAATAACAAAGTTGCAACATTGTTAAACTTCATGTAATGGGTTTTAACCATTATTTATAACTATTGAGAAATGCTGATGGCATTCTGATGTTCTAATCACTAGTGGAGTGGTGAACATTGAATCTGATATCCTCTGGTCCATGCTAGCTTTGAAATATTTGCTCAGATCCTTCCCCCTTTTTAATTCCTTATTTCCCCTAACAAAAGTGCAGACAAGGAACCTGGACTCAATGTTCTATCCACACTGGCCTGTAACTGACTATCAGGAGATTCAGCTTGGGTTCATCCTTTTCTTCCCCTTTTTTCTTGCAAAGGTAGAATGGGGAGATATCTATCCTTTAGTCATAATTGTGGCATGGTAGCACAGTGGTTAGCACAGCTGCCTCATAGTGCCAAGGACCAGGGTTTGATTCCAGCCTTGGGTGACTGTGTGGAATTTGTGTGTTCTCCCCATGTCTTTGGGTTCTCCAGTTTTCTCTCACAGTCCATGTATTGAGCAGGTTAGGTAGTTTGGCCATGATAAATTGCCCTTTAATGTCCAAAGGTGCATAGTTAGGGGGATGAATGGGATAAATGTGTGGAACTGTGGGGATAAGGCAGACTATGGGTCTGGGTAAGATGCTCTGTCAGAAATCAGTGCAAACTCAATGGGCCAAATGGCCTCCTTCTGCATTGTAGGGATTCTATGAACACTTTCTGATGTCCCAGCTGAAATTTCAGGCATTCCACGTGTAATTGTTGAGGCCACGGATTTAATTTTTGAAGAGAACATGAATAGAATGATGGAAGTCTATTGCCAAATAGCAAAAGCAAATTTGGCTTATTCAGTCACCTTAAATCAGTCATCCCAATGTAAGAAGTACAATCCTGTATCTACCTTTCTTGTCCAATGGCACAATGTGTGCTACACCAGCCCATTTGTATCAATAAATTAACTCAAGGCTGGCATTCTGAGAGATGTGCCTGTGAATAATGCCTGTAAATATGTATATAATATCCCCCTTTTCTGCAAAGGTTAATAAAGAACTTGGGTATCTATAGCATCCTTCACCTTCTCAGGACATCCCAAAGTGCAGGAAGCTAATAAGTACTTTGAAAGTGTCATCTCTCAGGCAAATCCAGAAGCCAATTATGCACAGCAAGCTTCCACAAATATCAATGCGGTACATGATCAGCTAGTCGGTTTTGGTGCTGTTGGCTTGCAGATGATTGTTGGGAGAACCTCCAAGTTTGTTTTCAGTAGTACCACAGGATCTTTTACATGCACCTCAGAGGGCGCATAGAGCCTCTGTTTACCATTAGTAATCGCTCTTCGTGAGCTCTGGAGTAGGGTTTGAACTTGTGACCTGCTGACTGAGAAGCAGAAGTGTTCAAACTGAACCAAGGCTGACAATCTAATGCAAGGTCTAAAGCTCATTCTAAGAGGCAACTATTGAATAAGGTTGTTGTTAGTGTATCTTCACACCCATCCTGTTTTTAACCCTTTTGGGGAATACTGGGGAAGTGGTGAAAGGATTTCCGAGTTGATTGTCAGCCCGTTGAACCATTTCTTTCATGGCCAACAAGTCCTGGTGTGGGACTCCAACACGGAGCTTCTCCCCTATTAACGCCTGTGCCACAGGCCTCCTTACATTGTTTAATAAAGAATTACAATTAGTTTAAGATTGGGATATCACATTTCCCGGGCATGGAAAGATTGTAGAGTAAGATGCATATTTGGAGAGGCACATGACTATTACTACCTACAATATATACAGAATTCCTCATTTAATTTACAAGTCAACAGTGCATCTGTAGATGTCCAGAATTTGAATGCCCATATTAAAATGATGCATGTCGTTGGGGTTATTTAAATTGCTTGCTTTAGTTGCTTAAGTGCACCTGTCTGTGTCAAGACAGAAGCACATCCATTGACTTCACACAGTGATTTATTTCAGAGGAAGTTCCTTTACTTATCAGAGACATCCGGCATTATGTATACTTAAGGAGATAATAACCAAAACTCTTAACAAAACATGTAGAGATTGTGTAATTGGACTGAAATAGCACATTCTTTGCCCAAGCTATAGAGGAAAAACTCTGGTTCTGCTTTGCATCTTATAATGATAAATTGAGACATTATAATTCTTTTCTTATATGTAGAAGTATGCAGTGTTTTGTGTGATCAGAGAGAATGTGAAGTTAAATATATTAAAATTCAACTGTAGAAATAGATTAGAGCAAAGGGTGGAAACAGTGTTCCACAAGGGTTGATTCTAGGACCACTGTGGTTCACAATTTGCATAAGCAATTTAGACTCAGGAACTGGAAGCACAAATTTAAAAAATTGCAGGCTATGTGTAAAAGGCATTGTGTGGCACTAGGTGAATTGTAAAGACCCAGCGGGTACATGCCTGGCTGAATAGCCTCTTTCTGTGCTGAAACCATTCTATGATTCTACAATAAAATTTGCAATTTGAGTTAATGTAGTTTATGTAGGAGAGAACTGCAATAAAATTCCACAAGACATTAATGAACTTGTAGATTAGGCATGTAAATGGAAAATTAACATTAAAATAGTTAAAGTGGTACATTTTGATAGGAACAATGATAGGTCGCTTAGATCTGGGAAAAAGATTGTCATTAATGAAAGCAATGCCATGGTGTTCATTTCTAGAGGGATAGATTTGAAAAGACAAAAAAAATGTTAAGCTTACACAGAACCTTGGTTAAACCTAACTTGGAGTGCTGTGAATAGTTTGAGTCTCTCCATTATACAAAGAATATACAGGCACTTGAGAAAGCTCAAAAACATTACTAGAATGATGCCAAAACTGAATATTCATATCTGTCAGCACAGCATATCTATCAAGCTGGAGCCCCATTCTTTAGGAAAATGAGGACTGATAGGTGACCTAATCAATGTCTTCCATCTATTTTGATAGCATAAATGGAAAGGTGAAATTTTCCTTTGAATTGGAAACCAGAACTAAGAGCTATAAATGTAAAATAGTCACTGATGTACTAATACAAATTCTGGAGATATGTCTTTGCCCAGAGAGTAATTGGAACGTAGAACTCACTACCACAAGTAATGAATGAGTTGAGTAACATAGATACAGTTAGGGGAAAACTAGGTAAACACACAGAACAAGGGATGTCTTGATGGGTTAGATGACAAAGATTGAGAAGAAGTAAACACTGGCACGAACCTGCTTGCTCATATGATCCGTTTCTGTGCTGATGGTGGCATATCAGGTAAAATAAAAGCAATGATGCAATGTCACAATGATAACTCAGTGTTATTGCAAATTATATTAGCAATGTTATGAAATAATTGCACTTGTAGAGACCCAATAGGTTCATGCCTGACTGAATGGCCTTTTTCTGTGCTGAAACCATTCTACGATTCTATGATAAAATTTGCAATTTGAGTTGATGTAGTTGATGTAGGAGAGAACTACAATAAAACTCTGCAAGACTTTAATGAGCTTGTAGAGTGGGCATGTAAATAGCAAATGATAAGTGTAATAGGTAGCATATTAATACTAAGTAGTAGTCTTTGGAAATTCCACAGGGTTGCTCTTTCATTTCCAATGTTGCTGCTCCTAAGCTGCGGCAGAAACCCCGCTTATGCCTCTATGTACAAGGTTTCGGTAGTATTTCTGGTGAATTCTTAGGTTGGCAGAGTGCAAATAGTTCTTAGGGATTTCTTAGTCAGTGTGCTATTGTTGAAGGGCTGGCAGCTTTCAAATGAAGATGAGGAGAAATTATTTCTCCTAAAGGATTGTGAGTTTGTGGAATTCACTATCCCTGATTGTGCTGGATGCTGAGACTTTGAATAAGTTTAAGGAAGAGTTGGAGAGATTTTTAATTAGCAAGTGTTTGAACGGTTATGGTGAACAAGCAGAAAAGTGCAGTTGAGGCTGAAATGGTGGAGCAGATTCAAGGGGTTAAATTGCCTACTCCTTATCCTGGTTCTTATGATTCTTATGAGATGCAGTTCATCCTTCACGTTCTCTGATAATGTTGAAGTTCTTCTCAATTAAAAACATTTCCATAAAAATAAAATGCTGCAAATGCTGGAAATCTGAAATAAAAACAGAAAGTGCTGAAAGATTCAGCAGATCTGGCTGTGGAGAGAGAAAGAATTAATGTTTCCAGTCCATGTGATTTAAAGCTTTGAAGAAGAATTACACGGGCTCAAAATGATAATCCTGTTTCTCTCTCCACAGATACTGCCAAACCTGCTGAGTTTTTCCAGCCTCTTCTGTTTTATTCCATGAATTTTAATGAATGAAATAAAATTATCACACTTTAAGATTGCACATTGCTTTAACAAATCCATTTTCGACACACAGAAACAGATTCTAATTAATTCTTCTCATCAAGTAAGTCTTTCAAGTCTCAACAAGCTACAGGAAGACTAAAGCTATATTAAACGTGGAGACAAAAAGAAACACAATGATTGTGTCAACAAAAGCATGTCAAACAACAACATTGCAAAGTTATTTTACATTTACTTTGCATTTGCTGTCTGTGCTAACTTAATTTTTTTATGATGGGGTTGCCTCTTGAGGAAGGAAAAGCTGAACTGATCGGACAAAATATTTTTATTTGTTTGCATAATCACAAAGAGATAGGAGTCATTTGCTGACTGTGTGATATGGAAAAATTCAATTGGTTCAAAAAGGAAATGAAGATTAAGGGTAATTTTGCATGTTTACAGGAAAAGCCAGGATATGTGGTGAAGAACTATTTTTTCTACTATTTGTTCCGATTCGCTGCTGCACTGGGTCAGGAGATCTTTTACATCACATTCCTTCCATTTACCTACTGGAATTTTGACCCATTTGTTACTAGGAGGCTGGTTGGCGTGTGGGCTGTAAGTACATCTTTTAATCTTATTTTAGTTTAACCATCAGAGACAAAACTCTGCAAAGCAAAAACTCTTAGCACAGCAACAAGTGTTGGAATATTGTTTGTGGTTCATAACATTGCCGTTTTTAAAATGATTTTATTCAGGTATATATTAATCTATTTCTGTTTTCCATAGAATGCTGGTCAAAAAGGAGTAATCAAACCAGTGCTAGCTTACAGTGAAGCCTACTTCTGTACGCTCTACATTTTCTCTTGCACATGATTTCTGTGTGGATCATTTCGTTTGCACCCTAAATTTTACTTTATATGCAGTCAAGACAAAGGGTGGTCCTGAGACAAAACATAATTAGTAAAAAGGGGATAATTAGACCAGGCATACACATGTAATTCACTTTAAATTTTAAAACCATAGACTCTATCCTATTTTTTCAAAGTTTAGCTTTATGTTATTAGCCAATCTCCTGTGACATTACGTAAGAGGAGTGATAACCAAATTTAATGGGAGAAAATGGGCATTATAGCACCTGCTTTTTAAGTGTTAATTGTACTTTAAGGCCAGAATTTTACCAGCACACCCGCCCCTGGAATCGGTGTGGTGAGGCTCGGAGAATAGTATTCTCCATTGGCTTTGGGCGGGATTGTATGAAACTCAGGCGGATGTGCTGGTAAAATTCCTCCCTAAGGGTCTGGCACATAAAGGGTTAATGTGAGTCTGCATACTACATCGTGCACTCAGTGATATAAGCGAACACGTCACCACACCTAGGAGCGAGTGTAGTATTAGCCAGAGACATGTGTAGAAGCAAGCATGGAGACTGATCCTAACTTCAACCTTTATCTATGTATTTGGTTTCTGATAGTCAATAAATACTTACCTCAGACTACAAATATCTTAAGAGTACACCCAACATCTTATAATCTGATAGCAGTGAATGGAACAGCTCAAAGCATCACTGAGACTTCAAAAGGAAAAAAAACTTCTGGAAAACTGAAAGAAAGATCAAAGAAATGTTCTGACCTGAAGATAAGCTCAAGAAGCAAGAACGCGGAAGGAAATTGCCGGAGAATATCCGGAATATCCAATGAAACGTTTGGAAGCTGGAAGCAGAAAGTAAATTCTCACTGCAGCAGCATTGGATACTGTGGAAGATCAGCTTCAATGAACAGAGCAAGCAGAATCAGCAGACCCAGCAAGGCTGAGCTAAAAATGTCAAAATCCTGAATAACACCAGTCTTGAAAAAAGTTAAATAATGCAGTGGTCAGAATTGCTGTTCAATTCTGAGTCTGAGAAACCTGATCCCCAGTTTGGCACCTAAAAGCATGGCAGCCAAACTTGCTCCAAACATAGAGAGGAAAAAGAATAATTAAAAATTAATCGCAACTGGGTGAGCAGCTTAAAAAAAAAACCAGCACAAGCTGGGATCTAAGAGCAAAGAACATAGTGTTAATTTAGGGAAGACTTCAACCAATTGATGCAGACAGCTATAGTCGAAAATGATTATGGCAGAACAACTGGCTGAGAGACGTTTGGCTATGAACAGCAGGCACACTGCTTTAAGGACCCAGAGGAATCTGACTTCTGGCCTTAGACATGATTCTGAAGCCATTAATATATAATGGCAAACAAATCTCTGTGCAGATGTATGTCATCTATAAACAGTCCTTTCTTCCTCTTGAAAAGAAATGCCTGTGTTGCCCTGAATCTCCTCAACACTGGGATAACTTGTAAATATATTGGATAAAGACTTGAGGGGTTGGGTATGGGAGAGGGTGTAGTAAGGTGTAGTAGTAGGTAACTCACAGCGCCAGGGACCTGGGTTCAATTCCTGGCATGGGTTACCTCCAGGTACTCTGATTTCCTCCCACAGTCTGAAAGACATCCTGGTTAGGTGCATTGACCCAAACAGATGCCAGAGTGTGGTGACTAAGGAAATTTCACATTAACTTCATTGCAGTGTTACTGCAATGCCTTACTTGTGACTAATAAATAGAACTTTAAAAAAGTCTGTGTGGAATTTGCTCATTCTCCCCACGTCTGCATGGATTTCCTTTGAGTGCTCCAGTGATTTCTGTCACTTTTCAGCACTAATCAAATGACTGAAATACAGACATTTTGTTTTCTGGAATACACCTTTTAGAATTCTATTTAGTTTGGTAACTGAGCTCAGTATGCACCCATATCACCACTGACATCAAATGGAACATATTGTGAAAAATAAATTAGTTTAGTAACACAGTAAAAAAATCTGTATTTTCCACCGTTTACTAGTCAAACATGCCAATGTCAGTTGTTTTAAAAAATGGAAGGTCTATCAGATAATGCACAGTCTGAAACAGCTAGGCAGATATTTTGGTCATTTTGAATGGAAGAAAGTTACTAATGTGTTCTCAATGGACGAGTTAATTTTTAAAGTTTCTATTTTCTGTTCAATCATCTAATCTTCCTCTTCCTTTGCACCAATGTCCCCTCTGCCCACATCAGCCCTTGCCCCATCTGCACAATGTAAGATTCCCAAACTGTGACTTTGGTTGAAAACCTTCTCCAGGTTTAAAGCCATTATGCAGTATACCTCATAGCTGTTGCTACTGAGCCAATTGGTAGGAAGCATGCATAATCAGCGCAGCGTGATTCTCCTGCTATTTTTAAAACTCCTTTCTCCAGTGGGGAAGCACCTTGTCTCCTTCATTTAGTGCCTGCTACTGACTGCCCAATGTAACGCTAGCAATGTCAGGTATTTAATGTCTAGGGGATCTCAGCTCTAAATATAAAGCTGTCAATATCTGGAGGACGGGGATATAAAAGATTAAAAACAAGCACGGTAAGTCTTAACCCCTTTTAAACATCTGGAGATGTTTTTATGTTTAAAAGTAAGATTTATCAAAAGAAGCGACCTTTCTAAAGCAAACCAAATAAATCTGACTCTAAATGAGTGTGACTTGATAAACCTGCCCAAATTACCTTGTAGCACTCTGCCTTGAGGTTAATAAAATCTTTTAACTTACATGGTTAAAAGAAATTTGGACAGATGTGCTGACATCAGCCCTTGATCTCTGCGAGTAAAATGATAGCTTCAGCAGAGAGGCATGCGGTCCATTTAAAAAAAAGCCTACGAAAGTAATTTTACTGAAACCAGTCTTGATACTTCTGGAAGAAAAAGATTGCTTTGCTTCCCTTGTTGATTGGCCAAGAAGAATAGTTATATGGGGTTATGGGAGTAGGACCTGGGTGGGACCATGGTCAGCGCAGACTTAATGGGCTGAATAGCCTCCTTCTGCACTGTGGGAATTCTATGATTCTATAACTGACATTAGATATTATTAATTAACTTCTGTATCATAAAATTGCAGGTACCCTGGCACTCACAGGAACTTTCTTTTGGATTCATCTGTTTTCACTGATTACCCTGCTTTGGCGGCACAGTGGCTAGCACTGCTGCCTCACAATGCCAGGGACCCAGGATCGATTCCAGCCTTGGGTAACTGTGAGGAGTTTGCTCATTCTCCCCTTGTCTGCGTGGGTTTCCTCCAAGTGCTCCAGTTTCCTCCGACACTCCAAAGATACGTGGGTTAGATTGGTTGGCTATGCTGAATTGCCCCTTAGTATCTCAATGTGTGTGGGAGGATTAGTAGGGTAAATACATGGCGTTACATAGGTAAGACTTGGGTAAAGTGCTTTTCTGGAGAGTGGGTGCAGACTTGATGGGCCGAATGACCTCTTTCTGCACTGTAGGATTCTATGATCAATGATTTATGACCTCTACCTATAGTGGACACAGTTATCTATGATAACTGTTTCAATTGGACTACAGGAATAGACAAAAAATGGAAAATATTACTCAGTTGCTTTTCCATATTTGATTGTAAACATAAGAACATAAGAAATAGGAGCAGGAGTAGGCCATCTAGCCCTTCGAGCCTGCCCCGCCATTCAATAAGATCATGGCTGATCTGAAGTGGATCAGTTCCACTTTCCCGCTTTCTCCCCATAACCCTTAATTCCCTTGCCTGTCAAAAACCTATTTACCCGTCACTTAAATATATTTAGCGAGGTTGCCTCCACCACTTCAACAGGCAGAGAATTCCAGAGATTCACCACCCTTTGAGTGAAGAAGTTCCTCCTCAACTCCAATATAACCTGCCCCCCCCCCCTTATCTTGAGGCTGTGCCCTCTAGTCCTGCTGTCCTTTCTAAGCGGGAAGAATCTCTCTACCTCTACCCTATCCATCCCTTTCATTATCTTATACGTCTCTATAAGATCCCCCCTCATCCTTCTAAACTCCAACGAGTACAGACCCCGTCTATTTAATCTCTCTTCATAGTCCAACCCCCTCAACTCCAGGAACATTATATTTACATTGTACTTTGCATGAATCTCTTATAAACGCATATAGTGAATTCCAGTACTTTTTCTGATTTTAATGTCTATCAAGGCAGAGTAAGCTGTCTGCTTAGGCATCTTAAATATGCTGAGCGCGTGAAGTTACCATAAGGAATCGGTTTTAAGTTCGGTCACAGTACCGCACCTGTCAACATTTAAATGATTTGCTTCCCACACCTGTTCTCAGAACCAGGTAAAATCAAGTTGGAAAGATGTTCAATATGCACTGCAGTATTAGTGATGGTTTCACTAGTGCTGCTGTGGTTTTATTACCTTGGTGTGTTATCTTGCAAAATTTGAGCAGTTAGATGAAATTAAATGTACAGCTGAACTTGCTAAAAATGTCCAAATGTGATCCAAATGTGATTCCAGTCCAACCACAGAAACCCATTGTACTATTCCCATTTACTCCCCTTGCACAGAAACACTGACATATAACATATAATTTGTTGGCAAATAAGCTACAGAATTATCTATAATAAACATCATGCTTTAACATTTTACAGTAATAATCACAATGGGAATACTTCACTCAAGCTTCTACACAGACTATTTGTTCAGAACATTCAATTCTGTACATACTTGCTTAAATCTGTGGCACAGGTTAATAATGCCCATACACATATCTTTTAAATGGCATTTAGAAAGTAACTGAATGTTGCTTAAGCATACCTGGTTTTCGTAAAATGTCTGAGATTGATATGACTTGTTTTTCATAGGGTGTTTCTATCTCACGGTATGGTAGTTGAAGAATTTACAGGGTTATCACCTAATCTCAACCAGTCTGTCAAGGTGAGATGCTGAGTGGTGATAAAACATTCACATGATATGGAATGCAAAACTGGAGAGGACAAATCAACTTGGAAACAGCTCCTAGTGGTGTATTGTAAAACAATATTAACAGGGTTCTGAGAGCAATTCTTCTGTTTGGTCAGGGATGGTTGAATCATTTGGGTAGACCTGAAAGAAGGGAGAAATGTACATAGAATGAGACAGAATATACAGCACAGAAGCAGGCTAATCTACACAATTAGCCCTTTGGTCCCTGTAAAATCCCACTTCCAACCTTCTGCCACTCTTAATGGCTTACTAGTACCCTACTCTTTCCTTTTGTGCAGCTAACTATCTATCCTTTCTATGTTCCCTACTCTGTATCCTCTGACCATTGTTACTGATAAGAAGAGAGATGGTGGGATAACTTTCCTCACCTCTCAGTTGCCTGCTACGAAACATGTGTATAGAGGGAGTGTTTTGAAACCTGTTATGAGTTTTGACTGTTATGAATTTTAGTAACTGGTGAAGCATGCTTTTGGGTAAGGTTATATCAAAGAAAAGATAATGGGTGAAATCTTGAGCCTGCTTTCACCATGTGCATACTAGCTGGTGAGGCTCAAGATCGAGAGGTTGCAGTTGTTGCTGGTGAGGACACGACTTCAGATCTTCCCCACTCCTCGCTGAGCATGAACCTGCTTTGCATGCATTTTTATATCACTGAACATCCACCCTGCAGTATCTTGGCCTGATACGTTCTTCCACTTACAATATCACCTCATACTTCAGACCTTCCTTTGTCCCCTTCAAAATTGACTATTACAACTTTCTCCTTGTGAAGAAAAAATCTAACTACCTCTATTGAGTAAAAGCCCCATTTTAATGTATTTTCATTATTTGTATTTCCTCTTACCAGGCATCTTCCTGGTGAATGTATCCTATACCCTCTGTCTTGCCTCAATATCTTTCATCTTATACCGACCCTACGCCTGTACACGGTACCCCAATTGTGATCTTGTCAGCCGTTCTGCAAAATGTCAACTTTTATATTCTGTACCGTGTGCTATAAAATCTATTAATAATAGAGGTGAACCACCTCAGGCCACTGACTACATAATTAATCAAATTAATTCCGACATAGAATGTGAGCATCCTAGAACTCCATGTACAATGAATGGTAGCTGGCTGACCTCCCTGACTGTGAGAGGCTGCTGAGCTGGCTGGCTTTTCATCTTGTTTTAGTGCTGAGAAATCACTTTCTCTGTATACTGCAGTTATCCCAAAACTCTGAAAAAGATTCATGATTACATTATGAAATTGTCAATACGTGTAAATATTTCTTGTTACAAATTAGGCAGCAGAGATCAATTGAAGCAAAGGCGTTACGATATTAGTGGCAATATTAAACTAGCAACAAATGCTTTTAAAAGTTATGCTGATTCAAAAGGAAGAGTCAGGTATATCTGCCTACTATTGGAATGTCATTTAAATCAGTTTAAAAGATAATTTATCAAACCTTCCGAACAATTTTATAGAAATTAATTCAAATGGAGAAATGGTAATAAAAATGGATCTTTATCTGTGCTGAATCTTAGGCTTTATTTTCTATTACATGAATTGTATGTAAAGAGTTAAAACATCAGGTTAAACAGGGTATTTTGCATAGGTAAAGCATCAAACTGAGAGACTTGACAGGTTGACTGCAGTACACTGATCAAGGCATGTTGTTGAGGCAAGCACATTAGGATGCCTGGGATGTGAATTGTTTAAATGACCAGGGATATCACACTCAATCACAGGTTGCCTTGTCATTGCCTGATATTGGCTGTCTATTCTATATTAACATGAGAAATGCAGATTTCTGTGAATAGCTAGTGATGATTTGAGAGAAGCAGTGATGCATGCATTGCCTTTTGTTTCAGTATATCTCAGAAAGGGCGGCACAGTGTGTCAGCACTGTTGCCTCACAGCGCCAGGAACCTGGGTTCAATTCCCAGCTTGGGTCACTGTGTGGAGTTTGCATGTGTGAGTCCCCATGTCTGTGTGGGTTTCCTCCAGATGCCCTGGTTTCCTCCCACAGTCCAAAGGTGTGCAGGTTAGGTGCATTGGCCATGCTAAATTCTCACTCAGTGTAGCCAAAGAGGCATCAGAGTGTGGCAACTAGGGGATTTTCACAGTAACTTCATTGCAATGTGAATGTTAGCCTATTTGTGCCTAATCAATAAACTTTGCTTTAAGAGTTATTATCATGACACTTTATGCTCCCAGAAGAGCCTGTATATAGTCAGTGCTAGCTTTGCAGCCAGCATTTGAAGAGCTGGAGGTTATTAAGTTCGGGTTAAGATTGATCTCTGTTCTGTTTAGAGAGAAAGATAGTGCATGTGATTAGATGGTTGTGTTCGCTGTGTGGGAGATTCCCATAATGGCCGCTAAATTGCTCACAAACTCAGATATGCAAATATTGACAATGAGATTTGACTTTCATACCCCCTTCCCTGCAAGTGATATGATTAGATTCACACCCAGATGGGGGTTGTGGAACATGCCTGGGCATTGCCACTGGGCTCCATTGTGGGGCTGCCCTCATCCATTGGGGTGGCGTATGGCTGTGAAGTCTTCTGCATGTGGGGGATCCTCTCAACCATGGGGGGGGAGCCACGGGGGGGATGTTGGTGTAGGTGGGGGGAGGGGATTCCCCTTCTGCATGAGGGGTGTTTTCGCCTTATCTGCTGGAAGTGCTGCTAACCATGATGGGGGAGTGGGTACTTTAGTTAAGGTTTGAGATCAGGGCGTCCTTTCTAAAGGGCCTGATCCAAGATTTCTGATGCTGCCAGGTTTTTTAGGCCCTGTTTCTCTCGCTGGCTATGTGAACCACGCCAGCTCTTTGAAACTGAACAGAGTGCTTTCGATGTGGCGAGAGAAGTCGGCTGTGAAGCCTGCAAGGTTCACACAGGCTTTCTTGCCTCTTCCAGCACTCCGCCAATTTTTGTGGAGATTGCACCCAATGTCTGTTTTATCATTTTTTCATGCATTGAGGAGGGTAGTGAAGTGTATGACAAGTGGTTCAGTAAAAGATACTGTTCATCCACCTGATTCATGTCAAGGAAACCATTTGTTGGTTCAAATGCCTGAGTGCTGGTCAGTTAAGAGCGTGTACCAGTCCACTTTCTCAAGGGAATAAATAATTTCTGTAGACCATGTACAGAGCTGTATGAGCCCAGGAAGTCACTATTGTTCAGCTAGATATTGGATAGCTTCAGGTTAGATTGTAAGGAGATTATGGGTGGCACAGTGGCACAGTGGGTGGCATTGCCACCTCACAGCACCAGGGGCCCAGGTTCAATTCCTGGCTTGGGTCGCTATGCCGTTCTCCCCATGTTTGCGTGGGTTTCTTCCAGGTGCCCTGGTTTCTCCCACAATCTGAAAGATGTGCTGGTTAGGTGCATTGACCTGAATAGGCGCTGGAGTGTGGCGACTTGGGGAATTTCACAGTAACTTCATTGCAACATTAATGTAGGCCTTACTTGTGACTAATAGATAAACTTTACTTTTTACTTTTAAGGAATGAGAGGGCCATTTACAGGCGCGGTTGGTGCATCTGAGCCTATGCGGGCGATTCTCCCAGCCCGTTGCGCTGCTCGAGTAGCGCAGCCTGCCGGGAGACGTCAGCAGCGGCTCTTTCATGGGCTTCCCAGTGGGTGCCACAGCCTCCACGTGCCTCCCAGCAAAAGATTTGAAGGAACATCAGCTCCACACTGGAAATTGGCATGGAGCTGATTAGCCTATGGAAATCTTCATTTCCATTTCATTAGCAGGCCTGGTACTGAAGTCTCCAGATCCGCTAGTGTTTCCTTCCCAGCAGGAGCGGCTCTCTCCAGCAGGGTTTACAACTGATGGGGAACAGAGTCCATTGAAGCTCCCCTTGGAGGTCAGGGGTAAGGGGGTGCTCCTTGGGCTGTGCCACCAGGCATCGGCAGTGAAAGTGGGTGGAGCTAAAGGAAGTATGGCCTATTGGGAGCTGGGCCTATTGGGAAGGCGATCAATTGGGGTTGGGGGAGGACGGAGGGGTTGTGGATCCTGCTGCCACTCTGCACTGGGATTGGTGGCAAAGGGAGGGAGGGAGGGTGACGATCGGGGCTGGCCATCCAGGTGGGGGTTGGGGTGGGAGCGGTTGTGACTGCCCGAGGCGGTGATGATTTGAGAGAAGCAGTGATGCATGCATTGCCTTTTGTTTCAGTGTACTTCTGAAAGGGCAGCACAGCGGTTAGCACTGCTGTCTCATAGTGCAAGGGACCTGGGTTCGATTCCTGGCTTGGGTCACTGTGTGGGTCACAGTGTCAGGACTGTCGGGGACGGAGGGGTGTAGTTTCGGGGCTGCAGGCAGGGGGAATTCAGAAGATCAGGGTTGGCAAGGTGGCGGGTCGGGAAGATAAGGGGCTGGGCAAGAGTGAGATGACATTGGGGCTTGCCCGGGGTGGTCCAGGAAGCCAGTGATCAGGGGGTGGAAGGCCTCTGCCTGGCCAACAATGGGGGGTTGCAGGGCTGGCCTGCGATCAGGAGGCTGGCAGTGCAGGGCCACTGCACGTGCATGATCTCTGCTCTGACAGATTGCTGAGTCTCCAGATATGGTGTACAGAGTGTCAGAAATTCATTGTGGAAATCATGCTGGAAAAAGCCTGTGCAAGTTACTCCCATTTTCCCTCAAATTGTGGACTTAGAATTTTTTGGTAGAATCTCAATGCATATCTAGTGCAAATCCAAATATGTGACTGACACTTACAATCAGTTATGATGCAAGTGAACCTTTTCATGAGCTCTTTTAGATCATCCTCGTGGCAGAGGCAGGTGTGACTATATATTTCAGATCTGTGCCCTATACAAATACCAGTCTTCTAAGTAGCCAAAATGAACATGGCTTCCAGCTCATAACACCACTGATTCATTATGGTTTGATAAAATTAAAGAGAGTGAATGCTGTTTCTTCTTATTTGCATACACAAATGTCACAGGTTAGTTTATTTGTGAATGATCTATTTACTTGCAAGGAAGGAATGAAATTTGTGGCAGACTCAACCAACACATCTCTTAGTGACTTGCGATAGGGCATTATTAATACATAAGCATCCTGACATCATTCTTCCCTATATGTATAGGAACTGCTCACCCATTTTGGATCAATTAAGATTGTGTTGGTGATTTATATGTTTGGTCACTAAGGATGATGTGGCCTGAGTTGGAAATGTGTTTTTTGGTGGCAGGTCAACTGTTCAATCCATATAGAAATGTTCAAATTCCAATTCTCATCCCACACCTAGTGGTGCACTAAGGCAGACTTTCATCTGTTTCCATAGCTAGTAAGTCCTGGAACGGGCAGCTAATCTGTCACCAGAGGCTTATAACTTGAGGGGCATCACTCCACATCAAGCATAGCTAACTCAGAGTTCTCCCCTTCTTACCACCAGCCATTGGCATGTTGGAAGGATTTTGCATGTTGACACTGCAACCTGTTTGGCCACATTATGAAAGCACTTTCTTTGGCCATCAAGTTCTGAGGTGGGACATTATCCACTGCTCCACAGGACCTCCTTAATATAGAGATGTGAGGCGGAAGTCTGAGCCTGCGTTAGCTAGCAGTGGGAATGGTGACGTGGGTGGAAAATTTGGCAAGAATGAGGAAATCGTGGAAATTCTCCCCTGTTTTCTCACTGGAACTGACACTTTGGAGAAAATGTGAGAAATTTCCATCCATCATGTAATTTAAAATGGAAGTCTGAATAAGCCTTTGTGAGGGAAGGACGTGGAAATATCATGAGAATGGGTAGCAAAATTAGATTAGGGAAACTTCAGTTCAAGAGAAAGCACCAGCGTAGGCCCGGTGATCATTATGTGCTGTCAGTTCTGTAATAACACTTATCACTTCTGTAATAATGCTTAATTATCCTTGAGGTAGTTTGCCTAACATGGGCAGTGTTACAGAGCCTTACGCTTGATTCCCTGGCATTGGAGTGGAGCAGAGAATGAAGTTGACTTTCCAAGTGATACTGGAATTAAAATGTGCACTCCCAAATTCATATGCTTGTAGCTACCGGCTATTATTTTCATGTAAAGCTGAATATATTTATTCACCCAAACGATATATCAGCATTAAATAAAAATCGTTCAGGAAATCATGACAGTGTTACCATTTATGCACTGCTTTTCCTTTTTGTGCAATCACTAATGGTATGGCTGCAATCTGAGAAGCATTCATTACAATTATTTTAAAGCAAGCAAGAAGTAGAAGCACATTTTGTGTACAAATTACAGCTGGAATTTAGTGACAAAAATAAAACCTTTCAAATGAAACTATTTGGCTTAATGTGGCAGATGATTTTCTGTTTGTGGAAACTATATTAAAAAAATAACAGCACAAAATCTACTCAAGAATGTATATTTTTCCAATTAAAGCTCTCAACGAAACCAATAACTGCAGCCTGCCAATTTACAGAAGGTTGGCCACTATTTACTCTCTATTATTTTCATGGAGATAGCAGCAATGTTGTCATGGCCAGTCACATGATATTTAGTTTGAAGGCAGAAGTCAATACTCCCTTAGCAGCATACTTTCTGGTTCCAGCTGGTCTTGCAAGCAAACTCCTGAGTTCTAGACTGTGCTCACAAAGTCACACGGACATAATGGACTTAACCCTTTGAATAATATCATTGTATTTCTCTCCACTATTTCAGACACACTGGGGGGAATCTTCAGAAGAGATCTTCTGGAGAAACACATTGAAATTCTCTCCAGATTTTACGACATGCTTCCTGAAAAAAAAATCAAGGGGGTGTGTACATGCTGTCATACAGGGGGAGGGGCCTCAACATGCTAGCAAAACCTGGCTGTACTGAGATCAGGGTGCCATCTTTAAAGGACACCCCAATCATAACAGGAATAACCCTCCCCTCAGTGCACCACAGAGGTTTTAGGGGCTCTCCTCCCCACTCCCATTAGATGTCGGTACTTCTCCCCCAGAATCATCGGTCCCCTCCAAATTTCCCCACCACCCCCCCACCGATCATTGGCCCTTTCCCCTATTCATCAACCCCTTCCGCTCCCCGCTCACCACAACACCCCCCCCACCCCCGCCAACACTGCTGGAGCCAAAATTACTTTAATTTGATTTCCATTTTAATGAATCAACAACTTTCCAAAAGTTAATCCTTGGAACAGGAGAAACCTCAATTTTCCATCTAATCCTTAACCTCCTACCTGAGCTCCATATGCACGCTGGCACCTGGGCCCACATCTGGGTGGTGGGTGAGGGAACACTAAACATCCATGCTGGGCCCCAGGTAGGGGGTGGGGGGTGGTAATCTCTCCTGGGTTCTGGAAATGCCTTGTAGATGCTGTAAGCCACTGCCAATGCATGGCACCCACTTTAGCCAGTGAGTTATTTCAGTGCCTTGATTTTCACAATGCACTTAGAGCCTCCTCCACTGACATCAATGTGTAAGGTCCCACCGATGACCATCGGGGTAAGTAATTCCTGTTGGAGGCTAATCAGAGACAAATTTCTCAAAGGTGTGGGGTGAAATATCATCTATTGGTGCCAATAAAAGTGCCTTCAAAGTAAGTGATATTGTAAAAACCTGTGAATGTGAGATTTTAAAGTGCCTAAACATTCTATCTAACTAATGTTACCCTTCACCTATGCCATCTTTGTGCCTCTACAACTTCTTAACTTTACGTGGCCTTCCACTACACCTTGGTCTCCCCAGGAATTACATTGGAGGTGGCCAGATGGTTACTGCATCCCATGGCCTGTAATGCCCTTAGCGCTCATCCTCTGAAGCGCCTGGATCTTGCGACCCTGACCAGCTTCCAAATGTCTGGGACGTATCCGTGGCACACTTCATCCTTCTGCCCCTAAGATGCCCCGGTGTCAGGAAGTGGGGGGGTCAGAAAGTGTAGCCACAGCTGCAGTCTCCTGGGTGAAGGCCCTGGCATAGGCTCAAGCTCTTACTCTTCGCTCAGGCTTCCTGTGAGTCCTTAGGTAACTCCATGGGACAGTGGTGCTTCTGCAGTGAGCTCCAGAAGCTCCAGCGCCACCTGGTTCTGCCAGTCCTGCCAGTCATGCATCCTACCCATGGTGGTCGAGCCCTCTGCAATGGCCGACTGTCAGTGGCCACAGCAAGTGCCCTCTGACATTGGGCCAGACTCTGCTGCCCTTCAGCCATGACACTCTGTGACTGGGCCATGCTATCAAAGGCTACTTTCATAGTCTGCTGTGTCTCGACACTGTCCCACTGGGTCTCCTGCAAACTCTACAGCCTCTCAGCCATCACCTGCTGTGAATGGGCCTCATTCTCCAGGGCTTGCAGCCATAGCCTGCTGTGTCTCAGCACTGTCCCGCTGGTTTTCCTGCAAGATCTCGAACCTCTCAGCCATGACCCACAGAATCTCGAGAAGCCTGTTGAGGCACTCATCTGTGGCCTGTTGTGACTCGGCCATGGCCCTCTGGGACTCCGCCGTGGCCTGCTGTGTCTCAGCCATCGCTTGGAGCCTGCCACTCATGGTGAGGATCTCCTGCCCCCAGGCTTTCCACCGCAGACTCCGCCCCTGTGATGTTGGCCTGGGAACAACGCAAGACAGGCAATAGCTGGTCTGCCTGAAAGCTTTGGGAGTCCTCCCAACAGCCTTGCAGTTGATCCAATGTGGCCGTCAGCCCCTCCTGAATTCCCTGGCTCTGTTGCTGCATCTCCAGCAGCTAAGTGAGAAGTGATCTCAGAGGTCCAGCATGTAACATGGGGCCAGCTGAGTCCTCGCCTCCTGTCTTCCTGGAGGCCATTTTGTTCTGCACTGCCTGCCTGTCTGTCCACCCTTGGGGTTTTTATGGAGCTCTCCCTTGTTAGGGCAAATCAGCGGCAGGCAGTTTGGGTAAGCCATGTGCCCATTACAGCATTCCAGCGAGTTTAATGCAGTTTGCCTTATTACCATGGAGGGGAAGCCAAGTCAGTATTTGCAGATGTGCTGATGGAGTGCAGAGATGGATTTGTGTCTCTATGATGATCGGGGGCAGGGAAGAGAGAGGGTCATGTCAGGGCTGGGGGCGGGGTGATAAGGGGACCATGTGCAAAGGGTTCCAGGGGTGGGGTGTGGGGGTTGGGATAAGGGGGTCAGTAATGTTGTGGGGGTGGGGGGTCTCCAATGTCCATGGTGGGGGGGGTGGGGGGTTAAGTGGGAGACTGTAACTGGCTCGAGGGGGCTGGAAAGGTTTCTGGTTTTTTTTAGCATTTTCTGCGCATGTGTTGTTTATGGCTCCAATCTAAGCTGCTGGCTGCCTGGCAGATTGAGCCCCATCCACTGTCTCTGGAGGCTAGAAACGGTCATGTCCATATTTTCAAAGACTGATTGCATACGATTAGGCATGAAAACTCACCCAAAAAAACGGATCAGAAACTCCCCCATTTTCATGCAATCTGGACACTCAGAAAAATCTCATAAAATTCCACCCAATGTCTCCTTACGTGACCCTGCACCATACTTTGTTTATTGATGCTCCCTTGAATCAAACTGGGACATTTTATTATGTTGGAAGCACTATATAAATATAAGTTATTGGTTTTGTTTTGGAAATGTCTTAATATCTCATGCAATCCAAGTGCTGGAATTCTTGTACTGAAATGTGATTTGCAAGTTCATAATCATAGAGGCATACAGTGCAGAAAAGGCCCTTCAGCCCATCGAGTTTGCACTGACAATAACTACCACTAAAGTTGGGTAGTCCCATTTTCCACACTTGTCCCCATATCCTTGAATGTTACATTTCAAATGCTCATCCAAATACTTTTACAAATGTTGTAACATTTCCAGCCTCTGCCACCTTCCCAGATTCTCACCACTGTCTGAGTAAAAAGATTTTTTCTGAATCTCCTGCCCCCACCCCACCCAATGCCCCCTCATGATTGACTTCTCAACCAAGGGGAACAGCTGTTTCCTATTTGTCCTTCCCATATCCCTCGTAATCATGTTCCCCCCCTCAGCCTTCTCTGCTCTAAAGAAACCAATCCAAGCCTATCCAATCTCTCCTAATAGCACAAGTACCCTATCCCAGACAACATCCTGGTGAACCTCCTCTGTTTCAGATCCATCTCACCAAGTTTCCCTGAATTTCATGCACTTTCACCTACTCAGTCAGTCTCCCATGTGGGATCTTGTCAAAGTCCTCGCGAAAATCCGTATAAACTCCATCATCTACATTTCCCTCATCCACGCACTCAATCACTTTTTCAGAAAATTCTATCAAAGTTATTAGGCTGTGGCTTCCCTCCAACAAAGCCGTGCTGACTATCCCTAAAGAACCCATGCTTCCCAAGTGGAGGTTAATTCTCTCCTTTAGTATTTTCTCCAAAACTTTTCATTACGGACAAGTTGGGCTAATGAGTCTGTTTCCATGCTGTAAACCTATATATCATTGATGCGAGACTCACTGGTCTAAAATTCCCTGGTTCCTCTCTACCATCCTTCTTGAAAAGCGGAATCACTAGCCATCCTCCAGTCCTCCCATGGCCAGAGAGGAATTAAAAATTTGCATCAGGGTCCCTGCAATTTCCTTTCTTGACTCCAACAGCAGCCTGGGATGCAATTGTTCCGAGCCTGGGGATTTGCCAATTTTAAGCCCGTCAAAGCTTCTAATATCTCCTCACTTCCTATAACAAACAATGCAAATTCCTCACAGTTCCTTTCCGGAATTCTGAACCTATATCCTCCTCCTGAGTGAAGATCAATAAGAAGTAATCATTTAACACCCTTTCAATGTCCTGCGATATCATATCTAGATTATCCCGTTGGTCTCTAATGGGCCTACTCTTTCCCTGTTAACCTCTTCCCCTTGATATACTAGTAGAATATCTTAGGATTCTCTCTAATTTTATTTGCAAGTACTTTTTCATGCCCCCATTTTGCTCTTCTAATTGTTTTCTTAAGTTCCCTCTTGCACTTCCGATATTCCTCTGGGACTGCAGCTGAATTGCTCCCTATGGAGTTGCTAAAAGCCTTTCTCTTCTTCCTTATCCAGCCCTGAATTATGCCAGGTGTCAGGAAAGAACACGTCTGTGGCTATTTACATCTTTCTCAGATAAAATTTCAAATTGACGCTGAAGAACCATTTTTAATATAAGTGCTGCTTTTGATGTCTACCAGATAAAATGATTTCACTGTAGTGTAGTCCATTGTAAAGACATCATGCTATTTCAGAGGAGGTCAATTTGAGGACTACACATGTGCTGTTGATCTAAGTTCGTCTTCCAGTTCTTGCTTTTTAAGTGTCTTTCTGAGGAATGTGAATTCAGGTGGGAGGAACAGACATCAATGACCTGAGTCCACATAATTCCATCTTCCTAAGGTTATTTGCTGTAAAGGCTTAAATACATTCAGAACAAATTAGGAAGTAATTAAAAAGAAGGTTGCAATTTTATCTTCTGCTCATGGATTAGGAAAAAGAATTCTGTGATGATCATTGGCTGATGCGAACTTCAAAATCTGTAAATAAAGTTTGCAGAAATAATTCAGAACCAGAGATGCAAATGAGAAAGGAAAAATACAGGTGGAATAAACAACAGTCTAGTGGGGTGGAAAGAGCAATTGCAGTGTGTGCTCCTTCAGTGAAATTGGATCCACAGATGAATTGGAAAGAGAGGCAATGGCATTTGCAGGTTTGTAAGGTAGTCATCATTGTGAATACATCTCTCATTGATTACTGCATTGTATGAAGTAAGGGACAACTGAATTTGCATTGATAACTGGCTACTAGTGGATTGTCTCCAAACAACTGAATGTGAACCAGCCTCCCACCTATTGAGTCCACTACACTTCCCCCTGCCTTGGAAAAGCAGCCAGCATAATCAAGGGCCCCGGACATACTCTTTTCCACCTTCTTTCATTGGCAAAAAGATACAGATGTCTGAAGACATGTGCCAACCGACTCAAGAACAGCTTCTTCCCATGTGCCATCAGATTTTTTTGGATGGCACAGTGGTGCAGTGGTTAGCGCTGCTTCCTCACAGCACCAGGGACCCGGGTTCAATTCCGGCTTGGGTCACTGTCTGTGTGGAGTTTGCACGTCCACCTGTGTCTGTGTGGGTTTCTTCCGGGTGTTCCGGTTTCCTCTCACAGTCTGAAAGATGTGCTGATTAGGTGCAATGACCTGAATGGGTGCTGGATTGTGGTGACTAGGGGAGTTTCACAGTAACTTCATTGCAGTGTTAATGTAAGCCTTACTTGTGGCTAATAAACAAACTTCATACTTTGGAAAGGTCCAATCACACAGTAAGCTAATCTTTCTCTTTACCCTATCGGTAACTGCAACACAATACTCTGCACCCTATTCTTTCCTTCTCCCCTTTGTACTCTTTGAAACGGTGGGTAACCAGGGAGAGAGTTGGCCCACTCAAGGACAAGGGAGGGAATCTATGCGTGGAGCGAGAGGAAATGGGTGAGGCATTAAATGAGTACTTTGCGTCAGTATTCATCAAAAAGGATTTGGTAGATGTTGAGTCTGGGAAAGGATGTGTGGATAGTTTGAGTCATGTTGAGATCAAAAAGGACGAGTCATTGGGGTTCTTGAGAAACATTAAGGTGGATAAGTCCCCAGGGCCTGATGGGATATACCCTTGAATACTGAGAGAGGCAAGAGAAGAAATTGCTGGGGCCTTGAGAGAAATCTTTGTATCCTCACTGGTTACAGGGGAGGTCCCAGAGGATTTCAGTATAACCAATATTGTTCCTTTGTTTAAGAAGGGTAGCAAGAATAATCCAGGTAATTACAGGCCGGTGAGCCTTACATTAGTGGTAGGGAAATTATTGGAGAGGATTCTTCGAGGCAGGATTTATTCCCACTTGGAAATAAGCGGACGTATTAGTGACAGGCAACATAATTTTGTGAAGGGGAGGTCGTATCTCACAAACTTGATTGGGGTTTTTGAGGAAGTGACGACGATGATTGATGAGAGTAGGGCAGTGGATGTTGACAAGGTCCCTCATGGCAGATTGGTGCAGAAGGTGAAGTTGCATGGGATCAGAGGTGAGCTAGCAAGGTGGATACAAAACTGGCTTGGTCAAAGAAGACAGAGGGTAGCAGTGGAAGGGTATGTTTCTGAATGGAGTGCTGTGACAAGTGGTGTTCTTCAGCAATCAGTGCTAGGACCTTTGCTGTTTGTAATATATATAAATGACTTGGAGGAAAATGTGAATGGATTGATTAGTAAGTTTGCGGGTGACACAAAAGTTGGTGGATTTGCAAGTAGTGATGAGGACCATCAGAGGATACAGCAGGATATAGATCAGCTGGAAACTTGGGTGGAGAGGTGGCAGATGGAGTTTAATCTGGACAGATATGAGGTAATGCATTTTGGGAGGCTTAATACAGATAGGAAATATACATTAAATGGCAGAACCTTAAGAGAATTGATATGCAAAGGGATCTGGGTGTACAGGTCACTGAAAGTGGCAATGCAGGTGGAGAAGGTAGTCAAAAAGGCATGCAGCATGCTTGCCTTCATTGGCTGGGGCATTGAGTTTAAAAATTGGCAAGTCATGTTGCAGCTTCATAGAACCTTGGTTAGGCCGCACTTGGAATATAATGTTTAATTCTGGTCACCATACAACCAGAAGGATGTGGAGGCTTTGGAGAGGATGCAGAAAAGATTTACCAGGATGTTGCCTGGTATGGAGGGCATTAGCTATGAAGAGAGGTTGGAGATTTGTTGTCACTGGAGCGACGGAAGTTGAGGGGAGACCTGATAGAAGTCTACAAGATTATGAGAGGCATGGGCAGAGTGGATAGTCAGAAGCTTTTTCCCAGGGTGGATGAGTCAATTACTAAGGGGCATAGGTTTAAGGTGTGAAGGGCAAGGTTTAAAGGAGAGGTACGAGGCAGATTTTTTACGCAGAGGAGTCGGTGCCTGGAACTTGTTGCCGGGAGAGGCAGTGGAAGCAGATATGATAGTGACTTTTAAGGGGTGTCTTGACAAGTAGATGAATAGGTTGGGAATAGAGGGATATGGTCCTGGAAGGGTAGGGGGTTTTAGTTAAGTCAGATAGCATGGTCAGTGCAGGCTTGGAGGATCGAAGGGCCTGTTCCTGTGTTGTAATTTTCTTTGTTCTTTGTTTATAGCTGTGGGATTCTACGACCTCACTCAAGCGAGACCAGAAATTCATGCCCAAGATCCACAGACATTTCCATTATCCGCCTCCTCACCCATTACGGTTCCGTGGCAGGTGGGGCAGTAGAATCTGGCACCAGGGTTAGATGGGAAAGTGAAGTTGAGGTCAAAGATCTTTTTGAGCTACAGAGCAGGCACAAGAATGTGTGAGCCGACTCCAACTCCTTTTTGTTATGTCCTGAGATTGTAGAAGTGTTATAGAAATTAAAACTTTCTTTCAAATTTTTTTTATTAAATTGTTTTATATATTTAAACATCAAGAGCTTACATAAGACAAAGTAGCCAAAAGAATCATGCAGAAAAGAATGGAACTGTACAATGTACTTTTGTGAACCGCTGACTTTTACTTTTTGTGGTTTTTTTTTACAGATTGTTATGTACCTGGGGCAGGCCTCCAAAGACATCATCAAATGGCCTCGCCCGTTATCCCCACCAGTTGTAAAGTTGGAAACAAGAGTTGATGCGGAGTATGGTATGCCATCAACGCATGCTATGGCAGCAACCGCTATCTCCTTTACGTTCCTAATTGCTACAATATACAGATACAAGGTAGGAACTCTTCATTCTATTCCTGAAAGGATCTCATAAATATAAAACTGCATCAGAGGATACAGCAGGATACATTCAGTGACATGCAGCTTTAAGGTGAATTATAGGTTTCATTTTTTATTACTAAGCATCCCTGTGCTAGTTGTTAATACCTATCTATTTCCATAGTGTACTGACAAAATAGCCTTGCCGAGGTACAGACAGACACAGAATTACAAGCTAAAAGTTAGCAGCTTCTAATTCACAGCATTTGCTGATAGTTTCACAGTGGTGAGGGGTGCATTTAATGGGAAACCCCATTGATCAGAAGATCTCACCACTGGCCAATGGCAGGCTGCCTCCACAGAGAGGGTATGAGGAAATTCCCACCTGAAGAGCTCCTTTAAATGATGAAACTTAAATTATGTTCATATTCCCTGTTTCTGTTCCAATAATATCCATGTCTCAATCCATCTACATATACTTACTGATTATTTCATGTTAAAGAAAAAGTAAAAGTTAATTAATTATAAATCTGGAACAATTTTATTCAATCTAACCCTCCTTCAATAAAAAGCTATCTGAACTAAAAAGACTCTTTGACAAAAGCAAATTGTTAAATGCTGGTAGTAATGATTGGTTAAATTATGTTTATAGATTTATTAGTTTACTTACTAATCTAAATTTAATCAGACTTTGCACAGACAGTTTGTAACTAGATCTCACCACAGTGTCAGTTATTGATCAGTTGCTCTGTGAACACTTCTTTCTCCAAGAATCAGTGCAAAGCTATTTTCAGTTCTGGATGGCTTGCTTCCTTTTTCCATTTCTAGCCAGATAACTTCTTATCCCTGAACTGATTTCATGGTGAGGGTTATTCTGGAAATTCCTTACATGAGCCAGAGCTAGACGAATCTTCCAATCTTGCTTAAATCCTGACAAACTTGTCCTCTTCAATCCAAGCATGAACACCCACCTGCATTCTACACAGTGAACAAAATATTGGCTTTCTCTTTCTCTCTGCTCTGTCTCAATTTTTGACTGACCTGTCTGTAAGGCTCAGGGATATATTAAGAAAAAAACATGTAATCTGAGATTAGAATGGCTTGCTTTGGTCTATTACCTCTCTAAACCCACCCCCATGACAATGTCAACCACATGGGTCTTGCATCCAGGCAGAAATGCTGAGTAACTATCCTTTAGACTCCCAACTTCATTCTACCTTGGAATTAAATAGATAATTTAAAGTATAACTTTCTACTGAATCAAAATCACAAGGTTCTGCATTGAAGTCCCAGATCTGAGCACTGATATCAAGGCTGACACTCCAATGCAGTACTGAGGAAGTGCTAGACTGTCAGACCATCTTCAGATTAGGCATTAAACTGAGGACCCATCTGTTCTGTTGGAGAGATATAAAAGATCTCATGGCAGTACTTTGAAAAATAGCAGAGGAATTCTCCCAGTTTCCTGATCAGTATTCATTGCTCAATCACATCAACAAAATATCTAGCCATCATTGAGTTGATGTTTGTGGGACCTTGGCTTCTGTATTTCCTATATTACAAAGTGACTACAGTTCAAAAGCATTTAATTTGCTACGCAGAGCTTTGGTCACAAAACGCACTATATAAATACATGTCTTTTATATTTAATAAAGAGCTAACAAAACACTGCAAGCTGAATAAACCAATGCTGTTTAAAACAGCATAATATTTCTGAGTTGTTTCATATATCCCCAAAATTCAGCATCAAATTGTCTTCAAATGAAACACTGCAATTGTGAACTGGTTTTTTTTGAGTGAAATAAAATAGATTATGTTTTGTCTTTTGACTGACAGTTCCGACAAATAGAAATTTGTGAAAATTGGCATCTGGCTAAACAATGACTTGCACATTCTAAGGTCATTCATTTTTATCACGTCCACATCAGACTCTGCAGTCAGACTGCTTTGTAGCAGTGCTTACTTGGTGGTGCCAAAATACCATAAACTTGGAATGGCAGCTTGAAAACAGTTCTTTGTAAAGAATAGTAAATTGAGAAGGCTGGCTAACCATGAGTGCATGAAAATTAAAAATATTTCTTTACTGCAACATTTATGCAGAAAATGAATGCTTTAAGCTACACAAATGTCATTTGAGTCACATTACTTCTTGAACAAATTTAGTGAATATTTTCAAAGGATCAAATGATTGATAAAGTCCTTTAGATCATTCTTATTAATGGTGTTAACTGAATAAGTATTGCCGGAATAAATGTCAATAGCATCACAATGACCCCCATCAGCATAAGACCAGAAAAGGTCAGATAAAACAAAACTGAAAACTTATGAAGGAACCATTGAATATTTTTGTTGATCTCTTTAAAGCACAAGTCAATCTGCCTAAGTTTAGTCCAATAAATCTGTACTTAATATCTTTATCAGTCCTTAAGAAACAGTTAAGCAGTTGATATAATCAACTTTATGATTTAAACATATGAATCTGCCAATTTTTTTTACTAGCTCAGTACCTGATGGCAGTAGATAGCTTGCATAGCTATGTGTTTAGTCCATGTTAAATACTCTCCATACGTTATGTATTGTCTGTGCTGATTATATTTGCAGCAAAATTTGAGGTCTCTCTGGCCAAGGAAATAAATGCAAAAGAAACATCTTGACAGTTTGTCAGAAGAAGCAATGACATGTGTGGGAATGTATTGGCAATCTCACACTGGGTCTCAGAATAAAAATAGTCCCTATGCACCGCTCCAGGGACCACAAGAATTGTATGAATATATTTTTCCCATTAATGTTCTCCCTGGATTAAGTTCCTAAGCTGTTGCCTTAGGTGTTCTTGAACTGGCAACCAGGAATTGTGGCAGGGTGACCCATACAGCTTCACTCACTTATTGAGCAACCTTTAAAGAAAATGTATCCCA
This sequence comes from Carcharhinus amblyrhynchos, assembly GCF_965287045.1. Lineage (NCBI taxonomy): Eukaryota > Metazoa > Chordata > Chondrichthyes > Carcharhiniformes > Carcharhinidae > Carcharhinus > Carcharhinus amblyrhynchos. Next base: position 93,504,204 of record NC_137326.1, on the reverse strand, counting down.
TACTTGTCAAAGTGAACGTTTTATGCCTGATCTTGCTCATCTATGGCACAGTGCCAATTTCCACCATTCACAAAATGATAGCATCTATGACTTTTACCCTAGTGACAACGGTCAACATACTTTAGTTTCCTATATGTGTCATTTTAGCTTTTCTTAAATCAACAACTTTCTGTACAATGGAATTGCAGTAATTATGTTCTTTTTAAGGTCAGTTAACAGCATACACATCATATATACTAATTTGCTTATCAGACATTTGCCAAGTCCTCATGGTGTTACAAATTTATCCTTTGTGTTTTTTTACAACAATTTAATACCATAGTGGGATTTTTTAAAATTAATTTGTCCTCACATATAGTTATTATCATAATGTACTCCTATCAAACAGGGAGAGCTCATTTTTACAAATCATAGAATCCCTACAGTGCAGAAGGAGGCTTTTTGGCCCAACGAGTCTGCACCAACAACAATCCCACCCACCCCTATTCCTGCAATCCTAAATACTTAACATGCTAATCCCCCGACACTAGGGCATATTTTAATGTTGTATAGTTTATGTGTATTTTAATTTAATTTTAATTGGATCAGTTCTCTCGGTGAAATTTGCTGTACTGAATAATTAATCTATTCCATTAATAGTGACTTGATTTGCTCGATTTACAGTATTCAGTTGCATTTGGACTAATGGCTGCAACGGTGCTGTCTGCTCTGGTCTCACTCAGTAGGCTCTATACAGGAATGCATACTGTGCTGGTAAGAGATCAATTCCCTTTATTACTAAGTTAGCTCCAATTAAAAATAACTAACAGAAGCACAGAAGACCAGATGATATTATACATCAATCATCCAAAGGTATTCAGTATTTAGGAAGGATAAATAACAAGGTAAAGGTGATAAAGTTGCTTTGATTAAAGAGGAAATTAACACAATTGTAAGGAATCATGTTAGCGCTGACAATGTGGAAGCAAATTCAATAGGATCTGCTTTGAGAGCTTGAAGCATGTTAACTGCTCTGGAAGTGGCAGGATGAGTCCTTCAATGGGCACTAAATGTCCATTTAAGGGTCTGAATTAGTGTCAGAGCAATTGGGAAGGCAGCCTCCCACTTTCAAATTCACCTGAGTGGAGGACATTTATTCCTGTTCATTGTGAAGCAAGGACACCATCTCTTGCCAAATAGCATCAATGCTTAACATCTATGGTCACACAAGGAGGATAAGTAATTTAACAGGACTACTAGAATCATGACATTATGATCTAAGAAGTGTCAGTACCTCTAAGATGCAAGAGGAATGAAGTTCAGGATCAAAATGTTAGGTTTTGACCCGAGTGATTGCTAACTCAATCTTTTCAAACAGGTATTTTTTCAATTGATGGATTCAGATTTGATAAATAGGTTAATCTTCCACTGGAACATAAATAAGTTTGTTCTTAACTTGTGGTACATGTATGATGTTGCACCATTAACACCACAAACACCATTGGTTCACATGTCAGCTAGCAGTTTTGAGTATCATGACTACAAATTAGTTATTACAGTCTTTCCTAAACATGAAAATTAACAAATTATCAAATTATTGCTCATTTTAGTTGCCAGGATTTTATTGCAGTCCATACCCAACAATTCAGAAAGAGTGTTAACTTTTTATTGGGTTTTTCAAAGATATACTACTGAACTACTTTAATAATAGTTTACTGTCAATGTATGCTAATTCTGTGTACATCAATTTTCAGGATGTGATCTGTGGAGTCCTGATTACTGCAGTGCTTATGGCTCTTACATATCCTTTCTGGAACATTCTTGACAATTTTCAGTTAACCAGTCCTCTAACTCCCATCATTGCAATTGTTCTGCCCTTTCTCATGAGTTATAACTATCCAGAATTAGACCATTACAGCCCAACCAGAGGGGACACCACCATTATCCTGGGTGTTGCATCAGGATGCATAGTTGGATTTTGGATGAACTATCAATATGGTCGAACATATGAACCTACAGGATCTCTCCCATTTGAAATACCATCCATAACCGTGGAAGTTGTGTCGTTGGCCATTGCACGCTTTCTCATTGGAATTGTTGTTATTGTCGCTACTCGCCAAGTTGTCAAAACTATTTCCCTTAAAGTACTGTATGCTTGGTTTGATGTTGCAGGACATGATATGGAAGCTAAGAAAAGATTGAAGATTGAAGTACCATATAAATTTGCAACATATTCATCTATTGGCTTCAGTGCAACAGTCATAGTGCCTTTGCTGCATCAATTACTTAAACTATGAGGATTGCTAGTGGATAGTTTCTCTACAAATTCATATGGGTCTGAGATGCATTTAATGTGTTGATGAGGACCTACTGGAAATAAATTTCCTGCAAACACTACCAAGACTCAGTTTCCTATTTATATCCTTTAGAATTGTTGAAGATAGATTAGTACTATAGTACCCGCAGAAAGCGACTGGCCCGGATGGACTACCTGGATGAGCACTCCAGCTGCGCGGATCAGCTGGCGGAGGTCTTCACAGACATCTTCAGCCTCTCTTTACAAAAATCTGAGGCCCCTATCTGCTTCAAGAGGACAACCATCATCCCGGTACCTAAGAAAAAGCAACCGTGTGCCTTAATGACTATCAGCCAGTGGCTCTGACATCCATCATTATGAAGTGCTTCAAAAGGCTACTCATGGCACGAATCAATTCCAGTCTCCCGAACTACCTGGATCCACTACAGTTTGCTTACAGCCACAACAGGTCCACAGCAGACACCATCTCCCTGCACTGCACTCAACCCTGGAACACCAAGACAAGGACACTTATGTCAGACTCTTATTTATTGACTACAGCTCAGCCTTCAACACCATTATTCCCATGAAACTCATCTCCAAACTCCATGGCCTGGGCCTTGGCACCTCCCTCTGTGACTAAATCCTGAGCTTCCTAACTCACAGACCACAATTAGTAAGGATAGGCAACAACACCTCCTCCACAATCATCCTCAACACCAGTGCCCCACAAGGCTGTGTCCTCAGCCCTCTACTGTACTCCTTATACTGTGACTGTGTGGCCAAATTCCCCTCTAATTCGATTTTCAAGTTTGCTGACGACACCACCGTAGTGGGTCGGATCTCAAACAATGATGAGTCAGAATACAGGAATGAGATAGAGAATCTGGTGAACTGGTGCAGCAACAATAATCTCTCCCTCAATGTCAACAAAATGAAGAAGATTGTCATCGACTTCAGGAAGCATAAAGGAGAATATGCCCCTGTCTATGTCAACCGGAATGAAGTAGAAAGGGTCAACAGATTCAAGTTTTTGGGTGTCCAGATCACTAACAATCTATCCTGGCCCCCATGCTGACATCATAGTTAAGAAAGCCCACCAATGTCTCTACTTTCTCAGAAAATTCAGGAAATTTGGCATGTCAGCTACGACTTTCACCAGCTTTTACAGATGCACCATAGAAAGCATTCCTTCTCGTTGTATCATAGCTTGGTAGGCTCCTGCTTTGCCCAAGACTACAAGGAGCTATAAAAGATCTGGAATGTAGCCCAGTCAATCACGCAAACCAGCATCCTATCCATTGACTCTGTCTACACTTCCCGCTGCCTCCGCAAAGCAGCCAGCAAAATTAAGGACCCCATGCACCCTGGACATTCTCTCTTTCGCCTTCTCCCATCAGGAAAGAGATACAAAAGTCTGAGGTCACATACCAACTGACTCAAGAACAGCTTCTTCCCAGCTGCTGTCAAACTTTTGAATGGAGTTGCCTTGCATTAAGTTGATCTTTCTCTACACCCTAGCAATGACTATAACACTACATTCTGCACTCTCTCGATTCCTTCTCTATGAATGGTATGCTTTGTCAGTATAGCACACAAGAAACAATATTTTTCACTGTATGTTAATACATGTGACAATAATAAATCAAATCAAATCAAATCTTCCACTTAGCAGGACATCTACACAAGACAAGCTAACAGCCAAGGGAAGCAACAATGTATGCTGCATGAGATGAGGTTGTTGATTGGTTGGCAAGTGGATTCTGACTGGTGGAGGCATTTCCATATTGAACTGATAACTCCCAAGCTTTTATTTCAAATACAAACCAGACAGACCAACTCTGATTGTTCAAGGCATTGCCATGATGAATGAACTAGGGAATGGCTGCTCCCAAGCTTTCATTTAGCTGGAAGAAGTGCAATGCATGGACATACTCCTTCTGTCTGCAAAGAACTGGGCCCTATGCATGAGTATCTGTGACTTCTGGCATGTGTAAATGAACCACAAGTTAGGTAGAAGCCACACAGTCAGAAATTTACAGCATGGAAACAGGCCCTTTGGCCCAACTTGTCCATAGCACCCTTTCTTTTTAAACCCTTAATTTAGTCCCAATTGCTTGCATTTGGCCCATATCCCTTTATATCCATCTTACCCCTGTAACTGTCTAAATGCTTTTTAAAAGACAAAATTGTACTAGCCTCTACTACTACCTCTGGCAGCTTGTTCCAGATACTCACCACCCTCTATGTGAAAAAAATGCCCCTCAGGACACTTTTGTATCTCTTCCCTCTCACCTTAAACCTATGCCCTCTAGTTTTAGACTCCCCTACATTCACATAAGGATCTGTTCATTTGTCATGGCAATGCCTTAACCATTCAGAGTCCATTTGCCAATGAATCAGCACTCTCTTCTTATGCAGTATGAATTATTGTTCGCTTGACTTTTGGTTTATCTTATGTTGCTGTCCTGTATGATGAAAAGATTTGAAAGCATATGTCTTTTTTACCCAGTGGTACTTAAGTTCTGTATGACAAACAACTATAACTATTCTTTGTGAGTATATGAAATTGTCCAGTTGTTTACTGGGTCTCCTGGATTTGTCCTATTGCTAGCCAAGAGTGTGTGTGGGTGATCTATTCTCAGTGCAACAGTGCAGTGAATGAAACGTTTAAATGTGCAAGGGAGACCTGGAATAATGCCTCCTTTTGTTTTCCTTCTCCTGGTCTCCAGTTTTCAGCTTCCCAACTGTAATATGTTGGAGTTGAGGGATCATAGGGATGAACCCACATTTCATCACTCTTCAATACTACATACTGTCGCTTCAGTGTACTTCCCAGGATAGCCAGGACAGCTTTACAACAGATTTCCTATTTAAGTGTACTGCATGAACCACTTTCTTGGAGGCATTGGTTCAGGAATATCTGCATCAGGAAAAAGAGATCTTTTAAACCAACCTTTCATGCCAATTTCTAACTAAAAGCTAATAACATTAGTTTTGATTAGTAATGAGCTATACCCTAAAATATTCAATCTTTTCAAAAAGGCCTTTTTGGAAAAAAAAGGATTCAGATTTAATGAACAGGTTAATCTTCCATTGGAACATAAATAAATATGTTATTAACTTGTGATACATGCCTGATGTTGCACCATTAGAACCACTAATACTGTTGGTTCATATGTCAGAAGAGGTTTTGAGTGTCATGACTGCAAATTAATTGTGGCAATCTTATCCAAACATGAAAATTAACAAATTATCAGTGTCCTTAAATATCCACTATCTTCACCGCTGGCTCACCATGGATATAGTACATCGACAAGATGTACTCCAGCAACTTGGCGAGGCTTCTTCCAAACACACAAACCTCTGGCACCTAGATGATCAAGGGCAGCAGGTCCATGGAAACAGTACCACTTTTAAATTCCCCTCCAAGTCATACACCATCTGACTTGGATTTATCTTATCGTTCCTTCATTGTTATTAGGTTACAATCCTGGAACTCTCTACCCTGCAGGCCTTTCACTACACCTATTCTACACAGGCTTCCACAATTCAAGTGGTTCACTTTCTCAAGTATCATTAAAAATGGAAATAAATGTTTTTCTTTCCTGTGACACCCAAACTCTTGAACAATTTTTTAAAAAGTTCTATCCATTCCATGAATAATTTATTTTAACTTCTGACCATGTTCTGAGTATGTATTGTACTGATAATTTAGTCATAATAGCTGCATTTCTGTAGCACCTTGAGCATTTCTGTAACACGTTTCACAGTGTTTCAGTCACAAGGAAAAAATAGGCACTGTTGGATGTGAAGGTGGAGAAACAGTGAAATCATCATCCATTTATTATTGGTCAGTCATAACTAAGCAGAGGTGTAGCAATTAGATTGTGAATGCAGCATACTCTGGAAAATGTTATTTGAAACAAATATGTAAAACTTCCGTCAATAAAGAGTACCCAACTTCAGCCTTACTTTCTTCTTCAAAGTCCCTGAACATGCTGTTGCCTCCAAAGTTTATGCCTATCTATTGCAGAACTCTATGCTTGAAACTCTTCAGTCTGATTTCCTCCTCTTCCACTGTGTCGAACCAACTCCTACCTTTCTTAAGTGTCATAGAAGTCTGAAAATGAAGTGTTCATTTTTGGGTGAGTTTGGCACTGCAATCTTCCCAGTTGGGGCAATGGGTTGGGTGGTGGGGGGGGATGGGAATGGGGGAGTTGGGGTGTGGGCGTAGAGCCTAAATATGCTAGTGAAGCCAGCTTCAGACTGCTCAGGATGCCACTGTGCACATTGCCTTCATCTCTTAATGAACTGGGAGACTCCTCCCATCCCACCCCACTGACATCAGGCCCAGCATCCCCCCAATCATCAGCGGCATGTTCACTCCCGACGCTAACACAGGCTGCCAGCATCAGGCATCAGGACCCTCCTGATAAATACCCTGATGGAGCCCCCCACCTTGCATAGCCCCTCTTGCATAGCCTCCCTTGTGCAGTGCCCACTCCTTTGCTGAGCCCCCACTTTGCAGAGCTTCTTTTGCATAAGCACCCTGTCATTGTGCATACCCGCATCCCAATCAAAATCACACCGTCACACTGGCCCAGCCATAATTAGGCCACAGACCCCTGGTGCTGCCCGGCACAATTGTGGTCCCAAATGGGCATTGTGAGAGTGCCCAGGTGGGCAGTGTCATGGTGCTAGGTGAGCACTGCCAGGTTGCCATTGCCCAGCTATGCCTCCAATCACATGGGAGCTTCAATTGTCTCAATGGCATGGCTATGGTGCCTGGTCTCCTTTGGTGGAGACGAGCAGTGATTCTCACTGGCATGAGTTCTCCCATCGAGTTACATGAGATAATGTAATACTGCCTATGTCCTAATTTGCACCAAATCCAATTCAACAATCACCCTTGTCCTCACTGTCTACATGTGTTCCTGGTAAAGCACCACCTCGACTTTAAAATTTTCATCCTTGTTTTCAAATCACTTCATGGTCTGGTCCCTCTCTATCTCTGTAAGGTCTTGCAGCCTCACGACTCTCCAAGATGTCTGCACTCCTCTAATTCCAGCTCTTGAGCATCTCTGATTATTTTGCTCATCTATTGGTGGCCATATCTTCAGCTGCCTAGACCTAAGCATTGGAATTGACTCCCCAACCCTCTCTGCCTTTCTACCTCACTTTCCTCCTTTAAGATACTCTTTAAAACCTATCTTTTTGACTAAGCTTGTCAAACCATCACAGCCAAAAGACTCTAAGTCATATTTTTTGTTTTATACTGTCTCTGTGAAGCACCATGGGATGTTTAACATATGTTGCTACATAAAAATAAGTTGTTGCAGACTGTTGCAGACCCTATTTAAAATGGGAAGAATTGCAATGTAAAACCATCAACAAATACCACCGCACAAGTTGCTGAAATGATATGTAGGGCTCTTATGACGGTAGATATCGAATGCATGAAAGAAATCCTTGGCAACTTTACAGTGAACTATAACCTAGATGATCTCACCAATAATTATTCTAATATACACTGAAATAATGACCTGCAATTTTTTTTCTTATCTATTTATAATTACTTTCTTGAGATATATCCTGGAATTTGTACCCTTAATCACAACAGATTAGTAAAAGCACTGTGATTTTCAGAAACAATAAAGTTATTTTTACAAGTGATTCCTCTCTTTTGGAATGAGGTGGATGTTGATTTATTATTTAAACTGTACAATAAACACTCAGGCAAATTACTGTGAGTTAGAGCCTGATTAAGGCCAGAATTTTGTGGTTTTGCACACCCTGCCACCACTGCGAGCAAGAATGGAGAATTTTGGCACTCAGCCAAATCCCCATTCATGGCAGCGGGACTGGAGAATCCCAGCTGCAGATGAGATCAGAGAATTGAATAAATTGAAAAGAAGTTGTATGAGGGAGAAATTCAACAGTATTCTGCTATTTTTGGGTATAAAATTTAACATTGTTGGGGACAATGTTTGATTGTGATGTCCAAGTTCAAATTCCTTCCTCCTTACCATCCAATACCCCAAATATTTCTTTTAGGTATAGCAGCTTTTCACTCGCACCTCATTCAATTTGGTCAGCTGCAATCACAGCTCCTAATGTATTCTCCTTTATAGCAGGGAGACTAAATGAACAACTTCAGACATATTGACCCACTTTATAAATACGATTTCTTTTATCCGAATGCATCATCCCACCACTACCACCGCCCCCACTGCCCCCTCTGCCCCACCAATCCCACCACAACTACCACCACCACCATCTTCCCCACAGGACCATCTGTCACTTGTTGAGTTTTGCTTTGACTAAGTGCTGAACTTTGTTCAGCTATTAACACACTCTGGTATTTCACTTTTAATTGAGGATCAGCTTCGATCTTTAATGCTACCATTAATACACCCATTGTCTTGTGCCCATGACATCTTTGTCAAATCTCTCCTTGCTGTCATGTATTTCTCATCTTTAGATTTTGTTTCACCTGTTCCATCCCATCTTAAGTAGTATCAGATCCATCACATTTCTCCCTCTCAACTCTAAAGAGGAAACATATAGAGTTAAAACATTAATTCAGTTCCTCTCTCCACTAATGCTGCCAGACCTGCTGAGTTTTCCCATGATTTCCAGCATCCACAGTATTTTGTTTTTATTATTCCCCCAGCTATCATGTTGGGTCAGATAGTCATCCCTGCCCTAAGCAGTGTGACCTTTATTGAAACTAGGCTCTATTGCCCATTGGAAGACCCTTCACCTGAGTTGAACATTGGGAGTGCTGAACATATGGATTCTTACCCTCACCTGGAACAGTGAATGAGCAAGTTGTATCATTAGGAACTGGGGAAAATTAAGATTAAAAAATGAAATTGGGATAACATTACAAGGGGCATTGATAAGGGCAGCTATTTGAAGGGGGTTTGATATGCAAATTAGCATAGCAGTGAGAAAAGCAGGTGTTTACCAGTGTGATTAGGGGTAAACAATGGGATGTAGAGGTAACTTCGAAGTGAAGAGATAAAGGAATTGGCACATATGCTAAATGCTGGGTCCACAGAGTAGTTAACATCAAAGGAAAAGAATTATATATCCATAGCACGGTAACTGGAGAAAGGGCTACAGTAGCAGCCGCTATCATCACAGTCACACCCAGCTGCAGAAAACAATCCCCAGATAATAAGTTATTGCAAAAAGGGCAGCCGGTTAAAATCCAAAACCAAACAGAGATCATTGCGCCTTCACTGAAACTGAAGATGATTGTCCCAAATGTGGATAAATAACATGTGCATGGTAACTATCTGCTGGATTTAGCTCATAGAATTGTATAGCAGTGGATGTTAATTGGGAACAAGGACGTCTCAGAGTTTGGGAAACATAGGTAGTTGGGGACAAAGGAGTAACTTCGTGTAATACTGTGTGTATAGCCATCAGTGTAGTTAGATGTACTGTTGTATCATAATCCTTCTTGTTGTGTGCTGTTCTTTTAAATTAATAAATATCCTTTATTAATTAATCACAAAGTGAATCTCTCCTCCCTGATTTATATATCTTTTCTCACAGTATACCAAATTGGAAATACACATCACTAAAAACTGGTGTCCCATGTTACCTTTCTGGTTTTGGGATGCCCTCACGTTTGACATTATTAATAATATCAAATTGACTCTGGTTTCTGGTGAAAGAAAAACATAAAATGCTGGATAAACTCAGCAGGTTTGGACTGTGAGCTTCCCCTACCATCTTGACCTTCTCCATCCCACCCTTCGTACATTGTTATCTGGCTCTCCTAGCTTGTCCCAGCTCAACCCCACCTCTCCCTCACATTGCCACCATCCCTCGTTCAGTTTTGCTCCACCTCAGACTGGTACCCTAGCTTTGCCACTATTAAAACCCTTCATGTCTCTAACAACACCATTAACAGCCTCTTTGTGTCATGTCCACGAGATATTTGTCACCTCCTTGGCTCCGATGTATCACTGACTTCCCATTCTGCCCCACTTCCCTCTTCTAATATGTTATTCATCACATTTCTTTCCTTTTTCATTTCTGGAGAAGGGTCATATGAACTCAAAATGTTAACTCTGTATCTCTCACCGCAGGAGCTGGAAGACCTGAGTTTATCCAGCATTTTCTGTTTTTATTCTATTATTTCAGATTTCCAGCATCTTTTATTTAAATCTCTGCTGAGTCTTCTTAGATTATTAGTGGGCCTATAGCTTTTCTTATGGCTGTTTTGGCAGCCACATCTTGAAGTCAACTGAGTTTTCGGAGTTCCAGCATTATTTCATTGCAGATTGGTGTAATATGTGTTATTGAGGGTGGAGGATAAACGACAAGGATGCAGGGGTCTGCAGAAGGCAAAGGAGAGGAAGTCTTATCCCAGGCAGCTCTTTGACAATAAAATTTCCTACAACAATTGGACTGAGAAGATGGCTGTCTAGTAACGAGCTATGCCACCTACTGTAGCCCAGCAACAGGTCATTGCACATCATTGTTTGTGGCTGAAAGGTCACTGTGCCTTCAATTTCTGGGGCAACCAAATTTTCTCCAGGTAATATTGGTAATATCATTAGTGCATAATATACATTACCTTCTTCAAAAAGTACAACTAATTTATCCTCTTTCCAATAATTACAGCTAAAGAGGCAAGAGCTTTGGGCTCAGCAGAAATTCACACTTTCCAAGGCGTTATTGATTGCATGGAGCCTGCAAGGTGACTTGCACAGACTCAGTCTATTTGTGAACAAAAAAAACTTCCAATCCAAAAAATGCAGCTGGCGTGCAACCACAGACAATTGCGTAGCTTTCTGACAGTAGCTGTAAAACTTTTATCCTTTGCCAGTTCCTAATTTAATTTGCTGTACCTGCAAACTAACTTCTTTATGATTCATGTACCAGGACACTGTACCTTGGAGTTCTGCAACCTCTCTCCACTTAAATAAAATGCTACTTTTCTATCCCTGCTGCCAAAGTGGATAAGTTCATGGAGGCCCTGATGCTGATCAAGGAAATTGGAGGAGGATGCATGTCCACTCCCCTCCATTGGCTCTGGGTTCAGTCACTGTAGGGATTATCTCTGAGCTACCCATGGCAGCGATAGATTTGTCAGTTGGGAATGATTTTGCTGGCTATAAGATGGCGGCAGTCCATAATCCTAAAGTAACCAAGTGGAAAAGGGGAAACGGAGCGCCTATAGGAGGAAGTTCCGGGGATTTTTCCCAATCACGTAACAACCTAGTCCCAAGCCAGACGGACAAATTTAGACATGTTGTCAGCATTCCAGCTGGATGAACCAACAGGTCTTGCTAGCTAAAACCTTCTTTGGAAAGCTGTTTTATGGAGAGGACTTGATCAGTTGAGCCTTCTTAGTTAACGCACATAAGGCTTACCCTGAATTAAAGTGCATAACTCAGAATACCTAATTTAAGCCAGAAGTCACCTAGCTTTTACTTGCAAGATGGGGTAGTAATGTGCTGGTGGAAAACCCTGGGGAGATCCGCAGATGAGGAGTGAATGGTGCTCCACAAGACTGTAATGTCCCCAAAATTTTGTAGGGAAACCTTATGAACTCCCCATGTTATTCCACTGGTCAGACATCTGGGTACCTGCAAAACCTTAGCCTGCCTCAGCAGGTGATTTTTCTGGTTTCACCTCTGGTTGCATATTGCAAAACCTGCCACCAGCTGATCTCAACTGGCATTTGAACCCTTTAATCAAATACTGACTGTGTAGGGCTGATACCCAAAACCAAGACAGACTATCAGAACATCCTTACCACAATGTACCTAGCCACCCAATTCCCTGAGGGCAGTCTCCTCAAAATGAGCACAGCAAAAGGGTCACCTAGTCCTTTACCTAATGGTGTTTTCTAAAAGAGATCCATTCAGATTAGGGGATAGATTCCATGTCCTGTGTGTTTCAGGAGGTTGTCCACAATCTGGGAATAACCCATTTTAAATCATAAGCCTACCCCACCTCCCCCCACCCCCCACAAGGGTACACCAAGGTGGGGGTAAGAGCAATATCCCCAAACCCTGATAATAATGGATCAGATTCATTGCCTACAGTACTCACATGACTGATTACCACAAGGGACACTAACCAGTCCACAAGTTTGAATCACACAAGGCGTTAGCCCTTTCTGAAATGACTAAAATACATTTCTGGAGCCCAGGGAGGACACCACGTCCTGGGAACAACTCTGTACTATTTAATAGCAGCCCTCCCCCCGACTCCATCTTAAAAAGACAGGCAGGTCCAAATGGTACAGCCAATACCAAAGGATTCTTGCAGGGCCAAAAAGGATCAATAAGGTCGATTATTTGATCCACACCAATGAAGAGCCATAATTTCATAATATGTTAAGAAATGTCACAGCCAAGGGACCAGTCAACTAGGTTTCCCAGAGGGTAAAGGACTGCCAGCATGAGTTAGACAAAGAGGAGGGACTGGAGTACTGCCAAGTTGAACCTCTGACTGTAAAGCTGGCAAACATTGAAATTCTGGAAAATCGAAATGCCCAATTAACTTGTGTAACAGAAGAGGAGTGGAAGGATTAGGATGCTTTGCTCAAGGAATTTAAAGAAATCTGTTGGGGTCAACCAGCATGTATCCCACTAACAGAATATGATGTGGACATAAGAGATGCCCCACCAATAAAGCAAAATCCCTACTGACTGACCCTGACTGAAATCAAATACATGCTAGATAAGTGATAGATATCGGCACAGTAGCTCAGTGGTTAGCACTGCTGCTTCACAGCTCCAGGGATTTGGGTTCAATTCCCTGCTTGGGTCACTGTCTGTGTGGAGTTTGCACATTCTCTTTGTATCTGCATGGGTTTTCTCTGGGTGCTCCGGTTTCCTCCCACAGTCCAAAGATGTGCAGGTTAGGTTGATTGGCCATGCTTAAAAGTTGCCCTTAGTGTGCTGAGAGGCATAGGTTAGAGGGATTAGTGCGTAAATATGTAGAGATACGGGGATAGGGCCTGGGTGGGCTTATGGTCAGTGCAGACTCGATGGGCTGAACGGCCTGTTTCTGTACTGTAAGGTTTCTATGATTCCTATAATGATTTACTGTAAGGTTTCTATGATTTCTATAATAATGTATCGAGCCCAGCCAAGGCATGTTGGAGCTCCCCCAATAAATGCATTGATCAGTGGAAGGAAAATGCAATGACCTGATCACTCGCTATCTAACCTCTTGCATTGAGGATTGTGTAGATAATGGGGGAAGGAAGGTCACTGCCTCGCTCAGTAAAATTGACCTTTTGAAAGGGCATTGGCAAGCAATAGTGCTAGGAGAATTCCTTCTCCAGTTAACTCTGGAATTAAAAACTAGGTGGCTATTTTGTTTCTTGTTTATATATCCAATTCAATCCAATAAGGTCTAATTCAAAGTTTCAACAAGTGAGATTTCCAGATCCAAGCTGACAGGCAAGCCTCTCACTTCCTGTCCTGGGCTTCATTTACATGATCCAAGCTGATTGGAGCAGGCATTGCACCTCCTCCAAGGCTTGATCTTATTTGTATCTTAGCGAAAAGGCTGAGATGCCGCTTTTAAAAATTCCTTCAAATGAAGCTAAAATGTAATCTAATGACTTCAACCAACAGCATGTCGTTACTACACTTGATGTTAGCCAAAAGGCCAAGAAGCAATTCTCAAGAACAAACCTAAATAAACATCTGAAGGATTCCATAGTTGAGAAACACTGGAATCTTTGTGAGCACCCCAACATGTTAAGGTCACTGTTCGCAATGGGCACCAAGATACCCTAATATACACAGATAGAACCCATTAAAGTTCCTAGAAACATTTAAAATGGCCAATGACAGATTGTTTTCATGGAGCTTACTCTTACAGCTTTTCAACCAGCGATTAGGTAGATTTCTATAAAGCATGTCTTTGCTGACATATTATCCAGAGTGCAGGCCAGCAAGGGAATGCAACAAATAGGGAAAACTGCAGTACTGGATTACCTATGTGAATATCAGAATATATGTATATATATTTTCCCTTTTTCCACAGCCCTCATGTGGCGGAGTGTTGTTGGAGCTGCACTCATCCAGGCAACTGGAGAGTATTCCATCGTGCACCTGACTTGTGCAGTGTAAATTGTGGACAGGCTTTTGGTGGGTGGGAGGTGTTGAAGATGGTTGGGCCTAAAACACTCTCCTTAAAAATTCCTGCACTGATGCCCTGAAACTGAGATAGCTGACCCCCAACAATCACAACCATCTTCCTTTCTGGTAGGTATGACTCCAACCAGCAGAGAGTTCCCCCGCCCCCGCCCCCACCCCCACCCCCACCCCCCAATTCTCATTGACTCCAGTTTTGCAAGGGCTCCTTGATGTCACTCAGTCAAATGCAGCCTTGCTATCAGGGATAGTGATTCTCACCTTACCTCTAGAGTTCAGCTCTTCTGTCCATTTTTTCATGCATAGGATGTGGATGTTGCTAGTTAGGTCATCATTCATAGCCCATCCCTAATTGCCCTTGAACTAAGTGGTTTACCAGCCCATTTCGGAGGGCATTAAGAGTTAACCACATTTCTGTGGATCTGGAGTCATATGTAGGCCAGACCAGTGTCGCCAAAGGACATTAGTGAACCAGATAGGTTTTGACAACAATTGACAATGGTTGCATGGTCATCGTTTAAACTTTAATTCCAGATTTTTATTGAATTCATGTTTATAGTTTGAGCCAAGGCTGTAATGTGGGCAGGAACTGAATGGCCCTGGTAGCATCCAAACTGAGCATCAATGAGGAGGTTATTGATAAGCAAGTGCCATTTGATTCATTGTCGATGACTCTTCCATCACTTGATTCAGAGTAGAATGACGGGGTGGTAACTGGTTGGATGGGATTTGTCCTTTTTTTATATGCAGGACATACCGGGGCCTTTTTCACATTGTCAGGTAGATACCAGTGTTGTTGGTGTACTGGGATAGTTTGGTTGGGGGCATGGAAACTTCTGGAGCACAAATCTTTCATACTATTGCTGGAATAGTGTTGGGATTCATAGCTATTGCATTATCCAGTGCCTTCTTGCCTTTTCTTGATATCACATGAAGTGAATTCATTTGGTTGAAGACTGGCATCTATAATGCTGGGGCCCTCTGGAGGGAGCTGAGATGGATTATTCACTTGTTAAAAGTTATTGCAAATGCTTCAGTTTTACCTTTCGCACTGGTATGCTAGGCTCCTCCATCTTTGAGTGAGTTGTTTTAATTGCCCACCATCATTCAGAGCTAAATGTGACAGGGCTGTAGAACTTAGATCTGATTTGTTGATTGTAGGATCGCTTAGTTTTATCATTTACTGTTTATGTTGCTTGCCATCTAAGCAGTCATGTGTTGTAGCTTCACCAAGCTGACACTTCAATTTAGATAGGCCTAGTGCTGCCCTGCCCTGCCCTCCTGCATTCTTCACTGAACCAGAAAAATCCCATTGGCAATGGCAGAACCAGAGAATCCTGCTGCCAGTGAACAGCGCACCACCTCCCACTGCTGAAAACACATGGCTGAGGTGGAAAATTCCTCCCAATGTCTCTTTTTGATGGCCCTTTCCTGATTTCTAAAACACTCTCAAGCTTCAGACTTTCTACTATTTTTTGCAACCTTATAAGCCTCTTCTTTTAATTTATCCTCAACTTCCTGAAGTAGCCACAGATAATCGTTCTTGCTCAGTTTTTGTTTTTCAATGGAATTTATTTTTGTTCAATATTTTCAGTTTTTTGCATTTTCCACTATTTATTTATGGCCATACCTTTTAGTCTCTTTACCCCATCAACCTTAGCCAGTTTTCCACTCATACCCATATAATTGGCTTTGTTTAAATTTTAGGATTCATATTTAAGATTTTAAACATAACAATTGTATTATGATCACTAGTTCCCAGGAGAGCTTCTACATTCATATTACTACTTAACCCTCCCTTGTGATCAAGTTGTATTGTTCCAAGAAACAGTCACAAAAATATCCTACAAGCTCATCTTCTGGACTAATTGATTGGTTGTATATGAAGATTAAAATCCTAGACTATTATTATACTCTTTATTACACGTACCAATAACTTTTTGTTTGATGCTCTGTTCAACACAACTACTGCTGGGAGCTATACCTGCAGAAAGAAACTAAAATATAACAATCCTTTCTACCATAAGGAAAATTCAACTAAAAGTGGAAGACACTCATGAATACGGGTTAGCAATTCACTCCTTTGTACATTGTATTTTAAAGTGATCTTAAAACAAGTTACACTTTTAAATAAAAGAATGATACTTTGTTAATTTAATAATGCATTAAGTGGGAGGGTAGGAGTATAATATGTCTAGTTATCTTCACATGGAGATTAAAAACTGCAATATCTGAAGTCAAGCAAACCATCTTTCTTTGGTAATTGTTATATTTTGCATACCACAACACTCAAAGAAGGAGGGCAAATTATTTCAGGAAGAGTTATACCATCAAATAATGCATAGTATTACGATTATGGGACTTTCAAAGACAATTGTGTTTTCGACTCTTCTTTTAAGACGGAATGTCCTGGAATGGAAGGTGATGATCATATTGAACAATGTGTGGCCTATGTGATTTGGTTGTCAATGGGACAGAAGCCCAGATTGAAACGCAAAGAAATGCAAGCACCAGTTTTCATACCATGGCACAGAAGAAGAGTAGCTTGTCTTGTTGGACACAGACTTGCAGTTTCAGTTAGCCTGGAGTCCAAAGGAAGGCCCCAAAAACAGTGGCAGCTATGCCAAGTGGAGGGAAAGGCTATTTGTATTAGCTACCAAGCAGCATACTGGTGAGAACAAATTGCCTTTTGAAGAGATGGAACTTGTTGAGATTTAAAAACCTTGGAGTAACCAGAGGATGCTATACTGCTGGAAGTCAATTTGAATATACACAGGAGGTTGAGTGAAGAAATTTTAAAAGGACATTAAAAAATTCACCCTGAAATTGGGTAGGAATTTGAGATTTTAACTACATTCATGAAAAAGTTTTTTCAAATTCTAAACATGTACACTTCCAGAAGCTGTCCTGGATGAAGATCAGGAGAAGGAAGTCTGGCCGGCTTTCCCTTCATTAAGCAATAAATATTGAAACCAACTCCTGTCACTGACCAACTGCGACCAGCTAACCCAATGCAGCCATTGCATTGAAACTGGAACTTTGCTGACTTGTATGCCTCAGAGACTCAGTGGATCCATTTGCTGGATCATCTGAGAAGCCAGCAGTGGTTGAAGTTTAATTTTAAAAGTCAACCTTATCCAAGATTCTACTTGGTGATTAAGGAGATACTGCACATTTACTTCTAAATGTGTGGGAAGACCAGAGAATGTTTAAGGTGCACTCTTCATAAATATACGAGTGTTGGATTAGCACTTCGCTCTTTACATGAATCACTAAGTTCAGACTTTTTTTTGTTTGCTTACGTGTAACACTTCTGGAAAAGATTGTTTTATACTTTCATATGTACTACCCACACAAAATAAATTCCAAAGCAAGTGAAATGGTTAGTGACTGCCAGGATTTCCTGGCAACAAAAAAACTTTTGACTTCAAAAGATTAAAAAATGCCTAAGGGCACGAGATGGGTTTCATTAGTTCTAAACCAGGCCACTGTGGTGGGCCGTACAACTGCAGGAAATAAAACTGCTGCATCCTGCCAGCCAATCAGCAGAACAGTAACTTCAAATGCAATGAGGAAAGCCGCAAAGGATGACAGTTAAGGGGGAACTAAGAGGAGACGAATAACTTACAAGCGGAAAGACGTGAGAACAATGTGCAAGCGGATCCTAGATCTACGCTGCAAATCAACTATCCTTTTAGCAAGCTTTCATAGAGTAATAGTCCTCTTATAAAAATTGATAGTCAGTAATTTAAAAATTCTGCTTCTATATCTTCAATATTATCAATTTTGTAAACTAACAGAAAATACAGAATTGCACAGGCCAGTCTTGAACTGAATGATGCTTACTACATTCACACTATGCTGTCCCAGCTCATAAAATAACCCCACATTCAGTTAAAACTACATTTCCTGATCTTTGCTTGATAACTTGTTGGTATATTCTCACTCCTTTCTGTGTGTTGGAAATCAAGACTAATTAAAGTTCATTTTGAAGAGTTAAGAATGTTACAAATAATCAAATAGGATGTAAATTTAGTTACTGTAATCAGGTAGATAACATTTTAATGCCCTTATCATGTCTTAATATAATGGTTTAAATCAGTGGTGCAGTTTATTTGTATGCTTATATATGTAGTGCAGTTTCAACATTTGAAAATAATGTGGCAACTGCACAAATTCAACTCAGAAATTGCTACTAATTCCTTCTGGTTCTGACAAAAAAAAGTTGATTCATTGCAGACAAGGCAAACATTACACGATTGCAGCATTAAACGTATAATGGCAGCTATTGGCAGCTGTCATTTCTTGCACCCGGTATTAACATTGAATAGGGGAAACCCACAAGTTGGCTTTATGCCACTTATTAAAACTATTTTATCAGTTACATATGAATTTATCTTGCATCATGTTAGCTGCAAAGTGAGTGGGATTTCCTTAAATAGGATGGCTCCTATTACAGAGTGAAGTTCGATCTTTGTGTATCAACATTTTGATTGTAATATTACACTTATATGTTGCACTGAATTGCAGTGTTGTATATTTATAGCTTCAGTCAATTTATGCTGAAGAATGTACTATTATGTTTCAAGCAAACAGATAAAATTACAGTAGGCAGAATATATTTAACCACAAAGTAGGTAGAAGATCCTTTCCCTTATTAAATATTTATCTTTACAGTTGAACAGTGTCAGTAGCTGCTCTTTGCACAGAATGACTGAAGGACACAGAAGTGTGATAAGAACTAAGAAGCAGTCTCATCCTTCAAAGAAAGGGCTCAATGTCGATTTCGAGTGCAGAGCAGGGCATGGTCAGTTCAAATTTGGTGATAACATCAGGATGAAGAACTCCCAGCTTGCCAATGCTCTGACCTTTCGCAAAGATCTCTGCACATCGACCCGGGAAGAAAGTGGAATCTATAAAAGGAAGAAACAGAACAAAAACCATCAGTACTTCTCCACCTTCAATAATCAGCAGATGTAATTCACTTTCCTCGCACTGCCCTGAAGCTGGCAACTGATAATGCCTTTAATTAAATCTACAACAGCTCTAAATGAAAATTTATAATTGTCTTCTGCAGGTCAGAAGTGAGCTACACTTTGATGATGGTGGCCGCATCCTTTTTTCTCAGAATCCAAATGAGTACTAGTCTTTATCACATTTTCAAGATAATTAACCATCAAAGGCACAAAATACCATCAAAGTTTTCCTCACCAAAAGACTAAGTGCTGGCTGTAACTATAAGTAATTAAAAGAGTACAAGAGGTCACTTCATGACTTTTTTAAAAAATCTGACAGTTTTTTTGATAGCTCATTCTTTGTGCTGTTTTCTTCTACTTTGCCCCTCTTTATACATAATAATACATCCTTCTTATAGATGATCATGAAGTAGTTAACTCTTTGAATATACATTTGAAGTAATCATTCTCATTTCTGTGCACTGAGACCGTCCTTCACATTCAGGGTACTCTGGTGTTCCATGTTGCTGCTTCACCCTTGCCCAGGATCAGAAGAGATACATAAAATGTTTTCTTTCAGATGTTGTACTACACAAAGTCTTCACATTTTGACAGCTGTAATAAACACTGTACACGGTTAAGAATTGAAGTACTGTGTGATGTAGAAATATCTTGGTTTTAAGATTGTTGGAAACACAGTTATAGCATAGTTACTAAATGTAAAATGAAAATATCTTTATATGGACATACTAATTCCTTGTTTGTCAATAAATAGGAATACCCTCAAGTTTGCAGAATGAAAAGAATAAGGCATTAAGAGATTAATTTTCTATGCCAGCATGCATCCATTCTGCACAGTGTGAAAAGCTATGCAGAAACTAATGTTAAATTATAGATCAATTATCTGCCAGGTATGAATTTGGTGGTTTGCTTTAAAAAATAATTTTGAATTGACTTGACAATTAATTTTAAATTGCTACGGCATTGCAAATCATTTAAAACAAAGAGTGACTGGACAACACATTTTGTTACAGTTCAAGTGGTGATTTATTCGATCAATCCACATAGAATTCCTCTCTTGAATTTACCAATAGTTGTTAAGCCTTACACTGTAGCATTTCCATCAAATCAATAAGTGCACAGAGGGTAAAATTTTATGGTCCCCCATCCGTAGGTTTGCAAGCAGAAGGCCCGTAAAATTCCTTTGGCAGCTATCATCCCACCTTCCCTCACCCCCCAACTGGTCAGAAATTTTACGGGTGTTATGTGACGTCAGCTCTTTCTGCTCGGTGTGAGTTCTCTGGCTGGCAAGAAGAGGTCATGGACCAGGTTGGGGGTGGGAAGCCCAGCAGATCACCCTGCTTGGGTTGAGGACAGGAAAGTAAGAAATGGGCCCTCATTTACAGGCCCCCTTTTGAAATCGGCAATCCCCCCACACCGCCCCCACAACCTAAGTAGGTATCTGGAGGATATAGTTAGAATTGCAATTGAGCCATTTTATAAAAGAATCAATGGTAATTTGTATGTCTAAACAGATCTGAGATGAAATATATCTCCGTTTCCATTACCAAGAATATAAAAATAACTCATGGAGCGAGGGTTGAGATCAAAACATGAGGAATTCTTTCCCTTATTTTTGACCTTGCAGTTTTTTGAAAATTTCCCGATTGTCCTGATATGCATCAGTTTTCTAGGCTGGGTGTTCACTGAGTTCTGACAGAATAGTCCAGTGTTAGTAATTTGCAGTGTAATGCTAATTACTCAGTGTTTCACACATTATCATGATAAAACATTTTGGAATAGGATTTTCTTCTTATGGAGTCATTAAGAAATTCATGCTCAAAAAATATGTGTGTTTAGCCCATAGCTGGAGACTGAGCTGAGAATAAATTTAACCCTACCAACTTTGTAACCTGGGAAACATCAGTAGAGATGATGAAGATAATCAGATGAATCGCTTTGTTTGAAATGATTTGGGATTTAAAAAAAATATTTTATTTTAATTCCTCAGAAAAGTTCTTCACCAGCCAGCAGGTTTCTTTGTCCAAGAGGATAAGAGTTTCAGCAGCAGCCATCTCCAACCACTATTCATATTTTTCTACAATCATTGAGAGAAATTTTCAGTAAACCCAGCTGGCTCCATTCTATGCTCCTTCAGGGAGAGAATCTCTGGCATGATGGAGCATTCCACTTAATAACCTGGTTAAGAATAAAGCACATCAGCAGTGAAACAGACTCAACCACTAGACAGCCCATCAGACCTGGATTATTTGGTCCAGGACTGGGCAAGGAGCCAGTCTATAGACTGGACTGACTTTCAAAGTGCCTTACAGAACGCTTTCCCCCCAGGTTCTCTCCCCTTTCCATTTTCACTAAAAACATGCAGAGGGTAGTTTCCACCACCCACTTGGGTAGTGAACTGGTAGAATGGATTAGCCATCCACTATAGCACCCACCTGATTTTCATTTCCACTGAAACCAATTGTTGCAGGTCTCTAATAGAAGGCAGACTAAGTGATCAGAGATCTCAGAATGTGCTGCACCTTCTCCCACCTCTGACTCATCCAGCAGGAGGGAGTGGTTTACTACTTGATAAAACAAGTAACTTATCTCGTCTGTGATAGTACTTCACACCTGGCAAGCAATGAACACATTTTAATACTATTTAGTAGCAAAATCTCATGAGTTATCAGTGAAACTGATACTTATATATATTTATAAATTTATATATTTATAAATATATAAAAAGGAAGAGGCTGACGAGGGTGAACGTTGGACCCTTAGAGGATGAGAGAACAGAAGAACATAAGAACATAAGAAATAGGAGCAGGAGTAGGCCATCTGGCCCTTCGAGCCTGCCCCGCCATTCAATAAGATCATGGCTGATCTGTCGTGGCTCAGTTCCACATTCCCCCCCTCTCCCCATAACCCTTAATCCCCTCTCTTATCAAAAACCCATCAACCCGCGTCTTAAAAATATTTAGCGAGGCAGCCTCCACCACCTCAACGGGCAGAGAATTCCAGAGATTCACCACCCTTTGAGTGAAGAAGTTCCTCCTCAACTCCGTTCTAAACCACCCCCCCTTTATCTTGAGGCTGTGTCCCCTAGTCCTACTGTCCTTTCTGAGGGGGGACTTAGTGATAGGGGATGGGGAAATGGCTGAGGCCTTGAATAACTTTTTTGTTTCGGTCTTCACGGAGGAGGACGTGAATAATTTGCCAGGTGTTAGTGATGGAAAGATGGTAGGAGTGGAGGGCCTGAATGACATTATTGTTACTAGAGAGGCAGTGCTCAAAAGACTGGAGGGACTGATTGTGGACAAGTCCCCAGGACCGGATGGAATGCATCCAAGGGTTCTGAAAGAAATGGCGGAGGTGATAGTGGATGCCTTGGTGATTATTTTCCAAACGTCGCTGGATTCCGGGGAAATGCCGGAAGATTGGAAAACGGCTAACGTTACGCCGTTGTTTAAGAAGGGTGGCAGGCAAAAGGCAGGGAATTATAGGCCGGTTAGTTTAACGTCTGTTGTAGGTAAAATGTTAGAATCCGTCATCAAGGAGGAAATAGCGAGGCATCTTGAGGAGAATTGTTTGATAGAGCAGACGCAGCACGGTTTCGTTAAGGGGAAGTCGTGTCTGACAAATTTATTGGAGTTCTATGAGGATGTGTCTAGGGCAGTGGATAGAGGAGAGCTGGTGGATGTGGTGTTTCTTGATTTTCAGAAGGCGTTTGATAAGGTGCCGCACAAGAGGTTATTACAGAAGGTCAGGGGGCATGGAGTTGGGGGTAGGGTGTTAGCGTGGATAGGGGATTGGCTGTCAAATAGGAGGCAGAGAGTGGGGGTCAATGGGTGCTATTCGGATTGGCGGTTGGTGACTAGTGGAGTGCCCCAGGGATCGGTGCTGGGGCCTCAGCTATTTACCATTTATATAGATGATCTGGAGGAGGGAACCGAGTGTATGGTGTCGAAATTTGCTGATGACACCAAGATTGGTGGAACGGCAAATTGCGCGGAGGGTGTGGAAAGTCTGCAGAAGGATCTAGATAGGCTGGGCGAATGGGCCAGGAACTGGCAAATGGAATTTAATGTTGGCAAGTGTGAAGTTGTCCACTTTGGTAGGAATAATGGTAGGAAGGACTATTACTTACATGGCGAAAAACTGCAGCAGGCGACGGTGCAGAGGGACCTCGGGGTCCTTGTGCATGAGTCACAAAAACCCAGCCTGCAGGTGCAGCAGGTGGTCAGGAAGGCTAATGGGATGCTGGCCTTCACAGCGAGGGGGATTGAATATAAAAGTAGGGAGGTCTTGCTGCAACTGTACAGGGCACTGGTGGGGCCGCAGCTGGAGTACTGTGCGCAGTTTTGGTCGCCGCACTTACGCAAGGATATTTTGGCCTTGGGGGGAGTGCAGAGGAGGTTTACTAGGCTGATACCGGAGTTGAGGGGGTTGAACTATGAGGAGAGGCCGAATAAACTAGGCTTGTACTCGTTGGAGTTTAGAAGGATGAGGGGAGATTTCATTGAGACATATAAGATGATGAATGGGATGGATAGGATAGAGGTGGAGAGGCTCTTCCCGCTCAGAAAGGACAGTAGGACTAGAGGGCACAGCCTCAAGATAAAGGGGGGGGCGGTTTAGAACGGAGTTGAGGAGGAACTTCTTCACTCAAAGGGTGGTGAATCTCTGGAATTCTCTGCCCGTTGAAGTGGTGGAGGCTGCCTCACTAAATATATTTAAGATGCGGGTTGATAGGTTTTTGATAGGCAAGGGGATTGAGGGTTATGGGGAGAGGGTGGGAAGGTGGAACTGAGACACGACAGATCAGCCATGATCTTATTGAATGGTGGGGCAGGCTCGAAGGGCTAGATGGCCTACTCCTGCTCATATTTCTTATAAAACCCAAAACCACCAACCATTTAAGGAATGGTAACATAAGTCTACACCACCACTGGGTTCAAGCAGTTTTTACATGTATAAATCCTTTTCTGAATGATGAACAGCATTTTTCCACACTAATATTCTAATTTAATAGAGAGCAATTGACAAAGTTGCATATTACATCAATTGGATCAATTAGAATTCTACATTGCAGAGCGAGGCCATTCAGCCCATCAAATCTTCACCGACCACAATCCTACCCAGGCCCTATCCCCGTAACTCCATGTATTTACCCCAGCTAGTCCCCCTGACACTAAGGGGCAATATAGCATGGCCAATCCACCTAACCCTCACATTTTTGGACTGTGGGAGGAAACCGGAGCACCCAAAACAAACCCATACAGACAGGGGTAAAACCTACAGACTTCACACAGCTTCAAGCCGAGAATCAAGCCTGGATCCCTGGCACTGTGAGGCAGCAGTGCTAACCACTATGCCACTGAACTTAAAACCAATAAGTAAAGCCTGGCTTCATTCCTGGTGCTAGACATTTTCAAGGACAGTTATAGTTTGATAAAATGGCACCATGTTCAATAACTTCATTTATTCTTTGTTTTTTTTCATTTTGGATGCAGCAAAATGAAAGTTTAAATTAAATAGTTCAAGTCATAAGCACATAAGTGATAAAATGGAGCACACACCCAGCTAGAAAACCACACTGAAAGATTCCATACAGTAAGGGTATCTTTTCTATCTTAAAAACAAACACCTGAAAGGAACAACCTACATCTTGCATAAGCAGCTTAAAATTAACAGGCAGATCAATTCTGCACCCTATCCAAGTATTTATTAAAAGCTTTCCAAAGGAAGACACCAGAAGCTGCTTTAGTATCTGAACTGCACAGGTGGAAAGCCTCTCAGGTGGCTTAATCCTTTTAGGTTAAGCACTACCTCTATGCTCTATGACATCAAAGAACACAACTAACAAAGGTGCCAAACGACAGATCCAGACACAGAATCCATCAGGTGAAAACCTGTGTACGTATGCCTGCAGCAATTTCTCCTGCCGTTGCCTCCCTAAATCTGGATAAATGATGCTGTTAACTGTAGGTCTGCAGTTGCCAGCTATTAAGTTATATTTGCACTAATCAATCTAATTTGCCCGCCACTGCCACCACCAACCCTACCCCCACTCCACTCTCCCAGCCATTTTTCTACACCATAGAATTACATCAAATTTCCAGACAGAAGTGCGCCATTTGGTCTAAGCAGTCCATGTTGGCACTTCTTCTCTCCTTACATGCTATGAGTGCCAAAGTGACAATCAACATATCCACTGAATTCCTAGCTTTCTTGGAAACAGCTTCACTCCTGTTTGAGAGAGAGTGGGAAGTGACTGTAAATAAAAGGAGAAAAATCTCATGTTGTAAATTCACCATGAAATATCTACATTTGACAGCTGGTTTCTATTCATACTTACAGTAAATACACACCTTAACAATTGAACTGAAACTTCTTCATTCCATCAATTATATTTCTGTAAAGAACTCAAGTGCTGTGTTTAAATAACAACACTCTCTCTACAGGCCACACTCCTCTGCTTTCACTCAGCTTTTCAATTGAATACATATTTATTTTTACAAGTTCAAAGCTCACCTATTGCATAGCATAAATATTGATATAATTTTCACTTTTTTAAAAAAACGAAGAGATCATGTCACCTTCCAATTACTGTAACACTTTTTTTAACGAGAACATTTGAGAACAGTATTCTAAACCCACATTCCATTTATTTCAAGCAGCACTCGATACTAACCACAAAATAATCGTGTGCCATTTAAGACTGCTGGAAACCTCTATCTGATTTGTTAGAAACATTTTTAACAAATGGCATAAACAGAATATATTCATGTAGTGCTGCTGAAAAGACACGTCAAAGCTTTTTGGACACTTTGCAAAGATAAATAAGAATCAAAGTGTTCTAATGAGTGCAAGACAATGGCTCTGATGTGTTTTTTTTTCAGCAATGCTCAAGCTCTGTACTATCAAATAACCATATATTCATTTGTGAGTAATCACACTAGAATAAAAGAGAAAAAAAAGTGGCTAGTCAGCCCTTCAAAAATGATCATTGCCCATCTTCTATCTCAACTCCACATTGTTGCACTATCCCAGTGTCCCTTAATTATCTCAGTATCTATAAATCTATCTTTCTCTGCCTTAAATATACTCAAAGGCTGAGCACACATTGCACCCTCAGGTAGAGAATTTCAAGGACCCACAACCTCTTGAAGGAAGAGGCTTTTTCAATCCCTTACTCTGAGACTGTAGATGGAAGTTCTAGGCACACACCCGCACCCCCCACCCCCCACCCCGGCTCCCCCACCCCAGCCAGAGGAAACACTCCCTCAGCATCTACTGTACAAAGTCTCTTAAGAATTTTATATGATTCCAGTGAAAGCCTCTTTCATTCTTCTGAACTCTAGGAAACACAGACTTTTGCTCATTCAAGTATCTCCTCACTGAACAATCTCCTTGCCCCAGAATCTGTCTCGAGACCTTCATGGCCCTCCTTCCAAGACAAGTATATTCTTCCTTTGATCTGGGACCAAAATTGTATAAAAAGTCTGACAACACCAGGTTTTAGTCCAACCTATTTATTTGATAACATACTCACAAGCTTTCGAGGGGACTGCCTCTTCGTCAGGTGAATGGAGAGTTCTGGCCTCAGACAGAGCATATAAAGCGCAGACAGTTTAGAGATTGCTGATTATATGCTCTGTCTGAGGCCAGAACTCTCCATTCACCTGACGAAGAGGCAGTCCCCTCGAAAGCTTGTGAGTATGTTATCAAATAAATAGGTTGGGCTAAAACCTGGTGTTGTCAGACTTTTTACTGTGTTTACGCCAGTCCAACGCCGGCATACCCACATCATGACCAAAATTGTGCACATACTCCAGATCTGATCTCACCACGGCTTTACACAATTGCAGTAACAATTCCATCAATACTATGGTAATAAAGGCTAACATGCTATTTGTTTTCCCAAATGCTTCCTGTACCTGCCTATCAGCAATGATTCATGTACATGTACATGGACTTCAGTGTCCATGAACCATCGCTGATAGGCAGGTACAAATGTTACCACTAGTAACATTTCCCAATCTCTCACTATTTAAATAAAAATTCCTGCTTTACTATTTCTCCTTCCAACATAGTTAATTTTACATTTCCATACTTTATATTCAATCTGCTATACTTTTGCCCCATTACTTACCTATCCATCTTCTATTGCAGCCTCCTCATGGCTGCTTCAAGCTTGCTTTGCCACCAGATTTGCATTGGCAGAAAATGGATACATTGAGCGGCACTGTCTCGTTCACCCTATCCCTGCTAACACCGAGAATGGAGAATCTGACACTCGGCCAAAACCCCATCCACTGCAGTGGGAATGGAGAATCCCAGCCATGGGGAATGTTCTAGAATCTAGGGAATTCTAGAAGGTCAAATCCATTACACCCACTATCACTGTGGTGATCCCTTTCAAAACCCTAAAACTGATTGGGCTCGTCAGATTCCTATATCTTGTTTCGACTGTGTATTCCTGAGATAATGGAAATTGGATTGGTATAATGACTTTTATCCTTGGACTCTGTCACAAAATGACAGGATGCTATTAAAAATTATTTTATTTTTGCACAAGTAAAATCAAACTGCCATGTATTTTGTAAACCAGGTCTAGGCAGCAACGAAGAGAAAGGAAAGAACAGGGAACAGAATGTTCTTTGCATTTGGCAAGGTAGCACAGTGGTTAGCATCGATGTCTCACAGTGCCAGAGACCCGGATTCAATTCCTGGCTTGGGTCACTGTCGGAGTCTGAATGTTCTCCCTACGTCAGCGTGCATCCTCCAAGTTCCTCCCACAGTCTGAAAGATGTGCTGGTTAGGTGCACTGGCCATGCTACCTGACCAGTGTGGCAATTCTGTGATTTTCACAGTAACTTCACTGCAGTGTAATGTAAGCCTACTTGTGACACTAATAAATAAACTTTAAACAATTAGTCAGAAGGCTGTGAGCTGGGAATCAGTCTACACGCAGCTGCAGCAAGAGAGAGAGAGGCAGCTATCCCCAGGAACCATTCAGCCAGAGATTAGGGTTGAAGGCAGAATAAGAGTAGAGGAGAAAGGCAACCATGATCAGGAAACAACTCGGTTAGAGAGAAAATGCAGAAGGCAAAAGCCAGTTTGTGCAAAAGATTTTTGATTTTATTTGATTTATTATTGTTACATGTATTAGCATACAGAGAAAAATATTGTTTCCTGTGCACGACACAGGAAAGCATGCCATTCACAGAGAAGGAAATGAGACAGTGCAGAATGTAGTGTTACAGTCATAGCTAGGGTGTAGATAAAGATCAACCTAATGCAATGTAGGTCCATTCGAAAGTCTGAGGGCAGTAGGGAAGAAGCTGTTCTTGAGTTGGTTGGTACGTGACCTCAGACTTTTGTATCTTTTTCCTGATGGAAGGAGGTGGAAGAGAGAATGTCCTGGGTGCGTGGGGTCCTTAATTATGCTGGCTACTTTGCTCAGGCAGCAGGAAGTGTAGACAGAATCAATGGATGGGAGGCTGGTTTGTGTGACGGATTGGGCTACATTCACAACCTTTTGTAGATCACTTCCTTTGCTGAACCAAGGACCATTCCAAGATCCTGGTCACTTAAGTTGAACAGTGTGGTAGTCACCGGCTAGATTTGACCAATAGGTTCGTTTTTGGTTGTTTTCTGGGAAACGAAGGTCTTGACAGTTTAGGATTACAGGGAAGACAGATACTTTTGGGTTTTCAGTCTTTGAAGGATTAAGTTAATGTGCTGAAGTACAAGATTGTTCTTTATAGTGTTTTATTATCTTTCTTCCACTTTAATAAATACTCTTCAATTGTTACTCAACAAAAGAGAGGCCTAAGTTTTCACTGTTTTCGCAAATGTTTCTCACTAATATCCAAAAGGCAATACATCATGGGAAACCAGCATTTCAGGTTGGGGCAGTCGCACACATATCATCAGCAGAGTTTCATAACATCACTAGAAATGTCAGATTTTTAAAACAATGAGCCCGCCCCGGTACTGGAAATTCCCACCTGAGGTCAATGGCTCTTTCAATGGTCCATGAAATTGGCCAGCCCTCTCAAAATGATTCCTGCGGTAGGCATGGCCAAATGATTTACCCCCACATATCTAAAATACAATAAGAAGTGTGCATATTTTCTATGTTTGCATGAATTCAATCAAAACGCAGCAATCTGGCTTTCATTATCTTTTGTTGGATTAGGAAGGGAGAATGAAGACAGTGAAGTCACTATTAATCAACAGATTGAAACATTGAATTTGACAATTTCAGTTCCATCACTCTGAGTTGTTCCCCCAATGCATTTTTTACCAAGAGAAATTACTGTAGGGAAGGTATTGTATAATTTCAGCATAATGTCAGCCAATATTTTAAAAGAGCAGAGAAACAGAAGATCCAAGATCTCTAATTCACAATGATTAATGTATGCGTGGTCAATATGTATTGGTAGTTTGTCACAAAATAAATATTACGCTCTAGTTAAAATTAATCCCCAATATCCAATTTGGCAATAGGATCGGGGTGGGCAGGGTGAGGTGGGGAGTGTGGGGACAGACTCAAGACCTCTGTGATGGGGTGGGAGGAGATTATTTTGTTGGCGCGTTTAAGTCCTGCCCTTCAATATGATGGAATGAAAGACCTATTTTATTTTGTCAAAGTGTCACAAGATCTGGTGCGAGGAGAAAGGCTGCCTGCTTCTCTGGAGAGAAACACGCCAATTTTCAGTCAGACGCTGACACTTTGACATTTTTTGGACAGATTCAGCCCAACTTATTTAAAAATCGTAATCAGTTGCCCCATTATAACTCTATTTCATTTCCTCTTACTGTTACATGATGCAGAACTTCACTTGGAAAGAAACGCAAGATTAAAAAAGTACCAATCGTCAAGGCCAACAATTTCCACTTTGGCCACAGTCACTGAACTGGACATAAACTGCATTCGTTTTGCAAAGTGAATTGTTTTACTCAAGTTTGCACACAGACTTATTTTTATATTACTGAAAGTCTTTCATGAACTGAGGTGCTCGATCAGCGAACTGGAAAATTTTTTTTTAAATGTCTGCATTGAAAAATATTACTTAATAAATTTAAGAGTGGTAATTTGGTGTAATTTGATTAAGACACTTGCAAATAAGTTCATGACAAAAAATGATAACTTTTAAGCAATGTGTCTGGTCCGTCATGCTATTTCAGATAATTGTAAAATATTTTGAAAATCTATACAACATTAGTCAGTTTTTAAAATAAATTTTTTAAAATAAAAGTTTTTTTAAAACATGCATATCAATGCCATTGCAACTAAAAATGCTTAATTTTAAGCGTCTCATGAAAGATCTGCAAATTAGTAGAAAGCACACAATGTTGATCAATTCAATCTGGAGTCTGGGTCAACTTCTAGTACAGCATTTTTAAACTAGTGCAAAAGATGATTAAACTCAATTTGCACTGGACATAATTGGCGCTGGAAATTCCTCAATCTTTTATGTTATTTGGATGAAATATGGCCTCTTGGAAACTCTGGCCCATGTAATTACTTCCAAAAAATTAACTAAAAAATGACAGTGTTACCATGTTATACACTCAAGCTTCATACTGTACCAATAAACTGCTTGAGACATTTTTTTAAATGCCCTAAGTCTTAATGGCCTTTGAATTGTATCACTATTCTGAATAATTGACAACTAAATTACCAATGCTCTGTGGAAAATCAAATACTTCAGTACACATTTCCAAAATATGCAAGAACATGATAAAAGCCATCTTGAGGTTCAGAGGCTTCTCAAAACTTTCCTGCTTTGTTTTCACAGAGTCAACAGCCACCTGAAATCCTTTAAGGATTAAGTGTGTTACAGCAGTCTCCTACCTGCAATACAAATTGTATTACCCACACAGTAAGTATATTGGACTAAGATATCTCCACAAAAATGTTTAATAGTATTTCTATGCCCATGATAATGGGGATGATTGAGCACTACATCCAGAAGCAGTTTCCCCCTTTAAAACACAATGCATCTGAAAACAGCAAGAGCATCCTTTAGAACCGGGTGTCAAATCATGGGCCACGTCCATTTTTGTGGCCACAAGCTATCAGGTTCACCACAACCCAGTGACATTTTTGATGCAACATTGCCTTTCCATGCTTAAATTTTAAAAGCCGTCTCACAAGTGGGTAATTCCTAAATTATCACATTGATTGTAGATCGTGAAAAACTTAGAAATCAACTTGAAAACATAAATCTTTCTGTTAACTTAAATTAATTGAGTAATTAAATGAGAATGTGGAACAAGTCTTACATTTGAAAAGAAGCTACTTTAAAAAATACAGTTCCTAATAACAGAAAGTTAAACGTGCTAGACAAGGGTTTTCCATAACTTGGTGATTTGTTGTCAATGTTACAGGTTATGCAGGAAGCGCAATGATATGTGGCTAACTGGCACATGTAGCCTAACACTGTAGACCCCCTGCTCTGTGTAAACGAAGAGTGGGAACCATCAACCAATTCTACAATCAGAGCTTGGATTTCCTCCTGTACAATCCATCATAGGGATGTTCGTCTAAAGACGCACTTCAACGGAAGCAAGTTAACTGAAATTCTACTTTGACAAAACATATGGTGCTGGTTCACATACTTTTGAGGAAAAAACATGTTTTACGTTGGGTGATTTCCTTATAAGAACTAGTTTCTCTGGATTAGTTTTTCTTCAAAATTGCAGCTTGCTTCCTGTAACTGAGCTGCCCGGAAGATCAGAAAAGTAGAAACAGAAAAGAAAGAAGTCAACCAGGAGTTAATTAGAGGGGTGAGTAGGTTCCTGGGTGTGGGGTTCTGAGTTCAAACAGTTTGGGTTTAGTTCAGAAAATGTTGGCTGCAGGGAACATTTCTTTCTAGTAGGATTCAGTTGAAATCCTGTGCGTTGGCTGAAAGAGTTTTAGAAACCTTGATAACTGACAGGCTCTAGTAACAGTGAGTTATGGACATATGGGATAGCCAAGATGTGAAGAGACGATTCTAGAAACAAGACTCCAAAGTTAAAGAATATTAGACCCAGGGAAGTTCTGACCCAAGATAGCTATGGTAAAAGCATTAGCAGTGGCTGAATTGAACTAAGAGTCAACAAGTATGGGATTGCTGGAGGAGGTTTAGAAGGACATCTTTGCCAGGAGTAAGTGGAAGGTCCAGAAATCTCAACCCTGATATTAATCTGTGAAGCAGTGCCCAGACCAAGTGTTTAATCTTCTAATTTCTGATAACTAGCTGACTTGAGTTTTGGAGTGTTTGGGTTTGGAAGGAAATTTGAGCTAAGAAGTTCAGTTTAGAGTCTAAGTAACTGCATACTTTGTACTTTTAATATCTTTAATGTAACTGACTTTTAGATAGAGTGCAGTCGTTAGCATTCATGTTATTTTGTTTTTGGGATGGCAAAATTCTTTTGTTTTAATTCTTTTGTGGCTGAGTTTTTGAATTTCTGAATATACGTTAGTGACCTCTACTGAGATCATAACAGTGCAAAGCAAACCTTTTACTGCAGTTGGTACTGTACTTGGAAGGAGGAAGCACATAGTGAAGAAAGATAAACCGATATAGACTTGGATGTAACATATTCTTGGAATAGATTCCTGCTCTGTAACTCAGCCTTGCGCCAGTAAATACAAAGATGTTGGTTTTCATAAGCAATGCATAAAATATGACGGAATGATCTTCCTTACAATTCCCTCATTCTAACCAAAATAACTTGAGACAATCCATTCAATTACTTATTATGATTTAATAGCACCCCATGGCACTAATAACCTAGATTATAAAATCACGTTCTATACTCTGAAGGAAAATTTCAATGATGTTGCACAGTGAACGATAATTATGTTATAACACTATTACACCTTTCCATTCTACACATAATGGACTAACCCTCCTTCCTGGTCCCTGGAGATGGTAACTAGACCAGACATCTGACTCATGCACTGTCTGCTCTGCTACGCTTGTTTGCTAATGCTGCTGTTCCATATCCAAGCTGTAACAGGATCACCAAATCTCTTGATGATACAATATTACTCAGAATGGCCACCTACTGCATCTCTGTTCCATTTCGTGCAGCCTGAGTGAGGATCACTTTTCACACACAATCGCCAGAAAGGCAAATGGCACTCAACAGTTTCATCCCTATTTCCAGTCAGCTATACCCCTGCACAGGTGTTTCACAGATGGATAGAGGTCAGAATTTAGTAGCATTATGAGAAAATGTATTTTACAAGGGCAAAAAATGAAGGATTTGCATTGCTCTGCAAGTGACATAACAAGTCATGGCGTATAGAAGATCAATTAAAGGCTGCAGCATCTTTCAGACAGCCTTCATTAAATGAAGGATTTTACTCAAACTACAGGTAATTTGTAGCAAAACTTCTTGGCACAATTCTGCATGGCAAATGGTAGAATGTTTAACCATAGTAGAAAATCCAATATGACACAATTACATTTCCTCATGCGTTATCTGCAGAGTCCTGCAATGATTATCCTGCCCATTTGTAAAAGCTATTCCGTCATTGAAACTTGCAGCATAGAAAGAGACCGCCCAGTGTCATGCTCTTGCTGGCTAGTTGAAAGAGCAATCGTGCTAGTAATTTCATTGCCATATTAATGTAAGCCTACTTGTGACTAATAATAAAATAAATAAACCCCTGTCTGTTGTCCGTAACCCTGTAAGTTAATGATTAAGTACCTATTCAACCCAATTTTTAAGATTATATATGCAATTAGTCAGATAGTGTTCCAGCTCTCCAAATGAAAAGAATTTCTCCTCATCTTCTCTCTAGCTAATAATTTTAAGTCTTTGACCTTTGGTTAGGACCCACTCACAAGAAATCAATCTTCTCTATTGACTCCTTCAAAAACCCCTCAACGTTGTAAAAATCTCTGTTTAGTTACATTTAACCTTCTCTATTGAAAGGATAGCCGTCTTAACCTTACCAACCACTCCTCATAACTGAAGTCTCTCATCCCTGGTAACATCCTGGTAAACTTTATCTGTTGCCATTCTAAGGCTTTTCCATTTTCCTGATTTTCTCGAGTACAATCTAAATCCTGCAACATCTAGAACTGTCTAGAATAATAATCTAGAACTGTTTTCACTCTCTTCCATCTCTTGTTTAAACTTCACTTCTGCCCTGCACTCAATGTGACAGTGCATTCTGGTTTGGATCAAGGTGGCCCTGTGAATTTTACATCCAAAAAATGGTTAGGATGTCAGAAATATTCCTGAGTAAATGTAAATGAAACTTCTGTTGAGAATTGGTACCATATGAATACAAAATAAATTGTCTGAAGTTCCTCTAAGTTAATTCATCCCACTAATGTAGAACTGTGTAATGAACAAATTAAAAATAATGTGTACACAGTTATAGAGTGGCCTACTCTCAGATTCATTCAGTTGGTAAATTTGCAGTGGAACTGAATCGACATGCAATGAAGGTCCTTGCTTTAACCTCTGAGTTGTATGCCAAATTAACTGACCTCAAAAATAATTCATTGTTTGTAAAAATAGCGTGAGATCAGAGAATATGAAAAGCACCAGGCAAAAGCAAGTTTGCTCTCTTTCTTCCCACAGAAAGCAGACAGTGAAAACACCAGATACATTTCTGTGTTTTTGGAAAACATGGTCACTTACTATAAGGACAACTGGGACATTTAAAGAGCTGTGATCAAATTCCTTATGTGTGCTGGACAATGAAAGAAAATTTGAATGCTTAATGGACCTAACTGTGTTAGCCTGAAAATCTTTGCTATACAACACGGCACTGCCAGATTTTTATTTACCTCTCACTTTCTTAAAATAGTCCAGACTGCTCTGGGTATTGAAACCACGTTACTGTAACACTGTTGTCAAAAAGTTGTAGTTGGACTGGTAAGTTTTTCTCAACAACTCAGGATTAAGAATAAACAAATTAACTCACATTTATACAGCATGTTATGACATCATTATAACATCTCAAATGTATTTTGCATACAAGAAAGAACTAACTGCTTATAGATGCAAATAAATACAATGACAGTCTGTTGCATTTGACTCCTTCTCCCCTTCACTCCAGTGATTCTACATTTTCATACCACATGACTTGATCACAAGATTTTAATCTTTGTTCAACTTGTGATGTGACTATTACAAGAAAAACAGGGGCACTCTTTTTGGTCTATGTCATGTAATGAAAGTATGTTTTCCTGCATTTGTACAAAATAGGACAATCAGCAGAGTAAATTTCACAAACTGCAACATACCATTTAACTTTTCAATAACTAGGCAATGCTAGCAGTTTGTTGTCCTACTGTACTCTCCACTACAACCGCTTCATATTCTTCTGGTTCAAGTTTAATGAAATAATAAGATTGAGAGATTTAAACAGATATTAACAGAGCCACTTGTTGACCAATTTACGTTACTTCAATCAACAAACTATGGACAGGAAATGTGCAAGAAGCAATATTTAAAATAAAGGAAATGATCAAGCTCTCCTCAGAGCAAATTTGTGAGTTACACGCATTGGACACCCTGAACCACTGTGAAATCATCTACTAGCTGCATGGTACTTCTGATCATGTAATACATTTCCAAAAATGTAACAATAGTTTCATTTGTGTGTGCATTTTAAAAACTGCAGAATACACTTCCAGGGGGTACTTTTAAAGATTTAGTTTTGATATTTTTTCATGAGCTAAAAGTGTTGGGACAGTGAACGTATGATTCCCCAAAAGGGCAGAGCACATATTGAGCACTTTTAGGATTATGTATACTAGTTTGCTGGTGGTGGAAAGAAAATCTCTTGGGATTACAGACTGTTTCAGATCGACATCTTTCAGTCTCCTAACACATTAAGAGCAAACCTAATCTGCCATTGAAAGAATTGATTTGCATTTATAATTGAAACAGATTGTGGTACAATGGGAAGTTTTTGAACATAGTTAAAGTCAAATGGAAAAATGCCATTTAAAAACTCTCAGATTATAATAAAGTACCTGAATCTAGATTCCCCAACTGTTTCTGCATTAAATTTTCATTGTAGTGTATTGTGGAACAATAATGCAAATGTATATAACAAAAAGTCTACTGAAATATATACTTTGGCATTTACATCATGGTTCAAAACATTAAACATACTAAACATCATCTATAAAATGCCATTGACATTTAAACCAGTCTGCTATCTGTTATTAGGGATTTGGCAAACGTTTTAAAAAAAATGAAGTGAACAGGTTCGCAACTTAACATGGATAAGAGGATATATAGGCTTAGCAAATGTCAGCACTACCACTTCTGAGTCAGATTATTCCAAATTCAAGCCCTAATGCAGGATTTCAGCACGTAATCCAGGCTGACACTTTTGTACAGGGAATACAACATTGTCAGGGACGTATGGTCTGCAAAATAAAACCTTGGTCTGTCGTATGAGGCACAGTTGACGACTCTGGGTCTGAATTCATTGGAGTTTAGAAGGATGAGGGAGGGATCTTATTGAAACTTACAGGATACTGTGAGGCCTGGATAGAGTGGACGTGGAAAGGATACTTCCACTAGTAGGAAAAGCTAAAACCAGAGGGCACAATCTCAGGCTAAAGGGATGATCCTTTAAAACAGAGATGAGGGAGAATTTCTTCAGCCAGAGAGTGGCAAATCTGTGGAACTCTTTGCCACAGAAGGCTGTGGAGGCCAGGTCATTGAGTGTCTTTAAGGCAGAGATGGATGAGTTCTTGAGTAATAAGGGGATCAAGGGTTATGGGGAAAAGGTAGGAGAATAGGGATGAGAAAAATATCAGCCATGATTGAATGGCAGAGGAGACTTGATGGGCCGAGCAGCCTAATTCTGCTCCTATGCCTTATGGCCTGGATTTTTCTGCAGTAAAAAAAAGCGATGGTAACATTGCCATTAATGTGTAAATCAGACATAACTTTCAGTGATCACACATGTGCAGATAAATAAAAAGTTAAAAAGTCGCTGTCTGTGTTGTCCTGCTCCTCCAGGAGCAGTGCTATACCAGTATTTCATCCAAAGATATCATTAAAACACATGGAATGCATTGAATTACTATAATTACCACTAAACAAGCTAAAAAGAGCAACAGCTCATCTGTTCCAGAGTAAGCAGATTTTTAATGGCTTGATAAGCATTAAATACACCCAAACAACCTCTTTGGCATGGAAAATTAACTTCTACAAGTGTGGAGTTAATTCCTTCAGATTTTCCTTATTTTTAGAGACTTGATGGGTGGGACCTGGTGCCTACGCTTGCCATCCACAGGAATGCTGGTAGAGACTCAAGATACGGTGGAAGCTGGAAGTCACAGATCTCGCTAGCAAGATTGCAGCTTACGATTTTCGCTGTCTCTCGCTGGTGATGTAGTCAGGTTCACGTCCACAACCGACATGAACCTGATTTAAATACATTTTCCTGTCTCACCATATATTGCCGACCGCCCTGACCCCTCCCACCTCTATTTCAAACATCAACAGTCACATCATGACATCACGTCAGCACAACTTACAACAGGTTCACCCAGAAATTACAAGCGATTAAACAAACTAGGATCATAATCCCTGAAATTTAGAAAGGCAAGGGGTGAACTGATTGAAGTTTAACATATTAAGAGAAGTTGACTGGGTAAGCAGAAACTGTTCCTGCTGCTTAAAACCAGAGGACTATCTCACATTCGAGCCAGAACTTTCAGCAATATTAGGAAACAGTTCTGCACGTAAAGGGTGGTAGAAGTTTTAAATACCCTTCTGGAAATGGCAATTGATGCGAGATCAATGGTAAATTTTAAATGTGAGATTGATCCATTTTCGTTACCCAAAGGTATTAATAGTATAGGGCAAAGGTAGACGTGGGGAGTCTGGTCTCAGATCAGAATGGTGAACAGACTCAAGGGGCTAAATGCTTACTCCCATTTCTCATTCCTTCCCTTTCTTTCACCTCTATGTGTGTTTTGACATTGAATTCAAAGTTCTAAATTAAACTTCCCAATTTAAACTCGAGATTGCTCTTTAAGAATTCCTTAATGGTTCAGACTGATTAAGGACCTACATGTCTGCTTGACCCGTTCACATGGATCCCCTTTAGAGGGTACCACAATGAAATGTATTTCTAATCAAAGGCTCCACTGCAAAATCCCATGCTTGTCAAAGATCCCACGCTGTTACTCAAAGAGGTGGAGACTTGACCAGAATTTGTCCCTCAAAAACTGCCATCAGAACAAATTACCTGCTTTATATTATTGCTGTTTATATATGCTTTGGGATGCTGCATTTCAGTAAGCTAGCAAAGTGCCAAAGATTTATTATTTCTCCCTGGGTCTCAAAACCTCTTTATTCTGGATACTCGGCAATCGAAACACACTTCAGATTATCAGGGATGTGAAGTGTACCAAGGGAAATGGCTGATGATGCTGAATCCAAGTTGAATATATAGAATAAATCTTAAAAAAGAACACCGCTCACCTTCTGCAGTCTGAATGTAATATCCATTCTCTTTTCCTGGTTTCAGTTCAAGAAGCTGCATTACACGGTCCAACAAGCCATGGATCACCTCAAAGCCGGGATTCTTGTTGTAGTACATGGCACAGAGGCGCCTGGTGTTCTTCGCACCAACATCTGTATTCCAATGAATTTAAAACATCGATCTCAGTATACAAACTAAACAATAGTCACAAGAAAACAATTTACACAAGGCAGCATTAGGGGAAGGTAGCAATGAAGGCAAATGCACCTTCAAGTAAGTTCTTGAACCTCAGAAAACTGCCAACAACTGACTGAAACAACACGGATGTTGATCATTAGAAAGAACAAAAGATGATCGCCAAAAAACCTCCATCCTCAATCGCGGCTGGGATTCTCCGGTGCCACTGAAAGTGGATGGGGTTTTGGCTGGAACGCCAAATTCTCCGTTCTCACCTGCAGACGGGCGGGCATGGTCAAGATTGGAGAAGCGTGCCCAATATGTTTTTTTTTAAACTCTTTCATGGAGCATGGACACCCCTGGCAAGGACAGCATATATTACCCATCCCCGATTGCTCTTGGGAAGCTGGTGGTGAGCCGCCTTCTTGAACTGTTGCAGTCCAAATGGTGTAAATACACCCACACTGCTGTCAGGATGGGAATTCCAGGTTTTGACAGTGAAGGAATGGTGATACATTTCCAAGTCAGGATGGTGTGTGGTCTGTGATTTGGAAGGGAACTTGCAGGTGGTGGTGGTCCCATGCACTTGCTGCCTTTGTTCTTCTAGGTGGTAGTGGTCAGGGGTTTGGAGGGTGCTACCAAACAAGCCTTGGTGAGTTGCTGCAGTGCATCCTGTAGATGGTACACACTGCCATCACTATGGTGGACGGAGTGAATGTTTAAGCTGGTGGATGGGGTGCCAAACAAGCAGGATTATAGAATGTAGAAAAGGATGTTTGTATTTGATGGCTGTGGAATTAAGTCATTTCACCATGACAGAGTACCGCTGAATAGTAGTTCTAAACTTTCAGGATCCAGACAACGTAAATCTGGATTAGATGCCTTTATTAAAGACCTACTAATGCACAGATATTCCCCAACTAAAATCAATTGTTAATGTGTAACCTTGAATTACTAAATTGATCATCATAATTGCAATTGATTACAACCAAGTGAGTCTGCTTTTCAATAGCTCTTCTGGAAAGATTCCCTTGATACTTCTGTACAAGTCAGATTTGCATAATTTATTTAACCTGTTCCCAGGACGTGACATTGACAAGACTGGATTCATTGCCCATTCATAGTCATCATGGTAATGATGACGGTGTTGCTGGATTTTGAGAAAGTAGAATGTAAATAAAAAGCTAACTAATATGGGTTAGCATGGCTTGAGAGTGGTTAAAAGATAGCATGACTTAAATAAAATGAAGACATACAAAGAATGGAATGCCCTAGGCAAAAAAAAACTATAACCACACAAGTAATTTAATTATGGGAATAATTGTATTCTTGTAAAGACCTATTGGGTAGGCAAGGTAGGAAATTCATTGTATTGAAGAACGTGATTAGATCTGTACAGAATTGAATATACTCATCCGATTAGATCTGTACAGGAGATGGCTGCTGTGATTAGATCCATAGACTTGAATATATTCATGTGGTCTGTATAAAAGACGGTTGTAACATAACAACTTGGAGCAGATCCTTCTGATCACTCCCAATGGCCATTGTAAGCACAAAATAATGTTGTGTGGATTTGTCACGATGTAGGCTGCTCTTTAAAATTTTTCTTTAACAATTTTTTGCATGTAGCTCTGGGTCTGTGCTGGTGATGCTCCCATAAATTAGACAGGGAATTGTAGGACTTTGGCTCAACAATAATAGTGATAGTGACTTGGAGGGGGGGGAACATGAAGATGACATCATTCTTGTGGTAGAAGTCCTGGAGCTGGATGATGTTGCCAAAGCAAGTTTATAAAAATCTTTTTTCATGAGGTGTGGGCGTCACAGGCAAGATCAGTGTTTGTTGCCCAACCCTAATTCTCCTTTAACTGAGTAGCTTGCTAGACCATTTCAGCGGGTAACCATATTGCTGTGGGGTCTGGAGTCATATGTAGGCCAGACCAGGTTTCTTTCCCTAAAAGGACATTAGTGAACCAGACAGGTATTTATGAAGATTGATGATAGTTCCATGGGCTTCATTATTCCCTTGACAAAGGAGAAGCGAACGCTCCGAAAGCTAGTGCTTTTGCTATCAAATAAACCTGTTGGACTTTAACCTGGTGTTGTGAGACTTCTTACTGTAATTGAGATCAGCCTTATATTCCAGATTTATTCATCAAATTCAAATTCCACCAGCATGGTCCACAGAACCCAAGTCCTCAGATCATCAACCTGGGCCTCTGAAATACTAATCCAGTTACAGTACCACTACGCCACCAACTCCCCATGAGAACATGTATGCCAGCTGCAATGCCCCTGCGGTGGCTCCAGGTAGATGTGCATAAACTCTACAAAACGAGCAGACAGTTCTGGTTTAAATAGTATAGAGTTTCTCAAGTATTTCTGGAGTCTAAGTCATGAACATCAATCATATTTCTGGCTTGAGACTTGCGGATGGTGAAGGGGCTTAGAGAACCCAACTGAGAGCTAATTGCTCAGTAGCTCATCTCTGGCTTGCTTTGGCAGTCAAGCTGATGATATGATGACTCAGTTAGGCTTCTTGACCTACTGTGCCATTGGGTGGCACAGTGGCACAGTGGTTAGCACTGCTGCCTCACAGCATTAGGGATCCATGTTTGATTCTGGCCTCCCGTCACTATCTGTGTGGAGTTTGCACTTTCTCCCCATGTCTGCATGGGTTTTCTCCGGGTGCTCTGGTTTCCTCCCACAGTCCAAAGATGGGCGGGTTAGGTTGATTGCTAAATTAACCCTAGTGTCGATCAATTAGCAGGGTAAATGTCTGGGATTACAGAAATAGGGCCTGATTTGGATTGAGGGCAGTGCAGACTTGATGGGCTGAATGGCCTCCTTCTGTACTGTGGGGATTCTCTGATCCTAATGACGGCCACTTTGCCATCTGCTCTTTGAAAGATGATGTTATTGCAAAGCTGGTGGACATTGACTTCAAGCTTGATTGTACCAGCCATATCAACACCACAGCTACAAAAGCAAGCCAACGCTGATGCTGCTGATTTATATAGGGAGGTGGTTGGAAATAGCCATTGCAAAAATGCTTGTGGCACAAATGTTACCTGTCATTTGTCAACTCAAGCTTGCTGCAGGTTGCTTTTAGGGACATCTGTGATTTCTGAAGCTTACAATAATTGCCTGTCAACAATGATGACCAACTTCTTTTGCCTCAATAATGACTCCCGCCACTGGAGGGAATTTTCGGTGACTGTCCCCCGCTTCAACAACTTCTGTTTCGTCAAGGGTATTTGGTGCCATTTTTGGTAGAATGTTGTCTTGATAACAAGAGCATTAATTCTCACTTCTCCTCTAGCATTTCACATCGTCTCCATGTCTCAATGAAGGCTATGAAGTTCTTGTGTTCTTATGACGCATTGACAATAGGCTGTTACATAGCCCAGAAGCTATGTGTTGAGTTAAGCATTAGAAGGGAACTTAATCAATTAAAGATTTAATAGAGCTGGAATCATTAGAAAATGATAGGTTCCAAATACTCTTTCTTCATTTCACACTTTTATGCTTCCTGTTTCAATACCACCCACTACTTGAAAGACCAGTGGTGGAATTCTCTCTCATGTTTGAGTTTTGTCGAGTCAAGTTGAGAATGCTTATCTTCTCAAACAGAAATGATCTGGCCATTGAAACCATTAGTCAGAAAAAAATACTTCATGTTGAACACAATTCTGCTTTCACAAAGAAAAACTATTTTTTGCCAAGAGTTGGTTACCATCAATAAAGAGAATACAAAACATCAGATAAAATACTTATACTATATCCTTGTAGCTTCAAGTAATTAAACAAAAATATTGTTACAATGTCATGAAAGAATTTCTCTGCAGCTTATAATGGGTAAATGATGTTTGTTTAAGATATTAAGCAGATCTCTGGCTGCACGACTAACTGAATTTCTACCGCACACGTCTGTCGTTCCATTTTGACCTCTGACAGATGCAGGATATGAGGCTGAAGTGGCATGCTTTGAATTTGCCTTTTGCTCAGAATTCCTGGTTTATAGCATTCCAGTTGTTTCTTTGTGGATATAGATGTACTCAATGCAACATTTAGTGGTTAGCACTAACTGGCATTGAGTACATCCGTCTACACAATTGGCACTCAACACAATACCTTGGTCGGGAGATTGCCAACTCAAAATGCAAAAAAGTTCTTCACACAGACAGTTTAGCAAAAATCTGAGTCCAATTTTTCCCTCCTTCTACTGCCAATTTTCCACCCTCTGGGAACAATCACTGGTATGTGGCTCCTTACGCATGAACCCCTCCAGTAACTCAGAGGAAACCTTCTAAATGTGTGAGCATACGCACCAATTGCTATTTCAGAACTGAGCAAATTTGTATTTTTCACACTACATTATTTCAGAGACAATTATATAGGTCTATGTAAATTAATTGCTGACCCCTCATTCATAAACAGCAGGAGTACTGGGCAAAAGTCAAATTCAACTGTTGCATTCTAGAAAATAATGGAAATTAAATTATCAGTTATACTAGAAGAGACCTGCAGAG
This sequence comes from Carcharhinus amblyrhynchos, assembly GCF_965287045.1. NCBI lineage: Eukaryota > Metazoa > Chordata > Chondrichthyes > Carcharhiniformes > Carcharhinidae > Carcharhinus > Carcharhinus amblyrhynchos. The sequence continues at coordinate 93,460,627 of NC_137326.1, read as the reverse complement.
CAGGTTTCTGCTTGCAAGTACTGATATTAAAAAATATCAAAATGGATGGCTTCAAGTTATAAGTTTCAATAAATTAAAGTCAATGTTTTGATTAATGTAACGGAATTATTTCAGGAATTATTCTGTTCTATGATTTTTTTCTTAATTTGTAAACCATTACTTTATTTTTTTAAAAATAATTTTTCCTTCTGGAGTAGGAAGGATAAAAAGTTCTGTGATGTTTAATTTGATATTCTGTATATGCAACTTCTTCTGTTTTTGAAAACCAGGTGAATTTCAGTTTTACAATATAATCCACATGGTGAACTTGCAAGCAATCTGCAAAAAGACAGAGTGTGATTTCTACCCTTTCATATTATAAATGATCATATTTTGGTGAACTAAAAATAAAGTCACAATCATTGATAATATTTTGGGCTAAGTCTCTGATAATTTAATGAATAGCTAAGAAGTGCAGATCGGGCAGATTTCAGACTCAATTCTGAGTACATGTTGGGTTAAATGATCACTATCAAGCAGCAGTAGGGACTTTGCAATTAGCACAATTGCTAACACTATTTGTGGAAGAATACTATCCACAGATCCTAGTCTTGATCAGTATGGTGACCCCTGCTGGAAAGGTGGCTATTAGGCAGATCAGTTGCAAAGTGCCAACAACTGTATAACCCAGAGGTGGCCAAACTTTCTTTGCTTTAGTGCCAAATTTGATAACCTGCAGACGTTTGAGAGCTGCCAGACACAGACAACCTTTATTTCTTTTGCCAGCATTTTGAGATATTTCTATCTTTAAGTTTTCTCTTAACTTCAGTATTCACGAAGTGCACATACCGCAGTTCCTAAATTTGAGTTACTTGTTATGTTTTACCTGCATTCAATTTGTTAATATGCGGCCTTAAACTAAATTCCACTTGATGAAACTGTTATAATATTAACAGTCCTGACAGTAATCAAGGCTATCACTACTAGATATAGAGACCTTGTGAATGGCCAGGAATATCCCAGAATCAATCTCCCAGTAGCTAAAGAAAGCAATCCAAGAGATTATAAAACAATATCTTAAACAAATCAGTTACATAATTTATACTCCTCTCTCCCCTTTTCTTTTCTCTTGCCTCTTCCTACTTCCAACCACCTTGAAAAATATTGGACTGAATAGCCATCTCACACTGGGTACTTCTGAGCTGGATTCGCCAGTCACTAGTTACCAATAAAGGGGAAGAAACTACATCTCTCATCACGAGGCACTGGCACACAATGATACCACATCCAGCGCAGCGCCACCCAATCAAACTCAAACCAAAGTTTAATTGAACAAGAGGAAAAAGCCAGAACTCCGATTGGCTTGGATATTGGCAGGCTTTGATGGCATTGGTGGGATTTGAATCATTGATGGACTGGGAGCGAGCAATGGGTATTAGTCTGAGTAAAAACTATTGGTCAAACTATTTCGTTCAGGATTGTGTGGAAAATATCATTCTAAAATCACTTTTAACAATCATGGATTAAAAATAAGACAGCAATTCACTATAAAATGGGCATCATGTTTAATGAAATAGAAGTACCTTTTGAAGGGTCTTTCAGGACAACATCAGAAATTTCAAATAATTTCAGAGGCAGTGGCATCTTTCTATTAGCTGCAGTTGTCTTCAGCAGACCAGACAGAAGAGTGGTACGAGCTACCTAAATCAAAGAGAAAGATGGATGCTATAAGTGAGCTGCTTTCTTTTATCAGCAAGGAATATCCTGAACTTGATATGTCAAAGTAGATAAGATCCACCACATGTGCCCACTCACTGCTAAGGGTAAACACATGGCTTTAGCAGCCAATAGAATAAAGGCTACCATTGCCAAATTGGTTTAAAAGTAGTCAGGGGAATCATAAAACAGAATAGCTCCTCTGAAAATGAGTAAACTATTGTTGTTTTAGGTGAAGAAGCAACCAGTGACTCACCACCATCTTCTCCAGGACAATTAGGACTGGGCAATAAATGCTGTCCTAGCCAAACACACCCACATCCCGAGAAAGAATAAAAACAATCCTCGAACAGCAAATATTAACTGCACGTTTGACCATTTGAAAAACAGAAGTCAAATAATACAACTGCACTTTCAGCTGGAACCAAAATCCGCATATTCTACATCTTTACAAACGCAGAAATTAATGATAAATATAAGACCATAAAACATTGGAACAGAATTAGGCCACTCGACCTATTGAGTCTGCTCTGCCATTCAATCATAGCTGATTTTTTTCTCATCCCCATTCTCCTGTCTTTTCCCCGTAACCCCTGATCCCCTTATAAATCAAGAACCTATCTCCATCTTAAAGGACGCTCAACGACCTGGCCTCCACAGCTTTCAGTGGCAAAGAATTCCACAAATTCACCACACTCTGGCTGAAGAAATTTCTCATTTCTGTTTTGAAGGATTGTCCCTTTAACCTGAGGTTGTGCCCTCTAGTTCTAGTTTTTTCCTACTAGTGGAAACATCCTCTCCACGTTCACTCTATCCAGGCCCCACAGTATCCTGCAAGTTTCAATAAGATCCCCCCTCATCCTTCTAAACTCCAGTGAGTACAGACCCAGAGTCCTCAACCATTCCTCATATGACAAGCTCTTCATTCCAGGGATTATTCTTGCGAATGATCCTCTGGACCCTTTCCAGGGCCAGCACATCCTTCTTTAGATATAAACAGGAAGTGTATCTGTTAATGCTTCTTTTAGAGTTAAACGTCCCCTTCCTAAATAATTATTAATTACTAGAACCACTCAATTCAACTTAAGAATTATATTTACGACTTAAGAAAGAAAGGAGTGGTGAAGTGATTCATCACACTGGGTTAAAAATCCACAAACTGGAACACTGACACCACCTTGTGGTCTTTTCAATAACACCACCACTTAGTTGAGAAAGGTGCATTGAAGTGAAGCTTTGTTTCAAATCTATAAATTAAAAGCTGGATTCACCGGTCATAGCTGTTAATCCAAACAATTAGACACTCATGGACTCAACTCAAAATGCAGGTAAATGAAGGTCGAAATGACCTTTAAAACAAGTATATTGTTTATACTAAGCCTTTCAAATAACAAGTTCTGAAACATCTTCAGTATTCTAACCATTTAACAACTCCACTTGCTTTGCAAATTTTTTTTAACGCCACCACTTGTATCACCATCTCATCAGGCCCACTCACCTGGTGAAGGAGCAGCGCTCCGAAAACTCATAATAAACCTATTGAAATTTAACCTGCTGTTCTGAGGCTTTTTATTGTGACTATCTCTGATGGCAGGGAACTTGGCCTCTGTTTCAGCTTCTAAACTGCTGCATCAACTGGCCACGCCTTAGACACCAATGATCAATGAAAAAGAGGCAAACCTGTATCCCTTCAACGGGAATCCTGCAAGTATGACAAGAGCAAGGCCTTTTGATGGACTGACTCCTGTTTTTCAAAAAAAAATCCAATCATTTGAATAAGGAAATGCAGTTTTAAGCAAAAAATTAATTCATTGGATGTGGATGTGGCTTTCTCAGCCAGCCATTTTATTACCTGTCCCTAATTGCCCTTGCGAAGGTGATGAAGCACCTTTGTGAACTGTTGCAATTCATGTGGTGTGGGTATCCTCTCAGTGCTGTTAGGAAGGGGCTTCCAGGATTTTGACCCAGTGACAATGAAGGAACACCAATATGGTGGGTGACTTGAAGAGAAACTTGCAGGTGCTGGAGTTTCTGTGCATCTGCTGCCCTTGTCTTTTTAGGTGATATTGATTGTAAGTTTGGAAGGTGCTGTAAAAGGAGCCTTGTTGAGTTGCTGCAGTTCATCTTGTAGATGGTACACAATGATGCCACTGTGCGCCAGTGGTGGTGGTGGTAGGAGTGAATGCTGAAGGTGGTGGATGGGAGGAGTTGTTAGGATTGCATTCACCCAGGCAAGTGAAGAGTACTCCATCATACTCCTGACTCGTGCCTTGTAGATAGTCAATAGGCTTTGGGAAGATAGGGGATGAATTACACTCCATATTATGCTCAGCCTCTGGCCTGCTTTTGTAGTCACAGTGATAATATGGCTGGTCCAGTTCAGTTTCTGGTCAACAGTAACACCCATGGATATTGATAGTGGGAGATTCAATGATGGAAATACCATTGAATGCCAAGGCGAGATGATTGGATGCTCTCTTAATGGAGATGATCACTGCCTGGCACTTGTGTGGCATGGATGTCACATGCCACTTAACAGCCCAATCCTGAATCTCTCTCAGGTCGTTGCATATGGATACAAACTGTTTCTGTATTTGAGAAGTCGTGAATGGTGCTGAACATTGCGCAGTGAACATCCTCATTTCTGATAATAATGAAGGAAGGTAAGTCGTTGATGTAGTAGTTGTAAGTTGTTGGACACAGGACACACTCCTGAGGAAATGCTGCAGTGATATCTTGGGGCTGAGGCCATCAACAGTCACAACCTCCTTCTCCTTTGTGCCAGGTATGACTCCAACTGGCAGAGGGCTTTCCCCCTCAGACCCTTGGACTCCAATTTCACTAGGGCTCCTTGATGCCACACTTGGCGAAATGCTGCCTTGATGTCAACAGCAGTTATTCCCACCTCACCTCCATGTTGGCACAAAGAGCTCAGGAGCTGAGTGTCCCTTGCGGAAGCTAAACTGACCATCAACAAGCATGTTATTGCTAAGCGCTGCTTGGAATAACACACCAAAATAGAAACGTAGTGCTAAATATTTTAGGATGATCGGAGCAGACAAATAGGAGGAAGCCATTCAACTCCTCAATGTGCTCCAGCATGGTTGCACCTAAACTTTGACTGTATGTCCTTTGGTACTTTTACCCAATAGAAACCCATTTTAACCCTAAAGACATTGTCCCAGCACTTTGTGGGAGAGAGAGTTCCATAATTCTATTACTCTTCATACAAGAAAGTGTTTCCAGATTTAACACCCGAATGGTCTAGCTCTAATATTGTGATGATGTCCTTTTGTTATTGATTCACTCACAAAAGGAGATTGTTTCTCTGTATCCACGTTATCTTATTGTTTCAACTCTCTGAGCACCTTGATGAGGTCATCCCACAATCTTATCTACTCTAGGCAGTACAAATCCCTGAAGGGTAGGGGGTTTTAATTAAGTCAGGCAGCATGGTCAATTCAGGCTTGGAGGGCTGAAAGGTCTGTTCCCGTGCTGTAATTACCTTTGTTCTTTGAGGTCACTCTCGTTCTTCTAAACTCCAGAAAATAAGGGTCCAGTCTATTTAGTGTTTCCTCACTGAACAATCCCTCCATCCCAGGAATTAGCTCAATGAACCCGTGTCACACTCTCTCTACGGTAAGTATATTTTGGGAAGGAGATCATAACAGCACCCAATACTCCAAGTGCAATCTCACCAATGCCCTATATAAGTGCAGTTAGGCATCTTTGCTCCTATACTCAAATTCTCTTGTGATAAAGGTAAGCATACCATTTACCTTCTTAATTGTTTGCTGTACTTGCATGTTAGTTTTTAGAAACTCATGAACGAGGATATCCAAGTCCCTTTGAAATTCAACACGGGGGTCAGTAATGTTGTGGGGGTGGGGCAGTGTGTGTGGAGACCACAGGGAGGCATTATCAGGCCCAGGAGGGATGTGGCAGGGGAGTAGTATTCTATCTTTTTTTTTCTCTACGCATGCACAGTTGGAAGCGCCAAACGGAGTTACAGGTTTCGGGCGCATTAAGCCCTGCCCACAGGCTTGTGCAACATGATTCGGAATCGCTGATATCTTTTCAGGTAAAGCGCGTATGGGGGCGCCAAAGGATGGGTCTAAAAGTCAGATCTGAAACACTCCCAGTTTCAAGTCCACCCATCATTTAGAATCAAAATGGTAAAATACGGCCCATTGATTCTCCCAATTTTCCAAATTTTCCAAATATCCCATTTATTAGATTCAAGAATTTTCCCTGCTTTTGATGGCAGGCTAACAGGTTCATCGCTTCCTCTCTCCCTCCTTTCTGGGGTTACATTTGGCACCATCCAATCTGCAGAACCAATTTCAAAATCTATAGAAATTTGAAGGACGATCAACAATGCATTTACCATGAATATAGAATGAAAACATGTTAGATCAGTTGAATTAAGGAACTTTTGATCAACAGATGACTGTGTAAGCAAGATTACGAACACTTTAGAAGAAGAGTCATTTGGATTTTAGCTTTAATTATTTGACTTCCAAAGTTATAGAAAGTCCTTGAACATATCATCACTTCTCATACCCATGCCAATCTTTCCCGGAATTCCACGTACAAATCCTTCCTTTCAGGCAGCCACCTCTGCCATGAACAAAAACTGATCTCAAATTCAAAACTGTCAAACTGTGGGAGAATGACAAATGCAAACCACCTTTCTACATCCTTCTCGCCCTGCCTCCAGGCATCTCTAAAGCATCTTCCTCATTACTCCAGCTCAACTGGACTGCAATCACTCTGACAGTATTTGATTTGATTTATTATTGTCATATGTATTAGTGTACAGTGAAAAGTATTTTTTCTTGCACGCTATATAAACCATGCTGTTCATTGGGAAGGAAAGGAGACAATGCAAAACATAATGTTACTGTCACAACCAGGGTGCAGAGAAAGATCAACTTAATGTGAGATAGATCTACTCAAAACTCTGACAGCAGCTGGGAAAAAGCTGTTTTTGAGTTGGTTGGTGTATGTCCTCAGACTTTTGTATCCCTTTCTCAACAGAAGAAGGTGAAAGAGAGAACATCCAGGATGCGTGGGGTCCTTAATTATGCTGGCTGCTTTTCCGAGGCAGCAGGAAGTGTAAACAGTGTCAGTGGGTGGGAGGCAGTTGGAGTGATTCATTCACAACCCTTTGTAGTTTCTTGCGGTCTTGGACAGAGTAGGAGCCATACCAAGCTGTGATACAACCAGAAAGGATGCTTTGTATGGTACTTTTGTAAAAGCTAATGAGAGTCATAGCAGACTTGCCAAATTTCCTTAGTCTTCTGAGAAAGTAGAGGCGTTGGTAGGTTTTCTTAACTACAGTGTCAGCATGGAGGGACCAGAACAGGTTATTGGTGATCTGGACATCTAAAAACTTGGAGCTCTCAACCATTTCTACTTCATCCATATTGATGTAGACAGGGGCATGTCCTCCACTACACTTCATGAAGTCACTGTCTCCTTCGTTTTGTTGACACAGAGAGATTATTGTCATCGCGCCAGTTCACCAGATTCTGTAGCTCTTTCCTGTACTCCACCTTGTCATTATTTGAGATCTGACCCACAATGGTGATGTCATCAGCAAACTAGGAAAATTAGTTGGAAGGGAATTTAGCTTATCATAGGTGTATAAGGAGTATAGTAAGGGATTGAGGACATAGCCTTGTGGGGCACCAGTGTTGAAGATGATTGTAGAGGAGGTGTTGTTGCCTGTCATTACTGAGTGTGGTCTGTGAGTTTGGAAGTTCAGAATCCAGTCACAGAGGGAGGAGTCGAGGCCCAGCCCACGGAGTTTGGAGATGGGTTTCGTAGGACTAATGGTGCTGACAGCTGAGCAGTAGTCAATAAATAGAAGTCTGACGTATGCATTTTTGTTATCCATGCATTCCAGGATTGAGTGCAGGGCCAGGGAGATGGCATCTGCTGTGGACCTGTTGCGGTGGTAGACAAACTATAGTGCATCCAGGTAGTCTGGGAGGCCAGATTTGATTTGTGCCATGACTAACCTTTTGAAGCATTTCATAACGTTGGATGTCAGAGCCATTGAGCTGTGCTACTTGCCTTTTCTTTGGTACCGGGATGATGATCGTCTTCGTAAAGCAGATAGGGGCCTCAGACTGTTGTAAAGGGAAGTTAGAGAGGTTGAAGATGTCTGCGAATACCCCCACCAGCTGATCTGCACAGGATCTGAATGTTCATCCTAGTACCTCATCCAGGCCAGTCACTTTTCATGGTGTTGACCTTCGGGACAGACCCAGAAGCACACAGCTTGACCTCATCACCACCTTTCTTCACCCCTCCAATGTCTCTACTGCTGTCCAATGTTCAGTGCTTGACAAGCTGAAATGTCCTCCAATCAAACACAAGGAACAGCAGGCATAGTCTTCAGCACCTACCACAAACCCTGCTCCCTAGCCACTGCCAACCTTCCTTACAATGGATTGGGTTGAACGAGGCTATTTGTAACCTTGGTATCTGATTTGAAATAGAGATGAGGTTCCAGCCACACATCCACACCACCATGGAGACTGCTTATTTCCATCACTGTAACAACATCCAACTTCACCCCTGCTTCAGCAACCCTCATTCATGCCTTTCTTACTTTTGGGCTCAATTACTCCAACACAGCCCTGGCAGCCCTCCCACATTCCACCCTCTATAAACTTCAGGTCATCCAAAACTCTGCAGTCCTTATTTCACTTCTCTCCAAGTCTGGCTCATCAATCATCTCTCAGTACGTCAGTTAAGCTAAGCCTGGATTTTAAAATGTTCTTCCTTGATTTCAAGTCCACCAAGGCCTTGTCCTTGCAGCTCTGCAGTCTCCTCCAACCCCAGAAGCTTCTGAGATATTTGTTCTCCTCTAATTTTGGCATCTTGAGCTTCCCTGATTTAAATTACACCACTAATACTGACCTTACCTTCAGGTGCCCAGCCCCAGGTTCCAGAATTGTCTTGTTCTCCTTCTGTGCCTCACTGTCTTGCTTTCCTCCTTTAACACAGCTACCACTTTGACCGAGGATTCAGATGGCATGGACACAATAAATAAATGGCTTCATTCTGTGCTGCAACCATTCTATTATCTGTCCTAATACTTCCTTATGTGGCAATCACGTGGCATCATACTTTGTTTAATAATGCCTTGTGAAGCATCGATGGATGCTTAATTATAATGAAGGTGCGCTATTATTACAAGTAGTTTAAGGCCACACTTGGAATACTACGTACAGTTCTGGTCACCCTATTATAAAAACGATATTATTAAACTAGAAACTGAGTAGAAAAGATTTACTAGAATGCTACCAGGACTTGATCGTTTGAGTTATAAGGAGAGGTTGGATAGACCAAGACTTTTTCCTTGGAGCATAGGAGGCTTATGGGTGACGATATAAAAGTTTGGAGGTCTATAAAAAATAAGGGACATAGATAAGGTAGATAGTCAACATCTTTTCACCAAAGGTAGGGAAGTCTAAAACTAGAGGGCATAGGTTTAAGGTGAGAGGGGAGAGATACAAAAGGATCCAGAGGGGCCATTTTTTCCACACAGTGGTGAGTGAGTGTCTGCAACAAGCTGCCAGATGCAGCAATAGAGGCAGGTACAATTTTGTCTTTTAAAAAGCATTTAGACAGTTACATGGGTAAAATGGGTATGGAGGGATATGGGCCAAATGAGGGCAATTGGGACTAGCTTAGTGGTAGAAACTGGGCAGCACGGACAAATTAGGCTGAAGGGCCTGTTTCCATGCTGTAAGCTTCTATGACTCTAATGTTGATGGTAATAAAGTTACCATGTTTGCCAAGAATAGCAGAAACCAAATTACACAATGCATTTTTTGAAAAAGGTTTCCAAGTTACTTTTATTTGAACATCAAAAGCAGAACACACAAAGAAGCAGATCGGAGAAGGTGAGAGCTCTGCATGTGGGAGATGGACAGAGAGGGAGAGGAACAAACAAGAGGCATAGGAAACAGAGGAGGGAGGGGGGTTGGTAGCAGTGGGAAAAGAGGCACAAAAGATTTGGATTAAATGGTAAAACATAAAGAGACGCATATTGGATTCAAAATATTAACTTTTTTTATCTTTCTACAGATGTCCCCAGATCTGCAGAGTTTTCTAGCATTTTCTGTTTTTATCACCAAAGAAATGGGAATGGAGATTGTGGATGTTATTTGTAGCAAAATTAAACATTTTCTTCATAAATGAACGAATGAATAATTTCACTGCAAAGTCTACACAATAGAAATCTTCCTTGGGTTTCAAGATCTATATTGAAGAGCTATGGAATCAGATTTATATCCTAGTTAAAGTAATAATCAATCAAGTGAATTCACAAGTGAATTGACCTCAATTCACTTGTGAATTCACTTGATTGATTATTACCTTAAATTGAGGTCAATTCACTAATTTGATAACAAATCTGATCGTACAAACATTCAAAATATATCCTTTGTTACCCAGAAGTACCACATAAAATATTATTGACACCATCACCTCATCAATAATTATAACCCAAAAGATATTTGTCAAAAAACTCAATAATAAAGACAAACCATGTTTCAGATCTTTACAGGTACAATTTAACAAAGTTGGTTTACAGACATTAAAAACCTGTCTTTAAAGCTGGAAGTGACAAATATGTAAATCTAACAATAAAACCAAAGTTCATTGTTAGTTCTTACCTGAAATTCAGCAGTTTTGGGATTGGCGATATGTACTGCTCTTGTTTCTGCTATGTCCTTGCCCAGCTTGTCCGCAATATCCTCCTGAGAACACTGCAGCAATGAAACGAGTACTGTTTATGTATGAGGCAATGCCCTGACATCAGGCTATTAAATCTACTTCTTACAAAAATGATTATTCTCTCTCTCTTCTTAAAGCAAACAGAGGAGGCAATAGCATAATGGCATCGTCACTGGAGATCTAGAATTCAGATCTCATCACGCTAAAGTTGAAATTTGAATTCAATAAATGACTGGAATTAAAAGTTTAATGATGACAATTGGCAACTGTCGTAAACACCCATCTGATTCACCAACATCCTTGAGGGAAGGTAATCTGCTCTCTTTATTTAATCTGGTCTACATGTAGTTCCAGGCCCAGAGCAGTGTGATTGACTCTTAAATGTACTCTGAAATGACCTAGCAAGCCATTCAATTCAAGGACAGTTAGGAATGTTCACTCAAAGGGTGGTGAATCTCTGGAATTCTCTGCCCGTTGAAGTGGTGGAGGCTACCTCGCTAAATATTTTTAAGACGTGGGTTGATGGGTTTTTGATAAGAGAGGGGATTAAGGGTTATGGGGAGAGGGTGGGAAAGTGGAACTGAGCCACGACAGATCAGCCATGATCTTACTGAATGGCGGGGCAGGCTCGAAGGGCTAGATGGCCTACTCCTGCTCCTATTTCTTATGTTCTTATGAATGCTGACCCAGGCAGGGAACCCCACATCCCATGAAAGAATAAAAAAAGGGTGGCACAACAGCACAGTGCTGCCTCAAAGTGCCAAGGATCCAGGTTCAATTCCAGTCTTAGATGCGCGTGTGGAGTTTGCACATTCTCCCCATGTCTGCATGGGTTTCCTCTGGGTACTCCGGTTTCCTCCCACACTCTAAAAAATGTGCAGGTTAGGTTGATTGGCCATGGTAAACTTCCCCTTGGTGTCAGGGGAATTAGTGGGTAAATACATGGGGTTACGGGTTAGGGATTGTTGTTGGTTCAGGCTTGATGGACCGAACGGACTCCTTTTGGATTGTAGGGATTCTACAATTCTACACAGTACAAGCTGTTTAAACACAGTGGCCTAGAATCTATTACAGCAGGGCATTTTATCATGTACTCTATTAGTTAGATTTGTTCACGCACGCTTCAGCTCAAAAAATCTTTATCCGCAAAGTGAGTCAGCTAAAAGGGCAAGCTGATAATGGTGTAGCATCTTGGATTTGAATGAATGATGAGGTCAAATGAGATTTAGGCATTGGGAAATGAGCAAAGGGCGGAGAAGGAAAGTGAATTAGAGAGTGGATGAATTCATTTGAATCAGGTAACCAAAGAGAAATAAACAAAGGGAGATAAAGATTGGACTGAAAGGGAAAAGAAAGGTAAAATTAAAACCAGAATCAAAACATTTAAAATTTAACATGTTAAATGTTTCTAACAACAATTCACCATATGCAGGATTGAGGTGCCATACTTCAAACTGTTCACTTACCTGGCTAGAGAGATTGATTATCCACCATTAACAAATATTGCATTGTCAAAGGCTATTTTACATTATTGATTATTGGACTTTGCTTTCTTTAGCAGACTTAAAGAGCAATTCACATGCAAATGCAGCAACTTCATGAAAGTCAACAGAAGGCTAAGGGATCTGATGCCAACACCTTGTGGAAATTTGTAATTGGCAGGACACCTCCTCCTCACCATAGGTTGCTGATCGATTTGCATACTGATTAAGGCATGTGTTGTTCAGACACCATTATTTGCCCAACGAGTTCTGGGCCAACATTTTCACGTGTGTAATTCAGTAATGCAAGGAGCATTCTAAAGAGAACCTTGTCGTCTTTTGTTAGTGACCAAGAATAAATTCTTACGGTCATTTCTATGTTTTTGATAAATCCTACAAAACAGTTTTATAGAATAATTTTATTGAAATAATCAAATCAGTTTAGTTATTGCAAACGGCTACATTAACTTGTAAACTTCAGAATAATCCAGTGAATTGATGGACTGATAACATACGCTTCTAGCTTTGGATGGTGCAGCAATTCAAGCCAGGGCATAGAATCCCTACAGTGCAGAAGGCAGCCATTTGGCCCATCAAACCTGTACTGACAACAATTCTACCCAACCTCTAACCCAATGTGTTTATCCCACTAATCCCCCTGACACTAAGGGGACATTTACCATGGCCAATCAACCTATTCTGCACATTTCTGGAGTGTGGGATGAAACTGGAGTACCTGGAGGAAACCCATGCAGACACGGGGAGAATGTGCAAACTCCACAGTCATCCAAGGCCGGAATTGAACCCAGGTCTCTGGTGCTGTGAATGAACTTTATCGAACTGCAGGGAAAAATCAGGCCAGTCACCCTGGTCTTCGCTCACAACTTCCCTATTCCTGTGGGGATGTGTGTGTGTTGCTGGCTGGCCAGCATTTATTGCCCATCCCTAGTTGCCCTTGTTCAAAGGGCAGTTGAGAGTCAACCATATTGCTGTGGCTCTGAAGGTAAGGACTAGGTAAGGACAGCAGATTTCCTTCCCGAAAGGACACTAGTGAACCAGGCGGGTTTTTCCAACAATTGACAATGGTTTCATGGTCATCACTAGATTCTTAATTCCAGTTTTTTTTTAAATCAAATTCAAATTCCACTATCTGACATGACAAAATTCAAACCTGGATCTCCAGAACATTAGCTGAGTTTCTGGATTAATAGTCCAGCAATAAGACCACGAGGTCATCATCTCCCCTGATCTAACAGAAGCCTGCCACAGTCACTTCACTATCTCCTTGGCTACAGAGTGAGAGAATTAACAGGCTTTTCTCTGGTCTTCCATCCAACACTATTTGGAAGCTCTACACTCAGTAACAGGAGAATCTTTACACTGCAGCTCTCAATTACTAAAAGCAGTTCCCAGCACTCTACTAATGATGCTCCATTATAATCAGGTATTTTGCAGGTATTGAACTAAATATCAACTCTTGCCAACTCTGCATACAGTCAACTCTTTCAAAGAACCAATCAACTTTCATCCCCTTATTTACCTAGGTTCGATAGGGATTAATCAGTTAATACAGGGCAGAGGTAGGGACAGAGGGAAGAGAAAGGAATTAGAGACCTACATCCTAAAATTCCATGAAATGTCCTGCTGATGCATGGGTTCTGCTAGAAGCGTTCGTTCAGTAGAGTCCTAGGCCGTAATTTTATTGCCACACCCGCCCCGATTTCTTGCAGAACAGAATTCTTTGTTGGCCTTGGGTAGGACTTTACTACTCTCACCCAAGCGAGGTTGTAAAATACTGGCCCATAATCATACAGTGCAGAAAAGACCATTTGGTCCATCAAGTAGGATGTATTTTTTCTGAAATGTAGGGTTCAAAAACAGTCTTTGTTGGCCAATGATAAATTGATAAAGTGTTCATTGGGTACATTATTACAATTCTAACAAATGTACATTAAAGGAAATTCTGAGACAATCACTGCAAAGATTGACACTCGACTTTAAAAAATAGATCCATGTTGTAAGACTATCATTGCCATTCTGTCTTTCAAAAGAAAACAGCAGCCGTTGGAAAAACAAATGTCCAAAAGTTGTGCTTTCTCCCCAGTATTACACTGAAATAAATGATCTTAAAGCAGAGGTTGTGTGTCTGGTCACATTGAAGTGAGATCATGAACGAGCTCAATTCAGAGCGAAATATTTTAGACCATAAAAATGAAGGGGATCTTATTAATGTTTATACAATGGTTCCAAACAGTAGGAAAAGATAATGAACTCACCAAGGCAAAGGTCAAGGCCTCCGTGAATCCACCAGCTGCCATGTCCAGCCTCAGCAGCTCACACAATTTGTTCAACGCGAACTAATGAAGGTAAAATGAAAGCAATCAGGTGACCAGGCTGCAAACAGCTTCAGCTTTTGTGGTACCACTAGTGGCAACATGTTCAACATCCGTGGCTACAGGATTTCAAAGAGAGCCCCCCCCCACCCAATTTCCAGAGGGCACACCTCGCACCACAGTGTGCAAATATAAAAGTTGCGGAGGGCCAATCAATGCTACCCAAAGGGTTCACTAGTTAAAGAACCACTGCAAATGCTCACTAATAACAAATGAACCTTATACCTGTATTTTCAAGCATAAAAGAGCTCCCAATTCACAAACTATTTAACATGAAGACACTTTAAAATCTTGCTTTAAAGATTTATATTTATCAGACTTGTTAAACATTTGTTTAAATTATTTTTATGATCAAAATTATTATTGCATTTTTCAAAAGGTTACATTTTTAAATTTTGTGCAACCAATTACATCAACTGAAAACATGATCTTTCAGTGCATTTTTGTTTTTGACATCTTTTTTACTGTAGGAGACCATTTTTGTCATGCAGTGACTATGTACATGCTCACAAGTGCCTCACAAGTGCCTGCCATTTAAGTCCACACTAGCCTGGGCAGCTGTGTTGAGCTGCAGTTCGTGCCAGGACGCAATCCTCCCTCAGGGTAACCAAAGGTCTTGCCACCGGCACTGCAGTCAGTGTATGTGAAGATATATTCAATGTCAGTAACAAGTGCCAACACTGGGCAAAATTTGGGCCACTGAAATGTAGTCACATAATCAAATAAGCTGTAGTTCCAAACTACTACCATGCAGTATAGCACTTACTTTTACTTAAAACAGCATCAGATAATTGTAGCTAAGTGGTAATTTGCTGATTGCAACCTTTACAGTAATAAGATATTAACTCTTAGTTACCGAAATTATGTTTTATTTGGCAAAGCTCTCATCAGTCTAAGTATTTTTGAGCATTTATAGTTACTTCTCATTATTGTTCAAGTCTTACAACTAATTACTTCAAATCACTCAGGACTATTCTTGTGCTTCTGATTAACTAATTGGCTTTTTAAAAACTGGATATTATGCTATTCTGATGATTCAATCTTAATGCCAATTTCTAGAACTATGGAATATTTACTGTTTAACTCAACGCATCTAGTTTAATTCCATTTTATGCTTGGTCCAGATAGAATCATAGAATCCCTACAATGCAGAAACAGGCCATTCGCTCCATCAATTCTGCACCAACTTTCTGACAGTGTATCATACCCAGATCTTCTCCCCTGCCCTATCTCCGTAACTCGACAAATTTCCCATGGCTAATCCATCAAACCATCTTTGGATACTAAGGAGCAATTTAGCATGGCCAATCTACCTGAAGATACTGTTTAGTGGTCTTCTTTTTCATCAACTATCTCATTGCCTTCTGAAATATTTTATGCACTCTACTTTAACAACAGTTTATAGCAGAATAATTTAATTGATTCTAATCTGTGTTCCTTTTATAATTATTTTGAATCTATATTTTTACCATCTTGCTGACAAATAAAAATAATCTATCACTATTTTTCTTATTCTAATCTTTCAGAATTCTGAAGTGCTCACCATTGTAATTCTCTCAGTTTAGCAAAAAAAACTAGGGGACTATCTTACTGGCTTGTCACACTGGTTGATTGGCATGGCGAGCTGGTAAGACAACAAGAGAGGTGAAAAGCCAGGTTCGCACCCAGTTTCTCACTTCTGTGATATTACCTGCCCAGTTAAGCCGGTGTAATCAGTCTCATGCGCGGGAAGAGCGGAAGGTCGATTTAAATATTTATTAGTTAATTTTAACATGATGAATGAATCCGGTACATAACTGTCTGGGCTCATTTGCCTTAATGGCCTCACCAGCGAAGGTCCTCACCCACAAGGATCACGTATAGTCCCCCACTAATAGGGGACCAACAGTAACCATTAGCAAGAGCTCCCATAGAGACTGAGGTATTGGAAGTTCCTCTTTTGTGGATAAATTGGCTTATTGGAATTTCCTGTGCCATGATGGCCCTCAATAGCAGCAAACGTCTCAGTTTTCACTGTTACAAAGTTCAGACCATCAGAGACATTAAGCGGTCATTTACTTCATTGATGTTTGTGGAACCTTGTTGCCATATTGGTTTAGGTATCAACAGTGACTATACTTCACTAGCTATGTGAAAATTTGGAGAATCCTACGGACATAAAATGTAAATGTCTTTCATTTCGGAAAAAAGTATGTGAATTTTTTTGCATTATCTTATTTTCCCAGATATTGAAGTTATATGATGCTTCTTCTGTTATTTATCTTCATTTTGATTTCTATCCCACCACGCATTCAATACCAGAATTTGTCAGCTCTTGATAAAATGCCAAATTCCATCAGCCATCATGCATCATCTCTGTTAGAGTTAATTGTCAATGGACAATGCCAATCACTGAAATCTACTATAAGCATTCACCTTACCTGATCAGCTACAGTATAGGCTTTTGGAACTGTCATCTTGATGTTGTTGTAACCGTAGGCTATTGCTGCATCTTCTACAATATCGCATGGATGGATGATATCTGCTCTTGTGGGGGGGATTTCAATTTCTATTTGTGTCCCGTCCCCCATCACTTTGGACTTTAAGTACATCCGAGTCAGCAATTTAGCTATAGACTTAGCTGTTTCACTACAAATAAAATTGAAAAACAATTTTAGAAATAGACCTCCAACTTTTTTTTTATTCATTTGTGGGACGCAGGCATCGCTGGCTGGCCAGCATTTACCGCTCCTCCCTAGTTGCCCTTGCTCAGAGGGAAGTTGAGAGTCAACCGCACTGCTGTGGATCTGGAGTCACATATAGGCCAGATCAGCTAAATATGGCAGATTTCCTTCCCTAGATGACATCAGTGAACCAGATGAGTTTTTCTGACAATCAGCAACGGCTTCATGGTCATCAGTAGATTCTTAATTCCGGATATTTTTTATTGAATTCAAATTCCATCATCTGCTGTGGTGGGATTTGAACCCGGTTCCCCAGAACATTATCTGGGTTTCGGGATTAATAGTCTAGCGATAATACCACTAGGCCATGGCCTCCGCTCAATGCAGTTCAATTCAGCCAATTAAATACATAAATTTTAGTAACTTACTTGATTCCTACTCGTTTGTTAATGAAGTCTGCACTTAGAATCTCCTTTCTGTACCCCATCTCCTGCAAAAGAAGAAAAAAAGTTGTCACGTGTTATTTTAATACTCTTTTAACCCTGTACAAATGTCTTCCCTCTTCTCCAGAAAAAGTTAACCTTTCTGGGGAATGATTTTTTTCTGGGTTCCATCTGGCCAATTGGGTTGGCATATCTGGTACTTATCTCAGATACACTATTGATTCACAAGAAGCATTCATACCACACAAATGTTCAACCTTAACAAGGGAGAATCTAATCTAATCTAGCTTAAAAGTTAACTTGGTACGACATTAATTTCTTTGTAATTTTAGAAATGTAAAGTTGTTTTGGAGGTCACATCCAGCCCTAATATTATTAGACGATTACAATCAAAGGCACCAACTATACAACTTGCACAATGAAAAGGACAGCTGATTATACTTACTGGGTAAATATACATTTCTTCATTAGGATAAATCACCTGAGCAGCCTCAACTCTGGAAAACAGATTAGAATTTTAATTCAAGGTAAATTTCCAGCAAGTCAAATGCACTTGATAATTACATGTATGTCATGTTAACAACCAAAATCTATCCCAAGCCATAGCTTTGATGTGAAGCAGTTAAAAATAGCAGCAATTGATATTATAAGTGTAAAAAATGCACTTTAACTGCCTAAAACTCAATCTTGTTTTCTCAGAATATTATTTAATTTCTATATATACCAATATATTTTTTCTTTGATTGAGAATACAAACTTTTAATCTATTTAGTAAGGAAAAAAATAAATCTAATTCTGACCTCATAAACATCTCAGATTTTAATCGGTCCACCGTTGGCGGCTGTGCCTTAAGCTGACACAAAATCTCTCCATTTTTCTCCCTTTCTTCGAGATATTGCTAAAATCTCTCACTTTAACCAAGGTTTAAAAAAAGAGGATCTAGTAAATTTAGACTTGATTTAATTTAATCAATTTGGTTGCATATAACCTAATTACCAGAACCCGGATGACTCCATATATGGCTCTGTACCAAATCTTGTTTGATCATGCTCCTGTGAAGCACTGTGGAACAGTTTAGTTCATTAAACACGCTATATAAATTCAAGTTGTTGTTGCTGTGGGTATCATTTTTGAAAGTACTTACGTAAATGGCTTCTCACAGTACTCACTGAACATTGTGACAATTGTATCCAGCACTATCTTTGCCTGTGACAAGAAAGAGTCAACCATTTAATACAAGTTTGGCAAAACATTACAAAACATAATCAAAATTGAATGTGAAAATGTGTGAAACTACCCACAAACAATGGTGTACTTACTTTAGTGCGATCAGTTGCTGTACATTCGATAAAAACATTCCGCGTTTTGAGTGTTATTTTGCTGTGATCACCTAGAAAGTCAAAGACATTAAAAACGGTGACCTCTAACTAGAATTGGCATTTAACAACCCACATTATGAAAATGCATCATTATTTTAGTTAAAGTTGTTTGTTTCAAACTGCCAACTATTTCTGTTTCTGGTACAGTCTTTTCTGTCCTGCCTTCCCTTATGGATCATTGGTTGAGCCACAATTGTAACATTTGTGACCAGTTCCAAATTTCAGCACCCAGACTTCAGGGGGTACATCATGACCACAGAAGAGATTTGTTGGACAACAACAATTTATAACTGCATGAGGAAAGGGTTGCTGATTGGTTGGCAAGACAACTCTTGGTTGAGACGTAGCTGTGACAAATACACCAAAATCTATTCAAAAAAAAGGTACAAAGTCTGGACATACTTCTTTTGTACACAGAGGACAAACTCCTGCACATGAACAAATGTAGCTTCTAGCAATCGGCACTTCTACTTTTATACAGAATAAATTGTTGTTCCCCTTGAAATTTGGCATTCTTGCAAATGTCCTGCTAAATGCAAAATGAAGTTTAATCAGCATTTTCTTTTCATCAATATTGATGTTCTGCACCAACGCACTATTACAAAGAGATATGGAAATCTGGAATATCACATCACCACCCCTCCCTCTCCTTCTCACCGAAGGCCGAGAATACTCAAGTCAGTCGAAATTTTCAAAACTGAGGTTACACAGAAGTTTTGTTAGGGAAGGATATCAAGGAATATGAAGAAAAGGCAAGTAAAGTTTATGTATTAGTCACAAACAAGCTTACATTAAAATTGCAATGAAGTTACTGTGAAAATCCCTTAGATGCTTACACCCCAGTGCCTGTTCAGGTACACGGAGGGAGAATTTAGCATTGCCAATGCAACAAGCCTGCAAATCTTTTGGACTGGGAGAGGAAACCCATGCAGACAAGGGGAGGACATGCAGACTCCACACAGACAGTGACCCAAGCCAGGTGCCTGACGCTGTGAGGCAGCAGTGCTAACCACTCTGTAACCATGCCACCCCATGGTGAAATTGAGCAACAGTAAAATTGAGCACATGCACATATTAGCAATGATCTAATTGAATGGCAAAACAGGCTGAATGATCTAATTGCCTTTTTATGGCTGGTAGTTTTAGACTTCATGACTCCACAAGCAGTACACAGAGCTATGAAGTCATAACAGAGATACCACAAATGTTCTACTAACGACTTAATGAATTTGTTCAGTGAAGAGCAAAACCATACAGAGCAAAAAAACAGCAGTTAGTGCTTTATGAGTAACCTCAGGAACCTTGGTTTAGGGAGAGAAAACTGTGCCATGGACCCTGTTCCTGAAAGTTTTCCAGCAATTCCTCTGGGAAGTACATGCATGTGGATTACATTAGTCGTGATTTCCCATATTCAATTCGTCATCAACACTAACAACTATCAATGTTGCTGCTAAGCTGTTTGTATGTGCAGCTGTGCAGTTATCTGTCTACACCAGATCTTGGGGCTGGGGGACTCCAACCTGAAAGAGACAAGCCTCTACCTCCACCACCACCCCCCACCACCACCCGCCCCCTGGCAAGCCTCAGGCTTGAGTAGCGTAATCTGCTGAATATTTCCCCTACCACACCCCATGTCCCCCCCAACCTGCCACTCTAGAAATTGTAGCCAGGTGAGAAATGACACTTAAGTAGCCTCTAGAATTAGGGTGAGGCTGGGCCCATGTAGACCTTCCATCCCCTTCCCCCTACAAAAATACTGTCATGAGCAGGTCGAAAGGCCACCTGGGAACTTAACAGGCTACACCGAGGTGCAAAACTCGCTGGTGCGGATCTGTAAAATTCTGCCCCACAGGTTCAGGATGGACGGGGCTGCAGATAAAATTGGGAAAAGAAATATAGTGGACAGTAAGTACTCAACGTAGAAAAATTGGGCCAGTAAAAACACATGTAATACAAACTCAAAAATAATTCCACAAATGGCATACTATACTCACCATTTATGATAGGTGGCATGGAAAGAACTATGCCATTGCTGTCATAGATAATAGGGTAAACTGGCTTGTCTTCAATGATATGCAAATAATGGCGAAGGTGACTGTCCGTCTAAAAATGAAATGAAATCAATCTGAGCATTTTCAGGACCAGGATCATTGGGTAAATTACAGATCCACATACCATCAGAGTTTCGCTTCTTTCATTTGTAAAAAGAGATACACTGCGAACAGTAATATAAATATGCATGCAGTAACTTTATTAAACTATTTTGGTTCAAAATCCTCATTCAATAATATTTTTGCTGATTGAAGTACAGCCCAATCTTAGAAATGCATGGCACTGCACAATATATTTGTGAAGATCAATGAAACAGTTTTGTAAAAGCGGATGTTGTAACAGTGCTTTGACAAAAGCTTCAGTCAAAAACACATTTTTGTGTGGTATGTTAGATATGTACAGGCAGAAACCACAATTATCTGCACAGTAAAATTTCAAGAAGTGCCAAGTGCATCGAAATGGAGTCTGTATGATTGGAACATGATGTCACTGAAATACTGCCTTACTTCACAGGTTTAAAAGACCTGTTAAATTGCAAACTTTTCCAAGTCATTTGTTTTACAAATCATGCTTTCATTCTTAAAATAAATCATAATTCACTTCAACCTTTTTGTTTGCCATTTGCAAACCAGTGAATTTTTGCAAGTGTTGCCTAACACATCTGCCATAACTTCAGCACAAGAATACAGGAACACTGGGAAAACAGAGTTAAACTATTTTCCTGAGATTTCCATCGTTCTTTTCAGTTACTGCAGATAAGCGAGAGAGTCCCACTTAGTTAACCCCAGCCTCTTAACTTAATTCAATAATCAAGGTATGCCAGCTTTCTCTAACATGGGTTTGAAAATTCTTTTTACTTCATAACTTAGATTTTCCACTCTAAGTTTAAATGAGATCACAATCCTTAAATATACGGATATTACCTGAAATCAAATCTTTGCCTTGCACAATGTTAATATCTGAGTGAATCACACCAGTTAATAGTAATGCATTAGATTTAGGATATCACTTGGCAGGGAAAGATTCCTTGCACAATTGATCGTTCAGTGTGTTATTTTCATTTAGAATCATAGAATTCCCTACAGTGCAGAAAGGAGGCCATTCTGCCCATCAAGTCTGCACCGACCATAATCCACCCAGGCTCTATCCTGCTAACTGCACATATTTACCTTGCCAGTTCCCCTGGCATTATGGGGCAATTTAGCATGGCCAATCAACCTAACCCACACACCTTTGGACTGTGGGTGGAAAACTGGAGGAAATGCATGCAGACACGGGGAGAATGTGCAAACTCCACACAGACAGCCATCTGAGGACGGAATTAAACTCGGGTCCCTGGCGCTGTGACGCAGCAGTGCTAACCATTGTGCCTCACAAGGCATTTTTGAATTCTAATGTATTATGCCAGTAAGGTGAGAAAATATGTATCTAAGGATGCAAGTTTTCCCGGAACATTTCAACATTCAGTATTCAAAAGAATTTGCATTTGTACAGTGCCTTAGTGTGCCCCAGGACTTTCAAACGAGTCAGTTACTTTTGAAGTGCAATCAATAAGCATTGCTACACAAAATAACATTTTTGTCCCAATAAAATATTTTAAGGGTACAAAATTTCCAATTTGAAAAATAAATCAAGGTGCATATCTCTCACATATGAACCACAGGAAATGCTAGTTTAAAATTATTTGTTCAACAGTAACAACTAATTTCTTAATCAAGTTTCTTTATTTTAAATTGAAGCTAGAACAATCATATTGAACATGCTTCTTACCCTGTAAAGGTCCATAAGTTCTGAAGCAGTGTATTCCTTTGACTGGTTTAATGGTCTGAACTTAATTTCAGAGGGTGGTTTTGCTGTATAAGTAAAAGGTCCTGATACCGTATCCAGATCATGGGTTCCGATAGCAACTAGAGCTCGCTTCCTTCAGAAACAAACGTGCACTAATTATTTCCTCAAACTTTTACTTCAGATCTAAACTTTCAGCATTACAACTACAACACAGCTAAGTGTAACACAAGACTGAGCAGCAAAGACTTGAAAATATTGTACCACAGGCATCAGATGTGGAAAGATCCAAGAGATATGAGAGACGTGTCTCTAAACAGCATTAGAAAAATTGAGGTAAAAATTTTCCCTTTTGGTAGTTTCATGTTGGATTTATCAGTAAGTAAAGGCCAAGTTGGGCTCACCTGCAGATATTTTGATGCAGTTTCTCTTGCAGCTCAATGAAACTGTCATAGCGATCCTTGGTAAACTTAATATCACGAAGAACAGCTGCTACAGCATGTGGACGAACCTGTGCAGTCTAGAAAAGGAAGAGGATTCTTATGAAATTGACACTAGGACACAGCAACAGTAAGAATGTTGATTGTAACTATAGTAAAAAGTCTGACAACACCAGGTTTTAGTCCAACCTATTTATTTAATAATATACTCACAAGCTTTCGGGGTTAGCCCCTTCGTCAGGTGAATGGAGAGTTCTGGCCTCAGACAGAGCATATAAAGCACAGACAGTTTAGAGATTACTGATTAGAATGCGAATCCTTACACCTAACCTGCTGTTCAAGACCTGAAGTGGCTGATAATGTGAGTGGAAGGAGCACTGATCACAGTTTAAAGAGATGTGTATTGTCTCCAGACAGTACAGTAAGTGAGGTTTTGCAAACCCAGGCAAGTCACGGGGGTTGAGACCGTCCTACATGAGGACGGTCTCAACAGGGATCTTGGGTTCATGTCGCACTATCTGTAACCCCCGTGACTTGCCTGGGTTTGCAAAACCTCACTTACTGTACTGTCTGGAGACAATACACATCTCTTTAAACTGTGATCAGTGCTCCTTCCACTCACATTATCAGCCACTTCAGGTCTTGAACAGCAGGTTAGGTGTAAGGATTCGCATTCTAATCAGTAATCTCTAAACTGTCTGTGCTTTATATGCTCTGTCTGAGGCCAGAACTCTCCATTCACCTGACGAAGGGGCTAACCCCGAAAGCTTGTGAGTATATTATCAAATAAATAGGTTGGACTAAAACCTGGTGTTGTCAGACTTTTTACTGTGTTTACGCCAGTCCAACGCCGGCATACCCACATCATGATTGTAACTATTACAGATTTAACAACGTTCCATGGATATGACAGCATAATGTCAAACAACACTTCTGGGTACTAATTCTTCCTTCATAGAAATAATTACAAGTTTTTTTTTCTATTCAATTCCCGATCACTAGTTAGTTAGCTGACAAGAGTCATGATGTGGAGATGCCAGCGTTGGACTGGGGTGGCACGGAGTTTTCAGAGCACTGATCCTTCATCAGGTGAGTGAAGCAGTGTTCTGAAGGCTCGTGATTCCAAATAAACCTGTTGGACTTTAACGTGGTGTTGTGAGACTTCTTACTGTGATCACAAACAATACAGTGATAGAGAACTATAATGTCTAAATTTTACTGTCTTTTAAACAGAGAAGAATCTGCTAGGTTTTCCCTTCCTGATCCCTATCCAGTCAAAATTAGAGGAACTGTATATGTGCATATTAAATACTGGAGGAAGCAGCTTCAGGCGGGGCTGTAATGTCTACAGCTCACACTGACAATGGGGATTTTTTAACCAAAGATCCTACACAAGCAACACCGGCTGGGTAACTATGAAACAGTACCTTAATAAGAAATAATGCATTGAGTAGAGGGAGTAGGGGAAAAAAAAGGCCAAAACAAATGCTTTCTTCAATGCAAAAATCTGGCACAATATGATTGTATAATGTTCTTTCACTTTTGAGACCTCAGTTCAAATCCACCCCATTGGTCTGTCAAACACAAATGTCATACTCCTACAGGAACAGATGCCATTTTGAAGTTGGGGTCCAGAAAGACTGGCCAGAATTCTCCAACATTCACACCTGCAAGATCTTCCAGTCCCGTCAATGGTGCGCTCCCTGTCGCAGATTTCCCACCAGTGAGGGGTGCATTTAAAGACAAACCCTGTTGACAACAGTAGGACCAGAAGATCCCACTGCTGTCCAATGGCGGGCCGCCATCGCAAAACACGTGCCAGATTGCGTGGAAAATCCTTGTCGATGGTTTGCTTTATTGTGCATTCATATCAGATTCAGGAATACTTAATGTTGACATTCGGTGTGTGAAATGTACAAATATTCCATTTTTTAAAGACTAACTCTTAAAATAATAAGTACTTGTTTCAAGGTTTCATTTGAAATCTTGGCACAGCGGCAGCTGGGATCTTGAGGAAAGATTTTTGAAGTTTCTTTAAATTGGTTAAAATTCTATTAATTGTACATCTTTCACATACATCAGTTTACAAGCAATAAACGTCTTCTTACCTCTTCAGCAATAATTAATTTCTGCATGTCGCCATCAAGCGGCCCTACTCTTGTGTATCTTGGAGCATCAATTCTGTTTAGGTAAAATGAAAATTAAGATTACGACCATCACCATATTTCAGAAGCAATGAGTATTGAAATATAACGAGGGCAGCACATTTTCCACAGAACAAAAAAATTTTAAGTCATAAAACATTAAGAAATGTTGAATAAAACAGAAAATAATAGAAATATTCAGCAAATCAGCTGCTGTGGAGAGGGAGAGAAAGCGAGAAAGAGAGTTAATATTTATGCTTTCATCAGTGCTGGGGAGTTAGAAGTGTTACAGATTTGGGGGCTATAGAGATGTGGACACCTTACTGTGGAGGAAACACTCTCCTTTTAGAACACAAAGGCAGGGGGAAGATGTATTTGGTGGTGATCGTGGCGGTGACGGCCCTTTCTCTTTGTAGGTTTTAGGGTCTCCTTTTTCTGATGCTTTTACTTTTGGGACAGTTGTTCAGCGTTCTGCCATTCACAGCTCCTTTAAACACAGCTTTTGTCTTTACTTACATGAGAGAAAATTACTGTGAATGCTGTAATCTGAAACAAAAACAGAAAATGCTGGAAAATCTTTACAGGTCTGACAGCATCTGTGAGGAGAGAATAGAGCCAATGTTTCGAGTCTGTCAGAACTGAAGACAAAGGTAAATGGAAGGGGGATGGTGGTTGTGTGGACAATAGGTCCAAAAGGAAGGTGTATAATTGGATGCAAAACACAGAAGAGATTAAATCAGAAAAGTGGTAATAAAGAAACAAAAGATGCATCTGGAGTAGGTGTGAATAGCAGAATGATGAATCACTGCCATCCGAAAGCAAAAGAAATCAAGAGGATGAAACCAACCAAAACGAAAACAAATTTGAGGCAGGAGTTATGATCTGAAATTGTTGAACACAAATATTGAGTTCTCAAATAGTGCCTCATCAAACTAAGAGGTGCTGTACCTTGAGCTAACACTGAGCTCGACTAGACTACTGCAAGACGCCAAGGACAGAGAGGTCAGCATGAGAGCAACGTGGAGAATTTAAAAAGCAGACCATCAAAAGCTCAGATTCATGCCTGAGGACTGAACGGAGGTATTCTGCAAAGCAGTCACCACTCTGCATTTGGTCTTCCCATTGTACAGACCACATGATGAGCAGTGAATACAAGATGCTGCTTGAAAGAAGGACATACAAATTGCTGTTTCACCAGGAAGGAATGTTTGGGGCCTTGGGTTTGAGGAGAGAAGGAGGAAAAGAGCATGTGTTGCATCTCCTGTTTTTTCAAGAAAAGATGATATAGGAAGGGAAGGGAATGTTGGGGGTTATAGAGATGTGGACACCTTACTGTGGAGGAAACACTCTCCTTTTGGAACACAAAGGAAGGGGGAAGATGTATTTGGTGGTGATCATGGCGGTGACGGCCCTTTCTCTTTGTAGGTTTTGGGATCTCTTTTTTCTGATGCTTTTACTTTTGGGACAGTTGTTCAGCGTTCTGCCATTCACAGCTCCTTTAAATACAGCTTTTGTCTTTACTTGTATGAGAGAAAATTACTGTGGATGCTGGAATCTGAAACAAAAACAGAAGATGCTGAAAAATCTCTACAGGTCTGACAGCATCTGTGAGGGAAGAATAAAATCAACGTTTCGAGTCTGTCAGAACTGAAGACAAAGATAATAGGATGAGATTTATATTGTAAAGGGGTGGGTGAAATTAGCGAAGATATCAGACAAAAGTACAAAGGGAACGTAAATGGCAGTGATCATAGCTGAGAAGGGTGCTGATAGCGGCTCATTAAAAGATAGAAAAGTGTAAATGGCAAAACAGAGATGCAGAGTGTGAAGGTCCTACTGGGGTGGGGGGGAAGGAGGAGTAAAAGAGATGGAAAGTGAGAATTTTTAAAAAGTGCACAAATGAAACAATGGAAGAACTGAACCATTAAGAAAAAACAACATAAGACAAGAAAAATAAATAAATAAGATAAAATGAAATGAAATAAAGTCAATGGAGTGGAGGAGAGAGTTCTTTACTTACCCCATTACCACTCCCTTTGGACTTGAATCAACTCTTGGCATGTAATCTCTCCTGTTTTCTACCTTATTTCAGAACTCTTCTTTCATCCTTTTACTACCCTCCCCCTTTGCACTTGTTTAAATTCTGTAACATCTCAAACTTTTTGCCAGTTATGATTAAAGGTCACTGACCTGAAACACGAACTGATTTCCAGCAATTTATGTTAGTATTTTTGATTTCCCAGCAAACACAATATTTTGCTTTCACACAGCAGAATGTTACCTGTCCTTGAAGACCTGCAATCCACGGGCCAATCCTTCCAGGCATAAAAGATCATAGCGGTTGGCAGGAACATCGATTTTATACAGTACCACATCAGATGCTCCCTCTGCTTTTCCATCTCCCTGTTCTCTACTTATAATGTCCTTTTCAGATGTCTGCAACCAAAGAACCAATTTTACAACAGCCGTGTAATTTTTTTCGATTGGAAAGAGCATCCTGCAACTTCTAAATTGATCTTTCTCTGCACCCTAGCTATTTCTGTAGCACTACGTTCTGCACCTTCTTTCCTTCTCCTCATGTACTCTATGAACAGTATGCTTTATCTGTACAGTGCAAGAAACAATACTTTTCACTGTATCCCAATATAAGTGACAATAATAAATCAAATGAAATTCCACCTCCCACCAACCTGAGGTTGTGAAAGACATTATATACTTGCGATATAGATTAGCAAAGTGGCAGTTTTGATCCCACAGCCAGTGTGCAGTAGAGGTGGTAAACTAGGCCTCAGCAGCTCTAAGCAGTGAATGTGTGGGGATTAAACACAGCATGGAACCATCCTCTAGCTCCCCATGCATTGATACTGACTGGAAAAGGTACATTTGGACATGTATTAGGTTAGGTTCAGCTATGGTGCTTCACACGGTTGAGTAACCTAACTTTGGCCTCAGACATGAAGAATGGTAATTGCACAAAAATGTGGAAGACAGATAGCACTATAAACTGTACCCCAATGACAGTGAGCACCTTGAAATGGAAAAATATTCCTTCATTTTGGTAGTACACCATACATTCCCTAACCAAAAATATTTTAGCAACAGCCTACAACTTTTACTTAACATATTATGTGACAGTTAGCTAGCTGTAATACGATACTGTACCACTTCATCCAATTCCAGACCAAATTCAAAACATAGTTCGTCAAATTCTTCATCAGCTGTAAAAGAAAATAAACCAGTCAGGTGTTGTAGACAGCAATGACTGCATAGCATTATAAAATTATCTGGTCATTCTTTTAGTAAAGTTAAGAGTAAATATTTGTAAAGCTCATCATCCCTATCCTAAACACATAGTTCCCCTCACCTCCAAATAAAATGGTTAGATATCTATGCATAAATAAAACTAAACATCAACTTGAAATTCAAATGGAAATGTGAAATGCACAATAATTCTCTTGGAAAACAAAATACATTGTAAGAAGAATTAACATTCAATATATCTGCTGCTAGTGTTGACGTTGAAGAAATGTGAGCATAATACCACACTGTTTCAGAGCACTGCACCTTTTATATGGGTGCAGAAATGGACTTTAATCAAACAAATTTGTGGGATACAGACTTGAGGGAATCTGACACTACTGGCTGCCACTCTGGGTCACGCTGTGGGGACAACAATTCCCAGCATGCTTAAGAGCTCTGACAGAGAGCAGCAAGGAGACGAGCCACGCATGCTCAGCTTCGTTTTTTTCCTGCTCGGGCAGGCTTGAAGCACTTTACTGGAGATTTCAAGATGACAGCCCATCACATTTGATACTGATGGTGATCGGAATAGAAGCTGAAGGGCTTGGCTATCCTGACAGCAGTGTGCTGCAAGGCACGAAAGCCAACCACAGGATCAGGAATTTTGGGTGAAAACCGGAGCACCCGGCGGAAACCCTCACAGACACATTCTCCTTGTGTCTGCGTGGGTTTCCTCCAGGTGCTCCGGTTTCCTCCCACAGTCCAAAAATGTGCGGGTTAGGTTGATCGGCCATGCTAAAAATTGCCCCTTAGCGTCCTGAGATGCGTAGGAATTTGCGGGTAAATGGTAAGGCCTGGATAGGATTGTGGTCGGTGCAGACTCAATGGGCTAGATGGCCTCTTTCTGCACTGTAGGGTTTCTACGATTCTATGAACTACAGATCCATGTGACAAGAGCCGGAGAAACAATGGAAGGTTGGCAGCTCCAACCTAAGCAGCTAAGGTTCAGAGAGACAAAGAGAGAGAGACACATGCACAGAAGCAGTTGTTGTGCTGGGACCATATTTGTATTTAGTCTCCAGAGTGCAGTCTGCTTTCAAAAGTCCTGACTGAAGAAAGAACAGTACAGCACAGGAAGCAGGCCCTTTGGCCCTCCAAGCCTGTGCCGCTCATTGGTCTAACTAGACTGTTCATTTGTATCCCTCCATTCCCAGTCTGCTCATGTGACTATCCAGGTAAGTCTTAAATGATGCCAGCATGTCTGCCTCCACCACCCTACCCAGCAGTGCATTCCAGGCCCCCACCACCCTCTGTGTAAAAAAAATCCCTCTGACATCTGAGTTATACCTCGCCCCTCTCACCTTGAGCCCGTGACACCTCGTGATCGTCACCTCCGACCTGGGAAAAAGCTTCTCACTGTTCACTATCTATACCCTTCATAATTTTATACACCTCGGTTAGGTCTCCCCTCATTTTCCATCTTTCCAGGGAGAACAACCTCAGTTTACCCAATCTCTCCTCATAACTAAGACCCTCCATACCAGGCAATATCCTGAAAAACCTCCTCTGCACTCTCTCTAAAGCCTCCACATCCTTCTGGTAGTGCGGTGACCAGAATTGGACACAGTACTCCAAAAGTGGCCTAACCAGCATTCTATACAGCTGCAACATCAGCTTTTATACTTTATACCCCGTCCTATAAAGGCAAGCATTCCATATGCCTTCTTCACCACCTTCTCCACCTGTGCTGCCACCTTCAAGGATTTGTGGACTTGCACACCTAGGTTCCTCTGTGTTTTTATACCATTGGAAATCAGCAAAGACCAGGAATAGGAATTGGGGCTTGTTAGTATTTATTACGTCAGTGATATCTTCGATTTCCAGGCCAATTTTTCTACTTTTAAATGTAAATATATGATACAGTCTAACATCTGATGGGTTGGGAATGGCACAATTTTAATAGGTAAGAAAGATCAGGTTTGAGAGATGACTGTATATGTGTGGCATCTACTTCAGCAGACAAATGGCTTATTCCCTGAAAGGTTTGGGGGGGGGGGCAGAGAAATTGACAGATTTATTAATATGACCATAAAACGTCAGAGCATAAACAGGCCATTCGGCCCATCAAATCTGTTCCACCATTCAATGAGATCTGATGATCTCATGATCTGATGATAATCCTGAACTCCACTTTCTCATCTTAACCCTTGATTCCCTTAATGTTTAAAAATCTGTCTATCTTAGCCTTGAATATGCTTAGCCTCTACAGCCCTCTGTGGTAAATAATTCCATAAATTTGCTATCCTCCAAGAGAAGAAATTCTGGCTCATCTCTTTCTTAAATGGGAGACTTCTTGCTAATATACCATACAGATTAAAAAAGAAGCAAAAACATTTGTCATACACAGTTGCTTTTGTTGTGGCAATCCCCCTCAACAGAAACAACAAGAGGATTGTGAACATAACCCAGATCCATCAATGCAAACCATCCTTCCATCCACTGACTCCACCTACACTTCCCACTGCCTCAGAAAGCAGCTAGCATAATCAGGGGACTCATGCATCCCGGACATGCTCTCTTGCATCTTCCTATGTCGGGAAAAAGATGCAAAAGTATGAAAACACATACCAACCGACTTAAGAACTACTTCCCTGCTACCATCAGGCTTTTGAGAGGACATATTAAATATTAAGCTGATCTTTCTCTTCTCCCTATCCGTAACTGCAGCACTACATTCTGCACCCTTTCCTTTCCTTCTCCTCATATGCACTCTATGAACGGTATGCTTTGTCTGTATAGCGCACAAGAAATAATACTTTTCACTGTATCCCAATACATATGACAATAAGAAATCAAAAACTATAACTTTGCATAATCTTACTATGTTTCCCGACCCTCCACGCTAAAGTACTGCAATTAAGGAGTAACCTACTGGCAAGTAGCTTCTAGTTGCACCTCAACACCTGATGTTGACAGCTCCGCTCTGAGTGCACCGCAGGCAACCACTAGGGCTCCAACACTGTATGATGCAATCAGCGGGATGGAACGTTCCCCGGAACCCAGCTCCAAAACAATGAATGGATTCGAACCCTGGGACACTCCGCGTTCCAAGTGCCACATTCTAAATCCCAGGCTCGGCTTCTCCCCCTCCAGCTCCGCTCCTCTCTCTCGGTATCAGTCCCAGCCCGGCTCAATCTCGCCTTCCCATGTCCACTAAACGTTTCTGGGCAATCCACCGGTTCTGGGCGAGCCGGCCACCGCTCCTACCTGACAGCTCAGACCATGCATACAAATACAATGCAATGAAATGAAATGAACGAAGATCGGACGGTACTCACTGTACGTTTGACCCAAAGTCTGAAATAACAAATCCCTCTTCACACTGACTGTCGGCATGGTTCACACCGGCACACGCAGGACAGGATGGGCGTGCCAACAGCTATCGCGGCTGTCCTTCCCACTCCTGAGCTTTCCCTCACATTTTTCTTTTGCGTTAGGTGCAGTTAGCCGGCTTTTCCAGCGCACAATCTACATTGTTTCATTTGTTCAAAAAAAACCCTCGTGTAGGGTTCGGAATATATACCAAGTGTTTTTTTTTCCTTCTGGCGAATCGTGCAGCTACCTACGAGAGTAAAACTACCAATTCACAAATCGTCAGGACCTCTGTCTGCTAATGTGATTTCAGAGAGAATTGTCCGTTGAGAAAGCTGCCCGGAATCACCGGCTTAGCAGGAGTATTAATAGGGCTGCACACGCACCAAACCATTTGTAGATCAGTTACAAAGAAACGCCTTGTCTGTGTTGATCTAGAGGGCTGAAATTCCGAACAGTATGCATTTAACAGGAAGATAAAGCACTGTGGACTGTATCATAGAATTCCTACATTGCAGAAGGTGGCATTTGGCCCGTGGAGTCTGCACCGGCAACAATCCCACCTAGCCCCTATCCCCGAACCCCACGTATTTACCCTGCTAATCCCTCTAATTTAGGCATCCTGGAACACTAAGGGGTAATTCAGCGTAGCCAATACACCTAACTCACACATCTTTGGACTGAGAGAGGAAACTGGAGCATCTGGAGGAAACCCACACAGAGACGGGGAGAATGTGCAAACTCCATGTGGACAGTGACCAAGCCGGGAATTGAACCCAGGTGTTTGGAGCTGTGATCCAGCAGTGTTAGCCACTGTGCCACCATGTGGTATA
Source organism: Carcharhinus amblyrhynchos (assembly GCF_965287045.1). Taxonomy (NCBI): domain Eukaryota; kingdom Metazoa; phylum Chordata; class Chondrichthyes; order Carcharhiniformes; family Carcharhinidae; genus Carcharhinus; species Carcharhinus amblyrhynchos. The sequence continues at coordinate 93,427,950 of NC_137326.1, read as the reverse complement.
TTGCTGCATTTTTTAAAAAAATCATTTACAGCATGTGGGCTTAGCCGGCAAATCCAGCATTTATTGTCCGTCCCCAATTGCCCTTGAGAAGGTGGTGGTGAGCTGCCTTCTTGAAAAGCTGTGATCTATATAGTGTATGTACATTCACAGTGCTGTTAGAGAGTGCCAGTATTTTGACCCAATTAATGGCACAGCAACTGGACAGGACATTCCCAATGAAATAAAACATGTCTTGGTGAAATTCTGTCTTCCAGGGGACAAACTTTGTAGTTTGACAGCTAGTAGATCTCCTGCAAACCCAGACAAGCACAATGGATTTGTCAGTCTTGTGCTCAAATCAGTGCATGATGAATCACACATTGCATTACTCACCAAGAACCACTCTTTGCTACAGAAGGCAGTGGAAGCAGGGTCACTGACTATTTTCAAGGCAGTGGCAGATTCTAGTTATGCAAAGGAATCAAAGGTTATTGGAGGTAGATGGGAATGTGGATCTCAATACAAACAGATCAGCCATGATCTAGCTAAATGGCACAGCAGGCTCGAGGGAACAAATGGCTTATTTCTCCACTTTTGTAGATTTCTAACTCTATGCAAAATCTCTGGAGACGAAAATGATGATAAAGAGGCTCAATCACAGACAGTGCCAAGTCTTTCTTAACAGAGATAAGATCAGATCTTGATCATTTCAGCCATGTTCGCTGGTTCCGTAAGGTAGCCACACGAGCCAGATTCTGGTCACTGCTTGGAGAAGCATTCATGACAAATGAAGGAAAAGCTTCGTGGATGATGACGATGAGTGCTTGAATGTGAAACTATATGGAAAGAACCAATTTGTCTACAAACTGTAGGAACATGTCCAACGGTTCATTCAGGGCTCGCTGTATGGACACCCTGGCAGTGCCAGCCTGTGCCCCCTTAAAGACCTAGAGGGCTATCGGTGGGGGGAAGGGTCTGTCCCACTGCCACTCTGCACTAGGATCAGTCAGGACTGGAAGGAGGCCAGCAAGCGGGGCAGCCTGGGTGGGGAGGGAGCGGGGGTGAGGGGAACTGTGGACAGCTGGGAGGGGTGGTCTACCGGGGTGGAGGGGTTGCAGCCTCTGGAGGGGATGGGGGTGTCAGGGCTGGCCCGGGAATGCTTGTGCGGGCCATGATCGGGCCAGCAAATGGGAGACTGACAGATCAAGGCCACACGGAACGGTAAGCCTCTGTCGTGAATAGCACCCCCCCCCCCTCCAGCTTTTAATAAGATTCACAATTGTGACTTCTGCATTGCACAGAGTGTGGGAGATTTGAGCCTGAAATTAAACTGTAAAAACAGTTGTGATTTACATCAGTTTTCTCACCAATTCAGCACTTTTGGGAGAATCGCTCCCTGGATTTCTTCTAGTCCAAAGTGGCTCTGAATCTGGTACCATCCATGTCATTTAGAAACAGTGCAGGCAAGCTGATCAGCCATTCAGTTTGAGGAATTATCATAGCAACACAGGAATTAGGAGCAAAAGTAGGCAAATTCAGGCCTTCAAGCCTGCTCTGCCATTCAATCAGATCATGGCTGATCTCTCCCTGGTCTCAAATCTGCTTCATTACCTGTTCCCCATGTCAGCTTATCCCTTTTCTATTAGAAATATATCTATCTCCTCAAAATCGTTCAACAATTCAGACTTCACTGCTCTATAGGGCAGCAAGTTCCACAAAAGACAGCAAAAAAAAAAGAATTTTATTTGTAAAGCAAAATAAAGATTGTGGCATACACATAAGATTAAGTTAGAAACTGAAATATAAACAAACTCCAGAGTTCTGGAGAAGAGTCATATTCAACTGAAAATGTTAACTCTCTCTTCACTGATGCTGCCAGACCTGCTGAATTTATCCAGCATCTTGTTCTTATTTCAGATCTCCAGCCTCCGCAGTATTTTGCCTATATTTCAAGAAGTGTAAATAATACATATATTAAACTATTTTGAATATCACAGAATTTATAAATATTCTTCTCAGGGAATGAGACCCACACTGGTAAAATTAGTTTTTCAGCTCCACGCAGGTTTTCAGTCGTAATTCTGACTTTCATCTGAGTTAAGAACTCAGTTACACCTCATTCAACAAGGCTTAGCATTTTCACTGTTTCTTAAAGCAAAAATAGTAGGTAAAGAGTTGAAGTTCGTCTCAATCCATTGATTCTCTTCCTTGTGTGAAGACTGCAAGAGGGAAAACTGTGCAGGAGTAAGGTAGCATTGATGGCAACTTTGAGATTTGAGATCTGGGTGGCACAATAGCACAATGGTTAGCAGTGCTGCTTCACAGTGCCAGGGACCCGGGTTTAATTCCTGGCTTGGATCACTGCCTGTGTGGAGTTTGCAAGTTCTACCCATGTCTGTGTGGGTTCCCTCCGGGTACTCCGGTTTCCTCCCACATTCTGAAAGACATGCTGGTTAGGTGCATTGACCCGAATAGGTGGCGATTAGGGGAATTTCACAGTAACTTCATTGCAGTGTTAATGTAAGCCTTACTTGTGACTAACAAATAATCATCACTTTAACTTTAAAGATCTGAATATTTAACTGTACTTGTGTGGATACCAAAGTTAGCTGTCAGTTTTGTGCAGCAATGACTATGAGTGCTAACAGTTTTGCTGTTACTACAAACGTGTGTTTCTGGGCAATTTCAAATGATATAAAATAAGTGGAATTAGAAGAAAAATTGGATTGAGAGAGAAATAAAAAGACAAAAGAAAAAAACTACATTCTTTAAAACTTCCAAAAATAACTTAAGCCATTAACAAAAGGCACAATTATGACTGTGAGACCAATCCATTTATCCAACTCAGCAATGTGTCATGCTATTCCAGGATCATTGAAGATCATGCTGAATATCTGGTACTGCTGAAACTGTCTCAGACTTTGCCATCTCATTTTAAAATGCTGTAGGTTTTGTGGTGAATATTTAAAGTTTTCCTATGATTGAGTTTTCCAGATCATGGTGCTCTTTTTTTGGGTATGATCTGGATTCATTTTGTATAAAGCTGTCATTTGAATGACATACAGAAGAAAAAACACAAAATGTAGAAGAATTTGATTCATGGAAAAAAATTATCAAAAATGCATTTTAATTTTTCAGATGTCATATTCTTGCAAATACCTAGTTCATGGTTCAAAGTTAACACTTGAGATAATTTTTAGTTATGCAACGATTAAAGCTGCAAAAATAACTTTACAACTCATAAAATGGCAATTTTGTTTGGTAAAGACAGAAGAGATAGAGCTATACAACAACCGGTGGGCTTACTTAGCTAAAATGCTGGAGATGTGTTGGAGCCATGCTTCCAAAAACTAGAGCAATCCATAAAATATAGGAGCAGAATTAGGCAATTTGGCCCATCGAGTCTGCTCTGCCATTCAATCATGGCAGATATGATTATCATCTCCATTTTCCTGCCTCCTCCCCATAACCCTTGATCCCTTTATTTATCAAAAACTTATCAATCTCTGTCTTAAAATGAAGGTAGAGCTAAATAACTTTAAATGCATTTAATACACCTTGAGAGGTTGTACAACCCATTTACTTCATCAGATCAAGTAAGAAATTGTAAATGAATGATAATTAACCTAAAGGTTGATTTGAGGACATTCCAGAGCAGACGACATTGTAATAGAGACTTGATTTGATTTATTATTGTCACATGTATTAACATACAGTAAGAAGTATTGTTTCTTGCATGCTGTACAGACAAAGCATACTATTCGTAGAGAAAGAAACGAGAGAATGTAGAATGTACTGTTACAGTTATAGCCAGGATATAGAGAAAGATCAACTTAATGCAAGGTAAGTCCATTCAAAAGTCTGACAGCAGCAGGGAAGAAGCTGTTCTTGAGTTGGTTGGTACATTACCTCAAACTTTCATATCTTTATCCCAACAGAAGAAGATAGAAGAGAGAATGTCCGAGATGTGTAAGCGCCTTAATTATGCTGGCTACTTTGCTGAGGCAGTGGGAAGTGTAGACAGAGTCAATCGATGGGAGGCTGGTTTGCATGATGGATTGGGCTACATTCATGACCTTTTGTAGTTCCTTGCGGCCTTGGGTAGAGCAGGAGTCATACCAAGCTGTGATACAACCAGAAAGAATGCTTTCTATGGTGCATCTGTAAAAGTTGGAGACAGTCGTAGCTGACATGCAAAATTTCCTTAGTCTTCTGAGAAAGTAGAGGCTTTCTTAATATAGTGTTGGCGTGGGGGACCAGGACAGGTTGTTGGTGATCTGGTCATCTAAAAACTTGAAGCTCTCAACTCTTTCTACTTCGTCCCAGTTGATGTAGACAGGCGCATGTTCTCCTTTACGCTTCCTGAAGCCGATGACAGTTTCCTTCGTTTTGTTGACATTGAGGGAGAGATTATTGTTGCCGCACCAGTTCACCAGATTCTCTCTCTCATTCCTGCACTCTGTCTCATCATTGTTTGAGATCCAACCCATTGTGGTGGTGTCATCAGCAAACTTGTAAATTGAATTGGAGGGGAATTTGGCCACACAGTCATAGGTGTATAAGGGGTAACTATTATTTAAACAGTGAAAAATTACAACATGCTACTGTGCAGAGGGAACACTGAAGCTGCTGCCCCCCAACCACCCACTACAAAATCTATTCCCTAGCCACCAATTTCATTCCCTTCTTTAGCCCCTGACTCAGGTTGAAGCAAACTGTTTGAAACCTGACACTGTGAGAGTTTCAGAACCAACATATTTTCCATCACCAATTTCCATATTAGCTGCCCACCCCCATGCCTCAACCCATTTGCTACTGAAATGGGTGGTATTTTGGAACAACGGTTAGCCCTGCTGCTTCACAGCACCAGGGATCCGGGTTCAATTCCGGCCTCAGGTCACTGTCTGTGTGGAGTTTGCACATTCTTCCCGTGTCTCCTCTGGATGATCTGGTTTCCTCCCACAGTCCAAAGATGTGCCAGTTAGATTGATTGGCTGTGCTAAATCAACCCAAGTGTCGGGGAATTAGCAGGGTAAATAAATGGGTTACGGGAATAGGACCTGGTTCAGATTGTGGTCGGTGCAGATTCAATACACTGAATGGCCTCCTTCTGCACTGTAGCGATTCTACTGTAGGGATTCTATGAAACGATCATTAATTTCTTTGGTTGCCTCCAGATTCAACTACTTCAATGTCTGCTGGCCAATTTCCCATTTCACAATTCCCATAAACTTGAGCTCAGTCAAATGCTGTCCATATTCTAACCCACACCAACAGTCCATCCACCTTTCTCTCCACTGGTTCAGATCAATGTCTCAATTTTAAAATTCTCATTCACATGTTCAAATTTCTCCAAAACTTTACCCCTCTTTCTCTTAATCTCCATCAGCCCAATAACGCTCAGAACCCTGCATTCCCCCAATTCTGCCCCCCACCCACCTTCTTTGCCTCATCACTCAGGGCTGTGTCTTCATTGTATATATAGATCAGTGGTTCCTAAGGCGTGCCATGAAGACCACCTCAAGTGGGCTGTTAAAAATTCAAAAGTATTTAAAACTTGTGTAATTCAAACTAGCCTTCATCTTCAGCTCCATTGTTGGCAAGTCCAAAACCTGATAAATCTTGGGCCTCCCACGTATGTGCCAGTTGGGAAACAGCCACACATGCATGGTTTAGATTTTTTTTATGTTGGTCAGGCCTATGTGCATGACCAGTGAGACTTGGAGCTGAAGATGAAAGTTCCATGCACGCACTCAAAAAAACAAAGGCTCAAAAAGGGCACAAAAGCCCTGCAAGAAGTGAGATATACAAAAAAATACAACAGTACATGAAGTTAAAAAACACAATTTCCAGTAAGGGAAGTAGACAGAAAAATTAGGTGTGTTTTATAGTATAGACATGTGCCATGATATAGAAAAGGTTGGGAACTACTAGTATAGACTCTAACCCTCTGGAATTCTCTCAGTAAACCTCTGCCTCAGAGCCCCGTTTTCCTCCTTTAAGATCCTTGTTAAATTTTTTGGATCAAGTTTTTGAATACTTTTCTTAATTCTAGTCAAAGAGATACCATATTGTTACTGGAAAGGGATGCACACATACTCTGGATGGGATGGGTAGAGGTCTATGTGGGACACGGCAGCACTTGACCGAGTATGGCATGCAGGAATCCGAGCGAAACTAGAGTCAATGGGAATCAGAGAATCTCTCCGTGGGTTGGATTCATGTCCAGCACAAAGGAAGATGGTTCTGGAGGTCAATCATCTCAATCCCTGGATATCTCAGATTAATAGCTGATGCCCAACCATCTTCAGCTGCTTCATCAATGGCTATCCTTCCATCAGAAGGTTAATAGTGGTGTCAACTTTTGCCTGATTATGCTCCTGTGAAGGACCTCCAGATGTTTTACAACCTGAAAGGCACTATAGAAATGCAGGTCATTGCTGAGGACTGCAGATCACTCTTGCAAGAGTGGAAAAAGTAACAGTGCTGGCTACATTCAGAGTCATCAGGAAAAACAGGAATTTTGGAATTCAAGTTTTAGGGGTTTATTTGTAGGTTTTATAGAATGACATTACATAGCCGAAGAGTTGAATAATAGTCAGTGAGGACATTACTAAATGTAAAACAGCGCCATCCTTAGGATACATCAACAGAGTCAAAAATACATGAACAAATCCCAGGTTGCACTTTAGCACCAACCTTATCCAGCATGTTATCTTGAAAACCCAATTTTTAAAATAGCGTTGTTGCCAACAATGTGTGTTGTTGTTTGCTTGGCTGTTCCTCCAAAGTTATGATTGGAATGTCTTAAATCTTTTCAACCTGTTGCCTATTGATCAGAAACTTGTTATCTGTGCCTTTCCAAATATAGTGGGGTGGCACAGTGGTTAGCACAGCTGCCTCACAGCACCAGGGACCCAGATTCAATTCCAGCCTTGGCTGACTATGTGTGTGGAGTTTGCACATTTTCCCCCTGTCGGCTTCCTCCAGGTGCTTCGGTCCCTGCCACAGTCCAAAGATGTGCAGGTCAGGTGGATTAGCCATGCTAAATTGCCTCTTGGTCTCCCAAGGTGAACAGGATAAGGGGATTAGTGGGGTAAATGCATGGGGGTGGGGTTACAGGGACAGCCTTAGAATGTGCCTGGGTGCTCTATTGGAGAGTCAGTGCAGACTTGATGTCCACCTCCTGCAATGTAAGGATTCTATGATAATTATAATGTAATCAAAAGGATGAAAAAGATCAATAATTGGAAGATCAAAACCCCTCAACAGGTACAGAGGAACTTTTCTAATCTTTAATCTTTGCTGTACACCTGCCCTCACACATGATATATATTTACAGACACACCCCCGACACACATACTTCTCCACAAAACACACACACGCCCCTACACACATACCACACGCACTCACATACTCCCTCCACAACACACACTTCTCCCACAGCACAAATACATACACACACTCCCTGTACAAGCACACACACCCATCCCCCCACAACACACTCACATACATCTCCCTCCAATACACTCACTCACTCCCTCTATAACGCGCACACATCCACAACACAGATCTTCCCGCACCCTCCCCCAGCATACACACACACAGACACCTCTTACAACAGACACACACTTTTCCCACTACACACTCAAACAGACTAAAGATTAACTGATCAATGCCACCAAAGATCTGAGTTTGGTGTAGGTTATAGCTGCATTCCTCACTAGTCTATATTTCTGGGAGCAAAAGAGGAGATGCGGGCACTGAGCAGATCTGTCAACCTATGTCTGGACAAAGAAGTTAACATTTCAGATGTAACCACCCTTTATCGGTAACCTCCTCCTCAAATGTTAACGTTATCCCTCCGTGTTTTACGGGAGGAATTTTGTTTGTTGTTGTTTGAGATTTTCAGCATTTTATTTCAGGAAAATGGGAAGTTTGGCTCCCCCTATTGTTACTTCCACAAGCTCCCTTCCCCCGGAGTAAAAGGCGGGCTACGTTTAGCAAATAATACCAGTGGTGATCCGGGGATGATAAAACTTCAGTGAAATAACTTCTCCCAATTCGAAGAACCTGGAGCGGCTGAAATCTAATCGCGCCGTCAACAAGAAAAGAAAGAAGCAGAAGACGCTGCTTAGGGTAAGTTACAGGCTTTCGGGGCGAAAGGGTGTTGCAACTTGTGCTCGCCAGAGACATGTTTCGGTCGATCGAACTCGACGCAACTGCAGGAAATCTGGAGAAGGAACAAGTGTGGTAACCAGTTGAAATGATAATAAGTCAATGTTGGTTGTTAGGCAGTGAGTGGACAAACGGGAATGTTAATTGGATGTGCTGACTGCCTTTCAGGTCTGTGTAAGTGACTTGCAGCAATTCCAGAGAGTTCCTTGCTGGGCTTCCTCGTAGCCGTTAACATGAAGATCGAGTTTGCACCTATTAATATCCCCCTGAGGAGAAGGCTGCAAACATTTGCTGTCCTCCAGTGGATCTTTACTTTCTTGTTCCTAGGTAATCTTTGCTCATTTCAATTGCGGGATATCTTGCAAAGAATTAAGGGTTTTTTTTTGTTTTACGGAAGGAAGGAGACTTGGATACTTTTAAGAGCACCTCTCACGTCTTGGCGCATATTCCAGTGTTGCTTCATCGCAGAAGTATGAAATGTAGTTATGGTTTACCCAATTTGTTCTCCAGAGCAAACAACATACACCAAAAGTGAGCGCATCTGCTAACTTTACTCAACACACCAACCCACATGCTCTAAACTGAGTGGATGCTGATTTAAAACACATATGTGGGGAAAAGTGGATTGTTCTAGGTTCAGTATTTTAAAATTTATTTCTGGTGATGTCATCTAATAGCCTCAGTAAAATTGTTTTTTTTGGGGAGGTGGTGGAAGAGGGGGCAATTTTCCCGTCCCGTCCGCCGCGAGAATTGTAGCGGGCGGGGGGCGGATCACGCAAAGGTCCATTGACCTCGGGTGGGATTCACCGGTTTAGAGACGAGCGCGGCCGGAAAATCCACAAGTATGTTTATTCGCATTACGATGTTGGATGCAAATCATCAGAAGGTGGCCACGTAATTTTTTTTGAAATTATTATTTTTAAACAACAAAAAGTTGCATTCATGTGCCGCCTTTAATATGGGGGGAGCCATTGATAACATTTCTTAGCATGGCTACCAGAAAGGAAGGTTAGATGGCCAGCAGTTTCATGAGAATGGGGACTAAGAGAGGAAAAGGTGGCCGTTTGTACTGGATAAGATTGGGTAGGGCAAAGGGGACAAAGGAGAAAAGCTTGAGAAAGCCATGTGCCAGGGATACAGCAGAGAGGAACATTGGAGAAATTTGGGTTGTTGGAAAATGAAAGGCAGAGAGTTGGAGGCAACTAAGTGTATTGTCTCAGTCTTAATGACAAGTAAATAGTTGAATTCCTGGATACCATAATCTAAGTGAAGCTTCAGCAGTGATTTGTATAGGTTTAACATTATGCCTGTGTTTACAAAGGCCTCTACTTATAAACCTGAGATTCCAATTTTTTTTGACACCCATGAATTTGTCATCCGTTTTTAAGGAGTTGTGTATCTGGATACCAAGTACCTATTCCTTTAATGTTTTATCAATCAGTGTGCTGCCCTCTCCATACTTTTACCTCAAATAATGCCTCGCAATTGTTCACATTAAACTTAACAGATATCTATCAACCCAGCTATTAATGTGTCTTAAACAAATAAACATGCATTTAGTTTTGAATCTTTCATTTCCTCATACATATATGGAATAAAAGCTGCTCATATGAAATAAGATCACAAAGTGAAAGTATTTTAATAAAAGCTGTAAATCATGGATGAGCAGAGACATTAAAATGAAATTAAAATGTGATAAATCAGGCACTAATTATACAAAAGAAGTTGAAAGCATAAAAAAATTAGAAAGAATAAGAAGTGAAAATAAAGATTGACAAATGGGTGGCACAATGGTTAGCACTGTTGCCTCACAGCACCAGGGACCTGATTCAGTTCCGACCTTGGGGAACTGTTTGTGTGGTGTTTGCATATTCTCCTCGTGTCAGTGTGGGTTTCCTCCCATAGCCCAAAGTTGTGCAAGTTGGGTGAGTTGGCCACATTAAATTGCCTCTTAGTATCACAAGAAGGACCTGAGTTCAATTCCCAGCCTGGGTGGACTGGCTGTGTGGAGTTTGCATGTTCTTCCCATGTCTGCATGGGCTTCCTCCAGGTGTTCTGGTTCTTCCCACAGTCCAAAGATGTGCAAGTTAGGTAGATTGGCCATGCTACATTGTCCCTTAGTGCCAGGGGACTAGCTAGGGTAAATGCATGGTGTTGTGGGGATAGGGCCTGGGTGGGATTGTGGTCAATGCAGACTCAATGGGCTGAATGGCCTCCTTCTGGATTTTAGAATCATAGAACCCTACAGTGCAGAAAGAGGCCCTTTGGCCCATTGAGTCTGCACTGACCACAATTCCACCCAGGCCCTACCCCTATATCGCTACACATTTACCCGCTAATCCCTCTAACCTATGCATCCCAGGACACTAAGGGGCAACTTTAGCATAGCCAATCAACCTAACCCGCACATCTTTGGACTGTGGGAGGAAACTGGAGTGCCTGGAGGAAACCCACGCAGACAAGAGAAGAATGTGCAAACTCCACACAGACAGCGAGCCGAGCCACGAATCGAACCCAGGTCCCTGGAGCTGAGAAGCAGCAGTGCTAACCACTGTGCTACCGTGCTGCCCCAATTTAGGATTTTATGATATAGGTTAGGAGAGGGAAATAGTCAGTGATTAAAATTGGCTAATCAATGTTTTTGGGACTGTGGTTCCCTCAGAGGATCAGTGCTCAAATAACTGCAGTTCTCAAAATATACAACTAGCGTTGCATCAGTAACAATATATGAATGCAGACAACCTAAATAAAGAACAAGCTAACAACTGTTCCTAAGTACTTTATTAGCTGTAAAACTGTCTTTGGGAAATCTTGAAGTCCTGAAAAGTGCTACAAAAATGTGAGTTATTTTCTGTGTTAGTATAGTTGAGAAAATGTTTCATGCATTTTGGAATGCTGACTGTCAAATAAAAAAATTCAATTAGTGCTTTTCCTTAAGGTGAGCATGATGTGTGTGTATCATATTATGGCTAAGACACATGTGAATGTATTGTAGTTTGGTTACAACTTTCTCCCTTTGCAGGTCAATGCTGCCTGATTGTCTTTGTGTTGCTCATCTTTACTGATTACTGGTACATTGCTGCAATTTATTCAGTTTGGTTGTATCTTGACTGGGAAACACCAAATCAGGGTGGAAGAAGGATAGAGTGGGTCAGAAACTGGACTATCTGGAAGTACTTCAGGGACTACTTTCCTATTCACGTAAGTTGGTATTCTTTGGGTGTTAACCTTTCATCATCTATGAGGTTGACTTTATTCGAAGAAGAGGTCTCAGTAAAGTAAATTTATTAATCACAAGTAAGGCTTACATTAACACGGCAATGAAGTTACTATGCAATTCCCTCAGTTGCCACAGTCTGGCGCCTGTTCGGGTCACTTAAAGAATGTAAACCCTTCTTATTCCTGCTGGAATCCCATCGGCTGCCACCTTAATTGCAGCTTGGTGCTTAAAGTGTCTGCCGAAAAGCAGGTGGGAACCTCGTGAATTTATACAAATCAGTGTCGTGTTACATCAATGAAACACCAATTCTATTTTAGCTTTGGGCTGAACCAAGCTGCCACCACAGTGAAGGCAGGTCAGGAGTTACTGAGAGGATGAAATAACTTGATAAGTAGAAATATCTCCTTTGCCAGGGCAAAGGAGCCCTGAGCCTTGTTTCTCTGAGCCTTGTAAGAAAAGCCATGGCTTCCCTTGCCCCATACCAATCCTTCAATCAAATTACAGCCTAAAATTCCCTTCTGACTAGCTGTCAACATTGGTCTGAACTAGCAAAGGTGATTCATGGTGGATTTGACCCAAAGCCCTAGTGGTGAAAGTAAACTAACCTGCTCTACCACAGAGTTTCCTTAACACAATTAAGGCATTTTAAAATCGTTGGAATCTTTTACTGTACTACCTATTTCAGCTTTGATTTAAAGTCCTCTTCATGACCTGTACTGAAACCTCTCTCAAATTTGTTTCTCCTGTATTATTTAATGTTATACTTTATATTCTGAAGGACAAGAACACAAGAAATAGAAGTAGGAATTGGCCACCAGACCTTCAAACTTTCCCTGCCATTCAATATTATGGCTGATCTAAGATGGCTTCAACTACTTTTCTGTGCCATTTCCCTGTAGCTATTATTCCTCGAGCTATCAAATATTTATCCACCTCCAATTTAAATACTTCTAATGATTCCTCAGCCTGCTTGTTGAAGCAATCTTCCATTATTATTTGTAGTCAATATGGTTGATTGATTCTCATTTTCTTTCCAATACAAGCTGGTGAAAACAGCAGACCTAGATCCACAGTACAACTATCTCTTTGGATTTCATCCTCATGGGGTGCTTGTAGCTGGAGCTTTTGGAAACTTTTGCAGTGAGACTACAGGTTTTCGGAAGTTGTTTCCAGGTTTGACGTCACATCTGTGCATTCTGCCAATGTGGTTCAAGCTTCCTTTTTACAGGGATTATGCCATGTGTGCAGGTAAGAGTTGAGATGGCTTGTTTTTGTTCCCAAAGACTTTTAATTCCCGGTTTCACTTGAACCCAGAATTCTTCATAAATCCTGTTAGTTTGCTTAGCTGAGTCGATGTCCCTGTACTCCATAACAATGAATGTCAATAATTATTTTATTCCTAATTTGTTAAAGTTGCAACTTGAAGTAGCAACTTGAATTTACAAATCACAAAAAGCTGACATCTTAGTGGTTGTAGATTTATTTTTGTTTTCCATTCCCTTAAGTCCTCCCACTATATATAATGAGAACCAACTTTCAATCAGTGCTGAATGCTTTATTTTCCACTCTGCTTGCTAAGGGAGACTCTCATGGTGTACAGCAGCAACTGCAAGGTAGCAGTGAGATTTATGAGAAGGTTATTTTAATCCCACTAGATAGGTGAGTAACAAGGTTTGTTAAAAATTCAGGAATGGAAGAATTGATCTCAACCAACATCCAATGCACACACTTCCAGTTTTAACAGTGATGGGGTGCAGGGTTGGCAACTAACTGACTGTCCTGAGTTGAGCCCCTAATTTAAACATTTCAGTGACTCAAATATGACTGTATTTTACAGTTAATGTCTTCTATGTTAATATCTCTCAAGGCCAGGAAACCTGGCTGTTTCAGGGAGGTGAGAAAGGCTGTATTCCACCAATTTCTCTCTCTCTCTCTCTCTCTCTCTCTCTTTCCCCCCCATAACTCCTCACAATCTCTGTTTGTCTCCTGATCACTCCGTAGCCCTCTACTCCTCAGCTATTCAGTCCACAGTCTATCATTGGCCATTTTGCTTCACTTCCCTTTTTACCTCTCCCCAGCTGCAGCCTGGTGTTGCAACCATTTCCATCCAACAGCCAACTAGCTCTTCAGTTTGAATGGCTCCTGACTGAAAAACAGAACCCAAAAGTTTTAATTCGGCCTGGCTATTAAATTCAGGAAGAGCGCAGAATTTCTCAAGCACTATATCTCCTCCATAACTCTGTCTGACCAATATTAGGATGACAGTGCAAAATGTGGAAAACTTTGTCCAGAAATTGCGCTTTTTGTGCTTCAAGTTTCTGCTAAAATTCATTTGCATGATCACAGGTGTACTTTTACATGAACTAAGGCAATTGGGTCATGCAGTAGGAGACATTAACTGTTTCTTGTTTTCTCTTTCTATTAATTATTTTAGCTTGATTTATTGATTGTTGTTTTATTAATACAATTGACAACAGGTTTATCACCACAATGAGCATTTTTAATAAAGGTGTTTTATCCTCCATCAATGAGCAACCAGATTTAAAATCATCAAAAATAACTTAAAGCAGTTGTGAACCGCTTACATTATTGGTTTCATTGTTATATATCAATCACATTATAGCAAATTAAATATCGTTTGATATGAATAAACTTATAAAATGCACCTACAATTGCCTGTGCACTTATGCAAATGAATGACTCTAGAGGCTCTTTAAATTACAATGAAACCTTTCAATTTCAACCTGGGGGTATAACCAATTTTGTGGTCAAGGCCTGATTCAGAAAAATAAATCTTGAATCAGTGTAAAAGGTTGCAAAAGACAGGAGCATATAAATATGAACTTAAATAGTTTTGATCATAATTATAAATTTCCCATATCTTGCACTAGTTTGATTAATTCCTCCCAAATTGCATTGGAATCTGGATGCAAAACCAATGGAAACAAACAGAAACTTGATTGTTTTGTATCACCAATGAATCATATATAGATTGCTTTTATTGTAAATCTGATGTTGAGGCAGCTTCCATTATTACAATGGATACTGTTTCCTTTATTCACCCTCAGTAAACAGTAAGCATTTATTTCTACTTTTGTTGTAGGTCTTGTATCGTGTGTGAAGAGCAGTGTTTCTCACGTTCTAAGCAGGAAGGGAGGTGGGAATGTGGCTGTCATTGTTATAGGTGGTGCTGAGGAATCTCTGGATGCCAGACCTGGAGCACTAACTTTGAAAACCCTTAACAGGAAAGGATTCATTAAATTGGCAATAAAATGTGGGTATGTGGAAATCTTGCATGGAAAAACATTGTCCTTTTAAAATTATTGAACTGGTTCATACCACAGCCCTTCTACAACTCAGTATGAAAATAGTTCACTGTTAACTATTTTTATTCTTTCATGGGATGTGGGCATTGCTAGCTAGACTAGTATTTATTGCCCATCACAAATAGCCCTTGAGAGGGTGGTGGTGAGCTACCTTCTTGAACCATTGCAGTCCAGGTGGTGTACATGCACCCACAGTGCAGTTAGGAAGGATATTCCAGGTCTCATTTTTGCCACTCCTCTTCTGAACATGTAGATTCTTGGTAAAATGATTCTAATGATTTGATAGTCCGGTATCTTGAATTCATGATAATTCTTCATTTAAGAATGATAGTGGTGGAGGAGTGTGGGGAAATCACACAAAGTGGAATCCAATTTGTATCCAAAGTTAATAGAGACACAATTCCCAGCAGGTATTGTTGGTTAGACTTTGGGAACAGTTGCTGACATTATTGGAACATAGGAAGTAACAGCAGGAGTGACTACTTGTATCTGCTCTGCTTTCTATAAGATCATGGTTGAACTTCTCAGTGACAAGACTTGCATGCCCACTTGCCTTGATTTCTTTAGTGACGAAAAAGCTACCAATCTCAGTCTTGCCTATATCCTGAGACTGAGCATTTGCAATCCTCTGTGGTGCTGAATTCCAAAGATTTACTACTTTCTGAGTGAAGAAATCACACCTTGTTTCAAGCCTAAATGGCCAACTCCTTCTAGCACTGATCCCTGGTCCTAGACTCTGCAGCCAGGGAAAACAACTTCTCAGCATTTACCCTGTCAGTTGTCTAAGAATCTTTACATTTCAATAGATCACTTTTTTCCTAAACTCCAGAGAACATAGAACAGTACAGGTCCTTTGGCCTTCGATGTTATGCCAAGCTTTGTCTGAAACCAAGATCAAGCTATCCCACTCCCTATCATTTTGGTGTGCTCCATGTGCCTAACGAATAACCACTTGAAAGTTTCTAAAGCGTCTGCATCCGTTATCACAGCAGGCAGCCCATTCCATCCTCCAACCATTCTGAGTAATGCAGGCGATTGGGACTACCTTATGGCTTTAAAAAAAGGGGGCAGCATGGACAAGTTGGGACAAAGGGCCTGTTTCCATGCTGGAAACCTTTATGACTCCATGAGGTGCTCCGGTTTCCTCCCACAGTCCAAAAGATGTGCAGGTTAGGTGAATTGGTCATGCTAAATTCTCCCTTAGTGCACCCGAACAGGTGCCAGAATTTAGCAACTAGAGGAATTCACAGTAAATTCATCGCAGTGCGAATGTAAGCCTACTTGTGACTAATAAATAAACTTTTTTAAAAAAATTTAATTCTAGAAATTAGTCTTACAGTCCTTTATTGCACCTTTCTGAGGCTAACATATAGGTTCATTTAGATAAGGAGACCAAAACTGTACATAGTACTCCAGACTTAGTTTCTTCAAAGCCCCATGTAATTGTGGCAAGACTTTCTTACTCTTGTATGGTACAGTGTCTCAAAACCAGCAAATCCTGGACTGAATCCATGCCAGATTTCAGATCATACCAGTTTTTGGCTCGATTTGGGTATATATTCTTTGAGAGGATATGTTTTCAATTAAGGATTGTAAAGGACAACTTTGAAAGAAGTAGGGACAACGTTGCAAGATAAGAACATAACTTAAGAACATAAGAAATAGGAGCAGAAGTAGGCCATCTAGCCCTTCAAGCCTGCCCCGCCATTCAACAAGATTATGGCTGATCTGAAGTGGATCAGTTCCAATTTCCCGCTTTCTCCCCATAACCCTTAATTCCCCTGTCTATCAGAAACCTATCTACCCGTGACTTAAATATATCCAGCGAGGTAGCCTCCACCACTTCAATGGGCACAGAATTCCAGAGACTCACCAACTCCGATTTTGAGGCTGTGCCCTCTAGTTCCGCTATCCTTTCTAAGTGGAAAGAATTTCTCTACCTTTACCCTATCTAGCCCCTTCATTATCTCATATGTCTCTATAAGATTCCCCCCCCCCTCAGCCTTCTAAACTCTAACGAGTACAGACCCAGTCTATTCAATCTCTCCTCATAGGCTAGCCCCCTCATCTCCGGTATCAGCCTAGTGAACCTTCTCTGCACTCCCTCCAAGGCCAATATATCCTTTCGCAAATGTGGCAACCAAAACTGCACACAGTACTCCAGTTGCGGCCTCACCAGTGCCCTGTACAGTTGCAGCAAGACCTCCCTGCTTTTATATTCTATCCCCCTCGCTATAAAGGCCAACGTTCCATTCGCCTTCTTGATCACCTGCTGCACCTGCAGACTGGGTTTTTGTGATTCGTGCACAAGGACCCCCAGGTCCCTCTGCACCGTAGCATGCTGCAGCTTTTCGCCCTTTAAATAATAATCCCTCCAACTATTATTTCTACCAGAGTGGATAACCTCACATTTGCATAAGCTAGGGCATTTTTTGGAACTGTTTCAGATATCCTTCAGCATGGCAGTTGCTTTGTGTAATACATGTAAATGGGGTTTCTGCTGCACATCAATGGAGTGTTGATGATGGAATGGGAGCAAATCTAAGAAATTTCCTAGCCGTACCCAGTTAGACCAAAGATTTGGGTAAATGTGAAGCCATTCATTGTGGAAGCAAAGACAAGAAGGCAGATTGCTACCTGAATGCCTGTAAGGTGGGAGAGGGGAGTGTGCAGTGGGACTGGGTGTCCTTATGCACCAGTCGCTGCATGTTGATGGGAAATATTCATCCCGGAGTTCCGTTACTAGTGGTGTACCGCAAGGACCTGTTTTGGGATCACTGCTTTTGTCATTTTTATAAATGACCTGGATGAAGGTATAGAAGGATGGGTTAGTAAATTTGGGATGACAATAAAGTCACTGGAGTTGTAGACAGTGCGGAAGGATGTTATAGGTTACAGAGGGACATAGATAAGCTGCAGAGCTGGGCTGAGAGGTGGCAAATGGAGTTTAATGCAGAAAAGTGTGAAGTGATTCACTTTGGAAGGAGTAAAAGGAATACAGAGTACTGAGCTAATGGTAGTGTGGTTGAGCAGAGAGAACTCGATGTCCATGTGCATAGATTCCTGAAAGTTGGCATGCAGGTTGGTAGGGTTGTTAAGAAGGCGTATGGTGTGTTAGCTTTTATTGGTAGAGGGATTGAGTTTTGGAGCCATGAGGTCATGTTGCGGCTGTACAAAAGTCTTGTGCAGCCATACTTGGAGTATTGCGTACAGTTTTGGTTGCTGCATTATGGGAAGGATGTGGAAGCATTGGAAAGGGTGCAGAGGAGATTTACCAAGATTATGCCTGGTATGGTGGAAAGGTCTTATGAGGAAAGGCTGAGGGACTTGAGGCTGTTTTCGTTGGAGAAAAGAAGGTTAAGAGATGACTTAATAGAGGCATATAAGATGATCAGAGCATTAGATAGGGTGGACAGTGTGAACCTTTTTCCTCGGATGGAGATGGCTAGCAGGAGAGGACATAGCTTTAAATTGAGGGGTGATAGATATAGGACAAATGTCAGAGGTAGGTTCTTTACTCAGAATAGTAAGAGTTGGAATGCCCTGCCTGCAACAGTAGTGGATTTGCCAACATTAAGGGCATTTAAATAGTCATTGGATAAACATATGGATGATATCAGGATAGTGTAGGTTAGATGGGCTTTAGATTGGTTTCACAGGTCAGCGCAACATCGAGGGCCAAAGGGCCTGTACTGCGCTATAGAGTTCTATGTTGGTGAGGAGGGACAGTCAGGTGATCCCGCTGCCGGCCTGTCTCTGCTGTCACAAAACTTTCCATGGGGGGGCTGGTAATTCCTGCCCAAAATATTTGTTTATTTCCCTATTTTGCTTTATAATTTCTTCACCTAAGGGATCCAAGATCTCTTCCATCTGCCTGATATTTCTTGCTAGTTTACTTCCAAATTGTATTTTGCCCTTCTTTGATCACCTTTTGATGATTTTTAAAAACCTTCCTTTTCCTCAGCTTTACTTTTTTGGCAACATTAAAAGCCTCTTCTTTCCATTTAACACTATCTTTAACTTCTTTTGTTAGCCACGGCTGGATCACTTCTCCAGAGGAGGTTTTAATCATTGAGGGAATGCCATCACTGCTCAGCCAGATTCCCATTAAGGCCAATCATCCACAATAGCAGTGAACGGATATTCTGGAGGGGCATGTGTAAAGAGGTGGTGAGAGCAGAGTTCAGTGTTAGTCGTTGAATGGGTGAGTTGGACAGGAATGAGATTGGCAAAGTTATCCTTAGTGGGCGCAATGGGCAGGAAGGTCAGTAAGAGAGTGAAATGCAGCAGTTGGAATTGCTGTCATAATTAGCCAGCACCAAATACTTCAACAAGCCCTTTGGAGAATACCAAAAGAGGTACTCTCTGGAAGGACAGGCTGAGGGGTGACCTGATAGAAGTTTATAAAGTTATGAGGGACATAGATAAAGTGAACAGTTGAAAGCTTTTTCCTAGGGCAGAAATGACAATCAGAAGGGGGCACAAGTTCAAGGTAAGGAAGAAAGGTTCCGTAGAGATGTGCGGGGAAAGTTTTTTTTATACAGAGGGTGGTGGGGGCCTGAGTGGTTGAGGCAGATACGTTAGCGACATTTAAGTCTTATCTGGATAGGCACGTGAACGTAGAGGGATACAGGTGGTTAGCCTAGGTAGGACAACGTGATCAGTGCAGGCTTGAGCCGAAGAGCCTGTTCCTGTGCTGTACTGTTCTTTGTTCTTATGGAGGGAGCCGTAGGTTTGTCTGACGGGGAGTCAGACCTGAAATGATGATGAGAACGTTTATTATAGTCATGTCAGATCCAGAATGCTGAAGAGTAAGAGAACCAAAAGGAAACCAAAAACCAGCAAACTAATTGCAACACCTTGTAACGTTCAGACATTTTGGACCATGTTCCCTTTGAAAGTTGGTTTAAAAAAGAGCTACAGTTTTTTTTAAATAGACTGTTGCTAAAAGAGTGAAATAAAATTACGAATAGAATGAGATACAGTGAGATTCTTAAATGGAAAATTGCAACTGACTCATAAGTGTAAAATGCAACATGTCAATTTATTTGTTTTGTTTCTTTTCCAATTCAATCCAATGAAGTCCAATTCAGAGTCTCAAGTTGAGACATTCCCGATCCAAGCTGACAAGACAGGGCTGTCACCTCCTGTCTTGGGCTTGATCGATATGATCCAAGCTGATTGGAGCAGGTGTAGCTGCTCCTCCAAGTCTTGATCTCATTTGCATCTTAGCCAAAAGGCCGAGATGTTGCTTTTAAAAATTGCTTCAAATGAAGCTGAAATGTAACCTAATGACTTCAACCAAGTATAGCATGTCGATACTACACTTGATCTTAGCCAAGATATCCTCCTGATATAAGAAATTATAGTGTTCTCATTTCTTTATATTGTATGGAGTTAAGTTGTGCTGATTGAAATAACTTGCCTTGTTTGGGCGAGGCTAGTAAAATCCTCCTGAGGCCGACGGAGAATTCCATTCAGTGAGCTGCGCCCGCCCTGATTCCAAGATGGGTGTGGCGGTAAAATTCCAGTGATTGAGTCCATTTATACCTCTTGCTGCTGCCTGAGAAACAAACTAATTGAAATTTTATTCTGGTTTCATCTTCTTCAAAGTTTTCTTGATCTACCATTTAAGAGATGAGAGAAGCTTGCATGGAACTGTGTGAAAGAAACAAATGTCCAATTCAGATCATTATGTCTTTTAGTTGTCGTGGTTAGATATTTGGCAGTCCAAGTGCATCTGAATGTAAGATGCAGAGATGAGACTAACTGGTATCACCAAGGAAAATCTAAAACAATTCACAAATTTGAAACAGTGTTGTATCAAAAAATCACGATAACCAAATTTATTTTTTTGGCCTTAAGCATTCTGTTTTGGTAAAACTTCAAATACGGAATCCTGGATTTATTATATGTATATTAATTCTCTCACCTCTTTTTAGGGCGCATCTGGTCCCAGTCTTTTCCTTTGGGGAAAATGAACTCTTTAATCAGGTAAACAATCCAAAAGGGTCTTTTCTTCGGGCAACACAGGAGCAGTTGCAGAAGATCATGGGATTTGCAATGCCGCTGTTTCATGCCAGGGGTGTCTTCCAGTACAGTTTTGGGCTGCTACCATACAGGAAGCCTGTTTATACCATAGGTAAGAAAAATCGTAAAATATTATCACAATTTGTGTGTTTCTAGACTTTTTGAAGCATAGGCAAGGTGTGGTGACAAAAGAACGATTCAACAAATTAATTTGCATATCAGAGATGGTCTTGGTTGGATACTGCCTTTGGTCATTATCTGTCTAACCACAGAAATACCTGACAACATGTGCTCCTGTGGAGAGGCAGCCATTGCTACCAATAAGAGTCATTATGTTCTGATGAAAAGTCATCGAGTTGAAAAGTTAACTCTCTTTCTGTCCAGAGATGCTCCCTGACCTGCTGAGTATTCCCAACATTTGTTTTGTTTTTATTTAAGATTTCCAGCACCACTAGTATTTGTTCTGGAGTAAGAGTCAATGTCATGTTATGAAATGCTTTTTAACTGCCTAATGTGGCTATGTATTTGAATGCTAGTCAAAGCTGCAATGCTCTATAGATTTCATAAGTTTATTGTTCACAAAAACTGTTACCTAATAGCAGCTTTGAAAATTGCCACAATAGTTCCCTGATTCACACCACTATGGCGGTGATTCTCCCACAAAAATTCTAAGTGCTGAAGTCATGTGAAAACTGGAGTAACTCCTGCCGTTTTTTTTTACCATGATTTGCAAAGTGAATCTCCCACACTCTGAGCACTGCAGTGCCTGAGCAAGATTCACTCTGAAAATCAGGGGACCGGTCCTATTCCTGTCCGAGAGGCCGGCAGCATAGCCCTACGCAGGCCACTGCACATGCGTCAGAGTGGAAATTGGTGCATGGGCACTGGCCCCGCATTGCGGGTCTCCCGATCACTGGCCAACCCCGCTTTGCTGCCCGACCCACCTCCAGACAATGGCTGCAGCTCTGAAAGGCCTTGCCTCATCATATGGTGATCTTGAAAGTCATAGTTTTAATAAACGGGAAAGACAAGTGTCTGGGCATTAAACAACTCACTTGAGACAGGTCATCTGGATGAAGTGCAGTTGATCATCATTTCTCTGGCACAGGCCAACCTCGCTATCAAGTCATAGCCCACTTCTGGCCTTTTAAAGTGTATTTATTAGTCACACAAGTAATGAAGTTCCTGTGAAAGTCCCCTAGTTGCTGCAGTCCAGCGCCTGTTCAGGTCAATACACCTAACCAGCATGTCTTTCAGAATATGGGAGGAAACCGAAGCACCCGGAGAAAACGTGCAAACTCTGCACAGATAGTGATCTAAGCTGGGAATTGAACCTGGGTCCCTGGCGCTGTGAAGCAGCAGTGCTAACCACTGTGCCACCAGGCCTTCCCCTGCAAGCTGCAGTGTCCTATCTGCATAGAGGGTGAGGATTTTTACCCATCTTCTCCCTCTCCCTTTTATTTTGGGCTCTCCTCCTTGGGGAACACAGACAGAATATTGTGAGCCGGATGCCTGGTGGGTCAGAATCTATAACAGGTGGTGTATGTGGGCACCATGCCTTTGCAGAAAGGGATTGTGATTAGGGATGCTGGGGGCTTTTTATGAAGATGCTAGAAGGTCCGATGTTGGGAGGCAGTGAAGCGGCAGTATGGATTCAGAGTGACATTCTGGGGGTGACAGATGGGACTGATGATAGTGGAGACAGTGGTCACTCAACCTTCATGCAGCATTGAGTCCCAGGTGTCCATGCTACTGGTGCTGAGTACAGCTGCTACCACCTCCGAGGTGGAATTGATAATATTATTCGGGGGTCTCCTTCCAACACCAGATAAATAGTAGCTCACACCTCCTCCATCAAGCGGTCTGATATGTTCCCCATCTGAGATCCTGGGCCTGGGTCTTCTCACAGCTATCCTCCTGGTTTAACTGGGAGTATGTGCTGTGGTACCATTTAAAATCACCTGCCCCTTGATTGCAACACTCACCTGAGTCCTGGCTCGGGCGAATCAGATGTCGGGTGCTCAGTATGTTTCACTGGGGAGTAATAATTGCATTCAGTGGGAGAAGATCACAATTGGGATTGCACTGATTTTCACACCCAAAATGACACTTTGGACAGGATTGTCAGGCCATGTGTGCCCCAAGACCAGAAATTCCTGCCTGAACTCAACAGACCTTTAAATGGTCTGCCCAATTTTCTCTCTCAACTGCTACAATTCCTCCAGGTGCTCCAGTTTCCTCCCCCACTCCAAGAACCGGTTGGAGACTTGGGCTGAAAAATGGCAAATGGATAAGTGCGAGCTAATGCATTTTGGAAGGTCCAATACATGTAGGAATTGTACAATAAATGGTAGAACCCCTGGATGTATCGACAGGCAGAAAGATCTGGGCATACATGATCACCAATCACTGAAAGTGGCAACGCAGGCGGATAAGGTAGTGAAGAAAACATACAGCATGCTTGCCTTCACTGGGGGGTATTGAGTATAAAAATTGATAGGTCATGCTGTAGCTGTACAGAACCTTTGTCAGGCTTCATTTAGAATATTGTATACAATTCTGGTTGCCACACCATCAGAAGGATGTGGATGCTTTGGAAAGGGTACAAAAGAGGTTTACCAGATGTTGCCAAGTCTGGAGGGTATTAGCTACGAGGAGAGGTTAGATAAACTTGGTTTGTTCTCACTGGAACAACAGAGGTTGAGGGGTGACCTGATGTATGTCTACAAGATTATTAGTGGCATGGACAGAGTGGATAGTCAGATGCTCTTTCCTAGGGTAGCAAAGTCAAATACTAGGGGACAGAGATTTAAGGTGCAGTGGACATGTGCGAGGCAAGTTTTTTACACAATGGGTGATGAATGCCTGGAACACACTGCCTGGGGAGGTGGTGGGAGCAGGTTAGGCCTTTAAGGGATGATTAGACAAATACATGATTAGGATGGGAATGGAAGGATATGGACTCCATAAGTGCATACGGTTTTAGTTTAGGCAGGCGTCATGATCAGCGCAAGCTTGGAGGGCTGAAGCAGCCTCTTCCTGTGCTGTACTTTTCTCCTTTGTTCTATGTATAGATTAGGTTGATTGGGTATGCTAAATTGACCCTAGTGTCAGGAGGATTAGCTAAGTAAGTGTGTGGGTTACGGGAATAGGGCCTGGGTGAGATTTTGGTCAGTACAGACTCAGTGGGCCGAATGGCCTCCTCCTGTAATGAAGGGATTCTATGAACCCATTAAAAATTCTGGCTTTTTTGCCACCCTTCACCCCTGCCTTCAACTGTTGATCTTGTATAAGGCCAAACATTTTTCTACCTTTCTCAAGTGGTAAGTCACTTCTTGGCACCAGTTTAACACTTATTGCTAACCAACCCACATGCAAATGAAGTCCAGGCTGCAAAACGGCCAACATTCTTTGATCTACTGACCAGTTCCTTTCGCAGCTTTTCTAACTTTCCTTATGCTGCTGTAATTGTCAAAAACATTTATTAAACAGCAGGAGGAAAATGGAAGAGTTCTAGACTAATTCCAGAACAAACTAAGAATACTTTAACTTTTTAAGTAGTTCAAATTCAAAATCAAAAGACACAACTGCAGATTTATATCAAAGCTTTTATCGTTAGTTTAACAATAAAGATGTTTTGAAACTACAAAAAAAACTCTTAATTTTGTACTAATTCTATTCTACTCCCAGTACAGATGACATTGTTCTGAAAATTACAGAGTAATGGAAGAATGCAGAAAATGACAGGAGATGGTTTAGTCATCATGAGTATAGCATTGCTATTTTGTTTTACAGTGGGAAAACCAATCATTGTACAGAAAAACCATACTCCTTCAAATGAAGAGATTGAAGAACTACATAGAAAATATATCGAAGCATTAGATCAATTATTTGAAGAACACAAAGTTCAGTATGGAATTTCTGAAAAAGACCGTCTCCTTTTCCGTTGACTTTTAGCTTTACACAATTGAATTCAGACAAAGAATGTCATCACAATGTCTTTGGGAGATATATATTTAGTTATAGATTAATCCTTTACAATGGTTTGATTTTGGACCCTTTTTTTATTACGATACTTGCAATGTTTGAAAGGCTCATCTTCAGTTGATAAATACCAATGTAAAACCCAATAGGGCGAGATTTTCCAGCTGCACTAGCCCTGAAACTGGAAAATCCCACCCGAGATCTACAGAATTTTCCATGATCCACTCTTCACTTGCTTCAATTCCTGTGGTGGATGGAACAGGAAAATTCAGCCCATAATGTCTGGATATTCAGAACAGTTGATGAACTGCACTTCCTGGTTAGCAGTAAAAGAGATATCCCTTTGTACGTTTAATCCTTTTGAATTGGGCAAATGAGCCTACTACTTGCAGCAGTCCTTCAACTGAGATTGAGATTTTAAAAACTCTTCCCAAGAGCCATGTAAATTGGAATTCTTTTAAAATCGGATTGCCTCAAAGTGTTAACTGTAGTTAAAGCTAAGTACTTATCAATACCAAAGTGCAAAGTGTTTTTTTTCAAATCCTCTGAGATATAAACAAAAGGAGTACCAAAATATTGACTACATGGTGATTAAATATTGTAAAACATTTTAACAATTGTAAAAACAAAATTCTGACTGTAACCTTTTTATATCTGGAAATTACAATCCAAAGATCTGGCTTTTATTTTTAAATGTATCATATAAGTATTAATGATGTGTGTTTATTTGGTTGTGTTTTTTAAGGAAATTTAGCTATCTGATGAATTATGAGTTTATAAATATGCATCTGTAATATCACTATTATTCGTATTGCTTTTTTATTCAAAACACATTTAATTGTTCCTGTAAATACTTTCGCTGGCTAAGCCCTGTAATCAAACAAAACAAGAGTCCATCTCATTTAATATGCCTGCAGTATTTTTTCTTTCATTGAAAAAAATGTTTCAACTCTTCCTACTGAAGATGCATTTCTTTGTAGTACAGCATATTCCTCTATTCTTGTATCAAAAAGCTTGGCAAGTTCAAGTACTTTAGTTATTGTAATGAATTCAAAAGACATTGGAATTTATATATACCTTCAGTTTTTTTGCTAATATCTTAGCTCTTTTATGTTCAATGTGATTGTACAGTCTTGTTACTGTGAGGCAAAGCTAATTCAAATAGTTTGCAAAAAAAAACTATTGTCCTGAACCAGTTTAAGTTTATTTTATTAGCCACAAGTAGGCTTACATTAACACTGCAATGAAGCTACTGTGAAACCCCCCTAGTTACCACGCTTCGGTGCCTGGTCGGGTACACTTATAGAGAATTTAGCATGGCCAATGCACCTAACCAGCACATCTTTCAGATAAAAATGCTTTTGGTTGGACTCCTTTTAATATTCTCATCTTCACAAAAACATTAGAAGGCCACCTTTGTGGTAGAATATGGCACATTTGAGGCCATTGCCAGTAAAGTGAGCTATGTAGTAAAGTAAGTGGAACACTCTAAAATTGCCAAAGATCCAAAAGCACTATTACACTAAAACCAAGATTTGAGAGAAGTCCAAAAATTTTATTTTACTCTTCTACTGCTTAATTGTGAACATTTCTTTACTACATCCATGTTTATTCCAGATAACTGCACATTTTAAACAAATGGCACTAACTATTTGAAGATCCATAGACATTAATTATAAAGGTGCACTTCATTAAAAGCACAATAAAATGCAAGTCAGTCTTCCTGTTTGGGATCTTAATTTATGTAAAATGGTTGCGTATTTCTCTCTTCAGTCACAGCACCTGAGGTAATTCACAGTATGTGAAATGCTTTAGGATGTGAGAGCACATGAATGCAAAGTTTAATGAAATAGAACAGTTCTATATTAAATTATCCAATTAACATTGTTCATTGCAACAACATCCAATATCTATTTTCCCCTACAGTAGCTCCTGAACTTATGGAGCTTTAAACTGGAAACTCTATATTCATTTGCAAAAAAAAACCTCTTTGATTTCAAGTTTCCCTGGCCTCCTGTTAGCTGAGTATCATTTTGTTGACAGGTTTAAAAACTGTTCTGTCCCTTTAAATCCTCTTCCCACTACCATCCAAATATCTCTCTACCCAACACCCTCTCTCTCCCTGCCAGACCTTTCCTTGGGAATTCTCTCCACCCTGGCATCCATGTTCGGCATCACCACTCCAGAGTTCAGGCTGATATGCCACCACTTACTGCTCTTCCAGTTGCAGGCTTTCTTAGCTGCCTCTCCTGAATAAGTTCAGTGTGTTGGAAAATTGTCCAACTTGAACTACCTGCCACAGTAACAACAATCTGGCCTCAGGACTCATTTCAAGATGGTACATCTATCCTAGTGAGCCCACTAACAATTTTAGCTGTTTCAAGAAGATCACCTCTCATCTAAATTCCAGAAAATATATCTCCACTCTAATCAATCTCATCTCATTAGATAAACCCCCTACAAGACAAATATATCCTTCCTTCAATAAGGAGATCAAAACTGAACATACTGCTCCATTTTGGTCTTAACTAAAACCCTGTATGATTGCAGCACCAGTTCCTTACCTTTATCTTTACTACCAATTCAATAAGGATTAACATACCTGCATGTTAACTTTCACTGATTTGTATACTTTTTTAATTCATTCATGGCTTGCCAGTATTTATTGCCCATCCCTTGTTTCCCAAGGGCAGTTAAGAGACAACCACGTTGCCGTGATTCTGGAGTTGCGTGTAGATCAACCAGGTAAGGACGGCAGGTTTTCTTCCCTAAAGGACATTTGTGAACCAGATAGGTTTTCCGACAATCAACAATGATTTCATGGCCATTAGTAGATTCTTAATTCCAATTACATTCTTATTGAATTCACATTCCACCATCTGCTGTATGGGATTCAAATCCAGGTTCCCAGAACATTGTGACAGCACAGAGATTAGCACTGCTGCCTCACAGTTCCAGGGACTGGGGTTCAATTCCCAGCTTGGATCTCTTTGTGGAGTTTGCACCACCTCCTAGTGTCTGCATGGGTTTCCTCTGGGTGCTCCAGTTTCCTCCCACAGTCCAAAGATGTGCAGATTAGGTTGATTGGCCATGCTAAATTGCCCCTTAATGCCCCAGGATGTATATATTAGAGGGATTAGAAGGGTAAATATGTGGGATTTCAAGGATAGGGCCCCGGTGGGAATGTTATCATTGCAGACTCGATGGGCTGAATGGCCTCCTTCTGCTCTGTTGAGATTGTATTAACTGATTTTCTGGATTAATTGTCTAGCAATAATAACATCCACTCATAACTCTCCCATGCATCCCCAATTTCCTCCAAATACCAACATTTACTAATCTCCCATCTTTTAAAGCATACTTGTCCATTTTTCATGCCAAGGGGGATAATTTCACAATTTCCCATATTATACTTGATCTGCCACCTTCCTGTAATAATTGGTCTATGTCCCTTTGCAGCCTCTTTCTGACTTAGAGCTAACTTGCCCTCCTAACTTCTGTGTCATCGGTGAAGTTGGATATGTTCTTTTCAGTCTCTTTATTTACATCTGCTAATTGATATAGATTATAAATGGCAATGATAGTTGTGACACTATTATTTACAGACTGTTACCCTGAAAATGACCCATTTTCACCTACTCTCTATTTTCTGTCTATTAACTAATCCTAAGCTTATGTTCATATATGTGGTGGATCTTTCCAGCTGCGTGCAACTCAAGACTGGAAATTCCCACCTGAAGTCAATGGATCTTTAAATGGTCCACTAAATTTTTTGCCCCACCTATTATGATTCCTATGGTGGGTGGTCATGTGGAACTTGATTTTGCCCATTGGACAGAATTTTGAGGTTTTCTCAAAGTGTCCAGCTAGCATGAAAACGGGAGAGTTCCTGATCCTGATCAGGTGAGTTTTCATGCCCAATCTTATGCACTCAGTCTTTGAAAATATGGGCTAGGCCATTTCTAGCCACTGGAGGCAGAGGATGAGGCTTAATTTGCCAGTCAGCCTGCAGCTCAGATCGGAGACTCAGCTGTACAAACTTACAGAAATTTTTCAGCTTTTAGTGTCATTAGTTTCTTCTGCACTTTTTCCTTACTTGTAACATTATTTTCTTTAATTTCCTCACCCTAATTAGCTTCATGGTTCCCCAGGAGTTCTGATATATTGACTGTGCTTCCTACTGTGCAAACATACTAAATATCTACCATATTAAGTAAATGCAGCTCTGAAATAATTATGTTTTGTCCAAAATGTTTCAAAACGTTTAAAAAGGTTGAAGAATAACAATGGTATATGCCATGGTCAGGTGATAATATTTTTGGTGCAGGAGGTTCTAAGTGAGAGGGTTTGTTGTAACGTGAACTTGGTAGTCAGGGATCAATCAATAATATTGTAACAAATTCACTATTGAGCCTCTGGCATGCAGTGTTTCATCCTCTGGTATAGTTCCAGCTCTCAGATCCCTGGTGTCAATGTTAGTAGGCAAAATTTGTTGGTTCCCTGTCCACTAGAAAAATGAATAGCCATTAGGTTATCCTAACATTTAAATTGAAACAAGAATTCATCAAACTATACAGATAACTTAAGAACTAGCAGCTGCAATAAATGTACCTGAAATACATACTAATATTGTGTCACTTTACTGCATTGTTACAGATTAAATCAATAGTGTTTCATAATGTAACAGCTAAAATTTCACAATATGTGTGCTGCTTTTTCAGGGCTTGTGAAAGGGCTTTAGGAAGTATCCATGGTGATATAATGTTTGTGGTTGAATAAAATTCTTGTGATGTTTAGTCATTATGAATTTTCGTCTACATGTCTGCTTTTTCACAGTTTCAGCAGAATGCCATGAATCTGGTTTCTGAGTTTTCATCTTTAAAGTATCATGGGTTTGAGTGAAGTTCCACATTGAATCACAAATGTTTCTGCTGATCTCCTGAATATAAAGGTCTACCTTAAAAGTAGGATTTGCCAAGTGTTTTGACAGAGTGGATATGGAGAGGATGTTTTCTCTTGTCAGAGAATCTAGAACTAGGCGTCACTGTTTAAAAGCAAGGGCTGGTTCATCTAAGGCAGTGATGAACAGCAATTTCTTCTCTCAGAGGATTGTGAATCTCTAGAATTGTCTCCCTCAAAAAGATGGAAATAAAGTCTTTGAATATTTTTAAAACTGAGCGAGGTAGATTCTTGATTAACGAGGGGCTGAAAGGTTATTGGGCGGGGTGGGGGGGGGGGGGTAAGCAGGAACGTGGGGCTGAAGTTACAATCAGATGAACCAAGATTTTATTGAATTGTGGAGCAGGCTCGAGGGACCAAATGATCTACTTCTATTCCTAATTTGTGCATTTGCATGGTTGGCCAAAAAGCTCCAGAATAGATATCTATCTCCTGGTGACCATTGAAAGCAATTTGTGAGATTTAGGACGTTAATAGATATAGAACACTACAGTGCAGAAAGAGGCCCTTCGACCCATCGAGTCTGCACTGAACACTATCCCACCCAGGCCCTACCCCCATATCCTTACATATTATACCCACTAATCCCTCTAATCTATGCACCCCTGGATATTAAGGGACAATTTCTTAGCATAGCCAATCAACTTAAACCGCACATCTTTGGACTGTGGGAGGAAACTGGAGTACCCGGAGGAAACCCATGCAGACACGAGGAAAATGTGCAGACTCCACACAAACCGTGACCCAAGCCAGGAATCGAACCCAGGACCCTGGAGCTGTGAAGCAGCTGTGCTAACTACTGTGCTGCCCACACATATAGATAGAGTGAATGACTGGATGGAGCTGGCACATAGCTATAACTTTTGTCTGAGGGACTGATACAGAGTGCCAGTTCTACTTCAAGTATAGAGTATGCCCTCCTCCCCACCCCCCACCCGAACTGGGTTGAGGCCACTGCTCTCTCTGGATAGCCTGGGGATTGTGTTTGGTCTCCTCACTGGCCACAACACTTCAAAGATGGAAGACGTGGAGGTGGGGGGGGGTTCCACATCGCTAGGTTAATTCTCTCCAAAAGACCACCAGTTCCTGCTGAAAGATAGGAGTGAGGCTGAACCTGAAATATAAAGAGAGCTGAGCCTGGGGAATTGAGGCAACCTCAGACTCTGCTGCTCTAAAACCAGCTGAGAGACTAATTGCAGGAGTCTGGAAAGGGGCAGATGAAGGCAAGAGATCATGTGACATTTCCTTGACTCGCCCTGCCAAAGTTGGTTAGCCTATTTAAAAGCAGAAAGTGAAACAAAGACATAATGCAGGTCAGAGAGAGTTAACATTTTGAGCAGACCGGAAACTAAAAGGCAAATAATCATGTTAATAGCATCAGGAAAAGGAAGGGAAAATGATAGGCCAAATCTTCTAGCCTCTGGACATTGGTAAACTAATATATGACTGAGATGTATGTTGGCGACCTGTGAAAATCCTGATGTGCTGACCTTTGTGCAAATTATCTTGGAAAGTTGGACTTACAGTAGGCAATTCCCCTGCTCCCTCGGACCCCGTGTGGATGTTTTGCACTCTCAGGGCCCTATTTTACTATTTTGATTCCAAGTGCCGGGCGGACTTGAAGCTGGGAGTGTTCAGATCTGACTTTTAAACCTATTCTCCGGCATGCCCCCATATGCACTCTGCCTGAAAAAATATCAGCAATTCCAAATTGCGTTGCACAAGCTTGTGGGTGGGGCTTAACGTGCCTGAAACCCGGCAGCTCCAATTGACGCCTCCAACTGTGCATGCACAAAAAAGAGAATGATAAAATGCTGCTCCCCTGCCACATCACTCCCGGGCTGGATAATGCCTCCTCCTAGCCCCGAAGACATTGTCCCACCCCCACAACATTACTGACCCCCTTATCCCCCAGGTCCTCCGCCATTCAGCCTGATCGTGGGCCCCTCCCCCTTCCCCCTCACTAATCACAGACAGAGTAGCAGCAGACCTCCCATTCCCCCCACCCATCAGTCTAAAGCAGAGAGCCGTCGGACGCTTGGCATTTATCTCCTCACTAACTGGAGTGCCCAAATTGGACTTTTGTGGAGCATGTCTGTTTCATGATGCTTCTGGATGGGCGAACATGGTGGTAAGGGGGAAAGTGCCAGTAAAATTGGGCGTGCAGCCCATTAAGCCAATTTAAATGCATGCAAATACATTTAAATGGCTGTCATGCCTGTTTTGGGTATGGTCCTACTCGTGGCCATTTTTGGACCTTGGTAAAAGGGGAACCAGCACAGAGGTGGGTGTGGATCGTTCTACTCACCTCATGTCCAACTTTACCAAGCTTTCATGCCTGAAAATGGACGCAATGCAATGGTAAAATCAGGCCCTCAGAATCAGATCATTCAGACTGCCCTGAAGTAATTACCTGGATAGGTACTCAGGAAATGTTGGACAGAAATATCCTAGTCCAATTCCTGGACAACTCCAGAACTGACCATCCAGTCAACCCTCGTACTCCGACTGCTCCCCTGATTACCCTTTCTGAACTCCCCTCAGCCTACCCAAATGCCATCCTGACCCCTTGATTACCCCCTCTATCCTCCAACTACCCTCCTGGTGCCCTGTCTACTCCCCTGGCCCCTATGACTTCCCTTCTGAACACCAAACTACCTTCCTGAACAGCTCCAGTCTATCCAGCTACCAACCTGACCGATGACTACCCTTCTGACCTTCCCCAAGTGCTCCCAACTTGACTACGTATCTCATCCATTTACCTCCATCCATTTACCCACTTCACCCAACTACCAACTTTACCCACCTACCCCGGACCCACCTTCCAATTGATTCCTTGCTCATTAATCCATCAGCCACTTCACCCACCTCCCCTGCACACTTAGCAATGTCTTTCACTGTCTATTTACCCACCTTTCCACATCATCCGCATATCCTGGTCCACTTGCACACCTACCACCTATCCGTTTAGCCACCTCATCCACCTACCTACTCACTCACTCACTCACTCACTCACACTTACCACAAAACAACTTGTGCTGTAAAAATGTGTGCCCTATCTTTCTCCAACTCTAGTATGCTCCAATAGAGTTCTTTGTGGGATGCTGCACTCCTCGGGGGCGATTCTCCCCAAAAAATTCTAAATGTCGAATTTGTGAGCAAACGGGAGAAAATCCCGCTGGACTTTTAAAATGAATCTCCCACGCTCTGCGCACTGGAGAGTGCACAAGTGTAAATCACGATAAAAATCAGGGGGTGGGGCATATCCCTGCAGAAGAGGCCAGCAGCATAGTGCTGAGCAAGCCACTGTACATGCACCGATCTACTAGTGTCGAGATCAGCACATGCACAGTGGCCCCTGTCTGCCAGCTCCCTGCTTACTGACCAGCTTAATCGCTGGCCAGCCCCACGATGCCTGCATCACCGGCCGTCCACTTCCCCCCCACGCCACCATCCCCCTCCATCCACGGCCTGATCGCTGGCCCCCCCCCAAACATGTCCATGCCCAGCCCCAGCTGCCCCCCCCACTTCTGGCCCACCTTGATCTCTCGCCACTGGAGTCATGTCCCCTCCCGACAGTGCCGACACCCCCCCCGCTGGAATGCTAACACCCCTTGCAACCCCGACCCTCTCCCCAGCAGGCTGCTCCCCTCACCCCAATGGCAGCCCCGATCACTGGCCTCCCTCCCTCCTCCACCGATTTCGACTGCAGAGTGACAATGGGACCCTCCTATACCCACTGATCACCCCCCCAGAGGCCTTAGTCCCCATCAGGCCCTGCCCCCATTAGGCCCCACACTCTTGGGTACTACTCCATGCCTGATGGGCCATTCTGGGTTGTTCCCTGGGCATTGGCACTTTGCCCCAGGTGCCAATGCCAAGGGGCCAACTCCAGCTGCCCAACATTCTGGTGGGCCTCAATTGTCCCTATTTCACTCCAGTGGGGTTGGGCCACCAGCTCCCCAATAATGGGGAGCGACCGGAATCCCTGCTGGAGTGAAATACTTCTGGCAGGGAGGAGTGACTATCAGATCCAGAGACTTCAGTCCTGGGCCTGTTAATCATCTTAAAATAGGAGGGTAATGAATCTTTGCATAAATTATTCAGCTCCAGCTTGGAGCCGATGGCGCTGGAAATCTAGCATTGGGAGATGCGCTCAGTGGGAAGTCCGCAAAACAGCATCTGCTACAGTCTCCCAGCCCACAGCACAAAGAAATCAGTGCAGTAGGATAGGAGAATCACCCCCTCATGTCTGGAACAGCCAGATCCGGTAGAAATGCAAAGTAGTGGCAGTTCAGGCAAATTTTCATACGTAGCTGCAATCCAATGAGGTTTGCTGCACATCAGATGATCTGGGCCAACATATTAATCATAGAGAGAAACATTGTATATTGAAATAATCTGCAAACTAAAAGAAACTGAGTAAGAAATAGGAAAAACATGAACCATTCTGAAGTATGGTCTTTTGCTGTACCCTCACCCAAGCTGCCAGGAGAAGGCTGTAACCCTTACTGGGGGCTGGTACCCTGTCTGCTGCTGGGCACCAAACTTGAGGCGGTAAAATTGTACCTGTCCACATTGCCCCCAGCCCACCCAATAATGTTTCTGGAAACTGGAAGCTGACTGCAAATTACCACATGATCTCATTAATGCCTGCTTAACAAGGCTTTTAACAAGTTCACATCACAGAGGTCAGCAGCTTTCTGCTCTGGGATCCTCAAACCCTTATTGACCAAAATTGGAATGGAATTGGGAAGCCAGCATGCTGAGTGGCCTCATTTGTCTGTGCTCCCGATGTCAGCTAGGTCCAAATATTCTTTGCAGATCATCTGATCAGTATCATATTGCAGTTTGTAAGTGATTGCTGTGCGTAAACTAGCTCAGTAAATAGTCTCACAACACCAGGCTAAAGTCTAACAGGTTTATTTGGCAGCACAAGCTTTCGGAGTCACAGGCTCCTTCTTCAGGTGAGTGAAGAATTGTGTTCACAAAGTGAGCGTATATAGACGCAAACTCAATTTACAAGACAATGGTTGGAATATGAGTCTTTATAGGTAATCAAGTCCTAAAGGTACAATGTGAATGGAGAGAAGGTTAAGCACAGGTGAAAGAGGTGTGTATTGTCTCCGGCCAGGACAGTTACTGAGATTTTGCAAGTCCAAGCAACTTGTGGAGTTTACAGATAATGTGGTTTGAATCTAAGATTCCAACCATTATCTTGTAAATTTGTGAACACAACTCCTCACTTGCCTGAAGGAGCCTGCGACTCTGAAAGCTTGTGCTGCCAAATAAACCTGTTGGACTTCAACCTGGTGTTGTGAGACTTCTGACTGTGCTTACCCCATCCAACAATGGCATCTCCACATCATGTGAATCAGCTGTCATGGTTTCTGTATTACAATAGTGGCTTCATTTCAGAAGTACTCCATAGCTGGCAAAGTGTCGCAGGACATCCTGCGGTTATGAGATTATAAAAATCAATGAGGGCTAAGTTCGTCACAATCCATTTCTGTTCCTGAACCAAGCCAGAGGAGGATTGTCCTAAATTGGTTGTTGTGCATCATTTTAATGGCTGAGGTGAATTGCTGGCATCAGGAACATATCTAGAGGCAGCTTGCCTCTGTGGCCTGGTTTGAGCTGATTTCCCCATAGGCAGTAGCCCACAGATAAGTGGGACTGCGGACGAGGAGAGCGCGAAAGGAATTGAGTCTGGACCAACGACACCCACAATAGTGCTATGGTTCACTCCTGTTCCAGTTCAAGATTAGTATGAAGATAAACTTATATTATCAATAGAGACTTTGATTTTAACTGTGACCCAAATGTTTAGACATGAAATATCCTGCTGGCGCAAGATGATGGCACAGTGGTTAGCACTATTGTCTCACAGCTCCAGGGACCCGGCTTTGATTCCCAGCTTGGATCACTGGTTGCATGGGTTTCCTCTGGGTGCTCCGTTTCCTCCCACAGTCCAAAAATGTGCTGGTTAGGTGCATTGGCCATGCTAAATTCTCCCTCAGTGTACCCAAACGGGTGCTGGGTATTTTTACAGTAACTTCATTACAGTGTGAATGTAAGCCTACTTGTGACTAATAAATAAACTTTACTTTGCAACATTTATCATCATTGCATCTATTTTACATCTGTAAATTGGGCACACTGGGATAGATTTAATGCAGCCTGTCACAGTGAATATCATTGTAGCCTGATCCATTTAATCATGGGAAAGGCTTTCCATCAGTGTTCTGTTGATGGCAGAATCTCCCTTGATTAAGTCAGAGGGCAGAACAGACTGACACTGGAGGCCTGCTGCTGCCAGCAGAATGTTAACAAGGCTCATTAATGAGCCAATTGATATCCATTATCCTTGAGCCCAAAGCAATTCAATGAGAACCTATCGGTTTCGGCAATCGGGCCTACCAGGTTGGGTTCCTCATTTTTAGGTATGCAATGCCTGATGGAAGGACCCAGCACCACAAAGAGGGAGGACCAGAAAGTGACCCCTTGCTCATGTCTCTGACTAGCCCACCTCCCCAACTGAGATTCCACGCTTCTCGGCCTTTTGGCTAAGATCACATGTAGTATTGACATGCTGCACTTGGTTGAAGTCATTAGGTTACATTTCAGCTTCATTTGAAGCAATTTTTAAAAGCAGCATCTCGGCCTTTTGGCTAAGTTAGGGATCACTTCTCAGCCTTTTGGCTAAGATCACGTGCAGTATCGACATGCTGCACTTGGTTGAAGTCATTAGGTTACATTTCAGCTTCATTTGAAGCAATTTTTAAAAGCGGCATCTTGGCCTTTTGGCTAAGTTAGGAATCACTTCTCAGCCTTTTGGCTAAGATCACGTGTAGTATTGACATGCTGCAGTTGGTTGAAGTCATTAGGTTACATTTCAGCTTCATTTGAAACAATTTTTAAAAGCGGCATCTCAGCCTTTTGGCTAAGATGCAAATTAAATCAAGCCTTGGAGGAGGAGCTACACCTACTCCAATCAGCTTGGATCATGTGAGAGCCCTGTCTTGTCAGCTTGGATCGGGAATGTCCCAACTTGTTGGGTCTCCGAATTGGCTTTAATTTGACTTGATTGGATTGGAATAAAGTAAACAAAAAAAAAATGAAAAGAAGGGATGCTTTTCTGTGCATCAAGTCCACAGTCTCCAGGGTAAAAAGGGAAATACTAGGAAGACAGTAAAAACCAAACACTGTAAGAGAAATGATGGGTCAATTAGATGCCATGGGTCCTTTCAGTGAAAAAAAAACATCAAGTTCCTATATTAAGCATTTTCAATACTTTGTACAAACGAGAAAAATTACAAACAAGTTGCTCATATCAGCTTTTCTCAGTACAATAGGAAATAAAACCTTTAATTTGCTGCAAAGCTTGGTTCAATCATCAAAGCCAGTACAATGTTGCCTGGATGATATTCTAATTAATGGAATTTGATTTGATTTGATTTATTATTGTCACATGTATTCACATACAGTGAAAAATATTGTTTCTTATGCATGATACAACCAAAACATACCATTCATAGAGAAGGAATGTAGTGTTACAGTCATAGCTAGGGTGTAGAGAAAAATCAATTTACTGCAAGAAGTCTGACAGCAACAGGAAAGAAGCTGTTCTTGGTACATGACCTCAGACTTTTGTATCTTTTTCCCAAAGGAAGAAGGTGGAAGAGAGAATGACCAGGGTGCGTAGGGTCCTTAATTATGCTGGCTGCTTTGCCAAGGCAGTGGGAAGTATAGACAGAGTCACTGGATAGGAGGCTGTTTTGCAGGATGAATTGGGCTACATTCATGACCTTTTGTGGTTCCTTGCAGTCTTGGGCAGGGCAGGAGCCATACCAAGCTGTGATACAACCAGAAAGAATGCTTTCTATGGTGCATCTGTAAAAGTTGATTAGAGTCATAACTGACATGCCAAATTCATTACCACAAGATGTGGATGATGCCAAAACATTGAATGCATTCAAGAGGAGGCTGGATATAGCACTTGGGGCAAATGGGATCAAAGCAGGATTAGGCTATTGAGTTGGATGATCAGCCATAATCATAATGAATGGTGGAGCAGGCTCGAAGGGTCAAATGGCCTGCTCCTATCATCTACAATTCTATGTTTATATTACAATAGGATTCGCATTCTAATCAGTAATCTCTAAACTGTCTGTGCTTTATATGCTCTGTCTGAGGCCAGAACTCCCCATTCACCTGACGAAGAGGCAGTCCCCTCGAAAGCTTGTGAGTATTATCAAATAAATCGGTTGGACTAAAACCTGGTGTTGTCAGACTTTTTACTATATTACAAAGTCCAGTGAACAAGAGCACTTGAATAATTTAAAAGTAACATTAGAGAGTCCACAAGCACATGGTCTGTGTATCAAGAAAGAAAAATGTGACCTTTTCCAGAAGTTCATCTACTACTTGGGTCATGACATGCATAGAATAACTAAATTGATGGACACCATTTTAGAAGCACCACGTCTGACGAATTTGATGCAATTGAGGTCCTTTTAGGATTAGTAAATTATTATGGCAAATTTGTTCTTAATTTAGATGCACTATTGAAGTTGTTGCATAATTTGCCTTATATGAAGAGTGCAGAGGAGGTTTCCCAGGATGTTGCCTGGTATGGAAGGACTGGGGTATGAGGAAAGATTGAAGAAATTGGGGCTCTTCTCCCTTGAAAGACGCCGACTGAGGGGGGATCTAATAGAGGTATATAAGATTATGAAGGGTATAGATAGAGTAAACAGAGGTAAGCTATTTCCAATGATAGAGACACGTAGGACAAGGGGCCATGGACTTAAGGTGAGGGGGGAGAGATACAACACAGATATTAGAGGGAGGTTTTTCACTCAGAGGGTAGTGGGGGTATGGAATGCTCTGCCAAGTAAGGTGGTGGAGGCAAACACGCTAGAGTCATTTAAGAGTAACTTAGACAGGCACATGACTGGGTTGGAGATGGGTGAATATAGGAGATTGTTTTAAATAAGGGTCATTAGCATTGGGGCGTCCCTGGTAATGTAAATGGATATGGTATGATAATAATGTTTTTTCTCTTTTCATTCACAGGTTTTAAGTTGGTCCACCTCGTGTCCAATGAGGGGCATACACGTGATGGGTTGTACTGGGGCTGCTCTTGGTTGTTCGAGATTGGCCTAGTGCTTCATGTCGTTAGTGTGTGCCTAAACTGGACAAGATACTGGGCAAGATGACAGCTCAGTGACTATCGCTGATTGCTGTGCAGACACATGGATTTGGGCCGGTGTCTGTGGGAGTTTACGCATTCTCCCCGTGCTTGCGTGGGTTTTCTCCAGGTGCTCCGGTTTCCTCCCACACCCCAAAGATGTGCTGTTAGGCTGATTGGCAGGAATAAATTGTCCCTAAATCAGATTCCCTCAATCTGGATGGCCATAAAACATTAGACAGGGGTCGTGGGTGGAGAGGGGGACTGGTGGTGTTGAGATGGCGGTGCGGGCTCGTTGGGCCGAAGGGCCTGTTTCCCGGGCTGATTTTGTTCTTTGAAACAGTCACAGAACTGGAAAAGAGAATATGAGGAAGCATACAAAGACAACAAAGATGCTTTGTAAAGATCTGAAGTTTTGACTCATTTTAATCCAAAGCTAGCACTGCTACTTGCTTGCAATGCTTCACCATATTAAGCAGGGGCAGTAGTTTCACATACAATGCATTTGAGAGAAGAACAATCAATGTCGTTGCTTTGCATATTCTGACTAGTGCTGAAGCTATTTATGCTCAGCTAGAAAAAGAAGCATTGAGTATAACTTCTGGTATGCAAGATTTCATCATTATTAATATAGTCATCATTTTCATTATTGATGGATTATATTCTTATTATTATCTTATTATTGACCTTTAAATACTTTTTTGGGCCATATAAAGACATACTATTGTTAGCTGCTAGCTGATTATGAAGATGGTCATTGATCTTATCTATATTCTTATGATATAAAGAATCATCAGTCAGAATACCATACTAATGCTAATGCATTATCTAGCTTAGCCTTATCTATTGATTTGATTTGATTTATCTTTGTCACATGTATTAACATACAGTGAAAAGTATTGTTTCTTGCACATTAGAGACAAAACATACCATTCATAGAGAAGGAAACGAGACAGTGCAGAATGTAGTGTCACAGTCATAACTGGGGTGTAGAGAAAGATATCAACTTAATGCAAGGTAAGTCCATTCAAACATCTGACAGCAGCAGAGAAAAAGCTGTGCTTGAGTCGGTTGGTACGTGACCTCAGACTTTTGTATCTTTTTCCCAAAGAAAGAAGGTGGAAGAGAGAATGTCTGGGATGCGTGGGGTCCTTAATTATGCTGGCTGCTTTGCTGAGGCAGCGGGAAGTGTAGACAGATTCAATGAATGGGAGGCTTCTTTGCGTGATGGACTGGGCTACATTCATGGCCTTTTGTAGTTTCTTGTGGTCTTGGGCAGAGCAGGAGCCATACCAAGCTGTGATACAACAGAAAGAAGGCTTTCTATGATGCATCTGTAAATGTTGGTGAGAGTCACATTGGTGAGAGAGAGATATTGACCAAATACCATCGACTAGTTTTGTTAATATTCTTTACTTCTTGCTGGTAGAATATTTGCCTGTGTCAGCTTCTCATGTTCAAAGACATACCAAGCACACAACACAAGAATACAAGATAAAAGCAAATTACTACGGATGCTGGAATCTAAAACCAGAAGAGAAAATGATGGAAAATCTCAGCAGGTCTGGCAGCATCTCTAAGGAGAGAAAAGAGCTGACATTTTAAGTCCAGATAACCCTTTGTCAGACCTAAAATGCATAGAAAGTGAGAAATATTTATACTGCACGATGAGGGAATAAAAGATGAGTCATAGCCACAGAAACCAGGGAAAAGACTACTAATAGCTGTTCACAGAGAGAATAAAGGTTGTGAATGGCCAAACGGCAGAGAAGATAAAATTAAGATGTTGGGGTGGAAATGGATGGGACAGAGGTAAGATTTAGAAAAGGAGGAGAAAAGGTAAGAATAGGGCAATAAAGTAGGGGAAAGAGTAAGGGGGGAAAAATGAAGAAAGCCAAGAAAGAAATGAAAGGTAGAGAACAGTAAAAAATTAACACAAGAAATAGAAGCAGGAGAAGGCCACCAGGCCTTCAAGCTTGTCCCATCATTTAATATGATCATAGCTGACTGATGCCAACCTCAGCTGCTTTTCTGTGCCAATTCCCCAGAGCTCTCTATCAAATATTTATCCATCTCCACTTTAAATACTTCTAATAATCAAGCCACCACTACACCTCTGTGAGAAGAAATTTCTACATACCTCAGTTTGAAATTAACAGCCCTTTATGTTGTAGATCTGTTCCCTTGTTCAAGACTCTCCCACAAGCAAAAACATCTACCATTTATCCTGTCAAGCCCTCTCAGGATTTTACTTGTTTGAATAAGGTCACTCCTCACTCTCCTAAACTCCAAGGAATTCAGATCTAGACTATTTAGCCTCTGTTGATAGGAAAGCTCTTATCCCAGGGATTAGCCTGGTGATTCTCCTTTGGACTGCCTCCAATGTTAACTATATGCTTTTTTAGATTAGGAGACCAAAACTATACACAATATTCCAGGTGAGGCCTCACCAACATTCTGTACAATTACAGCAAAACTATTTTTAAATTCCAATGCCTTTGCAATAAAGGCCAAGATGATGTTGCCTTCTTAACTACTTGTTTGGAAGTGCCTGCTAGTTTTTTGTGATCCATGCACTAGAACACCTAGATCCCTCTGTACTTCACTCTCCCACAGTCTCGCTCCATTTAGATAATAATCTGCCTTTTGACTCCTCTTATCGAAGTACATGACCTCACACTTTCTCACATTAAATCCATTTGCCCAGGTTTTCACCCAGTCACCCAGTCTATCTATATCCCATTGCAGAACCACAATACCTTCATCACAACATGCCCTTCCACCTATCTTTGTATCATTGGCAAATTTAGAAACCCTACATTCTGTTCCTCCCTCTGGGTCATTAGTGTAAATAGTGAACAACTGCAGGCCAAAAACCTTGCATACTCCATTAGTTACATTGTTCCTCCCTGAAAAGGACCCATTTATTCTAACTCTGTTTTCTACATGACAGCAGCTTTCAATCCGTGCTAATACACTTCCAATTGTATGGGCTTTTACTTCATGTATTCGCCTCTTTGCAGCACCTTGTCACACAATCCTAGAATCTCTACAGTACAGAAGGAGCCCATTCAGCCCATCAAGTCTGCACTGACCACAATCCCATGAATTGTGGTATTACGATGAGAAAAACTGAATGGGTGATAACGGATACAGGGGCTGGAAATGTCAGGCCATTCACGCCTGCAGGATCCTCCAGTTCCGCTGACAGCACACCCCTGCCGCGGGTTTCCCAGTGACCGAGGGATGCATTCAATGAGAAAGCCTCTGGACAATGGCAGAACCAAAAGATTCCCCTGCTGGCCAATAGCGGGCCATCTCCACTGCCGCTGTGAAACGCACAGCGGGGTGCATGGAAAATCCTGCAGAGCGGATCATTCGATCTCGGAGGAAGGACATCTAGATGGTGAAGATTGTGATGCTCTCTGAACCCCTCGTTGGATCAGTGCCTTGCAGCCCACGCTCCTATCCTCTGTATAATTTGGATTTGAACAATATTCTGGTAAAAGGTGATATAACTAGCTGGTATTTTTTT
Source organism: Carcharhinus amblyrhynchos (assembly GCF_965287045.1). NCBI lineage: Eukaryota > Metazoa > Chordata > Chondrichthyes > Carcharhiniformes > Carcharhinidae > Carcharhinus > Carcharhinus amblyrhynchos. The sequence goes on along the minus strand of NC_137326.1, from coordinate 93,385,546 downwards.
CAGACTTTATTTCTAAAACCCACTTTATTTCAGCAGCAGCTGAAGCGATGTTTCTGCAGAGGAATATTCAGGATAGTCTGTCTCTCAGTTTGTGATTTCTTAACCTAACAGAAAATGTGTGAGGCAAAATGACACTGGCCTGTGACAATTGTGCGCACAAGAGCAAGGGTGGAAGTTAATAACCATAATTTTTAAATTAATTTGTGGGACATGGGCGTCGCTGGTTGGCCAGCATTTATTGCCTTTTCTTAGCTGCCCAAGAGATTCAGTCACATTGCTGTGGCACTGAGTGATATGTAGGCCAGACCAGGTGAGGATGGCAGATTTCCTTCCCTAATTAATAAACAATATTCACCCTCCCCCCCCCACCAACTCCAGACAAAACTCACCCCCCCACCTCCATTCCAGAAATACTCATGCTCCACCCCGGCTCCAGACAGTACCCACCACCACCCCACCCCCCATTCCAGACAATATTCAACTCCCCTCCACCACCAACTCTGGCAATGTTCACATCCCCCCCCCCCCCCCCCACCCTTCACTCCTGACAATTTCATCACACCCACTTGCCACAATGTTCACTTCCACCCCTCTTGACAATATTCAGTTCTCCCCCAGCAATTCTGCCAACGTTTACCTCTACACTCCTGACACACTACCAGCAATGCTCACTGTTGCCCACTGCCCCAGCCACTTTAGACAAAATTCACTTCTCTCCTGACCTTGCCTTCTGCAATCCCTGGCCCCTGTCTGGCCAATGTTGAGAGAGTCAGCATTATTGAACAGTGGCTGGAGAAGTGGGGGGTGAACACTATTGAGGCACCTAGAGAAGAATTGTTTGATAGAGCAGACGCAGCACGGATTCGTTAAGGGGAAGTCGTGTTTGACAAATTTATTGGAATTCTATGAGGATGTGACTAGTGCGGTAGACAGAGGGGAACCGGTGGGTGTGGTGTTTCTCGATTTTCAGAAGGCGTTTGATAAGGTGCCGCACAAAAGGTTGCTTCAGAAGGTTAGGGGGCATGGAGTTGGGGGTAAGGTGTTAGCGTGGATAACTGTCAAATAGGAGGCAGAGAGTGGGTATCAATGGGTGCTATTCTGATTGGCGGTTGGTGACTAGTGGAGTGCCGCAGGGATCGGTGCTGGGGCCTCAGCTATTTACCATTTATATAGATGATCTGGAGGAGGGGGCTGAGTGTAGGTTGACAAAATTTGCTGATGACACAAAGATGAGTGGAAAAGCAAATTGTGCAGAGGGTGTGGAAAGTCTGCAGAGGGATCTAGATAGGCTGAGCGAGTGGGCAAGGACCTGGCAGATGGAGTACAATGTTGGCAAGTGTGAGGTTATCCACTTTGGTAGGAATAATAGTAGGAGGGATTACTATTTAAAGGGTGAAAAGCTGCAGCATGCTACGGTGCAGAGGGACCTGGGGGTCCTTGTGCATGAATCGCAAAAACCCAGTCTGAAGGTGCAGCAGGTAATCAAGAAGGTGAATGGGATGCTGGCCTTTATAGCGAGGGGGATAGAATATAAAAGCAGGGAGGTCTTGCTGCAACTGTACAGGGCACTGGTGAGGCCACAGCTGGAGTACTGTGTGAAGTTTTGGTCACCGCACTTGTGCAAGGATATTTTGGCCTTGGAGGGAGTGCAGAGGAGGTTCACTAGGCTGATACTGGAGATGAGGGGGTTGACTATGAAGAGAGACTAAGTAGACTGGGTCTGTACTCGTTGGAGTTTAGAAGGATAAGGGGGGATCTGATAGAGACGTATAAGATAATGAAGGGGATGGATAGGGTACAGGTGGAGAGATTCTTCCCGCTCAGAAAGGACAGCAGGACTAGAGGGCACAGCCTCAAGATAAGGGGGGTGCAGTTTAGAACGGAGTTGAGTAGGAACTTCTTCACTCAAAGGGTGGTGAATCTCTGGAATTCTCTGCCTGTTGAAGTGGTGGAAGCTACCTTGCTAAATATATTTAAGACATGGGTAGATAGGTTTATGGTAGGCAAGGGGATTAAGGGTTATGGGGAGAAGGCGGCAAAGTGGAACTGAGCCACTTCAGATCAGCCATGATCTTATTGAATGGCGGGGTAGGCTCGAAGGGTAGGATGGCCTACTCCTGCTCCTACTTCTTATGTTCTTATCCACACCCTATCCTTGTAACCCCACACATTTTACCCTGCTAATCCTCCTGACGCTAACGGACAGTTTAGCATGGCCAATCAACCTAACCTGCACATCTTTGGAGCGTGGGAGGAAACTGGAGCACCCAGAAGAAACCCATGAGTACATGGGGAGATTGTACAAACTCCGCACAGACAATGACCCGAGGCCAAAATTGAACTGGGACTCTGGCGCTGTGAAGCAACAGTGCTAACCACTGTGCCACCCTTCCAAATGCCTTTTGGAAATCTAAATATTCTACATCTACAGGCTCTCCTCACTCTACTCTCCCTGTTACATCCTCAAAGAATTGGACGAAATTTGTCAAACATGATTTACCTTTCATAAAACCATGTTGACTAGGTTTGATTATACCAGAAATGATCCTGTGTTGGGGAAGGTGATAGATTATGGTATTGAAAGGAACAATAGGTGGAACATGTTAAACACATTCTGATTTGAAAACAATTGTGTCAAGAAAGCTTGAATTGACCGTCCAAGGAGGGTATCTATTGTGAAGAATCTGAGTGATCATTCTTCCTAGTCTGCACAGAGGTGTTCTTGAACAATCATTAAGGGCATCATGCTATAGTCTGGATGAAAGAATTAGTGCATAGTTATTTTTGGTGGCTAAGTCTGGATGGTCAGATTGAAGAAAATGTGAGATAGTGTTAATTCTGTGCCTTTAAAAATGTATTTATATCATGTTTCTTGTAAGAGGCATGTTTAAAATTTAACTCCGTTTTATACGGTGACAATTTGGCTGCACCAGGCAGCTCACATGCTGAGAATGCAGGCTAAAGATTGATTTCAGCTAGGCGTGTATTTGTTTTTATCAGAGTTAGTGCATTTTTGTTTATTTGTGGGGTATGGGAGCAGGGTTTTGATTAAGTTGAGCAACAGAAGCAGAGTGATGTGAATGGGTGGAGCTACGCTTGCAGGGAAAATATATAGTTCTGTTTCATTTTAAAACAGTCAGTTTCTGCCTGATCCTAAAAGATAGAGGTGACTCCCTCCCCCCCTCTCTGGAGGTTCATATTTGAGGTTGCCAAAAGACAGGTGTCTCTCTGTCTCTCTCACCTTCCCTCCCTCTTTCTGGAGGTGTTCAAAAGGTTCTAGAACACAAGCGTGCCTGTTGCTAACTGATTTTGAAGAGAAGTTTAAGTCTATAAGAGGAATATTTTTTGAATTAGAACTAAACGAGATAGGCTAGTAGTTAAGAATTGTATCTTGTCATGTTTTTCAATTGGTAAAAATTAAGCTAATATATTTGTTAAAGTTAAACTGTATTGTTTATTTTGATAAATAAAAAACTTCCTACTATGCCAATAGAATTACATCTGGAATGAATCACACCTCTACTCCAGGAAGGCAAGAAGCCTTGCTTTCAGCTAACTCGCAGAATTTTAAAAACCCAGGGAGAGGGATGTTCCTTTTAAACTCAAACTGCTGCTAACCAAAACAGAAAATGAAACCTTAAATTCACTAGAAAGTAAAAAAAAACTGTCCAGAACACATGACCTGCCAAACAGCCTTCCTCCTAACAATGCAGAGTCATAAAATATCCCAAAATAAATATAAACAAGTCCCATTTAAGGCACTTAAGGAACAATAAAAGGATTTCTCCAGCCAACTCAGCCACAATGACATCAGCTGAGGCTTGGAGAGCTGCAGAGAATATGAATTAGAACCATAGAACATTACAGCACAGAAACAGGCCTTTTGGCCCTTCTTGGCTGAGCTGAACCATTTTTTTGCCTCGTCCCACTGACCTGCATCTGGACCATATCCCTCCACACACCTCTCATCCATGTACCTATCCAAGATTTTCTTAAATATAGAACCATAGAACATTACAGCACAGAAACTGGCCTGTTTCTCTTCAAAACATCGCTTCAATGTACATCAGTGTCACAATTGAAATATTGGGGGGATTCTCTGGGTTTGCTAGCTCCCAGGGAATATTGTGACGGTCTGGGGAATTGGGCGTCGGCGCAAAAACAGGTTTTATGCCAGTCACTAAACTGCTTCCAAACCACCCAGGCCATGCCACTGGCCCCAATTGGATTCCTGGTCAGAGCAGGTGGGAATGCAATAAATATTCAAACATTCTCCATAATATCTCATTAGTGGACTAGGAAGCTGATTCAATGGACGCCTGAGATGCTCACGCCCCTCCAACTGCCTGCTCCATCTTGACATGGTGCCCTTCATAAACATTCAGCTGGTGTACACATCAGGATGATGGGCTTGGGTTGGCAGTGTGCCTCATTGCCTCATCGCTGGAGGGTGATGATGATTTGCTGTGAGGAAAGTTGTGGTGCCCCTCAGCATCTGAAGTCTGACTCCAGCCTTTCCGATAGCCCACTTATCTCCTGCTTCCTCATTGTTGTAGTGATGGGTTCATTTGATCCCACATTACTGTAAGAGGTTGGGGGTGGGGAAGTTCATAGATCATATCTCTGGGGTCATGGACAGGTGATGCTGTCAAAAGCAAGGGTCTAACACTGTTGCTCTCAAATGCCTCCAGCTAGGAATGAGTGTGGAGGCCTTGTGGGAAGATTAGATGTCCAAGCAGCCCCCCTCTCTGATTCCCTTGCCTTTAAGGAACAGACAATAGGCCAATTGGTATGGAAGTGACATGTTTATTAGTGACACTGTACAAGTGATGTGCCCTTTCCCTTTACATGTGAAACTTCACCTATGCTGACTTAATGATCCTCTATCTTCATCTTCTTTTGTTCCCTCCCACTCCTTCTAAGTGTTCCCAGATTGCACATTGGGGATGGAGGTGGACTGCTGATGACTGAGCCTTTTAGCCTCTGCTGCCCTTGGATGGCGTTCTCTGGAGGGTCTGGACTTCGAAGGGCCCCGTCTACTTTTGCGCATCGCAGGTGACAATGTACTACCCTGTTCTGCCCATTTTCCAGGAGAAATGCCAGTGACAACAAAAGGGGATTTAGAAAGACTCCATGGTTGTAGGCCCTGGGCTGGGCTTCAGCATTTCCTGTTCCTTCAGGGTTCTCATTGGTCCTGAATCACTCCTAGAGAGGGAATGGCAGCTGGAGTGAGCTCCAGAAGTCTCTCCATCATCCAACACTGCCAGTCCTGAAGAGTCCCTGCATCATGGTTTCCATGCCTTCAGCAATTGGGAAATGCTGTGGATGCTCTCAGAAGTGGTTCTGTGCGACTGGGCCGAGCTCTTATGTGTATCAGTAGTTTCCCAGGTGGCTAGGGCCGCAGCTTTAGACATCACTGGGTGGACCAATCCCAGAAGTCATTCTTCCTGGACATCCTGGCCCAGGCTTTCCACTGTGGATGCCACCCTTGCAGCTTTGGGCTGGGTACCAGCACCAGCACCATCTCCCATGAGATGAGGCTGAAGGACTCCTCCAGTCATTCCTGATTCTGCTGGAAGATCACTGACACCCCTTCCAGTAAAGACTGGCTCTGCTTTTTCATATTGACCATTGTTCGGATGATCATTTTCAGGGGCCCAATGACTGCCTTGGGGCCAGTAGTTCTCGGGGAGACATCAGGCCTCTGATTGACCACTCCCTTGGATGTTCCAGCCTTCACCTGATGTGCAATTGTAGCAGTATTGTGCTCACCAGCAAGTGCCCCAGAAGTCCTTGTGCATGAGTCGTAAAAACCCAGCTTGCAGGTGCAGCAGGTGGTCAGGAAGGCGAATGGGATGCTGGCCTTCATAGCGAAGGGGATTGAATATAAAAGTAGGGAGGTCTTGCTGCAGCTGTATAGGGCATTGGTGAGGCCGCAGCTGGAGTACTGTGTGCAGTTTTGGGCGCCGCACCTGCGCAAAGATATTTTGGCCTTGGAGGGAGTGCAGAGGAGGTTTACTAGGCTGATACCGGAGTTGAGGGGGTTGAGCTATGAGGAGAGGCTGAATAAACTAGGCTTGTACTCGTTGGAGTTTAGAAGAATGAGGGGAGATCTCATTGAGACGTATAAAATGATGAATGGGATGGATAGGATAGAGGTGGAGAGACTCTTCCCGCTCAAAAAAGACAGTAGGGCTAGGGGGCACAGCCTCAAGATAAAGGGGGGGCGTTTTAGAACGGAGTTGAGGAGGAACTTCTTCACTCAAAGGGTGGTGAATCTCTGGAATTCTCTACCCGTTGAAGTGGTGGAGGCTGCCTCGCTAAATATTTTCAAGAAGCGGGTTGATGGGTTTTTGATAAGAGAGGGGATTAAGGGTTATGGGGAGAGGGCCGGAAAGTGGAACTGAGCCACGACAGATCAGCCATGATCTTATTGAATGGCGGGGCAGGCTCGAAGGGCCAGATGGCCTACTCCTGCTCCTATTTCTTATGTTCTTATGTTCTAAGTCTGTCTACTAACATTCCCACTGAGGTGCCTCTGTGCTGGTACTTGGTGCTGGTGAATGCAGTGACAGGACGTCTGTGTCCTCCCCAAAGCTGTGGCCTGGGTACTCAGAAGGGTTGAATGCCAGGATGCAACCCTGAATGGCCTAGACTCAGCTGATGGAGATTCTGCAAGACAAAGGACATGGAGTCAGCCGGTGGAAGGGTCAAGGGTTTGGAGAGTGATAGACTCACTTGAGATAACTCATTGCAAGGTTGGCAAGCTCCCAATCATTAACAACTCATTCCTGGGTCTTTCCCACAATTTCCCAGGCCCTCTCCTCAGTGTGGGTAAGTACTTGTATCTCAAGATGCTTCTGCCTGTCTTTGCCTGCTTCCTCTTGTTGATGACAATCTTTGCATATGGGGACACAAAGATCACAGAGAGGATGGCCTGATTAGGATGGAGACCTGATAGCTGGTAGCATGCGTGAGCATGTGGCTATGCCAATTGGATGGCGTGATGTGGACTTCCAGAGGTGGTTGGGGAGTACTGAGGGGGATTCTGTGTGACAGTGTTAGAAGGTGGTGCAGTGGGATTGAGGGGGTTTAAGGTGAAATGGCAGAGGTTAGGGATAATGCCAGGAGCAGGGAAATAGGCACTCACTCTTGCAGATGAAAGCAAGTTATTCACACTCTTCCGGCATTGCATGCCTAAGTGAAGCTTGTAGTGTTCACTGACTTGGCCACCCTTTCCCATGCCTCTGTGATCTCGCTGATGGCAGCCTCCTGCCATATCTCAGGAAGAGAGTGACCCTCCTCTCCTCTCCTCCACAGCTCCCAGTATCCTTTCCAGTTCTGACTTGAGGAACCTGGGCGTTTTCCTTTTCCGTGCCATATTGCTGGCTGAAGTGAGAGTGCTGCTGAAGGGAGCATTGAAATACTGCTCCCACCTGTAAAGGGCTAACAGCTGAATCATGACTGCAATGAATCAGGTCCCATGAATCTGGCAGTCAGCGTGAAACACATGGGGGAAGAACTGGCCCATTACCATATTCTGAATTGAAAGTGTAGATTGCTGGTACAGCCAGCAGAAAACCCGCCGGCTTTCCTGCAGGCATGGGCACTTTGTCACAATTCAGGTAAATCATGGCCATCCTTTAAAGCTTCAAGACAGCAAGGTTCCTTCTCATGTTGAATGAATTACTTTTTAGCATCTTATAGAAATACTACTCATGCGACTACCCAAAGTTTACCTGCATTACTACACTCAAAGAGAGTACTCACCCATTCATTTCAACAAGGAGATTGAGCATTAGAGCATAATTATGCCCATGGGTGAGAAGTGGGTACCAGCCATAGTTTTAACAAGAACAGATCCAATTTCTTACATGGTTCAAACCAAAGATGAACTAGTTTGGTGATGCTCTGCTGACAAATTGTTGTCATCTCGAAATGATTGCTTTGAATCACCTGCAGAAATGCCAACTTCTTTAATTCCTAGTGTTTTGAATACTACTACAGAAGGCTTAGTAGTGTCTGAGTTGCCTGATGACTATGTCTATGCTACTATACCACATGAGAAGGATGCAGAATTAGCTAAAAGGGAAGTGTCTACTGAACTCCCATATTATACTTCCAGATTCAAAGATAGCCAAATTCCAGAACATTGAAAACAACCAAAGAGGAATAAATGTTCTCCTGATTGACTTTCTTGTTGACTGTGTATAATGATTAATGATGCAGCATACTGTGTCTAGAGTGTTATTGATCCTATATATAACATAGTAAATTGTTGTCATAGCACAGACGTAAAGGAAGTGAATTTATATATTTAAAAGGGTTGCAGGTTGCTTAAAGAGCTGATCACGTTATTTGCTGGTGATGTCATTAAAGTGTTTGCAGGGGTTTGCATGGTCACCTCAGCAGCTCACTGTACTGCAGGCCCACAGTTAATCTCACGATGCTCCACTTCTCCAGCTTCCATCCTAACACGTTAAAGAAGCCATCCCCTATGGACAAGCCCTCCGTATACATAGGATCAGCTCAGATGAGGAGGATCATGACAGACACCTCCAGACGCTGAAAGATGCCCTCATAAGAACAGGATATGGTGCTCAACTCATCGATCGACAGTTCCGAAGCACCACAGCGAAAAACCGCACTGACCTCCTCAGAAGACAAACACAGGACACGGTGGACAGAGTACCCTTCGTCGTCCAGTACTTTCCTGGAGCGGTGAAGCTACGACATCTTCTCTGGAGTCTTCAACACATCATTGATGAAGACGAACATCTCGCCAGGGGCCATCCCCACACCCCAACTTCTTGCCTTCAAAGAACCGCGCAACTTCAAACAGACCATTGTTCGCAGCAAACTATCCAACCTTCAGGAGAACAGAGACCACAACACCACACAACCCTGCCACAGCAACATTTGCAAGACATGCCAGATCATCGACATGGATGACATCATCTCACGTGAGAACACCATCCACCAGGTACACAGCACATACTCTTGCAACTCGGCCAACGTTGTCTACCTAATACACTGCAGGAAAGGATGTCCTGAAGCATGGTACATTGGGGAGACCAGGCAGATGCTACGACAACGGTTGAATGAACATCATTCGACAATCACCAGGCAAGACTATTCCCTCCTGTTTGCGAACACTTCAGTGGTCACGGGCATTTGGTCGCTGATCTTCAGGTAAGTGTTCTCCAAGGTGGCCTTCACAACACACGACAGCGCAGAGTAGCTGAGCAGAGACTGATAGCCAAGTTCCGCACACGTGAAGACGGCCTCAAGCGGGATCTTGGGTTCATGTCACACTATCTGTAACCCCCATGACTTGCCTGGGCTTGTAAAATCTCACTTATTGTCCTGTCTGGAGACAACACACATCTCTTTAACCTATTCTAATGCTATCTCCACTCACATTGTCTCCATCTTTAAGACTTGAATAGCAGGTTAGCTGTAAAGACTTGCATTCTAATCAGTATTCTGTAAACTGTGTGTGACTTTATATGCCCTTCTCTGATTAGAACCTTCCACACACCTGACAAAGGAACACTGTTTCCGAAAGCTTGTGAGATTACTTATCAAATAAACTGGTTGGACTCTAACCTGGCGTTGTGACACTTCTTACCGTGTTTACCCCAGTCCAACGCCAGCATCTCTACATATGATAGTACGCCAGGAAATCATTTACACCATTAACTCTGCTGGATCCTTCAAACAGCAATCAAGTTAGTTCAACTCCCTCACTCCTACCCCATATCGCTGCGACTTTTCCTCTTTCAGGTAACCAATTACATACTTTGGGTGGAATGAGATTAAGTAGCCAGGGATAAATAACTAGGGCACAGTTCAGTTGCCATTGTCATACTTGTTTTTTTTAAATTATTTATAGTTGAACGGCAAATATACAATAAATTGGGAAGCACGGTATAGCGAGGTGGAGCATCAGTTTTTCTGTTACAAAGGATACAAAACTGAGGCGCTATAGTGCCACAACTGGAAGTTTTAGTTGCAGTCCTACAAGTTTATAAAATGTAAAAAATTGACATGATGTATGTGTAGTAGTATGTTTTCAATACATTAGAAAAATGTTATGTTGCTTCCCTGTAATGGAAATGCATTAATATTTTGGCCTATCATGGTGTGTACACTCCGGAGAGCCTTTACAGGGAGTATGAAAATTCTGCTTCTAGTAGATCATCTACAGTGTATTCCTCAGAGTTAGTGCATTCTTTCACCCAGTCTGCCCACTTGTGGCAAAATTGCATCACTTTTGCCCAGGAGTATAACTACATTGACTACACTTGGAAAAATAACTGATTTACTATGAAGTACTTTGGGACATGTTGAAGTAATGAAAGATACTAAATTCATGTTACTTTCTTTACTCGAATTCTGCCAACAAAGTGTATGATTATGGCTGTTTCATACTGTAACTTGGAATTCTTATAAGAACAGCAATACTTGACAATGGTGTGAAGCAACATTGATTCTGTTAAATATCAAACAATGACGAGACAGAGTACAGGATTGAGATAGAGAATCTGGTGAACTGGTGTGACGACAAAAAGTCTCCGATGTCAACAAAATGAAGGAGATTGTCATCGACTTCAGGGAGCATAAAGGAGAACATGCTGCTGTCCACATCAACAGGGACAAAGTAGAAAGGGTCGACAGCTTCAAGTTTTTAGGTGTCCAGATCACTAACAACCTGTCCTGGTCCCTCCATGCCAACTCTATAGTTAAAAAAGCTTACCAATGCTTTTACTTTCTCAAGGAAGATTGGCATGTCACCTACGACTCTCACCAACTTTTACAGATGCCTCATAGAAAGCATTCTTTCTGGTTGTATCACAGCTTGGTATGGCTCCTGTTCATCCAAGACTGCAAGAAACTACAAAAGATCATGAATGTAGCCAATCCATCATGCAAAACAGCCTCCCATCCATTGATTCTGTCTACACTTCCCGCTACCTTGGCAAAGCAGTCAGCATAATTAAGGATCCCATGCACCCCCGGACATTCTCTCTTCCACCTTCTTCCGTCAGAAAAAAGATAAAAAAGTCTGAAGTCACAGCTTCTTGCTTGCTGCAAGTCAGACTTTTAAATGGACCTACCTTGCATTAAGTTGATCTTTCTCTACACCCTCTCTAAGACTGTAACATGGTATTCTGCACTTCTCCTCTCCTTCTCTATGAATGGTATGCTTTGGTCTGTATAGCTCGAAGAAACAACACTTTTCACAATAATAAATCAATTGCAAAGGGACACAGCTTGAGTGAAATAGTGGGGACTCATAGAACCATTTAGTCTGTGACAATCGAGTATAACCACTGTGGGTATCCCTAAAGAGGGCATCTCACCTTCTCCTCTGTCTTTCCCCTTGTCCTCCTCCCTCCATCTTTCCCCTCCATGTTTCCCCTCCTCATCACCACTTTCCCATCTCCCTCTCTCATATCTCCTCCTTCCTCCCTCCTCTCTCTTCTGCCCTTCCCACTTCCCCTTCCTTGCTTTCATCTCCCCTCTTTCCCTCCCCTCTTCTCACCTCCTTCCCTCCCCTTTCCCCTCCATTTCCCTCTTCCCCTCCTCCGCTCCCTCTTCCTCTCCATCCAATCTTCCCCTCCTCTGCTCCCTCCTCCCTTTCTCCCCACCCTTTCTTCTCTTTCCCCTTCTCCTTTCCCTCCTCACCTTTCCCTGTCCCCTTTTCACTCCCCTCCCCTCATCACTTCCCCCCTCTGCTCCTGCCTTTCTCCTCCAATCTTCTCCCTTCTTTCTCCTCCACTCCTCCTGCTCTTCCACTTCTCCCTCCCCACCATTTCCCCTCCCTCCGTAATTTCCCCCTCTCCTCCCCCTCACTCTCCATTTCCCCCTCTCTTCCCTCCATTCCCCTCTCCCATTTCCTCCTCCTTCTCCCCTCCCTAAATTTCCCACTCCCCCATTACCCTCGCCTCCCTCCCCTTCCCTAAATTTTCCCCTCCTTCCTTCATCTTCCTCCATTTCCCACTCCCATCTGCGCTTCCTCCATTTCCCCTCTCTCTTCCCTCTTTTACCCTCTCCTCTCCATTTCCCCTCGACCCCTCCCTTCATTTCTCCATCAACCCCTCCATTTCCCCACCCCAACCTTCATTCCCCCTCGACCCCTCCATTTTCCTCTCCCCATTTCCCCTCCCTCCATTTCCCTTTCCTTTCTCCCCTCCCTACATTTTCCCTTCCTCCTCCCCTCCCTCCATTTCACCCTCCTGCCATTTCTCCATCCCCTCCATTTCTCCCTCTTCTCCCCCTCCCCTTTCCATTTCCCCATCTATCTCCCCTCCCTTCCTCCCCCTCCATTTCCTCCCCTTCCTTTTCCCCCTCTCCCCATCCATTCCCCTCCCTTCTCCAGTGAGCACTGTCCTCCCCTCCATTTCCTCCTTCCTTCTCCCCCTCCATTCCTCCTCCCTCTGTCCCCTTCATTTCCCTTCCCTCATCAATTTCTCCCTCCCTCCACCCTCTCCATTTTCCCCTCCCTCCTCCCCCTACATTTCCCCTCCCTCTCTCCCCCTACATTCCCCTCCCTCCTCCCCCTACATTTCCTCCTCCCTCCTCCTCCTCCATTTCCCCCTCCCCCCTCCCCCTCCATTTCCCCCTCCCTCTTCCCCCTCCAAGTTTACAAAGTTTACTTATTAGTCACAAGTAGTTTACATTTACACTACAAAGAAGTTACTGTGAAACTCCCTAGTCGCCACACTCTGGCGCCTGTTCAGGTCAATGCATTTTACCAGCACGTACTTCAAACTGTGGGAGGAAACGGAGCATCTGGAGGAAATTCACACACAACGGGGAGAACGTGCAAATTCCACACAGTGGATGCAAGCTGAACCTCGGCA